>NC_090933.1:871827576-881827576 GCF_040938575.1 Ambystoma mexicanum
GCACTCGCCACAGCAAACAGTGAAGGTCCACAGCCCTTTGGTCCTCAGGGCTTAGCGCCGCAAGGGCACTGGAGGAGGCCTTATGTACCAGGTGACCTAGGTCAGGTGACCTGACTCCTGGGTCAGTTGTTAAAGGTACAGGCACACGCACCTCTGTACTCAGAACACCTCTTCAATTCTCTCTTCCTCCTGGATAGAGGCACTCGCCACAGCAAACAGTGAAGTCCACAGCCCTTTGGTCCTCAGGGCTTAGCGCCGCAAGGGCACTGGAGGCGGCCTTATGTACCAGGTGACCTAGGTCAGGTGACCTGACTCCTGGGTCAGTTGTTAAAGGTACAGGCACACGCACCTCTGTACTCAGAACACCTCTTCAATTCTCTCTTCCTCCTGGATAGAGGCACTCGCCACAGCAAACAGTGAAGTCCACAGCCCTTTGGTCCTCAGGGCTTAGCGCCGCAAGGGCACTGGAGGCGGCCTTATGTACCAGGTGACCTAGGTCAGGTGACCTGACTCCTGGGTCAGTTGTTAAAGGTACAGGCACACGCACCTCTGTACTCAGAACACCGCTTCAATTCTCTCTTCCTCCTGGATAGAGGCACTCGCCACAGCAAACAGTGAAGTCCACAGCCCTTTGGTCCTCAGGGCTTAGCGCCGCAAGGGCACTGGAGGCGGCCTTATGTACCAGGTGACCTAGGTCAGGTGACCTGACTCCTGGGTCAGTTGTTAAAGGTACAGGCACACGCACCTCTGTACTCAGAACACCTCTTCAATTCTCTCTTCCTCCTGGATAGAGGCACTCGCCACAGCAAACAGTGAAGTCCACAGCCCTTTGGTCCTCAGGGCTTAGCGCCGCAAGGGCACTGGAGGCGGCCTTATGTACCAGGTGACCTAGGTCAGGTGACCTGACTCCTGGGTCAGTTGTTAAAGGTACAGGCACACGCACCTCTGTACTCAGAACACCTCTTCAATTCTCTCTTCCTCCTGGATAGAGGCACTCGCCACAGCAAACAGTGAAGTCCACAGCCCTTTGGTCCTCAGGGCTTAGCGCCGCAAGGGCACTGGAGGAGGCCTTATGTACCAGGTGACCTAGGTCAGGTGACCTGACTCCTGGGTCAGTTGTTAAAGGTACAGGCACACGCACCTCTGTACTCAGAACACCTCTTCAATTCTCTCTTCCTCCTGGATAGAGGCACTCGCCACAGCAAACAGTGAAGTCCACAGCCCTTTGGTCCTCAGGGCTTAGCGCCGCAAGGGCACTGGAGGCGGCCTTATGTACCAGGTGACCTAGGTCAGGTGACCTGACTCCTGGGTCAGTTGTTAAAGGTACAGGCACACGCACCTCTGTACTCAGAACACCTCTTCAATTCTCTCTTCCTCCTGGATAGAGGCACTCGCCACAGCAAACAGTGAAGTCCACAGCCCTTTGGTCCTCAGGGCTTAGCGCCGCAAGGGCACTGGAGGCGGCCTTATGTACCAGGTGACCTAGGTCAGGTGACCTGACTCCTGGGTCAGTTGTTAAAGGTACAGGCACACGCACCTCTGTACTCAGAACACCTCTTCAATTCTCTCTTCCTCCTGGATAGAGGCACTCGCCACAGCAAACAGTGAAGTCCACAGCCCTTTGGTCCTCAGGGCTTAGCGCCGCAAGGGCACTGGAGGCGGCCTTATGTACCAGGTGACCTAGGTCAGGTGACCTGACTCCTGGGTCAGTTGTTAAAGGTACAGGCACACGCACCTCTGTACTCAGAACACCTCTTCAATTCTCTCTTCCTCCTGGATAGAGGCACTCGCCACAGCAAACAGTGAAGTCCACAGCCCTTTGGTCCTCGGGGCTTAGCGCCGCAAGGGCACTGGAGGCGGCCTTATGTACCAGGTGACCTAGGTCAGGTGACCTGACTCCTGGGTCAGTTGTTAAAGGTACAGGCACACGCACCTCTGTACTCAGAACACCTCTTCAATTCTCTCTTCCTCCTGGATAGAGGCACTCGCCACAGCAAACAGTGAAGTCCACAGCCCTTTGGTCCTCAGGGCTTAGCGCCGCAAGGGCACTGGAGGCGGCCTTATGTACCAGGTGACCTAGGTCAGGTGACCTGACTCCTGGGTCAGTTGTTAAAGGTACAGGCACACGCACCTCTGTACTCAGAACACCTCTTCAATTCTCTCTTCCTCCTGGATAGAGGCACTCGCCACAGCAAACAGTGAAGTCCACTGCCCTTTGGTCCTCAGGGCTTAGCGCCGCAAGGGCACTGGAGGCGGCCTTATGTACCAGGTGACCTAGGTCAGGTGACCTGACTCCTGGGTCAGTTGTTAAAGGTACAGGCACACGCACCTCTGTACTCAGAACACCTCTTCAATTCTCTCTTCCTCCTGGATAGAGGCACTCGCCACAGCAAACAGTGAAGTCCACAGCCCTTTGGTCCTCAGGGCTTAGCGCCGCAAGGGCACTGGAGGCGGCCTTATGTACCAGGTGACCTAGGTCAGGTGACCTGACTCCTGGGTCAGTTGTTAAAGGTACAGGCACACGCACCTCTGTACTCAGAACACCTCTTCAATTCTCTCTTCCTCCTGGATAGAGGCACTCGCCACAGCAAACAGTGAAGTCCACAGCCCTTTGGTCCTCAGGGCTTAGCGCCGCAAGGGCACTGGAGGCGGCCTTATGTACCAGGTGACCTAGGTCAGGTGACCTGACTCCTGGGTCAGTTGTTAAAGGTACAGGCACACGCACCTCTGTACTCAGAACACCTCTTCAATTCTCTCTTCCTCCTGGATAGAGGCACTCGCCACAGCAAACAGTGAAGTCCACAGCCCTTTGGTCCTCAGGGCTTAGCGCCGCAAGGGCACTGGAGGCGGCCTTATGTACCAGGTGACATAGGTCAGGTGACCTGACTCCTGGGTCAGTTGTTAAAGGTACAGGCACACGCACCTCTGTACTCAGAACACCTCTTCAATTCTCTCTTCCTCCTGGATAGAGGCACTCGCCACAGCAAACAGTGAAGTCCACAGCCCTTTGGTCCTCGGGGCTTAGCGCCGCAAGGGCACTGGTGGCGGCCTCATGTACCAGGTGACCTAGGTCAGGTGACCTGACTCCTGGGTCAGTTGTTAAAGGTACAGGCACACGCACCTCTGTACTCAGAACACCTCTTCAATTCTCTCTTCCTCCTGGATAGAGGCACTCGCCACAGCAAACAGTGAAGTCCACAGCCCTTTGGTCCTCAGGGCTTAGCGCCGCAAGGGCACTGGAGGCGGCCTTATGTACCAGGTGACCTAGGTCAGGTGACCTGTATCCTGGGTCAGTTGTTAAAGGTACAGGCACACGCACCTCTGTACTCAGAACACCTCTTCAATTCTCTCTTCCTCCTGGATAGAGGCACTCGCCACAGCAAACAGTGAAGTCCACAGCCCTTTGGTCCTCAGGGCTTAGCGCCGCAAGGGCACTGGAGGCGGCCTTATGTACCAGGTGACCTAGGTCAGGTGACCTGACTCCTGGGTCAGTTGTTAAAGGTACAGGCACACGCACCTCTGTACTCAGAACACCTCTTCAATTCTCTCTTCCTCCTGGATAGAGGCACTCGCCACAGCAAACAGTGAAGTCCACAGCCCTTTGGTCCTCAGGGCTTAGCGCCGCAAGGGCACTGGAGGCGGCCTTATGTACCAGGTGACCTAGGTCAGGTGACCTGACTCCTGGGTCAGTTGTTAAAGGTACAGGCACACGCACCTCTGTACTCAGAACACCTCTTCAATTCTCTCTTCCTCCTGGATAGAGGCACTCGCCACAGCAAACAGTGAAGTCCACAGCCCTTTGGTCCTCAGGGCTTAGCGCCGCAAGGGCACTGGAGGCGGCCTTATGTACCAGGTGACCTAGGTCAGGTGACCTGACTCCTGGGTCAGTTGTTAAAGGTACAGGCACACGCACCTCTGTACTCAGAACACCTCTTCAATTCTCTCTTCCTCCTGGATAGAGGCAATCGCCACAGCAAACAGTGAAGTCCACAGCCCTTTGGTCCTCAGGGCTTAGCGCCGCAAGGGCACTGGAGGCGGCCTCATGTACCAGGTGACCTAGGTCAGGTGACCTGACTCCTGGGTCAGTTGTTAAAGGTACAGGCACACGCACCTCTGTACTCAGAACACCTCTTCAATTCTCTCTTCCTCCTGGATAGAGGCACTCGCCACAGCAAACAGTGAAGTCCACAGCCCTTTGGTCCTCAGGGCTTAGCGCCGCAAGGGCACTGGAGGCGGCCTTATGTACCAGGTGACCTAGGTCAGGTGACCTGACTCCTGGGTCAGTTGTTAAAGGTACAGGCACACGCACCTCTGTACTCAGAACACCTCTTCAATTCTCTCTTCCTCCTGGATAGAGGCACTCCCCACAGCAAACAGTGAAGTCCACAGCCGTTTGGTCCTCAGGGCTTAGCGCCGCAAGGGCACTGGAGGCGGCCTTATGTACCAGGTGACCTAGGTCAGGTGACCTGACTCCTGGGTCAGTTGTTAAAGGTACAGGCACACGCACCTCTGTACTCAGAACACCTCTTCAATTCTCTCTTCCCTCCTGGATAGAGGCACTCGCCACAGCAAACAGTGAAGTCCACAGCCCTTTGGTCCTCAGGGCTTAGCGCCGCAAGGGCACTGGAGGCGGCCTTATGTACCAGGTGACCTAGGTCAGGTGACCTGACTCCTGGGTCAGTTGTTAAAGGTACAGGCACACGCACCTCTGTACTCAGAACACCTCTTCAATTCTCTCTTCCTCCTGGATAGAGGCAATCGCCACAGCAAACAGTGAAGTCCACAGCCCTTTGGTCCTCAGGGCTTAGCGCCGCAAGGGCACTGGAGGCGGCCTCATGTACCAGGTGACCTAGGTCAGGTGACCTGACTCCTGGGTCAGTTGTTAAAGGTACAGGCACACGCACCTCTGTACTCAGAACACCTCTTCAATTCTCTCTTCCTCCTGGATAGAGGCACTCGCCACAGCAAACAGTGAAGTCCACAGCCCTTTGGTCCTCAGGGCTTAGCGCCGCAAGGGCACTGGAGGCGGCCTTATGTACCAGGTGACCTAGGTCAGGTGACCTGACTCCTGGGTCAGTTGTTAAAGGTACAGGCACACGCACCTCTGTACTCAGAACACCTCTTCAATTCTCTCTTCCTCCTGGATAGAGGCACTCCCCACAGCAAACAGTGAAGTCCACAGCCGTTTGGTCCTCAGGGCTTAGCGCCGCAAGGGCACTGGAGGCGGCCTTATGTACCAGGTGACCTAGGTCAGGTGACCTGACTCCTGGGTCAGTTGTTAAAGGTACAGGCACACGCACCTCTGTACTCAGAACACCTCTTCAATTCTCTCTTCCTCCTGGATAGAGGCACTCGCCACAGCAAACAGTGAAGTCCACAGCCCTTTGGTCCTCAGGGCTTAGCGCCGCAAGGGCACTGGAGGCGGCCTTATGTACCAGGTGACCTAGGTCAGGTGACCTGACTCCTGTGTCAGTTGTTAAAGGTACAGGCACACGCACCTCTGTACTCAGAACACCTCTTCAATTCTCTCTTCCTCCTGGATAGAGGCACTCGCCACAGCAAACAGTGAAGTCCACAGCCCTTTGGTCCTCAGGGCTTAGCGCCGCAAGGGCACTGGAGGCGGCCTTATGTACCAGGTGACCTAGGTCAGGTGACCTGACTCCTGGGTCAGTTGTTAAAGGTACAGGCACACGCACCTCTGTACTCAGAACACCTCTTCAATTCTCTCTTCCTCCTGGATAGAGGCACTCGCCACAGCAAACAGTGAAGTCCACAGCCCTTTGGTCCTCAGGGCTTAGCGCCGCAAGGGCACTGGAGGCGGCCTTATGTACCAGGTGACCTAGGTCAGGTGACCTGACTCCTGGGTCAGTTGTTAAAGGTACAGGCACACGCACCTCTGTACTCAGAACACCTCTTCAATTCTCGCTTCCTCCTGGATAGAGGCACTCGCCACAGCAAACAGTGAAGTCCACAGCCCTTTGGTCCTCAGGGCTTAGCGCCGCAAGGGCACTGGAGGCGGCCTTATGTACCAGGTGACCTAGGTCAGGTGACCTGACTCCTGGGTCAGTTGTTAAAGGTACAGGCACACGCACCTCTGTACTCAGAACACCTCTTCAATTCTCTCTTCCTCCTGGATAGAGGCACTCGCCACAGCAAACAGTGAAGTCCACAGCCCTTTGGTCCTCAGGGCTTAGCGCCGCAAGGGCACTGGAGGCGGCCTTATGTACCAGGCGACCTAGGTCAGGTGACCTGACTCCTGGGTCAGTTGTTAAAGGTACAGGCACACGCACCTCTGTACTCAGAACACCTCTTAATTCTCTCTTCCTCCTGGATAGAGGCACTCGCCACAGCAAACAGTGAAGTCCACAGCCCTTTGGTCCTCAGGGCTTAGCGCCGCAAGGGCACTGGAGGCGGCCTTATGTACCAGGTGACCTAGGTCAGGTGACCTGACTCCTGGGTCAGTTGTTAAAGGTACAGGCACACGCACCTCGGTACTCAGAACACCTCTTCAATTCTCTCTTCCTCCTGGATAGAGGCACTCGCCACAGCAAACAGTGAAGTCCACAGCCCTTTGGTCCTCAGGGCTTAGCGCCGCAAGGGCACTGGAGGCGGCCTTATGTACCAGGTGACCTAGGTCAGGTGACCTGACTCCTGGGTCAGTTGTTAAAGGTACAGGCACACGCACCTCTGTACTCAGAACACCTCTTCATTTCTCTCTTCCTCCTGGATAGAGGCACTCGCCACAGCAAACAGTGAAGTCCACAGCCCTTTGGTCCTCAGGGCTTAGCGCCGCAAGGGCACTGGAGGCGGCCTTATGTACCAGGTGACCTAGGTCAGGTGACCTGACTCCTGGGTCAGTTGTTAAAGGTACAGGCACACGCACCTCTGTACTCAGAACACCTCTTCAATTCTCTCTTCCTCCTGGATAGAGGCACTCGCCACAGCAAACAGTGAAGTCCACAGCCCTTTGGTCCTCAGGGCTTAGCGCCGCAAGGGCACTGGAGGCGGCCTTATGTACCAGGTGACCTAGGTCAGGTGACCTGACTCCTGGGTCAGTTGTTAAAGGTACAGGCACACGCACCTCTGTACTCAGAACACCTCTTCAATTCTCTCTTCCTCCTGGATAGAGGCACTCGCCACAGCAAACAGTGAAGTCCACAGCCCTTTGGTCCTCAGGGCTTAGCGCCGCAAGGGCACTGGAGGCGGCCTTATGTACCAGGTGACCTAGGTCAGGTGACCTGACTCCTGGGTCAGTTGTTAAAGGTACAGGCACACGCACCTCTGTACTCAGAACACCTATTCAATTCTCTCTTCCTCCTGGATAGAGGCACTCGCCACAGCAAACAGTGAAGTCCACAGCCCTTTGGTCCTCAGGGCTTAGCGCCGCAAGGGCACTGGAGGCGGCCTTATGTACCAGGTGACCTAGGTCAGGTGACCTGACTCCTGGGTCAGTTGTTAAAGGTACAGGCACACGCACCTCTGTACTCAGAACACCTCTTCAATTCTCTCTTCCTCCTGGATAGAGGCACTCGCCACAGCAAACAGTGAAGTCCACAGCCCTTTGGTCCTCAGGGCTTAGCGCCGCAAGGGCACTGGAGGCGGCCTTATGTACCAGGTGACCTAGGTCAGGTGACCTGACTCCTGGGTCAGTTGTTAAAGGTACAGGCACACGCACCTCTGTACTCAGAACACCTCTTCAATTCTCTCTTCCTCCTGGATAGAGGCACTCGCCACAGCAAACAGTGAAGTCCACAGCCCTTTGGTCCTCAGGGCTTAGCGCCGCAAGGGCACTGGAGGCGGCCTTATGTACCAGGTGACCTAGGTCAGGTGACCTGACTCCTGGGTCAGTTGTTAAAGGTACAGGCACACGCACCTCTGTACTCAGAACACCTCTTCAATTCTCTCTTCCTCCTGGATAGAGGCACTCGCCACAGCAAACAGTGAAGTCCACAGCCCTTTGGTCCTCAGGGCTTAGCGCCGCAAGGGCACTGGAGGCGGCCTTATGTGCCAGGTGACCTAGGTCAGGTGACCTGACTCCTGGGTCAGTTGTTAAAGGTACAGGCACACGCACCTCTGTACTCAGAACACCTCTTCAATTCTCTCTTCCTCCTGGATAGAGGCACTCGCCACAGCAAACAGTGAAGTCCACAGCCCTTTGGTCCTCAGGGCTTAGCGCCGCAAGGGCACTGGAGGAGGCCTTATGTACCAGGTGACCTAGGTCAGGTGACCTGACTCCTGGGTCAGTTGTTAAAGGTACAGGCACACGCACCTCTGTACTCAGAACACCTCTTCAATTCTCTCTTCCTCCTGGATAGAGGCACTCGCCACAGCAAACAGTGAAGTCCACAGCCCTTTGGTCCTCAGGGCTTAGCGCCGCAAGGGCACTGGAGGCGGCCTTATGTACCAGGTGACCTAGGTCAGGTGACCTGACTCCTGGGTCAGTTGTTAAAGGTACAGGCACACGCACCTCTGTACTCAGAACACCTCTTCAATTCTCTCTTCCTCCTGGATAGAGGCACTCGCCACAGCAAACAGTGAAGTCCACAGCCCTTTGGTCCTCAGGGCTTAGCGCCGCAAGGGCACTGGAGGCGGCCTTATGTACCAGGTGACCTAGGTCAGGTGACCTGACTCCTGGGTCAGTTGTTAAAGGTACAGGCACACGCACCTCTGTACTCAGAACACCTCTTCAATTCTCTCTTCCTCCTGGATAGAGGCACTCGCCACAGCAAACAGTGAAGTCCACAGCCCTTTGGTCCTCAGGGCTTAGCGCCGCAAGGGCACTGGAGGCGGCCTTATGTACCAGGTGACCTAGGTCAGGTGACCTGACTCCTGGGTCAGTTGTTAAAGGTACAGGCACACGCACCTCTGTACTCAGAACACCTCTTCAATTCTCTCTTCCTCCTGGATAGAGGCACTCGCCACAGCAAACAGTGAAGTCCACAGCCCTTTGGTCCTCAGGGCTTAGCGCCGCAAGGGCACTGGAGGCGGCCTTATGTACCAGGTGACCTAGGTCAGGTGACCTGACTCCTGGGTCAGTTGTTAAAGGTACAGGCACACGCACCTCTGTACTCAGAACACCTCTTCAATTCTCTCTTCCTCCTGGATAGAGGCACTCGCCACAGCAAACAGTGAAGTCCACAGCCCTTTGGTCCTCGGGGCTCAGCGCCGCAAGGGCACTGGAGGCGGCCTTATGTACCAGGTGACCTAGGTCAGGTGACCTGACTCCTGGGTCAGTTGTTAAAGGTACAGGCACACGCACCTCTGTACTCAGAACACCTCTTCAATTCTCTCTTCCTCCTGGATAGAGGCACTCACCACAGCAAACAGTGAAGTCCACAGCCCTTTGGTCCTCAGGGCTTAGCGCCGCAAGGGCACTGGAGGCGGCCTTATGTACCAGGTGACCTAGGTCAGGTGACCTGACTCCTGGGTCAGTTGTTAAAGGTACAGGCACACGCACCTCTGTACTCAGAACACCTCTTCAATTCTCTCTTCCTCCTGGATAGAGGCACTCGCCACAGCAAACAGTGAAGTCCACTGCCCTTTGGTCCTCAGGGCTTAGCGCCGCAAGGGCACTGGAGGCGGCCTTATGTACCAGGTGACCTAGGTCAGGTGACCTGACTCCTGGGTCAGTTGTTAAAGGTACAGGCACACGCACCTCTGTACTCAGAACACCTCTTCAATTCTCTCTTCCTCCTGGATAGAGGCACTCGCCACAGCAAACAGTGAAGTCCACAGCCCTTTGGTCCTCAGGGCTTAGCGCCGCAAGGGCACTGGAGGCGGCCTTATGTACCAGGTGACCTAGGTCAGGTGACCTGTATCCTGGGTCAGTTGTTAAAGGTACAGGCACACGCACCTCTGTACTCAGAACACCTCTTCAATTCTCTCTTCCTCCTGGATAGAGGCACTCGCCACAGCAAACAGTGAAGTCCACAGCCCTTTGGTCCTCAGGGCTTAGCGCCGCAAGGGCACTGGAGGCGGCCTTATGTACCAGGTGACCTAGGTCAGGTGACCTGACTCCTGGGTCAGTTGTTAAAGGTACAGGCACACGCACCTCTGTACTCAGAACACCTCTTCAATTCTCTCTTCCTCCTGGATAGAGGCACTCGCCACAGCAAACAGTGAAGTCCACAGCCCTTTGGTCCTCAGGGCTTAGCGCCACAAGGGCACTGGAGGCGGCCTTATGTACCAGGTGACCTAGGTCAGGTGACCTGACTCCTGGGTCAGTTGTTAAAGGTACAGGCACACGCACCTCTGTACTCAGAACACCTCTTCAATTCTCTCTTCCTCCTGGATAGAGGCACTCGCCACAGCAAACAGTGAAGTCCACAGCCCTTTGGTCCTCAGGGCTTAGCGCCGCAAGGGCACTGGAGGTGGCCTTATGTACCAGGTGACCTAGGTCAGGTGACCTGACTCCTGGGTCAGTTGTTAAAGGTACAGGCACACGCACCTCTGTACTCAGAACACCTCTTCAATTCTCTCTTCCTCCTGGATAGAGGCAATCGCCACAGCAAACAGTGAAGTCCACAGCCCTTTGGTCCTCAGGGCTTAGCGCCGCAAGGGCACTGGAGGCGGCCTTATGTACCAGGTGACCTAGGTCAGGTGACCTGACTCCTGGGTCAGTTATTAAAGGTACAGGCACACGCACCTCTGTACTCAGAACACCTCTTCAATTCTCTCTTCCTCCTGGATAGAGGCACTCGCCACAGCAAACAGTGAAGTCCACAGCCCTTTGGTCCTCAGGGCTTAGCGCCGCAAGGGCACTGGAGGCGGCCTTATGTACCAGGTGACCTAGGTCAGGTGACCTGACTCCTGGGTCAGTTGTTAAAGGTACAGGCACACGCACCTCTGTACTCAGAACACCTCTTCAATTCTCTCTTCCTCCTGGATAGAGGCACTCGCCACAGCAAACAGTGAAGTCCACAGCCCTTTGGTCCTCAGGGCTTAGCGCCGCAAGGGCACTGGAGGCGGCCTTATGTACCAGGTGACCTAGGTCAGGTGACCTGACTCCTGGGTCAGTTGTTAAAGGTACAGGCACACGCACCTCTGTACTCAGAACACCTCTTCAATTCTCTCTTCCTCCTGGATAGAGGCACTCGCCACAGCAAACAGTGAAGTCCACAGCCCTTTGGTCCCCAGGGCTTAGCGCCGCAAGGGCACTGGAGGCGGCCTTATGTACCAGGTGACCTAGGTCAGGTGACCTGACTCCTGGGTCAGTTGTTAAAGGTACAGGCACACGCACCTCTGTACTCAGAACACCTCTTCAATTCTCTCTTCCTCCTGGATAGAGGCACTCGCCACAGCAAACAGTGTAGTCCACAGCCCTTTGGTCCTCAGGGCTTAGCGCCGCAAGGGCACTGGAGGCGGCCTTATGTACCAGGTGACCTAGGTCAGGTGACCTGACTCCTGGGTCAGTTGTTAAAGGTACAGGCACACGCACCTCTGTACTCAGAACACCTCTTCAATTCTCTCTTCCTCCTGGATAGAGGCACTCGCCACAGCAAACAGTGAAGTCCACAGCCCTTTGGTCCTCAGGGCTTAGCGCCGCAAGGGCACTGGAGGCGGCCTTATGTACCAGGTGACCTAGGTCAGGTGACCTGACTCCTGGGTCAGTTGTTAAAGGTACAGGCACACGCACCTCTGTACTCAGAACACCTCTTCAATTCTCTCTTCCTCCTGGATAGAGGCACTCGCCACAGCAAACAGTGAAGTCCACAGCCCTTTGGTCCCCAGGGCTTAGCGCCGCAAGGGCACTGGAGGCGGCCTTATGTACCAGGTGACCTAGGTCAGGTGACCTGACTCCTGGGTCAGTTGTTAAAGGTACAGGCACACGCACCTCTGTACTCAGAACACCTCTTCAATTCTCTCTTCCTCCTGGATAGAGGCACTCGCCACAGCAAACAGTGAAGTCCACAGCCCTTTGGTCCTCAGGGCTTAGCGCCGCAAGGGCACTGGAGGCGGCCTTATGTACCAGGTGACCTAGGTCAGGTGACCTGACTCCTGGGTCAGTTGTTAAAGGTACAGGCACACGCACCTCTGTACTCAGAACACCTCTTCAATTCTCTCTTCCTCCTGGATAGAGGCACTCGCCACAGCAAACAGTGAAGTCCACAGCCCTTTGGTCCTCAGGGCTTAGCGCCGCAAGGGCACTGGAGGCGGCCTTATGTACCAGGTGACCTAGGTCAGGTGACCTGACTCCTGGGTCAGTTGTTAAAGGTACAGGCACACGCACCTCTGTACTCAGAACACCTCTTCAATTCTCTCTTCCTCCTGGATAGAGGCACTCGCCACAGTAAACAGTGAAGTCCACAGCCCTTTGGTCCTCAGGGCTTAGCGCCGCAAGGGCACTGGAGGCGGCCTCATGTACCAGGTGACCTAGGTCAGGTGACCTGACTCCTGGGTCAGTTGTTAAAGGTACAGGCACACGCACCTCTGTACTCAGAACACCTCTTCAATTCTCTCTTCCTCCTGGATAGAGGCACTCGCCACAGCAAACAGCGAAGTCCACAGCCCTTTGGTCCTCAGGGCTTAGCGCCGCAAGGGCACTGGAGGCGGCCTTATGTACCAGGTGACCTAGGTCAGGTGACCTGACTCCTGGGTCAGTTGTTAAAGGTACGGGCACACGCACCTCTGTACTCAGAACACCTCTTCAATTCTCTCTTCCTCCTGGATAGAGGCACTCCCCACAGCAAACAGCGAAGTCCACAGCCCTTTGGTCCTCAGGGCTTAGCGCCGCAAGGGCACTGGAGGCGGCCTTATGTACCAGGTGACCTAGGTCAGGTGACCTGACTCCTGGGTCAGTTGTTAAAGGTACAGGCACACGCACCTCTGTACTCAGAACACCTCTTCAATTCTCTCTTCCTCCTGGATAGAGGCACTCGCCACAGCAAACAGTGAAGTCCACAGCCCTTTGGTCCTCAGGGCTTAGCGCCGCAAGGGCACTGGAGGCGGCCTTATGTACCAGGTGACCTAGGTCAGGTGACCTGACTCCTGTGTCAGTTGTTAAAGGTACAGGCACACGCACCTCTGTACTCAGAACACCTCTTCAATTCTCTCTTCCTCCTGGATAGAGGCACTCGCCACAGCAAACAGTGAAGTCCACAGCCCTTTGGTCCTCAGGGCTTAGCGCCGCAAGGGCACTGGAGGCGGCCTTATGTACCAGGTGACCTAGGTCAGGTGACCTGACTCCTGGGTCAGTTGTTAAAGGTACAGGCACACGCACCTCTGTACTCAGAACACCTCTTCAATTCTCTCTTCCTCCTGGATAGAGGCACTCGCCACAGCAAACAGTGAAGTCCACAGCCCTTTGGTCCTCAGGGCTTAGCGCCGCAAGGGCACTGGAGGCGGCCTTATGTACCAGGTGACCTAGGTCAGGTGACCTGACTCCTGGGTCAGTTGTTAAAGGTACAGGCACACGCACCTCTGTACTCAGAACACCTCTTCAATTCTCTCTTCCTCCTGGATAGAGGCACTCGCCACAGCAAACAGTGAAGTCCACAGCCCTTTGGTCCTCAGGGCTTAGCGCCGCAAGGGCACTGGAGGCGGCCTTATGTACCAGGTGACCTAGGTCAGGTGACCTGACTCCTGGGTCAGTTGTTAAAGGTACAGGCACACACACCTCTGTACTCAGAACACCTCTTCAATTCTCGCTTCCTCCTGGATAGAGGCACTCGCCACAGCAAACAGTGAAGTCCACAGCCCTTTGGTCCTCAGGGCTTAGCGCCGCAAGGGCACTGGAGGCGGCCTTATGTACCAGGTGACCTAGGTCAGGTGACCTGACTCCTGGGTCAGTTGTTAAAGGTACAGGCACACGCACCTCTGTACTCAGAACACCTCTTCAATTCTCTCTTCCTCCTGGATAGAGGCACTCGCCACAGCAAACAGTGAAGTCCACAGCCCTTTGGTCCTCAGGGCTTAGCGCCGCAAGGGCACTGGAGGCAGCCTTATGTACCAGGTGACCTAGGTCAGGTGACCTGAATCCTGGGTCAGTTGTTAAAGGTACAGGCACACGCACCTCTGTACTCAGAACACCTCTTCAATTCTCTCTTCCTCCTGGATAGAGGCACTCGCCACAGCAAACAGTGAAGTCCACAGCCCTTTGGTCCTCAGGGCTTTTTCAGAAGCTATTTCTCACCTACAACCCACTTTGATGTGCTGTTTTTCTCACAGTCAGTAGTTTGTGCGTGCCGAGTATCTTATCTAGCCTAGGTCTCATCCCTTTTGTGGGACGAGTTGTTATTCAGCTATTTGGGCAACTGTTTGGTAAAGCAACTCCAGAACCCCAAAGTAGCTTTCATACTGTTATCCAGCTGGCCCTCCAAAGATCAGGGAAGGTCCCACAGTAGCTCGACGAAACTGGGAAGTGTGAAAGCACAGCGTTACATTGTATCGCATTCGTAAAAATGGTACTTGTTGAAAAAGATATTTGACAAAGAGGATAATTTCAAAAGACAAATTGGATGCTTTATTTGGACACTTCATATAAACATTGTTGATCAGAAATAAAGATAGTAATCATTTGTATCTGGAAGTGAACTGTTCCACGAGCTCTGCTTTAGGTGGGCAGGGCACGTTGGCAATGTTTTGTGGCAATGTATTTGTCCTTGGAACAAAATCATGCGCAATTCTGTGAGTATGTATCTGCAAGACATTCATAATAAGATCTTTCACAAAATCGAATTCCATTTCCTCATATATTGGCTTGACCACCAATGTTTTGCTTCTTTTCGTAAACGCCATTCTGTAGCGAAGCATCCCAAAGTTTCCCGCAGGCCTAGATTGTTCACGCCCTACATTCTCGTTATGCGCTAATACTGCTAGTAATGTCCTATATTGCATCCAGTCTATGCCGAAATGCAATCTGTTTGCCCTGTACTTTAGGCACATATTGTGGACCACCTCCAAATCTCCTGTGTGACAGAATTCTGTGAGTCCCTTCAGATCTCTTGATAGAGTTTTATCAAACACAATCTTCTCAGGAGCTTTGTGTGGAGGTGAAGAATCAACCACTTCTTCTTCCGTTCCTTCTCCGGCGACAAAAAGGGCCATGTGCACATTGGTGGAAATGTTGGTTTTCTATCCAAGAGTGAACGTTGGAACAGTGGTGCATTAGTGACCACCATTTTTCTAGCAGAATTTCCACAGACCCATCACAAGTTGTGGAGCTCCACCAAAGATGGTTGCTGAAAGATTGGGACCACTGTAAAATATTTTCAGAACCTTTTTTTTCCCCCGCAGCTGAGATTTTTTTATTAATTGATTTGGCAACGTGCCATACATCAAATTGATGGTGAATATTTGTAAACTATCTCATTGTCTTGGCTATTGAAACGTGTCTGTCTGTGGCTATGAGGTTGATTTGCATTCCCTTCAATTGGAGATCTTCCAGGGATTTTATAAAACCAAGTTTCTCCATGGCCACTGAGAATTTACATTCGGACACCTGCACGACCACCAAACTCACCATTTTTTTAGTTTCCATGTCCTGAAAGTGATATGTGCAGTGCTTTGCTGAAAGTCCAGGGCTGTCACACTCTCCATCGCCAGTTAGCCTGAACCGTTTTTCGGAGAATGTACTTTGAATAGACATTTGTTCAATTTTCCAAGCTTCACTAATACAGGGAATAGATATTCATGTTGCTATTTGTAGTACTGCGTTTTAGAAAGGAACTACAAATTGACAAAACTGGACAATTTACTGAAACTAGATCCAGTGAAAAGTAAAGCAGCTGCACACAGTAGATTTCCAGCTGGCAGTTTCCCCAGCATCGGTTGAGCGGACCATGAACATTTTTCATGCAGCATTTGACAGGTGGCTTGTATTTTGAGGTTACTGCCTTGTGATACACAAGTCACATTTACCAATGGCTTCCCACATACTTTCCCTCTCACTGGATGCACACATTTCAGCATCATTATAATCTCCATCAAGCAGCTGTCGAATACAATGTATTTGGGATCCTTTATTAGACTATCATCCTGCATGAATGTAGTTTCTGACCCAACTGTGCTTGACATATCAGTTCAACTGGACAAACTGTAGTGGAGATCTTTGTCTAGTTCCTCGGTCAATTATGTTGATGCTTCAGTCTCTGCTATTTCAGCTTCTGCTGCTTGAACACGAATCGGAGAAAACATCAATGTTGATTGTTTTTTGTGTAGCCCTTATTTGGCGGGTGCCGATTATGTCAAGTGGTCTGCGTCTAATTCTAAAGCATCTTCATTACATTCAGTTTCATCTTTATCTGGTGGAGCTCTCGCATTGTAGCAATAGTCCAACAACACTTTGCTGGCTTCACCGGTGACATTCAATTCATTTTCTGGCCATTGGGCAAAAGTATCTCAAGTCTGAACACGAATCGGAGAAAACATCAATGTTGATTGTTTTTTGTGTAGCCCTTTTTTGGCGGGTGCCGATTATGTCAAGTGGTCTGCGTCTAATTCTAAAGCATCTTCATTACATTCAGTTTCATCTTTATCTGGTGGAGCTCTCGCATTGTAGCAATAGTCCAACAACACTTTGCTGGCTTCACCGGTGACATTCAATTCATTTTCTGGCCATTGGGCAAAAGTATCTCAAGTCTGCTTATTGATTTGAACACACTGCGCCTCAAATAATATTTGCTCCATGGTCAAATCAGTTTGGCAAGCAGCATCTCTCATTTCTGTAGCTGTCTGTGTCTGCATAGTTCGTACATCATCTGGCAACTTGAAGACAGGTTGGAAAAACATGTTCAATGTAAATCCAACATACAGTATATGGCACTTTAGATTTTTTTAAAAGCATGTTATGAAGGCACCAGCACAAAACACTGTTTGAAAATGAAATGTTTGTAAATTACCATAGCTTTCTTGATTTTCTGTGAAACCTCCTTCTTTACTGTAACGACTGCACCAGCAAGCTGGTCCACCGACTCGGATCCACGTGCCTCCTCTTCTATATCCCGATCTTGTATACATCCCTAGAAACGAGTATTCATAAAAAATAAGTCATTTGTATTTGAAATCAAATTATTCCATTGCACACATGGCTTACATAGATACCCTCGTACACCATGTACATCAATTAGCCAAAATATACATTTCGATTTTCACCTGATTGATGTCTAGTTTACTCGATGAAAGATGACTGTGCAAAACCCACTGATTGAAATGTTGCACTGAAGCAATTTTCAAAAGATGCTTGTTTATAATAATGTCAATGTCTATGGTATCAGCTCTAGGACCAACTTTCTTTCATTCGAGGGAACTGTCAGTACGCATTCCTCTGGCTCTGTATCAGCGCCAAAGGATGATGTAATTGTAGTCAGAGTACCAGCATTACCCTGTGAAACAGTACTTGTTTTAGTATGGATGAAATATATTGAAATTGAACACACACAATGTGATGCAGACAATGGTACATATCGGTAAAAACCCATAAATGAAACATTATGTAAACAAACAACAGGATACATAAATGTTATCATATTATCTCAAAATCCATGCATAAAACATTACCGGAACTGTATAACTAAATAAAACTACCTGATGCGCACTCAAAGTTGTTGTTGACTCCAGGAAAGACATGGATGCAGAATCTTGCCCCTTCATATTCAGTGCATTGTCATGGAGTTGTAAAGGGAAAATTAGATTTGATTTAGAAATGCTAACCTAAAAAATTGACATGAAAAGCAACCGATTACGAAAAGATTATGCTCATTTCCAAGGGCACTATAGCATAGTTGTCTGTGCCGATAAATCATTTTCTATGATGCTCCTAAAACCAAGGACAGATGTATAGGAAAATGTGGTTTCATTATAAAGCAATACAATCTTGTAAATATGAAAAGTATTATAAGGGACATTTACACCTAAAACACCAATCCGTCCATGTAGTTACCTGTTCAGTACCCCAAGGCCTACAGCTAAAGAACCGTGACTCACCTGTGGCAGCGTGTGCATGAATAGAGTGGGAATTGCGTTTGGAAGCAATTTATGAGACGTTCTGAGTCGATGCTTCTTTGTGTACTGTGATTGGTCGTACATATTCATGTCAAAGTGCAGGCTGCAGATGCAGAATCGATCACCCCTCGAGTCCCCCAAGACTTCATGGGCTCTACTTTTAAGCTCTTCTGGGGCAAATCCGTAATATCTGACCCAGTCTCTTATTAGATCTATATTCTTCGGGAATACATGCATTGTAGTGCCTTTAGGTTTGTTATGGCTCTTAGAGCGGCAACCAGAAACCGTACATGCAGGCATTGTTGGAAATTCTGTAAAAAAAAAAGAAAAAAAAAAGGCAACATTATTAGATCATTACTTTGCATAAAAGTGTGAGAAAGATGGAATTATATCATACATTTTCCTATCTAATCTATGTCTTGGTCACTGAAGCAAAACCTTTTCTATCGTAGCCGGCTGTATTATAGGATACCTTTCATACACAATTCATTAATGTGACGCAAATCGTAACATGTTCCTCGTCCCTTGAATGTACTATCGTGCATCAAAAGGAAACATGCTTATAGACACGGTCTGCGAAGGATGCAATTCGATCCCAATTGACACTGATGTCAATTGCTATATATCGATAACATAACAAATTAAACTCAAGTCAACGGCAATGAGATGAATGAACATTATTCTACTGGGTACGTTTGTTCGAAAAAGATAGAAATTTAAAGATAAAGGTAAAGATCTAGGAGATATGAATGTGACCGCCCCTTACCTTGACCAACAAACAGATTCACCAAGCAGGGTAGTTAGTAGCAGGAGAACAGGGAGATGTTCACAGGTAGCACGATGACGAGCCGACTCGCATTGGTCACAGAAGTTCTCATGTAGCACGTTCACAAGTTGACTTGCAGTGTTCAGAGATGTTTTCATGATAAATATCAGGTGGTTTATAAAGAATTAGAAAAGTGAGTGTGTATGTGAATGAATGACGTGTATACAGCGTGGTCTTATTTGGATAGCAGGGACGCGGCCTGCTTCAAGGATATCCTGCCTGGAGACACAGGGTCTGAGGAGGGCATGTGAACAATGACTCCTGTGCGTAAGATACCTTTGAAGTGTACATGGTGTTTGCACACTGGCTGCTCCAACCCCTGCCAGCCCCCTTAGGCAGCGCACATCCACTGGTGGCAACTGCCTTTGATAATGGAGGGGGGATGGATGGGCATGATGTGTGCAGGAAAGGGCCGGAACACTGCTGAATGGTGACACACGTGATTCACTGAAAAACTGAAACAACCATTGATAAATGTTCCGTTGTGTTTTATTTTGTTGCTGATTTTGATGGCACAAATGTACTACACATTAAAAACTTCTGGTTGCACCACAGTGTGGGAAAATCCACTGTACTGACCGCTGTCACTGGGGAAAGTTTCTCTAATGGCACCAAAGACACAGGCGGGTATGACTCGTCGAACGCGGTGTCCAAACCTTCCATGAAGCCACCATGTAAACAAACGAAATGCCACAAGCCTGTACCACCTGTGAAAGAGAAAGATACAAACTGTTTGTAAATGAACAAGATAAGTGTATTAAACCTTAGTTGAAAATGACAAATTTTGTATCCAATGGCATTGTTGCCAGTAAAAATGTTACCTCTACACTGTACAATATTGAACGACTATGCATTCCATTACATTTAGGACACAAAGAAATATTGCTTCAGGGCTGTACATGAAATAAACATAAGAAGACCACTATGATTGCCCCAAATTGCGAGTAATGTATAGAATTGCAAGACTACATTTGTTTGGCATTGATAGATCAAAGTTACAACAATATAGGAGACAACCATGAAATTGTAGTGGCCTAAGAGACATCACAACTAGAGTACACTTACTCGTTACTTATAATCCTCAACACGGACCGTGTGAGGCAGGCTGCCCTGAAGTCTGGAAGCTCGGCAACACATTGCTGCCATGTCTCACCTTCCGATATGTAGGACAAGCATCCAGAGTTTTCATGGCAGCAGCAGTTCTCCTCAGTTGGCATTAGCGTGCACCGATTGCAGGTACACCAGGTGGAAATGTTGTCCATGCAACTAGGCTCAGGCTCTTGATCTGTTGAATCGTCCTCTCAACTGTCGTCCGAAGCCCCATTGTTTACGCATCTTTCTCTTTCGAGTAATTCTGCCTCGGAATACTCTGGCTCGTACTGGTAGGGCTGTATTGTTGCCATTATGGGGCAAAAATAAATTTGATAGTAATGGTGCTAGTATCTGTTCGCACGGGCTACAAGCAACGAAGGGAGCTGACCAGAACATAGAAACAAGGCACAGAATACTCAAAAAAGTGAAAGGACTGGAAAAGCAAATCTGATGTTGTCTGTTCAGAAGCAGTCACTTATTGATGAAAGAGGCGTCCTGCCATTTCCATGGAGACACGTCATTAGCTGAAGCGCAGAGAATGTTGACACAAGACGTGCATTGGTGTTTTGAAATGGGCGGTACACGTCTAGTGATCTCAGCCTCAGGGGCGGGGGATATGATTTAGTGTCCCCTGGGCAGTCCACCTTGGGCGATGCAGCAACGGATAAGATTATCATAAGATGGCTGCGCCCTGTTGCCTGATTTTGCATGTGTACAAAAGAGCAAAACTACGGTAAGGTGCATAGGAAATGTTTGTACGATCGATCAACGAATGCTTAAAACCCCATGCCCGAACCCTCGTGACATTAATATATTTGAGCGCACTATTCCTTTAAACTAACTGCCGCTATCTACAAGGAGCATCACATTCTTTCAGCTAAATGGTGGAGGACGTCCTATATTGCTGGTACCCCAAAGCTTACTAACTCAATGGTCTTTTAACTATCAGCTCTGCTACCACGTGAACTGGATCACCCAGCCCTTTAAGATGAAGTAGCAATGCCTAGAGATGGATGGTGTTGCAGAATATACTCAAACATCAATAATAAAAATTGACTCAGAAAGTTGACAAAGTTTGACTCTTTTAATGTCAATTATCTAAAACGGGGAGCACAACGGACATCATCCAACGTCACATAGCAATCTCTCATACCATTTCTGAAAAAACAACATTCTTAGACTAAAAGTTAATTTTCATTGACGTCTACCTACGTGGCAACCAACAAGAACCTACTTGGAATGGTGATAGGCTTACAAGGAACATCTAGGTATACATTCCATACTGTATAAGAAAGGTGATTGGGTATCTAGTATCAGGTGGGCAACTAAGCCCTCCCCTCCCCTCGTGCAGGTCAGCATGAACATCATCAAATATACGACGCCCCATTGGTTATACACAGTGTCCGGTCAAAGGATCGAATGCAAAAGGATCGAATGCAATAGGGTCGAGTCAATAGGACCTAAAACAAAAGGGTGGTTTTATTTTTTTAAATGTATATTTTTGGGGGGGTTTCCGTATAACAAAAAAAGCACCAAAAATGGGGGTTTGTGTGGGAACTCCCCCCCCCAAAAAAAATGTTTTAAAACAAATTTCGACCCTTTTGTTTTCCATCCTTTTCATTCGACCCTATTGTATTTAGATCCTTTTGATTCGATCCTTTGACCTACAACCATTATACATGCTATAGGGCTCTCTATTAAATGTCCCTCTATTATTGGTTGTCATCCTTGTACCCCCTCAGTAATATTCCACATGCGTAAGCAGCACGCAGGCTGGCATCCAGGTGCTTGGTGGGTTGGTCATAACCGTAGCTTCCCACCAATTAGCCCCCTATCGCTTGAATGAAAGCGTCCCCAGAAGCGCACCCCCCTTAGTGAGAGGCAGTAAAGGACACACCCCAGAAAGGGAATGAGGCCAGGACCACGTGCGGGTGAGATCAAAAAGAGCTTTATATAGATCAATATAGGGCATGCAAAGGACTCTGCAAACTCTGAGAGCACTCTGTCTGACAATGGCAAAAACAGTCCTACTTATTACAGAACTACATCACGCATGACACAAGCTATAGGGGGCACATAGTCTTAGGGATTGGGTGGTGATGGCTAGGTGGTATACATTATATACAGTTGCTTCTCCAGGATTGGCGGACGTTGGTGCTGCGCCACGTGGGGTGGAAGGTCAACTGGGCTCATCGGGGTGGAGTGCCGGGCCGGACATGCCTTGTAACGATGATTGATAACTAAACTGACATTTGCCCTTTTGGCCACACGTCCCACCCATTTGTCACACTTTATGCTTTCCGTTGGTTTGCAACTCTTGTAAGCGCTGACCTTAGATCAATATGTGGACAGGAACATTGATATGCGATTTGGAGTGTCTCAATACATCCGTTTGGAGGATACCTTAGGTTCAAACAATCTGGTCTCATGTGCATAGTCAGGGGCATGGGAGGGGTCGCTTGACCACCCTGCCTTGGCAGTTTAGGTGAGGGGTGGATTTACGATCTGTTGGTACACGTGTGGGCGCCCCCCTTTTTAGGGTCATTAACTTGGGGTCAATGGAGATACCACTGGCCCGTGGGGGCATGTGACTGGTGCCTGAGAGACGGTGGGATTTAGGACCAGGAAGCTTGTAAATCATGGAGTCAGGATATGGCGGCCTATGACATGGGGGAGGCGGATGCTTGAAATGGGTCCAGCAGGGTCGGGAGGGGAGGCGAGGCTGTGCTGTTTGAACACCAGCTATCTGTAGAGGGCTTGGGCAGGAGGAGGGGGAAATGGCCTTGTAGCTCTGTGCGCGGCATCTTGCACAAGGGGGTATACTGTCCCGTGGGTGAGGGGCGAATAACAACACATGGGGTCTCTGAAAGGACTCATATTTATTTGCATTAGAAGGAATACTAACTGGGGACCATACCCTTTAGCACAACAATTCACATCTATAGTTGACATACGAACATGAGGTAGTGTTAGGCAGGTGTGTGTATAAAGAGGGCAACACATGTTATTACATATTGTTATCAGCTAGCCAGTCTTTGTACATCTCTACATTATAAACAATATTGGTTGCATATTTACTCTTTACCCATTCTCCTTCACATTAGCAGTGAACGTTAGTCAACAGGACATACAGTACATAAATGGTTTCTACACATTGTAAGAGTTTTCGGGGTAGGTATGGGTGTGAGGCGCCACGCCGTCTAACGTTGGGGGCTTGGTACAGGGTCAGGGCCTGCAGGGTTTGGGCTGGTCTCAGTTACTTCCTAATGTTCCTGTTCATGGCTGGGGCAATGATGTACTGCGGAAGGTCAACAGCTACAGTGTTTTATTTTGTTGTTTGCTCGTGTCTGATGGCTCGTGAGAACGGGTCCTCAGCGGATCTGCCATGCAGTGGGAGGTGGGGGAAGTGTGGGCCTCTGTGAGCGCGGTCGAGTGGGGGTCACTCTGCAGCTTTGTGTGCGTGTTTGCTCTGCCTGGGTTAGATCTGCACGTCTCTAGCAAGATGGGGTTGACTTAATACAAGATGGCATCTGTGCTCTGCCACATAACGTGGTGGTGCAGCCTCATGTGTCGGTCTGCAGCCGCCTGGGCCCGGGGGCCGGTGGGCTGCCGACGAGTCATGAGTCTTCACCAGGGTAGGACATGCCGTGGGAGGGGGGGTCCTATTGACCTGCCCTCCCCTACACGCTCAACACTCTGCTGTCTGCCAGTCAATTAGGGCTTTGAACTCGGCCTTGAAAATACTCCAGTGTCCAAGAATAAGAGGGAGTGAGAGCATCCCCTGCCACCTAGTTTCGATTCAGCTCAGTCCAGTGTCTATTTTCATCCAACCACGTGACTGCAGACCATGATTTCCGAGCATTTTGCTTTATTAAACTCCATTAAATGAAGAACCTCTGACGTCTTTGGTGTTTCTCCACCTCACCTCAGTAGGAGTTTGTCCGTTTCACACGTTAATTGTAGCTTTTGTAAGACCATCTTGACTCGTGGTGGCCTTGACTTCTTGGTGTTAGGCCAACCAACCCCTTCATTGATTCACCTCCATGGTCAAGTTTACAATTTCTTACTGCAACACGCTGAAAAAAAACCTTCTGCTCACAGTGTCCAGCTCTGCTAAAATGCATTAATGGAATATCTGTAGTCCATTTATTCTTATACAAACACGTTGGCGCATCGCTGCAATCTATTCACTATATAGCCAGCTTTAAAGAATACTTGTCTACTTGCGTTGCTGCGACTGTACACTTGGAAAATGACTTGATATCTTCATTATTTTCTGTAGCTTGAGCCTCTTCATCTCGAGCCCGAAATGTTCCTCATCTTTAACATCTCCTCCTTTTCTTCTATAAAATGCTTATATTCTTTAATCTCCACTCAAGAGTACGTTAGCTCTTCTCTTTATGATGTCACCAATCTGCACTTTCGCTCGTCTTTCCCTTTTCTTCTGTGATTTCATTGAAATGACTGTTGTCTGTGTATGTATGGCTTTCTCAATGGGAACCTTGCTTCTAGGATTTTCTTTAGTATAGGTATCCTTATGGGGACTGCACGTGTCTCACACTCTAGCCCCAAACATATAGGCAACATGGGTGAGGAGCTTTGGGTGGGGGTACTTGGCTCCACCTTTACAACATGGTACTCAGACCTTCTGGATTTAGCCATCTGCCCACCTCTCCAGTTTCATTGTCGCTCAGATCTCTTATCCCAGTCAGAAGGTCGGGTGCTCCATCTGAACCTGGAATCCCTCAACCTACATCAATTGCTCTTGAGAGGATGAGATATGATGACTGGGACCTCTCTGAGGAGGTTCTCCTGGTGTTGCTGGCTGCATGCAGATGGTCAACAAGATCGCTGTATGCATGCAGATGGAGAAGATTCGAGGTGTGGTGCAGGGAACGCAAGATTGATCCTATCTTGCCCCATCACTACAGTGATGAGTTATTTCTGTCACTGGCATCATCAGGCCTTCAGGTCACCACAGTCAAAGGATACTTGGCTGCTTTCTCTGTGTGCAAAAGGACTCCAGATCAAGGGTATTTCTTTACGATCCTGGTTATGGCCCAATTCCTGAAGGGCCTTGTCAATAAGTTTCTACCTACTCCATTTGTTGTTCCGCACTGGGACCTTAATTTGGTCCTAACGTCTCTTATGGTGGCTCAGTTTGAGCCTTTACATTCCTGTTCTCTGCGGTTGCACACTTTGAAAGCCATTTTCTGAGTGGCCCTCACATCGGCCAGGCGGTTCAGCAAGCTGCAGGCGTTGTCTTGCAAGCCACCTTTCGTTTTTTTCTTCTGAGAAAGGGTTTCTCTAAAGGTGTGGTCCGGATTCCTGCCCAAGATTGTGTCGGAATTTCATTTGTCCAAGGCCATCAACCTTCCTGTATTTTACCCTCCTCTGCACCCCTGTAAGAAGTTGGAGCGATCTGACAGGCTAGACCAGAAGAGGGCTTTGAGTTTTTATGTGGCCAGAACAGCAGAATTCAGGAAGGTGCTTCCGTTATTTGTGGCTTTCTCTATGCCTTGGAATGGCTTAGCTGTTTCAAAACAGACCATCTGACGGTGGATCACGCTGTACATCTCCGAGTGTTATCACAACGCGTGGAAAGAGCTATCTTCGGGCATCAGAGCCTATTCCACCAGAGGGGTATCTACCTCAACAGCGCTGCAAAGAGGAGTGCAGTGAGGGACATTTGGTGGGCGGCAACATGGTCCTCGCTACATACCTTTACTAAGCTCTACAGACGGGGCGTCGCTCAGGGGCTGATGCTCGATTTGGAAGTGGGATTCTGCAGAATCTTAAGCTGTAAATACTTTCATCCCGCCTCCAACATGAATACTGCTTGGGGAGTCTATCGGATGAGGAATCTGCAGGAGAAAAGCAATCCATTAAAGGGGAAATTACTTACCGTAATGTACTTTCTATGGCTTTTTCTCCTGCAGATTCCTCATCACCCCTCCCATCCAACTCTGCTATGAAAGGAAGGGCCTCTGGTCAGTGGTTGTCTTTCTCTAGGGAGGAAAGAGGTGAGCGATGGTTTGAGGCTGTTGGCCTTTTTCTTGGTTCAGTGCTGCTTTCCTTCTGCAGTCTCTCTTTTCCATTAAAAATAAATCCCAGTTTGTTCTTTTCATTTTTTTCCACTTTTGACTGTTTGGCCGTATTGTTAGTTTTCCTCTGCAGTGGCTGAGCTCAGGGGGTATAGGGGGAGTGGGAACTGAGGTAGACGGACATAGTGATGCAGTATATGTACAACGACCTTTACGTCTGGCGCAACGGCTGAGGCATTGAGGCAAGACAGATTGACGGCCAAGTCGATGTGCTCTATGCCCCCTGTCAAAAGGTTTTCTGAGCAGCTGAAGCTGGAAGGGATATCTGTCTGATGAGGAATCTGTGGGGGAAGAATCCATGGAAAGAACATTACAGTAAGTCATTTCTCCATTTTACAGCGACAGTCAAAGCATAAAGGCTGCAGCGTACACAGCCTGCTGCAGATGCCCATAAAATGCTCTTTATCTCTGCGACAGCTGGCATGGCATTATGAAGTAACAAACGATTACTGCATGCAAATGTAATTCATTTTCTGGGGAAAGGCAACCGTCTTGGCCCTTTGATCTCTGTGTGAAGTAACAGAGTAGATTGGATTTCCCTCCGCATTACTATAGGATCATCGGGGCGAGATGAGCAGTTGCTCCCCTTTTTGTGAAGTTGCCTTATATGATACCTGATGAATATGATTTGTGAAAGGTCATAGCCAGAATGATCCAGTCTGGTAGATCAGGTCATGGAAGGAAGATGGTGCCCTTTTCCTTCCCAACCAGTCACCCCTCCAAAAGACAACAAATGCAGATAAGAGGAGGCTTAGAAGGAGATCAGGATGGGACTAATTAGCTGCAAATATCAAAAGCCTATAGAGCTGCTGCTGGAGGCAGGCTAAGGACTTTAGAAAAGCCTTTCCTCCTCTCATACCATAATCCAATGTCTGTAGAGGCTGAGACACCACCATGGTTTGACCATTACACGCCAGAGAGTAGAGCCTCGCTGGATCATTGATGGACGTTTGTATGATTTATGTTAATACAAGAAAACATTGTCAAAGAACGAATTTAACGTGCATGTGTGTAAGTGAATCTATTACCTGCGTTACACACACTCCCGCACAACACTTGCACCGTGTTTATAAATGCAACTATCATGTTGAAACCATTGTGGGTCAATAATCAAAACAGCCATTTGTGTTAGTGGTCAGACACGATGGGCAATGTGGCCCTTGGAGGCCCATTCTGCTTCAGCGTATTTCTGACATGTTCTTAATTTAGCTGTTCTTTTTTCCAGCTCTAAGGGCCTTTCTTGATTTCACACTGTGGGAACAGTTGGAGTGTCTTGGTGCGTGTGTTAAAAACCCCTGAGTGCTGGCTGAGGCAGCAATTGTTCCAGATTTTCTGGAACTCGTGAAAGGTTGTCGGCAAGTGCATCCTCACTATTAGGTCACCAGGGAGAGTGCAAGGCCCAATGGATTTTACAGTCATTATTCATAACTGAAAGTGGAATGGAGGGATGGATATTCATTATGTGGAGTAGAGTGTGTCAAAATGGTAGCAACAAAGGAAAGAGTGAGAATTGATGGTGAAAGCAAGAGTGCAGCCATCACTTAGTACACCCACGAACCAATGTTCATAAGTGCGTATCCATGAATAAGTGCATCTATTAATCTGTGAGTTAAGAGGTCCCTCGAGGAATGGATCAATTCATTAATGCATCACTGATTGGATTAGGGAAGATACAAACACATCAATGCATGAGTGACTGAGTGTTCCAATCGATGAGTGCATCAATGAATGAGTACATTAATGAGCATATCAACGGTTGAGGGCAACGGAGTTGAGTGAAGGTGGCAAAAGTGATCATTCTTCACAAACTCCACAAAATAATCTCATCTTAACACATACGAAAGAAATATGGAACAAGGTACCACAAAGTCTGGGCTTGGACACGCACTTTCAAAGAGTGCCTACATAAGGGATAACCCCAACTTCCATAGTGACTGCAAACTCCTCTTTTGGCAAAGGTGGAAGGAAAATGGGCTCTGTCTGTTGGCCCACTGTACTAAGGATGAGCAACATGTATTGTTTACTGACCTAAAACAAACTTTTTGTTTGCACTATAAGGACATTTTGAAGTACCTGCAACTCCAGCAAAGAAGCACAAGGATTGTAGACTTGGGCCATATAGATCTGACTGACACAAGACTGTAAATATATATCTGGAATATGGGTCACTTAAAGCATAGCATCTCCTGGGCAGATTCTCTGGGGCAGTTAGCAGACAGACTTTGGTTTAGGAGTAGCTGTATGGCATTGAAAAGATTTACTAGTGGGTTGGCACTGGAAAGCATTACAAACGGATTTCTTATAACATAGATGGTACTGGTGCCCAAATAGAGCGTGGAGCATAAACTGGCTATTTCGCCAAAGCAATGGAGACAATTCGGCCAACTTGGATCTTGTTTGCATTTGCTATGGAATTGTTCTAGGGTCAAGCCGTTCTGGGTCCAGGTTTCTAACTTGATGTGTAGACTTCTTCCCACGAGGGCCACCCTCTCCCCGGAGCCAGCTATCCTAGGACTGGATCTTTCTGGAGAGGAGTTGATAGAGGGGCGAAGTGGCGGAGGCTGGCTCTTGCCATTGTAAGGAGGATACGACTCCATCGTTGGATACAAGCCACCCAGACTATGTATATGGAGTGGAACGATTTAATGACATCAGTGGTGGATTTGATTGGCAGAGCTGCATGAAGACCTAACCATACATCAGACATATAGTCAAGATTTCTTGACGTGTGGTGGTGAATGGAAGTCATGTATATGGTGCTCCTATCTTCACAGGAACTGTGTAGGGTATCTGGGCATTGGGGTGACCTGGCACAGGAAGAAGGGAGATGATTGCCCCGGATTATTCTTTTTTTGTGCGACACTGGAAAAGGAAAAAAAAAGGTTCTAAAAAGAAGCTGCAATATTTACATTTTTCTTTGCACAAATCAATTCCTTTTTGACAATGACAGATTGTCAAAGAGTCGTGACAAATGTAAACCTTAGTACTGTACTGATAAGTAACAGTACGTATGTTTTTTAAATGGTATCTGTGAAGGCAGGCGTGTGTAAAAAAAAAATTAAAAAAATAGAGCACGTTGTAAAGAGCACTGGGATCACGAACACCGTCCGTGTGTTTACTGGAAAACATTAAGTAAGAGGCGCAGCGTGTTGTGACAAAACACAATACTTCATATTTTGTTTTCCTTACAAACCAGTTAATCTCATCGGCAGCACAATCATTTTAAATCTGAAATTCCATAAAGAGGTCCTGAGCCGAAAGTATGTCATTGTGACGAAAATGTCGACATATGGAAGCGACCAATGCAAAACATTGAACGTACATGAATAAACAGATATTATGTTCAGCAGGAAAACATTGTAAACGTTTAGGGCAGCTGTACCAGTCCAGAAAGATTGCCTTGCGGAATGGTGTAACATTCATTCATTTATTGGTGTCTAAGAGACTAAGACCATATCTTGAAGAACTAACCAGAACGGACTCGGGCATGTGCTCGTGCATAGGGCACGTCGTGTTAGTGTGCGCGAGAGCATCCTGCCCCTAGGTTACATATGTGATATATATCTACAGTACATGTGATGTCACCTGCAATGGCCTTATACAGCCCAAAAACCTATACAGCAAAGGAATTTCCTCACAGACGTCTCCTCTGAAAGCCCTACAGGACTGGAGAAGAATCACGCATGGGCTGCAGGTACGTCAGGGTTAGTAACCTTTCACAAGGATCGGACGTTCTGGATATGGCCGAATTCTCCCATATCCAAGTCTATCCTTTGTCAGCCATTTTATTCAGTGGCTGACTCCATGGTGCAAGCAGTGGTTTACACGTGTGGGCCGTACATTCATGACACTCGTGTTAAAGTGTCGAATCGGCACCGTGGGATCATTAGAGCGGAAGCTTCTTATCCGAATACTTAAGCTATAATGAGGTAGCGAAAGTGCTCCAGGTTTGCTTTACATGGTCATTATTCCTTCTCAGGCCAAGTGGTAGTCAATGGTGTTGGAGTCACAGGACATATTTCCTTATATGATGGTTACATTAGCGATTGGAACTATTGTTCTCGTGACGTGCATTCACCAGAACGCCAGGCGCAGGCACCACGTGTCTGGTGACGTCCCTGCAACATATCAGATAAGGGTCGGACTCCTCGAGATAACTGATGAGCGTTGGTCCCACATGTGTGCACGGATCCACGGGGTGTCCTTCAACTCCCGGTTCAAACTGATCCAATTTAAGGTGCTCCATAGGTACCACTACACCCCGTCCAGGCTACACCGCATCTCTAGTGACGCCTCCCCTAGATGCCCTAGATGCGGCCATGAGGACGCCGATTATATCCACATGATCTGGTCATGCCCTCGTCTCATCCAATTCTGGACCTCGGTCTGCTCCACCACATCGATCATCCTCGAATCCCCCTTTCTGCCATCCCCAACGAAATGCCTATTTCACGATTTCCCTGAACTCCACCGCGACTCCAGGAAACTGGCTGGCCTCTGCATGCTACTAGCGGTGCGTTCAATTCTACTTTGCTGGCTACGGCCTATTCCCCCTACCCACGCGCAATGGCTCAGAGCGGTTACGTGGGCCTCCGACACCGAAGAATCATGGGCGGCTCAACAACCCGCCTGCTCCAGGCCTAGGGATATATGGCAGAAGTTCCGCTCATTCATGTCCTCCATTGACACCGATTCAGATCCCGCATCCCCAGCTCCCTCTCCTAATCCAGCCCTGGGTGGTCCCTGAGCTGTCTCTCAAATACCCTCATACCGACCTTCTATGGACCCCCCGAGTGCATATGTTGATACCCTTTTCTTTATGTATCTCGTTTGCATGTATTATATGAAATGTGCCGATTGCTCTGTTTTGCCCTTGAAGGCTCTATTGATGCTCACCTGTATCTGTGTTACCAAGCTGAATGAATAAATAAAAGTTTAAAAAAAAAAAAAAGATAAGGGTCGGACTGGGGCACACATTTGTCTCGGGCACCAATGAAAAAGTGGCCCACAATTCTAAATGGCAATTCATTCCTTTTGTGACACACTGTTTGAGTAGTACCTAAGTGGGAGTTTTTTTCATAAAATATGATGCAAATTGTGCATTTTAAAGAATATTTATCTAGTAACACTGGTCTACTAGTCGCATGGTGAAGTAATTTAACAAACTGGTCACATGGGCCAAACGAGTGTCCCACTCTGACCCAAAAAAGGGGCCCACACTAGCATTTTGTGTTTTTGGTTCGGGCATTGCCCTATAGGCCAGTCCGAGCCTGTATCACATGGTCTTTCGCCCCGATTACCTCACAGGAAGGGTGGCATCGTGGATGCAAAAGATACAGTGAAATAAGCTCAAGATCCGTGATTGTTGTTACAAAGAAGCAGTTCAAAGAGTTACAAAAAACGTTTTTCTCGGCCTTAATTGATGAGGCTGCTTACTCGCCATCCAAACTGTCCTAGTCCTCTGGTGAGCAAACCACCCCATGTTAGGGCTGCTACCTTCGTTTAAGCAAAAACCCGGACTTAAGGCACGCACACGTTTTCGAAGCCAGCTGCTCTCGATGCACACCTTTTTTTTTATAGATTTAAAAATGGTAGTGCAATAGCAAGAATCCTTAACCATCCCTATGTATCGTCTCTTAGTTTGGCACTGTAATATGTTACGTTACGCTCAGTGTAACCCAGAGCAAATGAATGTCCTTGTAACTAAGTCACCTCCATGCAACAGCGCCTCGATGCCTCTGGGCTGCTATTGCGCTTTTTTATTTTATTATTTTTTTTATTTGTGTTTAATCAACTTGTGATTTTTACAAAGACGTTGTGGAATGTTTCTTCATGAAGAGAAAAGAAGAGATTTGAAGTTGATTTGAACTAGTCATTTCGTCCTTCCGCCTCTGTTTCACTTGCCTTCATTTTTTCAAATGCAGTTGTTAAAAGTTTTGCTGTTACAATGGTCCATTTGTTTTTTTCTCCTGACATAAGTCTGTTCCACCAAACTTCTTCATCTAGAACTGAGGTTGGTATCCCCACTGGTAAGAAGTAGGCACTTCTTTCAAGACTGAGTGCCCTGCAGTGTAGCAACAAATGCTTCAGATTTTCTGGTTCCTTGGATGCTTTACATAGTCTGCATTCGGTGGATGCTGCCTGAAGTCTGATGCTGAGAATTTCACGCGTAGGCATCAGATTCAGACGGGCTCTCAAAGGGTCCGCATTAGTTTTTTGTCCGGAAATCTCAGACAGTAAGGCAGGGGCATCTTCAGCCGATTGAAGGTCAGCGGCAGGTGCATGGACAGTTTATTTGCTCCGGCCTTGTCGATCGTGCTGATCCAATCCATGAGGTCCAGTTTTCGTTTGATTCTCTGCGGGTTTCCCACCAATTCTTCCTCGGTGCAGACTATTTCATCCAATTTGGTTTTCTGTTTTTGTGCCCATTGATTTAAGATGTTAAGATGGCCAATTGAGAGTTCTGCAGCAACTAACTTAAATATCGGCTGGGTTTCCGGCATGATGATTTTCCTATAGATTTGCATTGCTTTCTGGTCAACTGCTGTAAGTAGGGACTGCAGCCCTAACTCTCTCCTGATGTTGGCAATAGCGGCTGAGTTTGGTAGGCCCAGCCCTGAGCTCCATAGCAAGCCTTCAAGTTTCGGCCAGATTGAGGTAGGCATTGACAGGGTAGCGCCCATTCCATATGTTAAGGTCGGGACAACTTTACCGGTTCCAAAGAAAATGTTCCATATCTCTTATCAATCGACCTCATTTGGGCTGCTAAATTCCTAGCTTTGCCCCACAAAATTGATTGCATAGTTGTTTCGTGTGTTGAGCTGTCTATTGTTAAACCGAGATGTCTGTAATGCTCGACTGTTTCGATCTTGGTATTTTCCAGGAAGCATGCTCTGTGTCGTTTTTTGTGGGATTTGTTTTTCTCTAGAATCAAGATTTTTGTTTTGGATTTGTTAATTTCCAGGTTGTTTGCTTTTATGTAATTCCCTAAATTGGACAATTGGCGCTGTAATCCGATCTTTGTCTGGTCAAGCAGGATTAAATCATCTGCATAAAGGAGGCGAGATGTGTTGGTAGTGCCTATTTTCGGTGGGAATGCACGAACTGAGCTTTCAGTATCCTTGAGGTCTCCGAGAAAGCTGAAGAAAAGTGCCGGAGCTAAAGGGCACCCTTGTTTTACTCCTCGCTCTGCCGGGATCTCATTTGACAGGGTTCCGTGGTTATAAAGGTGAACTCGCAATTTGTTATTTGTATGAAGTGCTTTGATTGGATTCAACAGTTTGTTAGGGCAGTTCCATTTATGCAATTTGTTCCAAAGCATACTCCTGTCCACTTTATCAAAGGCCTGCATGAGGTCTATGAAGGCCAGAAATACCGGTTGCGCGCCCTGCTTTACCTTTGTTTTAATTAGGTTTAGCAGCAAGATGTTTACCGATGGCCCGCCATTTTTCAAAAAGCCCATCTGGAATGGGTTGTGAGCTGGAGAGTCCTTCACTCAGGTTTGAAACTGTTTAAGCAGTAGAGTTGCCAATAATGTCCAGAAAAGCTATTGGCCTATAATTCTGTGGGTCTTCCCTGCTACCGCGCTTAAACAGCGGAACGATTATGGAGTGTGTCCATGTCGTTGGTATGGTTCTGAGTGACTCACAATGCTTGAATAAAATGCTTATGAGACTTGCCCATGCTTCTGGATTTTGCTTGAGGTCTATGTTGCTCAGGCCATCAGGGCCCGGAGCTCTCGTGGTTTTGAGATGATTGATGACATTAACAATGTCCTCTTCATCCGAAAGTTTGATCCAATTGTCGCTAGTTATTTCTGTTTGACTTATAGTGGAACCATTTGGTGCAGTAAACATGGTTCTGAAAAACTTTGTCTAGTTTTCCTCTGTGACAGAGTTAGCCAGGTCTTTTTCCTGGCTATTTGTTGCCGTCTGAATAAGAGCCCAAAAGTCGCTAGATTTCTTAGTGCTTAATGTCCTGAGCATCTTTTCGGCGTCATTTTGGTACATTGATCTCCTACGAGTTATTATCCAGGATTTATAGCTGTTGATTTCCACTAGGTTTTCGGCGTGAGCCGAAGCAGATTTTTCAGTTAATGCTCGTCTTTTAGATTTTCTCAGAAGTTTTCTTCTTTCCACTATGGTTTGGTCGAACACGTGCAAATGTTTTCGTGTAGGACCCTTTGTGTTCGTGCAGTTGGTTCTGAACGGTAGTAGAAAGGAGAGGTAATCTGGTCGCTCATACTCAGTTAGATTTCCGTCCATAGATTTTCCGTAATTGTCATTAATCGTCTTGATGTTCTTTGCAGTCAGGCCCAGTCTGGTACGCTGATTGTTTGCTTCTATTGCTGGAAGGGCAAGTTTGCTCTCTTGGTGTACAGATGACCAAGTTATTGTGAGCAGGTTGTGGTCGCTTTCTTTTGTCCTCATGACTTTAAACAGGTTCACCAGAGGCAGTAGATTTTTGGACGCGAAAAATGTGATCAAGAGTGGCCTGAGAACTTTCCCGTTCCCATGTTGGGATGATATTTTCCCAGTTTTTGAGCCATGCTAGATTGTAAAAATTCCTTGAGTTCATGGCGGTCATCCAGGCCTTTCCCCTCTCTTCTGATGACCGTTTGAAGTTATTGCTGGACGAACTGGCATTGTCTTGTACACATATCGCTTTTAAGTCTCCGCAGATGATTATATGGTCTGTGTTTGAGTCAATTCTGATACTATGCGCTTTATAAATTAAAATAAATAAATAAATGAGAGCAATTATGTTTGCCGTTTTTATTATTTTACCTGACCTATATTTGTTTAAAAAAAAAAAAACAATCTTGATTATTAAAATAAAAAATATTTTTTTAAAGCTCACATGACATTTTCACTAAATTACTTATGCATTTTTTGACCTTGGAACTATGAAAAGCTGAGCTGGGTCTGACAAAAATTGACCCAATGACTGTCAAGCCACACATGCCTACAGTTGAAAATCAAAAACTCTGAGATTTCTGCAGTTTGCGCAAGGCACCTAACACTGGACCAGGGTAAAAAAAATCTGCCATTACCTTATATCCGGGTAAAAAAAGGGTGCATCTAACACGCACAACAACATTTTTAACCATTTAGACAAAAATGGAACAATTGAAACTTAGCATCATTGTTTTGAATTCATTTAATATTTAATATGTGCAAATCTAAATCTATATTTTAAATCTTCTCTTTGATGCAAAAACAGGGTTTACGTAGTTCACATTAGACGTGCCACAGGTAAGGATAAGAAGGATAAACTGATTTGCCCAGGATCACGCACTTTACATTTTGAAGCCACGATTTGAGACCAGTCTGCCACTTAATAGGCTTTACCTCACATTATACGTGCAAGATAGCTCAGTGAGATGAATTTTCCTGACAACACTGTCCAGGGCACAGGTTCGATTCCCAGTTGGTATCAAAGCTTTATGTTTTATTTCTGCCAACCCCACTGACACAGCTGTGAGTACCAGAAATCAGGACGTCTCCCTCTCGCCCCGGAGAAAGCCTTGAAATCTCAGAGTCTCTGGGCCAATTCCAGAGATTAGGCAAGTCTATATTAAGCTGTTCAGATTTGATCAAGATGTGCATTAACCCTCTTGTCTATCTTACCAAATCAATAGATGAGATTAGAAATGTTACTAGTTTCAAAGGTAGCTGTAAACACATTCCTGTAAACTTTATTTTAAGCTTTGAAAGCCAGTAAGTCCTTAGAATAGCTCAATGGGTTAAGAACCCGGAACAGAGATCTAGCTGAAGGTTTCACGTAAATCACTGTAGCAGACACATTAATCCAGCAAGCCAACATTGCAAAAGAAATGCAGAGAAAAAGGTGAGAGTGATTCTGCAACCACTTTATAAAGCTGGCCCCCACCTAAGCCCTTCAAACCCTAAAATGGCCGCCGCTGCCCCCTCTGAAATCCCCCCACATTGCAGCTCTGTCGACCCTTCCGCCGAGCGACCCAATTGGCCACATTGCATCCCCTTCCTCCTACGGAATGGGAGCTGGCTGGCGATGCTGGCCCCCACCAAAGGCCAACACCAAGGGCCTTTGAACCTGGTCTTGGCCACATCAGAAAAGCTAGTACACGGACTGTGCTTCCAGCTATTGCAGCAGCTTGAAGAACCGCTGCCCATTTTGCACTGTAAGGTAAGCCCTGCCTGGCTCCCTAGAACTTATACGGAGCAACCGATCCTTTCTAACATACTCGTCGCTGCCCTTTCTGAAATCCCATCACATTGCATCTCTGCCGACCCATCTGCCAAGTGACCCGATTGGCCGAATAGTAACCACTTCCTCCCACACAACGGGAGCCGGCAGGCAAAGTCGGCCCCAACAAAGGACACGTAAGGCCTTCGAACCCTATCTTGGTCTGTCTGGGCATGGAGGGGCTCAGCCATACTCTACCAGCGACCCACCCTTTCCGTATCACTTCAAGGCCAGCCTCCTTCACTACCTTGCTGCAATCTGCGCTACTGCTCACAGGCAAGCAATCTCACTGCAGCCGCTCTTTCTTCACCAAACTCACCTATACAACACACATACTGTTACAGCCTCCCACAAAATTCCTCCCTCTTCTCCCCCATTTCCCCTGTCCCCATTTCGCTTCCCCCCTTCACCCACCATCTCTACTCCTTAGCCTTTTACACAAACACCAGTCGCTTCCCTTCCGCTCCAACGAACAACCAAGCATCGCTTTAAGTCCTCAAGACTTACCCACTTAGCCTCCCATAATCAAATACCGGAAACCTCCTTTTCCTTCCCTGTCCCCTCTCACCATAAACTCCCATCTACGTCTCTGCACTGGAACTCCCACACCCATCTGTGCCATCACTCTTCCCTCTGCACACTCGTCTTCTCAAGACACTCAGACTACCCCAACCAACCACGTAGCTCAGAATACCAACAGCTCTACCTCCCCTCCCTCCACCACACTTAACTGCACGTTGATCAATGCTCGATCTCTCCCTGCACATGCCCTTGATATTAGTGACATTGTCACCACCAAGAACCTCAACATACTTGCCATCACTGAAACCTGGCTTCATGCTGCGCTGGTCCAGTCTCATCTACTGCCATACCTACAGGCTATGACATACACCTCAGTGAGGGACTAACAGGCAAAGGTGGCGGTGTGGCAACCATTTATAGAGATTTTAGCCCCATCAAAACTATCACTTCAAACATGCCACCCAACTGCAACCTGCTCTCCATGAAACTCTTACTATTACCCACATTCACAATATTCCTCCACCTCCTCTATCACGCTCCTTGCCCAATCTCCATTTCGAAGACCTCACACAAATAATTACAACTAACTTCAAACCTACCCCCAAACATCTATTTCTCAGTGAAATGAACTTTGGCCTCAATGACATCACTGACACCAATGTCACTTCCCTTGCCAACATGTTCCATAGCATTGGCGGCACACAACTTGTCCTGACCACCTCCCATATACTAGGCTGCACCCTAGGTTGGCTTGTTAATTTCAATTGTAAAATTCTACTCAGATCCAATGCTTCCTGTCCCTGGTCCGATCACCACATTATCAGATATTCCACCATCCCTACCTCACACTAGCATGCCTTTGCACCCTCCCCGCTTCCTCCAACCCTCTTCCATTTCACACTGAATCTTACCAAAGAATGCCTCTTCCCTCTACTTGTTAACATCACCCCATCAGCCACAATTACAACTGATCCTACCTTCCTTGACAATTCCAATGATGACTTAATTTTCCACGCAGTTGACACCCTTGCTCCTCTCAAACTGCGCAAATCTAAACCCTACACACATAAGAACTCCTGGTTCACCCCTGACCTCGCATACATCCATGCAAGAAAACGAGCCAACAAAGCAGAATGGAGACGTCGCCCTTCCACAACCACTAAATCACACTTCGAAGGGATTGGTTCCTCCGACGTATTCCACATCTATGACAGGTAATCACCACAGCTGTGCTGCTGTGGAATACGTCGTCGGAACATCCCATCGAAAGAACGTTTTCAGGTTAGAAAGTAACGTTCTTCTCCACCATCGCTATGGAATACAAACTAGCAATACCTAAAACCAAAGCCTCTAGCTTTAACACTAGAATCACCATTGCTAACTCCAACTTGCTTGAGCTTTTTGCAATCCTACGAGATCTATAGACCCTTTCCACACCACCGTTCACTATCAACGACTCTTGGTGCAGCAAAATACAAAATGCCATCTGTGGGAACATTTCTTCACTTCAAGACAAGATCCTTGTGAAACAACAGACCATCCTCACCAGAACCCAGCATTCCCATCACCCCCCGCCCTTAACATCTTTCCTGCCATGCAATTTCCATCCAGTCAACGAAACAGATGTTGCCCAAATGATCAAAGGGCTTAAACCATCCCGTTACAAAGGTGATACCTGCCCAGGCCCAGTAATCAGACTGTGATGATGCCCTCCTACCACTAATCACCGCCATCATAAATACCTCCTTTGAGTCCTGCACTGTCCCCTCCACACTCAAAGATGCCTGGATCTCCCCACTTATGAAAAAACTCCACTTGATCCAGCAATCCCTACCAACTACCGCCACCATCACCACAGTACCATTCCTTCTAAAAATCCTCAATAACACAGCATATCTCCAGATCCAAACCTACCTTGAACACCACCACATCCTCAGCCTCTGCAATCCGGCTTCCGACCTTGCCATGGAACAGAACAAGCCCTATTAGACCTCACTAACTAGCTAAATGACTTCTGTGACTCGGGCAAACTGGCCTTCCTCCATCTATTAGACATAAGTTCTGTGTTGACCTGGTTGACCACCAAACCCTCTGCTACCATCTTACCCCGACAGCCAACTTCACCCCTTAAGCCACCAAAGGAATTAAATAATTTCTATCAGACAGGTCTGCCTGTGTCTACATCAGCAACTCAGTTGCCCCTCATACCCATTTCTCCTGCAGAGTGCCTCAAGGCTCCTGTGTCTTCCCCACCCTTTACAACATTTACACTGAATCCCTCTTTTACCACCTTGACAATTTAGGTATTTCCTACATCAACTATGTTGACGATATCCAGGCCCTCATCCCTCTCTCAGGCACCCACTCAGAGGACTCTACCAATCTCAGTGCTATCTATGAACCCATCCCGGCTTGGATGGCATCCCACAGTCTATGCCTTAATGACTGCAAAACAGAGATCCTGATTATTGGTACCCAGCAATGTTTTTCTCAGGCATCATCCTAGCCTGATTGGCTGACGGGGTCATTTATCCCTGATTGGCCCGCCGGCAGGCGTAGCCGGCCCCCTCGCATCAAGGCCCACGATCGCAAGGCTACTTCCTGTTTCTTGCCTGTTGCTTGCCGGAGCTGCCGTCTGCCAGTCCCCCTGGCCTACACAGGCAAGCTCTAGTGTGGAAGTTCGACGTGAACATTCGCCCCCATGCGCATGAAGCAACCTGGTAAGCGACCCACCAGTATTCTACCCGCACCCCCCATGAACCCACTGACCAACGCCATCCCATGCGCTAATCCTATACCACCAGGACTCCGCCCGTACCCCTTACTGCCTCTGGCCTAAGAGCACATGAGCGCATTAGTATTAGCAGCGCATCCCGTGCACGCATAGGTGTCCCTGACCTCTGTTACACCCGGTCACACCCTCCAAAGGCACGACCATGTAGCCCATAGCAGCTCCCTAATCCCTCACGTGACTATCTAACTCTGAACCTGGATCTAACGCCCCCTTCTGCCATATTGCATTTCAGCGCCGTTCGCTGCACCTGATTGCATAGTTGTCTGATTGATGTTCATCTGATGACTTGAAAGCCTTTCACCAATTCAACAAATTTGATTGCCTATAATACATCTATTGCTATTGCCACTGAATGCCACTGCTATGTTCCTGGATCTTGATATATTTGGCTTGACCAGTCTGTTACACCTACTTCCTTGCATGCCTGCCGACCAGTGAGCATTAGCACTGATCCTTATTGCTAGTGGCCCACATACTGCATTTGTTATGGCTTACCTGCACACTGCATTTTGCCATATGTCTGATTCTCGAATCTAGATGGGTTGTTACTGCTTACCTGCACACTGCACTTTGCCATATGTCTGACTCTCGAATCTAGATGGGTTGTTACTGTTTACCTGCACACTGCCATATGTCTGATTCTCTAATTTGGGTAGGTTGGTATTACTTGCCTGCACACTGCACGTCTTGCATTTAGCCCCATGTTTGACTTTCGAATTTAGGTGGCCTGTATCGTCACTAACAGACTACACTTGATTGTGTTATGCCTTATGGTCGCTAGCTAGCCGCTACCTAAACTTACCTGTTAGTCGCGCCACTTTGCAACTGTGATTCTATCCTATCCGATTCTAGTGCTACCTCTAACTAGCCTGTCTGCCCCAGGGCACACAAGCATTAGCGTAGCCAACAACATCCACCATCCCTCCAGCATCCCGCCCTGAATCCTTATCAAAATTATGCCAGCCTGGCTAGTACTCATCATGTTCCCTTTCTGCATGCCCGATCTCACACCATGTAGCAGAAATAGTTTTATCCCACTTCGTAATGGTCTCGCCAAGCTTGGCTGTCCCAGACACCACCCCATTCCCTGCCCCACACCCTTTCTGCCCTACTGGCCTCCCTTCCCCTACAGGGTACCCACAGACCACAGTACTAAAATCAGCATTACTTCGGGTAAGCCTCCACCCAACCTTGTCACAGATGACCATTCTGACATTATCCAGAACTAAAGTAATATGCTAGTACATCACCCTACAGCCTACCCTAACCTCATGTCCCGCAACAACAGATTAGGCTGCAGACTCCCCACTTTACTTAACAAAATGACCAATAATCCTACAACCAAAGTAACTAATAAAAACATCATTGCTAATACCATACCACTAAAAGGAGCCCTACTTAATGTTAGATCCCTCGTGGTCCACCCCACAGAAATTGCCGACATCATCTGTTCAGCAAACCTGGATTTCCTCGCCACCACAGAAACCTGGTTTCATGCTGCAGCAGGTACCACTCTAACTCTCGCGGGTCCAGACAACTACTCTATCCTCAGGGCCGACAGACCTAATGCCCGTGGAGGAGGTGTAGCACTTATATTCAAATCCTCGCTTGACATCAGATCTGTGACTTTCCTTCCTCTAAATTCCTGTGAACACTTATCCATTAAAATTCAAACCACCCCTAAGAATACCATCACCCTAGAACTAATATGCAGACCTCCTGGTCCCATAGGCTCCTTTGAGGAAGACATAACCTCCCTCATAGCTGAAAAATCTAAACCTTTATCACAGAACATCATTCTAGGTGACTTTAACTTGGGATATAACGATCCACATGACGCTCCAGCATCCTCCCTTGCTAATACACTTTGCGAACAGAACTACACTCAATTTAACACCCTACCCACACATCAGAAAGGTAGAACCTTAGACTGGCTCGCTGCCTACAACTGTAACATTATCTGCAAAGACCCACAACCACTTATATGGACCGACCACTTCCTACTTTCATTTGACATTAGCACTAATAACCCACACCTTAGACAGTGCCCACCAGCACCAGCATGTCTGACAAGAAATAAGCGGAACATCACCGCTGAAGCCCTCATCCCACTAGTTCTACCCACTCTAAATACGGTCTCCAACTCATCGGACCCTAACCAACTAGTAGACACCTACAACAACGCCATGAGCAAAGCTATTGATCTCGTTGCCCCTCTAAAACTACGTAAAGGTAAACCTAAAGCACATCTTAACTCATGGTACACACCAGAACTTAAAATTCTAAGAAAGAAAAAATCCAAATTGGAAACCCTTTGGAAAATGAACCCATCAGAGGAAAATAAAATTAACCTCACTAATGCATCCTCCCTATATAAAAAAGAAATCATTTGCACGAAGAAGGAAGCCTACAATACAAGAATAAGCAATGCCTGCTCCAATACCAAAGAATTATTCACCATCTTGAAGGAGCTACAAAACCCCTGTCCACCGTCGGACTTGTCCGTGAAGAACCAATCCTGGTGCACTAGTATCCAAGATGCCCTTGCGAACAAAATCATTGGCCTACAAACAAAAATTGAAAATAAAAGACTACAACTTTCCAATATCAGCCCCACCTCTAGCCCCCCTATCCCTAAGCCACCCACCACCTCTAACACTAATTATGGCGTCACTTTCAAAACAGTAACCTCCCTAGAAGTGCAAAAAATTATAACCTCACTCAAACTGTCAAACTGCAAAGGGGACAGTTGCCCTGCACAGATTATAAAAGATGCAGCAAGAGACCTAGCCCCTTTCATTTCTAAGCTCATAAATGTGTCTTTCTCTACCAATTTGGTACCCAATAATTTGAAACCGTCATGGGTCCTTCCGCTACTAAAAAAACAGACCCTGGACCCAGCCATCCCTACTAACTATAGGCCTATCACTACCGTTCCTTTCCTGTTAAAAATCCTTGACAGAGTTGCTTACTTGCAAATTCAGCATTACCTAGAGGCCAACCAATTACTCGGTTTGCGTCAGTCTGGCTTCCGACCTCAACATGGAACAGAAACTGCCCTTGTTGATCTCAAAAGTCAGATTGACGAAATTAAAGATAAAGGCAAGGCTGCCATCCTACTCCTCTTAGACCTTTTAGCAGCCTTCGACCTGGTTGACCATAAGATACTCTGTAATCACTTCTCCCTAGCCGCCCACTTTTCCCCTTCTACTGTCTTGTGGATACAGTCCTTCCTGGCCAATAGAACCATGAGAGTCTTCTCTCCGGAGGCTGCAGCAGACCCTATCCCTATCACGTGCGGTGTCCCACAAGGTTCTTGTGTTTCACCGACCCTATACAATATCTTTACAAAGCCCCTCTTTGATAAACTGGACCGTCTGGGTGTCACCTACACTAATTACGCGGATGACACCCAGATACTCCTCACGATCTTGGGCAACTACAATACTGATGTAGCCTGGATCAATTAAATTTTCTCTGTCATTCAGGCATGGATGGCCACACATGGCCTCTGCCTGAATGACAAGAAGACCGAACTGCTCATTGTTGGGTCACCGAACAACCTACAAAAACTAAGTCCCAACTACTCCAACAGCATAATTGATGGCAATACCATCCCGATCGCCAAAAATGTAAAAACACTCGGCTTCTATCTTGATGCCAATATTAACCTCATTAAACAAGTCAATTCAACGGCTTCAGCCACTGCCTATACAGGTAAACTAATTAGAGCCTGTAGACCATTTCTTTCCTCTAATAGCTGTCTCACACTAGCTAGAGCTCTTATACAATCCATGTTAGAATACTGCAACAGCCTCTACTTAGGTGCCAACCAAGCGATAATAAGTAAACTCCAAGTCCTCCAAAACAATGCGTTACGGGCAGCGCTAAACATTCCTAGGCGTGAGCCCATCTCTGCCACTAGATCTACATGCAAATGGCTTACCATCCAACATAAAATTGATCTCAAAACCCTCTGCCTTACTTACAAAGCTCTCAACCATCTAGCCCACCCCTACCTTACAGATAAATTCACCATGAAATCTTCCATCAGAACCACAAGATCGTCCAATACCTTACTGTACCTTGATTTACCTCCAAAAGAGCCGGAGGCTCGAGCTTCACTGTCCTCGCCTCCCAACTCTGGAACTCCCTGCCTCTGAATATTTAGTCTTCCAAATCCTTCCAGTCGTTCAGGAAACTTGCCATTGGGTGGCTTCTGACAAAATGTCAACTGTGAATTTAGACTTAGTTATAAATTGTACATATTGCATAGGTCTCATTTTGCCTCATCTGGTTGCTATTACCTCTACTGTCTGTATATTCTGTATATATTTGCTGCCCTACTGTTATTGTTGTTACCATGTATTATGCCTTGTAACCTGTACTAAGTGCCCTTTTACTCCCGGGTCTGGAGCACTATAGAAATAAATAAACAAACAAACAAACAAAACAAACCTCTCTTTCCAAACTTGATCCAGCCTGCCATACTTCATGATCGATCGTAACACTATTCCAGTATCCCTGGTCACCAAAACATTGGGGGTATACTTTGATGCCACCCTTAGCATGTTGCGACATGTAAGTGCAATTGCATCCTCTGTCGCCTATACCATTAAACTCCTAAATGCCTGCAAACCCTTCCTTTCTACCATAAACCGCCTTACTATTCCATGATCCATCAGCGGTGCAAAACTGGACCAATGCAGTGCTCTTCTTGCCACCACTCAATGGAACAATAACAAGTTACAAGTCATTCAGAACAATGCTCTCCGAGTTGCCCTCAACCTCTTGTGAAAAACCAACCTAGTCCTTTGGGGATTTTATTATTTTATTTTATTGGTCACTTGTTAGGCACTTATACAATTAGCAAAACTGTTTCAAAGCGCCCACAGGACAACAGGGTGGGGACTAGGGAAGGTAGACATTAAATTACAACAAGATGAATGGCCCATACTGAGGTGGCCAGGGAAAGGCCATCACTTTTGGATCTCGACCCTGGGGGTGGACAAGCGAGGTGAGGATCACCTATGTAGGGGGTCCTCAGGGAGTGGGGGAGAAGCACCTAATGGCGAGACATGGTATTCCCCTTTTCCCACAAACCATCTAACCACTAACCCAGCATATTTTCTGGGAAACTACAACTCCCATAATTTCTCCCCACTTTGTCTTGACAAAAGTACTGCACCAAGGAAGATGAGGAATGTGGTTAGAGATATTATCTTCCCTGACTTGCATGGGCCCTGTCTCTGTAATGAGGCCAGGCAGAGTCAGGCACGTTACTCTAACAATTGTCGCCTTTCACTTATTAGCGTTCCCTGTGAAAATAAAAGGTGGCGCGCACAGGCACACTTTGAGCGAGGCTGGGCATGAGAGTGTGCAGTAGGGACCCCAGCCGGCCCATAGGACTGGGGGTTTCCCAAACAGCACTTTAAGATGAGTAGCAGCACCCTCGAGATGGATGGGGATGCAGATTAATACTCTTGCATCAAATCAATAATGACAACTCGATAGTTTGGCAAACGGAGTCTGTTTAATGACAAGTACAAAAAACACTGAGTTCATGAATATCAGCAATCGCTCGATCGCCCTTCACGCTTCAATTCCACTTAATTTCAGAGAAAACATCATTTATACCAAAAACTCATCATCACTGACGTGTAATATCTCAAAGCCTAGCATGCAACTTGATTGGTTCTAGGAAGGTAACTTTAATATAGGTACTACATCTGTATATGGTAACGATGTGAGGGGATTGGATAAACAATGTCGGGTGGGGCATCTAAGCCCTCCCTTCAAAATGGCTACTGTAGACGTCACTAAAAGTACAATGTCCCATTGGTTCTACTAACTATAGGACCCAGGATTACTTAGTCCACTATGATTGGGTTGGCATCAACCCCACTCATACTTTTCCACTTGTTTAGCAGCGTGCAGAATGGCCGGCCAGGTGCTGGGAGTTCGTCTGCACCCCCAGCCTCCCTCCAATTATTGCAACAATCAATCATCACTTCAGTGGTCATGTGTCAATTATTTCTTTGTATTTTGGCTTTGAGTCTGCTTCTTGGTCTGGGAAAGTTAAGGCGTCTTAAAGTTTCATCCCTTCTGCTCGCTTGGCCACGTGATTTCGACACCGTGAAATCGTCTTATTCCCCATGCAATTTCATACATTTGATTTAATTCTACCAACCATCTGCGGCTTACCTTGACCTTTCAGAATAGGATACTCTGTTCTTCTTCTCATTAATTGTATCCACTGTGGGTCTATTCCAGCCGATACGACCTTGGCTTCTTGGCATGATTTGCCTTTGTCTGAGTTTCTCTCTGTCTTTAATTCTTGATTTGCTTGCTGCAAAGCTCTCCTCTTGAGACCTTTAATAACCTTTGGTTGATTCTGCTCTTGTGCACAGTGGAAGTATACTTGTATAAAGTGCTCCTTTTGAGGTAGATATGTATAGGTGGCGCTTGCCGCAATCTATCTATCTTACTATTAAACATAAGCAAGCCTCACAATTTTCTGAGCTTCTTGCGGTTACTATGCATATGTACACGTTTAAACTGGCTGAATATCTTCATCATGCTCATTGCATAAGTTTCTGACATTTGACATCTATTATTTCACTTTAGACTCAGGATGTCACTTATCCATGGGTTTCGTCTCTTTTCATCATTCACAGGTCGTCATATCTTCTATATGTGAGTCAGTCTGGGTTCTTGTGACGTCACCATTCGTCGTCTTCTAGTATCTTCTTGGCTTCTTCAGCTATTGCATTTTGACAATCATCATTCTGTCTCATTTGTTGGTATGGTTTTCTCAATGGGTACTTCACTGGCCAGGTTTTCTTAGGTGTCGGTACTTGAATAGGTGCTGTCAGTCTGATAGGTACTGGACAGAGCCCCACTGTGGCTCTCTGCTGTGTTATTTGCTCATCATACGTCACATATTTTGGCGTGAACGTTCCTGGTACTTCAAAATGGGCGGTTGGAGTGCGAATCATGCTTGGTACCTCCTCTACAAGAAGGAAAAGCTCTTCCAAGGCTGATGCGGTCAGGAAGGTGGAAGCTGGAATGCCAACGGGCTGATCTACAGTTGAGAGGATCAAGAGAAGGCCAGGCTAGATTTCCATGCTTTCAGGAAGCCATGAGTGTTCGAAAAGCAAAGCTGAGCGAGCGGAGGTAAGAAACCTTTAGACTGTCGGAAAGCAGCCCGCGACACTCCCGGGTGAACAACAACTTTTGGGAGGCGCAGAGGAGGTGTTAGTAACTACCCTGAGCTGCAAGAAAAGATGAAACACATTCTATTAACACGGGCGGTGAGTTATCAAGGGGAACACATGTCCGGTTGATGTTAAAGAGAAAGTTGAGGGTTGCGGTTGTGCCAATAAAATGTGATTCAAGAGAAACATTGTTAAGAGAAGGATACAAAGTAGCAGAGTGGTCCTGCAACGTAAAAAATCACACATTCGAAAGTCTCTGTGAAATTTGATGAATTGTGAAATATATTACAGCGTAGAACAAAGGAAAGAAAGTTGAACAAGTGCAAAATGAAAGATGCAAATTGTGAATATGCCAAGAAGGCAAAGATAGAAATATGTAAACTGTGAATATGCCAAGAAGGCAAAAGCTAAATACTAGAACTTTTGGAAACGGCAAGTGAAAGAGAATACAAACTACAAGTACCAAGAGGCATTGGTGCTGCAAGAGAAGATTGTGAATTGAAGGATTGTTGAAAGAGGTCGAAGTGGTCATGCAGAGGTCTGCAAATTCTTTGCAGTTTCAAAAGTCTTCGACAGTGGTAAAAAGATACCTTAGATAAAACTTGGGAACCCCCACGAAGGAAAGACAGGCTTGAGCCGCCAGAGGGACGCCTGTGCAGAACTGGTAGAAGTTGAGAAACATATGAACTTAATAACAAGGCAGGTGAAGCCTAAAGAAAGTGATTGAACTATTGGAAATTGAAAGCCTAAAATTGAACTGTTGAATTGTGCAAGTAAGCCAAAGTGATATGATATTTTATTTCTATCGCGCCTGTACACAAGTGTTTCAAGGCACAACAAGGCGAGGTAGGGGAACAAGAGGGAACAAAACAACAATCTCACTAGGCCCAATGACATTGAGATAGTGCAACTGCAGGGGAGAGGGAAGGGGAGAGGTGCAAGGGGAAGGGGAGGAGGAGCAAGTGCAGGACATATGATTAGACAATGAAAAGCAAGAAATGCAAACAGCAGGTGGCAGTGCAAGGGTTAAGTCAGAAAACTGACAATAGATAAGGGCATGTATGGGGGTTGTAGGGTTGCAGGTACAGCCCCAAATGCAGAGTTGCCAGAGGGGCAGTGAAGGTGTGCAAGACTGAGAGAACTGTGCCATCCACCTATCTTTTGTTTTTCTTAAAAGGCTCTCTAGACCCCATGGAGTTGAACCAGGGGAAGGGAACAAGCACTGAAGTCATTCTACATTTCTTTTTGAGATACTATTTTCCTTTTGTATATCCCAAACACATTTTGTTATTTTAAGGAGGGCAAGGTTAGGTTTTCTTAGTATTAGCCTTTTTTTTGTTGACCAGACTGATTTAGACACATTTTGTTATTGTTTAATGGTCGAGATTACGCCCATTTTAGAGTTAGGCTTCTTGGGAACCCTCCCACCCCAAGCAAAACATTGAATAAAGGTTTTCATAACTCGTATCCATTGTGTCTGTGTCTACTGCTTGATCCCATACCTTCCTCACACTCTCTAAACGTGAGCACATTCCCACCTCCAGAAGAAATGTACACTGGCTTCCAGTCCGGGACCGCATTAAATTGAAAACCGTTGTCATCACCCATCAGTTCCTCTCCAACTCTGCACCGCCCTACGTTTCGCAAAGACTCTCTCTGACAAATCATGCTAGACCAAAACGCACCAGCAACAGTCACAAGCTCTTTGTTTTTCAGATTCAAACAGTCCAGAGCAGGTGGCTCCAGTTTCCCTGTTGCGGCCCCCTTCCACTGGAACTTTTTGTCGCTTGTCCTCGGATCCGAACCATCTTCTAAGTACTTCAGGAAGCCCCTCAAGACTTAGCCCTTCAACTGATTTGTCTTTACCATCTCTGACCTTCCTGTTCAGTATTGTTTTTTTTTTTGTAGTCAATGTAACCAGCACCCAACTGTCTTTGGGTTCATGCACGCCTTATAAATGTGCAAATAAAGAAAAGAAAACAAAGCACACACCAATAGCAGAATGGTCTGTTGCAATTTTTTTTAAAGCTTTGCCAATATTGACCAACCAAATTAATATGTAGGAGTAAGGTAGTTTTAAAAAGCTGGTTTAGGCATATCTAACATTAAGCTGACTCTTCCCAATCCCAATTAACCATTTAGATTCATGGGCCAGTCATAGAATCCTGCCAAATAATAATTTCCACCAGAATCATATTCATTTTGTCAGTTGAGATAAGAGGCTGGGGCAGGTACACCGACTTGTGACTGACTTTTTCCCCGTTCCTCGTAGCCTTCCAAAGAAACTTGCCTGTCATTAAATGTCCCCATTTAATCTTTCTTGTTACACTTGTAAATGCTATAATGCAGAAATACGATGCATAACTTGCTCCCTTACTCAATACTGAAGTTTACTTTTCCCAGTGGAAATGCAGATCTACAAGTAGCATGCAGAAAAAGACTTGGAGGATTTCTACACATGGAGGAGGGGGGACCGCACCTCGTGGATTGATCACAGTTATGTTTCCACGGAGCTGAAAAGTAATCAGCTAAAACAGGGGGAGGCAATGGGGAGTGATCATTTCCCTTTAAAGTATACCCTACATATGCAAATAAGTACATTTGTATTGGGGCCCTAGGATTGGAACCGTCCTTGCTAAACTCTGTTTATTGTTGTGTCCTTTTTGTTTAGTGCAAGGTCACAGGATGTGTTTTGAGGCGAAGCACAGACCTCCTTTGTTGTATGATCAGTGGTTATCCTGGATACCTCGCAATTTATTTACTATTTCAGAAAGTAGATTTTCAACTCTGTTTTGTGTTTGGTGATAAGTGCACGTTTTTAATCATCAGATTGTTTGTAGTGTGGGCTCATGGTCCCAATTAAGGTCAGCTGATGTGTTTCGACCTTGTGGGTCTTTATCAAGGCTAGTGGTAGTGGTTTCTTGCCCCATTTGGGGTCCTAAATTGATATTCCAGGTCAGTCCGGTGGGCGACAGCTGTGCTCCTCATAGGCCCTGATGGTCAAAATCTTGTGGCGTCGATGCGTCCTCGGTCCGTTGGCTAACCACTGATCATGCAAATAAGCCTCAAACTGTGCTGTTTTTGGCATCTACGATGATGGCTAGGGGAGGGATTGCTATAAGATGGAATATGATGTAAATGAGTGTGTTCATTAACATATGGGCTAAGGAATTGGCACGGATGGGAGAGCTGAATGTACAACTAACAGCTTGGAATTATAATGACAGGCTGCAAATGTGTATATATCACCTCTCACAGAAGGGCACATGGCAGGGAATTGCTTCTCATCAGAATCCCTTCGATATAAGAATCAGGCAAGCAGAAAGAATTAAAAGAACTGAATTAAGATTAGCTAAGTACAAAGCCACATCTCACAAATTATTATGCGAAGAAAAGAGGAAGATAACAACGTGCTACAAGAGAGAAGTGAACTTAATCAGGAGGGAAACCAAGAATAAAAGAAATCAGGAGATGGTCGACACATTGATCAGGAAAGACGCTGGGAAGTTTTGGTCGATCATAGGGGGATTAACTAAGAAAACCTCTAGTTTGACAGATGAGTGCCAAATTCCTGCGCAAATTTGGAATCAATACTTGAGGGTGAAATACGCTTTGCCTCCAATAAAACCCTTACTTGATCAGGATTGTAAGGAGTATCTCGGCGAGAAAACATGCCCTTGGGATAGGTGTGATGTTGTCTGGGCAATCGGTAAAGCCAAATCTTCAAGGGCCCCGGGCAGGACAACATACCCCCGGTTATCATCAAAGAAAACATCGAAATTTGGGCTTCACCGCTGTGGGATCTGTTTCAACACGTTCACGGTTCAGGTATGGTGCCAGAAACGTGGAAACAATCCTTAATTGTCCCAATTTATAAAAAAGGGGATAAACGAAATCCTGCAGACTTCAGACCAATAGCATTGTTGGACTCCTCAAGTAAGATCTTTGGGACCTTGCTATTGAGAGACCGCAAAAGGGACATTACTAAACATCAACTCCTTTCCATCTGCCAAATCGGCTTTAGAGTTGGGATGGGATATGAAGCATATGAAGGAACCTGTCATGAAGAACTCAATAGGCACTGTCTACGTGGCCTTAATCGATATGAATAACGCATTTCATACAGTTAGTCGTGGTCGATTGTGGGAAAAGCTTAGGCAGGCAGGGGTCCCTACCAGGTTAGTGAAAATGCTCATCCTACTGCATACAAACACCTCTGTAAGAGTGAGGTTAGATAGAGGAGGGTCTAAGAACTCCCTGGTTAATACCCATGTGGGATTAAGACAGGGATCTGGGGTACCTCCCACCCTCTACAATATGTACACAGGAGACATAGCAAAGGTTTGGGACGGGGGGGGCAAACAAATCCACTGAGACCTGGTACGGTAACCTTGGACTGAATAGCCTTTGCAGATGATGTGATGCTGTTTGGCTTCACTCCTCTTGGGCTGCAGCGTAAGCTGTCTCTGTTTCACATGTATGCTATGGAAACAACCTTAAAGTGAACGGGACAAAATTCAGTGTATGTATTTTCTCACTAAGACAGCTCCAAAAAACGATTATGTGGCGGGTGGGACATGAGCCAATGGAGTGAGTATCTGGCTGGTCCTACCTGGGATATGAAGTCTTAAACTCCACATCTATGATAGGGGGGATAAACTACCTCAGCGCTAAATATGGTCCCTTACTTTCTAAAATGGGGTGAATGTATGCGCAGCTCTGTACCTTTTCGCTGACTCCGCTGATACAGTTTTATCAAATGCAAGTAGAGCCGGCGATATTGTACAGGCTGGGCATAAACTTAAACGATCTGGGGACAAACGTAAATACATTCCAAGGTAAGCTATGGAAAAAGACCCTGAGGCTAGCACTATCAGTTCCTAACTCAGTAATACGACACAAGTTTGGTCTAATTTCCTTGAGTATGAGCGCAGTGTGAAGGAAAAATACGAGCTATGCAAAATTAATAAACCCCCTGAGCCACTCCCTACATGCAAAATGGGGAAAAGCACAAACCAAGCAACTCTGGTAGATCGATAAGTACTTTGAAGGAACAGATGAACAACAAACTGAAGGAAATTGGCTTGTCAAGCGAAGAACTGATCATAAATCAAGCAAAAGTTAAAAAAAATAAAAGCAGTTTCAGTTTGATTGGGGGAAAACATCAGAAGACCTAGCTAAGCACACCCTCGACAAAGAATAGGCTAAGTTGACATATAAGAGGGAACAGGTCTTGAGGTATATTCTCATCTTTCGGTGCCCAAGAAGGAGGTTATTATACCTGTTTCTGTCTAAATCAACTGCCTACGCTTGAGAGAGTTGGTAGCTGGAATGGTGGGAGAGAGATTCTAAATTGGAGGCTATGTGGCATGGGAGATATGAAAGAAACCACTAAACATCTGGTCATGGGCTGTACTGTCTTAAGGGAAGAGTGTAGAAAATCCTTTGACATGCTGTTTGGAAATGAAGCGTGGTGGGTCAGTTTGATGGGTGGACAAGCGCAGAGTCGCATTTTAGCCCTATGTGAATTCCTATACAAAATTTTGGGAAAACCTGGAAGTATTACAGACAAAGAAAAATCCTCCGCACTGGTTCACCCCACACCTGTATAATTGTCTTACTGAATTTCCTCTCCTGATTTTTTTTATTAGACTAAATGCGATGGAAAATGGTGTCATTTTTTATGTTTCAACTTTCTTTTAAAGGATACTGTTTTTGTGTAAGAATGTTATCTTTTTTCAGATGGGAGTCAAAACGCAATAAAAAAAATAATAAAAAAAATAAGGTGGATATTGCCCATTAATGTTGTAACTCTCACTAGAAAATGGTTAGCTAGATTGATCTACAGAGAGGGCACTACAATGAAACAAATCTTTAAGTCCAATAATGTGTCTGACACTTCCCACATACCTCTTAACCTTTTTGTGTCCCCATGGCAGGTGAAAACAGAAGATTTCATTTTTGGCAGGTAAATGCATTGAATTGTAAGGGCATCTTATGGGCTTGGCAGGTGAGTAAATGTATTTATTCCATGGCGGGTGACACCAGGTGAGTTGAGAGGTCTTCTCCCATCTAGCTTTTGCTGTTCAACATCCTGGAACTGTATTTTAGCTTTTCCCAAATGTGTGTACTGCAAATCAAATGCAAATTGCCATTGGATAAAAACACTGACCAGTAGTCTGCTTCTTTCCCACCACTGCCACCTTACTCTATCTGGTGGTTGTGAAGCAAACGTGCACTATGTGATGAATCCTGTTGAATCATCACTAAACACTAGCCTAAGATCTCTTCCCATGGGGCCAGAGGAAGGTAGTTGCTAACTGACCCTAACCCTGGGGGGGTGGTACTATGAGGGAGGATCACATGGGAGGAGATGGCTGTAGGGGTGAAGTGGTAACTCCTTTGGGAGAGACACAGTATTCATCATCTTGTGAGGATGAGAATCCTGTAATTCCCTGAAATCTAATGGCATTCTGTCGTCGTAAAAGTTCCTCTCATGAAGAAACCCAAGGATCTTTCTGTGAGGTGTCCTCTATGCAGAATCAGTTATATAATTTGGGAATTCTTTAATTAGATGTGACATCCTTTACTGGCCATGATTCTCTCTTGGGTAGAAATCTTAGCCCTAATGATAAGTCACACATCCCTCATTTAAACTCGCCTAACTTTAATAACATTCAATTCAACAAACACACAGAAATGAATGGACCTAAAACACTCAATTTCATAATGCACTCCAAGTTCCATGATGCCTGTAGTATTGTGATGAGTAATAAGGACCAGGAGTTGATGAAGATCAAAAGTGCCACTGAAGAAAATGTGCGGTTAGTTGTTGGACCTAAGCGGGACATTTACATCCATAAGTGTATCACAGCTCTGTGGTGGAGGTAGAAGAAGGAGGGGCAGGAGAAACGTCACTCTCCCAGGCTGTGGCTTGGGTTGCGTGCATAGCACCAGGTGTACAGAGAGGCAAGGAAACGGATAGAGCTTCATATGCCAGGAGTCCAGGAGTATGGGAGAGGCGTGGCCGCTTGAGGTGGAGAAGCAGAGGCTCTTAGAAAGAGAGACCCAGACGGTGAGAGAACCAAAAAGGCCCCTGAAACACCGTAAAGAAGAACCGCTGGGACGCGCAGCACCTGGAGCCATTGCTGAAGCTCCCAACAGTAAGTGGTGAGCCTCAGAAGAGACACAGGACACTGGGGCACTTTGTAGCTTTCATGGCTCCTGCAATTGAGTTACGGGGAGTCAGAGAGCAAAGTTACATAAGGAGGGGGTGGCAAAGAGAGTTGAAAGAATGCCTAATCAAACCCCGTAATTGGTGAGATGTGAAAGTGCAAGTGCAAGAAGGGTGCAATTCTCCATTTATGAGACGTCAACTTGGGGAAACCCGTAACCCGCATTGCCAACAGCCAAGAGACTATTTAAAAGAAGTAAAAGTGCAAGAAGGGTGCAATTATCCATTTATGAGAAGTCAACTTGGGGAAAACTGTAACCCACCTTGCCAACAGTACTGACACTATAACCAAGAGGTTAAAGGGCAACAAGGTTGCAATTCTCCTTTCCTGAGACACCAGTTTGGGGAAATCTGTAACCCATATTGCCACTAAAGAAGATATCAACTGTAGTAGTGTAGGATCCTTCTTCCTAGCAGGAGAGTGAACCAGGAAAGGGGCCATTCCTAGCTAGTCCTGGCAGGCGAGTAGACCAGGAAATAAGCAGTTGATGAAAGAAATGTGATTGTGGTAAAATAGTGTTTTGGAAAGACATTGATAACTATATCATTTATACAAAGTGCTGCATTTTCAAAAGTAATTATTGTGCTATCCTGACAAAAGCATTCCATTGGAAGAATACTTGTGATGAGTTAAGAGTTACTTTGAAACCCGAGAGAGATGTTTTTTTGTGAAGGAAACCAATTGCCTTGCTGTATGTAGTAGTAGTGGTTATGAAAGAGATATTGGCCTTATCAAGAAGAATATTGTTGAAGAGAACTACTGCTTTAGTTTGGAATAAGTGTTCATGGAAAAGATATGTTTTACCAAGTAGAAAGACTCAGAGGATGGAAAAGACAATTTGGTGTTGAATTGAACAGATACCTGTTAAATGGGAACTTTTCTAAGGGTATTCCTGAATTGATCCATGGGAAGAGAGCCCAACCCTGGTCACAAGGAGTACTTTCTAAAAACGATAAGTTTGAACTTCATGCACTGGTTTGCTGAACTGAAAATGGCCAAATATTTCTTATACTTTTGTGTTGTATGTATTAGTGTGAGGGTCAGATGCCTTTTGGACACTAGTTCATCTTTCTTTAGTTTTAGTTTGCTAGGTAGGGTTATTCTCATTGGGATAGGGAAAGATAGGCATGTATCTCCTCCTTTTTATTTTAATAAAATGTGAAACATTGAGAAAACTATACCTTTGTGTCCGTCTCACATTTCTGATCCCTTGAATATGCTGTCAAAGTGGTATCCGATTCAGCTGAAACAAACTGGAGATTGTACATGAGTATGGTAGACACTAACCCCACTTATGTTAGATCAGAAGATGAATGGTGTTGACACACTCCCTCCCTTGACAGATCATATGCTCAGTCACCGACCTTAGAACTATTACACCCTTTTGTCATGAGGAAAACATTGAGTGAAGGTTATAGAAATGGCTGGTCTTTTTTTGTGTCAATGTCGGTGTGCTTTTTCAAAAACTGTCTTTTCAAGCCATTGTCCCTGTTAGGAAGTCTGTAGATGGCTCTTTATATAATATTATCTTTCCTCAGGATTATGTAATTCCAGGAAATAACTAAATCCTAATTTTGCTACAATTGAAGACAGAATATCGTTTTAATGTACCCGTCTACATTATGCCATCTCAAGAGAAGGCACTATAAATATTTCCCCTTATTTCTTGTGGAAAGCAATTGAAGTTTGTGTTCCTAAACACTTACCCTGACATTGTAAAATTCATAGGGATAATGGGGTAGGAAAATTGATATATGATGTGTGGGAGACATGGAGCAATGATAAACCCACACATTATGTGAATAAAAACCGGGCAGAACATTTCCCCACGCCCCGCCATTTTATGGTAAAGGAAGTTAATTGTAAGTTCATTGACAAAAAAGAGGGTGAATCCACTAATATGTTAACCTGTTTTGAACAAGCCTGACCAGAACCCCGAAATGTTGACCGTCAAGAAGTTGCTAGTTTACACTTTTAATGATTTGAATCATCCTGGAGCTAATCCTGAGAGTTACTCACAGACTAATATCTCAGACAAATACTTTCTCCATAGGAAGGCTAAAAAGCCAGGTTGCCATGTACCTAAAAGCCATCTTTCAAGACAATAGGACATAAAACAACTAGAGGGAACATTCCAACAATCCATAAAGTCAGAACATAAAAACTTTAAAGCCTCATGTCTTGAGGAATTAGATTCTTCTGGGGAGGGTCCTAGATCCTTTGGGAATCTTCCTCCAATAGATATGGAATGTTTTATTTGTGGGAGTAAAAAACATTTTCCCCTACATTGTCAACAGATCCTTAAGAAATCAGAAAGGCGGAAAAAAGTCGAAGTCCGGCTCTCTCATGGAAACACTATGGGGCTGGGGCAAAATCAGTGTTAACTCCGCTGCAGTGGAATTAGTGTTACTGCAGTGTGGAATAATAGAATTATCGCCATATTCCAACCTGGCGGTTGCACGTGTTGAACAACAGCGGTAACAGTAATTCCGTTCAGCGGAATTACCGCTGAAAAGCAGAGTACAAGCGGGAATTACCACCAATAATCAGCTAAATCCCTATTAGTGCCATGTCGGACCACGGAATTTCCCTCAGCGGAAATTTGTCGACACGCCGAAAGGAAGCACAGCGGAGCCCTTTTTTAAAATCACAATCCATCAAATATCAGGACATAGGAGTACCATCTGATCCCCCCCCAGACAATTGCAAAGATGTTAGGAGGAAAGGGCAAATCCAGGGTGCCCAATATGAGGCTGCTGCAGCCAAAATTCTTAGAGCAGGAGCTGACTGTACTTGCAGAGCAGGTGCTGGCCCACTCAGGAACTATATAGAGCCCGAAATGGCAAGACCAGCCAACAGCGGAAAAATACAATATGGGCAGAGATCAGGGACAAGGTGATGGCCATAGGCTACGTCCAACGTGGCGTGGAGGATATGAAGAATCAATGGAACGACCTGAAGGACAGGGTCTGTAGCCTAGTATCCCTTCACCACTGGGAGACAGCTGCCACTGGTGGTGGCACAGTCGAACGACTGCAGCTCACACCCTGGGAGGAAATGGTTAGTGGTATCCTCCACATGGTCAGGATTGTGGGTGTGGGCACTGCCGAGATCGGTGCCAGCAGCCAGGGGGAATCTGGTGAGTACCTGAGTGAAATATGGTGACATACATGGTCAGCCATGCAGGCATTAACAAACACTCAGACTGCAATGCATGTAATATCAACCCCAGCAAGCAAACACAAACCACGTGAGACAGCAGGCCACAACACCCCTTACATGATATCCAGGCAGGATGGGGAGGGGATTATGTAGCCAAGTATCACCATTGCAATGCAAGTTAGATGGTACAATGCACATCCTTTTTGCACATCACAACCACTCCTTGTCCGCACACTGGTCATCCATGCACAGACAACACAACCATCATGTAATCATTCACCAAGCCCATATACATGAATGCACATCAGTAGATGTGTGTGTCAGACCCACAATCCCATCAACTGCAATGCTCCAAGTAGATGCACATTGTCAAATCCATACCCAACATGATGTCCACTTGACTCACACACAACTAAATGCACAGCAATGACCTGACCACACTACCAGAAACCAAGCATCAACCATCCCGACGCACATGTGGACAGAGCACCTTATAGGACAATCTGTCCCAGGGTTGCACATCCAAACCAAGCAGAACTCCCCACACTGTTAAGGATTTCAATCAGGCGACACACACCTTGGTCTCAGCCTAGTATGCAGCGCACAACTGAGATGCCTTTCTCTTTATTTTATGCAGATTCAATTTGAGATGGTACACAACTTGTCTCACACCCTCTTTTTCAAATACCCCGGGTCACAATAGACCATGAACCAGGCCAGTTGGTGAAATTGCAATATTAATTATTTTTAAAATTCAAAATAAATCATACAATTTTTAATATGGGGCAGCGGAGTCGGCACTGAGTCTTGAGTGTCTTGGAGGAGACACTGTGCTTTTCGCTTTGTTGCTGCTGTTTGGAGTCCCTCGTCTAGCTCACTGTCAGCCAGGAGGCGGAGCTATTCTTTCAAAAACCCAGTGCACCCGCAGAGCGGCGCGGAGTCGGCACTGAGTCTTGGGTGTCTTTGGTGTATTTGGTCCTTTGGTTCCGTGGACCCCGCTGTTGCGCTGGTGTTTTCTCTCTTTTGGTTTTCCCGCCTGCATTTAAGCAAGTGCTGGGTTTTTGTAACTATTCTGATGGAAAACAATGAAACAATGGACGCGCCTCAGAACCGGTCAGGCCTACGCCGAGGAGGAGGTAGCTCTACCAAAACCGTGGTAAGAAGGAAAGCTTCGGCATATATAATAAGTGCCGATAAAAATGACATAGTCGATACAACATCAGCCTTAAATATTGCCGATTCATTAAATGCTTCTAAAATGCATTCATCGGCAGGCAGTAGTACCGAGACTTGTATGCAACAGTGTATGCAGGAGTGTATGCAGAGGTGTATGCATGAGTGTTGTAAGAATGGCGAGAATGGCGAGTTTGGTGAAATTGGTAGGGTGAATGAGTGCTGCACCTATTGTGAGCCTGAGCAGTTTGAGAATGGGACTGAGAATGAGAATGGTGCTGAATTGGCTAATAACTCTATTAACGAAGGTGATAATGATTGCTTCATTACCGAAACTAAAACCGAAACTGAAAAGCGAATTGAAACTGAAATTCAAAGCGAAACTTCTAAAACAACTATAACAAATAAATCTCCATTTACTACTGGCTTTGTGTCCGAACCTAGCACTGCCACTAAAGATGGACCCCGAGAATGTAAATATTACTCATGTTCTGAGTTTCCAATTGACGGCAATACAGACGGTAATACAGACGGAAAAAAAATGGTACCAGTAGAGATCTTTCCTCAATTGCGTGTCTTAGCTGCAAAAATTGTCCAATGTATAAATGGAGATAATAAGCCGAATACCCTGCCTCAGCCTCGAGAGTTAATGTGTGGTGAGCGGACTCAAGTCGAACTTAGCCCTAAAACAGGCCACACGACTGAAAAAATTTCATTACAAATAAGTGACGATGAACAACCCCAATTTGGCAATTGTAATATACAGGATCAACAACCACTTATCAAAAATCAAGGTATAGCGAACTATGAAAGAAGGGATTCAATTAGCGTGGCTGATAAACTTTTGAAAGATTTATTAAAAATGAACTTGGATTTCCACAATCGGACCAACAATAAACAAAAAAGCTCTTCCACATCAAATAAAGGGGGTGTTATGACGCGGTTGTTACCTCATGATGATGCATATATGGAAAATTTCGAAATAAGAAATAATTTCTCGGTAGATCTTGATACATCTATAACATCTCGCAGTCCAGCACACAAAAGAAAAAGAGGCAGAAATAGCCTTTCAGGCGACATAGCCTGCTCACAAACAAGATCTCCAAAACAGTCATATACGCTTCATTCACCAATAAGATTTACAGCAAAAGAAAACAAAAATCAAACGCATAGGAAAGGACTAAGCGAAACTTCGACCCTCGCAAACGAGAATAGAAATATTTAATCTTCATCATCGACTTCTTCTACTTCTGATACTGATGACTCGTCTTTAATGGAAAGACCTTTTCCAAAAATAAGACGCGGGTATGGGAAAAAGAAAACGCCTTATTCATAAAAAGAAAAGGGCGTTTCTGGACTAAATATATCTGACATACAAACAACGGTTATGTCCTCTATGAATATTGTACTCTCTCCGTACCTCAAACTATATGAACAAATGGATGGAAACATTAAAGACTTAACCACGCTAATAGCTTTGCTAAACACCAAAGTTGCAAACATGGAAGTTGAACAACAAAGAAGTCAGGACAACCGAAAACAAGAAAAGATTCAAAATGCCAACTTCCTAAAATTAATCTTAGATGCTAATCACAATTCACGTGAGGACAAACTTAATAGCTGAAGTTGCCCGAGAAGCGCTGAAGCTTTTTAATAAACCTCACATACCTACCTCAAATGATGGTGCTAATAGCAATTCTAGTGCAGATAACTGCTGCAATACTCCTAGAAATATCATCTGTCAACAGTGCATCCTAATCTGGAGTGCGGAAATATTGAACAGGTATGCAAAAAGAATAACCTTTCACTTCTGGAAAAAGATAAAGACATTTCAATAGTGCTTGTAGAAAAGGATAAAGGAAAAATCTGGCAAGGATGCCAACCTTTGTCAGAAGAATCATTTACTGCACCCAGGGCTGAGCGCGAGATTTTAGTGGATGGTCTGCAAGAGAAAAGGCTGGATAGATCTAAAAAGGCCTTGAATGTTTCACCAGAAGAGCGTGCTTGTACCCTACAAACTAAACAGAGTGAAAATAGAAACATTGAAAGCTTTGAAAATCCTCAGGCTAAAGATTTAATTGAAATAATAGAAATAATTGATGTACGAAATGTCAGCGAAGATCGGTCCAAAACATGTGCTAAAGTTAGCGCAAATGAGGATCTTGGTACTAAAAAAACAATAAATGATAAAACAAAAAAAATGGATAAAGTTGTCTCAAGTGAGATTAAAGATCTGCAAGAAAATAATGTAGGAGCGCCTAAGGAGCGCCTAAGGTTCTTTTTGATATATTTGAAAAAAACAGCCTAAAACAAGCTCCAAAAGGAGTTCTGCAAAAAAAGAAATCTAAAAATCAAAAAGAAATTTGAAATCAGTTACTGTTAATGTATCAGCTAACAACTGCGATACTTTGAAAAATATCCCGGAGCCACCGCAAGATCTCGAAATACAAAATGCAACATCTATACCTCCCAATATAGATCACAACACTGGAACGGAGGCTGAAGCAGCCGACATTGAGACTTTAATGAATCTCTCAACGTATGAAGATCCACAGGAAGTCAAGAAAATGGGATGTGATAATGAAAACGAGGAGATTGATCTGGCTCCGTCTAAGACATCGACAGAATCCATCGAACCAACAAAAAAAGAAGAGGAATTAGCATCTGAGCGACTTTGTGAATGGGTGACTGAACCAAAAAAACTCACCTCTGACTCATATAAAGAAACAGTCAGTCCTTTTAGAACCTTAGATGAAAAAAGGAAAAAACTCACATCTATGTTGTTAAACCAAGATAACATCACTCTAAAAAAGAATATCGCTTTGAATTACAAACCAGCTGACGCAGAAAGAACATTGGTAGAGGACAAATTATTTCCTACAAACAAATGTGCGACGATCAATGCGTCTGCAGATCGTAATTTCCGTAAAGGGAAAGAAGCCCTCTCTAAAGTTCAAAGAAAAAATGCCAACACTAATGGCGAGAAAAACAATATCAATAAAATAAAGGCAAAATATTGCCTAAGTCTTTAACGAATTCTGAATATTAAGGATGGACTCAAAATGAACAGAAAAAATGTGTTAAGTCTGTTCCATCATGTCCCTATGTTACTTACCATCGAGTCTAGTGACATTCAGGCTGTGGAATTCAAGGATGATACTGCATTGGACAGAGTGTTCTTATATGTAAATTCTAGACTTGTTTGTGAAACTCTACTGCAAGGTGCTGCAGCACTACTACCTTGTGGCTTTGACATTGTGGAAGTAGACAGTTCCATCACGACCAAAAAACCAAATGATGTGGTCCTTTTGACAGAATGTCAGAGAAATGAAGTTCCAAATGAAAAGCAATCAAATTCGCAAATAATGAAGATGAAAGTTGGAAAGCGGACTATAAACAATTCAACCTGCTTCGAAATGAACAGTTCAATAATCAAAAAGCGAAACAATCTGAGTTAATCCGAATTACAGTAAAAAACACTCATCAAATTGCACAAAAAAAAGGAAACAAAGAGAACCAAGCACTGCATAATGAGTGGAACTGGTTAGCAGCAACTGTAGCGAACAATAACCGAAGTTAATGCTTACTGAAGCCGAAAAATGTTAGCCTAGCCATTGGCTCGTGGAATACAAGAGGTTTTACCCATTTATATAACTTCAAAGAAAATTGGATCAATGAGATAGATATAATATTCCTGCAAGATACTTGGTTGGATATCTGCCCAATTGCACTTAACCCTGCTATTAAAGGGATAAAAGGACGTCCAAGCGCAGGCATTCTCACTCTTGTAAAAAAAAGCCTCTGGTTGTAGGCTGATGGAATATAACAACATATCCTATATTCAAGTTGTTACCATCAATAGGAACATTAATGGTGACAATAAACATCTGACACTTTTTGTCATCAATTTATATTGGCATCATAGTAAAGCTGGAACATCGTCCTTTGTTGAACAAATTATGGATACAATTGACGAATTAATGATCAAAGATACCAGTGCTGGCCTGATCATATGTGGAGATTTTAATCTGGATTTTATAGAAAGCATAAACTGATGGATTGGCTAGTCTCAACCAATCATATTGACGCCAGACAAAGTGGATTTATGAAGGGTGTTGGTTGTTGCCTAAACTTAATACTCATTAACTTAAAAAAATGGACATGATCATGAAAAAATCGAAAGTGTACCTTGCATTTGTTGACCTGTCTCATGCTTTTGATAGCATAGACAGAGAAACCCTTTGGACAAAATTAAAAAGCTGGAATTGTCCAAATAGCCTGTTACATGCCATCAAGGATTTGCATACCGATACTAAAATCTATATTCGGTTGGACGCAAGTGGCACTCTATCGGAACCCATTCGTACCTACTGTGGAGTCAAACAAGGGTGTCCTTTAGCGGCAATAATATTCAATGCTTTCATCTCTGACATTGGTGATGCACTTGGAAAAGCAAAAGGATTTGACCCGAAAATAATCGGCACTGCTTTAAATGGGATCCTATATGCTGATGACCTAGTCCTAATGGACCTTACACCCATTGGACTACAACGGAAACTACATGTGTTGGAAGAATACGTCCAAGCTAACGGTTTACAGATAAATCCAAGTAAATCTGTCATTTTAACATTACAAAATCTGACTAAAGGTACATCCAAGAAATTCAAATGGTGTTTTCACGGCAAAATACTCCAACAGGTAAAATACCTGGGTATGTGGTTAAATTCCAACATAAATGATCATACTTGGGTTGAGAAAACAAAATCAAAATGCAGTCAATTAAGTGCCCAAGCTATGGCCTTAGACATAAAATATGGCAAGTTCTCACTGGTTCCGACTTTAAAGTTTTACAGACAAAAAGCGGTGCCTGCGATAATCTATGGTGCCGAAACTGCGTTTGGATGCCCTGCAAGTTTGTGGGATAATCTTGAAAACATCTTTTGGGGCAGAATTCTGAAAGTTGGTAGAGGATTGCCGGCAGTTGTAGTAAGATACGAATTGGGGCTGATTTCAATAAATGCAAAAGTTACATGGAACACTGTGTCAATCTTTCGCAAGATAATCCTGCCAAATGGTGCACTGCAAATGAAAATTCTACATAATCTGGCTGACAAACAATCAAATACAATTTTTTCCTCCTGGATAAATCAATGTCATCAAATTCTAACGGATATAAAAAGTGATGTAATCACTTTGATGGAAAACCCAGATGCTGTAAAAAAAAAGTTATGGGAAATCGATTGGATCAGCACCTGCACAGACAGAGCCAAATATTCGCTCATGAAAAACGTTCCCCCAGAAGGAAAAGCCTATAATTCAATCTATAAATATCTCGAAAAATGTCCGGACAAACAGAAGAGAATCCTGCTTATGAAATTCAGGCTAAATCAATTTAAGACAAAAGAGGTAATTAGACGATGGACCAAATATGAGAAGCTGCACCCGAACTGCAGATTCTGTGACCATTTTGAAGAGAATATCAAACATCTGGTTTTAACTTGTGAAGCTTTCTCCACGAGAAGAATGACACTGTTTAATACAATTGTGGCAAATAAACCTCTTCATACCATGGAAGAATGGTGGGTGGAATGTTTTACAGAAGTTAATAATAAACTAACATACGCCTTGACATTTCTCCTTAAAAACATTGAAGATGACCTAGCCAAATCACATGAAAAAATGGACTTAAATATTGGCTAGTGATTTGTGATGTATTTTGCCTAATTCAGTGTTTATTTCTTTTATTACTTTTATTATTTTAATCGTTTATATTGTTTATATTCCTTACTTTGTGACATTCTCTGTCTCCTTTTGCCTATTGGTCAATTATGATATTTTTTTATATATGAATAATTAAAAGTGATGTCATTTTCTTTAAAGGTTTTTTATAAACCAATAAAAAGAAATAAAAAAAAATATGGGGCAGCAATCACCAATGGGGTGATAATTACAATGAAAATGGAAGCAATGTACTTGGTTAACATTTTAGTAGAACATATACAACGCACAAGTGAATAGGAACACTTTTTGAATTAGGATAGATAGCACCCAAGTTAGGATTTTCCCCTGAAATGTTCCCTCAACCCCCAATTAATCAGATTCTGAGTGGATAGAAAGAAGCAGCAAGTAGGCAGGAATAAGTTGCAGAAAACAGAATCAAAAGCTGACCTCCCCTCACAGAATGAGAGGCAAAAACCCTTTGCAAAGGCATGAAATGACACTCGGAAATGGACAAATAAATAATTAATGTGTGGTTAAATGTGTGAGGCAAATATGATTTTTCCCAACAACAGGAATGCAGAAAAACTTGCAATCACAATGCAATGGATCAACAAGAAGCATACAATTCGAAAATGAGTGGAAAGTTAGAACATGCTGCAGCCGAATGACACGTTGGAAAGTTGCAATTTTCTGAATTCCTGTTTAAAATGGCCCAAACGTTTTTTTATAAAAACAGTGAAATACTGAAAATCGCAATGCGGTTTTTGGTCTGGGGGACAGATGTATATCCAAGGGACAATATCAAAGTGGAAGAATGGTGGTAGCTGAAGATTTGATTTGGATGAGATTTTCGGGGTGGAATGGGGTTCAATTTCAGGAAAACTAGAGCAGTTAAAATGAAAACCTTGGTTTTGAAAGAAAGGCAAATGTTACTTAAACTAGATTACCTAGACTATATTGTTAAAGAGGAACACAGTAAGTTCCAAGGTTGATTTGCGAGGTCAACCTTATCACCCCAGTGCTCAACTTTAACTGGAAATTAGTTTGATTACTCAAAATATGACTAAGGGCTTAGGATTTACACCAGACAGAAATGAAACTTAGAAATCAAGTACAGGATGCACAGAGAATTCTAACAGTTTTAACAAGTTACCAGGGTATAAATAGGATTGCTTGGAGAGTGTAATACAGACAAAAGGGTCAAGATGGGGAGACTGTGTGTTTCTCTGTGATGGGGAGATACTCACATTCCACGCTTGGGTTTGGAATTATGGAACAGCCAACTGGGTCTGGTCACCACACGGCGGGCGCGCCTTACAGCAAACAGCTGGGCAATTCTGGTCACCGGATGGCAAGGACAGCTGGATGGCAGGGTTGCAGCAGGCATGCAGGTAGTGGGCAGCAAGCTGGTCTGATTTCAGGATGCAAAAGGTACCACAGCTTTTCCCTTTTTCAATGGGATTTTAGTGGGGTTTTTTCTGGATCAATGGCCTTGCTGGGACAGGATCAGCAAGCTTTCTCCTTGCTGGAGTAGAGTCAGCAATGCTTTGGCCTTGTAGTGAAATCTGGAATCAGCAAGATGAATGGAGCAGGTCAGGAACACAACTGCAGGAAATTAAGGAGAGAGTGTGTCTGGAGCTCTGTCAACCACTCTTATTTATAGGGCATGGTGACATCACAGAAATATTGGTGGGCAGAACTGAGCTAGGCTAACATTCAAGAAGCGGATAGGACAAACAATGATGGTTGCCTCCTGGAGGAGGAGTCCCAGTTTATGAGGTTGCACTTTATGAGGTAAAAAGCCATCCCACAGTCCTTTTTGCCAAAAATCAGTCATAACCTAATTTACACATGTATACATTTGTGACACTTTAACAAATCACATGGGCAGATTACATATTGTATGTAGAGCATAGCAGTCCAATCCTCATGGTTGTGGACCTTGTTTCACCCTTCTAACAGTTTTTCATGCTTTTCAGAAAGGGTTATATTACTTAAAATTCTATAACATTATACATGGGGTGGATTATCATTAGGCATGTGTATTAAAATTGGCTATGGCATCATGGATACTTTCCTTAATACCCAATTCCCTGCCATTTCTATTCCCCATGTGTCAGTGAAGTCGATGACGTCTTAAATGAAAGCGCATAACATCACATTTAAACGGTTAACTTTTCACATTTTTGCAAAGTCCTGTGGCAAAAATAAAAGTCTTACAAGTTTTATTTATAAAATAGTCTTTGGAAACAAATGTTCAGTATTGTTCCCCATATACGGGCATACCTTCAAAGCTACCCCCCTAAATACAGGGTTTGTCATGGAGTGTTTCTTTGAAGCTTCTTGTAGAAGTCACAGGGAGGTGTGATTTTCTTTTTTGCACATCCGTGTCCTAGAAGTTCCATTGTAAGATGGCTCAGCCCAGACCCAAGTCTGATTAGTATGTGAAGTTTCTTTGCCCTGGTCAGTCAAAGTTTTCCAACCCAGCAATTATCATCCAGGAGTTCTGGTAGTTTATGGTGGTTCCCTTTTGGGGGAAGCCTTAGCTCTGACCAACTGGAATAAGCTGTTTTGGGAGCTTGCAAAATCCAGCCCATGCAGGTTTACAGTTTTTTTTCTTTCTTTTATTTTGTCCTAAATCAAAACAAGCCTGTTGAATAAAACCCCATATATGTTTCCCCAGCAACAAACCCCTTTACATTGCTAGGCACGGACAAGCTTTCATTCAACATTGTACTTTTTAAAACAGGCATTTTTTTCTCTCTGGTTTGTAAAAGCCCATTCTGACACATGTCGTGAAAGCTGGCATATTCCTTTCAAATTCGGTTTGGCTCTTCCATCTGGATTCCCACATGGTTTTGTAGCTGTAGTCAGCTTGATTTACACAACAGTCTGTACAAGTTAAACATCTTCATGAAATTGACATGTGCACAGAAAGCTATGATTTTCTTTTCAAGCAGTGATTTTTGACATTTTGTAGCAAAATGTAAACGTTTCCCGTCTAGCTGAAGAAAAGCTTTTGCTGATTTTCTCAGGTTTGGCTGGCAAAGCCTGTCTTTCAGGAATAATGCTCTTTTCTGATGGAGCACAATGTGAATGTGACTGGGCATGACAGGGTATTTTTGATAAAGGTAGTGTGATGAAGAACATTGAAAAATAGCATCAGAGCGGCATCATTTTAAAGGTGAAATATTCCCTTTTCAATAGGAACTTTGGGCTTGCAACAAAGCAGCGCTGCTTTTTCACTCCATTTCTTTAAAACAAACAGGAACACACCCTAGTAGCCTTTCTCGGGTGCTTCCTGTTCCATCGTGCCCAATGGCGCTTGGCAAAACAGTGTAGCCCTCCTTTTGTTGCTGCAAGATGCAGTTTTGGTGTGAGGCAGTGGCGTTCAAAGGAGCCAGTGCAGCCAATTTGCTCTTTCTGCTGAAATGCAGCTTTGTTGATGGGGGAAGTACTGCTGAGTGGGTAAATATATCCTACAACACCTGCACATGGTTGCCCAGATTTAATGCATGCTACTTACATACTGCCTGACACATGATGCATGCCCCCTAGGAGCCCAACACACTGTGATGACATAGTACAAGTGACAGTGAATTCTGACTCGCCATGCACCTCAGCACCAATATGCGGATTCACATTTCAATGTCCCCCTACAGGCACCTATGACACCCAGGAAACAACTGAGGTGACTGGACCTTCCACGACACCGACATCAAGCAGCGTCACGAAGCAGACAGGACAAGGCAGTTTGGGGAGCAGAGGTGTGCTACAGAAGAAAAGGCACCGTGTTAGCATGCCCTCTACAGGCACTGTTGAGAAACACATGGCTATGAGGCCTTCACAGGATTCAATTGTGGAAGCCGCGCCAACAGCAACAGGGCCAAACACCACTACATCTGGGATAATTGTGGACTCAGGGCGAGCCTGCTCACCGTTCAGCACAACATGATGTCCATGGAAGTGGACAATCGCCACAGCCAGTGCCGGGCCCCACACTTCAGGCCAGCTGGGATCAGCTAGACAGGATGGAGCAGAGGCAGGCCACGATGCGTGCTGTTGCACATGAACGATTGGGACATTCCCAGGCTATGCTGGATTGCATACAGCGGGCATCAAGACGGTTGTCAAGGTCAATAGAAGGTTTGTGCAGGAGCATGGTGCACAGCAATGCCAGCCAGTGTCTCATGACGCAGAGGGTGGGAGAACAGTTAACGTCCTCCCATGAAGCCATGGCCAGGGCCATTCACCGCACCATGGACCAGCTGCAGGGAAGAGTGCCAACAAGTTTGCAGTCTGCTACCCCTACTGAGGGGTCTTTGACGAGCAACCCACCCAGGTGCTCACTGCGCCGTACATCACATGCTGCAAAGCCTGCGGACAAAGGGGTAAAGAGGAAGCGCTAGTGGAAGATGGTGTTGGGGCCAGGATGTGGGGTAGGAGATATTGTTGGGGCTAGGGTGTGGGGTGGGAGATGGTGTTGGCGCTAGGGTGTGGGGTGGAAGATGGTGTTGGGGCTGGGGTGTGGGGTAGGTGATATTGTTGGGGCTAGGGTGTGGGGTGGGAGATGGTGTTGGGGCTAGGGTGTGGGGTAAGAGATATTGTTGGGGCTAGGGTGTGGGGTGGGAGATGGTTTTGGCGCTAGGGTGTGGGGTGGGAGATGGTGTTGAGGCTAGGGTTTCCTTATTGCAGTCATTAAACAGCATTGAATCATGATCTTTTGAACAGTTTTCATTCCATGATGTCGATACCTGTGCTTTCAGTGCACGTATGGGGTGTATGTATGCCAAGTCGAAAGAATTTATCCATGAGGTCGTATCAGACCATTCGTCCTCTTCTTAAAACCCCACGTATGTCTTGTGGTGCTCTGGGTTCACCTGCAACATCGTCCTCATCTGTGCCAGGGAAGGAATGGTTCTCGTCAGAAGTCAATTCTGTTTGTTCGTATGTGGTTGAGGGGAATTGGCCAACATGGTACAATACAATTGCAGTCTTTCTTTTTTTTCACAGTATTTCTTTGATTTAAATCTCAATGCACATAGCAGGTATCATTGTCCCAACACTGCCAATATAGTAAAGGAACATCAAAATGTTTCATTTTTGTAATTAAACCCCTCAAAAACAAAAATGTTGAACCAAGAAAAGAACAAAGTAAATTCACACGGTTGTATCGAGGTAACATTTACATTCCCTCCCAATTGCATTGCTAAAGTCCAGGATACTTTTCTTCGACAGATTGTCAGTCACATTGGCCGCTTTAAAACAAACATTTCATAATTTGCAGGGAATAAACACGTGTTCTCTCTCCTGGGCAAAGTCCAGAAACGGGGCCCAGGTACGGGAGAATTTCACCATTCGGTCTGATAGATGTGCAGTAAGTTTCTCCATGGCTATAACCTCCCATATTTGTATCTACCAGTATGAAATGCAGACCCCCTCTGGGGAGTTCCAAAAACGTGCACGGTTTATCCTTGCTGGCAGTAATACATTCGAAATCAGGTATGCATGTGCAACCATCAACGCATAAGTGTCATCATCAGGGACATCCTCAAACAATAAAATCAATGGACACATAGGGAGTAAAGTACCAGTGATGTCTTTTATCTTAGAGCGGATCTTCTGCCAATATGTTTGGATAATGGAACAGTGCCATCACGTGTGATCATGTCATCAAGTCATCATGTATTTGTCATTGCTATGTCATCATGTATTTGTCATTGCTATGTCGTAACCCATGCACTCGTCACCAATGATGTTGCACTAGGCCTTGTACAGACCATTGACATGCTTTCATGGGTCTGACGGGTGCCCTGATTGCGTTCTGCTGCCTTGCGTAACAGGATGTCCTGTGTCGTCACATGAGTTCAGTCTGTGTACTGGGGTAGGTCAGTCATGGTTCATTGCCTGTTCTGTGCATTTATTTATTTTATTTGAGTATTTGGCGCATATACAGTAAGTCAATTCTGTTTCAAAGCACCCACAGGGCAACAGGGAGGGGACATGGAATTGAAAATCAATGAATACAGCGGAAGGTAAAGACGAACCTACTATGCCTTGTGAGTATTCAGAAAGTGCAAGTGCATTGAGAAGAGGGTACGTGAGGGGTGAGGGTAAGTGTTGGAATGTCTGTGCTTGTGGGTGAGCAGCAGATGAAGTGCATAGTAATGTAAGTGCTATGTGGCGTGGGGCCGCATTGGGTAGTAAGTGCAGCCCTACAGTATTAAGGCTGGTGGGTGCTGAGGCAAGTGCTGAGACAGAGGCTGGGGCGATTGGGTATGGGAGACCACGTCCCTCGAGGGATACATAAGGGCTCTGGCCACAAATCCCAGGGACTGAGATTCGCAGAGTAGAAACGAAGGGAAGGTGGAGGTGAAGAGGAAAGTCTTGAGTTTCTGGAATTTGAGGAAGTCCTTCTCAAGACGGAGAGGGAGGGGAGGTTGTTTTATAAGAAGGAGCCAGCTGAAGAAAGTGATCGGCCACCGGCCCTCTGTTTAGCGAAACGCTTTACACACAGAGAGTTGGTGCCAGAGGACCGTAGGGGTCTAGATGGAGAGTATTTACTAAGAGAAAGTTGCAGATAGCGTGGTCCCTGGCCCCAGGCTACAGACAGCCTTGTGGATGATGCAGAGGGATTTGAATTTAATCTGTGCTGCAACTGGGAGCCAGTGAAGAGTTTTTAGGGCAGGAGAGAGTCCCTGGGCTTAAGGCCAAGGATACGTCTTGCTGCCCTGTCCTGGATTAGCTTGAGGGGTTGTTAAGTGGAAGAAGGGAGATGGCGTGGCCGTTTTCTGTTCCTTCTGAGTAGATCTGGTGCACCAGTGCCTTGATTCTAGTCACCTGTCTGCATCTAACTCCTCCTTTACAGTTTAGGTAACTGTGCTGTGTTTTTGGTTACATTTCCTCCAATTTTTGGAGGTAATTCTGCTGTTTTGGGTCTTGTTATTCGGCAGAATTGTGTTTTCTGTTTTTGGAGGTAATTCTGTCGGCAGAATTAGCCCCAGTGCTATTTCTTCCGTTTATTAGAGTAATTACCGCTGGAAGTTATTCCACCAGAGGTAATTCCGCCGGGGGGATTAACGGCAATAATTTTGGAAGTCAGAATTTGTCATAGTGGTAATATTGGCGATAACAGATTTGCGGACAATTTTACTGTTTACCGCCATACATGTAATGAGGCCCTATGTCTCTTCATCCCAGAAAAGCAATTTCTTTTGAAATCCATAATGTTATGTTCCGTACAAGGGAGAAAATTCTGTATCGAATTCCAGTAACAAGCCAAGGGAAAACTGTTTGGGCCCAACTGGATACAGGGAGTAGAGGATGTGCTATAAAATCAAATCTTCTTCCTCCTGATTGAAAACCCACGGGCCAGAAAACTGTAGGTTTTGTTTATGGTCAGACTAAAGGTCACACATTAACCCAGCTTGATGTTACCATACTGGGAACTCAATTGGTTTTGGGTAGTGAAGTTACTCATTTTAATCAGTGTCTCCTTCAAGTGACACAAGTGAAATTTAGAACAGCTAACTACCCCAGAGAGGAGAAGCAGAAAGCCTTTTTTTTCTTATTGCCCAGTCAATTCTTGGTAAAAAAGAACAACTTTCCTCAGGAGACCCTGTTTGGAATTGGGAAACCAATTGGTGGAGGTTACTAGGTCAGGTCAAGAGAAGGAACTTGGGACTGGGAGGCTGGGTCTTTAGGGGACGGGTATGTGATGAATCCTGCAGAGTCATCACTCAACACCAGCCTAAGATTTGCTCTCATGTGGCCAGTAAACAGTGGGACTCAGAAGAGACACAAGGCACTGGGACGCATCGTAGCATTTACGGCTCCCACAATTGAGGTACGGTGAGTCGGAGAGAAAAGTCACGTAAGGAGAGGGTGGCAAAGAGAATTGGATGAATGCCTAATCAAACTCCGTAATTGGCAAGATGTGAACGTGCAAGAAGGGTGCAATTCTCCATTTATGAGAAGCCAACTTGGAGAAACCTGTAACCCACATTGTCAACAGCCAAGAAATCCCAAAGAAGTAGTAAAATGGCAAAAAGGGCGCAAATCTCCATTTATGAGATGTCAACTTGGGGAAACTGTAACCCAACTTGCCATCAGTACAGAAACTATAACCAAGAGGTAAAAGGGCAACAAGGACACACTTTGCCTTTCCTGAAACACCGGTTTGGGGAAATCTGTAACCCATATTGCCACTAAAGAAGAGATCAACTGTAGTAGTAGGAGTTTTCTTCCTGGCAGGCGAGTGAACCAGGAAAGGGACCATTTCTAGTTACTACTGGCAAGCGATTAGACCAGGAAAGAAAGTGTTGAATGAAAGAAATGTGGTTGTCGTTAAAAAAAGTGTTATACATTGATAACTATATCATTTATACCAAGTGCTGCATCCTCAAAAGTAATGGTTGTGCTATCCTGACAAAAGTATTGCACTGGAAGAATACTTGTGACGAGTTAAGTTATTTTGAAACCTGAGAAAGACGTTTAATTTGTGAAGGAAAACAACTGCGTTGGTTTATGAATTATTACTTATGAAAGAGACCATCCCAAGGGCCCGGTGAGTGTTTGCAAGCAACAGTGCTTGCTTTAGCCTAAATTAGCGGATTTGTGTCAGCCCAAGTCCTCCAAACAGGCCCCTGCTTCCTTTTTCCCTCCCTGCATCCGCGCTTCCTGATTCCGCCACCCTGCCGCCTCCTGACCCGCCCACCCCCCTCTGATTGGTCCATCCATAGTGCCTTCGGAGTCTACCAACTCGCGTGTCCGCCACCGGCTCCTTTCACCATCCCAGGAGCCCGGTAAATGTGTTTGCAAGCAACAGTGCTTGGTTTAGCCTAAATTAGAGGATTTGTGTCAGCGCGAATCCTCCAAACAGGCGCTTGCTTCCTTTTTCCTTCGCTGCACCCGTGCGTCCTAATTCCGCCATCCTCCCACCTCCCGACTCAACTACCCCCCTCCCATCGGTTCTCCCTACGGGTCTTAACTGGCCCTCCCATAGCAGCCCTCTGCCCGGCAGCCTCCTTCAGCTAAGGACCCTGAGGCAAAGGACGGCTCCCTCAAAGACAGCTCCAGATAGTATCTGCAGGTATCTGCAGTTATCTGCAGGAGAAGCAAGAAGCCAGCACCCACCAAAAAGTAAGTGTGGCAAGAGCGGGGACTGAGGCAATTACTTCACGCGATACTACCCTACCACTCAATCCTACAAGCCCTACTGTTGTAAACTCTAGCAATCTAAACTACTTCCAACAACGTTCGTCGCACCTGATTTGTTCCATTGAGTTGACTCTCACTTCTAGATAGTCTGCACAAATTTCACAAATTTAGAAAGTATGCCTAATAGCGTAACTGTGGAAATTGTGAATAATCTCAACCTGTAGTACAGTTCAATTTAGGGAATGTGAATAACCTCACCCTTTGGTATAGCTGAACTCTGAAAGTGTGATTAATATAATCCTATGGTATTGTTGAATTTAGTAACTGTGAATAATCTCACCATATGGTATAGCTGACCTCAGAAGGTGAAGGTGTGAATAATAGAAAGTGTCCCTAACTGTGGAATAGGTTAACTTAGTGTGAATAATCTCACCCAGCGGTGTAATTGAATTTAGAAGGTGTGAATAATATCATCCTGTGGTATAGTTGAACCTAGAAAGTGTGAATAATATCATCCTGTGGTATAATTGAACCTAGAAGCTGTGAATAATATCATCCTGTGGTATAGGTGAACCTAGAAACTGTGAATAATATCATTGTGTGGTATAGTTGAACTTAGAATATGTCCCTAACTGGTACAACTGAACTTAGAAGGTGTGAATAATATCATCCTGTGGTATAATTGAACCTAGAAACTGTGAATAATATCCTGTGGTATAATTGAACTTAGAACGTGTCCCTAACTGTGGTATAGGTACATTTAGAATGTGTGAATAATCTCACTCAGCGGTATAATTGAATTTAGAAGGTGTGAATAATATCATCCTGTGGTATAATTGAATTTAGAAAGTGTGAATAATCTCACCCAGTGGTATAATTGAACCTAGAAGCTGTGAATAATATCATCCTGTGGTATAAGTGAACCTAGAAACTGTGAATAATATCATCGTGTGGTATAGTTGAACTTAGAATATGTCCCTAACTGGTACAACTGAACTTAGAAGGTGTGAATAATATCATCCTGTGGTATAATTGAACCTAGAAACTGTGAATAATATCCTGTGGTATAATTGAACTTAGAACGTGTCCCTAACTGTGGTATAGGTACATTTAGAATGTGTGAATAATCTCACCCAGTGGTATAATTGAACCTAGAAGCTGTGAATAATATCATCCTGTGGTATAATTGAACCTAGAAAGTGTGAATAATATCATCCTGTGGTATAATTGAACCTAGAAAGTGTGAATAATATCATCCTGTGGTATAATTGAACCTAGAAGCTGTGAATAATATCATCCTGTGGTATAAGTGAACCTAGAAAATGTGAACAATATCATCGTGTGGTATAGTTGAACTTAGAATATGTCCCTAACTGGTATAACTGAATTTAGAAGGTGTGAATAATATCATCCTGTGGTATAGTTGAACTTACAAAGTGTGAATAATCTCACCCAGTGGTTTAATTGAACCTAGAAGCTGTAAATAATATCATCCTCTGGTATAATGGAACCTAGAAACTGTGATTAATATCATCCTGTGTTATAGTTGAACATAGAATACGTCCCTAACTGTGGTATAACTGAACTTAGAAAGTGTGATTAATATCATCCTGTGGTATAGTTGAACTTGGAAAGTGTGAATAATCATCCTGTGGTATAGTTGAATTTAGAAAGTATGAATAATCACACCCAGTAGTATAATTGAACTTAGAAGGTGTGAATAATATCATCCTATAGTAAAGTTGAACTTAGAAAGTGTGAATAATACCATCCTGTGGTATAGTTGAACTTAGAATGTGTCCCTAACTGTGGTACAACTGAACTTAGAAAGTGTGAATAATCATCCTGTGGTATAGTTGAACTTAGAATGTGTCCCTAACTGTGGTATAACTGAATTTAGAAAGTGTGAATAATCATCCTCTCGTATAGTTGAACTTAGAATGTGTCCCTAACTGCGGTATAACTGAACTTTGAAAGTGTGATTAACATCATCCTTTGGTATAGTTGAACTTGGAAAGTGCGAACAAAGCATCCTACGACCAACTAAAGCATAGTTCAAACTTAGCCACGCCATGAGTCCACCCAGCCCACCATGGTCTTCCGAAAGAGTCCCACTTACGCTCACCTCCCTTCCCCCTCGCCCTACTTCCCCCCTCCCCAAACCATCGCGCCCTCCACCACATCCTCAGCCCACTCTCTATCCAACTCCCAAAACAGAAGAATCAACCCAGCCCAAACCAGCCAACCCACCACCACATTCTCAGCCCATTCGCTGTCCACCACACACCCATCCAACCCCTATCCAAACATCAAGCCAGAGGAGTCCAATGGCGAGCCGACCATCCTAAGACCCCTGCTCCTCCCATCCCCCCACCCACCCGCCTACTATCATCATGGCCGCACCTCCTGCCCCTCCAACTAACAGCCCACCCAGCCTCCCAGGCACACCCAGCCCCGCCACCACCCCCCATCAACTTTCCCAAACATCCTACCCCACCCCACTCCTTCCCCTCTCTAAAAACTGCATGTCTCGACTTGGCAAGAATAGTAGCCGCATCCCTTTCACCCTCCGACCCCCCCTATCCTCTATCACACTCCAAATGCAACAAAAACCCTCAAAATAAAACGTACCTGGTCTCCCTCAATCTCTCATTACTCCTTGCCACTCCTGTCTCGTCCCACCACCTCAACCTCCCAATCTCGATCACCACCACCCTCCCCCTTCCTCACCCTGCCTTAAACCCCTCTCCCTTGAATTCTCACCTAACACAACTGGAACTCCTAACCCCCTACACCCCACATTCGAATCCCTTGACCCAAATCCAACTAACCTCACACACACGTCCAAGCCCACCCCCCCACGACCACCACCTCAACCGCCTGCCTACTCTTCCCATCAACCATCCCCCCTCTCTCGCACCACAGTTTCAATTGCCTCCCCTCATCCCCCTCCGCCCACCACCCCTCTGACCCACTCCCCCACCCCCTCAAACCTCCACCCCTGCAACCTCCACATCATCCTCCTGTACCAAAGTGAGATGCATCATTTTTAATGCCCGATCTGTAGCAAGAAACATACACACCATCTTTGACCTCCTCACCTCAGACAACGAGACCTAGTCTTTATCACAGAAACCTGGTTCTCTGATGACTTTGCCCCTATCGCCAATAAAGCCTTTCCCCAGTCTACTCCCTCATCCCACTTAACCGACCCTCTAGAGGAGGAGTAGCAATCGCCTTCAAGTCACACTTCTCCTCCTCAATCATCGGCAGCCAGCCAACCATCCCTTCCCGTGAATCGCTTCTCGCCAAACTATCCCTCCCCCCAACGTTCTCCCACAGCTTTCTAATCATCTACAGACCCCCTGGCTACGACAGACAATTCTCAAGCAACCTCTGCGATTCGATAGCCACCATCCAATTAAACCATCCCACCCTCACTCTTCTAGGAGACTTCAATATCCGACTCGACATCCTGACCAACCCTATGACCCACTCTCTGGTCGACTGCCTAGACGCGATCAACCTCCGTCCCCACATAAACGGGCCAAGTCACTGCAAAGGACACACCCTTGATGTCATCAAGACCAGATACTTCTAAAAACCCCCACCCCTATCATCTGGTCTGATCACTTTCAACATTCGCTCATCCGCTACCCCTCCCCCTACCCAAACCAGAACCTCCAAATCTGCGCAAATGCTGGAAGTAACTAAAAATCCTCCCGACCTAGCCGCCGCTCTCTGTCAGTCTCCTCCCCCTATCTCCACACGGAATGCACGCTTAACCCAGACGCCTTTGACACATGGCTCAATACCTCATTAATCCCGCTCATGCCCACTTGCCAATTATCCGCTCGCCATGGCCGTTTCCCAAGATGGTTTACACCAGAACTGAAGACTGCAAAACAACTATATAAATCCCTCGAACGCAAATGGTGCAAAGATAAAACCGCCCTGAGCATATCCACTTTAGCCCGGCACCATCGCCACTACAAAGCCGAAATCCGGAAAGCAAAAAAAGCCCATTACAACTCTCGAATCCTCAACTGTGAAAACCTCAGCAAAGAACTCCACAAAATCATCTCTGCATTCACCAAACCATCATGTACCACCACCCAATCAACCCCTTCTCAATCACTCTCAAACTCACTCTCTCTCCACTTCTACACCACTGCTCTCGAAAGAACAAACTCCCTAATCAACAAACTGGCCCTCTTGCACCCACTGCACAATCCACCCTACCCACCTGCCAACCCACTGCCTGCAACTACAACCCACCCAACATTCGACTCGTTTGCACAAATATTAACTGGCCAATTTATCAAACTTCTCTTTGCCCGGAAACCATCCGGCTCCCCGCTAGACCCCTGCCCAGCCTCAACCCTCAAAGAAATATTTGCATCTACCTGCACAGGAGAATACTCGAGAACCATCATAAACGAGTCCCTCTTCTCAGGAATTTCTCCCGACGTGTTCAAAACTACTCATGTCAAACCCCTCCTAAAAAAACCATGCCTCGACCCTCTCGACCCCAAAAACTACCGCCCCATCTCAAACACCAGGTTCCTTGCTAAACTCATCGATCGAACCGCTTACTCCCAACTAAATGCCTTTGTCGAAGCCAACAATCTCCGACACAGAACTGAAACCACCCTGACCTCAATCTGGGATGACCTTAAAAACACTGCAGACTCTGCGGGATGCGCTGCACTAATCCTTCTTGACCTATCCGCTGCCTTTGACACAATCAACCACTCAATCCTCCTAGACCGCCTCCACTCCTTGGGAATCCGTGGAAACGCTCTCAAGTGGATAGCATCCTTCCTTAACAATAGGAAACAAATAACCCTCCTCTTCTCCTTTGCCTCCACCGCCCGACCAGAAGCGTGCCTATCAGCCCTACTGTTCAACCTCGATATGTCCACCCTCCCACGAATAATCCGCTCGCACAATATCCTGTGCTACAACTACTCTGACGACCACCAACTAATCCTAAAACTCCTTAACTCAAAACCCAACTGCCAGCCCGACCTTGCTGCCTGCCTACTTGACATTGATCACTGGATGACTACAAACCACCTCCTTTTAAACCCCACCAAAACTGAAATCATGGTGTGTGGCAACACCAAACTTCTTCCGCACCCTCTACCCTGGCCATCATCCATGGGCAATCCCCTGACAATCTCAACTTCAGTAAAACACCTTGGATGCACTCTCGACTCTGACCTAACCCTCTCGCACCAAGTCAACAACGTCTCTAAGTCCTGCCACTACCACCTCAAAATTCTTAGGTGCATTTTTCCGTACCTCTCCTTTCCCAACAGACTTGCCGCGGTCCAAAAAGTTGTAATGTCAAGACTGGACTATGCTAACTCACTCTACCTCGGCGTCCAAGCATACCACCTGACTAAACTACAAAGAGCACGAAATGCTACAGCTAAACTACTACTAGCACTTGGCCCAAGAGATCACACCCCCCAGCTCTCAAAACTATTCACTGACTTCCGGTTGGACGAAGGGTGACTTTCAAAACCTTATGCAACTCTCACCGAGCAATGCATAAAACTGGACCTCAATACCTTCAAGACAAGTTAAAACCCTACCATCCACCGCACACGCTAAGATCAAGCTCTGCCCGCCTCCTAGTGATACCAAACACCAACTCAGTCAGGTTAGGTTGATTATCATTCTCAGCCTTGGCCCCCACTCTGTGGAACTCACTTCCACCCCACATTCGACTCACCGAAGACCTATTGTCTTTCCGCAAATTACTGAAAACGTGGCTCTTCCCTTAAAACAAGCATAATATACAGAAACCGAAGGTTGTTGAATCAAAGATAACAATCCAGCATAGAGACCCGATCGAACAAACAGAAAACTAAATTGGCCAATATAAATAAAATCGGATAAACTTAGTAGAACGGATGAATCGGATGAAACGGATGAATCGGATGGAACGGATGAATCGGATGGAGCGGATGGAACGGATGGAACGGATGGAATGGATGAAGTGGATAGAACAGATGTATTGGATCGAATGAATGAAGTGGATGGAACGGATGATGAACATAAAATGAAAAGTAGATCGAACGCGTAGAAAGGATGGAACGGGTGGATAAAAGAATGAAATGGATGGAAAAGGTGCACAAATTGAGCGTATAGAGTAGATGGAACAAAAAGAGTGGACAGAACGAATGCAATGGATGGAATGGATAGAGCGGACGGAACAGATTGAGTGAATGGAACGGATAGAGTGAATGAAACAGACCGAACGGATGGAACAGAGAGCTTGTTGGACTGAGTCTACTTGTCAGAATGAACGGATGGAATGGATGGAACAGACAGAGCGGATGGAGCAAATGAAACAGATGGAACGGAGTGGACATACTGGTTGGAATGAATGGGACGGATGGTATAGATAGAACAAAGGAATAGATGGGACGAATGGAAGTTGGAACAGATGGACCAAATGGGAAAAGAAGAAATGGATGAAGTGGATAGAACGGACGAAGTGGATAGAACGGACGAAGTGGATAGAACGGATGAAATGGATAGAACAGATGAAATGGATGGAATGGATGCTTTGGATGGAACGGATGCATTAAATAAAAAACTGACAGAATGGATGAAACATGTAGAGTGGATGGAACAGATGAAACGCATGGAGTGGATGGAAAGAATGGAACGGATGGAGTGGATGGAACGGATGGAGTGGATGGAACGGATGGACTAGCTGGAACAAATGGTGTGGATGGAACAATTGTAGCGTATGGAACAGATGGAGTGGACAGAACGGAAGAAGTGGACAGAACGGAAGAAGTGGAGGGAACGGAAGGAGAGGATGGAACGGAAGATAGTGGATGGAACGGAAGGAGTGGAGGGAACGGAATGAGTGGAGGGAATGGAAGGAATGGATGGAAACGGAAGGAGTGGATGGAACAGAATGAATAGATGGAACAGATGTGACGAACGAGCAGATTGAACGAATGAAAAGGATGAGTAGTTTTAACAAAGAGAACAGACGGAATGAATCGAGTGGACGGAACGGATGGAACGGACACAGTAGACTGAACTGATGGAGTGGATGGAACAGATGGAGTGGATGGAACAGATGGAGAGGATGGAACAGGTGGAGTGGATGGAACTTATGGAGTGGATGGAACAGATGGAGTGGATGGAACAGATGGAGCGGATGGAGCGGACGGAACAGATGGAGCGGATGGAACAAATGGAGCGGATGGAACAGATGGAGCAGATAGAATGGATGGAGCGGACAGAACTGTAACGCTCACCTGACTCCCACGGAGACGCTGGCCTGGTTTGCGCTGCTGTGACCTCTTCTAAGGTGATGCGCAGGGTTTGGAAGACGGACTGGACCGGGCCCCCAAATCAGGCTTGTTTGGCTCGCAGAAGTATCCTTCTGTAGGCGAAAATAGAGGATTAACTGTCTGCGGGGTAATGCAATCATCCTCCCACTTTCCCCTCTCACCCTCCTCGAAACCCTTCTATGATTCCTCGTAGCATCTCACCTTAGGGTCTGGAAGGACGAGCTCTCCATCCTGCTTCTGATGCAGGGGCGCGTTGGTATCCAGTTACTTCACTGGATTTTCGGATTGGTGAGAACCAAACTTGCTTGGCTTCCAGGTAAGTTTTTTGATAAGAGCTTCCCCTTGTGTCCATGCACTAATGTACTAATGCTAGTGTCTTTTTCCCCATAGGGGCCGGGGTACGGAATGCCGGGGAACAGGCACCGACCCGAGATGAGAGGTGAAATCCTTGTAGAAATCAGGTAAGTCTTTAATGAGCGTTTTTTGGTAATGTCTTTTCATTCGCTCATTAACGCTGATGTCTTTTTTTCCCCTTAGGGGCCGGGGTCCGGAAATGCCAGGATGCGGCGCGGACCCGAAATGAAGAGGGAATTAATCAACAGGTAAGTCTTAACATGGAGATTTAGCTTTCCTTATTCCCTTCTCTCTCTCACCTTTTGTTCCAGTCTTTTTCTCCCTAGGCGCTGGGGCGTGACTGCGAATCCGGATGATCGCTGCTGAACATGGAGGCACCCTGTAAAGGTGAGTGGAATGCGGCGCTGCAGCGATCGACGCGATGAGCTTTTAAATAAGTCTTCCTTTTCAGGATTGTCGGCGAGATGTCTCCGGGATGCGGATTTAGCAGGTAAGAACTTCTCCTTCTTCTGTTCTCTTCTTCTCTTCCTTTGCAGGTGATCCAGGATGCTGGCAGGCATGGCAGAAGTCAGGATGCAGGAGCAGACACGGTGAGCATCCAGCTGCTAGATGCAGAACAACGCGAAGCACGTGTGGCTGTTCGGGTGGGGTTTAAATAGCCCTGGAAGAAGTTCCAGGTATGTATCCTTCCTCCAATCAGGTATGTATCCTTCCCCGACCACAGGTAAAGTAGTTCCTTTCAGGCCTCAAGGAGGCCGGGATCCTGCAGCATGGTCTGCATCAGGTAAGTGCACCCAAGCACTTCCATAATGAGCCTGGCGCCTATGGCGCCAGGACTGATGTCTTTTATGAGCCTGGCGCCATAGGCACCAGGACAGTGTTCAAAGGGCCCCTATTTTTTTTTTGTAAAGTATTTTATTGGTTTTTTCAAGAAGGTGAGAAACATTACAAACTTACAAGTGTGGTAATAAAGAAACGATACAACAAATAAAAGTAACGTGAGAACAACCAAAACAACAGCAGTCTACATGTAGCGTTAATTGTGAGATGTTTGGTGGCAAGTAAGAATTATAGTTCCGATGTTACAGGAAGCGAGGGGAACAGATTTGGGTAATTCCATCTCTGTATCAGTATGAAAAATCGGGTGTTGTAGGACGCTACAGTCCCTCAGGGAGGCTTATAGTCTGCCTTGAAGCGCATGTCACTCAGGAGGACTTTCCAGGAGTCCAGGGTTCCACTTGTGGCTTCTCCGCTGGTTGTGATCCCGTCTTGCCAGGCCCTGGTTTCAGCAGTCGTCCATCTCGCCAGTTCGCTCAGCCACCGAGCATGGCTGGGGCCCGCTGGAGTCTTCCAGGCCATCGTTATTGTTCTCTTGACCAAAATGCATGAGATGTCCATTAGTTTCACCAAATGTTTAAATTTGCCCGGTCTAGGATATATACCTAGTAGACACTCTCCGGGCGTCCAGTCGTATCTTACCATGCCAGCTTCTGCGCAGGATTGTTTGGCTTTGAACCAGAGTGATTTCACTTTGATGCAGGACCAGAACATGTGGATCATGTCTGCCTTGTCATTTCCGCACCATGGGCACGTCGGGGGTATTTTCGGGTTGAATGAGGCAATCCTGTGGGGAGTCATATATGTCCGGTAAAGGACATTCAGCTGTATTTGTCCGAATCTGGAATTCCGGGACACTTTCTTGGGGTAGATCAGTGCTCTCTCCCATTCCTTGTCAGTAAGTGGTGATTCAAGATCTGCCTCCCATTTCGCCTTCAGTGCCTGACCTTTGGGGTTAGGCTTGTCTATGAGTCTGTTGTAAAGTCTGGAAACTGGTCTCCATCCATCTGAGAGGTCGTGCATTTCCTGTAGCAGTGGGTCTGGGGTGGGCTCTTCCGGCCAGCTGTTCCACTGCTTCTTAGCGATCTGTTTGATCCTGTGGTACCAGAGGAACTGGCCCTTGGATAGTCCTTCAATGCTCTGTAACGACTCAAAGTCCCTGAATTCCCCATCAGTGAACATGTCTCCCCATGTATATATGCCTGCTTCCTCCCATCTCCTGGGAGTGGGAAGTTCCGCCTCCGACTTGCACACATCCACCATTATGGGGTTATCCGGTGAGTACGGATGTTTCACTTGCCTTATGTGACAGGCCCTGGCCCATATCTGCCTGCCCAGCTCGACAATCAGCGGAGTTTCGGGAGGTAGCCGAGGGGGAAACCATAGAGTTTCTTTGGGGATTAAGTTTGTGGAAGATTGCCTGAGTAGTTCCAGTTCGGCCGATGTGTCATCAGACAGCCACTTCGTAATGTGACTGAGCTGGGCCGCCAAATAGTAAAGGTGAAGGTCCGGGAGTTTTATTCCACCTTCCTTATGTGGGAGAGACAGCGTGGCCAGTGTGAGCTTGTGTCTGCGCGGACCCCACAAGAAGTCCTTGATGATGGCCTCTAGTGTCTTGAAGAAAGGCGGGCGAACGTAGTGGCAAATATTGGCAAAGAAGTACAGGAATCGAGGAAGGATTATCATTTTGACAATCGCCGCTCTACCCACCATTGACAGTGGTAGTTTGGACCAAAATTTGATTGAACGCCGAAGGTCGGTGACTGCTGCTATAGTGTTATGTTCGTGTGTGAGTAGCGGGGTGTGACCCACATTGATTCCCAGGTACCGGAACTTGTCAGGTTGCCACTGTATTCCGATAGGCGGGAGGTCGTCTACTGCAATGCCCCTCAGGCTAGCTAGGGGGAATGCAGTTGATTTGTGTCTGCTGAATCGTATCCCTGAGTACTTTGCATAATTGTCGAGAACTTCTAGCGTTGTGGGTGCGTTGAGCTCAGGGTTCCTCAAGTAGAGAAGTACATCATCCGCATATAATGAAATTATGTTGTAAACGTTGCCCACCTTAATGCCCGCATCAAAAAACTGTTGGCGAAAGTATATGGCTATTGGTTCTAGGCCCAATATATACAGCATGGGCGAGAGTGGGCACCCCTGTCTCGTGCCCCTTTGTATTGCCCAGGATCCCGAGACAATCCTGCCTGTTTTAACCCTTGCCATTGGCGAATTATAAAGTACCTGGATCCATCTGATGAAGCCCGCACCAAAGCCGAAGCCCCTCAAAACCTCCACAAGCCACTCCCAATAGATAGAGTCGAAGGCCTTGATGGCATCAAGTGACAGTATCGCCAGGTCCTCCTCTCGGTCGTGGGTTTCGGCCATGATGTGTTGTAGTCTCCTGAGGTTGGCCGTGGTGTTGCGTCCTGGGACGAATCCATTTTGATCTTCGTGAATTATGGATCCTACCACTCTGGCGAGTCTGTTGGCTAATATAGAAGTGAGGATCTTGCTGTCGTAATTCAGCATGGCCAAAGGTCGATAAGAATCACAGTCGGTGGGTGACTTGTGCGGCTTGAGCATTGGGATAATTATGGTCTCTTTCATGGTGTTGGGCAGGATGCCATTTGTGTAGGCTTCTTGATAAACTTCATGCAGGATGGGGGTGAGAATGGGTTCGTAGGTCTTGTAGAATTCGGGCGGGAGACCATCACTGCCGGGGGCTTTGCCATTAGCGAGCGATCTGATGGCCGCTGTCACATCTTCGGAAGTGATTTCCGAGTCCAGTTCCTCCCTCTGCTCGCTGGAGATTTGAGGGAGGCCTATCTCCTCCAATGTTTTGATTAATACTGCGGCGGGCACCTGGGACTCGTGGGCATACAATTTGGAGTAGAACTTAGCAAAAGTCTCGTTGATCTCCATCTGCGTCTTGTATGTTACTCCTTTTTCGTCCTTTATCTCTGTTGGTAGGTGTTTAGGGTGTTCCCGCTTGCAGAGCCAGGCAAGCAATCTGCCGGGTTTGTCAGACTCGCTGTGGGATCTGGCGGTATGTGTTGCGAAGTCAAATTTCTCCAGTCTGACCCATGATTCCTGACATTTTATACGGGCTGTTTTAAGGATCTTCTCGGACTCTGAGGAAATGTCAGGGGCGGACTCTAGTCTTGCGATCTCTAATTCCTGGGCCTCAAGAGAGGACTGTAGTTGTCTGCGGGTTCCGCCCGCTCTTGAAATGATTTCTCCCCTGGTAACCACCTTCATGGCCTCCCACAGTGTGGACCAGGTAGCCACCGATCCCTTATTGATTTCGACATATTCCTCTAGCTTCTCAGCAAGGTCCTCTCTGAACTCCGGATCATCCAACGTTGCTGCAGGCATCCTCCACATGGGAATTGGAGGTTTGGGTCCACGCAGCTGCCAATGCATGGCGAGCGGGGAGTGGTCGGAGATCGATCTCCCCAAATATTCAGTGGATGTGGCCAGTGGAGATTGTTCCTTATCAACAAACAAGTAGTCGATCCTTGTGTGGACGCCATGTGGAGCTGAGTAGTGTGAGTAAATTCTGGCCTCTGGATGTTGCACTCTCCAGATGTCTACCAGGTTGAGCTGGTGGAGTGTTTCCGTCAAGGAGGTGGATGCGGGATTGCTTGGCTGAGGAGGAGGGCGCGATCTGTCCTTGCTTAAGTCCATGACGCAGTTGAAGTCTCCCCCCCACACGAAGGTCCTGCCTCGGTGTTGTGCCAGTCTAGCACTCAACGTGCTTAAGTATGACGGGATTCCATGCTGCGGAAAGTATGTGTTAATGAAGCACACTGGGGTTTGTTCTATGGTGCCCCACATTGATGTATATCTCCCTTCCTTGTCAGAATCCCAGCCTTCTAGCTGGAAAGGCACATTCGGGTTCACCCATATCAGTATGCCTCTTGCATATTTGGAGTAAGGAGACCCCCTCGTGGTCCCATCCCATCGATCTGTTAACTTAGACATGGAGTCCGCTGTAAGGTGGGTCTCTTGTAATAGCGCAATCGAGACCTTCTTCCTCCTGAGGTAGGACTGTACGCGGTTCCTTCTGAGGTATGAAGCCATTCCCCTCACATTCCATGTCATCACAACAAGTTGCGACGCCATCGGATCGGTGTTCTGAATTCGTCTTGGAGTTCTGGCCCGCTGGCCCGGTGGCACAACGAACCACAGGTGGCCTTCTGCGGGCGGGGGGCCCCTGGTTCATGAAGTCTTGTGTCGTAACTTGCCACCATCTTGTACTTTACCAACATTGATGATTCGTAGACTGCGAAACCAACTAAACTAATAACATAACACAAACTGGTGCGCCCAGCGACTACAACTCTGTCGCGGTGCTCAGGCGCTCTCGAGCCGTCTGAACCCATCCGGGATTCGGGCGTGAGCTGGGTCGGGCGGTGAACTGGCCCAATTGGATTTTCTGCTGGGGGTAGGGTTGGTGCGAGGCGGCAGGGCCGTGCGAGGGCCGCTTCCGTAAGTTAAACTGTTGTTTGGATTACCTGCTGGGGTCCGGTTACTGGTGGTGCGAGGAGACTCGGGACTTAATCATCATTCCGAGGAGGATCCTTGCCATCGGCTAGGTTATTATCTTCTAGCCACATATTGGCCGCCTCCGGGTTTTCGAGGAATATCGCTCGCCCATTATAAACAACTCTCAGGCGCGCGGGGTACAGCAGCCTGTATTTAATGTCCAATTGGCGAAGCTTCGCCTTGATCGGGACGAATGAGTTCCTTTCCCTCTGCACTTTCTGGGTGTAGTCGGGGTAAATAGTAATTTTTGAGTCCCCCCTTTCAATGGGACCTGCTTCCCTGGAGTGCCGTAGGATGGTTTCTCTATCTTGAAAATTCAATATTTTGGCTATTATTGGCCGTGGATGTGAGCCGGGGGGAGGACGTCTCTGGAGGGATCTATGTGCCCTTTCGACCGCAAAGCCTTGGGTTAGTTTTCCGGCCCCGATCTCTTGTAGCAGAAGGGTTTCGACATAGGATGTGGTGTTTAGGCCCTCTGTTCCCACCGGGATACCCAGGATCCTGATGTTCCCCCGTCTGGCCCGTCCTTCGGCTTCCTCCGCCCTTTCCTCCAGGAAGGCGACCCTCCTCTTTAGATCGGAGACTTCGGACTTCAGGGTTGTGGTGGCCCCGGACAGCTCTGTCGTGGAATTCTCGACGGTCGTTACCCTCTCCGTCAAGTTGCGGGCAACTTGGCGGATGAGTTGTATGTCTATTTTGAACTCATCAATCTTGGAGTCAATGTGGGTTCTCAGTGAGGCAATGGCATCCAATATCTGAGAGCGATTGTCGTTGACCTCCCCTTCGTTCGGATGAGTGTTTTCGGAGAGGCTAGGTCTGGACTGGGTGGAGGTCTTCGCCTTGGTCGAGACAAAGGAGTCCATGGTGGCGGCCCTGCTCTTGTTCTTGGTGGCCATCTTGAAGCCGCTGGACGTAGATCGCCGAGCATGCAGGGGCAAGTGCGTGCCCCGGGGCAGCCGAGTCGGGGAGCCAAGTGCAGGCGGCCCAAGGGTGCAGTGGTGGTCAGGGGCCCACCAAAGGGTATTATGTAGGCTCACGCACCTTGAGTTTCAGGGCCCCCGAGTGCTTCGGCTGGAATCAGGTCGTTCAAGTGATGGCCGTGGGGCGGGGTGCTGCTTCTCAGAGGTGGCGAGTTTCTCTTTATGTGATGCCATCCACGTGGTTCTAGTTGTAGTCCGCGTTGCATAAATTGGGCCAGCCCAGGGGTAACGGAGTCAGGGACCTGGGGGCCTGTGTCGATTCCGAACCAGTGTCAGACAGGGGTCGGCCTTGTTGCCGATCCCCAAAGCGCTCCGTCAGGGGACGTTGGTTCAGGGGCTGCGTGAAGCTGTGCCAGGCGCCATCTTGGATCAATGCGCGGCGGAGGGGAGGGTGGGATCCGGAGCCCGCTCTTCCTCACGGGGGCTCCGAAAATTCCAACACTCGAGTAATTCCTAATGGGGAGCACTTCCCCCACCGATGTGTGCTTTTCCGCTGGCTGCAACCACTCTTGTACCGGAGAAAAAGGATCAGGAAGCGGCGACTCGGCCAGAGCCCGGCAGATCAGCTTCTGCCCTCCATCAGCTCCAAGCCACGCCCCCCTCAAAGGGCCCCTATATGGGGTTGCTGGGTCCTTCCTTGGGGACTGGATGTCCGCTTTCGGGGACGCAGGGCTTGAACCGGCTCCCCGGGAGCGGGCATCATGACAGGAACGGAAGGAGTGGATGGAACGGAAGGAGTGTATGGAACGGATGGAGTAGACGGAACAGATGGAGTAGATGGAACAGATCGAATGGATGGAATGGAAAGAGCAGATGGAGTGGATGGAACAGATGTAGTTGATGGAACAGATGGTGTGGATAGAGTGGTTGGAATAGATTGAATGGATAGAACAGATCCAATGGATAGAACAGATGGAATGGATGGAACAGATGGCACGGACAGAAGAGATGGAGCAGATGGAGCGGACGGAACAGATGGAGCGGACGGAACTGAAGGAGGGGATGGAACGGAAGGATTGGATGGAACGGAAGGAGTGGATGGAACAGATGGAGTAGATGGAACAGATGGAGTAGACGGAACAGATGGAATGGATGGAACGGAAAGAGCAGATGGAGTGGATGGAACAGATGTAGTTGATGGAACAGATGGTGTGGACAGAGTGGTTGGAACAGATCGAATGGATGGAACAGATGGAGTGGATGGAACAGATGGAGTGGATGGAACAGATGGAGTTGATGGAACAGATGAACAGAGGAACGGATAAACAGATAGAACGGATGGAGTGGATGGAACAGATGGAGTGGATGCGACAGATGGAGTGTATGGAACACATTGAGTGGATAGAATGAATGGAGCGGGTGGAACAGATGGTGCGATTGGAATGGATGGTGCGGATGGAACGGATGGTGCAGATGGAATGGAATGGAAGGAGTGGAGGGAACGGATGATGCGGATCGAACGGAATGGGTGGATGGAACTGATTGAATGGGTGGAACACACAGAGTTAATCGAATGAATAGGAAAGATGAAATGGATAGAACACATTAAATGGATGGGAAGGATGAAATGGGTCTATAGAACGGATGGAGTAAGCTATGTGGTTGATGGGTTGAGTGGATGGAATGACTAATAGATTAAATGGATAACACGGACAAAATGGATGAACAGATGAGGTGGAATGAACGGACAGAGTAAATAAAACTGATAGAATAGATGGTACAGATGGAGTGCTCGATCTCAAACGCCTTACTGATAACTAGATGGATACAACAGACGAAATGGATGAACCGATGAAGTGGAATGAACGGACAGAGTAAATAAAACGGATAGAATAAATGGTACTAATGGAGTGCTCTTCCTCTTGGAAATCCCCTTGAGATGCAGTCTGGATCGGGAAAGTATTTCAGCTCGCCACCAGCCATTGCTGCTCCATCATATCTCCTTGACACCTGTTTGTGCTGGAAGTGGTCGTCCATACACATTTATGATGTTTTTAGTCAGGATAAAGTCTCAGAAGTCAGCCTGGTTTTAAGATCCTGTAGCTAGGATTAAATAACATTTAAATACCATTTTGCAAGAGGCAGAAGAACGAGGCTGGATTAATGACAAAGCCAGGAATTTTCTTTACAATAGATATCCAAAACTACCCCTCTTTTACCTTTTACCAGAAATCCACAAAGACCTGTTGAAACCACCAGGCAGACCAATCGTGTCAGTTGTGGAAGGCTTTCTACAACCTTTAGGAAAGTACATCGATTTTTTCTTACAACCTATTATACAAAACACATCTACATATATCAAAGACACGACACATTTTCTGAACAAATTGAAAAGTATGAACATAATGGATGCTGATATCATTTTGACAAGTGATGTACGGTGTTTATATACATCTATACAACGCTCGCTCTGACCTGAAGCAATGATTGCTGCTACAGCAGGAAGAAATATGAACTTTAAAAGAATGTATTATTCTGCTTCTCATGTTAATTTCTAAGAACTCCTATTTCACATATTAGTACAGGTTCTTTCTACAGATTCCAGGAGCCTCAATGGGGGCATTCATAGCCTCACCCTACGCCAACGGTTTTATATACAAGTTTGAAACTGACAATATATTAAATCATCCAGTTAGGCACAAATCAATCTGCTTTTGGGGGAGGTATATAGACAATGTTTTTGGTGTATGGAGATTGATAAGAGATACTTAAAACACCTTTCAATGGATTGCTTTTCTCCTGCAGATTCCTCATCTTGATGGATATCCATCACCCAGCTCTGCTGTTTGAAAACGTTTCAACAGGGGGCGTAGTGGACCTCGCCTTGGCCGGCTTTTGATCGTCGGATCAGGAAGTGACGTCAGGCATTGTATATATAGCATGCTACTATGCCCCATGGTTCAGTTGTTTTTTTCTGCACGCTTGCATGCTGCATCAGGAACACGATCCGATTTTACTCAATGTTTTTTTTGTGCCTAGTTGTACGTTTTCTCTGAAAACCTCAACATGATGTCGTCTCAGAGGGTTTCGGGCTTCAAGCGATTGCAAGGCCAAAATGTTGGTAACCAACCCCCACGACGCGTGTCTGTGGTGCCTAGATGTTAGGAGGCCTGTGCGTCATGCGCAAAGATGCAGCTGAAGTAGCTGCGTGAGAGGGTCAGGGAAACTGGCTTTGGGCTGACCGTTTGCCAAATCTCTGGTGCAGTCCCTCGTCTGGTCTTCGGAAGCCGAGACTGAGGAGCCCACTCCCGACAAAGGGAAGGAACAACATAACAAGAAGACTAAGAAATGGTCCCACTCCAGGAGCCATTCTTCATCATCTTTCTCGTGGAGGAAGAAGCGTCACCACGCCATTGATGCAAGTCCAGCTCGTCGTCAGAACAAGGTAAACCCTCGGCGGGACCGACCACTCGGCAAGAGTGGAAGAGTTTAAAAACTTCCATGCTTGATATGTTTAGGCACCAAGCTGCTGTAGGTGTGGCTCCAGCCCCCGAACAGCAAGCTTTGGGGGCAAAAGCACCACTCGGTGCTCCCGACCCCAAGCCAGCCACTCTGTCGACATCAAAAACACCTTCGGGAGTCATGCCTACCAGGCATAAATCGCTAGAGGGCTGTAAGGCTAAGGCTCACGATGCCCATTAGCCATCTGAGCGTCCCTTCGGCTTTGGCTCCGAAACCTATTCTCAAGCCCTCGGCGCCGACTGTCGTGACAGTACTTTTGTGCCGCTGTCGAGATCGGGTTTCTTCGACTCGATGCAATCTTTTTTACACGGGAGCCGGCGGTGTCAACTTCTTTGACAACCAGGCCGATTCATTGGCAGTAGCTCAGGGTCTACAAGACGCCAGTGGTCTGTATACTTCCCCAGACCTTGAGTTACAAGAAAACCAGCCCTATACCCATGCTAATATCAAGTTCAGGGATCTGGTTCACAGGGTTGTTGATACCTTTGGGTTGAAGGCATCGACCACACCGCTTCAGCAGTATGAGCTCATTGAGATTTTGGACGAAGGTCCCACAGTTGAGCATAACATGGCATTCAACCCAGCCATTGCACACCCTTTAGCCTCCTTATGGCAGCACCCTTATACTATTCCCCCTGTGAATGCTAATTTTACAGGGAAATATAGGCTGACAAGAGGAGACCCTTCTTTCCTCGCCACACCCCCTTCGCCGAAGGGTTGGTTATACAGGCTGCCACTATTTCCACCAAACCTGCGGCATCCACTTCCAATGTGTCTAAGGACAGGGAGGGAAAGTAATCGGACTCATTGGGGCAAAAGGTGTTCACCTCTGGCAGCATGGCACTGAAAGCCCCAAACAAATTCTGTGGATTCGCCAAGTACTCCTTTGGTTTATGGAAGGCTTTGGAACATGCTGCTGCATACGTCCCTGAGGAAGCCATGCAGGGCGGATTTTTACAGCTGGTGGACGATGGGAAGGAGGTAGCCAAGCAGTCATTGCAAACGGGCCTGCGTTGGCAGAGCAATGGTTTCAGCAGTAATAATGAGACGCCAAGCCTATCTAAGAACTTCTGGCTTCTCTCTGAATGTTCAGAACAGGCTGCTGGACGTGCCTTTTGAAGGTGACATGCTTTTTGGCCAGAAAGCACACAAATCCTTGGAGAAATATAAGGAATCCAAGTTGGCTGCTAAATCATTGGGACTAGCGGCGCAGCCGGCCAAGCCTGCCTTCAGATTTGCTCCAGGAGCAGAGGCTATAGACGTTACATACTCTATGGCAGGAAGGCGCAGCTCCCGCAAGCCAGGCAAGGGCAGAGGTGCTTCTCGGGGGCACCCGCACCCTCTAAGCCGCTTTGAATTTACCCTCCCACGAGGCATCGGTCAGTGGACAGTTGACAGGGCATTGGCCCCAGTGGCAGCAAATAACTTTCGATGCCTGGGCCCTGCAGTTGATTTGGTGGGGTTATTGTTTGCCTTTTCTAAAGAGGCTTCCAGACAGACCTCGACCTCCCCCAATCCACTCGGGACAGGAGCTCCAGGAAAAACTGAGAGCCCTGTTGTCGAAGGGTGCCACTGAGGAGTTCCCTCCCCATCAGTGAGGGTTGGGTTGGTTTTCACTGTATTCTCTGGTACCCAAGAAGGGAGGAGGTCTCTGTCCCATCCTGGATCCACAGGGCCTTGAACAAGTTCTTGAGGAAAGACAAATTCAGGATGGTGACTCATCAGTGTCACATAATATCAGCCAATGCATTTCGGACTTCCGTCCATCATCAGGGCTATTAACACTGCTATTTATTCATCAATAAGGATCCCATCATCACAACATTATATTGATTGTTACAGTCCAAAAAGAAATTTAGGAAAAAACGAAAAAAGAAGAAGAATTCATTATAATACATTATATCGTCAGCTGACCACTGTTTTAAAATGTATAGAAATGGCTTCACTTCACTACCTGGTCGCCTTTTAACACCCAGAGTATGTTTCCACTCTGCACTATTTCCTCCTGAGCAGCACGCATTCCCGGGAGATTAAAGAGCTTGTGTTTAGAACCCTGTGTGATTCTATTTCTCTAAATTCTTCTTCTTCTTTTTTTTGTTTTTTTTTGTTTTCTTTTTTTCCTAAATTTCATTTTGGACTGCAACAATCAATTGGTATGTGCAATTTACATTTTTTGATTTCTGTTGAATTTTACTCAATGATGATAAATTGGGAATGAATTTCATTAATGAATAATGTTGTGATGATGGGATCTTCATTGATGAAAAAATAGCAGTGTTAATAGCCCTGATGATGGACGGAAGTCCGAAATGCATTGGCTGATATTATGTGACACTGATGAGTCAGGAATAAATAACGAGAAAAATCATACAAGGAATCGTGAATTTATGGTTTAGAAACAGATTTAATGCTTAAAAGCGAATTAATTGATTTAAACATTGATTGGAACCCCGGAAAGGGTCTTGTGAGTGAGCTCATCCAGGAACGGAAGTTGTCCGTCCCTACTGTTTTGGATTTTACTATTACCTTGTGCCTAGGCTAAAGGGTGAGCTCCCATAAAATTGTGAAAAATAAGTGAAACGGTGAACCATCCAAAGATTAAGCAGTGCCCACCCTACCCTCAGATCCTGTATCTACAAGACACCTTCCTTCTGCTGCACAGGCTGGGCTTCTCCCTCAAGTTCACAAAGTCCCATTTGACACCAGTTCATCGGAGCAGTCCCAGGCACCTGAGTAGGGAAGGCTTTTCCTCCAGAAGAGAGAGTCCACAACATATCCCAGATGGTGCATTTGTTTCAGAACCACACCACCCCTCTGCCTCTTGGGTCTCATGGCCTCCTATATTTTTCTAGTGCCAGAGGCCAGGCTGTGTGTGAGATCCCTCCAGTGGCTCCTGAGGGACCAGTGGTCTCAGTATGTAGGAGCGCTCTCGGATCACTTTTCAGTGTGCAGCCAGGTAGTCCCCGAACTCGGCTGGTGCAACACGTGCAGCAATCTATTGGCGGGGGAACCCTTCTGGCCTCCTTGGTCCCTGGATGCATCCCTGACGGGTTGGGGCACCCACTGCTAGGATTTGCAGGTGAGCCGCAGCTGGTCTCGATCAGAAGCCAGGTGGCACACCAAAAGGCTGGAGTTGCGGGCCATTAGGTTAGCCCGGAGTGCTTTTGCTCTGTCTCTCCGAGGGAAGCATGTCCTTGTCCTGACAGACAATACAGTGGGCATGCACTACCTCAAAAAGCTATGTGGTGTGCACTCCTGCCCACTCTGCACAGAGGCAATTCAGCTGTGGTTCTGGTTGCGAAAGAACCAGATCTCGGTCTCGGCAGTTCATCTGGCGGGGGCAGAGAACACCTTGGCGGATGCTCTGAGCAAGCAGAGCACGGTCTCACATGAGTAGGATGTGTGCCAGGAAGTCTTAGAGGAGGTCTTCGCTCTCTGAGGTACCCCAGCAGTGGATCTGTTCACCATGGAGTCCAACAGGAAGTGTGAACCATTTTGCTTGAGGGAATCCCATTGAATGGCATTTTGGGGGGAGGCGTTGCTGGTGATTGGATCTTCCCACGGCACTACGCCTTCCCCCCAATTCCCGCCATCCCTTGGGTTCTCAGGAGGTTGAAGAGATTTAGAGCGACCATGATCTTGATCACCCCGGATTGGGCGAGGAGAAAGTGGTACTCTATCTCCTGGATCTGACCATCTGTCCACCTCACCAGTTGCCTCGGCGACCGGATCTCCTAACCCAGTCGAAGGGTCGAGTGCTCCACCCAGCCCCGGATTCCTTCAACCTACATGCGTGGCTCTTGAGAGGATGAGGTATGTTGACTGGGATCTCTCAGAGGAGGTACTTGAAGTGTTGCTGGCTGCACGCAGACTTCTACAAGATCTCTGTATGCTTGCAGGTGGAGAAGATTTGAGGTGTGGTGCAGGGAAGGTGAGACTGACCCTATTGCCTTCGCCACCACCACAGTGATGAAGTTACTTCTGTCACTGGCCTCTTCAGGACTTAGGGTTACCACCGTCAAAGGGTATTTGGTGGCCCTGTCTGTGTACAAGAGGTCCCCAGACCAAGGTTCCTTTTTTACTATTCCGGGCATGGCCCAGTTCCTGTGGGCCTTCTCAACAAGTTTCTGCCAACTCCATTTGTTGTCCCAGATTAGGATCTTAATCTGATTTTAACCTACTTGATGGCGGCTCCATTTGAGCCTATGCACTCATGTTCTTTGCGACTGTTATCCCTTAAAACAGCCTTCTTGTTTGCAATCACATCTGCCAGGAGGGTTAGCGAGCTGCTAGCCTTGTGCTGCAAACCTCCTTTTCTGAATTTCTTTCATGAGAAAGTCTCTCTTAAAGACAAACCCTGATTCCTTCATAAGGTGGTTTCAGAGTTTCATCTGTCTCAGTCTATTGATTTACCTGTCTTTATCCTCCTCCACATCCCTCGAAAGAGGAAGAGCGGTTCCACCGCCTTGACCCCAAGAGAGCATTGCATTTCTATGTGGTTCGCACATACGAGTTTAGGAAATCAGACCAGTTATTCATGGTCCATTCCTTGTCTAGAAAAGGTCTTGCCATCACTAAACAAACCCTGTTAAATTGGATTATTTTGTGCATATATGAGTGCTACCAATCAGCAGGCAAGGAGCTTCCAGCGGGCATCAGGACCCAGTCAACCAGAGGGGTTTCAGCCTCTACAGCCCTCCAGAGAGGGGTTCCTGTTAGGGATATATGCCGAGCAGACACTTGGTCATCCTTACAAACATTCATCAAGCACTATGCCTTGGATGTTGCATGGGGAGCTGATGCAAGGTTTGGTAGGACAGTGCTACAGAATCAACTGGTTAAAATCTTTCTGCCCACCTCCGTTATTCTAACTGCTTGCGGAGTCTATCAAGATGAGGAATCTGCGGGAGAAAAGCAATCCATTGAAGGAGAAATTACTTACTGTAATCTTTCTATTGATTCTTCTCCCACAGATTCCTCATCAACCCTCCCATCCATCCCCACTCAAAGTTCTGTGGGTTGTTGCTTCTGTGCAAATGAGAAGGCGATGGCTCTTGGATGACTGCCTCTGTCTCATTCTTTAAAATAAAAAAGATTTAAAAGAGAAGAAACAAGTTTTTTCAGTCATTGTTGTGAGGGATCACTCTGTTGGGATTTATACTTTTTAACGTTTTTTAACAGCTGATTAGCCTCCTCCTGTGTTTTTTACTTCTGCAGCTTTTAAACTCAGGGGTGGGAAAGGGAGGAACTGAAGCATGGTGCGTAGTGACATGCTATATATACAATGCCTGACGTCACTTCTGGAGCCGACGATTGAGAGCCTGACAAGACGGATCGACGATCGACGACTGAGTCGAGGTCCACTACGGCCCCTGTCAAAATGTTTCCAAACAGCAGAGCTGGATGATGGCTATCTATCAAGATGAGGAATCTACGGGAGGAGAATCCATAGAAAGATCATTACGGTAAGTAATTCCTCCTTTTTGAATACCTCAACACGATTAATGAGCATGTACATTTTACCATGGAGATCGTTAAGCCAGATAAACATTTTTTAGATGTTCACATCTCACACAGTGTTAAAATATTCATCACAAAAGTATTCAGGAAAGATACTGATAGGAACAGTTTATTACATAGACTAAGCTTTCACCCTCCCTCCTCATTAAAAACGTTATCATTCAGCCAGCTATTGAGAGTGTAGGTGCCTTTCCCCGCCTTAATATGTGTGAGAGAAAAAGAAATAAAATAACAGGCAAAACCCCTTTTTGGGGAAAGAAGCACTGAGACCCGGCTGCAAGAGTTCATAGGATTTCTTTATTTCTCCAGCTAGGAAATAACCCAAAAAACACTCCCTCCGTTACATCAGTACAAATCATTTATATTAGTTAAAGTAACTGTAACAAAAAATACTAAATGGACCTGATTGCCCAGACGGTGTGGTGCTGTAGGTGTGGGTAGCATCTCTTCCTCCTGGTTGGCTGAGTAGCTGACGGACGTCAAACATCTTGTGCTTCATGCAGGTCAGGGTCCGGTCACTGTGGTCACTACCTAAGCCAGTATTGTTGCATACTAAATGACAAATTATTTAAAACATTTTACGCTACTTGTCACATTTCTACATAGTTACACACAATGATTATTGTCAGTACAATTGGGTCATTCGTGGCTTTAATTGAAGGCCTTGACCTTTATTGTGCATGCAAAAGAATCAGACTATGTTTCACATTTCTTTCTAGGTTTCAAATTCATTAGTGCAAGTAAAAGCATATATAATAATAAAAATGCTTAAGGTTAGTAGTGGGTGTTTTGGGTGGGTTTCGCAGCACATGCGAGGGTCTGTCACTTGAAAGAAATACCTTGCAGTGGGTGCAGGGTCAGGATGGCAATAAATTGTTTTAATGGGGGTGGGTGGCCTGCACGTTTATGAGAAAGAATCGAGCAGAAAGTGCTTAGCTCACCTTGGTTCACATGCCGGTTTTCAGGCAAACAGTGATCTCAGAGGAAGAAAACTGTAGCATATTGATTGTTGCAACTTTTCTCCAGCTTCAGCGTGAGAATGGAAGCGCAGCGCTTTCCTTCGCAGGGGGAGTGCAAGGGTGGGGGCCAGCCAGCTGCCTGCGCGCCTTGTGTGTGTGTGTGTGTGTGTGTCTCTGTCCTTGGCTGCTGCGGTGGAAAGGGGAGCTGAGCATTGCTGTACTATCGCAGTGAGGCCTGTTTGCCCAAGATGGAGTCGAAAGGGGGCACAACAAAATGGATGCCCCGTGTCCTGCTCAGTAGTCCCATCTATGCAGCAGTCAACCGTGGTTAACTTTACATAAGGGCAAGGGGCAATACCACTACCGGAGGCACGCAGTCCAAGCCTTCTACTGAGGAGCCTACGACGCGAGGGGGCCTGAGGACCCCTCACTCCCATACATTCCCCCCTTTCGTTACATCTAAAGTAACAAACTACTTTATCTCGTTCTTTCCGTTTTCCCTTCGGTAACGCTTAGCTTCAGCCACAGCCTCATCCCAAGCAGGTGTACCCTTTATTGGCATCCATGCTTTACACACTTCTTAAGCTGTTATCCCTTCTTGCATATTCTTCGGGGTGACCATTAAGTATATCCCACCATCCCCATCTAAATCTATCCATACCTCATTATACCACAGCAAGTTTTTTGGTTCTCTAATGGTAGTGTAATGTAGATTATCAACCACGTCCCCATACTGTCTATAGATGGCAGTCATCCTATACTGTGGTGTGGTATATTCTCCGGTTTGTACTTGGGCATCTATCATGGTAGCCACCGTTGTCTGTCGGCCCACTGTTCCCATCATCATTGCTGAATTAGGCATATTATTTTCACAGCATCTTAGTCCCAGTTGGCACACACAGAATATTAGGAGAAGAAAGACTATGATGGGAATGAGTATCTTTGCTGCGATGTTCACCCACAATGGTATCCAACTGAACAGATCGTCGAACCACGTGTTGTTGTCTACTCCGCCTTCTGCTCTCATTCCTTCTCCTAAATTATGCACTGCTGTTATCACACGTGACAGTGTCCCGTTATCAGCATCGGAAGTTGGTACGAACGTGCAACACGCCCCCCCAATTTTTTTGCAAACACCACCGTCCATTGCTGTGATAAGATCTAAGACATCTGTTTTGCATCGTCATCAGGCGCAGTGCACGGAGCTCTATTTTTATGATGTTGAATCCTTCTTCAGTGTCGTTGGCCAGCTGCATGAGCTCCCAGCGTGTTATCTGCAGCCATTTTGCGTCTGCCCTTGCTTGAATGCCTGGTGCTAGGAACGATGCAAAGAATGTTTCTGCAGATGAGAAAAGTTTATACTGTTGTGGGATTTTAGCAAGGAGTTCTGACGATTTGGACAAAATATAATTGGATCTTTTGCTGCGTGGCAACTTGGTTTTCAAAGTTTCTTCTGACAATAGTTTGTATGCTGGGGGCTCTGTGATTGTCTCATCGGGCGCTGTCGATGGTTCAGCCGATTGCCCTGCTGCCGATGTGTCAGTTGATTGGCCTGCTGTCGATGTGTCAGCCGAAGGCATTGCTGTAAACTGGACGTGGCTCTCTGGTATCACCATTAGTGCTGAGTGAAGTGTGGCTAGGGCACAAGTGCCCCTCCAGGATGCTGGGAGATGCAGGTAAGCTTGTTTGCCACAGATCCAGTCCATTAATGCAGCAGTGCCTTTTTTCATGACTGGCATTATTAAAGTCTTATTGCACTGCCGCACCGTTCCCATGTTCCCTTCTCCATGGAAGCAAAGTTCATGCAGTATTTCCTTTTGAATCTTTATGGGTCTCTCCAGGGGTGTGACCCATGTCAGCTTGGTGATATGCTGTGTCCAGATGGGGATGCACGCTTCTTTTGCCCATTCGTATGTTTCATCTGGCAGTCCGTGAAGCCCCTCAGCTTTGCATTCAATCGTTTCATCATGCCACTTGTCATCTGCATATCTTGTGCCTTTTATAACGAACAATGGCTCCTGGAGGCAGATTACTCCTTGTCGTCCGTTTGTTCGTTTTCCAATTTTTCCATAGTGACTGTGTGTGCTTGAAATGTCTTTTTTATTCTACACAGCATCAGATGAATCAAACATTGGGCCTCAGACAAGGGTACTTCCTGTGGGATTAATATTTTTGGGGTTCCAGTTGCATGAGGAGAAGTGAGCAAATGTAACAACTTTCGTTACTTACTTGCTTTGCTGCGGTGCTCATGTCTGAATACCATTTGTTGGATTGGTCAGGGTGTCGGGGGTCCTCTATTTCATCTAACCCCAAGTTATGATAAATATATCTGTTTTTTCCCACCCCCCTTTTTCTCCTCCTTCTGTTTTTTAATTGGGTACTAACTAGTGAATATTGCAGCGGGAATATTCTAGACCATGCTTCATCTATGTTGTTCATTGTGACGTGTGTATTCAATAGTGCTTTCTGGTGCAGTGTGTGTACGCATGCTTGTATTTCTGGAATCAGTTAACCAATAGTAATAATCATTTACATTCCATCCAAGCTCTGTTTCCTTGGCTCCAGTATTATTCAACAATGGAATAGCAGTTTCATTTACGTGCAATTGTAAAAGGGGCAATGTTATATTTTTATCATTCAATTCAATGTTATAAGTGTCCTTCAAAATAGCCGTTGCTTCAGTCCATATTAGTTTAGACCCTGGTTTTGTCATATCAATTCCGCTCCCCCTTTGTTCATTTCATTTGCCACATATAAAACAACATTATACCAAATAAGATAAAACATCATTATTGCAAATAATATGGCAGCATATTTTATAACACATTCCAAATGATTTAATCTACTGGCCCTAGTGGCATCCCTATTTCTATCTAACATTCCAGCTTGCTCAGCCATTTCGTCGCATTGGCTCATGTTGAACCTATGTGGGCGAGACAAATTTGTTAAGTCACATGGAAGAAAAATAATTGAAATTATTCATTTCTTTTTCATTTCTTTACTCAGTTAGGCATGTAACAATTCCTTTTCATTTCATCATGGAATAGATTAGGAAAAAATAGAAAAAACAACACTATATGAAAAGAAAAGAAAAAAAAGAGAGCGATAGAGAGAGAAAAAATATATATATAAAACCTTTGCTTTTTCCTTATACTTTCCCTGTCTTATGTTGCAATTGTCATCAGGTTAACCTGTGCCAGTGATGGCATCCACACCGTCAGTTTCATTTTGGGGAGGTGTAACACTGTGTGCCCTTCTTACGTCTGAGAGGTGCACCCAGTATTTTAACCCTGTGACTTTTACTGCAGTTGGGGTGCTGTACACCACTGTCTATGGACCATGAAATCTTGGTGAGTTCCACTTCCTCACAAAGCTTCTAACAAGGATTTGCTCCCCTGGCATTAAAGGCCCCTCTGGGCTATCTGCTGTCGGCACAGAGGTGTCTGTTGCTACATCTTCAGTAAATGGTGGAACAATTTGTTTTGCTATGCTGCGTACTGCGCGCGTTAGCTGTGTTAGGTATTCTTTAAATTCTTCTCCCAGCACTGTGGCAGCCCTGTGCGCATCAGACACTCTCCTAACAGGGGAGAGCGGTGTGTGCATTCTCCTTTCCGTCACAATTTCGTGCGGGTTTAAATGATGGTCCTTGCATGGTTGGTTTCTGAGTTGGAACAGTGCTAGGGGTAGACAATATACCCAATTCTTTTTCAATGTGCTGCATAATTTCGATAAATTGCTTTTGGGCAGCCTGTTGATCCTCTCCACAACTCCATTGGCCATTGGATGATAAATCGAACATAATTTGTGTTTCACCCCCAGTAGGGAGGTCACTTCTTTGAAGAGGTCATTTACAAAGTGCGTGCCGTTGTCTGAAGATTCCCCACCGTGAGAATACTTCTCACACAAGGAACTTGGCAGCACATTTTGCATCAGGATGGGGACAGGGGCCCGGTTCCACCCACCGTGAAAAGGGGCATACCACCACAATCAAGTATCTTGCTCCGTTACATCTTTCTCCCATATCGGCGTAGTCGATATGTAGTTCTCTGAATGGACCTGCAGGGCGTGGCAAAGTGCCACACAGAGTTCACAATGTTATTCCTGAACTGTAAGTTTGGCATGTAATACATTCAATCGCAAACTTAGTCAAGTATTCATGTAGATTAGGAACAAACCAATCCTCTTGGATATCTGAGGCAATGGCCCTCATTACAAGTCAGGCGTTAAGGGTTTAACGGCGCCGTCGGCACCGTTAACCCTTAACGCCTGATTCACACTTTAACGCCTGCTTTTTGCAGGCGTTAAAGTCCAAGGCGCTAAGCGACCTTGGTGCTAATTACGGCACCGTAATTTATGGTGCCGTAATTAGCGCCTTCCCCATCCCCATTATGCTCTATGGGGCAAAAATGGGAATGGGGAAGGGCAAATGGTGAATGGGGAATTACCGCCCCACTCACCTTGGAATGGGGCAGTAATTCCACCATCCACCATGGCGGAATCCGGCATGGACCATGGTGCTAATAGCACCATGGTCCACCACCTGACTTGTAATGAGGGCAAATGTGTTGTTTTGCAACGTTAGTGGGAAAATGCAGTTGTTGGAATGCTACTTCTAATAATTCTACGGGCATCACTACTTTGCCTGTCGTTTCCTGTCTCCAAATGAGATCTGTGGCTAATTGCTTACACCCTCGTTTGCCCCACAACTCCTGCTCTTCCGGTGGGGCCCTTCTCTGGAGTTCTATCAATTGTGCTATGGGCGTGTTATTGTATGTATCTGCTGGTTGTTCTGCTGTGGTTGTTTTTACAATGTACTCTGATGTTGGTGTCTTATTGAAGTACGAGGCTTCTTTCGCTGCTGCGTTGGCTGCTGCGTTCCCCAATGAGACGGCGTCTGTGTTAGGGGTATGGGCTTGGCATGTAACCACCGCTACTACCGATGGTTCTGCTAAAGCTTCTATTAGTTCATTTAGCAGCGTGCCATGTTGTACAGGGGACCCGTCCGCTCTTCTGAACCCTCTCCTTCGCCAACGTGATAGCCCTGAGTGAATTGTGGTGGTAACATAAGCTGAATCTGAATATACGGTCACGGCACAACCTTTGGCTGTGTGTAACGCGCTGATTAGCGCAGTCAGTTCGGCTGCTTGTGCAGAGTAATGTGAGGGGAGGCGTTTTTGTACGATCACTTCATATGTGTCTTCTTCCATGCGCACCACCGCCATCCCCACATGTTTCTCTCCTGTCTCTGAATTTATGGATGCTGACCCGTCTATGAAATACATTTCACCTTCTGTAAGGGCGTTTTCGCTTGCTTTGGGAATGTCATCGCCCTCTCCCTCGTATGTGCTACAATCGTGTTCCTGTAAATCCTCAGTTGTGCATGGCTCTGTAATGAAGGTAGCTGGGTTCACTGTTTTGCATCTGACCACATGTACATTTGGAATTGATATTATTATTTCATAAGCAGAGGCTCTCTGTGTTGATTTTGATCTTTCCAAGATAGCAAATAATGAGTGTTCCGCATATAGCGTCACTGAACATCCCATTACGATCGTGGCACTTTTCTCAATAGCGAAGGCCGCTGCAGCGAGGGCCTGTTCGCAAGCGAAATGTCCCTGCATTACTGGGTCCAATATTCCACTGTAGTACGCTAATGGTTTGTGGCCTAGCGATGTCTTTTGTGTCAATACTGCTGTCATTAATGTTCCATTGCTGTGTGAAAACAGGAAAAATTCCCTTTCATAATATGGATTTGTAAGCACTGCGGCGTCTGAAATAAGGTCTTTTAATCAAGAGAATTGAGCAATTGTCTCCTGTGTCCATTTTATTGGGGCTCTGTTCTTTTGTGCTTCTTTTAGTGCTTGTAGCATTGGCCGTGTGTATGCCGCGTAATCGAGGATCCACGCTCGGCAATAGTTACATATGCCAAGAAATGTCTGCATGTCCTTCACTGTTTTTGGTAAGATAATGTGTCGAATGGCTGCTGCTCTGTCTGGTAATATTCTTTTTCCATCTTTAGATATTTGCTGGCCAAGATATACAACGTCGGCAAGGCAGTATTGTAACTTTCCTTTGTCCACTTTGTATCCCTTGGCAGCCAATATGTTAAGCAGTGTTATTGAGTATTCTCTACACTCTTCTTCTGTTTTACTGCAGACGAGTAAATCGTCTACGTACTGTATAATGGTGCTCCCTACATCTATGTTGCCGATGTCTTCTCGTAGTACTCTGTTAAAAATGCTCGGGCTTTCGCAATACCCCTGTGGGAGTCTGCGATGTTCATATCTTTTGTTTCCTAATGTAAAAGCTGTAAGGTACTGTGACTCTGGTGCGAGTGGCACAGAGAAAAAGGCATTTTTCAGATCAATGACAGTGAAACAAGTTGCTTCTTTTGGTATACTGCACAATATTGATGACGGGTTAGGCACTGAAGGGAACTCTTTTTGGATGATGTCATTGAGTGGGTGGAGGTCCTGGACCATTCTCCACGCCCCTCCCTTTGCTTTCTTAATTGGAAAAATCGCTGTGTTGCATGGGGAAGTCGATGGTACTAAGATCCCTTGGCTTAGGAGTGCATTCACTGTTTCTCTAATACCTTCCTCTGCTTCTTTGGGTATTGGGTATTGTTTCACTCTGGGTGGGAGGGGCACCTGGTTTCAATTTTATTTTTATGGGAGTTACCTCATGCAACAATCCTACATCGTGTGGTCCCGTAGTCCATATTTCAGGTGCTACCCTTGCCATGTCTTCTTCAAATATTGTCAGTGGGACCTTTATGTTAGCCATGAGTGGGTTGTGTATTTCTCTGTATTGAATCATAATGTCACATGGTATGCTTATTTCCATTATTATTTCTCCATCCCCTTCGTAGTCAGTAAACAATTCTTCATCAGTAATATCTTTTAGCATTATGTTTGGCTCTATGCATAGCACACTTCTCCACTCACGTCCTTGCGTGTCCAGGCCTATGACCACAATGCGTTTGTTGGAAACTTGAACTGCCTCAATGTCTATAGACATAATTGTACTTGGCACTACATCTGTTGGTGTGATTGGGCGGAATATGAAATCGGATGGTATTCTCCACTCTTTTTGTGTTATTTCAGGCAGTACTCGGGCTAATACCTGTATTCCATAGATGAACATGTCCATGTCAATGGGAATCCCTCTTACTGCAACTTCCTTTGTAATCGTACTTATTAGCAAGAGTTCCCGTACGGGGAATACCCCTGGCGTTGAGCACACTATTCCTCTTTCAGTAAAGGCTATGGTCATGTTTAACTTACTGAGTAGGTCTCGTCCCATCAAATTGATTGGCGCGTCTTCGTAATACAATAAGGGTGCACGCACTGTTTTTCCCCCCACTGTTACATCAAGATCTTTTGTATAAGGAACTTTTAAAATAGCCCCAGAGAACCCCTGCATCTCCAAATTTCTTCCCGAGAGCTGAAACCGCCCTTCTGTGAGGCATGATTTTTCTGCTCCAGAGTCTACCATAAAGATAAACTGCTTGTTTCCTATCTCTGCCGCCACTAGTGGTTCCTCATTTGCACTTTGTGTGGTGGATAGGACTGGACACGCAAGTGCTCCCTGTGGGCTGTCCTAGTCTTGGTATCTTTGCTGACCTGACATTGAAAAAACGTTGTGACCCACGACCGTTACGCCGCGGTATGGTGCAGGGGCACCGTTTGCGGCCACTGCAAAAGGGTTATTGTTTATGTTCCCTAATGGGTTTTGTCTCGCCATGGGCTGTTGTGCGTTTTCCTGTTGTGGATGCTGCTGCTGTTGCTGCTGTTTTGGTGGGGCTGGTGGTCTCTGTTGCATTTGGGGGTCATAGCAGTATTGATCCTGTTGTCCCCCCTGCCCATTGGAGCTCCACAGGTGCTACCTGGGTGTGGGCAGCCCCACCCCTGTTCATTGTTCATGGGCTGTTGTTGCTGCTGTTGAAAATACCCTGATGGTCGCATTCTACAATCTCGTGAATAATGTCCCCATCTTCCACAATTCCAACACGACCCCTGTTGTCCTCCCCTTGGTCCTTGCCCACCATACCCTCTGTTTCCTATTCCTCCATATCCTCCCCTTTTCCCGCGGTACCCACCTCTTCCTTGGGCCGGCCTGTTCTGCCACTGCGATCCTTAACATGGTTGTTCCTCTCCGTTCCACTGTCCTTGTTCCTCCCCAACCCACTGCGCTGCTATCCCGACGGGCCTTCCTCCTGCGTTTTCTTCTCCTTCGTTTCCTCTGTCTGCTGTTGCACTGGCAGTAATGGCGGCGACCTTCACTAATTTCGTCTGTACTAATTTCGCTTCATCAGCCAGCCTCTTTTTTGCGTGACCTCCTTTTCCTTCTCTTTGATCCTCCTCTAGTGGTGTACAATTATGCTCTGAATTTCAGGCCACCCTTTGGCTTCAATCCCAGCTATTTTGTCAAAGGCCTTCTGCACCTCTTTCGGCAACCCCTTTTTAATGATAAAATAGAATAAAGCTGTTGATTGATTCCATGCCGTACCAGTTTCGCTTCTCCATAAATCTTGCACTCGCAAAATGAATTGCGCAGGATCCTCGTTCTCCTCCATCGTACACTGCATAACTGCATGTAAATCTGGAACGTCTGGAAATGCACGCCGCAATGCATCCCACACTTGTGCTCGAACATTGTTAAATGGTGATCCATTGTGTCGGGCACAACTCATCATTACTCCCGGGAACCCTGGCCTTTCCCAGATTGTGTCTGCTTGGTCCCCGATTGGTGAAACTAATAGACTATTTACATCACCTATAGCTAACGGCACGCCTGCCGTCTTCTTCTCAAATACATGTATCCACTTACCTGCCCCTCCCGTCAGCGGGGGGAGGAGTTTTAACAGGTTGGTTTTGTCCATTTGGGCCCACGGAAGGTAATTTGGCATACCTGCTCCTTTATGTATCATTGGCATTTGTAGTTTTTGTTTCTTTCCCATTCTGCTTGTCTTCCCTTTTTTCGCTTTACTTACCAATATGTTTCCTATCCTCCCTGTTCGTTGTCTTAATCTACCTTGCCACAATGGTGGCGATAGTGTGTCTGGGTAACGGTGGTTTGGCAGCGGGGATCCTTCCGCAGCAGCTGCCTCTTCGTATTCATCTAAATCGTCCCATATTTCTTCTATTTCTGACTCTAACTCGTTATTATCCTCCCAGTTTTCCTTGGGTTCACTTCCTGGTCTTCCACTCTGGTCTCCACTTTGTTGACTCTCTGTTGTATCTGGGCGTATAATTCTCACTGGCTTGTTATTTAATTGGAACAGGAACTGTCCTGACTGCCACTCTTGTTCTTGCCTCTGCTGCAATGATGTCCCTTGCGATACTATAGACTGTCCTGATATCGAGGCTGCTGGGGTTGCATTGCTTGCTGCTCCTATCGGGGTTGTGAGATCTGCCAGTGACAGCGGGGGTATCTCCCCTCGGCAGCATTTGCCCTTTGTCACATAAAGCTCTTAACCGTGTTATTTCCATCTGTGCTTGTGCTAGCTGACGGTCCAAATCACCTGTTAAATGTGCTATATCCACGGGAGGCGCACTTGTGGGGCCATACAGGCCTCCTTTGTCATATGGTGGAGGTTCGGGGGCTGTTGCCCTGCTCTGGCTAGTGGCGGTGGGTGGTATATACAGGGGTTCACTAAACCCTACCGCTGGCCTAGTCATTAAGGGATAGATTTTTGTCACTTCGTTTTCGGTTGTAGTTGTTGAGCATTCCCCTTTTGGTGTCCCACCTGCTTCTTCAGGGTTTTTCTGCTTTTCCGTCATTCTGTTTGTACCTACCCCTGCCGTGGGGGAAACTTCCTCAAACATTCACCATAAATCTAACACTTCTCTCCGGTTCTGTAACTGTTTCCCTTTGTATCACGCTAGCAAATGTGTTGATACTAAGTCCAACACTCTTTTGTCAAATGATCCTCCTTCTCCCTTTATCTCAGTGATCCACTGATCGTGATACTTCTATATCCTGTCGCTATAAAGTGGAAGGTGCTGCCAAATATGTGCTAGTGGTGTTACTCCCCCCATGGCAATGTTTCTTTTCCTTTCTTGTGTATTCTAGTACCTTTGAATCTCTTCCCACCTCTTACTTGGTATATCAATTACAATATGTAGAAATAATACTTTCTTTATCACTGCTCACAATTACCATATGTCACTTTAGCTTTCTGAGAGGTGTTACCTGATCACCTCTCACAGTTTATTTCTTCTGCTTTACCTTGTATCGATCACAAATTACTTATGTTAAAATACTTTAGCGTGTTCAACAAGACATATACATAAAAGCAGACCAACAAGCATATAATCATGCAACATACACATGCAATGCCTGCGCTCGTTTGTTCTTTCCCTATTCCCGTTACTGACCCTGTTTTCTCTTCTTCCCTATACTACCTATCATTTCGCATTCACTCCCCACCTCTTTCACCTTTATGTCTCAAGATTTCTTACTTCCATGGAAAAAGAATATTCTAAAAACAACTCCGAGCCTACACGAGACCCCTACTATTTTTCTCTTTATCTCTATTCTGCACTTGGTCGGGACAAATGCTACGCGGCGCTGCCTTCTACCCCCTACGGGCTAGGATACCACTTCTCTTCTTCTTCTCACTTCTTACAACACCTAATGGCCATATAAAGGATAGATCAGAAAAGCCTCACCGTCACTCACACATCCCTATTCTTGGCTACCTTCCCTTTGTTGCTAATTCCCTTCTTCCCGTATTTTCCCCTTACCTTCCTTTGGGGTCTTTGCAACCGGGACTCCACGTGTTCAGTCAGGTACTCCGAGAGCGGCCGCTCGCGGCCGGACCTCGCTCAGGTCCGTCCCCCAACCAAGCCGTGGCCTGCCTTGGCGAGCAGCTTTCGATCGGGCATTCGTCAACCGGGAACCCTTGACCCTTTCTTCTTGGTGTGCAGAGTCTGGTCAACCACGGAGGCGATGGTTCTGCTGGGGGCGCCCTGGACCTCGCTGCCGGGCGGCGCAGTCCTCAAGGCACCTCTCTAAATCACGTTGCGGGGGTCACCAAAAATGTAGGTGCCTTTCCCCGTCTTACTACTTGTGAGAGAAAAAGAAATAAAATAACAGGCAAAACCCCTTTTCGGGGAAAGAGGCACTGAGACCCGGCTGCAAGAGTTCAAAGGATGGTTTATTTCTCCAGCTAGGAAATAACCCAAAAAACTCTCCTCCATTACATCAGTACCAATCATTTATATTAGTTAAAGTAACTCTAACAAAAAATGCTAAATGGACCCGATTGGCCAGACGGTGTGGTGCTGTAGGTGTGGGTAGCATCTCTTCCTCCTGGTTGGCTGAGTAGCTGACGGACGTCAAACATCTTGTGCTTCATGCAGGTCAGGTCCGGTCACTGTGGTTACTACCTAAGCTAGTATTGTTGCATACTAAATGACAAATTATTTAAAACATTTTACGCTCCTTGTCACATTTCTACATAGTTACACACAATGATTATTGTCAGTACAATTGGGTCATTCGTGGCTTTAATTGAAGGCCTTGACCTTTATTGTGCATGCAAAAGAATTAGACTATGTTTCGCATTTCTTTCTAGGTTTCAAATTCATTAGTGCAAGTAAAAGCATATATAATAATAAAAATGCTTAAGGTTAGTAGTGGGTGTGTTGGGTGGGTTCGCAGCACAGGCGAGGGTCTGGCACTTGAAAGAAATACCTTACAGGGGGTGCAGGGTCAGGATGGCAATAAATTGTTTTAATGGGGGTGGGTGGCTTGCACGTTTATGAGAACGAATCGAGCAGAAAGTGCTTAGCTCATCTTGGTTCACATGCTGGTTTTCAGGCAAACAGTGATCTCAGAGGAAGAAAACTGTAGCATATTGATTGTTGCAACTTTTCTCCAGCTTCAGTGTGAGAATGGAAGTGCAGAGCTTTCCTTCGCAGGGGGAGTGCAAGGGTGGGGGCCAGCCAGCTGCCTGCGCGCCTTGTGTGCGTGTGTGTGTGTGTCTCTGTCCGTGGCTGCTGCGGTGGAAAGGGGAGCTGAGCATTGCTGTACTATGGCAGTGAGGCCTTTTTGCCCAAGATGGAGTCGAAAGGGGGCACAAAAAAATGGATGCCCCGTGTCCTGCTCAGTAGTCCCATCTATGCAGCAGTTAACCGTGGTTAACTTTACATAAGGGCAAGGGGCAATACCACTACCAGAGGCACGCGGTCCAAGCCTTGTACTGAGGAGCGTACGACGCGAGGGGGCCTGAGGACCCCTCGCTTCCATACAAGAGTCAAACGGATAGTAAGCGAAGCGGAAGAGAGTCTGATTTTGATGGCACACATTTTCAGCAAGAGGCTACGGACAAGACAAATTAGAAGAAGCATTTACATGCACCACTGAATGAGAAAAGGAACAACTTCTACATCCAGCACCTGTTGAAGCAACACCTCCATTAGTTTGTTTCCAAATACAGCGTTTCAGAGCAACAGGATCAAACGATCTATTCTTAAACATTGGCATATACTTAGAAATTAGGAATACTCTGTGATGAACACCCTGTATTTGCTTATCAATGCAGTCATAATTTACCTGACATGTTGGTATACATGAACAAAAGTGCCAACAGGAAAGATGTGAGAGGAACACTTACGTGTTATAATTGTAATAACTGTAATAATGTGACTACCAGCAATGCAATTTTTCATCCCAAATCAGGGAAGACATTGTTTATCAAATGCTCTGCTAATTGTGATACAAAGAATGTTATATACACCAACAGATGTCTGTGTGGCATAAATTAAGTTGAGTATACCACCAGAGGATACAGTGGAAAGAATACTGCTTATTTTAGTTTAGTTTAGTTTATTTGCTTCAATAGCGCGCCAAACCCAGATGTATCTTGATTGTAGAACAATTGTTACAAGAAGCTGATAATTCAGGATTATCAGGACAGGTGAAGACAAAAATATGGTAGGAGAAGTGCATTAGACTTGTGTTATAGATCAAGTCACAGAAATACAAGAGACATACGACATAACTGTGTGGTATTCTTGTCCAGTGCGGGTGATACACTGGCTGAGGGTGGATGCCAGGGCAAATGTAGAGTGAACATGGAAGGTGTCAAGGCTGTGGTCATTCTGGTCTAGTGGTTTAGGCTGTCATCAGAAGGGTGCGGTGTGGCATTAGCTGCATTGGGAAAAGAGCCATGATTTTACCTTTTTCCGGAAGGCTAGCAACAAGGGTACTGTCCTTAGGTCGGGAGGCAGAGCATTCCAAGTCTTAGCTGCCAGCACTGTGAAGCTGGATCCTCCAGCTTTGGATAGCTTAAATGTAGGGATATTGAGGCAATGGACATAGTGGATTACTTTCTGGAGAATTTGTCGACCAGGTAATTGGGTGCTGTGTTATTCTAGCACTTGTGAGTGATCATCAAGGTTCTAAAAGTGATCCTATATTGTATAGGGAGCCAATTAGAGTTCTGTTGGGTTTGTGAGATGTGGTAGGTCCAGGGAATGTTTAGGGCAGCTTTGAGTGTGTTGTTTTGCAATACTTGTAGGTTTCTCTCTCAAATGTACAAACTAAAAATGTAAGATCAGAAGTAGGGTGTCATTTCAAAGAAGCCAGACACAATGGGCTTCATTACTAGTGTGGTGGTCCGGAAGCAAGGGTGCCGCTAAACTTCCCGACACCCTTGTTTCTGGGCCGCCACACTACAAGTCTGCCTGCAGGGGCTGTTGCGCCCGGCAGGTCTGACCCTGCCGGGAGCAACGGCCACTGCAGGCAGAGTTGTCACGGAAGCACTGCCGCTTTTAGCAACAGTGCCTGTGCTTCCGAGTCCACGTTTCTGTGGAGTCTTGTGGGACTCCACAGGAATGGGGATTTACCAAATCCGATGCCTGACTTCCCGTGCCACCGGGACATGTAATGTCCCGGTAGCACCGGGAAGTCAGGCTGCGGATTCAGTTTTTAGGGGTTACCGCCGACCCTGGAATGAGGCCCAATTTCTCACAAATGCAGTTTCAGATTGTGAACAAGATTGAAAACAGGAGTTTTGACAAGTATCTCCATCAATGGAGTTTTTGGACTCCCTTCAGCCCAGGGGAATGAATGAAGAACAGGACTTCACATGTTTTCTCTGAACTGAAGCTAGATAAATGTATCTATAAAGAGCTGGTCGCTGAAGTTTGGATGTAACAAAAGCCAGATTACATTATACTCACCACAGAAATGAAAATGATGAAGTACTTTCAATTAAGGAAAATACACCTGATTAATGGTTATCACTAAGCACAATTTAATGGAAGCACACTTTATAACACAATAAGAAGATTCTAACACTATATGTGCTTGCTGACCTTTATTCAAAGACCTTGACTGCAGCAATTGACGCCATTGCCCATTAGTACCACGCACATCTAAACCATCAGCACATGTAAAACATCTGGTTTACTCCTGACCTCCAAGAGCTCCGGTCCAACAAACAGCTAGCAGAATCCAAATGGAAAAAATCGTGCACCGACGCATTGATGCTGCTATTCACTACTTTGGCCAAACACTATAAACAAGCTATTCTCCTGGTCAAATCTACCACATATAATGACAGAATTGCTAATGCAAAGTCCAATGCCCTTGAGATCTTCACCATCCTCAGGGAACTAGAAGCCCCCTCTAACCCTGCTGCCACCATCACGAAAGATTAGACTTATTGCATTAATATTCAAAACATCATGCTTGCCAAAATCGACACCCTTCACAATAAAATAGACCTCAAGCAATCTATTCTCAAATCCTTGCAGCAGCCTTTGTCAGCTTCCCCCCTTCGAGTGGATTGTGTCCTCCAACGTATTCCTAATGTTAGTATTCCATCCAGCTTTAGCTGCTTTGGAATTATTTTATTTTTTTCGGCAGAGGGCGCCGTGCGTCGATGTCGAGTCGATGGTTCCTCGAAGGCCTCCGTTGAGGGTGACGTCATTGGGTGTACAAGTAGCCCGTTGGCCTCAGTTCTGTTTTTCCACCTCACTTTTGTTCTACTGTGTAGATTGTGCCGGTAATCAGGTATCCGCCTTGCGAGAGTTGAAGTGGTAATAATCCAGAAAAATCTACAGAGGGGTAGGCTGGGAGGGCGATGAGGAATACGTTGGAGGAACATCCAATCGCAAGAATGTTACCAGTTGGTAAGTAACTTGTTATTTGAGTGGATTGTGTCCTCCAATGTATTCCTCATCTTAGCTAGACTCCCAAAGCAGTATGGACAATTCTCTGGAGGAGGGAGTAGAATATAGTACTGCTTTACCAAAATTCAGCTCCTTAGACTGGGAAGCATTGAGATTATAGAATTTTGAAAAAGTATGCAGCGACGACCAGGTTGCTGCTTCACAAATGGATATTATGGGAACAGCTCTTTGAAGGGCTGTCGAAGAGGCAATGCCTCTGGTAGAATGGGCCCTTAAGCCCTGTGGTGGGTCTTTCCCTGCTAATCTGTAGCATTCCGAAATGCAAAGCACAATCCAACGTGATATGGTTTGCTTTGCCCCCGATTGACCCAATTTCCTTCTGGTGTAGCCGATGAAAAGTTGATTATCCACTCTAAGCTTGGAGAGCCTAGAGATGTAAAAACTTAGAGCTCTTTTCGGATCCAACCTATGCAATCTTTCCTCCTCCTTACTAGGATGAGGTGGAGGGTATATTGCGGGTAGAACAATTTTCTGATTTAGATGAAAATAGGACACAACTTTAGGCAAAAATGAGGGTGTAACCATCACTACCACTCTGTCCCTGTGGATCACAGTATAGGGTGGCCCAGAAGACAGTGCCTGCAATTCGCTCACTCTTCTTGCAGATGTTAAAGCAACTAGTAAAGCAGTTTTCCATGTCAGTAATCTTAATGGACAAGTGTTCAAAAGGGGCACACATTAAGAATTCTAGAACCAGATTGAGATCCCAAATTGGTACTTGGAAAGGATAAGGAGGAAACACATTGGTGAGTCCTTTTAAGAATTGTACTACTAAAGGAATTTTGAAATAGGAGCATTCTTCCGACGAGCGCTTGAAGATGGAAAGCGCTGCAAGATAACCTTTTATGGTCCCCACATTTAGATCTCTATGTGCTTGGGACAAGAGGAAGGATAGTACTATCATTGGATCTAGGCTCGAATATTATAACGCTCTCTTCACGGGTCACTCTGAGCACAACATCTGGAAGATGCAGGTGATCCAGAAGAATGCACTGCAAACAGCTCTCAACATCCCCAAACTTGAACATATCACCTCTGCAAAAAGAAAGGCCCATTGGATCCCAATCCGTGAATGGGTCCTATTTAAAACCCTGTTGATTACACACAGATGTGTTTCCAAAGCAGCTCCCATTTACCTCTCACAGTAAATTATTAAAGCAAAGTCTTCCAGACCCACTAGAGAGGCTTGTGCTCACCGTCTCACCCAACCCAAATTCAAACAGGCAAAAGCGGGTGGCGCGAGCTTCCAGACTATTGCAGTCAAACAATGGAACTTACTCCCACCAGCCTTTGCGAGCTGAACAATCATACTGGGTCTTCTGGAGATCACTAAAAACATAGCTATTTGCTTAGTGGTGGTTTGCTTGCTGTCTGATCTACTGTCCTTATGTACATTTCATGTTGAGTAACTGGTTTATGTAACGGAGCCTTGATGCCCTCCGGTTTAGTGCGCTTTATAAGTGGAAAAATAAATAAGGGTGGATAATACAATATGAATAGAGCCATATCCACGTAGGTCCGTTATGTGATTTAGGAACTGCTTTACAATCTTATTAGTGTCTCCGTTGTTGGCAAAAGAACAGTAATAGGTCGTCATGTGGCAGTATGTTTCATGTAACATAATACTAGAGTTGACATTATTGTTGTGCCATGTATGTGAACCGCATCATCAGTATGACATCATCGTACATTGACGTGATGAGGTCATGGTGTTCAATTTCACGTTACTGCTTTTTCTACATAAACATGGAGCATTTAGCCTTGTGTGATGAAATGTTGCAGACTAACATGTTTGTTCAATTTTCAACGTAAGTAATCACATGTAGATGATTGAGTTGTCCCACTGTCATGATTGGAGAGTGAATAGTTTCTTTTTAGTTTATTGGAGTTGGTATCTATATTAGATACTGTATCGACACCGAAATTGTGTTTGAAAGCATGTACAGTTTTCTATTTTTTGGGTGTGTGGTTTTAAGGCTCATGGTTGGTGCTGGTGGCTCTAACGCTCACAACAAACAGGTGGTTGAACATCTCTTTACGAGGGCAACCAACAATGGCGCAGGATTTACGGTGTTGGGGATTTTCATCATTCCAGGTTTTGGGATCTTTATGATTCATTGTGCTTTTACTAATCTTTGGGTGTGAAAGGTGGTTTTCATATGCATTTCAGGTGTTTGATATCTTTTCTGAGTAGGCTTTTTAATGTGGTCATTGGGTAACAAGAGTCGACGATTATTTTGGTTACTTTGTGTTTGAGATCTCTGCAGATAAATTTTCATATTTTGTTTTAATTCTTTTTAGGGTTGAGAGCTTCGTATTCCACCTGTCTTCTACACTATTAGGAGATTGGCAGGACGGTTCACTATAGATCACAACATGTAACAAAATAGACTAAAACATTATGTGCTGGAGACCATGTACTTATGTTTTCACATTCCTTTTTCTCTTTTATTGTTTGTATGTCCAGATTGTTACCAACTGCTGAATTGAATGAGCCTTTTGTTCTTTTTCAACTGCTGGATTTAATGCGTTTTCTGTACTTTTTTGCATACTTGCAATTCTGTGATAAGGTCCCTGATGAAGGACTCTACGAAGTCTGAAATGCATTGGACATTCTTGTATCCACATTAAAATATTAATTATTTTTACAAAAAGATGTTGGATATAAGTCTTTAATTATACCTCATTTCTTATGAGGAATGGAAATGAAGTTAGGACTATTACAGCAAAATCTTGTGCAAAGGATAAGGTGGCACCTGTAATGTCATTGAGTGCTATCACTTTTGCTACCCTATGCATTTTGGTGAATTGATGTCCCTGCGCTTGCTTCTCTGGTTCCCTCACTTTCGCCTTCCTTTCTCATCTCTCCGTAGACTATGGTCTGGTTATCTTTGGTGGGTAAACAATACACCAATTTCCCAGACAAGGTACCAACACTGTAAAACTGCTAAAGTGGTGATTGGAGCAGTATGAAAGCTTCATAACATTATGTATCTACATACATTTACCCTGAAGCAACAGAACATCTACAGTCCCAGGAAATTGAATCCCAGTTGGTGTCCAGACAAGACCAGATACACCCTCTCCTTAAGAAAATAATCCCTAGGAGAAATCTCCAGAAAATCAAGCTACCTGGTACCACTACATGAATGTAGGCCCTGTGAACCTCCTGGATGATGATGATTCAGTTGTGGAGCGACTGACCCTTTTCTGGCATCTTGTACTCAAATTGCTAAACAAGAACCGGTGGAAGTAGGACAACTTAAAATGTACAAGGAGAAGTCTTAGATGGGGCAGCGTATTTGGTACATTGCCTCCCATCCTACTAAAACCAAACCATGAGTTGGAGATACACCCGACCAAACACATCAGCCAACCATGATGAACCTCATTCCTGTCATGAATGATCTGGACAACATTCTTCCAGATGAATGAATCCCAATAAATAAACCACTGTCATGATGCCTACCCCCGGGCATCAGGACCAAGCCCATCAGCTCCGGAAGCAGGCATCCAGATACCTTTTAAAACCCCAACAGCCCCGGCTGGGGGCTGTTTGGGTTCAGTCCTGGCGTCTTGGGCGCCAGGCTCATCACGGAAATCAGTCCTGGCGCCATAGGCGCCAGGCTCATAGACTTTACTTACCTGATGCAGACCATGCTGCTAGTGAGTCCAAGCCAACGTGAGGCCTGGATGGGACTATTTTTCTACAGGGACTATTTTTTACTCGGCCGTGGTTCTAGGAAACTTCTTACCTGGAACTACTTTGGAGGCTATTTAAACCACGGCCAAACAACAGCACACACTTCTCGTTATTCTGCATCCAGCAGCGTAATGTTCACCGTGCCTGCAGTCTGCATCCAGTCTTCTGCCACGCCCGCCTCAAACCTGGAGCTCCTAAAAACAAGAGGAAAGAAAAGGTCAAGATTAGAAAATGAACTATTTGGAATTCCTCACCTGATTTCGGATCCATCTCGCCTCCGGACTTGGAAGGAACATCATTTCTGTATGCGTCGCATCTCCAGCTACAGCGCTGCACCATACTCACCAGTACTTGCAGCATCTTTCGATTCGGCGCTGCCTCCATCATTTCTTCGCCGAACTCCAACACCTGAGGGACAAAAGAAAACAACAAGGTGAGCCGAACCAACAAATAAAACACTCATCATCATAGACTTACCTTATTAGCACCAGAGGCATTATTCTATAACTCTCCACATCTTCATGTGCCACACCTGCAAAGGGAGAGAAAACAACACGTTAAACATCGGCAACATTTACCGAACGGCGTCGGGTAATACAGACTCTTACCTGAGCGCCAGAAACTGCTACGAGGGGTATCTTCTCATGATCTTAGTTGCAAGACAAGGAAGGAAGGGGGAACAAGAGTGAATCATCAGACATATTGAACTCTATGAACTTGATACTTACCGAACTTTGCCAGGAAACCTCAGAGTCAATACTCTCCGGAACTCTCCCACGCCTTCAAACCAGTGAAGTAACTGTCATCAACGGGCCCCTGCAATCCACGCAGGATGGAGAGCTCATCATTTAAATACATAAGGTGAGGTTCCTAAAAGGGGATATCGGAGGTGACAAGAAGGTAGAACGAGAACAGTGGGAGGGGGCTATCACTCATATCCACGGGTGGTTAAATTCCTTTCTCCACTTGCAGGAGAATACTTCTACGGATCAAGCAGACGAGATTAGGCGGGCCAGTCCAGACAGTCATCTCAGCACTACGCATCACATTGGTGGAGACCGCAGCTGTCAGGGTCCGATCGACGCCTGTGTGGGAACCAGGTGAGCTTAACACCAGTTTGTATACTCACTGACATATATCTAACAAGAAACTCCTGGTCTACACAGTCCTTACTGGACTGAGCTCTCAGATATTGATGTCACACTGACTAAAAGAGGAAAGAACATCACACATGATAATGGCAATAAAATTAATCTGATCAGCTCACCACGATACCGCTTTAATTGGAGGATGAAAGTTTGTTCCTCGAGATGGCTGTTATGCACAACCTTCCCAAACCAGTGCTTCTGGGAAGTGCCATACCATCTTTATCCCGATTAGAAGCCAACCCAACAAAGGGGGAAGCAATTGACATCAAATAAGAAAGTTTAAGGATTAACCTCACACCTCCTAAAAAAAAATCAAGTAATCAACTGGGTGAAATAATATCCAGAATATATTTGTGCTTTGAGTTCCCCATCTCTGATGAAGAAGCTAAATGTGGAGAGTAGGTGTAAAAGTATCAACACATAATGGGGAATTCTTTTTCAAGTATTTCATTAACAAAATGGGAAATGTATATCCTCACTAACTAGTGTCCCTATGAAAGAACTAACTTTCTTTATTGATGAAGAACACACTTGTTTCACCTGTCCCTAGGTGTCGGTGGTGTGTCGCCTATCTAGGAAAGGAAAAGTAAGTAGAAAGCCACTGTTACCTTGATAACTAACAAGTGATCAGTACTTGAAGAATTATCTAATTATAAAACAAACCAAAACAACTGAGGTTATATATTGATGAGGCCCAAGGGTAACCACCAATATTGCTCAGTATTCTTTTTAAATTATTTATAAAAAAAATTAAGAAAAATGAAAGACTAGGGACTATTCATACGTTATTCTGCCTTGTCTTGTATTCTTTAAAGGCCACCTGAAATTAGAGGTATTCCTGTACTTTGGTTGACCTTGTTTCTGGGGAATATAAGTGCTTCGCATTCATCAGGACCATGAACACACTTACTTCTTGGTGTTCAGAAAATAATATTTATCATGACACAAATGTTGTTCTTATATTACTTTACTTGGGTCAAAAGGCACATTGTTTCTTCCACTGCCACAGCAGTGTTGTGTATCCTGTACGTGGGACACACACATGACAGGCATTGTCTTATGTCGTTATCTGTTACTTTTATATGTATCCTTTTTTTAGTATCAGTCTAGCTAATTACCTTTTATATTGTTTACTAAAGGGCAAAGGTGAGATGAGATATATTTAGATTGAATGTAGGCTCTCTATATGTTTATAGATGTTGCCCATATGATCAATCATGATTCATTATCTATGAGTGGATGCGTAAGAGTCTTGAAGCTCTTATTAAGTATTCCACTTTCATAAAAAGTGACTTTTAGTAAAAGACAGGTATGGAAAAGGAGGCAGGTTGCTTACCTTTATCTTTTATTTATTTTGCTGTCAGTGCACCCAGAACACTGGCGCGGCTCTGTTGATAAATGCAAGTCCAGCTGCATCCTAGACGCCATATTTACTTCCTATTCTCGTCACATGATCACTTTGAATCACGTGGCATGGTCATGTGATAGGTGGTTCATTTGACGCGGTCATGGCAGTTCGTATCCTGGCAACAGTGCACATTGCAGACCGGGTCCGTTCCATTTGATGTTATTACCCAGTTAGCTATTTTTTCCCGTTAAAGTGAGATGCATAAGTCTTGCAGCCAAATGCTATCTAAATGTATCCCATGAGTGTCCGTGCATAATCGGACAACCTATTTTTGCTTGCATTTGAATGAGAGGTTATTGATGTCTCCGCCTCTGGACGGTGTTTCGATTTGTTCAAGAATAGCCCACCTGAAGTCATTGTCAGTGCGTTGTCTATGTAAATATATGGCCAACCATTGGCGCAGTCTCTTTTTTGTAAGTATGCAGGATCTGTTCTCAGTTATGCGTTTCTTGACTGCTCTGTTTGTCATGCCTATTTATTTCAAATCACATGGACATGTAATCAGATAAATAACATTGTTGGAGTTGGTGAACTGTTTTTGTATCCAGGGTATATGCCACCCCACATCTATTTCAGTAGCATGACTAGTATGTGTGCACACTGAGCATGACCCTTGCATGGACTATGACCCTTACGCGCCGGAAGGGACCATAATGTTTTTTGCTCTTCGTGTTTGGTTGGCTTTTGTTAAGTATGCACTAGTGACCCCTTTAAGTTTCCTCTTTGTATTATTGCAAATCGCAGTTGCAGTAACTTATCTTGGCTGACGTTTAAAATTGACCAATGTTTTTAATCTCTTTTTTGATTGTGTTGGCCAACAACGAGTAACTCAAAAACGCTGTGACTTTGTTATCCTGGGGTTGTTGTTTCACATGTTGAATTATTTTGCAAGGAATATTTTTTTGTGCTTTGGCACAGTAATTATTTGGGATTTCTGCTCTCCCTAAGCCGAGTAATCAGATTTGTTGCCTGCTGATCAACATGTTTGAGGTCCGAACAGTTCCTTCTGTATCTCAGGTACTGTCAAAAAGGAAGATTGTCTCTAAGGTTCTTTGGATGATGGCTTCTTTATTGTAATAGTGCATTTTTATCAGTTGGTTTTTTGGTCATGTATGACGATAAGGTACCTTGGCTTTCAAACATTATTAGGTCCAATAATTGAATTCTTGATGCACTGTAATTACAGGTAAAGTTCAGGAATACATTTTTCGAGTTTAATCAAATGCAGAAATCATCTAGTTGTGCCTTTTGTTCATTACAAAGACAGAAATGTCGTCTATGTATTGGACCCATGTGTGGGTCTTCTCTTCAAAGGGATTCTCTGGAGAGTAGATTGTATGACTCTCAAATTCGACAACGTATAAATTGGCCAAACTGGGTGAAAATGTTGCACCCATGGCAGCACCTGAAATTTGTGCATAGAATGGATCGTCCTATATGAAGAAATGTTTTTTTTACACCAATTCTGCCAGCTGTATAATGAAGAATGTAGCGACCTCTAGGTGCAAAGTGCCTTTTCCACTACTTTCAATGTGTTGTATTGTGGTATTATCATGTATAGTGTTTCAATATGGAGTGTTACAAGTAATTGTGTCTGGTGATCAAAGGTTAAATCATTCACTGCGTTCAACATAGCTCTTGAATCCCTTATGTATAACCTCATTTTTGGTATTCCGTGTTTCCCAAAATCAATCTGTGAATTGTGATAATGGCTCTACTATAGAGTCTATTCCAGACACTATTGGATAACTAGGCAGTGGAGAGAGGCCTTTGTGTATTTTAAAGAGGGAACAAACATGCAGGTGTACAAGGATGCTTTGGAGTAAGAAATGCCACCTCTTTTTGGCTTAAATATCACTGCATTAAGGCTTCATCTACTATGGGATCTATAAGACATTTAAGTTCCTTAGTAGGGACACATGCCAGGTGGCGATAGCTCAATCTATCTTCTAGCAATGATTTTACCAATTTATTATAGTTGGGAGTTTTCAAAATAACTATTGCACCGACTTCCGTCGGGGTTTATAGTTATTTCTGAGTCTTGGGTAAATGTGTTCAAAGGTAGACGGTCTTGTTGTGAAAAACTGTTAAAAGGATCATGGTATTGTTATTCTTACTCATTTAAATTATTGAAAATAGCTTTTTCAAAAGTGATAGACTCAGCACTGATGGTAGACGGTGGATGGTAGATCCTAGAGGGGTAATGCAGACCGGTTACATCTTGTTTTTCAATGGTTTTTCGATTCTCCAAAGTATTGTTTTTGGCAAATCTTCCTAATTAGTTTGGTTAACTCTTCTCTGGTCAAAAAGGGTCATATTTCGGTGTCAGGATGAAAGATAACCCTTTGTTTAACAGTTTCAACAGGTTATCCTCAAGCATTTTGTATGATACATTCATCACTAGTGGGGTTGGGGTGTATATTTCCCCCTGCCTCTGCTACGTATTATTCTTGGTGAGTTGTTCTGCCACCTCTACCTTGGCCTTGTTGCCGCAAAAAAAGGGGCACCATCATTGCTAGATGCTAGTCCATCAATTGGATCTTTAAAATGTACTTACCGTTCTTGTGCGACCCAGCACTTGGTCACTCAATGTACTAGGGCGTGTCCCTTCCTCAGAGCTTGCACTAGAAAAACTCCAATTGTCTGGGCTAGGTCTATTCTTCCTTGTGTGGAATTTTTGTTTGTTAGAGTTAAAAGGGTGTGATGGAAAATGATCTCTTTTTGGCTGTCACTGTGACATCGCCAAAGGGGACATTTTGTTTTTTCTTTTCACAGCCATGTGGTTGGAGATCAATTTTTGGGGATTGAAGAGACAATCCATCTAGCGGAAGAGCGATGTTGTGGCAGTAAGAAGCTGTAACTGACATGGAGAGATGCAGGTGGCTGAAGATGGACAGTCCATTCAAGTGGAAGCCACTGACTTGACTCACTCAAAGCGAAGGACAGAGAAACGGGTGCAGTGGGAGGCTGAGGATTTGAATTCCAGTGAGCGAGGCGAATACCAACAGCGGAATCCTTGACCAAGAGAAAAAGGGAGCGCCCAATCCCTTGCATCTCTGGTCTACCAAGCACAGGCCGCAGCAAGGAAGAAACATATGGCACGCGTACACAAACCAGCTTGGAGTTGCCATAAGACTAAACTGCCTAATGAGAGTTCTGATTCTGTTCCTCCACAATGAGTGTAATGTACTTCGAAGGGCCTCAAAGTATCCCTGGACTCCCTCTTTAGTCCTTGACTCCATGTGTAACCTTACTCAGAGTTGTTTAATTCTACTGGCCGAGAAGGGCATCGTGTGATGCGCTGACAATCAGAGGGAACTGCTTGATGGAAGGTGTAGTTATGTCAGTCTCCAATGAGCATGAGGTAGTCTAAAAGAGAACCAGCTGTGCAGCCTGTGGGATTCTGACATGAGCGTGAGGTAGTCAATGGGAGTTGTTGTTCTGTCATTCTTCTACGAGCGGGAGGTATGCTGAAGAGCCTAAAACCGAACCAAGAGTTCAATGCATGGAGTGCTGACAAACCAGATGCACTGTCAAATTGAAACTGTGTTTCTAACACCCTGAAGCGAGTTTGAGAGACAGCAAAGGCTAAACCAAGTGGGCAGTGTGTGGTGTGCTGGTACAACATGGGAACTTTCGTTTGGGAGTTGTAGTTGTAATACTAACCAACACAGAGCCACAGGCAATGAAAGTCATAAGAGAAATATAGAGGACAATCTGACCTTAGGGAAAAGTCAAGAGGTTTATAAGCAAACAATGCTGCATTAACCAACACCTAAAAGTATTTTCTTGATTTCATGTATTCGATTTCAGACTGTTATAACCAATTACCCCAGCACGGCCAACATAAAAGTTTCTGAGGCACCACTGATTTCATTTCACGCCTCCATTAGGCCCAGTGCAAGTAGAAAGGCCGCCACCGCTCTCAGCAGCACAAAGCAACCAAGGAGCCGCTAGGGTTATGCCATGACGGGTCTAATCAATGATTGAGTAAAAGAGCTGCAGCAGAGTGTGCCTCAGTATCGGAATACATGAGAAGTTTGTGAGGGGATGAGTGGATTGGGGAATGGCAGGGTGGGTGAAGGATTGAATGCCTAAAAAAGAGGGTCGAAAGAGGAGCATTGTGGGGAGCCCCATTGCTCGCACGCTGCTTGGTGGTGAGACAGGGCTGCCATTAGTACATCAAATGCAAGTTTCAGTATTGCTTTCAGGTGTGGCGCTGCTAGAGGGTCTTGCACCACATCAAAGATTGCACAGTAAGGAGACGGATGAAATACCTACCATGCTCTGCTGCTCGTGCGTGGAAAGATTGTAATGCTGATTTTCAGCTCCTGCCAAAATATACTTAATTATTTGGTCGAGTTGAGAATACATTTTTAATCGCACTTGCTCCTGTGTTACATAATACTGCAGTGTTAAGCGTTGTTAAAGACAAAACCGAGTTGTGGCCCACAGCAAACACACGTACTTGCTTTTTTCAGAGAGCCATACCTTTGTTCCATGTTTGTAGATTCAGGCATCAGCTCTTTGATGGTCCCCTCTTATCTGGACTGCTTGGCGATCAGACGGCCCGAGCATGTTTGAACAGGTGAGAGAATGGCCATGAGCTACATTGACTTTGTTCTCTTTGTTTTGCCTGCCAACATGCCGTTTACTTGGCAGCAATGGCGATTACCAGCAGAGGAGAGGAACACAGACCATGTTCAGTGAAAAATCAGAAATATGACATGTATGGTAAGCTTCACAATGTGACTCGCGCCACCACCACAATACTCATACCAACACACACATGACTTAACAGATGGCATTGTTAATGACATCTCTGTGGACATCACCAGTTACATCGTATGCACATGTCACAGTTTAAGTAAGAATACTATGCGAAGGAGTTACACAATCAATTTGACCCACTCATTTCCTATGTCATATGAAGGTCTTTAGGGACAGTAAGAAGAGGTCTTGGTCTAAAAGTAGTGCATTGAGAATGTAGCCTAAAGATACACTAGTCAAGCTGTATGTGTAGGGATTAACTTTGGTGAATGGCCATAGGTCACCAACATGGGCAGTCGGGTACAGCTCACCCCCACCTCTCAAGACACAATATCCCCTTGTAGCCCCCCTCGGCTAAATTACTGAGGCCAGACCAGTTTTCCCCATTTGTGGCATAACAAGGCCGCAGTTTATTTATAAACATTTCACACTATCACGTTATTACTTATTACATCGTTATTATATGCCGATCAAGTGGCACAGCGAGTAGAGTGCAGGTTCGAATCCCGGCAGGGCCAAACTCAGCCTTTCATCCTTCCGAGGTTGATAAATGAGCACCACACACCGTGGTGGGTAATAATAAGCAGCGCTCAGATACCTGAGGGTTCGTAGCGCTATATAAATGCAAAATTATTATTATTACAATCCCAGACGATCAGCATCACCTTTCTGTTTACACCTTCCGTGGCACCCCCCTTTTCACCTTTCTCTGTACCTTCATTTATTTCCATTCTTTTCTAGCAGACTTAGACCACCACTCCCCAAACGTCCCAGAGCTTTGGTCTGGGTAACACACATTGGCCAGCACCGCTGATGGGCTGCAGGGAGTGCTGTTATGCTGTTCTTTTCCGGCAGCCCAAGCTGTAAGGTGATGACCATGGGGGGTGCCCCTCCTCTTTCTACCATGTGGCCCCTTGCCGTGTTAGGCTACCGAGGGGCCAGTGACACTTGGTCCTTTTTAACCTCCCTCAGGAGGTTAGTTTAGGCACTGCTCGATTGCCTGAGTTACTGTCTCGAAAAAAACACACTCATTAGATAACCTGCAAAGAGAATGACATGTTTTGGTGGGTTGGGTGGGACAACGCTGATCCTGCTGCAGGGGGAGCGGACGTGCAAAGAGGCCGCTTCCCCTGCGCACGTACCATATATAAGGGCCATGCTATATGGCCCCACTTCCTTTTTTCCTGCCCCTGCCTCACTATTGAGGGAGCAGGCGGGCGAGGGGGCTCGGCCCCTTCACCCTGTTATGCCTTGGCACTTCCAGTCCCTTTGGGCAGGCGCCATGCGCTAACATGGCCAGTCGGGTACTGCTCGCCCCCCCACCACTCAAGACACAATATCCCGTTGTAGCCGCCCTCGGCTAAATTACTGAGGCCAGACCAGTTTTCCTCATTTGTGATATAGCAAGGCCACAGTTTATTTATAAACATTTCACGCTATCACATTATTACAATCCCAGACGATTGGCAGCACCTTTCTGTTTACACCTTCTTTAGCACCCCCTTTTCCCCTTTCTCTGTACCTTCATTTATTTCCAATCAGCTCTCTTTTTCTTATCCATTACTTTCCAGTATACTTAGGCCACCACTCCCCGAACCTCCCAGAGCCTTGGTATTTGTATTTTATTTATTTGTATAGTGCACTAGGCCCGAAGGCAACCAGGCGCATGGTCTGGGCAACACACATTGACCTGCGCTGCTGATGGGCTGCAGCGGGTGCTGTTATGCTGTTCTTTTCCACCAGCCCAAGCTGTAAGCTGACGACCATGGGGATGCTTCTCTTCTTTATACCATGCGGCCCCTCTCCCTGTTAGGCCACCGGGGGGCCAGTAACCCTTGGTCCTTTTAAACCTCCCTCAGGAGGTACGTTTAGGCACTGCTCGATCACCTGCTAGTTACCACCACAGCAAAAACGGGTTTCCTCCCCTTTGCCACCCCCACTCATGCCAAAAACTACCCTATCATTCTCCTCCTCTCCCTCTCATGGCATTCCCCCAGCTCTGCAAAAGAGGTGACAACCCCTGACTGCCCGGTGAACCCCTCTCTCATGTGCTACCCAGGCACTCCTAGGGATCTCAGCCAGAATTGGCCTCCCTCGCTGTGACCCTAGGACTCATTCCTGACCACGCCCATTCTCCTTCGCTTGCTCCCTCTGCTTGGGGACGTGCTGCTCCTTACTCCTACACCGGGCAGCCTTGTGGTCTCCGCCGCATATGCTGCATGCGTGTCTGAACTTGCACTTGGCTCCCCACGTGCAGTTCCCTTTTTCGAATTTCCAGCAGGAGGTGTCCCTGCCTGATCCGCTGTCCCTAGGCCAGGCACCACCTCTGCCCTGAAGGGGGCACGTTCCCCTCTCTCCATTCTGATACCCCCTGGTCTCCAATCTGGGTATTCACTCCTCCCTCACCGATGCTGCCCCACCGGCATGCTCTTGTGCCCATTGCTCGATATCATTTTATGGATGTATCCTGACACATCCTCGTTGTCCCAGTCCATGCTGGGAAACATTTGCATCTTCAACCTGAAGCCCTCATCGTATCTGAACCAAGCATCCCCCCCCCATACTCCTCATGCACCTCGTGGATGTGCTGCTCATATGTGATGAGCCCAGCCGGGCCGGTTGGAGCTGCACAGGAGTCGTTCCCCTGATAAGTATTTCCTGGTTTCTTTTTTGAGTATTTGAACAAGCGCTGCCCCACCGCGGACAATGCTGTTCCTGCTGCAGGGGAGCGAACGTGCAAAGAAGCTGCTGCCCCTGCGCAGGTACCATATATGGGCCCACTTCCTTTTCCTGCCCATCCTCACTAATGAGGCAGCAGGCAGGGAGAGGGAGCTCGGCCCCTCTGCCCTGTTATGCGTTGGCGCTTCCAGCCCCTTTGGGACGGCGCCATGTGCTTTTCTTAGGATTTGGACGGTGCTTCTAGATCACATACAGACACTACCATTAGTATCCCTTCTATGATGACTGACACTAATCCTAGGTTCAGTATTCACAAAAGGGAACGCGGGTATGGCTTGTCACTCTGCGCCACCTGACTCTTGATTTACTCCCGTTGCCTGATGCTCCTTGTGGGTGCCTTAAGGTTTACCCACCCCTTAGAAATAGTAAAACATTGTAGTAATGTACCCCAATGGTGTTCCAGGCACTCCAATGTTATTAATGGGTTATTACAGTTTAGATTAAATGCGCCAGGTTCCAAAAACAAATGGACACTATTTTGCACAGTGCCCATTCACAACATTGCCCGTATGTGACACGTGTTTCGGTTCACTTAGGCCCTTTGCAAAACTGGGCTTATTTTCTTATTTATTTGCAGATATTTTCATGTTAGAAAGACTCCATTGAAACTCTATGGGATAGTACCCTTGACCCTTCTTTTGAAAGAAGGGTAGCCTGCTAATGGAGACGCTCGGCCTGCATAGCTTCAGGCTCTGGTCACCATGTTATTTCCCGCCTAAATTAACTCTACATCCACAGACATCTTTAGCCCTTGACACCAAGTGTAACATTACTCAGGGCTCTGATTGGCCTGGACTTATAATTCAAATGTCACAGTACACCCTATGGGCATGCTCTTCCTCTAGGCTCCCTACTATCGCCATTCCTTATGGCAATGCATTAAAAGGTTGCTATATAAGGTCGTGCTCTGAAACACTTGTGTACGAGCGCGATACAAATAAAATATCAATATTCTCAACAGAACCAAGACAACGCACAGCAAAGCAGGTTCGAATCCTGGACTCATGCTTAGAAACTGGTTCGCAGTATTAAGCGTGTTATAAAAGAATAATTATAACTTATAATATAATTTATAACATGTGGTAATGAGGGACTAGTAAGAGGATGTGTGTGAGAATGATAGCGAGGACCGTAGTGAGGATGCACATAGTAACAGTTATGATGGGACTGAAATCACTGCACTGGCTTCCAGTAGCTGCGAGGAATAAGTTCAAAACCCTCTGAATTGTCCATAAGGCCTTCTGGTGCCTGGGGCCTCAATACCTCCAAGTCTCTCTTGTAAATATCTTCCTTTTCAAGCTCTCTGCTCATCCTCCTCCAACTCCCTCAGGGGTCAGTCGTTTCTCCAAGCAACGAGTTGGTGGTAGATCACTTTCTTCGGCTGGGGCCTCCCTCTGGAACAGCCTCCATGCCTCCCTGAAACTTGAGGTGAACCATCTCTGATTCCGGAAGCACCTCAAAACCTTCCTCTTTGCTTCTGTGTTCTCTCCTACTCTCCCCTGCTGAACTCCCGGCTGAATCTGAATCTACACTGATCACCTGGCTACCCTCTGATCTCGGGCCCACGTCCCCTCACCACTAGTTGCACTCCTGCACTGTCTCCCTGGCAAACCCTGCACTTCGGCACTGTTTTCTGTATCCCTACAGTGCCCTACCAGCACTTGCCACCATCTAGCTGCACTTTTTACTTATTGCTTGTATTAATTCTATTTATTTTACTGTAGATCCCATGTACTGCACTGCCCTCTCCCCCCCGCACTTCTCCCCTTCCCCTCTCCCCTGCCCTTGCGCGATCTCAGTGTCACCTAGCCTAGTAAGATTGTTGTCTCTGTCTTCCCTCTGTTCCCCCTCTCTTGCCTCGTCGCGCTTTGAAACACTTGTGCATAGGTGTGTTATAAATGCCATATCATATCATGGGCTAAGTTGAGGATGGGCAGGGTAAAGAAGAATCGTTAATGAGGGACCGGGATGAGAATGTCTGTAGTAATGAGGGACCAGCACGAGGATGCACATGATAATGGTAATGAGGGACTGGGGTTAGGATGCGTACAGTAAGTTAATGAGTGACAGAGACAACGATTCATGTGGCATTGAGGTATTGGGAAGAGGATTTGTGTGGTAAAGAGGGACTGGGACAAGGAAACCTGCAGTACTGAGGGACTGGAATGAGGATGAACACAGTAATGGTAGTAAGTGCCATGGTGATGATGTGCATGGTAAGGGTAATCAGGGGTATGTCTGGACAAGGAAGTGTGTGGTATTGATAAAGAGCGATTGGGACAAGAATGCTTGCAGTAATGAATATCAGGGACCGATAGGAGGATACAGATGGTAATGAGCTGTCAGGACAAGGATGGGTGCGGTTATGGTAATGAGGAATCGGGACAAGGATGCATGCAGTAATGGTAATTAGGGAGCAGGACGAGGATGCACAAGGTAATGGTTATAAGGTGCCAGGACGAGGATGTACACAGACACAGTAATTGTAATGAGGAACCAAAAATAGGACACTTGCAGTAAGGAGACACCCAGATGGGGATGAAAGCCTTAATGCAGGACTTGGAGGAGGATGCACACTGTAATGAGGAACTAGGAGGACGCATGTGCTAACGGTAATGAGGGATAAAGATGGTAATGAAAGAGCAGGCTGAAGGTGTATGTGGTAATGTGGACCCGGGACGACGATGTGCAGACTAACATTAAAGAGGAATGATTGATTGATAGATAATTTATATATATATAATGGGGGTAAGGATGCACATGGTAATAATGATGAGAGCCTGTGGATGCAAGTGGTATTGAGCGACCGTAATGACGATGCAAGCCGTAATGAGGGACTTGGACAGGGGTGCACTACTAGTTTTGCTGGAGGGCCGACTGTACATTACATGCTGTCTACAGAGGGCTGGATTGTTTGTGTGGGGTAGCCGGGCGGGGCATTGTAATTGTAATTGTTTATTTATACAGCTCTTATACACAGGTGGAGTGCTTCAAAGCGCTTCAAGACGGGAAGGTAACAAGGGAATACAGTAATCATTCTTAGGCCTCGAAGTTTCCGAATTATCTAAACAGAAAAACTAGAATACTAGGCCTGCCAGCATTTCTCCTAGTGCACGTGCATGAAGTGACAAGCTTACTATTCCTAGTACATATAGTTAATGCATGCGTACAGACGGAGATGCAAGGAAGAGGGGGGGGCAAAGGTGTCAAGTCCAACAGGGCCCTGGGTTAAGTGCAAAGAGGTTGCCCTGCTCATAGAGCGCAAGCGGAAAGTGCAGCAGTGCTGAACATAGTGCAGTGGCCCGGAGGCAAGTGCAAATCCTGGCGGGGGGGCTGTTTCCTGTAAGGCTCTGGGGGAAAAACAGGCAACCAATAAAATAAAACTGAGCAGAGTTAGGAGGAAGGAGGGTGGGAAAAAAGAATGGAGGTTAGCAGGGTAGAGGGAGAGAGGAGGAGGGAGAGAACAGGAAGGTCTTGAGGAGTTTCCAGAATTTAAGGTGCTCTGGCTCAAGACAGAGAGTGGCAGGGAGGGTGTTCCACAGGGAGGCACCTGCGGAGGATAAAGATCTACCCCCAAATCTCTGTTTGTGAAAGCAACTCACCCGCAGAGAGTTGGAGGACGACGAGCGGAGGACTCTAGAGGGGGAGTATTTAGGAAGAAAGTGTTGAAGATAGTGCGGGCCCCTGCCCCATAAAGCCTTGTGGACTATGCAGAGGGTCTTGAACTTGATCCTTGCAGCCACGGGGAGCCAGTGGAGGAATTTCAGCGCTGGAGAGATGCAGTCCCTGGACTTGAAGCCAAGGATACGTCTTGCGGTTCTGTTCTGGATGAGTTGTAGAGGACGGAGAGTAGAGGTAGGAAAGTTGAGAAAGGGACTGTTGCAATGGTCCAGCCTAGAGAGAACCAGGGCTCTCGAGGTGGTGAGCCTCTGGGGGAAAGTGAGAAAAGGGAAATACCTTTGAAGAGGTGAAGTTGGCAGTGGGACTTTTTGGAGATGTCTGAGATGTGAGAAGAGAAGGAGAGAGTGGCGTCAAAGATGACTCCAAGATTTTTTGCCTCATTGGTAGGTGAGGGCGCAGGGCCAAGGGAGGCCAGCCAGTGTGAAAGTGGAAAAGTGGAAGCAGGTGTCCCAGTGAGCACAATCTCTGTCTTACTACGTTCAGGCAGAGATCGTTAGCAGCGCACCAGGACTAAATTGCAGATAGACTGCAGGAGGATGAAGCTGAGGGTAGCCTGAAAGAGAGCTGAGTTAGGTAAAGGTAAAGGTAGAGATCCTGTGGCCAAGGGGGCCATGTAGACATTGAAGAACCAGGGGGACAAGTTAGATCCCTAGGGGACACCACAAGTAGAGAAAGTGATAGAGGAGAGAAAAGGCCCAAGTTCCACCTGCGAGTGCCGGTCCGAGAGAAAGGAGGCGAGCCACACTAGGGCCTGATCTGTGATGCCCAGGGTAGCATGGAGACGGGTGATCAGGATGTTGTGATTTACCGTATCGAAAACAGAAGAGAGGTCAAGAAGAATGAGGACAGAGGGAGAGTTAGAGTCAAGATTTGAGAACAGGTTTTCACAGGTGTTCAGGAGAGCAGTTTCTGGGTGCTCTAAAGCCAGGCTGATGATCATGAAGACAACCAACAGATTCAGTGTGGAGGGTAAGTTGGGTAATAGCCAGCTTCTCCAGGAGTATTCCCAGGAAAGGGGTGATAGAGATTGGGCGATAGTTTGCCAGAATATACGGGTCGGCAGAGGGTTTTTTGAGCAGAGGGTGCATAAGAGAGTCCCTGTGAGGAGAGGGGAAAACTCCAGTGGCAAAAGAGAGGTTGCAGAGGTTGGCCAAGGCTGGAGCAGGAGTGTCAATGTTGTCCTTCATGGTTTTGAAGGGGTAGGAATCCACCTGTTTTGAAGAGGTTTTCATAGACTGTACTAGTCTAGAGACCTCATTCGGTGTGACAGGGGAGAGGGAGGAGAGAAGAGGGGAAAGGGTGGGGGCAGCCAAAGTGGGCCCAGGAGATGTTGGTGCAGGAGGGGGGAGTAGAAGAAAGTGAGGGCAAGATGGCCTGTGTTTTGGTGGTGAAATGTGTGGCTAGTGCCGAGCAAAGGGCCTGGGTGGGTATAGTAGAGGATGCGGCTGCAGTAGGGTTGGCTAGCCCTTGCAGACTTTAAGTTTGGCTGTGTTGTTAAATGCCACGTAGATGCGGGCTTGAATGTATACTCTTTTCTTGGACTGGATGCAGAGTCTATATTGACTTTGAAGAAGGCGGCAGGCCAGTTTGTCAGAGGGTGCACCTGAAGATCCTCATTTCCATTCCGCTGCTCTGCACTTGCGTTTAAGGGCAGCCTGATCAGAGTCATACCAAGAGTTGCACTTTTTGGCAGGCTTCAGTCCGGCCCTCATGACAGGGGTAAGAATGTAAAGAGTCTTGGAGATGAAACCGTGAAAATTAGAGAGGGCTGTATCAAGGTGGGAGTCAGCTGCAGGAGTCGGAGGAGAGTAGGTGGAGGCAAAAGCAGCCACTGACACTCTTTTCCTGGGTAAGATGACCTTGAAGGCAGCAGGTGGTGTAGGGTGTGCTAGTGCTAAAGGAGGAGAGAGATTCAAGTGAGAAGAGAGAAGAGAGTGATCAGTCCATGAGAGTGAGGTAGTGATAGGTAAGAATAGAGCGTGGCATGACTGTGGAGATGAGAGCATCCAAGGTGTGGCCAACAGTGTGCGTTGGGACCACAAGGTAGAATGGAAAGAGCGAGGGAGGCTTACATGTTGAGGGAAGGTCCTGAGGAGTCTGGAGAGCCAAGCTGGATGTTAAGATCCCCCAGCAGGAGGAGTTGGGAAGAGGAGGAGAGGGGAGAAGAGACCAGGTCAGCCCATTCCAAGGGAAGAGGGTGGACTGGCTCAGCGGCTAATAGAAGGTGGCCAGCGTAAGAGAGGCGCGAGGGGAGAGAGAGACAGAGAGAGAGAGAGAGAGAGAGAGAGAGAGAGAGAGCCTGCAGACCAGGCTTTCAAAAGAGGAGTAGACCTGAGTGGGAATAATGGAAACAGGAATCCACTCAGGAAAGATCAAGGCTACTCCACCTCCTGGCCTGTTGCGCCTGGGCATGGAGAATATCTTGTAGCCTTCGGAGAGAAGTCTGTCAAAACTCGTGAATGCTCACAAGGCCCAGTAGGACCGCCTCTCTTTCTCTTCATTGTTAATATATTTGCCTTTCATTCCCATGTCCCCTTTATGCTGTGGGCGCTTTGTAACACTATTCACTAGGACGAGGAAGTGTGCAGTAATGGTAATGACAAACCAGGATGAGGCACCAGGACAAGAATGGGTCCTTTAATGAGGGACCAGAATGAAGATAAGCTTGTTAATTTTAGACCAGGATTTGGTTGCGATGGTAATGATAATGAGTGAACATGACAAGAATGAGTGCATTAAAGGCAATGAGGTACTGGAACAAAGGGGCATGCTGCAATGAAGGACTGAGATGATGTTGCGTGCAGTTATGGTAATGAAGGATTGTAATGAAGACCCATGTTAATGAGAGACTGGAACGTGAATGTGCATGGCAAAGGTATCAAGGAGCCTTGCTGAGGATGCAAGCAGTAATGATAATTAGGTCGCACAGTGAGGATGTGTGTGGTAGTGGTAATGAGGGACTGGAAAAATGATTCACATGGTAAGGGTAATGAGCTACTGGGCCAAAGATGCATAGAGTAATAAGAGTCTGGGTCAGGTTGCATGCGATAATGTTAATGAGGGACCCTGATGAGGAAGTGTACAGTAATGAGGGACTGGGACAGAGATGGGAATGGTAATTAGGGATCAGGTTAAGGCTGGGCACTGTATTGAGGGACCAGGTTGAGGATGTGCACGGAAATGGGAATTGAGGGATGGGGACAAGAATGCACATGGTTAATATATATTTTAGTTTTGGCCACTAAATGCCACTTAAGCAGCAACTATAAGCAGAAACTATTGCATTGTGGTACAGCTAGGTGAAGATGACAGGTGAGGAGGAACACACAGCTTCTGGGTATTGTTTGGTTATTTACGCACTCTTTGACTGCCCATGACCATGCTAATCCCTTTGGCAACATCCCACCCATTCACTCCCCACCCCTGCCGAGAATGCATTGTTCTAGGACTTTATTGAGCAAGACCGATCTAGCAGTAGAACCTTGGCATGCCACTGTTATTTCTTAGCATTCTGCTGAGAGTTGATGGCTTAATTGCAGCTGCAAATGAGCTATGGGTAATCTTCTAATCAGGCCTGCTTTCCGCCACATGATTTATATGTGTTCTTTGCACTGAAGTCCTGTTCAAAGCAATCATTGGCAAAGCCAACAGTTTTAGCTTGTGTATAGGTATTAGGCATTTGCCAGGCACTGCTATTAAATGCCATGCAATCACACAATGTTCCAGCTGTTGCCATCTTATGCTTAGGTGATACCACTACAGCAAATGCCTATTCAAGGCCTACACGAAAACTGTAGGTCCTGCCAAGGCTTGTTTCAAGTTGCTGTGAACTGGAAGAAACCACAAGAGGTATTCAATCTTGTGGGACCTTGACTCATCCGCCAATATTGCAAGGTACTGCTGAAAGCTGACAGGGGATTGGACAGGTCAGGGTTGCTTTTGACAATGGTAAAGCCATAGCTCTCAACTCACACGCTTTTGGCGGTTGTCACCCGCCTTGTAAAGGGCTGACTCACCCGCCATGTCTCCTGCACGCCCATTAATTCCAATGGGCGACTCACCGGCCAAAAAACAAATCAGGTGATTTCATCTGCCTTTGCGAAACAAATGGTTGAGAGCTATGGGTAAAGCGGGTCCAGGATGAGTAAACATGCGGTAATGAGGTACCAGGATAAGGATTTGTCTCGTAATGAGGGACCATGACAAATATCTACGTCGTAATGGTCATTAGGCAGAAGAGCGAGGAAACGCATGGTCATTTGTTTTTTTTAAAGCGTTCAGCTTAAAACAAACCTTTTGTCAATCTCACTTTTAAACAGTATTAGCATCAACACTCCCATTTCAAGTGTTCGTTTTAGAACTCAAACACCCCAGTAGCCTTCAAGTTATGTTTGTGTTTGCGTTTGCTTTCTCAATGGTCTCCATTAATGCAAACGTTTCTATTGGAAATGTTACCAGTGCTAAGGTCCATGATACTCGCTACCATTGATCCGCACATGATTATGTTTGTTTGTTGAAGAATTTCCCCGGTATTTTCTTCCTGAGTTCTGTTAATGCCGTGCAAGCAATACCAAGTGCTGCAAGATTTCTATGGAATCTTTACTTCCACACAATCTACATGTTTGGTCAGTCCTGGTAAGTCTCTCTCTTGCTCCTCATATTTCTCTTGTAGGGTATACATTTAAACCGAAGCGCATGAACTGCGAGCGGTAATGTCTGGGAATTTTTGCAAGTATTTTGGTAATGAGTTGTAACTGCGGGCTTCCGGGAGCACCTGTGCAAACAACCTGAACGATTGCCTGTTTCTGCGTGTCGATCCAGTCTTGGGTCCATAGTTTCCATTTAACCAAAAGTGGATTTGCAATCAAAAGTTTCATCTAAACCCTCCTATAAGACTTGGCAAAATACATTTCCTGGTATAATGCTACAGTCTTCCATACCACCATTGCATACATCGATATTAGACCCAATTCAACCCGTATCACTTGGATCGAGACCCCCTCTAGGTATATTGCGGACTCTTTTCCAGAACTTGCCCTCTAAAAGTGACCAGACCTCTGTAGGCAGTGCAAAGAAAGACTCTGCACCGTGGGTCAAGATTGGCACCACCTTCATAAAATAGAAGGAGATTATTGGTGAAATAGAAAATCCACAGTATCTTTTTAGTATAATTCTTCCTTGTGCTGCTAAATTTTTTGCCTTGGTACGCAGGATTAGTTCCCTCGGGCGTCTCTCACGCTTAGGTTTCTCCTCTCCACTTCATCTCAGGCCTCTGTTATGTAGGGGTCTAGTTGTTTTGTCAACGTGAGCACCGTAACTGTGTCATGACGCTCACGTGCTCATCTAATAAAAGGGGTTCTGCAGGCGCTGCGAGGGCAGAGCGGCAGAGCCCCAGGAAGTGGCAACTCGTGTCTGTGTTTGTGTGTCGAAACAGGTTGTGGGCCTGCCACGTGGTCGTGGCTTTGTGTGCAGTGTGGCCCGTGTGCCCTCGGAGCCGCGACCGCTGAGGACTGGGGGTGACACCCCCACACTGTGGAGCCTGCGCCCGGTGGCACCGGGTGCCGTAGGGTGCCTCCCTACTCGTGATACACCGGTTGCCCGCCGGCGTGTCGACTCTGTCGGGTGATCCCGACACCATCTGTGGGCTGTCCCGGTGACCGGAGGCAGCCCACAACACTGGCGACGAGGCGGTCCGGGTCCTCCACACCCGTATGGTGTGGAGGCTGCTGGATGCCCACAGTGTGCAGCGAGTGACGCTGCCTGGAAGAAGGTGGCCGTGTGCCTGCGGCGATGAGGAGCCGCGAGGGAACGGCACCCAGAGATTACGCGTGGGTGCTGGAGTGGGCTCCGAGCCTGGTAGGCGGGGCCTGCTGGCTCGGCCCATATCGGCGGCGTGGTGGTGTCGTGGCTGCCCAACAAAGAAAAGGGGCGGAGCAGAGTGATCCGGGTACGCAGCGGTGAGATTTCCAGGTGGACCACCCAGAAGCGAAGGCCGCAGGGTGCGCTGGACTACTGGGCACAGCTCAGCAGCGGCGGACATCGCGGCAAACCCCTGGCCCCAGCATCATCACCCGGGCCGGGCGGTGTGGGCCGGTCTCGGTGCAGGCCCAATTGCAGAAAAGGGGGCGGGGTCCTACTTCCGCCTCGCCCGCGGGGAAGGAGAGATACTCCCGGGCCGCGGTGGGGAAGAGTCTGGGCTGGCATGGAGGATGTGAGGGCCCATCCACACCCGGGCCTGCAGGAAAAATAACAAGTATAATCAGACTGGCAAAGCTGCCTGGACAGGGGCGTGGCCTATACGGACACACGGCCTGCAGTGTCCCCAGAGAAAAGGGGAGAACCGGGCCGTGGTGGTGAGGAGCCTGGGCTGGTCCACACTGCATGTGGGCCCATCAACATCCGGGCCTGAAAATATAGATATAAAGACTGCCTGAAAGAGGGGTGTCATATCAACCCCGCGAGCTGTGACTGCTCAGACCCTAGAGGTTGCGGCTCCACTTGGAGTGCTCGTGCGCCCCTGGGCAGGAAGAACGGCAGGCACCTATCAGCACCGGTGGCTGCATTCGGCATTCCCAGCAGCTTTCAGCATGTCGGACGACGAGGGAATATGTCGGGGTCAGCTGGCACCAATACCCCATTTCGACATCCTGGGTGCGCCGGCCAGCCTGGGGGCCCGGTGGGTGGCCTGGGTGGAGAACCTGGAGCTGTACTTCGCGGCAATGGAGATCAAGGAAGCAGCCAAACGTCCAACACTCCTATACTCTGCCGGACTGGCCGTTCAGAGGCTGTTTAAGACATTAAGGCCCGAGATCAGTCATACGACGCAGCCATCGCAGCCCTGAACGAGTATTTCAGACCCATGGTCAACAGGGGCTATGAACGGTTCAGGATGAGGTGTGCGAGGCAGGAGGAAGGGGAAAGCCTCGATGCATTCCACGGGAAGCTGCGCGGAATTGCACTCTCCTGTGCCCTGGGGAATTTCGAGGAGGACGAGATCCGGGCACAGATAATCTATGGCTGCAGCTACACCAAACTGCGCAAGCAGGTTCTGAGTGACCCAGCGCTGACCCTCGATCGAATATTGGAGCTTGGCCGGGCCCAGGAACTGGCAGAGGTGCGGGCCTCGGCCATGGACTCCTCTAGACACCACCTAAATATGGAGTTTCCCATGCCGCGAGGGAAGGTTGAGGAGGTGGCGGCTGTCGGCAGGTGGCCAGGAGGAAGAGTGATGAGGAGGGGAGACTGGCCGAAGAGAGACCCCAATGCCACCATATGTCATCAGTGTGGGTGGGATCTTCCACACCCACAGGACTGCCCGGCGATAGGACAAATCTGTGGAAGGTGCGGGAAAGGAGATCACTTTGCACGAGTGTGTCTCGCTCCAACACCAGCCGGCATGGTGGGGGCATCAGGGGGGAATGAGGCGAAGGGGGGGGAAAGACCCCCAAGGTGGCGGCGGTCCAGGTGGCAGAGAGTCCCCGAGAAGCACTGCATGATATGGGAGAGGTGGAGTACGAAGAGAATATATTCTTCTTGTCCTGCAGCGGCGCCGGGGTCCAGTTTGATCCTGGGATTTTCTGAGTTGGAGGAGCTCGTTATAGGGCCCTGTGGTGTGAGGACTGGAACACACCTGTTTGTTTTGCAGTGTCAAAAATGTTTGAGTTTCAGTAGCTTTTAGGTGGTGCGCGGACTGGAATGCACCAAATATTTGCGGTGGGTTTTTGTTTGTTTTTGTTTACTTATAATAAAGGAGGGATGTTATGTAGGGGTCTAGTTGTTTTGTCAACGTGAGCGCCGTGACTGTGTCATGACGCTCACGTGCTCATCTAATAAAAGGGGTTCTGCTGGCGCTGCGAGGGCAGAGCAGCAGAGCCCCAGGAAGTGGCAACTCGTGTCTGTGTGTGTGTGTGTCGAAACAGGTTGTGGGCCTGCCACGTGGTTGTGGCTTTGTGTGCGGCGTGGCCCGAGTGTCCTCGGAGCCGCGACCGCTGAGGACTGGGGGTGACACCCCCACACTGTGGAGCCGGCGCCCGGTGGCACCGGGCACCATAGGGTGCCTACCTACTCGTGATACGCCGGTTGCCCGCCGGCGTGTCGACTCTGTCGGGTGATCCCGACACCATCTGTGGGCTGTCCCGGAGACCAGAGGCAGCCCACAACAGCCTCTACAAATTGAAAACATGTCTAAGTCCCAAATTCGTAGCACCAAGACAAACCAGCAGAGGTAGCCGACGTCATGGTGTTCTGACTCGGCGCCCTGAGCTGCAAGGTACTGCTGAAAGGAAGTGGGGCCTTCCACTTGATGTGAACGGGTCCGGGGATGGAATTCATCTCTGGAGCTACAGATCGAACACGGCCGTTTTCTAAAATTGTTCAGGGGAACATCGTCCAATGAAAATTGTCACATTATATAGCCAACCAATCAAATAGTGGTTTTTACATTTAAAAAAAGGATCCGCAAATGTACCTGACAAGATTATAAATATGTCAAAAACACGCCACATTGCTGGCTTTTTTAAAATAAAAAAAAGTGCTGTATGGATTTTAACCAAATTTGAAAAAGCACGCTTTTGGGACCTAGGTGGCGAATGTTTTCTGCAAATCTCTCCATTCTTTTTTATTTTCCTTTAAGCGAGAGTAAACTTTCCCAATGGAACAATGACTGGGAAATGTACGTTTTGCGACACGCCTAGCCGGAAGTAACAGCCTCTATCTTAATCTGCCTGCCTCCACTCTCCGCCCTCTGCAACTCATCCAGAACAGAACTGCGAGACTTGTCCTTGGCCTCAAGCCCAGGGACCGTATCTCTCCAGGACTGAAATCTCTACACTGGCTCCCAGTGGCTGCGAGGATAAAGTTCAAAACCCTCTGCATTGTCCACAAGGCCTTCTGGGGCCTGGGTCCTAAATACCTTCAACTCTCTCTTCCCAAATATCTTCCTCCCCGAGCCCTTCGCTCATCCGCCTCCAACTCCCTCATGGTCAGCCGCTTCTCGAAGCAACGAGCTGGGGGTAGATCTCTCTCCGCGGCAGGGGCCTCCCTCTGGAACAGCCTTCCTGCCTCCCTGAAACTTGAGGAGAACCACCTCCGGTTCCGGAAGCACCTCAAAACCTTCCTCTTTGCTTCTGCTTTCTCTCTCCCTCTCCCCTGCTGAACAGCTAATTAATTCTTCACTAAACTGCACTGATCCTGCAACTGGACCACTCTAAACTGCCTTCGGTCCTGGTCCCAGTCACTGATCCCCTGGAACCCCTCTGCACTACGGGACTGTCTCTGTATCCCTACAGCCCCCCCCTTCCCCAGCACTTGTACTGCACTTACCTTGCACTTGCCACTAGCTGGCCCTTTTTTATTTATTACTTACGCCACTTACCTTTACTGCACTTCCCCCCCTCCCCTTCCCCTTGCACTTTTTCCCCCCTCCCCCACCCCTGCACTTGCGCGATCTGAATGACACCTGGCCTAGTAGGATCGTTTGTTTTGTCTCCCCTTGTTCCTCCCCTCCCTGCCTCGTCGCGCCTTGAAACACCTGTGTATAGGCGCGTTACAAATACCATATCATATCATATCATATCAAGTAACTTGCTGTGTCGCCATGCAGATCCGTCAAACAGCGCCAAAGTTATACGCTTCTCAAAATGGCCTTTCTCTATGGAAACACCAACTTAAACATACCTAAGTAAAGAGCTGTGACTGCGACTCTGTAATATATACATATAAACAAGTGTATTCGGCAAATAACGGTGACTATTGTGTTAAAGGAGTGCTGATGTGGTTACGTAAACAGAGTCGCATCGCCAACTACGCAGCACCTAACACTGTGCCACATTGCTCATGTACATAGGAATCTCTAGGACGGACTAGACCAGCCCCTTTGAACATGTCAGATGTGCTCAGATGTTGCCAAGCACTCAGGGGTTAAGGAGTGCTGCCCCCACCGTCGTGGAGGCGGAGCCATGTTACGGGGGCCGAGGGAGAAAAGGGGTTTCTGGGTAAGGCGCGGGAAGCGCCAGTATCGATGTTAAGGAAAGTGAATAAAGAAGTTTATCCAGCATCTCCGTGTGCGCGTCCCCCTTTTCCTTGGCCTGCAAGAGGCAACACTGGCGACGAGGTCATTTCCGTGCGCCCACGGAGTCCACCTTTCGGCAGTCCGCCGTTCCTCCGTGGCTTTCCGGCACTTCCGCGCTGCATGCGCGTTCGAAGCCGTCCCTGTTGGCAATCCGCCAGTTCCTCGCTCCGGCTGCGACTGGGCCTCCTCCCGCCCCTCCACCTCCTACACGGGCGGCAGCTGCTGGCCGCACCTGAAAACGCTGTGTTTTCTCTCTCTCTCTCTCCCGCACTGCATCAGGAGGCACGACTTTGGACCCTGGCAGTCCGCCTGGTCCCCACGTTACTACGTGTACTCCAGGGAGTGTGCAGTCGGGCCCTGGACATCCGCTGCGGCCCCCCCCCTACGTCGCGTGCCGGCGAGCCTGCCCACGCCCTCCAGAGGCCCAACAAGGACGTTTGGCAGTGTCCTCATACTGCCAGCGCTCGCCGCGAAGCCCCAGCAGTGCTGAGTGCCATCCCTCCCTACAACGTCTGTGACGCTGCATGCCCATCTCTGGCACCTGACCTCCCAGGTGGGTGACGCACCGCCAGCCTAACCAAGGCATCCACAAGGGCCGAGCACAAGCCCACCTTCTGGCATCATGAGCACACCGGGCTCCACCTCAGGGTCCAACCCTGGGTCACCTACACCAGCTCATATTGTACAGCCGATTCAGCTGCGACTACCCCCGCCTTTCACCATGACTCCGCAAGCCACGAAGGGGCCCAGATGGACTGACTGGATGGAAGATTTCCAGCACTACGTGAGGGGGTCTGGTGATGGCAATTCCCCCAATATTAGGGACATCTTCCTCAATCTGGTAGGGGGTGAGATAAAGACTGTGGTCAAGACCATCCCTGCAGCTGAACAGAACACTTTCAAGGATTTGATCAAGGCTCTAGATAGACTTCTCATCATAGAAGTTAATCGTGACTATGAACGCTACCTATTCAACAAGTGCACCCAAATGCCACAGGAGACAGTCGACGAATTCATAACCCGCCTAAGAGTAAAAGGCGCAAACTGCCAATTTGACGCATTCTTGTTGGATGAAGCTATAAGATTGAGGGTCATTGAAGGCTGCCTATCCCCTGCTCTCAAAAAACAGCTCCTGAAGAAACCCCTCACCATCCAGGAAGTGAGCGAGCTCGCTCGCATACACGAGAGGGTTGATGCCCAAGCTACATCCATGGGCAATCCGAGCAACCCCAAGCAAGACACAGCGGAACTGGTCGCAACCATACAACCATCTCGTCCAGGTGACAGAGGGTCACAGTCATACAGAACTCAAACCATCCAAGCTCCTCGCCAACGGAGACAGTGCTATCGTTGTGGGATGTCCTTTCCACATGCAGGCTCATGCCCAGCCTTATCACAACGGTGCACGAACTGCAGAAGAGAAGGACATTTTCACTCGGTGTGCCGAGAAGGCATACCATTTCCCCCAGCGAGGCCCCAAACGCCTGTCAGGCCATTCTTTCGTCCGCCACCTCCACAATACATCCAACCCAGATACTACCAACAAGGCCAGGGACAGAGGCGGTATGTCAGGGCCATCGACGAATACCAAACGCAGGGGTACCCACTACAGCCAGAGCAGGCTGATCGGACCAAATATTTCATGGACGAATATGACCATCCACCAGAGGAATACAGGCCTGAGACTCTTTACCGGGACGAGCAGGGAGCCGCATACGACATGCCATATGACCCATATGACCAGGACGAGTTTGTCAATCTCATACTCGACACTGAAGAGGCCAGAGACGCCCCAAAAATCCCTATCAAAATGGGAAACAGACAATTTCAATTCATGATTGACTCAGGCGCTACTGTCAACATAATGGGCGAGCAGGACTATGCCGAACTACCGAACCCACCGGCACTCGAACAATCTCGCTCAAGGATATTTCAGTGGGGAGCTACCACCCCCCTACCGACGGTAGGATGTTTCACACAACACCTCCTCCTAAATGGCCGGAAAGTTCACACAAGAATACACATTATCCGGTCACTTGCCAGAAGCCGATGCCTACTCAGCTACCACACGGCATCCCACTTGGGGTTGATTGAAATACACGTGAGGCCGGGAGACTCCATCACAGCGACCTCCGAGAGCACAAACACGAGAGACACAGTTGGCACCATAGCATGCTACCAGCCGCAGAACCTGGTCACACAGCTTGACATCACAAGGGATTTCCCCAACCTCTGCACGGGGCTGGGCAAACTCAAGGCCCCTCCCATCCGACTCCACATTGACTCATCGGTGAGGCCAGTACCGCAACATCCCCGGAGAGTGGGTTTTCACCTGCAAGCGGCAGTATCAGACGCACTCCAACAACTGCTGTCTGATGGCATCATTGAACCAGCCACAGGTCCGACACCATGGGTATCCCCACTCGTGGTTGTACCCAAGGAGGGAGGAAAGATCCGTTTGTGCGTGGTCATGAGGGTGGCAAACACCGCTATTCAGCACGAGAGGCATCCGGGACCGTGCATTGAGGACATGATCGTGCAACTGAACAACGCACGGATGTTCTCCAAACTTGACCTCAACCAAGGATACCATCAGCTGGAGCTACATCCGGAATCCAGACCCATCACGACGTTCGCGACTCACAACGGTCTCTACAGGTATCGGCGTTTGAACTTTGGGATCTCATCAGCCGCGGAAATCTTTCAGGAGGCCATTCGGCAGGTGATCAGACCCATCAAGGGCACACTGAACTACAGTGACGACATCCTTGTCTTTGGATCATCTAAAGAATCTCATGACAAAGCCCTACTCGCCGCGTGTGCAGCACTCCAGGAAGCGGGCCTCACTCTCAATATTGCCAAGTGCCGTTTCAGCAAGACAAAGCTGACATTTTTTGGACACATCTTTTCCAGCGAAGGGATGATGCCGGATCCCGACAAGGTTGACACTATCACCAACTTGGATGAACCGCGACAGGTTGCAGACGTTCGCTCATTTCTCGGCATGGCTGGCTACTGTGCGAGGTACATACTACACTATGCGTCCCTTACCGACCCACTAAGGAAGCTTCTCCAAAAAGAAACTGTGTTCGAGTGGACCCCTGTTTGCCACCAGGCATTCTCCAACATCAAGCGTGCCCTGATGGAAGCACACCGCCTGGCATATTTCAATCCTTCATGGCACACTGAAATCGTGGTGGACGCAAGCCCGGTGGGCCTTGGTGCCATCTTAGCCCAAACCAGCGGTGCGGATGTCCACCCGAGACATGTGGTCGCCTATGCGAGCAGGGCCCTGTCCACCCCGGAACTGGCTTACTCCAAGGCGGAGAAGGAGAGTCTAGCTGCCGTCTGGGCGTGCGAACATTTCCATGACTTCATCATTGGGAAAAAGTTCACTTTAATTACGGACCCCCAGGCCTTGTTATCGCTTTTTGGCAACCCGCACACCAAGATGCCCCCTAGAATCGAGCGGTGGGGAATCCGCTTACAAGAATTTGACTATGACATCGTGCATCGACCCGGGGGTGACCTTAACCCCGCTGACTATCTGTCACGACACCCAGTTGGGGCCCCACTGACCCGCGAGGGAGACATCGCCTATGTACAATACATAGCGTCCAACTCGTTACCACCGGCGCTGTCCCTGGAGAGAGTTGCCGCTGCATCAGCGGCTGACCCCACCACGGCACTCGCCATCAGCCTCACATTGACCAACAAATGGAGGGATCATCACAGAGCAATGCTGGCACACCCAGGGGTGTGCAGACAGGAAATTGAAAGGCTGGCCAGGGTACATAGCGAACTGGCCGTCAAGGACAACGACATCCTCCTCAGAGGGTGCAGAATTGTCATCCCCGCCACGCTCAGGAACGAAGTAGTCAGTACGGCCCACGAGGGACATAGAGGAGCGGAGAACACCAAAAGACAGCTGAGGTGCCATGTCTTGTTCCCGTTTCTAGACGCGGCAGTAGAAGAATGGGTGAAGAACTGCCATGCCTGCCAGTGCACGGATCCTGCAGAACATCCACCCCCGCTCCAACACACACAGATACCCGATCGGCCGTGGGAGCGTGTAGCCATGGACTTCTATGGGCCCACGGAGGCGGGTGACTACCTCCTGCTCCTAATAGACGAACACTCACGATTCCCGATCGTCAAAACAGTCACCACCACCGCATTTCCTCAAGTAGCAGCAGCAATAGAGGAGGTATTCAGCGAGTGGGGGATCCCCAAAATAGTCAAATCTGACAACAGGCCCCCGTTCAGTGGATATGAATTCGGAACACTAGCGGAACACCTAGGGTTTGAACACATGAAGATAACTCCTCGCCACCCACAAGCGAATGGGATGGCTGAACGCTTCATGGCGTCGATCAAGAAAACAAGACAAAGAGCCAGAGTAGAAGCAGTCGATCCGCACCAGGCACTGTGCCGACTCCTACAGGACTAAAGAAACACTCCTCATGAAGCCACCAACAAGACACCTGCCGAGCTAATGTTTCGCTACAAAGTGCGAACCCGCATACCGCGCAATCTATCTGATGAGGAGCTGCCTGACATGGACGTACTCCGAAGGGACGCGGAAGCCAAGGAGAGAGCAAGACGAGAGACAGATGCTCGCCGCCATGCGGTGATACAAGATTTCCACATAGGGGACGAAGTACTCGTCCAGCAACCAACGCCCAGGAAGACAGATCCGCGGTTTGCTCCAAGCCCCTTGAGGGTAACCGCAGTGAAAGGCACGATGGTGACGGCCGAGGATCAAAGCAGAGCTGTCACCAGGAACTGTCAACAATTCAGACACTACATCAGACGAGAGGGAACAGAACCGCTCCAGCGATCGACCTCTCCAGAACCGCGAGAGTCGCGGGATGACCTGTGGATCCCTCCGGGAGGAGACCCAGGAGGGGCAAGCGGGGAAGTGAGAACCACGGAACTGCAAGAGCCAGGTGACCAAGATGAGAGGCCACGGAGAGTTGTAAGGAAACCTATGAGACTTGTTGAAGAATGTTGATTTCGATGTTTGAATATATTGTTCGGGGGTGATGTTGCCAAGCACTCAGGGGTTAAGGAGTGCTGCCCCCACCGTTGTGGAGGCGGAGCCATGTTACTGGGGCCGAGGGAGAAAAGGGGTTTCTGGGTAAGGCACGGGAAGCGCCAGTATCGATGTTAAGGAAAGTGAATAAAGAAGTTTATCCAGCATCTCCGTGTGCGCGTCCTCCTTTTCCTTGGCCTGCAAGAGGCAACATCAATGTACAACAAGGTGCAGGAACCGAGAAATTGCAGATCCCAAACATATGCCTGAAAAATCAAAGATCTACATGCCAAGCATATCACGCAAACAGACACCAAGGTCCAATAAATTGGCCGGACAGGTAAACAGCAGTTTCCAGACAACTCAGACAAAACAAGTAAGCATTGGGATGAGCCACAGCAAGTAACACTGTCTAAGGTGATTTGTGTTTTTGTTTACGTATTTCATCATGCACTAGAAGGGCACTCAGAGGTTTGAGGGATGCCACGGCACATGTGATAAAGTTGAAGGGCAAACGCACCTCGTGACTATAGTCTCTTTGCCAGAATTCAGTCCAATGAGGTGAACCAGCTAACTCCTTATTGGTTTTGGCTATTAGGTAGCGCCAAAGCGCTGCCTATGAGCCAAAAATGTGTCATGGGAAGTAGATAGGAGAAAGATGCCATGTGGGGAGGGACACACATGTTTGGTAGTTACCCACCCATTAACTGCACCTTGCCATGCTGATCCCTATGGCAATTGCCACCCACTTGCTGCCTCTGCCCACCCAAAACACATCCCGCTTGGACCTCTTTGAGCTACCTCTAACAAGCAGCATCATCAGACTTTGTTCTGTGAAGGTCATGGCAATGTTTTTTTTTTTTAAAGCAGCATTCTGAGTAATGCAGCTGAGAGTTAATTCAGCTGATAATGGCTACTGGTGTAATAAAAATGTCTTAACCAAGTTTGCATTCAGCCACTTGTTTTTATAAATTGTGTGTGTCTTTCCAGCTGAAGTCCTGTTAAAAACAAACATCTCAAGTCCTGTGTATACATGGACAAAAATATAACCATATACAAAATATAAAGACAGATAAACTGAAGCGGAGCTGAAAAAATGAAAAAACAGAGATTTGCTTAGCAATGCTTTTGCACTCAAACCTGGTGGGTGATGGCATACCTGTTGAAAGGTTGTGGCAGGTATCAAATGGCGTCTCATTCAATCGGCATTCTGCATAATTACTTTTATTTAGTGCCTGTATTTACCATCATTTATTTTCATTTTGCCATCGGTACAAATGCATGCGTGTCTTGAAGCCACTTTTCAAATGCAGATGAATAATCAACAAATAAACGCTGAGAAATAATACCAACGATATCTTCAAAAATGTGCAGAACGGTAACTAGGACCATCGCAAAGGCACTAAAACCCACACATCATGCCAGAACACCCAGAGCCCCAGTCACCAGACAACAAGCTTTACTTTTCTCTATTTTGGCGCTCGCCACAACTGCGACTTTGCTGGCCTTTGCACACATTTAGTTATGTCAATACAATGGCGCTCATTTTGTCTTGACCTTAGAAGCTGGCTCAACCCTGCTGGGCGTGGAACCAGTGGCTGCTGGCAGGTGCCAAGAAACGGAACCAGTCTTCATCCAAGGGCCATGCCATAATCATCAGACTGCTGGCCATTGTTGACAACGGCGCAGGTTTGGGTAAAGACAATTGCAATAATTTGTTTTCACTAGATGGGCCCTTCAACAAACTGAGCTATCTGCTTAACTAACCGGGTCATTTGTGAAGTACAATACTTTAAGTCTGAACAGCGGAAACTGTTTTTGATGAAACAACATAAAATACTGTTCTTTAACACCTAAATATTTAATTATATAATCTTCCCCATAAAATAGTGAATTTGTTTATGCTATCAATGTAACCAATCCCTACTTCATTTCTAATCAAGGGATTTCTTTACTGCTTGAAATGTGCCCTTTTTATTGTGGATATTTCCAGTAACAACATACAAATCACCAGTTGTTTCTTAATTGTATGCCCCGAGGTATCTTTTAAAAAAGTGCCAATAGTTTCTATTGTCAATCCTGGATCGGCATACCATTGTATCGAGGCACATTCATTTGGATATTTCCGTTAATCTATACACATTTCGGCTAGTGTTTTGCTTTCAGACTTTGTAGTATGCAACCCCTTTGTAGGACCCTATGTGGCTATCTTCCATTGACATCAGAAGCGACTGTTATTTCAAGTGTGTGGTGTACTTTTTCCATTCTGCTTTTTCCACATACGTCGGATTCTCGGATATCTATTAACTAGTTGATGAATGGGATTAGAAGTGGGTCCACACTTTGCTTTTTTTTAAATTAGTTTTGCTTATTAGGTGGTGCTGATAATGCTTCCTGTATTCTGGAATGATTGTCGGGGGAATGGAAGATTAGCAAGAGATGCAATGTTAGGAAAGACACACAGCCTGTGGATGTTTACCCATCCATTGACCATATCTGCCATGCTTGTCTCTATGGCTATTCCCACCCATTTCCTACCCTATCCCACCCAACACATGTCCCGCTGGGATCTATTTGAGCAGGCTCTATCAAGCAGTTATATTAGCATTTTTTTTTTTTTTTTTATTTGTATATAATCACTACGGATTTTTACAAAGAAAAAAGGAGCAAATGGTTGGTGTTGAAGGAAGTTTCAAGGACAATGTCTAATGTTCAGGTAAAAAGAAGTTTCTCCATGTCGATGAAGGATGAAGAAGGGTTGACCAAGATGGTCCGGTGGGAACGACGAAGTCTCACAAAGCGGCACCATGAAGGCGAGTTCTAAGGTTTTGGCGATTTCGCCAGTTTGGACCCATATGTAAGCAGTAGGTGGGCGGGGATCAAGGTTCGAAGCTTCTTAAGGAGGGGTCATATTGATGATATGTTGCATGATGTTAACCGTGGCTAGAGCCCAGCCAGGTTTGTCGCCGGCGATCAGCTTGTTCCAACAGTTTCCCTCGTCTAACGATACAAAGTCAGAGATGATGCTCTTCAAGTAAATGGCACGAATGTCACGTGTCTTTGGACAGTTCAAGAGGAGGTGGCGAATTGTCTCTTTTTCTGTAGTCGATTTGCAATACCGGCATCGATTAGTTTCTGATAGCCCTCTGATTGCCAAGATTTCATTTGTCGCCAGAAGATTCAAACGTATTTTCAAAAAATATAGACGCGCTCGTCTGCTTGGAAAAAGTTTGAGATAAGTTTGCAGTGAGTCCAAGTTGTTGAAAAAGGGGGGAAGGTGACTGGTGAGCTTATATTTGTTAGCGGTTTCTATGGTTTGTAAAAGTCCCAATCTTTAATTTTTTTCGAGGTTTTAGCAGGGTTGGTTATCAGCTCTTCTTTGCTACTTTCAGCCAGGTGCAGCAGATTGTGCATGTTTGATTCCCATTTCTGGAGTGAGTTACACGATTTCGATTCGAGTTCCTGGTTTATCAGTTGATAGGCGTATGGCGACCCAGGCGTTATGCATTTCCTGTATAGTTGGACTCTGTTCAGTGCGACAGAGGTTCCCAGAGATAGAAGGCCTAATTCCCTCCTAATCGAGGCTATTGGAGTTGATTTAGGGAGACCAAGAATTTTCCTCCAGAACAGGGCTTCCAATTTTGGCCATAACTCTGACGGAAGGTTAAGCATGGCGTCAGTTCCATAAGTGACCGAGGGAATCACCTTCTTTTTGTAGAAGTCTCTTACGGGGATTAAGGAATAGCGACCGAATTTGAGATCAATTGCCTTTCCCTGTGTAGATAGCTTCTTGACTTTGTCAATGAGGATTTCTTGCATGGCTTTGTCTTTTAAGGATGAATCTAGCGTGGCTCCCAGGTATTTAAAGCTAGATACCGTTTCGATTTGAGTAGAGCCAAGATAGAGGTGGAGTTTTTCTGTTTTCTTAGGTGTTTTTTTGAAACTTCATCATTTTAGTTTTGGACTCGTTGATTTCTAAATTGTTTTCCGTCATGTACCTTTGGAGGCTGTTTAATTGCCGTTGGAGACCTATAGGGGTGTGGTCTAATAGAATGAGGTCGTCGGCATACAGCAGGCGGCTAATCTGGGTACCTCCTAGCTTTGGAGGGAACGAACGGATTTGTTTTCCAAAGTCTTGAAAGTCGCCTAGATAAGTCCAGAATAATGCAGGAGCAAGTGGGCAACCTTGCTTAACGCCTCTAGCTGTTTTTATCTCTCCCGAAAGTGACCCTTGTTGGTTTAACCTCACCCTCATTGATGTACCGGAGTATAAAGCCTTGATTGGGTTCAGAATCTCGGGTGGGCATTTCCAGGTCGTAAGTTTCTGCCATAGTCTAGCGTGATCCACTTTGTCAAAGGCTTGAGTAAGGTCCACGAACGTGATGTAGAGTGTGGGTTTACCTTCAAGGATCTTGTTTTTCAGTGTGTTTAGTATCAAGATATTTGCGTTCGTGCCCAGGTTCTTCTTAAAACCTGTTTGGAGGTTATCATGACAGGGGGCGTTGTTAGCCCACTTAGTGAAGTGTTGTAAGAGAAGGGATCCGAATAGTTTACCTATTGAGTCTAGGAGGGCTATAGGGCGATAGTTGGCTGGGTCGGCCCTATTTCCTTTTTTGTAGATTGGAACTATGTTCGCTTTGGTCCATGATGGAGGTATGGATCTGGATGCTACACAACGGGCAAAGATGATACTCAGAAGCTGGGACCACGCTTCAGGGTGGGTTTTTAGGTCTAGGTTTGTTATCCCATCTGGGCCAGGGGCGCGGGAGGGTTTTAGCTTCTTTATTTGTATTTGGATTTCTTCCTGGTCAGTAATGTCTATCCATGGGGAGTTGGTTTCGATTGTTTTGCCCTGAACGGGGTCTGTTTCTTTGAATAGGGCTTCGAAATGGGTCTCCCAAACTGAGGCAGCAATCCCGTTTAGTTGGTCGGGGAGAGTGCCTGGGGTCGCTGAATGAATGAGGGCCCAAAAGTCTCTTGCGTGGTTGCCGTTTATTGCCGTGAGGATGTTTTCAGCGTCTTGCTGGTATAGGTTGTGTCGATGTCCTCTCAGCCAGTTTTTGTAGGCTTTAACAGCTATAGAGACGGCTGATTGCGTTGCGGGGTCTTTGCTTTTTAGGGCGAGTCTTTTGATTCTCCTTAACTCTTTCTTTTTTCCTTGGGTTAGTTTGTCAAAAGTATGAGTTCGTTGAAGGGGGTTCTGACTGGTCTTGCCACGTGGAACTCTATATACTGTCAACAGCGGAGTATAGTCGTTCGTCGACTGCTTGTTTCGTGAGGTGAGATCTTTGTAGGCAGTAGTTAAGGAGGTTATTGCTTTTTTGGTCATTTTTAATCTTGTGCCTTGCGTTGTTAACTCAAGGCTGGTTGGCATCGAGATGATGTTTGGAGCTACCGAGACCCAGGTGGTTTCTAAAAGGTTGTTATAACTCTCCTCTGTTCTTTGGACGTTGAATGATGTTATTAAATTTAGCAGCGGCCGAGAGACAAAGATATAGTCAATAGTGGATTTTGAGTTGGCTCTCTCCCAGGATGGGTGTCTCTTTGGATCGTGGAAGGTATGGTCAAGGTTTGAGAAGGCTCTGGATTCCATTAACTTCTGCCATTTGGACGCCCTTAGGTCGGTAGAAGGGCCTTTCGGTTTGCCAGCAGGGGGATTTTCCGGGTTGTGACACTTAATGTTGAGGTCACCACATATAAGTATATTGTCCACTTGATGTTTTAGGAGGATCCAATCAATGTCTTGTTCCATTTTTTTGATGAATTTTGTAGTGTTTGTCGTGTCCGGATTCCAATATACTGTGATGATGATCATCGGCTTTGGTTTAGTTGGAAGGGTCTCTACAGTCGGGGACCAGTTTAGCTTCATCATTAACATGTTGTCAGACTCTTTTAGTTTTTCTATGTTCGTTAGACCTCGGCAAGTTCGGATCGCTACAAGTAGGCCGGCGGTTGGTCTGCCTGTTGAGCCTTTCTTGGCCGCGACTATATTGGTCACGTACCCGTCTATAGTCGGTGGTTGAAGAAGCCAAGTCTCTTGAAGGCAGATAATATCGTATTCGTGCCAGTCTACGGAGCTCTGGGAGAATAAATGGTGAGAACCTCTAGTGTTCCATGAGCACAACTTTATACGATCGCTCGTCAGGCTGTGCGTGTCTTTGGTGGTATCTCGGTAGAGCTTGGGTTTTGATGGCTATTTTATCCGCCGGGGTTTCAAGGCCTTAGGAAGCCATGACCACACTGTCTCGAGGGTGGAGGCTGGAGTGGGTTTGGCCACGTTAGAGTAGAGCTAATTTTGTACCGTCTTTTGGATTTTCATTGGATCGACCGTTTGTCGTTGTTTAGACTTGTCTCTTTGAGGAGCATGGAGGAACTGCGTATTTAAAGAATGGTCGCCTAACGTGGTCGAGTGGGCAATTTGTTTTATGGATGGCGTCAAGTGCACTTTATGGGTGGTCAGATTGGCAGGTTCTTCCCGTAAACGGTTATCTCGGACATTTTTTGTCAAACGATGTTGGTATTGACTAGGTTGCTTTGATTCAATTTCTCTCTTAGAGGAGTTTGCAATAAGCGTTGGTTCCTCGTTTATGAGTGTTTTTATTTTCCTTGTCGATTCGCTTAGGCTGTAGCCCAGTGTTAGCAGGTCTTCAGCCGCTGATCTTAGTAATTTGTTCGTAGACGAAGAGGAGATGTACAGATGGGAAATCGCCTTGTGGTGAATGTGGCTTGGATCTACTATTCGGATGTCCGCAGATTTGACTGCGCGTAGTTTAGGGATGTAGCTGAAGAGGTCGATGACTCCTCTTCTATTCAGGGTTACTCTGTCTTGGTTTTCTTGGATTTGTGCTAGCTTAAGGATCCATCTAATTTGAGGTCTTTTTTGTGAAGTGTCTCTGATTGTTCTGTTGTTTATAGGAGGTCTATTTATGGATCTTTGCGGGTGGTTAGATAGTCGACCGGGATCAAGGGTAGAGCTTTTAGTGTCTTCGTGATGTTCTTTCGAATTGCTCGGACAATTTCCACTTTTTCTAGCTTCTCTCTGTTGATGATAGGATCTTTTCTTAGTGTTGTGGTTAGGGTAAGGAGAAGAGTGCTTTTTCGTATCGTCCTGTCTCCTGATGGCTGACTTTCTACGGTTCGCCAGGGTGAGAAATGGCGAATCGGAGTCAGAGTCTACTGGGTTAAACCTCGTATGTTTGTGAGTAGATGGCGGAGCTGGATCTGATATGTAGATTTCGTTCATTGAGTTGAGTGTCGACCTCTCTGTTAAGTGCTGTGTTAAGTTCATCAGGTCTTCTTGATCTAAAGGTGCCTGGGCCCCTCTTGGCGAGGGGTTGATAGGGGCACTTTCTTCACGTGACAGCCTTTGCTTTGCTTCAGGTTTGGGTGTTGGGGATGGTTGAGTCTTCGGAAGTTTTAATGATGGTGAAAGTTTACCTCCGGTCGGGGCCTGAAATAGAAATACTGGTTTGAAAGTTGGGGCTGTCGTAGGTCGTGTAGTGCTCTTTGGAGGGTCTTTTGTAGGTTTTTCTGACCTGGTTAGTGGGTTGGACGTGATTGTTAGGTCGATTAATGCTGTTGTTTGGGTTGCTGTAGATTTTTGCAGGGTGTGATTTGGCCGCGAGATCACTACTGTTGTGTTGTCCTTTTCTATGACTGTGGGTGATGTCGGTGGCTGAGATCTAGAGGCGACCTCCTGCTTTTGTTTCAGGTCTAGGGCGGTTATGTACCCTTCGAGGAAAGTCAGTTTGGTTGACATTGCCGCCTGTATTGAGATTTGGTCTTTCAAGGTGTCTCCAATTGTCTCGTAAAGTTTGGTAAAGGGGGCGAGGGCGATTGTCAGTGCCGACATCAGGGTACACATGTCGAGTTTTTTAGGGGGGGGATCTTTTAAAGCTGTGGAACTTTGAGAAGAGGAACGATTTCGCGGAGGGGATAATGGGCGGGTTGGGGTAGAATCTGTATTTATCGATCTGATAGGATGGTCAAGCGAGAGTCTTCTTTGAGTGTTGTAGTTGTTGAGGTTTGAGTAGAAAGAGTCTATGGTTCTCTCAAGTGGAGGATTTGGTTTAGGCGGTTGGGGGGTCATCATGTTCCGAAGGCTGTCAACTGGTGATTTATTTGTTCTGTTATGGGGGTCCCGTGCCTCAGGACGGGACGTTATCGCTTGTTCGTTATTGTTGGTTAACTCCACGACTAAAGGGATATGATTGTCTGTAGAAATAAGGTCCTGAGGTAGGGTTTGGGAAGCCATTAGACTTGCACCGGTGAGGACTGCGCTATGACAAACCGTAGAGTAGTTTGAGGATGTCTCGTGAAGCTCTCTTTCCGGTTCCGTAGAGTCTGGGGAGGCAGATTCACTCTCGTTGCTGGACAGTATTTCACTATCTACCCGCTCTGGGACCGGGGCGTCCGTGGTAATGGCAGTGTTATTTGTGCGCCCAGGCGCTTTATCAGGCGCTATGTCAGCTGCGTTGTTGGAAACTAGGCCCGTGGACTGTGGAGCAGTAGTTGGTGCAACGGTTGCAGCTGAGAGTATGTCTGCGCCTGGCCCCCTTTCCTTGGTTTGGGGTTGCGTGGGGCAGTCGGTTCCTTTAGGGTTAGTCAGCAAAGAGGGTTGATGTTGCCGGCACAGTCTACGCTGTTTAGTAGGAGGGGAGCATTCGCTGGCCGCTTCTAGGATTTCCTCGTTGGTCAAATCTTGGCGTATTCCTTGGAGGACCTTTGGGTGTTTGAGAAAAAAGTCCGATAAAAGGCTCAATGGTTGTTGATGTTTCTTTGTTGTCTTTGTAGAGGTTTTTGTTAGAGCCAATCTACTTTTCTTATTTGTTTCACCACGGTTAGTATTAGCAGCTTGCTTCGTCAATGGGGTTAATGTTTTCTTTTTCTGTTTTTGGACTGTGTTTTTTTTGTAGTTGGAAAGGCACTAGCAAGTCGTGACCTTTTTTTCAGGTTTAGCGTTGTACCTTTGCCGTCTGGGGTGGAGAGTAATGGAGATTTCGATACGGCGATGAGTAGAGGCTGTGAGTTAGCCTCTTGTATTGAGGCTTGCTTTGCGCTTTTGTGAATCTCGGCTGTTACCGTTAGTACGGTGGGGGGAGGCGCTTGGAACTGTGTTCCCTCCTGGGAAGCCATGTTGCGCGCAGCTTCGTGTAGCTGTGGTTCTGGAGGCGCGGTTTGAAGGCCCCTGATCATTGAATCCATCGCGACCGAGGCCCCTCTCCCCTTCTGAGCGGGGGTGGCCACTATGGGCGTCTCGGCCTCGGCACCCGTACCGACGCGAGCGCCCATCAGTCCGTCCAGAGGTCTCGACGCCGTCTCCCCTCTGGGTGACGGCGGAGCTCCAGTCTCGACTGAAGGAGGCTGCGGGCGGGCAGGAGTCGCTGGTGGTTCCGAGCTTTGACTTGAAGGCGGGTGGACGTCGTCGAGGAGCGAAACCTCAGTCATCGCCTCAGAGGGCGGAGGAATGGCCCCGGGCGAGGGCGAGGAACGACTGGAAGGTCGAACTGGTGTTTTCATTTCTCGAGTAAGTGGAGTTTGTATTTTAAGAGATTGTAGTCGCTGCACCTTTTAGGCAACGTTGGTGCATGTTCTCAGAAGTGGAAGAAGTGCTGGACTGGTTCTGGACGGCGGAAAAGTCTGTGAAAACTGGTGCAGTGCTTCTTATGGTGGCCGTTGAGCTTCTCAAACAGCGGCCCAAGTCGACCTCTTGATTGACTGGTGTGGTTGGTGGAGTGGCGGTCCTTGCAGGCTTAGCCGGCTTGCCTGGCATGACTGCAGGACTGCCACTCACCGCCACTCCGCGTCCGCTCCGCGGAGACAATGAGTTTATGTAGTAAGTGGCTGGAAACACACCTCTCAGTAGAAATTAGCACTGTAGAAAGACTGAAGTGATGATAGCAAGCTGCAGGACGGCCACTCACCGCCACTCCGCGTCCGCTCCGCGGAGACAATGAGTTTATGTAGTAAGTGGCTGGAAACACACCTCTCAGTAGAAATTAGCACTGTAGAAAGACTGAAGTGATGATAGCAAGCTGCAGGACTGCCACTCACCGCCACTCCGCGTCCGCTCCGCGGAGACAATGAGTTTATGTAGTAAGTGGCTGGAAACACACCTCTCAGTAGAAATTAGCACTGTAGAAAGACTGAAGTGATGATAGCAAGCTGCAGGACTGCCACTCACCGCCACTCCGCGTCCGCTCCGCGGAGACAATGAGTTTATGTAGTAAGTGGCTGGAAACACACCTCTCAGTAGAAATTATCACTGTAGAAAGACTGAAGTGATGATAGCAAGCTGCAGGACTGCCACTCACCGCCACTCCGCGTCCGCTCCGCGGAGACAATGAGTTTATGTAGTAAGTGGCTGGAAACACACCTCTCAGTAGAAATTAGCACTGTAGAAAGACTGAAGTGATGATAGCAAGCTGCAGGACTGCCACTCACCGCCACTCCGCGTCCGCTCCGCGGAGACAATGAGTTTATGTAGTAAGTGGCTGGAAACACACCTCTCAGTAGAAATTAGCACTGTAGAAAGACTGAAGTGATGATAGCAAGCTGCAGGACTGCCACTCACCGCCACTCCGCGTCCGCTCCGCGGAGACAATGAGTTTATGTAGTAAGTGGCTGGAAACACACCTCTCAGTAGAAATTAGCACTGTAGAAAGACTGAAGTGATGATAGCAAGCTGCAGGACTGCCACTCACCGCCACTCCGCGTCCGCTCCGCGGAGACAATGGGCCTCATTACGATCGTGGCGGTCCGGAAATAACGGTGGCGGTAAACCCGCCGCCACCGTTGTTTCCGGACCGCCTGATCCCGACCCCTGCAGGCGGGAGGTGATGTTCCCGCCAGGTCTGACCTGGCGGGTTTAACACCGCCCGCCTGCAGGCGGACGAGGAAACACCGGCAGCATTACAAGATGCTGCCGGTGTTTCCATGATCCCGATTCCCATTGAGTCCCATAGGACTCAATGGGAATGGGGATTTACACCATTCCGCCTCCGTGATTCCCGGAAAACCGGGGTTGTGATGCCCCGGTAATTCCGGGAGTCACGGAGGCGGAATGGTAATACGAGTCCGGCGTTAACCAGGCGGTTTTACCGCCTCGGTTAACGCCGGACTCGTAATGAGGCCCAATGAGTTTATGTAGTAAGTGGCTGGAAACACACCTCTCAGTAGAAATTAGCACTGTAGAAAGACTGAAGTGATGATAGCAAGCTGCAGGACTGCCACTCACCGCCACTCCGCATCCGCTCCGCGGAGACAATGAGTTTATGTAGTAAGTGGCTGGAAACACACCTCTCAGTAGAAATTAGCACTGTAGAAAGACTGAAGTGATGATAGCAAGCTGCAGGACTGCCACTCACCGCCACTCCGCGTATTAGCATTTGTTCAGCGAACGGCCACCCAGTGTTTTGTAGTGGTTGCTACATCCTTGAGAGCTGTCAGTCTTGGGTTATCGAAGCTATGTTTATAATAGCACTGTCTTATAAGACAATCACAATTCACTCATGAACTAGAAAGTAAGCTTTAGAGCTACTTTGCATACTCTTAGTGTGTTGCTGTGTGGCTCTGACCTGGAGGTTAAATTCCAGTGATGGCTTCTAGGTGGTGCTTTGCATGTGTGGGACTTTTTAGCTGTAATGGCCTATTCTCCAATCTGTGCGGAAAGGCCTTTAATCACCTTAACCCAAACAGGCCCACCATTTAAGAAGGGAGTCCAAGTTTATTGTACAGTTTTCCAGGGAGCAGTTAGATCGTGTTGCAGGACCAAACAAACCCAATTCTCAACAAACCACATCTGTTTACATCTTTTATACAGTTTTGTAGCAGTTATAACACTCCCAAATACTTTATTTCAATCCACCCCCAAACATGAGTTGACAAAACCTTCTTCATAGAAATCCTTTCCCAATGTCTACGTTTACATTGGCCAGTTTGATCTTAATAATTATCTTCAGATCATATTCATAACACACATCTTTTTTATGATTCATCCATAGTAGGTCATGATGTCAAAACATGGTTTAACATTGGTATTGAAACATAATTCATTACTAGAAATAACTGGCCTAAGCCATTTAAACCCTAACTCTTGATTTGCACAAGGCTCGAATGAATATTCCCTGCAACATGAGGCAAGGCTGTGTGAATGATTTCTCTTTGTTAGTGACGCTTTCTCATTCCCCAGGTCACTGTTCCATTGAAACCTTCCAATCTACAAAAACTCCCACTTCATCGTACAATTGAAACTCCTGAATAGCTTTAGGCACTGGTTTACCCTGCGTTTTACTACCGACCAAAATACATAATGAAACTCCTTATGTCACGCTGTGAGGCAGCAGGAGATTTCATCTATTATCTATGAGATTTATCAGACCATAAAAGCTCAGGGCTGTTTTCTACAGCTATACTGACCATGAAGGTTGAAGTTACTCATTCACCTGCCTTCCGAAAACCTGGCAAGGTTAGTTTGAAAGTCAAAGTACATTTTGCAAAAGGGGTCCCAACTACCATGTTCCTACATGAATTTCTCATCTATCTATATATAAAAAGCTTAGATATGTTGCCATACTCAGCTGCTGCAATTCATCAGTGTTCGGTTGCCCTCTGCTGGCTAAATGGCAAAGTACACCTCTGTGTCCCCTTCAACTTCAACAACAACTATCATTTTAACAAACAGAATGAGCACAGTTCTGTGTGGTCACTTTCACTTTCCACTATCGCATCCATTCGGAATAATTTCAAAATACTTCTTTCCACCCCCACTTCTCTTCAAACAAGGCACGGTGGTTCCAGTGTCAACAGTTAATTACCGGCTCAACATTTCAGTCTCTTAAGGAGCAAAACACTGTTGGACGAATGCCTCCTCACGAGCTAAAACTGAAAGTAGGTGCTGTAATTATGCTACTACGCAATATTATGCCATCACACGGACTCTGCAATGGAACAAGGCTGACATTCTGCATCTACAAAGATATATCATAGAGGCCTGTTTAATCGATGGATTAAACCTAGATGCTATTCTTGTGCCGGGCATACCTCTCATTCCATCTGATACAAATATGCCTTTCAAATTTAAAAGAAGACAGTTTCTGAAAACGTTAGCCTTTTCAATTACCATTAATAAGTCATAGTGACCTATGCCCCCTCCCTGGAAGCAATCAATTGTAATTCCGATATTTAAGAAGGGGTACAGAAGTGACCCTATGAAATATGAACCGATGTTGACCTTTAAGATATGCTAGAGTGACGTATGTTCTGCTGGGAATAGATAGTGTAATTCATATTATTGTATATGTATGTTTTGACATTTGGTGGCTTTAACATTTTATCTTTCTGCATGAATGTAAGCTAATATGTATCAATTTCTAGACCAACAGGAACACTAAAGTATCATATTGCATCCCCAATTAACTAGACTTTGATACCTATGAAATTCCAACATGGCGCCCAGCTCGCCACCCCCCCCCCCCAGTTAGTCATACAGTGCATGTAGCATGAACCCATTCATGATCATCGGGACCTTTCCTGACTGCCCCAACATTCCCCCTTTAGTTAATACTTTATTTTAACTAATGATTATCATCTTCTTGGGAAACAACCTCATAAGCATCTCTGTCTCAATATGGGCATACTCGTCCACCGAACAAACACAACTCATCCTCCCTACCAATCCCAAAATCTACCCGCTGCTCCACACAAGCATGCCAATTTGCTGGAGGACACAAGACACCTTCAGTTTGAGTAGGTATTCCTACATATTATCCCCACCAAAAATATGGCCGTATATATGTTCGTCTGGAATGCCATAGGTGATATTTTTGGGGGGGATCATTTGTGAGAGCATGGGTTGCGGGGGTGTCCCCTGCACATTAAAAAATAATTCAGGGTTTGCGGGGGTGTCCCCCGCAGGGTCCATGCCTCAATATCGCTGCAAAAATATGGCGATATTTTTGTATTGCGATATTTTTGCGGGGATATTAACACATGGAACCTTTCAGTAACCATATGGGATGAAGTGGTGGTGGCCCTAGCCCTGGACAGGGTTATGGGCATCATGGCAGCAACTGTTGGGTTGGTACCCGGGCAGATCTACAATGCAGGATCAATTGACAGGAACAAAAGAGAATGAGAAAAAAAGAAAAAATAGGTAACATGATTTTTGCAGCAAGCTCAACTAAGAAGGCTCCTACGAGAACAGAGAGTCAATACATGAGTGATTGGTGATCCCAGCATCTGTGCCTGTGATCACTTTCAGTTTATGCAGGGGAGCAATAGTTCTGGTAAGTGTCCTGTTTTCAGTATCATTGGGAGGCACAAACGTGCAACATTTGCTCCTTATCTTCTGGCACATCCCATCTTCTTTTGCTGTTAGGAGGTCAAGTATATGCCGGTTTTGCAAAGTCTGAGTGCCCTTAATTCTTCCTTAATGGTGCTGAACGCTGACTCAGACGCGCTCGTAAAGAGTAGGAGTTAATATCTGGTCACCTGAAGCCATTTGGCACTGGCCGGTGCTTAGGTGACAGGTGCCAGGAGGGAGGCGAAGAAGGTCTCTGTGTGGCTAAACAGCTGATATCGATCAGGAATGTCTGCTAAGGCCTTTGATGATGCTGCTGAAAGGTAGCTTGATCTTCTCCTACGTCGCAATTGTTCATGACTTTCGCTGTCAAACATAGTCTTTAATTTATCCATATAAGGTGGTGAAAGGGACACAAGGGGCACAGGGGACAAAGGGGGCCCAGATGTAATTTTGGGCATTGGACAGGCCAAAATCAGTTTTTCTTCAGGGATCATGATGATGGGCACATGAAGGGTAGAGAGACTGCACACATCTCGCCAGGCTGGAGGCAACTGTCTGTATGCATGCAATCCACAGGTCCAGAAATTATTCAAAAGTGCAGTCGTACCTCCAAACGGATCTGTGAAGCGAAATGTAGGGGTGGTCATGGAGGGTCCCGATTATTATGGGGGATTCATGTTGCGCACACCATATTAATGATGGGGGGTGTCAGCGAACTGGGGCAATGTTGCAAATCCATATGTATCGAGTGGAGTCAATTATGGATGGAATATGTACTTTTTTTCAAGAATCTGTGGTTGTTAGGCTGTGCTTGCCAGCACCTCCCTATATTTGTAAATTGTCTGTTTTGCTTGTGTCCTACTGACCAGTATTGAGTGCTGCTTATCACTGAGCAAGACTAACAACCTAGGCCTTGTAGTGAAGAATTTGTAAGAAGATTCCCCCGTTATCAGCGCAACTCATAAATAAATCACATCATGCTGTTTATATATTGTTCAAATTTAGCAATTTAGCAATGAATTATGTTTTCAATACCAATGTTCAACCATGTACTGACATCATGGCCTGCTACAGACGAATCTGAAGAAGAGTGGTGTATTATGAAGATAATATTCAAGATAAGACTGACCAATGACAATGGAAGAATTGTGAAAAGATGGGATTTCTTTGAAGAGGTTATGTCCAATCATATTTGGGGGGTGAATTGTAATAAAGTATCTGGGAGTGTTTTAATTGTTGTAAAAAGTATATAAGATGCCAACTGATGTTGTATTGTTGAGACTTGGGTTAGTTCAGTCCTGCAATACCATCTAACTGCTCCCCAGAGCTTTGTACAATAAACTTGCTTTATGTAAAACCGTGTACTCGCTTCTTAAGTGGTGGGCCTGTTTTGGGTTAAGGTGATTAAAGGCCCATCCCCACGTTTGGCAAGCCGGGTAGTAGCACAGGCGTCCTGAGATGATGGGGTCTTCTGTCCACACCTCTCAGCTACGGCACCTCACGATGGGGACCAGTCCTCCATACACAGTGAAAAGGATGTCTGCGGATGCTATATTGGTCAACGGTCCGTCTGCTCCCTGAAGACGTGGTGCCACGGCTTTGCTGTTTGGAATGATTTGAAAAAGCACCACATCTGAGCACCTCAGGTTCACGTGAGTACATGTTTGGGGGTGTAAAGTAAGCAAGGGGAAATAGGGGTCAAAAAGAGTTTGGTTCTCTGATTTATTTATTTTTATTTTTTGGTGTAAGCGCAGACTTGGAGTGTGGGTGTGAAATTAGTTGAGGTTGCAGGGTTTGGAAAAGTGGATATTTCTTGATAGAGTGGTTGAACTGTTCAGTGTTGTAAGTCCTTTGCATATATTTTTTACCTAGTTTCTTATTTTAGAGGTGTGAGGGGGTACCTACTCAAGCGCCCAGTGTGAAGCTTGTCCTGATACCCTTTAGTTTGCTTGTCTGGTTGGCTGGAGCCTTCACCTGAAGGTGGGGTGGTATCTTAGGGTAAGTCCAACCGTAGATACCTTTCTGAAGCAGGCCTTGACATTCTTTAATATTTGCCGTGCTGGCAGAATCCCTCACCTCGACTTTCTCGGTTAGTCAAAGTAGTAAAGGGAAACTTCCTGTAGTCAGGAAAATACGGGTTTGTAGTAGAGAAAATGATACTAGTGATGAAGAGAGCAAGAGCAGAAGTGCTGTAGTGGAAAGCAATGTGCTCCTCCTATGCTCCGGTGGTGGGGATATCTCTGAAATATTGTCCGGCAAGTGGTTTCATAAGATGCTGTGTTCTGCTTATGAGTGAGAAGTAGAATTGGAGTGCTTAGTGAAGTGAGGTAATTGTGGTATGGGTGAGTACGATGAATGAGTGTGAAGTGCTACTAAGGAATTGGGTAAGAGTAAAATGGGAGCTCTTGGGTGAAATTTATTTCATGCAGCAGGTTTGGCTCGGTATCAGATCTTTGTGAAACATATTTTTTTGTTGATTGATAATTTGAGTTGGATTATAGAGATTCTGTTGAATCATTTGTGCCATGTGTTGCCCGGCTAGATGGCAAATATTTTAAAATATCATGGGGAATGGTTGTGGGAGAGTAAGGGAAAAAGGGTACATTCTTGGCCTATTGAGGGATCCTATGATACAGGGATATTGGAGAAACTGCATGCCTTTTCAACTACAAAACATAAGAGCTCGAAGTTAGAAAAGCTGTTAAACGTCTTGGAATTATGGAAGATCTATGAAAAAAGGTGGAAGGCCCATAATGTTGCAGCACGAAAAAGGAGGGTGCAGGAATTTCTTCTGCACCACCACCATATGGGTGCTATCCTTTATCGCCAGCAGAGGGTTACCCAGACATTGATTTCGTACCACCATTTTCCCCAGCAGCTTCTGTGTGGTTGCAAGACAGACGCAGGTAATGCCTCCATCAGTTACAATTTCTAAGAACTGGGATTTTGAGGAAAATGGAAGGGTAACTCCTTCAATGGTTAGGGCTACAGAGAAGTTGAAAATGGAGAGCAGGAAGGGGATCACTCCCCCAACTGCTAGGTTGGCAGATAGATTTAGGGTGGAGGAGCAAGAAAGAGAGAGGCTGATAATTAGAAGAGTGGAGGAAGGATTGAAAATGAGAGAGAAGGAATTGGTTAGGCCTCTTCCAGCGAGGATAGGCTGCGAAGAGTGGTAGATGCGCAAGAACAAGAAAAGAAGAAGGAAGCAATATGGCTAGTGGAGGAAGAGTTAGTGCTGTTAAGGCCGCAGAGAGATGAAGAGCTGGAGAAAGTGAGAAGACGGGTGAGGGACGTAGAAGGAAGAAGGTAGAGACATAGGTGGGTTCTTATATTGGACAACTCGGTTATCAGAACGGTTGAGGTGGACATGCAGAACAGGGATGCTGCCATGGGTACAGAAGCTGAGCAGGGAGGACAGGAGATGGCAACCTATGTTAGTGCTGATTATGCTTGTGTGCCTGTAGAAGGGTTAGGGGATGTAATAGTCGGGGTAGATGGTGAAGAAGGCGAAGAATGGTATGTCGAGCAAGGAGAGCAGGGTGTAGGCAACTTACTTCCGCTCCAGTAGCAGCGATAGAAAGCACACCATGGAGCCATTGGACACACCAAGGTATTCGCATGGCTGTAATAAGCAGTATGGGAGAGATGGGGGCAGTCCCAGTAAAAATAGTCCTATCTGTGCTATCATTGTTGATATACTGCAGTGCTCTGTTTTGATTCTATATTTGTCTTAAGGTCAGGAGTTAAGTTCCCCGTCCTGATCTGTGGTCCGTTCGGGAAGCTGCTCCGTGTCGGTTACTTTTTAGTGTTACAGTTGTTCAGAATGTATACATACTAGATCTTCACGCACGTAGAAAGATACAATATTAAAACTGCAAATGTAACACGAACACAATCCACACAATGGGGTGTTTTGCTCTGTGGTTAGCTGCTGCACATGAATTTTAAGGAGCAGGGACATTCTTGACGGAAAGAAGGGGGAGTTACCCTAGAGGTGGTTAGTCATTGGTTTGGTAGTAATAAATATGAAGCCCGAGGTCAGGGTATCCAGCAGTTAAGTGTTTACAGGTCATCAGAGGATGTATGTGCCCGCATAAATTAGTAGGTGTTTTAGAGGTGCCAGGACTCTATTTGCTAAAATACGTAAGCAGGCCATATGCAATCACACTTAAAGTTAAAGGCCTTAGGCCAGTTATAGCTAGCAATGAATTATGTTTTCAATGTAAATGTTTAAGCATGTACTGACATCATGGCCTACTACAGACGAATCTGAAGAAGATGTGTGTAATAATCAAGATAAGACTGGCCAATGAAAATGGAAGAATTGGGAAAAGATGGCATTTCTTTGAAGAGGGTATGGTGTATCATATTTTGCGGAGTGAATTCTAATAAAGTATCTGGGAGTGTTTTAATTGTTTCAAAAAGTATATAAGATGCCAACTGATGTTGTACTGTTGAGACTTGGGTTAGTTTGATTCTGCAATATCATCTAACAGCTCCCCGGAGCTTTGTACAATAAACTTGCTTTATATACAACCGTGTACTCACTTCTTAAGTGGTGGGCCTGTTTTGGGTTAAGGTGATTAAAGGCCCATCCCCACATTTTGCGAGCCAGGTAGTAGCACAGGCATTCTGAGATGTTGGGGGTCTTCTGTCCATGCCTCCCAACTATGGCACCTCATGATGGGGACTGCTCTTCCGTGCACAGTGAAAAAGAAGTCTGCGGATGCCATATTGGTTAACTGCATGTCTGCTCCCCGGAGATGTGATGCACAGCTTAGCTGTGCAGTTTGATTTGACGAAGCACCACATCTGAGATCCTTGGGTTCACATAAGTACACATTTGGGGCTGTAAATCAAGGGGGAAACAGGGGTTAAAAAAGAGTTGTTTCTTTGATTTAAGGTTTTTTTCTTTTTTGGGGTAAAGGTAGACTTGAAGTGTGGGTGTGAAATTAGTTGAGGTTGCAGGGTTTGGAAAAGTGGATGTTTTTTGATAGTGGTTGAACTGTTCTGTGTTGTAAGTCCTTTGTATATATTCTTTACCTAGTTTGATATTTTAGAGGTGTGAAGCTTGTCCTGATACGCTTTCGTTTGGTTGTCTGGAGCTCTCACCTAAAGGTGGGGGTGGTATCTTAGCATAAATCCAACCATAGATCTCTTTCTGAAGTAGGCCTTGACATTCTTTAATATTTGCCATGTGGGCGGAGCCCCTCACCTCAACTTTCTTGGTTAGTTGAAGTAGTGAACGGAAACTTCTTGTAGTCAGGAAAATAAGGGTTTGTAATAGACAAAACTGTTCTAGTGATAAAGAGACTGATAGCAGCAGTGCTGTAGTGAAAAGAATTGTGCCCCTCCGGTGGTGGGGATATCTCGGAAATATTGTCCGGCAAGAGTTTTCATAAGATGCTGTCTTCTGCGTATGAGTGAGAAGTAGAATTGGAGTACATAGTGAAGGGAGGTAATTGTGATATAGGCGAGCACGTTGAATGAGTGTGAAGTGCGACTAAGGCATTGGGTAAGGGTAAAAAGGGAGCTCTTGGGTGAAATTATTTTCGTGCCACATGTTTGGCTCGGTATCAGATTTTTGTGAATCTATTTTTATTTTTTTGATTGATAACTTAGGTTGGAGTATGGAGATCCCATTGAATTATTTGTGCCATGTGTTGCCCGGCTAGAAGGTGAACATTTTAAAATATCATAGGAAATGGTTATGGGAGAGTAAGGGGAAAATGATGAATTCTTCGTCTATTGAGGGATCCTATGATACAGAGATATTGATGAACCTGCATGCCTTTTTAACTACAAAGCATAAGGGCTCGAAGTTAGAAAAGCTGTTAAACATCTCGGAATTATGGAGGATGTATGAAAAAAGCGGGAAGGGCCATAATGTTGAGGGCCGAAAAAGGTGGGTGCAGGAATTGCTTCTGCGCCACCCTCATATGGGTGCTATACTTTATCGCCAGCAGAGGCGTACCCAGACCCTAAGTTCCTACCACCAACTTCCCCAGTAGGTACTCCTGTGGTTGCAAGACAGACACAGATAACGCCTCCATCAGTTACGATTTCTACAAACTGGGATTTTGAGGAAAATGGAAGGTTAACTCCTCCAATGGTTAGGGCTACTGAGAGGTTGAAATTGTAGAGTAGGAAGGGGATAACTCTCCAAACTGCTAGGTTAGCAGATAGATTGAGGCTGGAGGAGCAAGAAAGAGCAAGGCTGATAGAAGAGCAGAAGGACTGAAAATGAGAGAGAAAGAAAACGTTAGGCCTCTTCCTGCAAGGATAGAGGATAGGCTGCAAAGAGTAGTAGATGCGCAAGAACGAGAAAAGATGAAGGAAGTGTAAGAGGGTTCAATTCAACACTACAGCTAAGTCAATGCCTAGTCTGGGATACTGAATGGAAACCCTTATTAATATATCTTTATGTCCAGTTCATGCGTTCTGGATGACTACCCCTATATAACACCCTTCTCTTGGAATCCCCCTGACCCCACTGAGCCAAGAAGTAGTTCTGTTTTGCAAGTTTAAAAGTTTATTTGATAATTTAAACAATAGATATATATATCACACTTTATAATAAATTAATAATTGAATATCACACTTAATCTGAGCAGTAATCAATAATGGATAGTCCGGCACTAGCACACTTCTTTATAATCAATGATGAGTGGTGATAGGATGGATAAGATAGCAACACTGGTAAATAGGGACAGAAGAATACGGTGGTAGAGAATGCTTTATATAAGTTCAGATGGATGTAATGTTGAATGAAAATGCAATACAGAAAATACTCAATATGATTTCAACAAAACAATGTAATCACTTTTCTCTGGCAATCCCCTCCCCCCTTTATGCAATGCAAGGAAATGGAAGGAAAGCACACAGTTCTCAGAAATGCAATCAAATGTAATTCAGTTCACCCCAGCAAGCTTAGACCACAGAAGTTGGAAACACAGGCCCAAAATGCTTTTATATGTGCTGGCAATGAAGTGAAAAATATGCTAAAATGCTTTTAATTCCCTCTAGAGGTTCAGGGTGAGTGGTATCTAGTTAATATTAGTCCAGGCTCACTCTAGCAATGATTCAGGGATGGTTCTTAAGAGGCAAACGAATTTTTAGCAAGGAAAGCAAGGAAACTGTTGTTTTCACACGTGGAGAAATTTGCAAATCGTGGCAAAATTCGCAAGTGCGTTTTTCGCGATTGCGGCAAAGGTGTATGGAATAGGAATGCGGTTCTAGGTTCGTTGAAAAGCCAAGATTCTAAGCTTTCAGAGGAAAGTTAAACCAAGTTCCTAGCACAAACGGTTACGGAGTTATGAGCGATATGGTAAAGGTCGTTTTTCAGATTTAAAATTTTAAAGTTCAAAGTGACAATTGACAGCTAGCAACTAGAAATGACAGGTGACAGCTTTTAGGCAGTTCTACTTAGATTAAAATAGATTGAATTATATTATTTTAACTAAGAGATTGGTTCTGCACAGTTCTGCTAGGTACTCACAATATATTTTTGAATTAGGCCTCGCCACGGATCTGGTCAGGTTTTAGACTGGACTCTGGTCTGGTCTGGGTCTCTTCACAGTGATCTGGGTCAGCTCTCTGGTTCTGCTAACAGCGGTCTGGGTCAGCTCTGCTCTGCTGGTCTAGCCTCTCTGGATTCTGGAGATTGATGGATTTGAAGTCTGGATCTCTGGATGTTGTATGGTCCGGCAGCATGCTCTGCAGCAAATGGAATTGAATGTCCCTATCTGTCCTGACTGTCTGCTTTTATGTGTTTTGAAAATGGGTGGAAAGGCTAGCTTCCTAGGCCCTACCCCTCTCCACTTGTCATTGGCCACTTCATCCTCTTCCCCTTGATTGGGGGAATGAAATGAAGTGTCATCATGATGAGGTCTGTTTATGGTACAGAGAACCCACCCCTGTCAAATTACACACAATCTATATTTTGACCCAAAAGACATATTTGCACAGGTACACATTTGTTTAAAATTACATGCACCCATCACATATCACAGGAGGTATACCCTGTCCAAATCTGCTCTTCCTGGGAGCTTGCATTCAGAAATGGCAACATATTTCACTTTTTGGTCAGGTTACCAATATCAGATTCTTACTCAAATTTACCCAAATGTGTGCAAGGCATGCAGGCATTAATTGATGAAGTATCAGACTTTTAACATGCATACATTTTAAGTAATACCCTCTTAACTGCTAGCTTGCCCCCAGATCATGCCACCGGTTCTAAAAACCTCTTAAAATGTGGGCAGAAAAATCACAAGAATTATGGTATCATTTAAATAATTATGACAAGTACGTACTATGAGTTATTCATCTTTTTCTAAGACCATATTCTGGCTACAGGGGTGTGTCTTTTCAGGTCACATGGTACAGAAACCAGTTTTTCCACTTTCTTCAAGCTCAGCCTCTGTCTCCAGTTTCTCCCCCTCCCAGTTTCTGCCAAGCCAGCTTGCTCTCACATGCAGTGCTCCTCCCCTTTCCTTCCAGGAGGAAACCACATTTACGACTCCCACCAATAAAACATTTGCCTGAGTCAGGACAGGGCTTTGTTCAATTTCCTGCAGATCCCAGGTAATTCAATCAGAGAAGTGTCAGATCCCTTTTGGTGGGAACAGCAAAAGGGCAGCTAGGCCTGGGAACACAGCTGTTGTGCAAGTCTCATCTCCTGTCGGGGGTAGCTGGTGGGCAGAATTCAGTTCCTTAAGCCAGGCCCCAGCTAATGTCACTTTTAGTTACCCAGTTTTCTGCATTCAAATAAAACTAACCATTTTTACATATGCAGCTAGAATTCTGATTCTAAGTTTAAAACTATGACATTTAAACAATTGCAACCTATGTGACACTCAAAAGTAGGTCACTCATTTCTTTTAAACATTTAGATTTTTAGTGTCTTTCAGTCCAAATTTACTTAAACTGCTGAAATCCACAGCTCAGCCAGTCTTGTATAAACCTTCAAGTCACTTCAGAATATAACTTTACATTGGATCCACCTCTCAGTAAGTCTTTCTTTGGCCTGCTTTGGGTTCATTTATTCAGTTTTACACGAAAAAGAAAAAAGTCTGGTGTTGTTTTAAAACGCCGGCTTTCTGATAGTGGTGAGTACTGGTAATGCACCCATTTTTGGGATTTAAGAAAATGAATTCCCCACAATTCTAGGTTGCTTTTGGCAATCAGCATTGCCATTCCCAATGGTTTCAGGCTACTGTGTGGCTAGTCCAATGGTGGTTTTAGGCAGTGCCCTTCTGTGCCCATAACATCGGCAAAATGGGTGGCGGCCTATTCTTCATGCACTTCCCTGGGCATTTTCTGGGAATCTCTGGCCATCATGATGTTTTCCATGTCAGTACTGCACAGTTTTGATGTAGGGCTTGGATGCGTGGATAAAAACATCCCACAAGCCCCCCTCTTGCGATGGCCATTCTGTTTCACTGATGGAACTCGCAAGACCTGGGATGTTTCCTCATCTTCTTCCAATAGATGGCACAGTTCAGCATCTTTTTCTCCATCCGGTCGGATCGATCGGTTCTCCTCGCCGGTCCTGATGGGAAGATTGGGCGGTGCCGGGCCCCTTGCGTCTCAGCTCCCAGTCTCCGGATCATCCTCCTTGGCCCGTCTCCAGATTTTCTTTCTCCTAGGATGACAAAGGAAGAGCGGCAATACCTATTCATAGACATTTTTCCCCCACCATTGATATAGTGGGGTGGCATATAAATTTATAGTCAAAACATATGAACATGCACATTTCTTTTTGCATTCAAAAACAAAAACACCCACATTGAGAAACTCAGAATTTGATAGGCGATATGTAGGATATTTTAAGTTAGAACTGAATTAATCTGAGACAGTACCCCCTAGGATTCCAGAGGATTCCTCCAGTTGTTGCAGAGTGTGCCTGGGATGGCAACACTTCAACTGGTTAATGTGCACCCACTTGTCTTCCCCCTCTGCCAAACCGCCTTTGGGGATGCGGATCTTGTAGGCCACAGGGGAGATTTTGTCTATAATCTCAAAGGGTCCCTTCCATGTAGGCAAAAATTTTCGCTGTTTGGCCTGGTTCCTTTCGAAATTGTATAGATAGACCCGGTCCCCCACCTGATATTCCTTCCTGGAAGTCTTTAGGTCATAGTGGGTCTTCATGCTATCAGCTGATCTTTCTAGATTCTGCTGAGCATAAGCAAAAGCATGTTGAAGGTGTTTCCTTAAATTCTCCACATACTCATGAGTTGTGGAGGCATTTATCAGTGTCTGCTCTTGGGTCCTGTAGAGCAAATGCTGAGGAAGCACCATCTTGTGTCCTGTCATCAACTCAAATGGTGACATTTTGGTTGCAGATGAAGGGGTAGATCTGATGGCCATTAGGACCAGAGGTAATCGGATATCCCAACTTGGCCCAGAATCTGCCACAAACTTCTTTAATATGCTCACAATGGTTCGGTTATATCTCTCTACTGCCCCAGAAGAAGCTGGCCGGTAAGCAATATGCAACTTCCTTTTGACCCCCAGTATCTCCCACATCTTTGTCATTACTTCACTGGTGAAGTGGCTACCACTGTCTGACTCAATCCTTTGAGGTAGACCAAAACGGGAAAAGATGTGGTTAATCATCAAGGCAGCTGCGGTTTATGCCTTGCAATTTGGGGCTGGGAGACATTCCACCCACTTGGTAAACAAGCATGTCACAGACAACATGTACTTATTCCCCCTAGCAGAGCGAATCACGGGGCCTACAAAGTCGATTTGCAAATCTGACCATGGCAGTGTCATCCCCCTCTTTTGGAGAGGCGCGTGGTGCGTGAGGGATGATGGCTGAAATTGTGCACACACAAGACACCCCTTCAAGTATTGGTCGAGGTCCTGCCCCATGTGTGGCCAGTATGCAACCTCTCTTAAGATTTCCAATGTCGTGTGAAACCCCCTATGACCGGCGGTGGCCGCATCATGGGCGTGACTTAACATCAGGCTTCGGAATGAGGTAGGAACCACCCACTGATCGTGGCCAGCTTTGGATTTCCTTTACAGCAAACCGTCTTGGATCCGGAACATTTTTGGACATTTCATCAACACTCTTAGGTACTCTTTCCCAATATAATCGGTATCCGTCAGGGGAAAGTTCTCAGGGTCCTCAAGGTGTTGGTAAAACTTACCAATAATTGGATCCCCCTTCTGAGCGGTAATCAAATCAGCATCAGGGGTCTCCTTACTCCATTGTGCAATTGAAAGGTCGTTGTGAGCATTTGTCTGGGACCTAGTGATAGCAGTGACCTGGATTTCCCCCAACAGGGACTCAATCTCAATTAGATCCCCTTGGATGGCCCCGGTTTTGGCCAGCTGATCAGCTAAGTCATTTCCAGTTTTGTCTGGTCCCTCTACTTTGGAATGACCCTTGATCTTCTTCCAATAGATGGTCATTCCCTTCGAGGTGACCAGATCATCAATGTTTTGGATCAACTTCCCATGTTTCAAGGGTTTGTTATTAGCACATAACATGCCTCTGGTTTTCCAATTAACCAGGTGCTCCACGAACCCGTTCCGTACATAATCCGAATCTGTGATTATGACCAGTTCGTGGAGTTGATGCTGGACAGCAGTGAGGATGGCCTGATGCACAGCCATCAATTCTGCCACCTGACTACTTCGGGGACCAATTTTGTATCCAGCGGAGGGTTCTGGGAACTAATTCACCCATGCATTCCCTACGCCGGCCACCAGTTCTTTCTCCCCGTCGTTGTCAACATGGTAAGAGCATCCATCCACATATACAGTGGGCATTCCCTCACACTTGTCCTCTTCAAAGACTTTGTGGGGGGAATTAAGGTATGCCTCCATGTTGTCCTTTATTTTTAGACTTTCGTCCTCGAGACAGTTTTCTCTGGCACAATCATGCAAGTCAGCCAGACCTTGCGCGAGGGGACTCTTCTTGTTTTGGCCATATCTGACCTCCACAGGAAAGCCTTGCATTGACAGAATCCAGGAAGTAATTCAGGAATTACTCACATTTCCGGCCCGGATTCTGTCACTTTGGAGATATTGCAGAGGCTGGTGTGGAGTCTCCACTATGATGTGTTCCCCATGGATAAACGGGCGGTAATTCTTCAATGCCCACACCGTTGCCAGGAGTGCCTTCTCACAATCGTTGAATTTTTCCTCCACAGAGGATAAAGTTTTGCTCGCATAGGAGATTACTTTATTGACCTTGTCATGCTTTTGGTATAATACTGCTGTCAAGCACGTATTAGAGAACCCCGTCTCCAGGAAGAACTCCTTGTTTCTGACAGGGTACGCTAGGCAAGGCGCTTTTGAGAGGCTTCTTTTGAGTTGTTTTACTGCCTCGGCTTGTTCTGGACCCCATTCCCACTTGACCCCCCCTTCAGGAGATGAATCAGGGGTCTGGTGATCTCTGCGTAGCCCTCAATGAACTTTCTGCTGTAATTAGTCAGTCCAAGGAGGCTCCTTAGTTCCCGCAGAGTTGTGGGGTCTTTCAGTTTCTGAAGTGCTTCCACTTTCCTTTCCTGGGGACAGAGACCCTGAGGAGTAATCTCATGCCCCAAGAAATTAAGACGGGTTCTACACCACTGTGCTTTCTGAAAGGAAAGTTTTGCTCCGGCGGCCCTCAACTGGGTCAGAACATAACGGATCTCCGCTATGTGTTCCTCCACAGATGAACTTTTGATGAGGACATCATCTACATAAGCCAGGTTACCCCTCGCACCCAGGTCGGGCATGGCCTTATGTAGGAAAATATTGAACTCATTACCGGAGTTAAGGTATCCGAAGGGAGTCCGGGTCCATGTGTACTGCTGGCCCCCAAAGGTAAAAGCCAGCTTGTATTGGTCCTCCCTACTGACAGGCACAGTCCAGTATCCATTGGTCAGGTCTATTGCAGTGAATACCTGTGACCCCTGGATCTGGGCCAGCCCTTGGTCAATGTAGGGCAGAGGCCATCGGGAAGTATGGACCCGTTTGTTGAGCTCCCTGAGGTCGGTGCAGAGTCTCCACTGGCCGTTTGGCTTTAATATTCCCAGCACCGGATTATTGAAGGTGCTGTGGACTGGACGGATTATTCCCCGGGACTCAAGGTTCTTAATTATTTCAGTAAGGGACTCCATTGATGCGAGAGGCAAGCGATATTGCTTCACAAACACTGGAGTCATGCCAGGGTCCGTGGGGATTGTTGTTGTGTGGATGTCAGTGCGACCACAGTCATATGAGTCTACCGCAAAGAGATCTTGGAAATCCAAGAAAACTTGTTTCAACTTTTGCTTTTGTTCCAGAGTCACACAGGCATCAGCTAGGTTGACTCTCTCTTCCACCATCTGCCTGAAGCCTGGAAAGACTTCTGGTTTGGCTATTTCAGCGGCCTCCTCCAGCTGGGTGGAGAAGTCCCTGGTCAGAGTGCTGATTTGGACTGGGGGCTTCAGGTGGGAAAGGCAGCCCTCATGGACTTGGAAAATCACCTCATCCCTCCTGAAGTCACAAGTCACATCTTCCTTACCATAGGGGCAAGAAGTGTACACCAGGAAGTTCCCCCCATGCCGGGTAAAAATCCTGTCTGGTGTTGTATTGTCATCACTGTCACTGTCAAAGCAGTCCTTGGGGATTGGCCCTAACAGTTCATTACCTAAATCTATGGAAAAATGTCGGTCATCAACCGCCATTCCAATAATGGTGCCTGCGGCTAGAGTAATACTCTTTAAGTCGCTGTTATCCACCTCTATTAGAATGGTGTCATGTTCTATGTTGACTAATGGTGTTGGGTTTACCCCCAACCCTTGCTGTTGGAGAGAAGCGTTTAGATGTATGTAAGCATCAGGGTTTTGCAAATATTGTCCTCTTTTAGCTTTCACTTCCAGGGAGAATTGTCGGGTCCTTTCTGGGATGGTGACTTCCTCTTTGATCTGAATTTCAACTGCATAAGGTAGCAATTGAGCTGACCTAAATGCTTTTTCTGGATCATCAAAGCCCATGGGATTATCCGCTAATCGGGACCAAGCTTTGAAGTTTATTAGGTCCAAACTAATGGCAAAGCGATTGAGAATGTCACTGCCTAAGTAAAAGGCGGCAGGGACGTCTCGCACGACCCAACAATTGTGGACTATGCTCTTGTTGCCAATGGAGATTTTGAGCATACACCTGCTTGGCAGGAGATGTTTGGAATTAGGTGCTTCCAGGTCCATTTCCCATTTGTCTATCAGTTTGAATGTGGGAATGGCTGGATCTTTTGGGAGTTGGCGGAACATGGCTTCGCTGATGAAGCTCTTACCGTTGTTCACACACACTCGAGTGAGAACAGAGTCCTTCCCATCATTTAATTGGACAGGGATGAACAACTGCTCTCCAATTTGCTGAATATCAGCCAGGCTCTGAGCTGATTTCACATCTTTCTGGACTATAGGAGTGGGAGTTTCTGATTGTGGATTAGTATAGAATCTCAGAGTGTTTCCTTCCAGCGTGGAGTACCACTTTAGACTGGAAGGAAGGTTGATTTTCAGAAATAGAGAGGACCCTCCATCACCAGTCTGTTGTCCTACTGCTATTACTGTCACGTCTGGAATTTGGCTATTCTGGAAGTGAAATTCTACTTGGTCAGATTTTTGTTCAACCATGTGGCAGGTGCCGTTTAAACTAACATGGTTGACACTCTGTTTTAATTTTATTGGTCGGCTAGTCTGGGTCCAGAGGACCTTGTTTACGCAATCTATTAAGGGTGACAACCTCCTCAGGAGGTTATTCCCCAGTAAACAAGGGGTGCCCTCTGGAGTCACTACTATGATCGGGTGTTTCACCTTGTGTCGCCCGATCTTAATGTCCAAGTCTGCAGTCCCCTCAACGGGAATTTCCTTCCTGTCAAAGTTCTGCAGTTGTCCAGGAAGAGAGGTGAGAGGAATTTGGTAATTCTCTCCCCTTCCTGCATTCAGTTCGTCAAAGGCCCTTCTGGACAGAAGGGTAGCTTGAGATCCAGTGTCCACCAGTGCCAAAATTGTACCCTGCCCCTGTACTTGTACCGGGGCATAGTATCTTCCCTCCTTCTCCTCAAGGGGGCACAGATAATGCACATTTTTGGACAACTGGTGGGCTAACTTTCTAGTTTTGGACATCGCTAGCGAAGAGATTTGGGCAGAATTCTGTGGAGAGCCTTGGGAATCTGAAAGAAAAAGTTGGCAACTGGAGATCAGAGCCATTGTGGGTTCCCCTGGCTCCGGTTCTGGGCCGCCCCCCCCCCCCTTTTTGGAGGCAGTCATCAGGATGGGTTTGAACCAGGGGATTTTCTTGCTGTTGGTTCTGGGATGAGATGGTGGGCGGCGGTAGCTCAGTCTCCCCATCTCCCCAGTCTGGATTTGCATCCCTAGGGACCCATTTTTCTTTGGGAGGAGTTCCCCCCTCTCTGAAGGAGAAGATCCTTTTCCCAGGATCCTCTGAGGATCCCTCTCCCTCAAATTGGAAGATCTGTACCTCCTCCTCAAACTGAGTCTGTTTGGGTCTTTTGTTTCTCCTACCCCCCCTCTGCTCCTTAGGAGGCAGACTTTCAGGGGCAGGATATTTTGTTTCCGGTTCCTGGTTTTCCAAGGGCTGTTTACAAGTTGGGAAGGAAGCTTCCTCCAAGGCTTTACACCCCCCTTCCCTTTGTGCCTCCTCCCTGGGAACCGGTGAGTTATCGGGGTGCTGCCCCCGTCATTGTTCTGGAGCACCAGGTCCAGAGTTGGGTGCGTTCTGCGCCGGCATGCCGATCTGAGGGTTCTGCTGAGCCCTCAGTATGTGACCCAGATCCCGCGCCATGTTTTGAACCTGGCGCTCTAACTGGGAAACCCGCTCAGGCTGATACGGGGCCCTGTTTTCTCCCCTGGGCTGATCCCGGGAAGGGTAGCTATCCCTTCTTTGGTAGTACCCCTGGTTGGGAAGATTTGGATACCCCTCCACCCTTGGCCTCCCCTCTCCCGGATTCGGTTGTCTGGGCTCAGGGAATTGGGGAAAGAAGGGTGGAGGATTTTGGGGCTGGAAATTGGGTGGATACCTGGGGAAAAAGTTCTGCCCAGGATTTGGAGAATTTCTGCCCTCCTGTGGGAAGTTGGGAGGGAAGTTCCCTGGGTTAGGTGCTTGGCTGGATCCCCCCCCTTGGGCTGGAGGAGTCCACACATAACTAAGGATGGGTCGACTTCCCTTGTAACGGGGACTTACATAGTCAGGAGAGCGAGGGACCCCATTTGTGGGACTACCTCCTTGACTCCCTGTTTGTGACTGGCCCGAGGACCTTCTGGGCCTAGCATTATTAGGTGCAGGTAGGTTTTTAGGCCCCCCCATCTCCAACTCTAAAACGGGGGTGACCTTTACCTCTGCCACCTTGGCAGCAGCAGGGGTGTTGTTGGCTTTGGGGTTTTTGGGCGCATTATTTTTATTTTCTATTGGCTTCTGCACCTCATAGATCCGGGTCGCCTGTTCAATGACCCAGTCTAAAGATCTTTTCTCGTGAAAATCCCTCACAAGCTGGGTCATTATGTATTTGGGCAAGGCATGGAAAAACGTATTAATAAATTCTCTGCTATCCGTGCGCACCCTTCTTGTGGTCTGTGCAAAAGCACGCTTTAATTCCTGCACAAACTCTTGTGGGGCCTGATCCTCCCCACATTGTAAATTGTAGGCTGCCTTGCGAGCCTCTTGAGGATTTCTATGAGTAGAAAAATGTTTCAAGATGGCCGCCTTATAGGTGGACCATCTTAAATGATTTTGGTCCTCCAGCCCCGCAAAGAAACTGAAGTATTCCGGGGAGAAGGTCCACTTTACATATTGAATACAGCTTTGGCTGTCCTTCAAATGGAAAGTCTCCATCATTTGCTCAAACAACTCTAAGTGCTCCCAAACAGAATACTTGGCGTTCTTATGATAAGGCGTGATGACACTCCTGATTGCCTTAATCTGTTTCAATGGGTCCTTAAGCAAGGCCCTTTTTGCCTTATTGGCCTTTTTGGTTCGGGTAACCCTTGTCCATTCGTCCTCTGACTCAGAGGCACTGCTCCCAGAGGTTCCTGTCTGATCTTCCAGGTTTTCCCGGATTCTGCGAGCCTGGGAATGGCTGGCAGAATGTGGGGACCTGGTCTCCTGTGTCCTGTACCGTTCAGAGGAGTCTTCAGATTCCTCTTTGCTGCCAGGATTTGATGGGTACCCCCCCCACTGACCTAACTGGGCAGAGGTTTTCAGGATGCCCTTAATGGGCCTACTCACCTGGGGTTCCCCATCAAATTGCACTGTGCTTGGGTGCCCATACCCAGATGCCTGCCCCTCCATTTCTGGGTGGTACTGGCCTATGGGCCCCATGCTTCTGGCTGGATAGTAATCTGCCATCCCTGTGGCCCTGTGCTCATGTGCGCCAGGGGACATGGGGGTGGCAGAGTCCAGGGACTGAGAGAGATACAGGCCTCTGGTACTAGGGCTCCTGGGGTTATGCTCAGGAGTTTCTCTTTCCCAGCGAACCTCATCTCTATCCGCCCCTGCTCCCTGTTGCAATGCAAGAGCCTGCGCCTTCAGTTCCTCAGTTAAGGCCTTACTAGACTCTATCAGTCTCTCCTGCATCGCTACCTGTTGTTGGAGTCTATCATTGTGCTGGCAGAGAGCCTCATTCTCTCTCTGTGTTTCCTGATTGGTCCTGGAGCACTGGGCCAGTCTTTGCTGCAGGAGGGTTACCTCCTGAGCTGTGTCCCTATTGGCCTGCTCCTTTCTTGCCAGAGCATCCTCCACCTTCCTGGTGTGCTCTAACAAGTTATGGTGTTCTTTTTGGAGGTCACCCAGTCCCTGGAGGGCCAGGTGATTTTCTTCCATTTTCCTTTTTAAGTGGCAGACTTCCTGGCCTAAGGTATCCCTTTCCTGACTAAGAGCCTGCATCTGTGCCGCCAGGTCGTCCCTTTGCCTTTGGAAGGCACCAACTTTCTGGCGCTCCTGGTCAAACTCTGCCTGGGTATCCAGGTCTTTCAAAATCAGTTTATTGCTCTCTGCCTTCTCCCTATCTAGGTGGCTTTGCAGGGTGACTACCTGCTCAGCACATGCCCTATTGAAGTCTAACTGTTGCTCCAGCTTTTTCTGGCTCTGCAGTAGGGAGTCCAAACCTTCTTGGTACTCCTTCTGCAAGGCCAGAAATCTGGTATCCTGGTCAGCCTTTTCCTGTTGCAGGATGTCCATATCCCTCTTTATTTTAATGATGTGCTGTCTACTCTCATTTTCTGACTCCTGGCTCCCCTGCAGCCTCTCCTCAGAAGAGACCAGGTCAGATTGGACCTTCTCTAACGCCACATTTATCCTGCATGTCTCCCATATATAGGTACAGGTATGCCGCTATCCTAACCATCTTGTCTTGTTCATCCTTAGCTTTAGGAGCCATGTATAGTTCACTCAGGGCCACATGTAAGGGACCCTGATCTCTCCATATATCTGACCCTGTTTCCATGACCTGTTGCGTGATGGCCTGCAACCAGACCATGCGGTCCTGGTGAGTCCACTCACCTCTCACAAATAACTTATGTAAGAAGTGCTCTCTGGCTATTTTCATGTCTACTAAGGTCGTCATTCTGGAATTTGAGTTCCTTCCTGACTTACAGAAGTTTGTATTTTATTTTTGCAAAACAGACCTTTTCCTCAGAGTGTTCCTTTGAGGAGTGCTTTACAGCGTAACACAGCGTGGTGATCCGACCGGATATGTGTATCTGGTCAGCTGGCACACTGTATTAATCTGCACAAGTGATAGATCTAACCCAAACGTCCGGCCCGAGCCCCCAATTTGTAAGAGGGTTCAATTCAACACTACAGCTAAGTCAATGCCTAGTCTGGGATACTGAATGGAAACCCTTATTAATATATCTTTATGTCCAGTTCATGCGTTCTGGATGACTACCCCTATATAACACCCCTCTCTTGGAACCCCCCTGACCCCACTGAGCCAAGAAGTAGTTCTGTTTTGCAAGTTTAAAAGGTTTATTTGATAATTTAAACAATAGATATATATATCACACTTTATAATAAATTAATAATTGAATATCACACTTAATCTGAGCAGTAATCAATAATGGATAGTCCGGCACTAGCACACTTCTTTATAATCAATGATGAGTGGTGATAGGATGGATAAGATAGCAACACTGGTAAATAGGGACAGAAGAATACGGTGGTAGAGAATGCTTTATATAAGTTCAGATGGATGTAATGTTGAATGAAAATGCAATACAGAAAATACTCAATATGATTTCAACAAAACAATGTAATCACTTTTCTCTGGCAATCCCCTCCCCCCTTTATGCAATGCAAGGAAATGGAAGGAAAGCACACAGTTCTCAGAAATGCAATCAAATGTAATTCAGTTCACCCCAGCAAGCTTAGACCACAGAAGTTGGAAACACAGGCCCAAAATGCTTTTATATGTGCTGGCAATGAAGTGAAAAATATGCTAAAATGCTTTTAATTCCCTCTAGAGGTTCAGGGTGAGTGGTATCTAGTTAATATTAGTCCAGGCTCACTCTAGCAATGATTCAGGGATGGTTCTTAAGAGGCAAACGAATTTTTAGCAAGGAAAGCAAGGAAACTGTTGTTTTCACACGTGGAGAAATTTGCAAATCGCGGCAAAATTCGTGAGTGCGTTTTTCACGATTGCGGCAAAGGTGTATGGAATAGGAATGCGGTTCTAGGTTCGTTCAAAAGCCAAGATTCTAAGCTTTCAGAGGAAAGTTAAACCAAGTTCCTAGCACAAACGGTTACGGAGTTATGAGCGATATGGTAAAGGTCGTTTTTCAGATTTGAAATTTTAAAGTTCAAAGTGACAATTGACAGCTAGCAACTAGAAATGACAGGTTACAGCTTTTAGGCAGTTCTACTTAGATTAAAATAGATTGAATTATATTATTTTAACTAAGAGATTGGTTCTGCACAGTTCTGCTAGGTACTCACAATATATTTTTGAATTAGGCCTTGCCACGGATCTGGTCAGGTTTTAGACTGGACTCTGGTCTGGTCTGGGTCTCTTCACAGTGATCTGGGTCAGCTCTCTGGTTCTGCTAACAGCGGTCTGGGTCAGCTCTGCTCTGCTGGTCTAGCCTCTCTGGATTCTGGAGATTGATGGATTTGAAGTCTGGATCTCTGGATGTTGTATGGTCCGGCAGCATGCTCCGCAGCAAATGGAATTGAATGTCCCTATCTGTCCTGACTGTCTGCTTTTATGTGTTTTGAAAATGGGTGGAAAGGCTAGCTTCCTAGGCCCTACCCCTCTCCACTTGTCATTGGCCACTTCATCCTCTTCCCCTTGATTGGGGGAATGAAATGAAGTGTCATCATGATGAGGTCTGTTTATGGTACAGAGAACCCACCCCTGTCAAATTACACACAATCTATATTTTGACCCAAAAGACATATTTGCACAGGTACACATTTGTTTAAAATTACATGCACCCATCACATATCACAGGAGGTATACCCTGTCCAAATCTGCTCTTCCTGGGAGCTTGCATTCAGAAATGGCAACATATTTCACTTTTTGGTCAGGTTACCAATATCAGATTCTTACTCAAATTTACCCAAATGTGTGCAAGGCATGCAGGCATTAATTGATGAAGTATCAGACTTTTAACATGCATACATTTTAAGTAATACCCTCTTAACTGCTAGCTTGCCCCCAGATCATGCCGCCGGTTCTAAAAACCTCTTAAAATGTGGGCAGAAAAATCACAAGAATTATGGTATCATTTAAATAATTATGACAAGTCCGTACTATGAGTTATTCATCTTTTTCTAAGACCATATTCCGGCTACAGGGGTGTGTCTTTTCAGGTCACATGGTACAGAAACCAGTTTTTCCACTTTCTTCAAGCTCAGCCTCTGTCTCCAGTTTCTCCCCCTCCCAGTTTCTGCCAAGCCAGCTTGCTCTCACATGCAGTGCTCCTCCCCTTTCCTTCCAGGAGGAAACCACATTTACGAAGTCCCACCAATAAAACATTTGCCTGAGTCAGGACAGGGCTTTGTTCAATTTCCTGCAGAGCCCAGGTAATTCAATCAGAGAAGTGTCAGATCCCTTTTGGTGGGAACAGCAAAAGGGCAGCTAGGCCTGGGAACACAGCTGTTGTGCAAGTCTCATCTCCTGTCGGGGGTAGCTGGTGGGCAGAATTCAGTTCCTTAAGCCAGGCCCCAGCTAATGTCACTTTTAGTTACCCAGTTTTCTGCATTCAAATAAAACTAACCATTTTTACATATGCAGCTAGAATTCTGATTCTAAGTTTAAAACTATGACATTTAAACAATTGCAACCTATGTGACACTCAAAAGTAGGTCACTCATTTCTTTTAAACATTTAGATTTTTAGTGTCTTTCAGTCCAAATTTACTTAAACTGCTGAAATCCACAGCTCAGCCAGTCTTGTATAAACCTTCAAGTCACTTCAGAATATAACTTTACATTGGATCCACCTCTCAGTAAGTCTTTCTTTGGCCTGCTTTGGGTTCATTTATTCAGTTTTACACGAAAAAGAAAAAAAGTCTGGTGTTGTTTTAAAACGCCGGCTTTCTGATAGTGGTGAGTACTGGTAATGCACCCATTTTTGGGATTTAAGAAAATGAATTCCCCACAATTCTAGGTTGCTTTTGGCAATCAGCATTGCCATTCCCAATGGTTTCAGGCTACTGTGTGGGTAGTCCAATGGTGGTTTTAGGCAGTGCCCTTCTGTGCCCATAACATCGGCAAAATGGGTGGCAGCCTATTCTTCATGCACTTCCCTGGGCATTTTCTGGGAATCTCTGGCCATCATGATGTTTTCCATGTCAGTACTGCACAGTTTTGAGGTAGGGCTTGGATGCGTGGATAAAAACATCCCACAGAAGCGATACTGCTAGCGGAGGAAGAGGTAATGCATTTGGGGCCGCAGAGAGATGAAGAGCAGGAGGAAGTGAGAAGACAGGTAAGGGACGTAGAAGGAGGAAGGTGGAGACATGGGCGGGTTCTTGTTATATTGGACAACTCAGTTATCAGAATGGTTGAGATGGACATGGAGAACAGATATTCTGCCATGGACTCAGAGGCTGAGCAGGGAGGACAGCAGATGGCAACCTATGCTAGTATTAATTAAGCTTCTGTAACTGTAGAAGGGTTAGGGGATGTAGTAGCCGGAGTAGATGATGAAGGAGAGCAATGGTATGACGAGCAAGGAGAGCAGGGTGCAGGCACCCTACCTCCCGCTCCAGTAGCAATAGAAAGCACACCATGGAGACATAGGACGTGCCAGGGTATTTGCATGGCTGCAGTAAGTAGTAGCGGAGAGATGGGGGCAGCCCCATTAAAAATAGGTACAGCTCAGTTTCTGATGCTCCCGAAGGGTCTAGGAAGGACGTGTTATGTCCCATGGTCACACATTGACCGGAATAACTTGGTGAAGGCACTCCCTTTGCTCACTGCAGGGGTGGGGGAGTTGATTAATGTATTGGAGAAGCATACTGCCAGGGCCATCTTGACCATAGGTGACATGAAGAGCTTATTCACGGCCCTATAGGGGGAGCAGTCAGACAAGCTTTGGAAGAGATCAGGGTATCCAGTAGTTCATTTGGATACAAATACCCATGATGGAGCAGCTTTTACTAATCTTAGGGCATAAGTATGGGGGGCCTTGTAAATTATGTATCCTGATACGCCTAATATCAGTTCGATTTTAACCAAGACAATGAAATTGGATAATGATCCTGATGCACACATCCAGTTAATTCTGGAGATGTGGAGGGCTGAAACGGGAGAGGCATGGGACAAGAATGTGGTGATTTTTTTTTACCACATACTGAAGTAGGGACTTTCTGAAAAACGTCCAGCATGATTTAAATAAAGTACTATCACCTCATCAGCTACACCGTCCATTCTGGGTTATCAATATGCAGAGAAGAGGATTTAGGAGGTCTGATGGGTCCCCTGTCCAGCATGCTGTGCTGCTCTCGCAGCTGATCGAAGCGTTAACCTTGCCAGCAGAGATAGGTCTAGTGAAGTGTGCTGCCCATATTAGCCACACTAATTCAAAAGTTCTCTGAAATTATGCCACAGACAAGCTGGTGAAGGAAGTAGCGTGTTTTCCTTTCACAGATTCCCAGCAAAAGGAAATTATGTCCCAACAGGTACAGTTATCAGCCCCGTACACAGCAGTCCTGGTGCTCCAGATACTAGAAATGCAAAGGAAAGCCCCTAGAGAAGAACAGACGCTCTGGAAAAAGAGAGGATGTGTTCTCTCAACCACATACTTGCTTTGGAGACAGGAGGTGATGAGGAAGGCAGGCATGCCTGTAGAGCTGCTTCTTTTGGCCCTAGAGCAACTTCATTACATGTCACATTTCTCGATGACAAATCACAGCAGAGATCTAGGAGGATTGAATTATCCCTAACTTAAAGAACAGGTAAGTAGATTGGTAGGGAATTGTGTAGTGTGCCAGGAGTTCAATCCTGAAAATACCATGAGGTCGGTGAAGGGGGGGGGGTTCTTGCCCAGCCCCTCTGGTCCATTCGTGGCGCTCCACCTCAATTTTGTGGACATGATAACGAGGTGCAGTAATTTCAGATATCTTATTGTGGTGGCTTGTCCATTCTCCCAGTGGCTTGAGGTTGGTCTCTGCGTACATACTGATGCTAAATTGGCAGCAAGATTTCTGGTGAGAGAGGTATTTCCAAGATGGGGAATTTGCAGAAATCACTTAGCTGATAGAAATAAAGCATCGGTTGTGCTCATTGTACCATCCACATGCCAACGGATTTGTGGAGAGGCTCAATGGGGCCCTTAAGGCCCGGTTAGCCAATTTGTGTGCAGGGTTAAATGAATCATGATATGATAGTTTATTTATATCGCGCCCATACACAAGTGTTTCAGGGCACGATGAGGCAAGGGAGGAGTACAAGGGAGGAAAAAAAATAAAACACAATGATCTTACTAGGCACTGTGACATTGAGAATGTGCAAGTGCAGAGTAGAGGGAGAGAGGAAAGTGCAAGGGGCAGGGGGGAGTTGAAAGTGCTGAAACAGGATTAAAAGTAACAACAACAGTTAGTGCGGTCGGCAGGTGGAAAGTGCAATAAATTAAGCACAGACAATGAGTGTCAGATAAGTGTAGGTAAGGGGACTGAAGGGTTGCAGAAACGGACCCAAGTGCAGGGTCTCCATGAGGCAGTGCATGTAAGCAGATGGTTGGGCAGGGATCTGGGCCTTAATACAGAGGGTAACCAGGAGCTCAGGGAAGAAACAGACAGATCAGTAGGAGAGAGGTAGAGAGAAGGAGAGAAGGCAGAAACAAAGAAGAAGGTCTTGAGGTGCTTCCAGAACCAAAGGTGGTTCTCTTTGAGTTTCAGAGAGGTAGGAAGGCTGTTCCAGAGGGAGGCCCCAGCCGAAGAAAGAGATCTACCACCAACTCGTTGCTTGGAGAAGCGACTGACCCTGATGGAGTTGAAGGTAGAGGAGCGAAGTGCTTGAGTAGGAAGGTATTTCCAGAAGGAGAGTTGAAGGTATTGCAGACCTAGGCCCCAGAAGGCCTTGTATACAATGCAGAGGGTCTTGAATTTAATCCTTGCAGCCACAGGGAGCCAATGAAGAGATTTCAGGGAAGGAGAGATACGATCTCGGGGTTTAAGGCCAAAGACAAGTCTCGCAGTCCTGTTCTGGATGAGTTACAAAGGGTGGAGAGTAGAGGCAGGCAGATTTAGAAAGAGGCTGTTGCAGTAGTCTAGCCTGGAGAGAACCAGAACTCTAGAGACAGTGAGCTTCTGGGGGAAGGAGAGGAAAAGAAGACTACCCCTGAGGAGGTGCAGTTGTTAGTTAGTCTTCTTAGAGACATCGGTGATGTGTGGAGAAAAGGAGAGCGTGAAGTCAAAGATGACCCTGAGATTCTTAGCCTCACAGGTGGGAACAGGAAGGGGGCCAAGGGAGGCCAGCCAGAAAGTGACAGGAAAGGAAGATGCAGGAGTACCAATGAAAATGATCTCTGTCTTACTAGCATTGAGGCAGAGGTCATTGGTGGCACACCAATCCTGGATTGCAGACAGACAGTCAGAGATGAGGGAGGGAGAGGAGGTGGCTGAGGGGAGCCTGAAAATGAGCTGAGTGTCACCCGCATAGCAGTGATGATTGGAGCAGCGATGCAGTGGGCGGGGGTGATAGGTATTGGTTGAAGAGCCAGGGAGAGAGGTTAGACCCCTGGGGAACACTACAAGTGGAAAGTGAAAGGACCCAAGTAGGACATGGGAGGGTCGGTCAGAGAGGAAAGAGTTCAGCCAGGCCAGGGCCTGATCAGTGATACCCAGGTTATCACGGAGGCATTTGAGCAGGATGGCATGGTTGACGTTGTCAAAGGCAGTAGAGAGATCGAGTAGGATGAGGACAGGGGAGATTGGAATCAAGGTTGGGGAACAAGTCTTCACAGATGTTCAAGAGAGCAGTTTCTGTGAACCTGGCAGCTCTGAAGCCAGACTGAAAGTCATGAAGACAACAGACAGAGCCAGTGTGGAGGTTAAGATGGGAGATGGCCAGCTTTTTCAAGACCTTGCCCAGGTAAGGGGTCATAGAGATCGGCAGAAGTTAGCCGGCAGAGAGGGGTTGTCTGTGGGTTTCTTGAGAAGAGAGTGCACAAGAGAGTGCTTCAAAGGGGATGGGAAGGCTCCAGTGACGAAGGAATTATTGCAGAAATTGGTCAGGGCAGGAGTGAGGGCGTCAATGTGATCCTTGATGGTTTTAGACAAACAGGGAAGAACCTGTTTTGACGAGACTTTCATAGATCGGACTTGTCTAAAAATCTCAAATGGGGAGAACAGAGGAAAGGAAGAGAAAGAGGGAGGAGAGGGAGCTGTGGGGGGGCGGAAGTAGGGGAGAGAGAAGAGGAGGAGAAAACGAGAGGGTGGACAGGATGTCCTGGGTTTTTGTGATAAAATGAGAAGCCAGGGCCGTGCAGAGGGCCTGGGAGGGGACAGAAGTGGAGACTGTTGCAGGATTGGCCAGCTCCTTGCAGATTTTAAAGAGTTTGGCTGAGTTGTTCTATGCTGCAGAGACACAGGCTTGGATGTGGGCTCTCTTCTTGCGGACAGAGAGCCGGTAATGTCATTGGAGCATGTGGCAGGCCAGTTTGTCAGAGGATGCACAAGAAGCCAGTCATTTCCTCTCGGCAACCCTACAGTTGCGTTTCAGGGTGATGAGGTCAGAGTCGTACCAAGACAGGAGCAAGAACATTGAGAGTATCAGAGATAGCAGTGTGGAGCTTGGAAAGGACAGTGTCAGGATGTGAGCCTGCATGAGGTGGAGGAGGGGGAGAGAAAGTAGCAGCAAAAGCCACAGCTGACATGCGCTTCATGGGCCAGATAACTGAGAAGGTATGTTGCAGTACTGGAACTGGCTTGGCCTGCGGGGTGGAGAGGGAGAGATTGGGATTAAAGGAGAAAGTGGTCCCTCCAGGAGAGAGGAGTGGTGAGAGGGTTAGAGAGTGGGAGGTTGGGGGAGATGAGAACATCTAGTGTGTGCCCTGCAGAGTGAGTTGGGCCAGAGGGAAGAATTGAAAGAGGGAGAGAGTCGCAGATGTCGCGAAAGAGTCCAGAGGAGGGACAGCAAGCATCCAGGTGGATGTTGAAGTCTCCAAGGATGGAGGAGTGGTCCTCCCACTCGGAGACGAAGGAGGTGATCTGGCCAGGTGGCCGGTAAATAGTAAGAGTGGTGAGGAGAGAGAGAAAGCCTACAGACTAGACATTCAAAGGAGGTGTAGGCCAGCATGGGATTGATAGAGGCAGGAATCCACTCAGGGTAGATCAAGGCTGCACCCCCACAGATGCGGTTGGCTCTTGGCACGGAGAGGATCTTGTAGCCATCAGGGAGGAGAGTGTCAAAACTCATAACAGAGCCAGCATCAAGGTCATGCTCTTGTAGGAGACGGCAGATGTCAGAGGAGTGTTTAACAGCTGAGCGAGAGTTAAGAGTGGCAAGGTGGAGAACGTTGCTGTCCTTGAAAGACTTCCGGGGAGGGGTACAGATCAGAGGTACTCCCTGCGCAGGTGTAGGAGCAGCCCGAGAGAGGGCGGAAAGGAAGAAGAGGGCAGAGTAGGGACAGCGAGGGAGAGGGGGCAGAGGGTGGAGGCAATGAAGCCACAGAAGGGAGGGAAGGGATAGTGAGAGCAGAAAGAAAATTGATAAGGCATGGGAAATGTCTGTCAAAGAGGAGGAGGTTGGCCTGAGGGCCTTGGACCAGGACGGTACCATTCCTGTAAACATTAATGATGATCTTGGAGAAGTGGAAAGCGGGAAGGAGGGCCTCCTACCAGGTGCCACCGTTAATGGGAGAGGAGGAGAAAGATGAGAGCACAGAGACCATATGAAGAGTCCATAGGTCTGGCGAAGGAACGACAAAGAGAATGTCGTCGAGAGTCTGTCTGGTGGAAGCGCTGGCGTAGGTATCAGTGATAGGTAGGCCTGGGTTGGAGACCAGGATATCCTTTTTGAACTTCTTCCTACGAGACTTAGTGAAGAGGGAAGGATAGTTGATAGAGTAACAGTTGGAAAAGATAGGAGAGACAGAGGGTAAGCTACATATACACTTCTCTCACCTACATGTATGACATCAAATGCACACAAGACTACAGCGGTCTTAGGAGAGGAATTTAAGGAATATCTTACAAAATTAGTGAAAAGTGTTAAGATTATAACATCACAGGTTGTGTCTTCTCACCAACAGACAACAGGAGAAAGCAGCAAGACTAGCGACGATCAGCACAAAATACAGCTTCTCCCTGGGGACAAAGTCTACATTCCAAGGACCTCATGCAGTTGTCTACGTGACTCTGGCTGCCATAAAGGTGGAGGGCAATAACAGTTGGATCCACCTGAAAGGAATTTGAAGGGATGCCAGCAGCCCTCCACCTGCACAGGAGCAGGAGTAGGCATAGAATTTAAGTAGCAGGGACATTCTTGACGGAAAAAGAATGAGTCACCTAGTAAGATGGTCAGCGTATGAACAGGACAAGGTTTACAATCCTGCAGGGGAACAGATGTTATCTTGCTGTCCAACTGTTGTTGCCCTCCACCTACACGGCAGTCGGAATCATGTAGTTCACCCTGTGCGGCCCATGGAAATACTGCTTTTACCAGCGAGTGAGCAGCTGTGTCTTGTGCTGCTTTCCCCAATTTCTCCTGATGTCTGTTGGTGAGAAGACACAACCTGTGATGATATGATCTTAACACTTTTCATTAATGCTGTAAGGTGTTCCCATAGCTCCTCTCCTAGGACTGCTGTAGGCTTTTGTGCGTCTGTGTAGGTCAGAGAGGTGTATGTAGCCTACGCCCACCCACAATTTCGTGAGGGCTCAAGTGATGGTCCCTGGCTGGCTGGTTCTGTAAAAAAAAACAGGTCTACTGGGAGGCATGTAAACCATGATTTTTTAAACTCTGCACCTATTTTAGCTAAACGTGCCTTAAGGACCCCATTGAGCCTCTCCACAATACCGTTGGCCTGCAGGTGATATACTGAGCACAACTGATGCTATATTCCTAGCAGCGAAGTGATTTCTACAAACAAGGCATTAAAGAAGTGGGTACTCTTGTCGGATTTTAGGACCTCGCACATTCCCCATTTTGGAAATACCTCTCACCAGAAATCTCACTGCCAATTTAGCTTCAGGATGTACTCGGGGACCAACCTCAAACCACCGGGTAAATGAGTAAGCCATGACAATTCAATATTTTAAGTGACTGCACCTTGTTATGTCCACAAAATCGATGTGAAGCTCCTTGAATGGACCAGAGGGCCTGGGCGAGACCTCATGTTATTTCTGAGATTCAACTCCTTGTACACTACACCATTCCTTACGAATCTACTTACCTGTTCTTGTAAGTTAGGGATAAACCAGTCCCCCAGGAGCTCTGCTGCGATTTGTCATTGAGAAGTCTGCAACGGGTAATGTAGTTGCTCTAGAGCAAAAAGAAGCAGCTCTACAGGCATTACTACCTTCCCTGTCACCTCCTGCCTCCAACTCAAATCTGTGGGTGCGAGAACATGTTCTATATTTTTCCAGACCTCCCGTTCTTCTATAGGGGCTTTCCCTTGCATTTCTATTATCTGCAGTACCGGGTCTACGGTATACAGGGCTGTTAACTGTATGTGTTTGGACACAGTTTCCTTTTTCTGGGAATCTGTGATAGGAAAATACACTGCTTCCTTCACCACCATGACTCTGCTATTTAATTAGTGTGGTTAGTTTGGTGTGAGAAACCTGAAGGTGTCTCCCTAGCTAGTCCCCGGGGATCTGTCATCCAGGTGGCTAGGACACGGCCATCGCTATTGGATCCAGTTCCTGGGGGTGAACCAGTGAGGGAGGATCACCTGGATGGGGGGGTCCTTGAGGAGTGGGACACCGACCAGTGAGACACGGTATAACCCTTCCTTTGACACTTTTTCCCCTCCTCTCACATAGGACATTCTAAACCACTGCCCCACCCATTCTCCAACATGAATACTTTTGCACACCACAAAGGACAACTGACTAACACCAGAGCGATTTACCTGACATGTCCCAATACAAGCGTCAGGCAAAGTCAGGCAATTGATCAGAATCACACACACCTGATAGCCCTTTCCCTTCCCCACAGGGATAAAAGGTGGAGTCCGAGAGCACAGTAAGAGCACGGCAGACAGCACAAAAAGACAGCTAATCAGATGCAGCAGTTCAAGAGAAGGAGAAAGGTGGCAGGAATGGAGAGGGTGGCGGGGAGAGAAGTGACCTTGCCCATTTCATCCCACACCCGTTGAACCTTAGTGGAAGAGAGCCTAAGACCGCCAACAATAGCACAAGTGTCTTGTAGCAGATTTCAACGGTACAAGGGGCAGCCTACACCATAAACAGGAGCGAGGGAAGCTCCCACGACCGTGGTACCGTCCTTGACTCCAATGAAGAAGAAAAGAAAAGTGGTTCATCACAGCGGGTGAGTCAAGGGGAGAAACGATAAGAACTGGGCTGTGTTGAATGAGAAGCGCAAAGTGGCAAGTTTGAGCCAAGTTTAATTAACTGTGTAAAGAACTGCAAGAAGTGTTAAGGGGATACCAGCTGCAGTGGGAAAGCCGGCACCACGTGGGTGCTAATTCAAGAGACTCTGGTCGATCCCCATCTGAGCGAAACTATGGGTACCAGAATGCTGTAGGAGAATCGCCGAAAGAGGTCAAAGTGGTCATACAGGAGGTCTAGTAAAATTCCTGTAGACTCGAAAGACTTTGATCTACATCAGTGTGAAAACAAGGGAAGAGAATCCCAAGAGCGGCAAAGTCTAAAGTCCCAAGAAACAGTGTGTTTTTAACTGTTTGAAATTACATTAAAATTCATGGAATATGATACAGGAAGGGTCAGCGCCCAGAAGAGAGGGGACCCAGGGATGGAGCCATCACCCAGCGAACATTGGAAACAAACTTTTAATTTGTTAAAGGAACTTCGGTTTGGTTATTTGAACACATCAGGTCCTCGAAGGCAAGAGACTTTCAAGTGAAACGAGACTTGGTCAGCGACATGTCCTGAGAGCTGCCATTTGAACTGTTGTCTCGTGCTGCAGAAACCTGAGACTGTACTGTGCTCCAAGCTCCCATCTTACCCTGTGTCCAAAACCACATCCTTTTTTTAAAATTATATATAAGGGCTCCTGGAAAAAAAAACTATTCTGCCCAGGAGGGCTTAATCGAAATAAACAAAGTGAAAGGGTTTAAGTGCTCGAGCCTCTCACTGCCTATTTCCCATTTATACATTTCACCAGTAGAGAAAGCACCACTACTCAATGTGAAGTGCGTCTATTGATAAATAAAAATACTCAATTCATGGTGATTTGAACATCATTTGTTTATAAAGTAAACAAAACTATTTGCACAAAAACATGAAGAGAAACAAGTGCACATCTTTTGCACGTACAGTTATACATATTACACAATACTATTACTGCTGTCGATGAATATGAGACAAGGACAGGGGTTGATACATTAACATAAATTGAACTAAACAAGTCTACAAACTTTGTTACATAAACATTGATGACGCATGTGACACTGTGATTTATAAGGAAGAATTACGTCTACACCAAGGTGTTTCAGCCAGTTCTAAAAGGCTATCTAAGCCGTCTTTTTCTGGCCTTCGTCAGGACGGGGTGGACAATGTTGTCAAGATGTTCAAGAATAGCTGAAATGGGAATGGAAGAGCGTGAGAGGGCTATTTCTTAATGTTTAGATGAATCACACAGTGTCTAGTGTATAAAACACAGGCATTGCTTACCTGTGGGTTATGAATAGCCACATGGAGCAAGGTCCCCGATAGGGGGGAGACTTATGGGACTCGTAGTGTCCTGTGTTAGTCTGTAGGGTACCTAATACACATATGGGAAACACAAAAGGGACACCTCTATTGTTTCTGTTGTTCCCACACTATGCTTAAACCATAAAATGCATGGCAAGAGCTTCTGTGTGAGGCAAAGAAAAAGCTTACCTGTACACAGGTAGTGTTAAATCATCGGTATCCCTCTGAGTTGGGCTCGCCTGATTCAGTGGATCGGCTAGTGAAGTGTGGTCTGTCTCCTGTTAATTGAAAACCACGTTTAAAAAGGTTGGAGTTTGTGACACGGCACCATTTTGTAATGGTGCGTTAATGGATGTATCCAGACAAGCCCCTGAACGTACCTCGCTGATGATTACTTCGATCGATCTCAGCGTACGCCGTGGAGTGCCTCGAAACAACTGAGGCGTGACAGGGGGGCCGGAGCTTCTGGTGTAAGTCCGGCGGGCCCCTTGCGCACTCTGATTCAAAGCATCGACGAGTCGCGATGCGAACGCCGTTGCTATGACATTGAGGGATTAAAAAAGACGGCGGCCATGTTGGGAGTGGCACGCGGGCGTGTATGACGAGTATGACAAGTGCCTACCTGGCAATTATGTCCAGGCTCACACAAAAGTAAAAATAAAGTAAGTTAGATGGATTACTGTGTTTAATATTACAAAGTCCCATATATTTTTGTCGTTGTTTACATCTGTTGCTATGGCAACGGTACGCGTGTATTTCCCAGTGGGAATGCATTGCGGGAGAGGGCCAAAAAATGCCTCCGATGGTATTTGGTACTGCATGTTGTTAGAGCCTCAAAAGGGACTAAATACCCATGTAATGGGACTAGGATAATGGTTACAGAAAGGGTGTACCCTGTGTTGGTTGCTATGTCGGGTGTACCTACGATCCAGGCCAGAGCAGGGGGATTCTGCGTATAGTTGTAACACAGTGAATGGTCGCACATATCTACAGTGTGCGCATGTATTTATAACCGGAGCCAAAGTGTAATCGTCCTGATATGGGATAGTCTCCCCCATACTGAGCAGATAAAGAACAGATATCCACAGGGTGTCATTTAGCTTGATGTGTGACAATTCACTTATTCAAACAAAAACAACAAAAGCATGCTTAATAATCAGATCACATGGAATACATACATGTATATATGGTCTAGTTCTGTGCAACACCTATTGCTCATTGCAGAGCTAAATTCAGGACTGCGTGATGCATATGACTCCCTGATGCTTTAGAGAGACCAGATCAAGGTACAGTCATCACAAAGGGAGAATACTGGCCAGGTCTGCAGTCTTAGTAGAAAGACTATCATACAAAGGCAGAGTATGGTGAAATTAATGATTTCCACTCTACAGAGATGTTGAGGCCTGAATGTACTGTGTCTAGTTTATTGGCCCACCTTTGCTCCAGTTGGGTAAGGGTTTTGTTGAGATCCCCCCTTTATTGTTGCATAACTCTGTGTTGTTGGTAGGGATTCTGGTCAGGAATTCTGTAACTCCAAAGGGGTGATATACATCATCGAATGCCCATGTGGCCTACTATATGTAGGCAAGACCATTCGCCCTATTAAGATGCGCATCTCAGAACACCGTTCCTGCATCAGGAACAATGTCCCAGACAAACCATTGGGAGAACATTTTGCCAAAAAAACCATAAGGACATTGATCTTAGGTGGTACATCATCCAAAAAGTTACACCAACAATAAGGGGGGAGGATCTCAACAAGACCCTTACCCAACTGGAGGAAAGGTGGGTCCATAAGCTAGGCACAGTACAATGAGTGGAAATCATTCATTTGACCATACTCTGCCTTTGTATGATAGTCTTTCTACTAAGACTGCAGACCTGACCAGTATTCTCCCTTTGTGATGACTGTACCTTGATCTGGTCTCTCTAAATTATCAGGGAGTTATGTGCATCACGCAGTCCTGAATTTAGCTCTGCAATGAGGAATAGGTGTTGCACAGAACTAGACCATATATATATATATGTATTCCATGTAATCTGATTTTTAAGCATGCTTTTGTTGTTTTTGTTTGAATAAGTGAATTGTCACACATCAAGCTAAATGACGCCCTGTGGATATCTGTTCTTTATCTGCTCAGTATGGGGGAGACTATCCCATTTCAGGACGATTACACATTGGCTTCGGTTATAAATACATGCGCACACTGCAGATATGTGCGGCCATTGACTGTGTTACAACTCTACGCAGAATCCCCCTGCTCTGGCCTGGACCGTGGGTACACCGACATAGCAACCAACATGGGGTACACCCTTTCTGTAACCATTATCCTAGTCCCATTACATGGGTATTTAGTCCCTTTTGAGGCTCTAACAACATGCACTACCAAATACCATCAGAGGCATTTTTTGGCCCTCTCCTGCAATGCATTCCCACTCCGAAATACACGCATACCGTTGCCATGGCCACTGATGTAAACAACGACAAAAATATATGGGACTTTGTAATATTAAACACAGTAATCCATCTAACTTACTTTATTTTTACTTTTGTGTGAGCCTGGACATAATTGCCAGGTAGGCACTTGTCATACTCGTCATACACGCCCGCGTGCCACTCCCAACATGGCCGCCGTCTTTTTTAATCCCTCAATGTCATAGCAACGGCGTTCGCATCGCGACTCGTCGATGCTTTGAATCAGAGTGCGCAAGGGGCCCGCCGGACTTACACCAGAAGCTCCGGCCCCCCTGTCACGCCTCAGTTGTTTTGAGGCACTCCACAGCGTACGCTGAGATCGATCCAAGTAATCATCAGCGAGGTACGTTCAGGGGCTTGTCTGGATACATCCATTAACGCACCGTTAGAAAATGGTGCCATGTCACAAACTCCAACCTTTTTAAATGTGGTTTTCAATTAACAGGAGACAGACCATACTTCACTAGGCGATCTACTGAATCAGGCGAGCCCAACTCAGAGGGAGCCTGTTGATTTAACGCTACCTGTATAGAGGTAAGCTTTTTCTTTGCCCCACACAGAAGCTCCTGCCATGCATTTTATGGTTTAAGCATAGTGTGGGAACAACAGAGACAATACAGTTGTCCCTTTTGTGTTTCCCATATGTGTATTAGGTACCCTACCGACTAACACTGGACACTACGAGTCCCATAATTCTCCGCCCTGTCAGGGACCTTGCTCCATGTGGCTATTCATAACCACCCAGGTAAGCAGTGCCTGTGTTTTATACACTAGATACTATATGATTCATCCAAACATTTAGAAATAGCCCTCTCACGCTCTTCCATTCCCATTTCAGCTATTCTTGAACCTCTTGACAACATTGTCCACCCCGTCCTGACGAAGGCCAGAAAAAGACTGCTTAGAGAGCCTTTTAGAACTGGCTGAAACACCTTGGTGTAGACGAAATTCTTCCTTATAAATCACAGTGTCACATGCGTCATCACTGTTTATGTAACTAAGTCTGTAGACTTGTTTTGTTCAATCTATGTTTATGTATCAACCCCTGTCCTTGTCTCATATTCATCGACAGAAGTAACAGTATTGTGTAATATGTATAACTGTACGTGCAAAGATGTGCACTTGTTTCTCTTCATGTTTTTGTGCAAATAGTTTTGCTTTACTTTATAAACAAATGATGTTCAAATCACCAGGAATTGAGTATTTTTATTTATCAATAGAACCACTTCACATTGAGTAGTGGTGCTTTCTGTACTGGTGAAATTTATAAATGGGAAATAGGCAGTGAGAGGCTGGAGCACTTAAACCCTTTCACTTTGTTTATTTCCAAAACAGCATCCTGATATATTATTTGAGAACATTTCATTCTTTTCTTGACAACCTTCCCACACCCCGTTTTTCATTTGTTGCAAGGTTTGGCAATAGATTTCTTATTATAGGCCCTTTTTATTTTGACACAACGCCACTAGGACTGCCTTATTTTTCATTTGATGGCCGATGCTTGTTCCCATTTTAGATATAGGTATTTTTGCAACCTGCATACAACATTAATTGTTTAATGAACACCCTTGAACTGTGATCACTTGTGTCTGTCTTACTTGTGGACCACCATGAGTTCCTCAAATAGGGCAGCGCACATTAGTATACCTAGCTCTGCTTGCAAGGTTAATGCTCCAATTACCTGGGATAGCAGTCAGACCTCCTAAATCCTCTTCTCTGATATCTTGATAATGCAGAATGGATGGTGGAAGTGACAATGACTACCCTCGCCTTATTATTATTATTTATATAGCGCACCAAACCCGGAGGTATCTAGGCGCTTATGTTTAAGAGATTGGTTACAGTGCTTATGCTTACAGAAAGTAAGTGCAGGAAGTCATTACATCATAGAGAGCAGTATGGAAGTAATTACATCACAGGCAAAAGTGCAGAAAGAGTTCAAGTGGACACATTCATGGAGCCTAACCCCATGTTCCAGGGCGGCTGCGACACAAAGATGAAGTAAAGTCAATCAGATGGGCACATTCATGGAGCCTAACTCCATGTTGCAGTGCGGCTGCGACACAGAGATGCAGTAAAGTCAATCAGATGGGCACATTCATGGAGCCTAACCTCATGTTGCAGGGCGGCTGTGGCACAGAGATGCAGTAAAGTCAATCAGGTGGGCACATTCATGGAGCCTAATCCCATGTTGTAAGGTGGCTGTGAGACAAAAATGCAGTAAAGTCAATCAGATGGGCACATTCATGGAGCCTAACCCCATGTTGCAAGGCGGCTGCGACACAAGAATGCAATAAAGTCAATCAGATGGGCACATTCATGGAGCCTAACCCCATGTTGCAGTGCGGCTGCGACACAGAGAAGCAGTAAAGTCAATCAGATGGGCACATTCATGGAGCCTAACCTCATGTTGCAGGGCGGCTGTGACACAGAGATGCAGTAAAGTCAATCAGGTGGGCACATTCATGGAGCCTAACCCCATGTTGTAAGGTGGGTGCGACACAAAAATGCAGTAAAGTCAATCAGATGGGCACATTCATGGAGCCTAACCCCATGTTGCAAGGCGGCTGCGACACAAGAATGCAATAAAGTCAATCAGATGGGCATATTCATGGAGCCTAACCCCATGTTGCAAGGCGGCTGTGACACAAAAATGCAGTAAAGTCAGATGGACACATTGATGGAGCCTAACCCCATGTTGCAAGGCGGCTGCAACATAAAAATGCAGTAAAGTCAATCAGATAGGCACATTCATGGAGCCTAACCTCATGTTGTAAGGCGGCTACGACACAAAGATGTGGAAGGTCAAGTTAGGAGGGCACATTCAGGCCCATGCACAAAACAGGGGGGACAGCTAGGTACAGGATTCAGGCACACTGCCACAGGTACACAACATGGGGGACAGCTAGGTACGGGGTTCATGCACACTGGCACAGTCACACAACAGGGGGGACAGCTAGGTACAGGGTCCAGGTGCACTGACACAGTCACACAACAGGGGGACAGCTAAGTACGGGGATCAGGCACGCTGGCACAGTCACACAACAGGAGGGACACTAGGTATGGGGTTCAGGCACACTGGCACAGGCACACAACAGGGGGACAGAATCTGGACCTTGGAGCATCCTGGTAGTGGACAGGGAGCAGACGGGGGCCTTAGCAGTGGGCCTTAGGTGGGAGGGCCGGCCACGCCTGCCGGCTATACCATAGACCAAGATAGTGAGGCCTCCAGCCAATTGCAGCATGCCACACCAAATCAGACTCAAATGCACAAAGGACTCAAATGCTTCCAAGTGCGGGCCCGCCATTTTATACGTTTTTAGCACCTCTATAAGTGCCACCAGTTTTGCCGCTTGTGCAGAGTAATGAGAAGGCAACCGTCTCTTCAGTCTGACCCGATACTCCCCATCCACAAGACCCACGACAGCTGCACCTGTATGCCTCTCACCCGTCTTCTGGTTGATGATCGGAGACTCAACAAAAATTACCTCACTCCCCTCCAGGGCATCCTCTTTCACATTCACCCTCTCTTCCTCTTCTCCCTCATATGTGGCCCATTTGTGAACAATAACCTCAGGCTGCACTGGCTCTGCTACAAATGACGCAGGATTTACTAGCTGACATGGCACAGGATGAATTGAAACATTTGACAAAAGGACCTCATACCCTGACACTCTGAGTCATAAACATGGATTTAGACTTTTCTAGAATTGTGAAGACTGCAGGCTCCACGTGCAATGTCACTGGGCAACCCTGAGTATTGGTTGATGAGTTTTGAATCACAAAAGCCGCTCCCACTACAGCTTGCTTACAAGGGCACTGTTGCTGCACCACTAGGACTAGGAGTCTGCTGTAATATTCTTAAAGTGTGTGGCCTAGCAATGTTTGCTGGGTCAGGACCGCTGTCATCACCTGCCCATTTGAATGGGAAAACAGAAAGAATGGGTTCTTGTAATTTGGGGTTGCCAGGATTGGAGCATTGTTGATCACAGCCTTGTGTTCCCGAAAGCAAGTGCCCATTTCCTCAGACCACTCAAACATACCTTTCACCTTCTGTGCTTCCTTTAGTCCCTGCAGTAAGTGCATCACAGGACTAGAGTAATCGAAGATTCACGACCTACAATAGTTACAGAGCCCCAAAAACTGCTGCATCTGTTTCACTGTGTCTGGCTGAGGCGTATTCTGAACTGCAGTGGCTCTCTCCGATCTGACCTTTCTTCCTGCTGGTGACATGACTTGAAGGATGGATCGATGCACAGAACTGTTCACCACTCTCCGTATTGCTCATCTGTGTCTGAGAGCACCACCTTGTTGTTCTTGATCACTACAACCTCTAAGAGAATCGTAACAATGGTGCCTAGCGTTACTTCCTGCGGCACACCAGGACATAAAAAACTCAAATGGTACTCGCCAGACCTGATTTCTGTTCCCCGGGACCCAACTGAACAAAACCATCACCCCATAAAGAAGCAATGCTGCATGCACGGTAACCCCCATAATGACGCTGTCACTACAATAGGTCTGAACATGTGCTCCTTCTCTTAACAGATACAACCCTTGGGTTGAGCATACTATACCATCCTCCGTGAAAGCAATTGACATCTGCAACTTGCTCGGGATGTCCCTTCCCAAACGATTTGCTGGGGTGTTCGTACAATACAGCAAAGGGGCTGATACATTTTGATTAGACACCTTATAAAAAGGGAACTTACCTTCCTTAATACAAGACTTGGTAGCCACTGTGTCAACCATGAATGAAAACATTTGGTCACCTACCTGCACACCTATCTGGGGTGCCTCTTCAGGATTGGTTGTAATGGGCAGGTCTGGACACATCAGAGATCCTTGTGGGCTGTCCTGCTCCCGGTACATATTAGCATCTGGTAAAGAAAAAGCATGTCCCCCTATAACACTCACTCCATTGTAGTGTGCGCAACTGTTCCTTGGGATAACGGGTTCTTGTCCCATCTCTGCACTGATGCTTGTGCTGGCATGGCTGGTGGGATTTCGAAGGTCTGTGCAGCCCCAGTCGCTGGGTTCTGTTCAACCTGTGCTGCTGCAATTGCACAAAGCCTGGGGCATATGGCAGGGCAAGGGCCTGCATCTGTTTTTCTCCCATGTTATATTACTGTGGACGTACACGACAATCCCGTGACATGTGTCCCATCCTTCCACATGACCAACACTGAATCCCATAGAATCTTTCATAACTGTTTCCCATCGGCCCATTAAACCGAGGACCCATTCCACCGACCCCACCAAATGACCCACTTCCCTGTTGTTATCCTTCACTGCCCCTCAGAACCCCTCTCATTGGCCTTGGACCGGGAGCATACCCATCCATCCAACCCTGCGTCAGTTTAACCCGGTTCACTGTGTCCCTGTTGTCGCGATTGAACCTACTGTTCCTTCATAGAATTTGTAATGACTGTCCCTTCTAAACAATTCTTTGCCAATTTCTTTTGAACACGCTTAGTCTCTGTTTTCCTTGCCTGTTCTACATTCTCCCTCTCTTTTTCCTGTCTTCTCTTACAAAAATGCACAATGCGTGCCTTAATTACGGCCAACTCCTGGCCTCCATCCCTACCACTTCATCTAAATCATGCTGTACTGCTTTAGGAAGTCCCTTCTTCAGCATGTCGTAATAAATTGCCAGATTCTTCTCCCATGCTTCTCCCTATGCTGCCCTCTGCATCTCTGGAATTAACTGTATGTGTGCGACAGGATCATCATCCAATTTTTATCATTTTAGTTCGAATTGAATTGATATCAGGCGTATCGGGATACATAATTGACAAGCCTCCTATAACTGTGCCCTAAGATTATTAAAAGCTGCTCTATCATGGGTATTTCTATGCAACCTATCTCCTGGATATTATAAGATATGAGGTTATTTATAACGCGCTTAATACCCAGAGGTTTCTACGTGCAGACCTGGGGATCGAACCTGTGGTGCTCCGTGTCGTCTTGCTTCCAAGGCAAGCACGTTGCTCCTGAGCTATCCTCCCAGGACAACACAATCTCTTCCAAAGATCATCTGACCGCTTCCCCATTAGGGCCGTGAATAAACTCTTCATGCCCCATATGGCCAACATGACACCAGCAGCGTGTTTCTCTAATGCATGAATCCACTTACCCTCTCCTGCAGTGAGTGAAGGGAGTGTCTTCATCAAGTTACTCCAGTCCATGTATGACTACAGGCCATAATACGCCCTTCCCAGACCCTTCTGGAGCAACGGAAACTGATTAATCCCTGTTGTTAATGTGACTTCCCCCAGTTCTCCCTACCACTCACTACACCCATGTGAGTACCCTGGCGCATCCTATGGCTCCATGGTGTACTTTCTATCGCTGCTACTGGAGCGGGAGGTAGGGTGACTAGGCCCTGCTCTCCTTGCTCGACATCCCATTCTTTTCCGTCTTCATCGTCAACTCCACCTACTGCATCCCATGACCCTTCTACAAGCATGGTAGCATAATCAGCGCTACCATGCGGTGCAGTCTCCCATCCTCCCTACTCATCCTCTGTACCCGTGGCAGCATCCCTGTTCTCCATATCCACCTCAACAATTCTGATAACCGTGTTGTCCAATGTAACAAGAACTAGTACATGTCTCCACCTTCCTTATTCTACATCCCTTACCTGTCTTCTCACTTCCTTCAGCTCTTCATCTCTTTGCAGCTATAGCAGGACTACCGCTTACTCCGCTAGCCTTAGCGCTACCTTCATTTTTTCCTGTTCTTGCATAGCTACCACTGTTCACTGCCTTTCCTCTATCCTAGCAGGAAGAGGACTAACCTTTTCTTTCTCTCTCATGTTCAATCCTTCCTATGCTCTTCTGTCTACCGGCCTCACTCTTTCTCGCTCCTCCACACTTAATCTATCTGCTAACCTACTAGTCGGGGGAGTTATCCCCTTCCCGCTCTCCGTTTTCAACCTCTCTATAGCCCTAACCATTGAAGGAGTTATACTTCAACTTTCTTCAAAATCCCCGTTCTTAGAAATTGTAGCTGATGGAGGCTCTACCTGTGTCCGTCTTGCAACCACTGGAGTAGCCGCTGGGGAATGTGGTGGTATGAGTTCACGGTCTGTGTACGATCGCACCAATATGGAGACGGTGCAGAAGGAATTCCCGTATCCTCATTTTTCAGCCATCCGCCCACAATTTCAACATTATGGCCCTTCCTGCCTTTTTCATACATCCTCCAAAATATCAAGATGTTTAACCGCTTCTCTAACTTCGAGCCCTTGTGTTTTGTAGTTACAAAGGTATGCAGGTTCTCCAATATCACTGTACCATAGGTTCCCTCAATAGGCCAAGAAATTATGATTTTCCCCTTACTCTCCTGCAACCATTCTCTATGATACTTTAAAATGTTTGCCTTATAGCCGGGCAACACATGGCACAAATGATTCAACCGAGTGTCCATACTCCAACCCAAGTTATCAAAAAATTGTTTCACAAAAAATCTTATACTGAGTCGAACCCACAAGTTTTCTTTTGAGCAAAAACTCCCTTTTTACCCTTACCAAATTCCTTAGTTGTACTTCAAACTCATTCACGTTACCCATCTATACTGGAATTACCTCATTCAGCTACTTACCTCAATTCTACTTCTCACTTCTTTTTTTTTAAAACAACTTTATTTAGGTACGGTTGCATAGACAAGATACACAAGATAGAAAAGAAAAAAGACTGTTTCTTTAAGCACCAGATAGAAGACAATGCAAATCTCAAAGTCCCAAGGTTATTACCCCCTCCCCTCGTCGTACATCCCTCCTCATCCCCGCCGCGCTAGTCCGACTCCCCTGCTTAGTTAGTCATCGCTTTGTAGAAATAGTGCCACCTGCCGTGGCGTATAAGCTTGTGCTGGGAAGTCTAAGCCATACTCCAAAATGGGGAACCAAGTCTCTGTGAAGTGGTGGAGCACCCCTTCCTTGGCTGCCAAGACCTTCTCTGCTACCAAAATGTCCCAATACATGGTCCACTGCTGGGGGATAAATGGGCCCTCAGGGACTTTTGCGACCTGTGCAATGGTAATCCGCGCCACAAAAAGGAGGTGTGTAAGAAGCCTGGCTGTCGCCCCCGATCTGAGATAGGTCCGCCCGACTAGCGTTCACAAGAGCAGTACCTCAGGCTGTAGGGGAAGCCTTGTCTACGTTATGTCCTCAGTTATGGATGCCACCTTGCCCCAAAAGGTCTGGACCCACGGCCACCCCCACCACATGTGAAAATATGTCCCTTGTGCCCCACATTGTCGCCAGCATCCTTGGTCCCTGGAGTTCTTCATATGGTGCAGCTTCACTGGGAGGCAATACCTTGGTGCTAACAGGGCTGATCAACACTGCAAGACCTCTAAAAATGGCCACCATGGAGCGCAATGCTGTGCAGAGGCTCTCTCAATGCCCAGGAAGGCCTGCTCCAAAACTGCATCCTGATTGGATGAAGGATACAACAAATGAAGCAGCCAACCGAGCCAGAAGGCGATGCCGGCCCAGCTCGAAGGTCTGGATACAAGGCCAAAGGGAATACTACTCTGCATCCACCCATGGAGTCACTTTGGACCACTACTGCAGCGATCCAGCCATTCATTCACCTATGCACCTATGTCAGGTACGCGTCCATGTATAAGTCCTCATCCTTGTGTCCCCACCTATAATCGCATGCAACATGCGGCCACTGGGCCCTCGTTTTACACATCTAGCGCCTGTCCTGGGCTGCTCCCTGCACTGATGCTATCTATCCTTTCTACAAATCGTTCGCATGGTCAGCCTGACATCAGTAGAAACTCTTCCAGTTCACGTATCCTGCACTGAGGCACTACCTGACGGCACTCTTTCTCGTGACAACCCAGTCAACCTTGAACCGTTACTCCCCTGATTTGTCCAGCTGTCCCGCGTTGTATACATGACTGAACTCGTCTACAACTCATCGGACTTGACCAACAGCTTGGCCCTGTATATACATCTCTAAGTTGAACATTATTTGCAGATATGTTTTGATATTTATTCAGTTCGCAGCTTCGCGCTGTATGTATAACTTTAACCTGCTCTGTAACCTACCGGATTGTCCCGCAGCCCTGCGCTGCCTATGTACCTTTAGTGTTAGGGAGAATTCTCTGTTTAGGCTGAATTTCCTAACCTAGTGAGTCCCCCAGCAGCTTTGCTGGATTTTTGGGGTTTATTTTTTTCTCCTGCCAAGAGTGAGACTCTTTCACCCTCACTCTTGGGCATGATTTGAGTGCGTTTCTTTGAATCTAGATGTGTTTAATGGGCTATGGGGTCTTTTACTCCATAGGGCTTCATGTGTTTTTGTGATGTGTGTTACACAGCACTCTCCGTGCAGTAACACAGGGGTGTCATAGTGACTCCCCATATAGACTCCATACCCTGGGACTGACTACTGTCCTTTAAATTCTGAACAGAACCAGTACAAACCATCATATTGTGGACGTACTGGCTGGGGCAATTCGATTGCCCCAGGGTCTGTTAGTCGAGGGGGCACGTCTCTGTCCCCCCTGATCGAGTTTTGGCTGGTGGCAGTGGATACTACTTTTTATATTCAACCGCGAATATTTTCCTATGGGATTTCCCATTGTTTTAGGCTACTATCTTTATTTAATTATTTACGGTAGCCTCGAACATACCGCCGGTTTATTTAATTAATATTAATTCTCCGGTTAGTGTTTTTTGCCAAAACTTGATTCTAAAATGGCGTTTGTGTTCTCTTCTGTGACTCCAACCCAAGTCGAGCCCTTTGTTCCACTTTTTAGCGGGCTTCTCCACAGAAGCCCTCCAAAGTGGTGCCACTCTGTCTGGGGTACTTAGGAGGGGTGGTGGGAAATGTAGGCACCCTGGACTGAGTTGCCTAGGCAATTCAAGTCGCACTCCATCCTGATTGGCCCAAGTGGTGAGCCGTCCGGCTCACCACTTAGCATGTTTGAGTGACAGCTAGGCTGAGTGAATGGGGGTTTGCTGTATAAAAGCAGGGCTTTTGGAACTGGAACTTCAGAAGTTGCCACAGGACCTAAGAATCTGACGAGGGAGAAGCTGAGCCGACCTGCCACGACACCACGACCGGTGGAGCCCTGCTGGACTGCCTCACCACTTTTCCCAACGACAGAGGAGATCTCCCGCCGGAGAGTCTTCTTCCTTTGACTGGTGGGGATAACCAGTTTCACCGTCTTTTCGCTTTCCCGACATACCTCGTGGCCGCCTTGCCCATGCCAAGCACCCCGGCAACCGGGATACCACGTTTTACCACGACCGCGAAACAAAGGTACCACCTTCAACCGGAAAACTCTGCGGCTGGTTTCTGCCCTGGTAGTGCAACGACCTTCATCTTTCCTCCAAGTCGAGATCTTCTCTTCCCCTGGACGACGATGCAACTTGCACCCACTACCAGGAACAACTGCCATCGCTGGAGGATCCTTCCCACTTAAGGTACCGTGTCCCGCCTGGCTTCCCTTGCTACCGACTGTACGGGGTAGATTTAGCCCCCGGCTTTCGAACCTGGGTTAGCCTGGGACACCCTGGCTAACCTTTCCTAAGCCTCTCTAAACTCTTTTTGAACCCTCTGCAAGACTTTTTAAGCCTAGTGTAACTGTGTGATCTTGGGCGCATTTGTGCTCTGCTCTCTCTAAGAGTGGGCCCAGCCTTTGGACTTTGGCTCACTAGTGACTTTTGCTCTTCTGCCTTGCTTATAGTGTTCCCGAATCTTAGAGTGGTGTACCTTTCCATATTCTGTCTTTTTCCCTCCCTTTCTCACAAACTTATTGGAGTGCAATCTAGTTAAGCGCTCACCTCTGTATGAAAATAAGTGGTGTTTTACTGTGGCTTATCTGATAAGGAAAAAGGGGTGTATATATTACAATAGTAACTGTGTTTAGAATATTTTTCAATAAGAGTGCTGGAGTGTTTCAAACTGTGTGTTTTTAAATAAATAATTATATACTTTGATACCAAAGCTCTGGTCAGTGTTTGCTTGTATTATTGTATCTGAGTGCCTATTGTGTATACTTTGCATACTGCCTAACTTTTCTTGAGGGAAGTCTGACTGCTCAGCCACAGCTACCAGGTAAATCTGGGTGGTGCAGACTGCTACCAAGTGGGTTTACTGCCAACACCTGTAGTCTTAAATCTTTTGCAGTGTTCCCTAAGGGAACTGCACAGGTTTCTGCCTAACACCTGTCTATAACATAACTGACTTATCTTGCAGCTTTGCGCTGTATACTTAGCTTAACCTGTCTGTTATACACATGACTTAGCCTGTAGCCCCGTGCAGTCTGCAACCTTCCTCCTTTGACACGTCAGCCTCTTGCTCTTTATTTAACACAGCTGCCTTTTGCAGCATATGTAACTCGTTGGACCCAGCGCACTATCACTATTGTTACTTGTCTGCAACCCACCTTACTTACCTGCTTTACTATGAGGAGAGGTTTCTTCATATTGTGCTATCTTACCTATTGCTTTTGTCGCTCACGACTGCTGACATACTTGAAGAAGCCCCCCGTACCATGAGTTGAGGCTTTGCCAGATTCTCTAATCACACCTATGTTGTCCATCTTGCTTGTTTACATGCCTGATGTAGCCTTCCACAGCATGAGGTGAGGCTTTGCCAGATCGTGTAATCACACCTATTTTGTCATTCTTGCTGGTTTACATGCCTGATGTAGCCCCCCGCAACATGAGGTGAGGCTTTGCCAATTCGTGTAATCACAACTATTTTGTCCATCTTGCTTGTTTTCATGCCTGATGTAGCCCCCTGCAACATGAGGTGAGGCTTTGCCAGATTGTGTAATCACACCTATTTTGTCTATTATGCCTTTATGAGCCCCCCTGCACCATGAGATGAGTCTCAACACAGTGTGCTTGTACCACCTACTACTGCTCTAATCCACATGCGTATTCATTTACTCTATGCACTTTCTGTAACTAGCACCCTGATGCCTGAGAGTTTGGTGCTTTGAAATGAATGCATACATAAATAAAATAAATAAATAAACTTGAAGGCGTATTCTTTGTTGGTCACACATTTGGAGGAATACTTCTGGGACCAGATGCCCACCCATGTCTGGCCTTCAATGGGGTGACCCAGATCCGCTTCCCATTGGTCCATATAACGTGGCCGAAGGGACCACGTGCATCTCTGTATAAGTTGGTACAGTCCCTGTCTGTACAACCTCTAGCAGAGATAGCTCCATGGCCCTCAGCTCTCGGGTTGCCCCATGCCGCACCAGAGGGTGAACTGTCCAATGCCTAATTTGGCCGTACCCATATTTGTCAGCTTCCGTTAAGGCGGACCTTTCCTTACAGTCGGTGTAGGTTAGTGGTACCCCATTGTCGAAGAGCTGGGAGAGGGACCATAGGCCGCCTCACCTTCATCTGCTGAACTCAGTGGTCCAAAGGCCTTGTGTAAAATCCGGGTTGTGAAAGATCATGGTATGCAGATCTGGCCCCCTCAGGATACCCATCAGTTTCATCACCCAGTCCCATGCCCTTGCCGTAGTTCTTGGGGCTGAGAGAAGCCCAGGCCAGTGTTTCCACGCTAACTGAGTAATATACAGTAAGGAGGAGAGGGGCAGCGGATGCCTGGACTGTTCTTTGTCTACCCATCGAGGCGACTCATCTGTCGCGAACCAAGCAGGGATGTGTGCCAACTGTGCTGCTGCATCGTAATGTTGTAGGTTGGATGCCCTCATCCCTCCCAATTGTGCACTGCCCATCATTTGCCCACCATTGCCTTGGGGATAAATTGAAGGACTTTCCGTTGCAACAGAGCAGGAGCACACTAGGGATCTCCCCCGGGAGCGCTGCGCATTGGTAGAGGAACCTCAGGAGTAAGTTCATCTTGCAGGCTGTGATGCTTCCAATGCTCTACGTCCATCTCTAGGGCCTTGAAAAGCAGTGGCAAATTAATGCCATAGACCTCTTTTGGGTTCGATGGAATTTGAACCCCTAAATAGCCCAATGCCCTGTTTTCACATTTAATTGGGCAGCAGGGATGCAAGGCCACGATTTCCCCTTGTGTCAAACCCATCCTTAATGCCCCGAGATTCGAGAAGTTGACTGTGAACCCCGCTGTACGCTTGAAGTAATCTAATTCTTTGAGGAAGTGTCTCAATGAGGACTGGATGTTCGTGACGGTGAGCATCACATCATCGGCATAGAGGGACACCTTGTATTGTTCCCCACACCATTACTCCTTCAATAGCAGGGTTTTTGCGATCTCGCTGGGTGAAGGGCTCCATGATGAGGGCAAAGATGAGTGGAGATAGGGGGCACCCCTGTCTGGTGCCACATGTCAATGGGATGGGACCAGTCTGCCTCTAGTTAACCCTTAGGGATGTTCGGGGTGAGTGGGAATTGACCAAAACAATAATCTGAAACAGGGCCCCAAATGCCTTGAGAGTCAGCCTCATGAAGGCCCAGTCAACCTAAAGCCAGGAGCGCCATTTTATTCCACTTCGATGCTGAAACCTCTACCAAGTTCAGGGCCCAACGAATATTGTCCCCCATTGTTCTGGCCCGGATAAACCCAGTCTGGTCTGCGTCATTTACCCTGGGCAGGACTTCTGTCAGCCGATTGGCCAAAACCTTTGAGTATATGTTGGCGTCAATATTTAACAACGACGTCGGCCTATATGAGGCGCAATCCCTGGGGTCTTTCCCCGGCTTCAGCAAGAGGATGGTGGACGATTCCTGCTTGGATGCCGTGGTCGCCCAAAAGAAATTGAAGAGTTGTGCTAAGGGGGCTAGTAGTTGCACCCGAAAAAGTGTATAAAATAGAGGCATGAAGCCATCTGGGCCCGGGGCTCTGGCCTATAGGGTTTTAATCGATGTGTCTATCTCTACCGCGTTTATAGGCCAGTCTAGGTCCTCCTGATCTGTCCCACTAAGGTGGAGGAGAGCTGCATCTGCTATGTATTGCGTCTGTTCTGCCAGAGATCGGGGAGCGTCCGACATTGTGTCTTTCAGGTGCTCCTGCGCTAGCTGTAATTTAGCCTTCTCCGAATATTGTACTATGCCTTCAGGGTTCCGCAGCCCCACCATCCTATTCCGCTGCCTTACTTTGGCCAGCTTCCTGAGCAGAAATGTATTGAATTGTTACCATCTGCATAATAACCCTGCTTCGTTTTAATGAGGGCCTGGGCCAAATCCACTGCGAGATGCGCCTCAAACTTATTTCATGCCATCTGTAGTGCTCTGTGCACCCTTGGGGACCATCCTTTTTTGTGCCTAGTTTCTGCTTCCGCGACCGCCCTCTCTAGTTGGGATTTCGTTTCTGAGTCATGCTTATGGTAGGCCGCTTCATGGGCTAAGAGCTCTCCCTTTATGACTACCTTCATGGCTTCCCACAATGTCACGATCCGGGTGGGCCCCTCTACATTCTCCGGACGTAGTTCCTGATGGCTTGCGCTATCCCATCCCAGAGGGCCATGTCGCTAAGGATTGGGTCATATAATCTCCATGGGGGCTTAAGGGCGGGGAATGGGTTGTGGATCTGGATCGTTAGCTGGACTGGAGCATGGTCCAATAGGGTTCTTGTCTCGATCTCAAATTCCTCCATGAATGGCATCACTTGGGGGCTTGCCAGGAGAAAGCCAGGAGCACGTCTAGGCGGGAGGAGGTGCAGTGAACATGAGAAAAGAATTAATAGTCCTGTGCCTCCCTGTGCCAAAGCCTCTAAATGCCCACCACCCCCAGGGCCTTGAAAAGGTGCATCAGCCCCAGCACAATTTTGTAGCCCCTCGGGACTGGTGGGTGGATCCTGTCTACCAGAAGGTGCTGCACCCCACTGAAGTCCCCTTCTATTATTACTTGGCCTTCTACAAAGGGAGCTAACTCTGCCTCCAGCTCCTGAAAAAAGATCTCCTGTCTCTTGTTTGGGCTATAGATGGCAATCAAGGTGTGCAATTGCCCAAACAGCATACCTTTGACCGCCAAGATATCTTCTTTCTAGGCCCTGTTGTGTTTTCAGATCCACGAATGGGACCTCTCTCGTGAGAAGGATCGCTGTGCCCCTTTTCTTGGTGCCTGGAGGACCAGGTGGGTCTCCTGTAGAAATGCTATAGAGATGTCCAGGTCCACTAGTCACCGCAGGATGGATCTCCGATTAGATGGAGAGCTCAGGCCTTTGACATTGAGAGTCGTGAATTTCAGTTTACAGTGGGGTGTGGGTTGTCTGCTGAGTGTCCTCCGTTACGGAGGGAGGAGCTAGGTGGGGTTCACCCGTCATCTGGGACTGCAACTCCTATGCACATCTGATGCAACCAACATTTGTTAACAATAACAAACCGAAAGTGAACCGGTGCCAACAGTGCCCTAACTAAGTTGACCTGACATTTCTCAGGGGTCTCGTCATGTCTATACGAAGCCCAGGCCGAAACAACTCTATAGAAGGTACTAAGCCAATCTTGGGGCATCGCTCTGTAGGCGTAGCATAGTTGGATGGACGTTGTGTACGGGTTCATTGGCGATTCAAGTAAGTTCCAGGTTTGCAGGACTTCCCATGTGTTGAACGTGGGAAGGGGCAATGGCTTTGGGTCTTCCCCCTTCAGGGGCATTGACCGCTGCAGGGAGGAGTCATCGCTAGCCACCTGTCGCAAGCTTCCCCCCAGGTCTTCTGCCTCCTCGAGGGAGCTGATTGTTTTCCTGGTGTCTGCAATGGAAAACTGGAGGGTGACTGGGAAAATCCACCTGTAGATTTTTTTTTATCTTGGAGAATGGTGGTTAGCGGCCTCAGGGCCCTTCTTTTCTGCATGGTCGCCATCGCCAAGTCCTGGAAAATCTTTAGGGATGCCTCCTGGTTCACTATGACCCCCTGCGAGTGGGTGTCAGGTAAGGACAAAGGCAGTGAATATGGCAAGGGAAATGTGCACAAAATCGCACAATGAATAGCTTTGATTCAAACAACATGCACAGGAACCAAGACTCATGTATACTAAAACCCAGGAGTGCAAACAGAGAGTGACAACAATACAAATATATGAAAAGGGATGTGGGGTAAGCACTTAGAAGCTCCTTATGACTGCAAGGAAAGCCGGCAAGCTCCTTACCCACAATTGCTATTACAGGTACTGACAGCGCTAAACCCACATAGAGGGCAAGCAACGGCAGGATCTGTGATCTAACACTCTTGATGGGATTAAATAAGGAAACTTAAAAACAGTACTCACAAGGACGAGAAATACCACTTGAATGTCAGCAAGCTCACGAACCCTGTTGATCAAACAGGGACCCAGAAAGGCTATAACAGCAATGGGAGGATAACTAAATACATAAGACTCAAGACAAGGGGCAAGAAGGAATAGTGATTACAGAATAGTGAGGAAAACATAGGCATTCACACAGGAGCTAGCTACAACAGCACACCACACCTAATAATCAATGGGAAGTTAATGCAGAATTGCAAGGGAAAAAATGGAATGGATTCCAAGAGAAAGTAAGGAACAGGAGCAGGGAAAAAAAAAATTACAAAGGCAACTTCCCCCACCCATCCAAGGAAAAAGGCAGGAAGCTAATCTATAAAGAGGAAAGACTAAAGCATCAAGGTTTACAGCAGCAAAGGACAAAGTCAAAGAAATATAGAACACAGGAAAACTGGGCTGCACCAAAAGGGAAAGCACTGAGAAATGCTGCCTGCAAACAGAGGAAGACAGAAAGGGAATCTGGGAAGCAGAAATCAATTAAGCACATACATTCGAAATCTAGGGCTAAGGAACAAGGAATAGAAACTTGGAACTAGGCACAAGGCTAAGCATCAGGAACAAGGGACCAGTCACAAACAGGAACACTGACTGCATCAATGAGCAGCGCTGGACTGAAGCAAACTGAGGCTTTTAAACCTGCTTAACGAGCACACGCCGCAGGTGTGCTGCTTGCTGCACCTGCAGCCACAGGTGTTGCCTATCCTCCACCCAGCCTTGTCCTGCAAGGGTGGAGATGAAGCTGTGGGCCAGGCATTCTGGGAAGCATAGTCATTTGATTAAAGCAGCATACTGGCTGCCAAAAACCTGGAATGGATCCGGAAGGGAAGTAGCTTGGAAAATAAGGATTTAGCGCTCCCAATTCATCACAGCACTATAGCATGAGGTTCGGAAGGAAAGTCCAGTAGGGAATAAACCCCAAATCATGCCCCCAAGTGGTGGGAACGGGAGCAAAGGGAGCAAATCGTGACAGTGGGCCGCAGACATAATATCTTGCTTGGTAGTGTAAAAATTGACTCTCATGGAGACATCTGCTGGAGGGTCCGACGATACCCAGCTTTGCCTTCTCCACAGTCTATGCATACGGTCTAGTTGCAGGACGGGTTTCTCATGATGTGGAAGTAGCTTCTGGAAGACATTGCCGACATATTCGTCTAGGGCTTAGTCTGGGGTCAAGGATGGGACCCCTTTGATGCGCAAGTTATTTCTCTGCTCTCTATTCTCCATGTGCTCCTGCTTCATAGCCATGGCCGCGCTCTCCCCCGCGAGGGCCTACGTCTTATGCTGCAAGTCAGCAAGCAACCCTGCTTTCTCCGATGTTCGGGCCTCCACCTCCTCCAGCCTCTGTTCCGCCTCCACTACTCGGCCATTTAGGCGCTCCAGCTTCGTTGCCAGCTCTGACATGCAGTTCTGGAATTCTGCCTTAATGTCCATCATGAAGGCCTGGAGGTCCCCCTTTGTGGCTAGCTGCCCCGGGGGTCTTGTGGCCTCTCAGGGGAATGGACCATGGCTCTCACCATCTCCGCCTTCTGCCCCTTCTCTTGAGATTGTAGCATGTCAGCGATATCAGTGAATTTTCTGCTTTTCTGCCGTTTGGCCATGGTGGGCCCCTGAGGGAACCTCGTGCCTTGGGGCTCCCTGGCCACTTGGTAGTGGACCAATCCTAGAGAGGGCCAGTCCCCCGCTGCCATAGGGAGTGGTGGTGCAAGAGAGGAGAGGGGTGGTGCGGAGTCAGGAGCTGAGTCTTTGTAACGACCCAACAAACTCTATTCACATCAGTACACATCATTTTGTGTGTTTCACGCAGAGCAGAGCACTTGCTATCAAAGTCCACTCTTTCTTTCTGAGAGGGGAAGAGGCAGAGTTATGTGATTAAAAACCCTGACCTAATGCTGAGCGTTAGCGGAGTCAGGAGCTGAGTCTTTGGTAATGACCCAACAAACTCTAACACATCATTAGACATCATTCTGTGTGTTGGAGCAGATTAGAGCATTTGCCATCAAAGTCCTCTCTTTTTTTCTGAGAGGTGAAGATGCGGAGCTACGAGATTAAAAACCCTGACCTAACAATGTGCAGCATTAGCGGAGTCGGTAGCTGAGTCTTTGGTAACAACTCAACAAACTCTATTCACATCATTACACATCATTCTGTGTGTTAGAGCAGAGCAGAGCATTTACCATCGAAGTCCTCTCTTTCTTTCTGAGAGGTGAAGAGGCAGAGATATGTGATTAAAAACCCTGACCTAATGTGGAGCGTTAGCAGAGTTGGGAGCTGAGCCTTTAGTAACGACCCAACACACTCTATTCATATCATTACACATCATTCTGTGTGTTTGAGCAGAGCAGAGCATTTCCCATCAAAGTCCGATCTTTCTTTCTGAGAGGTGAAGAGGCAGAGCTATGTGATTAAAACCCTGACCTAACGCAGAGCGTTAGCAGAGTCGGGAGCTGAGTGTTTGGGTCTTTGGCGTCAGGGCAGAGCGGCGGTGTACCAGAGCAATCACGGATGGCGCAAGATGATTATTCCTCTGAATAAGAAGGTACGTGGACAGAGTTGTTGACAGTTTTCATTCTTTTGATTCACTTGACCAGCTGCCCATACAGGCTTGGAAAGTGAATTACACCTGAAGCACGTGAGCCGGGACATTTACTGGGATATTTTTCTAGGTTCTGCTCTGCTTCCCTGTAAGGTTGTCAATGCTGTTTCTCACAAAAGCAGTGGGGTGCAACCCAGGGAGTAAGAACAAAAAAATCCTTAAGAGCAGTTATGAGCGCAAGCCCTCTCTTTCAGAAGGGAAGAGGGGAAGAGAGCTGCGCAACCTTACCAAGCTCACCAACCTCATCAAGGGTGCCCACTTCGCCGCTTATCAGACAGCCATCTGCAGAAGAGGTCACAAGGCAAGAAATAACTGCACAATAGCTCAGAGTGCGCAAACAAGTGGAGTAGACCCATGTATTGATGTATGCTCACTCTAACCAACTAAAATTGGTGCTGTCTTGCTATGAAGACATTTGTGGAGACAGAAACATCATGGCAAAGTACACCTTGCTCAGTGGGGCTCTGTTAGATGATGTTAGAGCACCAGAATGAGATGGGTCTTATAGTGAAGCAGCTCACACACCGGGTTCCCTCGAGATAAACCAACATCTGGAGAATCAGCCTGCCAATGCAAAAATACTGCTGAATGCGCAAATCCATTCCTATGAGTTCAATCAGGCTCAGGGTGTCACAGAAAAAGGTGGAGAACTCCGCCTTAATTCGAACCTCCTTTTAAAAAGGGGTCTAGAATGCACAACTACTACTTCTAAAATCCACAAAATAATAGAGGATCATTTTGGAAAGAGAAGGCATAGAAGTCTGGGAGCAAAGGAATGGGAGGAGAGAGCGATGTTGACAATGCCTAGACGATGCTGCAGGCTCAGCTGGAGAAAGCGGACACTCTGCGGGGAGTCATAACAAATGAAGACCCGCTAGCTAGAAGTTCAGCGGAGTGTGGAGAACAGCCAGTTTTGGCAGTGACGGGTTTCGTCCAGCAGCGGCCAGTGAGACCAAGTCCAAGGGAATCATCCCATTTTAAAAGAGGCTAAGGAATTTCAGATAAGTACTACTAACAGCCAGGTTGCCAGTGAGGCGACACTTGCGGCCCTGAATTTGGTATTGAGCTTGCTGGTCTCCGTCTTGGACTTGTTGAAGACGGAGGTCCAGTCTCATTCTTGAATGATATTGGAACTAACAAGAGAATCAGCAAACTGTGATGCATCCATGGTGGGAATGAGGGATGCAATTAATGGAATAACAGCACCAGCTCTGAGTGACAGAAAAATCGAAGTCACGAAGCAGGGGCTGGATATAAGTGCTATCTTAGAAACCGCACGCACATTGAGGAAGGAAGGACCTGAGTCCCAGCCACTGACGAGGGGACTTGTGTCTCAGTCTAAGGATCCAAGTGCTCTATTGGAAACGGAGGAAGTTGACCTAAGGGACGATGAGCCCAGTCTCCTCTTCGATGACACCCTGCTCTCGGAATCGATTCTGGAAGAATTCAGAAGATTATCCCAAGTAGTGGAAGGGGGAGAAGGTGACGAATCTGAGCCCACTCAAGTCCAAGTGCAAAACACGGATGTACCTTTAGAGGAAAAAGGTACATCTTGGACAGATGGCGCTCATCAGAAATGCCGGAGAAGAAGGAAAATGAAAGACACCAGGAAAAAAGCTAACATTCTCATCGCCAGTGAGTAAAAAAGAACTTTAAAAAAGTATAAACCAAAAGCATAAAAAAATATGAAATACAGGAGCTACAACATTCCTGAAGGCTCTATCACTACCAGCACAGGAAGACGTGTATTTTATAAGTCAGGATTTGCGATATATGGTGCAGGCCCCCCCTCTCACACGGAAGCTCCCCTCTTCGTAACAGGGGGAAAATTGCCCCCATGTACAGAGGGGAAGCCCCCACTGGGCACTTCGAGTGAGTATCCCCATTGTGTTGAGGCCGTTCGAGTAAGCATCAGGCTGCAAACAGAGTTGTCACACAATGGCTCAACCCAGTATCAAAGAATAGAGGGCCGTCGAGCAATGTGGGTCCCAAAAGGACAGTCAATGATCAGAGACAATTAGTTACCAAATCTACGCAGGAAAGCATTCCAGTTAATCAAATAACATAGGGCCCCAATCTTTCTACAAGGGAAAGATAAAGTATCAAAATCCTTGAAGGAATCCTACTACATCGGGGACACCTGCTCAAAGGTCAAATGTGAAAATAGCCCCCATTTTTCTACAAAGATGAATAAATACTACCTCAGATACACACAGGAACAATTTGGCACCCAGTAATTATGCTGTATCACTGTTACAACGGCCTTTGACTCCCTCAAGGGTCCAGATTAACAGTGGGGGAGAAGAACAGGGTACTGTGGAATCGACAAGAACTCGGTTGTCAGAACAACAGGATGCAGTTACAACTCCTAAGTCTCAGTCTCCGAAGAGGGAAGATGAAGAGGAAATGCTATTTACAATCCCAAGACTGTGGTCTAAGATCTCGAAAAAGTACATAAAGTTTAAATCCTTGAATAGAGGGGCCATTCTATCTTTCTTCAAAAGAATCCTGAATGTATACCTTTTTTCCTCGGAGGCTATGGAGTTTGTCCGTTTTCTTGTAGAGCAGAATGTCCATATAGCAGAAGTGGACTTAAAATCAAAAATGGGAGCAAAAGCAATTCTTGCCACAGCAAAAGACCTCCAGAAACAGGGACTGGAGGTCTGTACACCCTTGCCGCAAGACACTAAATGTGGGGGCAAGTTACAGGGCGGTGGAGAGACTTCTGTTAAATCAACCAGTTCGGGGAACAGCGAGGTGTGTGAGTAACGATCGGCTAAGGCCGAGTGCCAGGGGGACCCGCAGAAGAGTGTTTTATCTATGCTCCCAGAGATTTTGTCACAAGTCTTTCAGAAGCTGGCGACAGGAAAACAATCTCTTTAGTCGGGATGAGTGTCGGCTTGTGAGCTGGAACACGCAGGATTCCTGTTCCTTCAAAACAAAATCCATGAGGGAAAAAACATTTGGTTGCAGTGATATAATATTATTCCAGGAAACATGGTTGGTTAATCCCGTTCAAGTGGAAGGCTTCACAATTTTTCACCAACCAGCATTTGCAAAAAACAAAAGGCGGCCTAATGATAGCCACCCGTAACACTGCAGTAATTGAATCCGTACCAATCTTTATCAACAACATGGGCCTCCAGGCGTGCTAACTAAAATTTAGAACAAGTGAACCTTATATAAAAATCATTGTGATCAATGTTTATTGGAACCCTGCCTGTATCAGTCTTGAAGCCTTTCTTGAGGATCTAACTGCCCTATAAGCTAAGGTTAACTTAGAACACGGGCGCTCATGTAATACTAGCGGGTGATCTAAATTCTCAATTTATACAAACCCCCAGTACCAAGGAAGGCAGATAAGGGTCTCCAGCAGGGGAAGGAGATGGGTGAAGTTCCTAACCAACTGGAATCTAAAAATGCTAAATGGATAAATAGGGGAATGTTCCCCTAGTAGCGAAATGGCACCGGGGCAAATCGACCTCCACGATTGATTATATCTTCCTTTTGCCTTATCGATTTTATAGGTGCAAATCATTCAAGATCGAAAATCGAGGCACAAGTGACCACGCTCGTTTGGAGGCGGTTATCTTGGGGTCATATGTTTTAGCCATGGACAGGCAGTCCCAACCAGTCACAGTTAATAAAGGGAAACTCAGGCTGGTAAAATACAAAAATGGCAGCAAACGGCTAAATGCCAAATTAATAGCTATCCCAGAAACAGTTTTGAAGGAAGGCTGCGACCCTTACCAAGTGCAGGGAAGCAGATCTCCTACCATCATGTGTTTGATGAAGAAACTTGGTTTAGAAAAATTATTCTGAGACAAAAGCTCCAAAAATTAGGGAAGTCAATTCTGAACCCCCAGGTATTCAAGAGAGAATGCAAAAAATGAGTAAGGGAGCACAGAAAATTGTCACAGGGCCAACAGATATTGCACCTCCAAAGAGATGGTGAGCTGATCCTGGGACTAGTGTGAAAGAACGTCTCGCATAACTTTTGGGCAGTTGTTAATTGACTGGAAACTCATAAAATTAGCGTGCAATACAACCTGGTTCTGGAGGTAGAGTGGGTAAAATATTTCTCACACCAATATAAGAAGCCCACATCAAATCCGCCATTTAACAGCACGGGAGTGCTGTGGAAGTTGAAGTACGAGGAGACAGATATATCAGAGCAAAACGCCCTCAACCAGAGCGGCAGGCCTGAATAGGCTCACTTAAAAGGTACTAAAAAACAATGTGGGACTTTGGACCAGGCTGCTAAGCTTACTCTTCAATGAGATATTGAAAAGGAAGGTTTTTCCTCCCTCATGGAAGAATGCAATAGACATACCTATCTTTAAGGGGGGGGGCGATCAGTTGGAACCAGCAAACTACCGGCCAATCGCTCTCCTTAACATTGAAAGTAAGCTATTCATGAAATTATTGTTGAGGGAATTGGAAAAGTGGGTCAAGAGAGAGAATATCCTCCCAAAGTTCCAAACAGGCTTCCGCACAGGGCTCTCAACAGCAGTGAATGGGCTGGCTTTAGGAATTCTCAGTGAAAAATCAAGGGGGAAAGAGGGAGACTCCATTATATGGAGCCTGGATAGACCTCTCCAAGGCTTTCCATCAAGTAAACAAAGACCGTTTGTGGGAAAATACCATTTTGGCCATGTTAGTAGTCCTACATAAAGACACCAATTTAAGAGTTAGGTTGGATGAACAGCCATCTGTCAGAATACATAAAGGTGGATAGGGGATTAAGACAAGGCTGCATGGCTGCTCCCCTTTTATTCAATTTATATCTGGCAGACATGGGGAAATCACTGGATGAAGTGGCATTGACTATCCCTAAAATCAATGATTGCAAAATCAGTTGGCTGGCCTATACGGATGATAATGTTCTAGTAGATAAAACAGCAGTAGGGCTACAATGTCTGTTAAATGCAGTGGACACATATGTAAAAGACAACGATCTTTTGATGAACCCAGGGGAATTGAAAATATGATCTTCAAAACAGCAGGCAGAAAGATCCAAAATGTTCAATGGTCACTGGAGGGTCAAATAATCCCGAGAGTGGAGGAAGTAACCTATTTGGGTTTTCGTGTCTACGCATCGCCAATGATCGCCCATACTGACACAGACTTAAGAGCAAAAATCCTGCACCTATCATCACAGATGAAAAAACTACTGATCAAATATTGTAAATTCTCACTAATTCCACTCATTACATTTTATGCAGCCAAAGTGGTACCAGTGATCCTTTATGAGTTAGAGGCAAAACCGCTAGCATGGAACACCAATTGGCAAAAATGGGAAGGCATAATCTGGAAGAGTGTTCTTGATTTTCCCCAGAGTCTCTCAACCTGCTGTTTGAGGTACGAACTTTGCTTAAAATCATTGAGATGCTACACGGATTGGAAGTTGGTCTCTCTTTTTATCGCCTGATCATTTCATCTCAGGCGGATACTCAGTATGGGGACATAAAAGATCATCTCAAACAGTCCAAATCGGCCATGCTGGTAAACCGGAACTACCTGGTACATGGGATATTGAAAGGAGCAGATACTGACTTCGAAACACTGATTCCACATCCCCTGGAAGTTAAAAAAGCAATAGAAAGAGCGGATTGGATCGCAACCATAGATGCAATGTATAAAGCTTCTTTGACAGGTTCGCTCTCAATTTTTGATAAAAAACTCAGCTTTTGCTGAAATGTCTTAGACAATTCCCAGATTGGAGGGTGAGAAAGAGTTTCCTCAGACTTCGCTTAAATATAGTCCACATAGGAGAGGTGCTCACTAAATGGGGGATGGTGGATGAAGCGCAGAAACTCTGTGGTGTATGCAAGGATTCTGGGAGACAGACAATTAGACATCTATTAATGAACTGTGAGGGAACCAGGGAATAAGAGTGAACCTGCTGCAAAGGTTTATGGACAGAGAAGAAGGCCTTCTGGCCGAAATGTTTTGGGATAGAGTGATCGCTGGTCATGAGATAAAAGGTGGTACAGGTTCTACAAATCTGTAACCTAATCGACAAGTATTGAAAATTGTGAGGCGCGTCTGGGTAACTCCTATAGTGTTTGTATGGTAAATAACTAATTTTGAGATTGCGACATTCAACAATAGTTGTATCAAACAATGGAAATGGTCTGTCCTTTATAATTGTTGTTTTTACTTCATTTTGCTTATGTTGTAATCCTTTTATTGATATTTTAAGTAGGTAATTGTGTATCTTCCTTTTTTTGTAGAAATTGATTTGTATATATAAAAACCAGAGGGTTGTGACACAATAAAAAAATTTTTTTAAAAAAAGAGGAGAGGGCTTTTTCCACTCAAGTACTCTGTGTAGTGTCGCAGGTTGCCACCCCTCTGAGAAACCTGGTGCTGCACTGCATAGGGTATTTCTGGTCTGAAGTTGTCCCACCAGTTTAGTCACCAAGTCTTAAGTGGTCAGTACCCCTCTGGGTCTGGCACATGAAAGGGGGGGCACTTTAGTTTACTTGCCAGTTTAGAGGTAGAGGCTGGGGTTGGAGAGCCTGTATCCTGTGTGAGCCACCAGGGTTTGCATGGCCTGTCAGCACATGCACCTCTGGGCTATCAGGTTGCTGCAGAAATTGGGGTTAACTGCCAGAAACCAACATTATGAGGGTCTTGGAGGTCTTGGAGCATAGCACCTACCACCAGCACTGCATGCTGCAGCGCCTGTCCCTATATGATTCCGTGGTGGTCAAAGATCACTTCTCTTGGGCCATTATCTTCTGCTTCCCCGACCTGGGCCTCCTCATGCGAAGGTTGCTGGGCGCTGGACCAGTGGATTGATTCTCCCCTCTGAAGGGCACCAGGTCCCAGCCAGTAGTCCCCCCTGCGCACTCACCACCACTGCCCAGGAGCCGCTGGGAGTCCAGACTGGTGCTATGCAGCATGCCTGCACCCTCTGCAGGTAGGCTGCCAGCTTTCTCAGAGACTGGGGAGAGGAATGGATCTGCAGCCTCTCCCTGTGAATGCATGTCTGCATTGCAAGGGGCCCCTTGCAGGTGAAGACAAAATTGACCAAGCTTCTTTGATGTGTGTTAAAGGCCTGATTAAGAGCTTTCTGTTATTCCTTGTAAAATTCCACTCCTAAACAAAAGCGTTGTTAGCAGGGCATGGGGAGCACAAATGTTTGCTCTGTACACTGCTTCATTTCGAAAGCCTGTCTAGCTACAGACTGGCGCTCCCACACCACTGCTTCCCGGGGAGCCAGTAAAAGGATAACCCGGTGCTGCTTCCTCACCGGCACTCACTGCTGTAGCACACGGTTGGCCCCATGGTGGTCGAGCTCTGCCCACATCTGGTCGGGTGCTCCCAGGGGCTCACCACTCTGGCCCCCTGCTTACATCCCCCGGAGGCTGCCCACTGTGGTGTCCAGATGCTGCCCTTGGTGGGGGATAGCCCCTGCGCCCCACTTGTTTCCCTACTCCGCTGTTAGGCCAGCACGCTCCTGTTGCAGTGGATTATCACCGGCACAGGATGGTAGCCTGCATGCTGAATGCTCCCGCCGGAGCTTCTGGACCTCAAAAGCCAGGTTTGGTGGCTCCTCGCTAGCCCCAATCAAGCTGATATGTCCCCCAGGGACTCCCCTGCTGTTAGCCTTAGGTTGACTCTTTGCCGGCAATATGTAGCCTTAGGCCCCAGCTCTGCACGGAGGCTCTCAGTGGAGCTGCCATATCATTGGAGCTCCAAGCCACGCCCGCCCGACTTCTCACGTTTACACAAAAGACAGCATCTTATCAAAAACACTTGCCGGACAATATTTCTGAGATGTCCCAACCACTCGAGCATAGGAGGGGCGCAATGCTTTCCACTAGAGCACTGCTGCTCTCACTTCTCTCTCTTTTACTAGTACAACCTTCTCTACTACAAGATCATCTTTTCCTGACTACAGGAGTTTTCCCCTTCCTTACTTAGACTATCCAAGAAAATCGATGCGAGGAGCTCCGCCTGCACGGCAAATACAAAAAAATGTCAAGGCCTACATTAGAAGGGTATCTACGGTTGGACTTACTGTAACATGCAACCACACCTTCAGGTGAGGACTCCATACAACCAGACAAGCACTCTAAAGGGTATCAGGACAAGCCTCATACTGAGTGTGCAGGGTATGGTACCCCTCAAACCTCTAAAACAATAAACTAGGTAAACAATATATACAGGAGACTTACAACACAGAGCAGTTCAACCACTGTATCAAAAACATCCACTTTTCAAATTCCTGCAACCTCATTTAATTTCACACCCACATTGCAAGTCTACCAACCTTAAATCAAAGAAACAACGCCTTTTTAAACCCTATTTCCCCCTTGCTTTATACCCCAAACATGCACTCATGTGAACCCGAAGTGTTCTGATGTGGTACTTCGTCAAGTCGTCCAGCACAGCTAGACAACAGTACCACGTCCCTGGGGAGCAGAGGGACCTTTAACCAATATGGCGTTCGCTGACCTCTTTTTCACTCTGCACTGAAGACTGGTCGACGTTGTGAGGTGCCACAGCTGAGAGGTGTGGACAGAAGACCCTCAACATCTCAAAATGCCTGGGCTCCTAGCTTGGCTCACCAAATATGCAGATGGGCCTTAATCGCCTTAACCCAAACAGGCCCACCACTTAAGAAGTGAGTACACAGATGTACATAAAGCAAGTTTATTGTATATCTTTCTGGGGAGCAGTAAGATGGTGTTGCAGGACCAAAGCTAACCCAAGTCGCAACAAACTACATCAGTTCATATCTTTTATATGGTTTTACAACAGTTAAAACACTCCCAAATACTTTATTGCAAACCACCCTCCAAACTTCATTGGACAAATCCTTCTTCAAAGAAATCTCATCTTTTCAGCAATTCCTTTGTTTTCATTGGCCAGTCTTATCTCTATAATTATCGTCCGATCATATTCATAACACACCTCTTCTTATGATTCGTCAGTAGTAGGTCATGATGTCGACACATGGTTAAAAATTGGTATTGAAACATAATTAATTACTAGCAGTAACTGGCCTAAGCCGTTTCAACCCTAACTCTTGATTTGTTCATGGCTCGCATGAATATTCACCGTAACATGAGGAAGGCTGGGTGAATGATTTGTCTTTGCTAGTGATGCTATCTCATTCCCCAGGTCACCGTTCCATTGAAACTTTCCACTCTACAAAAAATCCCACTCCATCGCACAATTGAACCACCTGAATCTTTAGGCACTGGCTTTCCCCGTTTTTTACTATTGACCAAAATAAATAACGAAACTCCTTCTGTCACACTCTCAGGCAGCAGGAGATTACATTTACTGTCTATAAGACTTATCAGACCATAAATACTCAGGGCTATTTTCTACAGCTGTATTGACCGCAAAGGTTAAAATTACTCATTCACCTGGCCTTTGAAAACCTGGCATGCTTAGTTTAAAAATCAAAGTACATTTTTCAAAAGGGGTCCCAACTACAGTGTTTCTGCATGAATTCCCATGTATTTATATCATTGTATATGCATATTTTTACATTTGGTGACACTGACATGATATCTTTCTGTGTGCATGCAAGCTAATATGTATCAATTTCTAGACCAACCGGAAGACTAAAGTAACATATCCCATTCATAATTAACTACCTATGAAATTGCAACATGGGACCCAGCTTGCCGCCACCCCCAGTTAGTCACACCGTGCATGCATATTCATCACAGAAACATGGCCGGACGACAACTACAAAACCACACTCCAAACCTGCCTCCCCACCAACTTCAAATGCCTACAGTTAAACAGCAAAGAAAAGAAGGAGGAGGCCTCGCAATAGCATTCAACGAACACCTGCAAATAAAAACAAACAAACCTCTAAACATCATGAACTGTGAATCTATTGTCATACAACTAACAGCAAATCCAAAAAACAAACATCAAATTCATACTGGTTACCAGACCACTGACATACGATGCAACCTTCGTCGACAACTTCATTGAAGCCATCACCAACATAGCCATCCAACATGAGCATCTGATTATCCTGGGGGACTCCAACATATGGTTCGAAGAAAAACACAGCAACTCATAAATCTCACCAATCGGGCAACTAACAATCATGAAACTATAACAACTTGTCAAAGGAGCAACACACTCGGCAGGGCACACATTTGATGCAATCTTTGTCAAGAAAAATCTTATCACCACTGCACTGCCGATACAGATACGTTGGAGCGACCATCTCATCATTCCATTTGTGATCACGCTACCAACTAAAGCTACCAACCAGCCCCTCAAACTCGCAACCTCTACAAAAAGAAACTGGAAAACCGTCAAAGCAAGCAACCTAATAGAACAACTGGAGCTGAAGAAACCATCCACAACTGAACTGGAGAAGGCAGCCCTAGATGAAAAAACAGAACTAGTAAATAAATTGATTGCAGATACAATCGAAAACATCTCCCTGGAAAAAAATGTTACCCCCTCAAGAAAAAGAGCAATGGCAAAATGGTTCACCCCACTGCTAAGCACCATGATAAAGAACAACAAGAAGCTGGAACTAGAATGGAGGAAAGAATATGACCAAGATAAGAAAAATTCAGTTCCAGAGACAAATCCGATCATACAAGAAGGAAGTTCAAAAGGCAAAGAAAAGGCATTATGATGACAGAATCACCAAAGCCACCAACACACAAAAAGAAATGTACAACATCATACACGAAATGAGAAACTCACCAGGTTGCGACAACATTGCAATACCTTCACAGAAACTATGCAACAACCTAGCAGACCATTTCAAAAATAAGATTAACAACATCTGACAAATCATACAAAACAGACTGACCAATCCTAACACACAACCAACCAGATCCAACGAAGAGCCAGAGCACAAACTCCAAAACGTCCCGCAAATATCAGTGGAGACATTCATCAAGCTGGTGAAAGCAGGCTCGCCCATGGATCCCTACCCCCCAAACATCTACAAATCAATCGTCAAACAAGTAACACCATCTGAATATTACAGAAATATCTTGAATCTGTCGTTCACGACCGGGACCGTACCACGATCCTTCAAATCAGCATATATCAAACCACTTCTTAAGAACACAAGTGGCGTTGTGGAAGACCTCTCCAACTACAGGCCAATTTCAAACATCCCCTACCCAGCAAAACTCCTAGAAACCTATGTATACAAACTAACCCAAGAACACGTAGAAAAACACCAGTTGTTGACCAAGCACAAGTTGGCTTCAGACCTGTAAGAGGTACAGAATCAGCACTTCTATCCATCTGCGATGACCTAAAAACAAAAGCCGACTCCAACACATCCTCAGCTCTGATTCTGGTTAACCTCTCAGCAGCATTCGACACAGTAAGCCATGACACCCTCATACGAAGATATAGGTATAACAGATTTAGCACTACTTTGGATTAAATCATTCCTAGCAAACAGAACAGAAACTGTATGGATAAAGCCCTTCAAATCCACTCCACGAGTTAACGACTGTGGAGTACCACAATGATCCTCACTATCACTACTGTACTTCAACATCTACCAGACTCCACTAATCAAGATCTTCAAAAAATACAATCTTACATACTACAACTACGCAGACGACACTCAAATCAGCTACAAAACTGAAGACAAACAAACAGAACACTCAACTCTAGGAGAATGTCTAAAAGAAATCTATATCTGGATGAACGGCAATAACCTAAAAATCAACCCAGGAAAGACAGAAATCATCATTGTATCCAAAAACCAAGAGAACAATACCTACATATCGTGGCCGATAGAACTATGAACCGCACCCACACCATCAAAGGTAGTAAAAAAACCTGGGAGTCCTAATGGACTATGCACTAACCTTAGAACCACAAGGAAACACGATAATTAAGAAATGCTTCTTCCTCCTTCACTCGACAAAAAGAATTCAACCATTCCTGTTCTTCACCCACAAAACACTGACAATCGTCACCTTCATCATGTCAAGAATCGACTACGCCAACAGCCTCTACCTCAGGATGCCGGTACACATCCAGAAGAAATTCCAACGCATCCAAAACGCAGCGGCTAGACTCCTCCTCAAACTATCTAGAAGAGATCACATCACACCAGCGCTAACAATGCTACATTGGCTTCTGAGCAAACAATGTAACATGTTCAAAACAATGTGCATAAAACACAGGGCAATCAGCGGACAGGGAGAAGAATTCCTACAGAAGAAAATAACCATCTACAAGCCAACGAGACTCCTCAGATCAAGCAATGAAATCCGCCTAGAACCAAAGCCATGTGCCAAAATAAACCTATGAGGCTCGTCTTTCTCCCACCTGGTGGCAAAAACCTGGAACAACCTCTGAAAGGAATAAGAAACACCAAATACCACCGTTTCAAAATTCAGAAAACTAAAAACCTGGCTCTTTAACACCTCGGAACCAGACGGAAGCAACTGAAACAATAAAACAGGAAATGCAAAAGAACAGGCTGACAGAACCCTTGACGGTACAGACAAAACCTAGAAGCAACAGAGGGGTGATTATTGCCAGTGCCACATTTAGATCGAATTGCGAATATTAACTTGCGTCACATCCAGACAGGATTGTGAATATTGCCAGTGCCACACTTAGATATAATTGTGAATATTAGCTTGCATCACATCTAGACAGGATTGTGACTATTGCTAGTGCCACATTTAGATAGCATTGTTAATATTAGCTTGTGTTGCATCTACACAGGATTCTAAATGTTGGCTTGCGTTGCTTCTAGACAGGATTGTGAATGTTAGCCAGCGCAACATTTAGATATAGTTGTGAATATTGGCTTGCGTCGCATCTAGACAGGGTTGTGAATATTAGCCAGTGCAGCATCTAGATAGAAATGAGATATTCACTCGCCACATCCAGAAAGAATTTGGAAATTAGCCTGTATCACATTTAGATACCGAGACCACTAACCAACCCAACAATCCCACCCTTCTGCATACACCTCTCAAACTCAAACCAAACACAACCACACCCCTAAAGCACAGCAAACCGCATAAACTTCACTACAACGCAACAACAAAACAAATCACACATAGATTCGCACAACAGAACACAACGGCTATCAACCGAAAAGCACACCTAAGCTCAGCGAACGGTGCTAACTGAACTGAAGCTGCCAACAGCACATCACTGCTCTCTTGCACTTGTGCCGCTCGGTCCCACTAACTCACCCCACCCTTTTTCCTTTTCAGATCTGCCAAAGCGCCATGGGACCACTCCGTTGGTGATAGTGCACGGTACAAGTGTCCTTTAACATTAACATTAACATGAAACCCTCGTGATCATGGGCACCTTTCCTGACCACCCCAGCAAATCACACTGCAAGTATAAGGTTTTTCTTCTTGCGTTTTTCAAACCCTCCATAATATTGATCCTGTGTGTTTTTTCAAAGCAATCTTCTGGTAGTTAATGGTTTAATTGCATCTCTATATGTGCTGCTAATTTTAATAAAAATAGTGTAATACAAATGTCTTGCCCAAATGGGCCTTGGGCCGCATAATTTATAAGAAGTAAGTGTTACCTTGCATCTGAAGTCCGATTGAAAACAAGCATCTAATGTCCTGGTAACAACAAACATTGGAAAAGCCAACAGTTTTTCCTTGTTAATAGGTATTTATCAGGCACTACTAACATGTGTTTGGTACTCACATTATTTTCCATCTTTTTCAATCTTATGACTAGGAAGTACTATTATGGCAGTGCCTAGTAAATGCCTATCCCATGGCTACCTACATAAAAGCCAAAACTGCTGGCTCTGCCAGGGCTTGTCTTTCTTTCTTTGGGGAACGTGCCATAAAAGGCATTATTTCCAGTGACCCTCTGTAGTGACATCGACATCTCATTGAAAAAGCAGCAACCCTTGGACACAACCAAACCAGATGGAAGGAAGAGGCGCCCTCACTTATGAATGTCAGGCACATACTCAGGGATGTTCTTTTTAGTCTGTGTTTAGTAGCATGATGTTGGTGCTGTGTAAAATATTTTGTTGAATCTTTTTGAAATGACTTGTGAGAAACCTTCTTGACTGTGAGACGGGCAGTCTCCATTTTGAATCCGCGAATAATCGGGCAATCTCAAACTCCCATTACCTGCACAATTCAGCAGCGACCATATGGTATCTGCAAAAATTGCAGCTCAAAAGCTCGATTCTTCTACCTTTTCATACCCGAGCACAGGATTAAGAGTGGAGATCTGAAAGTTAGCTGGCATTTCGTCAACCTTCAGGAAGCTGGGACAAGCAAGTTCCCTGCTTTGTCACATCCACACCTACACCAAGGTGCAATGTGGTAGGTTCCATAGAACACCCGTTTTTGCATATGGGACAATCTTTGTGACTCTGGCCCTTACATCTGAGCACAATGCTGTACTATTAAGCAACGCAGAAGATTAAGAAGTGAACCCTTCTGTGAAAACAGGTGGGATCCTTTCACACATAAGCATAGATTGTGGGAACATCCACAGATCTATATCTATATTCACTACAAAAAACTTTATAACCGTGACATTATGGTTCGAGGTAAAACCGGAAACCCCCTGAAATTCGCCAGTTATGGTAGGCTAAGCAACCATACCTGCCCGCCCCACTGTGCACTGCTAACTCTAACACCCAGGACATGAAAGATGGCATCACAAATGTCAGTGATGACATCACTGATGATATCACATGTGTAGCCCCTTTGTTTTTGTTCACTGACATATATATATATATATATATACACATATATATATATATGGGATACATTACTCACCGTAATCGTATTTCTGATGCTTGTATCTGCTTAGATTCACATGCTGTGCATAGGCCGACATCTAGTGGAAGCTGCGGAGTATTACAGTTTGTTTTTCGAAAGTCGAAAATGGGCGTCGACACAGGCGTGCCAGTAATACTATCCCTAGTGTGACGTCCACTGTACCCAAGATCCCTCACGCGTGTAGGATCCTCAGATTGTATTTTTTCTGACATGAGGAAGCATGAGGAGTAGCGTGAGTACAGATAATCCAAGCAGATAGACAGAAAAGGTAAGACTACAAGCAATCATGCGCCTTCTCTCGGAGGGGAGGAAGGGTGGGTCGCATGTGAATCTAAGCAGATACAAGCATCAGAAATACGATTACGGTGAGTAATGTATCCCTTCTGAGGCTTGTGGAATCTGCTTAGATCACATGCTGTGCATAGATTAGCGAGCAGTACCAGAAGAAGGAGGTGGGATGTGAGAAGGGTCATGAGCAAACAGGTGTCTTAGAACCGCTTGTCCCACTTGTGTATCTGTCTTGGAATGAGTGTCAATGCAGTAATGCTGAGTAAAAGTGTGAATAGAGCTCCAAGTAGCCGCTTTGCAAATGGTGTCGAGGGGAACATTTGCAATGAAAGCCAGAGTGGCACCAATGCCTCTAGTAGAGTGGGCCCTTGGCGTAAAAGGCAGAGTCTTGTCAGAAAGAGAGTAACACAGCTGTATACAGTTGATAATCCACTTCGAGATAGCGCCCTTAGAGACGCGATCCCCCTCTCTGCCTGTAGCTACGGAGACAAACAGTTGATCTGTTTTCCTTAGCGGTCTGGTTTTATTTACATAGTATAGGACCGCCCTACGCACATCTAGGGTGTGTAGTTTCACCTCAGCCGAGCTTTGCGGGTTCTGGAAGAAAGCCGGAAGCTCGATGGACTGGTTTACATGGAACTTGGATATGAATTTAGGTGAGAACCTAGGGTGTGTGCGTAAAACCAGTTTGTCCTTGTGGATAGTAAAGAAAGGATCCTGCACTGACAGAGCCTGAATTTCACTGACCCTTCTTATGGAGGTAATGGCTACTAAGAAGGCCGTTTTATAAGTCAGGTGTTTGAGACTACTTTTATGCATGGGTTCGAATGGGGGTCCCATGAGCTTAGCTAGCACCACGTTGAGGTCCCATCCTGGCGGTGGGTTCGAAATAGGAGGGTGAAGTCTCTTTACTCCTTCCATGAAGGCTTTAACCACTGGTACTTTCCACCACGAGACCTTGTTATGGGATGTGGTGTAAGCCGAGAGGGCTGCCAGGTGTACTTTCAGCGAGTTAAAAACCAACCCTGCATCCAGCAGGTGGAGCATGTATGTCACCACGTTGGAAGGAGTGCAATCAACCGGGTTGATTTGTTTATTCTGGCACCAGATAACGAATCTTTTCCACTTATCAAAGTAACAGTGCCTTGTATTTGGTTTCCTGGACTCCTTTAGAATGTCCATACACCTCTGTGGTAATTTGAGATGTCCAAACTCTATGACTTCAGGAGCCATGCTGCTAGGTTCATAGAGTTGGGTTCCTGATGCACTGTTTGACCCTGTTGCTGGGACAGTAGGTTGTACCAGGCTGGGAGTCTGATGGGTTCGCACACCGCCATCCTGCGTAGGTGTGGAAACCATGGTTGTCTCGCCCACATGGGAGCAACTAGGATGAGCGTCATAGATTCCTTGTTCATCTTGTACACCACCTTCCTGATGAGAGGAGTTGGTGGAAAAGCGTACGCAAACATCCCTGACCAGTTCATCCACAGGGCATTCCCTTGGGAGTCCGGCTGGGGGAACCTGGATGCAAATCCTGGGCATTGTTTGTTTTCGCTTGTGGCGAATAGGTCTATAGTGGGGAAACCCCACTGAGAGAAGAGATCTTCTACTACGTCTCTGTGAAGGACCCATTCGTGTTCTTCTGGGAGGGAGTTTCTGCTTAGAGCATCCGCTAGGGAATTGAGCTCCCCTGGAACATGTTGCGATGACAGGAAGATGTTCCGTCTGAGTGCCCATATCCATATTTTCTGGGCAAGCTTGGACAGATTTGGCGAACGAGTCCCCCCTTGCTTGTTCAGATAGAACATGGCTGTCGTGCTGTCCGTCCTGATCTGCACCGACAAGTTCAGTAGATGGGGCTCGAACGCCCTTAGCGCTCGGAATACTGCCAGAAGCTCTAGCAGATTGATGTGGTTCTTGGCTACTGAGTGAGACCAGAGACCCTGAGCTGTGTGGTGGAGATGGTGAGCTCCCCACCCAGTCAGGCATGCATCTGTAGTCACCACGGCTTGTACTTCGGGATCGTAAAAGGGTTTCCCCTTTGCGAGATTCTCTCTTGTCCACCAGTGTAGGCTCTGTACGAGTGTTGGCGAAACGACCACTAGATCGTCCCAATGACCACTTGCCTGATACCACTGTTTCGCCAACCATTCCTGCATGGGACGCATGCGCAGACGCGCGTGGGGGACCAGGTAAATGCATGACGCCATCATGCCCAGTAACCGCATAGCTTTGCGTACTGTTATCTGTTGACCTGACTGATAATGCGGAATTTGCAGAAGTATATTCCGAATTCTCTCTTCCGAAGGGAAGGTCAATCCTTTCTGAGTATCTAGGATAGCTCCTAGAAACTGTTTTGAGGTGCTTGGCACCAGACTTGACTTTTTCTCGTTGATGGAGAAGCCTAATTCGTGGAGGAGGTCGATAGTCCTCTGAATGTTTGACCTGCAAATTCCTGGGGTTTCCCCCGTTATGAGCCAGTCGTCCAGATAAGGGTACACCGGGATTGCTTCCCTGCGTAGGTGTGCAGCCGCCACCGCCAGTACCTTGGTGAATACCCTTGGTGCTGAAGCTATCCCGAAGGGCAGTACCTTGAATTGGTAGTGGCGACTGTCCACCTTGAAGCGCAAGTACTTTTTGTGCGCTGGGAGCATGGAAATATGAAAATAAGCATCTTTCATATCCAAGGTTGCCATGTAATCCCCCTTTTTTAGGAGGGGGATTACCTCTTGTAGCGTGGTCATACGGAATTTTTGGGGCTTGACATATTTGTTGGCAGGCCGTAAGTCCAATACTGGGCGCATTGTCAAATCTTTCTTTGGCACAAGGAAGTAAGTTGAATAGATACCCTTGTTTACCTGGTGTCCTGGGACGAGTTCTATCGCGTCCTTTTCTAGCAGAATGGCGATCTCCTCGAGAAGGATCCTTTGATGCTCTAGGGAGTGCACTCTTTGTCGTGGAGGATGATTCCGGGGACGCTGCAGTAGTTCTATACAATATCCTGCGGATACTGTTGACAGCACCCATCTGTCTGAGGTGATCCCTTCCCAAGCCTGGGTGAAGGTGGAAATGCGTCCCCCTACTGGGGTTGCGTGGCAAGGGACCCTGAACTGAGCGTCACTGTTTTGGTGGAGGCGTGCCCCCGCCCTTGTTGGGGCTGCCTCTGCCTCTTCCACGACCTCTCTTGTTACCCCTGCCGTAACTCTGGGTAGACTGCTGGTTGTTATTCCATTGTGTACCTTGTCCCTGGGCATAGTTGCCTCTTTGTGAATTTTGGCCGCGTGGGCGACGAAAATTATTGTTCCCCCTCTGGTTAGGGGGTTTGTTGGTAAGCTGGCCAAGGGATTTGAGAGTCTCATATTCATCTTTGGCATTTTTAAGTGCGTCTTCGACCGCTTTCCCAAACAATAGGTCGGGTTCCACTGGCTTGTCTATTAAAGAAGCCTGTGTTTCTGTCTTGAATCCCGACTGCCGTAACCACGCATGTCTCTTGATAACAGTACCTTCTGCTATCAATCTCCCTGCGTTGTCAGCGGCGTCGAAAGTTGCTTTTAAAATGCAACCAGACACGGCTCTCCCCTCTGCCGAGATCCGAGCCAGCTGGCCCTTTAACGGTTCTGGAGCAGAGGCAATGAGCGCCGCGACTTCTTCCCATTGATGGCAATTGTAACTAGCCAACAGGGTGGTGGAATTCGCAATCCTTGCTTGGTAGGCGGACGTTGAGGCTACCTTTCTGCCAAACCCGTAAAGTTTTTTGCTCTCCTTGTCGGGAGGAGCTTCTGATGAAGATAAGGGCGTGCCAGCCCTCTTTCTAGTGTTGGTCACCACTAGGGAATCTGGTTTAAGATGTCCCTTTATATACAGAGGGTCAGACTGGGCTGCCCGGAAAATCTTTTCAATTCTGGGGTTGACAGCTCTGGTGAGGTTAGGATTCACCAGGGAAGGATCTATTCTTCGTTGGATGGATTTGAGGATAGGGATGGTCTGAGCGACCGGTCTTCTCTCTCCTACAAACTCCTCCGCGAAGTCCCTTTCCTCCTGTACACCGTGGGTGTCGATGTGGAAGTGTTCCGCTGCTCGAGCGAGAACCTCGTTAAGGAGGGGCTGGTTATCAACTGGAGAGTCAGTAACTGGGGCTTCGCTTTGTACTGGGGAATCTACTCTGTAAATTTCCTGCTCATCTTCTCCCTCCTCCAGGTCCTCATCCTCTGCATAGTAATCTGTCCCGGTTTGTTCTTCCATAAATGCAAACTCCTGGTCCTCTTCAGGGAAAACTTGTCCCTGATAACTGGGGAGTGGAGTAGAATATGGAGTGGAGTAAGGCTGAACCTTGAAGGGTTCAGGTCTTTCGACCCGGGGCTCTTTACTTAGCGGGATAGGATCGGAGGAGCCTGAGGGTGTGGCCCCTTGAGGGTTATATGAAAGAAAGTGTTCTGGGTTCTTATCATAAAAATCAGCCAAGGAAGACATCCTAGACATAACCCTGTCTATGTCTTCACTGGACCATTCCCTGGAACAGGGTATTACTTTAGCAGGTGATTTATTTTCAAGGGTAGACTTGTGTTTGCTTGTCTGCTTAGGCTTTACAGGGGTGGAAGGCTGTGCTTTCCGCTGTTTCCCCCCTTCTCCGTGCGTGGAAAAATGTTTTCCCTGTCCCTTGGGGGCCCCAGAGACTTTCGACGCCTGGCGTCGAGGGTCTGGAGAGGTATCTGTGTGCTTCGGGCGTGGGGCCTCACTGATGTTAACCGCGGTCTCGGTATCTTGGAGCGCGGCCTGGGGGTGGAAGTCGTCTTCGTCTCCCGACGATCGAACTTCCGTTAGTGTGTGTAGCGAGGCACTCTTGGCAAGAGTGGATGATTGCCTTGCGTCGTGAGGCGATCTCGATCGAGAGCGCCCAGAGGACACCGAGTCGGACCGTTCTTTTTGTGCCTCTTTCCGGGAAGTCGACGTCGTCGAGGTCCGGTTGGTCTTAGTGTGTTTAGTGTGTGTTAGGTGTGTAGCGCTTGCGTCGCCGGGGGTCTTCCCCATAGCCGCCTTGCCGGACGACCTTCCGAGGTCGGGGACCTGCGCTCGTCGGCTGTCTTTCGACGCCGTAATGCCCTCGCCGTCCGAAAGTACGGCGTCGCTGCCATCGCTGAAGGCGCCCTCCGCTGCCATGGCCTCCTGCCTGGCGTGGTGGGCCCAACGCTTTGTCGAACGGTCCTTAAGTGTCTTAGGTTTAAACCTACTACACGCTCTGCAGTTCGCTTCGGGGTGATCCCTCGGCAAGCAGAGATTGCACGTGGCGTGCCTGTCGACCCAAGGGTATTTGCGATTGCACTTGGGGCAGAATTGAAAAGGGGTACCCTCCATACGCACCTTAAGGCAGCGGGCTGCTAAGTGTAGGAATATATATAAATGTAACTATATATCAAGAGTGAAGAGTATGTACCACCCCCCACTCTCCCTACTTGTAAGGGCCGAGGCCAGCGGCCTACTAGGCCCGGGCCGAGGCCAGCGGCCTACCGAGGCCCAGATCCGTCGTGCAGCAGTCGACGGTCGATGACTTCTCCAGCCGTCGTCGAGGTTGAGGGTCGACGTTGGGGTGGGGAAGGGAATGAATAAGAATTAAAATTATAATAACAGCAAAAGTATGGCTAAGGCCAGGGAACTCCGCAAGATGCTTCCGACCAGTATGGCGGAAAAAAACAATCTGAGGATCCTACACGCGTGAGGGATCTTGGGTACAGTGGACGTCACACTAGGGATAGTATTACTGGCACGCCTGTGTCGACGCCCATTTTCGACTTTCGAAAAACAAACTGTAATACTCCGCAGCTTCCACTAGATGTCGGCCTATGCACAGCATGTGATCTAAGCAGATTCCACAAGCCTCAGAAATATATATATATATATATATATATTCAGCAAAAAAAGTTTTTAAAGGGATCTTATGGTTCAAAGTAAAACCGAAAATCCCTTGACATTAGCTAGTTATGGTAAGCTAAGCAACCATAACTCACACCACCTAAGTACATTGCTAAAACTAACACCCAGGACATCAAAGATGACATCACAAATGTCATTGATGACATCAATGATGACATCACATGTGCATGTACTTTTCATGAAAAGTCTGCACAAGGGAGTCTTATTATAATGTTGATAAAAGAACTGTCAAGGATCATTGGAATAGATGACATTAGCTATGTGGTGCATTAAGCAATGCATTGACATAAATAGCATTCTATTTTGAAGTTCTTTACAGTGTAGTAATGTACTCATGTATAGACATAAGCATTGTATGCAGCATACATGATGAAGGTGCAATATTCATAATCTTCCCATGTTAAATAGTGAAATGGTAAATGCTTTCTTATTAGAGTTTTGTGTGCTGTGCAATATGTTATAAATAGGTAATGAAAACCACTTCCTATATAATTTCTTATTACACACGAAACACAAAGACATAAGAACAAATACAAAAATGAGTATATACAGTGAAAGTGAAGTACGCAAAAAAGCAGCAGTAGACCCAGAAATTGTTCATAACCTACCTGATTATTTTTATGGACAGAAATGATTGTTCTGCTTCAAACCTACTACTTCCCTATGAATAACTATCACATGATGTGACTGCACCTTAAAGAGAGTAATGCGAATATGAGCATATCCACAGAAAGTATGGTAATAAAAAAAACAGCAGACCAATAAGAAAATGTTGATAACCTTACTGATTGTCTTCACACACAAAAAGCATTGGTATCTTTCAAGTGCGTATTCTCCCTATGTATATGTTCATATGCTAAGAGTGAACCCCAAATGAATTACTGTAAGAACATATTTGAAGTGTAAGTCTCCAAATATAGTACTTTTAGATTTTTTTGTTTCTAAGTATTACTGGCTAAGATATATCACTAAAGGAAAAAAGAGGGAACCAGACATGTGATGTCATCAATGACATTTGTGATGTCATCTTTGATGTCCTGGGTGTTAGTCTTAGCAATGCACGTAGGTGGCGCGAGTTATGGTTACTTAGTTTACCATAACTAGCTAATGTCAAGGGATTTTCGGTTTTACTTTGAACCATAACATCCCTTTAAAAAAGTTTTTTTGCTGAATATATATGTATATACATATACATATATATATATATGTCAGTGAACAAAAACAAAGGGGCTACACATGTGATATCATCATTTGTGTTGCCATCTTTCATGTCCTGGGTATTAGTGTTAGCAGTGCACAGTGGGGCGGGCAGGTATGGTTGCTTAGCCTACCATAACTGGCGAATTTCAGGGGTTTTTCGGTTTTACCTCGAACCATAATGTCACGGTTATAACGTTTTTTGTAGTGAATTTCACATGTTTTTAGTAGTGCAACTTAACCATAACGTCCCCTTAACAAAGTTTTTTTTAGTGAATTTTATGGGTTTTTAGTAGGTCAATTTAACTATAACGTCATTTTAATAAAAACATTTTTTACTGAATGTCACAGATTTTCAGTAGGGCAACGTAACCATAATGTCCCTTTAACAAGGTTATTTTGCTAAACAGTATACACCTTGCGAAGAATGCCACATGACAATATGCTGGCGTACATCACAGTGACATGTCCCAGAATCAGTAAACACTTAACAGTAAGATGCATGCCTCATGGACAGTGTGGAAATAGATTTTATATTGATGTAGGAACGTCCACCTTCAACATTTCCCTTACACAGCGGCAACAGGTATTGGTAGGCAGCGATTAGCAATGCACTACACATTATATATTTTTAGCAAAAGTTCTACTTATCTGAAAATTACATCAGCTAAAGCCATCCCTCCTCCCCAAGAAACAGCAGCATTGCTGTAATGAAAAAGCATGAGAAACAGTGGCGCTACCTTACAAATAACAAACGCACAAAATTTTTCGCCGTCCATCTACCGGGCCATATTACCGTGTGTTGCCTCTTTGCTCATTGCCGTTCGCAAATTGCCTTATTAGCTGTCGTACCAAAAAACAAAGCCACCCGTAAACAAAGTAAATATTCCGTTAAGAGCGACCTTTCACAGTGTAAATAAATGTAAACAAAAAAATTGCATACACTCCATGTACTTCAATTTCTCAGTAAAGTACATAGACGCATTAATCTTTGCCATTAATAGTCTAGATTTGCAAAGCAGTAACGTGTGCTACTAAAAAATGGGATTACTGGTTATAATCCGGCACGGTTTTGGCGGGTCGGATTACAAAACAAAATCCTTTTTCAAGATGGCCACCATAGAAAGGGAAGGCGGTTGTTTCACACATAGCCCCTCTTCCCTTTCCATGTTAGCCTGAAAAAAGCACAAGTATGTGATGTGACACAGAACCTGTAAATAAACATACAGCGACGTACAACGTAGTAACTTACATTTTGAAATAATAGACTGGATTGTAAAAGAAAACGTTAACATTTTAGAGTTCGTAAAGTAGGTTTATTTAACAAGAAACTGTCAGAGACCATCAGAGTCATCCCATTTTCAATGGAATGATAACAATGGTTCTAAAGGCGTCATTGCAAATGTTAAAGATGAGGCACACGTTGGTCTTTTCCCATACAAAAATTATGCGTTCTTGGTTAAAGCAGCCGCTTTCTTTCCACAGTGATTTCCAAGAAGGCACCATCACCTTCGGCCTACAGCACCATCAATGATGTGATGTTGCTCTTAATAGCGAGGTTTGCGTACGGGCAAAGCGGGCCTGGGTTATCATCCCACATAATTGTGATGGACAGGCAACCGCTCACGAGCAGTTGTATTTGCTGTCCAAAAAAGCTGTCACTCGGCATCTGGAAACCATGGCACGGACAGTACGGCAAGATGTACCTGGGTGGAAAACGTAACAGAAAATACGTGTCAATAACCAACCTTTAGCAAAAAAGTGCAAAAAATACACAAAGAATGTGCAAAGTAGTACACAAATGTAAGTGGTCAAACATGACATTTTAATGAAATGTTACTACTGACCATGTGTAAATATAGTAACAGGCTACAAACGCCGAGATTCTGCATGCGCCGTAAGGTAAACAAAAAAATGGCAACTACACAGGAAGACGATAAATGAGTTATGAAGGCAAAATGAATGGACAGTTAAAAAAAATTACATCTCGTGATTTCAAACAAGACCAAGTGATACACAAAGCTATGTGGCAAACATAACGTTTCAAACAAGAAATATTAATGCTGAAAAAGGGTGAGGGTAGTCATACCCTGCAAACGCGGAAACTCTGCACTCTCCATTATTGGAGGAAAAATATAACAGCGCAGAAAGATAATACTTCAGTTATATTGGCACAAGTAGAGTTTCAGTCATTTAAAATTAAAACGCGGGTCGGTGTAGAGTGGTGAAAAGTAAACTTACAAAATATGTACTGCCTCCATTCTTTTTCGCCAAGTCAGACACCAACGTATTCGCACAGAAGAATCTTTGTGGACTGATATTCCATGTGCCTTACAAACGTTTTTAAAACATAACCTTATCAATTTCTATTTTTTTCAAACCTTTCATTCCTTGAATTGCTTCTAAAGTTTCCCTTTCGCTCAAGGTCAAAAAACAATTGCCCCTTATACATTCACTCGGATGCGTGGGCCTATTGAGCGTGCAACCAAAAAAGCAACTCATGTGACCTTCACTCAAAAGGCAAATAAATTCTTACTTTGCAACAACATATTGAAATTCAATTATGAGGACCGCTACTCCCATAAACCTCCAGAATCGCTGTTTCCAGCAAACAGTGCAGATGGCAGGCTTGCTTTTCAAAACTTAGCATGCCAGTATGACGGCAATATTATTCCAAAAACATTGTAACCCAGACACACTAATTGGTATTTAACCGTATGGCTTTGCTGACAAGAAAACACCACTTTTTCAGTTTGTGCTGTCACATCCCATCTCAGCCTCCTTAAAGGTCACCTTCTGAAATCGTATTTCATAACTGTGACAAGTGCAATGCTGTCTTGTTTTGTATGTGTTACTGGCGATCTCCGCCTACACTAAAACATGAATAAAAGATGCCGGGGGCACCGAAGAAAGCTGACGTACTTCACGCTGTTCCACAACCAATCAGGAAAAGCGCCACATGTCTGCGGACACAAACTTTTTCCCCCATTCAACCAAGGGGAAAAGAGACGTTTTGGGAGCCTTCCCCTTATAATTTCCCCCCCCCCCCGGACCAAACATCATCAAACTTTCCAAAGAAATTCAGAGTGGCCGATATACTTTTTTTTTGCAAAGTTTGGTGAGGATTCGTCCAGGGGGAGCAGAGTTATAAGGCACCCAAAAAGTGCTCTCCCTATGGAAACAGCAACTTCACCATAACTACATAGCCACTAACGTGGCTGTCTAATATGCTGCAGTGGTTGTGGGCAGGGTCTAGAGGTTTGGATGTATGTCCAGAGATATTCGAATGTATGGGTGTACAGTGGCTTATAACTCCACTGCTTATAAGGTCGTTCTTGGGTGCATGGCCTTTGGCCATGCACCCAAGACTGTACACCCTCCCCAGAACCATTGGAGCGATAAGCGATAGTACGGGTGTATGCATTGCTGTGCTATGATGTGGTGGTTGTGGACAGGGCCTAGAGTTTTGGAAGTATGGCGCACGGCCTACGGCATGCAGCCATGCAGCCAAAACTGTACATCCTGCCCACAATCAATGTACTATATGAAAACCATAGTGCCTTATAACTTCACTGCTTATAAAAAGGCCATGCACCCCAAAACTCTAGATCCTGGCCATAACCACCACAGCATATTGCACCCATTGTGGCTTATAAATCCACTACGTATAAATTGATGTTTGATGCTATGGGTGTTTCTATAGCTGTGATATGGTGCAGTGGTTGTGGCCGGAGGCTAGAGGCTTGGGTGTAAGGCCATATATATGTGAATGCATGGGTGTCCAGTATATGAAACCCATAGTGGCTTATAACTGCAGTGCTTATAACTGTGTTTTCGGGTGCATGGCCTTCAGCCATGCAGCCAAGACTCTACGTACTGTCCTCAACTACCACAGCATATCGCACCCATAGTACCTTATAAATTCTCTACGTACAAATTTGATCTTGTGTACATGGCCTTGGCCATGCATCAAAGACTCTAGTCCCTCCCCAGAAACACCTGATCAAGAAGCGAGACTACAGGTGTAGGTATAGCTGCGAAATGCTGCGGTGGTTGTGGCCAGGGCCTAGCGTCTTGGGAGTCTGGCCTACGGCCTACGGCCATGCACTCAAGACTCTAGGCCCTGGCCACAACCACTGCAGCATATCACACCCATGGTGGCGTATAAATTAGTAGCACACCCATACAAACAAAAATAGGATCTACACCATGTACTCAATTGTAGTGTTCGGTAATACCATGCGTGTCCTTAGAACAGTTTGAAGTTGCCTGCGCACAGCACGGACTGAAGTACTATCCGTATGAGACCACTCATTTTCAGTACTTAAAAACATCCCGGACAAGGCGGGAATGACGAATACATCATTAACACCTGCCGCCTAAACAAGTACAGTATTTCACCCATCTCTTACTTTCTGGACCTCCTCAAACACTGTAGCAGACCAAAACAGTTTCCGAAACAGCATTTTGCCTCTCGTTGCGACCGTGCTGTCGTCGGATCCAAGATGTCGGGCGCATCCACACATTCTGACGCACATCACAGCTTGCTGCAGCCAATCGGCGAAGACGTCGCGTGTCCGCGGTCATGACGCCACCCCCTAGCCAATCAGTATCTTGCCCGCGGTACGAACAGGGAAGTGTGACTGCAAGCGGATATAGATATCACTCTTTTTTTGGACATATTTTTTGGTCGTTTTAAAGGAAACTACTGGATGTTTTATCACCAAATTTACAAAAGCACGCTTTCGGGACCACGCCCCTGCCGCAATTTTGGCGAAAATCCGTCCAGCAGTTTGACCTGTAGGCGTGCGCAAAGTTTTTCCCCCATTCAGTCTTTGGGAAAAAAATACGTTTTGGGACCCCCCCCTATAACTTTTGCCCCCCTGGACCAAACATCATCAAACTTTGCAAAAAAATTCAGGGTGGCCCGTATACTTTTTTTTGTAAAGTTTGGTGACGATTCGTCCAGGGGAAGCAGAGTTATAGGCCACCCAAAAAGTGCTCTTCCTATGGAAACAGCAACTTAACCATAACTACTCTAACGAGGGTCGGACTAGGGCAGAGTTATAGGCCACCCAAAAAGTGCTCTTCCTATGGAAACAGCAACTTAACCATAACTACTCTAACGAGGGTCGGACTAGGGCATACAATCGGTCCAGGCCCCAATGAAAAAGTGGCCCACAATCTCATATTACAATTCATTGCCATACAGAACAGACTGAGTACCGGCCAATAGGCTGTTTTTGGTAGAATATCTTGCAAATATTGCATTTGAAAACATTTACTTAGTAACATTTGTTAAAACTAGTGCAGCCTGGCTCTAATGCGCAAGTGGCACTGCACACCCGCGTGCCTGCTGTGAAGATGAAGGCAACCATCACAGAGATCTGCGGCTTAGGAACCAGCATGGTGCAAATTTGGTTATGTCAGATTGTAATATTTTGCTGTAATTTTCCAATGCATGTGTGAAAGTATGTGATATCAGATTCATAATTGCATTTTACCTTCAGGATATGCAAACGTATATTCCCTACTCAAGAAAATAGATCTTTGTTTAGACATTCTGTTATATAGTCCTGTATTACTGAAATGGCTTGTTTGGGACTCTGATGTGTGTAATTAGAGGAGTGGCTTTATCAAGCAAATCGACCTACACAAGGACAAAGTGCAACAAAAACATCATCATCGGTTCCTTTTGTCATGGAAGGATCAGTAATATCCGGGGATCATATATTTAAAAAAGGTAAATTGCACGGAGGATACCACTCAAGTTCCCTCCATGCATTTTGTATCATTTGTATTGCCAATTGTGAAAAATAAAAATGTTAATATAGGTGAAATCACCTTTGCACCTTTCCTTTACACTTTGTAATGCAAAAAGTAAGGAATAAACAGTGATTGCCAATTATGCATGGCTTACAGCTTTTGCAATGGATTCCTACGTATGTGTTTTTAGAAGACACAGGCACATTCCATAGGAATGCGATGAATTTGCAGCAGCATGAAACTAACATGCTGTTGTAAATGCATTCGGTTTTTGGAGGCAGAATGTTGGGGAAAGGAAGAAATGGGGCAGAACAAAGAAACAAGGGCCATGCCCTGCATCACTATCTGAGGCGTGAATACAATTTATGATTGTTTTTATGCCTCACATACCTGTTGTAAAATGAGGCCCTTGATGTGTTTGTGACTTTTGATTTTAAAACAATAAGTGTAGGTTAAGCCACTGATCAGCACTGTGGCGCCGCCCTCACTTTGTAACTGCGCAATACCCTTGGTAAGTTTTAAGTGAATTGATTTAGCAAAAACAAAAAAGAAGCAGCAGAGCACTTTACAGTCAGGGGGTAACTACAGGTGATTGGGATAGTAAAGGGGGGTTTGATGGCAGGGGAATGTAATGAACTCTGCAATTTTGTTTGTGTATTGCTACCGGGAAATGGACGTGAAGGGAACGGGTTGGGATCCATGCACGCACAAGTCCTTCTCACATGTGGTTGCGGTCCTGCCAACAGCTGTTTGTATCAAACGAGGATGTGTTTCCTGGTAGGGGATATAATTGTAAGCTTCCTTGTTACCAATGATTCTTGACCTTGCAACTTAGAATAGATTTTGCATCATTTTCCCAGGCTCTTAGAGTCAGTATTTGATATTCTATAATATTTTCTTCTGGAATTAGTGCAGAGAGTTCTGAGGTCATACACGTCTGCGGCTTCTTTTCCCTGATGCAGACCCTAAATCACAACGGATGCCATAAATATAGCTCATATTTCTCCCATATATGAGTCATTGAGCCTCTTGCATATTGCTAGTTCATCCACTTGCTTTCTTGACCAGGGGAGTTGCTAGGTCTGGAAAAGACCCGGGGCTAAGCTGATGTCGGAACAGTTGGGACTGGGGGCTAGCTAGTCTTTTGGCTGTAGCTTCTGAGATTCTATCCGGGGCTACAACCAAAAGATCAGGGGCTATAGCCCCTTTAACCCCCCCCTAGCAACGCCCCTGTTCTTGACGCTTTACTCCTTTTTCTTCACTCCTTTGTTCTGCGTGCGGAGGGTGGTGTCATTTAGCTGAGTAGGAGGCACACACATGCAAATGCTCCGTCACAAAAGGCTTTCATTCGCACATCACATAAAAAAACCACCTTAAGAAAATCAATGGAAAACACAATTAAAAGCGTCAGTTGTGATACAGTCTAACTTCTTTGCTTCATTGAGGGTTTACAAGGGTTCCCTAACCCAGGGGTGACAGACCCTTTCGGCCAATTCTTCTCTCCACGGATTCTCCTGGGTATGCTTCCTGATCTCCTTAATCAGATGTTGGTATAACAGTGGTATTTATATGTGAAATAGCTGGAACAACACTCCTTCCCTTGCTCCTTGCTCATAATGGTCTCCAACCCGGGACCTCATCACCTTACCCTTTTGGGATCCTGATGCCCCTCTTTCTCAGAGCAGTCTTTACCCTCACTGGCCATCTTGCACCAAGTTTGTTCCTCCTCCTGCCTCTGCAACCTGATGGATTCAACCTGTCCTCCTCACGCCTTTGTGTTCTGTCTAACCACCAGGTTTCCAGACTCTGCCTCCTTTTTGTGTCTCCATTTCTCCTCCTGATGTTTCCCAACTTCCTCCTTGCTATTATTCCAACAGCTTCTTGATGTTACCACCTCCTCTTTACTTTCCCTTCAACCACTATCGGAGGTCACACCTCCTCCCGTCAGGTTTCCAGGATTCCTCACATCACTGATCGGTGTTCTGTTCAGGGAGTTATAAAGACCTATACCGAGCTTCTGCTCTGACTGGGTCTTCAAGCTTGGAGGCTTCCTCTGATTCCTCACATCAATGATCCACATTCTGTTACTGGGATCCCATGATCCCTGTCAGGGAGTTAGAGAGACCCAAACCCAGCTTCTGCTCTGACTGGGTTTTCCAGTTCAGGGTTTTCTGCTAATTCCAAGGGAACATGTAGTTCACAAATCATCTGGGTATTGCGATCCCCTTCCTTAACTGAAAAGCCCCCAAAACCATGGTTATAGGGCAGGACTTTAAAAAGGACCATATAATCTCTGTCAAGGCTGCCACGTTCCATCTATATCCTCTCTGATAGCCAGGACAGGTTTTGGGATGATCTGTCTACATGTTCAGTCCAGTAGTACTATCTGCAATTCTGTGGATAGTAGGACCCCGTTCTCTAGGGAAATGTTCAATGTAGTTATACCATACAAGTGCAACCCAGCTGACTGTGGGGTGGCCCTCATGGGAATTTGAGGAATGTTGGCATGCATAGTACCCTTTCTTGGTAACAGGGTAGGAATCCATCATAGCCTTTGTATATCCCACTTCTGACACTATTTGTCATATAGCCGAGTGGGAGGTGCAAACAGGCTGGACGCAGTTGCTTTGCTACATAAGGCTTTTATTTATACTACACATAAACAAAACAATTTGAGGGAATGAACAGAAAACATCATCAAAATGCTAGGTTGCGATAAGTATCGCCTCCTTGATTTGTTGCATGTTTACTTGGGCTCTGGAAGCCATTCTGACAGTTCTTTGTGCTGAATCTTCTGGATAGTACTCCTGTTCTCCCCAATTAGCCATTGGTTCAGGAGGTAGCTGGAGCCATGACCCTTCCTCTACTTTTCCTCCAGAAGGTCTCTGGCTGGAGTCTCATCACTTTCCTCTGCTGGGATCTCAATGCCCCCTTTTTCTGAGTTGTCTATACCTTAGCTGGCATTCCTGCCTAACGCATGATCATCCTCCTGCCTTTGTAGCCTGCCTTGGGTCAAATGTTATTCCTCATGCCTTCCTGTTCTAACTATCAGGTCTTTAGGCCCGCCATTTTTTTGTGTCTTCAGTTCTCCAACCTTCTCCTTGCTGTTTCCCTAACTACCTGTTAATTTAATAACCTTCTATTTATTTTCCTCCCAGCCTCCTCCTGATGTTCTCACCTCCTCCTTACTTTCTCTCAAACCACTGTCTGAGGTTCCTACCACCTCACATCAGGATTCCTTGAATCACTGATCGTTGGTCCGTGAGAAACAACCAAGCCATGAGAAACAACTGAACCCATCTTGCACTTCTTGCCCACTGCATTGACGCTCTTTGCCCCAACTTTCAGTGCTATGCGGATGACCCTGAGCTCATTTTCAGGCTCCCTTCAGCCACCTCTTCTCCTTCTCTCATCTCTGACTGTCTGTCTGCTATCCAGGAGTGGTGTGCCACTAATGATCTCTGCCTTAATGCAAGTAAGACTGAGATTCTCTTCATCGGCACACACTCTCCCTCCTTTCCTGTCACTCTCTGGCCGGCCTCTCTTGGCCCTCTTCCTGCTCCCACCTGTGAGGCTAAAAACCCTGGCGTCATCTTCGACTCCACACTCTCCTACTCTCCTCACATCTCTGGCGTCTCTAAGAAATCACACTACCTGCTGCACCTCCGCAGAGGTATTCTTCCCATCCTCTCCTTCCCCCAGAAGCTCACTGTCTCCAGAGCTCTGGTTCTCTCTAGGCTGGACTACTGCAACAGCCTTTTTCTAAATCTGCCTGTCTCTACTCTCTGCCCTCTGCAACTCATCCAAAACAGGACTGTGAGATTTGTCCTTAGCCTCAAGCCCAGGGATTGTATCTCTCCAGGACTGAAATCTCTGCACTGGCTCCCAGTGGCGGCGAGGATTAAGTTCAAAACCCTCTGCATTATCCACAAGGCTTTATGGGGCCTAAGGCCTCAATACCTTCAACTTTCTCTTCCTAAATATCTCCCTTCTCAAGCTCTTCGCTCATCCGCCTCCAACTCCCTCAGGGTCAGCCGCTTCTCCAAGCAACACGCTGTTGGTAGATCTCTTTCTTCTGCTGGGGCTTCCATCTGGAACAGCCTCTCTGCCTCTCTGAAAATTGAGCAGAACCATCTCTGGTTCCGGAACCACCTCAAGACCTTCCTCTTTGCTTCTGCTTTATCTCCTCCTCTCCCCTGCTGAACTCCTGGCTGAAACTTAAACTGCACTGGTCAACTGGCTACCCGGCTACCCTCTGTTTTACAGGCCTAGGTCCCCTCCCTGCCAGTTGCACACCTGCACTGCCTCCATGGCAATCCCTGCACTCTGGGGCTGTTTCTGTATCCCTACAGCCCCCTACAAGCAATAGACACCTGATGTCTGCACTTACCTTTGCACCTGCCACCAGCTGGCCGCACTTCTTATTTACTGTTCTTATTGTTTTATTTATTTACTTCTATCCTATGTACTGCACTTCCCCTCCCCCTCGCACTTTTCCCCTTCCCCCCCTGCACTTGCGCAAGCTCAATGTCACCTGGCCTAGTAGGATCGTTGTCTCTATCTTCCCTCTGTTCCCCTCCCTTGCCTCGTCGCGCCTTGAAACACTTGTGTATAGGCGCGTTTTAAATGCCATATCATATCATCATGATTGCTCTGCATTGTTTATCTTACCTTGCTATAGACACCTTTCCAAGATGGCTGCAGCCAAAACCTCAATGCCTCTAATGACATGGCCAACTTCAGCTTCCGGGGAATGTTGGCTCATTGATACCTGGCACATGTATCAGAATGGTGAATTCTCTGAGCTCTGTGTTGTAATGCTAAGTGTACTTGTTCCCCTTTTGCATTGACTGGATCTACTTGTTTCTTTTGCTTCTGCTCTTCTCTGTTCCCATGTCCCTTCCTTGTTCTTCCCATTCCCTGACTCCTTTCTGGCTCTTCCTGAATTACTTCTAAAGTCTACGGTTCGTGCTCCAGCCCCTGCATCGCATTGTTTCAAGCTCCAGAACCAGCCGTCCAGATATTGCTCCAGCTGACTTCTCAATCCTTCCTGCTGTGGGTAGCCATTTCCGGATTTTTTGAGGTTTTTCTCCCCTTTGGGTCTTTTCTCCTCTGGCTACTTGGCTATCTTTTTAGAGATCACCTGTCCCCTCAGCTATCTTTAATCTGGAGGCAAGGTGGCTTCTAAAAGGGATCACTCTTATGTTTCTAAACACCTCGTCTACAAAGGAAACTCCCGGTGAGACTCGTCGTTGACAGATTGAGAAGCCACCTATTACAAGAAAGGATGTAGCCGGTTCAGGTACTTATAAACGCTGTACAAGCTTTGAGCTGAGGGGCTCATCCCTTAAGCAATAAGAACACTGTGCTTCGACAAGCTATTGATAACTGAGAAGCATTAACCTTGTATCCACTTTTAGGAAAACTGAGCACAGGAACGTTTGATAGCTCTCAAACAAACTGTGAATTCCTCGACAACTGCATGGCAAGCTTATGTTTAAGGTATTCCTGTTGGCTGCTGACCAAGCCAATGTTGGTTACCTGATCTCTAATCTCTTTTGTAATGTGCCTGCTGGGTCAATGCTACTTATTACAGGATATATATGATTATTTCGAAAATATTTTACCTAATGGAGAAGTGTCCGAATTTATTTAACCTAAAAACGAAATTCACTTATTACTTATTCTACTTTTTACTTTAAATAGTGTGAGTGGAGACCTCCGGAACCCCTCCCTTACCCCACACCCCACCTATTATTCACTATACATATACCATAATACCTACCATTTTCGGTCAAATAAATTCTGTCACTTCTCCTTGGGTGACATTGTATCTGGTGAAATCTATGGCAATGGCTTATTACTGCCAGCAGTCACCTTATGGATAACTATCTAATTTCAGATCACCCTGAAGAGTACATTTGACTGTTCTGAGCTGGTATATGCAACCCTTGTTGGATTTGACTCAAGGTTTCATGGATATCTTAATTTATGCCACTCACTGTAAGTAAATTGAGGATGTGAGCAAATCTTGAGAGGCTGGATGGAGGCTGCTTAATTACACTATCCTGACACATGCTTATCAGTGGTCAAAGGGATCAGCTGGTCCAGTTGCCTGACCTATGTCCTTTGCTGATCTGGTGACATGGTAAGATGGTTTACTGGCTAAAAGAAAACCAACAAGAAAAAAGAAGCTGGTCTTAACAGTCCAGAAGTACTTTGCACCTTCCCCTACCAGTACTTCAAACGCTTGACAAATCTGACCTTTCCAAATTGGAGCAACTACCGGTTCTGTTTCAGATAAGGAAAGATGATGATTTAGGGCACAGGTTAATGCATATTTCTGTCTTCCATCCTCTGTAACAAGCATATAGATGCCATCGGCTTTGTGCGCTTGTATAAATGCAAAATAAATAAATAAATGCATTGTGGAACCAAGGGCCCTCTAGTGAAAGGGGTCCTGTCATTTCCAACCCGTTGTTTAGGAAACGACAACCCCCATTCGTGGAAGGGACTGTGGAACAGGAAAACGCAAAAGGTCACTTGCTCCTGTGCCGTATATCACTGAAGTACCTGATTATCCTTGTTTGGTAAACAAGTCTCCTTCACATTCGGATCAGACAAAACCCTGGTAGCCCATGCTTTAGCAGATTCAGGTGCGGTCAACCTATTTATGGATGATTCTTAGGCTTGTGAATCTCACAACCCAGAGAAACCAAGAGAGGTTTTGCCAACCAATAAAAGGAGTGGATGGATAACCGTTGGTGTCTGTGCCTGTAACTGAGCAATCTTCCACCTTGGGTAGGATAATATATAAACATTCCAAACTCATCTCTTTTGAACTTGGCAGCCTATACCCTATTCCTAAGTTCATCACATTGAGTGTAATATTGTCTCTGCAGTCTGAGTTTAGAAGTCCTGGTGCTACCTGATGTATGGTGTCTTCTACCACCCATAAAAAACAGTGTTCTTTCAACATCTGCCTCCAAATATACGTTTCTGGATGTTTTCAGAACAACAGGAGAAGGAAGTACTCCTCCATAACCTTGATGATTGAACGATTGATTTCCTACCAAACATGTATATATCTTTGAGGCTAATGTATGTGGTCTACTTACCATAAAAAGCTGCTCTTAAAGAATATCTCCAGGCCAATTTATGGAATGGCCTTATTGCTGAATCCAAATCAGCTGGGGTGCATCCTTGCTTTTGAGCCCCAAGAAGGACACTACTAAATTACAGCCATGCCTGGACCAACTACTGTGGGCTAAATGATATCACAATGAAAAATAAATATCCACTTTTGGTAATTCTGACATTCTAGAATCTGTTCAGTGGGCTACATTAGAGCTTTTTGCCAAATTAGGTCTATGAGGAGCCACTGGCTGTGGGTAATTCCATGCTGCTGCATATTATATTTTTTTTTAATGATTTACTTTATTACAAACTTTTCATTTATTGATATTTACAATTAGAATTTCTTAAATTAAACAAGCAAGTGTAAATCTGAAGGCACCCAAGGTGGCTAGTCATCAGGAGCTTCCCTTCTGCTCCTTTGAAGGTCTGCTGTCTAATCCTAAAACATTTTGTAAGAATTGCACAATCGTGAAGATTAATTTGTTTTCTCGACCATTCAATATTAATGATCATCGCATGTCTTTGTCCATCTGTTGGGCCGATATATTAAAGTACTTGCCGAAAATCAGCCTTTTATCCATTAGTTCTGGGCATATCATTAGTAAATGGTGAATTGTTTCTGGGGCTTCGTTGTTTTTACAAAAATGGCAGTATCTCTCTGTTTTTGGAATTTGCAGTGTCGTCGCCAGTTTTTCTCTTGTAGGTAAATTGTTTAGTCGAATCTCCATGTAGACTGTGCAAACCTTGTAGTCAGGAAATAATTCCATGTATTTTGGAATTTCATTTAGTGCTCGTATGTCCGATTGACATTGGAGATTTCTGGAATATAGGGTTTTGGCATAGCAGGTTCTAATCCAGTCGGTGTTTGCCAATTTGATTTTTGCATGCTGGGGTCTGTTCATGAGTGTTTTGACTGATATTTCCTCATCCTTTAGTTGTCGAAGTAGTTGGTCTCTCCATGTCCGCAGAACTGTGTTGTTCATGGCGTTTGGGTTCAATTTCAAAATTTCTATGGCTAGTATTTCATCTTTTATCAAAAGTTTTCTCAGAAGGTCTAATTGCTTACATATCACTAATGAAGATATCGATGGAGTCGCGACTTTGTTGCAAATTCTGGCCATTGGATATCAGTCAGGCAGTCTTAGGATCTTCCTCCAAAACATTGCCTAGAGTTTCGTCCAGATTTTTGGTTATGAATGGATCATTGCGTCACTACCATATGTGATTACCGTAATTACTTTCTGTCTATAGAAGGATATGATAGGCTTGAATGAAAATGTGCCATATTTCCGATGTAGGACACATCCTTGTCTGGCTAGCGATTGAGTTTTTCTTTCCAAAGTGTTAAACCATTGTTTTACTATTTTCGACTGGTTTAACATAATGCCAAGGTATTTGAAGGTTGATTCTTCTTCCAGACAGATATAATCAATGCTCAATTTCAATGGTATTTGCTTCGTAAAAGGGAAGTTTAACTAGAGCCATGACTTTGGTCTTTGTAGTGTTGATACGCAGTTCGTTGGCCTTCATGTATTCCCCCATAAGATGTAAACTCTGTTGTAAACCTGAGATAGTTTTGTCCAATAGAATAATATCATCGGCGTAGAACAATGCTGGGACTGAGATGGAGTTCAGTTTAGGAGGTTTTAGAGCCAAGTTGTTTAGATGTTCTTCGCAGTCCGCTGTGTATAGGTTGTATAAAGTAGCTGCCAAAGGGCAACCCTGTTTTAGACCTTTTGTTGTATATATCTAGGGGGTAGTTGTGCCTTTCTTTGAACGTCCCACTGCAATTGTGGTGTTAGAGTATAGTAACTTTATTGGTTCTATGATCTCCGTTGGGCAGTTCCATGTCGATAATTTTTCCCATAGCTTTGTTCTCGATATGGAATCAAGTTCCATCTGTAGATCTTTAAAAGTCGCGTATATCAGTGTTTTCTTTTCTATGGCTTCGTTCTTAATCAGGTTCATTATGAGGAGGTTTACGTTTCTACCAACATTAGGCGTAAAACCAGTTTGCCTCGCTGCAAATTGCTTTTTTTCGTGGCCCATTCCTTGAGTTTTTTGAGGAGTAATGCGGCAAAAATTTTACTTAGTGGGTCCAGTAATGCGATTGGTCTAAAGTGATGATTGTCTCATGCATCTTGTTTGTATATGGGGATGATAGTCGCTGTTCGCCACGTTGGAGGAATTTTGTTCAATTTATTTATGGTTTCTAAAATTTGTGTCATAAAGATAATCCGTAACTCAGCATTTTGTTTTAGAGTTGCGTTTGAAAGACCATCAGGTCCCGGAGCTCATGAGGTGTTCAGTTTGTAGAAAATCTGAGTTAGTTCTTCTTTGTCATAACAAATTTTCCACGTTTTACTCAGAGTCTGTGTGGCAGCAGGCGTGGCAATGGAAGAATCATTATATATGTTTGTAAAATGGTCTGTCCAGTTTATTTTGGTTACATTTGCTATCATAAATTGTTGTTTACTGTCATTATTGTTTAAGAGATTCCACAACAGTCTTGAATTGTGGTTCTTGTATGCCTTCATGATGGCTTCTGCATCGTTTTGTAGCAATGTTGCCCGGTAGGATTTTCTCCAGTTTACATACGCTTGTTTTAGTTGTTTCTTCTGTAAATTGGTTGAAATTCCATTTGTTGGTTTTAAGGTGCGTATGGCCTTGCGCATCTCTTTGTCGTTCCTGTGCAAGTACAAGATTGTAGTGATGGTTATGTAGCTTCATTTCATTCTTCTTTGGTTTTAGAAAAGGTATCAGAAAGGTTTCATAATTGAGTTTGTTTGTATCTGGCATTGATGGTAATTGGATGCGATTTGTAAGTTCTCTTATCTGTTCGTAGGTCAGGCGCAATCTACGATTTTGCCAATGACTTCTGTCTGTGTGGACGGATCTATCTTCCTGGATTGGGCTAGACCGGAGCCTTTGACTGTTAGTTGATGATGGTCACTTCTTGTCGTGGGCTTGCTTCAAATTTCTATAATGGATTTCATTAGTTCTGCTGACAAGTATACATAGTCTAGCATAGCTGTTGCTTTACCACTCGCCCATGCGGGTAAGGTTCTGTTCATATGATCTTTAGGTTGTTCTACTTGTTTGAAATTCTGGATGAAGATTTCTTTCTGCCACTTTTTTGCGCGCGTTGACAGCTCGGCGTGCTCCATTCGTTGACCAAGCTTGTTGTAGAAGTGTATGTTTAAATCACCACATATAATGAATTTGGCATACTTGTGTTCTGTGATTGTTTCATCTATAGTTAAAAAGACTCCATCTAGAAATATATTATCATTCAGACTTGCAGGATTCCAATATACATTCATAATGGATATAAGTGGATTTAATTTGGACTATGTGTTTTGTGTCCATGGGTTAAGGTTTTTACTGCTTACGGTTGTCCACTGCGGTAATATTTTGATTAGTGTCAGGAGGCCTTCTGCCGGTCTGCCGTGAGTTCCTTTTTTTTTGCAGGGTTTAAAAAAGCAATAAAGCCATCCCAACTTGGTGGTTTCATCAGCCATGTTTCTTGTAGGCAGACTATATTTTTTGTTTCTAGGTCCACGGCCGGCTGATTAAATAGATGGCTATTCCCTCTTGTGTTCCAAGTACATAGTGACCATTGAAATTCATTTATTGTTGGTGGTTATATTATATTTGTTAAGATTAACAGTGGGAATTTTCCAAGCATCTGGAAAACCATAACTTGGTGGCATTGTATCTCACTTACAATGTGGTGTTTCAATGAATCAGTGCATTTATATGTCTTCTTATTGGGGTTTTGGATCTGGCTAGTGGGAGATTTTGGCACACTCAGCTGGGGAAGGGGGTCCATGTGGATTTCTCCTGTGACTTTCCCATATCATGTAATGGGGACAAATGGAGAGTGGTCAGGGGTTCCTACCCATAGTGCTACCTGGCCCCTAATCTGCAAACTTGGGGAAGCACGAAGCCCCCTTGTCCAACCACCTTTGATTCCTCAGAGCTTTGCAGGGGACTTTGTCATGGTAATTAGAGGGTTGAATTTAACTGACACCATCTTTCACCGTAAATAGGTTAACACCTTATATGAAGTTGTGTCGACATGAGGAAATAGTGCTTGGGTATACATAACATGTAATGCAGGAATTCAATTGAGTGACATGAAATAAAATCCATCCCCAGAATAATCTCCAAGTGCCTGTCAAATGGAAATAAAGCAAGTGACATTCCTTACAATCTTGCCAGAACTTCAGCATCTCATCATTAGAACATTTTCCTCAATAATATATTATTCTTACCTAGCTAACTCATCCATATAGTGTTAAGTGCTCCTCTGGGTGGTGGACTTGTCAATATGTGCTAGGTTGTAGCACTGCAATTGACAAGACCATCAAAAGTATTGTGCCTGTCATGTTCTTCTCAATACACAGGGAGCTGGACTATGATGGTCTCAGGTTGCTAAGCCCCTTATCTTTGATCCTAGTATGAAAATAGACATTTTAACCAACATAGCACCTTAACATTGTTTTATAAATATGTACAAGTGTTTAGGTTTCAGTGTGTTAAGAAATCCAATGGAAATAGAAAGTCAACAGTATTGAATTTGCATTTGGCGCCAGTGTATTTCGTCTAATCATAGTTTTAACATTACAACTTCTATGTATTATAAGTTTTTTACAAATCATCTCAACAAAATATACAACATGTTGATACTAGCATAAATACAACTTTTATTTTAGTTTTTAACTAATATTTGACATCTCTGAAAGAAACAGAAATGAGACAAGTTAAGTATTTCACTTCAATTCAGGACTATGTGTTGAGATGCTGTATTGGTCAGAAAAAGAGTTGCTTAAGGCACCCTTGATTAAGAGGTTGTTATGATACCAGGTGCTTGTCTAAGCAGAAAAAGTTCATCAAAATCACCATAATGTGATAAAGCTTTTGATAAGAACACGCCTAGTAGCTACATTTCACCAATAACATTCAGACAAATGCTTTGCAGGCAGAAATGGTTGTTTTAAATTACCTCAATGTGACCAGAATTTATATAACACAACCAATGTGCCACTGGCTTATATTCATCCCCCAAAACCTCCTTTCTGAGGTGTAGTCAAAAGCCCTTTGACGGGGAAGATCTTTTCAGTAAGAAGGTGGATGACACGCTCCTTCAAGCCATCAAGGCGACACAGACCCTGCCCATTCCCTGGGCACGTTGCAACAACATGCCAGTCCTTTCATTCCTGAAAGATATGCTTCTCACCAACGTCTTGGGATTACAGTTCATTTTACTGGTCCCAGCCCTACCTGTCTTGGACCTGGTCTGCATCGGAAAGCAACAAGGGGAAATTTACAAGGCTACAGAGGGAATCCACGCTGTCGTGGTTGCTCGCATACCAGGGCCCAATCCTCAAACTAGGCTTCATCAGGCTCCACTACCACCCCCCAAAGTCCACACCTAAGTCGGAGGGCACATCTCGCCAATTTTGTCGCTCAGTGGAGCTCCAGCACTATGGACGAATGGGTGGTGTCACTAATCCAGCAGGGCAACACACGGGCATTCATCATACTCCTGCCCTACGTTTCATCCGTGGCTAAGCTCGGGAAGCACTTGCTTTTACTCCTGCAATAAGTCCAATCTCTTCTCTCCAAAGCGGCGGGCAAGCATGTCCCCCTCCAGCAATAAGGTCTAGGAGTGTACTTGAGATATTTTCTTGTATGGAAGAAATCAGGGGGTTGGCGGCCCATTCTAGACCTGGCCTCAGACCTTCAAGATGGTCTACCTCCAACATATTCTCACTTAGCTGCAGGAAGGGGATTTCCTATGATCCTTAGAACTAGAAGACGCGTACTTTCACATCCCAATCCACATCCAGCACCAGAAGTACCTTTGTTTCACAGTCACAGGCCAATGTTTTCAATTCAAGGCCTTTCCGTTCTGCCTACGCTCAGCTCCAAGAGTATTCACAAAGTGTCTGGTCTGTGTTTTCACTGACAAGGCAGCACCTGACCGTCAGTGTTGTCTGAAGAGGCTCAGACCCTATGGACATGGGCTTTGACCCACAGCCTCTTCATCATCACTTTCCTTCTGCCAGGGATCCACAACACGGTGAGGATTCCTTCAGCAGGGAATTGAAATTCTGCCACGAAAGGTAGCTTCTGGATGTTAAGGTCTGCCGCATCTTCGGTATTAAGTGAAAATATAATTTTCACTATACTTGGGGGAAAAAAAAGATCGATTTAGAAAGTGGTCACAGAGTAGTCTTTCTAAATCAGACTGAGTACCCCTTCGACGCACACGGATGCGCACAGGGCTGACAGGCACAGTGAGACCCGGAAGAGTTGTCGCAGGAGTGTATGGCAAGTGTATGTCGGTGTGTGTGTGTGCGTGCGTGTGTGTAGTGAGTGTTTGCTGTGCTGGGAAGAGGGTGGTGGGTGGGTAAAAAAGGATGTTCGAGGGGTTTAAACCCCCAATTAAGAATACGACCTGCGGGAGAGGGTGGGGCTCACCTTGCGAGGGGCGGGGGCGCAGATAGTGATATTTCTGCATTTTAAAGCTGACCCAAAAATGGCCAAAACAAATCAGTCTTTTTTGTGTTTGGTTTTTAAAATGTGCAAGTAAGACATAGAATCTCCTCTTCAGCAGGTGGGAGACACCAGAGGTCGATCTCTTTGCGACCAATGTGAACAAGTAATGTGTGGCCTTCACCAGCAGATTCCATCATGCAGCGAGCCTAGGGATGCCCTCACGTTCCCGTGGGAAGGTATGTTCCGGTACTCATTCCCTCCGATCTCTCTTGTTCTCAGAATAATCAACGTGTTCAGACATCATCAGTGTAAACTGATATTGGTGGCTCCAGCTGGGCCAAAGGAATTCTGGTTCTCAGAGCTTCACACCCTGTAAGCGGCACCTCCCATCCCACTTCCTACCCTTGTCAAACTTCTGTCCAGAGACCAAGGAGCAGTGCTGCATTATGACCCTGCTTCCCTCAATCTGATGGCCTGGTTTCTGTTTTCTTAGAGTTAAGGAATTTACCATTGCCTCAAGCCTGGAGAAAGCCAAGACTTCCTCCAAAGTTTCCTGCTATAAAAGTAAGCGGAAGCATTTCACCACTTGGTGCACTGGGTGGGGCCTCAACCCTTCTGTGTGCAGTGTGAGAAACCTGAAGGTGTCTCACTTACTTGTCCCTGGGGATCTGTCATCCAGGTGGCCAGGACACAGCCATCGCTATTGGATATAATTCCTGGTTGTGTACCAGTGTGGGAGGATCACCTGGATGGGGGATCTTCGGGGAGTGGAAGTGGGAAACCGATGTGTGCGATGCGGTACCCCTTTCCTTACAACTCCTTTTCCCTATCCTACCCCCTAGGATATTTAAAAGCTCTAGCCCCTTTTCCTACAAGAACACTTTCTCACATTGAGAAAGACAATGGACTAACACCAGAGTCGTTTACCTGACATCTCCCAACGCAATGGTCAGGCAGAGTCAGGCAAATGCTCATAACTACGCACACCTGATGGTCATTTACCTTCCCCACTCGGATAAAAGGCAGAGCATGAGCACACACTTTGAGCAAGGCTGAACGCACGAGCAAGCTGCGATTCCGGGACGGCAGTTCAAACGGAGGAGAAAGGCGATGGAAACGGAAAGGACAACAAGGAGGGAATTGCCCTTGCCCTTTTCTGCCCAGACCTGCAAATTTTCGATGAAAGAAGCATAAGACCGGGAAACTCAGCTGGCGATTAGTGTGACAGATGTCAACGGTACACGGGGCTCTCCCGCACTGATAGCCAGGGCGGAGAACCAAGCTTGTCGCCACAGTACTTTCCTTGACTCCAGTGGAAGCAAAGCCAATGAGTTCAACACATCCAGTGAGTCGGAAGAAGCTGATAGGGGGCCGGACTGTGTTGGAACTCAAGGTTGCAGTGCCAACATTTTGCATAAAGAAAAGAAGATAATAGACAAAAGGTATTTTGTGAACTAACGAGGTATCAACGTTAGAGTGGTCTGGCATCACGTGGGTGCTCATTCAAAAGACTCTGACAAAGGCCCCACTCCTGAACAAGGAGAATATGGTGAACTGAGAGAACTATAAGAACCAAGAGGCCCTACGGGATGCAGTCAAAAATCTTTGAAACGTTGCGGAGTGAACTGTATTACTGGTGGGAACACTGCATAGATTATAATGAAGTGAAACCTACACTTGCCATAGAAATACAGAGTGACTCACTGTAAAGACGCCGGTGGGGGGTCTCTGTACTTCCGCTCTCTATATGGTAGAGGAGAGGCACAGAGGACCCCAGCCAAGATTCTCTATTATTGGGGCGTGGTCGAGCAATCAAGGCCTAGCTTCTCAGGAGGTGATGCGGGCTGGTTCTTAAGTACAGTGTAGTCCCCAAGCACCCACAAAGTAATGTCTGCACACTGTATTTGTTAAAACACAGTCTTTATATAATTAATATTCACGGTCACATACACTATCACAATAACTCACTTTGTACTCCGAAAATCAACAATGGTAAATATATACAGTTCTAAAGTGGTACCACTAACGTTATCAGATCTCATTAAAGTGCATACGGTCAGAATGACACACAGATCAAAATAAAGAGGAAACCAGCAGTAGAGAGAGGAAGGAAAGCAAGATGGTTGAACAGTTGGCAGAATGCTGGCCCCGTACCACTAGACACAGTTCTATGTGGAGATCCCCCCACCTGGGCAACCTGTAAAGCAAAGATGTATCACAAGCCCAGTCCATATATTGTTCACACTAGACTTTCCAATAGTTCTGCAACCCCAAAGTACCTTGGCGTTGTAGCGCTCCTCGTCGGGGAATCGACGGCCCTTCTTGAGTGCCCTCCCTTTAAGGCAGGAGTCATGGATCGTCGAACGTCCGACAGAGTACAGGTCGAGCTACAACGTTGAAGTGGCCGCGCCGTTCCTATCGGTGCTCGTTGACAGGGAAGTGTAAACGTCCTGCAAGGAAGAGGCGTGCGGGGCACCTCAGTGTCGATAGTTCTGGACCGCAAAGAGTTTGAAGAACTGTGGCCCAGCAAGAGCGTTGAGTCGTCGGCGTCTCTGCGGTTCCTGGGTGGCGGGAAACCCACCGGCGGATGCTCCTCAGCGCATTGACGGTCAGGCCTTCTCCAGCAGGATACATCGGTGACGATGCAGAGGAGAGCATCCTTGGATCAATGAAGTTCTTAGGCAAACGGGAGCACGGCGGCTCCAGTCGGCGACGGCGGTCGTCGACAGTGGCGGACAACAGTCTGGGCGCTTCTCCTTGGAGTTCCGCAGCAATCTCCGTATCGGGTCGGCAGCCTGTCGAAGGTCTATCTACCAGGGAGCTTTGGCAGAGGTCTGCTGGTGCACGATGGTCCCTCGTAGCTTGGGAAGAGGGCACCTTAACAGGTCCTCTCTGGGTCAGTCCTTGTAGACACAGCAGCTTTCAGATTGTGAAGGAGAGCAACAGCAATTCTTCTCGGCCAGCAGGGCTTCAAGGTCAAGCTTCACTCCAGTTACTCGTCGTAGTGGACTTCAGCTTCTGAACATGATTCCTAGCAGTGAGAGGTCCCCAGATATATTGTTGATCTCCCATTCATTCCGTTGGGTCATACACCAGCATCCAATCACGACTAAGGGCATTCAGGCAGGCAGGCAGCCAATCAGGCACACAGTGCATTCAGGCCATTCACTTCTCTCCAGACACTCACAACAAGTTATGTGTATTGGGACAAGTACCGAGCCATTCAACACTCCACATTGCATTCATACCGGTTTCGGGCAGAGCTGTCTCAGTCATTGTGTCAACCACTAGATACTAGACACCCACAACACAGAATGCGTATTCGTCACACACTCCATTCACCCAGGTCCCACCCACAGGCGTACCCACAACATACGGTCGTTGGGAAGGCTCCAGCCAGTCTGGTCAGCACTTCCCCACACTACCATATATGGAACTTACAGTGAGGGGGAAGGGACAGAGTCAGGGCTTCCCGGTACTTCGGGAAGATCAAGGTAACAGGCGATGGAAGGCAAGAGGCCATGGGGGCCATTTTATCTCCATCAGGAATCTACCGATTCCAATGACAGGGCCTGGGCATCCCAAAATGGAGGATGCTCAGAGCACAAGTCAATTCAGCACGGAGCTGCCACCAGCCCGTACCCTGCTCTGTGGGTCCCATTCAGGTGCCCAAAAACATACACTAGGGGCGCAGGGTTGTACCCCCTACCCATGGGTGCCATAAGGGTATCCCATGGGTCTGTTCACCACAACCAAAGGAGAGAGCTGCACCGCCAGGAGTCCCACATTAACTCCTGTGCGGAAAACACGACAGAACACACAATAAAAAGCAGTAAAGGACAAGGATACGGAGGCCCTGTCCATCCGATGCATTTCCAGCATCACACTCAGCGAGACGTGCTCGCCCTTCGGAAGTCTCTGTGTAAAGTGACAAGTGCTTTGGAAACAGATAAAGGAGATCCGAGCCCAGAAGAGGGGGTCCTAAGTAAAGGGGACACCAGTAACCCAGTGAATTGTTTAAAAAGACATTGAGATTCCTGAATATTGCAAGATGATGATGAATTGAAAAACAAAGTGAACTGCATTGTGGTGACAAATGTGAACCCGACTGAGGGATGTCCACAGTGAATTGTTGGTCTGAGCCAGATTGAGGGAGGTTGACATTGTGAAAGGGATTGGAGCCCGCTCAGGGGGATCCTCGGGTGAAGAGTAATCACCTGACATGATAATAAATAGAAGGAACTTTTGATTGTGGTTTGTGATATATCAGGCCCGCTGAAGCAAGAGACTGCACAAACAGACTTGGGCACAGAAGTCCCTTATATTGGAAAAGGAACTGTAAACTCGGGCCGGAGAATCCCAGAAGTGTGCTGTGCTCAAGAGTCCCGCCTTCTCCCGTGCTTCAAACGTGGGAAGAGAGACCCCAACTAGAACATCCTGACTTATCCTTTTTAGAACACTTCTTTCTTTGTGAACATTATCCTACACTATTTTGTTTTTAGAGGTAAGAACTGGCAATATATATTTTTTTAATATAGACCCTTTTCATTTGACTAGGCTTCACTAGGACTTTATTATTATTATTTGATAGTCGTAGCCTGCCCCCATCTTAGATTTAGGTTCGATTAAGTATTTATCTCACCCATTTTTACAGTTTTATAAACACCCTCAAGCTGTGATCACTTGTGTCTGTCTTTCTTTGATACCCTGCCTTCCTAACAGCAGGCTCCAGATGTTCTGCCTTACCTGTTGTCCTTGGAGCAAGCCGGTCTGGCTCACTCTTCCATCAAGGTTTACTTGGTTGCCATTTCCAGGTTCACATGTTCCCCAGGATGCCTTCCCTGTGGCCTCAGAGGCTCATCAAAGATTTCCTGCTGTGTTTGGTCTGCTCATTCCCTCCTGTCAGAGCACCTGCTCCAGGGTGGGAGTTAAACATGACCCTCTCCAAGCTCATGGGACCTCCTTTTGGGCCTTTACACAGGGCCTCTCTGAAGTGTTTATCCTGGAAGACTGCTCTGTTGGTTGCCATCACCTCCGCAAGAGGTGTGGAAGAAATCCAGGCTCTCTTGTTCATGTCACCTTTTTTGACTTTCTACAAATCCAAAGCGGTCCTTCAAACTAATTTGAACCTTATGCCCACGGCTGCAGCTGCATTCCACCTAAACAAGCCTTTGGTGCTACCCATCTTCTTCGGCTCTCTGTACTCTCCTGCAGAACGCTTGTTGCCCTTAAGTCCTACGTTGCCCGCATGAAAAGTCTTTGCAAGTCTTCACACCTTTTTGTGGCTTTTGGTCTGGCGGGCATGGGCAATGCGCTGCCCAAAGCCTCCATTGCTCGTTGGCTGTCCTCCTGCATTTCTGTCTGTCATCAACTAGCTAACAGGCCTCTTCCAGGCAGACCCAGAGCCGGTTCCACCAGGGCTGTGGTGGCTATGACCACTTTCTTTTCCATTGTTCCCCTGCTTGATATTTGCAGGGGTGCCACATGGAGATTTGTACATACCTTCACAGGGTAAAACTGTGTTGCTAGAGATTCCATGGAGGAGTCCACGTTCAGCCAGTGTGAAGAATTGGAAGGGATTCGCCCCAAAAACCTGGTCTGGGACCCTCCTCATGTGGCCAGAGAAAGGCAGGCGCTTTCTGATCCAGACCCAGAGGGTGGTGTACTGTGGGAGGATCACAGGGGGGGGGGGGTCAGACCAAGAAGACTGGGAGGAACCCCTTTTTAACTGTCCCCATTATCCCTCTGTTTTGATGGCTTTTTACTAAATTAAAGAAATGTGAAAACCTAGCTGTGCTAAAGTGACCTGACAGGGTCTGGCAATTAACAGTAATGGCCTGTACCTGAAATCAATTGCCCCACCTAAGAGGCATAAAAAGCTGCAGCAGGATTGGGAAGAGAGAAGGAGCTGGGAAAGGGCTGAGCAGGAGCTGGAAGGTTGTCAGTAAAAGCATGAGGCTGGCAGTTGATGCGAAAGAGTGATCACTTAAGGTACGGCAGGATGTGGAGAAAGCAGATTTCACCTGCAAGTTCTGAGAGGGTCCTGTGTTCACATACCATGCCTTGCTGTGGCTGCACTGAGGGAGATGTGCTAAAAATGAAGGTCTTCCCAGGTGCGCCTCGTGGCAGTAATTGCAGAGCCGTGACTGCTGCAGCCCGAGGCCCATAGCAAGAAGCAATCCGAGGGACAAAGGAGTGCAGGAGACTCCCAATGGGTGTGGCCGGACCGAAGACATCCGTGCTGCAGAGGGGCGTGGGTCCAAAGTGTGCCTAAAACCGTAGTAGAAGAAGAACTTGTCGGGAAGTGTAAGCAGCCTGCAACCCCAATGTTCCGGGAGCCGGTGAGTGAAGACTGGCACTCAGGTTCACTCATAAACCCTTGCCGGTAACTGTTACCAGATCTAAAGTGGCTTACGTTAAAGTAGAAGCGAGTATGCATTGTTTGTCATTGTGAAAGCTATTCTTTACAATGGAACTATATCACACGCACTTCTAGTACAAGGAATGGTGCTTACGTGTGAAGAAAAGCAGTTCATTTCTCATTGTAGAACTTTTAAATGTTGCTGGAGTGGTTGCGTGCCTCCAATAAAAAAGTGAACGCTTTCGGAAGTACTGCGAAAAACCCTGATGCTGACTTTCACACTTGTTACAAGATCTTTTGACATTAAAGGAAGGTTGCATGTGACCAAGTCTGTTTCCAGACCGGAGTAGAGCGTGCCTCAGTTTAAATACATGGGGATACAAACCTTACAAATACTTAAAGTTGAAAATCCACCCTAAAGAGTGGTCGTGTATCCCTAAAAGTGTTTTCGTTTGAAGACTGAACCTGGCAACACTAAGAATGAATTAATAAGAAGAACAAGAATTACCAAGGCAAGAGGCAAACACTTTCTAGAGTGAAGAAACCCTTTTTTAAATCAATCAGCTAATGGGCAAAGTTGCTAAAGGTCCACTGTCCTCTGATACACATGTGACATTGTTATCTTATGTTGGAAGTGTTGCAATACAGCTTCAAGGTAACTACTGGACCCAAGAAGGTGCGAACAAAGCTGGGGGAAAGTAGCTGGGTGCTTGTAAGAAGATTAAGCAAAAAACCTGCAATGCTGAGAAGGTTGAAGTTGAGAAAAAGTCAGTCTGGAAGCAGAGGCAGGTTATCCTTGTGACAATAAGGCAGACAAAACAGGCAGAAAGGCTTCCCTTTTCTCTGAGCAGAGGAAAGAAAAGTGCCTTACCTACCTGTAGAGGTCAAAGTGTCTTGTCTTTAAAATGCCTAACATTTCTAATATATGAAGTTGAAGCAGAAATACCAAAATTGTGGATGTGTATAATACTGTCAGTGGATGTCACATTGAAGTTGTTTGAAGTAGTGGCATACTGTGGAACCAGCAAGTCTGTTTCCATGGTAACAATAGTATAAGGGGGAGTTGTCTAGAGGAAAGGGACAAGCCAAGAAGAAGCATCCTGACAATTATACCAAAGGAACTGCAGAAGTTATGAACACTTGTAGAAATGTAGAAGACTTTGCTAATCTATTCTATGAACTCTGGAAAAGCAATCTGGGAAGGAGAACATCTGGGATTACCATTGGTGCTATTTTCTTGGCGATAATTGGAAAGGGCTCTTTTCAACTGAAAGCTGAAGAACTGTTACAAGTGGAGTTTTTGTTTGGTGAACTTTTGTTTCATTTGGAACTTACAAGAACTGATTCAAGACTTCCCTTTTGAGCATTTGGGGAAGTTGACTTAGAACAATCCTGGGAAAGGGATTTACCCCAAATAGGTGATGGTCATCTATATTACTGGTTGTTTGTTATTCACTTCTGTATGTTGTTTATGATTTACTTTAAGTGTTCTGTTGTTTAGTGTGAGGGCCAGTTTTGTTTATCCTAGGAGGGATCCCCTTACACCTCAGACTAGCTATGGAACTCCCTGATAGAGCAGGTTTAGCAAGGATTAATTTGCATGTTTTCTTTTAATGAAATGTTCAATTCTGAGAAACACACAAGCAGTTGTCCACCTCGCATTACTGACCCCTCACACCAGGCACTGATAAGCAACCTGTTTGGGTGAGGTGAATGTTTCCTTTGGTGTGCTTTACCACTTCCCACTGTGGGTATTGTGTGTTTACTGTTTTGTAATGTATTCAAATAGCATGTGAGTCTATGAAAATCCAATGCTGAAGAACAAATACATTACTTATCTGTAACTCCGGTATTGGTATATTTTACTTATTCACATGAGACCTTCCCGCTTACCCCTCTTACAGCTCTTCTTGGCTGATATTGCCACGTTCACGTGTGCTTGCGAACATCTGAAGCTGGCTTCTGGGGTGGAGTTAAGGGAGAATTGTTAATTGGCTGTGGGCAATATGAACCATAATGACTCTGATAGAGCACTCAAGTGACAGCAGTTTTTGTTTTTAAAAAAAATATTTTATTGAATTTTCAGTGTATAAAAACAGACAATAACAGAACAATCCAATAGGCACTTTGTAAATTCATTAAGCAACCATCATCCTGCCCCCTCCAAGTCATTTGATCCTCTCAGTTCATTGTCCAGCTTGAGAACATGCAGCCATCATATAAGCAAAATCTAAATATACACTGCCGGTAAAAACAATTAATTTTTGTATAGGTTTCCTCATAATAAATGGTCATAATTCATTGCCTTCCCCAAATATGTAACAATCAAATTGAGGAATTTATTAACATGGACCAGTACATACATTGGGAGGAGGTGAAGAGACAGCATCAAGGAGAAAGAGAGAGAAAAGAAAAGAGAAGAAAAGATTTTTTTTTTTATATATGTATTGCACAATGTCAGTTACTGGAGACAGGTGAGGGCTCAGTACATATCTGAGGGTTTCAGAAAATGTTTCAATAACATAGTTGAAAAAAACATTTTTTCTTTGTCCCGAACAAAGACCAGGAATGCGCGTGAATCGTAGCATTCTCCCTTCCAACATAGCTGAGAGCTTTTCCAGCACTAATAATTCCCACACTTTCACCCACCAGTAGGCAATATGGGGCCCTTCTATATATTTCCAAAAACAAGCTCTTGTGATCCAAGCCGCTATAAGGAGGGTAGAAAGCAAGGCTGCTCTATTACCGGACATCGGAAAGGAGCCGTCCTCTGGGGTATCCCCTAGCACCAACACCAACGGGTTCATAGGCAACAAAACTCCAGTAATCTCTTTAATTTTAGAGCGTACCTCTAGCCCAAAGGACTGTATAACAGAACAGTGCCACCACATATGCGCCAGGTCACCTTTCTCGCCACAACCATGCCAACATGTGTCCGGATAGTCGGGATTCAGTGCATGCAGTCTGCTTGGGGGCACATACCATCGGTAACACAATTTAATTGCATTCTCTTTCACAATCGTACATCGAGAGCTCGTTTGAGGTCTAAGCCATATTCTCTTCCAGGATTCTTCTGGGATCTCCATTCCCAACTCCCCCTCCCATGCACTCATATAAGGGAGTTTCTCTCCAGGAGGGACATTCTCTAGATGTTTATAGCAAGCCGAAACTCTATAACCCTGTTGGCCTTCTAGCATTTTTAATTCCAACCCAATCGGATCCCTGGCCACAGCATTACGAGTGGCCCTATTAGTTATCCAATGACTCAGCTGAATGTACCGAAAACATTCAGTCTCTAACAAATTGAATTTCTCTCTACATTCCCGATCCTTATAAAGGTCCCTCAGACGTATTGGTTCAACGGGTTCCCAGTTCTGAAATGCACCGTTCACTAGACCCGGAGTAAAGGCCGGATTTTGGGAGATAGGGGAGAGAGGACCCAGGCCTGATTTGATCCTGCTTTGAGCATATGCCTTATCCCAGCTCTGTAACATGGAGGTCGTAGTGTTCAGAAGAGCCCTCCTATGAGTCCGGGCCTCCCTGGGAAGGAACGGAAGATGTGCCAACGGGAATGGGGACATCGCCTGGTCAATATCCTGCCAATTGGGGGCCTCCAAAGCGTTTGCCCAGGACAGCATAGCAGCGACATGCTAGTATCTCTGAATCGAGGGCATTCCCAAGCCTCCTGATGGTTTCCCCCTGGTAAGGAGCTTAAGAGGTATTCCCGGCTTTCCCCCTTTCCAAACAAAGCATCTTAATACCTTCTCCATTTCGATAAGGTCCCCTTCGGGAATCCGCATGGGAAGAGCTTGAAAGACATCCCTGTCCATGGCCAATCAAGTTGCAGCTGTTTGTCAGGCGGGCCACTTTCATTTGAAAGTTTTAAAGAAAGTGCTCCCTATGATTCTTTCCCCCTTTCGTCCGCCGGTGGTAGCTGCTATGGTGCTATCCTGGCTGGATTATTGTAACTCTCTTTATTTCGCACAGACTAAGGGGCTGATTCACTGGTTGCAGCGTCAATAAGATTTAGCAGCTTGCGTTGCAACTAGCACACCCGATGGGGCTCATATCTCTCTGGTTCTCCGTTCTCTTCATTGGCTCCCGGTTGTCCAGCGTGTCTGGTTTAAAGCGCTGTGTATCGTACATCGGGCTCTGCATAACCAGGGCGCGGAATTCCTCAAAGTAAACTTTACTCGCTATTGCCACGGCTGTTGTCTGCGCTCTGCCTCGGCTGGTCAGCTTTGCATACCTTCCTTCCAGGGTGCGCGGATTGGTGGCCGTGCCTTTTCAATAGCTGCAGCTCTGCTTTGGAATGAGCTTCCGCCTGAGATAAAAGAATTGTCTAATCATCTGGCCTTTAGGAAGGCCGTTAAGACCTACCTGTTTTAGCTGTCTCAACTATGGTTTGTTCCCGCCCTCTAGCGTCAAGGTACCCTCGGGTGATCGTGCGCTGTACAAGTTTCTGTAACATAACATATACCACAGACTACGAGATGAACGTTTTTCTGTGATTGTAACTCTTGAATCATGAGGATAACAACGTGTAGAGTGGCATGTTGGGCTGCTCAATCATTATGTCAATGATGTTCACATTATTTGTATGATCAACAGACGATAAAACCACAGGTATGCACGCTAACTGTACGAGGCATGCACCTTACTTGACATTGTTAGGCCACTGACTCATATTTGGGATATATATATATATATATATATATATATATATATATATATATATATATATATATATATATATATATATATATATATATTTATTTATCTCATTATATCTGTTTTGACGATGGCAATGCGCACTTAAGAACTGGATTGGGCATTTCAGTGCAAGCAACTGCCAATATTATTTTCCTAACCAGCATATGAAACCACACATAATAAATATGTAACTAACCAATCATGGTATGCTTACAGCTAATCACTCTGATAAAATACACCTTAGATGTCATCCATGCTAATAGCTAAAAACGGTGACAAAATATACCGCAGATGTTACCCATCCTAGGTATACAGATGGAGTCTCTGAATGGACTCATATCACGCACTCACTTTGACATCCTATGGAACGTTATATGGACATTAGCACATCCGTTAATGTAACAAACGACCCATCCGCTCTCAGGCATGGCATGCTTACAGTTAGTCACTGTCGTGTGGGACCCTCCCAAGTGTGTTTCCCCTTTAAGGGGATGTGTCCCTCCCCTGTGTATTGCCCTTTTAACATGGGCCATGACTGTGTCATGGCCCAGGCTAATAAAAGGAGCTTCTGCAGACATGTGCAGCAGAACGGCTGCAGACTCCATAAGAGCAACTCCTGAGTCCGTGTCTCATTTATGTAGGCTGCAGGCCTACCCGTGGAGGCACAGGCCTGCAGGCCCTAATGCCGTGGGACCCTCGTGCCAAGACGGTGGCAGAGGTCCGCATGGTCAGGGGCCTGGCAGGCTGTGCCCCCACATGGGGCCTGCCGGATTTCCAGGACAGGCCCCAAACCCACAGGCACTGGGCCTGTTGTGTGCTGACGGTAACAGCACCCAGGGGTGCCTGCCGGATGTCCATGGCAGGCTACCCCCAACATTGGCGACGAGGACGAACCCTGCAGGGTTGTTTTGTTACCGCCGTTCCGGAGTTTGTCGTCCTTTTTTTGTGAGCTGCAAGCGGCATCTATCGCTGCGAACGTGGAGGAGTAGCAGCAATTAAGGACAAGGTGGGGTGCCCTGCTGGCGCCTTTCCCCGGCCGCGGCCCTCTGACTAGGGTGCTCGTGCGGCCAGGTGGAAGTTCCACGTAGGTTTTCCACCCCCTGCGGCATTCGTCGTACGAGTAAGTAGGCGCCCCCTGTCAAGGAGCAGCAGTGTGTGTGCGGGTGTCCGTGCCGTGGTGCCCGCACTCTGGTGTCTGGCATCCGCCTAGTCAAAGAGGTTGCAGGGGGAGTGCCTGTTGCCCAGAGTAGAGAAGGAGGGGCCAGCCGGCTGACCCTTCCCCATCACGGCCTTCTGCGGAGAGGGTGCTCATGCGGCTGGGGAGAGGGGCAGCCCGCAGCAGTGCATGCAAGTAGTGCTGCTGTTTGCTGGTTCTCCGCAGCATAGTCGCTACAGAAGAAAAGAAATGGTGCGGCTGATGCCGCGGGGAATGAAACATCTCCCACCTGTGGAGGGAGAGGTATGCTTCCCCCCCGCTCCGGGAAGAAGATGAGGAAGTGGAGCGCTGCCCCACCACCCCACTGGAGGCAGCGGTGCGCTGCAAGAAATATGGTGGAGAGTACTGTAACAGCTGCTGTCGGGGAGAGGAGGTGTGTGACAAGTGGGAAAGCAGAAGCCTACTGGAAAGAGGAGAGATAGAGTGCCTGTCCTGGCATTCTGTGACTAGGCAAATTCCAGCTGCCGTTCCAGTCAAGGGCGACCCGACCCCAATGAGTCAGCGCCACCTGATTTGAGGAAAACAAGTTTCCCGCTGAGGGGAGAGGACTGGAAGTGTAGCGTCGCTCCAGCTTGGAGCTGGGAAGTGGGAAGCCCTGCTGCACACAAGAAGCGGTCAGGAGGCAAGCAGCTCCCTGAGCCAGGCTATGAAAGTAGAGCCCTCCCTCATGCACCTCCCAAGCCGCCGAGCCCCATGTTCCCGGGCCAATGTGGCGGTGAATGGACATGCTCTGTGTTCAGAGTTTCAGGGAGCAATGAAGAGGTGTGCATTGGCGCAATGGCAGCAGATATGCCTGGGCACCCCACTGACGACCGGGCCACCTGGTGGTGCAACGGAAGTGCTCCACCCTGAAGCTAAGTGGAAAGTGAAAGGCCCAGCGAAGATCCGGGGCCAAATGGCGGTGCAGTGACATTTTTCTCCACGTCAGAGTATCAATGACGGTGTGCAGGGCCCTCTACAAATCCTCAGCCGGCGGTGTGTGGCAGAGTGCCCCAAGTGAGGGCAATGGAAACCAAATAAAATGCAGGGTCAAGGGGTAAGGCTAAGAAGGTACTTGTACTATCTGACCAAGGATGTCAGACCTTGAGCCCTACTGGCAGTGAAACTGACATGTGTGCTCCATGTCAGACAAGTGGATAGGAAAGGACTTGTTTACACCTGAAGCAGGCAAGTGTCAACAAAGCTGAGTGTTCCAGCACATTCATAAGCAAAGGCAGGCGTGGCAGGCGACCCCCAACAGTCGCTATGATGCAATATATCATAGATTTCACCCATTGCAGTAATACAGATGAATCATTAACTTTAAGTGGACAATGGCTCATTCACTAATGTAACAGATAATCTATCCATTAAGTAACAGATCTGCATGAGCCAACATACACTTAACAGTTCATTGTAAATTGAGTATCTTTAGCCAGACTAACGGGATCTTGCACCTAATGCCTTGTTGTCAAGTGACGCCATGCGCGTCTGGTGTGTGACGTCGCGTGCACTAGCATCGCTGTGCGCGTGACCTCCCACGCCGGTCTGCACCAGCATAACAATAAATATGGTGTTATACCAAGCCAGGAGAGTTGCTAGGTCTGGAAAAGACCCGGGGCTAAGCTGATGTTGGTACTGTTGGGACTGGGGGCTAGCTAGTCTTTTGGCTGTAGCTCCTGAGATTCTATCCGGGGCTACAACCAAATGATCAGGGGCTATAGCCCCCTTAGCCCCCCCTAGCAACGCCCCTGTACCAAGCGATGTTGCGCGGCGCCACAGGGATATAACCCGATGATTAATAAAGACTTCGAGATGGTAAGCAACATCAGAACCTCTTTTTGGAAACGTGCTCATTGCTTTATCGCACACAGGCTAAGACTATGGAATGCTTATTTGTTTCAGGAACTCACCCAAAGGTATCGTACTACCACCAACAATATTCGCAACATAACGCATCTGCCAAAGGTAAGGGACACGCAAGTGAATTTATAATATACAATGGTCATATTGTGGAGAGTGTTTGGCTCATTTAAGTCTTTTCATCACTTCCTACAGATAGGCTAGCATTAAGAATCAACCCAATTACCACCAGAACTGTAGACAAGATAAAAGACTTGGTACCGCGCTTACGTGCAAATCACGGTAGGCCATTTTTCTATCTTTTTCTTTTTCTTATTTTGGTCAGGTGAAATGTGAACACAAGACAATGATCTATTTATCTCATTCCATTAGGGTTACCTATGGAGTTCTGAACAATAAGGGTGAGTTACCATTATAATCCCATCTAGATTAATGCCGGACGAGCGATCACAGCGGGTGATTTATGTCTAATTAAACATACACAATACAACTAACCTATGGGGTCAAGTCCTGCCACACTCCATATGGTACCAGGCAACTAATAGAATGTATCACTATTTCACCCAATGGTGGGTATCATGGCCAAGGTAGTGGGCACATAATCCGTAGCACTTTCACACGGTGTCAAGTAATACAGTGGCTGGGTGTAAGTGAGGTGCATTAATCATCTATGGATGTAGCAATCTATGTTAAAAAGACAATCTATTCAATCATGCATGTGAAAATGTGTCTTTGTTTTGTTTTCTTGTTTCTGCATCACCCTCCATCGGTGAAATGATCATGGGTATGTAACCATTTGGCTTAATGTATTCGCTATTTGTTTAAATAACTTTTCACACATATATATGCCATGCAACAAATATGTGCACATATGTTCTATGCAACTGTTTTATATATTTGTAACCTTAATGGGACACAACACTGGTTTGCACAACTTCCTGATATTAATTTATGCATGGTACCATGATTTCTTTGTCAGCCTTGAGGATGACTCAGGTCGAAACACGTGCTGGCTGACCCTATGAGAATAAATCATTTATTGGATGACCCATTTTGAAGACATTGAATTGATTTCATACTGAAAAACTGTTCATCCAATTTTAAGAAGGCAGAGCACAAATCATCTAAATCCAATTCAATTTGTGTTTCATTTTTTCATTGTCTTTATGGGTGGACCTTGCGGAACGGGGGACACAGGTTGCCATCACGCATACATTTAGTGGTCAAAACGCACTTCTAAGAATACAAACACATAGGCTAATTTTACGAGTTAATGTACCCTCTTTACCTGTGCATTCTCAGGTCTGTCCCCTTCTCATTTGTCTCAGACCTAATGTTTTTGCTAAGAGTTCTAAGGTTGGATGAGGCAAACTCTTTGAGTACCTAGGGTAGAACTAAGTAACTAAAATAGGAAGGTTTATTAAAGGAAAATGTCTCTGGATGGAAGGTTCACTTAAATAGAGTGAAGTGCCTTCCTAAGAGGACCAAGCGTCCTCAGTGTCATATCTGCTCGATAATCTACTTCACAAACGAGTGGGGCTTCCGCATCCAGGAGAGCATCCTTCACAATCAAATCACACGCAGTTTCAGGGATGATTTAAGTGATCCAGTACCCTTCTATGAGTTGGGCTTGGCAGACCATCCCAACATTGAGCAGTCTTCAGGACTACATAACCTTGATGATCTCCTACCTGGGCAAGACATGTATGATTACCCCTCTTACTGTAGGGGTCTCTTGATGCTTTCACTGATGCAAGGTGTGTGACTTTTCCTCTTGCGTTAAGGGTTTGTCTGGTTAGGATATTTGCACCTCTTATCAAAGCATTCAAACCTCTTTAGGTTTCTTTAGTTGGTGCTGTTGGATTTGTAACCATCACCCGTATCTGGTCTAGAGCACCAAGCAGAATGCTCTCAGGCTTCTCGCTCTCAAGTCCTGGCACTCGCCTGCTCTATAGCATGGTTCACGTTTCTTCGCTGCCTCCTGTCCTGCATCTCTCTCACTCTGTGAAATATTTGGGAGTACCACCTCTGGTTCTTATACACCGTCTCTCCTCCACCACCTCTCCCTGCTACACCACTGATACTCTAGATGCCTTCCTATCAAGTGCAAAATAAGGAGGCTTCTACCTCTTTTTAAAGTAAGGCTCAGAGAGTGTTTGCTTCAATTAGCGTTTCAGTTGGCGTCAGTTTCCTCATTAAGTTCGGTGCAACTGATTGGTGTGTGTCTAATGGTTCCACCTTCTCTCCAGGTGTCTGCCACTTACTTTAACTCAGGACCAAGTGTTTTGCTTGTTCTGATGATTGTTTATGGCCCTTTTGCCCGGGTCTCTATGATTCAAGTACCCTGTCTGCCATGTTGGCATTAGGTACTGCTTAGGTACTGCTGTCACGACGGTAAAGCAATCTTGCTGGTAGCTGTCCTGCTGGCAATGCTGCAAGTGAGGATGTTGGTCCCCAGCGTCTGCACACAGAGCACAAACGCTGTATCAGTGTCTTTTCCTCTCATGCCATGTATTGTTTGTTGGACTCCATTCTGTGGTTTATGCTACGTTTTTCACACCTGAGGTGGGCATGGCATAAAGACTCACTCCATCTGCGATCAGGAACCAGCAACAATTTATTTGACCCTCAAGGTTTTTGTTGCACTGCACATCTTTCATGGGAAGATGTTCTCAGGATGTCTTTCCCCGTTCTCATTCCCTTCACACAAATATAGGAATTGGCACTCTCCTCCCCTCTCCTGAAAGATTGTATCTTTTGGGTGACACCAGCGGCTGTCAGCCCGGCAATCCAATCTCTTCAATCTTTGCCCTTCACCCTTTAGCCACCTATCCCTGTCAGAAACAGTGGCAATGAGTCGGCAGACTGCTGGCAGGGATACTCTCTCACCAACCCACCTCCCAAACTCAGATCCTGCAGCCTGAAAGCCCAGTGAATTCACCTCTGCTGAGGGTCATCCAGACCAATGCCCACGTCCATTCCACTAACACTGGAACAAGGCTGGGGTATCTGTTCCCTGGAGGCAGGGATGTGAACTGGGGGTTTTGGCGCATTCAGTGCTAGTACCACAAGTTGCTTTTACATATTTATTTATCTGTATTAGATGTCTACGCATCTAATAACATTGCCCATCTGCAATTTGCCTTCTTGAAGGGGCTCCATCAACAGGCCACATTGCCAGTGCTGCTTTATGCCAGTGTCCAGGCACTCTCACACTCTTCATATTGAGAAATCATGAGCTCTTTAGCTCCTGATGCCTCACCCCCCCCCCTGTTTTATTCCCCATTCCCCCCTTCTGTTCCCCAACAGGCCAATGTATTGGAGATCAAACATGATGCGTTTTACACATTGTGAAGGCTTTATAATTTCATGTGGTTGTGTGAGTGGTCTGTGTAATGAAACTCATCAAACTCACCTTGAAAGTGCACAGGGACGTCAGTCGGGTCGCCTCAGCAATATGGTTTTGGTGCAGGATAGGAGTAACATGGTCATGATCCTAATGAATAATAAATACAATTTAATTATTAAACATTAGACACATGACTCAAATGGACTATGGTTCCTAGAAAAGTTTTGTCAAGACGCTAAGGGGCTAACCATGATAAATGTTTATGGCCTTACAAAGCCGATTTCTCATTTGGAAAGTTCTCACTGAGGTTCTCCTGCAGCATGCAAACATGAATGTGAAAATGAAATGGGCGGGGCTTTACACCTATCCCTCAAATATCCTACTAAGCAGGAATTCTATGGTACAGTTGCCCACATAGGGTACAAACAGGGCTTCTTTAGTCAAGCTAGAATCTGTGGATCGATATCAGACATGTGGCACAAACCCCCACCCCAAATCCACGATGATCTCCTGCACGGTTCACACTATGTGGTCGATGACATCCTCGCCAACAATCTCCTCACATCCTTATTAGAGCTGACAAAGGCACTGTGGCGCGCTTGGATCAGGCCCCTGTGAGGACAATCTTTGAGCAGGATTTCTACAAGTCACACACCAACCGGACTGCGCTTTGATGCCTACCTGCTCTGTGACCAATCATGTTGTGAAATGATCATAGGACACTTATTTTTACTAACTGAATCTTATTGATTTTACATCTTTGAACAACCAAACGATACCAAATACAATTTAAGATTGCTTTAAAACAAATACAACATAAACACAGGTAGCAGTCCACCATCTCCCCACCTAATTCATGGAAAATCTTGAATTCCTTCTCGAAATATAAATTGCAGGCAGTAGCAATGCAACCGGTGTGCCCAAGAGCCAGTGGCCTTTTCTATCCCTCAAATCACAATAGTGTGCACCCATTCTTTCTTGCTTGCTGTCCACTTCCCCCAGATATTTTGGTATTTTTAACTGGACAGCCTCTTTATCTGTACATTCCAAAGAGCAACATCAGTCCAAACCTTCCTTCCATATTGAAGATCGAGGGGCCTCATCTGTCCCCCACTTGGTAGGCCAAACCCTTCTCTGCCCCCATGAGCGTGTTAGAGATCAACTTTCTTTCCGAAGTCATGATCTCATTGCTCCCTTCCCCCATATGCAAAAGGGCTAGTTTAGGACATATCAATATCTGATGACGCTGGACAACGTGTCAAACACCCTTCCCCAATCATAGGCCATTTCAATGAATTTAATGCCATGAATAAACCATGTGCTATGTCCACGGAAGTCTCACGGGTGTGTGTATAAGGCTGCCCTTTGCATACTTCCCAATAATGCAAGCATGCTCGGATACATGTGGAGTACAGTGAGCACAATATCAAAGCCCTCTGCAGTGTTTATGCTGTGACAGAAATGTACTAGACAAGCTAAAACAGTACAAGTATGAACTCAATTCCATTTTCAGTGAACAAGCTAAAACCATCATGCTGTATCCTGTGCCAAACTCCCCAGCCTGACCCTTAAGGTGGGTGGTGGGGAAGCCAGGTGCTGCCACCTGATGAGTGATGCTGTGCTTGAGGGTGGTACGGGGAGACTCCCATGGCTACTACAACCACGTTAGTGCAGTGGTTAAGGGATCGCTCCATGATGCCACAATGCACTACTGTCCCTTTAAGGGAAGGGATTGGTGTTGCCAGGCGCAAATTTCACTTTCTGTGCAACCGGACGCCCGCATAAGGGAAACCCCCCACACCAGTAATTAATTCAGAAACAGTTGCACTTGAGCTTCACTAATGTTGGGATCTTGATTGCAAGTCGAGCAGTTCATTGCCCGCTAGTGTAACTCCCAGATATCCATTGTTCAGAGGAATGCGGAAGTGGCAGTATGGGAGCATGCATGGGCTTTCGTCAATGTATAGTTGATGACAAGGAAGAAATCCAAGACGATAGATCGGAGTTTAGGCACTGTGGTCTGTGGCTCCTGTGAAAAAACTTAAGGGATATTCACTATACAGAACCCTGGGGAGCAGGGTAGGGGCATCTAGTGAAGAAATACGGTACCCCATCCCTTTTATACCTCTTCTGCATCCTATTATACAGGAGTTACTGACTTCTCAACCCACCCTCCCCCTTCTTCCATCAAACACTGAGACCAGGAGGAAAGAGACTGGGAGGATGAGGATTACCATCTTAGAACCACAGACACGGAAAACAGACTCTCCTCTTTCTACAATAGACTATCCCACTAACGAGGACAGGCAAAGTAAGGCTTCCCTTTCCAACAATGCACACCTGAACATGATTACCACTCCCAGGAAGTATAAAAGGCAGAGCAGGAGAGCACACTTTGAGCGAGTCGGGGATGCTGGAAGGTGCCATAGAGAAGGAGAAAGCCCTAGTGAGCTGCAGAGATGCTGGGAGACCTGGAGGAGGAGAGAAGAAAGACGCCCAAACACTAGCCCTGCTACCAGAGAGGCGATTGCAGTGTGGAGGAGGAAACTGTACTTCCAGAAGGCAAGACCAGGGGCATCTGGTGTTGCCCGGTGGAACCAACAGTTAAACTCCTCCCCTGGGCCAGACAGGCAAACCCAGGTCTCTGAGGGGCAGAGGGAGAGACCCTGACCCCCTAGTAAAATCCGCTTTTGGCTCCTGCAGCTCCCAATAACAGAACATGCCATTTTGGGGAGCAATGAAGTGGCAGCAAAATTAGCCCTGTGCATTCTGGGACTAGAGGTCCCAAAACCTTTTTGTTGAAATTGTGAACTTTGGAAGGAGGCTCGAGCCCAGCTGAGGGAAGCTTTCTTGTTGAACTTTAAAAAAGGGGTCCCAGCCCGGCCGAGGGAGACCCTTGAGAAACCTGACTCTGCTGCAAAAGAGCAAGGCCGAAATGCATGAGGAAGCAGCCATTCCGGACTGGCAGTTCAAGCGGAAGAGAAAGGCGGTGAGGCATGGAGGGACGACGAGGAGGGCCTTCTCTTTGCCCTTTTCATCTCAGATCAGCGAAGCCTTCGGAAAAGAAATCAGAAAACTGGGAAGTCCAGCTGGCATGTGGTGCGAGAAGTGTCAATGGCACACAGGCCCTCCCGCGCTGATAGCCGGGGAGAATCGCTTGCCGCCGTGGTGCCGTCTTTGACTGCTGAGACAAGAAAACTCCAACAGTTCCGCACAGTCGGTGAGTCGAAGGAGACTGATAGTAAACCGAGCAGTGCTGGGACCAAGGTTGCAGGCGGCAACATTGTTAATCAAAAGGTCCAGTAGCAGAGTGGTCCGATACCTGAGGGACGCTCATTCGAAGGACTCTGACTGGAGCCCTTTTTGGTTTTGTGGTGTTTTTCTTTAAACTACGAGAACCAAAAGGCCTTAGGAGAGGCTGGAACGTCAAAGTGGCCCTTCGAGGGTAGAGCCAGAAACTCTCGTACACTCAAAAGTCTTTGACACATTGGATAAAACAGAGTGAACTGTGAAAATTGGCAAATGTGAACCCGAAGGAGGGATGCCTGCACATTGGGGGTAAAGAGTGATATACCCGTGAACATTGTGGCAAGTGTGAACCCGGCTGAGGGATGTCCACAATGAATAGATGTTGAAAAGGACATTGAGACTTTTGAATGACACGTTTTGAGTGAAAGGCCGTAGTGAACCTGACTGAGGGAGGCTAACGTTGTAAGAAGGATCGGAGCCCGGTTGAGGGGGATCCAAAGGGGTAAAGAGCAATCGGCCAAGGTGAAAGATTACCAACTTTTGTTTTGTTTATGATCCAGCAGGCCCTCTAAGGCAATAGACTTTGCAGGAAAGAGACTTGGCCCCAGAAGGTCCTGGCATCATTCAAAACAACTGTAACCTCATGCTGGTGAGGTTCAGGAGTGTGCTGTGCTCAAAGGTCCTGCCTTGTCCTGTACTAAAAACGTGCGGCAGGGAGACCCCCGGCTATAACATCCTGACTTATCATTTCTTGGTAACACTATCCCAACCTACTCTTTTTGAACTTAGCTGTAGGGATTGGCAATAGTTGTTTTAGTACAGGCCCTTTTATTTGATAAGATGCCACTTGGACTGCCTTATTATTGTTTGATGGTCGTAGCTTGCTCCGATCTTAGATTTAGGTTTAGATTAGGTGTTTTTCCAAACCATTTATACAGTTGAATAAACACCCTTGAACTGTGATCACCTGTGTCTGTCTTTATTGTTTCCACTATGAGATCCTTACACTCCACATTGGGAAATCTCACCCCATTACCTGCCGCTGGAGATGTTATAGTGTTCAACGTGTAGCCAATCAGGAGCGCTCCTCTCTAACCACACAGCAGTTGAAAAATGTACCGCAATCATGTTAAAATGGCCTGGAAGGTACCAAAACTGCACAGAGATTCTGGAGCCAGATCAAACTGAACTCAATAACGGAAATAGACAAAATTCAAGGCAAAACCTGCCTTTATTAACATGTAAATAAAGCAGGGACAACATACAATGTCATCGCTCTCAGCATGCTTATCAAAAACAGCAGTTTTTACTAATGTGTCATCAAAAGCGTCATAACATAATATCAGTTTACAAAACCAACAGGTTACAGGAATTGGTTAAGGGGATTAACTAAATATACATTCTATAAGCGTTAGGCTTCTGATTGGATAACAATCTGATGGCTCCTCCTGGGACCACCTCTAAATTGGCATCATCTATACAATGGATTATTGGTTGGCATAATACATACTGACCGGCCTAACATTGAGGGTTTTGATTGGTTGGCTTTCTGCTGACTAAACTTGGGCGCCTAACAGGTCGTCAAGATATGAGCCAGACAGGAATAGGGGGAGAGAGGTCCATGGACTGCTTTCCCATTAAAGAAAATACCATCCCTTATTCCTAGGCCATGTGCCAAGGTAACGTTTTTCTATTTGACCTTGTTTAGCACCACTTGTCTGGGAATATGCGTGAGGAGGGAGGCAGGTGTCCTATCTGTGTTCGTTAATAATGAATAGACAGTGTTCTTCAATTATGGGCTTAGTTTAGTTTAGTTTATCATTTGTATAGCGCGCCTAACCCTTGGGTATCTGGGCGCTTAAGCGTAGACAAAATTGTTACAGTTACAGATGCAGAGGATTGAACATTAATTAGGATCAGGTTACAGAGTGGTCAGAATGGTAATGGCAACAATCAACAAGGCAAGAGATGAGCTAGACAGACCAGGTTACAAAGTGTTCTAAGGATTAGCCGTAATAGATACCTAGTGGTCAGCACAACTACAGCCTGGAGAGTGGTAACCAAAGGAGCAGGTCAGGAGTATACATTCGGATAATGATAGGTGCAATAAATAGTGGATAACGTAGTAGATAGCAAGATAAACAAGAATAACGTGGTAACAGAAGGTACAAACATGAGGTAGGTAGCAAAGAAGTAATTACGCAGAGGTAGGCCAAGATTGACTCAGTTCAGGTGTGGCCACTGGGGTTGCTAGGCAAAGAGTCATTCTTTCACTTTGGATCTGAAGGACCAGAAGGAGGGTTCGGCTCTAATAGCTGAAGGGAGGGAGTTCGAGCATTTGGCTGTAAGCACTGGGAAACTCAACCCCCCTGCCGTTTTCAGTTTATACTTGGGTATATTGAGGCAGAGTAGGTAGCCAGATCTGGTAGGTCTGGTAGATTGGTGCCCTTAGAATGTATCTGACAGATATTGGGGGGCTATGTGAGCCAGACATTTGTGTGTAATGACAAGTGTGCGAAGTTTAATTCTGTTGCGTACTGGTAACCAGTGAGAGTTACGTCTGGAGGTCGAGATGTGGCTGGAGCGTGGTATGTTAAATGCACAGTGAAGGGCGTTGTTCTGGAGAACTTGTAATCTATTCAGGTTGTGCTTGGAAGAGCCTACGAATAGGGTGTTACAATAATACAGTGTTGACAAGATCAAGGCCTTGGCTAGCATGAGGCAGCTGTTTGTGGAGAGAAAGGGTTTGCAGGCGTTGATTAATTTATTAGTATATGGGGTGGTGGAAGCTGTGGAATATACTTGTTTTTTGAGTGAGAGCGTGGAATCTAAGTAAACACCAAGGGTTTTAACCTCTTTGGCTACTTTGATGATATTGCCGTCAATGTTAAAAGATTTATTCCGGGGGTCGAGTTTATTAAGATGGGCTTGGATGCCGACGATCAGGCGCTCCATCTTGTCATTCAAGCAGAGGCTGTGAGTGGCCATCCAGGCCTGTATTTCAAGATAGATTTCATTAAGCTTTACGGAATCGCTCTCATAGCAACCAGTGAGGGTGATGAGGACCTGGGTGTTATATCAGCATCATTTGTGTAGGTGACACCCAAGTTATCAAGACGATCGAAGAGAAGCTTAGTAAAAATATTATAAAGCGTAGGTGAAACACAAGAGCCTTGGGGGACTCCACAGTGGATAGGTACTAGCTCAGCGGCCGCAGTCTGTGCAAAGACTCTGGTTGTTTCTATTTTTGAGGGATGATTGGATCCAACTGGCGGCATTTGCTGAAAATGCTGCTGCGGAAGAGAGTTGTTCAGCCTAGATTTGGTGGTCCACAAGGTCAAACGCTGCTGATAGGTCCAGCAGGAGAAGGATGGTTAGATTGCCATTGTCTTTGGCTTCGTCCATTTAGATCTTCAGATCCTGGAGGGCTGTTTCCTTTCCATGTCTGGGTCTGAAACCAGAATGACGCAGGCGAAGAAGGTTGTTATCTTCCAAACGTTTTTGAATTTGGAGATATGCTACTCTGTCTATTATCTTTAAGAGGGATGGGACCATTGTTATAGGTCTGTAATTTGTCATTATGTTTGGATCTAGGTTAGGTTTTGTGAGGAGAGGCATGACCCAAGCCCCTTTGAGGTTGCTGGGGACTATGCAGTTTTTGAAGGACGAGTTAATCAAAGCAGTGATGAAAGGTGCCAATTCTTTTGCGCCTTCCTTAATGACTGGAGCAGGGCAAGTGTCTCCCTAGCTGTTGGACGGTTTGAGGCCTGAGATTATATTTTCCACCTCTTCACTGGATACTGGGGAGAAGTGGAAAGGAGGGCAGGAGGGCTGTTGTCTTATAGGCAAATTGGGTGAGTGGGTGCTAGGAGCGAGGCTATTCTTCTTTGTCTCGATTTTGTTTTGTAGTAAGACTAGTTCACATGTGATGAGACCGAGCTTGAATTATTTCACCTTGCATTTGTTGGGGTTTAAACTAATATTAATGTGAATGTCATGGATATTTTTACCACTGGGGACACTCTTGGGTTATTCTTCATGGAGTCTTTTGGCTTCTAGTTATCCTGCACCTGGCTTACAAAGGCTAGTTAATCTAAGAATATGTGGCTTGCGTCTTGGGAATCATTATCTCGTGCTTCCACTGCAATGTTCCTATCCTCCCTTTTCATCTTGGCTTAGGATCTGCATTTCTATAATTTCAGAATTTTGAGTTCTCATGAAGTCTTAAGGCCTATCATTTACCTAGAAGCGTGCTGCGACTTCCATTTTGGCATAGATGGCTGCCCAGTAATCTCGTGTTTCTATTTTAGTAAGCTATATTCGTGTATTGTTCATGTTGCGTTCAGCTTATTCATTGCTTATGCTAGTATTTTTCATGTCTTATAGTTGCCATGCTAATAAATATTCTTCATGTATAAATACATATATTACCTAGTGTTTGTGTATTTCATGTTGAATGCACATTTGCTTCATGTCTAATGCATGCACATGTATTGTTTCATTGTGGGCTTGTTTGCTCTTACCACATTTGGCTTAGATCATGTCCATCTCCTGTTGTACCTGCTGCGATATGGGCAGTATGGTTGCCTTAGTGAGTAACGTTTCTCATCTATACTTTATTATGCCGGGGAGGGGCAGTAGCTATGGGTGACGTAACCATCTGCCTCCCAACAATCACAAACCCAATTACCGACCTGAGCAGTGGTTAGATGTAGTGGGTTTGGAGCTGTTAGAGTGGGTGTATGGCTATGGAGCAAGAGAGTGTTTGGAGAGAGCTGTAGGTCGGGTGAGAGTTGGAGGGAGAAGGTTGAAGAGGAAGGGTGGTAGGTGATATAAGATATGATATGATAGGTTATTTGTAACGCGCTTAATACCGAGAGGTTTCTAAGTGTGGACCCGGGGTGCTCTGTGTCGTTTTGCTTCCAAGGTGAGCACATTGCCCCTGAGCTATCCTCCCGAGACAAAGAGGAGAGGCAGAGAGGAGAAACATCTGTTGAAGGAAGGAGGGTGACAACCAGAGTGGAGAAGTGGATGGAAACAACACCAGTGTTGGGAAGCAGGAGGCTAAGATTGGAGGGGAGGAATGGAGTAACATCAGGGTTTGGGAGGAGGAGGAGGGTAAGAGGAGGGAGACAAGGAGGAACATCTACAGGAGGAATGAAGGAGATTGTCAAAGTAGAGAGGAGCTTTGGAGGAACATCAGAGTGGCAGTATGAAGAAACTTTGAGAAGGAAGAGTTGATTGGAGAGAGGGCCGTTTCTAGATCCTAGGGAAAAAAAGAGAGAGAGAAAGGGACAAACCGTGAGTGAAATGAGGTTAGCCTCGGAGGTGTGCAAGAAAGAGCAATTGGCAAAGCTTTGTGGCTGAAGGTGGTAATAGTGTCTGAACTATAAGATGGGGAGGTAGGAGAACCATAATAGTCAGTCAGTCAGCGCTCAGCATTGGCCCCTTGCTTGCCTGAGGCTCTGTTTAAGGGTTATAGGCTTTTGATGGAAAGCTACAGAACCAGAACACTGTAGATTAGGATCCAATTCAGGGGAATTCAAGCCTGGTGCACGCCCTTGTCCAGGGATGCATCAGCGCTTCATGATGGCTTCTAAGAAAAATGTTCCCCTGGCCAGGATGAATGGGAAATCTATTGGCAGGTTATCTCAAAGCAAAATAGGATAGAAATGAACTTTCATACACAACTTAGTAAGGACTATCTTGACAAAAAAGTAGACCTTGACATGGACTTTTCCGAAATATACCACCATTTATGCATCTCCGAGGTCCACCGGTCTAATACTCAGTTGTTCCACTTCTTTAAGAATGTCAAGCTCAGAGATCTTCCAAAAGATGCATTCTTGACCCTGGAAATCTCTCTTTAGCATCCTGCATCATTGCCTGCCATCAAATCTTTAGAAAAGGCAGGGTTGCCTGTTAGGCTATTACCTGAATTATATGGTTGATTTTTCTGTTTTCTAGCACCAACCCTGTTTCAAACCCTGGTTTACGGACCAGCTTAGAGCAGCACGCCTTCAACTTAGACAAGCTGAACGTAAATGGCGTGCATGTTATAGTCCCGCACTCAGAGACCTTTATAAGTCAAACCTGACTACTTATTTGACCAGTGTAAAAGTGGCGAAATCCAGCTTTTTTGCCCAGAAAATTGAACTTTCATTGTGCAAACCTAAAGCCCTCTTCTTCATCGTACATTCATTAGCCTCCTCGGAGACTCTTACCTCCATGGTTAAACCATCTCAAAAACTGTGTGATGACTTGGCTTCTTTTTTCATTACAAAAATCGATGTTATCCGAGCTAACATCGCTAAATCTCTTGCTTTATTGCCGCCCGATACCCCCTGCTTTGTCCCCCCTCTTCCCACTGACACGCCTGCAAGCTAGTCCTCTTTCCCTCTGTTTACTGAAGCAGAAGTTCTGGCAGCCATCTCAAAGATGCTATCCCGGCCGTGATGATGAAGACGATTGCCCCTGACATCTTAACTGACATTACGACGGCGATAAATAATTCATGCCAGACTGGCCTGGTGCCATCGGAGTTGAAATCAGCAAGGGTGATTCCCCTCCTTAAGAAGCCTTCCCTGGACCCTTCTATTCCAGCTAACTTCCATCCTATCTCTCTTCTTCCTTTTCTATCTAAACTTTTGGAAGCTTTGGTTACTCCTTTACTGTCTTCCTTTCTGGAATCTTCCAAATTTTTTAATCAAGCTCAGGCAGGGTTCAGGCCTGGTAGAGGCACTGAAAGTGTCCTTGTCTCTGTGCAAGATGACCTTTCCAGACTTGTCGATGCTGGCGGAGCTGGGGCTTTGTTCCTATTAGATCTCTCCGCCGCATTCGACACGGTGGACCATTCCATCCTCCTCTCCCGTCTTTCACAGATTGGGATTTCCGGCTCTGTACTGGCCTGGTTTACTTCCTTTCTTTCTGACCGTACCCAGACCCTTGCTATGCCTCCTTTCCTCTCTGCTCCACGCACCCTCATCTGTGGGGTGCCCCAAGGATCTTCTCTGTCGCCTATTCTGTTCAATATATATATCCGGGCTCTGATTTGTCTCATCCGCTCTTATGGGCTTAACTGTTACTCATATGCGGATGATACACAAATCAAGTCCTCCTCCCCTGAGGATGCTATCCTGGCCGTGATGATGAAGACGATTGCCCCTGACATCTTAACTGACATTACGTCGGCGATAAATAATTCATGCCAGACTGGCCTGGTGCCATCGGAGTTGAAATCAGCAAGGGTGATTCCCCTCCTTAAGAAGCCTTCCCTGGACCCTTCTATTCCAGCTAACTTCCGTCCTATCTCTCTTCTTCCTTTTCTATCTAAACTTTTGGAAGCTTTGGTTACTCCTTTACTGTCTTCCTTTCTGGAATCTTCCAAATTTTTTAATCAAGCTTAGGCAGGGTTCAGGCCTGGTAGAGGCACTGAAAGTGTCCTTGTCTCTGTGCAAGATGACCTTTCCAGACTTGTCGATGCTGGCGGAGCTGCGGCTTTGTTCCTATTAGATCTCTCCGCCGCATTCGACACGGTGGACCATTCCATCCTCCTCTCCCGTCTTTCACAGATTGGGATTTCCGGCTCTTTACTGGCCTGGTTTACTTCCTTTCTTTCTGACCGTACCCAGACCCTTGCTATGCCTCCTTTCCTCTCTGCTCCACGCACCCTCATCTGTGGGGTGCCCCAAGGATCTTCTCTGTCACCTATTCTGTTCAATATATATATCCGGGTTCTGATTTGTCTCATCCGCTCTTATGGGCTTAACTGTTACTCATATGCGGATGATACACAAATCCTGATTCGCCTAGATCAGGATCAATCTGAGGTTTCAGCCTGTCTCCATGACTGTCTAAGGGCAGTCGGGACATGGATGGACCAGAACTCGCTAAAACTGAATGGGGATAAGACGGAGGTACTATTGGTAGGGTGTCCTCCGAACCCTCTATTATGGACCCCTGCTTTTTGGCCTCTTTCATTGGGCCCTCTACCTAGCCCAGTCAGTAAAGTAAAGAACTTAGGGGTCATCCTCCCGGCTTCTCTGTCTATGGCGAATCAGGTTACAGCCGTCTGTCAGTCCACTCATCACCAGATCCGGGTCCTCAAGAGGGTCATGCCTATGATTCCTGAAGTCCTCCGCCCCCCGTGGTGGCTGCGCTGGTGATCTCACGGTTGGATTACTGTAATTCACTGTACCTGGCACAACCAGTTGGTCTTATCCATCGCCTCCAACGCATGCAGAACCTCGCAGCCAGGTTAGCCACTGGCTCCCCCTTTGGGGCTCACATTACACCAGTGCTGTGCAAACTTCACTGGCTGCCGGTGAAGAAACAAATTCACTTCAAATTCCTGTGTATCGTCCATCGGGCTATTCATGCCCTGGGCGCCAAATTCTTACAGTCCAAATTTAGCAGATATATTCCAGGTCGGGACCTTCGCTCCATGACCTCCAATCGTCTACCATTCCTAGAGCCAATCGGGAGAGGCTTGGCGGCAGAGCATTTTCTATTGCCGCCCCCAAACTGTGGAACAGCCTTCCTCCGTCACTGCAAGCCATTGATGACCATCTTGGCTTTAGAAGAGCTCTCAAAACCTACCTGTTTTAATTTTTAGCCTTTCATCGGTTTCCTCGCCTGTGCAGCCTTTCTTTCCAGCGCCATGATGCCCCAGGGCGACCGCACGCTTTATAAGTTACAATAACATAACATAACGTTTTGGAGCTCTATGCAAGATTAACATAATTTAGGCAGGGGCATAGACAGGTTAGGGTCTGAGTGGGTAAGGCCAGCTTGAAATGTGTAAATTCCCACTTAGCAGCAGGTGCAAGGGTGGAGCAAGATGGTGACACTACAGCTCCACCACGCATGTCAGGAATCAGGAAGCTCTCCTGGTGGATTCGTCCCATGATGTCTTGGGCATATGAGATGGATGGGTCATCCCTTCCCTGGTCATCCAGCGAAGATCGATAAGAGGAGTGGGTGCATCACGTGGGGAGCCCTGGGCGTTTCTCTATCTGACATTTGTACTGCAGTCACGTGGCCATCCCTGTCAACTTCACGAATTATTACACAATGCTCTTTCAGGTCGCTGGTTAGGTTGGAGAAGCAGATCAAGTTATTAGGAGTAAACTGTGGTTTTGGCGAACTCACCTGCCTCGTTGACTTTTAGTTCAATTCCTATTGGTTGTACAAGCAAGATGCATGAATTCATGTGTATGTGTAGTAGGGGGCGTATGAGTGTGGGTTAGGCTAAGGGAGGAGAGAATGGGTGTAAGGGGAACCCTCGATTGAAACAATTGTATGACCAACAGGAGTCAAACTAAAGGGCAACAAGGTAAGTGTGGTTGATAAACAACATAGAACTGTTTTAGCATTTTAAGCCTGAGTTGTACACTATGGGTGTTGGGCCCTAGTAAATCGGTGTTGCATTGAAACGTGTGTGTAGTGTGTCGAGGGTGGGGAGTTGGGTGGTAATGGCTTGATTACGTATTGTAATCCCCTTGACTCAAACTCCCCCTTTTCATCAATTTACCCATATCCCACCGGCCTGACCTAGACACATACAACAGTTTCAAAGATCTGCAGTAACTCAGGAAGGCTATCACTGCTAACCTATGCTTGGCAGCTATGCAGGAGCCAGGGTAGAGGAGGGGTTACAATATTAAAGAGTATTCTGGCGCGAGATGAGTAATACCTCCTCTAGTGCGCGAAGTGACGCGGGAGAAAAAATGGAGTAATGGGGATTACCATATGTAAGGAAGCCATTTCCATGTCAAAGCAAAAGGCCACGCAGAGTCCCCAGTGAACAACCAGCCACACCCCAGTGGCTAGTGTAGAACTTGATCTTTAGAAGGTGATCTTTCAGCTGCGTTTGCTTTGTGTCTTTATAGCTTGATATTAAAGTGGTGTTAGGCAGAGGACATTTTGCAGAGATCTTCAAGTTGCCTTTAATCAGGTGTGGGATGATTATTCAGTTTAGGCCTTTTGGCTCAACTCACTCTGCATTGTGCTTCTCTGGGAAATAAAACTACAAACACTGGACAATGCCTGCAAAATGGAATGAGTGACATAATACTAGACTTGCAGAGCATCACTTAAGACATCTATTTCTGCACATGCTTGGAAAGATTCATGTCAAGTGGGTAGAAGTCTCAGGAGAGAAAGGATGGCTAGTCCTGATGCCCTTGAAAAGGCACTTGATTTGCAGTTACTTTACATGCCCGCTGAGTGAGAAAGAAAGACATCATGTACTCATGTTCCCCCAGGAGTCCGGATTCTTTAGGCTGATCTCCAATGATCTGTGGTGATGTGCAGATATCTGGGTGCAACCTGAACATACACTTTTGAAATTAAGTGCGATGAGGCTTTGCATCTCTCTGCGGTTGGTAAGAGTAATGGCAACCTCTGGTGTTTATGGCATTGGCAGGGCAGAACCTCCCATTCAGTGCCACCTTTCTGGGCTCCACGCATTCCTTACTGGCCTTCTGAAGGCTTCACAATGTACATTCCCATTGGTTGGGACGGTGTCTTGGGGGGCTGGCCAGTAGAGTATCATTCATTTTCAATCAAACGTATTTGTGTTTCTGCAAAGGGTGACTGTATCATTCAACTTTTTTTTTAGAGGTGGCTTTTCTTTTTAACAGTAAGCGCATTCTGGGAGTGGTAGTCTTGTTTCACTTCAACTGAACCAATGGTACTTACACAAATGATAACAGGGATTTGTAAAAGGAAAATGCAGGCCTGGAAACATGGTTTCTCTCAGCCATCTAGTGAGGTTGTTCCTGAAGCACCTGTCCTCTCTCCATTTCTCCCAGCCTCCACCATTCACCATCTTCCTGTATCCCTCCCTCTCTCCTCTGTCCTCCTCATCTCTCTATATGTGTCTATCCGAGTTATTGCATCTTTCTCTGTATCTACGTCTTTCCACTCTCCCTCTACCTTCCCATCCTGCTCTGTCTCTCCGGTCTTCCTCTTTCTTGTTCTCTCTAATATGTCCTTTAAGTTTTCTCCTGGTAATACAACTGTATACACATTGCCATTTTCCATTTATTTCAAAATACGTTTGCATCTTAAAGATGAAACAGAAAAAGTTATATTTTTGTAAACGCCAGAAAACCGCTATTGTCTGCTCATTTTTTGTGAGGAAAAATTGAGAAATACGGATAAACATTATTTAACACTGGAAAAACACTACACAAATTCTCAAAACATACACACTAAAACCAGGAACCCATAGTTGTGGGCATATCAAGGCATCTGTGCCAAAGGCTATGCCTAACGGGCACTACCAAGATCCTCAGTTATGGTCCCATACCAAACCATATCCTCAACCAGCTCCAACGCCTCTCACGTTTACCCCAGTGTCATGAAAACAGGCGGATGTGTCTAAGAGAGCCTGTGAAGTGGCATGGATGGGGAGGTGGGGCTGCACTTTACAAAGAGCAATGGACTTGTATATGAGCCACGTGGTTGTCCTCCTTGTATGCAACTTGTACTAATCATATCATATCTTCCCAGGTTTGTAGCAAGGACGTCAACGTCAGATGCTCAGAGCACCATGTAAATCTTATGCTGCAACCCTGTCATTGATTGCTTGATTGATTAGTACTCACCGTGGTGTGGGGTAACTATTCCCTTGGCTTCCGAGTGTCCTTTACCTGATATTGCTTGCAGTTTGGATGACCATGCTCGGCTTCTCAAAGTTCCTCCTGTTGCTTTCCTGTCAATGTCCTTGTCCGGCCGGTGCTGCTCTCCAAAGCATCACTGCTCCACACACCAGCCTCAGCACCACTCTGCACACATCCAGCATCTCTTGTCCTCGTCCTTCACGGCACTTTGCCCGCAGGCATCACTGCCTCACAGTGCCTGCACTAGTCCATCCGCTCGTTTGGCAGCTCCCCTCTTGTTGCACCACACGTCTGTGTGTGTGTGTGTGTGTGTGTGTGGCGCGCACGCGCAGTCCAGCTTCTTCAAATTGTACCCAGTACTCCACAACCCCATTGTACAATGCCCCAGAGTACTAATAGTGACAACTCTCTTGGCATGTGGTTTTCACCACCTGGTAACGAAGCAATGACTGCCTTTCAGCTCTTGAATCTCAAGGGGCAGTAGCGTGGTGTGGTCCCTGGGCCATTAGCAGTCATTAATGGACGCCACTCTTCATTGCTTAATTGATGTCAAGATGATTTGCTGTATTCTCTGTAGCACATGTCATCGTATCCCTGATCTGTGTCCAAAAATTATCAAATCTATTTAAAAAAAGAAATCTAAATAACATACGCTTGCAACGAGTAATACTTTCAATGGCCTTCTGACTTCAAAAAGCAGTCTTTCCATCGTGTTTAAGCAATGTGTTTGTTCACCCTAAGTGAGCTTCCTATGGGCGTTTATTTATTTGTGGGTTCAGCTAAATTTCAGAGAAGAACACATTTATTTGCCATCCAGCTCGTAAGTCTGAGCGCTTGTACCTTGACTGTCAATCTGCCTGTGTCACATTTCCCAATCGCACCTTCCATCTTACATTGCTGCCTGTCCTTGTATCAGTAGAAGCAGAGATGTGGGAGAGTACATTTAGTGACTCACCTCTGACTCATTCCCCGACTATTCTAAAGACTTCCCACCTAGCATGGACACACCAGACCATTACACTGTTTACAGTCAGCAACTTCATGGCTGCCATTTCCACCCTAAACTCAGCTCTTTTCACAACAGTTCTTGTTTGGCAATTGTCCTGCAAAGAAATTACAACATCCTCACAGAGACCACCAACACAATAGGCATTCTCTGCAAAGGTGGGTCCAGCCCCTCCAAGCCTAACTGGGTCAACATGATCTTATCAGTCATAAACATAAGTGCTGCTGTGTAAACACGGGAGGCTACCCAATTCTGGAAAGGACGTGGCCACTCTTATGCACGCTCTGTGCACGTACAAATGAGCAACAGACATGGCTTTTAAACCACTAGGACCACAGAGCACCAATTCCCTATTCAAGCCCCTTACTGAATATTCGCAATATTTCCCTGTTCTACGGCTGCCACCCTTTCCCCCCAAGAGCAAAACCCCATAAAGTGTTCCATGACAAAGACTATTTACAAAGATATTATGGGCCAACTGCAGGCACGTACAGCTGACACTCCCCAACTCCAAGTGTCACCCCCACCCCTACCTTTGCTATTTTAAAATCTAATCACGTCAATAAAAACCTCATGGGTCAGTGATCTCAGGATCGTGGAAAAGGCACTCAGATCAAAGACTGCGCTGAGAGTCCCGGTCCCCTGTGCAAAAGGATCACCATTATTAACTGCCAACCTGATCCACTAACCACAACCCCCATCCTGCCAACGCAAAAGACGAACCACCCTAGGTTACAAGGTCCCTTGAACATCACGAACAGCACTCATGTTTAGACTTGGTTTCTACCTGGGAGTGCTGTTTACTGTACCCACCACATGACCTCTATACCTCTCTCCCCCTTATTGGCTTACCTCCTTCTCCCCCTTGCCCTCTGCCATCACCTTGGGCCCCCTGAAGTGAGTCATTCTGCATGTGTCTGCTGTAGTAGATACTAACACACATCCGGCAGTTTTCTGATGCAAAATCTGTCTCGCACCTTATCATGACTACTCTCTCCATCCTTCGGCACAGTGGAGCTTGCCTCCATGTTGAAATGGATAGCAGAGGTATCTGGGGCAGTCTTGGTAATCCTCGACAACCCCCCCACCCCCCTTCCACTCCCTCCCACCCACGGTACTGATGCTTTCACTCAAGCAGATAATGACAAAGTTAGAAAAGAAAACTTGTCACACAGGTGCACGCACACTCAAAATTCTACAGCCATACACTAGCTCCTAGTGAGAACAGTGATTATGTCCTTACACCACTCGACCAAATGCATGCAACAGGCGCTCCTGCTGTGCACCCCTAGAGGGAACACTCGCCCAACAAGCTCTTCCTCAACGCTTTGCACTCATCTGAGGGGATCGCCCGCCTCTTCTGAAAATGAAGCGTTTGGGGGGAGGCATACCTCTCCCACCAAGGAACATTTTTTTACTACTGGGTCGAAATAGTGCTTTTGAAAGCACAGTTGTTAGAAGAAACTTGTGTTTAATTGATCGAAATAGTGCATTTTCAAGCACATTTTCAGGGGAAATTGGAAAAAAGCTATAGGATTTCCATGCACTTCTGAATACAGGTGAAAATCCGGTACTTCAGATGACAAGCCTTGGCAGTAAGGTTGCTGAGACGAGTACAAAAAATAGGAAAGACAGCGATGTCTCTAAAAAAAAAAGGTTGGGGGGGAGGGGGCCACCAATGCCAAAGTGTAGTTTATCTATTTGTACGTATATTGATATACGAATATGAATTTACTAATATATTGAATATTGTATTTGTTTTAGAATTTTTTGAATGTATTATGCAGACAGAATTTAAACGGAAAATGGTCTGAATGTGGAATTGAATGGTAACTATTTTAGTGAAGCTATGATATTTTGATATTGATATGCGTATGTTATGTGTATGATATTAGTATTATTATGCATGTATTTGAGTTGGTGAGTTGTATATGTGAAAAGCTCAATTTGAGCTGAAACACTTTAAGTATAAATAAATAAAAATGAGTATACAGTTGTACCACATGTGCCTTTAGCCACTGCCAAACGTCATGTCAATATATCATTAATTCTATGGTTCCTTGAGAGAAACATGGCTCCCACGAGTGAAGTTGCCATAAGTGAGAAAAGAGACGATTAAGCTTACAGCGTGCATTATATATACATTTTCATTATAATTATTTAAAAGGTCAGTCCTGCTAATGAGATATAGTTTAATGCATTAAAACTTGCCTCCAAGCCTGGGTGAATACATTCATCTGAATCACCCGAATTTCCACTGTATTTGGGATCGGCCGAACATTTAAGGGGTTCTGGTGCAAGATTGGATTACATTTATGGACCTTTGGCTTAAATGTATGCTGATGAAACGTGGCTGTAAACATTGGGTTGAAGAGTTCAGACCTTTTTCTGCCAACGCATGTTTTAAACCATCTATTAAGTTTCATTTATGCATGGAGCTGAAAACCTCTCTGCATCCAACATAATTTTGATAGGCCTGCAATATGCTCTACTCTTGTCTTTTTTATTACTGGTGCACTGCGCTGCGCTCCGCTGCCTATGGGCTGGGTTCACGCACACTGGCTCCCAGTCAAAGAGTGCATTCTGTTTAAAACGCGTGCCATTACACACGTGCCTCTCACTTACAGCACCTCCATACCTTGTTGAAAAAATAATCTGTGCCACCTCATTGAGACCCAAGCAATCACATCAGGCCAACCAGCTCATCATCCCCACTTACAAAAGAGCCAAATTGCGGGAGGTTGTAGCTTCCTATATCTAGCTTCTAAAAATTGGACTGCCCTACCCACTTAAATAAACAGAACAGAAAATAAAACAAAAGCTTTTGGTTCCCCCTGTAACCTTGAAACATGTTTTTGATTAACCTGCTTATTTGACTTGTCAGTATGATCTGTATTCATTCATGTATCTCTTCTCACCATACTGTCTGATTATCTATGTAACTAAGTAAACCTTCTTGTAACAGCGCCACAATACCCCAGGGCCGCCTGTGCGCTTTATAAATGCAGATAAATAAAAAAATAAAAGAATATAAAAAATGTAAAAAATAATTAAAGTTAATGGAATAAATCAACTATTCAGAACCTTTAGTGTATGGGAAAACAATGCTTCTAAACAACTAATGGCTTGAAACTGGCCTTTTATTTAAATAGACTTGCATAATAGCCTGGCAGTTAAGGGGTTAATATAGAATCAAAAAACTATTTGCTTGCAGAGAACTAAAAAAGTAATCTTTTAAAAAAACCCTTAGTGCAAAATTTACAAAAAGTAATACAAATAAAAAATGTGCTGAGGATGCAAAGTAATACAAATAAAAAATGTGCTGAGGATGCATTTTTTTATTTGTATTTCTTTGAGAAATGCACAGGCCACTTTATTCATAAAGGTGGCCTGCACAATTCCAAGGGGGCTGTGCTGCAGCACAAATAATGTGCTACCCAGCTGGCTGCCATATATTAGTGCCAGGAGTATGCTTGACGATTCGTGCCTCTTAGTTGAGATATATTTTATGTGTTTCTTCCCAGATATAGAGCTCATAATATTTCAATCTTACTTGCCTAAATGGTATCCCTGTAAGGACCGTCACTCTGTACATCATGAATGCTTGACATGTGAGTGACTCCGCCTCAGCTGTACTCTACTGGCCTCTCAGGGGTCATTGACATGGACCCATGGTGTTTCCTATTTTTTAAATAACGTCAGTAGTCCTCATGGAAGCAAACTAAGCAGGATGAAATGCCATGAACCCCTAATGCATGACTGAGACTTCCCCAACCCTATAGGCTTTGCCGATGTCCATGTCTTGCATTACAATAATATAAACCTCAATACTACACAATGTGTGTTTGGAACCTTCAGAAGCATACACATTACAAAAATAATCCTCCACTGCTGACCTGAAATGGACTGATGCTGTAATGAGAGTTGCACCCCCCCTTTCAAATAAGTCTCCAAAAATTAGCCGCCTGTCGGACGACAATGCCCTAAGCATCGTTTCTGCATCGACTTGAAGAAGCAAAGCTTGATGACCCTTAACCCAATTCCTGTGCGATAACTTGGACCTGGCAATAATTAATTCCAAGTTTATACCCATTTTTAATGTTTCCCTTATATTCCCTCTCAACCTTCTCTTCATTTCACGAACTTCAGTGTTATACCCGTGTCTCGATGTCAGATGGCAACTCACCCTTGTGAGATTCGAGGCTGGTATAAGGACAGATAGTGTGCTCTGAAGGTAGGGAGAGAATAAACATGGACACATCTCTGCAAAAAGTCCCACCGCAAGATCCTGGTCAATGCTAGTGTTAAATCTATGAGCGTATTTAGGTTTCCATATGACTGCGTGGTTCTGTGGATTGATTTCCACTGCACCAGAAAGCAGGTTTTGCGAGTCAGTTATATTAATACCCCCAAAACCAGCCCTAAGAAGAGAATGATCGCTAGCAATGTAAAACTTCACACTAAAGTTATCAGTAAAAGGAAGGAGGAGGGAGGACAAAAACAAAAACTAAAGTGGATCTTGACTGGGCACTCAACCAGGTTTATCTGGGCGGGACAACATCCTGTAAATTACAGTTTAAGGGCACCAGGTCGAGACCATCCAAACAGGCTCGAAGTAACAGCCCATGAGCTCTAGCAGATTGGGAGAAACACCTTGGAGATCCCGAAGGATACCACTTGGAATCTAAACATTCTGAGTTAAATTCGCCCAAGATTATAAAACACACATTAGGTAATAAGACATGATTTTCAAATACATTATTAATGGTTGCTAAAAAGGCTGTTAAGATAGTTGCTGCAGGATTAAAATAAACATTTAGTACAATCAACACACTAAAAGCTTGCATCAATGGATCAAACCATGGTATTTTACATCCTATCATGTCGGGCCGGCCAACTCGTATTTCCTCAATGTTTGAATCAGGAGAGGTACGCCAGTCACAAAATAAATCACTCAAACAAATAAGGAGGTGAAGGGGAAATAAATGTATACTGCTTAACCAAACTGACCCCCTAAATTAGGTAAACCTAAACAAAATAGACTACAGGTTTGGTAACAGTTGTTGTCACAGGAAGGAAGTCGACCTTTCCCTGGGGAAAGCCTGAATGAGGGCGGGTTTACAACCATAAAGAGCTGGTGGCCAAGTTATAAATAAACCACCACATGGTCAGCCTTTTAAGCCCTTCCTTGCGGGCTCATGAATTACTGTGAACCCATCGACCAAGGGGACATCAGGCATGAGCGATTCTTGAATACATATTAACAGGGTAATTCATAGAATTTCGCAGAAAAGTGTCGCAATCGGCTGGCGCAGAGTGTCCGCGTGCGATTGACTGCGCCAGGCACGTGCGATAAAACCGATTTCCGCGCACAGCGTATTCATGGATTACATGCTCCCAAACCAGCCGTGGCGCAGAGTATCGCAGCGACCCTGCAGCAGCGCCAGTAACGCCCCCAAGAACGCCCTCTCGCAAGGAAAAGCCAGCAAAATCGCTAAATCATCGCAAAGGGCTGCGCTAACTCTGGACCAGTTTACAGGGCAGCCAAACAAGGAACGCAAAGCGGGTAACGTGCATATCAGGGGTACACGTGAAGTCATACACGCGATTAGCCAGGGTACGTGTATTACAGGGGTACGCGGGAAGTTTAACAGGCGATTAGCCAGGGTACGTGTATTACAGGGGTACGCGGGAAGTTTAACAGGCGATTAGCCAGGGTACGTGTATTACAGGGGTACGCGGGAAGTTTAAAACGCGATTGGCCAGGGTACGTGTATTACAGGGGTACGCGGGAAGTTCAACACGCGATTGGCCAGGGTACGTGTATTACAGGGGTACGCGGGAAGTTTAACACGCGATTAGCCAGGGTACGTGTATTACAGGGGTACGCGGGAAGTTTAACACGCGATTAGCCAGGGTAAGTGTATTACAGGGGTACGCGGGAAGTTCAACACGCAATTAGCCAGGGTACGTGTATTACAGGGGTACGCGTGAAGTCATACACGCGATTAGCCAGGGTACGTGTATTACATGGGTACGCGGGAAGTTCAACACGCGATTGGCCAGGGTACGTGTATTACAGGGGTACGCGGGAAGTTTAACACGCGATTAGCCAGGGTACGTGTATTACAGGGGTACGCGGGAAGTTTAACACGCGATTAGCCAGGGTAAGTGTATTACAGGGGTACGCGGGAAGTTCAACACGCAATTAGCCAGGGTACGTGTATTACAGGGGTACGCGTGAAGTCATACACGCGATTAGCCAGGGTACGTGTATTACATGTGTACGCGGGAAGTTCAACACGCGATTGGCCAGGGTACGTGTATTACAGGGGTACGCGGGAAGTTTAACAGGCGATTAGCCAGGGTACGTGTATTACAGGGGTACGCGGGAAGTTTAAAACGCGATTGGCCAGGGTACGTGTATTACAGGGGTACGCGGGAAGTTCAACACGCGATTGGCCAGGGTACGTGTATTACAGGGGTACGCGGGAAGTTTAACAGGCGATTAGCCAGGGTACGTGCATTACAGGGGTACGCGGGAAGTTTAAAACGCGATTGGCCAGGGTACGTGTATTACAGGGGTACGCGGGAAGTTCAACACGCGATTGGCCAGGGTACGTGTATTACAGGGGTACGCGGGAAGTTTAACACGCGATTAGCCAGGGTACGTGTATTACAGGGGTACGCGGGAAGTTTAACACGCGATTAGCCAGGGTAAGTGTATTACAGGGGTACGCGGGAAGTTCAACACGCAATTAGCCAGGGTACATGTATTACAGGGGTACGCGTGAAGTCATACACGCGATTAGCCAGGGTACGTGTATTACATGGGTACGCGGGAAGTTCAACACGCGATTGGCCAGGGTACGTGTATTACAGGGGTACGCGGGAAGTTTAACAGGCGATTAGCCAGGGTACGTGTATTACAGGGGTACGCGGGAAGTTCAACACGCAATTAGCCAGGGTACGTGTATTACAGGGGTACGCGTGAAGTCATACACGCGATTAGCCAGGGTACGTGTATTACATGGGTACGCGGGAAGTTCAACACGCGATTGGCCAGGGTACGTGTATTACAGGGGTACGCGGGAAGTTTAACAGGCGATTAGCCAGGGTACGTGTATTACAGGGGTACGCGGGAAGTTCAAAACGCGATTGGCCAGGCTACGTGTATTACAGGGGTACGCGGGAAGTTCAACACGCGATTGGCCAGGGTACGTGTATTACAGGGGTACGCGGGAAGTTTAACACGCGATTAGCCAGGGTACGTGTATTACATGGGTACGCGGGAAGTTCAACACGCGATTGGCCAGGGTACGTGTATTACAGGGGTACGCGGGAAGTTTAACAGGCGATTAGCCAGGGTACGTGTATTACAGGGGTACGCGGGAAGTTCAAAACGCGATTGGCCAGGGTACGTGTATTACAGGGGTACGCGGGAAGTTCAACACGCGATTGGCCAGGGTACGTGTATTACAGGGGTACGCGGGAAGTTTAACACGCGATTAGCCAGGGTACGTGTATTACAGGGGTACGCGGGAAGTTTAACACGCGATTAGCCAGGGTAAGTGTATTACAGGGGTACGCGGGAAGTTCAACACGCAATTAGCCAGGGTACGTGTATTACAGGGGTACGCGGGAAGTTTAACACGCGATTAGCCAGGGTACGTGTATTACAGGGGTACGCGGGAAGTTATACACGCGATTAGCCAGGGTACGTGTATTACAGGGGTGCGTGGGAATCATCACACGCGATTAGGCTGGGTGGGTCCTCACAGGTGTTCCCTGTACACCCTCCACGGCCCCTGCAGGCAGTCTACAAAACAGGGGACTACCCTGCACACCTGCTCATGTCCCCCTGCACCCCCACCCCCCCAGCAGTGCAGGGGCAGCCTCCACCAGGCCCCCACTCATGTCTCCCACCACCCCCACCCTCCCGCCACCAGGGGCAGCCTCCACCAGGCCCCCACCCATGTCTCCCACCACCCCCCGCCACCAGGGGCACTCTCCACCAAGCCCCCACCCATGTCTCCCACCACCCCCACCAGTGCAGGGGCACCCTCCACCAGGCCCCCACCCATGTCTCCCAACACCCCCACCCACCAGCACTGTGGGGCACGTGGCCAGCAGGCAGTCAGGCAGCAGCAGATGGCAGGTGGGAGCGTGCTCAGGGCTCTGGGGGGCAGTAATTTCGCCTCCTGGCCAGGAGCGTGGTCTCTCGTGTGTGAACGCGTGGACAGCCTGATAGGTAGTGAAATCCCACACGTCAGCAAAGGCCCTTAGCGCGTAAACCCGTCAACAGCATATGCGCGCCTATAGTCACCTGCACGTGCAGGAAATTGTTGCGTGACACGTCCCAGTGTCAAAGCGTGTGATTGGTGAAAATGGATGTACACGTAGAAGTGACAAAGCGTGTGATTGGTGAAAATGGATCTACACGCAGGAGTGACAAAGCGTGTGATTGGTGAACGTACACGCCGCGTAAGTGACGCTGTACGTGTGGGCCTGTATATAAGGTACATGTAGAACACCATTTCCTTGTACGTGCTTTTCGTGGAGAGCGAGTGGGTGAAATCTGTACTTCTTGTCGTTTCACACGCGATTTACTTCACGGCGTTTCCAGTTCGTATTCCCTGTTACCTCTGACAGCTTTTTCTCTTTTTTCTCTTTTACTGGTTTACCTGGGCCTGTTCCCTCAAACAGTGTCCCCTTCTACTGTTGTCCTGTCTTCTCAGACAGCGTACACATCTTCTTTTGGCGGGGGTTTAGCCAGCCAAACGCGCTCATTCTTCACGCTCTTTTACCTGGCAGACGGTGAGTCACGCACGTATCCAACTTCTGTGCTTGCCCCGTGTGTTGCCTACCCCTTCAGAGGTCATTCTAGGCTGCGTGTGACACGCATACGTTCATTCTTGTGTTACTGGGTGCCACAGCGTAGTGCAGGTTTTTCTTTCTGCACACGTGGTCTAGGAGGGGTTGCGTGCACGTCATCTCCCTTTTTTGGGCCTCCTGTGCGTTGCGTGACCCGTCATCTTCCCCCAGGGGTTACAATCAGCCGTGCTAGAGCACTAGGGTACAATTACCATCTGGTACCCAACCCCTTTGACCCCCAATTGCCCAGGACAATTGTCTACAGCCACTCCCATACGCACATTAATATCAGTGCCATGGCTGGGAGGCGAGGATTCCGTAAGGGTGGCAAAGGTGGAAGAGCCACAAGTGGTGGCCGTGGTGGATCCGGTAGGGGACATGGTCGTAACTTGCAGGGTGAGCCTGTCCCCCCATGTGTGGAGGACCAGTCAAGGGCACCCATCATCCCCCCCCCTCCCCCCCCCCCCCCTCCCGTTGAGGCTGAAGTGGCTGACACCATCCATGCTCAGCCCTTGTTGGACCAGCCCATTGTGGCACCAGACCTGGCTGACTCCATGGCTGACTTCCAGGTCAGCAGGGCTACGACACGTGCTCTGGTGCACGTTGATGCCATCATGCCACGTGGATCTGGGGCAGCAAGGTCATCTACTGCACCAAGGAGGCAGGGCGGAGTGGCTGCAGGGGCAGCTGCGGCTCCATCCACCCCAGCCCTCACACACCCAGCCAGGACAGTGTCGGTCCTAGTCCATGCTGCTGAGATTCCCCCTGACACCATCACACTCGAGCCAATGCCTGCACCAACTCCCATGCTGAGTGTGCAATCCCACATTCCTGATACAGAGTCCACCAGGGCTCCTGCCCCTAGTGTCCAGAGCGGCGCAGGACACTCAGGATCACCACCACCTTCCAAGCGGAAGAGGAAGAGTGCTCGTCCGGCACAGGCTGATGCCCCAGACACGGCTACACAGTCCGGCCCGTCCAGGAAGCCCAGCTTCACGGATGACGAACTGAATGCACTTGTCGAGTATGTGTCCGGACATGACAACGAGATGGTCATTGTTGCAGGATCCAAGACCACACCTGCACAACGCCAGGCACACTGGCAGACCGTTGCGGACATCGTAAGTGCCCTTGGAATCGTGAGGCGCACAGCCAATGATTGCTATAAGCGCTGGAATGACCTAAAGCGCAGGGCAAAGAGTAAGCTGGCCTCAAGTCATGCCGCAACTCTAGTGACTGGAGGTGGGTCTCCAGTAGTAGACATGGAACTCACTCCACATGAGTCAGTCGCTGGGACCTACGTCACGGAGGAACAGATCCAAGGCGTGGGAGATCTGGCTGATTACGAGGCATTGTCCGGTGAGTGCACATGCATGTGTGTGTCATACATGTGCATGGTGTGTGTGTGAGGGCTTCTGTTTGGGTGCCAGGAGAGAGTGTGTGCGCCTCAGTCGTATGGGTCAGCCATGTGCTTCATGCAATACTTCCTGCGCAGCTGCATTTGGCCATAGCAGTATCCCTTCTGCCAACAGTAGACATCTAGCACAACTGCACGCCAGTTGCCCTTGAAGTGTCACCTTGACACAACAGATTTGCTTATTTTTCACTGTTCATTCAGTCAGTTTGTTTGCATTCCACCACTTTCACTAGGCATGTCGCTGTCCACTAGTCACATGTCTGACATGGGTATGGTAAAGGGGAGTGACTTTGTTACCTGGATATCATTTGTACACACATGTCCCTGTGCAATTTGACCATTACAGACTGGCAGCTCCAGGTGAAAAATCTGACCTGTTAGAATCAGAAAAGCTATTACATGCGGGAACTGGACTGAATGAATAGGTGCTGCCCTCCTCTCCATCTTCACTCAATAGCAATGGTACATGCCATCTGTGTGATGGCATGTGTGTTTCACCTGCCAATCACAGGCCAATGTGTGATGCCACTGCCAGGCAGCATGCAGAAAATTTGTTCATCTTCCATCTTGGTGTCATCAGTGTGTGCCGTTTGCCTGCACTTCATACGCAGTGAGGGTGCATGCATGGGAGGGTTCTAGTCATGTGGGACATGTCAATCAAGTACTGGTTCTCTTGCTTCTCAGCCCTCAATGTGTGCCATGGTGCTAATGCCTGTTTCCATTACTTTGTTTTCATGTCTTTGCAGGGGAAGACGCACCTGATACTGCTGGGGTTGTGGAGATGGTGCAGACCCAGGAGGTGTCCCAGGGCCGACCAACCACCAGTGAGGGACGTGGTGTGGTGGTGGGGGAGAACCCACAAGTGCTGCAGGTCGTGCTCTCAAGGGGTGTCTCTGGCTGCACCTCCCCCGAGCTGTACTCAGGTGTTGATTCGGATGAGACCTACGTGCCGTCGCTGGTGAGTGTTCCAGGGAGGGAATCTGTTCTGTCTCACCCACCTGCACCAGGGTCAGTACCCTCCATGGGGATGTCAGTGTTGGCAGCTACGCCTTTGGTGGTTACGGATGCAGGGTCACACTCCGCGACATCTGATCCTGTTCCTGGGCCAGCAGATCAGAGGGGGAATGCAGTCCTGCAGCCTCAGGCAGTGCCGGCACAGCAAGGCGCAGTTCGCCTTGCCCCAGACAGGTGTGGTGCCCGCCGACGTGGTGGCCGTACGCCACCTGGCAATACCGCATGGGAGCAATCCATTTACGGTATGGCTACCCAACAGGCTGCATCATCCGAGATGATGGCTCAGGCCATGGATAGGGTGGCCACTTCCATTGTCCCCCCAGAAAGGCTGATGGAGCGACTAGAGCAGGCAACTGACTCCATCTGCCAGTCACACAGGGAGGACATGTTGGGGTCCAACAGGGACAGGCGGGCGGCACTGGCGACTCTGCAGGAGGCCATCTCCATTGAGTCCCAGGGCCACAGGGAAGCCCTGAGGCAGGAGCTCCTACACCTCAGGACGACTCTTGTTGAGCTTGAGGCTTCAACACACCAAAGGACAGAACAGCAGCTGGAGCGTCTCACCCGTACGCTCTCAGCTGAGATGCAGGCAACGAGGGCGGAGGTCCGGGCATCCCGTGAGTTGTTGCATGGGGACCTCCGCACACTCATCCTCCAGAACCAGACCTACCACACCCGCATGCTTGCAGCCATGGAGGAGCAGACTAGGGCCTTGCGTGGGCTGCCTCCCATAGTGCAACCACCTCCGGATGCAGCTGCACAGGGTGATAATAGCGACAGCAGTGACACTCCCACAATAGGGTAGCCGTGTGGGCCATGAGCCCATGGAGGTGTTTTATTTTCCCAGGATCCACGCAGGTGGGTTCTGGTGTGCATCCTGTCCTCGGACCTCCTGGGTGGCCTCCCCAACCCCCCCGGGCCCATCAATGGCCATTTTTGATTTTTTCTTATTTTTATTTTTATTTTGATTTCTTTTATTCCCAATTTTTTTGGGAGGATCTGTTGGCTCCGATCTGTTGGCTCCGATCTGTTGGCTCCGATCTGTTGGCTCCGATCTGTTGGCTCCGATCTGTTGGCTCCGATCTGTTGGCTTCCGTGGTTCCTGTGGGCATACGCTGCATTGTGGCTGGGCACATGCAGGCTTGTAATGTATTTGGTTCAGATGCTTGGGTTTGAGTCACACACACCCCTCCTGCTTCCCGTTTCCATGGGCTTGCAAAGGGTGTGCCCAAGTTACAGTGAATTACACAGTGACGTTGGACTCCCATGACCTGTGTGGCCAGTCTGTAGTCAATACTGTGTATACATTCCTAGTGCATATTGCTGTTGTGTTGTACACTGCATGTTGCATTGATGTGTAACTCTTCTTCTGTGTCTACCTCCCAATTTGCAGGTCCCTTCCTCAAGTCCACACAAGGACCTCTAGTCTGGCGATGGGGACCATGTTGGCAGCAGTGCACCTACAACTCTACATGGCGCCAACACTGCACAGTTGGTAGTGGTGGGAGTGCAGGCATTTCCAGGTGGTGAGACTACTAATATGTTACATTTTTGATGTCATGTTAATGGTACTACGTGCTCAAGTATGTTGTTGGTCCGGCATTGCTGTGAGCATTTCAGGTGTTGCAGGTTTCTAATAGTGCCACTGTACATAGTGAGAGTGATGTCATGTTGTGGGGATTACTTTGTTTACCTGCAATTAGCATGACATGGCACGGTGTGTCGTGTGGCAGTGCTGGGGTTGGGTTGGCTGACATGGCACTGTCCTCTTGTTGCATTTTGCAAGTGGGTATTCATTTTAGCTGCTTCAATGTGTAACTTCACAAAACTGCATTGGTGGTGTCTGTGTGGGTAGGGATGCACACATTGTGACACTTCCAGGTGAACAATCTCAGGCTGACATGGAATTCCCGGTTCATTCTCCACACATTCAGGATCAGTGTCAGGTTGAGTCATCATTGATTGTCAGATGGAATGTGCCAGGGCAGTGTGCACTCCACAGGGGTGTGATTTCTATGTGAAGTAATTAGCCACTAGCTGTGTACGGGCTGCCTCCCCCCGTGCCCTTTCCCCTCCCATGCGCAGCGGCTGTGCATGTGGTTGGGGATGTGGGGCCACCACCATGTCCACGGCCAGGCCCCGGCGTGTTGCAACGTTGTGCAGGACACATGCTGCCACTATGATCCTGCACACTACTGGGGGAGCGTATGACAGCTGCCCGCCAGAACGGTCAAGGGAGCGAAAGCGTGACTTCAGCACTCCGAATGTGCGCTCCACTATGCCCCTGGTTGTAATGTGGGCTGTGTTAAATCTTACCTGGGGTGGCGTGGTGGGGTTCCGAATTGGCGTCATCATGTGGGGGCTGAGAGGGTAGGCACTGTCCCCTGTGGAGGTGGGGATTGGTATCATTGGTGAGGTTGTGACCTTGCTCAGTATCCAACATGCATGCATGTGCAGTGGCATACATACTCACCAAGCAGCCATGTATCGCCATGCCGCCCAGCTTCTAGGTCCCGGCTTAGGGTGGACATTCGGTAAATGAAGCTGTCGTGGGTGGAGCCGGGATAGTTGGCATATACTGAGGTGATGATTCCCTTGGCATTACATGCTACCTGCACGTTGATGGAATGCCAGTGCTTGCGGTTCCTATAGATGTGCTCAGATGCCCTGGGGGGACGTAGAGCCACATGGGTGCAGTCGATGGCACCTAGCACTTTGGGGAATCGTGCCACTGCGTAAAAATCCAGGGCGGCAGCATGCCTTTCTGCAGGTGTTCTGGGCAGGTATATGTGCCTGCGGACTGATGGGCGTGCAGTCATGATGTTCAAGACCTGGTGTAGGCAGCGTGACTGGGTGGCCTGTGACACCCCACCCACTATGGCACTTGTCCGCTGAAATGATCCAGTGGCTAAGAAGTGCAGTACATTGAGGACCTTCTCCAGGGGGCTGAGTGCTTGGGAGCACAGGGTGGGTGATGTGAGGTCATCCTCCCACTCAGTCACCAGGTCCAGTCTGATGTGTGGTGGAAACCTGTACCTCCCATACACCTGGTCATCAGGCATCCCGAAAAGGCTGGTTCTGGGTGTGAATATTCTGGCCCTGACTATCCTCCTCCTCCTCCTTTGGTAGCCCACTGCCACTGCTGCTAGGAACGGTATGTTCATCCTGGCGTCTGAGCTTGTTATTGTTAAAGTCCGCAATTTATGCTTAGCGCGTGTTCTAGGCGAGCGTGTGACCCGCGCAGCCCTGGAATCCAGTTCCCAGTCCAATAGCGTGTGGAAATTCACACGCACCACGGGATACAGCGTGTGACCCGCGCAGCCCTGGAATCCTGTTGCCAGTCCAATAGCGTGTGGAAATTCACACGCACCACGGGATACAGCGTGTGACCCGCGCAGCCCTGGAATCCAGTTCCCAGTCCAATAGCGTGTGGAAATTCACACGCACCACGGGATACAGCGTGTGACCCGCGCAGCCCTGGAATCCAGTTCCCAGTCCAATAGCGTGTGGAAATTCACACGCACCACGGGATACAGCGTGTGACCCGCGCAGCCCTGGAATCCTGTTCCCAGTCCAATAGCGTGTGGAAATTCACACGCACCACGGGATACAGGTTCGCAGACGTACTTGCGTGTGTAAGTGGCCGCGCACCCATTAAATACACGTACATAGGCCAATCGCGTGTACGCGCACTTTTGTCCAATTACACGCGATGACACTCTGACGTGCAGTATCTCCACGTGTGCCCCGTCATCACGTCCTGAGTGGGGAACACCCGTGCGGGTCACGTCACAGACGCGCTTACGCGCTGAGGGACTCTGGTCCAATAGAATCGCGTATGCGTGCTGACGCGCTTACGCGCTAAGGGCCTTTCCTCGGATTTCACGCTGACGTGCAGGATTTTCACGTGCCAAATCACTCCGTATCAAGCTGGCCACGCGAAAACACACGGAAGCCCACGCTCCTGCCCAGAAGGCCGAGTTACTGCCCCCCAGTGCCCCGAGCAGCCTCCCACGTGCCATCTGCTGCTGCCTGCCTGCCTGCCTGCTGCCACCGTGCCCTGCCATTTGGTGCCTGCACATCAGCCATCTGCAGGGGTCCAGTTGCTGTGTCCACCCCTGCTGGAACTGAAGACTCCCGACTGGTATTACATCGCTCCACAGCCCAGCCCCAGGACCCAGTTGCCCACCCACACCTGCCTCTGGGGTTGCCATGTCGGGCACTTCCACATCTGGCACCAGTGGCAACCCCAGGCCAGAGGGGCAGAGGGGCACCAGCTTCACTGTCACCGAAGTTGGTGTCCTGGTGGAGCATGTCCTGGGGCAGTATGATGCCCTCTTTGGATCGTCCCGCGCCAGCAAGGAAGGACGGCAGAGGATCTGGGCCGACTGTGTGGTTGCCATCAACGCGGAGGGGGTGGCAACCCGCGACGTCCTGAAGATCAAGAAGCGCTGGGAGGACTTGAGGTCCAGGACCCTTGTGAAGGCCCGGCGCCTCGTGGAGGGGGGCCGGGGCCGCATGAGTACCATCCAGATGAGGGTCCTGGAACGCGTACGCCCAGCGCTCCACGCCCAGATCCTTGAGAGGGAGGCCCGTCTGGAGTTGAGCGGTAAGTGTCCATGCATTACTGTGTGAGACAGGGCATGTTGCGGTGTGCTGGTTCTATGATACTTGCCTGTATGTGTGCCATAGCCCATGTATGCATGTATGTGTGCAGGGACATCATGGTAATGCATGTGCGACCAGTGATGTGTGATGCACATGGTTGTTGCATGTGTTGAAATGCCGCATGGGGAGCCCTAATCAGATTATGAACATGAGAGCATGCCAGTCTCTGTACCTGAACATGGGTGGGGGTGAGGGATGGGTGCTGATGCCAGGTACATATATGGTAGCCATGTCTGTGTGCCTGACCTGCGTGTCTGTGACTTGTGCATGCCATGGATGCATGACACATGTGTGTGACAATGCAGAGATTCAGTAAAGCAGCAAAATTACCCTTGTATCCGCTGTGTTTGGTGTGTTTGGGGCCAGATGGATGTGACTGAGGTGATGTGTGTGCATGTGATGGGCATGAGCCATGATGCATGTGAATTACATATCATTGAATGTTTCAAGAGTCCATTGGACATGCATGGAAATGTCCATGGCATGCACCATGCCTGTTACTGTGTGTGTTTTGCCTGGACTGGCCCATGTGTTGTGGAGGGACATGATGGAAGTGTACTTTGACAGTGGTGCTCATCTGCTATTGCTTCCTGTCTAGGGGACCATTGTACAGTGCCCTGATGCTTGTGTTCTTTGTCTCCCTCTATGCAGCGGCTAGTGAAGAAGAGGGCGGAGACGGCGCTGTGGAGCAAGGCGGCGGGGATGCCCCCACGGCTGCAGCGGAAGGGGTGGGTGAGCCCCCACAGGGGCCTGCTACGGTGGGAGACGGTGAGGAGCCATCCAGGTTGGTGGTTTGCACAGAGGAGGAGGAGGCCGCCACTGGGGCACACATGGGGCCTGGTGGGGGCATCCCTGCTGGTGCAAGTGGTGCAGTCCAGGGCCAGGGGCAGGAGGCAGCACAGGTCACCGTGGAGGGGCCTGTGCATGTCGCTGTCCCTGACCCTGTGAGTGCACCACCATGCACCAGCAGGGATGCCCCGTCCCAGGCCTGTCCGCAGGTAGAGGGGATGTCCATGTCACCTGACTCCCCTCCACCTGCGGACGTGGGAACCCCTGGCCGTGCGGAGAAGGTCCTGATTGGGGTCGCGTTGCGCACGGCTGCGATTCGTGATGCCGTGCGTGCTTCCCGGGAGGAGCACGCACGTCATCACGAAGTGCACCGTGCCGACGTGGCCCAATTGGGATCGGCCATGTTCGGGGGTTTCCTGCATGTGTTGGCCAATGTGGCGGCCCTCTCCTCCTCTGTGCAGGCTATCCACCAGTCGTTCTCCTTGCCGTCTTCCAGCCCAGATGCCACCAGGGCCCCCTGTGGACCTGCCCCGACCAATGCAGCCAGCTCGGTGGGGATCCCATCCCTGCCACAGTCGGGAGTCAGAGATCCAGCAGGGGTGGACACCAGAGCAACTGGACCCCAGCAGATGGCGGATGTGACGGCATCATCGGGCAGGGCACGTGCACGACGGCGTCGGTGGTTTCCATCAGCCTGGATGCCGTCGTGCTGGCACAGGCAGTTGCGTCGGAGGCAGCAGCAGGCTCAACGTGGGAGGCATCATGGCTCGGGGCCATCAACATCAGGGGTGCAGGCATCGGCCGGAGGGCAGGAGAACCCTGGAATGGGAGTGGCTTCCGTGTGGGAGAGGTTGTGCCAGCGGATAGGTGCGGAGCGGCAGCGGGCAGAGGAGGAACGGCTCACGATGGTCAGGGCGGAGGACTCCATGCGGAGGGCGCTGAGGCGGGCTGAGTGCCTCGAGGGTCTTCGCAGGGAGTTTGAGCTTGACACTGCGTTATCCCTGCGGGACCTCGGGGCCAGGGAACATGCCCGCCTCCAAGCCATTGAGCAGGAGTTCGAGGATGCCCTGGCCCATGACAACAACCAGTGAGCCGTCCAAATAGCCCGCTGCCTTTGTATATAGTTGTATAGTTAGGGTTAGGTTTCCTTTGTTTTTTTGAATTTTTTTTGGGTTGCGATTGGACAATGCACCACTTTTTTGTATATAGTTCCCTTTTTAGTTAGTAGTCAGTTAGGTTTAATTTGGTAGGGCTCATGGACCCAGGATTATCTTCTTGATTGGCTTATTTTATTTTTTCATAATTTTTTCATGGACATTCATCTTGTTTTGTTTGATTTGCTTTGTGTTTTTTCTTATTTGCTGTTCAATACATATTATTTTTTTAATCTTCAATGTGTCGTATCATCTCATTGCTTTCAGGCATGTCATGTTGGGTGTTTTGTCATTCACTTGCAGCCATTGTGTGTGACAGACATGTGTTAAATTGCATTATTTACATTGGGGGTGTAACATGTAATTGCCTTTGATATGTGGGTGGGTGTGATAGTTGGTTGGGCCTTTTGGCAGGGGAGGATGGGCATTACGGACATGATTGGGGAATGTTGGGACCCAGGTGCAGGGGGGCATGGATTGGACATGGGTGGGGGCCTGCTGGCAGGTGCCCCACAGTGCTGGGGGGTGGGGGTGGTGAGAGACATGAGTTGGACATGGGTGGGGGCCTGCTGGCAGGTGCCCCACAGTGCTGGGGGGTGGGGGTGGTGGGAGACATGAGTGGGGCCCTGGTGGAGGGTGACCCTGGTGGCTGGGGTTTGGGGGTGGTGGGTGACATGAGTTGGACATGGGTGGGGGCCTGCTGGCAGGTGCCCCACAGTGCTGGGGGGTGGGGGTGGTGGGAGACATGAGTGGGGCCCTGGTGGAGGGTGACCCTGGTGGCTGGGGTTTGGGGGTGGTGGGAGACATGAGTTGGACATGGGTGGGGTCCTGCTGGCAGGTGCCCCACAGTGCTGGGGGGTGGGGGTGCAAGGGGACATGTGTTGGTGTTCATTAGTTCAAGGAGACATGTGCCTTTGCTGGGGGGCATGCCCATGTTGGGTGGGCTGCCTGCGGGACATGACCAGGGATGCAGGGTAGTCCCCTGTGGTGTGGGCTGCCTGCAGGGGCCGTGGAGGGTGTACAGGGTACACCTGGGAGGAGCCACACTGTCAAATCACATGTGGAACTTCCCGCGCACCCCTGAAATACACGCGCCCAGGCTATTCGCGTGTGGAACTTCCCGCGAACCCCTGTAATACACGTAGCCCGCTCCCCCAGGCCCGATCGCGTGAGGAACTTCCCGCGCACCCCTCAAATTCACGCGCCCAGGCTATTCGCGTGTGGAACTTCCCGCGCACCCCTGAAATACACGCGGCCAGGCTATTCGCGTGTGGAACTTCCCGCGCACCCCTGAAATACACGCGCCCAGGCTATTCGCGTGAGGAACTTCACGGGAAGCCCTGTAATACACGTAGCCCGCTCCCCCAGGCCCGATCGCGTGAGGAACTTCCCGCGCACCCCTCAAATTCACGCGCCCAGGCTATTCGCGTGTGAAACTTCACGCGAACCCCTGAAATATACGTAGCACGCTCCCCCAGGCCCGATCGCGTGTGGAACTTCACGCGAACCCCTGTAATACACGAAGGCCGCTCCCCCAGGCCCGATCGCGTGAGGAACTTCACGCGAACCCCTGTTATACACGTAGCCCGCTCCCCCAGGCCCGATCGCGTGAGGAACTTCACGCGAACCCCTGTTATACACGTAGCCCGCTCCCCCAGGCCCGATCGCGTGAGGAACTTCCCACGCACCCCTCAAATTCACGCGCCCAGGCTATTCGCGTGTGAAACTTCACGCGAACCCCTGAAATATACGTAGCACGCTCCCCCAGGCCCGATCGCGTGTGGAACTTCACGCGAACCCCTGTAATACACGAAGCCCGCTCCCCCAGGACCCATCGCGTGAGGAACTTCACGCGAACCCCTGTAATACACGTAGCCCGCTCCCCCAGGCCCGATCGCGTGAGGAACTTCACGCGAACCCCTGTAATACACGTAGCCCGCTCCCCCAGGCCCGATCGCGTGAGGAACTTCCCGCGCACCCCTCAAATTCACGCGCCCAGGCTATTTGCGTGTGAAACTTCACGCGAACCCCTGAAATATACGTAGCACGCTCCCCCAGGCCCGATCGCGTGTGGAACTTCACGCGAACCCCTGTAATACACGAAGGCCGCTCCCCCAGGCCCGATCGCGTGAGGAACTTCACGCGAACCCCTGTAATACACGTAGCCCGCTCCCCCAGGCCCGATCGCGTGAGGAACTTCACGCGAACCCCTGTTATACACGTAGCCCGCTCCCCCAGGCCCGATCGCGTGAGGAACTTCACGCGAACCCCTGTAATACACGAAGCCTGCTCCCCCAGGCCCGATCGCGTGTGGAACTTCACGCGAACCCCTGTAATACACGTAGCCCGCTCCCCCAGGCCCGATCGCGTGAATAACTTCACGCGAACCCCTGTGATGCACGTACCCTGCAAATCGCGTGTGACACTTCCCGCGCACCCCGGTATACATGCACACGTATTTTTTGTCAGCGGGTGTCCGTGTTTGTGGGTACCCCTTTGCACGTCATTTTTCCTGGAGGGCCACAGTATGGGACATTCATCATGGCAGTATATAGGTGCTATTTGTTGGCGCACCTTTTGGCGCACATTTCTTACAGCCGCAGAGACGCTACCGCCTCCTTTCTTGTGGCGGTCGTGTTTGTGCCTGTGCGCTGGTTTGAGCGTGCGCTTTTTTCCCCTATTCTATTCCATGAATACGTGTTGTAGGCGAGCGTGTGGGCGTTCCGCGCACTTGTGCCCTGTACTTCTCCCGTGACGCCCACGTTTTGGCAAGTTGTTCCCCATTCCGAGTGTTACGCCCGTGTTCCGCCTACTTTTATTGCGTGCGCCGCGCTATGTGCGATTTTCGCTGTGGCCTGTGCGATTTTCGCTGTGACCTGGCGCACGCTGTTAGATGGCCTGTGCGCTAACGTGCGCCGCGCACTTTTTATCGCACATCCGCTGGTTTTCTCGCGCACGGACTTCCATGAATCGACGTGCGCTGCTTTTCGTGCGATTTTCGCACGTTCACTGCGATTTTCGCTATTCCACTGCGATTCGCACGTTTTTGCCCACTTGCGCCGCGCTAATTATTCCATGAATCGGCCTCATAGTCTGGTTCAGACCAGAGTTTATCATTAGAGAAGAGATGGTTAAACCCACGCGTGTTCCATGACACTAACCTCACCGAGGAGATTCAGCGGGTACCCCTTTGCAGTGTATTATGCTAGTGCAGAGAATTAATAATATGGGACCAACCGTAAGCCACATGACGATTCGTCGTCTGTCGAAAAGCATCATTGGTCTTTTACCCAGCAACTAATTGTGCATTTATCTTTAAGGGTTCACGCGGGTTAGATTCAGGACCCACTTCACCCCCTGACTAGGTGAGTCTGAGCCCTCCTGCGGCCAATGTTTGGAAAACAAGTAGCCCATATTAGACCAGACATTCTCCCTAAGCCATAACTAAGTTATAAACAACCTTTGAGTAAAAGCCTTTTTTCACCATATCAACACGCCAGAAGTCTAATAAGAAGATTCTGGCAATATCTTTGGAAGAAAGTGATTGGAGGCTAGGTATTTACCCAAAAAGAGCCAAAATGTATTGTCGAATTTGGGATAGAGGTCTTTAACCTTAAAGATATGACTCAGGCATACATAACTCAACTGATCCCTCAAACACAGAGGCAGGCCACCAGAAGATAATGCTGGGCCTACCTCAAGGACTTCATCTGTTTCTGGAAGTCTAAAGGTGGAACACCCTAGAGTACTCGTCGTTAGTCTATCTGGGCCTGCCGACAAATCTCCTAATACAGGTCCGTAGGCTAAAGACTACCTTCTTTCTTCCATGGTTAAAAAACTCTGGTGAGTCGTACCCAATAGATTGGTTGGCTCTCCAACTGACACAAATGAGTGGACTGTTGGATCAAGTTTCTTAGGGATGGGGTGAGAGGCAATGCACGAACCCTGGCCCACTTGACTAACGTCTTCTATCACCCTGGGTGGCAGAGGAGAATCAGATACCCTCAGCAAGCAAACCTGAGTGGCTTCTATATCAGGATCTATAGAATAGGTTGACAAAGAGGAGATATTCAATTCCACCTTGGTAGCATCAGCCTTGTTTGCTTTACGATACGCTGTTATCAAAGATTTGTTGTTTGCTTCTTGGGAAACCGAGGAAGAGTGACCAACAGATTTTTTTAGTCTCAAAGGCAGGATCTTGCCCTTCTCACGAGCTCCACCCGCCTCTGATAATGCAGCCCGTACCTGGACATCTTGAAGCTCTTCCTCCTCAGAGAATTCTTTAGTCTGAGCCTTCAAAGATCATAGGAATTTTAGGGAACCTCTATTTGTCTTGCAAAGAGCCGACTTAGGTTGGGTAACAATCTTAACTTTCTTCCTCCTTCTGCGGCCAACCACCACGAGTGCTTGTGAAGCGTCTCCAGTAGTTTCCCCAGGAGGCGTCATCACACACTCTTCTGCTGGCATTATTTGAGAGGGGATAGATTCGGGAGATGCAGTTACACAAGGACTAGAAGCCTTAAGTAGGAGGCTCTGACCAAAAGCCTCCTCTTCCTCATCTGAACCTCCAAGCTTGTTAGCTTTAGTGGACGTTAGGGAAGGATCGGCCCCAGATGTTTGACTTGCAACAGAAGCTGAATTCACAGAGGTCGACACACCACTAAACAATGCATTTTTGCAGATTATCCCTTGGGCACTCAGTGCCACAATAAATCCCTCAATAAAGTTGCCTTTGGCAAGCAAATCTTTTAAGGAAGATCGAACCTCTCTTAGTTTGTACATATTCATATTATACCCCCGATCCATAGTGTCCAATATTTGATTCAAGACTGGGAAGGAAAAAGCGTCCTCTATGGGCTCCACCTGAGCCTGTAAATCATGACCCATGATAGAACACTCGTTGTTGTTACTAACAGGCCTCACCTCTATAGATGGAGATGAACAGGCCCCGGTTGATTAAAGAAGGTATATATTTTCTTTATTTTATGTATTTATATAGTGCCGCAGCCCGCAGGCATCAGGGTGCGTTACATATAGACGACAAGGTGACGGGACAACAAAGATGATGGCTCTAAGGTGTCAGTGCGTTAGAGGAGAAGGTTAGAGTCTAAATGAACCATTATTTAAAAGGTAGAGTTTTAAGTTTCTTTCTGAAGCTTAGGTAGTTCGATTCTACTCTCAGGTGGCCTTTGGCTACCCAATGAAGAGCCTTTCTGTCGTCAGTAATGTGCTCTCTCTTGGATTGTCCCGTGATGGTTCTTACAGCATTATTATCTTGACACTGCTTGATGCATTTGCTACTGGCTCCTAACATCAATAAGTTCCCATAATGGAGTCATGAAAGGATCGTGGCTCTGGCAATGGTAACACTATTCTGTTGACTCAGCAGTGGCCAAATTTGTCTCCGTAGTCTTTAATGATACTGGCAGTTACGTTTGAGATATGTAACTTGAGGTATGAGCATCAGGTAATCGTGGAGATCCATGACAAATATTGTAAGCCTCTGGCATTAGCAATACAGGTGGGTAAGGAAGAGCTTTGTAGAGTTTGACCTCCTCCATACGTCGCAGGCAAGATGGAGATTCGTACATAGGTTGAGTAATAGTGTGAGACTAAAAATACTATGCTATGGAAACAAAAAGAAGATCACGGCAGACACGAAAATGGATAATAAGAATGCATGTTTATTTATGCATGGCAATAGTCACTAATCACTAACAAGCAATCAGCAGTGTATAGCTTCAGCACAGCTTCTCTCTAGCTCTGCTCTACTGAACTACTGACTCTCTCCTGAGCTGAAAAGAACAGAACAGAAATCCACTGTTATACAGAATAGCATTGTTGCGATGATGCATGTTACATTTTGCATGCGCAGAAAGCAGTCGATTGAAACCAGCATTTTCGCCTATGTGTATGCATACATAATTTCAGCATAGCCGTGTACTGTACTGGGACACAGTGCCATGTTCTATTATATTCTAAGAACAGCAAGCATATCGTTTTAACATTCTTGTCTTTTCGCACAAGACAGTTTAACTGCAGAAATGAAAACATTCAGTCAAGGCTAAATCTGACAGTCTCCGAAGAGACAGATTTGTTATGACAACATCTACACACACTGTGTTCAGCTGCAAACACATTTGCCTTTCGCGCTCAGCAAAAAACTTATTCAAAATAGACAACACAGAATGTGCTCTATACAAAATAACAAGTGTACATAATTCTTCATGGCTCTCAGCAAGTATCGATCTATAAGAGCTCAAAACAAGCTATAATGCTAAACATAGCTTATACTAAATGGATGCATGAATGAATGGATGAATGAATGGATTAGCCAACGATAACTTACCCATGAAAATTTCAGATTGACAATAGGACCGCCCAAAGAGTGGCTAACTCTTTTTGCAAATTCGAAAGGCACAACAGACGCCAAAATGAATACGTCGAAATTAAATTGGATCCCATGCGATCCGTCAGATCCTTGGGATCGACGTGGGTTAATACAGCTGAACAGTCTGAGTTGGATGGCGCATCGGTTGGGTTTATAAGTGGCAGAGGATTTAGCTATTCCAACTTAGTGAACCCTCCACCCAAATCAGGTGTTTCCAACTTGCAAGCCCTGGTCTTTCCACTGTGTAAACCCGGCATAGTTGGTGAGAAGCTGGTAGCTAAGACAAAGATAGGAAAAAAATGCACCGATGATGCCTTGTTCAAATCTCAGCAACAAGTAAGGTAGCCTGAACTACTTAAACCTTGGTCTAATAGTATACTGGTTTGCCAGACAGGAGTCGCAAATAGTGTTTCCTATCAGAGAGCTCAAAGGCACCCAGGCCCGCAGTCGCTCTCTGTGCGATTGCTAATGAACCACTGTTAAAGGTCGGCGGAACGCTTGCAAAATGTGCCAGTGGATGCTGTTGAAGAGGACTTGTAGAGGGTTTGAGAAGTAAGGAGGAAATAAGGTGATTATTGAGCCAACACAATCCCATACCTCGAATTAGCTCAAATATACAGAAGGAGCAATTAGTCTTACCACAGGACTAAGTGAAGGTGTTGAAAATGTCGACCTTTGAAGATCAGAGGTCGTGTTCCACTGTACCAAAAGGTGAGACAAAGTCAGGGTACGCGAACGATTGCCGAGCACCGAACACCAAACACTCAGACACACTCTCTGCGTCGCTTCGCTTCCTGTCGGGGGTTTAAAGGAGTTGCACTAGACACAGTAGAAAGACTCCATTGCGTGGCTGCAGCAAATTGGGCAAAGAAACAGTGTATCACTGTATGCAGCTTACACTGCTTACACCAAACACTCAGACACACTCGCCGCTTCTCTCTGCTTCCTGTCAGGGGTTTTAAGGAGTCGCAATAGAGACAGTAGAAAGAATCTGTTGCGTGGCTGCAGTAAGTTGGGCAAAGAAACAATGTATCACTGTATGCCGCTTACATCTCTTACACCAAACACTCAGACGCACTCCCCGCGTCGCTCAGCTTCCTGTCGGGGATTTTAAGGAGTCTCAATAGACATAGTAGGAAGAAAGACTCCAGTGCGTGGCTGCAGCGAATTGGGCAAAGACACAATGTATCACTGTACGCCGTTTACACCAAATACTCAGATGCACTCTCCGCACTATTCTGCTTTGTTGTGTATCATTTGCATTTACTTTGCATGTCATTCTGCCATGCTGTGAAATATTTGCATTTACCTTGCATTGTATTCTTCCAATTTATCTGTACTAAAACTAAGTTCTGACCAGCATCCCTAATATCCATAGTCTTATCCGTGGGTCTGTAGTCATTCTTGTGTGTGCATTAAGACTCCCCTTACCTCATTTCATTGTGAATGTTTTTCATTTGCTTAAGTTATTTTGCAGTGGTTCTGCATTGCCCGTTGTATTAAAGATTGTGCACAGAGGTACCCAGCTCACCAGTCCTTTTCTGCCCTTCTTCCAGGAGTACTCTTTGGTGGGGTTGCACAGTAGTTATCACACCCACACTGTTAATTAAAACTTGGGAATATTTATCAAGTTACCGCTTTTTTCATTCAGCACTAATTTCGTGGAGGCACTCACTAGTAAGAACCCTTGTTTGTCCAGCCCCTCGCCCAGTTAGAGCACTTCGAGTAATCTACACCCTGTACATACATATCTGTTGGATATTTAATCATGTTCCATTCATTCAATTGAAAGTGAATGTCTGCATGATCTAAGGCTTGCAGTGATGTGAGGGAAATCATTAGATTCTACATAGGATATAAAGACATACCAAACCTTCAAAATATTTTTGTATTTGATTATTTTGAGGGAGGTCAGCATTTTCACCATAACCATGGAGACCCAGAGGTGAGATCTGAGGAGATTTCCATAGGTGAGGAATTGTTATTTTAGCTGTTACCAAGTTGTAGGAAATTGATCTTGAAGGATAGGCCCCCACTTTATATGTATTCAACTTATTATCCAATTCATTAGTATCCCCAACAAGAAATACTTGTGACTCCAGGGGGAGGGTACTTCTAGTCATCAATTCGATATTGGAGAGACATTTAGCCCAATATTGCTTGAGCATCGGGCGTTCACACCACATAGGTGGGAGTGTTCTACAAGCTTTAAAGATGAAACCAGCAGAAGGGAAGGCCTCTACATAGATTTTCTTGACATGAACCAGGATGAGATACCACTTAAATAGCAGTTTATATGGATTTTCTTTTAAGGTGTGTGCAAATGGATGACTTAGCAGCTGTTACCATGATTGGTATTTCAGTATCCAAAGCTGCGTCCCAACATTTAATAAATGGGTGTTCACAGAATCCCAAAGCTATATCTAAAGATGTGTTAAGCAATGCTATCCTTTGTTTGCTACGGACCTCCAAGTGTAACTCTTGAAACTTCATAGTGTCTCTTGTCCCAAAAGGTTTAACTGAAGGTTGGGTGATCCATTTCCTAAGCTGGCAGTCGGTGAATGTATGCGTCTTGTTTAATTGGAAAGTTTATTTACAATGGGTGAAATTAAGAGGTTAACATTGCCTTTATATCTGACACAATCTTTGCAAAACTTGCCTCTTCCAGGATATGAACCAGGTTCCATATTATTCCAAATTGAAGCTAATGGAGATGAAAAGGATGAGACTTCATATTTTTTAAACACTTTAGAGCAATGCAGTAATGTATTGTGGGCAGAATTGAGCATATTGTATTGTAGATTCCGTGATTGGAGCAATAGCCTCAAAAAGTCTTTTAGTGGGTTAGGGAGACCATTTTGTTTGATTGAGACCCTGTATTATCTTGATCAGGGATGGTCTACTGAAACATTGCTGCAATATTAGCTGCTACTATATAACACGTTGTCTTAGGGACCCCCAACCCCTGCTCTCATATGGGAGGCCATCAATGTCTTACCTAAGACCCTTAGTTTGTGAGACAAATGTGAAATGATTTGCTGAACAGTCAAAGCTTTCTCTCCAGAGTAAAGATAGCAAGAGAATGAACTCATGGAAAGAGGTTCGTTTTGATGACATGAGCTCCACAAAATCTCTCCTTTCCCTATTTTTCAAGCTCCTGAATATTTCAAGGTTACTAATCTTGTGCATTATGCAGATTGGGGCAATGATAGGATCTGGTCAAATATATATTCAAATGTGTTAGTCTTTTGTGTTCCCTTTAAAAGTTATAGGACACTTGCAATGTTCTAAATGTATGCCGCCTTTCAGAAATATTGAATAGCTTAGATTTAGATGGATTCATTTTAAAACCCTAGATTCATTGCTAAGTGGACATTTCAATGAATCTCTGCTTGCTGCTCAGCCTATGGTTAATGAATCTGCTCCCTGTTCTGGAGGCTCTCTCTAGTTTTATTTGCGTTTGTTTGTCTATGTCTTTTTGTTTTATGTGAACCTTTATGCCTATTGGCCCATGGCATGTTATAAATGAATGAATAAATACATACATTACCCGTAGGAGAGTTGCAATGGAATCCAGCATTGTGAAGATGATGTCATCTGCAAAGAGAGACATTTTATTTCACATCTTCCTTATTGTACCCTATTGCATATTTGCATCTTAGAAAATGGACTGTTCAAGAGACACATTGCCAAAGCAAAAATGAATGGGGATAAAATGCATCCTTTATGGGTGCCACTGGTTTGTTTGTTTTGTTTGTTTATTATTTGATAATGCGCACCAAACCCTCGGGTAGCCGGGCGCAACAGATACAAGAATATTCGAAGCTTGGTTACAACATAAGGATAAGTACAGGTCATAATAGATTACAGTAGGTACATACAATTTACATAGCGGTTCGTAGAATGGAGATAGTAAGAGAGCCGGTGTAGGGACAGTAGTATAAAACATAATGGTGACACAAGTGGAAGGTAAAGGTTACAGAATGCTTGAGAATGTAGGTTAGGGTGAAAGTCTGCAGTCGTGAGTACTGGTGGGTGGAGAGAGTGCTCAATTGTTAGGTGTCGAGGTGGGAGGCAGGGTTCAAGTGTCCTTGGAACGAATCCAGTTTAGTGATTTGCGTCTGAAGCTGGTGTAGGGTTGTTCTGCTCTGAGGTTGGCTGGGAGTGCGTTCCAGTGGATGGCCGCTTTAACTGGGAAGCTGCCTCCCCGCTTTGGCAAGTCTGAATCTTGGGATTTCGAGGCATGTGTGGTCAGATGAGCGAGGCTGATTAATGGATCGTTTTCTGGTTAGTCTAGCAGCAAGGTAGGGAGGAGCAGCGTTGTTGAGGCATTTAAAGGTGAGGGATACCCTTTTCAGTAATATCCTGTCACTGATTTTTAGCCCGTTCTGGTCTCTTTTAGTGCTCGATATGTGTTCTCTGCGAGGTATGTTTAGGGCTGCTCTCAGGGCATTATTTTGGAGGATTTGTATTTTGTTCATGGTTTTATTGTTCGCTCCTACGTATAGGGCATTACAATAGCCTAGACATAATTAGGGCGTTAGCAAGTGTGATGCAGTTAGTTGAGGATATGAATGGTCTGCAGGCCCTGATCAATTTACATGTATAGGCTGTTGATGAGGCCATAGCACTAACTTGTTTTTTTAGTGCGAGTGTAGAGTCAAGGTAGAAACCTTAGGTTTTTACCTCGTTTACTACTTTGATTATGTTGCCATCGATGTTGAAGGCGGCGTAATCAGGACATAGTTTTTTTAGGTTAGAGTCAGAACCCAGAATCAGAATCTCAGTTTTGTCCTCATTCAGGCAGAGACCATGTGAGGCCATCCATGCCTGGATGAGGAGGTATATTCTATTTACCAGAGCTGTGTCTTCAACAAAGTTGCCTAAGTCTCTAGCTGCATCCTTGATTATTTGTGCCAGACAACTGTCACCCTTGCAATTGGAGGGCTTCAGAGACAGTATAACCTTTTCAGTTTCCAATATGGAGATGTTGGAAAAACTGAAAGGTGGGGCATTAGATGGTGTATCGATGGGGTGGGTGGAGAGCGTTACAGTGGAGCTGAGGGAGACTTTTTTGTTGGCTATTTTGGTTTGCAGATTAGTTATTTTGTTGGCTAAGGCATTTTGGACACTGGCGCACCAAGGTTTGTCTTTAGAGATATTGTCTATCGGTTGGATAGGGTTTTCCATTTCGCGCAGAATGGTAAAGAGCTCTTTGGAGTTAGAGTTGGCCTGGGTGATTCTGTCATTGAAAGTGTTGTTTTTTGTACAGATGATTTCCTTTTTATAAAGTTTGGCAATATTGGTGAGCAAGGTTTTATTCTCGACTGTAGGGGAGTGTCTCCAGGTGGCTTGGGATTTCCTTTTTTGAAGTCGTAGTTCTTTTAGCTGGGGAGTGAACCAGGAATTAAGGTGTGATTTTTGTTTACTTTTGCATGTTTTGACAGGTGCAATTGTGTCGGGCGCTTTAGTCATGGTGGTGTTGAAGATTTCTACGAGTTCACTGGGGTCGGAATGATTTGTAATGGTGGACAAGGTAGGTAAGATGAGTGGGAGTAGCTTATCAGTAGTAATGTCTTTTTTGCTTCTTGTAGGTACAGGTGGCACAATATCATTGGTTTTCTGTTTCATGGGCTCAATTTCAGACGAGAAACCGATAAGGTAGTGGACAGACCAGTGTTGTGGGGTTATTTTAGTGATGGTTGTGGAGCAGTTCAGATTGGCTACCCAGTCTAAGATTCGTCCTTTCGTGTGCGTAGGAGTAACTACGTTATGGGTTAGGCCGTGTTCAGGCAAGACCGTTGCAATAGATTGGGCCTGTTTATCATTAGGGTCATTGAAGCCCAAGTTAAAGTCTCCTAATATCAGGATTTGTGAGGTGTTCTTGATGTCGTTAGAGAGAAGGCTGGATAAGTCTTCCTCGAAAGTCCCTATAGGGCCTGGTGGTCTGTATACCAGGAGGATAGTCAATGTGCTATTATTGGAGTTATGAGTTTCCCTACAAGGTGTTCACAAGATTTGATTGCTGGGGGGCGGTTAGTCTAAGAGCCAGATTGGTTTTAGCTATGATAGCAAGGCCACCACCTTTAGAGTGTGGTCTATCAACCCTAAGTATGTGATAGTTTTCTGGTATGGCTACCATGAGGGCTGGGCCTGCTGCATCGTGTAACCAAGTTTCTGTGACAGCTAAGAGGTCTGGGGCGTCGCTCGTGAGAATGTCTGCAATATCGGTGGTATGTGCCATAATCGACCTAGCGTTGATTAGTGCTCCTGAAATGGAAGTAATTTTATTCTGGTCCTGGGGGGTTCGGATTTGTTAGTTTAGCGTGGCTGTTTTTAGTGTGGTGTCGCTGAAAGTGGGCAAAGATGTTAGTCTGGCGTTTGGGCGGTGTTTTGGTAGTGGGTACATTGGTAGGTGCAGAGTTGTGAGCAGTGGTGTGGCTGGTAGACCTGCGGTTGGAGGCTGGTGAGCAATTGCTATTGACTTTTGGATCATAGATTCGGGGCAGTCTTGTTCGGAGTCTTAGGTTCCTCTCCTGCAGAGTGCAGGGTAGGAGATTGAAGAGTCCCATTATAGTGAAGGCGCAGAGGACTGTCAATCGAATACTGGACAGTTGGCACTTTATAGTGTGCATAGTCCTATGTGTAGGAGAGTAGTAGTGTTATGTAGGTAGCGTTGGAGTTCAGGTTAGGGTGCAAGGCAGATAATTCTTGCTCAGTCTCGCTGAAGTATGGTGTTGCCTAGGGTGCTTAGAGTATGAGTTCTAGGCAGAGGGCAGTGCGAGTCGGGTAAGGCTATACTGGGCTGGGGGAGCACTAATGGGTAGGCAGTTCTGTAGTCTAGAGTGATAGGCTTGTCGCGGTTAGCCAGAGCATTTGGCTAGGCGCTGTCAGAGCAGTCATTGGATTAGTGTCGTTTAGGCAGTGGCAATGGGCTAGTCACAGGGTTAGGCCATGCAGTTAGCTAGCTACATTCGAGTGAACAGTGGGCTAGTGGTAATTAATCATAGGCATAGCAGGCTAGTCACAAGGTTAGCCAATGCAGTTAGCTAGATACATTCAAATAATCAATGGGCTAGTGGTGGTTAAAACATAGGCATCATAGGTAACATCTGTGGGTAGATAAGGGAGTGCATAACGATAGTAACTCAGCGGGGAGCGACGGTGGAGGGGACGTAGTAAGGGTATAACAATTGTTTCAGTATGGCATTTGCTAACGAGTGTGCGGCCGTTAGTGTAAAGTACTCACTGGGTGAATATTTGAAGTTGTGATGCCGCAGGATGTGTTTGATTGGCAAACAGTTGGACAAGTGTGCCACCGCAATGCAGTGAAGAGCTTGAAGAGGGTTTGCTGCAGAGTCTTTGTTTACGTGGTTCTGGCAGGGTTTCTGGCCCCTAGGCCTCGGAAGCCATGGACGGGCAAAGGACAGGCGATGCGCCTTATAAATCGGGCCTTTGAAATCGAGGCCGGCTCTCGCCTTCCGGTTTCCAGAGCGAGATTAAATATTTGGGGCCAATCACATGCTTGCTTGTTGCTTAGCAACCCGTGACAACAATATGCTGGAAACGAGCGTGCGCCGCCATTTTGTGGACGGTAGACCTCGCAGGAGGGCAGACGCTGTGTCGGAGCGCAAAGAAGGGCGCTGGTGGGAGGGGGACCGCTCCTATGGTAGCAACGTGCTACTTAGATGTGGGTTGAAGGGGTTCTCACCACTGTGGATCACGTGGTCGCCGTAGAGCTCGATGAAGCTATTGCTGCTGCAAGACTCCTCCTGGAGCTTGCCGTGGACGGGGGAGGAGGGCTCCTTCCCTTCCTCTGCTGGACTTCAGGGATGTGGGATTGGGACTGTACTAGAAAGTACATCTTTGAGCACAGGAACCAAAACTAAAGCTACTTAGTACCTTTTCAATGCAGGTCCAGTGTAGGTGGTCGAATGCCTTTGCAGCATCTGCAGAAATAAGGACATGTGAGGGTTTCATCCCACCTATTTTGTCTTTAATATTAACCATGCATTGAACATTATCATGAGTACCACTAGGCACTATAAAATCTGATTGATCAGCATAAACTAATCTAACATAGAGGCAAAAACCTTTAAGAAATACAGGAATCCTAATTAAAGAGTGGTAAGAATAGCAAAGACAAACTACTGTATCTGGCTTGATAAGAAGACTGGTAAGTGATTCACTCATAGTGGGGGGAACAATTCACAAATGCTAGAAGCTCTGAAAAAATGAGGCCAGCTCTTAATCTAAAATATGCCATTTGTTTTCTAAAAGGATAGTAAAAAACCTAGGTTCTGGGGATTTATTTATAGGAGCTGTTTTATTGTTTGGATTACTCCTTCCGCTGTGAGCGAACCATTCAGAAATTGAATAGCTTTCGGTGCAAGAGTGAGCAACCTGGGCTTCACTAAGTAATTGTCAATAACATCTGGATCCAACTGTTGAGCTGAAAATAGAGAACTAAAGCACTCAGTTAGTTTGCATTTTTCTATCTCTGAGCTAGATCTGGTGGCCTTCTTTATCTTGTAAAGTGGTTATTGTATTCCGAGACCACTTTTTCCTTAACTTATAGGCTGATATTCCATTAGCTTGATATGCTTTTTGGGAAACAAAATTGTGTAGTTCTATTGGCAGCTTCTCCTACGGATATTTTTTTATTTTTTATTTATTTTTTTAATTTTTATTTTTATTGGCAGAGGCATATAGCGAACACATACATCTGAGTGGGCAGTAAATTCACAACATACAGGTAACAAATCAGCTGTAACACAACAATAATAGAATAAAAGGTACAAAGTGGTGGCGTCACAGTATATCAAGATGGTGCAAAGCATCAATGTGGGGTTTGGGAGGACTCCTCCCCTGAGGAGATTTCATCTAGGCCATGGAGGTAACTGTTGAAGGCAGTCCAAATGTTCTTGAAGCGGGATCGCTCTGGGATTGTGACAATAAACAATTCCTCACAGTTGCGGGACCATGTAAGTAGGTTTAGCCATTTCTGGAATGAGGGGGAGAGGGGCTCTTCCAGTTCTGTAGAATACATTTTTTAGCCAAAATACAGCTGACATTCAAAAATCTGGCCATACATTTAGCCGCATCGGTTTGCCACATCCCAAACAGAACTCCCATTGGGTCTGGGTCAACAGGAGTGTCGCAGATCTCAGTTAGTGTCTCCAGGATCTTGCCCCAGAATTTCGTAAGCGTCGGGCACACCCAGAACATGTGTAAGTGACAGGTTTCTTCCGCATCACATCGAGGGCAAAGTTGTGAGTTGGTTCGAGCAAACCTGGTGATCTTATGTGGAGTATAGTACAGCCTGTTAAGTAATTTATATTGTATGGTGTGATAGGGAAAATTAAGGGAAACTCTGCTAGTGTGTGACACATCTTCCCCACAGGTGATCCGTGAGTTCCAGTGTCATGATGCCTACCCCCAGGCATCCGGACCAAGCGCATCAGCCCCGGGAGCAGGCATCTGGACATTTAGTAAAACCTCAGCAGCCCCGGCTAGGGGCTATCTGGGTTCAGTCATGGCGCCTTAGGTGCCAGGCTCATAGTAGAAATCAGTCCTGGCGCCTAAGGCGCCAGGCTCATAGTCATTACTTACCTCAGGCAGACCATGCTGCAAATGACTCCAATCCAACATGAAGCCTGAAAGGGACTATTTTTCTACAGGGACTATTTTTTACTCGGGTGTGGTTCTAGGGACTTCTTACCTGGGACTACTTTTGAGGCTATTTAAACCACGCCCGATCAGCAACACACGCTTCGCGTTATTCTGCATCCAGCCTGCAGCCTGCATCCAGTCTTCTGCCACGCCCGCCTCGAATCCGGAGCTCCTAAAACAAAGAGGAAAGAAAGGGACAAGGTTAGAAAACGAACTTATTTCTATTCCACACCTGATTCTGGATCCATCTCGTCTCCGGACCTGTAAAGAACATCATTTCTGCACACGCCGCACCTCCAGCTGCAGCGCCGTGCCATACTCACCAGACTTCACAGCATCCTTCGGGTCGGCGCTGCCTCCATCATTTCTTCGCCGAACTTCAGCACCTAAGAGACAAAAGAAAACCACAAGGTGAGCCGAGGGAACCAACAAATATAATTCTTACCACCATAGACTTACCTGATTTACCACCGGAGGCATCCTTTTGTGACTCTCCATATTTTCACGTGCTGCATCTGTAAAGAGAGACAAAACAACACGTTTTCCACATGCAACGTTTACCGGACAGCGCCGGGTAATACAGACTCTTACCTGAGCGCCACCAGCTGCCACAAGAGCATCTTTTCACGAGCCAACTGCAAGACAAGAAAGGAAGGGGGGAACAAGAGTGAACATCGGACATATTGAACTCTATGAACTTAATACTTACTGGTCCTCACCAGGAACCGCAGAGTCAATACTCTCCGGAACTCTCCCGAGCCTTCAAACCAGTGAAGTAACTGGAATCGACGCGCCCCTGCAAATCCATGCAGGATGGAGAGTTCATCCTTCAAGAATATAAGGTGAGATTGCTGTGAGGGCATTTCGGAGGTGATTAGTTGGGGAGGATTGTGGGGGTGCCATCACTTGAATCCACAAGTGGCTAAATCCATCTCTCCATTTGCAGGAGAATATTTCTATGGGTTAAGCAGACAAGATTAGGAGGGCAGATCCAGTCAGTCATCGCTGCACTACGCATCACGTGGGTGGAGACCGCAGCTGTCCAGGCCGACCGACGCCCCTGTGGGAGCCAGGTGAGCATAACATCCAGTTCCAGTTCGGTCACCCAGTCGTCCCGGGCCCTAGAGGGTTGGGGCGGGGCACCCAGTAGCAATATCTTGTACAATGAGGAAATCACACCACGGGCGCCACCTGCGTTGGCAATGTAAGCAATCCCGGGGGACTCCAGGGGTTCCTCGGGGAAGTCAGGCCAGGCGGCGTGGAAGGCAGCACAGAGTCTATAATATTGTAGAAGTTCTAGAGCTGAACCAGTGTGGCCAGGTCTCCAAGTCTGTGGCGTAATGAATTGCCCATCTGGGTAAAAGTCTGTTAGGGCGTGGTGCCCCAGAGTCTCCCAATGTTGCGCCAGGGCCAAGTCATGTGTAGGTTCCAGCCCGGGGAATCGCCAGGCGGGGAGCCACTTATAGTACGGGTGGTGGTCGGCACCATACTCAAATAATCGCCCCCAGGCGTGTAAAGTGGTATGAACCGGGTCAATACGGGAATCCGGCTCATATTGCCGGTGCAGTATTAGTGACATAACATTAATGCTCTCAGCCGCCAGAGCTTCCAATTTAACATGGGGGTGAGGGGGAGGGCCAGGGTACCAATAAAAGGCAAGTTGTGCCTGAGCCGCGATCCAGTACGGCATCATGTCAGGCGCAGTGAACCCCCCTTTATCATACGGGGGTGTTATGTCGGACCATTTTTTCCGTACCGCCCCAGAGTGCCATAAGAACTGTGCACACGCGTTGTGCAGTCCCACAAAATATTTTTTTCCCGGGGACATTACAAAATATGTACAGTAGCTTAGGGAGTAGTATCATCTTGACAAGTGAGAGTCTGCTGGCCAGTGATAGTGGATGGGTGTGCCATCTCTCCATTTTGGCTTCAGCTTGTTGAGCTGCCGCCAAGTAGTTGTCAGCTAGTAGTGTTTCTTTGGTCAGGGATACCTGGACCCCTAAGTACTTAACCCCGTCGGGTGACCAACGCAGCAGGTATTCAGTAGCAGGTTGTGAAGTGGACCTGGTGAGGGGGAAGAGCTCGGATTTAGTATAATGTATGGTGAATCCAGAATACGAGTGATGCCCTGTAGTATTGGATCGAGATGATTGGTGGGGTCTCTAACGAACAGTAGTACGTCATCGGCATAGAGTGAGATGATTTTGGGGACATCTTTCAGCCGTATCCCCTTGCGTGAGTGGCGTGCCCTAACATGGTCCGCCATTGGCTCTATCGCCAGGGCGAAGAGAATCGTGGAGAACGGGAAACCCTGGCGGGTGCCTCTGAAGCGAGGGATTAGGCCAGACGTGTGGGAGTTAACTCGAACTCTGGCAACTGGTGAGGTGTAAAGTAATTTAATATATCCAATCATGTTAGGTCCGATGCCCATGGTTTCCATTACCAACCACATATATTTCCAGGACACCATGTTGAACGCCTTCTCAGCATCGAGTGTGACCGCTACCGCATTGGCGCCTTGGTCAATTCGGGACATGACATTGAGGAGTCTTCTAATATTGTGGGATGTGGATCTCCTGGGCACAAACCTTGATTGATCATCATGTACCATATATGTCATGACTGGAAGAAAGCGGTTAGCAATTACTTTAGCGAAAGTTTTGCTATCTAGGTTCATCAGCGAGAGGGGTCTATACGATCCACATTCATAGCTGGGTTTGCCGGGTTTGAGTAGTATAGTGATGGCCGCCTCGCGCAAGGTGGGAGGGAGAGTTCCCAACCGGAGTGCCTCGTCCCATACCACAAGCAATTTAGGGGCCAGCAAGGCAACGTGCTCTTGATAAAATTCAGCCGTAAGCCCGTCAGGGCCCGGTGCCTTGTCCTTAGGGAGACTGGATATGGTCTTGACGATTTCATCCAACAAAATTGGAGAGTCCAACTGGTCCCTGGTTGCGGGGGAGACACAGGTCGTGGGTATTTGCTCAAGGAGGTTTCTCATATGAGATTCACTCTGTTCAGGAGGTTGGGAGTATAAATCCCTGTAGAAGTCTGTGAAGACGTCTAATATCTGTTGGTCGGACCATTGCATTGCCCCCCGTTTATCCTTAACACCAGCTATCTGGGCCTGGCCCCACTCTCCCTGTGTCAAAGCGGCTAGTGTTTTGCCGGGTCTATCACTCTCTCCATACTTCCGGGCTGCTTGAGGGCAGGTAAAGTGCTGGACCTCCCTTGTGGCCAGTTCATTAAATAACTTCAATTCTTCGCTTATCTGGGAGAGGACAGCAGGGCTAACTGATGCCGGGTGCGCCCGCTCTAGGTCGTGTAGTCTAGCTTCCACGCGGCTGAGGGCTGCTCTGATAGTTTTAAGGGCTCCCGCCTCCCTAGAAATGGCCATGCCTCTGATAAAGGCCTTGAAGGTGTCCCATCGGATTCCCATAGCGGTGGATTGGGGTGTATTGTGTTCAAAGTAGGATTGGATGTCGGCAAGGATGACTGCCCTGAATACAATATCCTGAAGGGCAGCCGACTTGAACCGCCACGTGTTGATGGTAGGCGAGGGGACACCCAGGGCCAGAGAGAGCAGGACCGGAGCATGATCCGACAGCGTGCGGGCAAGTATACATGTGTCCACCACTCTACCAAGCATCCCACAGGAACTGTCATGAACTGGGGAGTAGTAGGTATATTCTCGTGCCTGTGGGTGCAGTGTCCTCCATACATCACAAATATCGAGGGTTGTGCAGTGAGCCAGTAATCTACGCGATGCACCCAACTGCAGTCTAGGGGCCGTGCCAGTCCTGTCCAGGGCAATGCGTAAGATGAAATTCATATCCCCCACCCAAATGATCTGTACTCCCACATAGCCCAGCAGGATGGACGCCACCAGATCTATAAAATCGGATGAGTCTACATTAGGGCCGTTGGTATTCACCAGGAGGTACTCCCTATTGGTTATCGTACAATGCAGTATGACATATCTCCCCTCCACGTCAATGTAACTTCTGTGTAGTACAAACTTGAGCGACTTGTGAATCATCATCAGGACCCCCCTGGCCCGTGTAGAGTATGAGGTAAAATATCTATTGGGGCCCCAAGATGGTTCCATACACTTCGTGAGAGGGCCCATAGCGTGTGTCTCCTGCAATAATAGTATTTTGCATCCATGTCTGTTGGCGTAGGCCATGACTTTACGGGCTTTAGTGTAGTTGCTCAGGCCCCGAATGTTCCAGGACATTACTATGGTAGACATTCTAGGGGTCTAAGGTACACCCCAGCATTGTCGCCGTGTAACATATTCACCGTGTGAGCCGCCACTATGCCTGTGCCCTGATGCAGTGTAGTATGCAAAACTGCCTCTGCCGTTTCCGATAACAATTCCCAACTCATATCCTCCACCCACCCGCACCACCCCATCCTTGTGGGTAATGTGCCCGACCACCCCCCTCTCTATAAAATCATAATCCCCCAGTAACTGTGGGTCAGCGGTGGATCCCTAACATGGGTCCAATTCGCTAGTGGCCCAACCGGGCCCAGAACCTAACTCCAATGTAACAAACATAACCATTGCAATCGCAGTGGTTTACGCTGCTGCCGTGAGGTGTAACTAGGACAAACACGGATAGCATAGAGTATCAAGCGGTATGACAAACATTGGAACGCATAATAATCACTTTGTCACACACCAGACAATTCGCACAGAAGGCAGAGTGCCCACCTCCCGGGTGGCATGGGCTCCCGAGAGTAGGAGCAATTGAGCAAATGCGGGGACCGATGTGGGTAACTGAGAGCAGACCTGCGGGGACCAGGAAGGGACCGCAGGCAGCCCCGCAGGGGGGCCTCGCCAGGTGTGATTGTTTCGATAGCAAATGTGTATGCGCGATTAAAACAGTGGAGTGTTGTTACCATCAGCACATTACAGAACAAGCAGTGATGATTAGGCTACATGATCACTGACTGAGATGGGTTCAGTCATTGGCTGCAAGGTCTTCATTCACATTGTGGAGTGGTATCTAGGACTCTATGAATTTCATGGCTTCCTCCGGGACAGTGAAAAAGTACAGTTTTTCTCTGAAGGTTATCTTGAGCCAGGCCGGAAAAAGGATTGCATAGGGGACATTACGTTCTCGTAGTAGTTTCTTGACTCCTAGGAACTGACGTCTCTCTGGTTGTACCCCAACAGAAAAGTCAGGGAATATACAAATGGTGTGTGAGTCAAGGCGGAGGTCCCCTTTCTCACGAGCCAGGTGGAGGATGAGATCCCTATCCCTGTAATTGAGGATCCTGGCAATTATAGGCCTGGGGAAATCCCCAGGCTTAGGGTGCGGTGATAGGGCCCGGTGAGCTCGCTCGACCGTAAAGTGTGGTGACAGGATAGGGTCGCCGAGGAGGTCTTTAAGAAGAGTCTCAACAGCCAGCTCCATATGCCTCGAAGGGCGTTCTCCGGAACCCCGACAATACGAAGATTGTTCCTGCGTGAGCGGGATTCGAGATCGTCACATTTCGCCTTTACAGCTTTCATATCTCGGGTCATGGTGGTCACCATGTCCTGTAGCGAATGTAAACTGTCTTCGTTTGCCCCGATACGATTTTCGGCCTCCGTGATTCTGGTTCCAGCCTGGTCAACACACGATTTGAGGGATGCCACATTAGCGTTAATGTCATCAAGCTTTTCGTAGAAGGATGCAAAATTCTTGGCCATAGACTCCATCATCGCGGTAAGATCAGGGGCAAGAGCACTGGCGGAGGGTTCGTAACCAGGGTCCCCCAGAGCGGGTGCTGCAGGCTCAGCCTCCGCACGTGTGGTGGTTTTTGCAACCTTGTCCATGGCACCCACCTTGTTGGCCCCTTTAGATCTATTAGGCATTACAGTTTCGATAGGGGGGCCCGCCAGCATGGACCCCGAGCTCTGCAGGGCATAGGTGTGCAGTGCCAAGATCAGCGCCAAATGGAGGAGCCCGGTGTAGGAGACAGCCCAGTACTTGCTTTCAAAGTCGATTGGTGATGGAGTTACAAGGGGGTTTCAGTGGGGTGGCTGCGCCAAGGTGCTGGTGGGTGGTTGGTGATGTAGCCCTCAGCATTGGGCGTATCCAGACAATGGAGGGTTGTTTTATGAGGCAGCCGAGGCGATGGTTGGGCCACTGTGTAAGTGGGGCGCCCGACAGCCCAGCACTACAGTGGTGAAGAGATGGTGTCGCTGTGGAGCCCCCAGCGGGCGAAATGGGACAAATACAGCCTCCACGCAGGTCAGGGGACCCTAAGGCTGTGTGCCACCAGGCTATGGGGAGGGGTGTCGGAATAAAAAAGTATATCGTGCCTCCTATTGTAATAAATATATTAATATTGGCCTACGCCAAGCTGCTCGAAAGTCACTTGCGAGATCTGTGTTACAAGGTCCTGACCTTTAATCCATGTAGGCCGCCATTTTTAGGTCAAACCGCCATTTTAGGATTTATGTGGAAAAGTCACCCTGTGAGCTAAAATGGTGGACAATGTCATTGCAAAATACAACATGGCCGTCTTGACCTTTGTTCATCGCTAATGTGTAATCTGCCTGCAGGCTACTTGTTGAGGTCATGAACTGAGACCTCGTCCTACGTTGACCTATGTGTAAAAGGATTACTCGCGCAATGAAACCAATCCACAAGTATATATTATGATAATGTATTCTGTATTGAACAAAGACCATCTGTTTTATTACATTGTATTAGTGTTTAAGAAGACTTGCAATATGAAACTTAGAATACACAGTTAATGCATACGCTTATTGTTACATGTAATAAAGAACAAACCAGTTAGATGCGGTTATTTGAGACTCGGCAACGAACCCTAGAATTGATGTATAAGGTAGAATATTAACCCGAAGAGGGGTTGGACATAGTGCTCACAAAATGTATAAAAAGCGAATGCATTCTAATGTACAGTCTCTTACTGAACACACTGAACCACGCTGGAGTTCGTTGTGTTGTACTGAGGGCGGATAGCTATCTGACTTTGCACTGTTTTGTAATTGTATTCGATAGAGAATAAAGTACTTTGTATGTTCCTTTGTAACTTGTGTTTGGTGTATTTCCTTTTGGGGTACTCAGCCTCGGTATTTTGTTTCTGTTTTCAGAGGGAGGCTGAGTGAAGTTGGTCGTGGCCAAGTGAGGCCGTGATGTGGAGACGGTGAGGTCAGTAGGTTGTGCAGATCTCCAGCATAGGGAACGCCAGGGCCATGAAGAGTTATGTTGTTGCTCTGCCAGGGGGATGAAAGGCGTAGGGACAGGCGTGCGGTGACGGCCAGGCAAACAAGACAGCGTTAAGGAAGCGGTATTGTTGTGGGTCCCCTAGGTGACAGCGAAAACACAATTAGGATCCACAGTCCTGCAGGTGCTATCAGGCTTCAGTTGTCATTGAGCTCCAGCGCCAGATGTGACAGGGCCGTTGAAAGGGAGAGCAATGTGGTGCCCTCCAGGCAGATGCATGATGGGCGGGATATGGCGCAGGTTAAGGCAATCCTGGGGAGAAGTGGATGGACTGTATGGGGCCAGCGGCCCACCGGGCGCAATCAGGCCTCAGATGTTGTTGAGGGTCAGAGGCCAGGTGTACCAGGACCCACTGCCAAGTCTAGTTGATGGGGAGGGCCAGGGGGGCACCCATACAGGAGCAGTGCCGCGTGGGCTTCCAATGCAGGAGAGCTTCACTGGGGGTCAGCCCCCCCGGCTCCTCACCTGCCCCGCAAGCACAGGCCTCCGCTCGCGAAGTGCGCCGCCGGGTCCCACAGCTGCAGCAGGGTGTGGGCGCCGTCCAGGAAGCGAAGAGTTAATGTGGCTCCGGGCCGCCATGCGCGGTCCTCTCCAAGGCGGTCCTCCGCCGGCACCAGCCCGCTTCCACACGGGCGGTCAGGGTCGGGCCGCAGCGCCGCACGGCGGGGAGGAGGGGCAGCCACGGGCACCAGACCAGGCACAGCCTCAGCCCCCTGGTGCAGCGTGGCCAGCCGGCGGGGATGCCGCGGCACTCGGGGAGGGAAGGCTCGATCGCAGCCGCCGAGCCCAGCACAGAGATCCAACGACAGGAGCAGGGAGGGATGGATCCAGTGCGCCTCTGAGCACGGCGTGATCACCCCCCAAGGGCAGCCCCCAGCTAGGTCTCCAGCAGCGCCGGGGTCCGGCCCGGCGGCCAGGCCCAAAACAACAATCGGGCACAGCAGGTCCCCCGAGCACAATCCTGGCCGGAATCAGGTAGGGACCACCAGCAAAGTGTCAGCAACAATCTGGGATGGTTTGAGGGCGATGGGTATAGCGTAAACCGCCGATGTGGCCGGATATATGTCCACACTCCACGGAGCCGCAAAGCTAGGCAACCATTTTCAGGCTGCTCAACAGCGCGCCCCCACGGATATTTTTTTCAATTTGCCCCTCTCTGTTCTCAGAATTCCGTATGTTTTAAGAGAAACTTTTGACTTATATTGGTTGTCTACATTTTTTATCTCACTTTTTTGCTTTCATGGCTCTATATCTAGCAAAGGCTAGCCTCATGATTTCTCCTTTGACAACCGGCTTACATGCATCCCAAAAGAAATTGTTATTAATAGTCGGCTGTTTGTTATCTTTAAATTAACCAGCTAAGGCTGCTTCATTTTTGACAGCTATAACCGGGCCAGTCAGAAGAGAGCCATTCAACCATCAGGTATTTGTAGGACAGGAAGCATTTAAGGAAGACGCCATCAGTAGAGAAATTGGGAAGTGATCAAAAAGGACTTTACATCCAATATGCACAGAACACATTGAAAGAGAGATCCTGACACCAAATAAAAATATAGCCAAGAATATCTCCTTTGCATATATGAATACTGTGTGACATCGCTAGTCAACAGTACCTTCAATCAAAGGCTAGGGGAAAAGGAAGTTAAACAGTGATGTGAGTACAGAGTCTATCCCTGGTTGGATATAATACTACATTAATGACTCCTCCCATTATTAATTCACCTTTGTGAACATTGGCAACTCTGGTAAACAAACCTTAAAAAAATGTATTTCTGCCTCTGTTAGACCCATAGATAAAAACAATTGTTAGAGGCCTTTTGTCTATACTAAAATGCAATCCAACATATCTACTGTGAGAGTCATAACATCTGGCGCCAATTGAAACATCATGGTTCCTATTAAACCAAATTGCAGCCCCCTTTTTCTTATATACAGAGCATGAAAGGACTGGTGTCTTCTGAAGGAGTGCAATATGCGATTCATGGCCAACCAACCGAGGCAGGATGTTTTTCCGCCTACCCGGAGCATTAAGGCTTTGCACATTCAGAGGGACTATTTTTTATATTTGCCATTGTAGTGAATTATTTCTTTGCCAAAGAGCCCCCATAGGTAGGCTCAAATTCCCAGTACTTTAAATGTTGAAGGTATAGCCCTGGATTCACTTTCCTCATCATAATAATAATAATTTTGTATAATATAAGAGAAACTGACCACGACATATCTGTTGCATGCATTACTTGTGTCGAGTCAAAACAGAAATTGTTTGTTGTACACAGGCCTGTTGTAAAAGAGCAGGCCTGCCAGTGGAATCCATTGTGGCTGGTGCACACACATATATATACTGATAAGTCTCCTTCACTTTAGATGAAATGGTGAACATTTCGTTTTTTGTCCATGAATGAACTTTGGAACAGTGGTGCATCAATGAGCGCCATTTTTCTAGCAGACTTTCCACAGACCCACAGACCCATCACAAGTTTTGAAGCTCCACCAAAGATGGTTGCTGAAAAACTGGGACCACTGTAAAATATTTTCAGAACCCTTTTTTTTACCTGCAGCTGTGATTTTTTAATTGATTGATTTGGCAACGTGCCATACATCAAATAGATGTCAAATATTTGGAAACTGCTCTTGCATGGCCTTTGCTATTGAAACATGTCTGTCAGTGGCTATGAGGTCTCTTTGCATTCCCCTTGATTGAAGATGTTCGATGGATTTTATGAAACCATGTTTCTCAATGGCCACTGAAGATGTACATTCGGACACCTGCACGACCTCCGAACTAACCATTTTTTTAGTTTCCATGTCCTGAAAGTGTTATGTGCAGTACTGTGCTGAAAATCTGTCACACTGTCCATCGCTAGCCTGAACCGCTTGCCAGAGAATGTCCTTTCGATTAACATTTGTTAAATTTTCCAGGCTTGACTAATAGCGGGAAATAAAAATTATCTTTGATATTGTAGTACTGCATTTTTGCAAGGAACAAATTCCCACAAATTCACAGAAACTGGACAACTTACTAAAAGTAGAGCCACTGAAAGGTAGAGCTGCTGAACAAAAGTAGATTTCCAGATGGCACTTTGCCCAGCATCGGTTGAGCGGACCATGAAAATGTACGATGGAGGTGGGCACAGGTGGCAAGGATTTTCAGGTTTGTGCCTTGTACTACACGAGTCACAATCGCAAATGGCTCCCCTCATATTTTTCCCCTCGCTGCATGCACACATTCCAGCATCAGTATAATCTCCACCAGGCAGCTGTCAAATACAATGTATTTATACTCCTTTATTAACAAATCTTCCTGCATGATTGTGGATTGTGACTCTACTCTGGTGGAAATTTTGACTGAACTAGGCAAACTGAAGTCGAGATCTTTGGCAGGTTCATCGGACAACTGCGTTGAAGCTTCAATCTGTGTTAGTTCAGCTGGTGTTATTTGCACACGAATTGGAGAAACCGTCAACAACGAATGTTTATTGGGTGGACCTTTTTTTGCTGATGTAGATTGTGTCAAGTGGTCCTCGAGGAATTGCAATGAATCTTCATTATATTCAGTTTCATCTTCATCTTGTAGAGCTCTCACATTGTAGCAATGGTCCAACAATACTTTGCTGGCTTCGCCGGTCACATTCAATTAATTTTCTGGCCATTGGACATAAGATTCTCGAGTCTGCTTATTGACTGGACCACGCTGCGCCTCAAACAGTAGTTGCTCCATGGTGAAATCTGTTTGGCAAGCAGCATCTTTGGTTTCATTTGTTGTCTGTGTCTTTATACTTCTTTTCCTTCTGGGCCTCTAGGAGATTGGTTGTAAAAACATGTTCAATGTGAATCACACATACAGTAGATAGCAATTTAAATAAAAAAAACATGTTATGGAGAAAACACCAACCCAAACCTCTTGGAGAAACGAAAAAGAAAGTTTGTTATTTATCCTTGTTTTCTCGATTTTCTGTGAAACTGTGGTCCTCTCTGTAACGACTGCACCAGCAAGCTGGTCCACCACCATAGAATCAATGTGCCTCCTCTTCTAATTCCCAACCGTGCACACATTCCTTGAATAGAACATTGATAAAAAAATATATATATTTTTGAAATTAAAATCTTTCATAACACACATCCCTTACATACATAACATCGTAAACAGTGTACGTCATTTAGTCAAAATATACATTTCGATTTTCACCTGATTGAAGGCCAGTGTACTCGATCGGAGATCACTGTGCCAAACATACTGATTCTAATGTTGCCCTCAAACATCTTGCAATGTAATCAGCATTAGGGAGAATTAGTAACATTGGGACTGACATGAGAAAAGTATGAAAGCATGCACGTTTATATGAATGTCACTGGCCCTCATTACGACCCTGGTGGAGGTCCATGGTGCAATTTGCACCATGGACCATGGCGCAGAGCTGCCAACTCCGCCATGGGGGTTGGCGGACTTACCGCCCCATTCCGACCTTGGCGGGGCGGTAAGTCCCAATCCCCATTTACCCTTCCCCATTCCCATTTTTGCCCCATAGGGTATAATGGGAGTGGGGAAGGCGTTAATTACGCCACCGTAGAATACGGTGGCGTAATTAACGAGGGGACCCGTAGCGCCATGGATTTTTCCGCCCGGAAAATCCGGGCGTAAAAATCGCCATGGCGCTACGGAAAGTCCTAATCTGGCGGAGAGGTACGCCATGCATTACGCTGGCGTAAACCCCTCTCCGCCAGGGTCGTAATGAGGGCCACTGTCTGATAGTATTCTATGTAGGATTTACTTTCTTTCATTCTTGGGAACTGTCAGTACGCATACCTCATACTCTGGACAAGCTCCAAAGGATGATGTGATTGTAGTCGAGGTACCAGCATCCCCCTGTAACACAGTACTTGTTTCAGTATAGATGAAAACCGCTGAATGGAACAGAGACAATGGGATGCAGACAATGGAACATATAAAGAGAAACACTTCAATGACACATGTAAACAACCGACCGGATACATAAACAATTTCATATTATTTGAAATTGAAAGCATAATGCATTCTCGTAATTGAAAAGTAAAAATATAATACCTGGTAGGCGCTAGAAGTTTTTTTTGACTCAGGAAAAGAAATGGATGCAGTTTCTTGCTCTTTCATTTTCAGTGCATTGTCACAAAGTCGCAAAAGGGAAAATTTGATTTGCATTAGACGTGTGGGAAGATTCAACTCTTGATAATATGATCACCTGCAAATCTGTAGGGCTCACCATTGGTATATTGGATGTGTCGGTGTTGTTGTCACTTGCGAGGGTCTGTGCTCCAGTCAGTGTGCTCTCCTAAAAAAAAGGACATGTCAAGCACGCAATTACGAAAAGATTATGCTTCTTTTGAAAGGCACTATGGCATTGTTTTCTATTGTGGTCATAATTACTTTCTATAATGCTCCATAAACCAGGGACAGATGTGTAGTAAAATGTGGTATAGTTACAAGGTAATACAATATGGTTAATACGCAATTCATCATACGGGACTCACCTGAGGCAGCTTGTGCACGAATAGAGTTGGAATTGCATTGGGAAGCAATTTACGAGACGTTCTGAGTCGACGCTTTTTTGTATACTGCGATTGGTCGTACATATCCGGGGTAAAGTGCAGGCTGCAGATGCGGAATCGATTGGCCCTCTTGTCTCCCAAGACAGCCACGACTCTACTTTCAAGCTCGTCCACTGGAAATCCAGAACGCTGAAGCCATTCTCTTATTAAATCGATATTCGTCAGGAATTTATGCATGGTAGTGCCGATTATTTTGACATGCCTCCTAGAACCGCAACCGAAAAGCATGCAAGCAGGCATTCTTGGAAAATCTGTATAAAAAAGTACACATAATTACAAACAAATTCTACAGAGATGAGATTTATAGGTTTATATCAAACTTTTCTATAGACATGGTTCGAGAAAGATGATATTCTATCACTATTGACACTGCCGAAATGTGCTATATATCGAGATCACAACCCTTTAAACAGTAGACAATGGTAAAGTAATTGAGATGAATGAACATTACACCAGTAGGTACATTTGTTCGAAATAGATAGACATTTTGAGATCTTAAAGAGCTGATTAGGTGACCTACCCTTGCCTTGACTAACAAACAATTGGATTCAGCAAGCAGGGTAGTTAGTAGCAGGAGAGCAGGTAGCATGATCTCGTTGACTTCCCGTGTTCACAGATGTTCTCAGGATAACTCTCAAGGGGTTTATAAAGAATTAGAAAAGTGGGTGTGTATGTGATGCAGGGCCGGAACACTGCTGAATGGTGACACACTTATGTGGATTGCATGGGTGCAGCCTGCTTTATGGGAGACACCCTGGAGACACTGGGTCTGGGTAGGCCATGTGTACAGTGGCCCCTATGAGGTAGATACCTTTGAAGTGTACATGGTGTTTGGCACCTTGGCCGTTCTCACCCTGCCAGCCCCCTTGAGAGGACAGGGCCACAGGTGCAAACTGCCTTGATAGTGGAGGGGGGATGGATGGGCAAGAGGCGTGCAGACAAGGTCCGGAACACTGCTGAAGGGAGACACACTTATGTGGATTGTAGGGGCGCGGCCTGCTTCATGGGAGCCAGCCTGGAGACACTGGATCTGGCTAGGCCATGTGTATAGTGGCCCCTGTGAGGTAGATACCTTTGAAGTGTACATGGTGTTTTGCACCTTGGCCGTTCCCACCCTGCCAGCCCCCTTGGGAGGGCAGGGTCACAGGTGCAAACTGCCATTGATAGTGGAGGGGGGATGGATGGGCAAGAGGCGTGCAGGCAAGGTCCGGAACACTGCTGAAGGGAGACACACTTATGTGGATTGTAGGGGCGCGGCCTGCTTCATGGGAGCCAGCCTGGAGACACTGGATCTGGCTAGGCCATGTGTATAGTGGCCCCTGTGAGGTAGATACCTTTGAAGTGTACATGGTGTTTGGCACCTTGGCCGTTCCCACCCTGCCAGCCCCCTTGGGAGGGCAGGGTCACAGGTGCGAACTGCCATTGATAGTGGAGGGGGGATGGATGGACAAGAGGCGTGCAGACAAGGTTCGGAACACTGCTGAAGGGAGACACACTTATGTGGATTGGAGGGACGTGGCCTGCTTCATGGGAGCCAGCCTGGAGACACAGTGTCTGGGGAGGCCATGTGAGCAATGGCCCCTGTGCGGAAGATACCTCTGAAGTGTACATGGTGTTTGGCACCTTGGCGGTTCCCACCCTGCTAGCCCTGCCAGGACAAGTGAGCGTGTCCTTGATTCAATGAAAAATTGAAACAACTATTCATAAAAGATGATTTTTATTTGATTGTGTTGCTGATGTTGATGCCACAAATTGTATACTTCCGGTTGCAGCCCAGTGTGGGAAAATCCCCTGTACTGACCGGTGTCACTGGGGAATTTGGCTCGAATGGCACCAATGACACAGGCAGGTATTACTCGTCAAACACGTTGTATCCGTGCCTCCTATGAAGCCACCATGTAAACGCACGATAGGCCACCAGCCTGCACCACCTGTGGAAGAGAAACATACAAACTCAATTTAAATGAACATGATAAGTGCACAAACCTTAGTTGAAAATGCAATCTTGTGTCCTATGGCATAGTTGCCAGTACAAATGTGACTTCATGGAACAATCGACTTGGTCTTTAAAGTGTAGACACATTACAAAGGTGAACACCAATGCAATCCATAATATTTGGGGAACAGAGAAATATTGTTTCATGGTTGTACGTGAAAGACACATAAGATGACCACTATGATTTCCCCAAATCACGAGAGATGTATTTGAGTTGCCAGACTACATTTATTTGTCAGTGATAGATCAAAGTTAAGATAATATAGGAGACAAACCTAAAATGTTAGGTTTCCTAAGTTATATCAGATCTAGAGTACACTTACTTGTTACATGGATTGTGAGGGCAAACTGTTGCGTGAAGTTCGTGCATAAGCACCATCATAATCCTCAAGACGGACCTTGTGAGGCAGGCTGCCCTGAAGTCATGCAGCTGGGTAACGCATAGAGGCCGTGTCTCGTCTTCCGATATGTAGGCCAAGCATCCAGAGTTTTCTGGCCAGCAGCAGTTCTGATCCTTGGTAGGCATGACCTTGCACCGATTGCAGGTACACCAGGTGGAGACATCATCCGTGCGACTAGGCTCATCATCTGGTGATTCGTCCTCCCAACTGTTGTCCGATGCCCCATCGTTTCCGCATCTTTCTCTTTCAACTAAATCTGGCTCAGAATACTCTGGCTCGTACTGGTAGGGCTGTATTGTTGCCATTATACGACAAAATTAAACTCGATAGTAATGCTAGTACTAGTATCGGTTCGCACAGGCTACGAGCAACGAAGATAGCTGAAAAGAGCAGAAACAAGTGACAGGATATACAAAAAAAGACAGTGAAACGGTTAAAAAAGCAACTCTGATGTCCGATCAGAAGCGGTCTGTTTATACTTATTGAGGAAAGAGGCGTCCTGCCATTTTCATGGAGACACGTCATTAGCTGGCGCACAGAGAACGTTGACACGAGACATGCATGCGCATTGTGAAATGGGCCGTATGCGTCTAGTGATGTCAGCTTCAGGGGCAGGGGATATGATTTAGTGCCGCAAGGGCACTTGGAGCAAGAAATTGGAGCGGAAAGATATGGAGCGAGGAAGGGAGGTGGAAAGGGAGTGACTGGAAAAGCAGTTCAAGGAAAGAATAGAAAGAAAGTTGCAGGAAAGGAAGACAGTGAAGAGGGAGATAAGGGAGAAAAGGGAGATGGCGATGGAAAAGGCAGAGATACGGACGGAGATAGTGGAGCAGGAAGCATGCAAGTTAGCAGAGAGGGAACAGAGGAAATTGCAGCTGGATAGACTGGTGAGGGAATAAGCACAAAAAGAGGAGGAGGAGCGAGCAATAAAGGAAGTTAGCGACCAGGTTGCCTGGGAATGGGAGAGAAATAGGCGACGGGAGGAAGGGCGAACAGAACCACACAGCTCGAATATAAGTGGAAGAAGCCCAGTACGGAGTGGCGTAGCACGCCTAGGATTATGGAAAGGAGACAGCAGGTATAATCTGATGGACATTGATCTTGAGTTAAAACCTGACACCGATTTGACATCAAGGAGATTGAATTTCTCAGATGACTTTTGTAGCCACATGGTCGTAGGGTCTGACAATGATGACAGGCATAGCGGTGATGAGAGGGGGGTCCGAGCAGACTTTACATCACAAGGTCAGGGGAGGGAGATTCATGGGAGTGTAGATTAGACGGACGGAGAGAAGGAGGGGCCAATCCAGAAAAACTAACACAACAAGAAACTGACAGGTGCACCACACATAATACATATGTCAACAGACTCAGGGACCTTCAGGGCGCAGGAGAGAAGAGACAACACTGGCACATTCTAGAGGCCGATTGGCTAGAGCTCATGACGAAACCAAAGGAGTGCCCACATTAGAACCTGTGGATATATGCACTGACGTTGAGGACGAAAGGGGGCCTATTCAGATCAGGCAGTATTAAAGAACATCAGAAGAAAGGGCAGCATATTCGCAAATGCCCTTATTAGAGAGGGGAGTGACAAGGCCTCAGTATGTGCCCTGGAAATACACAGACAAGGAGAATGTTAAGTGTAGATTACCCTCATTAGGTGTGGTAGCTGGGAAATGGATTTATGAGATGGAGAAACTGACAGCAGGTCACAGGTTGGCGTGGGTGACTTAAAGAGGTTATTGGTTTCAATATTGAGTAACACAGCGGATGGCATATGGAAGAGGGCGGGGTTCCCAGGTGTGATGATACAAAACACAGCACATGACAGGGCACCATTTGCAAATTGCAGAGCAGCAGTATGGCAAGCACTACGGACACAATACCCAGACATGTCAGATATCGGTCCATTACGTCACTCAAATTGTGTGAGGACGAGGATCCTGTTCAATACATTCAGGAGATTCAAGAGCTCTGGCGCCTTGAAACTCGAGAGCCGTGGGACAAAACGATAGAAATCTTTTATCATATCTTAGTGCAAGGACTCCCAGAACCAGTACACAAGAGTTTGAATAAATCGGAAGGGATGTAAGTAAAGGGATGGCCAGAGATACAGCTCACCATAATACACCACTGTAGATTGTAGCAGGAGAAGGTTAAACAAAAGGCAGAGGAAAGGAAGGCAGACGAGGCCAAGTTAGTACAAATGAAATGATCAAAGTATGCCATGGAAGGGCGGTGATAACCTGCTCCACCCCGCAAGCACCAGCACCACAGTAGCAAGGTCAACAACCACAGCAATACGCACCGGCGAATGGGAGGAGGGTACATGGGGTGGGGAGGATTTCGACCAGGGTTCAGAGGAAGGGGAGGACTTCAAAGAGGACGTGGCTTTGGACCACAAACACATCACAATGAAGGGGGATTTCAGGGATACAATCAACAGATACAGCAGGGGCCAGGAGACTTCCCAGGGGGCTTTCCAGGACAGGGGAGGGAATCACATCAGTGCTGGACATGTGGTCAGCTAGGACATATTTCAAGAGTGTGTAGATTCAGAGGGGCTCAACAGAACTGGGTAGATCAGGGACTGCACAACTATCAAGGGGGACAGGATGATTATTAGTATGCTCAAGGTACCCAGCAACAGAGACAGATACAGGGCACCTATGAGCAGATGCCACAAGTACAAACGCAGGCCCCAGCACCACTACAGGTACAGACGCAGACCCCACAAATAACAGCACCATTACCCCAGTACTTACTAGCATCACAGCCAAGAGGGAATGTGCAGCAGTTAGTGCAAATACAGGACAGTGACACAACACAGCCCATGGACACAGTGCCAACGGTACCAGTTAAAAGGCTTCGAGGAGTTACCATGGTAGGGAACAACCCTTTCACAGGAAATTGATTGTCATTGTACCCTCAATAGGACAGCCCACAGACGAACTTGATGTGTCCCATCCTGATGGTCAAACCCAATCCTGCACAGGAACCTTGCATAGGGGTGGCGTATGGTGACAAAACGTTTTCCTTTCTTGTTGACGGTGAGGCGACTAGGTCATGCATCCGGGAAGGGACATTTGCGTTGTTAGGCAATGCCATGAACGGTTTACAGTGATAATTTCGACAACAAAAATGTCGAAAGTCAAAATATCGAAAAAAAAATGTCGAAAAAAAAAATGTAGACTTTTTTTTCAATGGTTCCCCCCAACCCCCTTTTTTATTTTTTTTTAATTTTTCCCTTTTTTTTAACTTCTGAACCCCTAAAATAAATATATAATTAAAAAAAACGAAAGTCGCCATTTTTTTTTCGACATTTTTTTGTCGACATGTTTGCCTGTCGACATTTTTTTTTCGAAATTATGACCACCCACCGCCATGAACACTCAAGGATTCTCTGGGGCTCGGGAAGTGGTTCCTTTCACTGATAACATCTCTCTATCTATAGGAGATCACAACCTATCACTACCTTTACTTTATCCTGACAGGCACCTGTAAACATCTTGGGACAAGACATCGTGAGCAGGCTGTACATGACCATTTCATTCATTGATAAAGGCATAATTTGCTCAACACCAGGCACACACATGTTGAATGTAAGACAGATTGTCCAGGTATATTGTGGTAGCACAGTACATAGGGGGGTGCCAATGTACCCAGAAATGTTCCAATATGGAACAGATATTGCCATCGCATGGATCCCAGGCATTGCAGGGGAGGTGTGGCGGGTGCCTAGTGAATATCTATTCAGGCCAGAAACACCATTGGATGAGCCAGAGGGGACCATCGTGTGTTGAGATCCAGTCAGCGCTGGCTAGTGAGGATTGGATTGTAGTGCATTAAACAGATGACCCAGGGAGGGCATGGCGAGCAAAAATTGCCGTTGCAGAAGGGTGCAGGCTCACAACAGTGACAGATGAAGAACTCTTTGTAGAAGAGAGGCTGGAGATGGAAATGGTGTTCGAAATGAGTTCAACATTCTGGCTACAGATTCATTACAGAGAGGTACCACAGAGGATGGCGCTGGCGCTGGAGGTTCCACCCTCATTATTCGAGGAGGACGTGACCAAGATACCAGACAGCTTATGGACCACCAGTCCGTATGATGTAGCGTGCATCAAAAGCATAGGGGCGGTGAAGATCAAGTTTAAACAAGGAGCAATATTACCCAGAGTAAAACAGTATCCCTTAACCAAGGAGGCAGATGAGGGCATTTACGAGACAATCAACACCCTCATTGAGAGAGGCATTGTAGTATCATCAGATTCTCCATGCAACACGGCAGTGTACCCCGTGCGTAAGGCTAATGGGGTCATGGCATTTTATTCAAGATTTACGCCCTCTTAACCACATTGTAGAAGCAGAGCATCCAGTAGCAGCAAATCCTGCAACAATTTTGTGTGGCATTCTAGTGGAAGCCACCTGTTTCACAGTCATTGATCTAAAAACGCATTCTTTTCAGTACGACTACACCCAGACTCACAAGGTCTTACCAGCTTTATGTGCCGCCAGCAGAAGTGGAAACATATTTGTTTGCCACAAGGGTACTGCGAATCACCATCTATCTATAATAGAGTGATCCAGATGGATCTAAGCAATATTGAGATAGAGAGCACCATCCTACAGCACGTTGATGACATTTTGATTTGCAGGAAGATAGAAGATCAATGCAGGACAGTGAGATAAATGCAACAGTTCCTGGGGTTGTGCAATTACTGCAGAGCATGGGTCTTTGACTACAGCACATACACTAGACCACTCCTGACTGCAATTAAAGAGGCTCAGAAGGGAACAAAGACACTACACCTGACCACAGAGATGACTGAAGCATTTGAGGAATTGAAGCTAGCCATACGTACCGCCCCAGTACTAGGGACCCCTCCCTACAAGAGAGAGTTCTTTCTGTTCTCCCACACTGATGGTGTAGTGATTAAAGCAGTACTGACACAGAAAAGGAGCTTGGCCATAAGCCAATTCCTTACTACAGTGGATAACTTGACTCAGCGATGAGAGCACACTATCCGTGCAAACAATCCTTGGAAGCTACAGCCTTCACACTGGAGAGAGCATCAGCGGTGACAACGCGGTGCACCACCACTCTTTACATGGAGCACACCCTGTTTGCGATACTGCATATCCCAAAGAGCACACTGACCACACAGAGATCATCAGGGTATGAGGTCATACTATCAAATGTAGGGCTGAGGATAGTGCGCTGTAAGACCATAAACCCAACCAAATTTTTGGCAGACGTCCACTAGCCGGGGGACTGGGCTCATGACTGCGCAAGGAACATAGAGCAATTCAGTGAGGTGAGACACGTAAGGTGGAAGAAGACACACTTGAGGGGGGAGACGTGCTGTACATTAACAGTTCATCGACCATTAACCAGACTGATGGGGTCAGGAGGACTGGCACTGCTGTAGTAAGAATGAAAGAGGACTGGACAAGTGAGGTGGTTGTGAGTGCACAGTTGCCATCTCATTACTCGGCACAAGAAGCAGAACTAGTGGCTCTCATACTGGCACTAGAACACAGCGCAGACAAAAGTCTGACAACATATTCTGATAGCGCGTACGTCACATCAACAGTACACTTAGGATTGGCGCGATGGCTTACGAGAGGGAGAAGAGCAGATAGGACACCAGTGCAGCATGCGCTCTTGTTAGGCAAACTAATTGACTTGATCACCTATCCCAGAGAACTAGCATTGGTGAAGTGCCAGGCACACACCAAAGGAAAAGATGCAATCTCAAGGGGAAATGAGGCAGCAGACTATGAGGCAAAATGTGCAACATATTTCGGGGAATTGTGGGAACTGACAGAGAGACCCAACACCCCAGCAGGGGTGAGGAACATGGTAATGAGGGAAGGGTACAACTGTCTACTATACTAGAAACTCAGATTATGGCATTGCATGGAGCTGCACCACAAGCGGAGAGTGAACTATGGGTAAAAAGAGGGTGCTCCATGCATCCGAAAGATGCCTTATGGTGACAGAACAACACAGGGAAAGTGGTCATTCCAATAGCATTCTTTAACACAGCACTGGCACAAGTGCACCATCCCACACATACAGGGAAAGAGGTAATTGCTGTACGCATTAGAGAATGCTAGTTCAGTCCCAATGTGAATGAACATGTAGCAAATTTAATTAGCAACTGCCTGACTAGCCAGCAGTTCACGGCTGGACACACCCTGAAAGTTGTAAGAAGAGCCATACCAAGACCCGAAGGCCCATTTCTGCACCTCCATGTAGATTACATGGATATGATCCAAGTGTGTCAAGGATACCGCTACAGGATAGTGGTTGTCTGCACATTCTCCAGGTGGATAGGGGCTGGACGCTGTTCACATGCTAACACTCTTAGAGCAGCAAAGTTTCTGGTCTGGGAAGTACTCCCATGATGGGGTGTCTGTGAGTTCCTGTGGTCTGACAATGGCCCTCACTTCGCCAATGAATTGTTCCAACATATCACAACCCTGCTAGGAATCAAACACAAATTTGCCTGTGCGTACCACCCGCAAGCAAATGGGATGTGTGAACACCTCAATGGCCTCCTGAAGGAGTGCATTGCCAAAAGTCAGCAGAGCACCAAAAAGAACTGGCTTCACTGTTTGCCATTGGCACTGTTTGAATTGCACAATAAGCCAGGGTCCGACCACCATTTAGCGTCCTACGAGGTGGTGACAGGACGGCGATGCATCTCCCACTGGATGCTCCCACTAGGGCATTGAAGGATTGTGAGAACAGTGTTTAAAGATGTGAAGGCAGGCGCCTTCACATCTTGTGCTATGGAAGATTTGTGCTATGGAGGGAGTTGTTTCCAGTCACCTGCCAGCAAAATTAAGTGCGAAAAATACAAGTACCAGAATCCTCAGAGCTAATTAACTTGTCACACCTGAAACAGAAATGCAGACCCGCCTAAAAAAACAAAGAAACTCAGCCTCCCTGAAGATTGATGAAGTCATGAAAACGTTGGTTAGGAGGAGAAGCTAAAGACTGGTAACAGAGCGCCTGCCTTCACATCTTTAAACATAGTTCCAGGAGTCCTGGGCTCATAAGGCAGTACAGCAGGGCCATCATGCCTTATATTGGAGAGCCACAACCATGGCTTTCACCCTCCCCCTATCAAGGGGAAGATTTGTGCTATGGAGGGAGTTGTTTCCAGTCACCTGCCAACAAAATCACGTGCGAAAAATACAAGTACCAGAATCCTCAGAGCTAATTAACTTGTCACACCTGAAACAGAAATGCAGACCCGCCTGAAAAAACAAAGAAACTCAGCCTCCCTGAAGATTGATGAAGTCATGAAAACGTGCGTTAGGAGGAGAAGCTAAAGACTGGTAACAGAGCGCCTGCCTTCACATCTTTAAAGGATTGTGAGAACAGTGCAGAAGTAATAGGTCAAGAAATGTATGAGTATGTCACTTTCCTGGTTTCTAGCGCTTCTTTTATCTTTAGTCAGATACAGAGGACCCAGGGCAGGCCTGAAGACAATGAACAAGTGAATTCTGATGATACAGAACAAGACACTGAAACAAAACATTTAGTGCAAGTAGGAGACTTGGTTCTCCTAAAAAACTTAGTTAGGTGCTGGAATGAGCCGAGATTTACTGGACCTCATCTATTGGAGGCCGTCATTGACTGAGCTGTCTAACTTGAAGGGAAAGGAGTTTAGAATAATATCCAGGACATCAAGCCCTACAAAGAAGTGGCATTGCCTTGCAGCGCAACAACGCAACCGACAGGGCCAAAGTTCCAGATCTCAACGGACTACAAGAGAGCATAAATACTCCTGAAATAGGGAAACCTGACCACCCCATGATCTGACGTTCCCACGTAGCCGGCGTAGCAACAGACATACTTGTGCAAATCGACAGCTGAGACACATTGCTTTTTCTTCTCTTCTCTCGCACACAAAGGTCATGAATTTACAACTGTAATATTTCTGCACCATGACAGCTGAAACACTGTGATTGTTATCTCTTTCTCTTGCACATGCAGGTTGATATGTATGTTGTTAGAACTTTGTAGAGGGTTATCATGATGTTACCTCCCACTGACCACCAGGAAGCATTTTCTAATCAAGTTGTCCACTACATTAGAAGTCCCAGATAGTTCAGAGCCCGAACACCTGAAGTATATTTCTTGGTATTTATATAGTATCTAGCTCAAGCATTTCCCCAACTTGAACACAGTGCTTCCCCCATCCTACCCACGTTAAGAGACCCATCAAAAACAAAGGTCTGGCAGGAGGACTTTATTTTTCTATGTTAGTGATTATTTAGTTTGCGGGGCTTGGGGGTACTGACAAATACTGAAACAATAACGCCTCATAGTATGGCACTTCTATTTTGCAATGCATGCTACCGCTGTATCCCCTGTTAGGGAGAATTCTCCAGAATGGCGAATTCCCCTTACCTACTGAGTCCCCAAGCAGCTTTGCTGGATTTCTAAGATTTATTTTTTCACCTGGTAAGAGTGTGAGCCTTTTTTCCCACTCTTACACATGTTTTGCTATGTGTATTTCTACTTTCTGTGTGATCTTGGGCACTGGAGCCTCACCTACTCCACGTGCACCACTTTTTGTGTGTGTTACACAGCACCTTCAGTGCAGTGACACAGGGTTGTCTTTGAGACTTCCCACTGACTCAATTTTTCTGGGGCTGACTACTGTCCCCCAGAAACAAGTAAAGTTGCCATTAACTTTATATAGTCACTTTAAACCACAGACCCAGTACACCCCATCTTACATGGAGTATTACCCCCATTTGTCTGCGCCTCTTGGAGCCTTATTTTGCTCCCTTAACATTAAGACTTGGCTGGTGGCAGTGGTATCTACCCTAACTTTTCTACCGCGGTTATTTTACATAACGTGGTAATGTTTTAGCTTATTATATTAGCCTCGAACATAAAACCTGCTTGACCATATATGTTTTATTTTGACTCCGGCTGGGGTTAGTCGTCATTTCTTTTTGTTAAAGTCTTTCTCGTGTTTTTCTCTGCGCGCCAAACCAGGGGTGACTCCTTTGTTCGCTGTCTTTTTGCGGGCTTCTGCACAGAAGCCCTCCTTAAGGCGCCTGATAGGCTAGGTAGGCAGGATGTGAGGGAGGGATCTTCGGACCCCTGCCGTGGGTTCCCTTGGAAACCGAAGTCCCACTCTTGTCTGATTGGCTAAGAGGACTGGTCTTGCCAGGCCAGACACCCTGCTGTGTGATTGACAGCCAGGCTGCATGAATGGGGGAAAACTGCTTAAAATGCAGGTCTCTGGGACTGGAAAGGCAGAGTCGCCCCTGCAACGAAAGAACCAACAAGGAACTGGAAGAAGAGGACCCCTACAATGACTGAACCGCCTGGTGTAGCCCTGCTGCAGGTCTGAATCTCCAAATCCGACGACAGAGAAGATCCTTCTGCCTAACATCCCCTACTAACATTTCGCCAACCCAAGCAGGAGTAACTACCATGTCAGTTGAAAGAGGAAACACTGCTGATAATGTAAGAAGAGGTAAGCGCAGTGTTGATGCAGACATGAAGGGAGTTGACATGTATCTCACAGATGCAGCACGATTAACAAACACCATGTGGTAAAAACACATGCATAAAGTTGGCGGGGAGACCACTAGGGAGAGCTGTTATGTCTGCTCCTTAATCCCCTATGCCATAAGTGCTGCAAGAATATTCATTGCAACTGAAATACCTGCAGGGCAGGCGCAGTGCTTGATGTACCTCGCAATGTTCCAGATGCAAGGCTGGTTCCAGGGGAATACAGCCACCTTAAAATGGATGTCAAAGGGAACATTTCCACGTGAAGACAGTTAAATGAAGACACTAGACATGATGAACAATTACTGGCAGCTTGATAAAGGATTACAGTACATAACTCATGGGCCAGAGTAGGGAGAGACAAAGACGGTTAAATTGAAGGAATTGCCGTGCCCATGGACAAGAACAAAGGAGATAGGAGGAGAGCCTGGATGCTGGGAGAGACCACAGATCTTGATCTATGGACGTGCATATACTAATGACGGCTGGGAAGATTTAGTGGTGGGAAGCAAGGCACTGACCTTAGCCACTGCACCAGTGAACAAAGTGCAAGAAGAAAATGACTTATGGAACGTGACAGGAGTGCAAAGCTGGTAACGTGGGTGGAAAACAAAGCTGAACCAATGCCAATAATCCCCTTGAAGATACCGGTGCTGTGTTATCAACACAATGGCAATGAGGAGGTTGGTGAAAACGTGGGATGCAAGGCGATTGAAACTATCCTGGCCATGGGAGCAGGAACAGCCGTGCTGATGGATCACTATTGGGCATGCAGGTCTAAAGTATATGATAAATGACCACTAAATTGAGGGGGGTTATGCTCCCTAGTAGACATTAATATGCCTTCATTGGTGGTACTCAAGAAAGACATGAAGCTTGATGACTTCGCAAAAATGGAAAACAACAAAAGAAGGAAGAGGTAATTGGAAGAAACACCACCAGTCCAAGTAGAAAAGACTGACGAGCAAAATGAATTGAGAAGAGTGAAGCGAGGGGGGAATTACTTCTCAGGGAAATCAGAAGCAGCATTGGACGCAATACCAGCAGAACACACACTGCTCAGAATAACGCGATGTTCTTCACGTCCCTGATACCCAGAGTACAGACATACACAAATGCCAAATGGTTACAAATAACTTGCTGGGAGCTGATGGTAACCATAACAGTGAATGGATTCAACGCCATAAAGGAAGCACTCAGAGCAATATGATTGGAGGCGCTCCAAAACAGGTACGTTCTGGATCGCCTCACAGCCATGGAAGGAGGACTTTGCACAAAAAAAGGGAGTTCATGTTGCACATTCACACCTGCCAATGATGAAAATAATGGAACTCTCGGACACTGTTTCACAATTGGTGCAGATGCATGCGTAGATGGAGGATGAAGCACGTGGAACAGGGAAGGATAAGAGCTGGTTTGCATACCTATGGTCATGATGCAGTCATGGCTGGCGAATGGACTGAAGGTGATATTTGGAGCACTGGCACTAGGAGCAGCAGTCCTGTGTGGGATCAAGGTCTGTATTGGGAGATGTAAGAAAACAGCAGAAGAAGCGATAGGAATGCAAATATTGATGGATTTCAGCATAGGAGGAGCAATGGATGACATTGTAAAAGAAAGAGACAGACTAAGGGAGAGAATAACGTTGAGTGAACTGTGTCCGACAGGGACAAAGGTGGACAATCCCTGTGAACCAAGGAAGTATGAAGGGAAGTGTGCTTGGTGCAACCCCGAAGGAGCATACAGGTACATGTACTGTTCTTTTGATGATCACGTTAATTATTATGGACATCTCGGAGGAGTGACGAAGATATGGTGACTTAGAGAAGACGAGCAGTTCTATCGTGATGTGGTCCACAATCGACCAGAGGGGGAACTGAAGAGGGGAGGTCGAAATCCACCCATGCCTGCCACCCCACGAGGCACACGAACCAGAAGAAGAACCGAAGGAATCATGACTGTTCGTACCATTCATGACTGACACCCACTGCTCCCTTGATCAACAAATACGAGGAAAGGTACCCACTCCACCAACCCTACAGCCTAGGGCAAGCACAGACACTGCCTAGAGTAGATGAGGAGCCTCTGGATGACTTTAAAGACCCTTCAATTGACAGCCTCGACTAAAAGCACCAAGAAGATGTGCTCAAAGTCGTTTGAGACACCATAACATAGCAGCATTAGACATGAGGCAAACAGGCACACGGGCCTTAAGCACATTTGGACATAATCACACACCCGAATACATGAAGAACACTTACACATACATACAGGACAGTTACACATACATACTGTCTTTGCCTTTATTATTTTGTCATTAGCTTGATCACAGCAACATGGAGAACGCAAGAAGCAAGAGATCCTGTGTAAATGCTTGCAGATGCTTATATGCAATTAACTCTATGGAACCAAAGGAGCAGCTGAGGGACCTGACAGTGCCATACACTACTAACATATGGAATCTATAGAACAGCGCAAAAGGTTGGGAGCCACACCATGGTTCATGCAAATCACAAGTAGGCCACAACCGTCTCAGTGAAATCTGAGCTGAGCTGAATTCAGCACGAAAAGAAGAGCAAGCCGTATGGGACAAGGACCTGCTGCCAAGGTAGCCACTATGCAAGTGACATTCCTTTCCCTGAACTTCAGTAACACCAGCACAGAAGATACAAATAACTCCTCACAAAATATGACTAATTGAGAGCTGCAGAACTCATAAACAAGGTCTTTGGACATGTGACCGACCAAGCCGATGATGAACCGAAACTAGCAGCTGGGAAAGCAAAGCGGCCTCACGCAGCCAGACAATGGCTTGCAACAAAGTCGCTACAGAGAAGCCGAGTATTGCATGATGAGAACGAGCACTCTCATAGTCTTTGGAGGTTCACACACATTACAATGCAGACACATAGTTGTTCTTATTACCTTGAAAAGGTACAATTCGAGCTGAGAACCGACTTGGGTCACAGTCCTAACCAATCACAGTTCAGGACCCAAGGGGTCGGTAGCGAGGGGCAAGAACCAATCATTAGTCCCTCACACTGTACCTGTAATATTTTAGAAGTAGCACTTTTTGGGGTCGAGCCAGGCCAGCCATCTGACAGGGGAGAACCAATGGCCTAGCAGCTATAGGGACCACCATAGATGGACTATCACCCAACGCCCAATCACAGGATGCAATATGTTTTCTGGAGAAGGGACTGTGATGTCAGTGTGATGCAACTGTGTTACAAAACTGCCCTGCGAGCCAGAATTCTCTGAGATGTGCCTGGTTGTTTCTCTGTGTACTGATCCCTGTGGGTTTTGGCTGTAATAAACCACAGGTTGAACTTTCCCTCTGTCTAGGCCTGTGTTCCTTTTGGGAATGGCAGGAGTTAGGCATTCCATGAGGTCTGGGTTCGCAAACTCCTAGCACCCCTCGACCTGCCTAGGAGTTTTATCCTAACCACTTCATAGCCACATTTTAAGTACAGTGACAGACTACATCCCTGCATAAGATTCATGCTTGTTTGCTAACAAAGCACTTAGCCCTCAGTGCCTGACTACATCCCTGCATAAGATTCATGCTTGTTTGCTAACAAAGCACTTAGCCCTCAGTGCCTGGGATAGAAATAAAGCGCAATGTATTAATTAAACAAATACTTTCAGTTTCGAGATTATTTTTACTGATATTGAAGTTTCCAGCATATTCTTGTATGCTACCATGTGATCATAAAACATATAAAAATCATGATTAAGAGGGGACTCAGGAAACTCTTCTGAAATGCCTGGTGGCGCTCTGTTGGGTTTAAACCAACTCTTGAAAGTTAATGTCCAATGTTATATTGTGGGCTCAGCAGACTTGGTGGCTCTATTTACTTAAACTCCATATTGAGCGAACCCTTGTACATGAATACCTTCTATATACCAAATATATAGATCAAACATGAATGCATAATAGTGTCACTTTGGATCCTGAGAAGCCAAAGTAATAAAGAAACAAAGCAAATTTAGTAGAGTGTCCACAGTATAGCTGATGTCGGCAATCAGAAAGCAATTACACTGAGCAGTTACATAATACATTACAATAAGCACTTACAATAAACAGTTTATGAAGAGAATATCATCACATAGGACTAGAATCTATATGCTGGTCCCTTCAGTCCACTGAGAATCTTTTGTGTCTTCGTCCTCTTTGACTCCTCATGTTGCCCTTCTGTGATCAAGAAGATTCGAATGTGGCTTGAAATTGGGCCTCTTCCGGGTCCTGTTCATCCACAAAATTCTTCAGAAATATTTCTGCTGCTTCAAACTAAGTAAATTGATACCTCATATTGCACAGGGAGAAGAATATTTTAAAAGGAAAGCCCGATCGATATTGGGTTTGGTGGTGTTTGAGCCACAATGTAATCCACTTCATTGTACGTTATTTTAGTATGGTTGACGGGGCAGATATCTACATGTAATTGTAACCCTCAGAACTCAATCAAGTTCTGTCTATATATATTTGCCATTATCTTTTTTTTGTACTTGAAAGAATTTAACCCTGGTCAGGGATCTGCCCATTTTGCTGCTGAAAGTTCAAAAACACACTGTTCGTCCTGTCTACAGTTAAGTCTGATGTGCACACAGCCTACTCTTCCAGGTGGTCATTTGTGATAGCCTTTGGAATAACTCTAATTCGACTTTTGTTCCTCCTGGAACCATTTTCATAGTCTTCCAATTCTTCCGCTATTGGGGAGTGGTGTCCTTCCAGCTGTTGGACCAGCTGCCCCAACTGCGAGTGTTCCCAAATTGCATCCTCAACTAGTTCCATTTTTTACCTACTTCCTGGATGTCTCTGATAAGGACTGTAATAGACGCGGCCAAGTCCTGTTTGAAAACTGCGATGTCCTGCTTGATGTTCAGACATAGATCTTGGAGTAATTATGCTTTGTTTGAATTTGTGACAGGAAAAACTGTCCCTTTGCCCACTGCTCCTGTCATGTGCTCGTTAGGAGGTTCCCTTGTTCCCCGAATGAGAGGAATAATATCTTTGGAGGCATCCATGGGAATTTGCTGTAGATCTGTGATGGAGGAGATTTTAGGATCCTTCTGCTTGATTTTGGCTGGCCGATCTTCAGATAGCCAAGCTCAGGGCTGACTTCCTCCCACTACAAAAAGCAGTTAATTGGAAAATGTGCACGCCAATTCATGCAGCCTATCCTGGGAGGATGATTTTGTGTGCCTTCATGTTGTTTACTGGCAGCCTTGTTTCAGTGTTCCAGACAAGAAGGGCACGTTACATGAATAAGTGCCAGTAGGGTCTAAACTCCTCCAAGAATCTCAGAGAAAAGTGAACCCTGTCCGTAGTGTTATAGAATTACTCATTTCAATTAGGGGAATCAACAAACGGCCAGCTTGCAGATTTTTTAAAACATGACCTCTACATGTCCAAACCTTCCTCTAGCTCATTCATTTAAGGTACCTGTGGTGGTGATCATTCCCCTAGCATTTTAACTGGTGCTTCCAGAGGAGGTGCCAAAAATGTGTCCCTGGATTAAGTAGCTCAAGTTTGAACTCAAATTTCTTTTGGGAAAATTTCAGCACCTTAGCACCTGACAATCATAGGACCTGCCATTCATATGACAGCTGTAACAGCCCTGTACTTTAGTATGTGATAAACGAGAGGCCAGAGGGGAAGTCTTCTACCAAGATGGAGACTTACCTATGTCCCTTTGACAGCTCATGTGGGAGGCATCAACAGGAACATGGGCCACAAAGTATTCCAGCACTCACAGATCTCCAGATGGAGTACTGGTCCACCACTGCAAGTCGTGGGCATGAAGCTAGGTGGATGCCGGAGATCACAGCACTCATGCCTCCAGAGCCAAATCGATGCAGGGCCGGGCTTGTGGAACAAGAAGGAAGTCCGGTGAGTACAGCCTGTACAAGTAGTCATTTTCGTGGGGTCTAGAGCCAGAGCTCTCCTCAGCCCCACAGGGAAGCTCCCTCCCTCTGGCCGAAAGCACTCTCACCTCTGTGCATACGGCTTGGGCGACATTTTAGCAGTACAGTAGGCTCAGCAGTCAACCAGTAGCTATTTTCTTTTTTTTTTTTTTACTGTATTTATTATTAGGTGTACACATGGTAAGCTTCACATAAACATAATTTTACAGAAATAAGAAAAGATAAACAAACAAAAGCATTATCACCAATACTTCATACAACAATATATAAACCACAGGTATCTCCATCCTATCCTCTCGGAGGGGTCTCGAACCAAGTATTTCACCGAGAATGCATACATTGGCTCACCTGTTTAGGTTTAGATGTTAATGCTGGGAATTTCTGGTCAAACTCCAAAAATGGAGTGTAGACTCCTGCAAATTCGCTTAAGCTACCCTCCTTGACTGCGGTCATTTTTTCTGCGACAACTATGTCCCATACTTTTATCCACCAAAGAGTTAACAGTGGGCCTTCAGGGGATTTCCAGTTCTGTGATATTGTAATCTTATTGGCTAGTAGCAGTTGAGTTATTAAATTAGCGACATTCCCAGGCTTAGGATAGACTCCTGCAACTGGAGCACCAAGAAGAATCACCTTAGGGAGGTTATTATGTGTGGTACATTATATTATGGATCCAATTTTCACCCAAAAAGAGTTAATCAGAGGGCAATCCCACCACATATGAAAGTATGTCCCCTGTGCTCTGCATTTCCACCAGCATGTAGCCAGTGATGTAACTCGGAAGTGGTGTAACTGAGATGGGGAATAGTACCATTGAAATAAAAGTTTCAGAGCACATTCATTGTCAGTTAAGCATCTGGATGAAGAATATTTTGTTGCCCAGATATCCAACCAGGACTGACCCTCCAATGAGCATCCCAGGTCATTCTCCCATTGACACATGTAAGAAGGACGAACCAACAACATGTCATTGCATAACAATTTATAAAATCCTCCAACTTGTGAACCCTCTTGAATAGTAAGCTCAATTGCACTCGGTTCTCGTGTAGCCCCCTGTCTAATCCATGAGTGAGTCATCCAGTGACATAGTTGAATATATTGAAATCTCTCTGATTCAGAAAGAGGGAAAGCTGCTTTACAGCTTTCAAAGGTGCATGGTAGCCTATTTTCAAATAATTGTGATAAGGTTTGCAGGCCTTCCCGCGTCCAATTTATAAATGCTCCAGGTTGCATTCCAGGGGAGAAGGCCGGTGTATAAAAGATTGGAGAATATGGGCCTATGCCCTGTGGAACCCTTTTTTGATGTAATACCCAATCCCATGCTTTCAGTGATGTTTTAGGAGAGATTAACAGGTTTTGCCATTGTTTTCGTGCTGATTATGGGACAAATGGCAGCGAGCAAAGGGGAGGGGTAGTCTATATTGTTTAATGTTTACCCATTTTGGGTGCGAATCCAGGCTCATCCATGTCAAAAGATGCAAAAGCTGGGCTGCAGCATAATATTTGGACAATTCTGGGTCCCCTATGCCCCCCATACGGCTCCTACCCATCATGACCCTAGCTTTTCTTCCCCTCCAAATGAGCCATAATTTTTTCCGTTGAAGTCGGTCAATAAATTTACAGGGGATTTCCACCGTTAATAATGTACAGAAGTATAAAACGCTAGGGAGTAGATACATTTTAATGGCTGTAATACGTCCCATTAAGGAAATATCTTGAGATCGTCATCTTCCCAAATCTACTTCCAATAACTTAAAAAAAGACGGAAAGGTGGCCCAAATTAATCTGATGGACCGGCCGTTATAGTGATCCCTAAATAGTCTATTGATTTCTCTATCTATTTTATAGGGCATAATGATTGTAATATTAGAACCTCATTTGATGTCAGACCTAACCCTAGCGCCACTGATTTGGAATAATTTATTGCAAAGCCAGCTGCTATTCTAAAAGATTTTAATTCCTGGAGAGCATACTTAAGGCAGGACTTAATATTAGTTAGAGTCAATAAAACATCATCAGCATAAAGAGATACCTTATGCTGATAATTTGCCACTGTAACTCCTTCAATATTGGGATTGTTGCGTATCCTCTGAGCTAACAACTCCATAATCAGTGCAAACAATAAGGGAGAAAGAGAACACCCCTGGCGTGTTCTGCATGTAAGAGCGATAGGAACCGTTTGTTCTCTATTCTCTCGTAGAAATGTGTTAGGTGTTTTATAATTGGCCAAAGTTATTTGCCGAAAAAGGGGGCCAAAATGAAGAGCTTCCAAAGTCAATTCCATAAAGGTCCAATCTATTTTGTCAAATGCTTTAGTGGCATCCAGTGCCAAAAGTGCCAACTTGATATGTTCCAAAGTTACAATTTCTATCAAATGTAATGTTCTCCGAATATTGTCCCCAGTTTTCCTTCCCATTATAAATCCTGGTTGGTCTGAATCTATTAGTACCGGCAAGATAGGCTCCAACGGTTAGCCAGAACCTTAGAGTAAATATTCGCATCAATATTTAAAAGAGAAATTGGTCTGTAGGAGGCACAATCTTTAGGGTCTTTATTTGGTTTTAAAAGGAGGGTGGTTTTTGAAGTATGCATAGAGGAAGTCGTAGTGCCTTTTCCCTAAAAGAGTTAAATAAAGCTGTCAACGGGGCTAAATGTTGGGCACGAAAAAGCGTATAAAATGTAACTGAAAATCCATCGGGACCAGGGCCTCTAGATTTCAAAGATGTAATAACCACATCTACTTCTTCCATTTGAATCAGGGATTCTAAAGCCAAACTTTCCTCCTGAGAAATGTGCGGTAAAGAAGACTCCCTGATATATTGTTTCCGTCCCTCCAGAGGTCGGGGGGAAGCCACCATCGTTTCCTTTAAATGAGATTCCGCTATTGTAATTTCATGTAGGCCTATAGTTTTGTTTCGCCTCTTCGTTTTAGCAAGTTTCCTCACCAAAAATTGGTTAGCTTTATTACTCTTAGCATAATATGCCTGTTTAGTCACCAAAAGTGATTACGCTATATCTGCTGCATAAAGCGCCTCTAACTTGTTTCTGGTGATTTGTAGAGCACAATGCTCTCCTGGGAACCATCCTTTCTTTTTATATGTCCCCTCTAGTTCTGTTATTTTCTGTTCCAATTTAGCTCAGGCCTGTCGCTTGCGTTTATAAGCCGCTGTATGTTCCCCTCTAATTACTGCCTTCATTGCATCCCATGCGGTTGCTGTGGATGTAGGTTCGGTAGGATTATGCTGAAAATGATTTTGTATAGCTCTACCTATTGCCTTCCTGAGCACCCAATCATGAAAAATTGGATAACGCCACTGGGGTCTGGTAGCTGGGGTTGGGTCACAAACTCTAACAGGTAGGAGATTTGGTGCATGATCAGAAAACACTCTAGGGCCAATTGACACTTCCTCTATAAATGGCATAAATTAGTTAGATACCAAGAGCAAGTCTATACAGGAGGAAGAACGATGGACATGAGAAAAAAAGGTAAAATCTCGTTCCCCCGATGTAATATTCTCCAGGAATCCACCACCCCCATGGTCTTTAATAATGAAGAATTCCCAGTGCAATCTTAAAATCTCTTGACGTGGGGACATGTGTCTTATCGATCGTAGGGTCAGGGACCCCATAAAAGTCCCCCCAATAAGTATTTGACCCTCAAGGAAGGGAAGAAATTTAGCCTCTAAATGTTGAAAGAATTGTTCCTGACCTTCATTAGGGGCGTAAATCGATTAGAGAGTACAGTTGCCCGAATAACATTCATTTTACCCCACATACCACCCTTCCAGATCCCTTATACAGTCAAATTCTATGAACAGAGTTTCCTTCGCCAACAGGATAGCTGTCCCACCAGTTTTCGAACTGCCAGGAAAATCCTTATTTCACAAGCAGGGGAAATCCAAAGGGAGTAAATGAGTCTCCTGTAAAAAGATTACTGAGCCCTCTAAACCGCTTAGGTGACACAAGATAGATTTCCGTTTCGCTGGGGAGTTTAGGCCCTTTACATTAAGTGAAACAAATTCCAGCTTTTGGTACGGAGGAGAAGTGAAACCCTACTCATCTTCACCCATGCAGAAGGGACAGACCAATCAGGTTTCTTTTGTAGCTGTAGTCTTAAGTGTTCATAGTTCGATGTGACAACCATAGTTTTCCATGTCTTCCTGCTTGTCTTCCATTGACTCGGTTTTTCCTCCAAAAATTGAATTCTCTGCTGGAGATCTGAGCTAGTAGTAGAATGATCTAATATTTGATCTTCTGTCCCTCCTAGCTTTTGTTCTGCCTCTAAAACCCTTTGATCCAGGTGATCTAGCTTGGTTGTAATTTCAGACATGCAATTGCGAAATTCAGCTTTCATGTCCAATATGAATGCCTGAATGTCCTTTTTAGTGGCCAGTTGACTTGTAAGGCAGACTGGAGATTGCAATGCTGATTTTGCCTTCTTTCCTTTGTCTGAAGAAAACAACATTGTAGAGATGTCGGCCTGCTTTTGTCATTTTGTGTGTCTGGACATCTTGGGCATCTGGGTAGAGTCACCTATTAGTTGAAACTATTACTAAAGCAGATGGGAAAATCCTATGTTAATGTCCTGTTAGTTCTGCCTATTTTAGGAAGAGAAAGGAGGGACCTCCCCACCATGGCTGCAGCACTGCTTGTTGTTTTCTGTTCCTATGTACACTAAAGACTGTCAGCTAACAAGAGTGTAGCTCCACACCAGGCACAATCTCGTTGTTACCCCAGATGCAGGCACTATTTAGATCCAGATGCCAAAATGATCTTTCCTTTAAAATAGGGGATGCTGCTAAGGTCAGCTGCAATGTTGCCACTCACCTTCAATAATCGCTGGGGTTCTGACCCGCGTGAGCCCCAGACAGAGCTGCGAGCCCTCCAGACCTTTCAGAGCGGTCCGATGTGTAGATAATTATTGCCACAAACACATGTCTCCTCTGCTCCCGATCCGTCTCTTTCTCCCTTCCGGGTAGTGTTAGCTTCTTTTCAATACCGCATTAAAGCGTTATCCACTTAAGTCATTCAGCGCAAAGAATATCAAGAATGGAAGCAGCTGATTTCATTTCTGAAAACCCTGGGCACCATCTTGGGGCCGCACCTCCTACTCAACGGGAGTAAGATCTTCAGGAATTACTTGGCTCCCGGGCTCCGTTACTTGCTGAGATTAGATCTGCCTCCCCTGCAGACCTTTCCATCACTGTCCTTGCCCTCACAAAATACTGTAGGGTGCCGGAAGCGCTCAAATGTAGTAAGGCGTTGGGCTTCATGCAGAGGCCATCAGCAGAATGTCTGCATAGCCGGTGCTGCTGGCCATGCCCCAGCTATTTTCTTTTGTATCTCAGCCAAACCTTTCCACTTTGGTTGATTTCCATGCTGCACAATTTTGGGCAGGGTCTCAGGGTTCTGTGTGATTACATTGACCACACTTAGTTTGTGTATAGGGATTGGACCCTGGATATCTTGTGCTGGTAAATGTAATGAAGTAAACATAGTTTTCCAGGTTTTCATGTAAAGGGTTTAATTCGTAGTTTAGGTAGGTCAGCGACATGTGTTTTGACCCATGCAGGTCTTTCTCAAGTCTGGTTCACTATCCAGAGACCAGTCGAGCAGACCACGAGCCGAAAGGCATAGCTCAGCTAAGCCCACCAGGTCAAGTATTTATAGTATTGCAGAGCTGTAGATATCCATGGAAACCTTGACAAACCAAACAGAGCAAAAGAACATCAGCTCTGCTTATGCCAATCGGGATTCTCCCAATCACCAAGCCAATCCACGCACCAACCATGGGCAGCCAAGAATTAATTTAGCCTTGAGAAAGACCTACATTTGCTTGAAATCATGTACATAGATGTATATTTCTGTGTGTCTTTTGTAAGTGATTAACATGCAAAAATTGTACAGTACGTGTTTAATTCCAAAGTTCCAAAGTAAATGTTATTTTTAAAAAGTATCCAATGTTTTTATGCATTAACTTTTGAGTATGTTATAGATGATGTCATCAATGATGTCATCATTATGGTCATAGGCTTTGCAACACAGCACAGGCATGGAATTAAGGTGGCTTTAGCTGAATTTTAGGGGTTTTGTTGCATTAAGTTCTCCCCTTAAAGGAATTGTGCGCTCAAAAATTGTATTTTCTTAAAAGATGGGCAATAATAAAAAACATATATTAAACATCTTTTTAAAGAATGTTTCTATGTAAAATTTTGCACAAATAATGTTTAAACCCCTTTAATTTCAAGCACTAGGGGGCATCTATTTTTTTAAATGGATGAGCCTCCTGTGCTTGTGCCAATCACTGCCCTTGCGGCCCTACTGAAGCAAAAGCCTTTATTACAGTGGCTTTTGCTACATTAGTGCTGGAGAGCAGAGAATGCAGGCAGAAAGGCTTCTGCCGGTAAGTGCTTATTTTCTTTTCTTATGAAAACCATGGTATTTATAAATACAATGTTGTTGCATTTATAAATGCAGTGGTTTTCTTTTTAAGTTTCCCGGGCTCCTCCGGCACAGGGGAGCCTGGGAAACTTAAAGAAAACCACAGCATTTATAAATACAACCGCATTGTATGTATGACTGCAGCGGGTTTCACTTCCGATTTTTGGCCAAACCCATTGCATGAGTCAAAAGTTATTAGCAATTCATTTGTTCGAGGTTCCCATGGGAGTCCGACTGACCTTAACCTAACCTATATTTAAAAGAGACAACAAGATGATACTTTAGTTAGGCTAACAGTCATTTATTTGCAGGCTTTTGCATTCTTCAGAGTCTAAATCATACTGGCATTCAGTAGGTTTGCACATGCTATGACTGACACTACCTAATTCCGTCATGCCTATTTCAGAGCAGCCCAGTTGTAGGGGAGGTCCCAAATAACGCCTGCACTCCCATCGCCCATTTTGAAGTACCAGGAACATTCGCACCAAAAAATGTGACGTATGATGAGCAAATAAATCAGCAGAGAGCTGCAGTAGGGCTCTGCCCAGTGCCTATCGGAAGACCAACACCTGTTGAAGTACCGATACCTAGAAAACCGTGGACAATAAGGTATCCATTGAGAAAACCCTACCAACAAATAAGACGCAATGAAGATAGCCTAAACACTGTCCCGGAAGAAACTCAAAAGGCCTTAATGGAAGACGAATGGTGACGTCACGAGGGCCCAGAACTAACGTGCAGAACCAAAAAATGACACACAGAGACGAAACGCCATGAATAAGGATATCGTGAACCTAGAAGGAGAGACGATGTTGAAATACAGAGAAACCTAAGCTGTAAAGCAGGATGAAGTCATTCAACCAGCTAACACCTGTACATATGCTTGAAACCGCAAGAAAGCTAAGAAAACAGTGCGGCTTGCTATGCTTAGTAGAAGATAGACTGCGGCAAGCGCCACCTATACATATCTACCTCAACAAAGCACATTATATAAGTGCGAGTCCACTTTACACAAAAGCAGAATCAACTCAGGTTGCTAGAGGTCAAACAGGACAGGATTCGTATTCCAGCTAAAATGAGAAGGGATGGCTGAATCAAAACTCAGCAGAGGCAACATGCTCCAGGAAAGAGCCAAGGTCAGACCAATAGAAGGAGCGAACAGTAGTTTCACGGAATCGAAACTTAAGAACAGAATAGCCTATTTCAGGAAGGCCGAGATAAGGAGGCGTAGGCAGATGGCAAGCGGAATAAGATCTAAATGCACAAATTGAGGGAAACTAGCCAGATTCAGGGAGAACAGCACGTGACCATCCAAGCAAGAAGAAGCACAGGTCCACACCTATGCCTGGCTGTCGCCCAGACAGAGATATCATAACTTTTCCTGACAAGATACTGACCACAGCCAACTAATTGACACATAGCCACTAAAGTAATGACTGATTGAAGGGAGGCCGGGTGAATCGTAGGGCACCCTGCACCTTGCTGACCATTCTGCATGCTGCTAAGTAAAGTGGAGATTTATACATGGGGTTGAAGCCAACCTAATCGCAATGGACCAAATAATCTAGGGTCCTATAGATAGTAGAACTAATGGGACATCATACTCTTAGTGACGTCTACAAGAGTAATGTTAGAAGGACGGGCTTAGACGCCCACCTGATAGTGTTTATCCAATCCTCTCACTCCGTTACCATATACAGATATAGTACCTATAGTAAAGTTACCTTTTCCTAACCAATAGAATTACATGTTAACTTTTGAGTGTACACGTCACTGATGATGGGTTTTGGGTATAAATGTTACTGTTTGTATGAAATTCGAGGAAGTTGAAGCAAGACGGACTATCGCATCACTGTTGATTTCCATGTTTCCTCGTTTGTCCTTATTGATTGGTGTTGGAGTAATATACCTGCACCCCCATCCATCTCAAAGGTGCAGCTATCTCGTCTTAAAGTACTGTGGAGCAAACCCCGACTCTATGGGCCGGCCGGGGCTCTCCCCAGTGCACTTGGTAGCAGAGGAGATTTGATGGTTATCAACTATCGATTATTTGACTAAAGTAAGACACCTATTAACCGTCGACATAAAGTAACTCTACGTCTTTGGCAATATAGCGAGTCCTTTGCCATTCGGCTGAGTAGACCGTGAAGCTCCCTGTAGACAATGGTAGCTTAAGCAAGAGTCTGCAGAAAGGGCCTGAAGGGACCCGTTTTCCCTCACGTCCCTTCCCATTCCTACAGGCAGCTGAGCGAGTGAAAAACCAAAGGAGGCAGTAACAAAGACGGTGATCCTGAGGGTCCAGAGACGAACCATGCGAATGGTGAAGCAAAAAATTAAAAGCTTTAGCAAATAGTACATGCCTTAGAACAAGTAAAGGGAAAAGGTAACAGGGGCAGGAGGGAAAACAAAATATAGTTAGGAGTAGAGAAGTCTGTATATATAAGGGGATAATGACTCGAGAGTAATAAAAGGTAAATGAGAGGTTACTGGGGTAGACACCCGAGAAGAGAGAGGATTCGCCTTATTCCAACGCTTTAATATAGTGGCTAGAAGAAACGTGTACCCAAAGTCCCACATAATGGGGAATGAATAGACTACCACAACGTTTAAAGACGTTGTGAAAGGGGTAAGTTTACACTCCATGAAGGGGTAATGATTAGAGGCAGAGATATCTGTGTCCAGCTGGTGTCCGTCTAGTCTGTCAAGCGTCTGTCTTACATGTTTCTCTGTTGTGACGTCACACATGTGTATTGAATTTGTTTTTGAGAGAACTGTTTTAAAATTTCATGCGATTTGATAGCTGAGACAAAATCGCACATGAATTGATGTTTTTTGAGCAAATCGGAAGATATAAAATTTTGTAGAAAATTTGGATTGGAGCTTGCGATATTTGGTGCTCGCTCATATTTTTAGAAGCTCTTTAAACCACATCAAAACATTGACTAGTGTTATATAAGGGGAAATGGAACAGATTTAAGCATGAAAGACATAACTCCATTGGCACACTTATGCAAGCAATTGCCAAAACACGCACCCAAGCTAAAGAAATATAGTACAGAGTGGGTTAAGGGTACCGCCCACAAGATGTTTATGCCATGGCCACAAAATGGGTCTTCATCTAAAGCCATCTTACAGCATATGACGACATATTTGCACGCCACATATACAGGCAAGAAGTTAGAAAAACGCCTTGGTGTTCTCGAGTTGTGGAAAATGTACGAACAGGTAAAGGAGGAAGAGCCGCCAACAGATTGGATACTTAACGTATGCACAGAGGGGGGATGAGACGCCTACCGCACCACCTGCCCCGCCTGAAACGAAAATTGAAGGAAGTAAGGACGAGGGATTATACCCATTGAGGGAACTTAAAGCAGCCACGGGGTACAGCAACCCCGCATATGAGTCACCTACACATAGTAGTGACGAGAATCAAGGGAAAGATGAGGACAAGAATATTACCTCCGCAGTCCCAAGGGACAAGGGAGGCGCGATGACGAAAGGAAAGATCAGGCACAGACAAGTACATCTCTCGACAAGGAGAGAGAATGGAAGCAAAGATAGAACTGATGAGATAGCATTCGTGAAAAACGAATGGGTGGGAGGACACATTTTATTGAAATTCGATGGCAAAGGCATTGATGACGCGAGGCAAAAGGAGAGGTTAGATGAGAAACAGAGGAAGGGGAAAGAAAAGGAGTTAAGAGATGAAAGGATAAGAAGGAAAGACAGACAAAGGCGAGAACAGCTTGTGATGCTGGAAATGCATCGGAGAGACAGGGCCTCCATATCCTTGTCCTTTACTGCTTTTTATCATGTGTTCTGTCGTGTTTTTCACGCAGGAGTTCATGTGGGACTCCTGGCGGTGCAGCTCTCTTTCCTTTTGGTTTGGTGAACGGACCCGTGGGATAGCCTTATGGCACCCATGGGTAGGGGTACAACCTTGTGTCCCTAGTGTATGTTTTTGGGCACCTGTGTGACCCAAAGAGCAGGGTACGGGCTGGTGGCAGCTCCGTTCTGAAATGACTGGTGCCCTGAGCATCCTCCATTTTGGGATGCCCAGGCCCTGTCATTGGAATCGGTAGATTCCTGATGGAGACAAAATGGCCCCATTGGCCTCTTGCCTTCCATCACCTGTTACCCTGATCTTCCCGAAGTCCCGGGAAGCCCTGCCTCTGTCCCTTCCCCCTGACTGGCTGTTGGGTGGAAGTTCCATATATGGTAGTGTGGAGAAGTGCTGACCAGACTGGCTGGAATTCTTTTCAACGACCGTATGTTGTGGGTACGCCTGTGGGTGGGACCTGGGTGAATGGAGTGTGTGATGAATATACATTCTATGTTGTGACTGTCTAGTATCTGGTGTTTGACACAATGGTTGAGACATCCCTGCCCGAAACCGGTATGAATACAGCTTGGAGTGTTGAATGGCTCGGTACTTGTCCCAATACACATAACTTGATGTGAGTGTCTAGAGAGAAGTGAATGGCCAGAATACCTCGTGTCCCTGATTGGCTGCCGGCCTGCATTAATGCCCGTAGTCATGATTGGATGCTTGAGTGCGACCCAGCGGAATGAATGGGATATCAACAGTATATCTGGGGACCTCTCAGTGCTAGGAATCGTGTTCAGAAGCTGAAGTCCACTACGACGAGTAACTGGAGTGAAGCTTAACCTTGAGCCCTGCTGGATGAGAAGAATTGCCGTTGCTCTCCTTCGCAATCTGAAAGCTGCTGTGCTTCAAGAACTGACCCAGAGAGGACCTGGTTAGGTGCCCTCTTCCTGAGCTACGAGGGATAATCGTGCACAGCTGATATTTGCCTAAACTGCCTGGTAGACAGACCTTCGACAGGCTGCCGACCCGATACAGGGACTGCTGCGGAACTCCAAGGAGAAGCGCCCGGACTGTTGTCTGCCACTGTCGCCATCTGCCATCACCGACCAGAGCCACCGTGCTCCCGTTGCCTAAGAACTTCATTGATCCAAGGACGCTCTCGTCTGCATCGTCGCCGCTGTATCCTGCTGGAGAAGGCATGACCGTCGACGTGCCGAGGAGCATCCACCGGTAGGTTTCCCTCCACCCAAAGACCACAGAGACGCTGACGACTCGACGCCCTTGCTGGGCCACAGTTCTTCAACTCTTTGTGGTCCAGAACTACTGACACCGAGGTGCCCCGCATGCCTCTTCCTGGCAGGATGTTTACGCTTCCCCGTCAACGAGCACCGTTAGGAACGACATGGCCACTTCACCGTCGCAGCTCAACCTGTTCTCTGTCGGACGTTCGACAACCCGTGACTCCTGCCTGAAAGGGAGGGCAGTCAAGAAGGGTTGTCGATTTCCCTGATGCGGAACGCTACAACACCAAGGTACTTAAGGGTTGCAGAACTATTGGGAAGTCTAAGGGTGAACAATATATGGACTGGGCTTGTATCTTTCATCTACAGGTTGCCCAGGTGGGGGGATCTCCACACAGAACTGTGTCTAGGTAACGGGGCCAGTACTCTGCCTATTGTTCAACCATCTTGCTTTCCGTCCTCTCTCTACTGCTGGTTTCCTCTTTATTTTGATCTGTGTGTCATTCTGACCGTATGCACTTTAATAAGATCTAATAACGTTAGTGGTACCATTTAGAATTGTACATATTTACCATTGTTGACTTTCGGAGCACAAAGTGAGTTATCGTGATCGTGTATATGACTTTGAATATTAATTATATAAAGACTGTGTTTTAACCAATACAGCGTGTGGACATTCCTACGTGGGTGCTTGGGGACTACACTGTACTTAAGAACCAGCTCGCATCACCTCCCAAGAAGCTTGGCCTTGATTGCTCGTCCATTGCTACCGTAATAGAGAATCTTGGTAGGGGTCTCTGTGCCTCCCCTCTACCATATAGTGAGCGGAAGTGCAGACCCCCCCTCCGGTCTTTGCACAGCTATATCGCGAAGAGCAAGAAAAACAGCTTGATTGCAACCCAAGAGCAGCCAACGATCAAGACAGACAGAAACAGCAAAGGTTAGAAGAAGAGCAAAGGATACGTGAGAAAAGAACAAGGAGACGAAGAGATGAGGAAATTCGAAAGGCAGATGAACATAGAAATGAAAAGAGAAAGGAAGAAGATAGGGTTAGCGAAGAGGCAAGGAAGCGCAAAGAATTTGATGACGATATAGAACCTAAGCGAAGGCAGAGAGCACGCAATCTTGAATATCTGGGGAGAGAGGTTAAAAAACCTGCTCCAGTAGTAGTTTGGGAAGACATCGAAGAATTCTTTCCTGCATACAATTCAGTACCAGGCACGGCTAGGGCAAACATTGATGATAACTTCGACACCAGAAGCATCGGAGAAACGATCGATAGAATATATGATGAAATGGGGCTAGAACAAATTCCCCAAGAGGAGGGGGAAGACGAGCGCCTGGAGAGCACTCAGATGTATGACACTGAGGAGGTCTCCCGAAGTAGTGGGAATAGAGAGCTATCCCTGCATAGATTAGAAATAAGTAGGAACAAGGAGGATACGAGAAGTTGCGTTAATTGGGGACAGACAATGTCCGAGACTTTGAAAGGGAAGAGCGCGAAGAAAATGAAGAAGGGAGGCGAAGTGAAAGGCGACTCCCAAGGGAAAAGGAAATAAGATGGTCAGATGCTAGTGAGTCTGCACCAAGAGGGTCAGAGTCTGCCACGCAGCCTGACCGATATGAATAAGTATCTCATGGTCAGAGTGGGGTGTCATTGCCACCCTATGTAGATAGACTAAGGGCATTGCCAGGTAGACGGCGATGCAGGAATATTACCCTGGTAATAGATAGGAGAACAATGAGAGAAGAGAGAGAGGGTTACACATTCCAATTTCCGTTGCTCGAGAAGGGGGGAATAAGACCGCAATATATTCCATGGCCACACATGGATCGAGAAAATTTGAAAAATAAGCTTCCAATGCTGACATCGGGAGCCATAAAATGGATACATGAGTTAGAAAAAATGTCAGGCGGCAACACGCTAGTGGTAGGGGACATCAAAGGTCTCCTGATCGCCATACTTGGTGAGAGAGCAGACGATGTGTGGGCACGAGCAGGCTACTCTGGTGTAACCACAATTAATACCTCGCATGACGGAGCTCCATTTAACAATTGTAGAGCCACAGTATGAAAAGCGCTAAGCGTACTTTACCCAGATACTTCTGATATGGGAGCTATAATGACTCAGAAAATGAAGGAGTCGGAAGATCCATTCATTTATATACAGAATTTCCAAGATGCGCGAGTGCTCAAAACACATGAATATTGGACAAATCTATACCTGTGTTTTACCACATACTGTGCCAAGGGCTGCCAGAGCCGGTGCAAAAACAACTCAAGAAATTGGTGGGAATCGAAGCCAAACCTTGGGCAGAAATACAGTTAACCATCGCACAATATTGTAGACTGTTGCAAGAAAAGAATCGCAAAAAGGAAGCGACTCGTAAGCGTGAGGAAGCAAAATTGGTGCAAAAGAAAATGTCAAAATATGCTCGAGGGAGCCATGATAACTAGCACAGCGGAATCAGGCATGCAACAGGTGGCTAATCCACAGCAAAATAATCAGGGCAATACGGGATTCTATGCAAGGGGAAGAGGATTTAGGGGATTTAGAGGATGGCAAAGCAATCGGGGAGGTTCCCAAAACAACCAAGGAGGCTTTCAAAATATGCAAAATGGTAACCAAGATATGTCAAATGGGCAAATGATCCGACCATCACCAGTTTGTTGGCTGTGTGGAAAGACAGGGCATTTGGCGCGCACATGCAGAAACCAAGGCATGTTGCAGAACGGCCAAGGAACAGGAGCAGGCATGACAAATCCACCTGCAGTTTTACAGCAGGGAGGTGCACAGAACCACACGGTGCAACAACAAGCACAAGGAGCGCAGCAAGGGGTGCAACCGCAAAACATGGGGAATTTTTCACAAGGGCAATCTCAACAGGCACCATTGCAATTATCGCAGACGATATGATATGATAAGGCGTTTATAACGCGCCTATACACAAGTGTTTCAAGGCGCGACGTGGCAAGAGGGGGTAACAGAGGGAGGAAAGACAATGATCCTACTAGGCCAGGTGTCATTCGGATCGCACAAGTGCATGGGAAGGGGGGGGGAGAAGTGCGCGGGAGAAAGGGAGAGGGGAAAGTGCAGTACATGGGAAAGCGGAATAAATAAGACAAATAAAACAGCCAGCTAGTGGCAAGTGCAAGGAAGTGCAGACATAAGTGCTGGTAGGGGGACTGAAGGGATACAGAAAACGGTCCCCAAATGCAGGAGTTGCCAGGGAGGCAGTGCAGGTGGGCAATTGACGGGGCCTGGGCCACAGATCAGAAAGAGTGGCCAGGTAACCAGTGCAGTTTCAGTCAGGAATTCAGCAGGGGAGGGGTGGGGAGAAAGCAGAAGCAAAGAGAAAAGTTTTGAGGTGTTTCTGGAACTGGAGATGGTTCTCCTCGAGTTTCAGGGAGGAAGGAAGGCTGTTTGAGAGAGAGGCCCCTGCCGAAGAGAGTGATCTGCCACCAACTCGTTGCTTGGAGAAGTGACTGACCCTGAGGGAGTTGGAGGCAGATGAGCGAAGAGCTTGAGAAGGAAGATATTTAGGGAGAGAGAGTTGAAGGTACTGCGGCCCCAGACCCCATAAGGCCTTGTGTACAATGCAGTGGGTTTTGAACTTAATCCTTGCAGCCACAGGGAGCCAGTGCAGAGATTTCAGCCCTGGAGAGATACGATCCCTGGGCTAGAGGCCAAGGACAAGTCTTGCAGTCCTCTTCTGGGATAAATTGTAGAGGGCGGTGAGTGGAGGCAAGCAGATTTAGATAGAGGCTGTTACAGTAGTCCAGCTTAGATAGGACCAGGGCTCTGGAGACAGAGAGCTTCTGGGGGAAGGAGAGGAAAGGATGAATACCTCTGAGGAGGTGCAGCCGGTAGTGTGACTTTTTTTAGAGACATCAGAGATGTGAGGGGAGAAGGAGAGTGCAGAGTCGAAGATGACCCCGAGGTTTTTAGCCTTGCCGGTGGGATTGGGAGGAGGGCTAAGAGAGACCGGCCAGAGAGCTGTAGGGAAGGAGGGAGTGGGTGTGCTGATGAGTAGAATCTCAGTCTTACTGGCATTAAGGCAGAGGTCGTTGGCAGCATTCCTGGATGGCAGCAGACAGTCAGAGATGAGAGAAAGAGAGGAGGAGGAGGCTGAGGATAGCCTGAAAATGAGCTGGGTATCATCCGCATAGCACTGAAAGTTGGGACAGAGAGCGGCGAAGCGGTGGGCAAGGAGTGCTAGGTATTGGTTGAACAGCCAGGGAGAGAGGTTAGATCCCTGGGGGACACCACAGGTAAAGAATGAGATGTCGGAGAGGAAGGACCCAAGTTGGACCTGGGAGGGTTGGTCGGAGAGGAAAGAAGTCAGCCACGCTGAGCCTGGCCAGTGACACCCAGGTTATCACAGAGACGGTCGAGCAGGAAGGCATGGTTGACAGTGTCAAAGGCAGAAGAGAGATTAAGCAAAATAAGAACGCAAGGGGTGTTAGAGTCGAGGTTGGAGAGCAGGTCTTCGCGAATTTTCAGGAGAGCAGTTTCCGTGCTTCTGCCAGCTCTGAAGCCAGACTGATGACATGAAGACAACCAAAAGATTCATTGTGGAGATTGAGCTGGGAGATGGCCAGTTTCTCCTGGAGGAGGGAGTGATGGAGATGAGCACAGGACAGACCCAGGACCCTGGAATGGGAGGTAACAATGGGAATGGGGGAAATCCAGCAGCCCACAGTGGGCCAAATTTATATATGAGCTAGGACAGCTCACTGGGAACCCTGATGTGTTCTATCCTATCGGTGATGCCAGACCCTCACAGGGAACCCAGGGTGGATATCGTCATAGGGGAAAAAGAATATTCCTTCCTAGTTGACACGGGTGCGACACGCTCGTGCATATGTGAAGGCACATTTTCCTTCTCCGGGGAGGCCGTAGATACTCAGAGTTTTACAGGAGCGACCAGTCGAGTTCCTTTTACAAAGGCACTTCCAGTCTCTATAGGAGAGTGCGAAATGAATGTACCTTTATTATATTCTCGACAGACCCCAGTAAATATTTTGGGTCGAGACTTAATGACAAAGTTGAACATGACAATCTCATTCACGGAGGAGGGCATAGTATGTTCCACTCCAGGAATGCACTATTCAAATGTATGCAAAATGGTTAGAGCATATGCAGGACACATAGCCATGAGGGCCATACCATTAGAGCCCGAAATCTTCACATATGGCATGCGTGTGCTTATTGCAGGATTGCCAGGTCTTGCAGACAGGATCATGAGCACCCCTGATGAGTTCCTATTCAGACCAAGAATACCGATGCACGAGGAGAAGGGACAAGTATTTCCCTTGATGATACAAATGGCTGCAATACGAGGGAAAGTGATCTTGGTTGATGGTTACGATGATGAGGGCAGACAATGGTGTGCGATAATTGCCATTGAAGAAGGATATCGAGTGACTGACGTCACCGATGACGATCTATTTGAAGAACAAGCAGAAATGGGAGCGACAATGGTGGAAGTGAGTCTCACCTTTTGGGTAAAAATGATCAAAAGAGAAGTACCGCAGATAATAATGTTGGCACTAAAACGCCTTGAATATTTTGATGGCAAGATAGCCAACGTGCCTGTCTCAGTGTGGACTACAGGACCCTATAACGTGGGTCTCTTGAAAGGGGTTGGAGAAGTGAAAATTAAACTGAAACCAGGAGCAATTTTACCTAGGGCATGACAATATCCCATGTCCAGAAAGGCAGATGATGGGATTTTTAAGACAATTTCGGCTATGAATGAGCAAGGCATCTTAGTGATGTCAGAGTCGTCATGCAATACTGCGGTTTATCTGATAAAAAAATCAAAGGGAGGGTCTTGGAGGCTAATACAGGATTTACGCCCAATAAATGATGTCGTTGAGGTTGAGTTCCCTCTAGAACCTAACCCGGCTACAATCCTATGTAATTTACCTGTTGAGGCGAAATATTTCACAGTGATTGACTTGAAAAATGCATTTTTCTCAATCCCGTTGCACCGATACTCACAAGATCTGACGTCATTCACGTTCAGACAGATGTGTCTGAAAAGCACGAGGCTCCCACAGGGGTACTGTGAGTCTCCTTCTATTTTCAACAGAGTCCTGCAGATGGACTTAAGCAATATTGCATTAAAAAGTGTTGTCCTGCAGTATGTGGATGACATCTTAATCTGCAGCACAACAGAAGAGCAATGCAGGCACAATTCTATTCAAATACTGATTATATTGGCTGAGAAAGGATATAAGGTTGACAAGGAAAAGTTACCATATTGTCAATAGGAAGTGCTGTTCATAGGCCAGCTGATCTCACATGAAGGAAATAAAGTGACCCCAGAAAGGTCTGAAGCCATATTGAACACGGCTATGCCGCACACGATAAAGCAGATGCAGAGCTTTTTAGGCCTATGCAACTATGTCAGGGCATGGGTCTTCAACTACAGCTCTTACACTAAGCCTTTACTTCAGGCCCTAAAGAAGGCCCAAGTGATGAAAAAAAGATCGAATGGTCTGAGGCCATGGAGAAAGGGTTTGCCGAACTCAAAAGAGCTATTTGCACAGCTCCAGTTCTAGGGATCCCCAATTATGCAGAGGAATTTTACTTGTTTTCATACACAAATGGCAGCGTCATGACAGCAGTGCTCGCTCAAAGAACCTCGTTGGGGTACAAGCCCCTGGCTTATTACAGTGGGAATCTGGACCCAGTAATGTGAGGCCACTTCCCATGCAAACAAAGTTTAGCTGCCGCAGCGTTCGCCATAGAGAAAGCGACAACCATTGTAATGGGATGCTCAATTACATTGTACGTCGAGCACTCATTATTTGCTATTCTAGAGAAACCAAAAGGCACATTGACAGCTTCTGCTTATGAAGTGATCACATCGAATCCCTCGATAAAAATAGTCTGATGTAAAATAGTAAACCCAGCCATGTTTATAGCAGAGCCAGTCACTGAGGGAGAGCCGATACATGACTGTGCAAATTATGAAGAATTCTACGATGAAGTTCCCAGGGTGAAAGAAAATGCCTTGGCAGGAGGAGTGATCGTCTTTATTGACGGGTCTTCAAAGATCGATCAAAATGACAGACAAAGATATACAGGCGTCGCTGTGATGAAATACATAGCAAATGGAGAATTTCGAGTACTTGTCAGTGCGTGAATACCATCTCATTTCTCAGCACAGGCTGCAGAATTATCACCGTTGAGAACCACGCAGACCAGGAAGTAACGGTGTACAGTGTCTCCACCTATGTGACGTCAACAGTGCATGCAGGCTTAGCGCGCTGGAAAAGGAGGGGATACCTCCGAGCAGACGGCACACCAGTGCAGCACGCAGCCTTATTGGACAGGCTGATTAAGGCACTACAGCTCCCAGTGGGCATAGCGGTCGTGAATTGGGCCGCTCACACAAGAGGGACAGGTTTTGTCTCACGCGGAAACCAAGCAGCCGACATGGAAACCAAGCATATGGCATCCAAAAGTGAGACAATTATGGAAGTGGAAGTTGCCTGTACCAATGAAAGAATGTTGATTGCACAAACAACACCTGAAGCCCATAACAGTCTTGGGCAAACGCAGCTAATGGAACTCCAAGGGGAGGCACCAAAGGAAGAGAAGAACTTGTGGAAATGTCAGGGGTGTTCTTTAAACCTCTCTGACAGCTTGTGGTGACAAGACAGCACTGATAAACCAGTAATGCCTGTAGCCCTATTAAAAATAGCACTGGAGCAGTTACATTACCCAGTGCATATGACAAAGGAGAATCTAGCAGCAACGCGCGCGGAAGACTGGTTCATACCGAATTTAGCTGAGCATGTTGCATTATTTAGGGTGAACTGCATAATCTGCCAGCATTTCACCACTGGGCACACATTAACAGTTATGAGAGGAGTCATCGCCAGGCGAAATGGGCCTTTTCAGCACTTGCATGTCATTTACGTCGACATGATTCAAGTATACAACGGGTACAGATACTTAATTGTTGTGGTGTGTCCATTCTCTAGATGGATAGAGGCAGGTCCATGTACACACCCAAACTCTACCTATGTGGCCACATTTTTAGTGAGGTAAGTGTTCCCAAGGTGGGGGTTATGCAAAGTCATGAGATCAGATAATGGCCCTCACTTTGTTAATGCAGTACTTGAACAGATGATTAACTTGCTGCTTGGTATAAAGCACAAGTTCTCGTCGGCTTATCATCCTTAAGGTAATGGGATCTGTGAGAAGCTCAGCAGCTTGTTGAAGGAGAGAATAGCCAAGCTGAAGCTTACTCTAAGGAGGGGATGGTTGCACTGCCTTCCACTAGCACTGTATGCACTTCGGCACCAACCAGGCTCCGACCATCAACTTACGCCACACGAGGTAGCCACAGGAAGAAGAATGTTTATCCCACCTCCTACTGCTAATTAATTTTGTCATGTTTTTTAGCTATTGTTGTTTGCTTGAATGTCACTGAGTGTGATCTATGGTCTGAATGCTGCACTATGAATGGTTGTTGTGATGGACTAAATTTAGCCAGTTTTAATGTACTCCCATGTTGTCGTGTTATGTGATATAATGATGCTATGTAAAGTAATATGTCATTAATTGACATTTTAGAAAATATTTTGTATCATGGTGAATAAAATTTGATACACTTCTGTGATTAATACAGTTTTGCTCTCTGGACATTCCTTCAGACTTGTGATTCATAATAATACTCTGGTCCAGAGTCCAGAGTCTTCCTGCTTCTTTCTGTTATTCTTGTGGAGAACCATACAAAGAAAAGGTGGGGCGAGTCAAGATTCAACGGTCCTTTTATCGTAGAGGACTGCACTCCGTCCGCTGTGAAGCTACAGGGCAGGAGAGCGTGGATTTTTCTCAGTGATATCAAACCCTACATCGGACAAGGCCCCCTGCCTGCACCCCAATGAGAGGGATCGACGAGCAACGGGGAAGAACCACAGCACGTGTAGACGAGATCCATGGCGAGGAGGAAGGACGCATGACCTCAAAGTAAAGACAAAGAACGTTTTGCAAGTTGTGTCTTAATTTTGGACACTTCCTCTAAGCAAAAAAGGGGATAAGGACATAAAAACGGACACTCTGTGCATCCTAGTTGCAGGGTGAAGAAGAAAATTGCACGTATAAGCCACTTCTTAATCTGTTGATTTGAACTTTGGACTGAGGCACACTTAAGCCTTAATGAGAAAAAGACTATGCCAAATTTTGACCAAGGACACTTACAGTGAAAGCAAACGCAATATCCCGACTTGTTCCGCACCGGAACCCTATTTGGAATCACTTATGATGTCCAACAGTAGAGACATCACAAAGGACCAAGTCACCTATTTCGACTTAGTATTGAGGTCATACCCGTCACTGGTAGGGAGGCTCACCAGTGTCACAGACTTTTTACAAGATCCTGAAAATGAAAAGACAATAAGACAACTCCTCACTGTCATTGCTGAACAATTTATCCTACTCCCTGAGTACAGTGAGAAAGAATCAGATGTTCCCAATACAGGCGGAAATAAACGAGCTTGTCAGCACACTGTTCTTTCGCATAATCGAAGACTGTCCAACTCTAATTGGAAGAACGACAGACACACTCACGTTTCTTCGAGACCCAGCAAACACCGAACATTTAAGCCATCTTTTAAATAAGATCGTCATTCTAGTCGCACTCCATGCGACTGGACAGTGCAGACATTGTTTACATTAAGGAAAAAACATATAATCCTGAAACCAGCAAGACAAGACAGATGTCCCTGTCACCAGAAGACAGCAGATTGGCACACAATGTCCGCTTTCGCCTAGTCTCTGACCTTTCAGATCTAGTGGGGAGACCTATCGAGGTTGACATCTTCACCTTCATCAGAGATCCAGCTAATGTCGCACAGATGGGAATGCTCCTGCATGGAATCATACTCCAAGTGGAACTTTCCAACCATCAGAGAGATTATCTGAGGAGATTCTGAGAAAGCTTTCGACTGAGGGACAGATCGAGGGAGCAGAGTCAAGAACTTCATTTGTTATATTTGTAGTCATTTTTTCCCTACTTCTTCATACTGATCAGTGCTCAATATGTCCTCAAGACTGATGCAGATTCGAAGAGTGGACTGGGAGCTTACTCACTTTGAATATGCATGGTAAAGGAACTCACTGAAACATTATTTTATTTGATTTTTCTTCCCATAGTCTAGCAAAAGAACTGTATCCTGCACCAAAAGACAATTTGTCACTCCCAAGAGGGGCAACAACTGTGAAGCACCTCACACTTTTAACACAGAACTGGAAAGACGATATTGGGTGGGGGAGTAATAACAGTGACATCTTGTTAAATGATTAAGATGGGGGTCCAGAGCAGTAACCTGTTCCTCCCACAAGAAAAGAGGCGCCCTCGCTTCTCTGGAAGGAAATGCTGTCGCCTAACACATAGAACCATAATGTACTTATGCATCATATTTGTCTTTATTTTTCTGTCATTAGAACTGCATTCTTTATTGGTGCACGAAGCGTTCCAATTTCAGTGCACCCACCTGATGATACACGTATGAAACCCACAAAAGCACCCAGACCTTATATAATCATTCCAGTACCTAGGAGATCTGACGGTGGAGTGAATGAACTCAAAATGAATGTGATTAGCAATGATACACACACACTTGTGGTAACAAATGAAAAGAAAAGCAGGAGACAGGATCAGCACAAAGTGAATGAAGTGAAATCACTGACAACTACACGCACACAAACACTGAATGCACATGAAACAGGCCTAGTGTCAATGACTGCAGAACCTCGAACCAAAGCAGCAGAGAAGCAGATACTGCGTGCCACGAAAACCTTCATAACAGATATTGTAAGAAAACAAGAAGAATTAAGAGAAAAACCAACAGAAGCAGTCATATTAGAAATTCTTGAGAAAACACAAGCCAACTCGGAAAAACTCTCTGCACGGACACAAATGATAGTAGACTTATTGTTCCCGCAAATAACCAGAGCAAGGAAACTACAAGAAGAAATGAAGAACAAAACAGCAGAGACTGTATTGCCAAGCACACATGTTCTAACACAAGGGACAAGTACTAGGTCGACAATACTGCATATACCGGACCAGTGTCAGGCTGGTTGGCATGGGCATTTGCATGCAGCAGAGAAAATATGCATGAGGACCAGGAAATAGCTGCCAGACTCCTGTCCACTCAAATGGCGCAGATGAAGAGACCTGCACCATGGACTAGGATACCTGAGAATCCTCCAGCAAGAAAAAGCCATACAGAGGCATTCAGAGATGTAGTTATAGCAAACTACAAGAAAACCTTAAGAATCAAGAGAAGCATGCATGAAGATGACAATGAACTAAACGATTACCTGGACAGCATAGCACATCTGGGAAACAACATTTGGTACCAGCACATGAAAGAAGTTGGAAGACGAAATTCAGAAGGAGAATGCTTTGTTTGTGCACTTCTTCCATTCAGCATGGGGAAGTCCAAGATCTTCGTAGCTGTAGAAATTAATGTCCCGAAAGCACACTGTCTCTCACACGTAGCAATGTGCAAGACCAGAGGCCAGTTCATGGGAAGTGACCCCTCATTGATATAGGCAACTGAAACAGCTTATCCTGATGAAGATGATTATGTCCAGGACATGAAGACAAGAAACAGAGCTCATACTAGGAATCATGTGATTCGATATGAGAAACCTAAAGTTAAAGGAGCAGGATTAAGATGGGAAGTAAACCCGAGACTAAATATCCAAGGGAAAACTCCAGAAGAAGCTCAAATTTGGAAAAACAGAGGCCAAATACAGACTTGGGGAACAGTACTTTCACCAAACGGATGGGAGCAAGGAGAAGTGATATGTCGAGCATGGATGGTCTTTGGAGCCTGCAAGGAAGCCATCGAAAACTCATAAAGACTGTGCAAACCAGTATGGCAAAAACCCACAAAACTGCTGACATGGGTTGAAGACAGAGGTGGACTCTTGCAGATAGTGCCAGTAGAAAGCCTGAAATTGTGGTTCAGGAACAATGGCACAAGGAAGATGGGAGGGAATCAGAACTGTGGACAAATCTTTGATGCTTCAGGAATGGTGCACGGAACTGCAGTAATTATGGATCATTATTGGGCATGCAGATCCAAGGCATACATCAGACTGCCGAAAAACGGGGGAGGCGTATGCACAATAGTGAATGTCCACATTCCAGCATTAGTAATCCCAAAAAAAGCAACCTGAACATTGACAGTTTCCCGAAAGCAGATGTTTACCTGAGGAAGAGGAGATCTGTGGAACTAATAACTCGAATGAAGAGAGAAAACTACTTCTTTGCTAAATCAGAAGACGCATTTCATGCAATCCCATATGAACACAGGCTGTTCAGCCTCACCTCATCAGTGTTCACAACGATCTTCATGCCAAGAATCCAGGTTGGAGTGAATGCTAAACGGTTGCAGATAACCAGATGGGAATTGCTACAGACAATCAATACCACCATAAAAGGATTCAATGCAATTAAGGAAGAGTTAAGAGCAATCCGACTGATGACTCTCCAAAACAGATACGTCCTTGACATGATCACAGCTATGGATGGAGGAGTTTGTGCAAAAATCGGAGAATCGTGTTTCACATTTATACCTTCCCATGACGAAGAAAATGGAACTCTAACAGAAGCTATAGGAATGTTGACGAAGCTACAGAACCAGATGATCAACAAAAACTGACGAAGTTGACAATGACAGCTGGTTTGGATCGCTATTCTCATGGGTCTCACAATGTACGGCAGCCATATTCAAGTTTCTGGGAGCCCTGCTATTGATGATATTACTAGGATTTTGTGTCATCAAGATAATAATGCGAAAAAACTGCGAAGAAAGCCATAGGGATGAAGAACTTGATTGATGTGAAACCAGGATGGAGACCTAGAGATCTCACTGATGATGAAATAAGAGACTTTGTGAAGGCCGGCGAGCATGCACCAGAAGGTAAAAAGTTTCTTTATCCCAGGAAATGCAGAAATTATGAGGGAAAATGGATTTACTGCAGCCCAAATGGACAATGCCATTTAATGACATGGAATAAAGGCGAACATGTAAGAACAGCAGGAAGCCTAAAAGGAGTAATAAAAATATGGACTCCAAAGAGACACTTCTTCAAACCATCATGTACAAACCCAGAAGATGAAGAAGGAGGAACCAAGTAAGATGAATCCAAAAGAGGAAGCGGTCGAAAAATTGCCCAGAGGGGGGAGTGTAGAGGAGGTCACAAATAAAGCCTGCACTCCCATCGATCATTTTGAAATACCAGGAACATTTGCACCAAAATATGTGACGTATGATGAGCAAATAAACCACCAGAGAGCCGCAGTAAGGGCTCTGTCCAGTGCCTATCAGAACAACAACACCTGTTGAAGTACCGATACCTAGAAAACCATGGACAGTAAGGTATCCATTGAGAAAACCCTACCAACAAATAAGACAAAATGAATATAGCCTAAACACTGCCCCAGAAGAAACTCAAAAGGCCTTAATGGAAGACGAATGGTGATGTCACGAGGGCCCGGACTAACGTGCAGAACCAAAAAATGACACACAGAGACGAAACGCCATGAATAAGGATATCGTGAACCTAGAAGGAGAGACAATGTTGAAATACAGAGAAACTTAAGCTGTAAAGCAGGATGAAGTCATTCAACTAGTTAACGCCTGTACATATGCTTGAAACTGCAAGAAAGCTAAGAAAACAGAGCGGCTTGCTATGCTTAGCAGATAGACCGCGGCAAGTGCCACCTATACATACCTACCTCAACGAAGCACATTATATAAGTGCGAGTCCACTTTACACAAAAGCAGAATCATATCAGGTTGCTAGAGGTCAAACAGGACAGGATTAGTATTCCAGCTAAAACGAGAAGAGATGGCTGAATCGAAACTCAGCAGAGGCAACGTGCTCCAGGAAAGAGCCAAGGTCGGACCAATAGAAGGAGCGAACAGTAGCTTTGCGGAATCGAAATCGAACAGAATAGCCTATCTCAGGAAGGCCGAGATAAGGAGGCGTAGGGTAGGTGGCAAGCCGAATAAGAACTAAATGCACAAATTGAGGGAAACAAGCCAGATTCACGGGATAACAGCACATGACCATCCGAGAAAGAAGAGGCACGGGTCCATACCTACGCCTGGGTGAAGCCCAGACAGAGATATCGTAACGTTTCCTGACAAGACGATACAGTTTTGAGGCCAACCACAGCCAACTAACTGACACATAGCCACTAAAGTAATAACTGATTGAAGGGAGGCCGGGTGAATCGTAGGGCACCCTGCACCTGGCTGACCATTCTGCGTGCTGCTAAGTAAAGTGGAGATTGGGTTGAAGCCAACCCAATAACAATGGACCAAATAATCTAGGGTCCTATAGGTAGTAGAACAAATGGGACGTTGTACTTTTTGTGACGTCTACAAGAGTAATGTTAGAAGGAAGGGCTTAGACGCCCACCTGATAGTATTTATTCAATCCTCTCACTCCGTTACCATATACAGATATAGTACCTATGGTAAAGTTACCTTTTCCTAACCAATAGAATTGCATGTTAACTTTTGAGTGTTACACGTCAATGATGACGAGTTTTGGGTATAAATGTTACCATTTGTATGAAGTTCGAGGGAGTTGAAGCGAGACGGACTATCGCATCACTGTTGATTTCCATGTTTCCCCGTTTTTTGTACGGACTCCCCTTTGCCAAACCATTGAGTTATTCTTATTGATTGGTGTTGCATTAATATACCTGCACCCCCATCCATCTCAAAGGTGCAGCTATCTCGTATTAAAGTACTTTGGAGCAAACCCTGACTCTATGGGCCGGCCGGGGGTCTCCCCAGTACACAGTACTTTTATTTTCTCGATCCTTTCATTTTTAGTGCCCCTATGAAATCTTTGTGACTGGAATACGGGGGGGAACATCTGAAGTGTAAGGCTCCTTGTGAAGGAAACAAATCTGAAACAGAGACAAACAGATAAGACATTCCAGAGGTGAATCTTTCAGCTGTTTTGCTTTTCCAAAAGCCTCATTCTTCCTATACCTGACAAAAGGTTTCCCCTTGACAGCTAAGTAGTACCCAAGTACCCAAGAGTGCATGACCAGTGAGCTATGCAAGCCTGCGGCATGATGAAGGTGCTGCGACTCTACCGCACACATGCAGGATTCAGGAAGCACTCTCTGATTTCTGGTTCCTGTTGTATGCAGCACAGGAGCCGTATTGACTTCATTGCAGCAGATAGCGCAAAGCAGAGTCTGGCTACAGATAAGTACATGTTTTTAAAAGTATGCATATGAACAGTTCAGTTCAAGTTAAGTTTATTCAGAATAAAATAAGCTGTCAAATTTATACAAAATTTAAAAACATGGCATAAAAACACTTAATTAAATAGACAACAGTTAAATGAACACAAGCCATCTTAAAAAATATCATAATTAGTCCAGCAGTGCTACATCCGGACATGAGCGATTTTCAGACAATAGCTTCCTTTGCAATTTGAGCGGGTGTTCAATATACAAATAAACACATTGGGCGGCGGACAAATCTTGCACTGATAAAAGAAGCCTGAAAGCCGTTTGTACATTTCTTACTCCATGAACATTCAATAAAGATAAGGGGAGTTTCTTCCTTAGGGTCGTAAAGGGAGGACAAAATAACATAAAATGTAGTAAGTCATCTACCTTGTATCTTGAGCATAAACATGTCTTCTTTTTCACACTGTTGCTCCCGCTATCGTTTGTGAACAGTAAACTTGTTCTAAAACGGAGGACAACTGCTCTCTTCCTAGGGTCTGTGCACCACTGTACATAACCCATGGTATTGGAGATGCCGGTGACATTTGAGTGATACATTTTAACACTTTGCTTTGTCGCTTCTTTCTTCAGCCTAGCATCTTCCCTGGCTTTCAGGAAATCATTCACCAGCTGCCTTTTTTTTCATAATGGCTTGCCACTCGTTCTTTACTAATCAAGCGTTCGTAACCAAGGTTGCGCAGGGCGGATTTAATATTATTTAGCCAAAATGATGAGCTGCTTACATTTGAGAACAATACATCCTCCAGCAATCTTTTTGTGAGTTAAGAGGTGGGGCTTTCCCTACAAACAAGCCAGTAAACTAGTGGTTGCACAGCTATCAGGTCTTCAATATAGGTCATGCCACATTCTTCATGCAACAAGTACCCAGGAAATCCCTGATGGACACCCACCATTTTCCTGTGAAACTTATTTTCGGTAACCTGGCCCACATTAGTGCACGCGTACCCCCATACAGCAGCTCCAAACCTTAAAATGGCTGCTGATTTAGCAGAGAAAATCTTTGGAGCGTGGTCCAGTGGTAGGCCACCTAGATTCCTGCCATATCTCAAAATGAAGCAATTTATTTGGGAAGCCTTTACTGATTGCTGTTCTGTGTGTGTAATCCACCTTAAATCACGAGATATTGTTACACCTAGGTAGCGAAAGGAATGTACACACTCAAAGCTTTCCTCGTTAATAACTATTACATTCCTAAGTGGTTAACTGGGTCCTATACACATCACTTTTGACTTCCCAATGTTGATTTTCAAATCTCTTTGTTCAATATAGTCTTTAAATCCAATTACTAATGTTTTGAGAGCGTGTTTGGTTTGGTTAGCAAGACTGCGTCTTCTGCATATAAAAGTATGCACTTCTTTTGTCCTGACATTTTGGGCGTATCACTCGTCAAAACGGCTAGTGTGGTTGCAGAGAGTTATTATAGAGGTTGAAGAGCAGGGGCGCTATAACAAACCGCTGCTTTGCTCCTCAGAAAATCCGAAATACTTGTTTCATTTTACCTTGCGTTCCCATCCTTACTCTGGATGATAAGTTTGAGTGCAATTCGACTAACATCTGTAGGAGCTCGCCTTGCATGCCCAGCTCATATAGGGTGCCCCAAAGCTTCCTATGATTGATGCAGTCAAATGCAATTGTGTATGCTTTCATGTGAGGGTTTTTGTTTTAGTGTGTGCATGAATGAGAGAGCACATGTTGTTTGTGTGAATGGGTGAATGAAAGAGGTATGAATGCTGTATGAATGTGAGAGTCAATGAAGAATTACTTTTTATGCATATGTGTTAATGATGCTGTATGAATGTTGCGGCATGTGTGGCAGAGGAAGGCCTCTGATTTGGGTGGGTGAGGAGATAGAACAGACAGGAGAATATGTTTTCTTAATGAGGCCTCAATTTATCAAGTGGGGTTGAGTGGGCACAGCTTAGTTTGTGAAAGTTTTTTCCAATAGTTCTTGTGCTGCATTCTTAGTTATTTGGTCCTATCGCCAGATGTCACCCCATTTGCACAATGGAGTGCTAAGTAAAATTTGCCCAAATGTTTGTCTGGGTATAATGCCCCAGACAGCTGGAAGGACCTGCGTGGATATCCACTTGGATTGCTTTCTATCTTATATTATAGGGATCTTTGCAAATGTTGAAAAAATATTCATAACATGTCTTGAAGATTTCCAAGGAAAACTATTTATTCCAAAGAAATTGTTAAAGAAAAGGCCTGTTGAAATGAACGTCCAATGCATTTCGGTCACTATGACCATCTTCAGGGACTATTTCAAAACAGAAAAAAACATATACAGCAAACCATATTTAATGTAAACATATTTCTAAACTGTTGTAATTGTAATTCATATGTATTTCATGTTAAATTCACTTTTTGTTGTACATTCATAATTACCAGGTTTCTATGTCTTTGCTTGGTTTTAGCCAAAATCTGAATCTCTTTTGGTCTGGTGCCCTCAGATGTATCTGTAATATATCAGTGAATTATTGATATTGTGGTATTTTAAGAACTCCTAGATCCTTTCAATGCAGTTTCAGTGCTTTAATGAAAAGTTATATATATATCATACCTTAATGTTTGTTGCTAACGTGCATATCAAAAAAGCATTAGTTATAGGTAATTATACATTATTATTGTGAGATCAGAGTCCATAATAGTTATGGAAAGTTGGCATAGCTTGGACGGTATTTCAGCTTACCTTTTTTGCATAGCATTTTCTGGCAGGAGACCAGGTTCACAGAGATGCGACTACCTGTGTGTCCTGCTCCCTTTTATTTGAGAAATGGGCACCAGCAGTGCTCCAGATAAGATTTTGAGGTGGGAGTATTTTACTCTCTATTTTTAAACTTTTGAGAGTAAATGTGATTTTAGGAGAGTAAAAATTACTTTTCTCCTTCACAAGAGAGTAAAATGTATGCGACATTGATTGATTGATTGATTTGTTTATTTATAGAGCGCTTTATGCCAAGGCGCTGTACAATGGAACAACTCATACAGTGAACAACAATAAACAATAAACAAACAATGTGAACAAAATTACATGATGAATCATTCAACAGTAAAACAGTGCAAAAAGCAGTTAACTGTGGAGAAGGGGAGGTAGAGAGGAAGTAGGATTGGCGAGGGGGAATAGAAAAGAAAAGAACAAGTGAGGAATAGGAAGGTGGGAGAATGGAGGGAGAGGGGATTAGGGAGTCAGAAGAGGCAGAGGGGGGGTGAAGAGAGAATGGGAAGATCTTCAAGGAGGAGAGTGGAGGAGAAGGGATTTAAGGGACGTGCGAAATGAGGGAAGGGTAGTGGAAGAGCAGATTGAGAGAGGGAGTGCGTTCCAGTGAAGAGGAGCAAGAAGTTGGAAGGAACGAAACCTGGAAGAAGCACAAGGGGAAGGAGGTAAAGTAAGGAGGAAACGGTCAGCAGAACGAAGAGGGCGTGAGGGGGAGTAGAAGGTGAGAAGTGAGGAGAGATAAGGAGGAGCGAGACCATATAAGGATTTAAAAACAAGGCAGAGAAAGCAGAATTTTAACTGAGAGTGGAAAGGTAGCCAACGAAGAAGAGAGGGCGAGGAGGAGATGGAATCACGGGAGGTAAGGAGACAAAGGGTACGAACAGCAGAGTGGTAAATGGATTTGAGGGGGGGTAAGCTGGGAGGCAGGAAGTCCAAAGAATAAAGGGGAGCAGTAAAATAGCCTTCACAAGAGAGTAAAATGTATGCGACATCCAGCTGACGTGTGAAATATATTTAAATGTATGGAAATCATTACTATGCAGCAGCTTTCTGCATTGTGACAGAATACACCTTCCATTATTTCTGTCCATTTGATCTCTCCTGTATATATTTAAATGTTGAAATCACAAAATCCTAGCCAATTATATAGTAAAGCAAACATGAATTGTATGGTCTGTTTTGAGATTCGATAGCAGAATTGTCTTTTGATGTTTAATCAAAGTCATAATTTCCTGGAGCTATTACTACCTAATGGTATGCCAATGTTATGCTACAACGGTGCAGAGAGGCAAGGACTCCATGCTAAATTCTATATCTAATCTAGTGGTCAAATGGTTATTTATATAGCTCTTTTGGCAAAGCGCTGTACATAGAACATATTTATCACAATTACCACCAAACCAAAGTCGGTACTCCTTTATCAACCTCAAAAGGATGAAAGGCTGAGTTGAACTTGCCGGGATTCGAACCCGAAACCCACAGATCACGCAGAGATTGCAGCAACGAGTGCTCAACCGGCTGAGCTATCTTATTGGCTAACATCCTTCAGAGGTTGGTTAACTGAGTATCGACTGAGGTAGAATGATCACAGTACATAGATGTATGACAAACCATTTATGAAGAGCTACATAAAGTTAAATACCTATCTGGATTATCACAGGGACAGATTTTGCTGAGTTTCTATTTCGATTACCAATGTAACTTTAATTTGTTTGTTTTGAATAGCGCTTGCACTTTCCAGGGTCAGGTTTTGGATGTTTTATTTGTAGTCTTGAAGATTTGAGAGGCTAGAACACATGTGATCAGTGTAATGACAATTACTCACCCTTGAGCAAAGACTCGGCTGCACTGACCTTTTATAGTAATGTACCCCATTGACTGCAAGGTTGAATGGATGTAAACTAGACTGTGCATAGTCTTCATTTTACACACTGTTTTTATAATTAGACTGTAAATTAAATTAGAAGTGTACAAATTATCTACCTCTGCATGATTATGCACACAGCACCGGAACTCTGCAAATACAATTGTGCAATACTGGTTTGCTTTCCCTGGAAAAAAGCATAGCTTGTTAAAAAAAATAATTATAATAATTCTCAATTGCAACTTAGTTTTCCATCTTATTAATTATACAATCCTAACATTATAGGAAAACATGCACAGTGCTTCTGAAGCTGAATGGAAAGAAACCATTTCTTTTATCAGTGTGCAATTTATTTTTTTGAAAGGCTTCAGAGAAATACATTCTGTTTCAGAGGTGGCTTGCAATTACATCCATGTAGATAAAAATCACAAGAAGCCTTCTGGTTTCTGTCAAGTAACCTGACCGCTGCACTGCCCTCTACTCTAAACCTGTGTGTAAATGTACCCAGGAATATAATAAATCTGGTGTATTTACAAGATTTTCATGCGTAAAAAGGCCTAGTGCTCGCTTTATCTGGAGCCCTGGGCACTGGCATACGTAACGTGATGACGTCATCACGTGCCAGCGGCCCTTTTTGGATTAGTCAAATTTCGAAATAATGTTATTATCCATACAGAGGTCTTCACGTGGTGTAAATAAATTAAGTGAAAACATAATTTACATATGGCCCATCAGTTATACATCATACATTTTGTCACTTCGAATAAAATGAAGATTGGCGATCTGGTGCTCAGAATGGATTAATACAGAGAATTCATAGTAAGAGTTATTGAAATTAATTGGAAAATATTTGGTATGCTAATAGAGAATCCCCGGTTCGCCTTCTTGAAGCGTTCTGCATCTTAGTGCGGAGAGGTGTTCTTTTTGTTCAGTCAATTCGCTTTTCTGCTGCTTTACTATTTGTCCAGGTCATTGGTTGAGTATTTTCCAATAATGTTCACCAATGCACATTTACTGTGAACCTTTTGGACCAAGTTTGATTAAAGAAAACACGCATAGTTACACTCTTCGATCATCCCCCCTGGTGTAGGGAATTCAATTTTTCTATACAATACATTTCTTTTTGAATAAGGAGTTTGTTGATGTGTATACTGGCATCTCCTCTCTTTTCTATGGTATCCAATATTTGAAATTTCATCTGTGAGATATGGTGCTTTGCCTCTTTGAAATGTTGTGCCACTGGAGATTTGGTGTTCCCTGTCAGATATTTTTTCAGTGTTCGTTCCAGCGTATTTTGGCTTTCCTAATGGTCTGTCCGACTTAGTACTTTCCACATGGGCATTTGATGCTGCAGATCACATTTGGGGTGACGCATGTAGCGTATTTCTTCAAAAAGACTATTTTGCCAGTGTTAGGATGAAATATTATGTCTCCTTTTTGTATCATGTTATAATTCATGCAGTTCAAACATGGGTATGTGCCCTGTCTTTTGGGTTTTCTTTTGGGTTTCTATTTGAGCTTTCGTGTGTCATTTCTTACTAGCATGCCTCTCATATTTCTGCTCTGCGTATAAGCAAACATAGGTGGTGTGGTGTAGAGGTTTCCCAAAGTTCTGTCCTCGAATAGGAAATGGAAGTGTTTTTCCACCATTTTTTTGATCTTGCTACTATGTTTTTAGTATTTCGTTATGTATATTAAAGGAGATTGCGTGGTGATTTTCTCTTTTTCCAGTGTAGTTTTCCTACTGATGGTGTCAGTTTTGTGTAAAGAGCTCCTGAATTCTTCTTCATGTGCATCCCTTTGTTCAAATCTTTTCGCCATTTCTTTCAATAGTCTGGTGCATTCGGTCTTGTCATGTACAATGTTTTTGACTCAAAGAAATTAGCTATATGGTAATTACTTACTGGGGCATGCCATTTTTTTAATGGGCATCAAAGTTGAAGGCAACATGATCAATGTTCCTGCATGATACTGGGCCAGATTGGTGGGCCAGTCTGAACATATTTCTTTACTTTGGCATGGCATATTTTACTGGGTATCAAAGGTGAAGGCATCATGATGAGTGTTCTTACGCAGTACTGGCCAGTCTGGACTGTGACATGGCATTATTTACTCACCATCAAGGGTGAAGGCAGCATGATGAATGTTCCTACCTGGTACTGGTCCACATTAGTGGACAGGTTTGGACATATTTCTTTAGTGTGGCATGTCATTTTATACTGCTCATCAAAGGTGAAGGCTGCATGATGAGGGTTCCTGCATGGTACTGACCTATGCTGGTGGGGCCAGTCAGGACATATTTATTTACTGTGGCCTGGCCGTTTCTTCTGGGCATCAAGGGTAAAGGCAGCATGATGAGTGTTCCTACATGGTACTGGGCCACGCTAGTGGGCCAGTCTGAACATATTTCTTTGCTTTGGCACAGCATTTCGTACTAGGTATCAAGGTGAAGGCAGCAGGATGAGTGTTTGCATGCAGTACTGGCCAGTCTGGACTGTGGCATGGCATTTTCTACTCGCCATCAAGGGTGAAGGCAGCATGATGAGTGTTCCTACCTGGTACTTGCCCACATTGGTGGGCTACTCTGAACATATGTATTTACTGTGGCATGGCATTTTTTACTGCACTTAAAAGGTGAATGTAGCATGATGAGTGTTCCTGCGTGGTGCTGGCTCACATTGGTGGGCCTGTCTGAACATATTTCTTTGCTTTCACATGGCATTTCTTACTGGGCGTTAAGGGTGAAGGCAGCATGAAGAGTGGTCCCCTGTAGCACTGACCCATCTTAGTGGGCAGGTCTGGATGTATTTCTTTACTGTGGCATGGCATTTTGTAATGGTCATAAAAGGTGAAGCCAGCATGATGAGTGTTCCTATCTGATACTAGCTCACATTGGTGGGTTAGTCTGGACAGATTTATTTACTGTGGCATGGCATTCTTTGCTGCACATCACGTGTGAAAGTAGCATGATGAATTTTCCTCCAATGAACTGTCCCACACAGGTGACCTAGTCTGTCCATATTTCTTTACTGTGGCATAGGATCTTTTTGCTGCACATCATGGGTGAAGGTAGCATGAAGAGTGTTCCTGTGCGATACCGGTCTACACTGATGGGGCCATTCTGGACATATTTCTTTACTGTGGCATGGCATTTTATATTATACATCAAGGTTGAAGGCAGCATGATGAATGTTCCTACATGTTACAGGCCCACATTGGTGTTGACAGTCTGAACATATTTCTTTAATGTGGCATGGCATTTTTTGCTGGGTATCAAGTCATGAAAGCAGCATGATGAGCATTCCTACATGGTTCTGCTCTACATTTGTGTGGAAGTCCGGACATATTTCTTCACCGTGGCATGGCATTTATTTGCTGTCCTTCAAGGGTGAAGTCAACATGATGAGTATTGTTGCGTGGCTAGACTGACTTACATTTGCGCAGCCAGTTTGGATATATTTTCTTACAGTGACAAGGCATATAATACTAAACATTAAGGGTAAACCAAGCATGAAAAGTGTTATTAACTGGCTAGTCCTGACTATGGTGCAGCAACCTGGACATAACTTCTTACCATGGCATGGCATTTATTACTGGTAAAGCCAACAGCAGTATGTGCATATATGGTAATTCTGGTATGGCATATATTGGTGGAGCCACAATGGACATATACGGGCTAAGGCATCATTAAAATTAGTTGGAAAATGCTTCTGTACACTGTTGATGGCTTGCATCTATTTAATTTTTTGTTGTGTTACCTTACAAAACTGATTGCAAACTGTGGCTTTTTACCACAATGTTTACAGTAAATGTTCTGAAAATGCATGATTTTAACCCAATATTTTAAACATTTCCTGGTTGGAGCTCCCTCGCTGTACTCGGTTGCTCCGACATATTTGTCAGAGTCATTTACACTCCTCCAATTCAGAAATTCACCAGCTGCCACTGCTGTCGATAAACCCAACACCAGGTAGTAAATCCTTCTAGCAGCAGTCTTGTCTTCTGCGGCACCCCCTGGGATGCTAAGAGTCATGACAGCCTTGACCAACACGGCCAAAGGCTCTCCAAAAGTCTCCTCCAGCTCTACCCCAGGCCCTCAGTTGCTCACTCAAGTCAGCACCAAGGCTCCATCTGGCATGCACGGCCTAGGGGATCTGGGACTACCTCCTCCTGTGCCCCACCTTCACCACAGCTGGGTCGATCCTGGCTTATGTGGCCAGGAATTCTCTACAGTCTCATCTGGACTCCCACTGCAACCACTCATTGGGCTGCTCCTGGCATACTCATCTGGCTGACTCCCTCCTCCAGGCTAGTGCTGTGGGTATTAAAGAGCAATTGGAGGCCAGAGCCTTCATCGCAATGAACGTGATCTTGCTGGTTCTGACGGCTTGCTCCCTCAGACCAGACAGTGTCTCCTGTTTGCAAATCCACCACCATGATTCAACTTTTGCATCATCAAAATTAACCTCAAACAGCTCAAGCCAAACAGCCAACTCTTTGTGTGACAGTAAGACAGAGGTTGTGTACAAACTATCTATATAAAGTGCACACTTACATTTTTTTTCTTTGGTAGTGCAGTTAATAGTTAGATAAGGGTTTGTATCTATTTTTTTCAGGGGCAAAACTCTGGGACCCAGCTGCAATCAGCTCACATTCCAGCGGTGTTCTCCTCCTAGATCATGCTTTCATGCCTCAGCAATATTCAGCGAGGCAGATCTGATTCAGGTGTGCAAGGTTGAATCCCCTCTTTTTGTCTTCATAGGTTACTGGAGACTGGGGCTGCAGAGGGGCTGCACCCAAGTTAGCTATGCCTGACTCTGGATATTAGCACCGAGAGTAGTCTGCAAGTTCACTGCAAGTTTGTCCCAATATTTCCAATGAGAAAATTGATGTTTTTGAGGAATTTGTTTTGAAGGATTTAAAAGAATTGTGTAACAAAATTTCTTCTACCCAATATAATGTAAGTAAAGAACAAAGTTTGGCCATAACAAATGTGCAAGCAGCCACATATATAGTATGTCATAACCATCAATGAAAAATGAATCTTACTGGTCCTTATGTACTTGGAATAGGGAACAGCCACCTATTCAACCAGCCATTACAGGAACTAGAATCAATCAACATTGTCTGCCTACAAGAAACTTGGCTGATGGAAAAACCAAGCTGTGATGGATTCACCACTTTTTTGAACCCTGCTATCAAAGGAACACATGGTAGACCCTTGGCGGGACTTCTGACCCTGATCAGAATCTCTCCCAAGCAACAAAAACATCAATCCATGGACGCAAAACACTGTAGTCCAAATTCAGCAAAACCAACACACCAACAGCGTGAGGAAAATTGACCGACTGATATCCATTATGAATGTATACTGGAACCCTGCAAATTTGATTGATAACATTTTCCTAGATGGGGTATTTCTAACTATTGATGAAACAATTGCAGATTACCAATATTCCGAATTTATCATCTGCGGCGATTTAAATATCCACTTATACACAAAGCTTGGAGAACGAATGAAGCATGCAGACTTACCTATCCGTGCTAAGAGGTGGCAGAAAGAAATCATCATGCAAAACCTCAGACAAGTTGACCAGCCTAAAGATCATTTGAATGCAACTCTACCGAAGTGGGTACGAGGCAACTCAATGACTATAATAGACCATATATATCTATCAGCAGAGCTAATGGAATCAATTACGAAAATAACGAGCGAGCCAACGACAAGAAGTGACCACCATCAGCTAACAGTTAAAGGACACGGTCTGTGCGAGCCCAGCAAGCTTGGTCCATGCCCACAGATAGAAGTCACTGGTGAAAATCTTAGACTACGCATGACCTACGCACAAACGTGGGATGTGACGAAGCGTATCCAACAACTGACGACGGCAGATGCAGACAAGCTCAAATATGAAGGTTTTTTGATCCCTTTCTTAAAACCGAAGAAGACGAGTGGAACCAAGTTGCATAAGCACTCTTATATTGTTGAGCTTGCACAGAAAAAAAAGAGATGCACAACGCCATATGCAACCTAGAAACTGTGAATGGAATGTCACACATTGTGCAGAAGAAAAGAATAAAACAAGCTTATGTGAATTGGAGAAACTCCTACCGTGCGACACTATCTCAAGATGACACAGAAGCCATCATGAAAACATATAATAGCCATTATAATCCAGAGCTCTATGGAATCTCTTAAACAACAATGACAGTAAACAACTTGCACTGACGGCAAATGTCACTCAACAGAAATGGACCCAGCACTTTGTGGACATGTACAGTGATGGCTCTACAGCCATGATTAGTACAGAACAGACTGTGACCAAGAAATGGGAGATTTACTGCGACAAGCAGGATCTGTCAGAGATCTTCTGTAAATTGAATACCTCCCGAGCCCCGGGACCTGACAGTCTTTCAAATGTGAGCTTAAAACAGAACGTTAAGCTCTGGATCACCTTTATGATGCAACTATTAGAGGTGATAAACAAACCTAACCAAATTCCCCCATCGTGGCAAACTGCCACAATAGTCCCAATATACAAACAGGGCCCACGAGACAACCTGCAGAACCTTAGACCTATTGCATTACTTGATCCATTAGGTAACTTTTTTCTATGATACTACTTAAAAAACTGAAGGAGTGAGGCACGAAAACCAATCGATTTTCAATAGGCCAAACGGGTTTCAATGTTGGAACAAATGTAAACTTGATTATAATGTACTTGATCAAGCATGAAGCCATAGAAAGAAAAACAATGGTCTATGCAGCATTTCTAGACTTACATATGGCGTTTGATTCTATTTCAAGATCAAAGTTGTGGAAGAAGCTAACAGCATGGAATTGCCCGACCGATATCTTAGAACCAATCACGTTGCTCTACCCTAACACTTCAATAGTGGTAAGGCTATCGAAGGATGGTATTACTACTCCTCCTATGAAGACAACAAAGGGCCTAAAGCAAGGATGCCCCTTAGCAGCCACCCTTTACAACTTGTATACAGCAGACTCTGAAGAACACCTAAGCAACCTGACCTTGAATCCCCCAAAACTGAATCCGATCCCAGTTCCAGCACTGATGTATGATATGATATGATATGATAAGGTATTTGTAACGCGCCTATACACAAGTGTTTCAAGGCGCGACGAGGCAGGGAGGGAGGGAAACAAGGGGAAGACAGACAAACGATCCTACTAGGCCAGGTGTCATTCAGATCGCGCAAGTGCAGAGGAAGGGGAAAAGGAGAAAGTGCAGGGGGAGGAGGTGGGGGGGAAAGTGCAGTACAAGGTAAGTAGCGTAAATAAATAATAAATAATAAATAAAAAGGGCCAGCTGGTGGCAAGTGCGAGGTAAGTGCAGAGCTGGGAAGGGGGCTGTAGGGATACAGTGACAGTCCCGCAGTGCAGGGGGAGCCAGGGAGGCAGTGCAAGTGGAGAGTGACTGGGCCCTGGACCGAGGTCGCTGAGAGTGGCCTAGATGCAGGTATAGTGCAGAATTCAGTGGGGAGTTAAGCAGGTTTAGCAGGGGAGAGGGAGAGAGAAGGCAGAAGCGAAGAGGAAGGTTTTGAGGTGCTTCCGAAACCGGAGATGGTTCTCCTCAAGTTTCAGGGAGGCAGGAAGGCTGTTCCAGAGGGAGGCCCCTGCTGCGGAGAGAGATCTGCCCCCAGCTCGTTGCTTCGAGAAGCGGCTGACCATGAGGGAGTTGGAGACGGATGAGCGAAGGGCTCGTGAAGGAAGATATTTAGGAAGATTGAGTTGAAGGTATTTAGGCCCCAGGCCCCAGAAGGCTTTGTGGACAATGCAGAGTTTTTTTTGTGTGCCAATGATATCATCTTACTGGACAAAATAACTTCAGGGCTACAACAGAGTGTGCACCTCATGGGGGTCTATATGAAGGCAAATGAATTACGCATTAACATTGCTAAAACAAAAGTAATGGCCCTGGTGAAACATCCCTACAGGAAGCAAAGGCCATTGAAATTGACCATTGATGAAATCTGCCTCGAGGAAGTGTCAACATTTAAATATCTTGGCATTATGATAAATCAATCGATAATAGAAAAACAATAGTTCACCACCCTAGAAGGAAAAATGCAAAGCCTAGCCAGGCAAGGATGTGTGCTCCACCAGGGGTTTGGCCAATTCTCATTGAAGCCCATTATGTCATTTTACAGACAGAAAGTGATTCCCGCAATCACCTATGGAAGTGATGCAATGATCTACACACAACCCAGAAACTGGACAAGATTGGAGGCAATGTTCTGGAGAAAGATTCTAAGAGTACCTGCCTTGTATCCAATGATGAGAATTCGACATGAAATTGCTACACAATCATTATCATCAATAGTTACATGGAAGCAACTAGATCTAATGGGAAAACTTCTGACTGAAGAGAAAATACCAGCAATCGAAATTTTGAGATGTAACCCTATGGCCATGAATAATGCAGTCCTTCAAACCTGGAAAGAATATGTATTACGACAGCTAGAGAACGAAGATATATCAGTTGAAATGCTCACGAAAAGACCTCAGCACACAAAAAAACTTGCGGAAAATGACTGTATTAAGACCTGCAATGCCAAAACCTTGTACTGCAGAAATCTCCATTGCCAATCTGATATACGATCAATTAATGAGATACCTAAGCACATGGAAAAGTTCCCTGATTGTATGGTGCGTGCAACTTATATGGAAATTCGGCTTAACACGCTACCAACCAGAGAAAAATTAGCTATGGCCCGGCAAATTCCCAAGACAGAACAACATTGCTGATTCTGCAAAAACAGTGAAGTGCCAGAAACAATACACCATCTACTAATGGTATGTCCATAACTGATGCAAAAAAGGCTTATTTTTTGTCAAATATTTCAATATTTCAACCCAGCATATGGATAAGAACGCTCGTGTCATAATGCCTACCCCTGGGGACCCAGACCAAGTCCAGCAAACCCAGAAGCAGGCATCAAGTTATTCTAAGCAAGCCCAACAAATCCTGCTAGGGGCTATTTGGGTGCAGTCCTGGCGCCTATGGCGCCAGGCTCATATGGAGAGTCAGTCCTGGCGCAATAGGCGTCAGGCTCATGGATTAAAACTTACCTGATGCAGACCATGCTGCAAGAGCTCCAAGCCAAAAGAGGCTTGGAAGGGACTACTTTACCTAGGGACTATTTTTTTACTTGGGCGGGGCTGGGGAGGAATACTTACCTGGGACTACTTTGGGGGCTATTTAAACCACGCCCGAAGAGCAGCACACGCTTCACGTTATTCTGCATCCAGCAGCGTAACGCTCACCGTGCCTGCAAGTCTGCATCCAGTCTTCTGCCACGCCCGCTTCGAGTCTGGAGCTCCTAGAAAAAGGGAGAAAGAAGGAGAAAAGGTTAGAACAAGAACAATACCTTTGATCCTTACCTGAATTCCCGATCCATTGCGCCTTCGAGCTGGAAGAAAGAAGTTATATTATGCGCGTTGCCTCGCCTGCTGCAGCGCCGCACTGAACTCACCGGCCTCGCAGCATCTTCACATTCCACCGCATCCTTCTGCATGTTCACGTCGCACTCCGGCACCTAAGGGGAAGACAAGAACAGCAAGGTGAGCCAACGGAATACACAGAGGCAATATTAGTTACCCCCCATAGACTTACCTGATTTTACCACCGGGGGTACTATTCCTCTTCATGGGTCAGCGCAGCTTCCACTTCATCCTCGCCGAACCCCGGCCCCTAAGGGGAAACAAAAGGACAGCAAGGTGAAACAAGGGACTAACAAGGGGAACCCTCCTCACCACAAAAGACTTACCTGATTTTACTGCCGGAGGCATTATTCCCCGAGACTTCATACTTTCTCTCAGCGCCTGAATAAGGGAGAAAGCAACAGGTTACATATTGACATTATTTTATCGAACTGTGTTGGATATTACAAATCCTTACCTGAATATTACCGGTTGCCACAAGGAACTCTTCGCTAGGGTCAAGCTGCAACCTGCAAGGAATCGGACAAGAGTGAAAGTCAGACATTTGAACTCTTACGAACTACATACTTACGGCGTCCTGCCGGGAATCTCAGAGTCAATATTGTTCTGGAACTCACCAATTCCTTTGAGCCAGTGAAGCAACTGGTTATCTACGCGCCCGTGCGCTAAATGCAGGATGGAGAGCTCATCTTTCCAAACCATCAGGTGAGACTATAAGAGGGGACTTCAAAGGTGATCAGTGGGGAGAACAGCGGTAGTGGGGGGGGGGGGTTAACGCTGAACTCCACGGGTGGTTAATTCCCGTTCTCCATTTGTAGAAGAATATTCGTACAGGGCAAGCAAACGAAGCTAGGTGGGCCAGTCCAGTCCGTCATCTCGGCACTACGTGTCACATTGGTGGAGACCACAGCTGTCCAGTTCAGATCGACGCCCCTGTGGGAGCCAGGTGAGCGTAACAGCTCGATGGTCTCTTCTAATGAATGGACGAGAAAATAAACTAATCTTTACGGTTGTGCAATTCTTGCAGAACGTGCTGGGACTGGACAATAGATCACTGGAGAACCACAATGGGTATATTGGACTGCTATTTGATTTATTGTGGTTTTACAGACCTAAAACAGGAATTTCCTTTCCTTTCTTTTCTGTTCCTTTACTTTTCTTTTTGTTTATTTTCTGTTTTCTTTTAATGAGGAAAACTGCAATATTTATTAATGAAAAGTTTCAAATAAACTATTACTAAAAAAAAAAAATATATATATATATATATATATATATATATATATATATATATATATATATATATATATATATAAATAGTAATACACTAATCTGATAAAGGTGAAGGCGTGGTTATTTGAGATCGAATTACTTGCAAATGGCACACAGACAATGATTAGACTCAAGCTGCTATAAAGTGGCAGAGGAAAAAGATCTGTTACAAAATAAGATACTGTTTGACTCCTTACTTGATGATTGGCATAAAAGATGTCTTTTGGACTGGGAAGATATTCTTTTCTTGAACATTGATTTTCCTGTGACTCCCCTTTTGCATTTTCTACCTAAGGTTCATGAGGATATCTTGAATCCTGCGGGAGACCAGTTTTCTCCTCTATTGGTTCTTTGCTATAAAGTCTCAAAATATCTTGACAATTTCTTTCAACCATGTGTTGTGAGTCTTAACTCTGACATTAGGGATACCTCAGATTTGCTTTTGAAACTTGACAATCTGGTTTGGGAGTCATTTTTTATGCTAGTATCATTAGATGTGGTGTCATTGTACACTAGTATTAAGCATACATTTGGTTTACAGACCTGCAAAAACTACTTAGATGCTAGATCAGTAAACTATAAGCAGCACAATGAGACGCTCCTGTCCATGAGTTCTGCCTCACACATAATATCCTATTCGAAGGTACATATTTTAGACACATTGGGCCTCATTATGACCCTGCTGGTCCGGAAAGAACGGTGGTGGTAAAACCGCCACCACCGTTCTTTCCGGACCGGCTGATTAAGAGTCCTGCAGGCAGGAGGTGTCACTCCCCTGGCCGGTTTAACACCACCCGCCTGCAGGCGGACATGGAAACACCGGCTCTGTCATAGACGGAACCGGTGTTTCCATGGTCCCCATCCCCACGGAGTCCTATGGGGCTCCATGGCAATGAGGACTTGCACAATTCCGCCTCTGGAATTCCCAGGTCACTGGGGTCGTAATGCTCCTGTAATTCCAGGAATCATGGAGGAGGAATGGTAGTACGAGTCTGGTGGTAACCTGCTGGTTTTTCCAGCTCGGTTACCGCCGGACTCGTAATGAGACCCATGGTTGGTACTGCCAGGGGCTCTTGTATGGCTCCCACCTATGCTAACCTATACATGGGCTGGGGGGAAGAGACAACACCTTGGTCAGAAAAATATAATAATTTTATGACCCATGTAAGACACTGGTATCATTATATAGATGATCTATTCATCATTTGGGACGGCCCTGCAGAGATATTATAGCCGTCATTACGACGCCATGCCGCTATTAGCGGCATGGCTGCCGCCAAAATCGGGTCCGGGTCTGGGTTCCCAGAATGGGGAATTATCGGGCCTTTCCGAGTTCAGAGGGCCCGGTAATTCCTCCCTTCAGGAACCCGGGCCCAGACCTTCCCCATTCCCATTTCAGCCCCCATAGTGCTGAATGGGAATGGGAGAGAGAGCAAACAACGGGCCGATTACGAGCGGCCCGTTGTTTGCTCCCTCTTCCCCTTGCGGGACCCGCTCTGCACGTCTGGTAAAACCAGACGTGCAGAGCGGGTCCGGCGAGGGGACCTCGTAATCAGGCGGTACGGGTTGACGGCGCCGGCACCTTTACCAGCACCGTTAACCCCTTACCGCCTGACTTATAATGAGGCCCTATGTCAGTTCCCACAATGAAAATCCCTACAATTTGAAATTAACTGTAACTGTAACGCTCACCTGATTCTCGCAGAGGCGCCGGTCTTGACTGGGCGACTACCGTATCTTCAAAGGTGATGTGTAGCACCCGGTTGGCTCTTTGGGCTGGACCTCTGTGCACTGTATGCCTGACGTGTAGAGTGAGATGTCTGCAGATAGAAAATATGGGGTTAATGAACTGGGGTTATTGGGGTGTCCCTATCTCTTTCCTCTTCTCCTCTCCTGTAGACCCCAAAGGTTAACGCTCTCACCTTAGGTAAGTGAATGCCGAGCTCTCCATCTGCCTCGGGGCAGGGTGCTGTAGCCAGTTTCTTCACTGGATAGGTAGCGCAGGCCTCTTGACTTCAGAGGACTGCTGTCCTTCGTTTACTGCACGAATGGTAAGTTTCGAGTCATTCAAATGTCTTTTTAAAGTCTTTAGTAATGATGTCTCTTGTTTTGCAGGGTTCCGGCGATGGCGGATGACGGGCTGAAGTGAGTTGAAGATGGAGCCCGTGTGATGAATAGAAGCGCCTGGAAGCACGTGAGTAAGCGCTTGTTGCCTGCTTCACGATGCGCTCTAACTGTCTTTTTATTTTGCAGGTACGAGTTCGGAGCGGCTGCAGGGTGCCGGAATACCCACTGGATTAGATGTGGAAAGGAGTAATGGCACGTGAGTATTAAAGTTCCCCAATGTCTTTAAACGCACCTTGTTTTGTCTTTCAGATGCGGATGCAGCGCCGAAGGCCTCCGGAGCGTGCGAAGAGTTGGTAAGCTTTTGTCTTTCAGATGCCGGAATGCAGTATGAAGACCTCCGGAGCGCACGAAGAGTAGGTAAGCCTTTGCCTTTCCGATGCCGGAATGCTAACCTGTTCTTTCTTGTCTTTATAGGTGTTGCTGAAGACTGGATTCAGGATGGTAAGCCTTTGCCTTTCAGATGCCGGAATGCTAACCTGTTCTTTCTTGTCTTTATAGGTGTTGCTGAAGACTGGATTCAGGATGGTAAGCCTTTTTCCTTAGGCCAAGGACTGGATGCAGAAGACACGATGAGCGTCCTGCTGCAGAGGGTGCAGAATAACGCAAAGCAAGATTCATCCACCGGCTGTGGTTTAAATAGCCTCCTGTAGTGCTTAGGTGTCTCCTTCCACAGCCACGCCTAAGTAAGAAAAGAGTTCCTGGTAAGAAAAGAGTTCCTGCCTTCCAGAAGAGTTCCAGTGTTCTAAATCTAGGGAGTGGCTCCAGCCCCACCCAACAGGAAAAGTAGTTCCAAACAGAAGAGGATCAGAGGCTCAACTGGCAGGCAAGTAAGCAGCATGGTCTGCTGCAGGTAAGTCCACCCAAGCATTATGAGCCCGGCGCTTCCAGCGCTGGGACTGGGCATATTTATGAGCCTGGTGCCACTGGCGCCAGGACTGGGTCCAAAAGGTCCCAATTGGGACTGGTTGGCACTCGGAACCTGGGTTATGGATCTGCTTCCAAGCGAGTTGGGAAAACCCTGACCTTTTGGAAGCAGAGATCATGACAGTACCCCCCCCTCAAGGCCCCTCCCAAACCGGGCTTCTCCGGGGGTTTTGGCTTGTCAGGAAATGTTCGGTGAAATCTTTTGATTAGGCGAGGAGCGTGGACATATTCAGCAGGTTCCCATGATCTCTCTTGGGGGCCGTAGCCTTTCCAGTCAATTAGGTAGAATAGTTTAGATTTGGAGATCTTGGAGTCCAGAATGCTTTTGACTTCAAACTCGAGTTCTCCATCCACTAGGATAGGTTTTGGAGATTTGGTTAGTCGGGTTTGAGGTTGCACGGGTTTTAATAGAGAGACGTGGAAGACCGGATGTATCTTCATGTGCGGGGGCAAGTCCAACTTGACCGCTACTGGGTTTACTATGGTAGTGATAGAATAGGGACCAAGGTATCTTGGGTTGAATGTGCGTGGCCCTTTTAGAGATAGATATTTGGTGGATAACCAGACTTGATCCCCTACTTGATAGTGAGGGGCTTCCTTCCGATGTTGATCTGCTCCTTTCTTGTATTGTTCTTTAGCCCTTTGAAGGTGAGAAACAGCTTCCTTAAAGGCTTGGGTGATTGTAGAATGCAGGTAGTCTACTGCTGGTGTTTCAAGATTTTGGAGGGGATCCAACTCCGAGGTTCGAGGGTGACTGCCGTACAAAAGAAAAAACAGGGTTTTCCCAGTTCCCGAGTGGACAGAGTTATTGTAGGCATACTCGGCTATCCAAAGGATATCTTTCCAAGTTTTTTCAGTTTGTTGCAGCATGCAGCGTAAATACTGTTCCAGAGTTTAATTGGTCCTCTCGGTTTGTCCGTCGGTCTGAGGGTGGTGACTGGTCGATAGTCTCACATCAATTTGAGCCGACCGACAGCAACTTCGCCAAAAATGAGAAATAAATTGACTACCTCGATCCGAAATTAGAACCGAAGGAAAACCGTGCAGTCGGACGATGTTTTCGAGAAATTCTCGGGCCAGAGTTGCTGCTGTTGGCAAGCCTTTGAGCGGAATGAAATGTGCCATCTTGGAGAATAAGTCCACGATTACTAGAATCGTATTGTATCCGGAGCATGGAGGTAGATCGGTGATGAAGTCCATAGAAAGCGTATGCCAAGGGCGAGGTGGGATGTCAATAGGGCGTAAGAGGCCTGCTGGTCTTTCCTTTTGACTCTTGTTTTGGGCGCATACTCCACAGGACATTATAAAGTCTCTGATATCTTTTTTCCAAGACGGCCACCAGAAGTAGCGCTTGATCTTTTCTGAGGTCTTGGCTATACCGGGATGACCTTCCATTAAAGAGTCGTGATAACAAGAGATTACTTTTTTCTGTAAATCTGTGCTGGGTAGGTATAATCGTTCTTGGAAATACAATAAGTTGTCCTTTACTGCAAAGTCCTTTCCCTGCAGATGCCAATTCTGTATATCTGCTGGAGTTACAAGTTGCCTGGCTTTATCCTTAACTTCCTCTATGGATTCTGTGGCGATTACACCCAGAATTCTTTGTTCGGGAATGATTGGTACAGGTTTAGGGTTGATCAAGTGTTCTTCCACTCCCATCCGAGAAAGGGCATCGGCTTTACCGTTCTTTGTACCTGGTCGATAGGTAATTATGAAGTCAAACTCGGCAAAGAATAATGCCCAACGGAGTTGTCTAGAGGATTGGGCTTTTGCGGTTTTCAAATATTGCAGGTTTCGATGATCCGTAATCACAGTAACGGTGTGTCGGGCCCCCAGCAGATAATGCCGCCAAGCCTTAAAGGCAGACTTGATAGCCAGAAGTTCCTTGTCAGTAATCGTGTAATTGACTTCAGGAGGCGAGAATTTGCGGGACCAAAATGCCACGGGATGCAACTGATTGGTTACCGGGTCCTTTTGTGATAGAACTGCCCCCATGGCAAGGCTTGAAGCATCAGTTTCCATGATGTAGGGGAGTTCGGGGCGAGGGTGTTTTAAGATTGGTGCAGAGATAAATTTAGTCTTCAAATCCTGGAAAGCTTGTTCCGCCTCGGTAGACCATTCAAAACGTTTGTTTTTCTTTAACAAGGCAGTGATGGGCTGGACTATTCGAGAGAACTCGGGGATAAACCTGCGGTAAAAGTTAGCGAAGCCTAACATGCTTTGCACACCTTTTACGGAGGATGGTGATGGCCATTTGAGAACTGCATCGACCTTCTTTGAATCCATACACACCCCGCCAGGTGATAATATGAATCCCAAGAATTCAACTTCAGTCACGTTGAAAACACATTTTTCCAACTTAGCGAAAAGTTTGTGTTGACGCAATCTTTCGAGGACCATTTTCACGTGTTTCCGATGTTCAGATTCCGATGAAGAATAAACGAGGATGTCGTCAATGTAAACAACAACACATACATCTATGAGCTCTCTGAGGACATCGTTCATAAAATATTGAAAGGGGGCCGGGGCATTGCAAAGTCCGAAGGGCATGACCTGATATTCAAATAGCCCATACTTGGTGCGGAAGGCCGTCTTCCATTCATCGCCCTCTTTTACTCGCACCAAGTGGTAAGCTCCTCTAAGATCCAGCTTTGTATATATGCATGCTTTTCTGACTTGGTCCAGGAGTTCAGGGATCAAAGGTAACGGATATCTATTCTTAACGGTGATCTGGTTCAGGGAGCGATAATCGATACAAGTTCTAAGGTCTCCTTCCTTTTTTGGAACGAAGAACAAAGCTGAAGAAGCAGGGGACTTGGAAGGACGAATAAACCCATTTGCCAGGTATTGATCCAGGTATTGTCGAAGGTGAAGGTTCTCAGGCTCGGTGAGGGCATAAATTCTACTACAAGGAGGAGTAGATCCAGGTATCAGGTCTATCTGGCAGTCATAAGACCTATGAGGAGGTAGAGAGTTAGCCTGATCCTTCCGGAAAACATCTTGGTATTCTAGGTATTCGGGAGATAACTGGGGAGTCTCTGAAGAAATTGCGGCCAGTGCAACACCAGGTGGAGGGTGACAAGTAGAGACACATTCTGGAAACTGGACCGTTCTTGCTCGCCAATCGATCAGAGGATTGTGTTTCTCTAACCAAGGTATTCCTAGAATAATCTGAAACTGAGGGGCCTTGATCACATCGAACACGATCTTCTCATGGTGTCCATCTTGACTTACTAGCGTCACTTCTTGAGTGGTATGCGTTACTGGCCCGGAGGCTATCTCCGTACCATCCACCGTAGTAATGACGTCCTTTACAGCCTTGGGACAAAGAGTTAGATTCATCCTCAAAACCATTTCATGATCCACATAATTGCCGATGGCACCGCTGTCGACGTAAGCTTCAATTGCATGTAATCGATCCGGATTATCAGGGCTAATGAGGACCATAGGTATCACGAAATGCGAGGTCACGGAACTGGTTTTTACGCTCGGCAAGAGGACCTCTATTCTTGTCGGGCGAGGTCGTTTCCCTGCTCAGAGTTTGTAACTTTGGTAACTGCAGCTCCTACTGCCTTCTTGGCAGGTTTCACCGGACAGTCTCGAAGAAAGTGCCCTGAGTTTCCGCAATATAGGCATAATTGCAACTGTTTCCTCCTTTCCCGCTCCCGTTGTGTTAGAGGACCTCTCAGACCCCCTATTTGCATGGATTCCCCAGAGTCTACTCCTTTGGAAGGAGTTGGCGGTTTGGAAAATACTCGAGCATCAAACTTGGAACGATCGGCCTTCCTGTTCTGCAGCCTGTGATCTATTTGAACGACCAAGTCTATGTAATCCGAACAGTCTTGTGGGGGATTCACTACTTGGGCTAAAACGTCTTTGAGCTCTCCACGTAGACCTCTATAAAACAGCGTAATCCTTTTGTCCTCAGGCCATTGAGTTTCCACTATTAGTCTATTGAAAGATGCAACATAAGCCAAAAGGTCTTGATTACCCTGTCGCAACCAAAGAAGCTCATTGTCCAAGGCCTGTCCCTGTGAATGTCTTGCGAACAGTTTTTCCATACTAAGCTGAAAGGCTTGAAAATCATGGAGAACCGGATCATCTTGATGAACTAGAGGGATCGACCAGTCTGCCGCATTGCCACTAAGGTACGAAAGTACAAAAGCTACTTTAGCTTGATCAGTTGGAAAGGCTGCTGGCCGGCATAAGAAGTGCAACCGGCACTGATTGATAAATACTGCAAACCTCTTTGGGTCACCAGAAAATCGCTCGGGCGGAGCCAGAGGTACATTCCCAGGTAGGTTGATCTGCACTGGATTCATAGAGGATGTTGAAGGAAGATTTGCCCCTGATGCGGGTAACGGGGTCTGTCCGGCTTGTGACTGTAGCACTTGTCTAGCAAGATTGTCTGTTCTCTCCTTGGAAATAATTAGTTCCCTTCTTAGAGCATTCATTTCCTGACGAGTTGCATGCACTTCTGCCCTTAGTTCCCCAAGTAACCGGGCTAGGGGGTCAGTATCCGAGGTTTCCATAGCGCCTGGGCGAGAGTTTTGCGGTAGGCTTTGCGTTCTGTAACGCTCACCTGATTCTCGCAGAGGCGCCGGTCTTGACTGGGCGACTACCGTATCTTCAAAGGTGATGTGTAGCACCCGGTTGGCTCTTTGGGCTGGACCTCTGTGGACTGTATGCCTGACGTGTAGAGTGAGATGTCTGCAGATAGAAAATATGGGGTTAATGAACTGGGGTTATTGGGGTGTCCCTATCTCTTTCCTCTTCTCCTCTCCTGTAGACCCCAAAGGTTAACGCTCTCACCTTAGGTAAGTGAATGCCGAGCTCTCCATCTGCCTCGGGGCAGGGTGCTGTAGCCAGTTTCTTCACTGGATAGGTAGCGCAGGCCTCTTGACTTCAGAGGACTGCTGTCCTTCGTTTACTGCACGAATGGTAAGTTTCGAGTCATTCAAATGTCTTTTTAAAGTCTTTAGTAATGATGTCTCTTGTTTTGCAGGGTTCCGGCGATGGCGGATGACGGGCTGAAGTGAGTTGAAGATGGAGCCCGTGTGATGAATAGAAGCGCCTGGAAGCACGTGAGTAAGCGCTTGTTGCCTGCTTCACTATGCGCTCTAACTGTCTTTTTATTTTGCAGGTACGAGTTCGGAGCGGCTGCAGGGTGCCGGAATACCCACTGGATTAGATGTGGAAAGGAGTAATGGCACGTGAGTATTAAAGTTCCCCAATGTCTTTAAACGCACCTTGTTTTGTCTTTCAGATGCGGATGCAGCGCCGAAGGCCTCCGGAGCGTGCGAAGAGTTGGTAAGCTTTTGTCTTTCAGATGCCGGAATGCAGTATGAAGACCTCCGGAGCGCACGAAGAGTAGGTAAGCCTTTGCCTTTCCGATGCCGGAATGCTAACCTGTTCTTTCTTGTCTTTATAGGTGTTGCTGAAGACTGGATTCAGGATGGTAAGCCTTTGCCTTTCAGATGCCGGAATGCTAACCTGTTCTTTCTTGTCTTTATAGGTGTTGCTGAAGACTGGATTCAGGATGGTAAGCCTTTTTCCTTAGGCCAAGGACTGGATGCAGAAGACACGATGAGCGTCCTGCTGCAGAGGGTGCAGAATAACGCAAAGCAAGATTCATCCACCGGGTGTGGTTTAAATAGCCTCCTGTAGTGCTTAGGTGTCTCCTTCCACAGCCACGCCTAAGTAAGAAAAGAGTTCCTGGTAAGAAAAGAGTTCCTGCCTTCCAGAAGAGTTCCAGTGTTCTAAATCTAGGGAGTGGCTCCAGCCCCACCCAACAGGAAAAGTAGTTCCAAACAGAAGAGGATCAGAGGCTCAACTGGCAGGCAAGTAAGCAGCATGGTCTGCTGCAGGTAAGTCCACCCAAGCATTATGAGCCCGGCGCTTCCAGCGCTGGGACTGGGCATATTTATGAGCCTGGTGCCACTGGCGCCAGGACTGGGTCCAAAAGGTCCCAATTGGGACTGGTTGGCACTCGGAACCTGGGTTATGGATCTGCTTCCAAGCGAGTTGGGAAAACCCTGACCTTTTGGAAGCAGAGATCATGACAGTAACAACTAGTCCCAAGGAACATATTTTCTTAGATGTATGATTCTACATTGATAATGAGTGTTTGATGTCTGATTCGCACAGAAAAATCCACTGCTTCGAATTCTCTGTTTGATGCTGGGAGTCATCCTAGATCTTTGATATCCAGCATTCATTATGGTGAGTTTATTAGGACAAGTAGGCATTTGCTCGAGATATGAAGACTTTAACTCAGTGGCTAGAAAAATTGGTGACTGCTTTTTGATTAGAGGTCATGCTTGACGTACCATTGATTTAGCCTATCAGAAAGCTACACTCAAACAAAGATTGGAGTTATTGAAACCGAAACCAAAATCTGATGAAGAATCTATTATGAGATGCATTACTAAATGTAATGTCCAATCTGGAGGAGTTAGAAAAACATTGTCTGAATATTAGCCTATTTTATTAAATGACCCAGATCTAGCAGAAGTATTGCCATCTACACCTCAAATAACATTTTGTAAGGCTCCGTCTTTGAAAACATATTTGGCTCATAGCATGCACAGGGAAATAAAGGTACAACCAGATAATTGGCGAAGTACTCTAAGAAAAACGCAGGGCTTCCGCAAATGCAATAAATGTCAAATGTGTGGCTATGCAAAGGTTGGGGATATTTGAAGAAGAATAGTAGAAAATGTGTCAAGACATAACTTGTCTTGCAAAATATGTGGTTTATTACATTGACTATCAGTGTAAGCTTATATATATCCGCTCGACCATAGGGCCATTGAATTTAAGAATATTAATTTTGAGCAAAGAATTTTGAGGAAAACTATCCTCTGTCAGTACATTTCAAACAGGTTCACGGCAGTAATGTTGATCTTGTGTCCTTTAGGTCTTTAGCACTTATTACAGAAAAATAAAACGGGCAATAGAACACAAAAGCTACGTAGATTGGAATCAAGATTTTGAAAATGGGAACAATGAAAATGTTTGGACATTATGGTAATGAAGAGTTACTTGTGTTCTTAGATTAATATGTCTTTTCTAGATTTAATATTAATGTCTTTAATTCGGGTTGTTTTTCTCTTCCTTCCACCCGTTTGAGCAAGAGAATTCTTTTATTGAACAATGGTTGCTGTTTTCTCTATATTTGAATAAACTCCTTGAGAATAGAATTACATTGAGTCTCTGTTGTGCCCACTTGGGCCGCACATATTGATGACTGACCAGGATTTGGGGTTAGCACATTGCACTTTATTTTGTATTTTAGCTGCTAGCACATTGCACTTTATTTTGTATTTTAGATGCTAGCACATTGCACTTCCGTTTAATAATAATGATGCAGTTTGTGTTGTACCTGCATGGGTTGAATTGATTGGCTAAATTGTTGTCTTTTTACTATTTTTTGCAACATTACATTTTATATTTATTTGAGATCATATTTATTCTCAGTTGGCACTTTACATTTTCACTATGTACTGATATTTGTGCTGCTATTACATTGCACTTTATCAATATGATAACGTTTGTGCCGTGCCCACTCTGGTTGAATTGAATGCCAAACTGTTGTCTATTTATCACTCTTTGCAATATTGCATTTTTTCATGTATTAGATATGACATCTAATTTCCGCTGCCACTTTGTACTTTTCTGCTTATGACAATGTCATAAATATATATATAGTATTTATAGTTCGTGACTGTTCTGTAGTTATTTGCATTTGCACTTTAGCTCCATAGATATCTTAAATTATAATGATGCAGCTGCTCTTCGAATTTATTGTCATGTGATATCTTTTTTCTTTTAGGGAATCTGTGGCCCTCATTACGAGTCAGGCGGAATGGGTTAACGGACCCGTTATTCCCATTCTGCCTGATTACAAGGTCTCCTCGCGGGACCCAGGAAGGACGCCTGGTAAAACCAGGCGTCGTTACCGGGTCCCGTGAGGGGACCAGGAAGATAACAATGGCCCGGTCGTAATCGGCCTGTTGTTAGCTCCCTCTCCCATTCCCATTGAGCACTATGGGGGCTCGAATGGGAAGGGAATGGGGAAGGTCCGGGCCCGGGTTCCCTGAGGGAGGAATTGCTGGGCCCTCCGAACTTGGAATGGCCCGGTAATTCCCCATTCAGAGAACCCGGACCCGGTTTTGGAGGCCCTGTGACTTTGATCCGTTATCTGCTCAATTGAATGTGACGCTTGAACTCCATTTAGTAATGGCGCTGCTATTGGTTAAGACTTGTAATGCACGATAGCTTGGAAACGTGATTCTAAATAACAGGAAGTGAAGCAGCGTCGTATGTTTAAATCACAGAGCTTTCTGCTTGTAAATAATCATAGGGCCTCATTACAAGGTAGGCGGTAGCCATGGTGCTACTAGCACCATGGCTACCCCCTTACCGCATTCCGGGTCCGGGTTGTTGAAATAGGGACTTACTGGGTCATTCCGACCTTGGAGGACCCGGTAAGTCCCCATTCCGAGAACCATTCCCCATTCCCATTTGAGCCCCTATAGGGCTCAATGGTAATGGGGATGGAGCTAATAACGGGCCCGCTAATAGCGGGCCCGTTATTAGCTCCCTGGTCCCTTAGCGGCTCCCGCTAAGGGCGCCTGCTAAAACCAGGCGCCCATAGCGGGACCCGCTAAGGGACCTTGGAATAGGGTGCTAAGGGTTTAACGGCACCGGTCTCCTTACCGGTGCCCGTTAACCATTACTGCACACCTCGTAATGAGGCCCATAGTCTTATGAAGACCTGTATTGAACGGAATGCATTTCGTTTGTGCACGGTTGCATGGCAGACCTTTCCTGAGCCATGACACATTTAAAATTGAGCTGAAATTAGCTGGTAAAATGAATTGAAATTAAAATCTATCACTTTTATAGATCGTGCACCGAGTCTTTTTTTAAGTTAGCCACAGTGCCTGTGACTGTTTGGTGCTGGTGTGAAAGCTTTGATGGTTTGGCAAATAAATAAATATATATAGTTGCTCCAGAAAAGACAATATGATACCTTACTTAGGCTAACAAAGTAATTTACGTGGAAACTTTCGCAAATATCAAATGACTTCATCAGGCATAGGAAGAGAATGAAGCTTTGGAAATAGCAAGGCAGCTCAAGGATTCACCTCTGGAATAACTTATCTGTTTGTGTCTGCTTCTGATTGGTTTCCTTCACAAGAAGCCTTACACTCCAGAAGTTTCACCCCAGCATTCCAGTCACAAAGATTTATGTGGGGCACTGAAAACGACAAGCAGGCAAGAGAATAAACAGTGCTGTGCTGCTCTCAAAGTGGAATGGAGGGATGGGGTAGTGTCAGTCATAGCATGTGCCAACATACTGAAGGCAGGCATGTTTTAAACAGTCATTTCCATGTCCCTCTCAACTAAGCCTTTTGCTCGCCTACTTTTAAGCTCTGGATAGCAAATGCAGTAAGTCACTTTTTGGTTATTTGTATTTAGAAAATGCTTCAGGCTGTTGGTCACAGTTTCAGTATTGTCCTCCCAGAAGGCCTTTAAGGATATGTGTATATATTTTTTCATGTAGTCCTCTGTTGCGGTTGGGTTGTCATTGAAAGGAAATAAAATAGCAAAGCTCGTGTAGTCAAACTGTGACTTTGCCCTTTTACACCCTGGACAAAGCTGACCACCCATAGCTGCCGAAATACAAGTATCAGCACACCACAGCTCACTGTTGCCCAGGGCGATTTATTGGGTCCTTCTTGCTGCATCATTGCCGTTGTTTTCTGTTCGCTTCAGGGAGGTTTGGGGACCTCCCTCCTTTGCTTGTCAGCTCTTTCCTCCTGCTTTGCTACTTTTATCCTGTGTTTACCAAACTCTGCAGTCCTTGGGCAAGCCCTGAATCAGTACCAGAGGGAACTGGATGAGACAGGCAGGAGGCGTGACAAGGGAACAAATATTGCATTTTACCAGTGAAGAGTTGTTTTTTGCTTACTAGCCTGACCCCCCTCGCCTTTCCAGTGTGCCCAGCCACAACATCACTCACCCTGCTACACTCATCAGCAATTTCATGGAAATTCCAGTAACCAGTTGTAAATGGTTTATGGCGGAATGAGCAGCTTGCATAAGTTAATAGGTTTGGCTTTATAAATGTTTTTTCTTTGTCGTGCACTGCAGGGAAAACTTTCAAATTCGTATTTTACCCTGTACATTGAAATGATCAGATATATTGCCATTGCCAATGGTAGTTTCATGCCGTCCCTTGGGCTTGATCATAGTATGGCCACGCCGTGAGGCAATGGGTGAGTTCCTCTTAACCTTTAAAATAAATTGTTCTTAAAGATGTCTCAGCTGAGCTAGTTGCCAGAATTCGCTCTAATGACTGTTCCCTGCACGCCGCACTACCGCAGCAGTGCCGCTGTCTAACACTGGGCGGATCTGGACTGGAGTGGCATTTGTTCCTGAACTACTGAATCAGCTGTGCCAGGATTCCAACCTGGGGCAGATGCTAGGGTCAATGCTTGTTTTGCGCAAAGCTTCACATGCTGAGCATTAAAGGGTCTGTCCTGCTGGCTTAGGGGTCCAGTCTGAGGTCAATGAATGGTGTCTCAAATGTAATTTCACTTTCGTATAGGCTTCTGTCTCTGCACCTGCTGCAAATCTAATATGGAAGTCCAAACCTTTGGTTTACTGGTGAAGGTCTAGAACAGTCTGTTCCAAATAGTTGGCTACTGGCTATACCACTGAAAGACTTAACCAGTACATCCTGAAGAGATCACTCTGACCCAAATAAACGATAGACAGGTGTGTTAAGCGGTTTGATGGGTTGGTTATTCCAGAAGTGTCCAAACATTTATAGAAGCCTTAAGCTAGACAGCTGTGTTTTCCTGTGAGTAGCGGTCTTTCTTGGCAAAGATTTACCTTTCTTCCCAGTGACCTCCTTGGACGTGAAGAACGTTTCTGCCAGGAACCTTGCTTGTTGATGGTGAATTTAGTTGTAGCAGAGGCAACCCATTCATTCATAGTACAGAAGTGAAATGGGAGTCATTGGGCCTCATTACGGGCATGGCGGTAACCCAGAGGTGCTATCGGCGGGTTGCCGCTGGACCTGTAAAAATGTACTGGTGCCTGACTTCCCAGTGCCACCGGCTCATTACAAGTCCAGCAGCCAGGAAGTCAGGCGCTAGTAAATTTGTAAATCCCCATTCCCATAGAGTCCCGTAGGACTCTATGGGAATGGGGACACGAAAGTACAGGCACCGTTGTTAACGCTGCCGGTGCTTCCGTGACGGCTTTGCTTACCGTCAGACCCGACAGGCATAGCGTCTCTGGCAGGCAAACCCATAGTTTGCGGTCCGGAAACAAGGGTGCCAGTGACCTTCCCGGCACCCTTATTTATGGACCGGCAAACTTGGCATGAGGCCCATTGTGTGTGGATTAAAACTTCGATGATATCGCTGAAGCGTTGTGTGCCAGTAATGAGGCGTCAGGGGCATGTAAGCAGAGGTCAAAGCCGGCGGGAACCAAGGGGTACGATATTCCCTTACTTTTTGGGGAAATGAGTCATTGTTCCCTTACTTTATTCGACCCCGAGCATTGTTCCAGGACGGCAGTGAAGGACACCTTTATTTATTTAACTTCTCCCCTACTGGGGATTTGAACTTGGGCTGTGCTAGTAACACACCAGTTTCACACCTTGCTGCATTTTCTTGCAGGTGCTGGGCTGGTCTTGTTGTATTTTCTTCCTTTGTGTTTATGTCCGTCTTGATAGCACTGTTGTAAACACAGAAGTGTGGAGTGGAGAAAAGAAAGGCATGGGGCCTCATTACAAGTTTGGAGGCAGCCATGGTGCTATTAGCACCATGGCTGCCTCCAAACCTGGCTCCATTACCGGGTTCCTGCAATGGGGACTTACCCGGTTACTCCGACATAGGAGGACCCGGTAATTCCTCCTTGCAGGAACCATTCCCCATTCCCATTTGAGGCCCCATAGTGATCAATGGGAATGGGGAGGGAGGTAACAAAGGCACATTACAAGTCCCCTCTTCCCCTCGCGTGACCTGGAAAAGACATCTGGTTTTACCAGACGTCTGATCGGGGTCCTGCAAAGGCGACCTCATAATCGGTGCTGACGGAATGAAGGGGCCCGGGTTGGAGAGGGAGTAGAAGGGGCTGGGGAAGGGGGAAAATAGGTCCACTACTTTATTTTGTACACTGTGACCACTGCATGTAAGGTTGCTATTAGAAGAAGCAGGGTGGGTTTCGATAGCAAGACATTCCTACAGTCCAGTCTCCATATTTGCATATTTTCCCCTTAAGATACATAAATGTTTTGTGTGTAGATGGTGAGGAATGAGCTTGTGTCTAGTGGTGCTGCTGAGGGGGCGGGGAGGAGTTTTTGGGCCGTGGAGGGTCTTGAACTTTTGGAAGGACTAGAACCGGTGTTGATGTTGTACATAGAGCTGTATAAGGGGTTGGTTTGGATGTGGGCGTTTCAACTGTTTGGTGTGAACACGGTGTCATCTATTTTCTGGAAGGAAACATATTACATACTACACCCGGATGCAGTGTGCTCTTATTTGCATATGTACATTTTAAAAGTTTTTCTAGTGAACGGGGCTGGTGGAGATGTAGTTAGCAGTGGTTGGCTGAATCCGGTGTGCTTCTTCAGCAATGGCAACACTTTTACTAGCTTGAGAGCTCCCGTTAACATTACCTGAGCTCGGTATAGAATGAAGATATCAAGGGTGGAGTAAAATATAGAACTTTATCTTTATTGATCGGCTTACATTGTTCATTTAGTCAGGTGACTTAATTGCTTGACCTATTTGTGTTAAATGAAGAATGAGATTAAATTAGATGCTTTTTTTTGGGAGTGGATCATTAATGGACAATGCAAACTTCCTTCCTTCCTTCCTTCCTTCCTTCCTTCCTTCCTTCCTTCCTTCCTTCCTTCCTTCCTTCCTTCCTTCCTTCCTTCCTTCCTTCCTTCCTTCCTTCCTTCCTTCCTTCCTTCCTTCCTTCCTTCCTTCCTTCCTTCCTTCCTACCCCTGCTGATGTTATATCTTGGTTCTCTGAAGTACTGGCTTTTTGCCTTTACAACCTCTTTAACCACTCACTGACAACTGCAAACTTACCATGAAGCTTCAAATCTGCATACTTCAAACAACTCCTTAAAGACCACTCAGGAAGCACCGAAGACCCAACCAACTTACATCCAATACCAAACATTCCATGCCCGGCAAAACTCCTAGAAAGCTATGTCTGCAAACAAATCCTGGAATATGTAGAAAACAACCAGCTATTAGATCAAGTGCAAGTCAGATTTAGACCAATGAGAAGAATGAAAACGCATTATTTCCAATGTGGGATGATCTAAAAACCAATGCCGACTCTAACGTCACCTCTGTGCTAACACTACTTGACCTATTAGCAGACTTAAACATAGTCCACCACAAAACCCTCATCAAAAGTCTCAATGAACTAGGAATCAGTGACATGGCTTTACTATGGTTAAAATGATCCTAACAGAAAGGATGGTAACAATGTGGCTCAGCTTCTATAACACAGCACCAAGCACTACAACCTGCAAAGTTCCACAAGGGTCATCACTCTCGTCATTGCTATTTAACATCTTCATGACCCCTCTCATCAATCTAGTGAAAGGACACAGACTCACCTGCTACAACCATGGAGACAACACACAAATCTAACCCTCATAAACTGCCTCTCAGACATTAACAAATGGATGACCACCAACAGTCTTAAACTCAACCCAGACAAAACAGAAATCATGATCAAGCCCAACAACCCCTCAAACCCACTCTACATCACATGGCATACGGAAATGTGTGTAAGGGTGCAGAAGGAGGAGAATGACACTCAGGTGGCATAGTAATTGCTATAGACATTTATTTAAGATCAAAATAAAGAGAATACCTATCTTTCCCTATATCTATGAGGGGCTTCCCTGCCTCAACTAAAAGTGCTAATGGAAATGTCAGGATGTTGTTATAACTTATAACTAAACTAAAGTTGTACCACATCAGATCATCCAGCTGAATACCACCCCCAGGGGGACTATCGTGTATCAGCCTTACCTCCCTGGCCTCATGGGAAGGGGCGCCCCCTCGGGGAGAAGTGACGACATCTCGGGATTCGTCACATGGGAAAGTCTCAAAAGTAATTAAAATCCTTGGAATACTAATGGAAAACATCTTAACTCTCTAGAACCACAAGTCAACGCAGTGGTAAATAAATGCTTCTTCCACTTTCATCATACACTCAAACAGATACTACCCTGCCTCACCTTCCAACATGTCACTCTCTGGCTTGCCTCTCTTGGCCGTCTTCCTGCTCCCACCTGTGAGGCTAAATCCCTCGGGTCATCTTCGACTCCACATTCTCCTTCTCTGCTCACATCTCCGATGTCTCTAAGAAGTCACACTACCAGCTGCACCTCCTCAGAGGTATTCTTCCTTTCCTCTCTTTCCCCTAGAAGCTTACTGTCTGCAGAGCTCTGGTTCTCTCTAGGCTGGACTATTGCAACAGCCTCTTTATAAATCTGCCTGCCTCTACTCTCTGCAACTCATCCAGAACAGGACTGCGAGACTTGTCCTTGGCCTCAAGCCCAGGGATCGTATCTCTCCAGGACTGAAATCTCCACATTGGCTCCCAGTGACTGCAAGGATTAAGTTAAAACCCTCTGCATTGTCCACAAGGCCTTCTGACACTGGGGGCCTCTATACCTTCAACTATCTCTTCCAAAATATCTTCCTTCTCAAGCTCTTCGCAAATTCACCTCCAACTCCCTCATGGTTAGTCGCTTATCCAAGCAACAAGTTGGTTGTAGATCTCTTTCTTTGGCTGGGGCCTCCCTCTGGAACAGCCTCCCTCCCTCCCTGAAACTTGAGGACAATCATCTCCGGTTACCGGAAGCACCTCAAAACCTTTCTCTTTGCTTCTGCTTTTTCTTCTCCTGTCTCCTGTTGACTTCCTGGCAGAAACTGAAACTGCACTGGTTACCTGGTACCCTCTGATCTCAGGCCCAAGTACCGCCCACCCCATCCATTCGCACACCTGCACTGCCTTCCTGGCAACTGTATGGGAGGACAGGTCAAAGAGACCCCCCTCCCCTTCAGTCCCCTCCTTGTGATGTCCATGACTCATCAGGGCCCCCCCTGCCACCAGGGCCCAGGTGGTGGGTGGACCACTGGCCGACACATCGACTAAACATACTGTATTAGGCTAGGTCCAGGAAACCATTTTGAAAACCAGAATGCCATCTTAAGACATGACTCCTTGTGCGCTGCAGCACGGCCCCCACCTTTAGAGAGTCCTCGTCTACCCTGTTGCCTCCGCTCCCTGGCAGATCCGCTGAAAGCCCGTTCCCACGACCAGTCGGACATGAGCTAGTGTTAGAGCAAACACTGCATCTTTCACCTTCCGCAGTGTATCATTATCCTCAGCGTGACCCGGGCAGCAGGGCTGGCTTGGAAAATAACTGTAAACCGCCCTCGATGAAACAAAAGCCTTAATCCCTCACCAGGAAACTGCTCAATACACATATACATATATGCATATATTGCATTACAATGGTATCCCTCGTGTACGACTTCCGTGTCAAAAATCTACAAACCCTGTACGAACCGAAGAATGTGTCATTGTGCGACCACATGGTCATAATACCCAAACCCCCTCAGTATGCACAATACACTCAGGGTCCCTGGCCGTGTTGGTCTGTTGCTCCTGCGTGCTCCACCAACCCTAATGCTACCTCGCGTATCATGTTTACAGTGTGATGCTAAAACTGCTAATATTGCAAATACTTACCCTATAGTGACTAATGGAGTTGTAGATATAGTTAACGAATTCTGAAATGAATATATACTGCTGTAAATGCTATTGATGTGTGGCCCCTTAGCCATTTTATATTATGGGAATCCCTTCGTTTTACAGTTTGCAGCTTGCTAGAAGACTATCGTTGTGGGCCCTATCCAAGGCCACCTCTCCTCCCTTCCCATTGAAGCCTGCGAGAGAAAGCAAAGCCCCGAGCGACACCGCCTCACCTCCCCCAATTCGGCTGGAGCCGTTTCAGGCATTCATGATTCCCCCGCAGCTCACATGGCCACGAACAGCCACCTGAATTATTTACAGCCCAGCAGCAAAATCCGGCCATAACGAGAGGCCAGAGGTGCCCCCTCATAGGTCCCACGACCCATCAGCTCACCCCAGATTAATGACGCTTGTAAAAGAAGACACCTAACATTGCACCAACATTGTGTAAAAGCATCCGTCATGACTTCTAACGAGACCCAAAGCCTGGACAGCTTGCCCCATGCCCTGAGACCCGACCCCGTGGCCTATGATGCCTAGTCAACAGGATAACAGCAACCCTGTATTGATGTATCGCCAAAGTACCCCACCTAATGCGCATTCCCCCTGTGTTATATTAACCTGTAGAATAACCCGTTGTAGGATTTACAGGACAACTGACATTGCAACATTGAATGAATGGGGTGTGCCTGGCCCTTAGGGCAGAAAGCCAAGAAAGACGTCCATCAATGACACTGACCACGCCTGACCGGACAGCGCCTCCCGGATGAGCCCAGCTGACCTGCCCACCCCACCCCACGTTGGCACCCGGCGGTGTCCACCAACCACGGAGAGATGCATCACGGCTGCACATATAGTTAGTCGTCGCCACCCAATCCCCATGTACATGTGCCCCCTATAGTGTGTAGGTGCCTATGACACATTTTGTAAATATAAACGCCTGTCTTTGCTATTGTCAGACAGAGCGCTCTCAGAGTTTGCAGAGTTCTTTGCATGCCCTATTTTGACTTAGATAAAGCTTCCCTTAAGCTCACCGCACTTGGTTTTAGCCTTATTCCCATTCGTGGGTGAGTCCATTCTTGCCTCTCATTGCAGGGAGGGTCGTGCCATCTGGGGACGCTTGCCTTCAGTGGTGATCCCGATTGCGTGATTACATCTCCTGATACGCTCAGAAGTGCGCACTCATTAGAGAAAGGGTACGGGATTCCATTTAAAAAAATCCCCTTTGAGTACCGCTCGCCGGAGCTGGGCCTGGAAGTTGAGTGTGAGGCAGCGCCGCCTAGACGAACCCAGTTCAGAGACTCTCGGTTCAAGACAGGCACGTAAGTATTAAGTGCGAGTGATCATAAGGGATACGGGGAGTAGGGGAAGGGAACAGGATTACATTTTTTTGTTTTTTTTAAAAAACGAGGCCATTTAAAAGGGGGACGCGGTGGGGATCACTAGAATCAATACTATCCTTTCTTTCCTTTTTCTTTGCATATGGCCATTAGGATCAAAAGGTGAAAAGAGATAAAGAGACGGGAACCTAGCTCTGCAAGGGCGTAGAAGGCGGCGCCGCATCGTGCTATCTTGACTAGTACTGGGAATATATAAACAAGTGGAGAATAAGATAAAAGTGTTTGGTAGAAAAAGGAGACACAGTGAATATATTAGTAAACGCTTTTCTTTGATTCTTTCTGGGTCTATAAATGAAAATAGGTGAAATACTTAGTAAAGACAAAAGGAGATTCGCATGAAAAAGGGAGACCTCATAACACATAAAGAAAGGTTAGGGGAAACAAGGGAGGGGGGAAAGAGATTAAAGGTTAAAGTTCCAACAGGGTACCGACTATCATTGCATATGCATTATATGTGTTGACACAAATCCATGTTATGATGATTTTAGTGGATTGTAAAATGTGCATGATCATGGTGTGGTCATGGTAAGTGTGACCAGGAAACATTATAAGGTGGTAAGCCCAATGAATTAAGTTGTTTCTTGTGAATATTTGTGCTGGAAATATTGGTAGTGTGCAGAAGGTGGTTTGCTAGTGTATGTGCCCCCTAAGTAATTTCTAGTATAAAGTACACAACCGCACACCCCCTTATTGCCAAGGTGTCAGAAAAGCATAGAATTTTAGAGATACATATCTATACATATATTGTTACAGAAGCCAACCAAATACAATGGGGACAGAGACACCCCGGCTCATATCTGTAAGAGTTTACCTGGATATGCTGAACGCATTAGAAAGTACCACGATCAGTGGGTCACAGAGTTAAAGGGAGAAGGTCTGCCCCAAATATGGCCCGAAGGAGGATCTTTTGATAAAAATGTTCTAGACATGGTGGCTACATGCATTTTCATGAAATATAAGGGGAAACAGTTCCACAATAGGAGGGAGATATTAGATCTCTGGCGATTGTTTGAAGAGGTGCCTCCCATCAAAAAAATAGAGCCGACTACCAATTTGCCATCTACCACAGACAACCCGTTACTGATACCCAAAAGCGATAAAGAACTGACTGAGGAAGAAAAACAAGTGACACGGTTGTACCCTATACTTAATAAACCGGTGCCCGCAGAAGGCTATAGTGACCCCACATTTGTGCCCCCAACTCAAGCTACAACAACACATGGCCCGACTGCGCCCCGCCATACGAGGGTCATAGACAGCGTGGACAGATATGTACATGCACAGTAGATATAGAGAAGTTAACAGAGGATTTAGATTCAAGGCTCTCATTAGCAAGAGATGAATTATCTAGAATTAGAAATATCTGCGAGCAAAGTGGGACGAACGCTGCCCGACTAGAGCAAACACCAAGGGCACAAAACATTGACAGGACGATTGAGGAGGGGTGGAAGAAGGGGGAAATATTGTTCAGAATACAAGAAGAGCCCACGCGAATAATAGAAATAGACGGGGCAAGTGAGCATGCAGTTGATGAGCTTTTGGTTACAGGTGGAAGAGAGGACTTGTGGTGTGATGTGGAGGACGATGAAGAAGAAGGTAGGAGATTAAGTGTGGCAATGGGAGGAGAGAGTGGGAGAATGGATAGTGCACATCTGGGGAGAACAATGGATGAGGAATGGACTGGGCGACTAAGAAACAGGCTAGCGAGAATGGCCCCGCTAGGAAGGAAGTGAACGAAGGTGATTACAATCAAAGCAACAAAGGGGAAGTTACAACTCCCATTGATACACAGGGGAGGAGGGAGACTAAACTACATACCCTGGGCTCAAATGGATAAGGCCAATCTGTTAAAACTATTACTACCACTGTCCGGAGGGGCAAGTAAGTGGATATATGCATTCGAGAAACACACAGTGAGGGTCCCACTGGTGGTAGGGGATGTAAAAAGCCTACTAGTATCAGCGGTTGGGGACCAAGCAGATAGAGTGTGGATAAAAGCCAGTTTTCCGGGGATACCATTAGATTGTGACCGTCATGATGGTGCTTCCTTTAACACAGTACGAGCACGAGTGTGGGACGCATTAAGAGAAACATTTCCAGACACACCAGACTTGCAGTCGGTTATGCAATGCACAATGAATGAGGGGGAGGATGCTATGGATTACATTTTTCGGGTACAGGAGATGTGGAGAGCGGAAACGGGCACCAGTCAACATCATTATTTTATTTCATAATCAAGAGAGGATTGCCAAAAGAGGTACAAAAAGCACTTGACAAAATTGCAGGAATCGAAGCGAAGGGGTGGCCCGAAATACAGAGTATAATAGTACACCACTGCAAACGAATATAGGAACGAGAAAAGGAAATAGCACAAAAAAGATTGGCAGATGAAGCCAAGTTAGTACAAACGAAACTGGTGAAGGTCGCTGCAGCAGTAGCGGCGCTCCCACATAGTAGGGAGGGAGACGAGGAGGAGGAGGGGCTGGTAGCAATACATGGGAGGATGGCAGCGAATTGGGTAGGAGCGAGACAAGCACAGTGGAACGGACAGGAGCAGTACGGAGGTCCGCAGTGGCAGGATTGGGCCCCTCGTGGGGGACGAGGTGGGTACAGGGGTCGCAGAGGAGGAGGGCAGGGGTACGGTGGTAATGGAGGATATGGGGGGCAAGGCCACAGAGGTGCACAAGGGAGTTGTTGGAATTGCGGGAGGTGGGGGCACTTCTCACGGTAATGTAGAAACAGACCAAACAACGGTTTTCAGGATGTGGAGCAATACGGTAACCCCCACCCAGGGAGTCCATATGGCCTCCCAATGCGAAGACAACAGAGGCCAGAGGAGCAAGGGTATGTAGAAGAAAGACACGTTCAACACAGCAGAAAACAGGGTCACCCACAGAACGACGAACCCATGCACTACACACCAGGAAACCCCTTCGCCACAGTTTCGAACGGGGCACCTGCTCCAGCCCCCTATAGCGGTGTGGCGGTTGTGTCGGGCAATGTTTTTAGTCAGGGGGAAGCAATGAGGCAGCCAGCATAGGACATCCCACAGGGAACACTTGCGTGTCCCGTCCTATCTACCACCTACAATGCAGCGGAGGAACCATTAGTGGGGGCGCAGATAGGAGACAAGCAGTTCATATTTATGGTGGATTCGGGAGCCGAAAAGTCATGCATATGTGAGGGTCGGTTTCCGCTTTCTAACCATAGGTTGGAGATGCAGGGGTTCTCTGGGGCTGTCATCGAAGTTCCTTACACAGAACAGTTGGATGTGACCGTGTTGGGTAAGACAGTGAGGACACCCCTACTGTATTACGAACATTCCCCAATAAACTTGCTCGGAAGGGACCTTCTCAGCAAGCTCAATATGAATATATCCTTCACAGAAAGAGGGATAGTTTGCTCAACCCCAGGAATATGCCCGCTGTGTGTAATGCTAGTGGTACATGCGCGAGCAACAGCACCAGAGATACGTGGCATGCAGGTAGATGAAAGTGTGTTCATTGAAGGGTTGAAAACTCTAGCACGAGTAGTACCTGAGCTAAAAAGGTTAGAATGGAGGGTACCAGCAGAATTCATCTTCCGCCCAATAGTACGCACAGACATTACAACGGGGTCAGTGATATCTCTGGATTTGCACGCAGTACAGATATCAGCCAAAAGAATTGCAGTAATTGGTATGGACATAGACGGATGTCAATGGCGCACTCTGTTGTGCATCAATGCAGACATTGCCTTACGTGACCTATCAGATGAGGATCTCTTCTCAGACTCAGAAAGTGACGGAGAAATAATAATGGAAATAGCAATACCATGTGATATCTTGATACAAACGAGAAAAGTGCCTGTACAGTTAATGGCTGTGGTGGGAGCACCACCTTCGTTCTTTGATGATGACATGAAATTAGTGCCAAGCAACCTGTGGACTACAGGTCCCCATGATGTAGGGTTGTTGCACGGAATTACCCCAGTCACGATAAAACTAAAACCAGGAGCAATCCTGCCCCGAGTCAACAGTACCCATTGTCCCGTGAAGCTGAGGAAGGGATAAAAGAAACGATAAGTGCCTTATTGGCCCAGGGAATAATAGTACCCTCAAATTCCCCATGTAATACTTGCATTTACCCGATCAAAAAAGCAAAGGGAGGGGCATGGAGGATGATCCAGGACCTACGCCCACTAAAGGACGTCATACAAAAAGAGTTTCCCCTATTCCCGAACCATGCATCAATACTTTGCAGTATCCCAAAGAACGCATCATATTTCACAGTAGTGGATTTGAAAAATGCATTTTTCTCCATTCCCCTGGCAGAAGAGAGCAGATACTTGACAGCATTTACACTAGGGGGGAAAAGATATGAGCCTTGCAGGTTACCACAGGGTTACTGTGAGAGCCCCAGTATATTCAATCGTATCCTCCATGAAGACTTGGGAAATTTGACAGCTGAGAGTACAATCATTCAGTACGTGGATGACTTGCTCATATGGGCACAGAATGAGGAAGAGTGCAGGAAGGACTCAGTTACACTCCTAACACTGTTAGCCCACAAGGGGTACAAAATGGATAAAGGGAAACTGCAATACTGCCAACAAGAAGTATTATACCTGGGCAAGCTGATATCAAAGGATGGCAAAAAGATAATACCTGACAGAGTAGAAGCAATCACAGCAGTAAAAGAGCCAAAAACGGTAAAATAAATGCAGACGTTTTTAGGAATGTGCAACTATTGCAGAGCATGGATACTAGACTACGCAGAATACACAAGACCTTTACTACAAGCACTCAAAGAGGCCCAGCGGGAGAATAAAGAAATAAAATGGTCAAAAGAGATGAGTGACTCATTTGCGTCACTCAAACAACTAATTTCAAGTGCTCCAGTGCTCGCCAACCCAGACTATGAGCGCAAATTTTACCTGTTTTCTCACTGCAAGGGAACACTAATGACAGCTGTTCTGACACAAAAGACATCCATGGGACACAAGCCATTGGCTTACTACAGTGGCACACTAGACGCAGTTATGCAAGGATACTTTGTGTGCGAACAGTCTCTCGCTGCCGCCGCGTTCGCCATTGAGAAAAGCGCCACCCTAGTAATGGGATGCTCGTTACATTATATGTGGAAAACTCCCTTTTCGCGAAACTGGAAAGATCAAAAAGTACACTAACAACACAGCGAGCAACAGCGTACGAGATAATGTTATCCAGCGCTAACATTCACATAGTGAGGTGTAGAACAGTAAATCCAGCGACATTCATCACAGAGCCATGTACAGTAGAAGACATGCAAAAACACGATTGTGCAAAATACACAGGAGAAGAGGGTGAGGGCACGGTGGTAAGTGAAAATGCCCTAACAGAAGGAGTGGTATACTTTGTAGTTGGATCAGCATCAATTGACATGGATACAGGTGAAAAACATGTAGGAATGGCGGTGGTGAGACTAGAGGAAGGTGAGTACGAAGTGCTAGTACAATATCGCCTACCATCACACTTTTCCGCACAAGCAGCAGAACTTGTTGCCCTAATTGAAGCCTTACATGCAGCCAAGGGATGCACAGTCACAATATATACAGACTCAGCATACATGACTAGAACGGTACACGGTGGTCTGGCCCGGTGGGGACGGAGAGCTTTTCGCAGGGCAGATGGAACCCCAGTACAGCATGCCGAGTTGCTACAGGAATTAATTGAGGCACTTGAAGAACCTACAATGGTGGCAATCGTCAAGTGCCAAGCACATACGTCCAATACAGATATTGTATCTTTGGGAAACGCGGCAGCGTACGCTGCCGCCAAGGAGGCGTCATATTTCCAAAAGGAAATTGCAGGTGAGTACATGTTGCAGCAACAAGCGAGTGAGGAATTACCAGAAGGGTACAATGCCATGCCCATATCACAAATACTAGAGTTACAGGAAGAAGCAAGCAATGAAGAAAATGCATTGTGGGAAAAAAGGGGTTGCAGCCAGTCGGCAACAGATTTACTATGGCGCCAAAATAACACAGGTAAAGTGGTGATTCCCATTAAACTGATGGAGGTAGCGTTCCAGCAATTGCACTTTCCAGCACACAATGCCAAACAACACATAGCAGCAGAGATACAGGAAGATTGGTTCATGCCAGGGCTCCAGGAACATATATCAAGGTTAGCAATGGAGTGCACAACGTGTCAAATATACAATTCTGGGATGACATTACGGACTCTCAGTGGGACAATTCCAAAACCAACAGGGCGCTTCCGGGAACTACATATTGACTAAGCAGACATGGGGGAGAGGTGTAATGGGGCACGCTACTTGATAGTAGTTGTATGTCCATTTTCAAGATGGGTTGAGGCTGGTCCATGTGCACGTCCTGATGCTAAGTGCGCAGCAAAGTTCCTAGTGAGGGAAGTATTCCCGCGCTGGGGAATTTGCGACATGATTCGCTCAGACAATGGCACTCATTTTGTGAATGAACTGTTCAAGGAAGTTACTGCATTATTGGGGATCAAACACAAGATTTGCTCGATTTATCACCCTCAAAGCAATGACGTTGTGGAGAAGATCAACGGCCTATTAAAAGGAAGATTGTCCAAACTATGCTTCTCACTCAAAAAGAACTGGGTGTATTGTTTACCCATAGCACTATTCGAGCTGAGAAATCAGCCAAGTAAGGACCACCACTTGTCCCCTCACGAGATTGTGATGGGGAGAAGAATGCACGCAGCACATTCTCCGCTGCGTAGACACTCAGATGCACATAGAAGCGCCACAATATTAGGAGATGAGTTTACTGATTATCTGAAAAAACTGACTAGAGCAGCGCGTGCAATCTCAAGACAATTGTCACTGCCATTTAGAAGAGAAGAGGGAAACCAAACTATGTCATTTGTGGACCAGAGCCCCCAAGGACAACTAATGCCAGGGGATTTTATTCATGTTACAAGCTTTGTGCGCAGATGGAGTGCCCCAAGATTCCATGGCCCATACGAGGTAGTTTTTTGTACTCCCACAGCAGTCAAAGTTAAAGGGCTGAGGTACTGGATACATTTAACAGACGTACGAAGGGCCTACAATAATGTTGAGGAGGAAGTGGATGAGGAGGCGCAGACAACAGCAAACGATAACAAATGAACGATTAAATGAAAAAAGTGCAGCTAAAAATAAGTGTATCAGGTATATTAATATACTAACAAAGAAATTGATTTACAGGTACGAGAAAGAAATAAATGAATAACATTAAGGGATGAAATGAAAAATGGAAAAAGTGATTAAAAATGAATGAGAATATGCATCGTTCTCTCTCGTTCTCCCTACAACCATCCCCTCTCTCTCCCTCTATCTTACATTATAATTGTATGGTGGCTACTGTACAAAATGAAAATGTTTACATGTATATACTTAATGCACTTTTATGTTTAAAATAGGAACAACCATGGCAACAAACGGGCAGCCTGCAACGGAGAGCAATAGAATAACGAGATATAGAAATGCTATAGTAGAAAGTTGTAGATATTCGTATGAATGTGGATTGTCTGTGTGTATCGTATTATTTTTTGTGATACTGTTTGGTATAAGCACATATTGGTTTATAGCATTCATCTCTGTCGAGATGAATGAGGGGGAGGGGGAAACAGAAGTAATATTGCAAAGGAAAATATAACAACTGAAAATGCAAAAGAAGGTGATTTTTTGGTATGGAACGGATACCAGCTTGTGTGGGGGTATAACACGAAACCGCCCAAAACAACCAACCATTCCAAGAAAAGCAGTGCTGGAATAAATGCTAGCATAAGTCCCCTGCCAAATGTCTCTACCTACAATGCCCTCAGTCTAAATGACCGCAACCCTTCTGTCATATCGTGGCTTTATAATTAACCCAGTACCCCGCCCACACAAGTACCACCCCTACAGCAGACAGTACCTTACATCATAGAAAAACTGAAGAGAACAAAACGATGGCAGAAAAGTTTGCATCTCTGTATGATGAATGGACAGAAGGGGATGCAGGAAAAGCGGGGTATAGAGCACACATCGCCCATGAAGCTGCGAGATATCTTAGAAGGAATAGGAGGAAAAGGGAGGTGGGAAGTAGGAAGTATGACGAGTATTATGGTCTGGGTTTAGATAAGATGGAAGACCCAAGGCACCCTCACCAGACTAATAAATGGTATGCAGACATGAGCGCAACTGCTAAACAAACAACACATGAAAGCTGCTATGTCTGCTCTCTTATCCCCCATGCCTCAGGAACACCCAAGGTGTTGCTACCAAAAGAATTGCCTCTGATAAATGCCCAATGTCTCCTTCATCTTATGCTGTGCAGAATTAAGAACACCTTTCAGGCACACGAAATATCTTTTAGCATGCTGCAGAACGAGAAAACATGCTACCCGAAAGTGGAAGGAGTAATTTGCCTGAAAGAACCATTTTTTGTAATAAAAGGGACATTGTTCACAGACAACCGATGGAAAGACGAAGAAGTTACATGTAAAGCAAAGGCACTGTGGGGAGTGTCACCTGAAAAAATGCAGTGGATCGAAAGAACATGTACACCCATCTGGAAAGAGCACATCACAAAGTTAACGTGGGTGACTGACATTGAAAAACCGTTCAAACTGCAGAAAGAAATAACATATGAACTATGCTTCCAGGGGGAAGGAAAGACCGCAATGGGGATAAACAAAGATTGCAACAGGACTCTCACCATCCCAGACATGAGGAAGGGGACAGCAGCACTCATGGACACCTACTGGGTGTGTGGCCGCCAGGCATACTTGCATCTACCGCAATCATGGAGCGGCAGTTGCTCACTGGCCACACTACATTCAGCGCTAATGGTGATACCAGAGAGCCACATCAGCGGGGGCAGAAAGGGACAAGAATCCCCCCTGAAAATAAGGCCCAACCGACAGAAGAACCGCAGATGTATGTTTTGTCCTCTGGCAACAAGGCGGAAATGCTGTCCCGAAACAGACGATCATCTAACTACATATCCAAGGCATCCTCAGAGCTATTGGCACAGATCCCAGACAGATATCAATTGTTTAGCTCTGCAGAGACCTTCTTCGTATCACTCATTCCAAGCATCCAGCCACGGGAAAATGCTAAGTGGCTCCAAATAACACGCTGGGAGCTGATCTCTGATACAGAGGAAGGTTTCAACGTGATCAAGGTAGAATTGAGAGCCCTGCGGCTAATGACAATGCAAAATAGGTATGTCCTGGATCTATTAACAGCAATGGACGGAGGTGTTTGCCGAAAAATTGGAAGTGCATGCTGCACTTTCGTACCTTCTGAAGACGCTGATAATGGTACAGCAGTGCACAACCTAGGAGAAAGAATGAAAACGGAAGGCGGGACAGAAGCAAGCACATGGTTTGATAACCTCTTCTCCTGGGTCCCATCATGGCTGGGATTGACTGATAAACTACTAATGCCAACAGTAGTGTTTTTACTTCTAATTTTTTGTGTGTGCCAGATGGGCCTTCGATGCTGTGCAGGCGCAGTACCAAATGGTACATTGATGATGGTGACAATGGGCAATGCTCGAGGCACAACAGTGCAAGCTATGCAGGAAGCTCAAGTGCAAACAGGTGAAGAGCCGGGGCCAAAATACCAGATAGTGCTGGTATACCGCAATGGGGATATAGTAGATAGATTAAGGCACACAACAATTAGAGAGCCCCGGGAACTGGAATGGTGTGAAGAGGTGTGGGTAGACTTGGAGGGAACTAGGGATTGTATATATCTAACTTGTACCCCAGATGAATATGCTAGAAGGGGGAAAGCCTGAGGGGGGTGTGCAGGGCTTGGATGCCAATAAAGGGCCCCCCGGCGTGGGATGAGGCTGTGGCTGATGAAAAAGAATGTGAGCGGTTGGGGGAGTTACGGTATTCGTTACTTAAGTAACGAAAGGGGGGAAATGTATGGGAGGACAGGTCAAAGAGACCCCCTCCCCTGCAGTCCCCTCCTTGTGATGTCCATGACTCATCAGGGGCCTCCCTGCCACCAGGGCCCAGGTGGTGGGTGGACCACTGGCGGACACATCGACTGAACATACTGTATTAGGCTAGGCCCAGGAAACCATTTTGAAAACCAGAACGCCATTTTAAGACATGACTCCTTGTGCGCTGCAGCACGGCCCCCACCTTTAGAGAGTCCTTGTCTACCCTGTTGCCTCCGCTCCCTGGCAGATCTGCTGAAAGCCCGTTCCCAAGACTAGTCGGTCATGAGCTAGTGTTAGAGCAAACACTGTATCTTTCACCTTCTGCAGTGCATCATTATCCTCAGCGTGACCCAGGCAGCGGGGCTGGCTTGGAAAATAACTGTAAACCGCCCTCGATGAAACAAAAGCCTAATCCCACACCAGGAAACTGCTCAATACATATATACATATATGCATATATTGCATTACAATGGTATCCCTTGTGTACGACTTCCGTGTCAAAAATCTACAAACCCTGTACAAACCGAAGAATGTGTCATTGTGCGACCACATGGTCACAATACCCAAACCCCCTCAGTATGCACAATACACTCAGGGTCCCTGGCCTCCTACTATGTGCCTATCTAGGGGTAATGTAAAGTGAATGATACCAAGTCCTTATGTCATGACTACCGTGATGCTGCTAGAGTGCAAAGGAACACAAGTGCGACAGTATTGTGAGCTCATGTAAATAAGATACATAGAATGCCATCAAGTGCAAATGTACAGGTTTAATGTGTATTACTGCTGTCAACCATGTTGGTCTGTTGCTCCTGCGTGCTCCACCAACCCTAATGCTACCTCGCGTATCATGTTTACAGTGTGATGCTAAAACTGCTAATATTGCAAATACTTACCCTATAGTGACTAATGGAGTTGTAGATATAGTTAACGAATTCTGAAATGAATATATACTGCTGTAAATGCTATAGATGTGTGAGCCCTTAGCCATTTAATATTATATGAATCCCTTTGTTTTACAGTTTGCAGCTTGCTAGAAGACTATCATTGTGAGCATATCCCAGGCCACCTCTCCTCCCTTCCCATTGAAGCCTGCCAGAGAAAGCAAAGGCCCAAGCGACACCACCTCACCTCCCCCAATTCGGCTGGAGCGGTTTCAGGCATTCATGATTCCCCCGCAGCTCACATGGCCACGAACAGCCACCTGAATTATTTACAGCCCAGCAGAAAAATCTGGCCATAACCAGAGGCCAGAGGTGCCCCCTCATAGGTCCCACGACCCATCAGCTCACCCCAGATTAATGACGCTTGTAAAAGAAGACACCTAATATTGCACCAACATTGTGTAAAAGCATCCGTCATGACTTCCAACGAGACCCAAAGCCTGGACAGCTTGCCCCATGCCCTGAGACCCGACCCCGTGGCCTCTGATACCTAGTCAACAGGATAACAGCAACCCTGTATTGATGTATCGCCAAAGTACCCCACCTAATGTGCATTCCTCCTGTGTTGTATTAACCTGTAGAATAACCCATTGTAGGATTTACAGGACAACTGATATTGCAGCATTGAATGAATGGGGTGTGCCTGGCCCTTAGGGCAGAAAGCCAAGAAAGACGTCCATCAATGACACTGACCACGCCTGACCAAACAGCGCCTCCCGGATGAGCCCAGCTGACCTGCCCACCCCACGTTGGCACCCGACGGTGTCCACCAACCACGGAGAGATGCATCACGGCTGCACATATAGTTAGTCGTCGCCACCCAATCCCCATGTACATGTGCCCCCTATAGTGTGTAGGTGCCTATGACACTTTTTGTAAATAAAAACGCCTGTCTTTGCTATTGTCAGACAGAGCGCTCTCGGAGTTTGCAGAGTTCTTTGCATGTCCTATTTTGACTTAGATAAAGCTTCCCTTAAGCTCACCCGCACTTGGTGTTAGCCTTATTCCCATTCGTGGGTGAGTCCATTCTTGCCTCTCATTGCGGGGAGGGTCGTGCTATCTGGGGACACTCGCCTTCACAACCCACGCACTTGTGGACTGTTCTCTGTATCCCTACAGTCCCACTACCAGCACTTGACACCTGATGTCTGCACTTGCCACCAGCTGGCCGTACTTTTACTTTGTTATTTATTCTATTATCCCATGCACTGCACTGTCCCCTCCCCCTTGCCCTTCCCATGCGTGATCTGAATGACACTTGGCCTAGTAGGATCATTGTCTGCCTTCCCTGTGTTCCCCCTCCCTTGCCTCGTTGCGCCTTGTAACACTTGTGTATAGGCACGTTTATAAATGCCATATCATATCATAACATAGAACACTTGCCGTCATCTCCCTCGTCATGTCAGGAATAGACTACGCCAACAGAATCTCGGAATGCTGGTACACCTCAACAAAAAACTACAAGGAATTCAGAATGCAGCTGCAAGACTACTCCTCAGACTCAACAAGAGTGAACAATCCACACCAGTACTCATGACCGTTCATTGGCTGCCAGTAAAAAAAAGAAATCTTCACAACATTCTTCATAACCCTCAGAGCAACCCACGGAAAAGGAGCAAAATTCATACAAGAAATACATCTCCATTTACAAACCATATCGAACACTAAGATTGAGAAAAAACATCCGCCTTGAGCCAAAACAGTACTCAAGATGAAATTTGGTGGATCCGCATTCTAAAGCATCTCGGCAAAACTTTGGAACTAACACCAAAGGAAATTTGAACAACAGAAGAACACCTATAATTCAGAAGGCTACTAAAAACATGGCTCTTTAACTCAATGAACTAAACTCTGTAGAAGAAAAACAGCCATCACAACACTACGCAAGAGAAATACCCAAAACAACCCAAACATAATGAAGCCGAAACTTGGACACCCAACGGAATTAAGCATCTCAACGCGGACCAGCATAAAAGAACCGGTCCCCTGCCAAACCAACTATTGCATTTCACCAGTAAAGAATTGTTTTTTTACTTGCTAGCCTGACAGTCTCTCGCCTCTCACTTGTGCCCAGCCACAATATCGCTCACACCGCTACACTTATGAACAATTTGATGGAAATTTCACTTAACCAGTTGCAAATGCTTTATGATGGATCCCGCAGCTTGCATAAGTTAATAGATCTGCCAGAATTCAACCTAATGACTGTTCCTTGCATGCCGCACTGCCACAGCAATGCCACTGTCTAACACTGGTCGGATCTGGTCTGGAGTGGCATGTGTTCCTGAACTACTGAATCGGCTATACTAGGATTTCAAGCCTGGGGCAATAGGTTGCATGCAGATGCCAGGGACAATGCGTGTTTAGTGCAGCAAATACATTAGGTGAAAACCTCACATTTTGAGCATTAAAGGGGCTGTCCTGCTGGTTTACGGGTCCAGTGCGAGTTCACGAATGGTGTATCAAATGTCATTCGAATTTCGTATAGGCCTCTGTCTCTGGACCTGTCTCTGCACCTGCTGCAACTCCAATCTGGGAGTCCAAACCTTTGATTTACCGGTGAAGGCCTAGAAGAGATCATTCTGACCCGAATAAAAGAAAGGCAAGTGTGTTAAGCCGTTTGATGGGTTGATTGTTCCAGAAGTGTCCAAACCTTTATAGAAGGCTTAAGTGAGACATCTTGTTCTTGTGAGTAAGGGTCATTTCCAGACAGTGGGCCTCATTCTGAGTTGGGCGGTAAGGGTTAACGGTCACCGGTAAGGAACCCGGTGCCAGTAAACCCTTACCGCCCAATTCCGAGTTCCCTTACCGGGCCCCGCAAAGGACGTGTGGTCTGACCACACGTCCTTTGCGGGTCCCGCTAAGGGACCAAGGCACTAATAAAGGGCATGCTATTTGCGGGCCCGTAATTAGCGCCTTCCCCATTCCCATTGAGCCCTATGGAAGCTCAATGGGAATGGGGAATGGTTGGTTGAATGGGGACTTACCGGGTCCGCACAGGTCGGAATGTCCTGGTGAGTCCCCATTCATCCAGACCGGACCCGGACCTAGGTTTGGAGTCAGCCATGGCGCTAATAGCGCCATGGCTACCACCAAACTCGAATGAGGCCCAAAGAGTTACTTTTCTTCCCAGTGTCCCCATCCAATTTACAGAACATTTCTGCCAAGGACCTTGCTTGTTGACTGTGAATTTCTTTGTAACAGACACAGCCCATTCATTCATGCTTCAGAAGTGAAATGAGAGTCACTTTGTGTGGATTAAGACTTTGATGATATACCTGAAGTATGTGTGCCATTAATGAGGCGTCAGATGCATGCAAACAGAGGTCAAAGTGGGCGGGAACTGAACCCTAAGGGAAAGGGCACAGACCATCATCATCACTTACTCTACTAATATAACTTCCAATCATTCTTCATGCCTACCCTCAAACACCAAAAAAGAACTCAACAGAAACCTGAAAGCACCACAAACCGCACATATTCTGCAGTGCAAAATCCACTACCGCAAACGTACTACAGAAAAACAAACCACGAACATGCAAACCATCCATGCACACGCATCAATAAAACACGGCTTGACTGCTACTGAGCTACCGACCAAAATACATCCAGCACAAAGTGGTCCTCATTCAGACCCTGCTGTTCCGGAAAGAAGGGTGCAGGTAAGCTTACCGGCACTGTTGTTCCCGGACCGGCATAATACAGGTCTGCCTGCCGGAGCCGCCGTACCCGACAGGTCTGACTCTGCCAGGCACAGCGGCCATGGTAGGCAGACCTGTCTCGGAAGCACTGGCACCATTAACAACGGTGCCGATGCTTCCGTGCACCCCTTCCGTTAGAGTCCCATCGGACTCTCTGGGAATGGGGAACAACATTTTACAAGTGCCTGACTTCCCGGGCCAGGGTTGTAATCTACTGGTGGCACCGGGAAGTCAGGCGCCGGTAAATATTTACAGGTCTGGCGGCAACCTGCCGGCAGCACTGACACGGTTACCGCTGGACCTGTAATGAGGCCAAGTGACTGTTAATTTCGAACCAAAGCTACCAACGCTCTCTTGCTGGATCCCACTAACAAACCCCCGAGCTGTGCTTCCTCTTCAGATTCACCAGAGTGCTTGGAGACCATAAAAATAGCAGTGCTGCGCAATAGAAATAAAAGAAAACATGTTTTTGCTACCTGTCTTCAGTATCATAATGCCTTTTTGCCCTGTTTTTATTTGCCTCCCTGGACTAGAGATGTGGGGTCTCTTCCTGGGGTACACTTTCTTATTCCAATATTACGTACCCATGCCATTTTTCTGCAGGACTGGCCTGCGTCCTCCTTCCCTTTTCAGGCACCTGGGCCCTGAAGAGGAAACATTCTATATCCTCTGATATTTGTGGATCACGACTGCTGTGATCCCGATTGAACCAAGATATGGCTCGTGTGGTGGTTTATGGGGTATTCACCGGGCTGTATTCCTTTGAAAGGGGAGCAGAGGGTTACCATTAGAAAGGGGGGCATATTCATTTTCTAATGATAGTTTTTGTTGATCAATGTATTGAAAGAGGAAATTAACCATTGTTTGGGAACCCGGTCACCTATAGAAAGAGAATATTTCTGTGTCACCTGGGGTTTTGGGGAGCATAGCACTGGGGCTTCATGATTCCCCCTACCCTTTATAATTGCACCAGCTAGATTCAAGAAAGCAGAATGCTTTTATGGAAGAGGAGAGTTTTACTCTTTAATACAAGCCATCGCTTAATTTGAAGAAGAGCTGAGGAGTGGAGCAATTGCATTATAGTATTCTGCTCAGTTCCACAGAGCTTTTGGTTTTCTAAGTGGCCATGTCACCAAGGATATCATGGCTGTATGAGTACATGAGGAAGTATGTGAATCCGTGCTAATTTGGCTCTGGGCAGGACAGAGGAGTAACTTTGTGTTGGTGTCATTTTTTCAGAATGTTTCATTACTTACTTGGTCCTCTACATTACACCTAGCATGGTTCAGTGTCATCCCAGTCGTACTTTGGAGAAGATCATCACTCCCCCGACAGCCGCTCCCCCATCCCCACATGTTCTCTTTAAGAAGGTGCTCCATTGCATTCCTTCAAAGGGCTTGCCCTCCCTATCACATTCTGTAGCTCAGAAGCTACAGAATGTGTGTCTTTGGGGGACACATTCTGTCCCCCCAAGACAAAGAACTCACTCTATCTTGTGGGTGGGAGTTGCAGGACTGGGACAAGGAGGAATCAGATTAGTTGTGAAGGAGTTTGCCAGTTAATTATTTTAACCCAAATGCAGTTTATTCTTCCCAGTTGCGCGTTATAATTCATGCATTTTCCTCTTTCTTGATCATCCCTGTCCTAAAGTGGTGAGGCTACATTGAAGCCACGCCTGCATGCACAAGCAGCCTTCCCTCCACCAGCCTAAACAAAGTAAAGAAAATACTACTCTCAAATAAATGCACACCAAGAATGTATCAGACGAATGGGTTTAAATCAATCTGAAGGAGACTATTTCAGTTGTGCACAGTCAAGATAGGTCACTTCCCAGTAATATCCTATTCGATGCTCTAACCCATTTTGCAGCATTGCGTATGTTCTGTAGACGGGCCTCGGTCGGATTACTGGACACATGATGCCCTGGATGCTGCTACCAGTGGGAAGATCTACCTTGGATTCCATTTCCTTATAAATGCTGTCCTAGACGTCTGGATCACCATCCTTACCCAGAGACTAACACAAGCCACTGATAGTGCAGAGAATTTCTTAATTGGACTGTAGGAGTTATAGAGAGACAAAGTCCTCTTGAACTCAGATACCCTTTTGACATAAACTGGAATACCCTGAACTGGATCTAGGTATACAGTTAAGAAAAATTGGTATTCAGGTAATATCCCCATACATATGGTCGCAATACATAATGTCGCCGGGAAAAGGTTGTGGCAACACTATGGGCCTCATTACGACCCAGTCGCTAATTGGTTAACAGCGCCGTAAAAGGCTGCGGCACCGTTAACCTATTAGCGCCTAATTACGAGGTCCCTTTGCGGGACCTGACATTAACGGCTGGTGTAGACCATCCATTAAAGTAGGGACCGCAAAGGGACCTTGGTGCTAATTACGGTGCCGCAATTTGCGGCACCGTACTTAGCGCCTTCCCCATTCCCATTGAGCCCTATCGGGCAAAAATGGGAATGGGGAAGGGCCATGGAGGAAGGGGGAATTACCGCCCTGCCAACCTTGTAATGGGGTGGTAATTCCCCCTTTCTCCAGGGCGGAGTCGGTAACTTACCGGCATGGACCATGGTGCTAATAGCACCATGGTCTTCCGCCAGGGTCGTAATGAGGCCCAATCTATGGTGACCATATATATGGGGTCCAGGGAAAGAAGGTTTTGGGGACTTTTTTGCCAGGTGACATTTATTTCTAGGGACATTATTACATGGAACCGAATAATCATCATGATTGGTTGGGTCTGGCGGTAATTTGGCTACAATCTTTGCCCGTTTGGAATGGCATTAAAAACTGGGACACACAAGCAGGAACAAGACATAAGACATTATCGAGAAACATTCTCAAATAATGCCGCTCTATGAAAAAGGAGCTCAATTCATGACTCATCCGACTCCAACTACATCATCCTGAAGAAAATCCATGTCCCTGAGAGTATTATATTTTGGCATTCCATTTTTAAAATACACACTGTAGAATCCCACAAAAAAATCCAATAAATGAAAACCAGTGGTAGCAGAGTCAGGTTCATTTCTATACAGCTGTGCAGAAATGGACGGAGAAACTGGTAGAGCAACCTGAACATATAATTTGCAGGCTTTTTATAGGGTTTTACAGAAAACCAGCCTGATACATTTATTCGGTTAAGATGACAATGAGCTTACTAATAGGACACCCTATGGCCTTGAGGGGCATAGCTTATCAGCACCATTCTAGAGCTCCAAATTCTTCTTACCTACCCATGTGACATAATCACCACTGTGGTGGTTCTCACAATCATACGTAATGGTCCCCAGTCGGATTATTATCACCCACGTAGACGGCCTGTTCCAGTTCTCAGGCAAGTGTGCCCCCACCCCCCCCATATGTGACTTGATATGCATCACTGGGCACACATGAACCGCAGGCAGAGAAGAACGTCACAGCTGTGCAGCTTCATGGGCTTGTTCATTTCTGTCCATCAATCATGTTACTTCATGGTTCCTGCCACATCCTATTCCAAGTTATGGCTGCAGTGCTGCTCTCCCATGATACGCGCGCAGCTATTACTCATACGAAAACATGAAATACTGTTGTTTTCAACAACACCAAGGCTTGGCATAAGAATCCAAGGCACATGGTTTACATAACAACATGAGAGTCAAGGCCCCCGCTTTAGGAAGCACCTGATGTTGCAGGCCTAAGCGACTTATTTCCTGAATCTGAGGCACAGTCGTCTGAGGCATTTCAGTTGCATTCATGAAGACTGAAGATGGGATTGCTAACATGGCACGATCCATGGCTCTTCTGTGATCAGCTGCTGGAGCCGCGGCAAGCATAAGGAAGACGCGCACACTGTGCCACTCTTATTTTTTATTGTTTTTATTTTGAAAAGGGAAGCCAACTTTTGGTATTTGGATGCAATTCAACATCTTAAAGCAGACAAGCGCAAAGTGTTGAGTACTGGAAGATGGCGAGCTGTGAAATCAATAGAAATACATATCTGGCGGCAGCTGAAGCTCATAACGATGCTGTTACGTCTGCCAAGGAAATAGCTTTTGATCAAAGGATAAAATATGCCAATTCAAATACTAAAGAACTGTTTAAAATCTTGAGGGAATTGGGAATCCCAGCCCCATTTGTACTCGTGGCCAATAAATATATAGAATAGTGTGACTCCATCCAAGAGGCACTGATTCAGAAAATAAAAAAGATCCAGGATGATATGAAAGCGAAACGGAATCTCTCCATCTAGATACCCCTCAGGAGGGTGAATTAAATTTACCCCCCCTTTGGGCTTGCACAAGTCACAGAAAACGAAATGTTGGTCTTGGTAAAACAACTGCGGCCCACATTCTGTAAGGGTGATGTGTGTCCCTCAAGAGTGGTGAAAGATTGTGCTGTTCAGCTGATTCCCCTCATAACTAAATTTGTGAATTTGTCCTTTGTGGAGGGATTTGTGCCAAGCTGCAGGAAACAGACATGGATCTCTCCTTTATTAAAGAAACCTTCTTTGGACCCTAAAACACCAACTAACTATAGGCCCATCTCAAATGCGCCCTTTTTGCTTAAAATTCTGGATCGTGCTACATACGCACAGATACAGATCTATTTGGAGAATTACCAGATCTTGAATCAAAGGCAGTCAGGTCTTTAGAGGGTCCACAACACAGAATCTGCCCTGCTAGATCTTAAGGTAAATATGCTGAAAATGATGGAAGGAGGCGAACAGCGCTCTTGCTGCTTATTGATCTCTCTGAAGTCTTTTATCTAGTGGACCACTCAATGCAAGTTTCCAGACTCAAACATGTTGCTCACTTCTCCACAGCTGCAGCAAATTGGATCGAGTCCTTTCTTTGCCAATGTACTGGTAGACTTTTCATTGATGACCACAAAGCAGTTGAGTTTGAAATTGGCTGTGGAGTTCCGCACGGGTCATGTCTGTCCCCAGCATTATTTAATCTCTTTACATCAAGACTCTTTAATCTACTCAGTGACAGGGGGATACCTTTTACAAACTACACTGAAGTTACTCTGTGCCTAATTCCCACGTCAGGAAACCATACTAAAGACTCTGAGACAATCAACAGGGTCTATGCTATAATCCAGACTTGGAGGATGGAGAATGGGTTTGCCTTGAAGGACGGAAATACTGAAATCATGATTGTACACAGAGCCGCACGTCTGAAGAAACTAGGGCTAGAGTTCAGTAAATTCCTCATAGCCAGATGTGTTATTCCCACCCTTCAGAACGTGAAGACCTTGGGCATGGTGCTTGACCAAGAGCTTAGCATGAAGCCTCATGTTAGCTTCCTGGTGTCTTCTACATCTTATTACTTGAAAGTGATGGTACTACTGAGGCTGTATTTGTCGCAGGACAATCTAGCAACAGTTGCAAGGGCAATCATTGGAGCTAAATGAAATTAGGGCTCCAGCCTGTTATATGGAATAGGCAAAAGAGACATGATGCATCTCCAGATCATGAAAAACAATGCAGTAAGAGCTGCCATGGGTCTGACCAGGAGTGACCATGTCTCTGTAGCGAGGAAAGCATTGCACTGGCCAGTAAGATACCTTTTCGCCTACTGTGTATTACTCATAAAGGTTTGTTTGGAGTAAGCCCAGTATATCTAACCACATCTCCTGGCTACCGGTCCGAAGAACACTGAGATCCAACAATGTGGGTCTTCTTCAAACTAAACTAAACTTGACATGGTAGCCCAGGGCTCCTTTTGATTTATGACACCAAGAATCTGGAATTCTCTTCCTCCAGATTTGAGATTGTGCCAATCCTTGGGAGTTTTCAAAGCTGGACTTAAGACTCTTCTGTTCTACTGATGCGGGACCTGACCTCTGATTTGATGGGAATCTGCCTTTCTGTGTTTTTGTTTCATATGTCTTTGTTGGTGCCACTATACCTCCGGGCCAGTGATTGGCGCCTTATAAATAAATATAAATATATAAATACATTTGGGTGATTGGATTTGTGCTTTAGCCAGAATCGTCACACAAAGTGCAAACGGGCAGCAGTGGCAGTCCTATTAATGGCAGGGATGTCAGCAGAAGAGACATCACTCACCTGCTGACATATGCGTTTGACCTTGATGACATCATAAGAAGTGACATCTTTGGTGTAAAAAAAAGAAACTCCAGTAAGTGTATATTAATACAACAAATAGTTTCTAAACTAGATAAACATTATTTTGGCACCCACCTATATATTAGGAATTTGTGTTGATCGGCCATGGGTGCAGTCATTTTATGGCAATGAAACACTCAGCAAAATCATCCTAGGTGAGTGCCAATCCTTCCATCTGTCAGAACAGCCTGATATAGATAGCTACTGCCATTTTACGCCGGTTATTGCATCAAATGACAGAAAATCATGCTATGCAAGGCCCTGTGTCTCACAGCAGGTACTGCCATCACATGCCAAGTTAATTTCCTTTGTACATGTACAGCCTGACTTGCACCTCGGCCCCTTATCTGAAGAGTGCCAGGAGATTGTGAAGGCTTGCGTGTGTCAAGAATTCCTCACCCAATCAGGGTTGGACTGGGGCATGAAATTGTCTCGGCCACCAATGAAAAAGTGGCCCACATTTGCAAATGGCAATTCATTTCTTTTGTGACATACTGCTTGATAAGATGCAATAATGCACATTGTGAAATGTAAAGAATATTTATTCAGTAACAATGGTCAAAACGATTAGCTGCATGGTGAAGTAACTCATCAAACTGGCCCACAATGGCCAAGAAAGTGACCCACTTTGACCAAAACCCAGCCCACACAAGCATTTTGGTTCGGGCATTGCCCTGTTGCCCTATAGGCCAGTTCGAGCTTGCACCCAATCATAGCGACACAAAGTTCACATATGTCACAGACCTTCCATCTTACTAAACAGAGAGCAAACTATTCGACATTGGTGTATATAGTTCTGCATAATGGAGTACTAACAAGTTATGCATTGTAATAATAGGTGTTGCTGCTCCCCAGCTTAATAATATTCAAGTTTGTCGACCCTGGAATGATGAGGGGCGAGGTTCCATCATATGATTGCAGGCTGTACACATATTTCTGTTTAACTCACTGAGCTATTTCACCTTCTGATGTGGGAAGCTGGACTGCTTCCTCAATACACTGTTTTTATGTAGCATAGATCTTTAAATTAAAGATTTGTTATTAAATATGTGTTAATGAACCCTTTTCAAAATATCTTTATTTCTGCAAATACATAGTTGTTAAAATAGTCAATAGCAAATATGTTAAAGATTTCAAGTTGGCACATGTCTTTTGTGAATTGTTTATCCGTCCTTTCTTCTTTCTTTGCATTCGGGCATATTAGAAATGCACATTTTCCAGTGCTAGAGTGCAAAACATGAGAGATAAGGGACAAAAGAAGATTCCTTTACAAATACCATTAAACACATTTTCCTGAATAGTGAAGACCTTTAATTGTACTGTGTAACCTAATCTGTGATGATAAATATTGCCCCGCCATCATGTTAGAAAGAAACAATGCTCCAGAGCCAATGTAGTCCTATAGATTCAGTCTGCTCCAAGACTGTTAAGAGTATGAGTTTCCTTTACAATCCTGCAAATTTCCAGCTAAGCAACATTTATACATTTTTTTTTAAATGTTTCATTTTATTTTTATAGCACACTGGAGCCCGTGGGCATCATGGCGCTGTTACAGAGGTAGGTAAACTTCTTAGTTACAGTGGGACATACATTGAATATTGTAGCTATTATAGCGGTGGGTTACTTCGTTACAGTGGTAAAGGACATAACTTATCAAGTGTACACAGTTCGCTTGGTTACAGGGAACCTGAGTACACAAGAGTAGGTCAAAAGCGGGAGCGCAGAGGTTAGTGGACCAGCAAGGTTTTGAGGGCTTTGTGGAATGCAATGTGGCAGGGTTCTTTTCTGAAGGTAAGTGGCAGGGAATTCCATTGTTTGGCAGCAATGAATGGGAAGCTAGCCCCACCTGCATGGGCACCTTTGACTCAGGGGATAATACGTTGGTGGGAATATGGTGTTCTAGTGGGTCTGGAAGAGCCCGCTCTAACTACTTTCGAGGAGAGGTACAGAGGGCTGTGTGAGTGATGCACTTGTGAGTGATGGTGAGAGTTTTAAATAAGACTCATGGCCTCATTACACGGACGGCGGTAAGGGTTAACGGTCACCGTTAATGGCAACGGTGACCGTTAACCCTTACCGCCGTACTACGAGGTCCCTTTGCGGGTTGGAGGAATTAACGCCTGCTTCTTGCAGGCGTTAAAAACCAACCCGCTAAGGGACCTCGGAGCTAATTACGGCACCGCAAAATTGCGGTGCCGTAATTAGCGCCTTCCCCATTCCCATAGAGCCCTATGGGGCAGAAATGGGAATGGGGAAGGGCAATGGCGGAAGGGGGATTTACCGCCCCTCCAACCTTGGAATGGGGCGGTAAATCCCCTTTCCGCCAAGGCGGTGCCGGTAATTTACCGGCATGGTCCAGGGTGCTAATAGCACCCTGGATTACCGCCTTCCGTGTAATGAGGCCCTCATTCTTTAATGGGGAGCCAGCGGGCATCACATCTGGCTGCAGAGATGTGTTCTCTTTTGGGAATGTTGAGAGCAGCACGAAGTGCGTTGTTTTGGATTATTTGGAGTTTCATTAAGTTTTTTGAGGAGGTGCCAGCAAAGAGGACTTTGCAGTAGTCCAATCTTGAGCTTATTATAGCTCTGGCAATCGAGGGGCAGTTCTCAGTGGATAAAAATGGTTTGGCTGCTTTGATCAGTTTGGTGTAGTAAGCTGCTGAGGAGGCTATGGAGCTGACTTGACATGACATGGAGAGGGTGGCATCAAGATAGACTCCTAAGGTCTTGACCGAAGAGGAGACAGGGATCTGAATGTTGTCAATTATGAAAGTGGTGTATTGGCTGGTAGGTTTCTTTAGGGTTTCTTGGGGACTTACTAGGAGGATTCCCGTCTTTTTACCATTGAGGCAGAGACTGTTGGCTGCCAACCAGGTCTGAATAATGGAACAGGCTTTGTTGAGGGCCTCAGCATCAATTCTGTAGCTACCGGAGAGTAGGAGGAGGACTTGGGTGTCATCACCATAGTTTGTGTATGCTATGCCAATGGAGTCGAAAATGTAAAAAAGAGGCTTAGTGAAAATGTTGTAGAGAGTGGGAGAGATGCAGGAACCCTATGGGACTCCACAGTAGATGGTGGCGTGGGCTGCAGGGGCTTAATCTGAGAACACTTTCATGGCTCTTCCTTCCAGGAATGAGGTTATCCAAGCTGTGGCTTTGCATGAGACGTGTACTGCGGAGGTGAGGTGATGACATAGAATGCTGTGGTTCACTAGGTCAACTGCAGCTGATAGGTCCAGGAGGAGGAGTAAAGCAGGCTTGCCTGCATTCTTGATTTCATCTAGTTGATTTTTTAAGTCAAGCAGTGCAGATTCTGTGCCGTGACAAGGGTAAAAGTCGGATTGACGTAGGCCCAGGATGTGGTTGGTTTCGAGGAAGTGTTGGACTTGCATGTAAGCGGCTTTGTCAAGGATTTTTAGAAGGAAGGGAACTGTAGTTATGGGCAGGTAGTTGTTGGGGAGGCAGAGTCAGTGAGTTTTCGTTTTTTAATGGTCATACCCAAGCTTCCTTGAGGCTAGCGGGAACCAGTCCTGAGGCAAAGGAGGCATTTATGAATGCAGTGAGAAACAGGGCCATAGTTACAGCACAGACTTTGATGATTATGGCTGGGCAGTCATCACCTTTGCAATTGGGTGGTTTGAGGTGTTTCAGGAGGGGGAGGACTTCGGGTTCAGTGACGTCCCTGAAGGAGAAGAGGGGGAAGTCCTGGGCCGAGGGGTTAGTGGTGGATTTAGCTTTAGATGTGATCAGTGCATTCTTGTTGGTTAGGATTCTGCTATGCAGTAGGTCAAGTTTGTTAAGCATTGCGGTTTGAATATTACACCACCATGATTTGTCTTTGGAGATGACCTGTGTGGAGGGAGCTGGTGATTCTAGTTCCCTGAAAATGGTGAACATCTCTTTACATCCAGATTTTGCATTAGTGATCTTTGTGTTAAAGGAGGTGGTTTTGCTAGGATGATTGCCTTTTTGTATTGGGCAGCTATCTTGTTGAATTCCAGTTGTGTGGCTTCAAATGAGTTGGTTTGCCAAGTGGAGAGAGTGGTGCATTTCAAAGAACGGAGTTTCAGTAGCTCAGGGGTGAACCAGGAATATAAATGCCTAACAGTTTTTGCTTTCGTGGCTGACAATGGGGCTATGGCGTCGACTGCATACTTTAGTGCAGAATTGCATATTTCAGCTAGAGCTGTTGGGTCATTGGAGAAGGGAGGCATGGAGATTCTAGATAAGGCGGTAGCCTCTCTTTGTTTATCTTATGTGATATGATATGATATGGCATTTATAACGCGCCTATACAGAAGTGTTTGGAGGCGCACCGAGGCAAGTGAAGGAGAACAGATGGAAGACAGACAACCATCTTACTAGGCCAGGTGTCATTCGGATTGCGCAAGTGCATGGGAAGGGGGAAGGGGAAAAGTGCGAGGGGCAAGGGAGAGGAGAAAGTGCAGTACAAGGGAATAGTAGAATAAATCAAATAAATAAATAACGGCCGGAGGTGGCAAGTGCAAGGTAAGAGCAGACATAAGTGCTGGTGGAGGACTGTGGGGATACAGAGTACATTCCCCAAGTGCGGGGGTTGCCATGGAGGCAGTGTAGGTGTGCAAATGGTGGGGCCTGGGCCAAAGGTCACAAAGGGTGGCCAGGTAGCCCATGTAGTTTCATCCAGGAATTCAGCAGGGGTGAGGGGGAGAGAAAGCAGAAGCAAAGAGGAAGGTTTTGAAGTGCTTCCGGAACCAGAGATGGTTCTCCTCAAGTTTCAGGGAGGCAGGAAGGCTGTTCCAGAGGGAGGCCCTTGCCGAGGAGAGAGATCTACCACCAACTTGTTGCTTGGAGATGCGACAGACCCTGAGGGAGTTTGAGGCGGATGAGCGAAGAGCTTGAGAAGGAAGATATTTGGGAAGAGAGAGTTGAAGGTATTTCGGCCCCAGGCCCCAGAAGGCCTTGTGGACAATGCAGAGGGTTTTGAACTAATCCTGGGAGCCACTGGGAGCCAGTGCAGAGATTTCAGTCCTGGAGAGATACGATCCCTGGGCTTGAGGCCAAGGACAAGTCTCGCAGTTCTGTTCTGGATAGGTTGCAGAGGGCAGAGAGTAGAGGCAGGCAGATTTAGATAGAGGCTGTTGCAATAGTCCAGCCTAGAGAGAACCAGGACTGTGGAGACGGTGAGATCTGGGGGAAGGAGAGGAAAGGAAGAATACCTCTGAGGAGGTGCAGCTGGTAGTGTGACTTCTTAGAGACATCAGAGATGTGAGGAGAATAGGAGAGTGTGGAGTCGAAGATGACCCTGAGGTTTTTAGCCTTGCAGGTGGGAGCAGGAAGAGGGCCAAGAGAGGCCAGCTAGAGAGCTGCAGGGAAGGAGGTAGTGGGTGTGCCAATGAGTAAAATCTCAGTCTTACTGGCATTAAGGCAGAGGTCATTGGTGGCACACCAGTACTGGATAGCAGACAGACAGTCTGAGATGAGGGAAGGAGAGGAGGAGGCCGGTGGTCGCCTGAAAATGAGCTGAGTATCATCCGCATAGCACTGAAAGTTGGGGCAGAGAGTGGCGATGCGGTGGGCAAGGAGTGCCATGTATTGTTTGAAAAGCCAGGCAGAGAGGTTAGATCGCTGGGGGACATCACAGGAAGAGAAAAGGATATCCGAGAGGAAGGACCCGAGTTGGACCTGGGAGGGTCGGTCGGAGAGGAAAGATGTCAGCCACGCCAGATTCTGCCCAGTCATACCCAGGTTATCACGTAGACGGTTGAGTAGGATGGCATGGTTGATAGTGTCAAAGGCAGAAGAGAGATCAAGCAAGATGAGGACACACGGGGTGTTGGAGTCGTGGTTGGAGAGCAGATCTTCACAGATGTTCAGCAGAGCAGTTTCCATGCTTCTGGTAGCTCTGAAGCCAGACTGATGGTCATAAAGACAACCAACAGATTCTGTGTGGAGATTAAGCTGGGAGATGGCCAGTTTCTCCAGGAGCTTGCCCAGGATGGGAGTGATGGAGATTGGGCGATAGTCAGCCGGGCAGGAGGGGTCGGCAGAGGGTTTCTTAAGAAGAGGGTGCACAAGGGAGTGCTTCAGGGGGGGTGGGAAGACTCCAGTGGTGAAGGAGTGATTGCAGAAATCAGCCAGGGCAGGAGCCAGGGATTCAATATGGTCCTTGATAGTTTTGGAGGAACAGGGGTGAACCTGTTTTGACGAGACTTTCATAGATCGGACTTGTCTAGAAACCTTGTCTGCAGAGAAAAGGGGAAAGGCAGAGAAGGAGGGAGGGGGTGGCTGCAGAAGGGCCAGGGAAGGAGCAGGGAATGGAAGGAGGGAGGCGATAGGAGGAGAGTGAGGGCAGGATGTCCTGAGTTTTAGAAATGAAGTGAGAAGCCAGTGCCATGCAAAGGGCCTGGGAAGGTACAGGAGAGGTAGAGACTGCGGCATGATTGGCCAGTTCCTTACAGATTTTAAAGTGTTCAGCTGAGTTGTTAGATGCCGCAGAGATGCAGGCTTGGATATGAGCTCTCTTCTTGGTGAGGACGGAGAGCCGGTATTGCCTTTGCAGTAGGCGGCAGGTCAGTTTGTCAGAGGATGAACATGTAGCACGCCATTTCCTCTCAGACACCCTGCACTTGCGTTTAAGGGTGACGAGATCTGAGTCATACCAGAAGTTACACTTGGCTTTGGGCTTCATGCGAATTCTCATGACAGGGGCAAGGATATCAAGAGTATCAGATATAGAAGAGTGGAGCATGGAGAGGGCTGTGTCAGGGTGAGAGTCAGTCAAAGGGGGAGGAGGGGGTGAGAAGGTGGTGGCGAAAGCCTCAACTGACACGCGCTTCATGGGTCGGATGACCGAGAAGGTGGGTGGCAATGATGGAGGTGGCTTGGCATGAGGGGTAGGGAGGGTGAGGTGAGAGGATAGGAGAAATTGATCACTCCAGGAGAGCGAGTGGAGAGGGGGACAGAGAGGGGAAGGTCAGAGGAGATAAGAACATCGAGCATGTGCCCTGCAGAGTGGGTCCGGCCTGAGGGGAGAATAGTGAGTGACAGAGAGTCGCAGAGGTCACAGAAGAGTCCAGAGGGAGCACAGAAGGCATCCAGGTGGATGTTGAAATCTCCAAGAAGGAGGAGTTGAGTAGTCGAGGCCAGGAGTGAGGAGGAGAGGTCCACCCACTCAGAGAGGAAGGAGGAGATCTGACCAGGTGGCTGATAGATAGTAGCCACAGTAAGGGAATGGCTAGGAGAGAGAGAGAGCCTGCAGGCGAGGCATTCGAAAGAGGAGTAGGCCTGCGTGGGAATGACAGAGGCAGGAATCGACTCTGAGAAGATCAGGGCTACACCCCCTCCAGAGCGGTTGGACCTGGGCGCTGAGAGGATCTTGTAGCCGTCAGGTAGGAGCGTGTCAAAGCTAGTGACAGAGTTAGCCGCGAACCATGTCTCGGTGGGACCGTGACATCAAGGTCAAGTTCATCCATTAAGTGGCAGATGTCAGGGGAGTGTTTGACAGCAGAGTGAGAGTTAAGAGTGGCAATATGGAGAAGGTTGCCATCCTTGTAGGACTTCCGGGGATGGGTACAGATCAGAGATACACCCTTCGGGGGTATAGAGGGAGCCCGAGAGGGGGCATAGAGGGAGGGAGAAGGTAAGGTAGCCCCAGAGGAGACGGAAGGGGGAGGCGAGGTAGCTGAGGAAGGGGGAGAGGGGACAGGAGGAGAAGAAAGGAAATTGATGAGAAAAACAGCAGGATAAAAAAAAACCTAAGTTTGAGAATCCTGAATGGAGGGAGAAAAGGCCTAGATTTCACAATGCAATTTTAAATACGGGTGCAGTGCATATTATAAAAACAGCGGGAAAAACACACCTAAGTTTGAGAATCCTGAATGAAGGGAGAAAAGGCCTAGATTTCACAATGCAATTTTAAATACTGGTACAGTGCATATTATAAAAACAGCAGGAAAAACACACCTAAGTTTGAGAATCTTGAATGGAGGGAAAAATGGCCTAGATTTCACAATGCAATTTTAAATACTGGTACAGTGCATATTATAAAAACAGCGGGAAAAACACACCTAACTTTGAGAATCCTGAATGGAGGGAGAAATGGCCTATGTTTCACAATGCAATTTTAAATACTGATCCAGTGAATATTATACAAATACAAATAGGGGGAAAAACCCTGAGTTTAAAAGATTTATGCTGGAAGGGGGGTAGGCAGGGAAGCTAGTGTACTATCCAGGTAGATTGAATGGCAACTGGCACCCTCTGCGGACACCTGCGGATACAGCAGGAGCTGCTACCGTAGGGCTGCCGGGCAGAGGGCTGCCCAAGGGGATCAGTAAGATAAGGCCCTGGCCAATCACGGTGGAGGGCGGGGAACAACAACAACGGATTGGGGAGGGGAAGAGAGACAAGCGGGGCCTGGAGGCACTTGCAACCAAGCGATCAGCCAAAGCACAAAATCACCAAGAGGGGCTCACCAGCACAGGAGGGGCAGCTGCAGCAGCGGTCTCCCGCTCAGCCAGGTGGAAATTATGAACTACAGGGGGGAACACATGTAGGCGGAAGTGGGGTAGGCAGGGAAGTGAGAGTGAAGGTGACTGGCAGCTGGCCTCCCCTGCGGACACCTGCAGACACAACCAGGAGCCGCCCAGATTGGAGCCGCCCTTTGCCTAGGGGCCCTTAGCAGTAGGGCTGCCGGGCAGAGGCTGCCCAGGGAAGACCAATGATAAAGGGAGGGGGAGCCAATCAGGGGGGTGGGTGGGTTGGGAGGCGGGCGATAAGGAGGACCACAAAGCGGAAGGGAGTCGGGGGGAGAAAGGACAGAATTGAAATACACACGGCAAAATACAATGCACAAAACAACGCACAGCACCTGACTCAAGCCCCGGAGGGCAGCAGTAATTATTTTGGTGGCGTTCCACTCACCCGCTCAGCCTGGTGGGAAGTGGCGAGCGAGGCGAGCACCGAACGCACTAGCCCCAAACACAACGGGCCAGTGAGCCAATCAGGGGGGTGGGTGGTTTGGGAGGCGGGCGGGAAGGAGGACCACAAAGCGGAAGGGAGTTGGGGGCAGAAGGGACAGAATCGAAATACACAAGGCAAAATACAATGCACAAATCAACGCACAGCACCTGACTAAAGCCCCGGAGGGCAGCAGTAATTATTTTGGTGGCGTTCCATTCACCCGCTCAGCCTGGTGGGAAGCTATGAGCTGTAGCGGGTGGTAAGGGAGTGGTGAGAGGTTTCTGTTTCGATGGCATGGGGAATGCGAATTGGATGACGTAGTGGTCAGTCCAGGGGCAGGGGTCGATGGAGCTGATAGATGGGGAGCAATTGTCAGCTATCCAATCCAGGATGTGACCTTTGGCGTGGGTGGGGTTTGTGAATGATTGTTTGAACCCCAGAGTGTCTAGGGCTTTGGCGTGATCGTTGAACCCAAGGTTCAGGTCTCCTAGTAGGATGGATTTGGAGGAGATTTTTAGATTGTCAGATAGGAGGTTGAGGAGGTTCTCGTGGAAGTCAGCCATGGGGCTGGGGTTTGGTAGACGATGTGTATCATGATGGTGCAGTTAGGGGAAGTGCTAAGCTTGAGTGACAAAAGGTCACTGTTACCTTCTAAAGAGTTGGAGACATGTCTTAGCGGAAGGGATTGCTTGGCTATGAGGGCAACTACATCCCCTTTAGAGTGTTGACATTCCTGACAGATAATTTTGTAGCCCTGTGGTAGGGCTAAGGAAATGGCGGGACAGAGACTTTGTGTAGCCAGGTTTCCGAGATGGCTAATAGGTCCAGATTGTTAGCAGTGAGCAGGTCACATATTTCAAGGGCATGTGCTGGGAGGGATCAGGCATTAACGAGGGCACATTGAAAATAGGCCAGAAGTTTGAGGGAGTTCTTGGGGAGGTGGCTGCTAGTAGTATAAAGGGTAGTAGTGGCAGGGAGGCTGGATGTGCGAGCTATACTTAACTTGGATCCAGCATGGATGGATGTGGTGGTGCCTGGGTTTAGCCTAGCAGGTGTTGGGTTCGTAACAGCATTTGAGTGCAGGGGATTTACAAGCGTGACTTTCATGAGATTTGGGGCAGCATTTAGATTTGTAAGGTAGGGGGTCAGGTCACAGGCAGTGGGGTAGTGAACAACAGAATCTGGAGTAGGTCTATCAGGATTGGTGTGTACAGTTACATTAGTGTGTGAATGGCATGCGGGAGAGGCAATCAGATACAATAGTACTACATCCTGCATTGGTGCTTCGGTGACATGGTCGGAGGAGGTGGTAGTTTGAAGGATGGGTTTGATGAGGCTCAGGACTTTTTTAGGTGGTCTGAGGGAGGTAGCTTTGGCAGGTGCAACATAAGGTAGTTAGCTGGAGAAGCCAGCGAATGAGAATGTGGGTGTACCTGGGTTCATAAGTGTGGTGAGCCTGTAATCTTTCCTTCGTTTAGGCATGGAGACCATTCTTTTTAGGTGAGTGAGGACGGAGGTGGTTGCGGTGGGGCAGCAACTAGGGTGGGAGGGGGTGGGTTCCCTGTGTACTGATGCCGAGATAGGAGGTGGAGGCATAGTGCATTGTTGGTGTGCAGTGTGACATGCGTTTTGTTTAATGTTAGGTGCGTGGCAAGGCCAGGGGATGTGTTGTATGGCTTGGCAGTCAATAGGGTGAGTGATGCGTGGAGCTGTGGTGTGTTAGGGTGATACAAGAGTGGGTGAACTCATTTCCGCTGGGTGGCATCTGTGTGTGGTCGGCATGGTGAGGCTGCTGTGGCTGTGTTTGGCCGCTAAGACTTGGGTGCGCAGGCCAAGTAGGCGATTTCTAGAGGTCGTGACTTTTGGGCGAGGAGGGTAGTGAATAGGTAGTGTACGGGCATGCAGCATTGTTAGTCTGCGGTTGTGCTGGCTAGACACAGGTAACATGTTACATTTTACATGCATGAAAGACATGTAAAATCAATTAAAAGCACATCTAATGCTGCTTTAAAAAGGCACAGCAGGCTAGATGCAAAAGACATGTCAAATCAATTAAAAGCACATCTAGTGTCCAACATGTTACAGCATTTGGCATTTCAAGCAATATAATGTTTTTTGTTTTAAAAAAACAGATTTTATATCTTGCCAATTTCTGTCTGCATTGAACTGCATGCCCCTGAGAGTCACACATGTCTAACTGTCACTGATAGACCCTTTTTACCCATGAGTAGACGCAGATACACTGCCCGTGTAACCTGATACCCTTCGCTAGTTCAAATTTTATCCATGATTACTGATTGTTTTCACAGAGTTCTGGTCACTATGTGGGTAGTGCAACATGGTTCCAGAAGGAATGAAGAAGTATGCCAAGACCAGATGTCAACGTTTACTATCTTTTATTAAGGGTGCTTTACAAGCTAGGGTAACTTAAAATAAACAAACCGGATCTTCTTACACAAAATAGGTGGCAGAATACGTTTTTGCTACTAGGGTTGGGCCCCTTCCTCCCCAGGAACGTCCCCTTTTCCAATGCCTCTTCATGATGCTGATAACTAGGCCCTCCTGGTCTCGGAAGCAAATGTTGGGGTTCAAACAGTTCAAGAGGGGTTGAACACCCCTCCCTCTTTGATGTTGCAGGATGTCTGGTGACCTGAACTCTTCTTCTTATATGTCTGATCTAGATGAAGGATTTCCAGGGCCTCGTACCCAGCGGCTCACTCTATTGTAGATTCTTGTGTGCAGATGGGATGCTAGAGTGGGGTACCTGGAGCGTGCCAGACTCCCTTCTGGACTTTCTTTCCTCAATTCTATAAGCTCACAAACTTGCTTACCCAGTCTCGTGCCTCCTTCCACTGTCCGATCCTGCCTACGGTCAGCCGGGCCCTCCAAAACCTGCCTGCTCTTATAAGCCAGGTTTCAGCTCTTGCTCTCTGTGTGGTCCCTTTCCTTGCTGTCTGGGGTTTCTGTCCCAACAGTCCTTGCTCCACCTGAGATTATTCCACCAGTGTCCGCCACACCCTCTTGTGAACCATTTCCACGTCTTCCTTTGGGGGTTGTCCCTTCAACTTTATCAATGTTGCCCTCCCCCAATGTTACCACAATCCTCTTACGATCTCACTACCTCCTTCTGTGTGGGTCTCACCATCTCCTCCTGCATTCAGGTTCCTACCACCTTCCATTGACTCGCACTCTCCTGATGTTATCTTCTTCTGCCACTGTCCTTGCCTTGTTCTTGCCACTTCATCTGTTCCCCCTTAATTCACAACACCTCCTCTCTCTCTCTCTCTCTCTCTCTCTCTCTCTCTCTCTCTGTTGTGATTGCCTCCTCCCTCGTTACCATCTCCTCCCGTTCACTTTTACCCTCTGATGCCATCACCTCCTCCTGTTTCCCCTCACCTTCTGATGTTGCCTCCTCATTCTTCACTCTGTTAGATCTCACCACCACTTCCTGCTCTCCATGGCGGCCACAGCTCTGCTTTTACTCTTGCTCTTTAGCCTCTGCATCTTACACTGCTCTCCAGCCTTCTCCAAACATGAGCCTCCAGCTCCTACAACCCATAGTACGTTATGAGAGCTGGCTGTTTTTATAGTGGGCCCCCCCTTCAAACTGGGTGCATCTCCTAGTGAGGTTGTGCACCTGTTGATGCTTTGGCTTCCAGGGGCGATCCCAAGTCTGTAGTTGGATTATCCAACATGTTGGATTTAATTCTTTCTCCCCTGATGCTGCAGGGGCTGAGCTCTTCAGTGTTTACAGCATTTGCTATTCTGGCTGGGAACCCATTGGGTAAACTCGGAGAATACTTTGTTTCACCGAGTGTGCATGGAATTAGCATGATTGTATCCCTGCTGGTAGAATCTCTTGCCGGGGAGTAATGTTGCTGACAATCTCCTTCCGGTGTGGAATTCTCAGGGTTTGGGAAGTTAAGAACTCCATTGCACTTGCAGTTGCTTCAAGTTCACTGCGGGCCCCTCAAAGTCCTGAAGAATAGTTCTTTGATGTGAGAGTTTGGGTCTGATCAGGGAGAGCTTCGGGATTTCTCAGATGGAGAGAAGGGTGTACTAAGATTAGTGTGCAAGGCCACACCACCACTACAGACGAAAGCCAAGGCATCAGGCCTCTTGCTTTCTCGTTTATTCCGGCTTGCTCCATCCTGCACAGTATCTCTTTGACTTTGAGCTCTAAGTGGAATGATACCCGTGGATTCCTGAGAGCCACAGTTTATAGTTTCATCAATATGTAGTCGTACCTGAGGCGGCCACAGGGAGCCAGCGCTTTGGTGCAACTCCTGGAACTCCTCTAGAGGGTGTTCACTCCCTTCCTCCTGCACTCCAAATGGGAAGCGTACTAGGTCCAGGTCTTCCAATGTGTTGCTGTGTCTGCAAGTGTGAGATATGTTTTTTCTTCTGTCATGATGCCATTGTATTGGAAGGTCGTCTTGCCCATACCTTGCACTGGAATCGGAGTATGCCCTCTGTATGCATAAATGCAAAGTTTCGTTAGTCCCAGGGCGGCCTGGGTTTCAGAAGAGTGAATTGTGCACTGCTCATCACGTTTACCGAGGTGCCTGTATCAATGAGGGCGGGAATTAGTGTGTGTGCGATGAGGATCTGGCATCGGGGCTGTCGACCCAACCCTTCCTTTGCGATCTTAGTTTGAGATCACAAAGACAACATGTCTGGGTCTATTTTCTGCTCAGTGTCTACCTACCTCACCTTTTGGTGGGTCGATCTTCCAGATCTTGAAGGTGCATGAATGTTTCTGTGCAGCACACTTTTGCAAAGCGGTTTAGCCTGCCGCATTTTGAGTACTCTGTGTCTCATGCTGGGCAGCTGCAATTATGAGGTAAGTTGTCTGCACAGTAGTCACACAGGTTTGTCACTTTGTGGGTTCATTTTATTTATTTTTGCATTTTTAAAGCGCTCACACAGCCCACGGGCATCGAGGCGCTGTTACGGCAATTGTTTAGTTGCATAATTGTTTTTTTTTGTTGGTCTTAGTTGCGTATTTATAACGCACTTAAATACCCAGCGGACCTGTGTAGCTTTGTGTCGTCTTGCTTCCAAGGCGAGCACGTTGCTGCTGAGCTATCCTCCCGGGACAATGATTCATGATTTGTCTCTTCATTTTTTACTTCTCTCCTGGCTGCTCTCTTCCTTCTTCCCAGTCTCGGACTGGCCTATTGGGCCAATAGGGCATTGCCCGAAATTGCAGACCCAACATGTTAGTGTGGGCCAGTTGTTTCTGGTGAAAATAGGGCTGTTTTTGGGCCAAAATGGGACAGTTGGTGTGTTACTTCACTGCAGCTAGTAGTTTTGAAGACAGTTGGCCCTAGGCCTTAAATGCAGCAGTATCGCTATTACCGCCACATTTAAGGGTTTGCCTAATCATGAGTGGCTGGTAAGTGGGAGTTTTACCACCAGCTTTTTTCTGGAGTTAAAAATGTCCCCTTACTGTGCCGTTTTCAGCACTATTTGCACCAGCGCAATTACCATAATAATCCCCCCAGCCCCATTGGGTCCAATGGACCCAATGGGGAATGGGAACTTACTGTTGTACCGCTACTCGTGATCCAGTGCTGATAGCGGTAACTCTATTTGCACTGGCAGTATCCGCCAAGGCTCTGATAGAGCCTATTGTCTTTAAAATGCACACATTGCAACACATTTTACCAAAAACTCCCCCTGAGTACTATTGCGTTTGTTACAGTGGGCCACTTTTTCATTGGTGCCCGAGCCAATTTTATGCACCAGACGGACCCTGCTTCTTCCATATCTGTTTTCCTGTCATGGCATGCACCTCTTGGAGCACTACATTCTGGAATGATACTTCCATCTTATCTACTTTGACTTCCATCAGGTCATGAGAGCGACCGAGTCCAAGAATTTGTTGCTGGGGAAGGCTGGACTCTCGCAGAACCTGTCTTTGTAGTTTGTTAGAATAGCATCCTTGGATGAGCTGGGCATGTACTTCGTCTGTTTCATCTACGAGGGTGCACGTGAAGCCGAGATGGTCCAGTTTTGCCTGGAAGGTATCGATGGGTTCATGCGCCGCCTGCTATGCCTGGAAGTCGAAAATTATTTTAAAAATTTCGTATGCACCTGGTGGTTGAAGTAGTCCGAAAGCAGCTTTTTCGCTAAGCCATGTGAATTGTCAATGGGCGCAGGGTTTTATAAAGACTTTATGTACACCATTCCTGCATAAAATAGCATCACTGAATGGCACGCCCAGAGTCTCAAATTCGTGTATGGGGATTGTGGTGGGGCTGGGTCTTTCCCTCAGCTCTGGGTGTGGGACCTAGAGGAACACCTTCTCCCTCTGAGTGCCCCATCACACCTTCATCACCAGATGTTGTGTCCTACCTCATCCGGTGTGTGTTCACAGGACACTGGCTACCCACCAAGGTGCTCTGCAGTATGGTCAGTCTCCCACATACCTGCCTACTCTCTGGGTTTAGCCTGGAGACTCAGGGTTTTTACACTCTTCTCCGGGTCTCTGGGGAAGAGCATGGAGCATGGAGTGGTCTGGCACTTTCGCTGGAGGAGCCCGGAAAACTTAGAAATAAAACCGCAGCTTTAAAAACATTGTATTTATGTTTGCGGTCGCTTTTGACAACACAACCGCGTGTGTTTCTGCCTGCTGTGGCTATCACTTTGGGTCTCCGGTGCTCACCGGAGACCCAAAGTGATAGCCACAGCAGGCAGAAACACACGCGGTTGTGTTGGAAAACGCTGCGGTTTTCTTTCCAAGTTTCTCAGGCTCCTCCGAGCCGGAGGAGCCATAGAAACTTGGAAAGAAAAACCGCAGCGTTTTCCAACACAACGTTGTATTTATTTTTGCGGTCGCTTCAAAAGCGACCGCAAATATAAATACATTTTTAAAGCTGCGGTTTTATTTCTAAGTTTTCCGGGCTCCTCCAGCCCGGAAAACTTAGAAACAAAACCGCAGCTAGTGCTTATTTGTTTAAAAAAAAAAAATAGCACTTACCGAGATTCAGCTGCAGCTTTCCTGCACTGGTCTCCGGTCCCCGTCCTCCGCCTACAGCACTATTGAAGGGAAAGCCACCCAGCGGTAGCCTTTGTTTACTACAGCTGGCTGGCTTTTCCTTCATTAGTGCCGCAAAAGCAAAAGCCAGCTCAGGAGGGCCTCCATTTCACAAAATGGATGCGCCCATGTGCTTGCTTTTGCGAATTTTGAGCTTGAATAGCTCAAAATTTTACATAGGAAGTTTTAAAAAGGAAAATGCTAGTATTTTTTTTTTTATGTTGCCTATCTATTTTTTAAATACAAATTTTTACTAGACCATCCCTTTAAGAAGCACCCGGCCTGCGCTTGGGTGAAGTGATTTAGAAACGGAAGCCAATAAAGCGTGGTGAAATTTTAACAGACTTACAGCAGCTGTTGGGGGAAGATTGAAATAACTGTGGCCTTGACGGCGCCCTTGCCTGCTGAGGCTCTGAGGAACAGTGGCAGTGCAACCAGTGCTCCTGTGGCCAACTCGGAGGTGGTAGCAGCAGAGGGACCCACATCCTTGGAGCCAGTGAAAGGTGTGTTCATGCAGTGTATGCAAGCATGGGGGAATAGTGGCAATGGTCAAATGTTAAGTGGTAATGTAAATGCATTTAATCAGATAGGACGGAATGCTGATGCTGTTCAGCATCAGGGGGAGAACCTGGTGTTGAGGGCCTTGGGTGCGGGTGCAGGCCTCAGCGGTGTCCAGTGTAATCCCAGCAACCAGGGGGGTTACTCAGTTACAGCAGGTCTTTGCAACACAATCAGGCCTACAAGGGCATGGGTCAGCCTTGGAAGTTCAAGGGGGGACTTTCTCATGGGAAAGCCCCGTTTGTGGGTGCAGTCTTTGGGGACAGCTGTTGCCAGCGCCGGCAACAGGTCAAATGCAGGGTGCAATCGTGGGAGATGCCACAGGGCATGGAAGAGCAATGCCAGGTTTTGCCCCCGCACAGGCAGTAGGGAACTCATTGGTTTGGCACATACCATTGGCTTATAAGGAGAGGATCTGGCAGAGTTCTTTTCCTTATTGGATATGGAGCCGGTGGGGATGGGATTGCAGGAATTAACGGAAAAAGAGATGGAGAAGAAGGATAGGGAGAGGCCCAAGGTGGGGGAAACCATCACAATTGATTGGCAACGTTTAGGATGATGGCATCGATCATGATTGAAAAATACCCGCAGGATGCCAGTGCGCTGTTTGCTTATGAGCAGTCTATATTGTATTTGACTTATGGCGGTAGCGCCTGTCTGAAATATGACAAATGTTTTAGGCTCAAAATGCAGGTCTGGCCCGCGATATCCTGTGGCGAGGTAGATGTGAGGAGGTACATAGAATAAATTGTACCTTCAAGGGAGACCGGGGACAAGGCACAAGGGGAGAAGCCTCATTTTGGGAAATTCAGAGGGTCTTATTCATACCGGGGAAGGGGGTCCTTTCGTGGGCGCACCTCCTCGAACAGTCGTCCCGGTTACCAGGGGGAGCAGGCACCTTGCTGGAAATTCACAGAGGGGTACTGTCCCTTTGGTAAAACATGTCGATTTAAGCACACAGGCGCCAGAAGTTCAGGGGACCACAGCTCTTCCACCAACGAGGGGAAACAGAGGAGTGGTGCCAAACCCAAAGAAAAGGCTAAACGTAATTAAAACCCATTTGCCCACACCGGTTCTCCTGCCTAAATTGATTCCTTTTCTTAATGTATATCACAACAGTATGGATGAAAAGTTACTCTGTGACGGTTTTAGGTGGGGGTTCAGGATTCCTTACAAGGGTGCGATGGTAAGCAGGGAAGCTGAGAATTTGAAGTCAGCATTGGGGATGCCTGAGGTTGTTGCACAAAAAGTGGCCAAAGAGATCAAACTGGGGAGGGTGGCGGGCCCATTCACCTCCCCTCCACTGGATAATGTTGTAGTGTAACCTCTGGGATTGGTACCAAAGAAGGAGATGGGTCAGTTTCGCCTAATACAGCATCTCTCCTTTCCCGAAGGGGAGTCGGTTAATGACGGCATAGCCGGAGAGATGTGCAGGATCCACTACTCATCATTTGATGATGCAGTGGAACTGGTAAGGTCATCTGGGAGAGGCACACTCATGGTGAAGGCTGACATCGAGTCGGCTTTCAGGTTACTGCCGATTCACAAGGAGAGCTAATTTATTGGGATTCAAGGTGAAAAAGGAGTACTTTTTTGACAAATGCTTGCAAATGGGCTGCACCATTTCATGTGCCTACTTTGAAAAATGTAGTACCTTTTTGGAATTTGCTCTGAAACAGAGGGCACTAGGGAGAGGGGTCCTGCAATACCTCAACGATTTTTTGTTCACCGGGAAACGGGGGTCGGGAGAGTGCGGGTTGCTCATGAGCATGTTCCAGGAATTGATGGAGGAAATGGGGGTCCCACTAGCCAGGGGTAAGACAGTTGGCCCAGTCACAAAGCTGACATTCCTGGGGATCAAGATTGACCCAGTCGCAGGAGAGTGCAGGCTGCCCAGGTACAACGTCTTGAAATTGAAGGAAACAATCAAGGAGCTGAGGGGCAAGGCTACCCTGAGGGAGCTCCAATCATTGGCAGATAACCACAACTTTGCGGGAAAGGTCATCCCGGCAGGGAAGGTGTTCGCTAGGAGTATTGAGCTCAAAACAGTGGGTTTCCAGCACGCATCACAGCATGCTCAACTGGGGGCTGAGGTAAAGGAGGACATCAGAATGTGGGATAGGTTTTTGGATAAGTTTAATCGTGTCCTGCTATGGAGGGAGGAGTGGGCCAACAGCGATAAACTCAAACTATTCACTGACTCATCAGGCTCACACAGTTTCGGGCCATTTTGGGGAGCAATTGGTGTGGCCAAGCCTGGCCAGCAGCGTGGCATCAGTAGGGGATTACCAGGGACATCACATTGCTGGGATTGTTCCCTATTGTAGTGGCTTTCAAGTTGTGGGGGGAAAAATGGAACAAGAAGGTGTTGCTCTGGTCGGACAATTTGGCAGTGGTCCAGATCATCAATCAGGGGACGTCCAGCAATTACAAGGGTATTGAAGCTACTTAGAGAGCTCACAAAAAGCTTGCTTACATTGAACACCAAAGTTACAGCACTGCATATTGCAGGGGTGAAAAACGTGGCCGCTGAATCTCTCTCTCATTTGCAGTGGGAGAAGTTTTGGGGGAACTGTCCACAAGCAAGCAAGACAATGACCACATTCAAGTGCAGTGGTGGGGCATGATTGGGGGGGGGATCTCAGTTTTTTAATAAACACTGTGCTGGCACCTTGCACAGCAAGAAGATACAAGGGGTGCTGGGAGCGGTTCTTTGCCTTCCAAGACGAAGTGTTAACTGATGGGCAGAGGGGATTGCTAGTACGCGCCTTTGTTGGATGGGGCTGGCGGTCTGGGAAAACCAGATCATGGATGGCTTATCACTTGGTGGCAATAGCCGATTATTTCAAACTAGGGGGCAAAGCCGATCCCACCAAGGAGCATTACATTGTGATGGCGATGAGGGGTTGGGTCAAGCAAGCTGAGAGGAAACCGGATGTGAGGCGGCCCATTGATATTGTGAAACTGCACAGTCTAGTTGAAATCCTGCGGGTGGTTTGCCATGACGAGTTACAGAGGGTTTTGTTCACAGCATCCTTCGCATTGGCTTTCTTTACAGCCTTTAGAGTAAGTGAGCTGGTGCCTGAAAATTGGGATGGTAGGGACTCTGGGTTTCTACAGTTGGATGATGTACAGTTGTCAGAAGGATGGGTATGCATTTATCTAAGAAGGTCCAAAACCGATCAAAAGGGGAAAGGGAGGATGGTTACACTCCATAACATCCAAGGGAGTATAGTGTGCCCTGTAGCAGGTTTGGCAACATACCTCCAGCATAGGCAGCCGGCAGGTGCAGGGTCTCCTCTTTTCTTGCACAGGGACAGGTCGGTCTTGAGCCGTTTCCAGTTCAGGAGGGTCATGCACATGGCTTTAGAGAAGATGGGTGTAACGGAAGGTGTGTTTGGGACTCACTCCTTTAGGATAGGGGCAGCCACATCAGCGGCTGAGGTAGTCCTGGGTCCGGAAGCAATCAGGAGAATAGGGGGATGGAAGTCTGGGTGTAGCGACACGGAGGAGGAGACAGTCCGTCTGGGTAGTAGGGCATTCATTTGTGTCAAGGGCCGGGTCAAGCTGGACGGCCGAGAGAGAGGAACTGACCGCCGGCGAGTACCGGATCTGGTGCCATGGGGTGCACAGAATGAGATGGGCTCAGCTGCATGGGCATATCAACACATTCTTGGGTAAGCAGCAAAGGCCGGATGTCCTGATTATACACCTAGGAGGCCAGGACTTGACAAACCTGGGGAGGGGGGCTTTAATGAGGGAGATGATGTTTTCATTACAGGAGATGTCTCGCAGCTGGGCGAAACCGAGATTTTGTGGTCAGAGATCATCACAAGGCAGGAATGGAGGGGCGCTGAGAGCTACTCAGCGGTGGAGAAGTCAAGAAGAAAAGAGAATGGCGCAATGGCGGAATTTTGCAGGGGCAGAGGTTTTCCCCAGATCAGGCATGGCTTGATTAATTTTAAATCCCCAGAATTTTATTTGAAGGATTGAGTGCATTTGTCAGCATCTGAGATCGATCTGTTTTACTGGAATGTTTGCACGAAGCTCCTGGAATTGTAAAGTTGGAAAGAGGGGAGCCATGGTGGGCGGTAACCCACCTTTGGTGTGGCAGTGTTTTGGCGACCAGTCGCAAGATACAGACTCTGAATGAGCCATGGGAAAGCCAGAAGGATCTTCACTCTTCTCGGGACCAGCGCCTCTTGGGGGCCTAAGCGGCAGGGGCGTCTGGTGGTAGCAATGAGGGCTCAGCTTCCCCCGAATAAACGGCACTCCCCCAGCCCAGGAACACCTGCAGAGGCAGGCGGGGCTCAAACAGGAAGGCTTGGGTGAGTTGGGCCTACTGTGGACTTTGTCTGGAAAAGGGGGAAGCAGGTTTTTAGAAACAGAGCAGTCGCTGCACCTTCGGAATATTTTCAAAAAGATGTTTGCAGTATTTTGAATTTATTATGTTGTGAAAATAAATCTGCTGCCTTTTTATGCCAAAAAGAAGTCATGTCTCATTCTGCACCTTACTGCGTCCGAAAGGAAAGGGGCAAAGAGAATGAGCAAGTGTGATGGTACAAAGATGGACAAATGCCCAAGTTATCAATATGATAACTGAGCATTACAGTCTGAACCACGAGCAGAAGCAGTTCTTTGTTTTTCTTTTGTCTCGTTTTTTCCCTCCCACCCTCTCACTCCGAACCGGGTAGGCTGGTGAAGGCAGATGTAGCCCCCGGGTGGGGGAATGAAAGACAGGATCCCTGGTGCGTAAATCCGTGCCGGGATCCTGAAAATGAAAAAAAGAAAAACGGATCCCCGGGGATCAGGAACTAAATACAAACTAGAGTAGGGGACTCTCATGCGTGCGCACGCAAGGGTCCCTTTACTCTGAAATAACAAAAAAAAACATTGCAGGCACGAACGGAGCGCCGGATATAATGTAAAAACCTTGCTAAAGGATTAGAGGTGCTCCGCAACGATACACTGCCACAGATCTGCCCTCTATGCTGGCGCTCCCCTTGTATGCTGCCACCTCAGATGGTTACTGATCCCTGGGCACCTTTGATGACTGGCGTTCCTCATAGGTGGGGTGCACCCTAAATGTGTTATTAGCCCACCTGGGGGCTTAATTTAAAAATGAGGGCCACCTCCTTTCAGGTGGCCCACCGGAACTCCCTGGGCCACACCTGACAGACGTGGTCCAGATGGAGTGACTAGGGTGGGGACCCCCACATTGACTCTGAGTGCTGGACTGCATCTGGGCTGCACCTGACATACGCAGCCCAGCCCAGCCCATATAAAGACTTTGGGGCCCACACACTATTGCTGTTGTAGCTGCTGCCTGACACTGCCTACTGTCAGCCCTACAAAGACTTTGGGGGTCCCCCGCACTGTTATTGCTGTTGCTGCCTGCCGCCTACTGCCACAAGAGCCATCATAGAAGAGCAAAGGAGGAAAGGAGAACCCGAGAGCAGCAGCAAGGACCTTGAGACAACCCTCGCGAGGTTGTCTTGCAAGTAAGGTCATTGAATACAGTGTTCTGAATACAGTGCACTGTATAGACTCTTTTTATGTTTGTGTTTCATTATTCAGTAACGCATCTGCTTAGGAGAACTTAAGCTGTATATAGTGTCTTGTGTTCTGCCCTTTTTGTAAAAAACGTACAAAATCCTGCTGGTGTACCGGAAATATATACAAGTAAGCTTTTAACAACTAAAAAGAACTGTACACCAGCATTCCTTTTGTCCACCTTTGCTTTTGTGCTCCAGTTATTCTAACTTTGTGTTTTCTCCTTAGGGTTATTTGGGGAACCTGCCTGCCCTAACCTCTTGATCTTCCCTACCCTTACCATCTTCCTAGCGAGGTACACCAGGGTGATCCTGAACCTAGGAGAGCGGGGTTTGGAGACCGGGAAGAGGCAGGTCAGGTTGTAAGTGAAGGTTTATGCTGTATATTGTGTGCCCACCTACACCTGTCTCTCAATAAGGTGCGTTGGAAAATCACCCCGCTACATTTTTTGGAGGCACTGCTGAGATCACCTTTGGTGTGCCTATACCCTCCCTATTCTACCTATTATCCCAATACCTACCTTTTTCCCTTCCTGCATTAGTGTGTAGTTTGCTAGCGTACGATTCAGTTTTTTTGCAATCAGTTTTTTGTGTGCAAGTTTTGGATAAGGACTTGCAGGTCTCAAGTTGAGGGTACTCAAAGGGGTGCAAAACATTGAGTGTCTTCTCTGAATTTATGAATTAACACCAACACATGGGCTCGAACCTCAGTCTAAGTTTGCAGGGAGGACACTTCACCACTGCACTATATAACCTGATGAAAAATAACAAACAACTAAAGGTGATATGTCCCATTTCGGTACTGCATGTTCCAGGGAAAACATTGGTATTAGTTCTTGGAGTTTAAAAGATGCACACCTTTAAAGTTTTAAATAACACTGTTAGAAGAAAATATCCTCTCTTGGTTTTGTGTGAGTTGATTTTATGAAAGGCAAATGCCATTTGTCCTAGGCAATTTGGGTGGTTATGCAAAACCAATTCAATGAATTGTGCATATTTCACCTTGATATGCTAATTTCTCACAACGCTGCATCCAATTGCATTTGTTAATGAGCCCCCCCCCACTTCTTTATTTAGGACTTGACCTTTGGGGATTTGTAAATAGTATTATAATCACTGTGTTTGTATTTTACCGGATTTGCCACCTTATCTGTCAGACAGGTACCATCCTCATGGATCGGCTTCACGTAGGCAGCTGGGCTGAGGGTGAGGGGATTAAGCCCGATCATTGCTTTATCATAGGTGACGCCCCTTGGAGCACACCTCTACATCAGGTGCTCAGGTTGACAGAGTGCCTAGAGTCCCTCACTGGCAGGTTAAATGCCTGGGTAAAGCCCCTGGCCTAGCAGGAACCAGTATCCTGGTCTGCTATGGTCCTAAGGAAGTCGATCCTGAGACATTGCCCCTTACAATCCATGGGGGGACGCAATAGTGCCCTATCCTCTCTAGGCATTGAACACATCGTCAGGGTTGCAGGCTAGTGAACCAGTCACACCACATGTGCTTAGCCCAAATCCTGCCTTGCCCAGTGCTGCGCCCCTTCATCCTTCTGCACCCCGTGTAAATGCATCATGGCTGAGCTCGTAGGCACCCCTATCTTACCAGGGCCTAGAGCGCGTGCCAGCGCTACACCAGAAGATAGAGGCACTCAACTGATCGCTTCCTACAAAGCGGATGCTTTCAAGGACATGTTACACAAAGCCATCGGGACAACATCAGAGTATGGCCCCTACGTCCGCCTGAAACCCTTCTCGGGAGAGAAACCAACCCGAGGGGTGAAGAGGATACACGAATGGAGAGCTACAGACTGGGAGAAGAGGCATTGCATCATTGAGAGTCAGCACAATCCTGCATGGAGAGTCATCCAGGCACTTCCTGCCACGCATCCAGACCCCACAGCTAAGGACATCCTGAACACGTTGGATGGAGTGTTTGGAGCCATCAAGCAGGGTGCAGAGCTGATGGTGAAGTACTGATGCCACCCACCACCAACAGGGTGAACGTCAATCCGAATATCTGGCCAGGACCAAGCCGATTCTTCAATGGCTTTGCAACAGGCCGTACGTGGAACCCAATTGCTGCCACTGTTTCTTCTGCAGCTACGACTCAGAGAACAGACCCAGAGGCCACCACCCTTTGATGAACTGGTCCGAGAGGTGCATACTCTGGAGGGCGAGATGGAGGACAAAGTGTACAGTTTACTGACTCAACTGGTGTCTTCATATGCTGCCCCGGACTATGATCTGAGACATCAAGTGGAGGCGCCAAACCATCCAGGTGATGCAGCTACAGAGGGTGCAGGCCAACCCACCACCTGTAATGACATCCACCAGAGCACGGAAGAGGCTCTATACCCCCATCCCGAGAGAGAGAACAACAGCTCTTCTGGCACGCTCAAGAGCCGCAGCACCCCCAATGTGAACCAATGGAGTACCGCACCGCTATGGCGTTGGCAGTTCTGCCATAGTTGTGGACAGGAGGGCCACACCTTCCTATGTGCACAAATGCACTGGATTACAACCAAGTCACTGCAAGGTTCCAGGCCTTGAATAGTCCAAAGCACACAATGGTGGGAAATGGCAGTGAGGATCAGGAAGCAGAGCACCTGAATCCTCAATATTACTACACTCCAAGCGAGTAGAGGTGTCAACTAACAAGTCTGCATCACCAGACGGTCCAAAGGCTGCAGTGACACCACTGGTGGGCAAGCCATTGTGGAACCAGCATCCACCCAGACCGGCTAGTTCATCCAAGAGGAAGATCACCTGTAGTCAAACTACCAGTAAGCGCAGCACCCAAACATCCTGGGCAATACCTGATGGGCTCATAGGACCACCAGCCACGGTGACAATTGCCATCGTTGGTCGACAGGCACGAGCACTTCTGGATAGTGGCTCACAGCTGATCATCATTTATGAGCTGTTCTACAGAAAACACCTGGCACATATCCCTTTAGAGCCCTTGGCTGGGCTGAACCTATTTGGCGTGGGGAACAACCCTTGCAAATATCTGGGGTACATCCAGGCCAGACTGCAGTTTCCACCTGATGTAGCTGCAGTCAGCGCTCATATTGCCACACTGGGTCTGTGTTACGCTCACCTGGCTCCCACAGGGGCATAGATCTGAACTGGACAGCTGCGGTCTCCACCAAAGTGACGCGTAGTGCCGAGATGACGGACTGGACTGGCCCACCTAGCTTCGTTTGCTTGGCCCGTAGGAGTATTCTTCTGCAAATGGAGAAAGGGAATTAACCACCCGTGGAATTGAGCGTAAACCCCCCACCACCGCTGTTCTCCCCACTGATCACCTTTAATGTCCCCTCTTATAGTCTCACCGGATGGTTTGGAAAGATGAGCTCTCCATCCTGCATTGAGCGCAGGGGCACGTAGATAACCAGTTGCTTCACTGGTTCGAAGGAATTGGTGAGTTCCAGAACAATATTGACTCTGAGATTTCCGGCAAGACTCCGTAAGTATATAGTTCGTAAGAGTTCAATTGTCTGACTTTCACTCTTGTCCGATTCCTTGCAGGTTGCAGCTTGACCCTAGCGAAGAGTTCCTCGTGGCAACCGGTAACATTCAGGTAAGGATTTGTATTATCCAACACAGTCTGATAAAATAATGTCAGTATGTAACCTGTTGCTTTCTCCCTTATTCAGGTGCTGAGAGAAAGTATGAAGTCTCGGGGGAATAAGGCCACCGGCGGTAAAATTAGGTAAGTCTATTGTGGTGAAGAGGTTTCCCCTTGTTTGTCCCTTTGTTTCACCTTGCTGTCCTTTTGTTCCCCTTAGGGGCCGGGGTACGGCGAAGATGCGGTGGAGGCTGCGCCGACCCGTGAAGAGGAATAGTACCCCCGGTGGTAAAATCAGGTAAGTCTATGGGGGTAACTAATATTGCCTCTGTTTATTCCCTTGGCTCACCTTGCTGTTCTTGTGTTTCCCTTAGGTGCCAGAGTGCGACGGGAACATGCAGAAGGATGCAGTGGATAGTGAGGATGCTGCGAAGGCCGGTGAGTTCAGTCGGCGCTGCAGCAGGCGAGGCGAGGCGATGCGCATAAAATAACTTCTTTCTTCCAGCTCGAAGGCGCAGTGGATCGGGAATTTAGGTAAGGGTCAAAGGTATTGCTCTTGTTCTAACCTTTTCTCCTTCTTTCTCCCTTTTTCTAGGAGCTCCAGACTCGAGGCGGGCGTGGCAGTAGACTGGATGCAGACTTACAGGCACAGTGAGCGTTACGCTGCTGGATGCAGAATAACGCGAAGCATGTGCTGCTCTTCGGGCGTGGTTTAAATAGCCTCCAAAGTAGTCCCAGGTAAGTATTCCTCCCCGACCCCACCCGAGTAAAAAATAGTCTGAAGGTAAAGTAGTCCCTTCCAAGCCTCTTTTGGCTTGGAGCTCTTGAAGCATGGTCTGCATCAGGTAAGTTTGCAGCATGGTCTGCATCAGGTAAGTTTTAATCTATGAGCCTGGCGCCTATGGCACCAGGACTGACTCTCCATATGAGCCTGGCACTATAGATGCCAGGACTGCACCCAAATGGCCCCTAGCAGGGGTTGTTGGGCTTGCTTGGAATAACTTGATGCCTGCTTCCGGGGCTGCTGGACTTGATCTGGATCCCCGGGGGTAGGCATCATGACAGCCTGGTCTGCAGCAGTCGGAGGGAATATCCTGCAACACCAGTGGTAATTGGAACCAATTCCTCTATGGTTGACGCACTGGCGGCATTATGTCGGGAGAGGGCTGGACCACGATATGCCAGCACGTTTGCTCCACCTCATGAACAATGGCGATGTTCACGCCACCCGGTTTTGGCAGATCACGATCCCGGTACATGCCACTGTGATGGTTCCTGGCATAGTGTGATTCAGTGGGGAGCAACGACCAAGAAGTCTGGTGATGGATGCACCAGAATGTGGCGAGCTCCCAGGGGGTTACTGGTACAGTGGACACTGGTGACAATGGATGGAACAGACCTGAAGACCATCAAAGTACTGGTCATTAATGTGACCAATAGGACCATCTGTGTACCAGGATTCATCATTGTTAGGCAGAATCCTGTGCAGTGCCCTTAGGGACCACTACACACAATTAAGACTACAGGTGGCAATACAAGTTTTACCTTTGGTACAAGCCCGTACTACTATGTCAGAGTGGTAGCAGTGGCGGAGCAGCCAGGCTTATCTCAAGAGTATATGAGCAGTAGCAGAGATTACACAAAGGGACCACAATCACTGTGACTCAAGCAAACACTGACTCAAGGTTTCAGGTAGAAAAATATAAGTACATTTATTTTTAAACCATTCGTATAACACAACACTTCTATTAAACTTCAATAAAAACCACACGTTAAATATACTACAACTAACCAATTCACTTTGTACAGTAAGTCTCAAGGTAAGTACCCTGTGTTTGAATGAACCGGTGTTACGAACGAAACACGTTACCGCGAATACTATTGTGATCACTTTTTGACAGTTCGGTCTACTAAATAAATGCATATCCGGGACATGAAATGCTACCGGGGCAAAAACACACTTAGCACCTGAGATACCTAGAGGGAGTTGGAGGTAAAAATCACAGGCAATATTTTGGTTAGGCAGGCAGAATCAAGAAACACTCAGAGACAGGAGTTCAAAAGTCAAAGGGCTGGAGCCAGGGTCGAAAGACACGGGGCCTGTTGCCGAACATCACACAGTCAGACAGTTTACGATTCCACGTAGCCAAAAGTACTTCAATATTATCAATGTTTGGAAGCAAAAGTTATAAGAAGGAGGGAAGACAAGGGCAAGCCTTGGAAAATGAAGAAAAGGGATTCACCCAGTTTCCTCAAGCAGAACACAGTATCTTGTTCCAATGGTGCAGCTGGTGCCCTGGCAGTTGTTCCTGTTGGTTTCCCGCAGACCCATGATTACTGGAGCTCCGTTGTGAAGGAGGATGTTTGAAGGGGGTCTGCACCACACAGGGATGAAGCCGGCAGCAGCGACAAGGAATAAAAGGTGCGCTCCTTAAAAACAGGAGAGGCTCTTCAGGTGGCTATCCAGACCACTACAGCAGCGTATCCGAAAAACCCCCATTCACACAGCCTGGCTATCAATCCCCCAGCAGGGGGGTTTTGCAGCCCGGACAGCTACCCTGGCCAATCATGACAAAGTGCGACTTGGGTTTCCTAGGATACCCTGTGCAGGGGGTGACTACACCCCTCCCTCACATTCAGCCCACCTAGACACCCAGGTGCCTTGAGGAGGGCTTCTGAGCAGAAGCCTGCCAAAAGACAGTGAACAAAGAAGGCGAACCTAGTTTGCCGCGCAAAGTAAAACACAAGAAGGACTTTAGCAAAAAAAAATGGCGAATAAACCCAACCGTAGCCAAAAGAAAGACGATTTGGTCAAGCAGGTTTATGTTCGAGGCTAATATAATAGCCAAGAACAGTACCACGTTTATCTAATATAATTGCGGTAGAAAAGTTAGGGTAGATACCACTGCCACCAGCCAAGTCTAAATGTTAAAAGAGCGAAACAATGCTCTAGGAGGTACACATAAAAAGGGATACGGATTAACCCTTTCCAGTACTCCATGGAAGATGGGTTGTACTGGATCTGTGGTAGATTGATTAAGTAAAGTTAATGGTAACGTTACTCTTTTCTGGGGGACGGTAGTCGCCTCAGAAATGGAGTCGAGATAAGTCTCAAAGACAACCCTGTGCCACGGCACTGAAGGTGCTGTGTGACACACAAAAGAAGGGGGCTACTGAAGTGGTGTACTCCAGAGTCCACAATCACAAAAAGAGATAGAAACACATAGCAAAACAAAGGTAAGAGTGGGGGAAAAGCTCTCACTCTTATCAAGTGGAAAAAATAAACTCCAGAATCCAGCAAAGCTGCTGGGGGACTCACTAGGTGAGGGAAATTAGCCATAAATGAGAATTCTCCCTAACAACCATCATTGCACAGTTCCACCTGACTGCATATGTAGCCCCAGCGAGTGTCACCACCAGCTCATTTGAGACAGCATTGGATCTGAAGACCATGGACTTTGGAAACTCTGATATCTCAGAGAGGGACAAGGAATATCTGAGGGAGCAGCTCGCCCTGCGCGCTGAGGTATTCTCCACAAGCCCCTGGCACATTGACAAGGCCCATGGAGTGGAACATCACATACGGGTGTCTGATGTCACTCCCTTTAGGGAGCAGTTGCAACGCTTTGCTTCAGGAGACTTGGAGGATGTACGCCGCCATCTGGATGATCTTCTGCAGGCAGAGATTATCCAGGAGTCCAGGAGACCCTACACTTCTCCCATTGTTGTCGCCCAGAAGAAAAATGGAGATGTCCGGATGTGCATTGACTACCGTAGACTCAACACCTGCACTATTCCGGACCAGTTCAGCATGCCACAGGGTGGATGAGGCACCCGATTGCCTGACTGGGAGTAAGTGGTTTTCGGTCCTAGACTTGTGGAGTGGCTACTACCAGAGCCCAATGCATCTGGCAGATTGTGAGAAAACAGCTTTCACCTCTCCCTTGGAATTTTAAGAGTTTGTCAGGATGCCAGAGGGGATTTCCAGTGTGCCAGCGACTTTCCTACACCTTATGGACAAGACCGTCAGTGACATAAACCTCCTGGAGGTACTGGTGTGTCTAGATGACATCATTGTGTTCAAAAGAACTGTGGCGAACACAACAGGAGGCTCATGAAGGAGCTGGATCGCCTAACTTCATTTCTCTGTTGTGTGCTTAACAGTATTGTGTGAAATCACTGTGTACTAAACCCAAGTTACATTTCATTTGTCGAAGTGTCTTGTGAAAAATTTCCCCTTTAAAAAAAAAAGATTCTTTGATTCAATGATTGTGAAATGTGTTTGTTTTGTTAAGCTGACTCCAGCGGTTTAATAATTGTGTACATGGGAAAATATAAGATAACTATTCATTCTCTCTAGTTGTGTGCGAATAAAAGTGTCAAGCAGCGTTACAAATAAACAATGTAAGCCCATTAGTATGTTTAAAGAGTAAAGAAGGGGTAAACAATCTACCACAGATAGATGGATGTTTAGCATCTTCCACACTTGAGACTGGTCCCCCGTTAACAAAAAACCAGTTTGTTGGAAGATCACCCTGCTACACATAGCTATCAGAGGCTGGGGACCAGTGACCGGGGGGCCATAGAGCCTTTTAGTTGTTCCTTTATTTCCAGTGATTGGTCTCCATGAGCGTCTCCGGGATTGTATGTCCAGAGAGTTTTCACTATAGCCTGGGCCACCCATTGGCCATCTTTTGGCCATGTGTAAAAGATTTCATCCTATGGAAATACAACCTAAAATGGTGCAACTTCGATCTTGTGGCTTTAAATCAAAGTACCTTTGTATTGAGACAGCTGGAAGGCCGTGGAAGGAGAGCACCATCCACATAATATAATTAATCACAGGTAGTTGACAGCGTGATCATTTTAAGGACCAGCACTGAAAATGGATCTGACTGTTGCTGAGCTCTTCACCTTTCTGTAATTTGGGTTATTAGAGGCTTTGAAATGGCCAATAAACAAAAAAACAGATGTATAATCTGTGTAAACAAAAGAAAGCCTCAATAAACAATGATGGGTACAACAAAGAGAATGGGGGCAATAAGAATGGACAAAAAGAGGTAAATAATATACTGGACATCACAAGGAAAATTACAACCTACTTTCACATGGGCAATAAAAATAATAAAACACCGGATGTGGAGGATAACTCGGTTGGCACGAATGGTAAGATACCTCAGGTTTTACTGAGCTAGATAATACTTTGTTGCTACACCTATGTTATTCATTATAAACCAACATAGCAGCCCAGGTAGAACCCCCATTGCATATAGATCTGTTTACTCCATCTATCCAGACAGAGGAAACAGTTGAACGCCAAACGGCAGGGGAGGTTATGGAGCCCAGTGTGAGACTGATCACGATGCTATGGATATTTGAAGAATCTGCTGTTGTTGAGGAGATAAGCCAAAGTGGAAACACCTCTATTGAATTAATGACTGTGATCTCGGCTATGCAATATGCCCTCAACATATTACTGAAACTGGGTGGTAGACTCAATGATGAAATTAACTTACAAGGAGGGAAGGGTAATGAGGTACTAATAAAACAGAGTGGAACCAACACAGAACACAGTGGTTCTAGGGTTGAACTACAACCTGACATTGTGGTAATTGAGTCGCAAACAGGCCCCATAAGTACAGGAGATGACTCAGATACATCCATCCAATATATGTGTGGTAAAGAGCGACGTCAACTAAAAGCACAGAAAAAACAAGCCCAAAAGGAACCTACAGATGAAACAGGGATACTCGCTGACCCATTAGTACCATCCCTGACATTGAGTGAAAGAGCCAAGAAAAAAGTTAATATGAGGAAGAAGAGGGAAGTGAAAAAGGCTGGTATCTTAACTAGTTGGCTCCTAAAAGATCAACAGGAGAATAGTATTGGAGGGAAGTCGGTCAGGAAGAGCCTGATTAAATGGTTATAGATTTAGAAATAAGCTGTGACACAGTTATCGAAAAGGTGGTCTACCCCGGAGCTGAAGCAAAATTCGAAGTGGCAAAAGGGAGATCTCAAGGAATAAGCCTGTTAGTGCCTTGGTGATGCAAATGTGCTGGCAATAACCAGTATGTATTCCAACAGAAAAGAGCACAGCTAATAAATAGATCAGTGGTGTAACGCTCACCTGATTCCCGCAGAGGCGCCGGTCTTGACTGGGTGAATGCCGTATCTTCAAAGGTGATGTGTAACACACGGTTGGCTCTTTGGGCTGGACCTCTGTGCACTGTATGTCTGACTCGAAGAGTAAGATGTCTGCAGATAGAAAATATGGGATTAATGAACTGGGGTTATTGGGTGCCTCTCTCCTCTTCCCTTTCTCTTCTCCTGTAGAACCCCAAAGGTTAACACCCTCACCTTAGGTAAGTGAACGCCGAGCTCTCCATCTGCCTCGGGGCAGGGTGCCGTAACCAGTTTCTTCACTGGATAAGGGTGCAGGCCTCTTGACCTCAGAGGACTGCTGTCCGTCGTTAACTGCACGAACGGTAAGTTCTGGGCACTTCAAATATCTTAAAAGTCTTTTGTAATGATATCTCTTGTTTTGCAGGGTTCCGGCGATGGCGGATGGCGGGCTGATGAGAGTTGAGGATCGAACCCGCGTGAGGAATAGCAGCGCCTGGAAGCACGTAAGTAAGCGCTTGTAACCTGCTTCACGATGTGCACTAACTGTCCCTTTTATCTTGCAGGTACAAGTTCGGAGCTTTAGAGAAGCTGAAGGGTGCTGGAATACCCACTGGATTCGGCATGGGAAGGAGTAATGGCACGTGAGTAATAAAGTTGCCCAATGTCTTTAAATGCACCTTCTTTTGTCTTTCAGATGCGGGATGCAGCGCCGAAGGCCTCCGGAGCGTGCGAAGAGCTGGTAAGCTTTTGTCTTTCAGATGCCGGAATGCAGTGCGAAGACCTCCGGAGCATGCGAAGAGTAGGTAAGCCTTTGTCTTTCAGATGCCGGAATGCAGCGCGAGGCGTTGGTGACAGCCGATGGACCAGGTAAGAGATGCGCTGCCACTGAAGACCGTAGTGCTAACCTGTTCTTTCTTTGTCTTCACAGGTGCTGCTGAAGACTGGATTCCAGGATGGAAAGCCTTTGTTCCCTTAGGCCCAGGATCAGAAGCAGAAGACACGATGAGCGTTCTGCTGCAGAGAATGCAGAATAACGCAAAGCAAGATTCATCCATCGGGTATGGTTTAAATAGCCTCCTGTAGTGCTTAGGTGTCTCCTTCCACAGCCACGCCTAGGTAAGAAAAGAGTTCCTGCTTTCCAGAAGAGTTCCAGTGTTCTGAACCTAGGGAGTGGCTCCTGCCCCACCCAACAGGAAAAGTAGTCCCAAACAGAAGAGGATCAGGGGTTCAACTGGCAGGTAAGTAAGCAGCATGGTCTGCAGCAGGTAAGTCCACCCAAGCATTATGAGCCCGGCGCTTCCAGCGCTGGGACTGGGCATCTTTATGAGCCTGGTGCCACTGGCGCCAGGACAGGGTCCAAAAGGTCCCAATTGGGACTGGCTGGCACTCGGAACCAGGGTTATGGGTCTGCTTCCAAGGGAGTCGGGCAAGTCCTGATCTTTTGGAAGCAGAGATCATGACAGCACCCCCCCTCAAGGCCCCTCCCAAACCGGGCTTCTCCGGGGGTTTGGGCTTGTTAGGAAATGTTCGATGAAATCTTTTGATTAGACGAGGCGCGTGGACATATTCTGCAGGTTCCCAGGATCTTTCTTGGGGACCGTAGCCTTTCCAGTCAATCAGGTAAAATAGTTTAGATTTGGAGATCTTGGAATCCAGGATGCTTTTGACTTCAAACTCGAGTTCTCCATCAACTAGAATAGGTTTTGGAGATGTAGTTAGTCGGGTTTGAGGTTGCACGGGTTTTAATAGAGAGACGTGGAAGACCGGATGTATCTTCATGTGAGGGGGCAAGTCCAACTTGACCGCTACTGGATTTACTATGGTAGTGATGGAATAGGGACCAAGGTATCTTGGGTTGAATGTGCGTGGTCCTTTTAGAGGTAGATATTTGGTGGATAACCAGACTTGATCTCCTACTTGATATTGGGGGGCTTCCTTCCGATGTTGGTCTGCTCCTTTCTTGTATTGTTCTTTAGCCCTTTGAAGGTGAGAAACGGCTTCCTTAAAGGCTTGGGTGATTGTAGAATGCAGGTGGTCTACTGCTGGTGTTCCAAGATCTTGGAGTGGATCCAACTCCGAGGTTCGAGGGTGACTACCGTATAAAAGAAAAAACGGGGTCTTCCCAGTTCCCGAATGGACAGAGTTATTGTAGGCATATTCGGCTGTCCAAAGGATATCTTTCCAAGTTTTTTCAGTTTGTTGTAGCATGCAGCGCAAATACTGTTCCAGAGTTTGATAGGTCCTCTCGGTTTTTCCGTCGGTTTGAGGGTGGTGGCTGGTCGAAAGTCTCACATCAATTTGAGCCGACCTACAGCAACTTCGCCAAAAATGAGAAATAAATTGACTACCTCGATCCGAAATTAGAACTGAAGGAAAACCGTGCAGTCGGACGATGTTTTCGAGAAATTCTCGGGCCAGAGTTGCTGCTGTTGGTAAGCCTTTGAGTGGAATGAAATGCGCCATCTTGGAGAATAGGTCCACGATTACTAGGATCGTATTGTATCCGGAGCATGGAGGTAGATCGGTGATGAAGTCCATAGAAAGCGTATGCCAAGGGCGAGGCGGGATGTCAATAGGGCGTAAGAGGCCGGCTGGTTTTTCCTTTTGACTCTTGTTTTGGGCGCATACTCCACAGGACATTATAAAGTCTCTGATATCTTTTTTCCAAGACGGCCACCAGAAGTAGCGCTTGATCTTTTCCGAGGTCTTGGTCATACCGGGATGTCCTTCCATTAAAGAATCGTGATAACAAGAGATTACCTTTTTCTGTAAATCTGTGCTGGGCAGGTATAACCGTTCTTGGAAATATAATAGGTTGTCCTTCACCGTAAAGTCCTTTCCCTGCAGATGCCAATTCTGTATGTCTGCTGGAGTTACCAGTAGCCTGGCTTTATCCTTAACTTCCTCTATGGATTGTGTGGCGATTACACCTAGAATTCTTTGTTCGGGAATGATAGGTACAGGTTTTGGATTGATCAAATGTTCTTCCACTCCCATCCGAGAAAGGGAATCAGCTTTACCGTTTTTTGTACGAGGTCGATAGGTAATTATGAAGTCAAACTCGGCAAAGAATAGTGCCCAACGGAGTTGCCTAGAGGATTGAGCTTTTGCGGTTTTCAAATATTGCAGGTTTCGGTGATCTGTAATCACAGTAACGGTGTGTCGGGCCCCCAGAAGATAATGCCGCCAAGCCTTAAAGGCGGACTTGATAGCTAGAAGTTCCTTATCAGTAATAGTGTAATTGATTTCAGGAGGCGAGAATTTGCGGGACCAAAATGCCACGGGATGCAACTGATTGGTTACTGGGTCCTTTTGTGATAGAACTGCCCCCATGGCAAGGCTCGAAGCATCAGTTTCAACGATGTAAGGGAGTTCTGGGCGAGGATGTTTTAAGATCGGTGCAGAGATAAATCTAGTCTTCAAATTCTGGAAAGCTTGTTCCGCCTCGGTAGACCATTCAAAACGTTTGTTTTTCTTTAACAAGGCGGTGATGGGCTGGACTATTCGAGAGAATTCGGGGATAAACCTGCGGTAAAAGTTAGCGAAGCCTAACATGCTTTGAACACCTTTTACGGAGGATGGCGATGGCCATTTGAGAATTGCATCGACCTTCTTTGAATCCATACGCACTCCGCTAGGTGATAATATGAATCCCAAGAATTCAACTTCAGTCACGTTGAAAACACATTTTTCCAATTTAGCGAAAAGTTTGTGTTGACGCAATCTCTCGAGGACCATTTTCACGTGTTTCCGATGTTCAGTTTCTGATGAAGAATAAACGAGGATGTCGTCAATGTAAACAACAACACACACATCTATGAGCTCTCTGAGGACATCGTTCATAAAATATTGAAAGGCGGCCGGGGCATTGCAAAGTCCGAAGGGCATGACCTGATATTCAAATAGCCCATACTTGGTGCGGAAGGCCGTCTTCCATTCATCGCCCTCTTTTACTCGTACCAAGTGGTAGGCTCCTCTAAGATCCAGCTTTGTATATATGCATGCTTTTCTGACTTGGTCCAGGAGTTCAGGGATCAAAGGTAACGGATATCTATTCTTAACGGTGATCTGGTTCAGGGCGCGATAATCTATACAAGTTCTAAGGTCCCCTTCTTTTTTTGGAACGAAGAACAAAGCTGAGGAAGCAGGGGACTTGGAAGGACGAATAAACCCATTCGCTAGGTATTGATCCAGGTATTGTCGGACGTGAAGATTCTCAGGCTCGGTGAGGGCATAAATTCTACTACAAGGAGGAGTAGATCCAGGTATCAGGTCTATCTGGCAGTCATAAGACCTATGAGGAGGTAGAGAGTTATCCTGATCCTTCCGGAAAATATCTTGGAATTCTAGGTATTCAGGAGGTAACTGGGGAGCCTCTGAGGAAATTGCTGCCAGTGCAACACCAGGTCGAGGGTGACAAGTAGAGACACATTCTGGAAACTGAACCGTTCTTGCTCGCCAATCGATCTGAGGATTGTGCTTCTCTAACCAAGGAATTCCTAGAATAATCTGGAACTGAGGGGCCTTGATCACATCGAACATGATCTTCTCATGGTGTCCATCTTGACTTACTAGCGTCACTTCTTGGGTGGTATGCGTTACTGGTCCGGAGGTTATCTCCGTACCATCCACCGTAGTAATGACGTCTTTTACAGCCTTTGGACAAAGAGTCAGATTCATCCTCAAAACCATTTCATGATCCACATAATTGCCGATGGCACCACTGGCGACGTAAGCTTCAATCGCATGTAATCGATCCGGATGTTCAGGGCTAATGAGGACCATAGGTATCACGAAATGCGAGGTCACGGAACTGGTTTTAACGCTCGGCAAGAGGACCTCTATTCTTGTCGGGCGAGGTCGTTTCCCTGCTCAGAGTTTGTGACCCTGGTAACTGCAGCTCCTACTGCCTTCTTGGCTGGTTTCACCGGACAGTCTTGAAGAAAGTGCCCCGAGTTTCCGCAATAGAGGCATAATTGCAGCTGTTTTCTCCTTTCCCGCTCCTTTTGTGTTAGTGGTCCTTTCAGGCCCCCTATTTGCATGGGTTCCCCGGAGTCTACTCCTTTGGTAGGAGTTGGTGGTTTGGAAAATACTCGAGCATCAAACTTGGAACGATCGTCCTTCCTGTTCTGCAGTCTGTGGTCAATTTGAACGACTAAGTCAATATAGTCCGAACGGTCTTGCGGGGGATTCACTACTTGGGCTAACACATCTTTGAGCTCTCCACGTAGACCTCTATAAAACAGCGTAATCCTTTTGTCCTCAGGCCATCGAGTTTCCACTATCAGTCTGTTGAAAGACGCAACATAAGCCAAAAGGTCTTGATTACCCTGTCGCAATGAAAGGAGCTCATTGTCCAAGGCCTGCCCCTGTGAATGTCTTGCAAACAGTTTTTCCATACTGAGCTGAAAAGCTTGAAAATCATGGAGAACCGGATCATCTTGATTAACTAGAGGGATCGACCAGTCTGCCGCATTGCCACTAAGGTAGGAAAGCACGAAAGCTACCTTAGCTTGATCAGTTGGAAAGGCTGCTGGCCGGCATAAGAAGTGCAACCGGCACTGATTAATAAATACTGCAAACCTCTTTGGGTCACCAGAAAATCGTTCGGGCGGAGCCAGAGGTACATTCCCAGGTAGGTTGATCTGCACTGGGTTCGTAGAGGATGTTGAAGGAAGATTTGCCCCTGATGCGGGTAACGGAGTTTGTCCGGCTTGTGACTGTAGCAATTGTCTAGCGAGATCGTCTGTTCGCTCCTTGGAAATAATCAGTTCCCTTCTTAGAGCATTCGTTTCCTGACGGGCTGCATGCACTTCTGCTCTTAGTTCCCCAAGTAACTGGGCTAGCTGGTTGGTATCCGAGGTCTCCATAGCGCCTGGGTGGGAGTTTTGCGATAGGCTTTGCGTTCTGTAACGCTCACCTGATTCCCGCAGAGGCGCCGGTCTTGACTGGGTGAATGCCGTATCTTCAAAGGTGATGTGTAACACACGGTTGGCTCTTTGGGCTGGACCTCTGTGCACTGTATGTCTGACTCGAAGAGTAAGATGTCTGCAGATAGAAAATATGGGATTAATGAACTGGGGTTATTGGGTGCCTCTCTCCTCTTCCCTTTCTCTTCTCCTGTAGAACCCCAAAGGTTAACACCCTCACCTTAGGTAAGTGAACGCCGAGCTCTCCATCTGCCTCGGGGCAGGGTGCCGTAACCAGTTTCTTCACTGGATAAGGGTGCAGGCCTCTTGACCTCAGAGGACTGCTGTCCGTCGTTAACTGCACGAACGGTAAGTTCTGGGCACTTCAAATGTCTTAAAAGTCTTTTGTAATGATATCTCTTGTTTTGCAGGGTTCCGGCGATGGCGGATGGCGGGCTGATGAGAGTTGAGGATCGAACCCGCGTGAGGAATAGCAGCGCCTGGAAGCACGTAAGTAAGCGCTTGTAGCCTGTTTCACGATGCGCACTAACTGTCCCTTTTATCTTGCAGGTACAAGTTCGGAGCTTTAGAGAAGCTGAAGGGTGCTGGAATACCCACTGGATTCGGCGTGGGAAGGAGTAATGGCACGTGAGTAATAAAATTGCCCAATGTCTTTAAACGCACCTTCTTTTGTCTTTCAGATACGGGATACAGCACCGAAGGCCTCCGGAGCGTCTTTCAGATGCCGGAATGCAGCGCGAGGCGTTGGTGACAGCCGATGGACCAGGTAAGAGATGCGCTGCCACTGAAGACCGTAGTGCTAACCTGTTCTTTCTTTGTCTTTACAGGTGCTGCTGAAGACTGGATTCCCTGGATGGAAAGCCTTTGTTCCTTTAGGCCCAGGATCAGAAGCAGAAGACACGATGAGCGTTCTGCTGCAGAGAATGCAGAATAACGCAAAGCAAGATTCATCCATCGGGTGTGGTTTAAATAGCCTCCTGTAGTGCTTAGGTGTCTCCTTCCACAGCCACGCCTAGGTAAGAAAAGAGTTCCTGCTTTCCAGAAGAGTTCCAGTGTTCTGAACCTAGGGAGTGGCTCCTGCCCCACCCAACAGGAAAAGTAGTCCCAAACAGAAGAGGATCAGGGGTTCAACTGGCAGGTAAGTAAGCAGCATGGTCTGCAGCAGGTAAGTCCACCCAAGCATTATGAGCCCGGCGCTTCCAGCGCTGGGACTGGGCATCTTTATGAGCCTGGTGCCACTGGCGCCAGGACAGGGTCCAAAAGGTCCCAATTGGGACTGGCTGGCACTCGGAACCGGGGTTATGGGTCTGCTTCCAAGGGAGTCGGGCAAGTCCTGATCTTTTGGAAGCAGAGATCATGACAAGTGGTCCTTAATGTCCTGTCACAGATACCAGCGCTAAAGGTCTTCAATACAAATGATTTAGAGTTTGTGGAGCTCATAGAAGAAGTCTTAATGAAAACATCCATTTTGCATTGCGCACCTAGGGTAATCGCAGACCTTATTAGATCGTACTCCGCTGACTTCCTCAAACTTGGTTTCATGATAAATACCAACCTTCCATCAGTTGTCCATGTGAAACATAAATACTTTGGTGAAGAACCCCTACCACAGAACAACCGAGTACAGACTAATGATGTGAATATGAAGAAACCAATTGACGATCCACAGGGGTGGGATTGGTTGGTGAAATGTATCCCACAAGTGGTACAGAAACAAGACATGCATGTCATGGAATACCAGGTGCTTCCAACATCTGCTAGATCCTGCTAGATCCTTACATATGTTGGAGGCAAATGATGTATTTATGTTACAAGAGAGCTGGACAATGGATGATCCAATTATGGAGGGATATGTTATTCACCAGAATAAGGCTGATTGAGGCTTGAGGGGTAGACCTTTATGTGAGGGACCTTAAGGTGCTACCATTACTAGCAGCAACCATTGTCCACTAATACTCCATATGACAACCCAGGTGAAATTAAGACTAGGACCTTTAATGTTTGTGCTGAGGTGAATACTCGGGGGAAATAAAAGTTGGGGTGACCGGAACTTATGTCGTTTGAGTACATATATGGCTAACCGAGTCAATTTCAAGAGAGGCAATATAGTTAATAACACAGCAGAAGCAATTGAAGAATGGATTGCTAAACAGCCGGAGAAGTTCACTATGATCGCTTCGTCACGTGCCTTCAGACGGTTAGACCGGAAACTAAAAAAATATGACAAAGCAATTGTGTTAGCCAAATGATCATTGAGACTAACAATTAGAAATATAAAGTGGGGCACCGTAAATGATATGGATAGGAAAAGGTTAATCAGGAATGCTAAAAACAGTTACACCAACTGGATCAGGAGACATAATCATTCCCTGAGGAAAAGTCAGTGTCAAAAAATGCTGAGCACACTAGCAGGAGGTAAGGTGAGACTAGTGTGGGAAGCATTAAATGTCCATTGAGGTTGTAATGTTAAATCTATGATTAACCCTATGCCGGCTCAAACCTGGATGACATACATAAGGAAAAACATTTATTTTTCGTTGCTGAGGAACGTGTAGGATCTGAGGCAGGTCGGCCAATATTGCCATTTGAATTCAAATTTGATTTCGGCGACATTCTAATAACCAAATTGAAACGGTCCAAATCTCTGGGCCCATATGGTTTGGCCAATATTGTATTAAAGCAAAACCCATAACAATGGATTTGGATCTTAATGATTCTATTCCAGAAGGTATGTCATTCGGGTGTGATACCAAACTCTTGGAAGCACTCCATACAGATTCCCCTGTTCAAAAAGGGATGCATAAAGACACCTAATAATTACCGGTAACTCTCCCTAATGGATGTCATTGGCAAATATTTTGCATACCTGTTGTTGAAGCCTCTGCAAACTTGGGTTGAGGAGGTTACATTTCTTGGTACGGGTATGACATCTCATAATATGTTATTGTTGGACTCACTCATGGGTAAAGCGTTGTGTAAAGGGGCCTTCCCTTTGTACATTTTATATGTGGACCCAAGAACTGTCTTTGACACAGTACATCATGGGAAAGTTGGGGATTGCCCCGTGGTTAGTGGAGGCAATTATACAATTGAATGAAACAACGTTCATCCATGTGAGGTTGGAAAGTGGGGGTGCCAGCAGGGAGCAGGTACACACTAAAAAGGGAATGAAGCAAGGATTTGCACTGCCCCCCCCTACTGTTCAATATCTACATGGCAAACTTTCAAACCAAGTTAGAGGACGTAAATTGTAGTCCACCCAAATTGGGGGTAGTGCATGTTCGCTGGCTGTCATACGCGGATGGCATTGTGTTATTTGATCACACGTTTGTGGGTCTGTGTAGGGCAGGCACTGAAATTGATACATTTGCTAATGCCAATAATCTAGTTGTCAACATAGACAAAACCAAACTGGTGTGCTATGGCAAAGGCTTTAGCACTGCTCCCCTGACCATTGGAGGATCTGATATTGAAAGGGTGTCGACATATAGGTACCTAGGTGTAGAATATGGAGATAATAAGTGCAAGGAACTGAAGACTGAAGACCTATAGGAGACAGAGAGCTATTGTCCAGACAGTGCTAATTAAAAAATGATTATTAACACTCCTGTTTATTTTTTAATTATATCAGACTACGCCCATACAACCTGATCCTTGTTTTTTCAAAGCTGCTCGTCGCTTTCCCAGAGTAAATCGGATAAACCTACTCAGTTGCTACAAAGTTAGTCGTGAGTACTCTTAAGGATGTGCTAAACAAATTGTAGTTTCATTCAGTTTTTTAGTTTATTTAATTTGTAGCCTTTCTGGTTGACACGTGTTTTGGCTTCTGATCCTTTTCAAAACTGGGCTAATACATTCAAGTAATTCGTATACAGCAAATTAAAACATTATGACAAACAAACAATGTTGTGCATTGCACAGTCTGATATTGGTACAAGACAGAAAAAAGGGGATTGGTAATGGGGAGGATTGGTTAGGGTGGGGAGAAAGAGAATGGTAATGTCTTAGTAAGAACCTTAATTTATTAATTCACCACATATTCCATATTTTCCTAAAGTCATAGTAAGTAAATTGGTTTATTCATTCACCACAACCTCCATATTTCATGATGCCCCCCTTATGTCTATTAGCGCATGCTTGTTACCCGTTACTTTGTCTGCTCCAGTTTATAGTTTAACCTCTGCTCTGCAATTCATCAACAGGTTCCTTCACTATCCTCTCCTGTCTACATGCGCTGCCCCCTTGTCTTAATTCAAGAACAAAAGAATTGTACTCGCCCTCTATTCATTATTAAGGCGAGTAGCCTCTTTCTTGTTTCAGTATCCCATACCAGTGCCGGGATAAACCCTTCCTGCAACAATATGTCCATACATTGGGGGTCATTCCGAGGTTGGAGCTAAGTTCCAAACCATGCCGGTAACACTTTACCGGCATGGTTTTCCGCTCCATGCCATTCCGACCCCTCAGACCGTAAATTACGGCACCGTAAAAAACCGTGCCGTAATTTACGGTCTATGGTAGCGACCCTCCATGCCGTAATTTACGGCATGACGTTAACTGGAGCTGATTCCAAGTAAGGACCACACGTAAATTACGTCATCCCCAAGGCTGTAAAGTACCTTACCGGCATGGAGTACATACAGGCATCTCAGAGAAGGAGCAAAGAACCCTGAGCAGTGGTTCCTAGACCCACAGGTGCACACAATCAGCACAGGTGGACTCAATGCAGTCTGACACAGCCCAAAAGGAGCCCACCCACCACACCCCCTCCCACACCAGGAAGACACCAATTGTAGCAGCATTACTGGAGCCGCAGGCCCTGCATGCAAGGCAGCAACCACAACAACAGCAACAACAACCACCACAGCCACCACCACAGAGGATACACAGGAGGAGAAGGAGGGTGCGACAGGCCCGGCATGCCCCACCGGCGCAGCCACCATTACCACGCCGGCAGCCCCCAATCACTCGCATCAGGGCCTCACCCTTCAACCTCACACCAGAACAGATCCACACCCTGTACCGCCCTGACCGGGACACCCTCACCACCATAGTGGACCTGACACATGACAACATAGTGAGCCTCATAGAAGTACACATTGCAAAACCCCCTGTACTCAAGGTAGTGTCTGCACCCAACTTCCTTGCCACAGGCACATAGCAGCGGGGCACATGCATGGCATACCACAGGCCATATTTCCACAGTTACTCAACCAAGTGTCGGATGCTCTCCTGAAACACACAAGGGACTACACATCCCTACCCAGGACACCCCAGGAGATATTGGATCCATAGGTTGCCTACCATGCACTGGCAGGCATGCCAAATAGCATAGGTGTCCTCGACTGCACCCACGTGGAATTGGCGTATCACAACTGCAAACAATACCACTCCATTGACGTCCAGATGGTATGAAATGCCATTAAAGACACCACACATTGCGGTGCCCAATACCCCCGATCAAGACATGGACCCCTGGTCCTGCGCAAACCCACGCTACCACGCTAGATGGAGCAACATGCTGGACAACGTGCCTGGCTGCCTGGTGAGTCACCTGATTGGGCCATGGCAGCGCATTGGTGCCATGATTGGGGCGGATGCATACCCCAACTTGGTGGGAAAGGGGGGGGTGCACACTACACCTGCGAGGGAATGTCGACGCCAGTGCACGATGTGCACCCCACAGAACACAGTGCCCCAAGGCAATCAACATGGCACATGACTGCCTAACCTCACAGTGATGCCAGAATGTAGAAAACACAACATTACTCGTCCGACAGGTAACCTGGCCCAATACCACAACACAAGCACCACTCATCTGCGGACCACACACACCGTAAGGGCATCCAGCACCATGCACTGCATATGCACTATCTCGCAGCCTCCTGCATCCCACCACACAAGACAGACGTCCCCGGGAGTGCATAGAAGTGAGCCCAACAGGGATACCACAGCGTGTCCCTGGTTCCGCACACCCATAGCAGTGGTGCAAGTCACCATGGTACTGATCAGTGCAGCAAGACAAGTATGCTACTGACTACAGTCAACACCCCCTGCCACAAATTCACGCAGAACCCAACACATCAATGATTTCAGGCCAACACTGCTGCACGCATATACGGTGCATGTGCAACAAGATGTGGGTGCACGCCATGAGCCATCTGGAATAAGCTACCCCCTCCATCATTCCATGGCACAGGACACATAGCCGGGCCATGGATGGGGTTGATGCAACCAGGGATATGTGAGTATGGCCAGGTATCACCAGCTGCCATGCAAGACCGCTACAGTTCCCCGCCATCAATGTACAAACACTTACCTTCATCCCCTTCAATGCAGGTGATGGTGGCTACCCTTGGAAGCCGTGGCTCATGACCGCTATCCGCAACCCACAGAACAGGCATGAGGAGGACTACAAACGAGCCCATACCCGTACACGGGTGGCCATAGAGCAGACATTTGGCCTGTTGAAGGCAACATTTTGTCGCCACAGCCGTTCGGGTGGAGCACTCATCAGCAGCCACGTGAAGGTTGTCAGGATCACCATGGCATGTGTAAAGCTGCACAATACGTGCATCCGTCGGAACGTGCCACTGCCCCCTGACCTGGAACTGCTACCACCAGATGATGATGAGGGGGTGGAGTAAGATTTGGCAGGACAGCATCACGGTGCAGATGCACAGGAGGGATGTGCCGTGTGGCAATCATTGATTGGACAATATTACTGACACTCAAGCCAGCTGAGGGTGTCAGGATGACAGGGCATCGGGCACTGGTTGTGGGGATACATGTACACCATGTACTGTGAGTCATTAGAAGACACATGCACATTGAACAATGTCCACTCTGATATTTGTATGCACAACCAGTGTATTGTATTAATAGGTTCCAATGTGAACAACACCACCACCACCCTCACCCCCTTGCCCCCAACTCCCATACACACCCTCACCCCCCCAACTCCCATACACACCCTCACCCCCCTCCCCCAACTCCCATACACACCCTCACCCCCTCCCCCCAACTCCCATACACACCCTCACCCCCCTCCCCCCAACTCTGCAACACTAGTCCCGTGTAGCACAATGAGTCCACAGGTGCCAGCATTGCCTATTCATCCATGCTCCTAGGGCCCGGGGGGGCATGTTCCTGCGCCGCTGGGAACGCAGCGAGCGGCGCACCAGGCTTGCCGGGGTGGGGCGACTGGTTGAGGGGGTGTCCTCCTGCTGAGTCACATGGATGGGATATGCTGCCACAAGGGCGTCTGCAATGTGTCCAAGTGCCTCACACACACGGTTGGTGCCTTCCGTGAACACCTGATGCATTTGCCTGAGCTCATCCATTAACTCCAACCTGCCCTGGCGATATTGCTCATTGAACTCGGTAATGAGGGCAGTGAGCTGTCCTGCACGTAGTGCATCCTGGGATGGCGTATCATCCCTGCAGGGGATTGGGGCAGCATGCCCTGACAGGGCCTCAAATGGGGTACTGGGCACGGGATCTGCGTCTCCCGGTGCATCTCCACGTGCACTTCGCACTGGTGTGTCACCCTCCTCTGTGTCACTGCATGACACCTGGGGGACATTGCAGGGCTCGGAGGTGTGTACAGTGGGGTAGTATTCCTCCTCTGACGCCCCACAAATTGACAAGGGGCTGTCCACGATTTGCAGAGGGGCCGTGGCTGCCACCTCCCCAGAGATGCTGGAATCCTCAGACCGTGGTGTGGCGATATTTGCAGGCGCAGGTGCAGTGAGGGATGGGGGTGGTGCAACCTCAATGTGCCTCTGAGGTGCTGTGGTGGTTTGGCCCTTCCTGGCCAGTACGCATTGGTCCCTGCCTTTGGCACTGGATGTGGTGGGACGGCTTCTCTCTGGCTCATCGCCCTCATGCTCACTGCCTGTGGGTGTAGAACAAAGGTACAACATGAGTGGTTGTGTGGGACGCTAATGTCATTGATGGCAGCATTTACATATCAGTCATTTTGGGTTGGTGGCATTTTGGCCGTTACTCCATCACTGGATTGTACGCATGTGTCGGATATGTACGCAGGTGTGGGAGTCACTAATCCTGGCCTGGTCATGTGCAGTCTGACTCGCACACTGCCAAGCCTGCTGCACAGTGTGCTTATTGGGATGTGCATTGAGTGTGCCCAACTGCCATATTACATATGCGCTTTCTAGCCAACTACCCAGAGTTTTCTTTTTCTTTTTCTTTTTGCTGCCTTGCTTTGGAGGCTAAAAACCCCTGCTAAACTGTTAATGTTTACGTATCCTTGTTCTATTAATATTTTTTATGCAGCTCCTCTTTTACACATAGGCACATGCAGGACCTAGTTTTCACCCGGTTTATGGGAAAGAGTCTCAAGAATTTTTATATCAGGCTGCTTTATGTGCTAGGTGAATGCCCCCTTATGCTATTGACTTCGAATTGTTCTCTTTATGGTGGTTCTTTTAGTAGGCGTTGTTGCCTTTCCATTCTGTTAGGCATGTTTCCTACCTAGTTAACTAGTTTCAGAGAGGCATATAATCAGGTAGATTATTTGATATATGCTTACTGACCTAATTATCTTCCCCATATATATCGCCTGCATGACTTATTTCTAAAAACATTACGTTAGTCCTAGCAATTTCTGAAAGATAAATGTTGAACTCATTATCAGCCGCCGCTTTACAGAAATGAAGCCAGCTCATTGTCTTTGTTCAAACCCACTTCTGTATCTCGTAGTTCACATATTAATCTAGCCTCTGCTTGCCTTAACACTTTCTCTTGGTTACCTCCTCTCTTGCCCATTTTGATCTTTTTTAAACCAATAAATGTAATGTCTTTCTTATTACCCAAATGATGAAAAGCCTGCCAGTGGTATGCTAAAGGAAATTTAGGATCCTGACTACTGATAGTCACAATATATTCCCTAATCCTTGTTCTCAATTCCCCATGTATATCTTATTGCAAATAAATATTATTTTGTATACCACACATTTCGATGTACAGTTTATGCTGTCTTCAATCCAAATTATTTTTCCTTCTCCATCTGTGAACATTTCAGAATTCACGTGCGCATATCTGCACATGGTACATACTCCACATTTCTGAAAACCTTTTTTCCTTGGTTGTAACATGTTTGTATTTGTTCATGGTACATACTCCACATTTCTGAAAACCTTTTTTCCTTGGTTGTAACATGTTTGTATTTGTTCCGGAGGTACATCTGGTAGTAAGGACGGGCTTAAGCTATTCTTCAATGTTTGTGCTTTTCTAAAAATCAATCTGAGTTTATCTTCCAAATGCTCTTGCAGGTGTTTGTCCACCCTTAACAGATACTAATGCTTCTGTAGAATCCTCTGTATTTGATAGTGATTGCTACAGTGTATGGTCACAATGTTAAATTCGTAACTGTCTTCCTTATTGCCTTTCTCCTTCTGTTTTAGCGTATCATTTCTTGACAGTGTCCGCGCCCTTTGCTGCGCTGTCTTGATATTCTTTGTTGAATGCCTTCTTTGCTGAAATCTCTCTGTCAGTAAATCACATTCTTTGTTAAATTCTATTTGTTCTTCACAGTTTCGGCGAGCTCTTATATATTCTCCTGTGGGAATATTCTTTAGTGTTGGTTCATAGTGACAGCTGGTAGCGAAAAGAGTTGAGTTCGCTTTCGTATCATTTCTATATGTTCGAGTTCTGAGGCTGTTACCCGCCTCATAGATCGTTAAATCCAAAATGTTTATCTCAGTTTCATTGCTCTTTGCAGTAAACAGGATATCAAATTCATTCCGATTTATTCTGCTTATAAATTTGTCCAATTCTTCTCTCATCCCCTTCCATATTAGTAGCATGTCATCTATATAACGCAACATTGTCATTATTTTTGCCAAATATACTTGGTCTGTACAAACAACTGAGTCTTCAAAGAGTCACATAAATAGGTTTGCAAGTGCCAGAGCATATTTGGTGCCCATTGCGGCCCCTTTTGTTTGCTGATAGAAAACATAATTGAATATGAACTTGTGCTCTAGGGTAGCTTGTAAAATTTTCTTTAGCATCTCCACGTGTTGGTAATGGGAGGGATTATATGCCTCTCTGAAACTAGTTAACCTGGTAGGATACGCGCCTAACAGAAAGAAAGGCACCAACACCTAATAAAAGAACCACCATAAAGAGAACAACTCGAAGTCAATAGCGTTTTAAGGGGGCATTCACCTAGCACATAAAGCAGCCTGATATAAAAATTATTGAGGCTCTTCCCCATAAACACGGCGAAAATTAGGTCCTGTATGTGCCTAGGTTTAGAAGAGGAGCTGTATAAAAAGTATTAATAGAACAAGGATACATAAACATTAACAGTTTAGTAGGGGATTTCAGCCTCCAAATCAAGGCAGCAAAAAGAAAAAGAACAAGAAAACTCTGGGTAGTTGGCTGGAAAGTGCATATGTAATATGGCAATTGGGCACATTCAATATAATTAATGCACAGGTTAACATGGTTCCCCAAAGTATGGTTGACACACGCTCATAAATGACAGGGGAAGAAGGAATAAAACCTAGCAGTGACGAGATTACCATGGCAATGGGCTTAAACATTAGAAAATTGCACGGGAAGGATATAAACATAGTGATTCTGATATGTTTTGGGGCTATATTGAGCCAATATTAAATGCAGAGCCTATAATAAGCAGATCGCTACGGCAATTATAAGTCACATGAGGTTACATGGGAGAGGCGTCTGAAATAGTAACACCAGTGCCAGGATAGGATAGTGAAGGAACCTATTAATGAATTGCAGAGCAGAGGTTAAATGATGAATTGGAGCAGACAAAGTAACAGGTAACAAGCATGCGCTTATAGACATAAGGGGGGCATTATGAAATATGGAGGTTGTGGTGAATGAATAAACCAATTTACTTACTATGACTTTAGGAAAATATGGAATATGTGGTGAATGAATAAATTAAGGTTCTTACTAAGACATTACCATTCTCTTTCTCCCCACCCTAACCAATCCTCCCCATTACCAATCCCCTTTTTTCTTTTTTCTGTCTTGTACCAATAACACACTGTACAATGCACCACATTGTTTGTTTGTCATAATGTTTTCATTTGCTGTATACAAATTACTATTTGAATATATTAGCCCAGTTTTGAAAAAGGCTCAGAAGCCGAAACACATGTCAACCAGAAGGGCTACAAATTAAATAAATGGAAAAATGAATGAAACTACAATTTGTTTGGTGCATCCTTAAGATTACTCATGACTAACTAATTAAAATATGTACAATAAATACTGAGGGATATAGTTATCCTTTGATAACCATGCTATATAAACAGTGTTTTGTTCCCGCCATTGCTTATGGCCTTGAGGAACTGAATATGAGGTGTCTCGAGTGGTTAAAAATTATAGAAGGGCACTTCTGGAGATCGGTCCTGGCAAGGTCTGTTCCGATGGAATTAATGCGACTGTAGTACTGAAGGCCCGAAAAACGACTAATCATGCACTGTTTAATGAGATGGGCAATGCCCATGATGAAACAGGGAAAAGGAAATGGTCTGTATCTATAGGCCAGCTTTGTATTGTGGTAGAGCTATTTGAAATAACTGACTGGTCGCCAGACTGGACACAGGACGATTTTGTATTAAGAAACAAATTTCAAAAGAAGTTGAAAGATTGCGATTGGATTAATAACTACACCTGCAAAGATATTCGGCACATAGAATGTTGCAATACAAATATTTCAAAACTCAACCATATTTAAAGAAAAGCTCGGCAGTGTGTGTATGCAGATTTTACTTGTTACTAAGGATTGTCCAACTACCCACTTTTACCACACTGGGACCCGTTAAATGCATACCTCGAGCACTGCAGACTTGTAGAATATGTAAAGATGTATTGACACGAGAAAGTGCATATCACAGAATTTGCAAAGTTGTGGGAAGTCTATGTGTGAAGGTGTTATGATCTAAGTGTAAGTTAAAACAAGTTCATAAAAATGTATTACCAGATCCTAGTTAAGCATTGAGCTGCACTATGAGCTCATTAAGTTCTGAAAATGTTATTCTAAGAATGTTGATGGGTTACAGTTCAGACTGCAGGGAGAGAGCCATGTTGGCACTCGAGTCTCATAGGCCGCTGTCGCTGTAATGAAATAAATTACTGTTTCTTCATCACTGCTGCCTGGAGCCCTTATTTCCTCAGAAGGTATGTTGGGACGATGTGCTGGGACGATGTGTGCACAATCGCAAGACAATTAGGGATGATTCCTTTTGGAAGTACTGTATTAACTTGGGTAACATCAGCCTAATCATCGCCCTATATAATGTATGGAAGGTTGCCTTGGAATTTTAGAGAAATTGTAAGCATATATACAATTGTAATTGGTAATGTAAATAGGTTTTTAAAAGAAATTGATATTTTTTAAGGAATTGTTCAAATGATATATTTTAATGATATTGTTTTACTGAAATGAACTGTTTCGATGTGAAATAGTTCCTTTAACTAATAACACATTGGGCCTCATTCCGAGCCATGCCGGTAAGTATCGGTACTTTCCGGCATGGCGTAAAGTACGACACCGGGCTGGTGCAAGACCGCAGATTTCGGCCCATTCCGAGCTCGCGGACACACGCTTCGCGCCATGCCGGAAAAGTACTGAGCGGCCTGCCGCAAAATGCCCCGAAAAACCCCTACCGGCATGCTGCGACACGTAAACAACAACACCGCCCTGTAAGCTGTAGCGTCAGTGCATAACGGTGACCGTAATTTACGGTCACCGCAATAAAAAAAAGGAACCGGAAATTACGACATCGCACAGGAACGGGAAGGAGAGCGGCGGCCATCTTTAAAAACACAATCCATTGCCATCCTCAGCCGCCAGCACCCTCGTGAGGGAACTAAAGTCGGGAACAGGACCAGGCACCTCACAACATGCCCAAAGCACCCAAAAGGGCGGCGGATCGCATTCGCAAGCAGAGATTCCGCCCCGAGGAACTCCAGGCCATGGTCGACTTCCTGGCAGAGCATGCCGATGTTGTCTTCAGCAGCGACATGCGGAGGGAGTCCACCCTCCGCAAGAAGAACATCTGGGCGAAATTTGCACAGAGGGTGAGCGCTGTAGGCAACACCCCCCGCACGCCCAGGGACTGCCGCAAGCGGTGGGAAGACCTGCAGGTGCGGGTGCGGGGCCTCCTCTCCAGCAACTGCAGCCAGGCCCTGCAGACAGGAGGTGGACCAAGTACTGCAGTCCAACTTGAGCCGTGGGAGGAGACCTGTGCGGCTCTCATTGGCACTGAATCCATTGAGGGCGTGGGGACCATGGAGTGCGGGGGAACGACTTCTGCAGAAGGAGGTGAGTGTCCACAGTGTACACTGGCAATGTACATTGCATGATGAAAACTGACCCAGGGGCCATCGAAGGCACACTCTCGTGTTGCCCTCCCCCCATCCAACGCATCCCCCCATCCAACAAATGCTGAGGCAAGTGCGTCCTAACGATGGTCCAAGTGCGAGTACATAACACACCTCAACCATAGTGCATTGACTTGCACAGCCCATCATGTGCACTGTCCAGTGTGTTAGGCATTGCACTAGCCAAAATGTACATAACCAGGGCACAATGAGTCACTCCCAAACATGCGTATATGTCATTACCATGCACATGTATCATTGCCATAGCTACCCCCAAAACAGAACAAACCTAAAATGACCGAAATATCCATGCAGCCATGTATGCAAATAGGACATTGCACATTCACTAATGCTGTCCCTCTCTTCTACCCCCACAGGCACTGACCATGACAGCACAGAGCCCCAATCAAGCCGGCCAATCACCTCCACGAGTAGTGGCAGGGTCAGGCCAAAGCCAGCACCAAAAACAACCACCCCCCTGCCTACGGAAAGGCCAATGGAAGCTGCCGGACCACCATCCCACACAGCATCGGCGGCAGCAACTATGCAAACCCCTAGCTCGGCACAGTCGAGCGTCTCAGGGGAGGCTGCTGCTACCGCGCCTGATGAGTGTGAGCACAGCCCGTCACCCATCTGGGGCGCCTTGTTGGAGGACGGCCAAGACACAGTGCACAGCCCGGAGCCATGCATCGTAACACTGGCCTCATGCAGTGACTCTGGGGATGCCCCTTCACCTGTGCACAGTCCGGAACTCAACCCGCAGTGGTATGAAGCCGATCTCCCCAGTCCACCCATACCACCCCCTGCAGAGCATGCTGGACCAAGTGGATCTTCCAATGGTTTCCCATCTTTTGGCGGGTAGCGAGTGCATCAGTTGACGGACCTCATACAAAACTACATTGAGGACAACCGCCAGGCCAGGGCAGAATTGCATGAAGAACTCAGTCAAATGCGGCAGTCCCTCACCGACTGCACCACCAAATTGTGTGACTCTTTGACAGACAGCACGACCCGGCTATGTCATGTCCTTGGCCGCATAGCGAATGCCCTTGAGGCAGGCCATTCAAATTCCGTGCCACAGCAGGAGGACACGGCCACACCCAGTGAGGCCATGCAAGGCAGCCCGAAGAGACACACTCGGCGTTCCATGCGTCAGTGGGATATGCCTCCCCCAGACAAGGGGAGCAAGAAACATTAGGCATTTCTGCCACATGTGGGCTTCACATCCTACATGGGACGACTGCTCTGGAGTTGGGGGGAGGGGGGAGGGGGATGATGGTTTGTTCTGGAGTTGGGGGGGGGTAGGGGGGTGATGGTTTGTTCTGGAGTTGGGGGGAGGGGGGAGGGGTGTGATGGATTGTTTTGGTGTTGGGGTGAGGGGGGAGGGGAGTGATGGTTTGTTCTGGAGTTGGGGGGAGCGGCTGCTGCTGATGTATGCACTATTTTGTTTTTCTCACAATACACAATTGGTGTCGCAAACTTCAACCGTTGTGGACATTCATCGTTGCACATTTGTTCATTGACTACTGCCAGTGCATGGTGTACAAGTATACACGAGTCCAGTGCCTTGTGTGACTATGTCATGACACCCTCTACTGACTTGTGTCCTGGAGATCTTGTCCACTGTAAGTACAGAGCATTACATGTCCCTCAAGTGCACTGCCTCAATGAACCTTTGTTGCCACTTCACCCTCCGCCTTCACCGCATCATCCTGTGGTTGTAGCAGTACCATGTCAGGGGTGATAGCCGCTCATGTAGGGATGCTCTTTTGGTCCATCTGCACATATGACATGGGCTCATTCGACACCAGATATCAGTGGATGGGTCAACCACCAGTCCTGCTTCGCCGGCACATATGTGCTTCACGCAAGCCAGGTGACTGCTTCATCTACACACATGCACGGGTATGGCCATTGTCTGGTTGCCCCATGGGCCTGTTCAGGGGGTTAATGACAGGGGTCATGTGGCTTGTTGTCAAGGGACAGCCAACAACAGCTGCATGTGTAGCCAAATGAGGTGAGTGTGTGGACTGTCATGGTGGAGAACAGTACTTGGTTGTCATGGCAGGGTTTCAATGATGGCCATCTGCACATGTCCGTAGATGTATTGCGCACGTTCATGGACACAAATATGTGTCCGATGTAATGGAATGCAGTGGGGGGTTGCGTCTACATGATGGTCCGTGAACGATGGTGTGGACATCTTGGGGTACATGTTCCTTTGTTGCATGCTACTGTCCTGATGTCGGATCAATGTGGTGCTGTGTACTGTGTAGAATCATATTTGGGTGTAATGGCTGTAGTCTGTGGATCATGGTCATCATCCTGCTCTGATCCATTCTATGGTGATTCCCAACACTCCTATGGGTGTGCCATGCCGGTGACGTGATGTCATACCACAGCTGCCTTCCGTTAATTCCGGTCCTAGGGATGGGTCTCCAATGTGGTGCCAAGCTGGGGGATGCCACATTGTGCATGTGCAGTGTGTCTTCCAATATGCGCTTACGGTTATGGTGTCCGCCAATGAGTGGTGCTGGTGTAGTGTGATTAGCCCTTGTCAGTTGGTGGAGATGTAGTGTGTTGTGAGTGCCTTATTCTAGCAAAGTGGGAATCTGTTCGTATGTGCCGTTGCACTGGTTCTGTGGCAGGTTTGTTGTCGGGGTGAACACCGTACGGTGGCTTCATCATTTCAACACAGTTGGTTCATGCAGGCACCCACCCCATGGCACCAGTGCACTTGCATGACACAGTCAGACGACTCAACCGCCAGCCAGGCAGGTCATCCTGCATGTTGGACCATGTGGCGCGGTAGCGTGGTGAACTGCTGGGCCTTTGAGTCATGTGTAGTTGTTTGGTGTCGGGCCCACCCATGTGTGCGGTTCTTGGTAGCGTTGGATTCCATCTGCATGTAGGGGGAGTGGTATTGTTTGCAGTTGCTGTCCGTCACCTGCATGCCATGCTGGTCCACATACGACCTGTGGGTGTGTCAGGGGCACCATTGTCATTTGGCATGTCTCCATTTGCATTAGGTCCAGTGTCATGATGCCTACCTCCAAGGAGCCAGGTCCGACCCAGCAACCCCAGAGGCAGGCATCATTTCCCCAGGGGAGTGCCAGCGGGCCCAAGCTGGGGCCCTTTGGACGCAGTCCTGGTGCCTTAGGCGCCAGGCTCATGTTGGACCCCTGTCCTGGCGCCTTAGGCGCCAGGCTCATAAAGCTAGACATGTGTTCAAGTGTTTTAATGTGCACTTACCTGATGCAGACCATGCTGCTACATCCAGACCCTCTTGAGGCCTGAATGGAACTACTTTACCTGTGGGACTACTTTCCACCCGGGTGTGGTCGGGGAAGGATACATACCTGATCGGTGGACGGATACACACTTGGAACTTCTTCGAAAGCTATTTAAACCACACCCGATCAGCAACTCACGCGTCGCGTTGTTCTGCTCCTCGCAGCTGGACGCTCACCGTGTCAGCTCCTGCATCTGGACCTCAGCCACGCCTGTCAGTATCCTGGGTCACCTGCAAAGGGAGGCAAAAGACCTTACCTGCTAAATCAGCACCACGGAGACATCACACCGACGATCCTGAAAAGGAGACATCATTTTTAAAAGCATTTCGCTACGATCGCTGCAGCGCTGCATTTCTCTCACCTATCCTGGACGCCTCCATCTTCAGCAGCGATCATCCGGATCCACAGCCACTTCCCAGAGCCTAGAGAGAAAAAGACAAGAACAAGGTGAGAGAAGGAAAGGAATAGGAAAAGCTCAGTTTCCTTCTAAGACTTACCTGTTGGGTCATCCCCATTTCATTTCGGGTCTTGCCGCTTCCAGGCATTTTCCAGACCCCGGCCCCTATGGGAAAAAAAGACAAAGACATTGAATGAGCGAATGCAAAGACATTACCCGAGCGCTCATCCAGAACTTACATGTCATTTACTGGAACTGCACGTTTCACTTCGGGTCGGCGCCATATCTCCGGCATTCCGAACCCCGGCCCCTAAGGGGAAAAAGACATAAGCATTAGCGCTTGCTGCAACAAGACAATGAACATTATTTTTATGCTTGGACTTTTGAACTTGCAGCAGAACTTTTACAGCGCCTTACCTGAATAGTCAAGCTTACCTGAACTCCCATCAATCCTCAATCCAGTGAAGTAACTGGGTTTCAACGCGCCCCTGGATCAGAAGCAGGATGGAGAGCTCATCCTTCCTGACCCTAAGGTGAGACTTCACGGGGAATCGTGGAAGGGTATCGTGGAGGGTTGGAAGAGAGTGGGAGGCTTGAGCATAACTCAGTCAGTAGGTAATACTCCCTTTTCATGCACAGGGGAATATTCCTGCGAGCCAGAGAAGCCAGAGTAGAGGGGCCCTTCCTGTCCATCTTCAGAGTCCTGCGCTTCACCATTGAAGAAGCATCAGCACTCGAAGCCAGACCTGCGCCTCCGTGGGAATCAGGTGAGCGTTACATCCAGCTTTACTGTTGTGTATCTCATGGGTGGTCCATGTTGGGGATTGGTAGGCCCTTGTGTGCTTGGGGAGGTGTAACGGCACTTGTATATGTGGCCGCCTAATGGACAGTTGTGACATGCCAATGTGTGCTGGTAGGTGCCTGTGGCATGGGTGTGGGGGCACAGACAACACTGTCACTTGTGCCAGGTTGTCACTGTACATTTGTATGGTGCTCGCTTTTCTTGTGTCTGTGGTGCAATATGGTGGTGACGGTGTCACAGTCTAGGTGGTCAGGGGTGTCTATCTGGTAGAACTTCTCCTTGAGTGGCCGGACATGCTGCGTGTGCATGGGGGCTGCTGGGGTGGTAACAGAGACTGCAGTGGTGCTGCATGCAGGGCCTGTCTCCCCCTCCTTCTACCCCTGTGTCTACTCAGTGGGGGGCGTGGTGTTGTTGCAGGGGTTTGTGTGGTTGTGGCCTTGCTTGTTCTATTGGTGTCATCTTGGTGTTGTGGGGGTGTGGGTGTGTTCCTTTTCTGCTGTGGCAGACTCCTGGCCTCCATCTGTGTTGCATGTGTGCACCTGTGGCTCTGGGACCCACTGCTCAGGGGTCTTTACTCCTTCTCTGAGATGCCTGTATGTACTCCATGCCGGTAAGGTACTTTATGGCCTTGAGGAGGCCGTAATTTACGTGTGCTCCTTACTTGTGATCAGCTCCGGTTTACGCCATGCCGTTAATTTCGGCATGGTGGGGCGCGCGCGCGACCCAAGACCGATAATTACGGCATTGTAGTTTACGGTGCCGTAATTAACGGTCTGAGGGGTCAGAATAGCATGGAGCGGAAAACCATGCCGGTAAATCATTACCGGCATGGTTTTTACCTTACCTCCATGCTCGGAATGACCCCCATTATATTAAATACAAAAATAAAAAGATTTCTCTCTCTTGGCCTTGAAGGGAAAAGGGAGTGATGTAACAACCAATTTGTATTCAAGCTGGCTGAGCATGAAAGGCACCCGCCACACTGTGGCAAATAAAGGCCCTTATGTATCTTGGTCAATAGCGAGAACCAGCCTAGAACTGGCCCATTCATTTCTACAGTGCTTTGTTATCCCTTCTTTTGATACATGTACTATTTATTTACGTCCACCTTTATTTTATAATCAACAGTTTTAGACCATTAAATAAGTATACATTAAAGAAAGTACCACTTCATCAATTAATAAATTAACAAACATATACAATGAATTTAAAGTAGTATTACGTAGGACCCTTAAGGAAAGCGGTCGTTATGACCCATTATCATCAACTGATATGTGATATGTTCCTGACTTTAAGACCATTCGATAATCTTGGCTCAATTGCTTCCCACTTTGTGACAGAAAGTGAACGTGGAAGCCTTGATGAGGAGCACCATTGTCTCATCTGCACTCATGAATCCAACACAAGGCAATAATCAGACATTAGATGAAGTTGTTTCTGGTGTAATTTATAACATTCCAAGTGCAAGGGTCTTAGGTATCCCACATGTCCTCCACAAACTCTCCAGTCATCCAAGTCCCTTGTACATCAAGGGATCGTAGTTGGTCAAAGTAGGGTAACATGTAGTTTAAGCAGGAAAATCATCTTACATATGGTTAATAGTGGACAGGAAAGTCATTAACATAATTTCCTCCATTAAGGCAAAGTTTCAATGAACTCAGAGCATTTTAAGCTTGACAAGGGGGCTGATTTAAGTCACTGCGAACCTGAGCTATGTTTGTCGAGGTCCCTGCATTGGGTCTTCCATTAGCACCCTGGGCAGGGGCGTGGGCCAATGAGGGGGCTTGGAACACGGCTATATTCTCTGCTATAAGTCCATCGTACGGGCTCCCCCACTGCTAAGCATCCTTGGCCAGTGCTTCCTTTGCTCCCTTCCTCCTCCCCATACCGCCGTTAGCAGCCGTGAGTAACACACACAGGTGCTAAAGACAAAGTAAAAAAACAAGAACACTCACCTTTCCTCAGTGTTCAAACCTGTGGCAGGAACAGGACTCAGTCTTTAGTGTTGACTCCCAATCAACAGTGAAGATTGACTCCTTTCCCCAAAGCGACCCAGAGGACTGAGGAAAGGTACGTTTGTTTTTAAAAATGTTACTTCACCTTTAGCTTCTGCGAGTAACCACACACGGGTGCTAACAGCTGTAGAAGAAGAAGAATAAAAAAAGGAAAACATATTTTTCTGCAGGCTTGCAATGCCGTGTCTGCTACGGGAGTCCAAAAACAACACTGAAAACAGACTCCCATTCCGGAAAAACCATCAGACGACTAAAGAAAGCTACGTGTATCCGTCTCGGGGCATATTGCCACAATAAGACAAATTCATTCTAATTATAAATATAATTGTTCTTTTATAATGCGCTTAATACCAGCGAGTGGTTGCGCCACGTTGTTTTGCTTCCAAGTCAAATGCGTTGCCCCTGAGCTATCCTTCCTCTCCCATAGAGTGTTAGAAAAGAGGGCTTTAAATTTGAGATTCACAATTATTTACAAAAGGCCAAGTAGGCTTGTAGAATCAAGGAGTTTAGAGAGTTCACGCTAAGTTCCAATAGGATTAACTGAGTCAAAGTAGATTGTCGGAACCCTAAATAATGAAGCAAGGCCTCCAAAATGTCTCCCCTTGAGCCGTAAAAAAGTTAACTAACCCAGTATGCCCCATATATCATAGCCAAGTGGCACAATGGGAAACAGTTTTCCTGAATAAACCCCAACTGAGGGTAGGGCATTGCTACTAAGGCGCTGACGTTAGCTGTGTAGAATTGCATGTTGGCCGTATTTATAGGTTGGCAAGAAATTCTATGATCAATGTTCAATCCTAAATAGTTACATTGTTCTGGAACGTCCTGCTTATTATTCTCCATGACCCAACAAAACATTTTGCCACTAATCTCCATCCTCATCAGCTTGGGCTTTTGTAATTAACCCCATTCAGCCCACAGCAGTTCTGAAGAGTGGTCAGCACTGGCTGCAGTCTGATCGAATCGAAGTTTGGGTTAGTAGTACAGCGTCTTCTGCATAAGAAAGGGCGTGTGGGAAAGAGTTACACAATTACAATAAATGAAGTTGTTTCACATTTTATGTGAAATGCAACCCAACTTGAAGCGATAGCCTTGGCCAGAGCAATAGGCAAATATGTCATGCACAACTTAAAATGCAGGGGAATCAGTATGCAACCTTGTTTCAGCACAGTATTCATCTCAAACCTGCTACAGAATATGCCATATGGACCCATGTAGTCTATGGGCCACCTGGTTGAGTACACCTGCTGAATTAGTGCTAGTCGGCTAGACAGGAACACCTAAGGTACCCGTTAGTTTGTCCCACTGCATTATCCCATTCACCCAGAAATAGGGCCTCATCAAGAGTTGGGTGGTAGCCCTTAAATGCGGCGGTAACGGTATTACTGCCACATTCAAGAGCTGGCCCAATCACGAGTTGGGCGCTAAATGGGGTGTTTTATCTCCAGCTTTTTTTCTGGAGGTGAAAATCCCATTTAGCGCCCTGTTTTCGGTGCAATTATTTCCGGCTGTATTAAGGTGCAGTATTTGTGCCGAAAATGCCCATTGTGTCCTATGGACCCAATGGAGAATGGGGATTTACCTTTGACGCCCAACCCGTGATCTGGCGCTAATACAGTTGGCTGGTATTACAGCCGGGATACCGGGCAACTCGTGATGAGGAACTTGCAGTAGTGAAATCACATATGCAGATATTTAATGGGTGGGAGGTATTCCAATTCACTTGCTTAGTCAACAGAGCCAAGACCAGGCAATACGTTCAAGCAGAAAGGCTTGGGTGAAATGGTGTCTGGGAAATTGACACAATTCTCTGAGAAACCATCCATTCCTTTAGTTATAGGATACTTTTCTCCAATAGAGTTCCTCAGAGGTCGAGAAAGCCGATCATGCAAAAATGTGTTAGGTCATCTTATACACCTTTTTTGTTCACCTGGATTAGTAAACTGCCTTCCAAATCTATTTGACCACCCAACCATCAGTGATTTACCTAAATAATGGAAGTATACAATGGAGCTCACCAGGATTGAAAAGATTTCAAGACAAGGTTGTACAGTCCTCCCAGACCCATCCCCTTAGAGCATCTCAAAGCAGCAATCTCACTGCACACAAAGCACACAGAATTACAGGGCGGGGCCTGAGGGCCACCAGGGGCATCACGTTCTCACAGTTATTTGAATGTGAGTCAGATGTCTTTATCTCTTTACCTAATGGGGCTTGATTTTCCCAAACATCTGAAATTGAGGACACCCAAAATGACTCAGTTAAGTTTGTCTTATAAAAAGATTGATCTCGAACTTCAGGCTTTACCTGGCTTAAGATAACAGCATTTGGGCAACTGATGTTGAAATTAGGAGTAAATGCAGCACTTATGCTAGTTGTACTGTAGAACCATATGATGATTATATATGGCGTTTGAGGTTTCACCTGGTATAGACGGTCCTATGGGGTGTGGGAGGTTGCACTTAGAATTGTATAGCAGTGCCTGCCATGTGAAGCAGTATTTCATGTTTTACGGTGTCACAGATGGTCTCATGAACACACCAACTCTCACAGACAGTTCAATGGTTTTCCTTTGATTAGTAGGCCAGTGGCTCTTTATTGGCTGTCCCTCTCTATGTAACCTAGGGAAGAGTGGTCCCTCCCTTGGTAACCTTTACTTTCCAATAACTGTCTCACATTGTGTGATGGCCTAAAGGCAAACACATTCTCTTTCTAGCTCCCTCTGGGGACAAACTGGATGGTCTCCAATGGTTGTTTTTATGATAGGTTACTTTCAAATGCACTAGTCCCACTTCGTCTCTTATTTACAAGCCCTCATATTTAAGTTTATTGTTTAAAGTGCAGGACCAGCTTGAGAGCATCTGAGATCTCTACAAGGTTTGGCCTTGCATCATTTAACAATAGCACAGTACTGGGAGTTGCAGTCTCTATGTCAGTCTATGCTTCAATTGGAATGAGTCCTTGGTCAGGTGTTGTTGAAAAAGCCAAGCCATGTTTTGAGAGATTTGCAAAATCGGAGAATTGTGGGGTTATCCCCACCCGATACCGGGTTCTAGTTCCAGTGGGTGGGTGTGTGATAGGAGAAGGATTATTTGAGGGTCCTCTCTTTGCAGGCGAGTTGTGATTTAAGCCAGTTGGTTGATTTGCTGTAGGAGGGGCGTGTGCTACCAGTTATGTAGAGCTAAGCTTCCAGGTACGCTGGTGTGCTGCACTTACCTGCTTTGTAGATGATATATGCAGCCTTGAAGAGTATCCTAGCATGAAGTGGAAACCAACGTAGTAGGATTGGGCTGATTCGGTCAAATGTCCACACACCATAATAAAATGTGCTGCAGTGATGTGGGCTGCTTTTAGGGGAGCCAAGTGAGCGGGTGAGAGCTCTGTCGGGAGGGCACTTTCACCATCCATGTTTGAGACCAAAGGGGCCGCACTATGGTCCGGAAGGCCTTCGGCCAGATGAAAGGTTTGATTTTGCAGTATTCACATCTCTATGTTATTCTGCCTCTAGCCCTATTCTCCTCTTTTTCTCTTCCCTCCAATTCCACCCACCATTTCTCCATTCACTTCCACTTCCTACTCTCTCCACCAATGTCACTTGCTCCTCTCCTCTCTACTATCTACCTCCACCTTCCGATCTTACTCCCTCTACTATGCTCTACCCAACTGCTAGTCTCTCCTTCCATCACCACAGCTACCACCCGCTCCCCACTCTCCCACCACTCCCCTCTCTGCTCTACAACTCCTCCTCTCTCCACACTAACACCCATCTCTCCTCCCACACCTTCTCCCTCAGTCACCCTCCTGTCACTCCTCCACTCACCTTACCATACACTCCCAACTCTGTAACTCTCACCCTTTCCACACACACTCCCAACTAAGTACCACCTTCTCTCATCAAGCAATACCTCACCATGCACACTCCTTCAGCAGCTCTTCACTGTCTATCTCGCCCTGCGCCTCCTCCTTCTCCTTACTTGAACTCACCCGGATAACCCACACCTTCCTGCATCCTGAACTCCCTTTTATTCTCCCTCTTCCCCTTCCATTGACTACCTCATTAACCTTGTTCCCTCTGCAAACTGGTGCCTTCTTTCCCACACTATGAGATGTTACAGGTGAGTGAAAGCATAAATGGGGGATGCATCTGAGGCTTCATTGGAGGAGTAGATTACTTCCCAATTTGCATTTTTCGCAATTTCGTCAGTTTCGTCCAGTCCTACTGGAGGAGGATTTTGTTCAGAAATAAAATGGAATATTACCACTGCCAGGCAGTAAACAACCGGAACCCAAGAGGAAGAATAGGGACATTGCCTGTGAGGTAATATTGGCTACATTACCAGCGATTACAGTGACCATACATGGGCATTCTGCTGGCTTTAGTGGTGGAATCCATAGACTGCAACCAAAGAGAAGTGTAATTGAAGGGTATTGGGATAGTCAATACCCTTCAATTACTCTCCTCTTTGGTGATGCTTGTTAGCAGAGCTAAATCAACCCTTTTCCTCCATGGAAGTTCAGATGTATTTCACAGGGTTTTACCTGTCCGATTTCCTCCATGAAAGTCGTTCCTTTTCTTTTCCCTGCTGCGACTGCACGCTGTCCTCATGCTCCTCATTGAGTGGGGCCAACCCATGTGGGAGAGCCCCAATGGGCGAATCCTCCACTCTGCCCCACCCAGGTTCCACCTACCTGCGCTGCGCCATCAGCGGCCTGGGCATAGTCCACGGAGTGTAACGGCTTTGCTGAACAATGCATCTGGGTCTTCGAACAGTTAAGTCCCTTAGAGAGCTCAAGGAACACTTGTCGGTGTGGGCAGCCCTGCACATGCCACCTGGACCGGTGCAGTACAAGGATCTTCACTGCACCCCCGTCTTGGGCCGCACCGCTTCATTCTCCTCTGGCCTGATCAGCCTGGCCCTCAGGTGTGCCATACAGCTCTCAGGTGGTGCCATGACATGCCTTGCCTGGGTCTGCCTCACTAATGTGGCCCGGGGTTCGGTTTCCTGTCTATCCATGCTGCTGCTCTATTCCTCTGTTCTGGCACAGGGCAGGTCGAAAGCTCCCAGGCCTTCTAGGAGCGCAGGCTGCTCCCAACACTCATGACTTCCTCTGCTCTGCTCCCATCCATTCTTTCTTCCCAATGTTTGTTTCCCCCAAGAATGGAATCTTCAAAACGGGTAAATCTACAGTCCCATGCAGGGGAGTCCCATTACCATCAGTCTGTGGATGCTCCGAGGGACCCCCACAGTGAAGACAACTTGGTACAGTCCAGTACCAATAGTCACACGTCTTTTCAAAAACATTCACGTTGTGTGCTTTTTCTCTCCTAACCTCCCCACTTTCCTTATGTGGCTATCACAATAATACCTATACCTGTAAGTAAACCCATACCAGACAGGACCCCATTTGGGCCAGGGGTCTCACTTAGGATAGGAGAAGTAGTTCCAGGTCTGCTGGATCCCTTGGGTGACAGAGGGGGTCAGTGGGCATTTAATGGCGAAAATGTTAGGAAGAAGCAAACTACGGATTAAGAAACAAGTAAGCTATTTTTGGTAAATACATAATGTAGAACGTGATGAATAATATTCTCTTTTTGCAGTGGGTTAATATTTTCGACCAAACCTCTGGATTTGAAAAGACCACTCTGTTTAGGAAATGTGCTGCTTTAGTGTGATAGATGTTATTTTCTGCCAGTATGTGTCTGGTAATTAACTAAGTCTGCAATGTTATGCAGCATCTGAGACCAGGAGGGCATCATTCTGACATCCACAGCCAGGGGAATTGCTGTAACCAAGGGACCCATTAGGTACCGCCCCTACTTTGGCACTGCTCCTAGTTGCAACAACTAAGTAGATACCACTGAGCAGAGCTCATACTGGGGAGGGAGGAAGCAGTGGCGTCGCTAGGGGGAGAACCGGGAGGGCCCTGCCCCCCCCTATGTAACCATGTGCCCCCATGTGCCCCCCTACCTAAGATGAGCAGTGACCATGTTCTCCCGTTACTTTTGTCTGTGCCCCCATACTTTTGTCTTTGGCCCCCTCTGTGCCCCTCCTAAATTTGATTCCTGGCGACGTCACCGGGAGGAAGGGGAAAGCCTGCCACTCACTGTGCACGAGCAGCAAAGAAAAGGCTTCTCCGGCCCCAGTGAGGCCCTTGAGGTGGATTCTCCTGTGCCCTTCTTATGGTGTGGCATGCCAGCAGGATGGCATCAGTGTTCCGGTGTGGTGTGCAAGCACATGATTGACCAAGGGGCTTTCCTCACTACCATTCTAACAAGGAAGGTTGTGGTCTTGTTTAACCCAAACCTTTTGTAGCCTCTTTATTGCCTCTGAGTCTTTTATTTCATATCTCCCGTCATTGAGTGTGCATTGCTACATGTATGAGTGATGTTAAGGAAAGGGGAGCAACTAACATGAAAAGGGGTCCCCTTCTCTTCCTGCAGGCACAATGACGTCCCTGGTATAACTGCAGGAAAGAGCTTCTCGATGGGCACAGCTGGCTGGGCTCCTGTCTGAGATTTGCCGCTTTCATCTCACACTGAGAAGTCGGCTCATTGAGTGTCTGCACAGGTGCTGCAACTCTGGATGTGACCGGGCTTCCACACCCTTCACTGCACGCATGGCGAGATGCCAGGATGCTGATTAGGACTTGCAGCGATCATAAAGAAAATGGCGGCCATCATGGCCCTTTTCGTGTTCAAAGGTTGTGCCCTCTGTTTGCTGGTACAAGAAAACCCTGCATAATCCTTGAAAATGATCCCATTCCTGGGGGATTGGGTTATCATTCCGATAGCCTTCAGAATTCCTGCACTGGTGTGGGAACCTCATGCATGTTAACGGAACGCAGAGCAGTGCCTAGGTTAGTTCAGGAACGTCCTGCAGCTATCATCAGAATGGGCAGATGGGGGAAAGTACACGCTTATACGCTTTTCTCGAATTTTACGGGAGACAACTCATTCAAACAGAGTAGATAATACTATCAAAAACAGTATCAGAAATAACAGTTTGGGGTTTTGTGTAGGCATGGATTAGCCAGTTGCCAGACACTACCATAAGGGCACTGCATGTAAAATGGTGCGATTACCTGGGCATCAGACAGAAGTACCTGAAGAATGCATAAGCCAAAACAGTTGTCTTTGTCAATGCTTGTTTTAACAAGACTTCAGTGATATGAACAAATATGAATCAAGTGGCTGAAGGCAGACTTTCTTAAGACATTTTTATTACACTAGTAGGCCACTTAGAACTGCAATGAAGCCATTAACTCTCAACAGACTTTTTTAGAAATAGCACTAGCAGGCCGAGGTTTGATGTTACTACTTAAGCAATAAGCCCCTTGAGGAGGTGCATTACTGCTTCAGGTTTTGCCCAGGGCATTAACTGAAGTGGTAATGCCCCCCTGTGAGGAGTTTATTGCTATTAGTTCTCCGGCCCGCAAGACCGGAGCACTAATAGTCTTTTTTTTCAGTTGCAAGACGCTGTCAGAATTTCACAACTGAAAAAAGAAAAAAGAAAAAAAGAAAAAGAAATTGCTGCCACGTAGCGAGTCCCTTCTCCCTTTCCATTGCAGCCATTGAAAAAAGAAAAAGGAAAAAATAAAACAAACGAAAATTGCCACCATGGCTGCCACTCCTGCAAGGAACCCAGTGAGCGGAGTGAGCGGAGCGGAGCCTTGTCGTCCAGGTAAGGACCTGACGAGGGCCAATCATATAGTGTGAAACAATCAGATTGTCCATCGCCGGGTACTAATAACAACCTGAAGCTGTGCCCCTTTCCTCACATGTCATCTCCCACCTAGCTCTACTCCAATGCAATACCTTTGCTCATAGTTGACACTTAGCCTAATAGCCAAAACTAAATGGAAACAGATCTGAGAAAAGTCACTGTTGATGTTCTAAGCACTACTGGATATCTAACGGGCACCCTGAACCAAAAGGCCTGACTCCACCGACCGAGCCACATCAGGGACGTCATTTGGGGGTAGTCAGGGGTAGCAACTGCTACCCCTGGAACCCCCTCTGCTACCTCTAGACCTTTCCTTGCTACCTCATGGCCACTGGACAAAGAGGCAGTGCCAAGAGCAGATGCCTGTGTTGCACCTGAAAAAGGTGGTTGTAATGCCGCTACCCGTGTCACATCTTTTTTCACCTGGAAGCTAGATGTTAGCTGAAGACATAACAGGGATGCATGAAAAAACATGAAACCGCTATAGCTAACAGGTTGGCAGTCCATTAGTGAAGAATGCCTGAACGGTTGGGTCCAGGAGCGGGCTGTCTGTGCAGCTCATACCCAGAACAGGAAGGGTATGGGGGCTAGGTCTAGCTAGTTGGGAATGTGTAAGAGCAGCCTGCAGCATTCAGTGACAGCACAGCATGAACGCAAATCTCATCAGTGTTTCTTGTCTGCTTTTCACATCCAGTTCGCCACTGGGTCTCTGGTGAGAAGTTTGTGCCCCCAATCCTGCCTGGGCACTGTGTAATCTCACCCAGATGTGCCAGGGTGAGATAATTAATGTACATGAAGTTTCTCTCTGCGTTTGAAGTAAACCATCTGTTGCTTCCTCAAGCAAAAAATATATATATTTGAAAGGATAGCTCAGGGGTAATACAAGAGGATGCAGTGCAATGTGGGTTCAGTTCCTGTTCCAGTGCTTAGACACTGGAGGAGGCTGGCATTAAGCAGGCTATGAAGGACAAAAGAAAATAATAAAATCAGCCTTTTCTAGGCTGCTGCTGTTTAAAAAGAAATGTTTTTAAAACTGTAATTACTGTGACCTGCAACACTTCTTTCCCCTTCATCTCCCATCTAACCAAAAAAACAATGGGTTACTTACCAGGTTGGGCTTGTGTTGGTCAGTTGCTGTTTCCAGTCTGTGGTCAGACACTTGGCAGGCACTGGATGTCTGTGCTTTGGGGTTAAGTACTCGTTGAGATTCTCTGTCTGTTTACAGTTTAGCCCGAGTGATGTACAATAGTCCAAGTTATTGTATTGGACGTCTGCTTACATTCACAATCATTTGGTAATATGGGCCTATACACAGATAGTATTAACGCTACATATGGTAATCCATTCTTTTATGAAATGTATATCATATTACAGTGATATTGTAACCATATTTTCTCAGTGTACTGAGGAACAATGCTATGTGATTCCACTTCCTGTTTTGTCAAGGGGTGAAAGATGGTGTGCCATCCCTTCCTGTGATGGCACTTGCGGGTTGGGTCAAATTACATCACTTCCTGTGATGTTATCAGAGGTCAAGGGTCGTGTGATGTCACTTGCGCTACTCCTGGCATTTTGGTGAAGTGACATCGCTGAGTCTCATGTCTCTACTTACTGGAAAAGGTTCCATGTTGCTCCCACTACTGGCAAGTACAAAGAAGAAATATATTGCAAGAACTACAAGAGCATATTTTATAAACAGTGAGATTGTCAACCTTAATTAAGACCTAACACCTTATTAGAAACAGAAAATGCTGTTTGTATCCTTTAATAACAAAAGCCTCTGAAGCCAGTGCCACGGACTGTCTAACTTGCATTGTACATTCACGGCAGAGAACAGTGCCGTACTTGTGTTTTCTGATAAGGGCCTTCAATTGAAAAGACAAATGGGATTATCTGAGACGGCTGAAAAAGAAGATAGCCCAACGGCCTTGGTGTCAGTGTGAGTTGTTGAAAGTATTGTCCACCCCCAGCTTGAATGGAGTTAATCAGTGGCACGGACTATTGTTAATTTCAGATAAGAGAGAGAGAGAGAGAGAGAGAGGGCGTGGGGCTGTGTTGTGTTCCTGTGTCACAAAGACCGCGTTAATCCCCACTTATTCAACGAAAACGCCTTTTCTGGCTATAAAGTGGCGACTAAATGAGTAAAAGGTCTACCTGGAAGACAGGGGCAGGCACACAATGTTAGCTCGGCCCTTCGAGTTTTTAGGTCCCTGGGCGGTTTTGCTGAAACACGTCGGCCCCATCTGCCCTTTGGCGCCGCCCACACAGGCCTCTCCTGTCCTGTTGTCTTTTCATCAGCGTCCTGATTAAAGGAAGGCATGTTCATTGATCTCAACGTGGCCAACGTGCCCCATATACATTACTCCCCTCTTCAAGGAATCTCTAGGCCATCTAGTCGCCCCGGCCCCGACTCCCTGCACCCTGTCTAGCTGTACCCCGCCTCGGTGCCCCTCTGTATCATACCCCCTACTGTATATCTAAAAGCACTCCGTTATGCATCTGTACTCGTGCATACCGCTGTAAACAGGGACCTCATTTGAGGGTCCCTTGCTACCCCTGTGGTCTCCCTTGCTACCCCTTAAAAACATTTTTAAATGTAAGCGCCTGGGCTGTGACTCTTTGTTCTTGGAGTGGCTGGCTTTCTTGTTCAGGCCTCATTAAAAAGAACAGGAGGTTCCACAAGTGTAACACTTTCAGCATTGACCCTAAATAAGAAAGAATAGGAATAAAAAATAATTTGTCTTTCTGGAATTCCATACATTCCATACATTAATTGCTAGACTCATTAAAGGTTTATTTCCGGCACACTTCAGGGGGTGAGTCACTGATTTAGTCTGTTATTAAACACCTCAAGTTAGCCTTTCATCCTTCTGAGCTCGATAAATGAGTACCAACATAGGTTGGGTGATATTGTATGTATATTTGTTCTATATAAAGTGCTTAAACTCATGTGCTCTATAATAACACATCATTATCATTTGGCCTTGGACGTCTGCTTGCATTCACAGTAATTTGGTAATATGGGCCTATACACACTAATATTACCGATACATATGGTGATCCATTCTTGTATGAAATGTTTATCACGTTATAGTGATATTGTGACCATATTTTCCATAGTGTACTTAGAAACAATGCTATGTGATGCCACTTCCTGTTTTGTCAAGGGGTGAAAGGTCGTGTTCCATCACTTCCTCTGATGTTACGTCAGGGTGGGGTCAAATGATATTGCTTCCTGTTATGTCATCAGACGTCAAGGGTTGTGTGATGTCACTTCCACTACCTCTGGCATTCTGGTGAAATGACGTCCCTGGTTGTAAAGCGCTCCGTTGTGTATCTGTATTGTTGTATACCTGTGTAAATCGATGTGTTGCTCTTCGAAGGTAGGTCTGCGCTCAATATATGCCATAATAATAATATTATTAAATAATAATGCAATGGCCTAAAGGTCACTCTCTGAAGGGTCGGCCCGTCAGGCTTGTGTGGACAGGTTTTGCTGGACAGTTCGATGACTTAGTGCACACTGTGCCACTGGTGCTTGGACAGTGGTGCGTCCAGACTCTTTTGATTCGGGTGGCCCAAGTGGGGCACTGATTTATGCAGGGGTGGCATGAAATACAAGTGCAGTGAGATAATGATCATAGTTTAGGATAATGGAGTGGCACCTGGGGTGGCCAATCAGATTCCAGGGGGACCATGTGACACCCCAGGCCAATCCCTGGACACACCAATGTTACTGGACCAATGTACTTTGAAATGCACCACTGGACTTAACATTTCCCACACATATATGCCCTGTGGTACAATTAGTGCTCGGGATGCGAAAACGAATGGGGCTCCAACTCCGTGGTGCGGGCTAAAGGGGGTCGCAGGTGGCTTAGACAAGGTGAGTGTGGCTCCACGTATATTGATCATGTCATCCCATGCCCAGATTGAGATACACTCCAGCAGTGACCTATTAAGCAACTTATCATTGAAAATAAGGATTCAATCCGTCATTCAGCCATCCCCACCTTCCAGATCCTCGACAAAAAGCACTTGTGAATAACCGTCTGTCGTGCACAAACTTTCTTGCACAACCTGCACAGAAGAACCCATTTAGTGAATACTCATCCAGCTTGCCTGTCCTGATGAAGGCTGTTCCATCCACAGCACATTTCAACTGCTCCCTGTGGCCAAAACACAGTTGTGTTGACAACCAAATTGCCATACAGTGTTGATTGCTCACACTGCTCACCAAGCTGACTTATTCAGATCAAACTATGTATTTATTTATTACATTTGTTATACGCCCAGACCCGGAGGTATCACGGCATAGTTACAGACAATGGGTAAATACAATCTTAATATTATAAATGAACACAGTAAAACAAAAGTGAGAAAACATACATTTTATATACAAGTGATGGGTGGGGGTCTTGTCATTGTGGGTAAGGGTCTTAATTCAGATTAGTATTGGTTGAATAACCAAGTTTTCAATGATTTTTTTAATTGTGGGTAGGATGTTTCGTTCTTGATGTTAGTAGGTAGGGCATTCCAATGTCTGGGAGCGAGGACTTTAAAGCTGCTTACCCCTGCTTTTTCTCTTTTGTATCGTGGGATTTCGAGGTGTGCATTGTTATTGGATCTGAGGAGTCTGGTGTGATGTTTCTTCATGACTGTATTAATGAGGTATTTGGGAGCTTTATTGGCGATGCATTTGTGTGTGATGCTTAGGGTTTTAAATAATATCCTAGCTTTGATGGGGAGCCAGTGGTTGTCCCTCCTGTTGGAAATGTGTTCAGACTTTTTTTTATGCCTAGTGCAGCTCGGAGGGCTTTATTCTGCATAAGTTGTAGTTTGGCTATATTAGTATTAGACGTGCCAAGGAAGAGTATATTACAGTAGTCGAGCTTGGATAGTATAAGCGCTCTTGCTAATGTAACGCAGTTGTCAGCTGTGAGGAATTTGCGACTAAGGGTGTTTGGATGTGTAGGAGGTGGACGAGGCTAGGGTGTTGACTTGTTAGACATCACTAGTGTGGCGTCTAGGTAGATACCTAGTGTCTTAACTTGTTTAAGCACTGGGATCGGGGTGCCATCAATGATGAATGATGTGTAAACAGGCTGTAGAGAGTGCATTTTAGAGGATGATCCTAGTATAAGTAGCTCTGTTTTGTCATCATTGAGGCATAGGATATTATTGGCCATCCAGTTTTGAATTAGTGAGTAGATTTTGTTGATGAGCAGTGAGTCTTGCTCATGGTTGCCTGATAGTGGAATGAGGATCTGGGTGTCATCGGCAAAATTGGTGTAGATGACACCCATAGCATCCAGAGCTGCGAAAAGCAGCTTAGTATAGGCATTGTAGAGAGTGGGGGATAGGAATGAACCTTGTGGGACGCCTACAGGAACTGGTATGGGGTCTGCTGATTCTTTGCCAATGGACACTCTAGAGGTCCTATCTGCTAGGAAGGATTTGATCCAGTCAGTGGCATCTTTGGATAAGTTGAGGTTATTGGCCAGTGTGACACAGAGTTTGTCATGGTCGACCAAATCGGCCGCCGAGAGATCTAGTAGCATTAGTAGGCAGAGTTTGCCTGCTTCTCTGGTGGCATCCATTTGGATTTTAAGATCGAGAAGGGCTGTCTCCATGCTGTGGTTAGGGCGGAATCCTGACTGTCGGTCCCCCAGTAATTGGTGGTGTTCTAGGTGGTTTTGTATTTGGGAATATGCTATTTTGTCGATTATTTTGAGGAGAAATGGGACCATAGTAATTGGTCAGTAGTTGGTGGGGATGGAGGGATCTAGGGTCGATTTTCTTAGGAGGGGGGTTACCCATGCTTTTTTGATGCTGGTAGGGACCGTGTTTGTGTTGAAGGGGGCATTAACAAATTCGGTAATAATGGGTGATAGGGTGGGTGCGCAAAGTTTGACTAGGTGGGATAGGAATTGGTCTTCTTTGCAGTTAGAGGCTTTGAGTTTGGATATTGTGTCTAACACTTCTTTGTTTGAGACTGGAATGAAGTGGAATGGAGTGCACAGAATGGTGTTGGGTCGGTTCGCTGTAATGGTAGGAGGTGTTTTTTTTTACTATCAATTTTTTTTTGTAACAGTAGGAATTTTGAGGCTAGGGCATTTTGTATTGTAGTGCACCAGGCTTTACTGGCAATGGTGGGTGCTATGACTTGACAGGGATTCTCTAGCTCTCTAAGGATGGAAAACAGTTCTTTGCTGTCAGAGTTGGCATTGGTGATGCGAAGGTTGAAGGAATTAGCTTTATGGGAGATTATGGCTGATTTGTAGTTTTTGTTGGCTTCTTCAAAGGCCTTCGCTGATTCTGGGGTGTTCGTTTTTCTGTGGAGGTGCTCAAACAATCTTTTCAAGCGTCTCAGGGAGACTAGTTCCTCATTGAACCAGAAGCATGAGCGTTTGTCTGGTCTCCACAATTTGATAGTGATAGGAGCGAGTGAGTCAATAGTGTGGGTAAGGCTTTGTTGGTAGCACTCTGCTAGGTGAGCAGGATTGTTAGTGTCTGGGGTTGTGTTGGCTAGGGCTGCACTCAGGGCGGGAGAGAGGTTGTCTGCTGAGAGCTTTTTAATATTTCTGGTTTCAAATGAGTCAAGTGACTTCGGGATGGTATGGTCTGTGGTGTTATTTTCTAATGTGAAACTGATGACGAAATGGTCTGACCAGTCTACGGGGAGGATGGAGTCAATAATGATTTGAGTGTTGAGATTGAGGATCCAGTCCAGAGTTCTGCCTTTGGAATGGGTGGGTTCATTGATAAACTCTACGAAGTTCATGTCAGACATGGCTGTGTGCAAGGCTGCTGCATCCAGATCTAGGGGATCGTTGTAGCCGAAGTTGATGTCTCCGAGGATGATGCATTTAGTGTTAGGTTTGATGATGGGTGTTAGTAGTAGCGGGATGTCCAAATTGGGCTATTTTTGTTTGGTGTTCTAGACACTACCAGGAAGTTAGTGGTGGTTTTGGGGTTGGAGGTAAATTTAACTAATAAGAATTCGTAATCCTGCATTTGTTCCCTTGGGCTATTAGGGCAACTCCGCCCCCTTTGGTGTTGGTCCTGTCTGTCCTGAGAATGCTGAATCCTGGGCGGATAGGAAGGGATAGGAGTGGGCCTGCAGCAGAGTGTCTACCAAAATGTCAAGTTGTTGGTCCACAATGAGGTCGTGGATTTCTATGGCATGTGCTCCGAGGGAGCGCGCATTAATAAGTGCGCCTTTGAGCGTGGGGATGGGGTCTTGAGGTGGTGTGTTCCCTAGGTTGGGTGAGTGAGTGGTAGTTTTGGTCTTTGTTGATGGTTTGATAGGTTTTTTGGTTCCAAGAAAATGTAAAGGGACCACCTTGCATCTGTATAAACTAATCCCTGCAGATTGTATAATTACTTGTCTATGTTTGCACCGTATGTTGGATGTACATTGTTTTTCCTGTGTTGTACTTTGCTCAATAATTGTATTTGAATGTCCTGAATTAGACTCATGAACTGAATTTTTATGTTTACTGTTTCAAAATTAGGTAAACTCATTAAAAAATGCTTCTGGGTCAGAGTATATTCGGGTACGCCCTGATCATTTGTATTTGTCTTGACCTTAGACAAGGGAATACAAAATATTTCGTTGGATGGTGAATATGTTGCACCGAAGAAAACACGTTCACTATCCACAAGCTAGATAGGCTGGCTTTGTCAAAGCTACACTACAGTCAAGGAAAGTGAGTGAGGCTTTATGCAAACACTGCGAACTGCATCACTTCTAGGGATGCCCCATTTCGTACACTAAGGCACAGTGAGATTAAATTATTTTCCCAGGATTTGAGCCTGGTCTGCAATTTAGGCACTAGACCAGATATCTTCCCTGCACTGGATAGTCTGGATTCCCCTAAGGGTAAAGAAATCTTCAACTTTATAGCGATATCTTGAAAAGTACACTGATCACTTGATAAACCAACCTGACAACATACAAATCGTAGTACAAACATGCTGAGTAAAACCTATATGATTGTACGTGTATTCTTCTCACACTGAAGAGACTTGGACGCACAGCAAAAGCAAATGTATGATATGGACACTTAATTGGAGTCACTGTTTCAGATTGTATCTTTTTACACACCTCTCCCATTGCTAATCACACATTGCACTTCTTAAGGGACATCCCACTAACAATAGTCAGTCCCATTTACAGACTCAATGCTGTATCTGCAGCCCTTTAACACCATTCACCCATTTTAAATGATCTGCAAAGCCAAGAAACAGACGATGGAGAACAGTGCTCTCCCAGCATTGGTAGTACAATTTAACATTATATACTGCATTATATTACACACTACAGCATGTGTATACCTTGGGATCAATGGCCCCACCTGGATGTTTGTGTGGGTGTACCTCTCGCGTTACAATGGAACATGTTTTGGGCGTGTCCAGAAGTGTGCACATTGCGGGCAACCGATCAGAGGAGGCTGGGACATGCCTTCGACTGTGCACTGCAGGCTTCCCCAAATTTCTGGGTCTTTGGAAAGGGCACTCCTCTCCCAAATGTAAGCACTGCGCAGACAGCAGTGATGCACACAGCTTTGTTTATCCACCAGGCAGATTGTTGTCATGCCCTGGAAATCCGTACTGGACCATACCACTAGGAGGTAGCTCATAGAAAACATGCAGCTCTGTGTGGCGCAGATGAATGGCCCCAATAAAAAGGTCTCGCCACCGAAAGCAGAAGTGGTGCGTGCTGTTTATGACCGGATGCATGGCTGTGATGATGGTCATGGAGGCCAATTGAAGTAACGCTTTATGGCGGGATAATTAAGACCAGGGAACGGTGTTTTGATCATGATGGGTCTGTCAAAGACGATGATGAAGAGAACCCAAGAACCAAGTTGTGGACAACATTCATTAGAAAGCCACCGGTACTTGGAGGAGTGTTATGCAACTCCGATTAATCTATGCGTGATCTGCAGGTCAAAGGTTCGAATCCCAGCAAGGCCAACTCAGCCTTCCATGCTTCCGAGGTTGATAAATGAGTACCAACTTCGTTTGGGTGATAATTGTATGTACATATGTTCTATGTACAGCACTTTGGCGACGAAAGCCCTGTATAAATAACACATTTAACACCCTGATTCATGGAATTATCTGCGTGAAAAACGCAGATTTGCGTGCCTTTCAGAAAGGCACGCACATCTGCCTTTTTCACGCAAATAATTCCATGAATCCGGCAGTAAATCATGAATGTCTTAATCACAGGAGTAGTATGTTGCTGTGTTCTCTTTTTTGCAGGTGTTTTGCTCTATTGATCAGATTTGAAGTACTCTCATGTGGCACGTTGAGAGGAGGGGCATTTTAAATTGGTTTCTTGGTGCCTTGACACTAGCTGAACTTTTTGCAATGTGTTGTACATTTTGAGTTAAAGTGCAGTAAACGTTTATAATAAAAATAAAGAAATAATGGCGACAGGTGAAGTTCTTGTCAGATGTCTCAACCAGCCTGTTAGGCATCGCAGCTTCTGTGGCTGGAGCTGTGATAGCAGGTGGCAATCAAAGTTGTCAGGCAACTGCAATGGAGATCAAGATCGTAGTAGTTGCACTTTACGGACCCCCCTACCCTGTTTTGCCTGCAGCTTGCTGTCTCAGCTGAGAAATATTTTTAAAAAGGAAAGATCATTGTACTTGAGCAGGCTGGGGTGACAATATTTAAGTCCAAGGCGGTCTTCCAGCGACTGGCTCTTTTCATAGCTGCCTGTGACGCTGGGGTGTTGGAGTCTGAAGGGAGCATGCAGTCATCAACCTACAGCATAAGTGGGCCTCATAGACGCCCATCAGTGGTTTCCAGGGCTCTATCCCTGAAGCACAGGAGCTGTAGACTGAGAGTAGACTAGGCTCTTCGGAGCCCTGTTTACCTGCGCATGTGACCATGTCATGTTTCTCCCCTGGCCCCGCTCATGCTTCTGGTTTGCTGCTGAGGGGCAATGGGTAGAACAAGAAGCGGGAGCTACTCTAATCTGCACTTGCACATTCTGAATACTCACAAGGCATAGTAGGTTCGTCCCTTTTACCTCGCCCCCCCCTGCTCTTAACTATTGTGTTTTTAATATTTTTTCAAACCCTTGCTCCCTCCCTGCCCGGTGGGCGCTTTGAAACAGTATGTTCTTATTGTATAAGTGCCTAACAAGCAATACATAAATAAATAAATCAGCCTCACCGCATCAGTAGGGCGTTAACACAGATAATCAGGAGTTCAGCTATTAAGATGCTTGTGCGTGGTGCTGTGGTTGTGTAACAGAGCGGTGGGTATCATTGGAGCCAAACCCGGGGAGCTCATTGAAGCCAGATCCACAGGCGTTGTTGGAGCAAGTGCTGATTTGCATGGCATTACTCGGATTACTGGGGTATTCAAGGCTTCACTTGGCATAGGATGGCTGCACCTCCACATGTGACGATGCCCTTCACAAATGGGGATTCTACCATGCATATAAAGCATTAGTTATTATTATTATTATGGTATTTATTGAGCGCAGACCTATGCTTCAAGAAGCATAACTGAGAGCTTTACAGAGGTATACAACAGTACAGATATACAGCGGGGGGTGGGATGCATAGGAGGGGTACAGCTGTACCGGTGGCGGGGAGTAGAGGGACAGGCGGCAGGAGGTGTTGAGGTGGAGAGATTCCTTGAAGAGGTGCGTCTTGAGGTATTTTCTGAATTGTAGGAGCGTGGGGGGGTGTGTCTGATACTGATGGGGAGGAGGTTCCATAGTCTTGGGGTATAGGCAGCGAATGTTTGTTTTTTGGTGCTTTGCTTTTTGCAGTGGCGGATTCCAAGTCTGGACGTGTCCTGGCTTCTGGTGGTGCGCTGTCTGCTGGAGATGCTGAGTTTCTCTGCAAGGTAGCTGGGTGACTTGGGGCGACTGCCTTATAGATGATGCAGCAACACTTGATGGTGATTTGTGCGTGCATTGGGAGCCAGTGAAGGTCGATGAGGGCCGCGGGATGTGGTCGTTTCTGCATAGACCCTTGATGAGGCGTGCAGCCATGTGCAGCGCACTTCTCAGGGGCACAAGGGAGGATGACGGGAGGCCCTCAAGGAGTGCATTGCCCCCATCCAGGTGGGATAGGACCAGGATTAATTAGTACTGGATGCCATTATGGGGGCATTTGAGGCTGCCCTTTGCCTGTGATGGTAGCTCCTGTACATGTGGGACTAGCCCTTACTTTGGGAACTGCACCAGGCATATGCGAAATAAACCACAGCCCTTGAAACTCTGAAGAATAGTCCGGACTTTTAAAACCAGGTAAAAAGGGGGTTATTATTGTAATCATGAATCTTAATCAATATAAAAAAATATTACATTTGATCGTCTTAACGTGGAGAGTCACTACAAAAGATTGACAAAAGATCCGACCACTGAAATCCACTCATTGATATATGACTCTACTATGCTGGCTCTGTGCCAAGGTGTAAGGGGCACATTGGCCGTGTTGAGGTAAATGAACATGACTTCCTTTAATCAGGAGGCTGATGAAAAGCAGCTAGGACGGAAGAGGCCTGTGTGGACGGCGCCAAAGGGCTGATGGGGTCGACGCGTGTCAGCAAACTCTGCCAGGGAGCTAAGAGCTCGAGGGCCGAGCTGACATCGCATGCCTGCCTCCTGCCTTCTACCTTCTACCCATGGAGGCGCCACTTTACAGCCAGCCCAGAACAGGCGTTTTCGTGGGATAAGTGGGCATTAAAGAGGCCTTTATGACAGGAACACAACACAGCCCTGCGCCCTCCTCCTCTCTCTTATCTGAAATTAACAATAGTTGTTCCAATGATCAACTGGATTCAAGCTGGTGGTAGACAATACTTTGAACAATTCACACTGACACCAAGACCGTTGGGCTATCTTCTTTTTCACCTGTCTTTGATAATCCCATTCGTCTTTTCAATTGAAGGTCCTTATCAGAAAACACAAGTACAGCACTATTCTCTGAATGTGCAATGCAAGTTAAACAGTCCATGGCATCGCTTCAGAGTCTTTTGTTATTGAAGCATAAAAACATAATTTTCTCCCGCTTTTTGTAAAATCCCTTAAAGAGTACGATTTCCTGTTTTAGTAGTATGTGTTAGGTCTTAATTAAGGTTGCCAGTCTCAGTGCTTATAAACAACGACCCAATCTTGATCCAACAGGAGTTGAGCGCACTGTCCACGACACAAAGCGTCCAGGGCTTAGCAGCCATGGATCTTAACTTGGCCGTAGCGGACCCTCCTAATGAACAAGCAGCCAGCTGGGTAAGTGGAAGATTCAAAGAGACCAACACATTGACACCCCCCATAGATTTAACGATAGATGTTGTCATCCAGCGGGACACAACACAAGAGGAAAGAAGACAAAACGATCAATCAATATGTAGCAACCAGGTAGCCCAGAAGAGGAATGAAGTTCTGGAGACCCCGTCACAAAACAACTCTTTGAGTATAACTGTGCCTGAGTTAGCTGGAAGAGGGGCCCCGGGGCAAAAAAACATGCCCTGCTTCGTTAGTATCCTGGAAAAAGCGAGATCGCCAGCGAACCCAGCCTCTCTCGACCCACAAATACCAGCCACTTCATCCGACCCGGGTAGATGTGGAATCCATCAAGCCACTGATTCACCTATATCTGATAAAGAAGAGGAGAGGAACACTGGTATCTTTACGATTTTTAAGGGGAACACTAATCACTTGACTGAAATGCCTAAAATGCAGGATAAAAAATCATTGCAACCAAAAAAGACAAAAAACCAATGCACCAAAAAAAAACGATGCTGTAATAATTCCTGAAAGTTCCATCATAACATAAAAACGGTACATGTTACTTTAAATCAAAACCTAAGAGCGGAAAAACCAAACCAGAACAAGAAGACCACTGAGGCGGCACAGGTGGATGAGCCTCAGGAGAGCAAAACTGTGGAAATAAGCGAGGACGACGACCAAATAAATGCATTGATGGACCTGTCTGTCTATGAAGAAGTGGACGATTCGGGAGTTGCGGAAAACGTCCTGCCAATAGGGACACCCTTAGGTCCTAACGTCCCACTTCAAGAGATGAACAAAGTAGCCCTTGAAGCAAAAACCATGGTTCCGCCGATGGCTTCCAATGAAAAACCTCCTCAAAGAACTTGTCTGTTGATATCAAAGATCGCACAGGATAAAGGAGAGTTGACCACGGAGGCAAGCCCGATCTTTCTCATCATAAAAGAAAGACGAGAAAAGCTAATCAAGAAAAATGCTGAGCTAGAAAGGAGGGAGATTGCGGCAGTCAAAATCACACCGCAATCAGTGCCAATGAACGAAAATCAAGGGGCTATCCTGACATCCAAAGGTTTTTACCCATAAAGTATAACGGGAAGGGGGAATCAACGAGCAAGTAATCTGCTCAGAAACAGGTGTTCCAGGAGAGAAAATTGTAACTATCACACCAAACAGAAAAAAAAGAAGGCAAAAACCGCGTATCACCTTATAAAGTGAAGCTGGAACGAATCGAGAGCCGAGATGACCTCATCATGAATCGAAATAACGTGCTACGCCTCTTACACTGTGTACCGCACCTTAGGACCATACAATCGTATGACATTCAAACAGTGAAATTCCCGCAAGAGGGGCGGAATGATTATGTGATCCTACATCTGAAGTAAAAAATGATAATAAACATTATCTTAGAGGCAGCGCCCGAGCTGATGTCATTAGGATTCGACATCTTGGAAATAATGAACAAAGGCAATTATAAAGAGCTCACACACAACCCCTCAGAAGCTCATTCAGAATTACCTACATGGAAGAAACCAACTGAGGTACGGACACCGGAGAAAATGCGACAGGCTTCCTCGCATCAGCGCAATGGGGATTTAGAAAATGAAGGGGAGTCTCAAAATGTGTCACTGGAATCTAGATGTGTGGGGGAGCTAATTCAAATAAAATTTGCCAGCAATCAAGCACTCAACGAAAAAAAAGTAGCCTAAGTGAATCCAGAAACACCGAGATTGTGGAACCTGACAACTGGGGATGGCTAGCCAAGGCATTGAATAAGACAACCCAAAGCTAATGCCAACCCGAAGCCAAGACCCCAATGTATAAGTTTGGGTCCTGGAACACCAGAGGATTTTCGCATTTGTTCCGAGAGATTTGGCTAATTGGACTGATGTTGTCTGTTTACAAGAGACGTGGCTGGATGAACATCCTATCTCTGGAGAGTATGAGGTTGCGTTCAACCCCGCAATTAAACAAATGTTGGGTAGGCTAATGGCTGGTCTATTAACCATAGTAAAAAAAAGCTCCGGATATCATATTACCAACAACAAGAATGTGTCCCACTACATTCAGACGACGTCAATCACACAGAAGAACGCAGGAAACAGAATGATCCATATTCTGAATCTATGGGTAAAAGTTGAATAACCCGGAATGAGACTGCGCCCAATGTGCAAGGGTGTGATTTATTTAACAAAATGCCCTTTTACAATGACACGTGTTTCGGTCTCCCATGAGACCTTTTTCAAATCAGGGCCAATATACTTAAAATCTTCTAGTGCCCCTACCAAGTTTGGCAAAACGTTGTCCACATAATCGGGTTAGATCCCGTCTGAGAATGTTGCGCGTTCAATCGCGTGCTGCAGGATATCTCAAGGTCATTTTGATATTTATTAATAATCAGTATTACCATGTCGCCATGTTAGAACAAACCGCAGCAGCCAAGCTCCTTTAAAAAAATATTCTGAATCTATATTGGAATCAAAAAACGGTCGGTACTACTGCTTACATAGACTAAGTGACATCTGTCATAGACGAATGGCTAGAGGCAGACGTTACTGCCGATATGTGATATGCGGAGACCTGAACATGAATTGCTTAATAACAATCAATGACCTAAAAGCGAACAACCCTAACAAAATACAACTAGCCAGACAATGGTCACTAGAGATGGATCTAAGAAACCTGGTGTTGTTAAATGGAAATATCGCAGGTGACATTCCGGCCAAATAAACTTGGTTTAGAGGCAACCAGCAATCCACACTGGATTACTTCTACGTCAGTGAGAAATTACACCAAAAAGCAATCTCATTGGAGGTGTATCCTATGAGCCATAGTGATCACGACTTAGTAATAGTGTCCGTTGCCACCACTGCTGAGCCCAAACCTTTGGCATGGACGTTCCCAGTTATGGTTGAATCTAACAGAGTTAGGCTGAGGCTAAAGGAGACGGACGTCAAACACATCATAAGCTCATACGTGGAGGGGCAAAAAGAAACCGAGTACAACCATCTATTAGCCTCATTTAAAGAGAAACAACAGGGCTCTAAGGCTTTAGGGTTTGTCGCAAAACACACATTCAATTTAGAGGTGATAAGAAGGAAGAGAGAAATGAGAGCACAAACAAGGCACCTGGCAAGAACGGACTGTAACCTTTACCTAACTGCAAAACGAGAATGCAAACAAAAATATAAACATTGGTTCAGAACTCATAAAGCATTCATGGCGCAAAAAGACTCAGAATTAATAATGGAAAAACTCCAAAATAAAAACTCCTCGGAATTCTGGAAGATAATTAACAACGAAGGAGCATCACAAATGGCATTGCTGGCCTATGTAATAACTGAAGCAGAGTGGGTAAAGCACTTCTCCGCACTATACAACAAAAGAAGAGTTGTAAGAGCGAGACCATCCTCCACACTTGAAAATTGGAATTTAAACTTTGAAATAAGTGACATTGAGGAGGTAATAAAAAAAGCCAGCTCCTCCAGAGCTCCAGGGCCTGACGGTCTAACGAACCACACTATCAAGCAAAATCCGGAGATGTGGACAGAGTTATGCTACGTTCTGTTTAAGAGGATATCGGCCAACTGTAAAAGCCCTAAATCATGGAAGAGTGCGATTATTATCCCAATCTTCAAGAAAGGAAACCGCGCTGAGCCAAAGGACTATCGCCCCATAGCACTCTTAGATGTGCTAGGGAAAGTTTATGCAACTCTGTTACAGCAGCAACTAGTGAAATGGGCAGCTGAATCAAAGCATATGGACCCACGTCAGACTGGTTTTGTCAAGGGAGTAGGATGTGCACTGAACCTTCTCTTGATAAATTTACTAAAAATGGAATCCATAAGAACTGGAACCAAGATGTATCTAGCCCTGATACTCTTCTCCCATGCTTTCGATAGCATAAATCGAGAACTATTATGGGACAAATTGAAGACGTGGGAGTGCCTTGAAAAACTGTTAGCGGCCATTCGAGAGCTCCACACTGGAACAAGCATTAAAATCCGCTTAGACCAAAAGGGCCCTTTGTCTGAGCCGATTAACACCTTCTGTGGAGTAAAGCAGGGCTGTCCACTGGCTGCAATTATATTCAACTTATTTCTATCGGACATTGGAAGATCCATCGACAGTGTTCGATCATTCTCTCCGAGAATACATGGATCCCCAATAAGTTGGATGTTATATGCGGATGATCTGATACTATTGGATGTCACCCCAATAGGTCTGCAGCGAAAGATGGACGCTGTGGACCTGTATGTAAGAGCAAATGGTCTACAGATCAACAGAAAAAAAGAGTGAGGTGTTAACACTACAAAACTTGAAAACATCTAAGCAGATAAAATTCAAATGGCACCTAGGAAAAGAATCCCTGAGCAATGTAACAAACACAAGATAGTTGGGCATGCAAATCAACGCAAACTTGAATGACAGTCCCTGGGAAGAGGTAGTTAAAACAAAATGCCGACAATTTGCATGCCAAGCAAGGGTCTTACATAAGAAGTATGGAAAATCTTCCATAAAGCCGGTAAGGAACTTCTGCTGCCAAAAGGTAGTGCCTGCACTAATATTTGGTCCGGAAAACGCATTTGGATGCTCCTCTGATGTATGGTCTACCTTAGAAAACATCTTCTGGGTAAGAGTCCTGCAACTACCGAAGGGAACAGCTACTGCCTGCATCAGACACAAACTAAATCTAATCTCAATCAACGCATGTGTCAGCTGGAATCTCCTGAGTTTGTTCCGGAAGGTGACAATGAAGAAAGTGGCTCTGCAGTTTGAAATATTGCATAATCCTGGTAATGGAAATCGTGCATGTCTTCTGTCACTATGGAATAAACGCTGTGAGGAAATGTTGGATTTCTATGTCATAGACTTAGAAACCTTACATGATAATCCAAATTTAGCAAAAACCAAAGGCTTGAGACTAGACTGGATTCTGACTGGGACCCAAAGTAACTCTAACAACCTGATGAAAGACGTCCAAAACGAATCCAGAAACTTGAACACTCTGCTGAACCACATCGAATTGTATGCAGACAATCTCAGCAGATCCTTGTATATACACTTTCACCTAAATGCCTTCAAAACCAAGGAGTGGATAAGAGAGCTACGTAAAGTGGAAGATACCAATTCAGAGAGTAGATTCTGCAAACAGAAGGAAGAAACTCTAAAACACCTGACACTCTTTTGTAAGGGCTTGTGCCCGCAAAGATCGCTGACTTTGGGGCCACAGCTAATGAAATATCAAACCCGGATGATTGGTGGCAAGCTTTGTTTGACTGCCGAGAGAGGCAACTGAATTATGAATTAATTCGCTTTCTGACACTGTTAGAAAAATTGTTGTTGTAATAACACAAAAAACAGGGGAAGTTGCTCTGATAGGGCACAAATGGAGGTGACTCTTGTTGAATGTATAACTAGGATTGTGATTTTATGATGATAAGGGGATGGCGGAGGGATAACTGTTGAACACATGAGAACATGTGTATTAATGTAATGTTTAATTCTTTTTTTTTAAAGGCTAATTTAGCCAATAAAAAAAAGCACAAAAAAATATATGCTCTTGTATTTCTTGGATATATCTCTTCTTTGTGCTTGCCAGTAGTGGGATATGGAGCCTTTTCCGGTAAGCAGAGACATGGGACCCAGTCGGGGGAGTGCTTTATTGACTTCAATCCGTTTTAGGAGTCAGACCTTTTGGTTCAGGGTGCCCGTTAGACACCCAGACGTGCTCAGAACATCGACAGTGATAGTTTTTCATATTTTTCATCTGTCTCAAATCTGTTTCCATTTAGTTTTCGCTGTTAGGTTAAGTGCCAACTATGAGCCAAAGGTACTGCATTGGAGTAGAGCTAGGTGGTGGCAGATGACATGTGAGGAAGGGAGCACATCATAGGGTGTTGATTGGTTATTTACCCACCGTGTGGCTGCCCATGGCCATGCTAATCCCTTTGGCCATGTATATGTTGGTATTGGGCATTCCTCAGGCACTTCTGTCTGATGCCCAGGTAATCACACCATTTTCCAACTGTTGCCATTTTAGGACCATGTAGTGCACTTATGGTAATGTCTGTCAACTGCCTATTCCATGTCCGCACACAAGCCCAGACTGTTCTTTCTTATACTGTTTTTAATAGAACTAACCCAGGCACGGCTCCACTCCCTGCGTTCCCTTCACCTGCATGACGTTCCTGCACCAGTGCAGGAATTCTGAATGTTATCGGAATGATAACCCAATGCCCGAGGAATGGGATCATTTTCAAAGATTGTGCCTGATTTTCCTGAACCAGCAAACAGAGAGCACAATCTGTGAACACGAAAAGTGCTATGAAGGCCGCCATTTTCTTTATGATCTATGCCAATCCAGATCTGCATCCTGGCATCTCGGTATGTTTGCAGTGAAGGGTGCAGAAGCCCGGTCACATCCAGAGTTGCAGCACCTGTGCACACACTCACTGAGCCGACTTCTCAGTGTGAGATGAAAGCTCTCAATCTCAGGCAGGAGCCCAGCCAGCTGTGCCCATTGAGAAGCTCTTTCCTGCAGTTATACCAGGAACGTCATTGTGCCGGCAGGAAGAGAAGGCGACCCCTTCTCATGTTAACACCTCCTCTTTCCTTAACATCACCCAGACATGTAGCAATGCACACTCAATTCCGGAGGACATGAAATAAAAGACTCGGAGGCAATAAAGAGGCTACAAAAGGATGGTGTTAAACAAGACCACAACCTTCTTTATTAGAATGGTAGTGAGGAAAGCCCCTTGGTCAATCATGTGCTTGCACACCACACGGGAACACTGATGCCATCCTGCTGGCATGCCACACCATAAGAAGGACACAGGAGAATCCACCTCAAGGGCCACAATGGGGCTGGAGCAGCCTTTTCTTTGCTGCTCCCGCCCAGTGAGCGCCAGGCGTTCCCCTTCCTCCCTCCCCAGTAGGAGTTCTGCTCAGTGGTATATACTTAGTTGTTGCAACTAGGATCAGTGCCAAAGTAGGGACGGTACCTAATGGGTCCCTTGGTCACAGCAACTCCCCTGGCTGTGGATGTCGGAATGATGCCCTCCTGGTCTCAGATGCTGCATAACATTGCAGACTTAGTTCATTACCAGACACATACTGGCAGAAAATAACATCTATCACACTAAAGCAGCACATTTCATAAACAGAGTGGTCTTTTCAAATTCGAAAATATTAACCCAATCCCAAAGAAAATATTATTAATCACGTCCACATTATGTATTTACCAAAAATAGCTTGAATATTCTTGAATCCATAGTTTGCTTCTTCCTAACATTTTCCCCATTTACACCCTACTGTCCTCCTCATTCACCCAAGGGATCTAGCAGACCTGGAACTACTTCTCCTATCCTAAGTGAGACCCCTGGCCCAAATGGGGTCCTGTCTGGCATGGGTTTACTTACAGATATAGGTATTATTGTGATAGCCACATTAGGGAGGATAGGATAGAAAAAGCACACAACGTGAATGTTTTTCAAAAGATGTGTGTCTATTGGTACTTGACTGTACCAAGGTATCTTCACTGTGGAGGTCACCCGGAGCATCTACAGACTGATGTCAATGGGACTTCCCTGCCAGGGACTGTAGATTTACCTGTTTTGAAGATTCCATTCCTGGGAAAAAAATAAACACTGGGAAGAAATAATGGTTGGGAGCAGGGCAGAGGAAGTGTTGAATGTTGGGCGCTGCCTGTGCTCCTAGAAGGCCTGGGAGCTGTCGACCTGCGCTTAGCCAGACCGGAGGAATGGACCGGCGGCATGGATGTAGAGGATACCAAACCTATGGCCACATAAGTGGGGCAAACACAGGTAAGGCATGGCACAGCACCACCTGCGAGCTATGGCTCACCTGGGGGCCAGACTGAGCAGGCCGGAGGAGAATGACGCCATGGGCCATGTCCGCGGTGTGGCCAGGGTGAAGGTGGAGAAGCCTGTGTGGGAAAGCCCCCTCGCCCCAGGGCCAAGCGGGGGGGGGGGGGTGTGTGGTGAAGAATCTTGTTTGCACCAGTCCAGGTTGCACGTGTAGTGCTGCTCACACCGACAAGTGGTCCTTGAGCTCTCTGAGGGACTTAACTGTTCAAAAACTGAGATTCAGCGTCCAACACAACCGTTGCGCTGCGTGGACTGTACCTGAGTGCTGAGGACCCATGCAGGTAGGTAGAACTTGGGTGGGGCAGAGATGAGGACTTGCCCGCTGGGTCTCTCCCACACAGGTTGGCCCCACTCAATGAGGAGCACGAGGACAACTCGCAGTAGGAGCAGTGAAAGGAAAAGGATCGACCGTCATGGAGGAAATAGGCAGGTAAAACCCTGTGAAATGCATATGAACCTCCATGGAAGAAAAGGGTTGACTTAGCTCTACTAATAAGCACCACAAAGAGGAGTGTCATTGAAGGGTAGTGAGTATCCTGATAGCCTTCAATTACACTGCTCTTTGGTTGCAGTCTATGGAGTCCACCACCAAAGTCAACAGCATGCCCATGTATGGTCACATTAATCTCTGGTACTGAAGGCAATATTAGCTCACAGGCAATGACCCTAACCTTCCTCTCTTGGGTGCGGGTTGTTTACTGCCTGTCAGTGGTAATATCCAATCTTATTTGTAAACCCAATCCTCCTCCAGTAGAAGTCAACGAGATTGCCAACATTCGTTTTGCTGACAAAATGAGAAAAATGCAAATTGGGAAGTAATCTACTTTCACCAATTTTATTTAGCCAGCAGTAATTAGACCCACCACTAGCCTGCAGTGGGCCACTCCTATGGTCACTAAATATTTTTTGACAACTCAGGAGGTAGATCTAGCTTAAAATCGAACGGCATTTGTACATTGTGCATTCATGAAATCATGAGACCAGCTACTTCAGGGCTGTACCCAAACATCCAATTGTTATGTCTTGAAGCTTTCCTACAGTTTATAAAGCAATCTTATAGCTGTTTACATCCATCTCATATCTCTTCAATGAGTCTGCTGAGCCTCTTGATGGTCAGTCTCAGCTGATCATCCCTCGCTCTCTCACCTCCTGGAGGGCGTAGCCCCTCCAGTCGTTCGACTCCTTCATCGCTGCCTTCCAGCTCCTGTGTATCCAGTGTCCCAGTATGCTCCCGGTTCAGCTCTCTCTCTCTGCCTGTTACAAGTTGCTTGAAGAACGATGCATTCCTGGTCACTTCCCTCAGTCCATTACCGGCGTTGACTATTGTCCCCTTAACGCCTGTCACCCACAAAGGTGTGTTCCTATACCATGGATCAGTCTTTTTTTGTATCTTCGGTTTAACCAGGATTTCATCTCCGTCACCAAAAACCTTTATCTCCGCCCTTCTCTTCCAATCAGTCAGTTTTATGGCTACTTACCCTCTGGCATCCTTCTCTCGTATCTCTGCTTCCGTGATCTCCACCTCCCCTTCTTGTATCCGCTTCGCCCTGTCTGCCTGGGGAAACCTTGTGTTTGCATTGTAAATGATCATTAGGTCGCAAGCGGCGCTCCTGTCGCGGGATGGGGCGTGTTCCTGTATTGTTGCAGCACTCGGCACAAGGCTTGTTGCATTGACATCCCTTTGACCAAAGCTTTCTGGATTGTTTTTTTTATTGATGACATGAATCACCATTCCGTTGGCCTGAGGCCACAGGGGCACCATCTTCTGGTGTACAAACCCCAAGGCTTTGCAGATTTCTGACATTCATGGCCGTTAAACGGTGGCCCATTGTCTGTTTTCATGGTGTGGGGGATATCCCACTCATTGAAGACCTCGTAAATTATGCCAACAACATGGGTGAATGCTGTGGAGGTGGTCGTCTTTACAAATGGGAACCATGGGAATTCATCCAAGATGACCAGTAGGTAGTCTCCTGTCTCCAACGGCTGTAACGCTCACCTGGCTCCCACGGAGGCACTGGTCTGGTCTGGGTTGCTGTGGCCTCTTCAAGCGTGATGCGCAGAATTCGGACCACCGATTGAACTGGACCCCCAAATCTTGCTTGTCTGGCCCGTAGGAATATCCTTCTGCAGATGAGAAAGGGGATTAACTGTCTGCTGAATAATGTGCTTGCTCCCCCCTTTCCCCCTTCGTTCTCCTCTGACTTCCTCCAAAACCCCCGGTTTAAGCTCACCTTATGGTTTGGAAGGATGAACTCTCCATCCTGCTTCTGGTGCAGGGGCGCGCGTTCGTCCAGTTACTTCACTGGTTTTAGAATGGCGTTGGCAAATCCACTTGACTTTACTGAGCGATACGCCGTAAGTATGAAGATGCAAAAGTTCAAGTGTGAGACTCCTTTTATGTTGTCTTTTTCTGTCCTTTTTTTCAGGTGAAGAACAAAGGCGATGCGTTGAGGGGTAAATTGCCGGGGTAAATCAGGTGAGTCAGTTGTTGATGCCCCCCGGTCTGTGTACAATGTTACCGTCGTATTCCTGGAGGCCAATGCCCTACCTCTCTATCCCGGGTGGCATCTTCATCCTTGGGTTGCCAAACTGCGATTAATTTGTACAATCATATCTTCTATTTTGGTTGCTGGGTGTCTCTCCCTCTCGATTGCTTTGTTGTCATGTCAATGCATAGTCTTATTTTAAGCCCTTCCTTTGTCAAAATGACCAAAGGTGATATCTACGGTGTGGGTCTTGTTGCCCTCTCGATGATATCATCCATCAGCTGCTGTCATTCCTGGGATACTGCCTCCCGCAAATGAAATTCTACTCTCCTGGGGTGCTGTGGAATGGGCCTGATGTTCTTGTTGATGTGCAGTCATGTAACAGTGTCTTTTAACTTGTCCAGCCCACGAAATAGCTCAGGAAATGTTTGCTTGATCACCTCTTTCCCTATCAGTTCCCGGAAATGTGAGCAATGTTCTGTCTTCCGGCTGAGTGTGCGCTACATCGGGCCACTGCATCATCCCAATAATGGATATCAATCAGCCCCAGTGCCTTTGCCATCTGGTAGCTGAACAGGCACTTCCCACTGACGGGACTCCTGAGCACGTGGATGGTGCCGTCAGTTGTCTTTTTGTTGTGCGAGAGCGCCCTCGGAAACTGCCCAAGTGATGGCAGAGGTGTGTTGGCTCTCAACTGGAAGATTCATACCTTTGACTGGGTCAACTCCCCCACGTCCCCCGTGTGTAAAAATTCCTGCTCTCCCATTATGTTGACAGTGGCGCCTGTGTCTATCAGGAAGCAGTGTGTCGCCTCCCCCATGTTGACCATCACCTTCGGGGCCTCGGCTCCTTCCTGCTCACCATGCATGAGGTTGACAAATTCACAGTTCTTGTGAATATTCATCATAGTCATGGTACATCTACCCGGGGTGTTCATACTCTTCCGGGCCATATCCACTCAGCAGCAGTTGCTCTTCCCATAGGGATTGCCCATAGTCTGTCCCCATTCCATCGTTCTCGCTATTCTCCTGGGAGCCGGTGGGTATACTGGCAGTGGTCTAAATGGTTGCTGTAAGTTCTCCTGGCCAGTGAGCACCAGCCCGTGGCCACCGCCTGCAGTTGCCATCCGGTCGGGAACGTCTTCCAGACTGTGCAAAATTGGCCTGGTCTGCCACACCTCAAGCATCTTTGGTTTATGGTGGGACACATACCGGTATGTGGGAATGCCTGGCTGCAGCGAAAACATAACCTCTGGGGGTGAGGACCTGTCCGCTCGTCTCTCTGTGGCCCTCTCGAAGCGGTTGGATTGTGGCCGGGTCCCCTTTCCATCTCTCTGATTGTGGAACACGCAGCCACTATATCCTCCTCATTTCTCTTCTTAGGCACTTCCGTGTCAGTCACTTGAATCTCTACCCTTTCTTGGACTCTCAACATCAATTGATTGTCAGCAGCTTATTCAGGAGTTGTTTCCAGAGCGCCAATGGCACACACCCCTCTATGATGGAAAGGCGGATGGCCTCATCGTTGGATAAAGCCGAGAACTGGCGGTTCATCGGCCTGAAGAAAGTCTCCCTGGGAAAAAGGGGCGGTGACAAAGAACAGCAACTTGGACAAATGGAATCCAGGATAATATGTAAAATGCGAGCAACAGAACATGGACTGAACACTGACCATGAGATGGAGTCTTTCCTATTACAATTAAGAAACACTGGCGTACATATACTGTGAGAACTGGTTAACATAGTTCCACCCACAACCTACAATCAAAGGAATGTACCAGTCATGCACCTGTATCTATTTAAGAAATGTGATTTTCCATGCATTATTTTCAACTGTACTAGTTGTGTTAAATGAGTCTCAGTGTGTTAATGGAACTACTTAGATTATAGGGGATCACCATGGATACCGATGTGGCGGGAAAATCGACACATTTTGGACCATTTTTAAACCTAATGTAGGCATAGAGATGACATGAGGCAAACTGCTGGGCCAGTTAACCCAGAATTGTGGGAAAACTGGCACTTCTTTGGCTAGCTTTCAAGCGTAATGCTGATAATGATATTAGTAGTCTGTGATATTGATAATGTTAGACTAACAGGCCGACTGTAAGGTACATGATATCATTTGGGAACACTATCAAATGATATGATATGGCATTTAAAATGCGCCTGTACACAAGTGTTTCTAGGTGTGATAAGACCAGGGGGTGAAACAGAGGGAGGACAAAACAATGATGTTACTAGGCCCTGTGTCATTCAGATCGTGCAAGTGCGGGGAGAGGATGGGGAGGAGTGCCAAAAGGGGGGTGGGGTGGAGAAGTGCAAGTAATCAAAAAGTGCAGCCAGCTAGTGGCTCAGTGCAGGTAAAGGAGAGTGCAGCCAACCGGTGGCTCTGAAGTGCAGAGAGAGGGTTACAGATACAGACCACAAGTGCTGTCAGAGCCAGGCTGCAGTGCAAGGTAGGTTCAGCTGGACAAGCGAGGACCTGGCCCATGTTCAGAGGGTGGCCAGGTGACCAATGCGTGGACCAGATAGGTCAACAGCATGGGAGAGGAAGAGAGAAAGCAGAGGCGAAGCAGAAGGTTTTGAGTTGCTTCCGGAACCGGAGGTGGTTCTGCTCAAGTTTTAGAGAGGCAGGGAGGCTGTTCCAGTGGGAAGCCCTAGCTGAAGAAAGAGATCTGCTTCCAACTCTCTGCTTGGAAAAGCGACTGACCCTCAGAGAGTTGGAAGTCGATGAGCGGAGAGCTCGAGAAGGGAGGTGTTTAGGAAGAGAGCGTTGGAGGTAGTGCGGTCCCAGGCCCCAGAAAGCAAGAAATGCTTCACCATCCCAAGAAGAGGGGACAAATACACTCAGACATGAATGCCTGTGGTCCTAGAAAATGGCAGCTAGAGCGTCTGTCATCACTGGCAACAACGCGTAGCTTCACTTTTTGTTTACACAATAAATATGGATTCCAAAATCACATGCGGAGCGCTAATCGATTCTTCCATAAAAAGAAGGTAAGTGCTAATAGATGCACCTTGTTCTATAAATGAGAGAGGAGGTTAGAGATATTTGTAAAAACCTTTGGTGGTGATGTAGACATGGAGTAAATTGATCAAAACAGTAACATTGATTTATGTGGCACATTAATTCCTTGAACACAAGGGGATGGACACATGAGAGCAGATTTTATTAATTGGCTTGGACAGCATTTAGAATGCACGGTTGTGCATTGTTATAAGAATAGAGTTGGAAGCATGGATTTCAGGAAACTGATACATAATTATATACCATTGGAATTGAAGACTGAACATGGTAGCTTTTGTATAAACATATATTTTACAGAACCAAGGGAACAACCCCATTTACTGTCATTGGAACAATCTTACTTCTAATCGATCCATGAAAAAATAGGACAACAAGGTGGGTATGCATGGGGAAAGACACTGTAAGCATAGCAAGAACAGACAATGACAACTGATGCACGATTAAGATTAGCCCTAAGGTTGGCATATGTGTGTTTGTTTGTTTATTTATAAAGTGCTTAGAAACAAAACAAGTGCTTCAAAACGCTCCAAGACGGGGGGTGGGGAGGGCGACATGGGATACCATCAAGGCCTTAGAGAATTCTGAAATGATATACAATAATAATAAGCATACTAGACCTGATGACATTTCTGCTAATTCAAGGGTGTTAACAGATAGTGGGGGAGGGCAGGGAGCGGGCAGGAGGGATGGGGTTCATGAATAACAAATTGACAGGATGCTAGTGCGTGACAAGTATTGAGGGTAGGAGGGAAGGGGGAGAGAAGTGGAGGCACGTAACAACTCAACAGCCATTCTAGAGAACATTTCTTGCTAGAATGAACACAAGTGGACATTGATGTAAGGGGAATGGATCAGGGGAGGGGAGGTGAATGGTTAAGTTGGTAGGGCAGTTTAAGGTGTGCCACTAACACAAGTGATACAGGTACACAATGCAGGATGGGGACAAGGGGAGACAAAGGGGGAGACATACAAACCTCACCCAAGCAAGTAAGTTTGTTGTCTTAAGTGCGCAGACAGGAAGTGTGAGTGATGGGGTAAAGGATAAGTGCACAGAGTCCAGTAAGTTAAGTGCAGAGGGTAATCTCATTGGAGAAGTGTGTGGTGCAGAGGGCACAATTAAGCACCTAAACAGGCACTAACTACCACTAGTAGTCAGATATGAATGGGAAATAATAATGTGAAACCAATTTGAGTATCTAAGCACTTCAAAGCATGCATTAGGTGTACATGGGTGATTGCACTGACACACAGATTGTCACCAAAGGCTCTGGCAAGCTTATAAACGAAAACCAACCCTGTGTATTAACTAATACTGACTGAGATCTGCTATTATCTCTCTCTCCCTGCCAATCCTCCCTCTGCCAACCCTCTAATCTCTCTGTTTTCATATTAATGTTACAATGATATACACATGATTGTGATCATTATCTCTTATGTTATCTTTTTTGGTTGATATCTATTATCTTGTGTATTCATATGGGTAATTGCGAGATTGATGTAGTAATTCAATCCTCAGCCGTTTTCTTTTTGTTGTTAATTTAAAGCCCAGTTTACAAAAAGGCCTTGGTGAGGTCGAAATATGTCTCAACATATATGGGCATTTGATAATGGTCATATTTGACAAAATAAAAATGTCCATCTGAATCAAAGTCTCAGTGACTATCATTTTTGGGGTGTCTGGCGCACCACTGGAGTACATCAACACATTGGGCCTCATTACGACCCAGGCGCTAATGGGTTAACGGCGCCGTAAAAGGCTGCGGCGCCGTTAACCTATTAGCGCCTAATTACGAGGTCCCTTTGCGGGACCCGACCTTAACGGCTGGTGTAGACCAGCCGTTAAAGTAGGGACCCGCAAAGGGACCTTGGTGCTAATTACAGTGCCGCAATTTGTGGCACCGTACTTAGCGCCTTCCCCATTCCCATAGAGCCCTATGGGGCAAAAATGGGAATGGGGAAGGGCCTTGGAGGAAGGGGGAATTACCGCCCCACAACCTTGTAATGGGGTGGTAATTCTCCTTTTCTCCATGGCGGAGTCGGTAACTTACCGGCATGGACCATGGTGCCAATAGCACCATGGTCTTCCGCCATGGTCGTAATGAAGCCCATTGTGAATTACTTCTAAGGATGGATTGGGTATACCTTAAATTACTCAGAAGGAGCGACAGGCAACTTGCAGTAATTAAGAGACTTGTGGCACAGAGAGACAAGATATACCCAGGGTTTTCCACATCATTGTATTCTGGATATAGTTCTTGTGAATATTCGTCAGTCATGGTACAGCTCCCCAGAGTATTCATATTGTTCTGGGTCATATCCCAACAGCAGCAGTTGCTCTTCCCCTAGGGTTTCCCTGTAGTCCAACCCCTGGTCCATCGCTCTCACCAATTTTCCTAGGCGCCGGTGGGTATACTGGCAGTGGTCTCCATGGTTGCTCTAAATTCGGCCTGGCCGGTGAGTGCCATCACATGGGCACCGCCTACATTTGCCGTCCGGTCGGGAACAGTCTTCCTTCTCGACAGACGATGTGAAAATGGAATTCCCTGCCACACTTTGAGCATCTGTGGTTTATGGTGGGACACATACTGGTATGTGGGGGTACCTGGCCACAGCGAAAGCATAACGTCTGGGGGTGAGGAGCAGTCCGCCCGTGCGTGAACACGTCTGTCTGTGGCCCTCTTGAAGCGGTTGGATTGTGGCCGGGTTCCCTTTCCATCTCTCTGGTTGTGGAAAACACAGCCACTGTCTCCCCCCTTCTCACTTTTTTCTTAGGCGCTTTCATCACAGTCACTTTAATCTCTACCGTTTTGTGGATTCTCGCCATCTTTATGACTTCAACGATTGTCAGTGGCTTCTTCAGGAGTTGTTTCCAGAGTGCCAACGGCACACACCCCTCTATGACGCGAAGTTGGATGGCCTCATTTTTGGAGAAAGCCAAGAACTGGCAGTGGACCAGCTTCTGTCGCAGTCGCGTGATGAATTCCTCCACGGTCTCATGTGGGGACTGTTGACATTGATTGAAGACGTACCTCCCATAATCCCTATTGGGTTGTATCACCAGCTTTTTATTTAGGGCTGTAACAAGGTGGTTATGTCCTCAGCCGGGATCATCTTGATGATGTCTTTAATTTCCTTCTCGGTTAGATTCATGAAAATGTCCTTCAGAACCGGCGACGACTTCTCCTCAGCGGCCCTGATGAAGTCGTCAAAGTCTTCGACCCACTCGGTCCATCGCAGTCTTTTATCCTGTTGGGGCTGTAGGTTAAAATGGTTTACTCAAAAAGGCCAATTTTGTGCTGCTTTGTTGTAGTGCCCCCTGAGCGTCAGCCTGTTCCACCGTGTCAATTTCTTCTGGATTACAGGGCACTCCTGGCGTGCAACTTCCCTTGTGGCACAAATGTCACTGTATGTAGTAGCCCTTGCCAGCGGACACACGAATCTCCCCCTTCCACTGGCAGGCCTCTACTGCGTTGCCCCACGCTGTAGACCAGCATGCTGGTGGTGCTGGTCGGACGGGTCTCCTCTGTGTGTATAATCCGGGGGAAAAACTTCATATGGCCCACTGGCGCACGTTAGGCAGTGTGCAGCCCTATGTGTAGTATAAAGCGATGGTGCTCTCACTGGCAGCACTCACGCTTCCTCTTGAAGAACCTTGCAGCTTGTTTAAAGGCTGTTTCCTTCAATGTTCAAACACGCAGTAACATATTCCACCACTTGATGAACCCTGCAGCCAGGGCTGTCATTTCACCAAAATGCCAGGGACAGCAGAAGTGAAATCACATGACCCTTGACCTATGATGAGGTCACCGGAAGTGCTTTCATTTGACCCCACCCCAAAGTGACATCACGGGAAGCGATGAAACACAACCTTTTAACCTTTAATAAAACAGGAAGTGGCATCACATAACATTGATCCTAAGTTCACTACACTATCAAAAATATGGTTACGATATCACTCATGTGATATACATTTCATACAAGAACGGATCACCATATGTATCCTTAATATTAGTGTGTATAGGCCCATATTACCAAATTACTGTGAATGAAAGCAGACGTCCAAGGCCAAATGATAATGATGTGTTATTACATAGCACTTACGCTTAAACATTTTATTTAGAACAAATATAGATACAATATCATCCAACCTGTGTTGGTACTCATTTATCAGAAGGATGATAGGCTTGGCCTTGCTGGGATTCAAACCTGTAACCTGCAGATCACGCACATCACAGGAGCAAGCGCTAAACCCACTGAGCTATCTTACCGGCTATAGTAAAATTAGCAAGTACATGTCTGAATGTTCTCAAAGTCAGAAAGCAAATTACACTGTGTAGTGGATACCATCAAACTGGTAACTGAGATATAGCAGCAGGCATTTCTTCTTCAGGTCTGGTGCAAAGTTGGCCACATGTCAAGCCTGCGTGGATCTACTTTGTAGGCTTCAGACAGAGGTCGGCAAAATAGAGAAAGCAGCGCACTCACATGACATCCTGTACTCTCGGCACTCGTTACCTCATACATGCAAACTAACATACTGAACAGCATGCCAGGGAGATGAGAAAGAAAGACACATTGCAACAAAGCATTAATTGTGACACAATGAAATCAAGGGCCACTTGATGTGCTATGGTCAAACATTTCTACACTGTAAACAAGCTTTTAGGCCAAGGATTCTGTCAAGTGACTGAGGACACTGAGATATAATGTCTTGTGATGACTGTAAGAGAGACAACAGCAGAAAAAACAACTTGCGAAAAGCAAAATACATAGGGCCTCATTACGACCCAGGCGGACTTCGCGGTGCTAAATGCACCGCGAAGCATGGCGGAAAGCCGCCGATAGCGCCATGGGGGTTGGCGGATTTACCGCCCCATTCCGACCTCGGCGGAGCGGTAAATCCCCAATCCCCATTCTGCCCTTCCCCATTCCCATTTTTGCCCCATAGGGTATAATGGGAGTGGGGAAGGAGTTAATTACGCCACCGTAAAATACGGTGGCGTAATTAACAACGAGGTCCCGTAGCGCCATGGTTTTCTCCGGCTGGTAAAACCAGGCGGAGAAAACCTCCATGGCGCTACGGGAACTCGTAGTATGGCGGAGAGGTACGCCATGCACTACGCTGGCGTAATACCCTCTCCGCCAGGGTCCTAATGAGGCCCATAGTCCGAAATGGATGCTTATATTATACTCTAAATGCTTTTTGGAGGTTTTTGTCTGCATTGTAAATTTGTGGTGTTTAAGAGCAGACTAAATCAGTGACTCACCCCCTGAAGTGTGCCTGAAATAAACCTTTAATGAGTCTAGCAATTATTGTATAGAATTCCAGAAAGCCAAATTATTCGTTATACCTATTCTTTCTTATTTAGGGTCACTGCTCAGAGTGTTACACTTGTGGAACCCCCTGCTTTTTTTAAGAGGCTGAACAAGAATGCAAGCCACTCCAGAAACAAAGAGCCACCTTGGCTCTTGCCACAGCTCAGGAGCTTCCATTAAAAAGGGAGACCACAGGGGTAGCAATGGCGACCTCACGGGTCGCAGTTGCAACCCCTGGTGACCCCCAAATGACATCCCTGCCTGCAGCTTGTGCAAAGGCTGACTCCTTCAACAGTTCAAACATGCAGTGACGTAAATCATAAGCAATGCAGCCTGCCCTTAACTACGCGGCCCACTTCACCTGGCCGCTATAAATGTTAATTTGGGATCGCAAACCTCTTACTGTGGGCGCGCTCACCATGAGCTGGGTGCCAGTCTCAAATCATGCTCAGGGGCCGCAAGAGGGGCCGGGTGCTCGTGGCGCGTAGCAGCGTTCCAGGCCACATCCCAGTGGGGAGCGACAGTATGAGGAGCTGCAGATGCAGCAACGTGTTCAGACGCGTCACGGGACGCGGGAGATCTGGGCGACCCAGCGGGATACATCAACAGACGCACTGTAAGCGCTACATTGTAGCTCCGGAGGACGCTGCAGGAGGCGCAGCAGGACAGGGACGGAGGCTCGTTCCACCTCGTCGGCAGTTGTTAGCCCCAACAGGGAGTTGGAAAGGATGACAGGGGATACTTCATACACTTTTACTTTCTCTTTATTAACTAAACCCATCCGGCCGTGACTCCTCTTACAACCAGGCTACGGCTGTAACAATAACCATATATCATTATTCAGTTCCGAAGACTCGCTCTCTGTTTTTTATCACATTTCCAATTGGATGTATATACTTGACCAAATTGTTCAGCAAAGTCCCTTCCATGTGAGATGTACAGCATTCTGTATGCACTTTGGGCCTGGTTTGTGCTCTAGAAAATTACTGAAGTCAAATATATCTGAAACCTCCAAATATTTGTACTCCGTCAACAATGAGGACGCATGCTTTCCCAGCCACTTCCTATCATTTTGCATGGGATCTACTTACGCCCAGGAGTTGCACAAAGCTTTTGGTGCCAGGAAGGCACAGAAGACATAGATAGAGCATGGCCATACACACAGGGGGCCGGGAATACATGTTTTTCACCTGTGTGCCTGTCTTGACTCTCCACATCTGTAGATGCGCCTAGTCTAGTTAGGGGAGTGCCATCATCAGTACTCATGCAGGAGGCTGATCCTCCAGCATCGAGGAGTAGGTGAGCCGCACTGGATGGGGAAGGAGGGCTTCTGCAACTGTTTATGATTTATCCTGACCCCATCACCCTTTCACCACTCCCCTTCCTTGTCCCTTCTCCCACCTAGCAATGTCAATTCAACAAAATGCCTGGGGTAATGGAAATGACATCATGTACCCAGTGGCATCACAGGAAGTGACATCACAAGTCATTTGAACAAATCAACATCAGAAAAAGTACAATAGCAAAATGTACTAAAGTGAGCAAAAAACCTTTAGTTTTCAACCACATATTAATTCCGGGTGTTATCTCAATATGTAATGGGTGCAGTCATGCTATGCCAGAGGCATTCCCATCAGAGGCCAGGAGCACTTCTTTCTTATGCCAGTACCTCCGCATGTGGCCAGTTACTAGCATATTTTATCAGATAAAGCAGTTACCACGCATAGCCATTGTAAAAGGGCCATCTTTCTGACCCTGCCAAGAATGGATGGGGACCTATCTGAACCTGGAGTGGGAAGCCTACCACAGTCTTGCCCCAGAGGTGGGGTGGGGGAGATGGGAGGCCTCAGACTCTGCCTCTTCGTTGTGTACCTGCTTGTATGATTCAAGCACAGCATATCTGACCTCATACCTACACTGCGCAATGCTGACCAGTCTGTTCCACCAGGGAACTCCAAGTCCCAGAATACCCAGCGGGTGAAGAACGAGTGATCTGCCCAACCAGAAGAAAAATAACAAACAACTTCCAAGCGGCTTAAAATCTCAGCAACCAGACCGGAAATCTAAACTGCTTAGTGATCAGAGCACCACCGGCGACTACAACCAAGGGCAGAGCATGGAGAGCTACATATCAAAGAGTAACACAGACTCCCTCAAGGACCGGACTGTTACCAGACCATGGAGTGGTCGGTTATGAATGCTTCATCCCCTGGGAATCCCTCACATGAACTTGGGAGCTAAGGCTGTTTGATGCCATCGCGGTCCGTGATTGCTAAAACCTGGTGGACTCGCACATCAGAGAGGGGGGCGGGCTTAAGCCCCCCTTTATGCTTTTGCGCACCTGTGACACCTCATAGTTGGGGAAGGAAGGCAGCGGTTGGCCCGGAGAACAAGGGGAAGGAGGCAGTCAGTGGGACGGGAAGAGGGCAGGATGCAGAAATGTGTGGGTGAGTTCAAGTAAGGGAAGGAGGAAGACCAGGAAGAGGGAGACGAAAGTGAAGAAGAGCGCGGAGAAGAGCTGCTGAAGGAGTGTGCAAGGTGAGGTATTGCTTGATGATAGACGGTGATATTTCGTTGTGAGTGTGTGTGGAAAGTGTGAGCGTTACAGAGTAGGGCATGTATGGTAAGGTGAGTGGAGGAGTGAAAGGAGGGTGACTGAGGGAGAAGATGTAGTAGGAGAGTGAAAGAGTGGAGAGAGTGGTAGTAGTAGTGTGGAGAGAGGGGTGATAGTGTGGAGAGTGGAGGAGTTGTATAGCAGGGAGGGTAATAGTGGAAGAGTGGGGGTGGTAGCAGTGGGGTGCAGCATAGTATGGGGAGTAAGATCGGAGGGTGGACGGTGGTGGTAGAGAGAAGAGGAGCAAGGGGCATGGGTGGAGAGAGTAGGAAGTGCAAGTGAAGGGAGAGATGGTGGGTGGAATCGGAGGCAAGAGAAAAGGAGGAGAATAGGGCTAGAGACAGAAATAAATAATGGGCCTCATTACAACTCTGCCAGTCTGCTATTACTGTTCCGGTAATTCAGTTTACCAGCACGATCCCAGACCGGCAGAGTACAGGTTTGCCGGTGGGGTAGCCTGATTTACCTACAACCAAGAGTTGGAGAAAAATCTGGCTCCCCACTGGCAAAAAAAAAAAACTGCTGATATTACCGGTGCCTGTAATACCGGCAATCCCTCCATGCAATGGGGGTTTACCTACTGTTGCCGGCACTTGTAATATGACGGTTATTGCAGCATATCAGGCGCCGGTAATGGTAGGTCGGTTTGCTGGTGTCCCACCGGAATTACCGGCGGGATACCAGCAAACATATAATGAGGGTCATTGGCTTGAATCACAACTCACCTGCAAAGAGAGGACCCTCAAACAATCCTTCTCCTGTCACACACCCACCCACTGGAACTTGATCCCGGTGTCGGCTCGGGGATGCCACCACAATTCTCTAATTTTGCAGATCTCTCAGAGCTTGGCTTTTTCAACAACACCGGAACAAGGACTAATTCCAATGGATGCACAGACCAACGTACAGCCTGCAATTCCCAGTACTGCTCTACTGTTAAAAGTTGCCAGCCCAAACCTTGGCTATGCACACCCTGTACAGCGCTCTGCTGCTCTTAAGCTAGGCCTATGCTTTAAACAACAAAATAAAATAGGAGGCCATGGAAGTAAAAGACCATTTGAGGCCAGTGTATTTGAAAGTAACTTATCTTAAAAACAACCATTGGGGAGTTTAGGTCAGGGACCACCTAGTTTATTTCCATAGGGAGTTAGAGAGGTAAGGCGTTTGCCTTTAAGCCATCACACTATGGTAGACACTTATTAGCTAGTGGGGTTACCGAGGGAGGGACCACTCATTTATTTTTGCATTTGTTGCAGCGCACTGAACCCTTGGGTGTGTAGGTGCTGGTTACATTGTGAGAAATACAAATACAGAGAAATACAGAGTGGGAGACAGAAAATACAGAATACAGCAAATACAGGAAACAAAAGTGAACACAACAGGGTAGGAGGGGTGTTATAATGTCTTAGAGTCTAGGTTCAAGGAGCCGGTGGGAGGATGGGAAGAACAGGTATCTGAATGCCTTAGTCTGTTAGCTAGGGGAACTTTTAGCCGAAAAGCCAAGCTTTTAAGTTTGTTCTAAATCTTCCAGTAGGAGGCTTCCTTTCTCAGGGTGATGGGAAGATTGTTCCAGAGCTTGACGGCCTAACGGGAAAGCTCTGTCCTCCTGCGGTCTTTCTGGAGAGGTGGGCACTCTGAGGAGATGGCTGTTCGTGGATCTGAGAGGGCGCAGCAGGGTCTATTTCTCCACCCAGCATGAGAGGTAGGCCAGGGCAGTTGTTGTGGTGCACTTGTGTGCGATGGAGAGTGTCCTAGATTTAATCTGTTCCCGGCTTTTGTGACATGGTCATGCTTGGACAGACATAGGGCTGCTCAGAGGGCTTGGTTTTGGATGATTTGCCGCTTGCACAATTTACATTCAGAGGTTCCTACAAAGAGAGCATTACAGTAATCCAGTTTAGTACCGGTGATGGCTCTGGCAATAGTGAGGTGGTTGGTTGTGGTGAGGAATGGCTTGCTGTCGTTCAGTAGTTTTACGTGTGGGCTTCAGAGGAACCAATGGCGTTGACCTGGCGAGAGAGGTCAAGGGTGGCGTCTAGGTAGACGCCCAGGGATTTGGCAGCAGAAGTTGTTTTGATCTGGTTGCTGTCAATGTCAAATTCTTTGTAAGCTGGGTCTAAGCTGCGGAGGGTGGAGTGAGTGCCTACAAAGGATCTCAGTTTTGTCCTCACTGAGGCATAACTTGTGGGTTTCCATTTAGTTTGGGACAATGTCATAAACTGAGTTGTTGGTTGAAGCATTAAAGTTGTAGGATCCAGAGAGAGTGAGGAGGATTTGGGTGTCGTCAGCATAATTCGTCTAGGATCTGCCAAGGGCATCCAGATGATCAAAATTGTGTTTAGTGTAAATGTTATATAGGGTCGGGGAGATGCAAGATCCTTGTGGGACTCCACAGGTTATTAATGTCAGTGGGGCAGCATGGTCGTCCAGGAAGACACGGGAGGATATGTCTGCCAAAAGGATCTGATCCAGTCTGTTGCCGCAGAGGATACGTTTATTGTTGTGGTGAGGTGGTTGCAGAGTGTCTGGTGGTCAATGAGGTTGAATGCTGCTGATAGGTTCAGCATGAGGAGCAGGGCCGGTTTGCCTGAGTCTTTGATGTTGCAAAACTGTTTTTGTAGGTCCAGTGGGGTCAGTTTTGATTGGAAGCCTGATTGGTGGTTACCCAAGAGGTTGTTATCCTTGAGGTATTGTTGGACCTGAGCATATGCTGCGTGGTCGAGGATTGTAAGGATGAAGGGTACGGTGGTGATGGGGCGGTAGTTGGTGGGGATGGTGTGGTCAAGGGAGGTTTTTTTTAGAAGCTGGAGGATCCATGCTTCTTTCAGGGCAGTTGGCACAGTATTTGTTGTGAAGGAGTAAATGAGGACGGATGTGATGATGGGTGTAAGTGTCTTAGCGCAGTCTTTGATGATTGGGGCTGGACAAGCATCTCCTTTGCATCACGAGGGCTTGATGCCTTTGATTATATTTGGGATTTCAAGTTCCGATACCGGGCAGCAAATTGGGAGACAGGTCGGCTGGTAGGGGCAGTGAGGGGAGTGGGGGTGGCTGGTGGTGTTTTGGCGAGGATGGTCAATTGCTTGGTGCCGATTTTCCTCTGGAGGGAAATGATTTTCCCTGTGAGGGCTTCTTGTATCTTTGTACACTATGTGTCATCTATGATGAGGTCTGAGAGACGGGAGACTGGCGACTGGAGTTCCTGTAAGATCGTGAAGAGTTCACGGGTGTTGGATTGTGCATTGTTTATTCTAGCATTGTAGATGCTGGCTTTGGCATCGTGAATTGCTATTTTGCAGTCTTTGGCTAAGAAGGTTTACTGGGCTTTGGAGACTGTGGACGTTTGTTGGCGCTGGAGGCAATGAGCTCAGGGTTGAACCCGGTGTTCTTTTTTAAGGCTTGCTTGGCTTTGCGCTTTTTAAGCGGGGCTAGATTGTCAACAGCTAGAGCAATAGTGTTGTTGTATAGTTGGACCAAGGAGTCTGGGTTAATGTTGGATGGGCTGAGAGGAAGGGTGGGAGGTGGTCCTTGTTCAGGTTTTTGGTGCTTCTGGTTTCATTGGATGACAGGCGCTGGGCCTCTTGTTGTTGGGGAGGTCGAATGTGATAGTGTGGTGGTCAGACCACGGGCAGGTTGTGGTGATGAGGCTGGTCAATTTGCAGTTGAGGTCAGCAATACAATCGGGGGTGCAGCCCTGGATGTGGGTACGTTCAGTGGCTTGCTGAACGAAGCTGGTGTGGTTGAGGGATGTGGCTCGACTTTTTGTATGTGGGTCTGTGGGGTCATTGAGGCCAAGGTTGAGGTCTCCCAGGATTAGGATGTTTCAGCTGGGCTTGGTGGTAGGATTGATGATAAGCTTAAGGTCTTCCTCGTCTTCCTCGAAGAATGATATGGAGGCTGGTGGGCGATAGATGAGATTGAGATTCAGCGTTTTGGTGGTTAAGAGACTGAGTATGGTGGATAGCATTTTGCATGTTTGGGGTAAGACTGGAGTTAGTGGACCTGATGGTGATGGCATTTTTGTAGATAAGGGCGACTCCGCCGCCTCTGCTGTGGGTTTGTCGTTGTGCACAATGGCGTATCCTGGGCGGATAGCAATGGATAGGGCAGGGCCTGTTGCAGGGTGGAGCCATGTTTTCGGATATGGCAAGCAGGTCGAGATCATTTGAGGGGATAGGTCGTGAATTCTGGGGGTGTGCGCAGGGACTGATCTGGCACTGATCAGGGTGCATTTGAGGGGCTTGTTGGGAGGGGTCACTGTAGGGGGTGTGGTGGTGAGCGGGTGCAATATTTGGGGGCTGGGTAGAGGGTCAGGTGCGCAGGAGGAGGAGTTAGTTTCTGGTGTGGATTGAGGGTGGAGCTGAGGGGGGCGGTGTGGGCTGATTGTGGGTGCAGGGTCATCTGGCGCGGAGCTGGAGGCGGTGATTCATGATAGATATTGGGCGAGGTAGGCAGGTGGGGGTCATGGCCTCTTCATATTTAGTGAGGGTTGTTTTGCAGCAGGTAGCGGGCCTGGGCGGGTCACAGCTCTGGGTTGCGAGATGTATGCCTAGATGCAAGTGGCACGATTGTGCTTGCCTAGTGCAGCGGGAAACGGGCATGGCTGGGAGTCGGGCGCAGTTCGGGGTATAAGATGCGGGGCTTAGATGCAAGTGTCTCATCACTCCTTAGGTTAGCTAAAGAGGGACAGCCAATAGAGAGCCCCTGGCCTACTAATCAAATGAAAATCATTGAACTGCCTGTCAGAGTTGGTGTGTTCATGAGACCACCTGTCACAACAGAAAATGCTGAATACTGGCAGGCAGTGCTATAAAATTCTAAACACAACCTCATACACCCCCATAAAACCGTTCATACCAGGTGAAACCTCAAACGCCATATATTATCATCATATGGTTCTACAGTAGAATTAGCATAAGTGCTGCGATTACTCCTAATTTTAAGATCAGTTACCCAAATACTGTTATTTTAAGCCAGGTAAAGCCTGGAATTCGAGATACGTTTTTCATAACGCATACTTAACTGAATCATTTGTGGTGTTCTCAATTTGAGATGTTTGAGAAAATTAAACCCTAATAGGTAACGTGATTTGTTCAGGATCTCTCATTATGATCAAGTGGGGAAGCTGAGACTTCTGTCTATTTCACTGTCTCCAATTTACCCAGTAGATGGCATCTCCTATCATCCCATCTTTCATTTTACACCAACTTGCCAAGATTTTTGAATTGTGTTCTTCCATGAGCAAGCACAATTGTTTGTGTTCAATAAAGCACATATGTGAAGCACCAAATCACATTCTAAATGAAGATAAAAATGGAAAACAAATCTTTATTGAAACCTGTCACCAGCTGGGTAAACCAAATATGATTTATTGTGATGGGGTGCAGGATGAACACCAGAGCTAGGTGTAATCACTTAATTCACTGGCCTATCCCCATTCGATTTGCTGCAGAAAAAAAAGAGTACATTTTTTAAATGTCTACAAGTACATAGAAATAACTTATTGACACGTTTTTAAATGAAATGTCGCACAAAAGACATAAACCATCACAAGCAAACTGCGATAGCACACACAACCACACACACTGCAGTCACATAAAATGTACACAATGGAATAATGCTACCAATCCAAAACTATTTCTGAAGATGTCATGTCAAGTACAATTGTGGAAAATATTTGGGACCTCATTACAAGTACGGCGGTGCAGTAAAAAATTCTGGTAACGTGGCAATAATTCTGTTACCGCTGCAATACTTCACCGCCGTACTATAGGTTTGGAGGTGAGGTGGAGGATATTCCTCCAGCAAAATGCGGAGAAAAATCTGCTGCCTTACCGCCAAATAATTGGTAAAATCGTCGGAATTACTGCCGGCTGTAATTTCACCAAAATCCCCATGGAGTCCTATGGACTTCAATAAATGGGGTCTTACACTGCCTACAACCACTTGGAATCTGGCAGTATATCTGCTTGACCAAGTGGCAGTAACAGAAATTCTGCTGGGCAGTATTCCTGCAGATTTACCACTGGAACACTGCCAAACTTGTAATGGGACCCTTTGTTTCAGACAAAGTGTACAATCCTTCAGGAAACACTTGTGGTTGTGGCTCCCACTTTACAAGAAGTCAAGAGAAAAAAAGGTTAATTGTACTAAACATACCCAGAGTGCTGTAACCAAAGAGATTTTTTTCAGACAACAGTTTTTTTCTCACTGTGCAATATGCACTCTTTGATAGTTATAGGTCAAAGGATCGACTGCAAAGGGTCGAATGACAAAAGGTTTGAGTCAATAGTCTCGAAAACAAAAGGTTTGATTTTTTTTTTATATATATATTTTTTTGGGGGGGGGGCCCAACTCCCATTTTTGTGGTAAAAACCACTTTTTTTACCTACATGGAAACCCAAAAATAAATATATAAATAAAAAAAATTCAAACCTTTGGTTTTCGACCCTATTGACTCTCACCTTTTGGATTCGAGCCTTTTGTGATCGATCCTTTGACTGGACACCCTCTTTGACATCTAAGTGTGAGGGCCAGTTGGCCAGGTGTCTCAGACGCAGTGCAAGGGGTACCAAGAAGATTGCCAGTGGTAGCAGCTCGTACCTCAGCTACCCCCAAATAATGTCCATGCACGCACCCTACGCCCCTTCACTGCTACCTTCCATTCCTTACCCTTTAATCCCCAAAACCAATCCCGTTACTTCGACCCCCTCCTATCCCTTCACCCGCTTTACATTTCTCCTTCACCCCACCGCTTGCTGTTTCTCTTAATCCCTCCTCTCCCCACCTCTCACCTACGTCTTCCCCCTTCACCAAACGTCACTTGTATCCATTTTACCTCTCTCCTCCCTTCCCCACCACCCTTCATTTTCCCTTTAATCGATTCATCACTCCTATTCCTTCACAAACCCCCCCTTTCTCCTCTCCCTTCACCCCACCTTTTGTTGGTCCCCTTCACCTCTCTTCACCCTTCCTTTTGTCTGGCTTTTTAACGCCCCCTCCTCTCCCTTCCATAAACCCTATCACACCTCTTGCTTGTCCCCTCCTCTGGCTAATCCTTTCACCCCTCTCGCTTGTCCCCTCGTCTCTCTCTTCAACCCTCCTCTCGCTTGCCATTTCACTCACTGCACTTTTATCACTCTTGGCAACACCCCTACCCCTTTTCTTCCTTGTCTCTTCACCCCTTCTCTCACTTGTCCCTTCATACTCTAACCCCTAGCATGGCTTTTTCCTTCATCCCGTAACACTCTTCACTCCCTTGTTCCCCTCATCCCCTTCACATCCATTCCTCTTCTGACTGGTCTCTTTTCTCCTCCTCTCACCAGTCTCTTCATCCCCATCATGTCCCCTTCATACAGGGACCCACACAACTGCCTCTTGTGTGTCCCTTAACCCGTTTACATTTATACAGTAAAATGGCCTTAGTCATAGTCAATCCAATGTTCTGTTGCTATAATTAGCTGATTAGCTATAGGCTCCAACAGATTAGCAAAACTAAACAGAAGTCTAAAAATCAGCTTAAATTCTGTAAGAAGACAGTTGACTTGGGCCATTGTACAAAAATGTATAATGCAAGCAAATCATCAAATTAAAAAAGGTCTAAACTAAGGCATTTTCCTGTGATAGTCCTGGCAAGTAAACTATTGGAATTCCAGAACCTGCATGGCCTAAAGACATCTGACTCACATTCAAATAACTGTGAGAACATAGTTGCCTCTATGTATTCCTCTCAGTGGTGTAATTCTGATCATCTCTACCTCCAGAGCCTTCCCTCCACCCCCAGGGGATGTCCATGGCCCCCCAGCAGGGGCTCTGGTAGGGGTAGGGGTAGAGAAAAGCATGTACCTGTCACTGTGTATCAGTGAAGAGAGCAGGCAACAACCCCTGCAGTTGGCAGCTGCTCTCAATTACCAACACAGGAGAGGTTTACCAATGTCACATATATTTGTATTGATAGGCTACTGTTCACATCATCCAGTAACCCTTCATATGTGTATGTGTATTAAAAGAAAAGTACCATATATAACACATCAATACACAATGCATTTAGATAAATGCTCCACTCATTACCCCATGTTCAAATACTTATCACTCAGTAATGAACACTCAATGAATGCTTGTTACACTATCATGTAAAATATACATCTTTTAATTATGAGAAATGTGCAATTAAATAGCATTGCCATTATTATCATCACTCTACAACACACTTAAAAATGCTGGAAATCATTAATGGAAAAGCTGAACCATTGACATTGCCTCTACTTCAAATCAAGACTAAGACTGATCAACCTTTTCCAAGAAATCAAAGTCACCTTAAAACCTCACTACCTGCCTCACCAGGTCATGATAGGCAACTTCACAAATCATGCTAGGCAATCTAGCACCTGCCTCACCAAATCATGATAAGCAATCTCATAGAAGCATCTGCTTCAATCAATACCTCAATTCCTTTCTCAATGCGATATCAAATGAAGGAGAAAACAAAACACCTCGTACTCACTAACTGTAGAGAATAGAGAGATGAAGGCTGACAGTATTGGATGAGGGCTGGACATGAATGGAAACATCGGATAAAATGTTTCAAAAAGAATGAAATGTCCATTGGACTTACTGGTGCAGCACATAGCCAATCCAGAATAAGATGCTTGCTCTTAAGCTGCAAGCTGAAGTGCCGGGGGGTGAGGGGGCATGGTGGAAGCAAAGATCTTTCACCAAGCAGCTCAAAAAGAATTCAAGTTCTGCTAAGAAATGTTTCAAAATAGCCAGAATCCAGCTTGGGGCTTAAAAAATCCAGTAAAAGAATTAGGAGGGGGTTGACCCCTACCATCTGGAAAGTCGTCTGCTCTTCCTCTCCTTCCAGCCATCTGCCTCTGGTCTTCCTGCTCACCGCCCCGAACAACTGTGAGCAAGGGCTGATCTTACTTTTTTATATACGCTTCGAGACGTCCCTATTCTTCGCCTACAATCCCCAAACTTCATCCAGCACTGAACATTTTTCTAAAACAAAATATCGGGGACAAAAGCGTCATTGGGTATTAGGAATTGTGCCAACAAATATATATTTTTGCTGAGAGCACCTTTCTTGTGTAAATATTGGCCAAGGACATGTCGTCATTCAGCCCTAGGAATTGTTCCAGCAAATTTGTCAAAACTACAGAATAAAACTACAGAAAGGACTGCATTTTGTAGTTTGCAAGGTTCGCCGTTATCTATGTTTTATATTTTGCGAGAACACTGGCCTCCATCCCAGAAAAAGCCTACAGCAGCATTGAACAGCATTGTTTACACAATAAAACTGCAATGTACCCGACTCAAGGGCGTTGGCAGGCTTTCCGGGCTATTGGAAAAAACTCTGTACTTCATCACAACATGCAAAAGCAAATCTTGCGGCTTGCATTTCACTAAACATGAAAAAGTGTTTTCATCACACTGTGCATTTAGCAAGAAGGGCTGGTCTGCGGCTCAGTCATATGCTGTTTTAAGCATGGCTAATACGGGCAGACATAGGAAATAAATTTCATCAGGTCCCGCAGTACAATTCTATGTGCATTTGGGCATTGAGATTTCCTCTCTGAGATCCTCTAAGGCAATGGGTCCGGGAACACTGTGAGCTCCCTTTTAAACTCCCATTATTTAGGGAAATCACAGATGGTTGTGTGGTCAAAGAGATTTGGAAGGCAGCTTATTGATCCAAGTGAACAAAAAAGGCTTATAAGATGCCCCAGCAAATGTGTGGATGATCGCTTTTCTCAATCTCAGAGTAAATCTGTTGGAGAAAATTATTTATTCCAACTAAGGGAATGGATTGCTTCTAAGAGAATTTGATCATTTTCCCAGACACGATTTTTCCCCAGCCTTTCTGCTTTAATCAACTGCCTGGCCTTGCCTCTGTTGACTAAGCAGATTAATTGGAACACCTTGCCGCCGTTACATATCTGCATGTGTGATTTCACTACCGCCTTTGACTGAGTGAATGGGACAATGCTGTGCGACAAACTGGTACCTTGGATGATCCTGTCTAGACAACCAGTGCTAATTCTGCAGTTGTACTCATCTACGTGGGCCATAGTTCACTTGGGTCCATAAGGCATATTCCATAGCACGGTTGAGACGACTACTGGGCTGAAACAAGGTTGCCCACTGATCACCCTGCATTTTAAGTTGTGCATGGCATTTTTGCCTATTGCTCTTGCCAAGGCTATCGCTTCAAATTGGGTTGCATTTCAAATCAAATGTGAAACAGCATAATTTATTGTAATTGTGTTACTGTTTCCCACACACCCAATGCTGACCACTCTCCAGAACCCCTTGGGGTTAATTACAAAAACCAAAGCTGATAAGAATGGGGATTGGTAGCCAAATGTTTTGATGGGTCATGGAGAAAGATAAGCAGGAAGTTGCAGAAAAATGTAACTATTTAAGATTCAACATTGATCATAGAATTTCTTGGCAACCTCTAAATACCCAACATGCAATTCTACACAGCTAACGTTGGCGCCTTAGTAGCAATGCCCTAGCCTCAGTTGGGGTTTATCCAGGAAAACTATTTCCCATTGTACCACTTGGCTGTGATAAATGGGGCAGTTCACTTTTGCGGATCAGAGGGGACATGTTTGAGGCCATGCAGGAATTCTTCCAAAACACTATCAGAGGAGTTATAGGAGGCATTCCTGGCATCCTCAACGTAAGTGATGATGTCCTCACATTTGACAGGAACCCCACAGAGCGCCACAGCTGTCTGCAAGCTGTGCTGCCGAGAATGAAGAACCACAGCTTCATGCTCAATAAAGGCAAATGTGAGTTACAGAAGGACAGACTCAAATTCTTTGGATTCATGTTCCAGAAAGAAGGGATTTCTGCTGACTTGTAAAAAGTAAGAAAAAGGAAGTCCATAATGGCGGCACCACCGCCACCCCACAAAACCCATCAGAGGTTTGTAGCTTCCTGGACATGATTTATTTTTGCGGAATGTTCATTCCCAACCTTGCAACCATTTTGGAACCACTCGGGAGGCTCACCAAAATGACAGAACTGTGGGAGTGGGGCAAGATTCATTGGCAGAAGACTCAAGGATTGTCTGTTTCAACCCCAAGCTCAACACAAGACTAGTGGTAGAGGGTAGACACCCGGGGGCTTTGTGCACCCCTGGCACAATGCACACCCTCCAGTGAGGTAATTCCACTGGCATTCATGAGTCGAGCACTGACACTGCCAAAACAAGATATTTACGGATCGAAATGAAGGTGATCGCCATGGTGTGGGGTTGTCACAACTTCCACTTATATCTCTATGGTTGGCAATTTAAGGTCCTCACCAACCACAAACCACTCATCCTGATCTTCAATGGGTCATTACTGCAGCCCCTGCAAGGATTGAAAAATTGACACTTGAACTAAAGGTGTTTGATTTCGCTATTGAATACTGCCTAGGTAACAAGAATCCAGATAACTATCCATGCACCCAGGCACCCATGGGAGGCCACCGCCATAGTGGCACGAGCAGCCACGCATCACGCATCATGAATATGGTTGTCACAGAGAACGACCTGCCATCAATTTCCCTCTAAGAGGTTAAAGAGGCGACCCTCTGTGATGAATGCTTAAGTAACAAAGTTAAGGGTAGAGGTGCACTCTTTGATATTCAAATATAGAACAGTTTCAACATATCCATTTATAAATTCAACAGGTTCCAGGTGCTCCCTAGTAGATCTGTGCTACCAGACCATAGAAAGTATGGAAAAAAAAGGTACCTCGAAACAAGAGGGTACAACCAGGGGCACACACAGTAACTTACAAGTTATAAACTTCAGATTAGACAATTACGTCTTCAATAATATTCAAAAGAAAACTTTTCAACTGCAATACATCATGTTTGCGCAGACATTGCATCACAAAAATTAATGCCCGTCTGTCTGTATACTCATTTAATTTTCACAAAATAACAACCAAAGAAGTATTTCACAGCTTTGGGGTCGCTTACATAAACACTTCAGACATTTTTTCTGAAAATGCAAAGATAAAAAAAAATGCAAACATCAAAAGAATTCAAACATCACAAAAGAAAATGTTTTCTTTTCTTTTAGACAGATACATTAATGATTTCAGGTCAAAAAAACACCCTTCTCCACTCTTTTTTTTATATATAATATATATATACATCCAAATAATCCGATAGGTAGTTCTATTTTATACCTATCTGTTTACTACACGTTTCGGGCCTGTAATAGCCCTTCTTCAGGTAAAGGAGTATTTGGGTTCAGTAACTCACTAAGTGTATTTAACAGGAACATTTAATAAATGGTCAATGTGTCAATATTATTCACTCTTGTCAAAACCAAATTGGAAAAAAGCTGCTCAGTCCATCAACCGTCGCTATGAGCCAGCCTGTGGCCAGTCACTGCCACTATAAAGTTCTTATAAGTAGCTTCATTCTCTTCAAAGCCCTGTGAAGAGACATATGTATATTACTACTTCTGATATTCTTCCTTAGTCCAATCTATACGGAGTTTGTGTGGGAACAGGCGCAGAAAATATGCACTGGGTCCCACTCCAAACTCCTACTAACTTAGATTCTTATAATCTGTACTCATAGTGCTCATGTACTCGTAATATTTCTTTGTCAACTCTGAGTAAACTGATTTCGGCAAATTCCCTTTCTCTTCAACGTCTGCAATGAGATACACAGATCTCTATTAGTATGCTTAGAAATGGTTATCAAAGTATCTATGTTAACTCCTAAGGAATTAGAAATTTAAAGTCATACCTTTAGAGATGAATTGTAATCCACTCCAGGGTGGAGGAAATCTCTTTAACCTCAGTACTTTCATTCTTCTAAGCATGTATATACCTGGCACAACTTAGCAATGTTGTAGCAAAACCTAATTCCTTCCGGTAGCGAAGTGAACTTCATCAGTTAGTAACAAATAGCATTCTATTTCATCTGTGTTCTCATATTGTTAAAAAAACGCTGGCTTGCAAGGGCAAAGACATAAATCACTGAATATATTCTGAATCAATTTAAAACACTCTCAGTCTTTATTGCTCTTATATTGAACACCTTGGATCTACTGGGTGTATAGCTTCTATCTTTAACCCTTCATTATTTAGAGTGAGTCACAACTTAGTTTACATTTCTATAAGTAACAGGACACGTCCCAATCTAAGTTCATACCCCTAGGGCACATTGAATCAAGCTTGTCGATCCAATACACTTCTCTCTGCTGTAACAGCTTCATGAGATCACCACCCCTTCTGGGTAAACACACATGTTCCAAAATTATAAACTTAATCTGTGCAACTGTGCAACTGTATGTTTATGTTCTTTAAAATACATAGCAACTGGGGATCTTGGTGTAGATTGTCTAATATTTGACTTGTGCTCTCCCCATCTTATTTTAGCCTTTCTTCCAGTAAGGCCAACATAGAACAAACCACAAGGACATTTTATCCCATAAACAACATTCGTGGTATCACACGTGGATGTATGTTTCAGTGGTATCGCAAAACCTTTGTGTGGGTGATTAACTTGATTACCTTGAATCACGCTGTGACAACAGCTGCAGTTGTTACATGGAAGCGTCCCTTTATAGATCTTAGATGTTTCTTTCTTGTGACTGAAGTCTGATTTAATTATGAAGTCATGAATACTTCTGCTCTTGCTATAAGCAAAGAGCGGTGTCGTTGGAAAAAGTCTCGCGAGTGTTGGATCCAGGGTTAATAATCCCCAATTTTTCTTCAGTATTTTTTTCACTTGACTGCTCTGTTGCGAGTAGGTAGTGACATATACTAGTTCTGTACCTGACTTTTTGATACTTGGCTTCAAAGCTGATTCTCTCGTCATTCTTTTGACTTCATCTGTCTTCGTTTGAAGTTTCTGAGAATTGTATCCCCTTGCCAAGAACTTCCTGGTAAGATCCACTGATTTCTTTTCGAATTCTTCTTCTTCTGAAATTATTCGCCTGTATCTAAGAAGCTGGCTTAATGGGATACTTTCAATGGTATTCTTGGGGTGAAAACTCGATGCCAATAGTACGCTGTTCCTGTCGGTACTTTTCGTGTATACTGTGGTTTCCAAACGATTTTCTATGTAATATACAAGAACATCAAGAAATTCAAGTTGCTGTTTACTTGATTTGTATGTAAACTTGATTCTAGGTGATAAAGTATTCATCCAGTCAAAGAAACTATTTAGTTCTTCACTTGTCCCTCTCCATATTCCAAACAGGTCGTCGATGTATCTCACAAAAAATTGTAGTTTTCCACTCCACAACGGACTATTCAGAATTTGGGTTTCTTCTATGTATGCCATGTAGATATTAGCATAGCTATGTGCCATTGCGGCTGCACGCTGCACACGAAGTAAGGTAAAGCTAACGCCACAGCTGTCCATAACTACGAAATGTAGCTGTAGACCTATATGGAGCTTAGTGGGTTTAAACAAAGATTTGTATCATTCTCGGTAGATGCAGTTTCACAGCGACGAGCAAAATACAATACTTTCGCGTCGTTTAAACAGCAGTGAAACATAGATATCTGAGCTACTGAGGTTAAAGAGATTTCCTCCACCCTGGAGTGGATTACAATTCATCTCTACAGGTATGACTTTAAATTTCTAATTCCTTAGGAGTTAACATAGATACTTTGATAACCATTTCTAAGCATACTAATAGAGATCTGTGTATCTCATTGCAGACGTTGAAGAGAAAGGGAATTTGCCGAAATCAGTTTACTCAGAGTTGACAAGGAAATATTACAAGTGAGTACATGAGCACTATGAGTACAGATTATAAGAATCTAAGTTAGTAGGAGTTTGGAGTGGGACCCAGCGCATATTTTCTGCGCCTGTTCCCACACAAACTCCGTATAGATTGGACTAAGGAAGAATATCAGAAGTAGTAATATACATATGTCTCTTCACAGGGCTTTGAAGAGAATGAAGCCACTTATAAGAACATTATAGTGGCAGTGCCTGGCCACAGGCTGGCTCATAGCGACGGTTGATGGACTGAGCAGCTTTTTTCCAATTTGGTTTTGACAAGAGTGAATAATATTGGCACATTGACCATTTATTAAATGTTCCTGTTAAATACACTTAGTGAATTACTGAACCCAAATACTCCTTTACCTGAAAAAGGGCTATTATAGGCCCGAAACGTGTAGTAAACAGATAGGTATAAAATAGAACTACCTATCAGATTATTTGGATATATATATTATATATAAAAAAAGAGTGGAGAAGGGTGTTTTCTGACCTGAAATCATTAATGTATCTGTCTAAAAGAAAATCTTTTTTTTTGTGATATTTGAATTCTTTTGATGTTTGCATTTTTTTTGATCTTTGCATTTTCAGAAAAAATGTCTGAAATGTTTATGTAAGCGACCCCAAAGCTGTGAAATACTTCTTTGGTTGTTATTTTGTGAAAATTAAATGAGTATACAGGCAGACGGGCATTCATTTCTGTGATGCAATGTCTGCGCAAACATGATGTATTGCAGTTGAAAAGTTTTCTTTTGAATATTATTGGAAGACGTAATTTTCTAATCTGAAGTTTATAACTCATAAATTACTGTGTGTGCCCCTGGTTGTACCCTGTTGTTTCGAGGTACCTTTTTTTGCATGAATGCTTAAGTGCCATCAAAGAAGCACCAGCCACAGGGTGATGGAAAGGATTCCTGAAGACCCAGGGACACTGTACCGAGTCAAATCAATGCCACTTGCAAAGTGTTTCTAAACGAGAAAGAACTCTCAGCTTCAGATGAAGGCTTACTGCAACAGGAGTTGTGTATCATGATCCTTGGTACCTTGACAAACCATGTGGTGCACGGTGCAACAGGCTCATGTCGGGCACCATCGGGTTTGCAAAATGAAGTCCCTACTCTGAGAAAAGGTGTGCTTCCCAGTGCTATAACAAGTGGTGGTATCACTGATAGCATGATAAATCCCCGGCCAAGCAACTGGTGCTGCTCTACCCCATGCTCCGATCAGATCTATGACCAGAGGGGAGAAACAGTTGGAGAATGTTAGTGCAAACTTCTACTCCCTCCTCAACAGACAGCACACCCTTGAGATAATAGATGAGTTCTCACAGTACCCGGACATGGAGTTGGTTGATGCAGTAGTGGCATGTGCCGTGATCCAGAAGCAGGAGAAAATGTTTGCCACCCAGGGGTTTCCGGCATCCATCAAAACAGACAACTTGCCCCTGTTTGAAGGAGGCGAGTTCCGACAGTAAGCTTGGAAATCAAATTAATGAATGCACCATGGTGGCCCCAGGCTAAATGGGACGCAAAGCACTTCATGTACACTCTCAACAAGACTCTCATAATTGTGAGAGAATGACAAGAAGTCCCTAAAAGGATAATCTTCCAATTCCTGAGAGAATGCTGCACAACTCCCCACGTGGCATCAGGCGTGGCGGGCGCTGGCCAATCTCCTGTTATGAAGAGACCCAGGACAACGTTCCTCACTGTCCTAGGCTGGAGTCCCAGCAAACTGGAACCCCAGTGATGCACAGCAAGGCATAAACAGCAGAAAGGCATGGAAAGCAGGAGGACGCAAGAGCCCTCGCCAGATATCAGGGATGCACTACTGGTGAGAAACCCGTGGCCCCAGGGGAAATTCAACCTGCTGCTTGACACAAGCCTCTTCAATGGAAGAAAGCATGATGATAGCAAAAAGGGCGTTGACAAGCACTATGAGGAACTCATCATACTTCATATCCCTAGATAAGGGGATGCAGGGAGTGATGGAAGAAGCTGACACAAATCGAGATGTGGAGGAAGGCGTGGTAGGTATGCAAGGGGCCCTGTAAATAACCAGAGAGGTTATGAACACACCACGTGTTGACCACACCTCTGGTAGTTAGAATCCAGTCGCCCAATCAATTCACGGCACACCTGCAGGAGATTGATACCCATTAAGAAGTAATGTCAAGCCACCAGGCAAATTCAAGGACTGTGCATTGAAGTATGCTAGTGAACTTTGTTGATGGAGGAAAGGGATGTGAGGAATTTTGGAGGACCCCCATGTAGTGTGACTGACATGCTCCGCGCCACGTCTGTGCGCAGACAGCCACACATGCATGCTGTGATACCTGTAGGCATCTGTGTGTTTATAAACGGGGACCCTGTGTGCAAGGGTAGGGTGCAGCCATGCAGAGCCGCCCACCAACCAATCTCCAGTGTATTATTGAGGAAGAACCATGTGCAACATTCGCCACAAGTGAGTCTCCTGCTGGGAGACTCATCATACTGCAGAGCACCACGGAGGGCAGCCACCGTGCTGTATGCATGCATGATTTCTCACATTTGACACTGAACCCACACAAATACAGATGGTTGTCCACCATCAGATGGAGGTGCCTCAAGATTCCCTCCTTGGATCAGTACATTAAATGACTGTTACCGTACACCTCTCTCTAAGAAAAGCTGCTGGAGGCCTCAACAACTATGTCAACTTTGTGGCTTAAGCCAGTCCAAAGGGAGAACCACAAACCTGTAAGGCACACTGTAGTGATTATGTTTCTTTGTTGCTTGTGCAGAAGGAGCAGAATACTAAGTGAGTGACACATAATCTTGGTTGTGAGAATGTTGATGTATGATTCAAGGGTTCTATGTTGGTCAGTTGAGAGATGTTAGCCTATCTGGGAGGATGCAGGTGTACGTTGCCCCGAACCCAGATGTACGTGACCTTATATGATTATCATAATGTACTGGAACTTAATTAAAGAAGTTTCTGGAACTTCACCTGAGGTCAGAGTCATCTGTGGGGGACCCAGAATCCTACACACACCCTCCCAAGGAAACTATAGACATTGCCTGTGAAAGTTTGCACTGTCAAGTATACATTCTTCAGGTTCAACTTCATGAGCTATTCCCCAGGATGCAACATGTCTCTCAAAAGCCCAATCATTTCCATTTTGAAATTACAGCAAACAATAGACCTGTTGAGATCCCAGAGGTTTATAAATGGTCGAAATCCCTTTTCCTGCTTGCGAACCAGGAACATGTTGCTTTCTATACCCAAAGGACAAAGCAATGCTCTCTGTATTGTGCCCTTTAACAATAGCTCTTTCACCTCTTAACATATTAGTGCATCATTCTCTGGTGAAACCGTTAGATATCATCTGTGAAAGTATTACAGAGACTTGGTAAACTGCATTCTGAAACCCTGTACTGTCTGGATGGCCCACATGTCCTAGGAAACATGATGCCATTTTTGCACAACAAATCTGTACCCCTCTCCCACAACAGTAAACCTTTTGAATAATCCAGATAAAACCTTTCTCTGTGACAATTGACATTGCCCTCCTTGTGACTCTGTTTCTTAATGCCTGACGCTGCTCAGGAAAGAAGAGTGGTTTGGGGGGGTCTGATAATCTTGCTGCCCCAACCTCTGCCGTGAATCGAGGGCTGTAGTTCAGGGGAGCCTGCTGGCTAAGGTGCTGTGCCTCAACTGGCATTGTAAGGGACGAGGAGGTGAAGGTTTTACACAAAGAGGCATGGGTGTTGTGCTTCCCGGGAAAGCATTACCTTCCTTTGCCAATTCCTTGGAAAAGCTCCCACGAAACAGATTAGATCCATAAGCTACATTTCCTGCAGAATCCGCTGGGCCACCTAACTTTCAGATGATTTTAAGAAGGATGCCATTCTTCCTCTCCAGTGAAATGGACTTGTAGGCTTCCCCTAAAAAACCTAACATCCATTGAGTCCAGCTATTGACTTCTATAGGTTCTAAAGGCTGCACTCCAATTTGGTCTCTTTAGAGAGGCTGAGAATCTTCATCAGCGGGCCTGTAGTGTTAAGCAACCAGACCTGACAGGTATACCAGGCTTGATCCATACCTTTACAAAGGTCTCTTCCAGACATTGAAAAGAAGACCAATATTTTTTGATGTATGATCTACTAATGGAGTCACTGCTGTCATACCGACAAGTTAGGGAAAAGGGACTTTGCCCTTATCATGCTACTTGTAGAAGGATATAGCTTATGGCATAGACAAGTATTTGTCTATTCTGTCATTAATTGTAAAGGGGACCATTCTTGTGCATTGGGGAGCAACAGGCATCTGGAATTAAACATTGGGGTCCTCACCGGATGGTCCTGATGGAGTCTTGCAACCCTTCCTTGGACAACCATGTCATCATCTGCCATAAACCAACCAGGCAGTATCCACATTATCTTACTCATCCCCACGGCATAAATGAGGGGACTCAGTCCACACACACCCTGAGGTGATGGGCCAAGTGCCACTCCTGCTATGTTCACCAGATTAATATACTTCTCCTGGCCAGAGGGTTTGATAATGCAATAAGCATCCCATTCATGGATGGTCCAAAATAAGTCCTGGCCCTGGGGTTAGTAGGCCGAATAAAGGCCCTGCACCCACCCGTATCGTTTAAGCTGTGCTTCCTCTGCAGTGACAGAATGTAATGTAAATTGATCCTACATAGCGCTCTTCTGCCACCAATGTTGGACTCAGTGCACATGGCTCTATAACATAGGTGGCAGGGTGTGTTAGTCAGATAGTGGTAAAGTAGATGCAGAAACCTGTGGTATTGATGGATGCAGGTCGGAAGTACTCATTACCTGTGTGCCGATAGGCTGTGGTATGGACCGGGGCAGGTTAGCCGTACGGGCAGCCCCGGGTTGTGGAGTGCATAAATTGACAAAATGTTTGTTGATAGAAGATGGATGGAATCTGAGTATGTTGTAGCAGTGGTGCGTTAGTTGAGGGATTTGTGGGTAGGGTGGAGAGACGGGGGTTAGGCTGTTGTTGCGTCTGAGCGGTTGTAGATTTCACTGAGATTCTGGTGCAGACCAGTGTGACGCAGCAGAGCATTGATAAATCAAATTGATTTCCCATGGCTGGTAGTGGAAAGAGTTTAGCAATTGCTTAATGTAAAGTAGCCCACGTTTCTGGTGCACAATTTGTAGTTAGTCGGTTGCTATTATCTTTCATTTCTTTCAAAGTGGTTGGTTGAAAAGTCTTGAGCTGTTTTGTGAAAGTCATGTGGTTCGCTTCCAGATGGAGATGTTTGGGTACGTTGTTACACAGTTTCCTTGACAGAACTGAAAAAGAAAATCCTTCTTTTTGTTTCTCTGATGCCTGCGGGCTGCAGTGCTATAGAAATAAATAAATAAATAAATAAATTTCTTATTGACTTTAGGGACTAGTACTAGAGCAATATTGCTGTACCTAAGTGTTCTGGAGGGGAGTGTATTGTTGAAACTGACCTCTGAAGGATGAAGGGTATGAATGCGGGGCAAAGCACAAGGTTTTGACAAAGCTCATTTGTTTACTGCTCTGTGACTGTCCAAAAATCCTTGAATTCATTTTGCCAATCCTCATTGGCTATTAGTGTTTCATGTTCAGCCATGCTGGCTCTAGTAGAGCCCCCGGACCACTGTTTCCATAATTCCCAAATTTCAGCAACAACAATTTTCCCTGAGAATTACTTACCGGAGACAAGACTATCATTTTCATATATCTATTAGCTCTGCCTTTTCAGAAAGCTGCTAACACTCTCCTTGAGTGCTTCTTCTTGGGGCGCTGTCACAAACCGTGCATTCCTTTTCTCTAATGAAACGCAGTGTCCTCCCAGCGAAGCTAAGCACACTTTCAAACTCCACAGTGATGGAACCAGCATGAAACACTAAGCACATAACTTTCATCAAGACTCAAGAAATCCAATCTTAACAAACAATAAGTATGAAAAGGATAAGGCAACGAACGAGGGCACCTATCTTTCGACCAGGCACAGCAGCAAGGAAAGAACAGGAGTGTCAAGATGACATTGACAGGATGGTGGAGAGGTTATGAAGATTGGCTACTGGACTATGATTCACAGAAAGGACAAGAAAGAATTATAGATTGGGAAAAGGCCTAATTTCTCAGTTTTGAATGCCCTTTCTTACTCCTGTAAAAAAAAATAAAAGAAAGTAATACTGCATTTTAGGAAGCCAACGTGCCATGCCATTGAATAAATCCTGTATGATGAAATGAGTGTTTCTAAGAGGTGTCAGTGGAAACCTCTGGCGTCAGGCAGGAAGAGGTTAAGGAACATGTTTCTGGATGAAAGGACATTTTCATTTCCATCCCATTGTTCTCCAAAAATAAATCTGCCAGGACAGCTGCAGCTAGTTAAAAATCATGCAGTGGCTGGAACGAATTCTTTAGAAAATGAAAGTTGTTGGCACTTAATATGGGGAATAGAAAACAAAAAAAACTCGCAATTTTTCAGGAACTCCCTGCTCGAGTTATCTTCCGGTGGATTAATTAATTTAATTGGGCCTATTTTTACTTTGCTAATAATATGGCTCACATTTATGGGATCCAAAATTCAGCAGTTGGAACATGTCAGAATAGAAATGAAATAGTTGCACAGACGTCCTGTTAATTTTAGTATTTGACATGAAAGAATGGTGTACAAAATGTTTTGATAAGATAAACAAATGATTTGGCTTTAAAAATGAGATGGTGATCGGAAGATGCTTTTTTTCAAAAGCTTCTAATTATTTAACCTTCCTGTTTTTTTTAGGTATATTTCCAAATAGTCAATGGCCAAAGGATCGTGTCACTGGGCACCGCTTGCAAACAGACAGGCTCAAATGCTGCAGAATATCGTCCCCCCACCCCCAGATTAAGGTACTTGCTAGAAGGTAAAGCGTCCAGACCTTCTGAAGTGGTCGAGTAGTGTATGTATGCAAATTGATAGCTATTTTTGTCTACATGGCTAAGGTTTTCAATAATTTACACGATATTGTAAACTATTATTAAATACATAATTTCAAGCAAATGTATATGCAGTTTATGTAGGTATAATACGCTTGGGTTAAGTTTCCTTGTAGAGTGCCAAACATTAATGCAAGCCTCTCTCTGTTTTTCTACTGGAATTGTATGCAACGTCTCATGGCCTGGCTCTTGACTAGTACGGTTTGTGGCATTTTAGTGGTCTCTTTTCTCTTGCAGTTAAAGCATCAGATTAAGAGAAAATCCAGTTCTATTTGTAGCAATGTTGTCATGTTATGCTACTGGGATTTAGGCAGTGCACTGCTGCCCTTCGCATGTTATGTTGATCGAGTGTTTGGGCGTCCCTGAAGGAGGGGAGTGAGCAAATGCAAGATACACTTCAGAGCATGATGGCAAACAGAGTGCTCATAGAGCTTTCAGTTCAAGAAAACATATGCAATGAACTGTACATTATTTTAATGCCAGATAACAGCACAGGCGATTTTCCACAAATGAAGGTGCGGATGCAATTAAGAAAACAATGACTGCTATGAAAGCATTATGAAGTACGACACAGACGACAGATTCAATATTAACAAAAATACTTTTAAATGTCAGGATGGTGTAAGGCCTAAGAAAGTAAAGATAGTCCATGTCAGTAAATTCAACTTAAAAGTCTGTGTGTGTCCAAAACCTATGCTTTCCCTCACACCTAAAGCAAAACAATGTGTAGGGATGTCAACCTTAAACTGAACAGTGTTCCAAAATTAAAGTTCTGAGCTATTTTCAGCTCAGGGCTTCTTCTTCAGCTGCCCTTCCCCAAGTACAAACAAGTTAACAATAGTTTTCAAGTTACCTTCTTTTGGACTCAAGGTAATACAGTTCCTCACCTTTCTCAGGGTTCCCTTCCCCAAGTTCAATACAGTCTAATCAAACAAGGTCTCATGGTTCCAGTGATCACAAAAGAAATGGTCTTGAGGCTTCTCCCTGAAGGTAATTTTCAACAATTCCTAACAGCTCAGGGTTTCCTTCCCCAAGTTTAAATCCAACAATGGTAGTTTTCCTTCTTGACATTTTGCATATTCATCTTGACCTTTTCCAACACGTTGGGTTCTCTGGTCTGGGCCCAGTTGTAGGACCACACAGTCCACGCATCACAGGTCGCGCAACCAGAAACCCTTAGTTCTCCTGTTCACACATAAGCTCCTCAGGGTCTTCCCTCTGTGTTTGAGTTTCCTTAATTTGGCTTTCTTGTGTCAGCCTTTTAGGATTTTCATAGAGTACCACATATTTATAAGCCAGTCCTTGGCAGCCTTGTTCTGTACACATTCAATGTCTCATTGTATTTCAGGCTCTTATTTTGGTGACCCTTTTTCCCCCTTCGCGCTTAACCTCTTTCAAGTATGTAGGTCACTGTTCTTTAAACTCAGTGTTCCACCTTTTAACCATATGGGGAGAGTTAATAGGTATTAGGTATTAAGTGTAAGTCAAGTGTCTGACCCTGCCTGATCTCGTTAGAGGGACATGTACAATGTATTGTGTGGGTGGTAATCCTTTCAGCCCTAGACTTCCTCTTCCTTAGCTCAGTGTTGTGTAGGAAGAGGGGGGATCTGGGAATTTGGAATATACCATAAAATATGATTGGTAGGGGTATTGGAAAGGGGGGATACCGCGTCTCGCCATCGAGTGTTCCTCCCCACTCCCCAAAGACCCCTCACCCAGGTGATGCTCCCACACTTGTCCACCCCCACGGTCTGGATGCAAAGGTGATGGCCATGCAATGGCCACCTGAGCAAGGGATCTCCAGCGTCTGGGCAGTGAAATGCCCTCTGGTTTTTCACAGACTATGTGGATGAAAAACTGGAATGAGGGTCGCTCCGGTCGCGCTGCACAAGCGCAGGAATGTTATTTAGGGGTCACCAGAGGTTGCAACTGCGACCTCTGAGGTCTCCCTTGCAGACTTTGTGGTCTCCCTTGCGACCTCTAAAAAAATTAATTTAAAAAAAACTTTTTTTTGTTCTTTTTTGTGGCTCTTTACTTCTGGAGTGGGCTGGCTTTCTTGTTCAGGCCCCTTAAAGAAAGAAGAAAAATAAGAACAAGAGTGCCACAAGTCTAATACTTTCAGCGCTGACCCTAAGTAAGAACGAATAGGAATACCAAATAATGTGTCTTTCTGGAATTCTATACAATAATTGCTAGAGTCATTAAAGGGTTATTTCAGGCACACTTCAGGGGGTGAGTCACTGATTTAGTCTGTTCTTAAACGCCTCATCTCATACTTTTATCCTTCGAGGGTCGATAAATGAGTACCAACACAGGTTGGGTGATATTGGGTGTATGTGTTTTCTATATAAAGCGCTTATGAGTAAGTGCTATGTAATAACACATCATTATCATTAGGTCATGGACGTCTGCTTGCATTCACAGTAATTTGGTAATATGGGCCTGTACACACTGATCTTAACGATACATACGGCGATCCATTCTTGTATGAAATGTACATCACATTATAGTGATATCGTAACCATATTTTTCGTAGTGTACAATGCTATGTGATGCCACTTCCTGTTTTGTCAACGGGTGAAAGGTCGTGTTCCATCGCCTCCCGTGATATCACTTCAGGGTGGGACCAAATGACATCACTTCCTGTGACATCATCAGGGGGTTAAGGGTCGTGTGATGTCACTTCCGCTACCCCAGGCATTTTGGTGAAATGACGTCCCTGCACAAGCATAGTACAGCGCCAAGGGAATAAATGCTTCAGTTACTGATGAATCTGTGATACTAAGTCAATGCAATATTGCCAATTAATGCGCGAGGCACATTAATTGGCAATATTGAATCAGGAATTGAAAGAAAGTTGTAAATCAAGTTGAATTAAGTACTCTAACTACAGAATTGAAGTCAAATCTGAGAAACCCCTAAAGGGTTCAATCAGTTCACTATTCAGCAAACACGTAGTTTCTCAGATTTTACTTCAATACTGTAGTTAGAGTCATTAATTCGACTTGATTTACTACTTTCTTTCAGTTCATGTGTGTGTGCCTGTCTGTTCATTGAGTTTAATAAAAGCGTGTTGTAAGCAAATTGGAAATCGGCTGAGAATGTATCCCTTAGGATTACAAGTTGTTACCCCACAGTTCTAAATTGTGGTGAGTATTGAGAAAATATCCTGATGGATATGTATAAATATGTCACGTCATTATTTTGAGATGGTATAGTTAGCATCTACAGATAATGTTGCTCAGAGTATTGGTCATTTCTGATTATGAATTCCAAGTCACAATTGGTGTTAATGAAATTTCCATTGGTTTAAGGTCCCATTAATGCAGGGCTCGAGTCGAGGGTACACGCAGGTGGATAGAGTCCACCCGCTTTTTTCAGAGGGTGGACTCAGTCTGCCCCCCCCCCAGCTAAAATGAGAAAATTGAATGTCCTCTTTAAATTTATTAATTATAGCCGACCTCGGGGATCGAACCACAGTCATCAGGTTTGCAGGCCAGACACTTGACCACTGGACTGTATAACCTGATGAAAAATAAGGTGAAATGTCCCATTTCGGTACTGCAAGTTCCAGGAAAAACATTTGTATTGGTTCTTGGAGTTTAAAACATGCACACCTTTAACATTTTCAAAAATACTATTAGAAGAAAATGTCCCCTTGGTTTTGTGTGTGTGTTGATTTTATGAAAGGCAAATGCCATCCGTCCTCTGCAATTTGGGTGCTTATGCAAAGCCAATTTAATGGAATGTGCATATTTCACCTTGATATGCTAATTTCTGGTGACGTCACATCCCATTGCGTTTCTTGATAAGTCCCCCCACATGTATTTATAGGACTTGACCCCTGCATTAATGTATAGATTATGTAATGTATGTTTCTGGCAGGTCCCCATGAAGCCCCATGTTGCAAGCACACAAATGGCGCATTCCACATCAGAGAAACCTGATAGATATGGATACGTAATCTCCCCTTAGTGTTTTACAGAAAGAAATTCATTTCATGCTCTGAGTTGAGCCCCAGTTTCACACACCGCAGATAACATATACATCTTAAGAGTGAATTCATTGGATTTGGGTGATTCACACTCTGCTTTTTTAGAGTTAGATGAGCAGTGAAATGAAATGAGAAAGAGTCCAAAATCCTCCAAATAGGTCCACCAAAAGAATGATTTAATCTCATTGGGGTCAACCGACACGTGTTTCGACCTTGGTCATCCTCAAGGCTGACAGAAAAATTTAAATGTCAAACATACATTCAAATCAGTATATCATACAATTGTATGTACATATAACAGGACATTAAAAATTAAATGGAACATATATACGCATATTTTTGTAACATAGCATATGTATATATAGGAGCAATTTTTGGATGAATTGAGAATACATAGAATCAATTGGTTAAAAACCCATGGTCATTTCACCGATGGAGGGTGTAGAAAAAATGAGAAAACAGAATAAAGACACATATTCACCATCATGTTAAGTTATGTTATTTGAATTTATTAAGCGCACGTTCGCCAAAAGGCGCTAGAAGCGGCAACACAGTTTTTAAGGAGAAGGTTCAGAATAAGAAGGTTTTCAGTAAACGGCGAAAAGTGAGATGATCCGCCATTGCATTCCTACCTATCATGGATAAGTAAGTTGCATCTCATTAGCATATGATTGCTCAGTCCATTAGTAAGTCATGCACCTCACCTGCACCCAGCCACTGTATTACTATGTGATGTATAACATGATTAAAGAATGGTTGCTCCCAAAGTTAACCAAGTTGTCCCCCAATAGGGTGAATATTCAGAGGTTGATAGCAGATTGTTTGTTACCAAGTGCAATGTGAAATAACTCACACCCATGAATTGATTTGGAAAAAGTCTTAGTCTGAATCCTACCCTGGGATATATAAATGTGAAGGTCAAGAAAGTTAATTTGGGAGTTGTTACAGTGCCCATTCAACTTAATATAAAAAATATTAGCATTGAGATATTCTGTGTATTCCCTGAGTTCTTCTGTCTTGCCATGCCATATTATAACCTCATGAATGTAGCGCCTCCATGTAATAATATTATTCTTGAAGTCATCATTGCTTGGTGCATGTGTTTGTTCATAGTCTGCCATGAACAGGTTCGGTAGAGTTGGGGCATACTTGACCCCTATTGCTACACCTTTTGTTTGAAGATAGTATGAACCTGCAAACAGAAAAACATTGTTCTCCAGTGTGGACCTTAAAAAATCCTTTAGCATCTCTATATGTGCTCGATAGGATGCTGAGTGTTCTTGAAAGGTATGGTCAATGGCCTGAAGTGCCAAATCATGATTAATGGAAGTATGTAAAACTGTAACATCCATTGTGGCCAGTAGATAATACTCCCTCCATTCAATTTCAGAAAGTAGTTGTAGAACCTGTTTACTGTTGTTGATATATGATGGAAGTAAGCAAACATGTTTGTAGAGAAGGAGCTAAGTACCCCCACCTCAAGCATCTTGCCCATATTGCCTATATGTTGGGAGCCAGTGTGTGAAACACGTGCAGTACCAGTGAAAGTACCAATACCAAGGAAAATCCTGGAGGCAAGGTTCCCGTTAAGAAAGCCATACCTGCCTACACGAAAGTATGATGGCCATTGGAATGAAATCCCAGAAGAAACAGGACAAATGAACGAGAGAGCAAATTGGTGACGTCACACGAAGTAAAACTGATGCACCTAGGGGGATGCAGAGGCAAGAAAGTGAAGACAGTCTATAAAGCATCAAGAGAGTACATAACTGTGCATATATATATATATATAGGAGTACATAAAGAATGAATGATTCCATTACGTATTGTGGGAGAGCTGGACCAGAGAAGGAAGGCCTTTTTCAGTGTGTCACAGTTGAAAAACAATTGAATTATAGAAATGAATCTCAGAAAGGCGAGGCTGGATCAGCCCCAAGAAGCCAAGGTTTTATCTGACAGGGATGAGCAGACATTCGTTATAATTATGTGATAGAATGAAACCCCTGTTCAGAAGACATGGACGAAAACAAGAAAGACATCAGAGGTTCATTAAATAGTAGTATTTTAAATGCACTACAGCTCGAATTTATGGTCTTCAGTCACGTGGAGGGATGAGACTGGACAAACATGATAAACTACACCTACACATAGAACGTGCCTCAACTCCCCTGAATTCTCCAGAGCAAAGAACATTTCCAAGGCCAAGTTCAAAGCCTTATTTGACATGCAGACCACTGAGGTGATGATAGAAGATATGTTAATTGGTGGGAAGCTATGGTTATAACCAGCTCACCAGCACCAGGAAGTCCAGCCTGCGTGCTGCTAACGTGGTTGGAAAGGTACTGACGGATGTAAGAGTTCCAACCAATTGTAGGGGGCCACATAATTAAGGGCCCTATAATTATTTTTTTTGGGGGGATTTACATTTTTATTCCAACATTGTAAAACACAAACATCACTAATGAGCCCAAAAATACAATATTTTAGGCAAACAATCAACAGGGCATATAAAAACTAATTTTGCAAAAGAAAGAAATAGACAAGAGAGGAAGACAAAAGGATAAAAGAGAAGGGAAAGAAGAGAAAAAAAACAACAAGAAAGGACAGAGAACCAGAAAGCAATTGGTTAGCCAACGGAACTAGATTGTATTTTCTAGCTACAGAGACATCCCATTGTGTATAGAAAATTAAATTCAACCATAGACCTCCAGGAACCTACTCCAAATGTCCCAAAATGTCTCAATATCATCCATATTCTTGTAAATTGCCCTCTCATAAGTTGAAACAGTCAAAAGTTCATCCACCCATTCATCAATGTTGAAGGAGTTGTTCAACTTCCATGATCTCAGTATCATCCTCTTAGCGATCATACTGGCACGGAGTATGCAAGTTGTCTGTCCAAAAGAGATATCATCAATCACTGACACGTCCCCTAGAATCAATAAGGTAGCTGAGAGGGGAATCACACAGCTCAAAACCAGACCCAACCTCTCGCAGACGTACCCCCAGAATTGCTTCTTTTTAGGACAATACCACAGCAGATGACTGAGGGAGCCTCTAGCACCCTTACACTTCCAACAGAGTTCATTATCCATGAGTTGTCTCTTAAATAGCCTGACAGGAGTCCTGTAGGACCTAAAAAGCAGTTTCGTTTGCGATGCTCTGAGACCCCAGTCCAGACTTACCAATTGGGTATTCTCACAGCAGCGCTGCCGACAGACATCATCAATTTCTTCTCCTAGTTCCTCTGCCCATATCAGTGGCAGCCTCGAATCTTCCTTCCTGAATGATTTTAGAAATCCATACATCGTAGCAGCAGGATGAACAGCACTTCCACACAACTGCAACATGGACCAGGCAGCATTCGGTTCCAACAAATCAACATCCCTAAAGCAAGCATTGACAATACCTTTCAATTTTCTGTACTCTGAAAACGAACAACCAGCCATATCGTAAGTTCGACATAACTGTGCATATGGGATCCAATTTCCTCCATCTATTAGATCACGGAGGTACTATATTCCCACCAGGAACCACTCCGGTCAGAAAAGGACCTTCCCTTGATTTTTCAGGGCCGGATTCAGCCAAATTGAGGCATCCAAATGCAGGTAAGGTTCTGCTTTCATGCGCCTTGATATGTCACACCAGCAATCCTGGAGAAAACCGGTCAAAGGATTTGCTCTCTTCGATTTGTTTTTCTTTGAAGTCAGCAGAGCTCTGGGATCCAACTGGGTTACGGCACCACACTCCCACTTCACACACTGTGAACAGTCATCATACGGAACAAGGAACTGACAGAGATGTCGAGTTGAAAATGAAAGATGGTATTCACTGAAGTTAGGTAAATTCATCCCACCCTTTTTCAATGGCAGTTTCAATTTCCATATAGCTAATCTCAGTGATTTATCATTCCAGATAAACTTCTGCATAAGTTTATCTATTGCTCTGAAAATATGACCAGGAACCTTGATAGGCAACAAAGAAAGAAGATAGTTCACTCGAGGATCCAGGTTCATTTTTATGCAATTAACTTTTCCCCACATGGAAAGATGTAAAAGCCCCACCTGCCAATGTCAGACTGCAGTGATTGAATGAGCATTCCAAAGTTCAACGCTGGCAACTTTGTCACATCCGCAACAATCCAGATACCCAAATATTTGATTCGATCACTAAACCACCTGAATTGGAATTGTGCACAAGAACTATGAAAACACAGATTATTAAGTGGTAGGATTTCAGATTTGCCCCAATTGATTTTGTAGCCAGATACAACTGAGAATTCTTGAATGTCATGCATCAAGTGGAGTATGCCAGTAGCAGGATCCTGGAGTGCGACCAATAGATCATCAGTTTACAACCAGACTAAATTGTCACGGTCACAATTATTGTCTTAAGGTTCACATCCGCTCTCAGACAGAGCGCCAGCGGTTCCATAGACAGGCTAAACAACAATGGGGATAGGGGACAACCCTGTCTTGTGCCCCTGTGGAGTGTAAATGCATCAGAAATTAGACCATTGGTGAGCACACTAGATGTCTCATTGTTCCAGGCAACAGACCGGAAGCAAAGGCCTCCTTTTAGACATCACGCAAGAGTTGTATGGCAGATTCCAGTAGGATTTGTAAAACTCACCAGGAAGGCCGTCCATACCCGGCGACTTGCCCCCTGTAAGTTTTGAAATGGCCAATTTGATATCGTCCACCATAAATTCCTCTCCAAGACTTGCTGACTGATCGTCTGAGAGTTGGGGTATGTCATAAGAGTCAAGAAAATCAACAATACCTGTCTTATCACAGCCCAGGTCTGATTCATAAAGCTTTGTATAAAAGTCACAAAACAAATTGTTTAATTCACTCTGCTTGATTTCCATTCTGCCTTTTTGGTTTGCAATTGCTGAAATGAAACGATCACCTTCCGCTACCTTCAGTCTGTATTCTAGCAATTTTCCAGCCTTTTCACCATTTTCAAAATAATTAATTATTTGTCTGAATAGGGCATGGTCCACTTGACTTGAAATAATTTTATTTAGCTCAAACTTGGCCCTCCTCAGATCATTTTTAACACTTTCATCCCTGCTGCTCGTGAATAATTTATCCAGTCTTCTTACCTCAGTGGAGAGTCTCTGGATTTCCTTTGCCCTCATTCTCTGTCGTTTACCATCCTATCAATCAAGAGTCCACGGGCAAAGCACTTTAGCGCCTCCCACACTGAGGAGATTTTGACATCATCAGTCTTGTTGATCCGGATAAAGTGTGTGAGTTCATCCTTGATTTCTTCCCTGATAACGTCATTTTTAAGAATGAAACACGAGCAAGTCACACTGCGCCAAAAAAGAGTGCAAATAAAGGCATAAAGTCCAAGTAATTGATAAGAAGTGTAGCCTTAAGTCCAACGGATTTATTCACAAAATAGCCTGACGTGTGTTTCGAGTCTTGACCGACTCATCATCCTAGGCTAATCATGATAACAATACAAAATACAAAGTAAAATGTGTACCATTGAATACATGATAGCAGTTGCAAAACCATCCATTGCACAATTTAAACCAAAAAGGGGGCATAGTACACAGGGACAAAAAGGATGGGTATGGTTAGATAAATGTCATTTGTTATGGAAGCAGTTTGTATTCAAAAAGATTGTATGAAACGCAACGGCCATCAAACATGAAAAACAAACATAAGTAATGAGAAATTTTGAAACAATACCATATTCGGATGATGATGATTGTAAGGGAAGTGTTGGGAATTCCATGAAAACGGAACAAAAAAGTACATGAACATTTTTTTAAAAATTGCATAAATTACTATACGGCAATGAAAATGACTGAATCAGCGCATTCAAAGAAACAGAGCTTGGCCATTAGAAATCAATGTTAAGGCATATTACATATATTAACCCTTTTGGGTGACTGCAAAATTCGAATAAATAGTAAAGTACCTTAATTTGGGATGGGACCTGAACAATTATTTATATGTAGGGCAATGCCAAGAAACACCTGTAAAGAGATAATAGAAATAATAATGTGGGAAAGGTTGCCAGGATTGCCAATAGAGGAAAAAAAATATGAAAGCGTACCTCAAAGCTTCACAAATGCGGTAAGTCTGTAAAAAGCACAAGAAGAACTAATCATATGAGAGTATAAAGACTGTTGAAACATGCCAGATGGAAAATAGGATGACAACGTTAAAGCGAGCGAGTTCCGCTCGATCAGACTAGAATGACTGATTAACTAGTGAGGATCAAGGTATTGAGTAACTTAATTACGAAGTACAATTACACTAATTGGAGTTGTCAGGGAGGCCGTGGGGCTGTGGAAAAACATCTTACCTGGATGGCATGTCAGTAAGATGAGCAAATGGAAGCGACCCGGGGCCGCGAAAATGAAAGAAGGACTAAATAGAAGGGACCTCAGAAGAGGAGACATAACTGCATGGTCCGAACATGGCCGCGAGAGAGTCAAGGTTCGCCGCCATGTTAGTTGTGCTAAATACTATGTGAAGCAATGAATAGGGAGCTGCAAAGACACAGTAACGACCAAAGTAATTATAAAGCAGTGATCCGGAATTACAATATTATTACAACAGACAACAGTAAGATACAAATGCAGAAATAAAAATTAAGGAGAAGGAAATACAAGAAAAAATAAATAAAAGATTATTGTGTCTAGCAAGACCGCGCAAAGAGCATACTGAATATAGAGAAACCAATTGTAAGTGACTGCACCAGCCTTGATGATTAAGAGATCACCCCAAGGAGGGAATAAATAGGGGGAAAAACCAAAATTTATAAAAATAATAACGACCCGATTGGGGGCAGGCGCTGTGTGTGAGTGCGCTGATGCTCAGTCAGACAAAGTGAAGCTAATGCAATCAGTTTCGCAAGAGTGAATTTTCACACTAATAATTGCATAAAAATAACAACCAATATAATTACCATAAACGGTAATAGAGCTAATTGCAAAGATGCTTATAACAGCAATCCTGTTGGGCACAACAGGAGATCAATTAAAATGAAAACAGATCCACAGTAAAGTGGGAATTATGGCACCTGTATACAGACACAAATAAGAACGAAGTGAAATTTACAAAAAGGTAGCAAATTCATGATCAGAGTTTAACCCAGTAAAAACAGTATGGTATTTACAGAGTAATCTAGCTTCACATTGGTGTAACTTCAACATTAAATTCCCGCCTCTGGGAGGCAGTGTCACTTTGCATAGACCGACAAATCGAAGATCATCCTTGCAGTCCGATTGATGCATTTACCTTAACAATAACGATTGGGGTTTACAATTTACTTCCACTATTTGTCAAACTCACATTGATTTTTTGGATCTTTCAATTGACCTTACTCCAAATGGTTTGGTTACAAAAACTTTTAGAAAGTCTACTTCTGTTAATTCAACACTGCACGCTGAGAGTTGTCATAAAAATCATGTCAAAGCGAATATCCCTAAAGGTGAGTTTATTCGAGCTAAGAGGAATTGTTCTGATTCCAAGGATTTTGATCATGAAAGTATTGCTATCAAATCACGGTTCCTTGAGAGAGGCTACCATCATAGCTGTCTCGACAAAGCACTTGCCTCAGTATTTCAGCTTAAGAGAGCAGATTTTCTAGTTCCCAAAACTCGAGAGAAGTCACCTGTGACCCAGAAAATTAGGTTAATCACCAGATTTAATTCGGACAGTCACAAGATCCACAGGGTTTTGGAGAAACACTGGTTCCTGCTGCACCTTGATTCTGATATTGCCAACTGGCTTGATCCTTCTGTAAGAATCATATTTAGCAAAGGCAAATCGCTTAAAAATAAACTTTGTCCCTCATTTATGAGCAGGTCTCTTTTGGTGTTAGAGGAGACTGCATTATTAATTAATTTCTGGATTGCAATTCTAAATGTGTTGTTTATTGCATAATCTGCACTTGTGGACTGAAATATATTGGTAGCACTATCCAACCACTGAAGATCTGTATTGGAGAACACCTCGCCACAATTGGCAGTCAAGAGTTAAAAAATACCCCCTAGCCAATCATTGGCAAAAATTGCATCAATTGGACTGCAAGGATGATATTCGATTTGTGGGTCTATGCAAAGTGACACTGCCTCCCAGAGGCGGGAATTTAATGTTGAAGTTACGCCAATTGGAAGCTAGATTAATCTGTAAATACCATACTGTTTTTACTGGGTTAAACTCTGATCATGAATTTGCTACCTTTTTGTAAATTTCACTTCGTTCTTATTTGTGTCTGTATACAGGTGCCATAATTCCCACTTTACTGTGGATCTGTTTTCATTTTAATTGATCTCCTGTTGTGCCCAACAGGATTGCTGTTATAAGCATCTTTGCAATTAGCTCTATTACCTTTTATGGTAATTATATTGGTTGTTATTTTTATGCAAATATTAGTGTGAAAATTCACTCTTGCGAAACTGATTGCATTACCTTCACTTTGTCTGAATGAGCATCAGCACACTCACACACAGCGCCTGCCCCCAATAGGGTCTTTATTATTTTTGTCAATTTTGGTTTTTCCCCCTATTTATTCCCTCCTTGGGGCGATCTCTTAATCATCAAGGCTGGCACAGTCACTTACAATCGGTTTCTCTATATTCAGTATGCTCTTCGCGTGGTCTGGCTAGACACAATAATCTTTTATTTATTTTTTCTTGTATTTCCTTCTCCTTAATTTTTATTTCTGGATTTGTATCTTACTGTTGTCTATTGTATTAATATTGTAATTCCGGTTCACTGCTTTATAATTACTTTGGTCGTTACTGTGTCTTTGCAGCTCCCTATTCATTGCTTCACATAGTATTTAACACACCTAACATGGCGGCGAACCTTGACTCTCTCGCGGCCATGTTCGGACCATGCAATTATGTCTCCTCTTCTGAGATCCCTTCTATTTAGTCCTTCTTTCATTTTCACGGCCCGGGCCGATTCCATTCGTTCATTCTTACTGACATGCCGTCCAGGTAAGATGTTTTTCCACAGCCCCACGGCCTCCCTGACAACTCCAATTAGTGCAATTGTACTTCGTAATTAAGTTACTCAATACCATGATCCTGACTAGTTAATCATTTATTCTGGATTGTTTGATCGGAACTTGCTCGCTTTAACGTTGTAATCCTATTTTCCATCTGGCATGGTTTAACAGTCTTTATACTCTCATATGATTAGTTCTTCTTGTGCTTTTTACAGATTTACCGCATTTGCGAAGCTTTGAGGTAGGCTTTCATATTTTAATTATTTATTTGTTCCTCTATTGGCAATCCTGGCAACCTTTCCCACATTATTATTTCTATCATCTCTTTACAGATGTTTCTTGACATTACCCTACATATAAATACTTTTCAGGTCCCATCCCAAATTAAGGTACTTTACTATTTATTCAAATTTTGCAGTCACCCAAAAGGGTTAATATATCTAATATGCCTTAACATTGATTCCTAATGGCCAAGCTCTGTTTCCTTGAATGCGCTGCTTCAGTCATTTTCATTGCCGTATTGTAATTTAGGCACTTTTCTTTTTTTTCCTGTACTTTTTTTGTTCCGTTTTCATGGAATTCCCAACACATCCCTTCTAATCAACATCATCCGAATATGGTATTGTTTCAAAATTTCTCATTACTTATGTTTGTTTTTCATGTTTGATGGCCGCTTCGTTTCAAACAATCTTTTTGAATACAAACTGCTTCCATGACAAATGACACATTTATCTAACCATACCCATCCTTTTTGTCCCTGTGTACTATGCCTCCTTTTTTGGTTTAAATTGTGCAATGGATGGTTTTGCAACTGCTATCATGTATTCAATGGTACACATTTTGCTTTGTATTTTGTATTGTTATCATGATTAGCCTCGGATGAAGAGTCGGTCATGACTCGAAACACGTGTCAGGCTATTTTGTGAATAAATCCGTTGGACTTAAGGCTACACTTCTTATCAATTACTTGGACTTTATGCCTTTATTTGCACTCTTTTTTGGCGCAGTGTTATTGGGACTTTCTCATGTTTCATTTGTATCTACAACAGTGGAACTGTACTTGGCAGTACTTCCACACTCCTAGGACACCTGCAGCCTATGTGCTTACTGATCATTTTGTTATACAAGCGCTGTGGTCTGTGACTCTTTCTGCCAAACTTGCTTCTTTCTTATCATTTTGAGGAATGTTAGAATTCATCCTCCATCGTGGTGACTTTATGAAATTGTGTTGTAAAGAGAGGTGCAGAGACATAGGAGCATGATCTGACAGTGCAATAAGCCCAATTTTGGAATCACAACAACTGGAAGTCACCCGTCCTGAGGTCAAGATAATGTCAATGCGGGAGTATGTGTCATGACACTGAGAATGAAATGTATAATCCCTTTCACACGGGTGTTCCAGTTGCCATATATCAGCCAGGTTGAACTCTTTTTTTAAATCATCAAAGGATCTCTTGCATTTTTTAGGATTTCTCGAGTGGCCCCCATTTGAGTGATCCAGAGCAGGATCTAGCACCAAGTTGAAATCACCAGCTAGTACAATTGAATCCATATCATAGCTTTGAAGCAGTGCCGCAAGTTCATAAAAGAAAACTGGCTCATCCAAGTTTGGTGCATACACATTACATATAAGCAATTTTGATTCCTGGACTTTGAGCAAGACACAAACGACTCTCCCCTCTCGATCCGATTTGCTAGAGAGGACAGATATTGGCAGATTCTTCTTAAGCGGATGAGAAACACCCCTTTTGCTGGACGTATAAGTTGAAAAAAAAGTTTTACCAACCCAATCTCGTTTCAGTTTTTCAGACTCAAGATCAGTAAGGTGTGTCTCTTGGAGAAGGGTAATATCACAAGAATTCGCTCGCAAGTAAGATAACACTTTAGTTCTCTTAGTGACAGTCTTAAGACCATTGACGTTCCACAAAACAATGTTCAGATGATCCACGATTTTAGTATTCATATTAACAAATATATTGTATATTTTGAAATATGAGTTCCAGTTAGTCAAAAGCAGTAAAGCAAGTGAAAATAAAAAAAAGCATAAAAAAAAGTACGCGAAAAAGGCGGTGACCCATGTCCCAGTAGGAGAAAAGGTAACCAGAAAAGTTAGATACAGGCACAAATAGATTACACACTGTAAAGAGAGAGCTACAAGTCAGCACTGTTTAAGAAGAAATCCCAAAGTAACTCTCAGATAATAAGAATTACAAAAGACCTTGAACCTCCCTCCACCACCCTTTAGGTACATAGCCTCAATAGCAAACGAGGCACAAAAAACCAAAGTATTCCCACTATCCGCCATAGGGAAACAACACCCTTAGCCAAACAAATGCAAGAGCAACCTGTGCACTCAAATAGAGTCTAAAATAGAGAATCAGGCAGCAAATGCAACCCCAAAACAACCAAAGAGTAAAAACAAGATGCCGCAGAATTGCACTTTGTAGGAGGGGACCACCCACCAGTCATAAGGGAGAAAGAAACAGACTCAAGAAACCATAGTTGTATAATAACAGACATCTCAGGCTGAGATATTGGTTCACAAACAACCACATAGAGCATCAGCAACAATGAGCATTCAATTCCAAGTCAGCTGTAATATGCAGAACCCATACCGGTGCAAACTAGACAGAGGCATCCGCGGGGGCACCATAAACACATATGACTGGACACAACTCTATGATCCTATCAGCTCAACTTCTCAAATACACATGCGATCAGTAACCAATCTAAGAGGCTCCCAGTAGCACGAGACGCAACACCACAATGTATTCTAATACCAAACCTGAGACCCTACCTACAATATGAGACATACCACCCAACTCTTTCCCATCCCAAACCTGGGACCCCTCATGGACCATGAGATGTGGCATCTGACTCCTCACATTCTAACAATTACATGCACTCAGGTGGAGAAGAGACCCTTTCTCATCTGATTCAAGAACATGGAACTCAGCAACACTCCCAACCAATGCTGAGATAAGGGAATACGTTCTGAGTAGACAGAGCTACTCCAGACCACACTTATTGTATATGGACTCCTAATATGCATTGATCTGTGCTCAATTCCGAGCCCCCTGGCCTAATATAATAGCACCAATGCACAAACTAGCGTCAGGACATACATACAATTTAGCAACGGGTGCCTTTACCAATTGAACTATAATTACCCTTCTAGTCAGAGCCCCTGTATATGTTGCGCAAAGCACTGCCCATGAGATCACTAGATTCATGGCATGGAACTATTGGATCTGCAAAACAAACAAATTCATCCAACACTACTCAAGCCTCCAGTAAATAACGTGCAGCACCACAATTCCAAACCAAGACTGCTCTCCCTACCTGCCTACACAGCTCCCCTGTACAATCAACAGCTACACAAAAAACCTCTATTTACGCACCATTTCGTGCACGCACGGACCTATATTTGAAAAACCCTCCCTCAAATAGCAGGTTGCAATAATCTTGGCAGCCGAGTGAACACATCCATGCACTGCACCCACTGATACATACCAACATTAAGTGTAGTTCATAGACTCAGATCTCAACTGGGCGCAATATTATGTTTCCTCAGGCAAAAATGTTGTTCAATAATCCTGCATTTAAATTCACAATGCAGGGTTAAACCAGTAACCACCTGGGGTATAACCCGGAAAGCTAGATCCGCCAGACAGCAACCGTTTCACGTACCATTCTACCACGCAACATTGACACATAATCTCACACAAGTATATCCTGACACAGCGGGATGAAACATACCATGCATAACTCGTGCTCATTAGAGAGCCAAAACAACATAGAATGAAATTACACATGGCGCCTACCATCATTTTTGCATTTCTAAATAGAAGTTTGTTTGGTTACTTTGGTCAGTGGCTGTAATGTTGACAGGGCCGATTCGGCTGCACTCCCTCCCGTGTTCGGTAAAATGAATGCCATCGTGTAACAGTAACACCTGTTAGTTAAGAATCTAGACATTTGTGAGTGGCATAAATAAATACCAATCATTATTGTCCAACCAGCAGTATGCTACAACAAGCACACAGATAAAATAACACATTTCCAAACATACTACAGTGGGGTTTCCCTCTCCTCTCTGTATTAGAAAATAATTGCTGGGATGCTTACGCCAACACCAAAAAGTTAAAATGCGACTTTGTCTGCACCTCCTCGCCCCCAATTACCGCGCCTTCGCGCCTAATAACAAGCCGTAATGTTTCCCGCATGCGGCGCCGGTCACCCCCCTGCATTGCATTACTACGAGACCTAATGCACACTGCTGGTTCCAGAAATCCCTTAACCGTGAGGCCACATTGAACCACATTGTACCCTGCTTGCACATGCCACCATCTACAATAAGGCTAATGCAACAAGGGGCTGACCAACCTTACGTTCCGGACCCTCCTTGCGCGTAATGGAATAATGGTAGCCGCACTACACCGTGTGTGAGGGCGACGCTGGTAACGACAACGGGCCAAATCAATGTAGAAATAAAGGGAACGTCCACGCACGCACGGGCACATCCATGGGTACCTTCCTCTAATGCCCATATTGCTCATACGGAGGTTGAAAGGAAACAGCTTTCAAATGCACGCGCATTGCAATAACATGGCAGTTTAACGGAAACAAGTGAAACAAGCATTTATACAAACAATAAAAATACTCTACCAAGCAGATAATGAATTAAAACATCAATGCAATTAAGGATATTCGAAAAGCAAACTCTTAAAACAATGTAAACACAAAATCCCAAACAACAGGCAAGCACAAGCAATGTAAGCCCTATTGAGGCAAAGATTTCTCAGATGCAAAGTGTCGAAGCCAAACACCTGCTTGTTCAGGGTTATCAGTTGTCTTTACACCATCTGGAAGAAATAACTTCAGAGTTGCTGGCTTCATCAAGGTAGTTTTAAGACCACGCTCCCTTGCCAGATGCTTGGCTTCTGAGAATGCCTTTCTTTTAAGTGCTACATCCTTTGGGAAATCGGGGTAAATATGAAATTGTTTTCCTTGCCATATCAGAGAATCCTGCTGCCTCGCCATGAAAAACACTTTTTCCTTAGTAGATGTTCGTGCAAATTTCACAATAATTTGTCTGGGCTTCCCTTCCTCAATTCTGCCAGCCCTAAAAGCTAGATCCAAATCATTTGGCTGAATACTTCAACCAGGCAGACTTCCTTGTAGCACATCAATCACCAAAGCAGACAAAAGTTGTTCTAGCTTCTCATGGATGCCGACCAGGCGAGCATTGCTGCTCCTAGCCTGTATCTCCAAGTTCATGTTTGTTAACTCTAGCTTTGACATGTCATCCTGCAGCTCCCGATAAGCTCTGTAACTTCCAGAGGCTTCCCTTTCCATTCCAGTTGTCCTGTTCTCAACATCCACCATACGGGTTTCTAAGCCACTGACTTTACCAGACAAGTCATTCAGGGTAACCTTCACTTCACTCATGTCACTGGCCACCTGTTTCAATAATTTAAAAATGTCAGCACTGCTAGGAATATCTTCCTCTGAACCATCATTGACCTACTTTGGTTTTTTGGAGAGAGGATTTTCCATTGCTTCAGTCTTCTTTTTGGCTGACATTGTTTAGATAGCTAGGCCTCAGATGATTGCCAGGGTTGAGGGCAGGAGCTGCTTCCTTAAGCTGCTGCTCTCTCAGAGGCCATTCTAGAATCCTATAGTTTGTGTAACCAATGGGACGTTGTGTATTTAGTGACGTTCATAGTGACCTGTTTGAAGGGTGGGCTTAGTAGTCCCACCTGACGTTAAGGAGCCTATCACTTTTTTAGACTACTATGGAATGTATACCTAGATGTTCCCCTTAAGCCTATCACATTTGCCACTAGGTTTTTGTAGTGTGCCACATAGGATGACGTTAGCAAATACGTAGGTTAACGTCAGCTATGACGAGTTTCTCCTATAACAATGATGTTTTTTATAACTTGCTTTGAGATCATGCTGTGAGACGTCCGTTGATGTCCGTTGTACTCCCTGCTTTAGATATTTGACATTAAAACAATCAACTTTGCCAACTTCCAGAGTCATTTTGATTATTAATGTTTGAGTATTTTCTGCATCCCCATTCATCTCAAAGTATTGCTACCTCATCTTAAAGGGCTGGGTCGGCTGTCCCGGTTCATGTTCTTTGATCATATTATCAAGATATTTTGATGAACCCTCAGTTGCCCACCCTATTCTACTCATAATGGGGCGTACCTATCGTAATCTGTCATATGTTTTATGTATTTTTGGTAAGAAAAACATTGTAGGCATGACAGGGTTAGTAATGGTAAGGTATTGTTTCTCATTGTTAGTCAAGAGACCCGTGTATGTCATTTACCACTGCTTGGTTAAAGGTTTCAATCAGGTTCTCATTGGATGTTTGAAGAGGAAATTTGGACTTAGGTTTCCTCTATTTGTAAATGTCTTGTATTTACGTTCAGATCCAAGTAAATGTCAGCTCCTGAGAGATTAGAGTCTGGTTCTAATGACAGTAACAAATGGGTATTGTCAATGTCTCAAATTGTGAGTAGTCTAGGAGGGCCCTGCACTACTCTAGGTACATATTCTTTGACTTGGCTTTCAAAAAATATTTGTAAATTTCAATTTCCAAGTAAATTTAAAAATATAAATTTGGAAATCAGTAAAGTCTGTCCCTCTTGTGGCTGCAAACAAGACATCCAGCTAACACGCATGGGACATATGAATTAATTTAGAGCGCCATACTCAAGCTAACACACAATGGAGAAGATTTACTGGTAAGCCCTAGGCATATAGCTTTAATCAAGCTGACATGGAATTCCCAATGATTCCAGATTGAAGCCATTGGAAGAACCAAAGCAACAAGACACACAGATGAAAATATACTTATCCCAAATTGCAATTATTAGCTTATTTATGGGTAAGTAATGACGCACATGTAACTGATAGGATCCTAGGAGGATTGTATGAAGGATCTTATTTGGGTTTCTTTTCACAATTGCGCCAATAGATACCAACAGACAAGAGTAGTAGGTAAGCCATTTATTTTTATTCTAGAACATGAGATAACATGGGAAATTAGGGAGTGGTGTTGTTATGTCACCATTAGTTTTATCTGGATTAAACTTAGAAACTACCTTATGCAACTAATCACTTCATGCACAACCTGGTGTTGGGTCACGTGAACTAGTCACTTTTGACATATATATTCGTGTGATCTGGCGGATCGATAAAGAAGCACCATGTAGATGAGCTTAAGATATGATAAATACATGGTTTCGAGATAGATGACTGATATGAACCAACTAGGAACAACACATGTATGTGATACACATCCAATGGTGTGCGTAATAATGTGATATAAACTCAATGATCTGTGATTGTTCTAATGAAAATATCTCATCTGTTCAAACTTTGCTCCAACTACCTGCCAAAAACATTGACGTTGGCTATGTTATACTTTTTTTTATCTTTTCTTCTGTATACAATCTGTTATGTAACTTGTACTGTAACCAGTCTTTTTTTTGTCCATTAATGGCATACCTTATGAATGTTACATTTCTGCTACCATACTTTTTTATGGTGTAAATTATACAAACAGCCTTGAGGACGACCAGGGGGTCGAAACACGTGTCAGCTGTGATCGATGCCAATATTAAATACATATCAGAAACCTTAGACTTGTCATTTGGCTTATGGTCCATTGGAATTAATACTGAGTGTTGAGGCGCACGTTGGCAGCACCCACACCTATACTATTGTTGTTTGGACTGCTTCTGTGCTAGCTCAGATCCCTCCTGAAGGGTGTGGCCTGTCCTTGGCCCATGCTACTCTAAAGGGGCAAAGTATGTGTTCCTGCTGAGCTGTGCCTGTTTAACCTTAATCATGCTGGGTTAGTAGCAGTGTGGGGGCTGAAAAGGAGTTTTATCCATTACTTATCTCTGTACTTCTCTGCAATGAAATGCACAGTCATGTGATGCTCTGGCCATGGTCTATCAAATTCCCAGATATCACATGGCAGGTGTGTGTTTATTTACTGTTGCTTGTGTGATCTGAACCCAGACCATAGGATGAGGCAAGGGGGAGTGGGGTGGCAGTGGTCAGTCTGAAACATGCAGTGAACATCATTGTTCCCCCTTTGTTGCTTGTGGGAATTCAGGCCATTCTTAGTAGTCACAGTGGGGACAAGAGGTGTACCTGCATTGACAGGTGTGTCCCTTGAGCGTGCTAGTAAATCCGAGGGAGCGCCACACCACAGTCAGGTTACTTAAAGGCAATTGGGTTGTTATGCTAATGAATATGGAATCTCAGTAAATTTAAAGAAAACTAAAACCATGCTGATTACCAATAAGAAAGTAAGTAGACACTTACTGAATACCTGCCTGGGAAGTATTGACTACACTGACTTCTATAAATACCTGGGACGAGTGTCAGATAGAATGACATCGTTTAAATCAAAACTAGAAGGGCCAAGCAAATTACCCATCTTATCTGCAAGTTTACAACTAATCATGCAGGGCTCTTACCGGGAGGTGTCTTTTCTCTATACAAACAGTGGTTTTGTCCATCTCTTTTGTATGGTTTAGAGGCCTTAGCCTTGAAGAATTTAAAATGGTTGCCTGGTCTCACTGAGAACCTTACTATTAAACCAAACGTAGAGGCAATGATACCCCCCCCCCCGCCATTTCCATTATTAACAAAACTTGGAGACTGTAATGTGGGTCCATTTAAGGTTCTATTTAAGGAGACATGCTCCACGATATACTGGGTGCCTGACTTTAAACGGTGCACAGCGTTCCAAGCACTAAACATAGCCTTCACCCAAAGACTAATGAAGTGGGACTGGTCACAAAACTACGAGCACCTATGGCAGTTGCATGGGTACCCACAGGTGGCACATGTAAAGCATAGATATTTGAAACTGAAGCAGAATGTTCTACTCTGCCCTGACCCCGTTGTTCGTGAATTCCGTTTATAACTGCGTACAAATCAACTTCCTGTGTGTGCTGTTTGTGGAGCCATATTGAATCTACCACCGGAAGCAAGATTTTGTAGAATGTGTGAGATCCGGCAAAACCGGGAGACTGTCAAACATTTGCTCATGGAATACCCCTGTTTAGGGGCATTATATATGTCTACACTGGGAAATCTTGTGCATGATCACGAGGCCATTACATCGATCACATTTTGGGCTTCTTGCTTCAATACAGAGTCAGGAGTTACACACATGATACTTTATAGGGTTTGGAAAGCAGTACAGGAACGCCTACTGCGAAGCTAATTTGATATTAATTGAATTTTTAAAAGATATAACTTAATTTCTTATTCAAACATATTAACATTGATTGGTTGGTTTCTAAAAAAAGGACAATGTATAAATATTAATATTCATGTGAAATGTTATTTGTAATTATTTTTTTATGTGTGAATGTGATAAATGGCATTGTAAATGTTTTTGAAAGAACTAAATACAATGAATAATAATACTAATTAAAGGCAGCGATCACCTACATGGTTTAGTACTGATCACTGAGTTTTTGGAGCTTTTTTCCAACTACCACACTACATATTAGTCACAGGGGAGAACACTGGTCAACCAATGTCATTCCGCTTCAAGTGGCTAAACTGGTATGGCCCTTGCAAGATGCAGGAGGGTCTACACCACGTTTTAGCTCCCTGTGCCTTTCACAGAGGAGAAATATCCATTTGCATATCAGTCTGGCCCCACCCAATTGGGCAGTCCAGCAACCAAAATGCCGGGCAATTCCCCTCTGAACAAGAGTACCAACAGCAAACTCAGACACGTGTTTTGGCCTAGTCGGGCATCATCAGTGAGGTGAAGATGTGCCTCTCCAAGCACAGTCAGCAAGGGGTTCATGTCTGTATTACCCTGGGTAACCTAGGGCGAAAATCCAAGTTCCTAAAATGTTTTTAAAATGTTCTGGGAGCCCCTCTACTGAGAATGAACAAATACAAATAACCTGGGAAGGCGCCCACTCGATAGGGTCTGCAAGCACGTTTTAGCTTACTGTGCCTTTCACAGAGGATAAATGTTCATTTGCATATGAATCTGGTCCCACCCACTTAGGAAGTCCGGAACCGAAATGCTAGGCATTTCTCCTCTGAACAAGAGTACCAACAGCAACCCCAGACACGTGTTTTGCCCTAGTCAGGCCTCATCAGTGAGGTGAAGCTGTGCCTCTCTAAGCACAGTGAGAAAGGGTTCCACACCTGGATTACCCTGGGTAGCTTAGGGTGAACCCCCAAGTTCTACCGAGAATGAACACAGCCAAATAACCAGTTCTCTGGGAAGGTGCCCACTCCGGAGGGTTATATTTTCTTTATAATCATTTATTTTTTATTTTTTATAGGCACAGCCACTGTGCAATATTAGGAATCCTGGCCATTCTCCAAGCGTGGTGTCACTAAAAATAATAAACACCAAGGAAGTATACTTGGATCAATTAATGCAAAATCTAAACTAGAGCCAGACCTTGACAAGCTATATGTCACATTTGCATGGGACACCCCTCCCCCCCCCGTGTCCTGCCACTTAGGTACCAATTGCCCTATGCGCTTGGGAAGCTTATCAAGCATTTGCGTGTTTATTGAAAATGTTCTTCCTAAACAAAGGTTGGGGGGTGCCAAAGATACAATCAATCATGAGCTTTCCTTCATCAATTCCTAATTTAGAATATTGACCATTGACGTCCCCACCCACAATAACGAAAAGTTTTGATTTGACAAAGATGTTCTTTGAATTTACATACAGAAAGCACTGTGTGCAGATACATATACATGTAAAAAGGATAGTGAGGTTTAACTAATATTGGTGTCCAAAGAACATAACCGGCCCAAGTAGCAACAGTATCGGGTTTGCTACCACAGCTATGATGTCCCAAAACAGAGCTCCGCAGTGCTGTAAAAATGCTTCCTTTCATGCGATCCCTCAGTTTCTGCATTGCTGGCGGTGAAAAATGTACAGATCTGTCGAACATCATTTCCTCACACCACTAAGTTTCTTGCATAAGACAAATACAATTCCTACATCTCTTTGACCCATCTGACTATTAATTCCAACTGAGGAGGGAGCAGGATTTTTCATCAGTGGTAACAATAATGCAGTTCCAACAGCATGCTTGATTTCCACTTTCTATCAATCCCCTGCTCAGTTTGATCAGTTCTTTCCCTCACCCGATCTTTCACATGTATCAAAGGTTAGCCAGCTCCATAGTTACTAATTATTCTTACCTTCCAGTTTTGTTCTACTAATATTGGGGGAGCATCTAAGTTTGTCCCAGATGTTTTTTATAAGTATTAACCAGTAGAGGTGTTTACATAAGTAACCACATTGTTGTTAATTGTAACCCTGCTTTTTATTTCAGCACCTCAACAGCCCACCTCAACTTAGATTCAGGGATTACAAGTATTGCTGGCTTAATCTCATTGTCAACATCAAATCCATTTATTCATTTTTTAATTATTCACACAATCATTCATTATTTTGACCAAATGAATTGTGAAAAATGTAGCTTTTGCCATTCCCCTTTAAGGTGTTGAGCCATTAGCTAGAGTAATTAGTTCAACGTATGATGAGCAGATAGCTCAAAGTTGAGGGATCAGAAGAAGTAGTTGCAAGGACTGATCATGAGATACATCCCACCGAGCTTCCATAAGTATACGTTTAAAATGAATGATCGGTGTTTGAGCTAATGGCCATCCCTCCATTTCTTATTATTCCCTAAATATTCCCTAAGGCGTGATCTACCACCATATCGCTCTTCAAAATATCTGAATTATTAGCTTCAGAGAAACAGGCTATTTGCCGGTGATTTCCCTTGATTGAAATGATTCCAATGGCCTTACTATGTGTGCTTAGTACCGGCTCCCTTTCCTTATTTCAATATTCTCATGTGGAGCTCATCGCTACTAGAGTGCTATTTGTATTTGTTCCTATTCTTTTGGTGTGATGCATTCCCTATTCTTTCAATAAATACTTTGGAGACAATTTAGTTTTTTCCTTTAATTTTGAGTTGTCCCCTTTTTTCGATTGTTCTTAGCTTTCTTCCGCCTTGTCTTCACATACTTCTCATCCTCAGAAATACACATTAGCAAAACTGTAGGCATCACCCACTGTTTCCAAAGCCTTTGCATTGTCCTCATCTTCTGCTAGTAAGCTCTCTTCATTGTCCAGAGCACCTGAGTCTATCACCACAATAATGTCTTGTGAGCCTGCTGCTATAAAACTGTTTCTTGTTAGAAAACTCTATGGGCCTCATTACGACCCTGACGGTCCCGTAATGAACGGTGCCAGTACCGTTCATTACGGGATGCCTGATTACGAGGTCCCCTAGCAGGAGCCGGAACCTGGTTTTACCAGACGTCCTTTCCGGGTCCCGCGAGGGGACCAAGGAGCTAATGATGGGCCCGTTATTAAAGGGCCCGTTATTAGCTCCATCCCCATTCCCGGCTCAAATGGGAATGGGGAATGGTTTTGTGCATGAGGAATTACGAGGTCCTCCAAGGTCGGAATGACCCGGTAATTCCTCATTCACAGAACCCAGACCCGGACACGATTTTGGAGGCAGCCATGGCGCTAATAGCACCATGGCTACCTCCAAAGTCGTAATGAGGCCCTATGACTCTAAAGCCTCCAACCGCCGTCCCGACTCCCCTGCTGCAATTCATTACCATAAGACAATTTTCTCTGCCCCACCACACCTTATACCAATTTTCTAAGGATTTGCTCTAATCACACTAATATCAAGTATGGTTGAGCGGGAACTGACTGTGCCTTGCAGTGACTGTCCACACTATTCTACAGCACTATGACAATTTTGCAGATGTGTTATCCTGTTGGAGACCATGCTACACTTCTGCATGGCCCCGGAGGGCCAAACCAAGCTCAATTAACTTAATTGAACTGCAACCTGCCTTGCACACATCGCAGCACTTGCGGCACACATTTCAAGAACCTTTATTCATGGTGCTGGAGCACTGTGAAGACTACACTTATGGAGGTTCATGAAAGATAATATACCTTACCATGGGTTCCTGGTGGACATAGTAGCTTGGGTGGGCAGGCAACCTTAATGGCAATAAAAGGCGCAATGGTGCACATAGTGAACCTGACTCCCTCCTTTATTGCCACCTTTGCCTTGTCCATCAGCTCATCAACGTTGAACTGTGCTATGCCTTGCACTTATTGTGTGCTGACATGCTTCCCTTGATACACACTCTTTGCCTTTGAGCGCACACACTTTCTCCCTATAGTGATCTTTCCTGCACACAGGAATATTTGCATAGTATCCCTCCAATTCTTCTCATATTGCAGGAGAGCAGCCCCTCAGCATTTCTAAAAGGACAGGGATCTGCCCTTTTACCCATATTCCAGGGCTACCCTTACCTCATTTCTATAGTGACAGGGATCAACTTTCTGGAATGCAGTATCTCTGGTGACAGGGATCTAACTTCACAGTGTCCCTACTGACAGGGGCCTGTCCCTTGCAGCATCTAGACTGCGGCTTCTCAACCATCATCCCTGAAAGAAAGGGACCCTCATTTTCGGCGCCTAGCCAGGCATGGCTCACTTTCTATAGATTTATAGAGTCTCCCTAAGGACAGGGCTTTGCCCCTTATAACACCCACACCTGGTTTACCACTACAGTGTCTCTAAAGTAACAGGGAGTGCTTTCTGTATAGGACCTCATCTGATAGGGCCTCCCTTTGTATCAGCCCTTCCCAGGGTCATCATTTCAGGCTCCCCTACTATAGGATTCCAACCCAATGCCATCCTCCTTTTTGGGACCTACACCCAATATGGTTGGGCACATTCTCCTCCTTCCTCCTCCACACAGTCTCCAACTTATATTCCTGTCTTTCACCATCATCTTGGTGCTATTGAGTCCTCTCATTGAAGTTCAGGCGGTTCTGAGAGTTTGCACTCTGTTCTCTCATATGGTTGGTGGGTTTTCATTAAGAGGATCACACTCCTCCTCCTATCTGTTTTTCCTACCACGTGGGCTGAGGGGCCACCCCTGGGGGAATCTGACTGACTGCCTCATGTCCTGGTTGATTTCCCCTTTTTTATGTGAGTCTCCGAAGCAGATGTAACCGGGTTATTTTCCCTCCATCTCCCCACTTTCCTCTGCAGGATTTGTTGTTCCGTTGTCACCTTCTGTTGTCCAAGATGAAACAGTGTGTGAGAATGGCTGAGCGATGTTCAGTGCATAATTGGTTGCATGATGTCACATGGAATGTTATGCCTGAAACTGAGTGAGTGTTCCAGGCACGACAGTTGGACCTGGAACTTCTGAGACGTGGATGTGCTGATGGATGTGCCCTTTAGCTTTTCCTTCTATCTTCTGTGATCTCCATTTTCAACATGTGTTATTCACCACACCGAAGACAGCCCGGGGCGTTGGTTAAACAACCTTGAATGACGAGTGTGGTATAAGGAGTAGAACAGCAATCAGTATCCCAGATTCTAAAACCCCCTGAATTCTAGATTCAGGCTTCCTCGAAGAGAGGGACTCTTCTTTACGATATGCCACTCTGCTGTTCAGGTAAGACAGACAGAGGTGTTGATCGCGCAAAATAGCGGGGAACACACGCACTGCCAAAACCAGCGCTGCAAGGTAAACCACAGAAATGATTAAAGACGGCACAATAAGTATTCAGTATGTAAGAAATACCCCACAAAGGGAATACCTGATGGGATGCTGGTTTAGGGCGTTTTGAGGAATTATGGGAATCCTCACCCTGGAAGGCTACTGAAATGTAACTAGTTCCAGATGAACACAAAGTAAAGAGAAAACAAAAAAAACAGGAAGGTTAGTATGGGAAAGATAACCCGAGCTGCACGAGGGACGCACTAGGTACGGGTTGGTGCATGCAGCAAAGCATTCATATGCACTTATATCGTGGATTGCACAGGAGTCCAAACTGGAGTCAGGATGTGGAGTGGAAGATTCAAGAGGGATTATATAAATGCGCGGTTGTTGTGGCACTGAGATATAGTCTGCTTTGAACACCAGGAAGGAACCCAGCGTTATGTCCCAAACAGAAACAACGTAAGTAGAGTACTCACGTTTGTATGAAAGACCAATTCAGCACATGTGGAGAGCAACGAAGAAAACAGCCATATAACAAGTCTTCATCAGCGGGATAACAAGAGTCAAGCCAAGACGATCTGCGTTCAGGCAACGGCTGTTCTGGACGAAGCAAGAGTAGCAGGTAGGCAGTGCGGATGAGTTCCACGCTCGGCCACGGATAATCAAGACTAGACAATAGGAGCAGGCAGGCAGTCCGTGTGAGGTCCGAGTTCGGCAACAGCTGATCTGGACGGGACACAGGGATGTAGACAAGGAGTCCGGATGAGTACTTGGGGTTTGGAAACCGGGGAGAGGAACTGCAAGGGCGTGCAGGAAACACTAATTAGCAGCACCGGACACAGTGCTCTCTCCGCGTCTTAAGCTGCAGGGGGGCAGGGTTACCGCGTACGTGTGACCGTAGTACGCACGTAGCTTGTCAGCTGACACAGGCTTCTCCTTAGTTTGTACAGCTTCCGTGGCAACTTGTATCTGTGCCACAAAGATGACCTGGCACGCCAATCTCGTCGTATAGAAGGAGAACAATGCAGGGCAGGAGAGGAACCCTGACAGGGACACTGCTGCCAATGTGTAACAGCATCAGCCGCCAAAGACGCCGGCAACCCACTTGCGGCATGGAAAGCCAGTAGAAGATCGGAACAGTGAAGGTTAGCCAAAGGTTCCAATCCACCAGATATAGAACAGCACCCCGAGACATTCTGCAGTCCAATATGCGAGAGACCTCATACTCCTCCTCGCCATCCACCATAATAGGTGGGGGACGGGATGACAGACGGGTAGCAGGGCAGAAAGGTTTAATGAGGGACACGTGAAACACCCGATGAATTCACCAAGACCCTGGGATAGCCAGTTTGACAGCAACAGGGTTCACCACAGAGGAGATGACATAGGGACCCACGAACCGCGGCAGCAGAGTCCTTTTACCAGCGATCTTCAGGTGATGGGTAGACAACCACACCTTCACACCCACACGATAGTGTGGTGCGGGCAATCGGTGAGCATCCACGGTTCTTTTAGCATGGTCCTGTGCACGGAGCAGATGACACTGCACATCCCGGTGTACCTGATCCAAGTCACGTACACAAGCCAGAGCAGCTGGGTTTCAGTCAGGCAAGGTGGGCTCGAGCGGTAATGAACGCGGATGGTAGCCATATAAGGCAAAATGGTGAGATCCCTGTGGAAGAATGTAGAGAGTTGTTATATGTGAACTCAGCTTGTGGCAAGGCCGTGAACCAGGTTTGTTGAAATTGGAGACACAGACAGCGTAAGTATTGTTCAAGAGTAGCATTGACCCGTTCCGTTTGGCCGTCCGTCTGAGGATGATAGGAAGACGAGTACCTATCGTCTATGCCAAGAGAGGGCGTGAGCGCTCTCCAAAACCGTGAAGTAAATTGCGATTCCCGGTCTGACATGATGATGGAAGGAAGCCTGAAGTATCAGAAGACGTTAGCCAGGAACAACTTGGCCAACCTGGGTGCAGAAGGCAATCCGGAGCAAGGAAGGAAAATGGCATACTTAGTAAAGTAGTTGATGACCACCCAGATTGTGTTGCACCCCTGAATCAAAGGCAACTCCACAATGGACACCATTTGCCATGGCTTGTAAGGGACTGGTAGATGTTGCAATAGACCCACTGGCTTGGATCTGGAAGACTTACACTGAACGCATATCACACAAGTCGTTACATAGTCTCTCAAGTCTTGGGACATGTTTGACCACCATGCCCAATGCTGTAAGGCCTCTAGGGTCTTTTGGTGCCCAGGATGTGCTGCAACCACAGAGTCATGAGCCCATTGAAGAGCCAGAGTACGAGCGTGTCCAGGTGGTATGCAGACACGTCCTTGAATAAATGGCAAGCCATGAACAAGATCTAGGTTGAGATCCTCTAACTCAGTCATATTACCAGAAACCCATTCACCAATAACGGAACGCAAAGAAGGATGTACTGTACAACCAAAAATGACTCTATTTGGCAAAAGTGCAGACGGTTCTGTCTTCAGAGGCCGGTCTTCTGCATGAAGCCGAGAGAGAGCGTCCGCTGAAATCTGAGCTTTGGCTGGACGATATGTAATGATGAACTGATATTGGGAGAAAAACAAGTGCCAGCGTGCTTGTCTGGCCATGAGGCATTTTATAGATTTGGAAGCCAGAAGACTCCTGTGATCTGAGTAGACAGTGACTGTGTGTTGAGCCCCCAGTAAATGGTGTCTCCACTCAGAAAAAGCATCCCTGATATAATAGTTTCTTTCATAAACGGTCAATTCCCGGGTAAAGAAGGCTATGGAATGTATGTCGCCAGTTTGGGGGCATTCTTGAGTCAGTATAGCGCCAATAGCAAATCCAGAGGCATCAGCTTCCACAAAGAAAGGAAGATCTGGGTCCGGATGCTGAAGAACAGGGGCTGAAGTAAAAGCAGATTTCAACTGTTCAAAAGCAGTTTGTGCTTCAGTATTCCATACATACGGTCCTTTAGTACTCATCAATGAAGTAAGAGGCATGGACATTATGGAGAAACCATGAATGAAACGCCTATAAAAATTGGCGAATCCCAAAAATGATTGGAGAGCCTTGACTGATTTAGGCACCGGCCAGTCCATAACAGTTTTCACTTTAGAGATGCTCATACGAATGCTGTGATTTGTGAGGTCATGCCCCAGAAACTCCACCTCAGTGGCGTGAAAAGTGCATTTCTCTGCCTTTACAAACAGTTTGTTTTCACATAACCATTGCAATACGGTTCTAACGTGATGGACATGTTCTGGTAGAGTATGTGAATAGATCAGGATGTCGTCCAAGTAAACCACAACATATTGGTCCAGGATGTCATGAAACAGATCATTCATAAAGGCCTGAAATGTGGCTGGGGCATTACAGAGCCCAAAGGGCATTACCAAATATTCATACAGACCATAACGTGTTTTGAACGTGGTCTTCCACTCGTCCCCCTCTCTTATTCGTACCAAATTGTACGCTCCTCTGAGATCGAATTTTGTGAAAATCTTTGATGATCCTAATTGGTCAAGAAGGACTGAGATTAGTGGAAGTGGGTATTGGTTTTTTATGGTCACCGCGTTCAGAGCCTGGTAATTGATACAGGGGCATAGATCGCCCTCTTTCTTGGGAACAAAAAAAAGAGGGGTTGCCGCCGGGGACTTTGATGGGCGGATGAACCCCATAATCAAAGCTTTGTCTATGTACTCCTTCAGTACTGTGTCTTCTTTCAGTGTGAGGGAATACACTCTGCCCGCAGGGATATTTGCCCCGGGTACCAGATCTATTGGACAATCATAGACCCGATGTGGAGGCAACACCTCTGCCTTTCCTTTGTCGAACACATCCATATACTCATCGTATTCGGGAGGGACAGAAAGCATAGAAGTACTGGAGACGGCCCCAATATGTAAGGATGGAACCACAAGCGCTCTGCAGGGTCTACCCTGGGTAATGCCATTCACTGACATGAATTGTGTATTGCAAAGCGTGGAAGGGAATAGAATCATCTGCATTGACCAGTCTATGGCAGGATTGTGATATCAAAGCCACAGAATACCCAAGATAACCTTATAAGCCGGGGCTTTGATGATGTCAAACCTTATTTCCTCTGAATGACCGTCCTCGGTGCACATGACCAATGGTACAGTTTGATGGGTGACCATCCCGGAGGCAAGTATCAAACCATCCACTGCATTGACAGTCTCTGGTTGTTTCTTGCGTATCAAAGGTATCATTGACAAAGAGGCAAAGTCCTGATCTATGTAGTTGCCCATGGCTCCCGAATCAATAATGGCCGTTGCCCTGAAAGACCTCTCGTGGGCCATGGTAAAAATGACTGAGAGGCGAAACAACTGGAGTGGACCATGCCTAGTTGAGTCCATATGAGGCACTCCAGATGTAGGGACTCCGTCTACTGTCAGGATTTGGCGTTTTCCGCCTTTCTTTTGGGTTTTTTGGGGCATTCCAGTAACAAATGGTCTGAGGCACCACAGTATATACATTGATTATGAGATCTACGATTTTCACACTGGGCTGGTGTTAGGGGGGCCCTAATGGCTCCTGGAGCAGGCAGCTGTGATGCATTAGATTCTGAAGTAGAGGGCGAGAAGACAGTCTGGCGCTTCTCTCCACGCCTTTTGACCCTACGGGCATTGATCTGTAGTACTAAGTCAAGCAATTCACCAAAAGCCGTGGGAAAACCGGTGACGGTGGACAGAGTGTCCTTAAGTTCATCGGAAAGGCCCCGATAGAAAACAGCGGCCTTCTTCTCCTCAGGCCAATACGTTTCTGCCGCCAACTGGTTGAAGCGGGCTAGCTAAACAAGAAGTGAAGCATTTCCTTGTCTGTGTTTCAGGAGCTCCAAATCGGTGGCCTGATACCGAGTGTCGAATACTTTGCTCATCATAGCGAGGTGGGCATCGCAATTTTAAATTGCGTGGCTGTTCAATTCCAATAAGGGATTTACCCATGCAGCGGCGGTACCCCCCCCAAGTGGGACAGGATAAACGCTTCATTTGTCATGGAATTGGGAAACGAGGAAGGACAACACAAGAAGTGCAATTTGCATTGATTAATGAAAGTCCTGTATTGCTTGGGGGTAAAGGGTAAAGCGTTATGGGGGTGCCAGAGGAAACTGGGTGGTGAGCATCACAGCTGCAGGTTCCTGCCTTGGTGCAAGAAAACCCAGACCCTGAAGCCGTAGCTCCTGCATCAGCTGCCAGTGACGCTGGAGTGGTGACCAGAGACTGGATTGCATTCATGCGTTGACACAAGGCTTCTTGTGCATTGGCCAGGTTTGTTCGTAAGCCGGTGACCATCTGCACAATTTGTGCAAAGGCATCTGTTGTCTCGGGCGACATTTTAGGCTGCTAATTCTGTTACTCACCACACCGAAGACAGCCCGGGGCGTTGGTTAAACGACCTTGAATGACGAGTGTGGTATAAGGAGTAGAACAGCAATCAGTATCCCAGATTCCAAAACCCCCTGAATTCTAGATTCAGGCATATCCTCGAAGAGATGGACTCTTCTTTACGATATACCACTCTGCTGTTCAGGTAAGACAGACAGAGATGTTGATCACACAAAAGAGCGGGGAACACACGCACCGCCAAAACCAACGCTGCAAGGTAAACCACAGAAATGATTAAAGACGGCACAATGATATGATATGATATGGCATTTGTAACGCGCCTATACACAAGTGTTTCAAGGCGCGACGAGGCAGGGAGGGGGGAAAAAGGGGAAGACAGACAACGATCCTACTAGGCCAGGTGTCATTCAGACCGTGCAAGTGCAGGGGGAGTGGGAAGGGAAAAGTGCAAGGGGAAGGGGAGGGGGGAAGTGCAGTACAAGTAAGTAGAATAAAGTAAATAAATAGGGCCAGCTGGTGGCAAGTGCAAGGTAAGTGCAGACAAGTGCTGGGAAAGAGGGGGGGCTGTAGGGATACAGAAACAGTCCCTCAGTGCAGGGGTTTCCAGGGAGGCAGTGCAAGAGGAGAGTGGCTGAGCCCAGGACCGAGGTTGGTGAGAGTGACCCAGTTGCAGATTAGGTGCAGATTCAGTCGAGGATTTAGCAGGGGAGAGGGAGAGAGAAATCAGAAGCAAAGAGGAAGGTTTTGAGGTGCTTCCTGAACCAGAGATGGTTCTCCTCAAGTTTCAGGGAGGCAGGAAGGCTGTTCCAGAGGGAGGCCCCTGCCACGGCGAGAGATATACCCCCAGCTCATTGCTTCGAGAAGCGGCTGACCCTGAGGGAGTTGGAGATGGATGAGCGAAGGGCTCAGGAAGGAAGATATTTAGGAAGAGAGAGTTGAAGGTATTTAGGCCCCAGGCCCCAGAAGGCCTTGTGGACAATGCAGAGGGTTTTGAACTTAATCCTCGCAGCCACTGGGAGCCAGTGTAGAGATTTCAGTCCTGGAGAGATACGGTCCCTGGGCTTGAGGCCAAGGACAAGTCTCGCAGTTCTGTTCTGGATGAGTTGCAGGGGGCGGAGAGTGGAGGCAGGCAGATTCAGATAGAGGCTGTTACAGTAGTCCAGCTTCGAGAGAACCAGGGCTCGGGAGACAGTGAGCTTCTGGGGGAAGGAGAGGAAGGGAAGAATACCTCTGAGGAGGTGCAGCTGGTAGTGTGACTTCTTAGAGACGTCACATATATGAGGAGAGAAGGAGAATGTGGAGTCGAAGATGACCCCGAGGTTTTTTGCCTTGCAGGTAGGAGCAGGAAGAGGGCCAAGCGAGGCTGGCCAGAGAGCTACAGGGAAGGAGGGAGTGGGTGTGCCGATGAGTAGAATCTCAGTCTTACTAGCATTAAGGCAGAGGTCATTGGCGGCACACCATTCCTGGATGGCAGACAGACAGTCAGAGATGAGGGAAGGAGAGGAGGAGGCCGAGGGTAGCCTGAAAATGAGTTGGGTGTCGTACGCATAGCACTGAAAGTAGGGGCAGAGAGCGGCGATGCGGTGGGCAAGGAGTGCCAGATACTGGTTGAACAGCCAGGGAGAGAGATTAGATCCCTGGGGAACACCACAGGTGGAGAAAAAGATGTCAGAGAGGAAGGACCCAAGTTGGACCTGGGAGGGTCGATTGGAAAGGAAAGAGGTCAGCCACGCCAGAGCCTGACCAGTGATACCCAGGTTATAACGGAGACGGTCGAGCGGGATGGCATGGTTGACAGTGTCAAAGGCAGAAGAGAGATCGAGCAGAATGAGAACACACGGAGTGTTGGAGTCGAGGTTCAAGAGCAGGTCCTCACGGATGTTCAGAAGAGCAGTTTCCGTGCTTCTGGCCGCTCTGAAGCCAGATTGATGGTCATGGAGACTACCAACAGTTTCAGCATGGAGGTTAAGCTGGGAGATGGCCAGTTTCTCCAGGAGCTTGCCCAGGAAGGGAGTGATGGAGATTGGGCAAAAGTTAGCCGGGCAGGAGGGCTCGGAAGAGGGTTTCTTGAGAAGAGGGTGCACAAGGGAGTGCTTGAGGGGGGGTGGGAAGACTCCAGAGGCAAAGGAGTGGTTGCGAAAGTCAGCCAGGACAGGAGCCAGGGAGTCGATGTGGTCCTTGATAGTTTTGGAGGAACAGGGGTGAACCTGTTTAGACAAGACTTTCATAGATCGGACTTGTCTGGAAACCGAGTCAGCAGAAAAAAGTGTAAAGGCAGAGAAGGAGGGAGGAGGGGTGGCTGCAGAAGGGCCAGAGGAAGAGCCAGGAAGAGAGGGAGGGAGGTGATAGGAGGAGAGTGAGGACAGGATGTCCTGAGTTTTTGAGATGAAGTGAGAGGCCAGTGCAGTGGGCCTGGGAGGGGACAGGAGAGTTAGAGACTGCAGCAGGGTTGGCAAGCTCCTTGCAGATTTTAAAGAGTTCAGCCGAGTTGTTGGATGCCGCAGAGATGCGGGCTTGGATAAGGGCTCTCTTTTTGGTGAGAACGGAGAGACGGTATTGCCTTTGGAGCAGGCGGCAGGCCAGTTTATCAGAGGATGAACATGAAGCACGCCATTTCCTCTCAGCCACCCTGCACTTGCGGTTTAGGGTGACGAGATCCGAGTCATACCAGGAGTTACATTTGGCTTTGGGCTTCAGGCGGATTCTCATGACAGGGGCAAGGATATCAAGAGTATCAGATATAGCAGAGTGGAGCATGGAGAGGGCCGTGTCAGGGTGGGAGTCAGCCGAAGCGGGGGCGAGAAGGTGGCAGCGAAAGCCTCAATTGACACGCGCTTCATGGGTCGGATGACCGAGAAGGTGGGTGGCAATGATGAGGGTGGCTTTGCCTGTGGGGTAGGGAGGGTGAGGTGGGAGGTTAGGAGAAAGTGATCACTCCAGGAGAGAGGAGTGGAGAGAGGGACAGAGACGGGAAGGTCAGAAGAGATCAGAGCATCAAGAGTGTGCCCTGCAGAATGAGTAGGCCCAGACGGGAGAATAGAGAGTGAGAGAGACTCGCAGAGGTCACGAAAGAGTCTAGTGGGGGGACAGGAGGCATCAAGGTGGATGTTGAAGTCACCAAGAAAGAGGAGTTGAGTGGTTGAGGACAGGAGTGAGGAGGAGAGGTCAGCCCACTCAGAGAGGAAGGAGGAAATTTGACCAGGTGGCCGATAGATAGTAGCCACGGTAAGGGAATGGCTAGGAAAGAGAGAGTCGGCAGACAAGACATTTAAAAGAGGAGTAGGTCTGCATAAGAGTGACAGTGGCAGGAATCCACTCAGGGAAGATAAGGGCAACACCCCCACCTGCACGATTGGGCCTGGGCACGGAGAAGATCTTGTAGCCGTCAGGTAGGAGTGTGTCAAAGCTGGTGAGAGAGCTGGCTGTGAACCATGTCTCAGTGAGACCGAGGACGTCAAGGTCCAGTTCCTCAAGAAGGCGACAGATATCAGAGGAATGCTTGATGGCAGAGCGAGAGTTAAGAGTGTCAATGTGGAGAAGGTTGCCAGCCTTGAAGGATTTCCAGGGAGGGGTACAGATCAGAGGTACGCCCTGCGGAGGTGTAGAAGAAGGAGGTGAAGAAGGAGCACGAGAGGGGGCAGGGAGGGAGGGTAGAGGCAAGGTAGCCGAGTACAGCGGAGGGGGGACAGCGGGAGAGGAAAGGAAGTTGATGAGGCGAGGGAAGCGTCTATCAAAGAGGTGAAGATTGACCTGAGGACCTTGGACCAAGACGGTCCCATTAGCGTAGACATTAATGATGGCCTTAGAGGAGCGGAAGGGGGCCAAGAGGACATCCCAACGGGTGCCACCATTAATGGGAGCAGAGGCAAAAGGAGAGGGCACAGAGACCATATGAAGGGTCCATAGGTCAGGTGAAGGCACGAAAAAGAGGATGTCAGTGAGAGTTTCCTTAGAGCAGGCACTAGTGTAGGTGTCAGCGATAGGGAGGCCTCGGTTGGAGACCAGGATGTCCTTTTTAAACTTTCTCCTACCAGATTTAGTGAGGAGAGCAGGATAGTCAATGGAGAAGCAGTTAGAGAAGATAGGCGAGATAGAGAGCACCATGGAGTAGGAGGGAGTGCGGGGGGGGGAGACAGACGATGCGAGAGCCCGCAGACAGGAATAGAGCGGCAAGCACAGGTTTACCACAATTCAGAGCAACGTACATACGTATTCAGTATGTAAGAAACACCCCACAAAGGGAATACCTGAGGGGATGCTGGTTCAGGGCATTTTGAGGAATTATGGGAATCCTGACCCTGGAAGGCTACTGAAATGTAACTAGTTCCAGATGAACACAACGTAAAGAGAAAATAAAAAAACAGGAAGGTTAGTATGGGGAAGATAACCCGAGCTGCACGAGGGACACACCAGGTACGGGTTGGTGCATGCAGCAAAGCGTTCATATGCACTTATATGGTGGATTGCAAAGGAGTCCAAACAGGAGTCAGGATGTGGAGTGGAAGATTCAAGAGAGATTATATAAATATGTGGTTGATGTGGCACTGAGATAGTCTGCTTTGAACACAAGGAAGGAACCCAGCGGTATGTCCTAAACAGAAACAACCTAAGTAGAGTACTAACGTTTGTATGAAAGACCAAGTCAGCACATGTGGAGAGCAACGAAGAAAACAGCCGTATAGCAGGTCTTCATCAGCGTGATAAGAAGAGGCAAGCCAAGTCGATCCGCATTCAGGCAAGGGCTGTTCTGGACGAGGCAAGAGTAGCAGGTAGGCAGTGCGGATGAGTTCCACGCTCGGCCACGGATAATCAAGACGAGACAATAGGAGCAGGCAGGCAGTCCGGGTGAGTTCCGAGTTTGGCAACAGCTGATCAGGACGGCACACAAGGATGTAGACAAGGAGTCCGGACAAGTGCTTTAGGTTTGGAAATCGGGTAGTCAATAGAAAACAGTTTGTGGGGAGAGGAACTCCAAGGGCGTGTAGGAAACACTAATTAGCAGCACCGGACGCAGTGCTCTCTCCGCGTTTAAGCTGCAGGGGGGGTGGGGTTACCCCATACGTTTGACCGTAGTACGCACGTAGCTTGTCAGCTGACACAGGCTTCTCGTTAGTTTGTACAGCTTCCATGGCAACTTGTATCTGTGCCACAAAGATGACCTGGCACGCCAATCTCGTTGTACGGAAGGAGAATAAAGCAGGGCAGGAGAGGAGCCCTGAGAGGGACCTGCCGATGTGTAACAACATGCTTTATGCTCAACAAGAGAAGAGCTATTTGCTAACCTCATTTAAATATGCTGAGTAAGGAATGTCCAGGTCCGCAAGGGAATGGCTGGGGCACTCATAGCGGTGGGTATTTGTTCCAAGATAGGGATAATGGTGCAATCAGAAAAATGTTGACTCTGAAAGAGAGTGCCTTTGATTTGATGTTCAATGTGAATATCCGATAGCAAAAGTGTATGGCAGTATGGGGATGCTATGGGAAGCTTTAATAAATCATAAACCACGAAGGACATTTAGTGGGTCATTATGACCCTGGCGCTAAGTGTTTAACGGCGCCGTAAAAGGCCACGGCGCCGTTAAACATTTAGCGCCTGATTACGAGGTCCCTTTGCGGGACCCGACCTTAACAGCTGGTACAGACCAGCCGTTAAAGTAGGGTGCCGAAAAGGGACCTTGGTGCTAAGTACGGTACGGCAATTAGCGGTACCGTACTTAGCGCCTTCCACTTTCCCATTGAGCCCCATGGGGTAAAAATGGGAATGGGGAAGGGCCATGGCGGCATGGGGAATTACCGCGCCGCCAACCTCGGAATGGGGTGGTAATTCCCCATTCCACCATGGCGGAGTCGGTAAGTTACCGGCATGGACCATGGTGCTATTAGCACCATGGTCCAACGCCTGGGTCGTAATGAGGTAGTGTGGTTCTGGGTGTCTGTTGTGATTTCTGGTGGGCAGTTGGAGTCTAATCACAGACCAGCTGTGGAGCCAGGTAAGCTTTATTATACATATGTACAAGGTTATATTCCAGTTACTTGCAGTAGTAGTTACACGGACAGGGATTAGATCAGTTCAGAGGGAGCACACCCACCGGCCATCCCCAGACACCCCAGCTCAGCGCCCAACTGACACTCTCAGAACACTCAGCAGCAAACACTCATCAACATTCTACTGAGCTGCCAATCACCCCAGGCACTAACATTCTACAGCATACATAGGTGTCCAGCAGGACAGGACTACATTACCACATCATACCAGTGCCATGGAGAGTTTTGGCCAGGTGGGTGTAACATGGTGGTGGGCATTTCATTCATTGTTAAGCCAAAGTTTAAGGACGGTCCTTTGGGGTGATCATGAGTGAGGAGTTAGTGGCCAGATTCAGAAATTCGGCAAGGACCATATGAATGGGATGAAATGGAGATCAGTGGGCAAAACAGTGGAAGATGGGGTTTTGAAAAGCTTACATGTGACTAACATATGCTCAAATCATTTGAGAATTTAATGTACAAGCTGGCCATTTATTTTAATTTGATGTTATTGTTCATTTGTAATGCGCCTATAAACGTGTGTGTCTCAAGGCACAACACGGAAAGGGGTGGGGGAAGAGGGAAAGATCGCAAGAGACCATGTACATTTGGATTGTACAAGTGCAGGTATTTATAATGTGCTTAATACCCGAGGTCGATTTTTTTTTAAGCGTGGAGCTGGGATTCGAACCAGTGTTGCTGAGCCTGGTCTTGCTTCCAAGACCCGTGTGTTGCCCCTGACCGATCCTCCTTCCACAATGACGAATCAGGACCTGAATAATACCACTCCTCCCACAGGAGCATAGCATCTGCAAGATAACATGGGCAGGATGAATCATAGCACTAGTAGCAGACGTTTGGGCATGCAATACTTTTCATGAATTGATCCTACATGTGAACAAATGTTGGCCACATGCACTCTGCTATGTGAAATTCTCAAATTATTCACATGGAATCTGCAAAATAGAATTGATAACATTCTTTTTAGGTATTTGGTTTCACTTGGCAGCCCTTTCAAATTATTATGTTCCTTTGCCATCATGCTTGGAGATCCTAATTGGGGACCTACTGTCACCTGTCACACTGAGAGTGAGGAATGCTCTTCCATCGCTTTCTGAAGCAGGTCAGAGTGCATCTGCTTGGTCTACAACAGTGTGACATCTATACAGTAATGCAGAAGAAGTATACAGCCTCAGCTTACTCCAGACATAGCATCTATAGGGAGATCCTAGTACCCATCAACCACTGATAACTGGCCCCTGCCAGGTAAACTGCGAACCTCGATAGGATCATTTCCTTCACATGGTAAACCCATCCAACATTTGGAAACCAATGGGCCTCATTACGGGTCTAGCGGTAACCCTGCTGGTGCTACCGTGGGGTTGCCGCCAGACACGTAAGAAATTACTGGCACCTGACTTCCCGGTGCCACCGGGCTATTACAAGTCCGGGAGACGGGAAGTCGAGCGCCAGTAATTTTGTTAATCCCCATTCCCATAGGACTCTATTGGAGTGGGGACACGGAAGCACCGGCACCGTTGCTATGGTGCCGGTGCTTCCGTGACGGCTTTGCCTACCATGACCGCTGTGCCCGAAGGTCCCACCTGTCGGGCACAGCGGTTCCAGCAGGCAAACCTTTAGTTTGGCGGTCCAGAAACAAGGGTGCCGGTGAGTTTGCCCGCACCCTTATTTCCGGACCGGCATACTCGGCATGAGGCCCAATGTCTCAATGACTTTTCAACTCATACGCAAGAAACTGGAATATCAGGCAAGTGCGTATGTGTGTAGTTAAACACTATGGCCCTCATTACGACCCTGGCGGAGAACCATGGTGCAATTTGCACCATGGTCCATGGCGCTAAGCTGCCAACTCCGCCATGGTGGTGGGCGGACTTACCGCCCCATTCCGACCTTGGCGGGGCGGTAAATCCCCAATCCCCATTTACCCTTCCCCATTCCCATTTTTGCCCCATAGGGTATAATGGGAGTGGGGAAGGCGTTAATTACGCCACCGTAAATTACGGTGGCGTAATTAACAACAAGTCCCGTAGCGCCATGGATTTTTCCGCCTGCAAAAAGCAGGTGTAAAAATCACCATGGCGCTACGGGAACTCGTAGTCAGGCGGAAAGGTACGCCATGCTTTACGCCGGCGTAAACCCCTTTCCGCCAGGGTCGTAATGAGGGCCTATCTCAATGTTTTATTTTAATTTTTATGTTGTATATTTTATGATTTCATCTGTTGCGTACCGTTTGGAGGCATCGATCCAGCAGGTGATTGACTAGCCACAGCCCAGCAGCATTATCTGAGGTGGTGGCTTGATGTGACTGACTGTACCCTTCCCCTTCATGAATAGCCAGCTCCACTGGCTATTCAGATGTGAAACTGACTTGTGACTGATTTTGATTCAAACTTGCATGTGTCATTCCTAAGCCTCAGGAAAACTACTGGGTCCGGGGTGGTTTAGGCTAGTTTTTGGTTCTCAAACGTCCATCCCTGTGTCACTTGGGGTTGCTATGGTCAGTCAGATGCTTGAATGCAGAGGTAGAGTTGTGCCCCAATGGGCCTTGGAATCACTATGATGGCAGGTTTTCGTGGCTCAGATCCTACAGGGATAGAGGTAGTTGGTGTATGTGGACATATTCGGGGGTCTTTGAACAAAAACGAGTTTAGTTTTGGCCCTCTAAACATGTCTTCAGATTTTCTGATTACTGTTTTGGATGGTTGCTGTAGTGATTTATTCCTGATGATTACTTCTGCTAAAATGGCTGCTATGTTGGGTATGGCCTTGTGCCGTCATTAGATGGCGCTTGGTAGATACGCTGTCAGAGATGTGGGTGAGGTGTGCCACAACTCCACATAGCCAGAGAGTTAGTCCTCATCGCCCCCAGTCCTGTAATTGCATTGAATCAATGAACCGTGGATAAAATAACAAATCAAATACCTCATAGAACTCTGAGTTGTAAAATAAAATATATAAAATTGGTTAATGCAATCTGAATATCTGTATAACTCAAACTAACAAATAGTGTCTAAGAAAAGTGCAGCAGTACCAAGGAAAAAGCTTAGGTAAAAGGCAGGTGTATCAGAGAATGGAGGTAAAAAACGGATCTTTGTGTATTTCTCTACTGTTTGGGAGGAATTACATTTTGCCCATTTTGCTTTCACCGTTCCTGCCATTTTGTTTTTGCATTATAAAAAACAGGAGGGCACACCCCTGAACCCATCCCCTATCCACAACTTTCTACATTCATAATGCAAACCCACCATCTATATATTTTGCAATAAAGAAATCAGTAAAAATGCGGCAAAATGTAATTTGTACAAATGGTTGGTCCAAACAAAGTGGGAAATACCAAAAAAGAATGTTCCAATTGAATAACTCACAAGTTCAGTGCTTGCCCCAGACATGGGGCCTGCCTTTTCTTCACTAGTTGAAATTCCAATATAGGCAAATTAGCACATCAAACTACTGAGGTCAATTAACTGAGCAACTTTTAACTTGGGTATAGTAAAACATACATTAGTACCCGGCGAGAGGCAATCAGATTGTTAGTTGCAATTTGATTGGCTCTCGCCCGGTCCATACCCCACACAGAATCCCTTGAATGTTCATCCCCAGTGAGGGGGTGTGGCAGCCCCTCAACCAATGAGGAGGCTCGAAATGGGGCCATCCCCGCTCCGAGCCTCCACACGGCTGGAGGCTGCCATCCTCCCCTGCCGGGGATTCAGGTACGCTTTTTTTTCCACCCCCTCCCCTGAAAACAATCCTCTCCCCGCCTTCCCAACCCCACTTACCTTCTTATTGCTCCTTTTTTGGGAGCAAACACATCTGTTCCCTGCGTGTCCACTCCCGATGGCCACCATGGAAAGGGAAAACGGACTCCGTTTTGCCTTCCCAGCGGCCATTTACTTTGAAATTACTAATAGCAATAAACCCCTCGCCGTGGGGCCATTACTGAGTCAGGGCCTGTAACTATGGGCCCCTGGGCATTACCTGACTCAGTAAAGGCCCTGCAGATCGGGGCTTATTGCTTAAATAACATAGTTTATAAGCAGAATAAATCTGGTATGAATCACTGTATCAAAACAGGATATGATTGGATATATGTATTACTAGGTTATGTATGTATCATTTGTTATAGCAAAATCCTAGCCGGGGAGCCACAGAATGTGGTTTGTGATATAAGAAGTGTTACACAAGGATGTACACCCAAGGTATGAAATAGGTGGTCTGTGCCTGTTGTGTAGGCCAGAATATGGAGGATATGGTTCTCTCAAGGTAGGAGCTAGGCATCTGTGATGTCTCCTAGGTATTCATTAAAGAGTACAGTCCTTAGATCTTTCATAACATGAAGGAGTTTTGAAGTTGTTCTAGTTTTTCTAGTTGAAACAGGGAGGTTGCACCAGTTGGCTGGTGCATAGCAGGATTACCACTACGGTGTCTTCTCCTTGAGGGCTCACTTAGTTATGTTATGTTATTTGGCATATATATCATTGGTATGACCTCAAAGCGCTTGTGGGTTGAACGCCCTCGGGGACCATAGTCCAGGTCAGTCGAGAGAGTAATGTATTATAGGGTGCTTGGGTGCACTCCATATGTGAGCAGCTGTTGTGATTGCCTGATGGTAGCTGCATCCTAACATTGGGTGTGTGGTATTGAGAGATTAGTTGAATGTGTGAAGTCTGGTGGTCAGACTCCGAGATTGCATTCTGCCAGCATTAGGCCTTTGTAGGATGCTTATGTGAGCAGCTAGGCCAATTTATTTTGTGGGGTATAACTGTGTTCTAGTAGGGTGTTGAGGTGTTCATGGAGCATTGTTTGCATGTGAGCAGCTAGGCCGAATTGATCGAGGGGTGTAGCTGCTCTCTATTGTGTGTTGGTGTAGAGTAGAGAGTGAGCATAGTGATAGGAGAGGTGAGTGTCAGGAGTGGATGTTTTATTCGTCCCAGCCCATTGTTCCGGGTTACATTCACGCGTTTCACGATAGCTGCACTCAGAGGGAGAAGCGCAGGAGGTAGCTAGGCATGTGTAGTAGACTCATATTGGCATTGAAGTCTTGATCCCTGGTATTGAGGGCTTTCAGTGGTCCTAAATGGTCATTATTCGGGTATACAGAAAGAGACAGGTTTTTAGAGCTTTTTTCAGAAGGCTATGTAGTCTTGGGTGTGTCGAATGTGTGGTCGGAGTGAGTTCCTCAGAGCCAAGGTTGAGAAGGCAGATCCACCAATCCTGACTGAATTGGAGGTTGGAATCACAAGTAAGATGAATCACAGTGTTGTGGCTGCTAGATGTGACTGATATGAGCTGCATGTTGGCTCGAACAGTATTCCATCCGGAATAGGCAGACAATTACATTACATTAGGATTTGTGGAGAAATGATCCGATTTGTTGGTTCTGGTTATCATTATTATTAATATTGACATAAATGAATGCAGAATACTACTGCCAGATGGAAACATATGATTAAAAGTAATCCAGAATAAGCAAGCCATCACACTGTTGCTAAAGTCTAAAACCTGTCGGAATGAAGATGCTAACATTCAAACCTTCTGAAACAAGGGTGATAATGAAATCCAATGTTGTAACATAAGAGATCCCCTTAGTGCATGGTACATGGGGAAATACACCAACATAATTACACAATTGTACCAACATATATTTTCCTTTTGTCTTACTTGTTTTCAATTTTATGTTGCATTAAATACTGAAGCAAAAATCTCTTCACTCATTTATGATAGCCAAAACATAATCAATGTATTCATTCACTATTTCCTTTTTATCCTTTCTATTGATATTTGCATTAATTATTTGTAGCAAGTTCACAAATTGTTCACATACATTTATAGCAACATATTGTTTTCTTCTACAGTCCTCTGGTATTTCAATGATTTATCACCAGCAAGACTGTATTTACAATTCACAATTCACATAAACCTAGTGTAAAAACCTAACTGCTGTTTACACAGCCACACACTCTTTCTAAAACACCCTGCGCAGTGAAGTGAATCCCACTAAACACCCCAAAACACAATTCATTAGTAACCAGATCTACTGCTGGTGTAGAAGATCTTTCTACACAATTCATTTTTCTTATGTTGACGTTTCGGTGGACCTATGGCTTTGCCTCCTTCCTCAGGACCATTTTTTGTGCGGGGACCCTGAAAAGTAACCAAGATTGTGTGTGGTTAAAATATATTTAAAAACGGCAAGGCTAAAAAAACAGAATGAGTCAGGGATTCTGTCTCACTGCGTCCTAGGCACACCAGCCAGGCTGTCCATCAGTAGTGTCCACAGGTGGCATTGGAGGGTCCTACCCCGTCCACCTCTCAGGGTCCTGAACTCTACTCTCTGCAACTTTTCCCTCACTGTCTTCTGAGAATGGCTCTCCCAATGCTGTGACACATGTTTGTTTCTTCTCCCAACGTGGGCTCAATACCTTCAAATTGGGGCCTTGCACCGAGCAGCTCCCGCCCCCAGGCTGGGCTTTCTTCAAATGTTTCGACATGAGTCTGGGTTTGAACTGTGATAGCCGATTGGCTTATTATTTCAAAAGCTTTTCATCACAAGTGTCACGTTCCCTTGAAGTGGCAGGTGAACTGCAGCTTCAAGACCTGTGCCCACCCTTTTAGATTTGGAGATCTATTCTCCTTGAGCATGTGCATTGATGCTTGGGTCCTCATGAGTGCTCACGTAGTACAGCTTGACCAAGAATGTTCATAGGGGAATGCATTCTTTTGCTGTTGATGGTTGTTGGAAGGGGGTATGTTTATTTATGTTGGGGAATATCTCTTGAGCATTTCTGACAGTATGTATGTTGTTAAAAGGAGCATTCGGGCTTTGTTGGCACATGTCAGTCTTCTGCCTGCTGGATGGGCCTAAGTGGGGGTGAACAGGAGATATTTCCCACATCACACCTTGGCCCAAGATGTACTGGCTCCGGGAGGGAACCGTGCCCGCCGAGTCACCCAACTCTACAAAGCAGGGGACTTTGTTAAAGTATCAAAAGGAAACATTGTATGTGCATCATAAACAATGGGTTTATATGTGGTTATTAATTTGTTAAGTGGCAAACATTGCTCAGAGCAATGCATTACAGGTATTATGACACTGGGGGATCTAGAATCCCGCAGCTCATAGACAAATAATTGAATAGGAATCCAGGCAGCAAAGGTAGAGACAAGGTTCATTTCCATACAGTTATGTTATGTTATGTTATTTTATCTTATACCGCGCCAAAGCCCGTAGGCATCCAGGCGCCGAGAGACAGAAACATGCAGGCTACCTATGAGGAGAGGGGGTACTAATGGAAGAGATAGGTCTTCAACTGTTTCCTGAAGGAGAGTAAATCCTCGGTCTTACGCAATGTAGCTGGTAACGCATTCCAGGCCTTAGCGCCTTGGATATGAAACGCTCTGCCAAGCCCACGGGATCGTTTCACACGATGTAGGACTAGTAAGAGATCTTCCGCTGATCTGAGCCTTCTTGAGGGTCGGTAAACACTTATAACATCCTTCAAATAAGTTGGTGCAGTCCCAAGGACGCATTTATGACAGATGGTGAGTAGCTTAAACTGAATTCGGGCCTCAACAGGAAGCCAATGTAGCTTTTCCCTAGCAGCAGTAATTGGTTCTGAATATTTCATTTGGTAGATGATGCGAATAGCTTTATTTTGTACCTTTTGGAGTTCAAGGATGTTGGCTTTACTTGCCCCACATATGAGAGCATTACAATAATCCATGCGTGGTAGAATAACAGCTCTCACCAGTTTAGTACGGTTTTCAATGGAAACAAGTGGGGCAACCTGTCTGAGCACTTTAAGATGGTAGTTAGTGCTCTTTGATATGGCAGCGACATGAGCTTCACAGTCTAAGCTACTCTCCATGAAGGTGCCTAACGTTTTAACTTTCTGTACAACTTTTATATCACTACCATCAATCCTGAAACCTGAGTACGCCTGGTCCAGTATAGTTAGTACCTGACGGGGTCCGAATAGCATGAGCTCAGTCTTTAAGGCATTAAGGCAGAGCCAGTTTGTAGACATCCACTTTTTTATCAGTTGATATACCATATCTACAAAATTTTGGTCTGTGTCATGATTACCCGTGATGTCAAGGACCAATTGGAAGTCATCCGCATAATTGCAAAAGAAAATCTGAAAGAATTCCAATTCATTGCAAAGGGGGAGGATGTAAATATTAAATAATAAAGGGGAGAGACAGGCCCCCTGTGGAACTCCACAGGTCAACAGTTGCGGTTCCGAGGCACAGTCCCCCCAGTATACCTGCGATCGACGACCCTCTAGAAATGATCTTAGCCATTCTATGGCATTTGCAGAGAGGCCCCCGACTGACTGCATTCTCTCAAGAAGTATGTTATGATTAAGCAGGTCGAAAGCTGCCGATAGGTCCAACAGCATCAGCAGCCCTGACCTGCTTTCTTCTAGCTTAGAAAGCATATGAGTCTGCAGATCCAGGAGGGCGGGCTCAGTGCCATGATGGCTTCTAAAACCTGACTGTTTAGTATGAAGTATGTCAGCCATTAATACATAATCCTGCAATTGGATGGTTGCAACCTTGTCTATAAGTTTGAGTAGAAACAGGGTATTCGTAATTGGCCTTAAGTTGGCAGCATCAGAGGGATCCAGTCCAGCTTTTTTTAGTGGAGGTGAAACTGCAACATTTTTCAGTGGCTGAGGGATTTTGCCTGACCGAAAAGAGGCATTTGTGAATCTACATAGGAAAGGCGCGAATTGCTCTTTGTGCTCCAAGATGATTTTGGATGGGAGAAGTTCACCTGGGCAGTTGGTAGGCCACATAGATTTCATAATATTGATCATTTCTACTACAGTGGTTTCCTTAAAGGTGAAACCAACTGCAGGTTCAGTTTTGGTGACATTATTGGGTATAGAATTTTGTTCAGTATCCGTTGGTTTAGCATCAGGTTGTGATACCTGACTGGACAGCAGTATAGTCTTAACTGTGGGCGATGGGAGAGTCAGAGTTTCCTGCTTAATTTTATCTTGGGCTTTGCGTAGTTTATCCGCAAAAGCTTTCTGCACACAATTGCAGTCCTCAATGGTGGGTTTAATAGTGGAACCACAAGCGGTGGGTTTTTCCCAAGATCTAAAGAGGCGAAAAAGTTCTTTGGTCTGATCACCTGCAGAATTGATTTGATCATTATAATAAGTTTTCTTGGCCTCGAGAATTGCTAATTTGTACTGCTTCTCTTTTAGCTTCCAGTCCGACAAGTTGGCCATAGAACCATCTTTACGCCAGATATGTTCAGCCTGGCTTTTACTTGCTCTGAGGTCAACCAGGGAAGGAGAGAACCATTTCTGACGGTTTGGTAAATCCCTGACCAACTTATCTTTCATCGGAGCGAATTGATCAAGCATATCAGTGGTCAGTTTATTATATTTGTCTATTAATGACTCAGGATCATCGGTATCCTTGGTTACGGTCATCAAAGAATGTAGGTAATCAGCTAAGATGGGTGTGGTTATATTTTTTAAATTTCGGACTCTAACTGGATGCATGGGGACATGCACTCTGCACGCAAGGGCTGGAAGCCGCAAAGCACAGGTGACGAAGGAATAATCAGTCCAAATACATGGTGTGGTCAAAATATCTTCGACGGATAAGTTACTGCTGCCAACCCAGTCCAAGATGTGGCCCTTATTGTGTGTTGGGTCAACATTATGGATTGTGATATGGTGGTTAGCCAGCATTTTTTCTAATGACACAGCTTCCTTGTCTCTCCTGTCACCTTTCCAGCGGTTGAAATCACCCAAGATGACCAGGCCAGTATTGGAAGTTAGCATAGGCGAGATGAGATTAACTAAATCTTCATTAAATCTAACAGAAACCTCAGGAGGTCTATAAAGAAGAACCAAATTTAAGGTAAAATTAGGGTTGGATGTCATCTTAATGTGTATTATGTCAGTCCCACAACATTCAATTTGAACTTCATAAAATCCTAGGTATTTATTACATATGATGGCCACTCCTCCTCCCACTGCCCCTTCTCTATGTTTCCCGAAAAAAGCATAGTCAGGGGGCGGTCACCTGCTCTATGGTAGGTCCATGGGAGTCAGTAAGCCATGTCTCAGTGAGACACATAATATCCACTTTATGTTCCAATATATAATCATAAATGTCCAAAGAGTGTTTAACTACAGACCGGGTATTAAGTAGGGCAACCTTAAGTAAGAACTCAGGCCCCTGATTTGGGAGAGGGCCTGCGGTATGGCTTACAGAGTTATATTCCGGTATAATACACACGTCCTTACCTGGAGGTGCCATGAGTGCAGGGCAACAAAGCGGTAAGTGGTGTGGCACGTCTACGCGTCCCAGCACGGACCCGCACAGACCCGCAAGTTCTGTTCGCGCCGGGGCGTTCGCGCCCGGGGACGGAATAAGAGGAACTACAGGGCTGCTGGTTAGTGTAGTCTTTTAGTAGCGCCCGCACGTGTGTGCCAAGGATCCTCGGAACAAACGCACAGTCGGCGTTTCAGGCAACAAAGTTTCAAAGGTTCATACAACAGAACTTCGAGCAACTTCAATTATTTTCACACAGCAATAATACAAATATTACTAGAAACTTCAATTTTAAATTCCTAATAATTAAAAGAGTATTTTTTAAAATCACTAAAAAAACGATCTCTTAAAAAAGTCCTACTGCTGGAACCAGTCGACTAACTCTTCAATAATATACAATAATATGCTAAGTAACACACAGGCACACCTAGAAACTATCTCTGGAGAAGAGAGCGCGGGGTCTAGTTTAAGTATCCTCACAGACCCGCGAGTTCTGTTCGCGTCGGAGCGTTCGCGCCCGGGGACGGAATAAGAGGAACTACAGGGCTGCTGGGTAGCGTAGTCTTTTAGTAGCGCCCGCACGTGTGTGCCAAGGATCCTCGGGAAAAACACACAGTCGGCGTTTCAGGCAACAAAGTTTCAAAGGTTCATACAACAGAACTTCGAGCAACTTCAATTATTTTCACACAGCAATAATAGAAATATTACTAGCAACTTCAATTTTAAATTCCTAATTATTAAAAGAGTATTTTTTTAAATCACTAAAAAACGATCTCTATGCAGAAATGGACAGAGAAACTGGTATAATATCCCCGTCCCAAAAAATATGGTGCCCAAGCATAGAAACCTTGGGGTTTTATAGTTTTACAGAATGAGCCATATACAGAAAAGTCAGTATGATACAGTTAGTGGGTCACATTAACAATTAGCTTCCTAAGAGTTCATTCCCCAGCATTAGATGGCAACATCTCTAAAATTCCACTCTGCCTACCTAGATGACACACTGATTTTAATGGGACTTTTCATTATACGCATTAAAGCCTGATTAGGCCTGATCTGATTCTAATGCAACATGGACCACCTTCAATGAGGACTCTGAGCCGGAAATTGGGCGTGACAAAACATTTGCATACATTATGGGCTCTCACAAGTGTGCCAGCCAATCAGTTTCCTTCTTGCGCCACCTCCCTAAACTTGGCTGTCGGGAATGGATCATCTTGTATAGCTGCGGCTTCACTCTGTCCGTGGCTCCTGTACGTCCACAGTTCATACATAAATAAAATGTGGTCAGCTTCAACAAGCAAAAAGATGATGGGCCGCATTACGAGTAGGGCGGTATTCCGGTGGTAAATCCTCTGGAATACCATGCAACTGAATTTCTGTTACCTCCACTTGGTCCAGCAGAATTACTACTGGATTAGAAGTGGCGATGGTGGTGTAAATCCCCATTTTTTAAGAGTCCATAGGACTCTATGGGGCTTTTTGGTGGAATTATCGCAGTGGTAATTCTGTGGTGGTAATTCTGCAAATTCTACCGATTTTTCAGCGCTAAGTCAGAGGATTTACCTCCAGCATGATCCTGGAGGTAAATCCTCAACTCCAGGGCCATATTTGTAGTATGGCGGAGCGGGAAAATTGGCAGTAATTCCGTTATTGCCAATTATTTCCCGCTCTGCCATACTTGTAATGAGGCTCCATGTCTGTTACAAAGAAGAAACATTGCTTATCATAACTCATGTTCAGTAGAACAATCAGACATGAAATTATAGCAACCAAAAGAAGCGTGCCAGGATGCATGCCAGTAAGAGTTCAAATCTCACTAGAATTAAGTTATTTAGGGGCCAAGGGAACATTCCTCTCATATTTAATGACAGGAAAATAATTGCATCACAATTTCTCCACCACAGAGTATGATAATCAGATTTCCTGTCCCATTGCTTACCATTACATTCCCCTGAGAACAGAGACACCACTTACTCATAACCAGCATGCCAGATAAGAGGCAAGCCAGCCACTTTTACTCTTTAAAAACAGGCAAATCTGTCAAATAAAGACAATTTGGAATGACCCTATCCCCTACAAACTAACGGAAATATTGGGCACATAGGGCCTCATCACAAGTTTGGCTGTGTTCCTGTGGTAAATCCACAGAATACTGCCAAACAGAATTACCGTTAACACCACTTGGTCTGGCGGAATTACCGTCAGATTACAAGTGGCATTATGGCAGTGTTGGTCCGCATTTATGGAGTCCACTCCATGGGGATTTACCGGCACAATTACCACCGGCAGAATTACTGGTGGTGGTAATTCCGACGATTTGGTGGTTATTTGGCGGTGAGGCAGTGGAATTACCTCCAGCATTTGCTGGATGTTTTTCCTATGCCTCATCACCAAAGTTGTAGTGTGGCGATGCAGTAATGGGCCGGTAATGAGGCAGTAACAGAGTTACCATTGCATTACTGCCCTTTTTCCCCACACCGCTGAGGCCCATAGTACTCTCCCCATGTTGCCAGATACACACGCCCAGTGTTAGTTTCGAATCAGTTGCGCCAGCAGAGCAGTGGCACAGAAAGGAGCGATCATAATATTACTGCCTGATCTGAAGTGGTATTTGAAAGGGGACACATCTATTAAAACGCATCTATTACTAAGTGATAAGCAAAATGATACCTATTCTACAATTAATATATATTTCTACTCACCTAAAAAGCACTCCCATTGGCAATGCAGACTACTTTTTAACTCCTAAATTTCCAAAAATATGGAGATAAATCTTATCAGAGCCCTGCAAACCCTGCAAACCTGTCAGTGAAAAGACTGGGTACGGAATCTAGCCTATAGTTCTTTTGCCTATCTTTCCTCATTCTAGCATGCACAAAATTAAACAAATAAAAGCCTCACTTTATGGAGCCCCTTTAACAAAATAAATGCATATATTTACTGTATAAGTTTAGATCAGCAGAGGTCAGAGGTAAAACATGACGTGTCTCCTGTAAGACGGGATCCCTTTTCTGCAGTTCCGTTAACAGGTAAGCAGGTTGGAGGAGTTGCTAGCTACTCTGTACACAGAATACATGATTACATTGAAAAGCCACCAGCAGCTCAGCACAGAAAATAAAGTGTGGTTTCCTAGACTGTTACTAAATGTTATTGCCCTTCAATACAAACAGCACATTTTCATCATTGTACTATTCTGGCTTAACCTCTGACTTGATTTGGAAAGAAGCAGATTTGTCCTTCACACCCAAGGAATGTAAAACTGTGCCCCACAGGCTCCTGTAGGGGTCTCCATTGCTACATGACTGGGTCCAGTAAAAGCTAGTTTGGGGTTATGGTGTTCTCATTTGGAGATTGTAGCATTAAATATTCTTACCCAAACTAGTTGATAGGTTTTTAAGGTTGACCTTGCATAGTGGATGCAATGTAGACATGAATACACTGGAATATCTAGATAAGTTAGTATAATTTACATTATTAACAGAGATGGGAAATGACAACTGCTGTGGCTTGTGCCTAATGAATGTTTCAGAAGGAGTCTGTCTGTCTGTGTGCACTCCTAGTGTCCTTGAGAGGTGCCCAGAGGAAAGCTGGGCAAGCGCATATGTGCACAATTTAGAGGGAGCATACCCACCACCTCCCGCATTGTTTTTACCCCTACATTTTGATTCCTTTACTGAATCCCTGATCCGCATTCCCACAATCCCACCTACCTCCATTAATTCCTTTTTTCTACCCAAAAATGTAGCATCATAAATTTATCAAAATTAGTTTTATAGATAGACAATTCCTGAAATTCTTCCAGCGCAGTGACTATGTTTGGTAGAATGTATGTGCATCCAGTGGCAACAAAGCAAACACAATACTATGGGCCTCATTACACGGAAGGCGGTAAGGGTTAACAGTCACCGGTAATGGTACCGGTGACCGTTAACCCTTACCGCCTTACTACGAGGTCCCTTTGCGGGTAGGTACTTTAACGCCTGCTGTTTAGCAGGGGTTAAAAACCAACCCGCAAAGGGAACAGGGTGCTAATTACGGTACCGCAATTTGCGGCACCGTAATTAGCACCTTCCCCACTCCCATAGAGCCCTATGGGGCAAAAATGGGAATGGGGAAGGGCAATAGGGGAAGGGGGAATTACCGCCCCGCCAACCTTGGAATAGGGCGGTAATTCCCCTTTCCACCAAGGCGGTGCCGGTATTTTACCGGCATGGACCAAGGTGCTTATAGCACCTTGGTCCTCCGCCTAACGTGTAATGAGGCCTTATATCTTTGCCTCGTTCTAAAGCTTCATTTGTTCTTTGAATATTATCATTAATTTGGTGCCCCAAAACAAACCATACTGTTTGGGAAGGATTATTGTTTTATAATTTCTAGTGTCATAGTTCAAGACAGCAATCGGGTGATAAGATTCACAAAGGATCTTTTCCTACCTTTAGCAATAGCAATGTGACTGCCTTGCTCAAGAAAGGAGGAATAACTTTTAACGAAGAACGGTATTGAATAAATCACCCAAATGTGAGATTAGAATATCTGCAAACATTTAGAATAAATAATGCTTACAAGCCATGTAGACCCACAACCTTACCAAGGAGCAATTACTTAATACCTGTAAGTACTTCTTGTGATGGAATAGGGCTATCTGGGGCATGCTGCTCAGCCTTTGAAAGAGATGATAAGGGAACATTAGACAAATACTTATCTCGAACAAGGTCTTGGTGTTTAAATAGAACACAGTAGTACCTTTAGAAGACAATCAGCTTCACTTGCACATCAATTGGATTTTAACTCAAAGATTTGTAATCTGATTAATAACTTTAAAGTTCTGTGTAGCCTTCAATTACATTTTTTAGGCTTTGCACCTATTTGCCTTACTAGAATGAGAATAATAATATTGTGTGGCCCTAAGAAGGTCCTTAGCAGGCTGTCTCTTCAGCTTGCAAAGAACAGGGTCCAGCTATTAATTGTATGTAAATCTTTTTGGAGCCTGTCAATTGATAACTTGTGATCCTTTATCTGCTGTTCAAGAAGAAGTATTTGCGATTTCTGCATTTTAATGTTTGCCACACCAACACTAATCAAGACACGAGAGATAGCAGTTTTAAATACTTCCCAGGCTAATTGAAAATCAGAAACAATACCCTTATGTTCAGAGAGGACTCGGGAAATATCTTTAGTCAATGAATCTACCATCACAGGGTCACATGTTACATATCTTTCAACTTCCAGACTCTTTTTTTACACTAACTCCTAATGAGAAATGAGGAATAACAGGAAGCATAATGGAAGCATGAGTAGAAAATTACATGGGGATGATATGCAGTGATTCAATATGTCAGAGCAAAGTAGAAAATCGAGATGAGGCGCGCACTCTTGTTCCCAGTCAGATTTACCTGCTAAAGCAACAGTTAGGGCCTCATCACGAGTTGGGCGCTAACCGCGGCAGTATTACCGCTGGGGCTATTAGCCCTACCGCCAAACCCCCTGTGCGCCGGATCACGGGTTTGGCGGAACTGTAAATTCCCATTCCCCATTGGGCCCATTCGGGAATTCCCCATTCCTCATTGGGCCCAATGGGGAATTTTCGCACTATTACCGCCGGCGGCTTTCCCGCCGGTGGTAATAGCGCAGAAAATCGGCAAAATTGCAGCAGATTTGCCGCCAGCTCAGAGATGGGGGGAAATCTGCCAAGGCCATGATTTGGCAGACCCTTAAATGCGGTGGTAATAGCGTTACTGCCACATTTAAGTGTTACCACCAAACTCGTGATGAGGCCCTTTTCCTTTTCAGGTGTGTCTGGTTAATTCTCATTAAAGTCTCTAAGGATTCTGGTACATGTAGTCGCACACTTTTCTCAATGCAGGTGACTAGGAACCAACTCTCCTCCAAAGCACAAATCTTACTCTTATTAGGGGGAGGGTGAACACCATGTTTATGGCTCTCCGTAGTATGTCAGAGCAAAGGCCTGGAAACCAGAGACATATCAATTTGAGACTATGCTTTAAAAATGTGTTCCACATAGACACAAATGATGGCAAACTTCAATCAAGTCGAGGATTTCGTTGGTTTTCAGTAAATTCAGCCTTGCTCTAAAGAAAGCTGATCTCAGTTTCTTGTTTCGGAATTTAGCTAGGTAAGCCATAGGTTTGTTTATTTTTTGTGTGTTAGCAGGGAAGTGAGTGTTAAGTTTATTCTTTGCTGCATCTTCTAAGGTTCTTATCCAGTCCCACTCTTTCAAACGTCTTTTGGTTTTCTCCGGGTTGGATTCGAGTTCCTCCTCTGAACTGCCAATCTCTTCCAATAGGTTCAAGTTAGTTTTTGCCTAGCCAACCAGCATGGGATTTTTGATCTCATACATTTTTTGGCTGGGGGTTCGTATCTTTCTAAATATCATTAATCCATTAAATTCCACTATGCCTTTAAGAGACACCAGACTCAGTTCTCTCCTTATTAATGCCATGGGAGTGGAAGAGGGCAGATTGAGAACTTTCCTCCAAATTTGTCCTTCCAGTTTTGACCAGATCTTGTTTGGAATTGATGGCATGGCCTCTGCTCCATAGGTAATGGATGGCATTACTTTTGATTTATAAACGTTTATTGCTGGCATCAATGTGAAACGCCCACAGTTTGCGTGATGAGGGCCCTGGTTTTTTAATACAGTGTTTCTTTCATGGCTGTTTCCTTGGGACTGCCGTTTATTGTAACTCCCAGGTATTGAAAGTGTTCAACTTTTTTGAGGGTCTCACCTGCAATGTGCCATCTAGTTTTTTCGGTGCGCTTATGAGTCCTCTCAAGGATCATTATTTTTTTCTTCCTGGAGTTGATCTCGAAATCATTTTCTTGTAAATAGTCGAGCAGACCGTCCAGTTTGCATTGGAGACCAATGGCGGTTGGCTCGAGAAGAATAATGTCGTCAGCGTACAGCAACCTACTGACATGTTCTTTCCCCAGCTTTGGCGGGAAGGCTCTGATCAATGTTTCTGAGTCTTTGTAATCACTAATGTAAGCGTTAAAGAGTGTTGGGGCTAAGGGACAGCCCTGCTTCACGCCCCTGTCCATCATTATTACTTCAGAGAGTAGCCCGGCCCCACTGAGCCGCACTCTCATTGATGGTCCAGTGTGAAGTTCCTTGATTGGAGCAAGGATGGAAGTAGGGCAGTTCCAGGTTTTTAGCTTTGCCCATTATTTTCCACGATTTACCTTGTGAAAGGCCTGTGTTAAATCGACAAACAGCAGGAAGATCCTTGGACTGCCTGCCAGTATTTTGGCTTTTAGTGAGCTCAAAAGCAGGATGTTAGCCAGGGTGCCCATGTTCTGTACAAATCCCGATTGAAAGGGGTCCCTGCTGTCTGACGAATTTGTCCAACATTTGAATTTGTCTAGTAGGAAAGAGCCAAAGAGTTTTCCCACAACGTCCAGGAGGGCTATTGGCCAGTAGTTTGCTGGGTTCTCCTTATCACCTTTTTTATAAATGGGCACCACGTTCGCTGTTTTCCAAGAGTCCGGAATCGAGTGGGAATGCACGCAGGTATCGAATATTTCCTTGATGAGGGGGCCCTAGATTTCCGGGTTTTTCTTTTGGTACAAATTAGAAATTCCAACAGGGCCCGGACTCTTGAATTTTTTAACTTGCCAATTTTCCGGAGAATCAATTAGTTGTCTTAGTGTATTTCCCATTGATTTGATGGAAGATGAAGGTCGTTTTCCGGAGACTTGAATGTTGTATTGAAAAGATTTGCGAAGTGAGTCACCCATTTTTTTTTCGCTGACATTGTTCTGTAAGGTATCTTGCGTGGTTTGGAGCATGGGAACTATTAATGAACTATTAATGGCCAAAAGGCCTTTGCTTGTTTTACGCTAATGGCTAGCATTTTCTCTGAATCTTCTTGGTAGAGAAATATTTTGTACAATTTGATCCAGTTTTTGTAGGTCTTCAGAGTACATTGAGCGATCTCCATGTTTTCTGTAGTTGGAATTCTTTTTGCTATCCTTGTCTTTTGTCTTAGGTCTCTCCTCTTTGACATCAAAAGTAAATGTTTATTGTGTAGGTGCTGGTTTTTGGCCTTATAGTTTTTACAAGGCATTTGTATAGGCGTCAGCAGGGGACAATAGTCTATCTGTGCCGACCTGGGCATGAATGCTGGGGTTCCGTCCAGAGTCGAGGTCCTACCCGGTGGGTGCAGCAGAGAGGACTCCTGTCCTACGGATGGCGGTTCAGCACAAAAGAAGAATCGGGGGCGGGGATGGTCATCCCAGCAAACACAGGACATAGGAAAAGGTTTTAACACTGTTGAAGGTGATGGTGCCGGTCCTTTGCCTTTTGATCCTAAGGCTACAGACACCTCTGAAGACTGAGTATCTAACATGTATTTTCCTATCCAGTTTGGAAGTGAAGAAATGCTGGCTTCATTCTACAGAGGGCACCGTTGATACATCTCCTGCACACTCCTTTTTCATGATGTCACTATGTGTCCATACAGACTCTCTTTGGCCTTTCATAAAGACCAGCTACTGGATTCTAGTGTAAGGTGAATTTCAAACAGTTTCAAACGCCCCCGAGCTCCAACAGCAATATGTCTAGACAAGTCTTGTCCGAGTTTTATATACAACATGTGATCCCAAGTGAAAAACATACAATGCAGAATAAAAGGGGACTTTTAAATGCTGCTTTTTCTGTGTGACATTTTACATTATTTAAGTTAAAATGAAACATGCAAAATGTGATCATTTATAACACTTGATATGTTTGTAACACAAGTGGATTCATCTTAAGGTTTTAAGCTCTAAACACATGTCCTCAGGCCTTGTGAATTAATTTGGTATGTAAATGTATTCTAAAGCACTCTGGCTTTTCTTTTCAACATGTTTTGAACATTGATTCAGACAATAGTTGAATATGTGTGTACGTTCCATTTGTGTCTATAAAGTATACACTCAGGCCTCAGAAAGGGAGGAAAACACGATTAGCTACATTGCTAAGTGGAAGATCACAATGCAGTCATCCAAATAAGACCAGAGAAGAAGGGTGCGGGAACGTCATACACCTCTGACTAATGACGAAGGAGGAGAAACCACAAAATAACCAGAGAAGAAGGGTGTGATAACCTCATAAACCCATATCTGAGTACCATGGGGTAGAGGCTTTGTGAAGATCAGAGAGGAATTGCACAGGAAATCTTTTGAGCCAGAGTTTGAGAGCTTAGGAAAATAGACTAAGAAGGAGGGGACAAACAGCATGGGAACTGTAAGGTACTCATGGTGGCCACATTAAAGACGGACACAAGTGATCACAGTCCAAGGGTGTTTATTAAACTGTAAATGCACGTTGGAAAAACGCCTAACCTAAACGTAAATCTAAGATGGGAACAAGCGTTGACCATCAAATGAAAACGATTGCCAATTCCTTACAACTAATTACAGAAAGAGTGTGCATAGGGTTTTCAATCGAATACAAATAATATGTCAGGATGTGATTGCCAGGGGTCTCCCCTCCCCACGTTTTTAGCACAGGACAAGGTGGATCTCCTGAGCACAGCTATCAGGTCCTTCGATGGTTAAGTCTCTTTTTCAATAAAGGTCTCTTGCCTTCAAGGGCCTGATGCTTTCAACACGCACAAAGCCCAGTTCCAAATATACTTTGGGTGATGGCTTCACCCCTGGGTCCCCCTCTTCCGGGCGCAGACCCCTCACCAGTCGTATTCAACAAAACTACTAAACAGTTCCTTTTCTTAATGAACTTTGGGTAATGACATTTCACCTCTGGACCTCTCTCAGCCGGGCTCTGACCCAACTGGCAAGGGGGACCATTTGCTTTCCATGGTCTTCCAATACTTCTTGCTTTTAAGAATCTCAATGTCTTTTTAAACAGTTCATCAGGCTTTGCCCCTGGTTGTCTGCTTCCCTCTGCCGGGTTCACTCTCGCCAACTTTTACGACACACAGTTAATATGCTAGTTTCACCTCACGGGACTCCTCTCCCTTTCTTTCACAAACATTTGTTGGTAAATGGACGTTTGACAGTACAGAGGCTTTTACAAGACCCCTGTATGACCACTTTGACCTCTCTTTACCTCTTCCCAAGGCCTTATGGTTACGGTAGTCTCCACCATAGGGTAATCACCCAGAGTTTCCTGTGTGAGCACCGACATGGTGCCGGACGGCTCTGTTGCTGGTTTTCCCCTTACTTGTCAATGGTTCTTTTAAGCCTTACAAAGGTGAAATTATCTGCTTGCTACTTTTCATTCAACATAGCCCGGTTTCTTATCGACTCTCCCCTCGACTCACCGGCTGTGATGAACTGCTTGACTTTCTTCTTCTTCGAGTCAAGGTTGTTACCACAGAAACCAGCGTCTCTCCCCTGCTTGGTTATAAGCGGAGGAGGGTCTTGTTCTTGTGTACCATTCACATCTGTTGCAACACACGCTACTCTTTGTTCGCAGGCTTATGTTTCCATCTGCAGAGGTTTCACAGGTCCTAATCGGAAAGGGCAAGGTCATTTCTCTCCTTGTCACCTTCTCGGTATTTGCCGTCTTTCGCCTCCTCTTGAGCTGCCGTGCTAAGTTAGCTCTAACGTCATGCGATCTGCCTTGATCCTCCTGTGCTCTCATGCACCACCTTTTATCCCTGTGGGGAAGGGAAATGGCTGTCAGGTGTGTGTGTGTGATTCTGGCCAATTGCCTGACTTTACCTGACCCTTGTATTTGGGACATGTCAGGTAAAAAGCATGGGTGTTAGTTAGTCCATTGTCTTTCGTGTTGTGCGAAAGTGTTCATGTCGGAAAAGGTGGGGGGCAGTGCTTTGGAATATCCTACGTGGTAGGATGGGGAAAAGGTGTTGAAAGAAGGGGGATACTGCATCTAACCCGTCGGTGTCCCACTCCCACTCCCCAGGGACCTCCCCATCCAGGTGATCGTCCCTCACTGGTCCACCGGCGGAAACTATCCAATAGCGATGGCCGTGTCCTGGCCACCTAGATGACAGATCCCCGGGGACAAGCTAGGGAGACGCCTTCAGATTTCATACAGAACCCTCTCAAGCTGAAGTTGTTCCAGACTGCAGGATGACCCAGAGGGATGGTATGGTACAAGAAGACTCATTTACTTTCATTTGATTTAAAGTTACAGACCGCATTTGTTAATTTTGCCAACCTTAACTATATTTTCAAAATAGTTTCCAGTTTTCCAGTTTCGCCTGGTCATTGATTCCTGTCTCCTCCGTATCCATGCAGATCTAATTAACACATGCACTTCGTTGTATGTATCTAGGCCATGAAAATGGAAATGCATGAGATTCTTCTGGATCAATCTGTCGACAGTACATATATCAGGTATCATTCTAGAGCATGGTTTTCTTTATGTGGCCTTCCAGATGTTTTGGGCATAAACTCCTATTATCCTCAGCTAGCATATTCAGTGATAAAGGTTCATCAGAGATGTAGTCCAAGACATCTGAAGGCCCCCTTAATGAGTAGCTATGTTCTAGAATATGACTATGATTGGTTGAATTAACAGTAGCAGTGATATCAATCTGCGCTCACATGTTCAAATATCGCCACACTGAAGACCTGCTCAATAATCTTGACTCCAGCCTTCCTTTGTCCTTATCCTCCTTGATCTAACCTCTGCTTTTGACATGGTCAATCATGCCATCCTGATCAATCGTCTCCATGAGCACCTGGGCATCACGTATCAGGCCTTCGCATGGTTGATCTCCTTACTCCTGGACCGTCCCTCTCAGGTCCAACTGGAGTCCTTTCTCTCCACCACCTCTTTCTCCACATGTGGTGTTACCCAGGGCTCCAACCTCTCTCCCTGGCTTTTCAACATCTACACGGCCCCTTTGGTCCACCTCATCTCTACCTTCTTCCCTAACCTCCAGTGTTATGCAGATAACACTCAGCTCTCCTTTAGGCTCCCCTCGGCCTCCTCTCCTCTCTTGCTCATTTCTGACTGTCTATCTGCGATTCAGTAATGGTGCACCTTCAACGATCCCTGCCTCAATGCCAGCAAGAGCGAGATCCTCCTCATTGGGACCCCTGCTCCCGCTTTCCTTCTTTCACTCTGGCCGCCCTCCATGGGCTCTCTCCCTGCACCTTCCTGTGCAGCAAAAACCTGGGGGTCATCTTTGGCTCCACTCTCTCCTTACATCACGGACCTCTCAAAGAAGTCCCACTATCAGCTGCACCTCCTCCGAGGGATTCTTCCTTTTCTCACTTTCTCCCAGAAGCTCAATGTCTCCAGAGCCCTGGTTCTTTCTAGGCTTGACTACTGCAACAGCCTCTTTCTCAACCTGCCCTCCTCTCCTCTACTCTCCACCCTCTGCAACTAATCCAGAACAGGGCTGCGAGACTTGTCCTTGGCATGAAGCCCTGGGATCATATCTCTCCAGCCCTGAAATCTCTCCACTGGCTCCCGGTGGCTGCAAGGATCAAGTTCATGACCCTCTGCATCGTCCACAAGGCTTTCTGGGGCCTAGGTCCCCACTACATCCACCTCTCTCTTCCTAAACATCTTCCCTCTCGAGCACTTCGCTCTGCTCCCTCTAACTCTCTGATGGTCATACACTTCTCCAGGCAGAGTGTGGGAGGTAGATCTCTCTCCTCTGCAAGGGCCTCCCTCTGGAATGGCCTGCCTGCCCTTCTCAAACTCGAGCAGGACCACCTCAGGTTCCGGAAGCAGCTCAAGACCTTTCTTTTCGCTTCTGCTTTCTCTCTTCCTCTCCCTTGCTGACCCACCTGTCTGCTGCACTGACTGGTAACCTGGCTGCCCTCAGAACCCAATGGGCACCAGGCTCCTCCACAACCTGTTGCCCCTGCACTGCTTCCAGGCTTCTGTGCACTTTAGGGGTTGTATCTGTAACCAAACAGTCCTCTGCCTTCTTGCACTACCTAGAGGCGGCTGCCCCAGCTGTGCTTACTCAGAGCAAAACTGCCCTGAACGCAGTTCCCCTTTCCCTCGCCCTGGCACGTCCCCTCCCCCTCCTACCCCTACATTTTGCACGATCTGAAAGACTCAAGGCCTAGTAAGATCGTTTGTTTGTCCTCCCTATGTCTCCCTTCCTTGTCTTGTCATGCCTTGAAACAATTGTGTACAGGCGCGTTATAAATCGCTGATCATATCATATCATATCTCAATAAGAAAAATATTTTGCCCAAAATTGAGATCCAATGTATGCCCTCTACAATAGACCATTTATGAAGATAGAAGACAATTTAAGTTAGGCATGAGAGAAATGGTGCAAATTAATGTGTTTAGATGATCCATTGTTAAAAATTCCTTCATCATCACTTTGTAACTGCAGACATGAAGCACTAAATAAAATATCTGCTCTCAGCTGTCATTGAGGTGTAAAAAGCACTTATGTGTGTTCTTTGAAGGTTGAGAGAACAAAAAAAAACAGTTTTAAGTTAGTTAATCATTAATATACATGTTGGCAGAGGACCCGTTTCTAATACTTGTTTTATTATCTTTTTGCGAAAGACCAGTTTCCAAGTAGGATTAGCAGTAGTTTATTAGCTGTTGGTGGCAGACCAGTTTTTTATTGGGTTAATCATTGGTTTATGATCTTTTGGAATGCGATCTGTCTTCAAGCAGGTTAATCAATGGTCTATAATCTCTTGGCTCAGGCTCACCCCTTCTTCCACTGAGCACAAGAATCAGGTCAGTCTTTGAGCTTTAGAAAAAACGCAAGATACTGGGGCCTGTATGCCAACGTTTGAACGAATATGAACAGTCCATCCATTTATAGAGTGTAGTCAGAATTACATGACTGAAAAGATGTCATTCTGGGTAGCGTTTTTCTTCAATCAAACCCATCCTATCTATTCCAATTGGTATTGACTCTTTCCTAGAGAAAATAAAAGAAGTCTAAATGGTGCTCGTCCGGATGTCATACAACATAACCTCCATCCCTCGTCCATAAACCAAATCTATCCTGATCACTGTCCCTACCACTAAAACATAATGGAAGCTAACATAAACAAAGAAGTGCCTCTTACCCAGTGGGTGAAGGGTGGTTGGTGTCTGGCCCAGTGATATGTCTCTGTTCTCAAGAGGGGGTCCTGACCCTGTTGCTCAAGTAAAATAATCAGGCACCTGAATATCTCCTTCATTTTTCCCACCTCAAATTGTGAGTTTGCTGAAAGTTAATGGGCCTCATTACGAGGTTGGCGGTAGCCTTGCCAGTTGGAGCGGCAAGGCTACCTCCATACCAGCATGAAAGTCCAGCACCCGCGAATGGGCAATTACCCGGTGTATTCCGACCCCGCCGCAACCAGTAATTTCTCTTTCCCGGGTGCTGGTGCCGGTAGATCCCCATTCCCATTTCAGCCCCATAGGACTCAATGGGAATGCGGATGCCTGTAGCACCGGCACCGTGCAGAACGGTGCCGGTGCTACAGGCATGCTGTGCTCGCGGGTGCCTTTCATTCCGCCAGGGCAGACCTGGCGGAATGAAAGGCACCCGCGGCACAACTCGGAGTTTGCCGGTCAGGATACAACGGTACCAGTAAGCTTACCGGTAACGTTGTGTCCGGACCGGCAACCTTGTAATGAGGCCCAATGTCTTTTTCCCCCATCTTGGGTTTGGCCAGACACTTTTCACCAGTCCCGGGTGTCTTATACCTGTGGGTTCTGCTGGGACTTGAAAGTCTTGTTCCAGGTACTCCGCTGGATTCACTTTTATTCCGCTGTGGGTTTGTTTGATGCTCACACCACTCTGAGGTAATTTGGCTTTCACCCCACCCTGCGTCGTTTGATACTCACCTCACCTCACGGTCGTTTGATGCTCACCCTGGCTTGGTGTCACTCTTTACCTTGCCACCTACCTTCCGGTTTCCCTGAGCATCTGCCTACCACTTCTTCTCAAGCGACGCTCCCCTGGTTGGGTGAGTAGGGAAGATGGCACAATTGGTTGGCTTCCTTCGTCCCTGCTGGAGCGGGTTCCTTCTTCTGGGCTGCTCTAAGCGGGGTTCATGGCCCACAGTGGGATCCTGCTTGTCTTGTCTCCTAGGGGGTGTTAAGCTTAGCAGGCTCACCTCCCTAGTCCCAATGGGAGTGGCTCCACCACTGGGAGAGGGGGCGAATTCCATGGATTTGTCACAGCCGTCATGATATTTACCTATCAAAGAAGACAACCTGTTGGACAGGAAATGAAGAGAGCCTTTACAATTGGAAAAATCGTCAGGAAGCTTCTGGGCCTTAAAAGATGATAGTCTGAAAATGGCAATATCCTTCTGGAGCGCAAAAGACATTTAGACATCATGTGCCCCACTGTGGATGGTAAAATTACAACAAGCCATCTTCAGGGACACAGGGTTCCAGAGCTTTGCCGTCTGCCATAACAAGGTACAGATTTCTAAATCATGTAACCATATTTGAAAGACTTGAGAAGCCCTGAAGAAAATCAATATTTTACTGTGGCAGGATGTGACAACACTCCCAACAAAGAATGCAAAGAGTAACAAATCTCCAGGAAATGTAAATGCATGTGGTCCTAAATACATAAGAAACCTTTGACATCCTGGTACCTAGTCATTTTACCGAAAATAAAACTGAGTGTTAAGTTTTACCGAAAGCCAAAATACTGAAAAAATACTGAAAATGTGAATTAAATATATATATATGGTAGTGGGGCTAAAACGGGCAAGGATGGGGTTGGGGTGGGGTTAAAAGGATAGAAAAATAGGGTGCTTGGGGGGACCCCCCACATTTAAAAAAAAAAAACAATTCAATATTTTTTCAGTATTGTGACCACTCTGAAATGTACCACTCACATATAACTGACATCTTCTGCTAATGGGTCCAGGTTGTAGAAGAGCAAAGAAGAAAAATATGATTGCTTGTCTGAATGACAAAAGTATGAGTGATTGATACCAAAGTGTCCTTTCTGCTGAGGGGCTTTAATGGTTGTGTCACCAAAATGTTGCATCATATCCACTGAAGGGCCTGGAGATTAAGATCTCATATCCCCTTGAGTGGAGAGGTGGTTGTCGTCAGTGTATATATCGGAACCCAGAGAACAGGGACACTACCAAGGTAGCAGAAAGGTTCATTGACCATGTTCCGAATAGGATACTCTTGTGAAAAAAAGTTTTGACATGGAATTATAACAAAAAAGGATAATCCTGAATTCTGTCACCATTTTGTTTGTGTTTCTCTCCTTACGCCTTGCCTTACTTTCTTGCCCGACTCTCTAAAATCTGTCTTTCTTTAAGCTTTGTTCCTACATGAAGCAGAATGCTGAAATTGACATTTTAATCAAATTATATTTTCTTTTATGTTTTCTATTGGTATTCTTTTGTAAACTGTACAATGTATGGACGCACTGAAATATGTTTATCTAGACATCTACATTCTCTTCTACCAGTCTTTCTGCAATTGTGGTGCTGCTGGCTTGGCTCCATGAGCAGTTGATGATCAATGTTGCCCCCTTATAGGAATGTCAGTGGACGTGCATCTATAGTACCAGTTTAAAGCTACAAAGAAGCTGTCAATCATTCTGTTATTTTATGCATTTATTTGCATTCTATTTTATGTTCCTTGAAGAGCCCTGCAGGATCACAGTGCAAGGATTGCCTGGCCCCAATTAGTCTAATTTTCTAGTAGGACATTGGTCATCATAGATTGCCTTGTGTCCTGAGCCCCTTTCCTTTCTTCACAGGGACACTCTCCCTCCCCAAATGTCTGTCTGCCATTTGCTAGCAGTGATGTGGGAGACTGTAATTGGGTCACTCGCTCACCTATTATCATCAAATTTCCTTCTCCCAAATATGTGTAGGCATTAATTTAAACTCTTTATAAAATAGCTTGCCAGGCTAAAGAACGATGGTCTGGAGGGTTTCCCAGAGATATGCCAGAGGTTAAGATTAATTCTAAACCTTCAACCCATCCCCTCTTTTGCTTTGCTTTAGTCACCCCAAATGAGACGGATATCTTCAGATGTGGATCTAGATCCTACTGGGCCTAGAAACACAAGCTATTCCTCACCGATGATGCCCAATGTGATCAAACCGTGTCTGAGGTTGTATGTGTTCTAGTGTAGATGCAGAAGGGATGTGACCAAGCATTTCGGGTTGGACTGCCCCTGTTAGGGTCAGAGCAAGATTGATTTGCCTATGGCTTTTCCCCTTTCTGTAATGACTTGGCAGGCTGAAAAACAATGGTTTGGAGGGTTGCCCAGAATTATGGCAGAGATTATGACTAGTTGTAAATCTTTCAGCCATAACCTCTTTTGCTTTTCTTTAGTCAACCCAAGTGGGACGGGTATGCCCAGACGTGGATCCTGAGCATGCTTGGCTATGAGACCCAAGTACACCTTACTGATGATGCCCAATGACTCCGAAACATGGCTGGGCTTGCTTGTGGTGTTTTGCAGAAGGCATGTGGCCAAACAGTTTCTGTTGGACAGCCCCTTTTGAGATGGGACCAAGCCTTATTTGCATCTTTCCTCTTTCTGTAATGCTTGGCAGGCGGAAGAATTCTGGTCTGGGGGATTGCCCAGATCAATGCCAGAGATTAAGATGAATTCTAAACCTTCCCGCCATCACCTCTTTTGCTTTGCATTCATTTCACACATTAAGCCGCCACTTGCTGTCGGTGCCCTGGAGATGCACCAGAGTTACGCCCGTCTACATCCATCTGTGGCCCAAGAATGGACTGGGACAGATCTACCAACGCCAATCCATGCATAGAGCCACTTGGTAAGGTACCATGCAATGCTTTAAGATTTCTGGAATGTATTACTAAAATCATCATTATCATCTGCCTTATCACCGGAAATATGAGCTACAATGTTATAGGAATATTTATATGTAGCACATTCAGTGTCCAAACCTACTACATCTTCTCCTTAATACTTTTCCAATTAATGCTAAAAACAAAATCTTTCTAAGAGAATTGCTAATTGATCTAAAACGTGACATTCTTGGAATAACCAAAACGAGGTTAAATGAGAAGAATTTACACACCCTAAATAATCTTCCACCTAACTGGTAAATATGTATTGAGAATCAACAGGGTGTGATAGGTGGGGGCGGGGGGTCCTTCTCATAATTAGAGATACTCTTTCAGCAACTATGATCAGTCCACTCCTCCTAAACATAAACAAGTGTCCCTCTTGAATGTTAAATGCCAGCTTTCCAACACATCTTGTATGGATAGTACCTTGGTATATCAGCCTCCCACTCTAGTTCCAAAATGTGTGGACTTTATATCTGATTGTTACCATATTAATTCCATTCTCTGCTCTCTTTACCATACTTGGTGACTTTAATCATTGATCAGAACAAACTCATCATACTAAAACTAAACCTTTTCTTGAAGCCCTCAGTAGGCCAAAAATGTACAAGTCTTTTAAATGCTTACATCAATAAAGGAACCACATAGATTTGTTTGGACAGATAGCAAAGGGATTCCTTTGAATTTTCTTTATCTAAGAAAACCATACTTGGAGTGCAGGAATCAAACACAACTATAGTAAGAAAGTGGCCTGTAGTAGTTTTAGATTGTGCAGCTCCATTAATGGCTCAGAAATTGGACAGAAATGACTACACTAACCACACTACACACCTGCTCTACTTAAAATGGATTAATGATACATTACCCCAGTATTGAAAGTACTGGCACCTTCGAAAGGGATCTATGTTCATTTTTTGACAGTCATTTTTTCGATGGGTTTTTACCGAATTCTTTTATTTGTTTTTAAACCATCCAAAATGTTTTGTTTATTTTTGGGGGGTTTCCCCCAGCCCCTTCTTCCCCTATTAATGTAACTCTATTCCCGATCCCCCACCCCCTTATATAGCCTTCCCCACACCCCCCTATCTTTTTCTATGGGTATTTTCGAGAGAAAGAAATGCAGCAAAAAAACATCGAAAACATGACTGGTGAAAAATGAACATTGTACCAACCAGCTCCAGGATTTTGTCGAACATGAATTATTATTGGACAAATTTCAATCTGGTTTCTGACCAAAATATGGAACCGAGACTGCCCTGTTAGTAGTACAAGATGAACTGCTAAAGGCCGCGGACCAAGGGGAGGTCACACTCCTAGTCATGTTAGACTTGTCGGCGGCCTTTGACACCGTAAACCATCAAGTTCTCTTGGAACGACTACAGGAGGTAGGAAGAGTATCTGACTCAGCATTGAACTGGTTTAGGTCTTTTTTGACCAACCGTCAACAGTGTGTGAGATTGGGGAAGTTCCTGTCGGACCTCATTTGCTTGAACTGTGGGGTTCCACAGGGATCCTCCCTGTCTCCACTGCTGTTCAATCTGTACATTCGGCCACTTCTTGAAATTCTGAGATGCTATGGGCTGAACTTTCACTCATATGCTGATGACACCCAGATCTTCAAACAAATTGCTAATTTCCAGGAAGCATTTAGCAAATTAGGGCTATGCCTGGAGGAATTAGGCAGCTGGATGTCTAAGAATTATTTGCAACTCAATGCTGCCAAAACCGAACTCATACTGTTCGGACCTGAAAATGTGTTGTCAGCAGCCAAGAAGCTGCCTATTCCATCACTTTTGGGCAAGAGTCTCAAATTTGTATCCAAAGTCAAAAATCTGGTTGTATGTGGCAAGAAGACCTGGGCAGTGAAGCCTAGGAGGGAGCTAAGATTAAAGCAGTATATTTTGTCCTGCGAATGCTACGTCAAGCACTCCCCTACAAACCAACCAAAGATCATGCATCTGTGGTAGGAGCACTAACTAGTGCCCACTTAGACTATTGCAATAGTCAACTGTTGGGTATTCCTGCCAAACAGCTTCAGCGGCTCCAGAAAGCAAAGCACAAGACACGGCTGTTAGACTAATATTTACGTTAAGGAAAACTGACCCTGTGTCGCCATTCCACCGGGAGTTGCATTGGCTATCATTCGATGATCGCATCAAATTCAAGACAGCCTGTATTGTCTATAAATGCATCAATGGCATTGCTCCCCTGCACTTACAAGAGCTAATACAGCCATATCATCCTACGAGACAGCTGCAATCCTGCGACATACATCTTCTGATTATCCCTCACTCGGTTTCCATAGCTAGAGGTGACAGAAGATTCTCAGTTTTTGGTCCCAGGCTGTGGAATTCCCTGCCACTACCGCTAAGAACAATGAGTTCACTTCTTCGATTTCGCCAGGCACTGAAGACCTTCCTTTTTAGGTAGACGTCCCTATCTCACCTGGGAGCCTGTCTTGATCTTCCTCGTCTACCTTCAAATGTGTCATCTGCGCCAATGTACAGTTTATTTCATTTGGTGTGCGTTACAAATGTGAAAAATCTAAATCAAATCATACCCTTTGAAAGGCTGAATGGTGGCAACATTAGTACTCTTCAACACTTTCACTTTACCAAAGACAAACTGCTCTTCTGTAGGATCGAAATATCATGGCTTGCCTCAAAAGCTCTTAGGATCTTCTATTATTCTAACAAATGATTTGTCAGTACACAAAAAATGTTTTGAAAGCAAACAAATCATTTTTGACTGATCAAATCTTTTCATCTAATAACATTGCAAAAGAAAAATTAAAAGTTCTCAATTACATAAGATCTATCATTTGTTTAGAAGGTGCTCTGAAACCTTCGCAACAATTCTGCAATAATGTTGCCAATCACCTTTAGTTTGATTTGAATACCATTATAAATGAAATGACTTCTCTAAATCCATGCCAATGAAAACGTCTGGGAGTGTTAGCTACCCAAATACATTTGACTCCTTTCAATGTATAACTAGAGCAGACATTTCTGAGCTTCTGAGTACAATTACACCCTCAAATTCCCTTAAGAGCTGCTACCCAGCAAAAATAGTGTGAGAAGTATTTCCACCCATAAAAGATATGTACCATTTTCTACATAAATCGTTACAATAACAACCGTTTAAATACACTTAAACATCCCATAGTGTTATCACTACTCTAAAACAAAAAAGGGGTCTGGCATATTAGACACATCCAACTTTAGACCGACTTCAAAACCTGAGTCTGTTCTGGCCAAACAGCTTTTACAGCATGTCAAATCTTCAAGCATCACAGCCACCAGTCAGGCAGGATTTTGCCCCCCAATCATAGTACTGAATCAGCGACAGTACCTTACGATGGATGACATTAGTAGACTGATAGATGGTATGGTATAGACTTATAAAGCACACACAATCCCCTTCAACAGGCATCCTGGCACTGAACAAGAAGTAATCCATCTTACCAAAAAGCAAGGGGCCTACAAATGTAGGTGGTGTCAGATTGCAGGTCCTTTTACATCTTTCAGCCAAATTTGACATCGTCATCTACACTATTCTCCTGTCAAGACTTTCTCACCAGTAGGCCTATAGCTCTTAACTCACATTAATCGTACAACATCCCTTTCAAATGTGCAGGTCTTAAAGGTGTCTCAATTTCACTGCTGATATTTAGGGCCTTGATTCACAGAAGTGTATTATAATGGCGCAATCCCATTGGAAAACGTTCTGTGAATCAGGCCCTTAATGTCTACCACCAACAACTAACCAAACTGCTGCACTCATTCTGGATGAGCTTCTACACATAAGCTGATGATGAACGGAGGATAGCACAGGGACAACGCGCTGGTCTTGTTGGAAGCAAGACCACAAAGAGCAACAGAGGTTTGAATCCCGGATCTGTGCTTAGAAACCTAACTCAGGTATTAAGGGCATCATAAAAAATAAAATAAAATAAATAAATAAAAATGCTCAAATATTTTTTTAACTCAACCCTCATTGACTGCAGGCATCAATAGCATCTCCCGAGTGGCGGCAGCAGTCAGTGGATGGATGGAACATAACTGGTTGAAAGTGAATCCCTTCAAGACCAAAATTCTACCTTGTGGCCTCAAAGGAATTATATGGAACCTGTCATTCTAGACAACAACCCTGGATAACCTTCCCAATCCATCGGATCACTACGATCGGTAAGGAATCCTCCTAGTTTCTACCACTGTATCTAGTGTGGTGATTGCATAGGCAGCAGTAGAGGTGCCGTCTGGAAGTTTAAAGCAAGAACCATCACAAAATATTTCTCCAACTGGGGATGGCAGAGGTGTGTCAGTCAAATCAATTCTCCCTTTGGTTTCATTTTCGGTGATAAAGATGCAATCATGATTGGTATCAGGAAGGCTACTCTCTTCTACGGGAGGTAACAGTTCAGCTGGGTTTAACGTGTTACATCGTTTAATTTTGATGTAAGGTGCAAACAAAATGAGCCTGTATCTAGTGAGGTGAGCAGATGTGCGATGTTGGGTTTGCGTTCTGTTCAATAATACATCTACTGAGTGAGGCACCATGATGTTAAGGAGTGACCCAAAACCATGCCTTCACTTTGTTTTACTGATGCAGGGGAAGCAGCCACAGCTTTAAGACATTTTGGCAAAGCGCATGCAACAGGGTCCAACGTAGAGGAAAAATAGCCGCACAGCCTGTTCTTTCCCCCATGTTCCTGCGTTAAAACAGCCAAAGCACAACCATCTCTTTCATGCACAAATAACAAAAACTCCTTAGTGTCATTTGGTGTGACCAATACTGGTGCGGAACACAAAGCAGTTTTGAGCATATCAAAAGCATCTTGACAAGCTGCATTCCAAACTAGAGGTAGAGCTACATCTTTATCGTTAGTGCTAACAATGGCTTAATAAAAAGGGAAACATTTGGAATCCATTGCCTTCAATAGGAAGTCATCCCAATAAAAGTTTTAACTTCAGTTTTTGTGTTTGGAACCACCATGTCAGAGATAGCCTGTATTCTTTCTGGTGCAAGACGCCTACCCTCCTTCAACAGGAGGTATCCTAAGTAGGCAACCTACTGTTGACAATATTGGAATGTCATCAAAGACACCTTGTGACTGTTGTTAGCAAACTGTGTTAACACCAACACAATTCCCTCCTTGCAAGCTTCCTCAGAATCTGCAGCAATAAGTAGGTTGTCAATGTACTGTACCAATGTGCAAGATGAAGGTAACTCTAAAGTGTCCAGTTGTTCCTTGAGGGCCATACTATTGGGTATTCTAGTGAATGTAAAGACAAACTCCTCAGAGTAAAGGCGAGCAAGTACCTACTATTAGCATGTCTCGGTATGCTGAAAAATGTGTTCTTTAAATCCACCACAGAGAAATGGGTGGCCTGGGCAGGAATCATAGTCAAAATAGTCGTAATGTCAGGCACAATGGGAAATTGGGGACAAACAATGTTATTGATGGCCCGTAAATCAATAAGAAAAAGGTAAGGCAGTGCATTGTCACCCTTCTTGTATACAGGAAGAATGGGACTGTTACAAGTGCTACCCATAATCCATTCAATGACACCTAGATCTACAAGAACTGAAATTATCTCTTTCAGTGCGGCTTCTCCGCCCACTGAAACCTTGTATTGAGGTATGCGCAATAATGTGACATTGTGCTTTAACTGGATGCATTCTGGTTCAATATTGAGCATTCCTACATCATTATTGCTAAATCTAATGGCCCATAAATGAGTGGATACACTTTGCAATTCACTGGGTAGCAGGAGTGCTAACAACTGAGATGCAGCAGTGTGCTGCAGTGATATAGTAAAATATACACAACCGGGTGAGCAGTAAATAACATCATATCATTTCTTCAGTAAACCTAACAAGTTTTCACCACAGTTAGTTGTCAATAGAAAAGGACATGTATCAGTGAATGGTCCCAGAAAAATAGGTGATCAATGGAGCACTACTGTGCACCAGTATCAACTAGAAATGTGTGTGGCATAGCCCAAACTTTCACTGTCACGTAGGGTCCTTTTTGATTGACAGGGATAGGGGTAGGTTCCAGCCCCTGTTTTGGGCTGCCTGTAGATCCCAGGTATTCAGTCACTCCGTCCTCGAAATACAATAGATCATCCTCGAAAGGTCCCCGCATTGGGCACCAATTGTAAAACCAAAATCTGGTAACTGCAAATAAGATAAGACCATCAGACACACAGACAAGTATAAACAACAGAGTTTATTTGTTTCAAGTGGACCCATGTTCATCAGAACAATAGTCGTGTAGAAGTGAGCAATTTACAGAAAGGAAATCACGTAATTTATGCACCCCAGTTACATGAGCTTTGCTGCCAGTGGCATGTCATAGATAGTTTACAGCTTCCTTCTACGTGTAGGGTTTTCTGTGAAAACATACATGTGTCAGCGATTTCATGCTTGTACATTCTAACTTTCTGAACCTACAAGACAACAAACTGTTTCCACTGAAGGAAACGTTCCTACTGCTATTATCTTTGTTTTCATGACCGTGGGTTACTGTGCATCTGTGTGTCTTACAGTTTATTTAGGATTACCCTTTCCTGGTAAATACAGACCATCTCCTGTGTCATATATTATGAGTATGTGCATTTGTGAGACCCATGCAATTTAGCAGCTGCAGACGGGAAGGCACCACATATATCTTATCGTGCTTGGTCCTGGCTGTTCAAGACCCAAGGCTGTATACACAATGAGCTCATCATTCTTTGCAACAACATTTCTGTGTGGCTCATCATTGCTGTGCAGCGAACATATTCCTTCCAGCTCTAAATAGGAGATTGCAAAATGTAGTGGGTGTATGAAACAAAAATGGAGGAGATTAAGGCTAACCTGAATACATGCATTTTCACAGTGGGGCAGATCTGGCATGCATTATTGAGAATGGCCTCCTGGATTTTCTTTGGAGACATTCAGCAACAGCATCTGTTACAAAATGTCCTGGGTACTCTGGGTGACCAAGTGTCTATTGGAGTGTTTCATGTGTTACCCTACAAAATAGATAATACATTCTACATTCTGACCAAATATTTGGGACTTTTTGCTGTTAAATATACAATTTCAATCCATTATTTAAATTTGTTTTACAGGAATGCACCATCCAAAACCTTACTGGATCAGTTCAGGTGCATTGCTTGGTTCAATTCAGGGAAACATTTACACCCTTACATTTTATAAATTCACCAGATGCAACCGTTACACACTATGTCAGAGTGGAGCGTGGAAGACCATGAAGGTGGCTAGTAAGAACTTGCTTCCTTTTTTCAGTAAACATTGGGAGAACACAATTTCCCCCTTAAGAAAGCAGCACTTTTTCCATCCATAAAGCCACCCACCCCAGTCCTGCCACTCTGGATGCTCCTTTGCCAAGAGAGAAACCAGAAGAAGTAGTTAACCAACCAGCAATTGTTTTAAATAAAAGTATGTCTGGGTTTGTTGGTCGGTGAGTTAAAAGGCAGTTTGTGTTTTGAGTAACCCCACACTGAGTCTGTAAAAGAAAAACGTACATAGAATCACCTTTGGTGTAGATTGTTTACATATAGTTTTTAGCTATTAGCACCATGGTCCATGCCGGATTCCGCCATGGTGGATGGTGGAATTACCGCCCCATTCCAAGGTGAGTGGGGCGGTAATTCCCCATTCACCATTTGCCCTTCCCCATTCCCATTTTTGCCCCATAGGGCATAATGGGGATGGGGAAGGCGCTAATTACGGCACCGTAAATTACGGTGCCGTAATTAGCACCAAGGTCGCTTAGCGCCTTGGACTTTAACGCCTGCAAAAAGCAGGCGTTAAAGTGTGAATCAGGCGTTAAGGGTTAACGGCGCCGACGGCGCCGTTAAACCCTAAACACCTGACTTATAATGAGGGCCAATGTTGTTGTCATGATTATGATAAGGCTTTTGGTATAGAAATGTATATTTCGGCTTATCAAATATTCCCTTAAGAACTTTAAAAGACAGGACATCTATGAGTCTTCAACTTGAAGGAAGACAAAAGTCCAAAGGTCCAGTCCGCCAATATCAATAGTTGAAAAATGTTTCATTTGATTTTTTGTTTTAAAGAGCACTCAAATCCCCTCCAGAGAGGCAACATGACACTAGATGGAAGGTGAAGTGGGAGTTAAAATAAAAACAATAGACGAATGAAAAAGAAAATAAGAAGTAATGAAAACTACACAGGAGGAAATTGGCACAATGGAAAAGAACCATGGTGAAGAAACTACAGAACAAAGTACAGGGTGGTCTATGGGGAACCCAGTACTCGGTACCCATGCCTACCTATCAGTCTGCCAATACCCAGAATCACACTGGAGAAAACAACCAGAGGAGGAAGTAAAAGGAAGTTAAGAAAAAATACTTGGAAGAGTCAATTAATAGTCGATGGGGCTGTTGTCCCAGCGGCCCATCCACAGCTATAGAGCAACCAGTGTAGGTTGAGTGTTTAGGGCTTAAAGCAGATCGCAAGATCCCGAAGTCAACAAATGTAGAGTAGTTAGGCAGGTCGATGACACCAGGCCAGCCGATTAAGGCAAAAATTGATAGATTTTAAGGTGAATGTTGTAATGAAAATGAAATCCTGCTGGCAGATCAGATTGTGCAGATCAACCAGAGGCAGAAGAAGAGGGGCATCCAAGATTAGTAAACAGCCCCCCTTTCGATGTCCATGGGCAGATGTATAGTGTGATGAGCCAGGAATGAGACACGCACACAGAGGACTCATAGTGATTGATATAGAGTTTTATTGAAATGATGAAGGGGTTGGAAAATGCCTCACCATCCCTAATCTAGGAGGATTTTCCCTACCTCAACCAAAACTAAGGGTCTGTCAAGTGCCAAGTTCTCCAAAGCAAAAATGGCCTCTGTCTGAATTCATATTGTAGCCCTCACATTCTAAAACTAAGAGTGTGGAGGGAGTGTTCACAGTGTGCTGCGGTGAACCACTGTGCTTGGATTTGTTTTGTGCAAGTCTGTTTTCAGCCCTGTTAGAGGAACAGGAGGAGCGTGTTTTTAAAAACTCCACCCCAAAGCAAAGCATGGCAGAGTGTGGAGGGAGTGTTCACGGTGTGCTGCTGTGTCCCACTGTGCCTGAAGTCGTTTTATGCAAGTCTGTTTTCAGTCTTGTTGGAGTAAAAGGAGGAGCGTCTTTAAAAACTCCAGTCCTAAGCATAGCGTGGTGAAGTGTGGCGGGAGTGTTCATGGTGTGCTGCGGTGTCCCACTGCACCTGGATTCGTTTTATCCAAGTCTGTTTTCAGCCCTGTTGGGGGAAAAGGAGGAGTGTGTCTTGTAAAAACTCCACTCCTAAGCGGAGTGTGGTGGAGTGTCAAAGGAGTGTTCTCGGTGTGCTGCAGTGTCCCACTGTGCCTGGTTTAGTTTTGTGCAAGTCTATTTTCAGCCCAGTTGGAGGAAAAGGAGGAGCATGTCTTTAAAAGCTCCACTCTTAAGCAGAGTGTGGTGGAGTGTGCATGGAGTGTTCACCGTGTGCTGCAGTGCTCCATTGTGCGTGGATTCATTTTGTGCAAGTCTGTTTTCAGCCCTTTTAAAGGAAAAAGAGGAGCGTGTCTTTAAAAACTCCACTCCTAACTGGAGCATGGCGGAGTGTGGAGGGAGTGTTCACAGTGTTCACCGGTGGTCCTGTAACTCTTCGATTAATGCACTATGCCCCCCCTGTATCCAACCTAGTTCCACAGGCAGCTTGTGAGACAGACGCTTTTCCTGAACATTTGATTACACCATGTCTCCTCGACCCATGCCCCTCACCTGAACAGAATCAGGTAGGTAGTTTACTAGCCTTCTTACTTGCTTTTTTTGGAATGTGTTTCACCAGAAGGGGGTGGGCCAATATCATTACTGAGCCTGTGCTGTGCAGTAGTGTGTATCTGTGTACGTCAGCAGCGGCTACGATTAGCTCCAAACAGCGACATTAACAAAAAATGGAGATGAAACTGAGACAAAAACCTGTGCGCAGATCACACAATGCCAGGCAAATTTAGGTGCAGGGCGAGCATTGATATAATTTGAGAAAAAATGACCCGTACAAAAAAAGACAGACACTCCATGCACACGTTAACGTTTGAGGGACAAGAAAAGTACAAATGGGTTCCAATTATCTTCCCCAGGGTAAACAAATGAATCAGGGCGGTGTAGGAGCAATTAAGGTTTAATAATAATAAAAATAATCATAACAATAATTTAGCGCTACGAACCCTCAGGTATCTGAGGCGACCTCGGAAAGATGAAAGGCTGAGTTTGGTCCTGCCGGGATTCAAACCTGCGCCAGCAGGCTCTACACAGAGGTCAAAGCAAGCACTCCACTCGCTGTGCTATCAATCTGATACTTTAATCCAGAAGTTGCCATTCCAGCAATAGCTATTACAGACCATGTGACTGAAGTTTTACCATCTACCAACTGGAGCAAGTTGTCGACGATCCTGATCTTTCATTTTCTGCTATCGACAATAACAACTCCCTTTAGCTTTGTGTTATTCACTGCGAGACACTCTCACATCAGATAAACCACTGGTCTCGAACATCAATGTGACACCTGAAATACTGAGCCACTTTCAGAGGAGATTGAGGCTGTGTCGATCGAAGGAACAGAGAAGAGATTTTCGGCATCGCCCAATATGTGCCCACTAGAAATTGCCTCAGAATCTGTTACAGAGGCACTAGACACATTAACAGACAAAATGACGCAACATGGAGAGATGCAGGCACAATTATCAGTCCTGCAAATTGTCATGAAGTTTTTGGTGCAAATGTGTGGGAAAATTATGGAGGAAGTAACAAGTTGAAGTTTAAAGCCAAATCAGACATAGAGGATGGTGATAAAGACCTAGATGATCTTCTCGCAGCAGTCGAACTACAAGCAGACATTAGTGCCCACCAACGATTAAGGCAAGAATTGATATAGAGGGTGAAAATCATGTGGATAGTGTTGACCTAATTAGTGACACCTCAACTACATACTTATCCAGAAAGCAACGTAGGAAAAAAAAGCCACAACATCAATATCCGGCCTCCTTGAGTTGGTCGCAGCAAGGTCTGCGTGCTCCTGAGTCATAATGCAACGGGTGCTGTTAATGACCAGAAAAAGAAGTCCAGCAGAAAGCACAAGAAGGTTCCTAAAAGCAAAGGCAACCTAACAAGCTGGCTGATGGATGATAAGAGTCTAGTTGTCGAGGATGCCCAAATCCCTAGTGTCCTTAATCAGCCAACTGACTCCTTACTTTGTGCAATTTCTATGCCGATTATAAATACTGAACCCTTGCCAAAGGCCGACTTGCGTTACCCACAGCCTGCTCCTCTTAAAGTTTCGGGGGAGCCGACTTAATTAGTCGGCCGGAAGAGGCTATTTTGGACAATTTGCCAGTGTTCACTAGTAAGAGATCTGCGCAAGATATTACTAAGCTAAAAATGCATGTTAATGGGTCTGACTTTATGGCATTGAATTATAAAATCTTACCTCTAAGAATCCTAGATTTCAAGGATTTTGAGTTTTTGAACCCATTAAACACTATACATATCAATCTAGTAGAGTTCATAGCGGTTCAAGTGAAACAGCAATCTTGATAAGGTCATACAAAAATAGATACTTTGAACTCGGATATGTATTGGATGCCAAAGAGGAAATTGAGACTGTAAATAAGAATAATTTCATAGGAATGCAGGCTGCATGGCACTGTTTTAAATTTAAGAATAAAGCCACTGGAAGGGAAAATCATAACATCACCCTTCAGGATAACATTATGGGGATTTTATCTTGGCTCATGCAAAATACCACCTGCTCGCCCTCTTCTGAGAAGTGATTACCGTCTATTTGTTCATGGAATACTGGTGGATTTGTGCATATCCTCGATGAAGGAGGATCTTTAAAATTATTATTGCAAAATGACATCTTTCTTTTCCAGGAATGTTGGCTACTTCCTGAAGTCAGGATGGATGGAGGCCACATTTTTCAAATTTTGGCAAATAAAGGCCCAAGAGGCCAGCCATATGGGGGCCTAGTGATTGTCGTAAAAAATATTGGAGGGCCGAAAGAATACAGCTGTTTGCTGAAAATGAATCCATCCTGGCAGTAAGAATTAGCACCTGAACCATCCTAAGAAGTTACATGTTATAAATGTTTGCGACCCGCCAGGTCTTTTGAAGAATGAATGTATCACTGAGATAGTGACAGAATTAATATCTGAATTTGAAAGCTCCATTCAACAGAATATAGTTATTGTGGGCAGTGATTTTAATGTGCATTGTGGTTGCCATCATAACGTAACTGAAACTGATCATGTATGCAGCATGTCAGATTTGAACAAGGGACTGCTATATGCTGAATGGGCCCATCAAGGGAGACAGGCCTGGCAAAAGTACTTGGAAGAGTGGCTCAAGGGCATCGACCCTGGACTATTTTTTCTGTAACGATCCTGCCCTGCCAGATATTAGATATCTTGGGGGTGAAAGAGAACCTCTTCAGCGACCATTCAATGCTTACCCTCCTAATAAATTACGGTGCCCACCGTAACTCTAAGAACCAGGTTGGTGGCCTGGTCATTAATACTGGTGGTAATCGATTGGCTTGGACCACCAGAAGTATTAAAGTAGTGAATGATTTCCATCTTAAAGATGCAGAATCCCTATTGGAACAGGTTCATCACCTCACAGCTGATTGCATCGAGCCATTAATATTCAACAACATGTCAAGGCTTGCCATTCAGAAGGGTTATTATGTGCATCTGGATCAGCCCAAAAAAAGACATCACTTTGATTTAGCGATGTGTGATGCAAAGTGTGCTCTGAAAAGTGAACTGCACACAATCAAGAATGCGCGCTATTCCTTTAAAGATGCCAAGCGTGCCGCTCAATTAACCCAGAATAAGTATAGAAGGTGGGTTAAAGCATGGCTTGCCTCTGAAAGGAATGCACGGTGGCAGCACCTGATTGCACTGGTTAAACTTAAATATACCAGTAGGATGTGGAAGCTGCTCAGGTCATTTAACAGTCCAAAAGAAACTAGGGTATTGTGTGGTATAGGTAAACAGGAATGGCTGGGCCACCTTTGGGAAGTGTTCCAAGGGGATGAAGTTGCAGTGCCTTGTCGACCCTCTAATACTAGGTTTGGTATAGTCTTTGATGTAGAAGACATCAAAGTAAAAATTGTTAAGCTTAAGGAGTCAACAGCGCCCGCCCTAATGAGTTATCAAATGTTGTTGTCAAAGGGGCACGTATGGTCTGGGCTAGGCTGCTATTCACCTTGTTCTCCAAAGTTTGCGAGGAGGGGCGCATCCCCATTTCTTGGCGTATGTCAATCTTGGTCCCGATATACAAGCATGGCAGCAGATCTTTGCCAGGAAACTACAGATTGCTATCCATTTTTAATGTATCAGGAAACATTCTCGCCTCTCTGCTTTTGGATAATTTGGAAAAATTGGTCCAATCGGTAGAAATTCTGGGAAAATTCCAAATGGGGTTTAGACTGGGCTCAGGCACCAGACATTGCCTGTGGCTGATAGACGCTCTTTTGAGGATGGCAAAAGTAAAGGGAAAGCCTAATCTATTTGTCGTCAGGATAGATTTTCGGGCAGCCTTCGACACTGTTAACAGAACCAAGCTTTGGAAAACAATGGAAGTTTATGGCTGCCCCCAGGATCTATTATCTGCCATACGAGGTCTGTACGAAGGAACATTGGTACAGATTAGACTGGACAGCAGGGGCTCTGTCTCATGTCCCATAGAAACCAGGCACAGGGTAAAGCAGGGGTGTGCATTGGCTCCCCTGCTTTTTAATATGCTTTTTATTGCTGAACTTCTGGATAGGTTGGGCCAGGTAGACAGCGGCCCCGCTAAAATAGCTGGAGAAAAAATATATTGTGTGTCTTATGCCGACGATCTTGCATTGTGTAATCACATTTTCTCTGGTCTTGAGAGATCGCTGTCGGAATTTTGAAATGACCAAGATTATGCACTATGGGAATAAGCCGATCCCCATTCCAGATATGAGCATCAATGGTAAAAATATCGAAAGAGTTACCTGTTGCAAATATTTGGGATTGGAGCTGTCATCTCAGTTCGGCTATCAGACTTTGACTGCGGGGAAGAAAAGAAAGTCAATCACATTATCGAATGCAATATATAGATGTGTCAGCACTGCGTCCGGCTTTAGCTCAGTAAGCATATTGGCTAGGTATAAGCAAAGCTTTTGTGTCACTATGCTTTATGGGCTAGATGAACTTTGTATTGAAGACCTCTCCTGGCTCAGGGTAATTGAAGTCAAGTTCTGGTGTAGAATTTTGCAGCTAGTACCCCGATGAAAGTGACACGTCTTGAACTGGGCGTTATATCTTTAAGCATGATGGCACTTAAAAAGAGATGCGTTTTATATATAAAAGATAAGAAAACCCCTCTCCTTTGCTCAAACTAATGGGGATTCAACAAGGGTATTCCTACTGCCCTACACTCGAGTCGTTGGCCATTAAAACCTTCGACATGATCGGTTGGAGAGCTAATTGGGAGGATACTTTACACATCATAAAGAAGGGCATGAAAAAGAAATGAGAACCGTGGGATTGGTTTGCCAATTACTCTCATTTGGGAACGCTAGTAAGTTATCGTACTCCGATAGAGAAAATGGTTCACAAATTTAAGATTCCGCAAACATATCGGAAGCTTTGCCCATCACCGGAACTAAGGCAATTTCTTTTATGCCTAAGTGTAAATAAACTTCCCGTGCTTGCAGTTATTGGTCCCAAACTTGGCATACCTAAGGAGAAGAGGTTTTGCCGCCTATGCGGCTTGAAACAATTACCTGAAACCGCACCTCACATTCTCAGGGAGTGTCGAGAACATGGTCCCTTGTATATGACGAGGCTGGGCCCCTTTGTATCGACTCTTGACAATGTAAAGAGTAATAATTTTTGGACTTATTGTCTGAATTCTGAACTCATGTCTGTGCATGTAGCACTTTATAATGTTTGGAAGTGTGTGTCGGCTTCTGGAAAGATTATACATTGCAAAAAGTTTTGGTGAATTACCTTGGCTTTTGATTGATCTGATCATTTTTATATGAAATGAAATGTAATAATTTACTTAATGTTTAGGCTTTAAAGTATTTAACAATTGTACTGTTTAGTAATATTTTGCTGTTGCTGTTATGTAAAGTATGTTAAAGATCTTTGTAGCTATAAACATAATAAATCAGTAAATTAAAACTAAATCTAAGGTGTGAAGAGTATTGTCTGAATGGTTCCAAATGGCTAATGTTCACAGTTCCAGAGGGAATGACTCACTTCCCCAGGATTCTCTCTTGCAAAACAAATGTTCAAAGAATAACCAGGTTCTTTATAGTTCAAGAGGATAATTCCCTCCACCTGTGTTGCAATTCACTCCAGGGGAAATGCCTCCCATGCACAGGCCATTTTCCATATTCAATTCAGTTCAAATCTAAAGGGTATGGGTCTTCCTCAGGATTCTCCGTCCAAGATAACACAACTTGGGCGCGGGTACTAGACTTGCAAAACACTTGGTATACTCCCCTGCCAGGTTCTGTTGTACAGCTCCTTTACACAATTTGAGGGCGGGTCCCAGACTCGCAAAACACCTGGTATCCTTCCCGCCTGGGTTTTCTTGTACAGTTCTTTTACACAATTTGGGTGCGGGTCCCAGACTCGTAAAACACCTGGTAGCCGGTCCAATAGCACAGCGAGTAGAGCGCTCGCTTTGACATCTGTGCATAGCCTGCTGATGCAGGTACGAATCCCGGCAGGGCCAAACTCAGCCTTTCATCCTTACGAGGTCGATAAATGAGCACCACACACCGTGGGTATTAATAAGCAGCACTGAGATACCTGAGGGTTTGTAGCGCTATGTAAATGCTAAATTATTATTATTATCCTTCTCTCCCGGGTTTTCTTGTACAGTTCCTTTACACTATTTGGGTGTGGGTCCCAGACTCGCAAAACACCTGGTATACACCCCTGCCAGGTTCTCTTGTACAATTCCTTATGGGTGCGAATCTCAGATCTGCTCTTCTCCTGCTAGGATTTTATTTTGCAATCTCTTTCTCATTCAGTACAACGGGGCATGGGTTTTCCCCAAGTTACTTCATGGCAAAGTACTGTGACAATGAAGATGACACTGATTCCAATGAGGAATTACTCTCTTCCCAAATCCTGGCAACCAATTCACTGTTTCAGGGTCCCTTTGCTTCCGTTCCGGCATCCCTTTCTTCCTTCTGGGGTCACCGACAACAGATGCATTCTCCCGCTCCAATCCTACACATTCCGGTACTCACCTTGGTATCTTCTGGACTCGAGATGCTTTCCCCAGTCAGCAGCACGGAGCCTTCTCGCTCCTCGCATCGGAATGGAGCCTGTCCTGTCTTCCATTTCCTGCTGCAACTTCCTTTTACTTCTTCTGCCAGTTTCACTGCTCACCGGCATTGCTCACCGGAGCCCGCCTCTGCACCTCTCTCCGGTAGTGCTCTGGAGCCACGGCTATTGGTCCCGTCAACTTCCTGGTCTACCCGACCAGCCAGGAGGGTTGGGTCAGCTCCCTCTCTCGTCACCTCCACTCACCTGCCTTTGGGGTACGCTCCCAGACTGGGACACCGTCTGCTCTCCACTGCAAACTGCTTCTCTCGTTGGTCTTCAAGCTGATGCTTGGAAAAGGAAAGTCTCTGCATCTTTCAGTGGTGGCTGATTTAAACTCCTGCCTCCAACCTGGAAAGTGTTTTGGATTAATCACATTCTTCACAACACTAGACTGCGCATTATGGTTCACACTCTTGCTCATTGCAGTCCTCTTCCTCATCTCAGTACATGTTGTTTCACAAGGTGTAAAATGTTCGTAAGTTCTGTCAGCAGCTTTCCCAGGATGTTGAAGGGGGTGCTCAGAATATGCCATTAAGGCATGGGGAATGGAGGGGATATCCCTAAAAGGAAAGGGGATACCATGTCTCTTCTGATAATGCCTGACCATCCCTCTGAGAGCCACCCCGCCTCATGTGATCCTACCTCGCATAGCCACCCCCAGGGTCAAGATCAGTTAGCAGCTGCCTTCCCTATGCCACATAAGGAGAGGCTACCCTTGGGAAAGGAGTGATGACATCATGAGATTCATCACAATACTGTTAATCCCAAAGCTCCCACAGCTCCTAGATCATCTTCATAGCCAATAGATTTTTTCCTGGAGCCATTGACATTCCTGAAACGGCTGTTCCATGTCTAACCAGGGATGCCCACCTGCACATTTGTCAAACTTTTCCCCAAAGTCTAACCTACACAATTGCCGATGCTCTGCAACTGCACCTCTACAAGTTGTTAGGAACATGCACCGATGAACGCGAATCCCGTTAGCTGCACGTCAGTCTCACCGGTTGCTCTGGAGCATGGGGGCCCACTGAGGGAGAGGTCCTCCAGCTTGCCTTTCGTCCCTGCAGCCACAGGTGAGCCATTCCAGGATACAGCGTGGCACGCACTGGCATGTTGGGGTCCTTTCCTCTAACAGCCCAGTGCGCATCGCGATGTAATGGACGGCAGCCTAAAACAGGATAAAGGGAGAGGCAGCCTAAAACAAGATAAAGGGAGAGACAGTCTACTTACAAACTGTTCTCTCAATGGTCTACTTATTCGCAGTCCTGTTTAGGAACCTTATGATCCAAAGGTCAATCCAGATGCAGAAGCCTTGTCACAGACCCTATATGGCATTAGTCCTTTATTTATTTAGTTATTCTCTCTTAATGGTCCTATTTTCAAATGATATCCTCATATAATCAAATGCTCCCTTTACCATACTTAGGATCAAAGCAGGGAGCAGCTCACCAGCAGGTAAGCCCATGCTCAGGGCATTTTCATGTAATTATCGTCTCAAGTTTTGTGTGACTGCTAAAATCTATGTTATGTTCCCCTGCAGCTCCAGTGCCCAATATTGATTGTCCCAAGGAAGGGAGTGTGTTAAGTAGTACTCCTATCTTCTGGGAAAGGGTCACGCCGTGTTGTGTTAACCATATCTGACGGGCTGGCTTTTCCTTCAGGGTAGGAGGACACATTCTTCTATGGCTCCTGAGGTTTTTCCTGTTAATCCGTTACCAGGTCTCTGGGGCTGACACAAGTCCAGAGAGTCAGAGTTTCTCTGCGGGCAGCTGGTCCTCACAAAACAGCACAGGACAGGACACTTGTTGTGGCCTGGTAAGGATGATTCAAGTACAATACTTCAATAACTCTTTTTATCTACAAGCATGGCAACTATGTACATAAGTGACAGTTATATGCACTGTCTTGTGGCACTTCTATTGCCTTTATCATTACTGCTGGTGTATCTTAATGGGGCTCTGTTATCTCTCTCCCCCATTCTGCACTCTGCCTCTCTCCAATGCCCAGGCAAAGTCTTGCGAGGACTTGGGCGGAGCCTCTCTTGCGAGACTAGCGTTCCACATACCTCTTTTACTTGATAAATGTGATGTCCTACTCCATTACAACATCACCATATTTCAATGTTTTTCTTTTTACGCACTGTAGCTGGCCAGAATCGGTCACCTCAGTGGGTGGTTGCTCTTCCCCACCTCCAACATTGCCTCGTGTGAGGGTCATGTCACGTGACTTCACTTGCTTTTCATTAAGACCACACGACTCAACGTCTCTGTCCCTTGGTTCCCCGACCGTTCCCTGTTTACTCCTTTCACTGCTCTCTTCTTTCTACATTAGTGACCTTCTTCCTTTGACTGCTTGAGTGTGAGGCCGTGAACTGCTTGTCACTGCAGTACCCTTTCCAAACACTGCTACTCTCTCTAAGTTCCAACTTTTTCCATCTTGAGTACACGCATCATTTGTGCCATTCCTCATGACTTTGATGGGTTGACTGTAGCGGGACCCTATCACTCAGTCCTTGTGAAGTAGTTGCATAATTACCATATGTCCCTCTTCTACTTCAGTCCTTTGCAGTGCCCTGCAATTGTCATGACACTCCTTCATGTGGTCTTTATTTTTCTTGATCCTCCACGCCACCTCTTCCATGTTTACGGTGTCATCTTCCCTCACTTTGGACAGTCACTGGGGCACTAATGTAGATGCAGATCTTCGGCCTCTCAGCATGTGGAAGGATGACACCAGGGTGGTTCCACTGGGAATGAGTCTGTGAGCCGCCACTGCTTCCATCACTGTTTTGTATGGATCCAAGCCTGATGCCGTTGCCAGCTGAATTTCACAATCATTTTCAAATCTATTTGTTCTTTCCACCAGCCCATTGGCTTGAGGAAGATACAGGGCCACTTTGATCTGCCTAATGTTATTGTCCCTCATAAATTTTACCATCTGACTGGAGGTCAACTAGACTCTGTTGTCGGTCACTATCTCCTTGGGTTGCCCTTTCCTTTGAAACAACGACTTGAGGACATCTATCAGTGTTGTCTTGCTAATATCAGGCACAAATTCAGTCACTACCCACTTCGACAAATAGTCTACGATTACGGTTCCATACCTATGTTCAGATGCCATGACTTCCAAGGGACCTAGGAAATCCAACCCCAATGTTTGCCATATTCCTTGTGGGATCTCTTTAGGGATGAGGGGTGCCTGCCTCACTTTCATTCTTTTGTCATTGTTTAGGCACTTATGGCATCTTTACATCATGTTCCTTATGTCCTGATCCATGCAGGGACACCACTATGATTCCCTTATCCTGTATCTGTTCATGTTGCTTCCTAAGTGCCCTGAATGGGCGTATGATTTTCCTCAACGCTATGGGGGTATCATTCGGTTACCCCTGAACAGTATGCCATTGCTTTCATGCATATCCTCTACCATCTTCCAGTATGGTCGCAGGCCAAATGGAATCGGCCTTCGTCCGGCCATCCATTCTTGCCACCACATGCTCCACATCACCTCTCTTCTGTGTAGGAGTCACTCCCAACCCATAGGCACTGACATCCGTGTGGATATAGGTGTTCCAAATAGGGTTGAAGAGTCTTAGGCCTGGGGCTTCCATTATCATTGTCTTTACGTCTTCAAAAACTCCTTTCTGTTCTGTCTGCCATTAGTATTCCACTCCTTAATCCAGCAGGTCCCTCATGGGTGCTGTCATCTCAGTGAATCTTGGTACAAGTTTCACGTAAGGCTCTGCACAGCCCAAAAACGATCACTATTCTTCTTTAGTGGTTGGACTGGTGCCCTGAAAATCACCTGAAGTAAATTTATCTTGGGGCCAATGCCTTCTCGTGAAATCTTGTACCCCAGATATTCCACCTCTTTTGCCTTGATAATGCACTTCTCATATGGCAATTTAACTCCAGCATCCTGCAATTTATTCAGCACATTTCTCAATACGACATCATGAGTCTCCTCATTTTCAGCATCAATGAGAATATCATCCTGGAACTACGACACATTTCCTATGTTGCAAAGTCCATCATTCTCTGGAACACTGAAGCAGCCGTGGATAGGCCGAATGGCATTCTGGCGTAGCGGTACAGTACAAAAGGTGTGATAAACACTGTCAGAGACCTCGACTCTTTGTGTAGACTTATCTGCTGAGAATTACTTGGCCTCCATCATCAGAATCAGTTAATTTATGATTAGAAACAAGTAGCTATCCCTTATTATCTCTAAACTGAGAATGTGCAGGTCACTGCAGTTTCTAATATCATTGTATTACTGCTTTATTATCAGAATGACCAGGTTTAACCATTCCAACAATCCCACCGTCTCAATTGGGCCCTCTTTCACCATCTTCAGGAGCTGATTTTGTAATGCAGCTCTTGCCGCCGTAGCTGGGACTAGTTTGACTTTTTGTTTGACTGGCATTACTCCTTCTCTCGGCCGAAACTTATGTATTTAGTACTTTATCCTTTCCAGTTCTTCTGAGAACAATCTTGGGAAACCCATCTATGGATAGTGATGCTCCTCCTGCACTTATAGAGAGGACCTGGTCTTCTGTTCTGGGATCCAGCTTGATGTTCAACTGGGCCTGGTCATCCCACCCCAGTACTACCACTCCCTCCTCTGAAAAATACACTCTTGTTACTATCTGTCTACCTTTAAATTCTGTTTCTGTAAGGTGCACTCTCAGAAGATGGCTCCCCCCACTCCTCACCTGAGCTTTCCGAGCTGATGGTCTGTATCTTCTTTCGTCAGTAGTCTTTCTTCTTGTGAAGATAGGGTCTATCACGGGAGGCCGCCACTGTGGCACCTTAATGAACAAGGAGCCCAGCGGGTCGGCACCCGGGATAGCCTGACAGGGGAAAAAGCCAGGAAGGCATAAAAAAAACCCTCAGTAATACTTGATGGCTTCCAAAGTAGTTCTGGGATAGGTGTGGTAGAAACAACGATCCAAAGCTCTCAAATCCAGGTCTCCCAATAGGTGAATGGAGAGACTAGTGACCCAAGGACAGTCAGAGGTGATGCAGATAGCCGGAAGTTCAGGGAAGCACGGAAAGATGCAGATCCTCCGGGAAGGACTATAAGTGTAGCACTGGTTAAACCGGTAAGTAAAACCTCCAATGAACAGAATGATAGGTGGAGGAAGAGAGGAAGCCAATGGAAAGAAGGAGAGATCAGCGGGGCAAAGGAGAGGGAGAAAGAAGGCAGCAAGTAGGCATTGTGAAAACAGAAATAAAATATTGAGGCTGAGTACCCCAAAAGGAAATACACCGAACACGGGTTACAAAGGAACATACAAAGTACTTTATTTTATACTGAATCCAGTTACAAAAACAGAGCAAAATCAGATAGCTATCGGCCCTCAGTACAACACATGGAACTCCAGCGTGGTTCAGTGTGTTCAGTGAGAGACGTTGTACATTAGAATGCATTCGCTTTTTATACATTTGGTGGGCGCGATGTCCAGCCCCACTTCGGGTTAATATTCCTTTTAATACATCACCGATCTATGGTTCGTGCCAAGTCTCAAACAACCGCATATAACTGGTTTGCCTTTAATACATGTATCAACAAGCCTATGCAATAACTGTGTATTCTAAGGTTTTCCATGCAGGCCTTCTTAAACATTAATACAATGTAGTTAAACAGATGTTCTTCGGTCAGTATTTGAATACATTGTCTCAACATCTGCTCGTGGATTAGTTTCATTGCACAAGTAATCCTTCTACACATAGGTCAATGAAGGACAAGGTCTCAGTTCACGACCTCAACAAGTGGCCTGCAGGCAAGTTACACATTAGCTATGTACAGAGGTCAAGACGGCCATGTTGTATTCTGGAATGACATCGTCCACCATTTTAGCTTACAGGGTAACTTTTACACAACAAATCCTAAAATGGCGGTTTGACCTAAAATGGCAGCTTACATGGATTTAAGGTCAGGACCTTGCAACACAGATTTCTTTTGCAAGTGACTTTCGAGCAGCTTGGCGTAGGCCAATATTAATATATTTATTACAATAGGAGGCACGATATACTTTATCTTTCGACAGCATGAGAGAGGAAAGAGGACAGGAAGAATGTCCCACAGCGAAAGGAGAAGCAGAAGACCACCCCGAACAGGCAACACACGGAGGCAGGGCGTACCGCGAGGTGCGGAAGGAAAAAGGCAGGGGCTGGGTTCAACAGAGCCAAGAGGAAAGTATATAGCGTACGGACCCAAAGCGAAGAGGAAACCTCAAAGGTTGAGACGCGCTGGCCGCCGGGGGTGAGATTACTAAGTACCTCCCGGCGGCTGCCATATTGAAAAATACTAGACCGCTGAAAGGCGTTCCGTGGAATTAACGTGACGGAGCATCAATGGTAACTTGCGTTACGTATCCCAACAGATATACTGCGGCACCTCCAAATAACTTTGGCCAGTGTTTTGTCTTCCGAACTTCCATTTTGTTTTTTCTCCATTTCTTTGTAGGTGTGTATGGTCAAGTCCAACCAAGCATCCACCATCACTTTGGTTTCATTCCCATCTACCTTGATCAGGAAGTGAGGTTTCTCTCTTCTAGATCTTCTACTGTTCACCATGATGATTGTGGGTCTATCATCTTGCAATGATTCATCATCCGCTGTTTGTTCTCTTGCTTCAATGGACATCACTTTCATTCTCTGCCAGTGACACACCATGGCAAAATGGCACATTTTCATTCAGTTGGTGCATTTATTTGCCTCTGGCTGGGCATTGTCATTTGCAATATTTTGGGTGTTTGCGCACCTGTGATATTTAATTGGTTCTCTCTGTTTGTCTCTTTCTTCGCGGTGTCATTCCTGGGACTTTCTCTGTACCCTCTATATTGAAGGGCATGCACCTCTGCACCCTGCGAACTTCCCGCAATTTCTGTGCGTCTGAGTGAGGTCTCCTCTGCTGCTCTGGCGATCTGAATGGCTTTATTTAACTGAAGTTCTCTTTCTAGTACTTATTTGTCTTGCACTTTGTTGCTATTTCTGTGTACCACGAGCATGTCTCATACTTTCCGTGTTGTTTTCAAACTCACATAGGGCTGCCATTTCTCGCAGTCTTGTGACGTAGTCGTCTACCGGCTCTGCATTCTCCTGCTTTCTGGTGTAAAATAGTATTCTGCGCAGTAATGTGTTTTCCTTGTTAGAACATCTCTAACTATTCTCCTGATAGCTTCCTTGTGTACACCATCTTCCTCATTCTCCACCGGTTCAGGCTTCAATCTGGCAAATATTCTCTGCCCTTCCACTCCCATTGCGTTCAGCAGCATGGACTTCTTACTTCCTGGGGTGCAGTCTGCCCCTTTCAAGGCGTACACATACGTAGTGAATAGGGGTTCCCACTGGGGCCATGGAATCACTGGCCTACCTGGAGTCTGTAAAAACGCTGGGGGTGGTGTTGCGCCTTCTTGTATGTTTCTTCTGTGCATTTCCATGTGGCCACTGGCCTGATCTTGTCCTCGTCACCAATTATGTTGTGGCCTGGTGAGGATGATTACGGTACAATACTTCAATAAATCCTTTTATTAACATGCACGGAAACTAGATACATGAACGATAGTTGGATGCACTGTCTTGTGGCACTTCTATTGTCCTTATGCCTTTCCTCATGACCTTGATGGGTTGACTGTAGCGGGACCCTGTCACTCAGTCCTTGTGAAGTAGTTGGATATTCACCAGATCTCCCTCTTCTACTTCAGTCCCTTGCACTGCCCTGCAGTTGTCATGGCACTCCTTCATGTGGTCTTTATTTTTCTTGATCCTCCACGCCACCTGGTGCACCCAGCGTAGACTGTCTTAATGGGGATGTACCCCATTTTCAGGAGGAGCGTCACAGTGCGACTGTACTATCTGTTTCTCCGTTATCCCCCTGCCACGCCACGTTCCGCCTCTTGTCTTGCCCAGGCAAAGTCTCACGAGAGATCAGACGGAAGGTCACCAACTCCAATACCAGCCTATTCCTCTGCGCCTTCAGCGACGGTACTTTCGTCACTCATGCAGCACACAACACTGCTACACAAAGCTGCCAATTCCTCCTCCTTATTCAGAATATTTATTGACAGAGCATTGACATTTTTTTCCCTGTTTTGTTGCACATTTCAAACTGTGGTCAGGTAATCTTGCCCAGGAGGTAAAGGGTAATGGTCCTCCCATCAAGCTGTAGTTAATGCATTGCCGATAACGCCAGTGGAACCTTTCCAGGTGACCTTCGATGTTTTTGATCATACCTGCTTGTCCTCACATCGCCGCTGCCTGGAGAGAAAAAAGAGGGGTCTTCAAAAAGATAGTGGCCCTCATTACGACCCTGGCGGAAAGTAACTGACCTGACCGCCATAGCGTAAATAGCGTTTCCGCCATTGTACGATGGAGTAATGTGCGGCTAATTCTGACCCATCGGGCACGAGCATTACACCATGGCGGAAGTGCAAAGTCCGCGATGGCGGAAATGTCCCCAAAACGCCCCTCACCGCCGTCGTACGGCGCCCTAGGTGCAATTCCGCCACCCATCATAGCGGTCACCGTAATGAGCGGTAATCGCAAAATACGGTGACCGTAAATATACGGAAACGGAAGCAAAAACATGGGGCCGGAATGGGAAACAGCACGCCGTACACCTATAAAATCAGAATCCCAACACAACCATTAAAAATCCGACCCTGAGACACATCCCAACCCGTTAGCCACCCTAGTTAAAACAATCAAAATGGGAAAAGTTGCTAAAAAAGCGTGCGACCGCAAGCGGCAGGTCCACTTCTCCCATGAGGAACTCACCGTGCTCACAGAGACCCTCCAGGAGAATGCTGCCGTCGTCTTCTCGACGCAAATGACCAGGACGGCACTTGCGAACAAGAAGGCCATATGGGCCCTGGTGGCACAGCGGGTAAGTGCGGTGGGGACCGCACCCCGCAACCCACAGCAATGCAGAAAGCGATGGGACGACTTGCGGATACGCGTACGGAGCATACTATCAGCCAACCGTAACATTGCCACAGCTACCGGGGGAGGATCGGAATCACCCATCAAGTTGACCCCCTGGGAAGAAATCTGTGCCTCCACCATTGGAATGGAGAGTATAGAGGGAGTCGGAGGGATGGAGAAAGGAGTGCAGACATCCGAAGAATCAGGTAGGTGGGCCAAATAAAACAATGCTAAATCCACAATGTCCAATCATGTGAAGTACCATGTGTCCACATAGTGCAACAGAAACACATGTCCAGGAGAACGTCCACATACATTGGCCTGATAGCGCACTTTAAAAGTCACATTAAATACATAAATAATTAAAAATCCTAAAAACACCCTCTACACGTGCAGCATGCACACCCTAACGGCAGGCTGCAAAACAACTGCATCCTCAATCCACACAAAAATGAAACCACCTCCAAGGCCCTGACCCAAATCACCCACAGGTACCACCCCAATGCATGTGATACATTGCCATTCCAATTTCCACAGACCCATAAATATCGCTCGCCCTCCTTTACTCCACCACAGGGTCCGATTCAAACTACGAGCTTCAGGAGACCCCTACCAGCACACCTGCAAAGAGGGCCAAGACCAACGGCCAAAGACCCTCCACCTCAGCTGCACGGATCAAGACACGGCAGCAGCACAAATCAAGTGGCAGCACACAGGAGGGGACTTCAACAAGCACCCCAGCAGCCAGCATGCCCACAACAGCAGCACCACAGGTCCCCCCAATGGATGCCACAGAAGGCACTGCTTCTGGTGGCAGCAGCACCATAGGTGACACTGCATTAATGCCAGCATGCTCCGACACAGAAAACGGTGCTGTCGATGTAGGACCCATCCATGACCTGTCTCAATCCCCCTGTTTGTTTCATCCCGTACACCATGAGGATACCACGCAGGGGCACCCACAAGACGACGACTGGCCATCCCCCACAAGCCCTGTGGCAAGGCAACATGAGGTGATCAGCCCCTCTGTGACATCACCGCAAATGGGCATGGCCCAGCAGAGGCAACAGTCCCTCGATCAGGTGATCGTGCAACAGCAGCAACTGGCCACGCTCCTCAAGGAGCATGCTGATGAATGTGGGGGTTCTAAGGCAGCCATAGAAACATCTACTGAGACACTTAGGGCACAAATGGAGCGAAGTACAGAGACACTAAGGGTACAAATGGAGAGAAGTACAGAGACACTAAGGGTACAAATGGAGAGAAGTACAGAGACACTAAGGGTACAAATGGAGAGAAGCACCGAGAGCCTGAGGGGGGAACTGCATGCGACGTCCAAAGACGTATGTGGTGAACTTGCCGCTGTGCGCCGTGTGCTCACTGAGCTCTCACAAACCCTTAGGGACATGCATGGACGTGAGCAGGCAGAGACATCATCCGTTGCAAGTTCCGTCCAGGGCAGCCCCCAACGTAGATCTGGGAGGAACCTGCGCTCCACAGGCAGGGGTGCCCCTGATACCCGGAGAGGGGGCTTGCAATAGCGTCTGCCCATTGACAATGAGCATCTTTGGACACTGGTGTTCGGGGGGTAGGTAGGAGGGTGGAGGGGGGTGTTGGGCTTTCTTGGGTGGCGGGTCGATGGGGTGTGTAATATAATTTCACATATGCTATAAACATTTCATAATCATCCAATGAGATGTGTGGACATTGATCTTTGTGTACAAGGCCTTTATAGGCGTACAGTCCACATTGTGCATGTTCCAGACACACACAGTGCCACAAGTCCCGTGTCCATGTATCAGCCACCAGGCGTGAGTGCTAGAAGCATGAATCTATGATATTCTGACGAATTTCACGTGCCTCCTGTGCCTCGCGGACTCCTTGAGGTGCTGCCACATCCCCACCCTCATCATGACCATCTTCAGGTGCTAGCAGTTCTGCGTCAGGGGGCATGGGCACATTTCTACGTACGTACATGTTGTGTAGCATGACACATGCCATGACCATCTTTGCAACCTTCTCATGGCGGTACAGGAGTGCCCCGCCAGACCTGCTGAGGCAGCGGAAACGAGCCTTCAGTAGGCCGAATGCCTGTTCTATGACTACACGGGTACGTGAGTGGGCATGGTTGTAGTCCTCCTCATGCTGGTTCTGTGGGTTCCGGAGTGGTGTAAGGAGCCATCTCTTCAGTGGATACCCAGCATCACCTGTATGTGGACAATAAAGGATGTTTGTGGAATGACATTGCTACGTTCGCATCCCCCCCCTTCCTGCCATGTCATTGCCGCATCACATACCCCACATTATCATGCATGAAATGAGACTCACCGAGTAGCCAGGATCTGTTCCCTGCGTGTCGCTCCATGTAGCGTGGTATTGTAGAGTTCCTCAAGACCATAGAATCATGGGTTGATCCAGGAAATCGGGCACAACAATGTGTAAAGATCCTGTTGGAGTCACACACCATTTGTACATTAAGAGAATGATATTGTTTCCGGTTGCGGTACTGGACCTCCATGGCATGTGGGACAACCAATTCCACATGGGTGCAGTCGATGGCACCAATGCAACCTGGTATGCTGGCAAGTGCATGGAATCCCACTTTTGTGTTTGTAATCTCCTGCTCCGAGCGTGGTAAAGAGATGTAGTCGTCTGCGTGCTTCAGGAGGGCATCGAGCACTTGCAATAGTGTCCGTGACAACAGTGGCTGTGAAATGCCATGCAACTGTCCGACTGTGTGCTGGTATGTGCCTGTGGCCAGGAAGTGGAGTACAGACACCACCTTCAGTAGGGGTGGGATGGCGGTTGGGCTATCTATCATGCTGACAAGGTCAGCGTGTGTCATGTTCACAATGGCGGTTATGGTGTCCCGGTCCAAACGGTAGAGGGTGTGGATCTGCTCAGCAGTGAGGTTGAACGGATGAGCTCGGAGGCGTGGGATTGCGGGCTGCGTGCGTGGTGGTAGTGGCTGTGCTGGTGGGCCTTGCTGGCCCTGCCTTGCCCTCCTCCTCCTCCTGCGTCTCCTCTGTGCGGCCGGTTGTTGTAGTAGTTGGTGTTCGTCTTCTTCTTGAAGTTGGAGTACTTGCAGTGCTATCAGGTCCCCCAGGGCCAACATCACTAGTCCTGCCGGTAGCATTTTGGAGTGGGTGTGGTTGTGGGAGGGGGTTGGGTGTGCAATTTATGTGTTTTCAGGCTGTATAGCCTCCACCTGTGGTGATTCATTCCACCTGTGCCAGCTGCAATCCCCTTTGGGCGAGCACGTCCCGCACACAACGCTGCAATTTGACGCATGGCATCTTGCTATTACAATCATGTATTTAATCCCGATGGCAGTGAAATATTGGTTTATATGTTCATTCTGCTATGGTCCCATTGTTTCACATACTATCTTTGCAGTCGCGAACAAACTTGTGAAGGGTCAGTGGAATGTAGTACTCGATTAACGGTGGACCCTCATGCAGCACTGTACCGAGGTTCACCGACGGGCGGGGCGTCCCATTTGTGAGTGAAGCCAGTTGCCATTTTCACACACTGCCGCACTACATGGATGAATTTGTGATTTCTAGCGGTCACAGATGCCTTTTCGACGTGATGTTGCAAATGAGGAATTCGAAGGACAGCGCTTTCGGTTTTCAGCTAGCGGCGAGGAGACGCCCACAGGTCTGACTGCAAATATAACGTTCTATTGTTTAATGTCCTTGGGACAGGGGCCATGGCGAGAATGCAATGATTGATATGAATAGTATGGGATGCGCAATAGCGTAGTGGACGATAAGGCAGGACGTTCCCAAATACATGTTACTTCACAACACTAGAATTCCGGGCTGGAGCACAGTGGATTTGGCAGACTGCATTACGCACAGACTCAATGGAAATTTCAAATGTTATGTGAGTAAATAATCAGGCGTTTTTATACCGGGATGAGGGAATGATGTATGGATGCATGGACAGATGATTTAATTGAGAGTTTGCCATGTACATGGCATTTTGGAATCTATCCCCTTCCCCTGCGCTATGTGATGCAGAGCTGCCATAGTGGGACCATCGTCTATCTGCCCTTGTTGTACCCTCCCTGTCTCGATGCGCCTTCAAACACTTGTGTCTATGCACGTTACTAATCCCATCTAATGGATTCTGTTTTAACAGACGCATGCACACAAACACTCGTTTGTAATAGTGTTTTCACCTCGATTTATATAGTTATGATTCGCAGGTGATTTTTGGGTGGAAATAATCCTTTTGAGTGGGCTAGCATGCATATGGCTGTAGATTTAGTGTGATCATTGAAGTGAGTAATACAAATGAAGTTCTGATGCCCATACTATTCTTTTTCATTTCATTTGGGTGACAGGTATCTCCTCCCCTTTTGCCGCTGCCATCTGTATGCCACTCCTGCAGATGGCTTTTACTCCCGACACCTGCTGCTTCGAGTTAATCAGTGGAGCACCATTACGATCTTATGGGACGATCGCCAATGGGCCACATGCCCTTACGCAGTACTAGTGGCTAGGAGCAACATATCAACCTTTCAGCTGGACTAGTGCCTACCTAATGGGACGGCCCTGCGGTTCTAGGCGCTTCCATGTTGCCTTTTTGAACGTGAATGTAGCCCCTGTGTACCATGAAGGAACAGGGCGTCACACAAGAAGAAGCTGGTCATTTATTGCGGATGCAGCCCACAGTAATGAAAAATATTTTGGAGTTTATGACCTAATAGCTGTATGGGCTTGGTGAATTTGATGTGCATTACATTTTTATTCTGATATTAACCGTGTAGCGTTATTCTTTGCAAGTAATGTAGCATATTCCTATTTGTGGAGCGATGTATTGTGAGAAGATCTGCATTGGGTTCCGGCTTCTGAGTATAGTTGCGTGGTACTGTACTGGCCGCGTTTGCCTACGAAGCCCAGTAAGGTCAGGGATAGGGGCTGCCATTATGACTGTTTTAATGATGTCATGCTCAGGGGCGGGGGATTAGCTTTTGTGTAACAGATGCCGGTCAGCCAGGTGGATTGGTGGAATGATGTGATTATCAGAAAATGGCTGGGCACAGGTGCCTGTGTTTGCGTGCGTTTCTTGGAGGGAGACTGAGGTCATGTCCATTGGAATAGCTTCTGTATTCGTGCCATCTGTGCCCTGCAGCTCCCATTGGCCCCTCTTGAGATGAGCCTGGCTGCTCAGTCACTCTGCCAACTTGTGTGGTACATGCTTATGCTGATGGTTGGTTTGTTTACTGGCAAGAGTACAGGGCAGGTGCAGTCTCCCTCAGGATACTGCTTTGAATGTTGCCTTACACTGGTGTCAAGCGATGGGGGCCTGTTGTTGTTTTGTCTCATATTTCAGTTCATATTGCTGTACTTGAACCTTCACATGCCTGTGCTGCATCAGTACGGCAATGGTGACATGCCAAATATGGATGGCCACTCACAAGGCACTTGGAGCCCCTACATTCATTTGTTCGTTGGCATGCATGGGTGACTTGTACATTTCACTGGTTGCATTGTGTAACTTCATTGCACCTACGGGGAGTTGTGCAATGTGGGCAGGGAGTGGTGTACAGGCACTCAGTAGGGCCATTTACGGTTGGTTCACGATGCCGTAATTCTCACCATGGCGGAATGGTACTTTCCGCCATGCTTGATGGCGTTAAGTAAATGTCCGCTAGGGTCAGAATTCGCGTACCGTTGCGCCATGGTGGTAATTACGGTTTTGCATGGCGCGCGTGCGCGTACTTGGTGCAGTTAGCGTTGGCGTTCACTACGGTGTCGCTAATGGCATCGTACTTTACGGTGACGGGTCATAATCGCACCGAGCGGTATTCGATGGCGGTATTACATTTCCGCCATCGTTTTTCGATTTCCGCCAGGGTCGTAATGAGGGCCAGTGTAATGTAATCCATCTGCTAGTTACGAGTCTTTTGACCCCTCTAAGTAAACAAACTGGCCCACAGCTAATGTAGCAAACCGCTGACATGGGTCAACACACTGCATGGGGTTATAGTATTTTTTATCACACGCGTTTGGTAGCATTGCATATTGTTTCAGAAAAAGTGACTGTGGTGTACGTGCTGACAGGCCATGTGCACACCAGAGCCTGCACAGCTGTGGGTCAGAAATGTAATAAACCCAGCCCAAACCAATCTTGTTTTGTCATTAGTCAGTATGTTATATCGCTTTTTTAACGAGTTCCAAGTGCTTTGGTACATTTTCGGACCACAAATTCAATCGTTCGTGCATCGACTGCACACGCAGCAACTTTGCAAATAATGCATTATATCTAATCTGCCAAAGTGAATAATGTTATCACGCCCCAAAACAAACTGTAAACGATTGCATAATTTAGAGAGACTTTAGATAGGCTTAGCCTTCTAAATTTTAGAACCTTTTAGAAGGTTATAAAATTAGGGTGAAATTGATTGTTTGTGAGGAAGCCTCATATTTATTTTATATTTATTTATTATATACTGCACATTGAGGCCTTCCCAAGTCTATAAGTGCCACCTACGAATTAAACTATTGAAATGGCAGTGTGGATAGGGGGAGATGGCATACAAGGAAGAGCACACAGCCTGCAGGTGTCCTTCGGGTATGTGTCTACCCACTGCATGCCGATTGTCATGCCATGCCAAGCACTATGGGTTAACCCCCCCTCCCCCCGCTATCTTGGAACCCCACCTAATCTGCAGCCATTTCAGACTTTTGCAGATGCATATTGCAGGGATTGCGCTGACACGCATGCCCACGTGAGGTGCAGCTGATTGACAAAACAATATGCCCCATATACCTAGTAATTCGTTTGAAAAGGTCAAAGAGTACGTGCAAATTCGTTTTTTTTCATTGTCACTGTACTAATAGAAATAAAAGCCTTCCATCTACTGGAGTGGATGTAATTCGTTTCGCTATGTCAGTTAGTAAAGCTATTTTGTGCAAATATTACCCTGCTCACATTTTTGAGATTTTGCAGCCATCTACTATGGCATGTGTTTGCCGAGGTGCAGGCTTGCAAGCTGTTAATGACCCTGGTACACCACATGGCACAGCATGATTGCTATACTCTGATGTATTGCACAAGCCAAGCCAAGATGGCCAACACCACAGAAAATAGAAAGGGGACTGAGTTCCTTTTCTATTTCTATGCCGGGCACCGAGGATGGGGATAGAGTGCGACGACCCGATCAGAAAGCTCACAACATACAGGTTCAGAGGTCACAGTTGCCCACACAACAGCTGCAGTGACAGCCAATTCTCTGCAGTGCAGGCCCTGCATTTAAGACATGCACCCCTGTACCAAAACTATGATGATCATAAGTAGCCTATGACAATGGCAGGGTAAACTCTAAATATAAGCTATGCCTAAGTTAAGGCTTGTGCATGGCACTACTCAGGATTATTGCAACCACATCCACTTTGATATCACAAATGTGTCAGCTCCTGAGTCCTGTGAGTGAGCTCAGCTGCGGAAGATAAAGTGTTTTCTGGCCAGACAGGCTGGTCCTGCCAACTGACAGGACAGGGGCCTGAATATCCAGATCTCTTCTTCTTTCAAACGCAGGGATTGAACCCCTAAAGCAGGCTAGATTTAGTTCAATCACATATGGGCTTTTGCCTTTAAAAGAAGGGATCTCCCACCACTTCTTCAGATCATCATTTGGACTGCAATAGTAGTGGCTGCAATGGAGGATAATGGTCTGGAGCCCTAGGTATTTATTTATTTATAACGCACCAAAGCCTGCAGACATCAGGGTGCACACAGACACACTTCCGGGTTCCTGCTTTGGGAACCAGGGGTGCTAATGGCCTTTATCCCCCATTGCAGGGGCTGCAATGGAGGATAATGGTCCAGAGCCCTTGTTATTTATTTATTTATTTATAACACACCGAAGCCCACAGACATCAGGGCGCACACAGACACACTTCGCTTGGGGCGACACCACAAAATGCTAATGGAAATATTGGAAAACGTATCGAGTCTATGTACATTACTGAGAAATGTAAAGTAGATGGAGTCTATAAGATTTTTTTTAGTTCTATTTTTTAACTTTGAAAGGTGGTTCCTAAAGGGACCTTTCTTCTGTTGTTTTAAAAAAACGAAATTTTGCAGGAGAGGTTAGAACGTAAGGTGAGGAGGGAAATGAGGGAAGAGGCACCAAGCACTAATATGGAGGGGCAAGTGGACAGGGGAAGTTGTTGTGCGTGTGTTACTTCTAAGGTAGTGGGCAGTGTTTCTCATGCTGCTTGATTACAGCTTCATACGCATGTCGAAATTGCTTTCCCCTGTAGAGTTGTGTGTTGAAGTATATACAGAGGACTGTTGTCTTCCAAAGATATGGATCAACAGTCTCTTTTATTGATTGCAAAGTAGCCAGTGGGATTTTGTGTCCCACAGAAGTAGGCTGTGTGTTTACAGTATTGGTTGAGGTAGATGATGTGGAGGAAGACAGCCTACTACTTGCTAAGAAAGTAACAATCTTTCTGAGAGCATTGCGGTAGTTGGATTTGGTGCATGGAAGTGGCCCCGTAGAGGTAATGTCCAGGTAGTCTGCGACTGAGTACAAAGTTGCACTCAGTACATTTCACTTTTGTAGGCTTTAGCCTTTGGTACATTCCCAACAGTGGTAAAGAACTGCCACACCCTTGATTCTTTCTGGGTGCTAGAGGTAGGAACTTCCTCTACCTCATCTTCTTGGTCCTCTTCATTGTCTTTGGAAATACTGTGCTTTTTTTGTTGTGTGGGTCCTCCAGCTGGTGGTGGTGGCTCTTGGGGAGGAGGGATGGCAATAGCTGATGCCATTCTTAAGATAAATAGCAGTTTTGCTAATATTCTTCCAGGTTTCTGCTTTGTACTAGATTGTTAATGGTTAATGAGTAAGAATAGGTTTAGGAGCTGTGCAAGGGTACCTTTTGAGCTTGAAAATTTCTAGATTAGTAGAAAATGCAGTTCCGAACTGTCCTAGAAGCAAGGATCCGAACGCGAAGTGCAAACGGATTCATGGACACGTCATCATGCAGTGTGCACTGTCGGGAAGTTCCACAATGACGTCAGATGTTTGCGGATGGCGGCGGAAGCAAAAACAGTGCAAAATGTATAGAAGTGTTAAAAATGATGCTAGAAGGTGGGAAATGTCAGACATTTAAGGTGAAACGTTGTAAATTGGACCACAAACGTTGCTATATTGGGGTAAGTATGATATTAGTAAGTTGTAGGAAAATAGCATGCACTGGTAAAAACCGATGTAGTTCTCTTAAAAAAACGTTAAAGAGACGTTATGATTAAGTTGCATCAATAAAAACCTATACAATTCACTGAAAACACTTTGTTAAAGGGACTTTGTGGTTAGGTTGCTCTAATAAAAACCTATCAAATTCACTGAAAAAACTTTGTTAAAGTGACGTTATGGTTAAGATGCACTAATAAAAAAGCTATGAAATTCAATGAAAAAACGTTTTAAAGGGACGTCATGGCTACATGTAAAACCAAAAAACCTCAGAAATGTGCCAGTTATGGTAAGCTAAACAACTATAACTCGCGCCACCACCGTGCACTGCAAAGACTAACACCGAGGACATCAAAGATGACATCACAAATGTCAACAATGCATGTTTGTAGTGTAAGGGAGGCATGGTATCACAAGTATGACACTGACACAAAAGGTACAATTTGTAAAACTTTATTAAAGTTTCAGGGGTTGGCAAATCTCCTACTTTGCTTATAGCTAGGATGGGAGTAGTATCTACCATCAAATGATAAATAAAACAGTCCTAGTGGCAACCGTCAAATCAAAATGGCCTATAGTGACAAAACCTAATGCCTGCCCTATTGCTTGTGCAAAAAATGTGTAAAGGAGAATATGTATGCAAAGGAAAATCAGTGTCTGAAGATAAAAAATAAGTGTGGCTGAGTCAGCTCTCCTCCCTACATTAGACAACACGGAGTAAGGCGCTCCGCGTAGACAGGATGACACACTCTAGCTCAGGTTCTCAAAACAAAGGCAGTTCAAAAAGTGGATTGACGCCCACCTGGCCTTCCACGTTAAGGTCTCTCTTTACAGCTTTCAAAACACAATTCAACAAAACGTTCATGCCGGTCTCCCTCGGTCGGATGCAGACCTTTCAAAACCAAAGGTTCACGTTGGTCTGCCTCAGTCAGGCTCGGACCTTTCAAAGGAACAGTTCACATTGGTCCTTCAGTCAGGTCCATTCCTTTCAAACAAAAACAAAACACTTGCGGGGGTTCTCCTCCCCAAGCTTAATGCACATCCTTTCGGGGTTCCCTTCCCCTGATTTATTACACTTCTGGTCTCCCCCAGTTGGACTCGGACCATTTTCTGATGTCTAAGACCTTCGGGTGTGTATGGCTTTTGCTGCAGACCTCTGGAGGACCACTTCGACTTTCCCTTGGTTTTCGCGCTTTATTCGGTCACAGAGTGGTAAAAGTGTTCCAAGATGTGCAGAGGGAATTCAACATTCCACCCAAGGTTATTTTTTAAAAAATATCTTCAGATGTGGAGATTGAACGCCACCATTCCATTTATAACTAGTTAAGTTTGGAATAAAATGTGCTTCAGTGGAAAGGAGTTAGATTTTGTCTCTAGTGTGTGTTCCTCAGATAAAGTAGCTATGGCCATGAACCCTAAGTGGAAGGGAAGCACCGACCTTGACATTTCTTGGGGGAAATGGAGAGGTACTTGTAGCATTGGACACATTCCGCACTGAAGGGCAGCAACATTTAACCCATTCAGTATTGCTTTATGTATCAGTTGTATGCTTAATAAGATGTAACCTCAGTCATCAAGAAGATGTTCAGGCTGAAGCGGGATCAGGGAATGTCAACAATGGGTGTGGGACTGGCTGCACCTGTATGCCTACATGTCTAAGCTCTTTCATTAGCTAGTGGAGATGATAGGCCAGCATTTTACACTCTCCTCCTCCTCTCTCCTCTCCGCCCCCCACCCCCAGATGACCAAACATCTTTACAATCTCCCTCAACCACCCAAGGCTGTTGAGATCTACTCCTCTCCCCCATTTTAGCGGGTCTGTTAATCACCAGTATTTATCCCTCTGCAGGGAGAAGGGCACCTATTATGGTGGTGTAATTATTGGCAAACCATGTTACTGTTACACACATTAAGTTTATTCTGAGGTCTTCAAGGATGTTCTAAATGTTGGAAGTGCTTGTATTGGCTGATTTTGCCTACGTTAGGCCGTTCTAAGGCTTTATCTGTTTCAACACAATCTCCTTGGTGGTACTATGAACAGATTTGGTATCGTAGGTTCTCGCCTTACAGTCGGGGTGGGATTTGAGCCACACTTGGTAGACATGCATGAAGGCAGGCACGGTCCTTGGGGGAGAAGAGCTCCGTCTCTGTTCTAACCCTGGTTGGAGCTCCGGCCCCTTTCAAAGCCAATAGAAATGCTGGCGGTGTCATGGTTCAAGCTGGCAGGGCCGTCACGAGGGGGCGGGCAGGAGGGGCAAACTGCCCCATGCCTGGCGCTTGCCAGGGGCCTCGCAGCCTCCTCTCCTGAGTAGAAAGAAGGCAGCACAGTCCTCCGTGTTCTTTGTTCACATGGGGAACTGTGCTGTCTGCACTCTGCACCAGCAATGATTTTGCTGTTTGTTGCAAAGCCGAAGGGGAGACAGCAGGGCTCAGAAGTGAGCTCTGCTGACTCCTTGTTATTCCGCTGACAACGTGGACATGCTGAATGACAAGAGAGGGCTCCTCTCCTGTCAGTCAGTGTGTTCATGCTGCTCAGCATGACCTACAGACTGATGGGAGAGGAGTTCTCTCCAATCAGTCAGCAGCATCTCTACGTGTCGAAGTGATGGGAGGGCCATCCGCTTTTGAAAGGTGCATGGAGGCAAGTTTAGTGTTTTTTTTATTTTAATTAAATGTGTATATATGTGTAATGAGTATGTATATGTGTATGAATGCATGCATGCATGTTGGTGTTTATGTTAGGGTCAACTCTGTGTTTGGCTTTTATGTATGCATGTAAGGTGTTGTGTGACTGGTGGACGAGTGCATCTATGAAAGTGTGGTATGCGAGTGTGTGTGCCAGCCCCCACCCCTAAATTTAGCAGCCCTGCCATAATTAAGAGGTGGGGGTCACTGCATCAGAGGTGCACCTAGGCTAAACTTTCGGGGGGTGGGTTGGGACTAACACTTCAAATGTTGGAAGAGGGGCAAACTTACTATGGGGGCATCTAACATCTTCCCACATTCAAATGAGACTATTCTGGTGAAGCTTCAATGTTAAAGTGTCCCGGGAGGATAGCTCAGTGGCAACATGCTCGCCTTGGAAACAAGACGACACGAAGCAACACAGGTTAGATCCCCGGGTCCGCGCTTAGAAAACCTCTGGTTAATAAGCACGTTATAAATACCCAACTAAGACATATTCCTGTAACAGCACCTCAATGCTCCCTGGCTGTGTGAGCACTTTAAAATTGCCAATAAATAAAAAGCAGCTATCTCTTTCATTTCTGAAACCCCACACTCAAGGACTACTGCCAGTGAGAATGAGATGTCTCATATCACCATTTCCCTTCTAATCACTCCCATGGTATACAAGTGCTAACCCCACATCACAATTTCAATTACCTAAATATGTATGCATATGAATGCAGGTGCTAACAGCGAAATGTTTTATGTTAGTAATTGCAGGGCCTTTCTTAACAGCGAAGCTCAGGCACCGATTAACGTCTGTGTCCTGTTGCGTCTGGCCACGGCTCCGTTGGACAGCCCGGCAGGGGCTGGATGACAGTTCTGAAAGCGGATAGTGGGTGGGGCCAATACACCCATTGCGCTGTCGGTCTCCCCACTGAGGGAGGGCATCTGGACCTTTCAGCTTTTACAGTTGAAATGGGCCCCAAAGCAGCTGCCCCATGTTGGCTGTATTATGACACAGAAACCTACTGATAATCTGCAGCTTTTAACCACCTTGCTGCATTAGTTTGACTTTATTATTGATTTAAGCACTCCACACTTGCATTGGCCTATTTTTCCAATCTTTAATGCAAGGGGTGCCCCACAAACATCAAAAAGAACCAGGCCCCCACCAGCCCTGACATATCATCCGCCAGCCCTTCTCCTAGGTCCTTCCCGATTCCCTGAGCCCAGCTAGGAAGCTGAATAGCTATTGCACCTTTCCTTTGGCCATTGTCGCACCTTTCACCCCATTTCAGAGGCTGTTTACTTTCATAATGCTGTGCTAGTCTCGGGAGAGGTGGGCCATCTAAAAGCTGAGAACAGAAGTTAAGACTTTGGCTTTATCAAAGTGAGTCTGTTGATATTGCGTGAATAGGCTTTTGTGCTCTGCATGTTTGATGCTGTTGCCGCTCCTTAATGAGTGCTACTTGCTGGTGACACATCGAAAGAGGCCATCTGCCTCAAAGTGGGAGGGCATCAGCCCTCCCCAGCCAAGGGCTGGCGCCGCCCATGCAGCCAGGTCGAGCCAACAAAGCCCAACATTTCAGGAGGGGGCTAGAGCCTGATCTGCTCAAATGTGTTGCTCCACTGCATGGATTCCTTTTGTTTGGGTTATTAGGTGTGCCAGCAATAAGCCAAAACTATTGCTTTATCGAACAAATAGTCGTGAAAATAGACTTCTTTTACTGTGGCATCCGTCCTACCGCAGTGAAAGGACAGCGATGGTAAGATTAGGAGGGTGTAAGGCAGGTATTTTAATCACCCCCATGAACATAATGCCCGTAAGACTGAGATCCTTCTCATTGAGACCCCTGTTCCGGCTTTCCCCCTCTCATTCTGGCCGCCCTCCTTGGGCCCTCTTCCTTTGCCTTCCTGTGAGGCAAAAAAACCTTGGGGTCATCTTCGACTCCACTCCCCATTCCCCTCCCGCTCCCTGGCATTCCTCCCTCTTGATACCCCCTGCACTGCATCACCTTCACACTTGCATGATCTGAATGTCATAAGGCCCAGTAAGATCATGTGTATTGTCCTACCTAGGTCTTCACTTGTCTTGCCATGCCTAGAAACACTTGTGTACAGGAGTGTTATTAATGACGTATGCCATATAATAACATCCTCAGAAGATTTATCATCAGCAAAGTTAAAAATCTGCACCCCTTTTAAACCTGAAAAATGCACGTCAATATTTCCAGTACAGTGCAACATTGACAAGGGATTTCACAAGGGCTCCTGCTCAGACCTTCTAGTGGTCTTGGGGGGAAGTGCCTCACTTTCGAACCTAGCGACCACAGTTCAAAGCCCTGCCCAACATAGTTTAAAGCATGAACACACCACAGCATTCTAAAATAAACGTATAGTGCAGATAGATTTCCCAGGATTGTGGAGCTGGATCTGAGATCCTGTGAGTAATGTTTTGCCAAATTCTAGTCCCGATGACAGCTTGAGAACAGATAGGGAGAAATGGCAGATGAGGAGGGACACAAAGCTTGTAGATGTTGTTTAGTTATTTGCCCATCCAATGCCTTTTCATGGCCATGCTAATCCCTATGACAATTCACACCCAGTTCCTGCCCTTCCCACCCAAAATACTTCCTTATTGGAACTCTTTGAGCTAGCTTTAATCAAGCCTTGCCATCAAACTTTGCCCTCACAGTGTCTGTGAGTGTTTTCTGAAAGGAGTCTTCTGAGAATTAATGACTTAATTGGAGTTCTAAGCACAGTACCAGTGTAATGCAAATGTCTTGACCAGGTCTGCTTTCAGTCACTCTATTTAAAAGCACCGTGTGTCTTTTACTGAAGTCCTGTTAAAAAGGCAACGGTTTTGTCTTGTGTACAGTTATTGGGCATTTGCCAGGCACTGCTGTTAGATGCTCAGGTACTCAAACCATTTTGCACCTGCTAACATCAATGGTTGGTAAATACCAATACAGGAGTGCCTTTGCCATGCCTACACGAAAGCCCATACTGTTAGCATTGCCAATGCATGTTTTTCTTTATTCTTGATGCACAGGACTATACATCAAGCTGGTCAAGTGGCACAGCGCTTGCTTTGACATCAGTGCAGAGCTTGCTAACGCAGGTTCGAATCCCAGCAGGGCCAAACTCAGCCTTTCATCCTTCCAAGGTCGGTAAATGAGCACCACACACCGTGGGTAATAATTGTAGCGTTATATAAATGCCAAATTATTATTATTTATCAAGGTTAAAGCAAGCACACTATTTGGCTAAACTGGCCCACCTTGAATTTAGGCCAGTCTAGGCAGTAATAACGCTTATGGTGCACAGTAACCCTGCACATACTTTCTGTGGCATGGCATTTTTACAGGCTGGGAGTCTGTACATGGTAATAATGGCATATATTGGTGCAGCCTGCATGGATATACATGGGAACAACAAGCATGAATATATTTCTGTACTAATATATGTTGTGTGCAAAGGCGGCATGAAATGCATTGGAAAACGTTCCTGTGCCCGGTTGATGACTTGCAACTATTGGGTTTTTCCATGTGCTACCATACAAGACCAATTACAAACTATATGGATTTCTACCCAATTTTGCAAAGAAAGTGCTGTAAAATGCATAATTTTAACCCAATGTTTCAAACATTTTCTTGGGAGCGAGAAACCCCCTCAAGCAACCCTTGATTGGTTTGGGCTCCCTCCCTGTGCTCTGTTGATCCTGCATAATTGGCTTAAACATTTAAGCCTCTTCAGTTCAGAAACTCACTAGCCTCCACTGTACATCATCTTATCTGACTACCACTGTGTATGATGTGTGTTTTAATGTGCACACAGGGACAGGGTGCTCCTTAATGATGGCATCACGCACCACATGCCGTCATGCCATCCTATATGTATATTTATGCATATGATACAAAAGCTAGTCTGACATAAACCTTTCTTCAGTAGAGAAATCTAACTTTGCTGTAGTTGATGATTTGCAGTTGTAGAAATAAACCATATTTGGGTTCCTTCACACAAACTCAATGGGAGATTCCTCGAGTCTCCTATTTGGAGGGGTGCCGCAGCTGGCCCAGTGCAAAAAATCATGAGGGCCTCACCAAATGTTTTGCCCCAGGCCTCACCACATCTTGTGACAGCCCTGCAGGCTGGGGTATCTGGTATGTGGCCTCAGCTATTGGTGTTGATGCCTCCCAGGTTGGAGGATCTGCGGTGACGCATTGTTGAAGGTTAATGAGTGTTTGTGGTTGCCTTGACCCATAATAGAGCCATTGTTATTTGTGTTGATAGCGAACCTGCCAGACGGTGTCTTTGATAGGCCTTCTTTCCCCACAATGGCATTCCTGTGTATTTTGCAAACATGTTGTAAGTCTTCACAGCACACACTTGTGTGCCTCATATTTGTTTGATTCTATGTGAATTGGAAACACGTGCCTATTTAATTGAATAGTATGTTTGCTGTTCAATTTATACCGAAATATTTTATATTGAATGAATTTATCTCGAACATTTTATATCGAAAAATGTTCTAGTGAATGCACTTTTCTTTTGGGGCGGGGGTCCCCCTCCAAACCCCTGTTTCCCACCACTAAAAACCCACGCCAAGAGTTTCCTGAAAATATTTTACCCTTTACCCCACCCCTAAATAAACACTATAAAAATGTTCTATATGACATATTCGCTATATGTTGCTTCTATATAAAAGATTCGATATAAACACTGTATACCGTTCCTAATGCTATGAGCAGCATTAGTGCTTAGAATCAGCTGCCTGGCTGCATTCATGGTTCTACACGAAAGCCCATACTGTAAAAGTTATTACTGCCGTCTCAAATATCCGCTTGAGACGCAAACACATTTTCTATAATGTTGGTGGTCACTCTTATGTCAACCTAAGCCATGTACCTAAGAGCATAAATGTAAGGACTTCAGACTTTGCATCGCTCTCCCCTTCAAAGTACTGGCGCTTTCACCTTAAACACTAACTTCTTCACCCCAGTAGGCAGGTCTAGAAGTGGGGCCAGTTTCTCATCCAACCACTGATGTTTGTGGAGGATGAAACAAAAGCAAGAAAACAATGCTTCACCGAGGGTAAGACCCATCTTTAGGGCGGGGCTCAGGAACTCAGCCAAGATCCATAGCACCACTAGTCAAAGCCTATGGGCCTCATTACACGGTAGGCGGTAAGGGTTAACAGTCACCGGTAATGGTACCGGTGACCGTTAACCCTTACCGCCTTACTACGAGGTCCCTTAGCGGGTTGGTACTTTAACGCCTGCTTTTAGCAGGTGTTAAAAACCAACCCGCTAAGGGACCTTGGTGCTAATTACGGCACCGCAAATTTGCGGTACCGTAATTAGCACCTTCCCCATTCCCATTATGCACTATGGGGCAAAAATGGGAATGGGGAAGGGCAATGGTGGAAGGGGGAATAACCGCCCCGCCAACCTTGGAATAGGGCGGTAATTCCCCTTTCCACCAAGGCGGTGCCGGTATTTTACCGGCATGGACCAAGGTGCTAATAGCACCTTGGTCCACCGCCTACCGTGTAATGAGGCCCTATGTCTAAGGTAAAAGCTTGGTGATTACTGCATGTGTTAATTCCTGAAGCCCAACATGCAAGTGCCATAGGTCGTCTAGGGGTGTTAATTTGTGACCTTTGGCACACGCTCATTCACTCTAATCTGTGGAGGGAGGGTTCTCTATCCCATCAGTAAACATAATTATGCCCAGTTTCCTGTCAAGGCAGTGGCAGGCGTTAAGGTTATGTGGGAGATCGCACACTGTGGACCTCATCACGGGTTGGGCGGTGCAGTGAAAATGCAGCAGTAATGCTATTGCTGTTGCATTACCGCTCCGCCCAATCCCGAGTTTGGGCAGAATGTTGGAGATTTACCTACAGCTTAGAGCTGGAGGTAAATCTGGCCACTTTATGCCCATTTACAGTGCTATGACCGCAGCGCTATTAGCGCTTTTAGTGCCATGGTAATCGTGCCCAAAATGCCCCATTGGGTCCAGTGGGCCTAATGGGAATGGGGACTTACCACCCCCACTGCAACTCGGGATTTGGTGCTAATAGCGCCAGACCGAGTTGCAGTAGCGCTATTTGCGTTGGGCAGTATGCCGGCAGATTTACCGCTGGGATACCGCCCAACTTCTGATGAGGCCCAGTGAACTATAACTATACCTTAATTTTCTGCCTTGATTTTATTTTATTTTTATGTATTTATGGAGTGGCAAGCAACGGAGCGGTACACAGGGGGTGCAGACAAACAATAGATACCGGGGAATAACCCATACAACACAGCAGCCTTTTTTACCAGGGTAATATTCAGCGTGGCAGGGAAGAGGTAACATTTACAGTTAGTGTGGAACAGTTCTGAAAGACCTTGTTTCAACAGGGGGAGAGGCGAGGGGGGTTGGCAGTAAAGTATGGTTGTCAGGTAGGATACTGGGCGAAGTGTGCTTGGGGTATGAACTTTGCGGGCTGTGAAGACGGTGGTCCTTGGTAGAGAGGACCTTCATTTCCTTGCTTGCTGAAGTGCATGAGGACGGGGTGAGTCTGATGAGTATAGAGGCAGTAGGCTCCACCGTCTGGGTGTGTAGGCCGAGAAGGCTTGTTTGATCGTTCTTTCTTTTTTCCATTTCTTGTGTTTTAACATCTAATGAAGTAAACATTTCTAAAAGAGTATTTATGTTAATTTATTAACTTTTCTTTTACCTTGTAATGCCATATGGTTAGACATAGAAGGCTCCATGGGCTTGTGTTCGCCTTGGTATCTGTTTTGCCAGACTTCTTGCAGCAGAAAAAAGCCTACTTGAGACCCAGTGCTCTTCTGTCTAATCTCGCTCCTTTGTCCTTCTTTGTCACTGTCCCCATTGTTCAGCAGTTTTCCTTTCACTCATTGGATCCCTTCTCTGATAATTGTGGTGAAAGAAGCCATCTTATCTGCGGGCTTCCCGACCGACGCACTGAACCACTACAAGCTGAGACCACAGGCCACACAAGCCCTCTTTTTCTGTGCTGCTCTGGCACTGAATGGGTAGAAAAGGGATTTGTGGGGAGGCTCGAGTCCTGCCATCAAACACTGGGCCCGAGCACTGAGACTGTGCGTCCAGATTGTCACTGACAAACACTGCACTTGGTGTACAGTCAGGCCCTGCTACTTGTTTCCATTTAGCACCCGGTTAGAAGACATGGGTGCTGGCTCTGGGCTTTCGTTTCTTATCTCTTTTAGCCAGAGAGAGAGAATGGGAGAGAGCGTTGCCTGAAGCTCTGAGAGCACCCTTTCTCTCTCTAATAACGTGACTTGAAGTCACGTTAAACAGTGCTTTTCTCACCCGCCTGTCCAGTCAGACTGTCGATTGAAACACTGTGCACATGTGTTAATTCTAAAAATAACCCTTAGCTCTTCAGAAAATAAATGCCCATGAATCTGATGACAGAGGCTGGGCCCTGGAGACACACACACACGCATCTTACTTAGAAATCGTCCTGTGAGACGGGTGAGTGACCAGAATATAAAACCCTCACTTACGAGTTTTTAGTCATAATAAAGCCCTACTTAAGGCTAAAAGCAGCCAAGATTGTATTTAATGGGATGTGTTTCTATGTACATATATTACTATATTTAAAGGAGTTGGGGGAACACTGCAGTCCAAGAAGTCGTTTTTTTCTTCCAACTGCCACTTCTCTCAACATTCTAACCTCTTCAGGGATAACATGAAGGTCAGTAAGAGGCCATTTTAGCCAAAGGTTATTGAACTGACCAAGGACATTTCAGTAGGGAAACTAAAATGGCAGCCCCCATCACATCCAATGTACATACAGTATGGAAATACATATTTAGGTTAACATGCTCTTTATTACATGCAATTCTCCCTCAACTGCAATTCCTATACCTTGGAATCAGTGTATGTCACTATCCTTGTGCATATAGATACCTTTCCTACATTCAGCCCATAATGAGCTGCAACACATGTGTTTAATGAATTGTTCCAGGTAGGGGCGTCCCCACAACCCAGCCTATGCTTAATACATACCCCACATTCCTCAGGCGGTTACCTAAATCACTTTCTTACTACAAGAAACAATAAACCTTGGGTGGAAGAAGAGCCTCGTTTTAGGATGGCCTCAAGATGAACTGAAAGCTGTCATCTGTTTATTTTGGAATTCACTGTCCTTGGCTTTACGTCTACTACTGTTCTTTTGGAGACCCTTTTACTCCTGGCGAGTAGGTTCATTTAGTCTAAGTTATTTGATTGGCTTGAAAAACTGTTTATGGGTGCTAGGGTATACTAACTAAAACACAAAACGGGATATTCTTTTTAAAAAGTGTCATGATGGAGGAGAAACTAGAAGTCAGTAAAATGGGGTTGCAAACTACATGACCTAAAATCCAAACACTGCTCCAATCCATGCAATTCTGGGATATATGCACCCAGGATAGAGTTTTTGAAGTCACTCACCATTGTAGGGTGGTTGAAGTGCCCAAACAAACTTCTTTTCCTTGACCTTGGTCATTGATCTCAGTGATGCCCAATCCCCTGGGTCTTTGTATCTTTGTGAAACAGTCCCACCAGGACAAGGTTTGTTGGCTTTCCCCCTCTTACTGAGACAATCCCTTGTAGCATTTCCTTATTCGTCCCCAGGAGCCTCTGTAAAATGTCAATAGAAGAAATCCATTGTAACCTTTCCCCGCTAAATCTAGGGGTCTTGATAGATCTGTTACTGATGGAATCCCTTGCAACATTTTCCCTTCTTGACATAGGGGTACCATGCTTTGTGATAGGACTTTCTTCCCCTTTACATGGGTTTTTATTAGACTACAGTAATTATAGCACCCTAACCAGGTGAAGCCCTCTTGGATGTGAGCCTGTCATAGACTTTGATACAATTCTCAAGGTCAAAGCTTCTCGTCAGATCTAGTTGCTTTGCAGAAACCACCTGGTCCTGGGTTAATGTATCACTGGAGGCGACGCTCGCACTATTCTCTGTTTTCAAGCTCCTGCCAGCTTCTTGAGCATGGTCCACAGCAGGCCCTTGATTCGTTTTTGCCCAAGGCTATCTGAACATGTGGCCTAATTGGCTTAGGTCCCTCTGGTCCCTTAGCTATTGTAAAGTGCAGCATCTTTGGTTTGGCCACATCCTCTTCTGCATTTCTTTTGAACTGGGACATTCATGGCTTCTTCTTCATCCTCTTCTTCTTCCTCTTCTTCTTGCTCTTCTTCTTCTTCCTCTTCTTCTTCTTTTTCTCCCCCTCCAAATGGCCCCCTCACCGCTCTCACAACACTCTGGATTGCAGTACTAACTTCCTGGTTTCTGTCTTTTATAGTTTAACTCGGTCATCAATTATTTCAATGAGCTAGCAGATTAGGAGTCTTGTTTCAGCATTAACCGAATTTTACATCATTAGTGCATGCCTACGTATTTCATGACTTCCCCAGGTTTTGGTTCTGTTCTACTACTTATTCTCAGGTGTTTTGGTTTTCCAAATTAGCTGATCTGGCCTGTACCCCAGACCCTGGGGTCAGAGGGCATAAGAATCATGTCTGTCATCTTTTGATCAGGCACCACCTTGATGGCTGCCGAACAATCCCACGTTCAGGCCGCCGAGACAACTGCAAGTTTTTGTATGGGTTCTCAGGGCGACTGAGCATTGTGCTTACATTTCCTCTGTGCTTCCCTCCTGGTTGTTGCAGAGTTTGCATTGGATCCATTCTGCAGTCTACTTCAGGGCTGACACACCTAATGTGAGCTTGTTCAAAGCTCCCATTCCTTTTTTAGATCTGAGAACTGAACCCAAGAAGAAAGGCACTTTTCTTGTTTGTAATGCATCACAACTAGAGCCTTCCTGAGGCTTATTCTTATTGGGATTGTCCCCATTAGTGTTGTGTCCCTCAAATAAAAGCAGTGCAGAGTTTTCACCTTTGGTGGTACTTTATAGGGGCTGCTTGAGGGTTAACAGCGAGATCTCTAGGGGATCCGCCATATAACCATCCAGGAGTCATATCGCTAACCGCCGCCTTTTCTGGCCCACAAATGTTCAAAATCCACTTGTATGGTACCTTCAGGAGGGAAGTGTCAATTTTCTCCCTCCCATGCATGGTGCTGCCTCGTCGGGAAATAGGGAGAGCTGGAGAGCCACGCAAGGAGTGGAATCATGGAACTGAGCACAAGGTATGTTTTAAAAAATAAAAATAAAAGTGCTAAAATGTTTTTGTATGTATGATGGGATGCCATTTGTCAAGTACATGACCGTTTTGATTTTCATTAAATAATAAAAATGATGTTGGTAATTCTGTGTCTGAAATGGAGGCCTGCTAATCAGATCCTCCTTTCATGAAAAGCTCCAGACCAAAAGCATAGTGCATACGTGTGCCTTTCCTGCACCAGGCAAATGACATCTGCAGCCCCTGCTCTCCAGTGGCACAGGGCATGTTCAAAGTTCAGATGTGCATTCCTGGCAGCTGCTAGAACACCAAGCCTCTGCAGACAGAGGTGGCATTTTAACCTCTGCACCTCTCAGCTAAAACATAATAATTGTTGCCTTATCAGTCAGGTGGCAAGGTAATCTGTAGGAATAAGCAATACCTTGCTATGATAGGGTGACTGATAAGAGCACACAATTATTAAAGCCAAAACTATTTTATATCATTCAAGTGTCAGTCCTGTGAGCCCAGGACAGTGGTGTCAAAGTGATGTACATTCATGACAAACCTGGCTTTTTCCACTGTTTCAAGTGAGACAAAAGCCAGGAAGCTGCATTCCTTTGAGGTCCTCAGAGAAAAGGTAACACCTCCCCTCAGGACACAGGAGCTCTCACCAGAACACCAAAGGGCCTTTGAAGTCAGCAGGTTTAAGGAGGCAAAGTTAGAGTAGTCAGAGAGGGAAAGGTGGACCCAAGAAGTTGCTGCACCATTTCGGTTTTCTTTTTAGGCGCTCTTCCTTCTTATCCTTCCATTTCCTGCAGAACGAGGCACGCTGGGTGTGATGTAATAAAGCAAAAGTCCCTTGTTACAGAAACAGGGATTGGACACCATACATCAGTCTCACGTTTGTCTAATTCCCAGTAACATGTTGCATTTATAATGAATGGATCTCCTACTCCTTCCTTGATTCATTTTTGGACATACGGAAGAAGAAGAGTACACCTTTGGGTCAACCTTTGTTGTCAGTGTATTCCATTCCAGAGTCCTCTGCCATGGAGCTGAAGACAGAAAGCATCCAAGGCAGAGGAAATGCTCTGCTCCCAAACCATCCAGAGGGCATATTGGGGGTGAACTGCTGTGGACCAAGGCCTGCCACTCTGTCAGCTGCACTGCAACCAGGCTCCACAAGTGAGGTGAACAGATCCATGTAGGTACCAGCCAAACTCCCTGGACTGGCAGTGCAAAGCCAGAAGGTTTTGCCTTGTCCTGGAGCTCCTGGATTGGGTCGCAAAGCAACATGAGAATTCAAGCAGTGCTTGATGCCTCCGAACTGCAAAGGGATCTGTATTGGAGGTTTTGGCACTCTAAACAACCTTCAAACCACTTGCTGCATCTTGAGCCATCCAAACACCTGCTTCACACATTGCCGCAGACCATCTCAAACAACCCGACCACAGGCTTAACCTTTGTGGGAGCAACCAAAGCCATCAAACTTAACTCAACATCATATATGCTGACTCAACCAAGCAGAAGCCATCATTTTGCCACCAAATCGACCACACTTTAAACCATTGTAAGAGAGCATTTCACTGTCTCAAATGCTGACTTGATGTTCAGAAGCCTGCACTGTCGAACTGATTCAAACCCAACCATCAGTGGGATCAGATCGACTCAAACTGGCTCGGCGGGAGCTAAAGCATCAAGAAGCCAGGCTCAACATCGTCGAGCCTCTTTTGTCCACAATCAAATACTGTAGAGAGACCCTGTCCCCCATGGTCCAAAGACATATCCTTTTGAAGAGTTGCATTGCTGCAATAGCTTTCCTAATCAACCCTGCTCAAGTACCCAGAGTGCAATTCTATACCACCAGTTCTGCATTTTCTATGTTCTTTCTACAAGGGTGGGTTTTTGCTGGTGTTTTTATTTACTTGATTGCGTTTTTTATTGATTAAAGTACACTACATATATTAACAGTACAGGTTGGAGGGGGCGCCCTCTGGTTGATATGTGATAAGTAGATTTTTAAAGGACTGTGCTGGAGTACACAGAGTGTAGTATTTAGCATATTTGGCGTGCTCTGTTTATTATCATTTATTATCATGTATCTTACATAACTCCTTTTAATTAACATTGTTTTTCTACTGTCACTTTTGTCATTTATATTTGATACTCAAATATTTTTTCAAAAAGAAATCTAATAACCACAGCTACACACCATCCACCCATTGTGTGGTGTTGGTAACCACGGTTAAAAGTTGTACCCTGTGCAGCCGCGGCTATATGCCAGCAAATGGGATGTCATGTGTTCGTGGACATGTCTTAGCCACGGGTAATAATAGCCGAACCAGCGAGGCTTGTCTATAACCGTGGCTATAACCAGCACATGCGTGGGCGCATCAACGCTTTTTCGCCTTTTCATTGGTTGTTCTGATGGACGCGACTACTCTTATAGCCCCATCCAATTGGACTATACATTTTCTGTGCAATAATCATATTTTTATGTGGATGATAGAGGTCAGAATTTTATCTGTGTGAGATGTTGTGTGATTGGGTGTTCGCTTTTCTTCTTTGAAGTTTTAAAGGTTGGCTTAGTTTGGTTTTCAGTTTGTAGAAATTGTACGTGTAGCCGCGGCTACAAGAAATATTTGTAGCCGTGTTGAATGGCTGTGGCTTCTAAAGATGCAGGGCAGGGTTTTGTATGAGTTTCGGTGTTTCTAATTGGATGATGTTAATTTTGTAAATGTGTACTTCTTGGTGATAGGTTGCATTGAGTATGTGTCGGCCATTTTATTTGTTTTTTTACAATATAGTCCTCTTTTTCTGCTTTTGATTTTGGAAAGTATGAAACCTACCATTTTGTCTACTTTTCTCATTTTGATTGCAGAACTCACACTGTGCAGTTCATATTACCTATGACAAAATATGATTGGCATTAATCTGTTTGTCATTGGTTTGTTGAAAGTTTTATTTGATAATATGTTGATAATGGGGCTTTGTGATTTTATTTTGGTATCTTACTGTATTTGTTAACAATAAAATGGTCCAACTGTATATTTAGAAAATGGGTGGGAACAATTGTTGGAAGTTGTTTATTATGAAAGAAAATGAATTTGAGTGAGGTGCATGATATAGAATCATTAAGTATACTTGCTGCACTGAAAATAAAAGAATGATCACAGAGCAGTAGACATGTAATTTTATTTACAATGCTTTTATAATCTCTTTTTGCGTGTAATAAAGTGCTTTTGTGGTGATCTGAAAATGTGTGTGCTTTAAAAAGATTATTTTTCTGAAGTCTGTTACTGTGCGGTTATCTATAAGAGAAAATACATTGGGCCTCATTACGAGGCCGGCGGTAACTGTGCCGGAAAAACCGTCAGGTAGCCACCGAACCCGTAAACAGTTATCGCCTCCGGACCACCCAGTAACACCGGGGTATTATAACCCTGGGTGCCGGTAATTCCAGAGATGGTAAATGTGTTGCTCCCTATTTTCATAGAGTCCCATAGTATTCTATGGAAATAGGGACCATGGTAACACCGGTTCCGTCTATGACGGAGCCAGTGTTTTCATTTCCGCCTGCAGGCGGGTGGCGTTACTCCCGCCAGGTCAGACCTGGCGGAAGTGACATCACCTGCCTGCAAAACTCGGAATCTGCCGGTCCGGAAACAACGGTGGCAGCAGGTTTACCGCCACCGTTGTTTCCGGACCGGCAGACTCATAATGAGGCACATTGTCTTTATTTGTGTCTTTATTTGTTTGCTGTTTTATACACATTCATAAAGAATATAGGAACGGTATTAATTGTGCAAACTCCTATTATGTAAAAAAGAAATGGAATGGATTTTACGGTGCAAATTTAGTACACAAATTAGAGGTATAACATTTTGGGATGGTTTATTGGAAGATTCCATGTGCAACAGTTTAAAATAGGAAACACAGATTACTCTACTGTTACTTGATACAGACATACTGGTAGCTGTCAATGGTAGTTTACTGGGCACACTGGTTCGTCCATGGAGCTAAGGCGTGCATTTGTCATGCCCATAGTTACAGGTCTGAACAACGTGAGGGCTTTAATAAAGAGCCTGGGGCATTACCTGATTTAGGAATGCCCCCTTGGCTCTGGGTTTATTGCTATTAGGACTGTGGCCCATTAGACTGGAGTAGTACTAGTGTGTTTATTTGGTTGGAAGACACACCAACATTTTGCAACTGAAAAAGATTTCTGCCATGGAATGGGATACAAAGTGTGTTTACCCTTTCAATGGTTGCTATTTAATACAGGAGGAGATCATGTGCATATTTTGAGAACTAAGAATGTTTTTAGGCAATATTTCTGATCTTGTCCATGCCTTGGGAGAACTTTAACCAATTATGTATGAGGGATAGATGCTGTGAACTATGTGTCATACTAGCACCTAATGTCTTCTGGATGGTCTGCCCCATACTGGGCTGCAGCCTATTTTGGCTTATATGTGGTCTTATATCTTCACTGTAGTTGTGAATGGTGGTTGTGCAGAATTAACCTCCACCTATTAAAGGTGCTGCCAGCAACAGCCAGAGTCTTAAAACACCTGCAACACTGTAACACTCTATTCGAAGAGTCATAAGAAATGCTAGAGAGGTTCAGAGAGGAGGCTTTAATTTTTGTGGCATTGGCTTTTTGGAGTTTACATTTTTTAATGTTTTCATTTTCCTCAGCAGTCGGACATTTGAACATGTCTAATCATGAGATCAGCAGCAACAGCAATGACAATGTCACCTGGGTCCCCAATCCATTGCCACCCAGGAAGAAAGCCACAGGAATAAAAACCCCTGTAGACAGTTGGAGATATTTCAAGATGAAAGAACACTACTCTAAAAAGGAAGGTGTAGGATGCTGAGTGCACATTGTGCAAGAAAACACTAAGATTTGGCCCTTCTAATTTTGCGTCACAAAGCCTAGGATCATTAATCATGATAAATCATCTGGTGTGAGTCTACTGGGATGATGCATATTGGAAATTGGACGAGTACCACAAAATAAAAATGCATGGGGCTCTTGTATCATGTGCATGAAAATTACACCACGCTCAGCACCTGATTCCAACAGTACAATGTCAGCAACACTGAATTAACCCTTGACTTTGGCAGCTGTGTCAACTCCACATGTTCCAATTTTACCGGCTTCCAATGTTTAAGTTATGAGAGTCATCTGTGATAAATGCCGTCAATGGGTAGCTGTGGGAGGTGGCACAAGTAATGATTGGGGCAAGTTAACATCTGAATACCATATTGTTATCTTTAGTTTTTGTTTCAAGTGGACATTTTTTCCCTCCTTCTTTAGAAAAACGAAACGATTGTGGGCCTCACTGTAATGTTGGCGGATATGGTATTATCGGTCAGCTAAGGCACCGGCACCGTTCAGACCGTACCGCCGAATTACAAAATCTGCTCGCGGGAGCCTGACAGCCTGCCAGGTCTGACCTGGCGGGCTGTGTGGCACCCGTGAGCATAACTCAGAATTGCACCGGCACCGTTATCAATGGTGCCGGTGCAAGCATGATCCCCACCTCCTTTCTGCCCTACGGGGCAGAATGGGGATCAGGAGCCCGGCAATACCGCCACCTGCGAATGGGCAATTACCGGCCCATTCAACTCGTAATGAGCCGGTTACTGCCCAATCACGTGTGGCGGTGCAGGTAGCGAGTTTGGCGGTAGCCGTGCTTGTAAAACAGGCACGGCTACCGCCAAACTCTTAATGAGGCCCTATGTGTATGTAGATGAAACACTTATGACATTAGACATAATATCTAAGGGCAATGGTGTTGTGCGCCGCAGGTGTGAGGGACTGCACGCAGAATAAAGCCACAGATCTCGGCGGCTCTGCAACCTCAGCTATACCACTTCTTCATGGACCTGTAACAAGCCCAACTGGACCCAAGGCCAGAGCCGGTACGCCAAGAACTCCTACGGCACCCTCTCCGCAAATCCAGCCCCCACCGACGTGCAATGGCAGCCCCCCTACACTCCACTGCACTGCCATCGAGTACCCCAAAGTAAGTAAGGCCCTTCCCACACTAGACGCAGACCTACAACAGGCCATGATAGCTTCCCCACATCCGCACGCAGGACTAATACGATGTGTGCCACTACCTGATCGGCCACTTGCTGCCGCTCCCCTCAATTTATGTGCAACACCAGGCCTGGGTATCTCGCCTACCGCAGCATCCATCACACAGAGGCTCAATACTCTACACGCCTGAACCCGACCCGCACAACAGCCCACCCTCCCTAGGCGCATCACAATCAGGAACCACCTGCTAATGCCCTCCTTAGCTGCAGCCACAGAACCTCCCTCTCCTGCTTCGAAGCCCGTCTGCCAACCCCTAACTCACCAAGCCGTAAAGTCCAGAGCTGCCCCCTTGCATCTCCCTTACCCTAGCATTAGCCCCACTCACAGTCGGTCTTCCCACCTATCTGCAAACCAGTCACACTCCTATCCAAAGGGTGACACCACACCTGCACATCCAGCCAAGAGGCCCTATCCCACAACCGCAACAAAAACCCTAACAAGGCATGCTCGCCCCATGCAGCTGCCTAGCCAGGTCACCACCCCAGCCATGCCTGCCAGCCCGAGCAACAGGGGAGTCATCTCCTTGTCCAGGCTAAGGTAGGAACACCTACCAAGGATCCTGAAAGGGAAGGTCACTCCCCCACTTCTCCTTCGCAAACATCTCTATTGACTTACTTGGCCCCTCAGAAGCCATCAAGACTTCTACGAGACCACATGCTCTCACCGGCCCATTCTAGCAATGGTCTTACTCAAACACTAGCCACTCTCAATCCTAATGCGGAAATGTGCAACACTCCTGCTGTCCCACTGAAGGAATCCTCTGCCAACACCCTGCAGAACAATGTCAATGTACCACATAATACTGTTGAAATGCATTATAATGTCAATGTTAATACCTTGCTTTCCAAAGCAGAAATGCACACCAATGTAGCCGCTATTACTCTGCATACTACAGCTGAAAGTCCAAGCCCACCCCACCTCTCTTCACTGACAACATTGCCAATACTGCACCCACTCCTAAGCTGCCCCCAAAACCCCTACCACACATTAACTGTGCTCTTGTTAACACTCGCTACCTACTAGCGTAGGCCCTCATATCTATGACCTGCTCACAGACCCCAACCTAGATTCCCTAGCCATTTCTGAGATATTGCTCCACAAAGCCTCTGGACTAGCCTTATCCTTAGCCCTCCCATCAGGCTACACCATCTACCGACAGGAGAACCTGAATACCAGAAGGGGAGGAGTGGCGGTCATAGCCAAAGAGTCCCTGCCCTTCAGGCAGTTCAAAATCTCACTCGAAAACAACAGCGTCATCCTTTCTCTCATGCTCGCTGCATCCCCTAACTGCACCATCAGATTCTACATCATCTACCGTCCACCAGGTACCACAACAAGTTTCCATGATAACCTCCTCCACCTCCTTGCGGACATATCCTCAAAAATCATCCTGCCAGCGGACCTAAACCGAGGCCTCAATGATCAAGGAGACCAACAAGGCAATTAACTTGCCAAGGCCTTAGAAACCCTTGGATTCTCACAATGTGTCACCAACCCCACCCACATCAAAGGCTGCACACTGGACTGGATGCCAACCTCAACTGCTTGCCTTCCATAAGTTCCAATGAGTCCTGCCCATGGACAGACCACCACCTCATCCTCTTCTCCATTGCCAATGCAAGATCAGACACCAAGGAAATCTTCTCTGTCTTTAGGGAACTAGAATCCCCAGTCCCCCCTGAGCAATCCTTCACCAAAAATGAAGCCTGGTGCTCCAACATCCAATCAGCCTTGCTAAAAAAAATAGACGTCCTACACAGCAAAATCCAGACCAACCAGAACAGCCTGAATACCCCTCACCACACAGTCACCACCACTACCCTGAACACACCCTCCCAGAACTTCCCCCTTTCACCTTCACCTTCAGAGAAGTAACCGAACCTGAAGTCCTTAACCTATTGAAGAACCTTAAACCTTCAAAATGCAAAGGGAATCCCTGTCTACCCACTATGATCAAGAAATGCACAGCCACCATTTATAAATGCATCATTAGCCTACAGACCTATCACAACTGTATCCTTCTTATTAGGAATTCTGGCCAAGGGGGGCGTGGTTTGGCGCCAAGGAAGATGGCTGCCTAGCCTGTCAGCTAGTCTCACGGACATCTAAATAAGGATATGTCATCCATAATCCGCTCCCTTATCTTTACTCTGCCGGAGTGAAATGGAGGTGTTTCGTCACCTGCTTTGGAAGTTTTGAGGGGTTGCCATCCTTTGGCGTGCACAAAGAGGAGCTACGCCACTCGTGCGGCTGCTGCAGTATCTCTGATCCGACTTGCGTGAGGTCAACTTCAGATCCCTCCCACTGTGAAGTCCCGGCTGCTGTTACGGCCCTCCCAGCTCCTCCCATATGCAACGCCTCCTTCTGTCTGCATTTCAATATGTGAGGGATACCCTAATTGAATGTTCATCTCTGTGATTCTCTTTAACATTTAAAGTTACAGACAGCAGGTATCATTTTGTGGAGGAACGTTGGTGAACTTTTTACATATATTATCATTATTTGCTGATTGAAACTTGCGCAGCCATAATTCATATTATTAACCCCTCTGGCAATTGATAGACTTTAGTGACTGCTGCCGTTTTCTCCATGGTCTCTCTTATTTTATGTAGTTCCTAGCTCGTTTTCCTTCTTTTTTTGTTTTTTCTCTCTCACTATTATTTGAACAGCTGAAAATGGATTGCCTTAACCTTAAGCTATCTTTTGTCTTCTCAATTTTCCATGGTGGCTCCGGCACTGATTTGATTTATACCTGTGCAATATATAGTACTGTCTATCCATAGAGACAGAGGGGTATGGTGTAGCAGGAAATTATCTGAAAGCTGCAATGCGCTGTGTGTCTAAACAATGCTTGACACTTTTTGTACATCATGTTAATTATCTTGGATCCCTAGATACTTGCTACACTACTACATGGTTTATTGGCTACTCGCTGCGCTCTTCTTCTAACCTCCTGCTGGCTGCATATTTGTGCCTCATTGTTTCTACACAGATCTATCCTTCTGACTTATATTGCTACAATGGCTGCTGATAAAAACAACCTAAAAACTGCACCTGCTATTAAAGATTCCAATCTCTCATCCACCACTTTAAAAAGACTCAAAAGCGACTCGCCACCTCAGTGCATCGGATCCTGCCTTTGAGGCTATATTATCTGAAATCAGGGCATTACAACCCTTCAATGAAACCACGAACCAAAAACTTCAGCAACTTGATGACAGATGGAAAGGAGTTGAGGATCGAATGGAGGAAGTCGAGAGACGGGTTAGCCTCGTGGAAGATGTATCTCCAAGAGTGGCGATGTTAGAAAAATCTGTTAAAGACCTCTAAAAGCACAATGAATACTTGGAAAATAGAAGTAGACGCAACAATCTTCATGTTTCAGGACTGCCAGAAGGCTGTGAGGGATCGGATCCTATTGCCTTCTTGCAAAAAAACAGCAATTTTTCACTTAACTCTGGATACGCCACTTAAAATACAGTGAGCTCATCGGGTTGGTCAGTTGAGATCTTCTGCCCCCTCTCACCCTTCTCCAAGAACACTCATATTCTATTTACTGGAATACTCACAGCTCCAACTTATTATGGCTGCAGTTAAGGAGAATAAATCTCTAGCCTGGCATGGCAGCAAACTTTATATAACGCAAGATGTAGCTAAGAGTACTGCTTTACGCAGGAATGAATTTCTATCCCTGTGGCCAGCTCTGAAACAGCTCAACATTCGATATGGCTTATATCACCCATGCTCTTTTAAGGTCACGCATAATGGTCGTACTGCCATGTTCAATGATCCATCTGATTTAAAAGCCTTCACACGTTCCATCAAAACTGAAAGTATGGATACGTCCTCTCCGGCGAATCCGTCTACCTCCACTGGGACATGAGTTTTCTTTTTTTTACTGTTTCTTCATTTCCTTGATATACCTATTCATCCTCTCTCCTCTAAAGGCCTTAATATCCATTTTCTTCTAAAACGTCGGTGAGGCGACGGCTGGTCTGGTGCCCTTCTTCCACTGTGTGCTGTCTTTTTCCTTTTGACAGCATGGCAGGTGTCACCTGGTCCTGTCATTGTTTTTTTTCCTTTTTTGTTCCTACTCCCTGGCCTGATTCCTTTTTTTTTCCTGCTTCCTCGTTCTTATATACTGAGGTTCATGTTGTTTTTTACTCTAAAGTTATTTTGTTCTTGCTTACCTCAGTATGAAAGGTTTTAGATCAGGCCTCTCTCCCCCTTCCCTGATTGTGTCTTGCTTCTGATTCCTGGGTATACAATTGCATTTTGAGCTTTGTGAAATGGGTTGTTCTCGTGAAACATTTTCTCGTTTGGTACTTTAATGTTTTTTTCATATGTAGGTCTCATAATAAGGTCATATTTCCTCATATTTCCATAAATGACTTTTAACAACCCCATCAAGAGATGTAAGGTTCTGTCTCATGTAAATAAGCTTAAACCTTCTGTGGCGTGCCTACAGGAAACACATTTATCCACTGTAGAGGCTATGAAACTTGGATCCTTGTGGGTTAAGGAAGTTGTCGCAAGCCCGGCTGTTGCCAAGAAAAATGGTGTTGCCATATTGCTTAGCAAAAAGCTGTCCTTTAAAATTCTAGACAAAAATATGGATACCTATGGATGTTGAATGGGTGAAGCTTTTGATTGATTCAGTACAAATATCTATTCTGAATATTTATGCACCCACTGAACCTGACCCTCCGTTCTGGACAACTGTTAAAAAAATGATTATCAACAATAATTTTCTAACCTAATTATGTGTGGGGATGTCAATCAGATCCTTGGCCCGTTTTTAGATAGGAAATCCAGTTGTGTATTCAAAACCTCTAAATCTCATAAGTCTTTTCTAGGATGTCTTTCAGAAGCAGGTCTAATTGATTCTTGGAGGCTATCACATCCCACTCAACTTGAATAAACATTCCATTCGAGGGGATTGGGTCCGCTGAGGTATTCCATATCTATGACAGTAATCACCACAGCTGGGGGCGCTGTTGAGCAGCCAAGCAAGATGGCCGCTTAGTGCCGAAGCTCCGTCACAGCACACCCAATCCTTGCTGCACCAGCTCGAATCCGGTCCGCTGCCACACGGAAAGCTAGCGATTCGACCAGCGACGCTGCCGGCTACACGCTCCTGCAACTCCGAGGCGAAACGGAGCGCGGGACCTGAACTTCTGCAGCCTGTGGCCTTCTGGGGCCTCCCGGATCTCCTGCGGGCCGCTCACCGCCGGAGGAAAACGGAGACGCCGCGGATTGCGGGCCCGCTGCCCCGGAGGCCGACCTGACTACACAGGATCGGGAGGAGCTCCTCCCGCGCCGCTGCCAGCTGTCGCCGCCGCGGCGAGGCATCCGCGAAGGAGACCGGCCCCGCCTTGGCCGCGTGGGGCTCTGTACGGCCGTGGCTTGCGGCGGCCGCTGGTCCCTGCGCCAGACAGAGCGCTGACCCGCTGCCGCCGGGGGCTGGAGAGCGAGGCCGACCCAACTACACAAGATCGGGAGGAGCCGCGGTTCGCGCTCCTCCCGCACCACTGCCCGCTGCCGCCGCCGAGGAGAGGCCCCCGCGAGGGAGACCGGCCCCGCCTTGACCGCGTGAGGCTCCGCGCGGCCGCGGCTCGTGACGCCCGCCGGGCCCCGCGCCAGACGGAGCGCCGACCCGCTGCCTCCCGTGGCTGGAGGGAGAGCCCGGCGCTGACAGCTGAGGGGGCTGTGAGCTGCATCCTGGGGACACCGCTGGCGGGCCCCCCTTCTTCCCTGAACCGGCCACGCGGACCGCCTCGGAACACTGCTGCAGCTGCGGGCGGACGCCGGACACAGCACTCCTGGCGGCCTTGAGGTGGGTGCTGTCCTTTCCGACCCCTCCTGGAGGGGACCAGTGTCAACCCCGCTAGGGGGTCCCGCTTGCTTACCACTGGGCCCGAGCCCCACCTGCCATCTCCGCCTTGGGATCCGGGCCTGGCCTGGCGCCTGGCAGCTGCATAGGACACCGGGGGCCCTGCCGGAACTGCACCGCCCGCGACCACGCACTCCCCCTTACCAACCCACACCACCTCGGTGGCCACTCTGTTGCCCCCCCCCATCTGACGGGCGCACGGTCCTGCCCTTGCCTCATCCACCGACTCTACGACCGTTCTTCAACCAGGCCGGAGCCGCTGTAGACCCCCCGCCACAACTATGTCCAGTAGGGCGCGGGGCGCCAACAAAACGGGGGCTATGGACAAATTTACCAAACCAGCCCACAGGGCTGACCAGGCGTCCCCCTCCGTGACACAGGAGGACGGCGATGTACGCCCGGACCCCCCACAACCTGACCTTACTACCATGATGGAGTCCATGGCCAAAAACTTTGCTTCCTTCCACGAAAAGCTAGACGATATTAATGCTAATGTCGCCTCCCTACGCGCCCAAATTGACCAACATGGGTCCAGGCTCACGGAAACAGAACAGAGGATAGGGGCCAACGAGGACCATATCCACACCCTCCAGACCACGGTTTCAGAACTCGTCCGGGACATGAAACAGGTCAAGGCCAAAAACGATGACCTCGAATCAAGATCACGGCGAAACAACATCCGAATAGTGGGGGTTCCCGAATCCGCACTCAAGGGCCGCATGGAGACCGCGGTTGAGCAGCTCATCAAAGACCTCCTGGGAAACCCTGAGCTATCCCCGTTCTTCACTGTCGAAAGAGCACACCGCTCCCTGGCGCCCCGCCCCAGGCCCGGTGACTTTCCCAGGCCCATCATCGCTAAACTACTCAGCTATAAAGACAGGGACCTCATCCTCCGCTTGGCCAGAGAAAGGGGTGAAATGCGGTTGGAATCCCAAGTCATCAGAATTTTCCCTGACTTTTCGGTGGGAGTTCAGATGGAGAGACGCCGGTTCAGCGGGGTCAAGAAGATGTTGAGAGACAGAAAAGTCGAATACTCTATGCTTTTCCCGGCTCGCCTGAAATTCATACACCGCAACAAGAGCTATTTCTTCACGGTCCCTGACGAGGCCGTCAAGTTCATCGAGGCTCAGGTCCCCCTGGTGGACCCGCCTGAGGAACAGATGGATGGCGACTGACGCTGTGAGTTCTGGGCTCCTTCCCTGACCCTGGGTGGCAGACGAGGCCCTGCTATGGCTACTACATGCTTCCACGACCAACACAGGCCACTGCCCCAGGGTCGGGCCGCATCGCAGCCCACGGCCCCACGATAGACTCCACGTCGTCCGTGCTATACTGTAAATTGCGATTATCCGCTATCTGTAACCTCCATTCAGATTGTCTAATGATGCTGGTAAGAATATATAAGCTGACATTCACTTAAAGTTTCACTATGGGTGTGCTTGACGGCAGCAGCAGCCCCCACTGCAGCTGCAAGGCCATTGATGGCAGTTAATTTGTGTTCGAGCCCCCGTTGGGCTCCCTTCCAGGCGTTGCCGAGTTGGGGATGGCACGCAGTTTCGCTTCAGGGTGGTTGCTTATACACTGCTGAGTACCGCTGGGCAGTGAGGGTGGGGGATGGGAAAGTTGGGGTTTGTTGTTCAAAAAAAGGCGGGTTGGTCGAGACCGGTGCGACAGGGCGGCAGGTCTGCTGCACCACAGAGCTCCATTTCAGGCTCAAAATGAGAATACACAGCTGGGATGTCCCTTAGCTCATTAACATGGCTATCAGAATACTAACATGGAATGTAAGGGGGCTGACCAACTTTACCAAATCTCGCAGAATTACGGCTTATGCGCAAAGGCATGGAGTCAAGGTACTCCTGCTACAGGAGACTCATGCCAAGAAACTCCTGGCTTCAAACCTCGCACAGTCCTGGGGCCCCAACAGGTACTATACCCAGTACTCCACTCAGTCCAGAGGCGTCCTCACTCTCATCCACAAATCAATTAGATTCATGCTCCACACATCCCATATTGACCCCGAGGGCAGGTTTGTGATCCTACACTGCTCATTGGCTGGCGAAGAATGCCTGCTGGTAAACTCGTACGCTCCCAACATTGATTCTCCTGACTTCATGGACACGCTGCACGGCATTCTCATGAAATATGTTGAGGTTCCCATTGTGTGGGGGGGCGACATGAACCTCATTCTTGACACAACCCTAGACAGGACAACCACAATCAAGAGACCGGTAGCCCGAGCGGCCAAGCGGCTGCTGACCCACATGAGCTCACTGAAACTATATGATGTATGGAGAACACTCCACCCTCAGGAAAGGGACTACACCTTTTACTCCACAGTACACGATAGCTCCTCAAGAATAGACATATTCCTCCTGTCGAGCAGTCGGATGGGTAGGGTATCCGAAGCCAAGATCCTAGCGCGCACACTCTCCGATCATTCCCCCGTGCTGCTCCAGATCCAGTTGGGTTGCACTGCAGGGGCCCGCCCCGCTTGGCGTTTTAAGTCCGACGCCCTATCAGACATCGTTTTTAGAGCAGAAATACTGGCTGACATAAACCTATTCTTCGAAACCAACAAGGCCCCCGACACGTCCGCAGGGACCCGCTGGGAGGCCTTCAAAGTCTACATCAGAGGAATGTGCATTGCCAAAGAGGCGGGCGTCCTCAAGTCCATAAGACAAGCCTTAAGTCGCTCCGAATCTAAACTCAAAACACTGGAGCGGGATTATGCTTCCGAGCCAATGCCTGCCACCTTAGCGAAAATTAGGACGGAACTGGAACTATTTGAATCACATGCCCTCAGCGAAGTGAGATACCATACCCGCCCCGCAGCCGCCCGCAGATATGGCGAGGGAGACAGACCTGGCAGAACTCTGGCCAGGCTGGCCCGGGCCGAGAGAGGTGGGACTCGCATAGATAGCATTATCGATAATAATGGGTCCAGACATTGGGCAGACCAAGCTATCCTTGACACTTTCGCCAACTTTTATGCCACCCTGTACGGTCCCCAGCCAGAGCACACGACCCGTGACCTAGACGACCTGTTGGAATCCATCCCTATGACCCTGATCTCCCAGGATACCAGGGAACTCCTAGACGCCCCGTTCTCACTAGAAGAGATAGTCCAGGTGATCTCAGATCTCCCCAAGGGCAAAGCCCCTGGCCCCGATGGACTCACTGCTGAGTTTTACCAGGAGCATGTGGCCATACTAGCGCCACCACTACACGAGGTCTGGACCGAATCACTCCGCTCACACTCCCTCCCCCCCTCCCTGAGAGAAGCACTAATCACTGTCCTCCCCAAACCAGGGAAACCCCCAGACGAATGTGGCTCCTATAGACCCCTATCCCTCATTAATACTGATATGAAGATCTTTGCTAAAGTAATCGCCAACAGATTCCTCCCACTTATGCCCCACTTGGTCCACGCCGATCAGAGTGGATTTGTCCCAGGCCGCTCTACAACACTCAACATCCGGCGCTTATTCAACGTGATGTCGAAAATTGACCCGAAAGCAGACGCTGTGGTAGTCACACTGGACGCCCAAAAGGCGTTCGATATGGTTTCGTGGCAATACTTGTGGGCCGTCTTGGAGAAGATGGGAATTGGGCCGAACATGATCGCCTACATACAGCTGCTATACACGGGTCCGTCGGCAAGGGTACTAGTCAACTCCGTCCCCTCTCCCCCCTTCGCGCTGCATAGGGGCACCCGACAAGGCTGCCCATTCTCCCCCATCCTTTTTGCACTCGCCATCGAACCTATGGCCGATCATGTCAGGAACCGTCACACTAACAAGGGCGTCCGCCTACTAGACACACCGGAAATCATCTCGCTGTACGCGGACGATGTCCTCCTCTACGTCAGACAACCCTCCACACACCTGGACCCTATCATCCGAGACATAACAAAAATAGGCACCTATTCAGGCTTCACTATTAACTACTCAAAATCCGAAATTTTCCCTCTCACCATGACAACCCAGCGGCCGACCTGCGAGTTCCCGCTGCGCTGGTCCCCGTCTGGGATTAAATATCTCGGGGTTCAGGTGTCAAAGGCGAGGGTCTCCCTGCTGGCGGATAACTATGAAACAGCGGCACTGCTCATTGAAACCAAGATGCTCAGGTGGCGCAACCTCCCTCTGTCCCTCGCTGGGAGACTCTCCCTCATAAAAATGATCGCGGTACCCAAGCTACTCTATATATTTGTAAATGTGCCGGTCTGGCCCGGCAAGCAGTACTTTAAGAGGCTCCATGCGTCGTTCGCCCAGTTCCTCTGGCACTCGGGGGCGGTCCGCAAGAAGTGGCAACACATGACCCTCCCGTACGAGAAGGGTGGCTTTACTGCCCCCGACTTAGCTTTCTACTGGAACGCAGCGCAGGCCCAGCATGCTACCCATTGGTACACACACCCCAACCCACCCCCACATGTCAGGTTGGAAAGAATGGCGGGAGATGGCATCGACATCATGACCCTGCTACTGCACCATGGTTACCGCGCGGATGCCCCATGGGACCCGGTAGCATCCACGATTAGAGCATGGAACAATATACTCTCCCCCAGTCCGACACGACGCCCATACTATAAGTGGCTTCCCTTATGGCAATTCCCTGGCCTAACCCCCACGCATGACCGACACCTCTCCCGGCGTTGGGAGAGCCTGGGGTACCGCGCCCTGACTGACCTGTACCATGAAGGCTCATTCATTACACCGCTAACACTGCGCCCCGGGCACTCCGGCTCCGCACTCGACCTATTACAGTACTATAGATTGAGGGCAGCGGTACGGACAATGTGGCCCTCCTTTCCTGAGGAACCTCCTGACTCACCTGAACTCCAATACATTGCGAACTCCGCAGGCTGTAGGGGCATAGTATCCTCCCTGTATAAAATGCAGATGGGAAAGATAGAGAATGCCTCTCCGGCGCCACGGGAGGTGTGGGCCAGAGAGCTCGAAACAGAGATTACCGATGCGATGTGGGGAAAGATGTGTGCACACACGCGAAAGGTATCCCTCAGCGCTAGGTTCCGCTGCATCCAATACAAGCTACTTAACAGACTCTACTACACCCCGTACAGAGTGGCAAAATTTACGCTTAGCTCAACACATAAATGCCCGAAATGCGAATCGAACGTAGCGGATCACGCACACATGTTCTGGTCCTGCGTAGCGCTGCGTAGGTTCTGGAGGGAGGTGACACAGGCGCTTACTGAGATAATAGATGCCCCGGTCGAGATGGACCCGCTGGCCTTGCTGTTTGGTATGTGGACGGGGGAAGATGTGATGAAAATGTCGAGATTCCTGAATGTCAGTGTTATGGTTGCCAAACGATGCATATTACAATGCTGGAAGCGCCGCACTCCCCCCACCCTTAGCATGTGGCTGAACGCCCTTACGTGGGTACAAACATGCGAGGAGGAGTACATCGGCACCCTGCCAGCTCCATCCCGACCTGCAAATGTGTGGACTGAATTCCGTAGCTACCTCAACAGCAAGGACTGTGCCGAACAGGCATTAGCCCCCTCCCCGGCATCACTTAACTCCCCCGGACACGCACCATAGGAGTATAAATCTGCTTTTTCTGATGTATGTCTGCCCCACTGCAATGTAAATCTATCGCTAACATGGTAGCAATGTGTATGGACGCTGGAATACTGTTCCCGTTTTTTTTTTGTTCTCATTTACACGATAAATGTACTGTACCTGTCTTGACCACCTGCCAATAAACAGAAGTTTAAAAAAAAAGTAATCACCACAGCTGTGCTTCGGAAAATCTTTCGGCGTCTGCATCCTGCGTCGATGACGTCGATACGCCGCCCTCGAGGACCTCCTCCGACGGCCGACGTCACTGGATGTTATATGTAGGATGCACGATGCCCGTAGCCTCAGTTCTGTTTTTTCCGCGAACGTGTTTGCTTCTGAGATCTCGGCGCACCTCGACTCTTTGGAGTTTCTGTTCTTTCGGTTCTTCGAACCTGTTAATTTGTGAAGTTATCCTTCGTGATATCTACCTCGTCTTCCACCCCGCGTCCGGGCTTTAAGTGCGGGGACTGTGGGTCCAAGATGTTGGTGACGGACTCGCAAAACGCCTGCCTCTGGTGCCTCGGGGAGGCCCATGACATGGATGATTGTGTCGACTGCCAGTCCATTACGTCCAAAGCCTTGCGGGAGCGCAAGAAGAAATTGTCGGTAGGTAAGGTGTCCAAGCCACAGAAGTCAAGGTCTGCGGGGCTTTCGACGTACGAGGGGTGAGTCTCCGCATCGTCGTCAGAAGTCCAGTGGGTCTCGGTCCCGGAGTAGGTCCCGCCACTCCTCTGCCTCTTCGAGGCACTCCCGGAAGCCCTGTCATCGGTCGCCTTCCCTGTCCTCATCCGAGGACTCTGCCCATCGGTGGGTCGCTTATCCCACCAAGCATGTGACGCCGGAGGAATGGGCTTCCTTCGGTAAGAAAATGCTAGCGATTCTCGAATCGCAGGCCACTGGTCCGTCCGCGCCTCTGAGTCAGGTCGGTCGTGATCGGTCAAGAGGCACCGCTTGTACGCCTTCGGGCTCGGGTGGTCGGCACGATTTGCGGGAAAAATCCCGCCCGGACAAGGGGAATCGTTCTCGTCATGCCCGTTCCAGGTCCCGGTCCTCGACGTGCTCGAGACTGGGTGCACCTGTGGTGTCTTCGAGGAAGACCTTGACACCTGTGGCGCCGAGGTCGTCGACGGACTCTTTCAAGGCTCCGCCTCTGAAGAAGTCGTCGACGCCATCGGTGCCCAGGCTGTCGAGGGACACACTCGGGGCCTCGCCCTCGAGGCCTGTGTCGACGCTGTCGATGCTGTCGGTGCCACGTTCGGCGTCAACGCCGATTCACTCGATGCCCTCGACGCCTTTCGAGGCTGTTTCGACGGGGGTACCCCGAGGCACAGTGGAACCCCCTAGAAAGGCTCTGGCCGAGGTCAAGCATGGCTTTGTTCCCCATTCTGTGCCCTCTTACCGCCATCTTGAGTACATTTCAGAGGTGGATGAGGGCTCTGATGATGGCATGGTTCCTGATACGGTGCCAGATGAGATTCTCTCGGGCCATAGCCAAATTGAGGACCTGCGTCGGTCCCTGCACAACGCCAGTGGTTTGGACACCTCTCCGGAGGTGGAGTTTTGTAGGCCTGAGCCTGGCACTGATGCCGATTTATCGTACAAGTGCCTTATGTCTAGGGTCACCGAGTACTTGGTGTGGTCTGCTCCCCCAGGGGATTTTCTTCAGGATGACCTTACGGATATCCTCGACCAAGATCCACCAACTGACCCGGTACTGCCATTCCATATGGCTCTACAGAGGAGGGTGGCGGTGGCTTGGACTGCTCCGGAGAGTCTCCCGGCAGTGGGCAAGTCTTTGCTGCGAAAATACCGCCCAGCCAGTAGCGACCCCTGCTACTTGACCAAGCACCCCACTCCGGAGAGTTTGGTGGTGCAGGCGGCTACGGCCCCAGCAAAGCAGGCGTCGTATCCTACCATTCCTCCTGTTAGGGACGACAAGCGTTTTGATGGTTGGGCGAAGAAAGTATTTTCTTCAGGGGGTATGGCGCTTCAGGCAGGGCTGTCACAAGATGTGGTGAGGCGTGGGGAAAAACATTTGGTGAGGCCCTCATGATTTTTTGCACTGGGCCAGCTGCAGCACCACTGCAAATAGGAGACTCGAGAAATCTCCCCTTGAGTTTGTGTGAAGGAACCGAAATATGGTTTATTTCTACAACTGCAAATCATCAACTACAGCAAAGTTAGATTTCTCTACTGAAGAAAGGTTTATGTCAGACTATCTTTTGTATCATATGCATAAATATATATATAGGATGGCATGACGGCATGTGGTGCGTGATGCCATCATTAAGCAGCACCCTGTCCCTGTGTGCACATTAAAACACACATCATACACAGTGGTAGTCAGATAAGATGATGTACAGTGGAAGCTAGTGAGTTTCTGAACTGAAGAGGCTTAAATGTTTAAGCCAATTATGCAGGATCAACAGAGCACAGGGAGGGAGCCCAAACCAATCAAGGGTTGCTTGTTTGAAACATTGGGTTAAAATTATGCATTTTACAGCACTTTCTTTGCAAAATTGGGTAGAAATCCATACAGTTTGTAATTGGTTTTGTATGGTAGCACATGGAAAAACCCAATAGTTGCAAGTCATCAACCGGGCACAGGAAGGTTTTCCAATGCATTTCATGCCGCCTTTGCACACAACATATATTAGTACAGAAATATATTCATGCTTGTTGTTCCCATGTATATCCATGCAGGCTGCACCAATATATGCCATTATTACCATGTACAGACTCCCAGCCTGTAAAAATGCCATGCCACAGAAAGTATGTGCAGGGTTACTGTGCACCATAAGCGTTATTACTGCCTAGACTGGCCTAAATTCAAGGTGGGCCAGTTTAGCCAAATAGTATGCTTGCTTTAACCTTGATAAATAATAATAATAATTTGGCATTTATATAGCGCTACGATTATTACCCACGGTGTGTGGTGCTCGGAAGGATGAAAGGCTGAGTTTGGCCCTGCTGGGATTCGAACCTGCGTTAGCAAGCTCTGCACTGATGTCAAAGAGAGCGCTCTACTCGCTGTGCCACTTGACCAGCTTGATGTATAGTCCTGTGCATCAAGAATAAAGAAAAACATGCATTGGCAATGCTAACAGTATGGGCTTTCTTGTAGGCATGGGAAAGGCACTGCTGTATTGGTATTTACTAACCATTGATGTTAGCAGGTGCAAAATGGTTTGAGTACCTGAGCATCTAACAGCAGTGCCTGGCAAATGCCCAATACTTATACACAGTCAGTGTTTGTTTTTAACAGGACTTCAGTAAAAAGACACACAGGGTGCTTTTAAATAGAGTGACTGAAAGCAGACCTGGTCAAGACATTTGCATTACACTGGTACTGTGCTTAGAACTCCAACTAAGTCATTAATTCTCAGAAGACTCCTTTCAGAAAACACTCACAGACACTGTGAGGGCAAAGTTTGATGGCAAGGCTTGAAGCTAGCTCAAAGAGTTCCAATAAGGAAGTATTTTGGGTGGGAAGGGCAGGAACTGGGTGTGAATTGCCATAGGGATTAGCATGGCCATGAAAAGTCATTGGATGGGCAAATAACTAAACAACATCTACAAGCTTTGTGTCCCTCCTCATCTGCCATTTCTCCCTATCTGTTCTCAAGCTGTCATCGGGACTAGAATTTGGCAAACCATTACTCACAGGATCTCAGATCCAGCTCCACAATCCTGGGAAATCTATCTGCACTATACGTTTATTTTAGAATGCTGTGGTGTGTTCATGCTTTAAACTATGTTGGGCAGGGCTTTGAACTGTGGTCGCTAGGTTCGAAAGTGAGGCACTTCCCCCCCAAGACCACTAGAAGGTCTGAGCAGGAGCCCTTGTGAAATCTCTTGTCAATGTTGCACTGTACTGGAAATATTGACGTGCATTTGTCAGGTTTAAAAGGGGTGCAGATTTTTAACTTTGCTGATGATAAATCCTCTGAGGATGTTATTATATGGCATACGTCATTTATAACACTCCTGTACACAAGTGTTTCTAGGCATGGCAAGACAAGGGAAGACCAAGGGAGGACAATACACATGATCTTACTAGGCCTTATGACATTCAGATCATGCAAGTTTGAAGGTGCTACAGTGCAGGGGGTATCGAGAGGGAGGAATGCCAGGGAGCGGGAGGGGAATGGGGAGTGGAGTCGAAGATGACACCAAGGTATTTTTGCCTCACAGGAAGGCAAAGGAAGAGGGCCCAAGGAGGGCGGCCAGAATGAGAGGGGGAAAGCCGGAGCAGGGGTCTCAATGAGAAGGATCTCAGTCTTACGGGCATTATGTTCATGGGAGTGATTAAAATACCTGCCTTACACCCTCCTAATCTTACCATTGCTGTCCTTTCACTGCGGTAGGACGGATGCCACAGTAAAAGAAGTCTATTTTCACCACTATTTGTTCGATAAAGCAATAGTTTTGGCTTATTGCTGGCACACCTAATAACCCAAACAAAAGGAATCCATGCAGTGGAGAAACACCGTTGAGCAGATCAGGCTCTAGCCCCCTCTTGAAATGTTGGGCTTTGTTGGCTCGACCTGGCTGCATGGGCGGCGCCAGCCCTTGGCTGGGGAGGGCTGATGCCCTCCCACTTTGAGGCAGATGGCCTCTTTCGATGTGTCACCAGCAAGTAGCACTCATTAAGGAGCGGCATCAGCATCAAACATGCAGAGCACAAAAGCCTATTCACGCAATATCAACAGACTCACTTTGATAAAGCCAAAGTCTTAACTTCTGTTCTCAGCTTTTAGATGGCCCACCTCTCCCGAGACTAGCACAGCATTATGAAAGTAAACAGCCTCTGAAATGGGGGGAAAGGTGCGACAATGGCCAAAGGGAAGGTGCAATAGCTATTCAGCTTCCTAGCTGGGCTCAAGGAATTGGGAAGGACGTAGGAGAAGGGCTGGCGGAAGATATGTCAGGGCTGGTGGGGGACTGGTTCTTTTTGATGTTTGTGGTGCACCCCTTGCATTAAATATTGGAAAAATAGGACAATGCACCTGTGGAGTGCTTAAATCAATAATAAAGTCAAACTAATGCAGCAAGGTGGTTAAAAGCTGCAGATTATCAGTAGGTTTCTGTGTCATAATACAACCAACATGGGGCAGCTGCTTTGGGGCCCATTTCAACTGTAAAAGCTGAACGGTCCAGATGCCCTCCCTCAGTGGCGAGACCGACAGCGCAATGGGTGTATTGGCCCCACCCACTATCCGCTTTCAGAACTGTCATCCAGCCCCTGCCGGGCTGTCCAACGGAGCCGTAGCCAGACGCAACAGGACACAGACTTTAATCGGTGCCTGAGCTTCGCTGTTAAGAAAGGCCCTGCAATTACTAACATAAAACATTTCACTGTTAGCACCTGCATTCACATGCATACATATTTAGGTAATTGAAATTGTGATGTGGGGTTAGCACTTGTATACCATAGGAGTGATTAGAAGGGAAATGGTGATATGAGACATCTCATTCTCACTGGCAGTAGTCCTTGAGTGTGGGGTTTCAGAAATGAAGGAGATAGCTGCTTTTTATTTATTTGCAATTTTAAAGTGCTCACACAGCCAGGGGGCATCGAGGCGCTGGTACAGGAATATGTCTTAGTTGGGTATTTATAACGTGCTTATTAACCAGAGGTTTTCTAAACGTGGACCCGGTGATCTAACCTGTGTTGCTTCGTGTCATCTTGTTTCCAAGGCGAGCATGTTGCCGCTGAGCTATCCTCCCGGGACACTTTAACATTGAAGCTTCACAAGGATAGTCTCATTTGAATGTGGAAAGATGTTAGATGTCCCCATAGTAAGTTTGCCCCTCTTCCAACATTTGAAGTGTTAGTCCCAACCCACCCCCCGAATGTTTAGCCTAGGTGCACCTCTGATGCAGTGACCCCCACCTTTTAATTATGGCAGAGCTGCTAAATTTAGGGGTGGGGGCTGGCACACACACTCGCATACCACACTTTCATAGATGCACTCGTCCACCAGTCACACAACACCTTACATGTATACATAAAAGCCAAACACAGAGTTGACCCTAACATAAACACCAACATGCACGCATGCATTCATACACATATACATACTCATTACACATATATACACATTTAATTAAAATAAAAAGAACACTAAACTTACCTCCATGCACCTTTCAAAAGCGGATGGCCCTCCCATCACTTCGACACGTAGAGATGCCGCTGACTGATTGGAGAGAACTCCTCTCCCATCAGTCTGTGGGTCACGCTGAGCAACGTTAACACGCTGACTGACAGGAGAGGAGCCCTCTCTTGTCATTCAGCATGTCCACGTTGTCAGCGGAATAACAGGGAGTCAGCACAGCTCACTTCTGAGCCCTGCTGTCTCCCATTCGGCTTCGCAACAAACAGCAAAATCATTGCTGGTGCAGAGAGCAGACAGCACAGTTCCCCGTGTGAACAAAGAACACGGAGGACTCTGCTGCCTTCTTTCTAGTCAGGAGAGGGGGCTGCAAGGCCCCTGGCAAGCGCGAGGCCTGGGACAGTTTGCCCCTCCTGCCCCCCCCTCGTGATGGCCATGGCTTCAGACGGCCAACTCTGTGTGTGCCTTGTCTCGTTTCACGCACACTCTGTGGAACTGTGTTTCCTTAGCGGCTGAACATATTCCCGAAGGGGACGAACGGGATGGTTTCCTTGCTATGGTCCAGGATGGCAAGGATGCCATGTGTGAGGCCGTTCAGTCGGGTTTGGACATGGCAGATTGCGTCAGCCGGTCCATGGCGGCGAGCACTGTAATACGCAGGTTTGCGTGGTTGCGGAAGTCGGGGTTTGCTCCTGATGTGCAGGCCCGGCTCCTCAACATGACCTTTGACGGGGAACATCTTTTTGGCAGCAAGGCTGACGAGAGCCTTGAGAGGTTGCAGACCTCCAAAGCTGCAGCGAAGTCGTTGGGCGCTGCAGTTCGACAACCTCTGCCTTTTTGTCCTAGGGGACAGCAATGGAGGAGAGATTCCTTTCGTTATTACTCATCCTTTGGTAAAGCGAGAGGAGCTGCCTGTCAAAGGGGCCACCGTAAGAGTGCCAGAGGTGGAAAACAAGGTACTTGAGGTGCCAAGGCCGCTCGGGCAGTTGCCTCTTTGACCTCAGGCAATGCTGCAGCCGCTTCAGTTTAGTCATGAGGCCATGTCCCATGGTTCGCCAGTTGGGGGAAGGCTGGCGCAGCATCTTGTAGAGTGGCGTGCCATTACTTCAGATGTGTGGGTTCTGGAGATCATAGCCCATGGCTACTATCTTCCTTTCCGGCAGAGGCCTCACGACAATCCACCGGGGAATCTCTCTTTGAAGAGTCCGGATCCGCTCCTTGCGCAGGAAATTCAATCCCTGCTGGAGAAAGGCACCACAGAACTGGTGCCTGTAGCAGAGAGGAACACAGGATGGTATTCCCCTCATTTTTTGATTTCCAAGAAAGACAGGGGATTGAGACCCATCATGGACTTACGCGGTTTAAACAGACTCCTCAGGAAGGACAAGTTCAAGATGGTTACTCTCTCTCAAGTCCTCCAGGCCCTTCAACTTCAGGACTGGTTGGTGTCTCTCGACCTCAAGGACGCTTATTTTCATGTGCCGATCCATCCAAAGCACAAGAAGTACCTGAGGTTCGCGGTTGGCGACTCGCACTTTCAGTTTCGGGTCCTGCCGTTCGGATTGACTTACGCCCCGAGGGTCTTCACCAAGCTCATGGTAGTGGTGGCAGCGCATCTCAGGAAAGAGGGGATTCACGTCTACCCCTACCTGTATGATTGTTTGATCAGGGCGCGCTTTCCTGAGCAAGTCCTGGATCATCTGTCAGTCACCTGCCACTCCCTCCACAAGCTGGGCTTCTGTTACGCTCACCTGGTATCCACAGGGACACCACCCAGCCGGGTTACTCGCTGGTATGCTTCTCAGCTTTTTCCCTGATGTGGTCTGCAGGGAAGGTTCTGCCTGAAAATACAGGAGGACTGTGTTCAAGACTGACCAACTGGGGTAAGTATTGTCCCTCCACCCCCGTATGATTTCAGTCCCTCTGGCGCCCTCTCCTCACCTTCTGGTAGAATTAAGCGTGCTCTCCGTCCTGCCTTCTTTGCAGGGGCGCGTTGTCTTTCACGGGCGAGTGCGGTCCAGTTACTTCACTGACGCCGGCCTGTTTGATATTGTTCAGGTAGGTCTTATTGCTGCTGTTCGGATCGCTGCGAAGTCTTGCCTTTGCTAACCTGTGTTATCCTTCCTTGGTCGCAGTGTTCTTCAGCGCGAGTGGAATGTCCGGAGTGGTGCCAGCCGAGATGCGACCAGCCAGGTAAGCCTTTTGAGCAGTTCGTAATTTGTAAATGTCTCTACTGCTTTCTTTAATGTTGCCTCTATCTTCCTCTTTGAGGTCGTTCTGTCCGGGAGGCGTGCAGATTCGAGGAAGCTGTTCTCAGTAGCTGCAAGTGTTTAAAGATGAAGACTGCAGGTAAGATGCTGCTGCTAATGATGTTCCTTTTGTCTCCTTGCAGGTTCTGTTTCTCCGAGGTTTGAGGGAATAGCGGGACACGGTGAGCGTCACGTTGCAAGCTGCAAAGTAACGCGAAGCGTGTTGTCTTGCTCGGGTGTGGTTTAAATAGCCCCAACAAAATAGTCCAGGTAAAGTAGTCCCAAGGCTACCACACCCAAAACACTAGACCGCATAGCGTGGTTCTTAGGAACCAAGCTATGTGGATGCCTCCATGTTGGCTGACAATACAATAAAGTAGTTCCGAAGGAAAAATATTTTCATGGTGTATGAGCCTGGCGCCATAGGCACCAGGACTGGCCCCATGAGCGCTTTTGAAGAGGATGCCAGGCTCTAGAGGCCCGAGTCCTGACTCCACCTGGCCAATGGGTTTGCCAGAGGGGGTTTTGGGCGAGGGTCGTGACAGCTTCTCCCTCAACTTAAAGAAGTCCCATTTGACACCAACCCAGAGGCTCCAGTATATCGAAGCAGTGCTCGACACGTCCCTGGGGCAGTGTTTTCCTCCCCAGGTGAGTGCTCATCACATTCTGCAGATGGTGCACAAGTTTCAGCTTGCCCAGAGTCTCCCAGCGTTCAAGTTCTTAAGATTGCTCTGCCTCATGGCATCCTGCATTCTTCTAGTGCCAGAGGCCAGGTTGCGGATGAGATCTTTGCAATGGGCACTCAAGCTCCAGTGGTCTCAGTCCTCTGGCAGGATGTCGGACCCTGTTCAGGTACTGTCCTCGGTCGCCCAGGACCTTCTGTGGATGGCCGTTGAAGGCAATCTGATGAAGGGGGCTCCTTTCTGGCTACCCTGGCCAGAGGTGACGATCGTGACGGACGCATCCCTCATGGGATGGGGAGCTCATGCCAACGAGTTGACAGTCAGCGGTCGCTGGTCTCCGTCGGAGTCCAGACTCTATATCAATCTGTTGGAGCTGAGGGCCGTCAGGCTTGCCCTGAAGGCTTTTCTGCCGACTGTGCGAGGAAAGAATGTCCTGATCCTGACGGACAACACAGTGGCCATGCACTACCTCAACAAAAAGGGGGGGGCAGGGTCACTTCCTCTGTGCAGGGAGGCAATGCAACTCTGGTTCTGGGCAATCCAGCAGGAAGTTTCGATCTCGGCAATTCATCTGGCCGGAGACGAAAACGAGACGGCGGACGCCCTGAGCAGGCAGAGCGCAATCTCTCACGAGTGGGAGTTGGCCCAGGAGATTCTCCTGGAGGTCTTCGCCCTTTGGGGGACCCCTCAAGTGGATCTCTTCGCCTCCAGTGTCATCCGGAAGTGCGAAAGGTTCTGCTCGTGGGAATTGCCTCCAAAAGGAGCCTTAGGAGACGCGTTTGTGGTGGAGTGATCATTCCCACTGCTGTACGCGTTTCCTCCAGTCCCCGTCATCCCGCAAGTGCTGCAGAGGTTACAAAGGTTCGGTTCCCGGATGATCCTCATTGCTCCGGCGTGGGCCCGCAGGACGTGGTACCCGGACCTTATCGACTTGTCCATCTGCCCTCCACGTCGTCTTCCCTACAGAAACGATCTACTCTCACGGGAGGGGGGTCAGGTTCTCCATCCAGAGGTCAAATCCCTCAACCTTCATGCTTGGGGTCAAATCCCTCAACCTTCACGCTTGGTTTCTAAAAGGTTGAGGTATAAGGATTAGGACCTCCCTGAAGACGTGATGGAGGTGTTGCTTTCGGTAAGTCCCTGAACCGTTGCCGCTGGCAAAGGTTTTGCAACTGGTGCAGGGTTAAGAATGTGGATCCTTTTGCATGTGACATTCCTGTGGTTCTGTCTTTTTTGCTTTCTTTGGCCCACAGGGGCTTGCAAGTGGGTATGGTTAAAGGTTACCTGGCGGTGCTGTCCATATTTAAGCGCTCGTTTGAAGCGTTCTTATTTTAAAATTCCTTTAATTTCTCAGTTTCTGAAAGGGCTCACTAATGTGTTCCCTCTGTCACCTTTCCAGGTGCCCGGTTGGGATTTGAACCTTGTCCTCAAGTTTCTGATGGGTGCTCCGTTTGAGCCTTTGCATTCATGCCCTTTGAGACTGTTAACTCTTAAAACTGTATTTTTGGTTGCGGTCACTTCTGCTCGCAGAGTGAGTGAGTTACAGGCACTTTCAGTTAAGCCACCCTTCACTGTTTTTCACAAGGACAGGGTTGTCCTTGGAGTTCGTCCTTCCTTTCTTACGAAGGTGCTGTCGGAATTTCATTTAGGCCAGAAGGTTGTTCTTCCGGCATTTTATTCTCCTCCACATCCTGGTAAGGAAGAAGAGAGGCTCCATAGGCTCGATCCTAGGAGAGCTCTAAGCTTTTATATTTCACGCATGTCCCGGGTTAGAGTGGACGATCAATTCTTCATTGGTTACGCTGGAAAGCGTTTGGGACAAGCTGGGACTAAGCAGACTTTGTCTCACTGGATTATTCTGGCTATTTCTGAGTTTTACCGCTTGGCGGGTAAGGACCCACCGGTCGGCTTGCGGGCCCATTCTACCGGGGTATGGCTGCCTCTACTGCCCTGCAGAGGGGTGTTCCTATTCGTAACATCTGTGAGGCAGCCACCTGGGCTTCGGTCCATACTTTTGTACGTCACTACTTCCTCGATTCCATCCGTGGGCAGGATCTGGCCTTTGGCAAGGCGGTCCTTTGCTCCGCAATTTGATTGGGCAGTCTAAATTTCTGTATTCTAAATTCTTTTCCCACCTCCTTGCATTGGTACTGCTTTGGGAGTCTGTCATAGATATGGAATATGTCAGAGGACCCAATCCCCTCGAAGAACAAGTTACTCTCTTACCTGGTAACGTTCTTTCGATTGGATGGTCCGACGACGTATTCCATATCGCTCCCTCCCTGCCTTCCCCGCTACAGAATTTCTTAAATTAAAAAACTACAACTGAGGCTACGGGCGTCGTGCGTCTTACTTATAACATCCAGTGACGTCGGCCGTAGGAGGAGGTCTTCGAGGGCGGCGTATCAACGTCATCGACGCAGTACGCAGACGCCATAAGATTTACCGAAGAAGCACATCTGTGGTGATTACAGTTATAGATATGGAATACGTCATCGGACCGTCCCATCGAAAGAACGTTACCAGATAAGAGAGTAACTTGTTCTTCTCTCCTTCATAACACACTATCCCGCCTAAACTATATCTTCACCTCCAAAACTCTTGCTGGAGCCATTGTTGATTCTACCATTTCCAATATTATTATCACTGATCATGCTCCTGTCAGCACTTCCTTTATTTTTTGATGATATCAGTAGGCCTTCTTCTAGATGGAAATTTAATAATTATTTATTACAGGACCAACAATTAATTTTATCCGTCCAGTCTTTCTTACAACAGCTTTATGACAATGATTATGATGAAGACACCTCGGTGGTCAATAATTGGAATGCATTTAAGGAAGCACTTAGATGTCACATTATGGCTTACTCAGGTAGGATTAAAAACATGCGTAAAAAGCACTTTGATGAGCTATTTTCTCAACTAACATCCACAGAGAAAATATACTATCAAGACCCCCAACGCCACTAATCTTCACCAGGTTATGTCCTTACGCAGCCAAATTAATAATGAACTCACCAATCTTGCCGCTGGTACCATACTCAAATATAAAACTAAGATATATCAAACGTCTAACAAGGACAGGAAGTCACTTGCCTCGTACTTTAAGATTAGAAAATAAAGGTTTTATGTATCTCACATCAAAGATACCTCTGGTACTATACTCAATCACTCCTAAATTGTTTCAAAAATTTCTATGGACATCTATATACTCCTGACACCCCCAGCTCCATGGATAATATTGAATCTTTTCTTGGAAAAATTAATAGATCATCTTATCCACATGTAGATCTCTCTCATTTAGACAATGATATCAGTCTCTCTGTCATATATTAATAAATGAGACAAGTTATATGCATATCCAATCAATCAATTGGCAGGTTATCCCAAGGACTCACCGTTACCTCTTCCTCCGACAGACCCCCTTTCGGTAGTGGAAGGCTCTTCTTGTTCCAAATGGAGAGAAGATAATGAAAGCCTCCCAAGTACCTCTTCCCCCTCCCGGATAAACCAGGTAGAAGAAGAAGTCCCAGGGAAACCCTCTGGGGAAGAAAACCCTGTTCCGAAGGTAGCGGTGTGTTGTCCTCCGTTGCAGTCGGGGATTTCGGCGAAGTCAGGAGGGCGTTCGTCTTTGAGAAGAAGAAAGAGACTGGTAAGTATCAGAGTGTAACAGAGGGATAGAATGTAAGGTAAGAGGAATGTGGATTACCCTTAAACCGGAACAATAGGGGGAAGATGATGGTAGTCAGAATCTTCCGAAAACCTCTGAGAAGCAATCGAGGCGGAGCTAAGATCTGTTTTGATGGTGCAGAGTCTTGCCAGTGTGTTTGAAATGCCGGTGCGTGATGTGCCTGTTACTAAGCGAAGAAGAGGATAATAGTGAGTTGTGAATGTTAGAATAAGCGGGATTGGAGGTAATTGGTTATATGGGATTGGGATGAGGCTTACCACGGTCCGGAATGGGACCGGATGGCAAACTTGGTTGATGAAGAGGAGGAGACCGCGAACTCGGAAAACAAAGAGGTAGTTGGAGAGACGCTAGAATTTGAAAACAGGAAGTTTAGAAGCTGAAGACAGTATTTCGCAAGTCAAATTCTAAGACCTAGGAACGAACTTACGTAGCGTTGTTAATGAGGAGTAGCAACGCAATGCCGTGTTGATCTCCGGGACTGATATACCCACCCTCGGGTAGGGAGGCAGTACTTCCGGGAAATCAAGGTGTGCTGAGGCTAGACTCGCAACTCCAGTTACGGCGGCCATCTTGGTAGTAGAAATGGCTGACACCCGCCGTCCTATGGTCCATCGATGCCACAAAGCCCAGCGTCTCCGAAGGGGCGTGACAGTATGCCCCCTCAAATGCCCCGGGCCTCCCGGTTTGGACGGATGGGACAAAAAGAACCGGCGGACCAAAGTAGGAGCATGAACCGCCGATGCCGGTTCCCAAGAGCGATCCGCCGGAGAATAACCCTTCCAGTCAATCAAGAACTGTAGACGACCCCGGAAAATGCGTGAATCGCAAATTCCCGCCACTTCATACTCGGGACCTGTCGGGGTGATGACAGGAGAGGGTAATCCTTTCCGTGCACGGGAGAAACGATCCGCCACGTCTTTCTTCAACTGCGAGACATGAAACACAGGATGAATCCTGGACCAGGATGAAGGGAGATTGAGCTTGAAAGCTGATGACCCTATACGCTTCAAAACGCAGAAAGGGCCGAAATATTTCGGGGACAATTTGGATGGTACCAGATGACGAGGCAGAAATCGAGATGCCAACCAAACCAAGTCTCCTGGTACCAACCGCGGAGCCGGAGTACGATGTCTGTCAGCAGAGCGTTTGACCCGGATCTGGGCCTCCCGAAGAGAGGTCTTGGCTGTTCGATGTCCCAACTGGATGGCATCAACGAGAAGATCCACATCGGGAAATTTTGAAGTGGAGACCGGTCCGCTGGGAAAACACTGAGGATGGTATCCGTAGGAGCAAAAAAAAGGGCTGAATCTCAAGGCTGAATGTCGAGAGTTATTATACGCGAATTCAGCCAAAGGCAACAAGGAACACCAGTTATCTTGTGAGGAGGAGATGTAACAACGCAAATATCCCTCAAGGGTCTGATTTAGGCGTTCCGTCTGACCATTTGTCTGCGGATGGAAACCTGAACTCAATGCCCGGGAGATATGCAAACTCTTGCAGACTTGCTGCCAATAGCGAGATGTATATTGTGAACCTCGATCAGAAACAATGGTCTCAGGTAATCCATGAAGGGAAAAAATCCGTGAAAGAAAAACTCTTGCCATCTGAGCTGCGGTGGGAATCCGCGGAAGTGGAACGAAATGTGCCAATTTTGTGAAGTAATCGATTGTGACCATGATTACTGTACAACCGTCTGATGGTGGCAAATCAACTATGAAATCAGTGGAAATCATTTGCCAAGGACGGTCCGGGATCGGCATTACTGAGAGGAGTCCTGAAGGGGCGTTTCGAGGGCATTTTGACTGCAAACAGATAGCACAAGCGGACACATAGTCTATGATGTCTTGAGTCATTTCCGGCCACCAGAAGTTACGTTGGATCAACTCTTTAGTATTAGCCACACCTCGGTGACCCGCTAGGTATGAGTCGTGACAGAGATTTAGAACTGTCTTTTGCAGTTCACTCGAAGGGAGGAAGAGCTTCTTGTCCTTATAAGCACATCCTTGGACCAAGTTGAGTTTCCAGGTCGCCAGTAACTGTGGATTCAACTGAATAAATTGCAAAGTGGAGTTAGCCACGTTCTGTAAAAACGTGGTAACTACTTGCACGAATGTGGCTCTGGGAAACAGAGGTTCCGATCGAAAAGGCGTAGAAGAGGTATAATCCTTTCTGGACAATGCATCAGCCTTGAGATTGACTCTCCCGGGAATGAAGGTGAAAACAATCTCATACGGTGAAAAGAAGTGTGCCCAACGTGCCTGCCTGCTATTTCGGGTCTGAGCATACTGTAGGACGCGTAAATTACTGTGATCAGTCCTGACCTCAACTGGGTGTCTTGCCCCCAGGAGAAGATGTCTCCACTCTTCGAATGCCTTTTTTATAGCTAATAGTTCTTTTTCTAGCACTGAATAATTGATTTCAGAGGGAGACAGTGTTTTAGAAAGGTAAGCTATAGGACATTCTATTCCTTGATCATTTTCTTGAAGCAAAACGGCCCCAAGGGCCTGATGAGACGCATCCGATTCCACAATGAACTTCTTGGTTTGATCTGGAGTAATCAGTATGGGTCCTGTGAGAAAATGTTTCTTCAGGTTCTCAAAGGCAATGTGTGCCTCCCCGGACCAAAGGAATTTTACATTCTTTTTAAGAAGTGTCGTCAGTGGAAGTATCTCTTGCGAATAGTGTGGGATGAAACGTCTGTAGAAATTGGAGAACCCCAGAAATCTCTGCAGATCCTTAATGCAGATTGGTATAGGCCAATCTGTAATAGCTGATACTTTTTTAGGGTCCATGGATACCCCATTTGCAGAGATTATGTACCCTAGGTAGGCAACCTGGTTTCTGTGAAACTCACATTTCTCTAGTTTGCAATAAAGGTGGTTGTTGAATAGTCTCCGTAGTACTTCTTTCACGTGCTGACAGTGTTCTGATGGTGATGAAGAAAAGACCAGAATATCATCTAAATAGACAATAACTGTGTGAAGAAGAATGTCTGAAAAGAGGTGGTCCATAAAGCGTTGGAAGACTGCGGGGGCGTTGGATAGGCCGAAAGGCATTACTTTATATTCATAGTGTCCCAAAGGAGTACGGAAAGCTGTCTTCCATTCATCGCCAGCTCGTATACGAATGAGATGATAAGCCCCGCGGAGGTCCAGTTTTGTAAAGATGGTAGCTCCTTTAACGGCTTCTAGTATATCTGGGATGAGAGGCATAGGATAGCGATCCGGGATGGTGATCTTATTTAAGCCTCGGTAATCTATACACGGTCTGAGTTCCGTAGAGTCTTTCTTTGGGATGAAGAACAAAGAAGCCCCCGCTGGTGAGGTGGATTCTTGAATAAGTCCATTGCAAAGATTCTTTTGAAGATATTCTTTAAGAACTTCACGTTCCCGTCCAGATAGGACATACATGCGACCGAAAGGAATCGGTGCATCTGGAACTAGTTCCAGGGCGCAGTCGTCTCTCCGATGTGGGGGTAGTTCAGCATATTGAGATTCGGAGAACACTGTCTGATACTGTTTGTATTCAATGGGTAATTCCTGGATATGGTTCAATACAGAGATGGAACCCGGATTTTCCAACATGGAGATAGTGGGACGAAACCCAACCGCACCGTCCGAAAGACAGTGCGTCAAACAATGTTCAGATCCCAGAAAAACCGTGCCCGCCTTCCAATTGATGTATGGGTTATGAGCACGAAGCCAGGGTAGTCCTAGAATAACTGGATAGTGGGCTGTACGGATTACATCAAAGATAATGGATTCTTGATGGGAGGAGATATTCATCCGCAAAGGTATAGTTTGTTCCTTTATGGGACCTGATGTTAACGGACTACCATCCACGGACTCAACTGGGATTGCCATTGTCTTGACTGAACATGGTATATTATGAGCGGTCTTCCAGAGGGTATCAACAAAGTTCCCTGCGGCCCCACAATCTATTAAGGCCGTGACCGGAATGGGGTCTGTATCTCCCCATTTGATCTGGACATGTAAGGCCAACATAGTAAGATCGGGGATCTCCGTAACTTGGGAAGGTATCAGATAAGATGAGGAACCGTTTACTGACTCCCTAGCCGCGGTTCCCCTGGCGGTTGGGAGATGGCGTTTCCCTGACTTTTGGCTGGGATGAGAGGACAATCTCGAATTGCGTGTTCTTTGGAACCACAATACATACACAGGCCCTTGACTCGACGTCTATGACGCTCCTCTGGAGTAAGGCGACCTCTGGTAGTCCCTATCTGCATAGGTTCATCTGTTTGTGATCTTCCTACACTAGGAGGGTATGTCATAGGTGGTCTCATGGAGCGGCCACGACGACGTTCCTTCACTCTTTCTTGCAGTCGGTAATCCATCTGCATAACCATGGTGATCATCTCTGCCAAATTCGGAGGTCTGGGTACTCGGGAGATCTCATCCTTTAGCTCTTCGTTTAATCCTCTGCGGAATATTGTGATTAGAGCATCGTCCGCCCATGACGTACCAGCTGCTAACTGCTTGAAATTGGTGATATAAGACAATAGATCTTGAGATCCTTGTTTGTAATCTAATAACTGCTCTTGGGCTGAAATCGTGATCTCCTGACGGCTGAACATGGCTCGAAGACTATTCAAAAAGGCAGGATAAGAATCTAATAAGACATTATTGGTAGTAACAAGAGGCGTGGCCCATGCTAACGCGGACCCCGTCAAGTTTGCAATCATGTGTCCTACCTTATCACGGTCGCTTTGAAAAAAGGCTGTCTTGAAAGAGAACTGAACGGTACAAGCCTCGATAAAAGTCTTGAGTTTATGAGGATTACCATCGTATAAACCTCCTGGGATAGGGCCAGGAGGCACTTCGGACCAGCTAGGGACTCTGCCTGCCTGTTGTCGGAGGTAAGCATTCTCTTGTTTTAAAGAATGCACTTCATCTGTCAGAGCCTGTACTGCAGTGACTAATTGCTGTTGTTGTGAGGCGTCCATGTTTCTTAGTAACCCTGAATCCCTGAGACAACCTGCTCAGATATACTTTATATTTTTAGGCGTTGCTAACTGTCATATATTAATAAATGAGACAAGTTATATGCATATCCAATCAATCAATTGGCAGGTTATCCCAAGGACTCACCGTTACCTCTTCCTCCGACAGACCCCCTTTCGGTAGTGGAAGGCTCTTCTTGTTCCAAATGGAGAGAAGATAATGAAAGCCTCCCAAGTACCTCTTCCCCCTCCCGGATAAACCAGGTAGAAGAAGAAGTCCCAGGGAAACCCTCTGGGGAAGAAAACCCTGTTCCGAAGGTAGCGGTGTGTTGTCCTCCGTTGCAGTCGGGGATTTCGGCGAAGTCAGGAGGGCGTTCGTCTTTGAGAAGAAGAAAGAGACTGGTAAGTATCAGAGTGTAACAGAGGGATAGAATGTAAGGTAAGAGGAATGTGGATTACCCTTAAACCGGAACAATAGGGGGAAGATGATGGTAGTCAGAATCTTCCGAAAACCTCTGAGAAGCAATCGAGGCGGAGCTAAGATCTGTTTTGATGGTGCAGAGTCTTGCCAGTGTGTTTGAAATGCCGGTGCGTGATGTGCCTGTTACTAAGCGAAGAAGAGGATAATAGTGAGTTGTGAATGTTAGAATAAGCGGGATTGGAGGTAATTGGTTATATGGGATTGGGATGAGGCTTACCACGGTCCGGAATGGGACCGGATGGCAAACTTGGTTGATGAAGAGGAGGAGACCGCGAACTCGGAAAACAAAGAGGTAGTTGGAGAGACGCTAGAATTTGAAAACAGGAAGTTTAGAAGCTGAAGACAGTATTTCGCAAGTCAAATTCTAAGACCTAGGAACGAACTTACGTAGCGTTGTTAATGAGGAGTAGCAACGCAATGCCGTGTTGATCTCCGGGACTGATATACCCACCCTCGGGTAGGGAGGCAGTACTTCCGGGAAATCAAGGTGTGCTGAGGCTAGACTCGCAACTCCAGTTACGGCGGCCATCTTGGTAGTAGAAATGGCTGACACCCGCCGTCCTATGGTCCATCGATGCCACAAAGCCCAGCGTCTCCGAAGGGGCGTGACACTCTCTGACATCACTCTCGCTATTAAGGGTTTGCGTAGAAGTTAGGCCCCTGGCCCGGATGGTCTCTCTGCTGAATTCTTTGACTCCCTTGCTCACTCTCTTGCTCCTAAACTTAAGTCACTATTCTCAAACTTTGTCTCGAATATAAACTCCTCCGGCTCATTTTGTGAAGCCCTGCTTGTACTATTCCCCAAACCTGACAAAGACCCTACATGCCCAAGTATCTATCATCCTTTATCCCTTATTAACGTAGAAAGTAAAATCTTGGCCAAAATCGTTGCCAATAAAATTGAATCTTCCCTCCCAGCCTTGATCAAATCTGATCAAGTTGGATATGTTAAAGGACGCAACATCTCCTCTAATGCTAGATTAAAGACAAAAAAGATAAACAGGGTTATGCGGCTGTTGCTCTGGATACACAAAAAGCTTTTGACCGAGTTAGTTGGGACTTTGTTTCAGTCCCTTAAATGGCACGGATGTGGAGAAAAATTAATATTTCTTATGTCAAACATCTGTGCTCATGTCCCAAATCCTCTATCTGTATCAATGGCCAGTCCTCCTCCTACATTCCTTTTCTAAGGGGTTCGCTACAAGGCTGTCCTCTTTCTCCTATTTGGTATATTCTCTTGTTAGAACTTTTACTAGAACTAATCAGATCCAATAGAAATATACTTGGAATTCCTGGTGGTGCATCTTATTTTAAAATCGCAGTTTATGCTGACGATGTCCTTATTTTTATCAAAAATCCTAAGCTCCACCTTCACATCTTGCTCAATACGCTCCATCAAATCAGCCTAGTTTTGGGTTATAAACTTAATAAAGAAAATTCTGAAATTCTACCCCTTAACTCCTTTTGTCTTAAACATGAGCTGGATTCCTTTGGATAAAATGATGTAATGAATCTATCAAATATCTAGGTATTAGCTTTGCTTCTACAATACACGATACTGTTAAATTTAACATGCGTATTTTGCTAGATAAACTGAAAGTTCTCACTTCTAAATGGTCCACCCTTTATCTGTCATGGTGGGGCCGGCTTGATACAATCAAAATGATGCTCCTATTATCTTATATTACCTTCAGCTCCTTCCTGTTCCTCTGCCTCTCTCTTTTCTCAGATTTTCTTTGGGGCCATGGCAAATGTAAAAGAATTGCCGTGGCCAAATTAAAAGCTCCATATAATATGGGGGGTGTCAGGTTCCCGGATTTTAAACTTTATCATTCGGCTTTCCTTCTTAAACAATCCCGATGTTGGTTTAACTCCTCGCATATGTCAGACACTCCCTCTTGGTTTAAGTTAGAGAAAAATGTGGTTTATCCTTATGATCCAGTGGATCTTATCTATCTATTTAACCACACTTCCATGGCCTTATCTGATCCAATTAAAACCTTTGTTGCTGCCCTAAAGGTCTTTCTCTTTCCAAATAACAAAACCCCATGCAAAAGCCTATACCTTTTGCTCTGGCTCAACAAAATAATTGTTATCAATAATAGAACCATGAACCGGAAATCTTGGTTAAAAAAAAAAGGCATTAGATTTATCCAACAAATTATCAATGGCCCTGTTATTCTTCCTTTCCAGCAATGAAACACCTATTTTCTATCCCTAACACTGATTTAAACTTTTACAACAAATTGGTCAACGGCTGTCTTGATGCTCTTCATCACTGTTCCAATGGCATCCTCTCACCTGATGTTCTTAGGCTATCGCATCTAACCACATCCTCTGATATAAGCGCTTCTAAATTTTATAAAGCCTTTACCTCAAATCCATTTGTTCAACCAATCCGCTCGTCATGGGAAACGGACTTTGGAGTGGTCCTTGATGATCACACCTGGTCCTTATTATTCTCCAAAGTCAAAGATATTTTGGTTGCAGTCTTGATAGGCTGGGAGCACAAGCCCCTACCAGCAGTGTTTTATTGAAGCACTGGCACCGTTAGCAACAGTGCCGGTGCTACAGTGACTCCATTCCTGTGGAGTCCTATGGGACTGCACAGGAATGGGGGATTTACCATTTCTGCCGCCTGCCTTAATATCCCGGTGGCACTGGGAATTCAGGTGGTGGAAAGAGTGTTACAGGGTTGCCGGTGACTCGACGCCTACTGGCAGCTTTTACTGGTAACTCTGTAATGAGCTGTAGAGTCTTAAAACAACTGCAGTACTGGAGCACTCCATTTGAAGAGTCATCAGAAATGCTAAAGTGGATCAGAGAGGACAATTTTCATTCTACAGATGTGCTGCTCCTATCTCCAGCAGTACCACTTGGATGAGCAAGAGGCCTTCCCAGGATCTTTTCTTTCTGATGCAATGCATCTGCCGGAAGTCTTCATTCTTTTTCCTGGGGTAGTTATAGCATCTTTATTTGGTTGCAAGACACTCTGCCATTTCACAATTGAAAAAAGAAAAACAAAGATCTCCGCCATGGAATGGGATATGAAATCTGTTCACCCTGTCCATGGCGGCTATTTAAAACATTACAAAAAAACTAAACAAAGAAGATGGCCACCATGGAATGCAAGAAGGGACTACATATAGGGCCTCATTACGAGTCTGGTGGTAACCGAGCTGGAAATCCCGGCAGGTTACCGCCGGACTCGTATTACCATTCCGCCTCCGTGATTCCCGGAATTACTGGGGCATTACGACCCCGGTGACCTTGGAATTCCGGAGTCGGAATTCTGTGAGTCCCCATTCCCATGGAGTCCCACAGGACTCCATGGGAATGGGGACCATGGAAACACCGGCTCCATCTATGACAGAGCCAGTGTTTCCATGTCGGCCTACAGGTCAGACCTGGGGGGAGTGACACCTCCCGCCTGTAGGACTCTTAATCAGCCGGTCCGGAAAGAACGGCGGTGGCGGATTTACCACCACCGTTCTTTCCGGACCGGCAGGGTCGTAATGAGGCCCATAGTCTCTTATCCCTTTACATGGCAGCCATTAAAAAGACAGAAGAAAAAAACAAAGAGAATAGCCGCTATGGAAAGGGAGAATGGAGTACATGTAGTCCCTTCTCTCTTTCCATGGAAGCCGTTCACAGAACGAATAGCAAGGGACGTAGTGGTGACTGTTGCCTTGTCTGGATGCTAAGGTCCTGGTGAGGGCCACTCAGATAGTTTGTAACAATCCGATTTTCACTTGTCCGGTACTAATTGCACTTTAAACTGTCTACTTGGATAACATTAGAAAGATTAACACATTCAAGATGTATGTGGGGACCTTGATGTTATTTTAAACGTTGGTAAAATGAATGTTCTAGTGATCAAGGCAGAATTCACAAAGCAATTTAGATTAAATATTGAAGTGGAAGGCCAGCTCTTAGAACAGGTCAACATTTTATGATTATTTGGGTATCTGCTTCAATGAGAATGGGCAATGGACATCCCAGCTAGAGAAGTCATGGAACACGCTGGGGAAATACGGTGGAACAACATTATCCTTCTTTAATAGACACAGGAGAGGGGCAATTCACCCGGCCATCGAGCTGTATGGCAAACAGGCTATTCCTGCCACCCTCTATGGTTCAGAGCTATGGGGCAACTCATCTACTCTCAGTCTTGCCAGTGTGAGAAATAAACTTATGAAGCAACTGTTACATCTCCATAGCTCGACCCCCCAATGCTCTTATACACCTGGAACTTGATGTATGCCCAATCAGTTACCTGGTTTCTCTCTACACTGTACTGGGTGAGGCTCTGGCATTCCAGAGATTTGGGGGCAGTAGTTAGATGCCTTAAAACATCTTCTGGGGCTTTTTGTGTATTTTTACAGTATTTATTTTTTCTCCACGGTCCTGCATTTCAAAATGACTACGAGCAGCAGTGATGATGAGGTGGTGTGGGTGGCTTCAGCTTTGCCACAATGGAAAAACATTTCTGACAGTTGGCAATATTTCAGTGTAAAGGACCAACACAGCAAAAAGGAGATTGAGGAGGTCTTGTGTAATTTTTGCGGTAGGGTTTTGTGGTGGAGACCTTCACACAAGCCATCACAAAGCTTGGGACATCGACGTTAATCCAACATCTTGTTCGTGTTCATTGGGATGAAGTGGATTAATCCTATAGGAGGCTCATGTAAAACATAAGGTAAAAGCACATGGAGCAAGGTCAGCACAGAAGTATTTGTCATCTGTTCCAGAGACTTCGAACACGATTACAAATTATTTTCCACCATCTAACACCCAACGTCAGTCCATCCTGCCTGCACCTGATCTTTCAAACTTTATTGTGATGTGTAAAACCTGTTACATCTTGATCGAGGTGGGAAGTGGCACCGTAGGCGGTTTGAGTAAGTATGTTTCGGAACATACGGTCAATTGCCAACCGTAGGTATATTTTTAAGTGTCCATTTTTTTAACACTATTCTTTGCTATATGTATGAATCCTAGTGTTTTCCCTTCAAAGTATACCTCTTTTTTTCTTATTCCCCAAAACGGTCATTTTAAAGGGCCAACTTTTCAGTTAGAAAAATAGACAATAAAAACATATACTGTGTAGATGGATCAAAGACTTTTATTTGAGCCTTTCAATACAGTGTGTGTAAAAAAAAGTACATACCCTTATGTATTTAATTATAGCCTTGGTCATGACCTGTGAAAGCCATGGGTAAAACCTCCCCAGTCGTTGTCACACTTAGCCACACCTGTATCTTGTTAGCCGCGACTAGAATACCAGGGCATTTCAACCGGAGGCGGAATTCGGTAAATCCCCATTCCCATTGAGTCCTATAGGACTCAATGGGAATGGGGAAGTGGAAATACCGGCACTATCTCGTGATGGTGCTGGTGTTTCCATGTCCGCCTGCAGGCGGGCAGTGTTAAACCCGCCAGGTCAGACCTGGCGGGAACATCACCTCCCGCCTGCAGGACTCGGGATCAGGTGGTCCGGAATTAACAGTGGCGGCGGGTTTACCGCCACTGTTAATTCCGGACCGCCCGACCTGTAATGAGGCCCAATTTCTTTTTATTTTACTTTCTACACATGTATGATACATCGTTTTCATTAGCACAATTGTCTGTAGTGTTAATTTCAATTGTTTATGGAATAAAAAAAACCTTCAAATTCAAGGAAAACACTTTAGTTGCAGGCACGTTAATGTGAGAACTTAATGCAACAAAACCCCTGAAATTCAGCTAAAGCTACCTTAACTTTGCACCTCTTGTTGCGCAGCCTATCACCACAAGGATGACATCATAGATCACATCACTAATGACATCACTAATTGTATTACAACAGTAATAGGCATTAAGGATGGCCTTCAGCCATGGCCAGTGTGCATGGCCAAATATATTTGAACACATTAATGGGTACTAATCATGGCCTTCAATCATGGACACTGGCCAGAGTCTTCGCCCAAGTGCACTGTATATTTTAAAACACTAAGTCATAATGTTTAGTAAATGTAAACATAATTTATTGTCAATAATTATGTTTCTTATATTGTGACAAGTTTTAATGAACTAAAACACATTAATACATACATAAAACATATTTTAAAATATGTACAATAAGAACAATATGGGACAGACCCAAGGCACAGAGATTGACATGGGGCGGATCCTGGCCAACAAGCAACATACACATGTTCTTTACAGTGGAAGAGCTGGCATATACTGGCACCAGCAACACAAAAATATGTTTTACAGAGCAATGGTGGTCTATTTTGTTGGGCATTTTCAGTACAAAAATGTGTTTTAAAGGGCAATGCTACCCTATTGTTTGGCACTCTCAACATGAACGTGTGATTTACAGTGCAATACTGACATACTGTTGGTCACATGGAAAAAAAAAGGTTGATGCCAGCATATCATTGGGCGCTGGACTAGCAGCATTAAGGCAGGGCAGCACTGACATCCTGTGTTAAAAGAGTTCATGATCAGCTTTGGGCACGTGAAGTATTAATAATTATTTTTACAGTGGCACTATGGCACTAAGGCAATATATTGGGCAGTGCCAGCATGAAATGTGTTTGATAGTGCAATTCTGACATATATTGTTGGGCACTGGACTGGAAACATGACATGAATAATGGGAAAAACTAGTATATTGTGTTCATAGGCCTCATGATCTACTCTAGCCACACCTCTCTTTAACAGGGACAATCTCGGCATATATTGTTGTGACAGGCCACATGATTTTTTTCTGTGTGCAGTCATCATAAACACATGTTGCAAAATGCTTTCATGTACTGGTGGCATTCCGGCAACTATTGAAATTATGCACGTGTTTCCTTACAGACCCATTGCGAATTGTATTGCTTTTTACATAATTTTTCAGAATTTGGTTTGGTAAGAAGTACCATTTCAACCCATAATTTAAACCCATTTCCCAGGGGTACAATCTCCACCCCGCAAACACCACACCCCAACCCACAAAGCCCACCCCTCACAGCCACCCGACCTAGGCTGCTGATGTTGTAGTTGTTCGGACTCGCTTGGGCCAATGCAGGAGATCCATCACCCTCCCCCAGTTCAAGAATTGACTGGCAGTCAGTGATGTAGTGCTTTATGTTAATTCCTAAATTCCACCTGCTTCTAAGCATTGTAAAAATAGCCCTTAATGTTTGACCAATGTAATAGTACCCAATTTATCAGCCTTGGAAGGATGAAGGATTGAATCGACTAGGCCGGGATTCAAACCACTTTCCAGCATGCAACGTCTGAAGTGAGAGCTGAGGTTCTGGTTACAGCTTTAGACTTTTAGTAAATCTTACAGTCATTTTCTCCAAACCTTGAGCAATGTTTTCTGTATTGCTGCCAGTGCCTTGGGTGTTCCGCATACTTTCAGCGTTTATTTTGTTGACACTTCTGCATTCTTCGTGCTAGTTTAGCAAATATAACTCTTTGTTACATTCCTGCAAACCAAAAGTAACAAGCGGCGTGAAGAAATTATACACGATGAAAAAACGTGACCTTCTGTCAGTAACGAATCCCCACCATTTCTTACTCCTCCTTCAGTAAATGTCATTCTTACAGTTCTGATTAGATAATAATGTTGCCATATTTAACCAGAGCAAATATCCATAGGCGGTCTCTCCTGTCGGTTGAAACAGCACCTGGAATTCTTCACGGCATCAAAACTAATCTTGAAATGTCAACAAAAAAAATACAGCATTATATATGAAATCATGCTTCAAAACATCCAATTTATCATAAAGTTTTTCGTTTGGAAATTCTTTCTCTAAATTTGACATCCTCAAGTCTTGGTGTTTTGGCAATCATTCTATGTTACGTTATTGTGGCAATAGCCGCAGAGCCGGCGGGCCATTACCGCCTATGGTAATGTCCCGCTGCCTGCAGTTACAGGCCCGAGTGGTGGCCCCGGGGGCATTACCATAAGGCGTTAATGGCCTGCCGGCGAGGCGGTTATTGCCATTAGTATTCTGGGGTTTGAAGGCAGGGGATACTAGTTTTCCTGAGTTTGCAGCTCCAGAACACTTTTGCCGTTTGAAAAGGTTTCGTCGCAGTACCACATTCGTGCATCCACGGATTACACTGTGGTATGGCTCGGAAATGAGCCAATCCGCGTTTAGTGTTTCCCATGGACGCACATTGCCGGGTACTAATGGGATTTATACCATGCACTGCTGCCATTTGCATAGTGTCCAGGTGCTCTGGGGGATGGAGATAAGGGGGTGCATGAAGAAGGAAAGTGTGTGATCACCGGTCTTTTATGTGCGAGGTGTAAAACCATAGGGCTGCCTCATTAGGCTCAATGGGCCTCATTTCGAGTTTGGTGGTATTTTTGCAGTATATTTGCCGAATTACCACCAAACTCGATTACCGTTACCTCCACTTGCTCCTGTGGCATTACCATGGGATTACAAGTGCTGATAATTTCCCATTTGTCGAGTCCATAGGACTCCATGGGGATTTTTGACTTTTTGCATGGTGCTGCAGCGACCACCTCCTCTTATCTCTCAAGTCTCTAGTAAGGCTTTGCCTTCACAGGGGCAGCCTTTCCAGACCCCAACAGAGATGACCGTTTCTCCCTTAGCTATCCTATGAAGCAAGGGATATTAGAACTGATCCCGGAAGTGTAGGAGAATGAGCATACAAGGGGCTTCGTTACGAGTTTGGAGGTAGCCATGCCATTTTTAGCGGCATGGCTACCCCCAAATTCAAGCCCGGGTCCCACAAAATGGGAATTACCGGGCCAGTCTGACCTTTGCGGGCCCGGTAATTCCCATTTGCGGGACCCGGAACCAGTACATCCCCATTCCCATTTGAGCCCCAATAGGGCTCAATGGGAATGGGGAGGATGCCAACAACGGACCAGTTAATGACGGGTCCGTTGTTAGCATCCTGTTCTGCTAGCGGGTGCCGCTCTGCACGTCTGGTCTGGCCTGGCGTACAGAGCGGCACCCGCTGCAGAACTCGTAATGTGGCAGCCCGGTATGAACGGTGCCGGTCCCTTACCGGCACCATTCATACCGTGGCCGCCACATTCGTAATGAATGCCCAATGAGTCCCAGCCACCCTGTTTCAAGTGACGAGAAATAAAGACATGCCCAGCCTGTGGAGGCCATGATTCTGTTGCTGTGCATCCAGGCTACTCAAACAGAAGTAATGCATGCCATTAATCAGAGGACCAAACTCACCCTCCAGCAATCCATTGACCCAGCCATGATACCGCAATCTTCAGAACAGGGTTTAGACTTAGCACTGCAGTCTTCTTTATTTATCAGGTTAGATGCTAGGCTGCTCCTGAGAAAAGCACAAGGGCCTGACACTGTCATCTTCAGCGTAGCATATGCAGTACAGCAGAGTTCTGCAGAAATGCCCTACTTACTTACGAGCAATCTTCATTTTACTGTGTCCCACTCTTCCTAGTCACAGTCCAAAGTCACGAGGAATGCCCCATCTCAAGTCAGGCCCTATAGTCTTCATTATATACATTATCCGTTTGGATTGTTCGGCTCCTCCCCAATACTGAGGAGGATATAAGAAAGAGCAACCATCCAGACCATCCCAAACTCATACCAAGCAGTCAGGATAAATGTTAGCCACACATCCAGGGAGACTGGGACTGCAACAAGCAAAGTATGACTCAGCCCTCAGTACTGTGGATATGCATTAAGCACAAAAGACGACATTTCGAAACGACACCAGAGACCATATTCTGCTAAACCACAGTGGGAATTTAATAGTGAGCAGAAGGCTACTTTTGAGTTTTGTCTTGGGAGGATAGCTCAGGGGCAATGTGCTTGCCTTGGAAGCAAGACTCCACGGAGCACCACAGGTTCAACCCCCAGGTCTGGGTATTAAGCGTGTTATAAAAAACCTATCATATCATATACAGAATTTAGAACTACAGCTAGAAAAGCTGCACTGGTGCCCTAATCAAGCGTGTAGTGCCAAATGAGCACCTCTGGAGAAGCACAGGTAGCAAGCAGTCCTACATAGCTCGCACAGATGACAACCTTGCAAGGATTCGAGGAAGACCCCATGCACTTGACCAAGAGGACAACCTTGCTGATGGCGAATGAAAGGGACCATCCCCTTGGCAGACCTACCATCTATAATCAGACGGACGATTACCTGAGTGGAGTCATAAGTGAAGGGGATTGTTACACTTATCGAGAGACTCTGGGTAGTCATGGAAGACTTCTTGCCTTGAGCACCTGGATCAGTGGAAACAAAGTGAGAGTTTGTGAGGCCTAATGATTATGCCCAGGCCAAATAGATCATGATATCATTCCCCAAACCTAGACTGTAAAGAGGGGAATCTGAGTCCACTGGATATGGTGAGACAGTATCCGGGTTTGGGTGAAATGATGTGAGTACATTATGGCTGAAAGAGGAGTAGGTCAAAGAACCATCTCTTAAGGAAAGTGCCTGATATGCTCCAGATGAATATTTTGCTAAGAACATTGCAGTCCCCTTATTTTCTGGCACAGGTGCACCCGCAGAAAAAGACAGCAGTGGACAAAAAACTCCTTGAACTGAATTCAAAGGTTCAAATGTTGAAGCCGGAAAGGAGCTGAGAACCAAATAATGTCCTAAAATGAAAAAGGAAATTTCACCGTAGTTCTTTTTTATTTTATTTATTTATCTATTTATTTACATTTTATGTTTACATTAAACATTTTAGCAAAACTTGACATGTATGGACATGTTCTTTCCCATTCTCTGTGGAATAAGCTTCACTTCTCTGACTATTTGGTCATTGCGTTAAGCATGGTGGTTGGTAATTTGATGCCCCCTCTTCCTTTACAACAAGGGTTCTAATACATTCCAGTACAATTGGACCATCGCAATTATCATTGTGATTTGGGTTCCCCCTATTAGAAATCTCCACCAATATTTCATAGTTAGGGTTCAACATTTTTCCACAAAATGTGAAAAATATTGGGTGCGTTTCAAAGTGAAAGCTGGGCAGGTAGTTCTGGATAGATCAAACCACAACCTACCTACATAAAAACTCTACTGAGTGAATTTACTCTCAGGGTTCCATAGAAACACGAATTGCAGCCAGTTGGGATCTGAGAGTGGGAATTGTGAGGCCCATGTTTAACCCGTCCTGAAGAAAGTCAAGAACTTTAAGGATTTACAAGCAACAAGGGTCAGTTCCTCTCTAAAGCACCAACCCCAAAAGCACTTCAATTATGGGAACAGACCCTTAAAATGGGGTGGGGGTGACATCTACAGTTCTGTAAAGACACAGCTGCCTGATGTGTAATGCCTTGTCTCTTGAGGCCCTTTCCTTTCAGACTTCAGGGAGTTCATTGAAGTCTGTGAAGAATTTGATAAAACAAGGCCAGCCACTGAAAGGGAGCGGGAACCAATGGAATCAGTTCTTGTAACTAGAACAGCTACAGTAGCAGGAGAAACCAGTGTTTCCTTTTCCATCTCGGAGTCATAAGGATGACTCTGGAATTTGCCAGCCTTATCATGTGAAGGGCCTTCACAGAAAGGGAAAAAAGGGAATGCAAGCTTAAGGAGGGAATGCCACAGGAAGGAAAGAGCAACCGATCCCCATGCCTGAGGTTCTCTCTCCCTGGAGCAGTACATTGTAAAATGGTGGTTCATGTTCACGGAAAAGAGATTTATCTCTAGGGTTCCAAACAGGAAACACTCTTAGGGATAAGGAGTAGTCTACTGATGATGTTTGTCTGCTTTGACATGTTCCACTCCCAGAACGTAGGATGCCCGGCAAGAGAGCAGATGGGTCTCCACTACTTCAAATAAAATCTATGTCATTAGAGCTAATGAGTGGGACCCGGTCTCCACTTTTTTGTCCATATTATAGACTGCCAACAGGTTGTCTGGTATTATCATCATAAATGAACCCCTCACAGCAGGAAGCAACCCTACGACTGTTCTTTGTATGGTGCACAGTTCCCTGCAGTAAGATGTTCTTGCTGACTCCATATCTATCCTGTTGTGAGCAGCTCTCCGTCCTTTGGCATTGGTGTCTATCATGACCACTAAGGGAGCAGGAGCATCCAAGGCTATTTCCCTTAAGAAATTATAACACTCCATTCACCACTGTAGGAAGCTGTGAAAATCTGGTGTGCCTGGGATCCTGGTTTAGTTATCTAGTGAGACTGGGGCGCAATGGGAGAGGACATGCTTTACCAAATGTTGGAGGTGTGCTCTGGCCTAATGGGCCTACTCAGACACAGGACACCATGTCACCCTGAACCTGTTGCCATTGAACAACTGGAACCCCGTTGAAACAGAGGGGAGCAGTGAGACAGATCGGCAACTTGATCATCCTCCATACTGGAAGGAAAACCCATACTATCTCAGTGCTAATAGGGCTCTGATAAACTCCAGCTGCTTGCTGGATAGATCAGTACTAATGTCTGTGCAGGTGGAGGACCGTGCCACGTCATCTCATCCTAGGCTTGTTAGTTCAAGACCATCTTTTAAATTAATGGTGGTCAAGTGTATGGAACAGCGTGGCACACATGTTTTCACCAAATGTGTTAAAAGATTAAAACGAAAAAGAATGAATTGCTATCATCCCACCACACATGCATTCAACGTTTAGACTATCAAGAGAAGAAAATGTTTGTTTCACATATAGTTGTTTTTAAATAAAAACAATATGTTTGTATTACTTGCTTGTAATAAACTTTTTTGTATCTTATATTTTTCTTAATAGAAAGTTCCCGATTTATATCTGTTTCGTTAGTTAATGCCAGTTGGTGGGGTCTTTTACTTAGTTTAAAAGTCAGTTACTTGCTTAAGTTCATTATGAAGTCATGGTTTCTATATTCGGGTGTTATCACCTGCGATGCTTTATTTTTTATGAACCACAGGTCCTGGTTTGTATATTCACATGCTATCATCGGTTTGACTTCTTTAGTAGGATACATAGGTCACTGCCATGTTTCCTTGATAGATAGGGGGATTTCATCAGGTTTATTATGCATCCAAAACCCTTTAGAAGAGTGCAATCCCTCTGAGTATCCACCTTAAGACTGCCTGGATCAACCATTTGTCCAGATATGGGTTGCATATAATACTTAATTAGAATGTCTGTCTGTGTGGAAGCCTGCTGGAAGCCTGGACTGCCAGAGGCTGTCATGGTTCAGACTTCCAAGTACTACCCTAATAGCCTCATACTGTTTGAGTAGCTGCTAACACAGTCTTTATGCAAACAGTTTGTACCTTAGATGAGCCAGTAAACAGTTTTATTCATTCAAGGATTATAAAATGAGTAACAATGAGATGACTCATGCCCTCCTGTCTTAAAGTGGGAGCAGCAAACCGATCTGCAAGTTTGCTCAATCTTGGGCGAACTAGCAGATGCATGCTAGTATTAATGTATGCCTCACACAAGCTGGTATGGTTTTATGAAGCATGCATACCACACTGATCATAAATCACATCAGTAAGCGGTTAGATCAATAACATTAAGTGCAGAATAAACTTGACAAAACAGATCATTTTGGCAGTGATGCCCATGCTCTAGAAAGGACACATTTGGTGAGTTTGAGAAGGAGGTATTAGAAGATGTATGCCTCTCTGGCCTTCTTTTGCTGTGTACATTTCCATGGGGACATCGCCTTCCGGCTAACAGATTTGTTGGGTTAAGGTGGGAATGAAGAGGAGTAGACTCTCTCTCCCTCTAGTGACAGACAGGTCAACATGTCATTTAGGGCCTGTGTCCTGCCCCCGGTCTAATATTGTAAATATGAGAAGAGTTATGCACTCAAACAACTGTATTATCCATACCCTAAACAGAAACTGTGATGATAAACACAGTGTGAGCTACGGATGGCAGAAGTAAGTGATGTCCACTCACCTATGACACATCTAGCTGCATAACAGACACAGCAGATACGTCTTTATTACAAAATAGCACAGACATTAGGCCAAACAGTGTTTAGATATAAAGAAATATTATCCACACTCGACATTAGGAAAACATATCAGAATAAGGCCCATATGAAAGCAAACGGGATCCATTCATTTTAAAATAGAAGCCATAGCATGCGTTGCAAATAAATGCAGGCCTCAAAACCTCATGAAGATTTAAATTGCTGAAAAACTCAGAAATACAGCGCTGTGAAGAGCTCAAACAAAGTAACTAGAAACCTTAGCCAAGGTTATTTGAAAAAAGGATGGGGCACGAGCAACACCGGGTGCATGAATTGGCACAATGAAATCATAGGAAAATATGATTTTAGCTGTGCCATGGCACAAAGGGAGGTTCAGACTAGATTTGTCAACAGGCTAAAAGGAGATAAGAGCAAGGTGACCAATGAAAATGCAGCAAAAAATCTCATATCCTTGGCAGAGTGTGCTAGAGTCTTGTTCAAGTGTGCGTCATCCCATAACTGCTTTTTCCTAGTTTTAAAGTTGCAACATATTCATTGTGATTCAGTAAATGTGGAAAGCAACCAGTCATGCTAATTAGCATAATATGAGGTCATTGCAGAAATGAAGAAATCATGTGCTTCAGGCATATCATAACATAATCATAATGCGTTACTTTCTATGAAAGTGTGTTCAAGATGGACAAACTCAGAGTCTTTCTGTGTTAACTAATCATCTGTGGCATGGGAAATACTCCCAGCCGGAGGTGAAAATAAAGGCTTTTATTGACTTATGGCTGGTAAAAGATCTCTTCAACAGGATGAAACAGGAAGAGTCTTCTTGGGAGGTGCTTGCTCACCAAAAGATTATCCATCAGGTATGGGAGCCATGCCAAAACAAACAACATTAAAAAGATACAGCAGAACCATCTACAAAAGGTGTGTTGGTTGTGATGGTGAGTTCACTGAGGGAGCCTTGGTTGCTCACTGAGTTGGGAGCCTTGCTTGCTCACTGAGTTCCTCTGTAAAAGGGTACACCATCATTTGGTGGCATTCTGATGACCACTTAAGGCCCGCTGGAAAAAAGGTACCATGCAGAAGTAGAATTTTTTTAGCCAATTTACACTGAAAACCTTTTTAGAATATGTCAGGGTGGCAAAATCAGACCAGCGTGGATCATCCTGCCTAAATTACGACTGGCGAGGTGGAAAATGTGGATTCCCTTAGAACCAATTGCACTTAGTCTTACTGTAATACTTACCACAAGTGCAATGGCTATGATGGTGAACATAAATGGCATTCATCATTATTGAACAGGACCATTTATCCTTATTTGTTCTACCAGAGGGATGGTGTTTTGCCTCCCCCATTCTCAGTAATTTAGATATATTTTGAACGTAAGGGGTACCCCAATGTCCTTAATAAGGCTGGAAGGCAATGTGCTTTTTTTGGAACACAATAATTCATTCACACTCCATTAAGATTTAGAATTAGACACTTCTTAGGCCTCTATACTATCTCAATTAAAGATTACATACTTAATAAAAACAAAAGCAAAATACTGATGAAAAGAAAGCAGAAATGTAATATATCACTGTTAACATTGTTTTGAAACACCTCTTCTCTACCACGCGCTTCACTGGAAACTCCAGGATGGAATAAAGTCACTCATCAACGGGAACAGGCTGAAGGAGCATGTCTGCTTCTGCCAGCCAGGGTCAAAGTCCAAAAGAGTAAGAGTGACTTCATTTTACTCTGTCTGTCTGATGTCTTTCACTCTAATATCAAGCTAGTATTTTTCCAGAGACCTTCACTGCAGGTGCAACCATTGAACCTCACTGCTCTGTAAACAACTCCTGGTTTCCCATGAGAGCCGACACATCTTGCCTTCAGATTCTTGTGGAATGCACAACACACTTAGTCTGCACACAATAAACAAGCTGTCTTTCCACAGCATCAACAAACGAACACTATTATGTTCAGCAATGGGTTTTTATTTCAGTTTGGAGTCAAATGTTCACTTGTGTTCCCAGAATGCATTTCACCTAGACTCCATATTGGAATCAAAGAAATTAAATGTTTTTAATGCATTACATCCCATCTTGGACATTTGACTTCCATAGCTCAATGGCACTAAATTAGGTTTTTTAAATCTATGCAGCATTATAACTGAGCTAGAAACACGTTTCAAACAGCAAAACAATACAATCAAAATAATGAGCAGGTAGGGAGAAGGGTATTTAGCATTAAAATTTAACTTCTGCATGCTAGTTTCATTCACTATTGTCCCTGTGACATCTGTGTTGTGAAATAACTGTGAGGCTGACTCCTTGTACTGCACGGGGGTGGAGGGGTTGTAGTGGCTGTGCGTGGGCATATGCAGAAGTATGCAGAATGTTCTCAGGTGTTTCTGTGCCCAATGTTGGTTGGATTTAGGGCCTTGGGCTAGTGAAGGCCACATGGGATATAGTTGATTGGACATGAAGTTTCCTCACATGTGAGCTCACGCCTGTCTCCATGTGTGCCCCTGTTCTGCATCATCATCAGATGTCAAACTTACCCAAGAGCCAGGTTTGCTGTTCTTAGTGTGTGTCCAAATATGCAGAGATGCTGCTGTTCATCAGGACCATGCAATCATGGGTGGAACTGAAAGGGGCCCCTAGGGGACCCTGACATCTATGGAAACAAGGCGAGTCACCACACACGATAGATACGCCAGACACGAGGTTGTATTCCCAAAGCTAGGGTTTATTGCAAAGAAAAAGCCTCAGTTGGCCAACTCGGTCTCACGCCCCGCAACGTGTATCTCTAGACCTCGAGGGACGCAAGAGAGTGAATTACATACATCAGTTACATATATACAAAATGCATATCAAACAATCAGCTATGACATGTTTAACACCCCCCTTTATTGGGTTTCTTTGAACTTGGTGTGATGATGGACATCTCCGACCACTATGACACCTTCAAACATCTATTCTAGTAACAATTTCAAATTTGTGAGTGCGAAGGCATCTTTCAGTTATTGAATAGAACACAGCGCTTCTGTTCTTGGAAGCGAACTACATACGGGGGGTTGCATTCCACACCTTGCTATCTATCAGGTGCTATTCGCGTCCTGGGAGCTGACATGCTCTAGCAGGCTCAGCAAAGGGGGCCATAAGAAAAGCATAATTCAAGCCTTTAGCGGTATTATTCTAACATATTCTACCATATAACGAGACTGGCTGGCAGCTGTGCAATGATTAGATGCCCTGCAGCTCTGCTTCAAGGCTACATTCAAGAGGGAGCCGGGCATTCTTCCTGGCGCTGCCTACGTTTATGTTTCAGCGAACTCTTGTTATCCTCATGGCCCTGCGGCCTTGTCCTTTTCACATACAGACAACAATGTTTCACAGTCGAGCAGTGTAAGCGGAAAATATACTGTGAAGCAATAGGAACAGAAAGCAATGAGCAATGGTTTGAAAACAAAATGGCGATTCTTGTTACATCAAAATGGCCGTTCATTGGCAAACTTGAAAACCTATATTTTGTCATATCGGGCATGAGACGGTTGGCCCACGAACACCAAAATGCGTTTGTGGTCTCAAAGTAGAGGTATGCGTATTTCTAGACTGACAAACCCTCCTTTGGCCGTATGCCAAACGTCTCATCTATTTATTGAAACCTCCTCTAGTGACGATGAATCTGAAGTACTTATGTCTGAGTCTTGCATGCTATCGTGGACATCATTGTCTCCATCAATATCTATTGCCATCATCTCTTTTACTGCTCTCATCTCATTTGGGTCTGGGTCAGTTCGATCATGAGGTTGTTTTTTCTTTGTTATCATATGCATACATCCTTCCGTACATCCCTCAGTTACCTCAGCGCAAACTATGGGTGAACAATGTATACAACAACAGTACGTTAGGAATATTCCAAACACCACTACTAATATTGAGATCAACTTCCATCCCCAAGATCGTAGTATTCCCCAAAACCACGATTCTATTCCCCAGCTCCCTTCTCCAGTAGGGAGTTCAGAGCTTAGGACGTGCATTTTCTTTATTGCTTCAAAGATCGTGGGGGAATAGTCATCGACATAAATGCAACATGCTGATCCCACTATTTTGCAAATTCCCCCACAATCAACCAGGATCACATCGAGAGCCATTCTATTTTGCAGCATCATTAACCTGATTCCTCTTTCTTCCAACGTCATGTTAAATAATGTATCTGTTGTTGTGTTTATTGTATTCTTTAGGATTCTGGACAGTTGCCTTATATTATAGGAGTTCACTATCTGCCCTAAGAATGGAATGAATGATTTTGCAAACCAAACTGACTACCCCTCTCTCTACGGCCTGTCGATAACACAGGTGAAAGTGCAATAGAACTGTTTTATATTTTTACAGTCCCACAGACCTTTAGTGAGCCAGTTATGTGACTGAGTCCGATGGATACAAAATTGTAAATCACTTTAATGGTTACATAAAACCTTGACATAAAAACAATCCTTGGATAATTCATTCATCAATCACACCTTTCATTCCAATTCATATATTATATGGACTAGGGGTTAAACAGTTTACAATTTTTTAAGCATATTGGCTGTTTACAGTATGCATGACAACAGAAAACACATTGGAATTTCCTTTAGGTCGACATATGTTTCGGCCCTTCTTTCAAGTACCATCGTAGTCTGCGATGGTCAATATGGTGGGTATTGGGCCATCTTCAGGACAATCGTGCTTATATTGAACTTTAATTTCATTCCCCTTTTCCTCATAGAAAACGACGAATCTATGGTCGACTTGTATTATTGCAGACCTTGGAGCTGTAGATGCCGGATATCTTTCGTATTTTCCAGTATCTGGAACCGAATGTAAAAAGGGAGTGGTTGACTCTTCAGAAGGCTTTATTTTCTTTCCTTGCGATCTCTCGTGATCCGCTGTTGTTAGTTTGATTTGGTGTCATCCACGACATCCGGTAACATGCCTGTGCTTTCGTCGGCGGTGTCGAGCTGTAACACGGCGGCGTCCTCTTAGTCGTCCCAAGGTCTGCAATAATACAAGTCGACCATAGATTCGTCGTTTTCTATGAGGAAAAGGGGAATGAAATTAAAGTTCAATATAAGCACGATTGTCCTGAAGATGGCCCAATACCCACCATATTGACCATCGCAGACTACGATGGTACTTGAAAGAAGGGCCGAAACATATGTCGACCTAAAGGAAATTCCAATGTGTTTTCTGTTGTCATGCATACTGTAAACAGCCAATATGCTTAAAAAATTGTAAACTGTTTAACCCCTAGTCCATATAATATATGAATTGGAATGAAAGGTGTGATTGATGAATGAATTATCCAAGGATTGTTTTTATGTCAAGGTTTTATGTAACCATTAAAGTGATTTACAATTTTGTATCCATCGGACTCAGTCACATAACTGGCTCACTAAAGGTCTGTGGGACTGTAAAAATATAAAACAGTTCTATTGCACTTTCACCTGTGTTATCGACAGGCCGTAGAGAGAGGGGTAGTCAGTTTGGTTTGTTCCTTTTTCTTTTCAATAAACCTCCCTGTTTACATATCTGACCCCCCGAGAACAAAAAATTTTGGGAGGACCCATTTATATTTCTTCCATGAATGATTTTGCTACATCAGTTGCTATTAAAACACCTTTGTCAGTCCTTTTGACTCTAGTTCTGGATAATCTGGCCATGGCTGCTGTTTCTAAGAGGAATACTCCTGGGAACAGTAGCCCTAGGTAACATGTACCTCCCCAGTTTCTGGGCAACCAAGGGTATGCTTTCCCTCAGCATATAAAATAAACTAGATCACCTACGTATACTGGTTCTATTTCCCATTTTAGTACCACTGTATTCATACAACCTGCATATGTTCCGACTAAAAAAGAGCCTTTCTTTTTTAGACAAAAAGGGACAATTCTTGGGCTATAATTCACTGTGTAAGATGGGGGAATTGCCTCTTTGTCCCCTTCTGTTCTTACACGAAATGTCATTACAGATGTTTTTTCTGGTGGGGATAATCTATCTCGTCTATTTTGTCGTGTTATCTTTTGTGCAATTTTCCTCGTAAGCTCTGGGGCTATTACTTGTGCTCTATGGAAAATGGAACAACCCACAGGCTTCATTATTATCTCCTCAAACTCATTAATGTTGGTTCTGTCTAATTGACCTGTATTACTCTCATTCCATTTCCCATAGAACATTGCACCTAAAGATGCACTACATGCAGACCTTAATGGTAATGGCTGCACATACCACCCTATTCCTTTCCTGGCATGCTGTGGTAAATGGGCACATACCCAGCAGTTTGTTTTTTTCAGGATTGCATGTGTCATGCTCATTATCAGCAATAAGGTGTTATTTCCATAACCTTCCCTGTGTTTTTCTTCCATTGGGGGTAGGGTATAAGTGATCACCTGAACCGGGCTTTCAGTAGTGGTTTTATTACTTATTGGTAAAAACATTTCTAATGGGTTTATTGTTTCTACCCACCATAATATTAGGGCTGTCGATATTGGTGCTACCACGCTCATAAAGCACATTATTATCGTTAGTACCAGCATACAATTTGTTTTACCATGTGTTTTTCTTAAGCTTATAGTCTTTATAATTGACTCATTCTCAGCGATGGTGGTGCAGGAGGAGGCTGGAACCGGTCGGTCCCGGCATGTTCCTCGTCGTCATTCTCCTTTTTTATCACAGTTCGTTGTGGATATCTCTCTTCGTTGCGCTTGCTCTGATGTTAATAAGTTCAATGGAATTGTCACAGTTCAGTTCTGCCGGTCTCTTTCTTTTTAGCCTGGATTCGATTATTCGTTTTTAGGCGAGATCACTTGTCCCCTCTTATACTGCTCAGAGGACCCTTGATCAGCTATCTTATCGCCTTAGTATTATGTGCGCCCAGCTTGTCCGCTCTGGTTCAAGACACATGTACTGTTAATCGGTTATTTCACTTGCCATAGTACCGTGTGCGCCCAGTTTGTCCGTTCTGGTTCAGGACACATGTACTTTTTATGATCGCACCGAGGAGCCGCGAGTCTTGAATTGTCCGACTTGCACAATTCTCACGCTTCTCTCCTCTACACCTCCGGTTCCTTCTCCGTCCATGAGCTGAACCAGAGGTTGACATGAACACCAAAAAGAACTGCGGATCACTTTGTCTTCCGAGGCCGCAGGTTGTATCGCCTTGCTCCTGGTATCGTGTGATCCGTGAACAGTGCCGGTGCACTTCCAGATTTAGGCTCGAAGTCCGCCTGTGGCGCTACTGCAGGTGCTGGTGAGCGCCGCGCCAATGATGCAGATCCGTTCTTTGGCGTGCTGGCAAGTGCTGGTGGGCGCCAAAGGAGTACACAATTTGTTTTTGCTGGTATCTGCAAGACAAATTTCACATCGGTCAGCAGTGATGTCGATTCTGCTGGGCAACGTTGAGGCACTCTTTGCCCTTCCCCCTCTTTGGCAATCGTCTCAGGCTTTGTTTCGAGTTTCACTTCTCGTTTTGGAAGATTAGGTGGCTGCTCACTGGCAACAGTTTCTTTCGTTTCTGGGACTGCTGTCTCTTTCCGGTCATCAGTGTCAGGCAAGTCTTTCAGTGCAGTTGGAATCTTCTTGGCATGGGTGGCATGGATCCACGACTTCCTTCCATCCACCCGTATTGCCGTCTGCGTTGCCAAAAGTACTTGATAGGGCCCGCGCCACCTGGGTGCTAATGATGACTTTTTTTTAGCAGCACCCAGTCTCCTGGCTCCAGCGCATGCCCCGGACCGGTGTATCTCACTGGTAATGCCTCCTGCACCTACTGATGAATCAAACACAATTTCTGCATTAAAAGGCCACAATAAGTACTAAGCACAGGATGTTCTATCTCACTTCGTCGCTTTGGCTGAGGTGCGCACCAAACATTTGCCGGCCTCCCCATTACGATCTCGTATGGGGAGAGCCCAGTTTTAGCCTGTACAGACGTACGCATGCATAATAGTGCTATTGGTAATGCATCCACCCAACTGAACTTGCTTCCCGCACAAATCTTGCTAATCTTTGATTTAAGAATCCCGTTGTGCCTCTCCACAAGACCGGCAGAACTCGGATGCCTTGAACTATGGAATCTCTTATCAATCTGGAGACCAGCACATATCTGTAATACCACTGCATCCACAAAATGCGGTCCATTATCAGACCATAGGACTCGGGGCAAGCCAAATCTGGAAAAGTACTCCTTCAACATTACTTTTGCCGTACTCATTGCTGTGCAGTCTTTCAAAGGATATGCCTCCACCCACTTACTGAATGCACAGATCACCACCAAGACGTATTTTAAGTTTTGGCACCTCTCCATCTCTATGAAATCAAAATGAATTACCTCAAATGGCATGGAGGGCGGGCCAAAACTTCCTGTTGGAGTCACTGTTCCCTTCCCTACATTGTGTTGCAAACACGTGATACAGTTCTGCACCAACCTCTCTGCATTCTTTTTTATGTTTACATTCTGCCATACTGTAGATAGGTGCTGTATTATTTTCTTCGCACAGATGTGCGTAGGGCTGTGGGCCATTGTGACCATTGCAGTCACATACGAATTTGGCAACATCCAGTTTCTAGTTCCCTTGTCCACCCAACAACCCTCCAGATCCAACTCAGCAGATCCCTCTGCCCACCCCTGTATTTCATCGGCCATAGCCTCGGCCTGCATTTCTTTGACAGTGGCAAATCCATCTTCTATCATACAGGGTACTTCCTCTGTCTGAACCGTCATCATTCTGGTATTCAAATCAGTGGTAGTTTGTTTCGCAATTCTGTCTGCAAACGCGTTTCCCTCTCCTACTTTGCATGTTACTTTTTTATGTGGCTCGCATTTCACTATTGCTAGGGGCTTTGGAAAAATGAGTGCAGACAGCAATCGTACAATCAAAGGGCCATGTTGAATTCTGGTGCCATGTGATGTCAGAAACCCTCTCTCGGCCCAGAGTCGACCAAAATTATGAACTACTCCAAAAGCATACTGACTATCAGTATATATATTCACATTCAAATTTTCAGAAATCTCGCAGGCTCTGGTCAATGCTATTATTTCCGCGGCTTGTGCTGAATTATAGGGGATTCTTTTACTTTCTGCAACACGCTCTAGAGTAGTGATAGTGTATGCGGCAGTTGTCATGCCATCTGGTCATTTAAAACATGAGCCGTCACAAAATAACTCTTCATCCTGCTCTTTCTGTGGAATATCACTTAAATCAACTCTTCCCTTGGTTTCTTCCTCAGTGACCATTAAGCAATCGTGGGGGGTGATTCATTCTTCCCAATTTCTTTTATGGTTAGTGGCAATAATTTTGCAGGATTCAAAGCGCTACACCTCATAATTTGGATATGGGGCGCGAACAAGATAATCTCATATCTTGTCAATCTAGCAAAGGTGAGGTGTTGTGTCTGTGTCCTATTTAATAGAACGTCTATGGCATGTGGCACCATCAGAATTAAAGTGTGCCCCAATACCATTCCTTCCGTTTGTTTCACTGACGCAGCAGCCGGCGCGACAGATCGCAAACATTGTGGTAGTGCGCGCGCTACAGGGTCCAGCGCAGAAGAAAACTAGCCGCACGCCCTATTTCTTCCACCTTGTTCCTGTGTCAAAACCGCCAATGCACATCCTTCACTTTCACACACAAATAGTCTAAAAATGTTCTCATAGTTCGGCGTACCCAAAACTGGAGCCGAGCATAATGCAGTTTTCAATCCATCAAATGCTTTCTGACATTCCTCATCCCACTGCAAAGGCTTAACCGCATCCTTTCTAGTTAAATTCACTAGTGGTTTCACAATTAACGCAAAATTACCAATCCATTGTCGGCAATATGAAGCCATGCCTATTATGGCTCTGACTCCTTTTTGTGTCTTTGGAATAGGCATACAAGAAATACTTTCTATGCGTTCTGGCGTTAGTCTTCTCCCTCCTTTCGAAAGTAGGTAGCCCAAATAAGCCACCTCCTTTTGATTATACTGAAATTTCTTCAAACTATCTTTATGGCCATGTGTCGCTAGGTGTGACAGCAGTAATACAGTGCTTTCTTTACAAATCTCCTCTGTCTGCAGCTAGCAATAGATCGTCTATGTATTGTAAGAGTACACAACCCACGGGTAATTCCAGCATGTCTAGCTGTTCTTTTAATGCTCTACTGTAAATACTTGGACTTTCCGTGTAACCTTGCGGAATCCGCGTAAATGTAAATGATCGTCTGGGCAATAGCTACTGACGTGTCTGGTCTTACTTCTAATCTTGGGCCTTGTTTTGTATGGGTCAATATATTTTCTATCAATTCATCTGCTATGTGTAATTCTCGTTGTGGGTGTATCTTTTCTATATTCAACTGGTCTCGCCTGCCTGCCCTTCTTAGACTCTCAGTCCACTCCTCCTCTTCTATCTCGTCCGCTACTTCACCTTTCGATTTATGCCTGCGCGCATGCTTTGCTCTGCTTTTAAATCGGAGCATTGCTTCCTTTCTCCAGTCTTTAATAGTCTCAAATGCTGCAGGACGCGCTTTCTTTCTTATCAAAACCCTTTCCAGGTTGTCTATCCTCGCTATCTCAAAACTACCATTAATCGGCCACTGATGGTCTTGTTGCTTTCTGGTTTGCCTATGCCAAGTCTCACAGAATATTATCGCACCCACTCCATACTTCACATAAATCTCATACACTGGCGTTCCCCCAGGTGGTACAATTTGGCCATCTTCCAAAGATTGTCTACCACAGCGGAAAAACCCTGCTAGGGTGGACAATACCCCAGGCATGTTTCAACCTTACCCCTGGTTAATCAACCTTACCTAGGGCGTTTGATTTTGCAAAGTCAACTCTCAACCAATATCAGGATACTTTGAATCGGGAAATGACTCACCTGATAAATCAAGTTGTCTGTATACTGACGCACCAAAGGACGTCGTGTCTGCGTTTCTTGGCTTCCGCCTCGTATCGGGACCCTCGCCTCCTTGTTCTCTAGCCTGGCACGTCGATCAGGGATCAGATGTGAGCAGATCTGCAAAGGAGTCTCTCATCACTTCTACAGGGCGCCCCGAACACCTCTTGATCCCGGCTCGATCGTCCCGTCCTCGCCGTTCTCTGCCTTCCTCAATTACAACGTTATGCGATGGAACAAGTGGGGGAGGGTCCCTATTCGGGCGCCATCTTGAAAGGGGCCCCTAGGGGACCCTGACGTCTATGGAAACAAGGCGAGTCACCACACACGATAGATACGCCAGTCACAAGGTTGTATTCCCAAAGCTAGGGTTTATTGCAAAGCAAAAGCCTCAGTTGGCCAACTCGTCCTCACACCCCGCAACGTGTATCTCTAGACCTCAAGGGACACAACAGAGTGAATTACGTACATCAGATACATATATACAAAATGCATATCAAACAATCAGCTATGACATGTTTAACACCCCCCTTTATTGGGTTTCTTTGAACTTGGTGTGATGATGGGCATCTCCGACCACTATGACACCTTCAAACATCTATTCTAGTAACAATTTGCAATTTGTGAGTGCGAAGGCATCTTTCAGTTGTTGAATAGAACACAGCGCTTCTGTTCTTGGAAGCAAATTACATACGGGGGGGTTGCATTCCGGTCCTTGCTATCTATCAGGTGCTATTCGCGTCCTGGGAGCTGACATGCTCTAGCGGGCTCAGCAAAGGGGGGCAGTAAGAAAAGCATAATTTAAGCCTTTAGCAGTATTATTCTAACATATTCTACCATATAACGAGACAGCTGGCGGCTGTGCAATGATTAGATGCCCTGCAGCTCTGCTTCAAGGCTAATTTCGGGAGGGAGCCGGGCATTCTTCCTGGCGCTGCCTACGTTTGTGTTTCAGCGAACTCTTGTTATCCTCATGGCCCTGCGGCCTTGTCCTTTTCACATACAGACAACAATGTTTCACAGTCGAGCAGTGTAAGCGGAAAATATACTGCGAAGCAATAGGAACAGAAAGCAATGAGCAATGGTTAGTAGAAAACAAAATGGCGATTCTTGTTGCATCAAAATGGCCGTTCATTGGCAAACTCGAAAACATATATTTTGTCATATCGTGCATGAGACGGTTGGCCCACGGCCACCAAAATGCGTTTGCGGTCTCAAATTAGAGGTATGCGTATTTCTAGACTGGGAATCATGCGCATCAGTGGCTGATGGTCAGATCTGCATCACAGGTCATCTGGATCTTCATGGAATGGTACTGTTTTCAATTCCTGTAGAGGGTGGGCACCAATGCCACATGTGTGCAGTCAAGTGCTGCTATGACATTAGGGAAAATGGGCAATGGCATAGAAATGTTCCTTTTCTGCTTGGGTGGTGGGTAACGAGATGTGTCGGGCATGCCTCATGAGCATGTCAAACACTTGCACAAGCACTATTGAGAATGTTGGCTGGGCCATGCCATGCAGCACCCCCCCCCCCCCCCCACAGTCTGCTGGAATGCACCTCTGGCACAGGAGTGAAGTACAGACACCAGCTTATGCAGTGGTGGGATTGCAGTTCTGATGTGTATGACTCTATGAGGGTCAGCAGCTCTCCTATGGTGTTCCTGTGCAAGCGATACAGCGAGACAAATTGCCCATCAGTCAGAGCCCAGGTGGACATACGGACACGTGGTATGGCAGCCTCCTCAACACATGTCTCCTCCGCCTTTGTGCAGCCTGTATGCTTCCATATGGTTTCCCTGCATGCTGCTGGAGCTCGATGAACAGAAGCAGGTTGTGGATGCCATAATTCACTTCTGGTTGTAGCTGCATGTTGCTTGGAAGTATGTTTGGAGAGGGTGTGGGCCTTAAATACACTTCAGGAGACTATTACTGGCACCTGCGCTCGATTCCCATCAATTGGATGCTTTTATCGCCACCTTTTGGATGGAGGTAACTGCACTGCATTTTTAGTGGAATTACAGCCAATTTTCCGTGGTATTTCGGCGGTATTTGACCTGTAATTTGGCAGAATTTGCATTTTTGTTTCTGGTGGTAATTCTGCCAGTGGAAATGCCACCAATTATTGGCAGAATTAACGCTCGTTTTCAGTTTCCTGTAATTCCACATAGTGGTAAAAAAAAGCAGTAACAAATTTACTGCCAATTTGACCACTTACCATCAGAATATTAATGAATGTTAGTATTTTATTCCTATACACCAATGTTTTAGTCAGCCCTGAAAATGCCCATCAACTCTTCCAATCATTCCATCCTTCACTGGCAGCGATGTTTTCAACTCCCTGCCCTTCAAAAGCGATTTTTCATGTAAGGCCTATTGCTTACATCATGACCATCTATGTTTTTCATATTATTAATTAGCATGGAGGGATTTTCAATCTCAATCTTTGCATCTGCCCCATCATCATATTCCACAGTTATATAAAGCAGATAATGGTTACTTTCTGGCGGTCTAATTACTTTAAATCCTGTTATTTTATTCTAATTATCAATTGGAAAAAGTATATCAATCCATCAGTCAAGACCAACCTCCATTCAAAAAAGTTATCCTCTGTGGATTATCAGCCTCAAAACAGTCATTCACAACTTTTTACCAGTTTTCTAACAGGAGAGGACAAATAAATAGTCCAGGAAAGCAATGGGCTTGCCCAACTATTCATTACTTCCTCATATTTTTCATTGTCCTAGATCTTTTCCATTCCCTAATATTCCATTAAATCCCCAGCCACCAGCCTAAATTCCCCATCAGTGGGAATAAATGTTCCTTACATTACTAAAAGTTAGATAAAGACTATTCCTTTGTTCACTTCTTCTCTTACCATATTTCCTATTGCAGAAATTCACAAAATAGTTTTTTTAACGCAAATTATTTACAAATATAATTACTTGTGTTTTCCTTGAAAAATGTACAAGTGATGCAATTTCAAATTTTGCGAAACAGAGACTAGTGTACATAATCCACCAATTGGACGGCCTGTTTTAGAACCTTTTACTAGATTTACACAGAAAGAAGCCTGTGTAAGTCATTTGGATCAAGGCACCAGATTTCTTGTAAAAGCAAAACATCAAAGTCACTTATGAATACTACAAACGCGTTCTCTTCCTACTTTCCTTAGAAAACCTGTAACATTTCAAGACCCAATTTTAATTCACAGGACTGGGTTTACAGCAGACTTGCCTCTACTGGTACTCAACACACTCTCAACCCCTGTAGATGCTTTCACAGGGATCTTCTCCACTGAGGTCGACCTTCCCTTGTTAGCACTTGTTACACTTGGGTGTAGGGGGATTATAATTCAGCTCATGTCCTCAATTCCCTCTCGTGTTGCAAAACTATTTCAGTGAATAAAAGGGATTATGCTGCATGTCGCTCACACTTATCCCAACCAGATGTCAAGGTCGGCATAACCTGGCATCTATAAAATTAGCCCAAAAGAAAAACTGTAATCTAGGCATCCGGCACTTCATAGAACAAGATCTTGTATAAAACTGATCTTTTAAGATCCTCACTTCTGAAAGTTAATACTACACAATCTCCATTCTGTTATGTGGTCCCATAAACCACCCACTCGCAGACACACCGACTCACAACGCCTAGCCATTGTCAAATCTCTCCCTATCTGCAGTTTTAAATGACATTTCAAGTTTAACTAGTACAATAGTCTATTCATCACACTAACAGTGTCTTCATGTTTTTCTCTCTGTAATGGTGCCGCATTTCCTAGGATCAACACTAATGAGGTAGCCTGAGAGGGTACATGCAATCAAAATATGCTAAGTGTTTGCTTTCCTTCTCCTTTCGAATATCAAAGTACCTTCCCCCTGTGTTATATCAATTCATGGAGCTGTATGAGGGGCATTTCCCCCTCTTGCTATTCCATCCCCCGCTCCTGCTGTTTGCTTATTATGTTTAGATTCAATGCAACTGGGAATGGTACTGAATTTCTTCCACTGAACCGTAGTGGCCATTTTCAAATTTGTACTGTTCCCAGCAACTGTCCCCACTACGCTATCTCTTCCCTAATCCAAATCTTCCAACATATTATCTAGCTTAGTCTCTTATCTGCTTAGATGTTCCTTGATGTTAAATGTTATATTCTCCACTACAGCCACCCTTTTGTGTACTCAGGGAAATGTTCTTTGAGGTCACATTCTTTTATATTACGATCTTTAGCTAATTTCAATATTGATTTACTTTCTAACGCGTGCCAATGCAATAAGGAACCATTCTCCACCATGCCCCACCCCTGGTCTGGTGTACTACTACTGGGCCGCAGGGTAAACTCTGCGCACTCATTTATTCTCCCTACAACCTTGTGTGAACTACTCGAACATGCCTCCTCCTCACTTCCTTGTGTTACATTATGGCATTAGAAACCCGTTCCATGGGTTACACTGAGGGGTAACGTGCTGGGAGCCCGACTTAAAGGCCCGAGTGAAGCACGTTTCATCAGCAGTTTCAGCCCGTAATCTGCGCAACCTGATTGCTTGCTCCTCTCTGTCCCGCATGCTAAAACTAAGTATTGCTTCTATTCTCAACATTTAATATTCTAGGTCGCCTACGGTTTGCTTGAAAAAAAAAAAATATTGCCCAACTGTCATATTTGCTTCTTCCCTCGCTTATTACACACTTAAATACATTTACTTTTGCCCATCTGTCCATTTATGTCTGCTTACAGTGTCTAATTATGGTGAAATTTGCCCACGGGCAAATACCCAATTGGCTTAGTGGGCTTGGCTCGAGTCTGTCTCCCACATCCCTCAGAACAAAAGAAACATCTGTTGTCCACTTAACACCGAAAACAAAAGAAGCAGCAATTGTTCATGAAAAAAGACAAGTAGCACCGCTATTTATAAAAGTTGATTCCAGACTGGCCTGACCTCTCTGTTTGTAGAATAGTCCAACTGCAGTTACAACAATCCAGCAAGAGGGCAAGTGAGAGGGCAATCAACAAGTTCCTCCTTCAAAAGTTGTACTCATCCAGATGATCACTTGATTGATCGAGATAACATGCTAACAAGCACAGTTGCAGGCAATAATGTTAAAATTAAGACATATAAGTACATTTGAGAGTGTACGGTTAAGTTGTCAACTACAGCTGCCTTTTTATTTACGCATAAAATGATAAAATTAATATAGCTTGAAGTGCAACTCCGTACAATAAACCACACATGGTAAGACTCACAGATCAATGAATGCACACCTAAAATTAATCATACTTGCAAATGGGATTCACATGAAACATGTCTCCCAAAATATACTCACAGGCCGCATTCAGGTGTTTAAGTCTGGATCTGGCTCACGCCCAATCCTGCAATATCACTGATCAAGAAATGATCCATGCCTGTCAAGAAGATACTTGGGAAGATTGGAGTGGTGCTTCACAATAATGATTTAGTAGCACTCCTCTCAGCAGAGGTGAGTCCAACTGGAATCCGCACCCTATGAGCCCTCTCACCCCAGAATGCCCAGGCTGCTCAATTCTGCTCTGTTCCACTTGTCCAGGAGCTATCAACGGGCATACCAATATTGTTCCTTCTCTCCTGGGTAGTGTGGCATGAGGCTGGAAGTTCTCATGTGCTTCCACCATCATGCCACACCACCCAAACTGCTCTGCATGATACTCCGCTATGTTTTGCTTGTCCAGGAGCTGTCAGCAGGTGTATCAATGTGGCTCCTCCTCTCCTGGCCTGATTCAGTCCTCACTCCACATTGCTGGGACTGCTCTCCCTGTCGCTCACCTGTAGATTTCGATACAGCCTCTTTAGGCAGTGGCCACAGGATTGGCTTCACACCATGTTTAAATGTACTTTTGCAAATAAAGGGAAATACCTGTTTTAAAAGTGTATGTTGGCCCTGCCTTGTGAAGGGGTTTTGTGCTGTGAACCATATATCTTATTCAACAGGCTTTATTCTGATGTACAACAAAAATAAATACAATAAGGAATTAAACTGCATTGGTTGGGTTTTGCAAGCTCCAGAACTGGTTTTTCCTGTTGCCAGGGCTAAGGCTACCCACAAAAGGGAACCACCATAAACTTCCAGGACACTTGACTGATAATTACTAGGTTGGAAAACTTTGACTGACCAAGACAAAGAAAGTTCACATACTCATCATACTTTCGTCTGGGCTGAGGCCTCTTACAATGGAACTTCTGGGACACCAACCTGTGAAGTCATAAACCTTCAATCAAACTGGGAAACCACCTCCCCACACTGGGCTGTTGTTACATTTGGTGGTAGCTGAAGAGAACAAAATGGTTCCTGTGAAGGACTAAGGATGCTCATTTGTTTCAAAAGACTATTTTATTAAGAAACTATGAAGACGGTTATTTTTGCAACAGAAATTCGCAGGAATGTAAAAATTTGACAGTTTTAATGTCATTTTGTGAGTTTTAATTTAAGATGTGTAAGTACGGCCACACTCCAACCATCCATTTTGAATTACCAGGAACATTCAGCCAAAGTATGTGATGTATGATGAGAAAATAAACCAGCAGAGAGCCCCAGTGGGGCTCTGTCCAGTACCTATCAGAAGAAAAGCACCTATTGAAGTACCGACACCAACGAAAACATGGACAGTAAGGTCCCTATTGAGAAAACCATATCAACAAATGAAACGAAACGAAGATCGTCTGAGTACAGTCCCTGAAGAAGCCAAAAAGGTCTTAATGGAAGACGAATGGTGACGTTACAAGAACCCGGACTGGCTCACATATAGAAGACATGACGACCTGAGAATGACTTAAAGAGATGAAACACCATGGACAAGGGACATCATGAACCTAAGATGAAAAGACAATGTCAAATGTAAGAAGCTTATGCTATGAGCATGACAAAGATATTCGACCAGTTTACACATGTGCATATGCTTTGAACCGCAAGAAAGCTAAGCAAATCGTGCAGCTTGCTATGCTTAGTAGTAAGATAGATTGCGCCAAGCGCCACCTATACATATATACCTCAAAAGAAGCATGTTATATAAGTATACTTCCACTATGCACAAGAAGCAGAATCAACCAAAGGTTACTAAAGGCCACAAGAGGAGAGCTTCATATTTAACAAATCAAGAATAAAAGGCAGAAACGAAACTCAGTAGAGGCAAATCGTGCCAAAAAAGCCAAGGATCGATCAGCTAAAAGAGACGAACAGTAGCTGCAATTAATGAAGCAAGGAACAGAATATCCTGCTCAGAAAGGTCAAGATAAGAAACCGAAGGCAGGTGGTGGGAAAAATGAAAATCAAATACACCAATTACATGGAGAAGAAGGCGATTTCACTGTGTCTGAATCACGTGATCAGCCGAGCGAGAAGAAGTGAGACTTTCACACCTATGCATGGCAGTGGGCCAGGCGAAGATATCAGAACTTTTCCAGACAGGAGATGCAGTCTCGAGGCCAACCACAGTGAAATAATTGACACATGGCCACTAAAGTGATGATTGATTGTAACAATAATTGGAGGAAGGCCGGGGGAGCTGGTGGGCACCCTGCACCTGGCCGACCATTCTGCATGCTGATAGGCAAAGTGGAAAAGTATGAGTGGGGTTGGTGCCAACTCAATCATAATGGACCAAGTAATCTAGGGTCCTAAAGTTAGTAGAGCCAATGGGACGTCGTACTTTTAGTGACATCTACAGTAGCCATTTTGAAGGAAGGGCTTAGATGCCCCACCTGACAGTGTTTACCCAATCCCCTTATTCTGTTACCATATACAGATATAGTACCTATATTAAAGTTACCTTCCGAGAACCAATAGAATTGCAGGCCAACTTTTAAGTGTTAAATGTCAGTGATGACGAGTTTTTAGTATACATGTGTTTTTTATGAAGTTCGCTGGAGTTATGAAGCAAGAGGGAAGATCACGCATCTGCTGATATTCATGAAACTCCCCGTTTTTTGTACTTGTCATTAAACGGACTCCCTTTGCCAAACCATTGAGTTGTCATTACTAATTTGATGCTTGGGTATAAATCTGCATCCCCATCCATCTCACGGGTGCTGCTATTCCAACTTAAAGTGCTTTTGTGCAAACCCCAGCTCTATGGGCCAGTTGGGGGTCCTGGTGCACAGATGCTGTAGCCATCACTGCCACCTTGGGATCAGAAATGGCAGAGAATTGGGTATTCCACAGAAAGTGTACCTGATGCCAATGTAAAATTCAATACTGACATGCCTGGTGATAATCCATACCCACGTGTAAAGTTAAAGAATTTTAGGCTGAATATTTCACACTAAAAATGACTAAAAATTATTAGAAGGGCAAAATAGTGTCTTACACATTGTAGAGTTGGACTGGCATGTTCTGTAGAAAATATGTAACCTATTTATGTAATTTGTTAAGATGCCCCAACTGTACAAATGTGCCATTTATGGCAAAACTGGATTTTAGCTAAAGTAACTGTGGGAGGTTCTGGACATTCACATCATAAATCTGACATCATGCCCTTGAAACCCAACCAGTTGAGAGCAAGGCGTCAACCATTACCCCAGACCAATCCAGTTGTTTAGAGGCGTGCTTAGCTAAGCCTGCCCTGCCATATAATTTTATGATATCACCATGCTCTACAAAAAGGGTAGCTGACAGAACTCTGGACACACTCTTTCCTGAAGTTCCTGCGCCTGCGTTCCTGATCCTCCACATTCATCTTGCCAGACTCCAGATCCCACTGCAAAGCCAAAGCATTGCTAAACTCCAGATCCCAGCAAGGCCAAAGCATTGCTGACTATCCCAGCAAGGCTGCAATCCTGAAACCCCACTAAAAATCCCATGACCAAAGGGAGAAGCTGTGGTATTCTTTTGGGAAGCATCCTGAAACCAACCTGGCTTTTTGCCCACTAACTGCATGCCCGCTGCAACCCTGCCATCCAGCTGTCCTGATTATCCGGTGGCAAGACCTTTGCGCAGCTGTCTTTTGCCAAGAGAGTCCACTATCTGGTGACCCGAATCTTTTGTGACCAGAACCAGTTGACTGTCCAAAATCCCAGATTCAAAAGTGGACAGCGAGTATCCCACATCCCATGACACATAGTCTACCCCATCTTGACTTTTGTCTTTGTTCACTCTCTAAACAACCCTAGCCACACCCTGATAACATGAATAGATTGTTCTAATTCTCTGTGCACTCTGTTCTTGTTTTCTAGTGTTAGTGAAATTCTTTCTTTCATCTTCTCGAGTAACTCCTTAGTCATAGTTTGAGTAATCAAACTAATTTCCACATAAAGATGTACGCTGGGGTGACAAGGTTGATGTCGCAAATCAACCTTGGATCTTACTGTGTCCCTCTTTAACAATATAGTCTAAATAATTTAGTTTAAGTAAAACTTGCCTTTCTTTCAAAACCGATTTTCTCATTTTTAACGACTTTATTTTCCTAAAAACGAACCTCATTCTACCTTTCAAATCTCTCTCAATTCACAAACTATAGCCCTCCTTTCACCTCTACATTGTCCCTGTGATATCCATCTATCCCCAGCCCAAACACCGCATTTGAATCTAGTGTTTTTCACCCGTTTTATTTTTAAACCGTTTTTACAGTTAAAACTGCAAACTAGAAAAAAATTCTACTTTTCCACATGTGAATTCAGCTGCACTGGGTTTTCAATTTCAACCTGTTTTGTGAACTGTATGCTTTTGTGATACCTTACCTTATGGTTGATAGTGAGATAACATCCCTATTACCGTGATAAAACATATGTAAACCATTATTTAAACACCCATATAATTAATTATTTGTCAAAATCTGAGTGTCATTTTAGGCCTTAGCAAAGGGTTTGAAATCTTATTTTGTGAGGCAAGGTCAGATCTTAATTCTGTTTGCTGCCTCTTATTCCTGACTACCTGCTGCTTCTTTCTATCCACTCAGAATTCGATTATTTGTGGGTCGAGGGAAAACTGCAGGAGGAAACCTTACCTTGGGTGCTATCTATCCTAATTCAAAAAGTGTTCCTATTCATTTGTGCTTTGGTTATGCTCTACCAGAAGGTTAACCAAGTGCATTGCTTCCATTTCCAGTGTGATTATCACCCCATTGGTGATTGCGGCCCAATATTAAAATGCGTGTGATTTTTTGTGAATTAAAAAAATATATATATATTGCATTTTTACCAAATAGCCTGGATCATGGTCCATTGTGACCCAAGGTATTTGTAAAAGGGGGTGTGAGACGGGTCGGGTACCGGCTCAATTTGAATTTGTTGAAATTAAAGAAAACGTATTCCTATTGAGCACCACATCCCAGGCTAAGCCAAGTGTCCTGGTCCAGTTGTGACACCTGATTGGAATCCTTAACAGGATTACATCTCCTCATGCGCCATTTGCCTTCAATCCAAGATACCTCGGTCTCTCCTTTGGGACATCTGGTTAAAATGACTCTACATGATAAACCGAGGCAGATCATATCTATGAATTTTATCCTAGATTTACCCCCTTTACAAGGACTCACCGCTGTGATGGTGACTATCGATTCATTCACAAAACATGCGCATTTTGTACCTCTAACGGGTATCCCTACGGCTGCACGGATGGCCGGTGTCTTTATCGAGAACATATTCTCTCGCTATGGATTACCCAAAACGATTGTGTCTAACAGGGGAACACAATGCACCTTCCGTTATTGGCGACAAGTCTGTTTGATTCTTGACATAAAAAGGGCCTTGAGTTTGGGTTTCCATCCACAGACAAATGGGCAGACAGAGAGATTAAATCAGAAATTGGAAGGGTATTCATGGTATTTCATCTCTGCTGCCAAGGATAATTGGTCAGAGCTACTTCCGTTGGCTGAATACGCGTACAATAACGCAACGCAAACAGCCTTAAAGACCAGTCCATTTTTTTGTACCTATGGCTATCATCCTACATGCTTCCCTGTGGCCACTCCTTTGGCTACCCACTTCCTGGATATAGATGACCTGCTACATAACATTCTGTTGGGTCACAGGACCGCTCGATCGGCTATACAGGATGCTCAGGACCGGGTGAACCATTTTGCTGACCGCCATTGGACTCCGGCTCCAGTTTTAAACCCTGGGGACAAGATTTGGCTGGCTCTCGGTTTCTTCCTCAGCATCTTGTGCCCCCCAAGTTGTCCCCCCGATATTTTGGTCCCTTCACAATCTCGAAGCAGAAGGCATCAACAGCCTTCCAACTTCAGCTTCCACCCTCTTGGTCCAGGATTCACCCGGTGTTTCATGTGTCGCAGCTCAAGCCGGATGTTTCCGGATCGTTTTAGTCGTGGCTTGGTCCTGAGGCCCCCGCCGGTGTCCACTGTTTTGGGGCCAGAATTCGAGGCATCAGGGATCTGCGACTCCCGCTTCTGTCATGTTCCGTGGGCAGCAATGGTCTCTGTAGAACAGGTCGAGGCGAGTTGGGCTGGTGACATGTCATTCCCCAAAGATGGCGCCTCTATGTTCCAGTAACGTTTCAGCCTTTTCTCCTCTCCCTGCTCAGTCTCCACCCATTGGAATTGTGGGAGTAAGTTATCCTGGATCACAGACAGAGAGCTGGCGCGTCGCTACTCTTTGCAGGGATCACTCCGTGAGTTCGCAACTATTTCCTGGCTTATTGTTAATTGAATTAGCCCCTGTTTGTCTCCTCATCTTTGTTCTATCCCTCACAGCTCTCTAAACCCACTTCATTGAGTCCACGCCTGCCGTTCTCTTCAGTCATTTCTCAGTACTCACATTCTAAAACCTATCGCGCAGAAACAGTGTTCCCTCTGGTACGTGATCAGTTTTCTTCGGCTCCTTGATCCCTCCCCATTGTTTCTTCACTTACATGCGTTCTAATCTTACAGCAATACGTCGACCACAGTCACACTAACCAGCTCCGTATCAGTAGACCAACATCTGGGTCCTGTACATGTAGGTAGGTTTCCAGCCCTCTCTCCCTCTGTGACGGTATCCTTTCCCTCTCCATCCCTAACTAACATTCTCATTACCCCTTCAGCCCGACAGCAGTTCTCGTACCGCCCGATGCCCCGGCTCCTTCTTGGTTCAGAGAGGAAAACATCATGGTAATCACCTCTTTCTGTGAATCTGAATTAGAATATCCAGTGCTAATGTTCGCCTGTGTGTTTCTATTTCAGCATGAATGTGTATGAGCCAACACCATCAACCTGTAAAACCAACATCTCAATCATCTGGTTTGAACAGAAATAGCACTTAGGACCAGGAACACACCTGACCACCCGGGTTTTTTTCCCTAGAGGGTTTCGCTAGAATTTCTGCTCTCCCTGATTCGGTTCTGCACTGTGAGGGGGAAGCAGAGTAACTAGGGGAATTCTCAAGGTCACCTTTCCGCAGCTACGGATTTAGGTCAGTGCCGGAATAATATTGATGCCGTTAGCTCTTGTTTTTCACATTATGTACTTTATCCTCAAGTAAATCACCAAACAGTTTGGAACCATCAAAAGGAAGCTTAAGGGCAGCCACCTTCTGCAACCCCCCCTGTTTTCCAATCTCGCAGATGAACATGCCTCCGGGCTGACATACCTGCTCCCATAGCCATTGCTGAGCCACACACCTCATCAAATTCCAGATCACACAAGAGTTCAACCTGTCGCTGCATGTCTGCCAGTAGCGGGGCACAGTCAGGGCCTCCTTCCACAGCCTTCTGCTACTTCCTGAATCAACCCAATACCATCTCTACAGTGTAGGGGCCGTAGACATCCGCCCTCTGGGTCAGATGCACAATAGCATGAACCTTCTTCAGGCTGGAATTCACCCTAGGGTCCATTGGGTCCCGGACAGCGGCCTCTTCATCTGATGTAGAGGAGACTAGTGAGGATATAATCAACTACAACAGGGTCCGAGAGCAACTTCTCACTCCCCTTCAACGGGTAGCATTTGGTCATAAAGCGGGGCATGGCAATCTTCTCCGGATCACACCACTCACAAAGGATTTTAGCACAGATGTCCGAGACCAACGGCAAGCCCATCCGTGGGGTAGGCTTGTACTGTCTAATTGTGGGGTCAGTCCCATCCTCCTGCATCAAGGGCTCAGAAAACTACATACAGTCCCAAACTTGAGTAAGTACTTCCTCCACCTCTTTCCTGTTCAGATATGACCTTTCTGCATCAGCTGATGAGGAACGGTAAGTGGGTGAGGAGGCCTCTGACCCAGAAGACGAGGATGATGAAGACCACAAACACAGGTGCTTGTGCCCTTGAGTATGCACAGGACTTTGAAGGAGCAATTTCTTAATATCTTTCCTGGTCAAGGAAAAACATCTTGACTTCTTCCCCTTTCTTTTGCGATGCCCAAAGGAAGAGGAAGACGAGGAAGAGGAAAGCGAAAAGTGCCTGAGCTTCCCAGAGCTTTTCCCCATGATACACCCAACTGTAAAACCAGAAGAAAAAAAACTGAGCCGTGCACACTTTAAACTTGGCCTGGGAGAAAACCACCAATAGGGTTGAAACACCACGTAATCCCCATGGCAACGGGCCACCAAAGCAGCGCTCCTCAAAATCACTAATAAACTCCGGGAGGCAGTCTCTCAACCTGCCTCCGGAAGCCATCCAATCCGTCACAACAGACTGCACAAGGCGTACGACCATGAGGCAGGAAACCACACGCCAGGTCAGTGCAGAGTTTGTGGCAAATACAGGGTGTTAAGAATTGATGTCCAGACCAAAGATGGGCACATTGATACTTTATCAAGTATCTGTCTGTGACAGCAGGCACTGCCTCCAGCCCTGCACCAACTAACGCCCTCAAAGCATAACACTCTGAAAGGAATGCATTACCTCATAATGGCATGGATAGGTAATGAAGCAGAGTACAAATATATTGTATGAACACCTAACACATTCTGAATCTAACCTTGAATAAATCAATACAAGTAATAATTGAATAAGTCAATACAAGTAATATCCCAACACAACTCCTCCCTTACAATGTTGAATTCAATTAAGATAATAATCTCTTAACCAGATAGGTTTACTCCTCACTCTCTCCAAATTCACCTTTACATTGCTATCTTTTAATGCATTATTGTTCACACTCATGTTTGCATTTGAACTCGATAACATATTATCATCATTGTCACTCTCAGTGCCTTCACAATCTTCAACTGGCTCATTGTTGTTACATTTCACCAACCTAGACATGGACCAGCATTCACCTCCCTCCATGATGGCTACATTTCCTCTCACTACAGAAATTCTTTTGGGCCCAATTAATTTGCTCTCAATGCACTTAGGAGACATTCTCGGTTTTTTAATGTAAACCATGTCTCCTTTTTTCCAAGCTATTGTTTTGGACTTCCTTTCAGCATTCGCCCTCTCTATATACTCATCCTGAGCCTCTCTTATGAGTGACATAACTCTGGTCCTGTCCACATAAGTACTCTTTGCCAAATCCAACCATCCCGGACACAATTTGGTCCCTGGTTGCCTACCCTTGAAGGACATAAATGGGGAAACCCTGGTAACCGAATGTGGGGTGGTGCAGTAATTCCACACCATCTCCCGTAACACAATTTGCCAATTTAGACCTGACACCATAGCTAACTGTAGCCCTCCTTTTATAAATCGGTTTGCTCTCTCTACCAAACCATTTGCCCTAGGCTGATAGAGAGTGGTTCTGTAATGTTTGATACCAAACTTTTTAAAGAACTCCACCGTTCTGTCAGAGCAGAACTGAACGCCATTGTCTGATACAATCTCTGTTGGAAATCCCTCTCTATAAAATACCTCTTCAAAAAATGTTATCATTTGAGCAGTGTTAGCCTCTCTTATCACCTTCCACTCTACCCATTTAGAATGGTAATCCACAAGGACAATCAAGTATTTAAAATCATTTCCCAAATCTTGCAAAGGCCCCATCAAATCTACCGCAACCTTTTTCCATGGCTCACTTGGAACACTTACAGGTCTTATGGGAGCCTCCCTAATAACCTTACTCTTATCACATTCTCTACAACCTCTCACGCATTTCTCGACCTCACTATCAATTCCTGGCCACCAGAAAGATTGCCTGATATGTCTTTTAGTGCCCCCCAAGCCTAAATGACCTTGATGCGCAATGTTAACTAACTTGGACCTAACATTACAAGGGGGAACTACCCTTAGTCCCTTCCTGAGCTGAAAACCATCTTCTGATAAATTCAATTCTTCTTTTATGCCATAGTAACCTTCATATTTCTTTTCAATGAGATCTTTCCTGGGCCAACCTGTTTTGGTCCACCTCTTTACTTGTTTTATTATTTCATCCATATCATCAGCATCTTTCCACTCATCTCTCCCTACGGCTTCATATTCTACTTCATAAATGCTCAGACCTTGTTCAACACTCACTTCCTTAGAGTCGTTGTCTTGCACAGGCAACCTTGACAAACAATCTGCCACTACGTTGTCTTTCCCAGGTATATATAACCCTAAAATCATAAGCTAGTAAATCTACCATCCATCTGGATATTCTAGGGGAACCTTTGGCCCAGTCCACACTTCCCAACAATTGAACCAATGGCTTATGATCCGTTCTTACGGTGAAAAATTGACCCCAGAGATAAAACTTGAAATGTTCAACAGCCCACGATACAGCTAGAGCTTCCCTTTCTACAACAGAATAATTTTCTTCAGCACCCCTCAAAGGTCGAGAAGCAAAAGCTATGATGTGTTCTACTTTGCCAGCATCAAACTGAGAAAGGGCAGCACCCAAACCCAGAGTACTCGCATCCACTGCTAACACAGTTTTCCTATTGGCAACAAACCCTCCCAAAGAGGGTGCACTCACAATACCATCTTTGATTTTAAGGAAAGCACTTTGACACTCATCAGTCCATATATACTTTGCATTTTTCTTTAACAATTCCCTCAGAGGGGAAGACATGGTGGCAAAGCCGTCAACAAACTTGTGATAGTACTCGGCCAACCCCATGAAAGAGCGTAACTGCTCTTTGTCTTGTGGTTGAGGAGCACTTCTAATACTGTCCACAAGGGATTTCTTGGGTGAAATTCCCTCACAAGAGATCCTGTGACCCAAATAATCCACCTCCTTCACGGCAATTTTACATTTTTCCCTCTGCACAGTCAAAAAAGCTTCCCTGAGTCTAATCAACACTGCTCTCAATGTTTCATCATGTTCAAGCTCACTCTCTGCAAAGATAAGAATGTCATCTTGAAAAACTGTGACCTTTTTCAAACCCCTGAGTACTTCTTCCATCACCCTCTGAAAAACAGAAGCCGCGGAGGCCAACCCAAAAGGCATGCGGTTATACTTAAACACCCCCTCGGGTGTGATGAAAGAGGTGAGGTGTTGGCATTCATTGGATAATGGAACTTGATGATATGCTGAAGAAAGATCAATGACGGAAAACCACTTCGGCTCACCCAACGTTGACAGTCTCAGAAATATTTGGCAGTGGATGTCTCTCAACAATGATGTTCTGGTTCAAGGTGCGAAGGTCAACACACAGTCTCAGTTTCCCATTTGCTTTAGCTACTAATACAATGGGCGATAACCATTCAGTGGCCGTAACTGGCTCAATGACACCCTTGTGGACCACATTTTTCAGTTCTTCCTTGAGTTGATCTCTCACTTTCAATGGCACTTGCCGCACCTTGTGTACCACAGGCTGTGCATTGCTTTTGAGCTTTATATGGTGTTCAAATTTCTTCAGCTTGCCTAATTTTTCCGAAAACACTTCTGGGAAATCCTTGGTCCAGATATCTTCTACTTCTCCTATGGTCACAGGATTGGGAGCACTGGCCTGAACTCGCACTCCTAAGCTCCTCTGCTCCTCCCAACAGCGAGGTACCTTTCCTCGCTACTAATACAATAGCTTGACAATTTCTTTCTTTATACTGTATCCTTGCTGGAAATTCCCCCAGAATGTCTATAGCCGATTCCGCATATCCGCAAGCTCTGACACTGGTGGGTCGAATTATGTCCTCACTTTTTCTTAAAACACTGACTAGGGTGTCTCGGGATATAATAGTCCAAGGCGAGCATGTGTCTACCTTCATTACTAGCTCACACCCATCAACAAGAAATGTGTCCACCGGGCCCTTCGTCTCCCCAGATAAGGCTGATATCTCAAAAACATGCTTGTCGATTGATTCTCTCGCATCCGCCACTTCCTGTACGCCATATCCCCTCCTAACATTTTCTTCTTTATAATCTTCTGCTCTGTGTTCCACATAACTGACAGCAGCGACTTTGCAGACATTCGCAAAATGTCCCTTGCCCCTGCATTTGAAGCATTCACCAAACTTAGCGGGACACGATGGAAAGTTTGCGCCGTGTCTGGAACTCCCACATCGAGGACAAGAACTTCTCATGTTCCCGTTCCCTTTCTTTCCACTGAAAGAATTAGGTTTCTTTCTTTGATCCAGGGCACACACAGCTACTGATGGTGTAATCAATTTGTCTATCCTGAGCTCTTTGACATACTGTGTAGTTTGCTCAATGCCCCTGGCCAGATCCACTGCCTCATCCAGACTCATGTCTTCGGCAAGGAGTTTTTCTTGAACTCTGACATTGTTGGTGAACCTTATTAGCTGGTCTCTGATTAATGAGTCACTCAATTGTCCAAATTCACAGGAGTAGCTCAGGGACCTCAAACATGCAATGTAAGATTCTACGGGTTCTGACTTTTCTTGTATTCTCTGGAAAAACTTGTGCCTCTCAAAACTGACATTTTTCTTTGGTTCGAAATGATCTCGCAGGCGACCAAGAGCTAACTCATACTCATCCATGTCGCCAGATCCTGACACTTGGTTTCCAGTAAGGCCATCAAAAATTCTTCGCCCTTCTACTCCTAAATTATGTATCAGCAGAGCTTTCTTGCGTACAGGTGAGAATCTGTCCCCCCCCATAGCCACCAAATAGTTCTCAAAGGCATCCTTCCATTTATCCCACCTGACTGCAGGCCGGCCTGGTTCATTCAGAAAAGAGAGAGGGGGTGGAATGGACGCAGCCATGACTATCAGTAACACTGTGGTTGTGATGCTAGCTCTTCCTTTAGAGTCCTCTTAAATGTATGCAGGCAGGCAGATTATTTGATTCTGAGGCAGTTCCTAACTATGATCATACGGACCAACTTTTATGCATCTCCAGCTGTAAATCCATATGATACATCACAATACCATAGTTCAAATCGCTACTCCTGAAGCGATATCAATGTAAAGTCCAAAGGGGCGGGGTCAATGGTGCGGGGGCGGAGTTTGCACACAGTACTGTTCAGGCTTACGAACAGCGGTGCCTTCTCCCGCTCCCTCACTGTGAGCACCGGCTGATCTGGTGCTCACGCTGCGGGGACAGAGCTTGCCACACTGTTCAGTCTTACGAGCCGCAGCGCCTGCCCAGCCGCTCTCTGAATGTGCGCGTAGACTGACACGGCGCTCGCGCTCCACTCGCGCGATCGAGCGCTCGCGCTCCACTGCTTGCTCACACAACGCGTTGGGGGGGCTCGCCGGTGCCCGCGCGCGCTCTTCCAAAAGAGGCACCCCTTTCCACACAGGCTCCACACCGCACGCCTGACCTGCCTCAGCTGGGTACGTTGTCTCGTGTTCTCCTTTGATGTCCGTAGCGGCACTCACTTCTTCTGCCTGCTGTCACGGCCGCAGGGAAATCAGAGAACAACAGCAACACGAAATGCGCCGGGGCCATCGCACAGAAGGTTCAGAGAATCCTCGTCGCCAATGTTAAGAATTGATGTCCAGACCAAAGATGGGCACATTGATACTTTATTAAGTATCTGTCTGTGACAGCAGGCACTGCCTCCAGCCCTGCACCAACTGCTCTCATACAGAACGCCCTCAAAGCATAACACTCTGAAAGGAATGCATTACCTCATAATGGCATGGATAGGTAATGAAGCAGAGTACAAATATATTGTATGAACACCTAACACATTCTGAATCTAACCTTGAATAAATCAATACAAGTAATAATTGAATAAGTCAATACAAGTAATATCCCAACACAGGGCCTGACACATTTATATAACCAAGTGAGCAGCCCCTTACTTTGGCCCAATCCCGTTCGATCCAGGGCGGGGATGACTCACACCCCGGCCACAATGCCCCGCACACGACAGAGAGAGGCTTCATGCTCAACCGGAGCCCAAACCCTGCAGTGGAACCGGAATAATGCTGCGTAAGGCTCCGCCACTCAGCCGCTTCAGGGGTCCAGCAAACGGATCTCCCCGGTGCCCTGCACCCAGAGCAGAAATCCTGTAAGGGGCAGGAAAAATTAAACTGAGGGTTGTCGAAATGGGGAGGAGCTTATACAAAAGAAGAAAAAGAAGAATGTCCTGTGTTGGAGGCAGGGGCCTCATGAAGTGAATACTGGTACGAGAAAGAGTGGACGTGGAGGTAATGACTCGTCCCACTTTCTTTTGTTAAGACTTGACTCCTGTACCCTAATATGCATCAAGGACAGTGCATTGCAATGTAAAGGTCAACTAGGCATTGGTTTCAATGTCAGAGGACCAACTTCACAACTTTAACGAGCTTGCAATGCGTAGCGATATTATAGGTAGTGGAGAGGGGGGTGGGGACACTGCAACACAGAAAATAAACATTCAACGTCACGTGCTCACTCACAGCAACACCACGGACGCTCCTTTATTGGCCAATCCCACGTCCCCGCAAACCAGGCGTCATTAAGGCACGGCGCCACCTACGTCGCTGGCTGTCACATGCGACGGTGTAGTTAGTGGTTGACTGAGTTTTAGTAACACAAAATAAAAAAGCGGCCAGCCAATAGCAACGCACGTATAGACGTTTGCTGGCCAAACCCACTGACGTCCTGGCTCTACCCTGTGTGGGCGTGTAGATGGCCGCATTTGGAATTCTCCGGGCCGGGTGAATTAGTATTCCGTGACGTCACATGGTCGTAGTGTAGCTGTTGCTCCCTCGCGCCGCCGCCCACCCAGGACAGCGCCACAGAGGTGATCCGCCGCTGCTGTGCCGAGCGCCCCGGAGTCTGTGCACAGTGCGCGCGGAGGAGAGGAGCCTGCGCCGTGTATGTATATGGGGTCCGCTGTAGGATACGACCGATTGCCGCCGTGCAAGGGGACCGAGCGGGGCGATAGAGCGGCCAGCGCCCCACGCCCGGGGCACCCCTTCTGTACTGCGCCGCCGTCTTCTCTGCTCCCTCCTGTCCCCGTGGCCGCCCCCCTCCGCTTTCAATCTGCAGTCTGTGTGCGCCTGTGTCCCCCACCCTCTTGTGTGCTGCTGCTGCTGCCGCTGCTGCGGGCAGGGGCTGGATGTCCGCTGCTGGCTGTGATAGCAGAATGTGTGTGTGCCCCAGGCCCCGGCGGATCGGTATGTACCAAGCATGCCTTTTACACTATTCCTTCCCCGTGGGGGCTCTGTCATATCACGCCTGCCATCATCGGACTCGTTTAATGCAATGGGTCTGCCATCTCACGCCTCTTCTCCACCAGGCATCCCAGGAGTGCCTGTCCCCTCATAGCACCCCCCACTAGGCACTGCTATTTAAGGGTTGCCTGCCAGCAGTAGGCTCTGCTAATACTGAAGGGTTACTGCATCACCGGACACTGCTAAAGCAGGACGCTTTGCTCTCCAGTGATCGGCCACAATAGCTAATGTTGAGCGGTGCATGCTCACTGCTAATGTTGATGAGGGGTGCCTTTCATCTCACGCCTGAAACTTTGATGGGTGCCTGTCATCTCACGGCAGCTCAACCCAATTACTGCAGTTTGGCGGGCAGCGTGCTATACTCTTGCCACCATAGGACACTGCTAGTATTGTGTGTTTTTTGTTTTGTGTCACCACCAGACAGCCGGCCACGAACTAGCTCTTCCCTAGTTCCAACCCTGCACTGCTAATCTTGTAGAGGGATGCCAGGCACTTCATATTGAGGACTGTTTGCCGCCTCTAGGCCTTTGCCCTTCGTGCACGCTGCCATCTAGCTCCTATCCGCACTTAACATTATAAAATGATATTGACTCCTGCTCAAATCCGGTAATGCTGGAAATGAAAGAAGTGTTAACCTATTTTAGGCCACAACCATTTACTTCTAATTCAGGGAAGTCTGCTATTTCGTGCCTACTCACTTTAAAGGGGGTCGAGGGTGCAATCGTCAGGCCCTTCTGAATGGAAGAGTACCCCTTTCAAATAACGTACTACCATATATACTTTTTGGATATCAGTGTGACTGATGACCATCGCTCGCCAATAATAGCCGGCTATCTTGTAACGTCGTCCGCTCGGAGGAGCTTTGGTTCCTCCGACGGCCGCCGTGGTGCAAACATTTCTATTGCGCGGCACTATGCCGCTGGCCTGCACCACGGTCGGGGTGGGCTGCAGGGCCTCTTTTCCGTACAGGCTGGGATGCTCTCCTGCCGCAGGAGATGGGAGCACCATGGTGCGAGAGAGCAGCACGTCTCTGCAGTGAAGCCCAGCTGCTTCTGCTATTGGATCCTAGCCAAGGCCGGCTGCCAGCCACGGTGCAGGCTTGAACAGTGAGTCATGTGGAGCAGATCCTCTTCCAGGGCCATAGCGTTTGCTTTGCTAGGATGTGAACTGCTGATGCTCGGCTAGAGTTGCACGGGTGGACCGAATGATGTGTACAAGAGGCAACATGTTGGTTAGATCGTGAATAGAGCTCTGCTGTTTGGCATTGCCTATTGTAACTTGGATGTATCTTGAAGTGATGCCATTTGTGGCCTAATTGTATTAAATAAGGGCTGAAATGGCCAATGTTTCTCTCCCACTTGCGCCTTCCCTTTTTTGTTATTGTTTTGTTTGTTGTTTTGTTAACCAGCGTCCCTGTAGTCCGTAATCAAAGGGGACTGGTAGGGCTTTCAGGGTTATATTAAGATCGCTATTGTCGTTTTCTGAAGACATCAAGTCAGGCGTTTTCAACACTCGTTTCTGACTGCCCGTCGGATCGTTTCTGTACCTCTCTAGCTACCCACAAGCCTTGCTTGGAATCCCATTAATTAAGCAGGGAAGGCCAACTGTGAAAGGTTGGTTGTGTAGTCTTGGCTTCAGCTCTATCCAATGGGGGTAGCGAGGGTGATCTCCTGCCGTTCTCCCATAGCATTCATGTCAACATGCCCATTCCATTTGTGAGATGCTTTTTCAATTCTGCATTTAACGTTACATGCTGAGTACTGCTAGCCACGTATTCACCCGAATGGAATGGGCGATGTTGACATCTATGCCCCAGCCTTTTTTTGCTTTTGGTCTTCTGGAACAGGCAAAGAGTACAGTTACAGATTTGCAGCCCTTTGGATTTTTTTTTCTTCTGTTTTCCAAACAGATTTTGCCATTACCTTTCAGTTGTTTGCCTGTTTCTATGGTTCATCGCTTTGCAGTGCACTGCTGGTGAAGAATGCCTTCCTTTAGGGTTTCTGTTGACCATAATTGGGGAGCGTTAGTCTGAAATTGGCGTCATTTCGGCACTAGTGTTCCTGGTACATACACTCCTAATTGTTATGTGCTGGCAAAGGCAACCAGCTGCAGCTTTGTTTCCACATTCGGATCTTATACGCACCCATATGGATAGTGGATACTACTGAGGTGCAAATGTCATGTGTGGGAAGAAGGGAAGCTGTTGTACAACTTCACCTGTGATATCATGCAGTAACACTACATTTTGTATGAGAAGGCAATGGTGTGTCTATTCCGAGCAATGGAGAAATTGCAGGTGCTTGGGTTGAAACGTTTAGGTGCAGTTGGCATTACTTCCACGCCACTCTTCCTCGTCCCAGTACTAAACAGCGAGGTGTCTAACATCCCACAGTAACCCCTTTTCTCTATCCACAATTCTTTGGCCCCATCCTGCCTTTGGGCATAACCGCCCGCCTGCCCCTCGCCACAACAGGTGTTTCTGTTCCTGCTTTGGCAGGTACCTCTTGGAGTTCTGCCCCCCCACCCCCCTTCACCCCTTAAGGACCACGCTCCTCTCACCACGGGCCAATCCCACTGCCAGATGGGCTGAATTCGGCTCATGGCCATGGCGGCTCATGAGATCTCCTGCTGAGAAGAGCTTCCCAGTTGAATGTTGGGCCTGGGGCCCATAGGACTCCTGTCGCCTCCGTATACCGACGGTTGAGGGATGCCTCCCAGTTGGGGGTGGGGCTCCGCCGGCCCTGTGGAGAAGATCTCTGGTGCGGCTGGAGCAGCCCGGGGCAATTGCGCCCCAGGCAAGCTTGAAAAAACATTACGTTTTTGGTGGCCTGTGCGTCTGGAGGGTCGCTAGGCATTCCATGACCTGAGCATTCTCCACCCCCTGTGCTGTGGCCTATTTCTGCTGCAACAGGGCCTGCTGGTGGTGTGTTTGTGACAGCTCCTGCACTCTGCCTGTCAACTGACATGCTTGCTGCAACAGGGAAGCATGCTGAGAAAAGGCACTATATGGAGCCTAGGTCTCATCATCCTCCTCTTTCCCCCTGCTCATCGACCCACGCAACGAAGGAAGGATTCAGTCTCTGAAGGCTGGCTTTTTTGAGATTTTCAGAAGAGCCCTACGGGAGGAGGGTATCTGGGGTTCCTGTGGTGGTTTGTCCCCTCCACCCCCACCTTCCACTTCTTCCTCATCCACGTCCTCCTGCTCTAGCTCTGCTGACACGCAGTCTTCTCAATGTAAGGACTTCATGGGAAAGTACCTCACTAAGAAAGCCACTGCTACTGTTCTTATCCAGGTGGCCCACTACACTGAGTTTCTGGACTCCAAACCCCTTGTGGTACTGCTGGGCGCCTTGAGGCCCCCTCTGCCCCAATTTAGGCGCACCTGGAAGACGGGCTTATCCTCTTCATAGAAATGAAGGGTGAAGTCCTGAGAGCATGGATAGAGCCGAAGACTTTGGTGCCCCGGTTCTTGCTGAAGCTGTATCATTGAAAGGGGAGGAGGCATCATGCCATCCAGGAGGACGACTTCCTCCCAAGCCTAGTTGGGAGGTCTTCATGGCTGCAGAATATGCTGTCAAGGATCCCACAGAAAAGAGGGTGGATGTCGCCCTGCAAAAGGCTTTTTGCAGTGATTGTCCATTGACTCCTTCTACCCTACACTGCTGAAATGGCCATAGAGGGACTAAAATTGACTATCAAGGCTGCTGCGGATGGTTTGGATCTCATTCCGGTGCTCCACAACATGAGCGTGCAAGTGGAGATCATGTCGGACCTTGCGTATGATGGGGTGAACGCTGCTGCAAACTCCATGGGCTCCGTGATCGCTGGACGGAGTCTCCTGCACATCCGTGATTGGATGACTGACTCCTGACAGAAGGCCATGCCTTTGAACATCCCCTTTGTGGGCTGCATGCTGTTTGGCTATTTCTTTGAGGATGAGGTTCATCGGGATTTTAAAGCAGAGGAAGCCAGCTGCTGCGTCCATGTCCTCCTTCCCGGCTCGAGAGTCCTACATTACTGTACCAGGCCCAGTGCTCTGGGACGGCCTCTGACTGACTGGGAGGAACAGGGTCTGGGGGTCTACTCCATCGTGTTCTTTGTGCCCAAACCATCTGGAATGTACCGGCTCATCGTATACTTGAAGGCCCTGAACCATTATATTCGTACCCAGCACTTAAAAGATGAATTCCTCCGTCGCATCATTCGTTTGTACAGGACCTGGGTTTCCTGGCCTCCCTAGACCCACAGGATGCATATTTCCATGTCCCCATCTGGTCGTTGCATCAACAGTACCTGGGGTGGGCAAGGACCACTTCCAATTCCGGGTGCTGCCCTTCGCCCTGAAGTCGGCACCTCATGTCTTTATTAAGGTGATGGACCGATTGTGGCAGCTCTTCACCTACAGGGGATCCAGGTATTCACCTGGTTGGGCGACTGGCTCTTCAAGACCTTGTTGGAGGCTCTCCTGCTTCAGCCAGTGGAGGCCACGTGCAGACTATGGGCTTCAACTGGTCGAAGTTGCATCTGCTGTTTTTCCAGGACGTACAGTTTATCGGAGCGAGGTCCATGAAATGACCAAAAATAAATGAAAGGTGAAATTCCCAAATTCTTTTGATCGAAAAACAAAAATAGCTTTTGCACTTTTTTGGGGATAATGCGGGGGATGACCCCCTGCGCAGACCCCTTAACTGGACCTTCAGACCTTTGTCATGCTGCTCACGGGGGTGAAGTCTGTCTTACTACAGTCGCACAACCCTGCCACGGTGGCCTGTGTGAAGGACTGAGGAGCTCACGCTCCGAGTCTCTGGTGCCCCTGGCCCTGCGGTTTGGGGCCTGGGTCAAAGGTCCCCCTCCTGGCCTTGTCTGCATGTCACATCCGGGGTCAGAACAACACTGTGTCAGACCAACTCAGCAGGGTGTTCCCTTCAGTGGAGGAGGTGGTCTTCCGGGTGCTTGGGTCTGCGGTTCTGGACCTGTTTGCCTCTCCCCTGAATGCGAAGGTCCCACACCTCTTCTCCTGGCTTCCCTACATGGGGAGATGGGGTTAGCCTCCATGTCCGTACCCTGGCTGAAAGGGCTTCTAAATGCATTCCCTTCCCCCTCCCCCCTCATCCAGAGAGTCTTGCCGAAGATCCGGGATTCTCAATCTGAGGCGATTCTGGTGTTTCCTCTCCGGCCACACAGGTGTTTGTTCCCCCTCCTGTAGGACTTGACTCTCCCATGGCCTGGAACTGGCCCGAAGAACCTAGTCTGGGGGGTTCGCCTGAGGTGCGGGAAGCTCTTGGAGGAGGTGGCTTCCTCCATTCACTGTGATAGACGTCCTTCCACCTGAGGGCCTATGAATGGCACTGGGAGAACCTGTATGTCATGGTGTCTGCTGCAGGGGTGTCCCTCTCGCTTGGGTTCTTGGGCTCTGCTTCTGCAGTTTCTCCAGGAAGCTTTTAACGTGGGGCTCTGTCTCCATCCTTCGGGCTCAGTTGGCTGCCTTCAGTCTTTCTGGGGTCCTGCAGCAGGGGAGCGCAGGTTGCTGAATCCGGCGGAGCGGATCCTGAAGAGTTTATCATTGGCTCGACCTGTTTCTGCCTCTGGGCTGTACCCCTGCTATCTCTCCTTGGTCCTGAGGGCTCTGAACCAACCCCCCCACGTCCCACCCTGTGGATGAAATCCAAAGACTGTCTTCTTAGTTGCCATTTACATTGAGCCGGAGGCTGCGTGAGGTCTAAGCTCTCTCCTGTTAGGCCCCTTACCTGGTGGTCTCTCCTAATGCCTTGTTCCTCAAGCGTCGTGCCTCCTTTCTCAAGGTGGTGTTAAAGTTTCACCTCTCCCAGGAGATCGTTGTTCCCTCCTTCTCCCCCTCCTCCTCGGAGGAAGAACGCTGGGCTTCCTTGGATCTGTCCTGGGGTATCTGGAGCGGACCATGGGTCTTTCGTTACTCCTCAAGTCTGTTTGTCACATTTTGGGGGGCAGGGGCCCCTCACCAGATAGGAAGGCGTTTGTGTCCACAATCAGTCGATTGCTGTGAAATGCCATCTCCCTGGTCTATTCATCTGTGGGTTCCCCTCTCCTGGCTGGAGGGCAGGGCAGGTCCATGCGGAGCACGGCTTCCTTCTGGGCAGAGGTACATGGTATACAGGGCATTTGCAGGGCTGCCACCTGGGCTGACGCTAACCTGCTTGTTCGCCACTATTACCTTACTCTCCACCACCAAGAGGCTGGCGCTTTTGGTATTGGGGGGGGGGGGGGGGGAGTTTGAGTGTTGCACTTCTGTGATCAGCTTGTTGATGCCGCTGTCTGCTTTGGTGTTGGCCAGTTTGCATGTATACGGCTGGTCAGTGGGTTTTGTTCTAGGCCCATTCTTGTGGCATACCTCACTGTTTAGTACTGGGAAGAGGAAGAGGGACGTGGAAGTAACGCCCGGATTACTTACTGGTAATCTTCATTATCCCTACTCTTCCTCGTCCCGCCCCTCCCCTGCTGTCCAATGGGCCTTTCGAGCAGGTGATAGTAGTAACTGTTTGAGTGGTAGGCAGGTTGTTCTGACCGAAGGTTGGAGGTCGGGGCCAACGTGTGTCGAAAGAGAAAAGGGGTTCCTGTGCGAGGTGCGATACCCCACTGTTTAGTACTGGAACGAGAAAGAGTAGGAGAAATGAAGAATACCGTTAAGTAATTCGGGCACTGCACACGACTAATAACGTTTGTGGTTCAAGAATGCCCTTTTTGCATTTGTTCAAGTAGCACCTTGCACAGGACAAAATCATTACACCTGGCCTAAACTAATTCATGTTTAAAATAACACCCATTTTTCTTTAATAGCGGTGACCTGGTTTTGTATATTTTGTATAACATTTTATACTTTTTTAAGCTCTCCGACCTACATGCTCACTTGTACCTCTGTACCCTGGATTCCCTCGGTGCATTCCTCTCCGCGTTTCAGTGTTCCTGGGATCCTCTGCATTGACGCACTTGCGGAATATTTGTTTCGTTCTGCTACAGCTATGCCAATGGGATGTTAGAGCGTGTCCTTCTTTTTTTTAATTTATTTTTTTGTCCTAAAATTACGTTTTCATATTGTCCAGGGTACAACTGTGACATTTTAATCCTTGCCCATCCCTGGGCTACTGACCAACAGCACACAAGTGCAAGCATTACTGGCACTCGAGTGTCGAACGGAAGACCATTTGGAGCCAGAGGCACAGGTTCCAATTGCTTTTTAAAAGGCACTTTTAAGAATGAATGTTTTGAGAAGAAAAAAATAGTTGTCTTAAAGCGGTCCTGCATTCCGTAACGGACTGCTAGAAAGTTTGAAAAATATGACTATCCGTTTCCATCTTCTCCTATAGCCTAGATCTTGTCAGTAAACTTATTTGTAGGCATTCCCTTCCAGGGTCCTCGGGTACAGGAGAGTAGTACACTCTTCATTTTCTTTGAATGTATGCACACGCCATCTTGAAGTGTAGGACTGTGGGTGAGCAGAGACACCATGCACCTACCCCTCTGCTTTCAACAGGAGAAGGGAATAGCATCCATGCACACCCCTACCTCAGAGTATGCGCTGTACTTTCTTAATGCACCTCATTCAGGCAGGAGGAAACGCACAACCTGCAATGTTTGGCTTGAAGTATTTGGTCCAGTCGATGACCTCAGCCCTCTTCATGTAAATGACAGTAGTTCAGAATTGGGTACCCGATCTTTGGAAAGGATTGTGGATTGTGGACCTTTTTGCTCCCTGCACCCTCTACCTCATTCAGTCCAGTGTCAGTCACACTTCTTTTTACTTGAGCTCATTTTTATTAAAATGAGTAATTTGGCAGTGGGGAGCTGTTGTGTTGACTTACCCATGCTGCCGCCAAATTTGCTAGTGTACAAAGCGAGTAAACCCTGCCTGGCATAGTTGCATAGTTTTTATTATTTTTTTTAAGCGCTCACAATACTAAATCATGTCGAGCAGGGTTTAATTTTCATTGCGAACTCTACTTGTCGGGCAACATTTAATTGTAATTGTACACACTGCCATCCGAGCATGGGAGGCAGCCTGTGCAATGGATCCCTATGGCGGGCCTCATACTACATGGGGATCACCAGCATTTGTGCCCCCATGAAAATCCATGCTGGCGCGAATGCTAGAGCATTTGTATGGTGGAGAGAAAAAGAGGTGGAGGAAATGCAAGTTGCATTCCGTCCCACCTCTCCACCATACAAATGGTTGATGATGTACAGTGGCATGAATAGAAGGTTTAAAAGCCTCGAGTAAGGATTCAACACCTTCCATTTGCATTAAAGCTCACTGGAACATGAGCTCCATTGAGTCTTCATCTCAGGACCTTGAGTATGATGCACAGCACAAACATATATTTGTAAGCAGTAGTAATTTAATGAGGCATGAATAAAGTGTTGATTTACACCCAACTGGGCATCGGGAAATTCAGGTTGGCAAAAAGGAAACTCCTGAAGTTCTGTTTCACTCAACTACCATCCATTTTAAGTAGCAAAAGCATATAGACTGGTTCAAATCACTGGTTTCTCTTGCTATAGAGACATTCGTCCTCTTAACAGCACAGCGCTAATTGTCTGTGAGGGATGCCATGCGTTACCCTTCCCATAGGTTAAGCATGCTTCCAAGGAAGGATGTACATGTAACTTCTCAACTATATTCTGTTAACAGCTGCCGTGACAACGGTGGTGAGTGGTCTTCTTGCTGATCATTTTGTCAGCATCAAAGGCTCCTAGCTCTTAATGAGAATGTCTTACTGTGAGGAAGGGTATGCTTGTTTGGTTTACCAAGAATAGGACCTCTTGCTTACCTAAGCAGGATCTCCCTTGGGGAAATCCTCCCTAACATTCCTCTTAAATTCACTCCCCTCCGGGTCACAGTTGGACATTGGCATCTGGTCTTCTTTTGTAACGGACATGGTTTATTCTAGATTGTTTTACCTTGCTAATGCAGTTGGGTTTATTTTTCTGCTTTCTCAGCAATAACCTCTGAGCTGTCTGGCTTGTGCATGAAGGAGAGAAGATCCAGGGGTCTGTTGGCTTTGACCAATGTCTCTGAAAAAGCAACAGAAGCTCTCCCGTGGGCATACTGTGATGGGCCATTTTTTTCATTTGGATTTATTGTGGACATGGTGTTCCAAAGGTATGGTTGTGCAGATTAATGCAGTTGACGGGTCATTGCTACAGCCATATTGGAAAAGATTTACAAGCAGTGGTTTGTTGGCATGACCAGATGGCGGTGATGGCTTAAGTAACACATCAAAAAGAGACAAATGCAGAGCAGGATATATACTCCGACGGCTAGGGCTTCATATTTACCACTCTAGTCAAAACATCTGGAGAGCCACAGGTTGCAGACCCCTGCAATCAAGGGGTCTAGAGCCTGCCCAATCGACATTCAAATTGCCTTTAGGGGGTCACGCGATTCTCTGGTTTTCAGAGAAATAATTCTATAGTTGTAATGTTTCTACAGCTTGATGCATGGCTTTCTTTCTTGGAATTCTCGGCCCTGCATCTAAAGGGAAGTTTTCAATAGTGAGAATGGAAGGAGGATGGCACCCTATGGGGCGGGATGATTTGGTGGGTGAAACGTGAGGAATCTAAACAAGCGAAAACTGGGCAACTTAAGCATATCGTTTTAATAACGTCCTAATTGTTTCCCCAAAATGTGCTATAGTAGCCATATGACAGGATTTAGGGTTGGATTATGGTTATAAACCACCGGGGGACCTTCTTATGTACTGCTATGCTTGGCTGCTGTTCCCATCACCAGCCTTTTCTCTGACTCGTGCCTGCCTCCTGTAACCTTTCCTTCATTTGAGCTGCATCAACACATCCTCCTTCCTTGGCCTTCTTTCTATTTACTATCTTCTTCCTTTTGTATTTTTCTCACTCCTCTATCCCTCTGGTTGTTTTGTCTGCAGACCGTCAGTGCAGTCTTTCACTTTTCACAATAATTCCATTCCGGTCTGATTTCTGCGTTTTTTTTTTTTTCTTTTTTCATTTTTAATAGTGTTTAGGGCTCCAGATAAGAGGTGGGAGTATTTGACACCCTACTTTTGGAAGTTAAGAGCAAATGTATTTTCCATGGAGTGAGGGGGTAGTATTTTCCATGGAGTGAGGGGGTAGCTCTCATTGTAGACAAAAATACATTTCATGTTCACATACATGTGTTGCAACACATACTTTGTATGCCCAGTAATGAACACATATGAATGTGTGGTGGGTTTTTCTGTTTTTGTGTTGTTTTTTTCCGGGGCTATTTGTCTAATTGTTAAGCAGAATACTTAGATATCTATCCGTCGAGCTGGGTGTTCTGTCTCTCTATGCGCTCCTCCCTTTCCAGCTTGAGTATCTACCTTATTTCCCTCCAGCATTTTTTTAAATGGCTCGCCTGAATTACTTAATTATGAATGTTTATATAACGCAGACATGCTCCACAGCGCCTCAGCGAACCTTGGAGAAAAAAGTACATCGAGCTAGAACAAGTGTAGTAAATGCAAACAACTGTCTAAGAATCAAAGGTTGCAGTTAAAACTTGTAAGTTACGTCATGTCTCTGTACAGTAGTAATAAATATAAGTAGGGATGTACTAATGTCCTTATTACATGCGTTGTGTTGGAACGGTACTGGGGAGTTTATTACTTTGTTGTAGGGCTTTGGTCTGTAATTTCTGTCAAACTGGAACCGCTTGATTGTTTTGGGCCCTGCCTGTCTCTGATCAGTGAAGACCAGCCCAGTGGGTCTGTAGGTGCATGGGATGGGTGGAAGAGGCTGTGCAAGGGTAGACTGTAATCAGAAAGTTGGATAACTGGGGAGAATTGCCTGGGAAGAGAAACTTTGAAGTGGGTTGGCTTAAGTGCAGCTTCTGAAATTGCCAGGAGGAGGGAGCTGTCTGCTCCTGTGTGTAGCCTGGTTAGCGTGATACGAACAGGAGCTACTTCTGACTCCCCCCCACACCCTCTAACCAACTGGTGCTCTACAAGCGCACCTAACTGACATTAACTTGGTGTGTTTATAAAAGAGTCTGGGGACAGATACAGGAGAAACCAGCACATTTTGACATATATTATAGACGAAATGTTAGCATGGAAGACAATTTGAGACTTGCTATGTGCTAGCTCCTTGTTCCCTATGGGTAGCCCCTACTTGCTGGGTGATGTTTGTCAAATCTTTATTTCTACCTGTGAGGAGTAAGTCCGACATGGGGTTGGCATGTCTGACTTTTATTGAAGATAAAAGGGAAAGGGGTTGGGAAAAGGCCTATCTGACCCTGCTCCAGGAGGAATTTCCCTACCTAAACCAAAACGTGTCAAAGTTTTATCCTGACCCGCGGATTGGGAATTAAACTATAAGATGAAAAGGGAAATGTCTTTTAATCTTGAAATGTTCAGAAGAACATTCTTGGTTCCAGAGGGTAGCTCTGGATTCTTCCTTGCTCCTTGAGACTTTTTACCTTGGTAGGCCAGCTGCCACACTTGTAGACAAACCAATCCTCTCTAATTGCCTGGAGTACTCCCCTGCCAGGACACACACCTGAAATGGTCTGCTTTGTTCTCCTGCCAAGACTTCTGTTTTCACACACTCTGGGCCTTCTCCCGCTTCCACAAGTCCTTTATGTACAAGGTTAGATAATGTATCTCTTTGATATTCATTCTGTTCCTTAAGTATTTGCAGTTTGCACATCCACACGTTAGAAGAGGGGTTAGTTGTAATTTCTTACCCCTTTGTAATATGTCCATACTGTGTCTCTGTAAATAGGTTTTCATATATTTGCACTAGGCGTGCTCGCAGATATGCCCCAGTGTCCCCTCTGGGTGGACTCGCCGCTCTTCGCAGGCATTGCTTCACTTTCTCGCGAGTTGTAGATGAAGGATTCTAGCCTGCCTTCCCCTCGCAGCCACCTTCTCTATGTACGCCAGTCCTCCACGGCTTCTGCTGGACATGCCTGCTTTCCTCTGCTTTGGTAGGCGGAAGGTTGCTTTTATCCATCAACAAATACCCAGGAGTCCCTCACCAGCTTCTGGCATTCATGCAGAGTTTCTTTTCTCCATCTGAAGCCACTTTGCTTGCCCACACCAGTTTTGGCTTTTCAGTACCCTGCTCCTCGTAGCAAGGTTCAGCTCTGTTGCCACAGCAGCTGTAAATGTCTCTCGGTTGGGCTGCTTACATTTCCTGTGCCGGGAAACACTAGCACGCTCGTTGAGTTTGTGATTTACTCCATTCTTTCATCTTCGTTCGGGGATTCTGGTAACCGAGGTCCATTGTTGACAATATATTTATGGAGTTGTAACCGGCATTAAAAGGTTTTGATGGCAAACCAGTTCTGTTTGTGGAATTGACAAAGGCGATTCCATCAGATTGGTGAGGTTGGTTTATAGATTTCGTGCGGGGGAAGGGGTTTCCCGGTTCTTCATAGGAAAAGAAGAGGCTGCATGACAAAAGACCATGAGGGTTTCGGACATGGGGAGGTTATTTCCAAGAGAAAATGGGGGTAGCATGTCTCACCCGATGGAGCCGTGACAACTCCGCAGAGGCTTTCTATTCCCATTTGATCCTCCCTCGTATAGCTGCCCCAAGGGTCGGGATCGGGTAGTGGCTGCTGTCCCCTGGCCACATGGGAAGGGGTTACTGCCAGGAGATCAGTGGTGACTCCACCGGATTTATCAGACGCCTGTAGGTGATAGTTTAACTTTGAGGATGAGAGGACAATATGGGGAAAGTCCACCGGGTAGGAGCTTAATCGGTTTATCGTGCCCCCCTAAGAGCCAGTCTGCCTCGCCCTTCTAGACTGCGAACGACTTTCCTTAAATAGTTTATTTTTGTTGTTTTTTTTAACAGACATGCACTACTTTTTTAAATGTACTTTTCTTAATCCGTCTTGGCCCTGGTAGTCTTTAGACCATTCACAAGTTTTCAGTAAACTGGCTTGATTTAGTTATCTCCATTGATGATTGGGGTGCTTTCTGGGTCAGGACTGGGCATTCAGCTGCAGTAGTTGTGCTATTCAAGGCACACGGTTCAAAGTTGGAGCGCTGTGGTCTGAGGATGGGGGGAGGGATCTGTAGGTGCTTGTATTTTGGTCTTGAAAAGGAGGATGAGGGGGGCTTTCTAGGGATGTACAAGATGCTAGTTAACTGTGCCTCCGTTCATGTTTCTCAAGTTAATAAACGAATGGTTGACAAGTGCTTTTGCCGTTGTTGTCAACCGGTTGTCCTGCAATGACCAGTATATCCAAGGAGCAGCTCTGATTCCTTCCTCTTATTTTTAATTTCTAAGTTGCCATGTCACTTGAAGGCCACCACAGCAGAGCAATGCTGATTTCTGGTAGCCTGGATTCCTTGCTCTACTGTTCACTCCTAGATCATAAACGCAGTAAGTAGCATTTTTCAAGAACAACATATGTAACAGTGTAGATAGAAGATGACTACATATACTGCAGATGTTCTAATTTTTGCGTTCACTTTTTGTCCTGAGTATTTGATGGCAGGAGTTGATGTGTCAGCGACTGCCTCTTGTGTGTATTATTCATATCCGTGGCTATCAGTCAAAGGCGAATAGATGCATGGTTTGGGTGGGGGAGAAAGCGAGTTAGACGACTTTGCCCAAACCTATAAGCCAAAACTATTACCAACACATAAGTTAGATGCTGGGATGTAAGGGTGGACACAGCCTGTGTGTTTGGCTTTTTCCCCACCCAGTGACCGCCAAAGGAAGCGCTAATAACTAGGGCCATTTCTGCTCACTACCCATCCCTCCTTTCCAAAAACAACCCCTACTGGGATCTGTTTACGCTAGCTTACTATTGGGTATCAACATCAAACTATGGACTTTTATGAGCTGTTATTGCTTTTTTGAGCCCCATTCCGAAAGCTAATGGCTTACAAACTGTAAATCCGCTCCGGCATAAGAAAAATGTCTACACCAAGTGTGCCTTCATCTATCTGATTATATAAGCAATATGTGGGTTCTCGCATCGGTTAGCACAGAGTTTCTTTTAAAAATAAGCATTGTCAAAACCAAAATTTGGATCCGCCACAGGTATCTGGCATTTTCTAAGCAGTGCCATCATATGACGCGGACCTCGCACGATTTCCAGGCGGTTCTGTGCTATGTTATTGCCTGACGCAAATGCCTAATGGTAAGATCTGGCCATAATATGGCAACAGCTGGCAAATGTTGAGAACCTTGGTGTATGAAGGCAGTGCCTGACAACTGACTATCCCAATCATACATAGCCGCTTAAACTGTTGACTTTGCCAATGATGGCTTTGTTTTGAACGTGACTTCACCACAGCATTTTAAAATGGAAGTAAATGCACATATATCGTAAAAAACTACCAATTGTGAGAACGGCCCAGGAGTATGACAAAACGTAAACAGAAATTGGTTTTTGATTGAACGCAACTGCTGTATTGAATTCTGCACGTTTTGCTTGCACTGGAATGATGCAAGCAGCGAGTGTCCTAGAAAACACGTGGCCAGTAAATATAACTCTTATATTCCGTGCAGCTCCTCTTGCCTTCCAAAGCCATCTGACCTGCTTCCCTCTACTTAACTTGGCCCCAATACTCCCCTTTACCGATGCTCCTTTTTTATACTTCGCCCCTATGGCCGTTTTCGTTCAATCAAACGGGCTCCATTCCTCTTCCGACATCCATGTGCTCCTCTTGTATCTCCATCGTTTTCCTCTCCAGCTTCCCAGTTGCTCGCCTTGCACCCCCCCCCGCTTATCCTGTCTTGCGCCCTTCGCTTAAACCGGCCCAACTGCTTCTCAGCTCCTTTCTTCTCCCCTTCTAACTCCAGACACTCTCTCCTTTTCTTCACTTGCTTCCCCTCTGCTCCATAGGCTATCCTTCCTATTGCTAGAAGGACAGCCCTTAAAATTAGATGGAAACTGCATACCTGCCTTTGCCCTGTTTTCATTATTTATCTGCTGCTGCACAAAGCTTTCCAAGGAGCTAGGAAATAGATCCATTACTAGTAAGTTTCCATTTTTGCAGGGACATCACCACATGGAACCTTACCAGATACTCCCCTTCCCATGCGCAAACACCCCAATGCGCAGCCCTTTAGTACAGGGATTGTGCACCCAGCTTTGTTGGGCACTTTCAGGAATCCACAATCAATATATTATTTGTTCTCCCTCATTTCATTGTGAAGAACCCCCTGCAAGGTTCAAGTGTCATTCTGAAACTGAAGTCAAAGAGCTGCCTCTGCATCAGGTGAGTGTTTACGGGTGCGGTTGCGCAGAAGTGTGTTTTGGCCAGAGGCTGTGTACTATTTGAGAGGAGTTTGAGACTTGTCAGAGACAATGGGGACCTCGGGGAGAAATGACTAGGAATTCTGGCCTCTGCCCTGTTCGCCTGCCTTGCATACGTGAAAGATTTGATTTGACATTATAAGTACACATTAGGGTGACATGACTAATTTAATGTCCCTGATATACAGTCCCATCCTAAAATTCTGGTTAATAAAAACCGTGATTTCTCAAAATGTATTTAAAGAATTAAATTAAATCTAAAGAAAGATGGTCTCCAGCTTTATAGCAAAGAAATCACTACAATGTTATATACTCACAATTAGTTCGCAAAACAAACTTCCCTACCTTTAAATCTTACTAATATCAATTCCCATAAGCATTTGTTTCCACAATCACTTCTAGGTATATTGTGTACCCTAGATACTAGGCATTCTAAACTCTTCTCTTGCTTGAAATCGGAACTTCCTTAAAGTGTCAACAGGGGGCATAATATTGTTGCTTAATTGATTTTAAAGATACAACCTTAATTTTCCCCAATTATTGCCCCACGGCCACTATTTATAGGAAATAAACGCACTCTCTACATTAAATGTGGTCCAGGGGATTCTTGCATGTGTGTAATCTTCTCTGAATATGTGTGTGCAACTTTCAATCTACCCATGTTTATAGCTTTCAATTAACTTGTGTAGTTTGCAATCTATTCTGTTAAGTTACCTATCTACTCTACAAGTTTGGGCTGCAGATGCAATATTCTCCAGTAAGAGGTACCATGCTATCACATCCAAGCTGTTTTACCTTACACACAGGTCCCCTTGTGCAATTGAAGACCAGGAACATCAGGGGTTTAACATTCTGTATGATTTGAATAGGCTAAGTTCAATGTGCTAATTTCTATTGCGCAAACAGCTAATTTATGATTACGCTCTCTCCGGCCGCAAATATGCATAATATCTCAATGGGCATTAATATGCCATGCCTTATTGATTACATTCTTATGCAGGATGACTTCTTTGAATACCTAGTCTGCAGGCTCTTTCTCTCTCCTGGCCTTTCTCTCACTGTGGCCACTATCTACTGGCCGCCTGGGCAGGTAACCTCCTGCCTCACTGAGTGGGCGGATCTCTTCTCCTCCCTCCTCTATCCCTCAATTTCTCCTCCTTGGAGACCTTAACATTCACTTGTAAACTTCTTGTACTGTTGTAGGACTCTTTCACAACCTCTGCGACTCACTCTGTCTCTTTATTCTTCCCTCTGGCCTGACACACTCTGCAGGGCACACCCTGGATGTTCTGATCTCCTCCGACATCCTCCTCTCAAACCCTCTTGCCACTCCTCTCTCCTGGAGTGATCACTTTATTCTTTCCTCCCATCTCTCCCTCTGTCCCTCTCTACCCCGCAGTCAAAGCTGACTCTACCTTCTTGGCCATCTGACCCATGAAGCGTGTCAGTAGAGGCTTTTGCTACTAACTTCTCTCCTCCTTTTGCACCTTTGGCTGACTCACATCCTGATGCAACCATTTCTAACCTTCCTTGTTCTATCGCTGACACTCTTGATGTCCTTGCCCTTGTCAAGACGATCCACTTGATCCCCAAATCCAAGTGCAAATCTAACCTCTTCACCCTCAAACGCAAGTGCAGGGTGGCTGAGAGGAAGTGGAGGGCTACAGGTGCACCACCTGATAAACTGGCCTGCTGCCTGCTCCAAAGGCAGTACAGGCTCTCTGTCCTCGTCAAGAAGAGAGCACGCATTCAAGCCCAACTCGGCCGAACTCTACAAGGAGCTGGTTAACCCTGCTGCAGTGCCTACCTCTCCTGTTCCCTTCCAGGCCCTCCTCACGGCCTTGGCCTCTCATTTCATCTAAAATCTCTGGACATCCTGTCCACCCTCTCTTCCTCTTTCTACTCCTCCAATCCTGGCCTGCCTGTGGCCTCCTCTCCTGCTCCCTTCTCTTCCTTTCCCCTGTTCAGCCCCGACGATGTTTCTATACAAGTCTTGTCAAAACAGGTTCTTCCAGAACCATCAAGGACCACATCGACATCCATGCTCCAGCCCTGGCCGATTTCTGCAATCACTCTTTTGCCACTGTAACCTTCCCCTTCCCCCTGAAGCTCTCCCTTGTGCACCCCCTCAGGAAGCCCTCTGCCGATCCTTCCTCGCCAGCTAACTATTGCCCGATCTCTATCGTTCTTTTCCTGGGCAAACTCTTGGAAATGTTGGCCATCTCCCAGCTTAACTTTCATACTGAAGCTGTTGGTTGTCTCCATGACCATCAGTCTGGCTTCAGAGCGGCCAGAAGCATGGAAACTGCTCTCCTGAAAATCTGTGAAGACCTGCTCTCCAACCATGATTCTAACCTTAACGTCTGTCCTCGTTCTCCTTGATCTTTCTTCTGCTTTTGCCATGGTACACCATGCCATCCTGCTCAAGCGCCTCTGTGATTACCTGGGTATCACTGATTAGGCCTGGCTGACCTCCTTTCTCACTGGCTGGCCCTCTCAGGTCTAACTTGGGTCCTTCTTCTCTTCTATCTCTCTACCTGTGGTGTTCCCCGGGGGTCTAACCTCTCTTCCTGGCTGTTGAACCAATGCCTGGCACCTCTTGCCCACCGCATTGTTGCGCTTTGCTCCAACTTTCAGTGTTCTGCTGATGACACCCAGCTCTCTTTTAGGCTCCCCTTGGCTGCCTCTACTCCTCTCATTCCTGACTGTCTGCAATTCAGGAGTGCTGTGCCTCTAATGATCTCTGCCTTAATGCCAGTAAAATGGAGATCCTCCTCGTCGGAACACCAGCTCCCTCCTTTCCTCTCTCTGGCTGCCCACTCTGGGACCTCTTCCTGCTCCTACCCGTGAGGCTAAGAACCTTGGCGTCATCTACGACTCCACCCTCTCCTCCTCTCCTCACATCTCCGTCTCTAAGAAGTCAAACTATCAGCAGCACCTGCTCAGAGGTATTCTTGCTTTCCTCACTTTGCCCCAGAAGCTCACCGTCTCCAGAGTTCTGGTCCTCTCAAGGCTGGACTACTTCAATAGCCTCTTTCTAAATCTTCCTGCCTCTACTCTCCGTCCTCTACAACTTATCCAGAACAGGACTGCAATTTGTACTTGGCCTCAAGCCCAGGGATTATATCTCTCAAGCTCTGAAACCTCTTTGTTGGCTCCCAGTGGTGGCAAGGATCAAGTTCAAGACCCTCTGCATTGTCCACTAGGCTTTCTGGGGCCTCGGACCGCACTACCTCCAACTCTCTCTTCCTAAGTATCTCCCATCTCGAGCTCGCCGCTCATCCTCCTCCAACTCTCTGAGGGTCAGCCGCTTTTCCACGCATGGAGAGTTGGGGGCAGATCTTTCTTCAGCTGGGGCCTCCCTCTGGAACAGCCAGCCCCCTCGCTCTCTCAAACTTGAGCAGAACCATCTCCGGTTACGGAAGCAACTCAAGACCTTCCTCTCTACGGCCGCTTTCTCTCTTCCTCTCCCCTGCTGGTCACCTGGCCACCCTTTGAACTTGGGCCCAGGTCCCTGCCTGTCCAGTTGCAGCTCGCACTCGGCTCCCCCAGCACTTGTCTGTATCTGTAACTCTGCAGTCCCCCGTCTCTGCACTTATGAGCCATCCGTTAGCTGCTCTTTCTGCCTACCTGCACTGAGCCACCTGCTGGCTGCACTTTTGTTTACCTGCACTTCTCCACCCCCTTGCACTTCTCCCCTTCCCCGAATGACACAAGCCCTAGTAAGATTGTTGTTTTGTCCGCCCTCTGTTTCTCCCCCTTCCTTGTCTTGTCACGCCTAGAAACACTTGTGTACAGGCGCCTTATAAATGCCAACTCATATCATATGCCGCATGAGCCAAGGATTCTGTATTTAAGGGTGCTTAATTTTACAGAAACCACTGTGCATTGAAGTGTCACCAAATGCAGTGAGATTTAAACTGTGCGTCTCAATACAAAACGCATTGGGCTTTATGGAAATTACATCACACTTGCTACTCAGTTTAAATGGGAGGCACAGGGCACCAAATGTAACACCCTGCATCTGTATCTTTATCAGATTATCATTCCCCTTGGCATTCCCAGCCCTCTATTAGATTTACCATGGACAGTACTCTGGGCAATTTGGATTTATATTGGGGTTTCTATACTTTCATACTATACTTGGGAGCCAGTCAGTCTGGAATTACTCCATCAGCAAGGCCTCTTCATCTGCGAGTCTGGAACCAATCTCCAGTATGGGCTAATCATCTCTCCATGAAAGAGCTTCTTTCACCATCCTGCCTGGCAATCAGTCCTCCACCTGGTTTGAGCTCTGCTCCCCGGCCACCACCCTCCAGGTGTAGCCAGAAATGTTCTTCAATATTTATCTCCCAATGCTAATCTATTACTTGTGTGTAAGCTATTTTCTTATCTGCTGTGACATGAAAGGAGGGGCTCGTCTCTCTAAATCCCATGTCTGTGTACGATATGTATTCACAGATGGTATTTTATTTGTCCCACTTTTTCATTCACCCACCCCCCACTTATGCAACTGGTGAATTTTATATAGGTTACAAGATTTCATTTTTAACTATGAACTGCAATTTGTTCTCAGTGGATGGGTCCTTTCACTATAAATGTATTACTTTTTGTAATCTAATTTGGGGTTAAATGCAACATATGTAACTTTCTTAGATTAGAAGTCAAGAAAATCTGACTTCTGCACATTCTCCTCCATGATGTTAGTATGTGTTAAAGGAAGTTTCTTTTGTTTGTTCACAGTGAGCCCATGACTTTAGCTAAGTGGATTTCATGATGTGCTTGGATTCGATATATTTGATGGGTCTCTTTATACTTTGTCCTCTAGCCAGTGTCTGGCAATATTTCATGAGGCCTGGGCTCGGAACTACTTTGAACACCATGAATCTGGGACTTACTTTGGAGTAGAGCAGTGACTGCCCTTCTTTCCGTCTTACCACAGCGTGAACCAATTCAATACTTTTTACATGGCTCTTTAAAAGTTAACTCAAAATAGTCTTTTTCATTTTTTTTTATTGTGCATATAGTTTTACATTTAAAACCTCACACGAACAATCCATTATTATTCAAATAATCTAAAACCAAAATTGACCAACCCCATCACTTCCCAACATTTATACATCAAAAATTACAAACCTTCCAAAACGGTAAACTTCTCTAAAAGTCAAACCAGCATTAACATCTGGGACGATTAAAATAGTGTTTGTTCACATGTCTTAAGACAATTTATATTAACTCTCATTAAGAGTTGTTAAAGTGCATTTTTAAGTGCAGTCGAGGTGGCCATCGTTAGTCCAATTTCATAAATACTCAGACTGTGAAATAACCAGTGTTTTACAAATCGATAAACACTATTCGCAATGGCAAAGCTGTGATTCACAATACAGTACTAGATTCTTAAGGGTTTCTGTTTTTTTGCCACGACTGAAGTAGTGAATTTTTAGGGCCCCACCTCCCCATAACTACTTCAGTATGTAAAATACAGTATTTAATTAAAGTGAAGCGAACTAAATGGAAAAATACAATGGAAAGTTTACCATTGAGAGGAACACATTTTCAAATTACAGATGTCTTTTCTTTACACATGGCAGCCGAACTAATATGCTGAGAAAACCTGTTATTTTTTCAGAGCTGCGAAAATAAGTGTTCTGGGACCTGAGCTGAGTTCTTTTTTTGATAATTGAACTCCGGATGTGTGGGCCTTAGTGGTTTTCTACATGTGGCAGAATTTCCAACTTCCATATAAGTGTCTCCTCATGTCCTAGCATGGACTAAAAAACGATATTTAAAAGGGCCTTAGAAATGCGCAGACTGTGAACTTTTCTTTTACTTTGTTAAAAAATGTCCCTTGGGTGACTTTGACAGGTGCAACCCAAACCAAGAGGCAGAAATGTACACAGAATCCAATTTTGCAAACAACGCCTCTTTCCTTCTATTAGATTACTTTCTGTTCTCCGTTTACTCCGGGGAAAGGGTCAGTTCTACACACATCATTTACAGCACCTGGACAAAACTTCCAGTTGGAAATAAGAAAACATGTCTGATCAAGGACTCCTCAGAGCACACATGCATTCACCCAGGGGGTGAACCAAAAGCTTCCAAAGCTCAGTGAGATTATGAAGATCTATATAAAGAACCAATGCTAATTTGAAAAGAAAACTAAATCCGAAATTCCAAGGAAATATTGATTAGTTCCCTTCCAGGTGTTCAACCTAGGGATGATACTAAAACTAGATACACAAACATGAATAACAAGTAGTGTCTGTAATGCTCTGTAGCACTTAAAACAACAATATTTAACAAACAATGAGAGTGATGGTCTAAACAGTCCTATGCGTTTCAGGGCCACACGCCCCATCATCAGGGAAACACCCTCTGATTTTTTGCAAATGAAAAGGATAATGGTCTTGTGTTCAAAGTACTGCCATGAATTTACATTACCGTCTACTAGTTAAAGAACAGAGCACAAAAGTAAAATTGCCCAACCTTAATAATAGGGCCGTTCACAAGTAAAACACTGCGATGCATAAATGGAGACCAACACGGAAACCGTTTCTGTCAGTTCAGTCTTCCGTAAACTAAAAGCAGAAAATGAGCTGTAATGAGCAAGTAGTTTTTATTTTTTGTAAAACAGGAAAATGTAGAGACCCGCCACCACACCCATAGTGGAAAATCAAATATTCTGAAATACCTGAAAGCTAAGAGAACAAGTTCACAGTTGAACACAAACGCTATATCAACAGCCTTAAACTGCAAACAAGAGAAAGCATATCCAAAGGAGACCACATTTAGCCCTCCAGACTGTGCTTGCACCAACCACGCGAAGTACCTGTACGGAAAATCTGTTGGGAATCCGTTCAGAGCTGCTGTGAGGAAGCTGTCTGATGCAACCACACAAAGTGAAAAGTACAATTTTTCTTTTTTTGTTTTTTTTTTGTTTTTTTTTTTGTTTTAATGTTTTAATTTTCTTTTTTTTTTTTAATTATTTGGTTGGCTGACAGAATCAACCTTTCAAATACTTTGTTACAAAAATCTATTTACAAATAAATTTGATATCACTTACAGCAATCCCATGTATTATTAAAATAGACTAATTCATTGTGCAAACGGGCAACTAAACAGAATTAAGATTGCAAACACAAAATACATGCTCATTTTGGCCACAAACAAGAGACTGCTTTCATCATGCAACAGTTGGGTAGATAATCAACTTTTGAAGATCCTTTTGATTGTTTAAGATGGAACCATATCCAAGAACTTCACTAAAGCAATTATGACCGCCATTTGAGCAGAGGCAAAGAGAGCTTGCCAGATGTCATCACTTCTATTAGAACATGTTAAGGCCATAAGGTTCTTGAAATACAGTTCTCGTTATGTCTTCAATGCCACACAGTCCACTATCAAATGTTGCGTAGTCTCTTTGTATTTAGTATCTTTACAAAAGCGACAATGACTCATTCCCTTTGGTATTATACCTCTTCTGGCACGCATTTCATTCCTAAGTCTCAAATACTGACTTTGAATATGTAAGGACGGGCAGCGCATTAAATAGTCTGCCATTTGTTCTAGCTTTTTATGGCCAAATATTAACATATTGAAGTCTTGGTAAGTGATACATTTGTCTCTTGTACATACCCAATCATACCTATACAATTTGAGCTTACATTTAACTGGGTTGCTCACTAGCTCATCAATTGACAAACCAGCAGAAGAAATAATATCGATCACATTGTTTCTCCACATAGATGGAAATTTGTCTCCAGATGTCAACAAATAGCATGCAACAGTACTCGAAATCGTCTGTGATTCCACACCCAGCATGCATTTTCTGAAAAAAGCACATAACCTCCACGCCACCTGTGTGGCTAAGGAGACTGAGGCTAATTCAAACCTCACCAACGCCATGGGTACACAACTTGGAAGTTTCAAAATGGCTCTCCAAAAGCGAGCTTCCATTGACTCCCATTTAGCAGGGCACCAAGGGAGCATAGCTTCGACCCCATATGTTATGGTAGGTATGACTTTTTGATTAAAAAAACATCATAATATGGGAGTAGGAAAACCTACCATATTTAGAGGCTAGAATCTTAGCTTGTGAGATTAAATGAGTGAGTTTCAATTCAATGGCCGCCTGCCAAGTTGGACTAGCTATGTTGCCACCAAAGATCACACCCGCATATTTGTACTGATTAACAACCAATAATTTCAAATGTTGTAATTTCCATTGATACGTGGTGCATTTCTTACCCTGTTTTGTCCCACATATAACAACTTGTGTTTTTTCTAAGTTGATCAAGAGATTATTATCTTTTGCATATTGCTCAATTTTTTAAAGTAAATTCTGCAGACCCCTAGGTGTTTGTGACAACAGAACTAAATCGTCTGCATATAGGAGCCAGGCCACTTTTTGTTGATCAAGTTTGGGAGCGTCTGCCATGGCCTCATCTAATTTCCACCCAATATCCCGAATAAAAAGATTGAACAGCGTGGACACCAAAGTACAACCTTGATGCAAACCACAAAATGTTGGTACAGAGGAAGACCGCAAACCTTGAAGGGTGACCCGCACTTGCATTGAGGTATTTGTGTGTAATAATTTTATCAGAGTGAGCAAAGTGGGAAGACATTTATAGAAATTCAATTTAAGCATTTTCTGGCGATCAGTATAGTCGAAGGCCACGCAGAAGTCCACAAAAGCTACGTACAGTGGCTGTTTCGGCGCAGCACCTTTTTCTCTCAACATATTGAATGTTATGTTTGGCATGGTACCAAGTCCTGCCACAAAACCTGTCTGAAAGGGGTCACGGTTACTGGAATCTGTAGACCATTGATTTACAGTCGCATTATGCGGAAACAACTAAATTTTCCCTGTGCATCAAGGAGAGCTATTGGTCTGTAGCAATGTGGTGTAGAACGATCCCCCTTTTTGTAAATGGGTATTACAATTGAGAGTTTCCAGGAATAAGGTAGTTGCTGTCTTATTGTAAAGATTTTAAATAAAAATACTGGCCCCATGTGCTGGATATTGTTTCAAAAGAAAGTTAGAAAGTCCATCAGGGCCCGGGGCTTTTGATTTACTGACCTTTTTGTATAAGAGTATAAATATCATCTTGGTCAAAATTCAGATTAAACGGGTGGACCTTTTTGTTTTTTCTAAAATAGGTGTACGGCCACTGGGTTTGGCATATAGATGTTTAAAGTGCTTTAACCACTCAGATTCAGAAACCCCATTCATTTACGCACTAATTTGAGAGGTGCCCCCTGCCTGATTTAGTGTCGCCCATGTTCGAGCTGTGTTTATCTTGGATCAATTCCAACATTTTTTTTCCCCATCTCTCTGATACATGAGGACTTTGTGGGCTCTCAACCAGTGTTTGTGCTTGGTTTTCATTGCAGTTTATGCACATGCTCTTTCATTAACCGGAAGCTTCATTGCTTTCCTTTTTGCAGCACGAAAGCTAGCCTTTTTGTGTTGGATTTCAATATCAATGGTGTCGCAAGTTATGCTTATGTAAGTTTGGAGATCTATAGTTGCAAACCAATAGCATAAGATCGTAATAAGATGTAATTTGTCCATTTGTGTTGGAGATGGGCCGGGCAAAGACTTTGTCCAATGCGGAATTAAAGTGTTTTCAGACCATTTTATCCGATTCAGAGTGTTATTTAAATGGAAGGTTCCATTAGTTTGTGACCAATACAAACTACAAATTAATCATAGGTTTGGTGTGTGAACATGAACAAGCCAGAAGACCTGTGGCATGTGGGGGTTCTCTCCTTGCCTCTAAGATTAGAAGGCCAAACTCTGGGGTGCAGTGAAGCCGCAAATATGTTTGCTGGGAAGCTGGCTCCATTCAAAACTGATGTAGACCAGGAAGTGATGTGGATATCTGGCATGTAGAGCCGAACAGTCTACTGCCAGCAGCCCCGCCATGTTGAAATGGTCAGTCGGTTAAATGTTACCCAAAAATACCTATGCTGTAGACTTCATGGAGCCATAAACACACAACATTTCTGGTATTGGGGGTAAAACCAAGAAAATAAATATTGAATAATTATAAAAGTGAACTTGAGTAACATTAATAGAGAGCACTAGTAAAGGGATAGAAAAACAAAATAACCCGGGTATGATGGGATATAGAGAATACACAACAAATTATAAACTTCCAGGTGCCAATGCAGTGTGAGACCTCGGGTGCCCAGCTCCTGCGGTTCTGCTCAGCTCCACATCTCCGACTGCCAGACACCCAACCTGTACACTGAAATAGAGACCAACCAATAATCAAACCACCGCAAAGTTGCAGAGAAATAAAATCGTAAACCAAAATCCAAACCATGAAAACCTAGGTAAAAGAATTATGTAAAATGAGGAGAAATCAATGTAACAGTAGATTCTGTGAGGGGACCAAATGGCTATGGTTAGCCACACAGGTGACACTTGGTGGTACGTGGATCTGGGGGGCCAGCTTCTGAGGGTGCTGGGGATCCAGCTGCACCTCTACCCGTGGAGCATTGACAAACCTCACTACAAAAATGTCTGACACATCCAGATACATTGATCAAACTAACCCAAACCAACGGTAAAAGTATGACTGATGAAATGAAAAGGAAAAATAGAGGAACCCAAAAGTAAACCTCTGCCTGTATTAATGTGGTGATGAAAGCATAACGCAAACTACTCTGGTGCACACTGGACTCAACTGGTCATTAAACACCTCAAAGTGACAACATTGGAGCACACAATTCTGATAATGCAATTTAAGTCAAACGCCAGATTCATGCCTGTCGGGTAAAGATAAGAGGTCTGTCAATCCAACATGTTTCACGTTGATGCAGAAGTCTTGCAAGGTCTTTTAGGACGCTGAACCTTGTTCCAAGATGACCACCTGTAGTTGTGCCTCTGAATGCTTCTCCTTCAAGCGCATCGCCACGGGTGAGTGCGAATTTTCAGTTTGAATTTGAGACTTGTGCTCAGTCCATAGCTGTCATAAGGCCCACATTAAAGGGTATTTCAGTCCATACACCACATTCATTGAGTTGTGTGTACATTCAGATTTAAGTTTAGCTTTTTTGCCAGAGTAAGGGTGGTTAATAGGAGACCCTTTGACTAGGTAATGACAGTGCTGACCTGAGTAGCACGGAAAAGTACCCAATTTGATTGATCCCGTTGCCTTGGCGTAAACGGGTATAAGTATAGACCAAATTGTTCGAATCGCGACTAGTTCTCTTTTGAAGCAAAGTGCCCTGTGTCATTACAGAGGCTTTTAATTTAGAAGCAGACCAGACTGTCATCATAGTGCCTACCTCCTGAAGCGTTCTAACATCAGGCCACACTTTTTGTCATATTCAGTCGGGTCAGAGATGATCAGACTAAAGAGGAACCCCTTCACAGCGTTGGAGGGATGGAAATATTTGGCATGTGGAAAGCGGTTCCTAGCAGTGGGCTATGATTACCGTGATGTTCTGTAGTGTCCTTCACTGAATTGGACATGTGTGTCCAGAAAGTGTATTGATGTCTGGTCTGTATTAGGTTCATTTAATCTGGTCCAAGAACCAATACAAATGTTTTCCCTGGGACTTGCAGTAGTGATATGGGATCTTTCACCTTTAGTTGTTTGTTGTTTTTCAACAGGTTATATAGTGCAGTGGTGAAGTGTCCGGCCTACAAACCTGATGACTGTAGTTTGATTACTGAAATCGGCTTTAATCCATAATTTCAAAGAGGACATCCAATGTTTCTTTTTTAGCTGGGGGGGGGGCGGAGTCCACCCTCTGAATAAAGTGGGTGGACTCCGTCCACCCGCATGTACCCTCGACTTGAGCCCTGCCCACTTGGAAAGGTTGAGTAACTGAAAAGCGCAGATACTCTGGAAGTGGTATTGGATTTTGTTCTGGATACAAATGCCCTTTCCGTGCATCAGTGTCTTAATAGCTGTCCGCTGAATGGCAAAGGATTTATTCAAATCTAGTTTGACTAGCTGCATTATTTAGCTTTCACACAGTTTTATTGAAAATATTATTTTGAAGTATGGGCTTTCTGTTGTGCTCTTCAAGTCATTCTTTGAGATTAGAAGATTAATTAACCAACAATGCGTGTATATTGTTCAAGTCCTGACTATTCAACTCACCCTAAATACATACTAGCCAGTGTGGTGGGTCAGAAGAGCGCAGACTCTTGGAGGAATTTTCAAGACAGCTTTTATTAAAGAAGTGTTACTAAGGTTCTTGCCTGTGAATGTCAAAAAGAAGTGTGTCCACAGTCCAAACTAACCCTAACTGACCCTAGCACTATTCTAACGTCTAAAGACCGGAGACTGGCCCCCTTCTCCTGGAGCTTGCTTCTTGCAAGTTTCTTCTTCTTAGCACTTCTTAATGAGATTTTTAAATATTCTCTTGTGACTTCTTTAATCAGTTCATTTAGCTCTTTCAAGACTGAGGTGTTTGTCCCTTTTCCAACACGAGAAAATGCGAGTTGTTAAGGTTCAGGAAAACTATTTCCTGAACCTTGAGCAACTCGCATTTTCACTTTTTCTTCGAGGGCAACACTGTGTGATGAATGTGCCAACGACCATCTCTGTCGACGCTTTTTAGCCCGTTCAGGCGGGGATCAAGCACAAGGATGCCACACTGATATGTCGATGCATGAGAATACGTCTTTGCTTCAAGTTGTTGGAAATGCTTTTCCACTTTTGGTGTTTGTGAATGCTGCTGGGTACTGCTCAGATACACCTGGCCCCAGGATCTGGGCCTTGGTACCTAGAGTCCTGTTTTGTGGCAATGCAACCACTCCACCTGCCCCCACACATCACCCCCTCGCTGCTGTTTGTTGCCCAACACCCTCTGTTTTACATCATCCTCCACAGCCCCCAAATACACTCACCTCGCAAGGCCCGCTTGTGCCTCATTTGTTTCTGCCACTCTTGGGAGCCTCCATTGCAAATGCTCAGATGGGGTGGGGTGGGGCGAAGGGGGTGTACCGCTGGGGTTTCTCTTTCACATGGGACAGCCCTGTACTTTTTATCAAGGTTCCTCCATTGGAGTGGATTTTCTCGCCTTCAGCTACGCGCCCATAGAAGCGCATAAGCCTGCAGTAAGGTTGGCCGTGGTATTGCTCCTGGTGTCCGTCTCCCGCATGATATATACGCGTTCCTCTCCTATTTTGAAATCTACATGTACTTTACTATCTGTGTGACCAACATCCTCACCCTTCCCAAATGGACTTCTTCATATATTTGACCCTCTGCCTTTTCAGTCCATCATACATATTTTAATGTATATGGGGAGCCAGTGCTGGGTAGTTGTTGTGCCCCTTACTTTTATACTTTGCAATAAAGACTTATGTTTTTCAAGCCCCGAATTTGTAAAATGAGGTCCTCGCTAATTGTTCTCATCCTGTCATGTGCCCTTTTGTACTGTTCAGCCAAAATGCAGATCACCCTGCATTTTACGTGCTGACCACCTTACTGTTCAGTGCCATGCCTGCTGCCCTTTGCTTACCCGTTTTCTGGCTATATGGCACTCTGTTCTTATGATCGCTTCTCCGCCTGTTGCATGTGCTTTTGACCATCCTTTCATTACCTCCTCCTTATACTATCATATTTCTCTACTTGCGCTTTTTCCCATCCATCTCCTCGTCACTGTGTTCCTGTCGATGTACTATGCATAATTATCAGCGTCTAGGTAACGTTTTGCCCTTGCCTACCCATAATTGTGCCTGCATTTCGGCTTTATTACATACTATTACTTGTTCTGGAACCCTTACTTCGCCAAAGCTGCAGGCAGAGAAGATGCCCGCGAGTTGCGCGCTGACACCATGTAGCCAAATTCCTATTCACCCAGTGCACTTTGTTTGGTTCTGAAAAGCCAATTAAATTAAATGAGCATATTTCACCGTTATGCTAATTTCTGGGTCACTCCCCATTTGGCATGTTTGGCCCACCACTCACCCCACAATTTCTTTTTTTTTTTTTTTTTCCATTTTTTTTTGGGCAGATGAAGAAACCTGCAGGCCACGAGAGGTAAGAAAAAACTGCGCAATGAAATGAGAGTTGGTGGGGGGGGGGGGTGTGAGGTGTAAGGTAGCATGAAGTGTGCAGAGGGAACATAGAAAGGCTGTGGGGGGAATGATTGATATTTCTGCATTTGTAGAGGACCCCCGCAATAGATGCAATCCCACAGCCATGGAAAGTGAATATTCTACCAATTGGCACCCTAAGAGATCTAAAGAGCCAGCTAGCTTAATGCTTTAGCTTCAAGCCTGCCAATATGAGTTTCCCTGGGGATTACATAATGAAGGGAGCCTTGTCTAGTGAAAGGTTGGCAGCCGTGTGGATCCTGACTGTGCCACTCATTTCGTCTGAGGCCTTGCCGAGTGCAGAACTGGCAGTACACGTGAAATGAAGGCCTCCACCCTGTGCAGGATATTCATCAATCTTCTCCACCATTCCAAGGATGTGATAAATAAGGCCTGTCTATACAGGCAGCATTTTAAACCACAACGTGGTGATCTAGGTTGCAGAAGAGAACACTTGCCTGTTGTTGTATAACCCGCATCGGAAGCAGGAATAGCAGTAAAGACTTTCAGTCCATTATAAATATGTCATAATGCATTCAAGATCTTATAGATTTTACCATACACGTCTTCTAGAATGAATTTAACATGGGTCTGTTTTATATGGCACGGGTTGGCCAGAGGCAGTCGAAAGGGGCCCCTGAAAGCTGTTGGCATCAAGCTAACCAGACGGTCTCTGCTCCCACCAAATCTGATCCCCGAGATGCGCAGTGCCTCCTAAAACGCCAACAAATACAGACGGTGCCCCCTTAGTTCTTTGGCAGTGGGGGAAGGATCCCTCCGTCCGTCCCCATAATCATGTTTAGTTTTTGGGTTCCTTACTGTACATCTTGGCACCTAGACGGGGCTGGCGTTGCTGGCTGTAAAGGACCATTTTGTTAATCTTTTCACACTAGCCACGATATTGGTAGTATGCAGAAATTGCCCTGTATCGGTGACGCGCAGCCAATGTTGAGTTGTTTGAAAGTTGAGTGACTACTTCTAAGACGCAAAGCCTGGGAAGTAGCTCAGTATTTTTCTAATTTCTTCTGAAGATGTTCTGTAAAACGCACCGTTTTCATCCATTATCAAGGCATATTCTGGGGCTGTGGGTTATCCCTCACCCTTCTCCCAGCACACCCTAGCCCTCCATGTGTGGTTCAGATTCTAGGAGGAAGATTTCTGCCCCATAGTGAAAATCAAGTCGGTCACCAGGCCGCGCGTCCCCAACGGGCACTCTTCTTTAACCCATGACTGTAGCCATGCTGGTGAACATCAGACCATGCAGGCTTTTCTCGAGGTACTGGGCTAGCTTTTGCGAACTAATTCCTTGCTGATGCGGAGACTTAAAGGGTTTGAATTGAATGAGCTCTTCTCCCTCGGAGCTACCGCCTCCACCTCGGAAATCCAAGATGCGCTATTTTTATCGTGTGGGAACGCAAGACCTGCCGCGCTTTGCAGTCTGCGCACGCGGCAGAGCTGCCTGCCTCTTGATCCGTCTTGGAACTGTATTTCTGGCTGCGCGGGTTCGTCTGAATCAATGCCGGCTGACGCCTGACGAGATCTGTGCAGCGACGGCCGGCGCATACCGACGAGCTGCTTATTATGCACATTCCCCCTTCTGGCCAAGGCCTGGGTTTGAGCGGGAATGCATTGGGTTGGAACACATTCCAGCTCCTCTGGCGCATGCCACACCACTAGCAATGACCCAACAATGCCGTTTTTTTCTCCAAATTGTATGTAATTTTCTAAGTACATTGCATAACATTTCAATCTTCATGAAAGAACATGCATTTCTGAGTAATTTTCATATATCCCCTTTTGTTAAAAAGAACAAGTTCTTTCAGCAATGTGATATCTTTATCTGACTTTTACAATACATCCAAAATACTGCTACAATGGAGTACTTTCCACCCACTCTCCTCCTTTTCCCCTCGAGTCTCCGAAATGACTTTCTATATTCGTGTACTTCGCTATTAAAAGGGAACCGTTCTTCTTGGATGTTACGTTTGGATTCTCTGGCCATGTGCGTCAGTTTTAATTTTTTTATTAAAAAAATAAATACAATTTTACATTTTATAGCGGTGCGCAAAGCCCCGGGGCATCTGGTCACTAGTTACAGTACAAGTGCGGTAGCACAGTCCACAATGTGCAGGACTATGCATAAAGGTTACAACATAAGGGTAGATTGTGAATGCACACTCTAGAAAAGCCTCACCTCATGGGACAGGGGGCTATTTCAGGTGTACAAGTAGGCGTGAAACACAACATTTGTGTAGGTGCACATTCCGGTAAATTATCACCACTTCACCCTACGGAACGATGCAGGGGGCTATGTTGGAAATGCGACAGTGTGAACTAGGAGTTTGTAGAGTATCGAGGAAGTCAATTCACTGATGGGACTAATGTGATCGAGAGCTAGCAGCCAGGTTAGCGAGATAGATCAAATGAAAGCAGATATGCAAGTTCGTGTGCAGTGCAAACAAACGCTGGTGAGTATGTTACTAGTTGGTAGTATGGATACTAAATATGCCCCAGACCAGCAAAGGCTGTCATGGGGCTTTAGCTGGGGGCCTTTGGGAAGACTGATAAGCTTCTATTTGGACGGTGATGCAAAGTTAGCTTGCCAGGTGCCCTTCCGGGCAGCTGCACTGATCTGCAAAGCTCGTTCTTGGTGGTAAGAAGAGCATCTGTAGGATGTGGTGGGCTGGAGGCATGGCCTGGTGTGACAGCAGAGGAGGCCGTTTGGTTCGGTGCATGGATAGGAAGGGGTGGCTAACACACCAGCCAAGATTGGACAGGCCAGACAGGAGAGTAGGGCCTTTTGGAGGGGGCAGGCTTTGCCTGGCGGTGCCCCTTGATTGGGCCGACTTCATATTAAATCTATCTTGTGCAACTAATAACCACTCCTGCTTGGAGGGTAGATTACTATTTTTCCATTTCCTTTTCAGGTCAATCCTTGCTGCTAGAGGCAAGTTGTGTCCCAAATGTCCTTGGTCCCTAATACTCCTCCTTTAATCCAAAGAGAACCAATAATGAGCGCAAATCTTGCAATGCTGTCCAGTTCCCTCGCCTACAGTAAAACCCCTCTCCAGTTAGTTTAAACCTGTTCACAAGCCCACCATGTGCAGTATGTTTACATCCGCTCCAGCAAAATGGGCTGTTTTTCAGGATACATCTGAGAGATATAAGGGCAAATAATGCCAATGGTGGAGCAACTTGAGGGCATGACGTTCATATTGTGAGGCTATTGAGGTTCTAGAGAACCCCCCCACCCCCTCGACCCCTCCTGCCATTCCCACAAAACCGGTTTCATAGTACATCCTCCATCTCTCTTCCCAAATCTGATTGCCATTGTTCCCTCATCCATGAGCCCTGGGGTTCTGCCCATAGGACCCACTTATGTCATTTAGATATCCTATCTCACTCCCCCTTCAATGTTAGGAGTTTCTTTTTGAACAGTTGTCTCTCTCCTTATTTATCCCTATTTTCCATCTTTAAGCACTCTTTTTTTAGTTGTAGGTAGAAAGACTGATAGGGGACCCGTGTTTAACACATCCTGCAGCTGATGTAGTGATAAGATTCAACCCACATTTGTCCCGCTTCATACAATGTTTGGAATCGACTTGGGATCCACAATGATTGGTAGACCTCAAATACAGCTCAGAGAAGAGGCCCACATGCATAGCCACCTTGTGTCTGGTCACTCCCGCCCGAGGTCCCACAAAACCTCGAGCACTGGATGCAAGAGAATACTATGGGCTTCCTGTTATGTGGAAACTGAGACCAACCGCATAGCTGCATTTTCAAGTGTAACCCGTTACTTTGCAGTTTGTGGATTAAGATGTTCCACGATGACCTTTAGCTCAGCAGCCTTATTCTAGGCTTACAGGTCTGGATATCCCGTCCTACCTTGTTCATTGGGAGGGTGAGCATGCTATATCTCGTTCTGGGTATAGACTTACCGCGGAGGAATTTCAATAGTTCCCATTTTGCAGTATTAAGAAAACTCTTTGGCACTAACCGAGGGGACATTTGGGAGAGGTATAGACATTTTGGGAGGTTAGATGTGCTACTCATGTGGTCTTCTTTGGCTAGCTCTATAGGTCTTTCTTGTCCGTTTCACAAAGGAGATCGTTTTCTGAAACATCTAGTTTCTTGGTCCCCAGATACCTAATGCATCTTTCGTCCAGTGTGAAGTTCATTTCCTTAAAGTAATCTCTACTGTCTGTAAAGGAATTCTTCCTAAAGGGAGTATAATCGATTTTTTTAGAGCAATTGCATTTGAATCAGCAGTTCTGCCCATACAACCTCATCTGAACCAATGTGTGTGCAACATCATTTCCGTCAGGTTTTTAAGAAACTCCTTATTGTCCAAGAGAGCCATTTTGCATTCTCTGCCCTGTACTGGGAACCTCTTTGTCAATGTTTCTCCCCCATCTTATTTGCTTGCAGTGACATCATCAGTGCCTATAGCCGGGAAGAAAGCAGCCCCCCCCTGCCTTTTTCCTCTCCAAAGAGGTATCTCTCTAGATTTTACCCTATTTACTAGAACCTTCACCATGGTCTTTGGGTCTAGCTTCTTCAGCAAAGTTGGTAAGTTCTGCTTGAACCCTAATTTACTCAGAACCATTTGCAGGATTGACTAGCTGACCCTGTCTGTCAACTTTTTGGCATCTGGTCTGAGCAAGATAGTCTGCTGGATAGGATTCTGGCCGTGACATTAGGTTCACCGTTTTTCTCAAATTATTCACCCCTTCTTATTTACGAATCCCAATTGATCTCCCCGAATCAACGTAGGAAGGTTCATCTCAACTCTAGAAGCCAATATCCTTTTAAAATTTACATCTACATTAAGTGAGGAGATTTGTCTATATAATAAGCATTTAGTGTTGTCCTTCACCCCCCCTCTTTCGGAATCAATGCCTTGTTGAACAGGGAGTGGGTGGTCCTTCTCGTCTAGAAACCTGCAGGTTTGTACCCAAAACTGGCAAAAGTTCACCCTTACAGATCTTATAAAAACCCATCAGTAAACCAATCATCCCCGGCGGCTCTAGACCTCAAATTGCTGTTTGGATTTCCTCTAATGTAATACCACCCCTCCAATTTGGTTTACCATTTTGAAGATGAGCTTCGGCGCTTCTGTATGGTACTCAGTCATGGCGTCTTCACTTCTGTTCTCCTCCCTTGCATATATCGACTGATGGTTATTTGCAAAGCAATGAGGTACATCTTCTTGATGAATACTTTCCTCCCCTTCTCATCTAGCATTTGCCTCCCCTTCTCTTGAGCCTGTTTGCTAGCATGATGCCCCCCCCCCTTTCTTGTGATAGTTCAGTTTAACTACTTTATTTTCCAGACACATTTTCCATAGATTTGCTCTCGTAGTGCTAGCTTCATGTTTTGAATATCCTCAAATAAATCCTGGTCCTTCGGTGCACTATTATTTTAAAAAAAACTTTTTTTTGTTTTTGAAATTCAACCTTTCAAATGTAGACATGCACATAACAAGTCTTATTACATTCTTATTGAATACATCATTGGATTACTTCAGTCCTATATTAAAAACAGGCCAAAGGGAAACGGAGGGCCCACAAATGTGATTAGATAGATATGATAGGGAAACCAAAGTAAATTAAAATATATACCCAATTACAATCATAGACAGGGTACTACAAAAAGTATGTTACATTATTATGAGTTCCAAATTCATTCTCCATTCCAAATAGATGACCCAATTTAAAATTGTGGTGGTCTCCTTTTGGGGAATCTAATTTACCCCAAAAATGTATTGTTGCTATGTTCAAAGAGACCTGATTTGCATTGAATATTTGATACCACATTTGATTCGGCAATAGTATCCTAAAGTCTTGAAAAATGTGCACAAGAATTTATTCCTCAACGGGGTCAGACCTGGAAAGAGACCAGAATGTGTTGATTTTCAATTGTCATTGGATCGTTACAAAATCTACACTAAAGAGAGGATGTAGGGTCCTTAGGTCTCAAAGCTACTACGGCTTTAGTAGGCCATAGATCAAGACAGAGTTGCAATAGCGAATTTTGAACTTTTGGGTCTGGGAATTTTAAAAAGTATTTTTTGTAATTTGCTTCAACGATTTAATAGTAAAATTGCCATTCCTAAATGCCTTGTATTTTCGGCAGTTATGCCAGAGAAGACTCCACTCACACTAATCTAGTTTTGCTTTTGCGCAATCCGCATTATCTACCAGTAAGTTCTCGTCAATATTCTCTTTTTCCATGATAGTCAGTGTTTCTTCCATGAGTCTAAGGATTTATCATGCTTGTTTGTTAAGCAATTTGCAATAGTTGGAAGTAATGTACGCAGAGCACTGATGAAGGCATTTCCTATATAGAGCCAGGGTGTGCCACTCGACCACCATTTGGAGGGAGACCAACCCTAATTCAAAGCGTATTTCCCATTTGGGATGATTTTTGGGGAGTTTGATTGGGCTCCATTGGTAACTACTTTCTGTATGTAGAAGGTTAAAATTGGTATGCAGGAACATTTTGCATATTTGCCTTGTATTATTTTTGCTTGCGATGTGAGACTTTCCATTTTGAATTAAATGTCTTTCTTATATGGACTATCACAAGTTATCATTGTTCTGGCCTAAATAGCAGAGCTTGTTGATTAATTTCAAGTGTTTATTGCCTATGCGCCAGCTCTAATTGAGCTTTTTCTTCCCGTTGATGGCCGATAGTGTCATACTGTTCGATTTAGTGACATTTGAACCAATGAAATTTCCCTGGCATAAATTTGGAGAACATGCAATTTCCTCTGTAATCCGACCGAAGTCTGATCCTAAATAAGTCGTCTGCATAAAAGAGCCAAGAGATGACGCTTTCACCAACTTTAGGTGGCAAGGATCGTGTTGCATCTAGTGCGATATTTAGATAATTCATGTAGAAATTAAAGTTGAAGCTAGGATGCAACCTTGTTTTAAGCCTCTATATGTCGGAGTGGAGTTCGAAATCAGACACGCCCTGGAAGAAACTAGAAAAACCCACAGCCAAAGATGTAATGCAAGTGATCAATTTGTCCGATAGAAATGTAACACAATATGAACATGAAGTATTAGAAAAGGGCCTCTCTTTCTGCCCCACAGCCAAATTTAATTGCTCTCAAGCAAGAATTGATCTATACTGCTTCATTCGCAAATTAAGATTAACAAAATCTCATGCCAACTTGGACCATTCAAAAACTCCAAGTGAAAAGATAAATCCTTCAGATGTTAACATTTGTGACATACCAGCATTAAGGGATTTAACAGTGTTGGGACAAGATGAATCTATGAACAATTCTATTCTTGAAGTACAAGATGAGTGGCAAATAGAATTATCAACAGAAATTGACAATGGTATGGCCGCTCCTAGCAAAATGAAAAATAAATCTAAATTCAACCCCTCAAATATTCTATACCCCACAATTGATCTATTTGAGGATCTTGTTGTGGATGACTTAAAAAAATTGGTGGTTGGTTCCGGAACAGTTAAACCAGAAATTCAATTTAACCATACTACAATATACAGCCATGGACAATTTACAAGCAGATAGCTCTATCACAATAAGATTGGATAAAGGTGGCAATGTTGTAGTCCTTAACACCCGAGATTCTCAAAGGGAGGCAAAAAGATAACTGAGAGACACCAGCAGTTATGTCAAATTACCTGGCGATCCGTATCCTGAATACAAAGTGCATCATGATACCATGCTATAAAAATGGTATGATTTGGATCTTATTACCATGAAAGAGAAACCATTTCTAACAAAAAATCATCCTAAGACTCCAATCATACATTTCATACTCCAAATTCATAAGTCAATGTCCCGACCACCAGGAAGACCGATCGTAGCATCAATAGATTCCCTACTAGAAAACACTTCAAAATATGTAGACACTTTTCTTCCCTTTTGTGGAAACTTTACCTTCATACACCAAAGATACAACAGCCTTTCTGAACCAAATTGCACACATTCCATGCAGCCAGACTTTCTTTTGGTTACACTGGTTGTTGTTTCCCTATATACCTGTATTTAACATCCTAAAGGGATGGATGCAGTAAAAACATTTTTGTTCACAAGCTCATCGAGAACACTCGCGCATGTTTTTGGACATGTCTTTCATTCTGACCCACAACCCTTTCATGTTCAGTCAAACGCATTACAATCAAATCTGTGGAACAGCAATGGGCACAGCTGTAGCCCCAACCTTTGCGAATTTATACACGGGTGCGTGGGAGGAAGAACTTTTTTCCAATGACCACCAGAAGAAATCCACAGACAAAATAATTATGTGGCAAAGGTACATAGATGACCTAGTTATCATCTGAACGGAACGGCAAATGAATGGACAAGTTTCTTTCACAGTTTGAATCAAAACCAACAGAATTTGAAATTTACAGAACATCACCAATCAGAAATAGCCTATTTAGACATTCAAGTTATTGGAAATATAACTACAGAATTACATAGAAAAGAAACCAGCACCAACACACTCTTACATGCAACGAGTGCTCATGCTCAATGCCTCAAAAATAGCATTCCGTATGGTGAGTTTCTACGTATCAAAAGGAACTGTAGTGAGAACGAAATATGGGAGACCAATGCAAAAAAGACTGCAGCAAGATTTCTAATGCGAGGATATAAGAAAGTAATCCTAAGTAAAGCATATGATCGTAGCTGCATTAAAAGTCAGGAAATGATTCTAGCTAAAATGAGCTTGTGTAAAGAGCAGATAAAAGACGAGGAGAATGAGGATCTAATAATTGGATTCATTACCACTTTTAACTCTGGAGCCAAAGAAACAAAACAAATTTTGAGTAAGTACTGGCACCTGCATAAGCGAGATCATTATATTAGTCCACACTTATCATCTCATGCTACAATAACTTACAGGAAGCCTTCATCAATACAAGCAAAACTGTCACCCAGCATGTTTTGGTCACCCAAAACATATACCACCAGCACCTGGTTAACAAAAAAGCCATCAGGTTTTTATACTTGTGCCAAGTGCAAAGCGTGTCGCTATGGGATTAATACCAACACATTACTACATCCACGAACTAAAAAGGAAGTCATGATTAAACAAGAACTTAGATGTTTTACGCAATTTGTCATCTATGTAATTACATGTGTATGTAATCTGTGGTATATTGGCAGCACAAAACTGGAAGCTAAATTACAAACCTTACAGCATCTACGTGCAATTAAAAATCGCGACATGCCCTATTCACTTGCCAAACACTTTGAGGACATCCATCGAAGCGACATTGGATCATTCAAATATTTTATCATTGACTCAGTGGAAGTACACCCTAGAGGTGAGGATCGACTACGAAAATTGAGACAGATGGAATCAAGATACATAGTAAATTTTAACACCAAGTTCCCTGGTGGTCACAATCGTGACAAAGAGTTATATGTATTTTTGGGATCCTGAAACCATGAACATATAGTCTCAATATATTTCCATTATAGGATCTTAAGACAAGTAATGAAATGGATTTCAAATGATTGGTAAAATGTGACAATATGGTGCCTGGATAGAAAAAGGAAAAGAATAAGGAAAATATTATATTTCCTATTAGGTATATACTTTTTGTCCTTGGTTTTGATAGTAAGTCTTTCAGACACTTTTTTCTTGCATTTCTCTGTAATATGTAAGGGTTTAAAGCACAAACGCACACTGTGTACAACATAGTGTCCCTGCATCAACAGAACAACGTGCATTTATAGACAAATTATGTTGCATTTGTAGGGTAACAATATGCAATAATTTAACAACTGTGAAGTCTGCATAAACACAGAGTAATGTAAATGGATTTAATGCAATTTTAAAACTATGATTAGTTTACAAAGCACTTTGCACTTTACATATGTGACAATTCCAACTCTGGCCCTTGCAGATCCCCATGCCAGCATGTCTAACCCTTTTTAAACATGTGATCTGTTTACAAAGCACTATGCACTTTAAAAGTCGGTTAATTCCAACCATGGCCCTTAATAGGATCTCCATGTCAGTATGTATAGCCTTTTAAATATGTGACGTCTTAAACTGTGGCACTTTTATGATTTGTACTTGAGTATGCAGAACTTTTTCGATATTACAGAAAAACCGGTTGAATACTACCAAGCACACAATTTACATCGTAGTATATACAAAATGGCACAATGCTTGGAACTTATTGATATGTAAGGCACTCATTAGAATAATGTTGGTCAACTAGTTTATAGGGGCGCCCGCAAGGGTAACACACATTCCCTATATTTATATTTTCATTTTATCTTGCCATCTATTCAATTATTTTAAACATGCTCATTGAAAGCACATAGCACTTTATTATAAAGTAACCCATTTGGGAAAATAAGGCATTGTGCCTTTTGCATGAGTTCCGTATATACACGCATTGGTACTCTCGAACTATGTTGGACAACTAGTCCATAGAGGGGTCCGCAAGGGTAAAACACAGTCTCTAATTTTAACCTGTCATTTGTTCAATGATTTTAAATGCTGTCATTGGAAGCACATATCACTTTACCATAAAGTAACCTACTTGGGAAAACAAGGCATCGTGCACTTTACATAGGTTCCATGTGTATATACTAGATTATTTGTAGATTTTGGCAATTAATCTATTTAGATCCAGTTAATTATCTTAAAGTTTACATACACTTACCATTTGCAATAATAACACATGAGATTTCTGTATAATGAATTCAGATCTTGAGTGCTCCTTTTGTTAAAGGTGTTTAAATTTCAACCAATGCTACAGTTATTACTTTAATTTTGGCACCAACTATACAATTTACTGCACGTGCACAATTACAACCTTTTAATTGCTTTGCCCGCAAACATTTAGTGAACTGAGTGAATGTACTGCAAGGATCTTACAAAATGCTCGCATGTTTCAACAGGGAATAGTCAGACATCACACTGACGAGCAGGAGTCCCAAACAGCAAAGATGGACTTACAAACAAGCAACATGTCTATCACCATGCAGTCCTCTCTCCATCACTCGAACCAGACGAAGCCTGTGTAGGGTGAAACGAGTCCTTCTTTTGTTGTGTAATGCTGCTGCTGGCTTCCTTGTCCAATACTTAAATAAATAAAGGACTTCCTAGCTGCACAGCAAAAACGTCTCGTATGTGGAGTTGATAAGGAGTGATGAAGCTTTTCTACACAACTAATGCGAAGTGCCGTTGCGCCATAGACTGGATTGCTCTTTCTTCTGTTATATATCTTGGTTATCAAAAATACTAAGGATTTGCAATTCGTAGTCATAGCTAGTTTACCAATGGCTTCAGCAGGTGCTGTAAACAATATTGTAAAGTGTTATCAATGTCTGAGTAATTATTGCATTCAATAATGACGAGGAAGAGGCATCATTAGACCCATCTCTTAATAATCTCCATATTTCACAGCTGGATTTGGTTGCAATAGCAGATGGTGTGCGTTCTCCGGCTATCTGCACTTTCCTTTCTTTATGTTGTCTGACGGTTTCTATAAATTGTGCAAATACTGGCTATTTTCTCTACCATATTTAAAGGATTAGATTGTTTAATCACCTCACACTCCCACGATGCGCCTCAGTGCACTATTGTATTCAAGTTTTTTTGTGTCCTCAACTTGTGCTCTAAAAGGGCACCTGCTTTTTTTTTTTTTCTTTTTCTTTCTTGCATCCTCCGGAATTACTCCCTTCCTTGCCTTTGCTGCTTCCAGAGTATACTTCTCAACATGTCCCATGTGTCCTTTTTGAGAAAGTGCTTTATCTCCTCCCCCAAGTACTCTCTGAAAACCATTTCTTGAAACAGCCCGTCACTGCATAACCATCTGCTTCGTACAGGATTCCCCCCGTGCCCCTCTCCCTGCCACATCTGCTACCAACATATCATGGTCAGACCATGCTATTGGTGTTTTATATGCGACTTGGAGATATTCCTTCCCCTTTTCAATTGAGGGGTATTCTATTCTGGTATATGTCTCATGAACTCTAGAGGAAAACGGTATAGCCCCTCACACTGAGATTTGCCACTATCTTGATTCCCCCCTGCATGGCCCCAAAGGCGACTGTACAAACATTTTCCGAAGCTGGTCTCTTGTTCATCTCTTATCTCAGATTTTCCTCACACTGTCAACCTATCTAACGTTGGTCCCCTAATCATGTTAACATCACCTCTTACTATCCTTTGCACACTGGTCGATAATTTCCATGGCATCTTCAACAAAGATTAACTGTTGTGAATTTGCAGCATGTAAAACTATCAAAATAAACTAGTTCCCCAAACCACTTTGTTTTACCAAGGGAGGCCTTACTTCGGGATAGCTGAAAGAAGGAATTCCTCTGCATTGCAACAACTTGGGATTACCTTGCAGTCACCCAGCACCGCCTCAGCCCCAACCTCAGAGTGACGATCATTACAACGGCATATTACCGGACCCATCGGCCCACTCCAAACCTGCCAGGGCACTTTCCCTGTTTGGGATTCAGGAAAGAATGATGAGAACAGCCATCTTATCCTTGGTAGTGTATCACAGAGGGAATGGGCTGTATAAATGGGGAAGCTGTACGTTGATGAGACATTCAGCCTGGCTCCAGCACCGTGCACAAATCTAAGTTGTGATAACCCTGCCCAACAAGGACAGACATACCTACCAGTGCACGTTTGATGTGATCAAGAACATGTGGCCTAATCTAGATCTGTCCTCCATTTCTATGGATTTTGAGCAGGCTGCCATTGGGCTGGTAACATTGCCTGACTCAATTGCATGGCTGCCTCTTTCGTTTAGCCAGGAACATCAGGAAAAAGGTGCAGAATCAGGTCTCCTACAAAGGTACAATAGTGATCCCGAATTTCCATTGGCAGCGCGCACAATCATTGTACTATCATTTGCCCTATCCATGACCTGAGCAGTGATCATAATGGACAATGCAGTACCTGCAGAGTTGTTACCAGGCCTTCTGTGGTTTTAGGACAATTACATGGGCTACCAGACCATGACCACAGCCGCCGTGCAGTGTTCCCACTGGAGATGTAGTAGTCTGTATATGAAAGGACTGGTCAGGACCCGGCACGGACAAATAACTATGTTGAACCCACGCACCGCAGGATGCAGGCACAGTTTGGCATGGCCAATCCCACAGATGGACTATGCATGCGTAAAAAAGGAGACCAGCTGTATGAGGAATAAATCTGTGGTGAACATCCACTGGCAAAGCGGAGGAGGTACCTGGACCAGATCCAAAGGATGCAGACCATGACCACTTTCGTAAGCATGGGGTTCTGGAGTACCTGCACGGGCTTGCCCACAGATTTATTAGACACTTATTTGCAGCTACATTCAGGTACATGGGTGCACAGTTGGCCTAATAATACTGCATGGATCATATGTTTATCTGTTATTGTCTTTTTATCTGGTTTAGGACTGCTTACCTCGGTTTGCTTGTTGTGGAATTGTGTAAGCTGAAAGTTTGTGCCAAAAATGACTATAGGTAGGTCAAGTTATCATGTCTATGGTTATCAGATTGACACCAAGTCCAGAGGTGTAACAGGAGATTTGTCAGGCTCCCATTACTTTGCTTTCTGGTAAACTGTCTTCCATTTGGATGGTAGGAAATAAAGCTTCAAGCAACATATTTTAGTAAGGATTTATGTGTTGCCAGTTTGCTTTTACTATATGACGTGTATTTTCAGGTACTTTTTCTAAGACATATCATTGGTTCCCGGATTTGGCAAGAATCCCTGATCAACAAGCCGATGGAGGAAGCCAAACATTTTGGGAAAGCGGTTGATGAGGGTCTGCAGACTGCCAAGAAAGAGCAAGAGACTTTAAAATCGCTCAATCAAATCTCGGCCAATCCCCTTTTCCAGCAGGGCAAGTTCATCACCCGCCAGCCTTTTCAGAGATGTATGGACATATTCGGGGAAGCATGAAAACCCAACACCAGGCATTCTCACTCCAATAAGTGGAAACACTTTATCTGGTGCAATGGTAGGAATGTCAATCCCATTGCCTGTTCTCACAAATATATGGTCCTGTATCTAACACACCTATTAGAGTCAGGACTTGCTTACAATTCCCTAAAGGTCCACCTGGCCGCTCTCTCTACATGTACCACATCCCAGAGCAAGGTTTCATGGTGGAAGATTCCTGTCATTAAGGCTTTTATGGAAGGGGTTTAAAGAGTTCACCCCCTGCACCCCCCCATTTCCAACCCAACTCACGGATGGGACTTTAATGTTATCCTCACAAGGTTAATGGGACCGACCTCCTTTTGAACCCATGAAAAAGGCTAGCCTTAAGGCCCTCACCTATAAGACTGCCTTCCTAGTCGCCATCACCTCGATAAGGAGGGTTAGTGAACTACAATCCCTCTCAGTTAAGGACCCATTTGTAACTATTCCCAAAGACAAGGTGGTTTTGTGCCCTCACCCACGTTTTTGTGGCTAAATTCATCTTGAAGTTCCATGTGAACCAATCAATCAAACTTCCCACTTGCTTTCAAAACCCCACTAACTTGGTATGAAGAAGCCTCCATACACTAGATGTGAGGAGGGCAGTAATATACTACCTTAAAAAGACAGACACTGAGAAATACTTACAAATTCTTTTTTAATGTGGCAGCTGGTAGAGAAGGGGGGCCCCGTCTGTAAATCGGCTTTTTCCAAATGGATTGTAAATTGCATCACACTGTTACTCTCTTGCCATAAAGAGATCTTCTCTTTATGCCCAGAGATCCCTCTACTCTGGGCACAGGGGCTACCATAACATTCATTGCAAATGTTGCTCTAGATTCCATTTGCAAAGCAGCAGCCTGGAGTTCTGATCATCCTTTAACTCAACACTACTGCTTAGACACACACTCAAGGCTGATTCACAGGTGGGCAAGCGGTAATTGGACCTCTCTTTGCTACTGTTCCTTCACACGTCCCACCACCATCGCCTGGTACTGCTCATTAATCTATGCTCAGCATGTGATCTAAGCACATTCACAAACCTCAGGAGACATACTTTACTCGCCGTAATCACATTTCTGATGGTTTTATCTGTCTAGATTCACATGCGCCAACCCTTTCTCCCCTCTTGGAGTAGCAGGAACATGGATATCCTAGACCTACTATACTCTCTCATGCATTTGTAAGGCTCCCTCACAGCAGAACAAAAGCAATTGGTGGGACCTCAATGCGTAAAGGATTTTGGGTACACTGCATGCCATATTAGGGATGGTGTTGGTCACTGCCATGTCGATGTCCCTTTTTTCGATCTTTGGAAAAAAAGAAGCAATAATCTGCAATTACTGCTAGATGTTGGATATGCACCGCATGTAAATCTAAGCAGATACTACCATCAGAAATACAAATACAGTGACTAATGTATGTTATATGATTTCTCACTCCTACACTTCCCCAAGTCTTTCAATGGTTATGAATAAAAGTGATTCTTCAGAAGGACCATTTCACAGCCAGAAGACATCTATACTGCATTACCTTTGGCTTCCCCTATTGAGAAAATGAAATAACCAGTATTTTGGGATAGGTTAGCTAGTTCCTTGTTCTTTCTGTTGGACAGGGCATAAAGTGTATTGTGAGACAGGGAATGTGGGGGTGGGTGGGGATCTGGTAAATCTGATGAACATGTTGCCATTGTGTCTCTTGATGATCCTGAGAAAAGGGATTGGTTTTGGCTTCAGAGGAAAATCTGAACCGGACACAGTTTAGTGGGGTGAGCAATGTGCCTTCAGGGAAAGGTGCTGTTGACTGGTGTGGGCTACCCGGTCTTTCATGGAAGGGTTTACCAGCATTATGGATTACACTTGTGTGATTGGAACTGAAGTGTGGTCGGTGGAAGGCGACTGGCAATTTTTGGAAACTAGGATTTGGATGCTGGTTGCCTGGGGTTAGGCTATGAGATGGTGCTGATGATAAGCCAATATTAATGGTGGTTGGCTTGTTGCTGGAAGGTGAAGGTCCTTTGGTCAACCTGGGGATAGGGTTGCCAAAGACAGCCAAAGACTGGCTAGAATGAAATATTTATTTGTGAAGACAAATTCACTTACCTCGGGGTAGTAGAACATCTGGGGTTGGTAACTGTAAAGGGGATGCAGCTAGACAATTGTTTGCTGAAGAAGAGGCCAATAGCATCAGTATCGTGTAATAGGGGAGCAGGAGGTAAGGGTTCAATGGTGCAACCTCTTATGATGTTGGCGGAAGTGGCTTGCACGTCTCTGTGAGCAACGACTCTTGTTATTGCTGTTTTGAATGGTTTCTGTCAAATTTTATTGTGGTTTATGATCATCTTGATCTCTGAGAAGGATCAGAACGAGTGGGAATTCAATAGAGGCAAACAAAGAGGGGTGCTGGTGATTAAATAAGGCTACTAACATGGAGGTAATAGCCTGCTGTCTGTATAGCGAAGTGCATTTTCAATGATGGGTGTCAGGCCATAAGATAAAGATTAGGAAAAACAGAATGATTGCAGTTTTTCTTTTTCCCATCCTGCTTTTCGAGACTGAGAATAGTTTAATAATGGTTCAGGGAGTCATTGCTGTTCAATTATAGAGTCCTCATAACAAATCCCAGGATTAATGGAATAATGCTCTCAAAATGTTTATGATCTTAAATGATAGGCAATAATAACAAATATATAATAAAGATCTTTTTAATAAAAGTTCCTATGTAAAATGTTAAATAATGTTTAAACCCCTTTTAATATCAAGCATAGGAGTCCATTTTGTGAAATGGAGGAGCCTCCTGTGCTTGAGTTTCTCTGCCCTCGCAGCACTAATGAAGCAAAAACCACTTGCTGGTAGCTTTTATTACAGTGGCTTTAGTGGAGTCTGGGGCCTGCACGTGAGGCTCCGACAAACCTCGGTCATCTTTGGCGTCACTAATGACACCAATACTGTCCTCGCTGGATTCTCCCATCACATCGATGGAGGCTTCAGCCTCCACTAAGCAGGCCTGCGGCTCTGTTTCGGAGACGACACCCTGCGGCTATAGCGCACACACCTCCGAACACACCAAGCACATAGCCGACCTTCGACTCGACCATCGAAGTCCATGCTGTGTCCCCGGAAAAAGCCTCTAGATGTTCCCTGTCCTCCGGGCCATTGCATACGCCATCGCCTCATGACTGGCCTCCGAAACTGGCCTCAAACGTCGGTTCTGACACCGCGCAGGGGGCGATAGGCACATCAGCATCCCCCAAACATGCACCAAAAATGTGGGAACTTAACATGTCCCTGCTACCCTTTTAATGACAAGATCACTAAAAAAAAGTGAAATCCTCAACACCTTTGTCTCTCCAGACCAAAGAGCAGACACCATCCCATACCACCTCTACCCCTTCAGGTTTCCCACCCGCTTATGAGTGAAACCCAACATTATGAAAAGGATGTCATGCTTTGACTTCATGGACAGGAACCCAGAAGAACTTGTGTCCCTTTAAAGATGCCTCCCAGTCAGGGTCTGCAAAACATCAAACCCCCTGCCAAAAAACATCTGACACACCACAGCCAAACACTTCAGCTCAAAGCCTTCCAGCCTCCATTTATCAAGACCCATCTCAAGACATGCATTGTATCGATCCCTCAAGGTTGCTAGACCCTGGCTCTCAGGGAGATCAATACAGTCAGGATCAGTACTACGATGATGACATCCAGTTGCCTGACCACCAAGATCGGCCTGTAGCAGATTCACTTGTAGATAATTGGCTTCAATACAATAAACTGCTGCTGAAGGTTGCCTAACATTTCAGTAGTGACACCCAAGAGGCACAAGGAGACAAAGACTTTGTAGAGGACATTTTTGGTGATAATAATCTGCCACTCAGTTTATTCCACTGTTACAGTCCGTGCAAAAACCTATTCAGCCCTCTTTACTTACGCCTAACCTCACAAGGGCGGTAAACCCTAGAATTGAAAAATGATTCAGGCCAGTGCCCAGAGACCCCCTGTACATTAGGGGACAGCTTAAACATGGCTCACTTGTTATAACCACTACTAGGAAGAGGGCCGGCACTCCTCTGGCATTGGCTGAAGAAAAAGTAAAAGAATCTACACTTTCCGAAGGAAGGTCGCATCCTCAGTGGCATCTAAAGCTAGAATTGCAAATAATTCTACCCTTCTAACTAGTTATGCCTGCCATAAGCGGGATGAGTTGGAACACCAGGTTGAAGCAGTTCCAGAACCCCCTAAAATCACAACTACTAGGTTCTATCTCTGATGGCAAGCAGTTATCTAATTGCATCCTTAAAAACAACCTCAATGCAGCAGATAATGCGGGCCGCATCATTGCAAGGGGACACTTACCATGCCTGGCTTAGACAGTCTGGATTTAAATTGGAGACACAGGCCACCCTCCTTAACATGCTAGTGTAACCTAATGTCCTCTTCGGCAATGCCGTAGAAGATGCCCTCAAGAGCATAAAGGAAGAGTATGATGCTCTTCAGTCCCTCGCCAACTAACCAACAAACCCTACATCCGACGGAGTTCCTCAAACTCCAGGAGGTTTCGGGGACAGGGCACACAACGCTCTTCCGGATACAATCAGGGCGGACAGTCTTCAACATGGGACCCCTCATAAAGACAATCTTCCACTTCTAATTTTCAAAGAGTCCATAAAAGATCCAGAACCTCTCCTGGGAGAGGCTCCACCCCTCCCAAGCAATGAGGCGCCGCTACAGGTCCCCTCCTGTGCCACTCCAGTAGGAGGTCGCATCTCACACTTCACCCACACATGGGAGGGGAACACATCAGACAAGTGGGTGTTGTCCACCGTAGCAGGCGGGTAGTGCATCAAACTTTTGCAGAAACCATCCACCCCCCAAGACACAGCAGGATGACAACAGAAGAGCAGCGCATACTATTGGAGGAAGTAAAGACTCTGCTAGAAAAAGACCCCATAGAGATCGTCCCAGCAAATCCGGTAAACAAGGGCATTTATTCAACTTACTTCCTTGTGCCAAAGAAAGACCTGTCTATGCGCCCAGTACTAGATCTGCACCCTGCGAACAAATATGTCAAACCTCAAATGTTTTGCTTGACCACGCTTCAAGAGGTAATCCCCCCCCTCTTAAAACAGGGGGATTATATGGCAACATTGGATATGAAATATGCGTACTTTCATATTTCAATGCTCCCAGCGCACAGAAAATACATGTGATTCAACATAGCTGGAGTTCACTACTAGTTCAGTGCTCCCCTTTTGGCATCGCCTCAGCCCCAAGTGTATTCACAAAGGTGCTGGCAGTAGTAGCAGCAGATCTTTGCAGTGAATCCCTGTGTACCCTTATCTGGATGACTGGCTAATCACTGCAGAGTCTCCTCGAATTTGCAGACAAAACACCCAAAGAACGATAAACCTTTTCCATTTGGGTTTCTCCATCGTGGAAAAAAATCAAGTCTAGTTCCTAGCCAAATAAAATAATTTCTGGGAGCCATTTTAAAAACAAAGGCAGAGCTGACTTTCCTGTCAAACGAGAGAGTACAAAACATGTTGTTGCAAGTACTGCATTACAAGGCCAGTCACCAAATAACTGTACACAAAGCAATGCGCTTGTACGGAATGAAAGCCTCATGCATTCACTTGGTTCCACACGTGTGCCTGTACCCAATGCAGGAGTGGTTAGCAGAACAATGGTCTCAGGGGGACGATCTAGTGGTTGTTTCGCTCACCCTGGTACCGGTTCTTCGCTGGTGGTCCAGGGGCAACCTGCTAAAAGGAAAACCCTTTCACATTCCACCACCACCACAAGCGATCCTAACTACAGATGCCTCACTCGCTGGATGGGGCGCTCACTTCCTCCACCGCACAGCCCACGGCCAGTGGACACGCACTGCAGCCCAAAAATGCATCAATTTCCTAGAACCTCTGGCAGTTCTCAAGACTTGACAAGTCTTTCAGCAACATCTTTCAGAACAAACAGTGCCAGTCCTCACAGACAGCACCACTGCTGTGTTCTACATAGACAAACAGTGCACACTCTCCAAGTCTGTCCAGCTATCCCAAAAAATATGGTAGTGGGTACTCCAGTGGAACATGTTCCTAACCTCTTAACACGTTCCAGGAGAACTCAATGCTCTGGCAGACACTCTAAGCAGATGACCTCTACCAGAAGAACATAGTGGCAACTCAACAGAGATATTCTAGATGGAATCTTCTCCCAATGGGTCATTCCGCATTAGACTTGTTTGCCACAAGCCTAAACGCACAATGCCCAAACTTTGCGTCCAGGTTTCCCCAACCAGGGTGCAAGGGGAACGTCCTTTGGATGTACTAGTCAGGGACATTTGCTTCAACACCCACACCACTCCTCAGCAGGATAGTGCACAAGATGAACCAGGAATAAGCTACTCTAATCCTGGTGGCTCCTATGTGGGTGAGACACCCTTGGTGTCCACATCTGCTCAACTGGCAATGTGCAATCCGATCAAGCTCCCGTGCCCCATGCTAACACTGCACAAGGGAGCATCTCTTGACCCTACTCCTCAATCTATGAACTTGGCAGCCTGGCTCCTGAAGTCATAGTTGGGCCACTTAAATCTTCCACAATGTTGTATGGATATCCTAAAGGAGGCATGGAAACCCAACACCAGACACTGCTATTTCAACAAGTGGAAGAGATTTGTGATATGGTGCAGGTAACAATCCAAAAACCCAATCATATGTTCCCCAGCTAACACTCTACATTACATGCTTTACCCATTAGACTCCGGCCTAGTGTTCAACTCAATCGAAGTACACCTGGCGGCTCTGTCAGCTTAGAGCACTTCACAGAACAATGTGTCCTGGTGGAAATTTGCGGTTATTAAAGCATTCATGGAAGGAGGGTATAGCCTCTTTACCACCATCTCTAACCCTCCACTGGGTTGGGCTCTTAATATCGTGCTCTCCAAACTCATGGGTCTGCCCTTTAAGCTTATGCACAAGGCCAGCATAAAACATTTGACTTATAAAACTGCATTCCTAGTAGCCATCACCGCTATAAAACAAGTTGGTGAGCTACAAGCTTTGTCTGTACAAGACCCTTTCTTCATAATACACAAGGACAAAGTTGGCGTCAGAACACACCCTTGGTTTTCGTTTCCAAGTTCCATGTTAATCAATCCATAGAACTTTCTACCTTCTTACAAAATCCTTCTAACTCAGCTGAAAGTAGCCTCCATACTGATGTACGGAGGGCAGTCTTGTATTATGTGAACAAAACTAAACCCCAAAGGAAAACAGACCAACTCTTCGTTTCCATAGGACCTGTGAGAGAAGGCAGTCTTAACGAAAAATGCCATCTCCAAATGGATAGTCCAGTATACAGCTCTGCTATTCCCTATCCTAAAGAGTTTTACCTTTCACCCCCAGGGCTAACTCTACCAGAGCTACCTTCATTGCGAACGTCCCTCTAGACGCCATTTGCAAAGCTGCTACATGGAGTTCCATTCACACAGCATTATTGCATTGACACTCACTCTAAAGCCGATTCACAGGTAGCACATGCAATTCTAAAAACATCTGTTTGCCACTGTACCTTCACATCCCACCTTCTTCTTTAGATACTGCTTGCTAATCATGCAGTGCATGTGATCTAAGCAGATTCACACACCTTGGAAGGGATACATTAGTCACCGTATTTCTGATGCTTGTATCTGCTTAGATTCACATGTGCCCGCCCTTCCTCCCCTTCTGGAGTTGAAGGCGCATAATGTTTTCTGGTGTATTACTGTTTTTGCTTTATCACATCTGTACTCAAGCTACACTTCATGCAACCTCATGTCAGAAACCAACAATCTGAGGGACCGCAATGCCTGAAGGACCATGGGTACAGTAGACGTCGCACTAGGGATAGTATTACTAACACGCATTGTCAAGGTCTGTTTTTCGAGTTTCGAAAAACAAATCTTGTAATACTCCATGACTACCACTAGATGTCGGACTATGCAGAGCATGTGAATCTAAGCAGATCCAAGTATCAGAAATACAATTAAGGTGAGTAATGTATCATAAGTAAAATGAAATGAAATCAGCTTCTGAAATAGTGGCGGGTAAGAAAATGAATGAATGAAACCGGACCGAATTGGACAGTTGAAAAAGGGGGGCGCGATAAAAGTGTAGCAACCACAGTGAAATACTAAATGTAAAGCTGTTTTCATTTCATTTTCCTTTCCCTTCCGTGGCAGCATCTTTGTTTTGCATGCACAAGTTTGACAAAGGTGGGGCATTATTAGCACTGTGCCTCAATTTTGCAGCTTTTTTGGTTTATTTAAATGTCTTTACGTATTTTTTCCATTGATGGTTTACTCAACATGACTAAAGAATGATTAAACCTGTGCAGCGGCCGCTGTATTTTGTGCTTTCTTTTGTGACTAAAATGAACTGACACAAGTGAGTTGAGCTAGCAGTTGCACTCCAGATACTTTTTAACTTAACAAGGCAATTGGGATAATATCTAATAGAATTTGGAATATTGGACTTTTCACGTGATTCTATTATCTATTGATAGACTACTATTGATGTATAGTTTAAGCATTTTCTTACTTCAATACGGGCCAAGTACTTTTTAAACTAGCAAGGGCAACAAGGCCGCTGGTTTTTCTGCATCCTAATTGAATTTTTTAGAAGAGTGATTGAGTGATCATGTGATGTGCATAGATATAAAAGAAATCCCTCTACTAACTGTAAACTAACCTGACAAAGCCCTTGCAGAGGCGCAGACACGCATGGTTGACTTCCTGTTCTACGAGTCACAGTTGCTTGTGAGTCCATGAGGTTTAATGTTTTTTCAATTGTGTTTAATAAACGTAACATTTTTTGCTATGAGATCGTGGGCTGGGGACTTTTTGTAGTTTTGGTAGTCACGTCATTTGCATTCCCCTTTTTGGTGTTGTGTGGCTATTGAACTATTTATATATGTTAATGTTACAGGGCCTGTGGTAGTGGCCCTGTAGTTATGGTTAAGTTGCCCAACTCCTAGAGTGCTTTTGGGCGGCTTATAACTTTGCACCCACTGGACGAATCCTCACCAAACGCAGAATAGGCCGCCCTCTGAATGATTTTGTGAAGTTTGGTGCGGTTTTGCCAGGGGAGGCAGAGTTATGGGTGGCCGGTCCCAATATTTGTGGAAATCCTCATATAAACAATGGAAACCTTTTTTGCTCGAGCCTGCAGTCCAAACCGCTGGTCGGATTTTCACCACATTTGTGTCTGGAGCGTTGGCTTGGTCCTGAAAGTGTGCTTTTGTAAATTTTGGTGTGAATCTGTCCAGTAGTTTTTAACAAAAAAATATCCAAAAAGTAGGTTATAAAATGAGTGATATATTGGTCCGGTCCCAGATTCATTTCCTGATTCGGAGTCCGTGGACGCCTCCTGACCAATCAGGGAGCAGCGTAAGCGCCCGCAAATTGGATGTTGCAAAACATGAGCTGCGTCATTGAAAAGGTCACCATGTTGGGTCTGCGGTGAGCAAAAAGTCTGGAAAACACATTTGGTGTTATTTAGAGGGCATGGAAAGGGTGGGGGAGTGGAATAAAGCGAATATGGAGCTGTTTTGATTTGGTGAGAAAAAGGTTTGTAGGTGCCGCCGGATCTGCAGCTATCACCACGGACAGCGCAGTGAGAGAAAAAAGTGAGGAAACCCAATTTGCAATTATTTTGTGGCCGAAAGAAGACCTCGGAAAGGTGGGCAGAGTGGAAAAAAGTTAAGATGGAGCTATTTTTTTATAGGTGAAAAAAGTGGTGCCGGTTTAATTCTATTGTGGTGGTTGTGGCCAGTGTAGGTAGAAGGGCTGCCCTGTGCTATGGTGTCCGCGCACACTGCACGTGCCATGTGGGTCCTTTAAGGGTGCCAGGCATGGAAAGGAGACGCTGGTGACAACGGACAGCCGTGGATATCTGCGGACATAAGGGGATCAGCTTATCAGGTTCTGTGGTTGTGGTCTACAGGAAGAGAGAGTAGCAGGTGTTTTTCTATGTCTGGTGAAGTGAAGATGTCTGTAGGTATGTCTGTGAAGGAGCAGAGTGTTTGGATGGTGGGAGATTCTTGGATGCATTCATTGAATCTTGTGGCATCTCTGCTACTTTTGGATAGAAGGAAGTGGATGTTTCGTGGTATGCAGTTTGTGGGTTAAACTGTGGAGGCAACAGTTTGGCTAAATAAGTCCAGTATCTTTTATTTTTTTAATTTTTTTTGTTGCAAATATAGTTTACAAGAAACCTGACGCAACATAAGAAAAAGGAACAAGAAAAAGTAAAACAGGAATATCATTAAAACATAAAACCACAGAATAAAAGGAGTACACTCCATATTGGTAAAAAAGAATCGGAGAAAAGAAAATGAGCAATAAACATTAAATTCAGTACAGTTCCTCAAAATTCTAAATATCTTTGTGCAGCAATTATGTTTTCTCCAAGTTTTTTTGTCCAATTCAAGATTAATACAAGTTAGAAAAAGAGTGAAAGCTAAAATCAAAGACATACTTGTCCCCCACATATACCTGCACCAGAACAAGTTCCTTGACACTTCCGAATTAGCAGTGTTTCCCCCCCTCCAAAAGCACTTTACACGTTCATCCTCAAAATAGGGGCACACAGTAACCAAATGTCTCGGGGTTTCACAGGAATCGAAAACCCTGCAGAACAAGTGTTTTTGGATATATTGTTACCATTCAACAAAGGGGAGGCCCTCCAATGCTTAATCCTTTCATAAACTGGCAGTTGGTTAAGCCTTAACCACATAAAATTAATGCGTATGGTGGAGCAGGGAAATTGCTGAAGGTACAGTGGTAAACACTCTCTGGCATGGGTAAATAAAAAGTATTCCTTGTAGGTGGTATAAGAGGAAATGGAGTCAATTGTCTCAACCCAATCGGTCTTAAACAAAATATTTTTGATTTGCCCAGGTCTTTGCACCAGATCTTTTGAGAGACCCCATTGCATGCCAGTACTGAACTCATCCTTTCTCTAAATTCTTGGATAGAAGGAACAGTTCTGGCATGCATAGCTAGATGGAAGTTCTCCTAAAGATAATTTTTAGGGGGGGTCAATCATTCTTCTGTGCAGGGAAAGCTGCCTCCAAACATAGCTGGCCTTCAAAGACACAATATTGGCGAGTTGGGAATACCCTTCGAGAGACCCAGCACCTCCTTCCAAAGCTTCCCTTGTACGATGTTTAAAGTGTTCCCATATTGTGGGTACAAAGGTCAAGGCAATACAAGATGGTTGACTCAAATTTGGCTTAGTAGTAGTGCCTCAAGGGTACTAGCGGAAATGTGCAGACTTTGTGCTTCAAGAACTTCAATTGAAGAGTAAATTTGTTTAGCTTTGTCGGATAAAATGATTTTCCAAAACTGAACCTATTAGAGAGGTGATAGCCCAGGTAGATTACAGCCTTGACTTGTTCCACACTATTCGGGCCCATGGTCCATACACAGTGCTGAGTCTTAATGCTTAGTGAAAAAACCAAGACCTTGGACTTGGAAGCATTAGGACGGAGATTGTTGTCCAAAGCATATTTAAAGAACTGCATTTTTGTTCTCGGGCTCCGCAGAGTTCTATCAAGTAGTATAAAATCATCCGCGAAGGCCATCCACTCCACTCCACTCCAACCTAACAGGCGCGATGGAAGGACCCTGCCACAGTCCCTCCACATCACACATGTATATGTTGAAAAGTATAGGTGCCGATGTACACCCCTGTTTCACCCCAATGTACGTTTTATCTCTGTTGTAAGAGACCCATCCTCCGTGAGGCGAACTCTTATGGGAATGAAGAAGGGCAATCATTTCGACCAATTTGCACGGGATGTTCATGGCAATCATTTTCTTCCAAAGCCTAGACCGTATGACCCCTTCAAATGCACTGGTCATGTCCAGAGAAGCTAAATACACGCCCCCCACTTGTGAATGATAAACAAAGTGTCTAAGATGGGCCAAGATGGTTGCATTGAGTGAAGTACCTAGTTCTTCCTGGAACCGGCTCAGAAGATTATTACCCTTGATCGCACAGTTAAGGTCCCTTAGAAGTAGGATCGAAAAGACCTTGCTGGTAGCATCTATCAATGCTATAGGTCTGTAGTTCAAATGTAATTTATCCCCTTTTTTATGGAAGGGTACAATAAGAGGTTTTACCCATGAAGCAGGGACAATATGGGACAGAAACATAGGCTTCAAAAGCTGAGCCCATAAGCCCGGGTCGTCCAGAAAGACAAAAGGAGTTATGCCGTCTGGTCCAGGGGCCTGTGACGGCTTAAGTCGACCGATGGCCCACATGATATCCTCCCTATCCCAAGTGCATAAACCTTCAAAAGGGATACCCAGATCGAAACCGCCATTATCCCTGAAATCATCAGGTAGGGCATATTTGTTGGTGTAATATTCCACCCAATTGGCTGATTCTATCGGGCAGTCCAAGCCACTTTTAACATTTCCCATTGTCCTGTTGACAGTAGACCAGAATTGTCCATCTTTGCCTTTGCACAACAAGGAGGGTAGGGATAGATCTAGACAGGGAAAAGGAGAGCGGTATATGGTCCCCAACTGGGAGGGGATGTGTGTCAGGTAGCTGCAGTTGCCCCTAATACCATTTGAGATATAGATAAAGTCAATCCTCGAAGTCAGGACCCCTCTATACCAAGTATGTCTGGGGGAGTGGGAAAAGGGAGAATGGTCCAACAGGGACGTGTCCCAATCCCCCAGAAGTAGATACCATCAGATACATTTTTTGGTGTTCGAATGTAGAGAGGTCCAGGTGGCCCTCATAGTGTTCAACCAGGCTCCCTCTGCACAAAAGGAATTAAAATCTCCCAAAATCACTCCCTTGCCACATCCCCTCTCAAACCAATCATACAGAATATCACTGAGCCCATCTTCAATGGTTTCGAAGGTAACCCTAATGGGGGTGCTAGTAGAAATTGAGCAGCAAGATAGGCTGACGGCGACCCGCTTGGAGCTGGGGCTTGGCCAACAACCATTCATTGCTGCATAGTGAGCCCCATGTTGTGATCAATGGCGATGGTGAGAGCCCCTCTAGTTTGCCCCCCCTAGTAGCTGGGCTTGAGACAGTATGAAAGCCTTCCAATAAAGGGTTGGACATAAGCATGGTCTCCTGGAACAATAGATTCTAGGAAGTCTATTACCTACAGAGTTTGTCATATACTTAAACATATTAGCACTTCCACATACATTCCAAGAGACAATTTCAATCTCAATACTGTCATGCATGACCCGGACCCTGCCTAATGCTCTTAAGTTTTAAGGGCCGATGAATCCAGGACCAGTCCTGACCATTGCCCAGATGGTTTGAGATGAGAGACAGCATAGTACCAGAGTCGCTCAGTGGCGCCACTAAAGGCCTTACCGCCACCTCTGCTATAGGAGTAGCAGTTTCATTAGGAGCGAGAAATGTTTTTGCTTCAACTAAATTTTTCCAATTCCACCAGATCAAATCGGTTTTTCCATTGTTCCCATACCATAGAGGCGGCCATTACCGAATGGGAATTACTAACCATTCTACCATTATCAAGTCTAGGCAAAGCTATTGCATCTATATCATCTGATGTTATTGTTCTGAGGAGCGGAACCTTCATGAGAATGGGAAATAAGTCCAGTATCTTTGCAGCTTGCCATCAAGAATATGTTGAGAAGCCTTATGGAACTGTTTCCAGCTGCGAAGATAATTTTTTTTCTCAAATCAGTCCAAGACAAATATGGAAATGTCCTAATTTGTTTTCTCCACAAATGGAAGAAGCTAGCAACCTTGTTAATAAAGGTGTATGTGCTTTTCTTTATATAGTTTAGGGATGGCATCATTTGAGAATGAAAATGTGAAGTTGGATGGTGTAAATGGTCTTCAGAGCGATGCATTTAACTGATGTTGGCAATCAGATTTATCTTTTAAATGTAAAAAATGCATTGAAAAAGCTCATGTGAACAAGTTAAAAGGGAAGATGTGGAGTGTATATTGAAGCATTTCGTAGTAGGTGTAGGACATTAAAATGAGAAAAACAAAGAAAATAACCCCTGCCCCTAAAAAAGGCTCTTAAGAGCCACCATTGTACAATAAATGCTTTAAATTGAGTTTAAAACCTCCCCATCCCTTCAATTGGGCATGCTGTCTGCAGACAACGCGGTTGTCCGTGAACACTATATATAGAATCCTGGTATTTTAAGCATGCTATGCATGGAAACAGGACTACTGGTTTAGTGGGTGTAGTATATAGGAAGACTGGGCAGCAAGAGTAATCTTTGTTGTGTGTAGTGACAATGGCTATGGCGTTGAAGAGGCAGAGTGTTTGGTTGGTGGCCGATTCTTTGGTCCATTGGGTTAAGGTGTACTGTGAGCAGTGCAGATTACCTGGGAATCTTAGATTTCAAGAATTTGAAGTTTCCTGGTTTGGAGTTTGAGGAATAAAGTGGGTGAAATTGCTCCTGTTGTGTGAGAGTATGGTTACTTGTAGGCATCCAGACATTATTGTAGTTCACTGTGGTGGCATTAGTTTGGGCAATGTCATTTGAATTTGATTACAGTATGTAATGAAGGATAATCTTTCATAGTTAATGGAACTGTTTCCACATTTGAAGATTGTTTTCTCTCAAAACAGATAGCTGAAAGACAAATGTGGAAGTGTTTGAATTTATTTTGTCCACAAATTGAGATAGCAAGGCACAATGTAAACAAAGCTGCATGCGCTTTTTGCAGGATGTGGGATTGACATCTTTTCAGAGTGAAAATATCAAGTTTCATATTGTCAACATTTTTTGAAGAGATGGACGTTGGCAATCAGACGTTTTTGAAACCGTTTCTGTGAGATGGAAGTATTGTCTTAGTACTTGTAGTAAGGAAAAACAGGAAAACAAATTAGCACTTTTTGTGACGAAAAAACAAAAGTTTAGTGGAACATTTGTTACTTAAGAATATATAACCAAATAATCCCCAAAAATATATAGAAGTCAGAAAGTAAAAAGAAAAGGTTATTTTAAGAGCCACCATTTTTAAACGAAAAACAAGTCAATTGATTTTAATTCACCTACCCCGCTCCTGTAACTTTTCTGGTATTTGCACGCTATAATAGTGCCTGCGGACCTACAGGCTTAAAAAGGTCCTGATTTTTATTCTATTTTTTTTAACTGTTAACAGTGACTCCAAGTGACCTTTTTGTTTGTCTGGCTTTAATGGGTTTTTGGAGGTCTTTTTGTTTTTTGGGTTTTTTTGGTCAGCGAGGTGAGGAGGTAAAGTGGGGGAGGGTAGGGAGGGAAGGAGTAGCAACTACAGATACGGAGGGGCAGGTGGGCCGGGGAAGATGTTGGGCAGGCCTTAAATATAAGGTGGGGCAGTGTTTCTCGTGTCCTTGTCTGCGGCTTCACAAGCACTTTAAATGCTCCCCCTGAAGGGTGGTGTATTGCAGTATATACAGAGAACTTTGTGTCTTGAAAGGTAAGGATTGATAGCCTCCTGTATGGCCTTGGAGGGAGCTGACAGGATCCTTTGCTCCACAGGAGTACCTTGTGTGGTGGCAGAAGTGGTTGAGTAAGATGGGGGTGGACGAAGATGCTTCTCCCTGACAATGAACCGACTTTCTCAGTGCACCCGGGTGGTTGGATTTGGTGTGGCGGCGCATGGAGGTGTTGCTGAAGTACTGCTCAGGTTGTTCACAAGCAAGTATGACCCCTCACTGAATGCATTTCACCTGGGCGGCCTGAGACTTTGGTACTCTCCACAACGGTGGTAAAAAAAACACACTGACTCCCTGGGTGCTGGAGGTAGGCACTGCCTCTACCTATTCTTACTGTTCCCTGTTACCTTCGTCCACATCACTGTGCATGTTGCCCTCTCCAGGCCTTTCACTTGGTGGTGGTGGCCACTTGGAAGGAGGGATGGCCATAGAGAGGCCATTGTTAAACTTCTGGATGTCTGTTGGAAGTAGATCTCCTGGAAGATTCTGTCTGCTTGTGTGCCAGATTATAAATGATTAAAAGTAGTGGGTGGGTCACTTTTCAGAGGAACCGTCTGCGAACTACCCAGCCAAAAGTAGGCCTTGGAAAGTTGTAAAAAGTTGACAAATCAAGTAATAATGGGTCTAGGAGCGCTGCAGGGGTTAACTTTGAAATGGATATATTGTAGATTGGCTGAAAATGCAGCCCGCCGTGATGGATACTGTCTGCGGACACTCCGTCGTGCTGCACGCATGTGGTTACATGATGACGTCTGGGGATGTGTGTGACTGCGGTTGTTCACTGACCACTTTCAGTGGGAGACACCAGGTGCATGCATATGAATGTCCGGAAACGGGTGTGCTGTCTGTGGAAAAATTAAAAGTGCGTTATGTGAGACCCAACATGTGCGGACACAGCGCAATATGTACGGACCATCTATTTCGTAAACGACCCCCGACTGGTTGTGTAGTCAGCTGACTATTTGGAATGTAATCACAGAATAACATAGAAGATATTTAGTATAAAAATGTTTTTCAAAGTGATGGGGTATCAGAACGAGAAGCAAATGTGAAAATTTGGAATTTATATAAAGTGATGATCGCATGAGGGAGGGATGTTTATATGATGAATCGTAATAATATTGGTTATGTTGCTGAATTTATAGAAAGAGTACTTTTTGGGCAGTTTATAACTTTAGGCCGATCGAATTGTCAGCAAACTTTGTAGTGAGGTGCACGCTCATTGGATGTTTGAAAATGTGAGGTGTGTCATAATTTGTGAAACGGTGGCCATATTCATTGTGTGGATCATGGCCTTTGAGTGCGGAGAGTGCAGTGAGGAAAAGGAGTCTGAAAAATAAATGTGGGGTTATTTGGTGGATGAAAAAAGGCATGGAAAGGGTGGGGGAGTGAAAAAAATGTATATAGAGCACTTTTTCTCGGTGAAAAAAAGTTGTTCCGTGAATTTTTCTGTTGGTCGGCATGATTGGGGTATTATGTCAAGGTGTATTTTACATACTTATATGGTTTAATTCTATTGACGGCCGTGCCCCCAAGAATGTGGCCACATGCATTATAGTAATGTGTATAGTTGGTATAGGTACTATAAGGGGAGTATATCGTATAGTTTATGTGGTATTTATGATTGTAGCACAAATGAGGATACTGATTGTCGATCTTTGCACGGTCAACCATTCTATCCTTATTGAATGGCTCCATGATACCTTTGGGATTACGGAACGGGCGCTGAACTGGCTGACCTCTTGTCATTCACTGGCCTTCGCAGCTTCAAATGGGCCGTTTCTCCTCCACCACCTCTCTACTTAATGTTTCCCAGGGTTCTAGGCTGTACTACTACAACATCCTCTTCCTCAACCTCCCCCTTTGTTCCCTATACCACCTTCTGCTAATCCAGAATAGGGCTGCAAGACTTCTTGGCTTCAAGCCCATGGATTGTATCTATGCAGCCCCAAAATGTCTATGGTGGCTGCAACGATTCAAAAGACGATCCTGTGCATTATCCAGAAGACTTTTTGGGGCCTGGGACCATGATATTTGCAACTTTTTCTCCCTAAATTCTCCCTTGCTAGAGCATTCTGCTCCTGTAGCTTGAATTCTGGACTTGTTAAAGGCTTGTTAAAACATAGATCGAGGGGTAGGTCTCTCTGTTCACCTGGTGCCTCTATTTGGAACAGGCTCCCTGACCCTCTTAGACTGGAGCCGGACTTTGTTAAGATTCGGAAACTTCTCAAAACTTTGCTTTTCTCTTCCTTTCTCCCCCCACCCCCTCATCCTCCCTTCCCTATAACTCGTGCTACTGCCATTAAATCTGGGGGCCTGGTCCCTCATAAACCTGACGGGTTACAGGCGCTATACCTAGTCGACATCAGAACCCCACCCTTTCTTTAGCACTGTGCTTGCGGACCATCACCTGGCAGCTGTGCACCCCATTCTTGGAACTCTCTGCCGCAGGATTTAGCCAGTGGCCTCAGACTTTAGTACTCATTGACGCTTCCTTCCCGGGCTCCCTTCAGCACTTGTGCATCCCTACCCATGCACTTCTCTTACTGCACAATGTGTGCATTTATAGCAGCACTGTGTACACTTTATTTTGTATAAGTAAGGGAAATGTAGATGGAAAATATTTGTAGTACATAAGTGGCAGTTGGTGTGTGGAAATTTAATATGTTGATAGGGTTACATGTAGATTATTGGGAAGTGATTGCTGTATGGACGTGTGTGTGTTTTTAAAAAAAAGCAATGAGAGTGTAAAAAGGGTATAAGCTAAGCAACCATAACTCGCGCCACCACTGCCCACAGCTAATATGAACACCCAGGAAATCAAAGATGACATTACAAATGTCATTGACCACATCACATCTAAATTAATAGTGATTTTAAAAAGTTACTATAAGTGGTTGTGTTTGCAATGTTTGTAGCAAGATGTTAGTAGACTTATTATGAAGTACTTCATGTATTAAAGAATGTACTCCTCTAAACAAAATATTAAATTGGAGTCCTGTTAATACAGGAATCTGATCATACATACACATAGGTAATGGGTGCATGCCCCATAGAAGTACAGTATGTTTAATTTGGCAATTTTGGCTACTAAATTAATGAATGCTACGTTTGCAGAGTTTTTTGTAATGTTAAATATGGAACAATTCAAGACGTACTATATAATTGTTTTATTGCAAACAATACATATGAAGACTCTCCATGCATACAAATCAAAGGCACAGACACGGAAAATAAAGCAAGAAACATCATCGGAAATCATCATGATGTATACAAATGAATTGTGTGTTGGAAGCCTGCTTTTTGCTGAATATTTGTGCACCATGGCTGCAACCAAGCCCTAAAGAAAGTACTTTAAGAACATATAAGAAGGTTAACGTATGTATAATATATATATCACCTTTTCAAATTTCATATTCGGACTGTCCGGAAACAAGACCACCTGGCCTAAAAATGTCAGTCAACAAAAACAAGTGGGCCAGATATGTGATGTCATCACTGATGTGATCAATGACATTTGTAATGTCATCTTTGAGATCCTGGGTGTTAACAAAGGATATATATATATATATATATATATATATATAACAATTTCTTAGTGTTTATGTTTGTGTCGTTGTAGGCAGAGGTGTATCATTTGGGATGAGGAAAGCTAGATTCCCTGCATTAGCAAAAGTGTGATCCTAGGCATACAACATTTCCTCTCTGTGGCTCAGTCCACTGAACTGTCTACATTGAGAGTACATAAAAACATTGACTGCCTTAAGAAGTGTTAGATCAAAAAAAAACTAAGCAGCCATCGGTTTAGCTCTGTTATATGCAGTATAGCGAGCCTAAGAGGAGTGATTGAATGAGGGATGACGATGGAAAGGAGGATGAGTGTGCTCGGGGAAAAGGGGTGGTGATTAGTGAGGAAAAGTGTGGAGCTTGTATGATGCTGCCTGCAGAAAGGCACACAATGGGAGAGAGGAAAGAAAAAAGGTGTGGGGGCCAGTGGCGCCCCAGACATTTTTCATAGGGGTGGCCTAATGAGGCCACATGAAATCTTGGGGTGGCACACCAAAACAAACCCATAACTGAATTTCAGAAAATCTATTATGCTGTGTAGGATATAGTACAGTTGAAAACTATGTATATATGAGAGTTAAGGAATAGCGTATTGATATAGTTCCATTTATCATTTAACAGTTACCTAATAAATGTATCTGATGCGCATAGACCAGTACCACATTCAAGCATGCACACAATCCCAAAATACAGCCCACGAGACGCCAACCTCTAGAAATCCTTATGCTACAAGCAAAACACTCCACACACAGACATCCATCAAACAATAAACTAAATTATAACACCTAGTATCACTGATAGGGAATCCACATAGTTACTCCTCTTGTAGTCATGCACAGCCCATCCAAAGACCATAGTGCAAAGACATGTGATATGTGCAACTAGTCATTGTGAATTCACTGCAAAAACATACAGATGTTACATGTTGCTACCGCACCAGGAACACCCCAGCCAAATCTAAGCGGCTTTTATAGTAGATGTGCTTAGTGTACACAGTAAGTATGGAGCAACTAAAGACCCAGCTAGCAAAGAATGTTCCACGTGGAGTAAAGATCGTGGAAGAGAACAGCTGAATTATCCTGTTTTGTGGAAAGGGAGAGTTGCAGAAAAGGAACACATAATGGCGAGTCTGGGAATAACACCTCCAGCCAAGTTCTTGGACAGTCCGGGAGAACCCGTTACAGAGTGGGAAGACTTGTTCAAGTTTTATTTACTAGCAGCGAGCGGCAACACATTTTCGGATGGACACAAACCTACTACATTAATGAACTGCTCGGGCAAAGAGGCAATAAGCACCATTAAGAATACCCCAGACCCACTTCCAGCAGCAGGTATAAAAGCAGTGGTGACTAAGAAGCACAAAGAACAAGCTCCCAGTGCTTGAGGATTCATCAGTCGGAACAAGCTTCAAATGTGCTTGTTTCTGGTATGAAATCATAGGTCACATGGTTTCAGACCCAGATTGTTCAGCAATAAAAGAGGTGCGCTGGCAATATAGCAGAAAAGGACAGTTTTCTAAAGTGTCTCGATCATATTATTCAGGGAGGAAGCAACCCGGACTGAAAGCTTGAGTGAACATGGATGAGGCAAGAGAATATTCTATGGTGGTGGTCAGGGGAGTAGCCAGCATTGCAAGAGTGGCTGGGGGGAGAGGGGTGAACGAGCCACTAAAAAGTCCTGCTACTTCCCCCCCCAAATGCTGTGTGTGCAATTCCATATGGTCTCATTCTTGCCCCCAATCCGCCCACACCTGCCCTAATCTACTTTTTTTGCGAACATTAGTGGCAGATGGCATTTTAACAGATATAAAAAGAAAATTACAGATGCAGGGAAACTCATCTATCAGAGCTCCGAGCAGGCACTCTGGGGGGCAAAATACATGCAAACCTCCAAATGTGCATATGGCTTGCACCAACATACGTGACTTCACAGAAAAGGACATTTCAAGGTGTATCATCAGTCTTTGATACTTGGAGGCACCATGGAAGTGCCTTTTAGAATAAGTTGCCATAAGCAAGCAGTTGCTACCACACCAAAAGATATCCAAATCATGAATTTTCAATTCAACAACAATATAAAACCTTTACCTCTGGCGATGGCGAACCGAAGACTTAAACCACTGGCCAGACCCTGCCCAATTGTTCCTAAAAGCCTTTTGCGCACAACAACCTACATGCAGCCGAGCTGAGGATGGAATCCTGGAAATAAACACAGCCTGGCTGGAAGCGTGAGCCAAAGCAGGAATGCACGCGTCCAGGCTCAGGCTGTGTTTATTTCTTGGTGGGGGGGGGGGGTCCATTGACTGAGCATGTGCGATCAGTCTTCAATGGGGAGCCACCATATCATACGTGGTTCTCGGACCCCGGGCCGCGGCAAAAAAAGAATACTTTTTTTTCACACTGAACTGTACATGTTCTTGTCCATGCACAGTTCAGTGTGGAAAAAAAAAGTAAATTTTTTTTTGCTTTTTCGCAGGGTGGCCAATGGGGTTGGGGGGAGCAGCATTTTTATAAGGGTGGCTGTGGCACTTCCTTGGTAGCACCCCTGGTGGGTGCATGGTGCAGTGCACAGGGAGGGACAATCATCACTAAAATTTCCTTCATAGTAGTTCAGGAGAAACACAAAAACCTATGTCGGCAGCACCTGCACCAATTAGTACATTAGAATTTCCAACAGGAAACCCTGCATTAAAGTTAAAAAGAAAAAAGCTAAAGGCAGAAGCTGATCGCGAATGTAATATCCAATATGGTTCCATGTCAGTATCTCATGCTAGTGTACCTGCCAGTTGTTGGGAGTACATTAAAATGGATCGTGAAGACCCTGTTGGGCCCCGGCGTGAGAGCAATTTTTAGACCTTACCGGGTCAGAGTCCTGGGCCACGTCAAGCTTTGATTCATGAGTACCGCACTTTCGCTTTCCGTTTAAAGCATAGAAGGCAATTTGTATTTCAAAAAGTGTTTTCTATGTAAGACATATTAACTATTTGAGTCCGCTGGGCTTGGTCTGCTTTTCTATTAAGTGCATATTTCAGTCCCAGTTGTGTAGGGTGCCGGAAATGCGGGCAGTAATTAGCTGCCCCAACGGAAGCGCTAGGGTCCCTCGTATCTCTGGCCTCCTCAGGTGAGCAGCCACATAAAAGGTTACACTCGTTTTTGTAATAATTGTGTAGGATGTTGCCCTGAGAGAAGTAGCTCTTAACAGTTTCTAATGTTGCTTAGCCCATAGTGCAGCTATTTCTGCCGAAATTAATAACCTTGGTTTTGAACACCACATTTTTAAAAGGAAAACATTTGCCCATCTGAGAGGTGGGGGGCACGGGCATACATTAACAACAATATTTGACTACAGCTCTGCTTGGCCAATATGTATTGTCATGGCCGCAAATTACCTCCATTTCGCAAGAGACTCAGGTCTCTCGAGGATATATGGTATCTTTATTCTCTCCTGCTGTTTCCTTTATCACCATCAGGCGATGTGTATTATGCACGCATGCGCAGTCGCAACCTTGTTTTTTCCGCCTGCGTTCTGCTTTGCTTCTATGGGCTTTCTATGTCTGCTCCTGGGTGTAGCGTTATTGATGTATGTTTCCACAAAATGATCTTGTTACATAAATTATGTATAATCAGAAATGAATGTAAGGCGGACAGTCCGCTGAAGGCTGGTTAAAAGGTTGATGGGGTGGGGAGGGAGAAGGGGGGGGGGCGGCTGGCTGGCTGGCTATCACTAAATGTTTTTTTTTTAAGGCAACAGTGGGGGAGATGAAACAATGTTGTTGAGTGATTTGTTTGTTCCTACTAACCTAATAACCTAACCTTCCATTTTGTTTTTCTTTTTACAGAAGTCCCGGTTCGAAGTTCCACCCCGACCATACTTTCTGATGCCATGTCAGCGCCAGCTCAGCTGTTGTTTCCCTTAATACGCAATTGTGAACTTGGCAGGATCTGCAGTGCAGCGTGTTACTGCCACCGAAGACATCTCTGTTGCTTGTCCACTCATTCCACCCAGAATCCTCTGCGATATGTACCCCAAAAGAAGACCCTTACAACAGTCTGCAGGCCAAAAGAGAACTTAACGCAGCTGGTCCAGATCCGGCGATATGTCACCACACCGCAGAGATGTTATCTCACTCCCCCACAAGTCAACAGTATTCTGAAAGCCAACGAGTACAGTTTTAAGGTTCCGGAGTTTGATGGAAAAAATGTGAGTTCAATTCTTGGCTTTGACAGCAACCAGCTACCCGCCAATGCCCCGATAGAAGATAGGCGAAGTGCAGCAACATGTTTGCAGACTAGGGGCATGCTTCTGGGCGTCTTTGATGGCCATGCTGGTTGTGCATGCGCTCAGGCAGTCAGCGAAAGACTCTTTTACTACATTGCGGTTTCTTTGTTACCGCCAGACACTTTGATTGAGATTGAAAATGCAGTGGAAAGCGGTCGAGCTCTCTTGCCCATCCTGCAGTGGCATAAGCATCCCAATGATTATTTTAGCAAGGAAGCCTCTAAACTGTACTTCAACAGTTTGAGAACTTACTGGCAGGAGCTCATCGATCTCAACAGTGGGGAAACGACGGACGTAAAAGAGGCCTTGATTAATGCATTCAAAAGGCTCGACAACGATCTTTCACTAGAAGCTCAAGTTGGCGATCCTAACTCTTTCTTAAACTATTGGGTGCTGCGAGTGGCCTTTTCTGGGGCCACAGCCTGTGTTGCGCACGTGGACGGTGTTGATTTGCATGTTGCCAACACTGGGGACAGCAGGGCTTTGCTTGGCGTACAGGAAGATGATGGTTCCTGGTCCGCTGTGACACTCTCCAATGACCATAATGCACAGAATGAATCGGAAGTTAAGCGTCTCAAGTCCGAGCACCCAAAGTCTGAGGAAAAAAGCGTTGTGAAGCAAGACCGCTTGCTTGGGTTACTAATGCCCTTCCGAGCTTTCGGAGATGTGAAGTTCAAATGGAGCATCGATCTTCAAAAGAGAGTGGTTGAGTCTGGTCCAGATCAGCTGAATGATAACGAGTACACTAAATTCGTCCCACCCAACTATCACAGCCCTCCTTACCTCACTGCGGAGCCTGAGGTCATATATCACAAACTGCGACCCAAAGATAAGTTCCTCGTGCTTGCCACAGATGGACTCTGGGAGACCATGCATAGACAAGATGTAGTTAAAATTGTAGGGGAGTACTTGACTGGTGTCCATCATCAGCAACCAATAGCAGTTGGTGGCTACAAAGTCACGCTGGCACAGATGCATGGGCTTCTGACGGAAAGAAGGGCCCGCATCTCTTCTGTGTACGAGGATCAGAATGCAGCCACTCATCTCATCAGGCATGCTGTTGGTAACAACGAGTTTGGAGCAGTGGATCATGAACGCCTATCCAAAATGCTAAGTCTTCCAGAAGAACTGGCTCGGATGTACAGAGACGACATTTCTATAATTGTTGTTCAGTTCAATTCTCATGTCATAGGTGCTCACTGCCAGGAGTAGTACCCACAGCAGGGTACAGACTAGTTACCAAAGTTGCATAAATGTATTGGCAAATATAAGGGTGGGTGCTCTAGACCATAACGAACAATAAGACTCTTTAACTCTTTTGTTAGTTTTTCCTCTGGTTGGGGGAGTTGTGTTAAGCATTACTGTTTGCCACTCAATGAAGCAAAGCATATTCCTTATTTCGGACTCCACATGGTAGAACAAAGGTGTTCTAATTCATGAAAATGTGAATTTTGAACCCGCTATAAAAGGCGGTAAAAGAAAGTGCACTTGTAACTTTTTTGTTTTTGCTTCTCCACTCTCAAGAAGGTTGAGGCATGGGCTAATGGAAAACTTTGTCTGAAATTGGTAATCTGAGCAAAAGGGGAAAAGAATGCAGAGCCTCTAGTTTTCCAAAGTGTATGATTAGTGGTGAGATAGATGGAAGAAAATAGGATTGTGGGTGATTTGTGGTGGGCAGGTAGGAAACATCATTGTGATGCATTTTTAGAGTGGAGTGCGCCTGCTGAAGGCCTAAATTGTCTGCTGTGCGTTATGGTCCCGTGAGACACTTGAAGCCATAAGTTGACCAACTACTGGTGTATGTGATGGGATTCCTTGTTTCGTCTTGAGAGAGCGAGCAAGCAATCAAGCAAGTGGCTACAAAATTCAGCAGTAAATCTGTCATGAAGATTATGTTTTGAAATATTACTGTAAACGTTTACAAACACATCATGACGCTGGGTCACGGATGACCAAATTCACAGGACACTGTGTTAACCCATTACGTTTTTCTTTGTATTTTTTTGTTCTTTTTTATAATTTTTATTGCTCCTGGGCCAGCAGGTAGAACCGTGCAGATATTGGGAACTGCAAAAGCCCTCCTCACGTGCCTCAATACTGTACTGCTAGCAAATAGCCTCCTTTTGGTTTACAGACTCTGTAAATGTTCTTTAGAAGCATGAGTGGTCTTTAACTGCATTGCGGGCAGGAGGAGAGGGAGAGTGGTGAAAATGGAACCCATGTTTTTTTGGTTCCTATTTAATTAGCATTTTTGATTGCCATATGTAAATGGTAAAAGTCAAGCAATGGAGCAAGCGCCTGTGTAGGTAAGCTGGCATCGCTGAGCCTGTACCATTCTGGAGTCTCATTGCGGCCAACAAACCAAATACACTAGTCATTTGGTAAGATCCACAGCCATATATGAAACGGCCATGTTGGGCCAGTGGAGTGATCCAACCCTGGTTACTGCACACCACTGCATGCTGTGCACCTCTGGAGCCTATGAAGCCGGCCTCCAGCACAAGGCTCTGGGATTCCAAAAGCGAGCATGGCTCCTGTACTGTGTGTGAATAGTCGTCTTGTGGCCAGTGGTAGAGCATCACGGGACAGTTTAATCATGAATGTAGGCAACCAGCACCTTCTCTCTGGATCTCTGCTCTCATTACCCCTCCCCCCTCCCAACCCCACCTCCCACGCAAAGTTGATCATTTGGAATTGAATGATTACTTAAACACAGGCTAACCTAGCCAGTATGATTCAATGGTCCTGTCCTCCTTAAACATCAATTGCGATGCATCTGCTTTATAGACGTTCTAAAACTAGAGTGCCACTCGGGTCTTCTCCAAAAGACTGCCAACCCGCCTGTTACGTTTGAAGGCACTCTAGCTCTAATGGAGCCGCAGTACCTGGAAGTGGACACGCTGAGCTGTCGCATTCATCTGGAACAGAACGTGCAATAAACTGTCCACTTGTTCTCCTGTGTTGCCTTCGCCTTTGATCGTTGGCTCTGTACTCTGGTGCGCCGTGTTCTTTTTGATTTGCGGCCCTCGCAAGGGTTGCAGCTCAGGATACACGTCTGTTCTTCCTCTCTATGCTGCATGTTAAAAAAAAAAAGAAGAAAGAAAGAAGAGGTGTTGACGCGCACTCCCTTCCACTGCTCTTTCCTGCTTTCTCTGCCAACTAGTGGATCCGGTCTTCCATGGACATGAGCTCCTGCATTTAATGTGTTCAGCAGTATAGGTCTACAACGTTTACTTATTTTGTTTCTAGCCTCTTGAGAATATGAAGCCCCTTCCGAGTAGGCCATTTGCTTAAGTGTGGCAATATAGAAGCCGGAGCAACATTCACCGTGCACCTACCAAGTCATATGCGATCCCTTTAAAGTCTGCTATTAACAGGGCTGCTAGTTTGATGGAAAAGCGCAGTGTGGTGCTTGATTTTAGCAGTTATTTTTAAACCTATGCACGTAGGTTGCAGGGCCGCTTGTATTCTCGCGCAGAGCGAATGTGGCCTTTGAGCAGCACAGTTACCTGGCGAGGTCCAGACACTGGAATGTGGTTGGTCCCCGTTAAGTCTGAAACGGAATAGTGTCCGTTTGAGCGATAATCGTTGCAGGTTCGGAATGGCCCTCGTTGCATTTATATGTGCACCCTGGCGTCTTTCCCATATTATATAGGTCAAGAGAACTGCATTCATGGGTTTATGTTTTCGCCGTTGAGTGTACACGACGAGCTTGCTGTTACACGGTATCGCCGCCGCGTTTTTGTACCGTATAAAAAAAGGGGGTGGGTGGTTAACCCTGTATTCAGGTATTTATATTCAGTCGTTTATTATAATTCATAGCAAAGCCTTGTAGATGAAGGTGAATGTTACAGCTTGAACTGTACACTAGAGAACACTAGGCGAATGGTGGTCTCTAAGACTGCACAAGTTCAAAAAGTATTTATATGGTTTTGAAAAAGTGAATACTTCAGCAACTCCAGAGATCTGCAATAGCATTAACTGTATTTACTTGCTAAAATATATACATATGTGAAAAAGACATTTTAAATGACTTAGCCAGAATATCTTTTTAGCATACTTTAAATAAAAAATTTTAAGTGCGTTTTTTTATGGTGCTTTTGGTTTCATTGCGTATGGATTTTGTCACATCCCCAATGCTCTTTCTTCACAAAATGTGCTGATGACGCGCCACGTTTTATTCTACTGTGACGACTTGTTAATCTCTGTAGGAAATATGATAGCCCCGTGATCATGCGCTCACCATACCGATGCAGAGGCTTCTAGCATGTTTTCACTGAAGAATGTCAATTTTTATCGAGATCGAGTTTAATCAACATTTATGGTGGCACAAATGTATAGTATAACGGGATTGGGGGCGCAGCAGACCACGCGCAGCCTTTTCAAGACTGTATCTACACCCTTCTGCTGCCTTATGAAACGGCTCTGCCTTTTTATGCTTGCATTCGTCGTGGTCCGTTGATTGGGGGCATTCGTACCATCTATGTCAAATAAGAATGCTGTGAAGACCAAATAGATCTAAAAACCATTTACATATTCGACTGCAAGCAAACAGGAGCCGGGCCTGATAATGCCCACTATCGAATGCCAATCACCTCGTGCTCACGTAGTGGCATCATAAAAAATACTCGAAATCTAACGATAAAAAACATGGATATTAGCGACTGAATTTACAAAATAAAATGAGGCTGTCAAATGCATTTTGATACATGTGAGAGCTCGAATTGTGGCCTTCAGGCAAGGCAGATATGCTTAGTTAGGGGCTGCACTGGCTGGCCACGTGTGTGCCCCTCACTGTTCTACACCCTCCTTCACTGTTTCTGTAGTGCACCTCTTAATTCCTTATGTGGGCTCACCTCCCTAAGATCTTTATAAAAACCAGAACTGTTCTTTTATTCATTTTCTAAAATGGCGTCACTTCTTTCTATCATCTGTGACCAGTCGTATCAACTAAGCCGGAGTTCTCTGCAGCGGCTGTGTTTACTGACTGCGCTGCACTATCATTGTGATTTTACTGACAAGAGGGAGCATGACCCATAATTAGGTATATATGATATCGTATTCAGTTCATTTTGTTAATCAATTTTTTAATATATATATATATATATATATATATATATATATATATAATATTTTTCTTTTTTTTCTTTTTCTAGACTCCTCTTTCACATGTTTGCACAGTAAAACATGTGAAATGGAAGGCCTATTGCTCCAGCATTGGATTTTTTTTATTTTATAGTTTGACATGCTGTTAGAATATTTCCTGTCCTCTGGCTGGGACGCCCTGGTAACATTTAAGCAGTTTTGCAGAAACCCCGGAAACTGTGTTCATGTTAGTGTTGTTTTGGGTCGTTTACCTTTCAGCCAATAGGTCAAGAGTATGTAATCTGTGACTATCCAGATCTTTTTAACTTCAACTCCCATGATCAATCACCATTAACCTTGCTAGCTAGGGGTGATGGGATTTGTAGTCCAAAACATTTTGAGAGCCAAAGGTTGCAGACCACTGCAATAGGCAGTGCCTCCCTTAGCTCCACGCCTGGTGGACGGCCATCTTCTGATTCTTTACCGCACATTTAGAGTTGGGAGTCCGCTCAAATTTACATTTTGACTTTTTCTTCAAGAATCTTCGTCACTCAGCTTTAATGTTACTTATTTGTAGCTTTCAAATGATAGTAAGTGACTATTGGGGATTAAAAATGTCTGCATTCATTTGGTGCTTCCCTGCATGGTAGAAAGTGCAACTGTGTACCTCCAGGGTGAGGCGAGAGAAGTTTCCTTTCTTACCCTGAACGTGGCTGACCCAAAGGCCAAAATAGCTTTTTCAAGACGTGTTCACCTGTAAGCTGAAAAACATCCATGTGATCGAATAGACATCGGGAATATCTCTTGTCTGTACCCAGATCATAATCTGGATTCCTGCTTCATCTCCCTAATAAGACTCTGAAGGATATACACAGGAGGTTCCTTGGGTCACTGAAGACACTGTGGCTACAAACACTGCTTCAGTGAGGAGCTGTGCTTCACGGAGTCCCAGCAGGTTTACAGTGCAAGTGCTGTCTTCCAAGAGGTCAAGATCCCATGAGGAAAGTTCCTGTGGGAATAGGCTGAAGAAAGGTGATTCCACTCGTGCTCTACCATGCCCAGATAAGCCCCTCATGCCTGAAAAGGTGTCCTTGTTGCACAAACCATCCACCTTGCTTCTGCTTCATGCTGGCACTATCTGCAAAGTCCTTGGTGTGACATCCTTTTGCCACACCACTCCGAAAGCATCTGCAAATCTGATGATAAATGTTGCATCCTCTTGTCAACCATGAGAGCAAAACTTTCCAAGCCTCGCTGTTGATGACCTCGTCCATGACCACTGCATCAAAATCCGTGGCTACCCTCCTGTGGACAACTATTAACTATATCAACAGCCTTATCTATAAGCCTTTCATATGCTCATCCATACACTGGTTCTGCGCGGCTCTGGTATTCTAAAAAGCTCCTGTTCACATTGCAGTTTTATGCCCTGCCCATTTTCTTGGTACCTTCCAATATTCCTCCTGAGGACATCTTCGAACACACCACTGATATTGACTTCGAAGGCACATGAGTTCTCCAAAGATGAGTTATCCGGATTGTTTCCAACACTAGCACCACATCCAATGGACCTGCCAGGCCCCTGACAACCATTGACTGAAGCACATTCTCTGTCTATGGATGTTTTATTCAGACTTCAAACTCTGGTGTCAGAGCTCCGAACTATGATCCCCACTATTCCTGCTCCAGTGTATCCCAACATCTGCTATGCCATCCCAGCCTTGGCCTCCACTCTGCCCTCAGGGCCCGCTCCACCACAAGAATTGACAGCCTCAGGAGCTCTCCTCAGACATTAATTTCCTCGAGGATATACATCCGGAGACGACCTCAACTAATTTCTCCCTTACAGACTTGTTCGATGATCTTGTGCCTGCTGACGGAGAGCCAGAGGAACATCCACCAGGGTTGCCTCTGGATGAGAACTGGGAGTTTCATTCTACCATGAGTGGAGCGGCTAAGAAGTTCAACCCCCTCCCCACTGAAGAAAAGGAATGATGGGTTCCTTTACCAGCGACAGGAGGAGTCTGGAAAAACGGAGTCCATTCCAATCCTGGATGACATCACAAATCCTTTCAAGGCTCTGCTGAAAAAGACCAATTTGACGATGTAAAGGGCACCAGGCGATACCCCTAAATCCCTATGCATCCAACGTAGCCCCAACTCTTTGGTCTCTAGTGGGCCGAAAAGAGATCGGCTAACCCATCAAGGCGGTATACAGACCCTCTGGTCAAGGAAAGCCAGCAGCTGGATGCTTTTTCAAGAGAGGCCCTTCCTCTGTAGCAACCATGATCAAGGCTGCAAACGCGCTCACCATCCTAGGCAGATCTGACCTAGAACTGTGGCTCAAGATCAGCCCCATCCTGGAATTTCTCTCTTGATGAAAAAAAAAAACCCAGAAGTTTTTGTGCTGCTCAGGAAGGGTGAATTGCCACTGACCATGCCATCTCAGTCGCAGTTAATGTCACTGGTGCAGTGCTGCGACTTCAGTTTGGCTGAAGGACATGCATTTTATACCCAATGTACAGTACAGGTGAAGGTAGTCGATATTCCCTTTGATAAATTAAGACCGTTTTGGCAAAAAGGTGGATGATACTCTGCAAGCCATTAAAACGGGCACGGTCACAGGGCCCTCTACTGCAACGAAATGGCCTTTTTGATTGAAACAACTCTTCCAGATCCCGAAGATGCTACCTCTCCCAGTCATACAGGAGAATGTCGTATGCTGCAGGCGGCCAGTACAAGGCTCAATCACCCCTTTACACAGGTGTTGCTGCTCTTCTCAAATTATAGGCCAGTCCAACAAGCAGGCCTGACTCCTGCACTGTGCCGCCCTTCTGTTTCAGTAGCCTAGTGGGATGGCACCTGTCTTCATCTCACAATTGATGGAAACAAATTACAGTAAAAAATGATTCCTTTGTTAGTGGGCTACGGCTGTGAGCTCGAATTCATTCAAAGACTGTCGACATAACCGAAAGCTGGCAAACCAGAAAAAACGTCGTCATGTACTTTTGCTGGAACTCGCTCCTGTCCAAAGGTGCTATAGACCGAATCCCACGTTCCCAGTGGAATCTGAGTGTATACTCTCGTTCATTCCTGGTGTGAAAAAAAAAGTCTGATGAGGGGGAGACCCATCCTCTACCTATGGTACCTGAACAAATTCATCCGCTCCCAGTTTCAAATGGTCATGCTACAAAAAATCCTCAGCAAGCTAGCCAAGGGAGACTTTCAATCATCCTTTGGTACGGAGGACGCCTTTTTCCACATACCATTTGTTATGTCTTCATTTGATATTAATTTATCAATAACCACACGAGCACTGTGGCATGTCTTCCTGTAACCTTATTATTAAACCAACTGAACTGCTTCACGGACCATCTACATTCCAGAAGCCCCCTTTCCTAACGCTCTATATTCTGCTTAACCCAACACCATCCATAGACCCTAGCAACAATGATAACGGTACACAATAGCCCCCCCCCCCTTTATCATCTAAACTATTATCAACTACAACAATTATTACATTTGTTCAATTAGCCGAGCTGGCTTGCGAACAACTCTTTGAGGCCTACCCTATAGGCTCATTTCATTCACTCTGTACCTGTGTTATTACCTACACAGTAAACAAAAAGCTAGAGACCAAGTAATTATACCAGGTCACACAGCCGCTCTCAATGGGGCCCAACATGGGCAAAAATCATTCAAAGTTCAAGAGAACGGTTTTGATATGGTATCCAAAGTAGTACACTTGTTAAAAATGAAAAGAATCCGTTGGTAGTTTGTATCAAAGTATTAATTTATCGATAGAAATTGAAAACAAAGCGATCACTAATGTCTTCTTAGTGAGGGAGCACTTGCCGCAACTCATATGTAATACAGACTTAATGCCAATGCATTTCGCAAATTATTTCCTTCTTCAGGGCAAGTCTTAAAGATGTGGCTTAGAAGAGAACATACGTTGTACAAACCCAAAGTGAAATGGGACACAACGATATGCCGTGGATACAGCGGCTGTGGTGTAAAACACGAACGTGTTTACAAATGGTATCTCGGTGCACACGGAGCGCGTTGAAACTCCTGCGTGCAGATGCAGGGCAGCAACTCGGTCTGGCGTGTTAGGCGGTTGTCGTGACGGCAGACCGACTTGCTGCCCAGCATCTGCACGCAGGAGTTTCAACGCGCTCCGTGTGCACCGAGATACCATTTGTAAACACATTCGTGTTTCACGACAACCGCCTAACACGGCAGACCGAGTTGATTTCTAACCCTGTGGTGCCCACTCACTTCCCTGTTTATGATCGACACAGTCCCTGGAAGCCATACTTGTGTCCTCTCTCCTTTCCCTTTGACCATCACTTCCCACTTGCCCAGAGCCACAATTATACATCTTCCCTTCCTCCTCATATAACCATGGTAAGTCAATGTCAGTGTCATTTGACTCATCCATTTTACCATCCTCCCTCCAGAATAATTTTGTACTAGTCTTTTAAAAAAGATACATTTCATGTTATTTCGCCATCAGTCCCAGCTGCCATGACCATGGACCCTTTGACCTTTAGCGGTATCGGACGATATTTGGAATCCGCTTTCCTTCGCTGTTTCTGTTTGACTACCACCACATCTCCTTCATGAAGATTGATATCTACAGCCTTCCTTTTACGATCCACCCATTCTTTTATCTTCAATCGTTTCATTTGATTTCTCTCTCTAATATCCTTATCCTCGTCAGCCGTGTAGTCATCCACACTGGGAAGTCTTGTCCGTGGCTTGTATTTGATCATCAGTTCCGACGGAGAATGTCCCGTCATTTAATGAGGAGTATTCCTGTAGCTCCTTAACATCTGCGAGACTACCTGTGGAAACGGCACATTATCCACAACTGCCTTTTGCCTCGTTCTTTTCAAGGTGCTCATGAACCTTTCCGCCATACCATTTGCTTGTGGCCACAAAGGTGTTATCCTTTAATTTTTGAATCCCATGTGTGCTGCAAACTTGCTGAATTCATGACCTTGAATAGGTGCTCCATTGTCCGTTTTGACTATTTGAGGTATTCCCCACTCACTAAAGAGTTAATCTAAGACCACTACCACATGATGAAATGCAGTAGATCTGACCTGCTTTACTAACGGGAACAGCGAGTATTCATTGATGGCCACCATTAGGTATCCTCCTTCATCTAGTGGTCCAAAGAAATCAAGGGCCAACCGATTCCAAGGCCCCACAGGAAGTGGCACTATCTGAAGAGGTGTCGTCTGAGTGTTAGAGGTCGCTACTTGGCAAGCAAAGCAGTTTTGTAAAATATCCTCCACAATAACATTCATGCATGGGAACCATGCTTGATTCCTTAGGATTTTTTTTGTATTCACAACTCCTCTGTGACCCTCATGAGCCAGCATCACTAATGCTTTCCTCAGACTTTTCGGTGCCACAAGTCTTTTCCCTCTTAGAAGTATTCCTTCTTTCATTGCAGACAGTTCATTACTCATCCTCGCTAATTTCCGAAGATCCTTCATATCTCCCTCCTCCAAACCTTCCTCCAGGTCAACACAATGCCATTTCCCAGTCTGAGCAAGTCGAATTGCCACTTGAATCATCGGATCAGCTTGGCTTCTCACTCTGAACACCTCCTTTGTTATCGCTGGATGTAGGGCATTTAATGACACATAAGACACATGCTCCTTCACCTCCATCTGCATCTTAGTTTCCGCCGTGTCCGCTGGGTGACTTGATAGATAATCAGCTGGATTAGCGTCCTTCCCAGGCTTATGGATGATCTTGTAATCGTATTCTTGTAACCGCATACCCCATCTTTCAATCCTGGGAGGCATCTTGGATTTGCGAACAGTGAAATCGAGGCTTGATGATCCGTGACCAGAACAAAGGGCTTCCCAGTTATGAAGTGATTAAACTTCTTGCATGCCCATACAGCAGCTAGACCTTCTCTCTCTGCTTGTGAGTAAGCTTGCTCAATCTCGCTCAGCGCTCTACTGGCATAAGCAACAACATGCTGTTGTCTACACCGTGACTCCTTGCTTGAATCCGTTTGTGCTAGAATCGCACCCAGTCCCACCGGGCTGGCATCTACAATAATTTCAGTGTCCCATTCTGGATTAAAATACGCCAGCTGCCTATCATTAGCCAGTTCTTCTTTTATGCTCCTAAAACTTTCTTCAAAGTTTTCATTCCATATAAACACTGCATCCTTTTACAATAGTTGTCTCAAAGGATCAGTGAGAGTGGCATAGTTTGGTATCCTGCACAATATCCAGCCATTCCAAGAAAAGATCTTAGTTCTGCCATGTCTCTTGGAGGCTTCAGATCCAATATGACTCTCACCTTCTCTGGGTCTGTCTCATGCCTTTCTCCGAAAATATATGCCGAAAGAACTTTAAGCTTCTTCTGTTCACGTCACATTTCTGACCATTTAGGGTCAGACCGCTTTCTTGCAATAGTCTGCATACCTGTTTCAATGCTTCAGCATGTTGAGCTTGATTGGTTCCATACACTAGAATATCATCGCTGTAATTAAACATATTTTGTACTGGTACGATGACCTTTCTTATGGCTTCTTGAAATATCTCAGCTGCAGAGGAAACCCCAAAGCTAAGTCTCTTATGTCTGAATAAACCCTCATGAGTAGTAAAAGTGGTTATGGGTTGAGACTCTGGATCAATCACCAATTGATGGTATCCTTGATTCAGATCCAATTTACTGAATCTGCTTGCTTGATTCAGGCAAATTATCATGCCTTCTATGTTGGGTCCCGGGTGTCTTTCCCTCATAATGGCCGTGTTAGGTATCCTCATGTCTACATATAGTCGAAGTCGTCCATCTGTTTTGGGTACTACTACCAACGGAGAAACCCGGGGAGTCGGACCGCTTTCAACTCTTTCAATGATATCATTAACTTTTTCAACGGTTTCAATTCTTGTGACACTCTTGTTTGCAAATGAAAGCCTATACGCCTTGGATGCTGTGGAATCGGTTGAACTGATTTATCAATGTGCAGGTGTATCATGCTGGTCTTTAACTTTCCAATTCCTTGAAATAACTTCAGGAATTTGACCCTCAGCTTCTCTAAGTCCAACACTTCCTCTGACATGAATCTTATATCCTGACATCCTGATGGAACACCTTGTATCATTTCAGATTGGTTGTATTGCACATCAATGAGTCTCAGATCCGTGGCAGTTTTACAGCTGATGAGATATCTGCCAACAACAGGACTCTTTATGACATGTATATTAGTTGGTATACATCGTTCCTTATGAATCAAATTGCATCGGAACAGTCCTTTATTCAGTAGTGGCTGTTCAGCCCCCCACTGAAAGCTCTTGTTGAATGTAATGGATATTGGTTGGCTATCTTCCTGTACATGCCCTCACCCATGACATTCACTGTAGCTCCAGTGTCCACCAGGAAAGGTATCTCTTCTCCACCTAGATTCACCACTACTCTTATGGCAGTTTTTTCCACCCTCCTTATCACATATTAACCTCACATACTCTTTGCTGTATCTATCGTATTCATATTCTTGATGATAATCCATTGCTGGGTCTTCCTCTTCATACAACACAGGTGGATTTTCATATGGGTCTCCATATTTCATCTCTTCTTGATCCTGACTGAGTTTGATTTATTGGTGGTGTCGTCTGACTTGATTCTGGTATATTTTGGTCTGTTATTCCAATCTGCAAATTATCCATGGCCCTAATAAAACCAGGTCGTGCTGTTTGTAGGTTTGGTTTTGAAACAGGGTAAGGTTGTGTTTCTCTTTCTGTAAAATTCCGTCCTCCTAAACCTCTTTGGTTATCATACCTCCTATTAGGTGCCATTTGAGGGTTGTAGTTATTTATTTATTTTTTTAAACTTTCTTTATTTGTCTTGACAACACACCAGAAACCAACAAGGCGCCACATGGCACCAGCAATGAGTCAAAGAAACTAGCAACATACATAATGAGCAACACATCATGCGTCAATTACAGTATACAGAGAATGAGGCAGCAGACTGGACATTAACAACTGTATCAGGGGAAGACATCATTTATGGGGAGCCCTCAGGGGAGGACACGACAGTTTTTGTGGGTGAGGCCATGGCAGCCATATAGTCCCAACATTTCCGCCAGATGTCTCTTGGCCTCGAGTGTGAGTGTTGCATTGCATTCCAGGATTCCTCAGTATCATGAACCCATGTAATTGACCTGAGCCACTGTGCATAGGTAGGGGCCCTGGGACGGAGCCAACACAACAGTATACAGCGGACTGCCAACAGCATGCCTAGACCTGCAAGTTTCATAGAGTCACGGGGCAGCTGTGGGAGATCATGAAACAGGCAGTGTAATGTGGTGGGGGCTATAGTGTGTTCCAAGATATCTGATAGTGTGGAGCAGACGTCTAACCAGAATTGGGTAAGACGGGGCAGTGCCATAACATATGAATGTAGGAGGCGCGATCCATGCCACACCTGGGGCAGCTGGGAGGAACGCTGCTGAACATGCAATGTAGCCTTACTGGTGTATGATGGTATCTGTGTAGCACCTTGAATTGTATTAATTTAAATTTAGTGTTATAGGATGCATTGTGGGTGCGGGCACACATTCGGGACCATCTCTCGTCAGTGAGCTCAACTCCAAGATCCTCCTCCCATGCGCGTCTCAGCCCTGTAAAGGAGGGGGCCGCCCCATTCTGCAGTAAAGAATACAGTCTCGACACCTTGCCCCTAAAGGAGAGGTAGGAGCAAAGTTCCGCCAATATAGGCTCGTCAGGGGGTAGGGTGGGGAAATCAGGGAATTTGGATTTGAGCTTCCATAGTGAGGAGGATTGTAGCCACACTGAAGGCCGGCGTCTAAGGGGTGAGGGAAGATCTAGCCACTCAATAAAGTTCTCCTGTTCGTAGGCATCTCGGAGTGCCAGGAAGCCAGCATCTGCCCAGTGAGATACGACTGATTGTGGGATATGCGGGACATCGGGAAGAAAGTTCCATAATGGCAGGTCTCCGTGGAACGGGTGAGGCGTGCCGACTATTGTCCAAAATTTGAACAATGCTAAGGACGTGGCAGCAACCGGGTCCGTGGAGTCTGGGTCAGGGGTGCCGGTTTGAGGATCAGGGAACCTATCACGCGGTCTGAGACCACCAGTTTTTCCAGCCGAATGTGTTGGGGGCGGGGGGGATCAGTGGCATTAAACCAATATGACGCAAACTGCGATTGGGCTACTACCCAGTGTCTGATGAAATCTGGAGCGTTGAACCCACCTAGTTCCTTGGGAGCGGTCAATGTGGACAGCTTAAGGCGGAAACCCCCCGAATGCCACAGAAAGGTGTTGCTTATCTGGCGCAGTGTTCTGAAAAAAACATCACCAGGCCACACAGGGAGGTTAGTGAATCGGTACAGGAGTTGGGGTAATACCACCATTTTAAGTATTCCAATCCTGCCTGCTAGTGAAATGGGGAGTTTGGACCAGCTGGAAGCCCTCACCGCGAGGCTAGTTAAGTAAGTCGGATAATTATCCTCGCAAAGCTTTGCCACGTGGCGGTAAACCACCACCCCCAGGTAGGTGATGCTGGACAGCGACCAGTTGAATCCACACAAATCTGAGGGGGGATGCATGGAATCCTTAAGTGGGAATAAGGTGGACTTGGAGCAATTTATTTTAAGGCCAGATATGTCCCCAAAGCGAGCCACATCCGCTAGCATGGGGGTGAGGTTAGAGTCGGGAGACCGGATGTACAGAAGAGCGTTGTCTGCATATAGGGAAACTACATTGGATTGGCCGACTGTGCGCAGGCCCCTATGTGAGTGTGATTGGCGTACCATGTCCGCAAAGGGTTCCATAGCAATAGCGAATATAAGGGGGGAGAAGGGGGCAACCCTGTCGTGTGCCTCTGGATATCTGGAAGGGAGTGGAACATCTGTCCTCGGTACGAACTCTGGCCGACGGAGCAGTGTAAAACAGCCTAACCCAGGCACGGAAGTTTGGGCCGAACCCGCACCTCTCGAGGACTCGCCATAGATACCTCCACGAGACAGAGTCAAATGCCTTCTGCATGTCTAGGGTGGCTGCAACCGCTTGTGTGGTCGGACTGATTCCATTGAAGAGCCTCCTCAAATTCAGGGATGTAGACCTGCCCGGGACAAATCCCGCCTGGTCGGGGTGGATGATGTGTGGCATGTATGGGGCTAGGCGGTTGGCCAGCAGTTTAGCATATATTTTAACATCGCTGTTAATCAATGACAGCGGTCGGTATGAGCCGCACTGAGTAGGGGGCTTACCCGGTTTGAGGAGCACTGTTATCAGTGCGTCCCGGAGAGATGGAGGGAGTATACCCTTTTCACACGACTCCTCTCACAAGGCCAACTGTTGCGGAATCAGGATTGACTTATATCGTTTATAGAAATCCATGGGGAGCCCGTCGGGGCCAGGAGCCTTCCCTGATGCCAACGACGCAATGGCCTTGTCAAGTTCCTCAGAGGTAAACGGTCTCTCCAGGAGAAGGCTGGTTTCAGTGGACAGTACTGATAGGGGAAGGCCCTCTAAGTAGGAATCAATTTCCGGAACCTGGGGACCATCAGCAGCAGAGTACAAGGAGGTGTAGAACACCTGAAACTGGGAGTTGATGTCCTGCGGGGAGGTGGCGAGTGAGCCATCAGGTCTCACTATCGCAGGGATATGGGGGGCACTGAACTCCCGGCGCAATAGCCTGGCGAGCATACGACCCAGGCGTTCACCCTCTCCGTATTTCCTCACCGCCTGAGGGGAGTCTAGGAATTTAACCTCTCGCTGGGCGAGGTCGCGAAACCTGTCCAGCTCGGAACCCAGTGCAGCCAGAGTGGTTGGGGAGTGGTCTTGGGCATATTGGGACTCAAGGATAGCCAGGGCCGATTCGCTAGCAGCAATGTCAGAACGGATTCCACCCCCTCACATATGCTTTAAACGATTCCCACATGACAGCGTGCGATGTTACTGAGTCTGTATTGATCTCAAAGAATTCTTCGATGGAGGATTTGAGTTCGGCTGCGAAGGCCTCGTTGAGAAGCGCATATGGTCCCAGCCTCCACTGCCTAGCTTTTCTGGCATCCTGACCCCAGTTTAGGGAAATGAGTACCGGTGAATGGTCTGAAAGCATCCTAGGGAGGATAGCCAAGTGAGAAAGGATCTGACCAGTGTGTCCGTTATAAGCCATCTGTCTATCCTGGAATGGGAATCGTGAACTGAAGAATAGAAGGAGAATGTGCGGGAATCAGGGTTCATCAGGTGCCATACATCCACAATTGCCAGACGGGGAAGGGTTGTAAGGATAGTGTAGGCTGCCTTGGAAAGTTGGTGAGGTCTGGTGCCTGACCTATCTAGGGTGACATCTAGTATGCTATTGAAATCGCCCCCCATAATATTGGGAGCAGGGGTAATTTTCAAGGAGGGCAGCTAAGTGTAGGTAGAATTCAGGATCGTCGATATTAGGATCATATATATTCAGGATGGCTATCTCTTGGTGGAGCAATTTGCCAGTGATCAATACATATCTGCCCAGAGGGTCGATATGCGAGTGGTGGCATGTGAATTTCAGGCTCTTGTGCATCGGAGTAAGGGTGCCACGGCTTTGCGTAGAATAGTTAGTATAGTACCTCTGCGGCCCCCATTGCCTCGCAAACCGCTCACACTGCTCCGATCGAGCATGGGTTTCCTGTGAACACAGGATTTTCACCCCATGACGTTCAGCATGTAGCTGTACCTGTCTCATCTTTCTGTGATTGCCTAACCCCCGGATATTCCAGCTCATGAAGGTCAGGTTAGTGTTAGCCACACTCGCGTGGGTACTGCTTGCATTCCTGCCACGGGGGCACCAGCCACAGGGAGCTAGTGGATCCGGCGGTGCGTGGAGCCCTGTCTGTGTACTCAAAACGCATTGCCTCGGCGCATGGGGCGCCTCTAGTGGCTGTCAAGACTTTTTTAACCATAACGTCCCCTCCCCCCGCCCACATCCCTCCCCCAATCGGAGGGACGAGACCCTAACTAACCCATATCAACCAGGAACTTTTAGGCATCAACGCCTGGGGGACTGTTAGCTGCCGGGCAGTGGCGCACCGGACTGGGGAGAGCGTGAGAAGTGTATGCAATCTAATGGTATTTACCATAGTGTTCGAGGCATGTACAGGTAATAGAGGGGCCATGGCCAATGAGAAGTAAAACCAGTGAAGCCGAAGGGAAGCAGCCATGGGTCTCGATATACCACCTGGGGAGCAAAATGTGGAGTCCGAGTGTTAAGGGCGGGACAGGGGTCCAAGGGCCCACCCCTGGGGGTCTGGTAGTAGTCATAGAATAGTCACCCGAGATGGGGTCTTGTCAGGGAGTAATGCCTCTGGAAACAATGAGTCAGCGTGGCACACAGGCCCACAATTGCATAGGATAAAAGGAGCAACGTGAATAAACCAGCAACCAATAAACTTCAATAAGGTGCCATCATAGAGGGAGACGCCAACAGGGGTCCCCGCGTGTCCTAGGCACAGCAGTATGCAGAGTAGGTACACATCCCATCTAGACAGTAAGTGGCTCAGCCCGGGATGTGTTTGTCTATAAATTTGGAGGCCTCCTCTGGGATAGTGAAAAAGAACGTTTGGTTGGAGTGTTCAAATCTCAGCTTTGCAGGAAAAAGCATAGAGTATTTAACCCCCGAGTCTCGGAGTCTTCTTTTTACAGCAATAAATGTTTTACGCTCCTGCTGCACAGCCACGGAAAAGTCCGGATATAAGTGTATCCTCGCGACCCCCAAGGAGCAGCTTCCCCCTTAGCTCTGTCCGCTCGTAGGTGGGCATCTCGATCACGAAAAGTCAGGATCCTGGTAATGATGGGGCAGGGAGGTGCGCCAGGTCTGGGTTTCGCGGTTGGGGAGCGATGCACCCTTTCCACCGCAAATTGTGCCGACAGCTTAGGGTGGTCCACTAGTGTTAAAAGGGTTCGTTCCACATATTCCTCCATGGGCTCACCAATGTCGTCCTCGGGCACGCCGACAATGCAGAGGTTATTTCGCCTGGAGCGGGGTTCAAGATCGTAATTTTTCTTCTCCACTGCCAGGACCCGACTGGTGAGAGTTGGAACTGCCGCGCTGAGGGAGCCCAGGTCATCCTCAGTAGTGCCAACCCTTGTTTCAATTTGAGCGACTCGACTATCTGTTCTCTCGATATGAGCCTTTATCGACGAGATGGTACCATTCATATCGTCTAACTTAGTATGCAGCGTGGTGAAGCCTTCGCCCATGTATTCCACCATTTTTTTGTGAGTCATCTGGGGGTGAGGATATCGAGGTGGTGGGTGATTCCTCTGGAGGCTCGGTCGGTGGTCTGGAGGGTGTCTTAGTGAACATATTTAGTGAGCTTTGCTTTCTTCCGGTTCCCGCTCCCTTGGTCATGATGGCCAAGTAGAGATTAATTTGCCGGCGCCCCGAAGGTGCCAGCCGTCAGGTGTGGCAAGTTTCCCTCCGGATGCAGCTCAGGATGATCTTCTCTGGGCAGGCGAGGACCACTGGAGGCCTGTCCTGTGATAACGCACCGGACCACCGTTGTTCTATGATAGTGCGGGAGGATATGGCCGGAGCGGCAATGGCAGAGGCCACGAGAAGTAGGCTAATAAGAGACAGGGAATGGTCTTCTCAGTCACGGTGGGCCGCTGCAAACAGGGTAATCCTGGAGGTAAGGGATGGCCCACCCCCAGCCAGGAGCATGTGGATCTGCGGAACAGCGGTGTTCCCTCAGCTTTACCGAACCCCTACAATCGATTCCATGGGTGGTGAGGTCCAGTAATCAATCCCAGATTCAGCTGTGAGCCACTGCGTGGACGATGCAGCCAGTCGTTCACATCACAGGGGGTGGGACCGTGCAGTAGAGAAGTTCATGTGTGTGCCTCCCGGCCAAAATTTGAAATCCCCAGCAGGGCACGGATGATTAGGATGCCAGTAGCAGGGAGCGATGATGGTGCGTATTATGAGCAGAGTCGAGTCAAGGAGCCCAAAAAACACAGACAGGCTATGGGTATTCCCCCAGGCGTTCAAACACACGCACGTGTGGCACTGGGTCGGCCGAGGGGCCGTCGGTCAACCGGGGGGGAGCCGATGAAGAGGGCCAAGGCTCGCTGGAGGCAGACCCACTCAACCCCACTTCCCCCTACCTGGTAGCAGGCCTGAACCGGAGCGCCTGCGGAGGGGTGGCAGGGAGGGAGATGCTGTGCGGGTAGGCGCAGAGCCGCAGACGGCGGGCCAGCCGTGCCGGTAATCTCTCAGTACAGGCGTCGCTGGTGTCAACGGAGGTCGCATCTGCAGTAGTTGTGGTGGGCCGTCGGGAGGGCAGGAAGAACAGAGTCTCCACAGGCCCCTCCCCCGCAGTAGGCCGCAACGCTGCGCCCCCAAGTGGCTGGGAGGGCCGCGGTCCATGGAGCGGCAGACGGGGAGATCGGGCAGAAGGAGTCCCAGTGGGGACTGGGGGACCACAGCTCAGTGCCGGGGGCGCGTTTCTCCACAAAACCTCCCATGGCCACAGAGGAAAGGGTTATAGTGATGCGCCGTCGATTTCAGGGGGATGCAGTGGGGTTGCGGGCCTGAACGCGAAGGTTCTTTGCTCTCCCCGTCCAGAGCACAACACCTAGGCGGACATCTTGCTTCGGCGCAACAGCGCCCCCCTGGGTTGTAGTTATTTGATGGTATGGTTATCCTTTCTCTACACATTGTTTGGAAATGATTTTCCTGCCCACATCGTAGACATAGCTGACCTAGAGCAGGACAAGGGCCCTTGTGAGGAAATTCAAATCCGCACCTGTAGCATTGTCTCTCTCCTATGCCTCCGTGCATTAGACTTGGTGAACTCATGCCAGGATATCGTCTTTGCCATTGGGTGTTCTTATTCATAACAGCAATGGTGTCCATTCTCTTTGGATTCTCTATATTGGCTGCTTGTGTATCTACTCTCTCATATACCCTAGCAAGTTCCAATACTTCCTTCAGGGGTAGAGGCTTCTTCAGCAAGTGTTTCCTGAATTGCGATGATAAACATCCTTCAATAACTCTCAGGTGTATTGCTTCATCATCATTGAAGTTGATAAATTCACAAAATGTGGTTTTCTTTTGTAACCTTAAGACAAATTGAGCTATGGTCTCGTGAGGGCTTTGTGTACATTGATTGAAGACATATCTTTCATAATCCCTGTTAAGTGGAACTATTATCTGAGCATTGACTGCTGCTACCAATAGTGGATATGTCGTTCTATCTTGAGGTGGAATAGCTTTGATTATACTCTTTATTTCTCGTCCCACTAGGTTTGTAAAAATGTCCAATTTATTTGGGGCATTTTGATCCCCCACAGCTCTCAAGAATTCCTCAAATTCGTCAATCCATTCTTGCCATCTTTGGCCTTGTGTTTCTTGCGGTTCCCGAGTAAAGGGGTTTTGTCGTCTCAAATAATTCAGTGGATTAGTTGACATTAGTGTGTTTGTGGAATTTTGAGATGTGATTTTCTGTTCACTTGCATCTCCAGCCGCATTTGCATTTTCAACTGACATTTCTGTGAGTCTACTTCACCTTTTGATATTAAAAAAATAATAATAACAATAAAAGTGTCCCTCCCCTTTTTTCAACCTGCAGATTTATTCCATTGTGGCCTGTTCGCTATTTTTATATGCTATGCTTGAAACTTGTTTAATTATCTGCAGTTGCAGTCTTTCACTTTACTTTTCCTCTGTCACTTTTCCAATTGTAAATGCTTTAATTTTCCTTCTCTGGCACTTTTTCAATATTTCCCATGCGGATTCATGTGTACCACTCTTTATGTGTTATGCCTCAGTTAAATCGTTTGATTGCGTGCTTTGTTTACGTTTGTTTTTCAGTTACGTTCATGTTTCAGTTGTTAAATGCATCCGTGCGTATTCGTATCACAATCATAAAGTATTCCGCATGCCCCAAAATGGCGGCACGTATTTTGACGCTCGTGGGTCCTTTTTTCTAAGCCTTTCTAAGGCTGATTCACTTCCTTGGACCGGCATGTATCCTGACACGCATAAGTCCTTTCTTCTTAATTCCCTCCAGTCGCGCTCAGGCTCACACGCTGTCAGTACGTTGCTTTATATTTCAAAAAATGCTCCCCTATGTGAACGTCCTTATATGTATAACTCCGCTGTATTTAAATTAAAGTTATTTCATTATCAGCGCTGCTCGCGCTCACCTCAAATTTCTTTTCTCATATCCATTTTACAGTCTGCTCGTCTGACTCCATACCACACTGCTGGGCTTTCTTTGTTTAACTGCTTTCTTTCGTAGTCTAGGCCCGCATCTTATTTAGCCCGTCGGTCCTTAGTTGATACATCTGCTTGGATTCTGCTCCCCTTGTCGCCACTGTTATGTCTTCATTCAATATTAATTTATCAATAACCACACGAGCACCGTGGAATGTCTTCCTGTAACTTTATTATTAAACCAACTGAACTGCTTCACTGACCATCTACATTCCAGAAGCCCCCTTTCCTAACGTTCTATATTCTGCTTAACCCAACACCATCCATCGACCCTAGCAACAATGATAACAATACACAATACCATTCACCACTGTCCTCATAAATTCCTACTCTTCGTTCTAGCGGGCTGCCACTTTTAATTCACAGTCCACCACTTTGACCTCAAGTCCGCCCCACGATCACGATCAGTCCTGTATTACACTGTTGCAACAAATGCCGTTTCTATGGGCATACCTAGACACCACAAATTCCACTGCTACCCTGTCATCTGACAAGGTGAATTCAATCCTTTCAAAGATATGCATTGCCCCGGCAAAGGGGTTTCATCAGTCCAAATGCTCAAGTCCCTCATAGGCTTAATGTCATTGTGCATCCCACTTTTTAGGAATTTCATGCTCCACATGCGCCATCTTTACAAAAATTCATGGATGCCTGCTGGGATCAGATGTCTGAACATTGGGATGACAAATTATCCCTCACCAATTCCTAACATAACACGCTCAAGTTCTTCCTGCCACATCTGCATGAAAAGGCGATATGGGTGTTCACCATCACAATAGTCTAAGCTGGAACCTAGGTGGTACTATATCTCTGATCCTTTCATCCGAGACACAGTATCTGTGGAAATGGGCTCGTGCTTTGGGAATGTTTCTGTCCTCTTATTACCTTTCAGGCATACACAACTCGTGGCAGATTCCCTCAACAGGTAACTTTGCTCCTGCCACAAATGGGAGCTCCTTCAGGGTAAAATGGATGTCCTATTCCAAACATGGGGGAAGCCAGAGGTGGAACTTTTCATGACAAAGGGCAGCTCCAAATGTGACTCCTTTGCAAGCAGGCTTCATCATCTGACCAGCCTAGGAGATGCTTTCATGTTTCCATTGAATGGAAGGTTCCCATTTGCTTTTCCGCTCATTGCGAGAGTCCTCCACACAACAGCTTTGCAGACTGATCCTCGTGGCATCAGTGTGGCCAAGGCAGTTCTGGTTCTCTGTGCTTCTAGTCTGCTCATCTGCTCTGGCCATCAAGCTTCTATCTCTATAGAACCTGCTTTCCAGTAGCAAGGATGCAGTCCTCCATCACGATCTGACTTCACGCAACCTCATGGCCTAATTCCTACTTCCTTAGTATCACATCAACATGCCCAGTATTGCAGGGATGCTCTCGCCAAGGCACAAGCTCCAGCTACCGTCTCTTGTTAGAAAAAAACATGGAAATTATTCATGTTCTAGTAATGTGTTGGATGCCATTAATTTCCAGCCGCAACAGAGCTTGCCATACTTGTGCTCTTTGGCTACTCTTCCATCAAAGTTCACTTGGCTGCCATTTTCTGCCTCACTCGCACATCAGAGGCACCTTCATTGTGGCCACATAGTGTGGTGAAAAAGTTTATGAAAAAACTTTTTCACCCTATCTGCCAGTGTGTCCCTTCTTGGGATCTGGATGTCATTCTATCTGGTTTGATGGGGTGCCATTCCATAATATGGCTAAGGTCCATAGTTCATAGAAAACTGGGTTTTTTTTGGTGGCGAAAACCTCAGCTAAAGAGTGGGTGAAATTCAGGTGCTCTCCTCGCGACTGCCTTTCCTCCTTTTCCAGATGTACAAGATTCTTCTTCGTGCCGATCCTACTTTCATGCCCATGGTACTGTCCTCTTTTCACCTCAAAGAAGCATTGGTCCTGTGAGTTTGCTTCAGCTCTCCTACTACACCTGCTGATCGTTCGCTCCACATCTTCGATGTCAAGTATTCTGTTGATACCCTTTCAGAAATTGTTTCAGTCGTTTGTTGCATTTGGACCTACTGCTACTGGGAAAGGCTGTTCTAAGGCTTGCATTCCGGATGGCTTTCTGCTTGTATCTCTTTGTACCATCAATGTGCTAAGCGACTGCTTTCAGGTCGGCCCAAGCATATTCTACAAGAGCAGTCTCATCCGCCACTGCTTTTCTGACAAGTGTTTCACTATCCGCCATCTGCAGAGTTGCTGCGTGTCGGTCTACTCACAACTTTTAGCAAGTTCTACTGCATCCAAAGAAATGCTGTGGATGGAGTCCAGGGTTGTACAAACTGTCCTTTTGTACCCTGTTTCCCCTAAGGTGAACCGTCATTCTCCCAGTTTGTATGTTGGTGCATATCCATGCATTTGTACTGCTTTATAATCTATTCTAACAGCATCAAAACCCACGAAAGATCCAATGCTGGAGAAGGAATAAGTTAATTACCTGTATCGCCTGTTCCCAAGCATTGGTAGCTTTCATAGATTCACATGCGTCCCTCCCTCCTGCAGCGCATGTGGATCATTGTTGAATTATTGCGTGCGATACACAAATCTGAACATGGTCTCCAGGGGTTGAGTTGAGAGAGGCACTGCCTATTGGCTGATGGGTAAAAGACCCTAACACCACTAAAGTGAATGCAGTTTCTTGGTTTTTTACTAAACTGCTTAATCTTATCGAGTATTCCCAAACTGACGAGAGGAGAATATCCTAACAGCATGTGATCTATGAATATACCATTGCTGGAGAATAGGAGTTACAGGTAACTTGTTCCTTTTATCCCTTTGTGAGTGTTTAGTTTCACATTGATTTTGTGCCCTGGTGATTATTAGGGATTCTGCTTCTTTTTGAATAGCTCTTTTGCACCTTTCGAGGTATGTACCACACTTGGACAAGCAACATTTCAAATGTGGTCGATTTTTGGGTTGGTGGTATTTGACCTAAGGCTGGGCTGTTATCAGACATAATGCAGCACGCTTAAGGCTACTACTTTGGGCACGTCCTTAAAACAACTCAACGTTTTCCTGGCAGATTGTCCATGCCTGCTGTGTGAGAGCCGTACGTTTGATTTGACCAAATGGAGTCGTTCTCACCAGCTGTTTTGAGTAGGGGAAAGCGCCTTACTGCTTGTTTTTCGACATAAATGTTTCAAGGAATCATAAATGGTGAGTGGTATTTGGGGCTGCCGGCAGCAGCCACAAGTAGCATGTTGCATGCTTGATGTGCTTGTAGTGGTATACAGACGCTGGTCCTGGTGCTACCACAGGCAATCGAAGTACAGGATCTGCTCACCACACACTTGTGCACAGCCAGCTGAAGCGTACTTTTATTGAGATCAGAGTCTGGCACAAGTAGAAATATGCACCCTATTCTGTCAGTGGCAGCAGCAGCAGGGTATGTGTTTAATGACACAGATGCGTAGGTCTCATGAACTGGTCAGCAACAGGGTGAATGATTCGATTGAGAGGCATACAAGTTCATGCTGACTTGGATATCTATTGTGTTTGCATATCCTCTCTAATGCATTGATGACCACCAAGAGATGTCATAGGCTGCTCCTCATAACAGAGCAAAACATTGACTGCTGATAAAGACCTCAACACAACTGAGACACGGTGGGCAGGGATAGAGGATGAAACACTCTGAAGTGGCACGTAACAAAGTGCCACACTAGTTCGTACAGCAAACCGACACCACCATACCTCTGTTCTGCTTTTGTCATTTCAAAGATCTAAAAGTGTCAGTGCAGCACATCAGTCTAGCAGCACCTTGAGCCCTGCAATGCAAGCAAATGACATCTGCTTTCCCTGTGGAATAGACGCATGCTCACTCTCCCGTCCAACAGCATGTCTGCCGCAACAGCTCACATTACTTTGTTTAGCAGAAGTATGAACAGCTGCATCTTACTAACTGCAGTGTGTGCTATTTAATTGTGGCTAGGACTAACGAGATTTGTTTGTGAAAGATCACCACTCGTGGTTGGAGCAGCATACTCCTCAGGACCCCGCAAAACAGTGATCACTCTGCTGCATGGTGCTATTGCCCTATACTAGCAAATTGGAAAACCTCATGGTGCAAGGGACCCACAGTGATCCAGTCATAGACCACACCAGCGCTGTCCAATGATCTGAGGCGCAGTAAGAAATAGCACATATCAGCTACTCCATGCCAAACCGATGATCATCTGGGCACTTGACGGTTTGCAAAGGTTTGGGGGAGCTACAGTTGCACAAGCAGATGTTCACTTTATTTTGTTGGAGAGAGGCACTGGACAGGCCCCTCTGAAATTCTACTATACCATGAATTCTACATCACAGTAGCGAGCACTGCTGCATGACTGTAACAGTGCGCCTGTTCAGCTTTGCTTCTAGAATTAAAGGAGGAAACCTTGCAGCCGGAGTGCTCGGTCCATCCACCATGTTCAAAGATTTGACTGGAAACTGCAGGCGAGCTGACCTATGGGAGAAAACCAAGGGGGTGCCGGCAGCAGAGAGCCCACATTCTCAATGCTGCAACTGGGCACAAATGTCCTTGCGAGTCATGGGCTGCATATCTAATATTCTAGACCATAATTTCATCAATTGTTGCAGAACTAGTCAATTTCATTCTTGACGCTTGACACCCAACGAGACACACCACTGGCATCAAATCAATACAAATGTTGAATGCAGTCTTGCAAAAACCATTGGAAGAATGGTGCTGCACTCCCATCAGGATAATCCTATCAAACTTCCAAAGAGTATGAATAGTTCTTCTTATCTATGTGAGGAATATCTTTTTACAAAAAAAGACGTTTTAGAAAATATATCCTTCATATTGTATGTTTTTTAAATGATACATTAATTATCACTCAAAAAATCATAGTTTACAAAGAAATGCAGTTATAAATATATATACTTCATTTATATTTCCAAAAAGTCATGTCCGCTTAGTTTACAACACGGTTACAATACAAATCAGAAACAGAATACTGTTGAAAAAATAATAATCTCAGTGGTTCTTCCATGTTACAGAAATTATGTCGCTCAGTATCTCCAAGTAATGTTCATTCATTCATTTTGTCATGTGTATAGAACCTTTCACCATAATTATGGTCCCAATGCGCTATTGGTCGAATGCCTTCAGAGGAACTGAAGTCCAAACTTGGGAGAATTTGGGAGGTGCTCTTATGCGTGTGTGCATTTCAGCCATTAAATTTATGTGTGGGTGGCCAAGACCCTGCTAATTACCCATGTCTGAATGGTGTGTGGATGGCCGCAGCGGAGGTAAACTATGCATTAGACAGGGCTGCGTTGTGTTTAAGGAGATAGGAGCTACAGTTTGAATTTGTTTTTAAAGGTAGCTTAATTCTAATGGCAGAGGTGTTGTGCAGTAGTGTTCGTGTTATGTGTGTGTGGCATTAGCCTGTGTCTTCCTCTAATTTACCAAGGTGCGGTTTGCAATGGGAGAAAATGGGTTAGCTGTGTAAGTATATGGCTACCTTACACAAGTAGGCTAAATGCAAAATATGGCTGACTTGACACGGTTGGGATAAAAGCAAGGTAAGGCTACCTTATCCAATTAGGCTAAATGTCAGCAATATTTGCACACCTTTAGGATTCATCAATAACCCTTCACCTGGAAGAGATCTGTCCCACCTTCACTTGTGCTGTAAATAAACATCAAAACATGTTACCAGTCTATATAAGTTACTAACCTTAATTTGGAGCTTAAAATCCATTCACAGGTGTTGACCACTGCATGTGGGTTTGTGATGGTTGCCCTTCAAGATCTCAGGATACAGTCTATGTGAGATGTGACCATATTTTAAAATGTGATCCTAACAAAGGATGATGCTAACAGTTGCACACTCAGATAAAGTTCTAACCAGATGGTGTTTATGAAATCGAAAACTATTGGTATTCTTTAAAACATTGTGAGATTTTCACATTGAGTGTGTGGCACTGTTCATGCAAAGAGTTTGGTTAAACTACATTTTAGATGTCATTGCAGCCATGTATCGTGAGAGTACGGAGCATTTCCTTTGCACCTGGTTTCAACCTGGCAGTGATGAACTTCATCAGCTAATTCCAGCCTGTACTGGGCACCCAAGATCTGCATGCATTTTAGGTAGCCAAGCAATGCCAGAAAGGGTTTGCAGTGATTGCAGGGGCATGCACCCTGCCACACCACCAGTTGAAAATATCCAGGCTGGGCTGTTGGAATGCTAAATTTCAAGTGCTGAACTGTCTATTTTAGCTATCCAGTTCTGTAACAATAGCAACAGTGATGGTTTGGATTTGGAGATGTGGTCTCCTTCATACCAACTTAATGGCAGCTGATGTGCAGTGTTGTGTGCTGTAACCATTTTAGGGGGCTGTCAGCCATGTGTGTCAGGATGCTATATCACTCTGTGACGGTCATTAGGAGACCTGGTTCTGTACCGGTACACAATGGAAGTGTTGCATGATAATCTAGACACTGCACAGTTGCTGTCAACCTTTAGAGTGAATAAGTGAAGCAAAATATTAATGGCTTGCCTCTTTAGAACACCCCCACTTTAAAGTGAAGGATGCTGTATTCTATAATATGGACAGGGAGGATCACATGCAGACCCATTAATCCTGTGCAAGGGATCGTTGGAAAGATTCTTGCAAGACCCTTTTTTTTTTTTGCAGAGCAGGGGTTGTAAAGGCTGACCTCACCTATTGAGCAGCGCATTCGGCATATAAGAATTTTCTTTCTCTTCCTGCCATCGTCCGACTCACCCACAAGGGGCTCACTACCACTTTACACTGGTAGCTGAGGAGCCTAAATCTCCACACGTGGTAGATGTACATTTGCCAAGTATGGCGTTACCAGTATTGGTTCTCTTAACTCTGTGGATACAACCACTTGTCTGAGCGGCCAATGAAGGCTATAGTGCATCCTCTGCTGCAACTGCTCATGTTTAGCACCAATAATACTAGAGCTAGTGAAGAACTAGTTTATCTCCATCACCCTTGATATGCAAAGCATGATACATTTTGTTTCGATGCGCTGACTTTACAACACCTGGCAGTGGCACTCATGGCTCTCCCTCAGTTAAATACCCCGACGACTCGGCGACTACCACCACTCTCACACCTTCCTTTTCTAGGCAAGATCCTTGAAAGAGCCATAGCAGTCTAACTTCAAGAACACAACAACGGACTGCTGCACACTTTGGAAGCAGGTTGTCGACCCAGATGTAGCACAGAGACAGCCACCATCCATGTGTTCTACAATGCTCTTTGCATTCTTAGGAGGCAACACCCATCTCCTTGTACTCAGTCTCTAGTCCGTACCACCAAAACCTCATCAACATATTGAACAAGCACATGGACATTGGAGACAAGGAGACACTGCCATCAGTTTGTTCACCAATGATCTTTGTCTCCTTCATGGACACTTCATGACGGTGACAATCTCTGCAGCTACCAATATGCATACCACATACACGTCTACCTGCAAATATCACACATCATCAGCAACGCACTACCTCCCTCATACTATTAGACACATGGGTGACCAGTGCTTACCTCAAACTGAACTCTTCCAGGTTGAAATGCCTACTCAACAACAACAATGGGCAACCCCACATTCTGAAAAGGCTGTCTGCCATGAACCTTGAGGGATTAAAGCCTGCAGCTGACACACTGCACCAAGTCTCAGATTGTGAGGCTGTCAAGAAAGCTCAGATAACGTGGTACCATGTATCCCTCCTGTGGCAAATCAAGCCCTTCCTAACATACATTATCATCAGATCAACCATACAGGCCCTGTTCTTAGATACCTGAACTGAGGAAACAGCCCTGGTGCGTACATTGTTCAAAATGCAATCATAAGCTGCATGCTTTAGATTTAGGTGCCGACACATGTTTCAACCAATGGTTGTTCTCAAGGCAAAATTGGGGGATTAAGGTGTCCCGTGTGGGTCTCTGTCTAGGTCGTCGGCTGGTAGCATCCGTGCCCGGTTGGGTGATCGCGGGCGGTCTCGTGGTGATCTGCTGTTTAGCTAAACCATCGGTTGAAACATGTGTCGGTACCTAAATCTAAAGCATGCAGCTTATGATTGCATTTTGAACAACGTACGCACCAGGATGTATGTCACACAAGTGACAACCAATGCTAACCCATGAGCATATTTGACCAACTGACACAATAAAAACAATACTTTCTCAGAGCCTGAAAGATGTCAAAGATTATTGAAGAATGAACTAACGTACTGACATATGACAACGGGTTAAAACCTGATCCAGCGCCAGCGTACAACAGGGTTTCAAACCCCACAAAGAGTCTATACAATGCACTGCCTGTCTCATCAAAGGTTTCTTCAGATACAACAACCTACCACCCACACACATTGAACTTCATGGTCTGCCCCTACAAGCGGCTATTCCCTTCAAAGTTGGCTAAATATACAAAGTGCTTGTCATGCACAAAGTCACAATCTCTGGCAGACATCAAATCACCAGAAGTCAGGCCCTAACCATAGTAGAACATCAGACATTCAGAACAGATAAAACCCTTATGCAATACTGAAAGTTAATCAACCCCTTCCTCCTCAAGGACCACCATTTTTTTTCACACCCTGTAAGATCTACCCCCCGGTCAGTTAACCTCCTGGTGACCGCCCTTTACAGTCCATCTCCTCTTTCACCCCCACATCAGCCTCATCATTCTCGCATATACCCCGGTAACTGTAACTGGTCCCTGCTACCATAAATGGTATGCCGGTAATAAATGCAATGTTGTAAGCACTGTTCCTCCCACTATATCTCCTGATATACAACACACCTTTGCTTAGGGCAGAGGTCTTCAAACTGCGGGGTGGCTCACAGGACTGGAGCATAAAACGGCCTCGGGCACCAATGAAAAGGTGGCTCACAGTTGCAAATGGCAATTCATTCCTTTAGTAACAGACTGTTTGAATAGTACTCAAGGCAGTGTTCTTTTACTAAAATGTAAGCAAATTGTAATATGTGAAGAATATTTATTCAGCAACAAAGGACAAAACTACTAGCTGCATTGTTTCCTACAGCTGGCTGGCTTTTCCTTCATTAGTGCCGCAAAAGCAAAACCTTACCTTCCTCCCGATGACCCAGTAACTCATCAAACTGGCCCACATTGCCAAAAAATGGGCCCATTTTGACCCATAAAACTGGTCCACACTAGCGTTTTGCATTTTCGGTTTGGGCATTGCAGTTCAGTTCCCCAGCCTTGCATACTCACTGAGCCATGCAAGGCTGGGGGCGCTTTGCTTTGCCAGCCTTGCATAGCTCATTTAAAATTCTGGCTGGGGAACTGCATGTCTGTGTGGGAAGGGGAGCTCCTGCGCCTCCTCGCACATACAGACAGAGCAACTTGGAGCAGGGTATTTCAGCACCCATGCATTTCAGCACCGATGCGCAGGCCCGCACAGGCCCCTGTGCATGTGCCAGCCCCTGCACACACATGTGCAGGAACAAGGAAGTTCTTGTTTCCTGATTCCTGTCCATGGATGTGTGTATGCTTGTGTTATGAGTGTGTGTGTGGTTTGTTTTGTGTTGATCGGCTGAGCTGATTTTGGTGAGTGGGGTGGGTTGTACAACAAAGGCATTTTAGAAATGCCTTTGTTGCGCAATCCCCCTACCCACCTGCCAAAATCAACTCTCCTTCTGAGCTGCTGTGGAGCCCAGGGGACAGGGATGGTATTTCTTTACTGGTCATCTATCATAGATATCCAGTAAAAAGATATCATGCCTGCCTCCTGGTCCCCCCAGTGCCAACTGCTGGGAGCTGGGTGGTGGAGCCTAGGGACTGTGGTGGGAGCAGGATGAGCAGGCGCCATGGGATAGTGGTGAGAGCAGAGTGGGGATAGCCCAGTGTCTGGTGGGGTGGGGAGAGCCCAGGGACTGGGTAAGAGTGGGATGAAGGAGCCCAGAGACTGTGATGGGAGCAGGTGGGGGAGCCCAGGGACTGTAATGGGAGTATGGTGCGGTGACGTCACACAATCGTTCATAATCATTTGGACTTACTGTCCATGTGGCATTTTGAGGGGGGGCGGCCTGCCTAGATTCTGCTCAGGAGGACCAGTCCTAAAAAGTTTGAAGACCACTGGCTTAGGGTTAGGGTTGTGCTCAATAAAACCCCATAGCAAAATAAATACATGAAAAGGGTGCGTACAGACGATGGGCAGGGTCTGATGGAACATATATTGGAAGTGAAGCCTGCATTATAGAGGTGGATGCACACATGGGTTTGATGGGTTTGTTTGAATCTGGTCACAAACCTGCACCAGTGAATAAGCCTTCACCCTACAGGTGACTGCAGACAGAGACATGTCTATACCAGAGGCTGAGCCTGCAAACTGGAGGAGTCTTTACACAGAGCACAGTAGACAAGCAGCAATTCAGGGCTAGCTGTTATAGTATTAGGTCAATAAACCGTTTTAAAAACACTGCATAAAAAGACGTTTTAGAAAGACCGCAAGAGTGAGAGCAGAGGCTGACTGGCAGCCAGGGCCTGGAAGCGGCCGTGACAGAGAACGGATACGTGTGTGTGTTTTGCATGTTTGTGTGAGTGTTTGTTTATTTTTGGCGAGGGTGCTAATGGAAGGGGGATTCGGTGGTTAAACCCCCCGATTTTAAACAAATCCCATCGAGGGACGTGTGGGAGCGGTTTGGGGGGTGGGTGTTGCCAGCGATGCAATGTGGGTTTTCGCTTTTTGTAAGCCGCCAAAATCGGCCGAAAAAAATCTGTCTTTTTGGGCGACCTACAAAAAGCGAAATATTCACATTGAACCGCTGGTATTTGGCAAATGCATGCACAGGGGTGTGATTCTGCACCCTGAAAGTAACTGCGCAGGAGCTAAGTGATGTATAACAGGTTGCATTATTGACGATCTCAGTCTCTCTTTTGGATTGTCAGTACAAGATATAACTGATAGCGGTTATAGATCATAGTGACGTCCACTGTCTGTGCATGGGGGTATTGGCTGGAGGTGGTCACAGAGGCTGGGTGCCACCGCAACAAGGCTGGGCCTGAATGTGGAATATGGGGCAATCCCCTGGACCACCCCACCATGCTCTAGCTCTGTGGCAACGAACTGTCGCATGAAGCCTGCCATTGTGAGCCTGTCCCTTAAAGTGATGCCCAGATATGTATTATGCAGCACTGTCCTGATGCCTACTATGGCCACCTTCATGCACTCTGACCAAGTGTGATAATGGGAAGAGTGCATGGCTCAGTGTTGTTGTGGGATTGTTGGAGTCCTGTTTGGGAGTGTGCAGGGCAGTGCAGACACCATAGGCTACTGCAGGGGTTTTTCACAGCAGCAATTCAGCCGAGCTTGTCAGTTTCAAGATGGTGGAAGAGTGTTAAAAAGGCTTGGTCCTCTGTGACCCAGTTTTTTTTCAGGTGTGCGAAACCAAGCTGTTCTAGTGAACTAATCATGATTATAAACTTGTTGTTGCTCACAGATGCCACCGATCAGTGGAAGCGAGGGCCAGAAGGACTAGCAACGGCTCCATAAAAGCCATGGACTGTGTAGTGGGAGTGTGTATGTTCGAAGTTGGTGAAAGAGGCACAAAGGCTGTGGCAGAGAGGAGGTAATGATGGGAAGAAGGCAGGAGTAAGCGGGGGCTGGGGCAGAAGGCTGGCAGGCAAAAGGGGATTGAGGAAGGTGTGAGTACCTGGAGGCAGATTGGAGGGATCATTAATTTGGATGGCAGGAGCTGCAATAAGGAAAAAGTTGGTCAAAGTTGTGAGGTGGTTGGCCAGAGTTTTAATTGGTAGATTGGCAGACGGGTAACCAGGAGGTTGACCAAGGTTCTGAGAACAATGTGGGCAAACGTTATGCCAAGCAGATTGATTGGCAGAAGCAGTGAAGTGGGTGGTTGAAAGAGAAGAGGTATGAGTTGTAAAGTGGAGCATTAAAGTGCAGATTGGATGGAGAATCGGGAGATAGGTGATAGGAGAACTGTGGAGGAGGCCGTAGGATATCTAGAGGGGAAACCCAGAAGGATAATGAAGGAGCGGCCAACCGTCAGGGGAGGAGACAAGAGGAGAACATAGAGAGGATCCATTATGGACAAGACTGTTACAGATTGTTAAGGGGGAAGACTACGTTGAGGCTTTTGGGAAGAGAGGTACCCCCCAGGGACCTGTAAAAAGAGAAGCAGAAACCATAGGGAAGGCCGGGTTACTGAATCCCTGGTGCAAGCTCTTGGTTTTGCCAGGTTCCTCGAAGTTCCAGTTTCACTCCCTTGTGAAAACTAGGATGCTGGTGGCAGTGGACATGGTGGTCCCTGGGACAGGTGTCCTACAACACAGAGGACGAGGAGCCAGAAAAAAAAGGAGGAACCAGGAAACCAGACGTATCGGGGATACTTAAGACCTGAGGATTGTGAGAGTGACTCTGAAAGTATTACCCTCAACGAGAGGGGAAGCTGCATTGAGACTTGTGATTCTAAGGGGACACCATCTATTTTTTGATGTTGGACAATTCTTTGAGTGGCTTATCAATTTGCCAAATCCTTTAAATACCCCTAATAAATCCTTCTCCAGCAATATCTCTCCATGCCCGCCTCTTGTTTATCTTACTCTACTTCGTGACAGGACATTTGTGGGGGTGGAGGGAGAACGCAAGGAGGTCGGGGAGCTCTCAGAGCTAGTGGATGATGGCCCTGGAGAGGGCTATGGCAAGAAATTCTAGGTCACCCTCATGTAGCCCCCATTGCTGGGTGGGAGACAGTCACATGACAAACAAAAGTGCTAGTGGACCTTGAAAAGCCCTGCCAGGAGACTAGCAACTACAAGTGGTATAGTGCATCCACCTTTCAACACAGGCTCAACAAGATACATGCCTGAGACCGCCAGAACGTATCATATTAATAGCAATTGTAAAGCATAGACAGTTCTCACTTGGGCTCCACTACAGACATGCCTCTACTGTGGCAGGCACAGACTCTCATGAATAAATAAATAAGAAATAAAGGTGGCAGTCCGGATTCTTTAAGCCACAGCCTAACCACTATAGGATATTTGCAACATCTGAGTGGCGAAAGCAATTCTCCAGCAACCTTCGAGCCCAGAAAGCAATTCCACAGCAACCAATAACAGGGCAGCACAAAAAGGATACATAACTGCAGGCTCAAACACCCAGACCACCCTCAGTGGAGGACCAACAGGAGTGTAAAAAGGACATCCCAGGAAGGTGAGGAAAAGGCTTGCGGTATTGCATCAAGTAGAATACGGACCAGAGGGGCAATAGAGAGGTTGTGCAGAGGGTAGAGATCAGGACTCTAGGAAAGGGAGGTGATAAGACTCTCTTAAGCTCCTCTGTGGCAACTGGGACTGGTAAACCCATTTGGGTTTATCATAAAGTGAAAGGACAACTGCCCCTGCATCTCTACCTTGCAATGGGGACCCAGCAACGTCTACAAGACCTGTAAGGAGATTGCAGTTTCTTGTATCTCGCCATCAACCAGAGACAAATCAGAGGACTGGCAGAGGGAGACTCCTAGAGACTGTAAGTGATGGGGAGGCTCCTTGAAATCTTGAGAACCTTAGAAGCAGACATTTGAGAGTGTGACCTTTTTTATTTTTGCTGTACTAGAAATTTGGGACTGCAAAGGCATACTCTCTGGAGACAAATTAGATTGCGGCAGAGTCGGGAAGGAGAAACCGTCCTGACCATTCCAGACTGGACATCTTTTTGTTTGGACTGATCATCATTTCTGCAGAAACCTCTTTGAAAGACTTTTGGCAGGAGGTAGGGAGGGTCAGCCTAAGAGGATTAGGGGAAGGCAGTTTAGCTTGGAGTTCTGTCTAAGCACTTAATTGTGCTTTTCTGTACAACAATTGTTAAGCAAAGTCAAAGCTTCTTAGCCCATCAGGCTTTTCTGTTGCTGCATGACCTTGATATGGCAACGGGGTGAGTGCTATGCTATGTAATGTTAATGGTTTGTACACCATGCACTGTTACCACCTGCGCAGTCTCTTAGCACTCTGGTGGATTTGTAATGCAAGTCGGGGTGGTGGGTGTCTTAGTAGGACTGAGCGGGAAAAAGAGCAAGAGAGCTGTGATGTGCTGTTGGCAGCTTCAGTTTGGATACACCAGTCTCTGAGCGCATGTGTGTTTTTCGGTTGGTAGCCTCCATGCGATTTTGGGTGAGAATATGTGAGGTTTGTTTCGTTGTTATGGTGTTGTGAAGTATGTGCGGTTTGTGGTGCTGTAGTGGCATAATCATTTCCATAAAACACAATGGAGAGAGCCTAGTGTCTGGCACCCAAGCAGAAGGACTTTCAGACCATCACCCCACCACCCCAGGGCCAAGTGAGCTCTGAAGAACATCTATGCCCACCTGCATGAGTGTGAGCGATGATATGGAGGCAAGATGCTGCTATGAGCTGATAATACATTGCCCAGCCATGTTCTGCCTGTGATGGGTTGTGGATACCTCATATTTCTTAAGACAACACACTACACAAAGCTTTGGTTGATCAGGGAAGGTTTGGTAGGGAACTGACTTGATCTTGGTCTTTGTGCGCCTTAATATACCTAAGGAAATCCCCTGCCTGCCGATGACTGTGGGTGAAATCTATGCCTCTGTCAGTCTTGCTGTCCGTGCCTTAAGATCAAGCCCAGCATTGTCCCCACCCCACAATTCCAGCAGCTGCAATATGGTATTCACATTCCACAAGGAGAACTTAGTACATTAGTGGTTGAATATTTGTTTTATTGATTGGAGGTAAATATTTTCCATGAATATGCAGGAGCAACCAAGTGTAGCAAGGGAGCCTGAACCAAACAAGGTGAGTTTGGGGAGTTCTCTACCCCATGAGAAATATTTAAAAATACATTGCTTTTGTAGGGTAAGAAATGGAAAAATCCAATAGATGTAAGTCACCAGCAGTACGCAGGAGCATTTCGCAATGATTTGTTTTATGATCCCTTTGCCCCAATATATGCCAGTATAGAAAACCTATTTTAATGCTGGCTGTGCACCAATACATGCCATTATGACCCTATAAGAACATACTCCTGTTGGTTTTGGCAGTAAACGTTTAGTGCTGCAGTAAAAGAAATATCCAGATTGGCTGCACCAATGTAGGCCAGTAGCCATGTAAGAACACTCACCATGCTATCTTTACTCTTGATTACCAGTGAACAATGCCATGTCACAGTAAGAAAACACCCAGACTGGCTGCACAAATGTATACCCCACTAGCCACGTAAGAGCACTCATCACCTTATTTTTCGTTTGTCTGCCAGTTTCTCTTCTCCACTGCCTTTTGTTTTGCTTAAGCTTATTTTCAACATGATAGATGAAGTATTGGAAATGCATAAAAACTACTGCAATTGCCAAGGCTTTTAACATTTCTTTTTTCTCCCGAAAGTAATTTCACTTAAATCTCTGTTACTGCAGACAAGGTAGACTGGTGCTTAAACACAGAAACTCCAAAATGCGTGTTTATCCTTTGTGTGGACTTGGGCCTTTTTAGTTATTTGATAGAAGCTAATTTCCGTATTTTGAACTACCGCTGGAGTGTGCATACCTTGTCCTCTGGAGGTCCAACAGCTTTCCACTTCATCTCGAAAGAAAAATTGCATTTGTTTCAAAATAGCATGAATAAATCTTGATGAATAGAACTCAGTGAGGACATCAATAGTTAGCAAATAACCACAGCTCAGCACGTCTGCTTATGAATGTGGCAGAGTCTCAAGTGAGAAGGGGGCCCCCTCGTGGTCCTAAAAACCTGATGTGCGCAGATAGTTTACGCTCTGCATTCCATTGAATTGGGATCTGCTCGTTCCTTAGGCGTTTCAGCCCTAAGTCTCAGGACACGTGGCATTTCTGCAGATCAACGGACAACGGAGCTCTTGTTTTTGAGCATTCCCAGTTTATTCTAAATGCGCAGTTTCGTAAAGCTGTGGAGAAGTACAGTGAAACGCTACCATTCTCTATTGGCTTGCTGCAGCTCTAGTTTGGAGCTGTGAGATCGCCATGATTCTAGAATGCAGTCATGAACACAAATATTCAAAATTTCACAGCATGAAAGTAAAATGAATAAATATGTGCCTTGCCATATGCATTATGACAGGATGTTGGTAATGATTGACAATGTGCTCTGCTTATCCACTGTCAAGCTCGGTCTGGCCTATAGGGCAAGGCCCGAAACAAAAACGCACAATCCTAGTGGGGGCGAGTTTTTTGGGTGAAAGTCAGTGACTTTTTTTGGCCAATGTGGGCCAGTTTCATGAGTTACTTCACTACGCGGCTAGTAGTTTGGACCATTTTGATCATTCTGCACTTAACCCAGGCCCCTGCTTGACTGGGCACACTTGTCCCCCTCACCGTCTGTTCTGTGCACTTGCTTAATGCACTAGGCTTAGTAAGTTTGTCCTCTCCTCCCTCTGTCTCCCCTCCCTAGCTTGGTTGTGCCTGAAATACTCATGCATAAGCGCATTAGATGACCAATCACCAATTTCGCTAGGCCTAGTACAGTAGTTTATTGTTTATTGTTCTGTAGGTCCTTTCACTACCGCCCACTCCTTGTCACACACTTCACTAGTAGATATGCCTCTGGCCTAGTAAGCTAGTTATTGTTGTTAGATCGTTCGGAATGTTTAAGGCATAAGAAAGACAACTGTATTCCCTTGTTCCCTTCCCGCCTTGAAGCACTTTGAAGCACTCCACTTGTGCATAAAGCTTTACAAATAAACAATTACAGTTACATTGCAGCTGACCAATTCTTTAAATTGCACAATTTACATTACATTTCATCAAAAAACTTCCCTTCCCTCCCTTTGCTTCCAGTATGGATGTATCTCTTGCTATCAAAGACTCATAATTAAGAAAAGATTTTGGCATATCACGAGGTTTGGACGGGGGCAGGGGGGACTCAAACCTTGTCTGTCAACAATGAAAAAGCGGCTCATAGTCGCACATGGCAAATCAACAGAGCCGGTTAGATAGCACAACGAGTAGAGCCCTCGCACTGACATCTGTGCAGAGCCTGTCGGTGCAGGTTTGAATCCCGGCAGGGCCAAACTCAGCCTGTGATCCTTCCGAGGTTGATAAATGAGCACCACATACCGTGGGTAAGCAGCACTCAGATGCCTGAGGGTTCGTAGCACTATATAAATGTGAATTATTATTATAATTCTTTTTGTGAAATACTGTTTGAGCTATTCTCAAGGTGGATGTTTTGTTAAAATGTCTTCCTAATTGAGTATTTTGAATAATATTTGTTTAGTGATACTGGTCACAAATTGCGGCTTCACAGGGAAGGAACTCATCAAAATGGCCCACTTCTACCAAAAAAGCCAGACCCACATTAGCATGTCGCCCTCCACTTTCTGCATTGCCCTAGAAGCCTGTCCAAGCTTGGTATCGGCGTGTGGTTGGAAGTTAGGATATATCTTATGCCTATGTAGGGATGGCTGTCACGGCAAAGAATAGGTCTGAGAGCTGTCTAAGATTTGATTCTAGAGTCACCCATTGTCTATGGCCCTCATTATAGGGTTGGTGGTATCTTGCAGGTTAAATCCAGCGGGATACCACCAAATGATAATACTGTTACCGGCACCTGATCTGCCGGGATTACTGGCAGATTACAGGTGCCAGCAACAGTATGTCAATCCCCATCCCATGGAGTCCATAATACTCCATGGGAGGATTGCCGGTATTACCGGCACTGGTGATACCGGCTGTTTTTTGCCAGTGTGTTGCCTGACCTTTCTCCAGCTCTTGGCTGGAGGTAAATCAGACCACCCCACTGACAAACCTGTCATTTGGCAGTGTTTATTTCCGCACGGCCAACCTTGTGATGATGCCCTATATCTTTAATGAAATAAATGAGCATTGTATTTCATCTCAATACAGGCTGCTCTCATCTGGCACAGTGTGCATGTACTCGGTGGATACATGGCTGACTTGGAGCCAAAGCGCATCAAGTGATCTATGCATGTGTTTTAAGTTACATCTGCGAAGACGTTCTGTGAAGTTCTTTTGGACGTTGCCGGCTTTAGGAGTGATATGATATGATGGGTTATTTATAGTGCAGAAGAGTATGGACTCTATAACAAGACGTTTCGAAAAGATCAAAACAATCTTGTGTTTCTCATAATAAGCGAATGGTAATGTGTGCATTTTCTTCCATTTGTATATTGCTATTAAACCCTTTATATCCGTATCATTGTAATGCCTTGTTAGTCCCCAATTTTTCTCTCCTCTTTTCAAATCGCACCGGATGAGTATGTTGCTGGAAATTGAGTAGGTATTCTGGTGGCATATGCGTGATTTTGTTCTGTCATGATGGATAATCTAAAAAGTGTTGAAGCTACCACCTACACAGTCTTATTATGTTGTCCCACAATATCCTAAAGTTACAGCACTTCCGGACCTGCGCTAGCACCCCACAGACCACTTAAAGCTGATATATTTATGTAGTCACCCGGTTGCTGTTTCGATTATCAGCAAGCCTGACTCCGCCTTTCATCCCTTCGTGGTTGATGAAATGAGTATTCATGTCTAAGTAGTAATAACACATTTTACAAGCAGTGTTAGCACTCTGTCATCAGCTACACAGAGATGCCTCTGGGCCTGGCCAAGTTACGGGAATCCGCACACTGCTGGGCTGTGCTCACCTGCACGTCAGTGTTGGTGAGAAATTGCTGCAGAGTTCAAACACTGCTAAAGCTGTGGCTCTATAGACAAAACGGAAACCTCCCATTCCACGTTGAGTTTACTATAATGTCAAACCGATAATTGTTTCTAATTCTCAAATATATTTTATTTAGTCATTTTCAACTGATAAAAACAGCAATTAGTGCAAAAACATGTATCCAGTGTGATCACCATACACTGAGTTCAAATGTCATATCTTTTCATCAATCACAACTTCTAATGCATATTCTCATTCATCCATCCATCTGCATAAACTCACCTGCATACAACAAGACCGTAGTGGAATGAATGGTGCCAAAATGGTCACACGTGCAAAGATCAAGCAAGTAAGGTGCAAAAGACAATTATTATATGTGCAAACAATGCCAATCCAAAACAAATGATTTGCAGTTATTCAACTCTGATGACTGCAATTCACCGGTTTACCGTATATAAGTGCAAAAGATGCAAAGGTGCATGCATGCAAAATTGCCCACTGTGTTTCATATGCCAATCTCGCAGAGTAAAGCTGTGTCACTCTGGCTTGAAAAAATCCAAATTTCTTCTTGAGTTGGATTCCTTTTGCTGGTTAGCCTACTCGAGTTTTGGCTACTTGGCTCTGAATGCTTTGGTGAGCTCAGACTTCTTCAGGGCGAGACAGTTCTTTTTGGAATGAGGGTGATGAACACAGCTTGTATGAACAGAGAGATCAATGTCAGAAACCAATGTCCATGTCTCGTGGCAATTTACAATAGAGTCAGTACGTGGTAAAATATAGGAGGGGAGCTCCATGGGTGGTCACATCCATATTAGGCCACAAAGTGCCTGGGGGAACACAGACTGAGGACATGGGGCTGGGTGTGCTGAAGGCCCATAAACCAAAGTAAAAGTAATAAAACCCCTTAAAAGACACCTGAAGGTGTGGTGATACAACACCCGTCCTCTTTGTAAATAGTCCTCTCTTCCTAATACGGTGGTAGAGGGTCTGAATGACATAAAGACCTCTTCACCTGAAGTATATATGGGCTGAAGCCTGCAATGGTTGGTTTTGGGAACTACTGGATGTAAACATTCGTCTGTCGTGTCAACAGGGGGAGCGGCAGCAGGAGGCTATCACTATCTGTAGTAATCTGGTTTACAGATTAGCAGTGAGTGTGAGGTCATCTGCAGTGGAATGTTTGTGTGGAAGGTTCTGCTGGGTGACGGTTGGGGAGAAAGAGAGAAGCTGTGAGAGTGAAGATGGGTGTGGGGGTGAGCCCTGTGTTTCCCGTGCCATCTTGTGTCCCCTACCATCCCTGTGTCTTGTGGAGAAGTTCAGGACATGGGCAATAAAGAACCTGAGAACTTACCTGAAGTACTGGCGGTCCATCATTGTTACACTATCCCAGTTGCTTATACCACAGGCTTGGTTGTCTAACAAGCACATATTTCTCTCTGCTTACCTATAAGTGTGCTCCACAATCCTAGCACAAACTCTGTCTGCAGTATACAGTGTTTGTGGTGTATTCCTTCACGATGTATTTGCCAAAACCTATGTGCCATGTAGATCGACCACTGCCAGTGCTGGACTGGCCCACCGGGACTTTCCCCGGTAGGCCTCGGGGGCATAGGTCCTCTTTTCTTGCTTGGGAAGTTGGGGGAAGGATACATAATTATGCGCGAATGCGTTATTACACTGGCTGTAGCTGGTGATTTCATTTCTGCTTGGGGCCCAGCGCGCGCCTGCACATTTGTGAGGGGCACCGCCTGGGGAACGAACTGCACGTGCCCTGCAGCCCTGTGTTGTCTGCTGTGCGCGCGATGATGAGCAGGTGCCCTGCAGCGCATCCCAGAGGGAGAGCTGACAGGTCAGCCACGCTCCTTGCACCTGCAGGACACAACGGTAAGGACGATCTCCTCTTCTCGCCTGTCTCTTTAGGGTGTTGTATGTTTTCAATCTTCTGCTCTGTCTCTTGTCTATCTTTCTCCTTGTGGCACCTACAGATTGCATGAGTGCAGGTTGCATACTGTATCTTTCTGTATAATCCCAGACTGCCCGCCCCCTGCCTGGCCTCCCATTGCACAGTAGGTGCCCCAGAGCATGACTTTCTTCCGGCTCCTATCGTCTCCTGTCTGTTTAAGGCCTGTTGCTCACATATCATCAGCACAGCTCGAAAAAGACATTTCAAATGGTCCGGAGGCTGTAAAAAAAATGTAAACGCCTGTGTAACCTTTATATGCCTCGTTGTTTCCGCTCCAGGACTTGCAGGATGACTTCTTCGCAATCCTGTATCTAAATTAAGAATTGGCAATGCTCTGCGATTAGCCAGGTCCACTACCCGATTGATTAACCACGTCATGTATTGTTGTGGTGCTGGATACAAATGGACTTTGAATACCACCTCATAACACACTGTACACCAGAGCCAAACCAGCTACAAAAGCCAGTAACAGAGTTGTACCAAATTCCGGCATTTGCTTTGCCAAAGCCATTTCATTGCGACCCTCAGCTCTCAAAGGGACAGGCTTCACAACGCTGAGATATGCGCTGCTTTGTGACAGAGGCATTGGGGGAGGACGTTTAAGCTCTCCAAGCTGGTTTCAAGTAGTCTGCTAGTGAAGCCAGGCAATGTCTTCCCACCCCCTGCCTGAGCAGTCTAAAGTTGACGTGTGCATATCTGAGCGAGTCATTGGTAGAGGGCCGTGGTGTATTTCGTTATATTGACAAGGGCTAGCACTGTGGTAATGATCATTTTCATTGGGAATTGTGTATCGCCATAGGAATTTGGGACATTATTATTTGGACTTTGCATTTTACCATGCATTGGATTCCACTATGTTGACAAGTAGTATTGTTTGTTCTCGGAAGGCCTGGTGATTGCCATTCAAAAATATGGTGGCCATTGGCGAGCAGTCTCTGTTGGCGAGCAGTCTCTGTTGACAATGGTCGTTTCTCTACTGTCCCAATGTGCCATGCACTCGCTACAAGCTAGGTAGAAGGAGTCACCTATGGAAAGTTACTTTTATTTCTGGCTTAGGGAAACCAGTGGCCATTCAATGCTTTGCTAGTGTGTGTGTTTTTGAAAATCATTGGTACACATAAAAGTCTCAAGGAGTATGCCACTTACCCTTTCCATAGAGGTTTCCAGGAGGCAGCCATATGGCTATTATGAGTTACAATTAATATTGTGAATTGCAGTGGTGCTTGATTATGCATTGCTTACTGTAGTTGCTTTTGTTTATCTATGTATTTTGCTTAACTCTGCAAAATGTAATATCTGTTCATACATCTAGTCCAATCTGCGGTTTCGACTGAGTATCCACTCCCAGGATAAGCAAAACCAATGGGTTCATTCCATCATTTTCTCCAGTCTTTGCGACCTTGTCCTCTCATAAAAGGTATAACTGTAATGTCAGCGCCTGGCACGTAGTTCACACTGTGGTGCTCTCCTAAAAAGTCCTGCCCCTACCGGAGGGATGACCCGTCTGTGTGCAGGGTCCAGTTGGCATTCGGGTTGCCTTCAATACCTGCCAAACCCCACCGGGTCCCTGCTAATTTATAGACTCTTAATCATGCTCGCCACAGTGCCTGAATCTGAGGTGTGCCTTCTTCTAAGCGCTCCAGTGTTCAGCAATAACTCAAGTGGAGACACACAGAGGCTCCCGGACACGGAAGGCAGGCTTAGCTCTGGGTTTGTTATTCATGGCACTAAAACTGTCCAAAATGTGTATAGAGGCGAATATTGCACGTCTTTGGAAAGCACCACACAGCACAAGGCCAAACTCGAAGGGAGAGTGAGTCTGAACATTTATAGAGGTGCCATGTTATTGCCTCCATTAACTTGCCACATTACACGGGTCACCTGATTTTGGACACGGGTCGCCTGATGTAGCGTAATAATGTTTCCGTTTGGAATGTGCGTTCCGTTTGGAATGTGAGTTATACATGGTAGGTATGTTAAATACATGCACTGTAACATGTGCTGTGAAGCACATCTAACACTCGAAAGAAAACAGTGTACACTGGCCAGGCTAGGTCAAAAATATTCACGGACATATAAAAAATGTCGCCCAAATTCATAAATTACATGTTCTTCTTTTTTTGTGGTTGAGGGGTAATTCTTTGTCGTACAACGTTGAATTTTAAAGCAGGTTCAGTCCTCAAAAACAGTAAAACATACCAGGTACACACATTGTGCAGCATGCCCCGCACATCATACCCAGGCACCTGTCAGGATATCCCTTTAGGCATTTAAGTATTGGCAATAGGCCAGCAGGGTTTGGGGGGGGGGGGTTATCAACAATGACTACTGAGAGTGGGGATTCTGGTTCATTGCGTCCAGGGCATCCCCCTCCACTGGTGATCCAGGCATCATTTCTCCACTAATACTGCGATCACCCCTGCCAGGGATGGCATGGACAGTAGGGAAGCCTGCAGATTTTTCTGGTAGGCCTCTGCACCCTCGGCCTCCTGTGTGGTTACCTATTTTTACACATTTTCTCGTAAGAAAAGGGTTGGACTTGCTGAAAAGTTTTAATATGGGGCCACTTTTAAAATTATTTCCAGGGCCACTTTTGCTTCCCAGTCCACTCCTGACCACTGCCAACATCTAATAGGGGTGTAGGAGGGCAGAAAAGAAAAGGAGACAAGTCGTGCATCAATTGAAAATAAAGCCAGTGAGCAGTCTTGCTGCGGTGACTTTTCAAATGCTGACTCAGGCAGCCGAAAGCCCACTGAGCTGTCTGCCTGCATCAATAACGTTTAATTTTGAACAAAACTTGCCTGTGTTCGCACATTCTTTTCAACAGATGGGGAAAAGTTGCCTTGTTTGCAGGCTGTGGGATCTAGCGAGCTGGTGGCCAATGGTGTCCACGCAAGGTCACGCGATCAGTTCCCTAGAGAGCGGGAGAGATGCAACCATGGCGTGTCAGTTACTTTCACAGGCTTGCGGTGATCTGCCAAATTAGTGAGTCACATGAGCTGTTATCATATTTACATGCATCATGGATAAACAGAGCCAAAGTCTGATGACAATACACAGAACACTACACTGCACCGACATATTTACTGGGCTGCTCCCATTCTAAAGGCTTACCTCCAAAGTGATTCTGACAAGTGGCAGGCCACATCGTTCTCCTTCTTCACTTACTAAAGGTGTCCGACTGTTTTCTTATTTAAAAGAAGGGAGAAGACGTGTCCTTTTGCAAAAAAAACTATGGAAAATCACTGCTCCACCCGCTCTCGCGATACACGCTGTTCTTGGAATGTCATAGGGGATGAATGCTGCTCAACCATACTAAAGCGTTTTAAGAGAGGAAACCTGATTTGAAAAAATAAATGTAGGAAAAAGTGCTTTATAGAATCAGGCTAAAAGACACCGACCTATGTCACTGCAGTGTAGCCAATCTCATGGTTGAGCCGGATAGTGGCATAATGTTAATCAGCACTGGGTCAAACCGGCTGGTCGCCATGATGTGTTTGTATCCAGAGGGACTTGAAAAAGGTACTGTGGTGAGCACAGTGTCCCATCTCAAAGGATGGCACTCAACTGTCCCTTGTCAAACTGTGGCCACCTGTATTCAGCTTGGCCTTAATCCAAGGGTATTTTAGGGGCATCCTCTGAATAATGATGGCTAGTCCGGTGTGAACCGACTGCCATGACCGACACTGGTTTCCTAGGCGGATCTAGTTTCTGGAGGGAGGGTTTCCATTCTGTCTTCGTTAAGCCCATGTTCATGTGTCCTGGGCCTGAAAATCCATTCTTGCACCAATTTGTATAGTCGTGCAGTTGTGGAAAGTTGCAGCCGATTGGGTTTTATTAAATCTAGGATGAGCCAGCTGAAGTCGTCCGGCCCATGGTTTAAAGAAAGAAAGTGCTGCACCAGGGGAGCTGTAATGTACCATTCCTTATTCGGCTACGATTTTCATTGATTCTCAGAGACTTTTCACGCTGTCATGCCGATGTATAGTATCCCACATTTGCATGTTATTGTATAAATTGCATTGGTGAAGTTACAATTTGTGAAGCTACGAATTTCCTACTGGAATTCACCGTAACAGAATTCAGTGGGCCTGTGGGTGAACTTGTAAAAGCAAAAAGAGAATATCGAGGCTGAGTACCCCAAAAGGAATACACCAACACAGGCTTACAAAGATACAAAGATCTTTATTCTACAACTGAACAGTTTTCAAAGGACAAAGCAACAGATAGCTATCAGGCCCTCAGTACACACAGCGAATACCAGCCCTGTTCGGTGTGTGAAGTGAGTGGGACTGAACATGATGTTCAGCCCCTTTGTACGTTAATAATTCCCAATCTAGGGTTCGTGCCGAGTTCACCTCTGTCTCGCCCAACTGTATGCATATGGATCACCTTCAGTTTACATGTTCAACAAATCACAATAGCAATAGTATATTCTCGGATCTAACATAAGCCTTAGTACATATTTTAATACAATGCAGTTCTACAAGGGCTCACATTCAGTTATTTAGACATCATTGTGCTTAATATATGTTCATGGATTAGTATTGTTGGCACAGGTAATCCTCGATCTATAGGTCAACGAAGGACAAGGTCTCATTACATGACCCTAACATTTGGCCTACGGGCAGTTTAGGCATTAACTTGCATACAGAGGTCAAGACGGCCATGTTACAAACAGAACAACACTGTCCACCATTTTAGAACACAGGGTGACTTTGGAGTGAGAATCAAAATGGCGGATGAATCTAAAATGGCGGCTTAATCGATCTAAGGTCGGAACCTTGCAACGCGGATTTATTCGCAGAGCGACTGGGCTTAGGCCAATATATATACAATAAAGAGGGCACACTATGATTTCCCGTCTAACACACCCTCCTTTTGGCCTAAGCCAAGCGCTAAACTATTTCTAGTCACTTTACGAGTAACTCCACATCTCAATGTCCATACACCCTGAATCACTATCGGAGATGTCAATTGCCATAAGCTCACTTACTAAGATATCTTTCAGCACATATTCATTGGAGCTCTTCTCTGGAGTGTATACCTTGTGTCCTAATGAACCCATCGCCTGTGCGCAACATCCTCCTAGCATCGAACATATAGCAGGAAGACATTGTATAAAGCAACAAAGAAAAAACAAGATTCCCAAAGTAATCAGCAAGACCGGAAGTAGTTTCCATCCCCAAGATCGAAGTCCCAGAACCAAGTGCTAAGATCCCAGTTTCCCTCGGGACCACGCACTTCTGAACTTAGGATGTGCAGATTCTGTATTGCCTTGAAGATAGTTTGGGAGGAATCTGGCACGAAAACACAGCAAGCGGACCCCACTAATTTACATACCCCACCACCTTCAGCCAGGATGACATCTAATGCCATCCGGTTCTGAAGTGCTACTAACCTTATTGCTTTCTGTTCTAGAGTCATATTATAGAGTATGTCAGTGGTCCAGTTGATGGTCCTCTCCAGTACTCTCGCTAGTCCCCTGATATGTTCAGAGTTCATTATTTGTCCCCAAAATGGCACAAAGGATTTAGCTACATCACCCAGGACTTGTGCTGATGTGTCACCATTCTCGTCCCGCTGTGGACGAGCCTTGGAAATTTCTACAGTACTGGCCATGAATACCCCGGGTAACAGAATCCCTAAATAACAAGTTCCCTGCCAATCCCTGGGTAGCCATGGAAATGCTACATTACTGCAAACAAAGTAGACAGGTTCGCCTACATACAAAGGTCTGTCCTCGCTAGTCAAATTCGCAACGTTGGCACAACCTTTAAAATCACCCATTGACTGAGTACCATTCCTCTGTATGCAGAAAGAAACTGAATCAGGGCTATGATTGACAGTGTAGGAAGGAGGCTTGGCATCCTTATTGCCTATATGAGCCATCTTGAAAGAGATCAAAGATTGAAAAGGACATTCTATCAGCAGGACTAATAGACGCAACGTTAGGCTTACTCCTATTTGCAAAGAGCGAGCATCCCAAGGGAGTCAGAACACGTTTTTCAAACTGATTCAAATTAGTCCCATCGAAGTTCCCTGAGACGCTATCATTCCAGCGACCAAAGCATAGAGAAGCATAACATTCAGTTGTCAAAGGTAAAGGATTAATATACCAACCTAGCCCCTTATCTCCGTGCTGCGGTAAATGTGAACAGACCCAACAATTAGATTTGTTAAAAATGGCATGTGTAGCATTCATGATGAGTAATAGTGTGTTATTATGATATCTCTGTCTGTGCTGAGAGCCTCTAGGAGATAGAGTGTGCAGATGCACGAAAGGGGTAGAAACAGTAGGTACATTTTCAGTCGGTAACAAATTCTCAAGCAGATGTACTTCTTCTAGATACCAGAAGCCTAAGACAATGACTATTATAAAACCAATTAACATTATCACAAGACAGCAGCACGTTTTCGGGGCCCACGTAATGGATTGTCCATTTTCGCAGCTTGTCACATGTTCTCTTATCAGTCTGTACAAGCGGAAGCGGTTGCAGGCATTGTAGTCTTCAAATGAATGCACCAGTGTTATTTTGCTGGCGACCTCCAGGCCGAGCGTCTTCTTAGTCCTCCACAAACCCTAGCTAACAGAATCCCCTTTTGCAAAATTGATTGGGCCAAAAAGACAAGCCCTTTGATGATTTTCCTTGATCGCACAGCCGAACCGTGCCGTAAATCTATTTCTTTAGACGCAGATCGTACCTTGTGATCCCTGGTACTGAGTGATCCATGAACAACATGTCGTCACTTCCCACTGGAAGTGGTGAATGAGCGGAACCAAGGACAGAGACACAATTAGGGATTACTTCCGGAAACAAAATGGTTGGAGAGTGTGGTGATGATATAGCTGTTTCCCCAGGCTTCACGGGCTCAGGGAGAATCTCTGATACACTCTCGATGCTATTTACTGCTTCGAAATCATTGGTTACAGTACTGGTGAGGGGTCTGCTTCTTCTGTATCATGTGGCACTGGGCGTGGGATCCTCTTGGTGTGCGTCGCGTGGATCCAGTGTTTCCGGCCTGCTACCCGCACCGCAGTCTGTGTGACTAGCAGGACTTGGAAGGGGCCCCGCCAACGTGGTGCGAGGCAAGAAGATCGCTCAAATGACTTGACGAGGACCCACTCCCCCGGTCGTATGCTGTGACCGGGACCCTCGTACCGTACAGGTAAAGCCTCTCGCACCTGGTGATAAATCAAATACAAGTTTTTAGTCAATTGGCTACAATAGTCAGAGAGAAGTACATTTTCAACATTTCGCAAAGAACGACACTTTGGAATATTCCAAATATTAGCAGGCCTCCCCATAACCACCTCAAAGGGAGAGAGCCCAGTCTTAGTTTGAGAGGTTGTTCGCATTGATAACAACACGATCGGTAAGGCGTCCGGCCATTTTAGTTTGGTGCCGGCACACGTCTTAGCGAGCTTGTTTTTGATGATGCCGTTCTGCCTTTCCACTAGTCCACCACTCTGAGCATGACTAGCCGAATGGAACTGTTTATCGATCTGTAATCCCGCGCATATCTGCAGGATTACAGCAGCGATAAAGTGTGGACCATTGTCCGACCAGATGACTCTTGGCAACCCAAATCTCGGGAGTATTTCTTTAGCATAGTCTTTGCCGTGGTCATGGCTGTGGCGTCTTTAACAGGAAAAGCCTCAACCCATTTGCTAAAGGCACAGATGACGACTAACACGTATTTAAAATTATTGCAGCGCTCCAACTCAATAAAATCAAAATGGATGACCTCAAAGGGGACAGAAGGTGAGCCAAAACTGCCCCTAAGGGTTGATGTGCCCTTTACCACATTATGCTGCAAACAAATCATGCATCCCTGAACAAAGTGTTCAGCTATTTTAGAGATTTTGTCATTTACCCATACTTTTTGCAACATTTTCATGATTTTACAAGCACATGTGTGTGGGACCATGAGCCATAACAACCATCATCATAATATATGCGTCGGGAAGTAGCCACTTCCCTTTAACTCTGTCCACCCAACACCCATCATCATCAAGTTTCCCCAAGTTTCATAATTTGGTGTGCCCAAAACTGGTGCCGAGCACAACACAGTCTTGAGCAGATCAAATGATTGCTGGTCTACCAAGTCCCACGGCAATGGCGAATAAATGCCCTTCTTCGTCAAAGCCAACATTGGTTTGATCACTAGTGAAACATTGGGGATCCACTGCCTACAGTAAGAAGCCATTCCTATCAAGGCTCTAACTTCTTTCTGCGTATTTGGGACAGACATGCTAGAAATTAGTTTTATCCATTCAGGTGTCAACTGTCTTCCCTCCTTTGACAGGAGATAGCCTAAATAGGCGACCTCCTGGCAACAATATTGACATTTTTTAATTGAAGCTTTATTTCCATGTTTAGCTAGGTGAATAAGTAACAACACAGTGCCCTCCTTACAAGCGCTCTCTGCGTCAGCAGCTAAAAGTAAGTTATCAACATATTGAAGCTGTGTACAAGTAGAGGGCAACTCAAGGGTATCGAGCTGCTCTTTCAATGCCCTACTATAAATGCTCAGACTTTCCGTTTAACCTTGCAGTACACGAGTGAAGGTAAACGAACGTCCCCCTAAGGTGAACCAGGAGCAGGTATCTACTGTCATTGTGTATCGGAATACTAAAGAAAGCCTTCTTCAGATCCACAACACTAAAGTAAGTAGCTGAAGTCGGGATCATAGTTAATATCGTCGTCACATCAGGCACAATTGGAAATTGTGGAGCAACGATCTTATTGATGGCACGCAAATCAATTATGAAACGAAAAGGAATTGCATTATCACCTTTTTTTGTACACGGGCAAAATCGGAATATTGCACAAACTACCTGCAATTTCCTCAATCACCCCTCGATGCACAAAATCAGAGACAATGCATTTCAAGGCTTGCTCACCATCAACCGAGATCTTATACTGTGGAATACGTGCTAGCTTTACTCCATGTTTCAAGACAATTTTAACAGGTTCAATTTGCAAAATACCGACATCATTGTCGTCTATTGCCCACAAACACTCCGGAACATCACTGAATTCCGGCGGCAAAGGTCTGGTCAAGAGTTGTGAGACAGAAAGTTGCTGTGGTGAAATCGTCAAATGCACTACATCAGGAGAACAGTGAATTACCGCATTTAATTCCTTCAACAGATTCAACCCCAACAAATTCTCTCCAGAATTCGTAGTCAAAAGGAATGGACAGTGGTCCGCAAATGGACCCAAAGTAATAGGTACCAGCGAAGAAACCGGACAGACAACTGGTGTGCCAGAAAACCCTACAGAAACATTGGTTTGCCCTGACAGTGGAATGTTTGGAACCCGAGAATGTTTGTTTGTTTGTTTATTTATTTGATATGGCGCAGCCGAGACCCGAAGGTAGTTGGGAGCAAGCATTACAAGGATACTTATCAGCTTAGTTACACATTGTTATAAATATACAGGATTTACATGCACAGTATTTATATACAAAACAGGATTACATACAAGTTATAATACAGGCAGAGTCATCAGTTCACTTGATTACAGTAGGTGATCAGGTTACTGAGAGCAGTAGGTAGAGTATCTACTGGTGGTAGGATGGCATGTAAGCCGTTAGCGGGCGGTATGGTACCCTGTCTGGGTAGGGGAGATACCTCTGGCACTGGGTTTAGGCATCATTGGACCATAACCATACTAGAAGTTTTCGCCTGAATGAGGGTTAGGGTTGGTCGGTTCTGAGCTCAAGTGGGAGTTTGTTCCAGGACTGGGCAGCCATAACTGGGAAGCTGGAGCCGCCGGCTGTGTTCAGTTTGTACCTAGGAATCTCAAGGGTGAAGGCGTTGGCTGATCTCATGGGTCGGTTAGAGGTTTTCCTGTTGATTCTATCTGTAAGATAAGGGGCGCAATGTTATTTAGACATTTGGATGTCAGGGATAGTGTTTTGAGGAGGACTCTGTCTTTTATTTTGAGCCAGTGAACATTTCTCCTGAATGCAGAGATATGATCTCTGTTAGGAATATTGAGAGCTGCATTGTTTTGGAGTCTTTGTAGTTTGTCTATGATGTATTTATTGGAGCCCGCATAGAGTGCGTTGCAATAGTCCAGTTTCGATAGTATGAGTGTGTTGGCTAGGGTGATGCGATTGGTTTCAGAGAGGAATGGTCGGCAAGCTTGGATCAATTTGCAGGTGTAAGCTGTGGAGGATGCTAGTGAGTTGACTTGCTTCTTGAGTGAAAGCGCAGAGTCGAGATAGAAGCCAAGTGTTTTGACAGTAGGTACCACTTTAATGTCATTGTTGTCGATATTGAAGGTGGCGTAGTTAGGGTCGAGTTTTTTTATGGCCGTCTCGGAGCCTAGGATTAAGAGTTCAGTTTTTTCGTCATTCAGGCAGAGGCCATGGGATGCCATCCATGCCTGAATGAGGTGGTATATCTTATTTACTAAGGCTGAGTCCTCCAGGAAGTTGCCCGAAAGGGGGATGAGGATCTGGGTGTCATCAGCGTAATTAGTGTAGATGACACCCTGTCTGTCCAACTTGTCGAAAAGGGGCTTAGTAAATATGTTATACATGATGGGGGAGACGCAGGATCCCTGAGGTACCCCACAGGGGACTTGAATGGGGTCTGCGGCTGCGAGAGGGGAGAAGACTTTCATAGTGCGATTTGCTAAGAAGGATTGAACCCAGGTTATGGCATCACTTGAAAAATGGGCGGCTGACCTGAGGTGGTTACATAAGACTGGGTGATCCACTAGGTCGAAAGCCGCTGATAGGTCAAGGAGGAGTAGCATAGCTGAGTTCCCTTTGTCCTTTAGTTCGTCAATTTGGGTCTTGAGGTCGATCTGGGATGTTTCTGTGCCATGGAAGGGGCGGAAGCCGGATTGGCGAGTACCTAGCAGGTTGTTGGCTTCTAGGATCAATGGAAAACCTCTGTGCCCCTGTTTCTATCAAGAATAGATGTTTCCTATTTCCTACTAACATTTCAACGTAGGGACCTTTCTGATTAACGGGAATAGGCGTTGGTTCCAAACCCTGCTTTGGGCAATCCTAACAAAACAGAATGTCGTCAAAAGGAAGTTCTTCAGAGAGGTAAGCAGCAGAAGGATGATCAAAAATGTTTCTATTATCCACACTTGTCCTGCGAAAAAGGGTGCTGTGAACCCTGCGAAAACTGACCTCTACCAGGACCCCCTACACCAGAGCGACCTCTGGATTGTCTACCCATATTTCAAAATGTGTTATTTGACCTCTGCTGGAGGATCGGGCATTGTGCACGCCACCGACCCTCTTGTCTACAATAAGCACACTGGTTAATGTTTATAGGACCCAAGGGTGCATTTCCTTGTGGAACGTACTGACCTCTAAATTGTGAATTACCCCCTCTAGGCCCTCTAACAATTTGTTGCAATAGTTCTTTTGTCTTCAAATCACCTTTCCTCTTTTCGACTCTTTCCTTTTCATTATTGACACGATTCTCGTAGTACTGAGCCATGTGCAGTACTTCTGACTGAGACTTCGGTTGCCAAGCGCTCTCAGAGGACATAATTTGCAACTGGCTGTCAGGCAACAATCCACGCACAAATTTGTCCACGAATAATCTTTTCCCAGACTCTGTGCCTAAATCTTGTCCACTGAAATCTAAAAATACCTGTTTGAACCAATTGAAGAACTTGGTAGCACCCTCAGACTTCCCTTGGACACAGGCAGTAAGCTTGTCCCAAATAATTCTCTTTTCGGGAATTATAGTTTTCAATTTCGTAACTATCCTGTCAGGCAAAGTTAATGTTACCTGAAGCTGTCTTTCGCCAGCTGGCCTTTCTCCATCGAGTCTAATCATGTTAGTCCACGTATCTCCTAACCCTAGTACATCATCCACAGTTCTAATCTGTTTCCACAAGTCGACGGGCAGGAGTACAGGAAATAACAAATCAATATCACTCAAGGTGAATACCGATGATTGCAGGACAGACTCTACTTCTTTGTAGAACCCTGTCGGATTCTTCCTAATGTCGGGAATAGACTGTTTAATGGTGTTCACTTCCTGTCTCGAGAACGGGACCTGAACAAACTGTGACACATAATGTGCAGGAATTTCTTGAGCAGCTGCACTCGTTGCAAGGTTAGCGGGAATCTCAACTTTTGGGACAAATGTCGGAGGAACCTCTCTCATAGGAAACTGAGAAGTAGGCAACCCCGAACGCTTACTAAGCAACAGAGCCAAATGGAGCGCCAAAGCAGCCGAAGAAGTGTCAAACGAAAAAGCTCTCTTGTAAATACTCAATAACTCTGCGGGACAACACATCTTTCTTTTTACACACTCATCCTGCAGGTATTCTAACATTACCTGCATCACTTTCCTCTGCATTTCTGGCATATACTGACTATACGTGTCATATACTTCAACAGGAGTTATCGATGTATCTGAGATCCATCTAATCGTGTCTTTCGCACAAATCCGCGTTTCCTCAGTTATCAATTTACAACAAGGAAGGAACCGTTTCTGTACAAACATAACGTCTAAACTTTCTCCATCTTCATCTTCATTCCGTAACCTTTCCAGCTCCCTTCTATACTCAAGTACCCTCTCAACATGCTCTTGCACTTTCTCTGCAGTGTCTCTAGAGAACGCTAAAATATTCAAATCCCTCAATCCTTGTGGGAGATCTGTATTATTTAGCCTGTTCCACATTACACATAAATGAATTCCTAATCCTTCAATAAAAACGTTTTTCTCAGGAAAATTGTCTATACAGACCCTCCAGCTTATAGCGATTTTGCGATCCCGCAAAATGCTGCGAAAACGGCCGTTTTGCGCAAAATGCCACAAAAACTGCCGTTTTGTGCAAAAACAGCATCTTTAAAAAAAAAAAAAACATTTTTTTTTAAAGTAATCAGCTAAAATTACTGTTTTAAAAAAAATAATACTCAGGGTGCCAGGTGCTCAACTTTTTTTTTATACAAGAAATGAAATGCGCTAACACATCTCATGACTTGCGCCCCAAAAAAGTGCAGCCCAATCCACAAGGGACACATGAATGGGCACATTTTATATGCGGCCCATTCAGATGGCCTTTTTCACCACCTTGATCAAATAAAGTGGCGTTTCTGTCAATTTAAAAGTGCATCCATCATTTCCAAGCAAGATGCACTTTTAAATGTGCAGAAATTGTAAGCAATCCTACGCGCACCGGATGTGGGGCTTCCACTGCATGACAGGGCCTTTCCTGACCCTGTCATGCATTTCTTTTAAGGTATGAACCGCTGCTGTGTCGCTTGTATTTCTGTTCCTCAAAAATGCATTTTTTGGGTCGCATTTTACAGCGGCAGGCACCTGGAGGGCCTGTCCCTGTGAAAGGCGCTGGGAGCTTGCAGAACACTGTCGGTAGAGTGATTCTATTCAAAGTACTGCCCATTTTGATGACAAAAATCTATCGAGTGTTACAATTTCACCTATTTCGTTCAGTACTATTCGATCGATTTTTATAAATACTGAACATGTGTTGCAGGGTTGTCACCCGCTCCCCATATTCAGTATTTTTGGTCTAGGGTGGTTGCAGAAGTGTTTTCCCCTTTTTCCTCAAAATTGGAGGTGGGGACAGAAAAAAAAGAAAATAATGAAAAAGGGACCCTGCGGAGTCGGATTCGACCCGCGTTAGAGGGACGGATCTGGCACCGCAGGGTTGCAGGGGAAGTGGCAGCGACCAAGCAGTTAAGTAGGGGAGGAGGTGGGGTGGTGGTGAAAGGCACATTTTGGGTTGCTTGGCTGAAGTGCAAATCAATTTGCAAATTTGCAGCGAAATTGACTACAGTCAATTCTGCCGCAAATAATTACACTTCGGTCAAACAACCCAGAACACCATTCAAGGCAGCTGGCCAGTGCACAATTTGCGCTACAGCTCAAGCCTGTGGAAATGCGCTGGTCACCTTTGAGAATAAGATGACCTGCTCATTTCCAAAAATGGGTTGTCTAAAAATAGCATATCCTCTGTTCTTTTTTTAAATGCCCCTTTATTTGAGGAACTGGGTCAAAATCTACATTTTGAAAAAATAAAAAAATGGTTACACTATGAGAGAGAGGGAGAGTGATGGGTGAGATGTGAAGTGATAGGCAAGAAAGCAGAGGGAGAGCAGTGGGTCAGAGGAGGAAGCACTGCACAAGAGAGCCGAGGAAGCAGTGATGCGGTGGGCCAGAAATCTGAGAGCGAGCAGAGGTACAGAAAGTAGAGGGAGCGTGTGGTCAGTGAGCCAGGAAGCAGTTGGCCAGAAAGAGGCAGTGAGCTGCAGATTGGCAAAAAGGATGAGGGAAGAGTGTGATAGAATGGGAGAAAGGATGCAAGGTGCAAAAGTAGCACAAAAGAATGAAGGGCTGTATATTGCGGGAGGAATTGTAGAGTGTAAGGTGTGAGCTGGGAGTATGATTTGGAGTGTGGCAGAGGCTGGGCAGTGCAAATTGTGACTTGACAGTGTGACATAGCACGTGAGTATTTGTATGACAGAGTGAGAGGTTAAGGAATGCTAGTTGTGATGGTGAGATGTGTGTTGGTGAGAGAGGTGTGTGGGTTTTTTTGGGGGATTGGAGAACATAGAAGGGGAATATTTTCAGCATTACAATTGATAATGGTCAATTTAGTTAATACTATTAAATAGGCATGAACATGAAACCAGAAATGTAGCCCAATCAAACACTGTTCTGCCAAGCCAGAGACATCTGGGGCTCTTCCTATTAAATTAATACAAAAGATACATAATAATGATACCCTGGCTCGCTTGTAGCCTTGCACTCTGCCTATTTCCTGCAATGTGGCAATCTTACACCCTCCAGTTAATACAAAATGTCCCGCAATAAATAAAGGTTTGTGCTGCAAAATTTGCCATTTCATGCCGCAAAATTTGCCACTTCATGCCCCAAAATCCTGGAAGGTCTGTCTATATTAGAAAGTGTGGCAAAAACATTAGCTTCTTCACCCTTCTCCATGCAATGCTTAGCCCACGCAGTTAACTCACGTTTCTTCTCTGGAGGTACAGTATTATGAGTAACAACCCTCGATCCCGCTCCCCGATCTACTACAAGCGGTGTAGAACCACTTGGAAGGGGGAGAGTAGGCAAGTTTTGGACATCTGGGAACGGAGGTGCAATTACTGGTACAGCAGGCAAAGGTGGAGGAGCAACGACAAAAGGAGGAACAACAACTGGAGGAAGAGGAACAGCAGGAGGAACGATAGGAAGAGGAGGAGGAGCAGGAGGAGGAATAACAGCAGGAAGAGGAACATACGGAGGTGGCACAGTGGCACCAGGCCTTCGTTCATTTAACAGTTTATCAATAAGTTCGTCAGAAACATGAAAGTCTTTAGAAGGATAGATTTTCTGGATACCAAGTGAGAAAGCCTTATCCATATTCCTAGCTGACTCAGTCTGTTTATTTTGGTCATACAACAACGCTTTTTCGGCATTTGTCATATGACGGCGTGCATGCTTTTCTCTACTCTTGAGCTGCTGTAAAGCTTCTTTCTTCCAATTCTGTAAGACGTCAAACGCTGCAGGTCTAGCCTTTTTCTTCAATAATATAGATTCTAAGTATTCAAATCAAGGGATTTCAAAACTACCATTGATTGGCCACTGAAGTTCAGAAGCATGTCTAGTTTGTCTGTGCCAAATATCATTAAATACTATACTACCAATGCCGTGCTTACAGTACATAGTACACACTGGCGACCCCTCCATTGGTGCTGGTCGGCCAAATTCCAAAGATTGTCTGCCCTTGCGGAATAATGCCCTGAAACAGGCAGACAATTTCCCAGGCATATCACAATACTGGTGTTACCTGGTCAATAATTGAACTTGCGAGTCCAATGCGCCAAAACAAATTATCAGGATACTTAAGAATCGGGTCACGACTCACCTGATCAAATCCTAAGGAGGTCCGATCGGATACACATTTTCTAACAAACAAATGACCCTTGTGTTTGGTGATTTCGGCAAATCTGCCTGCCTTGATATATGGACCCTTGTCAAGATGCCGACTCGGACCGTGTGCTCACCGTCTAGGGATCGGGCCGTGCAGCGCTGCAGAGGTGTCGTGTCTCATCCAAGAAAGGGGCCCCCTTTTACACCGTCCGATCCCGGTCCGATAGCCATGTCAACCTTCAACGAGCTGGCATCAATCTTGAGGGTCCCTATTCGGGTGCCATCTGAAAAAGCAAAAAGAGAATATCGAGGCTGAGTACCCCAAAAGGAAATACACCAACCCGGGCTTACAAAGATACACAGATCTTTATTCTACAACTGAACATTTTTCAAAAGACAAAGCAACAGATAGCTATCATGCCCTCAGTACAACACAGCGAATACCAGCCCTGTTCCGTGTGTGAAGTGAGTAGGACTGTACATCAGAATATTCGCTCTTTTATACAGTTTGTAACATGATGTTCAGCCCCTCTGTACGTTAATAATTCCCAATCTAGGGTTCGTGCTGAGTTCACCTCTGACTCGCCCAACTAAATGCATATGGATCACCTTCAGTTTACATGTTCAACAAATCACAATAGCAAAAGTAAATTCTCGGATCTAACATAAGCCTTAGTACATATTTTAATACAATGCAGTTCAACAAGTTCTCACATTCAGTTATTTAGACATCATTGTGCTTAATATATGTTCATGGATTGGTATCGTTATGATATGATATGATATGACATTTGTAATGACACCTTGTTGGCACAGGTAATCCTCGATCTATAGGTCAACGAAGGACAAGGTCTCATTACATGACCCTAACATTTGGCCTACGGGCAGTTTAGGCATTAACTTGAATACAGTGGTCAAGACGGCCATGTTACAAACAGAACAACACTGTCCATTATTTTAGAACACAGGTTGACTTTGGAGTGAGAATCAAAATGGCAGATGAATCTAAATTGGCGGCTTAATCGATCTAAGGTCGGAACCTTGCGATGCGGATTTCTTCTCAGAGCGACTGAGTTTAGGCCAATATATACAATAAAGAGGGCACTATATGATTTCCCGTCTAACAAACTGACACACACTACAATTACTGCACAGATAGTGGGCCCACACAGGGCTCCTCTCTGCATTTCATGCTGCCATTATATTCTGGAATTGGACTGTCTAAGGTTTAAGTCTGGAGTACACGAAACGGCCTCTGATGTTTTTCTCTTTTTTTAAGGCAAACAGTGCTGGTTAATGAGTAGAGCCAGTGGCTGTAACCACACCCCAGTACCTTTTAACCTGTTTTTTTAACTTGCTTGGTGTGTTTACCTAAAGTGGTGACACAAACCATCCTGTCGGTGCTGGGTTTCCATCTAACCTCAGTGAGGAAGGCAACTCTATTGATGTATTGTGTGTGTTTCATGGCCTGTTTGGCCGTTTTGCAAAGGTATTCCCTCTCTCTAAGTCGATCCACCGAATGGATGCCTGACTTTCAGAGTCTTCTGGATATGTGCAGTCTCTACACAACAGCAGAAATTAGCCATAGGGCTAATTTCCTTTGAATCATGTACTCATGGTGGCCCTGAATAATGCTATTCCCATCTTCATCTTGTATCCTGGCTTGCAACATTATGTCTTACTACTGACTTCTGCAATTGTATGCGCTCTCCACTCTTGCTTCTCCACTCTTTTTCACTGCTTACTCTTTGTTCTCTCCTCCTTTCCCTTCTCCCTTTTCCTATATCCTCCCCTTACTTTCTTCTATGCACTTATTCTATCAGAACTGTCCCTGGACCTAATATGATAGCAACCTCGTCTGTTTCCTCCACCCTCCCATTACTGTTTTTTTCCTCCCCACCACCCCTCCAGCACTATGTGAAATGTTGTCAGTCCTAGTATGATAGTCGCTTGTTTTGTTCCTCCCCTCCCTTTCTGCACCCCTCTCCCTCACCTTTTGTTTTTCTCTGGCTCTACCAGAAATGTCGTCAGGCCTAGTACGGTAGTCGCCTGTCTGTTTCCATTCCCTTCCCACTCTCCCCCACCCTTCCTTATTTATGTCTTAGCTCTTGCACTATCTGAAATGTCGTCAGGTACGATAGTTAATTTCACATCCTTACTATTCATGGCCTGTAAGAATGTGGTTGTATTTTCCCTTGTCCCCTCCCTTGCCTTGAAGCGCTTTGAAACACTTTGTGTATAGGCTCTATATAAATAAACAATCATATCATATCAATCATATCATATCATGTCATATCGATTGTCCATGAACAATTTGAGATGCTGGCTGGAATAAAGAAAAAGTGTGGTATCGCTCTTGGATCCTGACCCTGAGGGTGGAGAGGCGAGGGAGGATCACCTGGGTGGAGGGTCCTTGGGAATGGGGAGTGAGACATACTCAGGCGAGGCACGGTACTCCTCAGTTCCCGCACAGGAAGAATCCTCTATTCCAAGAGCAGTTATGGGATATTATTATGCATGTCCATTGGCCAAGAAAATGATATGAGATACACCCAGTGCAGACATATCAGGAAAATGACAAAAAGGGGTAAATATAAAATGGGTGAGACATGTATCCCCCTTACCCTAGTGGCAACCAACCTAACCATTCCCCAACCTTCATGGGCTCCCCTCATTTCTCCACAATTGACACTTTACAGTACTGGGATGAATAAGAGGCAACTAAGAGCAATGAAGACTATGCTCTTTTACCACTCTAGTAGTGGGATGAGGAAGATGCTTGCTAAGAGCAGTAAAGGTCATGCATGTTCCATTAATGAGAGTCAGGCAGGGCTCAATTATCATCAACACCTGCAGCTTGTCAAGGGGCTGCAGGTGTTTAAATGGAGCCAGTGGTAGAGGGAATCGACAGAAGCAGGACCAGGAGGTTGGTGCAGGCAGCAGCGGACCAGACCGCATGGCGTGGGAGTGGGGACTCCCTGGAGCAGAATGGGAAAGTTGAAGGGAGCCATGCAGGAAGGCTGCCCCACACCTTTCCATTCAACATGCTCGTTCCTCTGGGGTAAAGGACCACCCCAGGATTGTCTGAGGGGCAGGAACCGGAGCCCTGACACAGAAGGAAGAAGGCTGTGTGACCCACGATGCAGCACAATCATTCATGGCGACTGGTGAGTTTCTAATGCTTGAGAAACCTGGTGCGCGTGTGTGAACTGAAGCGTTTCCTGAAAAACATTGTATCAGAGTGTTCGCGTGTACCACTCAATGGGGTGGGGAGGGGAAATTAAACACAATTTAAGTTCTTTATTCTTTAGAGGAGGCTCTGAAAAGAACGCTTTTTTTGTTTGTTAACAAAGACCTTTTTTCCCCTTTTTTTGCTTTTATGTACAGTACTTCTGTACACTACATCTTCCTTTACAATTTCATTAAAGGCATTTTTTCAATGCAAGATTGTAAAGGAAAATTGCATTTCCGACATCTGTGAAGTGAACTTAAGTCCATCTTCACAAAATAAATTCACACCATCAGAACTTATATTATCATTCTCAAAAGATGACATTCCTGTAGCATATAAAAAAGCAGATGCAGCTTTATTGACAAGCTGCCTTGATTCCTCAATTTGTGGACTGAAAGAGTTTGTTGGACATCTCCATGGTTGCCTCTTATTTATTTCAGAAAAAATAATCTTAGCAGTAGGAAGCATTTGAATTAGGCTTTTAAATAAATCCTTCAGGGCAACCTGAAAAGGCACTGGAGTCACAAACCCCAAACTGTCCCCTCCACAATCACAATGTCTAGACATTTAAAGTGAGCCATACTCTCACAGAATGCCATGATTTTCAGCATACACCTTCAATGACTGAATTGAAGAGTCCCCCAGAATCCACACAGCCTACCTTCTGAAAACATAGCCGAAGCCATTGTCAGTGCTCTCACAACTCCTGCAAACAACACTCTCTTCCTGTACACCACACCCAGAAAACCTGATTGGCTAATCTCCACAGTCCCCTTTCCATGTCAGGAATCCTCAAAAGACCCGGATGTGGCACGTGCCATCTGCGGACTACTGCGGTGTCCACGGAACCCGTAACACAGGTGCAGCCCTTGTACCCTTCCCACTTTCCTGTTCTCAACACTCCCTCATTGGCTGCTTTCAAAGAGTGAAACATCCATCCACCAATCACATCCAAAACCTCTACACCTAACACTGCCATCTCACTTCAACACTTCAGATGTACACTTGAACTCTCAGAGTACATATCTCCTGTTAATGACATCTGCATCAAAAACTACTGTGCAACTGTCCAGGATTTCTACTGCTAAATTCAACAAGATCTGTATCTAACATAATATAGTACAGGTATGCTTATTAAAAATGTTTTCTTCACTTCTTTCATATATATATATATATATATATATATATATATATATATATATATATATATATATATATATATGTTGAACGTGATCCGAAACGCGGCATTTTCTGGTTTCTTTCCTTGCCATGCTGACATAAGAAATAAAGCACTGTCAGTCTGGTAAAACTTTGGATTGTGTTTTGCCTCTGTGCAGAGAGTCACTATTGGCTTTCTCTGCTGTTCTTGGGAGTGCATTCCGCTGGCCTGCTTTTCCCGGGTTCCATGGTGGATCTGGGGATTTGGTTTTCTTTTCTGAATATATATATATATATATATATATATATATATATATATATACAGGAATGTGGCGAAACATGTCAGTCAGCCTCTCTGGCATGTACAAATTTGGTAAGCCTTTTGAAACTGCACCTCTAATAATGCTTTTACTTTCTACAATTTTGTGAGGTAGTTTATGAGTGGTGTACCGAATGAATCCACCTTGAGGGGAGCGTAGCTCTATAGAAGGGAGGCTTCACCGCCATTCTGACTTGGAAATGCATATTCACTTTGTTAACCACTCTAGCAAATGCGATGCATTGCAGCATTCATCATCTGCTTACATGATGCACTTCAAAATGTTTCTATTTACAATCATTGTGACGAAAGTAAAAACATGCATATGTGCATGTATAGCAGCACTCTGTCACTGTTTCTTAAAACAAAGGAAAACCATATAAAATAGATCCTTAGAGCATTTTTAAGTGGCACTCAGTGCCTGCCATTATTAACATGCTGGCAGCACATGTGTGCATCCCAACATCACCCATTCCAATCTATACGTGCTTATTAATTTTTTTTTTCCTTTGTATTCTGTCACTTCAATTAACTTCGCCCATATAAAAATCAAACTACAAATCCCAGAGTGCAAAGCAAAAAACATGATTTAACTTCAATATTCAAAACTGGCACATGTATCTCAAATAAACATATCAAATGCTGTGCTTTTCAAAATATTTGTTTGGAAGCATTTTGAAGAAAGTTAAAAAATGCTTATCTGCTTTTACAGAAGCACTGTGTCACTTTTTCATAAAAGAAAGTAAAAGCATATAACATAGATTTGTACACCATTTGCAATTGGAACGCTGTGTGTGCGAGTTGAATGCATTGACAGTTCATGTATACTTCCTAACAAAACCAATTCCAATCTTCAGGTACTTATGCAGTCGTTCTTTTTTCTCCATATTCTGTGACTTGAACTCCAACTTTCAAAATGGAAAAAGTGAAACTACAATTCCCAGAATGCAAACAAAAATTCAAGGACTGCATCATGTTTGCAAGTATTCATATACTCCTAACATATTAAACTTCCACACACCAACTGCCATTTAAAAGTGTACTACACATCTTTTCCAACAACTTTTCTTCTCTTTTACAAAACGTTACAGAGTTTCTACAAATACACATACGCATTTCTTAACTTTCATGAAAATGCTCCTAAAAGCAACAATTTTTAACCGTCTACCAATTTTATTAACTGTTTTCCCCACCAATCCTCCTTCCTTCATAAATATGAACCTTGCTTACTAAAAGTACTTCACCATTACCACATATCTCCACTAACTTTCATTTAAAATTAAAGGAAAGAAGCACATTACTGAAAAAAACACCCAAAAAACAAATACCCTTCGCTTCCAACAAATTAAGTACATTAATGTACCATGTGTATGTATGTAATTACAGCAGCACAGTTCCCCTATATATTATCCCAGACGACTCTTTTCAAACTAAAATTTCTTTCACTCTACCCCATTATATTCCAGCATTCACACTCTTAGTATTCCTATCTACACACCACCATTGCAACAGCCACTCTATTGCTCAAAACAGCACAATCACCCTAGATATTCCATCACACCACCACTCCCTTACTCACTAGCCCAACACCATCATACCACTGCAGATTCTGACTCTCACAACCTTCCCAACCACACCTAATGTACCACCTCACAATCAAACATCACTGTATTCATCTCTACAATCACACCACAAACCCATGCACCATACATGCATATACATTGCACAACTTTCCAACGCAAACTTTCTCTTTTCCCAACAGACACAAGAAAATGTCTACTAAAAAGCAACTCAGCGAAATAGAAAGAAAAAATAGAGCAGATAATACTAAAACTACGCCATATAGTCATCCACCTCTAAAACAATTTATAGAAAACATTAAAACAAAAGAGCTACTAACCTCATTCTACAAAACGAAACCAGCCACGCATAAAAAATGTAATGCCCCTCTTGCAAAAACAAAAAGTTAAAAATGATTTGCAAAGAAAAGCAGACCTCCTAACAAACCTAACCCTCTATCTACCAGTGTTAACGTAGTCACGGTAAATCAATTTTAAAAAGTTATGTTACAGAAAATGTTCCACTGTAGAGTTCTTCACAATCTTATAAATACATCTGAAAAGTCACGATTTACCCTTAAAAACTACAGCAGGAGACTAATCTTGCAAGCTCTAAGTGACAGCGCTTTTCTACTAAAGAGAAAATTGTTTACATTGATTTTAAACAGAATGACAACATTAAATAAATAAATACATCACAAAAAGTACTTCTAAACATGCGCAGTGTCAATATGGAGACTTTTACAAACTTCTGTGATGGTGAATGGATTCACACAAGCAGCACACAACCATACTTCAATAAAGAAGATTATGAACAAGAACAACAACAAGCAATTGCCATAGACAATAATATAATGGTTGAGCCTATGAAATGGTGGAACACACCATTTATGGCAAAAGAAACCCTTATAGAAAAAAGTCTCCGACAAACTTTGAACTAAATGCTCCTTTCACCCAAACAAACCGTCCAGTGTACAAATGGATTTGGAGCTCAATCTGTCATGTACGCCAACAATCCTTTAAATCTTTATGACAATTCCTCAATCACTTTGACAAACTAAAAGACAAAAGTAAAAGGAACATTTGCAAATCATAGACTCCTGTCCAGTGCGCAGCCACACTTGTCTGCAAGGACATTCATTAGCCTGCATTTTAGGAATTGCTTGCAAAAGCACTTTCCACTGCATCAAAATGTTAGCGACACACCATTCTACTATACAGAATCTTGTGCATCGACTATACTATGCAAAAAGTCCTGCTCTAGAACTGCAAAATTTAAATAACATTCCCCTACATGGAAAAGCCAAAGAACTGCTTGAAGAAATAGAGCACTTCCAACGTAAAAACTTCGGAACTGAAAGTGACTTAGAAAATTCTGTTCATTTAGAAAACATTACCAAAAATTTAATGAACACCAATGTCCTAATAACGACACACAGAAAAGAAATAGTTTAGTTTCAAAACATATCTGCTAAAATACCAGACCAAATATGTGTCTGTTGTCGCAAAATGTTTTATAAAACAAGCACAAAAATAGCACATCTAGCTTACAAAAAAGACAATGAAGAATCCCAATGGTTCCAATTAGCTTTATATCTAACAGCAGAAACTAAATACAAAATAACTGACCCCTCAACAGTTTGCACGTACTGCAACACAAAGCTTGGCACTAACCAAATGCCATAACGTGCTATCACTAATAAGTTAGGAATATTCCCACTTCTGAAAGCTCTCCAACAGCTTAACTTGTATGCGAGCATTATAATACAAACAGTGCAACCATTTCAAGCTATAATACGCCTTCAACCGAAATCAGCCAAATTGCCTTCATCCGAGTTACTAATCGGCATCCGTGGCAAAGTAGTATATTTACCACTAGATCTAAAAGAAAATGTACAAGCTCTAGGAGTACAAAAGCCAAAGGATCAATCTTTGATTATACTAGTTAATGGTGTGCCAACAAAAGACAAATAAATTTGGTCGACTTAAACAAAGTTAGACAAGCCCTACAATATCTAAAAAAAAAACAATCAATACTACAAAGATATAAACCTAGAGGAACCAGTAAGAAAAACCACCCAAATTATTCAAGACGCATATATAGACCCAACTGGCCAATTTGAACGTGTAGATCCTGTTATTGCAGCCAAATTATTCAAGACGCATGTATAGACCCAACTGGCCAATTTGAACTTGTAGATCCTGTTATTGCAGCCAACATTTTAGAACAGTGCACAATTCACCCACTACGCTCCAAGACACAATTGACGATGCATTAGAAACATATCAAATGCATCAAGCCAAAGCATCCTCAATGAGCATATGGGAAAAAAAGTGTAGAAGCACAATTTTTTCCTCTGCTCTTTCCTACAGGAAAAGGAGGAAGATATGATGAAAGGTCAGCGCAAATGAGTGCATCAGAATATTGCTCTTTAAGAATGGATTCTGAAGACCCCAGATTCAGACAAAGGGCCTCATCACGAGTTGGGCGGTAATGCAGCGGTTTTCCCGTCGAGCGTTATTAGCGCTAACGCCAAGCCCCCGGCGGATAGTCCGCCAGATCACGATTTTGCATGCACGCACACAGGGACATGGCTGTAGCGCAAATAGTGCTTGACGGGAAAAAGGCCCAAGAACCCGTAAATCCAGCGCACCATGTGCTACCGCCATACTGCGCTAATAGCGTGCGGGAAACGCGTCACCGCCGGAACGGCAAATAAAGTGGCGGCCATCTTGGAAATCACAATCCGTCGGATATCACAGCCCCTGCAAGCCATCCACCCCAGGGAAGAGTGATTTACATCACAGGAGCGCACTAGGGGCAAGTCAGCCCTGGACAGGGTCAGGAAATCAAAATTTAGTGACCAGAAACTGGCCGTACTGGTGGAGGAGGCAGATATCCACCATGATGAACTGCAGCAGCGCAAAACAAGTGGGCAGCGCCTTGCACAGATCTGGAGGAACATCAGCCAAAGGGTGTCTGCAGTGGGGCGCGTGCCCCGGGATGGCGAGGACTGTCGCAAGTGCCTCAATGACTTGCGTGTCAGAGTCAGCGGGATACTCTCACAGCACAGGAGTACAAGCAGGGGCACTGGAGGAGGGCCACCACCACCACCACCCGAACTCACACCCTGGGAGGAGAAGATGACTGTCCTAATCGACATGGGCACCATAGAGGGAATAGGTGGAGCGGAGGCATGCACTGGTATCGAGTTGACTGCAGGCGAGTCCCACCCCAAATGCATGCATCTGAAAGGACCACACATGCAGACCCTGAGTGAATGAATGTGATGAAATGTGTGTGAGGCACTGCAGACACCCATAACTGAGCCCTTGAACCACTGAACCGTAGTGCCGCCTAGACTCCCCTGCACGTGCAGTGCATCAATACAAGGGGCAGGGGACAGACATCCATAGCCATGGGACAGCTACATAGAGTGTGAGTGTGCATGAATACAACCCCAGGACCTTGAGCATGGTGCATCCCAATCCCGCATGTGATGATGGCACACAAACATTTCCATGCAGTGTTCCTCCACACTCACCCATTCCACCAATCACTACATGGGGATTGAACAAAATGCAAGTGCCATGCATAATTGCTACTGCCTACAATCCCACTTGATGGCATGAACTGCTTGATACTTATGTAGGTTGCCCTGAACTCAATCCACACCCTATGTACCCCACAGGCACACAGCTATCTTCACGGATGACGATGACGGTGAGGAGGCCACTCCATCATAGTGCCCGAGGCAGCATACCTCGACCAGCACCACCACCCTGCAAAGGGACCGCGCGGAAGAGAACCGATGCCGGACCCATCCCACATCACCACACCGCAGCCCAACCAGACCGCTGCAGCACCCACATAGCCGCAGGGTGTCAGCACCTAGCTCACCCCAAGCCACAATGCAGACTTCCGATGCAGAGGGAGTCACCTGTGGGTCAGAGCCCGATGTGGGACTGACATCTATAGCTGCACCTCAGGCAGGACATTTGCATTCCCCCGAAGCAGCAACGCCAAAGGGATGGGCACACCACAGGGGAACCCAGGGCCAGTCACACAGGGAGCACAAACCCCACGTGTGCATGTGCGTCGTGTCCGCACGCCAGAGCCAGATGTAGACACACCATCATATAGCAGCCCTGAAGACTAGCACTCAGAGCCCGGCAGCCCCATCCAAGCCACCAACATGTCCCCATGCAGCCCCCCCCCAAACAGCGCACAACTGGCAGGCTGGTACCTGCCCCACAAGGGGTACCTTTTGTCACAGGAGCAGCTGTGATGGGACATCTGGACATAATTGAGGCCAAACAGGCAAAAGTGGAATCCATGGCCAAAGTGCACAGCCGGTACATGAAGGCCATCAGCGCGTCCATACGGCATGGTTGCAAGTACATTGCCCGAGACAAGGCCCGCACACGGAGAGTGGTGGAGCACTGCACCTCAGCCCTGACAGGTTTTGGACAAAAGGTACGGGAGTTGTGCGAGGCAGTATAGGCACTAGCTGAGCAGACCAGGGAATCGAACAACCTTCTCCGTCAGCATCTGCGGGCAACCGGGTCAGTCCCATCAACCTCCACTACACCCACGGAGGGATCCCTTGAGCCTTCACCTAAGCGCCGTTCATTGCGCCACCTGAGATCCCGCACACCAGAGGGGCCAGGACATGGAAAGCGCCCGCGACCATCAAAGTTGGACATGGCATTGTTGTGGGTGCCCTGAGAACATGCACCTACCTGCACTGTTGTGGGGGAGTTAACTGGGGGAGGGGGGATTGTGTGCTGGACGTTCATTGGGGGGAGTGGGGATTGTGTGCCGGGTGTTTACTGGGGGGAGGGGAGATTGACAATCTTTAAATAAATCACGTTTAAAATTCATACAATGCATGGACAGTTGTGATTGTGATTATGTGCTCTTTAATGTCCAAGTGACATGTGCAAAATGCAGCCATAACCCGTATCAAAAATAATTCTCAATCAAGCCCTGTCTGGCCAACCTCCACTCCCTCAACCCATTCCTGTGTGCATGTGCAGCACCTTTTGGCACATCATCATCTTCACTCCCATCCTCAGGTGGCTGCACATGAGCATCGGGGAGCAGTGGCACATTCCTGTGACAGCAAATGTTGTGCAGCATGGCACATGTAAGTACAATTTTACCAACTTTTTCAGGTGCATACATCAATGCCCCTCCCGTACGGTCTAGGCACCGGAAGCGTGCCTTCAGCAGTCCAAATGCCCTCTCCACGCAGATGCGTGTACGTCCATGGGCAATGTTGTATGCCCGCTCAGCTGCAGTGTGTAGATGGCGCACAGGGGTCATGAGCCATGTGTACTGGGGATATCCAGAATCACCTGCAGGGGAGAGAATGCAGGTATGAGGATAAGGTAGGTTCATTGGGTGCACACGGCTCAGTCATCAGTGACATTGTCAGCAGGATCAAGTTCGTGTTGAAGAGGTCATGCTATCTCATTGCAATGTTGGCATACACCCTTTGACCTCCAGGACATGCATGGTGTGAGGTTGCCATACAGCTGTGTATCTATGTATATGTGAGTTTTTATGTGCATCACACTCATGTGCCAGGGACGGCATGAATCAATAGAGTACTTACAACTTGCAATGCCTCTGTTTCTAAATGTAACAGTGCTCTGTCCCTTGTCACTGGAGGAGGGGACCCTTCTATCTGCTTGTGCATGCGACATGTGGTTAGCCCATGAGTCATTGGCATTCCCTTTGGCTGCTGTTGAATTTGCTGGTTGGCACTGTTGTGCACAGTTATCCAGGCATGTGATTGGCCAATCAGGGGTCAGTTTTTCAGGGATGTACATTGTCGTTAATCAGATTAGTTTTGTGTAGTGCTTTTGTTGATGTGCCTACTTTCATGTAACATTGGCATGACTGTTGGGTGGCTAGGGTGGGATGTCTGTGCTGTGTCAGGGTGGGAAGCTATACTGCAACACACATAGGAGGCTTTGTGGTAGTAGGGCGTCCATATGTGACTGTGCTGCCACATGTCTTTGCCATCCAGACTGGGTGTGTTCTGCTGTGGTGGACATGTCCAAGGGTTCTTGTGCAAGGTATATGCATGGGAATGTTGCAGTGCTGGTGCTGCCTATTGGCATGCAGGGATTTCACTGTGTATGACCAGCCCCATCAGATGTAATTCAACATGCATTACAGACTACATGTGTACTCACCCAGCATCCATGTGTTTTGGCCTCGGTGCCTTTCCATGTACGCTGGCAGGGTACTGTTGCGCAGGACCATGGAGTCGTGGGTGGATCCTGGGTAGCAGGCACAGCAGTGGTTGAAGGTGAGGTCAGGGCTACATGTCATCTGCACATTCAGGGACTGGTAATTTTCCGGTTTCTGTAGGTTGCCTCATGTGCCTGGGGTGGTAAGAGTGCTACATGTGTGCAGTCCAGGGCTGCTATTACATTCAGAACTTGGGCAATGGCATGGAATTGACCCTTCAGCTGGTTCTCCTGTGCCTGTGTGGCTGGAAATGCAATGTGCTCATTCGCATGGATCAACAGTGCATCCAGCACCTGTCCCAGCATGGCACTGAAGGTGGACTGGGCCATGCCATGTATCATGGCAACAATGTGTTGGTAGCTGCCAGACCCGAGGAATTGTGACACGGACACAAGCTTCACGAGCGGGGGCACTGCAGTGCTGATAGCTATGCGTCTGCCAATGTCAGATTGGATTGTGTCTAGCAACTGGGTGATGGTTGCCCTGTCCAGCCTATACTCGCTCACCAACTGCCCATCAGTTAGGGCCCAGGGTGTTGGCCTGACCATGGGGATGGCTGGCTGCCTTGCTGGTGCTGATCTCCTCCTCCTTCTCCTCATCCCCACCACCCCCTGTGCTCCCAGTGCCCTGGCCTGGTTGGCTAGCCTCTGTAGCTCCAAGCTCAGCAGATAGATGTCCACATCAAGGCTCCCGGCTCCAAATGGCAGCATGGTGTTTGGAAGTGTATGTTGTGCATGGGTGGGTCCTTTGTAGGCCTCTGATTTACGTTGGTATCATCTGGGCCCTTATTGCTGTCTCCTCCCTGCTCCTGCTGGTGTAATGGTGTTGGGGAGGGTGTGTTGTGCATGGCTGGGTCCTTTGTAGGCCTCTGATTTACATTGGTTTCACCTGGGCCCTTATTGCTGTCTCCTCCCTGCTCCTGCTGGTGTAATGGTGTTGGGGAGGGTGTGTTGTGCATGGATGGGTCCTTTGCAGGCCTCTGATTTACATTGGTTTCACCTGGGCTCTTATTGCTGTGCCCTGTGTTGTTTTACCTCTAGCATTTTGCTAGGGGTATTTTCGGCAGATTATCAGCCGCTTTTCTGGCACTAATAGCGCCTACGCCAGACTCATGATTGCTATGTTTTAGCGCGAATGGATACTGGTGCTTTTACAGCCGACGTTTTACAGCCAGCTGTACTTGCGCCGGCTGTAATGGCGCCAGCGTTATTTGTTCTCGTGATCCGACGGACCCTTAAATCCGGCGCTGATAGCGCTACAGCCGGATTTAAGGGCTACCGCCAAACTCGTGATGAGGCCCAAAATGTTGAATACATTTTCCACCTCCTCTCCGAAAGTGAACTACCAACTCTATGTAATGGAGTTGCTGACACATTAAAAACAGGCTCTAACTTTTTAAACATATCTGCTACCCAACTGCTTCAAAAAATAAAAGACAAAGATGAAGTTTTTCAGTCATGTCAAGTAGCAAATATGCGTGGTACAAAATAATACTGGTTCAGACGTCATGCTGTTGTATGTTAAGGAACCTACGCCCACCCACATGGTTTGTTACTTTAAGTTGTGCAGAGTAAGCATGAGATGACTTGCACAACTTCTGACACACTGCAAACCAAAATAAAGACAGAATAGATATAAAAACACCAGGAGAACTCTGTTCTCTTAACCCTGTCAATGTATTAAGGTACTTTCCCCATCGCTTCACTGCCATGCTGCATTTTAACTGCAATAAAACTACCTCTCAGTTCTGAGAAGTGCAACACCTCTTTTGGAGAAAAGAATATCAACCCAAGGAGCACCACACATCCACATGCTTTAGTGGATAAAAGATGCTCCAAAATGTGGCCATGATAGTGATGCCACTGTTTTACAGTGTATTCAAAAATACATTACCTGTGACATCCCTTCAGGAACCACAGATAGTGACCTGCATGCACAAGTGTTACAATTCCAAAAATATAAATGTGGCAAACACTCCCTACATACATATAAAAACAAAGGCAAACACTATACCAAATGTCGCTTTGGCTTCCCTAGACCAGTTTGCAAAGAAGGACAAGTAAATAACTTGATATCTTCTGTTAGAAACAGCGTAAAAGGCAAATCCCCTAAAAATACATAAACATTAAAAGGGACAACGCATCCAAGCCCATCAATGATTACAATGCAATCATTGCCCTCTTGTGGAATGCAAATATAGACATACAATACATTGCAGACAATTCCACTGCAGTTGCAAGATATTTCACTGCCTATCTCACCAAAGTTGAGAAAACAGAGCCAAAAGACGTCTGGGATGACATATCTTCTGACAAAAAACTATCACAAAAATTGAAGAGCTTCGGTATAAACATGCTCTCCCATAGAGAATGCGGGTGCTATGAAGCTGTAGAATGTTTAACAGGTACAGCTTTATATGGCAAATATGAACACATTGTCTGGCTGCACTTTGGACCAGCTTCATCCAGAAAAAGAGTACTAAAATCCTACCAAGAGATAGAAAACATAGCCACAAATGATCCCAACAGCTAGGACATTTTAGAAAACAATTTAATTGACACATAATACCCAAACAGAAGTACTGCTTTGGAAAACATGTGTTTGTACAACAATGCCCAAAACTTCACCTACAAAAACAATGTCACACCAAATGAGACAACTGACAAATATTCAGTCTCAACTTGTGAAGGAGGCCTAGTGAAACTCACCAAACCCAGTCTAATTAATCATATAAAATTATCATTTAAATCTCCACAACATAGAGAACTGTATTACATGGGCCTACTCCAACCTTTTAAACCCTGGAGAAAAGAACATTAATTACTATGTGACTATGACTCATTTGAAGCTGCATTCAAAGCAAATGAAAGAGGTATAACAAATGACAATTTCAAACAATACAAACAAATGTTGGACAATGAACACCAACAAGAAGAAGAAATTGAAGCTCAACTAGACAAAGACACTTCTGAGGGCAGTCAACTTCCCCTTACAGGAATCCAAGAACCACTTGGAGAACCACTCATTCTAAATGAAGCAGAAATAGCCATGACTGAGGTAGAAAATACCATGTATCAATATAAGCAATCTGAAAAAGACTTGCCAGTGCTGGAATCATAGATAAATGATGAACAACTCACCATTTATCTAGAAGTCACTCAAGATATTGAACATGATTTTTATAAAACCCATAGCTGTAAAAAAATATAAACCTCTGCTCCTGTATGCAAATGATGAAGCTGGTTCTGGTAAAACATTCTTAATTAAAATAATGAGCACATTTCTCCAAAACTTAACAAACAACAATCTTTTGGCTGTAGTAACACCCCCCACAGGTTTAGCTGCCTACAACATAGGAGGTGTAACTTTACACTGACTACTACTCCTCACTGTAGAACACCTAAACAAATTAGAATACTACACATTATCAGCAGAAGCTGCTACTGAAGTGCACTGAATTCTGAAACAAATGAAAGTGCTTCTGATAGATGAAGTAAGCATGGGTTACAACCTCATGTTGGCTTTAATTCATCTCAAAACCCAAGAAGTCCCTAAACCCAACTATGAAGTATTGTTTGGAGTGAAACATATTATTGTTTTCGGAGACCTTCTGCAGTTCACACCAGTGAAAGGTTAAACTATTTTCAAAACATTAGGACACAAACAATGCTGTAATACACTCAGCAGCATTGGAAATGTAAATCTCTGGCAACATTTTCACTACAGAGAACTAACGCAAAACATGCGCCAGTTTGCAGACCACACCTACACTAACATTTTAAAAAGCATTAGAACTGGTGTGATTACTAAAGATGTGAAATACATCTTAAATAGTAAACTAATCCATGAGCTATATGGACGAAACACATCTCTTCCTGATGTCATGGAACAATTAACTCAACAAAATCTAAAATGTATGCCCTTAATGCCAAACCTTGCAAGCCGTAGTCAATTCAACAAGACAATGTTGAAAAAAGAAATGCAATCCATACTGCATATCAGCTCCACAGACAAGCTAGAAGTGCTCATCATGACACTTCCTATGTGTCAACAAGCAACAGCACAAATAAATAGTTTAGAAAAATGTATCTCCAACACAGCTGGAGTGGAGAAAATATTCACTTTGTGTCTAAACTGCAGAGTAATTCTAAAACGTAACCTTGACGTAGAACAAGGTTTAATCAATGGAGCAATTGGTACAGTTGTTGGCTTCCAAACATATCCACATGACAACAACATTCATTTTGTCAACATCCACTTTGACAAACTTGCAGACATAACAATAATTGTGCAGACAATAGCATGTTTTCTTCTTTTCAAGAACATGTACGTAAGCAGAGAGCAATTTTCTCTTGCATATGCTTTCACTATTCCCAAATGACAAGGTCTAACCCTAGAGCAAGCATTGATTGACATTGGGAGCACAGTCTTTAAAGAAGGTATGAGTTACATAGCACTTTCACGTCTGCGTACACTCAATGGTCTATTCCTAGTTAACTTTGATGCATGCAAAGTCAACGCTGACATTCCTTGCATCCTGGAATACAACAAGCTATGGGCACTATACACCCCTCATCTAGATATGTACCCTGTACCTCAGAAAAAGAAACCTTTTAAAAGACAAATAATACAAACAGAACCTATGGCAGATCTCCCAACAATAGTGCTAAAAAAACAATGACCAACTCCTTCTGCATCAAACAATACAACCACAAAACTGTCTAGTACAACGTCAACTGCACATCCATCAGAAAAGAAAGACACAGATATCTCTTCTCCAAAAGTATTTGCAGGCCTATCAAATAGTCCAAAAACAGAACTCTCTGGTCCATTTAAATTCAGCAATACAACTGGAGTAATTTGTTATGCTAATGTGACATCAATCTCTTTCAATTGCCACCGATTGTTCCCAACATTTACTTAAATGGCCTGGCCCAGTTGTGTTTGCAAATGCTCGTCCTTCACATAAATTCCACTGATAATCCTGACAACACTTGCAGTGTCTCGGGTATAAGGCAAGAATTGGGCTACTTTGCAGGAATGGTAACATTTACTATAAACACATAGGAAGATCCACAATAATTCCTTACGTACTTAGTACAAGTACTGGATACCATAAACAAAATATTCCAGATTTCATACATGTGGAAACATACATGCACTCTCTGGACCATGTTTCACAAGACCACATCCCTAATGAACGATTTATATATGTATCCATACCAAATTCTGAATCCATTAAATTTCACCTGCTTCTGCAGAAAGCAAATCATGGCATAGTATGCCCTTTTTGCAATTCAGACAATCATTCCACCATACAAATAAACTCACATAGCCAATATGTCATACTAAGGCTTCTAAGGTACATTGCAGATGGTACCAAAGATACTATAAACTTACAGGCTTCACAGACGGCCAAGTATCTCTTGGAAAGAAAACCTTCATAACAGTAGGTATAGTATACCATATTGGTGCCACAACTGCTTCAGAGCACTACACTGCATATGTCAAAAAAATAAGTAGTTGGGTTGAATGTAACAATACCTCTGGTACTGCAAAACATAGGTTACCAGCAAATTTAACAAATACCTACTTAATATCCCTTCAACCCAAATTTAGTCACTAAACTATAGCACAATTAACAGTTAAAATATGGCAGCAGGCATCTAACTATATCCATAATACTACAATGGTACTTTTGAAACTCAATCTAGTTAGAATACGCCAACAGGTATCTAACTACTATGAAAAACACCCTTCATTCCAAAACACTTCAAATACGCCATCTCATTTCTTATACGACAAAACATCTTCTAACCTAATGTAGTTAGAATACGCCAACAGGTATCTAACTACTTGAAGCATTCCCTTAATCACAACATACTTCAAACAAACATATTATCATCCTTACACTCACGCAACTATAATCAGTACGTTTTTTTCCACAATGACCCAATGACCCAATGATTATTTAATGCCAAAACAACAGCAGTGTGTCAAACACTAATATTGTACCAAACATAGTAGTTACAATGTACTGTTTATGAAGGTCTAACAAATGTATATGTAAAAGTGTATACAACTGCAGCTTTTAAACTATCCTGCTTAACAAATTGTACTGTTTCTTTTCCATAGAAAATAAACTAGAGATGCCAGCTTCATAACGTTATAAAACTAAGTAACCACAGCAATTATAATCAAATACATATTCTATGAGTACTACCCTCAATTTCACTACAATCATAAGTACCATATACAGTTCAATTACATCATTCCTCCACATTACAAACACTTTGTACTCCCACTACATTACCTATAATTACTATACACATATTACTAATATGGTGATTCTGGCCATATTCCTTCTACATTACTGATAATTGCTAAACACATATTACTACTGTGGTGGTTGTGCCCAGTGCACATATTCCCCAGAATATGCCCACTGGCCTCAACCACAACAAAACAATTAACAGTATAACAAGTACGTACCATGCACTGTCAACTAATACAACTCACTGTGACCCCCTGCAATTGAAATGATGTCCGCGGACACCGAAATTGACCGTGGACTCGGCAGCATTTCCAAACTCCTTTTTCACCTATAAAACAGCTCCAGATTACCTTCATTCCACTTCCCTACCATGTCTGTGCCCTCTTCCAACTGTCAAATAACCCCACATGTATTTTCCAAGCTGTCAGTTCACGGTTCTGTCCGCGAACTACCACAGTGTTCGCGGACAGCTATGTCACCTGCCCAACCTTTTTCCTTCTACAAAAATAGCACCATATCATTTTTTTTTCACTACCCCATCCTTCCCAGACCCTCTTTCCACCACCAAATAACTCATAATGTGTTTTCCAGACTTTTCCCCCAAAGCACTGTCCGCGGACACCAACGGCTGTCCACGGATTCAACATATCGGGCGCTTCCAAAAATATGACACACCTCATGCTCTTCACCATCCAATCAGTTGGCGCGCCTGATGTCCACGGATCTAACATCAGCCCTTGGACCAATCAAAGGCCTTTCCGTGGACCGAACACAGAAGTGAGTCTGCGGACCGAACCCAGATATCACTAATTTTCTGTACCTACTTTTTGGTTGTTTTAAAATAAACTACTGGGTGGATGTACACCAAATTTACAAAAGCGTGCTTTTGGGACCAATCTGCCGCTCCTGCCACAAATTTGGTGAAAATCCATCCAGCGGTTTGGGCTGAAGGCATGAGCGAAAGTCTTCTTCCATTGCATCTATGGGAAAAACCACACAATTTGGGACCCCCCTATACCTTTGCCTGCACTTAACGAAACATCACACCAAAGTTACCAGGATCAATCTGACGGGGACATATACTTTATTTGCAAAGTATCGTGAGGATATGTCCAGGGAGGGCAAAGTTATAAGCCGCCCAAAAAGTGATCTTCCTGCGGGTTGAGCAACTTAACCATAACCAAAGGGCTGCTACGGCAGTACCTTTAATATATACATATATATATATTCAGTGAAAAAACTTTGTTAAAGGGACGTTATGGTTAAGTTGTGCTACGGAAACCCTATGAAATTCAGTGAAAAAACGTTATGACATTTGTGATGTCATCTTTGATGTCCTGGGTCCTGGGTGTTAGTCTTAGCAGTGCACGGTGGTGGCGCGAGTTATGGTTGCTTAGCTTACCATAACTGGCGAATTTCAAGGGTTTTTCGGTTTTACGTGGAACCATACTGTCCCTTTAACAAAGTTTTTTCACTGAATTTCATAGGTTTTTAGTAGCACAACTTAACCATAACGTCCCTTTAACAACGTTTTTTCACTGAATTTCATAGGTTTTTAGTAGCACAACTTAACCATATCGTCCCTTTAATAACGTTTTTTTCACTGAATTTCATAGGCTTTTAGTAGCACAACTTAACCATAACGTCCCTTTAACAACGTTTTTTTCAATGAATTTCATAGGTTTTTAGTAGCACAACTTAACCATAATGTCCCTTTAACAAAGTGTTTTAACTGAATTTCATAGGTTTTTAGTAGCAAAGCTTAACAATAGTAACTTTGACTTTATGTACATGTAATATGGAACATACTGAACCACTTCTACTGAATGTAATGTCCGCGAACATTTTTGATGTCCGCGGACATATTCGTACAACAGTACCACTACCTAAAAAGTCTGGGGGGGCATGTTTCATTGTTATATTACAACATGATAACATTTAAAAAATTCACAAAGTAGTACACATACATATTATTTTATGTAGTAATACATAAGAAATGTAACCCATATATGTACCACACTAACCATTCATTTAAATACAATATATTCTAAAATGGAATATACCAAGAGAAGATAAATAGACTTCCAACATAATTACCTGACAGACACTCCACAACTAAGACCAAGACCAGACCTACAGACTACTCAGAACATATCTTACCTGAAATAGTAAGTGTACAACATTGTACTAATATCTTTATAAACTTTCTGTATTAGATTAAAAAGAAAATATCATATATATTTTTTTCTCACAGAAATGTCTAGTACTCTGGAACGGCTAGAGGAGCACTTCCCACATGACGAAATGTCAGAAAATAGTGAAGCTAATGGTACACACTTTACAATATAATCCATTTAAGTGTTATTATTTTATATATATTTAACATATATATTTTTTTTTTGTACAGAGCATACCAAAATAGAAAATATGTCTGAAGAAACTGTTATGGAAAACATGCTTGACAGCTTAAAAGAAAAAAATAGATTTATTATTGAGAAATTTTAATAATTTGAAAACTTTTGTTGAGGATCATTTTAACACAAAAACCTCATACCATTGTCCCACATGTATTTATCCCCCCTCACCATATTCCAGTCAATTATCCCCAAACTCTCTACATAATCCAAAACGTTTTGATGAGTCTTCCATCCCTTCTTCACCTGATATCAATCATGTTGAAACCCCTAATTCTCCTGCTTTTGTTTCTGTTTCTGCCTCACCTTCTCTGATATAAATTATTAATATATGTGAAATAAAGTTAAATTTTTATATTGTGTTGTAATTACTTCCCATGTTTTATTTTTTTTAAAACAATGTAGATGTCCGCGGACAGCGCGGGTGTTCTGAAATGTTCGTAAATAAACGAAAATGGAGGTATCCTGAAGAACACTATACCTGTCTGTACTGTTCGCTAGCAAGTTGAAACTGTTCTAAGAACCCAAGCGGTGTCCTGAAATGTTCGTAATGAAACGAAAATGGAGGTGTCCTAATAAAGAACACTATACCTGTCCGTACTGTTCGCTACCAAGTTGAAACTGTTCTAAGAACACAAGCGGTCTCCTGAAATGTTCGTAAATAAACGAAAATGGAGGTGTGCTAAAGAACACTATACCTGTCCGTACTGTTCGCTAGCAAGTTGAAACTATTCAAAGAACACAAGCAGTGTCCTGAAATGTTCGTAATTAAACAAAAATGGAGGTGTCCTAAAGAACACTATACCTGTCCATACTGTTCGCTAGCAAGTTGAAACTGTTCTAAGAACACAAGCGGTGTCCTGAAATGTTCGTAATTAAACAAAAATGGAGGTGTCCTAAAGAACACTGTACCTGTCCGTACTGTTCGCTAGCAAGTTCAAACTGTTCTAAGAACCCAATTGGTGTCCTGAAATGTTCGTAATTAAACGAAAATGGAGGTGTCCTAAAGAACACTATTCCTGTCCGTAATGTTCGCCAGCAAGTTAAATGTTCTAAGAACACAATTGATGTCCTGAAAAGTTTGTAATCAAACGAAAATGGAAGTGTCCTAAAGAACACTATATTTGTCCGTAGTGTTCGCTAGCAAGTTTAAACTGTTCTAGACCATACGCGATGTCCAGAAATGTTCATTTGATGTGTGACGCACTTTTAATTAATTCAGGACCCGAACACTGTCCGTAGAACATCAACGCGCATGCGCAAACCAATGTCCGTGCATTTGGTGTCCTGCGGACAGGAGTTTCCTTCGCTGACCTGTTCGCAAAGGGATCATGTGACCGTACCCATGCTGATCGCGTGTTCTGAATGCAGACACTGTTCGTGTCCCCGAACAATTTAAAAGTACATTTTCGAGTAAACCACAATATTTTTCCATAAAAACTCATCATGGCACAAGTCCCACATAGTAATCCTGAGTTTCTACATATCTTTTGAAACTTTTTGAACCCTTTTTTGTGTTCGATCTGTCAGCGGACAGTGCGCATGTCTGCGAACCGCGTACAAGCACCCCTATAAAAGACCACGGCCTTGAGCTTATTCTCATTGTGTTTCTGGCTATTCTTCAGGGCACAGCTATTTGTCCAGCAACTTGCTGATTCCACCATTGAGATGGCATCCCTGGCTGCAGAACTGCCACCTGGTGCTGCACCTGCTTCAGCACCACCCCCACCCCCTCCACCACCACCACCTTCCCAAGGGCCTGAAGAGGGGAACAGGAGTGAGGATGCAGAGGAGGAAGACGAGAATGAGGTAGAGGAAATCCCTACTACCCGCACTAGACGTGAGTCTTGGGTGTGGCGGTTATTTTCCATTTATGGGAATGGTCCTAAGGCTCGTGCGAACCGTGTTATCTGCAATGAGTGATACTCAGTCGCGGGAAGCATGGTTCGTACAGCTTTGGGACCATGACCGTGAAGCGACACCTGAGGTGATTTCACTCTGGGGCTATTCGCAAGGTTGTACCTTGTGAAGAACGTAGTAGGTTGATTTCCTCTACTTCATCCTCTGTTTCTGATCCTGTCACCACAAGGACCACCTCTGTGGGACAGCGTCATCCTCAAGCTGCCTCACAGGCCATACAGAATTCTGATGACCCTTACCTTTCGAGGGTCACAGTTGTATGTATGTACTGTGACACAGTACTCTGCAGGGGGGAGCGACTTCGGAGTGCTTTTGAGACTATCGTCTCAGAGCACGAGAAGACCTGCTCACTACCCAAATAAAACCCACTCTACATCTTCCTCTCTCAGCTCGCCTTCTCTTATCCCTGTGGTTGGTGTCCCCCCTTTACCCTCCTTTCCCCTCCTCTCCTAGTGTGTCGTGTCTAAAAAACCAAATAAAAATATAAAATTACAAAAATCAAAAAAATAAGGCTCTTTTCAGAGCCGCCTTTCACAGTTAAAAAATAGAAGTGGAGATAAATAAAGCAGGGCCCTTTGTATTTCTTAAAAGTCAGCGGACAGTTCGCGAACATTAAAAAAAATGGGGTGCTACCCTATTGTTACCAGTGCATTTTTCTCTGGGAGGAAGTGGTGGCTCTGAAAAGAGCCTTTGAGAGGTGTTTGTATGTCAAAAATTATAAATACTTAACACCTACTTCAAAGTGGATGCTGTATTTCTAAAAAAGGTTGCAGTGCATTTTGTACATTTCTCAGAAAAATCTGATTGCCAGCATGAGTAAGATGGACTCCAATGTAGTTCCCAATGCACAATCAGACACCATTACATACATCATCTTACTCAAACACTCATGCACACAGCACACATACATTGCAGAACACCCCAACCCATACCTTCTTTATTTTTTTCAACAGACACTAAAGAATGCCTACCAAAAGTCAAGTCCATAGAAAGCAACGCAGAAGTAGAGCAAAGGAAAATAAAAGTGTCCAACATAAGCATCCATCTCTAGCAGAATGTGTAAAAAAAAGTTCAAACAAAACAGCTAATACAGTCATTTAGTGAAACACAAGAAGTTTCAAGTACACAAACTTTGCCTTCTCTATCAAAATGTAAAACAAACCAAAAAACAATTAAAAGAAAATCAGCTATCACTACAGATAAAACTACTTCTTTAAATCTTAATATAGTGCAAAGTAAGCATACCAAGAAAAGTATTTTAGCCAAAATGTTCGTCACAAAGTCCTTTAAAATCTTATAAAAACAGGAGAGAAATCAGGTTCAATGCTTAAAACCTATCGTAAGTTATTTATTTTAGTGTTAAACAAAATGAAACCACTAACACAACTAATAACTAAATTACAAAAAAGACTTCTCAATAAACGAAATGTCAACAGAAGTAACTTCTTAAGTATCTGCGGAGGTGAATGTAGTGGTCGAGGTTATGAAAAAGTTAATAATACCATAATGGAACAAGAAGTACTCCTTACAAAAATATGCCCTGAAAACTTAGAATTAACCCTCCATTCAACTGAATCAGAACGTCTAGTGTACAAATGGCCATGCACGTCAATATGTAACATTCCTAAACAATTTTTCAAGTCTTTACGCCAATTCCTCAATCACTATGTAAAAAACAAAGACAAAATCAAAATTAAACTACTGCAAAATATGGATACCTGTCCAGTGTGCAAATACACAGGACTTCAAGGACATTCATTGGCCTGCATTACAGGACCTACTTGTAAAACCAACTTCCATGATATCAAAATAATATCAACACATCATTCAACTACAAGAAATCTAGTCTATAAACTGTACTATGCTAAAAGTCCTGCTTTAGCACTAGCAAATTTAAATAACATTCTTCTACATGGTACAGCAAAAGACCTACTTCAAGAAATTGACTATATCCAGAAAAAATATTTTGGAAGTGAAAGCCATTTACAGAATGAAATAGCTTTAAACCAAATTAGCAACAATTCTACACATGGCAACCTTTTGCTAAACACAAACAAAAACAGTAAAATTACCTTACTCTGAATTGGTAAAAGGCATTCGTGGAAAAGTAGTTTATTTACCATTAGATCTAAAAGAAAATGTGCATACTCTAGGAGTGCAACGTCCAATGCAGCAATCTTTAATTATCTTAGTAAATGGAGTACCTACAAAAGACAAAATAATGTGGCAACAGCTGGTAGGTTTACATAAAATTAGACAAGCCTTACAATATCTTAAAGAGAATAATGAATATTACAAAGAAATTAATATTGAAGAAAACTTGAAAGATACAACTGAAATAATTCAAGAAACACAAGAAGCTGGTCAATTTGTGCTACTAGATCCTGCGACAATATCAAATACTTTAGACCATTTGCACTCTAATAACACCATAGAAGATGCACTGGAAACATACCAAATGCGTCAAACAAAAGGATCACCAATCAGCATATGGGAAAAAAGTATAGAAGCACATGCTTTTCCTCTACTCTTTCCTACTGGCAAAGGAGGACGGTATGATGATAGACCTATTCAAATATCTGCTTCAGAATACCGCTCATTATGGATGTATTCTGAAGATCCCAGATTTAGACAAAATGTGGAATACATATTCCACCTACTCTTTGAAAGTGAACTAGCAACTTTATGTTACGGAGTTGCGCACATATTAAAATCAAGATCCCACTTTCAAAATATGACAGCTACACAATTATTACAAAAAGTGCAACAAAAGGATGAGGTTTTACAATCAAATATTACAAATCTACTAGCAAATATGCGTGGTACTCAAGAGTACTGGTTTCAACGTCACAGAGATGTACGTTGTATGATCAGAAACCTTGACCCACCCACTTGGTTTGTTACATTAAGTTGTGCAGAATATGCATGGGAAGATTTTACATGATTTCCTACGCATATCAAATAAAAACAAAACAAACATAGATATACTAACACCAGGAGAACTTTGTTCTTTGGATCCTGTTAATGTTTCAAGATATTTTCACCATCGCTTCATTGCTATGCTACATTTTATTTGTAATAAAACTGTTCCTCCCCTTGGAGAAGTGCAACACTTCTTTTGGAGAAAAGAATACCAAGCCAGAGGAGCACCACATATCCACATGCTTTTATGGATTAAAGATGCTCCTAAATTTGGTCAAGACAGTGATGCCACTGTTTTACAGTTTATTGAAACATATGTCACTTGTGAAATTCCATCAGAATCCACAAATAGTGATCTTCATGCACAAATTTTACAATTTCAAAGACATAAATGTGGCAAATATTGTCTTCGCAAATACAAAAACAAAGGGAAATACTACACCAAATGCCGATTTGGTTTCCCTAGACCAGTGAACAACCTCATGTCTTCAGTTAGACATATTGTTAAAGGTAAGTCACTTAAAAATACATATTACATAAAAAGAAAAGAAGAAGAAAAATATATCAATGATTATAATGCAATCATTGCCCACTTATGGAATGCAAACATAGATGTGCAATACATTGCAGACAATTCTACTGCAGTTGCACGATATGTCACAGCATACTTAACCAAAGCAGAAAAGACAGAGCTCCAAGACCTCTAGAATGACCTGTCATCAGATAAAACAGTGTCTCAGAAATTATACAGCTTGGGCATAAAAATGCTCTCCCATAGAGAATTTGGATCATATGAAGCAGCTGATTGTTTAACTGGTACTGCATTGTATGGTAAATCTGAAAATATAGTATGGCTAAGACTTGGTCCAGCTAAATCAAGAAAAAGAGTTCTAAAAACATACGAAGATATAGAAGCAATAGCCAAACATGATCCCAACAGCGAAGACATTTTAAAAAACAATTTATCGGACACATACTACCCAAACAGAAGTAATACTTTGGAAACCATGTGTCTATACAACATAGCCCATAACTACACATACAAAAATAATATAAAACCTGATGAAAAAAAAGGTAAATACAGAGTGACAAACTGTGAAGGCAGCTTAGTTAAACTCACTAAACCAAATTTAATTATTCATATCAAATTGTCATTGAAGACTCCTCAACATAAAGAAATATATTACATGTCCCTGCTACAACTCTTTAAACCATGGAGAAAAGAAGAAGAAATACTAGAAAACTATGACTCATATGAAGATGCTTTCAAAGCAAATGAAAGCACTATAACTGATGTAAACTTTACACAATACAAAACAATGTTGCACAATGAACAGCAACACGAAGAAGAACTCTAGGCCCAACTAGATAAAGACACTCCTGACAGTAGTCAACCTTCTGTAACAGGAAGCCAAGAACCTCTGGGAGAACCACTAATAATAAATGAGGCAGAATTAGCTATGATAGAAATAGAAAACACTGTGTGTCAGTATGAAGATAAAGAAGACTTAACTATACTACAATCAAAACTAAACAACGAAACAACGTAGCATTTTTGAAGAAGTAACAAAACAAATTGAACATGGTGTACAACATGAAAATAAAGAATGCTCCTGCCAAAATTATAAACCTACACTACTTTACGTCAGTGGTGAATCTGGTTCTGGCAAAACATTCCTAATCAAAATCATCAGTAAATTCTTTCAACAATTGACAAACAACAAACTGTCAGCTGTTGTCACTGCCCCATAGGTTTAGCTGCCTACAACATAGGTGGTGTCACTTTACACCGATTACTACTATTGCCAGTAGAACACCAGAACAAATTAGACTATTACAAACTTTCTGCAGAAGCTGCAATGGAACTACACAGAGTATTAAAACAAATGAAAATGCTACTAATAGATGAAGTGAGCATGGTCTCCAACCTAATGTTGGCTTTGATTCACCTCAGATTACAAGAAGTACTGCAAACAAACTATGAAGAGCTCTTTGCAGGAAAACACATTATTGTTTTCGGAGATCTTCTTCAATTGACACCAGTAAAAGGTGAGCCTATTTTTAAAACATTAGGACACAAACTCTGCCGTAAAACTGTTGGCAGCATTGGAAATGTCAACCTTTGGCAAAATTTCCAATACAGAGAATTAACAGGAAACATGTGGCAATCTGCAGATCTCACTTATGCCAACATCTTAAAAAGTATCAGAGTTGGTATCTAAAGAAGCAGAAACAATATTGAAAACCCGGCAAATTAATGCACTTTATGGCGATAATGCATGTGCTACAGATGTTATGGAACAATTAGCCCACAAAAATGTCAATTGTATGGCCTTAATGCCAACTCTTGCAAGCTGTTTCAAATTCAATGAAATAATGTTAAGTAAAGAAATGCAACCAATAATGGAAATTAGCGCCACAGACAAACTAGATGTACATGGTATGACACTACCTATGTGTGACCAAGCCACAACAAGACTAAATAGTTTAGAAAATTCAATCTCAAACACAGCAGGCTTAGAAAAAATATTAAAATTGTCCTTAAATTGCAGAGTAATGCTTAAACGTAACCTTGATGTGGACGAAGGACTAGTTAATGGAGCACTGGGTACAGTTGTTCGCTTTCAAACATACCCACGTGACAACAAAATGTAGTTTGTCAATATACTCTTTGACACACTTTCAGAAGTTAAAAGGATAGGACACTCATCAGCTCGATTCCTTCTCTTCAAAGACATGTATGTACGCAGAGAACAATTTTCTGTAACTCTTGCACACGCAGTCACGATTCATAAATCACAAGGTCTTACCCTCGACAAAGCAATGATAGATATTGGTAACACAGTCTTTAAAGAAGGCATGAGCTACGTAGCACTATCACGCTTACGTACACTTGACGGTCTATTTCTAATCAACTTTGATGCAAGTAAAATAAACGCTGATATTCCTTGCATTTTAGAATACAATAGACTTCGCTCACTATACACTCCCCATCTAAACACATATTCTGTTCAACAAAAAGTTAAACATTATAAAAGAAAAATAGATGTCACTGCAAATCCTCAAAAGAGAGTAAAAGAAAGTAATACTTCATCAAGTACCACAAGCAAAAAAGAATCAATTAGGGAAAGTAAACCAGGTACTTCTTCAAAGAAGGAAGACAAACTCCAAAAAAAGCAGTCAGATACAGAACTACCTGGTCCATTTAAACTCTCAAATATAGTTGGTGTAAATTGCTACGCAAATGTAGCAATGAATATTCTATTTCAATTACCACCAATTGTTGAGAACATTTACTTATACAGTACAGACCCATTGTGTTTGCAAATGTTAGTGCTTCACAGAAATGCAGCAAAAAATCCTGACAACACGCATAGTGTTTATGGAATAAGACAACAATTGGACTACTGTGCTGGAATGGTGAAATTCACTATAAACTCACAGGAAGATCCACAAGAATTTCTAATGTACTTACTACAAGTACTGGAAAACAAAAACATATCTATAAATGAAAAGTTCCAGATTTCATACATGTGGAAACATACATGCACTCTCTGCAACAATGGGACACAAGAAGAAATCCCCAATGAACGCTTTGTATATATATCAATACCTAATTGTGAATCCATTCCATTTCAGCAACTTGTACAAAATGCAAACCATGGTAGATTATGTTCTACCTGCAATTCAGATAATCGCTCCACGTTAGTAATACAAACACATAGTAAATACTTAATACTAATGCTTCTACGTTACAATGCAGATGGTACCAAAAACAACTGCAAGCTGACTGGATTCACACATGGTCAAATATCACTTGGTAAGAAAACCTTCACAACAATAGGTATAATACCACGCAGGAGCCACAACCAATTCAGGGCACTACACTGCATATGTAAAAAAGAAATGTGGATGGTTTCAATGTAATGATAGTACCATTACTCTAAAGCAGAGATTACCAACAAATCTTACAAACGCTTATTTAATGTTCTTAAAACCAGAATTTGATAACTTAACTGTACTTAAACCTCAAGTAAACTTGTAGTAAAAAATATAAACTGTTAGAATATTCCAAAAGCTATCTAACTGCCCAAAGATTCTACAACAATTAATCACATAAATAAATACCACTAAATTAGAGCAGAAAATAGACAATTAGAATACACCAATTGGTATCTAACTGTCCCAAAATTTAGCAATATCCAGACAGATAAATCAATACCATTAAAATTTATAAAAACATAGACAGTTAGAATACGCCAATTGGTATCTAACTGTCCCAAAATTTAACAATATCCAAACAGATAAATCAATACCACTAAAATATATCAAAAAATAGACAGCTAGAATACGCCTACTGGTATCTAACTGCTCCAAAACTTCATAATATCCAAACAAATAAATGTTACTGCTCCAAAAAAATGCAACAACCCAATGTATAAAGCATTAGCCAAAAACAACCAATGAACAATGAAAACAAACAAACAAATAAACTGTAGCATAACAGAAAAGGTTTTTTTTTTAATCCAACATGGATTTTTTTTTCTCCCACAGACCCAATGATTTTAGCAACGAACACAGAAACTGAGCAAATTGCACAGTACTCTGGTTTGTAATCTACTAAATATGAGGGTCCAAAAAAAAAAATGTTGATTATACAATGTAAAAAGTCATTACAAAATACTAATACTAACATGCTATTTTCTTTTATCACAGAAATTAACAAGAAATACATGTACTCCAGTTACTAAACCAAACAGTAAGTATATTATACACTCTATGCCCTGGCCACAACCATCACAGCATATCACACTCATAGTATTTTATAACTTTGTTCCATATAAATTTGTTTTTGACCCAAAGTTATAAGCAACTATAAATGTGATATGCTGAGGTGGTTGTGGCAGGGCATAGAGTGTTGGGTGCATGGCCAAATGGAGTAAAACATTTCAACTATGGCCTATGGAAACTTTTAATGTCCGCGGACATTACCAGTGTTCTTAGAACACTTTCAATTGGCCAGCGAACAATACAGACAGCGTCTTCAGAACACTCCCTATGAACATTTCAGGACAACGCTAAAGTTCTTAGAACACTTTCAACTCGACAACGAACAATACGGACAGCGTCCCCAGGGCACCCCCTACGAACATTTCAGGACAACACGTGTGTTCTTAGAACACACCCCCATTTTGTTTATGTGCGAACATTTCAGGACAACTCAAGAGTTCTTAGAACACTTTCAACTTGACAAAGAACAATACGGACAGCGTCCTCAGAATACGCCCTGCGAACATTTCAGGACACCGCGAGAGTTCTTAAAACACTTTAAACTCGACAATGAACAATACGGACAGCGTCCTCAGGACACCCCCTACGAACATTTCAGGAGAACGCATGTGTTCTTAGAACACACCCCCATTTTGTTTATTTGAGAACATTTAAGGACACCGAAACAGTTCTTAGAACACTTTCAACTTGCCATTGAACAATACGGACAGCGTCTTCAGGACACCCCCTACGAACATTTCAGGACAACGCGTGTGTTCTTAGAACACACCCCCATTTTGTTTATGTACGAACATTTCAGGACAACGCAAGAGTTCTTAGAACACTTTCAGCTTGACAGCGAACAATACAGACAGCGTCCTCAGAACACACCCATTTTGTTTATTTGCGAACATTTCAGGACACCGCGAGTGTTCTTAGAGCGTCTTCAGGACACCCCCTACGAACATTTCAGGACACTGCGAGAGTTCGTAGAACACTTCAGGGCAACGCGTGAGTTCTTAGAACACACCCCCATTTTGTTTATGTACGAACATTTCAGGACAACGCGAGAGTTCTTAGAACACTTTCAACTTGACCAAGAACAATACGGACAGCGTCCTCAGAACACCCCCTTTTTGTTTATTTGCGAACATTTCAGGACACCCCGAGTGTTCTTAGAACACTTTCAACTTGCCATCGAACAATACGGACAGCGTCTTCAGGACACCCCCTGCGAACATTTCAGGACACCGAGACAGTTCTTAGAACACTTTCAACTGCCATCAAACAATACGGACAGCGTTTTCAGGACACCCCCTACGAGCATTTCAGGACAACGCGAGAGTTCCTAGAACACTTTCAACTTGACAACGAACAATACGGACAGCGTCATCAGAAAACCCCCATTTTGTTTGTTTGCGAACATTTCAGGACACCCGAGTGTTCTTAGAAAACATTCAACTTGCCAATGAACAATACGGACAGTGTCCCCAGAACACCCCCATTTTGTTTATTTGCGAACATTTCAGGACACCGCGAGTGTTCTTAGAACAGTTTCAGCTTACTTGCAAACAAAACGGACACATATTGAGTCCTCAGAACACCCCCCATTCATTTTATTTAGAACATTTCAGAACACCTGTGATGTCCGCAGACAAACCGAACACAAAAAGAACGTCTACCACATAAAAAAGCACAACATTTATACCCTTCCATCCTCCCCAAACACTCCTACACACCAACACACTCTACGAAATACACATTTAGAACAAACTTTCACCGCAATGTCCGCAGACGTCCACGAATCCAAGATGGCGGGCACTACCGAAAATCTGACGTGCTTCACGCTTAGCACCGCCCAATCAGCGAACACGTTGCATGTCCGAGGACATCACGCAAGCCGATTGGCCAATCAGGACACTGTCCGTGGAGCGAACAGGGAAGTGTGTCCGCGGACCGAACACAGATATCACTAATATTTTTTGACCTACTTTTTGGTCATTTTAAAATAAAATACTGGACGGATTTTCACCAAATTTGCAAAAGCACGCTTTCGGAACCAAGCCGCTGCTCCTGGTCCAAATTTGGTGAAAATCCGTCCAGCACCACATTTTTAGGTGTTTTTTATTGACAGTCATGTGCTGTGCATGGTCTGTATAATAAAGAGGACATTTTTTTCAAAAAAGAAAACTGATCTCCTGGTGATTTTCAAAGAACGGGGGAGTGCCTCTCACTTGGACTGTTAAGAAAAAACAGTCTCAAGATACATATATATATAGGAAAGTTCATTTGATATCTGCAATGCCTTGTTGTTGTGGCTCAGAACTGGAGGTGAACTTCCAGATATGGCTACTAGGTGGCGTTGTGGAATGTGTGACTTGCCACAAATTAACTTTCCTACTTTCACATTTCAGGTGAAAGGTCTTTTTTCACAAACTTTTTTAAACCCACCATAACTTTATTGGTGTTGTGATATTCCACTGGCTCTTGGGGCAATACTTTCCATCTGCCACTGTGTTAACTGTTTTTTTTTATAGCAAAAATCTTCTAGAAGATGCAAGTATTGTATCTGAATATCTAAACACTAGAGGATTTATGATAGATGAGGAGGAGGTTGCATAAACAAAATGATTTGCAGTGGGACATCCCAAGGACCAGATTTCTACTGTGAAAGTAGAAAAAAAGAAGGAAGGAATGGACATCCCTGTTGGAACCAAATCATATGACAATGTTATATGGAAGATGGTAGGGTGATTACACAGGGAAGGATCATTTACTAATCAGTTTGAGCACAGAGATAACTTGCCGCTAATACCATGGAAAGAGCCCAGTCAGATTTAATGTTAATCTACATGGCCCACAAGGGCATTAGAAAATGGTGATTGTCTGTATGCTACTGGAATGGGGAAGGACACACCTCAGCCACTCAATCTATAAGCACTATGCATGCCCTTCACTGAAGTTCTGTTAAAAACAACCATTGGCAAAGCCAAACGATTTTGTTTGTGCATAAGTATCAGACATTTGGTAGGAACAGCTGTTCAATGCCCAGGTACTGGCACCATTTTGCACTTTGAATGGGAGCGAGGGGTCCTCAAGCCACCTCGCGTCGTACGCTCCTCAGTACAAGGCTTGGACCACGTGCCTCCGGTAGTGGGATTGCCCCTTGCCCTGATGTAAAGTTGACCACGGTTGACTGCTACATAGATGGGACTACTGAGCAGGACACGGGGCATCCATTTTCTGTGCCCCCTTTTGACTCCATCTTGGGTAAACAGGCCTCACTGCGATAGTACAGCAATGCTCAGCTCCCCTTCCACCGCGGCAGCCAAGGACAGAGGCACACACACGGGGCACGCAGGCAGCTGGCTGGCCCCCACCCTTGCACTCCCCCTGCGAAGGAAAGCTCTGCGCTTCCATTCTCACGCTGAAGCTGGAGAAAGTTGCAACAATCAATATGCTACAGTTGTCTTCCTCTGAGATCACTGTTCGTCTGAGAACCGGCATGTGAACCAGGATGAGCTAAGCACTTTCTGCTCGATTCGTCCTCATAAACGTGCAAGCCATCCACCCCCATTAGAACAATTTATTGCCATCCTGACCCTGCACCCCCTGTAAGGTATTTCTTTCAAGTGCCAGACCCTCGCCTGTGCTGCGAAACCCACCCAATACACTCCTTACTAACCTTAAGCATTTTTACTACTATATATGTTTTTACTTGTACTAATGATTTTGAAACCTAGGAAAAGATGCGAAACACTGCCTGATTCTTCTACATGCACAATAAGGTCAAGGCCTCCAATTAAAGCCACGAATGACCCAATTGTACTGACAATAATCATTGTGTGTGACTCAAGTAGAAATGTAACAAGTAGCATTAAATGTTTTAAATAATTTGTTATTTAGTGTGTAACACATTAGCTTAGGTAGTGACCACAGTGACCGGACCCTGACCTGCGTGGAGAACAAGATGTTTGACGTACCTCATCTCGTCAGCCACTCAGCCAACCAGGAGGAAGAGATGCCACCCACACCTACAGCACCACACCGCCTGACCAATCGAGTCCATTTAGCATTTTTTGTTAGAGTTACTTTATTTAATATAAATATAAGTGTGATTTAATGAGGGGCTGAAGGGTTTTTTGGGTTATTTCCTAGCTGGATTAATAAACCATCCTTTGAACTCTTGCAGCTGGGTCTCAGTGCCTCTTTCCCCGACAAGGGGTTGTATCGGCTATTTTATTTTCTCTCACACGTAGTAAGCCCGGGAAAGGCACCTACATTTTTGGTGACCCCTGCAACGTGATTTAGAGAGGTGCCTTGAGGCCTGCGCTGCCCGGCAGCGAGATCCAGGACGCCCCCCAGCAGAACCATCGCCTCCGCGGTTGACCAGACTGTGCACACTAAGAAGAAAGGGTCAAGGGTTCCCGGTTGACGAATACCCTATCGAAAAAGCTGCTTGCCAAGGCAGGCCACGGCTTGGTTGGGAGACGGACCTGAGCGAGGTCCGGCCGTGAGCGGTGACCCTCAGAGTACCTGACTGGACACGTAGAGTCCCAGTTGCAAAGACCCCAAAGGAAGGTAAGGGGAAATACGGGAAGAAGGGAATTAGCAACAAAGGGAAGGTAGCTAAGAATAGGGTCTGCGTGAGTGACGGTGAGGCTTTTCTGATCTATCCTTTATATGGCCATTGGGTGTTGTAAGAAGTGAGAAGAAGAGAAGTGGTATCCTAGCCCGTAGGGGGTAGAAGGCGGTGCCGCATAGCATTTGTCCCGACCAAGTGCAGAATAGAGATAAAGAGAAAAATAGTAGGGGTCTCGTGTAGGCTCGGAGTAGTTTTTAGAATATTCTTTTTCCGTGAAGGTAAGAAATCTTGAGACATAATAAAGGTGAAAGAGGTGGGGAGTGAATGCGAAATAGTAGGTAGTATAGGGAAAAAAAAACAGGGACAATAACGGGAATAGGGAAAGAACAAACGCGCGTTACTGTCCCTGTTTTTTTTTTTCCCGTATACTACCTACTATTTCGCATTCACTCCCCACCTCTTTCACCTTTATTATGTCTCAAGGTAACACCTCTCAGAAAGCTAATGCGACATATGGTAATTGTGAGCATTGATAAAGAACGTATTATTTCCACATATTGTAACTGACATACTAAGTTAGAGGTGGGAAGAGATTCAAAGGTACCAGAATATACAAGGAAGGAAAAGAAACATTTCCATGGGGGGAGTAACACCACTAGCACATATTTGCCAGCACCTTCCACTATATAGCGACAGGATACAGAAGTATCACGATCAGTGGATCACTGAGATAAAAGGAGACGGGGTTACACCAATTTGGCCAGAAGGAGGATCATTTGACAAAAGAGTGTTGGACCTAGTATCAACACATTTGCTAGCGCGATACAAAGGGAAACAGTTACAGAACCGGAGAGAAGTATTAGATTTATGGCGAATGTTTGAGGAAGTTGCCCCCACGGCAGAGGTAGGTACAAGCTGAATGACAGAAAAGCAGAAAAAACCTGAAGAAGTAAGCGGGACACCAAAAGGGGAATGCTCAACAACTACAACCGAAAACGAAGTAACAAAAATCTATCCCTTAATGACTAGGCCAGCGGTAGGGTTTAGTGAACCCCTGAATATACCACCCACCGCCACTGCCCAGGGTGGGGCAACAGCCCCCGAACCTCCACCATGTGACAAAGGAGGCCTGTATGGCCCCACGAGCGCACCTCGTGTGGATATAGCACGTTTAACAGGTGATTTGAACCGTCAGTTAGCACACGCACAAATGGAAATAACACGGTTAAGAGCTTTATGTGACAAAGGGCAAATGCTGCCAGGAGGAGGGGGGTACCCCTGCTGTCACTGGCAGATCTCACACCCCCGATAGGGGCAGCAAGCAATGCAACCCCAGCAGCATCGGTATCAGGACAATCTATAGCATCACAAAGGACGTCATTGCAGCAAAGACAAGAACAAGAGTGGCAGTCAGGTCAGTTCCTGTTCCAATTGAATAACAAACCAGTGAGAATTATACGCCCAGATACACCGGAGAGTCAACAAAGTGGAGATCAGGGTGAAAGACAAGGAAGTGAACCCAAGGAAAACTGGGAGGATAATAACGAACTAGAGTCAGAAATAGAAGAAATATGGGACGATTTAGATGAATACGAAGAGGCAGCTGCCACAGAGGGTTTCCCACTGCCAAACCGCCGTTACCCAGACACACTATCACCATCATTATGGCAAGGTAGGTTAAGACAACGAACAGGGAGGACAGGAAACATACTGGTAAGTAAAACGAAAAAAGGGAAGACGAGCAGAATGGGAAAGAAACAGAAACTACAAATGCCACTGATACATAAAGGAGCAGGTAGGCCAAACTACATTCCGTGGGCCCAAATGGACAAAACCAACTTGTTAAAACTCCTCCCCCCGCTGACGGGAGGGGCAGGTAAGTGGATACATGTATTTGACAGGCGTGCCATTAGCTATAGGTGATGTAAAAAGTCCATTAGTATCAGCAATCGGGGACCAAGCAGACACAATCTGGGAAAGGGCAGGGTTCCCGGGAGTAACGATGAGCTGTGACCGACACGATGGATCACCATTCAACAACGTTCGAGCCCAAGTGTGGGATGCATTACGACGTGCATTTCCAGACGTTCCAGATTTACATGCAGTGATGCAGTGCACGATGGAGGAGAACGAGGATCCTGCGCAATTCATTTTGCGAGTGCAAGACTTATGGAGAAGCGAAACTGGTACGGCATGAAATCAATCAACATCTTTATTCTATTTTATCATTAAAAAGGGGTTGCCGAAAGAGGTGCAGAAGGCCTTGGACAAAATAGCTGGGATCGAAGCCAAAGGGTGGCCTGAAATTCACAGCATAATTGTACACCACTGGAGGAGGATCAAAGAGAAGGAAAAGGAGGTCACGTAAAAGAGGCTGGCTGACGAAGCAAAATTAGAACAGACGAAATTAGTGAAGGTCGCCGCCATTACTGCCAGTGCAACAGCAGACAGAGGAAACGAAGGAGAGGAAAATGCGGAAGGAAGGCCCGTTGGGATAGCAGCGCAGAGGGTTGGAGAGGACCAAGGACAGTGGAACGGAGAGGAACAGCCATGCCAAGGATCGCAGTGGCAGAACAGGCCGGTCCAAGGAAGAGATGGGTACCGCGGGCAGAAGGGAGGATACGGACGAATGGGAAAAAGAGGGTATGGTGGGCAAGGACCAAGGGGAGGACAACAGGGGTCGTGTTGGAATTGTGGAAGATGGGGACATTATTCACAAGATTGTAGAATGCGACCATCAGGGTATTTTCAAGGGCAGCAACAACAGCCCATGAACAATGAACAGGGGTGGGGCTGCCCACACCCAGGTAGCCCTTGTGGAGCTCTAATGGGGACGGGGGGACAACAGGATCAATACTGCTATGACCCCCAAATGCAACAGAGACAGCCAGCCCCACAACAGCAACAACAGCAGCAGCAGCCACAACAGCAAAACGCATTACCGCCCATGGCGAGACAAAACCCAGTAGGGAACAGAAGCAATAACCCTTTTGCAGCAGCCGCAAACGGTGCCCCTGCACCATTCCGCAGCGTAACGGTCGTGGGTGACAATGTTTTTTCAGTGCCAGGTCAGCAAAGATACCAAGACTAGGACAGCCCACAGGGAGCACTTGCGTGTCCAGTCCTATCCACCACACATAGTGCAAATGAGGAACCACTAGTGGCGGCAGAGATAGGAAACAAGCAGTTTATCTTTATGGTAGACTCTGGAGCAGAACAATCATGCCTCAAAGAAGGGCGGTTTCAGCTCTCGGGAAGAACTTTGGAGACGCAGGGGTTCTCTGGTGCTATTTTAAAAGTTCCTTATACAAAAGATCTTGATGTAACAGTAGGTGGAAAAACAGTGCGTGCACCCTTATTGTATTACGAAGACGCGCCAATCAATTTGATGGGACGAGACTTGCTCAGTAAGTTAAACATGACCATAGCCTTTACTGAAAGAGGAATAGTGTGCTCGACGCCAGGGGTATGCCCCGTATGGGCACTCTTGATAATAAGCACGATTACAAAGGAAGTGGCAGTGAGAGGGATTCCCATTGACATGGACATGTTCGTCTATGGAATACAGGTATTAGCCTGAGTAGTGCCTGAAATAACACAAAAGGAGTGGAGAATACCATCAGACTTCATATTCCACCCAATCACACCAACAGATGTCGTGCCAGGCACAATTATATCCATAGACATTGAGGCAGTTCAAGTTTCCAACAAACACATTGTGGTCATAGGTCTGGACACGCAGGGACGCGAGTGGAGAAGTGTGCTATGCATAGAGCCAAACATGATGCTAAAAGATGTAACTGATGAAGAATTGTTTACTGATTACGAAGGGGATGGAGAAAACATAATGGAAATAAGCATACCATGTGACATTATGATTCAATATAGAGAAATACACAACCCACTCATGGCTAACATAAAGGCCCCACTGACAATATTTGAAGAAGACATGGCCAGGGTAGCACCTGACATTTGGACTACAGGGCCACACTATGTGGGATTGTTGCATGAGGTAACTCCCATAAAAATAAAATTGAAACCAGGTGCCCTCCCACTCAGAGTGAAACAATATCCAAAGAAGCAGAGGAAGGTATTAGAGAAACAGTGAATGCACTCCTAAGCCAAGGTATTTTAGTGCCATCAACTTCCCCATGCAACACAGCGATTTTTCTGATTAAGAAAGCGAAAGGAGGGGCGTGGAGAATGGTCCAGGACCTCCGCCCACTCAATGACGTCATCCAAAAAGAGTTCCCTTTAGTGCCTAACCCGGCATCAATATTGTGCAGTATACCAAAAGAGGCAACTTGCTTCACTGTCATCGATCTGAAAAATGCCTTTTACTCCGTGCCACTCGCACCAGAGTCGCAGTACCTTACAGCTTTTACATTAGGAAACAGCAGATATGAACATCGCAGACTCCCACAGGGGTATTGCGAGAGCCCAAGCATTTTTAATAGAGTACTCTGAGAAGACATTGGCAACATAGATGTAGGGAGCACCATTATACAGTACGTAGACAATTTACTCGTCTGCAGCAAAACAGAAGAAGAGTGTAGAGAAGACTCGATAACACTGCTTAACGTATTGGCTGCCAAGGGATACAAGGTGGACAAAGGAAAGTTACAATACTGCCTTGCAGACGTTGTGTATCTTGGCCAGCAAATATCTAAAGATGGAAAAAGAATACTACCAGACAGAGCAGCAGCCATTCGACACATTATCTTACCAAAAACAGTGAAGGACATGCAGAAATTTCTTGGCATATGTAACTATTGCCGAGCATGGATTCTCGATTACGCAGCATACACATGGCCCATGTTACAAGCACTAAAAGAAGCACAAAAGAACAGAGCCCCAATAAAATGGACACAGGAGACAATTGCCCAATTCTCTCGATTAAAATACCTTATTTCAGACGCCCCAGTCCTTGCAAATCAGATTATGAAAGGGAATTTTTCCTGTTTTCACACAGCAATGGAACATTAATGACAGCAGTATTGACACAGAAGACATCGCTAGGCCACAAACCATTATCGTACTACAGTGGAATATTAGACCCAGTAATACAGGGACATTTCGCTTGCGAACAGGCCCTCGCTGCAGCGGCCTTCGTGATTGAGAAAAGTGCCACAATCGTAATGGGATGTTCAGTAACGTTAAATGCGGAACACTCGTTATTTGCTATCTTGGAAAGATCAAAATCTACTCTCAACACAAAGAGCATCTGCTTATGAAATAATAATATCAAGTCCAAATGTGCATGTGGTCAGATGCAAGACAGTGAACCCAGCCACATTCATTACAGAGCCATGCACAACTGAGGATTTACAGGAACACGATTGTAGCACACATGAGGGAGAGGGCGATGACATTCCCAAAGCAAGAGAAAACGCCCTTACAGAAGGAGAAATTTATTTCATAGACGGGTCAGCATCCATAGACTCAGAGACAGGAGAGAAACATGTGGGGATGGTGGTAGTGCGCATGGAAGAAGACACATACAAAGTGATTGTTCAAAAACGCCTCCCCTCACACTACTCTGCACAAGCAGCCGAACTGACCACACTAATCAGCGCGTTACACACAGCCAAAGATTGTGCCGTGACAATATATTCAGACTCAGCTTATGTCACCACCACAGTTCACTCAGGGCTATTACGTTGGCGAAGGAGAGGGTTCAGAAGAGCAGACGGGTCCCCTGTACAACATGCCACATTGCTAAATGAACTAATAGAAGCTTTAGCAGAACCATCGGTAGTAGCGGTGGTTAAATGCCAAGCCCATACCAATAACACAGACGCTGTCTCATTGGGAAACGCGGCAGCCGACGCAGCAGCGAATGAAGCCTCATACTTCAATAAGACACCAACATCAGAGTACATTGTAAAAACAACCACAGCAGAACAACCAGCAGAAGCCTACAGTAATACGCCCGTAGCACAATTGATAGAAATCCAGAGAAGGGCCCCACCGGAAGAGCAAGAGTTGTGGGGCAAACAAGGGTGTAAGCAATCAGCCACAGATCTCATTTGGAGACAGGAAATGACAGGCAAGGTAGTGATGCCTGTAGAATTATTAGAAGTAGCATTCCAACAACTGCATTTCCCAGCTCACGTTGCAAAACAACACATTGCCTCAGATATTCAAGAGGATTGGTTTGTTCCTAATCTGCACGAATACTTGTATAAATTTGTGATTGAATCTACTACATGCCAAACTTACAATTCAGGAATGACATTACGAACTCTGCGTGGCACTTTGCCACGCCCTATATGTCCATTTAGAGAACTACATATCAACTACGCCGATATGGGAGAAAGATGTAATGGAGCAAGATACTTGATTGTGGTGGTATGCCCTTTTTCACGGTGCGTAGAAGCGGGCTCCTGTCCCCATCCTGATGCAAAATGTGCTGCTAAGTTCCTTGTGCGAGAAGTACTCTTGCGGTGGGGAATCTGTGACGTGATCCGTTCAGACAACGGCACACACTTTGTGAATGACCTCTTCAAGGAAGTAACCTCCCTTCTGGGGATGAAACATAAATTATGTTCGATTTATCATCCAATGGCCAATGGAGTTGTGGATAGGATCAACGGGCTGCTCAAAAGCAATTTAATGAAATTATGCAGCACGTTGAAAAAAAAATTGGGTATATTGTCTGCCCCTAGCACTGTTCCAACTCAGAAATCAACCATGCAAGGATCACCATTTAAGCCTGCACAAAATCGCGACGGGAAGAAGAATGCACACGCCGCTCTCCCCTGTTAGGAGGGCGTCTGATGCGCACAGGGCTGCCACAGTGCTGGGAGAAGAGTTTAAGGAATACCTAGCACAGCTAACGCGCGGTACGCAGCATAGCAAAACGTTTCACCATTTACTGAAGATGTAGCAACAGACACCTCCATGCCGACAGCAGAAAGCCCGGAGGGGCCTTTAATGCCAGGGGAGCATATTTATGTCAGAAATTTTGTAAGAAGGTGGAATTCACCAAGATTTCATGGTCCATACACAGTAGTGTACAGCACCCCAACTGCAGTTAAAGTTAAGGGGTTAAAATACTGGGTGCACCTCTCAGATGTGAGAAGAGCACACAGTGTTGCACCTCCCCCAAATGAAACCGACTGTGTGGATGCCATCACTTGCACAGGTTGACATGATGAAAACTGCAACTTAGACAGGGAAAGTATAGGGGAAAAGCAAAAGGTTTTTAAATATTTTGTCTCTCTCTCTCTCTCTCTCTCTCTCTCTCTCTTTTTCTTTTCTTCTCATATAAATCGTGTTGTCTTTTCTATTTTTCCTCATTATTTCCATGATAAAATGAAAAGGAATTGTTAAATGCCTAACTGAGTAAAGAAATGAAAAAGAATGAACAACTGCAAATATGTTTCTTTTCATGATGACTTAACGAATTTGTCTCGCCCACATAGGTTCAACATGAGCCAATGCGACGAAACGGCTGAGCAGGCTGAAATGTTAGATAGAAATAGGGATGCCACTAGGGCCAGTAGATTAAATAATTTGGAATGTGTTATAAAATATGCTGCCATATTATTTGCAATAATGATGTTTTATTTTATTTGGTATAATGTTGTTTTATATGTGGCAAATGAAATGAATGAAGGGGGAAGCAGAACTGATATGACAAAACCAGGGTCTAAACTAATATGGACTGAAGCAACAACTATTTTGAAGGACACTTATAACATTGAACTGAATAGTATAAATATAACGCTACCCTTTGAACAATTGCATGTAAACAAAACTGCTATTCTATTGTTGAATAATACTGTGGCCAAGGAAATAGAGCTTGGATGGAATGTAAATGATGATTACTATTGGTTGACTAACTCCAGAAATACAAGCATGCGCACACACACTGCACCAGAAACCACTACTGAATACACACATGTCACCATGAACAACATAGATGAAGCATGGTCTAGAATATTCCCGCTGCAATATCCACAAGTTGGTACCCAACTAAAAAACACAAGGAGGAGGAAAAGGGAGGTGGGAAAAAACAGATAAAATATTTATCCTAACCTAGGGTTAGATGAAATAGAAGACCCCCGACACCCTGACCAATCAAACAAATGGTATTCAGACATGAGCATCGCAGCAAAGCAAGCAAGTAATGAAAGTTGTTACGTGTGCTCACTTATTCCTCACGCAACTGGAACCCCAAAAATGTTAATCCCACAGGAAGTACCTTTGTCTGAGGCCCAATGTTTGATTCATCTGATGCTGTGTAGAATAAAAAAGTTATTTCAAGTACACACAGTCACTATGGAAAAATTGGAAAACGAACAAACTTGCACCAGCAGACGACAAGGAGTAATCTTCCTCCAAGACCCATTTTTCATTATAAAAGGGACAAGGTATGCAGACGACAAGTGGCATGATGAAACAATTAAATGCAAAGCTGAGGGGCTTCGAGGGCTGCCAGATGAAACATATGAGTGGGCAAAAGAAACATGCATCCCCATCTGGTCACAGCATATCAGCAAACTGACATGGGTCACACCCCTGGAGAGACCCATAAAGATTCAAAAGGAAATACTGCACAAACTTTGCTTCCATGGAGAAGGGAAGGTGAATATGGGAACCGTGTGACAGTGCAATAAGACTTTAATAATGCCAGATATGAAAAAAGGCACTGCTGCATTAATGGACATATACTGGATCTGTGGCAAACAAGCTTACCTGCCTCTCCCAGCATCCAGGAGGGGCACTTGTGCCCTAGCCACACTTCACTCAGCACTAATGATGATACCAGAGAGCCACGTCCAGTTTACAGCAAGGCCTTCGGCTGACACATCGACAGCAGGCCAATCGGCTGACACATCAGCAGCAGGGCAATCGGCTGAACCATCGACAGCGCCCGATGAGACAATCACGGAGCCCCCAGCATATGAACTATTGTCAGAAGAAACTTTGAAAACCAAGTTGTCACGCAGCAAAAGATCCAATTATATTTCATCCAAATCGTCAGAACTCCTTGCTGAAATCCCACAGCAGTACAAGCTTTTCTCATCTGCAGAAACATTCTTTGCATCATTTCTAGCACCAGGCGTTCAAGCAAGGGCAAATGCGAAATGGCTGCAGATAACACACTGGGAGCTCACCCAGCTGGCCAACGACACTGAAGAAGGATTCAACATCATAAAAATAGAGCTCCGTGCACTGCGCCTGATGATGATGCAAAACAGATATGTCTTAGATCTTATCACGGCGATGGACGGTGGTGTTTGCAAAAAAATTGGGGGGGGCGTGTTGCACGTTCGTACCAAATTCAGATGCTGATAACGGGACACTGTCACACGTGATAACAGCAGTGCATAATTTAGGAGAAAGAATGATAGCAGAAGGTGGAGCAGACAACGACACATGCTTCGACAATCTGTTCAGCTGGATACCATCATGGGTGAACATAGCAGCGAAGATACTCATTCCTATCATAGTCTTTCTTCTCCTAATATTCTGCGTGTGCCAACTGGGACTAAGATGCTGTGAAAATAATATGCCTAATTCAGCAATGATGATGGTAACAGTGGGCCGACAGACAACGGTGGCTACCATGATAGATGCCCAAGTACAAACCGGAGAATACACCACACCACAGTATAGGATGACTGCCATCTATAGACAGTATGGGGACGTGGCCGATAATCTACATTACACTACTATTAGAGAACCAAAGAACTTGCTGTGGTATAATGAGGTTTGGATAGATTTAGATGGTGATGGTGGGATATACTTAATGGTCACCCCAGAGGAATACGCAAGAAGAGGTAACAGCTTAAGAAGTGTGTGCAAAGCATGGATGCCAATAAAGGGTACACCTGCTTGGGATGAGGCTGTGGATGAAGCTGAGCTCTACCGAAGGGAGAACAGAAAGAACGAGATAAAGTAGTTTGTTACTTTAGATGTAATGAAAGGGGGGAATGTATGGGAGCGATGGGTCCTCAAGCCCCCTCGCGTCGTACGCTCCTCAGTACAAGGCTTGGACCACGTGCCTCCGGTAGTGGGATTGCCCCTTGCCCTTATGTAAAGTTGACCACAATTGACTGCTACATAGATGGGACTACTGAGCAGGACACGGGGCATCCATCTTTTGTGCCCCCTTTTGACTCCATCTTGGGTAAACAGGACTCACTGCGATAGTACAGCAAAGCTCAGCCCCCCTTCCACCGCGGCAGCCAAGGACAGAGACACACACACACGAGGCGCGCAGGCAGCTGGCTGACCCCCACCCTTGCACTCTCCCTGCGAAGGAAAGCTCTGCGCTTCCATTCTCACGCTGAAGCTGGAGAAAGTTGCAACAATCAATATGCTACAGTTTTCTTCCTATGAGATCACTGTTCGTCTGAGAACCGCCATGTGAACCAGGATGAGCTAAGCACTTTCTGCTCGATTCATCCTCATAAACGTGCAAACCACCCACCCCCATTAGAACAATTTATTGCCATCCTGACCCTGCACCCCCTGTAAGGTATTTCTTTCAAGTGCCAGACCCTCGCCTGTGCTGCGAAACCCACCCAATACACTCCTTACCAACCTTAAGCATTTTTACTACTATATATGTTTTTACTTGTACTAATGAGTTTGAAACCTAGGAAAAGATGCGAAACACAGCCTGATTCTTCTACATGCACAATAAGGTCAAGGCCTCCAATTAAAGCGACAAATGACCCAATTGTACTGACAATAATCATTGTGTGTGACTTATGTAGAAATGTGACAAGTAGCATGAAATGTTTTAAATAATTTGTTATTTGGTGTGTAACATATTAGCTTAGGTAGTGACCACAGTGACCGGACCCTGACCTGCGTGGAGCACAAGATGTTTGACGTCTGTCATCTCATCAGCCACTCAGCCAACCAGCAGCAAGAGATGCTACCCACACTTACAGCACTACACCGGCTGGCCAATCGGGTCCATTTAGCATTTTTTGTTAGAGTTACTTTATTTAATATAAATATAAGTGTGATGTAATGAGGGGCTGAAGGGTTTTTTGGGTTATTTCCTAGCTGGAGAAATCAACCATCCTTTGAACTCTTGCAGCCGGGTCTCAGTGCCTCTTTCCCCAACAAGGGGTTGTGTCAGCTATTTTATTTTCTCTCACACGTAGTAAGCCGGGGAAAGGCACCTACAACTTTAAACTGTCAATGGCCATTTAATACCACTATGGCAGTGCCTGGCAAGTGTAATTGTAATTGTAATTAAAATTACGTCAGTACCCGGCAAGTGTCTTTCCCAGGCCTACACAAAATCCCAAACTGTTGGCATTGCCAATGCTTGTTTGCAGTGTGTTGGGGCCTGGTGATTCTATGAGGACTCAAGTCCCCACCATTCTTGCTGTCAATTGCATGGGTAACAAATAAGTCCAGATGGGAAAGTGATAAGTGTCCAGGTGTCCCCCTAGAAGGAGGGGAGGATTCTAAAATCCACTGTTTTGAAACCAGCAGCATCAGTAGAGTAATTTTGTTTTAGCTTTAGTCAGCCCAAGTGGGAGGGTATGCCCAGACGTGGGTCTCATGCCTGCTGGGCCTAGAGACCCAAGTTACTCCTCACTGATGACACCCAACAATGCAAAAACATGTCTGTGGATGCTTGTGGTCTCATGCAGAAAGGGATGTGACCTAGCAGTTTGGCCTGGACTGTCCGTTTTGGAGTGGGACCAAGACTGATTTGCATATAGTCTTTCCCCCTCTATAATGGCTTGACAGGCTGCAAAAGGATGGTCTGGAGGGTTGCCCAGGGCTGTGACCATGGTTATGATTTATGCAAAACCCTCCAGCCATCAACATTTGGTTTTGCTTTAGTCATACCAAGTGGGAAGGGTATGCCCAGATGTGGGTCCCGAGCCTTCTGGCCTAGAGACACAACCTAAGCTTCTTACTGATAGCGCACAACAAGGCCGAAATATGTCTGGGGATGGTTGTGGTCTCGTGCAGAAGGGATGTGACATAGCAGTTTGGGCTGGACTGCCCATTTTGGAGTGGCACCAAGACTGATTTGCATATAGTTATTCCCCTTCTGTAATGGACCTGCAGGCTGAAAAAGGATGGCCTGGGGTATTGCCCAGAGATGTGGCCCTGGTTATGATTTATTCAAAACCTTCCAGCCATCAACTTTTGGTTTTGCTTTAGTATGAATGTATGTGTTCATACATGTGTGAATGAGCAAGTGTATGGTGTATGGATGCGTGTGGGAATGAGTGAGTGTATGGTGCATGGATGCGTGTGGGAATTAGTGAGTGTATGGTGTATCAGCACAGGTTGAGGGTGGATACTTACTGTGGCGTGGTACTTCTTACTGGGCATCAATAAAAAATCAAACATAAGTGTTATTATGCGGCTAGACTGGCCTACTTTATTGCAGCCAGTCTGGCCATATATTAATACACTGGCATGGTATTTTTGCAGTGGGCATCAGACTGGCTTTCTTTGGTGCTGCCAGTCTGGACATATAATATTTCTGTGAATGCCATTTTATTATTGAGCATCATGCAGCAAACAAGTAAATGATAAATGTTACTTTGTGGCTGGCCTGGCCTACTTTAGTGCTGCCAGCCTGGCCATATTCCTACTTTGGGATGGCATTTTTTTTACTGGGCATCAAGGGTAAAGCAAACATGATGAGTGTTATTATATAGCTAGACTGGCTTCCATTCCTTCTTGCTATATTTTCTTACTGAGGCATGGTATTTATTTTACTGAGCATCAAGGGAAAAGCAAACATACGTGTTATTGTATGGCTAGACGGCTCTACTTTGGTGCAGCCAGTCTGTCCATATATTATTACTGCGGCCTGGAATTTATTTCTGGGCATACATGATAAATCAAACATAAGTGGTTATTTTGTGGCTAGACTGGCAAATTGGCATATCCAGTCTGAATATGTGTTCTTACTGTGGCTTGGCATTTTTGAATGAGCATCAATGTTAAGGCCAACATTTTGAGTATGCTTACATGGCCATATGGGCCTACATTAGCGCAGTCATTGGCATAGCCAATCTGGACATGCATACTTATTGTGGCATGACATTTGTACTGTTAAAGTCAACATGAGTATGGTCTGACATGGGTATACTAGCATATATTGGCAGAGCCAGCATGGGTATGATTCCATAAAGTATCATTACTGGCATTATGCACAAAGCAAACATGAGTATGTTATTCTGTGGGAATACTGACATATATTGGTGAAGCCTGCATGTAAATCTTTGGCACAGCCAGTATAAAATATTTTTTTACACTGGGATATATGGTGGTGAAAGGTATCCTGAAAATGCTTCGGAAACTGCTGCTGTGCCGTGTTGGTGACTTGCATCTACTGGATTTATTCATGAGTTACCCTACTGAACTGATTGCAAACTGTTTGGCTTTTGACCTAATTTTGCACAGACAGTGAACTGTCAAATACACCATTTTAGTCTATGATTTGAAAAAATATTCTCGGTGGGGGAATCCCCTGAACTGTTTATGGATCATTGTGCTCCGTCGCTTTTCTCGGTCACTCCCACATATTTATGGGAGAACTTTACGCCCATCTCATCCAAATAAAAAGCTCATCAGCTGCCACTGCATTTGTTTGACTTGTTTGCATGCTTCTTCTTTCTTTTCTACTCCAATTAACAGCATCCTCTATTTAGGAAACTATTTATATTTAGCAACAAACTGATGAATGGTGGCAAAATCTTTAGAAAGTCTCCCAAACTTTTTGTTTTACCTTTACTTACATTTACGTTGGCACTGTTCCTTTTCCTGTACTCTGGCTATTTGCTGAGCCTTTGCTCAAATGTTGACTGAAGGAGCACAATCCAAAAGAGTGAGTTTACATTTAAGGAATGCCTTTGAAGTGAACATGTGACTGCAGAAGATAGCTCTTAATCAGCACAGGGTCATGATTCCGGATAACAGGTCCAGCTGTGAATAAGAGCAATCATTGAGCATATGTGAATCATTCTTGCGGGCAAGTGCCACTTGTCAGCATGGTCTCGCTCCTGTGTATAAGACCCTGCACTAATTGCAGGCTTTTCTGACCCTGGTTCCAAATCCTGGGTTACCTCTTAATGTGTATCATTCTTTATATTACATAATGTAAGTCAATAAACAGAAATGGCTGCCAGTCTAAGAAACCAACTTCAGTGAAATAGAAAAAAAAATCTATAATTTCTTTGAAAAGTCTGCTTCATCTGTTTCTGTCCTGCTATTCTTTCCGATGTGGGCAAACTTTTTTGGGATGAATTCACTGCTTTCTTGTTTTGGATGCCCATATCTGCTTTATTGTACCTTCTTCACTCGCTCCACCCATCTCTCCTCATCAACAAAAAGGATCTTGCTGTGATATAGGAAAATGAAATCGAGGAACTGTAAGCCTACTGCCGAATAGAAGTCAACCTAAGGACATAAGGATTGATTTTCGTGTATATTTAACAAGGTCTATAATGTCGCATGATGTTGATGATGCAAGGACCTAAAAACTCCCTGTCAAAATATGTGCTGGATAGCTGTTGTGTATTTGTGCTGATGTAACCTGCTCATTCTTGTAGATTCATGTTGTATTGCATTTACTCCACCAATTGCTTTATCAATAAGCCCTTAGCTGGTGGGGGGGGGAGGGGGCATTACAGCTTCAGGTAATGCCCCAGGGCGCATAGTTACACATAGTTAATGCAGGCTCTGGGGCTTTACTTGAAACAATAAAGTCCCCCACCCAGCGAGGGGCCTGGTGGTAGTAGTACCCCGGCCCGTTAAACAGGGGTACTAATAGTGACTTTATTAAAGTTCTGTGATGCCTTTGGGGTTGCACAACTGAAGAAAAAAAAGAAAAGAAAATGGCCACCACGGAACATGGAGAAAGGTCTATATGTAGTTCCTTCTCCCTTTCCATGACGGCCATTGAAAAATGAAGAAAAAATAAGCATAAAAGATGGCCGCCATGGAACGGGGAGAAGGGACCACAAATAGTCCCTTCTCCCTTTCCATGGCAGCCATTGAAAAAAGTAACAAAAATTCAACAAAAATGATGACACCAGGGAACGGGGAGAAGGGACTACTGTCCCGTCTCACTTTCCATGGCGGACAGGACGCGGCTGCGAGCTGAGCTACGACAAAGGCTTTGTCGGGCTGCTAATGAACTCGCAAGGGTCAATGAGTGCGCTTGTGACAAGCTTATTGTCCCTTGCCGGGTACAAATAAAAAATAAAAAAACACAATACATAAATAACGTTATTGTTCTCTTTAAGTCATCAGTGTGGCCAGAAGTTCTTGTCAGGGTATTACAATCAAATCCTCCACCATGGGACTGCAGTGTACTGCTGGTGGGGCTGTGGCAGGGATGTCATTTAGGGGTCGCAACAGGTCACAACTGCGACATCTGAGGTCTCCTTTGCGGCCTCTGTGGTCTCCCTTGTGACCTCTAAAAATGAAAAAAGAAAAAAAAAACATTTCTTTTTTTTTTGTAATGCAAGCTCCTGGGCTGTGGCCAGCACCTGTGGCTCTTTACTTCTGGAGTGGCTGGCTTTCTTGTTCAGGCCCCTTAAACAAAAGAAAAATAAGAACAAGAGTGCCACAAGTCTAACACTTTCAGCACTGACCCTAAATAAGAAAGAATAGGAATACCAAATAATGTGTCTTTCTGGAATTCTATACAATAATTTGCTAGACTCATTAAAGGTTTATTTCAGGCACACTTCATGGGGTGAGTCACTGATTTAGTCTGTTCTCAAATGCCTCAACTCAGCCTTTCATCCTTCTGAGGTCGATAAATGAGTATCAACACAGGTTGGGAGTATATTTTTTCTATATATAAAGCGCTTAAGCATAAGTGCTATATAATAAGACATCATTAACATTTGGTCATGGACGTCTGCTTGCATTCACAGTAATTTGGTAATATGGGCCTATACACACTGATCTTAACGATACATATGGCGATCCATTCTTGTATGAAATGTACATCACATTATAGTGATATTGTAACCATATTTTTCGTAGTGTACAATGCTATGTGATGCCGCTTCCTGTTTTGTCAACGCGTGAAAGGTCGTGTTCCATCGCTTCCCGTGATATCTGTTCGCAGTGGGGTCAAATGACATCACTTCCTGTGATGTCATCAGGGGGGTCAAAGGTCGTGTGATGTCACTTCCGCTACCCTTGGCATTTTGGTGAAATGACGTCCCAGGGCTGTGGTCTTACCAAAGGAGGGGCTTGGCCTCACTCTTGTACCATGATAATGAGATTCCCACATCAGGACTGTTTCCAGTCACCTGCCCATAAAATCATTGTTGATCTTCAAATTAGCTCCCAATATTAGACAGCCTGTAAACCTGAGACACCTTACTTTACACCATTTAGATGAAATGCATCTATGATAAAAGAAAAAGCACTTGGAATTCTCTCACTTAAAGGGGCCTTTTTAATAACTCTGAGCCCAAATGTACACTTATGTGTCTAATGAAAAACTGAACATATATGCTTTAGAAATTCGTTTTGCCTCGTTTTTGTAAACCCCATTCCCAAGAACAAAACACTTCCTCAAAATCCCCCTATGCAGTGTGTCCTATAAAGGTTGTATCCATTTTCTAAAATTAGGTTAGAGATGCTTTTAAAATGTTGCTTTTTTGGCACCTTCTAGGGTGCGAACTCGCCCTTTCTTGAAGGTTTATTGGAATCATTCACTCATACTAGTGGGACCACCTTGGCACATGTCTGTCATGTTCAGCAAAATCCTTACTTGTAGCAGTGTCCCCATCAGAGACTTAATTGCTTACTTCAGAATAGTACTATGCTGAAAGTCTTTGTTGTAAGCATACTGTGAGGAGTCAGCAATGAAGCTTGGACACAAATGAGTTTTAGTCAAAGATTTTTATTAAAATAAAAGGCGGTGGGAAATGCCTCTCTGTCCCTTCTCTATAGGTGTTTCCCTGCCTAAAACCAAAACTAAAGGTCTGTCGATGTCAGAATGTCCAAAGCAAAACGGTCCCATATCCAAACTGCTATTCTGACCCTCACATTCTAATAAATTAACTCTAAGGTGAAAAGGGTTAATGTATTGAGCCTTGAGTTGTATATAAGTGTTTCAAAGAAAATATATAACCTCAAACAAATGTTCCACAGAGGCAGAGTATCCTGCTACAGAGGGTGGCTCCCTTCCCCTGGATTTCTCTGCACTCTGCTTTAAGTTCAAAGATATCAGTTCCTCAGTTCCTTAGGATTCTATTGCCCAAGAACACAGCTCGCATAAATAATGCTTTGTCCGCTGTTCTTCGTCTTGTCAGGATACCTGATATACTCTACTGACAGGTTTTCTCTCTCCCTTAATATGCTTACACAGTCTTTTGTCAATCTGATATATATCCTTCTCCGGACTTGCTTGGCTGTTTGTATAATATACGCTGTTTAACTTAACACTGACTGGTACACTTTCCTGCCAGGGTTTTCTGATTAGCACATACTTGCAATTTGCATTCACCTTATATATCCTGCCAGGGCTTTTCCTCATGTATACTTCTGTCTCTCTCAATTTGCCTGGTATACTCTACTGCCAAGGATTTCTCTCATGTGTACTCTTCACACACCTGCAAACTTGTCAGTCCTTTAAACTTGTTTCACTTCCTTAACCTGCCTGGTGCACATCCTGCAAGGGCTTCTCACACAGATGTAATACATACATTCACAATCTTGCTGGCTTCTTTTGCATATTTTGTTATGCTTTCTTACAAGTATTTCCCTTGTTTGTTCTTTCTCATTGGCTTTAATCATGTTTGTTATGCTTTGCCATGCTTTCTGACACACCCCGGAGTCCCCGTGTACCTTGGGGGGACTCACTGGCTTTGGCTGCCATATGTCGGTTCTCCTGCTATCAGCCTGTGGAAATTGTGCTGTTCTCTGCCTTCTCTCGCCACCTCTGCAATACTTCATGGCTTCTTGCATCTCCCGCCTTTCAATTTCAAGGTTCTCTGGGCTTCGATTCAGTGGAGGCTGCTTTGCTGCACCGGTGTACACCCAGAAGCTCTCTGTCTACTTCGGGCATCCTCGCTGCAAACGTCTGCCTGCAGTGCGCCTTCCTTCTTAATCCTGGAAAACCCTCTTCACTCCATTGACACCATTGCATTGAAAGAAGTTGCATTCTCTAGCCAGTGAAGTTGACTCCTTCTCAGCTGTTTCAACAGTTTCAATCTTCTGGCTTTGGATTGACTTTCACAAACATTAGAGTGCAGCATGTGCTTTGCACTCTCAGTAATCCTCATTACTCGATGCATCTTTTTCATCCCAGTACTATTGGGTTTATGGTACTGGTAGTTTGCTTTTGACAAATTACAATTACAATTTGGCAGAGTGCTTCTAATGGTGTTAAAAGGCCCATCCACATTTGATCAATGTACACAGTCAAAGAGAATGTCCTCAAAGTCTTTCCTTGGATGGCGAAGGGGGATAGGACAACACGCTATCAATGCATGGGGAATGGCTGAGGAATACTCTAAAGGAACTGGGGATACATGTATCATTCGATTAAGTCTTGACACCCTCCAGAGGGCTGCCTCCCCCATGAGATCCTGCCTCATATAGCCACCCCAAGGGTCAAGATTAGGGAGCGGCTTCCATCCCCTGGCCATGTGGGTAGAGGCTACCTCTGGAAGAGAAGTGATGACTCCATCAGATTCATCGCAATACCCAGAATACATATTGCAAATGATCACTTGTGTGGCTTTTGGTCACTGTTGCAAATACACTGTACAATACACTGTACAACATTGAGAAGCAGTTGCCATTCCTGGCAATCAACTGTTTTGAAACTCCTCTAATGCAAAGTAGTTGGGTCTTGTATAGCCTGACATCTGCCATTTTGACAGCTTATTGTGACTGGTTCTAGGCACCAGGGTCTGTAATGGTGCAGGTGAAGGAGATAGTGAAAGTGGGGGAGAGGAGCAAATCCTGAAATATTGATGAGTGCTGATTCGAAGTATCTTCTGTATGCCTGTAAGAGTCTAGGTGAGTTGGATACATGGATTTTGTGTTACCTTAAATGTCTGGTTTGTAAATCTCGATTTCATGCTAACATGCATGGGATGCTATTGTTGTCATTCCAGTTGAATAGTCAATACCACTTATTCATAGTAGCTGACATTTTGGCATAGATGGGGGCCAGTTAGGGTGATTGATTATTGGCTCCTGGCACTTCTTCTGCAACCCTTTTCCGTTACTGCTGTCAGAAACAGTGGTAGAAACATAGGCTGAGTTCATCAAAGGTTTAGGGTGTCTTAAGCCTCCCCAGAAGTACGAGTGAGAGGGAGAGGAAGGGACAGGGAGGAATTTCACAGAGCTAGAGCTTAGTACTGCTGAAAATGAGGAAGAGAAAGATATAAAGGCAAAGAGAGAGGGAGAGCAGCAAACACAGTAAAGGGAGCATTTTTACTATGTATAGTACATTAAGTGATTATCTATTCAACAACATTTAAGAGTAACATGTCTTTTTCTGAAAACCGTGGTTGGAAATGCTTGGACAAATATATAATACTCATATGTTAAAAGACGTGTCCATATTTTGGCATGCATAGTACCCATGGACATATTTTGGGGGCGACCAGGGGTACCCCCTGGTACTCAATGATACTCCCTTGATGGCCTTGTCACTGTCTTAGCGATCACTGATGCACTTCAGTAAAAAGAAAGTAAACTGGGCTTTCTTAAGAGCCCTGTTTAATTTTGGTGGTTCCATCTCCTTGTTGTTCCCTTAAGCCAGCAGTATGCAACCTGTGACTCTCGAAATGTTTTGGACTATGACTCTCAAGATCCCACACTATTGACTGTTGTCTGAAGCTTTAGTAGTTGTCATTTAAAACATGTGGTGAGCTTAAGGTTTCAAACTCCTGCCACAGCCCCTCAGCTGATTCCTATTGTCCGCAGAACAGTTAGGCAAAGGTTAATAAGTTTGAAGTCCTTTTCCCACCCTTAGTGTGTTAGCAGGAAGTGCTGATGCTATTCGAGTGGGAAGAAGGAAAACCAGAATAAGCTGTCAGAATGCTGGTTCATCAGCACAGGAGAGGAACTGCATCGGAAAAGAAACAAGCCAGAGGTGCAAAACTGAGGTGAATACTGGAAAGTGCAGGCACATACATGATTTGTGGATGCAAGGTAAGGCAGGCATGTGCAGGCTGGATGTAGTGAGGCTGCAACTTACATTTGATACCTCAATTGTACATTTGGGGTATTAACTGGCATTGGGTGACATCCATGGGGTGTTTGAGGCTGCGCTTGATATACATTTTACAGCCATTGGACATGTGAGGCTGCACATTATATTTGGTGACTGGGGCTGCCCCTGCTAGACTATCAGATGCCTACCCAGGGATTGCTGATGTGGGTACACCCCAGGGGTGTGACTGACCTGAATGGAGAGAGCAGTGAAATCACATTCTGTGTTGTGGGTGTCTGGTTTTGGATGTGCGTTACAATGCCTGTTGTCCTGCCTGAGTCCACCCTGACTGAAACTGAGTGAATGCAGGGAATGCTATGAAAGGCTAGGAGTTGCCTCCAAGCCACATCCTGTGTTATGCGTTTCTGGGTTTGGGTGAATGGTCTGAATGCTTGTGAGCATGATTGGTAGTTGCAAGAATGCACTTGGTGTGACTGGCTGGCTGAGCCTGGCCCATCCTTAGTGAATGGAAAACATGTGTTTATAACTAGGGACCTCTCACTTACCTTAGTGTCAGAAGCTGAAAGTCGAAACCGAATCAGCAGCTGAAGTCTCAAGAAGATTGTATCCTGAATACAACTGGCGGAAGAAGTCTCTGGCTGCAACTCTTCATCAAATCAAAAGCTGCTTGCTGATTCGGGGACTACACCAAAGAGGACCTGGCTAGGCAACCTCTTCCTACAGCTACAAGCGGACATCATTCAGCTGCTGCTCTTCACCCAAAGGGTCCTGGAAGCCAGTCCTGTGTTCCTGCTGTCCCGAATAGGTGCTTTCTTGGATGCAGAAGAGGAGTGCCTGGACATCTTGAGCCCAGGAAGTCCATCTGCATCATCTAGGATCCGGAGAAGTGTTTGTGACCGCTGGAAGCCAAGTTGTCCTGTATTCCCCAGAAAAGGGGGTTCCTCCGGCATACTGCTGCTTGATGCCTGGAGCTCACAAAGTTCCAAGTAATGCCAAAAATCTTCAAGTGGTACTGCAGTCACAACGCCTGTTCCGCGCCAGAGAAGATCCACGGTCACCACCTGCAGAAGAGTGCCAGCTGGTGGATTTTCTGCCACCAAACATTGAAAGTATCCTGAAGATGAAGACTTAGTTAAGGTCCACAGTACTGTCCAGTGCTTGAGTTCAAGTCACCAGAAGCCACTCTGTCATCCGTGCTGCGGCTGCTGCACTGAAGAATCTAAAGTTGGCTTACAGTGAAATACCGAAAACGGACACCTATTACTGGCACTACACCCGTCGCCAGTGAAAGATCATCAATTACCACCAAAGGGCTTATCTTCTTTATCTAAGCTTTTTCGAGGTCCACAGCAAGTTTAATCTTTGTGGAAAAATCACAGCCAGCGTAGCACCCCAACAACATAGCCCACTGCGACAGACCTGCATTGCTGGCTTTCCAACACTGTTTGGCTCCCTTCTCCTGCTGGACCTGACATCCCAGTCACTCCTTCTTCCAAGGGGGGGCAGAGGTACTTCCTCAAGGGGCATCATTGAGTAAAGCAGATAAACTCTTGCCACTTTGCCTTCAACGCACTCAAGGTACTGTGATGTGGAAGAGCATCTTCCGTCCTCAGATTTCATCCAGGGGTCCCAAATTCGTCTTGGAAACTGTTCTCCTGTAGCTTTCCAGGTACTTTAGGTAGTGGGATCTGTAGAAACAGAAGCAGACTATTAATAAACATATTTGGGTTGGGCAGTATTATACATCATAAAGTACACCTTAACGTTTCCTTGCAGATTGCCCAGATTGGGGGATTCTCACACAGTATTACCTTATTACACCAAAGAAAGCATTCTGCCTATGATCTAAGTATTACCTGCCTTCCTAAAGCAACTTTTATGAGGTTAACACTTGCCAAATAATTTAAACGCTTTTTAATAACTGTCAGCAGTTGGTGCATTATAACTGATCTTAAAGGTAACAGTGGTACCACATATAACTGTATATTTTATGTTACCTGATTAGATTCCTAGCACAAAGTGAGCCTAATTTATTTGTATATTTGTATATTCCTGACTTAGTATCCTTTCATAAAAGGACTGTGATATCACCTAACATGGTGTGTGTACATTCAATTGTGGAGAGCTTGGGGATTTACTGTACCTAAGAACCAGCCTGCATCACCTGCCTTGAGTCTCAGCCTTGGTTGATCGTCCAGGGCTACCATTGGAGAAACTTGACTGGGGTGCTCTGCGCCTCTACCCCAACCATATAGTGGGCAGAAGTACAGCTACCCCACTTCAGTCTTTGAAGATATAGTAACTCGACATGTTAGGCTACACCTTACATGTGTGGACGACACCGTGCAGATGCAGAATATGAGGCTGCACCTGGCATCTGAAGGTAGCAACTGGATACGTGAGGCAAGGTGCACAGGGTGAATACTCCATTGTGTGATGTGTTAGCTGTTATTAGATGGCATTTCTGAGGCATGTGATGCTGCATTTGGCACCCGAGTAGTCCCTTTGAGTATGAGGTTGAAACATGCTTCTGATGACTATACCAGGCATATGAGACATTAGGCAAAATTAGATTGCATTTTGAGAAATTGGAGACTGCACTTGGCATCAGATGGCAGCACCTGTACACATGACTCTGTACCTTGTCTACTGTGACTATGCCATGTATATGGCGAGCTAGGCAGCACAGGCCTGTGGTGGAAGCACTTGGGAAGGTGGGGTTATTTTTCAACATATGACTAGACCTGCTGGTTCATTACTATTTTACTTGAATAAGATTGCAGTAACTGGACAGATGTGGCATACTGGGCTATGCTTGCTCTGCTGAAATTACACCTGTCATAACGTAAGCCCATTCTTGACATGTCAAGGCAGCACAGTAGTAAACATGTGGTTGGCATTTTAAACAGTCTTTTGTCTGCTTAAGTAACTAGTTGATATTTTACTTATCCTACATTTCTCTACTTGTTTTTTTACATCTGTGATATCATTTCCTGTGATGTCAACAGGGACAAAGTTCAGGTGGCATCACGTTCGGTGATGTAATCAGGCGTGTGCTGTCACTTCCCTCTTCCCTTGGCATTTTGGTGAATTCGGATCCCTGCTAGTACCCATGGTCTGCTATCTCCTTGCCCTTCTTCATCATCGGATTTCTTTGGATTCCAAGTAAATTTGCTCTTTTTCTTCAAAACACGTTTTGTAACCAGATTTACCAACAACTCCGATCATTGTCTATAAAAAACATCTATTCTCATGTCCTGGTTTGGTTTGGCGCCACAATAGGCCAGTGCACAGTGCACCACCTTCCCATTTCGACAAAGTGCTAGTGAGATGCTGACGGTATAGTGGGGGTTTGTGGTGATGAGACCATGCACTTAGGTCTTGAAAGTGTTACTGGCACTTCTCCAGGTATAGTAGATGCCACCAAGCTGCAAGCTGGTTGTAGGTAGGTTCAATTGTTGTTAAAAAAAACAAATCGAAACTGCAGCCAGACCCAAATAAAGAAAACATGTGTGGCAACGAAGTAGGTTGCTTTCAAGTGTTTTGAATTTTAAATATTGAAATGAAAATATGATTAGAACAACATCCATTTATTATTGGTTTGTTCAATCAACTATTATCCAACATGTGTTTCACACTCCTGGTCATTCAACACAATTATTTTATCAGAGTAAAACGTAACATATAAAATATGTTGAGTCTTTTATGCTGTGCTCATCACCACTGTAGTTTGCACATACTATTTGAACAGAATATCTCACGTTTGTATATGACCCAGCCTACTTATACTGATAAACTCACAATATACTTTAAATATCCAAAAACGAAGAATTCATCTTCTGTCACGCTGTTTAAAAGGCTAGCGTATTAACATGTGCTGCTGTGTGAGGTCAAATTCACCCATTTGTGATATTGTGTTTTAAAGATCATCCAACAAAATATCACGAATATCAGACCAGGTGGTGCAGAGTGTTCAGCACCTGTAAATACAGCTTGTGATGCAGAGCTGGTGCCCATTTTTCGTTTGGTAGAATTTTTGTGGCACGAGAGAGAGAGAGGGGATGGCGTTCCAGACTAAGAATATCTGGTTGGTATAACAACACGCTATGTCATGGCATGAAACTTGCAAATCACTACAATCTCTTTTTCCAATCTTCTACGCCGTACTACAATTGATGAGAGAGAGATGGAATCTGGGTTCTGAACTGAGAATATCTGGTTGGAATAGCAATGGGCAATGCCATGGCATGAAAGTACTAAATCACCAAAATCTCTTTTTCCAAACTCCTCCACCGTGCTACCCAATAAGAAGTTCCCAAACAATATTTTCTCCAATCGGCAGCTTTGTAAAAAGCAAGTCGGGTGCCAGGCTTTCCTTTTCCCAGCTGCACAGTGATTTCATATTGGGCTATGTTTGGGCTATTGGGCTATGTTTGATGATATATCTACACCAACCCACCCCACACCCACTCTTTATACACCCACCCCCACTCTTTGTGTCAGTCCAGAAATACTAAACACCCCTTGGGCGGAAGGAAATGCATGATTAATTGGTTGGCCGATGACCAATCGCCTCATTTACAGTGTTAAGAATATATACTCATTAGTTATTACGTAGCTATCAGTTCAACTAGAGTGAGACCATTTTAAGATGACCAGAATCACCATTTTGCTTTCTCTCTGCTCTCTCTAATGTTGCCACTTTGCCTCATGTAAACCTGCTTTGCTGTAGATATTATTTCGCTTCAATGATCCAAGGCTAAGAAACATGTTGAAACATTACACTGGAAAGCCAGACAGAAATGCCCGATTCCCTCCCTCACATATCCTTGAAGGCAGGGAGCAAGGCATTTTAATCAGTACACGAATGCCAGCGAGTCTCCTGAAAGAATAGAAATGTATGAAACTAGCATTTAAAGAGTTGAATTATGTTTTTCTTTACGGCCCCCCTTTCTGAGCACAGTGAGGCCCCGGAGAGCGGGCTGACCTCTAGAGCGAGAATCGAAACTAAGAGATAGCGAGGCCTGGTATGTGCCAGTCTCCTACACGCAGCTTGCCCATGAAAACAGAAATGCTGTGTTCTCGCAAATGAAGAATGGTGTCTGTAAAATTGGAGATTGCAAACCGTTACTAAATATGGTGGTCTAAAGTGTCATATTTGTCACAATGGTCAATCATCGCCTCTAATTCAAAGGGAAATTAATTGGGGGCGGCATCGAATGTGTCATACTGTGTCATTGCTGATTGTAAGGTGCTCCTTTTGTATATATGTAACTGATGTACGTCTCTCACTCTCTTGCGTCCCCTGAGGCCAGTTAGACACACTTTGCAGGGCATGGGACCATTTGGCCAACTGGGACTATTTTGTATTGCAATAAACCCTAGATTTTGGGAACAGAACCTCGTGCAGGGCTGTCAGAAGATGTGGTGAGGCCCGGGGCAAAACATTTGGTGAGGCCCCCTTACAATTTTTTGCACTCGGCCAGCGGCGGCATATCCGCACACAGGAGACTTGAGAAATCTACCCTTGAGTTTGTGTGCAGGATCCCAAATATGGTTTATTACTACTTTCTCTACTGAAGAAAGGTTCATGCCAGACTAACTTTTTTATTATATGAATAAATATATATAAGATGGCTTGAGCTCTCCACTGCGCCACCTCCAATTCTCTGAGGGTCAATCACTTTTCCAAGCAAAGAGTTGAGGGCAGATCTCTTTCTTCGGCTGGGGCCTCCCTCTGGAAACAGCTCCCTGCCTCGCTGAAACTTGAGGAGAACCATCTCAAGACTTGTCTCTTTGCTTCTGCCTTCCCTCTTCCTCTCCGTTGCTGATCACCTCCCTGATCCATGCACTGGTCACCTGGTCAAGCTCTGAATTTGGGCCCAGGTCCCTGCCTGTCCTGTTGCAATCCCGCACTGCCTCTTGGCTCCCCTGCACATGTGGTCTGTATCTGTAACCCTACAGTCCCTGCTCTGGCTCTTATTCTCCACCCGTTGGCTGAAGTTATGAGTACTCACACTTGCCACCAGTTGGCTGCATTCTTGTTTCTCCTTTGTTCCTGCACTTCTGCATCCTACCCCACCCTCGGCACTTCTTCCCTCCCCCATTCCATGCTCTTGCACGATCTGAATGACACAAGGCCTCTAGTAAGATCTGTGTTTTGTCCTACTCTTTTGTTTCTCCCTCCTTGCCTTGTCGCGCCTAGAAACACTTGCGTACAGGCACGTTATAAATGCCATATCATATCATTAAGGAGCACATCATACACAGTGACAAATGATGTACAGTGGAGGCTGGTACATTTCTGAACTTAAGAGGCTTAAATGTTTGTTCCAATTAGTCAAGATCAACAGAGCACAGTGAGGGAGCCCAAACCAAACAAGGGTGGCTTGGGGTGGGGGGGTTCTCACTCCCAAGAAATGTTTGAAACATTGGGTTAAAAGTATGCATTTTACAGCACTTTCTTTGCAAAATTGGGTAGAAATCCACGCAGTTTGCAATTGGTTTTGTATGGAAGCACATGGAAATTCCCAATAGTTGCAAATCACAAATTGTGCATAGGAACATTTTCCAATATATTTCATGCCGCCTTTCCACGCGAGATATGCTAGTATAAACATATATTCATGCTGGCTGTTCTAATTATGTTGATGCAGGCTGCATCAATATTTGCCATTATTACCATATACGGATTCCCAACCAGTAAAAATGCCATGCCACAGAAAGTATATCCAGGCTGACTGTGTACCATAAGTGTTATTACTGGCTAGATTGGCCTACATTCAAAGTGGGCCAATTTAGCCAGGTAGTATGTTTGCTTTAACCTTGATGCATAGTCCTGTGCATCAAGGGTAAAGCAAAAAGAGCACTGGCAATGGTAACAGTTTGGGCATTCGTGTAGGCATGGGAAAGGCACTTCTGTATTGGTATTAGCTGGCCATTGATAGTGCCAGTGCAAAATGGTTTGAGTACCTGAGCAGCAAATAGCAGTGCCTCGTAAATGCCTAATACTTATACACAAGCCAAAACTGTTGGCATTGCCAATGCTTATTTTTAAAAGAATTTCAGCGAAAGACATGCAGGGTGTTTTTAAATTGAGTGGCTAAAGGCAGACCTGATTAAGACATTTTTATTACACCAGTTACGTGTTTACAACTCCAATGAAGTCATGAACTTTCAGAGGACTCCTTTGAGGAACACTTGCAGGCACATTGAGGGCTAGGTTTGATGGCAAGGCATGTTTAAAACTAGCTCAGTGTACCAGTGAGGAGGTGTTTTGGGTGGGGAGGGCAGGAACTGGGTGAGAATTGCCATAGGGATTAGCATGGCCATGAGAAGTCACTTCACTGTTAGCACCTGCATTCCTATCCATACATTTTTAGGTAATTGAAATCGTGATGTGGGGTTAGCACTTGCATGCTAGGGGAGTGATTAGAAGGGAAGTGGTGACATGAGACATCTCATTCTCACAGCAGTCCTTAAGTGTGATGTTTCAGAAATTAAGGCAAGAGGTAGCTGCTTGTAACATTGAAGCTTCACCAGAATAGTCTCATTTGAAAAGTGGAAAGATTTTAGGTGCCCCCACACAAGGAAGTTTGCCCCTTCCTCACAGCTACTGACGTTAGCACATCTCCCAACATTTGAAGTATTAGTCCCCTTTGCCCCCTGACATTTTAGCCTAGGTGCACCTCTGTTACCATGAACCCACCCCTTAATGAAGTGGCCCCCAGGGCGGCTACATTTAGGGGTCGTGCTGAACACACACTCACAAAAAACACTTTCACCCATGCATTCAACCACCAGTTACACAGCTCCATACATGCATGTATAAATAAAACCAAACACAGCATTGACACAAACATCAACATGCACGCATGCATTCATACATACACATATACATACTAATTTAATTTAAATACACATATACACTTTTAATTTAAAATAGAAAACACTTACCTTACCTCCATGCACCCTTAAAAAGCATCCATGCAGCCGACACGTAGACATGCTGCCTGACAAGAGAGAACTCCTCTCCCATCAGTCAGCGTGGTCACGCTGAGCAATGTGAACACACTGACTGACAAGAGAGAACTCCTCTCCCATCAGGCAGAGTGGTCACGCTGAGCAACGTGAACCCACTGACAGACAAGAGAGAACTCCTCTCCCATCAGTCAGCGTGGTCTCGCTGAGCAACGTGAACACACTGATTGACAAGCGAGGAGTCCTCTCTAAACAACATGAACACACTGAGTGACAGGAGAACTCCTCTCCTGTCAGTCAGCGTGGCCATGCTGAGCAACGTGAACATACTGACTAACAAGAGAGAACTCCTCTCCAATCAGTCAGCATGATCATGCTAACATGAACACACTGACTGACAGGAGAGGAGTCCTCTCCCATCAGTCAGTGTGGTCACACTGACAACATGAACACACTGACCTACAAGAGAGAACTCCTCTCCCATCAGTCAGCGTGGGCACACTGACAACATGAACACACTGACTGACAAGAGAGAACTCCTCTCCTGTCAGTCAGCGTGGTCATGTTGAGCAACGTGAACACACTGACTGACAAGAGAGAACTCCTCTCCAATCCGTCAGCGTGGTCACGCTGAGCAACGTGAACACACTGACTGACAAGAGAGAACTCCTCTCCCATCAATCAGCGTGGTCACACTGACAACATGAACACACTGACTGACAGGAGAGGTTTCCTCTCCTGTCAGTCAGCGTGGTTATGCTGAGCAACGTGAACAGACTGACTGACAAGAGAGAACTCCTCTCCCATCAGTCAGCGTGGTCACACTGATAACATGAAAACACTGACTGACAAGAGAGAACTCCTCTCCTGTCAGTCAGCATGGTCATGCTGAGCAACGTGAACACACTGACTGACGATAGAGAACTCCTAACTCATCAGTCAGTGTGGTCACACTGACAACATGAACACACTGACTGACAAGAGAGAACTCCTCTCCTGTCAGTCAGCGTGGTCATGCTGAGCAACGTGAACACACTGACTGACAAGAGAGAACTCCTCTCCTGTCAGTCAGCATGATCACGCTGCCATGAACACACTGACTGACAGGAGAGGAGTCCTCTCCCATCAGTCAGTGTGGTCACACTGACAACATGAACACACTGACTGACAAGAGAGAACTCCTCTCCCATCAGTCAGTGTGGTCACACTGACAACATGAACACACTGACTGACAAGAGAGAACTCCTCTCTCATCAGTCAGCGTGGTCACACTGACAACATGAACACACTGACTGACAAGAGAGAACTCCTCTCCTGTCAGTCAGTGTGGTCATGCTGAGCAACGTGAACACACTGACTGACGAGAGAGAACTCCTCTCCCATCAGTCAGCGTGGTCACACTGACAACCTGAACACACTGACTGACAAGAGAGAACTCCTCTCCTGTCAGTCAGTGTGGTCACGCTGAGCAACTTGAACACACTGACTGACAGGAGAGGAGTCCTCTCTTGTCAGTCAGCGTGTCCACGTTTTCAGCTGAATGACGGGAGGCAGCAGAGCTCACTTCTGAGCCCTGCTGTCTCCCATTATTTTGCTGTTTGTTGCGGAGCCAAACGGCTTCACAAGAAACAGCAAAATCATTGCAGGGGCAGCACAGTCCCCCGTGTGAATAAAGGACACGGGAGACTGTGCTGCCTTCCACTTAGGAGGGGGCCGCGAGGCCCTCAGCAAGCGCGAGGCCCGGGGCAGTTTGCCCCCCCTGCACCCCCCTCGTGACGGCCCTGACCTCGTGTCTGGCATATCCATTCGTGTGTGGTGATTGTGCCTTGTTTCCATCTCCGAGGGTCTCTCAGGGGCCCCTTCAAGATGGCGCCCGAATAGGGACCCTCCCCCACTTGTTCCATCGTGTACGTTGCAAAATGAGGAAGGCGGTAAGAATGGCGAGGACGGGATCGATCGAGCCGGGATCAAGAGGTGTTCGGGGCGCCCCTGCAAAAGCGATGAGAGACTCCTTTGCAGATCTGCACACAGCTGATACCTGATCGACATCCCTGGCCAGCGAACAAGGGGGCGAGGGTCCCGAAACGAGGCAGAGATGAGATACGCATACACAACATCATTGGTTGCGTCAGTATACGGACAAATTGTGTCTTGAAAAGACAAATTGACTAATCAGGTGAGTCGTGCCCCGATTTGTGAGTAATCCTGATATTGTTTGAAAGTTTATTTTGCAAAATCAAACACCCAGAGTTTGATTAGCCAAGGGTAAGGTTAAAACATGCCTGGGGTATTGTCCACCTTAGCAGGATTTTTCCGCTGCGGCGAACAATCTTTGGAAACTGGCCATGTAGCGCCTCCGGGGGGAACGCCGGCTTATGATATGTATATAAAGTATGGTATTGGAGCGATAATGTTTTGTGAAACCTGGCATAAGCAAACCAGAAAGCAGACAGACCTTCAGTGGCCGCGGAATGGGAGTTTTGAGATGGACCGGATAGATAACCTGGAAAAGGTTTTGATAAGTAAGAGAGCACGCCCTGGGGCACTTGATATCCTTAGGGACTGGAGGAGGGAAGCAATGCTCCAATTTAGAAGTAGAGAGAAACATGCGCGCAGGCATAAGTCAAAAACAGAGAAAGCTGAGGAGAAGAAGGAGGAGGAGTGGAGTAATAGTTTGAGAAAGACAAGGCGGCGCGATGAATTAAACATAGAAAAAATATATCCACAAAGAGAGCTACACTCATCAGACGAATTAATAAACAAAATTTTAACTGAAACAAAACGGGCCCGAGGAGTGAGATTAAAAAGACTACGTCAGTAGCTGCCGCTCAATCCCCTCCCCTTGCTCAGCCCCTCCCAATCCCAGCACAGCCACAGGCTACATCAATAACTGTACTGCCCACTAGCTAGCCAGCTCCGAGTGTTTCGCAATTACCACAGCCCCAACAGATATCTCCCACTCTCACTGCCCCCTCCGCAGCTCCCGACCAAGAGGATGCCACTGTTCCGTCCGCCCCTCCCATGAGTGGAATTGAGCAAAATGAATGTATGAGAGTGACTCGCAGCGCGATCAGCAAGGAGAGAAAGCGTGAGCTGCAAGAACAGGCAGACATGTATATAGACGAGAATAATGGGGCATCCACGCTAGCGTCACTATATGACTTCAGAAGGAACAATGAAAGACAGGTAGTGTTGGAATGCATGGGGGAATATTTGTCGGGACAATGGAAAAAGTTAATTGGGAAGTTACCACCGCAACGATTGTTGGATTTAAATGCATTAGCCCGTTGCAGAGGGAGAGATGAGGAAATAGAAGAACATGTGAAGCGACTGTTTGAAATAAAGAATGAACTGGATGAAGAATATTCTGAAGTACTCGCCACACCGGGGAATAGGAGAAAAAATATTGAGAGGGGTAGACAGCAGCGATTCTCGTCACCAGCAGCGCAAATTAGTGCGGAGCTAAAAGTATGTATGCGGGAGGCACTAAAATGGATTTCAGATCCCAGTATTCCCACAATGGAAATACATGGAATATTTGATTAATACACTTTATCAATGAAAAGGAGAGCGTTACAGACAATAGTTGAATATTTGATAAACAAAGATATGAGCGAGGAAAAGGTGAGCCCTCCTGAATTGTTGGTGGTAAAGAAGAGAGCAATGGAACGGGGAACAGGAGAGACAGCTTTATCCCTCGACCTGGGAATATTGTTGCATATGAGGGAAGGGGGAGGAATAGTGAGTGTGGCTTTCCCCATGAGAGAAGTGCCCCCTACTTTTGTTCCGAAGGTAGAGACTCCCGCAGTAGTCAGTGCGCCACCTGTGGTAATTCCAGCACATTACACAGCCCAATATGTGCATGTTCCCTTCTCTAGACACGTGGGCAAATTTAATACTGGAGGATAAAAATAAAGAGGTGGGTGCACAGCCAGGGGTGAATATGTTAGCATCACTGGCACGAATAGTACAGAAATTGAAAGAATTGGTCGCAGAGAAAAGAATTCAATGGGACAAGATGACTGCGTGTGTTCAAGGTAAAGACGAGTTGGCCACAGATTATTTCAACAGATTTGAAGAAGTATTTACAGATTTCAGTGGGCAGGATGTGAGTACGGAAGCAGGAAAAAGGTTATTTGTGGATAAATATGTGAGGGGATTAATACTCCCGATTCAAAATTTGATAATGACATCAGAAAGTGCATGGCAAGCAAAAACGCTAGGAGAAGTATTACATATGGCCCAATATTATGAGAACCAGGTAAATACCGAGAAGGAAAGAGAAGCGAAGGACAGAACAAATTTGAAAACACGGGTGTTACTCCAGCAGGTAGCAGGACACAACAGGGGAAGGGGAAATGCACAAAGCAGGGGAAATTCGAATATGCATGGAGGACCTTTGGGATTAAACCAATGTACATATTGCAGAGAGGAAGGACACTGGCGGGCACAATGTCCGCATTTGCAAAATAGAGGCGGATATAGTCAGAGAAGGCCTCACAGAGGGCACCCGGGAACAAATGGTCAAAGCAGAAATCAGATCTCACAACACCAAAGTAATCAAGGGAATGGTGCACAGAATCGAGGTCAGGTTCTGAATCAAATTACTTCTACTCAAAGTCAAAATCAGCAGGGTATACAAACTGGAAATAGAGAAAGAGGGGGGAACATTTTTGATACTCAGACAGGTGCATACTATAATAACAGTGGTGATTACACATCAGATGATTTGTTGTTACCCCACTAGGACAGCCCAGGACAGGGGTCGGAACCAGTGTCAATTCCCATGAATCAGAAAGGACCCTACGTAGAGATGAAAATCGGGAATGAAGAGCATAGATTCCTCGTAGACACGGGGGCACAAAAGTGCTCAATAGATCATGACTTGGTTCCAGACATACCTCTGTCAGGGCGACAGAATATCTCAGTAGGGTTCGCAGGTACCCCAGTAATAAACCCCGGGTCCAAATCAGTAGCATTGACAATAGGGCCTTTTACTGAACATTGTCCATTTCTTTTAACAGAGCATTGTGGGGAAAATCTTTTAGGATTAAATCTATTGAAAAAACTAAGCGTAGTTATCCATTGTACACCAGATGGGGTATTTTTGACTATTTCTCCTCAGACTAGGCCGACTTTTGAATTTGTGACGAAACCTTTAATTGAGTGAGGTACCAACTTGCATTTGGGCCGTGAATGACAATGATGTGGGATGCTTGAAAATAGAGCCAGTACAAATTGCGTTAAAAGAAGGTGTGATGCTACCGCATATTCTGCAGTATAAAATTTCAGCAGAAGGTGAAAAAGGATTGAAAAGTATTGTTTCTGATTTGGTAAAATTGGGAGTGATTGAAGAAATTACAGGTAGTGTATGTAACAGCCCCATTCTTTCAGTGTACAAGAAAGGGGGTAATGAGGTCGTGTACTGTTTCATAATTGATATCCCTGCACTGAACAAAGTAGTAGATCCCCAATTCCCGTTACTGGCAGACGTCACTACGATTTTGACAATGATCCCTGCTTCGGCAGAATACTTTATTGTTATCGATTTGAAGAATGCTTTCTTCAGCATTCCAGTACATAAAGAAAGCAGGTATTTATTTGCTTTCACTCTAGGAGGACGATCATTCACATTTACGCGCATTCCACAAGGCTATACTGAAAGTCCAAGCATATACAGTAGAGCATTGAAAGGACAGCTGGACATGTTAGAATTACCAGCAGACTGTTTACTCATCGCTGCTGACATGGAAGAGATATGTAAAAAATGTACTGTTCTATTATTGACTCATCTGGCTACGCATGGACATAAAGCAAGCCTTAAGAAATTCCAGTACTATCAGAAGGAAGTAGCTTATTTGGGTTACCTACTTTCAAAGGAAGGGAGTAGATTAACACCAGAGAGGATAGAGAGCATTTCTGGTATGCCTATTCCAACGACACAGAAAGGAGTGAGAGCGATAATAGGTATGGCTTCATATTGCCGTCAATGGATTATAAACTTCGCTTTGATTGTGAAACCAATGGTGGAATTGACAAAAAAAGGATGCAGTGATGCCTTTGCAGTGGAATGAAGAATGTCAGAAAGCATTTGATTCACTAAAAACCATTTTGAGTTCTGTTCCAGTTTTGGGCACACCGAATTATGAAAAGGTTTTTAGGCTATTTGTGCATGAGAACGAAGGATGCGCGTTGTCTGTTTTAACACAGGAACAAGGTGGAAGAAATAGGCCGTGCGGTTATTTTTCTTCTGCACTGGATCCTGTAGCGCGCGCACTACCACGATGTTTGCGAGCTGTTGCAGCGGCTGCTGCGTCAGTGAAACAAACAGAAGGGATGGTATTGGGGCACACTTTAATTTTAATGGTGCCACATGCCATAGATGTTTTACTCAATAGAACGCAGACGCAACACCTCACTTCTGCTAGATTGACTAGATATGAAATTGTATTGTTCGCGCCCCACATCCAAATTATGAGGTGTAGCGCTTTGAATCCAGCAGAATTAATGCCAACGCCAGGGGAAAACATTGGTGGGACTGAATTGCCTCCCCATGATTGCTTAATGTTTACTGAGGAAAAAACAAAAGGGAGAATTGATCTAAGTGATATACCCCAAAAAGAACCAGAAGGGGAACTGTTTTGTGACGGCTCCTGTTTTAAACTACCTGACAGCACATCAACTGCCGCATACACTGTTACGACATTAAAAAGTGTTGTGGAGAGTAAAAGAATACCTTATAACTCTGCCCAAGCAGCAGAGATAATTGCTTTAACAAGAGCTTGTGAAATTTCGGAGAACTTGAGCATGAATATCTATACTGATAGCCAGTACGCCTTTGGCGTAGTTCATAATTTTGGCCGATTATGGGCTGAGAGAGGTTTCTTAACATCCCATGGGGCTAGAATTCAACATGGCCCTCTGATTGTACTGTCTGCACTTACGTGTCCAAAGCACCTGGCAATAGTGAAATGCGAGGCGCATAAAAAGGGTACCTGTAAAGTGGGAGAAGGAAACACATTTGCAGACAAAATTGCGAAACAGACTGCCACTGATTTGAATACAAAAATGTTGACAGTACAATCGGAGGAAGTGCCCTGCATGATAGGGAATGGAATTGTAACTGTTAAAGAGATGCAGGCGGAAGCTACCGCTGACGAAATACAGGGATGGGCCAATGGCTCTGCAGAACTGGACTTGGAGGGTTGTTGGGTGGACAAGAAAAGCGGGCATTGGATGCTGCCAAATGCTTATGGAAAAGCAATGGTTACAATGGCTCACAGTCCCACACACATCTGTGCGAAGAAAATAGTCCAACATTTAGCCACAGTCTGGGAAAATCCACTCATAAAAAAGAATGCCGAGAGGCTGGTACAAAACTGCATTACATGCCTACAGCACAATGTGGGAAAGGGAACGGTGACTCCAACAGGAAGTTTTGGACCTCCCTCTATGCCATTCGGAGTAATTCACTTTGACTTCATAGAAATGGAGAGATGCCAAAATCTGAAGTATGTTTTGGTGATCATATGTGCATTCAGCAAATGGGTGGAAGCATACACATTGAAAGACTGCACAGCCATGAGCATGGCGAAAGTAATTCTAAAAGAGTATTTCTCTCGCTTCGGTCTGCCCCGTGTCATATGGTCGGACAATGGTCCGCATTTTGTAGGTGCCGTGATACTGCAGATTTGTGCAGGATTACAGATCGATAAACGATTCCATTGTTCGAGACATCCGATGTCGGCCGGTCTTATTGAACGCCACAAGGAAATCTTGAAGTCCAAAATCAGTAAGATCTGTGCAGGCAGCAAATTAAGTTGGGTAGATGCATTACCACTAGCGTTACTGTGTATGCGAACATCAGTGCAGGCCAGAACTGGGCTCTCCCCATATGAAATCATAATGGGGAGACCGGCGAATGTGTGGTGCGCACCTCAGCCAAAGAGAATGAGAGAGGTAGAATACCCTGTGCTCTGCATTTATTGTAATCACTTAGTAAAAAAATGTTGTTGGATTCATCAGCAGGTGCAGGAGGCATTACCGGTGCGGTATACTGGCCCAGGACATGCATTGGAGCCAGGAACCTGGGGGCTGATCAGAAACTACGAACGGAAAACATTGCTGGCACCCAGGTGGCATGGGCCATACCAAATTCTCCTGACCACGTGGACAGCGATACGCGTGGGTGGACGGAAGGCGTGGATTCATGCCACGCACTCCAAGAAAGTCCCATCGCCATTTGACACATCAACTGATCGGGACCAAGACCAGAAAGAGACAGCAGTGGTTCCAGAAACGAAAAATGCCATTGCCAGTCCCTTGCCACAGAAGCTGCCTGATGCTGAAACAACGCCTGATGAGATTGCCATAAAAGCGGAAGGGCAAAGAGTGCCTCAACGTTGTCCAGCAGATGCTGCACCCCATGCTGGCGGACATCAAGCGCATACCTCTGTGGCGCCCACCATCTTCTGTTGCGCCACAGCCTGCATTGTCGCCTGGGCACCCATCATCTGCCATTGTTCCCCAGGCTGACTCCAAGCTTGAGACTGGAAGTGCACCCGCACGCACTATTTGTCGATCACACGATACCAGGAGCAAATCGGTACAACCTGCGGAGCAGAAAAAAAGGAGTGATCACATTTTCATCTCTTTGTGATTTTCTTGCCTCTGTTTTCTATTTTCGGATGAAGTGGGAACCGGAAGCCTAGAGGAGGGTGGCGTAAGAGTTGTGCAAGTCAGACAGCTCACCAAACGCAACTCCTCGGTGGTTAATCCATGTGTCAGGAACGCGAGCAAAAAAGCGGGGCACACGTGGTGCAAAGGCAGCTGCTCTGAAATTCTAGAGCTATGTGCAAAATGCATGGAGGCCTTGCTAAATGAATAAGCAATCCAGGCAGATAGCAAACTGGTATAGAAAGACTGTAGACATTGATTGAACTCTTTCAAAATCCTGAGAATCACATGAACAAAAGATATTCACGACGAGCACAGCAGAAGAAGAAGGACGAGAGAAGAATGTCGGAACCAGAAAATGCCCCCTCCTGCACCAATGCTGATAGTGAGTTAAACGCAGTACATAGTAAGGTGAAAAAAGGACATGCTCGGAAGAATTGTATGTTGGGTCTAACCATAATAATGTGTATAATGAGTATATAAGCCCCAATGTTGACCATATCAGTATTATGGTACCTAGAAGAAACGCACCCTCTTGAAGTACTTTTGCCTATTGTGAACATTTCCACAACGGAAAGCCCAGTCCATGTGATTTCCTATACCTTGTCCCCAATGGAAGAGAAACATAGGGAAGGATATGGGAACAACACATTGCTATTAATAATGAATATGACACACTCAATCCTAAGAAAAAACAATTGTTGGATTTGTGCCCACTTGCCTCAACATGGTGGCAAAGGAATAGGATGGTATGTACAGCCTCTGCCATTGACTTCCGCATGCTATGCCTCTCTGAGTGCCCTATACTATGGGAAATGGAACGAAAGTGAAACTGGTCAATTAGACAAAACAAACATGAATGAATTCGAGGAAGTAATTATGAAACCGGTGGGTTGCTCCATATTCCATAAAAGACGATTAATTACACCAGCAATGATGTCACAGGATAGATTGTCTGTACCTTATAAAACGTCTGTGATCACGTTCCACATGAACCCACAAGGGAATAAGGATGCGGAACCCCCTTCATATACAGTGAATTATAACCCTCATTCTGTCTCATTCTGTTTAAATAAAAAGGGTTCTTTCGAGGTAGGAACATTTACCAGATGCAGGAACATAGCATTCCTTGATAAAGAAGTGGAACCAATATATGTGGGAGATCCTGTGCATTTCATATGTGGAGAAAAAGCATATCTTTGGTTACCTAGGAACTGGGGAGGCACGTGTTATTTGGGATTTCTGTTTCCTGGGGTGGTTCTTTTAAAAACATCAGATATAACCAGATTGACCAGGTCACGACCTCGCCGGAAAATTGAAGACGAGTTGATTGTAGGGGACATAGCAAAATCATTCATACCATTTTGGGGCCAGGCGATAAACTCTTATAACATAAGACGACTGTCTAGGATATTGGAAGAAACAATAAATGGAACCACTGATATATTATATAATATGACCCATGAAGAGAAAGGAATTAGATTGATGTCACTGCAAAATAGAATGGCCCTTGATATAATCTTAATTGATCGCGGCAGTGTTTGCAAAATCGTGGGATCAGCGTGTTGCGTATTTGTAAGTGACTCCACCCCCACGATTTTTGAGGCGATAAGAAAATTGCATGCATTAAGCTCGGATCTCCGCCCCCCTGAAGGAGGCTGGGAATTGAACATAAGCTCCTGGTTTTGGAAAGTGTTATGATCCTGGGGATGGAAGCTATTTGCAACCCTAGTAGCAATCCTAGGAATATTCGTGACATGTTGTTGTTGCATACATTGTCTCCCTATAGTATGTACTGAAATTAGTGAAGAATGTGTACAAATGATGGAACGAAAAAACATTACTAAATCAAGCACTCACAATAGTAATGAATCTGAAACCATTAAAGAATTCATGGCAATCGACATTGATAATAATAAGGAGGAGACAACAAGTGTATATGAGTCAGAATTTGAATCAGATTCCAAATACGACCAAGAGGAGGGATTGTCAGTCGAGAAATACTAAACACCGCTTGGGCGGAAGGAAATGCATGATTAATTGGTTGGCTGAAGACCAATCGCCTCATTTACAGTGTTAAGAATATATACTCATTAGTTATTACTTAGCTATCAGTTCAACTAGAGTGAGGCCATTTTAAGATGACCAGAATCGCCATTTTGTTTTCTCTCTGCTCTCTCTAACATTTCCACTTTGCCTCATGTAAAACTGCTTTGCTGTAGATATTATTTCGCTTCAATGATCCAAGGCTAAGAAACATGTTGAAACATTACACTGGAAAGCCAGACAGAAATGCCCGATTCCCTCCTTCACATATCCTTGAAGGCAGGGAGCAAGGCATTTTAATCAGTACATGAATGCCAGCGAGTCTCCTGAAAGAATAGCAATGTATGAAACTAGCATTTAAAGAGTTGAATTATGTTCTTCTTTACGGCCCCCCTTTCTGAGCACAGTGAGGCCCCAGAGAGCGGGCTGACCTCTAGAGCGAGAATGCTCACACTCTTGCTTTATTTGCTACCCTCTCACTCTCAACCTTTCTCGCTCATATTTCCACTTTCTCATCATCGATGGCACCCGCTGTCAATCATTTCCTTCCTCTATTCTCCTTCCTTCTTATTCTCTTCCACACCCACACCCTTCATCCCATCCTACTTTGAAACTTTGCACTCTGTTCCTTGCACCCTGGTGTCTATAAATGCAAAATGTAAACAGTAAAAACCAAAAGTATTGGCTTGGCCAATGCTTGTTCTTGTGCCTATCATTGCTGTTTCAACATAAATGATGAAACTATGTGGAAGTGTGTGTTCAAAGAACTCGACAGTAGAAATCGATTGCTCATCCTGTGCATTGTGTGGCCTCTGTTTAACATTCTGCGTGTGTGTTTATGAGGAAAAAGGAGATTATGTCAGAAACAACTGCTACATTTACCATCATAACATGGGGAGGGCATACGTAAGTGGACTCCCCGTGATGTTTATGTGACATACAAAATGATGGAATTGCTACAAAGTGTATGCGGACTTTGTGGACAAACACGCCACTCCCAGGAGCACTGATTGGACCTGTTCATCAACCCACGTTCACAGATACTGTAAATCAGTCAAGATTAGCACAACCATTCCTCTGCGGCACAGGCATTTCTTCTGCTAGAACACAGGCTGCCAGCCCCTTCTCCGAAGTAGGTGAAAGGTAACCTTTCAGAAGGAATGTAATAGGAAGCGAGGAACAATGTGCCTCCAGAATTGCAGCTTACTGTGCGAGTGGCGAAATGTTTGGATTGCATTTTCATTAAGCTCACATAACCCTTTCATGGTTTTCCAGTGACATCGTCTCAGAATAAACAGTGTCAACGTCAATCTGAGCTTTGTTGGTTATGTGGAAAGCCATGGAGGTCCATTTCAATATCACATGGTACCAGAAGATTTTAGATGTATTTTTGTAGTGTAACATTTTCATTACACATGCTATTGGCCACTCATTTTATAGATGAAACGCAATATGATCGTGCCTGTTAAAACATATTCTACATTCTGTAAACATGATCAAGACTGTTCTTGACTTTCCTGGTACATTGGTACTAATTTCTGAAAAAGGCAACATAATATGTAAGGACAATTTAATATTCGTTCATTATTATGAACCCAGCGATAGTTTGGGTAGCCCTTACGTCTTGTTAATGATGGACATTTTGAATTGATTGGCGAATGTTAAGGTTTTGAGATGGTGTTTTAAGCACATAATGGGCCTCATTACAAGGATGGTGGTACAGTAACAACGGTGCCGGTAGTGCTATGGGTACCGTTGCTACCGTACCGCCATACTACGAGCTGTGCTCGAAGGTGCCTGTCAACACGCCAGGTCTGACCTGGCGGGCAGAGCGGCACCCGCAAGCACAGCAAGTCGGATGCACCGGCACCGTTGTAAACGGTGCCGGTGCATCCAATGTCCCCATTCCTATTGAGCCCTATGGGGCTCAAATGGGAATGGGGAATGACAGGCACCGGCACCCGGCAATGGAGGAATTACCGGGTCCGGCAAAGTCATAGTGTGTGTAATTCAATTGTGGAAAGTTTGGGGATTTACTGTACCTAAGAACCAGCCTGCATCACCTGCCTTGAGTCTCAGCCTTGGTTGATCGTCCAGGGCTACCATTGGAGAAACTTAACTGGGGTGCTCTGTGCCTCTACCCCATCCATATAGTGGGCAGAAGTACAGCTACCCCACTTCAGTCTTTAAAGACATAGTAACTCGACATGTTAGGCTACACCTTACATGTGTGGACGACACCGTGCAGATGCAGAATATGAGGCTGCACCTGGCATCTGAAGGTAGCAACTGGATACGTGAGGCAAGGTGCACAGGGTGAATACTCCATGTGTGTGATGTGTTAGCTGGCACTGGCGTAACAGGGGCCCTGCAGCCCCCGTGGTGTGGGGGGCTCCACCAGCACATGTCCTGGGAGGGGACCACACTTGGAGAAAAAAAATATTTTTTTCTTTTTGATTTCACTTTGCATTCATAAAGAAATAATTTCGGTAACAGAAATAATGGGCCTCATTATAACTCAGGCGGTCCGGAAATAACGGTGGCGGTAAACCCGCCGCCACCGTTGTTTCCGCACCGCCTGATCCTGACTCCTGCATGTGGGAGGTGATGTTCCCGCCAGGTCTGACCTGGAGGGTTTAACACCGCTCGCCTGCAGGCGGACAAGGAAACACCGGCAGCATTACGAGATGCTGCCGGTGTTTCCATGATCCCCATTCCCATCGAGTCCCATAGGACTCGATGGGAATGGGGATTAACACCATTCCGCCTCCGTGATTCCCGGAAAACCGGGGTTGTAATGCCCCGGTAATTCCGGGAATCACGGAGGCGGAATGGTAATACGAATCCGGTGGTAACCAGGCAGTTTTACCGCTGCGGTTACCGCCGGACTCGTAATGAGGCCCAATGTCTTTATGAAGGCAGAGTGACTACAAAAAGATACTTTCTTTTTGAAGTCCGAGGGATCCCCCCACCCCATGCAATGGAAGACCCTAGGCTGGAGGCCTCCATGTCATGGGGTGGGGAAGCCCTATGACTTCAAAAAGAAACAGTGGGCCTCATTATGAGTTTGCCGGTACGGAAACAACGGTACTGGTAAGTTTGCCGGGACCATTGTTTCCAGACCGGCAAACTATCAGGTCTGACCTGGTGGGCAGAATGACACTGGCGAGCAGAACTCAACGGATACACCAGCACCATTTATGAATGGTGCCGGTGCATCTGGCCTCCCCATTCCCATTGAATCTAAAGGGCATAAAATGGGAATGGGGAGTGATATTTTCCGGTGCCCGGGAATGGGCAATTGCCAGGTCCGCCGGGGCTGTAATGCACCGGTAATTGCCCATTCCCGGGCACCGGAAAATTCATGACTCCTGCGGCAGCCGTGCCTCTACCGCCAGGGTCATAATGAGCCCCGATATCTTTTTGAAGTCACTCTGCATTCATAAAGAAATTATTTCTGTTATGGTTCAGTCCTTAAAGGAAATCCTTTATTTATGAAGTCAACTTGACTTCAAAAAGAAACAATTTCTTTTTAAAGTAATAGGGCTCCCCTTAACCCCATGACAGGTGTGTGTATTGGTGAAAGGGTGCACACTTAAATGTACGTGTGACTGCCTGGGTGTGCCTGCATGATGAAAGGGTGCACACTTAAATGTTTAGGTGGCTGCCTGTGTGAGTCTGTGGTGAAAGGGTGCACACTTAAATGTACGGGTAGCTGCCTGGATGTGCCTGTATAGTGAAAGAGTGCACACTTAAATGTATGGACGGCTGGGTGCGCATGTAGGTATATGGTGAATGGTGTGTGTGCTTGTGTTTAGGGGTGCAACAAAACCTACATTTCGGGGGGCTAACCCTTCAAATGTTGGGAGAGGCGATAACTTCACAGGCGCTGGGGGAGGGAAACACTTATTTGTGTGGGGGCATCCAATTTCTTTACGCATTTTAATGAGACTATTCTAGTGCAGCTTCTATGTTATAAGCAGTTAACTCTCTCCTTTAATGTTTACAGCTCCCACTTATGGACTGTTGCGATAAATGAGTGGTCTCCTTCTTATTGGTAATCTTCATTACTCCTAGCCCTATTCTTCCTCGTCCCACTATGTGTGTATGAGGCACTCTGCCTCATACACAAGTACTGGGATGAGGTAAAAGTACATGGAGGTAATGCCTCACTTAGCTACCTGTAATCATCATTACTCCAAGTCCCACTCTTCCTCATCACAGTACTTACCTATGAGTGAAGGAGCCTCATATGTAAGATCTGGGACAAGGAAGAGGTACGTTGAGGTAATTCTGGGCCAAGGAGCTGATTTCGGAGGTTGGGTAGGGGTGGGAGGGAGAGGGGATGTTTGTGGGGGGGGCATGATTATGTGACAAATCATAATGGTTGTCCATGTCCAGTCTAATCAGGCATGATATGTAGTATTAGTGGCTAGAGAGGCATTTTGGTGCAGCCAGTCTAGTCATTCCTCAGTTTGGTATTACTTTTATTTTATAGCTTTGCATTTCTGATGAAGCAGTCCTGCAAAGTGTAATTACCTGGCTAGACTGGCATTTGGGTGCTGCTAGACTAGTCGTTTCTTACTGGGGCATTGTATATTTTTCTGAGCATCTGTGATAAAATTATATGATATAAGTCATTCATAACGCGCCTGTACACAAGTGTTTCTAGGCGCAACAAGACACAAGAGGGAAGATAGAGGGAGGACAATACAAACAATCTTACTTGGCCTTGTGTCATTTAGCTCGTGCAGGTGCGAGAATGAGAAGTGCAAGGGGAAAGGGAGTGGGAAAGTGCAAGGGAGAGGGGAGGGAAAAACAGGGCTGCAATTTTCTGAATAAGTGCAGCCAGGGCAGTGCAGCTTTGGGTAGTGCAAGGAGAATAAGGCACTGTAGGGTTACAGTTACAGCTCCTAAGTGGGTGGTAGGCCCAGAGGCAGTGCAGGGGTGACTGATCAAGAAAGAGTCTGGACAAGAGTGAGACTCTGAGGGTAGCCCAGCAACCAGTCGGTACAGCAGACAGGTAGGTCAGGTAGGGCAGGAGGGAAGGGAGAGAGAGAAAGCAGAGGGGAAAAGGAAAGTTTTGAGCTGCTTCCGGATCTTCAGGGGGTCCAGCTCAAGTTTGAGAGGGGCAGGGAGGCCTTTCCAGAGGGAGGTACCTGAATAGGAGTTCGATCTACCCCCACACTCCACTCTCTGCCTGGGGAAGTGTCTAACCCTTAGAGAGTTGGAGGTAGTTGGAGGTAGCTGAGCGAAGTGCTTGAGAATGAAGGTATTTTGGAAGAGAGCGATAGATGTAGTGTGGGCCTGGGCCCAGAAAGCTTTGTGGACAATGCAAAGGGTCTTGAACTTAATCCTTGCAGCAAACGGGAGCCAGTGGAGAGATTTCAGGGCTGGAGAGATATGATCCCTGGGCTTGAGGCCAAGGATAAGTCTCGCAGTCCTGTTCTGGATTAGTTGTAGAGGGCAGAGAGTAGAGGAAGGCAGGTTGAGAAAGAGGCTGTTGCAGTAGTCCAGCCTAGAGAGAACCAGGGCCCTGGAGACAGTGAGCTCTGGGGGAAAGTGAGAAAGGGAAGAGTCCATTTGAGGAGGAGCAGCTGGTAGTGGGATTTCTTGGCGATGTCCGAGATGTGAGGAGAGAAAGAGAGTGGAGTCAAAGATGCCAACCAAGTTTTTTGCCTCACAGGAAGGCGAAGAAAGAGAGCAAAGGTGGGTGGAGAGAGTGTGAGAGGGAAAGCAGGGACATGGGTCCTAATGAGAAGGATCTCCATCTTACTGGCATTAAGGTAGAGATCGGTGGATGCGCACCAATCCTGAATCGTGGATAGTCAGGAATGAGAGAGAGGAGAGAGGAGTCTGCGGGGAGCCTGAAGGAGAGCTGAGTGTCATCTGCATAAGAGGAAAAGGAAGGGATCAGGTGGGCCAAAGGGGCCAAGAAGAGGTTGAAAAACCAGGGTGAGAGGATGGAGTCCTTGGGAACGCCACAGGTATAGAGAGATGTGGCAGAGAGAAAGGGACCAAGTTGCACCTGGGAGGGACAGTCCAAGAGGAAGGAGGTCAGCTACTCAGGGGCCTCATCTGTGATGCCCAGGTTTTCATGGAGTCAATTAATCAGGATGGCGTGGGTGACCGTGTCGAAAACAGAGAAAATATGAAGAAGAATGAGGACAGAAGGAATGCTGTAATCTAGGTTAGAGAGCAGATCTTCACAGGTATTCAAGAGAACAGTTTCCATGCCTCTGGCAGCTCTGAAGCCAGACTAATGGTCATGGGGACAACTGTAACGCTCACCTGACTCCCACGGAGGCGCTGGTCTGGTCTGGGTTGCTGTGACCTCTTCGAGCGTGATGCGCAAGACTCGGAACACCGACTGAACAGGACCCTCAAATCTTGCTTGTCTGGGCCGTAGGAATATCCTTTTGCAGATGAGAAAGGGGATTAACAGTCTGCAGAATAGTGTGCTTGCTCCCCCCTTTCCCCCTTCGCTCTTCTCTAACTTCCTCCGAAATCCCCGGTTGAAGCTCACCTTATGGTTTGAAAGGATGAACTCTCCATCCTGCTTCTGGTGCAGGGGCGCGTGTTTGTCCAGTTACTTCACTGGTTTTCAGAATGGCGCTGGCAAAATCCACTTGACTTTTCCGAGCGGAACGCCGTAAGTATGAAGATTACAAAAGTTCAAGTGTTGAGCCTCCTTTTCTATTGCCTTCCTAACCTGTGATCTGTCCTTTATTTCAGGTGCAGAATGAAGGCGATGCGTTGGGATTGACTTGCCGATGGTAAACTCAGGTGAGTTAGCGATGGGGGCGATCCCTCTTAATGTCTTTATATCCCTCCAATAATGTCTTTTGTCCTTTCCCCATAGGGGCCGGGGTGCGGTACCTGCCAACGAAGCGGCGCCGACCCGAAATGAGGAATGATCCACCAACAGAAGACCGGTAAGTGTTATGGCAAAAAATGAGGCTTTCCTCATATGTTCCTTCTGCTCACCTTTTGTCTCTTCTTCTCTCCCTTAGGCGCAGAGAAGTGGCGAACGGTGCAGACAGTCGCGGTGGAGCAGAGTGAAGCGCGGCGCTGCAGCGAGCAACGCAGTGCTTTTAAATGAAAGTCTTTTCTCAGGAACGCTGGCGTGAAGGTTCCGGATGCAGGTAAGAAGTTTGATAAAATCCTTGGTTTTCACCTTTCTCTTCTCTTCTTTCCTTACAGGTTTTCCAGGATCGAGGCAGGCGTGGCTGGAGACCAGATGCAGGAGCAGACACGGTGAGCGTTCAGCTGCTTGGGTGCAGAACAACGCGAAGCGTGAGCTACTGTCTGGGCGTGGCTTAAATAGCCCCCAAAGTAGTTCCAGGTAAGTATCCTTCCATGGCCACGCCCGAGTGGCAAAATAGTCCCAATGAAAAAATAGTCCCTTTCAGGTCTCAGGGAGGCCTGAATCTTGCAGCATGGTCTGCATCAGGTAAGTGCACCAAAACACCTTCCTTTATGAGCCTGGCGCCTATGGCGCCAGGACTGATGTCCAACATGAGCCTGGTGCCAAAGGCGCCAGGACAGAGTCCAAAGAGCCCCTATAAGGGGCCGCTGGGCTTTTACCCGGGGGCATGATGCCTGCTCCCGGGGGTGCTGGGCCTGGCCTGGTGCTCCGGGGGTAGGCATCATGACAGCACTCCCCCCCAAGGCCCCTCCCAAGGTTGTTCCCTCTGGAGGTTTCGGTTTGTTTGGGAAATTCCGATGGAACCTTTTTACCAGCCGAGGTGCATGTACGTGGTCGCTGGGTTCCCAAGACCTTCCCTGAGGCCCGTACCCTTTCCAATCAATTAGATAGAAAAGTTTTGATTTTGAGATCTTAGAATCCAAAATGTTCTTCACCTCGAATTCAGGCTCCCCATCTATCTGGAATGGTTCTGGTGGCTTTATTAATCTGGTTCCTGGTTGCACTGGTTTTAAAAGTGACACATGAAAAACGGGGTGAATCCGCATGTTAGCTGGTAGATCGAGCTTGACTGCCACTGGGTTAATTATAGCTTTGATCGAGTAAGGGCCCAAATATCTTGGATTAAAAGTTCGAGGTCCCTTGAGCAATAAGTGTTTGGTAGCCAACCATACTTGATCCCCTATTTGGTATGGAGGCGCCTCACTCCGACGCAGATCCGCATTCTTTTTGTATTTCCCTTTCGCTTGTTGCAAATGTGCAGTTGCATCCTTGAAGGCTTGAGTTATCGTGGAATGCAAATGGTCCACTGCGGGCATTTCAAGGCTCAGAGGTGAGTCCAGGTCTGAAGTACGAGGGTGATGTCCATATAGGGTATAAAAGGGGCTTTGTCCAGTTACAGAGTGTACCGAGTTATTGTATGCATATTCGGCCACCCATAAAATATCCTTCTAATTACCCTCCGATTGGTGCAACATACATCGTAAGTATTGTTCAAGGGTCTGGTTCGTTCTCTCTGTCTGACCATCGGTCTGTGGGTGGTGGCTGGTTGAGAGTCTTACGTCGATTTGTGCCAGTTGACAACACTTCCTCCAAAAATGAGAAATAAACTGGCTTCCCCGGTCGGAGACTAGTATGGACGGGAATCCATGCAAACGGATGATATTTTCGAGGAATTCATTGGCTAGGACAGAAGCTGAAGGTAATCCTTTCAACAGAATAAAATGGGCCATCTTGGAAAATAAATCCACCACAACCAGAATAGTATTGTATCCATTACAAGGGGGTAGGTCCGTGATAAAATCTAGTGACAAGGTGTGCCAAGGTGCTGGTGGAATGTCTAAAGGCTGAAAAAGACCGGCGGGTTTTGTCTTTTGGCCTTTGTTTTGGGCGCAAACTCCACAGGACATCACGAAAGATTGAATATCCTTTCGCCAGGAAGGCCACCAGAATTGTCGTTTAATTCTTTTCTCAGTTTTGGCAATGCCAGGATGTCCTTCCATCAGGGTATCATGATGACGGGAAATAACCAGTTCTTGCAATTCCTTTTCTGGCAAAAATAACCGTCCTTGGAAGTAAGGTAGGCCATCGTTGACCGAAAAGTAAGACCCCCTTTGGATCCAATCCTGCAAGGCTGTAGAGTCCAGGAGTTGTTTTACCCGTGCTTGAATGTCTTCAAGGGTTTGTAAAGAGGTTATCCCCAAAATTCTTTGTTCGGGAATTATCGGCACAGGTTCTCAGTTTGTGTCTATTTCTCCCATTCCTATTCGAGATAGCGCGTATGCTTTGCCATTCTTACAGCTGGGGCGGTAAGTGATTACAAAATCGAACTCAGCAAAGAACAAAGCCCATCGGAGCTGATGTGACGATTGAGCCTTGGCAGTTTTTAAATATTGTAAGTTTCGGTGATCAGTGATCACGGTGATGGTATGCCTGGCGCCAAGAAGATAATGCTGCCAAGCCTTAAAGGCGGACTTAATGGCTAATAATTCCTTGTCGGTGATTGCATAATTTACCTCAGGCGGCGAGAACTTTCTGGACCAAAATGCTACGGGTGCAGTTGGTTGGTTTCAGGGTCTCTCTGAGACAGGACAGCTCCCATGGCTAAGCTGGACGCGTCGGTTTCGACTATATATGGGAGATCGGGACACGGGTGTTTCAAAATAGGTGCGGACGTGAATTTAGTTTTCAATTCCTGAAAGGCCTGTTCAGCTTCCTCGGTCCATTCGAAGCGTTTATTTTTCCGCAAGAGTGCAGTGATGGGTTGTACCACATGTGAAAATTCTGGGATAAATCTGCGATAAAAATTGGCAAAACCAAGCATGCTTTGGACACCTTTCACCGAACTAGATGATGACCATTTGAGGATGGCATCCACTTTTCGTGAGTCCATTCGGACCCCTTTAGGTGTCAGGATGAATCCAAGAAACTCAACCTCGGTCGTATGGAAAATGCACTTTTCCAGCTTTGCAAACAGTTTGTGCTGGCGCAATTTCTCAAGGACGGCCCTGACATGCTTTCTGTGATCAGATTCCGAAGAGGAGTACACAAGAATGTCATTGATATATACGACAACACAAACATCGATGAGTTCCTGAAGGACATTGTTCATTAAGAATTGGAAGGCAGCAGGCGCGTTGCACAACCCGAAAGGCATCACCTGGTATTCGAATAATCCATATTTTGTACGGAAGGCCGTTTTCCATTCGTCGCCTTCTTTTACTCGCACCAGATGATAAGCCCCCCGGAGATCTAACTTGGTGTATACGCAAGCGTCCTTCACCTGGTCAAGGAGTTCAGGGATCAGAGGCAGAGGGTAACGGTTTTTAACAGTTATCTGGTTCAATGCGCGGTAGTCGATACAAGTTCTAAGGTCGCCTTCTTTTTTGGGCACGAAGAACAAAGCCGAGGATGCCGGAGACTTTGACGGGCGAATGAACCCATTGGCTAGGTATTGATCTAAATATTGTCTCAAATGCAGATTCTCAGGTTCAGTAAGGGCATAAATCCTGCTACAAGGGGGTTGTGCACCGGGCACCAGATCGATTTGGCAATCGTACGATCTGTGGGGAGGTAACGTGTTGGCCTGTTCCTTTTGGAAGACGTCCTGAAAGTCTTGGTATTCCGGAGGTAGTTGCATGGAGACAGAGGTTACAGACGCTAGACTAATCTTCAGATTTTCTGGGTAGCTGGTTTGTGCACAATCGGGAAGGTTATTCTCTTCGCTCGCCAATCAATTCGAGGATTATGTGTCTCTAACCAAGGGATTCCGAGAATAACCTGAAACTGTGGAGCCTTGATTACATCAAACACAACTGCCTCCCGATGGCCGTCCGGACATATAAGTGTCACTTCAGCAGTGGAATGTGTTACCGGTCCAGAGGCAATTACAGTTCCATAGACTGTGGTGATGACATCTTTGCTGGTTTTAGGACGCAGAGGGAGGTTAATCCTAGAGACCAGTTCACGATCCATGTAATTTCCTATAGCCCCACTATCGATGTATGCCTTTATTGCATGCAACCGCTTAGGCTGTTGCGGATCTACGAGGACCATTGGCACAATGAAATGTGAGGTCTGAGAGTTAGTTTTCAAGCTCGGCAAGCGGACCCCTACGCTTGTCGAGCATGGTCGTTTCCCGAAACAGAGTCTTCATGGTTTTTATCAGCGGCTCCTACCACCTTCTTGGGCGGTTTTGCCGGGCAATCTCGTAGAAAGTGTCCAGAGGACCCACAATAAAGACATAATTGCATCTGCCGTCTTCTTTCACGTTCTTTTTGAGTTAAAGGTCCTTTAACCCCTCCGATTTGCATAGGCTCAGAGACATCAGCACCCTTGGGGTTAGCGTGGGTCTTGACCAACACCCGGGTCTCAAACTTGGACCAATCTGCTTTTCTGTTTTGAAGTCTGTGATCCAATTGGACCACAAAGTCTATATATTCTGTGCTTTCTTGGGGCGGATTTACAACTTGGGCCAGGACATCTTTAAGTTCTCCGTGTAGACCTCGATAAAATAACGTGATTCTTTTATCCTCTGGCCACCCAGTTTCCACAATTAGTCTATTAAAGGTTGCAATGTAGGATAGGAGGTCCTGATTGCCCTGTCGCAGAGATAGGAGTTCGTCATCCAGAGCCTGCCCCTGAGAATGTCGGGCAAATAACCTTTCCATGCTTGCTTGAAATCCTTGAAAATCACGGAGAATCGGGTCATCTTGAGTAACCAGTGGAACTGACCAATCGGCAGCACAGCCGCTGAGATATGACAATACAGAGGCTACCTTGGTCTGGTCATTAGGGAAGGCCCCACGTCTGCATAGGAAGTGCAAACAACACTGATTCATGAATACGGCGAATCGTTTGGGGTCCCCAGCAAAGCGTTCGGGTGGAGCCAGCGGCATGTTTCCAGGTAGATTAATCTGCACAGGGTTACTGGAAACCACAGGAGCGGGGTTCCCCCCGGAACCGGGTAGAGGAGTGTGTCCAGCTTGACCTTGCAAAAACTGTCTAGCCAGGTCATCAGTTCTTTCCTTTGATACAATCACTTCCCTCCTGAGAGCATTAGTCTCTTGACGAGCGGCGTGTACTTCGGCCTGTAATTCCCCCAGTAGTTGGGCCAACTGATCAGTCTCAGAAGTCTCCATAGCGCCTGGGTGGGAATTTGTAGGAAGGCTTCGCATTCTGTAACGCTCACTTGACTCCCACGGAGGCGCTGGTCTGGTCTGGGTTGCTGTGGCCTCTTCGAGCATGATGCGCAGAACTCGGAACACTGACTGAACAGGACCCTCAAATCTTGCTTGTCTGGCCCGTAGGAATATCCTTCTGCAGATGAGAAAGGGGATTAACAGTCTGCAGAATAGTGTGCTTGCTCCCCCCTTTCCCCCTTCGCTCTTCTCTAACTTCCTCCGAAATCCCGGTTGAAGCTCACCTTATGGTTTGAAAGGATGAACTCTCCATCCTGCTTCTGGTGCAGGGGCACGTGTTTGTCCAGTTACTTCACTGGTTTTCAGAAATGCGCTGACAAAATCCACTTGACTTTTCCGAGCGGAACGCCGTAAGTATGAAGATTACAAAAGTTCAAGTGTTGAGCCTCCTTTTCTGTTGCCTTCCTAACCTGTGATCTGTCCTTTATTTCAGGTGCAGAATGAAGGCGATGCGTTGAGGGATTGACTTGCCGATGGTAAACTCAGGTGAGTTAGCGATGGGGGCGATCCCTCTTAATGTCTTTATATCCCTCCAATAATGTCTTTTGTCCTTTCCCCATAGGGGCCGGGGTGCGGTACCTGCCAACGAAGTGGCGCCGAGCCGAAATGAGGAATGATCCACCAACAGAAGACCGGTAAGTGTTATGGCGGAAAATTAGGCTTTCCTCATATGTTCCTTCTGATCACCTTTTGTCTCTTCTTCTCTCCCTTAGGCGCAGAGATGTGGCGACCGGTGCAGACAGTCGCGGTGGAGCCAGAAGAACTCCCGAGGACAGGTGAGTGAAGCGCGGCGCTGCAGCGAGCAACGCAGTGCTTCTAAATGAAAGTCTTTTCTCAGGAACGCTGGCGTGAAGGTTCCGAATGCAGGTAAGAAGTTTGATAAAGTCCTTGGTTTTCACCTTTCTCTTCTCTTCTTTCCTTACAGGTTTTCCAGGATCGAGGCGGGCATGGCTGGAGACCAGATTCAGGAGCAGACACGGTGAGCGTTCAGCTGCTTGGGTGCAGAACAACGCGAAGCGTGAGCTACTGTCTGGGCGTGGCTTAAATAGCCCCTAAAGTAGTTCCAGGTAAGTATCCTTCCCTGGCCACATCCGAGTGGCAAAATAGTCCCAATGAAAAAATATTCCCTTTCAGGTCTCAGGGAGGCCTGAATCTTGCAGCATGGTCTGCATCAGGTAAGTGCACCAAAACACCTTCCTTTATGAGCCTGGCGCCTATGGCGCCAGGACTGATGTCCAACATGAGCCTGGTGCCAAAGGCGCCAGGACAGAGTCCAAAGAGCCCCTATTAGGGGCCGCTGGGCTTTTACCTGGGGGCATGATGCCTGCTCCCGGGGGTGCTGGGCCTGGCCTGGTGCTCCGGGGGTAGGCATCATGACAACAACCAACAGATTCAGTGTGGAGAGCAAGCTGGAAGATGGCCAGTTTTTTCCAACAGTTTGCCCAGGAAAGGGGTGATGGATATTGGGCGATAGTTTGCCAGGCAGGTAGGAAAGGCAGATGGCTTCTTGAGGAGTGGGTGCACAAGGGAGTGCTTAAGGGGAGAGGGGAACATTCCAGTAGTGAAAAAGTGATTACAGAAACTGACCAAGGCTGGAGCAAGGTGTAAATATGGTCCTTCATGGTTCAAGAAGGGCAGGGTAGCGCCTGTTAGGACAAAACTTTCATAGATCGGACTTGTCTAGAAACCTCATCAGGTATTGTCAGAGTTAAAGAGGAGAAAGGAGGAAGAGAAGTAGAGCTGGCCAATGGGGGGCCAAGAGAGGAAGCAGGAGAGGAAATGGAGATGGGGACTGGATGTCCTGAGTTTTAGCAGAGAGGTGAGAGAACAGAGCGATACAGAGGGCCTGGGAGGGAATAGGAGAGGTAAGGACCACAACAGGATTGACCAGTTACTTACAGATATTAAAGAGTTTGGCCATGTTGTTAGAGGCCACTTAGACGCAGGCTGGAATGCATGTTCTCTTCTTGATGAGTGTTATTGCTTCGACTGGCATTTTGGTGCAACCGGTCCAGGTATACCTAAATGTTGCCTGGCATGCTTTACTGTAATGTAATTACACTGGTCTACATTGTGCAGCCAGTTGGACATGTTTTCATTGTGGCATGGCATTTTAATAGCAAAGCATTAATGTTCCTGTGCACTGTTGGTAACTTGCATGTATTGGATTGGTGTTACCCTACAACACCATTGCAAACACTCTGGCTTTTTAGACATTTTTTCTCAGAAAGTGTGCTGTGTATTGCATTAAAACACATATCTATATCTTTCTCCTAGTGCAGTGTGTGGCATACCCCTTCAACAGCATATTTGTGTGTATTGCGAAATCGTGATCATCTAGGTCGGCCCAGAGTGTGTCACGATACGTGATTTGTTGCTCAGTTGGGGGGGGGGCCTCAGCATGGCTCGCAGGGGGGCCCCCACATTTTGTGTTACGCCACTGTTAGCTGGTATTAGATGCCATTTCTGAGGCATGTGATGCTGCATTTGGCACCCGAGCAGTCCCTTTGAGTATGAGGCTGAAACATGCATCTGATGACTATACCAGGCAAATGAGACATTAGGCAAAATTAGAGTGTATTTCTGAGAAATTGGAGGCTGCACTTGGCATCAGATGGCAGCGCCTGCACACATGACTCTGTACCTTGCCTACTGGGACTATGCCATGTGTCTGGCAAGCTAGGCACCACAGGCCTGTGGTGGAAGCACTTGGGAAGGTGGGGTTATTTTTCAACATATGACTAGACCTACTGGTTCATTACTATTTTACTTGAATAAGATTGCAGTAACTGGACAGATGTGGCATACCTGGATATGCTTGCTCTGCTGAAATTACACCTGTCATAACGTAAGCCCATTCTTGACAATTCATGGCAGCACAGTAGCACACATGTGGTTGGTATTTTAAACAGTCTTTTGTCTGCTTAAGTAACTAGTTGATATTTTACTTATCCTACATTTATCTACTTGTTTTTTTACATCTGTGACATCATTTCCTGTGATGTCAACAGGGACAAAGTTCAGGTGACAGCACATCTGGTGATGTCATCAGGCGTGTGCTGTCACTTCCCTCTTCCCTTGGCATTTTGGTGAATTTTCATCCCTGCTAGTACCCATGGTCTGCTATCGCCTTGTCCTTCCTCATCATTGGATTCCTTTGGATTCCTTGGATTCCAAGAGAATTTGCTTGAATCTAAATTTGCTCTTTTTCTTCAAAACACGTTTTGTAACCAGATTTACCAACAACTCCGATCATTGTCTATAAAACACATCTATTCTCATGTCCTGGTTTGGTTTGGCGCCACAATAGGCCAGTGCACAGTGCACTACCTTCCCATTTCGACGAAGTGCAAGTGAGATGCTTACTGTATAGTGGGGGTTTGTGGTGATGAGACCATGCACTTAGGTCTTGAAAGTGTTACTGGCACTTCTCCAGGTATAGTAGATGCCAACAAGTTGCAAGTTGGTTGTAGGTAGATTCAATTGTTATTACAAAAATCAAATCGAAACTGCAGTCAAACCCAAATAAAGAAAAAAATGTGTGGCAAAGAAGTAGGTTGCTTTCAAGTGTTTTAAATTTTAAATATTGAAATGAGAACAGCATCCATTCATTATTGGTTTGCTCAATCAACTATTATCCAACATGTGTTTCTCACTCCTGGTTTACCCAAGTCATTCAACACAATTATTTTATCAAAGTAAAATGTAACATATAAAATATGTCATGAGTCTTTTGTGCTGTGCTCATCACCACCGTAGTTTGGCACATAATATTTGAGCAGAATATTTCACTTATGTATATGACCCTGCCTACTTATACTGACAAACTCACAATATACTTTAAATATTCAAAAACGAGATTAGCATCTTCTGCCATGCTGTTTGACAGGCTGGCGTGTTAATATGTGCTGCTGTGTGAGGTCAAATTCACCCATTTGTGATCTTGTGTTCTAAAGATCATCCAACAAAATATCACGAAGATCAGACCAGGTGGTGTAGAGTGTTCAGCACCTGTAAATACAGCTTGTGGTGCAGAGCTGGTGCCCATTTATCGTTTGGGTGAATTTTTGTGGCATAAGAGAGAGAGAGGGAATGGCGTTCCAGACTAAGAATATCTGGTTGGTATAACAACACGCAATGTCGTGGCATGAAACTTCCAAATCACTACAATCTCTTTTTCCAAACCTCTATGCGTACTACCATTCATGAGTGAGAGATGGAATCGGGGTTCTGAACTGAGAATATCTGGTTGGAATAGCAACGGGCAATGCCATGGCATGAAACTACCAAATCATTAAAATCTCTTTTTTCCAAACTCCTCCACTGTGCTACCCAATAAGAAGTTCCCAAACAATATTTTCTCCAATCAGCAGCTTTGTAAAAGGCAAGTCGGGTGCCAGGCTTTCTTTTTCCCAGCTGCACAGTGATTTCATATTGGGCTATGTTTGGGCTATTGGGCTATGTTTGGGCTATGTTTGATGGCAGATCTACACCAACCCACACCCACTTTCTGTACCGCCACCCACTTCCACTCTCTCTACAACATTACATGTGCATGTTGGGTTATGCTTCAGCTATTTTGGGCTACTTTCGACAAGTCCTCCTGAGGCTGCTTTGTTGTTCATATTTTTTGTCCCAACTGTTAGGAAAGATTTCGTAATTGTAGGTAATTTTCCTTCCATGTGGCAACCCCTAAACTTTTTGCTGTTGTTTTCACCTTGTTCTTGACTTTGCCAGAGAAGTGCAGCCTTCTGCCGCACTCCTCTGGGCTTTCGCTCTTTTCTTACGGGGAAACTGACATGCCCTTAAGACAGTCAGTACCGGGGAACGCTGTTTCCCGTAGTTTCTTTCATCGTGTTGCGGCTTTTGCGCAACATGACACAAGAGGGCACTGTAAGCTAAGTTACAGCTCTCTTGGGTCTCTAGCCTTCTACAGGCCCTAGATACTCTTTTAGGATGGTATTTGATTGGTGCAAGTCATTCAGGGACTGGAATGGTGGCAGCGATCGTTTTGTTTATTTTGAGCTCCTTTTGGCGTTCTGAGCACGTTTTTCGCACTGAACCCAAAATGGTGGCCTGGCTCCCAAAATGGCCAGACCACGAGGCTCCTTTGTCCTGTCCACTGACCGTCTTGCCCCCTTCACCTTCCCCAGGTCGGGCGACCCGGGGCCTTCCTTATTTGGGCATGTACTTTCCCGCGAAACGTGGTTGCTTTCGCGGGCTTCTACATGTCGTTTGTGTGCCTCCAGGGTGTGGGCTGGGATGTCTGGTCCCAATACACATCCTGGGTGCCAGAGAGTCTAGGGTGGTGTGAATGCCTGGGACCACCGTGGTCCGTGATTGGTCCACGTATGGTGTGTGTGTTGATGAGCGGATCTCCCATTGGCTCCCCTCCGTTTTGGCGCGAAGGGAACCGTGGATAAGAGGGAGCTGGAAACACCACTACCAGGTCGATCTCCTGAGTTCTCACGAACGAAGGAATACAGGAGCCAAGTATCCTGCAACCAAGAGGCTGGACCGAGGAATCGCTGGTGACCCGCTGAAGGAATCCTCCTTTGCACTGCTGTCGTCCTGTGAAACCCTTTCCTCCTTTGATCGAACCAGAAGGCCTGTACTGGTGCTTCGACCTTTGGAATAGCAGGAACAGCTATTCCCGGCGACTTCATCATCTCCTGCCAAGTAAGCCTTCGGAAGTGTCTCTGGGCCATCCAGTTGACTGACCAGCTTACAAGGGAGTCCTGCTCTGTAACCGCCGCCAGGTTGTGTTGTATTCCGAGTCCTTGTCACTCTCCCACGCTTCGTACACTTGGCGTTCCCAAGTCTGAAGGGAGGAGTGTACATTTGGCTCGAATACACACGGCCGCTCCGTTGTCCTGCTGCGGCAACAAACTGTGCTGGTTTCGTCGATTGGGACGTCTTTTTGCTCTACACAACTACGAGGCGTTCCCTGCTCTTCTGAACCTGCCAGCTGCTGAAACTAACGTGGAGAAGCCTGGGTCTGCTTGCTTCGGGGACCGGTGAGTAGTTTAGCTAGGATCTGGTCGCCCTCCTGCAGTCGCCCATTGCTTTTCCCCGCTGTGTAAAAACAGCACCCTTTTGTCCGTACTCGCGCTCTGCTTCTGCTCGCTGTGGAGGCTGCGCTTGAGTTGCGGAACCTGTTCTCCTTCTGCTGTGCACTAACCCGAACTGCCTGACTTCCTCCGAAGAGCTTCCCCTTTTGCCCGTTGGCACCGGCGTGGCAGGTACTTTGAGCACAAGGCTCCACTCTTCGCAGGGCTCGGACTTCCATCTAGTTAGGTGTCTCTGAAGGCGAACTGAGTCTAAAGCGTTATCGCACTGCCTGTTTTCCTTTCCTTTCAGGTGGACTACATATTTCGTGCTTTAAACGCTTGCGACTGTGCATTTGTATATATATTGTGTTGATATGGTATGTGTTGGTTTAATATTGTGATATTGTGATTTTCTCGCTACGGTCATTGTTTTAAAGGCCTTAAAATAAATGTGTATCTATTTTTGATATAACAACTGTTTGGAGTAGTTTGTAAGCGCTCTTGCTTTGTGTGCTCATTGCGGGCTTTCAGTCACCCTCACCCCTCTTGAGACCTAGTCTTGACCGCCGCGATCGCTACCTTGATTGGTCTGGCTTGTCCAGAGGTTACCCTGTTCCAAGTAATTAGGTTGGCCTTCTGAACTTCTGCGCCACCAGGACAGAGTTCAGAAATCCTTCTTAACAAATTGGTGTACAGCGGTGGGATACGACTGAAGGTATCCAGTGTTGCGCTCGAACTAAGGCATTTCAGGTTATTCCAACCAGTACACGTAGTGAATTGTTGTAGTATAACTTTAAAAAGGCCATAGTCCTATCAAACAGTATGGAAACAAATACTGTGTTAACTTTAAATGCTTCCAAATCAGAAACATTGAAGAAGATGTGTGCCGAGAGAGGTGTTTCCTCTCAAGGCACTAAATTGGAAATGATCCAAAGAATCGTGGCGTGGCAAGAAGCGCAGCTTGACGCTATAACTTCTGAGGACAGTGCGGAAGGTGATGGGGCTGCTCTCACTGGTAGAACCGACGGTTCTGCCGCCGCACTGATCCATCGCGACCACGAGGACAGGGAGGATGTGATGTCTAATGTTTCCTCTGCCAGTGCTGATGGGGAGGCTATGCTTGAATTCAAGAAGCAAGAGCTGCGGTTTAGGCAGCAGGAGCTTGAATTCAGCATAGCCAAACTAAAAATCGAACAGGCAGAAAAACAGAAAGACAGGGATCACCAGTTGGAACTGGCCAAGCTTCAGGTTGCAAATGGGTCCAAGGGTCCTGGACATGGGTCTGGGGCTTCCTCTCATCCACGGTTTCCGAAAGATCTGCTCAGTGTGTATGAAGAAAGGAATGACATTATGGACTGGCTGAATGCGTTTGAGTATGCATGCGAAGTTCAAGAAGTTGACAATGCTGATAAGATTGCGTGGTTGCTCAGTAGACTGCCCCATTCTGGCTGTAGTGCCATTATGGAAATGTCGAAGGCTGAGCGAGCTGATTTTGCAATGTTAAAGCAAACTCTCATTTTAAAGTTTGGGAAGACTCCGGCCCAATATTTAAAGCGTTTTCGAGAGTATAAGAAAAAGGAAGGTGGTACTTGGGTATCTTATGTCGCTGAATCTTTGAAAAACTTAACTGGCTGGGTCGAAGGTTATAAGGTTTCTACCTTCGAAGGCATGATCAATCTTGTCATGCTGGAACACATTTTTGCTTCTTCTTCCCCGGAGCTTAAGCAGCATTTGGCCGATTCGAAGGAGATAGATCCTAAGAAGCTGGCCATTGCAGCAGACTTATGGGTGTCACATCGAGTGTCCCATAAGGACAAAACTCATCCTGGTAAGCAGGAGGAAGGGAAAAAGTCCAAAGATATGGAGGGTGGGGAATCTGCTAAATCTTCTTCCCAAAAGGGCCACAAAAAGAAAAACAAGGGTAAGACACAAGAGAACTCACAGGGTAGTGGAGGTCAGCCTCCGAAACAGAACTCTGGTTACAATAAGCCTCCCTACGTAAACAGACCCACTGGGGCTTGTTTTTCTTGTGGAGCAACTGACCACGTGAAGGGGTATCCCCGTTGTAAGGTTAGACCTTTGGGGGTCCACTCCGCTAATCTGGCCTTCTCCTCCTACGAGGAAGAAGAGATTACAGGAGCATCCTTCTCCTCAGACTCATTTCCCAGCGGAATAGAGGCTGAGGTAGTTTTAGTGTCCCTGGGTTCCTGGGAGCCTAAAGTCGCAGAGGCTTATGCTAGGATTCCGGATAATACCAAGCACTACTTTAAAGACAGTGTGCTGATCAATGGAGTAGATACTCCAGCTCTTAGGGATAGTGGGTGCAGTCGCACTGTAGTGGATTCTACCTTGGTAGACTCAGAGGAAGTTGCCAGAGCTACTCTGATGCCCACTAAGTTGGCTGACGGCCCCCTCCGTATGTTTCCAGTAATACCTGTAAATCTTACTTTAAATGGTACAGCAGTCAGGATTCCAGTGAGCATTCAGAGAAACGTCCCGGGAAAGGTCTTGTTGGGTAATGATCTCAGAGCTTTAGGGCTCGTAGGAGACACTGCCGAAAGACCCTACACACGGTCTCAAGCACGGGCAGCATTGGCCAAGTCCAATACGCCGCCCCAGCCGAAGGGGAAACCCAAGGCGAAAGGAGTCTACAAGTCAAGACGAGGGAAAGAGAATATTCCCCCGAGCTCGCCTACCACTGCGGTGTAGGAAGTTGGTCAATCGCCCGGGCCTGACGAGGAGGTGGCGATGCCTGAAGTATTCGACCCCAACGATCATCCTGAACTAAAAGACTTGTTAGTTGAAGGAGGTCCTGATAGGGACGAATTCAGTAAAGGCCAACGTGAGTGCCCATCTCTGGAAGGCCTAAGGAGACAGGCCTGCTCCCAGCTTGAGGGTGAACCTCCTGGGACGCATAGGATTTATTGGGAAGGTGGACTCCTGTATAGTGAGCCCACAGAGTCTACAGAAGGAGACCATAGGAGGTTGGTGGTTGCCCTTGCTGTTAGGCCCTTCCTCCTGCAGTTGGCGCATGAAGTTCCCCTTGCTGGTCACCTTGGTATGAAGAGGACCAAGCAAAGGTTATCCATGCACTTCTACTGGCCCAAGATGGGGGTGCAAGTAGAAAGTCACTGCAGGAGTTGTGCCTCCTGCCAGTTGTCTGGTAAGGTTGGCGCGACAATCCAAGCTCCGTTGGTACCGCTCCCAGTTGTGGGGGTACCATTTGAAAGGGTAGGGATCGACATGGTTGGTCCCCTTGACCCGCAAACATCCTCGGGCAATAGGTTTATCCTGGTGCTGGTCGACCATGCAACCAGGTATCCTGAGGCCATCCCATGGAAAACTGTAATTGCCAAGTCAGTTGCAGAAGCTTTACTCGGCATATTTACTAGGGTTGGCTTCCCTAAAGAAGTTGTGTCGGATCATGGCAGCAACTTTATGTCGAAGTATAGGCAGGCTATGTTGAAAGAATGTGGGGTCACCTACGGGTTCTCTTCTGCATACCACCCCCAGACCAATGGTCTGGGGGGGCGTTTCAACAGAACGTTAAAGAGCATGATTGGGGCTCTGGAGGAGCCTCAGAGAAGAAAATGGGATCTTCTTTTACCATGCTTACTGTTTGCCTACCGAGAGGTACCACAGGAGGGTGTTGGCTTCAGCCCCTTCGAACTTCTGTTCGGTCATCCCGTACGGGGACCCTTAGCCATCGTCAAAGAGGGATGGGAGATGCCCACTCCCCCTGTTACTACCAATGTAGTTGATTATGTGCTAGGGCTCAGAAAACGGATGGTACTTCTGATGGGCTTGGCTAGTGATAAATTGAAGGCAGGGCAAGCGCTGGTGAAACATTGGTACGACCAGAAAGCTTCCCTCATCAACTTTACACTTGGTCAGCAAGTCCTGATCATGAATCTCATAAGGCCTCGAGCTTTACAGGACAAATGGTCAGGCCCTTGCCCAGTGGTGGAGCCCCTGGGTGAGGTTAACTATTCAGTGGACCTTGGAAGGCCTGGACAGGCTCCAAAAGTGTTTCACGTGAATAGGCTGAAGGTTTTCGTCCCAAGCGGCGAAATCGCAGCACTGCTATTGGCTTCAGACGTTGAGGAAGAGGAGTCTGAACCTCTCCCCGACCTGTTCCCAAGCAGTCCTTCAGATAGCTCTTTTGAGGGTGTCCGAGTGGCCCCTCACCAAAATGGACAAGGCTCAGTGGTTTACCTTGGACATGAAGTAGGTGGAGGGAGGAGACAGCCTCTACTCAGTCAGGTACAAGCAGTACAAGACTGGCCTACCCCCACTACGCAAACCCAAGTGAGAGCCTTTTTAGGACTCACAGGGTATTACCGCAATTTTGTGGCAGACTATGGCACCATAGCTGCTCCTCTGACTGCCCTCACAACTCCGAAGAAACCCAAGAAGGTAACTTGGACCGACGAGTGTGAGAAGGCCTTCAATGGCTTAAAAGACTCCTTGTGCCAGGCCCCTGTCCTCAGGGCCCCTGATTATCAAAGACCTTTTATCGTGCAGACGGATGCCTCTGACACTGGGATAGGAGCTGTACTATCACAAGTAGATGAGAAGGGTAAGGAACACCCTATCGGTTTTATTAGTCACCAGCTTAAGGACAGAGAGCTCAGATGGTCCACGGTAGAGAAAGAATGTTTCTCTGTTGTGTGGGCCCTAAGGAAGCTGAGGCCCTACCTCTATGGGACCCACTTCACTGTGCAGACTGACCATAAGCCGTTAAAGTGGCTAATGAACATGAAGGGGGAGAATCCAAAGTTGCTTAGGTGGTCCATAAGTCTACAAGGCTTCGACTTCACTATTGAGCATAGGCCAGGTGTCCAACATAGCAATGCTGATGGGTTGTCCAGAATGTTTAACCGACCTGAACAAGAGACTCATCCAGGGGTGGATTAGTTCCCCCTGTCCATAGTCTGGGAGGGGCGAGTGTTAGGAAAGATTTCGTAATTGTAGGTAATTTTCCTTCCATGTGGCAACCCCTAAACTTTTCGCTGTTGTTTTCACCTTGTTCTTGACTTTGCCAGAGAAGTGCAGCCTTCTGCCGCACTCCTCTGGGCTTTCGCTCTTTTCTTACGGGGAAACTGACATGCCCTTAAGACAGTCAGTACCGGGGAACGCTGTTTCCCGTAGTTTCTTTCATCGAGTTGCGGCTTTCGCGCAACATGACACAAGAGGGCACTGTAAGCTAAGTTACAGCTCTCTTGGGTCTCTAGCCTTCTACAGGCCCTAGATACTCTTTTAGGATGGTATTTGATTGGTGCAAGTCATTCAGGGACTGGAATGGTGGCAGCGATCGTTTTGTTTATTTTGAGCTCCTTTTGGCGTTCTGAGCACGTTTTTCGCACTGAACCCAAAATGGTGGCCTGGCTCCCAAAATGGCCAGACCACGAGGCTCCTTTGTCCTGTCCACTGACCGTCTTGCCCCCTTCACCTTCCCCAGGTCGGGCGACCCGGGGCCTTCCTTATTTGGGCATGTACTTTCCCGCGAAACGTGGTTGCTTTCGCGGGCTTCTACATGTCGTTTGTGTGCCTCCAGGGTGTGGGCTGGGATGTCTGGTCCCAATACACATCCTGGGTGCCAGAGAGTCTAGGGTGGTGTGAATGCCTGGGACCAGCGTGGTCCGTGATTGGTCCACGTATGGTGTGTGTGTTGATGAGCGGATCTCCCATTGGCTCCCCTCCGTTTTGGCGCGAAGGGAACCGTGGATAAGAGGGAGCTGGAAACACCACTACCAGGTCGATCTCCTGAGTTCTCACGAACGAAGGAATACAGGAGCCAAGTATCCTGCAACCAAGAGGCTGGACCGAGGAATCGCTGGTGACCCGCTGAAGGAATCCTCCTTTGCACTGCTGTCGTCCTGTGAAACCCTTTCCTCCTTTGATCGAACCAGAAGGCCTGTACTGGTGCTTCGACCTTTGGAATAGCAGGAACAGCTATTCCCGGCGACTTCATCATCTCCTGTCAAGTAAGCCTTCGGAAGTGTCTCTGGGCCATCCAGTTGACTGATCAGCTTACAAGGGAGTCCTGCTCTGTAACCGCCGCCAGGTTGTGTTGTATTCCGAGTCCTTGTCACTCTCCCACGCTTCGTACACTTGGCGTTCCCAAGTCTGAAGGGAGGAGTGTACATTTGGCTCGAATACACACGGCCGCTCCGTTGTCCTGCTGCGGCAACAAACTGTGCTGGTTTCGTCGATTGGGACGTCTTTTTGCTCTACACGACTACGAGGCGTTCCCTGCTCTTCTGAACCTGCCAGCTGCTGAAACTAACGTGGAGAAGCCTGGGTCTGCTTGCTTCGGGGACCGGTGAGTAGTTTAGCTAGGATCTGGTCGCCCTCCTGCAGTCGCCCATTGCTTTTCCCCGCTGTGTAAAAACAGCACCCTTTTGTCCGTACTCGCGCTCTGCTTCTGCTCGCTGTGGAGGCTGCGCTTGAGTTGCGGAACCTGTTCTCCTTCTGCTGTGCACTAACCCGAACTGCCTGACTTCCTCCGAAGAGCTTCCCCTTTTGCCCGTTGGCACCGGCGTGGCAGGTACTTTGAGCACAAGGCTCCACTCTTCGCAGGGCTCGGACTTCCATTTAGTTAGGTGTCTCTGAAGGCGAACTGAGTCTAAAGCGTTATCGCACTGCCTGTTTTCCTTTCCTTTCAGGTGGACTACATATTTCGTGCTTTAAACGCTTGCGACTGTGCATTTGTATATATATTGTGTTGATATGGTATGTGTTGGTTTAATATTGTGATATTGTGATTTTCTCGCTACGGTCATTGTTTTAAAGGCCTTAAAATAAATGCGTATCTATTTTTGATATAACAACTGTTTGGAGTAGTTTGTAAGCGCTCTTGCTTTGTGTGCTCATTGCGGGCTTTCAGTCACCCTCACCCCTCTTGAGACCTAGTCTTGACCGCCGCGATCGCTACCTTGATTGGTCTGGCTTGTCCAGAGGTTACCCTGTTCCAAGTAATTAGGTTGGCCTTCTGAACTTCTGCGCCACCAGGACAGAGTTCAGAAATCCGTCTTAACACCAACCAACTACCATCGAACACCCACCACACCCCCACCCTCTCACCCTAACATCTCTCTCGCTACCCACACCCACCCAATCCCCATTCACGCTATTCGCACCCAGCCAAACTAACACCACCCTGTCTACCACCACCCACCCTACCCCCACCCTCTCTGGTATTACCCCATTACTGTGCACCGGATACAACTGAATCCGAAAATGCAGAGTTTTTTTAATACACATTTCTCAGCAATTGTATTTGAGGGTGAGGGAAGTATGGGAGTGGGGCGTGGGGTCTGTGCGTAAAGAAAAAAAGAAATTGAATGTATTTCTGATGTGCAGTAATCACATAGATCCCCTCTCAACCCCCACCTACCCACCCTCCTCCACTCTTTCTACTCTCACCCACTTATCATACACCCACTCTCTACACGCACCCGCCCTATGATACCTCCACTCTCTCTAGCACCACCCACCCTACCCTAGCCTACCCGACCCGCACTGTATCTGCCCCCACCCACCCTAACCTCACTCTCTCTGCACCCACCCTACCCCCACTCTCTCTACCCACCCACCTACCCCCACTCTCTCTACTCCCACCCCCAATCCTCACTCTCTCTACCCACTCTCAGCCATCCCACCCCTACTCTCTCTACCCCTCAAACTCTCTATACCCACCCACCCTACCCCCACTCGCTCTACTCCCACCCCCAATCCTCACACTCTCTACCCCCTCCCGCCCATCCTACCCCCACTCTCTCTACCCCATCCCACCCATCCTAACCCCACTCTCTCTGCCACCACCTACCCCACCCTCACTCGCTCTACCTCACCCCACCCACCCTACCTCCACTCCCTCCACCCTCACCAAACATCCCACATCCTCTCTACACCCACCCATACCGCAATCTCTCTACCCACCTCTCTCTACAAACCCTCACTCTCTACCCGATCCTTCCTCTCACACTCTTGCTTTATTTGTTACCCTCTCACTCTCAACCTTTCTCGCTCATATTTCCACTTTCTCATCATCGATGGCACCCGCTGTCAATCATTTCCTTCCTTGCTCTATTCTCCTTCCTTCTCATTCTCTTCCACACCCACACCCTTCATCCCATCCTACTTTGAAACTTTGCACTCTGTTCCTTGCACCCTGGTGTCTATAAATGCAAAATGTAAACAGTAAAAACCAAAAGTATTGGCTTGGCCAATGCGGGCTCTTGTGCCAATCATTGCTGTTTCAAAATAAAGCAAGACACTATGTGGAAGTGTGTGTTCAAAGAACTAGACAGTAGAAATCGATTGCTCATCCTGTGCATTGTGTGGCCTCTGTTTAACATTCTGCGTGTGTGTTTATGAGGAAAAAGGAGATTATGTCAGAAACAACTGCTACATTTACCATCATAACATGGGGAGGGCATACGTAAGTGGACTCCCCGTGATGTTTATGTGACATACAAAATGATGAAATTGCTACAAAGTGTATGCGGACTTTGTGGACAAACACGCCACTTCCAGGAGCACTGATTGGACCTGTTCATCAACCCACGTTCACAGATACTGTAAATCAGTCAAGATTAGCACAAACATTCCTCTGCGGCACAGGCATTTCTTCTGCTAGAACACAGGCTGCCAGCCCCTTCTCCGAAGTAGGTGAAAGGTAACCTTTCAGAAGGAATGTAATAGGAAGCGAGGAACAATGTGCCTCCAGAATTGCAGCTTACTGTGCGAGTGGCGAAATGTTTGGATTGCATTTTCATTAAGCTCACATAACCCTTTCATGGTTTTCCAGTGACATCGTCTCAGAATAAACAGTGTCAACGTCAATCTGAGCTTTGTTGGTTACGTGGAAAGCCATGAAGGGCCATTTCAATATCACATGGTAACAGAATATTTTAGAAGTATTTTTGTAGTGTAACATTTTGATAACACAGGCTATTGGCCACTCATCTTATAGATGAAACGCAATATGATCGTGTCTGTTAAAACATATTTTACATTCTGTAAAATTCATCAAGACTGTTTTTGACTTTCCTGGTTTCATTGATAATCATTTCTGAAAAAGGCAACAGAATATGTAAGCACAATTTATCTAAGCAATATCGCCCTCGTGGCAGGGGCATTATCCAATCAGGTAATGCCCCGGGCCTTCATTAGGGCCCTCGCTTCCCTCGGGCCTATAACTATGGGCCCGGGGCATTACCTGAGTCGGTAATGCCCCCGCAGCGAGAGTCATATTGCTTTTAGTACCCCGGCCCGCAAGAATTGCGTGACCGGGTCACTAAAAGCATTTTTTTCTGTCCCGAAACTTTTCAGGACAGAAAAAAGAAAAAAAAACACCAAGAAAATGGCACTTCGTTTTCCCTTTCCCGGTGGCCATCGGGAGGGGACGCGCTCGAAACAAAAGTATTCCCAGCGCGTCCGCTCCCAAAAAAAAAGGAGACGAAGGTAAGTGGGGTTGGGTGGGAGGAAGGAAGGGAGCAAGGGGTACTAATATTTGTTAAGGGTAATGGAAAGCCAACATGTCTGTGTTCAACCTTCTGCAGTTGTCCAGAGATGATGCAGCCGTACACCCTCTTTTTTCTGTCTGAGAAGTAGCACCCTGCTGCTGCTCTCGGGTGTTGTCTTACGTGTTCAAGACCAAGGAAGCAGATTTGTCCCATAGGATTATCATGTGCTTTGGCTGAATGTTCTGCCATGGAGTATTTGGCATTACTGTGTCTGATCTCCCTCAGATGTTCACATATTTTAATCCTGCTTTTCCATATTGTGTTCCTTAAATATTTAAGAACTCAAGCACAGCTGACTCTGTGATCAAAGGAACTCCTTTGACAGTTCCAAAAAGTACTAATATTGTGTTTTGTTGTGTGTTGAATTAATTCGTTATATTCAGTAAACATGAACATGTTTTCCAGCTCCCAGATTTAAATGAACCCAGCTATAATTTGGGTAGCCCTGAAATCCTGTTAATGGTGGACATTTTGAATTGATTGGGGAATGTTAAGGTTTTGAGATGGAGTGTTTTAAGTACTTAATGTGTGCAAAAGATTATATAACACCGTTGAGATATTCATCTAATTATACTAAGCCCCAATATCTCACTGTAATGCAACTTGTTTTGTGCTATTTATCATCAATTTGTTCCTTGGTGTTTATCTAACCTGATTCGACGATTGTAATATAGGCTTTTTTCCATCCTGCACCGTGTTTTCAGTATCACAATCTCTTCATCAACTGGGCCACCCGCACAGTACTCCTTTCCACAGACAGGTGCACCCAAGTGTGTTGTGACCAAAAGGAAGCACAATGTACACACGGACGGCCAGCATATCGAGCCACACACTTCGGGGTTCTGAACAAAAGCCCTGCAGCATATCAGGAGTTTGAGAACATGTTTTCGACCACAGAATCCATCCCACTTCCACCACACCCTCCCTATGATTGTGCCATCAATCTGGAACCGGAAACAGTTATTCTGAATTCCATGAGCCCTCCAAAAAAAGAGGAATTATGCAAATATGTAAATGACAGCCTGCAAAAGGGATATATCACACTACCGGATTCAGCTGCGGGTGCTCTAAGAAAGAGGGCACGCTGAGGCCCTGTATGGATTATACCAACTTGAATAACAATCACAAGAAATATCGGTACCCTATATCGTTGATTTAAAATATATTGGTATCTTTGACGGTGGCTTGTATCTTTACTAAATTAGACCTCAGGGGTGCTTAACATTTATTATGGAATAAGGCAGGTAATGAATGGAAAACCACCTTCAAGACCCAACTGGGGCATTTTGAATACAAAGCCATGCCCTTTGGACTCTGCAATGCGCCTGCCATTTTTCTGCGCTTCATGGAACACATATTTTTAGATCTATTGGGTCTTTCGGTGTGGGTGTATCTGGATGACATCTTGGTATTCGTCACTACATTGGAAGAACATGAAGTACATTTGCAGACCGTCCTGTCTAGGCTAACACCCATTTGCATGCTAAGCTGGAAAAATGCCTCTTCCGTCAAACACAGATGGAGTTTCTGGGATATCTAATCGGAACAGAAGGAGTGCAAATGGATCCACACACGGTACAAGCCATACAGGATTGACATAGACCCCAGTTGATAAAAGCCCTTCAGTGCTTCCAGGGCTTTGCAACTTATCATCGCTTTATACCTGGATTTTCCCATGTAAGCGCAGATCTAACACCTCTTACCAATACCAAGATAGCCTTTAAATCGGATGAAAAAGCCAAAACTGCCTTATTGACCCTCAAGAAAGCCATCATGTTGGCCCCTATGTTGTGCCATCCTGATGATATGAAACCCTTCCTCCTCGAATTGGATACATCTAGCAAGACATTCGGAGCAGTGTCGCTACAGTAGAATGAAAGCCTACAAACGGAGCATCCAGTGGTTTATTATGACTTACGGATTACATACATTTCAGGTGTCAATAATCTTCAGGTGGATGCCATATCTCGATTCTTAGAAGAACCAGAGACTGTGGAAACCGAACCAACACTCATGTTAATGTTAAAGGTTTTTATACCGCACAGTCTTGCCACTTGCGCAGTCTCATGGCGCTCAGGTGGATCTTTAATGCAAGGGGGAGGGTGAGTGGTTAGTATGATTGAGCGGGAAAAGAGCAAGTGTGCTGTGATGTGCTGTTGGCAGCTCCAGTTCGGAAACACCGTTCACTAAGCCTAAATGCGATTATCTGAAGTTGGCCATTATGTGCTGTTGTGTGAGATTATGTGTGGTTTGTTTTGTTGTTGCAGTGTTGTGAAGTGAGTGCAGATTGTGGTGCTGTAGAGTCTTGGTCGTGTTAAATTCAGCATTTGAAAGGTTTATGCAGAAAAGTGCATTTTTAGTAAGGTTAGTTGGTGGAAATCATAGGGATCCATCTATGTGCATCACACTTCCCACCCCCAAATTCCATCCAAGCTCATCACATCTCCTATGCCTGAATATCTAAGTGCATCATATTTCCCACCCCCGTATTCCATCCAAGCACATCACATCTCCACCCCCGAATGCCATCCAAATGCATCATATTTCCTATCCCTGAATTCCATCTAGGTGCATCACATTTCCTACCACTGAATACCACCTAAGTGCATCACATTTCCAACCACTGAATTCCATCTAAGTGCACCACATCACTTAGCCCTGAGTTCCATCTTGGGTACATGAAAATTAGGTAGCAGTAAAAAACTAACTGATGCATTTTGCCTAAGTGTGAGATATATCTTATGAACACGGTTCGCCTAGATGTGAAATATGGCTGACTATTACGATTTGCTTAGATGTGAAGTAGGCAACTAGCACAATTCACCAGAATGCAAAAAATGGCTAACTAACACAGTTTTCTTAGACGACAACTGAGGTTGCCGTAGGCCTGTGGCTACATGCATCAGACTATAGACAATGGGCCTCATTACGAGTTGGAGCGCAAAGGGATACCAGGCACCGGTAAGGACACCGGTGCCGGTAATCCCTTTGCGCCCTATTCCGAGTTCCCTTAGCGGGTCCTTCTTTAATGCCTGGTTTGACCAGGCGTTAAGGACGGGACCCGTTAAGGGACTTTAGAGCTAATAACGGTACCGCAATTTGCGGTACCGTTTATTAGCGCCTTCCCCCTTCTTATTGAGCCCTATGGAGGCTCAAATGGGAATGGGGAATGGCTTTTTCAATGGCGACATACCGGTCCCGCAAAGGTCGGAATAGACCGGTAAGTCCCCATTGAACGAGGGCGGACTCGGTACCCGTATTGGAGGGAGTCATGGGTTTTAGCAGCGCCATGATTACCTCCAAACTCGGAATGAGGCCCAATGAGTCAATAAGTGGATAAGATAATGAGAATAGTAAGTAGAGTAAGTTACATGGTGGGTCAGTTTATTAGAGTGTAGTAATGACTGTGCCCTCTGCCGAGCCACCTCATGATACTGGAAAGAAACCTGGTGTGTTGCCTGCATCAGTAAGTGAATGTTATGCAATAGGCGATTACCTGTGATCCAGACCTATCTATTTTAGTAAACCAACCCAATGCCAAGAACCAGCAGGGTCTCATCTTTATGGATGACAAGGTTTATGTGCTCTGTGAAGCCCTCCTTGCCATGGTTTTGTCCTATTTTCACGATTCTCTTGCAGGAAGCCATAGGGGCAAAAAAGCTACTCTGGGTATCATTTCTCAGCAATTCTGGTGGCACTGTATGTCGAAGCAAGTGGGCCAATATGTGACCTCCTGCCCGGTGTGCGCTCAGAGCAAAATACCACGAGGGAAGCCCTTTATCCTACTGTGTTCCTTGGCATTGCCTGCATGCCCTTGGCTCACGGTTTCAACAGACTTTATAGAGGACTTGCCCTGATCCATGGGATTCAACTGTATTATGGTTGTGATGGACAGCGTCACCAAGATGGCACATTGTGTCCCTTTCTCCAGTGTTCCTAATGCCAGCCAAATAGCCCATACTTTTCTTCCATAACATATACCACCTCCATGATCTCACTAACGAAATCATTTCGGACCGGGGCTTATAGTGTGTTTCCAGATTCTGAAAGATCCTTTGCGCCAATGTGGTTATTCACAGAGCTCTCAGTTCAAAATACCATCCCCAGAGCAATGGCCAGATGGAGAGGGCCAATCAGACACTAGAACAATATCTGAGGTGTTACCCTAACATGGTACAGGAAAATTGATCATACCTGCTGGAAATGGTGGAAGTGGCATACAACAACTTGGGTCACCCGTCCAATCATTTTTTCCAGATTTTTTGTGCTTCAGGATTGCAACCAAAACCCGTCCCTCAACAATGCATCATACCGAGCTCTGTTACCTCGGCGGACGTGCTGGTGACTCAGGTACAGGCCATTCATTGGTTGGCTGCCACGGCACTCAAGGAGGCAAGTGACAGGAGCAAGAGGCAGGCTGACAGGAAGCATACTCAAAAGCATGATTTACATATGGGACAACAGGTATGGCTATCATCCAAGAACGTGCCCCTGCAGAACCTGCCTTCCAAGCTGGCTCCTCAATTCCTGGACACTTTCCATATGTCTCATCGTATTTCCCCTGTGGCCTTTTGGCTGTGCCTACCTCCCACCTGGGGTACTCATCCTGTTTTTCATGTCTCATTGTTCAAACCATTAGTTCCTGATGCTTTTGGCTGTCTTTTTCCCAAACATGCTTCCATGCTAGTGGATGGCCAGTCTGAATACGTAGAACGGAGATCTTTGATTCTCGATGGCGCAGGGGCTGTCTGGTCTTTCTGGTGGACTGGATGGGTTATGTCCTGTGTGACCAGTCCTGGGAACCTTCCTCTCATGTCCATGCCCCCCTCCAGTTGGTTTGGGATTTGTTCTGGAAGCCTGGTGCCCTGGGAAGGTGTGTCGTGTTAGGCACACTGTAAACAGCTTGCACAGTCGCGCAGTGCTGCCTCACTTACCTGGTGGGTCCTGGTGCCTGTACCGGCACTGGCAGCTTCTCCCATGGGTGGCTGCTTCAGGGATACATGGGGGATCGCGGTGGCCTTGCAATCCATGGAGGGCCACCTTGGCAGGCGGTGCAGAAAGCCACAAATGACAGTCTGGACACAACGAGGAGTGTGGCCCGGCATTCCCATTGCCATGGTGACTTCTTCCCATACAGAGATGAGGAGAGAGCATTGGTGGGCTATAAAAGCCATTCGGGAACACTTGACACTCCCTGCCAGCCCTGTGTTCTCCTTGTGCCTGCTAGAATGTCCTTGCTGCCCTGCCCTTTCCTTTAGCCTTACCTGTTTCCAGTCATATTCTCTTCTTCTTGGGTTCCCCCTGGCCCTGCCCCTCTGCTGTGGGCTCATATCCCCCTCTCCTGACGGCTCCTAGCCCTGCTGCCATCTGCTCTCCAGTTTCTTTGGCCTTCCCTCTGTTGTCCCTGCTGTACCAGCCCTCTGCTCCTGTGCTGCCTGTTTCTGAGTCCTGCTAAACCGGGTTTGGCTCCTGTCATCCCTCTTGCTTTGGGGGTAAGACTGCTGTAATGGCATTGATACCCTCTTGTTGGCTCCCCTTCCAGTGTTCTGCGCTGTCCCTGTTCCACAATAATACAGGGGATGCCACCACATGGCATAGGGAAATCCTTCAGGGATCCATAAGAGATTCCATTCCTCTGAGGTTCCTTAGGAGGGTACTTCCTGTGCTGCTCACACTTTATTCTTTGCCATGGCGACACCACCAATTCCATGAGAAAGCAAGAAGGTTTCAGATACCAAGCACAAGCAAGCCTTAGACTTAGAGCATATCACTTTGTCACTATGAATGTCCTTCACAGTAATCTTTTTCTGTTTGTGTCCAAGTTAAGCAGAATGATAGTTGCATGCTATGGACCCGGTCAGTATGGGGATTCCTCTCTGTACTTGTCTGGGAATTCCTAAACCTTAACAAATAACAACTGTATCTAAGTAGAGCATATCTTTGCATGGTCATGTGTAAACTGCATCTGCGCATATGCTAGCAGTACATGGGAATATGTATGGAATAACTGGGCACAGAATGGATGCATCTGGGAGTAGCTATTTCTTTGGCCTTATGTGGCAATACCCTGTAATGAGAAATGATAAAACTCTTTACAAAATTCTCAGACTACCAAGATGAAATTAAATTGAAAACATATCTCAAAAATTCTTCTTTGATGAAAGTTGTTACCAACAGGATGGGGTATATACATAGCAATCTAAAAATGACAGAACCATAAAAAAACATGGATCTAAAAGCATCCACCCTGTGTCATCAGCAGGAAGTTCACACCCTGAAGGCCAAGATAAGTTAACCCCAATAGACACACCATCTACTATTACTCCTGAAAATGTTACTTTATGAACCAGGAAAAGGATTTTATTATGAAAACACAAAAGGTACCGCGTGATTTCATTGTTAAAAAAGGTACAGTGTTTTCATCAGGCAACAACTAGTTTTGAGGACTCTTCCACCCACCCAAAATAAGGCACACACAATTTTCATTCATTTAAGGAAGTTCTTTTTATGAACCTGGGACTTCCAATTTATCAATATTGATTCCCTTTAACCTCTACACTCTTTCGGAACAAGAAACATGCAGGTTTGTACAAAAGGCCTATTTGTTAACAAAATATAAATAATAACTATTCTAAGATTATCCCTCGTCTGTGCTACGGCCTTGAATTGTTCCCTGCATGGGCCGTTAGCGAGATGCATAAATATGAAGCCCTGATCTGGCGGTCAGTCTTGTATTGTCTACCCAAGTGTGTGTACCATCATCTGCAATTAAATATGAATTAGATTTACAGTCAACCCAAAGCTTGTACCGGAAATTATGTGTGAGCTCGGGTGAATCCTTATATGCACTAATGAGTAAGTGGGTAAGGGAGGGAGTATCACAAGAGGGCTTTGTTTTTCAGTTCTATGAAGAATGTTTAGCGCTGCTATTAAAGCTGGGGGTCACAGTTGAAACTCTTTTATACTCCCGTGCTTAAGTGAAGATGCTGCTTCGACACAACGACTGGGGCGAGACTAATGACGCAGTAATGGAGAAGAAGTTAGATTCTCATATTATATCATGTCAAAAATTAATAGGTTGTCCCGAGCCCTATTTAAACGTTTCCCAAATAAGAAATCGTGTCATAATGCGTGTTAGACTAAATGTACTCCCGACAAGAGAGATCTTATCAATAAGAGGGGTTGTAAGGGAAGAAATTATGAGATGCTGTTTTTGTAAAACAACAGACTCCATGGAAACACTAGCACACTTCTTGACTGAATGTGATGCCCTTAGAGGGGAGCGAATTGAGTATTGCATTGAACCCCGAATGGGTTTATCCAGATCAACTATGGTGGACAATGCTTCATAGTAAACCAGTTGCACTAAACTTGGCAGTAATAAGATTTTTATCAGTGATATGTAATTTTTTTTAGGCGTGAGGTATATTTTTTTCAGGTATGCACAGCTGACTATACTTCACTAATGTGAATTTTTTTAATGGACACACAAAGAAATATGAATTAAAGAATTGTAGTAATTATCTATGCACATTTGTCCTAGTACCAAATTTGTATCCATAGCCACAATTGTATGTTGAGATGTACTTTCTTTAAATTGATTGATCGACAGTTTTATTGACATGGTCTTAAATTGAGAATTTGCATTTGTATTTATATAATTGTATCTGTATTTGTATGTTATATGTGCTTTTGAATGCATTCTGCTGAAATCAATTGATCTATAGTTTTACTGTGTTTTTCATTGTATTTTTGTAAAGGTTTTTTATTAACCAAAACAAATAAATACAATATAAATAACAATCAATTTAAATATAAACATATTATACATCTATTTAAATCCAATTTTAATAGGGACTACAATGAACAATAACCAATACACTAGTCACCTCAATTTTCTATGCTATGTTTACATGAATGTAGACTTTTGTAAACACACACATCACCATCTGCACCTTTGATTTACCCTGCACATGCCTTCACCATGCGCTGAAAATGCATGGGGCTCAGGATAAAACTGTCATTTTAAAGAACCGCAAATAAACACATACATTTCCTGCCTATCAGAGTCTCTCTAATTCCCATTTTACTAAATGGACATGTCAGAATTTCAAACACAGTTGTAGAAAAGAGAAAAATGTATGTTTGCTAAATTCACTTTAATAGTGCTTCTATTTCATTACTGCGTAAAAGTGTTCATTTCTCATTTTCAATGGACCACTTAAAGGTGGGAGAATGGCTAGCGGTTATTCGCCCTTTCCTCTTTATCTTGAAAGCTTCAGCAGCAGTAACAGAACTCTGCTTGGTGATATAACTAGGAAATGACTTCCATTACCTTATTGTTCTGGGTATGGACATAGTGAGATAACCTTTTGACTCCAGGAATACTTCCTCTGTGCTTGATTATTACACACAGGAGGCAGGAGATCTCCCAGTATAAACACCAGAGGACCTTTTCTATCACATTTTTAATTCCAGAAGCACATACACTTCTGAAATATGTATTAATTACTCAGGATGCATAGCCAATTAATTTACCCAAATTATATTGTGACATCACTATTTGACTTTGTGAGCATATTCATTTACGTGTTACTTTGGACAGCCATTTTGTAGTTTTTGAACTTGTCATGAATAATCATCTTAATATGTACCTAGGATAACCATACATAAATAAGGGGACACTGACATCGAGTCTTAAAAAGTATTGGATTTAAATGTTCATCATACATGCTCTATAATTTAACATAAATCTGCTCTTTCTTCTATCAGCACACTCACTGCATGCCACAACCTTTCTAACCACGCCACCAGCACGGAGGAGAACAATGATCCTACCCTGCCACTCACTCACTCACTCACTCACTCACTCACTCACTCACTCACTCACTCACTCACTCACTCACTCACTCACTCACTCACTCACTCACTCACTCAGGATAAATCAGATAAACCTATCACCAAACCCACGCCACCTCCTTTAAAGGCAGCACTAGTGAATGCTAGGTCTATTCCTGGCCACACACTTGACATTGTGGACCTCATCACAAAAACAACCTTGATATCCTAGCCGTATCAGAAACATGGCTTCACGCTGCCACTGGTCCCTCATTGTCTCTTGTCATTCCACCAGAATATGCCATCTATCAGGAAGACAGACTTGATTCCAGAGGCGGTGGGGTCACTCTCATAGCTAGAGACTCATTGCCCCTCAGATAAATACATACTACCCCTTTCTCTGCTGGTGAACTCTTGACAGTAAAAGTGAGCCTCTCAGACCTCCGCAATAACCTTACATGTAGTCTAACATGCCCCTGGTCCTCTCCTTTCACTCGAAGAGGATATCCTGCAACTCCTTGCCAACGTCAGACCTTCCTCCAAACCCTTACGTTTCTGTGACTTTAAGCTGCCCCTCAATGATGAGTCAGATCTTAACGCTCTATCCCTAGCTAACTCCCTTAATGAACGAGGCTTTGACCAACACATCCTTAGCCCCACTCACTCTAAAGGTTGCACCTTACATTGGCTGGCTGACCTTAACTGCAATATTGCCATCACCTCCAATCAGCCATGCCCTTGGACCAATCACAATGTCATTGGGCCTCATTACGACCCAGGCGGTAAGTTACCGCCTGGGCCGTGACTTTACCACCATGGCGTAAACTACGTTTACGCCATGGTGGTTGGCGGACTTACCGCCCCATTCCGACCTAGGCGGGGCGGTAAGTCCCCAATCCCCATTTACCCTTCCCCATTCCCATTTTTGCCCCATAGGGCATAATGGGAGTGGGGAAGGCGTTAATTACGCCACCGTAAATTACGGTGGCGTAAATAACTCCATGGTCCCTTAGCGCCATGGATTTTAACACCTGCTAAAAGCAGGTGTTAAAAGCACCATGGCGCTAGGGGACCTCGTAATCAGGCGGTAAGGGTCGGCGCTGTTAACGCTGCCGTAAACCCCTTACCGCCTGAGTTGTAATGAGGCCCATTCTATTTACTATTCCAGCTTTCAATCCTCAACCTTCAGTGGCACCACCGTTAACCTCTTCTGCCACAAGGAGCAACAGAAGGATCTCCAAATCTCTTTTCTTGCCATTGCTAGACATGTTAGTGCACCCGGAGTCTCAATCCAATGACCCATCCGCATTGGTAGACCTGTATAATCAAACACGTATGCAGGTTATCAACGCTGTGGCACCCCTTGGCACCCCTCAAGCTATGGAAAGGTAAAGCTGTTGCACACCGCAAAGCTTATTTCTCCCCTGAACTTAAAACCCTCTGTCTACTGAAATGCAAGGGTCAAACTCAGTGAAATAAAAACCCCACCAAGCTCAATAAGGCCAGCTTTATCTTGGCATCAAAGGAATACAAACAATTAATGTTGTTCTAAAAGAGCGATTACTACAACACCACAATTGCAAACTCAAAATCCAGCATGAGAGAACATATCACAATACTGCGTGACCTTGAAGCCCCAGCACCCACCCCTACTAACTGCTCTCGGGACAGCACATAGTGCGCTAATATTCAAAGTTCCCTGCTACTTAAAATCAACACACTACAAAAAAAGATAATTTCTGAAAGAGACACTTTGGGTAGCACCACCCTTGCTATCCTTAGTGTGAGGCCCCAAGCACTCTTCTAAATACGCTCCCATTTGACTTGAAACCTGTCACCGAACTGGAAGTCACTCTGATCATCCAAGTGCTGAAACCTTCACGCTGCCTGGGAGACATATCCCTGGCAACAGTAATCAAGGACTGCACTGAATCACTTGCACCCTTTTGGACCACCGTTATCAACACTTTCTTCTCCTCATGCCCTGTGCCTAGTAGTCTCAAGGATGTTGGTTACTTCCATTCCTAAAAAAGCCTACTCTTTACTAAGCCATCCCTACAAACTACCACCTTATTTCCGCCATTACCTTTCTCCTTAAAATTCTGGACCATGAATTATACCTTCAGATCCAGACCAACCTGAAATCCAACAATTGCCTGTGTTTGCGTCAATCTGGATTCCATCCTGGTTTTGGCACTGAATCTGCTTTTCTGTACCCAAAGTATCAGGTGGATGAGATTAAAGATGCTGGCAAAATAGCCTTACTTCTGCTACTCAACCTTTCGGATGCCTTCGACTCAGTTGACCACCAAATTTTGTGATGCCACTTGCCAACCAGCACACACTTCTTTCCGGAAGCAATCTCCTGGATTTCCTCTTTCGGGTCTGACAGGTCCATGAGAGTGTTCTCAGCTAATGTGGCAGCCCCACCAGCCCCTGTCACATGTGGTGTCCCTAAAGGCTCTTGTGTCTCTCCAACCTTAAACAATATATTCACCAAATCTTTACTTGACCTGCTTGATGACGAAGGTGTCGCCTACATGAACTATGCAGACAACGCGCAGACCCTCTTTCCCCTTACTGGCGACTACACTATCAACAAAAACAACCTGCTGTCAGTCTACCACACCATACAGGCATGGATGTTTTCCACCTTCTGTTCCTGAATGACGACAAGATGGAACTTCTCCTGGTGGGCTCCCAAACATCACTGAAAAAGCTCAACCCATCATGTAAATCATTCACTATTGAAGGCAACACCATCCAATTGTCCAGCAATGTCCAGACATTGGGTAATGCCACCCTGTCCTTATCTAGGCAGGTCAATGCGATCGCCTCCTCGGCAGCATACACAGCTAAACTCATCAATGCTTGCAGACTGTTTCTGACCCCCAACAAATGCATCACTTTCACCAGAGCACTTATTGAATCCAGATTGTACTACTGCAATGTCCTATTTGCAGACACCGCCTCACGCAACATTAACAGATTGCAAGTAATTCAAAATAATGCTCTCAGAGCCACCCTCAACATCCCAAAGCGTGAACACATTTCTGTAGCAAGATGGAAAGTACACTGGTTACCCATCCGTGAGCACATCACTTTCAAAATCTTAGCAATCACGCAGAAATGCCTCACCAATTCAGTACCAAAATACCTCTCACAAAAACTCTCCAAAGCCCAATCGACCAGATACACACGCTCCTCTTACACCAACTTACCATTCCCCCCTTCAGATATAAAAGAGCAGGTGGTGCAGCTTCCCGGTCATAGCCTCTAAGGCCTGGAATTACATACCTTTGACACTGAGATCTGAACATTCATACTGGCTGTTCTGGAAACAATGTAAGACTCTACTCTTCTTGTTGAAAACCGATTGATTATGATCTCATGAACTCTACCTGTACTTGCTCCATCATATGTGTCCTGTTTTATGTAACCAGTGCCTTGATGCCAGCGGGTTTAGTGTGCTTAACAAATGCATAAATAAATAATAAATAAATAAAATGTCTCTGCACAAGCATTTAGTGCCATACTATTCTTATCTCTGGTTGTGGTATTGCATGCCCATTAGTCATTTATCAGTTATCCTTAGCCACTTTCTGTAATCACAGTAATGAACTGTGTTTCAAATTACAGTGTAATCTAATGACACATTTTACTTATAACATCATCACGTCATGAGCACATTTTCTCACGTTAGATACACAAGTTGGCCATGTTGTCTTTTACAATGTGTTACCCAGTCCTAAGGAGTTGTACACTAAGGTGAGTTATCTAATAAAATGGCCTGTCCATTTGGCCTATGATAAAGTGAGACACCCTCTTAGAGCCTTATCATTCATTCATATAGATACTTAACTGGACATACAGATCATACAATTCTTGAAAGACCAGGATATCATCATTACATCTCAGTCACAGATGGTACGTGGATTTATCCAGCATCTTACTCTCTGCACCACTATTGACGATAGTATTTACACACAGTGGCAGTATTATCATTAGATCATTATTCCTATTGATAATGAAGTAAGACACATCCTAAGTGCCTTATTATTCATGTATAGAGCTATTGATCTGAAAATAGAGACGGTTGAATACCTGAAAGATCGTAGAGGTCTGCTATCATTTCAGCCCTAAATGCTGAGTGGACTCATCTACTATTTCATTCCTTAGACATCTTTGGATGATATCATTAATGTACAGTGCCACTTGTGGCAGAATTTCATGTTGGAGTTTTCTCATTTCAGATTGATATTGAACATGAGAAAATATCACATTTGTATTTGAGTTCTTTGTGAATTCAAACAAAGCCTCTTTGCCAGGAGCTAAGCTTTCAGCTTCTACGTTAGTTCTTTAGACAGATATTTGTCCACAATCTGAATTGATTTATTAAATACAAAAGAATCCACCACCACTTTTAATCTTCATTAACAGGTGATGTTTCAAGAACAGACCTCTTCACTCATCCCAAGAGAAGTTACATTGTCGATCACAATACCTTAAGAGTCAGCCAGGTGAATGAAAATTGAGTAGCATATGAGACTAGGAATATTGATTATATTTATAATTTTGAAGATACCTCACATTGCTCACAATGAAATTTGCTACTGATGAAGGGATTTACACGAAACGCATTGAGATCTATTTTAAAATGTATTCAAGCTATGAATATGCACAACAGTTTGAGTCACCATTTCATAATGATTTACATGTAGTGTCTGAAACATATTTATTGTTAGTTTAATTTTTGACTGACTTTGAGCAGTATTAACAGTGTTCATGGGACAGGAGTGTCCAACTCTGAAGGACACTGTATTGTTTTTTCATTACAGCAGCAACTTCTTATGCCAGAGTTGCATTTTTCTCCCCTGCACCCAAATTCAATTTGTAGTAATCTGAAATGATTTATGAAAATTTGATATAGCAAATAGCAGGTGCACACACTATATTTTGGTTGTTCTGGATTCAACAGAACATCTAGCATTATCAAATGTTAATTCCTTTGAGTTCACAGTAGAGGCATGTATGACTCCTTAGAAGGCTGGTTGTCATGGTACAAGTTCTTTGAAGTTACAGCTGCTGACAGGGCTATTTATGACTCAGTCCTGCCCCCTTGAGTGATTGCAGCAGCTGCCTGTCCCTTGTGCCAAACAATAACTCTCCAAAGGTGCAAATTTCCTTCTCCTGGCTGATGAAAAGATTAGATTAATTGAGAGGGGAGGACCATTTCAATAGGAATACACAACAATCCCAATAAGCCCCTGCACCATTTGAAATTAGTTTTCTGCAGTGGGTGACAAGGATAAAATACCCCTGTCACACACGTAGAATGGCTATACATGTACTCATGGAACCAAATTACTAAGGTTTATCCTCCTACGCCAGGCCCTTAAAAACCAGCCTGTAGTAAAGGTGGCTATAGGAACTTTGGCACCCAGAGCCCAGTGGCCTAGACAACAGTTAGGACCCGTTTCTGCTGGAAGAGGAATTTTAAGGACCTCGTCCTAAGGTCCACATGCACAGGGCAAAATAGTAAAAAATGTATTCTGTCCTTCCTGACACCAGGGCAGAATGAACAATGTGGGCTAACATTAACAGTCCACTTGGTCTTCGTGCAGGCAAGGGGCAGAATACTGAGTCGCAGCTTAAGATATAATGAGTGCATGATCTTAGGACTCATACAGTCCAAGTAGGATTTGTACCCCTTCTCCTGTTTTAGTGATCAATAGGTACTAAATTGAAGAGAGTTGGCCAATCTTCCCTCAATTGCTGCCATCCTTTCCAATTTAAGGGCATATTGAACTTTAGCTTTTGAGCCTGGACTAATTGTCACAGGATGGACCCATAAGTTCCCAAAGCCAAGGTCAGAGAATTGCCTCTTGGGGTGCACTAGCCAGGGAAGCGCTAAACCACCCTTCTGGGCCATTACGTCATCCAGTGCTCTGCTGTATTTGAACAAGCTCTCATTTCTCCACAACCTGATCCAATACAAAAGTGGTTTAACCCTACAAAGTTGGTGAATAGATTGCAAAGAGTTGGGGCACTAGTGGTGAAACCCAATATGTTTTGAAGAAAAGCATTCTTAGTCACTGACATGTGTGAAGCTTTGCTACATTTCCAAAGCTTGGGTCCATAGACAGCAGCCTGTCTGGCCTGAGCTTTGTAGGCCTCTCTGGCCACCCGGGTAGCACCTCCTTCATATGTCTTAGCAAAACTGGCAATTGAGCCACTATACCTAGATAAAGTCATGCCTGATTTCTTCAATTGATCACACCAGGAACAGCTTTCATGCACCCTTATGCCCAGGTAATCGTTATGTCTTTACCTGGTCAATACGCAAGCCTTCGAGCACCAGGTCCAGCTGCCACCTTTTTTTCCCCCTGGATCCCTTAAAGATCAAGGCCTTTGTTTTTGAAAAATTAATTACCAGCCTTTTTGTTCACAAAAGCTTGACAAAATGGTCAGCTACTGACATAGGCCCACTGCGGGTCAGGGACAGGAGGACAGCGTCGTCTGCGAACATCAGGACAGGAACCCTGTCTTGGGCCAAAGTTGGAGAATCAGTGAGCGTTGCCAATAGTTTGCAAAGTATTCCATTGATAAACAAGGAAAATAAAAGAGGGGCCAAGTCACAGTCGTGGCGGACACCAATCTCAATATTGAATTTCCTAGAAAGTGCCCCACCCAGTCACCATGAACCCTAGCCCCATTCCCTTGTTATAGCATCATAATAGCTTGTAATAGAGCTGGGGAATGCCGAGGCTTGTCACAGTTGTCCATAGCCTTACCCTAGGAACTGTGTCAAACGCCGTCTTAAGATCTTTAAAGACGGAGTAATTGGGCATTTGTCTCAGAACAAGGTACTTATCACATAATAAGTAAAGCCTTAGGGACTGGTCCACAGTGCTGATGCCCCTTTGAAACCCCACTTGAAGATGGTTCAGAGCGCCAGCCTCACTAACCCATGACTCCAAGTGGGCCAGCACTGCTTTGGCAAAGATCTTCCCTCCTGCGTCAAGAAGGTAAATAATAATTGCCTCAGTCCATGATGATGGAATTCAACCCAGCCGCAAGATGCCATTAGAAAGTCTGGTCAAGTACAGGACCCAAATTGTCGGCTCAGTAGTAAAAAAGTCAACTGGGATCATATAAGTAAATTATTCAATTACGTGTACAGTATGCTCTCCATTATGCTTCTCATATTGAGTAAATGTGGTGGAGGACCCTATGATAATGCACTTTCCTTGTGTTTGCTCCAGGTCTCAGACTGATCTCATGACCCTGATGTTTCTAGTTAAGAATTTGACTTTCTTATGTAAACTTCTTACGTAAAATAAAAACTTAACTGAAGACATTATTGGTTACTTAAATGACTTTGCACATGTGGCTTCTTTTTCCATGATAATACATGATTTGTGTATTTTTCATGTGAATAGACTAAATACGCCACTGCAGCCAGTCCTTGCTTTTTTTGCATAGAACCTCATGTGTGAACTCCATGATTAAATTCTTTCAAATGTTGATTACATTTGCTATGCAAAACAAAGAGGTGATGGCTGGAAGGTTTAGAATTCATCTTAAACCTCTGGAAATTGCCCTGGGCAACAGAGGCATAGCCAGGATTGGGGCATGAAGCTAATGCAGTTGGCCCCACCGCTGTGACATTAACATCTGTAATTGGCCACACAACGCTGCTGAGTGGGCATTTACACATTTTGGGTGGGCCTTGCCCACTAAGGCCCTACCCTGTCTACGCCTCTGCTGAGCAACATTCCAGACCATTGATTTTCACCTGCCAAGCCAGTACAGAAAGGTGAAAGACCATACGCAAATCAGGCCAGGCTTTGTCCCACCTCAAAAGGGGCAGTCCAGCCCAAACTGCTAGGCCACATCCCTACTGCACAAGTCCACATGCATCTCCAGATATGTTTTGGCCTCAGAGGAGTGCCAATTGTTCAGATTTATTTAAAACCTTCCACCCATCACATTTTAGTTGAGTAACTACAGTTCTTAAGGATTGAGCGACATGTGTCCCTCCAAAAACATTATACTATGAGAGATTGGCACACACCACCTTATGTGGAGTGCCAAAGGGATACCTAGTATCCCCCTTCTCTCTGCTCCTGTGACTTTTTAGTCACATAGACATCCCTCTAGTTATGGCTGGTGGAAGTAGACATGTTCTACCAACTATTGTCCTTTCTATTTTCATCATTTATAGTGTGGTTGTTCTTTGTTAGTCCTTCTTCTACCCTTCTGGGGGGGGGGAGGTCTGTGTGTGTGTTTTGCCTTTGGCAGGAACCCTTGGGTGTCCCCGCCTAGGCTCGAGTGTGTCTGGCCAGGCAGGAAGTAGGGGGGGGGAGTTTTTCATTCCCCTGCTCTTTGACTGCCTGAGTGCCTGAATGGAACCAGCTCCCACTGCGGGTCTGGCTGTCCTGATTGGACATCCACCCGCCCCTTCCTGTAAACTGCTGAGAGAGATTGCAGAAACTGAATAAAAGGTGAGGTTCATGAGGTGAAAGACAAGTCAACTACTAGAAACTGAAGCAACGAAGAAGAAGACAATCAGAGATGTCTGGAGACTCTTTGCAACACCGTGAAGCGACTACTGGTGTCCTGATGGGGTTTTTTATGCAACAGGGAAGCTTCGAAGAGGATGACTTGTTCTCTTTGGTGGGTGGGACCTACCAGTCTTTAGATGTACTACAATCTGAGCCATCTCCTGAGATGCTGTGCCTTTCCAGAGCTGCAGACCGTGAATACCAGGAGACGTCTGACCCAATCATAGTGCATCATCTTGCCAAGTCCAAATCCGTCCAAGTCTTTGCAGAGCTCCAGGTTAACCTCCAAGGACACAATACGACTCATTCAAGTCCCCTCACCAGAGTGCAGGACTTCAAGAATCGAAGAGGATTGAGCGGGTAAATCGCGTCCTTTGTTGGCGCTGCAGAAAATGCGCCAAAATACTGCGGTTGAGATATCCCACTCATTGTCCTGCCTTTCGTCACCAGACCAAGGATTCCTGAGACCGGGTCCATCACTGCTGCACAGAGGAGAATCCAGCCACAAACATTTCTTCTAACCTAAGGTACTGTGGGGTGAAAACGTATTGCTTACCTTGATCCAAGAAGTCGCTCCAGCGCATTGGAGTGAACATAGAGGTGTCAAGGGCGTCCACTCTTACCTTTGATCCAAGCTGTTGGCTTGTGTCACTTTTGCAAGCCATTTAACAGTGACTCCACCTTTGTGTCTTTTAGCATCTTTAACTTGAGACTGGAGGTATCCACTGGAACTTTTCCCGTTTCCCTGCTTCATAAGACTTCAAGCTCCCTCCAAACTGACCTTTGCTGCTAGTTAGGAATTGGAATTTAAAAGCGTTAGTTTAAACAGAAACTGTCTCTAAAACATTAAGCTCTGCTACTGTTTGACTTACCAAAGGACATCTTATGTGGTTTTGCTAACTAAATCCCTTTACCTTATATCTTTTTCTGTGTGAGAGCGAATCCCCCAAAAATGTTGAAAAAAATGTACGTATGGTGTAATTGTTTGAATTTGGGCTGTACTAAAATTTCATACAGCCCAAAATATAGAATTATTGTATACTATCCTATTATAGTGGACATGGGAAGCAGGGGTTGTGGGGCTGCCCCCTGCTCTACTGGTTCGCTATAATGGGATCTGCGTTTACAGGAGTATCCCCCGCTTTTGTTAAATCGAAAGTGGGTGGAAAAAAAGGACCCTGCGGTGCCAGTTTCCATCCACGTAAGTGAAGGGAACTGGCGGTGCAGGGAAACAGGGGAGTTGGCGTCCCACTTCTTTGTGTGCCGCCAAAAGGTATTTGTAGTGGGTAAGGGGATGTGGGATAATGTAATCATGACAGTGATTCTTGTCCACCTCACCGAACAATTTTCTCTGCCCAGAAGAAGGCCAGGCTTTTTGTAAATGATTCTTGCCTTGTCTGAAACTCGAGATGGCATTAATAGCTGTGCTATGTGCCAGTGACATTGGATATGAATTGTTTTTTTCATATAATAGCATGTATGCAGGCTTGAAATATTTGCACTGCCACAAGATTTATAGCAGCGGCGGACAGTATGTATTAGAATGGGGCCGATTGGTATTTATTAGCAGATGTATTTTTAACTGAACTGAACATATGCACTTTATGTCTTAGGCACTTTTAGGGCCTCATTACGAGGTGGGCGCAAAGGGATACCGGGCACCGTTAAGGACATTGGTGCCGGTAATCCCTTTGCACCCTATTCTGAGGTCCCTTAGCGGGTCCCTTCCTTAACGCCTGGTTTTACCAGACGTTATGGACGGGGCCCATTAAGGGACTTCAGAGCTAATAACGGTACCGTTATTAGCGCCTTCCCCTTCCCATTGAGCCCTATGGGGGCTCAAATGGGATTGGGGAATGGCTTTTTCAATGGGGACTTACCGGTCCCGCAAAGGTTGGAATAGACCGGTAAGTCCCCATTGAACGAGGGCGGACTCGGTACCGGTATTGGAGGAAGTCATGGCGCTACTAGCGCCATGACTACCTCCAACCTCGTAATGAGGCCCTTAGTGTTTGTTGTGTGATTGCAGTAAGAATGTGGATGGATGTATGAGATAGTGGTTGTGGTGGGTGGTTTGTTAGGGGTTATATGTGTTTGCCCCAGAATGTTGTAATGATTGCTTATTTAATTCTTGTTTTTGCTTGCTTTTATTGTTCGTGTACATATTGTATATGTTTAATACATTTTGCATTGATATCTCTATCCTCTTTATATTTTTACTCTTATTGGTCCTTTTTAAATTGCCTCAGCATTTAAATGGTACATGGGTTCCCCTTGTTGGTATATAGTGAAGGCTTATACCCAACAATGCACATATACCTGAGACCAAATAAATGGACTCACCCCACTAGGGAATGAGTCCAAAAAAATAATTGCACGTAAAACAAATTTATATAAGATTAATGCAAGTAGAGACCTCGGCTGCCCGAGAGCACTCTGTCAATCAATACACGGGCAGCACATTAAGAAGGCACACATCGTCAGCTGTAACATTTCACATAGGGTACAAATCTTAGTAGTTGATTCGGGGAAGGCCTATGCCATAATCCATCACATAGTGGAGGTCGGATGCTAATTGGACGTTGCTCCCCTTCGCACCGGGCATACGTGGGTATGCTGGGCTCATCTCCACGGTTTGAAGTTTGGTTTAGAGGAGTGCTACATATCCATCTCTGTAAGCTAGCACAACAGGAACTGATAGCATGAGAGAAATGACAAACATCGAGTTCTAGCATGAATGGGGGTACTTTCAGAACCCATTGGCAGATATATGGGCATTCCGACCCCTGTACCCAGAGGTTCATAAAACACAGTCCCCCAGACTCGAGTGCCTGCCCCGTGGGTTTTGATCTGCCTGATGCCTCATGATGCGGGTAGACATGTGTTAGGTTTAGAAAGGATATATTGGTGTCTGGGATTAGGGCTATGGTGGGTGGCGTAGGTGGCCTGTGCTGTCTTTGCAAGCCGCTGGGCTGGGGAGAGACAGCATTTAGAGATAATGTTTGGGCCTGGTAAAAGATGGCGTCAGGTGTGTCACAAAATGGAGTTTCTAGGCATCAATACAGGCTTGGTTTTTTGTTTGTTTGCTGCTGTTGGTTAGTGCGAAAAATTGACGGGTGGGGGGCATCTCCCCCTTTAGCATATGCAGGATCTTACTCAACGCGGGAATGGTGAGGGGGCGGAAAAGACCACGTCTCCCCCAACATTATTTGTGGGATGATCTCATGTTTTGTTTTCAGGCATGAGGTTCAGGAAAGGATTTAGGAAATGGTATGTTTGACTGCAGTCTAGGCGTGAAACAAGTAGCCACTTATTCAGATTCACTACAATTGCACACCTTTCCTCTTCAAGGACAGTAACAGCACTTCTGAACATTACTGACATGCCTGTCATAGAACAGTATCAGTACTTCTTAACTGCAATTCATCTAATGGGGTAACCCCAGCATTACTTAACAGATGAGCTACCATGTTAACTGAAGAGTACCAGCACCCCCACCAAAGCTGCTGCACTGTCAATGGAACCGTTCCTGCAGTTCTCAGCAGGGCTGCTATGGCCTAAGAGGTACAGAAGAATACATATACAATTCTATAATCACAGTAGGGCTGCCATTATTTTAATTGAACAGTGTTGTGCATTTTACGGGTTAGCACAAGTAATTGGGCTACTCTGCCTCCAATGGGATAGCACTGGCACATCACATCACACACACACACACACACACCCTTCATTAGTTTATGCTAACTCATCTGAGCTGTGCAGAACTTACTCTGCGTGACTCTGCACCAATTTTACCATTCCACCACACATACTCTTCACAACCTGATGGCCTACCTCACTCGTGTCGGATGTTACTGGTCGTGAGTGGTATTCCGGCTGGGACAATGGTGCAGGTAAGCAGATGTATTAATGCCCCCCAGCACTTATGCATGCACAACATAACACATATACAGGTCTTAAAGAGACTAGTAACAAGATCACACATGTATCCTCTCACAAATAAACTGCATGCCAAACAAGAATTCCATAATGCATTTAGCCCAAAGCATTTATTCAAACACCCAAACTAATTGCAGTGAAATCTCATGCATACACCTCTTCACAAACCTATCATCCTTCTATAAACAACCACATAATGCACTATGAACAAGACCTCTATAGCGACTGCCATATCACTCACTCACACCCCGCACAAGTATCATACTAAAATATAAATCAAAATATGTATTACTGTTCAACACTCACAGATTCATGTGCCACTAGTTCATGCAACATCACAAAGTATTGCAAACATCAGATGACTGCTCACAGAGTGACAGTGAATTCCCATAGCGACTCCCTCAGCACTCCCTCACACAAACCCAGCATGCCAACATTTTTATCAAAGCATTTAGTATTGTTCAACGAGTAAAAGGGAATCACTGCCACCTCACACAAAACATTCACAAACATACTTATGTCACATGTTCATACTGCATCAAAAAAGGATGCAAAACACATCAGAGGACGTCCAGAGTGACAGGGTATCCCGATAGTGAAATACCCAAAACACGTTCACACCCTACACAGACCCAACTTAACAACTTCCTAAAACTGTAATCAAAATATGTAATGCTGTTCAGCAAGTGAAAGGAAATCTCCTATAATAATAAATGAGCCAAAACATATAATGACTGTTCACTATTGACAGAAAAACCCCACCCACCTGCTCCCACACATACAGCGTGTAAATAGAAAACTGCATAACTCAGCATGCGTAAGACTTCTACAGCAATCCGTCCAGTACTCACTCACGCAAACACAATGTACTAACATTTTAATCAAAACATTTAATACTGTTCGGTGAGTGAATGGGAATACCATATAGCTCACAAAAGACACTCAAAATACACATCACAGATGCATACCACATTAATAAGTTATCTAAATGAGCAACGCTTCATGACAAATCACACTAGCAGGTTATATGGCTGTAAGAAATGTACACACTCCGCATGTTCATATCATAGTAAACAAAGGACCACGGCCTGCTCTTGCATACCACCATTTGGCTGTGTACTCACATCCATACAAATGATATGCACTCTATGGCATGGAGCCAGCACATACTAAACAGAGGATGCCCTATGTGCTGAAAAATTCAATAAATGTGTTTCAGAAAGTGCATGCTGAGGACCAGAGAGTGTGTTCTTATTAAAAATATATAATTTTATTCTGTTACAATTTCATAAAATACATACTTTTTGAACAATTATAAAACAACAATTCATTTCCAATCAACATATATTTTTGTGAACAAGTTTTTTTGTGCAAATAGCTCATTTTTGTGTAGACATTTCTCCTATGTGTATATCACTAACACACCATTCTACCATTCGTCTTCACAATCAAATCTAGTTTGTATAGAGACATTCTAAATAACTTTTACAGTAGTAATATTCCTACGTTGACAGTCCACCATTATGTATCAACTATAAGTATCCAAGATTATTCTAGTAGTATTCCTCTCATCACTGGATTTCCTTTTGTATAGTTTCGACTTGACATCAATTGGCCAGATTTTACAGAACCATTGGTCAACGTCTTCTTCAGGATTAGTAGATTTATTCAAAGGCTTTATCAGTGCTACAACATATAAAACAAGAACAACACCATGATTTAAAACATTAAATAATGCTTAAAAACATAGACAAAGAGGGATCCAAGATGGCCGCCGGGGTGAGGAGTCGCAGCTAATCCGCGCTCTGCCCGGACCGCCAAAAAACAGCACGACCGAAGCTGCGACAGACCGTCACTCACCCCCCCGACTGCTAGTGGCCCCCCCGCATTCTCCCCCCCCCCCGGCGAGGAATCGGCGCCGCGGCTGATCGCGGACGAAATCCGGGGAGAAAGCAGACCGCCCCCTCCCCCATCGGAGCCGAAGGAGACTCTCCAGCACCATAGATGACCTTGCAACACAGCACGGGGAGACCAGGAGGCGACGGCTGGTGTGGGGGCCGGATCGAGGGCTAGGGGGAACCCCCGAGGGAAGGAACTGACAAACTAAGAACACCGAGGAGGAGGGAGGCACAGCGACAGCTGTGGCGCCGGAGAAGAGCAGCAACGCAGGAAGAAAGCAGCGCGATCAGGGCGGACCGCTGGTGTGGAGAAGCGGGGGCCGCCCTGAAGCATAGCGCGGACGAAGAAAGTTGAGCCAACAGGGGGGGGTGAAAGATAACCATCCGCCCGCATATTTACACCCTGGAGGGGGGGGGACACAGAAAAAAAAAAAGAAAAAAAAAAGCGGGAAGAAGGCTGGGGAGATTTATATAACAAGACAGTTATATAACAAATAATCCCCGCAACGCGAGAGGGCTCCGGCATCAATTGGATTGGGGATCCCCCCAGGCCTGAAGGAATCCACTGAGCAAGACCCCCCCACGCAGGCCGGAGAATCCTCTTCCCCCACTAACCAGGGGGCGCGAAGCGGGGGGCACCAAGTAAGGGGAAACAGTCCCTGCCACTAACATATAGACAGCGAGATCCGAAGGGGGAAGGAGAGGAAACGCAGACCACTTGTCTGCTTAAATCGAGAACCCCCCCGCCCACTGAGACATTTCAGAGGACAGGATCGGGAGAAGGGCCATCCGGAGGGCTACAAGAAGGCACAGCAGCCCCATAGACATTTTAACGGATCACGCCACCATGTCGAGAGCAAAAGGAAAGGGGAACCCCATCCAACAGACATCCCAATCTGCGAAGCAAGGCGCAGATATTCTGCAAATGTGGTCAACAGAGGGATCATCGCAACTGAGGGGGAGAACCCAGGGAGAATCCATGGGGGAGCCAGAGTCACCATCCCAACAGCTACAACCACTGACCAGGGAAGATATGCAAACCTGGTTCATGGACTTGCAAGAAAAATTCATGTCCACAGTTCAAGAACAATTTACAACTATGAAAAACGAAATGAAACAAGTGGCACAAGACATTAGAACCGATATTAACAACCTAGAAGAAAGAACGGACATAGTGGAAAAAACGGTGCAGGGACTAGAAGAAGACACGAGACAAGCAAGCGAAACGCAAGAACACTTGGTGTCACTTACGCACAACTTGGAACTTCAATGCGAGGACTTGGAGAACCGCTCTAGACGCTCCAACATCCGCATCAAGAACATGGCGGAAACAGTGCTAGACAAAGATCTGAAAGAGGCGGTAAAGGAGGTGTTTAGAGACATATTGGGGTCCCGAGACACCGATGAAATCGGAATCGATAGAATCCACAGAGTAGGACCAAAAAGATTGGGGGCCCCAGGGGAAAGACCACGCGATGTCCTAGCGGCTCTCTCCTCCTACCCACAGAAAGAACAGATCCTCAGGAGAACCAGAGAACTGGAACACATTAAAATGAACGGTCAAAACATCCAATTGTACCAGGACCTCGCTCTGATAACCCTCCAAAAAAGGAGAGCAATGGCCCCACTGGTGAAAGTTCTGATAGAAAAGCAAATCCGCTATAAATGGACCTTCCCATTTGGGCTGCTATTTACGTGGGAAGGGAAACAGAGAAGAGTAACCACGGTGGAGGAAGGTATGAGCACATTGGGTCTACAGGAAGATGAAGGGGAACGGGGGGAGACCTCGAACAGGAGGGATCGAACGAGAAGACCAATGGGCTGGGAAACAATCACGCAAAAGAAGGCTAATACAGGGAGGGAGTCCCGGAGAAAAGTCACATGAAGAACCCAAGAACATGCAATCAAGGGGAATGGACAAGGAACAGCAATTATGGAAACACTGTTGGGGTGAGGGAAGAGAACGGAACGGAACGGACAACACACAGATGGCGGTCGGGGTAAGAACCGACGGCTTGGAACTCGGCGAAGACCAATGGATCATTGGGGTTTAGGACTCCCCATAACATACCCCCCGAGGGTAAGGAGGGCAGGGAGCGATGGGCGCAACGCCCTAGCGTCAATAGGAACCCTCGCCCAACTCGGGGGACAGTTTGGTTGGTTTAAAGTTCAATGTTGGGGGGGCGGGGAAGTTCAAGGGCGGGGAAGGGATCGGAGGAATCAAAGAAATGAAACAAGAATAGAAGGGGACCCGAGGCGACGACAAATAAATATAACACAATGGGGATGTTACGCATTGTGACATACAATATAAGGGGCATGAATCACCCAACAAAAAGGGCTAAACTGGAAAAGCAGTTCAAAAGGGGAAAGGCGGACATACTACTTCTCCAGGAAACCCATATCAGAACGAGGGATAAGCAGAAAATGCGGATAAAAGGTTACAAAATATGGGCTCAGGCAACGACAACGGAGAAAAAAGCTGGGGTACTGATTGCAGTAAAAGAAGGAATGGACACTAAACTACTAGATACAAGCATAGATAAAGAAGGGAGGTTTGCCTTCGTCAATGTGGTAATTGAAGGACTTCACATTAGACTCGCCTCAATATATGCGCCCAATCAAGGACAGGATGGCTTTCTTAGGGATGTCCTATCGAAACTGGAAAACTATGCTAAAGGGGAAGTGATCATGGGGGGAGATTTCAATATGGCATGGAATCCACATATAGATAGGAGTACGGGGAATGCACATGGCCATGGGGCACCATCAAAACGTCTGAGGCAGCAAATGGATCAAATGGCCCTGAATGATGTTTGGAGGGAACTGAAGGGTGAACAGAGGGGGTACACTTACTTCTCACATGAATACAACACCATGTCAAGAATTGACTATTTCTGGGTCTCAGTGGGACTACTGGGAAAAATCCAGGGGCTGGATAAGGGCACAATAGCCCTCTCGGACCATGCCCCGCTATGGCTGGATGTGACTCACCCAGGGAGGAAGAATGGGCTATGGAGGTGGAAACTACCGCAGGAGCTGATCCAGGACCCAATTACAGGGGAGTCCATAAGGGAAATGATAGAGGAATACTTTATACAAAATGACACGGGGGAAGTAGCGTTGCAAGCAGTCTGGGATGCGTTTAAAGCAGTGTTGAGGGGGAAAATAATTGCGTTGAAAATCACAAGAGATAAACAAAGGTTTCAGTGGGAAAAAGAGCTGGAAAAATCAATCGAAGATATCCAAGAGAAACTTCTGACACACCCCACAAAGTCTTTAAAAAAATCACTGAAACATACACAGGGCCAACTAGAGATGCTCCGCACGAAGGGCGCAGAGAAGAACCTACTCTATCTGAAGCAAAGATATTATATTAGAGCAAACAAAGCAGACCGACTCCTGGTGAGACAACTGAGGGAAAAACAGAAAGAAACAACGATTAAAGCCATATATGACACCAACGGAGACCCCCAAACATGCACACAAGACATGGGGGAAACATTGAGGCATTACTACCAAACTCTCTACTCCACTGAATTCCCCGACACAAACGCCCAAGATTCATACTTAGAAGCCATAAACTTCCCAAAAATATCAGAAGAGGACAAGCAGTCACTAGAGACACCTATCAGTGAGGAAGAAGTCAGTAAATCCATAAAAGGACTCCCAAGTAACAAAGCTCCAGGCCCAGATGGGTTTACGGCCTCATTCTATAAAAAATATGCAGACATATTGACCCCGATCCTAACGAGGCTCCTAAACTCCTTTAAGGACAGCGGTAATCTGACCCCCACTATGAATGAAGCGAAGGTTCTGCTATTTCACAAACAAGGTAAAGATCCTAAAAACCCAGCTTCATACAGGCCAATTTCCCTAATTAATCTAGATGCAAAAATCTATACGAAGATCCTAGCAACGATGCTATCCCCGCTTCTCCCTAAACTGATAAGTGAAGATCAATCAGGCTTTATTCCCGGCAGACAAACTCATGACAACACAAGGAGGCTAGCCCATTTAGTGGAAAAAATAGGTATAAATCACACCCCAGCGATATTGCTGTCGGTAGACGCCGAAAAGGCTTTTGATAGGGTGGAGTGGTCAATACTGTTCAACATACTGGAGCGCATGGGGTTTGGGGAACAGTATATTGCGAGCATTAGAGCGAACTACAATTCCCCATCCAGTAGAATAGTCATTAATGGCGAGGTTACGAACACGGTGAGGATATCGAGAGGAACGAAACAGGGATGCCCCCTTTCAACTCTACTGTACGCTCTGTTTTTAGAACCCCTCCTAATTAAAATACGGGAATCAGTACACATAAAAGGGATAGAAATGGCAGGTCAACAACACAAAGTGATTGCATACGCGGATGACATGTTAATAACCCTAGAGGACCCAGAATCCACGTTATCAGCTGCAGTGAGAGAACTAGAAAATTATGGGGCCATTTCAGGCCTAAAAATAAATAGGAAAAAATCAGAGATACTAATCCTGGCAGGGGACAGAGCAAATATAGAAAGGGAAGCAAAACTACTGGACCTTAAGATTGCACTGAAAGGTTTAAAATATCTGACCTCAAAAAATAGAGCAATTCTATGGGGAAAACTACCCACCGCTTCTCATAAACATACGAAAGGAGCTAGGCAGATGGAACCCACTACAGATTTCCTGGTGGGGTAGAATACAAGCCGTCAAGATGACCGTCCTCCCAAGGGTACTGTATTATTTTCAGGCTCTGCCGGTGGGTGTCCCAGACTCGTTCTTTAAATCATTAACAAAACTGGTATTGTCCTTTGTATGGAAGGGGAAAACGCCTAGAATAGCCAGGATGGTCCTTACAGCCCCAACCAGAGAAGGAGGGTTGGCGCTCCCCCATTTTAAAAAATTCTATCAGGCAGCACAGCTGAAAGTCCTGAGGGAGTGGGTGGGGGAGAACCCACAGCAGATATGGGTCAAAGAAGACAGAGCAGTCGCGAGGACCCCACTGGTAGAACTCCTCTGGAAACAGAGGCAGCACAGACATGTGAATTTAGGAATAAGTGAAATTATGAAAACCACGCTGGAAGCATGGGATTCCCAAACAAGAAAAGGCATAATGTCCACAGGGATAGGACCCTTTACACCCATCTGCAGAAATCCACTATTTCCACCAGGGATGGAACAGGGGGCATATGATAGCTGGGAGAAGGTGGGTATCACTAAAATTGGGGAGATGTTCGCAGATAAAGAAATCATATCCCTTGAATCCTGCTTCGCAGGCAAGAATATACCCAGAAGGGATAGATATAGATAGGAGCAGCTAAAACATTGGCTGAACTCCCCGATGATCACAGAGGCAGCAACCAGGGATCTTACAGGGTTCGAGACACATATCATTTCCAACACAGGGGGAAAAAAAGTGGGTATCAACTCTGTACAAATACATAAACTCACAGGGGGAAAACATTAAATGGGCATACAGAATAAAATGGGGCAGAACACTGGGGAATGAACCATCGGACAGTCAATGGGCAGACCTATGGAAACAGATCCCCAGAATGACCAGATCGGCACAAACCAGGGAGATGTGGGTCAAGATAATGACACAGTGGCATTATACCCCAGAGAAGCTTCACTCGATGTACCCAAACACACCTAACCTATGCTGGAGAGGATGCGATGAAGTGGGAACGTGGAGACATATATGGTGGGACTGTAGGGGTGTACAACCATTCTGGGAAGAAGTGAAAAACTAAATGGGCAAAATTTTCCCAGATGTGGGGTTGATGGGGGAGGAGGTGTGGCTCTGCGGAATCAGAGATGACACAGCAAAACAATATCATACATCACAATGGAGAAGCTTTACGGGACTCCTTATAGCAGCATGGACCACCATAGCACAAAATTGGAAAAATAAGAATACCCCAATGACATTTACCTGGCTACAGAAAGTATGCTCCCATATAACAATGGAGAAAATCACCCACAAAATCCAAGGAACTGGAGACAAGTTTGTAAAAGAGTGGGAAGGGACCCTACAATATCTCCAGTCAGACTTTATGGAACAGTGGTGCCCCCACAACATTAAAGTTTCAGATATTTTCAACGCATAATGGGAACCCGGGACAATATGACTTCTTCCGATCCAAGGGGAGGGAAGTGGGATGGGGAAGGGATGTTATAAGTTGCAATGTTTATCTCTTTTGTGTTATTTATGTAAAATCAATAAACATAAGTTTAAAAAAAAAACATAGACAAACAACATTGTTAAAAAACACAATCTCTGAGCTCCCTCAGTATGCTACTGTTATTTCATAAATGGGGAGCAAACTTCAATTTTGTTGTAAACTCAGATTCAAGATGCTCGGGGTTAGTTAACCTCCTAATGCAAAAAACAGGGGTAAATGAATTACCATTGTTAAAATTGGGCCACTAAGTCCTCAACTGTCTTCAAATAAAAACCAAGAAAACCCCCTTACTGTACATTCCTGTCAGTTCAAGCAATTATAAGCCCCCAAAAGTGCACCATACAGAGGGCCAGGGTTAAAGATATCTGTAAAGCAAGACAATCTCATTTGTACCTTTAAACGTCCATTTAGAAAAAGTTTTCTTTTTGCAGCTTTGCAAAAATTTCAGATTTCTGTGGTTTCCCACTGTGTCTTTCCACTAGCGTTCAGTAAGCGAGTGAAATATTTATAGCTCCACCTCAAAGGCAAAGTATTCCACTAAATACAATTCCTGTGAATATAATAGTATAAAATAGATAAATGTTAGCTGAAGCATAATGTGTCTCTAGTTAGCAAAAAAACGGTGTTATAACGTATCTGATTAACAAGAACGGGATAGTACCGTTGTGCTTTTGGTCTTTCCAGTGCTAGTGTTGATTTTTGCATAGGAAAAAAGTCATTTTACCTTCAATACTTTTCTACCGAGCTGGGGCACACTTGCTTCCCTGCTACCGAATTCGCTCAACATAAATAACTACCAAGAGAAAGAGGAGGGAAGAGAAGGAAGAATAGTCAATGGACTTATTATTTCTAATGTGTGAAACTACATATCCCATAATTCTATTTCCATTTGCTTAACAGAATTCATCTGAGAAAGGGTGCTTTAAGTCTTTCAGTGCTAGTGTAGATTTTTACATGAAAAAGGTCATTTTATCTTCAAAAAGTGTTCCAGCGCGCTGGGACACACTTGTTTTCCCGCTGTCAAATTCACCCACCAGTATTAGATTAAAAAAGGGAAGGTGGTGGGAAAGAAGAAGAAGGATAGTCAATGGACTTAGCCCTTTGTTTAGCATCAGAATTTGTATGTGAAAAGGGGTCCTAGGTTAGCTTACCTTGAATGCTGGCTTCAAAAAGAAGGGCCTCGCCTACTCAGGAACACATGAAAAACGGCAGAGAAACAAAACCGCAGAAGTCAGCTGTTCCGAACTGGACATTAGGTTTACTTCCTGCTTCCTTTTAAAGGGGAACTTGCATTCTAATCTGCCAATGGTGCGACTGCTCCTTCAAACATAAAGGAGATAGAAAGAGGACTAGGCATTGCCTCAGTCTAACCCAAGCTCAGGGTACACTCATAGAAACAAAAAATTGACTATTTCTTCAAGATGAATTTAGCAAAAACGCTCTCTAATGCATAAAGATGGAATATGATAAAGGCTAAAAGATAAGGACAACCCAAGTTAGTCAAAAAATAAAATTAAGAAGTATAATCATTAATGTATATTAAAAAAAAAAAGATTTGAAAAACGAAAATAGATTGAATTAAATAAACTGAATAAAGCAGCCCAGTTAGCGGTAATCCTCAACTAGAGTGGAAACCTTACGATAGAAAAAATAAATAAATAAATAAATACTAAAGAGTCTTAAGGAAAGGATCTTAGGTTTGAAAAAAACAGCCCCCCGGAAAAAGCCGCCTTACTCCCAGCGTGCTGCACAGAGCCAACAACGTTTCATTAGATGGGAAATGAAATAAAGATAATAAAGAAAAAGAAATAGGTATATAAGGGCTAACTACTGTTGCCTAAGAAAGAGAGAGAGGGGCTAACAGCTGTTGCCTAAAGAGAGAGAGCAGCTCCTCTTAAACGTCACTATCTAAGAAGGACTTGCCTAGCGTCAAAAGGCAAACAAGCGGATGTGTCCATACACCTGAATGTTTATTGTATCATTAGGGAAGAACAGGACCGCCAAAACCGGTTCATGATATTTCACAGCATTACTAAAGACAGGAGTGTAACCATAGCAGATATATTAACTCCATTCCTCCTGCAAATTAAGCCTGTCAGTGTAACTTTTGGTATGGTAGATCCACCATTGTTGCCTTTGCGAAAGCCTTTTCGCAGTGTTTGCTAGATCTGTGCCTCTTACTTTCTCAATGGCCCACCATTTTAGGGTATCAGGGTTATGATTAAATTCTAGGAAATGTGCCACAAGCGGAGCATTAAGCTGTTTATTCCTTAGTTTTGATCTATGTTCAGTAATTCTTAATTTCACTGGCCACGATGTCTTACCTATGTATGTTTTACCGCAGGGGCATACAATAGCATAGATAACGTTACTGCTGTTGCACGAGTATGATCCCTCAGGGCCCAAGTCCTCTTATTGATAGTGATGTTTTTACAGGATGTGGTGAGGTTACAATTGCAACATCCCCCACAGGGGTAATGGCCTAGAACTACTGGCATACCCCAAAGAGTAGTAATTAATGGTTGTTTGTCCTGAATACTACTCCTATCTGCTTTGCAGATCCCATTTTTTATATTCTTTCCTTTCTTAAAGGCAAACATAGGTTTGGCTAAGGTAGGTAGATTTAGCTGAAGCAAATGCCAATGTTTGGCTATAATCTTTTGTATCTTATTTTGATGTGTGTTTAATGTTAATGCAATAATGTTGTGCGCCCTGAGGCCTAAGGGCATGTTGGCGCGTTACAAGAATTAAAATAAATAAATAAATAAATAAATACAAGTCAATCATTTGATGGTCTTTGTTCGTTATCTTTTTTAGATAATAATATCTCCCAGTGTTGGTACCTGGCTCTTTTCTTTTGAGTTTCTAAGTAGTTTAGATGGATATCTTCTCTCCTTGAATCTGTTTTCAATAATATTAGATTGTTTTCCAAAGTCCTCTAATTGGGAACAGTTTCGGCTGGCTCTAAGAAACTGACCATATGGGATATTGGATTTAAGCGCCTGTGAATGGAAACTTTCACGATGGAGGATGGTGTTCCTATCTGACTCTTTCCTATATACATCCACCAATAGAACGCCATTGGCTTCTTTAATCAGTAGATCCAAAAATGGGATCTCCTTATTATTTGACTGTATCGTGAATTTCAGGTTAGGATTTAACTCCTTTAGGATTTAACTCATTAACTGGAACCAGCACACACATACATACACTTAAAGCAAAAACACTGAACTTCAGACCACCAACATATATGAAAAGATAGAATCTACCAGAAAAGACTTTGACCAGATATGCAGCATGTCTATCTAGCACATGATAAACCCAGGATGCATCCAGCTGTACTGCATGCAACAATCACTTAGAGACATAACCACTCACACAGCCTGTTGGCATCAACACCCACTCCACCCATAGTGCAAGAGACCAACAAAATGACTGCAATACAAAATCCAATAACATATCACAACATCAGTAGCTCAGTCCCAGATCTTCAAAGGTTTGATGCAAAACCTTTGCTATTTTTGCATAATCCGGGTAGTTATACAGGCTGCAAACCCTAATCACAGGGCCCATCATAGCCAGATACCATTATTCAAACTTTTCAGGCTTTTTTGACAAGACGTTTTGACTTAAAAAATGGTTTTCATTCCACCTTGCAAGCCAGACATTGACAAACTCTCCTCAGATCTGTCCAAGGGCTAGTCTGTGACAGTTATAACAAATATACTTAACAATATATGGCCACATCCAAATCTTCATGTACTTTGAAGAAAACAAATCCAGCTGCCAGTGATGTGATTCTAGATGTTTCGTTTTTTGATTGTTAAGCCTGGCACAGTCACAAGTATAACCTCAAACACAAGTGATATTACTACCAATCAAGTACGTTTTTACAACCTGCCTGGCACAATGGAATAAAAGATGTAACCCTAACCCACAGAGGATTAGGACTTTGTTGGCTGCCCATCATGATATGCCACCCTGTCCTTGAATATTAGCTCATAGAAGGATATGCAATCATGTAACTCTGATTCAGCAGTGTCAGAAAAACAAAAACGATATGGAATGGTGCCTTGTGGCACGCAACTTGGCACGTTTGGATGCCATTTGTGAAGATGTACTGATAAAGTGATACTTCTAAAATAAGTGCTTCATGTAGCACCCCACTTGATATTGGGGCCTCGGAAGTATAAACCTATTACTCCAATATTGGGGATCTTGGATTGGCTGCCTTTTAGGTACAGAATCTGGTTTAAGCTGAAATGTTTAACAAATAAGGCTCTTATTTAAAAACAACCAACCTACGGCATCTCAAAGAAAAGTTGGCTCTTTTGCAGGCATACACAATATACATTATATTGCCTTGGTCTGTCTTGATATTCCAAAAGTCTGAAAGCGCAGTTGATTAATGGCAGTACACTGAGCAATCCTGCTTGTCTTTTCCTTTGGAGTGTGGAATCCACCGATTGAGGAGGTGGAGCCTGAAATTCAAAAGGCTTGCTAGGAGTCGTGTGAGTGAAACTTGGACAAGCACAGTTGATGGCAGTTGGAGGCGGAGGAGCATGGGTGCAGCCCTATAGCCTTTACTGACTTGGTGGTGGTAGGTTTATAGCTCAACTCCCCCTGAATTCAGCGGGCAAATGTACTTTCTCAGAAGTAAACATTCTATTAGTGAGGCTGCTGTCGAAGGGGCTTCAGCCATGTCTATCTACGCATAGCCCCCCTTCGAATCTGGCTGTTTTTGCTCCATCTCTTGGAGGGGTTCTCCAGTTGCCTGTTAATGTCGATGTTGCTGACTCTACAAACCATGACTTTACACTTACATCGACAAATATTAAAAGGAAAATCACCGATTTTTATTTTTAAATCGTAGCGCAAGTACTGGTGAGCAACCATTAATATCTTTTACTGTCCCCCAGTGAACCCAGTCATTGACCCAGTGAACCCAGTCATTGAACACAGAAGTGTCCATAATCATTGAAAGACTTCCAGGGAGCTATTTCTCCCTTATTAAGTGAGAGTCGTAATAATCTTCGAAATATGCTCAGAACCATGCGTTCACTAGGTTCTTTATCTGATACTCCTGCCCTATTTGCAACTCAAGCTCTGGATTCCTTAGATTACTCTATGGATTCATTAGTTTCAACTTATGCTTCCAACCATTCCCAGCAGCCAGAACCTATAAAAGACTTAAGCGCCCCGTCTCTGGCCACATTATATTTTGTGTTCAACTAATTGGGTAATGTTTACGACCTTATTAAACAGGTAGTAAAGACACATACCGACCATCTACCCTTGATTCAAGAAAAACTGGAGGTTTGCGTAACCCAGTTGGTAAAGCAGACAGTGCCTATTAAGCATCCATCCTATGATGGAACATTGGAGTTACAGCCCCCTGGGGTCACTTTGGAGATTGGCCCTGATACTCACCCTTCCATGGAGTTTCTGCAAAAATGTGGGAGATTGAGTCATCTCTCTTGTGAAGAGGATCAGAATTTCTCCCTCTTACCATCAGTAATCCATATACAAGGTTCTATCAATCCGGTGACAAATAACAAAAAATAAATATATGATAAGGGTCCCAAGCTTAACAAATATGAAAACCAAAAAAAATAAACAGAAGTTCTTCTCTGAAGTTAATGCAGACTCTTTCCATACATGATAATGAAGAGCTGGGCCCTCTGGTCTAAATCTAAATGCAAACTGTCCCAAAACATCATCTGGCCCGAGGTTGGCTCCGTTCTTTAGTAAAACTATAACATCCATTAAAAATAAAACAAAAAAAATATCGGAAGCAGGGAAAAAAGTTTTTGCTTCCATAGCCCCTGTGAGTATTTGCGAAGAGGCTTGTTCTCAGATGGTAAACCTTGATCCACAAAATGTAAACCCTCCTCGTGACTCACCTAAAGATGTGCAACAATCAGAGGATCCTTTTCCAAGGGATCCCTGTTAAGAAAGTCAATTCCCATCGAATATAATAATGGGCAGGTGGATGCCATTGTTGAAAGGAGTTGATTGAACGTCCAGGCCTTGCAAAACAATCTAATGCACGGCTCTCGCCTAATCATGGAATCAATTCTCCCAGATGATGACAAAGAAATAGTAAATTGTATAAATATCTTGGTATTACTACATGATATCCCATCTCTGCATATGATAACAACAGGATTGATATCATACTATTGCAAGAAACTTTTTTTCAGGATGAAGTTACTTTTGATTGTTTTTAAACAATAGTACAATGAGCTAAAAGTGGCCCGAAGGGTAGGCCACAGGGTAGTTTACTTGCTGCTGTGAGCTCTTGGTGGGGGTTCTATAATTTTGGATCACTCAGTCTCAGGAATTTTAGCTTTCAATATAATAATCAAAGATGCAGTTTTAGATTTTTATTGCTTAATGTGTGTTGTAATTATGCAATAACCTCTCTAAAACAGTTCACCTAAAAGTTACCTGAATGTCATAAAAGATTTTGTAATTACTTTATTGGGATAGCAGGGGATTTTAATTCAGACTGTTTGGGTTCTACCGTTGCCTCGCCATTTTGCTGAGGCAATGTGTAATAGTTAAACATTGGGTTGCTTTTTTTATGAATGCAACCTTTTTAGGCTAAATGGTAATGCTGAGGGTGATATGATGGGAAAGAATACATGGCATCGAGGTAGTCAACAGTCTTGCATTGATTTTATGTTTGTTTCTGCAAATTTGATTAAGATGTGTTATTACTTTTTGGTGCAAGAAGAAGCACCTAGTGACCATCATATATTATGTGCTTTATTTACAGAATGGTTGCAACCGTCACAAAAGGGCCACATACCATCTGTTCTGATTTACAGGGGGAAGCATAGGCTTGTATGGTCTCCTCATTATAGAAGCCATTTTAATACTAATTTGAGGCTGCATCAGGATAACATTTCGATGGAAGACAGAGCTGAAATCTGTACCCCTTTGAACTTCCCTACTTTTATCTGTAATATTATAAAATGTAAATATGCATCCCTAATTAAGCAAGCAGAATGTTCCCATATTTTTTATATGGAAATTCAAAGGCTTAAGAGAGACCCACAAGCGTGTATCAAAGGAATTATTAAGAGCAATGTAGAGTGGGCTGACGAAACTGAAGCAATCTGTATAAAAAGTCAAAATGATCAAAATACTAGTAAAGCGGTTCCCTACAATATATATCAACAAGATGGGGAAAAAATGTTCAGTTGCATAATAAAGAAAACAGATAGTAATTATTGGAAAGTGGCTAATTCCCACGGGAATTTCCAACTATTCTGCCAAGAGAATCCAATTTCAGAATCCGTTTGGGTTACATACTTTGCCGATCTAGGTGCCACTCCTCCGAACTTAACGCTTTTGGTGGAAACAGATGAAGTATGGTCCTTGAACTTTGAAATGGATGACAGTCCTTACCATCAAGAAGAGCAGTGTATCACTTGTTCCAGGTTCAAATGGCCTTTATAATAAGGTACTAAAGCACAATCCAACTATGTGGGCAAATTTGCTAAAACATCTATTTAAAACCATCCTAAGTGAAAAACGTATGCCAGCTACCTGGAAGTCTGCCCACATAGTGCTGATCTTTAAGAATAAAATAGACCCAATGAATTACAGGTCTATTGCATTATTAGACACAGATTTTAAGATCTTCATGTCCTTATTCCTTAAAGAACTAACACAATGGGCCTCTTTGAAGGAGGAACATTTCATATAGGAGTTTGTACAAATCTGGCTGGTCTGATTATTGACAAAGTCCAACAGTTAACTTGGCAGAAGGTGATCCCCAGTATCTATGCTGTTAGCATAGATTTGACCTTAGTGTTTAACAAAGTGAATTGCAATAATTTGTGGGGCAAATTGAAATCCCGTGGTATTCCAAACCAACCTCTGAATATTCTCATTGATCTGCATAATGATACTAATTTAACAATCAGACTGAATTTGTTGGGGAGCGCCACAAAGGAAATACCAATTTACAGAGGCTTGCGCCAAGCGTGCATTTTGGCACCCTTCCTCTTTAATTTATATTTATCAGATATGGGAAGCACATTAACAGAAGCTATATTTGTATCCCCCAAGATTTATGGTATCAAATTGACATGGTTAACATATGCAAACAATGTTATTTTAATAGACTGTACCCGATTAGGATTGCAAGGATTGCTCAATTCCTTCGTAAAACATCCTGTTGAGAATGACCTTGTTATTAACATCGGAAAAATGAAGGTTCCGCATTTTACGGTTGGACGGAAAAAGATAAAACACAATTGGTGGTTATCAGACCAGAAATTGGAAACTGTTAATTAATTCAAATACTTGGGTTTTAAAATATATACACAACAAAATAAAAAGGCTTTGGTTGGTTATGTGATGAAGAAAGCCTTACATTTGCTTTTGCAAATGAAGCATTTTAATAATCGATTCAGAAAATGTTCTACATTGCCGGTTTTCAAATATTATGAAGCAAAGGTAGTTCCTTCCTTAATTTATGGCCTAGCAGCCTATCATTTGTTGTTTGACCTGGATCTGACATTCGTAGAAGGCTTATTATGCGAAGGCATTTTGTCCTTACCAAAGAGTATTCCGATTACTGTATTCCACTTTGAGCTGGATATAGTCTCTCTAAATATGAGAGTGTTATGGAAACACCTCTTGTTATGCAAAATGCTTATAGAACCAATTCTACAATTTGAGGCGTGCATTCCTTACATGATTAAATTCCAAGAACAATTAGAAAATAGAGGATTCAATTTGAATAAGGCCATGTTGTGCAGAAGAAAAATGTGTGTTTACAGGATTGGTGTGCCACGTGTTAGGATATGCAGAAATGCAAGTGCCCATTAAATCTTGCTTCTATAGGTAATAAATTGGGGCAGCTGATACATATTTAATTCGATAAGCATCACCATAATTTAGATCTTCTATTCTGAGATTTCGATTTAATCTCTTGCAAACTAGAGAATATTAGTCTTTAGGGGCTCTCGGATAGTATACATTCTTTGTGACCTTGTTTTTCATGCTTGAAAGAAATTGAAACACTTACACATTTGAATTTGTCCTGAGAATCACTTGCAAATCTAAGAATTCTTTGTTTTGACAAGTATATAAGTAATATGATTTCTACTCCTTGTCTATCTCTCTGAGAAAGAATGTATAGTATAAACTCAATAGCACTTTTAAATTCATTAATACAATGTTTATATTGGATACATTTGATATGTGTATAATGAAGTTCTCAGAGGACTGTTTTGCACTTGCACCTTTGGAACATCGAAAAGGGATGAGTATTACTTTGATTAATTTTATGAAATGTTTAGAGTGTTTCAATGTGAATTATTGTACTATATGTTTGTATTATAATGTGTAAGGTTTAAATATAAACCATGAAAACGAATAAAAAATAATAAAGTCTGCAAGGCGCAAACTTGAGTGAATTATTTTGGGATACGATAGGAAAGCAATTAGTAAAAGGTCTCACCATCAGAAAATAAGCTGTGCCACCTGTGTACACATGGCAGGTCAGTCCCATTCTGGTGCACCACATCCAGCAGTGAAAGACCCATTTCAAGTCAGCCTTTCAATATGATGTAGAGTTTGAACAAACCAGTCCTTGGACAGAAGCCTCAGACGCCAACCTCCTTGTACAGTGGATTGAGACAGAATAGTACAGGGAAGTAAAAATGATACTTTTGGGGAAGAATCCATGCTATCAGCGACAAAAGTAGGCTTAGCTCATATATTAAATACCAAGAAATGCACACAGTCACAAAAGCAAAGTGAGTGTCCCTCTCACACCTTTCACCTCATAACTAGAAAAGTATTTTGGATTTATAAAGATGTAGGGGGAAAAAGGGTGCAATAATGTGAGATGCTAGGGTACATTGGGCTTGATGGTACAAGTCTCTTCTGACATTTTGCCAGGGCGCAGTCCTGCCTCCTGTTGCTTAAAATGCCCTCTCGTTTGCAGGTTGCCATCCTAGTTGTTTGCAGGTAAACTAAATGGGTGAGTTTTCAAAACCACCAAAACGAAAATGTTCCACATTTGGGTTTATTCAGGTGATAAGAAGCAGGCTCAAGATGCTAAACCAGTTTAAATATATGTATTAATTATATATATTCATTTATAATGCGCCTACAGCCCGCAGGCATCGGGGCGCATATAGACACAAGACAAACAACAAAACAATTGAGAGGAAACCAGAAGAAAAAGACGAGACAAAGGTGAAATCAGATTAAGAGAGAGGAATTGATTTATTTAAAAAGTGTTTTTTCAACATTTTCCTGAAACGTAAGATGTTCATTTCTTTTCTTAAGTTTCCAGGGAGGGAGTTTCAGAACTGGGTGGCATGGACTGGGAAAGATCTGCCCATCCTCCTTGTGAGTTTGAACACGGGCAGGCGACCAGGGCCTGGTCTTCTGAGCGCAGTTGTCTACCTTTAGAGTAGTGAGTTACTGCTGTTTTAAGGTAGGAGGGAGCATTGCCATACATGCAGCGGTGGACAATGGTGCATGATTTGAAGTTAATGCGGTCCTGTTTGGACAGCCAGTGAAAGTCTTTCCTGTGTTTAGATATGCTCCTTCCACAGAATCCTTTTAATGATTTGTACAGCATAATTTTGCATCCTTTGACATCTCTTTATACTGATAGTGCTGGCTCTGAGGAGTAGCGCATTACAGTAATCCAGCCTTGGTAGAATGACAGCACGGGTGATGGTAGCCACGTTCGCCTCTGTTAGGAAGGGTTGAATGTTCCTAATGAGACGACGGGAGTGGTTACAGTTTCTGCTGATCATTTTGACATGTTTGTCCGTATTTAAGGAGGCTTCAAGAGTGACTCTCAGGGTTTTTACCTTAGTATGGACAGGTATCAGGGATTTGTTTATGGTGAAGGCATTGTAATGCATGCTAAGCTTGCTCCTGGTTTGTGCAGAGCCGAAGATGAGAAAATCCATTTTCCCTCCGTTTATACACATCCAGTTCTCAACCATTCAGGATTCGACCAGATTGTAGGCCGGGAGAAGGGTGGATGAGTCTTCTGCATGGTTCCCACTAAGTTCCATGACCAGTTGAGTATCATCTGCGAAGTTGGTGAAATAGATACCCAGCTCTCTAGTAAGATACAGAGTGGCTGGATATACATATTAAACCGCATGGGTGACAGTCTTGCTCCCTGGGGCACGGCGCAAACGATGGTAGTAGGAGGAGAGAGAGCGTCTCCCCGGTTTATCCTGGATATACGGTTGGTCAAAAAAGATGTGAACCATTCAATGTCTCCACTAGAGCAATTTCCTCTGCTTTCAAGTGTTTGTAGGAGGCGGTGGTGGTCAAGCAAATCAAACGCTGCTGAGAGATTCAAGAGGATTAGCACACCTGATTTGCCCCTTTCTGTGATCCCAAGCATGCAAGTTTGCAAATCTAATAAGGCCGTTCCAGTGCTATGGGCAAGCCTGAAACCGGATTGGCCTCCATGCAAGATATTGTTGAACTCCACGTGGGTTTGCAGCTGTGAAGTGGACATTTTGTCCAGTATCTTAAGAAGGAAATGGCAGTTCGTTATGGCCTGAGATTCGTAGGATCTCTAGGATCATGGGCTGTTTCTTTTATAGGGGTAAGAATCTGTTTGTCTCGAAAAGTGAAGTTAACAAATCGTGTAAGAAAGGGGGCAAAGATGGTACTGTGCTCAAGGATAGGTTTGGGAGGTAGGGGGTTTTCACACATGAAGTGGGTTTCATGCTTGAAAGGATCTTTCCATTTCAGGTACTGAGATAGGGTTTACAGTAAATTTGGGCTCTTTTGAGAGGTCTCTAAGAGTCCTCATGGTGTTACTAGGGATTTCACAGGTGTTTTGGGCAGTTTGAACTTGCTCTATGGCTTTAGTAATGTTTGCCTTGAAAGCTGCCTGAACCATATTGTAGTCCTCCACTGAGGGGGTTTGTGCATTGGCAGAGGAAGCAGGTTTTTCTAAGGATTTCAACATTTGAAAGAGTTTACTTGGTTTGTTCAGGGCCTCTTCTTTTTGTGTGTTAAATTAGTTATTTTTCGTTTGGCCTACCTTGGCTTTATAGGAGGTCTCCATGACTTTCCAGGTTTCCTTATTTTCCTTGGATGGATCTTTCAGCCATTTGGCTTCAAGTGATCATTTGGTTTTCTTGAGGGTGGCTAGCTCTGAGGTGAACCAATTCTGATGTCTAGGGTTAGCTCTAATATGTTTTGGCCTAAGAGGGGCAATGTTGTCAAGCATGTTTTGCATTGATTTGGAATAAATATCTACTATGGCGTCAACGTGGGCCTCATCTGAGGAGGTCTGCATAATCATATTTAGGCATAACTGGATGTCAGCGGTGGATATCTTTTAAAAATTCCGACTCATGACCCTCTTGCAGGGATTGGGAGGTTTTTTGAGGTTGTCAAGTTAATAGCAAATTCAATTAGGCAGAGATCAGACCAAATGCAGGGAGTTGTTTGGCAGGTATTCACTGATAGATTCTTTGCCGATACCCAATCCAATTGCTTGTCGTTATCATTAGTAGGTTAATTGTTCATAATTTTGAACTCAATGTTTGTAAGAGAATCTTCCAAATCAATTACATTTTTGTCTGTGGGATTACTACGTCAAAGATTAAGATTGTCTAGGAATAGAGTGGAGGTGTTAGTGCGACAAAGTGTATTGAACAGTTGGATGATTTCCTCATTTTAATCGGGCATAGCATTAGGAAGCCAAGAGGAGGGAGTCATTTTAAGATGAAGTATTTCACAACCCGAGCTAACACACGGCGAAGGAAACAGTTTTAGATTGTTTTTGGCTACAAGTGCCACCCCACCACCCCTCCAAATCTCTCTATTTTTACTAAAAAGGGAGTAACCTTTAGGAGTGGCCATGCTGAACGAGGGGCCACTGGATTCCGTGCCCGAGGTCTCAGTAATGCACATCTTATCCAAGTCCTTTTGAATGATAAGATCATGGATGTTTTGTGCATGGTTATTTAGGGACCTTGTGTTTAGAAGGGCCGATTTTAGGGTTTTATTTGAAAAATTTTGTGCAGGAAGAATTTTGTTTAGGAGGCATGGGTTTGCGTAGTTCCCTGATCTCAAGGACTTCCGTATCTGGTTCCTGTCCCTGTTGGGGGCTCTGCGGTTGACAATGGTTCCTTGACCTGGCGGTTGTAATTTTCACTGAAGGGGTTGTGTTACCTGAGGGGGTTGCATAGCACTTGGTGGGGGATGAGGGCAGATATAGAGGATCTAATGTCTGTGGAGTTTCTGGGGTCAACGCCAGGGTGTCCAATTTCTCTAAGGCATATTTATGGATAAATTGATAAATTCAAGCCTCTTTAACTTTTTAGAACTGAGGAAGAGGTCCAGTGCTGCAGAGATCCCCATCTCAGTGAGGTCGAAGTACGGCGGGGCTGCAGATGGTCTAGCATCATGGGAGATATTTCCTTACGCAGGGGAAACTATGTTTGCAGCTGTTCCCTAAGGCCTTGACAAGGACCTGTGCCCATAATATAGATGATACTTTGTCACTGATTAGTTTTTCTACTGTGCTTGTGCCATGTGGCAATCGTTTGAATAAGTGCTTTAGAATAGTTTGCAACATAACATAAAACATTTGGTGTAGTTAATATGGTGGCCATTGTGATTAGAGGAGAAAGGGCACAGAAAATATAGGAGTGTGTTTCAAATAAAAGTCTGGGAATAGTGTGCATTATTTAATGGCTCCATTACTATTTAGCAGTGACAGCTAAGAAGGTTTTTCTGGTGGTAGAACATTGATGATGTCACTGTTGCAGCTTTGTGATGTCACAAGGCTAAGAGTCAGGAGGACTTAGACCATGCAAAGGGGAGGCCTCCTCTGCCACAGAGGGAATGGTAGAAGTGTTGCGGTTGGATCTCAATAAGCAGGCAACCTTCCATTTAGCTTCTATGAAGGCCTGATTAGTGTTCTGTTGATTTATAAGAGGCAGATCCTCTTCTGGTTTTGCACTTCTGGCCCCTTCAATCTGTAGGCACATGGTATCACCCACACTGTTGCCATGGCATGATGACAAGTGAATAATTCCCCATTGTGACATGTCTCTGGTATAAAAGGCTGGTTATCAGAGAGCTGCAGCATTGGACACCAGGACCTTGGTCAGGGAGGATCACTGCTGGAGCAAGCTGTGTAGAGGGGATTAAGACCGAGCAAGTGAATATGGCAAAGGGTGGGTGGCAAGGGGGTGAAGGTAAGCAAATAACCAAGAAACTGAAAATGAACTGAACTGAACTGATTATCAAACTGAATACTAAATTGAAAATCCCCTTTGACCCTCACCCTGAAATCCTGCTCCTCATTCAACCCTCACAATCCTCTAAACTGAACCATTTTCAGAATATTTTGAATCCACTGTTAACTCTCCAACTCCTACATGCCATTCTTAAACGTTCCCATTCTTTTGTCTTTCACAGATGTACTCCAATCCTATTTCAGTGCTACTCCAAAGCCCCTTCAATCCTATTTCAAGCGACGATAACCCTGCTTGAGTCTTCTCTGCCCACCAACCCCCTTCTACCTAAACCTTTACTGCAGTCCTTCCTTACTCCTATGCTGATCCCTCTTCCCCTGCTACTGATTACCATCCTTGACCCCAATGTTCCTTTCCCCGACAGCCCTGCTCCAAATTCCAATATCTCCCTTACCCTTCTCCTTCTCACACAGCAGCTGCCCTCACACTCTCCCACCAATCCTCATATATCCCCCTCAACCACCCAACCCCTTTCTCCATCCATCACCATCATTTATAACCACCCAACCACCCCTGCACCCCATCCCCTGCAACCTGCTTTTTTCTTCAAATCTTTCCTCTCCCTCCACTTCCCTCCCCTCTTTCCCCTCCCTCTTACCACTCACACTCGCCCCTGCCCTTTATCCCCTCTGTATCCAACCCTCTTCACTGCTGTACCTTCTCCCTCTTCATCACTCCCTGCTTTATTCTCACATGCTCTACCCTTCCACTCTAACCTGCGTCTCCACTATTGCCTCCATTCTCATCGCAAAATCTCCATCTGTCCCTTTTCTCCACCCATGTACTCCCCTACCCCCTCTTGTCTCTCATACCTCTTTCCCATCCCCCTAGCCTCTTCTGCTGATCTCTCACATATATGCTTCACTAGGTGAAGCATATATGTGAAGTTCACCTTTCTCTCTGCGTCATCGACCTAACATGCCCCTCACCCTCCACCCCCCCCCACTTCCTCGTCTCCCCTTTTACCTGCTTGATTTCCCTTTCCTTCCTGGTTCCTCCCTCTTTTCTGATTCCCGCTTTACTTCCCTCCCGTCTGCTTGCTGCCTCTCTATATGCGCCTCTCTTATCACCTTGTCCATGTTCCTTCTGCCCCCTTCCCCTCATCCTTGACCAATACCTTCTATACCCTCCCCAACATTTCCCTATCCCTCCTCTTACTTACTGCTCCATATCAACCCATTGTGCTCCTCACTCCTCTCTGCCTCACCTCGTCTTCACCTTCTCCCCTTTCCCATCCCCTCCTGCATCACCATTTGGTTCTACTCTTGCTTCATACTCATCCCTCTCCCCCTTCCCCATGCCCCTTCTCTGCCACAATATCCTCTTAACCCATCACCACTCGCACATTCCTTCTGATAACTGCCCTACTCTCCGCTCTTTCTCCCCTTCACACCACTCTCCATTCCCATGTTGTTGCTTTTACCCCTTCCCTCTACCCTTCTAATCTCCATGTTCCCCTCTGCCCCATGCCTACATTCTCTCTCTTGCCTCTGTCCCTCTTCTCCCCCGACCCACTCACAAACTAACCCTCTCATCCTCACACCCTCACTTCCTCAATACCACACCCACCCTCTCTCACCTGTACTCTGCCCCTCTCCGTTGTCCCCACCCTTTTTACCTTCAGCCGTCTTTCCTGCCACTGCACCTCCCTGCCCCCCTCTCCCCTTCCTCCCTTATCTTTGTCCTACGTTCCAAGTTTCTCATTGCAACATTCTCAATGTCTTCCCTTCGTCCCCCTCCCATTCACTGCTCAATCCACTGCTCCCTCATGTCCATCTCCTCACTACCTCTCACCACCATTCCACTTTCCCTTTTCCTCATGCCCCATCTCTTCCCCCTGCCCTAACCCTCTCTCCTTCCCTGCCACATTCCTCTTGCCGCCTCACCTTCTTACCCTTTCATCTCTCCTTTCTTCCTGGTCCCTCTCTTCCCCTCTTCCCATTAAGCTTATATCAACACACTACCTCATACTCTCCCCCTGCACGCATATCCACCTGCCCCTTCTCTTCCCTCTCATATCACTTTCCACTCTCTCCTACCTCCTTATTCCACGGCCTACCTCCCGTCCCCATTCCTCTCACCCTGTATCCCTCTCAAACCCGTTTCCCCTCTTTTCTCTGGCCATCTTCCCCATCCCCCTCCTCCCGCTACTACTCCCCTATTGTATTTTCTCCTGCTTGCCCTCACAATCCATTTTCCATCCCCTTTGTCCTGACCTCTCTCCATTCTCACTCCTGTCTCTCTTTCTCAAACTTCCTCCCCACCCCCTCATCCGTGCCCCACTGTACCCCATCTCCATACCCCTTCCTGTTACCCACTCCATCAGCCCTTTCACTTTGTCCTTACCCCGTTATCTTGCCTTATGCCCTTCTCCACTTCCCACTGCCCTTTCTCAGTACTTCTCCCATCCCCATCTCTCATAGCCACACCCCCTCTTCCAATGTCTCTCTCGCATCCAGTCTCCCCTCTTACCTCGCTCAGCTCCTTCAATCAATTGCTTTCTCTCCATCCCTGGCCCTTCCTGTTTCCTCTAATGTTTCTCTACTCCCCTCATATCCATTGTTAACATGCTCCCCCTATTCTCCTATCCATCATTCCCCGCTACCCATCTCACTCTTTCCTGTTCTCTCCCCTTCACGCGCTTTCCCTTCTATCCTACCATGGCATCCCTTTTCCATGCCATCCCTCTCACCCCCCTTTCTGCTTACCCTCCCACTGTCTCCCCTTCTGCCCTCTCCTGCTGCTTCTCATTCTCCCTCCCGTCCTTCTCTCTACTCCCTGTTGCCCATTATTTCCCTTTCCATCACCCTTTTCTCCCCACCCCGCTCATTCTGCTGCTCCTATCCTCTGTCACTGCCTTTCCTCTTCCTGCATTCTCCCTCCTTCTCCCCCCTTCCCTGTTATCCTCCCTCTCAGACATGCATCCTCTCATCTGCCTCTCTTAAACCCCACCATCTTTCTCTGTCACCTTTTCCCTCGCCTCACCATGTCTCCATCCCTGCACCCCTTCCCTTCACCTTACCCCCTCCGTATTCTCCCTCTAATTCATTGTCTAATCATTAACAATATCTACTCTCCCTGCTCTTTCACTGCCATTTCGTCTCTCTGATTCCCTTCCGCAATCTCCTCTATTTCCCTCTCCCCACTCACCCCCTTTGCTTTCCGACCTTTCCCCTCTACCATTATCTGTCCTCTCCCACTCTTCCTACTGTCCCACCCTATTACGTTCTTTGTCCTCTCCCTACTTTTTCACCTGCTCCTCTTCCCCTCTCCCTGCATCACTCTATCTGCCCTTCTCTCTCCTCTCTCCCTGATCTATCCCTTCCCCCTTCAAATCACTCACCCTTCATCCTCTCTTACCCCTCTTTTCCTCCACCTCTTCCCTGCCCCAACACTGCTTCCCCTTTCTTGTTTCTAACCCTTCTCCTACCATGGCCTACCCTTCTTCTGCCCCCCTGCCCATCACCACCTGCCTCACCAGTCCCTTTTCCTCTGCTCCCTACTCAGCCAATCTTCTCCCTTTCTTTCCCCTCTATCCGCCTCCCTCTCACTCTACCATTGCTCTTCTTTACTTCCTTACCTTCCACCTTCCTTATGCACCAACATGCCCTGCCCCCTCTACTCCCATTATCCCATTCTCTCGCACTCCTCTTACCCTACCCATTTCCCTACACGTTCGCCCCCTACCACTTTCTATCCCTGCCGCCCCTCCTCCCCCATTTCCCCTCTCCCCTGCCCCTTCCTTCTCCTCCCCTACATCTCTTCTCTTCGTGTGTCCACGTTTTCCTCTTCCTCTTTCTCTCTCCCACTACCTCTCTCAGGCCCCCTCTGGCCGCCTCTCCCTCTGTTCTTCCTCTTTCCTCCCTCTTGCCCATTACACCTGACAATGTTTCGAGAAAAGTCTGATCTATGAAAGTGTCGTCCAAACAGGTGCTCCTCTGCTCTTGCAGAAATATTAAGTACCATTTTGCCACCCTCGCTCCAGCCTTGGCCAATTTCTGTAATCACTCTTTCGCAACTGGATCTTTCCCCTCTCTCCTCAAGCACTCTCCTGTGCACCCCTCCTAAAAAGCCTTCTGCCGATCCTACCTGTCCGGTAAACTGATGCCCGATTTCTATCACTTCTTTCTCTGGCAAAATCCTAGAAAAGATGGCTTTCTCCCAGCTTACAGTTCACACTGAATCTGTTGGCTGTCTCCATGACCATCAGTCTGGCTTCAGAGCAGCCACAGGCATGGAAACTGTTCTCCTGAACACCGTGAAGATCTGCTGTCTAATCTTGATTCCTGCTCACCCTCTGTCTTCATCTTCCTTGACATTTCCTCTGCTTTAGATATGGTCAATCATGCCACCCTGATTAATCAACTCTGCAAGAACCTGGGCATCATGGATCAGGCCCTGGCGTGGCTGACCACCTTCCTCCTGGACCGACCCTCCCAGGTACAACTTGGGTCCCTTTCTCTCCACCACCTCTCTCCCTCCACATGTGGTGTCCCCCACGGCTCTATCCTCTCACCCTGGCTCTTCAATGTCTATCTGGCCCCTCTGGGCCACTTGATCTCCACCTTCTTTTCTAAATGTCAGTGTTATGCAGATGATACTCAGCTCTCTTTCAGGCTTCCCTCAGCCTCCTCTCCTTCCTCGCTTATTCCTGACTGTCTATCTACGATTCAGGAATGGTCCACCTCTAACAATCTCTGCCTCAATGCCAGTAAGACTGAGATGCTTCTCATTGGGATCCCTGCTCCTGCTTTCCCTCTCTCACTCTGGCCGCCCTCCTTGGGCCCTTTACCCTCGCCGGCGAGGCAGAAAACCTTTGTGTCATCTTCGACTTCACTCCCTCATTGTACATTTATATAACAATATGGAATATTACTGAGAACAGACTTGATTACTCAGTACCTGGTGAAACAGACAGTGATTCCACGTTATAGAAACATTTTATTCGGGGGCCTGTTATAGACTCTGTGTGGGATTTTAGTAGTAAACCACAACTGTTTAATATTTATCCTCCCATTTAAACTTCGTATTGCCTGCCCTTCTAATCTGCCATTTCTTGTTCCCCCTCCTGGTTCCACTTCTCTCACCACCTCATCCCTTCACCTATTGTGCCCTTCTCCACCCCTCCCACCTGTCCCCTCATCCTCCTTCCATCAGCCCTTCTCCCCATCTCCCACACCTCCTATTCATCATTTTGTTTTAATGCTTCCCAAATCTCTTCCATGGCATCCTTCTGCCTCTACTTCCTCACCTCTTTACCCTCCCCCATTGGAGTCTTCCCCCTCCTTCTATATCTTGTCCCCATGACCTCTCTCTCACCATATTACCCCTCTCACTATCTCCCCTTCTCTGTTACCCTCTCGTGCTGCTACCCCCTCCTTGCCCCATCTACTCCCCATCTACCTGCTGCAATTTTTCCCTCTTCCCCCTTAATTACTCCCCATTCCACTTTCCCCTTGATGCCCCTCTTCTGCCACACTTCTTGTCTCCATGTCCTTCTCCATCCTGACTCCTGCTTCACTCTCTCCCATCCCTATCTCCTCCCTCTCACCCCAGCACCATATTATTCCCATCTCTTCTCCCCTCTCCCCAGACACCTTCCCCTCCCCTCCCCTCCCCTCTACCAATCACCCCCACTCCTCCTTCCCTCAGCCTGTACCCTCGATGTCTCATCTCCTTCTCCCTACCCCTTATTCCCCATTCTTCCTCTAACCCACCTCATCTAACCCTTACCTTTTTCTCTTCTCCCCTTCTCTATCCTTCCCCTTCCTTTCCTTCTCTCCATCTTATCGGTCTCCTTCCCCCCACCCATCTCTTCACCCTTTCTCGCCTTGCCCCCCTCTTATCTCCTTGGCTCCCTATCCCCTCACCACCCATCCTCCCCACCCTATCCCTTTCCCTCTTACCCATCCATCCCATCCTCTCCCTCTCTCCACCTTGCCCCCTTCCCACTCCTCCTTTCACTCTCCCACATTGCCCACATCCCCTTCACCCCATAAAACTCCACCCTCCCCTTTCTCATCCTATCTCCCATGCCCCTTCTTTTCTTATGGTTTCCCCTGCATCATTTTCCCATTCTTCACTCCCCTCTCCCTCCCCTACCAACCAATCCCCATTCCACAACTCCCACTTCCCCCTTTGCTTCCTTATTACCGTGCATCAGCCACTCCTCTGCCACCCCCTCTCACCCAACCAACCTAGGCCCCTTTCCTGTGCACACTCTCCTTTCACCTTCCCTATCCACTTGCCTATTTGCCTCATCACATCTTTCCCCAACCCTGGAAACCTGCTACATCCCCCTTCGTTTACCCTTCCCCTTTACCCCACTCTCCCTGCAACCTCCCCTGTCTCTGCCCCCTTTCACTTCTTTCATGCCTTTTCTCCTGCCTCCATCCCTCCCTCTTTTTCCATTCCCTCTTTTCCACTAATCCCATTCCCCTTTCCCTTCTAAACTCTGCCCTTAATTTCCTTCCTGTCTTTCATCTTACCCCACTTGCCCCTTTCCCCTTCTCTTCTCCTCTTACCCCCGATCCTCATTACCCCCCTCCTTCTCCCTACTCTGCTAACCGTTACCCTTACTCCTCCCCAAAGTTGTTCTGTAACCTCTTTCACAATCGACTCCTCACTGTTCTCATCCCATGCCCCATTGCCATCTCCCCCTTTTCAAAGAATGCCCCTGTGCCCCTTCTCCCCCAACCTAATGTTTCCATCTCCTCTTCACCACTCTCCTCTCCGTCATATCACTTCCTTCCTCTGCCACTCCCCTTTCCGCCTTTAGACTCTCCTTCTTTCACTTCCCACACTCCCCTTTCCCCTTCTCCATCCCATCCCTCTCCCCCACCACAACTACCCAAATCCCCTCCATTCCTCTCTCCACCACCCTCCTTCAACCCCATAATCCCTTCTCACCCTGCCCTCTCATCTCTCCCTCTCACCTCTCTTCCAATCTCTTCCCCTACTATCTTACCCATCTCACTGCTTGTCCTGCCCCACTTTCCCTCCTCTTACTGCCTGTGCTTCCCTATTTCCTTCCACTCATTTTTCCCCCACCACATTCCGCTTTCCTGCTTTTCTCACACCCTCTCCGTTCACATTCTCTCCACTAGCTTCCTTCTCCCTCACTTCCTGCCATTCACCGACTTCCTCATCCTTTATCCTCTCCTCCCTATCCACCTATCCCCCTTTCACCTCCAAGCCCCTTACTGCACCTTGCCTAATCCCCCTCCCCACTAACATTTACACTTTTCCTCTCTCTCTTTTCTGCCCACCAACTCCCCTGCCCCCTCCTCCCATACGCCATCTCCCTCCATGCCATGCGTCCCTCGTCCCCTATTTCTCTTCTTTCTATCCACTGTCTTCCATTTCCCCTCTGCTCCCCAACCCCATGTCATGCCTCCCCTTCGCCCATACACCCCTTTCTCCCCCTATAGTGTGTGTGTCTTTATTTACCCACATTCTTCACCAAAATTATATACTGGAAGATGTGCTTGTCTCTTCCACTTTGACCACTTATTTCCTCTTCTGCTCCCCCACCCATTTGACCATGCTCCCTCTCCTTTATCCCCACCCCTCCACTGACCCTCTCATCATCTCTTCACTCTCACACATACGCCCCACTTCTCCCGCTCTCTGTTCAAAGGATATGATAATGTTATTTATAACGCGCTTAATACCCAGAGGTTTCTAAGTGCGGACCCGGGGATCAAACCTGTGTTGCTCCGTGTCATCTTGCTTCCAAGGCGAGCACATTGCCCCCGAGCTATCTTCCCGAAACTAAGGATCTCCGTTCCCCTCACCACTTCTCCTTCCTTTCCTTCTCCTCCTCTTACCACTAACCCTTTCCCATGCCCCTGTTGCCCCTGTTCAATGTGTCCTCTCCCCATGACCTCCCCTCCCCCATCCTCTTCCCCGTTTACTCCTGTTTGCTCTCCCTGACCCCTGCGCTCCATACCATAATCCCGTCTACTCTTCTCCACCCTCTTCTCTGCCTTACAGTCTCCTAATTGCATGCAGGGGCCCATCTAAGACATACAGGTCGATTCGCTGCATGCAATTCTAAATATTCACAAACCGGAGTGCAACAGTGACGAGTACTCGCAGGCAGACATGCCTTTATGTCTTCCTTTCAATATCTCTGTTTTGTGAATAACCTAAAATGATGCCTTGAGGGTGGCATTTATTGATGGATTCCTATGGACACTTATCCTCCCCAAGGTAGCATTAATGGGGTTAGGAGTACACTTAAAAGATATATTACTTGTAGAGTAGTATCCTTTAGTAATAGGGAACTAATGAGCTACCGACCATTTGGTCTCTTTAGAGTAAGTGGTCACCCTCAAGTTGTACACTATCAAGTTTTGTATAGGCAGGTGATGCAAGGGTGAACACCACGTAGGTGATTAACACATGGGAATTGTTTTATTGGGATTTTTTTGTAAAAAGGATTTCATGTATTTTTGCAAATTTTAATCAATAATGTTTTATAAAATCAAGTGTTATGTTGTTTATGAAATTAAAAATGTGATTTATAAATTGTGACTGTGACTGAGTGGCTATTTGTTAAAAGCACTTGGTGTTGGTTGACTTGGGAGATGCAAGAGGTGAGAACAAGGTGACGTGGTTTGAACTTTGGTGTTAGGATTGTCCCGAATTTGTATTTAAGGAGTCTGGTCACCACGTCAGTAAATTGGCTCCATGTCTCTAGATGGTGATTGTATTTCCTATGGAAGTCGCCTGACATGTAGCAGGCGCTGGATCGAGATGGACTACATAGGAATATACGGGTTTTAGGCCTCCACAAAGATGCTTTGCATGTGTAAATCAAAACGCACTGGCAAGATGGAGAAGATCTGTATGAAGTCGAGTTTCTGCTTTTTCCCTGCCCCGCCTCTGCCTTCTCACAGCAGGAAAATGGGGCAGAGGGGTACATGGAGGGGTAAACGCATTATGCCTTGCTTTTATGCTTTCATTTCCTGCACCACCCCATTTCAAATGAGGGCGCATGATACGTCCATGTGCTTTGCATTTAGTACTTTTTTTGTTTAGCACTTCTGGAAGATTGTGTAGCTCTATAAAGACCCTAATGCTAGGTCCCTGGTGGCTGATATCTGATATCAAATACTTCCACACCATCAACTCCATCTTAATCTCAATGTGCTTGCTCCATGTTCACATTTTAGTTCAACCAAACATGCACTTGCATGAGTGAGTTGCATACAAATCCATAGAAAATCCATCTTTAAAAGTGACATCCTCATTACTAACTGGTCCAAGTACTCCAGGCTGGCTTCTTTCAGCCTCTGCTCCTTGGGCATGGAACGCTAAGTGCCAGGCTATTATGCAAGTCTATGCAAAAAGGACGAGCATACTCGTCCTTGGCACTTACAGGGTTTGTAGCTGCTGGCTCTGCCCTAAACAGTGTTTTGTTTTTTATTCCCTACATTTGGGAACAGAATACCAGTAGTTTTGCATGTCCTCATTTTTTTTATTATAATGTTGTCAACTATGTTTACTTTGTTTCCTTTCTTTCAATTCTTCATGTTTTGAAATTGAGTTTTTATTTAGTTTCCTTTCAGTTCGCTATGGTTCATCTTGCTATTATTCATTGATCTCATTTCTTTAAATGTAATTTTGATACATAACCTTTTGGTACGTGCCCCACATCTCCAGCAGACCCTTGGGCCATAGCCATAGGTAGCCAGGAAACAAAGATAGGCTTAACTAGAAACAACTGAAAATCCTAGGGGTTCAGTAAGGTAAGTAGCAGGAAAAGCAAAGTGAGTGCCACTCCCACGGCGTTCCCTCATCACCATTAACCAAGCAAATAGAGTGTGATACTGTTAGGGTATGCGTGTATGCTTGTGACCACTGTGTATCTTTAAGGTTACCAATTACCATGTTATTGTTATTGTTATGCTGTTCATTGTTGCCAGCGTTGTATCATAGTTACTGTTGTCAGATGGTTGCATCATAGGGTTCAGATTTGGAATGTATAATGACAGCTGCAGAGATTCCACCAGAGGTAGTTGGTGGCTGCTTCCCTGGCTGGGGGTCGTATGTCTGTATCTCTCAATAAACTGAACCTAAACAGTTCTCCTGTGTCTTGTCTGGTTCCTGCCCTCATAACAGATACCTGGCCCCTTCTCTACCTCTCCCTGTCGCCTTCTCTCTGGCCACTCCCACCTTCCTTCACCAATATACCAGGGTCAGTTCCTGTATTAGAGCGTTAGGGAAGGGCCCACCTAGAAGAAATCATAATAGGAGAATCTTGCACAAGCAGGGAGTCTCCTTGTACTTAGGCATTGATGGCCACGCTGCCAGAATCAAGCTCAAACATCATTAATCTGAAAACAAAGTCAGTGTGCTCTGCATGGCTTTCTCAGGGACCAGTTGCGCAAGAAGCCTGCCGGGGTGCACTGCATTTCAGCCTGACACTTTCACAAACAGATTTGGGGTGCTAACAGTGAGTCCAGTCACCTACATCACCAGCTTATTTTTCTAAGGTGGGTTTAAGATATCACACCCTGCTTGGGTAAATAGGCTCATTGACGTAATCTTGGCCCCACTTCATAACTGCGACAGCATGGGTGGGTGGGGTCAAGGTGAAGGTTTCCATGCTGTCTCATCCCGTTTTGGATTGGGCTGAGGCACAGTTTGCACGTGCAAATAGGAGCTCACACGAGTACTTCAGTGCACAAGCTTATGCTATTGCCTGGGTTTGTACACTGCCCCCACACTCCCAGAGCACTCCTGACACATCACTGTGCACGGGTGGGGATGTGGCTTAATAAAAGGGCGTGAACTGAGGTTTCCGGGTCAGAGCGGAGCCGGGCATGCCTCACACCCACCACCATGTCTCCTGGTCTCCTGTATGATATGTTAGGCCCATATCACTACATAGGCAGTACCCAGGCTCCCACAACACTGGTGACGGAGGTGGAATCTAACTCTACCCCTTCAACAGGCAGCCCTAGGGGTAGCTGCCATCCTGTGCATGTGCTGCACGCCTTAATTAGATGCTGCACATCCTGCTCTGCCTCCCTCCATGGTGACAGTGCTGGCTAACTGGGTGTGAGCCTGACTGGGGTCGGACTGCGAGCGGCGACCCTCGGGTCACCTGACTGAACACATGAGTGCCGGTTGCGAAGGTTACGAAGGAAAGGTAAGGGGGAAATAGGGGGACAGGTGGTAATGGGTTATAGGGAAGTGTGTGAGTGATGATGAGGTTTTTCTGATCTGTCCTTTATATGGCCATTAGGTTTTTGTAAGAAGTGAAGAGAAAAAAGAGAAGTGGTATCCTAGCCAGAACGGGGTAGAAGGCGGCGCCGCGTAGCATTGTCTCGTCCAGTGCAGAATAAATAAGTGAAGATACAGAGAAAATAGTAGGAGTCTCGTATATTGAGTAGACTCGGAGTAGTTATTTAGAACATTCTTTTTCTGGGTACGAAAGGATTCTTGGAAAAGAGTAAGAGGGTGTAAGAGGTTGGGAGTGAATGAGGAGAGTAGGCGAAACAGGGGGTGGGTGGTAAAAAAGAACAAAACGGGGGAGAAAAAGTGCGCAGGTAGTGCATGTGCATGATAAGTGTTATATGTGCTTTTGTGTTCTGTCCATTTTTGTCAAGGATATCCAAATACTGTAATTGATTTGTGGATAAAGGTGGTAAAATATGCAAAAAATGAACTGTTGAATTTGAACATGCGACCAGCATAAGGGTACCATTGAACTGCAATTTTGATGTCAGTAATGTTGTTTTTCGCAGCGTGGTATTATACCCTTTTATCGTTTGTTAATGACATGCACAGGGGAGGAAGCGGAGCTAACATGATACGAGAAGGATCGCACATGATATGGACTGGGGTAAAGACTATATGGAAGGAGTCACATGAGACTAACGTCAACAATACAGATGTGATGCAACCCTCAGAATACATCACTGTAGGATCTACAAGTGTGTCAGTGTTACGTTTCAAGATAAATATGAGTAATTCTTATGGATATAACGAATATGATGGAGATTATTATTGGCCAAATGATTTAATTAACACTAGTACTAATTCACAGACAACCACACACGCTACCTCACACAACATTGCTGCTACTGATGACGATACACATGACATATTGAATAGCAATGACACAACCTGGGCTGGAATGTTTCCAATACATTACAAAAGGGTGAAAAACAATAACCAGGAAGGGAGAAGGAGGAGAAAAACGGGGGTGTGAGCGAAAATATATGACATCCATCATGACCTAGGGTTAGACGAAATAGAAGATCCCTGCCACCCTGATCAATCAAATAAATGATATTCCGACATGAGTGCCACGGCGAGGTAAGCAACAAATGAAAGCTGCTACGTCTGTTCACTCATTCCGCACGCATCAGGAACACCAAAAATGTTAGTACCGCAAGAAGTGCCCTTGTCGGAGGCCCAATGTTTAATTCATCTGGTTTTATGCAGAATAAAGAGCACGTTCCAAGCGCACACCGTCTCATTGAAAAAAACGAGAGAATGAGAAAACGTGCACAAGCAGACGTCGAGGAGTAATTTGCCTCAAGGAACCATTTCTTGTCATCAAGGGGACGCGATATGCAGAAAACAAGTGGCACGAAGAAACAATTGAATGCAAAGCAGAAGCCCTTCGAGGCCTATCAAATGACACTTTCCAATGGATAAAAGAGGTATGTGACCCCATCTGGTCGCAACATGTCGCAAAGCTAACGTGGGTCACAGCGTTAGAAAAACCTATCAAAATACAAAAAGAAGTGCCACATGAACTGTGTTTCCATGGGGAAGGAAAAGTAAACATGGGGGAGACACAGAGATGTAACAAAACGGTAATCATACCTGACATGAAGAAAGGCACAGCTGCACTAATGGATATGTATTGGGTTTGCGGCAAAGAAGCTTACCTGCACCTCCCCGCATCGTGGAAAGGAACTTGTGCTCTAGCCACCCACCACACAGCCCTGATGGTAATACCAGAGAGCCACATCCAAGGGTCAGCAGGGCAATCGGCTGGCATATCGGCAGCAGAGCAATCGGCTGGCATATTGGCAGCAGGGCAATCGGCTGAACCATCGACAGCGCCCCAACTAATAATAACAGAAGCTCCAGCGTATGAACTATTGTCAGAATATGAACTAAAGAAAAGATTGACACGAAGTAAAAGATCCTCCAATTACATCTCATCCAAATCATCGAAACTCCTTGCTAAGATCCCGCAGAAATACAAGCTCTTTTCATCAGCAGAGACATTCTTCGCCTCACTTCTTGTCCCGGGACTGCAAGCATGAGCGAATGCCAAATGGTTGCAGATAGTGCGCTGGGAGCACATTCAACTGGCTAACTACACTGAAGAGGGGTTCAAAGTGATAAAAATAGAGCTCCGCGCACTGCGCCTAATGACAATGCAAAACAGATATGTCCTAGATCTCTTCACGACGATGGACGGTGGTGTTTGCCGAAGAATTGGGGGGGCGTGTTGCACATTCGTGCCAACTGAAGATGCTGATAACTGGACACTCTCACATGTCATAACAGCAGTACACAATCTTGGAGAAAGAATGAGAACGGAAGGAGGAGCAGAAGAAAGCACATGGTTCGACAATTTGTTCATCTGGATACCATCATGGGTAAATGTGGCAATGAAAATACTGATCCCCATCATCGTATTTGTGCTCCTGTTCTTTTGTGTGTGCCAACTGGGACTACGGTGTTGTGAGAAAAGCATGCCAACCTCAGCTATGATGATGGTAACAATGGGCCGACCGACAACGGTAGCTACCATGATAGATGCACAAATGCAAACAGGGGAGTACATTACACCACAATACAGGATGACTGCAATTTACAGGCAGTATGGGGATATAGTTGATAATTTGCATCATACAACGATCAAAGAACCAAGAGAGTTGCAATGGTACCAAGAAGTATGGGTGGATCTAGATGGGGATGGAGGAATTTACTTAATGTGTACACCAGACAAATATGCCAGAAGAGGAAATAGCTTAAGAAGTGTATGCAGAGCATGGATGCCAATAAAAGGCACCCCCGCGTGAGACGAGGCTGTGGCGGAGGCTGAGTACTACCGAAGGGAGAATGAAAAGAATAAAAAGTAAAAGTATTTGTTACTTTAGATGTAACGAAAGGGGGGAATGTGTAGGAGCGAGGGGCCAATGGGCCCCTCTCTACCACCACTTCTCAGTCCGAAATTCGGACCAAGTGCCTCTAGTGGTGGGTACGCCCCTCGCCCTTACGCAATGTTAACTTTGGGTTACATTCACGTAGATGGGACCACCAAGCAGGACACAGGGGCATCAATTTTTTGTATCCCCTTTCAACTCCATCTTGGTGACCAGGCCTCACTGCGATAGTACAAAATGCCTCTCTCCCTTTTCCCCGCCGCAGTAGCTCGGGTCACATGGCCCCCACCCTCGTTCCCACTCCAACTGGACGATTCCGCAGCTCCAGTCTCACGCTGAAGCCGGAGCTGCTTGCAACAAATAATAAATGTAACACATCTCTTTTCCTCTGAGATCACTGTCCTGCATGTGAACCAACATTACCCAAGCACATAGCTCGTCCATCTCCACAAAAGTGTCCTTGCCCTCTTACCCTCGCCAGTTGAAACTTATTGCCATTCTAACCCTGTGTCCCGGCAAGTTATTCCTTTCATGTGCCAGACCGCTGACCATGCTATGAAGCCCACCCAACAGACCCCCAACTAACATTAGACCCCTGCTGCAGTATATCGTGCCCAACACTAACAAATGCCACATACCTGAGATTCTTGTGAGACTAACCCTATAGTTCCATGACAGTATTATAGTGGTCAAAGCCCGTAAGCCTGTGACCTGTATAAACCAAATGTTATAGATGATATAAACTCTTGAGTGATTTGTACAATGACATGATACACTGAATAGGGTATTTTTGATCAACCATTATTTAGTGCATGCATTATTCAGAATGTATTTTCTTAGCTTAGATAGTGGCCACCGTGTTTCACAGCGACCTGACCTTCACCCATCCGGAGCACAGATGTCTGACGTCAATCCTCCCGCCAACCAAGCAACCAACCCAGAGGAAGAGATGATGCCCACACCTAAGACCCCACCCCGGCTGACCAATCCAGGTCCAACGTAGCATCATATGTTAAAAATGTCAATGTACTATATAAATGTGTTGTAACCTTGATGTGGTCAGAGCGCTCTCAGAGATCTAGATAAACCTTTCCTTGAACTCTCGCAGCCTGCTCTTTTGTGCCTTATTCCCTGTCCAGGGATGTCTGTATTATTCATTTTTTCACGTAGAGTAGGGGAGGGCACAAACATAAGGAAGAAGAGTGAGAGGAACACAGGGAAATAAGAGAAATGGCTGAATGAACAGAATCCACTTTAGAAGTGAAAACGTTCGCAAAGTCAGATGGAGTAAGTGTTAACAAAAGAGAATAGTCAGGCGAAGGGGGAGTCAGTAGACGAGAGAGAGATTGGAATAGGGGTTGGGATGCAATGATTGAGAGTGCAAAAGATCAGAATAGTAGAGACTTTTGGAAGAGAGAAGTGCACTATCATATAAAGTATGATACAAAGAGAATGAGTCACCATCAGACGTAGTCCGAGATTTATGCCAGCGACGCTCCAAGCGATGGAGTGCCCTTTGCCTAGAACAAAGGTGAGGAGTAAGCCATGGCTGGGAGGATTTACGAGAGAGAAATAATTTAGAGAGAGGATATAAAGTATCATGAGAAGTAGAAAGAGAAATGGAGAGAGCTGAGGTAGCTTTATCCATTGCTAGAAAAGCAGGATGAAACAGAAGAGTGGCAGTGCAAGAAGATACAAAAAGAGGTGTATTAAAAGTACAAAGAGAATGACGGAAAAAAGAAGGGCTAGCAACAGAAGGAAAAAAAGCAAGTATCAGAAACAGGGGAGTAAATAGAGAAAAGAAGCAAATGATGATCAGAGAAATAGACAGGATAGATAGAAACATCAGAGGTAGACATAGAAGAAGTAAAAACAAGATCCAGATAGGATCCAGAGATATGGGATGGAGGAGTAAGGAGAGGAAAAAGACTGTAAGAATCAATAATAGCTAGAAATGGTGTAGAAGCGTGAATAGAAGAGAGATGCAGATTAAAGTCGCCCAAAAGTATAAAAGAGTTAGAGCAAGGAAGGACAACACTAAGTAGGGCAGCAATGTCATCACATAAAGTGCAGCCAGGACCAGGAGGATGATAAATCAAGAGAAAAGTCACAGGACAAGACTTTAAGAAAGTGGAAAGAAAATATTCTAAAGAAGTAAAGGTAGGTAAGGAGTGAGACACAGCATGAATCTTGGAAGATGGCTGAAAAACAATACTGGTACCTCCTCCACGACCCAGAGAATGAGGAGTATGTGTGAAAACAGTATTAGATCTGAAGTGGGATGCAGGTATAGCAGAGTAGAAGGAAGAAAGTCAGGTCTCAATAATACATACAAAATGCAAGTTAAGTCGTAGGAACATATCAAGGATAGAGTGAGTTTTCTTAGAGATGGACCGAGCATTCCAAAGTGCAACATTAATGCAAGAGTCATCAGAGTCACAAGGTGGATAAACAAGTTTAGAACTATTATGTGAGGGTAAGGAATGAGGAGATCTATGGCAAGACCAGTGAGTAGGTATAGCACAAGGCATAGTGAGAAAAGTAGACTTGCTACAAATATCAGGAAATAGATGTAGTGGTGGAAGCAGCACAGAGATGAAATAAAGGAGAACACCAACTAATAGGCAAGTTGGGTGTGAAGTTGGGCGTGAAGTAAAACATCAAACAACCCAAATGTCAGGAATAATACTTCTCCACAATATAACTTGAGTCAATCTAGTGCAAAAAATGCTGCAGAAGACACGTCACACTTACTTGTGACTATTTCCTCTAACAACCCACTGTTAGTAGCTTCCAATTCACTTCAAGACCAAGAAGTTGTGTTCTGTAGGTTTTAGAAGATACATCCTAATTAGCAGGTTCATTTTAGACAATGTGCCACCAATGGTGCCCACATTGCTGATGTTGAATTGTTCTCACACATGTTGTGGAATTGTCTTTGAGTATACTAATTTATCGTTAAATACGCACTTATCAACAAGGGATTAACTGGTGATGTTCATTGAGACATGAGTATTCCATTCTTATTCTTTATTAAGAAAATACTTGATGTATGAAACATTTAAGAGTGTAATTATTACTATTTGTAAAAAAGTATAATTTGTTCTTTATTCTGATTAGAAAGAATAGTTTTACTTAATACTTTTTCTTTTTTGAAAATATTGTTAAAATTTAGAGGATTATTCTTCACAGGAGTGACTGGATAATTTATCATTCTCAGGAGGGGAGACACTATGGGGAGTCACGCAACCCAGCACTTTAGCGCTTATGCCCATCCAATTACAAGGAATGCAGCTGGTGTGGTGGACCATGCCATGCGAGGAGAGTCTGCCCAGCTCAGTGTACAACCTGTGGCACGTGCGGCCGCCTAGACCATTATGCAAAAGTATGCTGCTCACTGGCTCCCCCATCGCAGAACCTCCACACGCAGGTGAGGCCCAAGAAAAGAGAAAAGAAGCAAAAGCGCACCAAGTGGACGGTAATGAAAACTCTTCCACGACAGAATCAAGCGAGGAAGAAGAGGTGGCAATGGTAGCGGTGCAGACCCGACACACAACAAAGTGGAAGGGCAAAGTATACATGATCTCTGCCCTAAATTGAGGCAGCAAACTGTCAAAAAGGAAGAAGAGGTGGCAATGGTAGTCGTGAAGACCCGGCCCACAAAAAAGGAGAATGGCAAAGTACACATGATCTCTGTCCTAAACTTAGGCGGTAAACTGTCGAAAGGGAAGCGGCCCAGGTGCGTGATCCGCAAGACATCACAGTAACCATCGACACAGCAGCGTCTGTAAATGTCATGCCCCATTCGACGTTCAAGCAGATGTTCCCCCTTCTGTCCCTAAAAGCCACCGACAAATGTCTCTACTCATATGGCAGCAATAAACCCCTGCCAGTTATCGTGTGTTTTCGCACAGAACTCCCAACAGGGGTTATCTGCGTACAGTCAGCAATCTAAGTCTTTTATACAGGACTGGAATACCTACCGAGCTGGGAAGCCGCTGAAGCTCTGGGCCTCATCCAATTTTTCTGCGATGTGTCCATGGCAGATGAATTCCAAGCACTCTTCTCCAAACATCCTGACGTGCTACGCCGAATTGGATGCCTCAAGTTTCGGCTGTTGAAGCTTCATATCGACACCTGAGTCCAACCCATGGCTGTGCGGCACAGAAGGATACTGTTCCATATGCAGCCAGTAGTAGCAAAGAAACTCCAAGTGCTTGAGAAAGCAGATATTATCGAGAAGGTGACGGAACTCACTCCCCGGGACTCCCCCGTGATCATCACCCACAAAGTGAAACAGCCGGGGAAGGTGCAGGTGTGCATCGACATGCATCTCCCCAACATGGCCATCATCAGGGAGCAACATGTCACCCCCACACTCAATTAAATTATTACAGACCTGACAGGATCACTGATGTTCTCCAAACTGGACCGCAGCACTGACTACCACCAGTTAAAACTACACAGGGACTCCTGTTACATTACAACATTCTCGTCCCACCTTCGGTCTGCGGAGGTACAAGTATATGAACTTCGTCATCTCCTCCGGCCACGGTCTTTCAACATGCAATCCAAAGAGTCCTGCAAGGACTCCCAGGGTCCTCAATGTCAGTGACAACAACCTCATATTTGTCATGATGCCTACCCCCAGGCATCCGGACCAAGCCCATCAGCCCCGGGAGCAGGCATCTAGACATTTAGTGAAACCTCAGCAGCCCCAGTTAGGGGCTATCTGGGTTCAGTCCGGGCGCCTTAGGCGCCAGGCTCATAGTAGGAATCATTCCTGGCGCCTAAGGCGCCAGGCTCATAGTCATTACTTACCTCAGGCAGACCATGCTGCAAATGACTCCAATCCAACATGAAGCCTGAAAGGGACTATTTTTCTACAGGGACTATTTTTTACTCGGGTGTGGTTCTAGGGACTTCTTACCTGGGACTAGTTATGAGGCTATTTAAACCACACCTGACCAGCAACACATGCTTTGTGTTATTCTGCATCCAGCAGCGTAACACTCACCGTGCCTGCAGCCTGCATCCAGTCTTCTGCCACGCCCGCCTCGAATCCAGAGCTCCTTAAACAAAGAGGAAAGAAAGGGACAAGGTTAGAAAATTAACTTATTTCTATTCCACACCTGATTCTGGATCCATCTTGTCTCCGGACCTGTAAAGAACATCTTTCTGCACGCGCCGCACCTCCAGCTGCAGCGCCGCGCCATACTCACCAGTCTTCACAGCATCCTTCGGGTCGGCGCTGCCTCCATAATTTCTTCGCCGAACTTCGGCACCTAGGAAATAAAAGAAAACCACAAGGTGAGCCGAGGGAACCAACAAATATAATTCTTACCACCATAGACTTACCTGATTTACCACCGGAGGCATCCTTTTGTGACTCTCCATATTTTCACATGCCGCATCTGTAATGAGAGACAAAACAACACGTTTTCCTCGTGCAACATTTACCGGACAGCGCCGGGTAATACAGACTCTTACCTGAGCGCCACCAGCTGCCACAAGAGCATCTTTTCACGAGCCAGCTGCAAGAAAAGAAAGGAAGGGGGGAACAAGAGTGCACATCGGACATATTGAACTCTATGAACTTAATACTTACTGGTCCTCACCAGGAACCTCAGAGTCAATACTCTCCGGAACTCTCCCGAGCCTTCAAACCAGTGAAGTAACTGGAATCGACGCGCCCCTGCAAATCCACGCAGGATGGAGAGCTCATCTTTCAAGAATATAAGGAGAATATTTCTACGGGTTAAGCAGACAAGATTAGGAGGGCAGATCCAGTCAGTCATCGCTGCACTACGCATCACGTGGGTGGAGACCGCAGCTGTCCGGGTCCGACCGACGCCCCTGTGGGAGCCAGGTGAGCGTAACAGAACGCGTAGCCTATCTACAAATCCCCACCCGGGCGTTATGGAAACCTCAGAAACCGACCAACTAGCCCTATTGTTAGGGGAACTTAGGGCAGAAGTGCACTCCGCGTGCCAAGAGACTTCAGGAGAGAACTGATTGTGTCAAAGGAGCGCACTGATGATCTTGCTAGAAAATTACTGCAAAACCAAGCTGGGCAAACACCATTACCTGGACTCGGGGGGAATCCAACTCCTGTTTCATTGAGCAATCCTGTGCAAGCGGTTCTACCAGGGAGCATTCCTTTAGCTCCACCCAAATGTTTTGTTGGGGACCCAAAAAAGTTTGCCGTGTTTATGAACCAATGCCGCTTGCACTTTTTATGCAGACCTGGAGCTTTTCCGAACGACCAAACCAAAGTAGCCTTTGTACTATCATATCTTAGTGGCAGCGCAGCGGATTGGTCAATTCCATTAGTTAACCAGTTTAACCCTCTTCTTCGGGATTTTCAAGGTTTTCAATTGAGCATGGAAAGACTATTTGCCAGACATTCACAGGGATAGGCCCTGGATAACGAACGTTTATCATTACGACAAGGTAACCAGGATCTACTAACCTATATCGCCACTTTCAATAGGTTAGTGGTGGAAACTGGATGGCCAGAGGTAAAACGAATTACATTATTTCATCGTGGACTTTGGGGTGAACTCAAAGATGTTTTGGCCCAAGTTGTGAACCCATCTCAGGATTGTGCAGAATATATAGACTTAGTGGTCCAGTTAGACCACCGACTTCAGAATAGAAAGGCTGATCGAGCTAAGTTCGAGAATCGGGTATTGGTTAAACCCAATGTTACCCTCAAAGGAACAGATGTATCAGAACCGATGCAGATCGGGGGGGGGCAAGGGACCCCTAACTCAAAAGGAAAGAGAAAGAAGATGGCAGATGCAATTGTGTCTGTACTGTGGGGCCTCAGGACATTTTCTACAGGATTGCCCTATAAAAACATCTAAAACAGTAGTCGGAGTTGCTGATAAAAATCAAACAGAGCCTGATTCGGGAAACGACCACGCCTGACAAGCGTAGAGGTCCGCTTGCCGAGCTTGAAGAAGGATACTCAGACCTCTCACTTCATCATACCAATGGTCCTTATAGATCCAAGGCAGCCATCACGTATGCACGCAGTGAGGGCATACATTGATACCGGGGCCATAGGAAACTATGTGGACCACGAGTTGGCTTCTAGGATGAATCTATCTCTCTGCAAAAAAACCACTTCGGATGTCATCACCACAGTCGATGGAACTGAAATTGCCTCTGGGCCTGTAACTCATTCCACCGCAGAGATGACACTATTGGGTCAGGATGAGCATCGAGAGACTATTGTGTTTGATTTAATCAAAGCGCCGCAGTTCCAAATAATACTGGGGATACCTTGGGTGGAAACACATAATCCTTGTATTGATTGGCGAGAGAAGAGAATAACCTTCCCAGATTGTGCACATACTTGTTACCCAAAAAAACCCTTGAACCAAGGCCTGGCCACAGTCGCTACTCCAGTCGTGCAGTTACCTCAGGAATATCAAGAATTCCAGGATGTTTTCCAAAAGGAACAGGCAAGCACCCTACCACCTCACAGATCATACGATTGTCAAATGCACAACCTCCATGTAGTAGGATCTACGCCCTTACGGAACCCGAAAACCTTCACCTACGACAATACTTGGACCAATACCTTGCTAATGGCTTCATTCGTCCATCCAAGTCCCCTGCATCTTCAGCTTTGTTCTTCGTGCCTAAAAAGGAAGGTGACCTCAGAACGTGCATAGACTACCGCGCATTAAATCAGATCACGGTTAAGAACCGATACCCATTGCCTCTGATCCCCGAATTACTAGACCAAGTAAAGGACGCTTGCATCTACACTAAATTAGATCTCCGAGGGGCATATCATCTGGTACGTGTAAAGAAAGGCGACGAATGGAAGACTGCTTTTCGCACTAAGTACGGGTTATTCGAATACCAGGTGATGCCCTTCGGGTTGTGCAATGCACCAGCAGCCTTCCAGTATTTTATGAACGATGTCCTTCGTGAACTCATTGACGTCTGTGTTGTTGTATACATAGACGATATTCTAGTGTACTCCTCTTCAGAATCAGGCCATGTGAAGCACATTCGTGCAGTCCTTGAGAAACTACGCCAGCACAAGTTATATGCAAAATTGGAAAAATGCATTTTTCATGCTACGGAAGTTGAATTCCTTGGATTTATCCTGACTCCAAAAGGAGTCCGAATGGACTCTCGAAAGGTGGACGCAATCCTCAAGTGGCCGTCACCCAGTTCAGTTAAAGGGGTACAAATCATGCTCGGATTTGCTAATTTCTACCGCAGATTCATTCCAGATTTCTCACATGTTGTACTAACTATCACAGCACTTTTGCGAAAAAACAAACGCTTCTTGTGGACCGAAGAAGCTGAAAAGGCCTTCCAAGAGCTGAATGCGAAATTCACGTCTGCACCTGTCTTAAAGCATCCACGCCCCGAACTTCTATACATAGTTGAAACTGATGCATCCAGTTTAGCCATGGGAGCTGTCCTGTCCCAGAAGGATCCTGAAACCGGTCAACTTCACCCAGTAGCATTTTGGACCAGAACGTTCTCGGCACCCGAGTTAAACTATGCGGTTACCGATAAAGAATTATTAGCCATCAAATCCGACTTCAAGGCTTGGCGGAATTATCCTCTCGGTGCCAGGCACACCATTACGGTAATTACCGATCACCGGAACTTGCAGTATTTAAAAACAGCCAAGGCCCAATCGTCGCGTCAACTTCCATGGGCATTGTTCTTTGCCGAGTTCGATTTCGTGATCACTTATCGACCAGGTTGTAAAAATGGCAAGGCAGATGCCTTATCCCGAATAGGGATGGAAGAAGCATATGCGAACCCGGAACCGGTGCCTATAATTTCAGAACAAAGAATTCTTGGCATAACCACTCTACAGACACTAGAGGATATTCAAGTAAAGATCCAACAACTCTTCGATCCAACAGCCCTGCAGGACTGGGTGAAGAAAGGCCCGGACTACTCAATCATCAATGACCTACCTTATTATCAAGGGCGACTATTTCTACCCCACAAGGATATACAAGAACTAGTCATCTCCAATGATCATGACACCCTGATGGAAGGACACCCAGGTATCGCAAAAACTGAAGCTAAAATTAAGAGACAATTCTGGTGGCCCACCTGGTGAAAAGACGTAAAGTCATTTGTAATGTCTTGTGGCATTGCGCCCAAAACAAAAGTCAGAAGAAAAAACCAGCTGGCCTCTTACAAACTTTGGATATTCCACCTACACCATGGCACACCTTATCGTTAGACTTTATTACAGATCTACCTTCATGTAATGGATTTAACACCATTCTAGTTATTGTGGATCTTTTTTCCAAGATGGCCCCCTTTATTCCTCTAAAGGGATTACCTTCTGCTTCAATTCTGGCCAAGGAGTTCCTCGAAAACATTGTTCGAATACACGGATTTCCTTCCGTATTTGTCTCTGACCGAGGTAGTCAATTCATTTCACATTTTTGGAAGAAATGTTGTCAACTGGCGCAAATCGACGTGAGGTTATCAACCAGTCACCATCCCCAGACCGATGGTCAGACGGAGAGGACCAACCAGACCCTTGAACAGTACCTACGTTGCATGCTACACCAGACCGAAAGTAATTGGAAAGATATTTTATGGATTTCCGAGTATGCATACAATAACTCTGTACATTCAGGAACCGGACAAAGCCCCTTTTATACCATATATGGACATCACCCTCGAACCTCAGAACTAGATTCGCCTCAGCATTTAGAAATGCCTGCAGTTAGTCATTTGCATTCTACTATTACACAAGCCTTTAAAGAGGCAACAGAACATTTGAAACAAGCAAAAGAGAAATATAAGAAAAATGCTGATCAACATAGAAGTGAAACTCCACAATACCAGATTGGGGATCAAGTTTGGCTGGCTACAAAACACATACCTCTGAAGGGAACTCAGACTTTTAAACCTAGATATTTGGGACCTTACACTATTAAGGCCATTATCAACCCGGTAGCCGTCAAATTGGAATTACCCTCTGATATGCGCATTCATCCTGTCTTTCATGTTTCACTTTTAAAACCAGTTCAACCAGGAACAAGATTAACCAAACCACCCGACCCCATCTTGATAGATGGAGAACCTGAATTCGAGGTAAAAAATATCCTGGACTCCAAGATGGTTAAATCAAAACTTTTTTATTTAATCGATTGGAATGGCTACAGACCACAAGAAAGGTCATGGGAACCTAGTGACCACGTCCATGCACCTCGGTTGGTGAAAAGATTCCATCAGAACTTCCCAGAGAAACCAGGGCCCAGGGGAAGAACAGCTTTAGGAGGGGCCTTGGGGGGGAGTGCTGTCATGATGCCTACCCCCAGGCATCCGGACCAAGCCCATCAGCCCCGGGAGCAGGCATCTAGACATTTAGTAAAACCTCAGCCGCCCCAGCCAGGCGCTATCTGGGTTAAGTCCGGGCGCCTTAGGCGCCAGGCTCATAGTAGGAATCAATCCTGGCGCCTAAGGCGCCAGGCTCATAGTCATTACTTACCTCAGGCAGAACATGCTGCAAATGACTCCAATCCAACATGAAGCCTGAAAGGGACTATTTTTCTACAGGGACTATTTTTTACTCGGGTGTGGTTCTAGGGACTTCTTAACCTAGGACTACTTTTGAGGCTATTTAAATCACACCCGACCAGCAACACACGCTTCACGTTATTCTGCATCCAGCAGCGTAACACTCACCGTGCCTGCAGCCTGCATCCAGTCTTCTGCCACGCCCGCCTCGAATCCGGAGCTCCTAAAACAAAGAGGAAAGAAAGGGACAAGGTTAGAAAAACAAACTTATTTCTATTCCACACCTGATTCTGGATCCATCTTGTCTCCGGACCTGTAAAGAACATCATTTCTGCACGCGCCGCACCACCAGCTGCAGCGCCGCGCCCTACTCTCCAGTCTTCACAGCATCCTTCGGTTCGGCGCTGCCTCCATCATTTCTTTGCCGAACTTCGGCACCTAGGAGCCAAAAGAAAACCACAAGGTGAGCCGAGGGAACCAACAAATATCATTCTTACCACCATAGACTTACCTGATTTACCACCGGAGGCATCCTTTTGTGACTCTCCATATTTTCACGTGCCGCATCTGTAAAGAGAGACAAAACAACATGTTTTCCTCGTTCAACATTTACCGGACAGCGCCGGGTAATACAGACTCTTACCTGAGCGCCACCAGCTGCCACAAGAGAATCTTTTCACGAGCCAGCTGCAAGACAAGAAAGGAAGCGGGGAACAAGAGTGCACATCGGACATATTGAACTCTATGAACTTAATACTTACTGGTCCTCACCAGGAACCTCAGAGTCAATACTCTCCGGAACTCTCCCGAGCCTTCAAACCAGTGAAGTAACTAGAATCGACGCGCCCCTGCAAATCCACGCAGGATGGAGAGCTCATCTTTCAAGAATATAAGGAGAATATTTCTACGGGTTAAGCAGACAAGATTAGGAGGGCAGATCCAGTCAGTCATCGCTGCACTACGCATCACGTGGGTGGAGACAGCAGCTGTCCGGGTCCGACCGACGCCCCTGTGGTAGCCAGGTGAGCGTAACATATTTGCAGAGGCCAATGCAGAACACTTCTCACAGCTGGAAGGCATTTTGGACCGTCTGGATGACACAGGACTCACCCTGCATAGCGAGAATGTGAGTTTCTTAAAGAGGATCTATCTTTCTTTGGCTATGTCTTCAACAGTAGGGGAGTGTCAGCAGATCCTTTCAAAGTTGCAGATATAAAGGCAGCATCGCCCCCGCAACACCCCCTGAAGTCAGAAGCTTTCTGGGGATGGCGACATGCTGTGGTCATTTCGTCAACAGCCCTAGCCACACTCTCTGAACCATTGAGGGAATTGAGCAGGGCTTACATGAAGTGGCTCTGGGACAACCGGTGCCAAGAAGCACTCCAGACCATCAAGGACTCCCTGTCTGCCGAAACCACAATAGCGCACTACAATACGGAACTGCAGACAAAACTCTATGTGGACACAAGCCTGGTGGGGCTAGGAGCAGTGTTAGTCCAAAGGTCCCCTGCTGGTGAAGTCAAGCCCATCGCATATGCAAAATATGTGCTGGAACACTATTAATCTTGGTGCTGAATATAGTGGTTTTCACTCATTTCTGTGGTGCCTCCATCGTGGGCAAATGATGAGTCTGGAAACTGGTTAGTGCGTGTAGTCTTGATTGTTAATGGGCAAGTGATTGCCACAGTCTTAGGAGCACCAAAGCTGTCATTCAGATGAGAAAAAAGCCAACATGTCTTTCGACCACTGGGTCTTTATCAAGGCTGTGATTTTATGTAAAGGTGAGAATGCCAATTGATGATGTGGTGAGTTTCCGTGATTGTTCATGTGGTGGTTAAAAACATGGTTGGTAGTAAAGTCATACATTTTCAAGTCACATACGTACATACAATTGTCATAGTAAGGTGGTGTTTGGTGAATGTGGGGTGACATACATAATAAACATGTTCATATAAACAGTTCGACATGAATAAGTGATCAATTGTTAGATGGCCCGGGTGGGTACGTATTGATGTAAGGAGAGATTGCACCAAGGGCGAGAAGAGGGCAAGAGAATGGATTAGATAATGTGGACATAATGCCTTAAATCAATATTATTGAGTATGGGGGGTCTTACTGGAGGGGTATAATGCTGAGAAAGGTCCTTGGATAAGGTGCTGGATAGTGTGGTGAGGTAAGTGGATACTGTGGCGAGTGCACGTTGCCTGTCTTGTGTTACAGAGCCCTTTATAGTATTCTGCAGAGGGCTGGGAGTTCCCCTAGGGTTGGGGTTGCATAGGTGTGTGATGGGATGGCAAGTGTGGGGTGAGGTGAAGATCCCCTGAGCCTGGGGGTGGGGGTGCGCATGTCTGAGTAAGGGGGAGGGTTAGTGTGTGAGCGTGTTAAGTGCATCAGATTACTATTAGGAATCACAGCTGCCGAAATGAGATACGAGGTATCCTGCGTGTTAAGGTCTCATTGTACCCGGTGAAGGAGCTGTCTGGATTCCGGCTGGTGTGTCACAGGATGGTTCAAGGTGCGGTCTATATGGATTGGGTCGTGCAGGGGTGTGTGGCTGCCCTCTGGGTCTAGTCTCATGTCTTTGGCAGCCGTAGCTATAAATATAAAAGGGCTGGAGCATGTGATGCATGCAAGGGCAAGTGGTGGAAAGTGAATGGGAAGAGGGTCAGAGCGGCAAAGCGGGCAGGTAGCGGGGACCCCGGCCCAGTCATCCCAGTTAGGGCAGTGGTGCTATCAGTGGACGCTCGAGGAGACAAGTGGAGAGAGGTGCGCGCCGTGCCTTGAGTAAGCAAGACAACAGTGTTCTGGAAGGACCAGGGATCAACATGGTGAACAGTGACAAAGCCACCCAATTCATTAATTGCAAATACAAATGTGTCATTTATGTCATTATTTGCACTTGTAATCTCAAATACATTGGAAGCACAATCAGGGAACTGAGAACCAGGATCAGAGAACACCTGGCTCTACTAAATTCACAGGATGCAAGATACCCACTGGCGCTGCACTGGCAGGTGGAACATCAAATGGACAAGAAATAGGATATCCGATTCATGGGGCTTGAACTTATCAAATGAGACCCCAGGGCCAGGGTGTAACGCTCACCTGGCTCCCACGGAGGCGCTGGTCTGGTCTGGGTTGCTGTGGCCTCTTCAAGCGTGATCACCACCGATTGAACAGGACCCCCAAATCTTGCTTGTCTGGCCCGTAGGAATATCCTTCTGCAGATGAGAAAGGGGATTAACTGTCTGCTGAATAATGTGCTTGCTCCCCCCTTTCCCCTTTCGTTCTTCTCTGGCTTCCTCCAAAACCCCCGGTTTAAGCTCACCTTATGGTTTGGAAGGATGAACTCTCCATCCTGCTTCTGGTGCAGGGGCGCACGTTCGTCCAGTTACTTCACTGGTTTTCAGACTGGCGCTGGCAAATCCACTTGACTTTGCTGAGCAATATGCCGTAAGTATGAAGATGCAAAAGTTCAAGTGTGAGCCTCCTTTTATGTTGTTTTTTCTGTCCTTTATTTCAGGTGCAGAACAAAGGCGATGCGTTGAGGGGTTAAATTGCCGGGGAAAAATCAGGTGAGTTAGTGATGAGGGCGACCCCTCTAAATGTCTTTATAATTCCCCAGTAATGTCTTTTGTCCTTTCCCCATAGGGGCCGGGGTGCGGTACCTGCCAGAGATGCGGCGCCGACCCGAGATGTGGAATGGTTCACCAAGAATAGCCGGTAAGTAATATGGCTGAAAATTCGGCTTTCCTTTTGTGTTCCCTTGCTCACCTTTTGTCTCTTCTTCTCTCCCTTAGGAGCAGTGCAGAGATGTGGCGACCGGCACTGAGAGCCGCGATGGAGCCGGGCGGCGTCTCGGGAACCGGTGAGTGAAGCGCGGCGCTGCAGCGAGCAACGCAGTGCTTTTAAATGGAAGTCTTCCTTCAGGAATGCTGGCGTGAAGATTCCGGATGCAGGTAAGAAGGTTGAATAAGTTCTTGGTTTTCACCTTTCTCTTCTCTTATTCCCTTACAGGTGTTCCAGGTTTGAGGCGGGCGTGGCTGGAGTCCAGGTGCAGGAGCAGACACGGTGAGCGTTCAGCTGCTGGGATGCAGAACAACGCGAAGCACGTGTGCCTGTCCGGGCGTGGCTTAAATAGCCTTGGAAGAAGTTCCAGGTGAGTATTCTTCCACAGCCCCACCCAAGTAACAAAATAGTTCCTTCAGAAAAATAGTCCCTCCTAAGCCTCATTTGGCTTGGTTCTTCATGCAGCATGGTCTGCATCAGGTGAGTGTGCAGCATGGTCTGCTTCAAGTAAGTGCACCAAACACTTCCCCTTATGAGCCTGGCGCCTATGGCGCAAGGACTGATGTCCAACATGAGCCTGGCGCCAACAGCGCCAGGACAGAGTCCAAAGAGCCCCTATAAAGGGCCGCTGGGCTTTTACCTGGGGGCGTGATGCCTGCTCCCGGGGGTGCTGGGCCTGGCCTGGTGCTCCGGGGGTAGGCATCATGACAGCACTCCCCCACAAGGCCCCTCCCAAGGTCGTTTCCCCAGGAGGTTTCGGTTTGTTCGGGAAATTCCGATGGAACCTTTTTACTAGCCGAGGTGCATGTACGTGGTCACTGGGTTCCCAAGATCTTTCCTGAGGCCTGTAACCCTTCCAATAAATTAGATAGAAAAGTTTTGATTTTGAGATCTTAGAGTCCAAAATATTCTTCACCTCGAATTCAGGCTCCCCATCTATCTGGATTGGTTCTGGTGGCTTTATTAATCTGGTTCCTGGTTGCACTGGTTTCAAAAGCGACACATGAAAGACGGGATGAATCCGCATGTTAGCTGGTAGATCTAGCTTGACTGCCACTGGGTTAATTATAGCTTTGATCGAGTAAGGGCCTAAATACCTTGGATTAAAAGTCTGAGGTCCCTTGAGCGATAAGTGTTTGGTAGCCAACCATACTTGATCCCCTATTTGGTATGGAGGCGCCTCCTTTCGATGCAGATCCGCATTCTTTTTGTATTTCCCTTTCGCATGTTGTAAGTGTGCAGTAGCATCCTTGAAGGCTTGAGTAATCGTAGAATGCAAATGGTCCACTGCGGGCATTTCGAGGCTCAAAGGTGAGTCCAGGTCTGAAGTACGAGGGTGATGTCCATATAGCGTATAAAAGGGGCTCTGACCAGTTCCAGAGTGTATCGAGTTATTGTATGCATATTCAGCCACCCATAAAATGTCCTTCCAATTACCCTCCGATTGGTGCAACATACATCGTAGATATTGTTCTAGGGTCTGGTTCTTTCTCTCCGTCTGACCATCGGTCTGTGGGTGGTGGCTGGTTGAGAGTCTTACGTCGATTTGTGCCAGTTGACAACACTTTTTCCAAAAATGAGAAATGAACTGGCTTCCCCGATCGGATAATTAGTATGGACGGGAATCCATGCAGACGGATGACATTTTTGAGGAATTCCTTGGCAAGAACAAAAGCTGAAGGTAATCCTTTCAACGGAATAAAATGGGCCATCTTGGAAAATAAATCCGCCACAACCAGAATAGTATTGTATCCATTACAAGAGGGCAGGTCCGTGATAAAATCTAGTGACAAGGTGTGCCAAGGTGCTGGTGGAATGTCTAAGGGTTGAAGAAGACCGGCGGGTTTTGTTTTTTGACCTTTGTTTTGGGCGCAAACTCCACAGGACATCACAAAAGATTTAATATCCTTTCGCCAGGACGGCCACCAGAATTGTTGTTTAATTTTTTCCTCTGTTTTGGCAATGCCAGGATGTCCTTCCATCAGAGTATCGTTATGACGGGAAATAACTAGTTCTTGCAATTCCTTTTCTGGCAAAAATAAACGTCCTTGGAAGTAAGGTAAGCCATCGTTGATTGAAAAGGCAGACCCCCTTTTGATCCAATCCTGCAAGGCTGAAGAGTCCAGGAATAGTTTTACCCGTGCTTGAATGTCTTCAAGGGTTTGTAAAGTGGTTATCCCCAAGATTCTTTGTTCGGGAATTATCGGCACAGATTCTGAGTTTGTGTCCATTTCTCCCATTCCATTTCGAGATAGCGCGTCCGCTTTGCCATTCTTACAGCCGGGACGGTAGGTGATTACAAAATCGAACTCAGCAAAGAATAAAGCCCATCGGAGCTGTTGTGAAGACTGAGCCTTGGCAGTTTTTAAATATTGTAAATTTCAGTGATCAGTGATCACGGTGATGGTATGCCTGGCGCCAAGAAGATAATGCCGCCAAGCCTTAAAGGCGGACTTAATGGCTAATAATTCCTTATCGGTGATTGCATAATTTATCTCCGGCGGCGAGAACTTTCTGGACCAAAATGCTACGGGGTGCAGTTGGTTGGTTTCGGGGTCTCTCGGAGACAGGACAGCTCCCATGGCTAAGCTGGATGCATCGGTTTCGACTATATATGGGAGATCAGGACGCGGATGTTTCAAAATAGGTGCAGACGTAAATTTAGCTTTTAATTCCTGAAAGGCCTGTTCAGCTTCCTCGGTCCATTCAAAACGTTTATTCTTCCGCAAGAGTGCAGTGATGGGTTGCACCACCCGTGAAAATTCTGGGATAAACCTGCGATAAAAATTGGCAAAACCAAGCATGCTTTGGACACCTTTCACCGAACTAGCTGATGGCCATTTGAGGATGGCATCCACTTTCTGTGAGTCCATTCGGACCCCTTTAGGTGTCAGGATGAATCCAAGAAACTCAACCTCGGTGGTATGGAAAACGCATTTTTCCAGCTTTGCAAACAGTTTGTGCTGGCGCAATTTCTCAAGGACGGCCCTGACATGTTTTCTGTGATCAGATTCCGAAGAGGAGTACACCAGAATGTCATCGATATACACGACAACACAGACATCGATGAGTTCCCGAAGGACATCGTTCATGAAGAATTGGAAGGCAGCAGGCGCGTTGCACAACCCGAAAGGCATCACCTGGTATTCGAATAGTCCATATTTTGTACGGAAGGCCGTTTTCCATTCGTCGCCTTCTTTTACTCGTACCAGATGATAAGCCCCCCGGAGATCTAACTTGGTGTATATGCAAGCGTCCTTCACCTGGTCAAGGAGTTCAGGGATCAAAGGCAGAGGGTAACGATTTTTAACAGTTATCTGGTTCAATGCGCGGTAATCGATACAAGTTCTAAGGTCGCCTTCTTTTTTTGGCACGAAGAACAAAGCCGAGGATGCCGGAGACTTTGACGGGCGAATGAAACCATTGGCTAGGTATTGATCTAAATATTGTCTCAAATGCAGATTCTCCGGCTCAGTAAGGGCATAAATCCTGCTACAAGGGGGTTGTGCACCTGGCACCAGATCGATTTGGCAATCGTACGATCTGTGAGGAGTTAACGTGTTGGCCTGTTCCTTTTGGAAGATGTCCTGAAAGTCTTGGTATTCCGGAGGTAGTTGCATGGAGACAGAGGTTACTGATGCTAGACTGATCTTCAGATTTTCTGGGTAGCAGGTTCGTGCACACTCCAGAAAGGTTATTCTCTTCGCTCGCCATTCAATTCGAGGATTATGTGTCTCTAACCAAGGGATTCCGAGAATAAACTGAAACTGTGGAGCCTTGATTAGATCAAACACAACTGCCTCCTGATGGCCGTCCGGACCTACAAGTGTTACCTCCGCTGTGGAATGTGTTACCGGTCCCGAGGCAATTTCGGTTCTATCGACTTTGGTGATGACATCTTTGCTGGTTTTAGGACACAGGGGGAGGTTAATCCTGGAGACCAATTCACGATCCACGTAGTTTCCTATAGCCCCACTATCGATGTATGCCTTTATTGCATGCAACCGCTTAGGCTGTTCCGGATCTACGAGGACCATTGGCACAGTGAAATGCGAGGTCTGAGAGTTTGTTTTCAAGCTCGCCAAGCGGACCCCTACGCTTGTCGGGCAGGGTCGTTTCCCGATACAGAGGTTTCATGGATTTTTTCAGCGGCTCCTACCACCTTCCTGGGCGGCCTTGCCGGGCAATCTCGTAGAAAGTGTCCAGAGGATCCACAATAAAGACATAAGTGCATCTGCCGTCTTCTTTCACGTTCCTTTTGCGTTAAAGGTCCTTTAACTCCTCCGATTTGCATTGGCTCAGAGGCTTCAGCCCCCTTGAGGTTAGCATGGGTCTTGACTAACACCCGGGTCTCAAACTTGGACCGATCTGCTTTTCTGTTTTGCAGTATGTGATCCAATTGGACCACTAAGTCTATATATTCTGAGCACTCTTGGGGCGGATTTACAACTTGGGCCAGGACATCTTTAAGTTCTCCGCGTAGACCTCGATAAAATAACGTGATTCTTTTATCTTCTGGCCACCCAGTTTCCACAATTAGTCTATTAAAGGTTGCAATGTAGGAAAGGAGGTCTTGATTGCCCTGTCGCAGAGATAGAAGTTCGTCATCTAGAGCCTGCCCCTTGTAGTGACGAGCAAACCTTTCCATGCTTGCTTGAAATCTTTGAAAATCATGAAGAATCGGGTCATCTTGAGTTACCAGTGGAACTGACCAATCGGCAGCACTGCCGCTGAGATATGACAATACAAAGGCTACCTTGGTCTGGTCATTAGGGAAGGCCCCAGGTCTGCACAGGAAATGCAAACAACACTGATTCATGAACACGGCGAATCGTTTGGGGTCCCCAGCAAAGCGTTCGGGTGGGGCCAGCGGCATGTTTCCAGGTAGATTAATCTGCACCGGGTTACTGGAAAGCACAGGAGCGGGGTTCCCTCCGGAACCGGGTAAAGGAGTTTGTCCAGCTTGACCTTGCAAAAGCTGTCTAGCCAGGTCATCAGCTCTTTCCTTTGTTACAATCACTTCCCTCCTGAGAGCATTAGTCTCTTGACGAGCGGCGTGTACTTCGGCCCGTAATTCCCCCAGTAGTTGGGCCAACTGGTCAGTCTCGGAAGTTTCCATAGCGCCTGGGTGGGAATTTGTAGGAAGGCTTCGCGTTCTGTAACGCTCACCTGGCTCCCACGGAGGCGCTGGTCTGGTCTGGGTTGCTGTGGCCTCTTCAAGCGTGATGCGCAGAATTCGGACCACCAATTGAACAGGACCCCCAAATCTTGCTTGTCTGGCCCGTAGGAATATCCTCCTGCAGATGAGAAAGGGGATTAACTGTCTGCTGAATAATGTGCTTGCTCCCCCCTTTCCCCCTTCGTTCTTCTCTGACTTCCTCCAAAACCCCTGGTTTAAGCTCACCTTATGGTTTGGAAGGATGAACTCTCCATCCGGCTTCTGGTGCAGGGGCGCACGTTCGTCCAGTTACTTCACTGGTTTTCAGACTGGCGCTGGCAAATCCACTTGACTTTACTGAGCGATACGCCGTAAGTATGAAGATGCAAAAGTTCAAGTGTGAGCCTCCTTTTATGTTGTTTTTGCTGTCCTTTATTTCAGGAGCAGAACAAAGGCGATGCGTTGAGGGGTTAAATTGCCGGGGAAAAATCAGGTGAGTTAGTGATGAGGGCGACCCCTCTAAATGTCTTTATAATTCCCCAGTGATGTCTTTTGTCCTTTCCCCATAGGGGCCGGGGTGCGGTACCTGCCAGAGATGCGGCGCCGACCCGAGATGTGGAATGGTTCACCAGAATAGCCGGTAAGTAATATGGCTGAAAATTCGGCTTTCCTCTTGTGTTCCCTTGCTCACCTTTTGTCTCTTCTTCTCTCCCCTAGGTGCAGTGCAGAGATGTGGCGACCGGCACTGAGAGCCGCGATGGAGCCGGGCGGCGTTTCGGGAACAGGTGAGTGAAGCGCGGCACTGCAGCGAGCAACGCGGTGCTTTTAAATGGAAGTCTTCCTTCAGGAATGCTGGCGTGAAGATTCCGGATGCAGGTAAGAATGTTGAATAAGTTCTTGGTTTTCACCTTTCTCTTCTCTTATTCCCTTACAGGTGTTCCAGTTTCGAGGCGGGCGTGGCTAGAGTCCAGGTGCAGGAGCAGACACGGTGAGCGTTCAGCTGCTGGGATGCAGAACAACGCGAAGCACGTGTGGCTGTCCGGGCGTGGCTTAAATAGCCTTGGAAGAAGTTCCAGGTGAGTATTCTTCCACAGCCCCACCCAAGTAACAAAATAGTTCCTTCAGAAAAATAGTCCCTCCTAAGCCTCATTTGGCTTGGTTCTTCATGCAGCATGGTCGGCATCAGGTAAGTGTGCAGCATGGTCTGCTTCAGGTAAGTGCACCAAACACTTCCCCTTATGAGCCTGGCGCCGATGGCGCCAGGACTGATGTCCAACATGAGCCTGGCGGCAACGGCGCCAGGACAGAGTCAAAAGAGCCCCTATAAAGGGCCGCTGGGCTTTTACCCGGGGGCGTGATGCCTGCTCCCAGGGGTGCTGGGCCTGGCCTGGTGCTCCGGGGGTAGGCATCATGACACAGGGACAGAGAACTCAGACTACGACAACGAGAGGCCAAACTAATCTGCAAATACAGAAGTGTCAGCCTACGTCTCAACACAGACCACAAGCTCAATGTCTTCCTTTAACAATTACTACTAATGCACCTTTTCATGATATACCTAACATCAGCACACCAACGGGCTGATCAATAATAACAAACAAAACACCCACCTTCCCTTGGTTCTCCCCCCCTCCTTCCCCTAGTTCTCCCCCTAAACCCCAACCACACACCTTTCCCTCAGGCCACACCTTGCTACCAGCCAAATTGTTCCACACGCATTCCCGTCATCACAGGCATCTCCGGCTGGCACATATCATAATATTTAATATATTTAATATCTTAAATATTATGCACCCTGCTGTTTAATACCATTGACTCATTTCTCCCGTATTAACGGGAGCACCATACAGGGCTTGCTGCCCCCATGACACCATTCCTTGCTACATGCTCCATACGATACTTAATCAAACTAGTAAGACAGCAACTACATGTATGTACCCAAAACGTGCACAAGCAACACACATTGACCTGCACTCACACGGCCCAGTGACATACAAATCGCATGCTACGCCTCTCCCCTAGCCAATTTACACAGCATGTACATACCTCCCTTACTCACAGCTGTCGCACCTTGACCAGTTGCACACAACCAGCACTATATGCATCTCCCCAGGCCAGACCGCTACCTAACATGCATACCCCCATAGCTCTCATGCAATCACACGTTGTCCAGCGTTCATAAATCAGTATGTTGCACAAAACTTGCTCACTAGCAACATCTAGCGATATTCATGCCTACTTAATTCCTCCAAATAGCGTAACAGCGGAGTGCACATCGACTTATAATATCGCACATCCCGGCAATGTTAATTACTTTGCCCGCGTCTGTTCTCCATTGTAACCTCCAAGCCAATCAAAGTATGCCTCTGAACTGGCCTCTGAGCCAATCAGTTCCATCATTACAGTTTATCATGACTCACTAGATGGCGGACGGGATCGACAGATCGCTATGACCGCCCATCTTGTACACAGAGGCCTCCGTGGCCCCACAGATAAGCCCCTCCCTCGCACGTTGCCGTTCACCAGGATGATCCCTGCGTCCTTCCTGAACACTGTTGTCTTGCTTACGCAATGCATGGCCGCGCTTCAATCAACTTTTCTCCACGAGCGCCCACTGATAGTGCCACTGCCCTAAATTGAATGACTGGTCCGGGGTACCCCACTACCTGCCCACTTTGCTGAACCCCTTCCCATTCACTCCCCATCACCCCATCCTTGCATGCATCACATGCTCCGGCCCTATTATATTTAGCGCTATGGCTGCAACGGACATGAGACTAGACCCATAGGGCAGCCCCACACCGCTGCACAACTCAATCCATGTAGACCACACCAAGAACCATCCTGCGACATGCCAGCCCGAATCAGGACAGCTTCTTCAATGGATACAATGTGCCCTTCACACGCGCGCTACCTCGTATTTCAATTCTGCAACTGCAACTCCTAATAGTAATCTGATGCACTTAACGCGCTCGCACACCAACACCCCCTTACTCAGCCATGCGCACCCCCAACCCCAGGCTCAGGGGATCTTCAACTCACCCCACACTTGCCATCCCATCACATGCCTATGCAACCCCAACCCTAGGGGAACTCCCAGCACTCTGCATAATACTATAAAGGGCTCTGTAACACAAAAGTAGGGCAACGTGCACTCTCCTCAGTATCCCCTCACCACACCATGCACCTGGCAACTCGGCTGCCTTACAGCCCCTAATCAGCAGGCTGCATGTGCCACCAGACCTTGACACCATGAATTTTCTTCTTCTACTCAGATGCTATCCAGCACCTTATCTAAGGACCATAAACCCCCCATACTCAATAGTATTGATTAAAGGCATTATGCCAACACTATCTAGCCCATTCTCTTTCCTTCTTCATGTCAAACTGTTTACATGTACATGTATATGTATGTCACCCCACATTCACCAAACACCACCTTAATATGACAATTGTATGTACACATGTGACTTGAAAATGTATGACTTTACTACCAACTATGTTTATAACCACTGCATGACCAATCACAGCAACTCACACATCACCAATTGGCACTCTCACCTTTGCACTCTTTGCACAACAGCACAGCCTTGATAAAGACCCAATGGTCGAAACACGTGTTGGCTTTTTTCTCATGTGAATTTATTTATTCATCTTCTTATAGTGCCCCTGAGCCCTTGGTGCAACATTGGTGCTCCTAAGACTGTGGCAATCACTTGCCCATTAAAAATCAAGACTACGCACACTAACTCAGTTTCGATGGAAGCACTACATAAATGAGTGAATACCACTATATCTATTGTCAAGAATAACGGGGTTCCATCACAAATGTTACCTTATCTCAACATATGGGAATTTGGGAGCATTGTTCCACAGGAACCCTGCAAAGGCAGCAGAAGGCATTACAGAATTCGTAAACAGATTAGCGCAGGGATCTGTATTTCCTTAAAGCTCCCTTCCCTCATATCCATCGCATATGCATCCAAGGCCCTCACCCGCACCGAGCACAGGTACTCGCACATTGAGAAGGAAGCCATTGCAGTCTTCTGGGGTTGCCGCCTCATCCATCTATATCTGTATGGTCGAAAATGTACCACGCACATGGACCACAAGCTGATGATCCCGATATTCACAGGTTCCGTGCCTCATCCACCAGCCCGGATAAAGAAATGGCTCTTCTACCTGCAGCAGTACGAGTTCGATCTCGCCTACCAAGTCAGGGGTAACAAGCCTGCAGATTTTCTCTCATCACATCCACCACCTGCCACGGCAGCAGAAGTGCTGGAGTGCATGGAAACCAAAGACCACATCTGCCAGGTGATCCACATGATGAAGCCAAAGGCCATCAGCCTATCCGACATTGCAGAAGCCACCTTCCAAGACCCATGCTGTGATCTCATGAAAAATGCACTGTTGTTGGGAGACTGGAACTTGTTCCTGCGACACAAGCACAACTGCACAAAAGGGTAATACTACCGGCCATGTAGAAGATGTTTGCGATGTACAGCCTCCCCCAGTCAGTAAAAAGTGATAATGGCCCTCTGTTTCAGGGAAAAGACTTTCAAAAATACCTGGAGGACCTGCAGATCCACTACCACCACATCACACCCCACTTGCCTCAGGCAAACGGGACGCAGAGTGTTTCATGCTGATGGCTTCCCCTGGCAAGTTCAACTCTATCAGTTTCTGAGGAACTATAGACTCATCCTAGATAAATCGACGGACAACCCATTGTCCCACCTCATGTTCAGGGAGGTTCTAAACTCGTCCATACCTCATCCCAAGTCAATACCGGCAAAAACCATTGACAACCTGCTGGTATACTCCAAACTCCTCCAAGCCTTTGTGTGTGAGATCATGGTTTAGTTCTCAACAACATAAACAGAGCAACACTGCCACTACCATTTGATGATATACCATGGACCATGTTGGACAAACAGGGAACCCTGGTTGCTGTTCATCGGGAACCAGACCTAATTTCCAGGAACTCGTCATGGTTCAAGAAGCTACCCTGGGAAGTGTGGTCAGAAACCCCCGGCCCGGCAGATAGGACAGACCCGAGGGAGGAAGGTGGATAGCCCACCAGTCGTGTGGATTTCACGCAAGAGGAAGAAACTACCCTCCAAGAGGAGCCAGAGACGTTACCAGAACAATCCCCACCGGGGGACAAAGTAATCCCAGAGGAGGTCAGTCCCACACAGCTGTTAGCCGGGCACCAGGAAATGTATGCTCTGCAAGCTGCACCGGCACCACCAAGACTCAAAGACTATGCCTGTTCCTGAAGGAAAGCATCTCATGTTTCATTTTGACAGTCTCAGTTAAAGGGTTTTGTTTGATAGGAAAAAAAAAGGGATGTTATTTCCCGGGTTCGCTTTGAAAGCAAATGCCACTAGCAATTGGCCAGCAGTTTGTTTTCCCGACCCCAACTCGTTTATTGTACACCAGCAGGCAGGCACTATATGCAGGCTGGGTTTTATAGCTTAAGGCCGGAAAAGGGTTAATATTATGTAAACACTATGCCTCAGCCCTGATTCTCAATGGAAACATTTGTACCAAACATTGAATTTTAAACCCGATTGCTGTAGTCACTTCGTGAGCGAACCCACACATCCATCAGCAGCTCAGACGTGTTCAAAGTATGTGGGCACATAAGTTTGCTATTACTCTGCTCTGTAATGACCAATGCAGATCATTTCCGAGGAGTGGCCAGTTTCAACACCGAAAACCAAAGGCTATGAAAAATGTAACCTAGGGGCCTTAAAACGTGCCTCTGGGTATTCCAAACTCCGACATCTCTCAAAGATGCTCATCAATCACAGGTACAGTGTACTACTGATAATAATATCTCGTGTTCTTATATAGCGCTATACACCCTTGGGTCTCAGAGCTGGGAAGTGACGTCAGCCCAGACTACAGCAAATCTCTGTGCAGGCCAGGCAGGCGGGCTGCTTCCCATTGGATGCCGACTGCAGGCAGGTGTTTATATTAAAGCCTGATCTGTAAGGCAAAGACAGCTCCTTTAACACCCCAATGGCAGCACAGTCGGATACCAAGCGTTTTGTGCTTTGTACAGAGGGCCCGCAATGTATTTACTTTTTCCTTCTTGTTATTGCCACTTACTCCAGCGAGAGGTTGAAGAGTTGTCTGCAAAGAAAGCCTTGTCAGGGCCCGTCTTGACTGAATTCCACAAGAGCTGATGCTGGCCCCACAGACCTTCACCAGGAGTTCACCTCTCAACCTTAAAGTAAAAGCTGAGCTGAGAACCCCAAGAAAGGGAAAGGGGAATTTGGAGAAAATAACAACAGAGACACTGCAGCCCTGCAACCTTCTGGTAGGATCTGGTATCTGTAGTAAACAAATACACTTGGTTACTTATACATTAGTATAAACTTCCTTTCTTAAATTATTTTTAAACATACTCTAACTTCTTTACCTCTTAAACCTCTGTTTAAGACTTAGAGGTTAATTATCTGTATGGAATATCTTGTAAACTATTGTGATGCTTTAGTGCATATTGTCATTAGCCATTCAAGTCTCTTTAGTATCCTAAAGTAAATGACTCTTGCAAGCACCTTACAGACTTAGATATTCTTCTTTGCTTTTAAAGTTCATTTAACTCTATAAAGTTTGAGTTTTAAATGCTTTTGAGAAATGCAGTCTTTCTCTGAAGTATAGAATTCCCATTTGCATGAAATTTACATTAAATAGAAACTCATAAACTTTCTTGAATGCTGCTGCTCCTTCTGCGTGTGAATTTTTCCTTTTTTACACATACGAACGTATAGTTACTTTCTTGACACGCGTTTTGAAATCACGTACTCCCTGCACTCATGCGATTAACACGCGAAATCACAAGACGTGAAAAATTGTCCTTGCGCTGAAAAATCACACTTGCACATTAACAAAATACATGCACGCGATTTGTACGTAGCGCAACCAAAAATTAAAACCTGTGCACGCGCTAAAAAACAGCTTGCGCTAAGTTAATATGGACTCGCGCTCTATCGCAAACCGAACACATGCTGCTATACGCAACGTCACTCACGTGAAAATTGTGCGCGCGCTAAAAACAACTCGTGCTCAGTTAATATGGACTCGCGCTCTATCGCAACCCAACATGCACTATTATGCGCAAAGTTACTCACGTGAAAAATGTGCATGCGCCATAAACAACTCGCGCTATTCATTAGGACGCGTGCTCTATCGCTCTGCATACTCGCACGCTCCCATAACGATGTTGCTGAAGGCACGAGGACTTGCACACGCGTTAAACAGTATTGAAACACTTTTCACGCAGTTAACAACTTTTAAACTTGCGCGCACAGTCTTTACACTTGTTTACTTATAGTATTTAAACTGTAAAACGTTTTCTCTCAGTAAACTTTAAAACTTCTTAAGACTTTAAGTTCCTTATAAAAAAAATGGAAGTTCACTGTGAAAGTCTTTAAGCTTTTAAAAGGAACAATCCCACCTGATGTCTTCTTTTTCACTCTGGCACAGCAATCGATTTTTTTACTTATTTAGTAAATCTTCTGAATACTGAAAGGCCTTACTTAAGGAGCTTAACTAATGTACAACCAGCCACTGAATTACTATGGATGAAAGGCAGTTTAGAATCTTGCTCACCTCCCAAGAATCCAACCCATTATCCTTTCCACCAATCAGACAAACCAAACATATCATTGTTCCTTAAACCAATCAGATTAATTTTCTTTCTCTCCATCTTGACTTGGGTAACCACAATGTTAATTCCATGTGCCTATTCTTTCTGGTTACTAACCATCTACTCCAGCCAGCCCTGACAGTACCCCCTCTTCAAAGCCCTGTCCCAGGGCCTGACTTAGCAGGGAACTTTCTGTGAAACTGTCTTATCAATTGAGGGGCATGTACATCTGTCTGATCCTCCAAAGATCTTTCTTCAGGCCCGTATTCCTTCCAATCAATAAGATACTGCAAAGTACCTCTAACAAACCTGGAATCTAACATTTTCTTAACTTCAAATTCTTCTTCATTTTCCTCGGTATAAACTGCTGGTGGTGGTTTTCCCAATCTAGTTCCTGACACACATGGTTTCACTAAACTGACATGAAATGTAGGATGACTTTTGATACTGGGGGGTAATTTCAGCCTGATTGCCTCTGGATTTATTATTTTTTCTATTTCGAACGGACCAATAAATCTCGGACTAAATGTAGTTCTTCCCTTTAGACGTAGATTTTTTGTGGACAACCAAACTTTTTGACCCACCTGATAATGTGGTGCATTTTGACGTTTTCTATCAGCAAAGGTCTTGAACCTTAACTTACTTTTCTCCAAAGTTTCCTTAGCTTTCACTAAACCATCTCTAATACAAGTCAATCGATGCTCAACCTCTGGATTGGAATACTCAGATTGTAACACTTCTTTCAAAAATCGTGGATGAAAACCATAATTGCTGAAAAAAGGAGAATAACTAGTAGAATCCTTGACAGAATTAGTATAGCCAAACTCTGCCAACCAAAGAAGATCTACCCAGATCCCTTTCTCCTGCCAAAAAGCTCTAATATATTTTTGTAACTCCTGATTTACTCATTCTGTCTGGCCATTGGTTTGTGGATAATAACCTGAAGAAAGCTTTATCTCAATCCCCAACTCCTTACAGAAAGCTCGCCAAAACTTAGAAATGAATTGAGACCCTCGATCAGATACAATTTGTGTTGGTAATTCATGCAGTTGCACCACTTTTTGCAAAACACTCTTTACCAGATTCCTTGCAGAGGCCTCTCCTTTCATGGGAGTGAAATGCCCAGCTTTGGTCAGTAAATCCACAACTACTAATACTGTAGTGTAACCTTGATCTTTAGGAAGATCTACAATATAATCCATAGAGATTGTAAACCAAGGACTAGGGGGTACTGGTAATGGATTAAGTAATCCAGATGGTTTTCCTCCTCCAGACTTCACTCGAGCACAGACTTCACATGTTTTCACATAGTCTTCAATATCTTGTTTCATCTCTTTCCACCAGAACTTCCTTTCCACCAAATCAATTGTCTTACGAATTGCAGGATGACCAACCAACTCCGATTCATGACGTTCTTGCATAATTTCCTTTTGCAGTTCTTTACTTTGAAGGCAAATTTTAGAATGGACACATGGAAATCCATCAATTAAATGTCTTCCAGAATCCTCCGCAAGCCAAGATTGAATCGCCTCCTCCGGGAATTCCCTTCTAATTTTCTCAAAAAGCAGATCCTCTTCCTTTGTAGTACTCAGAATAAATCTATCTTCTGCATTCACTGGCTCTGGTAATAACTGATTTTCCACCTCTTCTGAAGAACCTTGTCGAGATAAAGCATCTGCTTTACCGTTTAACCGCCCTGGCTTGAATGTTATCACAAAATGTATTCCGAAAAGAACAGCGACTATCTAAGTTGTCGAGGTGATAATGTTCGAGCAGATTTCAAAAACAGAAGATTCCTATGATCAGTTAAAACGGTTACTCTGAATCTTGCTCCTAACAGATAATGCCTCCATTCCTGAAATGCCTTCTTGATTACCAGGAGTTCTCTATCAGTAATCGTGTAGTTCATCTCAGTTGGAAGCAACTTCTTGGATAGATAGGCCACAGGATGCAATTGCCCAGTTTCAGGATGCCTTTGAGAAAGTACATCTCCAATTGCAGTATTAGAAGCATCTGCTTCAACAGAAAATGGTTGGGAAGGATCTGGGTGTAATAAGATTGGTCCTGATGTAAAACAGTTCTTCAATCTTTTAAAGGCCTGATCCGCTTCATCCTTCCACTCAAATTTCATTCCTTTATTCAATAATTTGGTGATGGGAGAAACAGTTTGAGAGAAATCTTTAACGAACCTCCTGTAAAAATTCACAAAACCCAGGAAGTTTTGAATATCTTTAACACAAGTTGGAATTGGCCACTGTTCTACTGCTTTCATTTTCTTCATGTCCATTTCCAAACCTTTGGGAGAAATAATAAAACCCAAAAATTCCACCTCCATGGTATGGAATTGGCTCTTTTCTAACTTAGCAAATAATGTATTCTCCTTTAGTCGTTGTAAAACTTTCTTGACATGTTCTTCATGTTGCAGTAGATCCTTAGAATAAATGAGAATGCCATCAATGTATACTACTACAAAGATATCAATAACATCTCTCAACACTTCATTTATAAAAAAGTGAAAGGCCGCTGGGGCGTTGCACAATCCGAATGGAATTACTTGATATTCAAACAGACCAAATTTTGTTCGAAATGCTGTTTTCCATTCATCACCTTGATGTACCCGCACCAAATGGTATGCAACATGAAGATCTAATTTGGTAAACACTGAAGCTCCTTGAATCTGGTCCAACATTACTGAGATTAAGGGCAGAGGATATCTGTTTTAACTGTTATCTTATTCAATGCCCTATAATCTATACATGTCCGTAAAGAACCTTCCTTTTTTGGAACAAAAAATAGTGGAGAAGCTGTTGGCGACTGGGAGTGCCTGATGAACCCCTTAGTCAGATTTTCTTGGATGTAATCTTTCAAATGCTGATTCTCTTTCTCTGTCATGGCATAGATGCGACTGCAAGGAATGTCGGCTCCTGGTTCTAAATCAATCTTACAATCGTATTGTTGATGAGGAGGTAATTCATTAGCTTCCTTTTCACTAAACACATCATTAAAATCTTGATAACACTTTGGTATTTCTCCAATTACTGCCCCAATAGAATGTACTATGGCTCCCAATTTCACCAAACCTTCCACAACTTCTGAACAACTACTAGAAACATCTTCCCGAACTTCTTACTTACAGCAATTCGTAACTCAAAAAGAAGAATCCAATTTCACAACTCTCCTTCCCCAATCAATCTGAGGGTTATGATACGTCAACCAAGGCATTCCCAAAATTATCTTCAACTGTGGAGTATCTATTAATTCAAACACAATATCCTCCCAGTGTCCTCCAATTTCCATCCCCAATGGAATCGTTTCATATGTAATTAAACCTGATGTAAGTTGAGACCCATCCACCGCTCTCACTTGCTCTGGTATATTTTTTACAATGTAAGGTACATTCATATCTTTAACCACATTCCAATCCATGAAGTTACCAGTGGCTCCAGAATCTATTACTACTGGACCACTTCCCTTTAATTCCTCTTTTATATATAAGGATACATTCAATGTAATATGTGGTACCGCAGCTTGGATAGAATTAGCCACTTGTTGATTTCTGGAACTGTTAGTAGATGAAGAGGTTTTTGGACACCAAGGGCAATTTCCAACAAAATGTCCTGATCTACCACAATATAAACATAAATTATTCTGCCTTCACCTATCCTTCTCATGCTTAGTTAAAGGACCTCTCACTTTATTTACTCTCTCTGCATTCCCAGTTCTGAATTCTTTATTTACAAATTCTAACCTTCCCTTATCAACTCTAGGGAAAACTCTGGGTTTGCTCAACTCCTCCTCTTTTACGCTCAGCCTTGCGTTCTCCTAATCTATAATCAATTTGTATGACTAGGTCTATTAAATCTTCTCATGAAGTAGGTCTATTCACAATTGTGGATAAGGCATCTTTTAACTTCTCTCTCAAGCCTCTATAAAACAAAGATGATTGCTTCTCTTCTGGCCAATTGCTCTCTAATACTAAAGATCTAAACTGTGTGATGTAAGACACCAAATCTTTAGTTCCCTGTTTTAAATCTAATAGTTCTCCATCAACTTCTTGAGATAACTGTCGTCTGTCAAACATTTTTTTAAATTCTAACTTAAAGGCTAACAAGTTCTTTAGTATGGGATTCTCTTGACCAACAAATAACACTGACCAAGTAGCCGCCTCACCAGTAAGGTAAGACAGCATAAAAGCTATTTTAGTAGCATTGGTATTAAAAGCTTCAGGTCTACAAAGGAAATGAAGTTCACACTGTGTAAGAAAAAGTTGAAATTTCTTGGCATCTCCCCCAAAACGTTCCGGAGGTGCTAAAGGGACTGGACCTATAGGTATTTTCAAGCTCCCCTACTTCTCTCCTGAGAACTAGCTCCTTCACCCAAATCCTCTCTGATTAACACAGGAAATTCTCTACTAGGACTCTCCGAAACTTTTGACTCCAAAGAAATGTCCTCACCCCTATGGGTAACCTTAGAATTTAATTCTTCAAACTTAACTTGTAGTTCATGGTTCTCTTTCTGCACAGCCCTCATCTCCTCCCTTAACTCTGAAAACATGTCCCTAATGGAACTTGCTAATGCTTCTGTGGGATCCATATCAGCTCAGGTGGAAAACTTATCGTGGACCTTTTTTTTTTTTTTTTTTTTTAATTTAGCTGAGAAACTCAACTTTTACCAAATTTAACAATTCATTTACATTTAGCAGAAATACAAGCAAGATATATAAAATAATTTTCTTTTTTTTTTTGAGGGGAAAACAGATGCCAAGTGTACAAGTGTACTAAGTTCCAAAGAGGTACAAACAACAATTAATCTCACATCGAAAGATGATCACACACCTTAACCTAGTCACTAGATAGAGCAAGCATAGGAATAATCAATAATCAATTAATACACTCAAAATAAAAAGAGGTGCTCTAGCTAAAATTAGCAGACACCTACATGCACATAAAATATTTACATTTAGATTAAAAATTCATCATTAGAAAACATTCCTATACCTGAACAAAACCATATTAACAATCCAAAAGGTGTATGAACTCTCAGCACATAATAACACTTGGTAGCTTTCCTCAAACAAAACTGATTGTATAACAATAAGAATATGAATCTGGGACCATTCACGTTAGTCTTATTAGAACTTACACCGCTTATAAACTTAAAGTATTAGTTTGTCATTCAATCCACACATAAATTTAGCGCATTCACGAAGTTATATGTTGCGATGCGGATGCTAATAACTTTTGTAGCTACAATAGTAGGCCATCTGTGCTCTGGAGCCATCCAGCCAAAGAAAGTCAGATGTTTCCAAAATAATTTTATTCTTAGATTTATCAATGCTGGACATTCCACTATGAGATGCTTTAAAGTTTCCTTAATGTTCAGATCCGCACAAAATCTACAAGAGTTCACTTCTCCACCAAGGAGATGTCTTCTGGATAGCACATCCCTCGTGGGGATTAAATTAAAAAGAAGACGCAGAATGCAAGATCGTATCTGAGGTGAGGGAGCTCTATACAAATAGCTTTCCAGATCTCCTAGTTTCTTATGTACAAATGCATTTGCATCAAAATCTTTATAGCCAAGACACAGGTTTCTAGTTATGATCCAATCCCTCTTGAAGATTTTGTCTTTCGCTTTGGTCGGATTCATGACGAGAGTTTCTATACTCACATCTGCATTAGCGAGAGATTTCATAATATGTGTTGACCAAATCCTCACAAATCTGTGAGACGATGATAACATATAGACAGAAAGAGTTGTCAGAATATTATCTGTCCGTATATATGTTAAGCATTTGCGGAAAAGAGCGCATAGCCGCCATTCATATTCTGCCATCATAGAGGTAAGGCCCAACTCATGTCTCAACCATGGGCCTGGTACGCACTGCGGCACATGCAAAACTGCCCGCCAAAATTGAGTTTCTAGTTTGTGTAGAATAGATGTTTTGATTATATTTTTCGTCTCCAAACCATAGAGTAATTTTGGCAGCACTTTCTGTCGCCAATATACAATTGCACAACTAATTGAAAATGTACCATACTTAAATAGTATCAATCTTGTCTGTGAAATTGCTGAAACTAATTTGCAATCAAGAGACCTCAACTGCGAATTCGTTTGTGCAGATCCGTCAATTTGAATCCCCAAAAATAAGTAGTTCTCAACCACCTTCACACTAACATTTTTGATCTTCCAATCCATCTTTGCCCTTCTGGTCATTTTCGGGGCATAATACACTATCTGAGTTTTTTTCATATTTATCACTAACTCATTAGCATCCCAATATGAACTCAGAGAGGAAAATAGAAGTTGGAGACCTATGGTAGTTTTAGATATTAACACTAGATCATCAGCATACCACAATGCCTTGATTGTTACACCATTCATCTTTGGAGAATCTGATGATATCTGAATAAAAGCCTGCATCACATCGTGTATAAAGAAATTAAAGAGGGCCGACGCAAGGATACATCCCTGTCTTAGCCCTCTTGAAGTGCAGATGGCTGCTGACAAAAGACCCAACACCGATAACCTCACTTTAATTGATGTCAATGAATGCAGGCCAAAGATAATGTCGCACAGGGTGGCAGGACAATTTGCAGCTTGAAGTTTATCAAATAGCTTTACACGAAAGACAGAGTCAAAAGCTGAGTGGAGATCAACAAACGCAAGATAAATCTGTTGTCTTAGGGTCTGAGCCTGTGCTTTTAAGGCATTGAGAGTTAACAAATTAACCACCGTGCCCAACCCTGCGACAAATCCTGTCTGGTTCGGATCGCACTGATTGGAGGCTAATGACCACTTCACAAAGTCTCTCAAGACTAGTCTTGAGAAAATCTTGCCTGGTGCATCAAGTAATGCAATCGGACGTTAACTAGATGGTAAGGCTCTATCTCCCTTTTTAAAGATGGGAACAATCAGGGAGGATCTCCAAGACGTTGGTATGGTCTTGGAGATCAAAATCTGTTGAAAGATATTATACAAGATAGAGGCCCACCTAGATGGATTTTGCTTAAACGTAGCATTACTTAGGCCATCTGGCTCCGCCGCTCTAGAGGAAGAGGATTTTATTATGAGTTATTCTATTATTTCCTCAGAACACTCTAGGCTCCAGGTATCCAGGTATCTATACTCTGTTTCTCGTTTCTCGTACTTATAGCTATCAAACTTTGTATCTGCCGTGGGCCTTTCATCCTGTCAGGGTCCGGCTTGACTGAATTCCACAGGAGCTGATGCTGGCCCCACAGACCCTCACTAGGAGTTCACCTCTCAACCCTAAAGTAAAAGCTGAGCTGAGAACCCCGAGAAAGGGAAAGGGGAATTTGGAGAAAATAACAACAGAGACACTGCAGCCCTGCAACCTTCTGGTAGGATCTGGTATCTGTAGTAAACAAATACACTTGGTTACTTATACATTAGTATAAACTTCCTTTCTTAAATTATTTTTAAACATACTCTAACTTCTTTACCTCTTAAACCTCTGTTTAAGACTTAGAGGTTAATTATCTGTATGGAATATCTTGTAAACTATTGTGATGCTTTAGTTCATATTGTCATTAGCCATTCAAGTCTCTTTAATATCCTAAAGTAAATGACTCTTGCAAGCACCTTACAGACTTAGATATTCTTCTTTGCTTTTAAAGTTCATTTAACTCAATAAAGTGTGAGTTTTAAATGCTTTTTAGAAATGCAGTCTTTCTTTGAAGTAGTGTTTGATAGGAAAAAAAAGGGATGTTATTTCCCGGGTTCGCTTTGAAAGCAAATGCCACTAGCAATTGGCCAGCAGTTTGTTTTCCCGACCCCAGCTCGTTTATTGTACACCAGCAGGCAGGCACTATATGCAGGCTGGGCTTTATAGCTTAAGGCCGGAAAAGGGTTAATATTATGTAAACGCCACACTATGCCTCAGCCCTGATTCTCAATGGAAACATTTGTACCAAACATTGAATTTTAAACCCGATTGCTGTAGTCACTTCGTGAGCGAACCCACACATCCATCAGCAGCTCAGACGTGTTCAAAGTATGTGGGCACATAAGTTTGCTATTACTCTGCTCTGTAATGACCAATGCAGATCATTTCCGAGGAGTGGCCAGTTTCAACACCGAAAACCAAAGGCTATGAAAAATGTAACCTAGGGGCCTTAAAACGTGCCTCTGGGTATTCCAAACTCCGACATCTCTCAAAGATGCTCATCAATCACAGGTACAGTGTACTACTGATAATAATATCTCGTGTTCTTATATAGCGCTATAGACCCTTGAGTCTCAGAGGTGGGAAGTGACGTCAGTCCAGACTACAGCAAATCTCTGTGCAGGCCAGGCAGGCGGGCTGCTTCCCATTGGATGCCGACTGCAGGCAGGTGTTTATATTAAAGCCTGATCTGTAAGGCAAAGACAACTCCTTTAACACCCCAATGGCAGCACAGTCGGATACCAAGCGTTTTGTGCTTTGTACAGAGGGCCCGCAATGTATTTACTTTTTCCCTTCTTGTTATTGCCACTTACTCCAGCGAGAGGTTGAAGAGTTGTCTGCAAAGAAAGCCTTGTCAGGGTCCGGCTTGACTGAATTCCACAAGACCCCACAGACCCTCACCAGGAGTTCACCTCTCAACCCTAAAGTAAAAGCTGAGCTGAGAACCCCAAGAAAGGGAAAGGGGAATTTGGAGAAAATAACAACAGAGACACTGCAACCCTGCAACCTTCTGGTAGGATCTGGTATCTGTAGTAAACAAATACACTTGGTTACTTATACATTAGTATAAACTTCCTTTCTTAAATTATTTTTAAACATACTCTAACTTCTTTACCTCTTAAACCTCTGTTTAAGACTTAGAGGTTAATTATCTGTATGGAATATCTTGTAAACTATTGTGATGCTTTAGTGCATATTGTCATTAGCCATTCAAGTCTCTTTAGTATCCTAAAGTAAATGACTCTTGCAAGCACCTTACAGACTTAGATATTCTTCTTTGCTTTTAAAGTTCATTTAACTCAATAAAGTGTGAGTTTTAAATGCTTTTTAGAAATGCAGTCTTTCTTTGAAGTATAGAATTCCCATTTGCATGAAAATTACATTAAATAGAAACTCATAAACTTTCTTCAATGCTGCTGCTCCTTCTGCGTGTGAATTTTTCCTTTTTTACACATACAAACGTATAGTTACTTTCTTGATGCGCGTTTTGAAATCACGTACTCGCTCCCTGCACTCATGCGATTAACACGCAAAATCACAAGACGTGAAAAATTGTCCTTGTGCTGAAAAATCACAGGCACACCATAACAAAATACACGCATGTGATTTGTACGTAGCGCTACCAAAAATGAAAACCCGTGCACGCACTAAAAAACAACTCGCGCTAAGTTAATATGGACTTGCGCTCTATCACAAACCGAACACACGCTGTAATACGCAACGTCAATCACGTGAAAATTGTGCACGCGCTAAAAACAACTCGCGCTCAGTTAATATGGACTCGCGCTCTATCGCAACCCAACACGCACTATTATACGCAACGTCACTCACGTGAAAATTGTGCACGCACTAAAAACAACTTGCGCTATTCATTAGGACACGCGCTCTATCGATCTGCATTCCCGCGCGCTCCCATAACGACGTTGCTGAAGACACGAGGACTCGCGCGCGCGCTAAACAGTATTGAAACACTTTTCACGCAGTTAACAACCTTTAAACTTGCACGCACAGTCTTTACGCTTGCTTCCTTATAGTATTTAAACTGTAAAACGTTTTCTCTCAGTAAAATTTAAAACTTCTTAACACGTTAAGTTCCTTATAAAAAAAATGGAAGTTCACTGTGAAAGTCTTTAAGCTTTTAAAAGGAACGATCCCACCTGATGTATTCTTGTTTACTCTGGCACAGCAATCGATTTTCTTCTTTAGTAAATCTTCTGAACTCTGAAAGGCCTTACTTAAGGAGCTTAACTAATGTACAACCAGCCACTGAATTACTATGGATGAAAGGCAGTTTAGAATCTTGCTCACTTCCCAAGAATCCAACCCATTATCCTTTCCACCAATCAGACAAACCAAACATATCATTGTTCCTTAAACCAATCAGATTAATTTTCTTTCTCTCCATCTTGACTTGGGCAACCACAATGTGAATTCTATGTACATACTCTTTCTGGTTACTAACCATCTACTCCAGCCAGCCCTGACAAGCCTCAAGTGCTCTCTAATTGGAGATAAGCACATGCTGAATATTTGCTCACAAAACTGCTCATTAGTGTCATCATATCTCTCTAGCGAAGGTCCTCTGCATTTATTTATTTTGAGTAGTTGGTGGTGCTATATTTATAGAATTGTCGGACTGCATTGTGTTGATGCAGCTCCCATGCGAGTCCAATAGCTCAGTTGTTCAATGCACCTGCTGTCTAACCTGCAGGCCACTGGCTTGAATAAAACTGCAGCAATTACACCTTACACCCTCTGGAGGCTGACAAATTTAGATACTGTCACTTCTTATTCAAGACCATATAGACCCGTGTTTAGTTAGCGTGGGCTTGTCTTCTCAGAGGTGTGCATAGAACGGGACCCGATAATGCTCCTATCTCAGTCTTAGCTGATGGTGTGTGTTTGGGACACGTTTAGTATTACCTGCGTATTGCTTAATAAATAATATACTTCACTAAATGAATATGTTCTTTATTCTATGTGTTGCGGATATAATTTTCCACCGTATCAGTTTTCTGTGTGCCTCTTAACTTTAGATATGTATTGCTGGAGGTATCATTCCCTGAGCTGACTTCTTACCATGTCTTTTGTATTTCTGTTTTCGATGTGCAGGTCTCTGATCTTCGCTTTAGTAAGACAAGGCAAGCCTGCAAGGGTCGGCACGCACACACACCCACAGGCACTCTCTCTCTTTCTCTCTCGCTTGCACTCTCTCTCGCTCTCTCAATTTAGCATGATTGGAATAAATGGCTGATGCGTTTGTCAGACAGGGAGTATGCAGCATGGGGTGGCTAAGAGTGCAATGCTTTATTCAACTAAATTGCAGCCTGTTCATTCATGGTAATAATGCACCCCTGGGGCTTGTGAATACTGAGTTTTGATCCAGGAAGGCTTGCGAGAGGTGTGCATTAGGTCATTGGCATAGCACAAAATTGGTGGCGGGGGTCATGCAAGCCTTGCTCAGGGGGTCCTCACATGCTCAGCAACAAATCACAGGTTGCGCCACTCTGTAGGATGGCCTAGACTAACACCCAAACTGCTCAAATCAGCTCCTCATCCCAGAATTACCTGCACGTCCCTATGATATAATATGGCATTTATAACACGCCTATACACAAGTGTTTCAAGGCGCAACGAGGCAAAGGGAGGGTAACAGAGGGAAGACAGAGACAGACAACGATCTTACTAGGCCATTTGACATTGAGATCACACAAGTGCTGGGGAGGTGGGGGAGAGAAAAGTGCAAGGAGGAAGGAGGGGGGGAAGCGCAGAACATAGGACAGCACTAAATAAATAGGGACAATAAATAAGAAGTGCAGCCAGCAGGTGGCAGGTGCAAGGGTAAGTGCAGACATCAGGTATCAAGTGCTTGTAGGGGGCTATAGGGATATAGAACAGCCCTAGAGTACGAGGATTGGCAGGGGGGCAGTGTAGGTGTGCAACTGGCAGGAGAGGGGACCTTGGCCCGAGAACAAAGGGTAACCAGGAGACCAGTGCAGTTTCAGTTTCAGCCAGGAGTTCAGCAGGGGAGAAGAGGAGAGAAAGCAGAGGCAAAGAGGAAGTTCTTGAGGTGGTTCTCCTCAATTTTCAGGGAGGCTGTTCCAGAGGGAGGCCTGAGCTGAAGAAAGAGATCTACCACCAACTCGTTCCTTGGAGAAGCGACTGACCCTGAGGGAGTTGGAGGCGGATGAGCGAAGAGCTTGAGAGGGAAGATAGTTAGGAAGAGAGAGGTGTAGGTATTGAGGCACTAGGGCCCAGAAGGCCTTTTGGACAATGCAGAGGGTTTTGAACTTAATCCTCGCAGCCACTGGGAGCCAGTGCAGCAATTTCAGTCCTGGAGAGATACGATCCCTGGGCTTGTGTCCAAGGAAAAGTCCTGCAGTCCTGTTTAGGATGAGTTGCAGAGGTCGGAGAGTAGAGGTAGGCAGATTTAGAAAGAGGCTGTTGCAGCAAGCCAGCCTAGAGAGAACCAGAGCTCTGGAGACAGTGAGCTTCTGGGGAAAGGAGAGGAAAGGAAGAATACCTCTGAGGAGGTGCAGCTGATAGTGTGACTTCTCAGAAACGTCAGAGATGTGAGGAGAGAAGGAGAGTGTGGAGTCGAAGATGCCCCTGAGGTTTTTAGCCTCACAGGTGGGCGCAGGAAGTGGGCCAAGATAGGCCGGCCAGAGAGAGACAGGAAAGGAGGGAAACGGGTGTGCCGATGAGGAGAATCTCAGTCTTACTGGCATTAATGCAAAGATCATTGGCGGCACACCACTCCTGGATAGCAGACAGACAGTCAGAGACGAGAGAAGGAAAGAGGTTGCTGAATGGAGCCTGAAAATGAGCTTAGTGTCATCCGCATAGCACTGAAAGTTGGGACAGAGAGCGGCAATGCGGTGGGCAAGAAGTGCCAGGTATTGGTTGAGCAGCCAGGGAGAGAGGTTAGACCCCTCCGGAACGTCACAGGTAGAGATGGAGATAGAGGAGAGGAAGGACCCAAGTTGGACCTCTGTGGCTCGATCAGTGAGGAAAGAGGTCAGCCAAGCCAGGGCCAGATCAGTGATACCCAGGTTATCACAGAGACGGTTGAGCAGATGGCATGGTTGACCATGTCAAAGGCAGAGAGAGATCAAGTAAGATGAGGACACAGGGGGTGTTGGAATAGAGGGTGGAGAGCAGGTCTTCACGGATGTTCAGGAGAGCAGTTTGTAGACAATCAACAGATTCAGTGTGAGGTTTAAGCTGGGAGATGGCCAGTTTTTCCAGGAGTTTTCCCAGGAAAGGTGTGATGGAGATTGGGCCAGGCAGGAAGGGTCCGCAGTGAGTTTCTTAAGAGGAGAGTGCACAAGGGAGTGCTTCAGGGGGGAAAGCAAGGATCCAGTGGTGAAGGAGTGGTTGCAGAAGTCAGCCAGTGCAGGAGCCAGGGTTTCAATGAGGTCCTTGAAGATTTTGGAGGAACAACAGTGAAACTGTTACGACGAGTCTTTCATAGATTGGATTTGTCTCGAAACCTCGTCTGGGGAGAACAGAGGAAAGGCAGAGAAGGAGGGAGGAGTGGTGGCCAAAGAAAGGCCAGAGGAAGAGCATGGAGTAGAGAGGGGAGGAGGAGAGGAAGAGAGAGAGGGCAGGATGAAATGAGAAGCCAGAGCTGTGCAGAGGGCGTGGGAGGGGCCAGGCGAGGTTGAGATTGCAGCAGGATTGGCCAGTTGCTTGCAGATTTTAGAGAGTTCGGCCGGGTTGTTAGATGCCTCAGAGATGCAGGCTTGGATGTGAGCTCTCTTCTTGGTGCGGACAGAGAGCCGGTATTGCCTTTGGAGCAGGCGGCAGGCCAGATTGTCAGAGGATATACCGGAAGCATGCCATTTCCTCTCAGCCACCCTACACTTGCATTTGTGGGTGACGAGGTCTGAGTCATACCAGGAGTTGCACTTGGCTTTGGGCTTCAAGCGGATCCTTATGACATGGGCAAGAACATTAAGGGCTGTGTCAGGGTGTGAGGCAGCCAAATGGCGTTAGGGGTGGTGAGAAAGTGGTTGCGAAAGCCTCAACCGACACGCGCTTCATGGGTTGGATAACCGAGAAGGTGGGTGGCAGTGTTGGTGGTGGCTTGGCCTTAGGGGTAGAGAGGGCGAACTGGGAGGAAAGGAGAAAGTGATCCCTCCAGGAGAGAGGAGTGGTGAGAGGGATGGAAAGGGGCAGGTCTAGGGAGATCAGAACATCCAGAGTGTGCCCTGCAGAGTGAGTCAGGCCAGAAATGTGAATAAAGAGTGAAATAGAGTCGCAGAGGTCGTGAAAGAGTCCAGAGGAAGGACAGGAAGCATCCAGGTGGATGTTGAAGTCTCCAAGAGGGAGGAGGAGAGGTCTGCCCACTCAGAGAGGAAGGAGGAGATCTGACCAGGTGGCCGATAGATGGTAGCCACAGTAAGGGATTGTCTAGGTGAGAGAGGGAGCCTGCAGACGAAGCATTCGAAAGAGAAGTAGGCCTGCGTAGGAACGACAGAGGCAGGAATCCACTCGGGGAAGATCAGGGCTACACCCCCTCTGTAACGGTTGGACCTGGGTGCGGAGAGGATCTTGTAGCCATCAGGGAGAAGAGTATCAAAGCTTGTGACAGAGCTGGCCGTGAACCATGTCTTCGTGAGACCGAGGACGTCGAGGTCAAGTTCTTCCAGGAGGTGGCAGATGTCGGAGGAGTGTTTGACAGCTGAGCGAGAGTTAAGAGTGGCAATATGGAGAAGGTTGCCTTCCTTGAAAGACTTCCGGGGAGGGGTACAAATCAGAGGTATGCCCTGCAGAGGTGTAGAAGCGGCCCGAGGGGGGGGCAGAAGAGGAAGGATGAGAGAGCAAGGTAGCCAAGGAGGAGACAGCAGGGGGAGGCAAGGAAGCCATGGTGGGAAGAGAGGGGACAGCAGGAGAAGGAAGTTGATGAGGCGCAGGAAGAGGAGAAGATTGGCCTGAGGGACTTGGACCAGGATGGTACCATTCAGGTAAACATTAATGATGACCTTAGAGGAGTCGAAGGAGGCCATGAGGGCCTCCTACCGGGTGCCAACATTAATGGGAGTACAAGAGACAGGAGAAAGCACAGCGACCATATGAAGAGTCCATAGGTCTGGCGAGCGAACAACAACAAGGATGTCAGTGAGGGTTTGCCTAGAGGAGGCACCGGTATAGGTGTCAGCGATAGGGAGGCTGGGTTGGAGACCAGGATGCCCCTTTTAAACTTCTTCCTACCAGATTTAGTGAGGAGAGCAGGATAGTCGATAGAGAAGCAGTTAGAATAGATAGGAGAGACAGAGAACACCAAAGAGTAAGTAGGACGAGGAAAGAAGAGGAAGGGGGGAACTAGGGAAGGACGCAGGGGGGGGCGCAAGCAGACTAGACAGAGGGAGACAAGACAATAGTAGACAATTGGACAAGATGACAGGCGCTCAGACAGTGGTAGAGAGTTTGCTAGAAGTCAGGCCGCAGAATGGCACATCTTTCAAAATGTAGTTCAGATACTGGAGAAAATACACCTAAGTCTGAGAGTCCTGTATAAGGGGAAAAGGCCTTGGGTTCACAAGCAATTTTAAATCCTTTCACAATGCAATTTTAAATACTTTCACCAGGCAACTTTTTTAGAAACCGGAGAAAACACACCTAAGTCTGAGAGTCCCGTATAAGGGGAAAATGCCTAGGTTTCACAAGCAATTTTAAATAGGTAAGTAGTGGGATGAGGAAGAGTGGGATTAGGAGTAATGAAAATTACAGGTAACTAAACAAGGCATTATATCCTCATCCCTCTACTCGCCACAGTAATTGTTTATGAGGCAACATGTCTCATACACAAGTACTGGAATGAGGAAGAGTAGAACTAGGAGTAATGAAGATTACCAATAAGTAACCCAGGCATTAAACAAGCACACACCGTTACCTCCACGTCCCTCTCCCTCGTCCCAGTACTTCCCTATGAGGTACCTTGCCTTATAGGTAAGTACTGGGATGAGGAAGAGTGGGATTAGGAGTTATGTAGACTACAAGTAACTAAGCCAGGCTTTACTTCCACGTCCCGCTACCTCATCACAGTACTTGTGTATGATGCAAAATGTCTCATACACAATACTGGAACGAGGAAGAGCAGGCCTAGGAGTAATGAAGATCACCAATAAGTAATCAGAGCATTCACCATACGCCCACACACATACACCCAGTCACCCATACATTTTTACATGTGCATCCTTTCACCATACACTCACACACCCAGGCAGCCAACATACATCATGCACTCACTTGCTAATTCGCATATACATACTTACATGCAGCACACACATTTACACAAAACAAATTTCCTTACCTTTGAATACATTGTTCCAGGACAGGGAACGAGGCCTCCATGTCACAGTGTGTGGGGGACCTCTATGACTTCAAAAAGAACGTTTCTTTTTGAAGTCACTCGGCCTTCATAAAGACATTATTTCCATTACATTACCATAACGGAAATCATTTCTTTATGAAGGCAGAAGTACTTAAAAAAGAAACAATAGCTTTTTGAAGTCATAGGGCTCACCCCACCTCGTGACATGGAGGCCTCCGGAAGCATCCATGTCATGGGATGGAGGGGGCTATGATTTTTAAAAGAAATTCTTTCTTTTCGAAGTCCTTCTGCCTTCATAAAGAAATTATTTCCGTTATGGTAATGTAATGGAAATAATTTCTTTATGCAGTCAGAGCGACTTCAAAAATAAACATTCTCCTTTGAAGTCTAAGGGGGCCCCGCCACGACATATGGCAGCGGGACCCCAGCACCATAAACCGCCTGTGTACCAGACAGGTCACATGAGGAAGATAGCTCTGGAAGTTGATATGCGGGTGTCCAGACATCAGGCATATAGCTAAGGGGGCCAATTGCCTGGCTGCTGAGTACATTATGCACTCTGAGTGCCTCGCCATTGTATTCTTCTAATGCAGATACACGGTATAGCCTCCTGGTCTGTAAGAACCCCAGCTACCAGGGCTTCTATGTGTTGGTTGGTTAGTCCTATTAAACATGTGTTGTAGTTGTGGTATGCAGTAACAATGATGGAATATATTGGCACAGCCAGCATAAAAGTGCCTGCTTACTCTGGCATTATACTGATGTATATTGTGAGTACTGTCATCATGGAGTGGGTTTCACAGTGGGAATGCGGACATATGTGGTGGGCAAAGGCATTGTGAAAACGTGTTGGAAAATACTTCTGCGCACTGTCAGTGACCTGGCACCTATTCCTCTTTTCATATGTTACCCTACAGAACTGATTGTGAACTGTGTTTGACTTTTTACCCAAGTTTTCACTAAAAGTGTGAGGAATGTTGCACACATGTAACCCACTATTTAAAGAAATGTGGTGGGGAGCGCCCCATTAACACTCTTGCTTTTTATGGGTGGGCTCCCTCACTATGCTTGGCAGCTCAAACGCATAACTGAAATATTTATACACCTCTAATTAAAAAAAAAATCACCAGCCCCCACTGAACTTTGTGCTCCCTGTCCCCTCTCCTCCCCCCCAAGGTGCAGGATGGCAGCACAACCAGCAGGTTTTGCCTGACCGAAACGAAGAGATAGGGACAGTTGGTAAGGCCTGATTTTAGAAACTAGGTAACTAAGTGCCGTTTCCTGGATACATACAACACACAGGGATCTAAACTCAATTCGTTTCTGGACAGGCAACCAGTGTTACTTCCTTCGGGGCAAGGACACAGATATGCCATTTTGGGAAGTTTGTGAACAAGTCTGACTGCAGAATTCTGGACCATTTGGAGCCAATGTAACTGACGCACTGGTGTGCCTAAAAAAAGAGTGCCGTGGTAGTCCAGTCTAGAATTAACCAACCTCCCCATAACCACAGGACGATTTGGTTCGGAGATGAATGGCGGAACAGGTTTTATTAACTTAAGTTGGTAATAGACAGATCGGATGACTTCAGTAACATGGGCATTACAACCCAGAGATGCCTGACATACACTGCCCAGATTCTTTACCATATAAGAGAAGGTAGTTCTGGCATAAAAAATGGCAGGACAGGGAGTTTTGGCATAAAAGTAAATTCGTGTTTTTTTTGGGCCAAAACCAATAACCTCCGTTTTAGAGGGATAAAGTTGGAGCGTGGTTTCAAGCATCTAACTTTTTATTGCATTGGCACAGGCCAGAATGCGTTTGATGGCTTCTGGTGAGGATTTTAATCTCACATACATTTGTGTATCATCCGAGTAGGAATGATAATTCAATTGAAACCTAGCGAGGATATCCATTAGAGGCCTAAGGTAGATATTGAACAATATTGGGAACAAAGAAGAGTAGGAATGATAATTCAATTGAAACCTAGCGAGGATATCCATTAGAGGCCTAAGGTAGATATTGAACAATATTGGGAACAAAGACGACCGCTGGGGCACTCCGCATAGAATAGGTAGATTGTCTGAGAAGAAAATTCCTATTTTGACTGCTTGGGCTTGGTCTAACAATAAAGAGGAAAACCACTACAGCGCACCCTCTGAGACCCGGGCAACCTCTGTAACTCTAGTCAGCAACTGCCCAAATGCGACCGTATCACAGGCCGTTCATAAGTCGAGCATGATTAACAGGCTCATGTCTCCTTCATCACGAGAAGAACAACTCTTCTTCATTCCTGGACAGTGACCATAATTTTCAGGGAGAAAAGCAACATATGTTTATGCATGCCACCAGAGAAGACAAAGTGCATAAAGAAATATAGGCACTTAGAGCAAAGCTGAAAACCAAAATGATCACTATTGAAGAAAATGCAACATTTATGTGTGCCATTTATGTACTTTGGTAATATTTGTTTAACTTGTCATGTCAATAAAGTACATAAATGGCACACATAAATGTTGCACTTTCTTCAATAGTGGTCATTTTGGTTTTCAGCTTTGTTCTAAGTGTTTATATTGTATTGTATTGTATTGGGGGAAGCAGAAGAGAAGAAGCATAGCATGAGAAGCAAAGAAGGTTGGAATGTTGCTGGGGAGATTAAGCATCAGAAAGGGGGAGAGGGGAAAGAGATGGCAAGAATGATGGGCAATGGTGATAAAGGAGGCATGAGGGAGAGTGATGTGGGCATTTGGGAGTATGGGCAGTTGGGAGGTGCGAGAGAGTGGGATCTGGCTGAGTTAGACATGGATGGCGAATGGATTGGAGTTTGGAGGTCGGGGGAGCAAGGGCATGGGAGAAAAAGAAAGGTTGGGATGGAGTGGCGAAGATGCCAGGAGTGTGGCAAGAGATTGATAGGTTGGCACAAGGAGGTAAAGAATGGTGAAGGTTATAGATGGTGGGGAGGCAATGGGATGGGTAGTGTGATGAAGATGCTGATTCAGCGCCAGACAGGGGAACGCACATACCACTTGCGGGACGGAGGGCGAGGGGGCTGAGGCACCCTGCAGGGGGGGAACATGAGGTCCCTGGAAGATTGTGGCCAGCCCCAGGGGCCTAGCAGGGAATAAAACAAAGGGAGAAACCCTAGTATATACCACATTATGGACCACTGGGAACTTGGTACACAAAAAACGAGGGATGGGGAAACCACAGGTAAGGTACACTTCAAGTGGGCACCACACGGGAAGCCCACCCTGTAGGTCAGCTCTGAGCACACTGCGTGCTGTGCCTGAGGGAGAGGTAAAGCTGAGGGCATGTTGCTCGTCTCCGACAGACCACAGTCGATGTGAACAGCACCGGGCGATACAATCAAGGTCAGCGAGCCGGTCCCACGGCAATACAGAGGGAGCAGGAGAAATTGTCCAAATCTAGAGATGCACGCACATAGCCCAAAGGCGGTTTCAATCCATGGAAATATGGATGTGGGGTAGAGGGAGGTTTTAAGAAGAGCCAATCAGACAGTAAGTTTGGTGTCCCCAGAATGTATTAAACTCCCATAGTATATACAATTGTGTTTGCAAAGGTCATCACCAGGCAGGTGCCATGTGAATGTCTCCCATCCCACTAGTACAGGGTGTCTGGTGTTTCTTATTTCTTGGTGCTGGCCAATGGCAGATGAATTAAGTCCCAGAGGTCGGCACAATAAGTCATTGCTAATTGCACATTGTTTGTGGGGCACGGCAGGAAACAATGTGGCGTCAAATGGAGAGGAGATGAGGGGCAGGATAGTTTTGTTCCAATCACTCCTAACTAATTTATATCTAGCTTTAGGGGTATAACAAAATCTAACCAGTAAGCTTCCTGGGAACAGAAGAGACAGAAAGTTTGAAGTGCAACTGTTACTAACTGTATGTACAATGTACAAGGGGTATAAAAGGGCCATTCACGATCAGCCATTTTGTCAGCTCACATCAATCAGTTCTATTCCACTGTGCAGTTTGATCTGTGCTCGCCCAGCTGTAATAAACAATGTTACTTCTTGCCTGGTGTACGTTCCTTATTGGAATTACTTTTGGTAATGTGTCTATTGTATGCCCGGGTAGACCCTGAGTACAGTAGGATGGTATGGCATTTTGTGTTTGAGTGGTGGAGTGGGAGTATGGGTCATGCATATTGAATAGAGAGGGAAGATATGGTCCTAGGTTAAAAGGCAGGTGGCTAGGTGATTTGGGCTGAGAGAAGGGTTGAGAAGGAGAAAGAAGATCGACTGTGTCCATACCCCTTTCACACCATGCTAAAAAAATCCCTTTGTGTGGGTAGAATCCAGGTATAATCCAACGGGATTTGATGATGTGGCAGTAAACAGATGCTCTACGAGGTGAATGGGTTTTCACCAGGTAGTCATCTTCCTGCAACTATTCAATATTATCCTCTCCAAAATGGAGGGAGTGTTTAGGGAGGGAGTGACGTTGCAGTAAATAAAGGTGATGGTTAAAGCTTCTGTTAGAATCTTGCTGGTAAAACCTACAGGGGGTGGGGGTTAGAGTTAGCTTAATGCAATAGGTATCTCATAAATGCCTGGGTTGATGGACCCTGCATAAAAGGGCACAAAAGAACTTATGGGGACTTTTAGAAGAAATATAGGAGGGCATCCAGCCAGTGGAGGTGATTTGAGGGCTCTGTAGAATTCATATAAAACTTTGGTTGTAGCAAAAAAAGAATCAGCATCAACTACCTGGAAAATCTTGATAAGACCAGCCTGCAAAAGGACAGGGTCGCTTTCTGGACACTGATTTCCTGTAGCTATATTAACCTCCAATATGAATGGACCCTCTTAGAGATGAAACTTCCAGGGTTTGCATGTAGAGCAGGCATGTGGAGGGATGGGAATTTTCCCAAAATTCAAACTCCCGCCACTCAGGCCACGCAGACCATTATGCCTTTTAGCTGGTTTAAATCTCTAAGGCTCTTTTCTTGCAAAAAATGATTTCTTTAGAGCAAGTGAGGCGATATCGATCCCATTTCGGTGTACGTTCTTTAATGTCATCTTGGGGAGTGGGAACACACTGGCATCCTGAGAGCTTTCTGAGATGCTTGCCACATATGAAAAGGGGGAAAGATATTAACCAGCCATCTATTAGCCAAGTTCACTGCTTAACGTAAGCCATAAGCCCTTTTGGAAAGTAAGGGGATAGAGTGAGGAGTGACAGAGGTATAGTGACATACAGGATGAGAAGGGAAGAGGAGGTGTGAGGAATTCGACCCTCCGCACAGGGAGTGTGCATTTGCATAGTCATGTGTACTCCAGGAGGACACACCCTACAGGCGCCATCCTCCCCTGTCATGCCCAGCTGGAATGTGACAGCCACGGGTACATCAATGCATCTCAAGAAGGGGGAAGGCAACAATGTCCTCCGGTCATGAGCAGCCTAATTAAAATATCAAAGGCTCCATTGATCTGCCTTCCTATTGTCTAAACTGCTGGTGGCAGCACATACTAATAGAAGTTAATTGGAACAGGCCTGCGTCAGGCTTGATCGCAGAATGGACAAGAAGAAGGCAGGACTAACACCTCTTGGATATGCAATGTGTCAACTTGAAGCTAGTTCCCACCCCTCTGTATGAAGTACAGTGAATGGCATGTCACGGTCCACTATTTACCGTAGGCAACAACTGGAGAGCAAACCCCTTTCAGAGGGACAACGTATGTGATTTGAGGGAGACAGAAGTCTATTCTCCCCACAAACTTCAAGGGAGTCCTATGCTTTGATCAAGAGTCACAGAGGGCTCAGCTAACCAGAGAGACACTTTGATCTACAACAGACAGGAAGATGAGTGGGACTTAGGAGTACATGTTGTCACCTCTTACCTTTCCTGTTGCAAAGCACTCTAGTTTTGACCTCACCCATAACAGAAGACTGTTGGTAGGGACCCAGGATTGGTTCATTAAGGTAGGCTTAGCCTGCACCAAACACTGGGGCCCATATGGCTTTAAAAGAGAGCTGAACTCCTCACTTAGCAGATCATACGACGACTTCAAAAGGAGTAAGAAGAAGGACTCATTTGGACCCTGACTGAAGGTACAGTCTGCCTTAAATCTTCCACCAGTGAAGGAAGGTCAGGATTTCCTAGAGGGAAGCAAGATCCTTCCCCTAAACATCTCACTGGAACAGAGGGAGATACCAGACTTAGAGGACCCGCCCAGCAGCTCCAGAACCAGTACCCAGCCAGCACACAGCTGCTAGGTTCTGCCAGCAAACTACCTAGGTGGGAAGTGCTAGAGAGTCTCTGAACAAAGGACAAGGCCGTTGCCTGCAAACACTGTCCTCAGCTTTAGGCCGACCGCCTTAACGGATGACACAAGCCCTGCACAGAAGCTAGGAGTAGTGCTACAACAAGCATCAACCAGCGTCCATCTTTTAAACCCTCGAACCGTAACCGGCTGCATAACTGACTGTTGTCACGCTGCAGTCACTAAAGCCGTGGGAGACATCTCGACCAGCGTTCCATATCCACCAACCAGCACAGAGACAATTCTTGACCCTTAGCCACCGTGAAGGCCAGCCTGCAGCCGTCCATCTAGCCTTGCTTGCCGAACTGCCTGCCGCCTTATACCCAAAGCTCTCTCCCATCTTGAACCCTGTCACAGGAGCTGCAAAGCATCCTGGAATCGACTCGCCGCTGTCAAGCATCAAGATCATCTCAAGCACCAGGTACATTGTGGTTCTGTCCCCCTGGTCCTTCTTGAAGGCCCCTAATGTCATTTACGACACCTTGCTCCCTTGTTGCTGAAACCAAATAACCTTGAACAGTTAAGACTGATTGCTTTACTGACTACCCTCCTGTCAGTATTCATAGTGCATCCCTTTCCTTCGTGAAACTGTCTGTCCTCTGTATTCCTTCACAGGGTGGGCTGTATTTTGTAGTGTGCATATAACTGTCTGTTGTATTAATAAAGTAGATATTTTCATACAGCCTTGACTGGACAGTCCCTTTTATCATTGGGTAATAATTGTATTTTCGCTGTGTTGCAACTAACCAACGATCCACGACCTTGCGGAGATAAGCCTACCGTTCGGTCCACGTTACCAAAAACTGGACAAGGAGGTTTATAATTTACTTGTGTTCTAATCTGTTCAGATAGCTTATGGTGTACTAGAGGTGTGGGGCTGATTGATGGTTTAGAAACCGATATTCATCTCTGCACCACTGGTACTCCGGAAATTGATTAGTCACAGGAGGGCAGGAAGATGGGAATATTTTAAGAAGGTGGAGAGGGATGAGGGTTGTTCAGGCTGAGAGGACAAGAATTGGGCACAGGGGAATGGTTGGTTAGGAAGTGGGAAGCGGGCGACAAGGGAGGGGACATAGAAAGGGAGCAGGAGTGGAGGAGAAGAGAGAGAAAGGAGGGGTAGACAGGAGGGGAAAGGGAATATGGAAGGAAGTCTAAGGGGCAGGGAAGGTTCTAGGGGAGGGAAGAGAGAGATGGGGTGATTGGGACATAGGGATACTGGTGAGAGGTGATGAGGGAGAGGTGAGGTGGGATATGCAAGCAAAGGTTGGGGAGGGGGACATGATGAGGGGGAAATAGGTAGAGGGAATCAGGTGAGAGGCATGAATAAGAAGGGGGAAAGGAGAAATGGAAGTGTGCTGATAGGGAGTGGGAATGAAAGGGAGAGAGGGAAAGGGAAGGGGGAGGAGGGTGTGGAGGTTGAGGCTCAGGGGACAGGATGGGGAGCGAGAAAGCAGTAGGTAGCTTTAGAGATGCCCGAAAGTGGGAGGGGGATTTTGAGATGGGGAGGGAGATAGAGATAGGGAAAAGAGAGGAGAGAATGAAGGAGAGAGAGAGACACCGCAGGGAGTAGTGATTTGAGTGGAGGGGGAAGGCAGATAAAAGAGGGAGTTATTGAAGAGGAGAGGGATTAAAGGGGCTGAGGGAGTGAGGAGGATTGGGGGATGAGCAGAGAGGGTATGGACGGTTGCAGAAGAGAGGGAGACAGGGTGATCAGGGAAGTGGGTTGGTGCACGTGGGATGGGATTGAACTCATAGTCCTTAACGGTTATCATATTGTGCAGTAGATGGGATGCAGAGTAACTCTTACACCAAATAATCAAACCAACGCAGGAAGACAGCAAAAGTGCATTTACTGTTTTATTATCATTTGTCTAAAACCACAATGGACATCAACGGATGTCGCACAGCATTATCTCTCAAAGCAGCACTTTTATAGTAAAAACACATCATACGTGACATCATACTACGCGGCAAATAAGCGAAAACCTACCGGGAGTTATGGTTGGCTCAAGGGGAATATCTAAGTATACTTTCTATACAGGAACAGGTAGTGATTGGGTCTCTACAGTCAGTTGGACAGCTCATGCCCACCCCTAGTGCTAGTAATTTTCAACAGTTATTTGACACATAGTTCATCACTGGCTATCAAACTATAAGGCTCTTTGTTATATGGCCTTCTACAATTGGTTGGCACACTCGTGCCCTTCTGGAACATTCACCTCACTAGCAGCATGTAAGCTCCTACATCTGTGTCAGGAGGTATACATGATCGTGTCTCCCCAGCCAATTCGCCTAACATCTCTCATCACCCATACCTTCTGCCATACAGATTGTCTTTGAACTTGGCCTTGCAAAGTATCCTTGCTCCTGAGAATATATGGGAGTGTGAGCACACGCTATCTTGGTTCTGGACTGCACGCCCAATTTCTATTTTCATCCTTGGCTCATGTGACAAGAGACCACAATTCAGCCCAATTTATTAGCATTTAATTGTATTAAATGAATAAACTTGACACTCATGGTGTTCTTTCTTTCCACCTTAACAAGGGATGATTCAGCGTTGCACGCTCACTGTTATTCAAGGATAGATAAACAGTATTTGGCTGCTTTAGCCTTGACACCAGGCCAGGCTGCCCTTCCAGGCCTTTCTAAGATCTCAGCTACTTGTTTGCTGCGACACAGCGTCAGCCTTTTAGCCATGTGTTTAAACTTACTAAATTGTGACACTGATGTCCAGTTTCTACACAATGGCGGCACCACCTGTAGTCTATTCACTATGTATAGCTAGCTTATAACATTAGTCTACTTGCATTACTGCATCTGTACAGTTATTGAACAATTTTCATTTCCTGCAGTGCTCTTCACACGTGCAGTCCTTATCTCGTATATGAAAGTTTACTCCATTCTTTACTTCGTCATCAGTTTCTATAAGGTCCATACATTCTCTTCTTCAGCCAGTCTTCTCTGCGCATCACACTTGTTTCTTGTGACGTCACCAACTTCTCTTTCTCTCATTTTCACATTCCTTCGGGGATCTCCTCCAAGAGATTGTCATCTCTACGGGGTCTTAGTGGATACCTTTTCTCGAAGACTCTGCGGAATAGACACAACCACTGGTATCATGCATGGCACGATTTCTGGCTTCGAGCATATAAGTGGGGCTGAGGGGCGGGACTTCCTGCAGAGGCATTCGGCTGCTCCTCTACGCGATGAAAGGTAGTGGGGTGAAATAAATTGGATGAGGAAGTGGGTGGATGGGGAGGAGAGAGGGAGGCAGAGGGATAGACGAAAGTAGCACAGAGTAGGTGATGAGTGTAATAAGACAGGAAATGTGGGCAAAAGCTGCAAACGGGCAGACAGGAGTGAGAGGGGGAGGATAGGGAGGTGGGAGTTGGGTCATGGGGAAGGGGAAATATGGATAGGGAGGAGAGAAGCAGCTGGAGGCACAGGGAGCGGCTGAGGGAGGGAAACGGGATTTGGATAGTAAAGAGGAGGATGTATTGAAGTAGGTGTGGAAGGAGAGGGAAGGGATAGGCTGAATGATAGGGAAATGGATGAAGGGTGAGGACAGTTGAGAGGATGTGGGTGGTGTGAGAATGGGAAAATAAGGGTGAGGATGGATGAGTGAGGTAGTAGAGAGGGAAATGGAAGGGTAATAGAGAGATGGCAAAAGAATGTGGGGGAAACGTGGGTGAGGAATAGGGTGACAGGAATGGAATGATTTAAGAAGGGAGAGAGGGATGAAGGGGTGGGGTGAGAATGAGTTGATAGTGAATGGGGAGTGGATAGTGGTGGAAGATGGAGGTAGGCATATTGATGGAGAAAGGGAAAAGGGAACCTGGAAATGGAGGCTTGGGAGAGGTAGGAGGAAAAAGAGACAGGTGGTGATGAAGGCAGGGTAATGGAGCGAAGGGGCATAAGGGGAGGTGATGATGGTGTTCCGAGAGTGTGGTTTGAAGGGAGATGGAGTGGGCCTGACGGGAAGAGGGGTTGAAGGGGAGAGGAGGGAAGAGTCAATAGAAGGGGTGGGAGAATTTGGGCAGGAGTATGGGGAGGGGCAGGATAGAAGGGGTAACAAGTAGTGGGTAGAGGGGGGAATAGGGTGAGGGGCGAGATGGGGTAAGGAGAGACAAAAATGGATGAGATGAGGGTTAAGTGGAAGCAAGTGAGATGAGGGGGAAGAGGGCATCATGGGAATTAGAGGGTGGGAGGTAGTGAAGAGAGGCGTTGGTGACGGAAGAGTGGAAGGGAGGGTGAAGGAGAGGTGATTGGTGACACACAGTGAGCATGAGCATGTAGTGAGAGGGATATTGGAGGGGTTAGGGGAAAAGAGGAAAGAGAAAAAAATGGAGAGGGAGACAGGAAGTGGAAAAATGATGTAGGGGCTTATAGGAGAGGGCATGCAGATGGCAGTAGGGGATAGGGGAGAATGGATGGAGGAGGGGGAAGTGATGGAGAAGGTGATAGAAGAGGATAGGATAAGTGGGGGATGGATGAAGGTGAGGGTTGGAGAGTGAGTTAGAGAGAAATGGAAGAAGAGTAAAATGGTGAGGTGGGGTGAGAGGTGAGGCATGTAGTGGTGCAGACGGGAGAGAAGGGAGGGGACGAGAGAGAAAAGGGGTGGGACAGGGTGGGAGAAGGACAAGAGAGAATCTGGGGAGATGATGGGGGGTCGATATGGGTCTCACTGTGAAAGGGGAACTGGGTATGGAGAAGGGGCATGATGGGAAGAGGGAGGGAGTGAGGAGGAAAGGGGAGGGGGAAGTGGGTGGGAAGGTGAATGGATGATGGGAAGAGGGAGAGGGAAATGGAGACAAGAGATCTGTGAGGTGATGGTCATAGAATGGAGTAGGACATGACAGTGAGGGGGTATGAGTTAGGGGTAAGGGGAAGTGGGAGCGGGATGTGAATGGGGTTGTGGGCTAGGGAAAAGCGTGAGATAATTAAGGAGGGAAAGGGGTCAAGGAAAAGAGGATGTGGGGGAGAGGTAGAGGGAAAGGGAGGCATTGACGGGGGATTAAAGTCAGTGAAGGTGAGAAGGGAGGGCTTGAGCTGAGGAGGCGGGAAAGGGGGAGAGAAAAGGCAGAGAGGACATTGGTGAGAGGAGCAGGAGAATGGGCATGAGTGAATAAATATGAGGGGTGAGGAGAAATAAGAAGGGAAGAGTTATGGTGAAGAGGGAGAGGGAGAATGGCTATGTGTAGAAAGGATATGGGGTGGGTGTGCATGGGTAAGAGGGAAGAGGGTATTTACAGTGGAGAGATCTAGGGGAGAGGGAGCTAGGGCAAAGGGCAGGAAAGTGGTGTGGTAGAACAGATGTGTGAAGGAATAGGGAGAGGATGCACACGGGGCTTGGGGAGAGAGGCAGATGAGGACGGCAAAGTAGATTGGGAGCATGGGAGCGATGGAAGGGAGGCAGAGTATGGTTGGCGAAGGGTGGAGTGGAGATGGAGATAGGGGAAGGGGTGTGGAAAGGAAACGAGATGGGGAAGGAAGCCAGTTGGGAGTTGTAGGAGAGGGGAGACAGGTGAGATGAGGAACGGATGAAGGACCAAGGGAAGAGATGACAGGGGAGTAAATGTTGGGCATGGAAATAGGGGTGTGAGGTAAAAGGAGGAGAGAAAAAGAAAGGAGATGGAGAGAAAATTATATTATGAGAGGGGGGAAAGGGCCAGGGGAGGGTGTGGGGGAGCAGTGTTGTACATGGGATCAAACAATACCAAGAAGTGCAGCCAGCAGGTGGCCGGTGCAAGGGGAAGTGCAGACAGTGGGTGTCCAATAAGTGCAGGTAGGGGGATTGTAGGGTTAAAAATACAGACCCAAGTGCAAAGGTTGCCAGGAGGCAGTGCAGGTGTGCAACTGGGCGGGCAGGGATCTGGGCCCGAAATCAGAGGGTAACCAGGTGACCAGTCCAGGCAGGAGATCAGCAGGGAGAGGAAGAGAAAAGGCAGAAGCAAAGAGGAAGGTCTTGAGGTGCTTACGGAGATGGTTCTCGAGCTTCAGAGAGGCAGAGAGGCAGTTACGGAGGGAGGCCCCAGACGAAGAAAGAGATCTACCCCCAACTCATTGCTTGGAGAAGAGACTGACCCTGAGGGAGGTGGAGGTGGAGGAGTGAAGAGATCGAGTAGGAAGGTATTTACGAAGATACAAAGAGAGAGTTGGAGGTATTGAGGACCCAAGGCGTAGAAGGCCTTGTGTTCAATGCGGAGGGTCTTGAGCTTAATCCTTGTAGCCAATTAAGAGATGCCAGTGCTGGAGAGATACGATCCCTGGGCTTGAGGCAAGGACAAGTCTTGCAGTCCTGTTCTGGATGAGTTGCAGAGGGCGGAGAGTAGAAGCAGGCAGATTTAGAAAGAGGATTATGCAGTAGTCCAGCCTAGAGAGAACCAGAGCTCTAGAGACAGTGAGCTTCTGGGGGAAGGAGAGGAAATGAAGAATACCTCTGAAGAGGTACAGTTGGTAGTTAGACTTTTTAGAGATGTCCGAGATGTGAGGAGAAAGGAGAGTGTTGAGTTGAAGATGACCCAGAGGTTCTTAGCCTCAAAGGTGGGAGCAGGAAGAGGGCCAAAGGAGGCCGGCCAGAGAGTGACAGGAAAGGAGGGTACCGGTGTGCCGATGAGGAGAATCTCCATCTTACTGGCATTAAGTCTGAGATCATTGGCGGCACACCACTCCTCTATAGCAAATGAGGTGAAAAGTCCCATGCAGGGAAATGTCACAGTTCCATGGGAGGAATAAAAAGAGTGGGATGAGAAGTGTAAGAGCAGAAGTGGATAGGAGAGAGGAGTAAGAGCAGAAGCGGATAGGTGAGAGGTGTAAGAGCAGAAGTGGATAGGTGCGAGGTGTAGAGCAGAAGCGGATAGGTGAGAGGTGTAAGAGCAGAAGTGGATAGGTGAGAGGTGTAAGAGCAGAAGCAGATCGGTGAGAGGTGTAAGAGCAGAAGTGGCTAGATGAGAGGTGTAAGCGCAGAAGCACATAGATGAGAGGTGTAAGAGCAGAAGTGGATAGGTGAGAGGTGTAAGAGCAGAAACAGATAGGTGAGAGATGTAAGAGCAGAAGCAGATATGTGAGAGAGGGAATGAGGGAGAGTAGAGCAAGGAAGGAGCAGAGAGTAAGAAAGGGGGAGGATGGGGAAAGTTAGAGGAAAGGGAAGCAATGGAATAGTAGAAGGAAGGGAGTAATGTTAATGCTGAGGGGTGAGAGATGATAGTGGAAAAGGGGGGTGAAGAGGAGAGGGGGAGGGGCAAAATGAATGAGAGGGTTTGGTAGAAAGGTAAATGGAATGAGAGCATGGGTGTGGGAAAGGGTGAGCCACTAACATGAGAGAAAAGGAGATATGAACTGATCAGTGAGGTAGGATATAGGAAGAAAAAGAAATGGGAGGCAAGGGTGAGGTTGGGGAGAGTATCAGTGAGATGGGAGCAGGGAAGGGAAAAAGTGTAGATGGAGCGGGGGAGAAGATAATGATTTATTATTTATATAGCGCCTTAATCCAAAGCGCTTTATAGAGCACATATTTACATACAATATCACCCAACCGAAATTGGTATTCATTTATCGACCTCAGAAGGATGAAAGACTGAGTTGGCTTTGCCGAGATTCAAACCTGCGACCTGCAGATCATGCTCAGATCGCAGCAGTAAGCGCTCAACCCGCTGAGCTATCTTACCGGCTATAATGAACGAGAGAGCAAGAATGGAAGGGAACAATGGCAAGGGTGAGTTGGCAGGGGGAACCGGAGAAGGATCAAAGGGGGCATGGAGAGAAATAAAGGAAGGCGAGGGCAGAAAGGTGGGATGTGGCGAGGGAAGAATGAGGAAGGAAAAAAATGAGGCAGGGCTGCGCACAAAGGATGGAGGGCAGGTTAAAGAGGGGTTACAGGGAAGATTGGGATAGGGTGAGGGAGAGAGGTGAAGTGGGATGGGGAGGGGAGAAATCTCCTGTAGGGGAAGAGTGAGGGAAATGAGTGTGAGGCACATTGGGAGTTTTGAAAGGGAAGTGAGGTGGACAGCGGTGGCAGGATGAATGGCAAAAGGGAAGGGCTGGCAGGGGGGAGGAGGCCATGGTGAGAGTTGTGAGATGAGGTGGGAAGAGAACAGGGGAGGAGTGGGTAGGGAGAGAAAAAGGGAAGGAGATGGATGATGTGGAAAGGGGTAGAGAGGACAGATGGGGAGAAGAGAGAGGAACACGGCATACAATGAGTGGGACAGGTGTGGGGAGAGAGAAGGTGAGGGGCAGGGAAGAGAGGCACGAGGGGAGATTGAGATGGGTTGGGAAGAGGAGAAGCAGAGAGAGGGGAGAAGAGAAGAATGTTGAGGAGGGAAGGGGGAAGACAGAAGGGAGAATGGTAATAGGGTGATGGGAATGAGCAGGGCCAGCCTCAGGGCAGGGCTGCCCGGGCACCAGCCCCTTTGCCAGCTCGGGGAGTCTTTCAAGCTTGCATTTAAGGGGGCGCATTTAATAACAATAGGCGCTGATGCTTTTACATCAACGCCTATTGAAAAGGTTGTCGCTCCCCCACCACCCCCCTCCCACCCCGAGCGCTGCCGTCGCTAAGCCCGGCCCTGGGGATGAGGGAGAGATGGGGATAAGGGAAGTGAGGCAACCAGGGGCGGGGGATGGTGGAGACAGAAGTGGGACAGGGTGACAATTAGTGGGGATGGGTTGAGGAGGTGAGGGTGAGAGGGGAGTGTAAAAGAGGAATTGGTATGGAGCTGAGGGGGAAGAAGGGTAGGAGAGGGGGTGTAGGGGAAGGCAGGGAGAGAGGGGAGGGGCGGGTAGTGTAGAACAGGGAAGAGACATAGGGCCTCATTATAAGGCTGGCGCTCCCGTAATGAAGGGGGCCGGTCCCGTACCGCCCCCTTCATTCCGGGAGCGCTGATTACGAGCTTCCCATCGCGGGACCCGGATTGCACGCCTAGTAAACTAGGCATGCTTTCCGGGTCCCGCGAGGGGAAGAGGGAGGCAATAACGGGCCAGATGTAATCTGCCCGTTATTACCTCCCTCCTCATTCCCATTGAGCCCTATGGGGGCTCAAATGGGAATGGGGATGGGTTCCTGCAAGGAGGACTTACCAGGTCCTCCTATGTCGGAGTAACCCGAAAAGTCCACATTGCAGGAACCCGGTAATGAGGCCCGGAACGGAGGCAGCCATGGAGTTAATAGCTCCATGACTACCTCCATTCTTGTAATGAGGCCCATAGTCCATGTGAGTGGAATGGGCTGAGAGGGCTTGGGGAACGGGACATAGGAGGGGGGATTGGGATATAAGCAGGGGAGCCGACTTATGAATTTCCCGGGGGGGGCTCAAATACAGGAAGTGACATCACTGGCCATGACCGAAAATGTGCATATTGTCGTCAACTTGGTGCAACGGCGCGCAGGGGTGGGGTCGCGCGCAGTGCAGAACAGTGGAAACATTGGCTAGCATGTACTGCATATACTAAAGTCAAGAAAGAAGGAGATTTAAGCCTTCAAGTTGCATTCCAGTAAGCTATCACTGCCCCTACTCCACCCCTCTATAATCATCCAGGTTGTAGTAGCCCTCCCTCAAAAGGCAGAGCAACATGGGAGAATGAAATGATTGCTAAACAGAAGGTACAGCTGCAAGGTGGAGTACCACCACCACAAAAAAAGTTCCCAATTCAAGGGAAACGAGAAGTAAAGACGTTTACCCATTAAAAACTACCAAGCAAGTGCTGCTGTAGAGGAGAACAGGTGAACTGTTTTTATTGCAGCACCTTCCCCAGGCTAAATGTATTTTTACGGACAACAGTTTGTTGAATAAATTCATCTGCAATGGCCTCAACATCCAGATGTGCAGCTTCATCTTTGTGTCCATGCAGCAAAGCAACAGCATTTAATCGAGCTTGGCCCATTGTAGCCCTCAGGTAGGTTTTGATGCGCCGAAGGCATGAAAATGAACGCTCCGAAGAACAAGAGGATACAGGGATGGTTACTGCAATTTGAAGCAGTCGTGCCAGTTCTGGGAACAAATTGCGCATAGGACGACCCCTTTCACCTTGGAACAAGTCAAAGACATCCTGAAAACACATAACCGGAGTCTTATCCCTCTGTATAAGTTCAAGGAACATATTTCTATGCAACTCTAGATTGCATTCATGGAAGTCAGTCTTATAAAAATTCATGACATAATCACTGGAGGCATTCCCTGTAACAAATTGTTCAATGTTAACCATATGGTCACATGCAGTTGTATTGAAACGTTCTGACAAAGCTACCAATGTAAGGTCCATGAGTTCATAATAACCTTGTCTATAGAGGTCTTTGGGAGACTCAAAAACATGAGGAACTGACCCTTCATCCAGGCGCCGTGGGATTTTCCTGGCCCTTCTTTGCACAAAATGTTCCTCTAGTTCCACATCTAAATCATTGGCCGCTGATGTGGTTTTTGAGAAGAAGTCTTCAAATCCCTCACGCAGTTGTGCAACTATGGTCTTAAGGTTTTCAATCATAACCGCTGCTTCATGGAACCTTAAATTGACCTTCTGTAGAGCAGTGTTCACAGTTTCAACACGGGAAAATACCAAGTACAGAAGATTAAGACCTAGATAGGTTTCGAGTTTATGGAGCTGCAAGTGCAACCCATGGGCTTTTGCTCCCGCTTCATTGTGGTCACCGGCTGCAAGTCCCAGAAATTCAATTACAGAACTGTAGTTAGCTAGTACAGTCTTCAAAGATTTTGCTCGAACGGTCCATCAGGTAGGGCAGAATGGAAGCAGTTTGACACTCCCTTCTTCTTGACAACGTTCAAAACAAGCAAGCCGTTTTGGGGAATTTCGAATGAACCCAATCAATTCCCTTACAAAAACCAACAGATCCCTGAACTTGGCAGTGCCCATAGCTGCATCCTGAACTACTAAATTCAGATTGTGTGCAAAGCAGTGCACATAAATAGCTCGTGGTGCCACCTCCTGCACCAATGTCTGCAAACCATGTCGATGTCCAGCCATATTGGAAGCACCATCATAACACTGCCCCCGACAGTTTTCCATATCATAGCCAAACCTGTCTCCCTAGTTGGGGGACTTTGAGTGCCCGCTTCCTCTCATTTTGGGGTGCCCGCTTCCTCTCATTTTGGGGTGCTGTGGGCCCCTGATGCTACCCTAGTGGAGCACTGTGTGCCCTGGAACCTCGCCCACCCCCTAACCATGGCAACAAAATAAAAATAAAATCACTTACCTGCTGCTGCCGTTTTCCGAACGTTCTGCTCTCTCTGCTTCTCTGGATGGAAACGTCTGCTATTGCCAGTGTTGCCAGGTCGGAAGGAAAAAATAAGCTGAATGCCCTTGAAAAACAAGCCCAAAACAAGCTGCCTCCCATCCAAATAAGCGGAAAAAACAAGCGTGCACCTAAAAAGTTGTGGAAAGGTCTCAAAAGTAAGAAACATAACACAACAAGAAAAACATACATAGACAGAACACTGACATAGTGTGTTAGAACAACAATATTTTATTGCATGGTGACTAGAAGTCCCAGATTGCAAAATAATACGGCCCTGAAATATTTGTATTTATTGTTTTATATAGCGCCTTAATCCAAGGCGCTATATAATATTGTAACATGGCCAATTGGAAGCTGAAAAGAAACATGGCCTTCCTGAATACATCTTTCTGAGAAAATGTTTTATATAGATTCTAATAATCCTCTAACCCAGTCTTGCAAAAAAAAAGTTTTTAAAAAATAAATAAATAAAGGATGTTAGTGGATAATACGTCAGCACTGGGGATATCACCAGGATAATATTGCTATAGAGTGACACTTGCTAAACTAAACCAATCCCCTTCTTTACATCTTTACATGTCAGTGTGTCTGCCTGCATGACAAAACTTTTAAAGTGCACTTTTTTTGCATATGTTTAGGCATTTGGCATTGATGGCCCACCTGGTGGTCAAGTAACGATCCCATCAGTGCCAAACACCTATGCATATGCAAAATACTGGGCGGCGGGCGCACCGAGAGCAAGAGAAAGCAGCAATTGCCATCAAGTGCTGCCAGCAGCCCAGTGCAGGACGCTCTGTGCGACGTGTAATGGGCTTAACAGCAATATAAACAAGCCCAATTACACGCGCACAGACGGTCCAACAAGCGGACGAAAACCGCGACAAGCGACCTCCAAATATTATAAGCGACTTTGGGCAAAAACAAGCCCAAAGTCGCTTATAATAAGCGGACCTGGCAACACTGAATTTGCTGCCGCTGCCGCTCCTGCTTTAAACATGGGCGAACCGGAAGCAAAACACAGAAGCTTCCGGTTCGCCCCTAAGCCCTCCCCTCCAGGACCATACACCAATAGGAGTCCTAGAGGGGAGGGCTTAATCCGACATTCTCGCGCTTTTACCCGGGCCAGATTGAAGTGCTGCAGTATCGATGGAAAGGGCCATCGATACTGCATCACTTCTCTCAGGCCCGGGGGGGGGGGCTCAGCCCCCACTCGATTTTGCCGGGGGGGGCTCGGGCCCCGGAGCCCCCCCGTACTCGGCGCCCCTGGATATAAGGGTGAGCAGCCAGGGGTGAGGTAAAGGCAAGAAGTGAGAGACCCTGGGTGAGAGTGGAGATGATAAGCGGCACAGAATGAGCATGCGTGAGAAAGGGAAGAGAATGGTGAGAAGGGAGATTGGTCTGGGTTGCGTGGAAGGAGTGAGATGATGTGTGAAGAGGAAGTGAGCAGCACAGGAGGGGGAAGTAGCAGTGAATGGGATGAGGTTAGGGAAATGGACGATGAAGAGAGGAGGGGATGGGGCTAAGGGGCCAAAGGGGAGTAGGGATGAGGGATAGCAGGAAGGGTGAGAGGGGCAGACTGAGGGAGTTGTGAAGGGGTGATGGGCAAAGGTGAGAAAGAGGGGATGAGGAAATTAAGGGGATGTTAGATTTACGTTAGAGGGAAGTAAGAGGGTAGGTGTAGGCAGACAGAGAGGTAACAATGGGGATAGAGAGGGCAAGGTGGAGTGGGAAGTGAGAGGGGGACAGAAGAGAAAACAGGAGATTGGGGCGCAGTGCAAGGGGCCAGGGAGTGTAGGAGTAGATAGAGGGATGGGCCTGAGGGGGCTAGAGAAGAGGTAAGAAAGATGAGGGAAGCAGGAAGAGGTTACTATGAGGAGGCAGAATCAGAGGGAGCAGCAAGGTGAAAGGGGAGAGAAGACAACGGAGGGCCAAAGAGAAATGGGAGGCAGAATGAAGAGGTTGGGAAGAGAGAGGTGAGAAGGAAATGGGAGCCAGAGGCAGCAGGAAGCAAAGACACAAGTAGGGGAGAGGGTGATGGGAGAAGAGAAGCCGGCAAGGGGATAAGGATGATGAGGATAGAAGAGTGGGGTGAAAGTAGAGAGAGGAGTTTGATGGGGATAAGGTTTAAAGAGGATGGAAGGATAGAAGGACATGGGGATTGGGTAGAGGATGCGGCTAAAGGGGAAGAAGGAGGGGTAAGAGACTGGGGTCAGGAATGGTAGAAAGGAGGGGAACAGAGTGCAGGCGAGGGTCAGAGGTATAAAGGGGAGTAGTTAAGAGAACGGAAGATTAAATAGGAACATTTAGTTAAGGAGGTGAAGGGGCAGTGGAGGGACCATGGGGGAAGACAGGGGAGGGGAAGGGGTGACCCATTGGGGGCAAGAGGAGATGGGCAGAGGGGAAGTCATGCAGATGAGAGAGGGGAGTGGAAGAGGGCAAAAGAAGATGGATCAGATGGATTTCATATGGGTTGAGGGGGAGCAAAATTGGGTGGGGAGAGGGAGAAGATAGGAGGCAGGACTGGGTGTGGTGCAAGAGTGTTGGGAGGAGAACTGAGAGAGTAAGAGGGGGGTTGGATTAGGGGGAGGCAGGGGAGGGGTGAGGGGGAAGTGAAGGGGATAGCAGAGGTGGAGGATGGAGTGTGGAGGGGACAGTGGGAGGGGTGGGGGAAGGGGCGGAGGGTAAGTCAGAGAGGAAATGGTATAGAGATATGTGCCATGTCGGTAGGAGGAGAGTAGAAGGGGATCAGTATGGGGGTCAGGGAAATAAGTAAGGGGGGTGAGGGGTGGGCACACAGAGTAGAATGGTGAGTGGGACATTGTAAGAGGTGGGAGAAGATGCGAGTGGCAAGGCTGAGAGGGAAGGGGGAATGGGAGGGGTGCTGGGAGATAGGAGAGGCAGTATTGAGGAATGAGCCAAAGGGGGAGAGGGAGTCAATGGAGAGTGGGGGAAGGAGGAAGGAGGAGGCATGGGGTAGATGGGAGGTTGGAAGGGAAGATGGTGCAGAGGTTTGAGAGGGCACAGGGAGGAGAGGTAAGGGGAAGGAACGGAGGATGGAGGCAGGGGGAGAGAGCAGATGCGGATGGAGATGGTATGTGGAGGATTGGGAGGGGAGGAGAAATAGGAGGGATGAGGGGAAGTGGAAAGGGTGTGAATGGGGTGGGGCAAAGAGTGGGATAGGAAGGAGTCAGGAGGCATAACGGGGTGAGGATGAGGAGCGAGATGGGTTGGGTAGAGAGAGGAGTATGGGGAAGCAGCAGGGGATCGGGGAAGGGGGGCTAGTGGGTGATAGAGTGAGGAAGCTACAGAGAGGTGAGTTTAGATCAGAAAGTGGGATAGTGCAAGAGGGAAGGTGGATTGGAGGGCAGGGGCAGAAGTGGCAGAGAGGGAGAGGTATTGGTTGTAGAGCAGTGGGTAGGGTTATGGTGGTTGAGGGGAGTAGCGACATAAAAAGCAGAGCAGGAATAAGTGAATTGCAAAGTTAAATGTGGGAGGGTAAATGGGAGAGGTGAACTGGAAGTAGGAGGGTCAAGAGGGGAAAACTGGGCGGAGGGAGACAAGGGCATGAGGGGGGAGATGCCATGGGGTGTTTGGCAGTGGGAAGGACGATTGTGGGAGAGGGGAGCAAGGTGAGGAGGGTAAAGGGAGAGGGGAGAATGGGAAAGCGCATGGAGGGAGGGTGAAGGTGATAAGGGGCTAGAGGTGATGGGAGGGTATAGATGGAAGAGGGATTGGGATGAGTGAGTGGCAGCAGGAGAGAACATTGAGTGCAGGAAAAGGGATGAGTGATGGGGTGGGGCTATGGGGAGGAAGAGCATGGATTAAAGGAACAGGAATGATTTGGAGCAGCGTTGGGACAGGATTGGAGCAATGAGTGCGCAGATAAAAATCATCATTCAGAATGGGAGAGTCCAAAAATGGTTGAAATGTGAGAAATTAAGAGTAAACATTGGATTAGAAAGAAGATTAGGTTAGCACATTGAGAGGCTTTAATGGGGAGCATGATTTCAGGGAAAGGGTTAAATGAGGTGTCATGTTGGTATTCCTTTTGGTATTCAGTTCATTTCCATTTAGTTCGTTTGGTTTATATACTTACCTGCCTCTCCCCTACCTCTTACCATCTTCACTTTATTCATCCTGGTCACCTCTAGGCTGCTCGCTTCAGTAGTGATCCTCTCTGATCAAGGTCCTAGTCTCCAATGCTGCAACTCCCTGGTGACCAGACATTTATATCAGGCACTTGTCACAATGGCGAATTTACCACGTGTCATCATGACATCACAACAATGTGGGTGATACCATGTGGCCCTGACTGAAGGGGGCGGAAACAAAACTAGAAAAGGATCTACCACTTACAAAGCTACTGAACATGTCCGAACCTGAATAGAAGGCTGCCTCCTTATTGTTTTCCTTCTACTGTATTTGAGATCAATCATGTGCACACCCCATAGTCTTCCTGTTCTCCAAAGCTTGTGACACCATAAGTGTTCTACTCCAGAGTTCCTGCCAGCATGATCCTGTTGAATAGAAATGGAACAATTTAATAATAACATTTTAATTAATGTGTACCCTCCTCAAGCATTATTTCAATGTTTACATTTTTTGTGTGGCTGTTGGTAAAATAAAGACTAATAGGAAATGCGTTGAGTGTAGGGTGGGGATCATAGAGCAAGCAGAGAATTACTGCTATCTGGGATCTGAGTTACAATCTAAATCTAAAGGTGGGGAAGAAAAATTGCTTTGTAAAAAAAGTACAAATGTCCTGACAATGATGACGGTTATTAAGCAATTTGTGAGTCGCTCTGCCGGCTACAGTCTTATTGGAATTGTTCACATTTATAGACAGAAACTGGCATCGGTCATCCTGTGAACTCTAAAGACATCATATAAAGATTTGTCTTTTTGGGCAAGAAGGAGGAAAATCCTGGGGTTGACAAATGCCACGCCCTTCCAGCCGATAATAATGGAACTAGGTTTAATGTTGCTGCCTACCCTGATAAAGATTAATCAAGGCAACTTGTTCATCCAAGTGTTGTGTGCTGAGGAAGGATCGTTCCTCTGGATAAGAAGTCCAATGCACTCGTGCAATTTAAAGGGTTAAATGATTGTCTTTTTCATCTCATAGGTTGGAGGCCTGCCTGGGAACAAGGTCTAGTCATTGTTTTACAAACATTCAAGAAATGCGCTGAAAGATGGGATTGGGCTGCCAGTCAGTGGAGTAACTTTGCTGAAAATGTTGGTGGGGACATGACATCTGAAAAAAAAAGTGCCCCAGCCAAATGAATGGGGACAAAATCGTGTGCCATTAAAGTTGGGGGGGGACAAACACCCCTGTCCCCGCCTAAAATGACGCCCATGCCACCAGCCACAAGAATATGGCTGAATTGAAATCCGTTGATACGTATTCTAGAATGCACTTTCCATTTAGGAAGCTTCAAAGATACATGTATCAGTTCCCGTCCCACGCTTTGATAAAAATATTTGTGTCTTTGATTCAATAAATCGGAAGTTTTGGCAAATAAGGGAGCGTGGCAGGGACTACCGTTTAACAAACGTACATGTAGATTGTGTAGAGGTGAAACTCAAATTGAAACAATCAGACATGTGACAACATCATGTCCTGTAAAGTGGAGCATGTATGCACATTACTATGGCGACCATGTGGAGCATATGCAGGCAATTGACAGGGAACATGTCTAGTTAAGATACGTTTCTGGTCATAGTCCTGCAATGGTGCTAGCAATCGCGAACCTTTGCAAAGTTGCTGAGGCTAGACAGCTGAGGCTGTCCAAATAGACAGAACTCCCTGGTTATAAGTTAGGTATTTTTTTTTTGTAGCTGAACTCTATTATGCTGATGTAAATTGTGCAGTTGTTGCCACGGTTTTGGGTTTTGTATATTTTTATTTTTGTGTTTTAAATGTGTGAAAAGTTGATTCAGACAATTGGCCTCATTATAGGTTTGGTGGTACGCCGCTGGTAAATCTGGGGGTACACCACCAAACAGAATGACCGTTACCAGCACTTTATCTGCCAGAATTACGAGCATATCACACCAGCAGATTATAAATGCCGGTAAGGGCAGTTACTCCCCATTCCATGGAGGGAGTTACCGGTATTAAACCGGCAATTCTTGCTGATGGAGTGGCAGAATTACTTTCAACTCTTGGTTGGGGTTAATTCTGGCCACCCCACCAGAAAATCTGTAGTTTGCCGGTGGGGAAATATGCCAGTAAATGCTCTTACCGGCACGTTATTTCCGCACTGGCAAACATTTAATGAGACCTACATTGTGAGTCCCGATGAACTAAAAGAATCTTACAAATATTTGTACTGGTGGGGTACTAAGCTTGGTGGAGTTCTAAAATATTCTGTCAGTGTGTTTGCTCCCTAATCTTTGATAATTAGCGCCCTCATGCACTTCCAGGGAATGCCTCACTTTGGCATATAAACTGAAAGAATACAAGTGTACCAGGCACATGAAGTTCATTTCTTTTACATGTTCGTCAGTGTTGTATTTAAGCAATAAGCGCCATTGGGCGGGGGCTTTAGTGGGCCAGGTAATACCTGGGCCAGTTAGAGGCCCGAGCTATAAACCAGAGGGGTTTATTGCTATTAGCATCCTGCCATGTTTACTGGGATGCTAATTGTTTTTTTCTTTAAGTTGGGAAATGGCACAATTGTTGTTTATCAACTTTAAAAAAGCTACAAACAAGGATGGCCCCAATGGATTAGGGAGCAATGGCCTAATTACGAGTTTGCCGGTCCGGAAACAACGGTACCAGTAAGCTTGCCGGTACCGTTGTGTACGGACCCGCAAACTATGAGTTCTGCGAGGGGGTGGCGTTCAGCCCGCCAGGTCTGACCTGGTGGGCGGAACGGCACCCGCTCGCAGACCTTGACGGATTCACCGGCACTGTTGCACACAGTGCCAGTGCATCCGTCCTCCCCATTCCCATTGAGTCCAATGGGACTCAATGGGAATTGGGATTTTTTTTGTCAGCGCCTTGCCGGAGTGACCGCCGTGGCTGTAATGCCCCGGTAGTTTCCCATTCCCAGGTGCCGAAAAAAAATGACTCCAACGGCAGCCGTGCTGGTGTTTACCGGCACGGCTACCGTCAGAGTCATAATGAGGCCTCTTCTCCCTTTCCATGGCGGCCATTGCCCCCCAACGGAGATTCACTGGGAACACTGAGTATTCCTAGTGCTGTTGAGGGGCAAGGGGGTGCAAGGTATGTTGGGGTTGGTGAGGGATGTTGAAATTGGGGGTCGGGTGGGGGAAAGCAGTGTAAGGGGAGTGCGTGACCCGGGACACACTTACCTTTATTTCCGGCGGGGAAGATGGCGGCCTTCCACTTCCAGTGAGGCTCAGAGCGGGGGATTTACCATGAGGTAAAGATCCAGTTCTGAGTCTCCTGAGTGGCTGGGTCGCCACCACACTCTCTGCTGGGGGCTCATAAAAAAACTATTCCTAAAGCACTCGTTCACCAGATGTGCCCCCTTGCACAAGTGTGCTAGTAAATGCACCAACACACTATGCCTGGTGGTGCCCAAATACACCCTAAAAAGAGCCGGCGGAACTAGTTTCTCGGTTCTAGCCGCCCAACTCTGGAATACACTTCCACTGGACATCAAATCCATCTCCACCTTTGAACCATTCAGAACCCAGGTTATCACCTGGCTACTGAATAAAAAGTAACACCACCTCAGGTCCTTCGGGACACCTCACACACATACCAGCACTCACCCACTAGCACCCTGCATCTGTTGATACTAGCTTCTATAGCTCCCGTATATCTGTGTACTTATTATATAAATGTATAACGACATATTACATTGTCTGACTGCTATCTGCAATAACTGTATTTTGTAAATTGTATAAATTCTGCACAACTGTTCCAATGTATTTACCTTTGTCCTGTAACCATATCCTTGAGAGCCCATATACCCCTGGGTCTGGAGCGCTATACAAATAAATAGACAAACAAACAAACAAACAAACAAAACTAAGAGCAGGATGCGTTTACATCTATATTTTTCCTTCTGTCCCTTATCAGGGATCTGGAGGCCAATTCCAAGCAACATTTGAGGCTTCTTCATATCCGCTGAATACACCAAAATGTGAACAGGATTCTTCAGTCTTGTGCCCTCCTGGGCTTTCTCTCCTGGCGGCCTGGAATAGGCGTCGGGCTTCTACTGCTCTGCTCTATCTCCCTCTCGATTTTCGTGGGTTGGACATCCTTTTGTATAGAGAATTCTTATAGGGGTCGGGTAAAGGGTTAAATATTTTTGGGAAATGGTTGGGGTGGGTTTTATGGGTGGGAAATGCGGTTTAGGGAGGGGGGACCCCCAAACATTTTTTTTTTATATGCCTTCTCTATAAAATGTGTCGTTATAAAATATTTTATATATGTTAATTCTTTATAAAATATTTCTGTATAAAGAAATGTAACCATCTGCATGTGCTTCCTTTTAACATAAGAGGCATTGCTAGACAACACATGCCACGTGATCGTTCAATAAACCTTTTACAGAAGAATGCATAACATGGTGCCTGTTTTGTTGGTCTTTGGACATGACATGTGCTCTTTTTGGATGAGAAATGGGATGTGAGTAAATTCACACTAAAATGTTGATCGGTCTTATGTATTTGTATTTATTATGTTTATATAGCGCTTTACTCGAAAACGCTGTACAATTTTAACAACTGGATACATATACCTTTATAACAGTAGAAGCAATTTACAATATGACTCAGACCAACAAAACAGTAAGTAAGCAATTAAACTGAAGGGAAGAGGGAGGCTAGGGCAGTAGAACTGAGAGGGAGGAGGGGGGGTGAGGAGGAGAAGGAGGAGGGAAACGTTATGTGCAGACATTATTTGGTATGTACCTTTGTGACATGCGGGAATGTTTGGAGTCATTGAGGAATTATGTTTTGTATCCATTTACAGAGAAGGACCCTTCATCAGAGGAGATGGTATGTGCTTCCAGCAGCATGGGCCGGGGAGAAGCTGCTCATGTTGCAATCTGTGATCAGCTGGCAGGATGACTCATCATCCTCAAAGGGAATTGCAAGTGATGTGGTGTGATGATTGGAGGGCACACGGTGGTGGAGTGCGTGGCCCCCCGGTATCTGGGCCCTGCACGCTGCTGCGCCGCGCAAGAACCCACAATGGAGACGTCCGATTGCTCCGGCGCTCTGGCTCCAACTGCCGCCGGGCGCCGCCTTTATTCAACAGCTGCGCATGCGCCGGCTCGAGGGCCGCGCATGCGCATTATGTGTATCACGTACACAACATCCCTCCTTTTTCCCCTCAAACAACAAAACATTAAACATGGGGGCCAACGTGGCTCAAAACATTTTATACTTAGCAGACTTTGTTGCTCATGTCGCTGAGTCCATAATGAAGTCTTGGAACCTTTGCGGGGGGCGGCGCCCTTCCCTGCGGGGATACCGGGGCGGGCCCCTTTCGAGGTTCTCTGGCCCCTCAGGGTCTCCGGGCGGCTCAACGCTCTCCGGCGGCGCTTCTGCCGCCTGCCTTTGGCTGGGGTCCGGTTCTTCTTCAGAGACTGCTGGTCCTATGCGTTTGAAGAAAGACACATTTCTGGTCACCGTCCCTCGCGCTTTCGCCGCCGTGATCATGGATCCCTTGACGTGGGTAACTCCCATCGGGTGTGTTTCATAAGTCATTGAGAGTTTCCCCTCTGGCTTCCTGTTTCGGACCAGGACGGTGTCACCTACTGCTATCTCCTTTTCCGGCAGCTTCCGCCTCATTGTCTCCTTCTCGTTTCTCGCAGCCCTGTCCGCTGCCACTTGTGCGTCATCAATCACCCCTGGGCGCCGTTCACCTGCTTCCGGTATCAATCCTCTGGGTATACGTTTGAACAGTGCTTCGGCGGGCGCGATTCCAGCCCCAATCCCCCGCAGAGCCCGCAGCTCCCTAGCCCCCATGCCGGAATTCGACGCCACTGGGCCCCCTTCCAAGCTAGGCCCGAAGTGGCTATTGTGGGTCAAAAGGCTGGACATGTTCTTTAGGGCAGCTGGGGTTGACGATGACGACGAAAAGATTGCAACCATGATCTACTCGGCAGGCGCAGAAGTCCACAAGATCTACGACTCCCTGGTCATCCCCGTGGTCACGTACAACGCGGTCAAGCAGGCACTCAAAGACCACTTCTTACCCATGGCCAATGTGGATTTTGACAGGTTTGTCATGGGCGCTGAGAAACAATTGGACGATGAACCCCTAGACAAATTCTGCGCCCGCCTGAGACACCTGGCGACCTCTTGCAGATGGGCCGACGAAGAGGAAATGGTCCGCAACCAACTACTGCAGGGGTGCAGCTCCGGAAAACTTCAGAGGCAAGTGTTGAGGGAGCCTGGCCTGACCCTCCAGCAGATTCTGGACCTGGGCAGGGCACATGAGCTAGCAGAGGCCAGAGGCGCGAAAATGGACGCTGCCTCGCGACCAGGACACAACGAAGACGCGTTTGCAGTAGGACGGTCGGCGGCGAGTAGGTCGAGATGGGCGCCGAGAAGGCCTGACACCGCATCCACTCCAAGCAACGCCCCATCGTGCTCGAACTGTGGGTACGACCTCCCACACAGCGGTGACTGCCCAGCGAAGTCGAGAACATGCGCCCGATGCGGAACGCCGGGTCACTTTGCCAGAACATGCCGTGCGGCTGTCCCTGTTCCAACAGCGAGAGGACCAGAGAGAGTGGGGCGAGGCGGTACTCGCAGAGTGAGAGGCATCTCCTCGATTGATCAAGGCCTGCAAGACCTAGATCTCGCGGAAGAAGAAGAGGAGGAGGAGGAAGAAGTCTTCTTCATCTCCAGCATCGCGAACAGTTCTAGCTCGAAGCGCCAACCCAAGTGCACCGTCAACATCAAGGGCACTCCCACCCCCATTCTTATCGACACCGGAGCATCAGTCTGCGTGCTAGCCACCAAACACTACGTAGCCCTGCCAGGCCCACCAGAACTGTCAACATCAACGGCTAGGATATATGCATTCGGTGGAGACACCCCCTTACCCATCCAGGGTGCATTTATCGCCCCAGTATCTCATGGACAGAACTCCATCAAGGCAAGATTCTTCGTCACCGACGTCAGCCCCCATTCTCTGCTGAGCTGTGCTGCGTCAGAAGCGCTCGACATTGTCCATTTCACATTTGGGGTATACCACGCAGATCTGAAAGGCATGCTATACAAGTTCGAGAGTCTCTTCAAGGGCATCGGCAAACTGAACGCCGACCCTATTCGCTTGCACATCGACAAATCCGTAAGACCGACAGCCCTCAAACACCGCCGAATTCCTTTTCACCTGAGGGCACAAGTTGAGGTAGAACTGCGACAGCTAATGGACCGAGACATCATCGAACGGGTAGAAGGACCCACCCCTTGGGTTTCACCCATCGTAGTAGCCCCGAAGCCGAAACAACCAGGGGCTGTGCGCATCTGCGTGGACATGAGACTCCCAAATGCCGCCATCAAAAGAGAGCGCCACCTCACGCCCACCCTGGATGATATCGTCGGTGAACTCCAAGGCGCCAAGGTCTTCTCCAAACTGGACCTCAGATCCGGCTACCATCAACTGGAACTACACCCCGAGTCGAGGTACATTACTACGTTCACAACGCACGAAGGATTGTACCAATACAAGAGACTTAACTTCGGGATCTCATCCGCGGCCGAGGTCTTCCAGAACGCCATAAGAGGAGCGCTGTCTGGCCTGAGGGGAGTCATCAACATGTCCGACGACATTTTGGTCTTCGCCAAGTCGGAGAGCGAACACCTTAAAAGGCTGGAACGCACGTTCGAGAGGCTCCAGGCAGTAGGTCTAACACTGCACCAAGAAAAGTGCGAGTTCCTTAAAGATCGGCTGGAATTCTTCGGGTTTACCTTTCACGCGAACGGCATTTCACCTGATCCCGGCAAAGTAAAAGACATTAGAGATGCACCTCCACCCACATCTCCAGCAGAAGTTCGGAGCTTCTTGGGGATGGTCAATTATTGCGGTCGATTCATCAAAGACCTAGCCTCCCTATCAGAACCACTGAGAGCACTTACCAGGAATGACGTACCGTGGCAATGGACAGCGACGGAACAAAGATCATTCAATGCCATCAAAGAGGCCCTGTCAGAGCAGGAGACAATGGCCTACTTCCACCCCAGCCGGGAATCAGAGATCGTGGTTGACGCCAGCCCTGTAGGACTTGGGGCAGTCCTCATGCAGGCCGATGAACTGGGAGCAATGAGACCCATAGCATACGCTAGCAAGGCCCTCACCGACACGGAAAGGCGCTATTCACAAATCGAGAGAGAGGCCCTTGCCATCCTATGGGGATGCAAACATTTCAGGATATACATCCTCGGCAAACCTGTCGTCGTGGTCACAGACCATAAACCCCTGAATCCCATCCTCGTCGCCAGTGTGATGATCGGAGGGCACACGGTGGTGGAGTGCGTGGCCCCCCGGTATCTGGGCCCTGCGCGCTGCTGCGCCGCGCAAGAACCCACAATGGAGACGTCCGATTGCTCCGGCGCTCCGGCTCCAACTGCCGCCGGGCGCCGCCTTTATTCAACAGCTGCGCATGCGCCGGCTCGAGGGCCGCGCATGCGCATTATGTGTATCACGTACTCAACATCTGGCAAATCCATCACAGAACCTCTCCAGGGTTCTCTGAGCTGGCAAATCTGGAGGAAGAGGAGTACATGTTGCTGTTGCCACAAGGTGGTTCTGTCCCAAACACACAGGGAAGCAGTACTTCTGCTGATAACACCATGCTAGTCCACACAACATCTGCTGAGGGGACCCAGTGTGCCAGTGTACAGGAAAGGCATGCACAACATGATGCTTGCACGGGAGTATCTGAGGCTGAAAGGTGATGCCTACCTTCAGAACAGCCACTTTCAAGGGCAGTAAGACTTAATGAGGCAGCGGGAGCAACCAGCGCGCCACATGGAACTGCAAATACCACTGCTGAACAATCCAGGCATATCCATTACCTCCAGCAGCTGCCAATCCTCAAACAAGGCAGGCACAAATACAACACAAACGTGCCCACATCATAGCTCTGCCTCCACATTGAGACACTGTGGGGCTTCATGACGAGTTTGGCCTGAGCCCTTAAATGCGGCGTTAACGGTATTACCGCTGCATTTAAGGGCTGGGCAAATCACGAGTTGGGTGGAAAATGGCATTTTTACCTCCAGCTTTTTGCTGGAGGTAAAAATGTCAATTTCTGGGATGTTTTCGGCAATATTACTGCTGGCGGTAATAGTGCTCCCCAACTCCATTGGGTCCTGGGGAATGGGGATTTACCACCCACCCGCAAATTGGTATCCGGCGCAAATTGCACCACTCCGAGTTGTGGTAACGCAAATTGCGTTGGGTGGTATCTCAGTGCAATTAGCGCCGGGTTACCCCCCAACTCAGAAGGCTTGCAGAAGGCTTATGTCTTCAAGAATGCATACGCCTCGCCCCCGTGGGGATATTTCGACTGGCCTCCCAGTAGACTGGGAGGAATGAGTGCTGAATGCTAGCAGCAGACAACAGCTCCTAGAGGAGGTGTCAGATAACATCATCCAGATGCAGTGAGAGGTGGTCCACAGCGTTGGGGTCATATGACAGGAGCTGAACTCCTTCAGGGAGGATATGCACCAGGACTTTGCTGTGACTCGTGGGATCATCACTCCATCACTCTCACGCACAGCTGTGCTGATGAAGGCTCAGATGTTGCACCAGGCTGAGGTGGGAGGTTTAGCAGGCAGGAGGCAGCTTGAGGGCTGAATTGGTACCTTCCCAACTGTGGTTTGGCCTATTCATGTGGCTGCACTTGGGAAGATCCGCCTTGGGTCCTTTGAGTACTGTTTTTGTGTCTTTTAGTTAGATCTTCCCATTTCCTTTTATTGCTGGTTGGTGATACTTGGTTTCATGTTCTGAGTCTTTGCGGAATACCTTGTCCTGTTTTGTTTTCATTTGTTAGCCCTACTCTTGTTCACATTAGGATGTCTGTATTCTTTCAAATATTCTTTTTAGTGATGTAAGTCTTATTTTGCATGGTTCGATAGCTTCTTCTGTGTTCAGTCTTCAGTTCAATACACCGCATGTATTGCTCTCATCAGCCACCTGCTGTTGGTGGTCCACATATTCTGTTGCAAAGATTGTGTTGCCACACAATGCATGCAGGTCAAAATGTTGTGACTAGGCCACACCTGTGGGAATTTCCAGCTCCTCGTTGTCGAACGTTGAAAGATGCGCCTTTATGATTTGTGGTCCTGTGTGTATTTCATTTGCCAGAATGGAGTCGAATGGAACATTGGTGGATGCAACCGTCAATGTATGGGTTCAATCCTGCATGTTTTTGCAAGTGCATGCTTGTGATGTGTGTGCGCGAGCATGCAGCTTGATGTTTTTTTGATTGCACACATTAGATGATGTGGCCACATGGCTATGTGCGGTCCGGCATGTATTGATATATGGATATATAGACAGAATACATGTTGGTGGCATGATTACCACCTGGGTTTGCTGTATCTCACATGTCACATTGTGGAATGACTCATTCCCCATCCTAAACAGGCCTTTTCGGGGTGTTTTGTTTGGCTGCCAGACCTTAGTACAGCTCATTGTTGAGAGCATTTTGGGGGTGGGGGGTGATTTTGAGTTTGATCACAACAGGAGGAGATGTTCATGCAAAGGTCCTTACCACATGTTTCCTGACAGCCGTCCCTGCCCTGCATCCATTTCCCCAGAGGAGGTGTAGGTACTTCAGTCTAATTAGGCTGACGAGGGAGGATAGCTCAGCGCAACGTGTTCGCCTTGGAAGCAAGACGACACGAAGCAATTCCCGGGTCCGTGCTTAGAAACCTCTGGGCATTTAGGCGCATTATAAATACGCAACTAAGAAAAAATAAAAACGATTACGCAAAAAAAAAAACTATTCCTGTAACAGCGAAAATAAAAATAAATAGGCTGCACGTCCTCCTGCAATTCCATGGGCCTCATTACACGGTAGGCAGTAAATTACCACCCCATTCCAAGGTTGGCGGGGCGGTAATTCCCCCTTTCTCCATGGCCATTCCCCATTCCCATTTTGGGCTCAATGGGAATGGGGAAGGAGCTAATTACGGTACCGCAAATTGCGGTACTGTAATTAGGAACAAGGTCCCTTTGCGGGTCCCGAGTCCCGCAAAGGGACCTCGTAGTAAGGTGGTAAGGGTTTACATGTACCGGTAAACCCTTACCGCCTACCGTGTAATGAGGCCCCATGTGTAGGCCATGTAGTTATGCAATGCAACAGGCAAACATGATTTCACACACTCCAGAAAGTGTGTACAGCAAAACACTGTACGAGTTCGTCAGACTCTGAATCTGAATCCGTGATTTGAGTACACTACAATGCAGCTTGTTGACCTGTGTGCAGCAGGTACGTGATCTCTACAGGGACGAAGGATCACAGAAGTGTGTAAGTAAGAATGGAGACAATCGATGCTCACTGTCCCTGCAAAGGAAAGCGTAATCACCTATGCAGAGCTTTACTTCCAATGGTACCTACATGCTTCTCATGTGGTATATTTGGTAATAACATTAAACCACTCATACTCCCCAAGCAGCTGCATGCCGCCAAAGGTGCCAGATGCCAGGGCCGCATGCCGTGGTGACTGGCCGAGGATGTCACTATAATTTGCATTTACATACAATATGTGCCCCTTGGCATTATAGATGGCTTGGTGGGGTCAGTGAAGCTCTTTGTGGGTGTAATCAATAGCTTCAAGGACCCCGGGGAGTTGTGCAACGGTATTAAAGGTCTGTGTGTCCTTCTGCCTTGCCTGCACAATGCCAGGCCTTGCAGTGTCATTGTGGATTCGAATAATGATGCATTGTAGTACTTGATATCAGCACCTGGGGAATGGGGGGGTGTGATATGTCCCCTGCGATAGCTGTGGTGTGCTGAAATGAGCAAATCGGAAAAAAGTGCAAGGCTACTAGCACTTTGACACGGGGGTATGGAATGTGAGTGTGTGCAGGAGTGGACTTGCCGTTTTTATAAAACATAAGATTGGCTGTATATACAACACACACATCCATGTTTTTATTTAGATGGGCAGCATTGCAGCTGGGCTGGCTGCTCCGCCAATGTGCTCGAGTCAAGTTTCAAGTTAATTCCAGTCGGAGTTTCTGTTTCAGGGCGGGCGGCGGGCCCCACACCGGAGCCACCTGGCAGGCAAAGTGGGAACTTTACTGTTACATAACATCATAATCAAAATGAACACGTTGTTACTTAGTTCTGTTTTAAATGAAAGCACCAATAGAAAGGCCCATTTGGCTGCCAGCCGTCTGCTGGTGTGATACCAGCCCTGTTCAAACGTTCGTGTTAATTAGGAGGATACATGAATCTGCTGTTGCTATGGTAGTACTTAGTTCTGTTGCTTTGCTCATGCGAAATCTACTTGGTGGTGCCCCGTGCTTGGCATGGCTGGTGCCGACACACCCAGCAGGTGGACGGAGCAGATTTAAACTTGAGTCAAGGGAGGCGGAGGCAAAGCACAATGACGAGTGAGGTCCGCTAGGCCTACTCAAGGTTGAGCCGAGAAATCAGAGTTTGTGCTCATGGGCTGGCGTGCTCTGCTGCTGTGGTTTAGTTAAGGTATAGGATTTAAAACAAGTGTACACGCCAAGAATACAAGAGCAAGAAAATGCTAATGGACAGATACTATTTAAAATAAATATGTTCTCTGTTGTATGGTAAGTCCCATCTGATGCCAATAAAAAATAATCCAGATTGCCATAAAAATGCAATGCAGTAGATACAAGAAAAACAAAAATGTATTGTAATAACTGCCTAGGTAGGGAAACATCCAACGGACATTCAAATTGTAGTAGAGCGAGTACATGCTTATATTGTGGTTACAGAAAGCAAAAAGCAACACTTAGTTTCAAAATTCTACATCAGTGATTGGCTGGCAAGGGTTGCAGTATACATGATTACATACATTCCACAATTTCATTGGCCTATTCTAACCATGTGGCAATAGTGATGTCGATGGAGGTTAGCTCCTTTCTAATGAGGTCACCTTTATTCTCACGAGCAGTGATTGGATGGTGAGAGTTTGAAATATGCAACAGACTGTTTTGGTTCATTATTGGCTGTTCCAGGAGGAGTAGATGTGGAGTGAGCAAGCAGAGAGTTCTCAACCAATTAGAATTTGAGTTTGTGACAGTGTGACACGGGATTATAACATCCAATTTCCCTCCTGAATGATCTAAGCGATTTGGCACCAGAATACTGTTCTCATCATTATGAACTGTATATTATCAGTTCATTTTGGAACTCTGCTCGGTGGAAAGGTAACCAGCATGTCCTTCCTGCATGAGTTCATCTTGTTAGAATGCTGGCCTTATGTGCTAGGACCTTGCTGCTTGACAAACTTTACTCATTCATTATTTCACAAAAATGAATGCATTCATGCAATGCATATTTCCATAAAGTGTCTCTATTGTGCTAATATATTCAAGCAGTGTGACATAAGTGTGTGTAGCTACACCAATTCATTTGTTCCTATGTAATTCTATTACATAGGCAAAAGTACTGATGCAAGACGAGTTGTCTGCATTACTTCTGCATTCATGTAATGGCCTATGTGTAAATGTCTGTGTTATTTTCTATTTCTTAATTGAGGCTGAGCCGTGAATAATGGTTTCTACATAATAGTTTGTTCGCCAAAGAGAGCTCTGCACGTGCTATTTGCCCTACAGGTGGCATTGTTGGGCTACGATCATTCTATCTCTATAAACATGCTTTTCTGTGTCTAGTTTGCTCGATGCCTCGCAAAGCACGACCTTCATTAGTTAAAGATGTTATATATTATCTGGGGCATGGCTCTGGAAACTTCAGCAAACCTTACGCAGTCTGATCAATTAGAGTACAATTGCCTTGTCCTTAAACCTCCAGAGTCTAGTATAATTTTATGTCGTGCTTCCATGCTTCCACTGTGCAGGCTAAACTCTGGGAAAGCTGTTTTGCTTTGCTCTATCAGTTCCTGCACAGTATCAGCCCCTTTGGCCTTGTAAAATGTTGCAACTTTGGAATGTGCGCCTTTCAGTCAAAGTCTGAATGCTTCATTCTGCTGTGGGGTGATTGGGGAGAATCCTCTGCTGCGAGAATGGCTTTCTAAATCTCAATGCCTACGTCTAGTGCATTCAGCTGATGTAAAATAGTGGCAATCATGTATTTGTCAGTGTAAACACTCTTTCACTAGGTTTTTCTAACCAAAGCAAAATGATGCTGGGCCTAGCTAAAAAAGGCATATGATTATGTCTATTCTCGGGAGGATAGCTCAGGGGCAATGTGCTCACCTTGGAAGCAAAACGACACAGAGCAACACATGTTCGATCCCTGTGTCTGCGCTTAGAAACCTCTAGGTGTTAAGCGTGTTATAAATAACCTATCATATCATACTATATTTGTGCATATGTGTGTGTGTGTTGTGGCCTAATTAAAGCATGACTACTGGTGCTCTGTTCACCTAAGAATGAAGCCTTTTACTGAATGGGGCTGCTTGCCTTATCAGAGCCTGCTGTTCTTCACAGTGACTTTCTTAGCTTATACTACTGTGAAGGTTTTGGATGGTGTATAAATGTTCCCATGTTCTGATATCCCCCTTCCCTGTACACAGCAAAAAGGACACATCGAGGGATGATTAATGGTGTACATTTATGGCAACACTATGCATATGCTAGGATTTGAGCATACACATTAAGCATTCTATGGCTACTGTACAGCAACGGTCCTTTTGCAACGAATGCACTGGAGTGGGCACATATCTACAAGTTGCCATTCCTACCTTTTGTTGGGGGGTAAGAGTTCTAAAAGTAGGTGGGTCTTGAGTTCTCCCCTGAATTAAATGGGTCTGGGTGATAGACAAAGATGCAGTGGAAGGTTGCTCCGGAGTTTTGGCATACATCTGGGGACTGTTCGTTTTTGAGTTACCACTTTTGTAGGTCTTTGGATTTGCAGACAGAGTGTGGAACAGCTGGCAGTGGTTCTTTGGCAAGCTGAAGTCGGCAAGTTCGCTAGCAGCCGGGTCTGGTTGAAGTCTTGAACTTGATGCCGATAGTGAGGTGGAACCAATGAAGTTCGATTAGATCTATTACTATTTGACTGGCGATTATTCATACCACAGCATGGAACACAGCCTTAAGGGGAGTTAGCGTTAAGTCCAATAGCCCATGGTGTCAGGCGTTGCCACCATCAATGACCAGACGTTAGTCGGTGGGAGGAAGGATTTATTTCTAAGGACCAGGGGATGGGGTATCTAGTAGAAAACTGCACTTCATAACATGTATTATTATTATTATTATTATTATTATTATTATTATTATTATTGTATCTATTGAACAGGGACCTAGCTTTGGGAAGCAATGGAGTGCTTTACAATCATAATCAGATATGATCGTTAAAGGAGAACTGGGAGTCATTGGAGGAGCCATGACATTTAGCACAGTTGGAAATGATGGTGGGAAGCCATGCTTGTTCTGTATTTCCAGCTGTGCTTCTATTTGGTCACCTTGAGCTCTCACATGAGGGGGGGCTGTGTCTTTGTGGGGCTTAGATTTAGGCACGTGGCTGACATTCATGGGTGAAAAGGCATGAAACGGGATCATTCTACCAACTTGAATCCATGGCAACAATTCAAGAGGAGAGAGAGGGAATGGGAGGGTGGAAACATGGAATAATACCAGTAAAGTAATGTCTACACGATCGCCATTTCCATGGGGTACCTGATAGAAGTAGGTAGCCTATGAAAAGAGGGCCTGTGATATGACAGGTGTATGACTCAGTGGTTCTCCATTTCTTGCAATGAGTTTGGACGTGCATGAGGAACATATGATGGCTGCTAAGAGTAAAGGTCCCAGATCATCGTCTTTTGCTTGCATGTAAGTTTCGGCACAAATCGTTTGCACCCTAAACATTGACTTCAAACATTTGCTCACCCCCAGAAACATGATTCCAGGACCAAATATCAGCTGCAGACATGCTTCTGATCGCCCTGGGCATGTCCTCCATTAAAATGGCGGCCATGGAGCAATGGACAAGGGAAAGAAATGCCTTCTCCGTTTAATGTAGTTAAGCAGAGGCATTGATGTGTGGAAGCAGCTAGTGTTAAACTCGAAACATATCCAATGGCAAAGTCACACACGCTTTCAGCTAGTGCAAAATGCACGGCTGCAGGGCAAACTGTGCAAATGCATCAGTTCACAAAACTGCTCCGTTGGCGCAACAAAGAACATATGTACCCACAAAGGCCCCTTTGTTCCATTGTGCGTTTGTGCAAATCAGGGGGCAGTTTGTGAGCATAGTCTGCCTTAGTGGTAGTGACACTTTTATGTATAATTCTGATGCAGTGTAAAGGGGTACACGCATCTATTTCTATTGCTAGGAACCCCAAGGGCAGCCTTACCAAGGCCTAGCGTCATGGTTGTGGAGTTGGGGGTAGTGAGAACACCACACTAGGTCCTTGTGCTTGACATTGCACTTAGAAATGGCACGCGGGTAGACCGCGTAGTGCTGTGCAGCACGTGCACCTGCTCCCTTAAAAAGTGCGAGCCCAGTTTGTGAAAGCGGACTGGCACTTCTTCTGACATATGAACATGTGCAACTAGGCGGATCGAACCTTTTCAGAACAGCGCACGAGGACCTTGGTGACGTGTCCATGTGCCTTGGCTGATTGCTAAGGGGGAGACGAGTGTCAGTAAATAAAAGCATGTCTCTGGTGGCTCAGGCTGACGTGCTTTCAATTGAAAGTAAAATACTTGAAAACATAGATCACAGAGTAGCATTGAAAGCTGTCACCTTCCTCTGCTGTGGATTCCTTTGTGGAATGAAGCTTCCCTGTGTTACAGCTTGAAAAAAGGCAGACGTTTGACTTCTGAACTTTTATCTGACAAAACAGCTATTTGTACTTCCACATGGGTTTACTCTCAGTGTGACCTCTGAAGCACCTCAAGGATTATACATTGGTCCCAGTCTTGAGCTGCACTTTCTTGGGAGTCCTGGGAATGCAGCAGACAGACAGATGAGTGGTTCTCAAACAAAGGGCTGTCCACATCAAAGGCTTACATGGCATTTAAGAATACAGTGGGCTTAAGTTGCAAGTCAGCAATGTTTGGGTTAAAGGTGAACACCTTTGTGGATGAGTTGCCGGTTAAAACAAGTTGGTAAACCTTTGAACTAAAGCAGCTCTTTCAAGGTGATTTGTGTCATATGGAATTGCCATGAACGATCGCTGTGCTTCTCTTGCCGTGCTTTTGACGCAGGTCCCTTTTAGGCCCGCCCTTTTGGCCACGCCCAGGAGAGCGCAGGAACATGCGCATCGAGATATTTATGGCTTACTTAAATATATTGTCAACCAAAGCAGGGGAAAATGCCGTGCTTTCGTTGACAGTATATTTAAGCAAACAGTAGCCGCTCAGCATAAGGAGCTGCACTGTGAGAGCAAGCACCAGGCACAAATGGGTTTCACCGTTTCAGTGTCCCCATTTTAAGGTTTGCAGGACACAGCAGCCTATTTGTGCATTGGGCCTTGCACTCACAGTGCAGCTCCATGTACTGAGCGGCTACTGTTTGCTTAAATATACTGATGTCAACCAAGGCACTGCATTCTCCCGTGCTTTGGTTGACAACATATTTACGGAAAACATAAATATCTCAGCGCCCTGATGGCCGTGACCTATAAGGCGTTCCTAAAAGGGACCTGTGCCAAAAACACCGCGCGGGAATGTCCGGCTATGTTCTGCGGTGGTCCTTCACGCTGGCGGTAATGCACTACACTTGATGGAGTTGCCGGGATTCCCCATCCAGGGGTCTGCAACCTTTGGCTCCCAGATGTGTTTGGACTACCATTCCCATCCGGCCTGTACAGCATAGTCAATGTCAGGAGATCATGGGAGTTGTAGTCCGAAACATCTGGAGAGCCACAGGTTGCAGACCCCAAAGTCTTACCAGCGATGTTCAACTTTTAACTTTTATGCCTGTAAAAGCATAATATGAAAAAGTGTACCTCAAACATATTCTAATTTCATTTGTCTGTGATTGAGTACCGCGCTCTGCGATAAATGATTCTCTCAGTCTGTTTTCCTCAGATCACCTGTTAGGAATCTACACGCATGATTCCTACATGTAGCTTATGGGTAGCTAAGGTGAGTGCACGTACTCTGACTCCTATAATTAGAAACACTGAAACCTCAATCAGACAAGCCAGTGTTAGCAAAAAATCCTGGTTCTCCCGAACCCTATAATCTGGCATTGACAACACCAATAACGTTGGGGGGAATTCACAAATAGGTTATTAGGGTTAACTCTGGCTTGCTCTGACAAATCTATGTGACCACTGCGCCGGCCATAACTGCGCCGACCAAAATGTCGACGGCAATTACGGCGTGGTGCAGTAAGCAAATCGATCACTTTACACACTTCCCCTGGCCCGCATTCCCGTACCCGACACCCCCACCCCACTTACCTTTACGGCGGCACACTTCTGTGCGCCGCCAACTCCCCGCTATCCCTGCGGCATTGGTTCCTCCCTATTCTTGTCCCCCGCTTACCACAATGGTGAGCGGGGGACACCCTTGCAACCCTCAACTCCAGTTACTGCAACCAAGGAGTGCGGGGGACACCCCCGCAACCACTGCTCTGCTTGGGTGCAGTAATGGGAGTCAGCATTTTGTACGCCCCCAAAGTCGCAGTAACTGCGGGGGAGCACTACTGAGGGCGGCATTTTTGTATATTTCTGCTCTGACTTAATCCTGATTTAATTTTATTTATTTTAATTTGTAGTAGTGCGCAAAGGCTGCAGGCATCTAGGTGCTGCTGCATACAGTTGATAGGGCAGTTACATACAATGAGATTCAGTGTAGGGCAGTTGCAGTCAAAGTTTGGCAAACAAAGATTAGAACAGTTAGTTAAACAAGTGAGTTTTACGTTTTTTGCGAGAGAGGTGGATGGAGGGTTCCTCCCGGTTCCAGAGTGTGGTAACATGGACGGGGAAGCTAGACCCACAAGCTCTCTTGTGTCTGAATCTGGGTGTGCTGAGGCAGTGGTTGTGAGCAGATTGTAGGGTCTTTTGGGCATGTCTCTTGACTTTTCCGGCGAGATATGAGGGAGCATTGTTCGACAGGCAATGGTGGGTTATGGCAAGAGTTTTGGATTTAATTTGTTTGCGGACAGGGAGCTAGTGTGCGGATCTTCTTGCCTCCGAGAAGTGATTGTGCTTGGCCAAGGCTAGGGCAGCCTGGAGAACATTGTTTTTCAGGACTTGTAGTTTGTGAAGGTTTTTCTCTAGAGATGCCACAAAGTAACGCATTTCAGTAGTCTACCTTGGACAAGAGGAAGGCCCATGCGATTCTAAGACAATTTACAGTGGAGAGGTGGGGTTTGCAGGTGGTGATGAGTTTCTTGGCGTAGGCTGAGGACGAGTCGATGTGATTGATGTGGCGTGTCATGTTGAGAGATGGGTCGAGGTAGACACCCAGTGTTTTCACAGAAGTGGCTATCGGGACAGTTTGGCTGTAGGGGCTGAAGGCTATTTCAAGCTTTGCGATACAGGAAGGGGGTACAATGGGCAGCAGTTCAGTTTTCTCATCGTTGAGACAGAGATTATGTAAGGCCATCCAGATTTGGATGGTTTCATATATGATGTTTATTTTGGCGGTGTCCTGTGCATGGTTCCCAGAGAGATAAATGAGGATTTGGGTATCATCGGCATAGTTGGTGTAGGTAATACCCAGGGAAACAAGGTGGTTAAATAGGGGCTTAGTGTAAACATTGTAGAGGGTTGGAGAAACACATGAGCCTTGAGGACACCACAGAAAATAGGAGTGGGGGAGGCGTCAGCATCCCCAGCGAAGACTCTGGAGGATATGTTAGCTAGCAAGGCTGAGATCCATTTGGCTGCTTTGGAGGAGAAGTAGGCAGAGGAAATGAGATGGTGGCAGAGGGTTGGATGAACGACAAGGACAAAGGCGGCCGAGAGATCTAGGAGTAAGAGGAGAGAGAGGCTGACAGTGTACATGACTTTGTCAAGGTGATTTGAATGTCAACAAGGGCTTTTCAGTTCCTTGTTTGGGGCAGAAGCTGGATTGTCGGGGGCTCAGGATGTGGTGTGATTTGAGGAGGTACTGTATTAGAAGGTTGGCAGCTTTATCAATGATTTTCAGAAGAAAGGGGACAGTGGTAATTGGCTTGTAGTTGGTGGGGGAAGCTGGGTTTAGGGTAGGTTTCTTGAGCAGAGGGGAGACCCACGACTCTTTGAAGACGGCATGCAAATGAAGAGTTGACAATGACAGCGATGAGGGGGAGTAGAGGTCCTGTGCATTTCTTTACAAAGGGCCTGGGTAGGAGTCACCTTTGCATTTGGAAGATCTGAGCCCATTGATTATAGCTTCTAGGTCAGATGTTGGAATGGGTTTGAATCCGAATTGGGGAATGTGGGTTTGTGAGAGGGGTTGGGGGTAAGGTAGGTGAGCTTCAGATATGTTGGTGAGTTTCTTGCTGATTTTAGATTGCAACTGTTTGATTTTTCCAGTGATGGCTTCTTGGATCTCGCTGCACCAAAGGTTGTCTTTCACCAAAGAGGAAGCAGAGGCAGCAGGGGTTTCTAGCTCTTAGAGGATTGCAAAGAGTTCTCTGGGTCTGGAGGAGGCATTTGCTATTCTATTGTTGTAAGAGGAGGCTTTAGCAGAATATATGGTGGGGTTCTATTGGAGAGAAATGTTAGAGGAGTGGGCTTTGTTAGTTGCTGTGGGATATTTCTGCCAGTCAGATTCTTCTGCCCTCTTGTTAGTGCAGATTGCCCGAAGGTCGGAGGTGAACCACTTGTTGCGATGGCTAGTGTTTTTAGCTGGACAAGCTTTGAGAGGACCGAGGGAGTCAATTGCATTTACTAGCAGTGAGTTGTAATGATTCACTAGGACAGAGGTGTCAAGTTGAAGAGGAAGGGGGCAGTGCCAGTAGGGGGATGAGGTGGGCACTGGTGAGGTTATGAGAGCTAAGGGTGAGGGTAGGATGCAGTGGGGTGCTTTTTTTAGCTCTTTTGCTGGGTGTGGGGATGGAGAAGGAGATGACGTGGTGTTCTGACCATGGGCAGGGTTGGTTGGAGGTGATGGAAATATCTCAGTTATGAGCCAGGAGCCAGTCTAGTGTGCGGCCATGGATGTGAGTGGACTTGAGGATTTGTTTGGTGCAATCCAGGTCAGTGGTGGATTTAGCATGCTCTAATGTATCTGCGTCCGTGGTACCATTGAAGCCTAGATTGAAGTCGCCCGGGATGCCGAGCTGGGTCGAAGGTTTAAGGTTGGTGACGATGAGTTGGCTAAGGTCGCTTTCGAATGTTGCTTTTGGTCCTGGCAGGCATTAGATGAGCTGGAGAGTGATGGTTGAGTTGGGTGAGCAGGTAAGTTTGGCTGAGATGGATTCGCAGTGGGGGAGTTGGGTGTTGGAGTGCAAAGTGATGACATCCCTGTAGATGAGGGCAACCCTGGTGCCTTGCCTAAGGGATCTATCACAGCATAGTATTGCATAGCCTGGAGGGATGGCAACAGCGAGGGAGGGGCCAGCAGTTGGGATGAGCCAAGTTTCTGTGATGCCCCGGGTGTCGAGGCTTTCAGTGACAATGAGGTCTAAGATGTCTGGTGCATGTGCCACCATGGATCTGGCATTGTTCAGAGTGCAGCAGAAGGGTGGAGTCTGTGGGGGGTAGATGGAGGTGGTGATGGTGTTGGGCAGAGTAGCTGTGGGGTTTACTACTTTCAGGGAGGCTTTGACTGGAGTGTGGGTCAGGTTTGTGGCAGTACGGTAACTGAGATTAGTGTTGTGTCAGAGGATAGTCAGAAGGAAATCGGTAGAGAGGTAGGGAGTTGTTTGAGTATGTGCTGGCAGGTGGTAGGTGCGTTCTGAGGTAGGTCGTGGTAGGTGCTTGATTGTGTGGGAGGCTGTGGTCCGTGAGCACAGGGTGGAGTTGGCTGGCCGGGAGGCCAGGCAGGCTAGGTGTTTAGTTTTCCCTTGATGGGGTGAGGCAGCTGGGTGTCTGGCTGGGGTGTGACTGAGTATAGACCGAGTTGGGTGGCTGATTTCTTTAGACTGCTTGCAGGTACTTGTGAGTAGAGGCTGTGCGGACAGCAGAAAGTAGACTGGTTGCGGCCAATTGTCAATGCAGGAGAGGATGGTACGGTGTTTGTTAGAGACAGTGTTGGTGTTTGGTTCGATGGTGTGGGCAGGGCCATGAGCGGCATCGGATGCACGGAGAAGGGAAATGCTGCATGGTACTAGGAGTATGCTGGGTGCAGATATGCCAACATAGGGTAGGATGCAAAGGCAGTGTGGGGCAGGCTCTTATGTGTTACTGGGAGTGTGCTGGGTGCAGTTATGGTCCACAGAGGGTATGATGCAGAGGCAGTTTGGGGTGTGCTCGTTTGTGCTGCTGGCAGTGTACTGGGTGCAGTTATGGCCCACAGAGAGTAGGATGCAGAGACAGCTTGGGCATGCTCTTCTGTGCTGCTGGGAGTATGCTGGGTGCAGTTAAGACCCAAGGAGTGTAGGACACAGAGGCAGAATAGGACGTGCTCTTCTATGCTGCTGGGAATGTGCTGGGTACAGGTATGCGTGGAAGGCTGTGTAGGTTTTGGGTGGGGCTATGTGGTGTATGAGCGCTAACTGCGGTCTTCAGGCACAGTGGGGGAGGCAAAAGTGGAGCACAGTGCTGATGGGAGCCGCGAGGGCTGTGACTCATTAGGCTGATGAGGGTGGTCCTCTCTGGGTATGGTTTTCCACATTGAGGTGGTAGGCTTTGCTGTGTCCCAGCAGCGCCGCTCATGCCTGGACTGGTGTAGACAGGGGTCTCAGGCCTTAAGAGTCAGCCTTTGGGGGCTGCTGGCTTCGCATTCTGGCTTGGTGATGCTTCCTGCAATATGGTGCTCGGTGACCATTCGGGTCACATGATGGTGTGAGGTTGTTGCAGGAGGAGTGAATCTCCTGGATTGATAGGGCGCATAGTGGCGGCCATGTTTTTATGGAGCTCCGGCTCATGTACAGCAATAGCAGACTGTGCAGTCAATGCAGGCAGTGCGGCCATGGATAGTGCTGCAGGCCTGCACTGCTCACTGGAGGGATCAGGCTTGGAGGACTGCTGGATGTAATAGATTACACAACTTGTATGACGATGGGTATATTAGATAATTTAACAATTGCCAGCAGGCTTTTAACCTCCCTGAGAAGGAAAGACTTCGATATTATCAATTTCGTCATTGGACTAATAGTCCACTTAATAAACAAGAAGCGATTAGACCACAAAACTCTTTTTATTGATTTTCACAAAATAACAAGCAAACATTCCCTTCCCCCTGCCCCACTCCCACCCCTCCCCACCGGCAACGAGCTAAACCCCTTCGACCATCGTCCACTCGGGCTAAGATTCTACACCTACAGCTTTTGAGAAATTATTGCTTTCTCGTACATGATCAAGGGGATTGATTTAAGCTCTTTATAAGGTATTCTTAGATGTCCAACCAAAAGTGGAATGGTCATATATGACTAATTGGCATCAGGATTTAGCCCAAAATATACCTATGGAGCATTGGAAAGATCTGTGGTGTGAAAATCCCAAGTTATCACGTGCAATTCAGGTGAGAGAAAGATATACGATTATGATGAGATGGCATTACACCCCGGGGAAACTACATAGTATTTACTCTCAAGTACTGGATAGATGTTTGAGGGGGTGCAGATAGAAAGGGGATAGGATGCATGTTTGGTGAAATTGCCCCAAATTAACCAACTATTGGGAAAATATTCAGGATACCATGCAACCTATTCATGGGGGATCTTTCTAAGGGTGTCGAAGAAGTAAGCTGACACAAAGGTGGCATGGTTTAGGTTATAGACTTTTATTTCTGTGTGAAAAAGGTCCTTACTATCCCAAGCCTCGAAGAGGGGTTGCAATGCCTCAAAACTAATTCTAAAGGGTCTGTCAGAATGTCCATCAATGTAAATTCCACCGCCCTGTGTCAAAACTTACTTCTATTCCTCACATTATATAACTAAAAGGTAAACTAACAAAAAGTTCCTTCTTTAAGGAGAATGGCTCCCTTCTGCTTCTTCTTGGAAAATGTTTAAAAGAGTGGTCTCTCAAACCAAAATTACCAGGGGGAATGACTCTCTGCCCCTGGCTTGCGGGTTTTATCCAGGCCTGGCACAACATTACATCCAGGAGAATGGCTACCGTCTCCTGGTGTGGCTCCTTATACTTTTCCATAGAACCAGGGGGAATGACTCCCTTCCCCTGGTATGATTTGGTTCACACAACACAGATGGAAGTTTTTCTTGAGATTCTATCAGTAGCTTCTATTAGGTCATCGGTCTGCAACTAAATCGGTATTAAGTGAAAATATTGTTTAAAAAACGACCTTAAAAAAGACAGATTTAGAAAGAACGCTCTGTCACTGCACAGAGCAGTCTTTCTAAATCCAACTGTCATGCCACTGTCGCACACAAGTGCACGCAGGGGTTGACAGGTGCAGCCGAGAAGACAGAAGATGGAGTTGAGGTAATTGTGTGTTTGCGTGCCTGAGTGTATGGTGTGGGGTGGTGTTGGGTGTGTATGGGGAGGGGGCTGGGGGAAGGGATGTGTGTATATGTGTTTGTGTTAGTGAGGGGTCTTACGGACGTTATGGGGAGAGAGTGCAGGATCAATGTGGGGATTTGGTGGTGAAACCCCGGATTTCAAAGGTGAGAGAGAGGTTAACAAATGATATTTGGCGAATATTAAAGGCTGCACAAAAGCAGCCAAAAAAATCTGTCTTTTTTGTGTTCAGCCTTTAATATTTGAGAATATCACATAGAACAGCTAAATCTCACTTTCTGAATGTCTACCTAATCCACATGATATTCTATTCCTAGATGACGCTGATCTGCTGCCTATCTAGGAAAGAGGATATAGAAGAGGCTGACCCTAATCTAGCTCATTACTTTCCTCATACTGATGGTTTGTTAAAAAACCTAACACTTGGGGGAGTTTTCTGAAAAATGTAGTTTTCCCTCTTTAGTGTATTAAAATAGCAGAATTCTCTGCTTAAGTTATAAAAGATGATTTGCTTTCCCTAGCGTGCAATAAATCTGAGTGTCCTGGAGGTTCAGGGAATCAACCTGAACACTTATGGTCTACCGGTTTCAGCATCTTATGCATGAGTCTAGCTGCTTTCTTCAGGACCAAAAACCTCCTAAAGCTGTTTTTTCTAAAACCAGAAAGTTAATCTCTCTTTCTCTCTTCTTCTGTATCAAACCTGTAGTGAGAGACATAAAACGTATTGGATATCACTACATCTATCCCCTGATGAGTTCTCATAAAGGACTTTTCATTATTCCCTAATCTTCTTACCCACCATCATAATTCTGGTCGTGTTCCAGGTGACATGTATTTCTATTTGGCCAAACTATTGCTGTAAAGAGAAGACCACAGGGGAAGATTTTCTCAGTCTTCACCAAAATATATACACCATGTTATTGTGAAATATATGGCTTATTGCACTATCCTTCATATTACTCTGTACCAGTAATGTGTTGTTTGGCCACTCACAATTGCTTGCCAATCAAGCTTCCCAACTCCTATTCTTTCTTGTCTTTCTTATGTTTTTAATTCCTGCAGAATACCCATAGCCAGTGTGTGATCTGAATTAATCCCAAAAAGTAACAAGAATTATACCAAAGTGTGATGCTGCCCACATTTAACTTGTGGTATGTTATAACTTCATCACTCCATCTAATAACATTTGAGCATCCGGTGGTGGTTGCTGCACCTTGGATCCTCCCCATTGTATTTTGGTATGATTTGGTTCACTTTCCCTGGCTTCTTTATATTTACTCTCAGTTCAGGACCAAGAGAATGCTTGCCTTCTTTTGGCATGCTATGGCACAGTTCAATACAAGCCTAGCGGGAATAACTCCCTTCCCCTGGCGTCTTCAGCTCAAGTCTCAGTTTCTTTCCCCTGGCGTCTTCATCAGATCTCCCAATGTGGTGCCAGGAGAATGACTCCTTCCTCCTGGTATGCCTTGGTATATTTCTTTCTCAATGTTTTCAACTTCACGCACACTTTGCCACTTTAACTTGTTCTTAACAAAGTCCCAAATCTTGTCAGGGTCCAAAACCATTCTCTGATGATCAGTGGTTTTCTCTTTCCCACTGTGATGAAGAAGATTTCCTCTGATGCTTTCTGTCTCTAGATTTGGGTCCCAGGTCCTTCCCCTGCGGTCTGTGTTTTCCTTCTCCCACTGTAACAAGGACGATTTCTTTTGATGTGGTTTGTCTCTAAGTTTGAGTTCTAGACCCTTCTGTGTCGGTCAGTGGTTTTCCTTTTCCCACTGTAACGAGGAAGACTTCCTCTACTGCTTTCAGTATCTACGTTTGGTTCTCAGACCCTTCTCTAGTGGTCACTGGTTTTCCCTTTTCCACTGTAACGAGGAAGACTTCATCTGATGCTTTCTGTCTCTAATTGCGAGTCTCGGGCCCTTCTCTGGTGTTGTATGGTCTTATGCATGCCACTGGGATGGGGAAGCATTCCCCAGATGCTTCCCGCATCAGAAGTTCCCTTCATGGCCCCACCAGGCCTTGTGTGTCCCCTTTACCTTCACGCAGGGCCAGGCACTGCTTCAGTTCTTACAGGGATGGGTTTTCCACTCTGCTGATCCAAGAGTCTTCTCCTTCGACCAGCGGGTTCCACAGCATTCTTGCAGATCTCCCACCTTTGCGGTTTTTGCATCGCTGTGGGACTCGTCAGTCCACCTGGCCATGGTTACTCCACCACTCTTTTTTCAAGGTTAGGCAGAGGGGTCTCTGCAGAGGCCCTGTTTGACTCTCGCAGAGTCTGCTGCTTCACATGCTTCTGTCGGTATTCGAATATCCTGGGTTCCTCGCTCCTCGAAGAAAACCTCAAGTCCATCTTCAGTTATCTTTATGTAGGACTGGACCCATCTCTGTCTATATCGTCAACACCTGAAGTGTATGATCACAGGGAATTCTTCATGAGGCTGGTGAGCCACTTCATGGCAGTACTTGAAGGTGTAATCGTCATACCTCTGATTTACTTCCCTGTCCTAGTCCTTTGCACTTGGCTGGTTTCATCACCATGACAATAATGCATATGTTTGCTCTCTAAGGAAGGATTAGAGGTGGAGTGTAGGATTAGCGAATGTGTGTGGATGATGGGATTACAAGGGCTGCACCCAAGGTGGTCATCCTTGTCCCCTCCCCTCCCCATGAGGTCATCCTGCATTAAACCACCCCTAAGGGGACAATTGGCTAGCAATCTCACCTCCCTAGCCTCATGGGAAGGTGCCCCCCTTGGGGAGAAGTGACGGCACATTGTGAATCGTCACACCTGATACTGTTAAGCCGATTATTTTTCTATTGGGTATTTGAGAGTCAGGGTTACAATCTCTGGACAAGCCAAGGAGGAATACGTGGGCTCCAATATTGACGTATTTGAAGGATGATAATAGAGCATTAGAAAAAGCACCCCCTGTTGTGTGAGCTGCCTGTGGGGCATTACCCAGGGTGGATGGCCAGCCTGCGGGGCATGGGGAGGGTGAGTGGGTTGCCTGTGGGGCATGCCCAGGGTGGATGGGGTGCCTGCGTGTATTTCAAGGGTGCGCGGGAAGTTTCACATGCGATAGGCCTTGTGTGAGTGGGGTATGTGTATTTCGGGGGTGCGTGTGGAGTTTCACATGCGATAGGCCTTGGGAGAGTGTGGTACTTGTATTTCAGGGGGTACGCAGTGAGTTTCACACGCAATAGGCCTTGTGTGAGTGGGGTACGTGTATTTTGTGGGTGCGTGGGGAGTTTCACACGTGATAGGCTTTGGGCGAGCGGGGTACGTGTATTTTGGGGGTATGCGGGGAGTTTCAGACACGATAGGCCTTGTGCGAGTGGCGTATGTGTATTTTGTGGGTGCGTGGGGAGTTTCACACGCAATAGGCCTTGGGCGAGCGGGGTACGTGTATTTCGGGGGTGCGCGGGGAGTTTCACACCTGATAGGCCTTGGGCGAGTGGGGTACATGTATTTTGGGGGTGCTCGGGGAGTTTCACACCCGATAGGCCTTGGGCGAGTGGGGTACATGTATTTCGGGGGTACATGGGGAGTTTCACACACAATAGGCCTTGTGCGAGTGGGGTACATGTATTTCGTGGGTGCGCGGGGAGTTTCACACGCGATAGGCCTTGGGCGAGCGGGGTACGTGTATTTCGGGGATGCGTGTGGAGTTTCACACGAGATAGGCCTTGAGCGAGCGGGGTATGTGTATTTCAGGGGTACGTGGGGAGTTTCACACACGATAGGCCTTGTGCGAGTGGGGTACGTGTATTTTGGGGGTGCGCAGGGAGTTTCACACGCGATAGGCCTTGGGCGAGCGGGGTACGTGTATTTCAGGGGTACGCAGTGAGTTTCACACACGATAGGCCTTGTGCGAGTGGGGTACGTGTATTTCGTGGGTGCGCTGGGAGTTTCACACGTGATAGGCCTTGGGCGAGCGGGGTATGTGTATTTCGGGGGTATGCAGTGACTTTCACATGCAAAAGGTCTTGTGCGAGCGGGGTACATGTATTTCGTGGGTGCGCGGGGAGTTTCACACGCGATAGGCCTTTTGCGAGCGGGGTACATGTATTTGGGGGGTGCAAAGGAAGTTTTACATGCGATAGGCCTTTTGCGAGCGGGGTACATGTATTTGGGGGGTGCTCAGGAAGTTTTACATGCGATTTTGCATTGTGGCCCCTCCCAGGTGTGGCCTTTCCCCCCTCCCCATGCCATGCAGGCAGCCCACACCACAGGGGAGTACCCTACAACCCTCACCATACCCTGCAGGCAACCCACATGGCACCATGCACTTGTGAGTGCACTTGTGAGCCCAGACTCATGTCTCCCACCCAACCACTGACGGGCACCTGCCAGCAGGCCCCGATTCATGTCCCCCACCCACCCACCATTGACGTGCAACTGCCAGCAGGCCCCGAATCATGTCCCCCCACCCACCCACCCACCATTGAGGTGCATCTGCCAGGAGGCCCCGACTCATGTCCCCCACCCGTCCACCCACTCACCATTGACGGGCACCTGCCAGCAGGCCCCGACTCATGTCCCCCCACCTGACACGTCATCACACTCCAGACCCATGGCCCTTATGGCCACCCAAATCCCACCCACGCCACCCCAGTCCAAAGACCCAACCAAGCATTCCATCCACTCCACATTGAATTCCCAATGTCACGATAGAAAATAAATAACCAGCATGCCCATGAATACATGTCCCTCAGACCCACACAATGGTGACACATGACTGTGAAAACCACATTGTGATATGCCAAAACAAATGAGAGAAGACCACACAAGTAAAGTATAGAAAAAAAGGGTATTGAAGAACAAACCAAATGAATAAAACAAACGCACACACCAACAAAAAAAATATTCCAAGTCCGGAAGTCCATAAAAGAAAAAAGAAAATGAATGCTGTAACCAATAAAATCCAAAGTTAAATGGCTCCAATGGGTCCGTCCATCAAACAAAAATCAGATTTAAAAGAAAGCAAAGTATTCCACCATGGGTCCAAGAAAATGAAATCCAGGTCCAAAACTATTTAGAAATGAACATCCAAGGGTCCATGAGCCCAACAATCCAAAGGAAACCTAACCTAAATCCTACCTAATTAATAACTATATACAAAAAAGCGGGGCATAGCCCATGCGCCCCAAAGAAAAAAAAATAGAAAGGAAATTTACATCTACAGAACTATTTACAAAGGCGGCGAGCAAGTCCAATGGCTCACTTGTTGATGTCCCGGGCCAGGGCATCATCGAACTCCTCTTCAACGTCCTGCAGGTGGGCCTCTTCTCTGGCCCCGAGGTCTCGCAGGGATAAAGCCATGTCCACCTCCAACTCCCTGCAAATTTCCTCGAGGCACTCAGCCCGCCTCAACGCCCTGCACATGGATTTCTCCGCCCTGACCATAGTGAGCCGCGCCTCTTCCGCCCGCCACCGCTCCGCATCTATTTGCCGGCCCAACTGCTGCCACATGGAAGACACTCCCAATCCAGGGTCCTCCTACCCTCTGGCCGATGCCTGCCCCTGTGATGTTGATGGCCCTGAGCCATCATCGCTCCCACTTTAAGCCTGCTGCTGCCGTGCATGTGCCCTGCCTGTCGATGCCTGCACATCCTCCTCCTGCTTGTGTCTAGTTGTTGGGGTGGCCACCCCTGCTGGACCTCCTACTCCCGACTGTGGCAGGGATGTGTCCTCCACCAGCCTGGCCGCTGGGTCAGGGGCAGCTCCACAGGGTGCCCAGCTGATACTTGAGCAGGAAGATGGCACGGAGGACGACTGGCGCATAGGGGGTTCAGTTGAGGAGGGGGTCGGTAGAAGGTCCAGCACACGGAGGAACCCAGCACTGGTGACCCGTCCTAGTAGGTCGACGCGGTCAACGAGGCATCTGAAATAACGTGCATTGTCCACACGGGAACCCTGCACGTCATCCCGAATGCCACGTTGACGCAACGCCACCCCAGCCAGGACAGGCTCAACACGGTCCCGGATTGCCATGTCCGCAGGGAGAGGAAGACCAGTTTTTGTGTGCGCATCCCCTCCTGAAAACCAATCTGGATGAAGGCATCCCTGCTGGTGCCGGATGATGCAGTCACAGGATCTGGGACAGGATTACACACAGGCACCTCCGTGGCCGCCTGTGCTCCCTCCTGTCCCTGCCCCTGGACTGCACCACTAGCACCAGTGGAATCCCCCCTCCAAGCCCCGTGCGTGGCCCTTCACCCTCAACCAAACCCCCCAACAACCTGGATGACTCCATGCCATCTTCCTCCATAGGCCCCTGTGGGGTTTCATCTGCCCCTTCTGCTGCCGAGGAGTCCACCTCCGACCTCCGCCTCTTGGACCTACCCTCAGCAGCTGCGGACGTGGCACCAGACTCCTCACTCCCCGACGAGATGACAACACGGGAGGAGAGATGGGCCTTGCGTCTCCGGCTGGCGGTGGGATCCCTGCCGCTGTGCTCCACAGCACCGTCTCCGCCCTCTTCATCAGTTGACGCTGCAGACAGGTAGAGACAGAAAACAGACATCAGGGCACTGTACAATGGACTATACACACATGACAGTTGCACATGAGTGGCAGTCTCAAACTTCACAGATGGCATCACACTCCCCAACACTCATATCATTTGCTCCCACACACATGCGCAAATTAACAGGAATGATGCAGCAGGCAGCACCATCCATACACATACAACAGCATGAGCATTCAAAGGCAAAGGTCAGCCTGACGTCACATGCAACACGGGGAGTGCCAAACACATGCACACACGCCACCAGACATACATGCATCTGTACATCTCCACCACCTGTCACAGTGAAATCATCGTCAACTATGTTACATCTGCCAATCAGCCTCCTACATGTCGGTGTCACATGAATCCATGGTGCATCACAGTGGCACACATGTGAAATACACACACACGCACATGTACACCGTGCACGTACATGAAGGTGGAACCAGCATCCATGTGTCACACCCCAACCATGCCATAGTACATACACAGAAATGTAGCACCCACACATGCATTTGGACATCAAGCATTTGAACACATACACCATTGATGTGACTCACACATGACTGGACTCACATGCGGCAGGCTCATGTTCCTGTACATACACATCCATACATGGCCCTTTCAAGACATATGTCCAACCTGCACACTCCTGGCACACCTCAACAAGCACTGCGTCCAATCAGTACGCATGTACACTTACCGGTCGACTCCAGACGGGTCGGTATCTGAAGGACCTGGAGGTGGAGCGCTGGGTGTATGCATTCCAGGACCCTCATCTGGATGTTGGTAAGGCGGACCCGGCACCCCTCTGCATGCTATGCCTTCAAGAGGCACCGTGCCTTGCTTAGGATCTTGGACCTGAAGTCCTCCCAGCGCTTCCGAACATGTGCCATGTCGCGGGCTGCCACCCCCTCCACGTTGATGGCAGCCATGATGTCCTTCCAGATCCTCTTCCGTCCTTCATTGTCGGCGCGTGAACTTCCAAATAGGGCATCATAATGCACCAGGACTTGCTCCACGAGGATACCAACTTCTGCGGCACTGAAGCTGGTAGGCCTCTGCCTCTCTGGCTGGGGTTTGCCAGTGGTCTCCAATGGTGTTTCCCCCAACATGGCAACCCCCGAGGCAGGTGTGGGTGGGCAACTGGGTCCTAGGGCTGGGCTGTGGAGCGGTGGAACTTCAGTCGGGAGTCTTCTGTTCCAGCAAGGGTGGTCACAGCAACTGGACCCCTGCAGATGGCTGAAGTGCAGGCACCAAATAGCAGGGCACATGGCCTACAGGCAGGCAGGCAGCAGCAGATGGCAGGTGGGAGCGTGCTTGAGGATCTGGGGGGCAGGAAAATGGCCTTCTGGGCAGGAGTGTGGTCTTCCGTGTGTTGTCGCGTGGCCAGCTTGATACGGAGTGAATTGGCACGTGAAAAAATAGCACATCAGCGTGTAAATCGAGGAAAGGCCCTTAGTGCGTAAGCGCATCCGTGACGTTACGCGCGTGGGCGTTTCCCTCCACACGGGTGCATGTTGATTGTACACGTGTAAAAACTGCACGTCTGGGTGTAACTGCGTGTAATTGGAGGAAAGGCCCTTAGCGCGTACGCGCGTAAGTGACATCACATGTGTGGGCAGGGTTAAAAGGTACACGTAGGACGCCATTTTATTGTATGTGCTTTTTGTGGAGAGCGAGCGGGTGATTCTTGTACTTCTTGTCAGTTCACACGCGATTACTTCACAACGGTTCCAGTTCGTACTCCTTGTATACTCAGACAGCGTTCAAATCTTCTTTTGGCGGGGGTGTTGCCAACGCGCACACGCACATCTTTTTCATGTTCTTTTTCCAGGCAGACGGTGAGTCGCGCACGTATTTTTCAACTGTGGTTGCCCCATGTGTCGAGTACCCATTCAGAGGTCATTGTAGCCTGCGTGTACCGTGTGTACGCTTGTTTTTGTGTTTCTGGGTGCCACAGTGTAGTGCAGGTTCTTTATTCCATGCACGTGGGCTACCAGGGGTTGCGTGCACGTTAAATTTTGTTTTCGGGGTGCCTGAGCATTGCGTGACCCGTCATCTTCCCCCAGGGGTCACAGACAGCCTTGCTAGAGCACTAGGGTACGTATTCCATCTAGTACCCTGCCCCTTTCACCCCAATTGCCCAGGACAATTGTTTACAGCACCTCCCATTCGCACAAGAACATCAGTGCCATGGTTGGGAGGCGACCAAGTGGTAAGGGAGGCAAAGGTGGCCGACCTACAAGAGGTGGCCGCGGTAGGGGACGTAGCCAGGATGTGCAGGGTGGCCCAAGAGGCCAGTGTATGGAGGACCAAACAGGGACACCTATGCCCCCACCCAATGGGTCGGGGAGATGCAGCTGACACCATCCCAGCTCAGGCCTTGTTAACCCGGCCCATATTGTCAACCGAACCGGCACAGGATGACTCCCAGGCTGACTTCCGTGTCACCAAGTCAAAGCCACGTGTGGCGGTGAAAGTTGCTGTCACCAGGCCACCTGGATCTGGGCAGGGGCAGCTGCAGCTCCGAGTCACCCAGCCGGGACAGTGTTGGTCCAAGTCCATCACACAGAGGTTGGTCCTGCCAACATCACCCAGCAGCCAATGCCTGCAGTGAGACCTTTGGTCATCGTGCCTTTGGCTACTTCCAGTGCCCAGTCGACCTGCGCTTCAGCCCCTACCAACCAGAGTGGCGTAAGCCACTCAGGGTCCGCAACACCTCTCAAGCTAAAGAAGGGTGCTCTTGCGGTACAGGCTGGGACCCCAGACATGGCTCCCCCCTCCGGCATGTCAAGGAAGCGTAGTTTCAATGATGTGGAACTAGACGCACTTGTGGGCTAAGTGTCGGCCCATGGCCGCAAAATTCTGGTGACTGCAGGGTGCAAGACTATGACTGCTCAATGCAGGGCCCACTGCCAGTGCATCGCGGACCAGATTAGATCCCTTGGATTTGTGAGGCGCACAGCTGATGATTGCTCTAAGCGGTGGAATGACCTCAAACGCAGGGCAGAAGAAGCTGGAATCAAATCATGCCTCTACTCTGGTGACTGGTGACTGGCAGTGGGTCTCCACAAGAGGAGGAAGTACTCACAGAACATGAGTCTATCGCTGGAGGCTTCATCACAGAGGATCAGATCCAAGGCGTGGGAGACCTACCAGATCTTGAGGCAATGTCTGGTGAGTGGCCATGCAAGTGTGTGCAAACCATGTGTATGTTGCTTGGGTGATGTGTTCTTATTGAGTGCCAGGCTGGACTGGAGACTCTGCGCATGCCATATCTGCAGAGTCACAGGCCCACAGGGATGCCCAGAGGTTAGAACACACGTCCCTCAGAGATACTCTGGGTGCACTTGAGGTGTCCCAGAGTACAAGGTCAGAACAGCAGCTGGAGCACACGCACACTCTCAGCTGAGCTCCAGGCAACCCGTGAGGAGATCCGGGCATCACGCAAGGCCTTGTAGGCAGAAATGCATGCTACCCATCAGGTGCTGCATGGGGATCTCCGTACCATCATCCTGCAGAACCAAACCTTTCAGACCCGCATGCTTGCTGCCATGGAGGAGCATGCCAGCGCTTTGCGTGGTCTGCCTCCCATATCACGTGCACATTCTGATGTAGCACCAGAGGGTGATGACAGCGACAGCAGTTCTCCCACTGTAGAGTAGCCGTGCAGGCCATGAGCCCATGGAGGTTTTTATTTTTCTCAACATCCACAAATGTGGGTGTTGGGTGCACCCTGTACCTCCTCCCTCCTGGGTGGCCTCCCCCCACCCTGGTCGACACATGGCCATTTTTGATATTTTTTTCTTTTCTTTTTTCTTTTGGTTTTTTCAAATTTCATTCCGAATTGCAAAATAACATTAGTATTTAATTCATTTATTATGTTTTTTTATCTTCTTTTTTCTATTTATTATTTTCAATTTATTTTCCTTTCTAGTTTTTTTTTAATTTTCATACATTTTTTTAAGTTAAATAGTATTCTCATTTTTCATTTATTATTTTATTTATTTGGTTTACTTTACATTTTCTTTTTCTATTCCTTTATTTAATTTGCTTTTACTTTTTTGTTCATAACCATTTTCTTTCAGATTGTGAATTCATGTTACAGTGTCTTGCTTTGTGTGGCTCCCGTAGGCATCCACTGTGTATTCCAGCTGGGCACATGCAGGCTTGTCCTGTCTTTGGGTTAGAAACTTGGGTTCCTGACACACACGCCCCTCCTGCTTCCCCTTTCCATGGGCTCGCAAAGGGTGTGACCAAGTGCCAGTAACTTACACAGAGGCATTGGGCTCCCATAAGTTGTGTGGGCAGTCTGTAGTCCAAACTGTGTATACATCCCTAGTGGGGATTGGTGTTCTTTTCTCCATTGCATGGTGCATTTGTATATGGTTTTACATACAGGACTTTTTGCATATATACATGAAACTCCTTCATGTCTTAACAAGCCCGTCTCCATTGCAGATACAGTTCATGTTGTATGCAGTACACTGCCACATTTGGCTACCAGCAACACATTGCAGTTGGAAGGGGTCGATGTGCTGTCTTTGTCAGGCTGAGACTTGCACTACTTTTATTTTTTACTGTCATATGTTGCCACTGTTGGATCCTGTACTAATGTTTTGTCTTGCTGGTAAGTATTTGTTCATGTGTGCTGTTTTTTTTTTCATTAGTGAGAGGAAATTGTCTCTGGCCTGTTTCCATTTGGGACGGTGTACTTTGTGACACTTGTGTCATGTGTTGTGCATTCATTTGGTTGCTTTCACATTGCATGCCATGCCATGGTGTGTTGGGTAGCTGGGATGGGGTTGGGGAGTGGTTGGGTGACATGTCACTATTTGGATGTAGTATTGTGCAAGGGGCTAGTCCTTCATGCTGCATGAATGTGTGCCTTTTACTGACACAACATTGGGTGTGTTTAAGTAGCTAGGGATGCACACAATGTAGCACTTCCAGGTAAACAATCTCAGGGTGGTATGGTTGTGACAGTTGACTGTCCCTTTGTCATCATCATAAATTGTCAGCTGGTATGTGCCAGGCCTGGGTGCGCTCCGCAGGGGTGGGATTTTAGGTGAAGAAATTTGCCACAAGCTGGGTACGGGCTGCCTCACCACATGCCCTTTCACCTCCCATGCGCAGCAGCCGTGCATGTGGTTGGGTATGTGGGGGCACCACCATGTCCACTGGCACACCCAGCCGGGTTGCAACGTTGTGCAGGACACATGCTGCCACTATGATCCTGCACACTACTGGGGGCGCATATAGCAGCTGCCCACCAGAGCGGTCAAGGGAGCGAAAACGTGACTTCAGCACTCCGAATGTGCGCTCCACTATGCCCCGGGTTGCAATATGGGCTGTGTTGTATCTTACCTCGGGTGGTGTGGTGGGGTTCTGTATTGGCGTCATCATGTAGGTGCTCAGAGGGCAGGCACTGTCCCTGGGGAGGTGATAATGGTTGTCATTAGTGGGATTTTCCCATTTTTCAGTGTCTGACAGGCATGCATGTGCAGAGGCATTTATATTCACCAATTAGCCATGTGTCGCCATGCCTCCCAACTTCCAGGTCCTGGGTTAAGGGTGACATTCGGAATATGAAACTATCATGGCTGGAACCCATATAGTTGGCATATACTGAAGTGATGATTCCCTTGGCATCACATACAACCTGCACGTTGATGGAATGGCAGTGCTTGCGGTTTCGATAGATGTGCTCAGTGGCCCTGGGAGAACGTAGAGCCACATGGGTGCAATGAATGGCACCTAGCACTTTGAGGAACTGTGCTACCCCGTAAAAGTCCTGGACGACGGTCTGACTTTCGGCAGGTGTTCTGGGCATGTATATATGCCTGCTGACTGAGGGGCGTGCAGTCTTGATCACCAACACCTGGTGTAGGCAGCGTGACTGCGTGGCCTGTGAGACACCCCTGACTATAGCACTTGTCCGCTGAAAGGACCCAGTTGCCAAGAAGGGCAGTACATTGAGCACCTTTTCCAAGGGGCTCAGTGCTTGGGAGCACAGGGTGGGTGATGTGAGGTCATCCTCCCACTCCCTGACCAATTCTAGGATTATTAGTGGTGGAAACCTGTACCTCCCACACACCTGGTCATCAGGCATCCCAAAAAGGCTGGTCCTGGGTAAAAAAATGCGGGGCCTGGCTATCCTCCTCCTCCTGCGGTGTCCAACAACCACTGCTGGGAGGAACGGTATATTCATCGTAGTGTATGAGCTTGTTTGTTGTTTGCGCGCACCTTTATGTTGCGTGGGGCCGCTTACGCCTGCTTCCTGCTGGCGTACGTGTTTCCAGATTAGCACATCTTTTTTGGCGCACAGGTTTCCCCTGTTCGATTCCATGAATACGTGTTGTTAGCGCACGTGTGGGCGTTGCGAGCATTAACTCCCGTACTTCCCCCGTAATGCCCACATTTTCACACGTTGTTCCCCATTCCGCGTGTTATGCCCTGTGTTCTGCCCCCTTTTCTTGTGTGCGCTACATGTTGTGCGCTTTCTTGGTGTGTGTCGCACACGGCGTTTGGTGACGTGTGCGCCCGCATGCACCACCCACGGATTTGACGCACATCCCAGGGTTTACACGCGCAGCGCATTCCATGAATCGACGAACGGCTGCGTGCGCGGCTTTAGCACGCGGGCGCTGCGATTTTCATGCTTGCACTCCCCTTTTTGGCGCACATTTATTCCATGAATTACCCTGTATGCATACATATGACACAAAGTAAACAAAAACAGTGAACACATTCACTTGACAAATACTTCATAAACCTACTCCTGCGTGATGTATTAGTCAACTGGGATCAATTCTGTAAGGTTTGATCTAGTCATCCCCCAACGAATTTTATATTCTCCTGATTAGGGTTTGTTGTATATCGACTGTAATGAGTTCCATGAAGTAACTATTCATCCCTCAATGTCGCTTGTGGGATGTAGTTTGGTATTGTGTAAACTAAAAGACTAACAAACACTCCACTGAAAAGATTAGAGACTTTCTAAACCTATTTTCGTTACTTGTAAACTCTACCTTCATTCTTGCATAACTTTTAAGTGCTATGGAGCATATTTTCATATACATATTTGTGTGAAAATGTCTTTTTTCAAAGTTACACTGTGTTACCCTGTGTTCCTCACTCTCTCCAGTCCTTTTCCTGGGAACAGCTCCTTCTTCTCCATGTCTTCTCCCCTGAGGCACCTCAAATGTATTAAATTGGTATTATTTGTTTGTGGATTCTCTTCCACTCCTTATTTGTCAAGCTAGTTCTCACCTTTATTGCGTTTTGCTCCCACCCTATTACCAGAGCTCCTAGTCCCCATAAGTAATACCCCTGGTGCAGTCCCAGCTGTCAGGTGACAGGTGTAAGGGCCCGTCCTTGCCTCTCTGTTGATCGAATGGTATTGCAGATGGAGCTAAAATATGATTGTAGAACCTTCTGAGTGGGGGACCATGACCATGCCCAGTAGAGAGGCACTCCCCCATTTGACAAGTACTGTGGGCCATGAACGAAACTCGAAATGTCACCTCTTCCTACTTCCCTGATCAGCATATGCGTGCCCCATGCATTATCAGGGAGGGTATACACATCAGTGAAGGGGTGATGGGAGGAAGTAGGTCAGACAAATGCTTGTATCTCTTTTTAAAGAGAGACTGTAATGAAATATTTTAATTAAACTATTGAAGTCATTGGGCCTCATTACACGGTAGGCGGTAAGGGTTTACCGGTACCGGTATTTTACCGGTACCGGTAAATCCTTACCGCTTTACTACAAGGTCCCTTTGCGGGTTGGGGAATTTAACACCTGCTTTTTGCAGGCGTTAAAAACCAACCCGCAAAGGGACCAGTGGAGCTAATTACGGTACCGCAATTTGCGGTGCCGTAATTAGCGCCTTCCCCATTCCCATAGAGCCCTATGGGGCAAAAATGGGAATTGGGAAGGGCCATGGTGGAAGGGGGAATTACCGCCCCGCCAACCTTGGAATGGGGCGGTAATTCCCCTTTCATCCAAGGCGGTACCGGTAAATTACCGGCCGCGGCATGGTTTACCGCCTACCGTGTAATGAGGCCATTATCTGTAGCTCCTTGGAGAACACTACCTGTAAGGAAATGTTACATTTCTTAAACACTGAGCTCTCCAGTTGCCTCCTGGGGGCTGTCATCTTTCCCACTGCCCTGCATCGTGCCATGAATCGTGTAACAAATGTGTTAAAACAATCGATTGAACTGCTGACTACAGGACACTTTCTACAGCAATGAGAGATAATGGTGGCTGTTACAACCTATCAATAAGGGACTTAACCCTCTTTCCACCTGTTTTTCCTTTTTTTCTTGTTTTAATTTTTGATAATATTTTTCTCTTTTTATTTCTTGTTGCTTCTTTCATTAGTTTGTTCTTTCTGCTCTTCTTTTCTTTCATTCTTTACATCTATTTTTCTTGTTCCCTCCTTTGATTTTTATTTCAATTTCAGAGCTTCTCCCATCCTTCCCTTCTCATTTGTTCTTTCTTTCTTTCTTTCTTTCTTTCTTTCTTTCTTTCTTTCTTTCTTTCTTTCTTTCTTTCTTTCTTTCTTTCTTTCTTTCTTTCTTTCTTTCTTTTTGAAAATTGTATCCCGGATTCAGATGGGGATTGTTCTTCTTGTTAGGTTCTCTTACAAAGACAGGAACTTAATTTGTATTTACTTATATTGAAATTCAAGAGCGGGATCGTTCTGCAGTTACCTGATTCCTTTTTTTCCGCCAATGGAGATACAAGAGACCCCCTCCTTCCTACTCTTCAAAGAACATCTTAGTAGTTGCTGATAGTGTCACTAAACCCTACTCCCCCATGTTGAGTATCGCCCATCTCCCTCCCCTGATCTACCGTCACATTCCAGCTATCTCTGCTATCTCTGCACTCGAGCTGTAGCAGCCTGGGTGCATCCACTATGTGAAGCACGCGCTTCTCAGCTAGGTTTGTACTTTAGAAATCCCATGCACACATATAAACATACATGCAATCTTTTATTCTCTACTTCTTCGTTTCTGTCTTTCTCTTTCCTTTTCACTTTCCCTTTCTCTTCCTCGCTTACTTTCTCTCTTTCCTTTTCCCTCCCTATTTCTTTCTCTCTCTCTTGTTCTTTTTCACTTTTGTTCTTTCCTTCATCTGATCCTCTCCTTCTTTTCACCTTTCCTTCATTCTTTTCATTTTTCAACTGATAAACAGCACAAGCTCCAGCATGTTTACCTTTCTTCCAGTTGTTGTTATCTATGTAATCCTGTAGTGGATGATGCTTTAGAAGATTTGACAAATCAAACTGAAATCGTTGCCAATATTTGTTTTATTAAAGGAAGACTGATCTTACTTCCTGCCAGTAAAGCACGTAATATCTGTACACAACATACTTTATACTGATGAAGGGCTCTCTTTCTTAATTTCGCTCTCTCTCCCTCTGCGCACAGTGAGCAAGAAGGAAAGAAAGAAGGATATTTTTAGAGACAAAATGGTGGTGTATTCTTGACAAACAAGCTATTTACAAAAATGAAATGATTTGATTGTACTAACATTGTGAAATGGCGCGCTTTTAATTTACAATGCTCATTTCTAGTGATCACTTCCAAAAATATTGCAGTCATGATAAGAACGTTGCACATGTCTTACTGAGAAAAGCATATTATCAAACCCTAGAATAACCACACACATCAGTTCTTACTGCACGCTTATTAAATACCTCTATGAGGTAGGGAAGAGGCCAAATAGCACGTTCTAGGGGTCCTAGTTGCTTTGTAGTGGTGTAATTGGAGGGGTGCAAATGTTTCCTACAAATACGTTGGATCGACAGAGGATAGTGAGGTAGGTAAACCAAGGGAATTTCATCCCAGAGAAAACCTTTTAAATAATGGGTTGTATGGTGCATTTTGTAGCACAGTTTCTGTAGGTAATTGGGTAGAATGCCATACAGTTTGCAATCGGTTTTTATTGGGTAACTCGTTCAAAAATCCAATAAATGCAAGTCACCAACAGTGCTTTGAACAGATATTCTCAGAGCCTTTCCCCCCAATATATACCAGTATGAAAAAACGTTTTGATCCTGGTGTGCCCATACATTTCTATGCCGGCGGCACTCATACATATAATTATTTCCATATAGCAAAATACTCATGTTTGCTTTTCATATAACGCCAGAAATGATACTACAAGGAAACATGTCCATGCTGTCTATGCCAATGCATGCCACTATCTGCATATAAGAACATACTCCTGGTGGCTTTGCCAGAAAAAATACCATGCCATAATAAAAAAAAAACATGCCCAGAGTGACTGCAACCATGTATGCTAGTATGGTCAAGTAAGAACACTTATAATGCTGGCTTTGCCCTTGATGCCCAGTAAAAAAATACCAATGCCACGTTAAGAAAACTGGTCCAGACTGGATGCGCCACTGTAATCCAGTCTAGCCAGTCAAGAGCACACATCCTGCTGGCTTTTACCCTTGCTGGCAGTAAAACAAGTGTTGTAATGAAACCCTGGCATGTTTACTCTTGGCCAGGGTTACACATTCTGTACTATTGGGGGTTCCTGGTGGCCGGGCGGCCATTGGGTCCGTTTCACTGCAATACATCTTTCATTATGGTTTACCTGTAGTGCCTGGTTATCACTTGCACATGCATTGCCACATTATTAAAACATATCCAGACTGGCTGAAAGAATGTAGAGCAATCTAGTCATGTAATAACACCTATCATGTTTGCTTTATTGTTTATGCCAGCCTACATTATGAACATATTGCAAGAATGGCTTCACCAAAGTAGGCTAGTCTCACCACTTAATAACAATTATCATGTTTGATTTACCATTTGATGGCCAGTAAAAAATATCATTCAACAATAAGGACATATACACAGACTGACTACACCAAAGTACGCTAATCTAGCCAGGTAATAACACTTATCTAAATTAGGAAGCACTTATGAGTGCTATGGTTGAGTATGTTAAAGGTTGAAAATGTTTAACCAATAAAACATAAAAAATAAAATAAAAAAATAACACTTATCGTGTGACAGGGTCAGGGACTCCACACTGTAAGTGGAGACAGAGACATAGACCCTGTCCAGCCTGGGTAGGTGGCCTACCATGACATATGACAGAGCCAATCCTACCCCAGAAGATGAGTTAGAGATTTGTGAGGAACCCAATACCCACACCTCCTAATTGTGCCAGGCATACCTGTCACCTCAGTACCACGTCTGTTGCACTGTCCTGCCTGATATCTGTCCGAGGTGCTTTTTCGTTTCTTGCAGAACCACCAGCTCCAGAATGCAGTTCAATCTCTGCAAGCACTGATTGTGAACCTGAGCCTGGCTCCTTTGTCACCGCCAGATTAGCAGCAAGGACACAAACTTCCCAAGAAAGACAGCAGCCAGAAAAGCAAGGAGTCGACTGTGGCAGTATTAGAAACACCTATGGCGGAACAAGGGATAGAGTTAAGTCGGGATTTGAAATTATGGACTGCTGTAACTGGGCCCCACTGGATATGGGAGACATAGATTGGCTCGAGGAGGTCGGTGCAAGCATGGAGCAATGGGAAAGGGGGTTCAAGGATCAGGAAGAATCTTCACAGCCAGGGATGGATGAAGGGTGTTATGGTGAGGTCAGGAGGAGAGGTGGTAAACCAAGAGACCAGGCGGTGGACAAATGTTGGAGCAGAGTGCTGAGGACATGTTGGAGATTGTGAAATAAAGTATATGTGAGGTATTGGATGTGAGAGAGAATCGTACCAAGCTTAAAAGAGTGAAGTGGCTGTTGTGAGGGCCAGTGCTGGAGCGGATGAGAGAGAGAGGGGGAAGATAGGAAAGGTTGAGAGCAGAGGGACAGTGGAAAGCAGGAGAGCAACCACTGTTAATATTTGGGGGGGGGCAATATTACCAGATGTTCATTTAGGATTCTGACCTGTGAGCAGGTTAGCAGCACTCCTTTGCAAAAGTATTCTGTAGCCTCTGCTGCAAAGTAAAATAGCTGTATACAGTCAACATAGGGGTGTAGCCTGCAGGAAGGAACATAGGACCTATGACCTGTAGGGCTGATCGATTCAGAGAGGACTGCTTTTCGCTTAGGAAGGATGAGGTTTTGAGATAAGCTTTTACCTGTGGAAAGTATAAGCTAAGGGTGTTCAGCAAGCCAAGGGGCTGCCACCCCAAAGTTAGATGGAATCTAGGAATGTACCCATGAATAACAAATTGTCAATTTTAGGGGATGGAGTTTGGAGATTTGGTAATGCACAAACTACCTTTCACCCATAGGAGCAGATGGATTCTGGGCATTGCCAACAGACAAAACACTACGTTTCGCCTGTAAAAAGTATAAAGTCTGCCTATTAATCCAGGGACATAACACCTAATTTCACCTGTTAGATTCTCAGCACTGTCTTACTTATAGAAAGGATGGGTAACACGCATTTACTCGTTGAAATAATGGGCCCAGAGAATATGCAAGGTCCCAGGAACAAAGCCTATCATATTACCTGAAGAATGGATGGATGGCTCTATAGATTCGTAGAGGATAAAGAATCTGTCACCTATAGGAAGGGCGGTGAAGTCAGGGAATTTGCTCTGGGACAAAAACAATATGTCCCTTTTATGAAGTAGGGGTTCTGGGGATTTACCCCTGGAAAAAGGACAAGTTAACTATAGGAAAGACAGGGTTAGAGGATTCGACTACAGACAACGAACCTGCTACATCTAGAAAGAAGGAGCGCTGAGGATCAGCACGCAGAGAGAAAATGCCATTAAAATGTGAAATTATGCCACTAAGCACTACACAAACAGAAGTTACTCTTATGTTGTAACCATGGGTTCTGATAATTAGCAAAGAGGTAACAAGCCTGTTACCTTTAGGAAGGATTGTTTCTGGGGAATTACTCCAGGATAATAATCTAGTTACTTGTGGGAGGGATGAGTTTTGAGGATTCACCAGAGACAGAGAAACTGGTCGCCTGAAGAGAGGATGGTTCTGGAAATTTTGAAATTTAGACACAATTGCTACATAAAAACAATAATGATAATCTAGTGGCAGAGAACTTGTCAAACAATACGGCTGCTAGAATAAGCACATAGGTACAGAGCTTCAAATCCCTGAAGCTGGATGGACCATATGACTATCACAGGGATACAAAGGTTACCCCTCCAAGACAGGATGGCCTGAAGTGATTATCCCATGGACACAGACCTTTTCACCAACAGTTCAGGGTGAGCTCGGTGGATCAGAGCAGGCATACAACATTTTTATTTTTATATACTGGATAGGTATAATAAGACTGGAAAGGGGCAAAGGATTTAACAAAAAACAGAACCTGGTATCTCTCAGACCTGATGGATTCAGAGCTGTTCCCAGGAACAAAAGGCTTGGGAAACTGGCAAAGGGATTGACATCCATATGAAGACCACCCTTATTTAAGACTGGATGCACTGCATTGCCCAATTTACCACCCAACCCTTTCATGGTTTCAAGACAGGGATTGACCAGTCACGTGCTTTTTGGTTTCTTTCTGGAGGCCGCACATTGAGGTTATTGAATTTACCTGATCATCGTTACTTTAGCCTCTCTTCAAAGGCGTGAAATATTGGAGTGATTTTGGATGGTAGCCCAATGCAGTACCTGGGCTATTACTGTAAACACTCATCTAGAAATGAGGATTTCTGTATTCATGTCCATCCAGTCTTGATCCTCTCTCATCAAGTAAGATGAGTACACAAGGGATGTTGGAATCAAGGTTGGAGAGCAGGTCTTCACGGATGTTCAGGAGAGCAGTTTCCGTGCTTCTGGCAACTCTGAAGTCAGACTGATGGTCATGGAGACAACCAACAGATTTGTTGTGAAGATTAAGCTGGGTGATGACCAGCTTTTCCAGAGGTTTTCCCAGGAAAGGAGTGATGGAGAAGGGCGATAGTTAGCCTGGCAGGAAGGGTCGGCAGAGGGTTTCTTAAGAAGAGGGTGCACAAGGGAGTGCTTCTGAGGGGAAGGGAAGACTCCAGTATGACTACCTCACTTTGCTGTCACCTGCTACTCCTGCAACTGGGGGTCATTTCGGCCGCACCCACAGTATTGACACCAGTGTTATTCCCAGCTAAACGTCTATGTGATTCTAACTCCTCGGGCACCAGTAGCAAGATGAAAGAGGAAGGAGAAGTTTACGGTAAACCCCGCCTCCCCAGTCCACAGTGTCACAAATGAAGTAGCCCGAGATGCTTTCACAGCGAGGAGCAATTGATGTCTCTGTCCGTGGGCTGCAGCACAGGTAGATGTTAGATTAGGGAAAAGAAAAAAGAATTTCTATTTTTGGGCAATGCCGGCCATTCCTGGTACCACTGCTCTTCTCCACACTTGACTGCAACCACGGGCCAGATTCAGCATGCTTGTGGGTCCGGGGCTATTGCGCACCACTATCCCGCTTCAGGAGTCAAGGAGAAGGAGCGGGCACACAGCAGCAGTGGCCCCGCTGCTATACATGCTGGCACAGATGTCGGCTTCCCGCATCATGTGTCGAGGGTGGTTACGCGCCCGACCCCACTTCAGGATCTACAAAGAAGGAGGGGGCACAGAGTAGCCCCGGCGGCCGCGTCACCTCACACACGGGCGCAGATGCCAGCAATGTTCCTGAGCAGTTTCCAATACTTTGCCTGCTCCGGGTAAGGCAGTGGGAACCTGCAGGCACCAATTGTCACATGACGGGTCAGACCACCAATGTCTTCCTCACTGCAGGCCTTTAGCAACCAGCAGTACTCCCAGAGTGAGCCGGATAGAACTGTATGTTTCTCCGAGCTCGCGAACAATGAGTCACTTCTCTTTCATTTGCATTTGTTTTTGCTTTTTGTGCTATGAATCAAAAAATAACATCTAAAAAGATCGAAGGAATGTAATAAAGAAACAAAGAGATAGCAGAATGACGGAAATATAGAAAGATGGGTTGAAGTAAAGAAGACTTACTGGACGGAAAAAAGAAAGAAAGAAAAAGAGGTCAGGAGGAAGGACGGAAGGAGATGGAAAGACAGAATGCATAGGAATTATACAAAGATAAAAAGGAAAATAAAAGGGAAAGAAAAATAAAGAAAGAGAAAAAGGCAAAGAGGAAGGACGAAGGAGATGGAATGTGAACGAATTATAGAAAGATAGAAAGGAAAGGAAAAGGACAGGAAGGGAAGAAAGGGAGTCAGCACAAGTTGAAAAGAAAAAGAAAAAACTCAATCATGAAAAAGGAAAAGGAAAGAATCAAAAAAGAAAAGAGAAAACGGTAAGACGTATAAAAGAAAGAACATGGTGAAAAAAGTGTAATAACAATGCAAAGTAGCATATTTGCGAATTAGTGAATTTCAGAACTGTATCATTACATTTCAGAGTTTAAAAAATGTTCTGTAGTCAAGTGCACTATTGATGGTTGTCAAAGACGCCTTTGCCTTTGGCTGTTGCAGAACATATCCTGCAATGGTCAGTTGGGTCTCTTCTTGGTACTGTGTAACAGTAGCCATGGCACCCTCTTTGACAGTGATAAAGATGGCAACCCCAAGAACACCAAAAATCGAGAACTCATTTTGGGTCTATTTACAATTTTTTTTACAACATTGGTAGTGGTCTGAAAATGCTTCTGGTAATCACGTCAATGTTTTAAAACACAATATTTCAAAGTGGTCCCTTTTAATATTGTATCAAATGCGTGTTTGATTCATCAAGCAATGCATTTTTATAGAACACACCTGTTTAGAATATTTGCACAGTCATGTTGATGAGTGTGGCTGTGCGAAAACAGTGCAAACATTGCCGTTCCTTGATTTCCCTGCAACAGCACAGTCGGGTTCTTGGCGGAAGATGGCTTGGAAGTTCAAGTGAGAATCCCCTCACTTTGCTTCCCATTGGAAGTTCCGATGCCGCCGGGGACCCTACCATTCTGATTGTTTCAGAAGAACTTTGGTCAGATGGAGAGGATCCGGTTTTCCTGAATCATCAAACTGGCAAACAGTCTATTTCAGATTACCGCAACAAGACCAAGTTATTCCTTTTCGCCCTAAGGAGTAACTTGCTGCCCCAGTTAGCGCCTTAATACATCCTAGCTTCGACTACTCCAACGTGCTCTATCTTAGGACCTGTTGCAAGCTATTACATCGGCTCCAGGTATCAGCATCCTTCATACATCTGACTGGATTTCAGGCTACAGCCAATCTCTTCACTGGCTGCCCATACAATGTAAAGTTTCATTTAAGCTGCTATGGATCATTTTTAAAAATGTGAATGGAATCCCCACCCCGTTTAGCTAATAAAAGTGAGCTCTACAAACCACACAGGCTTCACTTTCAAAGTGACCACTGGCTAATTGTTACTACATGTAAAACAAGAGGGGGTCACAGGTTCTTATTGCCGATCCTCATCTGTGGAATCCCTTGTCTTTGGCTATCCACAATGTGTACTCCTTCCTCTCTTTTTTTGAAAGACCTATTTTAGAAGACTTTTTTTAGAGACCTATTTATTCTGCTGCAACATCTCCCTCCTGGTGATCAATTTCATTTCAATGGCAGTGATTAGATGCGATTTGTTCTGTACATATTTCCAAATCAATTAATCCACCAGTCAATCAATCATCAAGCTGGAGAACCATTCCATTTTGGTATGTTGTGCTGTTCCTTCTGGAATTCACCATTTGCCCTGTAGACTAGTAGCAGCCTAGCACAGATGCACAATCAGTTGGGTTATTTTCCCTGTTATTCCGATAGTGTATGGCCAAGATTAAAATCACTCATCCTCCCAATGCTCATATTTCATTTATTTTATTTATTTAAAGTGTTTATAAAGCACCCTTGACCCAAGGACAAAGCAGCTGTATACAGAGCGAAGTTTGGAAAAATGCTGGAGATAAAAGAAAACACTTGAAAAGGAAACAGGACGGGATAACAATACAGTATTAAAGAGAATAAATAAAAGCAAATATGGAATAATTAACAATATTCAAAAAGATTATAGTACTTTATTTCTGGCTCATGGATTACATACAAAATGAAGGCAAAGACAATTAAAAAAATATATCTTTCTAAGGCACCTCTGAAAGGCATCCAGTCTTGACTACAGCAAGCCATTCCATGCTTGCTTTTGGGGCTGTTGAAGAGTAGGCATGGTTTGAGAATGTGGCTTTTCTAAATATAGGTGTATCTAACCACATGAAATGTGCATTTCTTTTTCTCAGTTGTTTCTGTTTTCTCCATGTACGCCTGGATACAGGAATCTTCATGGCCAAGTAGGAAGGGTGTGCTAGGACCAGGGCCTTGAAAGTAAAGCAGCAGAATGAAATCGCTGTGCACAGCATAGGAGGATGCCAATGAAGCTGCATCCAGAATATGGGTGACTTGATCAAATTTACATTCATTTACATCTTCCCACCACCGAGCAAGCTGCAGTGTGAAAAATAACTTCCTATGTTTCCATGGCAGATGCAGGCAAACCACTAAAAATAGCATTACTATCGTCTTATAAGAGATGACTATGTCTGTAGCTGTCGTGGTAAAACTGGCAGTCGCCAGAGGGGGCCAATTTATCGGGGTGAGCTTGAGCCAGCTGGATGATGTGAAGACGGAAACTTAAAGAGGAATCAATCTTGGAACCAAAAGAACAGGCAAAAGATACCCGGGTGGGTGAAATCCCAAAAGAGCTAAAGCAGACAACCGGGGTTGATTTGGAAGTGCAAAAGGTGAGAAAAAAAGTGAAACAATCTGTTTTCTCTTCATTCCATTTTAATGGGGGATCTGACATCCAGTTTTCGATGACGGTGAGACAGCCCCAAAGGTGCTCGCCATCCACAAGCAATGATATCCTATGGTGCAGTTTCACCTGCTTACTGGTATATGATGTGACAAAGTGACCACCTGGTCCTGTCAAAGGTCCTGGGAATGTTATCACCACATCGCTAGGCCAGCTAGGATCCCCATCAAGGTATGGATAGTTTCTCTGACTATTTAGGTAGAAGAAAGAAGCAAGGACTGCATCACCCAGAATCCCCCTGTCACAGAGAGGAAAAACCCAGCATGCATGCAACTATAGATCTGAGGACAGGAATTTTATGGGAAAGCCTAATCATCCCCCGGAAGTACTTTCCCAATCTAGTAGACAGCAGTTATGAGAAACCTGCGCTTCTCTCCCATTTAAAACCCTGAATGACAGAGGGAAGCACAACTCTATTCTGTGTAACAACCAGATGCACAGAGAGGGCTCCACTTCTTCCCTACACTACAGGGAGACTTGAGGAAAGAAAAACCCATGTTTTCCCTATAGCTACAACCTCTGGCAGAAAGAGAATCTCTTGCAGCACACTAGTCTGTTGAAATCTATGGGAGAGGACCCACACAAAACAAAATACTGCATGTAAGAACACTCTTCATGTTGACATTTCCCTTAATTATGTTAAAATATGCAATGCCAAAGTAAGGAAACATCTCCTTGTTGCCTTCACAAATGTATAACACTTATACTATAACACGTATGTGGACTCTGCCCTTTATGCCAGTAAAATATACCATGCCTCAATAAGGATACATCTTCTCTGTGCTGGCTCCAAGCTGACCACGTAAGAACATTCATAATGTTGACTTTTCCCTTAACACCAGTTAAAAATCATGCCTCAATATCCATACCATCTCCTTGCTGGCTGTACAAGTAATCCTCCTCTCCCACCTAATAAGAATATCCATTGGGCCTCATTACGAGTCTGGCAGTAAGAAAAAAGCAACTACCAGCATGCCGGTAAGAGCGTGTCCGTGTTGCACTGCGCCCGTAATCAAGTCTGCGTGCACACGCATACCGGCATGCTGGTAACGGGAGTACCGTCATGCCTGCAAGGACCATACGCCCCCGATAGCAGCATCAGTGAATGCGCTGAGACCCCCCATGGCATCGCTGAATCTGCTAATAACGGCATCGTTCACACTGGTATCGCTAATTCCAGTACCGGTATGACAGCCACCTGAAGCAATGTCATTGCGCCAGAGCAGGAAATGTGCCGCCGGCCATCTTTGAAAATACAATCCATTGCCATCCACTGCAGATAGGACCTGTTCCAGAAAACACACCACCCTGCCTGCCAGATAATGTCTAAGGCTACCAGAAAAGGTACCCACGTTCAGTGATGATGAACTGAACATGCTCGCAGACACACTCGTCGAGCATTCCGATGTAGTGTTCTGTGCTGACCTGCGCCGTGCAGCGCAAATCAGGAAAATATAACATATGGGAGGAGGTGGCCAGGAAGGTGTCTGCTGTGGGGACAACCCCACGCAGCGTGAAGGACTGTAGGAAGAGATGGGTTGACCTGTGGCTGCGAGTCAGAAACATCCTGTCTGCCAACCGCAGCCAGTGGCAGGCAACAGGTGGCGGACCTGCCTCACCCATGAAGTTGGCACGGTGGGAGGACACGTGCAGCTCTGTCATGTATATGGAGGCAATTGAAGGGGTTGGCCATGCAGAGACGAGTCCCATCATCGGACAATGATGGTGAGTGACCCTTTGCACAATACAGAAGTCACCAGACACACCTGATGTTCAAAATACAAAGTTGAACTCCAAATGGGAAGTAGATGGGAGCAAATATATGTTCCATCAGCACCAAACACATCCCTAAACCAAACACCACATCACGGCCACAAAAACACACAAGCAATCCCAATGCCACAAACAAAATGACCACACAATTGCACACAAATACAACGCATGCATGCATACACACATACATCACAGAGCTGAAGCCATGTTCAGCCATCAACATGTGTGCAGTCGAGGGCACCAATGACGTTAGGCATGCCTGCCAGTGCATGGAATGCAATTTTGGTGTCATTCTCCTCCTGTGCAGTCCGTGGTAGGGATATGTAGGCACTTGCGTGCTTTAGGAGTGCATCCAGCACCTGATTCAGCACACCGGAAAAACATGGCTGCGAGATGCCATGTATGTGTGCCACTGCCACTGTGCTGGTAGGTGCCTGTGGCCAGGAAGTGGAGCACAACACTACCTTCAGCAGTGGTGGGATGGCGATGCGGATGCTGATCAGGCTGACCAGGTTGTCATGTAGGAGATCTATGATGGTGGTGATGGTGTCCCTGTCCAGGCGGTACAGGGTGTGGATCTGTGCAGCGGTTAAGTCAAATGGACTGGCCCTTATGCGAGGGATTGGTGGCTGCCTGCGGGGTACCACTGCCTGCACTGGTGGTATTTGCTGGGCCAGTCTCACCCTCCTCCTCCTCCTCCTGCGTCTCCTCTATAGTCCCTGGTGTACTGCATGCTCAATGCGTAGCAGTGCAGGCATGTCCTCCAGCCCCTGCATGGCAACTGCTAGTGGAATCATTTTGGTCTTGGAAGGGATGTAGTGTGTGGGTGTGCTCCTTTTGTGCTGGGCCTTGACTCCATTGCCTACACCTGTTCTGATTGTGTGCACCTATGGCAGGTCTGAGCCCAGCAGATTGCCATTAACGCCTGTCCCGCGATGCTGATGTTAACGGCATCATGGTGGCTCTTCTTACCAGCATCTGGATGCCGGTAAGTGCATGTCCGTGCGACTCGGAATGTCCTCTTCCTTGCGTCATGCCGATGTTACTTGCAAGGCAGCTGCGTGTCCGCGCACTGTCTGGTACAGTGGTGCACAGTCACAGCGGGTCCCTGACGATGCTGGTAGGACCGGCCTTGCAGGTCGTGATGGCCCGGTCCGGTAAGCGATGTCGGTATTGCCTTACCGGTATCCTTATTACCGGACCTCCAACCTTGCAATGAGGCCCATTATGTATACTGTGTCCTCAACACCATTATAATTGATTAAATATAGTTCAGCAAAAAATGAAAGGCCACAGTAAGCAACAATTCCCGGATGGTTCCACAAATGGTCCCCCTCCCCCTGCAAGAACATACATTATGTCAGGCAGGCCTTGCCCTTAATGTGAGTAAAATGTCATGCCTCAGTAACAAATAAATGTCCAGTTTGTTTACCCTGTTAAAACATCCCATCACAACCCCTCCTCCACATAATAACACTCATCAGAACCTTGTCCCCTGCAAAGGATGATAGATGTTGTGGCCCATCAATAGTCAGAGACTGTTGCCCATGAAAGGCACAGCGGGAGGTCAGCAGGGCACATTATGGCCATAAATAGGCAAAGGCTGTGACCTATGAAAAGCAGCAAAGGTTAAAGCAGAATTTGCCCAAAGTGAAGACAGCAAGAGAAAAGGCGGAACTCTGTGCCAATGAGAGAACAGAATGGGAAAAGTTGGACGCACTGACTAAAAAGAAAGTGAGAACAAAAAGGGAAAACTCTGGCCAAGAAAACGACACAGAAAGGGAAAGCCAGAGCTCTGGATAAAAGAATGGAAGAGAAAGGAAAGGTTGGGGGTCTGACCAGGGGAAAAGAGAGCCTTCAGCATAGACCATAACACCATCATCGTTGCTAAGGAGGTAAAAACGTTGGGATTATACTTGGATTCCACTCTCTCCTTCAACAAACAGGTCATCGCCATGGCCTCGGCCACGGCTTATACCTGCAAACTGATTAGAGCAGGTAAAGCTTTCCTCTCCAATGCTAGCTGCATCACCCTTGCCAGAGCTCTTACCTTATCCAAGCTCGACTATTGCAACGCCTTATACATAGGGGTGAACAAACAAATTATCAAGAAAATCCAATTCATGCAAAACAATGCTCTTAGAGCTGCACTTGGAATTGCAAGGAGACAACACATCTCCGCGACGAGAAGTGCCAACGACTGGCTGTCCACACACAACAAAATTAAAGTAAAAGTGGCCTCTCTCACGCATAAATGCATGAACAAGGCAGCACCACGTTACCTATCGGATAGAATTGTCACGAAACCTGCAACAAGAACAACCAGACTCTCTAATACGAATTGCCTCTTGATTCCCAGATTTAAACTGACCAGAGTTGGAGGTAGCAGTTTCCAGGTCAAGACAGCCCAACTATGGAATTCTCTTCCCTCCCACCTAAGAGTAGAGCAATCGTACCAAAAATTCCGTCTGAGCCTAGCTAGTAACGTAGCTTAAAGACACGGACGTCTAGGCTGACTATTGATAACTAGACGAACTGGCCCATTACCATGTACACATTCCAGCACTGGTTACCTACGGACTATTTCCTACTCTCTACAGACTATTACCTTACGAACCATGATTCTCCCATGATCCTAAATGCCTGTTCTCAGCCCACAGCCTAAATTTCATGTATGTAAATATCCTATATATATATATTTTGCCTGTGTGTAACCACATTGCATTACGTAAATGTATTTCCTATGTAACCATATTGCATTACGTAAATGTATTTCCTATGTGTAACTAAGCTGTGAGTGATCTTATGCAATGCACCCTAATACCCTTGGGTCAACAAGTCAGAAGAAAGGTCTGGGCACTAACCAGGAGCAAAGACAAGCTTGATTAATTCATTACCTGGGCACTAACCCAGGGTGAAGACACACATCTAGTAGTGAATAACCCCTTTAGAACCATACTGACAAAATAAATAAATAATTTTAACTTGAGTTTGTAATGCCTTGTTATGATGGAGACACCCGTCCCCCGCACCAAATCTCCCATCTCTATTTAGATGTTGAATGACATGAGAGACAGAATCACCCCTTGGGGAACTCTGCACGGCATGGGAATGGGGTTCCATCTCGTTGATCCCACCTGACCAAATTGAAATCTAACAGATAGGAGTGATATAAAACCTGTTAAAAACTCTCCCACCAATATCCATCTGATTGGCTATGATAGACATTAATAGCCCATCGTTGACTGTCACAAGCCACTGAGATGTCCAACAGAACAAGGAGGCATATCTCCCTGCCATCCTGCATGTGCATGGCCTCGTTGAGCACGCGGATTGTACCTGTCGCAGTGTAACCTGACCTGAAATCTAACTGCTAGTGTTGGAGCGAATTGCGTGTGACTAGATGATTTTGGAATTTCTCTGCTGCATGATTTTCAAGCCACTTGCCTGGAGGTGATAAACCAGTAATGGCCCTAAGATTAGAGACGGCCTCTGAATTTAAGGAGTTCTTTTCTTTTTGGTAGCGGCTGAGTCTGGCACGCCTTATATGTGTCTGGAAAGATTTACATTCCGAAAGAAGTAGTCAACAACAGTTGGTGTTTAGGTGCGACAGCCAATGTTTGTTCACCACAGCTGCCTTTAAAGGATCACTGCTAAAATGTGTTGCTATAACTGAATTTAACAAGCAATAAAAGTCAAAGCGCAGTTACTAAGGGACAATCATCCCATAATGGTACTTCCCTCTTTATTGACATTGTGGGAGCAAGCAAAGATTGTGACCACTTTAAGACAATTCCTTGTTATATAACAATACTTTGGCCCAAAAAGTATAATTTAACTTTTGTCAGTTAGCTTGGCGTGTACCAGTTTTGGGGGATGATTCATTCAATGCTGAACCACTAAAAAAAGCTCTCAAGGTCCGTTTGTGCCAGTTTGGATTATTAATTGCCAAAAAGTGTCATTTGCCTTCACTGTTGCTTCTCTATGATTATGCCTTCATGTCTTCAGACTAGCCTGGTTTTCAATGGTGGGGGTGGTATCAATAACTGAAGATGGATTGCTTTGCAGCCATTTGCCGAATTCCATTGAAATCATATCACTGGTCATTTTTTTAAGTTGCAGAAGTGTCTCCTGTCTTGTGCTTTAGAATGCTCCATAGATTTAAAAGAAAAACGACTTTTACAAAATATTAAAGTGCGGTCTGGCCAGCTAGGCAAAATAGGGACGTGGCAAGTAAACACAGTTGTGTGGAGGTCACATAAGTGGGTCAAACTGACGGGGAATCATGAAAGAATCACTAGCTTTTTTTTAAATGAGTTTTCCGATGGAATTTTAAAATCTCCTAAAATACATTTGTAATTTGATGTAGATACAAATGAGCAAATAAGTAAATCAGATGAAACGGGTGGTGGATTGTAAACCAAACAAAAAGTTAATTCATTTCTTCCCCCATTCCTTCCGCCATGAACTAACGGGCGGATGTCAAGTCTCCCGTCTTTCGATGGAGCACTTCATATTTGGGGGCTCATCTATCATCTATCAATCATTTTCCTGTCTTTTTTCACATCTCTTTTCAAATCTGATTTTCCTGTCATTGCACAGTAAAGATTAAAAACTTTCATAAAGCCCCTCCCCCCCATTTATTGCACTTGCAGAGCATGGGCCTCATTACGACCCAGGCGGTAACCATGGCGCTATTAGCGCCATAGTTGCTGCCGGAACCTACCGATTCCGCCATGGTGAATGGCGCAATTACCGCCCCATTCCAAGGTTGGCGGGGCAGTCATTCCCCATTCACCATTGGCCCTTCCCCATTCCCATTTGAGCCCCTATAGGGCTCAATGGGAATGGGGAAGGCGACAATAATGGTACCGCAAATTGCGGTACCGTTATTACCTCCAAAGTCCCTTGGCGGGTCCCGTCCTTAACGGCAAACCAGCCGTTAAGGGAGGACCCGCAAAGGGACCTCGGAATAGGGCGGTAAGGGATTACCGGTATAAGTGCCCTTACCGGTACCGGTAATCCCTTACCTCCTGGCTCGTAATGAGGCCCCAAGTGTGGTTATCCCAAGCGTTGTACGATACCTGGGTTGGGGCTTGCGGCTAAGTCTTAAAGAAGGCGTAGAATATTAAACATCCAATGATAAACAAGTGATTGTTGTGATAGCAAGATGTGCACGTTTTGGGCTTATTCATGTTTAATGGGTATGATTTTAACTAGAGGACCCAAGGAAGTGCTGTGCAAAAAAATAAAATATTACTAGAAAAGGGATAAGCAGGTAAATATGAAAACAAATTTCAACAGGCTGATGAGGTTAACAGAAAGACTTTTTAAGCAGAACAAAAGAGTAGAAGAGTGTGAGAAGGCTGAATGGCGTTTCAGTGTTTGGGGGATATGAGAGAAAAAGAAGGAAAGGAGGACTGCACACATGGGGGTTTAGGAACGGCAAGAAGAAAATGTGATTGTGAGCGCAAAAGGCGTGGGGGAGTATATGGAATAGGACATAGAAGACGAGATTGAAAGGGAAGCCAAGGCAGACACAGGACGAAGGAAGAGATTGGGAAGCGGGGAGAGAGACGAAAGAGTGTATTAATTGCAGAGTTATATATGGAGTGGAGGGAGCGAACTAGTAGGCAGGGAGCGCCACTAAAAGGCAGAGCAGTGCTTGAGACAGAGACAAGTAAAAGCAGAGATCAAGGGTTGAGTGGCATTAAAGGAAAGGAAAGGACAGCTTCGGTGAATATTAAACAAGTGGAAACAACAAGAACGAGAAGCAAGAAAACAGTTCAAGGAAAAAGAGGGGGCGGGGTGAAATAGTACCCAAAGATCATGTGCAAAATGGGAAAAACAAGGGAACGAGAGAGGGTGGAAAGGAGAGTGAGGGGGAATAGGAGGGTAACACAATTGAAGGGGTAGAAAAATATACCATCTGTTTTAGAGGCATTTAGATGGAGAAAATAAGAGTGCACCTGGGTCTTGATTTCCAGCACGCAAGCAGAAAGAGAAGCGGGCAAAGAGGCAGAAAAGGAGACAAAGATTTAGGAATCATTGGCATAGAAATGACTAGAGAAACGAAATGAGGCTATAAGAGAAGAACGTGGGGAAGTGTAGAGAGAGAACAAGAAGGGACCGAGGACGGAACCTTGAGGCACACCGAAGTGCAAAGGAAGTGAGAACAAGAAGGGACCGAGGACGGAACCTTGAGGCACACCGAAGTGCAAAGGAAGTGAGAACAAGAAGGGACCGAGGACGGAACCTTGAGGCACACCGAAGTGCAAAGGAAGTGAGAACAAGAAGGGACCGAGGACGGAACCCCGAAGTGCAAAAGAAGTTACAGACCCTACACCCTTAGTGGCCCAAAAGACAGAAACTCTACAATATGATAAATAAGAACAAAACCATTCCAGCACAGACCGTAGAAGACAAGAGCATGTTCAGAAGGGTCCCGTTATCAACAGTGTCAAAAGCAGACGAATGACCAAGTCAGATAAGGATCCAGGACTGTTTAGAATGACGTACATATAGCAGAGAGTTTGTGACATTGGGCAAAGCAGTTGCGGTGAGTGAAGGGGATGAAAACCTGATTGGTGCAGAGAAGAGACTAATGATCGAGGAAGGTGGAGACTCAGGAGTAAACAATGCGCTCAAGGACGTTACATAAGAAAGGAAAAGAGGAGTAGGACAGACATTGGGGGGCAACAAGGGGTCTAAGTATTGTTTTTAAGAATAGAAATGATGACGGCATGTTTGACATCCGTGGGGGAGGACTCTGTAGAAAGAGATACAATGAAGAGAGCAGTCAGGAACAGTAAGAGGTGGGGCAGACACGAAGGATGAGTGAAGAAGGTAAGTTAATTATCATTTCGTCTGGAAAAAGTCTCAGAGAACAAGTCAATTTAGATTAAGGGGCCGATTCATGGAACAAATGTGTGCCGAAAATTGTGGCGCAAGCTGGTTCAAGCGTGAAAAAGCAAGCGCATGCGTGCGATTCATGGAAGGCCCTGCGCATGTTTTCCCCGGGATTTGCGCCAAATCCGCGGTGGCGCCCATGGGCGCACACATTGCAAAATCCAGAACCCCGTGCGCAACGCGCACAGCCAAAGCGCACAAAGTCAGCGCGCACACCAAAAAGGGGGCAGAACACGGGGCGGAACACGCGGAATGGGGAACAACGGGTGAAAAAGAAGGCGTAACTGGGGAAGTACTGCAGGGAAATACACGGATCACCCACACGCACGCGAACTACACGTATTCATGGAATCGAATAGGGGAAACATGCTCACGGCCAAAGACACGCACAGGCCTAAACACGTCCACCACACGAAGGCAGGTAGTAGCGTCTCTGCGCATTACAAAAGTGCGCGCAAACAACAAACGTATATACAGCTACGACGAATGTCCCATTCTCTGGCCCCTAGGAGAAATGACATGTCACGCAATGCTCAGGCATCCTAAAAAAGCAAGAAAAAGAGATACGCGTCCCCTGTAGCCCATGGGCGTGTAAAAAAACACATGCAGTACGCTGTGGCAGCCAGGAACACAAAAAATGCATACGTGATCAACACGCAGGCTAGTATGCCCAAAAAATAGGGGTACGTGACTAACAGGGACAACCGCAGTAGGAAAAATAGCGTGTGCGACTCACCGTCTGCCTTGCGTGTAGAAGAAGAATGCGTAGCCAGCACCCACGCCAAAAGAAGAAGTATGCACTGTAGCCACTGTGAAGTAATCGCGTGGGAACCCCAACGTCTGGAAAACACACGCACCGCTTTCCACGAAAAGCACGTACAGAGCGATGGAAACCCACGTGGGACCTTCAACCCGTGCCAGGGAAATGCCCACACGTACGTTACATCACAGACGTGCCTACGCGCTAAGGGCCTTTCCTCGAATTACACGCTGACGTGCTGTTTGTTCGTGTGCCAAATCACTCGGTATCAAGCTGGCCACACGACAACACATGGAAGACCACGCTCCTGCCCAGAAGGTCATTTTCCTGCACCCCAGAGCCCCGAGCAGACTCCCACCTGCCATCTGCTGCTGCCTGCCTGCCTGCTGGCCACGTACCCTGCAATTTGGTGCCTGCACATCAGCCATCTGCAGGGGTCCAGTTGCTGTGACCACCCCTGCTGGAACAGAAGACTCGCGACTGAAGTTCCATAGCTCCACAGCCCAGCCCCAGGACCCAGTTGCCCACCCACACCTTCCTCTGGGGTTGCCATGTCGGGGGAAACACCATCAGACACCACTGGCAACCCCCAGCCAGAGAGGCAGAGGGCTACAAGCTTCAGTGCCGCAGACGTTGGTATTCTGGTGGAGCAAGTCCTGGGGCATTATGATGCCCTCAACGGAAGAAGACACAGCAACAAGGATGGACGTGAGGGGATCTGGAAGGACATCGTGGCTGCCATCAGCGTGGAGGGGTGGCAGACTGCGACATACAACACGTCCGGAAGCGCTGGGAGGACGTCAGGTCCAGGACCCTCAGGAAGGCCCGGCGCCTCTAGGCAGCAGCGGGTGCAGTGAGGCGCCGGGTCCACCTTACCACCGACAACATGAGGGTCCTGGAACGCATTAACCCAGTGCTTCACCAGGACTGTGCAGCTTGGACACATGTCTGAAAAGGCCCATGTATGGATGTGTATGTGCAGGGACATGACCGTGCTGCATGCGAGTCTGTCCTGTCATGTGTGATGCACATCAATGGTGTATGTGTTTGAAAGCATGATGCACAACTGCATCTGGAGATGCACACATGTTTGCATTTCTGTGTATGTACTATGGCATGGTTGGGGTGTGACACATGGATGCTGGTTCCACCTTCATGTACGTGCATGGCATACATGTGCGTGTGTGTGTTTGACATGTGTGTGACTGTGAAACGCCATGGATGCGTGTGACACAGACATGTAGGAACACAATTGGCACATGTGACATAGATGCCGATGATTGCACTGTGACAGGTGGTGGATATATACAGATGCATGTCTGCCTGTTGGCGCGTGTGCATGTGTTCGGCACTCCCCATGTTGCTTGTGACGTCATGCCAACCTTTGGATGTTCATGCTGTTGTGTGCGTATGGATGCTGCAGCCTGCTGCACGATTCCTGTCAAATTCTGCATGTGTGTGTGTTCAAATGATATGAGTGTTGGGGAGTGTGATGGCATCTGTGAAGTTTGACATTGCCACTCATGTGCAACCTTGACATGTGTATTCGACCATTGCCCTGAGTTCTGTCTCTCCCTGTCTGCAGCGGCGACTGATGAAGAGGGTGGAGACGGTGCTGCGGAGCACAGAGGCAGGGATCCCACCACCAGCCGGAGACGCAAGGCCCCGCTCTCCTCCCACGTTGTCATCTCTTCCAGGAGTGAGGAGTCTGGTGCCACGTCTCTGGCCGCAGCTGCAGAGGGAAGGTCCAAGAGGCAGAGGTTGGAGGTGGACTCCTCGGCAGCAGTAGGGGCAGCTGAGCCCCCACAGAGGCCTATGGCGGAAGATGGCACAGAGTCATCCAGGTTGGTGGGGAGTTTGGTTGAGGAGGAGGCCGTGGAAGGCCCACACACGGAGCCTGCAGGGGGAGCATTCCAGTGGTGCTAGTGGTGCAGTGCAGGGGCAGGGACAGGAGGCAGCACCGGCCGCCGCGGAGGTGCCTGTGTGTAATCCTGTCCCTGATCCTGTGACTGCATCATCCTGCACCAGCAGGGATGCCTTCGTCCAGACCCGTCTTCAGGGAGGGGATGCGCGAACAACAACTGGCCTTCCTCTCCCTGCAGATGTAGCAATCTGGGACCGGGTTGAGCCTGTCCTAGGTGGGATGGTGTTAGGCGGAAACCTGTGCAGTTCCCTCTGGGACCACTGCAAAAGATTTAGGACTACAGGTGTTGCGATGAACCCGCTTGGTAGCAGTCTGTACCACACAGATCCACTTGGTAGCTGTGGCTGAGCAGTCAGACTTCTCTCAAGAAAAGTTGGTCAGTATAGGGAGCATACAAGATAGGGTAATTCTTCGCAGCAAAACGAGTAAACACGCAACCAGGCTTTAGTATAACGATAGTAAGTTATTTATTAATAACAGAATGTCTACGAAAAATACTAAAGTGAACCACGGCAAACAAATCAAAATACAATTACTCTGCAGGATGGAATAAAGCTCAACCCCCCGAAACACTATATCGACAACTCTAGGTTCTACGGCACCACTTATTTTCAGACAGAGGTGTATACCTCAACCCAGATGACACTCGAATATTTTTAGTGCGGAAGTGAGAGAAGAGAAAGGCAGGTAACGAAGTCAACACGGTTCGTACTGAAGCGGGAAAAAATGCAAGGCAAGAAAGCATTAATCACACTAGATCATACAGTGCGGTGGCCAGGCCCACTCGGTGAGAGGCAAGGCACGATGTCCTGGAAAGTCTCTACGGATGATGTACTCAAGTCTTGTCTAGCAAATTGTTTAGCGACAGGTTGAACCAGTTCAGAACAAAGAGTGAATAAAGCTTGGAGGCAACCCAACGGAACGGAGAGGAATCAGATACCTCACACGAACCGATCGAAAAGGGAAGCCAGGCGGTTTACGGTACCTTGTGGGGGAAGACAGCTCCGACGGGGGCAGTTGTTCCTGGTGGTGGATGCATGACGGGTCTTGGCCAAGAGAAGAGATGCTCTCGTCGTCGAAGAGAAGATGTCCGGTGCACCACCAGGGAAGAAACCAGCCGCGGAGTGCTTCGTCACAAGGCACCACCTTTCGATCACGATGCAGGAGTAGTGGCTATCCGGTTGCCGGGTGCTCTGCACAGGCAATTCGACCACTGCGTCCTGGGCGACCAAAAAGCGCAAAGAAGAAGAAGACTGGTTGTTCCCACCAGCCAGGGAAAGAGCCTCTCCGGCAGGGAGATCTCTTCTGTCGTCGGGAGATTGTGAGACGATTCCGCAGGGCTCCACCGGAGGTTTTGTCGTGCAGGTCGGCTCAGCGTTACCCTCGTCGGATTCTTTAGGTCCAGTGGCGACTTCCTGAAGATCCAGTCCCAAAGGCCCTGCTTTTATGCAGACGTCCCCCATTCATTCAGCCTAACTTGTCAATCAACACATGCTAAGTGGTGAGCGGGAAGGCTCACCACCTGGGCCAATCACTCCAGAGTGCGACCTGAGTTGGCAAGGCAACTCGGTCCAGGGTGTCTAAACCCCCTCCCACACCCCTGAGGTAACCCAGACAGAATGGCGCCACCTTCGCGGGTCTCTGTCCAGAGGCCCGCCAAAAGTGGAACAAAGGGCTCAACCTTTGGTTTCGGAGTCACAGAGAAAAACACAGACGCCATTTTTCAACCCGAGTTCTGGCAGAAAATACCACTCGATAAACTTATTTAAGATAAGTAGATCGGTGGTACGTTGGAGATTAACGAAAAACAGTATCAATCTTCAACAATGGGACGAATCCCATAGGGTTATGCTCGGGGCCGAACATAACAAGTAGTTTCCACTGCCACCAGCCAAAACTCGACGAGGGGGGACGGGACAGTGCCCCCTCGAGTAACAGATCCAGGAGTAATCGTATTACCCCTACTAGCACGTCCACGATAAGATGGTTGGTACTAGTTCTGTTAGTAAATTTAGGTCTAGTAAAGCCAATGGTGACTTTACATGCCCGGGGAGACAGTAGTCAGTCCCCGGGTAAGGAGTCTATGGTGGGGGGACCTGCTAGGGCGCCCCCGTGTCACGACACGTAGGGTGCAGAGTGACACACATAGAAAAACTTATTGAGACCCTATGGAGTAAAAGACCCCATAGCCCATCGAACACATTGACACCTCAAAGGAATTCCACACATACATGTCCAAGAGTGAGAGGAAAAGGGTCACACTCTTGGCAGGATGGAAAAAACAAACCCCAGAAATCCAGCAAAGCTGCTGGGGGACTCACTAGGTTAGGAAATTCAGCCTAAACAGAGAATTCTCCCTAACACTCGCCCCCCCCAGACTAAGGGACAGGAGGATTTAATCCACTCCTGGATGAATCTCATACCTCTAGTCGATGATATACATCCTAGAGAGACCATCAGCATTTTGGTGGTGACACCCTGACCTGTGCTCAATGGTGAAATCGAACCCTTGCAGGCAGATCGACCATCTCAGTAGTTTTGGGTTTTCCCCTTTCATTTGCATTAACCATCTCAAGGGTTGGTGGTCAGTCTGAATAACAAAAGTAGAACCATACAAGTACGGCCTAAACTTCTTCAGAGCCCACACGATAGCAAAGCATTCTCTTTCGATTGTTGCCCACCTTGTTTCAGGATCCTTCAGCTTACGGCTGATGTAGCAAACGGGGTGCTCCCTACCTTTCCCATCCAGTTGACTGAGTACGGCACCTATCCCTACATTGGAAGCGTCGGTCTGCACAATGAAGTGTTGGCGGTAATCAGGAACTCTGAGTACTGGGGCTTGGCAAAGAGCCTTTTTCAGGTTTTCAAACGCCTGATTGCACTCCTCGTTCCATTTAACCTTTTTAGGGAATTTGGGCGAGGAGATGACATTCAGTGGAGAAGCTATGGTTCCATAGTTCTCTATGAAATTCCTGTAATACCCGGTGAGGCCTAGGAAGGCTCTCACCTGAGTCTGAGTAGTCGGTGTTGTCCAATTTTGCACAGCTTCAATCTTACTGAGCAAAGGCCTTATTTCTCCACCGCCTACCTCATGCCCAAGGTAGACTACCTTACTCTGTCCAATTTGGCATTTACTCGCCTTTATGGTCAGATTGGCTCGTCCAAGAGCCTGCAAAACATCTCTCAGGTGGGTTACATGTTCGTCCCAGGAATTGCTGAACACTGCTATGTCATCCAAGTATGCCATGCAGAAGTCCTCCATCCCGGTTAGAACCTGGTTTACCATCCGTTGAAACGTAGCAGGTGCATTTTTTAGTCCGAAAGGCATTACCGTAAACTGGTATAAACCAACGGGGGTAGAAAATGCAGTTTTCTCCTTGGCATGGTTGGTCAGGGCTATTTGCCAATAGCCTGACGTCAAGTCAAATGTGCTGAGGAACTTGGCGGCGCCAAGTTTATCCACCAACTCATCTGTTCTTGGCAAAGGATGGGCATCAGTCGTGGTGACTGCGTTAAGAGCTCTATAATCCACGCAGAATCTAAGTTCTTTAGATCCGGCCTTTGGTACTAACACAACGGGGCTAGACCATGGACTAGTAGAGGGCTCTATTACCCCGAGATCAAGCATCTTGCTGACCTCACCTTTGATGTGGGTTCTTACGTTTTCTGACATGCGATATCCTCTGCTTTTGACAGGCAGACAGTCACCAGTGAGTATCTCGTGTTGGCCCCAAGGGGTCAAGCCTGGTGAGAGCGAGAACAGGGAGGCAAACTGATTCAACATAGACTTGCACTCTTCTTGTTGCTCGGGTGTCAGATTGGAGGAGAGATTTACTCCTTCAATTTTTTCATCTAACGGTAAGCCTCTGAGGAGATCTGGAAGAGCTTCACTCTCTTCTTCTTCCTCGACCGATGCTAGAAGCAACGCTCCTACGTCAGGTCGTGAGACATACGCTTTAAGTCGGTTGGTGTGAAAGACTGTCGGAGCCTCCTTGGGGTTGCCCAAGTCCACCAGATAGTTAACCTCACCGAGCTTACCCACTACTCGGTAGGGTCCCATCCATTTATCTTGCAAGGCCCTCTGCCTTGTGGGGATCATAACAAGAACAAGCTGGTTTTGAGCGAACTCAACCATGTTAGCCTTTTGATCGTGCCAGTGCTTGACCAATGCTTGTCCAGCTTTCAAGTTATCGCTTGCTTCTGTCATCAGGTGCGACATTCTCCTCCGGAGACCTATCACGTAGTCAGTCACTCTGACTGGCTTGGGGGAAGGAGCACTCTCCAACCCCTCCTTAATCAGGGCCAATGGACCTCTGACGGGATGACCATAGAGCAGTTCGAAGGGAGAGTAGCCTACTCCCTCCTGAGGGACTTCTCTATAAGCAAAAAGAAGGCATGGCAATAGAAGGTCCCACTTATGCTTAAGGGGTTCTTCTAGAGCACCTATCATGCTCTTCATGGTTCGGTTGAACCGTTCTACCAACCCATTGGTTTGTGGGTGGTAAGCCGTTGAGAACTTGTAAGTTACTCCGCAGGTTTTCCACATGGCTTTCATGTAGTGGGACATAAAATTTGACCCCCTGTCAGAGATAACTTCCTTAGGAAATCCGACCCTAGTAAAAATACCAAGGAGGGCCTTAGCCACAGCCGGAGCTGTAACAGTCCTCATAGGAATTGCCTCAGGATACCTAGTAGCATGGTCTACTACAACAAGTATAAACCTGTTGCCTGAGGAGGTTGGAGGATCAAGGGGACCAACGATATCAATCCCTACTCTCTCAAATGGGACTCCCACAACGGGAAGAGGCACTAACGGTGCCACATTCTTGGACCCAACCTTACCAGAGATCTGGCAGGTATGGCAGCTTCTGCAGTGCTTTTCTACTTCGGCCCCCATTTTTGGCCAATAGAAGTAGAGTGAGAGCCTTTCCTTAGTCTTCTTGAAACTCAAGTGACCAGCCAAAGGAATCTCGTGGGCTAACTGCAAGAACTGTGGTCTGTTCTCTTGGGGTACTACAAGGCGTTTCTAGTCTCCAGGTGCAGACTCGGTCGGTTCACTATAGAAGAGGCCATCTTCCCAGTGCAACCTATGTTTCCCAGGCTCTTGCCCTTCAGCCTGAGTTTCTGCCTGACGGCGAAGACCTTCCAGAGTTGGACATTCTCTCTGTCCCTTACTGAAGTCTGCCCTGCTGGGTCCACCTTCTGCCAGTAACGACTGCAGCTCAGGATGGTCAACAGGATCCAGATCTCCAATGAGTTCCGGGCCTTCCATTAGCTCTTCTTCAGAGTCTAATTCTACCATACAGGGTTGTACTTCCCCCACAGCCTCAGCTGGAGGTGGAGTTACGGGTGCGACATTGGACAACCGCGGGGAAGTCCGTGTCGGCTGCATCGGAATGTGGGCTGTTGGTTTCGGTTTAGAAGTTTTAGGTTTCCCTTTGACTTCTGTGTTCCTAGAGACAGCGGCCGCCATTTCCAATGGAGCAGGAGTGATTTCTTTCTTCATCATCTCCCCGAGAGTACCGCGCAGGGTCCTCTCTCTTGCAGGTCTGGTTAGCTCCTGTAACCGTTTACTAGGAGGTCTGGGAGTATGCGATACAACTCCGAGAGTTTTCAAATCGTTACCCAACAGTACGCGTCCTGGTACCTCACTCTGTATGCTGACAGGTATCTTTACAGTCATGTCATTACACTGGATGAGAACTGGTAATTGGGGAAGCATCTGCACAGGCCCTCCAGCTAACTTGGTGAGGCGTTTGGGTGCCTTAGCAACATCCTCAGCCTGAAAAAACGATTTATCCACCACAGTTATGCTGGCCCCAGTGTCCCTAATGGCAGGCGTCTCCTGACCATTCACCTGGACACTGTCCTTATAATACTCTTTAGTATTATCGGGGATAGAATTATAGACGTCTAAATTCTGTTGTTCCCACAACCCCAGAGATACTAAAGAAACGCTGGCTGAGACTCCAATGGGTTCGTCAGCTAGCAGTAGAAAGTTTCCACTTGCCATTTGGACTTCCTCCTCTGGAGCGAAGGCTAAGGAGACAAGCTGGACCCCTGAAGGTTTACCCTTACATCTGGGATCTCCTTTCACGTGATCAGTCGAGCCACAAACAAAGCATTTCCCGAATGCTTTCTGGAATGGTGGCTTGTTCTGACCTCCTTCCGGTTTGGCACCAGAAGACACACTATTCTGCTGTGGTTTTCCCGGTGGCTTACCCTTCTGGTTTTGTTTGGGGCCCTCTTTGGAATGTGAGTTATTCGAATTCTCCTTTGAGTCTTTTTTAGGCTGTTTTCCCTCGTCCTTTTTCTGAGTTACCCCAGAATCCTTGTGAGTAGCCCTGTTGGCAACCCACAAGTCAGCAGCCTTAGCTAGAGCCCTGGAATCTAATTCCTTTGAATCAGCCAAGTGCTGTCTGAGCTCAGGAGAACAGGCATCATAAATCGACTCCAACATAAAAAGATTTCGCATACCCTCGTAAGTGTCAACTTTGTAACCCTTAATCCATCCCTCTAAGTTTTTCAACCCTTCACTCACCCAGGTAGCCCAAGGGGTACCATCATGCTTTTTGAGGGTTCTAAACCTCTTAAGATACTGGGAAGGGGTCTTCCCGAATCTAGCTATCAAAGCTAGTTTCACACTTTCGTAATCCGTCTTATCCACCTCCCCCAATTCCATTACCACATCAGTCGCAACAGGAGGAAGCCTAGAGAACAACCAGGGAAGCAACGCATTCCCGGTGATGTCCTGGAGCCCATGATTGTATTCAAACAGTTTCAACCAATCCAACACATCCAATCTCGGTTCGTACATACCCACTAATTCCTTCGGCATCCGGGGTCTTTTGGGACTGGAGCTCCTAGAGGAACCAGAGGAGAGAGAAGCATTTTCCATAGACAACTTTTTCATTTGTAACTCATGATTAAGCTCTATTTCCCTGAGTCTTAACTCAGCTTGTTTCTGCTCAGCCTGGGCATTCATTCGTCTGAACTCGAGCTCTTGGTTTCGTTCAGATTGAGCCAAGAACCGTTTATATTCTAATTCGAGCTTCATTTTTTCAAGTTCAAAATAAGCAGGGTTACTTGTGGGACCTGGTATTGGCCCCGTAGGCACAGTTGGTAAGGCAGGTAGAGGAACAGGTGAGACAGTTTCGTTAGCCTCGCCGTCCTCGTCAGCCTCTTCATCGCTATCATCTGAATCACGATTTAGATCAACACCATTACTGTTATCTACAGTTGCTGGAGAGTTTGGTTCCTCTGAACCAGTACCCAGACTTTGGTTCGCCAGCAATCTCTCTATCAGTTCTAACTTCTTGCCTTTTACAGGAAGATTCTCTTGTCTACAGAGAGCTCGCAGACTCTCAGTATTTTTATCCGACAAAGACTCTTGGCTGTACATTTCCATTGTAGACATGTTTTTTGAAAGTTGCTTTTGTAACGTTTTGTGGTTAGTCGTCCTACAGCGTCGAAAAACACTCTAAACTGTATACTCGATACTAATCCCACCGCTGTACACCAGTGTTAGGCGGAAACCTGTGCAGTTCCCTCTGGGACCACTGCAAAAGATTTAGGACTACAGGTGTTGCGATGAACCCGCTTGGTAGCAGTCTGTACCACACAGATCCACTTGGTAGCTGTGGCTGAGCAGTCAGACTTCTCTCAAGAAAAGTTGGTCAGTATAGGGAGCATACAAGATAGGGTAATTCTTCGCAGCAAAACGAGTAAACACGCAACCAGGCTTTAGTATAACGATAGTAAGTTATTTATTAATAACAGAATGTCTACGAAAAATACTAAAGTGAACCACGGCAAACAAATCAAAATACAATTACTCTGCAGGATGGAATAAAGCTCAACCCCCCGAAACACTATATCGACAACTCTAGGTTCTACGGCACCACTTATTTTCAGACAGAGGTGTATACCTCAACCCAGATGACACTCGAATATTTTTAGTGCGGAAGTGAGAGAAGAGAAAGGCAGGTAACGAAGTCAACACGGTTCGTACTGAAGCGGGAAAAAATGCAAGGCAAGAAAGCATTAATCACACTAGATCATACAGTGCGGTGGCCAGGCCCACTCGGTGAGAGGCAAGGCACGATGTCCTGGAAAGTCTCTACGGATGATGTACTCAAGTCTTGTCTAGCAAATTGTTTAGCGACAGGTTGAACCAGTTCAGAACAAAGAGTGAATAAAGCTTGGAGGCAACCCAACGGAACGGAGAGGAATCAGATACCTCACACGAACCGATCGAAAAGGGAAGCCAGGCGGTTTACGGTACCTTGTGGGGGAAGACAGCTCCGACGGGGGCAGTTGTTCCTGGTGGTGGATGCACGACGGGTCTGGGCCAAGAGAAGAGATGCTCTCGTCGTCGAAGAGAAGATGTCCGGTGCACCACCAGGGAAGAAACCAGCCGCGGAGTGCTTCGTCACAAGGCACCACCTTTCGATCACGATGCAGGAGTAGTGGCTATCCGGTTGCCGGGTGCTCTGCACGGGCAATTCGACCACTGCGTCCTGGGCGACCAAAAAGCGCAAAGAAGAAGAAGACTGGTTGTTCCCACCAGCCAGGGAAAGAGCCTCTCCGGCAGGGAGATCTCTTCTGTCGTCGGGAGATTGTGAGACGATTCCGCAGGGCTCCACCGGAGGTTTTGTCGTGCAGGTCGGCTCAGCGTTACCCTCGTCGGATTCTTTAGGTCCAGTGGCGACTTCCTGAAGATCCAGTCCCAAAGGCCCTGCTTTTATGCAGACGTCCCCCATTCATTCAGCCTAGCTTGTCAATCAACACATGCTAAGTGGTGAGCGGGAAGGCTCACCACCTGGGCCAATCACTCCAGAGTGCGACCTGAGTTGGCAAGGCAACTCGGTCCAGGGTGTCTAAACCCCCTCCCACACCCCTGAGGTAACCCAGACAGAATGGCGCCACCTTCGCGGGTCTCTGTCCAGAGGCCCGCCAAAAGTGGAACAAAGGGCTCAACCTTTGGTTTCGGAGTCACAGAGAAAAACACAGACGCCATTTTTCAACCCGAGTTCTGGCAGAAAATACCACTCGATAAACTTATTTAAGATAAGTAGATCGGTGGTACGTTGGAGATTAACGAAAAACAGTATCAATCTTCAACAATGGGACGAATCCCATAGGGTTATGCTCGGGGCCGAACATAACAAGTAGTTTCCACTGCCACCAGCCAAAACTCGACGAGGGGGGACGGGACAGTGCCCCCTCGAGTAACAGATCCAGGAGTAATCGTATTACCCCTACTAGCACGTCCACGATAAGATGGTTGGTACTAGTTCTGTTAGTAAATTTAGGTCTAGTAAAGCCAATGGTGACTTTACATGCCCGGGGAGACAGTAGTCAGTCCCCGGGTAAGGAGTCTATGGTGGGGGGACCTGCTAGGGCGCCCCCGTGTCACGACACGTAGGGTGCAGAGTGACACACATAGAAAAACTTATTGAGACCCTATGGAGTAAAAGACCCCATAGCCCATCGAACACATTGACACCTCAAAGGAATTCCACACATACATGTCCAAGAGTGAGAGGAAAAGGGTCACACTCTTGGCAGGATGGAAAAAACAAACCCCAGAAATCCAGCAAAGCTGCTGGGGGACTCACTAGGTTAGGAAATTCAGCCTAAACAGAGAATTCTCCCTAACAGATGGCGTTGCATCAATGTGGTTTTCGGGATGAAGTGCAGGGTTTTTGTGAGGACAATGCACGTCATTTCGAATACCTCATTGACCGCGTCGGCCTACTAGGATGGGTCACCCAGGCTGGGTTCCTCCGTGTGCTGGATCTTCTAGCGACCCCCTTCTCAACTGAACCCCCTATGCGCGAATCGTCCTCTGTGCCATCTTCCTGCCCAAATATCACCTGGGCACCCTGTGGAGCTGCCCCTGAAACAGCGGCCAGACTGGTGGAGGACACATCCCTGCCACAGTTGGGAGTCGGAGGTCCAGCATAGGTGGCCACCCCAACAACTGGACCCCAGCAAGAGGAGGACATGCAGGCATCAACCAGCAGGGCACATGCACGGCAGCAGCAGGCTCACAGTGGGAGCCATGATGGCTCGGGGCCTTCAACATCACAGGGGCAGGCATCGGCTGGAGGGCAGGAGGACCCTGGATTGGGAGTGTCTTCCGTGTGGCAGCGGTTGGGCCAGCGGATAGATGCGGAGCGGCGGCAGGCGGAGGAGGCACGGCTCACTATGGTCAGGGCGGAGAATTCCATGCGCAGGGCATTGAGATGGGCTGAGTGCCTCGAGGCAACTCGCAGGGAGTTGGAACAGGCCATGATTGCATCCCTGCGAGACCTCGAGGTCAGGGAAGAGGCCAGCCTCTGGGACATCAACATGGAGTTCGATGAAGCCCTGGCCCGGAACATCAACAAGTGAGCCATTGGAATTGCCCACGGCCATTGTACATAGTTCATTAGTGTTAGGTTTCCTTTGTTTTTTCTTTTATTTTGGAGTTCATGGACATTGCTCCACTTCGTGCATATAGTTTTTTATTCATAGGACTTTTTTTTAGGTTTCCTTTTGTTTGTGGATCATGGACCATTTGGACTTCCATTGTATATAGTTGCAGACTTGTACATACTTTCTTTTTCAATTTTCCCATTGATCAATGCTTTTCTTTTATTTGGATTATTTTTTTCTTATTGACATTGGCAATGGACTGCTTTTTTATTCAACATGATGTTTATTTTTGTTTCATTGGATTACCATTTTTTTGGGTTAAATCTGTCATTGTACATTGATTTTCAGGTTTGAATTCCTCTATGTTACTTCATTATGTTTTAATACATTTTTTCTAACTTCATGATTGGTGTTGTGTTCTATCATTGGTTTTGTGCATGTCGCAATGAACATTGCCTCAGTCATGTGTTGCCACTGTGTGGCTCTGTTGTGCATTTATGCATGGGCATGGTGGTACTTTCAAGAGTGTCATGGCATGGGTAATTTGGGAGTGGGTGCTGTGGATGGTTGCATGCTTGTACTAAGGGGCAAGGGGGATTTTGGTTGGCATTGGGGCAAATGGTCTGTTTTGTTAGGACATGTTGTTTGGTGGGCCATCTGTCGGGGCCTGCTGGCAGGTGCCCGTCACTGCTGGGTGGCTGGGTGAGTGGGGGACATGAGTCAGGGCCTGCTGGCAGGTGCCAGTCAATGGGGGTGGGTGGGGGTGCAGGGGACATGAGTCGGGACCTGCTGGCAGGTGCCTGTCAATGGGGGTGGGTGGGGGCCATGTGTTGGTGCTCCTGAGTGCATGGTGCCATGTGGGCTGCCCGTGGGGCATGCCCAGGGGTGTGGGCTAGTCCCCTGTGGTGTGGGCTGCCTGCGGGGCATGCCCAGGGGTGTATGTTAGTTCCCTGTGGTGTGGGCTGCCTGCAGGGCATGGGGAGGGTGGAAAGGGCACACCCAGGAGGGCCCACACTGCCAAATCGTGTGTAAAAGTCCACGCACACCCCTCGGAATATGAGCGCGAGTGGGGTACGTTTATTCCGGGGTGCGCGTGGACTTTTACACACATTTTCGCTAGCGCGAGCGGGGTATGCGTATTCCGAGGGGTGCGCACAGAGTTTTCCACAGGTTTTCGTGGTTGGGGGGCTGTATGCTGGTCCACTGGCCTTTGCGCCATGTAGGGGATTTGTGCGATTTTTTGGCGCATGGGCCGGGGTTGGGGGTGTTACTGGCGCTGCTGCAGGGTCGCTGCGCCGCTCTGCACCACGGCTGGTTATTGATGTTGAAATCCATGAATACGCTGTGCGCTGAAATGGGTTTTGGCGCACACGGCTGGCACAGACTGCCGCACGTGTACTCTGTGCGCCAGCCACATGTGCCACTTGTCCGCCAAATTCTATGAATTGACATTTCCGAAATAGCATGAGAGTATTGATTTTCACTGTTCCTTCCAGCGAGAGAAAGCTGAGTTCTTCTCTTATAACCGCAACTGATGTGGAGTTAGGCAGGCCTAGTATAGATCTCCAAAACCCTGCTTCCAGCTTTGGCCAAAGTGTGGCAGGCAGATTTGGCATAGCATCCGCGCTGTAAGTTAAAATTTGAATCACTTTTTTTTGTAAAATTCCAAAATCGGGACCAAGGAAAAACACCCACATTTCCCGTTGATTGCCCTTCCTTGCGCGGCCAACTTTTTATTTGTTAATTTCAAGTGGGCTTGCATGGCCAATTCATTTTTGGAGCTATCTAGGATCACTCCAAGATATCTGAATTCCTTGACTTTTTCCAGTTGGTGGGAAGACAAATGCAGGACGACCTTTTCTTTTCTTTTGATGGATGCAGAAATGTGTGCCAGCCACATGCGCCACTTGTGTGCCGAATTCTATGAATTACCCCCTAAATGTTTATTGCATTTTTCCTATCACCTTATCATTTGTTTGGAATTTTGCCAGCGAACAGTGTGTGATTAAAATGGAGTATTGTATTGAGCACTTGCTTGCATTTTTTGATCGAATGTATTAATTCCTAGAACTTTAGGATTAAGCCAAACAAAGCAAATGCGTAATTTATACAAGTAGGATGATTTGAATTAGTGCAAAGATCAACTTCAGAGATGTCATATGAATGTTCTTGCTGTATTCATGTATTTTAACTGTATGCTATATGGAACATCGTGGAACGAAATAAATATAATAATAATAATCGTAGCAATTTCTTTCCCATATCGTATAATCGCCACATTATAGGGCCTCATCATGAGTTGGGCGGTAGCCCATAAATGCAGCGGTAATGCTATTTCCGCTGCATTTAAGGGTTGGCATTTAAGGCTTGGCCCACCAAGAGTCAGGCGGAAAGTTGGAATTCTACCTCCAGATTTTTGCTCGAGGTAAAAATCTCAACTTACCGCCCGTTTTCGCTTCTGTTAGCGCAGCGCTAATTGTGCCGGCGCTAATAGTGCAGAAAAATCCCATTGGATCCAATGGACCTAATGAGGAATGGGGATTTACCACCATACCATTAGTCATGATCCTGTGCTAATAGCGCCGGACCGAGTAGCAGTAACACTTTTTGCGTTGGCGGTATCCCAGCAGTATTACCGCCGAGATACCACCAAGACTGTGATGAGGCCCATGTGAAACATCCCCTTTACTCTGAAAAGTGTGTGTGGCTATTTACATATTTCTGGATCTCTAGATTTAGAACTTGCTGTTTATTCACATCTGCCCTTGGCATACCCACTAAATGTTGCTTGAACAGACGAACGCAGTCAGGCACACAGAGGTGGCCCGCCGTAAGTGCAGTCCTTTCAGTCACTGTACTGACAGAGGCTTGCAATGTTGCACAATTCAGACCCTCAGCCTCAGGCTCCACATCTGAAAACAATGGTGGCATTCACCTCCATTGCAACAACCTTTTGGATGGATGTCTGCAGGGCTTAGCTTTTCATTGGAGTCTTAAACAGTTTACAACTGTTGAATTCACGTTCAGTTTTTAATCACGATGGATCTGATCGTATTGCGTTTTCTTTTTTCTCGTCGTAGCCCTTTTTTGGTTCACCTAGAGAAAGCTTTAGCTCTCTGTTAGATCTCTTGAAGCTGTATTTAAGAGGGGCCATGTTGTGAACCAGATACTTCCTGATGCAGAAATAATGCATCATGGTGAAACTTTGTTATAGTGACAGTCCTTATGAAGATGGTAGTTATGCTATGTAATTTGGTTATATTTTTTGGCTGGTGCCTTTAAGAGCTTCTTTTGTTTGCATGCATTTTGTATTTTAACTTTTGTGTTGCATTACATTATTTTGTATTGTGGTTTTTATTTGAACTTGCCTGTTGTTTGGCAATGGCTGCCACTTCTAGCGTGGTTAAAGAATGTAATAACAAGGTTCCTAATCCATAACAATCAGCTGATCCATCATGAAGAGAGTGCCTTTCATAGGTGATTGGTATTTTACCACAAACTGATTTTTAATGGGTGCATGGTGAATGGTAGAACATGTTTGGACAAGCTATTGAATAATTGTGTGTGTCCATTCTAAAATAATGTTTCTGTTGAGTATGTATTTTATTTGTGTGTGAAATCCTTGAACTGTGCCTGTAATGCAATGATACATTATTGTGAACAAATTTTATACCGTATCTCTCCAGCCCTAAAATCTCTCCACTGGATCCTGGTTGCTTCAAGGATCAAATTCAATACCCTTTGCATCATCCATAAGGCTGTCTGGGGCCTGGGATCACACTACCTGCAACTCTTTCTCACTAAATACTCTCCATCCAGATCCCTTCGATCTTCTTGCTCCAATTTTCTGCTGGACAGACGCTTCTTCAAGCAGAGAGCTGGGAGGAGACCTCTCTCTTCGGCTGGCCCCCTCCTCTGGAATAGTCTCCCTCTCTCTCTCTGTCTTGAACCAGATCACCTCAAGTTCTACAAACAACTCAAGACCTTTCTCTTCTCCTCCTTCTCTCTCTCCCTTCTGTGCTAACCATGCCCCCCACCACGGCAGCTGAGATTGGCGGCACGGTCCTTCAAGAGTCCAATAGGGCCCTGGCCATTTTCCCAATCGACACCAGCATCCCCCCCTCTGCACTGCCCTCTGGGCCACACCTGCTAGTGGGTGGTTTGCCTCAGCCCTGCACTTACCCGATGGGCATTTGACCTCCCTGCTTAGGACTGGGATGCCTCCTCCAATGCACTTACCTGATGCCTCCCCAATAGGCACCTCTGGCACTCCCCACGGGTGGCCCTTTAGCACTCACCCCGCCCCCTATTTCTCTGCACTTGCACGTTCCAAATGTCATAAGGCCTAGTAGGACTGTTTTTTGTTGTCTTCTTATTAATTGTTTGTCATTTCTATTGTTTATTTGCTCCCTTGTTCCCTTCCCTTTTTGCCGTGTGGCGCTTTGAAACACTGGGCCTCATTCCGAGTATGGCGGTAAGGGATAGCGGCCACCGCTAACGAGAGCGGTGGCGGTAATCCCTTACCGCCATACTCCGAGTTCCCTTAGCGCCATGGTGCTTTTAACACCTGCTTTAAGCAGGCGTTAAATACCATGGCGCTAAGGGACCTTGATGTTAATTACGCCACCGTAATTTACGGTGGCGTAATTGACGCCTTCCCCACTCCCATTATGCCCTATGGGGCAAGAATGGGAATGGGGAAGGGTAAATGGGGATTGGGGAATTACCGCCCCGCCAACCTTGGAATGGGGCGGTAATTCCGCCAACCACCAAGGCGCTGCCGGTCCGGGTACGGCGTCAACCAAGGCGTTAATAGCGCCATTGGTTAGCGCCGTACTCGGAATGAGGCCCACTGTCTTGTATGTGTGCCTTATAAATAACCAATAAACAAAAGTAAAACATATTGGAGAACATTTTGTTTGCAGATTCATGTATTTTCAAGATAGTGTAGCTGTTTGCAAAAACGTTCACAAAGTTACTCAGAGGTCAGAGTGTGCACTCTGTGGAATACTGCTGCTCAAGCACATATTTTGCCATTTTTTGTCAGTGTATTCGCTTTTCCAAGTTAGAACAAATTGGTGTGTCTGTGTATGCGTGTGTGCGGTTACTGCCCTATAGTTAAAGTGAGTCGGACTCCCATAGGAAACCCGAAAAAATGAATTGCTAATACATTTTAACTTGTTTGATGGATTTATTTATGTTTTATTTGTATTTAATCATTAGATTTTTACAAAAAAAGAAGAAGCAATCCAGCACTCGTGGTAATAAAAGTCTTAGTCCTACGTTGCTGTTTGTGTTGATGTGACTGAATGTGGTTGAAGTAAAACAGTATTCACATATTTTAAAATATTAAAAGTGGCCAACTGCCACTGAGTTCTGTCACCCCCTATCAGCCTGGCCCAGGAGTTGTCTTGGTCACTTAAGGTGAAGTCCGAAAGAGTATCTTTCAAGTAGGTGAGTCTTATTCCTCGAGTGCTTGGGCAAGAGAGAAGCAAGTGTCGAATTGACTCTGTCACCGTAGGTTGGGTACAGAAGCGGCACTACTTTGACGTTGATATGCCTCTAATTGCCAGTATTTCGTTAGTTGGCAAGAGATTAAGTCTCGCTCTCATTAAAAGGTCTTGTGCAGGCCTTGACGGGAACTTCTTAATGTATGGCTGAAGATTGTTTAATTTCCTGGTGTTGGGAGGAAGATGCTGCACCAATTTGTTGCTTAACGCCGCGTCTTTGGTCTTTATCCAATATAGATCTTTTAGTATTTTCTGGATTTTATTGGGATTTGTGAACAAGGTCTCCTAGTCACATTCCACCGAAGCTAGCGTTTCTACGTTTGATGTGGTCCAGCTGTTTATCATCTTGTTGTTAGTACTGCGGCTCTCTCTAAGTATCAGATTATATATCGACAGTTCATTGGACATTTGACATTTCCGAAATAGCATGAGAGTATTGATTTTCACTGTTCCTTCCAGCGAGAGCAAGCTGAGTTCTTGTCTTATAACCGCAACTGATGTGGAGCTAGGCAGGCCTAGTATAGATCTCCAAAACCCCGCTTCCAGCTTTGGCCAAAGTGTGGCTGGTAGATTTGGCATAGCATCTGCGCTGTACGTTAAAGTTGGAATCACTTTTTTTTTGTAAAATTCCAAAAACGGGACCAAGGAAAAACACCCACATTTCCCGTTGATTGCCCTTCCTTGCGCGGCCAACTTTTTAGTTGTTAATTTCAAGTGGGCTTGCATGGCCAATTCATTTTTGGAGCTGTCTAGGATCACTCCAAGATATCTGAATTCCTTGACTTTTTCCAGTTGGTGGGAAGACAAATGCAGGATGACCTTTTCTTTTATTTTGATGGATGCAGAAATGACCATAAATTTTGTATCTCTAGATTGTTGTTTACCATGTACTCCTGAAGATTATTTAGTTGGCGCTGCAACCCTATGGGAGTGTGGTCAAGTAGTATTAGGTCATCAGCGTACAGCAGTCTATTCACGTGAGTGGTACCCATTTTAGGAGGAGAGCATTGCACGGTTGGATTCATTTCTTGCAGGTCTCCAATGAATGCCAGAAAGAGCACCGGGGCCAAAGGGCACCCCTGCTTAACTCCTCTAGCCATTGGTATATTCTGTGACAGAAGACCTTGTTGGTTTAGTCTAACTCTCCATGCTGGTTCCTGTGTAGAGAGACTTGATTGGATCCAATAGTGGTTGAGGGCATTTCCATGCCTCAAGTTTCACCCACAGCAGTGACCGATCGACTCTATCAAATTCCTGGGTGAGATCGATGAAGGTAATGAATAGTCTTGGGCCTCCCTCCAGCACTCTGCTTTTTAGTGCGCTGAACATCAGAATAGTTGCAGCTGTACCCAGGTTTTTCTTAAAGACAGTTTGTAAATAGTCATTACACGGTGCTGTTTTTGCCCAGATGCTAAATTCCTGAAGCAGTAAAGACCTAAATATTTTGCCGATGCAATCCAGTAGGGCAATCAGCCTGTAGTTATTCGGGTTCTCCTTGTCTCCTGTTTTGTATATGGGTACCACGATGGCGGATTTCCAAGACGGCGGAATAGATTTGAATGTTGCACATCTATGGAAGATTTTACTCAAGAACCTCGCCCACTCAGTCGGATGGGCCTTCAAGTGTATATTTGTTCTGCCATCAGGGCCTGGCGCTCTCGAGTTTTTCAATTTTCTTATGTGAGTTGTTATTTCTTTTATGTCGTCCAGGAATCTCCAGTTATGGGATTCCGTTGGTAGGGATACTTTACACGTGTTAGAAGTCTTCTGAAATAAGAGTTGAAAAAACTTGATCCACGTTGACTCTCCAATATTAGAGATGAAGCCGGCTCTTGGTTTGTACTCGCTGTTCTTAAGAGTGACCAGAACTCCTGACTGTTGTTAGATGTTATCGCTTTTAGAACGGACTCTGTGTCCTGTTGGTATAGGGTCAAGCGATGGTGGCGGACCCAGTTTGTATATATGCGGATCCCTACACATGCCTCTCTGAATGCTGACGTGGTCCCCAGAAATTTTGCTTGACGTCTCAGTTTCCTCATTGCCTTTCTTTTTGTCACCAATGCTGTGTCGTACACATGGATTTTTGGGTCCGGGCCACCCTTTTTATGGGTTTGATGTTTGAACGTCGTCAACAATGGTAAGTAATCAATATGTTTCAATGGTTCTACGTAAACCTGTTCATGGTACTTAGACCTTAAGTAATTTATAGCAGAGGCCGACAAACTGAGTCTTGAGCGCTGGTTGTAAGTACTCAGACAAAAGTTTGATCTTACTTTTGAAGGCGCTTTTGTTGACCAGGTTGTAGAGAGCATGTTGTGGTCACTGGCAGACATTTCTGTCACGTCAAATGAGGTCATCACCGGAAGTAACGTTGTGGAAACAAATATATAATCAATAGTGGCTCTTGCGTTTTCTCGTTTCCACGTTGGTAAACGGGTGGGATCTGAAAATAGACTGTCTAGATTATGCATACCACGTGATTTCATCAGCCTTAGCCATTCAACTCCTCCGCGAGTCGCACGGCTTGCAGTCACAAGTAGATTTTGACTTTGTGTCCTTGCTTGACACACCGCATTGAGGTTGCCACATATTAAGAGGTAAGGGGCTAGATGGACTGCTAAGGCTTCATCAATGGCCGCTTCCAACATTTCCAAGTAAGCGGTGTCGCTGATCGTCACTGGGTTCCAGTAGGTGTTGACTATAATAAAGGATGAGGAGTTCTCTTTGTCATCTTTGAAGTTGGCGGAAGACCATGCAGCTTTAACCATGAGAAGGGATGAATTGCTGATGAGCGTTGTTTCCAAGGCCATGCCGCTCCCTTGTCTGCAAGCCGTCAAGATAGCAGAGGATGGCCGCCCCATCAGTCCGTTTTTTGCTGGTGAAAAATCAATTTCATATCCCTCTAATGTCGGGACTTGAGTAAGCCAAGTTTCCTGTAAACACAGGATGTCGTAGTTGGCTAACTTTATGTCTCCTTGTGCCGTCAGATGTGCTTGATTTGATGGATTTGGTCAAAATTCTTAAGATAATGAGGCATGCTCCCCCCAGCCCTCACTGCACATTTTTTGGAATAATTCTTTTTTTTTTTAAAGTTAGCAAGAAAAAATATGAAGTCGCAGCCTAGTCCCAATTCATTTTGCCATAGACAAAAAAGGTAACATTTTGCCGGACCGCACAGCCCAAACCGTTGGATGGATTTGGAACAGGTACGAAACAACTTGGGCACAAATATTTGACTTGAGGCCTTTTTGTGGTTTGGGGTTATTCCATTCAGTAGGTTTTTGAGAATTTGATGGACAAGGGGGTTTTCCTCTTCTCCAATATAGATAGCTATGTCTCAGGTAAATTGGCAAGAAACCGGGTGTTTATACATAAAACAGCTGCCATCTTTTTTTTTCTCGACCCGAGAGATATATCCCCGGCTATAACCTTCGTTAGCCAAAAACAAAAAAGGAGGAAAATGCCATTTCCAGGTGAAAAATCAGGGAAATGACTAGGGTAGATGTGGGGGAGAGGGGAGGTAATAGGACACTAAGTTAAATTTGGGAGTTGGAGGAGGTTTAGGGACTGAGTTTGCAACACAAAGCTTTTCTGTAACCTCGGCTACCAGACAAAATAGCCATGAATAGCCGACATTTCATAGCAAACTGTGTCACAGAAACAGCGGGTTCTGAGGGGGGAATAGGTGAAGGCAGGGGAGGTGAGGAGGCTATCAGGAGAGTGGGGGAGCAGGCACAGATGTAGGGGGCACTTGGTGAGAGTCTGGGAGGGAAAGGAAGCATTTCTTCCCACCGTTTTTCCCGATAACCGTGGATATAAGGACTACAGAATAATAACTGAGGATATTTGTAGTTCATAGCTGCGGTTATGGAAAAAAACTTGAAAAATATATATTTTTACAGCTACAGTGACGTCAGTGGTGAAAAATCACTGCCCATGGAAGAAGGCCATGACCAATGACATGATAGGCATCCAGGACGTCCATCCATGCAGTAACTGGACTGACCCTGCTTAGCTTCAAAGCAAGCAAGGGGCCACCCCCCTGATGCCATGTTGCCGAATAAATGATCACAAGTTACAAGACAATTTACAAAGGATCATATGATGGAAAACGTTTTAGAGATGATGTAATTGTGATCTGGCATGATACCAAGGATATATTTGGAGGTTTTATTGATTACTTAAACAATAACAATTTTGGTATCGAATTAACAGGTCTAAGTGATGCCGCAGCCATAGATTTTCTAGATCGCCATATCTATGTTGTCAATGACAGATTAGAGCTAGAGCATACAGGAAACCAACAGAAGTAAACTCCACCTTGTATGCCACCAGTTGCCCCAAGAAATCCACTAACATACCTGTAGGAGAAATGTAGCATTGACATGATCAAGAATGTAAGTTGCTAACCAACAGGTTTTGTGAAGGAGGGTATTCTAGGGAATGTGTAATGAAGGCATGTAATAAAGCTAGTAGTATTGATAGAAAGAGTATGTTGAATCCAGTTTTGAAAGACAAATCCACAAACAAACAGTGTGTGAGTCTTAACACCAAATATTAGAGAGACAGCAATGCTCTCTTTAAAATGGTGGATAAAATTTGGCACATCTTGTTGATGGACACAGACTTGACAGAATATATAGAGGATAAACAAAAATGTATATACACAAGTGCACCGACCATCAAGAACATGTTGAGCCCATCTTTTATAAAACCAAGTGACAAAGAAGTGAGAGATGTGACTGGTTGAAACCTCTTAATCATGGATTTTTCAAATGTGTAAACTGTAGTTTGTGCAAACATGCACATCCTGACAGCACCAACTTCATTTGTAATAGAGGTATGGAAGTTAAGATTAGGGATTTCATAAATTGCCATACAAAGTATGCAGTATATGCCATTTTTGTATATGGCAAAAAGTTGACGTGAACTTCGCATCCACATAAGGGACCAACTGTCAAGCCTCAACAATCAGGATACGAAATTACCATTGGCCAATCATTGACAAGAGTCACACCAACTCGGTAACACAACTAATATACAATTCATTGGTTTGCAGAGAGTGAAATGTGACAACCGAGGAGGTGACCAAAAATTCCTTCTCAGACAAATGGAATTTAGACTGCACTGTACCACTGTAGGTTTTAACCGAGAACATGAAATTAATGTTTTTCTAAAGGACTGTATACATTGATTTGTTGGATAATTTCTCATGAGATGAATGTTGCCAATACAATATCATTAGAATAAACTAAGATAATGTCATGATGCCTGCCCCCGGAAGACCAGACCAGGCCCAGCAGCCCCGGAAGCAGGCATCATGCCACTTGAAGCATGCCCAAAAGCCCCAGTTAGGGGCTGTTTGGGTACAGTCCTGGCGGCTATGGTGCCAGGCTCATAAAGATAAAGTCAGTCCTGGCGCCATAGGCGCCAGGCTCATTATTGATAATTTACCTGAAGCAGACCATGCTGCATACTCACCTGAGGCAGACCATGCTGCATGAAGACTCAAGCCAAATGAGGCTTAGGAGGGACTATTTTACTGAGGGGACTATTTTGTTACTTGGGTGGGGCTGTGGAAGAATACTTACCTGGATCTTCTTCCAAGGCTATTTAAACCACGCCCGGACAGCCACACGTGCTTCGCGTTATTCTGCTTGCTGCAGCGTAACGCTCACCGTGTTTTCAGCAGCTCCAGTCTTCAGCCACGCCCGCTTCAGTCCTGGGACTCCTGAAACAAGAAGACAAAAGGATAAAGGTTAGAACAGGAGTTTTAACTTAAATCCTTACCTGAATCCTGATCCATTTCGCCACAGAATTGAAAGACAGAAGTCTTTGAAGCATCGCTTCGCTTTCTACGGCGCCGCGCTGAACTCACCTGCTTGGTAGTACTTCAGCATTCCATCACACTCTCTCCATCTCGCGGCTGCCCTCCGACACCTAAGGAGACAAAGACAGCAAGGTGAGCGAGGGGACTCTCTAAGGCCATACAAACTACCCTCAAGGACTTACCTGATTACCACGGGAGGTACTCACCTCATTTCGGGTCGGCGCAGTCAACTCTGCTTCACCGCCGTACCCCGGCCCCTAAGGGGAGAAAGCAAGGACAATACCAGTTACCCCCCCACAAAACTTACCTGATTTACCACGGGGGTTTCACCTCATCTCGGGTCGGCACAGTCAACTCTGCTTCATCGCCGTACCCCGGCCCCTAAGGGGAAAAAACACAATAGACTTACCTGAATCTTACCGAGTGCCATTTGGAAATCTTCGAGTGGATTAATCGGCAACCTGCAAGGAATCGGACAGAGTGAAGAGCAGACATTTGAACTCTTATGAACAATTGGACTTTAGAGTCAATACTGGAACTCACCAATTCCTCTACGCCAGTGAAGTAACTGGTCATCAACGCGCCCCTGCGGTCGACGCAGGATGGAGAGCTCATCCTTCCAAACCATCAGGTGAGACTAAGGAGGGGACATCAAGAGTGATCAGTGGGAAGACAACGGGAGTGGGGAAGGTGGGTTGACACTCAATTCCACGGGTGGTTAATTCCTCTTCTCCTTTGCAGAAGAATATTCTTGCGAGCCAGACAAACTAGGCTGAGCGGGCCAGTCCAGTCAGTCATCTCGGCGCTACACGTCACGCTGGTGGAAATAACAGCGGCCCAGTTCCGGTCGACGGCCCCGTGGGAACCAGGTGAGCGTAACAGAACGCGAAGCCTACCCACAACTACCCACCTGGGCGTCATGGAGACCTCGGAAACTGATCAGTTGGCCCAATTATTGGGGAATTAAGAGCCGAAGTGCATTCCGCCCGCCAAGAAACCAATGCCCTCAGGAGGGAACTGATAGTGTCAAAAGAATGAACTGATGAGTTAGCCAGACAACTATTACAGAGCCAGGCTGGACAAACACCTCTACCAGGACTTGCGGCAAGTCCAGCTCCTGTACCATCGAGTAACCCGGTGCAGATAAATTTACCTGGAGCAGTTCCTTTGGCTCCGCCTCAACGCTTTGCCGGAGACCCAAAAGGGTTTGCAACATTCATGAATCAATGCCGCTTGCACTTTTTATGTAGACCTGGAGCTTTCCCAAACGATCAGGCCCAGGTAGCCTTTGTACTGTCATTTCTCAACGGCAGTGCGGCGGATTGGTCCATTCCACTAGTTAACCAGGATGACCCGATTCTTCGAGATTTCCAGGGTTTTCGAACAAGCATGGAAAGGCTATTCGCCCGACACTCCCGAGAACAGGCTTTGAACAAACTTTTATCTCTATGTCAAGGTAACCAGGATCTTTTATCTTACATTGCAACTTTCAATAGATTAGTAGTGGAAACCGAATGGCCTGAAGCCAAGCGAATCACATTATTCCATCGAGGACTTTGAGGAGAACTCAAAGATGTTTTGGTCCAAATCGTGAACCCGCCTCAAGACTGTGCTGAATATATAGATCTAGTGGTCCAGCTCGATCACAGACTTCAGACCAGGAAGGCTGACCGAACCAAGTTTGAGAACAGGGTGTTGGTTAAAACCCACGTAAGCTCCAAGGGAGTAGATGTCTCAGAACCAAAGCAAATCGAGGGGGTTAAAGGACCCCTAACCCAAAAGGAGAGAGATAGAAGACGGCAACTGTAATTATGTTTATATTGCAGAACTGCTGGTCATTTTCTTCGGAACTGCCCTGTAAAACCACCCAAGAAAGTTATAGGAGCAGCAGACGAAAATCATGTGAAATTTGACTCGGGAAACGACCCAGCCCGGCAAGCGTAGAGGTCCGCTTGCCGAGCTTAAGGAAGGACACTCTGACCTCGCATTTCACCATACCCATGGTCCTTGTAGATCCAGAGCAGCCATCACGCATGCGCACAGTAAAGGCGTACGTAGACAGTGGAGCCATAGGAAATTACTTGGACTGGGAATTGGCTACCAGGATGAATCTATCTCTCACCCGCAAGACCACGGCCGATGTTGTCACCACTGTAGATGGAACGGAAATTGCCTCTGGACCCGTAACTCATTCCACTGCAGAGATGACATTGCTGAGTCAAGATGGGTGTCGTGATGCCTACCCCCGGAGCACCAGGCCAGGCCCAGCACCCCCGGGAGCAGGCATCACGCCCCCGGGTAAAAGCCCAGCGGCCCTTTATAGGAGCTCTTTGGACTCTGTCCTGGCGCCGTTGGCGATCAGTCCTGGCGCCATAGGCGCCAGGCTCATAAGGGGAAGTGTTTGGTGCACTTACCTGAAGCAGACCATGCTGCACACTCACCTGATGATGACCATGCAGCATGAAGAACCAAGCCAAATGAGGCTTAGGAGGGACTATTTTTCTGAAGGAACTATTTTGTTACTTGGGTGGGGCTGTGGAGGAATACTCACCTGGAACTTCTTCCAAGGCTATTCAAGCCAAGCCTGGACAGCCACACGTGCTTCGCGTTGTTCTGCATCCCAGCAGCTGAACGCTCACCGTGTCTGCTCCTGCACCTGGACTCCAGCCACGCCCGCCTCGAACCTGGAACACCTGTAAGGGAATAAGAGAAGAGAAAGGTGAAAACCAAGAACTATTTCAACCTTCTTACCTGCATCCGGAATCTTCACGCCAGCATTCCTGAAGGAAGACTTCCATTTAAAAGCACTGTGTTGCCTGCTGCAGCGCCGCGCTTCACTCACCTGTTCCCGAGACGCCGCCCGGCTCCATCGCGGCTCCCAGTGCCGGTCGCCACATCTCTGCACTGCACCTAAGGGAGAGAAGAAGAGACAAAAGGTGAGCAAGGGAACACAAGAGGAAAGCCGAATTGTCAGCCATATTACTTACCGGCTATTCTTGGTGAACCATTCCACATCTCGGGTCGGCGCCACATCTCTGGCAGGTACCGCACCCCGGCTCCTATGGGGAAAGGACAAAAGACATTACTGGGGAATTATAAAGACATTTAGAGGGGTCGCCCTCATCACTAACTCACCTGATTTTACCCCGGCAATTTAACCCCTCAACGCATCGCCTTTGTTCTACACCTGAAATAAAGGACAGAAAAAGACAACATAAAAGGAGGCTCACACTTGAACTTTTGCATCTTCATACTTACGGCGTATCTCTCAGTAAAGTCAAGTGGATTTGCCAGCGCCATTCTGAAAACCAGTGAAGTAACTGGACGAACGCGCGCCCCTACACCAGAAGCAGGATGGAGAGTTCATCCTTCCAAACCATAAGGTGAGCTTAAACCGGGGGTTTTGGAGGAAGTCAGAGAAGAACGAAGGGGGAAAGGGGGGAGCAAGCACATTATTCAGCAGACAGTTAATCCCCTTTCTCATCTGCAGAAGGATATTCTTACGGGGCCAGACAAGCAAGATTTGGGGGCCCTGTTCAATCGGTGGTCCGAATTCTGCGCATCACGCTTGAAGAGGCCACAGCAACCCAGACCAGCGCCTCCGTGGGAGGCAGGTGAGCGTTACAATCGGCATCGAGAGGCTATGATGTTTGACTTAATCAAGGCCCCACAGTTTCAGCTGATACCGGGGATACCTTGGTTGGAAAAACATAATCCCTGTATTGATTGGCGAGAGAAGAGACTAACCTTCCCAGAATGTGCTCACACCTGCTACCCAAGGAAAACTCAAAACTCAGTCCTGGCCCCAGTAATTCCAGTAGCCATGCAATTACCTGTTGAATACCAAGACTTTCAGGATGTCTTCCAAAAGGAACAGGCAAACACCTTACCACCTCACAGATCGTATGATTGTCAAATAGATCTTGTACCTGGAGCACAACCACCTTGCAGCAGAATCTATGCCCTTACGGAACCCGAAAATCTTCATTTGTGCCAGTACCTAGACCAGTACCTTGCCACTGGCTTCATTCGCCTGTCCAAATCCCCTGCATCTTCAGCTTTGCTCTTCGTACCGAAAAAGGAAGGCGACCTTAGAACATGTATAGACTACCGCGCACTGAATCAGATAACCATAAAGAATCGATACCCACTGCCTTTGATCCCAGAACTACTAGACCAGGTGAAGGACGCTTGTATATACACGAAACTAGTCCTTCGGGGGGCATATCATCTGGTATGTGTCAAAGAGGGTGACGAATGGAAGACTGCTTTTCGCACCAAGTACGGACTATTTGAGTACCAGGTGATGCCCTTCGGACTATGCAATGCACCAGCAGCCTTCCAGTTCTTCATGAACGATGTCCTCCGAGAGCTTATCGACGTTTGTGTGGTCGTTTACATCGACGACATCTTAGTATACTCTTTATCAGAATCTGAGCATGTAAAACACGTCCGAGCAGTCCTAGAGAAGTTACGCCAGCATAAATTATATGCTAAACTGGAAAAATGCATCTTCCACACTACGGAAGTGGAATTCCTTGGATTTATTCTGACCCCGAGAGGAATCCGGATGGATACACGAAAAGTGGATGCCATTCTTAATTGGCCTTCGCCAAGTTCAATCAAAGGAGTTCAAAGCATGCTTGGCTTTGCCAATTTTTACCGCAGGTTTATCCCAGACTTCTCGCACATTGTACATCCCATCACAACACTATTGCGAAAAAACAAACGCTTTGTGTGGACAGAGGAAGCCGAGAACGCCTTCCAAGAGTTAAAAGCTAAATTCACATCTGCTCCTACATTAAGACGCCCGCGTCCCGAGCTTCCCTACATAGTGGAAACAGATGCATCCAGTTCAGCCATGGGAGCAGTCCTTTCCCAAAAGGATCCCGAAACTAACCAGCTTCACCCAGTGGCGTTCTGGTCAAGAAAATTTTCAGCCCCCGAATTAAACTATGCCATAACCGACAAGGAGCTGCTGGCCATCAAGTCCGCCTTCAAGGCTTGGCGGCACTATCTACTGGGTGCCAGACATACCATCACGGTCATCACCGATCACCGCAACTTACAATACCTAAAGACAGCCAAAGCCCAATCTTCGCACCAACTCCGTTGGGCATTGTTCTTCGCCGAGTTTGATTTTGGAATAACCTATCGACCAGGCTGTAAGAATGGTAAAGCAGACGCCTTGTCCCGGATTGGAATGGGAGAAGCAGAAATAACTTTAGAACCCGTACCCATAATTCCGGAACAGAGAATTCTTGGCCTGACTTCCATACAGACACTGGAGAACATTCAAAACAAGATCCACCAACTCTTTGATTCCGTTGCCCTACAAGCCTGGACAAAGAAAGGTCCAGAGTACTCTGTCATCAATGATTTGCCTTATTACCAAGGCCGGCTATTTTTACTGCAAAAGGAACTACAGGAACTTGTCATTTCCCATTACCATGACACCTTAATAGAAGGGCATCCGGGTATTGCTAAAACCGAAGCTAAAATTAGGAAGCAATTTTGGTGGCCTACCTGGCGAAAGGAGGTCAAGTCATTTGTCATGTCTTGTGGCATTTGCGCACAAAATAAAGGGCAAAAGAAAAAACCTGCTGGATTATTGCAACCATTAGACATACCACCTACCCCTTGGCATACCTTGTCATTAGACTTCATCACGGATTTACCCCCGTACCAAGGTTACAATACCATTCTAGTTATTGTAGATCTTTTTTCTAAAATGGCCCACTTCATTCCTTTAAAAGGGATACCTTCAGCTTCAATCCTGGCCAAGGAAATCCTTGAAAATGTTGTCCGCCTACATGGCTTTCCTTCAGTGTTAATTTCAGATCGGGGCAGTGAATTCTTTTCACATTTTTGGAGGAAATGCTGCCAACTGGCACAAATTGATGTTAGGCTTTTGACCAGTCACCACCCTCAGACCGACGGTCAAACGGAGAGGACCAACCAGACTCTTGAACAGTACCTCCGTTGTATGCTACATCAGTCTGAGGGGAATTGGAAAGACATTCTGTGGATCGCAGAGTATGCGTACAATAATTCCGTACACTCAGGAACTGGACAAAGTCCTTTTTTTACCAATTATGGGCACCATCTTCGAACCTCGGTTTTGGACTCTCCCCAGCATTTAGAGATGCCCGCAGTGGACCATCTCCACGCTGTTATTGCACAAGCCTTTAAAGAAGCAACCATCCATTTGCAAAAGGCTAAGGAAAAATACAAAAGGGATGCGGATCAGCACAGAAGTGAAGCTCCTCAATACCAAATAGGGGACCAAGTATGGTTAGCCACTAAAAACTTACCACTCAAGGGGACTTGGACCTTTAACCCCAGGTATTTGGGACCTTTTTCTGTCAAGGCAATTATTAACCCAGTGGCCGTCAAGTTGGACCTACCTGCTCATATGCGAATCCATCCCATTTTCCACGTGTCTCTTTTAAAGCCAGTGCAACCAGGAACAAGGCTAACCACTCCACCTGAACCTATCCTCATAGACGGGGAGCCCGAGTTCGAAGTCAAGAATATTTTGGACTCAAAAAGAGTGAGATCAAAACTCTTTTACCTAATTGACTGGAAAGGGTATGGTCCACAGGAAAGGTCTTGGGAACCTAGTGACCACGTGCATGCACCTCGTTTAGTGAAGAGGTTCCATCGGGAATTTCCAGACAAACCACGGCCAAGGGGGAGAACGACTTTAGGAGGGGCCTTGAGGGGGAGTGCTGTCATGATGCCTGCCCCCGGAAGACCAGACCAGGCCCAGCAGCCCCGGAAGCAGGCATCATGCCACTTGGAGCATGCCCAAAAGCCCCAGTTAGGGGCTGTTTGGGTACAGACCTGGCGCCTATGGCGCCAGGCTCATAAAGATAAAGTCAGTCCTGGCGCCATAGCAGACCATGCTGCATACTCACCTGAGGCAGACCATGCTGCATGAAGACTCAAGCCAAATGAAGCTTAGGAGGGACTATTTTACTGAAGGGACTATTTTGTTACTTGGGTGGGGCTGTGGAAGAATACTTACCTGGATCTTCTTCCAAGGCTATTTAAACCACGCCCAGACAGCCACACGTGCTTCGCGTTATTCTGCTTGCTGCAGCGTAACACTCACCGTGTTTTCAGCAGCTCCAGTCTTCAGCCACGCCCGCTTCAGTCCTGGGACTCCTGAAACAAGAAGACAAAAGGATAAAGGTTAGAACAGGAGTTTTAACTTAAATCCTCACCTGAATCCTGATCCATTTCGCCACAGAATTGAAAGACAGAAGTCTTTGAAGCATCGCTTTGCTTTCTACGGCGCCGCGCTGAACTCACCTGCTTGGTGGTACTTCAGTATTCCATCACGCTCTCTCCATCTCGCGGCCGCCCTCCGACACCTAAGGAGACAAAGACAGCAAGGTGAGCGAGGGGACTCTCTAAGGCCATACAAGCTACCCCCAAGGACTTACCTGATTACCACGGGAGGTACTCACCTCATTTCGGGTCGGCGCAGTCAAATCTGCTTCACCGCCGTACCCCGGCCCCTAAGGGGAGAAAGCAAGGACAATACCAGTTACCCCCCCACAAAACTTACCTGATTTACCATGGGGGTTTCACCTCATCTCGGGTCGGCACAGTCAACTCTGCTTCATCGCCGTACCCCGGCCCCTAAGGGGAAAAAACACAAAAGACTTACCTGAATCTTACCAAGTTCCATTTGGAAATCTTCGAGGGGATTAATCGGCAACCTGCAAGGAATCGGACAGAGTGAAGAGCAGACATTTGAACTCTTATGAACAATTGGACTTTAGAGTCAATACTGGAACTCACCAATTCCTCTACGCCAGTGAAGTAACTGGTCATCAACGCGCCCCTGCGGTCGACGCAGGATGGAGAGCTCATCCTTCCAAACCATCAGGTGAGACTAAGGAGGGGACATCAAGAGTGATCAGTGGGAAGACAACGGGAGTGGGGAAGGTGGGTTGGCACTCAATTCCACGGGTGGTTAATTCCTCTTCTCCTTTGCAGAAGAATATTCTTGCGAGCCAGACAAACTAGGCTGAGCGGGCCAGTCCAGTCAGTCATCTCGGCGCTACACGTCACGCTGGTGGAAATAACAGCGGCCCAGTTCCAGTCGACGCCCCCGTGGGAACCAGGTGAGCGTAACAGATAATCAGGACCTTTACTAGAGTCTTTGACCATCGGGTTTGGACAGTATTGTGAATTATTTATCAATATTACAAGTTATGACGTGTGACATAGAACTTGTCAATACTGAATATGGAGCCTACTGATGAATGTATATAATGTCTAACATATTTTCAATGGAAATAAATTCAGAAAACTAATGGAAGAGCTTCAACATACATCAACTTGTTAAAAACACTGATTGGATGTAAACTGTTAAGTACACCAACTCAGATGGTCTATAAGAGAGAAGCTGATCACCCAGGCCACCAAACGTTGATGATCAGTTATAAGTTATGGGGATACAATTTTGTATTTACTGTATTGGATATTTATATTGCGCCTATACAGCAAATGGAGTTACAAGGCGCAACAACACAAAAAACGGAGTGGGGAACAGGGGTGAAGAAAAACAAACTCGGTCCTACTAGGCCTTGTGCCATCCGGATTGTGCAAGTGCAGTAACAGAAGTACAGGGGAGTGGAGTGGGTGGTAGGTGCCAGTCAGATCTGAGTGCTCTAATGCTAAGGAGGGAAAACAAATGCAGGTCGAAGTAGAGTGCGTGCAAGTGCTGAGGGGGGAACGGGAGGGGGGAATAGGGCCCCTGGTCTAGACGAGTGCTAAGGGGAGGCCAGGTAGACAAGTGCAGGGGAATGCAGGGAGTGCAGGTAATGATAGTCCACATGCCAAGTGCAAGGATGGAGCTGGATGGGCTCAGGAGGGGTGCAGGCCCCGCCAGGTTAGTACAGGGAAGGGAGCCTGGTAGGGCAAGTGCAGATTTGGGGGTGGGGGGGCAGGGTAGACCAAAGTGCTGGGGTAGACTGGCCGAGGAGGTCCTGGTGCCCTGTATGAATCAGAAGGAACCAGACAGCCAGTCAAAATGCGACAGACATTAGCTGGGAAGGGGCGAGGGAAGGAAGAAGAAAAGAGTAGGGTCTTGAGAAGCTTCCAGAACTTAAGGCAATCCAGTTCAAGCCTGAGAGGGGCAGGGAGGCCATTCCAGATGGAGGCTCCTGCAGAAGAGAGGGATCTACCCCCACTCCATTCTTGGAAAAGCATCTGATCTGCAGAGAGTTGAAGATAGTAGACCGAAGGGCTCTATCAGGGAGGTATTTATAAGAAGAATAGTCTGCCAAACTAGTAAGTATAATTCTAATGGCAGACAAATATGTTGTCTATTACACCATCTGGGTGCACATTGCATATTTCTGAGATTAGATTGGTAAAAACCGGTCATTTCAGTAGCTATAATGTATATTACTGCATGGAGCATAACACACACCCAATATTTGGTGAGAATATTTAATAACTTATATAACATTTATCAGGTATTGACACAATCGAAATGGCAGTTCTTTATATTATCCATGATTATACATTGAAATATTATGCATACAACTAGAATCAGAGTGCCAGATCAGCACACGGGATCAGATGGGCAGGTTTAAATCTCAATGCCACATGGAGTTTAATTTACATGATGAGGCCACTCAATATATTACATAATTGTCACTAGTTAATGCTATTTAGCAATCTAACAAGAGTGCAAAACTCAGCAACTAAAGGGATAACACTCTTTAGCATCCAGAACCAATACATGGCCGTTTCTTTACAAATGGAAATTGACTCTAGTGATGTTATGCGTCATGTACGCATGAGGTCACTGGTACAATATAAATTAACAAACAAAATGATGCCCGCGTAACAATCGCATGCGGCACGCCAGCCAGCATACGGATGATTCCTTACAGGATGCCCTCTAATAATTGATCAATGCTGAAACCAGGTAAGTTATGCTTAGTCAATAACTATTCTCTGACCAATCTAATCTATTTGAATACTTTACATGAACATTATCTATTCCTTTTGCAGCTATACTATATATTCAGAGCCCACCATTTTCTTCAATTGACAATTAAAACGTCCTATGGACTGCCAAATCAGAATTATGGTGAGCATTATCCAATAGTATTAGATTTCGGTTTATAGTGATAGCCTCAAATGCAAAAGCATCGAAAAAAAATGAATGATTTTTTTTTCCTTTTTTTTTAATTGGGGGTTCCCTCTCCCCCATTATTTACCCCTTCAAACCCATTATAATAAAAATAAAACCTTTACCTTTAAAAAAATGAATTTTTTCGATGCTTTTGCATTCAATGCTTTTTCATTCTAGGCTTTGCATTCAATGGAATCACTGGATAACCTAGATTTCTAGGTATTTATAAATACTCATTAAATGATCTAATCAGAGGTTTTTCACCCATCTAACATTAGATATTAGAGTCAGCATTAGTGCTGCTTATAATCCTCTTGCCTAACTGAACCATGAAGAACTAGGGTGAGCTCCTCATCCATTGCATGCAGCAACATTAAGTTCGGTATTAATAGTGGATCCTGCATCATGGGAATCCGCAATACACACATAGCCACAGATATTCCCTTAGCACAATAATAAATATAGATTGTCACCATGCCGTACAATTATAATGAAAGGACTGTCAAAATGTCAAAGATGAGGTGATGCCACCCAATGGTACTGGACTGCACTAGGACAACATCATGTGATCCATAATATCTGATTATGTTTTATTTTCTCTTTGTCTTTTTCTTTATTTTCTTTTTCTCTTATTTCATAATTATCCACTTCTAGTTTGTTACTTGATCTCTGTTAAAACCCTTCCAAAAAAAATTGTTTCTATTTGTGTATTACAATAATGAATAATTTGACCAATTGTTCATTTCTGTTGAAAAAACATTTTTGTTTACACGAATTTGAATTGTTCCCTACGGTCACAAATATGTTTGAGAAAATATACACTACTGTCAATTTAGTATGAGCCCATATTTAAGCAATGATAAGGACCTGAGGTTAAAACACGTGTCGGCTGCGCTCCTTTGATTTGTAATTCTTCATCAGAAAGGATATTATTAAATATTTGTTTGACTACATCATTGTATTGTACATTTGTGATCTATAATAGATCTATAATATAGTTGATTAATAGATTGTTGTTCTTACAAACCAATAAGTGCGTAGGACAAGAGCAGTTTTTCTAGTATACAACACAATACGTTTAGATGTTATTAAGAGGCATGGGCCGTGTCTCAGTATACCAGATACTGCAGCTATCCAGGAATACCAGAGATAACATTGATTTACAATTTCATATCTAAGCGCACAACTAACCTAGGTTAGCCCTCACCTTAGTAACAGTTACAAGACTACTTAGAACAACATGGTCTGAGGGGACCGACCCTTTCCTCGTTTTGAAGCTAAGCAGGGTCGTACAGTTGCTTCACAGATGGGAGACAGTCCATAGTCCTGGATGCTGCAGATTTTCTTATTTTGAAACATCTCATTACGCACTAAGAAAACACACGGCATCTGCATTATTATTTTTTAATCCATGTAACTGTCAGTATTTGAAAGACTTGCACTCTAAAGTCAAGCTGCCATGATGCCCACATGAAAAGAGCCGGGTAAGGAGCTGCAAACACATGGAAAATTACAAATCCAGCTTGCACATGCAAGGCAAACTAGAAGAACCTTGTGTTACATATATATATACATATACATATATATATATATATATATATATATATATATATATATATATATATATATATATATATATATATAAGTTGCAGGGACGTTAAAGCGAGCAATACATTGTGAAAAAACTTGAAATTCAAGGAAAAAACTTTGGTTGAATGGACGTTAAGGTGAGAACTTAACAAAACAAAACCTCTGACATTCAGCTAAAGCTACCTTAAATTTGTACCCCATGTTGCGCAGCCTGTGACCCCAATGATGACATCACAGATCACAACACTAATTACATTGTATATAACAGATTATATATCCTGGCTTGCAACATTATGTGTTACTACTGACTTCTGCAATTGTATTCGCTCTCCCCTCTTGATTCTCCACTCTTTTTGACTGCTTAGTCTCTGTTCTCTCCTCCTCTCCCTTTTACTATCTCCTCCCCTCCTCCCCTTACTATCTTCTATGCACTTACTCTATCAGAATTGTCCCTGGAACTAGTATGATAGCAACCTTGTCTGTTTCCTCCCCCCTCCCCTTACTTGTCCCCCCCAGCACTATCTGAAATGTCAGGCCTAGTACGATAGTTGCTTGTTTTGTTCCTCCCCTCCCTTTCTGCGCCCCTCTCCCACACCTTTTGTTTTTCTCCGGCTGTACCTGTCAGGCCTAGTACGGTAGTCGCCTGTGTGTTTCCATTTCCTTCCCACTCTCCCCTTCCTTCCTCTATGCCTTAGCTCTTGCACTATCTGAAATGTCGCTAGGCCGAGTATGATAGTTAATTTCGCATCCTCACTGTTCATGGCCTGTAAGAATGTCATTGTATTTTCCCATGTTCCCACCCTTGCCTTGAAGCACTTTGAAACACATTCAGCCTCATTACCAGGTTGGAGGTAGCCATGCCCTTATTAAGGGCATGGCTACCCGCAAACTTGGGTCGGGCTCCGGGTCCCGCGAAAGGGGAATTACCAGGCCATTCTGACCTTGGAGGGCCTAGTAATTCCCCTTGCGCGGGACCCGGAGCTGGTACGTCCCCATTCCCATTTGAGCCCCCATAGGGCTCAATGGGAATGGGGAGGATGGTAGCAGCGGTACCATTCATAACGGTACCATTGCTACCATCCGGTTCTGCTCCAGGCGTGCAGAGCGGCACCTCCGAGCAAAACTCGTAATGTGGCGGCATGGTAACAATGGCGCTGGTAGCACTACCGGCACCATTGTTGCCTTACTGCCACAGACGTAATGAGGCCCATTGTTTATAGGCTCTATATAATAAACTATCATATCATATCATATCATATCAATAGAGGCATTAGACAAAATGTGATTAATATGTTAGCTCATAAAAACTTTGATTATCTTAACAATTTAGACAATGGACTTGGCCATGAAAAAGGCTGTGCACACTGGCCATCACCAAACACCATAGCTAGTGGTCAGTTAGTGTTGCAAAATACGAATGTGAATGGTTAAAAGCCAAGCCTAGTGGCCCGTCACTGTTTTAAAATATACAGTGTGCAACATTAAAAGCTGTAATCAGTGGCCATAGCTAAAGGTCATAGCTAGAGCCCATTAGTATGTTGCAATATACAGTCAGCACGGACCATAGCCATAGGCACTGGCTAGTATTGTGTTGAAGACAATGGTTAGTGTATATAATATACAGTGGGCATGGCCGAAGGCCACAGATAGGGGCTGGTTACTGTTGTATAATATGAGAGAGAAAAGACCTAGGGGCCTCATTACACGGACGGCGGTAAGGGTTAACGGTCACCGTTAATGGCAACGGTGACCGTTAACCCTTACCGCCGTACTACGAGGTCCCTTTGCGGGTTGGTGCTCTAACGCCTGCTTTTTGCAGGCGTTAAAAACCAACCCGCTAAGGGACCTCGGAGCTAATTACGGCACCGCAAAATTGCGGTGCCGTAATTAGCGCCTTCCCCATTCCCATAGAGCCCTATGGGGCAGAAATGGGAATGGGGAAGGGCAATGGCCGAAGGGGGATTTACCGCCCCACCGACCTTGGAATGGGGCGGTAAATCCCCTTTCCACCAAGGCGGTGCCGGTAATGAGGCCCCTAGGCTTATGAGCCTTCGGTGTGGGCTGCACACCCTTGATGCCCACTTAGGGTTAAGCAAGTTCTTTGCAAGTACATATACATTTTCTTTCCACTTTAACCGTTTTCAAATTCCTTTATTATTTCCGAAGGTAATTTTAGATAATCAAAACTTTTTTGGTTCAGCTTCACCAATTAGGCTAATGCTGTAGCTGAGGCAAACAAAAAAACAAAAAAACCCATACGGCTAATGCATTTCTGAATGTTTTCCTTCTTCAGAGCCGGGTTATAAATACTAACATAGTAATGTCCACATATCACATTGTATTATGTTGATTAATGAGTTATCACGTTTCAAAATTATTATTCCGAGTTTGGAGGGTCCGGTAATTCCCCTTCAGGGAACCGGTCCTTTCCCATTCCCATTTGAGCCCCATAGGGCTCAATGGGGAGGGAGCTAACAATGGGCCCACTCATAATGGGCCCGTTGTTAGCTCCCTGGTTCCCTCAAGGAACCCGCTATGGACGTCTGGATAAACCAGACGTCCACAGCGGGTCCCGCGAGGGAACCTCGTAATATTGCGGAGTGGGTTCAACGGCACCGGCACCATTACCGGCGCCGTTAAACCCATTCCGCAATAGTTATAATGAGGCCCGATGTGTTTTTATTGTTTATTTTTATAACTGAAAAGTTGGCCCTGAAAAAGATCATTTTGGGGTATAAGGAAAAAAGAGGTAAGAGCTGAGAAGGGAAAAACATTAACATTCATGAATATAAACAAAAGGTTAAAAAAAGAACATTTATTTGTTTTCGCACTTTATAGTTTGTATATTTATTTGTTTTTATCTCTTTATCTCTAAAGAATGAGGAAAGAAATTGACATGTTAAAATATTCCTGCCGTTCGCAATAGGCTGTATGTTCTGAAAGAGCCTTGCCCAAAGTGTCTAGGATACCACCTCCCCCCCTCGATCAAGCTGTGACAGGTGTTGCACATCACCACAAAGTTTGAACGATTGAGTGCAGGCAGTATGGACTGAGTTTGGGTGTTAGTTAGTGGAAAATAACTAGTAATCGTATTGGAACTCCAAGGCACAGATGATAAATACTGCTGTGCTGATCTTGCTCTCTGCGCTTTCACCTTATGTTTCTCATGAGCCTTCCTATACCATCATCCACTTCATCCCAATGTATGCAAACAAGATGTTGAATTAACATTGAGGTTCCCAAACTTTGTGACGGCTTGTTTGAAGATCCCCTCTGCAAAACTTTACCACAGAAATTGCACATGACCTGCTCCTGCTTTAAATGGTAGCCATCGAAAGGGTGAATGGACTTCATATCCCATTCCATGGCATACATCTTTTTCGGTTGGAAAATGCTGGTGTGTTTTTCAACCGAAAAAAGACACTTTTAGTACCCCGGTCTAATGGGCCAAAGTCCTAATAGCAATAAGCCCAGAGCCAGGGGGTCATTAACGCATCAGGTAATATCCCAGGGTCTTTGTTAAGGCCCTTGCTTCATTCGGGCATGTAAGTTTGGGCCCCGGGGCATTACCTGACATAGTAATGCCCCCCGGCTCACGTTAAATAATAATGTTCTGCAACACAGATGTGCAATATGTTACACACTTAGACTGAGAAGACACCAATTCCCCAAACCCATGTGTACAACATTGATTTCTTTACATGTTCTTCTTTTTTATCGAAAAGTAATATGCGTAGAAAAAGAAAGAGTTACAAATATAGATCTTCTTGGATCTGCAAATAGAAATATGTAAAAGGGTAAACAATAGTTTATTATAGAGCAAGCTCTAAATAACACAACAAATGCACTCTCAGTGTTTCTAATGCAAATAAACCTGTAAATATTTACTGACACTATCTGCTTATACAAAAATAAAGCTGAAAATATTTACTGACACTATCTGCTTATAAAAAAGATCCACAGATGTTTACATCAGCAACAGTCAGCATTTGCACAGTGTGACTAATGCCATAGGTGCTTCATCTACGTACACATAATCTTTTTCTTTTTCTAAAGAAGGTGGGAAAAAATTGTCACTTAAAAAAAAACCTAAGGATGACAATTAATCTGGTATTCAGCTTTTAAGGTGTCTCAATCCTTAGTGGTGACACCACCCACAGCTACCTATTGTGGCATAGATCACTCATGGCTCTTTTAACTTAGACATTGGGAGCCAGTAAAATTGGAACATGTGGAGTGGACACTGCTACCGAAGTCCAGGGCTCATTCAGTGACAGTGGCATCACACTGGTCGAATCAGGTGCTTGACGTGGTGCCAATTTCCATGCTCATAATGCATGACCCCATGCATTTTAGTTTTGTTGTTTTTGTGAAATTTATGCTATGTGTCATCCATATCATCCGAATGCACTCTCACCAGATGATTGATCATGACAGATATTCCAAGGCTGTTCAACGCCACATTTGATGGTCCATGTACAATGTGCACTGAACATTCTCTGCCTCCCTTTTAGAGCACTGTCTTTGACCTTGAAATAACTGTCTATAGGGGTTTTTATTCCTGTGGCTTTCTTCTTGGGTGGGGATGGATTGGGGACCCCGATGGCATTGTCATTGCTGCTGCAGCTGTTCTCATGTTTAGACATATTGAAATGTCTAACTGGTGAGGAAAATGTAAAATAACAAAAATGACAACTCTAAAAAGACAATGCCACAAACAATGAAGCCTCCTCTCCGAACTTCACTAGCATTTCTGGTGACTCTTCGAATAGAGTGCTCCAGTGCTACAGGTGTTTCAAGACTCTGGCTGTTGCTGGCAGCACCTTTAATGGGTGAGGTTGATTCTGCACAACCACCGCTCACAACTATAGCGTACAGGGAAAACCACATGTAAGCCAAAAAAGGCTGCAGCCCAGTATGGTGCAGACCATCCAGAGGGTGTTAGGTGCCAGTTTGAGACATAGTTCACAGCATGAACCCCTCATGCAGAAATCTCCAAAGGAATGGGCAGGATAAGAAGTACAGACAACCATGGAAGAAAAAAAGTGGGAAGAAAGAAAGCCCATAGGGCACATGATGGCCACACACCTCTGAGTACACCATAGAAGGAGAAAAGTGGCAAAATAAAAGCACTGGGATTCAGACTAAAAAAAAGCACATGGTAGAAAATATCCTCACCCAGCTCGGTCGAGGAAAATGACAGCTGGCAGGAGCAATCCAGTGAAGAGGAGGTGAAAACACTGTCATCTTCCAGTGAAGATAAAGTCAAAAGAGCTCTCAAGAAAAGGAAGAGTGAGTAAAATCAGAAGGAGAATGGAGATGACTCTGACCCAGACACTCTCGTTCATCCCTGGTAATCAGAATGGGAGACACCAACAAAAAGTGGCATACCTGAGGAGGAGATGAGAACACAACTGGCCAAAAAAGCCAGAAACAAACTACAGAATGAGTGTCCCAGATCACATCTGCCAAAAGGAATTGCTGAAACACCTATAAAAGCCAAATGAATGCACACCTGTATGGGCAAGTATACTAAACACATAAAGAAACCACTTGATGCATCTTGGAAATCAGACCACGATAAATTACTGTATGTGTTGGGACCAGTTTCAAAGATACTGCACCTGTTTGATAAAGTAAAAGAGAAAAGGGGGAGCATAGAACCAATAGTTCTGACAAAATGGGCCCCGAAAGCAAAATGCCTACTGCAAAATACCAACAGTACAATCACAACAGAAAGGAAAAGGGCCATCATAGTATAAATTGATCCTATTTTGAGTGAGCTAGCAACATCAAAGGCAACAGCAGTCAAGGGCAAATTGTTTGGCAAATCGTTCATCAAAGAAAACTCTAACAAAATGTTTTCATTTTTATTCATTCTTTCAGACTTTGGGTCTCATCACGAGTTGGGCGCTAACCCCGGCGGTATTACCGCTGGGACTATTAGCCCTACCACCAAGCCCCACGGTGCTATTAGTGCCGGATCACGGGTTTGGCAGAACGGTAAATCCCCATTCCCCATTGGGCCCATTTAGGAATTTCCCATTCCCTATTGGGCCCAATGGAGAATGTTCGGCGCTATTACCACTGGTGTTATTACCGCCGGTGGTAATAGCGCCGAAAATCAGCAAAATTGCAGCGGATTTGCCCGCAGCTCAGAGATGGGGGTAAATCCGACAAGCCCGTGATTTGGTGGACCCTTAAATGTGGTGGTAATATCTTTACCACCACATTTAAGGGTTACCGTCAAACTCATGATGAGGCAGTCTGTCTGTCCCCTATTTGAGAAATATTGTTTGGGGAAAAATAAACATTTGTTACTTGTTCTGTTTTTTTTTGTTTTGTTTTTATATAAATTACTAGCTTAAAAATCTTTGACTAAATATCCTGCTGAAATATTTCAACATATAAATAAAATAAACACCAGGGACATGTCTAAGTTGCATTGGACATTGCCAATTTCTTGGGGAATTTGTGAATCACTTGCTGAGACCTTACAGGAAACCTGCTCAGCACAGACAAGAAAACACAACAAAATAAATGTATGAAGATGTGCATGGGTATGCCAAATATTTGCCTTAACTCCATGGAAGAATCAGTGTGCCCAGAAAACTGTCACTGACAGCTGGCAGTATTTCTGTGTCAAATAGCAATCAAGTAAAAAGGATATTAAAGAAGTTCAGTGTTTTTCCTATTGTAAGCTGTTGCAGATGGATGCTTCCAATAAAGCATCCCAAACTGTTGCAACCTCTAATTTGATTCAGCACTTCATCCAGTTCCATTACAACAATGTGGAGGAACCTTATAGGACAAATGTCCATCAAAATGTACAAACCCACGGCGTATAATCTGTGCACAGGTATTTGCTGTAGAAAAGTACATCTGCGTCACTCTCATCCACTTCTATTGCTTTCTCTGTTCCAGCCACCTCCACCGAACCTCCTCCCATCCTACCTTTACCCAATCTGCACAACTGCAAAGCAATGAGTTTGAAATATGACAACTGCATCATGGTGTGAAATCGCACCCTGCATGGTTACAGAAGACCTATTTTACACCAAAGCAATTGCTGCCACTACAAATATTTAAAAAATCAGTTGCCATTTTTTATCCCCTTATTTTTATAAAAAATAAAAACAGAAAAAAACTCATATAAAGAGTAGGTACAAAAAACGCATACTTCAAATATTATTTGTGGACTGAAATTGCATTGCTGAACCCATTGTGTGCCTGCATTTATTGGTGCAATTTGCGCAGGAAAAAACATTATATTTCTTTTTACATAATAGGAGTTTGCACAACTAATACCATTTCTATATTCTGTATGAGTATATATTTAAAAATAAAACCAATCAAACATATTTTTCATGAAATTAAACACTATGTTTCACAAAAAATAAACAACAAATGCGGACAATGCATTTTCTCTTATAGATAACCACACAGTAACACACTACAACAAAAACAATCTTTTTAAATCACACACATTTTCAGATCACCCCAAAAAGCACTTTAATAAACACTATAAGTGATTATAAAAGCGTTGTAAATAAAATCACATTTCTACTGCTCTGTGATCATTTTTATTTTGAGTGCAGGACGTATACTACATCGTGCACCTCAGTGAAATACATTTTCTTCCTTTTTATTTATTTGTTTATTTATTTATTGTGCAATAGCCAAAATGTGACTTTTAACACATTTCAACATACAGTACACAAAGATAAAATAGATCAAAATCATCCATCACTATACATACTCTAAATATCCCAATGAACAGAACATACATCATTAAAAATCAAGAAAGGCAAGAAAGTGAGAAAAGAAAAAGGAAAAAAGGGAGTAAAAGACATTCAAATCAGCGCTAACAATTCAGTCTGTTACTAACTCTAATTCCCTTAGACATCTTCCCACCTCAATCGAAAGAGCCATCTCATTACCAGAAGATAATCTTGCTCAAAAATCATCAGTATTAAGGTGAGACTCGTCATGAACAAATCTACTAAAGTGTCTGGACCTGATACTCCAGGTGCCAAGACAATTAGATAATAGATGCTTAAATGTCTGGACTTCGCTACTAGGGCACCTGTCACAGATTGGTAGAGTCCCCCCTTCCTTATCTCTAGTAGCTAGTATTTCTAGAGTAGGGAGTAGGTTTAAGCAAAATCTCAGGAAAGAAGATCTAAACCGAGGGTTAGGGGACTTCTTTAAATAGGCCAGCACGAATGATAAGTGTTTATCCAGCACTGTCAAAGAGGCTGATCTTTTGGTTTTTCGCATATCATCAATCATGTCTATCCAATCACTCAATTTCAGTTTTTCTTTCACTTTTAATGGGGTCGGCAGAAGCAACTCAACATCACAGTCAAAACCAGACAATATTTCCAAACATTTTTGCCCAAATATATACAGAAAACCATTGTTCCCTGGTTGCAGCTCTATAGCTGTTTCCTCAAAAAGGGAATTCTTTGGAGGATCTAGGATTAATCTAAAGAGAGCAAACCACTTCCATTCTAGCCATGATCTGAGTGATGAAAGACCAAGTTCATAATGCAAGCAAAAATTTGGAGCACAGTCTGGCAGACCCAAAGTGCGTTTCCATATCCTAGATTCTATTACATCCCAATCTATCTCCAAAGCTACAGCGTTATAGTCAAAACCATATAAAATTATGGGAACTATCTTCGCTATTTAGAATCTTAGGAGGGGAAAGATAGAACATTTGCTAAACTTGGAATTGATTTTTTTCATCTGTGCACCTAGTTTCATTAGTTTTAGATCAATAGATGAAAGCAAGCTATTCGTTGTTGGAAAAGATCTTATTGTGGCTCCCAGATAAGTTAATTCTGATACAACCTCTACCGGAAACTGATCCAACTTTCAAGCAAAATTCTTTGCTATTTTATTAGGTCTCTTGAATAGTAGAATCTTGGATTTTAAGGGATTTATATTTAATTTATTGCTCCTGGCATAAGATTCTAACGCGGACAACAGACGATGCAGCCCCACTTACGAATAATACAGGACTACTACGTCATCCACATAGGCTAACCAATTTATTTTTGCATTGCCAATAGATGGAGATATTAAACCAATATCCTGCAGCCAGGTAGCTATATCCGTCATAAAAAGGATGAAAAGCAGGGGGGCTAATAAACAACCTTGTCGAACCCCTCGAGCTATCCTGATTGGGTTAGAGAGCAAGCCTGATCTGCCAAGTCTGACCCACATGTAATTATTGGAGTGCAGTTCTCTCAGAATGGAGAGTAGACATGGGGGGATTCCCCAAGCATCAAGTTTTCCCCACAGTAAGTTCCTATCGACCGTATCAAAAGCCTGGGATAGGTCAATCCAGGCTCCAAAAAGGACAGGCCTCCCTTGATAAATGACTTTGCAGCAAGGCAGTTCAAGACAAGCCCATTCAGTGAAGTAGATAGGCCCTTTCTAAAGCCTGATTGCTGCTTTGGGATAATTCCCTTTGTTTTTGCCCAGGCTTCTAATTCCTCTAAAATGATGCCTGAAAAGATTTTACTATCGCCATATAGCAGGGAAATAGGGTGATAATTAGAAGCCAGTAACCTATCACCCTTCTTGTAGATAGGTATAACTATGGATTGTTTCCAAGAGTCTGGAATTCTCTTCTGGATAATGATGTTATCAAAAAGTAACTTTAAAACCTTTGCCCAGGTGAATGGGTCCAATTTCAGAATCAAATTACTCAAACCATTCGGACCAGACGCTCTTGAGGCTGAAGATTTCTTAATTAGGAATTCAAGGTCCAAGACACTAAATTCAAGAGACCAGTTGGACATTATATCCACAACCGAGCACACTGGAACCTCAGAGTCATAAACCTTGGCAAAATGGTCAAACCACACCCCCTCCTGGATAACAGAATCCTGTTTCTGGTGATGAGTTACCTCATTCATTCCCACCATTGACCAAAAGTTTCAAAAAATCCTAAGAGATAGAGCACAAATCATTCTCTCAGAGCTGAAGCACCAAATGCCTGTAGGCACGAAGCCAGTTCCTATAGTTATTTTTTAGCTTTGTTACTCCCTCCCCATAGGCTTTCACACATAAACCTGATCTCTTTAAGTTAGATCTCTGGCGCCTCAATTCATTCTTTTGGGCTATAATTTGATCGTTAAAGGAATGTTTATAGATGTTGTGGGGTTTCTGGATGGAGTGCTCCACCGGAGCCAAGTCAGACAGAAAAAAAAAAAAAACAGAAGTACAGGACTCAGACTATTGCTGGACAGATAAATAACTCACCTTATTTCTCAGCTCCTTATTTAATAGTTGTCCCCCCTTGGCAAACTTTCTGATAGCATTACCTGCATTATTAGTAGAGAGCTCTTGACCATAGCGAGGGGCCACTGGAGCACAATCATAAGACAAGGCCACCTTCAACATAGCATGGTCATCATTGTTCCCATCCCCCACAACCAAACTGCAGCAACTCTCAAAGATATTTCTTGAGGTAAAGAGGTAATCAATCGTAGAGAAAGCAGAACCTCTGTGCCAGGAAGGGGAGTTCGGGATGTCCCCCTGGATCTTTCCATTCAGCATGAGGAGATTCCAATGCTGCATGAAATCTACCCACATTTTGCCATTACTGGACTTCTGTTTGAAATTTCCCGACCTTGGGTCCAGTGTAGAAATACATTGGGAGATGAAATCCCCGGCAATAAGAATATCATCTGCCGGGAATCGCAAGGAACATTCAACTAAACCATCAGAGAGGGCATACAAAAACTCAGATAATGGAAGGACACCAGGGTTCCAATACAAATTTACTACTATCCAACTTGAACATTCTATAAGACCTCTTCTTGACAGTCTCACCATAAGGATCCCCTGGGTACCACTTGAGATAATAACGGAGGTTTTAAAGACTTCATTACTAGAAGCCACCAAAAGACCCCCCATTGGTCTACCAACCCCTGAGCCCAAGGCCAACTGCTGAAAAATAGAGTACCCATCCATACCCACCAGACAAGTTAACCAGGTTTCCTGGAAAAGAATTAGGTCAAATGTATAAAAAATGTCTGATCTTCTGGGCTCCTCAGAAAAGGAGGCATAAACTCTAGTATTCCACGATAACACATTGACCCGAATAGACCCTAGAGCTTTGGTTGGGTCATACCCATCTTAAGAAAGACTTGTGAGATTACTTCGGGGAGCATATCCCACACATTTGGTTGAATAACTGCAGGAACATCCTTAGTTATTGCTCCCCAAGCATGCTCTTGGTTAACTAACTGACAAGAATGAGCAGAAACGGGTACTGGGCAAGTCAGAGAAATCTTCAAACCCCTCTGATCCCAAGCCTCCACCTCTCCCATAATTAAATCTAGACCAAGTCTTGACTTCAGTACTATTTCCGCCGTATTCGTGTCGAGACCAAGAGGAAAACTCACTGCCTCAATGTCTGCTGATGAAAAGTATTTCAAGGCTGGAATTTACTTTTTTTCCAGTAGGATTGCAGATCGATTTAAAGAGTCATTACGTGTAGATGTAGATTGTCTTGACAAAAAAACTCTCAGATCTGGATTCTGCTTGTACAATTTAGCCATCCTTTGGCCTCCTGATAGGATATTTCCATTACCAATCGGTGCTTCTGTAGCATTAGGAACTCCAGTTCTGATAACTGGAAGCAATCCTTTCTGTTGATCTTGTGAATGACCATCAGACATGTGAGGAGCAGATCTATCAATCGGGCATTTAATTAGAATAGCAGTATTTGCTTGGAGATTTTCAATACTAGAAGTCACACCCTTAGTCCAGGGTCCTAAGGCCGCCCTCTCTGATTTTTTCAAAAAATAGGAGCAATTTTCACCAGAGGGTTGGGCGGTGTCTTTTTCTGTTTTGCCAGTAAAAAATAGGTGCAATTTTCTTTGGTTGCTCTATAGGTTCGGTTTGACTTACCACGGTTAATTTACCTCCAGGTACTTCAATTTCAGCCATTACCTGGTCTTTTTGGGCTTTCAATTTAGGGATTTTCTTCCCCTTTTTAGAATCTGAGGGCATTGAAACCTTTTCCTTTTGAGATTTTTCAAGGTTCCTTAAACCGTCTTTTAACTTTTGCAGATGTTGTTTAGTTTCTGAAGCAATCTGCTTTTTTTCCGTTTGCGCTGTTTTTTCAGTGATAGAAAAGGAGAAATGACCGGAGTGCTTTGTTTGTTTCCACGTGGCAATATCTTGGGTCAAAGGCGCTATCAGCTCACAGCCCCCAGGACCTGCTCAAGGATAGTAGCCCAGGACCTTCACAGCCGTTATTAAAATTGTGCCAACATAGGAACTAATAGAGAAAATAATACGCCAAACATGCAGAGTGCAACGGGTGGCTGACGGGCCTCGTCCCCGCAAACTTACCAACTCCAACTCCCGTCAGAGTCGAAGATTCCACGGATCCCAGGGAGCAGGAAGCGACGAGCCAGTCCGAGGATAATTAATCGGGTTAGGATTGGAAGGAGCCTCTGCCACATACACTCCTCCAATCCTCCGCTTTCACCCCCGCTTTCTCCACAGTGCTCCACGAAGCTCCGCTGGACTGCACAACACGACACAAAGCTCGACACACCCTGTCTCCGGCGGCGTAGCAACTATCCGCTCGGGTCGGGTTGAGCCTGTGAAACAGAAACAGAGAATCAGAGGAAAGGACCCTGGACGCAACTGTCCCCCACTCGTCACAGACCGTCAAGCCGCGCTGATCAAACACATTTCCGACAGTATTCCGGTACTCGATGCTGTTTCTGAAAAATAAATTTTCTTTCCTAACAAACAACTACCAACAATTGTTTCCACCCATTTTCTACATATACAACAGGACCACTTCATTGTTAACAAATACAGTAAGATACAAAACAAATCACAACACACCCATATCAACATGTTATCAAATAAAACCTTCCACAAAACAGTGACAAACAACTAATAAATGGCAATTTTTTTTTTGTCACAGGTAACAAGAACTGCACCATGAGCACAGTGTGAATTCTGAAGTCAAAATGAGAAAAGTAGATAAAATGGTGGGTGTTATTCTTTTTTCAGCGGTTATAGAGAAGCCTCGCCAGTTCGGCTATTATTACCCATGGCTAAGACACGTCCACGAACACTCAACATGCCATTTGCTGGTATATATCAGCGACTGCACATTGTACCACTTTTACCCATGGGTAGCAATGCCGCGCACCGGGTGGGTGCAGGATAATCGTGGTTAGACATGCCAGCCCCTTGCTGTGGCTAGGCACGATCCTCAAAACACCAATCACTCCCTTTTTTTTGTATAGCCATGGTTCTCTCATATTAAAGCCCTCTCGTAGCCATGGATTTCACATGTCCACATTTAACCACGGGTAGCATCGCTGCACAGCGGTTGGGTGCTGGGTAGCCATGGTTATTAGTTAAAAATAAATATATATAATTCTTAGAATGAACACTTTCGGTTACAAACATCGTGCTTTTTTGCACATTGAAGCCTACAACTGCGGGTATAGTCGAACAAACCCGTGGCTATGACCCTTTCCAGTCGTTGCTGTGGTTAACTGCACCTCTGAAATTACACACCCCATGGGGCGATGAATATCCTTCAATCTGTTAAGAAAGAATACTAATCATTAGGTCATTGGGAAAAAAAGTCCAACTTGGATCAAAAAGCATACAACAATATTAAAAAGTATCAAAACTACCACTACAATAAACAAACAGGAATATATAAACTGGCTGAGAATAAACAAGGGCCATTATACTGGTTGGTTGCAGGACAAAGGATGGGGAAGGTTAAGTAAACTTGGAGAACAAGACAGTATACAGTGGGATAAGTAAACTTGGAGAACAAGGGATAGAAAACAATCAAACAGGTAGAAACAATAGTGCTATCATTTTTAGCAGTCTTTTTCACCCCACATAAAAACAACCTCCAAGAAGACCACTGCAGTAAGTTCAAAATGTTTCAAGAAAAAAGAACACTGTTATAAAAAAGGAGAAAAATCCTATGCACCTTTTGCAAAAAGACACTAAGATTGAGGACCTTCAGATGTTCCATTTCAAAGCTTGGAAACATCCAATTTCAGTGGAACACCACCAACAGTGAATGTACCCTCACCTTCTGCAACATTGTCAATTCCACCTGTTTAAATGTTACTGCTCCCAATGTTTCAGTTATGAGAGTAATGTATTGCCTATGCCACAATTGGCTTCTCCTAGAAGATGCCACACTAGCCCATTGAGAAATCACTCTCTCCAAACATAATGTACATTCCCAACACTAATTCACTAACACAATAGAGGTACAATAAAAGTATAAACACTGTTACTATAATCAATGAACATACATATATAAACTGGGTGAGAACAAACAAGGGGCATTATGCTAAGGAATTACAATAGAGTAAATGGGGTACGTTAGGTAAATGTGTAAAACAAGAGAATGGGGTAGATTAAGTAAAGATGCAAGAACAAGAAAGGATGGACTGGTATATGGCTCGGGTTTTAGTCTGTTTTCTCTCATAGCGGGCTGTCTGTGTGAAAGTGTTTGTGTTGTGAAGGGTGGGGTAGAGTTTCTAAATATCCTAGCTGGTAGGATGGGGTTAAGGTGTTTTTGTTGGGAAGGGGATACTGTGTCTCACCATCCGGTGTCCCACTCCCCAAAGACCCCTCACCAAGGTGATCCTCCCACACTGATCCACGGAACTGGATCCAAAAGAGATGGCTGTGTCTTGGCCACCTGGATGCCAGATCCCCGGGGACTAGTGGGTGAGGCACCTTATTTGTTTATTTATTTATTTGCAAATCTTGCGGTTTCTCACATTATTGGTAAATCTTGTGGTTTCTCACATGCCCTTCAACTATGCGAGGTGGATATACTTGGTCCTTTCCTAGGTTCTTCAATTTGAAGATGCTGGATAGAACAAGAGGGAAATATATCCAAAGACTCTCACATAGTCCATGAGTTTCTTTTCCTCCGTTCTGGTAGAGTTAAGGTGTTCCTATTTGTCTACCGAATGTACCCTATAGACTAGCATTGATGGGTTGACTCTGGAGTTAGGTGCTCTCCACATTTCATATATACAGAAAGGGGGCCACACAGTGGCCACAGTGGTCTGCCCCGGGGGCTAACATACCAGTAGGGGGCGGAATCTATAATTTCAACAAAACAAAGGTACTGGTATGCTAGGGGTTAGCCAGTGTAAAGTGAAAATAAATTAAAAATGTTCACCCGGTCTAAACCCATGTAACCATAATGGTTATATATGTTGCATGCAAATGTGTGTACTAGAACACTCCTTGAAAATAAACAGATTGTTGGAGAGATTGATGTTAAAACTTTATATCAGAAAATTGGTGCATATAATAAAATCCAAATTGTAAGGACATATACAATCAAGAACATAAACATAAATCTCCCATTTGTAGATTGAGTGTGGAAACTTTCAAACAATCAAAAAGAAAATTGAGAATTTGTACATCAAAGAAAAACATAAAGCAATTTTCAATATTAACAAAAAACCAGTTATTTGTCACTGGGATGCTTGATTAAATCAGAAGCAAAAGACAAAAACAGAGAGTAATAAATACAACTGCTACTCTATTCAAACTAAATAAGAAATAGAGCAAATGAGCAGTGTTCATTAGTGACTAGAATCAATTCCCGAAGCTGAAGGTATTGTGTGTCGGGATAGGGTCTCTCCACATTTCGTCAAAGGCTTTTGGTAAATGGTAGGCTCAATGGGCTCCATCTCTATCCATTCCCACACTGGAGATGTTCAGGCGAAACAGTTGGAGTTCCATGATCTTAGGGTATAAATTCCAGAGGGGGAGTTGGGAGTTCCTGCAAGAGAGTGGAGGACGCAGGTAAGTCTCTTCCCACAATGACTTCTTCGGAGAGCCCAGGAATAATGGCCAATGATCCTAGATATGACTCCCCCTGATGTTAATGTACACAGGTATTTTGGGGTATATGTCATTATCCCTGTGTACACATGTAACTCTAAGAAAGGTTGCATTCTCGAGGTCTGTTGTTTTAATCAAATTTGCCCTTTTTGCAGTCTGTTTGCTACCTGAGTCGATTAATGCCTTTACCTGTTTTCCATTTACGATGTCCCTTTCATACATAAAGTCAGCGGAAGATTGACATAGACATATACTTAAGGTTTCCAGATCTTCTTCGGGTTCCTCACACTTTTTCCCCTTTTAGACAGCCTATTTCCATGGGTTCTGCCTTTAGATTTTTAGGGCAGTTTCTGGCCAGATGGCCAGTGTCTATACTTTAAAAGCAGATAGGAGGAGAGGGTTTGATTCCTTTAGGTTTTCTCTTTTACTTTCCTCTCTACCCTTTGGGACAGTTCTTTTAACTTTCATTCTTTCTTTTGGTATCCATTCCTTAGATTTATAGGTTCCTTCCCCTCTATCTAGTCCCCGGGGTTGGGGGAGGTGAGTAAGCTTTTGATCCTTCCGCTCCTCACTTCGATTTACCAGGCGGAAGTGTTTGACTGCATCTGAGTGGTTTGGGGCAGTCTCAATAGACACAATTAGGGTCGGTTGATCCAGTTGTAGCACTGCCTTTTGCAAAAAAGGTGGTAAAGAATTGGTGAATTGCTCTATAGCAGGGGTGCACAAATGATTTTGGCAGAGTGCTGAATGTACCTTACATGCTTCCTATAGAGGGCCGAAAAGTAAATGTGGGAGAAGTGGGGGTCAGGGCAGGGTGGGAGGCATTTGCAACCCCCAATTTTCATTAGACAGATGGAAAAAGAATACCTTTTTGGAGGTGTACCGGTCTTTATTTGTATTTAATACTTACATTTTGTAGTTTACATTTCCCATTGCACTTTTATTATTTCTTTCTTTGCAAAGGAGATATTGGCACTAGAATAAATATGCAAATCATGCAGAATGAAACAGTAAGCCAGACATACTTGATCAGTGAGAAACATTGCAGCGTTTTTCAGCTGTCAGTTTCTGGATCTCGGGTTCCAGTGAGGTTGTTCCTACTCAGGATAGCATGGAGATGTTGGTCAGTGAGTCTTGTCCTTAGGATTTATGTAGTTTCATTGGCAAAAAAAGTACTGCCAAACATAGATAACAGCTTTAATGCGTCCCGTGACAGATTGGGGACTTGAGCAGTGTCCAGAGACTGATAAAAGGCTAATAAAGGCATATCTCTGTACCTATTTTTGAGAGCACTACCGCACTGAACTTCAATCACTTCCAGTTGAAGTTCAGGTTGCACACTGGCAACATTAGCAGAGAAAGGGTATAAAAAAAGTTTAAAAGAGGCTCGCTGTGATTTGATATGTGTGAAACGACTCTCAAAAACATTTTGCAGTTCCTTCAGGAACTTCACATGCCGATACCATACTACATACCTGTCGTGGGGTAAAACCTCTGCACATGCGCGGTAGTGTACCAGCATCCCATTCTCTGGTTGGGCTGTCAGAAGCCTTAACTTTATTTCCAAAGCAAAAATTGCCTCAAACAGATCCGATATTAGATTTTGGCTTCCTTGCAACATTAAATTTAAATCATTCAAATGGCCTGTCAGGTCAGTCAGAAAAGCAAAGTCAGCTAGCCAGTCAATGGCCCTCATTCTGAGTCTGGCGGTAGGGGATACCGAGCACCGGTAAGGAGACCGGTGTCGGTAATCCCCTACCACCCGATTCCGAGGTCCCCAAACAGGACCCGTAAGGTACCAGGGCGCAAATAATGGGTTTGCCATTCGCGAGCCCATTATTTGCGCCCTCCCCATTCCCATTGAGCCCTATGGGGGCTGAAATGGGAATGGGGAATGGCATTTTGAATGGGGACTTACCGGTCCCGCAAAGGTTGGACTACATCGGTAAGTCCCCATTGAACTGAACTGGTGCCAAACCCGTTATTGGTGGCAGTCATGGCGCAAATAGCGCCATGACTACCACCAATCTCGGAATGAGGGCCAATATCTTGCATGACAGAAGCGTCCATTCCCTTCTCATCAAGGAATGCTTTCATTTTTTGCCGTAAATCAAAGAATCGCTTCAGCACATTGCCGCAACTAAGCTATCGAACAGCAGTGTGATATAGGACATCACCATAATCCGCCTTTACATCTTCTAAAAACGGCTGAAAAAATCTGTGATTTAAAGAGCGTGCACGGACAAAATTAAGTTTTCACAACGAAGTCCATCACTTCTGGGAATTTCAAATATTTTGCATATAATGCCTCCTGGTGTATGATGCAGTGATAATTATTTTTAATGGACAGCCTTCTTGCCCAAGTGTCTTTTCAAGCACCAATAACACCATTTTGCTCCCCACCCAGGGCTGGCGCCCCATCAGCTGTCACGCCTACCAGGGTATCCCATGGAAAATGTTAATCATCGATGACTTTTTGAAAGGCATTAAAAACGTCAGCACCAGTAGTCCTGCATGCAAAGATACCAGGGAAGCCAGTTCCTGAAGTACTTTACAATCGTTATTGACCCCCGCATTTAAGATTAAGATTTGGGCTGTGTCACTTACATCTTTGCTTTCACCAAGGGCAGATGAAAAGAACTTGACATCCTTACATTGCATTTTCAGTTGACTGTAACAATTGTCAGCCACGTCTACAATACACCGCTAGATACTCATCCGTGAAAGGGGAACATTTGTAAAAGCATCTTTTTTTTCTTTACACACTGCCTTGCAAATCTTCATTAGGCAGTCTTTAACGAAATCCCCATCTGTGAAAGGACGTGCTAACCTGGCAATAAGCTGTGCAACCTTATAACTCGCAAAGGTGGCACATTCAGATTCTTTTTTTTTCTGGCCAAAAACAGCCTGTTGCTTAGTCAGAAGTGTTTTTAGCTCCCCAGCTTTCTTAATTCTCGCTTCCCCCTGCAAATCCTTATATTGGGAATGTTTCATTTCTCAATGGCAGTGGATATTATATTCCTTGGGGACTGCTATGCACTCGAGACAAATGATGCACGAGTACAATTTGGTTTGGACTCAATGAAAAAAAACTTCTCAGTCCACTTATCCTTAAATTGACGGTACTCCTGGTCAATCTTTCTTTTTTTAACTGCACTGGACATTGGCAGGGACATCTTTGGAGCACAAACAGTGATGCAATGCACCCTGGGGCCTGTGTACTGAGATGGAGTAACAAAGGGAGAGGGCAGTTTCAATGGTACTTCGGGGAAGATACAAACTCCACTGTTATGCTCCTACTACGACGGTCCAAACCTATAATATATACAAATTATATACCTTTTCATGCACTTATTGATGGATACTTCCTTCAGGAATAGCAGGCTGGATAGCATATCAAGCTGCTATGTTTGAGATTAAAGTGGTGAATGCAGGTATTGGCTGGCCCTACTACAGTAGCCATTTGAAATTGTGGCAGAGTTAAGCTGTACACATCCCACCTTCGAAACAAACATTCAGCCAGAACACAAAATGTAGAAACTGGCACAAATGCACTGTCGGAAGCCTCAACTTTCTAGAAAAGTCATTTTTGCTCAACTAAAACTGCCATAAGGTTTACCCTAGAAAGTTAGTGTTCAATATAGGAGGGCAGTGAAAGGGACAGTATTTTGGACTGCTATACTTTGCTGTTTGGCTCGGCCATAGTCTTGAGAGTATAGCCTTCGTTGGGTCACGTTTCAACAAAAGGTAAAGGAGGTAAATATTTTAACTTTGCCCGTTTTAGCTTTATGTTGTTTGAAGAGCCACGCAGAGAACCCATGCTACTGTAGTGTCATTAGAAACAGTTTTTACCTGGTTGGGGGATGGAAGTCTACGTTTGTTCCTAGTTTCTAGGCTGTCTACAGGAAGAGGTGAATCCGGGCACTTTCTTGTTGGTCGCCCTGTCTGCTGCCTTGTCTATCTGGAATTGAGAGATGAGATCGCAACATTACAAAACATCACCCAACACCACATGACGGCTACCAATCGAAAACGCACCTATGCAACTTTGAAAAGCTCATCCAGATTCCCCTACAAAACCTTTTAACAATCGCCCACACTTCAGAATGAGTAATCTGTTCTCACAATGCACCTTTTCAAAGCGTGAAGGCAGGAGGAAACATCCCACTGGGGGAATAGGTCGACTTTCTCCACCAAATGAGCTCCTTGGAAAGAGGACAAGCCCAGCAGGAAGTCCAGCCCCATGAAAGCACGGCCGGCCTCCTCCTCCCAGGGCACAAAAACACTGTTCCCTGCCCTTTCTGCCCTTGGTGCCCTGTTTACAAACTTGTTTACAGGCCCTTGATAGGTGACCTTATTTACTCATGAACCTGTGCATTTGTTTATCATTACATTAGCAAGTAATGAAGCAGAAAAGCTGCCTGGTCATCCCACCAATTAACATGACAAAACCAGTGTTTGAATTACTTCACCCAGGTCTTTATAAGCAGGCAGAAAAATGTAGAGATGTGGGGGGGTTCGGGTCTGTATGTTCCCATCACTTGGAGACTAACGTCTAAGTTGAGAAGATCCCTGCTGCGGCTTATCATTTTTATTTTTGTGTCTGTAAGCATATTAAAGCAGGATTGCGGATAGTTGACTTGAGACACAATAGTGATTGTGAAAGCGGGAAGTGACATGTCCTTCCATTTAGGATGGGGGAAATAAAGCTAGTCATACTATTTTTCCGTCAACATGTTCTATAGCGATTTATACATTCTCAGATTGGTGCATTATGTGCTTTGTGCACGTTTAAAGCGATCTCCGTAAAAACAGAGTATATCGTACACTTTGCCCAAGCCTTGCCTGGCATCGCTCTGGCCACTCCCCACAAGGAGGAGGTGGGTCCCTAGAGGACATTATTTCCATTCCCAGCAGTATGTCTCAGAGATGTGCAGATTAACATCACCTCTGTGACTAGCCTGCATCTTTATTTGACTGAAGTAAGCACATCCCTTCACTTGCATTGAAAAGATTTTGAACTCCCCACCCCCAACTCAGCATACAAACTCACAAGCATAAACCAATACACCATGCACCCATACAGACCCGAACCCCCACCCCAACTCAGCATTCAAACTCACAAGCATACACCATGCACCCAAACAGACCTGAACCCCCCTCCCCAACTCAGCATACAAACTCACAAGCATACACCATGCACCCATACAGACCCGAACCCCCACCCCAACTCAGCATTCAAACTCACAAGCATACACCATGCACCCAAACAGACCTGAACCCCCCTCCCCAACTCAGCATACAAACTCACAATTATACACCATGCACCCATACAGACCCAAACCGCCCACCCCCAACTCAGCATACAAACTCACAAGCATACACCCATACAGATCCGACCCCCCCGACTCCCCACTCAGCACACAAACTCACAAGCATACACCATGCAACATACAGACCCGAACCTTCCACCCCCCAACTCAGCACACAAACTCACAAGCATACACCATGCACCCATACAGACCTGAACCCCCCACCCCCACCTCAGTATACAAACTCACAAGTATACACCCATACAGACCCGGACCCCCCGCCCCCAACTCAGCACACAAACTCACAAGCATACACCATGCACCCATACAGACCCGAACCCCCGACCCACCAACTCAGCATACAAACTCACAAGCATACAGCATGCACCATTACAGACCTGAACCCCCACCCCAACTCAGCATACAAACTCACAAGCATGCACCATGCACCCATAAAGACCCAAACTCCCACCCCCGCATCTCAACATACACTGCACTTTCACGCAAAAACAAACATTCATGCAAACCAGACACCCCCCACCACCCCACCTCAACATACACTGCACTTCCACACAAAAACAAACATTCAAGCATACCTGACACCCCCCCACCACCACATCTCAACATGCACTGCACTCCCACTCAAAAACAAACATTCATGCAGACACAACACCCCCCACCCCTGCATTGCAACATACACTGCACTTCCACAAAAAACAAATATTCAGGCAGACCCGACACTCCCCTCCCCCCGCATCTGAACATACACAGCACTTCCACACAATAAACAAACATCCAGGCAGACCTGACAACCCCCCCCTGCCCCTGCATCTAAACATATACTGCACTTCCACTCAAAAACAAACATTCAGGCAGACCCGACACCCACCACCCCGCATCTCAACATACACTGCACTTCCACACAAAAACAAACATTCAGGCAGACCCAACAGTCCCCCACCCCCACATCGCAACATACACTGCACTTGACTCAAAAACAAACATTCAGGCAGACCCGACACCCCCCACCCCTGCATCTCAACATACACTGCACTTCCACTCAAAAACAAACATTCAGGCAGACCCGACACCCCCCACCCCCACATCTCAACATACACTGCACTTCCACACAAAAACAAACATCCAGGCAGACCCGACACCCCACCACCTCCACATCTCAGCATACACTGCACTTCCACTCAAAAACAAACATCTCGACATATACACATAAACATACAGGCCGGACAGACCCGACACACACACAAACATACAGGCCGGACAAAGACCCCCCACACACACACACACAAACACAAACAGCCCCCCCAAAATATGTACTTATTAGACGTGCTGGAAGGCAGGCTAGCTGGAACGCTGGCAAGGTATCTGGTACTATGGCTAGCGTGATATGGCTGAAATACCTTCTGGCATCAAACCTTATTGACCACCCCAGCCATAGTGCTGGCCCTCCATTGGTGCAGCACACACGCACTACGTGACTCGTAGGAGCTACGTGGTGCGTGTACACTGAGCCAATGAGGGCCAGTATTTTGTCTGTCCCGTAAGACTTACACAGACTTTTTCTAATGGAGGGCGGCTAATGCTGCTTGCGGCCCGCACTTCATTAGGAAAGTCTTTGTTCCTGGCAGGCCGGACAAAACAGCATGGCGGGCCGCAACTGGCCAGCGGGCCATAAATTGTAAACCCGTGCTCTACAATAATCATTTCTTCTAATTCTTCCATTGCTTTGTTGTTAATCCAGAGGGCGACTGTATTTTTAATTCGTTCTCCTGATTCAAGGGGGGTTTTCCCCGGGGTTGAGTCTAATGGTCCTTATTTTTTGCTGGTAGAAGTTACAGGTTTGTCCTACTCTTTTTAGAAGCCCCTCTTTTATGGATATAAATGTAGTCCCCTGGGCAAGGTTAAGTAGCTGGTAGGCGGTTTGTAGCTCACCTTTCAGCAGAGGCCCTAATAACATTGTTTTAGATTTTCTATCCATCCTTACTGCTCGCCTAATTGCTCAAAATTCAAAAAGGAATTACCTAGGTCTTTGCCCTCTAGGTATGGTTGCAGTATCCCTTGAGGTAGTAGGGATCTGGCCTGTAACTCAACCAATTTAGTCAAATGCTTTTGCAGGTGAGTTTCGGCCTGAAACTGATGTGCGGCCAGCTGGGCCATGATGGCTGTCAGGTCAGCCATGTCTTCCGGCAGAGTAAGGGTTCCCTCTGTTGTATTTTCGGAATCAGAAAAGACAGGTCTCGACTCCCTCTGATGGGGTTTCAAAGTCGTCTTATTCCTCCAAGTCTGATTCCGGCAGAGGGGAAGACCGGGATAGGTTGATTGCTAAGCCTGATGGACCAGGGGCCAAAGCTGGGAAAACAAAACCTCCTTAAGAATGGATACACGATCAGAATCGAGGAGTACAACAATCCTATTTTCACCTACTGGAGGTACAACGATTATCAGCATGGATTCTCAATTTGTGTCCATTGAATCATATCCCACTTCTAGCACCATATGTAAAGAAGGCATGTCATTAAACAGTAAAACAGACACAAGTGATCACAGTTCAAGGGTGTTTATTGAACTTCACTTGGGTTTGAAAAACTCCTATCTAATCCTAAATCTAAAGATGGGAGCAAGCTACGACCATCAAATAATAATAACCCAGTCCTAGTCGGGCCTGTCAAAATAATCTTTACTTCCAAACACAAATAGTGTGGGAAACAGTGTTATGCAAAGAGAAAAGTGTTCATGAAATGATATGTTAGGATGTTCAAGCCGTTGGCTTCCCTTCCCCATGTTTTCAGCACAGCACAAGGCGGCACACTGAGCTTGGCACACTGTCTGGCTTCTCTAGCATGATGATGCAGTTAAAAACCTTAACAGCAGGGCTTTCTGTGCCAAAGTCCCTTTGCTATTTAAGGTCTCTTATTTCAGAGGGCCTGATACCACACGAAAAACATTAAAGTTCCTTTCTTCTTAGGATTTCACATATACAACTTCTTGGGTGAGGGGATGAGTGCGTAGAGGAGATGAGTGTACAGAGAAGTTGAGTGGACAGAGAAGATGAGTGTACAGAGAAGATGAGTGGACAGAGAAGATGAAGGTATAGAAAAGATGAGTGCGTAGAGGGGATGAGTGCGTAGAGGGGATGAGTGCGTAGAGGGGATGAGTGCGCAGAGGGGATGAGTGCGTAGAGGGGATGAGTGCATAGAGGGGATGAGTGCGTAGAGGGGATGAGTGCTTAGAGCGAATGAGTGCTTAGAGGGGATGAGTGCGTAAAACAGGTGAATGCATAATACGTGTGAGGGCATAAAGCAGATGAGTGCCTGGAGCGAACGAGCGCCCAGAGTGAACGGTCATGTTGCGTAGAGCGGACAAATACATAGAACAAACGAGCACAGACTGCATCCAGTACTGATGAGTGCGTAGAATGGAGGAATACGTAGAGCTGCTGAATGCGTAGAGCATGGGCAGACAGGAGTGCATGCATGGGGCAGACAAGAGTGCATGCGTGGGGCAGACAAGAGTGCATGTGTGGAGCAGACAAGAGTGCATGTATGGGTCAGACTGGAGTATGCAGAGCGAACTGGAGCGCGCGGGGCGGGCTGGAATGCATGAGTGCGTGGAGCGGACCGGAGTGTATGGAGCTGACTGGGGTGCATGGAGTGGGTACGAGTGCATGAAACGGACTGAAGCGCATAGAATTGTGTGACGTATATAGTATGGTTTGGAATGCAGAGAACGTTTGAAAGAGCATATAACCCATCATATCACACCACCACGCTCATTCTCTCCTTTAAATCACCACTCAACTAGAACACAGAGATACGATGACACCATTCAGTATAACTGTTCTCATACCAACATCCGCCGCTCACTCCACATCACTCTAAGTAAACACTGCAGGTTACACACCCCCCAACCAGGAGTTCTCCTCAGCCTAACGCAGCCACATCTGCTCTGGATAAATCCTGCCAGAACGAACACATACTCCTGATCTCTCAACCACCACACCTACCGTTAAGAAGCAGCTGTTACACGAATACTGCACGAGCTGCACACATACCCGGTGCTCACATGCACCTTTTGACTCTCTCTACTCTCTCTACTGATCTGAACTTCGGTTCCCAAGGTCAGGGCGTTCAACCTACCAGCGCCTTCAGACCATACCAATGGTATATAAGGCGCTATATAAATGCAAAATAACATAACATAACACCCAGTCCCCATCCGCCTGGTTCAGACCCACTTTAACTCAAAACCTTCTTGGTTGATTCTCCGTTCACCCCGGGTGCCCCTCCGCTGGGCGGCTCAAACCCACTTTAACACAAAGCTTTCAATTGATCTCCCTCTGCCAGCCTCGGACCAACTTTATCTACTTTTCCAAGCTTTTTTTACTTAAAAAAACAGAATCTATGTGTTCACTGCACCACCCATAACTGCGCCGATGAAAATGTCGACGCCAAATACGGCATGACACAGTGATCAGATAGATCACTTTTGCCTGCAATCCTCTAACCCAGACCCCCCACTCCACTTACCTTTACCGCAGCACACTTATGTGTGCACCGCCGACTCACTTTTTCCTGTCCCCCACTTACTATAATGGCTGGACCATGATGACTGTCAGGTCAGCCATGTCTTCCAGCGGGGTAAGGGTTCCCTCTGTTGTATTTTCTGAATCGGAAAAAACAGGTCTCAACTCCCTCTGATAGGGTTTTAAAGTCATCTGATTCCTCTGATTCTGATGGAGGGGAAGATCGGGATAGGTTGATTGCTAAACCTGATGGACCAGGGTCCGAAGCTCAGAAAACAATACCTCTTTAGTAGTGGATAAACAATCAGAATTGAGGAGTACAACAATCCTATTTTCACCTTCTGGTGATACAACGATTATCAACATAGATTCTAAATTAGTGTCAATTGAATCATATCCCACGGCTGACACCATATGTAATGAAGGCATGGTATCAAACAGTAAGACAGACACAGTGATCACAGTTCAAGGGTATTGATTGAACTTTAATTGGGTTTGAAAAATGCATATCTAATCTTAAATCTAAAGATGGGAGCAAGCTACGACTATCAAATAATAATAACGCAGTCCTAGTTGAGTTTGTCAAAAAAAAAGGGCCTATAATTATAATAAACCTATTGCCAATCCTTACTTCTAAATACAAATAGTGGGGGAAACAGTGTTATGCAAAGAGAAAAGTGTTGAAGAAATGATATGTTAGGATGTTCAAGCCATAGGCTCTCTTCCCCATGTTTTCAGCACGGGACAAGGCAGCACACTCGAGCTTGGCACACTGTCTGGCTTCTCTAGCACGAGGATGCAGTTCAAAACCTTAACATCAGGGCCTTCTCTGCCAAAGTCTCTTTGCCATTGAAAGTCTCTTATTTCAGAGGGCCTGATGCAAGACGACAAACCTTACAGTTTGTTTCTTAGGATTTCATGTATACAACTTCTGAGGTAATTTTTTATTCACCGGGTCCCCCTCTGCTGGGCTTAGACCCACTTTAACACAAAACCTTCTTGGTTGATTCACTGTTCATCCCGGGTCCCCCTGTGCTGTGCTCAGACCCACTTTAACTCAAAGCTTTCAATTGATCTCCCTCTGCTGGGTTTGGACCAACTTTATCTACTTTTCCAAGCTTTCTTTACTTCAAAAAGCAGAATCTATGTGTTCTCTGCGCCGCCCGTAACTCTGCCGATGAAAATGTCGATGCCAATTACGATGCGGCACAGTGATCAGATAGATCATCTTTGCCCCGAAAAACTCCAAACCCCATCCCCACTCCACTTACAATGCAGTGTACTTATGTGTGACTGCCATTTTCCTGTCCCCCGCTTACCTCAATTGTAATCAGGGGACACCCCTGCAACCCCCGACTCCCAATAGTGTGACCAAGGAGAGCGCTGTGCTTGATTGCAGTAATGGAGTTCGGGACATTTGAAGTGCGCAAAGGCGCAGATTTTGTACCGGGCGACGTTGTAGAGTTGCAGTAATGGTACGATTCAGAAAAACAAAGAATTTTGACTGTACGCAGGATTTTGCTCAACCCATCTCAGGACCACTTTGATTTACAATTACTCATTCTCTTCTTGATATAGCCTTTTTCTCATTTTCACTTTTGCCACTTCTCAGTTGGATACCTTACAGAGACTTTCGATTAAGAACCCACACAGTGCCAGACCACTCTGTCAAAGGTATTATATCTTTCTTTGAAAGTTCAATCAGCAATTCAACTTTACTTGCATCCTTTATCACATGCGTTTTAACAATGTTCATTCCAGTGCTCGCCATACAATATTGCAGCTTGCAACCTTGGCTTCAATACAGAGCGTTCTTGTGTTGTTCTCCCCAACTCATTGTTTATTTCACTGACGCTGCTTTGTTCTTGGAGCCAAAGTCGGTACCACGGCGGCTCGTGCTTCTCCCCGCCTTGATTATTGACGCGGGAGGTCCCCGGGTATCTCTGACACACAATGCAGATTCTTAAGCCTGCTTTTCTGGTCTAATGCTTTCTATTCTCGAGGATGCAGGAAAGTAATGGTTCCTCGTCGAAAAGGTCAAATGAACTTGCCACATTGTGATCCCCTTCTGTATTGTCATCCTTCGTCTCTCGCTCAGCTCCTGTTTCGAAATTGCTGTTTCCTCGTGTGCTTTGCCTCGCTCAGAGTGTGTTCTCGTGCTCCTCCTTTTATCTATGTGGGGAAGCTTAATGGAAGTCAGGCGTGTGCGATGGTCAGTAATTGCCTGACCTCACCTGACCATTGTATCGGGACACGTCAGGTATGCAGCTCTGCTGTTAATCTGTTTTCTCTCAAAGCTGGCTGTCCATGTGGAAGTGTTCATGTTGTAAAGAGGAGGTTGAATTTCTAAATATCCTACCTTGTAGGATGGCATAAAGGTTTTATAGGGAAGGGGCCCACTCCCACTCCCCAAAAGACCCCTCACACAGGTGACCTTTCCGCGCTGGTCCACTCCCAAGAACTGGATCCAAAAGCGATGGCTGTGTCCTGCCCACCTGGATGACAGATCCCTGGGGATTAGTTTGTGAGACACCTTCTGGTTTCTCACACAACACTGCAAATAAACCTTCAAATATGTACATATTTATTAACACTTACTTTCACATCAGCCACACTCATGCTATGTGCTGGAGTCAAAAGGATAAAATTGCAGAAAATGGTGGCTTTTATACTTTAAAAAATGAATACCACAAAAAGAGGACTATATACTTAAAAAACCCACTAAAATTGATGATGTATTTTCACCACAGTCACCACAGTCTATCACAGACAGCTTCCCAAATAATGTCTCAACAAAACCCCTGAAATTCAGCAAAAGCCACCTTAATTTCGCCCCCACATATACGCAGCCTATGACCACAATGATGACATCACAGTTTACAGTGACCCCTTATTTTGTTAAAATATGCAGTGGGCACGGGCAAACTTCATTGCCACTACCCAGGGCTGGATAGTGTTGTAATATAATCATTGATTCCATCAGTAATATCACCAGTGATGCCATAGATGATGTCATTAATGATGTCATCAGTGATGTCACAAGGAATGCTGACTGTGATGTCATCATTGTGGCCATATTGTGGTTACATCACTAATACCATCATTTATGACTTCAGTGATGACATCACTTGCATCACTGGTGCCATCACTAATAACATATATGACAAGAATGATTATTTAACTGATGGCATCAGACATAAGACCACTCTATGTACTTGCACATATTTAGTCCACCGTTACGTTTCTATATATGTGATTTTAGCATTTTAGAATACTTCATAACAATGCTAGTAAAAAATAATATCTGAATTATATGTATGAAGGAGTGAGCGGTAGAGGAGACTCACTCCTGCCAGGAGTCATATGCCATCACCTTGGACGAGATTAAAGGGAAATAGAGCACAAACTGAGTCCCCCAGCAGCGTCAGAAGCAGGGTGCAGTGGCGTCATTGCGAGAAGCATAGAGTCCAGCATAGAGACAACACCTACTGTCCAAGGTCAGGGTCTACGATTGAAGGACCATCCATAAACCTGAAGAAAACTGTGTCCCTGTGCAGGTGTTCTACATTGGCCGGTGGTGAGTGGAGAACGAAGAGCTGGTGTCACCACTGATGTCATCAGGGATTTCATCTGTGATGTCATCTTTCTGGTCATAGGCTGCGCAGCAGGAGGCGTGAAGTTAAGGTGGCTTTAGCTTAATTTCAGGGGTTTTGTTGCGTTAAGTTCTCACCTTAACGTCCCTGCAACTGATGTATTTTCCTTGAATTTATATATACTGAAACAACTTTAGTTGAGAGGGAGTTGAAGTGAATAGATTTGGTGCAAGAAAACCCTTGAGATTCAGTAAAACATTTTTAGTTGAATTGACTTTAAGATGCTGGTTTACGAAACCCCTGAAATTGTTAGGTGTTGAAAGCTATGCCACCTTAACTATGACTGCCCATTGTAAACGGATGACATCACAAATGACATCAATACTAACCTCACATCTGATATCACTTATGACATCAGGAAGGACATCACTGGAAACTAGAGCATACTAATGGCATCACAGATTACATCACTGATGACATATCTTACAACATCAATTATGATATCACTTATGACCTCATCGGTGACATCACTGGAAACTATAGTCATGGTCATACATTGCCATGCTCTTTTTCAAGACATTTGAGGCATACTAACAGAGAAGTCATATTCCCAGTAATGTTTTCATGCACACTTAATTGAACATGAAAAACATATTTTGCCAATGTTGTAAATAATGATAGAATCACTTCAGAAAGTAATTCATGCTCCAGAGGGTACAAGGTTGTTAAATTGCCAGTTTGCTGCCCAAATGTTTAGCCCGAAAAAACGAATAAAGAAATATGGGGGGAGGGGTGGATGGGGTAAGAGGACATAAAGGGTAGGGGGTGAGGAATAGGTACTAGATAATAGCAAACGGAGGCTTGGGGGAACCCCCCAAATATATAAAGAAAAAATCAATGAGTATTTAATACCTGGCGATGTAGGAACATAGAACCAGGAGAATACAATTTCATTTACACTAGAGCAGGTGTCTGCAGACTTTGGCTCTTCAGATGTCTTGGACTACAACTACCATCAGCCCTAGCCAGCAAGGTAAGTGGCTAGAGGACATGGCAGTCATAGCACCAACATCTGGAGAGCCCGTGGGTTGCCAACCCCTGCACTCCACAGATTTAAATTTTGGGCAGTACACTATGTGATATACATTTGTCCTGATAACCTTGTGTCCACAGAGCGCGTAGCTTTAAGTCCTTTAGAAGTATCTGTATAAACAATGTAGCACTCTCCTCTGCAACAGAAATTTCCAATGTATTTTATTTTACTCTATTTTATTTTGTGATTGTGTAGAACATTACTGAATTGAAGCTCCTGCTCTCCTGAATAAGGGTTCTTCATCCCGAAACACGTGAGCCAATGTGCAGGATACCAAACATAGATAAACTCTTTTAGCAATAAGTGGCTGTTGTTACTGGCTATAGAACATTATTTCTATACATTTTACTTCTATTTATGAAAGTTATGTTTTATTCAATATGCCCATCCTTAACATGTAGATGTTTTCTTCAATCATTGTTTGTTGATTTTACAAAATGATAAAATTATGCTGTTGTTAATGATTTGAAAACAATATTTTCAAGCAATTTCGTGTATATCACATTGAAAAACAGTTACATTCATGCAACCAATTATTTGAATTTCTTGTAGTTTGCAATCAAGTGTATTATGCATTTCTGTTCCAAAGGAGAGTGGTAGATTGTTCACATAGATACTTCTGGGGGACTGTCTTTTACAATGTTTGCAGAACTATTAGCTGTGAGTCCTGTTGTGTGTATGCATTAATCACCCTCTTTGATTTTTACTTTCAATTTAATTACAAGTGTATGCAGGAAACACACTGTTCATTTTTCAGGCTACTTGCATAACCTTTACCTTTTGACATGTTAATGGCCTACCTTTTGTTTGATTATACCTTTTGACATGTTTATGGCCTACCTTTTGTTTGGTTATACTGGCAGTTAGTTTGTTGTGATATGTAAAAGAAATGGATTCTGGGAACTGTTACTGTTGACTGTGACATTTTATTCAAAACACAATCTTCCAAGATGATCCAACCAGCATGGTACCAGCTTTCACTGCTCAGCAAAGTCAGACCATTCTTTTTTTTATTTATATAGCTAGTTGATTAAAACTTTAGCACATTATTAGAAATAATCACAACTGTACAATTATATTATAAATACATTTCCACAATAATCTGAAAAATTATTTTACAAAACAAATCATAGTTTAAAAAACACTAATGAAATGTGTTCTTAATACATATAAACGTTTTCCCCTAAAACCTTGTGAGCCTTTCATCCCTGTCCCATTGTTCAGAACAGTTGTCCAGGTCCTGGTAATCCTCCATCTGTATGGCAGAAAAACACTCATTTAAGGAGTCCCAGATGCCACTTGGGCCCTTCTGAAAGCCCTGTAGCACACTGCAGCACGGCTCATCACAGAAGTATGAAAATTCAACTACAGCACCCCCATCTGCAAGGAGCTGCTTTGGCTACCGTTCAATCCTACACAATGTTAAAAAATGCCTGCAGTTGCAACAAAAACACCATACTATTTGGCTGCGAAACTCGCCATCTCCGAAGGCCAGTGCACCAACAGAAGCCACAATATCGCCAGGCTGGAAACAAAGAAATGCAAGAGGGAAGAAACAGTAAACAGAAAATTGTCTCCTATGCACCCTGTCTCTGTAACAAGTTGCTAATGCAGGTTTGACTGGCTGTCTACATCCTACAATTCATTTAGTATTTTAAGTTTGTACTCTACAGAGAAGCCCAAGCTAACCGCTGATCGCACCCTGAACCCTATTTGTCTCCCACTGAAGTCGCTGCAATCCCCTGCTACCCTTATGTATCCGAGCTCCTTAGCTACAAGCTACACCTGGACCCTACTTGTAAACCCATTGGGGTATCCCATTTGCACTGTGCTCCATTGCTTCCCAGCCATCTTCAGCCTTTGTAAATCCCATACATATATGCATCCCATAGATCTGTTCCTTCTTATTTATGTTAATTACCTTTTCTGGACTTCTGCAAGTGATATGATATGATATGATATGGCATTTATAACGCGCCTATACACAATTGTTTCAAGGCGCGACGAGGCAAGGGAGGGGCAACAAAGGGATGACAGACAACGATCCTACTAGGCCAGGTGTCATTCAAATTGCGCAAGTGCAAGTGATGTAAAGATCCTGAGTATAACCTTGCCCAGAGGCCTCGCTCAACCTGAGGTTGGCAGCCCACCTGCGCAATGCCAACGAAGACCTGCGCCATATTGTGAGAAGACCCTTTCTTGGCTCCCCAGAATGTGTTAGGTGTGTGTATCAATACTCCTTTCCATATTCCAGTGTCTACAAGCCTCTGTCCTGGACAAGGGGCCTCATTACAACCTTGGTGCTAAGTGCACCAACTTTACCACCATGGTGTAAACTCTGTTTACACCATGGTGGATGGCGGATTTACCGCCCCATTCCAAGGTGAGTGGGGCGGTAAATCCCCATTTCCCATTTTCCCTTCCTCATTCCCATTTTTGCCCCATAGGGCATAATGGGAGTGGGGAAGGCGCTAATTACGCCGCCGTAAATTACGGCGGCGTAATTAGCACCATGGCAGGTTAGCGCCATGGATTTTAACGCCTGCTAAAAGCAGGCGTTAAAATCAGAATCAGGCGTTAAGGGTTAACGGTGGCGTTAACCCTTAACGCCTGAGTTGTAATGAGGCCCATGGTGTCTATTTACAATCTTCCAGGTGGTTTCCAGGAGGCAGCACAATCAAGAGAAATGCACAAACTACAAGTACCAGACTTTCTCCTGACAGACAAGATCTGCCCAAAACAGGAGGAAAGAGGTAGTTGCTCTGGTACAAACTATCTATCCTTCTCATTCAGGAGCTGAATGGGAGAACCAGCATCTACACCACAGACCCCAGATTGACTGTGGGTAAAGGTAAACAGTGGAGCAGCGGTGGAGGAACTGGAAGCAGCATGGGACTGAAACATACTAGAGGAAACTGTCATGAGAGGACAATGGCAGTGGTTGTGGCAACGGGAATGTGCACAAGTACACGCAGTGAATAGCTTTGTGTCAAACAACGGGCACTCAGAAACAAAGAGGCATGTACACTGAAACCCAGGATGTGCAAAGAGAGCATAATAAGAATACAAATATCTGAAAAGGGGTGTGGGGTAAGCACTTAGAAGCTCCTTATGATTACAAAGAAAGTCAGCAAGCCCTTAAACCCACATACAGGGCAAGCCTTGACAGGATTTGTGAGCTAACACCCTTGATGGTATTGCATAAGGTAACTTAAAGACAATACTCACGAGGAAGAGTAACACCACCTGGAATGTCATCAAACCCCACGAACCCTGCTGATAAAACAGGCACCCAGAAAGGCTATAACAGCAAAAGGAGAATCACTGAATACATAAGACTCCTGACAAGGGACAAGATGAAATAGTGCTTACAGAATAGGGAGGAAAACATAGGCATTCACACAGGAGCTGGATAGAACAGCACATCATACCTAACAAAAGATAGGGAACAAAGAGAGAAGTGCACAGGAAAATCAGGAGCATACCCCAAGAGTAAGTAAAGGAACAGGAGCAGGGGAAATGAAATTACAAGTGCAACCCCCTGAACCATCCCCAACCAGGGAAGGAAAGGAAAATGGTGCAAAATAGTAAATATATAAATGAGGGGCATCTAAAGGATGAAAGGTTGCACTGCAGAATACGGCAACGTTAAAGGAATAAAGAACACAGACAACCTGGGCAGCACAGGAAATAGAAAGCACTGGAAAGTGCTGGCTGCAAAACAGAGGAAGACATAAAGGGAATCCAGGAAGCAGAAAATACTAATGAGTACACCAATCTCGAAATCCAGGAACAAGAAACTAGGAACTAGACACTATGCATAAGAACAAGGGACCGGTCACAAACAGGAACACTGCAACAATGACCAGCGCTGGGCTGAAGCAAACTGAGGCTTTCTAAAGCTGGCTAACGATTGCAGCCACAGGTGTTACTTATCCTCCACCTAACCTGGTCCTGCAAGGATAGAGATGAAGCAGTGAGCAAGGATTACTGGGAAGCGTAGTCTTTTCAATAAAAAAAGCATACTGCTTCTAAAAAACAGAAATGGATCCGGAAGGGAAGTGAAATGGAAAATAGGGCTTTTGAGCTACCACATCATAACAGCTGTGTGTTGGAGGGTTCAGAAGGTATGTCCCATATTAAACAGTTTCCAAATCATGCCCAAGTGGCAGGAACGAGAGCAAAGGGAGCAAAGGGTGGACTCCTCAAACCCTTTTTGGACAATGACTTACCGAGGACAGGTGGGAGCAAGAGTAAACATTTTGCCCGAGACCGCTGGCAGGCTGAACCGAAATTGAGGCTAAAAGGAAACTTCCAACCCACAAGGGAGGAGGAGGGAGGAATTGCAAGCATATTGGATATAATTGTGCTTGGGTAAACAGCTGACCCAAGTAGACAATGGAAGTCCTGAGAGAACTAGAGAGATATGGTTATGTTCGTAAAGCTTCTTTAGGTTAGGGCCAGTTTAGACACTAAGGTTATCCTGGCTGTAGTAAAATTTCATTGTTTTATAAACTTTGAGAATAGGGATCCTGGGCTGTCTGGTTACCCTTTGGTATTCAGGTAAAGTGTACAGGGACCCCTCCTAGTCTGGGAGCCCTAACTGTACTTTCTTGTATGGTGTTTCATGATAAAAACAGAAAAATGATTTACATTGCCACGTGACTACTGAGAATCTTATCAACTACTCACAATGACCACTTAGTTCTTCACCATTGTCTAAAAGACTATAATGTTGCCCTTTTAACAAGCAACAGCACCCATACAGAACCACATTTCTGCATATACTGAAAGCTGGAATTACTAATTTGAGAATCCAACCTACTGGATTGGGTGTCATAGAAAGGATACCGATTCAGGCACTTAGTGATAAAGTATCGTTATAGTGTAAATACTCATTAGGGTGCAAGAATACCATAGTTGTAAATTGACAAGATTGTTTAATGTGAACACCACAGAAACTTGCACTTGTCTCGATACTATCTATTTTTAATGTTGAATCTTTGACTTTCAGGTGAGACTCGCTACACCAGTTATGACGTTGATGATATAAAATGTGATGTCATCAGTGATGCCATCTGTGACGTCATCGGTGGGCCATATTTTCCAGGGAAATCATTTATGGTGTCATAGGTGATGTCATAAACAATGGCATATATGATGTCATCAGTGATGCCATATTTTATGTCATCAGTGTGAATATGGACTGAGTAACAGGGCTCATAGTTAAGTTTGCATAGCTTCTACCACCTGTTGAATTTCAGGGGTCTTGTTGCTTTCAATTGGCATATTGACATCAATTCAACTAAAGTTGCTTTCACTGAATTCCAAGTGTGTTGTTGCATTATACTGCTTGAAATAAACTGTCTCTTAACTAAAGTGTTTTCACTGAAATTGAAACATGTTGTTATGCTATAGCATTTACCACCTCTACCTCTATCTGTACGTCTCTACTTCCAAACTAGTACTGAAAACAATAGAGTCAACACTCTTATTACTTTGGATGCCAAGACAGCCAACGAAGAATCATTGGATTAAAAACAAAAAATTTTGGCAGGGAAAGGAGAGGGAGATAGCAAACTCAACTCCAAGCAGCGCTTGCCAAAATATAAACCCCTGTAAATTGTTAGCATATGCTTGACTGAACTATGTTTAAAGACCTTGCAAATTGAAAAATGTCACCTACTACCTGCCACATTTTCACAGTTTGTTTGCGATGTGATCAACCCAAGTCAGTCTGCTATTAAACCTCAGCCCAAACAATCAAAGGATGAGCTGCGTGAAAGCTGTTGAGCATCCAAGACCATGAGAGGAAACTTAACAGCAGATATAGAGATGCACGTGACAAAACATTTCGCCAGGCTGATCTTCAAATGCCTAGCCTTCATATGTGAAGAAAATTCCTCCACCAGAATGTGTAAAGATCTTGGGGCTCTTGCAAGGAAGATAGCATCATCAGCATAGCTGAGAGCTGGCATCCTCCTTGTCCCGACAACGGGGACTGCCTGTCTGAGTAGACTCAAAATGTGAAGCTAAAGAGTTAACATGGAGGTTAAAAAGAGTGGGGGCTGGAACGCACGCCTGGCAGATCGGGATGTGTTTACTTAGTTCACCTCCAGGGCCATACCGAACGCAGACGCCAAAATTATCATGGAAGGCTTCCACCATCTGAATGAATGGTCTATGGACCCCCATTGCACCCAGGGTGTCCCAAAACAAGGATCCTGACCACATGCTCAAAAGCGTAACTAAGGTCCATAAAAGCCACATAGACAGAAGAGTTCAAGACCAAAGCATATTTAGCCAGGATTAAATACAGATGAAGGCACTGATGGAGAGTCCCGTGCCAGCTCTAAAGGACAGCTGTGTATCTGAAAGAATATTGTTCAATGTCCCACATTTCTCCAGGCATTTCCTAATAACACCTGCAAACAATTTGGAGGTACCACTTAATAAAGTAACTGGATGATACAAGGATGGAAGAGACTTACTGCCCTTTTTATAAATGGGCACAATCATTCCAGTTTTCCAACTTGTAGGGACATAAAATATGGAAGCAACAGCATTACAAATCTGCACTAAAAACGAGCACCATAAATCCATCTGGGAACAGAATAGATCAACAGGGACACCATCTATTCCCGGTGCCTTAAAGAGTTTTTGACACCTCTTAATAATTTCTATTTCCTCTAACGTGATAAGGTGGAGAATAACCCCCTCTTCCTGATAAGGTGATGATTGAGCCTTGTCTACAGGAAAGCCTCCAGAATCATACAGAGCTTAAAGTGTCTGACCCAAGCCTCTTCTGTGATATAGACTTTGGGGACTGGCACAGAACCCTGTGTCAAATCCATCACTGTGCCTTGCCACGATATGCCAAAAGGATTTAGTGTCAGACATAGCTGCTGCTTCGCATAGAACTTCACAGTGTTTATTTGCAAGCTCCGTCCTTCTTATCAACAGGGCCCTTTTAAACTTGTGGTGCTTCAGCCGGAGTTCTTCCAAATCAGCCATTGGTTGCTTCAGGGCCTCTAATAAGGATCGTGTTTTAGCCTTATAGTCATCTGGCAACCATTAGCGAGATGACAAATGATCCCCACTACTGGATGGTAACATCCTCCTAAATATATTTTTGCAAGCCGAGATAAAATCCTCAAAAGCATTTAAGGTCACTGACAAATCTAACCCATAAGTTAGACATCGTAGCAGCCACAACCTTAGAATTCAGGGAACTACTATTCCCAGGGTTCCACCTCAGCAGTTTATCTCTGGACCCCCTGATAGCAAGTTTCCAGAAGAGTTCTTAGGCAAACTCATATTTGAGGCCCAAGTTAGCAGTAGAGGGTTGTGACCAGTTTTTGTCCTTGCTAGGACTCTGAAACCGAGAATACGACCACACCACTTCATTGGTACTGTGAGAAACCTGAGGATATTCTCCCAAACGAACCTCGAGGAGCCCTTATTCAGGTGGCCAAAAGAAGCTTGACATGTTCAGATCCCAGCCCTGGGGGTAAAAGAGCGAAAGGGATGGGGGAACCTGGGGTTATGCTCGGAGAGATTGCCCGAGGGGAGACGCAGTATTACACCAGAGAAGGGATGAGGAAGATGAGGGCTGTATCAGCTCGACCTCCCTTCCATCCGATAAACTTCCTTTTCTAGAATCCATCATACCCTCTGCCTCTGATGAATCCATTACACACCCTGCTACCTTCAGAAACCATCTTTTCCAAAAATCCTGGTTTTCTGTTCCCTATCTGAATACTCCTAAGCATTCTTCTTCCCGTCCCTTTGATTATTATTTCCTGCACTCCCAACCTGCTCAGGTAAAATACTACAGTTTCCACAATCTCACTGGTTTATTTCCCAATCCTAGCTATTCCCGTTTATCCCGCAAACCCTACCAATCCCATCCCTCTCTTTGTCACTTTCTGAACTCCCAGTGGAAAGTGACCCACAATTACAATTACCTCCATCCCCTATATTCTGTTCACAATTCTGGTCATTCTCGTCCATTTGACAAACCCTCCAAAACCTACCCTTCCGAGAGAATCCCAAACCCAAATACAAAGGCTAGGATCCCATGCAACATATCTTTCCCTTCTGACTCTTTAGGATGCTCTGACATTCAAACTTCCCCCTTTTCCGACACAAACACCTTCATACATCCAAGGCAAGGAATTTGTAATTACACTGTGTACCTGACAGGTCCCAACCCGAGGGTCAAGCAAAGTCAGGCAATTGACTCAAAACATACACACCTGACGGCCCTTCCTTTTCCCTACAGGGATAAAAGGTGGAGCAAGAGAGCGCAGTGCGAGCAAGTCGAGTACAGCAGACAGCACGACGAGATGGCTAACATGCAGCATTTCAAGAGAAGGAGAAAGGTGGCAGGAATCGAGAGGGTGGCGAGGAGAGAAGTGGCCATGCCCTTTTTGTCTCAGGCCCATGGAACCTTCATGGAAGAGAGCCTAATAGCGAGAACAATAGCACAAATGTCCTGCAGCAGACGTCAGCGGTACACAGGGCAGACCTATGCCGATAAGCAGGAGTGACGGAAGCTCCTGTGCCCATGGTACCAGCCTTGACTCCAGAAAGGCAACAGCCAAGCGATTCGACAGGTGAGTCGAGGGGGAAACTGATAAGAACCAGGATGTGATGAGTGAGAATCGCAAACTGACAAGTTTGAACCAAAACTGATGAACTTTGAAAGAAATGTTGAAAAGTGTGAGGGGGAGACCAGCTACAGAGGGAAAGCTGCACCAAGTGGGTGCTAACTTGAGAGACTCTGGTCGAGCCCCATATGAGATAAAATACAAATACCAGAAGGCCACAGGAAGACTGGCAAAATAGGTCAAAGTGGTCATACAGATGGTCAAGAAAAATCCCTGTACAATCGAAAGACTTTGATCTACAAGCACTGTGAAAGAAAGGGAAGTGAATCCCAATGATATTGGACAATTATGAATGTGAAGTAAAGGGGAGTCCGAGCCCGACCGAGGGAGATCCAGGGGTGAAGCCATCACCTAAGCAAAAGACTTTGAGAAATTAAGGGAGGAGAAAGCCTGCAAAAGGCAAGAAGGGTCCGAGTCAGACCGAGGGAGATCCAGGGGTGAAACCATCACCCAAGAAGATAAAAAGAGAAGAGGGGTCCGAGCCCGACCGAGGGAGATCCAGGGGTGAAGCTATCACCCAAAGTTGTTTGATAAAGAAACTGTGGTATATTTTGGAATACCATACGAGAAGGGTCAGCTCCCAGAAGAGGGTGACCCAGGGGTGAAATTGTCACCCTACTTGAAACTGTGATAAGCAAATGAGAGGCGTCGACTCCCAGAAGAGGGGGACCAAGGGGTGAACCCATCACCCCGCGAACAATGGGATAAACTTAATTTGTTAAAGGAACTTTTGTTTTGTTGTTTGAACATGTAACATCCTCGAAGGCAAGAGACTTTCATGTGAAACGAGACTTGGCCATCGAACGCCCTGATAACTGAAAGCTCAAGGGTTAAAAGCTGAACTATCATCTTGTGCCAGAAAAGCCTGAGTGTGTCGCCTGAGAGTTGCCATTGGAAATGTCCTCTCATGTTGGAGAAGCCCGAGACTGTACTGTGTTTCAAGCTTCCATCTTGCCCCGTGTCCAAAATGTGGAGAAGGGAGACCCAAGCTACTGCATCCTGACATATTATTTAAGAACACTTATTTCTTTTCTTGAGAACTATCCCACACCCCTTTTTGTACTCATTGTGATTTTTGGCAGTAGGTTTTTTAGTATATGGCCTTTTTGTTTTGACACAATGCCACTAGGGCTGCCTTATTTTTTATTTGATGGTTGATGCTAGCTCCCATTTTAGACTTAGGATTAGATCAGGCTTTTTCCAACCTGCATACCGAATGCATTGTTCAATAAACGTCCTTGAACTGTGATCACTTGTGTCTGTCTGACTTGTTGTCACCATGAGTTTCTCACAGTACCAACACAAAATCAATAATGCTTTTGAACCGGCCATTATTAAAGATATAGTTACCATCCATCTCAGAATTAAGGTGACCGTTAACTGCTCTAAAACCTGATTCCACCAGTATCTCCCACAAAAGTAGCACTTTGCCTGAGTTGACCGGGTCTACTAGCGGATTTGGAAATAGAAAAGGTAGATTCTTCATCAGGGCATGTAAACAACGCCTCTCCTGTCCCAAGTCTAATATTCAAGTCACCCTGACTAAAAAGGGGAAGGCTTGATGATTATTCAAGAGCTCCCCAATCATGATCTCCTTCAGGGATGCTAAGAGACCTAAGGAACCACTTCCAATTGTGTTATTATAAAAGTTAATCAAACCTAGATAACGATCCTTCCTGCTTCTGAACGTAAGATATTACATGCCCTCATTGGATTTTGTGGAAAGTCTAACATCACCCAACAAGTTTACCTGAAATATAACTTAGTTAGTTTTAGTTGCTGCTGTAGAGAAGAGAGTGGCACTCGGGATATATATCGGGTCAGTTGCCCAGGTTTCCTGGAAGAGAGGAATTTCAAAATCCTTAATGAAAGATAGCCATCCATCATCAAGAAGTTCAGATTTCAAACGCCCAATGTTCCACACAAGAATTCTTATAGAGTAGAAGTCAGTTGATATGTTTAAATGGGTAATCAAATTCAGAGGTTTCTTTCCAGTATTTGCTAAATCAGGCTTCGCCAAGTCCGGCCAAGACTCTTGCGGGCTTCCTTCACCAACACAAAAACATTAGTAGATGTGGCTGGCAGAGGTCTGACCATTTGGGACTCTTTCAATCAACCATTTTTATTTCTTTTCAACCATCATTCGATGGTTGGAGGAGTGATCCTAAGAGAGGTGAAGAGGGTCACCCAGGGGAGATAATGCAAGCCCACACAAGACTACACGTCCCAGAACTCTCTCTACCTCCATCAGTACAAAGACCCCCTAAAAATTATGTAGATTCCTACAGAGCGGGGAATACCACATAATGCACCCTGCCACAGCATGGTGGACCCTTGCACAGGGCAAAATGTCCCAGGATGCTTTCATGTACTAGATATAAGCACCAAGAAGCCATACAAGCTACACTAAAGCAAGACCCAGTAACATAACATAACATAACATGACATGACATGTCATGACATGACATGATAGTACATGAAATACAGTCTTATATGCCAGATTCAGAGTCTCTTGCCCTAGAACACCCACACATGCATGCTAAAGGCCATGATATGTTATGTGCTTCTAACATATGCCAGAGTGCCCACTCACTCTGGAGGCCTCACCGGAATACATATCTTAGAAGGAACTCTGCTGCAGTCAGAGAAGTCCCCACAGAACTGTACACCCCCAAAAGGCATGCTGTAAAATTCTCTATGGGCGACCTCCACCAAAACTAAGGGTTGTGAGTAACACTTGCTTTGGCCATTCCAAATGCCCCCACAAAATTACACGTCCCCAGAATACGCTCCGTTTCACAGGACTATGGCCCTCATTCCGAGTAGGGCGATAAGGGATACCAGGCACTGGTAAGGAGACCGGTGCTGGTAATCCCTTACTGCCCTACTACAAGGTCCCTTAGCGGGTCCCTCCTTTAACGCCTGGTCTGACCAGGAGTTATGGATGGGACCCGTTAAGGGACTTCAGAGCTAATAACAGTACCGCAATTTGCGGTACCGTTATTAGCGCCTTCCCCATTCCCATTCAGCCCTATGGGGGCTCAAATGGGAATGGGGAATGGCTTTTTCAATGGGGACTTACCAGTCCCGCAAAGGTCGGACTACACCGGTAAATCCCCATTGAACCATACCGGTGCCGGACCCGTTTTTGGAGGCAGTCATGGTGCAAATAGCGCCATGACTACCTCCAATCTCGGAATGAGGCCCTTTATGTCTTAGAATGCACTGTGCCTCACTCATGGCAAAAGCCTAACAGAAGAACATGATCCAGACTGTAATCTGTTTCACTCAGCACTTATTTGGTTCCCACAGGGCTTCCTCAAAATGCACTTGGCATCACACAATAAAGAGGCCCCTGCAGAACAACATGCTTCAGAATTCACTCTGCCTCATTCAGTGGGAAGGCCGCTAGAGGACTACAGGTACCAGGACGCACGGTCAGGATCGGGGGCCCACTGTAATAGATTTCCCTGATGCATGCTTCATTTCATTATGCAAAAACCCCAAAGAACCTCAGCAGTTGGATATACACAGTGATTTATTAACTAAGGGCTAAGGGTGCCATTTGAGGCAGCAATAATTGATTTTATGATTCAACCAGAATGTAGATCTGATTTTCTGGATAGATTTTAAACACATTCCGATAGCAACTATATGACTTCAGGCTGATACGAGATATCTGAAGTATTTGCTAGAAATGTGCACTTTGAAGTGCACTTTGATGTTTTTATCCTGACACTCTCTTATGGGGTGATCCCAATTTGCGATGTATTCAATCACCTAAAGATTCAGAGAGGAGACAGGCAGGAACTACAACCTTTGGACATCTATTTGATGGGTGTATGGATACATCTTCTTCTGGCCTGCCGGGGGTCGTTGGGACACATTTCCATATTCAGTTATTTTATATCTGCCATTACAGAGTTTTACAATCGAGAAGCTGTCTGGAATCTCAGAAATACTGCCCTTCTGTCTTATCCTTACTTTCACAGGGAAAAAGGGGAACATTTCAGGGGCATTCATGTTGTTGCAGCAGAACAGTACAACCAAAAGGTTTGAAATCAGGGAGAACTGGCAAATAGGTGGGTTTCTAATGAGTCAGATTGGGGCAATTATGCATAATGCGTCAGCATGTACCTCTGGATGAAAATCTGAGACATGGGGGGTCATTACGACCCTGGCATTAAGGGTTTAACGGCGCCGTAAAAGGTGTCGGCTACGTTAAACCCTTAACGCCTGATTACGAGGTCCTTTTGCAGGACCCGACCTTAATGGCTGGTTTTACCAGACGTTAAAGTAGGGACCCGCAAAGAGACCTTGATGCTAAGTACGGTTCCGCAATTTGCGGCACCGTAATTAGCGCCTTCCCCATTCCCATTGAGCCCTATGGGGCAAAAATGGGAATGGTGAAGGGCCATGGCGGCATGGGGAATTACCGCCCCGCCAACCTTGGAATGGGGTGGTAATTCCCCATTCCGCCATGGCGGACACCGGCAAGGACCATGGTGCTAATAGCACCATGGTCCTCCGCCAGGGTCGTAATGAGGCCCATAATGTCTCATTACGACCCAGGCGCTAAGTGGTTAACGGCCCCGTAAAAGGCTGCGGCGCCGTTAATCACTTAGCGCCTTACTACGAGGTCCCTTTGCGAGACCCGACCTGAACGGCTGGTCTGGACCAGCCGTTAAAGTAGGGACCCGCAAAGGGACCGCGCAGGCAATTACGGTACTGCAATTTGCGGTACCGTAATTGCCGCCTTCCCCATTCCCATTGAGCCCTATGGGGCAAAAATGGGAATGGGGAAGGGCCATGGTGAATTGGGGAAATACCGCCCCGCCAACCTTGGAATGGGGCGGTATTTCCCCATTTCACCATGGCGGACTCGTTACAACACCGGCACCAACCATGGTGCTAATAGCGGGGCCGATATGGGACCGGCCCCCTTCATTCCGTCAGGGCCGATTACGAGGTTCCCTTTGCGGGACCCGGACCAGGCGTCTGGTAAAACCAGACGTCTTTTCCGGGTCCCGCGAGGGGAAGAGGGAGGTAATAACAGGTCACTTGTGATGTGCCCGTTATTACCTCCATCCCCATTCCCATTGAGCCCTATGGGGGCTCAAATGGGAATGAGGAATGGTTCCTGCAAGGAGGACTTACCGGTCCTCCTATGTCAGAATGACCCGGTAAGTCCCCATTGCAGGAACCCGGTAAAGGAGCCCGGTTTGGAGGCAGCCATGGTGCTAATAGCACCATGGCTACCTCCAAACTCGTAATGAGGCCCCTATTCAATTATTCTGCCTGCAGTGATTTTATTAAACCCCCGATTGACTAGCCAAGCCCTGTCCTCATACCTTGATTAGTTGTTGGCACTGTTGGCGAGGAATAACTGAATTATCTGAGTTTTAGGATCATTTATCTCAAGGCTATTTTAAGATGCTGGGCCAGCAGTTCATTTTATGAGTCCTTCGGGGTCTTTGGGAATGAACCCCAAGGGATGTGTACCACCAGCTGCAAAGGGGCTCTCTAGTTGCACATAGGGGGTCATTACGACCTTGGAGGTAACCATACTGCAATTTGCGGCATGGTTATCCCCTTACCGGGTACCGGGTTCGGGTTCCTTGAATGAGGAATTACCGGGCCATTCCAACCTTGGAGGACCCGGTAATTCCTCATTCAAGGAACCCGCACCCGGTACATCCCCATTCCCATTGCCCTAGTGCAAAAAAGATACATTTTTGATGCATTTTTGCATCAGGGCAAAGTTTGCCCTAGTGCTAATACCATTCCGTATTAGCACTAGGGCATAGGGCAAACTTTGCCCTTGGTTCAAAAATGCAGTAGAAATGTTTCTTTTTTTGTACTTGGGCAATGTTTGCCCTGGTGCTTTTAATATGCCAAGCTGCCCTTGTCATGATGCAGTAGTTTTCTAGTGTGTGCCACTGTTTTTAAAAATAGGGCAAACTTTGCCCTAGTGCTAATACTTTGCAAGTTTGCCTTTGGATTGGTTCTAAGTTTCTGTAATCTGGCCCCCGGTCTGCTAGTGGGACACGATAAGGGCACCTGGTACCAGGTGCCCTTTGCGGGTCCCGCAAGTAGACTCGTAATGGGGCGGTAGGGGGTTGACGGCTCCGGCACCATTACCGGCGCCGTTAATCCCTTACCGCCAAGGTTGTAATCTTCTAACATATAATTGGAAAAATAAAAGGCCACCGCACGCTAAACAAAATTGGAGAAAAAACACAAAGGGCCTCATTACGAGGTATGCCGGTAGCCATGCCGCTATTGGCGGCATGGCTGCCGGCAAAACCGCATCCGTGTCCGTGTCCTCGGAATGAGGAATTACCGGACCATTCCGAGTTCGGATGGCCCGGTAATTCCTCACTAGAGGACACGGACACGGTTCATCCCCATTCCCATTTCAGCCCCCATAGTGCTGAATGGGAGTGGGAGAGGGAGCAAACAACGGGCCATAACGAGATGGGCAAAATGTTGATTGTTGCAATGACCCTGAGTTAGGGGGGCGTACAAAGCTGGTAAAGGCCCGCCAGCCTGAGCCTAAGTAGGCTCGAGTGAAGCAAGGGCCTTGGCAAGGGCTCATGGCCATTACTGGCCCTGTACAGCCCATTGAAGAAGAGTGATTGCTATTCGCACCCCAGGGTTCAACTGTGATGTAAACATTTTTTTCACGTAATGAAATTTAGTTTGGTTTCTGTTTGTATTTTCTATGGAATTGCCCCAAAAAAGTTTAATAAGGCTCTAATACCGGGCAAGTAAAGTTATACATATAGAATAGCAGGATATCTGGAATGATGGGGGCTAGTAAGCACTATTAGACAACAAATTGGTATTACAATTGTAATTTGCTTAAGTGGAAACAAATAATAACAATGTATGTAAAATCTAGGAAGAACCATCCTCCACAGAACTAGTTTTCCCATGATGCACTCTGTCTAACACAGTAATAAGAGCCCCTACTGCACTTGATGTCCTTAAATGTAATGAGGCCCACACAGAATTACAGATACCAGAATGTACTCTATGTAGAAGGCAACCAAAGGTCTACATGCCCTAAAATATACTCTGCCTGACTTGGTACAAAAGCTAAACATGAGTACATATCCCAGAAGCCTTGCAGTCAGAAAATGTTAAAGAAAGTGAGAAAACTATGTTTTTGCTCCAATACTTATGATTTTACATATAGACCAAACATGTATGGTTGGTATGGAAAGGTAGCTAAAGGGAAGAAAAAAGATTTTACAAAAAGAAAACGCAGTGACAAAGCCAACTGTTTTCACTTGTGTATAGGTGTTAGATAGTCATTTGCCAGGCATCTTAAGCCCAGGTCATCACACCATTTTCCAGCTGTTACCATCTTATGGCCAGGTAGTACCATTATTGCAGTGTCTGGCAAATGCCTGTCTCATGTCTACACAAAAGCCATACATTGCAGGACGGTCCTGGACACGAAAACCCTTATGTGAAGTTCTTGTCATCTTCTATATCTATCACCTCCTTACTACTTGTTCCTTTGCACAATGCCAATTGCATATAACTGGGATTTATCAAACAACTCAAACAGCTCACACAACCAAAATAAACCACGCATCACTTCAAAGCCATGCACTGCAATTACAGAGGCTATATTAGATTATAGACTACAGGACATCCAGGTAGGGCAGCAGTGTACTACCTAATGACATGCAGAGCGTTGAGATCAGGTCTGTGGTGGCTTAGAACTTTACACATATCAGAGTAACAAAGCATGACATATAAGGGTCTGTTATGTTTTTACTATAGTCAGTAGTATCAATGGACTATTCCGCTCTCCTTGTCCTTTTCCAATTTGAGAGATATCTGTGGGTTTAGAGCCCAATGCTCTGCGGATGACAGCTTCAAATCCTGGCCTGCTCAGCCTTTCATCAACCAGGGGTTCATAAGATATGTATCATTCAATTGGTTAGTGATCACTATAGTTAAAGGAGCTCCTAGAGACATTTCCTTTTGTGGATTGTACTACGTAAATGGTAATTGATTATGGATAGGTACGTAGATGATTTGCAATTGTCCAAATTATTCCAAACCTTTGGCATTTGAGGCCAAACAAATGCATACCTTGGTGGGTTTAAAGTCAGCCCCAGAATCAAATGAACTGCATCTAGGCACATTAGACCTAAGAGTGCAGCAATCCTTTTGTAATTGGAAAACACATTATAGACTGGCAGAGAACAGACCAGCAGTTCATTTACAAACTGCAAGAACATGAAAATGCTCTTTCCTTGGATAAAACAGAGAGGCCACGGAGATGTGGGCCTTCTGCAGATTGAAACCCCGGAACATGGAATATGAGACTACACTGGAGAATGGAATTGGAAAATACAGTCTGAGCTGACAGACAAAAAAAAGTATTTCACTTGTCACTACCACACATCAAAATGCTGGTGACATTGTACAAAATTGACCTTGAATGCGATTGGCAAAGCCCAAAGCTAAAGCCTTACTTTTGAATACAAGTGACTGTCATCCCAAAGTGCACTTTTTCCAAAAGAAAGATGCCATGGAGAAATGTGTGCATTCTGCAGCTTAGAACAATGAACACATGGAAAAATGAATCTCCATTGCCAGAGTCATGTGAACATATGTCAGGATGTAAAGATGGACATTGAGGGCATGATGTGGGATATGAAATGGGCTCATGGAAAATAAATTGTAACATTTAAAATCACCAATTTCTGTTCAGGAGAAAGGGCTTCAGTTTCTGTTCAGAACACTCAAATAATGACCTTCCCCTTTATCTTCTATCCATCTAAAACATCTCTTTGAATCCACAGCAGTGAGGAAGAAGGAATTTATTGTTAGTTGGGACCAGCAAATGGGTAAATAAAGGCAGCCCTTAATGGATTGACCTTTCTAAAATGCTTGGATTTGAAACTCAGAATGTATGCTCAATCTCCCTGAGTTCACGAGATTTGACAGACACCAGAAGGTGCTTTATGAGTCAGGGGTGGAGTTGTGTTCATGGGTCCAGAGAGATAAGATCAATTTTGCAGGCCTTTGACTTTTCAAGAATGTTAATGGATTTATACCAGCCAGGACCAACAAAAGGCATCAAAAGGACTTCCATCTAAGTACAGAAACGAAATGTACTGTTGATTGTAATAATAATAAACATGTAATTAATAGAATGATGCAGGGTTACATAGAAGAACATACTTTGTTAATTTTCTCAGGAACCATACATTGCACCACAATGGGATGAATATCAATGTAAAGTTTATAAAAGGCCTCTCAGTTGGATCAACTCTCATACATATTCAGCCTTGGGAAGTTACAACCTAACATATGTTTTTACCTCCCCAGAAAATGTCACAAAACACAGATTCGGGGAGGTGATAGCTTACAAAATTAGATATCTTTATAGAAAATGTCATGTTGATAACTGTTATTAGGTTAAGAAGTTTTTATCTTCTATCCATCTAAAACATCTCTTTGAATCCACAGCAGTGAGGAAGAAGGAATTTATTGTTAGTTGGGACCAGCAAATGGGTAAATAAAGGCAGCCCTTAATGGATTGACCTTTCTAAAATGCTTGGATTTGAAACTCAGAATGTATGCTCAATCTCCCTGAGTTCACGAGATTTGACAGACACCAGAAGGTGCTTTATGAGTCAGGGGTGGAGTTGTGTTCATGGGTCCAGAGAGATAAGATCAATTTTGCAGGCCTTTGACTTTTCAAGAATGTTAATGGATTTATACCAGCCAGGACCAACAAAAGACATCAAAAGGACTTCCATCTAAGTACAGAAACGAAATGTACTGTTGATTGTAATAATAATAAACATGTAATTAATAGAATGATGCACGGTTACATAGAAGAACATACTTTGTTAATTTTCTCAGGAACCATACATTGCACCACAATGGGATGAATATCAATGTAAAGTTTATAAAAGGCCTCTCAGTTGGATCAACTCTCATACATATTCAGCCTTGGGAAGTTACAACCTAACATATGTTTTTACCTCCCCAGAAAATGTCACAAAACACAGATTCGGGGAGGTGATAGCTTACAAAATTAGATACCTTTATAGAAAATGTCATGTTGATAACTGTTATTAGGTTTTAATAAATAACTAAAAACTCTTATGCGAACCTCCAACATCATGCTGAGACGATACATGTTTCATCAGGCCCGGCATGCGCAGACCATTTCAGGCATATGTATATACTAGCTGGGGTACCCGGTGTTGTGCGTGTCCTGAGGATGTTGCTCTTGTCCTCATGTCAGCAAGTCTTGTTTCAGTTTGCTCTGGCATCTCATTTGCCCTGAAGAAAGTTGCTCTTGTCCTCTGGTCGGCAAGTTGTGCTGTTATTTGTTGTTGTGTTACCAAAGCTCTTGAAATAGATTTTTGCTTTGCATCAGACTGAGCTTTTCCAAGTGATGTTCGGTGCAGCATGTTTCAAACACTTGATGGCTTCAGCACATTTGAAAAAAGTGATTGATTGTGCTCTCTTGTCTTGAATGAACTTAAGTAAACTGTCACCTTGCAATTTCTCATATTTGGAGTGGCGTGATAAAAAACATTCAAAATAAATGTTTTTATTTCCCTTTAAAAATGCTTTAGTAAACAGTTTTGAACTGTAAACAGTATTAATACATTTTAAAGGAATAACCAACATATCGAACATTTTGCTTCAGCTACTTTTCCAAATTTGGCTCCTTCTAGTACCTACTGTAGTGAATCAAGGTGAGCATCAGTAAATGAGGACATCTACGGAGTACATTTTTTGCATCCAAACATAGACTACAATCTTGCCCCAGACAAATGAGGAACCCATACAACATTTGGTAGCTGTGGGTTCAACTGTGTAGATTTGTATAGCCGGACAAACATTCACACACGCAAAATATTTTTTGCATATAAGATTTTTGCATCCAAACATAGACTAAGAACTAAGAACTTGCCCCAGACAATAGAGGAATCCATGCCAAATTTGGTAGCAGTGGGTTCAACAATGTGGATTTGTATAGCCGGACAAACATACACACATACATACATTCAGCTTTATATGTAAAGATTATGCTTAACTATTCATTAAGAGGGTAATTCATAGAATTTAGTGCACAAGTGGCGCACACGGCTGGCGCACAGCGTGCGCGTGCAGCAGTGTGCGCCAGCTGCGTGCGCCAAAACCCATTTCAGCGCACAGCGTATTCATGGATACTTAGATCCATAACCAGCCATGGTGCACAGTGGTGCAGCAACCTTGCAGCAGCGCCAGTTACTCCCCCAACTCCGCCCTGTGCGCCAAAAACATCGCACAAATCCAGTCCATGGCGCGAAGGCCAGTGGACCAGCATACAGCCCCCCAACCATGAAAACGTGTGTAAAATTCCCCACGCACCCCTCGGAATACACGTACCCCGCTCGCGCCAGCGAAATCACGTGTAAAACTCCCTACGTACCCCATGGAATATAAGTACCCCGCTCGCGCCAGCGAAATCGTGCGTAAAACTCCCTGCGCACCCCTCGGAATACACGTACCCCGCTTGTGCCAGCGAAATCACATGTAAAACTCCCTGCGCACCCCTCGGAATACACGTACCCCACTTGCGCCAGCTAAATCATGTGTGAAACTCCCCGCGCACCTCTCGAAATACACGTACCCCACTCGCGCCAGGCCTATCGCGTGTGAAACTCCACGCGCACACCCAGAATACACGTACCCCGCTCACACCAGGCCAATCACGTGTGAAACTCCACACGCACCCCTGGAATACACGTACCCCACTCGCACCAGGGCAATTGCATGTAAAACTCCCCGTGCACCCCTCCGAATACGTGTACCTCGCTCGCGTCAGGTAAAATGTGTGGAAAAAGTCCCCCTTGTGGTGTGGGCTGCCTGCGGGGCATGGGGAGGGTGGATGGGCTGCCTGCGGGAAATGGGGAGGATGGATGGGCTGCCTGCGGGTCATGGTCATGGTGGATGGGCTGCCTGCGGGTCATGGACTGGGGTGATGGGCTGCCTGCGGGTCAGGGGCTGGGGTGATGCACTGCCTGCAAGTCATGGCCATGGTGGATGGGCTGCCTGCGGGGCATGGGGAGGGTAGATGGGCTGCCTGTGGGTCATGGACTGGGGTGATGGGCTGCCTGCGGGTTAGGGACTGGGGTGATGGGCTGCCTGTGGGTCATGGTCATGGTGGATGGGCTGCCTGCGGGGCATGGACTGGGGTGATGGGCTGCCTGCGGGCATGGTATGGGGCGAGGGTCTGCCTGCGGGGCATGGCCAGGGGTGTGGGCTGCTTGCAGGGCATGACTGGGGTGATGGGTTGCCTGCGAGTCATGGACTAGGGTGATGGGCTGCCTGTGGGTCATGGTCATGGTGGATGGGCTGCCTGCGGGGCATGGGGAAGGTGGATGGGCTGCCTGCGGGTCAAGGACTGGGGTGATGGGCTGCCTGCAGGTCAGGGACTGGGGTGATGGGCTGCCTGTGGGTCATGGCCCGGTGGATGGGCTGCCTGCAGGGCATGGGGAGGGTGGATGGGCTGCCTGCGGGGCATGGACTGGGGTGATGGACTGCCTGCGGGTCATGGTCATGGTGGATGGGCTGCCTGCGGGGTAAGGGGAGGGTGAATGGGCTGTCTGTGGGTCATGGTCATGGTGGATGGGCTGCCTGTGGGGCATCAGGAGGGTGGATGGGCTGCCTGCACGTATTCCAGGGTGCACGTGGACTTTCACACGCGATTGAACTGGCGCAAGCGTGGTACGTGTATTCCGGGGGTGCGCGGGGAGTTTTACACGCGATTTCGCTAGCGCGAGCAGGGAACATGTATTCCGGGGGTGCACAGGGAGTTTCAAATGCGATTTCGCTGGCACGAGCGGGGTGCGTGTATTCCGGGCGTGCGCAGGGAGTTTCACTTGCGATTTCGCTGGCACGAGCGGGGTACGTGTATTCCGGGGGTGCGCAGGGAGTTTCACACGCGATTGGCCTGGGTCGAGTGGGGTACGTGTATTCCGGGGGTGCGTGGGGAGTTTCACACACGATTTGGCAGTTTGTGCCCTCCCGGGTGTGCCCACCCCTCCCCATGCCCCGCAAGCAGCCCACACCACAGGGGACCACCCCACACCCCTGGCCCTGCCCCACAGGCAGCCCATCACCCCATACCATGCCCCACAGGCAGCCCATCACCCCAGTGCATGCCTGGCAGACAGCCCATCACCCCATACCATGCCCCACAGGCAGGCCACATGGCACCATGCACTTGGGAGCCCCGAGGTATTCGAAATGACATGCATTGTCCAGACGAGAACCCTGCACGTCATCCCGAATACCAATTTGATGCAACGCCACCCCAGCTAGAACAGGCTCAATCAGTTCACGGATTGCCACATCCGCAGGGAGAGGAAGGCCAGTTGTTGTTTGCGCATCCCCTCCCTGAAAACGGGTCTGGACGAAGGCATCCCTGCTGGTGCGGGATGATGCAGTCACAGGATCAGGGACAGGATTACACACAGGCACCTCCGCGGCAGCCTGTGCTGCCTCCTGTCCCTGCCCCTGGACTGCACCACTAGCACCAGTGGAATCCCCCCTCCAGGCCCCGTGCATGGGCCTTCCACGGCCTCCTCCTCACCCGAACCCACCACCAACCTGGACGACTCCGTGCCATCTTCCTCCATAGGCTCCTGTATGGGCTCAGATGCCCCTACTGCTACTGAGGAGTCCACCTCCAACTTCCGCCTCTTGAAACTTCCCTCGGCAGCTGCGGCCATGGACGCGGCACCAGACTCCTCACTCCCGGAAGAGATGACTACGTGGGAGGAGACCTGGGCCTTGCGTCTCCGGCTGGCGGTGGGATCCCTGCCGCTGTGCTCCACTGCACCGTCTCTGCCCTCTTCATCAGTCGATGCTGCAGACAGGGAGAGACATAACACAGACATCAGGGCACTGTACAATGGTCGGATACACACATGACAGTTGCACATGAGTGTCAGTGTCAAACTTCACAGATGGCATCACACTCCCCAACACTCATATCATTTGAACCCACACACATACACAAATTAAGAGGAATCGTGCAGCAAGCAGCAGCATCCATACACACACAACAGCATGAACATCTGAAGGTTGGCATGACGTCACAAGCAACATGGGGAGTGCCTAACACATGCACACACGCCAACAGACAGACATGCATCTGTACATATCCACCACCTGTCACAGTGCAATCATCAGCAACTATGTCACATCTGCCAATTGGGTTCCTACATGTCTGTGTCACATGCATCCATGGTGTATCACAGTCGCCCACATGTCAAACACGCACATGTATGCCGTGCACGTACATGAAGGTGGAACCAGCATCCATGTGTCACACCCCAACCATGCCATAGTACATACACAGAAATGCTAACATGTGTGCATCTCCACATGCAGTTGTGCATCATGCTTTGGAACACATACACCATTGATGTGCATCACACATGACAGGACTCACATGCAGCACAGTCATGTCCCTGCACATACACATCCATACAACGGCCTTTACAGACATATGTCCAAGCTGCACACTCCTGCCACACCTCAACATGCACTGCGTCCAATAAGTATGCATGGACACTTACCGCTCGATTCCGGACCGCTCTCCCTCTTGAGGACCTGGTGGTGAAACCCTGGGTTAATGCGTTCTAGGACCCTCATGTCATTGGTGGTAAGGTGGAACCGGCGCCCCACTGCACCCGCTGCTTCCAAGAGGCGCCGGGCCTTCCTGAGGGTCCTGGACCTGAAGTCCTCCCTGCACTTACGGACGTGTGGTAGGTCGCGGGTTGCCACCCCCTCCACGTTGATGGCAACCATGATGTCCTTCCAGATGCTCTCCCGTCCATCCTTGTCGGTGCGTCTTCTTCTGTAGAGGGCATCATAATGCACCAGGACTTGCTCCATCAGGATACCAACTCCTGCAGCACTGAAGCTGGTAGTTCTCTGCCTCTCTGGCTGGGGGTCACCAGTGGTCTCTGGTGGTGTTTGCCCCAACATGGCAACCCCCGAGGCAGGTGTGGGTAGGAAACTGGGTCCTGGTGCTGGGCTGTGGAGCGATGGAACTGCAGTCGGGAGTCTTCTGTTCCAGCAGGGGTGTTCACAGCAACTGGACCCCTGCAGATGGCTGACGTGCAGGCACCAAATTGCAGGGCACATGGCCAGCAGGCAGGCAGGCCGCAGCAGATGGCTGGTGGGAGTCGGCTCGGAGGGGGGCAGGAAAATGGCCTTCTGGGCAGGAGCGTGGTCTTCTGTGTGTTGTCGCATGGCCAGCTTGATACGGAGTGATTTGACACGTGAAAAAACAGCACGTCAGCATTTAATTCGAGGAAAAGCCCTTAGCGCGTAAACGCGTATGTGACGTGATACGCTCAGGCGTTTCCCTCATCACGGGTGCATAGTGATTCAGCACGTGAAAAAACAGCACATTGGCGTGTTAATGCATGTAATTCGAGGAAAGGGCCTAAGCGTGTAAGTGACGTGACGCGCGCGGGCGTTACCCTCAGCACGGGTTAAAGGTGAGCGGGTCCCGGCAGTTCGCTGTACGTGCCTTTCGTGGAGACCGACGCGTTTGTTGCTACTTCTAGTTGTTTCACACGCCATCACAACTTCACAGCGGATCAAGGACGTATCTCTTCTTTTGGCGGGCATATTGGCTACGCGTGTTTTTCATTACTACGCTAGTCAGACGGTGAGTTGCGCACACTATCTTTCCCACTGCGGGTCCCCCTGTGTATCGCATACCGGTTTCTGAGGTCATAGTAGCCTGCGTGTCCCACGCATATGTGTTTTACGTGTCCCTGGGTGCCACCGCGTACTGCGGGAGGTTAATTCCACACACGTGGGCTACCGGGAGTTGCGTGCACGGTTTTACTGCAGTTTTGGGGTGCCTGAGTGTTGCGTTACCTGTCACTTTATCACCGGGGTCACATACAGCCTTGCAGGTGCACAGGGGTGCTGTTAACATCTTGTATCCCACCCCCTTCACCCCGATTGCCCAGGACAATTGTCGTGTACACCTCCCATTGGCATTACTACATCTGTGCCGGCACTACTACATCTATGCCGGCACTAATACATCTGTGCCAAGGTGAGGGGCGCCTCAGCTGGGTGTACTCCATGTGGCGGGCGTGATCAGGGACGTGGCCGGGGTGACCAGGGAGTAGGGGGACTCCAGGGTGTCCAGGGTGGCTGCAGAAGGGGAAGAGGCAGGGGTGTGCACTTCGTCACGATGTTGTACCACGTGTTGGTGCAGTCATGCCACCCTCCCTGTGGTTCCGGGAGATGCAGCTCTTGCATCTGGCACTGACGCCCATGTGACCCGGCAGTCCATTTCATCGACTGCCACAGGCCCAAAGGTAGTGGTAGCTGCAGGTGCAGCTGTGGACACCACCACCCAGGCTCAGGGTCAGCCAGCGATTGCTGCGTTGGCACCTGAAGAGTACCAGAATGATTTCCAGGAGGTCAGGAGGCACATGGTAAGTGCATGCAGGCTGCCCTGACCAAGGCACATGTCCCTGGGGCAGTATTGTCATCTGCTTCCCCAAGAATCTGGGTGTTGGCAAGTGCATGGGCAGATGCAGCCGACACCACCCCGGCTGTGAGTCTACCATCCAGGACAGTCCCGGTCAATGACCTTGGCACAGCAGATGTTGCTGCGCAGGGTCCAGTCAAGGGCACCCAGCAGCCACTGACGCAAGTCAGGGCTTCCGTCCTTGTTCCACCTGCCACTCCCTTGGCTCAATCCACCAGCGCCACTGCCCCTACTGATCAGGGCGGCATTTGCCAGTCAGGGTCCGGACCACTGCCCAAGAGGAGGAAGGTTGCACCTGCAGCATAGGCTGGGACCCCAGACACGGCTCCGGCCTCTGGCACGTCGAGGAAGAAGCCTTTCTCCAAGCAGGAACTGGACTTCCTTGTGGACTATGTGTCGGGACACGACCGTGATATGCTAGTGGGCCCGAATTGTCACCCTACGGCTGCCCAGCGTTTGTCCCACTGGAAGCATGTTGCCGAGGGTGTCAGTGCAATCGGACATGAGGTGTGCATAGCTCAGGAGTGCAAAAAGCGTTGGGATGAACTCCGACGCTCTACTAAGCTAAAGTGTGCCTCTAATTATAACATGACTCTGCTGACTGGCAGTGGGCCACCACCTGAAGAGGAAGATCTCACTTCACACGAGTCAGTCGCTGCGGAGTTCATACCAGCAGAATTGTACGAAGGAGTGGGAGAGATGCTGGACTTTGATGCCCCGTCCAGTGAGTGTTGTCGCGTGTTTGTCCAGACCATGTGTGGTTTGCTTGTGTGATGTGTTGTGCTTGACTGCCACTACATGCTATGTGTACATGGTTCTCATGTGCAAGTCATGCAATGCTTCACTGATGCATGCCTGCTGTGCAGCATGCTGGACATGTAGAGCAGACGGGGATTGTCCTCATCACCACACTTGCACCCTACTCACATGCTAGTCACCCGGCTGCCCCTCCGGTCCATGTTCCAGCTCACTGGCCCTTCTGCATGTAGCCTGGGGTGTCTTCCAATCAGCACTGGCACTATGTCATTGCATGACTGACGTGCATGTGTGTTCTGCCTGCATGCGGGTACTCCACGTGGGCATACTCCCTTGTCCCTCCACCCCCCTGCACCCCAATTTCACCATGGCACTGGTGGGTATCATGTTGGACTACTGCAATGACCTGTTCAACGCTCCTGTGTACATGCACACTTCCTCCTGCCAACCTGCCAGACACATACAGTGGGGTACATCCTTTGTCCTTGATGAAGGGTGTCTCACTCGGACTGTGCAGATGGCAGATGCTCCACAGGGACATGAGTGCCCATTCATGCTCCATGTGCATTCCATGCATGCCCCTATGTGTCCTTGGCAGGATGATAATTGTAGTATGTGTTCAGGATGACATACATTTAATGGCATTTGATCATTCATTCCATGCCCACTCTGGCTCAGTCCTGCATCACGCACATGTTTAGGGTGTCATAGTCTGTGTGGGGCACAGGCCTCCCCCTGTTTCAGGCCCCCTGACTCTGTTCAACTGGTGTAGTGCCTTCTTCACAAATGGGTGTACTACTGAGGGTTCATCATGTGTCCTGCTTACTGTCCCATTCTCATCTGCTGTGTTGTCAGTTGACTCAGATGATGCAATTGCCACTAGTCAACACTGTCTGCCAATACACAGTTGTCTGGTCAACCTTTCGCTGCCATGCAATGCCTCCCTGCATTTCCAGGAGGAGTTGCCTGTAGCCATGCAGCCCATTGCATGCACAATGCATGTGATGCCTGAACTTGCCCTTACACTGCCTTCATGTTAATTGATTGACATCATAATGTACTTGTGCATGTAGATAGTCGGTAACGTACACATGTTCTGCATTGCACCAACCCACTTCTGAGCCGTGTTACACCGTTCTACATGCCTACTCACTGCTGCAATGTCAAAGTGACCTGGCATGTATGGTCAGATAGTCACCCCTTCATATGTACTCAGTATTGGAACACCCTAGTGGGTGTTTAGCAAAGTTGATTGGTCAATCTGCGGCCTATACCAACTGGTATAGGCCGCAGATTGATTGTAGCCTGCCAATCGGGTTGTAATGACTGTGGAGCTGCCTTCACGTGTGTATGTGTACACTTTCACATACATCGAAGCAAGCAGCGTTGTAGCTGCTTGCTTTGCTGTATAGGTTGCTGTTCATAATCACCATAAGGGTGTATATGGACACGGGTGTTCTTGAACACGTTCACATATGCAAGTAGCTTCAACATTGTGTAGTGCAACATGTGTGTGTGAAGGTGTTCATTTACATATGTGTTCTCTCCAGCTTTATGTTCAATGACTAAAATGTAGTTGATTAACGGTAATGCTGCTGTGATTTGTTATGTTCAACTGGCACAATCCTGAAGGTGCACTGTGGTGCAGTATGTGTTCGCCCAGGCCCACTAAGCTAATCTGCTGGGGCCTGGCCGTGATGGTTTGACACACTGAACAATGGTTTGGGGCACATTAATAGCACAATGTGCTCAATCAGGCCCTGAGGGATGTTCTGGAGGCATCATGGCCGGCATCTCGGACCGTACTGTGCGTTATGGTCCCTCATGCCTGGTTGCATGCCCTCGCTTTGCTCGGGAAATTCACTATGTCTACAAGGCCCATGAAGCCCGGTACGAGCCGAGCTGCAGATGGATGAAGCTATATTGGTGATGATGGATTAGTGATGCATGTGTACATGCATATTACGTGTGTCATTGTGTTTGGATTCACTTCCAGCTGTGGGCATTTTGCAGTTTAGACATGCTTATGGTATGTGCCATCTCTTTGTTGCCATCTGTCTTTTCTGCCTGTGACATGTGCCTGACAGAGGTGGTGTGTGATGGAGGTGATATACTACATTCTGTACATTTGTAGGCTTTGCTATTTACACACATCCATTTCAGCTTTTGGGATGTGTTTGCATGTCAATGTCACAGGATGCATGCCGGAATTTCAGTTGTGTATGACATGTCTGCTTCATGTGTTGGCTGTCGATGTGATGTCTATGTGTGTGTGGGTTATGTGCTTCTGACATTTGTATTCATGTTTGTTTTTTCCACATTGCAGATGATGACGCAATGGAGCCAGAGGATGGTGATGTCAATCCAGACACGGGGTTGCTATTACACCACCAACCCGGCACAAGTGGGGTCGTGGGGTGGTAGGCCACGAGAACCCACTTGTGCTCCAGACCATCGTGTCTAGGGCTGGCAATCAGTCTAGCCCGGATGATCACTCTGACGTCAATGTTGAGTTGGATGCGGTTACCAGACATTTTATCGAAAAAAATTGGTCGACTGGACAAATGGTCGAACCAATTTCGTCGAAAACCAAATGGTCGAATTTTTTTTTGTTTTGTTATTTTAACCCTTTTTTTGGGGGGGGGTCCCCCGGGGGGTCCCCCCAACACCCTTTTTTTCTAAAAAACCCTTTTTTTCCCTAAACTACAACCTTAAAAATAAATATATAAATAAAAACAAAAATCAACCATTTGGTTTTCGACGAAATTACGTCGACTAAATGTCCTGTCGACCAATTGTTGTTGATGAAATGTCCATTCGTCGACGGTGAGTGATTTTGATGCAGACAATCTTCTGTCCTCGACACCTGCACTAAGGGGCCAGACGGTGTTGGAACCTCTGCCTGTGGTGGATCGGGACGCACGGTCACACTCCACACAAGTTGATGATGTGCCTGGGGCATCATGTCAACGGAGAGATGTAGTCCTGCAGCCGCGGGCGGTGCCAACCCAGAGAGGACCGCGGCTCCTTCAGCCCCACGGGTTTCAAGCCCAGCAACATGGTGGCCGTGCGCCACCGGGGTATACTGAGTGGGAGCAATCCATGTGTGCCAATTCAGAACAACAAGGGGCAGCAATTGATAAGATCGCTCAGAGCATGGAACGTGTGGCCCAATCTGTGCTCCGCCCCGCCAGGCAGGTGGAGCTCCAGCAGCGGGCAGCACAGTCCACGGCCCGCTCACTCAGGCTGGGCATGGCGGCCTCAGAAGGGGCACACCGGGCTGAAATGGTGTCTCTGCATCAAGCACTTGCTGCTCATGCAGAGGCACACAGGGGGGCCCTGAGAGATGACCATCAATCCCTGAGATCTATTCTGGGTGTGCTCTTGATGTCCCAAAGGCAGCGGACAGAGGAGAGGTTGGAGCAGCTTGAGAATATCATCTTGGCTGAGCTAAGTGCATGCCGGGAGGTGTTCCAGATGTCATGTCAGGCCATGCAGGAAGAACTCCATGTTACACGTGCTACCTTGCAAGAGGAAGCATGCGTAACACGTGAGGTTCTGCATGCTGACCTACGTGTCATTGTCGCACAGAACCTGGCTCACCAGTCCTGCAGACTTGCTGCCGACGAGGGGCAAGCTGCGCATAGGCGTGGTCAGGGTACTGTGCCACATCCACCTTTTGAGTCAGAGGGTGAGCAGGATGACGACTTACCTCCCACATAGGTCGGGCCGTGCAGGCGTTGAGCCCATTGAAGGTTTTTTATTATCTCAACATCATCGCATGTGGGTGTTGAGGTGCACCCTGTACCTCCCCCCTCCGTGGTGCCTCCCCCGGGTCGTATGTGGCCATTTTTTATTTTTATAGTTAGTTTAATTAGTTAATATAGTTTAAAATTGTTTGTCTATTGTGCATTCATGTGACAGAGGGGTGCTTTGTGGCTTTTGAAAGCATCCACTGTCTGTTCCAGCTGGGCCCATTCAACCTTGTCTCGTGTATGTGTTTGCAGCTTGGGGTCCTGACTCACATATGCCACTCATGCTTCCCCTATCCATGGGCTCGCAAGGATGGTTCTGTGTTACAACCATTTACACAAGGGCATTGGGCTTTCGTCATATCTGTGGCCTGTCTGCTGCTGTACTACTTGTGTTAACACCCCCTAGTGGGGATTATAGATGTTTTCTCCATGGCATCTCTGCAATCAATTTTGGTGAGTACATAATTGAACTGTCCATTTATTGATGTTGGTTGGGATGTATGTTCATTTCTTGCCTTTATATGTGCTTGATGCACTTCATGCTGTAGACAATAGCCTGCACCCTTTAGCTGTCAAACTCACACTGATGGTGGGAGGGGGACGGGTGGTGACAATGTAAAGATGGTACGTGTTGAGTACAGCCCCTGGGGATTGTGGCAAAGGAGGATGCATTAGGAATTTGACCCAAGAGGCACAACTCACGGTGCAGTCCTCACCTGAGATGTCCGCCTATAACACTACTACGCTCCGTTCCGTTTGGACGGCATGTTGTGTCTGTCTTCCCTTTTGAACTTTGATGCTGCCTGAGGGCACAGTTTTCCTACTGGACTACTGCTCTCCTACTTGTTTTTCACGCTCTGGTGCCTTTAGTTCCTGTTCTTCTTCCTGCTACTGTCCTTGTTGCATATCTGTCCGCCTGTCTTTCAGGCTGTTATTTCTACATACTCTTACACTGCCTCGGTTTGCCTCTGTACAATTCTGTTCAACAGCATCTTTCTGTTGCTCCTCCTGTCTTTCATCTATTACATCCATAACTTTATGTTGGCTGTTGGCTTTTACCAATGCTATTCAACTGTTGTGGCTCTTAACTTGCTGTTAGCTGTTTCCGGCTATCTCGCATTCTCTGTGCCTTTCAAGACTTCTGCTGTCTCTGCCTTTCTTTCTTCACGCTATCAGCTCAACCATCCTGTTGTGCCAGCCTCCTTGGTTATTTTCGACTCAAGCTCCAGCTCTACCTGTCAGGGTACAGAACCTGGGGTTGTGTGGGAAGAGGTCAGATGTAGGTCTCAAACATGGCCCAGTGACAACCAGCATGAAGACAAACAGGAAACTTTCAAGCCTTATTAAAAGCTTTTATGCCATTTCTGCAGAAAAATGAGCCTCCAGACTACCTTTCCCAGCAGACACCGGGCCAAGAACTACAAAAACCTGGCCACGTTGGGTGGTTCACACGTGCGCATGCGTGTGCAAGCAGAAGCACAGGGCTTGTGCTCAGACGTCGACAGAAGCAGACCTGTTTCCAGGAGCTTCAAGCAAGGTGAGCAGCACAAAGGGCCACACCCCAGCCAACCTTCCTCCAGGCCCCTCGCACATGCATGCTGAGTAGCGCCAGTGCTGGTGAATTTAGCCAGGTGTTGGGGGAGATGCGCACAGTACAGCTAAGCCGCGCTGAGGAGCAAATGCCAGGAAGCTTTCACAGTTGTCAGGGGCACATGCAGGGGGCGTCGGCCATATCCTCGAGTCCCCCCTGATCCATAGAAGTTAAGTTATTAGCGCAGTAGCGTTCCTAGCCACAAACTAATACAGCCGGGGGGGCACCCAGCGACACACAAACTCGAGTGCAGTGCATATCATTAGCATATGCAATTAGCCACGTGCGCTGCCTATAGAAAGCCGCGGGTGGCAGACCGCTACTTGTACTGAAGTCGCACCTTGACACATGGTCTAGCAGCACATCCAAGGCACTTTCTATCATGTGTGATTCTTAACACATGGTCTTCCATATAACGCGGGGCCACGTGCAGCCCTTACCACATTAACAGTGTATTAACCTTCACGGGGGCAAGCAAAACTATACAAACAAAGCAGCAGACAAGAGTGCTTGTTTGGGAAGGAGTCACTAAGTTCAAGACATGAATGGTGTTATGTGTGTTTGGGAAAAACACACACAGAATAGTCACGCTCTCTTTGCAGCATTGAACTGCTCCTGTTACCGGACCTGAGAGTGTGCAGGCAGGAGGCCAGCACTCACCCCAGAGATACGTCTCTCTTTTGCTTGCCTTTGAGCCATATTGTACAATGTGCATGAAGTACATGGTTTCTCTTATTGAGTATGTGCAATTGTCAATAGTTGTATTTTGTATTTTCACTACTTTCCCTTGCCCATCCACCTCCCCTCTCCTGAGCCTCTTTACGGTTATCCTAAATACTGATGCCTATCCAACCAACGGATCCCTAACCCTCTTTCCCCGCCGGGGTCTCGGAGGACTGTGTAAATGTTACCTTGCAGGCGCCCAGACCTGCGCCTGGAGACCTGAGCTGTGACACTACCCATCAGTTATTGCATCCTCATTGATTATTGTGTACTGAAATTGCTACCCATCCTGTTGAACCATTGTTCAGCTGTGCTACCTTGGTAGTTATTCTATCATTCTGCTTGGACATGTGCTTGGCCATATTCAGCGACTTCAAGTCATCTACTGGAGACTCTTCCAGGGTTTTTTGGTGCCTACAGGCTTTTTCCCTGGTTTGGGGGTTTGCTCCTTGGAGTTTGCTGCGATTTGGTCTTTTTATCAGTCAAGGTGGCCTCTGAGGGGGCTGGACCCTATTTACACGAAAGGTAGAACAAGGAAACCAAGAGGTAGGGGGATCGTGAAGCCAGGTAGACTACAAGGAAGAAGCCAACAGACCCCAGACACAGTTCTTCTGAAGGTCATGGTGATGAGTAAATGAGGGAGGGCCATTTGTTGTCGGACAGTACGCTTGGGCTACAGTGTTTGGGCACTCTCTGATATTGTCATTGTAGGGTACTATGTACATGACGTTTTCTGCTGGTCAATGGCTGTTCCTATGTTGTGTTTACTTTTCAGGTGTCAGGGGATTGTTGTGGTTTGACATACTGGGGTGTACACATGGCCAATGTTCACATGTGATGTGTACAGGACACTGAGGATGACTTGATTTCACATGCATGTATTGAGTGCATGTCCCCACTGACACACACACGTACACAATGCTCCACCACACATTCAACCACCCTTTCATGCCCACACGTGCACACAGATTGCCTTCTCTGGCATGCTGTGTCCCTGCAGCGCATGATCACTTACCATTTGGGGATCGTGTACATGCATCACTGGGTTATTTTTGTTGCTTGTCCTTTTTATATGATGCTCAAGGTGTATCCCCAACACAATGGCTGCTCACTGTGCTGTGTGCTGAGCGGTGTGTTGCAGGAGACACACACAGTACAGGGATTTGCGGATTTGGATTGGCCAATGTGCATGCCAACAGGCATTCTGTCTTTTGTTGATGGTACCGCTGGTGGCATGTATTTGTGTGTGACTTTGTATGTGTGGGAGGTTGTTGGCCAGTCATTTCATCTGATTCCATGTCAGGTGTGATTGTCTCAGGCCTATTTCTATTTATCACGTGTCACTTTGTATGTAATTAGTCATGTATTGTGCTTTTGGTTTCCTCTTTTGCTGTTGCATGCCATGTCATGGTGTGGACAACAGGGTGATGTAGGTTGGGAGGGTTTGGGTGACATACCACAGATTGTCATGGCCTGTTTTGCAGGGGGGGGGGTGCGATTTACACCTTGCATGTGTTCCTTTTGGTCACACAGGATTGGTTATATTTAAGTAGCTAGGGATGCACTCAATGTGGCACTTCCGTGGCAACATTCTCAGGGTGGTAAGGTTGTGACAGTTGACTGTCTCTTTGTCATCATTGATTGTCACCTGGTATGTGCCAGGCCTGTGTGCAATCCGCAGGGGTGGGAGTTTAGGTGAAAAATGTGGCCACAAGCTGGGTCCGGGCTGCCTCGCCATGTGCCCTTTCCCCTCCCATGCCATGAGTAGCCCATGTGCCTGCGGTTGGGGGTGTGGGGGCACCACCATGTCCACCGGTACGCCCCGCTGTGATGCAACATTGTGCAGGACACATGCTGCCACAATGATCCTGCACACTACTGGGGGTGCATATAGTAGCTGGCCGCAAGAGCGGTCAAGGGAGCAAAAGCGTTACTTGAGCAATCTGAATGTGCGCTCCACTATGCCCCTGGTTGCAATGTGGGCAGTGTTGTAGCTTACCTGGGGTGGTGTGGTGGGGTTCCGTATTGGCATCATCATGTGGTGCTCAGAGGGTAGGCACTGTCCCCTGGGGAGGTCATAATGGTTGTGATTAGTTGGGTTTGTGTATTTGTCTATGTGTGACATGCATGCATGTGCACAGGCATTTGTACTCACCTAGGAGCCATGTGTCGCCATGCTTCCCAGCTTCCAGGGCCCGGCTAAGGGCAGACATTCTGTATATGAAACGGTCATGGGTAGACCCAGGATAGTTTGCATAGACAGAGGTGATGATTCCATGGGCATCGCATACAACCTGTACGTTGATGGAATGCCAGTACTTGCGGTTTCGATAGATGTGCACAGTGGCCCTGGGTGGACGTAGAGCCACATGGGTGCAATCTAATCTATGGCACCAAGCACTTTGGGGAAGTGTGCCACCCTTTAAAAGTCCTGCAGCACGGCCTGCCTTTATGCGGGTGTTCTGGGCATGTATATGTGCCTGCGGACTGAGGGACGCGCAGTCATGATTGCCAACACCTGGTGTAGGCAGCGTGACTTCGTGGCCTGTGAGACACCCCCAACTATGGCAGTTGTCCGCTGAAATGACCCAGTGGCCAAAAATGCATGACATTGAGCAACTTTTCCAAGGGGCTCAGTGCTTGGGAGCACGAGGTGGGTGATGTAAGGTCATCCTCCCACTCCCTGACCAGGTCTAGGATGATATGCGGTGGAAACCTGTACTTGCCATAGACTTGGTCGTCAGGCATCCCAAAAAGGCTGGTCCTGGGCAAAAAAATGCAGGCCCTGGCTATTCTCCTCCTTTATAAGGACACACACAATGCTGTTGCTGGAGAACCAGGGAAGGACTAAAACCTGGCTGGGATCTACACAAAGAGAAGCAAATAAAGGGATTGAGGCAGGAGGCCATTCTTAGATGAACCTGGCGAGGCCTATAACCAAGTTTTGATGTCTCCCCTGACTATCCAGAAGCCTTGAGGACTTTCATGAGCACAAAAACCAAGAGATATTTAAGTAAGTTAACTTGCCCAACCAAACCAAGTCTTGTGGGAATCTGTGTGATGTAATTGTTCCCTTTATTGATGGTCAGACCAAATCAGGTCCTTAGCAATTTTAGTAAACAATAATTGTATTAATTTCCTTATAGCCAATTACACAGGGGGTTTTTGTTGAAATTCAAAATCAACAACATTGCTCCAGTGTGGCTGAAAATATAGGCCCTCATTCCGAGGTTGGTGCTAGTCATGGCGTTGATAGCGCCATGACTAGCACCAATACCGGTACTGCCACCGACTTGGTGGTATGGGGACTTACCGGTCTATTCCGACCATTGCGGGACTGCTAAGTCCCCATTTGAAAAGCCATTCCCCATTCCCATTCGAGACCCCATAGGGCTCAATGGGAAGGGGGAAGGCGGCAATAACTGTACCGTAAATTACGGTACCGTTATTGACCCCGGTATCCCTTTGCGGGTCCCGTCCTTAACGCCTGCTAAAACCAGGCGTTAAGGAAGGACCCACAAAGGGACCTCGGAATAGGGCGCAAAGGGATTACCAGCACCGGTGTCATTACCGGTGCCCGGTATCCCTTTGCGCCCGTGTCGTAATGACCCCCATAGTCTGTAATGTAAATGGGCACTTCTATTTCTTATTGTGAACCCCACAATTCCCTAAGGGTAGGGGTGCATTAAAAAGGGAATTCCCTACTGCTTCTCATTCCCCTAAACCCTGCCTTAAAGCATAGGGGTTCCAAATGGTCAACTGAGTACCATGGTGTGTGTGCTGGGCCAGAAAGTGTCTTCCCAAAGTTAAACAGTAAGGAGTCACTGGGCCTCAATACAACTCTGTTTTTTTTGCTGTGCCGGTAAAACTGGCAGGCTGCAGCCGGAGTTGTGATTTTTTCTGGCACCTGACTCCATGGAAACACTGGGGGATTACGACCCGCTGTTCCTGGACGTCAGGCACCGGAAAAGTGTAAATCCCCATTCCCATTTGAGTCCATTAGGACTCAATGGGAATGAGGATGCTTCACAGAAAGTCTGCAGGCAGGAGCCGTCCCGCCCGCCAGGTCAGACCTGGCGGGCATGATGGCAGCCGCCTGCAGACTAGGAGTGTGCCGGCCCGGTAACAACAGTGCCGGTAGGTTTACCAGCACCATTGTTACCGGACCGGCATGCTCGTAATGAGGACCACAGATTTAAAAGTATATCTTCCACTGAAAGTGATAAAGTGGCTCCTGAGATAAGGGGGACTGTGCATTGCATAGTGACGAAGGAAGAAAGGTTTCCAAATATAAATAGGTGTTTGTTTTCAAAGGTTTGCTGTGTTATAATAATGCCAGCATTGCTAAGATTGTAGCACACGTCAAACATTTTTTTACTTGTGCGTAAGTTAAACAATACTGTAAAGCATTGCTAAGCGTGCAGGGAGATACAAATACAGGTTGCTGCATGTGTGAAATTGTTTTTGCAAACAGGAACGTTTTGCATGTTATTCAAATTAAACTTCATGTATAGTGTATTGCTAAATCCATGATCTGATCATGTTTCAAGGTGCTATATGTTATTGAAATTGAATCTCATGCAAAGTGTTTTGACTGTACATGTTGTGGGGTTAACGAGTCTGGTGATCTGTGTTATCCTGAACCAACTAATGGTCTCCATTTGTGTGAAAAAAGAATTGGTAGGAAATAAATGTGTTTGGGCTACGGAGTGAGGGGGTTTTAGTTTGTACAAATATTCCTATTCCTATTCATTAATAAATATATATTCTTTCTGCATGCCAGCCTGGTTCCTTGGCCTCCCTATTGCTGAAGGGTGCATGCCCTATGTGGTACTATATGAATCACAGACAGGGCTAGAATCAACCGATAAAGAATACTTTTGTGGCACTTTTGATTGGGGAGGGAAAGAATTCCCTCCATCGCTGGTTGCTGCATAAATATCTCCTACATAGAAGTGGGGGCTTGTGGCCTGGATCTATCTCTCTGTTTCTGATTCATGACAAGTGCATTGTTTAAGGGCTATTCAGTCTAGCGCAAAGTCAGTAGGGTGCATGGCAGTTGGTCATGCATTGTTAATATACCACTACTGGCTTGAACCCTGAGAGTCAGGGAGCTGTACAGTGGAATAAGATTGTGCAGGGTAATACAAAAATAATTTGATGTGGTATTGATTGTTGAAAGTTAGCAGGAGTACTGTGAGGCTTTTGCTCCTGTGCAGAGAGAGTGTAGAAGGGTGAGAAAAATGAGTAAAATGAGTAACATTTACATGGAAGACGCCAGGAAACATCTCTTAGACAAGTTGTTAATTGGAGGAGAATGGCCTGAGAACGAGGCTGGATGCTGACAAGCGAGAATTTTATAAGAGATTACATCAGTAGGCACTGACATTTGGCAGGCTAATGGGTTTTTAGATAAAGCTCTAGAGGAGTTGACTCAAAATGCACTTGAGGAGCAGACTAAAATGGCTCAACTCACAGCTCAGTTACATTTTCATTTGCAATTAATCAAAGAGAGATTGCAAAATAAAGTGGCCACTGAGACCACAGAGACCTGAAAGAGGCTCAGCAATCACTCATGCAATGGGAAGATAAAGTACTGCAAAGCCAGATTTTAGATCTCAAATATGAAAACCTCACTGAACAAAAACGAGCTGAAAACACATCAAAGAGAGAGTGTTGAGTGAGAAATGCAGTTCTCTACACCCCAGGACACACATAAAGAGTATGTGGAAAACTTAAGTAGACAGCGAGGTGAAGGATCAAACCACTTACAATAGTGCACTGTTGGAGGAGATTGTGGCTTGTAAACAGTCCATATATGAATTAAAGCATGAAAACAGTAAATTCATCATAAAAGATATTGGGCCTCATTACGAGTCTGGTGGTAGCGTGCCGCAAGAACCGGCAGGCTGCCGCCGGACTCGTAGTGAATTATCGCCTCTGTGATTGCCGGAATCACTGGTGCATTACAACCCCAGTGACCGGTAATTCCGTAAGCAAAATTCTGTTAATCCCCATTCCCATGGGACTCCATATCGTAAATAACGGTGCTGGAGTTTCCATTTCCATCTGCAGGCGGGTGGCGTTACTCCCTCCAGGTCAGACCCGACGGGAGTGACATCACCCGCCTGCAGAACTCTTAATCAGCCGGTCCGGAGACAATGGTGGCGGTGGGTTTACCGCCACAGTTGTTTCCGGCCTGGCAGGGTCATAATGAGGCCCATTGACTCACAACAGGAGTTTGATAAAATGCATCAGGAATTTAATATTCTGTAGCAACAGGAATTACAGCTGATCAAAGATAAAAATGCTTTAAAGGTGAAAATGGAGGTATAGAAGGGTCAGCCTGAGTTTCAGGAACTGACCAGAATCAGGGAAGAATATATAGATCTGACAGAGCATTTGAGACAAGCAGAGGCTGACCTATTACAGGCAGCACATAGTAGAGATGCTCAAGGGAGAGAGTATGCCATTTTAAAAGAAAAGCACAGTGAACATGTGCAGATAACACAAGACTCTCAGAGAGAATATGAAATGCTTCAAGATGAAGTACAGAAAATAAAAGATCGATTGGTGGCCCTTAGCAGTGTGCTTGAATCCAGCCAGTCCTTAGTGTCAGAGTTTAAAGTTCAGCGCTCTGAATATAAGCAGGAAATCCTGCTAGAGAGAAACATGAGTGAGAAATTAAATACTGAAATTCGAAAATATAAAAAGGCATTGACACACCCTGACCAATCAGGGTAAAAGATAGGGCCCTATGATCAAGGAGAGATGCCCCTTCGATCAAGGACCTCATGCCAGTTACCTATAACCTTCCATATACACATTTAGGAACTGACCTCATTCATACCACTTATAGAGAGCAGGGAAACATGAGGCAGGGGGCCTTACCCATTCCTAGCCAATCAGATAAGGAAGGGTAGTCCTTAACTGACATTGATGAATATTCACCTGTACCTAACAGAGGGAAGGTGGCCGGACCAGTATATCATGGGAGACCAAAAATAGTCCTTTGAGTATTTCCGACCCTGAAAACTCATATGATGAGAAAATCAGAGAGTTAGATTTACAGAAAATATTATTCCAAAGAGAACACCTTGCCTGCTTCGCTGAAAGAGAAAAGCCAAAGCTTCAGCCTAAGAAGGGCATTTTAAAATCCTCCACGTATTCAGGTGAATGGGTGAATTCCCACAGACTACCTGGAAGGAGGCATAGTACCCATTGGCAACAGTCTGGAGAAGAGACTGTGTTCTATCCTGTGCCAAAAAGTCACAACAGGGAAAGTGACCCTAGATTTCACGGCAGCACAGGTGAAAGTATGAGTCCAGATCCCATGATTCTGCGAGGTATTCCCAATCCCATGGGGATAGAGAGTGCCTAGAAGACAAGGAATGGAGTGCCAATAGCAGCACTGATACTGAAGGTGAATGGACTCAGGTTTAGAGATAGAAATTAAATACCTGAGTTGTAAAGGTTTTGCTAAAAACCCAATCAGGCAGATTAAGGACATAAAGAGCTTCATGACCCCATACCACAAGAACGCCAAGTATTCGGTGTGGGAACATTTGGAACTTTATGAACAAATGATTTCATTTAAATTAAAAATGATGTCAATTGATGGAGTTTTTGAAATTGACATTTGTGCCAGAATACAACAGTTTCTTTGCGGGGCTAGAAGACCAGGACCATTGCAAATGGTCCAACTATAAGGCAGCCATTTTAAAACACTTCTCCACTCACAGGAACCCGCAAGAGGCATGCAAGGCTGGGTACAATTTACAATGTGGGGAAGATCAGGCACCTTGGGAGTTTGCGTAGGAGTTCAAACAAGCATTCCAGCACTGTGATGCCTGCGGGTTTAGTGCACTTAACAAATGTAAAAATAAATACATTTGTCCAGACTTTCAGGTGGGTGAATACGAATAGCAGGGAATTTGTGACCACATAATTCCACACTCTTCCCATATATATAATTACCCAACTAATTTATGATTTTCATGAGCGCAGGACCCTGGAATGGGTAATAGAGCAAGCCACCAAGATATATGAAGACCAGAAACCCAATGACAGTAAAAACAACTCTAAAACAACAAAGCTGTCTATCACACCTGCCGCTGCAAAGGTGGCAGAGGTGAAATCTACCCCTCATTTAGGACCTGGAGATGGGGGGGGGTCTAATAATACTCCTTTAACTGATAAGCAGAATGAGAGGCAGAAGAGATCCTCTGCCCAGGCCCAAAAGAATGGTAGACAGGCAGGGTAGACAGGCAGGGTATCAGAGAAATTACTCCTCTTACCGTACCACCTTTGTAAGTCCTTGATACAAGGGTACAAAACTGATCCTGGGGTATATGCACACTCCCCAGGCACAATGAGGGGCTCAAATCAGGTAGGTACTTCCCTGGGAAAATTCCCTCCAAATTCCCCCAGGAGAGAAGTACCACTCCACCTCCCAACCCTCAAAATCGTAACTTCAAAAACAATACTCCTTCTTCTGCCCGGTTTCAGGACAACGGATCCCTGAACCAAGGAGATGGCAGAATCAGGACTCAAAATGATGGGGGAAATGTCCAATACCTGAGCTATTTCACTATAAGGCACAGTAACCCTTTCACAGAGCAGCAGCGGTGGGAGCAGAGACCAGAGACCTCCCTACAACTCAGAGAAAGGTACCCAACTGTAGTGACAGGTTCAACAATTGACCGGCAACCAGGGGCGCGTGCTGAGCATTCAGTCGAACCCGCAACCTAATCATACTTTCCAGAACCCCCAACACCTGGGTCTGATGCCCTTGGGGGAAAATGACTGAAGGAAAGTCCTGACAATCAACAGGGTACTGAGGATGGGGCCTTGGTTGAAGGGAGATGCCAATTCTTTGAGGAAGCTTCCTTTCTTACCAGAACAGAGCCCCTGGAAACCTCTCTGCCTGAAAGTGAATCTTCTACCCCCTGCAAGGTAGAACTCAAAGAACAGAGGGTTAACAGGAGAAGTAAGATAAAACCCCACTTTTTGGAGCATAAAAACAAAATGATCCCCTTTGAAAAAGAAGGATCTCTGGAGGATCCAGGTAAGTAAATGTTCTCTTTCAGGAATGTGGGGATCCCTTACAAAGATAAATTGGTCCCAAGAGACCCTGAGTCTGACAGGGTAGGTATGGAGACTGACCCAGATGGAGAAATTCCTAGACCCCAAACATATGAGCCAGAGCATACAGAGACTGTAGAGGTATCCTCCCCACATACAGGTTCAGAGAACTGTCTTCAAATACCCAGGACAGCCAAGAATTTGGGGAGAAAGAGGATATCCCCACTACACATTATTTCAAAATGTTGTTTAATTCCTACAGATTCCCAATGTCCGGCACAGAAAATCGCCCAAAATCACACAGTAACAGAGTCAATATTAAGAAATTGACCGCCGATCTGGCAAATAACTCTTTCTTTGTACTCTTGACAAAAAGGAGGGCAGATTTTATGCTCCATTCAACGTACAGGATTAGTGTGAATTATCGGCTCTGGTGAATACTGGTTTCCAAACTACTTGCCTGTCCAAAAAGGCTTTCGACCAACTGAATTTAGGAAGGGTGAGAGTCACCATATTCCCCTTATACCTCTTCCCGGATAACTCAACATATCGATGGGAATGATATTTCCGTCGAAGGGACTGTGGCTCTGGAAATAAACATTGTGTGACATTGTTTAAAACACCTGGTGATAGTTGTGACTACAGGGAGCACTCCTTGTTTAATGGGGAATGATTTACTTCGGAGGTTATCACCTCTGATTGACTGCGTGAACCAGGTTCTCTGGACCCAGACTAACCAGCCCATCAAACGCAACAAAAGGACAGACTATGTGAGTCTGAATAGCACCTGTCATATTATTTACCGGCATACTGAACAATTGAAAGTTAATTTCCAGAACAACCAAGTCCCCGAAATCACCACCATCTCTGTAGGAGAACAAACTGGTGATGGGAACTCTTGAAAATCAACCTTCCTCCCAGTTGCAAGTGGCATTCCACACTGGAAGAGAACACCCTGAAAGTTTATAGCAGTCAAAAATTTGAAGATACACTGAATCCCTTGAAAGAGGAAGATGCAAAATTGGCCCCAAGTCTGACTGACATTCCGAAAAAGGGTGAACACTTGTCTTTCTCCATTCAGATAAATGAGGGGGGAGGAGCCACTACTTGCCAGAGTATGCCTGAATAATGAAAAAGCTTCATCAGTGAAGGATTATTCGGGAAACTCCAAAAAGATCAGACTATTCCCACATATAAATTGATTGATAAATAGGAAGATGGCCTGGAAACACCAAATTCTAAACATTTCCTGCCTGGAAGGTGTATGCTAAAATAAATTCCGTTCACAACAAAATTAAAGAACACAATCATTAGGTAGTTAGAGATGTCCCTTCTGACTTTTATTTGGCAAGTGACATTCTAAATCAATTCGCAATTAATCTAGATTTGATCAACCACAAAGTATGATCATGACTGAGGGTAACCCCATGGGCTTTGGCAACCCCGAAAGAGAATTCCAGTCAGTGCAATTTCTGCCTTATGTGGTTGAAGTTCAGGTGGGAGAAGAGGTCACCATCCCAGGACAGGTGTGACAATTCACCTCAAAATTAAGAGAGGACAGAACTTCAAATGTAAGGATGCCTATATAAACTTGAACTCCTACCTCCAATAACAAGGTTTATATTTACATCCTACCCATTTAGTGGATCAAGAACATGACACCATTTGAATTTTGGTGTATAACAGTGACCGTCAAACTATCACTTTCAGTGTAGACAACTCTATTGGAATGGCGGTTGTTGGCCAACACTATTCTGTTGATTTAGGTAATGAGGTTATCGTAATTTCTTGGTGTACTCTTCATGCCCTTATGGGCGGAAGAGGATCCTGTGACATCAGGAAGGACGAGGAGGTATTTAGAGTTAACAACAACTACCTTGCATCCATGCACCCTTATGTCCAGGTGAACACCAAAAAAAGAGATCTCTACAGCCAACTGGAGGGTACCACTGAAATTGACAATACTGAGGTCTTTCCAGGTTTCAGGCACATGGTCGAGACATGGATCAATCTCGCTGATGCCTGTGTGACTGAGGAGCAATGACAGAAGATGAAACAGGTGTTCCTCGACTTTCATGATATCTTTTCAGTAGATTCATATAACTGTGGACATACATCTATCCATTCAACCACCATATCCACAGACCCAGAGATGGCTCCAGTATTTGTAAAACAACATTGGTTACCTCTAACATCCACAGAGTCACTCACATAGATTATTAAGAATTTGGAATCCTGTGGGATAATTTGTTCGTTCCACAGTACCTTTAACAACCCAGTACTCGGGATACTGAAGCCAAATGGGCAATGGAGACTATGTGCAGACCTGAGGAAGTTGAACAAATGGGGCTTCATGTCAAGATGGCTACTTCCCTACATCGATCAAGGCCTGAAACAGATTCATGGGTCAAACGTGTACACAGCCATTGATTTGACTAACAGATACTGGACGGTACCCGTGAGTAGGGAAGACCAATGCAAGATTGCCTTTGGGGGGGCAGCAATACACATGGACCCAAACACCCTTCAGATGTATAAACTCTGGAAATGAATTCAATATCTTCCTGCATAAGGACATGCCCAATTTAGGCAAAAATGCAAACCTGGCCTATGTAGATGATGTATTGGTGAAATGCTTGACTGTGGAAGAACATATTGCAGAAATTTGCTATGTTCTGGCCCAGTTACAGAAAGCCAGAGCAAAACCTTCCTTCCAAAAGGCACAGTGGTGTAAAACCAGAGTGAACTTTCTGGGGTCTCAACCCTCAGGTGAAGAAGATGAAAGCCTTATTTAAAGTAAAATACCTTAATACTCTGCAAGAGTTGAGAAGCCTTCTTGGACTCACTAATAGTTAAACGTTCATTGAAGACTATGCAGAGATCACACGATCCTTGATCCATTTATTAAAGACCGGTGTCAAGTGGGAGTGGGCAGTTAAACAACTAAAAAGAAGCCTTTCTTAAGCTTCTTTTTTGGCTTACCCCATTAAAATAAGCAGTTCTTCTCAGAGACAGGGTTAACAGATACCTGCCTAATAGTGGTATTGTACCAAAAGCACGACAAGGTCAACAAAGTTATCCCTGGCGCAAGTACAACTTTATCCTCTCTGGAGGAAAAATTCAACAACTGTGAAAAGGAACTCCTGGCGATGGTATGGGCATTGAAAAATGACCACCTGTTTATACAGGGCGAGCACATCATTGTAGAAACACCTCGCCAACCCAGTATGACAGGATATGGGTGGGGAATGTAAGTAATTCCAGAATAACATCATGGATTCTGTCCATGCAAGGTTTTCCTGTTGAGGTCAGTTATGGCAAAAACAAGAAGAGTCCTCTAGCGCAAGGATTGGATGACTTGCATGATTGTGCTCAAGAAAACTGTCGTGAGGACGAACGTCTAAGGACCAAAGAAAATATGGAGGCGTGCCTAACTACCCCACACAGGTTCTATGGAGAAGACACTTGCCAGGGGATACCCACAGTTTATGTGGACGCGTGTAACTACCATGTTGGCAATAATGAGGAAACAAACTAGTGGCTGGTCTTTGGAATGCCTAGGTGAATGATACCCTGGAGCCCTCTGCTGGTTAGAAAATAGGGCCCCGAAGTAGTCGGTGACAGAGCTGATAGACATTCATCACGCCACCCTCACTGCGGTGAGTGTGGCTTGATGAACCCAACTCAAAGAACTGGTGATAGTCACTGAGTCTGACTATGTCCGAAATGGGTTTGTGGAACACCTGATAAACTGGAAGAATTGAGGCATGCTTTGTGCAAACCATTAAAACATGGAAAACTGATCCAGTCGATTGATGACCTGGTGACCTCTAATGGTATGACCATATATTGGAAAAAGATAAGAAGTCATTCCAAAATCGAGGGTCTGGCTAAGACTGTGAATGATCAGGCTGACAACTGGCTAAAACTGTAGCTCTGCTTTCATAGATACGGACTGCGTGCTGGGTGAAATTCAAGTCACAGCTGTCACCAGGTCTCAAACTCGTGACAACAGTGAACTCTCACCTGCTCAGTGGAGTTAAGATGCCCCGGATGCAGATTTGATCACTGCACAAAAAGAGGAATTGTTGGAAAACTCTATTGAGACATTAAAAACCCTGTGAGTTTTCCTTGAACAGAATCGGATTATGCCAGTAAAGAGGATCTCCGAGGTGTTGATGAAATTTTCCAAAGTGTTTTGCATCCAAGATGGTTTGCTGGTATAGCAATCACTATCTGGAAGTGAACAGTGGGTAGCACCTACCTCATTCCAGAGCCTAATGTTGAATCATACCCATGTCGCAGCCACTGACAGTCATAGGGGTTTTCACGCAACATTGGAAATCTTGCATGAGGTTGCATACTGGCCACATATGGGCCAAGACCTCAACACATATCTAAAGGGTGTCTTGTGCGTGCACAATTTCGGCCAATTTCACCAAAACACACATAGCTCCCCTACAAAAGAGGGAAATTATACTGTCTTGTTCAGGTTTGCAAGTCGATTTTATCAGGCTAGTGATTTGCTCCTCTAGAGGAAACAAGTACATGTTGACTATGACATGCTTGTTTACAAAAAACGTGGGTAAAAAGTCTTCCTGCTCCGAAATGTAAGGCGGAGACAGCTGCCGCGCAAATGATCAACCACATCATCTCTTGTTTTGGCCTCCCGCAAAGGATTGAGGCGGACAGAGGAGGTCATTTTACCAGTAACATGATGACCAAGATGTGGGAGATTCTAGGGGTAAAAAGAAAACTCAATATCGCTGACCACCCGGCATCGAGCCGAGGGGTTGAGAGATACAATAAAATAATTATAAACATACTGAAGAAGTATGAGTGAAATTGTTTTTGCAAATTGGAAAGTATTGCATGTTATTTAAATTAAACTTCATGTAACGTGTACTGCTAAGTGCATGACCTGATCATGTTTCAAGGTTGATTGATTGATTGAGTTTGAAATTTCTTAAGCGCAGACGGTCGCCCAAAGGCATCTTGACGCTGGAGAATGAGGTAGACCATCCATATGAAAATCACTAAGGAAGCAGCTGACTAAAACAGAAGTGTCTTAATCGCTTTCCTAAAGGCCATATGATCCGAAAGTTTCTTAATGGAAGTTGGAAGTTCATTCCATAGTCTAGCAGTGACTACCGAGAAGGCTCTACCTCCAATCCTCGTGCAACGGTAGTGGGGCACGATAAGCAGATCAGCTGAGGCTGAACGTAGTTGACAATTGGGGTAATAGCATGTGAATTTGGCATCTAGGAATTCAGCACCTAAGTCATGAGTGGCTCGATACCCTATTCATAGAGCCTTGAATCTTATACACTGGCTAACGGGTAGCCAGTGTAGTGATCGCAAGACCGGAGATATGTGGGCTCCATAAGGGGTACCAGTTGCTATTCGAGCAGCCAGATTTTGCAGGCGTTGCAATCTTTGGATAACACCAAGGTGCTACGTGTTATTGAAAGTGAACCTCATGCAAAGTGTTTTGACTGTACATGTTGTGGGTTAAACAGTCTGTAATTTGTGTTATCCTAAACCAACTAGTGTTTTCCATTTCTGTTGGGAAAAGATGAATTGCTAGGAAAGAAAGTATTTTGGCCACAAAGTGGGCTGACGTGATTTGTGATTTTGTACAAGTATTGATTTCCTATTTATTAATAAATATATATTGTTTATATACACCAGCCTGGTTTTTGGCTTACTTGTAGGAAAGGGTGCAGGACCTATGTGGTACTATACGAATCCCAGGCAGGGCTAGATGGAACCGATATGGAATATTGGTTTGGCGCTTTAGATTGGGGAGGGAAAGAATTCCCTAAATCGATGGTTGCCTCATAAACATCTCCTAAAACCTTTAATGAGAGGAAAGCCAACATGAGACGTTACAGTGTATGAAAGAATACACGCCTCTACTCTGAAATATAAAACTGTGACCGATGATAGTCAGGTGATCGGAGCTGTGCATTTCCAACACAGAAGTTGTGGAGTGTACTTATACTGCACAAGTAGACCTAAATTACAGTAATCAATACTTCAAATTCTATTTCAGAATCCATAACAATATCAGAAAACATATGTAGAGATGAAGACATTGGATGTGTGTAAGGTGATTTATTCTAAGAACAGCCGACACGTGTTTTGACCATTCGGTCGTTATTAAGGCAGTCAAAAGAAATTCTTGGGATGGTCCCCTAATGAGTCTTAAGTAGAGTTTCATGGGTGGGAATAAATTCCCAGCGATTCTCTGCAAACAATCGCTGGGGATTTATCCCTACTACTTGCATCCAAAGGTATTGAAACCTTAATATAGAATGAGGATTCAGTGAGATAGATTGGCCACTGTGCCCTACTAAAACATCCACTAAGGCATTCAAACCACAAACTCAGGTGACATGAAACAGTGGTAATCGATAGAGGAAACTTGCAGCAGCGCAGTATCTACTTGTTTCACCCATAAAACTCTACTTAAGACTCATTAGGGGACCATCCCAAGAACTTTTTTGACTGCCTTGATGTTAATGTTAATGTTAAAGGACATTTGTACCGCGCACTATCACCACCGGAGTGGTTCCATGGCACTCTGGTGGCTCTGAAAGAGGAGGGGAGGTTGAGTTAGTGGGGTGAAGCAGGAAAAGCGCAAGAGAGCAGTGATGTGCTGTTGGCAGCCTCAGCCCGGTGGGTACGTCGGCTGGGCCTGGGGTGTTTGCGGCCGGTAGTCGTTGAGTACTGTTGTGCAAGACTATGTGTGTTTTTGTTTTGTTGTTGCAATGTAGTGAAGTTTGTGCGGTTTGTTGTGCTGTAGGTTTTGGTTGTGTTTGGTTTGGAGTTTGAGAGGTGTATGTGGAAAGGGAATTTGTTAGTAGGGTTGGTTAGTTTGTGTCTCTATCTTGGTTGAGGCGCTCGGCTTGCGTAGCCTCCCCTGATGCGGCTCTGCCCTGATCCGTGTCCGACTGGCCTAAAGGTTCCTTACTCCTCTGGCCCCCACCCCTAACATGCTCTCTCATAGCTCCCCTTATCCTCCCTTCATACTCTTGTGGGTATTGAACCTGCCAATGTCAACCTCTCAGGTAGTGTGGTGATTTCCAGTATCTCAACAATTCCACACCATTGTGGTACCTGCTGATAACTACAGGGCGGGCGAAAGTGTTGGTGGGATTGTCTGGGTTGGTTGACTCAGTCTCCGTGCGTGCCGCCTGTGTTCCAGTTTGTCCGGTGTCACCCGTCCAGGTGACGTGAGAGCTACCCTCCCGGGTCGTGGATGTCCGTGTCCTTTCCAGTTTCCTTTAGTCATCCATTTTTCGGTTTTTTGGTTTCCAGATTTAGTCTGTGGCATTGAAGAGCCAGGTTTTAAGTGATTTCCTGAATTTTAGGTGATCTTCAGTGTTTCTTATTTCTTTTGGGATGTTGTTCTAGGTTTTTGCAGCTAAGTGGTAGAAGGAGGTGCCTCCAAGTTATTTCTTAAGGTATGGTTTGAGTTCCAGGCGGATTTCGTTGCTTGATCGGAGGGGTCTTGCTGGTTTGTAGATTGTTATTTTCTTTTGTAGGAATTCTGTTCCTTGTCCGCTGATTGCCCTGTGAATTATGCACATTGTTTTGAAGGTGATGCGATGTTTTACTGGGAGCCAGTGTAGTGTTTTTAGGGCTGGAGTGATGTGGTCTCTTCTGTATAGTTTGAGGAGTAGTCTTGCTGCTGCATTTTGGATCCGTTGCAGTTTCCTCAGGAGGTATTCTGGTATTCCGAGGTAAAGGCTGTTTGCATAGTCGATTTTTGACATGATTAGGGCGACGATAGTGAGTGTTTTGTGCGTGAAGGAGAGGAAAGGTAGAATTCTTCTTGCTGTGTGGAGGAGGAAAAAGCATTTCTTCACTGTTGCATTTATTTGTGGTTCCAGGGTTAGGGTGTTGTCCATTGGCACTCCCAGATTTTTTACTACCTTCGATGGTGTAACGACCGAATGGTTGAAACACGTGTCGGCTGTGCTTAGAATAAATCAACTTACACACATCCAATGGCTTCATCTCTACATATGTTTTCTGATGTTGTTATGGATTCTGAAATGGAATTTGAAGTATTAATTACTGTAATTTAGGTCTACTTGCGCAGTATAAGTACACTCCACAACTTCTTCTGTATATTATCTTTGAGGTATCAAGGGGAACCTCATGTGTACTTTCTGCTGCATTTTGACGAGACTTCAGGATGTTGAGCGCACCACACACAGTTATTCCCCCACTTTTGTGTTACTTGCATTTCCAACATAGCGCTTTAGAAACAGGTGCTCAATCACTGCAAAAATTAGGGGTATTGTCTCTCATTGTCACTCCACAATCACCACCTGGTACTTGGCTTCATTAAGAAACAATAATGTTAGTCCACCCTGATCGTTTTACCAATCAGAATGAGGCTGTCAGGAGGACCTGCACATATGGATTTCTGTTATAGAATTATATAGAACTCTGATTTGCTTACTTGGAAAGTCTGCTGCCCATTAGGTATTAGTTTAACATTCTCTTCTCACCCTGCTAGTGTTTTCGGTGAGGTTTTTTGCACTAGCCCGTCCTTTCCTGCTTAGGCCAGCGTTCCATCCCACATACATGTGTCATAACAAGTTTTTATAAGGAGTCCTTGCAGCTCTGCTGGTCCTGATTCTCTTTGTTTTGTGGCATCAACTTTGAAGAACATAATTTGCACTTTCCATTTCATATCTCTGATGTTGTTCTGTCAGAGAAGGTTTATTGCCAGCCGGTGCTCGGAATCAGACATCAGAGTCTCCCAACAGTGACAGCGGGCTTAATCAAGTCCCTGGACTGATCTTTCCCTTAAAAGGATATGCAGGGCTTCAGTTAATTTCATGCTGAGAAAATACTGATATTCATCCGAGCACAGCCCCTGTTAATGAAGTTCCTACCAGTGGATCATTTTGTGATCACAAAATACAGCAATGCTTTTTAGGAACTGTATTTTAGTGTGCCATAAATAATGCATTTGTTAGTTCAACATAAATGGGGTATTCAAAGTGTATACCCTATAGGGTTAGTGAAGTATGTTTTACTTTCAGTTACATATGTCAGACAGTCCGTGCTGTGTTCAATACTGAGTTACCAGGCCAACTCAAAATAGACTTCCGATTCCCTTACGCAACCTTCGAGACCTTGGACTCCTTCAGTCATGGTAGACGAGAAAGTGGAGGGGCCAATTAAGAAGGCTCCCGCCACTGCATTCTTTGGTTTCAGAGTAGGGATGTATGCTGCTTAGGTGCCCCAGTCCATCCGTAAAGACTTTCAGGCTCCGCTCTCGAAAGTGGATAATGGTTCAGACCACTCCACCCTGCTTGAGATGGAATTTATGTTTGCTTCAGACATCTCCTGCAAACTCCTATACGTGTTTTTGAGCGGTAGGAGGAAGTGTTGCGGCAGGCAGAAGACGGTATTGGCTGCAATGGTGGAGAGGTGCTTCTGAAAAGGCTATTCTCCTTCATTTGTCCTTCATGGGATAGAAACTGTTTGGATAAAGGATTGGAAAATTGGTCAAGCAAGCGAAGAGGAGTCGGGCTTAGCTCTCCATAGCAAGAAGCAATCTGTCATCCCAGGAGGACTTATCTGGACCATCCATCCTGACATGCCTCTGTGTCCCATGGAGGTTGTTTCAAAGTTCAAGGTCATGAAAGGGGAAATTATTCTGCCCCCACATATCACTAACCAGCCCCCTTCACACCCGCAAACCTTCAGGTATGACTCCCCCTTCAAATTCCTGCTTGCTTCTAGCCATATCTTCAATGGGGGGGCTTTGCCATTTTTTCCCGATCTGGCAACAAGAGGTTTCAGGGTACTGGGCGTGTACACTTATCAGAGATGGTCTGTCTCTCAAATTCACCTGTTTACCACCGGATTCCAGCACCCGGATAGTCCCCTGACCCAGGAGCACTTTAAAGAGGGAAGCAGTTCAACTATGGATTACTCCTCTCCTCTCTAAGAGGGCCACCAGCCGAGTTCCTTTGGCAGAAGAGTGCCTTGGCTTTACGCCAACCTCGTTCCTGTGTCTAATCATCACTCTAAGGCAGGTCATTCATTATATCATCAAGACCGAGTCCAGAATGGAGACCTTGCAGTCAATTATACCCCTCAGAGACCTGGGATATTTTCTTTGTTCCATCTACCTTAAAGGTGCATATCTCCACATCCCCATCAAGGTGGTAGGTTCTTAAGATTTGTCACCCCTAAGGAACATTTTCAATTCCAGGTCCTCCTACTCTGACCTTCTTCAACTCTAAGAGTATTCTCCAAGACACCGGCTACATTGGTGGACTTACTCCACTCCCAGAGAGAGCCCATACCTGGATGACTGGTTAGTCCCTGCTCCTTCCTAGGAGGGAGACATGCACAGCATGATCACTGTCTGCCAGACTCTGGTCAAATTCGATTAGAAGGTGAACCTGCAGAAGAGTCATCTTATCCCAAATGCTTGCTTGTGCTCACAGAGGCAGACTTAGACAGACGTCTGGGGAAGATCTTGCTCCCTTCTCACAAAGCAACCAAGCTCCCAGACAGATTGACAGCCCTGCTCAGCAAGACATCAGCCCCATCTCGATTCTGGTTTCTGAACTACGTGGACATGGCAACTTATGTTTTGGTGGTTCAGTGGGCCAGGGTTCCCCTCAAACCAATAGTATCCCATGTCCTTATGTTCTGGAATCCGGTATCGCTGGCCTATTCTCTACAGATTCCTCTGGAGGCCTCCATCAGGTGAGATCACCAGTGGTGGCTCTTGATTGTCAAACTTGGTTACCCATTGACTCACCTTGCCTCTCTGATTCTCACCACCGACACCAGCACTGGAGGGTGGGAATCCACTTTGGACGGGAATCAGCTCAAGGGCTTTGGCCATCAAGGGCACATATGGCTTACTCCAACTGGGGGGAGCTGTGAGCAGTGTTTCCGGCACTGCCTCACCTCTGTCATCTCATGACCAATGAGAATCTTCCTATCAGGATGGATAGCATCAACCAACTGCTACTTTTTGCCTCAGGGGTGGAAGGCGCACAGCCCTGCCCTTAGCAGCAGCCAAGTATTCTGCTTTCACTGGAGGCCACCCTCAGCAGACTATTTCGATCCCTGTTGGATCTGACTCTCCGGCAGGAGGCCTTCAAGGCTCCATGCTGGGGATTCGGAAAGCCCATGCTCGACCTCTTTGCTTCCTGGACATCCCACCAATGTTCATCCTATTGCACCTGGCACCCCAATCCTCTGGCTTGAGGATAGGATGCTTTCTCTCATACCTGGCTCTTGGGTCTTCTCTATGCATTTCTTTCTCTTCCTCCTCTCAGGGTCAAACAGGGCGGGTACGGCAGTGATTCTGATGGCCCTTGTCAGACAGAGGAGAGGATGGTTTCCTCTGGTCCGGCAGATGGCAACAGAACCCCTGTGGCATTTTCTTCTATTCCCGTGTCTCCTTAGGCTTCCACTTCCTTCTGCCCAGGAACTAAGAGCAATGGAGAAGGATTGTATTAAGGGGCCTCATGAGCAAGGGCATGGCTAACAAACTACCAGCGCTAAGCATGGATGCCATAAGCCTGCTACTCTCAAATCCCATGAAAGTCATCGGCAGACTCTCTTCCTGGTGTAGGCCCTGAGAACTGCAGTCTCTGACGTATATTGTCTTATCTAACACACGCTGACCCTGCTGCTGTATGGATGCATGACTCAACTCGTGGCTGGACTATATGAATGCCCAATATGTAGGACTACCTAAACATCTAAAACATTACCCAGGGACGTCATTTAGGGGCTGTCAGGGGTCGTACTTGCGACCCCTGAGGTCTCCCTCGCTACCCCTGTGGTCTCCCTTGCTACCCCTACAAAATATGCATATATATATACAGAAAAACGTCAAGAGAGCAGAGCTACGCGCTCTGGGACCAAAAAATAATTGTTGACAATATGAAGCTGTGCCAAATTATCAACCTCTCCTCCCATGTGCTCACTAAAGCACAAACTTCTGTCCTCTCACTCGGACTCAATTTCTGTCCTACTAAAGCATTTGACTATGTCCAAGCGCGCCTTGACCTTGACCAGTTTATTCGAAAGATCAGACTCAAGAAATTCTTTTCATTGAATACCATCGTGCCCAAACCTACTACACCGCGGTTGGGTCGCACTAATCTTCTGATTTCAGATATTCCATCCCTAATGGATCTTGCCTGTCTTGAAGACTCTGATTTTGATCCTTCCAATTCTTGCCTTTCTGATTTCAATATTGACCCGGACTGGGATGTACATACAAAATTGAAGGCTAAATCCAAATTTAATCCCCAGTTCCCCGTCGGTGGATGCATTGAAGCCTTCAATGATCTATGTATTAGCGACTTGAGAAAACTAAGGAGAAGTACCATCAAAAACAAACAAAACCTCACTTCCGCCCAACGTGTGGCCATCAGCGAACTGCAAAGTTTATCAAATATCATCATTAAACCAGCTGATAAGGGGTCTAACATAGTCATTCAAGATCGTATACATTATGTGGCTGAAGCTAATCGTCAACTAAAGGATCGATTGTGCTATTCCCGATTTTCAGAAAATCCGTTTGGTGATATACAATCGGCAGTTACAAATCTTTGTACAAAATGGGTGGATAATGGTCTAATTGATGACGAGTTTGTTAAATTTCTTGTTCCCTCCTTTTTCACTATACCAACTATTTATTTTTTACCAAAAACTCACAAGTCTCTTATCCGTCCACCAGGGAGACCTATTGTCACTCTATGTGGCTCTCTCCTTGAACACATGGCTCAATATGTGGACGAAACACTATTTCCTCTGGTATCAGCTTTGCCTTCCTATTTACGGGATACCAAGGATTTTTTGCAACACATTACAAATACACCTTGGGAGGATGGTTTGATTTTAGCAACCCTTGATGTTGTCTCTCTGTATACCTCCATTGACCATCAAATTGGGATGAAAGCATGCAAATTTTTCCTTGATAGCCGTTCATTGAACTTTCATGGCCATAGCTCTATGATTCTTGAAATGTTGTTTTTTTGTTTAACCAACAATGTGTTTCTATTTGAAGGTTCGTTTTACCATCAGGTGAGGGGCACTGCCATGGGGAGTACTTTTGCACCATCCTATGCAAATTTGACAATGGGTTGGTGGGAGGCCACTTTTCTTAGTGACCTACTTGCATCCAGTTTTGCTACGCATATCGTCGCTTGGTGGCGATATATAGATGACGTTTTCGTCATATGGAATGGGACCAAAGTTGAATGGCTATCATTTGTAAAACATATTAATATCAACACATTCAACCTACGTTTTACAGAGTGCAATAGCAAGACTGAGATTATATACTTAGACGTAGTCGTGACCCTTGGAACAACTGGGTTTAAGACTGCACTACACAAAAAACCTTCAAACACTGGTTTACCCTTACATGCAACAAGCTGCCATCCCACGTCATGTAAACGCAGCATTCCATATGGTGAATTTATTCGATATCGTAGAAACTGCACCGATATAGTATCGTTTGACTATCATTGTTCCTTGGCGGCTATAGATTTTATCAAACAAGGCTATGAACGCAGAGTGATAGAAATGGCCTATACTAAAGCTCGCGGATTAAGCAGGAATATTTTATTGTATGGTAACAAACCTGCCAAAACCGCTATAAATGATGAACCACGACTTATAATCACTTTTGATAATGCCTCCAACCATGTCCGCAAAATCATAGAGCAACATTGGCGGGTCCTTATTGTGGACAAAGACCTGTGCCCTTTGCTGGCCAATCATCCTACTATTACCTATAAACGTGTACCCTCACTTAGGGATCAACTGGTTTCCAGTTTTTTACCATCTAATGACACTAATCCCTCTCAGTTGCAATCTCTAATGAAATCTCCCATAGGCTTTACAAAATGCTCAAAATGCAAGGCTTGTGCCCATGCTACTGCATGTAAATTCTTTGTGCATCCGGTCACCAAATGTAAACAACCTATTAAGTACTCGATAAACTGTGACACCGCTTTTGTGGTCTATGTCCTTTCATGCCCTTGCATGAAATGGTATGTGGGAAGCACCACATGCAAATTGAAGCTTAGAATATTACAGCACCTTAGGGCAATTAAAAACCTAGATCCCGCATACCCCATGGCTAAGCACTTCAGATCAGAACATAACAATGACCTTACTTCTCTTAAATTCTTTGCGGTGGCACATGTTCCGATTTACCCGAGAGGTGGAGATCGTACATTAAAATTGAGACAATTGGAGACCCGTTTTATCTTGGACTTTGACACAAAATCCCCCAATGGGCACAATGTTGATGAGGAGCTGTATACGTTTCTAGGCATATAACAATATGTTTACTCGCCATTATGCTTTTCTTAAATTGATCCATTTCCCTCTACTATTTTATCCATGTGTAATCAATTTATGTTTTTTAAATGTGGGTTAATCAACAAGCTACAGATTATCACTGTGTATCCTAAACTCGCTGATCGTTCCTTGGCCTGTGTTTCAGTATTAACCTTCCTTTTCCCTTCACCGTGCCTATGATGAGATTGCCATTATGGTTTATAATAGGGATGATGAGGGTAAAGGTAAAGACTAATTCCCCCCTTTATGTTGCTAAATTCACGACCTAAAGGACTTTGGATTGGTAAATAATGTGATATCTTGTGTCCATAGTTCCACCCTGGTTTTTACCTGTCCAGATATGTTTTTACTGGTGCACTTTACATAAGATCTTAGATTCACATATGTCCATTCCGACAATACAGTTAGAAAAATAATTGTCATCTAAATTTAACTATATTTATGTATTCGAGGCCAGGACAATATAGCTTGCCATTGATGGACCTGCACTTGCACTTTACCTCCTTCTCAAACATGTTTAGGCCAGATACCAAAAATAATTGTTTTTATAATTAATTCTTGACGATTATAATTTTGTGGCATTTTCTTGTTACTTGAACTGTGATTCCCATGTCTATTTTTATATTGCAATCATATTGGATTTTTAACCATATTATATATGTTTTTATCTTTGCAATTTTGCACAAGGCATAGGCTCCATTCCATCTCAGTAATTAGATGCCATTTCTGCACATTGATGCTGCTAATCTGCGTATTTTGCACAAGGCCAAACCGGAGGTTACTTCTATAAACCACTTACAATGACACAGCCTGACCTGGCCAAAAAACCTTTCTTCCCCCCCCCCCCCCCCTTTTTTGATGACACTACATTTTCTCTCTTTTATAATTGGTACCATGATGAATTTATTGCCTTATATAAATGGTTGTCTGTATTTGTATCAGACACTATTTGACGTAAGTTAATGTACTGGATTGTAATTAAATGCCAATCCAGCTTGGCTAGCCAATTATGGAAATGTATGGTGGAAATTACGACATATGACACTTGGCATTTTTAACAATTTTGTGGCATTTGTTCATAAAATATGATCGAGATGTTCGACAATTTTGTTCCTACATGGACTCAAACCGTTTACACAAATCAAATGTTGTTATTAACTATGACCTATTGTATGACAGGCATTTGCTTGTCTTTCCGTTCCAAAATGGCCACTGTTGAATCACCATGTAAATGCACCACCTATCTTTCATAATTGACATAGAAGATGGACTGTACACTTTTAAAACCATGTCCTTTGTCCTTTGTTTGTGTTACGTGATCAAGCGCACAGTTGAGCGCGAAACGCGTTGTAAGCGGGCCGTGCCTTTAGGCGTCCTGCCTCTGTTTGTGTATGCTGTTTCCCCAGCCTTTTGTCCTGTGCATTATGCACAGCTTATAACTTATTAAATACATTTTTCTTCTGTTTCTAATTTATGTGAGCTGCGCTTTTTTTGGACATGGATTCATGGAGAGTGCGGTCCGTCCCCTTTCCTCTTTTCCTTTACATATATATATATATATATATATCTATAGTTATATAGATATATATATATATATATATATTTTTTTTTGTAACAAATTGAAGCTCATGGCTGTGGCCAATGCCATGTGCCTCTTTGTTTCAAGAGTGGCTGGCTTTCTTTTTCAGGCTTCTTAAAAAAGCAGGGGGTTCCACAAGTTTAACACTTTGAGTAGTGACCCTAAATAAGAAAGAATAGGAATGACAAATACTTTGTCTTTCTGGAATTCTAAACAATAATTGCTAGATCCTTTAAAGCTTTATTTCAGGCACACTTCAGGGGGTGAATCACAGATTTAGTTTGTTCTTAAACACTTCAAATTCACAATGCAGACAAAATCCTCCAAAAAGCATTTAGAGTAGAATAAGCATCCATTTCGGACTATGGGCCTCATTACGAGTTTGGAGGTAGCCATGCCCTTAATAAGGGCATGACTGCCCCCAAACTCGGGTCCGGGTTCCCCGAATGGGGAAATACCGGGCCATTCCGTCCTTGGAGGGCCCGGTATTTCCCCATTCAGGGAACCCGGACCATCCCCATTCCCATTCGAGCTCCCATAGGGCTCAATGGGAATGGGGAGGATGCAAACAACGGGCCTGTTAATAACGGGCCCGTTGTTTGCATCCTGGTTTCCTCGCGGGACCCGCTAAGGACGTCTGATTTACCAGGCGCCCTTACCGGGGTCTTGCGAGGAGAACTCGTAATAGGGCGGTAATGGGTTAACAGCTTTTTCACCTTTACCGGCGCTGTTAACCCCTTACCACCCACCTCGTAATGAGGCCCTATGTATTTTTCTTTTCGCAAGTTGCATTTATAGCATGTTTTTTCTGCCAATACATATGGTGATCCATTCTTGTATGAAATGCATATCACGTAACAGTGATATTGTAACCATATTTTTCATAGTGTACTTAGAAACAATGCTATGTGATGCCACTTCGGTCAGGTCCTTGACTGGTTCCAAGCTTTTTTGACCGACCGGACCCAGTCGGTGTCTCTGCCTCCTTTTCGTTCCCCTCCGGGATTACTCCTCTGTGGCGTTCCGCAGGGATCGGCTCTCTTCCCCATTCTTTTTAAAATGTACATCAGCCCTCTTCTACTCCTCATACTGAGGATTATTACTCGTATGCCGACGATACGCAGATCCTGGTTTGTCTTGATCTCACCAGGGCTGATACTGCATCTCGGCTACAAAGCTGCCTGGAAGATCCTGGCGCCTGGATGGCGACCAATTGGGTAAAGCTCAATGGCTCAAAAACTGAGGTACTGGTGGTGGGTACTCCCAACCCCCACTCTTTCTGGACCCCTGACTTCTGGCCCTCCTCATTAGGCATATGCCCTACACCCACAACCTCAGTCAAGAATCTGGGTGTCCTGCTCTCTTCTTCCCTTTCCATTGCACCCCAGGTGGCATCTGTGTACAAATAAGGGCATTTCAAACTGTGGATTTTGCATAACGGGCTTCCCTTTATTCCGACTAAACATCATGCTCCTGTGGTGGCTGCACTGGTCCTGAGCACCACGGACTATTGTAAATCTCATCATATAGGTCAGCCGAGTCACCTTACTGAACGCCTTCAACTGCTCCAAAATTCTGCGCCAGGACGGTTATCCGCCCCCCCCCGTGCACACATGACGCTGCTTAGACAACTACATTGGTTGCCGATTGAGAAGCGCATTCTTTTTAAATCTCTATGCCTGCTACACCGCGCCTTCTACAATCAAGGCGCTGAATATATACAGGAAAAATGTTCCCGTTATGTGCTATCTCGGCCTTTGCTCTCTCAGTCGGCCCTACTGATCGCTGTTCCTCGCATCAGGCTGTCCCGGATGGGCGGCCACGCCTTCTCTGTGAGGGCCGCTATTACTTGGAACAGCCCCCCCTTTCAGCTCCGTGCCAACGAAAACCATTTGGTCTTCCGACGTGACTTAAAGACCTATCTGTTCTAGTTCTTGCTGCTGCATCTTGCTGTCTACCTTAGTGCCAAGATACCTTCGAGTAAACGCTGCGCTTTAGAAATTCTCTAACATAACACTTGCTGTTTTGTTAAGGGGTAAACAGTCGTGTTCCATCGCTTCCTGTGATGTCACTTCGGGATGGGGCGAAATGACATCACTTCCTGGGTTGTCATGAGATGTCAAAGGTTGTCTGATGTCACTTCCACTACCCCTGGAATTTTGGTGAAATGACGTCCCTGACATCACCTTCAGTTTACTCAAAATGTGGCATTGCTGCTTATTTTTAAGCTTCACAGTTTTTCCTCAATTTCTAGAGCCAGGCGTTCTTTGCACGGTTCACCAATATGCCGCGTGTCACATTTAAAATACTTTGCCTGGTTTTTAAGTGCCTATACGGTTAAGCACCTCCTTGCTTCTCTCAGAAAATACCAATTCATCAATCCCCCAACCTCCGAACACTCCGATCCTCACATGCCTTACCTTTGGAGATCACCACCTCTCGGTATATCGCTAGAGGTGATTTTTCATGTTTAGGCCACATCTTTGGAACTATTTTCCTCCCTACATCCTTTCCTTGAATTCCCGTCTGAGCTTTTTGCCTGAAATGATTGCTTAGACTGGTGTCATGATCATACTATGATCATCTATGTCGCAGGTCTATGTTCTATCTGTGCCCAGATGCAGTTCACTGCCTGCTACTTTCCCAGTTATGCACATTATAAATATTACATTACATTACCCCTGTTTTAGCCACCACTGCTCATTCCGGAAATTCTCAGGGAGGGATATAAACTAGGGTTAGAGGTGTCCACCCTCCGGGCTCAGGTGGCAGCCATCGGGTCTTAAGATGACTGCGGGGAGGCGAGTGGGGATTGGGGAGGCAGAACACGTTTTAGCCCAATTTTCTGGTTCTCTTGACCCCCATTAAGTCTCCTTCTTGTCCTTTCCTATCTGGACTCTGCTCCCTTTGAACCTTTAGCTGAAATCTTTCTTAAGTTCCTCCCCCTTTACGTGCCATTACCTCGGCTGGATGCCCACGATAATTGGGCGTTTGTTTTATTTCTTACCTTCACACTCTGCCAGAGGGTCTGGTTCTGGGCCCTTCCCTAGATTTCCACCTTAAGTTACATCGGCATTTCACCTCAATGAGGGCTTAGTTCTTCCATCCCTTCTGGGAGAGGTGGTTAACTGTTCAGAGGGCTTGCTGCGTCCGTTGGATGTGTGCAGATCAATAAGGAATGGCCCGGAGAAGATGGCTTCCATTTGGATATGAGAGTCTCTCTTGATTACTTCCAGCTGTGGGCATTTGCGGGGATAGAGCCACAAATACCTGCTATTAGCCCCTGGTTTAAGCTGGTGATGTCTATGTCCTACCATTTGGCTAGGATTCCTTCTCCCGGCGCCTTTCAGGGCGATCAGCCAGGGGGTTTGCACCTCATGAGCATCCTTGCAGGGTGTTTCACCCTCAGACACTGCTTTTGGGTGCCCTTCTCTAGTGTGTTATATACAATCTCTGTGCCAGGATTGTTTGTGTCTCTCCTGCACCTCTACTATTCAAGGAATGTATTAATCTTCTCAAGATCATATCTTCTTTAACAATTGTTGTGCGTTTTTGGACTATCTTTGTCCAGTTTCTTCACCCTCACACACTGGCCAGGCAGCCACTCGGGCTATGCCAGTCCAAATTGTTAGGCATTACTGCACCTCTGTCTCTCTGAGGAGGCCACCACCTTCGGGTGAGCTCTAAGAGCACACCACACGCTGTACCCATGGAATACAATCACTTCATATAGGGTGCCTACATTTTAACTTCAATCACCGTGATTGTTTTTGGATACGTATTATTGAGGGTAGACACGTATCCTTCATGTTGGCTGTTTTAAGACGCCTAAATGAAATATTTACCTTGCTGGATGCATCAATCGAATTATTTTATTAGGATGTTGTGCTTTCGCCTTTAGTTTGGCCCTCCTTTTAAGACCTTTTAAGGCTGTGTGATGAAATATATGTATTTTATACTGGATTTCCATGTACTTGTTTTACAGTGTATTTGTGTAAGCTTTGTTACAAACCAGAATCACAATAAATGAATACAAACATCACTGGTGTGCAGATTCTGAGGTTCTGCTGTCCTTATTCCTTCTTCTCAGTGCCCAGTCCCACCTTGCTACATCCAGCTGGTTTAGGGCTGGAACGAGAAAAAGGGATGTGGTGGTAAACCCTGGATTTCTTACATTAATCTTCATTACTCAGAGTCCTACTCTTCCTCGTCACATTCCTACTCCCTACACAGGGGAGTTGGGTCTGGTCTGGACACCTGCTCGGGCATTGCAGGGGGTGAGAGAGAGAACTTTGTCTTGCTGACAGTTTTGATCTGTCAGTGTGGGTTTTAGGATACCGAGGCTGTGCCTCATTACTGCGTGAGTGCGTAATCGCGGTTTGATATGCTTCTTGAGCTGTGTTCTAGGCACAGTGGAGACGGTGTCACTGGGTCAGCGCTGCAGGGGGGTGATTGGGCGGATGCTCCTTTTATACAGTGAGTCATATGATGGGGGAGGAGCATCCGCCCTCTGGAATGAAGGATCACATTTTTTAACAACCTTGTTGACACATCCGGGAAGTGTGTTGAACTCTTTGGTTTAGGACTGTGGCTAGGAGAGGTAGGACGTGGGCCAATATTATGCTAGTACAAGGCAGATCTTCATCCGATTACTCTTAAAATACATACGCCAGGTTTTCTAGTGGGAAAGATGACTGCGTACGCGTAACATACAATCCTCTTAAAATGGAGAACGGTTTCCATGCATTTTCGTTAAATTGATGGATATTTAAAGAACTTCAAAGCTATTTCACGTATTTTGTATTCCGCGAAGAAGTAGCCCTCTGACTTGAATATTACTCGTATTGACCGTCAAACGTGCTTGGCGACTTTCATCCCGAACTATGTGTTCGTGTGGTGCCACCTGGTGGACACTTTGATGTTTACAGTAAAGTACACTTACACTCTGAGGCCTGAGGTGAAAGAAATCACATTGCACAAGAACCTGTGAGCAAAATTAGTTCCCATGGTGAGTTGCTAAAAATGAAATGCTCTGAAATCATGCCAAGGCTTAATATGTATCCCAAACAAGCTGACACTCACCAGTTCGCACCAGGCCTGCCACTCGCGCACCTGAAATGCAGTGCTACGCCTTTTCACGCCTCCACTGTGCCTGGATTATTTATGTGTTTTTTAAATAATTGTTTTGTGAGGCCTTTGAGAACGAAGTCTTCGTCTCGAAATACAGCAGAGCACAGTGCATACATCTGAGTTAGGCAAACATACACGAAACATGGCCGGAAGCCCTGCTACATTGCAGGAAGATTGGCTAATTCTCGTATGCATTTGGGGGTTGGAGTTTCTCAAACTGCGGCTCGACGCTGTATATCTTTAGTGCCTAAAAGGGCAAGCGTTCCCATCATGGAAGGCTCCCATCTGGCATGCCTGATTACTCACCAAGGCCCAGATTCTCTCCCCTCGCTCAACATTTTGCACGGCAGCAAAGGGGGCCTGCTGCCCCCCCCCCCAGAGCATGGAGGACAGATTCTGGACTTTTTGGAGCGGTTTGGAGCTTTTTTCTCAGCTTCTGCCTCTGTGAGAGCATTCAGAGGCGCCCTGCAGCTGGTAGAAAGTGCCCAAGTCCTCCTCCCGCTGGCTTCCTGGGTGGCTAATCATTTGCACGTGTCTTTGTTTCCAGCATTGCCCTTCTAATGGACAGCAGTTTAATTAATAGGTTCATCGCCAGCTCCTGTGGCCTCATTACATCAGTGGGGAGTGTGGCGCTGCCTGATGACAGGCACGTACGCGGCGGCGTGACGTTGCACGTCACCGCATGCAACATAAATAAACGGGGCGTTTCCCGGCCGCGCAGAGCATCCGGGAAGCCCGAACAGTGAGGACGCGTGTGATAGTTTCGTCCTTAATAGATGGGGGCTACGGGACCGCATTGGGGTATGGAGGAACCCTCAACAGTGGCGACGAGTGGGGGAAACGATGCCCGGGCCCGGCGGTGACTATTGATTATTTTTTTCACCGAAACGAGGTGGATGCAACACTTTGTTTCTTTGCCGCGGGTAGTGCGTTACCCACGCGCTGGCGGCCATTTTGGTAAACAAGCTGTGGGACTTCACGAGGCTCCGGTTTCGGCTCGGAAGCGGCCCCAGGCTTAATTTTTGGAACTCCTGACAGCAGGAAGGCATACCTGCAAGAATATATGCCTAATTTCAATTTTGGCTTTTCCTTGGGTTTCCTACGTCGAGTGAAAGCAAGAAAGAAGGTTTTGGGCATAGGGTCTACATGACCCACGCATTTTCTTCTTCTAATTTTTGGGACATTTGAAAGCTGAACAGTTCATCCTCATCTCTTTCATCATCAGGCTGGTGGATACACTCTGTTTTCATCCTCTTCATCATCAAGGAGGTGCATCTTCATCAACAGGTTGGTGGCCACGCTGATCTTCACCCTCTTCATCATCATAAGGTGTTGCAGTGACTGCAGAGTTTGAGTTGCGGCCCCTGTGTTCCATGCTGGGGTGCCTGTGCGCTCAGACTCATGAGTGACATTGAGGACCAAGGTGGTGCAGCGGCAGTACAGCGGCCTCCTCCGCCCCCGCCACGTGCGCTACCTCAAGTGCAGCCTGTGCAGCAACCTCCACTTGTTCAGGCGGCTCCTCAAGGTCCTCCACCTCTCGTACAGCCAGTGGCAGGGCCGGCTGCTCCACAGATCCTTCCTGTCATGGCCGAGGTGCATACCCCGGCGTCTCTGCAGCCCATCCCCGAGTTTGATGTGTCGGGCCCACCATCTAGTTTAGGGCCCAGATGGAGGAGGTGGGTGGACCGTCTGGACATGTATTTTCGAGCGGCCCTGGTGGTGTATGATGACACCAGGCTGGCAACCATGCTGTATTAGGCGGGACCGTCCGTTCAGGAGATCTTTGAATCACTGCCGCCTGGGGATGGATCATATGGTCAGGCGAAGGCCACCCTGCAAGCTTACTTTCTGCCTCTTGCCAACACGGACTATGAGCGTTTTGTGATGTTATCGGCCAAACAGAAGGACGATGAAACACTGGACTCCTTCTATGGACGCCGGAGGCGTCTCTCCTTAGCCTGCGCCTGGGGAGATGCAGAGGACATGATTAGGACGATGCTTATCCAGGCGTGGTCATCGGGCAAGCTCAGGCGCCAGGTGCTACGAGAACCAGGCATCACGCTTCAGCGCATCCTTGAATTGGGGAGGTGCCATGAGGTGTCAGAGGCGAGAGCAACCAAAATGGAGGCAGGGTCGCACTCCATCAAGACTGAGGAGGTATGTGCGATGTGGCGCGGCGGCAGGGGTGTCAGAAGGCCTGGAGGTGCTCCCCGAGAGAGGGCTGGAAGGGCAGGGAAAATTTGCATAAAGTGTGGATACGACCTGCCCCACCCAGCAGAGTGCCCGGCGGCCGGAAAGACGTGTGGACGGTGTGGGTTACCGGACCATTTCTCAAGGGTATGCATGGTGGCCACGCCCGTGCTGGTACCGAGAGGCCCAGGGCGGCCAAGCTTCGTCCGCCAGGGTCGGCCGCCCAATGTCGCTCAGGTAGATCAGAGCGAGGAGGATGCCCAGGTGGAGGAAGTGGAGGAGGATGAGGAAGAAAATGTGTTCTTTGTCTCGAGTGTGGGGGTCCTGAAGAGTAAGAACAGGAGACAGCCCAGGTGTGTGATCGAGGTGAATCAGTCTCCCGTTCCGGTCCTCGTGGACACTGGGGCATCCGTCAATGTAATGGCACGGGGGCATTATGATGCCATGGACCAACCCCCCAAGTTGGCTGCGCCAAGGGCCCGCATCTTTGCTTGTGGTGGTCTTGACCCTATCCCCATGGATGGGGCGTTTGTGGCCAAGGTAGAGCATGATGGCTCTCAAATTAAAGTATGGTTCTATGTGACACCTGTGAGCACCAACACGTTGCTGAGCTGTGCTGCAGCGGAGGCCCTTGGCATTGTCACTTTCGCGTATTCTGTCTACTTGGAGGACATAAATTACTTGTTGGAGAAATATGCGGCACTGTTTAAGGGGATTGGACAGATGGTTGTGGAACCGGTGAGACTACATATTGATGAGTCGGTGCAGCCCATTGCCCTGAAGCATCGAAGGGTGCCGTTTCACTTTCGAGAACATGTCGATAAGAAGCTGGACAGCCTGGTAGATCTGGACATAATAGAGAAGGTGGAGGGCCCCACCCCCTGGGTGTCCCCTATAGTAGTGGCACGAAAACCCAAGCAGCCCGACGCTGTCAGGATCTGTGTTGACATGAGGCTCCCAAACAAGGCCATCAGGAGAGAAAGGCACCTCACTCTGACGATAGATGACATCATTGCAGAGGTACAAGGTGCTCGCTTCTTTTCGAAACTGGACCTCAGGGCGGGGTATCACCAGGTTGTACTCCACCCCGAGTCGAGATATATCACCACCTTCACCACACATCGAGGGCTCTACCGTTACAAGAGACTCAGTTTTGGTGTCTCCTCAGTGGCGGAGATATTCCAGAATATCATCCGGGGTGCCCTAGCGGATTTGGAGGGAGTTTTGAATATAAGCGACGACATTCTGGTGTTCGCGAGAACAGAGGTCCATCATCTGCGGCATTTGGCAAAGACATTTGAGAGATTGCAGTCCTTGGGCCTCACCCTACACAAAGAAAAGTGTGAATTCCTGCGACCATCAATAGAATTCTTTGGCTTTGTGTTCAGGAGGGGGTAGTGTCTCCTGATCCCAAGAAGGTGCAGGACATAAAGAAGGCGCAGCCTCCGGAGTCTGTGTCTGAGGTACGGAGCTTCCTGGGCATGGTTACGTACTGTGGACGGTTTATTAAAAATCTTGCCTCCAGGTCGGAACCGCTCAGGGCACTAACGAGGAACGACACGATCTGGAACTGGGAACCACTGGAGCAGGCTGCGTTTGACGACATCAAGGGCGCCCTGGCAGCTGAGGACACCATGTCTTTCTTTGATCCCATGTTACCATCAGAGATTATTGTTGACGCCAGCCCGTTCGGACTGGGCGCCGACCTGACCCAGGTAGACCCTGATGGGGGCATCCGCCTGGTGGCATACGCGAGCAAGGCCCTGCCTGAGGCGGAACAACGATACTCGCAAATTGAACGGGAGGCACTGGCAGTTCTCTGGGGATGCCAGCACTTCTGACTCTATGTTCTCAGACGCCCGGTGACGGTCGTGACGGACCACAAACCGTTGCTGCCTATCCTGGCGGGGTCATCATCCAAGCCACCCGCGCGGATTGAAAGATGGATGCTCGCCGTGCTGGAGTATGGGGTCACACTTGTCTATCGGCCTGGGGCGAATAATGCGGCCGATTACCTCTCCAGACACCCGGGGGCACCCGGCGGAGGAGACCCGGACACTTGCGCAGAGGAGGCAGAAGAACATGTCCGGGTGGTAGTGGAGGCGGCGACACCGAATGCCATGCCTCTTCAGGAGCTTGAGGCGGCGGCAGCTGAGGATGAGTGCTTTAACATTCTGAAGCAGTCCATGCAGCAAGGCTCCTGGAAGTCGGTGCTGGAGGCCCTGGCAGGGCGCACTCAGGAGGCCAGGACTGTACTGGAGCAGCTATGGAAAGTCCGGGAGGAACTATCATTTTCAACGTCCGGGCTCCTGCTCAGGGTTGATCGGATTGTGGTGCCCCAGTTGAAGGTGGGCGACGTGATTGCGCTGGCACATCGTGGTCACCAGGGTGCCGCCAAGACCAAGGCCCGCCTAAGGCTGAAGGTGTGGTTTCCGGAACTCGAGCGTAAGGTGGATGACTTTGTGGCGGCCTGTGTGTGGTGTCAGGCGGCTTCTCCACTACAGCGGGAGCCGGAGATAGAGGCGATGCCTCTGAGGACGCGACCATGGGAGGTCGTCCATGCGGACTTCGGCTTCACCACGATGGGCACCCACTTCTTGGTACTAGTTGACGAGTATTCAAGATATCCAGAGGTGGAATTTGTGGACTCAGTAGCGTTCGAGCACGTTGTGGTCGCTGTGGAGAAGGTATTTGCGGCCCATGGATTCACACAGACGTTGTGCTCGGACAATGGGGCACCATTCCAGAGCGAACGTTTTTCAGAACTGATGGTGAGCTATGGGGTGGTGCACAGGAAGATCACTCCACTGTGGCCAAGGGCCAATGGTGAAGCTGAACGGCTCATGGGGAGTCTAAATAAGACCTTTAGAATTGCCCAGGGGCAGGGACAGCCGCTGCAGAGAGCATTGTACCAATTTCTGAGGGTCTATTGCACCACGCCCAACGCATCCACGGGAGTGGCCCCGGCGGAGGCACTGTTTAGGCGTTGCCCGCGTGGGTTGCTACCCGAAGTGGGGGAGAAGGAACCGGGCGTGATCGATGATCAGCAGGTCGAGGCAGACCGAAGAACACGGATCGAGCAGGAGAATGCTCGGAGAGGGCTTCGCCCACAACGGCTGGAACCAGGTGACAAGGTCCTCATTCGTAACAGACACCCACATGGAAAGCTCTCTCTGCCCTATGAGCCAGAGCCGTTGGACGTTGTCGCGGTCAGAGGGTCCATGGTAACTGCATCGGATGGCCGGTCTGCGGTCACGCACAATGTCAGCTTTTTCAAGAAGCTACGGGATCCAAGAACCAACCCGCCTCCTGAGCCCGATCCCGGGGATCTCCCAGAGGACACTGATGAAACACTGTGCCTGCCTGAGTCCCCGGCCAGACCAACACCTGTGGACAGATCACCCGTGCCAGAGGTGAGCAGGAGGTACCCCCAGAGGGCTGGGCGAGGGAAACCTGCTCGCCTCACCGATTACGTACTTGGACATTTGGCTGACTACTGAAGTGGTAATCACTGTTGAAGTAAGGGGACCCGGGTGGCTGGTAATAAAGGGGTGTTTCTTACGATGGGGAATGTTAAAGTGTTATTGTTATGATGTGTTTGATGTGCAGTGAATAGTTGTAGCGCTTGTTGTTGTTCTCCTGGAAAAAGGAGGAGTGTGTCGCTGCCCGATGACGGGCACGCACGCGGCGGCGTGACGTTGCACGTCACCGCGTGAAACATAAATAAACGGGGCGTTTCCCGACCGGGAAGCCCGAACAGTGAGGACGCATGTGGAAGTGTCGTCCTTACTAGATGGGGGCTACGGGACCGCATGGGGGCATGGAGGAACCCTCAACAGGGAGTGCCTCCTGGTCTCCTAAGACTCCTTATTGGCATGCATGCATGGTCAGAAATTCAGGGGCTCTGTCTCGCCGTATTCCTACAGGGAGGGCATCAGGCAGGTATGCGTTTTTGCCCCTTCTCTGTTCAACCTCTACCTGTCGGACATAGGTGAGTACATGAAACCAGCCGTACTCGCTTCACCTGTAGGTGACCAGTGGAGACCGTTTTGGCTGTCATATTCCGATGACGTTCTCCTTTTTGACCTCACACCAGTGAGCCCTCAAAGGCTCATGAACGCTTTCTCGGCCTACACTCGACCCCACTACCTCTTGATTAATCCAGCCAAGATCTGACAATGCTCTAAGGGCATCTCTAGAGCAAAGCTTAAGTGGCATGTTGGAAGTGAAGCTTTAATGAAAGTGAATTAAATGGTATATTTGGGTTGTCTTATTCAGGCAAATCCAGGCCTGACACAGCTGATAGCCTGGGTGAGAGAACGGACCATCCCACTAGTAAACCAATTGGCATGCGTGGATCGCAGGTATGGAAACTACACATTGATACAGGCCCTTGCGGGACAGAAATCTACCCATTATCCTTAGCTGGCATTCTGTCCCGTCTTGAAGCTTTGTTCGGGCGCAGGGTACTGGGTGTGCCCAGTGCAGTTCCCATTGATGTCATACATTATGAAGTTGGGATAACCTCTCTGTCCGCCCGAGTTGAGTGGAAAATATTGGTCCCTGAGGGGGGCTCTCTCTTCGAAGACCTTAAAAACATCCTGGTGAGTAGGAGTAGCTCTTGGCTTAATGAAATATTCGATCATTGTGTACTGGTCTTTCTGAAAGTAGATAGCTCATTGAAGGAACTATCTGATAACCCAGAGCGGGTTAAGAAATTATTATTTGCGCATGGTTGGATCACTACCATGGAAAAAATGCACGCCTACTCCTCTTTTTCCCATCTAAAATTCGATCACAAGAAACTGGGAGTTCTTGCTACATTTTGGTCAGTGTATCCGGCAAGATGGGTGCAACGCTCTTTCTTGGGTTTTTGTTGAACCGTTCAGTGACCAAAGAAATCATGCCCAGAAGGGGACTTATTGTTGGGGATTGGGCCGGGTGACAGTATTGCAAGAATGTGGAAGTGTATGAAACCCTGAAACATTTACTTGTCGCCTGCCCAGCACTGAGCGGTTTGAGAGTAACACACTTACAAATGTTTGTGCCACTTGCAACCATAGGGGATTCTGAGAGGATCTGGTCACCATGTTTATCTGGTCACCTAACCTCCACCGTAATTGATGTAGTCATTAGGTTGGATGAGGGATGAATGAAAAGGGGCCACTGTTTTATTTTATTTTCTTACTGGGAATATGTATTTTATTTTTACTTGTGGGGTTACAATATAACTGTTTTTTAAGTCATGTGGCAAAAAGCTTGAATGTAACCAATTACCCCTACAGTAAACAAGGGAAAATAGAACAAAGCACAAATAGCACACACAATGCAGCAACAAGAACCATTTAGCAAACGGTAAAAAATAGTCATACTCAAAAGGAATTGAATTACAACTCAGACAACAAACAAGGAATCTGGGCATACTCAAAAGGAATTGAATTACAACTCAGACAACAAACAAGGAATCTGGGCCTGGTTACCAAAAGCACACACATTGCACCGAAAACAATAACAATCCGTGAACACAGACTACAAGACACCGTCGACTCAACAACAAGAAGAACATCACCATAAAGTAAAGCTATGCTTGTGGAACACAAGAGGACCCTCCCACTTAACGGTGCCGGGAGATGTCAATCTGGGAGAATTTGACATCATATGCCTCCCGGAGACATGTTTAACACAGCCTCCGACCATGGAAGGTTATCAAATCATACTAGCCCCAGGAACCTAAGGAAATCTTGGACGGCCCACGTCAGGACTCATGATTGCATGTCGCAATGGATGTGGACTATCCAATGGATCAACGCTGTTTGCAAACCTGTCAATCCTGGTAGTAAGTGTCACCTGGAAACAAAAAACCAACAAAAAAGACACACTCAACACAATAGTCTTTGCCAACACCTATTGGAACCCAGCCGCAATCAGCGAGGAAAGATTCATCACAATGTGCAAAGAAGTAACTGACGAAGCAATGGCCAGGCTGTTGGTGTCCTCTTTGATGATCTGCGGAGACCTAAATGCAATTTGTAAAACCCAGAAAAAAAAATCGAGGAAAAAACCAATACTCGCCAGCAGAACAGCGAGGCAGAGCATGGCTCAAGTTAATTCAATCACGCGAACTGCATAATCTTGATGACGCCTTCTTAAAACTGAATAGAACACCTACCTGGGAACGAGCAGACTCGGACGAGACAATTGATTACATATTTGTCTCCCAACCACTGCTCTGTGTTACAGTCTCGTTCAATGTGCAACACACAACCGCCAGCGACCACAACCTATTGGAGACGTGCTGGCTAATTCCAAGCGAAAAAAACCTTCGAGCAGGTCCGCAACTCAAAACCAATGTTCAGGGAACCCGACTCAAACTAAGTGTTGCAGCAATCAAAGACTTACCACAAAAATACAAAGCAGATGTCCAGTTGGAAGAAACCAAAGCAGCTGACTACCAACCTCTGCTAGTGGCATACATGCGTCCAATAACATGGCAAAAGATTTCAGATACCATAAAAATCATGTTTACAATAGAGATCTGGTCGAAAGAAGACATGAATACAGAAGACCAATGAGGACAGCAAAAAAGAGTGACCTACAGCAGAGGTTAAAGCAAAAATAAAATATCTGAAAACAGAGTATAAATCCTGGGTACGAGCTCCCCGATCCGAACTCTACCAGATGAACGCAGAAGACATCACAAAAGCGCTAATAACGAACAACTCCAGAGACTTCTGGTCACTAATGAGATCCGCAGAAAACCCATTGGAAAACTCAATAACAAACAACATCAATCAGATCACCTGGGAAAACCACTTTGCTGCAGTGTTCAAATCTGTTATGACTGAAAACAGAGGGGAGTTCGAGCATACCGACTCGAAGGGGATTAACCTTGAAAATAAAGATATCTTGGAGGTCATCAAAAAGCTGAAAAATTAAAGGGCACCTGGTCCTGACGGAATCACCAACTTTGAACTCAAGGCGCACCCTAAAGAATGGGCTGACCTGATAAGCATCATTTTCCGACGCTGTGCAGACACGAGATCACTGCCCAAATCATGGACCACTGCAACGATAATTCCAATCTACAAAAAAGGAAACATAAAAGATCCTCTAAACTTTCGGCCGATAGCGTTGCTTGACGCTATAGGAAAAGTCTATGGATCCTTGCACCTAAAGAAATTTCAAACGTGGTCCGCCTCTGCTAACTGCAATGACCATCTGCAAGCAGGCTTCAAGAAAAATACTGGAACAGCTGGTAACATACTAATATTCAGCATACTGAAAAGAAAAGCATTACAACTTGGTCAGCATCTTTTCGGCATGTTTGTAGACTTCACACAAGCATTTGACCGCATTGAGAGACATCGCCTTTGGAAGAAATTAAGAGACTGGAATTGTCCACAGGACTTCTTAGCTCCGATTCATGCCCTCCACCACAACACCTCGGTGAGGATGTGCCTAAGTCGAGAAGGAGATCTATCGACTGAAATTCCGACCACACGGGGAGTTAAACAGGGATGCCCTCTGGCTTCAGCGCTTTTCCTAGTTTACATAGGAGACCTTCAAGAAAGCGCAAACACGACTCGTGCCTTCCTGCCAAAGATCAGAAACACAATGATTGGACGGCTTCTCTATGCCGACGAACTCGCATTATTCGACCAAACACTGATAGGATTGCAACGGCAATTTAACGGACTCCTACACTATACAAGTGAGCATTTTCTCGAAATCAACAAAGAAAAAACTAAAGTCTTGGTCCTGCAAAAAAAGGAAAAGAAAACCGAAGACCCAAATTGGCACCTTGGACACTCAAAAATCGAGATAGTCCAAAATGTCAAGTATCTGGGGGTACAAATCGACAGTTCAAAAAAAACGAACTCACTATGCAAGCAGTACTTCACGAAAAGATCAAAAAACTAGCTGCACAGGCAAAGACAATTGATAGAAAATTCGGGCAATTTTCACTAATACCGCTCATCAATTTTTACAAAATGAAGGTGGTGCCTGCTGTAATTTATGGCACCAAGGCCATGCCAACCATCCCAAAGAACATCTGGCCCAAAATAGAAGCCTCATTTTGGAGATCGTTGCTTAATCTACCGAACTTCACCTCGTGAGTTGCAATAAGACGGGAGCTCAGTCTTCAGTCCGGGAGTGCACGGTGAGCTGTAACGCTTTAATGCTCTGCAGGAAGTACAGAATGGTCTCTGGCAACAAAATCTTCAAAATGATTAAGCGCGAGATGGACGCAGGAAAATCTGAAATGTTAACAAACTGGCAAAACGAAAATATACTTCTTCTTGACACCATCGCCTCAGACGAAGATGAACTCATACAAAATCCATGTAGAATCCTATGCAAAATCAAGGAAGCAGTTTGGGCAAAGACAACCAAAACAGCTGCCAAACAAAAACTTGCCTCACACCTACCTGTCAACACAAAAGAAATCAACGAGTTGCAAAACTTCGTAAAGAAATTTCCAAACAAACGATCACGCAATCTGATTCTAAGAGCACGTTTAAATCTTCTAGAAACAAATTAAATTCTGCCCATCAGAGGTCTAGCACAAACATCTAATTGCCGTTTTTGTCACGACATCTCGCCTCCCCCACAAGAAACAATTTGTCACCTCTTGATGGTCTGTTCCAAGACTCGAGCAATAAGACAACGCTACATATCTCATGTGGCAAGACCAGACTTATTGCTGGATGAAGAAACTTGGTGGTGCAGGCTTAAAGGAGGTGACAGAACTAGTTGGCAAATCACTACAGCTGGAACACATTGTGAACAATCTGTTGAAGGAAAATCAGCGACTCGTCGGAAACCCTGTCACAACAACAATCAACGAGCTTAAACAAAATGATCAAAGCGAGTCAGCCTAGACACAAATGAATAGACACCAGTATTGTAAAAATCTGATTTTGATAAAAAAAAATTTAAAAATAACTGTTTTTAATCATGGATATGAGTTTGGAACTAATTTTATGAATCTGTTGTTTGATGTGTCTTCTCATAACAAGTATGTAGTATGTAGTTTGATGTCTTGTTTTCTTTCTTTTGTTTTGTTTCATTGTTACAGTTGATAAATCTACTTTTCAATATAAAATATACATTAAAACAAAACAATTACAACCAATTACCATTTCAAATCATCCTTAATCACATAGAAACATAAAACATAAAATCCTTGTTTTCACTAACTAACACAATTTTTCTGTCTGTTTACATTAAAACAAGGAAAACGAGCAAGGACAAACCAATCTTAACTACTTTTTCTTTCCCACAGCCTTTAACAGGGATGTAATCAACAGAACCAAGGTCACAATGTTTCCCAATATTTCAAGCCAAACATACTCATCGGGGATGATTTACCTATTGTAAAACATTTGCTGGAACACTTCAAAACACTATCAAGACTATTGCAATTATTTGTAGATATGTATCTTCAGAATACCATTACCATTAATATTCTCCAACACAAGTATTATCATCTGTTAATTTCAAGGCCAATAGAAAGTTGACTACTGCGATTCTTACTTTAGTCAACCTCGTGTTGTAAACATGCCACCAAAATGATTCATTCGTTAGTAGAATATAGCCTTCAAAATGTGGTCTGAGGTACTCAGTTCTTTTGTCAGTTAGAGAAAGACAGATGACTATTAAATGATGTAATGTTTCACTCACTTTCATATCCTTGCAGAATCTACAAAAAATCATCTTCACCGGGATTAACTTCCATTTAGCCAACACATCACTAGTGTGCCAGACATTAAACCTGAATCTCAAGAACATATCTCTGTATTTTGCCTCTGGGAATTTTATTAGGTACGATTCTGCTGTTCTTAGCTTTTTTATCTCTATCTTATAAATATTTCCATGTTTTGTGTTTACACATTGATCATATGTGTTGCACCAATCACAAAGCAGAATTTTTCTCTTAGCCTTCATTGGATTATTTATCAAGATTTCACCTGACACATTAGAATTCTGGAGAAATTCTTGGACCCTCTGCCTTCATATAGCCATTAAGTAATGATCTGATGTTTTTATATATATGGACTGAATGTGCATGATTGAATTCACTTCTTTCATTGTTATACATTTGCGATACATGCAACACAATTTCCACATATACATTGTAGAGAGCGAAGTCAGCCCCAGCTCATATCGCACCAAACATATTGACACAGATTTAGATAACTTCAACAGTGGTTTCCAATAAGAACCCTCTAATACTGACCAAAACAACTCATCCCTCCAAGCCCTTGTCTCTGCGCCATATATCACTGTTGGTACAGCTGTCTGACAATAATATATGACTATAGGTTTGAATGAAAACGTTCCATATTTATAGTTCAACAGCGAGGCCTGAGCAGTAGCTGTTTTCATTTTCTATCAGGCTCAGAAGTATTCCTATTCAGACCTAGATATTTGTATTCCCTGACATCTTCAAGGTGCTGAGACTGTAGAAGCCAGGAGAGATGAACATCCTTATTTTCATGCTTTGTTTCCAACTTCATAGTCATGTCTTGTTTTCTAGTTTTTATTATCTTTTTTGTGTTATTATTTTGCATTGTTAAAGTTGTTAAAGGTGTGTGTGACTATAAAAACAATACAAAAAAATAGGTTCAGCCTTTACCCCTGCCAAAATTCTGAGCCATTGCTGAAGGGACCAGCTCTCCTCCAGGGATGTCATGACGAAATGCACATGATAATCAGCATTCCAGCCTCTTGAAAATAGTCTCACAACTACTTTTGTAACACATTTCTTTTGTCATCATTGGTACCTTTCTTAAGCAAGAATGTTTAGGCAAGCGTCAATGTGATGGGACACTTTCAAATGACCTACACACTCTGTGTCCGCTTACAGTAAATACATTTATAGTGAGTAACACAATACAGCTCCCTTTCAAAGATTCATTTATACATGCAGAAAAGGGTTTGCTTTTATGTGGGCAGTCAAATGTTCTTAACATACATTATGCATAACAGCAGGATGGAAGTTTGTTACAAGCAAACTCTATACTTGGTGACCCGCTCCCTCCTTTCATCTCTCTCTCTGGCCACCCACTCTGGGCCCTCTTCCTACTCCTTCCTGTGAGGCTACGAACCTTGGTGCCATCTTCAACTCCACCCTCTCCTACTCTCCTAACATCTCTGATGTCTCTAAGAAGTTAAACTATCAGCTGCACCTCCTCAGAGGTATTATTCCTTTTCTCACTTTCACCCACATGCTCACTGTCTGCAGAACTCTGGTGCTCTCTAGGCTGGAGTACTGCAAGAGCCTCTTTCTAAATCCTCCTCCCTCTACTCTTCGACATTTACAACTTATCCAGAACAGGACTGCAAGTCTTGTCCTTGGCCTCAAGCCCAGGGATCATATCTCTCTAGGTCTGAAATCTCTTCACTGGCTCCCCATCGCTGCAAGGATCAACTTCAAGACCCTCTGCATCGTCCACAAGGCTTTCTGGGGCCTGGGACCGTTCTACCTCCAACCTTCTATTCCAAAACATCTTCCTTTGCGAGCTCTACGCTCATCCACCTCCAACTCTCTGACGGTCAGATACTTCTCCAAGTAGAGAGTTGGGGGCAGATCTATCTCCGCGGCTAGGGCCTCCCTCTGGAACAGCATTCCTGCCTCTCTCAAAAACTTGAGCAGAACCACTCCCGGTTCCAGAAGCAACTCAAGACCTTTAAACTGGGTTTCACAGCCCTTTAAGGTGAGTAGCAATACCCTGGAGATGGATGGAGATGCAGATTTTATTCATACATCAATAATCAAAATGAATCAGTTAGTTTGGCAAAAGGGGAGTCCGTTTTATTAACAAGTTTATAAAAGAAGGGAGTGCAACGAACATCAGCATTCATTTGGTCCTCTTAGTCGACTCATTTTAGTAGAAACTGAGGTTATATTGCATAAAATCGTCATCAGTGGCATATTGACCTGTGTCACTACCTATGTGGCTAACTACAAAACCTACTGAAGAAAGTGATAGGCTCTGAGTGACTATCTAAGTAAGTACTATATCAGTATAGAACCGTGAAGGAGAGTTATAGGGTACTTAACATCAGGTGGGGCAACTAAGCCCTTCCCTCAAAATGTCCACTATGAACATCACTAAATACACAACGTTCCATTCGGTACACAAACTATAGGGCTCTAGATTGCACGGTACTCTACAATTGGTTGGCTTCTAAGCCCATCAGTACTTTTCCACCTACGTCTAGCAGCACGCAGACTGAACATCCAGGTGCTAGTGGGTATATCTAAACAATAGCTTCCCACCGATTAATATATCAATCCATCATCACCTCAATGGTCCATTGTCAATTAGTGCGTTGAAGTTTGCCCTTGAGTTTGTACTGTGCTTTGAGAATTTTTATGGAGCAAAGGCCTAGCCTGTCCTCATGCGTAGGTGTGACCACCTCGATCGTCCAACTTCTTCCTTCCACGTGACTGGACACCATGAAATCGAGCCTTTTCGTGTATTTAATATTATTTTTTAATAGTCCTCTGACGTCTTTTGTTTTGCTCAAGCCTTCTGAAGAGGAGCCTCTTGTTCCATCACACAATTTGTATCCAATGTCAGCCAATTCCTGTTTGATAAGACTTTGGCTTCTTGGCTCATCCAACTCCTTCTGCTGAGATTCATTTGTAATTACAATTGCTTTTAACAGCGACACACTGAAGTGAGGCCTTCTTGTTCATGTTCAGCACTGCTTTATAATGCGTAGTGGAAACATCCATATTTTATCTGTCCATATGCATCTACATATATTTTGGTGCTTGCCGCGATCTATTTCCTATAAAGTTTGAAGTTAGCTTTCAAGATTACTTTGCTGCTTGAGTTTCTGTAGCATCTGTACACGTAGAAACTATCTTAATGTCTTCATCTGTGTCTGTGGCATAAGTTTCTTCACCCTGATCCCAAGATGTCACTTATCCTTGGTACTTTCTTGATGGCTTTATAGAATATCTGCATTCTCTGGTCTCTGCATCCCTTCTGTTTATGTCATCTCTTTCTGTGCAATGTCACCATTTACCCTTGCCTTTCATCTGCTCTGCTTCTTCAGGAATCTCATTCAAATGACCATCATATTGTCTTGCATGCAGGTATGGTTTTCTCAATGGGTACCTTGCCTCCCAGATTCTCACTTTCTCATCCTCCTTCACCCCTAGGCCTCCTGGTCTGAAGAAATATTTCTTGGGGATCCATATCTGTATGACTCCTTTCAGACACCCTGCTGATTTCACATGCTCTGTCATGATTCCTGCCCCTCATGTCCCCAGTCCTCCAAGATGTCTGACTGGAGCCAGGCCACAATCACCTACATGGCCCGCAAGGTCCTCTCCACCCCTCCAAAGACCCACTTGGAGTCAGACTTGGCACTTGTGGCACCAGACTCACTCACTCCCATAGGATAACATTGGGATTGGACTTGTAGTGCTTATATGGGGACAAGATGGATGCCCCCACATATTTCGGTTCCCAGAACTGCATGTGCAGTTTAGTCTTTCGTGTGTGGTTCAGCCCAGAGACACCTGGGATACCCAGAGACTATTTAAGCCATGCCCAGGCTGAGAAACATGCTTTATGTTTTCTGCACCTGCAGCGTGACACTGTGTTCGGATCGGTCTCCAGTAGGCCTGCATCTTTCTTCTGCGCTCAGCTCCTGCAAGAACAAGAACACCGTTAGGAACAGCCTTACCTTGCGGTGCTTCTGCCCATCATTCATCGCTTCTTCTGTTCTGCGGGCATCTTCGGTGGTGTCATTCCCATCCCGGCACGCTGCTTCCTAAGGAAAAGGGAAAAGAACAGAAAAAAGGCATAAGTAAGCATTCAGCAAATCTTTGCTTATTTTTAAAGACTGTACGAGCTTCAAACGCTTACCTGAATCCCAGCCGCTCTGGGGGAACTCTGTCTCCGGAACTTCTCATCCATCTGCAAGAGGGAAAAGACACTCCAGGTGAGCGTGGAAACATCTAGAGGCGCCGCATATCGTGCTTACTCACTGCATTTCTTCTTCATAACCGGCATCCACGCTGAAAACGTCGTGGCACCTAAAAGACACAGAAAAATAACTCAGTTCAATACAAATACAAAAGGGTTGCATCGCGCATCGCGCTCTCACTCACCTTCAGCACTACTCATCTCAGCAGCACGTCGCCATCCCCGGACGCCGGCCATCATCTAAGGAAGAAAGGAACGAAGTTAAAGAACTGTTCAAAAGACTCATTATACTTACCTGTCGGACTCTTGCCAGTGAAGTAACTAGTCAGCAACAAGCCTGCATCAATCAACGCACCCCTACGCTGAAAGCAGGACAGAGAGCACCCTTTCCAAGAAAACAAGGCCCAGTCTCCAGTCGAGTAGACTCCAGGGAAGGGTTTGAATTCGTAAGAGGTCAGAACAGGCTGAGTGACGTCCCCGTAGATACCAGGTGAGCGTTACAGAACACAAAGCCTCACACCAAAATCCACCTGGGCGTCATGGAAACGTCAGAAACCGACCAGTTAGCCCACATGTTGGGGCAGCTATGTTCCGAAGTACATGCAGCCAGGCAGGAGACCAACACCCTGAGGAGAGAGCTGATAGTAGCCAAAGAACGCACTGATGATTTAAGCCGGTAACTTCTCCAGTCACAAGCAGGGCATGCACCATTGCCGGGAAGCGTGCCCTCGATGCCAGCACCCTCAGCCAATCCCGTTCAGATAACCCTTCCTGGGGCAGTTCCCTTGGCCCCGCCCGAACGATTTATGGGGGATCCTAAGAGGTTTGCAACGTTCATGAACCAGGCCCGCCTGCACTTCCTTTGTAGACCAGGGGCCTTTCTGAATGACCAATCACGGGTCGCTTTTGTGCTATCCTACCTGAGTGGTAGTGCCGCGGACTGGTCTGTACCCTTTGTGGCCCAAGATGATCCTTTGCTGCATGACTTCAGGGGCTTTCAGCAGGAGATGGAAAAGCTGTTCGCCCGTCGTACTCATGGGCAGGCATTAGACAACAAACTTCTGTCCCTACGCCAAGGGAATCAAGACCTATTAACATACATAGACTCGAAGTTGAAGCAGAATGGCCAGTGGAGAAGAGAACCACGTTATTTCATCAGGGGTTGCGGGGGGAGCTTAAGGATGTTCTCGCACAAGTAGTGAACCCCCCGAAAGACTGCTCCGAATTCATTGACCTTGTTGTTCAACTGGATCATAGGTTGCAGGACCGAAGAACAGATTGAACCAGACCGGACCCTCGCCCTATGTATGTGCGTTCAAAGGACAATATTGCCGGGACAACGGAAGGTTCAGGAGAACCAATGCAAATCGGGGGGGGGGGTTAGATCCCCCTTGACTAAAGCGGAAAGGGATAAAAGGAGACAGCAGCAGATATTTCTGTACTGTGGAAGGTCAGGTCATTTCCTTAAAGAGTGCCCTGTGAAGCCACTGAGGAGGACGGTAGGGACCACGGACAAGGAAGATACCATCAAGGAATCGGAAAACTCCCCAGCCCGGTAAGTGTAGGGGTCCACTTGTCGAGCGAAGAAAGTGAACTACCGACCTCCCATTTTGCACTATCTGTGGTCTTGATCAATCACCAACAACCAGGGCTTTAAGTGGGCCGGGGCCTGCCGGGGCCGGGCCCCGCCAGTCTCCAAAAAGTGGGGCTGAGCCGGGGCCCTGCCGGGGCCCCCCGTCCCACCACGCCATGGCAGGACGCATTATCCCGTCACGGCCGCAGCCGCGACGGGAGATGTGCCCGCCAGTGTAACGTTAGGCAAGTGGACAGAAGGGCCAGCCAGCCACAGCGTCGCTGAGGCTGGCTGGCACTTCTGTCAGTCACTGTAACTTCCCTGATGACCCCCCATCTGAGGGGTCATCAGGGAAGTTACAGTTCCTTTGTTTGCCCTCGCCAGGTCACTGACCCTCGGCCTCTGTGAACCTGCAGGCTCCATGATCTAATATGTAGATTATATCACGGAGCCCGCGGGTTCCCAGAGGGTGAAAGACGCCTCGGGCTCTGTGATCTCTGCTCAGAGCAGCGATCACTGAGCCCGAGGTGCCTGTCTCCTTTGGCAAATCTTTATAAAAGATGCCTTGAAATGTGTACATTTCAAGCCATCTTTTATAAACGTAGAAATATTTCTACGTTTATAACAGACGGCTTGAAACGTACACAATTCAAGGCATTTTTTATAAAGCTTTGTGGACGGACAAAACCACCTTGGGTTTTGTCCGTCCTCAACGCTTTATAAAAGATGGCTTGTACGTTTCAAGCCGTCTTTTATGAACATAGAAATATGTTATAAATGTCTATGTTTATAAAAGGTGGCTTGAAAAGTACACAAACCATAGTAAGGTAAGCACACAAGTGTGCGTAACTTACTATGGTTTGTACACTTTCAAGCCACCTTTTATAAACATAGAAATATGTAACATTGCATGTTTATAAAAGAAGGCTTGAAAAATACACAAACCATACTAGTACGCATACAAATATATAAATGCTCTACTACATTTATATATTTGTTTGCGCACCCTACTATGATTTGTGCACTTTTAGGCCACGCCCACAGCAGATGCCACGCCCCCAAACGAGGGCCCCCCCTCAATTTCTTACCCCACTTAAAGCACTGCCAACAACCATCTTAGATGCACACAGTAAGAGCGTACATTGACAGTGGAGCCGTTGGGAATTACATCGATCAGGATCTTGCAGCAAAGATGAGGCTTCCGTTACGCCCTAAATCAACCACCAACACTGTTACCACTGTCGAGGGCACGGAAATAGCTTCTGGTCCAGTCTCCCAATGCACTGCAGCTTTAACCCTTCTGTGCCAGGATGGACACCAAGAATCTATCGTTTTTGACCTCATTAAGGCACCACAGTTCCGGTTGATTTTGGGAATGCCATGGTTGGTAGCACACAGTCCTCGAATCGATTGGTGAACAATAGAATTGGCCTTTCCCGAGACTTGCGCCCACACATGTTATCGCCAAGAGAAACAACCAATAGACACCAGAACCGCCATGCATGCCACTGTGGCAATCAGCACCCTACCAAGTGAATACCAGGACTTTCAAGATGTCTTTCAGAAAGAACAGGCTAATACCCTGCCACCGCATAGACCATACGATTGCCAAATCGACCTGATACCCGGCGCACAAATCCCATGTGTGTGAATTTACGCACTCACAGAACCAGAAAACCAGCACCTGAAGGCCTATCTTGACCAATACCTGGCCAACGGATTCATCCGTCCCTCGAAGTCTCCAGCAGCCAGTCTTCTATTCTTCGTACCGAAAAAGAAGGGGGACTTGAGAACTTGCATCGACTACCACGCACTGAACCAGATTACCGTAAAAAAACGCTACCCCCGCCACTGATCCCTGAATTGCTTGATCAAGTCAAAGATCCCCAAATCTACACAAAACTAGACCTGAGGGGGGCATATCACCTTGTTCGCGTAAAACAGGGGGACGAATGGAAAACCGTGTTTCGCACCAAATACGGCTTGTACGAATATCAAGTAAGGCCCTTTGGCATTTGCAACGCGCCTGCAGCATTTCAATACTTCATGAACGATGTCCTACGGGAATTGATTGATGTCTGTGCTCTAGTGGACATCGACGATATTCTAGTATATTCCGCATCAAAGCAGGACCACGTTAAACACGTCCGATCCGTATTGGAGAAACTCTGTCAACACCAGCTCTATGCCAAGCTCGAAAAGTGCTCATTCCACGTCTCCGAGGTAGAATTCCTGGGCTTTATTCTCAGCCCGAATGGAATCAGAATGGATGTAAACAAGGTAGATGCTATCCTTAACTGGCCATCCCCAAATTCATTCAAGGGGGTTCAAAGTTTGCTGGGTTTTGCAAACTTCTACTGCCAGTTCTTACCAGGATTTTCGCAAATCGTGTATCCCATCATGTCATTGCTAAGGAAAAGCAACAAAAAGTTCCAGTGGACAACAGAAGCCGAGGAAGCTTTCCAGGAACTCAAAGCAAGATTCACATCTGCCCCAATCTTACGCCACCCTCGCCCTGATCTCGCATACCTGGTGGAAACAGACGCCTCAAGCATGGCTATGGGAGCCGTCCTCTCACAAAAGGACCCCAAAACGGGCCAGTTACACCCTGTTGCCTTCTGGTCACGTAAATTCACACACCCTGAACTCAATTACGCTATCACAGACAAAGAACTCCTGGCCATTAAGTCAGACTTTAAGGCATGGCGGCACTACCTCTTGGGCACCAGACACACAATCACCGTAATAATTGACCACCAGAACCTCCAGTACCTAAAAACGGCAAAGGCCCAATCCTCACGACAACTACGTTGGGCTCTTTTTTTTTGCTGAATATGACTACGTGATTACATTTCGACCAGGGGTGAAAAACGGGAAAGCCGATGCCCTTTCCCATATGGGGGTGGAAGAGCAAGGGTATCAGACCCCTGACCCAATAGCAATCATCCCGAGTGACAAGCTCCTAGGAATCACAGCAACCATAACTCAGAAAGAATTACATGAATAAATCCAAAACCTGATGAGTCCGGAGAAATTACAAGCATGGAGTGCACAAGGAGAACATTACATGATAAAAGATCAGTTGCCCGACTTCAGGAATCGTTTATTCTTACCAAACCAAGAACTACGAGAACAAGTCATGTCCGGTTATCATGATTCCTTGATCGACGGCCACCCCGGAATCTCTAAAACCCTAGCCAAGGTAAAACGAAATTATTGGTGGCCCACGTGGCGTAAAGACATTATCCAATTCATCCTATCTTGTGGAGTGTGTGCTCAAAACAAGTCATCCAAGCAGAAACCGGCTGGGCTATTACAACCATTGGAAATCCCACCAGCACCCTGGCACACGTTGTCCTTCGATTTTATTACTGACTTACCACCCAGTCAAGGGTCGTGGACCTATTTTCAAAAATGGCACATTTAATTCCTCTTAAGGGGCTCCCAAATGCTTCCACTCTTGCAAAGGTATTTCTTGAAGGCATTGTATGGCTCCATGGGTTTCCTTCAGTTTTAGTCTCAGACCGAGGTACTCAATTCGTATCTAACTTCTGGAGAAAATGCTGCTCTATGGCCCAGATTGACATCCGGTTATCCACCAGTGCCATCCCCAAACGGATGGTCAAACTAAGAGGACAAATCAGACGCTCAAGCAGTGTCTGTGTTGCATGTTACACCAAGCTGAAGGAAGCTGGTTCGATCTATTATGGATAGCTGAATATGCTTATAATAATTCCCTACACACCAGCACTGGGCAGACACCCTTTTATAACATGTATGGCAGGCACCCACGTACTTCTGAGTTGGACGTTACTACAACCCTGGAAATGCCAGCAGTCAAAACCTTGCACATGACCATTTCTCAAACCTTTAAAAGGGCAGCTGAACACCTACTTCAAGCTAAGAATCTCCAAAAGAAGTTTGGTGATCAACACCGAGCAAAGGCCCCCAACTACCAAGTGGGAGACAAAGTCTGGCTGGCGTCTAAACACATGTCCATTAAAGGAACCTGAACTTTCCGTCCAAGATACCTGGGTCCATTCACCGTCACCTCCGTGATAAATCCTGTGACGGTCAGACTAGCTTTGCCGTCAAACTTGCAGATTCATCCTGTGTTCCACGTGTCTCTCCTTAAGCCTGTTCACCCTGGGACCCGGGTAGCAACGCCACCGCAGCCAGTAGTAGTCACCAGGGAGCCAGAATTCAAAGTCAAGGACATCCTGGAATCAAAGTACGTCAGATCCAAATTATACTACTTAGTAGACTGGAAAGGGGTATGGTCCACAAGACAGGACATGGGAGCCTTGTGAGTACATCCATGCACCTCGGTTGCTTAGACGATTTCATCAAAACCATCCAAACAAACCAGGACCAGACAGAAGAGCCACCTTGAGAGGGGCCTTGGGGGGTAGTGCTGTCATGATTTCTGCCCCTCATGTCCCCAGCCCTCCAAGATGTCAGGCTGGAGCCAGGCCACAATCACCTACATGGCCCTCAAGGGCCTCTCCATCCCTGCAAAGACTGACTTGGAGTCAGACTTGGCACTTGTGGCACCAGACTCACTCATTCCCATAGGATAACATTGGGGATTGGACTTGTAGTGCATTGATGGGGACAAGATGGATGCCCCCACATATTTCGGTTCCCAGAACTGCATATACAGTCTAGTCTTTGGTGTGTGGTACAGCCCAGAGACACCTGGGATACCCAGAGACTATTTAAGCCACGCCCAGGCTGAGAAACATGCTTTGTGTTTTCTGCACCTGTAGCGTGACACTCGCTGTGTTTGGATCGGTCTCCAGTAGGCCTGCATCTTTCTTCTGCGCTCAGCTCCTGCAAGAACAAGAACACCTTTAGGAACAGCTTTACCTTGCGGCGCTTCTGCCCATCATTCATCGCTTCTTCTGTTCTGCGGGCATCTTCGGCGGTGTCATTCCCATCCCAGCACGCCGCTTCCTAAGGAAAAGGGAAAAGAACAGAAAAAAGGCATAAGTAAGCATTCAGCAAATCTTTGCTTATTTTTAAAGACTGTACGTGCTTCAAACGCTTACCTCAATCCCAGCCGCTCTGGGAGAACTCTGTCTCCGGAACCTCTCCTCCATCTGCAAGAGGGAAAAGACACTCCAGGTTAGCGTGGAAACATCTAGAAGCGCCGCATACCGCGCTTACTCACTGCATTTCTTCTTCAGAACCGGCATCCATGCTGAAAACGTCGCGGCACCTAAAAGACACAGAAAAGGAACTCAGTTCAATACAAAAACGAAAGGGTCACATCACGCATCGCACTCTCACTCACCTTTAGCGCTACTCATCTCAGCAGCACGTCGCCATCCCCGGACGCCGGCCATCATCTAAGGAAGGAAAGGAATGAAGTTAGAGAACTGTTCAAAAGACTCATTATACTTACCTGTCGGACTCTTGCCAGTGAAGTAACTAGGCAGCAACGAGCCCGCATCAATCAACGCGCCCCTGCGCTGAAAGCAGGACGGAGAGCACACCTTCCAAGAAAACAAGGTCCAGTCTCCAGTCGAGTAGACTCCAGGGAAGGGTTCGAAGTCATAAGAGGTCAGAACAGGCTGAGTGACGTCCCCGTGGATACCAGGTGAGCATTACAGCTCATCCTTGTTCCATGTCATGAGCATGCACTGTCCACTTGGACTGCAATAGATCTATATTCCCACATATTTCTTATGGTTCTTCGGGTACAGGAACTTTGTTCCATCAGATGCATGGATACTGGCCTTCACAAAGTCTCTGATCTCTTCATCTGTCAGATCTTTGGGCTTCCATCCAGGTTCAACATCAATCACAATCTTCATCCCTAAGCTTTCTTTGCTGTCTTCTTGCACTGCAAGATTATTATCTTGATCACACAAAATCCAAGCAATACCAACATGATCAGGGCTCCAAGAAACTTGAACATATCTGCCATCCATTGTGGAACCCAAGAGAAGAGCAATCCAAACCAGCTGTCATCAGCAATGTCTTCTACTTCGTCTATCATCTGGCCATGGAGTTTCATCAGCATGTCTATGGGCTCTGTCAAGGTTCCATTCTAGTCATCATGAGAAGGTATGAATGTGCAAGATGATTCTCCAATTTTTACACAAACACCTCCATCCATAGCTGTGATCATGTCCAAGACGTATCTGTTCTGGAGAGTCATCAGTCTTATAGCTCTCATCTCCTCTCTGATTGCATTGATTCCCTTTATAGTAGTGTTAATTGTTTGCAGCAATTCCCATCTGGTTATCTGAAGCCACTTGGTATTTGCTCCAACTTGGATTCTTGGCATAAAGATCAAAGTGAACACTGAAGAAGTCTGGCTGAACAGTCCGTGCTCAAATGGGATGGAGTCAAAGGCTTCTATTGATTTGGCTGAAAAGAAGTTCTCTCTCTTCATCCTCTGTTCTTCCAAATTCGAATATCGTCTGTAGATTTTCCTGCGGTCTCCAGTTTCTTATTCACTTCCCTTCTGATTTCAGCTCCTTTTACCCCAGGTTTTTCATATCTAATTACAATACTCCTTGTCTTTGCATTGTTTCTTGTCTTTATATCTTGAATATAATCATCTTCATCTGGATCTGTCCCTTCAGTTGCCCATTTGAAAGAAGCATCACTACCCATGAACTGGCGTCTGGTCTTGCAAAGTGCTACGTGTGAAAGACAATGTGCTTTGTGAACATATAGTTCAAAAGCTATGAAGATCTTCGACTTCCCCATGCTGTATGGCAAGAGTGCACATACGAAGCATTCCTCCACTGAAGTTCTTCTCCCAACTTCCTTCATGTGTTGGTACCGTATGTTATTTCCCGAGTGTGCCGTGCTGTCCAGGTAATCATTTAATTCATAATTATCTTCCTGTGTGCATCGTTTAGGTCTCATTCTTTTCATATGAGCTTCCATAATCATATCATGAAGTGTACCAACATAGCTTCTTCTGACTGAATTAATAACAGGAACATCCATCCTGGTTCCCTGTGTAAGAGAAAGTTCAGCAAACCTCATTCTCTCAACAAGTTCTTTAGGTATGAAAAAGTCTTGCATAATCTCCATTTGGGATATTCTTTTCGAAACTGTTTTTGGGTCTATTGTCACTGGACCAGGTGTAGTTGCATGTATTACTTGTGTAGGCTCACCTTTTACCAACCCTTTGCCTTCCCAGCTTCGCCAAGCTTATCTCTGGCATCCAGAAACAGTCTCTAAGACATGTTTTGCATGTGTGTCATTGCTAATAACATCCATCTCAAGCTCAGACAATTTGTCATCCTTCTTTGGAACAGGAATGGCTACATAGGGTCTAGGATGCCTAGTAGTTGCCACACGCATATTTTCCCTCTGCTCCAGGCCTGGCTCCAGGAATTTACATCTGGGTGGGCCAGGGTTGTGATCAGGAGGGCCCACATTCCATTGCGTCTAGGAGTATTTCTCAGATCCGTGATCCAGCAAAAAATGTATTCCCAGATGCCCAAAAATACATTTGCACCCCTCTATGAAGAAAACGGTACATAGCAAAAGAGAAGCAAGGAAAATAGTGTTACAACATCAAACTACCTATCTTCCCTTCCCATCTGCTCTCCTCTTTCTGTTATATCTGATTCTCCTTCACCTTTCACCGTCCAGTCACCTTCCTTCAGCTGCCCTAACCACCGTTCCCATTTACCTCCCCTCCCACCTATTCACACCAGCCCCCAGCTTGCCTTTTACTGGACTGGCTTGGGAGAATTGAGGTTGATGCCTCCTCCTTCTCCTCCTCCTCCTCCTCTGAGAGGGCTAAGCAGTGAGGCCCCCAGTCTTTGTTCCATGTCCGATGGTGTCCGCCAAACAATACCTTCCTGAGCGCTGTGGATACTCCCAGCAGGCCCCAGAGGAGATGCTTGTGGTCCCTCCATCTTGTTGTGAAAGAAAGACCCGCTGCCCAGAATCCTGAAGCAAGGATTAGGAGATTTTGTTTCCTACAAAATTACATTTTTTTCAAACGTCTTTAAATTTCAAGAACAGCACTTACCATGTCCAATCAATACAGGTAGTCTTGTTGAGTTTAACAATATTTTGAGCACAACATATCCTCCAATAACATACACATGGATACTATCCTCCCTTCACCCACCCATTCCAACCACAAACTCCTCCCCCTCCTTTCCAACGGAACCCCTACAGTAGTCCCATTCTGAATGTCTCCCATAAATGGTTCATACCCAAAATTTAAACACAAAATGTTATTTTATGTTGCATTTTTGCAGCACATTTTAATTGAGATGAAAGTGATGGGGAGTACTAGGGCTATACGGGCTGCATCAGGAGGCAGACAATGCTGGTTGATGGGTTTGCGGCCTCCTGGTATCGCACCTGGTTCGACGTGCCGCTGTACATCATTGTCTGGTACATACTGTTTACATACTGGTTATAATATGCAATTGTCCATGATGACTCTTTGTTTGATGTGTTTACTTTGATTTGCTATTGAATGACACAATTGTGTTCAATAAATGTGGCCCGGATATTTTCAAAGTTAGATGTGTGTGTGTCCTAATCCCTGTGCTGCCCATCCATTAAACCATGAGTGTGGCTTTTTGGAATAGCTTGTAATGCAAACTGAATCACATCATGTGGGCATCCAATTTTAACAGGTAAGGCATAGTGAAATTAAAAAACATGCTCAGGATCACACACTTTGGTCAAGTGGTAAAACCATGATTTGAGCCTAGCCTGAAATTTAGATACTTAAGCACACATCTTCCGAGCTCAAGTTGGTACAAATATGTGTTGAAGTTTGGCTTTGAATACCTAAAATAATACTAAATTGTATACAGATTACTTTAGAAATACACAAGTCACATGATAAATGAACCTGACAATGTATTCATCATGTTGATGAAAAGATTAAGGGGGGCATTTTGTTTTGAATCCTAAATTGCACAGATTGGAATTCTCTGTTTGCACTTTTTTGCAAAAGAGGCCATTCATTAATATTAATTGTTTCCACCAAGTACTGGAAAAGTAAAGAGTAAAACACAGGCGAAAATCACCTTTGCTCTTTACTTTACCACTACATGTCTGGAAAAGTGTAAATTACTTCTGCAATTAACTACTGTGGGAGCCATCCACAATGGATTCCTTTGGGCTCTGCCAGCTTTTTCCAGGTGTAAAAGTCAGGCAGGTCCCATAGGAATATATTGGTTTTCCGCCAACGTAAAAATACATGCTTGTGGAATACCAATTGGATTTGGCAGGGGGCCCTTGTTAAGTCCGATCTGCTCTCCAACTTCACAGGTCAAATCATACAAAATCCTGCAGCTCATAAAAAGTGGAGCTACATGCATTTAGCGTCACTTCTTCCACTCCACTTGATCTGGAAAATGATCCCCTATGACTGTAGCTTTATTTTCCCCATCCTGAATGGAAGCCTACAAGCTCCAGCATAGCAATTAATGAGAACTTACAAAAAATCTAATACAGACACAAAGTGAAATGAAATGCATGACAAGGTTATTGTTTCACACAGCTTGTTCTGTATCCCCTTACTTACTAATCACCCAACAATCACACTTAAACTTCTTCTTAAAACCCTATATAATTTTATTTAAAGTGCCACAGCAATGGTCACTTCCTTTTTACCTTTTCACATCTATAATCACTTCCGCTTGTAAATAATCTGCCTCTGAGATATGTTAAAAAGATAAGATATCACTGCAGGGCCTGATCAGCCCTGCTGTTTGTAATTGAGGGGAGAGAGTAGAGCAGGGGGGGGGGGCATTGGCATTTGTCCCTTGTCCAAATTGCACTCTTTTCAAAATATTTAAATACTGCTTTTTAGTTATAAAAGATGCACACGCTTTATACTTTGCCCGCAACATTATAGAAAACGCTCTTTTTTTTATTTTACGGGTGTTCATGTTTCATTTCCGGCACTGCCTAAACACCCAGCAGCCAGGATTTACATCATACTTACCAAACAAATACCACAACACACATGACATATTCTGTTTGCATGCAAACTCAGTATGTTTACTCAAACAGAATGAGGTTATGAAGTCAGTACTTATCAGTTTGAATCATGAAACGTTCTGTCAGAGTAGACTAGGCTTCCAAACAAAGATATATTCTATTTAGGTCAGAGCCCCACTGGTAAGTATGCATGAGAAGATCTGAAACTGGTCAATACTTGCCAACCTAGCCTTCTCATCTTCAGGTAGGGCCTTGTTGGACCAGCTCATTGAGGTGCAGCTTGACTCCATAGGCGTTGCAAGCAAAACACCCACATCTGGGCATATACACATTCATTTAGGGAGACAGAGGGAAGCCAACATGCACTGGCAAAACCAACAGCTTGGGATTTTGATTAGTCATGGATAGGCATTTTCCAGGCACTGCCATAAGATTACCACCTGGCCATAAAATGGGAACAGCTGGAAAATGGTGCCAGTAACTGGGCATATGATGGAATTGCCTGGCAAATGTCTGCTTATACCTATAAACAAGCCAAAACTGCTGGCTTTGTGATTGCTTGTTTAAGACGTAACTTCAGTGCAAGTCACAGAGGCATTGTCAAATATATTGATTATAAAATCAACTGGCTGAAGACACACAAAGAGAATTGTACTACACCAGGAGCTCATTTACAGAGGCAATTGAGTAATTAAACACTCAAAATAATGCTTACATATAACACAGACAGGCCCTTTACAGCAACACATTTGGTGTTACTTTGTGATAGAGCTTGCTCAAAGAGTTCTAGAAAGGTTAGGTTTTGGTGGCGAGGCATTGAGATGGCCATGGCTAGTTGGTAGTAGGTAAATGACCAGACACACCCATAGAATGTGTGTTTCTCCTCACATTTTATTGCCATCCTATCTGTGTTCCACAGCATGCCTTCTGGTTGTACCAAATAGGTAAAAAGTCTCTGAATCTATTAGAACCACCCTCATTGCTCCGGCCAATCTTCCATACCATTGTTTGCATATCAGCCTTGGCCCTGTCACTAAAGTCAGAAGCCTTTCCCAAACTGCTAGACCACAGGGCCTAAAAATTCATATGGTTGCTTGTGTTCCAGTGCAGATGGAACACAGCCTAGCAATTGCGATTGAATTGCACCTTTTGGTGGCAGCACTAAGAGTCATTTTCTAATGGCTTGTCCCCTTTTCTAATCACACAGACATACTACAGAATTATGGCATGAAATATTGCGCATAGCAACAGTAGTGGTAATGTTTAATTCAAAGCCTTGCATTTATCACTTTTTGATTTTACTACACTCTCCTCCTTCCTCTCCGATCGACCCTCCCAAGTACAACTTGGGTCCTTCCTCTCCTCTATCTCTATCTCTACCTGTGGTGTTCCCCATGGGTCTAACCTCTCTCCCTGGCTGTTCAACCAATACCTGCACTTCTTGCCCACCGCATTGCTGATCTCTGCCCCAACTTTCAGTGCTATGCGGATGATACTCAACTCATTTCCAGGTTCCTTTCTGCGCCCTCTTCTTCTCTCATCTCTGACTGTCTGTCCACCATCCAGGAGTGGTGTGCCGCCAATGCTATCTGCCTTAATGACAGTAGACTGAGATTCTCCTCATTGTCACACCGGCTCCCTCCTTTCCTGTCACTCTCTGGCCAGCCTCTCTTGGCCCTCTTCCTGCTCCCACCTGTGAGGCTAAAAACCTTGGGGTCATTTTCGACTCCACATTTTCCTTCTCTCCTCACATCTCTGACGTCTCTAAAGTGACACTACCAGCTGAACCTTCTCATTAGTATTCTTCCTTTCCTCGTCTTCCCCCAGAAGCTCACTGTCTCCAGAGCTCTGGTTCTCTCTAGGCTAGACTACTGCAACATCCTCTTTCTAAATCTGCCTGCCTCTACACTCCGCCCTCTGCAACTCATTCAAAACAGGACCACGAGACTTGTACTTGGCCTCAAACCCAGGGATCGTATCTTTACAGGACTGAAATCTCTGCACTGGCTCTCTGTGGCAGCGATGATTAAGTTCAAAACCCTCTGCATTTTCCACCTGAATACCTTCAACTCTCTCTTCCTAAATATCTTCCTTCTTGAGCACTTCGCTCATCCGCCTCCAACTCCCTCAGGGTTAGTCGCTTCTCCAAGCAGCGAGTTGGTGTTTTTTTTCTGATGGGGCCTCCCTCTGGAACAGCCTCCCTGTCCCTCTGAAACTTGTGGAAAACCGTCTCTAGTTCCTGAAGCACTTTGGGACCTTCCTCCTTGCTTCTGCTTTCCCTCCTCCTTTATCATGCTGATCTCCTGGCTGAATCCGTAATTGTACTGGTTACCTGACTACACTCTGACCTCGGGCCCAGGTCTAAACCCTGCCAGTTGCACACCTGCACTGCCCCCCTGGCAACCCTTGCACTCAGGGACTGTTTATGTATCCCTACAGACCCTACTAGAACTTGCCTCCTCATGTCTGCACTTATCCTGCACTTGACACCAGCTGGCCGCACTTCTATTTATTGTCTTTATTTATTTTACTGTTATCCTATGTACTGCACTGCACCCTCCCCTTTGCCCCTCACCTGCACTTGCACAATCTCAATGTCACCTGGCCTAGTAGGATCGTTGTCTCTGTCTTCCCTCTGTTTCCCCTCCCTTTCCTCGTTGCGCCTTGAAACACTTGTGTTTAGGTGCGTTATAAATGCCACATCATATCTCCCCTCCAGAATTACATTTTTGTTACTACCAACAATGTCTTTTCACTTATATTCAAGTAGTTAATGCAACAGAATATATACTTTGAATGTAATTTGTAAGGGCCCACTGTCAGTCGATGCACCTTCTGCAGAAATCTGTGTTCACGCAACTTTACCTGTCATTTATTGTTTGATATAGTTAACTATTTTATTAAGCATGATATAAAAACCACTATATTCCCACAAAAAATAAACATACTTTAAATTACAGAAACCAAAATTGTGATTTTAGTTTGAGAAAACAGTTGTAGACAGCTTGCTTCAATAAGTCTCACTTAGAGGTGTAAATGGTCCCCATCTCCCTGGTCATTTGTACTTGTATAGCTCTGGGGCATAAATCATTGTCTAGGGCAAGAAAACCAATCCTGGCCAGGCCTCCCCCAATTCAGCCTCTCATAATGATGTCTCTGAGGTTGCTGTTGAATGTTTAGAGTGACATCCACCCCATCCCCCCACCCCCTTGTTTACCAGTGGTGTTTATCACTACCGACATGGCCTTCTTTCTAGGGGGGCAGAGGCTGGCTCTGGGGGGGCCTGGCCGACTTGACCCCCCTGCTGGAGCCGGGCTTCCTCTGCTAAGAAACATGCACAGGAGTGTTAGCTCCATGTGCACCAATATAGAACATATATTTCAACAAAAGGAAGGAACATACAGCAACCTATATCAAAACAGTAAAACAATACCCTCAGATAGCTATTTCTAAAAACAGCCGCTTAAAAAATATAGGCTGCACTCTGTTCTATCATCAGAAACAGTATTCTCAAAAAATATCATTTTTAATATATTAATCTCTATTCAGCACAAGTAATATAGAAAATTGTTGAAAAAACATATACACATCACAAAGTCATATAAACGTTAAAATCACTCCACCTCATAGTATCAAAACACATATGCCGAAATATACGATCAGCACACCACACCAATGGCAACTAAATTAATCTCATTTCCATTGTGTGAACAGGCCCAACTTATATAAGTTTCTGTCCTCTGTGTTCAAAGTAACTGGACATTCATCAGGGGCAGAAGTAGTCCTGTGCTTCAGGTAGATTCTTCCTATTCATAAGAAGAATGTATCACTGATACGGGCATTATCGGTTTAGTTGATCACCATAGCCAAACCCTAATCACCAATAGGGTGTCAAGTATACAGTAACATTTTCTACATGCTTTAGTAGTCAAGAGTCAGAATGGGTTTGGCTTTCTAGGTCTAAGATATAGATTTCCTTAGACCCTTGATCAGGTATATGATTTACTGTATACTTGACACCCTATTGGTGATTAGGGTTTGAGAAATGGTGAGTGTTCGAACTAGTCTTCCTTGACCCTTTTAAAAATTACTTAAAAGGAGTGTCCCGAATCAAGCCGCAGTCCAATGAATTCTTTATCTTTCTACTTGTGAGTTCTGCGTCCTTCTTCCTCCTCATAGATTTCCTATGCACGTGCTGTGGTTCGTGTAGGGGTGCAGGCAAAGGAGTTTCTCCAGCAAAGAATTTAACGTCCCCCCAAGAAGATCTAAGCACGCCTGACCTGCACTTTGACAGCAGATGGTGTGATGTCTTCCACAATTAATGGACCATAAAAACGGGGTTTGTCACACTTTTTCCTTATGTGGTTGTGGATCAAAACTGCATCCCCGGGGAATAGTTAAGGAACAAGAAATTCATGAGATTGGTTTGTTGCAGCATCTCCTTCTGTGTTCTGTACTGCTGTATACCCTCCTCTCTGCAGCTGTCCTGAAATGACAGAGTACTGGAAGTCATACAACTCAAATAATCACGTAATTCCAATCCTAACAGTTCTGCTGTTGGCTAAGCCTCACTTCTAACTCTGGATGGAGGCATTGGAGGGGGGGGGGTTCTCATTCATCGTCCTGTCACTATTTCATAGGGTATAAGGTGTGGGCCGAAACTGGTTGGTTCCTTAAAGCATATAATGCCAGTGGTAGGCAATGCAACCATCCTTTCTTCAAGATACGCTTCAACTTGACTATTCTTTCTTTAAGCAAGCCATTGAGCCTCTCACAGATCCCCTTTTCTTGCGGAGGATAAGCCGAAGAAAACCTGTGCTTTATACCAAGCAACAAGCTGATCTGTTTAAATATCTGGTTCACAAAGTGAGGTCCATTATCCAACCACATAACTTTGCATACTCCCCATCTAGGAAATACTTCCTGCACTAAGAATTTTGCTGCACAGGTAGAGTCTGGGTGCGTACATGGACCTGCTTCTATCTATCTTGAGAAAGGACACACCACAATGATTAGATATCTATATCCATTATATCCTTGTATCATGTCGACAAAGTCGATATGCAAGTGCTGAAAAGGGCCATTCGGTCTCAGAATTACTCCCTGACTGTGTGCAGTGTATGCCCAGCCGTGAATTGTTGTCACACAATACAGTTCACTATAAAAAATGCAACATGCTCCATTAAATTTGGCACACACCATTCCTCAGCAATAGTTACAGGGAGATTCTCCCTAGTTGTATGCGCAGGGTAGTTGTCACGATGCCCACTCCCGGGGAGCCGGCTCAGGCCCTGCGTCCCCGAAAGCGGACATCAAGTCCCCGGGGAAGGTCTCAGGAACCCCTTATAGGGGCCCTTTGGACAGCGTCCTGGCGCCTATGGCGCCAGGCTCATAGAAATCGTCAGTCCTGGCGCCATAGGCGCCAGGCTCATTATGAAAGTGTTTGGGTGCACTTACCTGATGCAGACCATGCTGCAGAACCCCGGCCTCCTAGAGGCCTGAAAGGAACTACTTTACCTGTGGGACTCATTTACCACCCGGGCTTGGTCGGGGAAGGATACATACCTGATTGGAGGAAGGACACATTCTAGGAACTTCTTCCATGGCTATTTAAACCACACCCGATCAGCCACACGTGCTTCGCGTTGTTCTGCATCTAGCAGCTGGACGATCACCGTGTCTGCTCCTGCATCTTGACTTCTGCCACACCTGCCAGCATCCTGAATCACCTGCAAAGGAAGGGAACAAGAGAACAGAAGAAGGAAAAGGCCTCACCTGCTAAATCTGCATCCCAGAGACATTTCGCCGACAATCCTGAAAAGGAAGACATTTATTTTTAAAAGCATATCGCATCGATCGCTGCAGCGCCGCATTCTACTCACCTTTACAGGGCGCCTCCATGTTTAGCAGCGACCATCCGGATTCGCAGTCGCGAATCCGGATGCCTAGGGAGAAAAAAACAAGAACAAAGGTGAGAGAAAGAAGGGAAAAGGGAAGCTAAAACTCCATGTCAAGACTTACCTGTTGGGTCATTCCCTTTTCATTTCGGGACCGCGCCGCATCCAGGCATTTTCGGACCCCGGCCCCTAAGGGGAAAAAGACATCAGCGTTAATGAGTGAATGAAAAGACATTACCAAAACACTCATTAAAGACTTACCTGATTTCCACAAGGATTTCACCGCTCACCTCGGGTCGGTGCCTGTTCCCCGGCATTCCGTACCCCGGCCCCTATGGAGAAAAAGACACTAGCATTAGAACATTAATGCATGGACACAAGGGGAACCACTTATAGAAAAAACTTACCTGGAAGCCAAGCAAGTTTGGTTCTCACCAATCCGAAAATCCAGTGACGTAACTGGATACTAACGCACCCCTGCATCAGAAGCAGGATGGAGAGCTTGTCCTTCCAGACCCTAAGGTGAGACGCTACGGGGAAGCACAGAAGGGTTTTGAGGAGGGTGCGAGGGGTAAGTGGGAGGCCGATTGCATTACCCCGCAGACAGTTAACCCCCTATTCCCACCTACAGAAGGATACTTCTGCGAGTCAGACAAGCCAGATCTGGGGGCCGGTCCAGTCCGTCTTCCGAACCCTGCGCATCACCTTAGACGAGGTCACAGCAGCGCGAACCAGGCCAGCGCCCCCGTGGGAGTCAGGTGAGCGTTACAGAACGCGAAGCCCTCCTACAAATTCCCACCCAGGCGCTATGGAAACTTCTGAGACTGATCAGTTGGGCCAATTACTGGGGGAATTACGGGCCGAAGTACATGCCGCTCGTCAAGAGACTAATGCCCTCAAGAGGGAATTAATAATATCAAAGGAAAGAACTGATGACCTGGCCAGACAGCTTTTGCAAGGTCAAGCTGGACAAACTCCTCTACCCTGTTCCAGAGGGAACCCCGCTCCTGTGGTTCCCATTAACCCTGTGCAGATTAATCTACCTGGAAAAATGCCGCTGGCCCCACCTGAACGCTTTGCTGGGGACCCCAAACGATTCACCATATTCATGAATCAGTGTCGTTTGCACTTCCCATGCAGACCTGGGGCCTTCCCTAATGATCAGACCAAAGTAGCCTTTGTATTGTCATATCTCAGCGGCTGCGCTGTCGATTGGTCAGTTCCACTGGTTACTCAAGATGACCCGATTCTCCGTGATTTTCAAGGATTTCAAGCAAGCATGGAAAGGTTATTTGCTCGACACTCTCAGGGGCAGGCTCTGGATGACGAACTTCTATCCCTGCGACAGGGCAATCAGGACCTCCTATCCTATATTGCAACCTTTAATAGACTAATTGTGGAAACGGGATGGCCAGAGGATAAAAGAGTCACATTATTTTATCGAGGTCTACGCGGAGAACTTAAAGATGTCTTGGCCCAAGTTGCAAATCCGCCCCAAGAATGCACAGAATATATAGACTTAGTGGTCCAATTGGATCACTGACTTCAAAACAGAAAAACAGATCGGTCCAGGTTTGAGACCCGGGACCACGCTAACCCCAAGGGAGTTGATGTCTCTGAGCCTATGCAAATTGGAGGGGTTAAATAACCCTTAACTCAAAAGGAACGTGAAAGGAGGCGGCAGTTAAATTATGTCTTCATTGTGGGAACTCTGGACACTTTCTACGAGATTGCCCGGCAAAACCGCCCCGAAAAGCGGTAGGAGCCGCTGATAAAAACCATGAAGACTCTGTTTCGGGAAACGACTCAGCCCGACAAGCGTAGGGGTCCGCTTGCCGAGCTTGAAAACTAACTCTCAGACCTCGCATTTCATTGTGCCAATGGTTCTCGTAGATCCAGAAAAACCTAAGCGGTTGCATGCAATAAAGGCATACATCGATAGTGGGGCTATTGGAAACTATGTGGATCGTGAATTGGCCTCTAGGATTAACCTCCCTCTCCGTCCTAAAACCAGCAAAGATGTCATCACCACAGTCGATGGAACTGAAATTGCCTCTGGACCGGTAACACATTCCACTACTGGGGTGACTCTTATTGGTCCTGACGGCCATCGGGAGGCAGTTGTGTTTGATGTAATCAAGGCTCCACAGTTTCAGGTTATTCTTGGAATTCCTTGGTTAGAGACACATAATCCTTGAATTGATTGGCGAGCTAAGAGAATAATCTTCCCGGATTGTGCACAAACATGCTACCCAGAAAACCTGAAGATTAATCTAGCATCTGTAACCTCTGCCTCCATGCAATTACCTCCGGAATACCAGGACTTTCAGGATGTCTTCCAAAAGGAACAGGCCAACACGTTACCTCCTCACCGATCGTACGATTGCCAAATCGATCTGGTGCCCGGTGCACAACAACCTTGTAGCAGGATTTATGTCCTTACCGAACCTGAGAACCTGCATTTGAGACAATATTTGGATCAATACCTCGCCAATGGTTTGATTCGCCCGTCAAAGTCCCCGGCATCCTCGGCTTTGTTCTTTGTGCCTAAAAAAGAAGGCGACCTTAGAACTTGTATCGATTACCGCGCATTGAACCAGATAACGGTTAAAAACCGATATCCTCTGCCTCTGATTCCTGAACTCCTTGACCAGGTGAAGGACGCTTGCATATACACCAAGTTAGATCTCCGGGGGGCATATCATCTGGTGCAAGTAAAAGAAGGCGACGAATGGAAAACAGCCTTCGGTACAAAATATGGATTATTTGAATACCAGGTAATGCCTTTCGGGTTGTGCAATGCGCCTGCTGCCTTCCAATTCTTCATGAATGATGTCCTTCGGGAACTCATTGATGTTTGTGTTGTCGTCTCTATCGATGACATTCTAGTGTACTCCCCTTCGCAATCTGATCACAGAAAACACGTTAGGGCAGTTCTGGAAAAACTGCGCCAACACAAACTATTTGCTAAACTGGAGAAATGTGTTTTCCATACCACAGAAGTTGAGTTTCTCGGTTTCATCCTGACACCCAAAGGAGTCCGAATGGACTCAAGAAAAATGGATGGCATCCTCAAATGGCCATCACCTAGCTCTGTAAAAGGGGTTCAAAGCATGCTCGGCTTTGCCAATTTCTATCGCAGGTTTATCCCGGAATTTTCACGCATAGTACAACCCATTACTGCACTCTTGAGGAAAAATAAACGTTTTGAATGGTCTGAAGAAGCCGAGCAGGCATTCCAGGATTTAAAAGCTAAGGTTACCTCCGCACCTATATTGAAACACCCACGTCCAGATCTCCCATATGTCGTTGAAACTGACGCATCCAGCCTAGCCATGGGAGCAGTTCTGTCTCAAAGAGATCCTGAAACCAACCAACTGCATCCCGTAGCATTTTGGTCCAGAAAATTCTCGGCACCAGAGATTAATTACGCAATCACTGACAAAGAACTGTTAACCATAAAGTCTGCTTTTAAAGCCTGGCGGCATTACCTGCTTGGCGCTCGACATACCATCACGGTGATCACTGATCACCGGAATTTACAGTATTTGAAAACCGCCAAGGCTCAGTCATCACGGCAGCTCCGATGGGCTTTGTTTTTTGCTGAATTTGATTTCGTGATTACCTATCGACCTGGCTGCAAGAACGGCAAAGCAGACGCCTTATCCCGAATTGGAATGGGAGAATCTGATACAAACTCAGAACCAGTACCAATAATTCCCGAACAGAGAATTCTAGGCAGGACTTCGTTACAGACGCTTGAAGACATTCAAGTCAGAGTGAAACAACTCCTGGACCCTACAGTCCTACAGGATTGGATACAAAAGGGATCAGACTTTACCATAGATAATGGTTTACCTTATTACCAAGGACGCTTATTCCTGCCGCACAAGGATTTACACGAACTAGTTATTTCAGGTTATCATGATACATTAATAGAGGGACACCCCGGTATTGCCAAGACAATGGAAAAGGTGAAATGACAATTCTGGTGGCCCTCTTGGCGAAAAGATGTTAAATCTTTTGTGATGTCCTGTGGTGTTTGCGCCCAAAATAAAGGTCAAAAGAAAAGACCAGCCGGTCTCCTTCAACCTCTAGACATTCCGCCAGCACCCTGGCACACCCTATCAATGGATTTTATTACGGACTTGCCTCCTTGTTCGGGATACCATTCTGGTAATTGTGGATTTGTTTTCCAAAATGGCCCACTTCATTCCTTTGAAAGGTTTACCTTCAGCTTCTGTCCTAGCCAAAGAATTCCTCGAAAATATTGTTTGGCTACATGGATTCCCATCTGTACTAATCTCTGACCGGGGAAGCCAATTCATTTCCCACTTCTGGCGCAAATGTTGTCAAATGGCACAAATCGACGTAAGATTATCGACCAGTCACCACCCTCAGACCGATGGTCAGACCGAGAGGACAAATCAGACCCTTGAGCAGTACTTACGGTGTATGTTACAGCAATCTGAAAGCAACTGGAAAGACATTCTTTGGATAGCCGAATACGCATATAATAATTCGGTACACTCTGGAACTGGCCATAGTCCTTTTTATACCTTGTTGGACATCACCCTCGAACCTCAAACCTCGACTCACCTCAGAACCTCGGAGTGCCCGCAGTAGAACATCTGCATTCTACCATTACCCGAGCCTTCAAAGAGGCAACCACGCATTTACAACAAGCCAAGTGAAAATACAAGGAGAATGCTGACCTACATCGGAGTGAAGCACCTCCGTATCAGATTGGGGATCAAGTGTGGTTAGCTACCAGACATTTACCGCTCAAAGGGCCTCGAACTTTTAACCCAAAATATCTGGGAGCTTATTCTATTACGGCATTGATTAACCCAGTAGCGGTTAAACTTGATTTACCAGCTAATATGCAAATTCACCCTGTTTTTCATGTGTCACTTCTGAAACCAGTGGTCCCCGGAACCCAACTACTCAAACCTCCAGAACCTATTCAAATAGATGGGGAACCCGAATTCGAAGTGAAGAACATTTTAGATTCAAAAATGTTTAGGTCAAAGCTTTTCTACCTAATTGATTGGAAGGGGTACGGACCTCAGGAGAGGTCGTGGGAACCCAGTGACCACCTCGATTAGTCAGGAAATTCCACCAACTCTTCCCAAACAAACCAAAACCCCCGGAGGGAACAACCTTGGGAGGGGCCTTGGGGGGGAGTGCTGTCAAGATGCCCGCTCCCGGGGAGCCGGCTCAGGCCCTGCGTCCCCGAAAGCGGACATCAAGTCCCCGCGGAAGGTCCCAGCAACCCCTTATAGGGGCCCTTTGGACAGCGTCCTGGCGCCTATGGCGCCAGGCTCATAGAAAACGTCAGTCCTGGCGCCATAGGCGCCAGGCTCATTATGAAAGTGTTTGGGTGCACTTACCTGATGCAGACCATGCTGCAGAACCCCGGCCTCCTTGAGGCCTGAAAGGAACTACTTTACCTGTGGGACTCATTTACCACCCGGGCGGGGTCGGGGAAGGATACATACCTGATTGGAGGAAGGACACATTCTAGGAACTTCTTCCAAGGCTATTTAAACCACACCCGATCAGCCACACGTGCTTCACGTTGTTCTGCATCTAGCAGCTGGACGCTCACCGTGTCTGCTCCTGCATCTTGACTTCTGCCACACCTGCCAGCATCCTGAATCACCTGCAAAGGAAGGGAACAAGAGAACAGAAGAAGGAAAAGGCCTCACCTGCTAAATCTGCATCTCAGAGACATTTCGCCGACAATCCTGAAAAGGAAGACATTTATTTTTAAAAGCACATCGCATCGATCGCTGCAGCGCCGCATTCTACTCACCTTTACAGGGCGCCTCCATGTTCAGCAGCGACCATCCGGATTCGCAGTCGCGCCCCCGCGCCTAGGGAGAAAAAGACAAGAACAAAGGTGAGAGAAAGAAGTGAAAAGGGAAGCTAAAACTCCATGTCAAGACTTACCTGTTGGGTCATTCCCTTTTCATTTCGGGTCCGCGCCGCATCCAGGCATTTTCGGACCCCGGCCCCTAAGGGGAAAAAGACATCAGCGTTAATGAGTGAATGAAAAGACATTACCAAAACACTCATTAAAGACTTACCTGATTTCCACAAGGATTTCACCGCTCACCTCGGGTCGGTGCCTGTTCCCCGGCATTCCGTACCCCGGCCCCTATGGAGAAAAAGACACTAGCATTAGAACATTAATGCATGGACACAAGGGGAACCACTTATAGAAAAAACCTACCTGGAAGCCAAGCAAGTTTGGTTCTCACCAATCCGAAAATCCAGTGACGTAACTGGATACCAACGCGCCCCTGCATCAGAAGCAGGATGGAGAGCTCGTCCTTCCAGACCCTAAGGTGAGACGCTACGGGGAAGCACAGAAGGGTTTTGAGGAGGGTGCGAGGTGTAAGTGGGAGGCCGATTGCATTACCCCGCAGACAGTTAACCCCCTATTCTCACCTACAGAAGGATACTTCTGCGAGTCAGACAACCCAGATCTGGGGGCCGGTCCAGTCCGTCTTCCGAACCCTGCGCATCACCTTAGACGAGGTCACAGCAGCGCGAACCAGGCCAGCGCCCCCGTGGGAGTCAGGTGAGCGTTACAGTGGTGTAGTTGTTCCAGCACCACCCTTAATAAGGCTACAGGCATCACTGGTTTACCAGTGCTGTCCTGTCACCACAATGCTTCAGAGGGGTTTAAAGAACACCCTCTTCGTGTCCACAAATTGTTTTCCTTTTGAAGTGCTTCCCCCTGGACCTCCACTAACTGTGTTTTTGACTAGTGGTTATATCCTTCAGATATAGTCATCATAATAATCATTTTTTCATTCACATCAAAAGTCTCAACATTCATCATCTCTTTATCTGTAATTGCTACCCGCTTGGCCTCAGCATCTGCTGCTTGATTTCCACGCAAGATAAAAATCTGCCCCTTTGGTATGGACTGCGCTTTTAACGACTGCAATGCCTACTAAGAGTTGCAGTGCTTTAATGAGTCTATTCAATAAGGCAGCTTGTTGCAATGGGGCTACGTGCTAGCCCTGCGTGCACCGTCGACGTCACATAGGCAGAATCGCTGTACACTGTTACCCCCTGGTCTGCATGACTCCCGATCACGAGTATCAATGCCAATAATTCTGCAGCCTGTGCTGAATAATGAGACAGCAATCGAGTACTAATAAGCACCTGAAATTCCCCATTAGCCGTGTGTCCGTCACTTTGAGCGATCCTTGACGAACTGTCAATAAAAACAATCTCTCCTCCTGCCAGTGCATTCTCCTTTATTCTGGGGAGCTCATCGCAGAACTCTTTATAGTTTGCGCAATCGTGTACAGGCTCTCCCTCTGTAATTCGCTCTGTCATTGCCTCAGCTATAAACATAGCAGGATTCACTATTCTACATCAAACTATTTTGATCGCTAGATTTGATATGACTACCTCTTAAGCAGACAGCCTTTGAGAAGTCTATGGGCCTCATTACGACCCTGGCGCTAAGGGGTCTGCGCCAGCGTTAGCTGCGCGGACCCCTTACCGCCAACTACGAGTTCCTGGAGCGCCATGGTCATTTTTCCGCCCGCTTTTTGCGGGCGGAAAAATCCATGGCGCTCTGGGACCTTGGTGTTAATTACGCCACCGTATTTTACGGTGGCGTAATTAACTCCTTCCCCACTCCCATTGAGCCCTATGGGGCCGAAATGGGAATGGGGAAGGGTAAATGGGTCAATGGGGACTTACCGCCCCGCCGACCTCGGAATGGGGCGGTAAGTCCGCCATCCGCCATGGCGTAAAGGGACTTTGCGCCATGGCCGGAAAGTCCGTCGCTGGCGGAAAAAATCCGCCAGGGTCGTAATGAGGGCCAATGTCCTTTTGGTTTCTCTAAAATGGCAAATAGTGCATGCTCAACAAATAACGTCATGGAACTTTGTTCGCACGGAAAATTACCTCTCATCACTGGATCTAAGATTCCACTGTAATATGCAAGGGGCTTGTACCCCAACATGGTTCTCTGTGTAAGGACTGCTGTCATAACAGTGCCATCTGTATGTGAAAACAAGAAGAATTCCTCAGCATAATTGGCAATCCCTAAAACTGGAGCAGTGCAAACTTTTTTTTTCAATTCGTCAAACCCTTCATCCTTCCCCTCAGTCCACACAGTTTTTTCTAGCGTTGCCTGTGCTTTCTTTAGAGCCTGTAATAGGGGCCTTACATATGAACTGTAGTCAAAGACCCATGCTCTGACGTAGTTACATAATCCAAAAATCTCTGCATGTGTTTTATCGTGTGTGGCTTGGCTGTTTTTAAAATAGCCTCAGCTCTTTCAGGAGTAACCCTTTTCCCTTCCTTGTCTCTCGGGACTTTAAAGATAACATATTTCTCAATATTCTTCTCTGGGCCTTCGTCACTACTTTGCGTAGGTGACTCATAAACTGGGTTGCTATAACTTGCCGCTGCTTTAGGTTCCCTTAATGGGTGTAACCCATCGTCTTTCTTACTCTTGTCTTCTATTTCAGACAGGGTGGGTGGAGCAGAGGGCTCTTCACCCCCTCTTTGCATACATTAAGTATCCCATCTAAAGGAGGCTCCTCATCTTTCTCTTGTTGATACATTTTCCAAAGCTCTAAGCTCGCTAGGCGTTTGTCTGGCTTCTTCCCAGTATATGCTGCATGCAAATATGTTGTCAGACTGCCTTCGATAGTGATCCGCCTTGGGCCACGGCATAAATATTTTGTCTGCGGTTCCTTTAACCCATTCTGCACTGTACTGTCTAAGTTAAGGTGCATGTTTTGGCAACTGCTTGCAGAGATGCACTAATGGAGTGACATCCTCCATTCTAAATTTGTCTATTCTTAACTTATTTAATGCTAGTTTGCTTTTGATCACAGGTTTAAAGCACGTTTCAAGAGAATAATACCATATGAGATAACACCAATCTTAGCAAGCTCCAATCCCGTTTAATCACAGTTTTATTTTAATCTTGCTAAAAAACAACCATCAAATACAATTAAAACAATCACTTTCTTTTCTTCAACTTTGCGCTTCTCTTATTTATCATACATTTTTTCTTTAGCTATGACATCATCATGCTTTCAAAACCACATAAAACAAACAGACAAACTTGACCGGTCACATATAATTTCCTACAATCTTTTTCTTTAAGACTCGTTAATAATTGCTTTTAACTGCGACACACTGAAGTGACCCTCTAAAAAATGCTCCTCACGGAACTTAAATCTATTTCTTTAGGTCTGTCTTAAATCGGACCCGTTTTCTACGTCATCCACAAACGGATTTTAGATTAAGATTTCTTCTAATGTTCTTTAAAACTTAGGTATAGGGCGTTTCCTCTTTATCGTGGCCTCTCACACAATATTACTTATTATATTGCTCAGTCACACTCAAGTCAATATCTCATTCCCCATATATATATATTTTTACACTCTTACTCTTACGTTACATTTAACCCGCCTCCCTCTGTTAGTCTCCTTTGTTTTACTATGCATGTATAAATTTGCCACACTCCTCAGTTTCTATTCACCATTCGAATATTTTCTTATTCAGACCCTCGGGATCGCTGCCTCCGTTACCGCCTCTTCAAACTGTTTTCAGTTCCCCTCTTCGTAAAAGTAGGAGGGGATTTTTATACAAACTAAGAGGACCCATCACACCCTCCTTGCAAGGAATATTTTGTCATTTATACTAACCACTATCTATGGAGAGCTTCACATCCTGTCAGCTGAATGGCAAAGGTTGTGTGATATTACCCATACTCTAAAGCTTAGTTATGTCGACGGTCGATGGACTTTTTAAAGAACCATCCTCTCTCTGCTACCAAGTGAACTGGATTTCCCAGCCCTTTAAGATGAGTAGCAATACCTTGGAGATGGATGGGGATGCAGATTTTATTCATACATCAATAATCAAAATAACTCAGGTAGTTTGGCAAAAGGGGAGTCCGTTTCATTAACAAATATATAAACAGGGAGTACAACGAACATCAGCATTCATTCGGTCCTCTTACTCGACTAATTTTAGTAGAAACTGAAGTTATATTGCATAAAATCCTCATCAGTGACATATTGACCTGCGTCACTACCTACGTGGCAAACTACAAAACCTAGTGAGGAAAGTGAATATCTAAGTATAAGTTCCATATCAGTATAGAACTGTGAAGGAGAGTGATAGGGTACTTAACATCAGATGAGGCAACTAAGCCCTCCCCTCAAAATGGCCGCTATGAACGTCACTAAATACACAACGTTCTATTGGCTACACAAACTATAGGACCCTAGATTACATGGTCCTCTACAATTGGTTGGCTTCTAAACCCCGCCAGTACTTTTCCACCTATGTCTAGCAGCACGCAGACTAAGCATCCAGGTGCTAGTGGGCATATCTAAACACTAGCTTCCCACCAATTAATATATCAATCCATCATCACCTCAATGGTCCAGTGTCAATTAGTGCGTTAAAGTTTGGCCTTGAGTTTGTACCTTGCTCTGAGAAATTTTATGGAGTGAAGGCACAACCTGCCCACATGCATAGGTGTGACCACCTCGATCGTTCAATTTCTTCCTTCCTCGTGACTGGACACCATGAAATCGAGCCTTTTCATGTTTTTGAATATTATTTTTTAATATTCCTCTGACATCTTTTGTTTTGCTAAAGCCTTCTGAACAGGAGCCTCTTGTTCCTTCACACAATTTGTATCCAATGTCAGCCAATTCCTGTTTGATAAAACTTTGGCTTCTTGGCTCATCCAACCCTTTCTGCTGAGATTAATTTGTAATTATAATTGCTTTTAACTGCGACACACTGAAGTGACGCCTTCTTGTTCATGTTCAGCACTGCTTTATAATGCATAGTGGAAACATCCATCTTTTATTTGTCCATATGCATCTATATATATATATATATATATATATATATATATATATATATATATATATTTATATTGGCGCTTGCCACCATCTATTTACTATAAAGCTTGAAGCTAGCTTTCAAGATTACTTTGCTGCTTGCATTTGTGTAGCATCTGTACACGTATAAACTAGCTTAATGTCTTCATCTGTGTCTGTGGCATAGGTTTATTCACCTTGATCCCAAGGTGTCACTTATCCTTGCTACTTTCCTGATGCCTTTATAGAATATTTGCATTCTCTGTTCTCTGCATCTTTTCTGTGTGCGTCATCTCTTTCTGTGTGATGTCACCATTAATCCTTGCCTTTCATCTGCTCTGCTTCTTCAGGAATCTCATTCAAATGACCATCATATTGTCTTGCAGGCAGGTACGGTTTGCTCAATGGGTACCTTGCCTCCTAGATTCTCTTAGGTACTGGTACTCTTATGGGCACTGCACAGAGTCCACGCTCTTCTCTTTGCTGGTTTAACAGTTCTGCATTCGTCACATACTTTGGTTCCCACTCTATAGGTAATAATGACGGGGCAGTTGGAGGCGGGTGGTACTTTGGCTCCTCCTCTACACCTTCTTTTTCGCTTCCGCTTTCTCCCTTCCTCTCCCCTCCTGATGCACCTGACCGCTTCTCGCACTGGTCACCCTCTAAACTTGGGCCCAGGCTCCTGCATGCCCAGTTGCCCTCGCACTGCTCCTGGGCTCCCCAGCACTCAAGGGTCTGTATCTGCAACCCTACAGTCCCTTCTCTCTGCACTTATGAGGCACCCGCTGACTGTACTTGTGAGTTAACTGCAATTTACCCTTCCCCACCCCCTGGCACTTCTCCCCTACCCTCTTTCCTGCACTTGCATGATCTGAATGACACACGGCCTAGTAAGATCGTTTCCTCCCTTTGTTTCCCCCTTCTCTTGTCACACCTAGAAACACTTGTGTACAGGCACATTATAAATGTCACATCATATCATATCATTAAAACATTTATTTTATTGAGTATCATAAAGTGATGAAAGCACTGTGGTTTAAAACAAGGCCTGATGCCATTAAATACAGATATTTGTATTTTCTAACAGTGTCAGCAGCAAAATAGATCCATTGTAGAATAGCATCAGCAGCAAGATACTGTTGGATACTGTTGGATGGTTCAACCACTTGTTGAAATAGATTCAGTGTCGAATAACATTAGCAGTCAGATACTGTAGGCTTGTTCAACCACTTATTGAAATAGATTCAGTGTAGAATAACATTAGCAGCAAGATAGTGTTGGATGGTTCAACCACTTGTTGAAATAAATTCAGTGTGCAAAGTTGTGCGTGCAAACCATGTTGCAGCCTATTGTGTGCGAAGTGATCTCTTATCCCTCGCCTGTGTTTTTCTTGTAATTCGGGAAATTCAATCACTTTATTTCCCTTTGGGACGTCTCCCACCCTGACGATGCCTCTGTCGTGCCTTCTGCTTTGTCTGCCCATCTTATACACTTCTAGGATGTACAGGTTTTCTCACAGTGGTACCATCATAGTAATCAAACCTTTGTGACCCATTGCCTCTGTGACCTCCTTCCTAATTTTCACCGTCCTTTGCCTTGCCGTGGGAATATTGCGGCTGGGAATATTGCGGCCTTCTGGGCTCCCATACAAAACTTGTATTGTGGATTGACCCATCATTGTGCCGATCTCCAAACTAATGTGGGCTGTGCTTGGATCTTCAGACACCCACGCGTGTGCGACCACTAGCTGAGATGCCCAATAGTATTTGGATAAATCTGGCAACCCCAGTCCTCCCTCCCACACCTTATTGTTCAGATATTTGAGCGCTATCCAAGGGAAGCTCTGTCCCCAAATGACTGTGTGCAGAATGGCATCAATTCTGATGAATATAGCTTTTGCACCTTTACTGGGATGTTCTGTAATGCATACAGCAATCCTGGGAGTGAGATCATTTTAAATATGTTGCCCCTCCCTATTACACAAAGGTAAGGTCATCCAGTGCTTCAGATTGTTTTGTAGCCTCTGAAGGATCGGTTCCAGGTGATTTTGCAGGAAGGGTTTTCCTCAGTGTGTGTTTGAATACTCAGATAGGTGAACGTCCCGTCAGTCATGTGTAGTGGGCATCCATCCGGGATTGCCTCCCCCCTGTCTTTTACTGGCACGTATATCAATTTAGTCCAGTTGATCCTGGGGCCACAGTAATTAGCAAGTTCTTGAATTGTAGCTAGGGCTCTGAGCTTGGTCCGTTTTGGCTCGCCGAGGAATATTAGCAAATCGTCAGCATACAGAGAGAGAGCAGTCTTCCCAGCTCCCCAGCCAGATGAAGCCTGTTTGGTATTGATCTGTCTAATCCTTTCTGGCAAGCGGTTCTATTGTGACTAAAAATGGCACAGGAGAAGGTGGGCACCCCTGCCTTGTGCCCCTCCGGAGTGGAAAGCTATTGGATGGTTAGCCGTTCACCCTGATTTTAGCTATGGGGTTTGCGGGAAGTAATTTTATCCATTCCATGTAATTCTCACTTAACCGCATCCTTCACATAACTTCCCAAAGGAAGTCCTACCTCACAAAATCAAAGGCCTTCTCCGAATGAGTGCCATGATGGCGTGTCAGCCTTCCACTTCCATCACCTTGGCTAACTGAAGAAGGGAGGCCACACCGATAGAACAGGTAAGTAGTTTATTGTAACGGAGCTCGCCGGTCGCCCTCCTCACTCTGAGCTCACTTTCATTTCTCGCCAACTGCCGCTGTCCGCTGCGGTCACGCGACTCTCATTCAAAAGGATAGAACGAGAGCACGCGCGACCCCCGCGAGACACTTAACATTCTCTACACATCTTCCCCCTCAAACAGGGCAAATATATTTTCAATAATGCTTATAACAGTAATGTAAAACTTAACAACAATTCAGAAAAGTAAATCAGAAAAAATTGTCTGAACTGGACATAATAGAAAGTCGACAGTAATGCACAGCTTGCACATGACCTGAGAAACCTCAGTGTCCATTTACATAATGGATATCTTACACATGACGTAAGCACTTCAGTGTCAAGTTTCGTAATCCCTCATCCACACCGGCTTAGACCTAGCCCTATGTGAAAAATCCTCTTTGACCTTTGACCTTTGAAGGTCATCTTCTCTGACCTTCCCACCTGTATTTTCCATGTTCTCATCCGGCACCCCTCCTTTCATCTTCTCATTCAATTCAGGATTATCCTCCTCCACCTTCCTCAACTGTTCCTCACATCCACTCCTTTCCCCATCACCCACTCTCGCCAACCTTCCTTTCGACCAAACTTCACCACCTTCCAGAACTACCACATTACTTTTTACTACACATATCTTCTTTGGACCCAGAAATCTACTTTCCACACACTTGTTCACTAGTCTAGGATTTTTAACATATACTTTTTCTCCAACCTTCCATTCACATTCTTTCACTCTCATCCTGTCATCAAACAGTTCCTTATTTCTTTCCTGACTCAATGCAATAAGTTTCATAATCTGATTCCGATCAACATTAACCACTTTGGCCATTCCTAGCCATCCTGGACAAAGCCTTGTCCCAGGATCCCTTCCCTTCATCGAAACAAATGGAGATACTCCCGTCACAGAATGTGGCGTAGTGACATAATTCCATGTCAGCATCCTTAATACTTCCCTCCATGGTTGCCTCGATTTCATGGCCATCTACAGGCCCCCTTTTATGTACCTGTTAACTCTTTCAACAAGTCCATTGGCTTTAGGTTTATACAGAGCAGTCCTTGTGTGTTTTATACTGTATCCTGCAAGAAACTTTTTCATTGCCCCAGACACAAATTGCACCCCATTATCCGACACAATTTCAACCAGCACCCCCTCCTTAAGACATACTTTTTCCAAGAATCCAATCAACTCCCTTGCCGTGACCTCCTTTACAGCTTCCCACTCAAACCATTTGGAATGAAAATCCACTACGACAAACACAAACTTCAAACCATCTCCCAGTCCCGCTACAGGACCCATTATGTCCACTGCTAACTTGCTCCACGGCTGGTCCGGTACCACATTTGGAATCATCAGAGCCTCTCTCACCACTCTGCATTTGTCACTCGTTTGGCAAATTATACAATCCTTGACATACCTTTCCGCACACCTGTCAATTCCCGGCCACCAATAATTCTGCCTCAATTTCCTCTTCATAGCCGCTTCTCCAGGATGCCCCTGATGAGCCAGCTCAACTAGTACCGACCTAAGGGAATGAGGAGGAACAATGCACCTCCCTCTCCTTAACCTATCCTCACATAGGTTTAACTAATTTTTTACTTCCCACCAAGTATTGAACTTACAATCCAAGTTTTTTTTTTCTGGCCACCCCCTCACCGTCCAACTTTTGACTAGCTTGAGATCATTATCAGAATTTTCTTCTTTTACCCATTCCTCCTTACTGACCGCACTTTGTACCTCCGCTACTACTAACTCCTCCTCTGTCTCTCTGTCCTCCATAGGTTCACCCCTGAGAGGTAGTCTGGAAAGGCAGTCTGCCACAACATTCCGCTTCCCTGGCAAATAGCTCACATCAAAGTTAAAGTTTTGGAGCCCAAGACCCCACCTGCTTATTCTTGGAGAACCCATGGCCCATCTGCCACTCTCAAACATCTGAACCATGGGCTTGTGGTCTGACCTGACAACAAATGTTCTTCCCCCCAAGAAGAATTTAAAATGATTTACTGCCCAAAACCTGGCCAACTTTTCTCTTTCAATGACTGAGTATTTGCTCTCTGCCCCTCTCAGCGTCCTAGACGCAAATGCTATCATCTCAGTATTGTCTCTGTTGTACTGTACTAACGTCGCGCTGAGTCCCAACATGCTCGCATCTACTACCAAAACAGTCTTGTCCTTAGGGTCAAATCTACCTATGGATGGTGCTTCACCCACTGCTTGCTTAATGCACTCAAAAGCCACATCACATTCTGTAGACCATTCAAACTTCACTCCTTTTTTGAGTAACATTCTGAGGGGAACTGATACTTTGGCAAAATCCTTTACAAACCTATGATAATATTCGGCCAAACCTAAAAATGATTTCACCTGCTCTTTATCTTTGGGTACGGGTGAACATCTCACTGCTTCCACAAATTCTTTTTGGGCCTCACCCCTTGCTCATCTATCTCATGTCTCAGATACTCCACACTGTGTACCGCAATCTTACACTTGCTCCTCTTCACCGTCAACCCTGCCTCACTCAATCTGCTTAACACTTGTCTCAACACTTCATCATGTTCTTCAGTAGAACTAGTATAAATCAACACATCGTCCTGGAACACAATAATGTTCTTTACTCCACTCAACACCGTCTCCATGACCCTTTGGAATACGGCTGCCGCGGACGCAAGCCCAAATGGCATCCTGCAGTATTTAAATGAACCAAACACCGTGATAAATGCTGTCAGGTGTTGACAATTCTCCTTCAGCGGAATCTGATGGTAAGCTTGTGAGAGATCAATAACTGAAAACACTTTGGCATTGTTCAGTACTGATAGCTGGTCACCTATTATTGGTAGCGGATGTCTATCCACTAATATGTTCCTGTTCAGATCTCTCAGATCCACACATAGCCTAATATCTCCATTGGCCTTAGCTGCTACTACTACCGGCGATAGCCATTCCGAACTTTCACTCTTCTCTATTATTCCCCTTTGGAGTAACGACTCCACTTCATCTTTGAGTTTCTCATTCAATCCATGAGGTACCGGCCTCACCCTGTGCACTTTCGGACTGGCCCCTGCTTTAGTTGGATTTCATGTTCAAAACCTTTCAACGTGCCTAGTTCCTCCTGAAACACCATGGGATACTCCTTTTCCCATTTATCCTTCAGTTCAGCTACATCAACTGGTCTCTCCGCGTTCGCCTGTATTCTAATTCCCAACTTCCACTGTTCTTCCCATCCCAGAGTGAAGAACCTTCTTGGGTGACGTACACCTCTGCTTCGCAGCTCCTCCCTTTATAATTGATGGAAGCCTGGAACATCCCTATAATTCCAATTCTAATGTTTCCATACGCATACGGTTCTATGTTGTGCTTCTTCAATTTTGTCACGTCTCCTTGCATGCAACTCAGGAATGTCGCCTTTGATATCAATGTCCATGGTGAGCAACTGTCCACCTTCATTGTCACCACCCTTCCATCGACCATGAATACATCTGTAGGCGCACCTCCCTTGCATGAGACCTCTGTTACTTCCAATACATGCTTTGTTTGGTTGCTCTTTCCCATTTCCAAATCCTCACTTTGTTCCGACATTCTTCCACCTGCTTCAATGCTCTGCACTGTCCCTGATTCACGACAAACTCTCGCGAAATGCCCTTTCTTTTTGCATTTTAGACATGAGATATTTCTGGCTGGACAAAACATGCTTGTGGAAATATGACGGTTACTACCGCACTTGTAGCACTTAATTTCCTTGTTGGAGACTCCCTTGCGAAATCCCTTCACAGCAGCCACTTCTCCTTCCGACTTGTCTCCCTTCATAGTGGTCATGTATTTATGGGTCTGTTCCATACTTCTTGCCATATCTATGGCCGACTCCAGCGATGCATCTTTAGATAGTAGTCTCTCTTGTATCTTTATGTTATTTGTGCAACAAACTAATTGGTCCCTTATAAGAGAGTAAGTGAGCAGCCCAAATTCACATGTATGACTAAGAGACCTCAACGCTGCAATGAAGTTCTCCACCGGCTCTTGCGGATCTTGTACTCTTTGGAAGAACTTGTGTCTCTCAAATGTTATATTTTTCTTGGCTTCGAAATGAACTTCCAACTTCTTTTCTGCCATGGAATATTGGTCCACCTCTCCCTGGCCTTGGTGTGGAAGATTAGGTAATCCATCATAGACACTTCTGCCTTCGGTTCCCAGATTGTGCAGCAGCATCGCCTCTTTTCTCGCTGCTGCAAACTTATCCCCTCCAATTAAAATCAGGTACGTGTCAAACAACTTCTTCCACCTATCCCACCTTATAGGTGGAGCACCAGGTTCTGACAGGAACAGTGGCGGGGTGACATACTAGCCGCAGCCATTTTCTTGTAAATAGTGGCTTATTCACACCAATTATCACCCCTTGCGTTACTGTGCCCTTATCTCCAATCCTATTCACTGTTGTTCTCCTTATCTCCTACTATTTGCCAGTATTATGTGCTTAAACTCTCTTAGGCAACTCGTATGTATGGAGAGCACAGGTTCACTGTAATTCAGTATTCCTTTGACACACAGTCTTGTGTGAAGTCTATGCAGTTACTTTACTGCCCTCTGGGAGGCACTCTTCCTGTGAACACTGCAATGACTTGAATGTCCACTAGAGGCTCACCGCTGCTCCAGCTTTAATGTCCTAGACACATTCCCTTCTTATGATGCCTCTTATTGGCTCTGAGTTCCTCTCGGCTGTACCTCCACCCTGGCTGTGTCCCCAGCCCCCCCCTCTCCCTGCTCCTCACCTTCTTATCCAATGAGAGGGGGAGTGGGCGGCACCCACCAGGAGAAACAGCCTTTCCTTGTATGGCCGCTCGAGTGAAAGTGGAGAGAGCGTCCCCCTGCAGCGCCACGCTCCGAGGTGCCGTGGAGACAGTCCCTCTTCAGGCCCCCACCTCTCCACAGGCTTCTTCCAGTCTCCGGACCTGCTCTCCGTGCTGCGAACTGTGCGTTCCGCGTAAAGGGAACCGTTGCTAGGCTCCGCGGCAAGCTCCGTGTGCCCCCTCGTCGCCACTTGAAGAAGGGACGCCACACCGATAGAACAGGTAAGTAGTTTATTGTAACGGAGCTCACCGGTCGCCCTCCTCACTCCAAGCTCACTTTCATTTCTCGCCAACTGCCGCTGTCCGCTGCGGTCACGCGACTCCCATTCCAAAGGATAGAACGAGAGCAGGCGCGACCGCCGCGAGACACTTAACATTCTCTACACTAACACATTATGAAGTCTTCTAATATTCATTCTGGTGGCTCTTCTGGGGACAAAGCCACACTGGTACCAAAGGATCAGTTATCCTATTACTCGGTTCAGTCTATTTGCTAAAACATTGGCTAATATGTTCCCTTTTTTGGTCATTTTTTGTGTATGACCACGATGGTGGCCTGATGAAGGTCATCGTCCAGCTACCCTCTTTCCCTGCTTTCCTTAAAGATCTCCAGCATTGGCTTTGCAATCTGCTCTCCCAGCCTCTTCCAACACTCTATGGGGAGCCTTTTGGGCCTGGAGTGTTCCCGGATTCCAACTGCCCTATGACCGCTTGCACTTCCTCTGTGGTAGGTTCCCTAGCCAACTTCTCTCTCTCTCAGTCATTCAGTACTGGTAGGAGCACCCTTTTTAGGTATTCTCTTATTTTGCCCACTTCCCGAACATCTTGATCCTCGTATAACTCTCTGTAGTAAACAGCTAATTCCTCTGCTGTCTTCTGTTCCCATTTAATACTGCCATCCCTCCTTGCTACTATCTCTCTGACCCACCTCGTACCTTCCTCCCTCCTCTCTAGCCAGGCTAGCAACTTGCTGGCTTTATCTCCCATCTTATAAACTCTGGCTTTGGCTGCCCAATGCGCCGTTTGTCCTCATGCGTTGCTTCTGTTTGAGGCACAAGGTGTCATGTCCATCTCCCACTTGTCTTGTGCTGTCGTCTCTCTAATATACTTTTACTCTTTTTCCTTAATTTCTTTAGCTAAACCTTCCATTTGGCCTCTTCTGTTTTTCTGAGGTAGGCCGATCTCTATCAATGGCTCTCCACGGAGAACCATTTTATGTGCTTCCCAAAGGGTTATTTTACGTCCACTGTCCATTCGTTCAGCATAAAGTACTCTTCCATCCCCTTCTTTAGCCCCTTCAACACTTCCTTGTTGCCCAGATAATAAGCGTTTAGCCTTCACTCTCCCATACCCTCGGCTCTTTCCTGGTTATATTCAAGATTGGCGGGGAATGATCAGAGATGCCTATGTGCAGGCATTCCATGTCCGTAACCCTGTTACGCTCACCTGGCTCCCACAGGGGCGTCGGTCGGACCCGGACAGCTGCGGTCTCCACCCACTTGATGCGTAGTGCAGCGATGACTGACTGGATCTGCCCTCCTAATCTTGTCTGCTTAACCGGTGGAAATATTCTCCTGCAAGTGGAGAGATGGATTTAGCCACTTGTGGATTTAAGTGATGGCACCCCCACAGTCCTCCCCAACTAATCACCTCCGAAATGCCCTCACAGCAATCTCACATTATATTCTTGAACGATGAGCTCTCCATCCTGCGTGGATTTGCAGGGGCGCGTCGATTCCAGTTACTTCACTGGTTTGAAGGCTCGGGTGAGTTCCGGAGAGTATTGACTCTGAGGTTCCTGATGAGGACCAGTAAGTATTAAGTTCATAGAGTTCAATATGTCCTATGTTCACTCTTGTTCCCCCCTTCCTTTCTTGTCTTGCAGCTGGCTCGTGAAAAGGTGCTCTTGTGGCATCTGGTGGCGCTCAGGTAAGAGTCTGTGTCACCCGGCGCTGTCCGGTAAATGTTGCACGAGGAAAACGTGTTGTTTTGTCTCTCTTTACAGATGCGGCACGTGAAAATATGGAGAGTCACAAAAGGATGCCTCCAGTGGTAAATCAGGTAAGTCTATGGTGGTAAGAATTATATTTGTTGGTTCCCTCGGCTTACCTTGTGGTTTTCTTTTGTCTCCTGGGTGCCGAAGTTCGGCGAAGAAATGATGGAGGCAGCGCCGACCCGAAGGATGCTGTGAAGACTGGTGAGTATGGCGCGGCGCTGCAGCTGGAGGTGCGGCGCGTGCAGAAATGATGTTCTTTACAGGTCCGGAGACAAGATGGATCCAGAATCAGGTGTGGAATTGAAATAAGTTTGTTTTCTAACCTTGTCCCTTTCTTTCCTCTTTGTTTTAGGAGCTCCGGATTCGAGGCGGGCGTGGCAGAAGACTGGATGCAGGCTGCAGGCACAGTGAGTGTTACGCTGCTGGATGCAGAATAACGCGAATCGTGTGTTGCTGGTCGGGTGTGGTTTAAATAGCCTCAAAAGTAGTCCCAGGTAAGAAGTCCCTAGAACCACACCCGAGTAAAAAATAGGCCCTGTCGAAAAATAGTCCCTTTCAGGCTTCATGTTAGATTGGAGTCATTTGCAGCATGGTCTGCCTGCGGTAAGTAATGACTATGAGCCTGGCGCCTCAGGCGCCAGGACTGATTCCTACTATGAGCCTGGCGCCTAAGGCGCCACGACTGAACCCAGATAGCCCCTAGCCAGGGCTGCTGAGGTTTTACTAAATGTCTAGATGCCTGCTCCCGGGGCTGATGGGCTTGGTCCGGATGCCTGGGGGTAGGCATCATGACAGCACTCCCCACCCAAGGCCCCTCCTAAAGTTGTTCTTCCCCTGGGCCCTGGTTTGTCTGGGAAGTTCCGATGGAATCTTTTCACCAACTGAAGTGCATGGACGTGGTCACTAGGTTCCCATGACCTTTCTTGTGGTCCGTAGCCCTTCCAATTGATTAAATAAAAAGTTTTGATTTAACCATCTTGGAGTCCAGGATATTTTTTACCTTGAATTCAGGTTCTCCATCTATCAAGATGGGGTCGGGTGGTTTGGTTAATCTTGTTCCTGGTTGAACTGGTTTTAAAAGTGAAACATGAAAGACAGGATGAATGCACATATTAGAGGGTAATTCCAATTTGACGGCTACCGGGTTGATAATGGCCTTAATAGTGTAAGGTCCCAAATATCTAGGGTTAAAAGTCCGAGTTCCCTTCAGAGATATGTGTTTTGTAGCCAGCCAAACTTGATCCCCAATCTGGTATTGTGGAGTTTCACTTCTATGTTGATCAGCATTTTTCTTATATTTCTCTTTTGCTTGTTTCAAATGTTCTGTTGCCTCTTTAAAGGCTTGTGTAATAGTAGAATGAAAATGACTAACTGCAGGCATTTCTAAATGCTGAGACGAATCTAGTTCTGAGGTTCGAGTGTGATGTCCATATATGGTAGAAAAGGGGCTTTGTCCGGTTCCTGAATGTACAGAGTTATTGTATGCATACTCAGAAATCCAAAAAATATCTTTCCAATTACTTTCGGTCTGGTGTAGCATGCAACGTAGGTACTGTTCAAGGGTCTGGTTGGTCCTCTCCGTCTGACTATCGGTCTGGGGATGGTGACTGGTTGATAACCTCACGTCAATTTGCGCAGTTGACAACATTTCTTCCAAAAATGTGAAATGAATTGACTACCTCGGTCAGAGACCAATACGGAAGGAAACCTGTGTATTCGAACAATATTTTCGAGGAACTCCTTGCCCAGAATTGAAGCAGAAGGTAATCCCTTTAGAGGAATAAAGTGGGCCATCTTAGAAAAAAGATCCACAATAACTAGAATGGTGTTAAATCAATATAATGGAGGTAGATCTGTAATAAAGTCTAACGATAATGTGTGCCATGGTGTAGGTGGAGATCCAAAGGTTGTAAGAGGCCAGCTGTTTTTTTCGTCTGACTTTTGTTTTGGGCGCAAATGCCACAAGACATTACAAATGACTTTACGTCTTTTCACCGTGTGGGCCACCAGAATTGTCTCTTAATTTTAGCTTGAGTTTTTGCGATAACTGGGTGTCCTTCCATCAGGGTGTCATGATAATTGGAGATGACTAGTTCTTGTAGTTCCTTGTGTGGTAGAAATAGTCGCCCTTGATAATAAGGTAGGTCATTGATGACTGAGTAGTCCGGGCTTTTCTTCACCTAGTCCTGCAGGGATGTTGGATTGAAGAGTTGTTGGATCTTTACTTGAATACCCTCTAGTGTCTGTAGAGTGGTTATGCCAAGAATTAATCGTTCTGAAATCATAGGCACCGGTTTGGGGTTCGCATATGCTTCTCCCATCCCAAATTTGGGATAAGGCAACTGCCTTGCCATTTTTACAACCTGGTCGATAAGTGATCACGAAATCGAACTCGGCAAAGAACAATGCCCATGGAAGTTGACGCGATGATTGGGCCTTGGCTGTTTTTAAATACTGCAAGTTCCGGTGATCGGTGATTACCGTAATGGTATGCCTGGCACCGAGAAGATAATGCCGCCAAGCCTTGAAGGCGGATTTGATGGCTAATAATTCTTTATCGGTAACCGCATAGTTTAACTCGGGTGCCGAGAACTTTCTGGACCAAAATGCTACTGGGTGAAGTTGACCGGTTTCTGGATTCTTCTGGGACAGGACAGGTCCCATGGCTAAAATGGATGCATCAGTTTCAACTATGTATGGAAGTTCGGGGCATGGATGCTTTAAGACAGGTGCAGACATGAATTTCGCTTTCAGCTCTTGGAAGGCCTTTTCACCTTCTTCGGTCCACAAGAAGCGTTTGTTTTTTCGCAAAAGTGCTGTGATAGGGTGTACAACATGTGAGAAATCCGAAATAAATCTGCGGTAGAAATTAGCAAATCCGAGCATGCTTTGTACACCTTTAACTGAACTGGGTGATGGCCACTTGAGGATTGCGTCCACCTTTCGAGAGTCCATTCGGACTCCTTTTGGAGTCAGGATAAATCCAAGGAATTCAACTTCCGTAGCATGAAAAACGCATTTTTCCAATTTTGCATATAACTTGTGCTGGCGTAGTTTCTCAAGGACTGCAGAAACGTGCTTCACATGGTCTGATTCTGATGAGGAGTACACTAGAATATCGTCTATGTATAAAACAACACAGACATCAATGAGTTCACGAAGGACATCGTTCATAAAATACTGAAGGCTGCTGGTGCATTGCACAACCCGAAGGGCATCACCTGGTATTCGAAGAACCCGTACTTAGTGCTAAAAGCAGTCTTCCATTCGTCGCCTTTCTTTACACGTACCAGATGATATGCCCCTCGGAGATCTATTTAGTGTAGATGCAAGTGTCCTTTACTTGGTCTAGTAATTCGGGATCAGTGGCAATGGGTATCGGTTCTTAACCGGGATCTGATTTAATGCGTGGTAGTCTATGCACGTTCTGAGATCACCTTCCTTTTCAGGCACAAAGAACAAAGCTGAAGCTGCAGGGGACTTGGATGGACGAATGAAGCCATTAGCAAGGTATTGGTCCAAGTATTGTCGTAGGTGAAGGTTTTCGGGTTCCGTAAGGGCATAGATCCTACTACATGGAGGTTGTGCATGGGGTATGAGATCGATTTGACAATCGTATGATCTGTGAGGTGGTAGGGAGTTTGCCTGTTCCTTTTGGAAAACATCCTGGAATTCTTGATATTCCTGAGGTAACTGCACGACTGGAGTAGCGACTGTGGCCAGGCCTTGGTTCAAGGGTTATTTTGGGTAACAAGTATGTGCACAATCCGGGAACGTTATTCTCTTCTCTCGCCAATCAATACAAGGATTGTGTGTTTCCAACCAAGGTATCCCCAGTATTATTTGGAACTGTGGGGCTTTCATTAAATCAAACACAATAGTCTCTCGATGCCCATCCTGACCCAATAGTGTCATCTCTGCGGTGGAATGAGTTACAGGCCCTGAGGCAATTTCAGTTCCATCGACTGTGGTGATGACATCCGAAGTGGTCTTTTTGCAGAGGGATAGATTCGTCCTAGAAGCCAACTCGTGGTCCAGATAGTTTCCTATGGCCCCGCTATCAATGTATGCCCTCACTGCGTGCATACGGGATGGCTGCCTTGGATCTTTAAGGACCATTGGTATGATGAAGTGCGAGGTCTGAGTATCCTTCTTCAAGCTCGGCAAGTGGACCTCTACACTTGTCGGGCGTGGCCGTTTCCCGAATCAGGCTCTGTTTGATTTTTATCAGCAACTCGGACTACTTTTTTAGATGTTTTTATAGGGCAATCCCGTAGAAAATGTCCTGAGGCCCCACTGTACAGACACAATTGCATCTGCCGTCTTCTTTCTCTTTCCTTTTGAGTTAAGGGTCCCTTGACCCCCCCGATCTGCATCGGTTCTGATACATCTGTTCCTTTGAGGGTAACATTGGGTTTAACCAATACCCGATTCTCAAACTTAGCTCGATCAGCCTTTCTATTCTGAAGTCGGTGGTCTAACTGGACCACTAAGTCTATATATTCTGCACAATCCTGAGGTGGGTTTACAACTTGGGCCAAAACATCTTTGAGTTCACCCCGAAGTCCACGATGAAATAATGCAATTCGTTTTACCTCTGGCTATCAGGTTTCCACCACTAACCTATTGAAAGTGGCGATATAGGTTAGTAGATCCTGGTTACCTTGTCGTAATGATAAAAGTTTGTTATCCAGGGCCTGTCCCTGTGAATGTCTGGCAAATAGTCTTTCCATGCTCAATTGAAAACCTTGAAAATCCCGAAGAGGGTCATCCTGGTTAACTAATGGAATTGACCAATCCGCTGCGCTGCCACTAAGGTATGATAGTACAAAGGCTACTTTGGTTTGGTCGTTCGGAAAAGCTGCAGGTCTGCATAAAAAGTGCAAGCGGCATTGGTTCATAAACACGGCAAACTTTTTTGGGTCCCCAGCAAAACGTTCGGGTGGAGCTAAAGGAATGCTCCTTGGTTGAACCACTTGCACAGGATTGCTCTATGAAACAGGAGTTGGATTCCCCCCGAGTCCAGGTAATGGTGTTTGTCGAGCTTGGTTTTGCAGTAATTGTCTAGCAAGATCATCAGTGTGCTCCTTTGACACAATCAGTTCACTCCTGAGGGCATTAGTCTCTTGGCGCGCGGAGTGCACTTTTGCCCTAAGTTCCCCTAACAATAGGGCTAGTTGGTTGGTTTCTGATGTTTCCATAACACCCGGGTGGGGATTTGTGGATAGGCTTCGCGTTCTGTTACGCTCACCTGGCTCCCACAGGGGCGTCGGTCGGACCAGGACAGCTGCGGTCTCCACCCACGTGATGCGTATTGCAGCGATGACTGACTGGATCTGCCCTCCTAATCTTGTCTGCTTAACCCGTGGAAATATTCTCCTGCAAGTGGAGAGATGGATTTAGCCACTTGTGGATTCAAGTGATGGCACCCCCACAGTCCTCCTCCAACTAATCACCTCCGAAATGCCCTCACAGCAATCTCACCTTATATTCTTGAAAGATGCGCTCTCCATCCTGCGTGGATTTGCAGGGGCACGTCGATTCCAGTTAGTTCACTGGTTTGAAGGCTCAGGAGAGTTCCGGAGAGTTTTGACTCTGAGGTTTCTGGTGAGGACCAGTAAGTATTAAGTTCATAGAGTTCAATATTTCCTATGTTCACTCTTGTTCCCCCCTTCCTTTCTTGTCTTGCAGCTGGCTCGTGAAAAGATGCTCTTGTGGCAGCTGGTGGCGCTCAGGTAAGAGTTTGTGTCACTCGGCGCTGTCCGGTAAATGTTGCACGAGGAAAACGTGTTGTTTTGTCTCTCTTTAAAGATGCGGCACGTGAAAATATGGAGAGTCACAAAAGGAAGCCTGTGGTGGCAAATCAGGTAAGTCTATGGTGGTAAGAATTATATTTGTTGGTTCTCTCGGCTCACCTTGTGGTTTTCTTTTGTCTCCTAGGTGCCGAAGTTCGGCGAAGAAGTGATGGAGGCAGCGCCGACCCGAAGGATGCTGCAAAGATTGGTGAGTATGGTGCGGCGCTGCAGCTGGAGGTGCGGCGCGTGCAGAAATTATGTTCTTTACAGGTCTGGAGACAAGATGGATCCAGAATCAGGTGTGGAATAGAAATAAGTTTGTTTTCTAACCTTGTCCCTTTCTTTCCTTTTTTTTTTTCTGGAGCTCCGGATTCGAGGCGGGCGTGGCAGAAGACTGGATGCAGGCTGCAGGCACGGTGTTATGCTGCTGGATGCAGAATAACTCGAAGCGTGTGTTGCTGGTCGGGTGTGGTTTAAATAGCCTCAAAAGAAGTCCCAGGTAAGAAGTCCCTAGAACCACATCCGAGTAAAAAATAGTCCCTGTAGAAAAATAGTCCCTTTCAGGCTTCATGTTGCATTGCAGCATGGTCTGCCTGAGGTAAGTAATGACTATGAGCCTGGCGCCTTAGGCGCCAGGACTGATTCCAACTATGAGCCTGGCGCCTAAGGCACCAGGACTGAACCCAGATAGCCCCTAGCCGGGGCTGCTGAGGTTTTACTAAATGTTTAGATGCCTGCTCCCGGAGCTGATGGGCTTGGTCTGGATCCCTGGGGGTAGGCATCATGACAAACCCTCCCTAATCCAGTACAGAGGATAAAGAAGTAATCAAATCTGGAGCATGTATTGTGCTCTCCCGAATACAATGAAAATTCAGCATGATCTTAGTGTAGTTCTCTCCACACATCTATCAGCCTGAACGCCTCTACAAACATTGCGAGCGCTGGTTTGGGTATGCTAACAGGGGTACCCCCGTCCTGTCTTGTTCTATCCATTTCTTTTCTGATAACATTGTTGAAGTCTCACCCATATTTTGTCAGCTTTTTGAAGAGAGGGCACGTAAACACTCAGCACCACAATATTCCGACCCCAAAGTTCCCCCGTTACCAACACAAACCGACCCGGTGGGTCTCTCTTCACTTCAGTCACTGTTATAGGGACCATCTTCCTGACCATTATGGCAACACCCTGTGATCCTTGGTAGTAACCGTCATGCTCGACCACTTGGTATTGCCCCAGGCCCAGGAACTTACATGAAGTGTCCATTAGGTGTGCCTCTTGATATAATAGTATGTCAGCACTATGTCTACGTACATACTTACAGACCAGTCCCTTCTTTATTTTGACATTCAGGCCATTAACGTTCCAGGTCAGGCACTTCAATACTCTTCGTTGTTCACCTCCCATCTTCCTTTTCTTATGGTCATGCAGCACTGACTCCCGCTATATCCTAAGCCCTATCAGGGGTTCAAGGCCCTGCTGATCTGAAGGGATATGCTTAAGTGCATGTGCTGCCAATCAAAACTAATATGAACCATCACCCATCCAATACCCACTCTAGCTTCCCACCCCAACCATTTTCCAAAATTCCCTGCCATCCCCTCCTCATACTTCCCACCAACATGAAGCATCTGTCGTCTTCAACAATTACCAACTTTCTTCCTGGCGTGGGTCCCAGGATTAGTTCAGGGAGGGCCGTGTTGGCACGCCACTTCGCCCAAATGTCTGAGAGTCCCAATTAACACTGCAACCATTCTTTAGTTTGACCTCTGGTTACACCACATCCTCTCTTCTCATATGTTCATCCCTCATGTGTCACCGGCTTTCCAAAATTGCGTTAATTGTTCCTCATATTTCAGCACCCCGTGTCCCGTCCCCCTCCTGGGGGGGGGTTAATCCCAGTTCCCCATTCGTTGTCGGCCCATTGGATAGTTTCTTTGGTAGTGTTTTGAGTGCCCGGCCCAGTCTCAGGCTTCTGTGGGGCATGCGAAAAATCGGACTCCCAGCGGTCCACAGACTCTGAGGTTTGCTGGGTAGATCATAGTGTATTTGACTCCTTTATCCCTCAACTTCTTGTGTACTGCCTCAAAGGATTGCCTTGCTTTTTGGGCAGTTTTGTTGAAGTCCGAGTAGAATGCAATCTTTGCTCTGTTGTATACCGGAGGACCTTTCCCACGTGCCGCCTGTAGGATCAAGTCCCTGTTGCAGTAATTCAGGACTTTCATGATGATCTGTTGTGGTGGAGCACCAGGTGTGGTTCCTTACCCGGTACTCTGTGTGCCCTTTCAATGGAGGAGAATCTGGATATACCGTTTGGCCCTATCCATTTCTGTATCCACTCTTCTAGGAATAGCTGCATGGAGTGGCCCTTGGACTTCTCAGGCACAGGTTGTTGCACCTAGATCTGCCTTCTACCTCATCAATGTTAGGCAGAAACCTGTGCAGTTCCCTCTGGGACCACTGCAAAAGATTTAAGACTACAGGTGTTTGGCAGTAAACCCACTTGGTAGCAGTCTGTACCACACAGATTCACATGGTAGCTGTGGCTGAGCAGTCAGACTTCACTCAAGAAGAGTTAGGCAGTATACAGAGTATTCACAATAGGTCAAAAGAACACAGTGGAATAAGCAAACACTGACCAGAGCTTGGTGTAAAAGAGATATAATTATTTATTTAAAACCACATCTAATAAAACACACAGGCACTAATATTAAGCAGTTCAAAAACACGGTCACTAAAAGATATACACTCCCTTTAAAGAATATTAGACAAGTCTTAAGTAAATCCCCACTTATTTTCAGACAGCGGTGAGTGCTTAACGTAGATGGCACTCTAATAATTCGGTTTAAAAGGGAGGGAAAGGCAGAACATAAATTGAAACAGATCCCAACACTTTCAAAAGAACACAGCAAGAGAGGAAGGCAGAGTCAAACCGTGAAGTTAGAGTTCAGAAAGCCGGATCCACTTTCAGAGGATCAGAACGAAATGTGTCCAAGGTCACACGGTTGAAAAGTGCACAAAAGTCTTGAAAAGGTTCAGAAAGAGTTGGACCAAAGGAAAGGGACCAGTTAGATGCTCAAGGCGGCCGGCCCAGTCCAGAAGGTTAAGGGATTATTATTACCTTGTAGCAATCTTTAGAAAGGGAGGCCTGGAGGACACGGTACCTTAAAGTGGTGAGAATACTCCAGCGGGGACAGTTGTTCCTGGCAGCGGATGCAAGTCGGTGCTTTGTCCGGGGGAAGAGAGGATGTCATCAGGGAGGAAGACAGGAGTCCGTTGCACTGCCAGGGAAGAAACCAGCCGTGGAGTTCTCAGGTCAGAAAGGAGCGGTCCTTTTATTCACGGTCCAGTGGTAAGTGGCTATCCGGCTGCCGGGGTGCTTGGCACAGGCAATTCGACCACCAGACGTCCTGGGATGCGAGAAAAAGAAGGTAAACTGGTTGTGCCCACCAGTTAGGGGAAGAAGACTCTCCAGCCAGGAGATCTTCTCTGTCGTCGGGAAGTGGTGAGTAGGTTCTGCAGCGCTCCACCAGTGGTGTCGTCGTAGCAGGTCGGCTCAGCTTCTCCCTCGTCGGATTCTCAGGTCCTGTGGCGACTTCTGAAGTTCCAGTCCCCAAAGCCCTGCTTTTATGCAGCACACCCCCATTCACTCAGCCTAGCTGTCAATCAAACATGCTAAGTGGTGAGCCGGCCGGCTCACCACTTGGGCCAATCACACAAGAGTGCGACTTGAGTTACCAAGGTAACTCAGTCCAGGGTGCCTAAACCCCCTCCCACACCCCCTGTGGTACCCAGACAGAGTGGCACCACTTTTGGAGGCTTCTGGGGAGAAGACCGCCAAAAAGTGGAACAAAGGGCTCGACTTGGGTTGGAGTCACAGAAGAGAACACAAACGCCATTTTAGAATCGAGTCCTGGCAAAAAATACCAACCGGCGAATTAATATTAAATAAATAAATCGGCGGACTGTTCGAGGCTATCAGAATTAAATAATTAAAGTTGGTAGCCTCGAACAATGGGAAAATCCCATAGGGATATATTCGCGGTCGAATATAAAAAGTAGTATCCACTGCCACCAGCCAAAACTCGACCAGGGGGGACGGAGACGTGCCCCCTCGACTAACAGACCCCAGGGCAATCGAATTGCCCCGAGCAGTACGTCCACAATATGATGGTTTGTACTGGTTTCTGTTCATAATTTGGGACTAGTAAAGCCAATGGTGACTTTACATGCCTGGGAGACAGTAGTCAGTCCCAGGGTATGTAGTCTATGGTGGGGTGTCACTATGACACCCCTGTGTCACTGCACGGAGGGTGCTGTGTAACACACATAGTAAAAAAACATGAGACCCTATGGAGTAAAGGACCCCATAGCCCATAAAACACATTAACAGTCAAAGGAACACCATAAATCATGTCCAAGAGTGGGAGAAAAAGAGTTTCACTCTTGGCAGGAGAAAAAAACAAACTCCAGAAATCCAGCAAAGCTGCTGGGGGACTCACTAGGTTAGGAAATTCAGCCTAAACAGAGAATTCTCCCTAACAATCAATTCTGGCCTCCATCAGCTGTGTTGTAGAAGAGTCTGTATCTCTCTTCTTAGAGGGCAACCATGTCCTCCAATGCTGATATGTGATCCTCTGCCTCTCTCATCCTCGTGGACACCTTGTGCAGATCCTGCCGTAGGAGACCCCTGTCCAGCAGTCCCACTGCATCGATCCTGTGTTTCAGCTGGGTCTTGGCCACTTGGATTGCGCAGAGTATTTCTTGTGTAGCTTGCATGTCCAGGTACCCCCCGTCCTCCAGTGTCTCTGCTGGTCTTGCTTCTGGCATCTTCCCCATTTTGTGAGTGCTTGTTGTGTAGTTCCCCATTTATGTCTGGTTGCCTGCTTTCCTACCTTTAAGGGTTAAGGGATGATGCAAAAGGGGAAAATAGGTCTAAATGTTATTGTATGGAAGAGGGTGAGGGGGCATCAAGTATGTGGTGCAAGGAAAGGGCACCAGAGCGTGATGGTCAAAGAAAGTAGGGTAAATGTGAAAAGGTACAAATCTGGAAAGGTGGGTCAGCAGATAGAATTACTTACCCTGCATGCCACTGACCCGAAATGTGGGGCAGGCTCAACCCCTTTCATTTTAGGACTAAGTGATGCATGTTTGCCTTATTAACATGTGTTTTAATTAAGACGTCTCTTAAATTTTGTCAGGTTGATTTGTCATTTGAATAGGTGCTTTGAAAACCAGATTAATTGAACAATGTACTAGTTTAGCCCTTGAATAACAACTTTGCTAAAAGCATTTTGTTGGTTTTATTACTGAGGATGGAACCAGAGAAGATGAAGTCTCCTTTGTTGTTTAAGTTTAAAACTCTGGAACCAGGAAGCTACGGCTTAAATCCCCACTTGCCACAAATGACACATTATGTTACCTTGGGTAAATTACTTTTCATCACTGTGCCTTGTTTTTATTAACAGTCTGTAGGGAAAGTATTGCTCATATGGGTTTATAATGTTGCTACGCCATACATAAATATTAGCAATTTCTATAACGCTTACTGGTTGAGAGGCATCCTGCCAAGTGAGGTTCTTGTGTTATGGGGGCCGGTAAACAGGGCGCCAGGTATGGCTTTTGTGTTGTGCAGTGGGGAGGCTGTGTCTGGTTCTTTTGCGTGTCAGCACATTGCTCCTAGAGCGAAGGCAGACACCCTTGTAAAGACCGGAGGGGGGTGTCTGTACTCCTGCTCTCTATACGGCAGAGGAAAGGCACAGAGGACCCCAGCGAAGATTCTATATTGTTGGTAGCAATGGACAAGCAATCAAGGCCTAGCTTCTCAGGAGGTGATGCAGGCTGGTTCATAAGTACAGTGTAGTCCCCAAGCACCCACAAAGGAATGTCCACACACAATATGTGTTAAAACACAGTCTTTATATAAATAAGGTTCAAGGTTATATACACAATCACGATAATACACTTTGTGCTCCAACAATTCTAAAATGGCAGATATACACAGTTCTAGGTGGTACCACGATTACTCTGATTCCATTAAAATGCATCAACTGTGCTCAGTTCAAATAGCATACGAAGCAACCCAGCAAAACGGTATCAACCATAGATTTAGGAGAAAGAGAAGTTGGTTAGACAATTGGCAGAATACTGAGCCCCTACCGCTAGGCACGGTTCTGAATGAGGATCCCACCACCTGGGTAGCCAGTAAATGAAGAGGCACTACGAGCCCAGTCCATATATTGTCTATTAAAGTCTTATCTTCTTCTATAGTTCTTTAACCCAAATATACCTTGTGTTGTAGAGTTCTTTGTCAATGGGACCTTCTTGAGTGCACTCCCTTTCAGGCAGGAGCAACGGGTCGTCGAACTTCTGAGATGAAGAAAAGGTGAACATTGTCATTGAGGCAGAAGCTTCGGTCCTTGCGGTGCTCGTTGATGATCGGTCAAAAACATCCTGCAACAGGCAAGGTGTGTGGTGCACCTCGACGATGATGGTTCGTTGCCACAAAGAGTCAATGAAGGACTTTGGAAAGCAAGGACGTCGGGTCGTTGGCGTCAGGTGTCGGCAAACGGGACATGACCACGGCTGGCTTCAGTAGCTTTGTCGGCGTCTCTGCGCTCTTCGGGTGCCTGGAAACAAACCGGCTGATTCTCCTCGATCGTCGACGACCTTGACTTTCTCTGGCAGGACAAAGGCTGTCAACGTGGATGAGCAAGGGAGTCCTTGGATCAAATGTTCTTAGGCAAAGGGAGCACTGCGGCTCCGGTCGGTGACAGCAGTCGTCGACGGTGGACGGCTGTCCGGTGCTTCTCTTCGTTCTCCTCGGCAGTCCCCTTCTCCGGTCGGCAGCCTTTCGTAGGTCTGTCTACCAGGTAGCTTTGGCAAAGATCAGGTGGTGCACGATGGTCCCTCGTAGCTCGGGGAGAGGTCTCCTAGCCAGGTCCTCTCTTGGATCAGTTCCTTGAAGGCACAGCAGCTTTCAGATAAGTGAAGGACAGCAGCAGAAGTTCTTCTTCTAGTGGGCTTCAAAGTTAAGCATCAGTTTCAACTTCAGCTTCTGAACAATTTCTAGCAGTGAGAGGTCCCCAGATATACTGTTGATCTCCCATTCACTCTGCTGGGTCACACTCAGGCAACCAATCACTCAGAAGGGCATTCAGGCAGTCAGGCAGCTAATCAGGTGCACAGTGCATTCAGGCCATTCTTCTCCATCTAGACACTCACAACACAGAATGTGGATTCGGACAAGCACTCTGCCATTCAGCACTACACACTGCATTCATACCAGTTTCGGGCCGGGTTGTCTCAGTCATTGTGTCAAACACCACATACTAGACACCCATAACACAGAATGTGTATTCATCACACACTCCATTCACGCAGGTCCCACCTCACAGGCGTACCCACAACATACAGTCATTGGGAAGGCTCCAGCCAGTCTGGCCTGGACTTCCCCACAACACCCTACATGGAACTTCCACCCAACAGCCAGTCAGGGGACGGCACAGAGCCAGGGCTTCCCGGGACTTCGGGAAAAGTAAGGTAACAGGCGATAGAAAGCAAGAGGCCACAGGGGCCATCTTCTTTCCTATCAGGAATTCACTGAGTCCAATGACAGGGCCTGGGCATCCCAAAATGGAGGACGTCCAGGGCACCTGTCAATTCAGCACAGAGCTGCCAAAGGCCCGTACCCTGCTCTGTGGGCCACACACAGGTGCCCAGAAACATACACTAGGAGTACAGGGTAGTACTCCCACCCATGGGTGCCATAAGGGTATCCCAAGGGTCTGTTCACCAAACCAAAAACAGGAAGAGCCGCACCGCCAGGATTCCAACATGAACTCCTGTGCGGAAAACAAGACAGAACACATGATAAAAAGCAATAAAGAACAAGGATTCAGAGGCCTTGTCCCTCTGATGCATTTCCAACATCACAACCCTGAATCAGCTCTACCAATGGAGATGTAGCCTGCTCTGCAGTTGCAAACTGGGACACGAGAAATATGGGCTAAAATCCCAGGTTTACCATTTCACCAAATTATATTATCCCAGTGTTAAAATGGATTTCTAAACTCTGACCTGTTGGGCAGAAGTTTAAGAGGCCAGCCTAGTTTAGTGCAACAGAGGAATCTGCTGGACAAACCAGCACAATCTATGGTAGCTTGGCAGGCGGTCAAGACTAAGTTTCATGAGGGGTGAGAGCAATCGGAAGACCACAATGAGCACACACAGTAAAACTCCACAGAATACTCTTAGACAAGTGTATATAAAAAATACATGTATTATAGGCCTTTATAGCTAAACACGAATAAACCACAGTAGTGATAAACAGTTACCACACATGCCTTACGCTATTTACTATATATACAAATGCATTTCGCGAAATGCGGATAAGGAGGAGAACACAACCTGTAACAGAAGAGGTAAGTTAACACAGATATATCGCTTTAGCAGTTTTTCGAAGTCAATCCCTAATTTATGCAGTCCAGCCCTACGAAGTGGGGAGCCTTGTGCTCAAAAGTACAGCAGTGCGTTAACAACGTACAGTCGTGCGTAAAAGCGAACGTGGGTGCTCTTCAGGGAGCTGTAGCAGTTCAGGCAAGAGCTTGAGTTGAAGAACAGAGCCCTGTTATTCGAGGAGTGTCTACCCTTGCAGGTAGAGCAACTTTTGAGTTTCAGGAATAGCTAGGGAGTGCAGGCTAGCCTAGCTAAGGTATCTTTTCAGGGATTCTCATGCATAAAAATAAATGGCTGTGGCTGTGCCAGGGGACCACCGGTAAATCCTACAAGTACTCATCGACCCTTGACACAGTCCGGGCCAAACTTTAGGTGCAACCCTTGCAGTTACACGGTGCTCTGGCTGTTATCGGCTGCAGGATCGTCCGTGGCAGGACAGTAGCCTTTTCTCAGCTCTCGAAAAAAAAGGAAGACAGCTCCAATGTAGCACGTCTCGGGGCACAGGGAGGCAGGTATGCAAGGCTCCTACAATGACCATCACCACAGCAGGATGTCACAGGACTGCAAAATCTTGCAGCATCGCACACTCTCATAACCCACGACCCAGAGGAGTAAGGACAACAGGTTTTGGCCAGAGAGCGCCCAGGATCACAAGTTAGCGATTCCCAAAGTCTTGATGGTAAACTCGGGACGGCGGCGCTCCTAGATGATACGCCGGGTACGAGCTGGTCAGATTGCTGGATGGCCCAGGAACACTGCCAAAGAAGCTCTTTTTGAGGGTAAGCAGGAGGTGTCGAGTGCAGTCGGTCGCACTACTCCAAAGGGTCAAAGTGCCCTTGAAGTCCTTCTGTGATAGATACAAAAGCTGGGATCTGACAGGACAACAGCAGAGTCAGAGTGCCAAACCTCCCAGCACATCTCCGGCGGTTACACGAGTCTGCTCTTTCATTTCAGGATACTTGGCTCCTTCTGTAGTTCGGTGTGTACTACAGTTGATATACCTGAAATGGATGCAGAGCCCCTTCTCTTATGCAGGATTTGGTTTGCGCTCAAATCTAGGGCAGCCAATGGAAGATCTACTCTCTTGCATTCACGCCAGGCGTGGGCCAATCACGGCCCACAGTGGTTCCAGTCATTCAGGCATACCAGACATACTGGCACCAGTAGTGTGGATTGGGACAAGATAGACCCAACCCTCTTCCTGGGCACTTGCACACATGACCTGCAGGAGTCCATGAAAGATGTGGTTTTCACAAGAGGCTGAATTCCCAAAGAAGGAATACCAGGGTCACTCGACCTGGGGGAAGGCAAAGGGACAAAGTGGCCAAAGGACAGAACAAAAGACTTTGTGGCAGTGCCATGTTCGGCACTGGCCACAGTCTTGAGCCAAACACGGTAAACATGTTTTGGTTAATTTAAAAGAATTACAAATACTTTAAAAGTAAAGTGCTACTACCAGTTCATCCTAGGCACACTTGTACAATCACCCAAAAATCCTTAGAGGGTGGCTAGGGCCATAAATCAAAAGGATCCCTATGCGTGGTACTGTACAGTACTTGGCATATAGATAAAAAGTTACCAAGAAATGCCAACATAGTCAAAGACTAAGAGAAACATAGTTTACCTGTACTGACAGCATAAAGGACGTGTCAGTTTCCTCATAACAGATGGGGAAAAGCACAGAGGAGTTGCGTTGAAGAAGTTGCTCCACTGGAAAAAGTCAAGTTAAGTAAGCCAAACAAAAGCTAAAATGTTTGGGGGGTCCATAAATGGAGGGAAAATTGCAACGAAGGGAAATCTTTCCTAACACTCCCACCTCCCAGACCAAGGACAGTGGGAATCAACCCCTGGATGAGTCTCATGTTCAGGTTGACTAAACATGCTGTACAGCCCATTAGATTTGATATGTTGGACACCTGGCCTGTGCTGTATGGTGAAGTTAAACCCTTGCAGGCTTATGGACCATTTGAGCAACTTCGGATTCTCTCCCTTCATGTTCAGTAGCCACTTTAAGGGCTTATGGTCAGTTTGCACAGTGAAGTGGGCCCCATAGAGGTAGGGCCTCAGCTTGTTTAGGGCCCACGTGAGAGAGAAAAAGCTTTTCTCTACAGTGGACCACCTGAGCTCTCTGTCCTTAAGCTGCCGACTAATGAAAATCCAATCGGGTGTTCTCTGCCCTTCTCATCTACCTGTGACAGCACCTATCCCAGTGTCAGAGGCATCTGTCTGCACAATAAAAGCATGTTTGTAGTCAGGGGGCCTGAGAACAGGGGCCTGGCAGAGGGAGCCTTTTAAGCCATTGAAGGCCTTCTCACACTCGTCAGACCAAGAGACCTTCTTGGGTATCTTTGGAGTTGTGAGAACAGTCAGAAGTGCAGCTATTTCACTATAGTCTGACATGAAATTTCAGTAGTACCCAGTTAGACCTAGGAAGGCTCTCACTTGAGATTGCGTAGAGGGGTAGGCCAGACTTGCACTGCTTGTACTTTACTGGCTGAATCCACTGTCCATCTACGTCATGTCCAAGGTAGACCACTGATCCTGGTGCAATCTGACATTTAGTGGCCTTTATGGTCAAGTGTGCCTTCTGAAGAGCCTTCAACACTATTCCCAGGTGTTTCACATGTTCTCTCCAGGTGGCACTGACCACTGCTATATCATCCAGATAGGCTAAGCAGAATTCACCCAACCCATTTAGGACACGATTCACAAGCCTTTGAAAAGTGGCAGGTGCAGTCTTTAATCCAAAGGGCCTTATCCTGAACTGGTAAAAGCCCTCTGGGGTTGCGAATGCTGTCTTCTCCTTGGTATGTTTTGCTATGGCTGTTTGCCAATACCCAGCAGTGAGGTCAAATGTGCTGAGGTACTTGGAGGCACCTGAGGTATCCGCCAACTCATCAGTTCTAGGCAAAGGGTTGGCATATGTCCTGATGACAGCATTCAGAGCTCTGTAGTCCACACAGAACCTCAGTTCAGAGGGAACTTGCCTTCGGATTCAGAACCACAGGACCATGGACTACTAGAGAGTTCAATCATCCCAAGATCCAACATCTAGTTGAACTCCGTTTTGATGTTGGTTCTTACCTTGTCTGACATCCTGTATCCCCTACTTTTCGTAGGTACACTGTCCTCTGTGTCAATTTCATGTTTGCACCAAGGTGTCAAACCATGAGTCATTGAGAACAAGGAGGGGGGGGGGGACTGCCTCAGCAAAGTTCTTACTTCCTCTTGTTAGGTAGGAGTCAGGTGAGTGGCCACTTTGATACCTTCTATGGTGCCATCTGAATGCCTACTTTGGAATAAGCCAGGTTCTGATTCCAAAGGTGAGGTTCTGATTCCTCCTCCTCTATGTCGATGCCAAAGCTATTTCAATCCTAGGGATGAAAGCCTTCAGCTGTTTATGTGAACCACTTTGGGGGCTTGACCTGGCCTAAGGCCCCCTACATTGTTTACTCTGTTCAGCTGCTCCATAACTGTGTGAGGGCCTGGCCATTTATCCTGTAGGGCTCTAGGCCTTATAGGGTTCATAATCAGGACTTCTTTGCCTGGAGTAAAGTGAATAAGTGAATCCTTTTGGTCATACCAATCTTTTATCAGAGCTTGGCCAGCCTTCAATTTATCACTGGCCTGAGCCATCAGGAGGGCCATTCTATTCCTTAACCCTAGCACATAATCTACTACATTGGTAGTGATGGGAGGAGTAGGGAGCTCCCACCCTTCCTTGACTATGGCCAGTGGTCCCCTTACAAGGTGACCAAAACGAAGCTCAAAGGGGCTAAAACCAACACCCTCTTGAGGTACCTCTCTGTAGGCAAAGAGTAAGCATGGTAACAGGAGATCCCACTTTCTCCTTTGGGGTTCTTCCACAGCCCCAATTATGCTTTTGAGAGTTCTATTACACCTATCAACTAAGCCATTTGTTTGTGGATGGTAAGCCAATGAAAATGTATAAGTGACTCAACACTCTTTCCCCATGGCTTGCATGTACTTGGACATGAAGTTGTTGCCTTTGTCAGACACAAATTCTTTAGAGAAGCCAACCCAAGTAAAACATTCCAAGTACTGTTTTTGCAACTGACGTGGCAGTCACAGTCTTCAAAGGCATGGCTTCAGGATATCTGGTGGCATGGTCAACCAGCACCAAGATACACCTATTGCCAAACGATGTCTGAGGGTCAAGAGGACAAACAATGTTGATCCCTACCCTTTCAAATGGCACCCCCAAAACCCAGAGTGGCACCAATGGAACCGAGATTGTCAAGCCATTCTTACTAGAAATGTGACAAGTGGCACAACTCCTACAATGGCCTTCTACCAGGACCCCCATCCTGGACCAGTAGAAATGCATGTATATCCTCTGCTTGGTTCTCTTGATCACAAGGTGACCAACTAGAGGAACGTCATGAGCCCGTTGTAGCAAGAAGGGTCTTACTTGAAGGGGTACCACCAACCTCCTATGGCCACCTTCAGTAGACTCGGTAGGCTCACTGTACAGGAGCCCACCTTCCCAATAAATCATATGTGTCCCAGGAAGTTCACCCTCAAGCTGGGACAGACCTGTCTCCTTATGCCTTCTAAAGATGGGCACTCATGTTGGCCCTTACTAAACTCTTCCCTATCAGGACCACCTTCAACCAATAAACCTTGGAGTTCAGGGTGGTCATGTGGGTTGAGAATTTCAGGCAGCCTTCCTCGTCAGGTTCAGGTGCTTGGCCAACTACCTCCATCTCAGTGGTAGGTGAGTTTGGGGGAATATTCTCTTTCCATCTTCTGAGTTTTTTGACTCCCTTCCTCTTGGGTTTCTCCTGTGGCTTTGGCCCAGCGTTGGACGACATGGCCAGGGCAGCCTTTGTTTGTGACCATTTGCATGGTCTTTCCGCTGTGTCCACCATTTCCCAGCAGAACCTTTCCAGGGCACTTGCCTCTGCACACTCACAGTTATCCTTACTACTGTGCCATTAATGGTTAGATTTACAGGCATTACTGGGAACTTGAGAGGGGGCCATCCGCTAACTTGGTGGGCATCAAGGGAACTCTGGCAAGCTCTTCTTGGTTTACCAAAGTGGAATCCATCACAGTTCTGCTGGCCCCACTATACCTAAGTGCAGGAGTGCCAACTCCATTGATTAGCACACTGTCTTTGAACTAGTGCTTGGTATTATCAGGAATACTCATATAGGCCTCTGAAACTGTAGGTTCCCAGGAACCCAGGAACCCAGGAATACCAATACTACTTCAGACTCTATCCCATTGGGGAAGGAGTCTGAAAAGAAGGATGCCCCTGACAATTTCTCCCTCCTCATAAGTGGGAAAGGGCAGACTCAAAGAGTGGACCTCCAAGGTTTTGACCTTACACCTGGGGTCCTCCTTCATCTGCTCACTTGCTCCACAAACCACGCAGGATCCACTGGGTCTTGAGACACAGGGAGGCTTACTGTAAAGAGAGCTATGCTTGGGATGATGACTCCCACTATTCTGAACATTCTCATGTGACTTACCCTTGCTATGCTTTTTGTGGCCGTTATGGGAGGAAGATGTGTCAGTACCCCACCCTCCTTATCTTTGTGCTTTTTCCACTCCTCCTGCTTACCAGGAGCAGGCGTGTCCTTGGGGACACTCTGCGTGACACCCATAAATCTGCTGCAATGGCTAACGTCTTTGGATCTATCTCCTTAGAATCAGCCAAGTACCGCTTAAGCTCAGGAGAACAAGAACCAAACATATGTTCAAGCATGACTAGACAAATCATACCCTCAAAGGTCGTGACTTTATAACCTTCCACCCAGACAGTCAGGTTTTTCCAGGAATCAGTTACATATGATTACATACCTTCTTTCTTTTTGTAATATCTGAATCTTTTCAAGTATTGGGCAGGAGCCTTCCCACACTTCAAGACCAGAGTTTGCTTCAATTTCCCAAAGTCTTTTCTGTCAGCCTTTGAGATTTCCATAATGACACTGCAGCCAGAATGTGGTAGTCGACTGAGCAACCATGCAATCTTGTTAGCATTCACAACTTTTTGCACTTCACATGCATACTCAAATGCAGTTAACCAATCCATGATGTCATTCTTGTCATCAGTCTATCTGTAGGAGAATGGTTACCACTCCCTTAGGCAAAAGCGCAATAATGAGCCTACACCGTCTTAGTTATAAATTATAAAAAACTGTTTGTCACTGTGCATCCAGCTAGAGGGAACAAAGTATTACACAGAGTTCTATAGTCACTTGTTTATTCAGAAAATACAACTTATACAAAAATATATTAAAAAGCAGCTGAAATCAGTGAAACTAAACGCATAGATGTGCAGTAAATATATCACAAAGCAGTACAATTATTTACTCTCTGTATGCCATCACAACATCCCTCATTGCTGCCGGTGAGTGTTTCATTTCTTTACAAGTTTTTGGATTCTGTCCTGTTTGGCAGTTTGGGGTGCAGTTCACATGTGTGCCAGCAAGCACTGTTTCTTCTGTATAGCCTTACCCCAGTTCTCGCCAAGCTGCTAGGACTTGTAGCTTTTGATTTTTCCATCAGTGACCACCCCCTGTCCCACAACCGCCAGCATATAAACTGAAGAGGCAAATCCTCAATGACATGATACAGGTGGGGCCATCTGGCAAATACGAGTTGGTAGTTTATCCCCATTTTGCTCTTCCTGTGCTGCACAATTGTGCATTTGCAGTAAAAGTAGCATAGGGGTTATCGAAAACATTTAAAGGTATTCATACAGACGTTCTTACAGATGAACTGCAAAAAATTCCTCAGTTTGAAATATAAATAATTCCTGCAGCTGTGAACCCTGGCTCTGCAGGAGTTCTAGACACAGCACGTAACCACAAGGCCAATGTGGTCTGAAAGGCTTAAATACGCACGCGTTTCATATTATACAGTTTGACAAAAGTTTACATATGCAATTTTAGGCTGAATCGGAAACTTATGCCTACTGAAACAGTAAACCTTTTCTGGCATAGTGGTTACATGCTATCCCTTGTACTTCTGCAGACCAGTGTTTACGACTGCAGGATTTTTTAAGTTATTTTAATTATTTTGGGTTATGCGCTCATTTGCCAAGAAATACTTTGTTCAATTGGCCTGAGGGAATTAACACGCAGCTACAATTTCAGTCTTGTCTAAACATCCCTTGCACCAAATCAACGCCACGTAGTGGCTTTCACGCTGAAAGGGGCGCTGCGGACAAAGAGCCACGCCAAAACGGCATACGCCGAAAGGATGGCGCCAAAAACGAGTGTACCGCTTGTCGGACTTTCATCACGAACAATGTGTTTGATTGGTGCCACCTGGCGGACATTTTGATGTTTACAGTAAAGTGCACTTCCACATATCAAGTCTCATGAGAAAGAAATCACATCACACAAAAACCTGTGAGCAAAACAAGTTCCCATGGTGAGTTGCTAAAAATTCTGAAGCCATGCTGAGGCTTAATATGTATCCTGATTCCCAAACAAGCTGCCACCCACCAGTTCGCACCAGACGTGCCACTCACCCATGAGGAATGTAGTTCTATGCATGTTCACGCCTCCACTGCCCTTCAATTATTTACGTATTTTTTAAATAATTGTTTTGTGAGGCCTTTGAGAACAAATTCTTCGTCTCGAAATACAGCAGAGCACAGTGCATACATCTGAGTTAGGCAAACGTACACGAAACATGCCCGGAAGCCCTGCTACATTGCAGGAGGATTGGCTAATTCCCGTGTGCATTTGGGGGTTGGAGTTTCCCAAGATGAGGCTCAACCACGTGCAACTTTAGTGCCTAGAAGGGCAAGCGTTCCCATCATGGGAGGCTCCCATCTGACGTGCCTCATTACTCACCAAGGCCCAGAATCTCTCCCCTCGCGCAATATTTTGCACCACAGCAAAGGGTGCCTGCTGCCCCCCACAGAGCATGGAGAACAGATTCTGGACTTTTTGGAGCGGTTTGGAGCTTTTTGCTCAGCTTCTGCCTCTGTGAGAGCATTCAGAGGCGCCCTGGAGCTGGTAGAAAGTGCCCAAGTCGTCCTCCTGCTGGCTTCCTGGGTGGAAAATCATGCACACGTGTCTTTGTTTCCAGCATTGGCCTCCGAATGGACAGCAGTTTAATTAATAGGTTCAGCCTTTACCCCACCCCAAATTCTGAGCCATTGCTGAAGGGACCAGCTCTCCTTCAGGGATGTCACGACAAAATGCAGATGATAATCAGCATCCCAGCCTCTTGAAAATAGTCTCACAGCTACGGACCGGCACCCGCTCGCAGACCATGTCAGATTCACCGGCACCATTCAGGAATGGTGCCGGTGCATCCGGCTTCCCCATTCTCATTGAGTACAATGGGACTCAAATGGGAATGGGGTCTAATATTTACTGGTGCCCGGGATGGGGCAATTACCGGGTCCACCGGGGCTGTAATGCCCCGGTAATTGCCCATTTCCGGGCACCAGTAAATTCATGACTTCACGAGAATAACTGGCACGGCTACCGCTGTAGTCATATTGAAGCCCAATATCTTTTTTTGTGTGTCATAAAGTGATGAAAGCACTGTGGTTTAAAACATTGCCCGATGCCATCAGATACAGGTATGTGTAGCTCCTAACTGCATCAGCAGCGAAATACCTTGGTGTGGTTTAACCACTTGTTGAAATAGATTAAGGGGGTCATTCCGAGTATGGAGGTAGCAATGCCCCCTTTAGCGGCATCGCTACCCCCATACCGGGTCCAGTTTCCCTGAATGGGGAAATACCGGGCCATTCCGACCTTGGAGGACCCAGACCCTGTGCATCCCCATTCCCATTCGAGCCCCCATAGGGCTCAATGGGAATGGGGAGCATGCTAACAACGGCCCGTTGTTAGCATGCTGGACCACTCACGGGACCCGCTAAGGACGCCTGCTTTTACCAGGCGTCCTTAGCAGGTCCCGCAAGCGTACCTCGTAATGAGGCGGTAGGGGGTTAACGGGGCCGGCAGCTCTATCTTCCCCTTTAACCCCCTACCGCCAGGGTTGTAATGACCCCCTAAGTGTAGAATAGCATTAGCAGCCAGATCCCGTAGGATGGTTGAACCACTTGTTAAAATAGATTCCCCTGTGTCCTGATATACCACACTTTTTTAGCTACTTGACTTTCCCAGCTCTACAATGTTTGGCGTGTTTTTTTTTTTACTTTGCCTTTCCTTTTCTGTGGAACGCATGCTAAGGGTGTGGCATCTACAGTGACATCAAATTGGCATCAAAAGTACTAAACACACAGGGCAAAGATCACTCCAAGAGGTCAGATGCTATAACATTTATTGAAGTGTATTTGAAAAAGTGGTAATCGAAGTGGAGGAGAAGAACACAATGCCAGAGAGATTACTTGTGCTGTGGGTTCTCGGCAACTATGTCTGCGGGCCCTTCTGAGGCTACGATTGCAGATGTAGACATAATAAGCCCAGATGCCTGAGGCTTGATGACCACCCCTCTATTGAATCCTTCTGATGCCTCGGTCGGCCTCTGATCGCTTGTTGACGTCAGAGAATGACGTAGCTATTGTTACTTTGGCCACGCTTTCAACCCATACCCCACTCTTCTGCCACTTCTGGAGCAACTGAGGACATTTCACAACACAAGGGAGAAAAGAAGGCATTCTGTTTTAAAAACAAAATCTAATCTTTGAATTTATTTTATATTTTTAATAAACTGAACATAAACAATTTGGCAGAACCTAATCTTCATCATTATCATTTGTTCTTTCCCACAGATACAACGTTGCCCACCCACCGCCCCAACCCATCCGCCTGCATCCGGCGTTCATACCCCAGTTAATTCTTCCCCTCTCCTCCTTGGCCAATCTGAACAGGAATCCATCTGCCAATTTCCCCCAGCCATCCGCTGTGCTTGCAATACCATTTCCTCTATGGTCTTGAAATTGTCCATACCCTCCTTCCACTTAGCCAATGGTGGAACTTTCTCCGATCCTCATTTAGTAGCTAAATCCCTCTTAACAGTCATCAGTCCTATGCTCATTAGATGTCTACTCCCCCCAGAGTTTGTCTCGTCTCTCAGCATATGTAGTAGGGCCACCTTGGGGCATCTCAGTATTTCGCTCCTATCCTATAGGGACAGGGTCCGTAGTACCTTTTCCCAGTACGCTTCTACCTTTGGGCACTTCCATATCAGGTGGAAAAAGGACCCCACTCCTCGCCTACATTTTGGACACATTTCATCTGGCACTCTCCCATTCTATGCTTAGTAGACCTTGAGTAGTACACTAGGTATAGTACTTTCAGCTGCCTTGTGGACATATTAATTTCCTTAACTGTGATTTGCACTTCCACCAATTCTCCCTCCTCTAGTGGTCCTAGGTCCCACTCCCACATACCTCGAGCTAGCCCAGTTTCTGTGCTGTAAAAGGACTGTAAAAAAACAAACATGGATAGCTTGGGAAAGCTGAAAACACGGTCTCGCCGTGATCGTCCTGTTAACCGTTAACAAGGAAACATGTAGTAGCACAATAAACAACGGTTTTCAAGGAAGGTAGTCATTCAGACGGCATGTCAAACATGAGAAAACTGGAAACAAGTTAAAGCCTATGCTCACATTCTAATGCAAGTAAAGAGGGGCCACCCGGCTCAGCGTATCTCACCCTAGAGAAGAACACCCTGTCCCTGACGGGGGTGCCTGTCCCTGGTTGGCGCGTGATGTATCGCCTATCCAACAGATATGGAGGAGGGAACTATCCCTCAACCTTCTATACTAGTGGCAGTGTCTGAAGGCAGACAGAATGGTCCAATGGGCCGAGCGCTTTACAAAAAGGATTCTAAAAATGGTGCTCTCCAGAGTGGTATAGCAGTGTACCACAGAGCTGTGGATTAGATTCTGTGACTGCTGTGGTTTTAGACTGGGGTACAACCTGAGGAGCAGGTCAACTGTGTATCTTCCATCCAAAGTGTTCACTTTTAATACAGCCCGTAGGTCACTATGTATGGGGTGCAAAACAGTACAGCTGGAGAACCCACTGGTGGGTTTAAGTAGTAAAAAACAGCCGGAGGGCTGAGGGGGTAAAAAGCTCTTATAAAAACAGCTCACTCGATAGTGGAGAGTGTGCTAAAGCAAGCAATTTTGAAGAAAACAAAGTCTCTCTGTTGATGTGGGAGAGATCAGAAGTGGGTCATGAGAGCCCTCATGACCGAAAGGGGTCGACCGGTTTCAATGGCGTGGGTAAGTGCAGCCATCTTCTTCAGGACCGTAATTCTCAAAACAGGCTAGGTTGTAAGAGTTCAACGGATGATGAACTGAGGAACAGTGCTGTGGTCTCCTGTGCGGAGACAAAAGGAAAAGAGGGTAGGGGGGAAAAAAACGAGGGAAGGGGTTAAAGGATTGGCACCAGAAATGTCTGCTGGCGTGGGGGTGGAGATCTACATGCATAAGAGTGAGCATGCGGAAGGACCAAAGCTGCTTAGGTCAATAAATTACAGGATGAGTGGGGGTGCCTGAGCACCTAATGAGAGTGAACCCGCCATCAAAGGGGGTGGAAGGGGAGGGTGGTGGGGTTGTGAAGGGCGAGGGGGACTGAGTAGAAAAAGTGCCAGACAACTAGGGCGTGCAAAACGGATGTGCGGGAGGCCAATACCCCAAACGCAAGTACATGAGAGGTGCAGTGCAGAGTCTGCTTAGTTAAGCAGTGAGGGGGTGCCCACCCTGAAGGTGAAAGGGTGCGTGGGGCCAGGGGTACCTGGCCTGAAGGGGCCAAGGGTCCAGGTTATGAGGACCATACCTGCTGGTCTGCGTCTGAGTAGAGGAGCAAGAAGGCGTTTGTAGGCAGGAGAACGCTCTGTTGACCAAGGGCAAAGGGAAAAGCAGCAGTACAATGCACGCTTTCAAACCATCTGTGAAATACATGAAGGGAATAATGAACTACATGGATGACTCAAATAGATAAGAGAATGGGCGTAGGGGATCTAGTGGACCGTACCTGCATTGTTCTAGCTAAGGAGCTCTGTGTGCGCCGTGTGCTGTAGCTGGGTATACAGCTTGTCAGTGGCGAGTGAAGAAGGTGAGCCCAATCGCCTCTAAAAATTGAGAGGAAGCGCGCTCACACTGGCGTCGTGGTGACATGGCTGGTGCCCCAGCAACAGGCTGAGCCGTAGGGAAAAGAAGCCCCATCGTCTGTCGAAACAAGCAAAGAACGCGCTTGTGTCGGCAGCGGTCGAGTAATCCCTGATGTTTTGTGTGGTTGTCATGGAGACGTGGTTGGGGCCGAGACTCTCATGTGTGAATGTGGAGGAAGCCTAGTTGCCTCGTCACTAAGTGAAGAAGCACAAGCATGCCGGTGGGGCCGGCCAGTGCTGTGTTACCGAATTGAAGTGACAAGGGCAAATGGTGCTAAGGAAAACCAATAAATGAAAGGCTCAGGGGGGGAGAAGGGGGAACGGCAAAGGGGGGGGTAGGAGAGGGGAAGGCCCATGGCTAAGACGTGAGGCGTGCAATTTGCACGAGGGCCTATGCAAGGAGGGAGAGGAGGCAGAAGGTGTAAACGGGAGAGGGGTGGTTGGCTCAGGGGGTGTGTCTGCACCCGGGGAGTTAAGTCAATACTGCAAGTTCGTGCCACTGGATTTGTTCATTACGGCCTGCCGAGCAGGTAGTAAGCCTAAAAATCCACATCTGTTCTTTTCTGAACAGCATGTTGTGGTGATTACCGCCTCTGCGGGGCGGTGAAACTTTCTCCAGGATTGTCCACTGAAAGTCATCCGCAGTATGTCCATGGGATGGGAAGTGAGATACTAATGGTGCAGTGAGTTTGTTGGTTCTTATACATGATTTATGCTCAGTCATGCGTGTGCGGGCAGGTCTTGTGGTCATGCCTATGTACCTGAGGTTGCAGGGGCAGGTGATCATATATACAACACCCTTCGTGTTGCAATTGGTGAATGTATTCTGTCTCCATGAGGTTTTCCAACTGATCTCTATTTCTGTGGTTCTAGAGGTCTGGGCACACATGGAGCAATTCCCACAGGGTGCATGTCCTAGAATGGGTGGAATGTTCCATAGAGTGCCCTGGCTGGGTCCCGCCCTGGGTGTGGTGGGTATCAAGGTCTTGACGACCTTGTCTCTCAAGTTGCACCATCTCTTGAGGGCGAAACGCGGGACAGAGATGTTGGTGATGCCCGTGTTGAGAATTGGCCATAAACGCTTCACTGCCCGTTTCATCTTATTGAGAAGAGGGGAATAGCTGAATACAGCTTTGAAGGTAGTGGAGTCTCTGGGTTTGATATGTTGCTGGAGGGTGATTGACCGTGGTATGTTCCTGGCTCTTTTATAGGTATCCTTGATGATCCTCTGCGGGTAACCTCGAGCGGCCAGTTGCGTTTGAAGAAGTTTCGATTGTGAGGTGTAGACAGGGGTCTCTGTGCATAGCATCCTGTAGCGAAGAAATTGCCCAAAGGGGAGGTTATCTCTAAGCGCTTTGGGGTGATAGCTAGAGTAGCAAAGCAGTGAGTTTCTGTCTGTGGTTTTTTTGTACACACTTCAGGAGAGAGTACCGTTGGTTGCTGTAATAGCCAGGTCGAGAAAGTGTGTAGTGTATCTGTCTCTATCCAAGGTGAACTTGAGGTGGGGGCTTAGGGAATTCAGCCAGACATGGAAGGCCTCGACTTCAAGTTCAGACCCTCTGAAAATCACAAAGATGTCGTCTATGTACTGTCGCCACACGGTGAGTTGGGCGAGGTAGGGTTTGGTCTCAGGGTAGATGTGTTGGCATTCGAAAAGGTCCACATACAGGTTTGCGAGGCTCGGGCAAATGTGGCCCCCATTGCAGTGCCGCAAAATCTGTTGCTAAAAGGTATCTTCGAACAGAAAGTAGTTCCTAGTAAGTGCTATTTTTGCTAGTGATGTGATAAAACTCGGTGGGAAACCATAGATGTCTATACCTGAGTGTAGCATCCCGCTCAACATTTGCGAAGTCTCCTGCTGCGGTATCCGGGTATAGAGAGACTGTATATCGATGGTGACTAGCCATTCGGTTTCGGGATTGAATGTAAGTGTGTCTAAGAGGGTCAGCATGTTGGTGGAGTCTTTTACATAGCTGGCCATCTTGGGGACTTGGTCCTTAATGAATAAATCGACATATTGTGAGAGGGGTTTTAAGACTGAGCTGATGCCTGAAACAATCGGGGCTGCCTCCTCTCCCTCCTTGCATAGGCCCTCGTGCAAATTGCACGCCTCACGTCTTAGCCATGGGCCTTCCCCTCTCCTACCCCCCTTTCCCGTTCCCCCTTCTCCCCCCCCCTGAGCCTTTCATTTATTGGTTTTCCTTAGCACTATTTGCCCTTGTCACTTCAATTCGGTAACACAGCACTGGCCGGCACCACCGGCATGCTTGTGCTCCTTCACTTAGTGACGAGGCAACTGGACTTCCTCCACATTCACACATGAGAGTCTCGGCCCCAACCACGTCTCCATGACAACCACACAAAACATCAGGGATTACTCGACCGCTGCCAACACAAGCGCGTTCTTTGCTTGTTTCGACAGACGATGGGGCTTCTTTTCCCTACGCCTCAGCCTGTTGCTGGGTCACCAGCCACGTCACCATGACGCCAGTGTGAACGCGCTTCCTCTCAATTTTTAGAGGGGATTGAGCTCACCTTCTTCACTCGCCACTGACGAGCTGTATACCCAGCTGCAGCACACGGCGCACACGGAGCTCCTTAGCTAGAACAATGCAGGTACGGTCCACTAAATCCCCTAAGCCCATTCTCTTATCTATTTGACTCATCCATGTAGTTCATTATTCCGTTCATGTATTTCACAGATGTTTTGAAAGCGTGCATTGTACTGCTGCTTTTCCCTTTGCCCTTGGTCAACAGAGCGTTCTCCTGCCTACAAACGCCTTCTTGCTCCTCTACTCGGACGCAGACCAGCAGGTATGGTCCTCATAACCTGCACCATTGGCCCCTTCAGGCCAGGTACCCCTGGCCCCACACACCCTTTCACTTTCAGGGTGGGCACCCCCTCACTGCTTAACTAAGCAGACTCTGCCCTGCACCTCTCATCTACTTGCGTTTGGGGTATTGGCCTCCCGCACATCCGTTTTGCACGCCCTAGTTGTCTGGCGCTTTTTCTACTCAGTCCCCCTCGCCCTTCACAACCCCACCCCCCCTCCCCTTCCACCCCCTTTGATGGCGGGTTCACTCTCATTAGGTGCTCAGGCACCCCCACTCATCCTGTAATTTATTGACCTAAGCAGCTTTGGTCCTTCCGCATGCTCACTCTTATGCATGTAGATCTCCACCCCCACGCCAGCAGACATTTCTGGTGCCAGTCCTTTAACCCCTTCCCTCGTTTTTTCCCCCTCCCCTCTTTTCCTTTTGTCTCCACACAGGAGACCACAGCACTGTTCCTCAGTTCATCATCCGTTGAACTCTTACAACTTAGCCTGTTTTGAGAATTACGGTCCTGAAGAAGATGGCTGCACTTACCCACGCCATTGAAACCGGTCGACCCCTTTCGGTCATGAGGGCTCTCATGACCCACTTCTGATCTCTCCCACATCAAAAGAGAGACTTTGTTTTCTTCAAAATTGCTTGCTTTAGCACACTCTCCACTATCGAGTGAGCTGTTTTTATAAGAGCTTTTTACCACCTCAGCCCTCTGGCTGTTTTTTACTATTTAAACCCACCAGTGGGTTCTCCAGCTGTACTGTTTTGCACCCCATACATAGTGACCTACGGGCTGTATTAAAAGTGAACACTTTGGATGGAAGATACACAGTTGACCTGCTCCTCAGGTTGTACCCGAGTCTAAAACCACAGCAGTCACAGAATCTAATCCACAGCTCTGTGGTGCACTGCTATACCACTCTGGAGAGCACCATTTTTAGAATCCTTTTTGTAAAGCGCTCAGCCCATTGGACCATTCTGTCTGCCTTCAGACACTGCCACTAGTATAGAAGGTTGAGGGATAGTTCTCTCCTCTATATCTGTTAGATAGGCAATACATCACGCGCCACCCAGGGACAGGCACCCCCGTCAGGGACAGGGTGTTCTTCTCTAGGGTGAGATACGCTGAGCCGGGTGGCCCCTCTTTACTTGCATTAGAATGTGAGCATAGGCTGAAAAAGGACTGATAATTTCATATAGAATCGTAATGGCTTTCTTCCCAATTCATCCAGGGAACAGGTTAGCCCTGGTGGTGTATACTCCGGTATATCGATCTCTGTCCCCAGTTGTGAGTGGAAAGCATGTCGCAATCTAGTGTGTGTAAAGTGATCTCTTATCCCTAGCCTGTGTTTTTCTTGTAGTTTGGGAAATTCTATCACTGTATTGCCCTCTAGGACATCTCCCACCCTGATGATGCCTGTGTTTGTTTGTTTTTTTGTTTTATTTGTAATGTGCTCCACACCCGAAGGTATCAGGGCACAGGGTTTACAAGGTAATTCTCAGCTTAGTTACAAAGATAAATACATAGAATAAATTACAAATACAGGTGAAGGGTGGATACAAGGCAATAATAATACACTATATAGTCAATGACAGGGGTAAGCGCAGATAAAGTACGGCAACAAGTGGGCTAAAAGCAAGGAGACAGGTCGTCCTAGTGGTCAGTGGACTTCAGCCAGTTAATGCAGTTGGTTCTGAATTTCAGGTATGGTGCTCTTCTCGAATTGAGGGTGGTACAGAGTTCCAGAACTGGGCCGCTTTGGTCGGGAAGCTACTACCTCTCACCTTGGATACATTAAATCTTGGGATACAGAGGCAGTTAGTATTGACCAATCTAGTGGGTCTAGTAGAGGTCCTTCTGCAGAACCTCTCTGAGAGGTAGCTGGGAGCAGCATTGTTCAAGGACTTATAGGTGAGGGGCACAGTTTTCAGTTTGATTTTATCATTAGTGGATAGCCAATTGTATTGACGCCTAATCTCAAAGATATGATCTCTCCTAGCCACTCCAAGGGCCGCTCTAAGGGCATTATTTTGGAGGGTTTGGATTTTACTGATGATAGCATTGTTGGAGCCAATGTAAAGGGTTTTACAGTAATCAAGCCTAGACAGAATGAGGGCTCTGGCCAGAATGATACTGCTGTTGTCAGAGAGAAAGGGCTTGCCAGTTCTAATCAGTTTACAAGTGTAAGCTGTAGTAGAGGCCAAGGCGTTGACTTGTTTGTTGAAAGAGAGGGTTGAGTCAAGGTAGAATCCTAAAGTTTTTACCTCGCTGGCCACATTGATAAGGTTGCCATTTATAATGAATGAAGAGTATTCCTGCCCTAGTTTTTTAAGGTTGGTGGGGGTACCCAAGATGATGATCTCTGTTTTGTCATCATTCAGGCATAGACCATGAGTTGCCATCCATGCCTGGATGATAAGATAAATTGTATTCACCAAGGCCAAATCCTCTACATAATCCCCAGAAAGTGGATGGAGAATCTGTGTATCATCCGCATAGTTAGTGTAGGTGATACCAAGATTGTTCAGATCATCGAAGAGGGGCTTGGTGAATATGTTGTACAATGTGGGTGAGACACACGATCCCAGAGGCACCCCGCAAGTAATGGGGATAGGGTCTACAGCTGCTGTGGGGGAAACGACCTGCATGGTCCTATCACTTAGAAATGACTCAATCCAGACCACGGCCTCCTTGGAAAAGTGAGCATCTGAATCTAAGTGGCTACATAGGTCTTTGTGGTCCACAAGGTCAAATGCAGCCGAGAGATCAAGGAGGAGAAGGAGGGCTGTTTTCTCTTTATCCCTTAGCTCATCAACTTGGGACTGCAGGTCGATAAGAGCAGTTTCTGTTCCGTGTTGTGGACGGAAACCAGATTGGCGTGCTCCCAGGAGGTGGTGTTGTTCCAAACGCTTTTTAATTATTTGTGTGTAGGGGACGTTATCTAGAATTTTTAGAAGGAAGGGTTCCGTCGTGATAGACCGGTAATTGGTTGGTATCAAGTGGTTTATTTTTTTTAGTAATGCGAGCACCCAAGATTCTTTGAGGTTATTGGGGATGGTGCCAGATGAAAATGAGGCGTTAATGAGCTTGGATACAAAGGGGGCTAGGTCCCTTGCTGCATCCTTGATAAGCTGAGCTGGGCAGAGATCACCCTGGCAATTGGAGGGTTTAAGTGAAAGTATAATTTTTTTAAATTCAATGATTGAGGTTTTAGAGAAGTTAAAGCGAGTTGGTGGAGTGTTAAGTATGATGATGGTATTGGGGCGAGAGTGAGGGACATTAGTAGAAGCAGAACTAGGAGGCGGTGAGTTCAAAGATACTTTTTTTTTGGCTATTTTGTTTTGGGGGTAGCTACTTTGTTGGAGAGAGCATGCTGGATACTGGAGCACCAATTTTTGTCACTGGTGCAGGTATCTGGCGTGGGGTGGGGGTTTCTAGCTCTTTAAGGATGATGAATAATTCCTTCATGCTGGAGTTAACTGGGGAGATCCGGTTGTTGTAGGATTCTTTTTTGGCGAGGCAGATTTCTTTATTGTAGAGTGAGTAGATTTTGGTAAGTTTTACTTTGTTCATTTCTGAGGGGAGTAGTCGCCATGCGGCATCGCAGGATCTTTTTTTTTTGCCTTCAGTCTTTTAGGAGTGGGGTGAACCATTTGTTCAGATGGGTTTTAGGTTTTCTAGGTCTGAGTTTAAGCGGAGCAATAGTGTCTAGCGAAGTTGCCATGATTTTGTTGTATTCATCAACCATGGTACTTGGATCGGAATTGTCTGGGAGAGAGTTAAGGGTCGGGAGAATAGCCGGGATAAGTCTATCCACTGTGATATACTTTTTGATTCTGGTAAGGGTAGGGGGTAAGCATATGTGTCATGCCATATGCTTTGTCTGATCTTCTTATACACTTTTAGGATGTACAGGTTTTCCCACCGTGGTACCATCATGGTAATCACACCTGCTTCCTTGAGAAAAATGTATACCTTTCCAACACAGTATTTGCCTGTTTAGCAACACCTACAAATGCGGCTTAAAGGCTTCTGCAATAGAAATATTTCACAAAAGGTAGCAGGCGCTCCTCTTCAGAGAGAACATGGCATGATAACCTGTTCTGAGGTGAGAGTTTGCAGCACACGCTTTTTGCTCACTGTACCTTTCACAGATGGGAAATATCAATTTGCATATCAGTCTTTGTCCCGCCCACATGGGCAGTCCAGCACCGAAATGCTATGACAATTCCTCTCTAAACAAGAGTACCGACAGCAACCCCATACACGTGTTTCAGCCTTGTTGGGCCTCATCAGTGAGGTGAAGCTGTGCCTCTCTGAGCACAGTGAGCAGGGAGACCACGTCTGGTTGCCCCCAGGTAACTTAGGGTGACCAACCCCAAGTTCCTTACACATATTTCACAAAAGGTAGCAGGCGCTCCTCTCCAGAGAGAACATGGCATGATAACCTGTTCTGAGGTGAGAGTTTGCAGCACGCGCTTCTCCTGAAACCTCACATTTGCTGCCTCATGAAATAATACATATAAGTCTCACACCACAACCCGCCTGCAGGGGGAGCTGTCTTTATTAAGACAAAGATGTTGCTTCATGAACAAAGACAAGACTGTCTCAAAATCCGGCGTGGTTGTGGGAAGAGCAGTCTTAATTGCCATAATGCATCTTTCGCAGAAAATCAGTGTTCCTCAAGCCCCGCTGCTCCGCCCGTCATAAGACAAACAAAACCTTCACATCCAACCTGGGCTCCGATGCTCAAAATTCCCCACCTCCCTGATCCCTGATGTGGGTCCCCACATGGGAGGACACTCAGCCGGCTCGCAGCGCTCCCCACATGCATTCCGGTCGGCCTCCGAAGCCAACCGAAAGATGTGTGCACACACACATACTTGGGTCACCAGCAACACACTCCGCTTTGATACAGTCATAAGAGCCCCACTGCACGTGGTCTGCCTACCTCCTGAGCCCCTGCGTACGCTCTGACAAGGGATGCACACACCTATGAAGACCCAAGACTCACCGCCGCAGCTCCGTCTGGACTGGAGATGAAGCATGAGGGCGCCCGCTGTTACCCCTGACCCGCAGAAAAACATCCTCATGCACTTCACCTAAAAGTGATATTGCTCCTTTCCAAAGGATCTACAGAGCAAGTTATGTGTGTTTTTTATTTAATTTATTTATTTAATTGTTTTTTTATAACATGCCTAATACCATACCTGAGTTCAGTTTCTAAGCGCAGATCCGGACCTCTGCTGCTCTGCGTGGTCTTGCTTCCAAGACCAGCGCCTTGACCCTGTGCTATCCTCCGTTCATGTTCAACATGACCACAATGTTCTAGATCCATAAACTGGATGATACCAGATCTCATATCCAATCCTCTGAGGCACAGGCACTGTGGGAATGGGCTCTGGCCCAGATAATGTTTCTATCCCCATTTCACCTTCTAGGGCATACACCACTCTTTGGCCAATTCCCTCAGCAGAGAACCCTGCTTCTGCCATGAATTGCAGCTTCTCCAAAGCCAAGGGGAAGTTGACTTCCGAACATGGGAAAGTCAGATCTGGACCCGTTGTCCACAAAGGACAACTTGTTCACCATCATGTTTCCACAACCAGCCAGATTGGGAGACACCTTCTTGTTTCCTCTGAACATTATTTATTTATTAAGAATTCTTATAGAGTGCCTTATGCCCATAGGCCTCAATGCGCTACAAAAAACTAAACATACAAACAATACAAAAAATGGAAACCAATAAAACAGACCATTTATAAAAGGGCATGCAAAGAGAATTCAGGATAGGACCTCATCAGATTACTACTACAGATGATAGAGCGAGGTCAAACTATAAGACCAAGGTTCATGGAGCGCGTGGGCAGATATTTACAATCTCAGGCACATAGGCTGGGTGCAGGCTCCGCACCCCACCAAAATGCAGTTTCTGTTCCCATTCGGCACTTTGACCAGTTCTATCCTATGCAGGAATTTCAAATCGGTGGAACGCACTACACCAGGCCCTGTTTTTGCTTGAAGCCAGGCAAGTACTTTGTTACGAAGTGCAACTCTGGGTTCACTTTTAGAGGGTTTCGAAACATTAGTAATGATAAGGTTTTGTTCATCCATAACCAGGGCTTTGATGGCTTTATCCTCAGGTATTGATTGACATGTTGGATTTTCTTAGGCACACAGACTTTAAGGCTGCCATTCTAGGATTCATGGACTCATGCCGACCAGTCAAACATCCTTTCACTGGAGCGGTGACGGGCTCCGGCGGAGCAACGCTGTGATTCTGTAGTAACTTATTAGCTGAAAAGGGGGAAGATAGTGGTATTTCGTTCCGAAGAGACCGCAGCTCTGGACTAGTGCCAACGTGCAGGGCCCAAATTGAACATACATGATTTTCAGCTTCTTTTAAAGGCAAATCTGTCTGTGAGGAACAGTTCTCTTTGCTAATGGGCAGCAGACTCACAGGTAGAACATTGGCTGCTTGTGCACTTTTATCAAAGAAGAAAGCGTGATATTTCTCTGCAGAAATGTCTAGAGACAATAACCATGTATCGAAATCCTCAGAAGTGTCACAGATATTCAGCATATTTCCAAAGACTCCAGGGCTCGGGAGTGGGGTTCATCTCAGCGTCCTCCAAAGAGACGGGGCGGAAACGAGGATGGATGTAGCAACCCTATCCACCTGAGGAAAGGGTGCCAACATGGTGGAGGATAAACATTGCCCATTGTTTTCAGAGGCTAGGGAGGACTCCTGGGTAACCTTGGCGGACCTATCCACCCCACTGGGAGTTACCGGTAGGGAAGAGATTAATGAGTCTATGTTGTTTGCCTGATGGTTTTTATTGGCACTGACTACCCCATGGGCTGTATGAATTTTGTTAACTTTGCCATTAGTTACTGGACTCCTTAAGAATGGAGTCAGACCTTTAGTTGGAGTTATGCAGGGCTCATCAAAAGAACCCATGGACTCATAAAGTGACTCAGTTCGCCTGGCAACAAAAAAAAACACACTCTATCCTGCGAGAGCCAAGGGCCAGAACTTCTGACAGCCAGTCTTTTTTAAGAACTGACAAAGTGACCGGGGAATCAGATGCAGAGTTGATTGTTTCAGACATCATTTAACAGGTGCAAGACGAAATGTAAAGCGCTTAAAAACAAAGAAGGAACCGTTGAGGGCAGCGATTTAGCACTCGTGTTAATATGCAGGAAGTCAGACAGGTTTACTGTCGGGTTGCAGGCTGAGGAGAGTGAAACACCAGCGAGGACGGCAGAACGTACCTGCAACTCAGCATCTTCTATACTGGCGCTGTGTCTAAGCTGAAGGCTGCACACCTACAACAAGAGCAGGGGGCTGCAGGGCAGAGTGGCCGCGGGGGCAGGGGCACCAAAACGAAGCTTTCCAGAGGCATGGAAAATCCTGGCAGCAGCATCCCCCGCCAAAGGTATGGAGACAGCACGGAGCGGCACGCACATGTGTGATTAGAGGAAAGGACCTACAGGAAACACAAGAAGAGCTGTCAAGCCGCACTGTCGTACAACGGACCAATGGTTCCTACATTTATTCTCCCATTTCCACTCATCCCAAGCGTCATCAACACTGCTGAACAGCAGCCATGCAAAGTGATCCTTAATGCGCCAGTGTGGTCCGAGTCAGTTTTGGTTATCTGAATTTCTTCCTCTCTCATCGACACGACCGATCAACCTTCTGCCGGTGTACAACCTGCTTTCCAGGAACACGGACTAGGTACTCCACCACAACCAATCCTCGCTCAACCTCACAGCCTGGCTCCTATGTCGCTAGAATTCAACCACATCGACATGCCACAGAACTGCACTGATGTCCTCTTCAAGACTCAAGCTCCTTCCACCAGCTCCTGTTATTACAAAACATTGAACAGGTTCATCTTTTGGTGCTCCAGTGATGGAGTGAATGGCCTTAACATCCAGCTGCAGCAAATTCTGCCATGTTTGCCCTTCTTGGCTACTAGTGCCTCACTCTTTCTTCCATCAAAGTTCTTTTAGCAGCCATTTTCAACTTTAAACGCACATCAATGGCACCTTCACTGTGGTCACACAGGCTGATGAAGGAATTTATGAAGGGACTTTCTCAGACTATTCCCTCTGTATGCAAGCCTGCCCCTTCTTGAGAATTTAACATCAATCCCTCTGTAGCTTAAGGAGGCCTCCATTGGAGCCGATGCATAAGGCCAGTAAAAAGTTTGTCTCCTGAAGAGAGAGAGCATTTATAGTTGCTATCACCGTGGGCCGGGAGGGTAGAGGAGATTCAGGCACTCTCCTCGAAGCCATCTTACCTCATTTTCCACAAAGACAAAGTCCTCCTGTGGACCAATCCTATGTTTATGCCCATGGTGCTGTCCTCTTTTCAACTGAATTAACCCTTGCTCAAGCCTATAGTCTTCTGACCTCCAACAACACCTGCTGAATGATCTTTTCACTGCCGAAATGTCAAGAGGGCACTCGAGTACGTTTCCAAAATCGTTTCAACTGTTTGTTGAGTTATGGCCTACTGCTAATGACAAAGGTATTTCTAAAGCTTCTATGTAGAAATGGCTCTCCGCTTGCATACATTCACATGCAACCCTCCCACCTATCTGCATGTGGCTCATCATTACGCTGCTATGTGCGCTATGCAAACAGGGTTGGACTGGGACAAGAAATAGGCCCGGGCTCCTAAAAAAAAAGTGTCCCTTCCCTCGCCTCAAAAAGAGAGGCCGTCAAACAATCATCCGTGAACCGCTTCAATTCACAACTTTGCATGTGCCGGTAAGATAACCAAATGGGTGACTACACCTGCTGCAGAAATCTGTGGAGGTATGTTATGGTATCAGTTATGGCCTGCCGTACAGAGGCATCTCACATCCTGTAAGCTGGACTTGAGTATCTGGCACACACTGGCAACATCTACTTTGTTGGTGCCCCCTTGTACTGCTGGCGATCCCACAACTCTCTGAACTTGCAGGGCATAGCTCCTGCAAGAACAGGTCATGCTTGATAGTATGCACCGGTATGCTAATCCAGGTATTTCCAAATTGATTGTTTACAAATGAATGTATGGTAAATCTGGCTGAATTCGGCCAGTACCATTTGATCGTTTGTAAATGATCAGCTTGGGTACTAACTACCAAACATGGGGAGCGAGGGTTACAGGGGTATCCCACGCTCCCCATGTGTGGTAGTGATGGCCTTTGGGCGTATCTCAAAAAATAAATACATAAAAAAGAAAAGCGGATTCGATCCACATAGGAGGGACGGATCCGACGCTGCCGGGTCAGAAACAAAGCAGACACCAAAAACATAAGTAGGGGGTGGGTGGGGGAGTGTTTTGGGGGATGTGGGGGGTTTAAATGTGACCCGATTTGGCAACAGCAAAATTGTCTTCGCGGCCGAATTGACCACAGTCAATTCAGCCACGAACAGTTGTGCCCCAGCCAAATCGTATACATCCATAATTCAGTAGGCGAACACACCTGCTGCAGAAATCTGACAAATTAGGTTGTGTGTCACACAGGCATCACCCACCATTACAGAAGAATCACAGATGCACCCCATGTTCTGGATGTGAGTGCCTTGGCTGGCCCACGCTGCTTGAATCTACCCCTCTCCATTGGTGCCACTGGGTACCCAAAGGCAATCCGACAACTCACTCCCGCAAGAACAGGCTTTGCATGAAAAGGAGTGGGTTAATGCATGTGTTGTACAGGGACGTCATTTAGGGGTCGGCAGAGGTCGCAAGAGCGACTGCTGCCGATTGGCCAGCGACCTCTGTCAATATATTGCAACCTCTGGCATCCATCCAATCAGAGGAGGAGGGTGCGTGGCCACAGCTATGAGCACGGTGCTGTGACGTGCTTGTGGTGCTCCATTTTGGCTTTGCAGTTTGCATCATTGCACGTGTTTTCCACATGTTTATCACCAGAAGAAGAAGAGAAGAAGAGAAGGCCAGCTTGAGCTTCTTTCTACCACGTGAGTAGGGTGGCAGTGACTGTCTCTGCCCTACCAAAAAAATCTGGATTGAAAGTGGATTGCTACTGGATTTTCCAAACCATTTAAATCCTCTTTAACTCCAGAAACTCCCATTGTACTCAGTGGATTGCTTTTGGCTTCCTTTTGGCTTCATGCACCCTGAAATATGTTAATTAGCAATCCTCAGTGGACAGCAATCCCAAAACAATCCAAGCAATCCAATCCCCAAACAATCCACTAAAAATCCAAAAGCAATCCAATCCCCAAACAATCCACTAAAAATCCAAAAGCAATCCAATCCCCAAACAATCCACTAAAAATCCAATCCCCAAACAATCCTATAACAATCCAAAAGCAATCCAATCCTCAAAACAATCCAGCAAAAATCCCAAAACAATGCAATCCCCAAACAATCCTATAAAAATCCAAAAGCAATGCCATCCCTAAATAAATCCAAAAACAACGGATTACATCTGGCTTCCTTTTGGCTTAATGCACACAAAATGTTATTTAGAAATCCTTCCTCATAGAAATCCAAAAGCAATGCAATGCAATCCCCAAATAAACCTTTTGAAATCCAAAAGCAATTAATGTAGTCACCAAATAATACTTTACAAATCAAAAAAACAAAGCAATCCCCAAAATATCCTTTAACTATATAGGTATTATTTTGGTTTATGAGCTGGAAATAAATTTAGGAGTTTAACAAAAATAATGTTCACTATAATCCTGAAAAGAAATGCTTAAAAAACACATTTGATGCACTTTGTTGACTTGGGCTTTAAGAGCGTCACTCTGGCTTAGTTGCTGCCCATTTCAGAGAGTTGCATTTTCAATTGCTTTTAGAACAATAGTGATGACCTATTAGGTCACAGTCATTTAGGTAAAATGGCCATGAAAGTCAAGACCATGTAATGGCATATTAACTATATTTAAAACGAATCGACACATTTTTTTTCTCCCACTATATTTATTAAAAAAGAGGCAGAGGTTCAATCGGACACTGTGTACATAGCACAAAAACACGACTGTAGCAATCCCAAACATGGGTGCTTTACAATTTAAAAATAAAGGGCGAGAGGGGACCCAGAACCAGTCTGGTGGGGTCCAGCCCAGGGAGCAAGGGTGAGAGGGGACCCAGAACCAGTCCAGGGAGTCACACGAGTATCAGTGCCCAGCCCGGGGAGCAAGCGAGTCCAGTGGGGCCCAGCCCAGGGAGCAAGCGAGTCCAGTGGGGCCCAGCCCAGGGAGCAAGAGAGTCCAGTGGGGCCCAGCCCAGGGAGCAAGAGAGTCCGGTGGGGCCCAGCCCAGGGAGCAAGGGTGAGAGGGGACCCAGGACCAGTCCAGGGAGTCACACGAGTATCCAGGCCCAGGCTGGGGTGCAAGCAAGTCTGGTGGGGCCCAGCCCAGGGAGCAAGCGAGTCCGGTGGGGTCCAGCCCAGGGAGTAAGCGAGTCTGCTGGGGTCCAGCCCAGGGAACAAGGGTGAGAGGGGACACAGAACCAGTCCAGGGAGTCATAAAGTATCCAGGCCGAGACCAAAGAGCAAGGGAGTCCGATGTGCTCCCTTAATGCACAACTACACTTGTGTAGAAAAGACCAGATTTGGCTTCTTCTTCATCCGGTAGTTGCCCATTTTATTTTGGAGGGCTTTTCTGTACTCAGATGCAGAGAGTCCTGAACGTCCATTTCCTTGGCTTGTACATGGATACATTCTGAAAAGCAAAAAAGATTGTGTAAAAAGTTTGAAGAGAGCAAGTAAAGTACTTCTAATGAACAGGCAGATGTAAGGTGGTGTTCGGGGATTATGGATTATTTCTAGAACATGTGCCTGCCACAGGTTGAAACATGGGTGCGAGAAACGAAGCATAGACAATGTGCACTGTACACCCTCTAACGTGCTTTCGGAATTCCATTTATACCTTGTACAGCCTCCTGTCGATGACGATCCAATGTTAACCTCCCCTTTGCTGCCATCAGTAGTTCTTTGGTGAACAAAAGATCCAGCAGCTTGTTCAGAAGGTAACGTGCTGGGTTGTTAGTCTGTGATTTTTTGGCTGTCATTACAATCTCCCTCAACTTCACGGTGTTCACCAACACATCTGCAAACCTGCATTCCCATCTGTCCCAAAGGGTACTTTAGTCTGTGGACACAAAAAATGAAAAATTACTACATTTCTCAAAGCTGTCAATCTGGATCAAACCATGGGAATTCCTTAGAATTTAATATATATTAGTGGCACTTGCACTAAAAAACAAACAGTTTTTTGGCTCTCCGTTTATCTTGTTTCCCACTTCTTTGCATAATTGGTATACTGTGAGGAAATGACCAACCTCATGTTTCCCCATGTATTGTGCATTGGTAAAGGAGCAATACAAGCAAAACAAATAAAATATAGTACTGTAGGCAGTTGAGACTATTGGAACTAGTGTCCAACAGTATTCGTTCTGTTGGAACCACAGGGTTTGAAATGGAGGGGGGTAGGGGGATATTTAGCCCTGCTTGTAGCCTTGAAGAGCCTGGTTAGCTTTACACCATGCATACCAAGAGCTACATTTGGCTCCCAGGCCGACTGATGCTGATCATGTATACCTATGGGAATTTAACTGTGCTTTTGTAACAATCTATAAATAAACCTTAGGACATCAGTATGACACTTGAAGCATAACGGATCATAAGTAATGGACAAAGCGATATGTTTGCATCTTGTGGAACGCTGCACTAGCTCCTGCTTATCAAATCCCGGACCGCCTTATGGGCCTGAGTGTGGGCATATAATGAGTGATGGACAATAACCAGTGAATACATGAGCCACAGTATTTGAGCTACCTTTTCCCACCCTCTGACACAGTCGTTTAGAAGCCCTATGGCTTCATAGGACTGTTGGGGTGGAGGGTTTGAGACTAGGGTGGAGAAACACAGAAGTCTACAACCAATAGCATTTGGAATGAGAAAAAACATTTATTTATGTCATAGCGGCACCAACCAACTTTTGTATAACTCAAAGGCCACTTACCTCTGATGCAGTTGATGGACCAGGGTTGGGATTTGGATCGGGATGAGATAAAACTTTTTCTGTGGCTCCCGTCTGCCTCCTCTTTATCCACTGAAGGGCCAGTTCCACACACTTCTCAACTGCTACCTGCTGTGGGAATTCATTGTGTCCTAGTATGCTGAAATAATAGCACAAAAATTAATTACACATTTTAATACAGTAGACATTTTAATGACAATTACCAAGATTGCAATGCAGTTATTCAACGCACATACCGGTTAAGCTTTCCATCATATTGTCATCTTATTCTATCAGGGGCCGATCAACCGTTCCCATTGTTGCTGGTCCATAATCGCCAAATGACGATTCCATGCTGCTACCTCAAGACACTGCTCATGTCTTCATGTGCAGCATCTTGTCCAGAATGAGCTACTCCTGCCCCATTTACGTGCTGGTGCATTTGTAGTCTGCCTGGCCTAGGATGGGACACGGTGCAATTTGACTGGTGGCCCAATAGTGGCCACGGAGCTTGGGGACTATATGGTGGTGGCAGCATGGCCTTACTGAGTTTGTCTGGCACATGTTATTTCCTCAGGAAAGGGGTGATGGAGATCGGGCAATAGTTTCCCAGAATGGATGTTCATATTTTATTTATATTGCGCTCGTACACAAGTGTGTTAGAGCGCAGCAAGGGAGGGGAACAGGGGGGAACAAAAACAGCGATCTTACTAGGCCCGGTGACATTGAGAACACGCAAGTGCATGGTAGAGGGGAAGGGGAAAAGTGCATGGAAAGGGGCGTGGAGGCCGTGGGATGCCGGGAGCAGAGGAAACAGAAAATAAATAAATAATAAAGGCAATAAACAGTGGTAGTGCAGCCAGCAAGTGGCAAGTGCTGGGTTAAAGAAGCAGATATGGTATGTCTGGTAAGTGCATGAAGAAAAAGGGGGTGGGGCCTGTATGGGTACAGATACAGACCACAGAGCAAGGGGCAGCCTGGAGGCAGTGCGGTTGGGTGGCAGGGTGAGCAGGTACCAGGAGGTACCAGGGCCCGGAAGACAGAGGGTGGGACAGGTGCACGGTGACAAGAGAGTACAGATCAGCAGGGGAGAGGGCGAAGGCAGAAGCAAAGAGGAAGGTCTTGAGGTGTTTCTGGAACCAGAGGTAGCAGGGAGGCTGTTCCAGAGGGAGGCCCCAGCCAAAGGCAGATCTTCCCCCAGCTCGCTTCTTTGAAAAATCACTGACCCTGAGGGTAGAGGAGCGAAGAGCTAGAGAGGGGAGGTATTTGCGGAGGGTTAGCTTAAGCTATTTAGATCCCAGAAAGCCTTGTGGACAATGCAGAGAGTTTTGAATGTAATCCTTGAATCTACTGGGAGTCAATGGAGAGATTTCAGGGCTGGAAAGATTTTATCTCCTGCCATTTATGTAGTATAGCACCCAAACATAATCACTTCTTGGTGATAATGTGCCTGGGAATCCCAAATACGCATAGGTTATTAATGTAACCCCCTACAACCAAAACACTAATGCATAAACACATTTTTGTCCCTCACCACCTCCCAGGTTTCATTCGCACAATGAAAACGTGGAAAGAGAAAACGGATAAACCTGACACTAACAGAAAGTACGCTAAGCCACCATTTTAAAAGACACTGTTGTATCATTCCGGGATGCAAAAAGCATGATGTATCACACATAAGTAATTGTTGTAATAATGTTTTCATGCCGTTTCATCACGACGCTGATACAATGACAATACAACCATTTTGTGGTGTTGGTGACAGCCATTGGTTGCAGAACTAATCTGCTGTACGTCTCGAAATGGCCTGACTTCATTTGTAAAGTACTTCATTTATCGCATTGCATTTCTTATATGTACCTGTACTTATTTAAGTGGACGCTGCCCCCTCCATCTTTGTGCTGCTGAAAACGTATATCTAGCTTCCCTGGGAGTTGTGGAGTCTCACAATTTGTTTAACAATCTTCTCTCATAAATTATGACTTGTTCAACCAATCGGACGGGCTGCAAAAACATGCCGAGAGTGACTGAAATTAAGACTGTGTGCAGCCTTCTACTATCTTCACCTGCTCCCCATGGTGCTAAACATACCCCCTAGTGAACATTTTGACACCTAGCTTCGCACATTTTTATCAACGCTAACACGTTTTTTTTATGTTGACTCAACTGTTGCCGCTTCCTCGAATTGCCCTCTCGCCCATGCCCCCGCTTCCCCGCAGAATGACTAAAAGTTCGACAATTCAACATTCGAAACGTTGAGATTAAATGTGCCTCTGGGGAAAAAGGTGTCTATCACTAAGACCTCCAATTTTCACAAAACAAAACGACCGTACACACGAGGAATGGCCGGACGGACAAATAATTCTCCCAGGCAGCTCCCTTTTCCGAGGTCCACTCCACCCTCTGTTTACAGCAGCCGGTGTTGCGTATCAGTATTCCGGAGGGCCCCGCACGTGGGGCTGGCTCCGGTCCAGTAGGCCGCGCGGCCTAGGGCGCGGCATCAGCAGGAGCACGTACAAACAGACACCCACACGCTGGACTGTGTTCGCCCGGAACAGCCTCCCACTGTCGGGGGCGGGGCTTTTATTAGACGGCCCTACGTCACCGCGCTGCAGGACGTAGGGCGGATATAACATTCCTCCTTTATTTCAAATAAACTTAACATCAAACACAATCAACATACACAACTTCAAACTCCTGACACAGTTCTCTTTTCACCCTATCCCAGCTCCCCCTTGTGGGATGCCTGGCGACTGTGTCCTGTTCAACATACATAGTCATTCAGCCTCGCAGGCGGCCTCGTGTTGGTTCTCAAACCATACCGCCTCACCTGGGGGCTGTCCTCGCTCGGCTCGTGACTCTGCTCACCTTCACTGCGTGTGTCCCCACTGCCGGGCAAGCTCTCTGACTGCCAGCTGCGGTCCCATGCAGCTTCTTCCTCTGGGTCTTGTGCCGGCTCTTCGCTGTCCGGTGGTAGGTTGTCATCGTCTTGAGGGCCCTCGCGATCCGTCCAGAGGGTGCAGGGCATGGGCTTGAACCAAGAGGCATTCCTTGTTACTTTCCGGCGTCCCCGGGTCACAGTTATCATGGTCCCGCGCCGGTTGCTGACAGTCCATGGCAGTTCCTCGTACCTGGTGTCTAGCTTGGACTTCGTGGGGTTTCGTAACATGATGACTTGGTCACCCACTTGATGGTCGGACGGCCTTGCTCTTCTTTTGGCACTCATGTGAGCATTGGCACGTCTTCTCCTCATTTCCATGTGGGCATTATCAACGTCATCGGGGGTCCTGCTTGGGTGATGGGGGATCGACGATCTGATGATCGTTCCGAACATGAAGTCAGCAGGTGGTATGCCCGTGGTGCTGTGTGGGGTGACCCGATAGTTCCGCAGGAACCGGTATAGGTCGATCTTCCACGGGCTGGCGTTTGCCCTTAATACTCTTAGCACCTTATTGATGGTCCTCATAAAACGCTCGACGTCCCCATTGGCCTGTGGCCATCTTGGCATGATGTGGTGGTATTTTATGCCCAGTTCCTGTAGATATTACCTGAATTCTTCCCCTGTGAACGGGGGTCCATTGTCACTCTTGATAGTGGTGGGCAGACCATGAGTGGCAAACATCTTTTCTATCACCGGGATGACCACTTTCGCGGCGGTGGACTCCAGTATCTCGACTTCTGGATAGCGTGAGTGATCATCGATTGCTACCAGTAGATGTAGGCCCTCTCTGATTTTGCAAAAATCAATACGGATCGCTTCCCATCGTGCCCGGCCGCGCTCGGCCGACAGAATCGGTTCTGGATCTGGGGGCCCACCCGTGATTTGGCAGGGCAAACATGTGTTTACTAGGCCTTCGACACGATCGTCGATGTGAGGGAACCACACCCTGTGTTTGATCCGGGCCTTTGTTCTTGCGAGACCTTGGTGTCCTTCATGTGCTAGGGCTACTATCCTGTCTTGCAACCTTGGGGGTATGATTATGCGATCTCCCCTTAGCAGCAGCCCTCCTTCGGTGATTGAGAGGTCCTGTCGAACCGTGAACATGCCAGATAGGAACTCCCTAGCCGCCTCGGTTCTGTTGCGGGTGTGCGTCATGAATTCCTTCCAGTTTCCTGACATGATGGCATCTTTTACCAGGTCGCAACAGGGGTCATTCTGGGTTTCTTTTGCAATGTCCTCAATGTTTACCGCTTTGGGCCTCATGGTCCGAACCACTTGGCAGATGTGTTTCTCCGTTTCTTCGGCGATCCGAACTTCCTGCTGAGTTGCTGGTCGTGGGTGTCTCGAAAGGAAGTCCGCCGGGTTGCCACTGCCCGGCTGATAGACGAGTTCGAAATCATATTGCTGGAGGTGTAGCAGCCACTTGGTGATTCTGGCTGGTGGGTGCGCCGATGACCTGATGAAGATTGGTATTAGGGGCTTGTGGTCAGTGATTGCCGTGAACCTGCGCCCATACAAGTACATGTGGAAGTGTCGACACCCCCATAGTACGGCGATGGCCTCCTTCTCTATGTGGGAGTACCTTTGTTCCGTTGCTGTGAGTGCCCTGGATGCATATGCGATCGGTTTTTTTTCGCCCTCCTTTGTGACCTGCATCAGGATTGCTCCAAGTCCTACTGGGCTGGCATCCACGAACAGTTCTGTCGGGAGGTCCGTGTCGTAGTAGGCCATCTTGGTTTCGGTCAACAGGGATTCTTTAATGCTCTCAAAAGCTTCCTGGCATTTCTGCCCCAAGTCCCACTTAGTGCTGACCTTTGTTAGTTCGCGCAGCGGTTCAGAGAGAGTTGCTAGGTTTCGAATGAATCTGCCACAGTATGTGGCCATTCCCAGAAAACTGCGTACTTCGGTGGGAGTCGCCGGGGGACTAGCAGCTTGGATGTCTGCCACTTTTTGTGGATCAGGTGATATGCCGCTGCGGTCAAACTTGTACCCAAAAAAAGTGATTTCCGATTTTAGGAACTCGCACTTTTCTCGTTGGATTGTGAGTCCGGCTTCTTCCAGCCGGCCCAGGAGGGTCTTGAGTCTCGTGATGTGTTCCTTGGTGTCTGGTGCATGTATTAGGATGTCATCACTCACGTTCAATACCCCGGGTATGCCTCTGATAACCTCCTGGATGGTCTGTTGAAAGACTTCCGCGGCCGATGAGATGCCGAAACTCAGGCGCTTGTACCTCCTCAGACCTAGGTGGGTTGAAAACGTGGTAATGTAGCGCGACTCTCTGTGGAGCTTGAGTTGGTGGTACCCCGCCTTTAGGTCCACCTTCGAGAACACACATGACCCGGTGAGGTCGGTGATGATTTCATCGATTGTTGGTGTTATGTGTCGTTCCCTTTTTATGGCCGCATTGGGCAACCGCATGTCTATGCAGATCCGGACTTTCCCGGGCTGTTTGGGCTTCCTGGTGACCACCATCAGGGAGACCCACGGCGTTGGTCCCGTGACCTCTTCAATGATGCCGGCAGCTTCCAGTGTCCTTAGCTCTTTCTCTACCTGTTCCCTCATGTGGAACGGTGTCCTCCGGTGTCTCACCGCACGTGGTTGTACTGATTGATCAATGTGTAGTTTGATAGTCTTTCCCTTGAGACAGCCTATCCCCTTCTGTAGCTTGGGGTGTTGCTTGAGAAAGTTCTCGACTTCAGTTGCATTGTCAATCTGGCAGACAAATTGGACCACGCCCAAGTTTTCAGCCGCATCACCGCTCAGTAGGCTCTCGATTCCCGCCTTCACGACATATATCTTTGACCACACCTTGTGGTGGCCATGTTCAAGAGTGGTGCGGAACCTCCCGATAACTGGCAAGGGTCTCCGGCTGCCGTAGGCAAACAGACGGGTGTCTGTGGGTTTGAGCTCAGGTAGTGTTGTTAGGGTTTGGAAGACACTGGTTGGCATGAGGTTTACCGAGGCTCCCGTGTCGATGGTCATCGGTACATATTGGCCTTGGATGGTGACCGTGCATTTGCGTCGCCTGGCGGTTCTTGGCGGTGGTACTGGACCCTGGTTCAGTGTAGATACCAGGTATACCTTCCGGCCCTTTCCTTCGCTCTCCATGCCTGCCGTTTGCCGTAGGGCTGAGAGATCATCCCCTTCCTCTTCTGTCGAGGAGTTGGCTACTGCAACCCTCCTTGCGCTGGCTTGCTTCTTTTTTTTCGGTGACCCCTTTTCCTGAGAGCCTTGCGGGGGCTGCAACGGCGTGTTCGCTGATCTGTGCACTTTCGCGTAGTGATCCTTCCTGCCGCACGCTCCGCACGTGGTGCCTTGTGCCGGACAGTTTAGCCTTCCGTGTCTTTGTCCACCACACCACCCACATTCCGTGGGTCCTGGTACTCGAGGTTGCCACCTATTCTGGGTGTGGTTGCCGCCACCTTCACCTCTCGCGAATTGTCTGTCGGAGATCTGGGCGACCATTGCTGTTGAGAGGGACGGCTGCAGCTTCTGTAGTGTTGCTTCCATGTTGGCGGCCCTGGAGTGGGCAAGCTCTCTCTGACGACCCAGTTCCAGGATGCGTTGTAGAGGTATGCCTTTCTCACTGAGTGCGAGCCGCCGCAGCTTCTCCGAATGTATGCCATTTATGATTTGTCTTCTAATCTCCCTCTCAGTGTTCGTGAACTCACACGACATGGCCAGTTTCCTCAGCCTCGTGTGGTAGGCGTCTAGAGTCTCATCAGTGGCCTGGATGGTCGTGCAAAAGATGAAGGTCTCATAATCTGGATTAAGTTGCGGGAGAAAATGTGCCGTTAAAGCGTCCTTTGCATTCAGGTAAGCGTCTTGGCCATCATCAATGTTCAGGGAGTTAAAGATACGTAGCACCTCGTCGCCCACACTGAGGAGTAGATGAGCTTTCATCTTTCTGGATGACGTGATGTCCTTGCATTCCATGGCCATCTCGAACTTTTGTAGCCATAACTGCCATCTGGGACCGCTGGACGACGGGTCAGTGAACGGATCGAAGGGTTGTACCAACGTCGACGAACTGCCCTGTGTGCGGGGTGGTGGCGATGCCATCGACAGGTTTGCCGCGATCCTGGACGGCGTGGAGGGTCCAGGAGTTGAGGCCCCAGCCGCCATGGTGTCACGTACCTTCGATTCGTTGTTTATGCTGTCTTACTGGCCAGATGTTGTCCTGCCTTATGGGTCCGCACGCACTTTGCAGTGAGGAATGTTCTTTCGTGGCGAATGTTCCCCACGGCACTTGTGCGCCGTCCGATGGGCGCCTTGTGGCATGTGCGCCATGCGAGATGAGGGGGAAAAAAAATTCTCGACCCCCCTTGGGAGCGGGCTTAAGAGAATTTTTTTTTTTTTTTTTTGGGTGAGGGTCACGTGGTCTCTGTGGCCCCCACCGGGTGTCCAAAGATTCATTCAGGACGTCCGTGGGGCATCCGCGTGTGAATTGCTATTAAACGCGTGGTTGCTCGTTCACTTCCTCGTCGCCATTGTTGCGTATCAGTATTCCGGAGGGCCCCGCACGTGGGGCTGGCTCCGGTCCAGTAGTCTGCGCGGCCTAGGGCGCGGCATCAGCAGGAGCGTGTACAAACAGACACCCACACGCTGGACTGTGTTCGCCCGGAACTGCCTCCCACTGTCGGGGGCGGGGCTTTTATTAGACGGCCCTACGTCACCGCGCTGCGGGACGTAGGGCGGATATAACAGCCGGCTCGGGAGCAAAGGTCAGAATGCATCTCTTGGGGAGCCAGAGGACAGACGTGCAAGCCGAGGGGCAGCAGAACACCCAGCATCGCGCACAGCTGATCGCGGGGAGGTGAAATTAAAGTCACTGGCTCCATGGTGGAAACGGGGCTGATTCATGCCGCACACCCCAGCCCTCAAACAACAAGGCGGTTATTTTAACCCGGCGTGCGGCTGCTGGAGCCAGTCAGCCTGCTATCAGACTAGAGCAGAAGCAGAGTTCAAAACACACAAATAAACGAGTGCACACTTACCTTTTCAGCACTATTTTCCAGTTTTTGGTGCCCACCAGCACGGCCGCCGAATCTTCTTCCGCCGCCATTGCTGCCCACGTTGTCAGGTCCAGGGGGGGGGAAGCCGAATGCCTCTCCAAAACAAGCCTAAAACAGGCCGACTCCCATTGAAATAGGCCATGAGAAAGTGCGCTCGCTAAAAATACTATGGACATAACCTAATATCTCAAAAGTAAGACATTTAACAGAATAGCATAACCATACAGAACACAGAGTGTTAAAATAAAAATGTTTTACAATAATCTGCTGCTCATGTGTTGACTGGTGGGGCTCAAGGTGGGTGTGTGTGCTGTGTGAGTGTGTTCTGCCTGCTGCTGGGTGGGTAAGTTGAGCCTGGCCTGTGGCCTGGCTGCTTTTATGGCGTGGGTGTGTGCATGGTGCCCTGTGCCAGGTCACGGGTGGCCGTGGCCGTGACGTCGGCGTCGTGTCTAACCCTCGCGGCTGTGGTCCCGCCAGCAGCCTCAGGCAGAACCAGGTCGGCTCGGGGTTGGCTGAGCCGCTGCGGGGCCCGGGGTGTGTGTGCAGGCCTTGCTAGCTACGCCTGCTATACATTGATTTACTGCCGCCCACGATTCTGCCCCCTTAAACGTTTTAAGAGGGCAGAATCACAGGCGGCAAAGGCATAACACCCTTGCATTTCATGTAAAGCAGAATGCATTATTCGATTCTGCCCTCTTGAACTATGCTTTGCTTTTTAAATAATGCATATGCATTCTGCTTTACATGAAATGCGATGGTGTTATATGCCTTTGCTGCCCGCGATTCTGCCCTGTTAAACGGTTTATTAAGAGGGCAGAATCGCGGGTGGCAAAGGCATAACGCCATCGTATTTCATGTAAAGCAGAATGCATTATTTAAAAAACATGGTTTAACTTAAACCATGTTTTTTAAATAATGTAATAATGCATGGCTCTTGTGATGGTCACACAGTGATAGGCACATGTGGCAGTGCACAGAGGGGATGTGTTTTAGAGCACTACATTGGGGTTATGTTGGAGAGTACAAGAGGCGTATGGGGAGGGGCACATGCATAAGGGCACACCAGGAGAGTGCAGGAGGCACAAGTGAAGGAGCAGCAGGAGACACATATGGGAACGCATAGGAGGCACATGTACGTGAGGGCACAGCAGAGGCCCACCTTGGGGTGCTACATGGGAGACACATGCAGGAATGCACAGGGGGAATGAGTATTGCAGTACAATGGGGGTGCCACTGAGGCACACAAAAGGACGGAACGGCAGGAGAGAACAGGAGACATGGAAGATAGAGTAAGTACACAGGGAGTGTGCCACTGGGAAAAGACATGATGGCACAGCAGACAGAGATGTGGCCGAGTACAGCAATCACATGTGCAGTGCGATACATGAGGCATACATGGAAGGTTTCATCAATAGAGGTACATGTGGGAGGGCAGGGGAGGCTAGTCTGTGAGCACAGCAGTAGGCACAGGTGAGAGGCCAGCAGGAGGGGCATGTAGGATTGTACAGAGGGGCCATGTGTGTTCAAGCACAAGAGGACGGGCATGTGGTAGGATACAGATGGAATATGGGGCATGTTCCACATCAGGCACATGTGTGTGCACACCAGGAGGGTGCAAAAGGCACATGTGGTAAAGTATTGGAGACACATAGGGAGTGTTTCACAGTATGGACGCAGCAGAGACATGTATGAAAGTGGATAGGGTGCACATGGGGCTGGCAGCTAAATTGGCTGAAGTAGAAAATTCCAGTACCCTCTATCCCCACACTGCCCCATCTGATCAGTCGGCAAGTCAGGGGTCCTTCACTGCCTGCTCTAGCAACGCCATGGCCTACCTGTGCGGTCGAGCACTACCATAATCTGCAGGCTTTTACTGCGCAGACCCTTCCATCTCATTCTCTTGGAAGATTGGCCCCTCCACCACTTTCCCTCCACCAGTAAGTGCTCCACAGGGGTCCGACTGTTGCGCTCTCCTCTTCACATTCTATATATCCACTCACAGCAAAGCCACCTCATCCTATGTCTTCTCCTATCCAAGGCCGGCCTTAGTGGTGGCAGCGTCCCGGGCAGCAAAACAAGAATGTGGCACCCCACCCCTCTGTGCGCCCCATGCCATGCGGGGTGGGAGGGCACCACATTTTTCAATAGGCGCAGATGTGAAAGCATCAGCACCCTGCTGCGCCTTCTCCCATCACACCACACCAGCTCGGGGGAGCTCTTGAAAGACTAAGCCGAGCTGGCATGGCGGGGGGCTAACAGCGCCCCGGGCAGCCCTGCCCTAAGGCCGTCCCTTCTCCAATCACTTGTGTTGCTCTTATCTTTCCCTTCGTGCTCCCCATGTTTATCCTCACACATCTATTGTAATACCACAAAACCCTCCTGGACTGCTTGTATAGAGTAAGTATCACATTTTCGATGGCGTTGTGCCTTCGCCGCCCGAGATTCTGGCACGTGAGTCCGGCGACGGTGCCAGCGCAATACTCCTCGGGGACCTGTCCCTGGCTGAGCTGCCAGTGGGAGGGATGCAGAACACTCTGCCCCTTGCCCACATCACTGGGGTTTCTGGAACCGTGCCAGTGTCTCCCCTACTGACACAGGGAGCCGGGCGGGGAGTGAGTGATTTGCCCAGTGGGGGAATGTCTCTGTGGAACGAGAGGTGGCATCAGCTGCTGTCAGGAAAGGTTGGAGAGCCCTGAACATAAGTGCTTCTGGCAGCAATGGGACAGCTGGGTAGGATCAGGTTACCCTGCCCTGCTCGGGGCACACAGCCTACTCTCACCTTGTCCTTGGCCTACAGACTTGTATAGCAGCATGTGAGCTCCGCCAGACACTCACCTTGCTAATGCTTGTAAGGTAGCTCAGTGGGTACGGTGCAAGCTGCCGACATCTGTGCGCGAGCTAGTTGTCGCTTTGATAGGACTGCACACCATTCCGAAGTCAGCAAATAAGTAACACTGAATCATATAGTAGTAGTGTAATGCATTATGTGTTTGTGAAACAGCATGTTTCAGACCCTAGGTCCACTGAGGCCTACATGTTTGTATATTGTAGTCAGTCTGCCGAATGCGTGAAACCCTCTACATCACCAGTTAATGTGTGTGCTCCCTTAGATCAACTGCAAACATACCAACAGACCCCACTCTTGTCCCCCCAACTCGCTCCCCCAGGTAAACCGTTAATAGCCTTCCCCGACACAGTTTCTTCTGCAGAGTATAAGTTAAAACCCTGCCGGGACCATAGCACAACCTTCAGAGGTATTTTGTAAAGGAAATATTAGAAAGTAAACCAGTGGCCATATTACAGAAGAGGTAATGGTCCGCTGTTCCCGGTGCACAACTTCCATATGAGTTTGCACAGTGCACCCATGCTGACGGGTGCAACAACTGCAGACTCAGGCCCCGATTCATGGAATTATTTGCAGGGGAAATAGAGGACATGCGCGCCAAACTGTGTGCAATTCCACGTTCAGCAATTCATGGAACCGACCGTGCAGGACTTTGTTGGGACTTGTGTAGAGTTCACGCAGGCCCAGAACATCTGTGTGAGCTGTTGAGCACCTTTGCGAGAGACACCACACGGAGCATGGGTGTGTCTTGCATGCATAAAGGCAATGATGGTGGTCCTCACAAGAACAGAAAGGCCCACATTGGTGTCCAACCCATCAAAGTTTACTCTTTTGCACCACTGCTCCAGGTTCAAGGGTGTGGGCAGCTAAGGAGCAGGTTGGGTTTCAAGCATCGGGGTTGGTGAGGAGAAAGCAGAGTGTCCAAGGGTAGTGACAGACATGTCACATTCATGGACAAATATCTTATTAAACAAGACCCTTCTTTTAGAAGAGGGTGAACCACTTCCAAAATCCTCTAGATTTCATTTCACCTGTGTTGCTTCATGTTGTCTTGCTCCCAAGGTGAGCATGTTGCCCCTGAGCTATCCCCCCGATATGAGAGACACTACTCTGCCAAATGTATTCATTATGTTGATAGCATGGCTTTTGTAGCCTGCCGGTTGTAAAGTGTCATCAAGGTGGTGTAATTGTCCATAAACCATGTTTCAGTTAGCCACAAGAAGTCAATATCAGGCTCTTCCAACGAGTCATGAATGTTTGTTTGCTGAGTCTGAAATTAATATGGTGTGGTGTTGCACAAATGAATGATTCTGGTATTTTGTTATTATTTTCAGACCTGCATCTTTGTGTGGGAGTTCCAGACTTAGTTGTGACTGCTGTGGGAGGTAAACGAACATGAAGCAACATATTGAAAATGTAAAGCATAGTTACTTTACTGGTCGTGTGCCCTTATCTCGGGTCCAGACTGGCTGTGACTCCGACTCTGCTGTCTTCCAGGTGAGTTATAACGGCCCTCATTACGACCCTGGCGGAAAGCAACTGACCTGACCGCCATAGCGTAAATAGCGTTTCCGCCATTGCACGACGGAGTAAAGTGCGGCTAATTCTGACCCATCGGGCACGAGCACTACGCCTTGGCGGAAGTGCAAAGTCCGCGATGGCGGAAATGTCCCCAAAACGCCCCTCACCGCCGTCGTACGGCGACCTAGGTGCAATTCCGCCACCGGACATAGCGGTCACCGTAATGAGCGGCAATCGGAAAATACGGTGACCGTAAATATACGGAAACGGAAGCAAAAACATGGTCCCGGAACCTATAAAATCAGAATCACACAACCATTAAAAATACTACCCTGAGAGACATCCCAACCCGTCATCCACCCTAGTGAAACCAAAACAATGGGAAAAGTAGCGAAAAAAGCGTGCGACCGCAAGCGGCAGGTCCACTTCTCACGTGAGGAACTCACGGTGCTCACAGAGACCCTCCAGGAGAATGCTGCCGTCGTCTTCTCGACGCAAATGACCAGGACGGCACTTGCGAACAAGAAGGCCATATGGGCCCTGGTGGCACAGCGGGTAAGTGCGGTGGGGACCGCACCCCGCAACCCACAGCAATGCAGAAAGCGATGGGACGACTTGCGGATACGCGTACGGAGCATACTATCCGCCAACCGTAACATTGCCACAGCTACCGGGGGAGGATCGGAATCACCCATCAAGTTGACCCCCTGGGAAGAAATCTGTGCCTCCACCATTGGAATGGAGACCATAGAGGGAGTCGGAGGGATGGAGAAAGGAGTGCAGACATCCGAAGAATCAGGTAGGTGTCCCAAATAAAACTATGCTAAAACCACAATGTCCAATCATGTGAAGTACCATGTGTCCACATAGTGCAACAGAAACACATGTCCAGGAGAACGTCCACTTACATTGGCCTGATAGCGCACATTAAAAGTCAAATTAAATAAATAAATAATTAAAATTCCTAAAAACACCCTCTACACGTGCAGCAGGCACCCCCTAACTGCAGGCTGCAATACAACTGCACCCTCAATCCACACAAAAATGAAACCACCTCCAAGGCCCTGACCCAAATCACCCTCAGGTACCACCCCAATGCATGTGATACATTGCCATTCCAATTTCCACAGACCCATAAATAACGCTCGCCCTCCTTTACTCCACCACAGGGTCCGATTCAAACGACGAGCTCCAGGACACCCCTACCAGCACACCTGCAAAGAGGGCCAAGACCAACGGCCAAAGACCCTCCACCTCAGCTGCACAGATCAAGACACGGCAGCAGCACAAATCAAGTGGCAGCACACAGGAGGGGACTTCAACAGGCACCCCAGCAGCCAGCATGGCCACAACACCACCACTACCACAGGCCCCCCCAATGGATGCCACAGAAGGCACTGCTTCTGGTGGCAGCAGCACCATAGGTGACACTGCATTAATGGCAGCATGCTCCGACACAGAAAACGGTGATGTCGATGTACGATCCATCCATGACCTGTCTCAATCCCCCTGTTTGTTTCATCCCGTACACCATGAGGATACCACGCAGGGGCACTCACAAGATGACGACTGGCCATCCCCCACAAGCCCTGTGTCAAGGCAACATGAGGTGATCAGCCCCTCTGTGACACCACCGCAAATGGCCATGGCCCAGCAGAGGCAACAGTCCCTCGACCAGGTGATCGTGCAACAGCAGCAACTGGCCACGCTCCTCAAGGACCATGCTGATGAATGTGGGGGTACCAAGGCAGCCATAGAAACATGTACAGAGACACTAAGGGCAGAAATGGAGAGAAGCACCGAGAGCCTGAGAGTACAAATGGAGAGAAGCACCGAGAGCCTGAGAGTACAAATGGAGAGAAGCACCGAGAGCCTGAGGGAGGTCCAAAGACGTATGTGCTGAACTTGCCGCTGTGCGCCGTGTGCTCACTGAGCTCTCACAAACCCTTAGGGACATGCATGGACGTGAGCAGGCAGAGACATCATCCGTTGCAAGTTCCGTCCAGGGCAGCCCCCAACGTAGATCTGGGAGGAACCTGCGCTCCACAGGCAGGGGTGCCCCTGATACCCGGAGAGGGGGCTTGCAATAGCGTCTGCCCACTGACAATGAGCATCCTTGGACACTGGTGTTCGGGGGGGAGGTAGGAGGGTGGAGGGGGTGTGTTGGGCTTACTTGGGTGGCGGGTCGATGGGGTGTGTAACACAATTTCACATATGCTATAAACATTTCACAATCATCCAATGAGATGTGTGGACATTGATCTTTGTGTACGAGGCCATTATAGGCGTACAGTCCATATTGTGCATGTTCCAGACACACACAGTGCCACAAGTCCCGTGTCCATGTATCAGCCACCAGGCGTGAGTGCTAGAAGCATGAATCTATGATAATCTGACGAATTTCACGGCCCTCCTGTGCCTCGCGGACTCCTTGAGGTGCTGCCACATCCCCACCCACATCATGACCATATTCAGGTGCTTGCAGTTCTGCGTCAGGGGGCATGGGCACATTTCTACCTATGCACATGTTGTGTAGCATGACACATGCCATGACCATCTTTGCAACCTTCTCATGGCGGTACAGGAGTGCCCCGCCAGACATGCTGAGGCAGCGGAAACGACCCTTCAGTAGGCCGAATGCCTGTTCTATGACTACACGGGTACGTGAGTGGGCATGGTTGTAGTCCTCCTCATGCTGGTTCTGTGGGTTCTGGAGTGGTGTAAGGAGCCATCTCTTCAGTGGATACCCGGCATCACCTGTATGTGGACAATAAAGGATGTTTGAGGAATGACATTGCTACGTAAGCACCCCCCCCCCCCTTCCTGCCAGGTCATTGCCGCATCACATACCCCACATTATCATGCATGAAATGAGACTCACCGAGTAGCCAGGATCTGTTCCCTGCATGTCGCTCCATGTAGCGTGGTATTGTAGAGTTCCGTAAGACCATGGAATCATGGGTTGATCCAGGAAATCGGGCACAACAATGTGTAATGATCCTGTTTGAGTCACACACCATTTGTACATTAAGAGAATGATATTGTTTCCGGTTGCGGTACTGCGCCTCCATGGCATGTGGGACAACCAATTCCACATGGGTGCAGTCGATGGCACCAATGCAACCCGGTATGCCGGCAAGTGCATGGAATCCCACTTTTGTGTTCGTAATTTCCTGCTCCGAGCGTGGTAGAGAGATGTAGTCGTCTGCGTGCTTCAGGAGGGCATCGAGCACTTGCAATAGTGTCCGTGACAACAGTGGCTGTGAAATGCCATGCAACTGTCCGACTGTGTGCTGGTAGGTGCCTGTGGCCAGGAAGTGGAGTACAGACACCACCTTCAGTAGGGGTGGGATGGCGGTTGGGCTATCTATCATGCTGACAAGGTCAGCGTGTGTCATGTCCACAATGGCGGTTATGGTGTCCCGGTCCAAACGGTAGAGGGTGTGGATCTGCTCATCAGTGAGGTTGAACGGATGTGCTCGGAGGCGTGGGATTACGGGCTGCCTGCGTGGTGGTAGTGGCTGTGCTGGTGGGCCTTGCTGGCCCTGCCTTGCCCTCCTCCTCCTGCGTCTCCTCTGTGCGGCCGGTTGTTGTAGTAGTTGGTGTTCGTCTTCTTCTTGAAGTTGGAGTACTTGCAGTGCTATCAGGTCCCCCAGGGCCAACATCGCTAGTCCTGCCGGTAGCATTTTGGAGTGGGTGTGGTTGTGGGAGGGGGTTGGGTGTGCAATTTATGTGTTTTCAAGCTGTATAGCCTCCACCTGTGGTGATTCATTCCACCTGTGCAAGCTGCAATCCCCTTTGGGCGAGTACGTCCCGCACACAACGCTGCAAATCGACGCATGGCATCTTGCTATTACAATCATGTATTTCATCCCGATGGCAGTGAGATATTGCTTCATATGTTAATTCTGCTATGGTCCCATTGTTTCACATACTATCTTTGCAGTCGGGAACAAACTTGTGAAGGGTCAGTGGAATGTAGTACTCGATTAACGGTGGACCCTCATGCAGCGCTGTACCGCGGTTCACCGACGGGCGGGGCGTCCCATTTGTGAGTGAAGCCAGTTGCCATTTTCACACACTGCCGCACTAAATGGATGGATTTGTGATTTCAAGCGGTCACAGATGCCTTTTCGACGTGATGTTGCAAATGAGGAATTCGAAGGACAGCGCTTTCGGTTTCCAGCTAGCGGCGAGGAGACGCCCACAGGTCTGACTGCAGATAGAAAGTTCTATTGTTTAATGTCCTTGGGACAGGGGCCATGCCGAGAATGCAATGATTGATATGAATAGTATGGGATGCGCAATAGCGTAGTGGAGAATAAGGCAGGACGTTCCCAAATACATGTTACTTCACAACACTAGAATTCCGGCCTGGAGCACAGTGGATTTTGCAGACTGCATTAAGCACAGACTCAATGGAAATTTCAAATGTTATGTGAGTAAATAATCAGGCGTTTTAATACCGGGATGAGGGAATGATGTATGGATGCATGGACAGATGATTTAATAGAGAGTCTGCCATGTACATGGCTTTTTGGAATCTATCAACTTCCTCTGCGCTATGTGATGCAGGGCTGCCATAGTGGGACCATCGTCTATCTGCCCTTGTTGAACCCTCCCTGTCTCGACGCGCCTTCAAACACTTGTGTCTATGCACGTTACTAATCCCATCTAATGGATTCTGTTTTAACAGACGCATGCACACAAACACTCGTTTGTAATAGTGTTTTCACCTCGATTTATATAGTTATGATTCGCAAGTGATTTTTGGGTGCTAATAATCCTTTTGAGTGGGCTAGCATGCATATGGCTGTGGATTTAGTGTGATCTTTGAAGTGAGTAATTCAAATGGAGTTCAGATGCCCATACTATTCTTTTTCGTTTCATTTGGGTGACAGGTATCTCCTCCCCTTTTGCCGCTGCCATCTGTATGCCACTCCTGCAGATGGCTTTTACTCCCGACACCTGCTGCTTCGTGTTAATCAGTGGAGCACCATTACGATCTTATGGGACGATCGCCAATGGCCCACATGCCCTTACGCAGTACTAGTGGCTAGGAGCAACATTTCGAGCTTTCAGCTGGACTAGTGCCTACCTAATGGGACGGCCCTGCGGTTCTAGGTGCTTCCATGTTGCCTTTTTGAACGTGAATGTAGCCCCTGTGTACCATGGAGGAACAGGGCGTCACACAAGAAGAAGCTGGTCATTTATTGCGGATGCAGCCCACAATTATGAGATATGATTTGGAGTTCATGACCTAATAGCTGTATGGCCCGGGTGATTTTGTTGTGCATTAAATTTTGATTATGATATTGACCGTGTAGCGTTATTCTTTGCAAGTAATGTAGCATATTCCTATTTGTGGAGCGATGTATTGTGAGATCTGCTTTGGGTTCGGCCTTCTGAGTATAGTTGCGTGGTACTGTACTGGGCGCGTTTGCCTACGAAGGCCAGTAAGGTCAGGGATAGGGGCTGCAATTATGTCTGTTTTGATGATGTCATGCTCATGGGAGGGGGATTAGCTTTTGTGTAACAGATGCCGGTCAGCCAGGTGGATTGGTGGAATGATGTGATTTTCAGAATATGGCTGGTCACAGGTGCCTGTGTTTGCGTGCGTTTCTTGGAGGGAGACTGAGGTCATGTCCATTGGAATAGCTTCTGTATTCGTGCCATCTGTGCCCTGCTGCTCCCATTGGCCCCTCTTGAGATGTGCCTGGCTGCTCAGTCACTCTGCCAACTTGTGTGGTACATGCTTATGCTGATGGTTGGTTTGTTTACTGGCAGGAGTACAGGGCTGGTGCAGTCTCACTCAGGATACTGCTTTGTATGTTGCCTTACACTGGTGTCAAGCGATGGGGGGCCTGTTTTTGTTTGTCTCAGTTTTCAGTTCATGTTGCTGTACTTGAAGCTTCACATGCCTGTGCTGCATCAGTACGGCAATGGTGCCATGGCTAATATGGATGGCCACTCACAAGGCACTTGGAGCCCCTACATTCATTTGTTCGTTGGCATGCATGGGTGACTTGTGCATTTCACTGGTTGCATTGTGTGACTTCATTGCACCTACGAGGAGTTGTGCAATGTGGCCAGGGAGTGGTGTACAGGCACTCAGTAGGGCCTTTTACGGTTGGTTTGCGATGCCGTACTTCTCACCATGGCGGAATGGTACTTTCCGCCATGCTTGATGGCGTTAGGTACATGTCCGCTAGGGTCAGAATTCCCGTACCGTTGCGCCATGGTGGTAATTACGGTTTCGCAGTGCGCGCGTGCGCGTACTTGGTGCAGTTAGCGTTGGCGTTCACTACGGTGTCGCTAATGGCATCGTACTTTACGGTGACGGGTCATAATCGCACCGAGCGGTATTCGATGGCGGTATTGCATTTCCGCCATCGTTTTTCGATTTCCGCCAGGGTCGTAATGAGGGCCAATGTCTTTTGCGTCTTTATTCTGTCTCGTTCTTTCCCTCCATTTTCTCTGTCTTCTCGGAGTCTTGCTCCACTAGGCTGTTCCCTTACAATGTCTCTTTGTTTTCACAGAGATGGTTGCGATCTCAGAATTGCCACGCTGATGGCGAAGACCACGGTGAGTTATTGATGCGCGGAGCGCTGCACTGTTTTTTGGTTTTAATTGCTAACCTGTGTTCGCTTCTCTTTGTACAGGTTGCGGTTATGTTCCGGAGTGATGCGCGATCGAAGCGCTGCTTGCCTAGGTAAGTGCTTTGCTAATGCTGACCTTGTTCCTTCTCCCTTGCAGGTTGAGGTGAAACCCGGATATGGGCGAGGTAAGAGAAGCGCAGGGTGCTGCCAGGACTTGTTGCTTGCCCAGGTAAGAATTGTTATGAATGCTGTTCTTGTTTCTTTACCTTTGCAGGTTGCGGCGAACTCCGGAGATGGGCGAGGTAAGCAAAGCGCAAGATGGATTCAAGAACGGTTACTTCACAGGCAAGTGTCCTTTCTCGCTAATGCTTTTCTTATTCTTCCAGGTTATTAATGGAATCCAGATCTAGGGCTTCAGGATCGGGCCGCCGGAGAAGAAGATGAGCAGGAGCTGGACACGGTGAGCGTTACGGTGCAGGAGTGCAGAATAACGCAAAGCGTTTTCTGCTGTTTGGGTGTGGTTTAAAAAGCCCAGGTAAAGGAGTTTCAAGCCAATTAGTTCCAGGCCCAGCCACACCCAAAATCTAGACCGCACGGCTTGGTTCTAAAGAACTGAACTGTGTAATAAGCCTCCATGTTGGATTAAGGTCCATAACTGGTTTTGCTTTATTCCTGATCATGAGCCTGGCACCAAAGGCGCCAGGACTGACTCCATGTATGTTTCTGATGGAGTTATAAGGCTCTTGGGGCCAGTGTGAAGGGCTTTAGCCCCACTGCTACCAGGAGGCTGTTATACCTGAGGGGGTCAGGGGCATGGATCGTGACACGTGGCTAGACTTTAAACATGTACAACAGACTACAGGCCCTCAACACTCAATTGTTTCCATGCTAGAAAAGGTTGGGGACCAAGAGATTGAAGAGAATCGTCAACATGTGCTGCAGTTACTAAAGGTTGTATGTCTTTTGGGTCGTCAAGGACTTGCTTTCCGAGCCACAGATGAAGCGGAACAGTCCCACATAAGGGAAACTTCATAGAAATATTGCGTTTGCTGTCTGATAATAATGAACTTGTTGAAGTAAAATTGGCTAGAAGATATGGGCACTACACATCTCCGGAGTATCAAAATCACATGATCTCAGTTGTGGCAAATCTTGTACGTCAGAATATCGTTAGGAAAGTGACAAAGTATTTTGCAGTGTTTTATTTATTTGTTTATTTATTCATTTATTTATTACATGTGTTACACGCCCAGACCCTCGAGTATTACGGCGAGATTACATAGAAAATTATTCACGTTTTTGCATACATAGTAAGTACATGGTTAAACATTGAGTCAAAACTGAATAATTCTAGACATTCTTATACAATGGAGAGCACAATACGCATAGTTTGCAAGATTATGCAATAGAGAAGGTTACAGTTATATTTACAGTTGCCTAAAATCAGCGGCAGTTGGATATCATGTTATTTGAAAAGCCATGTTTTGAGTGATTTTTTGAAGACAGCAAGGGAACTCACTTCTTTAATGCTATTGGGAAGGGAGTTCCAGTGTTTGGGGGCTACGTGTTTGAAGCTACTTGCGCCCGCTTTGGTGTTCTTGAAGCGAGGGATTTCCAGTAGTTGCTGGTTGTGTGATCTGAGTGTTCTTAAGACAGATTTTTTGTGCAGAACTTTGTTAAGGTATATGGGACCTGAGCCCTGTTGGCATTTGTAGGAAATGCACATGGTTTTGAAGATAATTCTCTCAGCAATTGGTAGCCAGTGATGCTCTTTTCTAATCTTAGAAATGTGGTCGGATTTCATTATGCTGAGGGCTGCTCCTAGGGCTTTATTTTGTATGAGTTGTAGTTTTTTTAGATTAGTTTTGGAAGTGCCTAGTAGTAACACATTACAGTAGTCAAGTCGGGACAGTATAAGCGCTCTGGCCAGAGTGACGCAGTTGACAGAGGTGAGAAATTGTATACTTAAGGCAATTAGTTTTGCTGTGTAGAAGGTGGTTGATAAGAGACTGCTAACGTGTTTATTCATTGTTAGATTAGCATCCAAGTAAACTCCTAAGGTTTTTACTTGTTTCAAGACAGGTATCATGGTGCCATTGATGTTAATAGAAGTGTAATCAGCATGGAGGGCACTGATTTTAGACTGTGATCCCACTATGAGGATCTCGGTCTTCTCGTCGTTTAGACAGAGGCTATTTAGAGCCATCCAATTTTGGATGATAGCATAGATATTAATGATAAGTAGGGTGTCTTGGATGTAGTCTCCTGAGAGCGAGATGAGGATCTGGGTGTCATCCGCGAAGTTGGTGTAGATGACGCCCATATCGTCTAATGCTGAGAAGAGAAGTTTTGTGTAAGCATTGTACAGTGTAGGAGAGAGGCAAAAACCTTGGGGTACTCCTATGGGGACAGGGATGGGGTCAGCAGCTTCCAAACCTATAGCGACTCTGGATGTACGGTCAGCTAGAAAGGATTTAATCCACAGGGTGGCATCCATGGAAAAGTTGAAATCCTTGGCTAGGGTGTTGCAGAGTTTATCATGGTCCACGAGGTCGAACGCTGCAGAGAGGTCTTATAGGAGGAAGATACATAGTTTGCCTGAGTCTCTAATGGTATCTATCTTTATTTTAAGATCCAATAGGGCTGTTTCTGTATTATGGTTAGGCCTGAATCCAGACTGTCTTGCTCCGAGGAGATGGTGGCTTTCTAAATGAGATTGGACTTGGTTATAAGCTATTTTGTCAATGATTTTAAGTAAGAATGGAACTGTCGTTATTTTGCGGTAATTAGTGGGAACATTTGGGTCTAGAGTGTTTTTATTTTAGTAATGAGGTAACCCATGCTTCTTTGATGTTGGCTGGGACCAGATTGGCTTTGAAGGATTGTTGGTTGATGAAACCGAAGACATTTCACATAAAGAACAGATGAGCTTTGTGATCCGGTTTGTAGGAAAAGGCCATGGGCTGTTACCACATGCAGAAGTTGGATGCCTCCAGTTTAGCTGCATCCATTGACCAATCTGTACGCAATGCTGGCCTTGACTGGAAGAACTTTGTGGCACAATGCTATGATGGGGCATCAGTTATGAGTGGCTGTTTCAATGGAGTGCAAGTGAAAATAAAAGAAATTGCTCCACAGGCAGTTTACATTCACTGTCATGAACATCGTAAAAACTTTGCCAAGTATGGAAGCAATTCTGAGAAAGATTAATGTGTTATCTGAAGAACTTCAGAGAAAGAATCTTGATTTGCCAGATGCGAGTCAAATAATTCAAGTGACAAGAACTGCCCTCTTCAATCTTCGACAAGAATGCTATTGGGTGTAAATCGTCAATGCCGCAATGGAATTGGCAGAAAAATGTGCTATTGACACAGTTGAAGACCACGACCGAAAAGCTTTACCATTAAGGCAGCACGAACTGAGCAGCAAACTAAAAGAATACTTTGTTGGTACTACTGTAGGGAAGAGGCCTGAACATTATGAGCACTCTGAGGATAGAGTGCCACAGACTGAACGGATAAAGCAAGAGGTGTTTTTCTCCACCTTGGATAGGTTTGTAAGAGAGTTGGATGCTCGTTTTATAGATAACAAGGGGCTTATAAAGGCTGCCGGCATTGCAAGGACATTTTTATCTGACACGACTTTAGCAGGTATTCACTTTGTCAGGTACTCCATACAACACCAGCAGGCTTTTCTGAGGTCCTAAACCTCTTGGATCTGGTTCTTGAATTGCCGACTACAACTGCAACAAATGAGAGGTTCTTCTCCTGTTTCAAAAGAGTTAAAAACTATTTGCGAAATAAATGTGGAGACAAGAGACTCAGTGATTTGTTGATAATGGCATGTGAACCTATGGAGGTGGAAGAGGTAAATTTGAGTGATGCCATTGACCCATTTGCTGACATGCGACACAGGAGGTATGCTCTGAAAAGATGAACCATTATATTCTTTGACACTGTGGGGTTATAGCTCAATTTTCCAGTTAGGTCCTTCTTTTCAAGTCACGCAGACCTAATCAGCATCACATACAGTCTTCAAAACCATCTGCTACTCTCCTACACTCCTACACTACCAGCTTCTTCTCCTCATGAAGTCAGCCATGATACATTGCTCCTGCACTACAACCAGTTTGTCTTACCTTCAAGACACTGCATGATATGCTGTTGAGTTTTGTCAGCATCCTATTTTTGCCCAGTGAGGTAAGCAACAATGGACCAAATGTCTTCAAAATGGAGCATCCTACAGATTTTCAGTCTAAGCAACAGCGAGACATTCAATTAGTATTTTCCTGTGAAGCCAAGTACATACTTGCCAACCCTACCGATTTAGGCGGTAGGATACTGCTTTTCAAGCAGTCCCACCGCCTACCGATTTAGTGGCAACAAATACTGATTTTTTTAGCCTGGCTGCTTGTAGAGTCACAAGTTGCAAAATGTTTCATAAACTACTTTCTACCCCTTCTCGGGTGGGAAGCCAGATTCCCTTTACTTATATTATTACAATTAACACAGGGGTGAGTACCTGTTGGTCACCTGCTTTCTTAACTCACATTGGGCTCTGTATCAGTTCTAACCAGGAAGTCCTTCAAATTACTACTCCATTGGTATGCAAATACCTGTAATCTTTGGAGCGGTGAAGGTGAGAGGCCCCCAGGCCAGCTAGTGAATTGTCCAACAGAGTCAATAAAGGTACATCCCAGGAGGGAAGAAGACCAAGACCAAGTGAGAGTACTATTAAAGGCTGTTTATCTAAAGTTAGGGCAAACAGAATCTACTCTGCTCACACCGAGAGCGCTCTGCAGAAAACATGTTACATTTCATTTTTATACATACAATGATCCTTCAGCAAGGGGGAGGCCTAAGGGGCACATATTGGATCGGGACTGGTCACTAAGGGGAGGCACCTATGGGTGCTATATGGTCAGTGATGGCTGATTGGTCCACAGGCACGTGGTGCGTTGACATCATGGTGTGATGAATGGGGGTCAGGAGTTCGGCTGGGCTCATCTGTCCGACATCCGATGGGTTGATACATCACTGTCCTGTCTATTACATTTTGCCCTTGTGGCCACACATTCCCTTCCATTCATACGTTTGACCATTTCGTCCGGCAGCAGGGTCAGTAGGTTACACATGTAAAAACAAGGCACGATTCTCCATCACTGAACATCAATTTTGTGTTTCTACAAGGATATCATTTTCATGTTCAAACACATTCAAATACTGGGTCGGGGGTTCTTGTTTAATATTGACAAGGGGAGGCTGGAGTATATGGTTGTTGTGACTGGATCATAAGATATATATTACCTCTTAGACGTGTCTTTCCTTGGAGGGGTTTCAATGACCAGGTGTTTAAACAACATAACTCAGTATTAGGCCAGAGTGTCCATGGATGGGCTTAGGCCTCCCTTTCATAGCTTTTGGGTCTCATGCCACACGATGGCTGGGGTCTTTTGCATTGGTACGGAGTGGGTTACCACCTTATATGCATTTTAGTCTTATTAGGGGAGAAATATACATATAGCATTGTTCATTCTTCACAGCAGTATCATAACATTAAGACAGGGCGTGGTAAGAGAGGGACAGCTAACACTTGATCACACGACATAAACGACTAAATATGACTGACAGTTCATGTGACATTGTCTAATGATATGCAGGCAATTACATTCTACATTATCGACAGTGAGGTAGCATTGTGCAAGCTTGCATGGATCTAAGGTCTGTTTACTTGTAATGGGAATACAATTAATCGTATACGTCTTTCAGTGTTATACCTCAGCATACACTCTACCATCACTATAATGGGTTAGCGTAAGAACTTCTGATAATACATGTATATATATATTTACACTGCTCTGCCCATCAACTTGCTTAAGGTGTCAGCAGGTTTATATGAACTCTTCACACAATGAGATGGCCTCCTTTTACACATACCAGCCGGGAGGGAAAACACATTTACTGATTTAAGGGTCCTTTTCGTTGTTGACTCTGCTCTGGGGTACACAAAGATTAGGTTTCTATGGCTCAGGTCTCAGAGGTGCAAGGCAGGTTTATGGAGACATATAGCCCTGGCTCTTGCCATCCTCCTCCCCCTGTGCTGCATCTGAATCACTGGAGGGAGTTGGACGGCAAGTGATACAGTGTGGATTTTGTTGCGTTTCTGCTGCCGGTCTTCTCATGGGAACCAGGCAGTTATGTGGATGGCAGAGAGGAGGTGGTGGGGGGAGAGTCGCGCTGGCTGCATGCTTGACAGGGAGAGAGCCGCAGGCTGGGGTGAAATATGAATGGCCTTTGACTATTTTCAAATGAAGTTTGTGTGTTACAAAATGGAGTCCTGATCTCGCTGTATAAGGGTTTGCACATGAATATGGCAGCGCCCATGTAAGTGTTTGCACGAAAGGGGTGATGGTTCCCGGAGGTGTTCCCAAATGAGTGCCCCAGGGCCGGGGCCCTGGACCTGAGGCAGCCATGACTGGGCCCACTCGGGAAGCATGGGAATAAGGGGGGGGTCTTATGTGTCCCCTTCCTCCACTCAGAGGTCTTTCAATTTGTTGTCCTTAGTGAAAAGATCTAAATTTTGGGGGACAATAAACATGTAGGAACAGAAACCTAGGCATAAAATGAGTGTTGGAGAGTGTGGGAGTAATGCAAAATGCAGCCAGGATTTTTTCCCCCGTAACATATGGGGACAGGATTTATGAGGCTTTTGGTAATGAAGTTGGTATCGCTCAGTAATGCACTGTATGCCTTGAACACATTTTGAACTAATCTTTTGGCAGCCAAAATAACACAGGAAGAAGTCTTACATCAGAACCATCACGAGTGTAAAAGGAGGAAGATGGGAGTCTTGAACTGTTTTCGGGAAGTGAGTATAATACCTACCCATCCTTCAAATGTGTGATGAACACTGCAGGTTTGCACGCAGAGTACTCAAAGTACTCTCGTTTTCAGATTTTAGGTAAGGATGCAGCACTAGAATGGTAATGCAGAAGCACTGCATAAGTGGAATAGCAGGTTTCAATGTTGGTAAGCAGGTTTTGTAACACACCAAACTTCTGCAGACCTTGTATGGTAGGATGTGTACCTGAAACAAACAAATTATACTTGTTTTGAAAGTAAGTGTGATGGTAGTAATGTATAGAAACAAGAACTTCAAATGTTTTCTCCTCTTGACTTATGCAAGTACTTTGAAGAGATACAGGAAGATGATCATGTAGCAGTGTTTGCCAATGCACTAATCAAACCCATTTCAAACTTAGCTCTTGGTTCTAAAGGAGATGCAAATCGGAGACGTCTGGCTGTTTGGTGCAGGAGTAATGAAGTCCATGAAACAGGAAAATGGGGTAAGTGCCAAAATCATTACAAACTGTGGATGCCATACATATTTTCTGGTGAAATATTCTCCCTCGCCCCTTTTATCCTGGCTTTCCCCTATCCCCATGCCCGCCTATCCGTCCCTGTCCCCCCAGAATGTAATTTCGCTCTGTAGTCCTGTTGAAATAACAGGGCGGATCCACATAAAGAGGGGATTTGGGTTCATACATTTCGCGTGGCAACATGGACCTTGAAACTGCTACATATGATGATCCATTCTTGTATGAAATGTCACAATACGCTGATATCATAACCATATTTTTCTTAGTGCTGAGGGATAATGCTTTATGAGGCCACATCCTGTGATGTCATGTGGGGGGCGTGGTCAAATGATATCACTCCCCGTGAGGGCGTGACCAAATGACATCACTTCCAGTGATGGCGAGTGGGGGCGTGGTCAAATGATGTCACTTCCTGTGAATGTCACTCTTGGGAGCGTGGCACTGTGATGTCACTTCCGCTACCTCTGGCATTTTGGTGAAATGACGTCCCTGGTGTTGCACAATTCTGGCGACTGTGATTTGTGCAGTTGTGGAAGTGGAAAAAAGATACTAGTGGTACTCTGGCTGCATCCAAAAAGGAGGCCGAACAGCTGGTGGAGGGGGTGAAGGGAATGGACTAGGAGGATCAGAAACTTTAGCTGAACAGCAAAACGCCACTATTCAAATTTGATCACATATCTTCCAAGATTGTCTGGGTACAAATAGTTTGGATTTCAAGGCCTTCAGTAATTATGTTTTATAGAGTTTACTTACAAAAAACAGAAATGGCATAATCGAGCCACATGACAACATGTAAATCCTTATAGCAACATGTTAAGCTGCAAGAATATCATTGTGGCTTTAATTTTCACATCCTGAATAGTAACTAAGTGTCCCAAAATGCAAGATAATGCTAACCTGAAAAATCTATGTAAACGCACTGTACTTTCAGTGATTTAAGACATGCAATGAAATAAGTTGTGTAATAAACTCCTATATGGAGAGTCTTTGTCACAATCCTCCAATTCGCCCAACTCCCGTCTGCCCAACCATCTATACATGGATCTATTAATAAATACACCAACCTATGCCATCCATCCATCCATTCATCCAACCATTGGTCAAGTCTCTCCGCAGCGCATAAATTAATTCAGGTGATAATTTTTTTACCTTAAAGAGCGTTTATTTTTTTTAAAAAAAGGTGCCTTTGGACGGTGAAGCTCTGTTGCTGGCACACAGATAAGCTGCATCATAAGAGCAGCAGATTAAATATGTAAACTTTGTGTCTCAATGATGCTTCTGAGCTTTGCTCTGTTAAGGGAGTCCACTTAAAAAATGCACATAAATAGGATAATAAATAAATGCACTTTCTGGATCCATATTTACAGTCTCGTTCACAGGATTGAGCAAAATATGCAGTGAACTGCATGTACCTGCAGTTTCTGAGCGGCGAAAGACGGGGACTCTATGCCTATAAAGTTCGCATTGCCATCAACTCTTTCTCAATTCTCCAATCTGCATACCTACCCCTGGTGAACCACAAGGTACTCTTCCAGAGAACCGGACCTGATGTATCAGCAGATAATTGATGCAATGCCTCATCTACTCGTTGTTGTCTATGAAGGTGATGTTGAAAACATTTGATTAGTGACATAAAGCAACTATTTTATGTCCACCTGTCAAGATATTAGTCATCAAGTAGTGTGTTGCTGACCTGCACCGACCATAAAGAAGATCACCTCTTGTAGAAGGGAAGTTTAGAAACTAAAAAATGTTTGTATGCATATGCAGTTTTGTGTGGTTCTCGAATTGATCTCAGCACAAGGCGGGTGAGTCTCTCCCCAACATCTCTGCGGTCCGAGACCTGGTCTCGGCCGATATAAATGACCATAAAACGCCCCGATTTGTGGAGGCGTGCAGTCCGTTTACATGCGCTTCCATGTACTGCAAAATCGTACAGAGAGAGATTTACAAAAATGGGCAGGTCAGCTGCACAATGGAACTTAATTGTTTGGAAAAAGAAACTAGACTCGGTGCATGATTTCTTGAAATATACAGAATGGAACAGACAGTGTAATAGATGTATTAAATCAAATGAATTATTGAACGCTGCCATGCGTACACTTTAGGATATTTACTGTTAGAAATGTTGTAAAAGATTAGGATATGAGGTATAAGGGCGCATATTTGTTTAAGGTATATAGATTGCTACTGGGATATTCCACTCTGTTAAAAAGGCTGTTTTCATAATGTCATGTTCCATTGAAGTATGCGTACATTGAGCAATGTGCCCGCTGGGTATGTCATTTCAGTCATACACACTCTGCTATCAGGTGCTGGGATTTTTTTTCTTGTTCATTCAGTTATTAATAAAGGTGCATTTTGAACAAATAGGTATATTTTTAGATTTACTGCTAGCACTAGGCATACTACTAACAAGAGAACAAAAGTACATTGTAAAACTGCAAAATAAACAGTGTCCTCATAGCGGCATCCTTACAGTGACTTCTAAAAGCAGCAATGCTACAACGGGTCTAGGTCATGGTTGGATGCTTTGCTTTCTTTCTTCCTTTGACCCTCAGCACATCTGTCTGTTTTAAGGAGTAGCCGGCTCATTTCTATTCATTTTAAAGAGGTTTCGGAAGGCGGCGGCTTCAGGGCATTCACTAGTTTATTTAAGTCGCGTTACAGCATGGGTCTCTGCATGGAGTGGAAATGCCTCAAGGACTGGGCTTGCCGACATTCTACAAGCCCAGTCCTCCAGAGATAAAAATATTATAAAGGGTGGATGACCTGGCAGGCACCCGCCCCTTCATTTTATGTTTTTATCTTTACTTACTTTGTGTGATCACACTGGCCCATGTGCGTGAACAAATAATGTCTTCTGCTGTCCACCTCGTCTGGGCTGCAGGGCTGGGTTGGGCCAGACGCAGACTGCTGTCGGCCTGCTACAGCTCCGAATAGAAGCCTTGTCGTCGTCGTTACACTTGCAAGTTGCACATGCTTTGCTTTGCCACAGTCAAAGGCCTGCAGGCTGCTGCTCCATGTCAACAGTTCCTTCCTTGCTTCTCAAATGTGTGGAGGTGGGTTGTGGTGAGTGACCGACCGCACCCAGACCCATCAGCACAACATACAATGCGGCTCGCTCACATGATTGGCTGCCAAGCCAGCCCAAGCATGGCCCCTGCACAGAGGCTCAGAGCGAGGAGGAGGTCTCTACTCTAGGCAGGCTACCTCGCCCACCGCCCTCCCCCAAAACAAACATGCACACAACAGAGGACAGGAACCACCCACAGCAGGAGGAGAGCTATCCGTTCACTCTCTCCCAACACCCCAGGAGAATTTGTTGCAATTTGTTGTTTAATCAAAGTGCTGCTGCCTCCTGGTGCCATGCCAGCAGATGGCTGGGTACACAGACTGCTCAGCACGGCCTCAGTTATTGTGTGCATGCATCGGCACAAAGTTTAAAGCTTCATGTGTTTTTAGCTGAGTGGGCTATATGTGCTCCTAATGGGAAGCTCTGCTTGAACCACCGGAGAAAAGGACATTAAAGAACTCTAGATAATCTACTATAATTGACGGTTTTCTAACGAAAGGGAAGGACTAGCACACGGTTCATGATTTTAGTGTATTGGAGCAAAGTGAAAGTGGTCATAATCCCCTCTTGATGTCCCTTAAAGCATCGTCTAGCCCTGCTATTCACTGGAAACCGTAGGGGATGGGGTTAGTCAGGATGGCAAGTCTTTTAAATGGTTTTCATGGGTCCACGAACAGATAATGCTCAACATTCTGAAGCTTGTATCATTTGAGACTGAAATCAACCATACCGACAAAGTGGGCTTTCAAAAATGTCTAAAAGCCTACTGTGACCTTTTGGGGAAAGGTAGGGCTTTATTTTCAGTAAGTGTACAAGCCGTTGAAAAACAACTTGGGATGGCATACAGAAACTTGCAGGTGTGCTAAAAAGAACTGCTTCTTTCACTTGAATCACATGAAAGGAATATTGTTAAGCTTTCCCACTACGTACGAGCTATAGGAAAGCCTGTAATGAGGCTGATGTAGCATGGGCATCCGCAGCTTGGGAAGAGTTAGAGTCTCTAGCCCGCTCGAAAGATAGCAGGCTTTGTAGGAAAGTGGCAACGGAATGCTTTCATTAAATCCAATGAGATGCCAAGGACAAAATATTCCCGGCAGCATGGATTACATCCTTTCCTAATATTCATTAAGCTGCCAAAGGTATAGCAACTGTGTTTCATCATTTCATCCCAGAAAACAACTTCAGATCTGCTGTCCAAGCCTTGGTCCTCCCCGACCTGGATGGTGGCAATGCTCTTAAGGAAGGCATTCTAGTGACTCCTGTGGCACGCCTGAGATGTGTCCTGCATGCTGCAGCACGACTTGTCAAAGGACTCTGCAAATTTGACCACATCTACCATCCCTCATCGAACTGCACTGGCTCCCATGGCAAGCATGTATCAACTTCAAATCCTGCTGCATCGTCTACAAGATGTTCCCCTTGAAGTCTCTGTTGGGTGGGGACATTTATTGATACCATAATGTCACATCCGTCATGTGTCTTATAAAACAGCGATTCTACTTTACAGCCTCCCTCCTCCTCTAAACAAAACAAACGATAACCATAACATCAAATATTAACAATGAACCTTCATCTTACAATAGTCTTGTATTTTCCTTCATATTTGTGGCCCAGCTACTAGACATCTGGGTCCATGCATCACTCCTCAAGAATGTAGTCCTTTACCCGTGGCACTCTCCTGAACATTCTTTGAGGAAATCGTCTCTTCAACTCCTGCTCATTTTGCTGGTATTCCCGGGTCACAGGCGCACACCTCCTCCAGTTTTTTTCCCTGGGTACATGTGTTGGGATGGTCAAGAAGGCTCCCTGTTGAGCGCACTGTATTGTTGACGGGGGATGGTAGTGAACTGGGCACAATGTTGCAAATCCATATGTATCGAGTGAAGTTAATTCTAGACATGTTACTTTTAAGTGCTACAATTGTTTAGAATTGATACATATTACATCTTCACGCACATAGACAGATACAATATTAAAACTGCAAATGCAACATGAACACAATCTACATAATGGGGTAATTTGTAATACACCTGGTAGTTGGGACTCTTAAAAAATGCATGTTGACTTTTAAACTAACTTCTCAGGTTTTCAGACGGCAGAAAATGAGTAAATTAGTAATTTTAATCACTGTGGTTAACTGTTGCACACAAATTTTAAGTCGCAGCGACATTCGTTGACGGAAAGAAGAATGAGTCATCTAGTAAGAAGGCCAGCTTACAAACAAGACATGGTTTATGATTTAACAGTCCTGCAAGGGTACAGATGTTATCTCGTTCATTGTATTTAAGTCTCTAGAGGGAGCTGGAAATTTGTTTAAGCTGGTAATAAAAATGAGTACCAGGGCCAGGGTGTCTGGCGGTTTTTTGATTTTACAGGTCATCAGAGGCTGTATGTTCTGGAGTTGTGGTTGCATCAATAAGTGCCAGGAGTCTGGGGTATTTGAGATCACAATTAGTGGTTCAAAGAAGATCCTGTTTATTCAGGCTTTCCTCTATTTGCTAAAATATGTAAGCAGACCATGTGCAATCAGATTTTAAGATACAGGCCTCAGGCCAGTTATTTTTTTATTTATTTATTTTATTGTAACATTTAGTTGTTTACACAACTTTAATTACAAACATACAAAACTGTCCAATCCTCTTCATTTAACCAAGAGAAACAGCTATATCAGCTCATCAAGATGGATCTATTTGAAGAACATTTTCCAAAAAGTCTACTAAGGCTCATATGAATCTCACGTTATTTCCAGCTATAGAAGTATGCCACCAGTCTTCAGGATTATGATGTAATAATGTCAGATGGTGAAGAAAGAATGTAAGCTGGATACATACATTACTGCATTCAGTAATTAAATGCTTTAAGGATTCTGGTTCACTCTTGCAGAACCTGCATTTGTTATCTGTTGCTTCTTTGAAATGTCTCTGCCACATCATCTCCTTAGTTTTATAGATGTTGAGCCGTAATTTCAAGAATTTATTACGATGATATCTGGATGGGAACCTTTCTAAATAGTTAGGTAGTTTATCTAGTTTGTTGCATGTTATACCCAGATTAAGTGCAGAAGCCATGGAATCACGTGTTTCCGTGTTTTTTATCCAATGCCATTGTTTGAGCTTTTTTTTGCAATTTGCGGCATATTTATGACAGTTTCCCAAGCAATGTTAGTAGTTTTTAGAATCTTATGTATTTTCATGGCCCAAATTTCCAGAACTCCGGTGTATGGATTGTTGGCCGACTCCTTTAAAATTTCATAGGCAGGAGGAACGATACTGAGGTTCATTTTATGTAGTAAGGCAATTGATTTCCATTGGATTCGTCCATTTAAAGGTTCCAGGCCTAATTCATATCGTATTATTACAAAGGAAACATAGGATGGTAATCCCAAAACTCCCCTCCAGAACTGACATTCTGAAATCGGCCAGATCTGATTATCCAAATTTAATCCAGCTTCTGCCCCATATGTAATCGCCGGTATAACTCTTTGCAGATAAAATGTCATTATCGGAATGAAGGTGAATTTACCATATTCATTATGTAACCGTTTTCCCTGCAGTGTAAAGGATGCCATCCGATGCTTCAAATCAATTATCTAGTCTTGTTCTCTTATGGATTGATTGATCTGGATCCCAAGATACCGTATCCTTGAGACGGCATACATTTTTTCACCATTCACTGACCACCCAAATCTTTTCAGGGCTCTTTTTTGACTTGTGCCAAAAGCTACAAGTTTTGATTTTGCAGCATTAATTTCAAGATCGTTGACTTGTAGGTAGATGACCAATGCATTCAGGAGCCGTTGAAGCCCAATCTCAGTTTGGTCGACTAATAAAATTTCATCGGCATATAAGGCCCAACTTATCATTTGATGGTTCAATTTTGGTGGAAAACAGCGGATGTTCTGGAAAGCTGCTGGCAGGTCAGCAATGTAAAGCTTGAACAGTAACGCTGCTAGCGGGCATCCTTGTTTAACTACATGGATTGTTGGAACTTTTTTTGTCAGGCTACCACTGTTGTTAGTGTGAACTTTTATTGAAGTTTCTTCATGTAAAGCCATTAGAGGCTCGAGTAAAGTTGGGGGGGAAGCCCATGTTATTCATTTGTTCCACAATTTTATGCGGTTTATTTGGTCAAAGGCTTGACGCATGTTAATAAATGCTATAAAGAGTTTCTTCTTTGTCTTTAAGGTTTCCAACTTCAACAGATTCACAATTAGAAGATTAACTTCTGTTCCATCTTCTTTAGTAAAACCGGTTTGGCGGACATCTAATAGATTTTTGTTTACCGCCCAAGCTGTGATTTTTTGTTGTAAGCAAGTCGCAAAGATTTTCCCTATTATGTCCAAGAGGGCAATAGGGCGATAGTTGGCAGGATTTTCCCTATTGCCCTTCTTGAAAATAGGCACAATGACAGCCGACTTCCATGAATTGGGTTTACATATGGACACTGATATTACTTCAAATAAATCCGCAATAAATTCAGCCCATAACTCTTTTTTTTCTTTTATCATAACATTCGTTAATCCATCAGGGCCTGCAGCCCGCGAGTTCTTACGCTGCTTTATAAGTGTAAGGTGTCTATCTTTGGGTTCACATACATCCCAGGGCTCCACGGATTGTGTAAACTTTATTATGTCATAGGTTGATGTGCCAGCAAATACTTTTCTGAAGTGATCTTCCCATGTTGCCATGGCTATACCATTAACCAGAATTGCTTCTTGGGAATTATTCGTATTTAGAATTTTCCAGATGTCTCTTGATTTACGTTGGATTATCAAACAGAGCATCAATTCCGCACATTCTTGATCTCTAAGTATTTTGAATGACTTGAGCCAATTTCGATATTTCATTTTGCATTTTCTGATAGCTCTTTTTGTTTCACTCGTTGTGCTATCTTTCTTTCTTAATTGCCTGATGGTCTTATGCATTTGTTTTTTTTGCTGATTGACCTGAATGCTGAAGGCATATTTAGGTTGTTGGTGGTGGGACTTTGATGTTGTTTTTTTCGTACATATTTGTTGTAATAATGGGGCGTAATTTATTTTTACAGCGGCAGTTGTTTGCTCATTTTTTAGTCGGTTTCTCAACTGGCAGATATGATGATCTTTAATTCGCAGATGATTCCTGCCTTCATTTGCTTCTACAGGACAGTTGTAATTGTGCAGAGTTTGAATCCGCTCTATTGCACAGGTTAATTCCAAAATGCTATGGTCGGTGTTGTCAGTCTTATGTACTGCCATTGTATTTACTTTTGGCCAGAAAGACGAGGAGATCCAGAAGTAGTCTAATGTTTTATGAGTGTTTTCTCGGTGCCAAGTAGGTCTCGGTGGATCTCCATAAATGTGTCCGTTTACCAACTCACTACTTCTCGCTTTCATCGCCTTCCTCCATTTGTCGCCCTTTGTATGTATCGAGCTTGTTTCCGTCACGGTTCTTAAAGAAGCGTTGAACCAGGAGAAGTTGAAGTCTCCGCAGATTAATATTAATACGTTTCTAAATAGTGTTAAGCATGGATCAATTATGCCTGTCACTGCTTTGATGAAACTCACCGTCGAAATCATTGCTGGGTTCCAGTATAGATTAATCACCAGTAAGTGTGAAGTCTGATTTGTATTGGCTGACATCAGCTGTAACAGTGAGCCTTGTACAAAAATATTTGGCGTATAAGTTTGGACAATCTCCCAACCAAAGGCGTTATTTACCATTGTGATTAAACCAGAAAAGGGTCTTCCACGATGATTTTTCGTTGCTTTGTTTAGCACAATGGTATACCCGTCCTTTATTGGGATTTCTCTCAGCCAAGTCTCTTGTAAACAAATTATAAAGTTATTTACCTGCAGGATTGGAAATTCTTGAAATAAATGGGTAAATCCTCTCGTATTCCAAGATAGTATTCCACATGTTTCCGTTCCTATGGTTAATGATGGTTACGCTCAATGGACTTTGTTGGCGTCAACTCTTCTTGCGATTTCAGATGAGTCTTTCAAAGTATAGATCGTTGGAGACCGAGAGGCTCCTTCGGAGAAGTGCGTCCTCAAATCATTACGTCTATGTTCATTTGAAGAGGTTTATTCTGTTGATTTGGAAACTTGTTTCACACTTCTCTCAGATTGTATTTCGAAACCATACGATAGGAGTTCATCCTTTGCCGCTAAAAGTGTTCTTTCAACAGCGGTTGATCTAATGTGTAGAAAGACACTGTCAGCGGACATTTCAGAGATCTATTCTACAATCAGAATATCTTCTGTAGTTATTGTGCGTAAGGACGGAATATTGTGAAGTAATCTCATCACATTACGTCTGTTTAAATTCACTTCACTTTCTTCAGGGAACACATTTTCCACTCCGATTTTCCATGATTTATGATTTCTCTCTATCTGGTGTTTTTCATGATCTTTGGTTTTCATTGGTTGATGTTTATTTAATTGAGCAGCAGTCATTCTAGGATTCAGCTTTGTTGCTGACTTCCAGCTCCTGTTTCTTGTAGACAACTTTGACTTTGCGGTAGGTTCTTTCAAAGACGTGCTTTGTTCATCATGAACTGACGACAACATGGGTACTCTATCTGCATTCAGCCACTTTGTATTTATTTGTTTAGTCAATCTCGCCTTAGAGGTAAGATCACGACTTCTTGCTGGCCTTTCTCCAGCACTTGTTTCTTCATATGAGGATGATGAAACTTCTGACTTATTTCTCACTTTGTTTGAAGCAGGTTGTTGTTTTGTTGCAGTCATGTTCGCTGTCGTGGCCTTGCAAGTGGGCAGATTCTTTGCCGCACCAGTGAAAATATCAAAGGACATCTTTTTCACAGTGACGGCTGTTGCATCTGATATGGCACTAGATTTTTCAGGGTCTTGTGTCTGGCCATTTTCGGCAATGGTGTTTGTTGCACATACTAGCCCACTGGATTCGACTGAAGGCATCACAGCTATAGCCAGCGAGCTTTCCTGCTCGTCCGATGGATCCGGACTGCTTGCCTGTGTTGCACTTACCACTAATGTAGTAGGCTTTATTGACTGAGCGGCCTTTCCTGAAGATTGCATTTGTTCTAGACTATGGCAATTAGGATGTAGATGGGCTCTAATTTCTTTTCCAACAGTGTCAACGTTGTGTGCTACGTGGATCCCATCACCTTTTGTATGTATGTTGTGTCTCAGCCATTTCATACATTCTAATGTTGCTGACATTAGAGTAGAATTTTCTGCCTGTGCACTTGTTGCCAGATCACCAAGGCGGTATTGCCATTGTGAGGAGATCTCCGATTCTCTTTCTAATCTTTGTTGTAGAGCACTGCTTAAATGTGTTGTTGCGTCTACTTTTGTGATTAAGTTGTTAATTTGAGTTCCTTGCTCTTTTATGGAGTCATTTAAACTTTCGTATAACTTCACGAAAGGAATGAGCGCTAGGGAGGTTGCAGCTAGGACGTTATTGTGTATTTGGATGCCGGCAGCCACCAACAGGTTGGTTTTGTTCAATTGCTTTTGTGCTAGTTTATCACATACTGATTGTGAATGCATATTTTCCACTTCCATTACGTCCTTATTTGTATTTTCAGGCCACATTACGCCATGTATCTGTGGGAAATTGTCATCCATGGAGAAAGAACTCGACTTTGTTGGAGTTAACAGTAATCCATTTTGTGAATTAATTTGAGACAGCCTCATTTGCTCTTCAGTAGACCGTCTTGCCATATTAGTTTTATCACGTCCACTTCGTACTGACTTTACCAGATTGTCATATGGTGAATGAACAAAGCTTTGTACTAGCTTTTCTTTAATGGACTGGAAGTCAGCCGTCAGCCTCTCAGTGAGACGAGCCTCCCGACCTACCAGGTCAAGCATTCTTGGTGACTGACTGGATGGAGTATGAAACTGTAGACCTTTTAGTGTCTGCGGGCATAGTGACGCTGTGGTCACATTCTGAGTCTGAGGCCCTCGCAAACTGTTTAGTATGCCGTCATTATTTGAGAGTGTCATAGATGTATTACATGGCAGTGTGAATCTTTCACCGGTCCCTTTTGAGGCTTTACATTCACTATTTGATTTCTCAACACATAAGTTTGTCTTTATAGTTGCTTTACGTTGTACATCCACGACATTATCGTCTAGTGTTTTATTAGAATTGTTTGAAGACTGCCCAATCTCATCTTGAACAATTGGAGGCATGAACACAAGGTTTGAAATGTTTGAGTTATCAGCAGATACTTGTAATTGTAGTAACTCTGTGTCAGTTACATCAAAGGGGGATTGACATGATGTAGAATTTACTTCAATCAAATTCGTCTCCACAGATGTCAGAGATGGAGCGGCTGCAGGAATTAACGTCAGTGGAGATATAAGGTCACCATTTGTTGTATTAGCATTCAGCCCTGTATTTTCATTTACGCTGGTACTTTTTTAAGCAAATGCGTTTTTGTTAAACGCTGAGGAAAGCAGTACGGCATCTGACTGAGAAGCCAGACACTCCAGTGGGTACACAATTTTTACTGAACTCAGACACGCACCGGCAATCAGCTTGAGTTTGAGGCGTGTGAGTAGCTTTTCTTTCTCAATGGCCGCCAATGTCAATTTCAAAAGCGATGACAGCGTACCTGTCACTGTACACTCATCCAGTAGATTATTAGGCAGTAAAGACATTATTGACGGTTCAACGCTTACCTTCGTACTTCCTCCACTCACCACTGCTGAAGCAAGAGTACCAGCCATCGCTTGAGACGAGGGAATTGCGGTGGATGGGGAGGGGGATAAAACGAGGGAACCCTGGCGCACAGACTCGAGTTGAGTTTTCTGTTTTAGCCGAGTCTGTGGGGCCATCGCACGAGTGTCACTACGGCTGCTTATACGGCCATTCCTATAAGTGCCAACCTTTATTGTAGAATGTTTTTTTTGCGTAAGACCGTAGATCTAGGTATGGTCTAGGGTGGACTTAAACTCTCCTTGGGACTCCATGCAGCCCTCCGCGCAAGCATACACCTTTAAGGTGGAGTCAACAAAAAGGAGAAGTCTCTGTTAGCACAACAATTGGCCACGGGAGAAAGCGGACCGTAGCACGTCGCTGCAGCTCCTCTTTCACACGGATAACTAGGTAAGTACAAGGGGTTACCTGCTTCAGGCTGGGAATGGGTGGAGTTGCACTTGCAACCTGCAACAAGCAGCAAACAGCCAAACAGCAGGAAATTCACACTCGCCCTTTTCGCGGCCGGGCTTCACATTTAGGCCAGTTATTGCTAGTAATAAATTATGTTTTCAATACCAATGTTTAACCGGTATTGTACGAAATTACCGACTATAAAAGTCCGACCCCACCAAAGACCTAAAACACACACCACGAAAAGTTCTAACTACCAAAAGTTTGAACTTTTTGTGGTATGTGTTTAGGTGTTTCAGTGGGGTTGGACTTGGGGCTGGGGGGGTGTCCCCTGCAAACCCCGCTCAATAAAGTGAGCGGTGGGTGCGGGGGACACCCCTCCAGTCCCCCACCAAATGAAGAAAAAAAAAAGCCGGGGGCTGCGGGTGTGTCCCCCTTAATACCCTGCTCACTGTGCTATACAGTATAGTGAGCGGGGTGTTGCGGTTGACACACCGACAGCACACCCGAGAAAAAAATAAAAAACAGCGGCTGCAGGGGTGTCCCCCGCAACACCCTGCTCACTATACTTCACAGTATAGTGAGCTGGGGTTGCGGGGGAAACCCCGGCTGCTGCTCGAAAAAAGAGAAGGACCCTGTGGCGTCGGTTCCTGATCACAGAAGTGAAAGGGAACTTGCGCCGCAGGGACTCAGCACACCTTCAAAGGTAAGTAGGGTGGGGGTGTGGTGTGGGTGTGTGTGTGTGGGTTTGTAGGGGTTTTTAATGTATGTTTGCATGGGAAATGTACAAACCTTTTGTGGTTCATATATTTCTCATGCAAACTTTAACACAGATCCGTTTAACCATGTACAAACGTCATGGCCTACTACGGCCGAATCCTAAGAAGAGATGTATTCTGAATATGATCTGAACATGACTATCAAAATCAGACTGGCCAATGAAAATGGAAAAATTGGGAAAAGATGGGAATTCTTTGAAGAGGTTTTTCTCAAATCATCTGTGGGGGTGGATTGTAATAGAGTATCTAAGAGTGTTTTAATTGTTGCAAAAATCTATATAAGACATCAACTGATGGTGTATTGTTGAGACTTGGGTTAGTTTGGTCCTGCAACACCATCTAACTGCTCCCCAGATCTTTGCACAGTAAACGTGCTTTATGTACAGCTATGTACAAGATTCTTAAGTGGATGGCCTGCTCGGGATATGGTGATTAAAGGGTAATCCGCACACATGCTCATCTTCATCGTCCCACATGGATTCTGGTACTGCTCCAGCATCATCAGTCAGCCCCTCTTGTTCATTGTCATCCTCTCATGTTGACAGAAATGGTCAGAAGTAACTACAGTTCCTTGTGACTGCCTCAATGTGTCGCTCTACCATTACCATTGACCTTTTTCTCTCAGTGAAGACCCAAATCACTGATTCATAGGGTATGTTAAACTTGAGCATAGATTGTTTGTTTCACAACAGGATTTCTTCTACCACTTGGATAGTGGATGGAATAAGTTTTCTGAATGCCGATTCCGTTTCATTACTGCTGCCTTGTCTTTGTCTTACTTGCGTGATGCCTGTCTCTTGTTTCTTCCTGAAATCATGTTCTGGTAATAGAGATCTTCCCTTTCTGTTCAGAAATGCTTTAGCTGGGGCCACCCCTGTGGCAGTATGCAGCATTGTTAGGTGGGCCATCAAGTATGTGGTGACTGCTGTTTCCATGTCCATTCCTTTCTCATGCATGATGCAGAATGCTTTATTTAGCATGTCCATGAATCGTTTCATGTCACTATTTGCACGTGGCCAGCATGGGGTAATCTTATGGTGATGTACTCCATCTAAAGACATGAAGTCCTCAAAATAATTACTCTGGAACCACGGCCCATTATCATTATGCAGTGTACATGGTATGCCATGTGCTGCAAAGATCTTCTGCATTAACAGAATGATTGTGTCCGCCCCCGTGGAAGAGATGAAACTCACTTTTGGATAGCATGAGAACACACCTAACTGCACCATGCAGTGTCTTTTCTGTTATAATGTTTCAAATCCATACTGACAGCCTGCCACTGTGCCGAAGCCCCGTTCGGCGATGGTGGCAGTCTCATTTTTTCATTGGTGGCCCGACACCATCGGCAGCTGGCGAGCATTGCTTCTACATTCTTTTCCAGAGCAGGGAACTCAACCTTTTCGCTGAGTCGAGATTTGGTTTTATTAATGCCTTGATGCCCTGTATGTGCTATGTTTATCACTCTGGACAAAAATGTTGATGGAATCACAATTTGTGTTGCTCTGACCAGGGTGCCCTGAGCTCCCACAGATAGTTCCATGCTGACTCTCCACAGGCCTAGCATAAATACACGGATACTGTTGTGTGGTGTAGTTGATCTGGCAGAAGTGACTTCCATTGTCCGACTTTCAGTTGTTGGATGACACATTGCATGCCACTGTTACCAGCTTCCGCAATTTCATGTATTAACATCCTTTTCTGCATGCCCATCCCAGTGACCATGTTAACCAGCGCTTTCATCTCAGCCTCTGTAGCTCCACTTTCCTTGTCTTACACCAGCATCTCTGGTTGACACGGCAAATAATTCACTGGTTTGCGTGCACCTACCTTAAATTTCGGGCTGCCCCCCATAGTATTGCATCTGCAGCATCCAGCATTCTAGTCTGAGTGGTGGCCCATAGGGCTGATCCTTGCACGATTGTTAGTAATGGTTTGTGGTTTGTCGTAACGGTGATGGGGTTGCCAAAAAGAACGAACAAGTGAAAATGCCTGCACCCCACAACAGTACCACCAGTGCCTACCTCTCGATTTGGGAGTATCTTCTCTCTGTGTTAGAGCTTTACTTATGAAGGCAATGGGGTATCAGAGGCCCTCCAGATCCAGTAGCACTAGCACCACTCCTAGACCCAACAATAATCTACCATTGCTTGTGAGGGCTGGAGAACGCCATCATAGTATCCTCTGTTAGAGCCACCTTGGTGTTTGCAAAAGCCTTTTGTGTGCATCCATCCCATAACCATTGTTGGTCTTTTTTTATCCTTAATGGTTCTGTAATGGTCTTCTAGGTTGGTGATGTACCTCCCAAAGAAGTTGATTGTCCACAGAAAACTGTGCATTTCCACCATGGATGATAGATGAGTGAATTTTTTATGGCTGAAACCTTTCGTGGGTCTGCGAATATGATGGTGTCTTTGGCAGATAAATCCAGATAACTGCACCTTGCTTTGTAGGAAGTGAAACTTTCTGACATTTAGCATCAACCCCTTGGTGCATAGGTGCTGAACAGTGCTGCAAACCTCACCAGATGTTCTTTCTCTGACTTGGAGTAAATTAGTACGTCATTCCTGATGTTGAACAAACATTTAAAGCCAGACTATACCTCTCACACTGTGTGCTGAAAGACTTCTGCCGACAATGACAGTCCAAAACTCAGCCTTTTGTATCAAAAGAGGCCTATATGGGAGGAGGATGTTGTGATACGGTGAGAGTCTTGATGTAGTTGTACCCTTGAGGTCAGCCAGTATATCATCCAACATAGGGGTTGGGTGCCATTCCCTCCCTATTCGGTAGTCTCATGTCTACCCAGATGTGGACTTTTCCAGGCTGTTTTGGCTTTATCACTATCACAATTGGGGACACCCATGGAGTGGGCCCCATTGCTCTCTCGATGATATCCTCTTTTTCCATGTAAAGCAGCTCCTCCTCCCTTTTCTGTCAGAGGTGAAATGTTATGCAACAATGTTGCAATGTAAGATGTTGAATAGTAGGGTCTAAACTAAAGATGCATTGCTATATTTGGGGAAGTTGAATAACGCATAAGGTGCATGAGTTAGGTTGAAGTGGATGCCTATGTATGCACACAACACATACAGCTACTGCTTTCTCATGTTGACTATCATTGGGTGATTGTGGTTTGACCCTGCTCGGAGTGCAGACTTCAGTGAGGCAGAGGTAGCCGTCCTAGCATTGTGGGAGAATGTGGTCTCAAAAACTGAGATGAGAACTGTCATCAAATGTACCTCCAAACAGGCCCGTCATTGGTGAGCTGATGTGTTGTGCTAGGAGCCAGAGCAAAAGGCTGTGAAACCCAGGACTGCAAAGGGAGCTGAAGGTAAGAAAGTTAATTCTGATATCTCTGTCTCATTAAACATTTGACTTGCTTTTAATTCATTTGACAAATTCAAAACTAAAGTCCAAAAGGTAAACTCACATTTTAAGGTCTCACGCTAAAGTCTAATTCTGTATCCTAACTCCATAATCTAGCACCACACTCTAACTTGAACTCCAACTCTAAACTCTAAACTTTAAGAACTCTAAACCACTAAATTAAGTGTATATTCTAAAATAAGTGTAAATTCTGAACAGTACTTTAAACAAAACTATACTATGAACGAAATACTGCATACGCGTGTTCCTTTTCCTTAGATGCAAGTCTGGAGCCACAACTGGGGACATTCGATGGTGCAGCGAAGTAACTGCACTGAATGAATTTTGCATAGGTGCATAGGTTCAGCAACTGTACCATAAAAGGAGACATCAGCCTGAAGTGACCTCCACCCTACTGGCACCTGCCCGAACCCACCAGGTTACCAGGCCAGCCCCTACCACAGCCTCCAGGAACATGAAAGAAAATAAATGCGAATTTCCAGGATCTCGAAAAACCAGCTGAACCACATAGAGGCCATGAGTAGGCGTTTTGAAGAGAGTCTTGACAGAGCATTCGACAGAGGTGGAACTTTATCATTACAATTTCCACTGACAAACCGCCCTCAGTTAGTTCATGTATATTTAATTATTTGTTTTATTGTGAATGAACAGTATAACACTCTTTTTATCCTTTTGCTTCAACACTTGTATTGCTGGTATGAGGAAACAGGTTTCATTTATTTTTTGGTAATGAAATCTGTTTTCTCCCCATGCTGCATTTTCCATGTTCTTTTCTTAAGCTCCCAAGAGAAGCTAGAAAGTGTCCCAGTGAGAAGGTGTGCACTGGCAAGATGTATTAGTGATGTAGGCTACTGGGATGTAGTTGTGATGCATGTTGGTGTATTCTTCTATTGATCTTAAAGGCTGACATTTCCCATTTTTGAGGTGAGTACTTGCAACACATTTCCATTTTCGCACATCACTGAGTACATTACGTGAAATTATATGAAATATATATCTTGATCAAATGTGCAGTGTTGATTCAAAAGATAAATTATGTTAAAAAAATACTTAGGGTATTGCTCCAAATATACAACATAACAGTACATGAGCGAGTTTTCTTGGAATCGTCCTTTTGAAAGAAGACTTACAATCAGCCTCAGGTATTTAGTCTCGTTTTGTGTTGTGCTCTGTGATGTTTGTAGTAAGGGTTAATCTCTGTATTCTTGTACATTAATCAAGCATTTACTTAAGCAATATTACCCGAGCAGGTGGAGTATTACTGGGCCACATAATGCCCTGTGCCATGTAGAAGCCCGAGTGCAGCGAGGGCTTTACCGATAGGCCATGGCGTTACCAGGCCCAGTAAAGCCCCGCCTGCTTGGGTAATATTGCTATTAGTATCCAGGCATATTGTAGCGGATACTAATAGTGCTTTTTTTAAGATGAGAAAGGACGCGTATGCCATTTCTCAACTTAAAAAAATACAAAAAAATGATGCCTGCTATGGATCAGGGAGAAGGGACAATATGTAGTCCCTTCTCCCTTTCCATGGCAGCAAGTCACGCGTCAGGATGCGCCAGTAACACTACTGTTAAAAGTTTGGTGGAAGAGGTGGGGTGGTGGTTGGTATGCCGCATGTTTGCTCTGGTATGAGTTGGAAGAAGAGGGCCTTTCTCCACTTTATTTCATGGGAGTTTGGAAGTGGGATTACTCACTCTCATTTGCTGAAATGTGGTCCAGGATCTATGTTGTTTATCTTGCCATCTCACCCTGAATAAAGAAGATAATCTAGATCTGTAGAATGAGTTTAGGACTGTGGCACAGATCAACTACTTGCAGCCAAGTAGATCTGTGTTGATATTGGCATTGTTACTAAGCACTGGTGTAAGCCATTGGATAGAACCAAAATTTCAAAGTCCCCATCTTCCCTAATTGTGTTGTATTGTAGTCGTCAATTATATAGCGCCATTTCCCCATTTGTATGGCCTCAATGCGTTTTGTGGTTGGAACGCCTTTGCAGAACGAAGTCCATGTATGAGAACATTCTACGAGTTTAGTTTAAGATGCATGTGTGCATTTTGTCAGGATTAGGATTTAGGAGGGCTGGCTAGTCTCCAGTAAGCAACCCACAGGTCAGGCACGTGAGTGGGTGCGAGGCATGTCAGGGGTATCAGTGCAGAAGGCTATGCAAGCAGGTAGAATGGATGTGTCGTAGCCATAGCTGCATTCTAGAGTGCGTGAATGGAGAGCCGTGCCTGCGGCCTGTGTTCACAGGTGTGGTGCGATTTATGCATACCTCAAACTCGGTTGGAGTTTAACTTCGATGTCGCTTTCCTAGGACTCCCAAGCTGGTCTCACAAACTGGGACAGGTACTTGGTCAGTTTTTAACATCATTTGTTATGTCTGTTATTGAGTTCCCTAATCCTCACCCTAATCGGAAGAACACTCTGTCCCTCTGTGATGTTCTCACCATAGGTTGTGCTGGCGTGCCACTTATCTAACGGGATAGGAAGAAGCGTATGAGAAGGACATTCTTACTAAAAAATGCAATCTGGGAACCAGTCGAATGATTGGGAAATGGTGGAGCAGTTCACGTGGGAATATTCGTGAATTGGGATAGTACCATATGATTTATTAACCCTTCGTGAAGTGTGCTCGACCTAACCATAAAAAATGATTCATAAAAAGGAGAAAGTGGGACACCAGACCTCATTACGAGTTTGGAGGTAGCCATGTCGTTTTTAGAGGCATGACTACCCCCAAACTCAGGTCCGGGTACCACAAAAGGGAACTTACCGGGCCATTCCGACCTTGGACGGCCCGGTAATTCCATTTCGCAGGATCCAGACCCGGTAAATCCCCAATCACATTTGAGCCCTAATAGTGTTCAATGGGAATGGGGAGGATGCTAACAACGGGCTCTTTGTTAGCATCCTGTACTGCTAGCGGGTCCCGCTCTGCACGTCTGGTCTGGCCAGTCATACAGAGCAGGACCCGCTGTAGAGCTCATAATGTGGCGGCCCGGAATGAACAGTGCCGGTCCCTTACCGGCACCCTGTGGCCGCCACAGTCTGAATGAGGCCCACTTTCTCATTGGAAATTTTCCTTTGTATCCAATACGTTAATTGTTTATTTCACTTTAACATGGTATTTTTTCTCAATACCCATTATTGCATTTCTAAAACAGTAATTTGAGAAAGACAATAAATGAAACTAAAACCACTATTGTGTCATATAAACACTGGTCGTTGGTCATTGTTATTTTCAGGCATCAATCTCCCATAATTTAGAGATATCTGCATTGTCGCTGGTCGACCGTGTTCAATGACATCTTTTTGGAGTCATCTTCTTCAGGACCAATTTCTTTGATACTTTGGCGATCAGTCTTCCACCTGTCTAGTGCAATGGAGTACCCAGCTCAACCTAGGGGATAAAGTAAAAGATGACCTGTTTTAAGTCGGGATGTTTTGTTGCGCCAGGGAACTTAATTTTTTATACATATGCACTTTATGTTGATATCAGTGTGGTGTTCAAAGACATTCAATGCCCCTCTCCCACATCCACTGGATCTACACCACATCCCAGTGTTGCTTCTTATATCCTTGGTATCCCAGACAAAAGGCCCAGGTGTCCACATTTCTAAAAAGCCCATGCTTCTTTTACACAGCTTTTAATTATGAGGCCATTTTTTGTTTATAATCTGTTAGTTACCTTGTTTGTGCTTTATCTTACTTCTGGTTTTCTGCGCGCACATGACACAACTCCCTCCGAGGGAGTGGCCACTAGGTGCAGTTACGCCCCAGATGGTGTTGGGATGCGATTCGTCGTTTGGTTCTTTTAGAGTGTGAACCAATCTGTCGCGGATGTTCTGTCTCCGCTTAATAGGGAAGGATGGCTGGTTAGCACAATTTTGCCAGTGTTTAAAATCAGCCATAATTTCTTTATTTTTCTCTTAAGGTTGCTAAACGCAAACAGGACATTTGGAATAAGACACTGTTATTTCCATAGAGAGCTAAACAGACTAAGTGGGACATGTGTCCGTAGACCGAAGGGATACAAATCTTGTTACTGCTATCCAAATAACTTGGGAGTGTCTCTGAGTGTTTTATGTGTGTTCAGAAGTCTATTATTGGATTGTGTGGCTGGAGTATTTTCACCATCTCTATCATCAAGGAGGAGCCTACCTGCTAAATACTCCACTTCGACACGATGCGTCGCAGAATGTCTATGAGTGTTCCATGTGTTCAGAACTCTGGTATTGGATTGTGTGGCTGGAGTATTTTCACCATCTCTATCATCAAGGAGGAACCTACCTGCTAAATACTCCACTCTGACGTGGAGCATTGCAGAGTGTCCCTGGGTGTTCCATGTGTTCGGTGTGAGGCGGTGGGAGGTGATTAGAGAGCCAACCATGCTTGAAATTGCTAGCCACGCTTACCGCTCTTACACGAGCACGAATGCGGCGCATCCAATTGGAGCCAGGAAACCTAACCATCCAACTTGAACAATTTGAACGCGTAAGTCTTTGTCCAAATAATGATAGATTTGACTGTAATTATGTGCCTTCAATTAATCACCCGATGCAAGCACTGTCTGGCGTGCCCTGCCTCTCAATTCAATCAGTGGCTAATATCCACAGTGCCTCTCTGGGTGCTGTACAAATAGACTTGACTAAGTTCTCGTGTGGCAGAGATCCTTCTGAGAACGCTAGGTGCTTAATAACGAATTGCTTAAACGTGACATCAAAATTGGACGACAAAAAAGAGGGGCCGTCGGGTGCGCGGGCGGGTGTATCCCATCATGAAGCACAATCTGCAAAAGCACGAATGATGAACAACGTGCCATTGGAAGCCTTAACAAATATCGTAATACACATTCGGTTTCTGCACATCACAAGGAAGCGATAAATAGATGCACGTTGCAAAATCAGCTAAAAAACCAAGGAAACGTTATGTTTGATTGAAACTGTCAGCACTTTGGTTGGCGTTTCACATAATAGATCAGGTGAGCATAGCAAATGCAAAGCAGGCGGTTGATATCCGCAAGGAAGTGAAGCAGGGTGCAAGTAATGAGACTGAAACCGTGGAAGCCATCACATTGTCTGGGAAAGACACTCCATGCGCGGTTACCGTGGATGAGGTGTTTATTACAACGAGGGACCAATATCATGACTTGGAAATTGGCACTCCACTCAACCCAATAATTATCGGATTTCAGCCACAAGGGGTCCGGCCAAACGAAAGGCGTAATTCGCTGGTTGTAGCGGACAAACTGATTAAAGATCTGATCAAAATTAATGCCACTATAGCTGGCTCCTCCCCACCTTTGGAACCCTTCAGAAACAAGACAGGTACCCAGATTGCCCCTAATGAAGGTGCAAATGGCAAATATATTTGCAAGGACAAAGAAATAGAAGGAAATACTCTTGTGGGGACCCAGCAGTCTCGTTGACCACTTAAACGAAGAAGACTAGACTCCAGTCTAAGTTCGAGAACAGTAGTTTCATGCTCACAGAACACAAAAGTTTCTATTAGAGAAACACAGAGCACTTGTGATAAGAGTCAGTCAAGAAGAAGTCCAATTAAGACCAGTGAAAGACAACTGCAAAAGGAGCTCTTCATCTGACACATTGGACTGCAATAACGAATCCGCTTCTGATTCTGATTCATCAATAGTGGAAAGAGACTTTCATAAAGTTAGATGACTAATTCAAGGGGTTACTAGAAGGAATTCCCGAACTTCCACGATAAACCACGAGACTGCCTCGAAATGGTAGAGCAAATAGTTAATGAACTAAGACCAAACATAATATCAGCTTTAACCATCACTGTTGCATCTAAGCGAGAGTTGCAAAGATCAAAACACGCTTATCGTGATGTTGAACTCGAAAATGACAAATATGGAAATACTCTTGAAATAGATGCGACTACAAGTGGCTAATGACTGTAGGAAAAATTAAACCTCTGCTAATCAATTTAAGGATCATTTAAAAAACAACTCTGAAGGTAAACGACTCCTAGCGGAAGTCGCCAAAGAAGCCTTACTGATCCTAAAAAGACAACAAATAACTTACAATGGTAACCGCAATATAACTAATAAACAAACACAAAGTAAGACTTACGGAAACTAGTGCCGACCTAAGGTTGCGGAAACGCAGTATGCAGTTCTTGAAAAAAGAAACGATAAGGCAGGATCACCTGAGACATCTGACACATCACACTCGTCTAATAAGGATCAACCTTAGGAGGGAGGGAGGCTGAGTAAAGAGCCATGCAACGCACCTGATGATGTGATCAAAACTGTGCAATCAGGGCAGGCTGAATTCAAGATCACTGAAGATGAGAGGAATCCTGTTGTTCCCTCTACGTCCGCTAACACGGATGGCTTAGCAAAAATCCCCACCGGGATAGTAAATGAGGATGTAGTGATAGTCACTGAAAAAGAGGACACGTACGTCCTCTTCAACAAAATAAAATGAGGAACAGTGCCAAGGAGTGGAGAGGAGAGAAATCTGCCCTCCAAACGGTTGAAGAAAATGAAAAATATGGCCAACAGAAAAAACATGAACTCGAAGAATTCCTGCAAATTTTTACAAAATATAAAATCTTTAAATTTGACGATACAAACCGATCTTGTCAAAAATAGTGTAAGATCTGATGCTGAAGTAAAGACGGATGCTCGAGAAGAGACATTAAAAACTACTATGGAACCACATTGTAAGGAAGTGTCCTCAGAAATCTCAAAAAATGAGGAAGATCGAGTCATGGAAGAACTGGCAAATCTCTTAACGTATAACATAGAGAGTGACGATTTAGAAGACGAAGTAGAAGATGGAAATGAGGAGCGAACTAAATCTGACTGACGAAATAACAGTAACCAACCTAAAAACTATAGCCACGGAATTGAGTTTGGAAGAACGTGCACGATCGAAATAACTCCAAAGAAAGATAATCAAGTGTGTAACAAGAACTGGAAAAAATGCCGAATCTGAATACATTTTTGACACTTGATGAGAGAAGAGAGCTAATTACCAATAAAGCCTCCAAAACAGCTAATTGCCAGAGAGGTATGCCTTACAATAGTCTGCGGACAAACAGACCTTCCGATACTATTGATACTCTTAGATGTAAGGATCACAATGGAATCAGCGAAGTCAGATTTCCTACAGGTACGCCAGATAGTGAAGATTGCCATGAAGACAGGAGATTGCCCATCCTAAATTCAAACCAATTAGCGAACAAGAGGAAAACAATAACTTCACACTTCTGCCTTTTGTTAGAAATAATTTATCAATCAAATGATGGCCTAATCCTAAACATGTATAATATTCTCCAGTTATTTAACCATATTACTCAATTGAGTTCAGTATCAACAAATGATATTAAGACAGTAGAATTTGTCAATGATAGAATGACAACTCGAGTTCTCTTAGATATGTATTTGAGAGCCATAAGAGACATCATTATATCCAACAGTAGTGCCTTGAACTCCCGAGGCTTTGACATAAAGGAACTACATGCAGATGATGTTTCGTCAAAAATATTGTCAAATAGAAATTGTCAGAATAATGCTTGGAGTTTGCTAAATGACATTATGATGTCTAAATCATTGATGACCAGCAGAGCAAAAATCCAGCTACGGAATGAAGATAATCCGAATGGGAGCTCTGACGATGTCAGCCAACCAGAAGAACCAATGATAGACATGAAAAAACCAATTAAGATCACAATTGTGTGTAAAGAGAGAAGCAGAGAAACTTCTGATATGAAGGGAAACGTTGTGAATGCTCAACATGGGCAAGAAAACTGGAGTTGGATTGCAGGCAGTTTAAATACAAGAAGGGACAGTTAATGCCAACAAATGAATGAAGGAAATGCTTTACAGACGGGATCTTGGAATACAAGAGGCTTTGTCCATTTATTTAACAACAATTCAGAAGCCATAGAGACGCTCGACATCATATGCCTACAGAAAACTTGGCTTGTAGTGCCACCATCTGCTGAAGGCTTTGAGATTGCTTTGAATCCAGCAATTAAGCAAGTGAAAGGTCGACCAATGGCTGGACTGATAACGATGGTCAAATTACAAGGTTTACGCATAGTAAATGTAGTCAACCATTCGCCATACATATAACAAGTGAACATCGATATACAAGGAAAAAACTTGGATGAAAAGTTGAAAATTAACATAATCAACCTTTATTGGCAGCATAAATCAACTAATGAGTGGGAATTCCTGGATCAAATAGGAGATGTGATTGACTCAATTTTGACCAATGAAGATCACACTAAAATTATTTTATGTGGTGATCTAAATATGGAATGCATCATGTTGCCCACCATCAAGAGCAAATTAAATGCAAAGTCATCTTAATATCAGAAGCAAATCAAACCGGCCTGGGAAGAAGAGATGGACTATCATAGAATGGTATTTGTGAATGGAAATGTCAGAGGTGACATAGCCTCAAAACCAACTTGGGTAAGAGACAAGTCCAACTCAATCCTAGACTACTTCTACTTTTCCGAGAACTTGTTGGGGAAAATTCAAAAACTAAATGTTGTACCTATGCCTCATAGTGGCCATAAATTGGTCATAATAGATCTGTATTGCTTAAATCCGCACTGTGAAGACAAATGGAATCAAGTTGTTAACGTAATGCCAGGGAGAAACAGATTGAGAATGGATGGAGACCAAATTACAACACTTGCTAGATCATTATCTAGAACCCTACAAATTGAAACAACTGATCAAATTGAATATGCAGCCCTACTCCAGTTATATTTTCAAACTAAAACCGGATGTAAGGCGACTTACAGTTATTGTAGCCAAAAAACATGAACTAAGAAAAACGATCAGAAGGTTGAAGAATGATCCTGAGTGTGACTTCAGAATTTAACAGAAGCAAGCCAAAAGGAGATATTAAAATTGGTTATGAGCCCATAAAAGCTCCACACTCCAGACAGATTCTGAAGAAATGATTAAGAACTTGACATTTAGGAACTCCAGGACATTCTGGGATATGATCAACAATATGGAATCTACTGAACAAGCCATTCAAAACAATGTGTTGTCTGAAGCCCAATGTATAGAACATTATACAGCGCTGTTTAAAAAGAGAATGGATTCTGTGCACAAAAACTTTGAACCTTCAGGCCCATGTGAATTGTGTTTCGATAAGGTTGAAATCTTGGAAAACATCCTCAAACTCAGTTCTTCTAGAGCTCCTGGGCCTGATGGGTTGACAAACGTAATTCTCAAGCAGCATCCAGAAGAGTGGGCTGAGTTCTGTACCAACCTGTTCAATAATATTGTGGAGGAAAAAAGGCTTCTGACCTCATGCAAAAGTGCTATAATCATGCCTATATTTAAAAAAGGTGTACGATCAGATCCGAAAAATTACAAGACGATAGCACTTTTGGATGTAGTGGGAAAAACTTTTGTAACTCAGGTGCTGAAAATGCTGACAAAGTGGATAAAACAAAGTGATGCTTTTGATATGCGCCAAGCAGTATTCATTAAAGGCATTGGCTGTGGGTTAAATATTTTTTAAATAAACTTGTTAAAAATGGAGGCTATTATTAAAAGAACTAAAATATATCTAGCCTTCGTTGATTTGGCTCACACCTTTGATAGCATCAATCGCGAGCTGTTATGGACCAAAATGGAGCGGCTGAAATATCCTCCAAGCTTGCTCTCTGCTACTAAAGAACTCTACTCGAACACAGAAATAAAAGTGAGGTCAGAGCCGAAGGGTAGCCTGTCACTGGCAATAAGAACTGCAAGAGGTGTCAAACAGGGTTGCCCCTTGGGAGCCACCCTCTTCAATCTGTTCATTGCGGATGTCAGTATAGCAATGGACCAAGTCCGAACCTTTGCGTCAAAGATTAATGGGAACAGATAACATTACATGCTCTATGCCACTGAGATTGTTTTATTGGATAGCACGCCGATAGGCTTACAGAGAAAGCTTCAAGACTTAAAGCAATACACAGAAAAAATGGCTTGACGATCAACACAGCAAAAAGTGAGGTATTAGTGCTATAAAATTAACGAGAGCAAAGAAATCGACTGGGAAAAGATTCAAGTGGTCAATTGGTAAAGATCCAATAAAACATACAACGGAGGCACATTACCTGGGAGTTGTAATAAACTCACATAGCAATGATGACCCAATGGTGTGAAAAATCCAATGCAAATGTACATTTTTGACTGCGCAGGGAATAGCAATAAACAAAAAGTATGGGAACTTTACCTTGAAACCTGTATTGGAGTTTTACAAATCTAAGGTGATACCATCTCTGATATCTGGTGGAGGAGCAATGTTGGGATGTCCGTATTCATTATGGGCTTGGTGTGAAAACACATACTGGACAACAATCCTACAGATTCCAAGAAGGACCCCCACTGCCTGCATTTGATTCGAGCTTGGCTTAACCTGGATAAACTCAAAGGTTATGTAGCACATGCTTTCATTATATAGAAAAGCGTGTGGAGCGGATGACCTCCAGCATGGACGTCATTTCACCAAAATGCCTGGGATAGCGGAAGTGACATCACAATGACAAACCCCCAAGAGTGACATCACAGGAAGTGATGTCGTTTGACCAAGCCCCCGCGTGACAAGTGACATTGTAAAGCATTATCCCGCAGTACACTAAGAAAAATATGGTTATGATATCACCGTATTGTGACATTTCATACACAAATGGATCATCATATGTAGCAGTGTGTCAAGGTCCTTGTTGCCATGGGAAGTGTATGAACCCAAATCCCCACGGTCGTCTCGGTTCTGCTGGTAAAACTGAAGAATTTCAGTGCAAGAACAGTTTGTAGCTGTAATAAACGTACGTGTACCATTATGGCATTTGCGGTATAATTTTGGAATTACCCTTATGCTTTACTCAGTAGTTAATTAGGATAACATGATCGATATATCTAAGTTCGTTAAAACATCAGTCAAATTCAAAATCGATAAATTACATGAAATTGTTACATTAAACATTAAGCAAAGTCCAACACAAAAATAAAGCAACGTCCAACATAGATATATTTCAAATGTAATTCTGCTGAAATATGTATCCAAGGCATATGCAATATTTCCACACGCAAAAGTGGTATTTCTTGGGCCCAATTCACATTCACCTTTACCGCTGCTAGGGTGGCAAAAATAAACGAGCTACTCACTTCAGCATTACTTGTAGGAAGGATGAGAACTGGGGCGGTGTGTGTTTTAATAGAACGTGTGTGAGCAGCCGGTATTGCCAAGGTGAAGAAAATGAATGTAATGTGTATGAAAGTTTATATGTTTATAAATCGGCTCCATAAAAGTGTAATGAGTTTGAAAGTGTTGCATAGATGGCAGCTTCCCCAATGTTGTTCAGGGAATGCTCGTCCAGTGCGTATTTTGATTCGTAGTGTATGAGACTTTTAATCAAGGTCTGACTGGGCCATCAAATTGTCTCGGGCGCCCATGAAAAAGTGACCCACTTGTAAATGGCAATTAATTCCCTGCGGCAGTAGCCGCCGGCTGACTGTATTGGAACGAACCAGTCTGCCAGTGGGCTAGGAGGGGTTCTGTTAAGACTTAACACTGAAATGTAAACAAAGAGCCACACTAATAACAGATGGCACTCAGTTACAAAAACTAAAGGTGGGAAAGCCAACGCAATAAAAAAAAAGAAAAAATAATATGTAAGGTGCATAGGAAGTAATCTTTTCAAATACCCAGTACAATCATGAATGCCCTTATTGAAACAACGATTAGCAAAAGAACAAGACTCACCATATCATAGCCATGGGATTCGTTCTCTGATTTCCATTAACTTCCAAGTGAATGTTAAGTGCACGGGCTGTGGCAGGGCAAAAGACGAGACAGAACAGTCTCGAGAGGAGAAAGCGCACCGTTTGTCCACTAACGTAACACATTAAAAGTTAGATAGCAGAAAACGCTGATCCAGTGAGCACTGAACAGGCTCAAAATATGGCACAGTTCGATCTTGATTGAACATGCTTAACGGGATACACACACTATTCTCGTGCGTGTGGTTGGTCCATGGCAGGACCTGCGGCAGCCGTCGCAGGTGAATTCCGTAACATTTGTGTGGTATGAAGCACACACACCCGACCTCAACCTGGGCCTGCAACAGCGCCGCAGGCCCAGGCGAGGGCAAGCACATTCACCCATCCCCCCGTCCTCAGACAAACTCACACAAAGCCACAGCCACCCCGACCTGAGACACCACTCATTGTGAAGTTGGCCTTGGACACAGGTGCCGCAGGCGTGCACGCAATCTTCTTCAAGAGGAATGCGAAATGGAGGCCCAAGCACGCAGCACTGCATGACGCTCGCCCCCTCCTCTGATTGGCCAAAATGCTACTTATGCCAGAGGTCACAAGAGATAGACAGAGGTCGCTGGCCAATCGGCAGCAGTCGCTCTTGCGACCTCTGGCGACCCCTAAATGACGTCCCTAACCTCCAGCAATACCAAATACTGAGCTCAACGTCACAAAAAAACTCAGATGAATCGATTTTGAGTAAATTGAAACAGGCATGTGAAACTATCCTCGCTCAATTGCCGGTTGACAAGTTAACTCTCAGCCAAAACCTGAACGAAATCAAAAAAACTATTGTGGAATTAAGATTGGTGTGAAAACTCAGAGCCGAGAGCACAGCATTGATGCATGGCCAAATTTGTATCTGAATCAAGAGCTATGAACACATTACCTAAGTATTTAAACATCTTTCCATGTGGTAAAAAGAGGAAGACCTTCATGAAGTTTCAATTAAACTTGTTTCAAACAAAAATGGTTCTGAATCTGAGAAGCAATGAAAGAAACACAGATGATTGTTGCAGGTTTTCTGAGTCAAATACTGAATCATTGAAGCACCTTGTAATATACTGCCAGAAGCTGAGTGACCTTATAACAGCCTATATGGGTAAAGAAATCATAAAACGGCCACAGCTAAGTGGTGAAGATTGGTGGAAGGTGATGACTGAAGGATCAGATAAAAAGCTAACCTTTGCACTAATATTATATTTGGAACAATTGGAAATTTCCCTGATTGAAAAGACAAGTACTGTTGGGCGATAGATTTATATATTCTATATTTTAAAAGTTTGTAATGAGCTGTATAAAATAAAAAATAAAAATAAAAAAATAACATGGGATATGCAATTGAAAGACAACAAAGAGGGGCTTATAAAATGAGCGGGACATACCTTTTTCCTTTCATTTCTTACCGTTGCGTCTCGTGAACAGAACTGCACCCCTGGCCAAAACAGACGAAAAATATACACGTCAAAACCATAAAAGAGTGTGCATAACACGCGTGGATAAAGGTAACCAACAGATTATAAACAAAAAATGGCCTCATAGTTAAAAGCTGTGTAAAAGAAGCATGTTTTTTTTTTAGAAATGTGGATACCTGGGTATTTTGTATGGCAACAAAAGGATATAAGAAGCAATGCTGGGATGTGGTGTAGATCCAGTGGATGTGGGAGAGGTGCATTGAATAAATGTCTTTAAACACCAAACTGATATCAGCATAAAGTGCATATATATATAAAAAATTAAGTTGCCTGGCGCAAAAAAACAGCCTGACCTATAACAGGTCATTTTTGACTTTACCCCCTAGGTTGAGCGGGGTACTCCGTCGCACTAGTCAGGTGGATGACTGATCGCCAAAATGTCTAAGAAATCAGAAGAAGATGACTCCAAAAACAAGTCATTAAAACCGGTCAACCAGAGACAATGCAGATATCTCTAATTTTTGGGAGATACTTGCCTGAAAATTACAATTGCCAACGACCAGTGTTTATATGACACAATAGTGGTTTTAGTTTCATTTATTCTCTTTCTCAAATTACTGTTTTAGAAATGCAATTGGTATTGCAAAAACATACCATGTGAAAGTGAAATAAGCAATCAACGTATTCAATACAAAGGAAAATTTCCAATGAGAAAGTGTCTTCACTTTCTCCTTTTTATGAATCACTTTTTATGATAAAGTCGAGCACACTTCATGGAGGGTTAATAAATCATATGGTACTATACCAATTCCTGAATATTCCCACGTGAACTGCTCCACCACACCGTTTCCCAATCATGGGACTGGTTTCCAGATTGCGTTTTTTAGTAAGAATGTCATTCTCATTGCAGTAATAGGGTTAGTTTACTCTTCTTCCTATCCTGTTAGCTAGGCGGCACACCAGCACAGCCTCGGTTGAGAACATCACAGAGGGACAGAGTGTTGTTCTGATTAGGGTGAGGATTAGGGAACGCAATAACAGACATAACAAATTATGTTAAAAACTGACCAAGTACCAGCTCTTGTTTTGTGTGATACTGTGATGTAGATATAACAGGATGGTCTAAATCCCCATATGAGGTGTATCTAACAAATAACTAATTTTCCTGAGTAGTTTGTGCTCACAAACTGGGTTTGAGAGCTTGAGCAGTGGAAGAAACACCCAAGTTTGAGACATGGCAGCAAATGGACCCCCACCAAAAACCAAGACCCCAAAGTAGCGGATGAAATACCCAGATTCGCAACAAAGCAGTAAATGGAACGTGCCCATTGTAATATACTTACACGTGCGTATGATGGCATATATCACATATTTTGAGCGACAGTTAATCTGTTCTTTTATCTGAATATGTTTTCCATGAGAATCCCTGAAAATGTCAGTACATTTTACAGCACACTGGCATATAGAACATGTTCTGCATTTCCTGAACCCTTTATTAGATGGTTGGAGCCACATTCTGCTTGGCTCTTCCTGAATCTGGATTTTCTAGGATATCTAATAAAACCTAAAGACAACACGGCCCAACTTTGCAATGTAATTAAGTTCTCTTACCTCTCATGATTTACCCACACAGTACAACTGACGATTTGGCCCGTATCATAACTCGGCAACTGGGCGTTTTAAAGATATGTTCGATACGCAGGAACAATTTTTTAATCTAACTAAGTGTGACTTAAAATGTTGGGACATAACCACTGTAAATAACAATGTGCTCCTTTTTGACGGTAACTAATTTACTCATGGATTATTTTTTTTTTCTCCATTTTTCTCTCCCCCTTCTCCCCCCCCCATTTCTTTTTACCTCATGTGTTAAATTCTTAATGATCCTCCCTGACTCCCCCCTCCTCAATCTATGGATTTTGGGAATATTCTATTTGAACTTTCATTCTACAACTGCATTTACACACCTTTTGGAAACATGATATGGTTTTGATATGATTTATGGTGTAACTCCAATATATTTTCATCACTTTGACCGGTGTGTTTGACAACTAATTCTGTAACTTTTTTGCACTTAATTGAACACCCTACCACACTGACACTATACTCTCATGGTGCACCATTCCACTTTTTGTTGAACCAATTCAAAGATCTGCCCTGATTTGAAAAAGTCACAGAGGTGTCGAAACACGTGTAATCACAAAGGGCCACTTTTAATACATTCTTTCAACCACTCTTATGGATGTGTGCTTTTCAAATTAATGAATCACAACGACTCCATTTGTTTCATCCAATCTCGTATGGAGCAGTAGGAAGGTGTGTGAGAAACTCAAAATAATCAGGTTTTTGCAACGGAGTAGAGGAACTCAATGTCTCCGTAGCTTCCCACACCAATGCGATATTTGGCTTCAACAGAAGCAAACCCTTGAAAAATCTGGTCGCGTGGGTCCGTAGGTTGCTATCCCCTCTAAAGCTCCTCATCACAAAACTATTTTAGATGGAAATAAGCCTAAAAATGAGATATAATCAGTGAATGGCGATACACCTAGACTTGAGACACTTAAGCAGTGGGTGGAATGCCTAAATTGGAGACATACCTAGATCAAAGTGAGAAGAGCAGTGGGGATGCAACTAGAATCAAATAAATGTAGAGACCTCAAACATGAAACATTTGAGCAGTGGGAGAAACGCCTAGATCATAGACAGGAGGGACTGAAAAGGGGGGCGGTGGTAAACAGGAGATGCATGATCACCTGGGGGGGTTTATCACGTTGTGCCACTGTGAACTCTGCAGTGGTTCGAAGTGAAGGTGTTTTTTTGGGTCTGGGCCAGTAATTGTGTGTGAGGAGTCAACAAAGCAGAGTGGGATTTCAGGGGGCAGAAGGAAAAAGCCAGGCTTTGAGGGCCTTTCGGAATGTAAAGTTAATGTAAATTATGTGAATGGGGAGAGGCAGGGATTTCAAGAAAGTGGGGGTTTGGACAAGGAGGATCCACCCAGTCTGGAGCAGTTGCATTGGAGGATAATTAGGAGAAAAGCTGTGCCGGATCCGAGTGTCCTGGAGGGTCAGTAGCATGTGAGTTTATCTTGGAGGAATTTGAGGCCGATGTTGTGAATGGCACAGTGAGTAATGCACATGGCTTAAAAGGTGGTATGATGGGGCGTGGCCTGGAGCCGACTCGTCTGGAATGGCTTCCTGAGTTCTCCCGTCTGGCCCAATGCGCCTTTTTACAAAACTCCCGGTTCCAGCCTCCGTTTTTCCCTGGGATTGAAGCCACCGGTGGGGGAACCTCCCAGGCACCCACCGACCGAGTGGGTCCCGGTTTCGCTCCGAAACGGCCGAGGGAGACCTTCCAACAGTCCCAGGACCCACCCGGCGGTAAAATGGCCGCCACAACAGTGAGAGCCAGAGCCTACCCAGGAGGGGGCGGAACGAACACTGAAGCCCTGTCGATCGGCTCCTGTCTATGGTGAGCCGGTGCCCGCTTGCTCGTCGCCTGCCGTGGTGCCACTCTGCCTCCGGACCCACCCCCTATGAAGCGCGGCCCGAACCAGAGTTGCGCTCAAAAACACGAAGACTTTAACCCTGAGCTGATCCTCCCCCTTCACCTGCCGGGACGCCATCCGCTCGCCCGAGGCCCGCGCCCTGGGACGGAGTGGAGCGGAGCCGAGGACCTGCACACGCCCAACCACAGGCACCCTCCAAGCTCCCAACATTGCCAGCGGAACTCGACTTGATCAAGCCCCGCACCTACCTGCTCCCGCTCGACCGTTGGCCGGGACACAAACTTTGGACAGCTCTCTCCTCTGGGGCCCGGAACCAAACAGCGCCGCTCACCAGCCGATCTCCACACATCCAGCTATTCCCCTCACCGCCGGAGCCGATTCTCTGCGGCGCTTCCCGCCGGGCATAGATCCACAGCGCCAGCACCCCCAAGCCCGGCGCCTACCCTGAGGTCCCCAGCTCACCGCAGCAACGGGGCCCCCGTGCCCGGAACCAAACAGCGCCGCCCACCAGCCGGCCTCCACACACCAAGCTTCTCCCCTCGCCTCCGGAGCGCGAGTGCATGCCAGGGAGGGGTCGCCTCCTGGTCCTCCCCGTCAATTCCACCGAGGCCCTGACTCCCAACTCGCCGCGGCGCCTCCCGCCTGGCCTAGACCCGCACCCCCTGCGGCTCCGGCACCTCCAAGACCGGCACCTACCTTGAAGTCCCCCGCCAGGACCCGCTCATCGCAGCACCGCAGCAACGGGGCCCTGCCCCCCCACCTAACCTCCGGAACACGCCTGGGATCGTCTCCCCCCAGCCACCACAGCAATCACTCCCAGGTTAACGGCCTCCCGCTCCCCACGGTACCGGCCCCCACGTCCGGACCATCATTTTACAGCCCTGCTGGGGCTGGCCCCCCCAGCAACTCCGCAAGAGGCCCATGACCGCAAGCATCTACTGCAACTGCACAGCATCCCAGCACCGGAGCCAGGAGGTGAGGAGTCGGGGGGAGTGTGGGAAATCAATCCAATCGCACCGGGGGGAGGCAAAAAGAAGCTCCCCGGACCCGCAGGCCTTACTCTTCGTTTATTGCGCCCCTGCATCTCCGGAATCCCTCCGATCCCGGCGCTTCCTCCCCACCGCCTCAAACTCGGGGTCCCGACCCCAATATCGCCCGGAAAACACTGAGCCTCAGCACCTCACTAACTCAGAGGCAACATCACGCTCCTCAATTCCCCACGACAATGTCTAAAAGCGGGAAGGCACCTAAACAATCGGACATTATTACCCTCATGGCGTCGGCCGCCACCGAAAAAGCTAAGAAAGTCGATCCACCGGAGGACACCATGAAAAATAACGCTGCACCAGCCGCAGAAACAGACCCCACTTCGCCTCAAGCTGCTACCAAAGCGGACCTACAGGACCTATTGGCAGCCCTAACCAGGGAAATCCAAAAAAGTTCTGAGGAAATCACCAAGAAAATAAACACACTTGACAAAAGAATGGGGGAAGTGGAACACCGGACCGCCGAAATCGAAGCCGAAGTCTGTGACCAAAGATTCGAAGATGAACATAACAAGGACCGGATAGCTGCCCTCGAAGCAAGATGTAACATCCTGGAGACAAAACAGGAGGATTTGGAAAATCGATCAAGGAGGAACAACATCAGAGTCCGAGGCATTCCGACCACTATTCCGGAACCAGACCTGAAAGCCTACATATCAGATCTCTTCCGATTTATTATCACCCTCCCAGATGCTTCCCCCCTAGAACTGGACCGGGTGCACAGAACTACTCCAAGGAAAACTTCCACTCTCCCCCCGGATGTTTTGGCTAGAATACACTTCTTCCAGGTAAAAGAGGACATTATGCGTGAAGCAAGGCAAATGAGACAGATCACCTTCAGAGGGTCTACGATCTACCTGTATCAAGACCTGGCGAACACAACACTCCTGAAGCGGAAAGCAATGCGACCCCTGACAACCTGGCTACAAGAGAAGAAAATCCCATATCATTGGGGTTTTCCCACTTCAGTGAAATTCAAATGGGACGGAACGCAGAGACAAATACAATCATTGAGAGAGGCGGAGAAACTCATGGGCATAAGCAGAGACGACCCCAGCACAGTGCCAGAAGAACCAGCTCACCCTCCCCGAGACGACTCCCCAGGAGGGTCGTGGTCCAAGTCCAACAGACGGCGCAGACTCAGAGGCCCCCGGAAAAAAGACGGCGACAGGGGCTGAGCACACAGCGGCATCCCTCCAATCCAGAAAGCAACGGCGGCCTTAAGCAAAGGTCCCCTAAAAACCAAATAAAGCATTGAATTCCTCTGATAGCATCGCAAACAACTCAGGTGCTCACACACAGAGATAGGTCCTTCGACGAGCTTGCACCCGGTTCACCTTGACGGCCCGGTTGGCCACAACGAGCGCATTGGTGCCACAAGTTCCCCAGTGGCAATAGGTAGAAGTTTCACCTACCAGTTCAACGGTGGGAAAGAAATAAAAGATACGAGAAAAGTTAGGAAATTTACAAGAATGCTTCACGCAGCACGGTTATACTCCGTCCCCAGAGCCATTCAAAGACTTCGCAACACAACATGCAACAACATACGAAATCAAGCCCACAACTCACTCCAATCAACAGGTCGCACTCAAATCCCTCAGAGCAGCCCAGGGATAATTCCCACGATGCTTCCTCGACGCCTCGCCGCCAATCATGACTAACATAAGTGAGTTAAGATTTCTCTCCTGGAATATTCAGGGGATGAACTCCCCAAGAAAACGCAGATCGGTGGAACACCGCCTGGGACAACTGGCCGGAGACATTGTCCTACTGCAGGAAACACACCTACTCGCAGAGGATGAACGCCGCATAAAATTCAAGAGATACAAACAATCCTTCTTCGCCACTTCTGGCTCAAAGAAAAGGGGAGTGGCAATCCTGCTCAGCGACAAAATTCCTCTCCTCAACATCACAATAAAAAGAGACCCAGAAGGCCGTTACCTACTTCTCAAAGGCATCTTCGAAGAACTTCCCATCACGTTAGCATCAATTTACGGCCCCAACTCCGCCCAAAGCAAGTTCTTAAACGACATTTTACCAACAATCTTATCCTTCCGTGAAGGCCACCTATTCATCGGCGGCGATTTCAACACCATCCCCAACCCAGTGCTAGACAAATCTCTTCCCGTCACGAACAACGACTACACCCAGGCCCTCGCCTTACTTAAACTGTTCAGAGAAACAGAGACAGTAGATGCATGGAGAATACAAAACAACACCACAAGAGATTATACACATTTCTCCAACGTTCATAAGGGATACTCAAGAATAGACCTAATTTTAATCCCTGGCATCCTCGTCCCCTGCGTCGCCAACACAGATATCCACACACGTATGATCTCTGACCACTCCCCGATATCTGTAAATATAGCCATCTCAGGCCAGAAAACCCCCCCACAAAGGTACTGGAAACTGAATGACTCACTCCTCCTTGACATGAGTATAAGGGCCGAAGTCGAGGACTCATTGATAAAATACTTTGAAGAGAACACGACACAAACATCCCCCATCAGCACAATCTGGGATGCAATGAAGGCGGTAGTCAGGGGCGTATTAATAGGGGCCGGAGCGGAACAGCGAAGAATTTCAAACATAGCCTCCTCCAAATTAGAAAAGGAAGTAGCCCTCCATGAGTCACAGCTAAAAAAACAATACTCAAGGAAAACCGAGCGAGCCCTAAGGAAGGCAAAGACAGCCTTGGAAATGCACTGCGCCGACCGAACAGCCAAATCCCTAGCGTACACAAAACAATTTTATTACGCCAAAGGAAACAAAGCTAATAGAATATTAGTACAGAAGCTAAGAGCGCTCCGGAATCGGAACAACATACTCAAACTACGAGGGGAAAATGGAAAACTGCTCTTCGCCCAATCGGAGAAAATAAGAGAACTACTGAGATACCATACTTCCATAATGTCCAGCGTTCCGCTAAATCTAAAAGACGTTCCAGGATACTTAACCACTTTACCCCCCCGCAACACTGCCCTCCTGGAGCACTTGGAGGCCACTATTAGAACAGAAGAAATTATCGAAGCCATCAAAACTCTCAAACCCTCCGCACCAGGCCCAGACGGCCTAACCGCAACCTTCTACAAAAGATTCGTCAGAGTCCTAGCCCCACATCTTACCTCCTTATTCAACTCCTTCCTTTCTACGAAAACCGTCACCAAATCCATGGCCGAATCAATCACGATCCTGCTGCACAAACCCGGAAAAGACCCCGAATTGCCAGATTCCTACCGGCCCATATCGCTACTGAACAATGACGGGAAGATCTTTGCCAAAGTGCTAGCCAGAAGACTGGGCCCAACTCTCCCAAACCTAATCGACTGCGACCAAACAGGATTCATCCCTGGCAGAGGGACCCACGACAACATTCGGCGAGTACTAGACCTAATTGAAGGGGCTCATAAATCCAAAACAAAAATGGCTGTAATTTCACTAGATGCCCACAAAGCCTTTGACCAAGTGGACTGGGGATACATGCACGCAGTCCTCCAACGACTTGGCTTCGGCCCTAACTTCACAGCATGGGTCATGTCCAACTATCAAATCCCCACCACACAACTCCAAGTTAACGGCTCGAGATCCGACCACATCCGTATCACTAGAGGCACCAGACAGGGCTGCCAGCTCTCGCCCTTGGTCTTCGCCCTATCCATGGAGCCCTTCGCTGCCAGAATCAGACGAAGCGAAACCATAAAAGGCATTCAGGTGGGAAACCGTGAGTACAAAATTGCACTCTACGCTGACGACGTGATGCTTACGATGACGGACCTCCCAACCTCCCTGGGGGCCCTATGGAAAGAAATTAAGTCATTCGGCTCCATGTCAGGATTTAAAGTCAACCTAACAAAATCTTCAGCACTCCCCATCAATCTATCTCAACTAGACGAGGCCGAGCTCGCCCCCCTCTCACCAATTCCCTGGGCCAAAGACGCCATAGAATACCTCGGAGTACAGATCACCGGAAACCCAGCACGCCTATACACAAAAAACATCCCACAATTACTAAGGACACTGCACAATGATCTCAAAAGATGGAAACAACAAGAAATCTCATGGTTCGGTCGAATCTCAGCCGTGAAAATGAACCTAATACCCAGATGGTTATACCAATGTGCCTCCCTACCACTGCAAATCCCACCCCCGGCCATACGAGCACTACAGAAGAAACTAATGGAATTTGTCTGGGGTGGGAAAAGGCCCAGGATCAACAAACGAATCATGACAAAAAGCAAACCCCTAGGTGGTATGGGAGTCCCTGACCTGGCCAGATACTCGCTAGCGGCTCAATTATCCCATGCCTTCGCCTGGGTGCAAGAAGCAGACCCACCATTATGGCGCCAAATCGAAGAATCCTGGTGCCCGGTCCCACTGCGGGATCTCCCACATCTGCCAACACTTAAACCACAACCCAACTCAGGACCATTGTCGGCCACGACCACAACAACCCTGTGCTGGAAAACCGCAGCGCGGAAATGGGGACTTCGCAGCTACCTGGGACCCATGTCTCCCATTTGGAACAACCCAGACTTCTCCCCTGGTAACCCACCTCGAGACTTCCACGCATGGATAGCAGGGGGCCTGGCAAAAACCAGCGACTTCATGGAAGAGGGCTCCCCCATCACCTTCGAGAGGTGTAAAACGAAATTCGGAGTGGGTGAACGGGAAAGATTCCGATACTCGCAAATCAAGCATTGGTTGTCCCACAGAGGGACTCGGGACAAATGCTCGAGAGAGCCAACAGCCCTGGAACTCACGCTAACATCCCCGACCAACAAAGGTAGAATCTCCACCATATACCGACTCCTCGACAGATCGGACCCAGCAAAGAAAGAAAGATATATGACGGAGTGGGAAAAAGATATTGGCCGGGAAATAACAGTAGAGAGTTGGGAGCAAATTTGGACCAGACTACATAAAAGCTCGCAATGTGTCACGAACAAAGAAGGAGGCTATAAGCTGTGCTTCAGATACTACATCACCCCCACACAAATCAATAAAGCCAACCCGGAGTTTCCCGCTGCATGCTGGCGAGGCTGCCAATCCCCCGGCTCCCTCTACCACTTAGTATGGACATGCCCAAAGGCAGAAATATATTGGAAAGAGGTGCTGAAGCACATAAAGGAAATAACCGGCCTCTCAATCCCATGGGACCCAGGCATCGTCCTTCTGGGCGAATCCGGCGACGGAGCATTCCCAATCACAGGCCATATCGCCCGCCTCTGCAACCATCTACTACTGGCCGCGAAGATCGCAATGGCTCGCTTATGGAAAGACAAAGGGGGCCCCTCAATTGCCCTATGGTGGGCCAAATGCTGGGAGATCGCTGTATCGGAGAAAATCACTGCAATACGCTCCGACTCCTTAAATAGAACCCTAAACATATGGGACCCCTTCCTTGACTATGCGTCCAAATACCCAACCCTCACCAGGAGGCCGCCACTCACCAGATGGCTCCAATGCAGTCCTCTCTACTGATCCCCGTCCAGTCCCCGAACAATCCAGAAATTAGAAGAATAATCACCCAGATCTCGCCCGCCCAACCGCCGCATTCAGGATCCACCCTCTCTCTCCTCCACCATATGACTCGAAATAGACTACAAAAGCACTAATTAACGCTCATATTGACCTGTACTGCGTTGTTGCATGTAATGTACTATCTTGTAAAAATCAATAAATTGTTGTTGAAAAAAAAAAAAAAGGTGGTATGATGACCAATAGGGAGCCAGTAAAGGACTCTCAGTGTGGGGGAATGTGTTCTCTGGGAGGGAGGTCAATGAGCAAGCGGGCCGCACAGTTTTGGATTCTTTGGAGTTTCCTAAATTGGAACGCCAGAACGTGTAGTTAAAGGCAATTTGCATAGTCTAAGCAAGTGAGGATGATGGTGAGGATGGCAGAGATTCTGTGTGGGTAGGTGAGGTACGGGAAGATACACCTTAGGACTCATAGGTGGAAGAAGCAGGTTCTGGATAGGGAGTTGATGTGTTGGGAGAGGGATATGTTCAGTTCCAGCATGCATCCTAGCTTTTTCACTGAAGTGGAGTTTGCCGGGTGGAAGAGAGTAAGGCGAGGGGGTAAGTTGGGGAAGGAGTGCAGTTTTTACATGGACTAGGATTTATTTTTTCCCAGAATTGAGAATGAGGTGGTTGGTTGTCATTCAGTGGTCAATATCCAGGCATGATGACAGATCTGGACGGGCGGTGCCTGGCCTAGCAAGTTTGGGATTTTGAGGATGATCTGGGTACCTTCTGCATAATTGTAGCAGGTGAGATTGTGGGAGTGGATGAGTACCGGGAGTGGTCTGAGATAGATATTGAAGAGGAGCAGGATAGGGACGCTCCCTGTGGGACCCCTTTTGTCATTAAGTGGGGTGAGAAGGTGAAAGGGTAGAGCTGCATAATTTGTGAGTGATTAGAGATGGAGGAGGAGATCCATGTGATGGCAATGTCTGTGAATCCTAGTGTGTAGCCTGTCTAGGAGAATGGTGTGGTCAATAGTATTGAAGACGGCAGAGAGGTCAAGGAGAATGAGTACAGAATATCCTTCCTCGTTCGCTGTTCATTTTAGGTCATTCCAAATGGACACTAGGGAGGACTCAGTACCTCAGAGGGGGTTCAAGCCGGATTGGGCAGGGTCAAGAAGGTTGTTGGCTTTAGTGAATTGGCAGAGTTGCTTGTATTTTGTCCATGAGTTTGGCTATGAATTGGGTGTTGGAAATGGGCCGGTAGTTCTGGGAAATTAGAGGGTTCAGCATAGGTTTTTTGAGGAGGAGTTTGATATAGGAGGTTTTGAAGGCTTCTGGGAAGACTCCTGATGTGAGGGATAGGTCAAGGATTGAGCGTGCGATACTGCCAGAGCAGGTTGATGTTCGTTTGTTTTTGAGAAGGGTGGTTGGGCAAGGGTCCGCAGGGGATCCCGATGGGTGTTTTTGTGCTCGGAGTGAGAGGAACCCCTGGTATGAGATTGTGGAGAAGGAGGCATAGGTGTGCATCAGGAGCGGGTTGGGACTGGGGATGGGAGGCAGGCGGGTAGCGAGTGGGATCATTAAAGCTATATTAGAGATGATGGCATTATGTCTATCAATAGCGATGTTGTGAAAATGTTTGGATATGACATCGCATAGGGGTTGGGAGTTATTTGGAGGAGGATTGAGCAAACTGCCTACTTGAATTCAGAGATGATTTTATGCAATTTCTTGCTTGGATTGCGAGAGTTCAGGATTCTGGTCCCATAGAATGCTTGTTTAGCTTTTATGATTTCCGGTCTGTAGGGTCTTGTTAGTTTTGCCCGGGGGGTTTTGTTTAGAGGGGTTGCGTTGGTTTGCCAGGACCGTTCCAGACAGTGTTTGAGAGTTTACAGAGATTTGAGGAGGGTGGAGTACCATTTGGGAGTGGGCCCAGATGTCTTGGAGGTCTGTTTTGTTGAAGTGATGGGCATGAGGCCGCTTGAGAGCCAGTGGTTGAAGAGTTAAATGGGGGGGTCCTGACTGGAGGGAGATTTCTCGGAGGGAGTTGAGGAGTGAATTGGCTAGATTGGGTGGGGGGAGCAGGGTGGAGTTTGGTGTAGCCTGGGGGTGCCCTTGGCAGGGGGTCAGAGGTGGGGATTGTAAGGAGAAGAAGATTGCGGAGTGATCTGTCCATGTTAAGGGTCGATCGGGCTGGACAGATGTGATGTTTGCCACACTGGAAACCGCATCAAGGGTGGGACAGCGGTGTGGATGGGCAGACAGATGCGTTGTGTCAGGATCTGAGCTTCTAGGTTATCTGTGAGAGAGCAGGTCATGGGGTTTGAAGGGGAGTCAAACCAGATGTTGAAATCACCTAGAATGTTGGTTGAATGTGGTTGACAGAGCGTGGCTGAGTGTGTCTGCAAAGTTATTGTTGTAGCACAGGGGTCTATACATGAGTAGGAAGCTGTGGGAGGAGGTGGGTGTGAGTTGGAATTTTACAAGTAGGGATTCATAATCTGTGGTGCTGGCTAAGGTGTCTTTGATAAGTACTGGAATATGGTGTTTGTGTCGGATTGCCTGCTCAAAAGCTTTGCTATTGTTTTTGAGCAGATGGTAGTAAGGGATCACATCACTCATGGTTTTGTTATAATTTCTGAGAGCTTATGTAACATATTCAAAAGGAGCTAGAATTTGGATGAGGCATTTCACATTATCCCATTACCTAGAAGTCAAAGACATGGATGATTCTGCTTCACCTTTGCATTGCATCACATACTTGTTTATCTTTTTGCAATGTCCATAGAGGCATGAAGTATATATGGAGTTGACGTCCATTAGATGGAAATCTCCTGGTTGTGGCCGAACGATGGAAGGCCATTCCCGGTTTGTAATCTTCTCAGCATCAGCCGTTCTATGACAGAATGGCTAAAATGGCTACAACTGATGTGACATAAGGCATTAGTTTGGCAACCTCTGTTTTTTTCAATTAAGTCCTATAGTGTGAGGTTCAAGCAGTGTGCAAAACAGGAGGCACATTCATAGTTTACATCCCCATTGTTTGGAAGATGTAGCTACTGTTTTTTTGACAACCACACTAGCAGTCAATCCATTTGATTTAAGCCATCCCAAAACCTTGGCAATGAGTACTGCCAGGATGTGTACCTTCTCTATGGCAAACAATAAATGAGATGCTCGTTGGCAAAGTCTTTGTATAATGGCAATTGAGGTATGGCAGCTTCGTTGAGGAAGAGGCAGTTGAGTGGCCATGGTGCCTGTAAAGATGCCCAATGTGCTGTGATGTACATATAATATGCTACCTGTCCACTGCCCCGTTTGCCCGTTATCATATGAACGGTGTCCGATGCAGACATCACCCATGCTGCTCAGATTATCACTAAAAGTGTTACATGAAGGTCAGTCACTGCAACTGTGGAAACATATGTGGAGTAAGAAACCTCATGTTTTGGACCAATGGCTTTAATTAATTTCTGAAATGCTTTGATGTACACCATCGAATAGGGCAGGAGTAGAACTGGCAACATTTAGGCCAGCTTTCCATTGTAAAAACAGTTCTATGATATTGCATAGAAAAGAAGTTTCAAATACGATTTCATCATTTTTACTGTTCTCTAATTTGATTTGGCCACAAATATATGCGGGGTAGACACCCCAAAGCCCCTCCCCGACCATCCCCTATATTCATTATCATAATTACCCCCCTGAGCCCCCCATATACACTTTTGGCCAAATTCGTTAATACAATTAGACAAATTCAAATTCAACCAATTCTTCCTCATTGTAAACTTCCTATTCCTGTAAAAACACACCAAAAGGATGGCTTCTGTACTACTTTGTAGACTTGGTGAAAACATTCTTGATGCGTGACTGTTTAAGAGTAGTAGACAGTGAAAAGGAGCTGCCAGATTGTTTTCTCTGTGACTCCAAAATCCCTCAGTGCCATGTTGTGTGCTTGGATTCCCACAACACACATGTGTTTTGCAAAGTGCGCAGATTGTTAGGTGGTCGTTGCTCTTATCAATAGTGAAAACATCTCAGGCACTTCATGAGGAATTTTTCACACTGGCAAAGTAAGTGATAGAGCTTCCTGTTTTGTTGGTGGCATTGGCAGATTCCATAGGAGACATCGGAAAAGAACCCCAGGCTGAAGGGTTGTTAGACTGCTGCCTGTTGCTCCCACTGCACTTCCAGTCATACTTGGACTACTTGCTACACTCGGGCTTAGTGCATTTATTGGACAAACATGACACTGGGTTGCACAGACACTGTTTGCGTTGTACTATGCTTCTGTTCCTCCTTAATCACATTTGCATTCACATGTCCATGGCTAATCGCGGCACCATTACCACCATAACTAGAGTGTATCAGTGGTGCTTGAATCTTCAGTTTACTTTGGCCTGTAGCTGTCCAGAGTGGGTCACTGGAATCATCACCACAATCAGAAATATGCAATGGTGAGGGAGGTCTCTTTCTGCAGCACATCCTTGTTCACTATTTGTGCCTGTACTAGTGGATGCACCAGGAACACCAGACGCGCTTGTGCGGTTTTCTGAAGAATTGGGATAGTTTGATTCCAAACTCAGCCACGCTGCTGGTTTTCTTAGAAGTGGGCATTTTCTTGCTTGCTCCAGCTTGCTTGTTTGGAGGCATTTTTTGTATGATGTGGGCTCTCAGGAAATGTAATCACTTGATTGATTAATTGATATAACTGCTCTTATTTGCATTTATAGTATTCAGGGATTGTTTGCAAAAACACAACTGTTCAGGAACATATATTATTCATATTTGAATCAAATTTGTTAAGAAATGCCTGGAAGTTAATCACATCGGTGAGAAACTACTGATTGCCCCAATTTCAAGGAAATTAGCGCACTATTTAAATTATACATAACTTGTCACATTCTCAGTATTTTTTGCTGCGTACTCACCTTTGATGTAGCAATCATTGCTTAATTGTGTTAGTTTCCTGTAGTGGAATACTTCCTTGTGATTCTTCACTGCACCCGCTTTGGTCCACAAAAGTACCCATTCATTTTAGAGAAATTAGTAATTTATGAAAAATAGCATAGTGAGTATTAGTATTGTTTCAAAAGAAAATAAAAAAATCAAGATGAATAAAATACTGTTTTTTATTGTGCATTTAGTTATTTTAAAACACCTTTTGACGCATAAAAAATAAAAACATATGTATAAAAAGGAAAGTAAGTACAGATACAAATATAAAATTATGATTATAACATTTTTCCACCATGAAGTCTATAAAAAGAAAGGTCAACATGCGCTTACATGATGATTGCATTTTCTACTCAGCTATTAAGTTTGGTCAATTCTCCTCAAGAATTCCTGCCATACCGAGTATGCCGCAGCAGTAATTACTATGGATTCAACTCCAAGGATAGTTGACCAAAATTGTCCCCAGAAATGTCCTCAATTTTGGAAACAAATTTCAAGTATCCTTTCACATGACTGGTTGTTAGAACAGGGGAGGCCGTCAATAAGTGACACCTGGTCTCGATTTTTCTCCTGCATAAACAACAATGTTGTTCTAGCAACGGGGAATTTGCCCAAGATCCCATCACCTCTTTTGTTTGAAGTAGATTAAATCGTAAGAGCAAGATCCTGCAGGGGGTGAAAAAGGGGAAGCTCTGGTATGAAGATTCTTTATCTTTTTTTGTCATGGAGGCCGTAAAACAATGTAATACATAAATACCAGAGTGCTAAAACATAATGTTGATTAGAAATAATAATAATTAAGTTCAATACATAAATTGTTGAAAATCTGAAGGCATTAATAGTGCCAATGAGAAAATGCATAACTTTCTCAGTTTTGCAAAGGTTTGCCTTACACTTCACAAAGTGTGCAAAGAGGAATTCTTGGAACTTTGCACACCCCTGCCTCAGACATGTGCAAAAGGGGTGCATTGTGTTCACGTCCATCATAAAGCATATTGCCCCTTCAGTGATTCCTTTCTGGGAGGATGCCACTTTAGGGTTACCCGAGGGCGGACTAGGAGAGCTCTGAGGTATCCCCTTTACACTGCGCCAACGGTCACAACAAGCTGTGGCGGCTCCTCTTCCCTCTGATAGTTCTTGGTCTTCTCATGTAGATGACAACGAGGTGACCTTGTCACAAGGGCAATCCAGTGAATTGTCTGAAAATGGTAGGATGATTAAACAGGGAATACAGCATCTGGGTAAAAGTGAGGAAAGATGATGGTGGTGTATGGTTGCCTTTGGTTCCTCTTAAGTAGACTGTTTTTAGGAGTCTACTTATTTTGTAGGTTGCGTCCTGCTTTCTCTTAATTATGTATAAAGAAATCTTTCCATCAGACTTGTATCTCCCTGATAGCCATTGTCTCTTGAGTTGGTTGGCTCACGGCTTTTGTTCCTGTGCCGAGAGACAATTCTGAAGGCTGCTTTGGTCCAGGATCTCAGATATCTTTCCATATTGGATCATTAACATACCAGAAGGAATCAGAAGACTATATTTAGGGTCTCACTTGTTGACTTCAGGTCTCATGCATAAGAAGTATTTCAGGTTTTTTCTAATGATCTACAGGCGCTCGCCTTTAAAGCGATTGTTCACCTTGGCTAGCTGTAGGGTTGAGTTTGTCAGCTGTTGTTGGAGGCAACAAATAACGAATAATCACAGGGCATCATTTTTATTTGGAATACATGGGCTCACTTTCACCCCATGTACTCTCTGAATTTTGACCAAGGGGGCAGTTAGGTAGCCATCTTTCCAAGGCACTAACCAGAACCTTTCTCTCTAGTCTTTCTGGTACTCCACACAGAGTGATGTTGACCTATTTCCCCAAAATCCATAGTTTACCAGTTAACTTTGAGACTGTATACTGAAGTTGTTAAAAAACGCCCAACCTAATTTAATTGCATTTGTATATGTTTGTATATCACGCTTCAGGCCTGATCCTGATTTACAAGCAGGACCAGGTTTCAAACCAGTGCTTTGTGATGCTGCCTTGTTGGCAAGACAAGTACGTTACCCCCGAGCTATCCTCCCGACCCTATCCTCCAGGCTGGAGATAAATGTGTCAGTGCTCCTTCTGCTTATAATTCCAAGTTATCCCGCAGGCTATTGAGCTCTGTGAGTACCTCTGTCTATCATTGAGGAGACCAGCCATCTGCAAGAGAAATCTGCTTGAGCACTGAGGGAGAAAGGCAGAGTCATTTTCGGTTTTCTTTAGTTGTGCCATCATGTCCCGAGATAGAACGAATAGGGGCGCCGCATCTGGAAACAAATTCTTTTCCCTGGAGCTTAGGGCGGCAGTGGCCGATGCCATTCAGGGTTGACGGAAGGCGCCATGCCTCTAGAATCAAGATTAGTTATGTATACCCACTGTACAGTGGCAACAATGCAGTGCAGGTGGAGGCTTTTCACGCAGGTTATTACAGTTCGTGGTAGTCAGTGCACACAATCATTTTGCAGAAGTCTATTCTAGCCTAGTCCACTCAAATTGGTACACAATATGTATGTTGAGAAGTGCAGCTTGTGGTGCTTTGGAAGGATGCACGAAGAGAATAATGTTCCTGAAAAGTAATACAAAGACAGCCAATGGCTAAAGATACGTTTCAACAATGTGAAGGAGCTGCTGAAATCAGTGTGTAGAAGGAGACCCTATTCTTAACATGGCTGTCTGGTTGTGTGAACATTTTCAAAGTGTTTAGGACCAGTGTTCAGCAGATATTGCAAGATGGACTCCACAGTATAACTGAGGACCCTCCATTTTTTTCTGCAATATTCCTTTGCATCACAGGTCTCTGTTGGAGGACTGGTAACAAGGTGGTGCGTGCTTCTGTGTATGTATTGTACAACAGCACATCACTCTAATCACGTGCTTCCGCAGCACTGATGTGCCCTAATACATTCTGCAAGCTGTCCCTGTGAGGAATCTGGTAGGGGGGAGCTCGGCTTTTTTGGACGTTTATGAATGCATAAAACGATCCATGTAATTCCATCTCCAAAAGGGTAATCTGATAATCAGATTCCCCTTTCAGCCCACGCTACTTACTGTTTGCACAATATTTCTGTTACTCTCTGAGGACCTACAGTTTGCTATTCACTCACTGCTGTGAATCCTCTTTCTGTGTTTGTCAAGGCATTGCCTTGTCTTGCTCCTTACCCCTCTGGCATAAATGTGCCAGAGAGAACGCGTGGTTCGAACTGAGAGATGAGGCTGCTCCCCCGAGACTGACACTTTAAAGCCACTTGTGTGTTGTAACTTTTTTACTGAAGTGCACACTGAATTTTATTGTTTTAATTGTGAATTGCTTTTAGTATTTTGATTATAGCACACTGCTATAACTCTACTTATTATTTGCACAATATTTCTGTTACTCTCTGAGGACCTACAGTTTGCTATTCACTCACTGCTGTGAGTCCTCTTTCTGTGTTTGTCAAGGCGTTCCCTTGTCTTGCTCCTTACCCCTCCAGCATAAATGTGCCAGAGAGAATGCATGGTTCGAACTGAGAGATGAGGCTGCTCCCGCCGAGACTGACACTTTAAAGCCACTCGTGTGTTGTAACGTTTTTATTGAAGTGCATGCTGAATTTTATTGTTTTAATTGTGAATTGCTTTTAGTATTTTGATCATGGCGCACTGCTATAACGCTACATACTGTTTGCACAATATTTCTGTTACTCTCTGAGGACCTACAGTTTGCTATTCACTCACTGTTGCGAGTCCTCTTTCTGTGTTTGTCAAAGCATTGCCTTGTCTTGCTACTTACCCCTCTGGCATAAATGTGCCGGAGAGAACGCGTGGTTCGAACTGAGAGATGAGGCTGCTCCCCCGAGACTGACACTTTAAAGCAGGGGTGCACAACTGATTTTGATAGAGGGCCGAAAGTACCCTACATGATGGCTATAGTGGGCCGAAAAGTAAATGTGGGTGGGGCGGTAGGCGTGGCGTGGCAGGAGGCTTTTTCAACCCCTAATTTTTATTAAACACTATGCCCCATAGCCCCCACCCCTCAAGCAAACACTATGCCCCATGGCTCCCACCCCTCATGCAAACACTATGCCCCAGGGCCCCCACCCCTCAAGCAAACACTATGCCCAATGCCCCCACTCCCCAACCAAACACTATGCCCCATGGCCCCCACCCCTCATGCAAACACTATGCCCCAAGACACCACCCGCTCAAGCAAACACTATGCCCCATGACACCCCCCCTCAAGCAAACACTATGCCCAATGGCACCCACCCCTCATGCAAACACTATGCCCCATGGCCCCCACTCCCCAACCAAACACTATGGCCCATGGTCCCCACCCCTCATGCAAACACTAGGCCCCAAGACACCCACCCCTCATGCAAAACTATGTCCCTTGGCCCCCACTTCCCAACCAAACACTATAACCCATGGCCCCCACCCCTCATGCAAACACTAGGCCCCAAGACACCCACCCCTCATGCAAACACTATGTCCCATGGCCCCCACTCCCAACCAAACACTATGCCGCATGACACCCACCCCTCATGCAAACACTATGCCCCAAGACACCCACCCCTCAAGCAAACACTATGCCCCATAGCCCACACTCCCCGACCAAACACTATGCCCCAAGGCACCCACCCCTCATGCAAACACTATGCCCCAAGACACCCACCCCTCATGCAAACACTATGCCCCATGACACCCACCCCTCATGCAACCACTATGCCCCAAGACACCCAACCCTTATGCAAACACTATGCCCCATGCCACCAAGCATGCACCATGCATACATACTCACACAGACCCCAACCCCTGCATACAAACTAACAAGCATACACCATGCACCCATACAGACCCGAACCCCCCACCCCAACTCAGCACACAAACCCACAAGCATACACCATGCACCCATACAGACCCCACCCCCAACTCACCATACAAACCCACAAGTATACACCATGCACCCATACAGACCCAAACCCCCCACCCCCAACTCAGCACACAAACCCACAAGCATACACCATGCACCCATACAGACCCGAACCCCCACCCCCAACTCAGCACACAAACCCACAAGCATACACCATGCACCCATACAGACCCGAACCCCCACCCCCAACTAACCATACAAACCCACAAGCATACACCATGCACCCATACAGACCCCACCCCCAACTCACCACACAAACCCACAAGCATACACCATGCACCCATACAGACCCGAACCCCCACCCCCAACTCAGCACACAAACCCACGAGCATACACCATGCACCCATACAGACCCGAACCCCCCACCCCCAACTCAGCGCACAAACTCACAAGCATACACCATGCAACCATACAGACCCCACCCCCAACTCACCATACAAACTCACAAGTATACACCATGCACCCATACAGACCCGAACCCCCAGCCCCAACTCAGCACACAAACCCACAAGCATACACCATGCACCCATACAGACCCGAACCCCCCGCCCCCAACTCAGCACACAAACCCACAAGCATACACCATGCACCCATACAGACCCGAACCCCCCCACCCCCAACTCAGCACGCAAACTCACAAGCATACACCATGCACCCATACAGACCTGAACCCCTCACCCCCCAACTCACCAAACAAACTCACAAGCATGCACGCATACAGACCCGGACCCGCCATCCCCACATCTCAACATACACTTCACTTGCACACAAACACATTCAGGCAGACCCAACACACACCCCACCCCCGCATCTCAACACACACTGCACTTGCACACCAACACATTCAAGCAGACCCGACACACACCACACCCCCGCATCTCAACATACACTGAACTTGAACACAAACACATTCAGGCATACCCGACACCCCACCCCCGCATCATATACATACAGACATACAAATACAAACACACACACCCGACACACCCCCCACCTCTCCATCTCAACATACATACAAAAACAAAAACACAGTCAGGACGGACCCGAGACAGACACACACACACACACACACACACACACACACACACACACAAACACAAACATACAGCGCCCCCCACAAAATATGTACTTACCCAGACGTGCTGGAACGCTGGCGAGGCTTCTGGCACTACGGCTGGCGTGGCAAGCAAGGCTGAAATGCCTTCCGGCATCAAGCCTTACTGGCCACGCCAGCCCTAGTGCTGGCACTCCATTGGTGCAGCACACACGCACTACGTGGCTTGTAGGAGCTGCGTGGTTCGTGTGCACTGAATCAATGAGGGCCAGTGTTTTGTCCGGCCCGAAAGACAACGAAGACTTTCCTAATGGAGGGCGGCTGATGCTGCTTGCGGGCCGCCCTCGATTAGGAAACTCTATGTGCCTCGCGGGCCGGACAAAAAGGCATGGCGGGCCGCAACTGGCCCGCGGGCCGTATGTTGTGCACCCATGCTTTAAAGCCACTCGTGTGTTGTAACTTTTTTACTGAAGTGCACACTGAATTTTATTGTTTTAATTGTGAATTGCTTTTAGTATTTTGATTATAACGCACTGCTATAATGCTACTTACTGTTTGCACAATATTTCTGTTACTCTCCGAGGACCTACAGTTTGCTATTTACTCACTGCTGTGAGTCCTCTTTCTGTGTTTGTCAAGGCTTTCCCTTGTCTTGCTACTTACCCCTCTGGCATAAATGTGCTGGAGAGAATGCGTGGTTCGAACTGAGAGATGAGGCTGCTCACCCCGAGACTGACACTTTAAAGCCACTCATGCGTTGTAACTTTTTTATTGAAGTGCATGCTAAATATTATTGTTTTAATTGTGAATTGCTTTTAGCATTTTGATCATAGCACACTGCTATAACTCTACTTACGGTTTGCACAATATTTCTGTTACTCTCTGAGGACCTACAGTTTGCTATTCACTCACTGCTGTGAGTCCTCTTTCTGTGTTTGTCAAGGCATTCCCTTGTCTTGCTTCTTATCCTTCTCGCATAAATGTGCCAGAGAGAACGCCCATGCAGTAGACAGGTGCAGCAGGCTTGCCATCAGCGTGCTAATGGTGCACTTAAGGCAAGCCTGTCTGTGCCCGTACAGGACCGCTCCGGGCTATGGGCCCCCAACTCTCTTACCACCAATCTCTCTCCTGGTCACATTAGATACTCTCACAATGCATTAACAGTGTTGGCACCGGCCGCGCATAATTGGCCCCCTGGCTTCTCTTTTCAGCTCTCTACTGGTTTGCTAGAGGTAAGTGATTCTCCTCCCTCTTTCCTTAAAAGTCTTCTAATTAATGCTCGTTCAAACGTGGCACATCAAGATGACATTCACTATGTCTTAGAGACCTACGGCCCGGATGTCCTATGCATCACCGAAACCTGGTTTAATCCACATTCTGGCCCTGGTATCATTCAAATGCCCCCCACCAGCTATAGTATTTTTCAACTGGATCGCCCCCTCCTAAAATAGGAGGAGGTCTTTCTCTTGTGTTTAGAAAATCCCTTAACTGTCAGCTTATAGATTTTCATAATAAACTTACCTGTGAGTTACTTCTCATTAGGCTTCAGGCCTCCCCCAAAGATTCCATATATTTTCTTATTACTTATCCCCAACCTGGCTATGTTACCAACCAGTTTGTAGGTGACCTTGTGCAAACACTGGCTGATCTTTCTCTAACTTATTCCAAAATAGTTATACTTGGTGATTTGAATCTTCATCTCAATCACCCCCCTGACCCACAAGCATCTAAACTTGTTTCCTCACTTGCTGACTATGGCTTCTTTCTCTGTAACCACAGTCCCAGGCTCACGGGTTGCAATCAGCTCGACCACATTTTTCAGATTTTCACGAACTGCAATAATTTTGCCCATTGCCGGTGCTATGGTCTGATGACCACCTGCTTCCCTTTATTCTCCCCCTAACTCAGCCAAAAAATAAATTTAGGACTCAACTAAAATACCAGCACCACTGGTCTCATGTCCCTCTTTAGTCCATCTTTGACTCAATTGAAATGTTAACTCAACAGGGCATTAAGGATGGCAACAATGCATGCAATGCCCTGGTTGAGGCCTTTCAGTGAACAGCCGATTCTGTGGCTCCTTCTCGGTTCTCTGCCGTTCGTACTCAGCCCTCTGCTCCTTGGTATTTCCCCGAATTGAGACTCCTGAAGCAATTATGCTGTTGTTCCAAAAGGAAATGGCATCGGCTTCCTGAATTGTCCACTAAGCTAGCCTATTTACGTGCACGTAACATTTACCAGAGCTCTATAAAAAAAGTGAAAGCTCAGTATTTTGCCGACCACATTCTGAATGCCTCTTGCTCTTCTAAAGAGCTCTTTCAGGTGGCCAAAGAATTGACTACCACCATACACCCAACCATAGGGGTATGCACACACAAACTGATTGTGATGGCATTGACTCTCTCTTTAGGGAAAAGATATGTAACATTCATGAAAGAATAATTACTTAAAGGTCAGCCTTTTCTACTCCCCCAGTCCATCCCCTCATTTGGCCGAACAGTCCCTAAATGACTTCAAATTTATGACAGTAACTGATGCTATGGTTTCAACTGCTCTGCTAAAGCTTAAATCTGGTTCTCCTGCTGATCCTGTCACGCTTTGTATTCTTCATGCTCTCTCTCACAAACTAGCCCCTCTTCTCACTGAAGCACTTAAATACTCTTTTTCGACTGGTCTTATTCCTTATTCATTCAAGCATGCTATGATCTCCCCTCTGCTGAAAAAACCTCACCTTGATCCGGCGGGGGCTGAAAACTACCGTCCTATTTCTCTCCTCCCTGCCATAATGAAACTGTTTGAATCCATTGTTACACCCCAGCTTTCTGTCTATCTGGAGATTTTATATATTTTTCACCCTCTTCAGGCGGGGTTTCACCCTGGAATGGGCACTGAGTTTGTTATGGTGGCTCTTCTTGATGACATTGCCTTGCTCCAAGACCGCGGGGAGGTTGGTGTTCTCATCCTTCTTGACCTCTCTGCGGCCTTTGATACTGTTGACCATCAGAGGCTCTTGCAATGCCTTTGTGATGCCGGAATTTCAGGCACCCCTCTTAAGTGCTTCTCTTTGTTTCTTTCCAATCGTCTTCAAACAGTCTCTCTCCCGCCTTTCAAATCCCCCCTGCTGCGCTTGACTGTGAGGTCCCTCAGGACTCCGCTCTCCTTTGCTGTTTAATTTGTATATGAGGGCTTTGGCTAAATTAATTTCTAGCTATGGGGTACAATTTTTCTTGTATGCAGAAGATACTCAGATTCTCTTTTGGCTTAATGCTCCCTTGGAGGACCCACCACAAAAATCTGAAGGATTGCATCTCGGCGGTCGGTACCTGGATGGTCAATAATTGTTTTAAGCTTAACAGGGAAAAGACAGAGATCCTTGTGGTTGGTCCAATCTCTGCCAGACAATCCTGGACCTCAAATGACTGTCCCACATCTTTTGGCCCATGCCCTGAACCATCTCCTCTAGTTAAGAGTCTTGGAATTAAAATCATGTCCTCTGGAACCATAGAGGCCCAAATATCCACAGTTTGACAGACAGTTGTTGTCAAGCTTAAAGTACTTAAGAAGGTTCTGCCTTTTCTCCCGTGTGAGTCTAGGTCTTTAATTGTGACCGGTGCCATTATGTGATCAATTGATTATTGCTATGGCATTTACCTTGGCCAGCCAGCGGTTCTGCTCCAACGTCTCCAGATCCTCCAAAAATCTGCGGCAACGCTTGCCTTAAATGCCCCCAGAATGGCTCATTCGCAAGACCTCCTTCATCGCTTGCACTGGCTCCCGGTTAGGAGCCAAGTGGGGTTTAAAGTCTTGTGTATGGCCCACCGTGCTTTCCACCATGTCGGGGCTGATTTTCTAAAATCAAGACTTGTATTGTACCACCCTAACAGGTCTCTTCGATCAGCTAATCAGTCCTTGCTGGTTGTTCTCCTTTTCCAGCGGGCTCGAGCAGGAGGAAGATCCTTCTCCGTGCTTGCCCCCTCACTATGGAATACACTTCCCCCACAGCTTTGTTACATTCCCGATTTCAGTTCCTTTTCGAAAACAGTTAAAAACGTTCCTGTTCTAGTTCTGATGCGCAGCCACACTTTCTCTGTTCAGGTCCATGATGCTGTTTGGTCTTGCTGCGCTCTATACATTTTGATACAATACAATAGTGTGCCCTGTGCCCTAATAAATTCTCCAAGCCATTACCAAGCTAGTAAAGAGGCGAGGGGTCTTCACTTTCTGTGCCTCCCAAAAAGGAGGCAAATGACCATCCCATAAAGGCATAGATGCCACAGAGTTCGGTGTTCCATTCTGGCTCCACACAATCGTTCCCTCTGTACACGCATTACATTTGAAACAGCACAAAGGAGGTCTACACAATGCCTACCCGATGTCGATGTATGGCTCCCAATACATTGCATTATCGCACCGGCCCCGGTCGTGAAGGAAAAAGCTATATTTGCCTCCCACATAAAGGCACCTGTGCATCTGATATTGCAGTCCCTGGTGTGCACTGACAGCCTTCACACACTGCTATTGGGAGCCTACGGTAAGAGCAGCACAGACGGTTCTCATTGATTGTACTTTCACGCGCTCACAGATGTATCCAATGGTACTTCAAAAAATATGAAATAGTGAACCTCTTTAATGCTTCCCTTATTCCCAAACAGTTCAGGTAATGGGTCAGGTGCATCAAATATCAGGGCAGAGAATATACTTACTCAGCCCTTTAGGCACCTTTTAATCTTTTTTTTATGTGCTGTTCATAGTGAGAGCCCTGGTCGTCTATGCCTGGGTTGTGATACATGCACATGCTGCAGGTCTACTGCCACACAAACCACAAATTCATAGAGAACCAATTGGGTCTTACAACGTGACTCATTATATATTAATGGATGCAGTTAAATTGGTACATGTACTTCTAAACCAGTTTACCCTATCTAGGTGTTCCCACTTTTACCCTATTAAGGGGCCGATTCATGGAACGAACGTGTGCCGAAAATCTTGGCGCAAGCAGGTGCAAGCATGAAAAAACAGACGCACGCGTGCGATTCATGGAAGTCCCTGCGCGTGTTTTCCTTGGGATGTGCACCAAACCCGAGCGTGGCGCACACGGGCACACGTCATTGCAACAGCTCAAACGCTGTGCGCGACGTGCACAGGGAAAGCGGACAACGTCCGCGCACAAACCAACAAGGGGGCAGGACACGGGGCATAACACGCGGAATGGGGAACAACGTGTGAAAAAGAAGGCATAACTGGGGAAGTACTGCTGGGAAGTACACGGAACGCTCACACGCACGCGAACCACACGTATTCATAGAATCGAATAGGGCAATTCCGTGCACGGGCAAAGACACGCACAGGCCTAAACATGTCCACCACACGAAGGCAGGCAGTAACGTCCCTGCTCATTACAAAAGTGTGCGCAAACAAAAAGCACGTATATACAGCTATGATGAATGTCCCATACTGTGGCCCCCTAGGATAAATGACGTGCACGCAACACACAGGCACCCCATAAAAAGAAGAAAAAGAGACAAGCGCCCCCCAGTAGCCCACATGCGTGCTAAAATGACACACGTAGTACGGTGTGGCAGCCAGGAGCTCAAAAAAAACATACGCGATCAACACGAAGCCCAGTATGGCTGTAAAAAAAAGGGCTACACGATAAACACGGACACCCGCTGTGTGAAAAATAGCGTGTGCGTATATTTCGGGGGTGCGCGGGATGTTTCACATGCAATAGGCCCTGTGTTAGTAGGGTACGTGTATTACTGGGGTTCGCGGGACATTTTACACGCGATTGGCCCTGTGTGAGTGGGGTACGTGTATTACTGGGGTTCACGGGAAGTTTTACACGCGAAGGGCCCTGTGCGAGTGGGGTACATGTATTACTGGGGTTCGCGTGAAGTTTCACACGCGATAGGCCCTGTGCGAGTGGGGTAGGTGTATTACTGGGGTTCACGGGAAGTTTCACACGCGATTGGCCCTGTGCGAGTGGGGTATGTGTATTACTGCGGTTCGTGGGAAGTTTTACACGCGAAGGGCCCTGTGTGAGTGGGGTACGTGTATTACTGGGGTTCGCGGGTTCGGCCCTGGGCGAGCGGGATACCACTCACCGTCTGCCTTGTGTGTAGAAGAACACGTAGCCAACACCCACCCGCTGTGAAGTAATAGCGTGTGAACCCCAACGGCTGGAAAAAACATGCACCGCACCCCACGAAAAGCACGTACAGAGCAATGGAAAGCCACGTGGGATCTTCAACCTGTGCCAGGGCAACGCCCGTGCACGATCCGTCACAGGAGCGCTTACGTGCTAAGGGCCTTTGGTCCAATGAAATCACGTACGCGTGCTGACGCGCTTATGCGCTAAGGGCCTTTCCTCCAATTACACGCTGATGTGCAATTTTTGTCACGTGCCAAATCACTCCGTATCAAGCTGGCCACGCAAAAACACACAGAAGACCACGCTCCTGCCCAGATGGCTGAATTACTGCCCCCAGAGCCCCGAGCACGCTCCCACCTGCAATCTGCTGCTGCCTGCTGCCGAAGTGCCCAGCTATTTGGTGCCTGCACGTCAGCCAGGGTTCCAGTTGCTGTGTCCACCCCTGCTGGAACAGAAGACTCCCGACTGAAATACCATCGCTCCACAGCCCTGCCCCAGGACCCAGTTGCCCACCCACGCCTGCCTCGGGGGTCGCCATGTCGGGGCAAACACCACCTGAGACCACTGGCGACCCCCAGCCAGAGAGGCAGAGGGCCACCAGCTTCAGTGTGAAGGAAGTTGGTGTCCTGGTGGAGCATGTCCTGGGGCATTATGATGCCCTCTTCGGAACATCACACGCCAACAAGGAAGGACGGGAGAGGATCTGGGACGACGTATTGGTTGCCATCAACGCGGAGGGGGTGGCACCCCGCGACATCAAGCATGTCAAGAAGCGCTGGGAGGACTTCAGGTCCAGGACCCTCCACAAGGCCAGGCGCCTCGCGGAGGGGGGCCGGGTCAGCATGAGTGACATCCAGATGAGGATCCTGGAACACGTATGCCCAGCGCTCCACGGCCAGATTCTTCAGAGGAAGACCCGTCTGGAGTTGAGCAGTAAGTGGCCAAGCATCGGTGTGCAAGACAGGGCATGTTGCAGTGTGCTGGTAGTCTGATACTTGCCTGTATGTGTGACATGGGCCATGTATGGATGTGTGTGTGCAGGGACATCATGGTCATGCATGTGAGACCAGTAATGTGCGAACCACATGGTTGGTGCATGAGTTCCAATGCTACATAGGGAGCTGTATGGCAAATGCACACATGAAAGCATGCCAGTGTCTGTTCTTGAACATGGTGGGGGTGTGAGGGATGGGTGCTGCTGTCATGTACATGTATGGTGCACATGTGTGTGTGTCTGAGAAGTGTGTCTGTGACTTCGATATGCCATGGACTCATGACACATGTCCGTGATGATGTGTAGATTCACTCATGCAGTGCGGTCACCGTTGTATGCACTGTGTCTATCTACTGTGCCTGTGGTGTACAAGGCATGATGCATGACCCTCCGGTGATGTGTGTGCATGGGATTAGTGTGAGCAAGGATGCATGTGAGTTTGAAGGCAACATTTTGATTAATAGAGGCCTTTGTACATGGATGCTGATGTTGATTGCAGGCGCCATGCCTGTTTATACATGTGTGTTGCGTGCATTCACGCATGTGTTGTGGAGGGACAGGATGGAAGTGACGTTAGACGCTGCCACTCATGTGTTATTGCTTCCTGTCTAAGGGAATATTGTACTGTACCCTGATGCTTGTGTTCTATGTCTCCCTCTACGCAGTGTCAAGTGAAGAAGAGGGCAGAGACGGCGCTGTGGAGACAAGCGGCAGGGATGCCTCCACTGGGCGGCGATGCAAGGCCCAGCGACCCTCCCAGGACTTGCCATCATCCGGGAGCGAGGGGGCTGGTGCCGCGTCTGCCACTACGGCTGTGGCGGAAGGGCCAGGTGAGCCCCCACAGAGGCTTGCAATGGCGGAAGACGGTACGGAGACATCCAGGTTGGTGGTCTCCACAGAGGAGGAGGAGCCCACTACTGAGCCGCACATGGGGCCTGGTGGGGGTAGTACCACTGGTGCAAGTGGTGCAGTCCAGGGCCAGGGTCAGGAGGCAGCACAGGTCACCGCGGAGGGGCCTGTGCATGTCCCTGTCCTTGACCCTGTGACTGCACCACCATGCACCAGCAGGGAGGCCCCAACCAGGCCTCTCCACTACCTGCGGACGAGGGGTCCCATGAACATATGGGTTCCGTCCTGATTGGTGTCGCGTTGCGCACGCGTGACATTCGTGATGACGTGCGTTCTTCCTGGGCAGAGAACGCACGCCATCATGAAGAGCAGCGTCGCAACGTGGCACTGTTGGGAGGGGCCCTGGTTGGTGGGTTCCTACATGTGACATGCACTCTGGCGGACCTCTCCTCCTATGTGGAGACTATGCGCCAGTCGTTCTCCCTGCCGTCTTCTGGCTCAGATTCCACCAGGGCCCCCTGTGGACCTGGCCTGACCAACACAGCCAGCTTGGTGGAGATCCCATCCCTGCCACAGTCGGGAGTCGGCAGTCCAGCAGGAGTCGACACCACAACTGGAGACCAGCTGATGGAGGATGTGCAGGCATCATTGGACAGGGCACATGGACAGCAGCAGGAGGAGCAGGCTCTAGGTGGGAGCAATGATGGCTCGGGGCCATCGACATCAGGGGGGCAGGCATCGGCCGGAGGACCCTGGAATGGATGTGTCTTCCATGTGTCTGCGGTTGGGTCAGCGTATAGGTGCGGAGCGGCGGCAGGCGGCAGAGGCGCAGCTCACCATGGTCAGGGCGGAGTTCTCCATGCGTTGGGCGTTGAGGCGGGCAGAGTGCCTTGGTGCGACTCGCAGGGAGTTGGAACAGGCCATGAGTGCCTCCCTGCGAGACCTCGGGGCCAGGACAGAGGCCCACCTCCAGCAAATAGACATGGAGTTCGATGATGCCCTGGCCGAAAACATCAATGAGTGACCCGCAGGACTTGCCCGTCGCCATTGTAGATAGTTTATAGTGTTAGGTTTCCTTTTATTTTTTTTATTTTGGGGCTTTTGGACTATGCCCCACAATTTTGTAAATCGTTTTTTTGTTAGGTAGGTTATTAGATAGGTTTCATTTTTTTCGTTGGGCTCATGGACCCTTGAAAATGGTATTGTACATAGTTGGATGTTGAATTTATTTGGACATTTTAATTTCATTTCACCATGGATCAATGGATTTACCTTTTTGCGTTTCATTTGGATTTGGTTTGGTGGACAGAGAGGTTTGGCCATTTTTCTGGCGTGTGGGACATGAGTGGGGGCCTGCTGGCAGGTACCCCTGACTGATGGGGGTGGGGGTGCAGGGGGACATGAGTTGGTGATCACTAGTGGAAGGTGACATGTGTGCTGGCTGGGGGGCATGGCCAGGGGTGCAGGGTAGTCCCCTGTGTTGTGGGTTGCCTGCAGAGGCCTTGGATGGGGTGGAGGGCACACCTGGGAGTACCCACACTGCCAATTCACATGTGAAACTCCCCGTGCACCCCATGAGATACACGTACCCGCTCTGAAAGTGGAATCGCTTGTAAAACTTCCCGCGAACCCCAGTAATACACGTACCCCACTCGCACAGGGCCCTTTCGCGTGTAAAACTTCCCGCATACCCCAGAAATATACACATACCCCTCTCGCACAGGGCCAATCGTGAGTGAAACTTCCCGCGCACCCCAGTAATACACGTACCCCACTCGCACAGGGCCAATTGCATGTGAAACTTACCGCGAACCCCAGTAATACACGTACCCCACTCACACAGGGCCCTTTTGCGTGTAAAACTTCCCGCAAACCCCAGAAATATACACATACCCCTCTCGCACAGGGCCAATCGCGAGTGAAACTTCCCGCGCACCCCAGTAATACACGTACCCCACTCGCACAGGGCCAATTGCATGGGAAACTTACCGCGAACCCCAGTAATACACGTACCCCACTCGCACAGGGCCCTTTCGCGTGTAAAACTTCCCGCGAACCCCAGTAATACACGTACCCCACTCGCACAGGGCCCTTTCACGTGTAAAACTTCCCGCAAACCCTAGTAATACACGTACCCCACTCGCACAGGGCCAATCGCGTGTGAAACTTCCCGCGCACCCCAGTAATACACGTACCCCACTTGCACAGGGCCAATCGCGTGTGAAACTTCCGTGAACCCCAGTAATACACGTACCCCACTCGCACAGGGCCCTTTGCGTGTCAAACTTCCCGCGAAGCCCAGTAATACACGTTCCCCACTCGCACAGGGCCCTTCGCCTGTGAAACTTCCCGCGAACCCCAGTAATACACGTACCCCACTCGCACAGGGCCCGTTCGCGTGTAAAACTTCCCGCGAACCCCAGTAATACACGTACCCCACTCGCACAGGGCCAATTGCATATGAAACTTACCGCGAACCCCAGTAATACACGTACCCCACTCGCACAGGGCCCTTTCGCGTGTAAAACTTCCCGCGAACCCCAGTAATACACGTACCCCACTCGCACAGGGCCAATTGCATGTGAAACTTACCGCGAACCCCAGTAATACACGTACCCCACTCGCACAGGGCCCTTTCGCGTGTAAAACTTCCCGCGAACCCCAGTAATACACGTACCCCACTCGCACAGGGCCAATTGCATGTGAAACTTACCGCGAACCCCAGTAATACACGTACCCCACTCGCACAGGGCCCTTTCGCGTGTAAAACTTCCCGCGAACCCTAGTAATACACGTACCCCACTCGCACAGGGCCAATCGCGTGTGAAACTTCCGCGAACCCCAGTAATACACGTACCCCACTCGCACAGGGCCCTTTGCGTGTGAAACTTCCCGCGAAGCCCAGTAATACATGTTCCCCACTCGCACAGGGCCCTCGCCTGTGAAACTTCCCGCGAACCCCAGTAATACACGTACCCCACTCGCACAGGGCCCGTTCGCGTGTAAAACTTCCCGCGAACCCCAGTAATACACGTACCCCACTCGCACAGGGCCCTTTCACATGTAAAACTTCTCGCAAACCCCAGTAATACACGTACCCCACTCGCACAGGGCCAATCGGGTGTGAAACTTCCCGCGCAACCCAGTAATACAGGTACCCCATTCGCACAGGGCCAATCGCGTGTGAAACTTCCCACGAACCCCAGTAATACACGTACTCCACTCGCACAGGGCCTTTCGCGTGTGAAACTTCCCGCGAACCCTAGTAATACACATACCCCACTCGCACAGGGCCCTTGGCGTGTGAAACTTCCCACGAAGCCCAGTAATACACGTACCCCACTCGCACAGGGCCCTTCGCGTGTAAAACTTCCCACGCACCCCAGTAATACGCGTTCCCGGCATTGCCGTGTGCTGTGTGGCGGCCATGTATACTGGTACAGGGTTAGCGCAGCCCTTTGCACTGGATTGGGGATTTGATGGCTTTTCCCTGCGCTGGGGGTGTTCTTGGGGGCGTAACAGGCGCTGCTGCAGGGTCGCTGCGCCACGGCTGGTTTCGATAGCTAAAAACCATGAATACGCTGTGCGCGAAAATGGATTTTAGCGCACGCGGCTGGCGCAGACAATCGCACGCGCACACTGTGCGCCAGCCGCGTGCGCCACTTGTGCGCTAAATTCTATGAATTACCCCCTAAGTGTGAAGGAAGATTTCATGCACTTGGCACTTACACACCTACATGTTTCGATCTGGAAACAGAACGGATCTAAGGCCTTCTTCAGGAGCCTCATTTATATCATCAATGAGTCACGAGAATTGCTCATTAGATTGAAATGTTTCTCAGTCCTGTCTTAACTGATATTAAATATGTATCACTTCCCTAAAAGCATCATAATTACAATGCCATCTGAGACAACTTTGATTGCCCACCAACCGCATTTCCACAATGTCCCCTTCACACCAACATCACAACAACAGAATCTGCAATCTTAACAAATGTTTAGTGTTTCATTATTTCACGTTTTTATGTAAGACAAAGTGACATACAATTGTATAAAGGAGCCAATGTGCCACTTTGCTCAAACTGCACACGTTATAAAATAAAGGCACAAATAGCCGGGAGCATAGCTCAGGGGCAACTGCTAAGACAATGCTGAGCAGCACAGGTTCGAATCCCGCTCCCACCCTTAGAGACAGGTCTACGGTAAAGATGCATTAAATAATACGCTAGAGTCCAGCTGCTGTGTGTGTATCTGTAAGTCTGCTGGTGGCATCCTGCTGAGGAGCTCGCAGCAGATAAACCCTTCCAGGGAAGCGAATCTTCTGAATTGATGTTGTGTTTGTGAATGTATGAAACTGGGAGACAGCGCTCTGCACATTTCTTTCGGGACTATGAGCCGTGGAAAAACATGGTAACTCACAGCTCGCGCAGTGTGCTCCCATTAAACGCATGGCAAATCACAGGTCACACAGTGTGCTCCAAATGTTTGGACAGAATGGCAAGATTGGTAGGGTAAGGGGAAGCCAAGCAAAGCATTTATTAAATATTCCTGGAAAGATTTGGTTAACGGGCAGAATTTTATGTTTTGTTTATTTCGGAAAGACCAGCCTCATTGCAATCCCCCTATTATGTTAAAGGTCTATAAAAGGAGGCTCCAGTTGAGTAACCGTACCTTACACCGCCTTGGGCTGTGTGCGCCTGCACGTATTCCCGCAACGCTCATTTGTGTTCTGCCCTCGGTGGAACTCGGTTGTTAACAGAAAAGCTAAAATGGATGCCACTTGGGTCTGCGTGATTTGTAATGGGAGACACTGTTAACAGCTGCACAGGCGGTGGCGGGAGGGGAGGGGGAAGTCCAGTAAAACTCAGCTCTGTTTTATTTTCAGTGGGCATCTGAGTATGAGGCTGGCAGTACACAATTGGGAAATTGGTTGGCTTTTGACTTCCCCTGCCGTTTGCAAACTGTTGTAAAAATGTGTGCTGTAAAATGAAGTACTGTACGTTATGAGAGTAGGAATTTGAAAGCCTGCATGCAGTATGCACAAATAAGAATAATACAATATTAATAACGTTCTAAATAATAACACGTTTATCTAGCACAGAATGCCATATTCCTCCCGCTTCTAAGCACTTTGACAATAGCTAGTATTAGTTAATAGACTACTCCCAAGCATCAATTAGACAGTTCAGGGCAAATACCAGAATATTCTGTTTCCTGAAACACCCAGGTCGCGCTTTGCCTTGTATGGCCTACTCTACTCTCAGATTCTATGCTAGAAATAATTTTTCATCGGATGTTTTAATTTCGACCTAATACTGTGGTGTTTGGTAAACATGCCCAAATGAACCCATCACAAGGATGTACGCTGCACCGCATCCGCATACCCAATGAGTGAGAATTGAGAAATGCACATTGTGGTGCATCCTTGAGTGCGGGCAGTCTTGGACTAATGAAGCTATGTGTGAACTAGCGGAGCCCTATACGAAAATGGCATTGTTCTCATATAGAGATACAATGCAAGAATGTCTTTTAATTATGCATACCCACAATGATTTGCTGTGAACTAGAGGTGATCTTGCAGGGATGGCTATTGGGTGGAGATGGGACATGCGTGTCTTATTAACCGAAATGCTCTATTCTACGCCTACATTCTGCGTGTTGTGGCTTGTGCTTTATAAATCAACAATAAACAAATACATTTGGTAGAACAAGTGTTTGTATTCTCACATGTTTTGAACAAACCATACTATTGATGGTATTTGGTGAATATGTGAATGACGTTTATGACACCACTATGTACAAGGATGTGTAAGATACATTTGACCTCAAAGCAGGTGTGTGACTGTGTATAACATCCAAGGCAATATAGGGACATTCTTTCAAACATTCCATTTGACTACGGGGTTCCACTTTGTGCCTTTTAGCTGCGGATCAAATATAGGATCATAAAGAATGTAACGCCCTTTCAGTTAGTGGTGGTTAGGGTTCCCAGAGTTTCAGTGTACAGGATTCCATTGCCTGCCTATGTAGCTGGAGGCCAGACTCACAGGTGCAGGAGCTGCGTTGCTGATGATGGGGCAGTGGTTATCCAGTAGCTCGCAAAGGCTGGTAAACGTGGGGCATGTTAGGCTCATCTGAGGAAAGCCAGCTTTTCGTCCACATCGGCTGTCAGGAAAATCGATGACTTTTCTCTAGACTGGCCTCGGAGATGGCAGGGTGACCCTTGAACCAAAAGGGCGCATTAGAAACTTGCCTCACAAAATGCACCAATATTGGTTTACAGCACTCATTTAATGTCCTGGTCTGCCTGGGTGTAATTTTGGGGGGCGGGGGTGGGGCAGGGACAAGGGTGTAATTTTATTTATTTATTGTTTGCTTGTTAGGTGCTTATACAAGAAATAGATTCTGTTTCAAAGCTCTCACAGGGCAGCAGGGAGGGAACATGGGTTAGTAGTTCAATTAAATACAAGAAATATGGGCAATGCTGCATGGGCATTCCACAAGCGAGGCAGGGTAACTGCTGTTACCATCAGCAGCTGGGAGAGGGGCAGCCCCAACCCCCCGCGCCTCTCCTTCCCCCCCAGCTACGGAGACATGCAGTCTCGGCAGCACAAAAGCCACGGAAGGGTAAGGTGCGAACAATCATCGCATCCTTCCTCCAAACAGCAAGGTGCTGAGCGCCATAAGGAAACAACCATCAGGCAGGGCCCAGGTTCAAAGGTTAGACAGTCGGCTATCCGGCCGGCTATCCGGCCGGAGGGCTGCGACAACAGCGGCCCCCACCACATACACAACAAAGACCCAGGGCCTCCCGGGGTCCTATAAATGAGAGCAGCATGCTCAGAGTAAACACAATCTGTTTGTGGACCCTGAACAGGGACCCAAGCAAACAGGAGGTTCACTGTTCACTCAGTGTCTTCCAAATCTTCTTGCTCTTTACCACAGAACCCACCCACCCTACAAAAGGGGAGAAGAACAAAAAGAAGTACAAGGCACTGTACGGTGCCCACAACAAGTCGTGGGACACAAGAAGGCGGCACGGGTCTGAGGGGGTAACCTCAGGACCCGGTGCCCAAAAGTATGATACCATCATGATATGTGATATTGTTATTGTCATAACCCATATCTTTACAATAAAATCCTACGGCCTTTTTATTGCCAACACTTGAAACAAGTTGTGAGCCTATCATTATGGGTGAGGGTTTGGGGTTCGGCCATTCCTAATGCATGCATATGATGGGTTCAGCAGTTATGGAGGGGGAAGGGACAGCCAAACCTACTATGCCTTGTGAGTATTCAGAACATGCAAGTGCAGGAAGGAAAAGGGTAGTGGGGTAGGTGCTGTGGTGTCTGTGCTCAGGGATGACCCGCAGATGAAGCGCAAGGTATGGTAAGTGCTATGCGGCCAGGAGACGTGTTGGGTGAATGTGCAAATCTCCGGAGTGGATGATGAGCTGAGGTAAGTGCAGAAGGAAGACAGATGCTGGGGAGTTTGGGTGTGAAAGTTCAGAAGCTCAGAGGATGCATGAGGGTCCAAGACACCAATCACAGCAACTGTGGGATTAGCAGGGCAAGGAAGAAGGGAAGGAGGAGGAAAAGAGGAGAGTCTTGAGGTGTTTTCAGAACTTCAGAAGGTCCTGCTCAAGACGCAGCAGGAGGGGAGGCTGTTCCAGAGGAGGGATCCAGCTGTGGAAAGCGAACAACCTCCTGCTCTCTGTTTAGCGAAACGCTTTACACACAGGGAGTTGCCGCCAGAGGAGCGTAGAGGTCTAGAAGGAGAGTATTTGGTGAGAGAGAGTTAGTTGCAGATAGTGTGGACACAGGTCCCAGACAGCCTTGTGGATAATGCAGAGGGATTTGAATTTGATCCGTGCAGCAACCAGCTGAGGAAAGCGAGCGGCCTCCCGGGGGTAGTGGGTGCAAGGGTGTTTGTCCCCCACAAAGTTTGTGGCAAACAATTTTATCCCACTCATTTGTCAAGGGCCATTTTCATTTTTCACCAGACCAAGTTGTGTTAACGGTAAACAGGTTCAGTGGTATTTAGGCGGATTTACCGGCTAGATACCACCAAACTCATAATGAGGCCCAAAGTCATCAACTTTGTGGCTCTTCCTGCTGCACCCCTCCGTCCCATCCCTTTATCATTTCCCCATGACTGTCCCACATCTACCCTCTTGGCCTGAGAGCTCTGGGCCTGTTCAACACTGTTTCTAACGTCTACCAATATATCACCTCAACTACAACTGCTGCTAGATTCAACTGGCTAAATATTGGCACTATATGCTCCATCCTTCTCACCCCACCACTGAAACTCTCATCATTGCCCTTGTGTACATTTGATTCAACTACTTCTCTAGCCTCCTCATAAGTTGCTTGATTTACTCAACTTTGCACCTCACAATATGAATATCCTCCCCAGCTCCTCTCCCACTACCAGTCACTTCCTCCGTTCCAGGTGGCTCGCCAGGCCTCATTGATCGCTCTCAGATTCCTTTTCCTCATCATAAATCATTTCATTGCCATTCCCCCACATTTTGCCTGAACGATTATAGGGTTAAGCGTGCGCTGCTGCAATCTGTTTGTGATTAACAGGTTCAAATCCCAGCAAAGTTGACTCAGCCTTTCATCCTTATGAGGTGAATAAAACGAGAACCAATTTCGATTGAGTAATAATTGTAGGTAAACTGTTCTATGGAAAGTACTTTGGATAAAAACACTATATAAATAACAAGTTATCAGTATCATTATTATTATTATTATTATTATTATTATTATTATTATTATTATTATTATTAGTTAAAGGATAGTTCCGGGACTTTTTTTTTATTGTCCCTACGGTTCGGCCATGTGTTTTTAAGCATAACTCGGTAGATCGTAGAAAACTTTCCTATGGACCTTACCCGACTTTTCGTCCATTAACGCACTCGAAATCAGCCGCCATTTTCTGAAAATCCTATCATTTCCCCCCCATCGACCTGGCTCACCTGCTTTTGCGGCACTAAATCAAATCCCCCGCCCCTGAAACAGACTTTATCAAAACATTCATATTCCCCGCCTCTATCCGTGACGTGACTGAGCTGCGTAGGCAAACGCGCCCAGGCGTCTTCTACGCGACTCCACACAGAACCCGGAAATCAACACAGATGAGCTCACACAACACAGCGCGCCACAATTGGGAATATGAAACTGTACTTTTAAATTAAACCGCAAGATTGTAAATTTGGTAAAGTACATTTATTTGACATCAAATGTTTTGAGAATATTCAGTGATTTGCATTTTTATTTGCTCACGTTCCAAAAAGTTCGTTTTGAGGCACGCGATGTTCCTTTGCTGTACACAGGGTCTTAGATCATCTCACAATACAGCGCCACAATTCGGAATATGAAACTGTGGTTTAAAAGCAAACGGCAAGATTGTACATTTGGCATAGTACATTTAATTTGACATCAAATGTTTTGAGAATATTCAGCGATTTGCATTTTTATTTGCTCACGTTCCAAAAAGTTCGTTTTGAGGCACGCGATGTTCCTTTGCTGTACACAGGGTCTTAGATCATCTCACAATACAGCGCCACAATTCGGAATATGAAACTGTGGTTTAAAAGCAAACGGCAAGATTGTACATTTGGCAAAGTACATTTATTGGACATCAAATGTTTAGAGAATATTCAGCGATTTGCATTTTTCTTTGCTCTCGATCCAAAATAGTTCGTCTTGAGGCAAGCAATGTTCGTGTGCAGTACACAGGGTGTTGGTTTACGATAAAATAAGCTCTTCGGTCGCACTGATAATCGCATGGCTGTTCCAACAACGAGGCACTAGGCCACCACAACGGTCTGTATGTTGCATCTAGCCGTTAGTACCGCGTAAGGGCATACTTGTACTTGGCGATCGTCCCATAAAATGGTCAGGGTGGTAACGTTGTTCACGCGGAGAAGCAACTGGCGGTTGTAAAAGCCATCCGCCGGTGTCTGGTACTCGTGACACAGACAATAATGAAGGATGTACCTGTTTTAAAAACATAAAAAATGAAATTAGTCTCACCATCAGATCTTTATTAAAATTATTCATTTTATATATTAGGTCGGGAAATTATTTCATAGCTAGGACAGTGCAACTGGGTATTATACGTCATTTCCAGTAACCCACCCCCTCTCCTCCGCCTTTTTCAGAGCCGCCTGAGCGCCAGTGGACCACTTCGTCACTGATATGATATAATATGGCATTTGCAACGCGCCTATACACAAGTGTTTCAAGGCGTGGCGAGGCAGGGAGGGGGGGAACAAGGAAAAGACAGACAACGATCCTACTAGGCCAGGTGTCATTCAGATCGCGCAAGTGCAGGGGTAGGGGGAAGGTAAAAGTGCAAGGGGAAGGGGAGGGGGGAAGTGGAGTACAAGGTAAGTAGCATAAAATAATAAATACATAGGGCCAGCTGGTGGCGAGTGCAAGGTAAGTGCAGAACAAGTGCTGGGAAGGGGGGGCTGTAGGATACTGAGACAGTCCCCCAGTGCAGGGGTTGACAGGGAGGCAGTGCAGGTGGAGAGTGGAAGGGCCCAGGACCGAGGTCGCAGACAGTGGACCAGTTGTAGCAGAGGAGAGGGAGAGAGAAAGCAGAAGCAAAGAGGAAGGTTTTGAGGTGCTTCCGTAAAAGTAGATGGTTCTCCTCAAGATAGTGCGCGGTACAAAACAATATGCCACATAGAACGAACAAGTACAACTTAACCCGTCTTTAAAGCTACTGTATAGTAATTAAATTGCGGTATAAACTCATCTAAAGAGTTACTTACATTATATTTGCATTTTCCATTGTGTCTGTGCGTAGGGCAGCCCCGAAATACCACTCCTTCTATGCCGACGTTATTTCTTCTAATGAACGAACATTAAATGGCTTTCGTTTCTGAAATTATATTCATTATCGTTTCTTACGTTATTGCACCACACCCCCAAAAAGAAGTCTTTCGGGATGGTCCCGGCCTGTCAAGGTCAAATAACAATAGAACCTTATACTGAGTCGTGGGCCATTCCGGCACCCGAGCAAAAAATCAAAGCAGCTGACCTTCACTTAAAACGAGCACACATTCCTAGTTAGCTACATTCAGTGTAAGGCCATCTCACAGGACTTGAAATTTACACTCCATCTTTGCATTTTGTCTGCGTGCTTTGCAGCCCCAGAGAACCATAAATACGGAGACATTCTATATTTTTTGAAAAATGATTTATATTACTGTTTGGTTTAATTTAATGCGCAAATGAACAAGGTTGGATAGACACATTGCATGTACACTGAGCAATCACTTTTATTTACACAATACATAGCTACACATATTCAATGGGCCTGCGACATGAGGAGACTCGAGAGCAAAGTCACAGGTGACACCCGGGTGGTTCGCACTACTGCACGGTGAAGGGAGGGGCAAGGGTGGAGAGACACATTGCATGTACACTGAGCAATCACTTTTATTTACACATTACATAGATACACATATTCAATGGGCCTGCGACATGAGGAGACTCGAGAGAACAGACAATCAAATTACAATCATTTAAACCGTGATGTGTATTTCTCAATGAGCTCTTCTTTAGGTGGACATGGAACAGAGGCAATGTTGGGTGGCAATGCAGTTGTCCCCTGCACAGGTTCATTCACAACTCCATGGATGTGCCTATCTAGGACATCAACAATAAGTCTCTCAATAAACTCATATTGCATATCCTCAAACACTGGTTTGATCACCCATTGTTTACTTCTTTTAGTGAAGGCCTTATTGTAGCGAAGCGTCCCTAAAGTTCCGGTCGTCCTACTTTGTTGACGGCCAACATTATGGTTATGTGCCAAGACCGCTAGAAGAGTCCGATTTATCATGCCCTCCATGCCAAAATGCAATCGTTTTGGCCTGTACTTTAGGCACATATTGTGGAACACCTCCAAATCTCCTGTGTGGCAGAATTCCGTGAGTCCCCTCAAATCTCTTGTTATAGTTTTATCAAATACAATCTTTTCAATGGCTTTGTGAGTGGGTGATGAAGGAATCAACCACTTCTTCTTCCGTGCCTCCTCTGTGGACAAATGGCCATGTTCACAATTGTGGAAATGTTGGTTTGTGTTCCAACGGTGAACGTTGGTACAGTGTAGCATTACTGACCGCCATTTTTCCAGTAGAATTTCCAACGACCCTCCACATGTTTTTGAGCTCCACCAAAGATGGTTGCTGATTGACTTGGACCACTGTGAAATACCTTGCATATCTTTTTTTTTACCTGCAGCCGACATTTTTTTATTGATTGTTTTTGCAAGATGCCAAACGTCAAATTGGTGATTTATATTTTTGTACTCTTCTCTCATTGTCTTGGCAATTGAAACGTGTCTGTCCGTGGCTATCAGGTCGATCACCATTCCCCGCGATTGTAGTTCTTGCAATGATGCTACAAAGCCAACTTTCTCCATGGCCACTGAGGATGTACTTTGTGACACCTGCACGACCACCGAACTCACAATTTTCTTACTTTCCATGTCCTGAAAGTGGTAGGTGCAGTACTTGTCTGAAAATCCTGGGCTGTCGCACTGTCCATCACCGGCTAGCTTGAACCGTTTGCCCGCGAATGTACTATCAATAGACATTTTTTCCATTCTCCAAGCTTCGCTAATGGCTGGAAATCGATAATCGGTTTGGTATTTGTAGAACTGAGTTTTCGCAATGAAATGGATTCCCACAAACTGAAAGAAAGACTCTAACTTTTTAAAACTTGAACCACTAAAAAGTGCAGCCGCTGCACAAAGTAGATTGCCTGCTGGCAGTTGCCCCAGCATGGGTTGTGCAGACCATGAGAAAGGATGATATTTTGTACAGGTGGCATGTATTTTAAGGTTAGTGCCTCGAATTGCACGAGTCACATTAATCAATGGCTCCCCACATACTTCCCCACCAACCGAATGCCCACATTTCATCCTAATAATGATATCAATCAAACAACTATCGAATACAATGAATTTGGCCTCTTTCCTTATACTGTCACTCTGCATCCCAGCTGGTTCGGCCTGTAACGTTGAGGACATGTCACTCACATGAAAGGTAGAATCTCTGATATCGTCTTCCGCTATGTTCAGTGATATTGATGGTGTTTCATTGTCGTCCACTTCATTCTCTTCCATTGCAACATCTGTTCCTTCTCCGGCGATGGGTGAATAAAACAATTTCTTCAACTTTCTCGCGGTCTTAGTTTTTGCGGGTGTGGATTCTGTGAATTGATCTCCGACTGCATCCGAACTACCAGGAGGACATTCACTATCAATGGCTGGTGGTGGTATAGATCCGTTGTCAATCACTTCATATTCTTCCCATTGGCATGATGCATCTCCAGTCTCAAGTCCCTGCCAAAAGGTTTTACAAGCAACATCTCTCGTTCGCTTCACTGTCTGTGTAGATCTAGTTCGTACACCCACTCGCAACTAGAGGACAGATTGGAAAAGGGATGTTCAGTTTAAACACAACTTACAGTATTGAACGATTAACAGTGAAAAACAGCATAATATAGTGACCAGGACACTAACCTTCTTTTGCTTAATTTTCTTTGAAACTTTCTTGCCTCGAACTTCAACATCAGGATGCTGTTGCTCTGACTCGTGTGTGCATGTCTCCACTTCCTCTTGCGCTGCAACGACTATATTTTCATGATAAGCATATCCATCACGCACTGACGCTCCATCGACTCCCTGAAACATAGAACTTTCATTAGTATGTATAATAATATCGAAAACACAAAATGTACTTGGGGACCAATACCCACGTACATCTCAATAGCAAAACACGAATGAACGCTTTGTGTAGAACATTCAAACGACAATTATTCACGCATTGTTTATCTAGTTAGATGGAACTGTCAAGATCCATACCTCGGGCTCCTCATAGACTTCCATTGATGATATTATTGAAGATGATGCTTCAGTAACTCCCTGAAACACAGTAATTGCATTAGTATGGTTTTCTATTTTGTTAAAAAGAACATAAACTTTGTGCAGGCGTCAACGGCTCATCTAAATAGACCTGCATAAATGATCAGTTGTCTAAAATAAATAATGGATATGTAAATATGATTTGATTTGCTCGATCGTTGGAAGTGTCACCACCCAGAGATCTGCATCAACTACTAGGGGTGATGTTCTTGTAGAAGAAGCTCCGTCATCTCCCTGAAACATAGTACTTGCGTTAATAAAGAAGGAAGTATAGCGGATGTAATCACGTCATATGATTTCGCTTGATCGAACTGTCAGTATCCATACCTCGAAATGCATAAGAACATCAAGGGACGATGTAACTGCGGTGCACACTTCTGCAAGCTGTTGCGCCGACCCGTAACTGCATGCTCCCGCTTCTTCTTGGACTAATGCTCCATCGACTCCCTGAAACATAGGACTTTCGTTAGTAATGAACACAATATTGAAAAAAGAAGAGACATAGGAGGGCGACGACAGAAGGACATATCAATGACTAAAAACGAAAGAAACATTGTGTGTAACAATCACGCTACAAGAATGCAAGATCTGATGATCTCCATCGATGGAACTGTCCGGAAACGTACCTCGAGCATCTGAGTGACATCAACGGTAGTCGTCAATACGTTGGACTCCTCAGCATCTCCCTGAAAGACAGTACTTGCATTATTTTGGATAACAATAATTATAACTGAAAACAAAGACTAGAGGACAAGTACAGTCAGTGGCAGAATAGCCAAGTAAGATTACCCGATAGGCGCTTGAAGTGGCTGATGACTGCAATAACGACACGGATGGAGAATCTTCCGCCTTCATATTGAGTGGATACATAAATTGGGAAATTATTGTTAGCTAATGCTACACACTACCGCAAGGCCGAGAGATAAATACGTAAACTTGACTCACCAGTGGAGGGATGTGGACGAATAGAGTGGGAATAGCGGTTGAGAGCAATTTTCGCCTCGCTCGCGGTGTGTTCTTCTTTATTAGCAATGATGTGGAGTACATGTCAGAGGTAAAGTGCCTGCTGCAGATGCGGTATCGATCACCCCTCTTGTCCGCAAAGACTTCTAGGACTCTACTTTCAAGCTCAGACGGTGGATATCCGCAATATCGGACCCATTCTCGTATCTGATCTATTGTCTTAGGGAAAACATGCATTATAGTACCTTCAGATTTATTATGGGTCTTCGAAGGGCAACCGCCAATGGAACAGGCAGGCATTGTGGAAAGTTCTGAAAAGTAAAGATCAACAATTCTCTATGAATACCAATGTGTTAAAAAATTAAATGACACATAAAAGGTTCAATGCAAGGTTCGTTTTGGTTCTTGTAACTATACACGTTATTCACATGCGGATAAGTATTTGAATAACTTTAAAAAAATAGAAAAATAATTTGACTAAACTCAGAACATGTGACTAGTTCCTTGCATGTACTGTCTTGAACGAAAAGAAATTGGACGCAAAATGATTATGGTACATGGCCTTACCTTGACGAACAAACAGTTAGATGCAGGGATCAGAGCAGTTTCTTGTCGTAGAACAGGGAGCAGTTCACAGGTTGCAAACTGACGAGTTTCCTCGAAGTGGTCACGGAAGTTCGCAGAGACGAAGAGCAGATAACCAGCACCTTCACGGGTTGACTAGCAAAGCGCAAAGAAGTTCTCATTAGAAATATGAAGTGGGTTATAAAGAATTCGAAACAGGGGTGTGTTTGTGAATGAATGACGTGTATATGTCGTGGCATTATGCGGTTTGCAGGGGGCCGTCCAGCGTGAGGGGGGATGCTTGGCAGGAGACACGGGGTCTGGAGGTAGACATGGGAACAACAACCCATGCTCTATAGACCACTTTGAAGTGTACATGGTCTTTGGCACCTCTTGGCCTTTATCGCTCCCTGACAGCTCCACTTGGCAGCGCAAGTACCCCGGTGCGAACTGCCTTTGATAGGGCGGGGGGTGGATTGGGGCGGTGGTCGTGCAGACAAGACACAGGAAGACTCGTGAATGGAGACACACTTATGTGGATTGCAGGGGGCCGTCCAGCGTGAGGGGGGATGCTTGGCAGGAGACACGGGGTCTGGAGGTAGACATGGGAACAACAACCCATGCTCTATAGACCACTTTGAAGTGTACATGGTCTTTGGCACCTCTTGGCCTTTATCGCTCCCTGACAGCTCCACCTGGCAGCACAAGTACCCCGGTGCGAACTGCCTTTGATAGGGCGGGGGGGTGTGGATTAGGGCGCTGGTCGTGCAGACAAGACTTGTTTGCCGCAGGGCCTCACCAAGGAGAGGCCATCTCACTGCATGTAAGAGGCAGGCTGAAGGATCTAGTACATGGAAGGCAGGGGGGTGAGTTTATAAATACCTCAGCCTCCCAGGAGAATATATGGGTGCAGTTCACCCTGGAGACCCTGGATGCCTAGGCAGTTAGTCAGCTGCAGGCTGGCCTGTGGTGGCAAGGCGGCATGGGCCAGAGGGGGTCATCTCTGTACCCGGTGTCCAAAAGGATGATTTATTACGATCAACCATATTGATTATTTACCTATAACCATGTTTTGTATCAATAAAATCCAACGGCCTTTTATTGCCAACGCTTGAACAAAGTGGTGTGGTAAGTATTTTTGGGGGAGGAGGCAAGGCCGGGAGGCTTGATGCCAACCCGCAAAATAACATATGTATGTCTGCTGCATATGGGTTCAACGGTTATGTGGATTGAAGGTGGGCGGCCAGCGTGAGGGAGGATGCTGGCCGGAGACATGTGGTGTGACAAAGCAAGGCACAGGAAGACTATTCAATGGAGACACACTAGATTCATTTAAAAAATCAAAACAACCATTGTTAAAATATATGTTGGGTTTTATTTTAGATCTTTATTTCAATTGAACATAAATAATAAACATTACACATTGTAAAGTTCCGGTTGCAGCACATCCAGGGAAAATCCGCGGTATTGTCCACTGTCGCTGGGGAAATGTTGTCTAATGGCAAGTACCGCACAGGCAGGTATTACTCTCCGAACGCGGTGTCCGAGCCTCCCGTGAAGCCACCAAGTGAAGCAACGATAGGCCACCAGCCTGTACCACCTGTGAAAATGAAAGATGCAAACTGTATTAAAATGACAAAACTTTCTTATCACTGTCGATTCAGGTAAAAAATGTCATTCTGCTTTGAAAAAAATTCTATCTAGAAAATGCACAATATCGAACCAATTTACATGCGTTCGAATGATATGTAGATGTAATTTTATATGTGGGAGACGACCATGACATAGTAGTGGCATCACTGACATCACAACCAGAGTATACTTACTCGTTACTCGGATTACGCGGACGAACAGTGCCGCGAAGTTCGTGCATAAGCACCATCATCATCCTCAACACGGTCCGTGAGAGGCAGGCTTCCCTGAACTCTGGCAGCTCGGTGATGCATTGCGGACTTGGCTCGCCTTCCGAAATGTAGGCCAAGCACCCGGAATTTTCACGGCAGCAGCAGTTCTCCTCCTCAGTTGGCATTAGCTCGCACCGATTGCACGTGCACCAGGTGGAGACGCCGTCCATGCGACATGGTCCAGGCTCTTCATCCGTTGACTGGTCCTCCCAACTGCCGTCCGAATCCCCATCGTTTTCGCGTGCTTGCCTTTCCAGTAGTTCTTCCTCGGTGTACTCGGGCTCGTACATATACGGCATTATTGTAGCCATTGTGTGGTAAAGAAAGTAAAATAATTTACAGAGATGGTACAGGTGTTCACAAGGCCTAGAAGCGGCGAAGGTAGCTGACCAGAGCACAGAAACGAGTCACAGAATACTCAAAGTAACACACAGAGAGTAATGGAATCGAAAATCTGCTGCTGTGTGTTGTGAAACGGTGTGTTTATACTTATTGAGGAAAGAGGCGTCCTGCCATTTCCATGGCGACACTTCATTAGCTGAGGCGCAGCGATTGTTGACACGAAACGTGCTTTGGCGTTGGGAAATGGGCGGTACGCGTCTGCTGATGTCAGGCTCAGGGGCGGGGGATTTGATTTAGTGCCGCAAAAGCAGGTGAGCCAGGGCGATGGGGGGAAATGATAGGATTATCAGAAAATGGCGGCTGATTTCGAGTGCGTTAATGGACGAAAAGTCGGGTAAGGTCCATAGGAAAGTTTTCTACGATCTACCGAGTTATGCTTAAAAACACATGGCCGAACCGTAGGGACAATAAAAAAAAAGCCCCGGAACTATCCTTTAACTCCATCACCTGCCTCTCCCCACCATGAATTCTTGTTTTAAGCGGCCTATTCAACCTCCGTGTTCATGCCCCCATCAGGTGCTGCCTAATTTTTCCACTGTTTTTCTATCCTTGTACCTCTCCAATGGAATACCTCCTGCCCCTTAACCCTACCTGACTTCAAATCCTCACACAAATGTCATCTTGCATTACTGAAAGGGGAATCTGCTTTAACCCAGCACACCTCCCCACCCCCTTCACCTCCTTTCCTTGTTGTACATACTGTTGTTTGAGCCATCCATCTGTATGCTATGATCTGATTCTCAGTGTCTATGGTTTCTAACGTATAATGTCAACCTTTCATGTCCCCAGTCCATTTTGTCACTTGAATTCCCCCCCTCCGCCTAGAACACTGCATATTATCACTATGACCTATTGTAAAGCACTCTTTGTTTTCTTTCTCTTATAAAGCATTTCTGATCGGCAGGGCTCACATTCTAGTTCCATAAGACACAAACAAAAATAAAATACATCTTTTGGGTATTGTTGAACGTCCATAAAAGCTGTCCTAAATTCAGGAATCTACAAGTTTAAGACAAGCAGGGCCTGATTTACAAACCATTTCTCAATGGGATTGCACCATTGTAAGAAAATGGGCCTCATTACAAGTATGCCAGCCCGGAAATAGCATTGCAGGTATATCCGTACTGGCACACTTTTCCGGACCGGTGTAGTTTGAGTTGCGATGCCGACAACACCGGCATTGGCAGGGACCTGTCATGCCCGGCAGCACCGTTGCCGGTATCTGTGGAGAAACGCGGCAGCCGTGCCAGTGATACCGGCATGGCATAACTAAGGTTACATTCAGAGGTGCACAGAGACGCAACCACCGGCATGGACATGCCGGTAATAACGTGAAAAAGATGCTGGAAACACTGACATCGCAGACCAGGCATTAAGTGGAATCTGGTGTGTAGAAACATGCCACAGATGCACCTAATTAGCACAGGTGGGCCCAATGGGCTGTGCACAAAAGGACCACTCCCACACCCCACACCCCTTCCAAAACCACAATGCAACCATTAGCACTAGCAGTACAGGAGCTGGAGGACATGCCTGCAGAGCTACTGATTGAAGAGGCAATGAGGCGGAGGATGCAGCGAAGGCGCATGAGGAGAAGGAGGGCCATCATGGCCCAGAAAATACCCATTGTGCAGCAGTTTGTACCCGACAGGCAGCCAACAATCCCTCGCCTAAGGGCCACCCCATTCAATCTCACCCCCTCTCAGATCCACACCCTGTACCGCCTAGACAGGTACACCAACACCACTGTAGTGGACCTTCTACATGATGACCTGGTGAGCTTCATAAATATCCGGACAGCTATCCCCCCTTGCTGAAGGTAGTGTCTGTGCTACACTTCCTTGCCACAGGCACATATCAGCACACAGTGGGGTAGCTGCATGGAATCTCTCAACCCTGTTTCTCCTGTGTGCTCTTCCAGGTGCTAGATGCACTTCTGTCCCACATACGCGACCACATCAGCTTATCACGGACAGCGGAGGGGGTGAATGCAACAAAAACTGCATTCCCATGCCTAATGTAATTGGTGTAGTCGACTGCACACATGTGGAGCTGGTGGTCAGGCATGCTGTGGAGGTAGTGTACCGCAACAGGAAGCTGTACCATTCCCTCAACGTACAGATAGTGTGTGATGCCCGCCAACTAATCACACATTGCGGTGCAAGTTTCCCTGGCTCTACACATGACTCCATGGTGCTGGGCAACTCCACGCTGCCCCGCTACATGGCACGACACACTGGACATCATACCTGGCTGCTGGGTGAGTCTAACTACAAGGGCATGTGGACTGTTGTATTGGGGGGGCAGTAATGAGCATAGGCAACCTGGCTGCTGGGCGAGTCTAACTACAAGGCCATGCGGATTGTTGAATTGAGGTTGGGGGCAGTAATGAGCATAGGCAACCTGGCTGCTGGGTGAGTCTAACTGCAACGCCATGTGCACTGTTGAAATATGGCCCAGCATGAGATGCATAACCACTGGATGTGCACACTGCATGTATTATTCCATCATTACTCCTACTGCAATATCCCGTAACCTTTACCAAACCCCTGTGAAAGTGCACAGAGACTGGATATGTCATCAAAATGCAAATACCGAGGTAGATGAGGAATAAGACCAAGGAACCTTATTGCCCACAATCTGCATATTAACAAACCTCACACATAGAACGTGACATGCCCATACACAGCATTGTGAGTGCATTAAATTTGCAAGTGTGTAGGTGTAACTGAAGGTGCAACACAGTAGGAACATGCCAATGTGCAAGGCCTTGACAGTCGTGTCTCCATGCATGTAAAACATACAGTGCATACATAACTATATGCATTTGGGCCAGCAGAAAACATAATCCACATGTACCAGAATGCACCACTCCATGATGACAATAAATGACTAGCAAAAACACAGTCAAGGAAACACACAAGTCATGATGCTCTGCCAGAGATTTCAGTAGCTGCCGCACTGAAATAATGTGTGACTGCACACACATTTCACAGTTAACCTCCTTGTCATGTCTCCTTAAGAGACACATTTAAATTGAAAGCATTTAGACCAGATCTTTCAGAAAGAGGAAATCCTTGACTACCACTAATACATGATTCTAAATTGGCGGCCTCAACCAATTCACCATTTTTCATCCCTAAATACACTCCCCCACCCTTATTGCTATTATCTAACCCTTTGCCCCTCACACATATAACCCATCAATATGTGTTCTCGTCATATGGGTTACGATATATAAGGATGTCCAGATGAAGATTTGTAAATAGAGACTGCATACCGTTACTACCACCAAATCACAAATGCCAATCATGTAAACGTGAAAAGTAGCATTGTACATGGACAGTCCACTTTCATTTGTAACACATTAATGAGATTTACATCCATTGGTGTCAGTTGTACGGAAATTCTCAGAGGGGAAGTTGCCTGTGAATGGTCCATGTGAAAGCAACTGCACAACACACAGCCCACATGCATCATGATTAAGTTCCCTTGGGGTACACATAAAAGAACCTATGCTATGTAAAGGAATGATTGCCTGTGCATGTCAGTCTTCTCAAACGAACATTATACAGCTTGTGCCAACATGAAATTACCAGGAAATTGACATGTACTCTTTCTCTTGCTCCCATGCAGATGATGCCGGGTATCCCCTAATGCCATGGCTCATGACCCCCATCAGGCAACCCCACAACAGGCATGAACAGGCGTACAACCGTGCCCATGTACGCACTCGCTGCACCATTGAGCAGACGGTTGGCCTGTTGAAGGCCAGCTTCCGCTGCCTCAGCTGATCTGGGGGAGCCCTAATGTACAGCCCAGAAAAGGTAGGCAACATTGTGCTAGCATGTGCCATGTTGCACAACATGTGCACCCGGTGCAACACTCCCCTGCCCCCCGATATGCACATGCTTCCACCAAAGGAGGAGGACGATGATGATGAGGATAATGCAACGCGCCATGATGGCAATGATGGACATGCCATACGGCAAGAACTAATTCACCACTACTTTTGAGCAACTATAACAGACACAGCACTGAACATCAAGCACATTGGGTACTGGACATGGATCACACTGGGCACTGGACACTGCATATGAATAAATGCACTCACACTGAAAGAGCAATGTCCAGTCAGGTTCTTTTTTTTTACAACACCAGATATATTGTGACAAGATCAACTATGTACAAATGTGATTGTCCTTACCTACCACTACAATCCCGTCCTACTATCCCCACATCCCCTCCCCAACTATCCCCGACACACCCTCCCAACTATCCCCCCACACTCCCTCCACAAATGTCACTCCCCACACCCCCTCCCAACTATCTCCCCCACACCCCCTCCACAACTGTCACTCCATACACACACCCAATCCTTGTCCTATTTACGCCCTCTTTTGTTGGAGGGGTGTGCCCCTCTGCAGGGCGAGTGAGATGCTGCAATCTAGGCAGAGGGCTGCTTTGCCAGTAACTTGCAGGTGTCGTACTGGAGGATGGTCCCAGTGGCGTGGTCATGTTCTGTTGTTTGGCAATTGCCTGAACACACACAGCAATTGACTCCACCAAGGACGAAATGGATCCATTGCTCTCCCTCACACGCCATGCAAGATGGTAACTGTCTCTGTGGCTCTGCCCAGCATGCGTGCAGTGTTCCTGGGGGTGTCCTGCATTGTCTGCCGCATGAGCAGGGCCTCAGCAAGGTATTGCTGCACCATTGTGTGCATCGCTTTCTGACGTTCCTCCAATCTTGAGAGGCTCCCCTCAATGTCACGTGCAGTACGTAATGGAGCTGGTTGTATGGGTTGTGGGCCCTGAGGGCTCTCGGGACTGAATCCAGCAGAATCCCCATAGCTGTGATCGCTGGATATGTTCTCCACTCCACCGCCATCCCCAATGTTGTCCGGTCCACTCCCTGCCTTCTGCTGGCAGTGAGGCTGGGCCGCAGGTGCCTTCTGCTGGTGGGGGGGTCAGCGGGGCTGGGCCGCAGTTGCCTCCTGCTAGCAGGGGGGCTGGGCTGCAGGTGCCTCCTGCTGGGGGTGGGGGGGCCGGGCCACAGGTGTTGTGCCTGCTCCCATCTGCTGGTGGATGTGCTGGTATCCTGGTTGAAGGTGGTGGTTGTCCTGCGGCAGGGCCATGCACTGGTGGCCCTAGATGTGGTCGGATGTTCCCCGTCATTGCCAGATGATGTGACAGTGTGGGACAGTAAGGCTGGGCATCAGTGATGGTTGTGGATCCATCAGACAGACATCAATGCTAGTACTTTCAAGTTTATGTGCATTGTCATGGACATGGTGGCGTCATGGCATGGTGCACACATGCATGTGTCGGGGATGCAGTGTGGGTGCAAGTGTGGTGTGCGGACATGGTGTGAGCAGTGTCTGTTGCCTGGAGTACTGGTGTTTCCCGGTTTGGGTGTTATGGGCGTCACACACAAGCTGTGTGTCATGCTGTGTCTGATTGTGAAACGGATGTGTTTCACATGTAACTGCTGCCTATGGCAGTTGCTGCGTTGATGGTGATTTTGCGTGATGGGACATGGTGGGTGGGACAGGTGTCCCACATGTATCATTGATGTGTGCATCTTGTCATCTGCTGGTGGTGGGGGTATGTGACACTGACGTGACATAGGGCATGTGGTAGAACGGCGGTGATGACAGCAGTTGTGCATTGTCAGGGAGATATGTGTCTGAGTGCATGCAGATGCAACTTGTGGGGGCAATTCAGGGGACCTGTGTGATGTGTGAGTGGTGTATGGGTGGGGGTTGCAGGCAAGTACAATGGCATGTGTGCAAAGAGGTTGAAGGTGGGTGGAATGCCAGCAGGGATATACTGTCCTCGAGTTCAACATACTTGACGTATTGGCCTACCCATTTTCATTGGGGCTGCAAGGTGTGTAATATGACTTTGGGCTTACGGGGACTCACCAGCATTGTTGGATGACACATCTACAGCCTACGCATCTCTGACCCCCTCTATCGCCTCCATGTGAATAATACTGCTGCACGTTCCCTCCCATGCCTGCAGTTTAATTGGGGCTGGTGGTGCCCCTTCTGTGGCTGTGCCCTGGGGGTGCTGGGCAGCAAGGAGGTTGCGCACAGGGAGACGTAGATCGTCCTACCTCTTTTTGCAGTCCCGCACTGTCCTGGGTGTTGTCTTCACGGCCGACACCTTCTGGGCAACCTCCTCCCAGATGGCCTTCTTTCTAGTTTGTGTTTGCTGCCGTAGGTCGGTGCAGACCACTTTGGCAGAGTGCTCAACAAGCGTGTCCGCAAGCATGTTCAGTTCAGGTTCACTGAACCTTGGCTTGTGCCTACGTACGGCAGGTCTCTCAATATTAATAGGTGCTCAGTTTTTGCCTCACACTCATGTGCACTGAGTATTGCAATGGATTGTGTTTTTATAATGGTCGCCGGTAAATTTCCTGTTCCGGCGATCATGTTATTTCTAGTTCCGGTAATACCGGGTGCCGTAACAGCAGTGTCCTTGACGCCAGTAACCAAGTCAGCATCAGCGAGGATGCCGGTATCGGGGGTTTTGGAGCTCTTTTCTGGCATGCCGCGATGGGCAAACTCGTAATGAGGCCAAATGTTGTTAATCAGGCTGGTAGTCTCCTGCATATTGATCCTTGCCATTTCATGGAGCACACAAAAATGGTGCTCTTGCTCTAGGTGGGCATAACTTGAAAACATGGCAGAACATTGCAACAAATAATGCATGATTCTTCCATTCCTGCTATTTGAAAAGATAAATGACAATTCAAAGTCATATCCAGGTCTCAGCTTGAAAAGTGAAAAGATATTTCAATTCTGCTCTGGTCAGTTCCAAAAACTGTCATGTTCTTTAATCCAATAAAATGTTTAAAGGCCTGATTCATGGAAGAAATGCTCAGTGATCCCGCAAAGTCTGCATGCCGAAAGAGACTTCACACATCTCTGCACGCATAAGATTTTGTGCTCGCTCTGCGTATTCATGGAATTATTCCCGCAAAGTAACTGCGCAAGTAGCGGGCAGAACGCCCACAACACGCCCACAATTCCAGCCGCATATACAGACCTTTGTGCACTCCTCGCCCGCAAAGTAATGCACCTAGGCAATACTGCACGCAAAACCCCTAACCAAGGAAGCACCCCGACAACACTGCGTACAGCACCCTGTCAATATTCGTACCATGTATCGCAACTGTAGTCAGTCCCCGGTTAAATCTGACTGCGAACCCCCGTAAACTGTGACTGCATCCTGCTACACTGCATACATGCACCCTTACTTTAATCAGCACCCCAACTGCGTGCACGCATCCCTAAACTCCCAACCGCATCTTACCATTGCGTGGTGATTCCTATGCACATGGGACTTTATGCATGCCTTCATATGGCAGAGAGATTGCAAGCTTTGAGTGCTGTTTTCCCCGATGTGATGTTGTGCCGTCAGATCCATGAATTCTCTTGGTTTTGCGCAGTTGTGGGCGTGTCATTTCATTGCGTGGGCCATTCCTTGACACGCCCACAATTTCCCTTGTTCTTCCTCATTCTGCATGTTCTGCCCCCTATTTAGATCTCGTTGTAGGCCCAACCCACACAACGTGCGAGACTCCACACAGAGATGTGTCGAACCGTCGCAAAGTCCCTGCAGTGTCTGGAAAAGTCCTGCAAAGTCGATTCCATGAATCGACGAAGGGGGTTTTTGCCCACAAAGTCCCTATTTACCCTGCAAAGTATTCCATGAGTCAACCCCTAAGTCTCATTTGTTCTGGTCAGCTTCAGGTAAAAATATCCAGTCCAGTTTCCTCTTTCCAGCCTTATCCCATGTGCAGCGTGGAGTAGCCTTCCTCTTAGTCAACTCTCTTATTACTTAATCACATCTCCCATGGTTATTGCTACTTGTTAGATTCTAACCAGGTCATGGGTAAATGTAAACCTATCATAGATAAGATATCACAGAAGGACTGCACTACATTATCAGGTGCAACTTTACCTGAAACATACCACAATTTTTATGTGTATGCATCTTAGATAAAATGGAGGTTGAGGCGCAAAATGGCTGCTGACTGCTCTATGCGGCAGCCAACTCTAAGGTTATTATAGTTTATGTAGGCATCTCATAATTTAAGAAAGTTAACCGGAAATTGGCCACCAGACAATTTGCACAAAGACCATTTTTTAATCATTTAAAATCAAATGAAAACAGATGAATAACATGCTATATTTCAAAGTATTTCACAAAAATATTCTTAAATTGTAAAGCTAATATTTCTGTACATGATTATGTTTTGAAAATACATTGATCCTTAAATGTAAATACAAGCATTCAGTGAACTTAGAGCTATTCACTTTCTAACAATGCCTAGCTGAAAGACACAGGTTTAAGATATGAAGAATATTTCCTGTATTTAAAATAAGGCCTGCCTTCACAATCCATACCACATTGTACTCATCGACATATTCAACTGGAACCTAACATTGCTGTTTTACAGAAAAGTATAATAATTTTCCAAGTGCTAATAGTAAGTACTGGCAGGTTATTTTATCAAACAACAAGAAAGGATACAGGCTACCCCTCCCTTTTCCACATATTGAAATGCGTATTAGCTATGATCAATAGCAATGCTCAAACAATCCACACCACACAACCAGAAATCTGTTAAAAACTGCTTAATATTACATAAAAAACAATTCATATTACACAACAAAAATACCAAAAGCTACTTGGCCTGCCCTCTTTGTTAGCATCCCATCCTGAGAGCACACCAGTAAACCACTACAAATGATTTGGATACCATCACCCACATAAATAAACAATTGGTGCACACAGAATCTCATGGACAGCTGATGTTGGAATATTTGAAGGCGAGGTAATTTCGGGTGAGAGGCAAAAAAGGCAGGTTCAGACAGCAGGGTGATCACAGCATGGAAACCAGACAGTGGAACACACAACAGCAAACAGAATGGTAGCCCCTACATTCAATTTGAGTTCACATGTTTTGTCCCAGGAAGAGGCAAGTATACTTAGCAAAGGTTTTAAGTTTTGTCCCCCGTACATCAGCTAACAGGTTCCAAAATGAAGTAGAGTTGAGAAGATTTTTCTACATAGTAAGTTTAAAATATTGTTTCCGAGATCCATTGCAAGAGAGATATAGAGACAATAGTACTACAGGATTAAAATCACCTTCTAATTTCTATCCATCAGCAGCAATGTTGAGCCCAGAAATGATCACCTCTGAAAATAAAATCTTTTGAAATACAGAGAAGTTAATTAATATTGGATACAAACTTTGTCTGCGACAATCTCACAAAAGCTGAAAGAACAGCCCTCTGGAATTTGGAATCACATCCTGACTTTATCATCAAAACTGCTGATAAAGGCGGAGGTATTGTATTGTGGTCCAGGGAAGTGTACCGACTAGAGGATCAGAAAAATCTTAATAATAATTTGTTCTAAAAGAAGCTGGACACTAATCCTACTCAGAGGCTAACAGAAGAGATAAACAGTCTTATAACATATTCTTTAAATGAGGGTTGGGTAGATCTAGGTGAAAAGCATTTCTAATTAGAGAACATCCAACCATACCTGCTTTCTATTGCCTCCCAATGGTGCTTACAAATGACCCATAGTATCTGCTATTGGTTAGATACTAGAACTTTTTTCAATCTACGCCGATTTCTTTTTGAGGACTTTTGTTCAAAGCATGAGATGTTTTGTTCAGCACACAATGGCCATGATACACATTCTGGCAGAAATGACTATCCACACAGATGACCTCCTAATGACACTAGATGTAGAGGCCCATACACAAGCATTCTTCGGATTGCAAGTATCGAGGTGAATCGAATATACTTGAATAAACAAGCCAATTTGGAAGAGTCTGTCCCTGTGGATTTCATATTATAATGTATTCGAATTGCACACACAGAAAATTCTTTTTTGTTTGAAGGCACATTCTATAACCAAAAACATGGGACAAGTATGGGAGCGACTTTCACTCCATGTATAGCCAATCAATCAACTGGAACAGTCGTCGATATATGGTGAGAATAACCCATTTACTGAGTACATTGGATTCAGTACACTCCTTGACATCATTTATGACTTGGTTAAATGAACAGGACCAGTTGATTGCATTTACTATGGCATGTGATGGCGAGTGTATGTCTTTCTTGGATTTAGAAATTTGAAAATCTACGCAAGGGGGTTTACCGATGACGTTATTCAGAAATCCAACTGACAAGAACACTTTATTATCATATGGAAACTTTCACAGAACAAGTCTTTAAGAAAATCTGCCTTTTGGACAGTTTTTAAAAATACGTTGAAATTGCACAATAATGCCCGATTTTGATAAACACAGTAAAGAACTCACGGAAAGACTAAAACAACGGGGGTATCTGAGCCAGGTGATCCACAGGGCTAGAAAGAGCGCTCACAACACCGATAGAAATAGGTGTTTGACCAAACAACGAAAAGTCACATCAGATAAAATTAGCTGTGTGACATCTTTCAGTCCCATTAGTCATGCTTTAAGAAGAACAATACTGCACAATTGGAACACCGTCGTAAAAGCAGATATTCATCCGGAAAGACCAAAATTTGCTTTCAAATGACCACGAAATTTAAATGATGTGCTAGTGCACACGTATGAACAACCAAAAGTACAAAGAACTACCCAATTCACGTTTTGGATACTTCCGCCAGTGGTAGGGCACTTTAGGTGTGGCCAGGGTTCCATATGTAACCTTACAAAGGACATAAAAGACCTTTACGGTTTAAAATGGAAACTTCAGTCATTCTCAAACTGTGTGACCAAATGGGCAATATACGGGATTAAATGTCCCTGTGGTCTGATATACATTGGGAAGACCAAACGTGAGATTAGTGGATATGCGAACACCACTCTTGTTTAAAGAATAAAGTCCCTGATAAGCCCATGGTGGCTCATTATAAAGAAAAACAATACAAATATACTGATATATCCTGGTTTGTTATTCAGATCATTAAATAACCTATGTGAGGAGGCGACTGAGACCTAGCTCTAAGGAAAACCAAACAGAAATGGATTCATAGACTTGATTCGGTCAACAAGGGTCTCAACACAGCCATTGGATGGAGTTTGTTCCTGCATTAGACTGCGTCATTATTGAACCTGTTCGCGAAAAGTTCATTGAATTCACTTCCGGTCGTTAATCTTACACTAGGAGATATACCTCGGATTATGCATTTTGGGGTATTATTGGCAGTGGTAAGAAAAGAGACTACAGCTCTTCTTGGGCAGTTGAGGGAGCAGGAAACCCAGCCCATGATATATAAATGTCTAGCCTTAAAGGGCATGAGCTCTCAAGCAAGTACATTAGCCCTTGTAAAACATCCTATTCATTTTGAGCAGTGTGATATTTGATAGACATGGTGTTGTTTTTCTTAGTAAGACACTTAGGGGCCGATTCATAGAATTCAGCGCACAAGTGGCGCACGCGGCTGGCGCACAGTGTGCGCGTGCGAATCCCTGCGCCAGCCGCGTGCGCTAAAATCCATTTCCGCGCACAGCGTATTCATGGATTCCAGCCACCAAAACCAGCCGTGGCGCACAGTTGCGCAGCGACCCTGCAGCAGCGCCAGTTACGCCTCCAAGAACGCCTCTCGCGCAGGGAAAAGCCATCAAAATCCCCAACCCAGCGCAAAGGGCAGCAGCAAACGCAGAGCTGGGAGCGTGTATTCCAGGGGTGTGCGGGTGTTTCCATACGCGGCTGGGCTGGGTACGTGTATTTCAGGTGTGCGCGAGAAAGTCTACACGCGATTGGCCTGGGTACGTGGATTTCAGGGGTGCGCGAGAAAGACTACACGCGATTGGCCTGGGTACGTGGATTTCAGGGGTGCGCGAGAAAGTCTACACACGATTGGCCTGGGTACGTGGATTTCAGGGGTGCGCGAGAAAGACTACACGCGATTGGCCTGGGTACGTGGATTTCAGGGGTGCGCGAGAAAGTCTACACGCGATTGGCCTGGGTACGTGGATTTCAGGGGTGCGCGAGAAAGTCTACACGCGATTGGCCTGGGTACGTGGATTTCAAGGGTGCGCGAGAAAAACTACACGCGATTGGCCTGAGTACGTGGATTTCAGGGGTGCGCGAGAAAGTCTACACACGATTGGCCTGGGTACGTGGATTTCAGGGGTGCGCGAGAAAGACTACACGCGATTGGCCTGGGTACGTGGATTTCAGGGGTGCGCGAGAAAGTCTACACGCGATTGGCCTGGGTACGTGGATTTCAGGGGTGCGCGAGAAAGTCTACACGCGATTGGCCTGGGTACGTGGATTTCAGGGGTGCGCGAGAAAAACTACACGCGATTGGCCTGGGTACGTGGATTTCAGGGGTGCGCGAGAAAGTCTACACACGATTGGCCTGGGTACGTGGATTTCAGGGGTGCGCGAGAAAGTCTACACGCGATTGGCCTGGGTACGTGGATTTCAGGGGTGCGCGAGAAAAACTACACGCGATTGGCCTGGGTACGTGGATTTCAGGGGTGCGCGAGAAAGTCTACACACGATTGGCCTGGGTACGTGGATTTCAGGGGTGCGCGAGAAAGTCTACACGCGATTGGCCTGGGTACGTGGATTTCAGGGGTGCGCGAGAAAGTCTGCACGCGATTGGCCTGGGTACGTGGATTTCAGGGGTGCGCGAGAAAGTCTACACGCGATTGGCCTGGGTACGTGGATTTCAGGGGTGCGCGGGTGGTGGGTGTGCAGGAAGTTCAAGACGTGAATTGGCAGTGTGGGTCCTCCCAGGTCTCCCCTCTACCCCCTCCACGACCTCTGCAGGCATCCCACACCACAGGGGACTACCCTGCACCCCATGTCATGTCCCACAGGCAGCCCATCCACCATGGCCATGCCCCCCAGCCAAGCCACATGTCCCCTTGCACCCCCACCCCCCAGCACTGTGGGGCACCTGCCAGCAGGCCCCCACCCATGTCTCCCAGCACCCCCACCCCCCAGCCACCAGGGGCACCCTCCACCAGGCCCCCACCCATGTCTCCCAGCACCCCCACCCACCAGCCACCAGGGGCAGCCTCCACCAGGCCCCCACCCATGTCCGACTCATGTCTCCCAGCACCCCCACCCCCCCAGCCACCAGGGGCAGCCTCCACCAGGCCCCCACCCATGTCTCCCAGCACCCCCACCCCCCAGCCACCAGGGGCAGCCTCCACCAGGCCCCCACCCATGTCTCCCAGCACCCCCACCCCCCAGCCACCAGGGGCAGCCTCCACCAGGCCCCCACCCATGTCCGACTCATGTCTCCCAGCACCCCCACCCACCAGGGGCAGCCTCCACCAGGCCCCCACCCATGTCTCCCAGCACCCCCACCCCCCAGCCACCAGGGGCACCCTCCACCAGGCCCCCACCCATGTCTCCCAGCACCCCCAGCCACCAGGGGCAGCCTCCACCAGGCCCCCACCCATGTCCGACTCATGTCTCCCAGCACCCCCACCCCCCAGCCACCAGGGGCAGCCTCCACCAGGCCCCCACCCATGTCTCCCAGCACCCCCACCCCCCAGCCACCAGGGGCACCCTCCACCAGGCCCCCACCCATGTCTCCCACCACCCCCACCCCCCAGCAGTGCAGGGGCAGCACCACCAGGCCCCCACTCATGTCCAACTCATGTCTCCCACCACCCCCACCCCCCAGCCACCATGGGCAGCCCCCACCAGGCCCCCACTCATGTCTCCCAACCAACCCCACCCCCCAGCCACCATGGGCAGCCCCCACCAGGCCCCCACTCATGTCTCCGACCCACCCCCACCCCCCAGCCACCATGGGTAGCCCCCGCCAGGCCCCCACTCATGTCTCCCACCACCCCCACCCCCCCCAGCCACCATGGGCAGCCCCCACCAGGCCCCCACTCATGTCTCCCACCACCCCCACCCCCCAGCAGTGCAGGGGCAGCACCATCAGGCCCCCGCTCATGTCCAACTCATGTCTCCCACCACCCCCACCCCCCCAGCCACCATGGGCATCCCCCACCAGGCCCCCACCCATGTCTCCCACCACCCCCACCCCCCAGCCACCAGGGGCACCCTCCACCAGGCCCCCACCCATGTCTCCCAGCACCCCCACCCCCCAGCCACCAGGGGCAGCCTCCACCAGGCCCCCACCCATGTCTCCCAGCACCCCCACCGGCCAGCCACCAGGGGCACCCTCCACCAGGCCCCCACCCATGTCTCCCAGCACCCCCACCCCCCAGCCACCAGGGGCAGCCTCCACCAGGCCTCCACCCATGTCCGACTCATGTCTCCCAGCACCCCCACCCCCCCAGCCACCAGGGGCAGCCTCCACCAGGCCCCCACCCATGTCTCCCAGCACCCCCACCCCCCAGCCACCAGGGGCAGCCTCCACCAGGCCCCCACCCATGTCCGACTCATGTCTCCCAGCACCCCCACCCCCCCAGCCACCAGGGGCACCCTCCACCAGGCCCCCACCCATGTCCAGGAACAGAGACTTCCATGCTGTCATGTGTGCAATCTGCACAGGGCTCCCCATGTCACATTCAAACACATGCAACAACCATGCGGTTCACACATTACAGGTCGCACATGCATTACCATGATGTCCCTGCACACATACATGCGTACATGGCCTATGTCACACATGCAGGCAAGTATCAGACAACCAGCACACTGCAACATGCCCTGTCTCACACAGCAATGCTTGGCCACTTACCGCTCAACTCCAGACGGGTCTCCCTCTCAAGGACCTGGCTGTGGAGCGCTGGGTGTGCGCGTTCCAGGACCCTCAACTGGATGGAAATCATGCGGCCCCGGCCCCCCTCCACAAGGCGCCGGGCCTTCATGAGGGTCCTGGACCTCAAGTCCTCCCAGCGCTTCTTGACCTTCTGGATGGTGCGGGTTGCCACCCCCTCCGCGTCCTCTCCCGTCCTTCCCTGTTGGCGCGGGACGATCCGAAGAGGGCATCATACTGCCCCAGGACATGCTCCACCAGGACACCAACTTCGGTGGCAGTGAAGCTGGTGCCCCTCTGCCCCTCTGGCCGGGGGTTGCCACTGGTGTCAGATGTGGATGTGCTCGACATGGCAACCCCAGGGGCAGGAGTGGGTGACCAACTGGGTCCTGGGGCTGGGCTGTGGAGCGATGTCATTTGAGTCGGGACTCTTCTGTACCAGCAGGGGTGGACACAGCAACTGGACCCCTGCAGATGGCTGATGTGCAGGCACCAAATGGCAGGGCACGGTGGCAGCAGGCAGGCAGGCAGGCAGGCAGCAGCAGATGGCATGTGGGAGGCTGCTTGGGGCACTGGGGGCCAGTGAATTGGCCTTCTGGGCAGGAGCGTGGTCTTCCGTGTGTTTTCGCGTGGCCAGCTTCATACGGAGTGATTAGGCACGTGAAAAATCTGCACGCTGCGTGTAATGCGCGTAAGCGCGCGTGAAAAACTGCACGTCCGCGTGTAATAGGAGGAAAGGGCCCATGCATAAGCGTGCGCGCGTGAAAAACTGCACGTCCGCGTGTAATGCGCGTAATCAAACGTGAAAAAGTGCACGTCCGCATGTGACGTGACGCGAGCGTGCGTTTCCCTCAGCACGGGTTAAAGGTGAGTGGGCCCAGCAGTTCGCTGTACGTGCCTTTCGTGGAGACCGACGTGTGTTGCTGCTTCCAGTTGTTTCGCGCGCCATCTACTTCACAGCTCTCAAGGACGTATCTCTTCTTTTGGCGGGGGTATTGGCTACGCGTGTTTTTCTGCATCGCGCTAGTCAGACGGTGAGTCGCAAACGCTCCTTTTCCCACTGCGGGTGCCCCTGTGTATCGCACCCATTTTCGATGTCATCGTAGCCTGCGTGTCCCATGCGTACGCGTTATACGTGTTACTGGGTGCCACCGCGTACTGCGGGAGGTTTAATCCACGCACGTAGGCTGCAGGGTTGCGTGCACGGTTTTACTGCAGTTTTGGGGTGCCTGAGCGTTGCGTGACCCGTCAACACATCACCGAGGTCACATACAGCCTTGCAGGTGCAGGGGGGCTGTTAACATCTTGCTTCCCACCCCCTTCACCCCAATTGCCCAGGTCAATTGTGCTGTACACCTCCCATTGGCACCACTCCATCTGTGCCAGCACTATTACATCTGTGCCATGGTAGGGAGGCTACCAAAGGTGAGGGGCGCCTCAGCTGGGCGTCCTCCTCGTGGCGGGCGTGGTCGGGGACGTGGCTGTGGTGACCAGGGAGTAGGGGGACTCCAGGGTGTCCAGGGCAGCCACAGAGGGGGAAGAGGCAGGGGTGCGCCACTTGAGCACAATGTTGTGCCATGTGTTGGTGCAGCCATGCCACCACCCCCTGTGGTTCAGGGGGATGCAGCTCCTGCATCTGGCACTGGCACCCGTATGACCCGGCAGTCTGTTTCATCGACTGCCACGGGCCCAAGGGTAGCGGTAGCTGCAGGTGCAGCTGTGGACACCGCCACCCAGGCTCAGGGTCTGCCAGCGCAGGCTGCGTTGGCACTTGAAGAGCCCTTGGTAGATCTCCAACAGGCCAGGGGGGAAACCATTGGGGCAGGCCGGGCTGCACAGACCAAGACACATGTCCCTGGGGCAGTCATGTCATCTGCTGCCCCGAACAGCCGGGTGTTGGCAAGTGCAGGGGCAGATGCACCCAACAGCACCCCGGTTGTGAGTCTGCCAACCAGGACCGTTGCGGTCAATGACCCTGCCACAGCTGATGTTGCTGCGCAGGGTCCATTAGTGGGCACCCAGCTGCCACTGACACAAGTCAGGCCTTTGGTCATCCCTCCACCTGCCACTCCCTCGGCTCAATCCACCCAACCCACTGGCCATACTGGTCGGGGCGGCATTAGCCAGCCAGGGTCTGCGCCACAGTCCAAGAGGAGGAAGGTTGCATCTGCAGCACAGGCTGGGACCCCACACACAGCCACGACCTCCTGCACGTCGAGGAAGAAGCCTTTCTGTAAGCAGGAACTGGACTTCCTCGTGGACTACGTGCGGGGACACAGCCGTGACATGCTAGTGGGTGCCAATAGTCAGACTACGGCTGCCCAACGTGACACCCACTGGAAGCATGTGGCGGAACATGTCAGTTCATTCGGCCATGAGGTGCGCACGGCGCAGGAGTGCAAAAAGCGCTGGAATGACATCAAGCGCAGCACTAAGGCCAAGCGTGCCTCAAATTACAACTTGACTCTGGTGACTGGCGGTGGGCCTGCACCAGAGGAGGAAGAACTCACTCCGCATGAGGCTCTCGTTGCGGAGTTCATACCACCAGAATTGGTTGAAGGTGTGGGAGAGATGCTGGACTTTGATGCCCAGTCCAGTGAGTGTTGATGCGTAGTTGTTGAGGACGTGTGTGTTTCACTTGTGGGATGTGTTGTGCATGATTTCTGCTACATGTGACGTGTACATGGTTCTGATGTGTAAGTAATGCAATCCCACCGTCATGCATGTCTCCTCTGCCTGCATGCGGGACTCCATGTGGCCATGCTCCCTTGCCCCTCCTCCGCCACTCTGCACCCCAGTTCCACCTTTGCACTGGTCTGCTACATTCTTGCCAATGTGTAGTTTCATGTTCATGTGTCCTGTGTAGATGCTAACTTCCAGCTTAGAAAGTGCCAGACATATGCCGTGTGGTACAGCCTTAGTACTCGATGCAGGGCATCCCACTTGTACTGTGCATGGGTCAGATGTCCCGCAGGGACATGAGTGCCCATTCATGCTCCATGTGCATTGCACGCATGCCCCTATGTGTCCTTGACTGGATGATCACTGTAATATGAGTCCTTGGTTACATACATTGCCTGCCATATTATCGGCCTCCCCATGTCAACTGTGGCTCAGTCCTGCGTTGCACACATGTTTAGGCTCTGACAATCTGTGTGGCTCACAGGCCTCAGCCTGTTCAATGGCCAATGACTCTGTCCAACTCTTGTTGTGTCTTCTTCACACGTGGCCGGCCTCCGGATCTTCCATCATGTGTCCTGCCCACTGTCCCAGCATCATTTGCAGTGTTGTAATTTCAATCACATTAAGCTGTTGATGCCAGTCAACACTGCTTGTCAATACACAGGTGTATGGTCAGCCTTTTGATACCATGCTAGGCATCCCTGCTTTGGTACTGGGGTGGAGGGGTGCTTGCCTTCTAGACATGGTACACATTGAATACACAATGCACGTGATGTCTGATTTTGACATTGCACTGCCTTCACATTTCCTGGCACACACCATGGAGTGCTTGTACATGTAGGTAGTGAGTGGCGTACACATTTTCTGCACTGCATAGACCCACTTCCATGCAAACTGCCACCTTTCGACAGGTCTGATCACAGAAGCTATTCTAAGTAGACCCAGCATGCATGCAAGGTCATATGTTGTGTGTCACATGTCTGCCGGATGCCTTTGCTGTCGGTGTGTGTGTGTGTGTGTGTGTGTGTTGTGTGCTTCTGACATGTGTACTGACCTTTTCCTCTCTATTTTTCAGGTGATGACGCAATGGATGCAGAGGATGGTGTTGTCATGCCAGACACAGGGTTGGTAAGACCACATCAACCCGGCACTAGTGGGGGTCGTGGGGTGGTAGGCCACGAAAACCCCCAAGTGCTGCAGTCCATCCTGTCTCTGGCTGCCTATGAGTCCAGCCTTGATGACGACTCTGACGTCCATGTTGAGTTGGATGAGCATCAAGTCCATGTGTCAGGGGTGAGTGATTCTGATGTGGACACTCCTCTGTCTGCGACCCCTGCACTGAGGGATCAGACAGTCTTGGTTCCTCCGCCCGTGGTGGATCGGGACGCAGGGTCACCCTCCACACCAGTCACTGATGTGCCTGGGACATCACGTCGACGGGGGCATGTAGTCGTGCAGCCGCAGGCGGTGCCAACACAGCGAGGACCCCCGGTCCTTGGGTCCCGCAGGGGTCAAGCCCGGCAACGCGGTCGCCGCGCGCAACCGCTGTATACTGAGTGGGAGCAAGACATGACTGCCAATTCAGAACGGCAGGGGGCAGCAATGGAGAACATCGCTGACAGCATGGAGCGTGTGGCCCGATCTGTGCTCCCCCCTGCTAGGCAGGTGCTTCTCCAGCAGCAGGCGGCACGGTCCACGGCCCGCTCACTCAGGCTGGGCATGGCGGCCTCAGACAGGGCACGCCAGGCTGAAATGTCGTCTCTGCGTCAAGCAATTGCTGCTCACGCAGAGGCGCACATGGATGCCCTGAGGGAGGAGTATGCCTCCCTCAGATCCACTCTGGGTGTCCTTATGATGTCCCAGAGGCAGCGGGCAGAGGAGAGGTTTGCACAGCTTGAGCGCACCATCTCGGCTGAGCTACAGGCTTGCCGGGAGGTGCAGCGGTTGTCCAGCCAGGCCTTGCAGGAGGAACTCCGTGTTACACGTGCTACCTTGCAAGAGGAAGCACGTGTATCACGTGAGGTCCTGCATGCAGACCTATGTAACATCGCCACACAGAACCAGGCTCACCTGTCCGGCAGACTTGCTGCCGACGAGGGGCAAGCTGCGGCTAGGCGTGGCCAGGCTACTGTGCCACGTCCTCCTTACCAGGATGAGCCAGACTCGGACGACCATCTATCTCCCACATAGGTCGTGCTGTGAAGGCATTGAGCCCATGGAGGTATTTTTTTTTGGCTCAGCATCATCGCATGTGGATGTTGAGCAGCACCCTGTACCTCCCCCCTCCTGGGTGCCTCCCCTCCCCCCCGGGTCGTAAGTGGCCATTTTTGATTTTTCTTTTAGTTTAGTTAGTTAAGTTTCTGTTTGATAGTTAGTTTAAATAGGTAATGTAGGTTTTCCATAGTTAGTGTAATTAGTTAATAGTTGAGTTAGTTTAAAATTTGTAGTCTATTGTGCTTACATGTGACAGTGCGGTGCCTTGTGGTTTTTGAAGGCATCCACTGTCTGTTCCAGCTGGGCCCTTCATGGTTGTCTTGTGTATGTGTTTGCTGCTTGGGTTCCTTGACTCACATATGCCACTCCTGCCTCCCTTATCCATGGGCTCGCAAGGATGGTTCGGTGTAACAGAATTTTACACAAGGGCTTTGGACTGTCATATCTGTGGCATGTCTGGTGCTTTTTGACTTGTGTTGACACCCCTAGTGGGGATGATTTAGGTGTAATTGTCCACTGTTCAGCTTTTGCTAGATGGGGCGTGTCATGATTAATGTGGACATTGATTGCTATGCATTGTGTATTATGTTTCATATCTTTCCTGTACACGTGCTTGTTGCAAATCATGCTGTAGATAGTGTTCCACACTTTGGAGGTGAAAGACGGAATGATGGTGTGATTTGTGATGTGACTCTCTGACATGGTCAAGTAATGAGATGCCTGATGAGACACACACAGATCACTTTGATGCATTAATCATGTGTTTCATGCACTTTCTGCAGGGGGATGAGGCACCAGAGCACCTTTGCCAGCAGACATGGCCCATTGGACGACGTAATTCCTGACCCGTTTGTTGGTGCCCACATGCACATGTGTGCACAAGCAGAGCCACAGTGATTGCAGACCCACATCCTAGAACTGCTGACATGTTCCAAGGAACTCCAGGCAAGGTGAGCATCACAGGGGGGCCACGAGACAGCAAAGCTTGCACCAGGCGAGTTGCACGTGCAGGCTTAGTCACAGCACTGAGGGTGAGCTTAGACAAATATTGGTGTTGAAGCACACAATGCAGCTCAGATGTGTTTGTGGACTGATGGCTGTTGATAGTAGGGTTGTCTGGGACACATGCGGGGGCAGTGGCACATAGCCTGCGGTACACCAAGGTTCATTGAGGCACTTGTATCAACCATGTAGCCTTCCAAGACATGGAAAGGGGCAGCTCACAGGGACATACAGCAAGGGACATACTCGGGTGCAGTGCATGTCTATTCCACGTACTTCATGATAAATGCACTGGCAACTTTGTTTTGGTCATGGTGGTACGCAACTTGCTCTGTAGACATGGCTTGCCATATGGGTCTGTCTGCTTACCCAGGGAACCTTGCATGTTGTGTGAATTGTGACACATTGGTGTTCCATTTGCCAAGCACCCACCAGCGGCTGACTTACTGCATTGACTGTGAATGACCCGTCACAGGGGTGATGTTATATATGGGTACGAAGCATGGAGCACAGATTGTCTGTTTGTAGAGTTGTATGTTGTTATGGGGCATGTTTTGTGTTGTGTTTTTGTGTAATTGGCACGTACAGGTTGCTGACTGTGTCTCTCTTTGCAGCATTGCAGTGCTCCTGTAACCGGACCTGAGAGTGCGCAGGCAGGAGGCCAGCACTCAAAACCAGAGCTAAGTGTCTTGTTGTATTTTCTTACAAACTGCCCTGCATAGGCTTGCTGGGGAGTGTACTGATGCATGGATGTATGTGTGGTCCTATTTGGTATGTTTTTTACCCTAATCACCCGTGATCCTATGCAATTTTGAAACCTGTACCCTCTACCCGGTGTTCCTGCTTCCCATGCCTATCCAAGCAATGTTCCCTGACCCTCTTTCCCCACTGGGGTTGCGGATGCCTGTGTAAGCCCCGAACTTGCAGGCGCCAAAACCCTAGAGGGGGTGGTTGGTTCGTACCACTCCTGAGCCTGGACTTCAGAAGGCCATGACAATGATGTCCAAGTTTGTTTGGATTGTGCATGTGTTCATGCAGGTTGTACATTTTCGTGCATTCCCTGGTTTCATGTTTCATTCCTACTCCCCTCACCTGCCACGCATTCCAGTCATCCAGTGTGTCTACACCTGTCCCGACTGCATATCCCTGAACCTCATTCCCCACCAGAATCTCAGGGGCCTGTCTGAGTTTGACCTTGCAGGCCCCCGGGACATGGTGTGGGTGGTTGTTTCATGAGACTCCGGCGCCTGTACAGGGGACCCGTGACAGTACACATCCATTCATGGTGCATCATCCTATGTCATGTACCACACATGTCTCACATCCTGTCGTGACATTGTTTTGCTGTGCTACCTTGGTTGTTGCATCATTGTGGTAGTACTTGGCCTTTGAGACGTACTGCTACGTCAAGTCATCTACTGGAGGGTGTTTGGGTTCCTTTTCATGCCTTGGATTATGTGATTTAGGAAATGAGTGTGGATTCTGAGGGTTCAGGCATCTCTTTACACACATGGTGGGAGATGGACACGAAGGGTAAAGGTGATCCTGTGGCCAGGTGGGAATGAGGGTTGGAGGCTCCATGACCCAGGTGCAGTTGTTCAGTGGGCATGGTCAATTGCGAGGGGGGGGGGGTTGTTGTCGATAGTTGCGTTGCCCTGCAGTGTGATGGGAACTCTGACATTGTAATGTTGTTGTCCTATGTACATGTTGTGTTCTGCTGATCAATGCCTGTTCATGTGTTGTGTTTTCCTTTCAGGTGCGAGGGGATAGTAGTGGTTTGACATGCTGGGGTGTGCACATGGTGGATGTTCACATGTGATGTGTAGGGAACACTGATGGTTACTTGAGTGCACATGCATATGTGGAGTGCATGTCCTTGCAGAACCACACACTTGCACTCGGATGCACTCCATGTACTCCCCCCCCTTGCATATCCACGTGTACACTGTTTGCCTTCTGGTGCCCACTGTGTCCCGGCAGCACATGTTCTGTGACCGGTTATGGTTCCAGTACATGCCTAATTTGATGTTTGATGTAGTCTGTCACTTAGATGTGATGCTCAGGGTGTGCATCACACGCAATGGCTGTTCACTGTGCTGTGCGCTGAGCAGTGTGATGCAGGAGTAGGACACTGCACACATGAGCTGCAGTGTTGATTTTGCAATGCATAATGTGCATATTGACAGGCATTCATTGTGATGTTACGTCTACGACTATTGTAATGCATTTGGAATCGACGTATTTTGGGTGGGACTTTTTGTTGGTCTGTCATTTCATCGGATTCCGGGTCAGGCATCATTGTCCGATGCCACTGTACATTTAGGACATGGCAATGTGTACCTTATCGTTACTGGGTCGGTGTATGGGTATTGCTTGCCATGTCATGTTGATGTTTGGGAGGGTTTGACTGACATGACAGTGATGGCCATGGCCTGTTTTGCAGGTGTGTGTGATGCACACCTTGCATGTCCAGGTCATCCGCTTCTCAGAGCAACTAGCTGGGGGTAGGTTTCTCTCCGCAGCAGGGCCCTCCCCCTCGAACAGACTTCCTGCCTGACTTGAACTTGAGGGGAACCATCTCCAGTTCTGGAAGCACCTCAAGACCTTCCTCTTTGCTTCTGCTTACTCTCTGCCTCTCCCTTGCAGAATTCTTCACTGGAACTGCACAGGAGCTGCAACTGGGACACTCTCACCAACCTCGGTCCCTGGGCCAGCCACTGTCCACTTGCACTGCCACCCTGGCAACCCCTGCACTGCGGGACTGTCTCTCTATCCCTACAGCCCTCCCTTCACAGCACTTGTCTGCACTTACCTTTGCAGTTGCCACCAGGCGACCTATGTATTATTTTTTTGGCCTACTTCCCCTGTACTGGACTCCCCCCCACCCTTCCCCTTGCACTTTTCCCTTCCCCCTACCCCTGCACTTTCACAATCTCAATGACACCTGGCCTAGTAGTACCGTTCTCTGTGTTCCCTTGTTCCCCCCCCACTGCCTCATTGTGCCTTTGAATACTTGTGTATGGCTCATGTCATGTCACATGTCATATGTGTGCATTTTGGTTGCACAGGATAGCTTGTGTTTAAGTAGCTAGGGATGCAGACGATGTGGCACTTCCATGGCAACTATCTCAGGGTGGTAGGGTTGTGACAGTTGACTGTCACTTTGTCATCATCGATTGTCACCTGGTATGTGCCAGGCCTGTGTGCACTCCGCAGGGGTGGGAGTTTAGGTGAAAAATGTGGCCACAAGCTGGGTCCGGGCTACCTCGCCACGTGCCCTGTCCCCTCCCATGGGCAGCGCCTGTGCCTGTGGTTGGGGATGTGGGGGCACCACCATGTCCACCGGGACACCCTGCCGTGTTGCAACATTGTGCAGGACACATGCTGCCACAATAATCCTGCACACAACTGGTGGTGCATAGAGTAGTTGCCCACCAGAGCGGTCAAGGGAGCGGAAACGTGACTTGAGCACTCCGAATGTGCGCTCCACTATGCCCCTGGTTGCAATATGGGCAGCGTTGTATCTTACCTGGGGTGGTGTGGTGGGGTTCCGGATTGGCGTCATCATGTGGTTGCTCAGAGGGTAGGCACTGTCCCCTGGGGAGGTGATAATTGTTGAGATTATTAGGGTTGGTATATTTGTCTGTGTGTGACTTGCATGCATGTGCAAGGGCATTTGTACTCACCTAGGAGCCATGTGTCGCCATGCTGCCCAGCTTCCAGGGCCCGGCTCAAGGCGGACATTCTGTATATGAAACTGTCATGGGTGGAGCCAGGGTAGTTTGCATTGACAGAGGTGATGATTCCCTTTGCATCGCATACCACCTGTACATTGATGGAATGCCAGTGCTTGCGGTTTCGGTAGATGTGCTCAGTGGCCCTAGGTGGACGTAGGGCCACATGGGTGCAATCTATGGCACCGAGCACTTTGGGGAAGTGTGCCACCCTGAAAAAATCCAGGACAACGGCCTGCCTTTCTGCGGGTGTTCTGGGCATGTATATGTGCCTGCGGACTGAGGGGCGCGCTGTCATGATTGCCAGTACCTGGTGTAGGCAGCGTGACTGCGTGGCCTGTGAGACCCCCCCCCACTATGGCAGTGGTCCGCTGAAATGACCCAGTGGCCAAAAAATGCAAGACATTGAGCAGCTTCTCCAAGGGGCTCAATGCTTGGGAGCAAAGGGTGGGGGATGTGAGGTCATCTTCCCACTCCCTGACCAGGTCTAGGATGATATGTGGTGGAAACCTATACCTGCCGTAGACCTGGTCGTCAGGCATCCCAAAAAGGCTTGTCCGTGGTGCAAAAATGCGTGCCCTGGCTATTCTCCTCCTCCTGCGGTGTCCCACAATCAGTGCAGCAACAAATGGGGCATTCATCGTCGCTGTATATACGCGTTTGTTGTTTGCGCGCACTTTTATGCTGTGCGCGGGCGCGGGACGCCTCCGTGTGGGCGGACTCGTTGGTTTCCCGTATTCGGGTGTCATCGCGTGTGATCGGAGGGGCCTGGCCTGGGTACGTGTGTTTCGGGGTGCGCGGGTAGTTCCACACGCCATTGGCCTGGGTACGTGTGTTTCGGGGTGCGCGGGTAGTTCCACACGCGATTGGCCTGGGTACGTGTGTTTCGGGGTGCGCGGGTAGTTCCACACGCCATTGGCCTGGGTACGTGTGTTTCGGGGTGCGCGGGTACTTCCACACGCCATTGGCCTGGGTACGTGTGTTCCGGGGTCCCGTTAACTTTCACACGCGATTGGTTGGAATCCACGTGTGTACTGTCATCACGTGCAATGAGGGATACTCCCTCGCACGTCACGTCACAGACGCGCTCACGCGCTGAGGGCCTTTGGTCCAATGAAAATGCGTATGCGTGCAGACGCGCTTACGCGCTAAGGGCCTTTCCTCGAATTACACGCTGACGTGCAGAATTTTCACGTGCCAAATCACTCCGTATCAAGCTGGCCACGCGTAAGCACACAGAAGACCACGCTCCTGCCCAGAAGGCCGAACTACTGCCCCCCAGAGCCCCGAGCACGCTCCCACCTGCCATCTGCTGCTGCCTGACTGCCTGCTGCCCACGTGCCCTGCCATTTGCTGCCTGCACATCAGCCAGGGGTGCTGTTGGTGTGACCACCCCTGCTGGAACCAAAGACTCCCGACTGGGATTCCATCGCTCCACAGCCCAGCCCCAGGACCCAGTTGCCCACCCACTCCTGCCTCTGGGGTTGTCATGTCGGGGCAAACTCCATCTGTGACCACTGACAACCCCCGGCCAGAGAGGCAGAGGGGCACCAGCTTCAGTGCCACCGAAGTTGGTGTCCTGGTGGAGCAAGTCCTGGGGCAGTATGATGCCCTCTTCGGAAGTTCCCGCGCCGACAAGAAAGGACGGACTCGGATCTGGACTGACATCGTGACTGCCATCAACGCGGAGGGGGTGGCAGTCCGCGACTTCCAACATGTCAAGAAGCGCTGGGAGGACTTCAGGTCCAAGACCCTGAACAAGGCCCGGCGCCTCTTGAAGGCAGCGGATGCCAAGGGGCGCCGGGGCCACTTGTCGGAAGAACAGATGAGGGTCCTGGAACGCATATCCCCAGCGCTCCACGTCCAGGTCCTTGAGAGGCAGACCCGTCTGGAGTCGAGCGGTGAGTGTACATGCATCCTGATTGTGAGCAGTGCGTGTGGTGATTGTTCAGTAGTGTGCAGGTTGCACATCTGTTTGTATGGGGTCGAGTATGGGTGCAGGTGTACAGGGCCGTGGGGCTGACACATGCGAGGGCTGTAATGTGTGAGACATGGATGGTGCCTGTGTGTGTGGGCTTGCATGCCATATGCAGTTGTGAGGGCACACAAGTTTGTATGAATGTGTATGTGAGTAGACATGTCCGTGATGTCACGCATGTATGTTGTTTTCAGCTGCATGTATCAGCGCTGTGTACATGTGCATGTGTGTGTATTTGACAAGGGTGCAACAGTGATGCAACATGGATGCATGTGACAGCTTTAAGTGGAAGCCTGATGGGCAGATGTGACATGGATGCCCGTCTGAACACTGCGACACTTGGCAGATGTGTACACATGCATGCAAGTGTGGTGGTGTGTGTACATGTGTGGTGCACTTCATGTGTTGCATGTGATGTCTGGCTCACCTTTGTCTGCTCATGCTGTTGTATGTGTATGGATGGTGTTGGCAGTTGCGAAATGGCTGTGGTATGGCTCGTGTGTGCGAGTTGTAATGACATGTGTGTTGGTGATCGTGATGACATGTCTGAGGTTTGCCAATGCCACTCATGTGCAACTGTCATGTGTGTATGTGTCCATTGTACAGTGCCCTGATGCGTGTGTTTTGTTTCTCCCTGTCTGCAGCGTCAACTGATGAAGAGGGCGGAGAAGGTGCTGTGGAGCACAGCGGCGGGGATCCCACCGCCAGCCGGAGACGCAAGGCCCGGCTCCCCTCCCATGTTGTCATCTCGTCGGGGAGTGAGGAGTCCGGTGCCGCGTCCCAGGCCGCAGCTGCCGGGGGGAGGTCCAAGAGGCGGAGGTTGCAGTTGGACTCCTCGGCAGCAGAAGGGGCAGCTGGGACCCCACAGGGCCCAACGGGGGAAGATGGCACAGAGTCATCCAGGTTGGTGGGGGGTTTGGTGGAGGAGGAGGCCGTGCAAGCACCGGAGACGGGGTCTGGGGGTGGGGATACCACTGGTGCTAGTGGTGCAGTGCAGGACCAGGGACAGGAGGCAGCACAGGCCGCCGCGGAGGTGCCTGTGTGCAATCCTGTCCCTGATCCTGTCCCTGCATCATCTTGCACCAGCAGGGATGCCTATGTCCAGACCAGTTTTCATGCAGGGGATGAGCTGACGTCAACTGGCCTTCCTCTGCCTGCGGACGTGGCTATCCAGGCCCGGGTTGAGCCTGTCCTGGCTGGTGTGGCGTTGCGTCAACGGGCCATGCGAGGTGACCTGCAGTCTTTTCATGAAGAGACTGCACGTCATCTCGAATGGCTCGTTGACCACGTCAGCCTGCTGGGACAGGTCACCCAGGCCGGATTCCTCCGTCTGATGGGGCTTGCCACGACCCCCTCCTCAGCTGGACCCCCTACGCGCCAGTCGTACTCTGTGCCATCTTCCCACCCATCAGTCACCTGGGTGCCCTGTGGAGCTGCCTCTGACGGTGCGGCCAGGCTGGTGGAGGAGGCATCCCTGCCACAGTCGGGAGTCGGACGTCCAGCAGGGGTGGCCACGTCAACGACTGCACCCCAGCCGGCGGAGGATGTGCAGGCAGCAGGAGGCAGTGCAGGGGCAGAGGCACAGCAGCAGCAGCACCATGGTGGGAGCCATGAAGGCTCGGGGCCTTCGACATCGGAGGGGCAGGCATCGGCCAGAGGGCAGGAGGACCCAGGACTAAATGTGTCTTCCGTGTGGCAGCGGTTGGGCCACGCCATAGATGCGGAGCGGCAGCGGGCGGAAGAGGCACGGCTCTCTATGGTCAGGGTGGAGAACTCCATGCAGAGGGCCCTGAGGCGGGTCGAGTGCCTCGAGGCAATCCGCAGGGCTTTGGAGGTGGACACGTCGACGGCCCTGCGGACCCTCGGGGCCATGGAGGAGGACCGCCTCCGGGACATTGAGGAGGAGTTCGATGATGCCCTGGCCCGGCACATCCAGAAGTGAGCCGTGGAACTAGCCCGCTGCCCTTGTACATAGTTATGTAGATAGTGTTAAGTTTCATTTTTGTTTTTATTTCATTTGGACCTTTTGGACATTGGCCACATTTTTGTATATAGTTTTTTTTATTAGTTAGTGTAGTTAGTTAGGTTTCCTTTATTTTGTTGGGATAATGGACCCTGGCTTCTTGCATTGTACATAGTTGTGGACTTGTACATACTTTCTTTTTTAACATTCTCCATGGATCAATGGCTTATTATTTTTATTTCACATTGGATTTTGTTTGGTGGACATTGACTTTATACTACATTACTTTGGATTTCTATATTCTTTATTTTTTTAAGTTTTGAACGGACATGCTTCTTTTCATTTTTTTCCATTCACATTTCTGTTTCTTCATTTTTGTTTCTATTCATCTTTCCTTTAATACATAATTTTTTTGTTGAACTTCAATGTGTGGTATCTCATTGTTTTCATGCATTTCATGTTATGTGTTTTGAGAATCACTGACACCCATTGGTTGTATGTGAGGGACATGTGTTTGTTTTGGAACTTGCAATTGGTGTTCTGTGATGTAATTGCAAAATATGAGTGGGTGGATGCAAAACTCGGGTGGGTGTTTTGCATTTGGGGGCTGACCATAGAGACCAGGGATCTGGACTGTGATGACATGTTGGGTGGGGAAAATGAGTTGGACATGGGTGGGGGCCTGCTGGCAGGTGCCCCACAGTGCTGGGGGGTGGGAGACATGAGTTGGACATGGGTGGGGGCCTGCTGGCAGGTGCCCCACAGTGCTGGGGGGTGGGAGACATGAGTTGGACATGGGTGGGGGCCTGCTGGCAGGTGCCCCACAGTGCTGGGGGGTGGGGGTGGTGGGAGACATGAGTTGGACATGGGTGGGGGCCTGCTGGCAGGTGCCCCACAGTGCTGGGGGGTGGGAGACATGAGTTGGACATGGGTGGGGGCCTGCTGGCAGGTGCCCCACAGTGCTGGGGGGTGGGAGACATGAGTTGGACATGGGTGGGGGCCTGCTGGCAGGTGCCCCACAGTGCTGGGGGGTGGGGGTGGTGGGAGACATGAGTTGGACATGGGTGGGGGCCTGCTGGCAGGTGCCCCACAGTGCTGGGGGGTGGGAGACATGAGTTGGACATGGGTGGGGGCCTGCTGGCAGGTGCCCCACAGTGCTGGGGGGTGGGAGACATGAGTTGGACATGGGTGGGGGCCTGCTGGCAGGTGCCCCACAGTGCTGGGGGGTGGGGGTGGTGGGAGACATGAGTTGGACATGGGTGGGGGCCTGCTGGCAGGTGCCCCACAGTGCTGGGGGGTGGGAGACATGAGTTGGACATGGGTGGGGGCCTGCTGGCAGGTGCCCCACAGTGCTGGGGGGTGGGGGTGGTGGGGAACATGAGTTGGACATGGGTGGGGGCCTGGTGGAGGGTGCCCCTGGTGGCTGGTGGGTGGGGGTGGTGGGAGACATGAGTCGGACATGGGTGGGGGCCTGGTGGAGGCTGCCCCTGGTGGCTGGTGGGTGGGGGTGGTGGGAGACATGGGTGGGGGCCTGGTGGAGGCTGCCCCTGCACTGCTGGGGGGTGGGGGTGCTGGGAGACATGGGTGGGGGCCTGCTGGAGGCTGCCCCTGCACTGCTGGCGTGTGGGGGTGGTGGGAGACATGAGTCGGACATGGGTGGGGGCCTGGTGGAGGCTGCCCCTGGTGGCTGGTGGGTGGGGGTGGTGGGAGACATGGGTGGGGGCCTGGTGGAGGCTGCCCCTGGTGGCTGGGGGGTGGGGGTGGTGGGAGACATGGGTGGGGGCCTGGTGGAGGCTGCCCCTGGTGGCTGGGGGGTGGGGGTGGTGGGAGACATGGGTGGGGGCCTGGTGGAGGCTGCCCCTGCACTGCTGGGGGGTGGGGGTGGTGGGAGACATGGGTGGGGGCCTGGTGGAGGGTGCCCCTGGTGGCTGGGGGGTGGGGGTGCTGGGAGACATGGGTGGGGGCCTGCTGGAGGCTGCCCCTGGTGGCTGGGGGGTGGGGGTGGTGGGAGACATGGGTGGGGGCCTGGTGGAGGCTGCCCCTGGTGGCTGGTGGGTGGGGGTGGTGGGAGACATGGGTGGGGGCCTGGTGGAGGCTGCCCCTGCACTGCTGGGGGGTGGGGGTGCTGGGAGACATGGGTGGGGGCCTGCTGGAGGCTGCCCCTGCACTGCTGGCGTGTGGGGGTGGTGGGAGACATGAGTCGGACATGGGTGGGGGCCTGGTGGAGGCTGCCCCTGGTGGCTGGTGGGTGGGGGTGGTGGGAGACATGGGTGAGGGCCTGGTGGAGGCTGCCCCTGGTGGCTGGGGGGTGGGGGTGGTGGGAGACATGGGTGGGGGCCTGGTGGAGGCTGCCCCTGGTGGCTGGGGGGTGGGGGTGGTGGGAGACATGGGTGGGGGCCTGGTGGAGGCTGCCCCTGCACTGCTGGGGGGTGGGGGTGGTGGGAGACATGGGTGGGGGCCTGGTGGAGGGTGCCCCTGGTGGCTGGGGGGTGGGGGTGCTGGGAGACATGGGTGGGGGCCTGCTGGAGGCTGCCCCTGGTGGCTGGGGGGTGGGGGTGGTGGGAGACATGGGTGGGGGCCTGGTGGAGGCTGCCCCTGGTGGCTGGGGGGTGGGGGTGGTGGGAGACATGGGTGGGGGCCTGGTGGAGGCTGCCCCTGGTGGCTGGGGGGTAGGGGTGCTGGGAGACATGGGTGGGGGCCTGGTGGAGGGTGCCCCTGGTGGCTGGGGGGTGGGGGTGGTGTGAGACATGGGTGGGGGCCTGGTGGAGGCTGCCCCTGGTGGCTGGGGGGTGGGGGTGGTGGGAGACATGAGTCGGACATGGGTGGGGGCCTGGTGGAGGCTGCCCCTGGTGGCTGGTGGGTGGGGGTGGTGGGAGACATGGGTGGGGGCCTGGTGGAGGCTGCCCCTGGTGGCTGGTGGGTGGGGGTGGTGGGAGACATGGGTGGGGGCCTGGTGGAGGGTGCCCCTGGTGGCTGGGGGTGCAGGGGGACATGCGTTGGTGGGCAGTAGTGCTAGTTGATATGTGGGTTGGCTGGTGGGCATGGGCATGGTGGATGGGGTGCCTGCAGGACATGTGCTGGGTAGGCCCCTGTGGTGTGAGCCACCTGCAGGGGCCGTGGAGGGTGTAGAGGGTACACCTGGGAGGACCCACACGTGCAATTCACGTGTGCTGCTCCCCGCGCACCCCTGTAATACACATACCCCGCTCAATCGCGTGTGGAACTTCCCGCGCACCCCCGGAATACACGTACCCCACTCAATCGCGTGTGGAACTTCCCGCGCACCCCTGAAATCCACGTACCCGGCCATATTGCGTGTGGAACTTCCCGCGCACCCCTGAAATCCACGTACCGGTCAAATCGCGTGTGGAACTTCCCGCGCACCCCTGAAATCCACGTACCCGTGTGGAACTTCCTGCGCACCCCCGAAATACACGTACCCGCTCATTCGCGTGTGTAACTTCCCGCGCACCCCCGGAATACACGTACCTCGCTCAATCGCATATTTGACTTCCCGCGCACCCCCGAAATACACGTACCCTGCTCAATCCCGTGTGTAACTTCCCGCGCACCCCCGGAATACACGTACCTCGCTCAATCGCGTGTGGAACTTCCCGCGCACCCCTGAAATCCACGTACCCGGCCAAATCGCGTGTGGAACTTCCCGCGCACCCCTGAAATCCACGTACCCGGCCGAATCGCGTGTGTAACTTCCCGCGCACCCCCGGAATACACGTACCTCGCTCAATCGCATATTTGACTTCCCGCGCACCCCCGAAATACACGTACCCCGCTCAATCCCGTGTGTAACTTCCCGCGCACCCCCGGAATACACGTACCTCGCTCAATCGCGTGTGGAACTTCCCGCGCACCCCTGAAATCCACGTACCCGGCCAAATCGCGTGTGGAACTTCCCGCGCACCCCTGAAATCCACGTACCCGGCCGAATCGCGTGTGGAACTTCCCGCGCACCCCCGGAATACACGTACCTCGCTCAATCGCATATTTGACTTCCCGCGCACCCCCGAAATACACGTACCCCGCTCAATCCCGTGTGTAACTTCCCGCGCACCCCCGGAATACACGTACCTCGCTCAATCGCGTGTGGAACTTCCCGCGCACCCCTGAAATCCACGTACCCGGCCAAATCGCGTGTGGAACTTCCCGCGCACCCCTGAAATCCACGTACCCGGCCGAATCACGTGTGGAACTTCCCGCGCACCCCCGGAATACACGTACCTCGCTCAATCGCATATTTGACTTCCCGCGCACCCCCGAAATACACGTACCCCGCTCAATCCCGTGTGTAACTTCCCGCGCACCCCCGGAATACACGTACCTCGCTCAATCGCGTGTGGAACTTCCTGCGCACCCCTGAAATCCACGTACCCAGGCCCATCGCGTGTAGATTTTCTCGCGCACCCCTGTAATACACGTACCCAGGCCAATCGTGTGTAGATTTTCTCGCGCACCCCTGAAATCCACGTACCCAGCCCAATCGCGTGTAGATTTTCTCGCGCACCCCTGTAATACACGTACCCAGGCCAATCGCGTGTAGAATTTCTCACGCACCCCTGAAATCCACGTAACCGCTCAATCGCGTATTTAACTTCCCGCGCGCCACTTTTTTGATGCGCTGGGACTCTACCGCCTGCCTTCGTGTGGCGGCCGTGTTTCAGCTTGTGCGTGTCTTTGGCTGTGCGTGGCTTTGCCCTATTCGATTCCATGAATACGTGTGGTTCGAGTGCGTGTGGGCGTTCCGTCTGCTTCCCTGCAGTACATCCCCAGTTACGCCCTTATTTTCGCGCGTTGTTCCCCATTCCGCGCGTTACGCCCCATGTCCCGCCCACTTTCTGGTGTGTGCGCTGCGGTTGTGCGCTTTCACTGTGCGCGTCGCGCACGCCTTTCACGATGTTGCAGTGACGTGTGCGCCATTCACGGGTTTGGCGCACATCCCGAGGAAGACACGCGCAGGGACTTCCATGAATCGCACGCGTGCGCGTGCGCCTCTTTTTTTCCGCTTGCGCCTGCTTGCGCCTGCTTGCGCCTGCTTGCGCGTAGATTTTCGGCGCACGTTTGTTCCATGAATCGGCCCCTAAGACTTTTGAAAATCATGAGAAACAATATGTTTGGTTCCTGTATTCACCTGACACACAGCAATGTAAGGGGATATTTGTACATTCATGGATTACATCCACGTGCAATGATAGAATGTTAACAAGGAGCAGCCAAATATGTGTTAAAGAGTTTTTGTGTCATGAAGAGAAATGACATACATAAATGGTGTAATAGATCTCGGAACAATGGTGACTAACTGGGATAGGCTAGGTGTCCCGAGCAGTGTACGTGTGCCTTTTCCGGATTACTATAGATTTGTTTGGCTTTTGGCTTTTGAAATAGCAGGAAGAGAGGCGAAGACGAGTGCTGTAGAAACTGCATGAATATACGGCCTCCTGGACTTTTTCTATCATGGTGGCTGTTTATGGTGGCATAACAATATACTTCTTCATGAAATGCATTATGTACAACTATGTAGATAAAAAAGACGTTGGATATGGAACATGTATTTTTATAGTACATAACTATGCCGTAGTGGCGTTCTCGGATACCAAGCCTTTTTTCTACAAGTGCGAATGTAAGTAATAGTTGTTCACAATCTAGTCTCAGGGCACAATTAAGTTGGGATTGCACCTTACAAGGCTATTACGCACTCAGCCACTGGTCATGGGAACATTGAATTTTAGAGCTCAGATATGATAAAACGTCAGCTTTTTGAGATTTCCTCTGCATACAAAATGGAGGTTAACATTATTATATTGTTAAATCTCCTTTTCATATGAATTTGTGGTATAATGAGACATGGGGCCTCATTACGACCCTGGCGGTAAGGGGTTAACGCCAGCGTTAGCTGCGCCGACCCCTTACCGCCAACTACGAGGTCCCTTAGCGCCATGGCGCTTTTAACACCTGCTTTTAGCAGGTGTTAAAATCCATGGCGCTAAGGGACCATGGAGTTAATTACGCCACCGTAATTTACGGTGGCGTAATTAACACCTTCCCCACTCCCATTATGCCCTATGGGGCAAAAATGGGAATGGGGAAGGGTAAATGGGGATTGGGGACTTACCGCCCCGCCGACCTCGGAATGGGGCGGTAAGTCCGCCAACCACCATGGCGTAAACGTAGTTTACGCCATGGTGGTAAAGTCACGGCCCAGGCGGTAACTTACCGCCTGGGTCGTAATGAGGCCCAATACTGAGTCAACAAAGTAGGAGGGGGAGATAGTTTGTTGACATCGCTATAACACAAACGAGAAGGGAGACTAAAAGCTAATTTGGGGAGGTCACATTTACCTGTGGATGTTGCGAGCATAAGGTAAACATGGGGTTTTTGTCATTGCATAGGGTACAGTTTCCAAGTAAGGAAGGAGACATAAAACCTGTGAGAAGTACAAAGCCTATTCAAATTCACCATATACACTCAGGCCCATGTGGTGTAGAGAAAAGAAGGTAAAAACTATTTATAGTGCATATGTGATTGATATACAGGAGTATAGAACAACAGAGTAATGAAAACCTCTGTTATTTAAGGAGAAACCTTGATGTTGGTTGAGATTTTATCCATCTGAAGTAAATATATAAAGAACTTTGCCCTAAACACGTGGAAACAGCAAAGAGGTTGATGTTTAGCTATGTTTACTTGGAATGAAGGCCAGAATTGCCAGAAATCCGTTTTTAATGGGAGTCCTTGGTAGTTTTTATGTGTTTTACGGTTTTCTACACGCAAAAAGGTTTTGGGAAATCACCAACAGAATGTATTTACCACACATTCTCTTTGTCCTGATGAAGGCCCGTGGACCATCAGATGAGAATGTCTATGACAGACATATTTCTCATTAGGCGCCAAAACACAATGGGCCTCATTACACGGATGGCGGAGAACCATGGCGCTATTAGCGCCATGGTTCATGCCGGTAAAATACCGGCACCGCCTTGGCGGAAAGGGGAATTACCGCCCCATTCCAAGGTTGGCAGGGCGGTAATTCCCCCTTCCGCCATTGCCCTTCCCCATTCCCATTTTTGCCCCATAGGGCATAATGGGAATGGGGAAGGCACTAATTACGGTACCGCAAATTGTGGTATCGTAATTAGCTCCATGGGTCCCTTTGCGGGTTGGTTTTTAATGCCTGCAAAAAGCAGGCGTTAAATCCCCCAACCCGCAAAGGGACCTCGTAGTAAGGCGGTAAGGATTTACCGGTACCGGTATTTTACCGGTACCGGTAAATCCTTACCGCCATCCGTGTAATGAGGCCCAATGTGTCAACCTATAAACTTGACAAAATATATATGAGTCTGGTGTCCATTTTTGTTTGATTTGGTCATTCTCACAACAAGCCATTGTTCTGTACTGAATCAATTACTAAATAACATCTCAGTTGAGTCTGAATATACAGATCTAAGGATCTGACTTACTCTCCTAAAGTACATGAAGGGTGGCAAATGTAAGTGACAGTTTTAGTGGAAACATGTACCAGAACTAGTGCTTTTCTCTCTCTTTTGAGCATTGTTTTGGTACAAGATATTTTCCCCCCTGTTTATTATCCTCAGTGTGACGCAATCTTTTTTATAAGAATACATTGGGATGTCCATGAGACATCTCCTTTGGTATGTTTTTTGTATAATATGATATGTTTTTTGTGTAATTTGATATATTTGTATACAAGTTTTTTATGAAATATTAAACAGTTTTTTAACCGATTGTTGGTTGCAATCAGTGGATTGTTTAACCATTGCTATTATACATAAATTATAAGCATTTGAATAGGTAGAAAAGGAAGGGGTAGCCTGTATCCTTTCTTGTTGTTTGAGTATATTGTCCCTTCCCCTGATATCAACAAAAAGGTGGGAAGTACCCATACTATATTCTAGGTTATTATATCATGCTGTAAAAAGCAATAACATACGGATACCAAACCTTGCGGATGGAGGCGGCTCGAACAGTTCCATGTTTCGACCTTGACACAGAATGGATCTGAAGCCTTTTCAGGGGGCTCATGTATATCATCATTATGTTGCACTTTCTTTGTATTAGTGCATTACCTTAAAAGAAATGAATTATTTCTGAATAAAGAAATTGATGATGAAAGTTTGTGTTCATGCCTAGTACACAAGAAAATGAGCCGTTTCACTTAGTTGTTAGCAGCAATCAAGCAGAGATTGCAGGTTCAACAGAATTCATGGAGTAACAATTCACCTGTGACCTCAGGTGCCACAATCCAGGTTCTCTTTAAAGACAATCATGCAGGGTTGTGTCTTAAATTATGAATCTCATAGTTAATCTTGACTTTTAGTCTTAGTTCTTCATCAGAAAGAGTACTTTAATGTAACCGTTGCAATGAGTAAGCTGTTGAAGAGATTTCTTCAAAGATGGTAAATTTGAAGCCATTTCTATTGCCAAGTGATCCAATGGACTTCATTCACATGCAAAATGCCCTTCCAGGCTGGGGATGTCACTTGCACCACAACTCACAACCCCTGATCCAAGATGGTAACTCCTACAGCATTTATTTTGGCAAAGTTCGATTTTGCACATTTTAAAGTATTTGAACTGAAGTCTTATAATTATGGAATTGTTAATATGCATGGAACCCAGGCCTTTGGGATATTTGGAATAATGTAGTTGATTCTTCCATTATCTATCCCCCAAGAGGCCTGACATGATGACATTTTAGATATTTTCTAGAGACAAGATTGCATCATTATCAAACAGCACACTCTTGGAGATGGACACACATCTGTAAACCTCTATGTTTAATATTCTCAAAGATTGTTATATGAATTCGCTTGACCCAGAGGGTGTTGCTCTTGTAATCAGTATTTTTGTGTCACTTACTAACCCCAGCTGAAACAGTTATTGATATGTGTTTGTTTTAATCACGTGTTCTGTTCTTCTGTGTATAGAAAATTGAGATGATGCAACACAATAACATTTATATAGATGATGAAGTTTTTTTGTTCAAATTATAAATGACCATTTGCTTCCTAGAAAATTACAAAATAGGTTTGTTGATATCAATGGCTGTATTACCATAAGACCCTGCAAAACACTGCACGGTTGCCATGAATGAAATATAAATATGAGAAGTACACCCCCATGGAGGTAAACACAGCCGCACCTGTTTTGTAACAGTGTAAATGCTATAATTCGTTAAGACTTCTCTGATTAGCACTGGTAGCAGTGTGTTTATTCTTTAGCAAAAGTAATCTGAGGTGCCTGAGTGCAACGGGACATAGTGAAGCCATGGGTACCTTAACTGAAATCTCAGGAAGTAGAGCAATTGCCTTTTCTTGTCGTCTCTCCGGCTAGGCCAAACCTAGGGCAGGAGTTTTTAACTTCCCTCCTCCTAAAAGCAAGTCCTGCTGGCAGAGATTACTTCAGTTGAGAGAAAAGGTCCTGCTAGCCAATCTCAAGTCTAAAACCCCATTTTGTAAAGTTCCAGGGGTCCTTGAAGAAGGCCGAATCTGACGAAGTGCACCCAAGATCAACTGCCAGGACATAGTTTCCCCATTCAGAGGCTGGCAAGATCAACCTCGGTGGACTCCAACGCCAATGTAAGTCTAGCGATGAGGGAATTAATGAGAGGTAAAAGAGAGTGGCTTGATGCTCTCAACTCGAGCTGCCAAAAACTCTGTTCCCCAGTACTCTATGTCTGCAGAGACATACTCTTTGAAGGACTGCTGGCTGTTCTGATAACTTGGCAAAGCCAAGCCTAAGGATTCAAGCCTTCAGAGGTGTAGAGTTATATTGGAAATTCACAAGCACAATGCAAGATGGGATAAGGCATACAAGGTTGATACAAAGGTTGTGATTAAAACAGTAACAAAAAGGGTTGACTACATGCCTAAGAGGTCCGGTGTTTTTAGAAGTGTTTCTGCATGCCATTTCAGCTAGCCTGCAATCAAGGTTCAACCCAGCATGAGGAGACTGTATGTGCCTAAAAGTATGATTTATTTCCAACTTTACATCTTAGTTTACACTACAGTTTGGGATGGTTTCAGACAATATCTAAAGTAAGTTCAATAAACGGTTACAGCTGACAATATTTTCATTTTGATAGGCCCCTGTATGTACATGGGTCATGAGCAGAGAAAGCGGCAGTCATAGATGGGAAGGGAACCCTGCCATGTTTGGGGATGTAGGACTGTGAAAAGCCTGATTGGTTGGCATGCACATGGAACCCCATAAGGTTGTGAAACATGATGTTAATCTCTTCAAGGGAACGGGAATGTCCACTAATGCATGGAACATCCCCAGCGAAAACAAATTTTACTACCCGGGGTTCAGAACAGTGAACATGTGGGTGTTAGGCATTTGAACAGCTCGTATTATGTGTAAGATCCACTGGAGCTGGCGGTCTATATCACGTTCATATGCCAAGTGGAATTGTATAGGTCTTGCATGTTTTGGTAAACCTATGCCTCCTATGGTCAAAGCTCATTGGTATTGTAACTGACTAAATGTGTCTTGCTGATCTTTTTGTATGAGCCCTATTTTGTAACACCCCATAAAAACCCTGAGGTTTGTGAGCTTGGGGGGGCCATAACTTTGGGACGATGCATACTCTGCAAGTATCCCTGGCCATTTCTGCACAGCCTTATGGAAATAAATCCTGTCTCTACCTTTGCTTTCCCGTTGCGTATTGAACAATTGGTGGTCAGTTTCTACAGGGCTCGGATTGTCTCAGTGGAAGCCCTCAAGGAGGCTTGTGATGTTGAACATGCTTTAGAGGGACAGGGCCTCCTCGTCCTTGTCCCATTACTTCCCTGTATGTGTTTTATGTATGTTTTTTTCTGACACAGGAGTCCAGTCTGGACCTCTAGCAGTGCAGCACTTCATTTTTATTATTAGTGAACAAGACCCATGAGATACACCTATGGCACCCATGGGCAGGGGTACCCCTAGTGTGGGTTTTTGTGCTCCTCTGTGTTGCCCACAGAACAGGGTTTGGACTGGTGGCAGCTACATGCTGACTTGGTAGTGGCTACGGGTCTCCCCCATTTTGGGGCACCCAAGCCCTGCCATAGGAATCAATGGGTTCCTGAACAAAGGGAAGATGGGGACTGAAAGCCTCATGGCCTGAAATCATTCTTTATTCTCAAAGTCCTGTAAAGCCCTTTCTCTGTCTCTCTTCCACTGATTGGATGTTGAGAGGAAGGACCATATATGGCTCTAGGGCTACCCATGCTAGACTGGTAGGAGCCTTCCTGGGGACTGCTTGTTGTGTGTACACCCTGGGGGTGGGACCTGAATGAATGGAAAGAGGAGTCAATTCACATTCTGTGTTGTGGATGTCTGGTTTTGGTTGTGTGTCACAATGCCTGTGATCTGTCTGAGCCAGCCCTGTCTGACACTGGAGTGAATGCAGTGTGAGTTCTGAAAGGCTCAGAGTTGCCCCAATACAGATCCACTGTTTTGAGTGTCTGTTTTGAGTGTCTGGTTTTGGGTGAATTGCCTGAATGCCTGGGAGCCTGATTGGGTGCTGCATGATGAACACCCTAGTATATGATATGACTGAGTCTAGCTCAGACTGAGTGAATGAGGGGATTTGTGTATATCAGAAGACCCCTCATATACCTCTGTGTCAGAAGCCTGGAATCCTCCTGTGCTAGAAGCCTGTAGCTTTCTGGAGGCATATCATCAATCCAGCCGAAGGAAGAAGTTCTGCTGCTGCAACTCTTCACAAGATCCAAAGGCTACTGTGCTGATTCAGGGATTGATCAAGGGAGGACCTGGACAGGTGATCTCTTCCCGTAGATATGAGGGCCCATTGTGCAACTGTTGTTCTTCACCGAAGTGCCCTGGAAGCCAGTCCTGAGTGCCTGTCATCCTGACAAGCTATCTTTGTCGGTCCAGAAGAAGGGTGACCGGACCTCTTGAGCCCAAGAATTCCACCAGCATCGTCCTGTGTCTGAAGGCTGTCCGTGACCAGTAGAAATCCAGATTGCTGTGTTTCTCCCAGAAGAGGGGTACCCTGGCACAGTGCTGCTCAATGCCCAGAGCTTGCCATATTCCAACTGAATTGATGTGATTTTGAAAATTAAAATTGTTTTTTAGCTTGTCTGATTTTATCCATTTTCTTTTTTTAAAACACATTTCACTGCATATGAATGCAGGTGCAGACCCCCCCGGAGCCCATCACCACATCTGCACTACCTTAATTATATCCCCAACCCATCCCCCATCTATTTTTCAGCCGAAATGCTGTAACTAAAATGAGATGCAATCGGACGAAAAAATAGCTGCACAGTAAACAACCTATATAGTTCCAACCAACCATGGAAATCTTCAAGTGGCATTGCAGACACAAAACCTGCCCACTTTTCCACAGTTGAGGAAGTCCAGTGTCGCCACCTGCAGAGAAGTGCCCGCCGGTGGGTTTACCGACATTCCGAATCACAGAATAAGTCCTGAGGGACCAAATTTGGTGGTGGCTCACAGAGAAGTCCAGTGCTCGAGTCCTTGTCACCATCCTGTGATCCGTGCTGCGGCTGCAGCATCAAAGAACCAAACAGCATCCAACCGTGAAATACCAAAACCTGACACATACTTTTGTCAATGCACCCGTCGCCACCAAAAAAAAAAACAAAGGATTCATCCTCACCTCTTAAGCCTTGCCGAGATCCACAGTGAGTTTCAGCTTTGTGGGACATCCACAGCCTGCGTAGCGACCCAACCTAGGAGACCACTGCGACAGACATATACAATCAAAAGATTGAGGGGAAATGTTTTAATGGCCATGGGATTCGTCCCCCCTAAAAGGGCTTGCGCAAGCTTCCAAACGAAGGAATCCCGTTGCCTTTATGCTGTGCCCCACGGGCAGGATAAGGAACACTATTGGATCACAATGCCTACACTTATTACCAAAATTACACTCGACCACTAGAGAACTTGCATATTACAAAACATGATTTTATTAAGATAATAGATTAAAAATGTATTAAACAATTCATGTAAACAATCCGTAATAATAAAAAACACATTACATAGACAAATGGTTACCTAAAATTCACCACATAGCAAGAAGCTCACAAAGTGCAATACTGCTTCCTTTCTACTAAAACACCTCACATACAGATGTTAGTCCACACTCTCTTCACCATACATTGTTGTTCAAACACCTGTCGAATACACAAAACAGAGAGCTCTCAAATTCTGAATTGCTCCCTCCAGACCGTTTGTGTCCTTATTAAGCGAATCCTATTAATAAAAGGTTCTCATTAATTTAATTAATCATCAAACAACGTTGCCTACAAATAAAGCAACCTCAATGCCCAACATGTTTCATTCTTTTAGCAATGTTAGACAAATGACAGAACCTCTGCAGGGGAAATTCGACAAACCGGTTTTCATGGTCTTCTCAACCTTTGTGTGATAGTGTTCCTCTGTGACCCTATAGGGGACAGCATAAAAAACAGCTATAAATTGTGCTGTTACTTAATCACATGTAATACCAACATTGGAGTGTCTTGTCTCCTATGGTTGACCTACCGTGGTAGCTTTAATAAATAATGCTGTCCACGGCTGTCCACTGCGACAGACCTTCACTGCTGCTTTTCCGACACTGCTTGGTTTCCCACTCCTGCTTGACAGCAAAAACCCAGTGACTTCTACTTCTAGAGGGAGTTCATCCTCAAAGGGCATCATTGAGTAAAGTTGAGAGACTACACCACTTTGCCTTCCAAGGCACCCACTGTACTGCAGCACTTTGACGTGGAAGAGGCGCTACGTCCCTCAGTGCCCATCCAAGCGTCCCAGATTCGTCTTGGGCCCAGCTCTCCTATTGCTTCCCAGGTACTCTGGAGCAGTAGGAACTATAGAAACAGAAGCGCACAATAAACACATAAGGACTGGACTTTAATATAAAAGCAAAGTATATCTTACTCTTTCTTAGAGTTTGCCCAGATGGGGGATAGCCACACATGATTGCATTTTTACTCTGAAAAAGTATTCTACCAGTGATCAAAAGTATTACCTGCATTTATGTCTGTGGGCTTAAACCGTGTTTAGTAATTTTAATGCTTTTTAATAACTGTTAACAGTTGATGCATTATTGCTGAACTAAGTATGACGGTGGTACTACATAGAACTGTATATATTCTGGTAACTATTTGAGTAGAATTTCTTAGTACAAAGTGAGACTTATTTCTTTGTATATAGCCAAATAGCCTTATGTTAGTCCAGAAAAAGAACTAGGGTAGCCCCTAACAGTGTGCGGACATACCTTTGTGGGGGCGTGGGGATTCACTGTAGGTAAGAACCAGCCTGCATCACCTCCCTTGCGTTTCGACCTCCATTGCTCATCCACGATTACCAATTGAGAGCCTTGGCTGGGGTGCCTAGGTGCCTGTCCCTCAAACATACAGTGGTTAGGAGTACATACACCCCTCTCCAGCCCTTAGAAAGCTGATTCAGAATATGCACCTACTACAGAGGGTTAGTGTTGAGGTTTTTCATGTTCTTTTCTCAAGCAGTCTGGAGTAAAAACAAATCTACCAGGAGAGCACCTTTTAGTAAATTGACTAAAGGGCAATCGTTCCACGGCCTCAGATTGGCTTGACAAAGATTCTCAGTAAAGAACCTCAAAGCTATAAAAGGCAGAGGGAGTGGTCAAAGGGGGGTGCACTGGTAAAGTGGGTTTCCCCATTAAGCTCTTTTGAAGGGGATGCTAGGCCCACAAACCAGCCAGGCTGCATTCTTTGGTGCTGTGCTGTTTCCAGATGGGCTGAATGAGTTTCTCTTTGTGCAGGCCAAGGTTACCTTCGTTTTCAGATTTCCTTTTATTTCATGGACACTGCGACCAGGTGACACAATGCAAAGAATATCTGTTCTAGAGCCATAATGCCAACTTCCAGGTATGACAATTTCCTTGGCATGATATTTAGGGGTCGGTGTTTTAGGTCTAGTCTGCCTGTCTCCACCAAGACCACTTGTGTTTCAACTAGGAAGCTCTTCTGTCCCTCTTTACGAGAAAGGTTAGGACACTTGGGCCCCCTATCTCGGTTATTCAGGACTTATAAGTACAGCGTATCCAGCAGCAGCTCCTTTACTCCAACGAAGGCTGTATGACTATTGCTAGAGGAGGAGTTTCATTGAAAACAATTCTATGTGCCATTATCAACATAGATTTAATCAACCATGTATGCATGTTTGTATTAGATTCGTAAACTGTGAACCTAGCTGTGAAGCAGCCGAGCAGTGCACATAGGGAATGCAAGACTATTTGTGTTAAATTTGTTGAAAGGCAATGAGGAGAGTGTCAGCCTTCCTCCTGTGGATCGAAAACGAGGTTCAAAAATCAGAAGGCGTATGCTCAGTACAATGCAGACAACCTCCTCACACTGCCTGATTAGATGTTACCCCAGGGCTCTCAGACCGATGACTTGTACATGCACCCATGTTGGCAAAGGCAGAGAACATCTGTGTGAGGAGAACTGGTAAGCAGGGATGTTGTTTGGTCTGGAAAAGATCAGGGGCTAAGCTAATATCGGGACTGGCGGGACTCAGGGCTAACTAGCATTTTGGTTGTAGCAACTGAGCTTCTATCTGGGGCTACAACCAAAAGAACCGGGGCTATAGCCCCCTCAGAGCCCTCTAACAACGCCTCTGCTGATAAGGCCAGTCGAAATAGCAGCACAAATAGGGAGGCAATTCATGACCCTTCATTCCAGTCACTCGGCTGTATTTCTGCTCTCAATAAGATACACTTGACCTGCTCTAACCACATTGAGTATTACCTAAGTATTCATGCTCTGTGACTATTGCCTCGAGAAATGCAGATGAATGCCGCTACATCGCTGCAGCAGTCCCTGTAAGAGAAGTTTGCCACCGCGGCCTCAAAGAGATGCTGGATTCACGATGGCAATGTTTGCTTTTAATTATAATTGGCACAGAAGAAAGCCTCCAGGCTTATCATGTAATAGCTCTAATGTACTGTTCTGCCCATAATCATGATAAGGAATGGTTACTAAGGGCGAGTCACACATTCTTTATATATTATCAAGACACGAGAACATGATTAGAGTGGAAGACAAGGCATTTTGCCCATTCTCTTCAATACAGAGCAAATTTCTATCAAGCTTTGTCCCAGGCCTGTCTCATTGTATAGCCTTTTCATGAGACTGCGCCTAACTTGCACCAAATTTCCTGTAAAGCATTTTCAAGGCACATCTGGTCAGTAAAAAAGGCTTCTTTTTGATGAGTTTATTTTACTGCACTCTTACTTTCATGCCAGTCGCAGTGCCCCTTCACACTCTTAATCCATGCCAATGATCAAACCTCCACCAAACCCACATGGGCAAAGTAAGAGTGGTCAGACATAGCTGTCTGGTGCACATTATCTTCAGCCTCATCTGCTGTACCGGCTCTAATTGCTCGGGCCCTTTATTTCATATTTTCAAATGATCAGGTTCCAGAAATGATGTCTGTTCAAATCCTAGCATGGGAAAATAAAAGTGATCAAACATAAATGTATGTTGTAAATTGGCCAACCAAATACTTGCAATGGCCAGACATGTTTATGAATTCCAGCCCCAGTCCTCTCTCAGACCGTACCACTATTCCAAAATTTCCACCAGAGTGGCTTCCTGAGTTGTCATTTTGAGCCTTTCCTCTCCAGACTGGCATGTCTCGTCCTCTGTTTCCCTCTGTGCCACAGAGATAGCTTGGTATATGGACATGTTTTCTAGGTGACAAACTCACTAGTCACAGTTGTTCTGTAATGTTCTCTGAAACCTTGAACCAAGGTTGGCTTCCATCTGAGATGACTGTGCACCTGCGGCGCTGGCCTGGGGAGGAGCCAGTTCTTCTGTTACTGGTATTCTTTCCTTTATTCTTTGAACTACACAGTTGAACATGAGGATTCCGGGTGAACATCTCCCTTTCTTTCCTTATTTCATGTCTTATTTGGATTATAAGAATTGGTTGGGGCTAAATGCTTCAAAGATTGGCTAAAACGTGACTGATGACCCTTAGAAGCTTACCTTGCTTCTTTTCCTCTCCCCATCACTCTCTCATCCTCTTTTGCTTTCTCCCACTCTAGCCTTCTATCTCTTTTCCCTTTCTATCATCCTCTCTATTATCCCGCCTCTCTGCCTCTCATAATCCAATGTTCTCTTTTTCTATGGTTTTCTCTCCCGCTGTCCCTGCTTTTCTCTAGCTCACACCCCAGTGAACACCACATAGATGTGTTGGGGGTGGATGTGGTGCTGGCCAGCGTGGCTCATCCATGATGGGCTACGGAGCATTGAAGCACTCATTTTGAACAGGTCTTCACTAAGCGCTCCCTCAGCTACTTGTTGCAGCTGAGGGAGTGCTTGGGCCATGGAAGGCCAGGGGTGTTTTGTTTCCCGCTCCTTGCATGAGCCATTGGGGATACTGCCTGGTATACTGCAGTTCTGAATGTGCGAGGGGGCACTCCTGTACAGTTCCACACATTCAGAGCTGTTGGGCGTCTTCCATGGGACACTCAAGTTCATGCACGCATGTGCAGGAACCAGGAAGAGCTGACAACATCCTGGTTCCTGTTCATGCTACACATGAATCTGAGTGTCGCAAGATCTGGCAGAGTGGATTCTAGACCAGTTCAGAGCAGGTAAGAAAATAAAAAGCGTGGATGGATGCTTGAATGCGAGAGTTTATGGTGTGTGGGTGCACGTGTGGATGTGAGAGTGACTGTGTATGGGTGTACATGAATGTGTATGTGACTGAACAATGTAGCCCCACTTTCCCTGCATCCTGAAATCCTCTGATTTGGGGGTACGGTGAGTAGAGGGCAAATCAGATGCCCACTCACGGTGTTGGTGAGTGGGCCTTTGATTTCATGATGACTCGGAGAGACCCACTCACTATTCTGGTAAGCAGGCCTCTGCTCCATTGATTCCCCCAATCAAAGGCTTGCTCACCGACCTGGTGAGCAGCTCACCAGGTTGGTGAGTGGGCCTTGGATTTTGTGATGAATCAGAGAGGCCCGCTCACCACCATGGGGAGTAGGCTTCTGCTCCATTCATTCTCCAAACCAAAGACCCACTCGCCAATACAGTGAGTGGGCCTTTGATTTGGGAATGACAAAGAGATCCGCTAAACAGCATGGTGATCAGCGCTCCTGTGCAAATCATAGCCCTTCAGCATGGAAGGCCTCTAAGACTTTTAAATGGCCAAAGCCACCTGCAGAGTTAGACCTTGTATTTGCAGCCCCTGCCTCTCAATTTCCAAAACCCTCAAACATGGGATTCTGTGGGATAAATCACCCAGACAATCTCTGAGAGGACACAGGAAAGGTGGCAGAAACCACACCAGATAAAAATATATGATAACGGCCACCACGTCAGAAAATACTTCAATTTCCAATCTTTATTTTATAAAATACTAGCAGAAGTACCCATTCTCCAAACAGTTTCTGTAGACAGACATGGTAAAACTATCATCAACTATTGAAAATGAATGATCCTGTAGGTCGCTATTCTGCCTCACCCTGGCGTGGTGCAGTTTGTTGTGGTGCATTGCGGTGCAAACATCTCAGAAATCGTGCATCCTAGGGCCTTGGAACCTATGTGACCTGGCCGTTTTGTTCCTCGTGTCAGGACGGTTGGGAAACAAAATGTTTTGTTTCCCTTCCCGATAAACATGGTTTACGGCTTAGTCGGCAGGCACCATCTCGCAAAAGTCCTCTGGAAAAGTAATTTCACCTGATGCAACAAAAATGTGGAAACCACTGGAATGCTACCTGCCTTCACCTTTGCCTCTCAGGTCCATTCGTCTCACATACATTTTTTGTTTCCCTTCCCGGTGAACATGGCTTACGGCTTTGTCGGCAGGCCACAAACATTTATTTTTTGGCTGTAATCTGGGTAAAGCGATGGGCTTACCAAATGTCCTGTAGCCAGTAATGTCCGAAGGGTCCTAAGAGGTAACTATGTAACATTTGGTGCAGACTGGTGAAACAGTGTGGAATTGTATAAGGAACAACGCTTCGTCAAGCCACAAACCCAAAAACATTTGGAGAAATCCGGGGAGAGGGGTGGGATGTCCAAATGTCATGTAGCCAGTAATGTCCGGAGGGTCCTAGCAGGTAAGTATGCAAAATGTGGCTCCGATTGGTGAGATGGTGTGGAATTGTATAAAGAACAATGCTTCGCCAAGCCACAAACCCACCAACAAATGTTGACTTGTACTGAAAAAAAATGAAGTCTTTACAACAATAATATAAGCAAAACATTTCAACACAATCTCTGTATATGGAAGGTATATGAAAATAAAACAGCCATGTATATTATATGGAAGCAGAAACAAAAAACATATAGTGCAATGATCTAAAATACAGAAAACATCAAAAAAACTGAAATAGGCTACAACAATACCATTCATCAAAACTTAAATATGAAATAGTTCTGATTCACATACAGTGAGTCAACCAATCCACATAAATATAATTCTGAAAAAATGAAGAAGATAAAAAAAACAAAAGTAATATCTAAATGAATATGCTAAATGAGCATCAAACTTTCACAGCGTTAAACTATATTACAGTTCTTCACCTTTGCAAAAAGGTAATATGAAGAGATTAACAAGGATCAACTCGGACATGGAATGCCAAACACTGCAGATCTAGTAAAAACGTTATTAAAATGGAACCGGCTTGGATGCAGTGATGTTAGCATGTGACAGAGTAACATCATTGTGTACAGTGCCATATTGAAGTTGCCACTTTCAAGGCTTCAGAATAAAACACAAGCCTTGTAACTTAAATAAACACAAAAAGGAGAAAATACAAAATGGAGTCTGTAGTCACATTGTGTTCTTTAATTGAATAAAACATTAACCATCCAAAAAACCTACAGCTTCAATAAAAAATATTTCTCCATTTAATTCAGATGCTCTAATGTCAATTGATGCAAATAATTTTATACTGAAACAAAGATTAGTGATTCAAAATTGAATATATAAAAATGTATGTATATCTCAAAATGTTTTCCTCACAATAAATAAAATCAAATGCATTCTCATTTTTCCCTGCAGGGATCATGGAGTCCAGTTTATTGATCCACAATGCTTCTTTTTGAACCAGTAGTAGTTGTACATTAATATGTGGTGTCACTTTAAGAATTTCGAAGTGCATTTAAGCCACTATCAAAGCCAATTTTGTTGGTCAGGAAAGTGCCTGGCCACCCAAGCTTTCAGTTTCTTAATTCTCACATTGGAGCGATGCTCTTTTCACCTTAATGTTGCCTTTCATGTAGACTGACCTGCATATTACACACCAAAAGGACAACGTATACAATATTTGCACTTTTGCATGTTGCAAAACCTTTAAATTTATTTTTCTTCCCTGTTCTGGGGTGGTAAATGACATTCCCCTTCCTCACATTGTTACAATTAGAACACAGTAAACACCGAAATGCCCATCGTCTCGTGTTCTTAAAGCCTTGCTTTGCTGTCGTGACATCGGGTTTAACCAACAAATCTTTCAAATTATTACTTCTTTTATATTCAAATGTAGGATATAATTAAAACAAAGGTTGCAACGTATTATCATACCCCAAAATATCCCAATGATTCTGTGTCAATTTTGTAATATTTTGAATTTGTACACGAATACTAACAAGGGTGGTGTGCACTCAGTTTGAGTACATAACAGAGGTTGCCCTGTTTTATTAGCCGCTTTCTCTTTAGCTGCTTTTAGTTCAGCTGACAGATAACCTTGTGATGACTGTTTGGCTAACATTTTTGTCAGTTAAAAATCCCATTCCTGTAGACCATTTACAATCAGTTTTAGTTTTACTCTCAAAACGTAACTTCATGGTAAGTCATTTAAAGGGCTAGGAGGGGGGAAATTAAACTGGAGAAGCAAGTTAGTGTGATCCATAGTTACAAACATTTCAGTTCTAAAGTGTGGGCTGTCTGGTCTCACGCCAACATCAATGAATTGCAATTATTATTTTCTCACATTAGCATTGAATTAAATATGGTTATCAATTTCATTCAAGTAACACAAAACACCTTGTAGTGATTGCAAAGGACCATGTCACACTCCAAACTATCATCAACATGACAATCCCAGTATTGCGTTAAACCGGACCGTTATGAAACTCCATTTCAAACCTGTACATAAAACAATTTGCATAAAGGTCTGAGATTATGGCCCCCATTAATGTCCCAGATATCTGTAAATAATGCTGATGTTTATAGCTAAAATATGAGTTTTGTGACATGAACTTCTTTCAATAGAAACCATTGTACCACTTCCAACCCCAGATTTTGTGACTTGGAGATGGACAGACTCTTGAGATATATCATAACAAAATCTCACCTGCAACCAAATTGATTGATTCCAAGATTTTACAAAAACTCTTTTGTCTTTCTAGAGAAATAGCCGTTTTTAGAACCAATGTTTGAAGAAATAAATCTACATATGACCGCAATGGCTGCACAACACCCTTTAAAGCTGATACATTCGGGCTCCCTGGAGGATTAGTTAAATCCTTGTAAAGTTTTGGTAGCATGTAAAATACTGGTACCTTAGGATGAGCCTGATATAGATATTTTGAAGTTTTTGTATTAATCAATTCCTGTTGCTCAGCATATTCTAATAAATGTGTAAGTCTTATTTGGATATATTTAGTAGGCTCACTCTCCAATATAGCATAAGCATTGTCTTCACTGAATTGCCTCAAGCATTCAGTCATAATTGCACCCCTCCCTACGTTGCACCCCAGCCAAGGCCAATGCATTGGTTGAAATGATGCTTGGCAAAGACTGCTGCAGAGGAAACCCTCTCAGGAGATACCCTCTCTCCAACCACTACTGCAGCTTGTCCTTCCTCCATTCTAGCATCATTGGAATCCTGTTCTTGTTTGCATGAGAGTCCACCCTCGAATAACGGTGTAGGTGAGACAACAACAGACAAGCAAACTGGCCGCCGTATGACCCTGCACAGAGAGAACCTCCCCAGTCATCACTAAGAACTTTGCTAGCAGATTACCCAAAAGATGCTGGCTCCTGGCTGCCCGATCCAAAGGCAGCAACACCGACCCCTGTGCAGTCCAAAACCAGCCACATTGTACTGAAGGACCTGCAATGGCTGCAGGCGATACTTCTGCAGGTTCAGCAGTAATCCTAAAGACTGCAGCACTCTGCATGTAATTGCCACATGCTCCCCTAAGAGATTCCAGAAGCAACCTTTATTAGCCAATCATTCAGATGCCATCAGTGGAATAATCATCCCAGGACTCTCTATACTGATGTGCTTTATCCAGATGAACACATTCAACCCCTCCAGATCTACCACACAGATAATCTACTCTTTTCTTCTTGGGAACTTCCTAAATCCATCACCCCTGTACAAAGGCCAAGGCTTTCTTAGCACCCCAGGCATTGAAGTCTCCATTGGTCCTAAAAGCAGAGGACAACGGGAAAATGCAACCTGGCACACCTATCTGGCAATCCTGTTCATTGGTGCAAGAACCACCTGAGTCTGGCTCCCACACACATGATGTCAGGATTTGTGTGACTTTGCAGAGGGGCTTTCCTGACTTCTGAGTCGACTTCTGCCATTCCCAGCTGGATGATTTACTGTAGCCCCTTTTTATGTAAACTTTGCCACATAATCTTTTCTGCCCTCTGGACACCCCAGCCTGATGATTAGCACCTGAACCCCTTTGAAGCTTGTCAGGGTGTTTGTCTGCTTTGAACACTTGCACCCTCTCCTCCAAGAAATCATAAAAGAGCACCTTACAAGGGATCATGGGACCTCTTCTGATGCCGATCTGAATGTCAGTCCTTGTGGGGCAAGTGACAGCACCCAGATACCATTGCCCCATAGTCAGTGCTACAGCATGAACATCATTCTAGGCCAAGTGTGAATGCTTCTCCACCTGAGATTTCATAGCTCGCATCAGTGGCATGCATTCAGCCCCAACTTCCCCAATCTTCTCCGGCTGCTGAGAACAAGGCAACGCAGTTTCAGCTGTTTATGAGGTGCAGATGGAAAGCCATATGAGCCCCAGCATCGCCCCTTTTCAATGCAGAGTCCGGCTTCCTGTCCGACTGCTCCGGAACTGCAGCCTCCTTCACCGCCACAGAAGAGCAGCCCATGTGATTGGACAGAATAACATCCACATGCAGAGACTGTGAAAACATCAGTTACTCCACCTGCAAGGGATAGTTTAGACATGAAGCAAGGCATCCTTCCAGACCTACAGGATGTCTCCCTTAATCTCCAGAAGCAAAGGAAGCCTTACTTTGTTGGTATGCTTTAACTGTCAAGAACAGGACCGGGCCCCGGATACAGCTGGCTTTTGCTGGAAACCGAATGGCCATCAGCTCTGAAGCAAGAACCTCCTTTGCTCCTTAGGAAGACATTTCTCCTTGGGGTACTACATCTCATTTCCGGTCCATTTCAGATGAACAGTTTGAGGGCTTTGGAAGAGTTTGAGGACGAAGGAGAAAATGCCCTCCTGGGCTTCTTATGCTAACACGCTTTCATCCTCAATGTCTTCTGGCAGATGTAACCCAACTGCTTCTCAGAAGTCCCAGGCACCAGCCTCTTCCTATTCTCAACATAGGACAACTGACTCCTCTTAGCCACATGCTTCCCAGAACTCATGGCAGCACCTACCAGGACCAACAACAACTGCCTGCAAGAGTTCCCAGCAGCGAAAACTCAGCTGTTGTACATACCACAGAGCACCAGGCAGTATTCTAAGAAACACATTTATTCCAACACCTGCACCTTATCAGCAAAGCCGACATGGAAAGCGGCAGCGCTACACAATTACTGGTATTCAAACGTATATTCATCAGGCCCTGCGGCCTGTGTTGGCCCCAATGATGGTCCCAAAACTCAGAGCGGCTCCACTCTGACCTGCTGAAGCCTGGGATGTGCCAAGATGATCCGATGCTTCCATTACCTCTTCCGCATTCCGCCAGACAGCTGTGGAATCAGAAACACACTGTGCACCACACCTGACGTCCTGCCTGGCCAGGTGCTGGCACATCAATACAGTAGGCGCTGAACTGTGAAAACACACGCCTTAGCTGTACCCACATGTGGAACAGTTCAGCATTCTGGGCCAGAAACAGGGCTTGCCGCTCAGGATTATCTGCCCAGTCAGCATACCGAGTCACCCCTACAATGCCTCTAATGGGCCCCCTCACCTAGAAGGGTATCCTGGAGTATCTTATACCTTACTCAGGTTGGCAGGAAAATTGAAACAAATGCATTGCAGTGACTGGGATTAATATGCTGTTGGTTGTATAGTATGGTAGAAGATTTGTAGAGCGCAACTCATCACCTTGGAGGAGGCATCAAGGCACTAACAACATCAAACAACCACACTAGCAGAAAGACCCCCATCAGGCAGATAATCAGACCCCTATCTTGGGAACAACAAAGTCTTTAGCCTGCGGCAAAACTCAATGTGACTCTAAATTGCTCGTAAAGGCGGTGGGAGATTGATCCATAATTTAGGAGCAAGAAAGACAAAATATGTGCCGCCTCATCTCTAATATTTGATCTTCGGCATTGCCAGCAGATTAGCCAAAGAGGATCTGAGCTGTGCTTGGAATTTAGAGTGTTAAGTGATCATGGAAAAAAGCTGGTTTGTTGTGATGGAGAGCTTTATGGACCATGCACAGTGTCTTAAATTCGATCCTTCTGGCCACTGGTCACCAGTGCAAATCCTCACGGACTGAAGAGATATGGGCCTGTTTATTTAGATGGAATCGGAGGCTTGCGGCTGCGTTCTGAATAAGCTGTGGTTTCAAGATCTTTTTCTTTGAGAGGCTCAAATATACGCAGTTAAAATAGTCGGGGCAGCTTGAGGTGAAAGCCGTCATCAGCTGAACACATGCAGGAAAGCCCGATAATCGAGGATCCCTTTCAGAAATTTTTGCTGAAAAAAGCAGCTGCTAGTGATTTCATCTGAGTTGAACAGGAAAGGTCAGAGTCAGACCAGACCCCCAGGTTCCAGACAGATGAAACTGGGGTAGGACAAATGCCAAACAAAGTGGGCCAAAAGTTAAACAGAACCAGTTCTCCCAAGGTTGTAGGGATGGATATCCCCAGAGACCAAGAGGATTATGTTTGGAAAGCAGGATCTCAGTTTTGTGTGAATTGAATAACAGTTGATTTAGCGACATCCAGAACCGAACTTGTTCATTGCGTGCTTTAATACCTTGCATAGGGTCTGACTCAATATCATCTAAATGAAGAACCAGTTGGATATCCTCAGTGTACATATAAACATGCAACCCATTGGATGAGATAAGATACACTAAAGGTATCATATACAAATGACAAAGAAGTAGGCTAAAGATGAACGCTGCGGGACACCACAGGTTATGGATTTTAGAGACGACTGCAAGGGGGACAGCGGAATCAGATGGCTTCACTCAGTCATTAACCCACTTCGAGGGGATTCCCTTCAAGCCCATATCATATAGGCAATCCAAGGGAATATCATGGTCCACAATGTCAAATGCTGCGGACAGGTCCAATAAGATCAAGATTCCAGTACCACCGGAGTCCATCCATCTTTTGAAGTCATCAAAAGCCGCTGTAACTACTGACTCTTTGTTGTGGGTGGGACGAACACCCTCTTGAGCTTCATGAAACCATTTGTTTTCCTCTGCAAAAGTCTGAAGATTCACTTCAGCCTCCAACAGCTTGGCAATGTAAGGCAATTGAGAGATAGGCAAAGAGCTTTCCGGGCAGGTGGGGTCATAGGACGCTTTTTAATTAGAGCGACAACTACTGCTTTTTTCAAAGTGGTGGGTATAAAACCAGAGAGCAGAAACTAATTAATGATATTACAAATATTCATGGAAATTCAGCACAAACCTTTTTCATAAGATGAGCAGTAGAGGGGTCAAGAAAAGACTCTGGTGGTCTTCATTCAGCCATAAGATGGAGTACAAACTTCTCTGACATCTCCGAACACGTGTCAAAGATTTTTGCCTGATCCACAGTACCTGAGTCAGACAAAATGGAGGCAACAGGATCGCACGCTCGGGATGCCTTCACCAATTGTTCTCTGATAGTCAAAACATTAGACTCTAAGGATTTGGCCAATTCATCACAGAAGAGTTGAAAAGATATGATATAAGTGCTGACTTGGCCGGTACGGGACCGGCCCCCTTCATTCAAACAGGGCTGATTACAAGCTTCCCATCGCGGGACCCGGATTGCACGTCTGGTAAAACCAGGCATACTTTTCGGGTCCCGCGAGGGGATGAAGGAGGTAACAATGGGCTAATAGCTCCATGGCTACCACCAAACTTGTAATGAGGGCCCATGTCTTAACATTTTGACTATAAGTGGCGTGATGGAGTCTTCTACCTTTTGGATTTTGTCATAGAAACTAGATAACATGGAACTAGACTAGAATGAAAACCCACTTTTGGTTTGTCTATTGATAGACTACAGAAAGTCCTAGCAAAGGCCTCCTCCATAATATTGCTCCATTTGCGAGTGCAGTTGGACAGCTTGATCATAAAAAATAAAGGTTGAACGGTAGGGATCCTAAAGGGAACCAGGGCATGGTCTGACCAAGGGACAAATATTGGCCTTTCAACTACTACAGAGGCCATATTAGCAAAAATATAGGGCGTGGATGTAATGACATTTCCATTGCAAAGCTAGGGGGGGACTAATGCATCCACTTAAGGGGCTGGTGTGTTTGTCCTCCTGGTCACAGGTTCGAATCTAGGCAGGTCCACGCAGACCTTTATCCTGAGGTTGATAAAAAGAGTACCACTTAAGGGGCTGGTGTGTTTGTTCTCCTGGTCACAGGTTCGAATCTAGGCAGGTCCACTCAGACCTTTATCCTGAGGTTGATAAAGAGTACCATTGAGTTGGGTAAAAATAAACATCTATTTTCTGTGAATAGAGCCAAGATACCACTTTGGGGTGAACGTGAGCAACAAAGGCACCTGTTATGCATTCAGCATGTTTTAATTGATCAGACATTGACAATTCTCTATAGACAGAATGTTTGATCATCAGAAGCAAATAAATGCAAACAACATTGCTCAATTCTTGTTCAAAAAACAGTATCACCAGTAGATGGCACTACAGGATTAAATGACGTCCTCGCGTGGGAATATAGCAAAAGGCTCTGGATTACTGATGACGCATTTGAAGTCAAAAACTCCTGTTAAACGATCTAGTTTTAATCCTAGCCCCAGCTCTGGAGGGACATCTAAGCAAAGGATGTTCACGGCGAGAATGCTCCGGTAAATATCGCCCACGCAATCCGGTTTGGCCGGTACTATCAAAGATGAAGAATTAGCAATAGCAGTGATGCATCCTTATGCCTGTTGTGCGGGCATCACATGTCCACAGTACATGCATTTTGATCAAGTGCAGGATTCATAAATGTAGGAAAAATTGGGGTTTTGGGTCCCATACTGACTGGATTCATATGTACTATGCAGGTTTCAATGTTCTTCTGGGCGAAAGCTTAGCCTGCTGAGCTGTATGAAATGTGGTTGTAAGCACTAGGAAAAGGTATGCTCAACATATTTATCGAACAACATACCAATGACTGGGGATTGCATTAAATAAACATAGGTGCTGCAAATATGTCATGTTATTGCAGATGAAATCCATAAACCAATGCAGCCCAAAACACATTAAATACAATTCATGTGAAAGTCACACCTCAATAACAGTGCAACGTTATTAAAATAACAATTATACAATGTCCTAAATCCATGTATGTAAATAACCACAAGTTATGAAATAGATTTTACAACTGATAACGACCTCAATGGACAATAATACTGATTAAAATAATTCCAATGTAATGTGTCACTTCACATTGTTTAAACAGCCCTTAAAAATCTCTCACATATGGTAAACTGGCAAACAATCGAGTAGCTGCTCCCACCAACAGGTTGCATTTCATCCCCATTGCCGCAGGAGATAACACTCTAGGTTCCAGCACACTCTCAAATCAAAAACAAAACATCTATAGCCATGCCAACCAACACTGATGGAATTGGAGAGCCCTCGTTAAAGGAATTAACTATTTAGAGTGTGGCCTTTGGTATGGTTGCAATACAAATAAAAAACGAAATTGCCTGTGGGGTTTGCTATAGATAAATTGCCACGTATGCAAGTAATCCCACGTGACAATGTCATACTTGCGAGATTATTGACAAGGGAAAGCCAGTGGAACTGAAGTCATGTATGTAGTCAGTGTTCTCGCATGGGAAATGTATGCACAATATAGACACACATCCTTAACAGGCAAAAGTTGCTTAGAAGGTGAACATGCAGATACTGCTGATGTGGAAAATCATAGATTTAGGGGGTCATTCATGGAATAAATGTGCGCCGAAATGTGTGGTGCAAGCTGGCGCACACTCCTTCTTTGCGCCAGCCGCGTGCGCCACTTCTGTGCTAAATTCTATGAATTACCCCCTTAGTGTCAATCTTATGCATTTGGAAAGCGTTAACTACTTTGGTCTTTGCTTGCCTGATATAATTATTTGTGCCATGAAAAGAATTTGGCAAGTCAAGATTAGACACACAGGACCAAACATACGTAATTCAGGGCGATTTATAAACATGGTCCAATGGTATGTTGTCTTTCACAATAATATGGGAAAGAACGGCCTTGACATATTTCAATCCATGATAGCAGGGGAACTATGATGAGTGATAGGCTTCAAATTACTCTCCCAATACAACAAATCACTTGCATTTGGATTAGAAAACACCCAGCAAATAAAACCAGGTTCCATTTTTCAATGGCTACCAGAGGAGAAAACCCCCAGAATGCTGCTGCATAGCATACCATCCCGCATTACGTGACACCACAAACCTGCATGGGATGCTAAACAGTATTGCCACCATTAAGAGCAATAAACGCAAGATACCTACATTGGCTTGTTTAATCGAAAGTTCAATTTTCGGTATGTGGTCACAGAAAACCTGATAGTCAGGTAGTGAAATTAGTCCTCACACACACACTATACCACACCGCAACAACAAACACACAGACCCCCCACACAACAGCACACAACGGACTCCAACTGGATACCACATCAAAAGGAGGGCCCCGGGGGGAACGCGAAGCGTTTCCACCCGGGGAGTTTTTGGCGCTGCACAGGGCCAGCGAGTGGCCGTGGGGGGCAGAGCGCCTCCCGGGGGTATTTAAGGGCTCAGGGAAGGTTCGGGAGGCAGGCGACGGTTAGGACTTGGTGATTGTAGATCGGTCCTGTCGCCTGCTCCCGAGCCTTCCCTGAGTTAGCCGGGCCTTCGTGCAGGATAGCGTAGGTGAGAGAGTTAGTTTAGGAGAAGGAGAGAGTGAGTTTAGGGGGGAAATTTAAAAAAAAAAAAAAATTATTTTAAGTTTACATTTTAATTATTGGTTTGTCATAGCCGGGGGTACCGTATATAAGGTACCCCCCCTTACTGTTTAGTTCGTTCTCCCTCGGCGTATCCAGGGGTCCGGTAGATTTTCCCCGGTCAATTTAGCAGCACGTGATTTTCGTCGGGAGTGATTTAGGGCGAAGGAAAGGGAGGCTATCAGGCAGCTGTTCCCTGTCCTGAGTTCGTTAGTTGCTGAGGGCGGGTTTGGGGAGAGGGAGCGCCGTATAGTGTAGTTTTTCTTAAAGGGGCCGCGTTTTTATTTGTGGCCAGTAGGTTCGGTGGGGCTCAGACGCCACCAGGGGGCAGTGCATTCTTGTCACATCTTTCCACAGTTGCTGGCTTCTGTTTTTAGGGCTAGCTTTTCCTGGGCAAGTTAGTTCTTCAGGCTGGGGGGGTTTTCTTAAGGAGTTTGGCGGTATTTTAGGGGTAATTTTATAATATATATAAAAAAAAAATATATAAAAAAAAAAAAGATTTATATTAAGGAAAATATACAGCAGTTAATTAATTAAGAGTTCTTCTGGGTATTTTATTAGCGTTTTGGGCTTTGTTAAGGGCATATTTATCCATTATCTAGTTAGTGCATTGCATTTTGGGCACAGGTCCACGGGTAGTTTCTGGCTCGGGGGCTTAGGTTGCTAGGTTAAGTAGGAAGGGGGGAATAGATATTAGTGCTCGCCCAATTTGGTAGTGCACAATGGTGGGCCAGGGAGCCAGCAAGAAGGGTCTTGTGGATGCTAGGGCTCTAAGGGAGGCCTTAGAATTAATTAGTAGGGCATCTAGGGCCCAGTTGGAGGGAGCAGTGGGGGAGGTCACTGGCGGAGAGGTCACGGGGGAGGGGGAGATAAGTGGGGGTAGGCCGCAGCGTAGAGCAGCGGCAGATGGGGCTCTCGCGGCAGTGGTGGCTTGCACCCCATCGGCGGGGAGAGGGGAGGTTTGGGAAAATAGGGGCAGGAAGTTGAGGAAGGAGATAGACAGGAGGGCGTCAAAGGGAGAAATGATTTCGGGTGGGCAGCCATGGAGGGAGGGAGCGAGTAATAGTTCTGGGGAAGATAGGAATTCTCAGATGGAGGTGGCTCAAAGGAATCAGAGTGGAGCCAGTGAAGGGGTTCAGAGGGGGGTGACAGAGCAAAGGGGAAGAGGGGGTAAATACCTGCAGAAGAGTGCAGGTGGGAGAAGGAGGGAGAGGTCACCGTCATTTGAGGAGGTTAGAGTGGGGCGCGGAACGGCCCCCCCGGGTAGGAGGAGTGAGGGCGGAGGGCGCTGCGCAGCCCCCGCTGGTCAGGTGGAGGTAGAGGGTTTCAGTACGGCCCCTTCTCGGTCAGCGCAAGGAGAGCCTAGAGGGCGCAGCACAGCCCCTAGCAATGAGGATTCCAGGGTGGAGGACGGAACGCCTCGCCCGAGAGAAGAGGACCAGGCAGGGGTTTCCACAACCCCGCCGAGAAGACGTCAAAGGAGTGGCGGGGCGGACGCCCCGGGCTCGCAAGAAGATCATCAACTCAACTCGGGCATGAGCTCGCATCCGCAATGGTATTTAAGGGGTGATGAAGTGGGATGGGAGGAATATGTGCGGCAATGGGAAGTGGAAGATTATAGGGCGGAAAGGGAAAGGGGGGAGGAGAGAAGAAGTTTGAGGTGGGATATGGAAAGGGAAGTGCAGGGTGGACGGGGGGAAGGGGTCAGGGGAACTATTGGCTGGGTGAGTGTGCTGACATGTTTTGTCCCCGCAGTAGGAGGCTTCTAAAAAAGGAGAGGAGGAGCATCGGTGTGGACGCCAGACCACAGGCGGCAGGTGTGGAAAGAGGTGAGCGGGAAAGGGAATGGTCATCTGCATGGCAGAGAGGGGTCACAAGAAGGGGGACAGGGGATGAAGGGTCTGGACTGCAAAGTGTAAGGAAAGAAGTTGGTGTGCAGGCCATTGGAGCCGCAGGGGTTGAGAAGAGCATTTGCTCAGTGGAGGTCCAAACGGACAAGGTGGTGGAGCCATTGGTGCTCGAAGTGCAAGCTGGAAAAGATAAGGAGTGTGAAGTGAAAAGAAAGGAGAAAAAATTGCCATACATGGGGATAACAAAACCATTGGGGGCGCACTTGATGGCAGCGACCAGGGAGAAGATTCAGGCGGGGGAATTTGTGGATGTCTTCAAATTGCTCCATAGGGAAGTGAGAGCAAAGGAGGGGTCTAAGGAGGAAGAGAGGGAACTGGCTTCACGCCCAAGGGTCCCGGTGACTATTGAGAATTGGACGTCGGCGTTTATCATTTATGCCAGTGTGTATTGTGAAAAATTCCCGGAGCGTTGCGTGGCCCTACTTAAATATATGGATGTAATAAGGAAGGCTTTTCCGAGTTTTGGGGGCTTTGCCTGGGTAAGGTATGATGAGGAATTCAGAGCGAGAATGGCAGAGGACAGTCAGGCGGTCTGGTGGGAGATAGACATGGATCTCTGGCTGCAATGGATGGCCCCAACGAGGCCTGCCCCGACATTGCACACAGCAAGTGGGCTGCCTGTGCCTTTCCGGCTCTTTCTTGGTCGCCCCGCCCATGAGGGGGTGGAGGGAGGAGGCAGGGGTCAGTCCTCAGCAGCGTGCTGGGGGTATAATAAGGGCTGCTGCACAAGGACACTGTGTAGGTTCAGGCACGAGTGTAGCAAGTGTGGTGGAAAACACCCTCTCACTCAGTGTTTCCAACAGGGAGACAGGGGGAGGGGGAGAGGTTCAGGAAAAGGGGTTGTGGGGAAAAGCTTTTACTCCAATTAAAGTGGGTGTGTTGGGAAAATGGTTGCAATTTTATCCGGATAGGGAAGGGGCTAAGATTTTGAGTGAGGGGTTTTGTCAGGGGTTCAGATTAGGTTACCAGGGCCCAAGGGTGCGTCGGTGGGCTGAAAATTTGAAGTCGGCGAGAGAGGTGGTAAGACAAAAATTGAACAAGGAAATAGCGGCAGGAAGGATAGTGGGCCCATTTGATGACATGCCGGGTGATTTAGTGATATCCCCATTGGGGGTGGTGCCCAAGAAAGCTCCGGGGGAGTTCAGACTGATTCATCATTTGTCATGGCCGGAGGGTATGTCAGTTAATGATTTCATTGCCCCGGAAGAATGTGGGGTTGTGTATGCAAGTGTTGACCAGGCGGTTGAGCTGATAAGGAAGGAAGGGCGGGGGGCCTTCATGGCCAAGTGCGATATCAAGGCGGCTTTCAGGTTATTGCCGGTGCACACGGAGGATTTTTGGTTGTTGGGTTTGTAGTTTGAGAACCGCATATACATAGACAAAGCATTGCCAATGGGGTGCGCAATTTCCTGTGCTTTGTTTGAACGATTCAGCTCTTTTCTACAGTGGGTTTTCTCATTCAGCTCGGGTTGGGAGAGTGTGCTGCACTATCTGGATGATTTTCTGTTCATTAGCGGGGCAAATAGAGAGGAGGACTGCAAAGAAATGCTAACGTTGTTTCAGGAATTGATGGAGGAGCTGGGTGTACCCTTAGCCGAAGACAAAACAGAAGGGCCGGCAGTGGTGTTAACATTTTTAGGAATTGAACTGGATTCAGTGGCCATGACCTCACGCTTGCCGCACGACAAGGTGAGCAAATTGGTGGTACTGTTGGAGAAAGCGGTGGGGGCCAAGAAAATGATGCTGGTGGAGATGCAGAGAATGGTTGGGCATCTGAATTTTGCATGTAAGGTGGTGGCCCCAGGGTGGATGTTTTGCAGGAACATGGCAAGGGCCATGGTGGGAGCAAAGTGCCCACATCATCGGATAAGAGTATTGGGGGCAGTGAGGGAGGATTGCAGAATTTGGCTGCGCTTTTTGGAGAGTTTCAATGGAGTGTCAATGTGGTTGCAGGGAGACCCGGTGGCATGGGAAGTTCAGATATTTTCGGATGCAGCAGGGGCGGAGGTTTCGGAGTGTTTTGGGGGGGAAAGTGGTGTGCGGAGAAGTGGCCAGCGCGGTGGTTGAAGGAAGGGAGGAGTATAGCATTTCTTGAATTTTTTCCATTACTAGTGGCATTGGAGTTGTGGGGGAAGGAGTTGCAAAACAAGAAGGTGAACTTCAATGTTGACAACGAATGCGTGGTCCATGTGGTGAACAGGCAGTCAGCTAGGGATCAGAGGGTGGCAAGACTGATGAGAGAATTTGTCCTGCGTTGCATGGAATGGAATGTGGTGTTTAAGGCAACACATGTGCCGGGGAAGGATAATGGCATCGCTGATGCATTGTCTCGTTTTCAATGGCAGAGATTCCATGGATTGGCTCCAGATGCAGATCAGGAGGGGCAGCAGATTCCGGAGGAGCTGTGGAAGATAGGAAGCTGAGAGCGCTGGCTTTGGTGGAGGGTTCATTGGCCTCGGCGTCTAAGAAGTCATACAGGAGGGCCTGGGAGGATTTTATTAGAGGAGGAGCTTGTAGTTGGGAGGGTAGATGGGATGCGGAAGAGCGGAGGAGGGATGATGTCACAAATTTCCTCCTGAGGTGCATGGACAGGGGCTGGTCAAGGGCAACGATAGCGGGAAAGCTAGCAGGGATTGCCTTTTATGGGAAATGGTTTTGAGGTTTTCAGCCAAGTGGGGGGGAAATGGCTAGTAGGATGTTGGAAGGATGGGCAAGGGAGAGTAAGAGGGACAAGGATAAGAGGAGGCTGATATCGGCGGAATTGCTGCAGAGGTTGATTGAGGTGGTGGGGGAGTTTGCTGGTCGGTATGGGAAGGGGAACTGTTTGCAACTTGTTTTACGTGGTTATTCTTTGGGGCTTTCAGGGTTTCTGAGTTGGTCGGGGAAAAAGGGGCGGTAGGGGGACTGCAATGGGAAGATGTTCAAATTACAGAACAAGGTTTAGACATCAAGATTAAAAGGTCTAAGACGGATCAGAAAGGAAGGGGCTCTTGGGTTCTGCTGGGTCGAGGGAGCAAGGTTTTATGCCCAGTTCAGGCAGGAAAAGTGTGGAAGGAGCGCTGCGGGGTAAGACAGGCTTGGTTTTTCAGCATGCGGATGGATCGCCGGTTTCAGCGGCCCAGGTGCTAGGGGTATTGCGGAAGGCGCTGGTGGCAGTGGGAGAAAAGGCAGAGGATTTTGGGACTCATTCCTTTAGGATGGGCACAGCATCTGAGGGTACTAGGCCGGGTTTTTCAGAAGACAAGGTGAAAAGATTGGGGCGTTGGAGGTCTGGGAAATACAAGGGGTACGTCAGGGAGTTTGATAAAGGGGAATGTTGAAGAAAGGTGGAGTAGGACTTTGTGGGCCAACTGTTGTTGTTGAAATATTTTTTGACTTGTCAGTGATTTTGTAATTTCTTTTTCAGATGCTGCGCGAAAGAAGGGGGCGTTGGCGCAAGTTTGGATTGTTGGCCATTCAATTGTTAAGTGGGCTGGGAAAGAGGCAGAGAAAAGGGTTTTTGGAAGGCAACTGGGGTGCAGTTACAAGGAAGTGGTGGTGAGATGGCACGGGTTGGGGGGCCTGCGGTGGGATCAGCTGCTTCCTATATTGGCAGGGATGAGGGAACGCTATGGGGTTCCAGAGGTGGTGATTATGCATGCAGGGGAGAATGACCTGGTGAGAGATACAGGGGTGGCTCTGCTAAAGAAAATGAAGAGGGTCTTAGTGTGGGTGCGGGAAATGTGGCCTCAAGCAGTGATGGTGTGGACTAAGTTGTTGCCGCGAAGAGTTTGGAGGGGAGCGAGAAGTGAGGGAGCAATAGAGCAGGCCAGGAAGGGGATAAACAGAGAAATGGTCAAATTTTGTGCCTCGATGGCGGCGCAGGTCATGGACCGTAAGGAAATAACATATGAGGGTCTCCTTATCTTTAGAGAGGATGGGGTACACCTGTCCGTGTATGGGAATAGTCACTACCTGGCGGACTTGGGTTCTTGGCTGGGAGACTGGGTAAAACGTTGGAGGTAGGAAAAATTGGGGGGGGTGGGGTGGGGCAGAACGAACTCCTCGGGGGAGGGTTTTTCTGGTGCCAGGGGCATGGCCCCTTTTGATGTGGGGGGAGGGAAGCACAATGGGGGAATGACACAGGAAAGGATGGGGTGGCGCTGTTTGCACAAGCAGGTCACCCCGGGGGAACAGGTATTGAGCCTGAAGGGGCATGGCCCCTGGGAGAAAGCGGGACGCCTGGAAAAGGGGCAAGGAGACGGTAGGGTGCAAGGGATAATTAGGGAGGAAATAGGTTATTTAATTATTTAATTGCTGGGGGAAAATGAAAATGAAAATGTTTAATTTATTTAATTGGTTGTTAAAATATTTCTTTAGTTTGTTAGGCCATGGAGTCAGTTGAGCGTTTTGATTGCAAGCTTTGGCCTGTCACATTAAAGCGACCTTTTCCACTTTTAAATGAGTCTGGGTTTTTGTGCAGTAAGCCAAAAGGTGGGCCCCGGGGGAAACGCAAAGCGTTTCCCCCCGGGGAGTTTTTGGCACCGCACACGGCCAGCGAGTGGCCGTGGGGGGCAGAGCGCCTCCCGGGGGTATTTAAGGGCTCAGGGAAGGTTCGGGAGGCAGGCGACGGTTAGGACTCGGTAATTGTCCCGCCCTCCCACCCCTTCATTTTGGTTTCAGGATGGTGTCTGGTTATGGAATATGGGGGGGGTCCATTGTTCATGGGATTATGCGGGGGGTTTTAGATGACATGGCGAGTTTTTTTTGGGGTCTGTTAGGATGGTAGGGGTTGGTAGTTTTGTGTGACAGGTCAGGGCATTGTGAAAGTTTGTGTGTAATATATGTTGCTGATGTGGCAGGTCAGGCTGGCTGCAGGTCATAGGAAGGGGGAGTTTGGTGTAGAGGGGAGTTTGAGGGTGTTGAAGTGGGCCGGGGCGCCGGGGGCATGGCCCCTTTTGATGTGGGGGGAGGGAAGCACAATGGGGGAATGACACAGGAAAGGATGGGGTGGCGCTGTTTGCACAAGCAGGTCACCCCGGGGGAACAGGTATTGAGCCTGGAGGGGCATGGCCCCTGGGAGAAAGCGGGACGCCTGGAAAAGGGGCAAGGAGACGGTAGGGTCCAAGGGATAATTAGGGAGGAAATAGGTTATTTAATTATTTAATTGTTGGGGAAAATGAAAATGAAAATGTTTAATTTATTTAATTGGTTGTTAAAATATTTCTTTAGTTTGTTAGGCCATGGAGCCAATTAAGCGTTTTGATTGTAAACTTTGGCCTGTCACATTAAAGCGACCTTTTCCACTTTTAAATGAGTCTGGGTTTTTGTGCAGTAAGCCAAAAAGCTCAGCGAACGTTGTTAACCGAACAGAAGCTGCCAACAGCACATCACAGCTCCCTTGCTCTCTGTCCAAACTTTGTCCTACTAATGCACCCTAACCTACACCCCCCTTTCTTTCAGATCTGCCAGAGCACCAGGGCACCACTGTGGTGGTGATAGTGAGCGATTTAAATAACCTTTAACATTAACATTAACACCCTTGTAATTTTACTCATGTCAATGAAAACTGATGAGCAACTTTACAAGTTTTAATATAATCCCCACCATGCAGTAGTGCAGTATTGATAGCCATACAGGGTAAACCTATACAGGTTGTAAACCCACTGATCAATGTTGGTCGTGCAGCTGGCATCCTGCCAATCAAACTAACAGCATATGCCAATACAGGGGTTGGTCTTCTTAAGATTTAGGGAATGTCAGTTGTAGACCTAGAAAAGTAGCTTCCAACCTGTTAAAATACATGTTGAAATGTAGGAGGCAATTGCACATCCCTGCTGGACTCCTCGAGAAATATCCACGACCCCAGTGCCCACCCGACTCTTGCTATAGGTCGCTTAGGGCTGGTGTCAGTATGTACATCCAGCTGTAAAATAACACTTTATACCCAATCACCCAACCTTCAAATCTCGAAGAACTGTCCATAAACCTGGCAATTGATCTTATAGAATGTTATTGACAAGTTCATAAGGTAAAGCGATCCCACTTGCCCCCATGATACTTGCCAATGATCATTGAGGGGTTCAAACGTTGCTCTATTGTTCTCATGGAGGATTTAAACTCAAACCTAGAATCTGACAAAATCCTGACATCAGCAGCCCAACTTTGCAACCTTTTGAGAAAATGTTTTCCCATTTTTGTAAGCGATATATCACCTACAGAGATCTCTCTATACCACTTAGGGTCAATGTTTTTGCCTTTTTGAAAAATCATAACAATGGAACATGAAAGCCAAGTTTCAAGGAATAATCTTCTCAAGAAGACCAATGTCATAAGATTCAACAGCAAAGTGCCCACAGATAGGTGACATTGCATACACTTTGTCCAAACGTGGTGCTTTACGTGGATTTAGATGTCCTCAATTTCCCTTAAGGAAACACCAGCAGAAAGAGAAGAAAGACTTAAGTAACCCTCAATGGTAGAAGATGCAACACTGCCTTCAGTGCTATATACTTCACAAAAATGATCAGGGCAAACGTCCTTAGTAATATTACTAGCCATTGCATCCTCAACAAGGTTTGAAAGGGAACCATTTGCTACAAACTTCCAAACATTTTTGGAGTCTTGATTCATAAAGTCTGATTCTTTTTGATTTCACACATCCGCTTCAAATTGCGTTTGGCCCTGGTTATATTGTTCCTGTAGACAGAACAAGTAGCCGCTCTTTGGCCAGATATCTTACATTCCTTCAATAGTGAAATAATCACCGAGTTCCACTTGTGCAGAGGGATGTGGCAATGGGTCAGAAATGGTAAGTCTTGTGTTAAGTCGATGTTCTTTGGTCACACTGGACTGACTGATGATGCAATCCCGTTTTCGCTCACATTGAGATAATACAGTCTGTGTCACTGGCACACTTGCACGATGTGCCTTCCAAGCATTTAAACCCAATGAAAGAGTTCACAATAAGGGATGATATTCCATTTCTGGTCTAGTCACGGCTATCATATCAACTACTTGTCACCAGTCGCATAGTCCTGTTATGAGGTCATTAACAGGGCTGACCAAAGTTTACAAGGATGTACCCTTTGTCAATGACCTGTGATCCTAAACGCCTACCTTTGCTGCTAACAACTGCTGATCGTACAGTTAGGACTAGGCCAACCTCGGCCTCATTGGGGTCATTGTACCCAAGCAAATCTTACGTACTGAGACGTACATTGAACTTCCCAGTTATAATTACAATTCATTGAGTACTAATTCCCATTCACTTCACTTGAACTTATGCGACAAATTCACTGCTGCACTACAAGAGTAATGGAATATTTTTTGGCTAATGTGCTTACTCAGCCCCACATTACAACTGAACCAGTAGTGATCCATTCATAAAGGTGAAACAGGCACAGCCCAAGAGGTGGGTAACATGGGCCTAGGGCGGTTTTACTCTTCAGGAGGACTGTTAGCTGGTACAGAAGTAATCCAAACAATAGTACCCAAATAAAAGAATATCCATCCAAGGTTCTATAAAAATATGATCTTTAACTAAAGTAACAAAAATGCACATAACTAATAAAATTGGTACTGACACAGCGCTGTAAGAGAAAACACCCAGCAGACTTTAAAATAATGGGGCACTCTGGGTTTGTAGACGGGTGCCCTGGCAAAGATTTTAGCAGAAAATGTGAAAGGTTCTGGTTCTGTCTTTTAAAAGGTGAAGAAGAGAGTCTAAAATGCACTAGGGCCGTTTAAGGAGCACTGGGGTGTCAGGGTCTCTTCAAATGCCATATGTTCTTGGCTTTGGGGCTCACTAGCTTCAAGCCAGTCTTTTTGGTATTGAACCGGGAGTGTGCGTGCTTTTGGAGTCAAGCCAGGGCCAGGTGTGGGTGCAACAGCCAGGGCCAGGTATGGGTGCAACAGCCAGAGCCAGGTGTGGGTGCAACAGCCAAGGCCAGGTATGGGTGCTTCAGCCACAAGTTCCAATGATACAGTGCTGCTTGGCAACAGCGACAGCTTGCAGGTTGAAATTGCTGGGGAGGACAGACGATGTCAGGTCAGTGACCCTGGAAGATTCAGTGGCCTTTATAGCTGAGAAGCAAAGACTTGCCTTTGGCAGTGAGTGGGCTCGGCTGGCTAAACACAGTGTCAAGGTACTGCAGGGACATCGGCTTCGAGCTCAAAGAAGATTTTGACAAGGTGGTAGTGTCAAGTTGGGGAAAGTGTTGAGCTGGGGACGGTAGAGGGCTCTGCCGACCCCACGTGTGGAGACGTCAAATAAAACTGAACAATCCATAGGTTCGCAAGCATCGAGGTCGGAGATAATTCCACTGTTACCTTTCAGCTGTTTGGACAGCGTTGAAGGTGCCCAAACCGTTGTTGAAGCAGTTAGGGAATGTAGAGAGAGCCAGGGGTTGCTTCTTTGGTTCCGTGGTTGCAGGGAGACCCGTCCAGGGAATCGGGACAAGGTGAGTTCCTTTATTCTTTCCTCCACAAAAGGAACGGTTTTCAGAAAGTTCTTGCAGTGTTCTGTCACCTCCCACGAGCAGGGTCCTGTGTACCTGTGTCTCAGTTGCAGTAGGCTGTGTCCAGCCAGCTAGTCATCCCACAAAGGCTATGGGAATCATTAGGGACAAGAGCCTGGCTCTTGCTTGGAAGTCTCCTCTCTTCACCTGTATGGCAGAAGACTTCGGGTCAGATTGTAGTCCCAGGTGAATCCTCCTTGTCTTGAAGTACAAAGATGAATCAACTAGGGGGAGGGTCCACCCATGGGGGATGCCCCCATAAAAAGGCAGAATTCTGCAGTGGATAGGTCCATAGCAAGCATGCTGTTAAGAGTTCAATCCAGGCTGCTGTAACAAGTGTCTTATGCCTACGGATGCCATGACCCAAAGTGCCTTGTCTGCAGAAAGTGGGGAGGGCAGTCAGGAAGTTTGGGGAGCCCTAGGAAATTCATCATAGTGAGACACCCCCTGTTCACCAAACATCTCCTCTCGGCTACTCTGTCTCTGCCCCTTTCTCTGTCTGCCTACTTCAAAAAGACTCTAGTAATCAGCACTCTGGTATGAAAGGGCCATTATCATGGATGGTACATTCTTTGAAGCACCAGTTCCTTGGGGTCCTTCCGGGCAGGGTCCCTGTACTCTAGAGGAAGGTTTTGACTGAGTTGTCATGATGTAAATCATACCCTAAAAGCCAGAGCCTAACCTGAAGCCCAAAAGCGGTCTGCCTGCTCACCTGAGGCTGTGGCAGGTTTTGCGGCAGAGAATAGTGCTGTACGCAAAGCAAGGCTCTGGAAAAGGTTGGGTCTCTACACTGTAGTACAAGAGAAACGACTACACCATAGCACCTGGCTTACTATTAGATCGAAATATTGTAGTGGGTCCACCGTCTGGGTGAATCTATGTATCAAAGCTTATTATCCTTGTGTGTATGATGAACATGTGATGCAATCAATATCTTCACTACATAGATTTATCACTAACCCAACAAGTGTTTTCACTTGCAAAATAGTCTGCCTGATTCATGGAATTATTTGCGTGAAAAACACAGATTTGCGTGCCTTTCTCCCCGAAAATCCCCATACTTCAAACAGGGATTTTCGGGCAGAAAGACGCGCAAATCTGCGTTTTTCACGCAAATAATTCCATGAATCAGGCAGACTATTTTGCAAGTGAAAACACTTGCCTGTCGATGAATCAGGCTGAGTGTCTTTTATACTCATAAATAGAAACACATTAATAATACTCTTACACCCTGACAGCCTCTTTCATGGTGATAATATAGGTACTAAGAACGATTCCTTTAATGATCCTGCTGTAATATTGGATATCATACATAAAGATACATCGAAGAAATCCATAAGATGCATGCTTTTGAACACACATTGACTGATTAAGCAATCTAGAGACGTAGCTGATTATATTATGGATCATAACATTGACATTTGTGCTGTAACAGAGTCTTGGCAGCATGTTGCAGCAGGTCCGGCACTGACCTTGGCTCTTCCACCAGAATACAACATATTAAGAGCTGATCATCTCCATAGTAAAGGAGGGGGATCGGCTTTAATCTTTCGCTCCTCTATTAATATTCATCAAGTTAAGGACATAAATCTCCCTGATTGTGAAGCACTACATGCCAAATTGGCAGTGGACAATAACACATTGATCAAAATCACAGTGATCTATCGTCCTCCTAACGAGATGCCTGATTTTTTTAACTACTTTTTTTAACTTAATCTCACCATCACTTAAACCCCATTCAAAAATGATCATACTGGGGATCTCAATGTAGGTCTTGATGACCTCTCTGACTCTTTGGCCAAAGCTGTCAAGTCTACCATGGAGGACTTTCGTTTTCTCCAGCACACCAAGCAAGCCACCCACATTAAGGGTAGCATTTTGGATTGGGTGACCTCGTATAATGTTGAAATTGATGATGTTGCGGTTGAATTATGCTCATGGTCAGATCACAGTCTTGTCCATTTCCAGCTTCCTTGAATACGGCCACTTAAGAAAACTAAACGTCCACTATTAAAAGGGATATGTCGCAATCTTTAGAAACTCACCCCCACTTCCATGATGCCTTTCTTTGCTCCTATTCTGAAAACTTTGAATCATCATATGTGTTGGTTGTGCCATACCAAGATATGACGTCCCACGCTGTGAATAGTCTGGCACTGCAGAAAAAAATACTGGTGAAAACTGAACCTTCAAAAAGCTGGCATTCACCTGAAATCCAGCAATTAAAGCATAGTAAAGCCAGTGCACAACGTGTATGGAAAAAACCGGAATCAATAGAAAACAAAACCAACTATGTTTATGCCACCAAGGCACACAAAATGGCCATCTGTAATGCAAAAAACCTCTTATGATCTAAGAATCAAAGAGGCAGCCTCCAAAACCAAGGAATTATTTAAAATCTTGAGTGATCTGGAAGTTCCCAAAAATCCCAGTCTCCTAAATTATCAAAGATTCCAATTGATATACGTCTATCCAGGACTCAATGTTACACAAAATTGAAAAATCAAGAGTGTCATCTCCTCCAGCCTACACACCTTGTATGGATCGATCACTACTAGGAAGTGTGTGAGTCCTGCTACGCCATGACCTCTATGTACATTTAGGGGCGTTTCTGAAGTGGAAATCAGGGCTATCCTTGGAAAAATCTAGCTCACTAATTGTAGGAGTGATACTTGCCCAGAATCCAACATTAAACCTTGCGCCATGCCTCTCGCCCGTCTAATAACAAAATTTGTTAACTCTTCCTTTCAAGAGATACATGTCCCTCTAGACATGAAACAGGCTTGGATCTCCCCTCTGTTAAACAAATCCACCTTGGATCCAAATATTGCGGGCATTACCTTCCTGTTAAAGATACTGGAGGAAGCCGTGCATTTACAGATCCAAAGGTTCCATAGCAGCTATAACATCCTAAGTCCAAAGCAATCAGGATTTAGATGTGCTTACAGCACAGAGTCCACACTATTGGACCTCTAAGCTAACATCATGCAACACTGTGACAAAGGAAAAACCACCCTCCTGATGCTTTGGGATCCGACAGCTGTGTTTGACCTAGTAGACCATTCCATTTTCACTGCTAGACTTCAAGAATGTGTCTCATTCTCCAATGAGGCTTCCTGATGGGTCCACTCATTTTTGACAAATTGGACAGCCAGATTCCATTATGAGGATCCCATGGCTGATGGCTTCGTAATATTTTGTGACATGCCTCAGGAAATGTGGATGTTCCCCACTTTATTCAACATTTTCACCCTCCCGCTATTTGCGTTACTGGATGTGGAGGGCATAGTGTATGCCAACTATGCTGATGACACACAATGCCTCCTACCACTCTCAGGCCACCACAGTCTTGATACCACTACAATCAATGCCACCTCTAACTTTCTTCATAGGTGGATGATCAAGAATGGGCTTGCACTGAACAATGCCAATGCCGAGATTATGATGACAGGCACAGCACCCAAGCTGCACAAGCTGGACTCCATGTATCACTCTTTTCAAATCACAGAATGCACCCGGGCTACCCTCCCCAAAGTCAAAACACTTGGAATAGTCCAGGACCAAGAGCTAAGCATGAAGGCTCATATTAATAGCCTAGTGTCTAGTACGTCTTATCACATCAGGCTACATGCTCCGCTTAGACCCTTTCTTGATTATTCGAAGTGTGCCACTATAGCCCGCGCCATTATAGGAGCCTGTCTTGATTACTGCTCCAGCCTTTTGCAGGGCATTGGGAATGGTGAAATTAACCAAATTCAAGTGGTTCAAAATAATGCAGTTTGTGTGGTTTTGGGGCTGCAGAAATCAGATCATGCTACTGATGCCAGACGGTCCCTACACTGGCTGCACATTTGTAGGTGTATCAACGTCCGGACTCTATGCATTGCCCATACTTGCCTTTATGGGAAAAGTCCAGCCTATTTATCTAGAAGGTTGTCTTGGCTCCCTAATAGGAGAACTCTCAGGTCCGACAACTCTTGTCTCCTCCAAATTCCTAAGACTAAATTGTCACTTGCCTCTGAAGGATCTTTCGCCTGCGCAGTTCCACGTTTGTGGAATGCCCTTCCCCCGGACATAAGGGCTTGCTCTTCCATTGCGATTTACCATACTATTTGATCAAACCCAGTATATTATGTTGACAGCATTGACTTCTGCCTATGCTTTATGTGTGTATGTTTCTGTTTTAGCGCTTGTATGCCCATGGAATTTTCGTCTTTAGCGCTATAGACATAAAATACATAAATAAATAAATGTATATATATTTTCTTTTATAGATAATATATGAGCATTAAAAATAGAATAGTCAAACAACATACAGTTCCAAATATTAGCAATAAAGTAGTTGAGTAGTCTGAGAAACCTGAGGTGGCGTCCTCACATCTACCTCCCTTTGGTCCTCTTCGCGGGTGGTCAGGGAAAGGCCATCGCTTTTGGATTCTGACCCTGGGGGTGGAGATGCGATGGAGGATCACCTCGGTAGGGGGTCCTTGTTGATTGGGGGTGAGATGTTCTCAAGTGAGCCACTGTATTCAGAATTTCTCCTTTATGAAGAACCATCTCTCCCATAGGCAGTTATGGTATATTGCTATCCCTATCCCAACGTCCAAGAACACATCAGGAGATATTATCCAACCAGAAGCACCAGAAAGGGGATGAAGAAAATGGGGGTTAAGGGTGAGGTAGGCTAGACATGGCATCCCCTTTTCCCTATTGAAGACCAACCTAACCCTCCCCCGGCCTTTATAGGCTATTGTAAAACCTTTCCCCGTTTTTCCCCACCTTTTACCTCTGACAGTATTGGGACGAGGAAGAGGCGACTAGGAGTGATGAACACTTAAACACCTCATTTCACCACTCTAGTACTGGGATGAAGAAGATGCCTATAGAGTGCTTTAAAAGTAAGGCATGTCCTTTTAATTATAGTCAGGCAAGCCCAATTGAAAATCCACATTTACAACTTGTCAAGAGGGTGCAGGTTCATAAAGGGAGACCAAAGGAGCAGAAGAGAGAGCAACAGGGAGGCCTGTGTGGGAGAGACCAGCAGGGGACCCGTACCGTGAGGAGGCAGCCGTGGTGGGACCTGAGAGGAAACCAGGATGCCGACTGATGTCCCAGAGGACCTGTGGAGCCCAGGGCCAGCTCGGCTGTTAAGTTGCCATAGGCGTGGGAGCCTCCGTGTTGGAGAGAGAGCAGCTGGAGCTGAAAGCAAGGAAGGGAGAAGCAAGGATGCCATCCGCGTCTGTGCCAAAGCAGCAGTGATGCCGACAAGTGGAGGACAGCATCTGGAATGCAAGCAGGGCTTGCAGAGGCCTGCCCGCCAACCTGAAAGACAGAAAAGGAGAAGCAGAGCCACCAGAGAGGAATGCAGAGGACCGGAGAGTGTCAGGGAAACTCACTCAGTACCGGGGTTCTCCTAGCGGGCTTACCATGGCCAATAAAGTGGCGTATATGTTTGTTTAAATACTGAATTGAATGAAACTTTGAAACAAAGCTGAAGTACGTTTATTTAATATCAAACTGAATGATACTTTGAGACCAAGCTGAATTACGTTTATTGAATACTGAACTGAATGAAACTTTGAAACAAAGCTGAATTACTTATATTGAATATCTAACTGAATGAAAACCTTGAAGCTGAGCTAGAGTAAGCTTATTGCATACAGAACAAAATAAAATGGTAGGGGAAAGCTAATAAAGGATGAAATCCAAAAGGGAAAGGGCCCATTTGCAAGCAATTTACTGGAAAAAAAAAGTGTGAAAGAATGCAACAGAAAGTTAGGGCATGAAAAAGACCATCACAAAGTGAATGGATACAAAACGGCAAGGCGAACGACTGGCAAGAAGTGTGTAACACGTTATGGCAAAGCCAAGAGGCTAACCAGGAGAAACCAATTGAGTGTAAAACTGCACACAGAGCAAAGAGACCAATAAAGAGAAACTAAGTGAATGTAAATCCGCACACAGGGATAAGTACCGGAGAACCTGTGTTTGCTGGAAACCCTAGGGTTCCTGGTTGCATGACCTGTGATGGGTGGACCGTGTGGTTTGAGAACTGTGCCTAGACCAATGAGCCCTAAATGTTGAAAGTGAAAGACATTGTGAAATAAACCAAGAAGGAGCACTGTGAATGAACTGGTAAAGCAAGCCAGAAGGAGGATCAAGTGGACCTAGATTTGTGTTGAGCTTTGAAAGATTGAAACAAGTACAAGTTGCTGTATTGAAATCTCGGGGAAGGGAACCCTGAGATTTGATGAACGGAGGACCAAGCCGAAAGACCCATTTTTGTGTGAACTGTGTTGCATTGAACCTGGGGAAAGCAACCCAGAGGATTGTCTGGAACTATATTGCCTTGAACTTCGGAAAGGTAATCTTGAGAATGTTTTTGTGGAACTTTCTTGAACTTGGGGAAGGGGAGCTGAAGAGAAAGCTAAGATCTGGAAGAAGCTCAGAACTTTGTGTTGATCACCATTTCTTTTATTGCTGACATTCCTACACATTGTTTAGCTTTAGTTGTGAGGGCAAGGATAGGTTTTGGACACAGACAGACTTTTAAATTGAACTCTTTGACTCAGACTTCCCTAAGTTTCATTGAGGTAGGGAAATCCCACCTTAGCATATGGCAAGTTAGGCCTTCTACCATCCTGACAACATGATGTAAACCATTTTCTTTTGAACTTTGAATCTGTTGTCTGCGTCTTGCTTCATGATTCTTTCACAGTATATATCCTTCATCCTACCCTCCTAATCACTTATGACATGTTAAAACACTCCTACTACCAATCAACAATGTATCTGTGGCCAATGTGGCTCCGTAAAACGTAAAATCATATTCACAATTGTGATGCTGTAGATTGGCAAGACAGGTGAGATTGCACAAACTCTGGATAACCCACTAGGTAGAAAGGTTTTTGAACTCTGTCACAAATTTCTTAGCTTCTATGGGTAGTTAACCAGAACAACCTAAAAGTGATCTAGAGCCATGAATCAAACATATATGTTGAACATGTATAGGAAAAAATTGCTTATTTCTGACCCCATAATATTGAAGCAGTCACAAAAAATAGAATTTGAAAAAATGTGCAAAGTTTACTGTTTCATGGGGAATGCATTTGAAAGCTGTTTGCTGCTTGGTTGCAAGGCAGCAGCTTGGTAATTTAGCTATGTCTCCAAATTATTGAAGCAAACATTAAAAATCAGAATTTGGGGAAATTGGCAAAGTACTACTTGTTAGGCCCACATACTAGAATTACAGTCTTGGCCTTGTCATTAATGTGTCTGTTTGCCTTCTTGCCCAGGCAGAAAGGATTCTGTTGGTCATCAGTGTCCCAGGCCCTGTTACTTTGTGACCAGTGTGGTAGCCCTCAGTGAAATATCAGCCACTCACTCCGAACCTCTGAAACAGCTGGTTTACAAAGGCTAAGCCTCACCCGTTTCCCTGTTCACCAATACATTTCCAACAGCTAATGATGCATTCATCACTCAGTAGAACTGACCATTTTGCTAGTTTCTTTACATTTGAAATTAAGCGACTCTTGTTGTTATCAGTCACTTGGGTATGCGCTGGCATGTTTAAACAGGATGGGCATTTTGCCAAGCGGTGCAAAATGACAATGTTATTCATAACAAATCATTTTTGGCTTTCAGGTTGTTTTAATTAAGATTTAGCACCTGGTTTGTTTGTGTTAGCTTAAAAGTTTGTCTTTTTCATTTACAGAAACATCAGCTATGTTTGCAGCCCATGTCATATTTGTTCCGAAAATACTACGCACAATGCTGCTACTTTTTTAATGACAGTGCTGATAATGTATTCTATCTCAAGACCAGGGGCGAGCAATATGCTTAAACTCCTTTAATGCTACCATCAAGCAGCCTTCAAATCTCAGTTTTCTTTTTTTATAAACAACATTTCCAAACATGTTCTAAAATATTTTCTAACCATTGCATGTCCACAAAAAACTATCTGGTAAAATAACTCTCTCTCCCATGAGACCTTTCGTATTTCTGTAGTTTCCACTTCAAAATCTAACCAATGAGGACCCCGCAGGCTTCCCTATGTCATGTCCTGCCTGGGTCCCTTCCTCTTCTTTTTGCTGCTTTCTAGCAGATAAGTACTACTTTCATTTGCTCCATATTTTATGTGTTATTTTAAATGCAAGTAGTCTCTGACTGAGCTTTAGTACAGTTATATGTTTCCTGGGTACATGTTTAGTGTTTAACATGTGAATGTTAGCCCACTGGTGTCAGTCAATATATTTACAATGTATTTAGTCTGTGTGAAGCAGCGCAAAGTGTTTGCTGCGTTATTACATATTATAGGCATGTAGGCGAGTTAGATCACATTTTCTTTCTCTTTCTTTCTTTCTTTCTTTCTTTCTTTCTTTCTTTCTTTCTTTCTTTCTTTCTTTCTTTCTTTCTTTCTTTCTTTCTTTCTTTCTTTCGGGATATCGGCATGTTTGTCTTTATGGTAACAGGTAACCGCTATTGTAGAAGCGGTCGTTGCAGAGCGTGCAGGCATGAGAGACGCGAGCTGGGTCTGCGAGTAACTTTGCTCGTGCTGAGATGCCGGCTCGTGTCTCCTTAATTAAGATTCTTCAGCACATTTCAGTCAGCGTGCCGGAGCACCTCTACCTAACAACGCAAATCGGCAGGCCAACTTACATCTTAGAGGAAAGGACCTTGCAACAAGTGCTACACTCAGAGGTCACGAGCCCGAATGCTGCCAGCTGGAATGTCGATACAGATGAACGCACCGAGTGGACACGCAAGCCCAAAAGGAGAGCCCAGCAGTAGGTCGTGAAGCAGCCTAATATTTGCTGGATTTTGACAGAAATGGAACTCTCATCAGAAAGTGTCACATAGGGAATATAAAAAATAAAAAAAATGTAAGAAAACTATATATAATATATACACAAATAAGAAATGTAATCCGAAGGAGGCCCCTGTACACAAACTGTACTCAAGCTGTAACTGCAGGCAATACATTCTGCATACTAGTGGTATCAATTAAGTGGAGGACACAGTGCCTGGCTGGAGAATGGATGAATCCTGGAGTGAGGGCAGCCAGGAAGAGGAAAGCATGATGGAATGTGGGATGGCCTATGAATTTTAAAAGGGTCCTGGGAGACTCGCTAGTGCAGGCAGTCTCACAAGGGGTTAAGCCCCTACAAGATAGACTAGAGATGCTAGAAGCTCTCCTAAATAAGAAGTCCAGGCACAAGAAGGGCAGTGATAAGGACAACGATAGTCTGGGAGAAGGGCCATCCCATTTACACCCTCAAGGCAGGGTTGAATATCAGGGGAGTCATGTGTCCCGGAAGAGGTCAACCTCTTCTACTCCCCCAGGTCAGGACAAGGGGAGTATAAAAACAGCCCCGAGAGGCAGCCGATGCGTTCCAAAAGCTGAAAGAGGCTTTTCTGCTAAAGGCTGCGATGTGCAGTCTCTTACCCCCGCCCCAGGGATGCAAAATATAGGGTAGGAGTCTGCAGGCCTCACAAGCAAGCAAGCAATAGCGCCAGGCCAATCCAAGAGGCCTAGGATACAAGAAGAACCGGAGGAAGAAGCAATCGATATGTATGACCCGGAAGCCATTGGACACCCTGGGTCCTCCGAGTGGTCATCATCACTAAAAGTGACAGCCTATATGGCCCAGTGCCTGCGGAAGCCCCTAGATAAAGAAGCTAGGCACCACATGATGGCTGAGTGCCCCAGACCCGAGCTACCGGTTAAGGTAACAGACACACCAGCGTTGGACCCCAGAATGATCAGCTTTGTCATTAAAGCAACCAAAGATGCCCGCAAAGGCATGGACAGAACTTGAAAGGGGTGCCAAGACAAGCTCTTGGATCTCACTGGTCCCTTAGCAAAGATTACGGACCTCGCCGAGAGAGCTAAAGAGACGGGGGAGCCTATCAATGCTCTTACAATCGCAAACTGGGCACAGAGGGCAGTCTGCATGTTAGTTTACGCAAACTGCGCACTGTCATCAGAAAGAAGGAGCATGCTGCTCAAGATCGACAATAAGTTGGGATACTTGGCAATTTACGAGGCGGAGGAGACCGCCCTGGTCTGTTTTTCAGAGAGAGATTTCAGAAGGAGATGAATACGTTTGTAGGAACTTTTAAGTCTCTAGAGAAGGCTCAGTAGCCCATTAGGAAGATTCTTCTGGGACGTGTTTTTGCTGTGACCGGTCACTACAGGGGTCGAACGACCAGTCGGTTCCAGGCACATAGACGACTTCAGGGACCCAGAGCCCAATACTGGGAGAGCAGGCAGCAGGACACCTTCTTCCCGTCCGAGGGCCTAGAGGTCGTAAAGGTAGAGGATTATACAACACCAAGTCGCAAGTGCAGGTGAGAGCAATGCCACATACACACCCTTCGGTGGGAGGGAGGACGAGTCAGTATATAAACAATGGTGCGCGTTATAAGGCAATGCCTGGGTGTTACAGACAGGAGCAGGTTTCAGACTAGAATGTGTGGGTTTCCCACTGCAGACTAAGCCCGCACAGCCATTGCGATAGTCTCAGATAGAAGCACAATTGTTGGAAGTGGAGCTGGAGCAGCTACGGCTGAAAGGGGCTTTAGAGAAGGGGTCCCCCAGAGGGTGGAGTACTTCAGCAATATGTTCTTATTTCACAGAAAGGGAAAGGTGAGACCTATGATAAACCTCAAGGCACTCAACAGCTGGCTGTTGTACCAGCATTTCAAGATGGAGGGGATACACCTCCTCTGAGACATCCTAAGAAAGGGAGACTGGCTGATGAGGCTGGATCTCAAAGGCGCATATCACACCATACCAGTCATGGATGAGCATCGTCCCTTCTTACATTCTCTGTGGAAGGGATAGGTGTGGCAGTTCAAGTGTCTGCCTTTCCGGCTGTCTTCGACTCCCTGGGATTTCATCAACCTCATGAGGCCAGTCGCTGCCGCCATCCTCAAAAGAGGCATGAGGATGATAGTGTACCTAGACGACATCCTTTTTCTGGCCAGGACAAAGACCAGTTGCTCCAGCCGGTGCAATGGGTGCAGTGACATCATTAAGGGGTTTCCAGGGGTCGCACTTGCGACCTCTGAGGTTTCCCTTGCTACCCCTAAAAAAAAGAAAAACTTTTTTTGTTCTTTTTTATTTTTTTACAAATTGAAGCTCATGGGCTGTGGACAATGACATGTGGCTCTTTGATTCTAGAGTGGCTGGCCTTATTGTTCAGACTTCTTTAAAAACAGGAGGTTCCAAGTGTAACACTTTGAGCTTTGAGCAGTGATCCTAAATAAAAAAGATTAGGAATAACAAATAATTTGCCTTTTTGGAATACCATACACTAATTGCTAGACTCATTACAGGTTTATTTCAGGCACACCTCAGGGGGTGAGTCACTGATTTAGTCTGTTCTTAAACACCTCAAATGTGCAATGCACACAAAATACTCCAAAAAGCATTTAAAGTAGAATAAGCATCCATTTCAGACTAAAGTATTTTGCTTTTTGCAAGTTGCAGTAATAGCAGATTTTTTTCTGCCGATACATATGGTGATCCATTCTTTTTTGAAATGTTTATCACGTTACAGTGATATTGTAACCATATTTTTCTTAGCATACTTAGGAACAATGCTATGTGATGCCACTCCTGTTTTAACAAGGGGTAAAAGCTTATGTTCCATCACTTCTCGTGATGTCACTTCGAGGTGGGGGTCAAATGATATAACTTCATGTGATGCCATCAGAGGTCAAGGGTCATGTGATTTCACTTCCGCTAACCCTGGCATTTTGGTGAAATGACGTCCCTGAATGGGCGACTTCTCTCCTATCATGGCTAGGGTTCTTAATAAACCGGGAGAAGTCAGATCTAATACCCAAAAGATGCATGGAGTTTCTAGATTTCATTGTAGACACCACAAACTCAGAGCGATCAAGAAGGAGCTGAGAGGGACTCTCTGGAAATAGGTTATATCACTTCGGAATCTGGCCAGAGTAGTGGGTCTGCTAGCCTCATCGATACAGGTGATTTTTTCCGGTGGAAGATCAGACACCTGCATAAAGGGCTGCAATACCAGCAGCTCGTCCCATTAGATGGCGAAACAGGGGCTGAACTGGTGTGGTGGCTCCACAACATGGAGGCCTGGAACAGGCATGCTATTTTCGGAGACGACCCAGACCTAGCTATAGAATCAGACACGAGCAGATCGGGTTGAGGGCACAAGGTGTGGACAGCTAGAGACAGTGGGAAGATGGTCGCAGGAGGAATTAGACCTGCACATTAACTGCCTGGAACTTCTGGCAGGCTCCTTCGCTGTCAAAGCACTCACGAAAGACTGGGTGAAATGTTGCATTCTTCATTGGATGGACAACATATCAGAGGTCCGGTACATCAATCATCTGGGTGGAACCAGATCGCGAATGCTGGCCGAATTAGCAAAGGACTTCTGGCACTATTGCCTCAGCAACCAGGTGCCCATTGCAGCAGAGTACCTGCCAGGAGCGCAGAACGTAGTTGCGGATTGGAACTCTCGCCAATTGAGGGACTCCAGCGAGAGACATTTCAGAGAATTCAGGAGCTGTGTGATCCTCTTCATACGGACCTCTTAGCATCCCGGCTAAATGTGTAATTGCCCAAGTACTTCAGCTGGAGGCTGGATCTGGGTGCAGAAGCAATGGACGCTTTTTTACAGAATTGGACCGGGCGTACGCACTATGCCTTGCCCCCATTTATCATGATAGCCAGTACCCCAATGAAGATACTCCGGGAAAAAGGGGAGGTGGTAGTGATAGCGCACAAGTGGAAATCGCAAACATGGTTTCCAGTTCTGATGGAACTTTCCTCAGATTTCCTGAGGATTCCACTGCGGGAGGACCTTCTAACAGATCCAAGAGGCTGTCCTCATCCTCTGATTCAAGTGCAGAGCCTGTGACTGCTGGCTTGCAGAGTTTCAGGTGACAAAGGTTCATGCCAGGGATTTCGGAAGAAGAGATCAGAGAATCTTGGGCTCATTCCACACTCAGGAGCTACAGTGCCACTTGGCAGCAGTGGGAGAAGTGGTGCCAGCAGCAGGGTGGCCATCCCGTTTTGGCCCCTGTAGTGCAGGTACTCCATTTTTTAGAATTGTTATCACAGGATGGGAAGGCATTTTCGAACTATAGGCTTTCCGCCAGCCATCAACCAGTGGATGGTATTCCCGTCGGCAAGCACCCAGCAGTGGTTCCACTGCTTAAAGGGGTCAAGATGGTTAAGCCGCCTATGGTGAAATACGCCACATTGTGGGACGTTAACAAGGTCCTGGACTTATTTCCGGGGTGGCCCGATAATGATAAATTGTCGAGCAAGCAACTGTCAGGGAAAATGGCTATGTTGCTATGCTTAGTTTTGGCCAGACGGGTGTCGGATGTCAGAGCCCTGGAGGATGACAGGAAAGTTTTCTACCCAGATGGCATGCTTGTGGAACCTTTCAGAAATCTTCCTCCCAGGCCTTCTGGCATGTTTGCCCCACTTTTGCAAGGACAGTAACCCTATTCATAAGCCTTGATGCCCATCATCTCCATCCATAGTAAAATGGGATGCAACCTACAAGGGTGGGTGGGGGAGATTACTTCTGTGACAGTGATTCTGCGTCTGCTGAATCAGCCGAGGGGCGTCTGTCCAATGCCTCCATGACAGCCTCCAGCATCATATAGCAGTCCATTGTCCATACAGGTTCAAACTAACTATATCTGTTGGACGTGGGTCCATGTGTTGCTCCAGTAACCCCAAAACGTGACAGAGCATGGCTGTTCATTGTAATCATGGAGGCTTTATTGCCGTCAGCCAAGAGGGGAATGTGGGCCTAATAAGAGTCTGCTAAAAAGAGAAAAATAGGGATGCACAGGGCATAATATCATGATACTATGTCATAATGTCATAATACCTGCTCAACCTGCCACCCTCGTGCACTGCCTCCAGGCCACCCCTGGCACTGGGGTCTGTATCTGTACCCATACAATCCCCCTCCAACTTTTCTTTTGCACTTATTAGATATACCCTATCTGATTAATCAATCACCTGCCACTTGCCGACTGCACTACCACTGTTTTTCGCTTTCATTTATTTACTTATCTTATTTGTTACTTATTCTGTTCTCTCCTCTGCTCCACACTTTCCACTTCCTTCCATGCACTTTCCCCCTCTTCCCTTTTCCATGCACTTGCACGTTCTTAATGTCAATGGGCCTAGTAAGATCACTGTTTTTGTTCTCCCTTGTTCCTCTCCCTTTGCCTGATCATATTTCAGAACTGAAGTTCATATGGGAGGTGCCCAATACCTCTGCAAAAGAAAACCCTGCACACTCAACCTGTTGCTTACGTTCATGTATTTATTTATTCATTTATTTATTTAAGGAACGGACCAGTGCTCCCACACCAAGCTGACATCTAAATGCTTGTGGCTGTATAATTGTGTAATCTCAGTAGCCACCATGTCAGAAGGAGAGATGGCTTATAATTTAACATTTGGAAAGTGGCATCTGATAAGGAGACATTGCTTTCAGAAACAGAATTATCAGCATCATTTTATTATTAAAATACTTTAGGCCAGCTCAAGGCAGTCAGGTCACCAGACCCTGGAAATCAGTGGCTCCACCCACCAGATGTTTACATGCCTTCCAGGCAGCAAAATAGGCACTCAAGTAACAGCTCTAAGCAGACAGCATTGAGGAGGCTGCTGGTCCTCATCAAAAGACCGATGAAGACAATGAGCTCACCTGCTTGTGCCTTTTTGGGCCTGATAGGGCCAAAGGCCAGACCAACTATCCTGCATATCACCTACAAAGTAGTCACTACTACTACTACTCGTCAAAACACACTGCCATGTGTCTCCTCTCTCGACAGCCTATCCCCACTCTCGCTAGAGTTCGAATGGTCAAGTGCCCTGGGCAGCTCCAACAAGCTACCTTAGCGAACCTCATCACTATTACCCGAGCCGCATACCACCAATGGACCACGCGCACCTGCCCCGTCATGCTGATTAATGCTTGCTTAGCAGTAGATCACGTTGCAGAGATCGCCAACCTCATCTCGTACAATAACCTTGATATCCTCTTTTTACTGAAATATGGTGTCTTCATCCTCCTCCCTATGTTTTTGACATCCTCCTAGCCCAGAGATATTCAAACTGGGGCATGTCCCCATGGGGGGCGCAGACACATTCCTCAGGTGGGGGGACACGGATCCATAGCCTGATATGTAAAAATTTTTGTTTTATTTTAATGGGAGGGAAAAAAAAGCAGGGCACCACGAGCCCTGGGCAGGTGCAGCTCGTCCATAATGGTCGAGGGGCATCGACCCAGTGGCACGCTCACCCATTATGAAGGAGCCAAGGAGCCAGTTCAAGGAAACACTGAGCACTCCCTCAACAGTTGTTATGACTCCAACCTACCCCCTCTGAAACACAAGTGCAGAGTTGCTGAACGGAAGTGGCAGACCTCGGGCTCAAACTCAAATTGGCCTGCCGCCTACTCCAAAGGCAATACTGTCTCCATATCCATTCCAAGAAGAGGGCACATATCCCAGCTCATATCTCTGAAGCCTCTAACAACATGGCTGCACTCTTCAAAATCTGCAAGGAACTAGCTAATCCATCTGCAGTCTCCACCTCACCTCTTTCAACTCAGGCCCTCTGTACTGCACTGGCCACCCATTTCAGCTAAAAAACTCAGGACATTCTGACCTTTCTCTCCCCCCTCCCTCCTTCCTCCCCCTTGGCCCCTGCCTCTCTCCCATCCCTTCTCACTCTCTTCTCCTTCTCAGGTCTCATCCAAACCGGTGTCTCCCTGTTTTCCTAGAACCTTTAAGGACAACAACTCCTGGAGACATTGGCCATCCCCCAACTGACCCAACAAACTGAGCTTGTTGGTTGTATACGTGACCATCAGTCTGGATTGCGAGCATCCAGAGGCAGGAAAACTGCTCTCCTGAACACTCGTGAAGAACTGCTTGCAAATCTTGACTCTCACTCTCCCGCTGTTCTCATTCTTCTTGACCTCTCTTCTGCCTTTGACACAGTCAACCATTCTATCCTCATAAAGCGGCTCCAAGATACTCTTGGTATCTCAGACCGGTACTGGATTGGTTGACCTCCTTCCTCACTGACCACCCTACCCAGGTGCATCTGGGATCCTTCTCCTCATACACCAATCTCGCTACATGTGGTGTTCCCCAGGGCTCTATCCTCTCGCCTTGGTTTTTCAACATCTACCATGCACCCCTTGCTCACCTCATCTCTGCCTTCCCTCCTCATTTCCAGTGTTATGCAGATGACACACAACGCTTCCTGAATCTCTGCTCTTTCTCCTCCACTTCCCCCGCTCTCATCCATGACTGCTTGTCAGTCATTCAGTCTTGGTGCACCTCCAATGATCTCTGTCTTAATGCCAGTAAAACTTAGATTCTCCCTATCGTGACACCTGCTCCCTGTTTCCCTCCTGCACTCTGAACATCCTCTGTGGGCTCAGCTCCCCCTCCTTTCACGAAGGCCAGTAGCCTTGGGGTCATTTTCGACTCCTCCCTTTCCTTCACTCCTCACATCTTGGACCTTGCCTAGGTGGCCACTTTCAACTCCACCTCCCTAGTGGCATTCTCCCTTTCCTCACCTTCCCCCAGAAACACAATGTCTCTATAGCTCTGGTCCCCTCCCGGCCAGACCACTGTAACTGCCTCTTCCTCAATCTGCCTCTTACTTCGCTCCATCCTCTTCAACTAATCCGGAATAGGGCTGCAAGACTTACCCTTGGCCTCAAGCCCTGGGATCATATTTCTCCAGCTCTAAAATCTCTCCACTGGCTCCCAGTTGTTGCAAGGATCAAATTCAAGACCCTTTGCATCATCCAGAAGGCTGTCTGGGCCTTGAACCACCGTACCTGCAACTCTCTCTCACGCAAATACTCTCCTTCTGTCACGATCCCTACCCATAACCACCTCGGAGACAACAACCCCCTGACAGCAGTAAGGCAACATCCCCCCCCCCCAAAAGACTCCAAGGGCCTTAAAGACCCATCAGCACAGGACATGGAGTGAGTCCTGCGCCTTTGGCGCCAGGCTCATTATTCAGACAGAAGCAAACACCACACTTGGGACCTTGATCCAACATGGATACACACTTGGGACCTTGATCCAACATGGAGGTCTTTATTCCAACTCAGCCCCAAGAACTGAACTTGGCAGTCTGGTGTTTTGGGTGTGGTCGATCTGCTGGCTATGCAAGCCACACCTGAACTAGGATTCACGCTTCGCGTTATTCTGCACTCCTGCAGCGTAACACTCACCGTGTCCAGCTCCAGCTCCTCAGCTTCATCGGGAGGCCTTCCTCTGGAGTCTTCGACCTTGATCACAACGGGAACCTGCAACAACAAGAACAGCATTAAAGGAAGCTTACCTGTGATCCATCCGCACTTCCTCAGCGCTCAGCGGTCTCGCCATCCCCGCAGTGCTTCACTGCCCGCAATAACAAAGAACAGTATTACCAACAAACTCTTACCTGTGAGTAGCAGTTCCTACGTTCATCCGCACTTCCATCAGCGCTCAACAGTTTCTCCATCTCCGGAGCGCTCCGCAACCTGCAAAACAAAATGACAGCAGATTAATAACCCGCACTCAGCAAGCAACAGGTTCTACATCGCGCGACACTTCCTGCAAAGGTAACAAGCTAAAGACCACCGAATCCACTCACTGAATAACCGGTCATTGGGTTCTTCACTCCGGTTCGTCAGCGCACTGCATCCTGAGGAGAGAAAGAGAGAAAAGGCAGGTTAGCAACTAAGTCACATTAGAGGCTTTGCTCTTCGCGCTAAACCACTTACCTCAGCATTATCACCCGGCGCAGCAGCTCCGCCATCAATAACACCTGTGGAAGACAGCAAGAGTCTTAATTCAACATCGAAAAGGCAGGTGAAGGAACTGAACTAAAAAGACTTACCTGAACATTATAAGCAGTTAAACAGAGTCGGTGCCACAGCCGGACTGGACCCAACACAAAGGGCACAGGACCAGTGAAGCAACTAGACCCTCAGACAGCCCGCAAGTATCATGCGCCTGTGCGCAGAGATGCAGGATGGAGAGCTCAACATACAAGGAAACAAGGTGAGGCAGAATCTCCAAGGGAAGGGGATTGATCAGTGGGAGGCAGAGGTTCCAATCACAGACTTGATACCTAATCTCCATTCTTCTGTCATAGGATCAGACCACCAGCCAACACACAAACAAGCAGAAGGGGTCCGGGATAGTGCACAGCCTCTCATCCGGTGTCGTGTGGCGCTCCCGTGGATACCAGGTGAGCGTAACCCCTTCCTTTCAGTTCCCTTTGATCTTCTGGGTCTAACTCTCTGCTGATCAAACGCTTCTCCAAGTAGAAAGCTGGGGCAGATCTCTCTCCTCAGCTGGCTCTCTCCAATGGAACAGCCTTCCTCTCTCTCTGTGCCTTGAACCGGACCACTGCAAGTTCTGTAAACAACTTAAGACCTGCATATAAACTCCATTACAGCACGGAGCACCACAGAGTTGGCCGCTGAGTTGGAGAAGTCTGTGGCGGCAGTGGAGATACATTGTAAGGGTGCTCTACAAGGAACGCTGTATCCTGTGTTCTCTGATAGTGTGGTGGATTAGGTGTGGCCGCCCATCTACTTGCCTCAAGGCCGCATCTTGACTATATAACAGGACATCACAGAGGAGAAGTGAGCGGAAACTGGGGAGCTGAGATATCTGTTGATTAGTGTACTAGCCCTGTATTGCTGGTGAACCGTATATATTTACAAAGTGAACTTAAACTCAGCTCTCTCTTCGATTGAGGAGAATCATCATTTCTCACCTTCTCCATCATACGTGAATCATTTCAGTGCCCAATTGAACTCTGTGTAATTTTTCAGGCTCATGCTGTGCAGTGGAGCTGCGGGAACCTTTTTGAAAATAGCTGTAAACTGCAAATTTCACATATATGTGCTCCATCTAAAATTTGCGAAGCGCTGCTCTTAAAGATGATCTTTGAGCACCGAAATGGACGAATTTGCAATTTTAAAACAGCATACTACTTGCACAGCTTTGCCCCATCTGACTACAGTAACTGAACAAGTAATGATTCATGCATGTCCGCATAATCTTACTGCTCTGGACACGTAGCAGACAGAGGGTCGGGCTAATCTAGACACTGAATCTCCCATAAAAATCAGGACATTTGGCTCACCTCAGAGGAGTGATCTATTTAGAGAGATGTTTCTAAATAACCTGGAATATACATTATCCACGACTTCACAACTAAAAGAAAAATAACGGATCTCTTCATAAAGTCCAGATCCCACAGTTTGGGAGATGTGGATGATACCAACCACTCCACCTTAAGGCCTTTATTTTCTGAAGTCACCATGCTCCCACTGCACGAATGTCTACCTGGAGACTCTACTAGTAATACAAATCAAAATGAACTGATAACTGTCTCTTCCTAATATCAACATGGAACAAGAAAGTGGGGAAGTAATGTTCTTCACCCAGAGTCGGAAGTTACACTCTCGGCTCTGAACTATGTGCTGAACTCACTGGTTGATGTTTTCAAAATGTTGAGAGGGGAGGTACAGACCCACTCGGGCTTGCTACTCAAATTCACTAAGGAGCTGAGCTGTTGTGACTCATCATTGGTAGGCCTCAGAGTGGCCTTTAACACAACACAACGGATGAGTTAAAAGAACCCAAAATGATTCAACTTGATCAAACAGCATCTTTGAGGGCACTGTCTGACAACTTCTGTAATTTTTGACAATCAACATGAGTATTTAAATATTTCGAGAGAAAGGGCTAAACCCTCTGCATAAGGATCAAATTTGCATGACCGAGACTAATCAGCCCAAGCCCTGTGGAAACGAACCTCTACGATACACCACTCTCACAGTCGATATTGGAGGAGTTTGTTAGACTGGCCCAAATTGCATATGATCAGGCTGAAGATCCCTTCTTAGTTGAAGTTGCTGTGCAGCTGGCTTCTTCATTGCCAATAGTGGCTGATCTATCAGGAAGTATCATACCAACAGCTGTGTCAGCAACACGTGAGAACTTGAAAAACCCCTCCAAGACTAACAGGAAAATAGGTAAAAGACCTGAAATTTCCCAAGTAATTGAAATGATGGTATATGGAAATGAGAGTACAAATTCCAAGCAAAAGAAACAAAGGAAAAGGGGTAGGAATAATACATTCTTTGATGCACTAACAAACATAATGTATGCGTCGCAACAGAGGGGGCCTACAAGTAAGTTTAAATCCAAAACATGTGACTCCCAAATAGAGTTAATAAACTTGCAAGTCATGTTAATGAATGAACCATCTCGAGAAGACGGTAGCAACTGAAATCGTCTACCATTTGATATTGTAGAGAAAGAGCGGTCCAGATTTCATTGAAGAAAAATATGGCTATTCAAACAGACTCTCCAGTAGTGAAACCACCTATACGCTTGGCTCATATTTTGTATATTTGTAAAATAAAGAAGGTGCAACTCAGAAACGACCTATCCGCTGGGCCACAATCTTCTGCAGGGGAAAGAGGAATCTGAACTCTAATATTGCTACTCAGAATCTGTTTAGAACAGTGCTTATTGCAGATCCAAAAACAAATATACCTGTTGACCCTTCTGCTGGGAATGATTCAGTTGGTAATATATGCAGACTGTTCTCAATCAACAAGATCATGGTAATGTAGCACTCAATGAAACCGCTGTACCAAAACTATCGATAAGCACAATACAGGAGGGAAACCTCCATGAAATGAATGAACAAAACTTCAAACCATTTGCAATCCCCAGGATATGGGTTAAACAGGTGAACTGGGACAATGATTATGGAGTGCTAAATAGAAGTGTCTCCTATTAACAGTTATGAGACAAATTCCAGATTTGTATTTGTTTTCATTGTATGATATTGAATATATTTGCTTCCCTTATCAAGATATTACGCATATTGTAGAAGTGGGTCTAAAAACGAAGATGGGTGCGAATACGGTTCTGAATGCTTTCTCAGATTTTCAAAAATTGGTGGTGGAGGTCTATGCATTTCAACCAGAATATATAACACACAAGCGTTGAGAGCGATAGGGGCAGACATTTTGAAACATCAAAAAAGAGAGATCCAAAAGCTTCTTGTAGATGGATCACTAGTAAAGATAACTGCCAGGACGTGATCAATACTAACAACCTTGTGGAAAATAAATTGAAAATGCTTTCTCTTTTGCCTGATATTGTGTCTCAAGTTATGCAGAAGCTATGTGAGGATGAGACGGCACTTTAGCTAGGGATATCTTAAGGGTGGTAAGCTGGAACACGCGGAGCTCTAACTCCTTTAATGGAAAACGTATGAAGAGCTTCATATTCAGTCAATTTGGTCTGATTCTATTTCATGAAACATGGTGTCAGCAAAATATTAATCTGGATGTTTTTTAACCATAACCCATCGGTACAACGTCCTTTCATTGCCTGCATTTTCATCCCATGGCATTGTAACGTGCATATCACAATGAATATGCTCATCGAATTTTTTAGGGGAGGTGGGGAAGTGCAGATAAGGATTTGGGCGGGTAGGCAATAGCCAAAAATAATTGTGGGAGGAGGGTTTGGGGGGAAACCCCCCCCCAAAAATAAATAAACCATGAGCATTTTCGTTGGAATGTACATGTTAAAATGACGGGATGAAATTGCAGGTGCCGAAATGACATGGAACCAACCCATCCTGCTACGCGTGCCAGAGGGGATAGACATATTTATGATGAGGAAACTGCCCTTCAAGAAGAAAAACTCAATGAAAAGCTATCTGGACCATGGGAGAGGCAGAATCTGCCTATTGGGGTTCTCCTTTTGGATTGTGGTCCAGGTGCCACAATTATAACCGTAATCATCAGGATGCACAACTCATGTTGGAGGCTTTAAGTCTAGGGAACTCCAGGAACTTCTGGGAAATAATTAATCGTCATCAAATCACCCAAGTGGATCTTCAGGGCAGTGTGTACTCTCAGAAGATCTTTGGCTGGTTTATTATGGCAGAATATTCAAGGAAGTTAATCCAGTTAGCACAGATATACCTTATGGTACACCCTGTAGTGTCAGCCTTGATTTGGAGACTATACAAGGTCTTATTGTCCATTCTTCAAATTCTAGGGTGCCCGGCCCTAACACACTCACTAATAAGATCTTAAAAAGTGATGTCCTGATCTGTGCGGAACTCCTATTGGATTTGTTTAATAATATCCTAAGAACTCTGCTGCTGCATCGTGGAAAACAGCCACTATCATACCGATATATAAAAAAGGAGACCAGGCTGCATGTGTTAACTTTCATCCCATCGCCCTAATATATACAGATAATAAACTCTTCTGTGGACTTATACTAAATGATCTGGTGAATTGGGCACAGACAACTGGTATTATTACTAAACATCAGATAGAATTTTGAAAAGGGCTGTCTACCTCATTGGATGGGCTAGTAATGAACATCATGAAGGATAGTGCCTGTACGAAGAGTGGGCAGGCAGTCTATAGAGAGTGGATAGATCTGTCCAAAACCTGTTATACATTCAATGGAGGCAAGTTATGTGCCAAACTAAAAAAGTGGGGCATTCTGCTTAATTTGTTGGCTATTGTGATCTAGCTCCATGAAAAAATAAAACATCCAAATAACGCTTGACTCATTTGGACACTTGTCAAAACCAATATCAACTGAGAGGGGAGTAAAACAGGGATGCATTCTTGCACCCTTTCTTTTCAACCTATATCTAGTTGATTTGGCTGAGTCCTTGATATCGCAGGCCCTTGTTAGTCCTAGAGTTGGTAAATGCCTCATTAATTAGTTGGCCTATGCCAACGACATAGTGCTTTTGGACTGCACGACTAGGGGTCTTCAGAGCTTGCTGACTGCCTTTGAATACTATTCCCATTGTAATAACTTGTAAATAGATCCTAATAAAACAAAGATTCTTGTCTTCAGCAACCGTAAGAAAAATATCTGCAGCTATAGATGATCTGCAGCTATAGATGGAGACTAGAGGGTTGTATGCTACCTATGACTAGAAAACGAACATACTTTAGGGTTTCAAATAAGAGCCAATCACACTATACAATCTTGGGAGGTTGCCATGGAAGCAAATGTCAATCAGTTAGTCTGCCAGATGAAGACAATCCTATACTCCTTCTGTAAATTCTCTATACTACTGCTGATTACATTTTATAAAGGCAAGGTTATTCTATCAATCCTGTATGGTGTCAATATCGGCCTGGAAGATGGATTGTTGCACATTTGAGCGTCTTTTGTGGAAGAAAGTATGTGGCCTCCCCTTATCATTGCCAGTTGCCCGTCTGAGATATGAGCTTGCACTCCAGTCTTTAAGAGCTCATGTGGACTGGAGACCTTTATAGGCCTTTATCACTCTACAGATTGATCCTTCTACATTAGCAATATTCACTTTATATCAATATAGGTGATCAGTTTGCAGTAGGTAAGAGTGAAACATTAAGGGATTTAAAGAACGAGGCTCATAGGATTTTGGAAATCTGTAGTATGACAGAAGAAACTTTGATTGGAAATCCCATGACACTGAAAAAAACATTTATACGAATGGACTGGATCAATACTAAAGAACTTTTTTGACCAGAAGCTGTTTGGGGCTTTTTCTTTTGTAGAGAAGCCAAGTGACTATATTCTCCCTTATCTGCGATGTTTTCCTGAGTTTGAGGTGAGAAATTAATATCTGAGATTCAGGCTAACTTTAATTTGTACTAATGAGATATGTAATTTCCATAGCAAAAATCAAACTGTTGATAAAAACTGTAATTTAGGTAGAGAGGATGTAACACAAACTCGAATCACCCCTGTCCTATGTGCTCTACATTGTCATCCTCTCCACACTGTTCAAGACTGCATGTATCATCTCCAAAGCAGTCACGAGTGGCACACCAGCATACCTGGCGGCTAATCTCCACATATCTGGTGGCACACGCTCCTTGCACAGTAAATTGACCAACCGGCTTGAATCACAAGTTGACCGCAAAGAGAGTATCCAGAAACAATCCTTTTCTTGTCATGCTCCCAATGCCTGGAACTTGATCCTGGTATCGACTTGTAATACCCCCACAATTCTTAACAATTTTGAAAATATCTCAAAACGTGGCTTTTTCAATAACACTTGACCAAGGACTAATCCCAATGGATGCAGAGACCGAACACAGACCGCTAGTCACAGTACTGTGTTACTGTTAAAAGATGTCAGCCCAAACAATGGCTTCACACTCCCTTTCACTGCTCTTGCGCTAGCTCCCTCGCTTTAAACTATAAAATAGAAAATAAAATGAAAAGGCTCTGTCTATCCCAACTCGCTAGATGGCATTTTGTTACAATATAGTCGGCCTCATTACACGGTAGGCGGTAAGGGTTTACCAGTACCGGTATTTTACCGGTACCGGTAAACCCTTACCGCCTTACTACAAGGTCCCTTTGCGGGTTGGGGAATTTAACGCCTGCTTTTTGCAGGTGTTAAAAACCAACCCGCAAAGGGACCTTGGTGCTAATTACGGTGCCGCAATTTGCAGTGCCGTAATTAGCACCTTCCCCATTCCCATTATGCCCTATGGGGCAAAAATGGGAATGGGGAAGGGCAATGGGGGAAGGGGGAATTACCGCCCCACCAACCTTGGAATAGGGCAGTAATTCCGTTTTCCACCAAGGCAGTGCCAGTATTTTACCGGCATGGACCAAGGTGCTAGTAGCACCTTGGTCCACCGCCATCCGTGTAATGAGGCCCATAATCTACAATAACTAAACAGGGTTAAAAAACATCAATCCTCCCACAATTATCATAAACATTAATGCAACATGCCCTTCACCTTTTTCAATCTAGAGAATCTAAGCACTTGGTTGAAATCACATCTAGATACACTTCTATGTTAAGTGAAGCTGAGACTCAAGTCAAAACCCCACCTTTTGGATGACCCTTAACAGATGTAAGTGTTGGAGTGAAGATTGTAGATGAATCCAGGTAAAACATGGGAACAATAGCCCATATATCCTGCAAATGAACTATGTCAAAGTAAGATCAATGAACACCAATCAGTCTTAAGGCTATATTCCAAGACCGGATGAACCATGCACAATCTCGCTTGCCTGGTTTACGGGGCTCAATAGTTCCCTTTTCCATCAAATCTAGAAATGTAGTGGATAAACTGGGAAGGCAACCCTTGTCACCAATTTCTTTGCCTTTAGGGCACCTCTGAGAACCAGTAAGTGAATTGTTATTATCAATCTTATAAAGGATGAACTTGTCACTCACAGTAGAAATCCTTTTCTCCATTGGGACTGGGATAGGGAGTCAATCAAGGGCCTCAATTCTCTCTAGTGTATTCAGAGGAGAAATCCTGTTGTAGCATAATACTAAAGGTGCAATGTTGGTAAACACCTCATTCACACCTGGGATCGAGGGATTAGATACAATAGCCAGTGATGTTAATGAATTTAAAATAACTAATAACTTTTTTAACACACCTAAAATACAGAAAAAACTAAGAATAAAAGCAGAAATATATATATATGGGGTTGGGGTAAGGTATTAAAATGGTTGGGGTGGAGTTATAAACCTAGGGAAACTGGGAAATTTGGGGGGAGGTATTTTAGGATCGTTAAACATTATCCGTTATTTCATTTTTCGTTAAGATCACATGGAACCATTACATAGTACTCTCTCCTAGTGTTACACCCTCTTGTCCTACCCACAGCTCAGCCTGATGACATGGGACATGGACAATGCTAGATGGGAGTGGACAAAATGGGAGAATTCGGCACAACATTATCCACTTGTAGCAACGTTTTCACTAGTTGGGAAGCTCCCAAGGTTACTTTCACTCAGTCATAAGGTCGCTCTCTCACCATAGGAATGAACCTCAACACTCACCGTCATATAAGGAATATTAAGGATGCTTAATATAAAGGAAGTCTGTTGTCATAATCAGTGAATAGAAAAATTTAGTCATCAGAGAAATAGTGGACAAATTGGATAAAGGCATGACACATTTTTCAAATGAAGGGTATATGGGGTTCAGGCCGGAGGAAGTTCAAAAGAACACAATCAAAGGTCGTCTCAAGATAGAATGGATGGAACAGGCTGATATCGACCTGTTATTTGAATATTCCATATTCACACCTATATTATTAGAGGTCTCCCCAAGGTTAGGTATCTGTATAGGATTTGAGTTTGATCAGGATTCCTGAACATTAACATTACTGATGATCATTAATATATTTCTATTAAGAGCACCAACACAAGTAGTTAAAAGTGCTGCATCCATCTGCATGCTCCTACTATTCATAATAGGGATCCCTTCTTTCGGTTTGACTGAACTAACATCAGTGCTTTAAGTGGGGGGGCCCTCATTTGGCTTTGTGGCTTCCATGATGGCTGTGGCCTGAAAAGTGCACAAACCATAGTAAGGTGTGCAAACAAATATATAAATGTATGTAAGCATTGATATATTTGTATGCGTACCTTACTAAGGGTTGTGTACTTTTCAAGCCATCTTTTATAAAGCTTTGCCAACAGACAAAGGCGCCTCGTGCTCGGTGATCTGTTCTCTGCTCTGCAGAGCAGATAGATCACAAAGCCTGAGGCGTCTTTGACCCTCGCGAACCTGGGGGCTCTGTGATCTAATCTACACATTAGACCACGGACAGTATACACTTATCAGGGTTCGATTCTTTCCAATTGGCCGTAAAGCTTGCCACTTGGAGGGTCCACATTATCACTTGCACATAGAGAGATTTCTCGTAGGGTGAAGAGATATAGGGCCACATTACGAGAAGTGCGCTAAAAACAGGGTCATTACTGGCATGGAGGAAGTAGCAGGTCCGTGCTTGTTTGACGCCGCTATTAGCAGCTGATTACGAGTGTGCGAGCACGCGCAAACCCCCATGCCGGTAATGGCCATACCGCCATGCTGCTAAAGGCCATCCAACCCCTCAATAGCAGCATCACGGGACCCGCCGATACCGCCTCCGCCTAGGAGGCACCCCTTAATACCGACCCAGTAATAACACCATGTAAATACCGGGCTCGTAATACCGGACCCTGAAGTAACGTCATTGCGTCAGAACAGGAAATGCACCGGCGGCCATCTTTAAAAACACAATCCATTGCAATCCTCCCAAACCACCAGTGTGGCATAGGAGAGACCCGGGCCATTGAAAAGAACATGTCTAAGGCAACCTGAAAAACCAACCCCCGCCTGCGCAAGAAGCGTTTCTCAGATGAGGAATTGAACATGTTGGCAGACACCCTTGCTGCCCATGCTGATGAGATCTTCAACCATAACCTCAAAAGGGAGGTGCAGCAGAGGAAGAAGGATATATGGGAGGAGGTAGCCCGCAAGGTGTCTGCAGTCGGCACCACGCCACGCACAGTCAAAGACTGCAAGAAAAGGTGGGATGACCTCCGCCTCAGGGTCCACAACATCCTGGCCAGCAATCGTCAGGAGGCTATGGCCACAGGCGGGGGTGCCCACTCCCCAGTCAAACTCATGCTCTGGGAGGAGACATGCAGCGCTACCATCCAGATGGAGTCGATCTAGGGCTTCGGGGAGATGGAGATGGGTGCCGCAACATCTGGAGAAGGAGGAGAGTGACCCTGCAAACACCAGTAGGGCAAACCATGACATATCACAAGTGATGTGGAATAGAGCCTAGGCAAGGCAATGCATGTCCCATCACACACACATTAACATATCCATGTCCAGATGGAGGCCCAAACCCTGCCACACTGAAATGCATGCTGAGTCCCAATCCCAATACCAACATACAGCCAACACACAGGGACCATTCCCATGTCATACATCACACAAACCCCAATACAACGGCATGCGGCATTGCCGAATTGAGACGTCACAGCTAATGCCAAAATGCCCCCCCTTCAAACTTCCCTGTGTGTAAGATATACATGCATGAGAAATGAAAAACTCCACAGCACCATCTGATGCATCTTGCATGTAACACCATCACTGATGATGCCAGGCACCGATGGAGAAGATGGCAGTCAAGACCCAGCCACAAGGCCATCCACGTCCCAGGCCAAACCACCAGGCACTGGCAAAACCACCTCCGGGGCAGCATAGCGGCCCACAGTACAAGCCAGGGCGAGTACACAGGCCATGCTGGCACATGAGGACCCCACAGCAGCGGATGAGACTGCAAGCAATCCATGTGGCATGTCCACACACCCCAAGCCCCCCGTCGATCCCCCAACACGCCAGTCAGGTCTCACTCCCCAGCCCCATGCTGCACAGCCCCGAACTCAGTACCACCCCAGAGGCCAGCCCTGCAATGCCACGCCCTGCCACAGCACCATCAACCTCTGCTGCTCCCACTGACTTGGAGGCACGGCTGTCAAGGGTGGAGGCAAGGCAGGACACCATGATTGACATTGTGCGCCAATATGTGGCTGACGGGGAGGAGACAAGGTGGGCGATCCATCAGGCCATTGCAGGGAACACTGCCACAATCAATGCCTGTGCTGCAATGATCTGTGACAGTTTGGGGGCAGTCACGCATGTCCTGACTGGCATACTGCAACACATGCAGCAACAACAACCTGCGCCAGCCGTGCCAATCCCTACGGCATCCACCCCATCCTCCACACCCGCAACCTCTGCACCCTCCAGCCCTCTGCGACTGACCGGGCGGAGTGCGAGGCAGTCCGAAATGCTTCCCCCAGACACAAAGAAAGCACGCAAATAGTGTGGGACAACAGTTGGAGTGGGGGAGGTGGTGTCGGTGGTGTATAGGGGAAAAAGGGGGTGTTCATTGGGGGGAATGGGGAGTTCATTGGGGGAATGGAGAGTTCATTGTGGGGTATGGGGAGTTTTGGTGTGTTTGGGGCAGGAAGGAGGGCATGTGAGTGGTGGAGGGGTGAGGCACTTTTCTGTAGTTTTCATTAATACACCCGTTGTGTAATAAATCATTTAATGCCTGGACATTGTTCATTTCGTGTGTATTCATTTTATTCATGACAGTGCACAGTGCCCAACTCCCCACATACCCTGTGTGCATGTTCATATGGACCCAGTGCTTAGTGTAGCACTGACACATATCCATCAACGTCCCTGTGGTTCAGAAGTATTCGTCAATGAGTAATTGGCATACAGCACAGCCATCTTGTGCATCACGTACTGACAGGGTGCTGCTTCTCGTCCATCTTCATCCTCATCATCCTCACCCGGTGCATGCATGTCAATGTCAGGTGGCAGTGGTACATTTCTCCGGATGCACATGTTGTGCAGCATGACACAGGCCATGGTGATCTTTGACACCTTCTCAGGCCTATAAAGGAGTGCCCCACCAGACCTCCTTAGGAAGTGGAACCGTGCCTTAAACAGGCCAAAGGTCTGCTCGATCACGACATGGGAACAGGTATGAACTCGATTGTACTCCTCTTCATGCCTGTTAGTCGGGTTCCGCACAGGGGTAAGTAGCCACGGCTTCAAGGGATATCCTCCATCACCTGAGTACAAAGAGGTCTGTGTGAGTCATTCTGAGCTGCCACCTTCAGGATTCACAGCCATGACCGCAGCAATTTGCTGTTGACATGCACATGTCCCTGTACGTATGCACAAAGATTATTTGGATGCATTGTGTACTGCAATATGGTCTGCTAGTCTGGATGGCGTTGTACAGATGATGCAGGGTGTTCACTTGCATGCTGATGCAGATGTACTGTGGATGCGGAACAATGTCTTGCCTCCCATAATTGCAGTGTATGCTACTCTGTGCCTAATCACACTAGCGACATTGGCACAGTTGTAATCATGTTTAGTCATGCATCACTTGACATACCCATGGTGGCCTGGTTGTGCGTCTAACATGTTGTCACTGATTTAAACATGCTTTAACATTAATATGACCCGTTTGTTGATGCACATAGAATGACGCCGCAATTCTAATTTTCCGCGTGCCATTGCTATGAATTTTTCATAAAAATGAGCAGAAACGGCTGTGTTGTATGGGTGGCCTTCCTAGTGCACATAAATCCATAAATCCAAGATACGATCATTAAACAAATACATCCTGGCGCTCAATGTCATGCGCATATGTAAGTTTTGCTAGATCCGCATGGTTATGAAATAACACAGGATGTGCCTAGCTTATTATACAGTATGAACACATCCCTGATTAGTTGCATATTGTTTAAGCCAGAAATATGACAACCATTTTTTAAATATTGTTTGTGAAATGTTGAATTTACTACCAGCATGTGAGAATCAACATGCAACTAACCTAAGTTTGATTTTCATTTTAAATTTGCATTTTTCTTTCTCACTGCCTTTTATTCCTACCTTACACACCACCCTAATCTCTGTCCACATATGTATTGTTTGTATATTTTTTGTGATCAAAAGTGATGCAATGACCATGAGATATGCCCTGTTTTGAAAAAGGATCCTTATGAGCCGAAACACGTGTCAATAAAAAGGGCTCTCCCACGGGAGATTTGTGATATAAATCTATACACAAGCTGTCTCATTTTTTTCTAAAATCGAATTTTATAACTCAAAACAAGTGTGGCACAGTGGCACAGTCATTTTGTGAAAACCCCAGAAAATTCGATTTACTAAATTGGTTTCGATGAACATGACTTTTAAGTTGATACAGTACAAGATCCTGCATATGTTACACTATAAACCACGCACGTGCACTGCAGAAAATATATCTGGATCATGTGGGATGCTATCCAAGATGTGGCGAATATAACCCTGGATATAATCATATGCTAGGGAGCTTCCCTGGGCTAGAGCTTTCCTGGGAACAGATCTATGCCATATTGTCCGTGGCGGTGGAGAGGCAACTGGAGAGTTCACCCATGAGTGTATTGTTTGGAGTATTGGCAGGTATCCCAGAGAAGCGATTGAGGCTGTTTCTAAACATCCTTCTGAGATAGAAGGACCAATGGCCTCCTAGTAAGCGAGAGCGGTTGAGGGAGTTAGCACGGCTTAATGAGTGTGATGGCAGGTATATTGCTATGCAGCCACTGTGGGTGCGCCTTAGGGATATATGGTGTGAATGTCAGACATTCCTTGCCAAAGATTAATGCCTGTTGTAGACTTCAATGTTTCCCTGCTGTAGACTGAACGCTATCCCATGACTGGAACCTATGCTGTGAAAATATGATGTAAAAGTGCAGTAATGCTTACAATGTAAGGCTTAACATGTGATTGTCAAACTTAAGTAAAGTTTTTTTTGTTTAAATGTCCATGTCCTTGGCTAGGCTGCTCTGCTGCTATAAGAGTGGACAGCCACGTCCTCTCTGCATTCACTTTCAACTTACTTGAGGACGGCAAAAGAATCACTTTGACCTACCAGTGCGCTTTAAAAAAAAAAGAACATGTTTTCAGGACAAAATGCCCACAGGCCCACCACAGAATGCCTCCTAAAATTCCACTCTTGCACCCCCTGTAACATTGTTTCCGTGATGTTTTATAAAGCTGATGGTGTGTTGGGGAAGAGAGTAAGGCACATATAGTTTTGTTCAAGCAGCTTATTCTAGTTCTTGTCTTTCCACTGTACTTATGAAGCTCCTCTAAAGTAGAACACATTTGGTATATAACTTCAAAGTTAGGGTGAACATGTTCATTCTCACTACACTGTACAACTCTGACAAATCAACTTCCGGGGCATCAGTGGTCCAGGGATTAATATCAGTTTCTAAACCATCAATCAGCCCCATGCCTCTAGTACACGAGAAGGGATCCAAACAGATTGGAAACACAGCAAATAATAAACCTCCTTGTTCAATTTTGGTAAGTGGACGAACCGCAGGCTTATCTCTGAAAGGTTGTGGATCATTGGTCTACTTTATATTATCACAACAGACCGTTCTAGCAGCACTACGAAATACAACCCACCCTGGAAAGGAATGCAGAGGAAATACCAAATTCAAAGCGGGAAAGAGGACGCCCTCTGGATACAGACAGGCAGGAAGTCAGTAAAGTAAAGTAAATAATCGCTTTCAAGGATACTTGGCTTCATCGCAAAGGGAGCTATGGGTCTTAAAATGTCCTTAGGGGCCTTCGGAGAAGGACCAGGGGGACAGAACCACAATGTACCTTGTGCTTGTAGATGTCCTTAGTGGTTAACAGTGTTGAGTCGGCTTCAGTGCACTTTCCAGGCTTCTGTAACAAAGTTCAAGAGGGGAGACAGCTGCGGGTATCAGGCAGCAAACAGTTTGGTGTGCGAAGCTGGCTGGACGGCTGCAGGCTGTCCTACGCTGCGGCTCGGGTGAGGAATCGTCTCATCGCTGGTCGGCGGTTTTGAAGCGCTGATCCAGACGTCTCATATGGCTTAAGCGACTGCGGAATAACAAGAGTCAGTGTTGGATTCGATTGCAGCTTGAAAGACTCGACTGGCTCGAAAATGTATTTTAAAGTAGACACCGGTAGATGCTCATTGATGCACTTCTCCTAGCTTCTTCACTTGGCTCGTGTCATCCATTAAGGCGGCCGGTCCAAAGCTGGGGAGTGTGTTGCATGCAGCTTCCTTGTCCTTGGTTTTGGGTTCAGAGACTCAGTGGCACTTCCGACCTAGGAAGATTGCTGCAGAGCCTAGCAGGGCACACCGTCTGCTGGCTGGGTACTGGTTCTGGAGCTGCTGGAGGGTCCTCTGGATTTGGTATCTCCCTCTGTACCCTGATAGATGTTTAGGGGAGGGAACTTGCTTCCCTCTTGGAGGCCCTGGCCTTCCTTCAGTGTCAGAAGATGTCAGACAGACTGTACCTTCAGCCAGGGTCCAATGGTGAGTTCTTCCTTCTGCTTCTGGTGCAGCCTTCTGATAATCTGCCAAAAAGAGGATTGGTACTCTTTTAAAGCCAAATGCACCACAGGCTAAACCTACCTAATGAACAAATCCAGGGTCCCCACCAACAATCACCTGTATGTGTGAGCTCATAACCAGAGTGCTTTCCAACAGAAAAAGTAAAGGGCTGAACACATGTAATACTAGGTCCCACTCATCTTCCTGTCTGTTGTGGATCAAAGGGTCTCTCTGGTTGATGGAGCTCTCTGCGGTTCCCGATTAAAGCGGCAGGTCTCCTATGAAGCTGCAGCAAGACCAGACTCTCCGACTCCTGCAAATCACATTCTCATACCTTATGAATGGGGTCCCCCCTGTAAACACGTAGTCCCAGACATGACAGCTCACTGTCAATCGATACTGAGGGCGGGGGCTGGCTTCAGGTTGACGCAGTGCATATGAAAGATTGTTGGGGTTTCCTGTTTCCTTTGTTAACCTCTGCAGTCATGCACCATGTGAGCCTGTTGGAATTACCCTACGAATGGTATGTGAATCACTGCCACCAGCTGCAGGGCCTAACAAAAAGACAGGACAGATCCATGGAGCCTTTGTCAGTTAATCAGGATGGCCATGGTAGGGGGAAGGTTTGGCCATCCCCCTTCTGGAGATGTATTGTGTATTCCTCCTGTCATATCCCAACTAAATATGGCAGGGGGGCTGCGTCTGTAGGCTACGTCTACGCAGAGTACACAGGTCTGTGGGTATGTCGTGCAGTGAGCATAGGCAAATATGTGTGGATTAGCCCCACACCTTTTCCAGAGGTTGATCTACCATCATACAATTTCATTTAAAAATTCCCGAAAAGCCCAGGTGAGCGCAAAGACACTGTGCGGATGGTCGAATTCCTTGCACATGTACTCACCTCTCTTCACTCAAACCTTTATAGTCCATACTATATGAAAACAGCATGATTTCCAAGAAGAAAGCAGTGGTTTCTAAACCAAACAACAGGGGGCCATGGGTAGGCAAACGAGACCTAGTGGATTTTTGGAGCATACAAGATAGGTGCTGCTGGGAAGACAAATTAAAACACAGCTAAGGCAGCAGCCAAACAATGTTATCAGGAATATGGTAGACATTTGGAAAATTCTCCAATAATGAACACTGGCCAATAGGTCTGACTTTGCAATTGTAGAGGGGTACGCCTTTTTGCCTTGGGGGCTTTAGAGAAACAATCTTTAGTTACAAAGTTACATTTAGTATTGCCAGTGTTGTGCTTTAAATAATTGTTTCTTCCTTTAGTGGGTGGCATATTTTGTAAAGTCAAGAGCTCTTTGGAAAACATAGGTCACACATATCTTATCCAGTTTTCTTAGTTACGCTTCTCAGGTGGTTTCGCAGTCAATTATTGCTTCGTGGCACCTTACGCCCTCTCCCTCTATTTTTCCTCTATTTCTCCTCTCATCCAACGCGGTGTTATGAACTCTTCGGCATTTTGGCGCGCTCAAAGTGTTAGGATCATTCGACACAGTTAACTAAACCAATTACTCATAAAAGTAAAGTGGGTGCTCCTTTCTGATGTCATTTGCGGTCTCGCACTCCGGCATGATGGCGTGTTTAGAAGCAGTCATCGCTTGGTCACCTGCAGTTTCTCAATATGCTAGCCCGTGTATTTCTATCGCCATGGTAACGCCCTCTTCCCACGTGGCTGCCTTTCAGAGGAGCCTGTCACAGGTTATCGTGATTCAAGGTCGTGTGCTGTGGCGGTTTACTAGCTCACAAAACACATCTGAGTTGCTAAGCAATTTAAAAAACACTTCAGTAATTTAAACAAAAAATGTCTGCCGTAGTTTGTAGTGAGGCTGGCGCTGATGAGGCCTGGGTCTTCCAAACAAAAATCCCTATTATCTAGCCTGAGTTTAGTTTTGGCAAGAAGAGTGGGACTATGCCATTGCGGAAACGCTCATAAATGCATAGTAATGTCAAGCTCTCTCAGCGCTTAGAAGTGACATCATCATGGTGCAAGACATTTGCAAACAAACAATATAAAATAACACTGCTGCCTGCTTCCCTCTCTTGCACTTTCATTCTACTCTACCTCTGCTATTTGAAGAGGTCTCAAAGAGGTGTAAGCACCATACACGCCACCAAAATAGCATAACATGAAATATCATAACATCACATAACAGAACACACCTAACACAACGTTCCACAGGGGGTATAATCACATTTTCAGTTGTGCTATTTCAACATCTCATGTTCATTGATGCATGTCACCCCTCCTGGGGTGCATGGTAGCGCCCAGGAACTGTATCATGGCCACATGGTGGTAACCATGTAACCAAGTGAATAAAAGAGAGGAGCCGCTTCCTTCTGGGCATAATGTGGAGGGCTACATGCATCCTCTGTAGATTGGTTATTTGTCAGACTCAGACATTCCAAGCAACTCTCTCCACTGGAGCAAAGCAGGTGATGCCCACGAGCTTCTCTCATTCTCGCCTGCTATCCTATTCCTTATTCAGAAAGCCTAAAGCTTGAGAAAAATGTGCAGATGACTTTGAACAAATCTTTGTGAAACATGCTTGATACTAAGTATGTTAAAGACGCTCCGTGCATCCCCAAATTGCCCCAGTGTTAGATTTTGTGAATAAGATTTAAGGTGATAGTGCAATCCAGAGATGCAAATGGGCACCTCATCTGATGGGCTCCAGTGCACATGCTTGTTTATCACGCCTAACCAGAATGCAGCGGACTCCCTTTTTGAGTGAGCACGCTTAACTTTACACTGTGACTGGAAATGTTATGTAGCAACACAGGGATCAAAGGGAGGTCGGGAGGCGTGTCATACCAAACACGTGACTGTGCTACAAAGAGGGAGAGCTTGATCTGGGATAGGGGGCAGGGGAGGTCTAACTGAATTGTTAGCCATTTATAAACCACAAATTATGCTTCGTTTTAATGCTTTTAGGATAAAATAAATAATGTAGGGTAAATGGGCCGGTCATGGCGACAGTAAATTCATACAAGGTTCAATTATTTTGCCAGCATCGCTGGTTTCCCATTAAAAGACTGTCTACACCAAGCAGGGGTGTTGCTAGGTCTGGAAAAGATCCAGGGCTATGCTAATGTCGGGACTGTCGGGACTCTGGGCTAGCTAGTCTTTTGGCTGTAGCCATTGAGATTCTATCCAGGGCTACGACCAAAAGACCCTTAGCCCCCCCACCCCCTAGCAACGCCTCTGGGCATAAGGACCGCTACTGGCATGCTACCAAGGTGGACATCTCTCATAAAAATACAATAATAATAAATAAAAAATGTAAAACAACTAAAAAATATACTGACTTGAATATTATATATTTGATGTATACCGTATAAGCGCGACATGGAGCGTTTGGGACCGGCAGCATAAATCAGTGTGCCTCCACGCGGAGTCAGAGCATCTCTCCAGTGCTCCCGAATTGAAGTTGGTCCTTATTTTTTGTTGATTTATTTGGTAGTTGTACTGGGCTACACACTGCTTGGCTGCAGTTTCAAAATGCAGGGAAGGGTTGAGGAACGCAAGGGGAGGAGTAAATCTTGATGTGTTACAATTGCCATATGGTGGGGCAGGACGTTACAGTTCACTTGCATGCAGTGTCCTCGTGCGCCGATGAAATATGTCAAAAGGTGTCAATGCTTTACTTAATGTGGAAGAAAGCTATAGAGGGCCAACAGCAAAGTAGGTGTTGGCCGGTCGTAGGCGTCTGACCGGTTAGGTGTTTCAATATCCTATGGTGTGAATGAGCCCTGGTATAGCACAGGGGGTGGGAAGGCGGTGCTGTTCCATTGTGTGAATTTTGGATAAGGCGTTATTGTCAAATGATGGGCAGACGAGAAGGGTTTTATTCGCTTCTGGAATATCAGATTGGCCAATTCTGCTCAGAGGTGCACTGGGGCAGCAGCCCGAGACACTCAGAGATCTGCCACCAAAGCTCTTGCATCTGGTGAGATTGATGTCAAGGAGGTTCTGGTTGGATTTCAGGGGTCTTGTGGATGGAAATTGTTGTAAAAGCCTGGAGCGGGGCAATGGATGGTTTCGAGTGCTAGAGATGAATCTTGAATCCCCTTCCCCTTACTGGTAGCCAATACAAGGTCTTTGGCACAGGCGTGATAATGTCTCCACTGCGAAGGCCGAATATGAGCAGAGCGGCATGATTTTGGCGTTGGTCATTTTGAGAGCCTTATGTAGAAGTTGTTGCAGTACTCCTATCACGCGGTGAGCACTGCGAGGTGAAATTAGATTTTATCACGATAATCAGAAGGGTAATGATACCTGCAAGAACACTTAGTTGGTGGAAAACATTTTCAATGGCATGTTTACCTGGGAAGCCAATGACAGGGTGCTTTCAGCTATCACTCGCACATTTCCTCAGGTAGGTGCAAGGGATCTGGCCAGGCAAAAGGTGATGGCCAATGATCTGCCTGGCCCGTAAACAGGATTTCCATTGTATTCCCTTTAAAACTCAACTAACTGTCTTCAATACAAAGTAGGGCTTGGCTTTGGCAGTTAGCAATGCCGAGGTGATCCCTAGTTCTACTGCACAGTTTAGGTCTGGTTATCGTCTGTATACATGTGATACCTGATGATTTGAGCTTTGCCAGCTGGGTCAGTGGGGCTATGTACACATTGAAGAGGACAGCTGAAATGCTAATTCAATGACTCAGCACCACTGTAACAATGGACCCATCTTGTTACCTTGTTCCACTGTAACCAAGGAATCTGTAATTTTTCCTGTCTCCTTTTTGTCATTCTGTCTGCATTGTCATTTAACTGTACCTATCTTGCAACCAAGTAAGCATACTGTAACAGCACCACAATGCCCAAGGGCCGTTTGTGCGCTTTATAAATTTACTTAAATAAATAAATAAATAGTATGCTGCCTCGATGGTCTTCCGAGTGAAAATCCGGCTTTGACTTGATGAGTCCAGTTCAGGATGCAGTACCAGAACCAACAAGAGTGGTTCCACCTCTGTTTGATGACTTTGTGAGGCATTCAAGCAGGACTTAATGGGGGATGCTGCTGTGAGGTCTAGCCGAATTACATGTTCAGTCATATTCCCGAATATAATTGAACAAATACATAGAATTTATGGTGAAACACAAATGCATATGAAACTGATGCACGCATAGTTCTGAGCAAATAACTGTTGCAGTGTGCCATATTCGTGAGATGCAGTTGGAGTGGCAGAAGGTGCCTGGACAGAACAATAAAATGGAGACATAGCAGCAGAGAAGGTCATCCCGTATGTGCCAGGAGAGGAAAAGAAGCAGGGAATGACTGTCACAAAGCTGAAAGTTAAGCGGGAAAGGTGGACACCGGTTCAAAGGGATTGCCGGGCATAGTGACAGGGGGTCTAAGGATTGGAAGGGGGGAGACGATGCAAGCAGAGCAAAAGGATCGTCCTTAACCTCTGAAGTGCTGAGGACGAGTATGGCCGTCCTATTTGCATACACATGCATAAAAGCCCAGCAGTTTCGGGAAAGCACTGTATGAAATGATGACATAAAACCGTAGAATCATTGCGCATGTATTCCCTTGAACATGGGCTCTGTGGAGCGCTTCTCTCACTTTATTGTATGTTGAGTTGTGTAGCTTCATCAGTACATTGTGGTGGTTTGCAGCCTTACTGGAAAGCCCTCCACAGGATGTTGGTCTCCATGTGGAAGGAAAGTTAGGAGGTGAACCCCATTTCCAGGACAAGTTGTGTCTTAACCTTGAGGGCGAAGTCAATTAATTTCCAAGCTGTTTATTTCGGATTACACACAGTATTCCATAAAATGCACCCAACATGAAAATCAATACATCAAAGAATAAAGTCAACAATACAGTGCAAGTTATTCACATCCATACAACGAATTCCAGGAAATAACGGGAACATAAAAGTTCCAAATCCATCTTTTATTAAATTCTAGGATATCTAAAATAGCAATGAAAGCACTAAAATCTTCATAAAAGGCTTTATTTATGCAAACAATCTGTAATAGCGTATCATGTCTCACAATGTATTGATGTGTCATTTGAGTGGAAGTTAATACAATTCTGTAGCGTTAAAGGCCGCACCAGAGTGCTCTGTTGTGTGGTAGGTGATTGCCGTGCAAGTTAGAGGTGCTGAGCCAAAGGCCAGCCAGCACAAAACAGGGCCTGGTGGTAAGTGTTCCAATGCTGTTAGAGCTGAGAGAAAAAAGGGCAGACTCGTCTATGGGTTCTTTTGACACAGATTGCTCATGTCTCCTTGACCAGTGCCAGTGTATACGCTTCACAAAGGGAAGCTATGAATGCAGCCTTTACAGGTGGTTAAATCCTCTATTCCAAGCCTGCTGATTGGCTAGATAGCTGGAAACTGCGAAAAAGAACAAGGGAGACATAAGGAATGCAGGCTTACACTGCGGTTAGAGCCTGGACTCAACACTTTCTGATTATCTAGGGCGAAGTAAAGATGCTCTAATTAAGATGTAGACACTACGCCCAAGGTACGTAATAGGCATTTGGGGTCTTGAAGAGCTTAACGTGGCCCACAAGTTTGTAACGCTTGGTATGATGCAAAGGTCTAAGAAGCCATTAATACTCCCTCCCTCTTAAAAATACCAATGAAAAGGAGACACTTCGTAACATGGTACAAGCAGAGACGTTTTTATGGGAGGGCAAAAGGGGCACTAAATAGCACACATTAGGATATTTTATGGCATGGTGCTGAGGCTCTAAACCTATTGCCTGTCTGTTTTGGCAAGTACATTCTGCCTCGATCAGTTCATCATGTAATGCTTTCTTTGTTCAATGTGGTATATATAGTTTGTGTGTTCTTTAAGACACAACTCCTGTAGCATTCTTTCCTTCCTGGCGGAATTATGTTTATCATGTGTAATAGCCAAATTTGAAATGCATATTGGTTTATCGAGTGACACAATGGTTCAGAAGTTAGCTCAGTGTGTTAGGCTCTCATTGCAGAGATAAGTGTTCCTATGTAAGATTAGAAAAGCACATTCCTGTAAGACTGGCTGAGCCTTTCCTATTTCTGAAGTTTATAAACCTGCCTGTGTATGTACTTGGTCTTGCAGCACAACCGGTGCTATTATCAGCAATGTACCTGCACCAGATAGGGGTCGCTATAAAAACGAACATGTCATCCTTATGGTGAAGGTCTAGAAATTGGTTTGTTCAGATCGGGTGCTGTAAAACCTAGGCAATCGCCTCCAATGATGAGCATAAACTGTTAGTCCAAATTTGGAACCAAACTATTCATACTTGTATCCTGGCTTTGTCAGCAGACAATACTGTGATACTGGTCAAATCATCTAATATCTCGTACATTACTGTACTGTCTTCTGTGAAGTTTGCCTCCTTGCATGCTTGTAGCATCGTATAGCCCATTACTTGATCTTTCTTCTTATGTGTGCCATTTGAGTGGAAGGGGTGGTAGACCAAAGGGAGTGGACCAGATGGTGCAGGGCTCGGGCAAGCATATTTTTAAAGTCTGCTCGTTTGACACAAAAAACGCTTTGCATTTTTGTAAAATTCAAAGGTTTTTCTGCACGTGTATAAATGAAAATTTCACAAGCCAGTGTTTTGGAACTATGTAAAGCTTTTAAATAAACCAACAGAGATTAAATCTGTTAAATCACACTGATTGGTATGCTGGTACTTATCTACTTCTCTTGATGAGGGAGAGAATGAAGCTAGAATCATTCTGTGTTGCACCCTTCTATAATATTTTGTTTTTAAGAATTGTCGTGTTTGGTAATGTGATTGGTGTACTTTCCAAGTCAGTTTTGTAAAATGAGATTATTTTAGTTCATGGTAAGAACTGGTAATTAAAGTGTTCAAATGCCGAAATTGCAGAGTTGGCACAAATCCCAGATTCAGCCCTTAACCAGTGTGTGTAATGCTGGGCATCTAATTTAATCTTGTATTGCCTACCCTCTAGAAATTGCCAGTCCCTAAACCTTTCAACATTGTCAGCCCTTCAGAGAGATTTCCTTCTCAGGGTATGATCTTCAAAACAGCCTCACTCATGGTTTCACTGGCTATAGTGTTGCTTGCACTACAATAGTGAGCGTTGCTATATTGCACACCACAGTCACTTTATTCTTTTGATTTCTAATGGCAACACTATTTGAAAACCATGTCCCACTTATAAACTCAGTCTGTCTGGATACTGACACCTTCCTGGTAGCTTCTAATCTGCATCCACTATCCATGCTATGGTATGTGTAGTATTTTCCTTTCCACCAATTGGTCTCCTCCCTCCATGCTTGAGCATGTTTGCGTTCTGTGTGGCAGCAAATGTGAGTTCTCTGTCTATTCTAGGTTACATCTACCTTTTACATACAGTCCTGCATTAATACTATAGACTGCATACCTTCATGGATTCTATTGATAAAAATGTCTCCTGAATCTATGCTAGAACAGAAGTAACCTCTTCGTAGACTGATAATGTTGGCCTTCAAATGTTACTTGTTTATCATTCTAATTAGAACAAGAATGAAGAGGATAAGGAGACTTAAAGGGAGTAAACATCCTTATTTTTAATGCTGTTAGGCAGCATATCAACATATGTGTTGTGATTGTGGCAGGGTGGAGGCGTGGCAGATATTATTGATCACTTAATTCCTTTGATTTGGTGGAGGGGGCCCCAAAGGTGTCCATGCTCAGGGCCCCAAAAGTGCCTAAAATGGCCCTGGGTACAAGAACTAAAAAGCCAGGTAAGGAATTCAGAGGCCAGAAAGTCAGAGAAAAATGTTGAAATAGGATATGCGGGAGGACGCAATATTCCTCCTTTACATGAATGATTGGTGCAAAGCCTAATGGAACTTCTATCACTGTTTTATCAACTCAAGTCAGTCCCTATTTTTGACAAAAATAATTCATCAACATAACTGTCAGGATCTAGGGAACGAAAAAAAAACCCACTGTTTTTGCTTTCTTCCAAATACTTATTTTATTTTATGTTTTATTTATAGAGCGCCAAAGTGGCCCGAAGGCATAGGGGCACTATCCAAACAAAAATACAGACAACAAAACACAAATAAAAAATACCAAAAAAGGGCAAGATGCTCGGGTAAGAGGCCCTTAGATCCAACAAACGAACAGTATAAAACAGTACATTTTTGTGCTCCCTCTAAAGGACACACATAATTGTATTGTACGGGATGCCCAGGTTAGGAGCAATGAAATCAGCACCTTCTTTTCTGAAAAAATTCTTGAGATTCGAAAGGGCACCAAGGATCGGCAATTAGAAGGGTACCTTGGGCTTAATGTTCTGAACAGTAACTCAACCCCCTGGTTGGGGCTAGGATCTTCAAACTGAATCCCATTGATGAAACATCTATTCAGATTGCTCTTGTTGGTCTTAAATCTGTCTCACCTTGTAATGTGGTTCCCCTTCGCATCCTAAAAACCCTTCTGCAAAGAGCTTTGAGCCTGTTGACGGCTGCTATATAGCATTCCATCTCTGCAGGCTTTGTCCCGGATGCTTTAAAGCATGCAGTGGTTTTGCAACTACTAAAGAAAGCCAATCTGGATCCACGGGTTTCAGCCAATTATAGGCCTATCTTTTTGCTGCCTGCTATTTTGAAGCTGATGGAGGCGGTGATCACGCTGCAAATCTCGTTCTTCCTAGAAATGAATGACTGTCTTCATCCATTTCAGTCAGGCTTCTGCCCCAAAATGGGTACAGAATCATTCATGATATTATTGCTAGACGATCTTGCACTGTTGCGGGACCACAGAGAGACTGGAGTTCTTATTCTCCTTGATCTCTTGATACAGTAGATCACTACATTATGCTGGGTAGGTTGGAGCTGGTGGGTGTCACTGGACCTATCTTGGCTTGGTTTAAGTTCTTCTTCGGGCGTCGTTCTCAGACTGTCTCCTTTCAGGGATGTTTCTCTTGCCTTGTCCAACAGCTCTGTGGACTCCCGCAGGGGTCGGCCTTCTCCCCTGCTATTCAATTTATATGTGCGAATGCTGGCCAACCTCCTCTGATTGCGGTGTGCTCTTTTATTCCTACGCAGATGACAGCCAGCTGATATTCCGATTGGACTCTCCTTTGGTCGCGCCTCCCAGTCAGCTCCATAACTGCGTGGGAAGAGTGGGTTCCTGGATGGCAGCTAATTGGCTCCAGCTAAATGGTAGCAAGACTGAGGTGCTGGTGGTTGGTCCGAAGGGTAGTGACCATCTTAGGAATGCACAATATTTGCCAGAATCCCTTGGCCCCTGTCCGGTAACCTGTGCTTCTGTTAAAAGTCTGGGCATGAAACTCTTACCTGATGGGTTGCGTGAAGCCCAAATTTCCGCCATATGTGGGTGGGCTTTAGAAAATTGAAAGCCCTGCATAACATTCTCCCCTTGCTCCCTCTGGAAAATCGTACCACACTAGTAACCTCTTCTATAATGGGGTCCGTAGATTACTGCAACGGTATCTTCTTAGGACAACCGAAGCATCAGATTCAGAGACTTCAAGTCCTTCAGAATGCGCCGACCCGACTTGCTCTCCAAGCTCTGCGACTGACCTCTTCTGCTGCTCTGCTTCTCCAGCTCCACTGGTTGCCGGTGGGAGCGAGGATTCAGTTAAAGATTTTGTGTATCGTGCATCGCGCTCTCCATAATGTTGGGCCTCATTAATTGAGTAAAAAACTGGTGAGGTACTACCCCGCTAGAAACCTTCGGTCGGAAACACAAATCTTGCTGAAAATTCCTACATTTGTTGTTGTAAGCATTTGGGTGGTCGATCCTTCTCAGTACTGGCCCCCACCCTATGGAATGCTTTGCCATTCCATTTGAGAGCGCAGACCGTATACCTTCCCTTCAGGAAGCTGCTAAAGACAAATCTTTTTAATTCTCTCACTGCTTCTAAGGCTGTTGTTCTTGTTCTGTAAAACTGCTCCCCCTCAGTGCCTTGATGCCTTTGGGCCATAGTTCGCGCTTTATACGTCTTAAGTAAATAAATAAATAAATTGCATTTTTTTTTTAATAAAGCGCTCATACACAAAACAAGTGCTTCAGAGTGCTCCAAGACGGGAGGGGAACATGGGATACAATCATTCATAAGGCCTTGGAAATTTCAGAATGATATACTGTACAATAATAATAAGCATACTAGGCCTGACAACATTTCTGCTAATTCAAGTGCGTTGCCGGGTAGTTGGGGGGCAGGGAGGAGAGTGTGGTACAAGCATAACAAATGGACAATAATACAAGTGCGTCACCAGCAGTTAGGGTAGGCGGAATTGTGGCAGGTACCGGAGGGCCTGGTTAGTGGAGAGGTTCGTCCCCTAGGGAAGTGCGTAGTGCTGCAACTAGTACTGGGGACCCGGAGGCAAGTGCAGGGACTGATGTGGGTGCCTGGGACCTGTAAGGTTCTGAGGTGAGCCAGTCGACCAGTCAGCAAGCTGAGCAGACAGAGGTGGTAGCAGGTAGAAAGTGGAGGTTAGCAGGGGAGAGGAAGCGAGAAAGCAGATGAGAAGAGGAAGGTCTTGAGGAGTTTCTGGAATTTAAGGAATTCCGGCTCGATACAGAGAGAGACAGGGAGACTGTTTCAGAGGGTGGCCCCTGCAGAGGATAAGAATCTACCGCTGAGTCTCTTTTTGGAAAAACGGCTCATTCTCAGAGAGTTGGAGGAGGATGAGCAGAGTGCTCTAGAGGGAGAGTATTTGGGGAAGAGTGTGTTGTAAGTAGTGCGGGCCACGGCCCCAGAAAGACTTGTTCCTTGCAGCCACAGGGAGCCAGTGGAGGGATTTCAGTGCCGGAGAGATGCAGTCCCTGGACTTGAGGCCAAGGATCAGTCTTGAGTGTAGAAGTAGGAAGATTAAGAAAAATGCTGTTACAGTAGTCAAGTCTAGAGAGAACCAGAGCTCTGGAGACAATGAGTCTCTGGGGCAAAGTGAGAAAAGGTAGAATACCTCGCAGGAGTTGCAGCTGGTAGTGAGATTTTTTGGATATATCCAAGATGCGTGAGGAGAAGGACAGAGTGGAGTTGATGATGACCCGCAGATGACCCGCAGGTTTTTTGCCTCACTGGTAGGTGAGGGTGCAGGGCCATGGGATGCCGGCCAGAGTGAGAGTGGGAAAAACGGGAGCAGGGGTCCCAATAAGAACAATCTCTGTCTTACTGGCATTAAGGCAGAGGTTGCTAGCTGCACACCATAACTGGATTGCATACAGACAGTCATGAATGAGCGAGGAGGAAGAAGAAGCTGAGGGTTGCCTAAAGGAGAGCTGAGTGTCATCCACATAACACGGAAAGTTGGAAGTGAAGGAAGAGATCCAGTGGGCCATGTAGAGTTTGAAGAACCAGGGGGATAGGTTAGATCCCTGAGGGACCCTGCAAGTAGACAGAGTGACAGTGGAGAGAAAGGGCCCTAGTTCCACCTGGGATGGACGGTTGGAGAGAAAGGAGGTAAGCCACACCGGTGCCTGATCAGTGATGTCCAGGCTATCATGGAGATGATAGATCAGGGGGTTCTGGTTGATCAAGAACAATTCTAGCATATGAAACAAAAGGACAATTCTGCAAGTTGTTAGAACACAGGGTGGTTACTCTGCCCACAGCCTACCATAACACAATCAACATTATTCTCTGTGGACCAGTCCTTAACGTGTGTACTTTGCAGGAATCTAAGGTCCTGCATTCTAATGCATCCAGGTCCCGTACTTGTTGGCAACCAGTGGAAGACCTTATTTCTTAAGGATTGTCTGGATTCCCACTGCTGAGATCTGTTTACATTGGTTAATATGGCATTTATGCAATCCATAATACACCACTGAGAGTCCTGAATCTCAGGCAAACTCAACTTCTTGGTATGAATATCCTTCCCAACTGGGGTGACCATGGAATTACCGATGAAATTCCCAGTACCCCGAGTGCTTTTTGACAGTGATTTACCAACGCAAGCAGAGTTAACTGACAACATAGGGACAACATCCATCACAAAAATCGGCTGAGCACTGCCTTCACTACCAACCCTAATGAGGTCTTCAAGGTCGACCCCATTGGTTTGGCAAGCAATGCTCACTATAAGGGGATAACTCTGGGTGATATTCATCACAGTTTGGTACTGATCACCATCCTAACAGGGGGGGCTTGTGTCACAATGTCATTGAAGGATTGTCCCCAGAGAGAAAAATCCATACTATTTTGGCATTGATTAAGATCAGAAATAATCCTCTCCTTTATCTGTTGCCAACTCTTGATGTACCTTTCACCACTAACAAGCTTGATGTCCATCTGGGGCATCTGTGAAACAACTTTCGCAGTAACGTTCTCCATACTCTTAGTTGGCGATTTTAAGGCTTTGGAAATTGCTATCAATAATGAAGTGCAGTTTCCCCGGAGCCTTCCTACTATATTTGGTTAGCCAAATTCACATCATCCTTCTGACAGATGGAGTCTCCCTTTTCAAATTCAACACTGGCCCTAGCCATACCCAATGGTGCTCCCTTAATGTCATCAGATTGTTCTCCTTTTTCTTCCTAAAGACACCGTCTTATCCTGGAACTCTTCACTAGAACCATAGACAACCGACTATTAGTTGAGGTCACACACCCAAACGGGTTGCTAAGTTCCAGTTAGGCCAGATGCCCATACCCAGGGGTAGGCATTGATTGAAGGAGCCTTTGTGATGACCATACGTCAATAGACTTACATTGGGAAGTGGATTCCATTGATTGCTCAGGTGCCCCCTTGCCTGCTCTAATCCTGGGCATTATGGGCAAGAAGCAACACAGACAAGCAGGAGCAAACAGACCCACTATCCTAGGCAATAGGCCTGCTGTTTCACTGAATCACAAAGTGCCCCAATATAAAAATGCGCCCCGTGCGAACAGAATTTCCCAAAGTGGAACAAGAACAAGAACACAGCACAGTACCTCAAGGAATGGCCGACCTGACCAGTTACCCTGACAGTACACTTACAGACACCCGCTCCAGCAACTCACGGCAGGAGCCGACAGAACATGACAGCACTGGAGTGGTTTCAACCGGAGGAGCAAAATCCCCACCTGCTATATGGCAAACCTCCTTGTTTGCACCACTACCGTTTGCAGAAGGACACACCAGCAAGCAGAAACAGCAGCTCTGGGCTCACATGGCAGCAGCATTAGAGGAAAGAACCCTCCTGCAGACCTACAGGCCGCTTCCGACGTGGAAGGTGCTCAAGAGCGGATAACAAGGCTATTTACTGTCTTAGTGGCTCACATTACATCCCGTTGAAGACCCCAAAATCGTAAATAAGGGGTTGAAACATGCATGTAGCATCCTTGCTGATACATTGGGGTCAGTTTTAACCCATCATTGCATTTTCTTTGGTATTTTAACTGCATATAATAATTGTGATACACTTGTGATACACTTTTCTTTGCTTGTTCTGTGCATGTAGATGATTATTGTTTAGGAACAGCACTTCACTCTTTGGGCACATCAGATCTATGCGCCTGAATATGTACTGTCTAAATAGTATGTATTTCTGAAATACTAATGTTGATGTTCATAATTGAGATACATTAATGTATAAAAACACAAAATAAAACTAAATGCAAGTAGCTGGGTTGCACATATTGTTGTTCGATTCTATTTGGTCACATAAACAAGTACATTCCCAAAATATTTCCCTCCCTAACCATGTTTAGCTGTAAACATCCAAATCTAAATTTTTATCAATGCTATTCGGTCCATCCGAAGTAGATAATTGAAATACAAGCATTTTACTGGAACTATGGCTAGTGGGAAATCTCCCCAAGCAGAAACCTTGGAGAATTCTCATCCTTCATAAGATTTATCGTTTAGTGTGTACTTGGCATGTTTAGCTATATAATCTGGGATGCTAAACTAGGTTTCTAGTTGAAATAATTGTAGATGATCTCTCACGTAGTGAAGGCACAATGTCTATTTTTTATGTTCACTAACTAGCAAGCCATTTAATATAGGCTTTGTTGAACTGACATGAGTGTGAACCCACAGTGAGGCCCACAATTCCACACGGTTCATTGCTTCAGTGGCCAACATATATGGAAGATATAGCTGTTGGTGGATTATGAAACATGTTGTGGATTGGGAAACACCTGACAACTGTTTCAGGAATGAGTTTTCAGCTAGTTTTGAATCAGTAGGTGGCAAGAGAATAAAATATGAATATATGTTGACGATGATCATAGCAGGTTTTTCGAGCACCTAATGATGGATCTTTGGCTCAGGTCAAGAGCAAAGCCTGTCTTCTAGGTGGGAAGAGCACTACTATACATGAATAGAGAACCCAATTCCCAACTGCTCATATTCTTTACACGTATCTAATATAGCACCCATTGTACATATGCCTCGTCAGTTGCAGGTGCATGGCGAAGGATTTAGATGAATTCATATGGAGATCATGCTTAGCAGCACATCATGGAAATATAGGAGAATTCACAGCCTCAAGTGGTTGAAATGCCAGACGCTAAGGGTTACCACCACCAGTTCTGCTGTGGAAGAATGAATATACAATATGAAGAGGAGTGGCAGTAGGATACATCCCTCTAACTGCCCCCCCCTTCTTGAGCTGAACCCTGGAGACAACTCCCTGCTTTGCTTATATCACACAACACTTTATCAATAGCCCACAATGGGGACAGGTGTTACCTACATCTCTGAGTAAACCACAATTTGCCAGTATCAGAATAGTTGATGGCTGTTGATGGGTCCATGAAGGATAGATGGATAGTACCGTTAGGGCCTGTACATCCTTCACAACTGTCAGGTGAAAACTCAAGCATTGTGATAGGGTTCCCAAACCATCCCCGAACCCATGCTGTGTATCAGCCAAGATATCTGATGAGTCAAGCCAATCAAGTACTCTATTTGAGATCACATTTCAAATCAGTTTTGCTGTCTCAAATCACATTAGGGCAATAGTACTTAGAAGCGGAAAGGTCACCTTTTTTTGTGAATTGGTCTGATGATTGCCTTTTTCCAAATAGAATATACACTCTCCAGCGTGCAGGTCACATAACATATCAAAGGGAAAAACAGGACCCACAGGGCAGGGCAAACCTTCAAACTATCTAATGGGACCCTATCTGTTCTTGTGCTTTTATTATTTGGCTGAGCTGCATGGGCATCTGATATCATGTAAGGAGGACATTCTGAACCATGGGAAATGAATAAGGAATCAACAAACTTTCTGTGCCATGTAGATATGGAAGACATGACAAAGGGTCTACCCCCAGTTTCTTCCAAGCATTCCAGTTCCTGCAATTTGCAAAGTTTGGAGAAATTAGTAATTCAATTCTATGGGGTATCATTCTTCTATGGGCATTCACCAGAACATTTCCCTAAGCACATTTTTGAAACTACTCTCCAGAAGTGGAGAGAACCTTTATGAACAGTTGCTCCCATAAAATCATCCCATAAAAGATCTACACATTATGATTTCCCACACTTGAGGGTTTCTTAGTACAGGGATCTCGCCTTGCTGCTCTTGCCTGAGGGAATTCCTAGGTGTTCCTATATTTGACTTGGAGTCCATTGTGCCCGGATTACCACCACCCTGGGATTGGCTTGTAAAGTTGCTCATCTTGTTTGCTCTAATGCACATATAGCTCTTGGTTTCTCCTGAGCTATGGTTGCGCTATATAAAACACAAATAAGGGTTGGGCAGATCTCCTTTTAAGATATGATGTCCAAACAGATTTCTTGGCAATTCAGACAAAGAATTGCGCAACTTCGAATTCAGGTTTGGCTTTAAATGTGTCAGGAGACAGAATCATGCCTGAAGCCAATCTTCACAGATCTCCCCTAATGCCTCCGTAGGTGGGCAAAAATTACAAAGCACATCCCAAAAAGAAAAATGAATGGCAAGGTGGTGTGTTGGCCAGTAGAGCAATCCCAGCTCTTTAAAAAAAGGGAACAATTGTATTAAAGATTATTGATATCAATGAGGAAGGAACAGTATTCATTATGGAGAAAAGGGTGTAAGTACCTGTAGGGACAGTTCATGATGACGCCCAGGAAGAAAGAGTATGAGAACAAAAGGCCCACGAAGATCAAAGCTCAGAGGCTATGATCTGAAGATCCCTGAAGAAGGCAACAATGTTCATTTTCCGAGCCTGCCACACGTGAATGCCAACAGCTACACATCCCTTATTTTGTTCCAAAATCAGATACATACCCGATGCCGAATGCCCGATATTCAAGAGCAGAAGAAATCCTGTTAAGCAGATCAATGGGTAGCCCAGAATCGAGCTCCACCGAGATGCCAAGTCAAATACCAAGGAAACAGCCAATACTGGCCCATACCGCCGAAGAATTTTCAAAAAGACAATCCATAAATTAAAAGCTTAGTCAGTAAGTGGTTGCTGGAGATAGCAGTTCTTTCTGGCAGCATCATGTGTGCATCACTCCAGTGATGAATTTCCACTCTGGGGTCTCATATCCAGAGGCCCGTACTGCATACAGCATGCCCCTAGAGCATGCCCTTGAAGCCTGATTCGAGACAATGTGCCTCAATGCGAGTTTGGTGATAATTATATCGTCAATCTATGGAATGACTGCCTAGATTGTTTACCGTTACTGTCACTTAGCCCAGTGGTGAATCCACGAGTTTTGGCAAGGCAGTGTGAATCCCCATTGTTGGAGTCCATAGGAATACATGGGGATTTTTGTGATTTGCGGCATGCAGTAATTCTGCCACAGTAGATGTGATGGTTTTCCGAGAAGTGGATGAGTTACATTCAGATTATTGTTGGTGGTAAGTCCTTCACTTGAGGCCCAATATAATGATTAATTTCCATAAAGACATCCAACCCAGTTGTTTCTCAGGAAACAATGTCAAGTCAAACCTGCATTTCAAAAGGCATCTGGTGATCAGTCGCTGCCTGTTTAAAGTTATACCACCTTAAATTGAGTCTGTTATTATACAGCACAGAATAATTATACTACTCATATATTCATGTATCTCTTCTATGTGGGAGATCAACCAGCTATCAAAGTGGCTTATAGTTGGTATCTAACTGCTTCAGAATTTTTAAAAAATCCTAGAGTTTGGGACTGTTAGTCAACTTTAAAATTACAAAAATCAATAATACTGAATGATCCCCCACTGTTAAATGTCCAGTGGTGGGGAATGCTGTGAGACAGCCTACAACCTACTGCCCATAGACATTACTTCAGAAGATATGCCGACAATCAAAGACCCTTTTCTTTTATAAATTGATCTACCAGATTATTTATGTTTCATTTTAAAGAGGATGTAGCGCATCATAAGGGACAACACATTCCAAGCATAGAGAGCTGTAAAAGAAAAAAGCCTAGGCTTAAAAAAGACGATGGTCGGATTCTAGAACTGTCATCTCCAGGGATCATAGCTTGAAAGCTGTGCTCCTGTGCCCAAGACTGACTCCCTTCATTTTAATTTTAAGATGTCAGCACCTGATACCCGTGAAGTGACCCAACCAGCCAAAAGGCAAAAGGGGGTCGACAAAAGTGATAATAATGAGAACAAAGATGACAGATTGTTGGAGCTGCTGACTAAAGTAACCCTGGACATTGCTGAAATCAAAACCAAACTCTTCAATTCAGAAGAAACATTTGGGGAAATGTCGTTGAGGGTGGATTCAGCAGAAACACATCTAAATGCAGTGGATGATAAGACTCAAATGCTGACTGATCAAGTAAGGGATGTGATGATACTAAATGAGAAACTTACTCTAAAGATCTCTGAGCAGGAGAATTCTTCAAGGAGAAACAACTTCGGATAGCTGGATTTCCTGAAAATGCTGAAAAAGGTAGCGTGATTGATTTCATACAAAAGAGTTTGATTAAGATACTGGATTTAGACTCCAAAATGTCATTGGAAATTGAAGGAGCTCACCGATCTCTGGGCCCTAAACCACTCATGGGACAAAGAACTAGACATTTTATTGTAAAATTCCTGAGATTCCCAACTAAGGAGCTCATATTAACAAAAGCACTGCAACTGAGAGATCTGGCATGGGGAGGGCACAACATAATGGTTTTTGTTGACCTGAGCAGAGATATTTTGGAAAAGAGATGTGCCTTTGACAAAGCAAAAGAGAAAGCGTGTGATAAACACATGAAATATATTGTATACCCTGCCATATTCAGAATAGTACTGGATGGTCAACTACACTCTTTTACAGATCATAAATGTGCTGAAGCTTTCTGTCAGATTTAGACTCAGATCAAATGGAAGGCACCTCAACTGAGCAGGATCTTGCTAAAGTATCAAAGAAAAAAGATAAAAAAGGTGATTGACTGCTCTCAATATTGACCAATACTGTCATTGTTCCTTATTTTTTAAGAGGATATGTCAGTTTCATATTGTGTTTTTTAATTTCGTTTTTTAAAGAATTGACATGTTAAAGATGGCCGCTGCAAAATTACCATTATTTTGGCGTCAGTTTGGAAATTTGAATGCAACTTGTGTTTTTGTTCGATGAGGCAGTGCCTGTACAGCAGAAGAAAGAACCAACTAACTTTGGCTAATGATGCAATACATTGCGCAAGCAGAGACAAACTTGAGGAAGTAGATAGGAATAATATATATATTGATAGGGAGCGCCATAAATCACACCTCATATTGAAACGTCAATGAAAAAATTTAACATCATGAGGCTGAACGCGTTAATAATGGAGGATAGGAGAGTGATCTGCAACATGTGGTCAGGTTTCAGCTTGAGGAGCGTGGTAAGTGTGACGTCTGACTTGCCTGATGACCTAGATGGCCAGTGGAGGTGGAACCGCATTCCAAGAGGCAGTAGGTGTGGAGCACAAAGGCAGAGGTCTGGAGGGAGGGGAGTGAAGCATGTGGAACAGTAACTCGAGGCATTCAGACAGCATGCAGTGATAAGAACGGTGCTGTTTGGGCGCATGAAATGTATTGACGTGGAACCTGAATGCATGTTCTTGAATGTGCGACGATAACACGGCATGGAATGTTGCTAAAGTGTATGTGCAGGATCATTAGCTACGTCTTGAACATGGGGCTCAGGATTTGATTTGGCTATCGCACACTGCATTCTTTTGTACCCTGCCTTCCTGTGACACAAAGTGCGTTCTTCCCACGATCAGACTGCTAGTCGCCCCATTATTATATGGAAGTGACATGTCTGTCAAATTAACCTGAGGCTCTCAAGATAGATTCTGCAAGTCTGTGAATCAAAACCTTCTCTGCCAGGGAGGGGCTATGAGGTCATTGATCTCCAAATTCACTTGCATATTTTCATGACATGTTCAATGCATTACCAATGCAGCAGGATTACCATGGAGATCAACACTTGTTTATTTCCTATCTGAGAGAGGAAGATGCTTTTGGGTAATGAAAGAAATTGCTGTGGGCCCATTAATCCCCTCCCTGCAATGTCCTAGGTACAACCACAATACAAAAAGTGTGAGTGCCTTGTTCCTGTTCTATTCTAGTATACCCTGTTGCGTAAATATAAAATCAGGAGCTTTACAAAAGCAACAGGAACTAAACATGGCTCTAATATATGTTTTTGGGGGAAGCATTTTTTAAGCTTGCATGAGATACATTACGTCTCAAACACATTTAAATGCATGATAATAACGTGAGGTAAAATGTTGGAAAGATATTGATATGCTTGGCTCTTGCAAGTTTTGTGCAATTAGAGTTAAGAAATTCATTCCATTACATAAGTATTTTCATGAAATAGTTAATGTTGCCCGACCCACAGGTCAGATCCTAATGAGATGGTACTCTGTAAAATCATTTGTAAATGAGATGATTAACAACAGCAGATTTAGAGTGGTATGCTAGAAACCGACTGGGCATTACTACATTTGAGCTTTAGCCTCTGCTGGGTCACAGAAGTATACAAATATAGGACATACACACATTGTGAAGCTGCTCTCTTCGAAGCTACCTGATATCCATTCTATGTGCTGGACTACATTCATTGCCATTATGGCCTTACTGAACATAGACTACCAATTGGTTCAATCTTAGTCATGAGCAAGCTACATAGATACCAACAACTATAGCTAGACTAACCGAAATAGGATAAATTATACTCAATATTATATAAAACAAGCACTGCATGTAACCTATACATGTACATGGCATTATATATTTCAAAATGCTTACTATTCTTTATGTATTGAAGTAGCTTACGAAATGTACATTATAGATGGTGGTGGCTGACTGCTCTGATGGCAATGAATGAATAAAAAGTGATGTAATTATCAATACAAATGTTAAAAAACGCTTTCGCAAGCCAACTTTTTTTTCTCATGGAATGTGTTTTTGATGATGAATGGCATGGCCATCTATATGTTCTCTCTGGGGAAAGATATATACAATACGAAGGAATGTCTACTGTGCTGTAAATGAAATCGTAACACTCAAGTAACTCATTGGTTCCACTTCATCATTATATTATCTTTTGTTGCTTGGGTCCTACTCGCCGGGATTATCCTCTACTAGATTGAACTCATTTTCTTTCTCTGATGAACTGTAAAGAAATCCTTTTTTGGGCGCGCTTTGGTTTGTTGAAAGACATTATAATATAAGAATTAGTTTGTTAGTTGTTTAGATTTAAGCACGAGATACCCTGCCTTTGAAGACAGCTAGATTTATATTTCAGATAGTGGCTATACTAAAATGATTGTGGCAGGTTATAGAACTAAGCTGTTTGAAATAAGAAACGTTTTCTTGTTGAGAAAATAGGGAAATGAAAACCTTGATGGGGTAGAATGGGAAATTTCTAAATTAGGTATGAACAAACAACTACCATATGAGAATAACCCCTTGACACATACAATGAATGAATGTAACTGAATATGTAATATAGCAGTTTGTGGGAGTTACTATAGATGTAGAACAGAGGGAAATGTGGGGGGGTAATATTGACAATATATTTCCATATATAGGGCATAGGCCTTACTGCTAAGTATAGTTCCAGATAACCTGTCTAATGTACATACATGTACTCATAATGTGTCTGATGAAGTTCAGACACTACTATCAGGTTATTACTTATATTAACTGTTATATGTTAGTTTTGTCTTTTTGTTTAGTCTTACACTTCTGCCTTATTTTCTGTTTTTTTGTTTTATTACTTTGTTTATGCTACATCACTCTTCAATACATAATGGAGAACATTTTGTATTATGCTTCAAATGCTTCACTAGAAAAAATAGAAAAGTGAATTATTATTAGAACATTAAACCATTGACTTTCGTTTAATGGAATGTAAAGTGTGTAGATTGTGGACACAAAAGAAGCAAGGTGCTAGCAAGGTTTTGAAGACGTAAAGGAGATACTGTGCTTATTCAGGAAACCCACCTAATTGAGCAATCTGAGAAGTTTTTAATAACTCTAGGTATACAATTGTGTTATTCAACTGCTATGATTCAAAATCAAGGGGAGTAACTATATTGTGTAGAAGAGGACTACCTGTTCAGGTAGAGAACGTAGTAAAGCATGATGAAGGCTGTATGTTGTTAACCAATATATTATATAATGGAAAGAAAATGACTGTGGGAGTAGTCTATGCCCCGTTTTCACCGGGTATTCTCATCTTTGATGGACTGAGTAAATTGCTGAATGAAATGCATGGTGATTACATTATTTTAGGCAGGGATTTTAATTGTGTACTTGAGAGCAAATTGGATAGGGCCACACAATGCAGATTCATGGGCAAAGGAACAAGCAGAGACTTCCACAACTTCATTCAAAAATACAACCTAGTTGATATATGGAGAGAGATGGACTCAATGGGAAGGGAATATACATTTTACTCACCAATTCACAATTCACATTCAAAAATAGATTATTTATTCATCAGTGATAGGTTGGTTAATAAAGTTATTCACACTGAGATAAGGGAAAGAGCAATACGTGACCATGCAAAGATAGAACTACAGCTAACAATTACAGGACTAGGGGCTAAAACAATAAGGTGGAGAATACGCGCAGGGATACTTAAAGATTCAACAATAACCAATAAAGGAGGCCTTCATTAATGGGTACTTTAATGAAAACAAAGACTTGGCTGATATAGAGATAGTCTGGGACTGTTTTAAATCAGTAATGAGGGGAGAATTAATGAATAGATCTGCACATGCTAGGAAGAAGAATTTAGAGAATTTGAGAAAATTAGAAGATAAAGTAAAAGAATTGCAACAAACATTTTCTAGATCGAGTACGGAAACAAATAAAAAAAGATGAAAGAGGCTTTGATGAGTCTGATAGACATAATGGCGGAGAAAGGGATCTTTTATATAAAACAAACATTCTGGGAAACCAGAGATAAGAATGGCAAGTTATTAGCTAACAAATTAAAGGGTATAATGAATGAAACCTGCATTAAGTGCATAGAAACTCAAGATGGGAAAACCTTGCTGAAAAATACAACGATTTGTGATTACTTTGGGGATTGTCATTCAAAACTGTATACAGAAGATATATTTCTGAGTAATATGGATCTTAGGATTTTTTTAGGACTTTTTTAGTAAGGTTGAACTCCCAACTCTTTCACTGGAAGGGAAGACTAAGATTGAAGCAAACATTGAGGTCAGTGAGGTGCTTGAGGCAATCAAACAACTGAATATTGGGAAATCACCTGGGCCTGATGGATTAATACCTGAATTTTATAAACTTTTTGCAACTCAACTATAACCAATTCTATGTGAACTGTTCAACCATTGTTTTTTAACGGGGACGCTGTGTGAAACAATGAAAGAAGCATTGATTATTCTAATCCCAAAGCCAGACAAAGATCATAGACTATGCAGAAACTACAGACCGATTTCACGGTTAAATGTCGATTTAAAGATATTTTCTCAATTATGGGCAATTAGACTGTATGGATAAATGGGAAATTTGATTGATAAATCTCAAGTAGATTTTTCATCAGGGAGGTTTGGTTATGATAATGTTAGAATCTTGGATGTGTTGAGAATACATAATAATAAAGTGTCAGAATCATTGCAAGCCTCTTTTGATGCAGAAAAGGCATTTGATAGAGTGAACTGGATATTTTAGGAATACACATTACAGAAAATGGGATTTGGCACAGTTTTTATAAAGGCAGTAAATTGTTTACATTCGGAAATATCAGTAACGGTGCAAGTTAATGGTCTAATATCAAACTAATTTGAATGATCAAAGGTACAAGGCAAGGATGCCCAATATTGCCTTTTTTATTTAACCTAGCCCTAGAACCACTGCAGCTTACATCAAGCAGTGTGGAAGAAAACATGGAATCCAAATAGGGGATAATGAATTGACAATATTGGCAAATGCAAATGATATGACAATACTTCTTTTGAACCCATTAGAGTGTGGCCCGATTTTGAAATCAATGTTTGAAGTAGTAGGAAATAAAATGAATTGGGATAAAACAGAAATCTTCTCTCTTTCGTCTGCATGTAATGAGGGTGTTCAGGCATCATGGAATTGTAAATGGCATCCGACTCGAGTGAAATACTTAGGGATACATATTATTAGGGATCTTAAATTGTTTTTCAATTAAATGTAGATAAAATAATAGAGTCCACACCATGGGGTCTTAGGACATGCCGTGATCACAGCATTGCGGTTGTACGTAAAAGTGGAAGAAGGGAAAAAATCGAAGCAAGTCAATTTCAATTGCTTTAGAAAGGACAAGGAAAAGCTTATTTTGTCCCCTGGCCATACATGGATCGAAATAATTTAATGAAGGCACTGCCCTCGTCCACTGCAAGAACAGGGAAGAGGATTTATGCTTTAGATAAACATACTGTTGGTATCATATTTGCTATTGGGAACATGAACAGTTTATTTTCAGCTTTAATTGGGGAACGATAAGAAGACCTGTGGAGAAAAGTAGGGTACCCCAAAGTTAAACTAGAAGCGAATTAATATGATGGATCATCTTTTAATAATTGTAGGGCGGATATGTGGAAGGCACTACGGGTGATGTTGTCACGCACCCTGGTGGTTGGCGTTTCTGGAGTCAGTGGAGGACTCGCATCCATTGATCCACACCGTCACGTCGTTTGCCGCTCATTCAGCATGGTCTAGTTGTTTCCAAAATGGCTGACCATCAGGAGGTTCTTATTCCCTCCCCTTCCAGCGGTCGGCGCATTGCAACCCAGTTTGCTTTCCCCTTTGGGTCCTAACGCTGTGATTTCTGCTTTTGGCATTTGGCTGGCTTTCCTTTCCTCCGGTCTGTGCCGGTCAGTCTCCGCGTCTGCCTTCCCTCATTCGCGGCAAGCATTCTCCCCTGCTCGAGGCTTTGGGTTCTTTTCGTGCCACCTTCAGGCGCTCTCTCTATCTCTCACTCTGTTCCGCTTCCTTTCGGCCCTCTTCTCTCCTGGCTCTCCCCGTCTCGATTTTGGCTTCTCAACCTTGTCTCCCTCTTGTTTCTCAGCTCTGCCCATGCTATTGATCTGGTATGCAGTATCGCTCTCTCCTTTATCCCTGCCTTCTGGAGCTTTACTGCCCGTTACCTGGGGAACTCACCTGTTGTTCTGGGAAGTGCTCTGTTGATCTCTCAGGTCATTCCTCCCTGAAGCCAGACCCAGATCCGTACCTTCCTCCAGAGCCCTCCGCTGCACGGACGTCTCTTCCAGATACCTGGAATCAATCCGATGCTTTTTCTCGCCATTGTCAGTCAGGAGGTTTTTGTGCCTAAGTAAGCTTTTTCCGCTTTTTCTGAGTTATCCCGGAAGCAAGGTCACTGGCCTGTTAATACCCTATGGCCACAGTGGCTTCCTTTCGTGGTAGACCGTATCTGCATAAAAAAAAGGATTACCGAGCCCGAGGAAGGAAGAAGGCGCCATCTCCAAGCTCCAGCTCTCCCGGTGAGGAGGAGGGGGACTCCTTTGAAACCGACACTGAGCCTTCCGAAGTCGACATTGATAGTTTGCAATGCCAAAGTGAAGTGATGGCAACAGCTGAGCAAGTGCAGGAACTGGTCGCAGCTGTCCAGGGATTTACCTAGGAGGTACAGCATCTGAAGACGGAAAACAATGTTCTCTGCCAGCTATTCACCGCACAAGAGCATAACCCAGCAGACTTACCACCCATTGCCTTAGCTTTGACAGTTCTCCAAAAATGTTGAAAGAGTTTATAGAGGCCTGTGTGGTGCACTTCACCACTAGAGCCAGCACCTACGCGTCTGAACACGCCTGTGTTGGGTTTATGATTTCCAATAAGGTGGGAAATGCCCTTGCTTGGGCAACCCCACTGGTCACCAATGCTAATCCTTTCCTCCATGATTATGGGGTTTTGTAACCGTACTCAAACAAGCCTTCGAAAGACCTGAGACCACCTTCATGGCCTGTGAAGAACTGCTGGATGTACGACAGGGAAATATGGACCTGCTTTCCTACATCACTACGTTCAAACAGCTCGCTTCTGAAGCTTGGCCTGAACAAGCACAATATGCCATCTTCTGGTGGGGCCTTAACGAAGAAATTAAGGATGAGCTAGCCAGAACCCCGCCTCCTCCCACATTCGCAGACCCGTTGTCAGCTGTCCTACAGATCGACTATCGTTTGTCAGAGCGCAGAACCGAGAGGAAGAAGGTCAGGGGCTTCCCCTTACCTCCAGACCACTACGTTCCTACTCCTCCGTCCACCTCTACCCAGCCAAAAGAAGAACCTATGCATATCGGAATAGCCCGAGCGCCTCTGACTCCGGAAGACCGGAAACAACGGAAAGACAAAGCTTATGCATGTACTGTGGTTCTGATGGTCACATTCTCAGAGATTGTCCCGAAGTACCCCCTCAACGTCCGGGAAACAGACGACCTCGGTCCTAGGAGGGACGGAATACCAAGGTAACAAGACCAGTCCCTATGTGACTCTCTCAGTGGCTTCTCCCGAAACCCCCGAAGACTCTCGCCTCATGGTGGTGGCCATACTGCTCAGAATAAAGGAACAAAAAATTGATTTCCTAGCGCTCCTCGACTGCAGAGCAGCTGGGAACTTTATGGACACCATCTGGGCCAAGAAGGCTCCATCGCATAGAGAGGAAGGAAGACCAGAAAGTGGAAGGGGTTGATGGTGAAACCCTTAGCTGCGGTCTGATCACACACACTACAGAAGACCTCCAAGTTACAGCACTACAGCACTTGGAAATGATCAGGTTCGATATTATCCGTGCGGCCCACTTCCCAGTTATCCTTGGGATATCATGGGTATGCAAGCATAACCCGACCATTGATTGGACCCAGAACCAACTAAGCTTCAATTCTGCCTTCTGTCAAAAGAACTGCCTCCGAAGACCTGGGTACGAACCAGTGAAGGCGATCACAATTGCTGATCCAGTAGGGCTACATTGTCTGCCAGTGGAACTCTTGGATTTCAAGGAAGTTTTCGTGGACAAGGTTCCTTTTCACCTGCCTCCGCACCGACCCAAAGATTGCGCCATGGACCTGGCCCCTGGAGCTCTGGTGCCCTTCGAACAGATGTACGCTCTCTCACTGAGGGAAAAGAAGGCTCTCTGAGAGTACTTGGATGCCAACCTCACCAACGGTCTGATTCAACCATCATGTTCTCTGCCAGGTGCTTTGCTCTATTTTATACCCAAGAGATATTCGCTGGAGCTGAGGCCATGCATAGACTTCCGAGGACTCAATAAAGTAACCATTCGGGATCGCTATCCGATGCCCCTCATATTTGATATCCTCGAAGCTGTCCAGGGGGTGACTGTTTTTTCCAAGCTCGATCTCGGGAATGCATATCATCTTCTCTGCGTCCGCACAAGAGACAAATGGAAAACAGCTTTCTGGACTCTTTACAGCCACTATGAATATAAGGTTATGCCGTTTGGGCTAGTCAACGCCCCAGTGATTTTCCAAAGATACATGGATCGGCTATTCTCAGACTTGTTGTTCCATTCTACGATCATTTATCTGGACGATATAATTGTCTTCTCTACCACGCCTCAGGACCACCAAACCCACTTGCGGGAAGTCCTCCACAGACTAAAAACACACCATCTCCTGGTTAAACCTGAAAAGTGCGTGTTCGGGACATCTTCAATTCCTTATCTGGGGTTTATCCTCTCTGGCGAGGGGATCATGATGGAGCCTAAAAAAGTCTCTGCCATTCTCGAATTTCAGAGATTCTTAGGTCTGCAAACTTCTATCGTAAGTTTGTCCCGGAGTTTTTCAGTATTGTGTTGCCCATTACGTGTCTACTTAAGAAGACAGCTACACCGTTTCAATGGACCGACACAGCTGGGTTAGTGTTGGCCCAACTCAAGACTCGCTTTTGTTCTGCTCCCATACTCTGCTAACCCCATGCTAACCCGATCAAACTCGACCTTTCATTGTAGAAGCGCATGCTTCCTCGGCTGCTAGGGGGCAGTGCTCTTATAGGCACACAACAGCGTCGAGCACCTTATCGCATACCTCTCTAAGATTCTCGCGACAAGTCAGGCAAATTATTCGGCAATCAAAAAGGAACTGCTGCCCATGAAACTGGCATGTTAGGAGTGGTGGCATCTGCTCCAAGAAGAGGCCCAGCCCTTTCTCATACGCACTGATCACAAAAAGCTGAAGGTACACCAACAGATGGAGTGAGTCAATTTACGCCAGGCCAGGTGGGCACATTTTTTCTCCCAATATGACTACTCCATCACCTACCTGTCTGGTAGTTTCAATACGCTGGCCGATGCCCTCTCTCAGCGCGATTCTCACAACAGATCCCCTGAAACCACGCCTGAACATCTGTTTCCCAGGAACAGGATTGTGTCATTGGTCTCGTCATTTCTCCAGGACGTCAAGGAAGCTACTGCCTGGTGTCCCGTTATCAGACATAACATTCTCCGGGACAAAGTCGAAGAGAAGGACGGCCTGCTCTTTGTGACCCAGCGGTTGTACGTTCCTAAAAAAAGTTTGCGGCTATCAGTTATGTCGTGGTTTGTGTCTGTGTCTTTGTCTCTACGTCCAGTAATATTTTCATCCCTATTGTCTTCTGTGTGGTTTTCTTGCACTGTGATATAACTACTCTAATAACAAAGAAGGCTAGTAGTACCAGCACTAAGGCAGCTATGAGTGCCTTTAGTCCATTAGCCATCCATGATGGTATCCAGGAAAAGATATATGTCAGCCAATTTTCATCCTCTCCTAATGGGTTTGTCACCACCTCCATCTTAGCATGCAGTTCTGATAATTGCATGATTTCCTCTGTGGTGTTCTATTCTCTCTGTTGTGAGAGGGCATCTATGTGCAGCAAGATGGCCTCATCTTGGTGCACATTCCTCCTTCAATGGCTGTGAGGAGGTCCAGAACATATATGTTCTGTAGGGTCATTAGTCTGACAGCTTTCAGTTCTTATTTGATAGCATTGAACCCCTTGACTGTCACATTTATTGTCTGCAACCATTCCCATCTGGTTATCTGGAGCCATTTGTCGTTCACGTGGCCTGAACTCCTGGAACGACTGACGCAAAGAACATTTCAGTTTTCCTGAACAGTCTGTGCTCTGGTGATATCGCGTCCAGTGTGTCTTCCATCTTTGTCGATAAATAGTTTCCTCTCTTTACTCTTGTCAGTTTCACAGATATCTTCTTCCTCTGGTGTGTATTCATTTTGGGTAACCCATCTACTTGTATGTCCTTTCGTGGCACTACTATAATGCGGGTGTGTTCAGTGGTAATAGAGAGCATTTTCTTCCCCAGTTTGGTGGTAGTTGCATGTATGCCATGGACCCACCAGCCCAGTAGTGATCCATTATCACTGCGGTACCGACCTTCATGCCTGGTATCTTTGATGTTCATTTGCATCATGTGTTCTCTCCAACCTTCAAAGGACCATCGTTCTGGAAACACAGGGACGCATTCTCGAGTGGTATGATTGGCATAGGACCTGCTTCATTCTCCACCCATGTGAGCAGCTTAACGCTTGCTTCCCATTCCTTGTGGCAATCGTAATTTTCCTTCTGTACCACTTCTACTGGAACTTTTAGGAGTGCATGTGCTTTGCACCCCACATCCCTTCCTTCAATCCTTCTCCTCTTAATACATACAACAGCAGCTGCGGTCTCTCCCAACATCCTGGCAGCCCTCCTATTACCTTGCAACTCCTTTTGCCTCACTCTTCTGGCTTCTCCTTTGTTTGGGCTGTGCAGAATGTATTATATTGTCTTGTCTGTACTCCAATAGTCATCTATGACATCCATCTCAGTGTGGCCCATCTTCCTTGATATCGGCCCCTTGTACAGAGCGCTAAGTGCATAAGGCATTGTGCTCTGGCTGTTGGAATTTCTGTGGCTATGAATGTTGTGGAGGCACTCATAGCATAGGGGATGAGAGCGCACACATAGTAGTTCTCCTTCGTTGCCTGGTCATGTGCTGATATCACACATTGCTAGACATGTGGGCAGAATCAGCTAGATATGCATGTATACATTCAAAATCCATGTCTACGCTTCGCCTGAGTCTTTTTACCTCTTGGGCAGTGCTGGTTACTTGTCCAGATATGGCTTCAGTGATAGCAGGAGTAGGGGTTGTGTTCAGATATATTCAGTGTGTGCATGAGAAAATGCAACCTTTTGTAATGCAAAGAGGGTAAAGAGGTACAGACAGCAGAATTCAGAAAATATCAACATAATTGTTTTAGCTGTAGCTTCGACATTTTGTAGAGTTGTGCATTTCTGTCTCTGTCCAAAAATGTGGCACCACCACTTACCAAAACTCTTAATGTTCAGCATCATGATATGAAATGGCATTTGCAACGCGCCTGTACACAAGTGTTTCTAGGCATGACAAGACTAGGAGGGGGGAGCAACGGAGGGCAAAACAATGTTCTAACTAGGTCTTGTGCCATTTAGATTGTGCAAGTGCGGGGAGGAGGGAAGGGGAGAAATGTCAGGGGGAGGGGAAGGGAGAAGTGCTGGTAACTCAATAAGTGCAGCCAGGGAATGGCTCATAAGTGCAAATAGAAGGGACTGTACGGTTGCAGGTACAGACCCTTAAGTGCTGGGGAGCCCGGAGGCAGTGTGAAGGCAGTTGGACATGCAGGAGCCTGGGCTCGAGTTCAGAGGGTATCCAGTGGACCGGTGCACAGAGCAGTCTGGCACATCAGCAGGGGAGAGCATGAGAGAAAGCGGAAGCGAAAAGGAAGGTCTTGAGTTGCTTCCAGAACCAGAGGTGGTTCTGCTCAAGCGGGAGGCCCCAGCAGAGGAGAGAGATCTGCTCCCAACTCTCGGCACTGTGCACCTGGCCACCCTCTGTCCCCCATGCCCAGGTACCTGATCACCCTGCCAGAATCCTGCACTGCCTCTGGGCCATCCCTTGCACTGGGTCTGTATCTGTACCCATACAGTCCCCCCCAGCCTTTCTTCAGCACTTATCATTTATACCCTGTTGGCTAAACCCAGCACCTGCCACTTGCTGGCTGCACTATCACCATTTATCACCTTATTTTTTTATTTATTTATTATTAATTATCTGTTTTTCTTTGCTCCGCACTTTCCATTTCTTCCCTCTTCCATGCACTTTTCCCCTTTTCCCTTTCCAATGCACTTGCGTGTTCTCAATGTCACTGGGCCTAGTAAGATCGTTGTTTTGTTTTCCCCTGTTCCCCTCCCTTGCCTTGTTGCGCTGTGAAACTCTTGTGTACGAGCGTAATATATATAAAACAGCATATCATAACTCTCTGCTTGGAGAAGCGTCTGTTGGAGGTGGATGAGTGGAGGGCTCTAGAAGGAAGCTGTTTAGGAAGACAAAGTTGGAGGTAAAGCGGTCCCAGGCCCCAGAAAGCCTTGTGGACAATGCAGAGGGTCTTGAACTTGATATTTGCAGCCAGTGAAGGGATTTCAGGGCTGGAGAGATACAATCCCCGGGTTCTGGATAAACTGTAAAGGTCAAAGAGTAGAGGCAGGCAGATTTAGAAAGTGGCTGTGCAGTAGTCCAGCCTAGAGAGGACCAGAGCTCTAGAGAAAGTGAGTTTCTGGGGGAAAATGAGAAAATGAAGAATACCTCTGGTGATGTGCAGCGGATAGTTTGACTTCTTAGAGACTTCCGAGATGTGAGGAGAGTAGGAGAGGGTGGAATCAAAGATGACATCAAGTTTCTTAGCCTCACAGTAAGAAGCAGGAAGAGGGCCCAGAGTGTGCGGCCAGAGAGAGAGAGGAAAGGAGGGAGCAGGTGTCCCGATGAGGAGGATCTACGTCTTACTGGCATTAAGGCAGAGATTGTTGGCAGCATACCTGAATTGCGGCCAGGCAGTCTGGTATGAGAGAAGGAGAAAAGGTGGCTGAGGGGAGCCTGAAAGAAAGCTGGGTGTCATCCGCATAACAATGACAATTGGAACAGAAAGTAGAGATGCAGTGGGCAAGAGGTGCCAAGCAGTGGTTGAAAAGCCAGGGAGAACACCACAAGTAGAGAGAGAGATAGAAGAGAGGAAAGACCCCAGTTGGACCTGAGAAGGTCATTCAGTGAGAAAGGAGGTCAACCAGGCCAGGGCCTGATCAGTGATACCCAGCTTGTCACAGGGGTGATTGAGCAGGATGGCATGGTTGACCATACCGAAAGCAGAGAATAGATCATGGAGAACGAGGACAGAAGGAAGATTAGATTCAAGATTTGAGAGCAGGTCTTCAGGGGTGTTCAGGAGAGCAGTTTTCGTGCTTCTGGCAGCTCTGAAGCCAGAATGGTGGTCATGGAGACAACCAACAGATTCAGTATTCAGATTAAGCTGGGAGATGCACAGCTTTTCCAGGAGTTTGTCCGGAAAGGAGTGATGGAGATCGGGCGATATTTAGCCAGAGAGAACGGATCGGCCGAGGGTTTCTTTAGAAGGAGGTGCACATTATCATTTGCTATAATAATTAAACTCTTCTGTGATAATATCATGCTAATGCAGCAATGAACAGTCGCTCAAAAGGAAACTGGACCTTTGGGTCACCTAGAAAAGTGATAATGGGCACACTGCCTATTAATATTGGGTATGGTGTGTAAGATAGAGAAGAAAAGCATTGAAAAATATCTTTGTTGATACCATCTGCTCCAAAGCTGCAATAAGTTCATAAAATACTTCTTATGTTCGTGCATGTGTGAAATTACTTGTCGAAAGTCACTTCAAGGGTTTGCAGTAGTCACCTAGTGTGAAGAAAAGACAGTGTGCCTAATATAGCTTCTCAATTTGCTCTTGTCTAGCTCTAGTTCTTGATGATGTCTGGATTTGCTGCTGTGTTTCTTTTTCTTCTTCTTGCATCAGATTGTCGATGCATTGGGTCAGCTAGTTCCAGTCCATTTGTCGCTATGTCTGTTGCTTACTCTAATATAAAAGGGCTGTCAAATCTCAGCTTGTGCCATGCTCAGACAAAGTTTCTCAAAAGCACCCTATCTCCAGGATAAAGAAGTGGTTGTTTAAGCAGTTCAGAGTGTTCTACTGGTGTGCCATCTTCATCGTTCTTCTTTGACCTCCCCAGCCCGGACCACAACTGTTGAGGGATAAAAGAGGCACTAGCCACCATTGAAGCAAGATATTCATGCATTTTATCACCAAGAATAATGGCTGTATTTTGGGCATCTGTCAATACTCTAGTGGGAGGAGAAAGCGGGAGGTGCATGTACTGTCCCGTCACCACCTCATGAGGGGTTAAATGGTGGTCATATCCAAGTTCATTGTGCAATGTAAACAAGGCTACGTTACGCTCACCTGGTCTCTGCGGGGGATGTTGGGGCACGGTTGCAGCCCTCCCTGGAACTGGCTCCCCTGGGTCAGGCTTCTTCCCCTGCTCCCGTGTTGTGGACTGCGCTGTTTGTTGATACTGCCCCTGCGAGAATGCGAGAGGCTTTGAGAATGCTGTGATATGGCTGTGGTTTCCCTCAAACCCTTCAACCAAAAATGTGGTGAGCATGCGCTTACCCATATAGCCTCACCTGTTTATTTATGAGGGTGAGCTCTCCGTCCTGCTTCTCAAGTGCAGGGGTGCCTTAGATAGACCTAGTTTCTTCACTGGGCCATGTGCGTGGCAGCCCAGACTGGCTGTGGCTGAACCACTTCAAAGGTAAGTGTTCTTCAACAATGATTATTGTCTGTATTCTTTGCAATGTCCTTTTTTCCGTGAGTATTGTCCGTATCCCTTGTAATGTCTTTCCTTCTCTCCAATAGGTGATAAGAGGCCCAACAGAGTCGCAGTGCTGGAAGCGAGCCCCAATAGAGGCCTGAGGAGTTTACGATGTCCCAAACAGATAGTAAGTTAGGTTCTAAGGTCCAGCGTGAGGATTGCATTGCGCGCAACCTTGGCGTAATGTCTTTATGTTATTTCTAACCTTATTTGTCCTTTTCTCCTGACGGGATGGCCTGGCGAAATCAGACAAGGAGCAGCTATCCGAAGACCTGCCGGTGGGTGATGGAAGACTGGATCCACGAGGATGCTGGCCGAGATGAGCTCCCGAGTAAGTGTTGGAAGCCCGGAACAGGTAAGGATGCGCTCCGACCGCAGTGACTGCTAGGATCAGGTAAGATGCGATGCAGGTGACAATTATTGCTAGAATCAGGTAAGATGCGTTTCAGGCCAGGGTATTGCTGGAATCAGGTAAGATGCGCTTCAGGCGATGGTATTGCTGGAATCAGGTAAGATGCGCTTTAAGCAATAGTATTGCTGGAATCAGGTAAGATGCGCTTCAGGTGATGGTATTGCTGGAATCAGGTAAGATGCGCTTCAGGCGGCGGTGAGCGTTACGCTGCTATGAGCAGACTAACGCAAAGCGCTTGCATGCGGGCGGGGCAGGCTTAAATAGCCTGGTCCCAGCCACACCCCTTGGCCCCACCCTGCCACGCCCAGAAGATGCTGCACGTGCAGCACAATGTATTCCTATGGCCACCCCCGACTTGGATGGACGTGGGGGCCCTGCAGGGAAGGTAATAACATGTGCACCAGAATAAAACTGTGCAGAGCACAGTTGATCATGAGCCTGGCCCCAAAGGCGCCAGGACTGGGTCCAACTGGACCCTTTATATGATGGAGCTTGTGGTCCTTGCTCTGTGGCCATGACAGGCTAAGGGCAGGCAATGGAGCCATCCCTTTTTCAGTGCCACTTTTGTCTTAGCAATTATTTCTTTGAGCAGGCCATTGAAGCCTTCACAAATTCCATTTGCTTGCGGGTGATAAGTGCAGGAGAACGTATGCTTAATCCCCAGCAGGGCTGTTATGTGCTTAAAAGTGAGGTCCATGTCTGAATGTAGGACCTTACAGTCCCCTTCATGGGAACACCTCTATAACAAGGAACTTCGCTGCACTGAAGGTGTGAGCATGGACCAGCTTCGATGCAGTGAGAAAATGGGCACACTACCACAATCATGTATCTGTAGCCATTGCAGGCTTGAATCATGTCCATATAATCTATGTGGAGATGTTGGAAGGGCCCATTCGGGTACTGTATTGCTCCTCGCACTACGCATGTGACCCCCATTACATTTTTGACACACTATACAATTGTGCATAAAAGTGGCGATATATTTCGCCAAGTTGGAACTGAACCAATCTTCCCCTATATGTGCTGTAAGAACATCTTTACTAAGATGGGTAGGCTAGTGCAGAGGTGTAAGCACAATCTGCAACAATGCAAAGGGAATCACTGGTTTTCTGGTGCTTTCCTGTCGCCACAATGCATCTGTGGGAGATATTGAACACCCTCTCTTTAGCCACAACGCTTTCTCCTCTGCTGGTGCTCGCCCCTGAAATTCCAGTATTTGGGTAATAGGTAATGAACTATATCCTTCTCTCAATATCATGCTGAGCATGTGTATGTGTTTATTAGGTGGAGTGTCACGCTCATTTATTTCTGTAAAATATGCTGCTAGCTTTGCTTCTGTGTCGGTGGCTTCGTTGCCACAGGAGATCGTGTCCTACCCTCGAGTGTGGGTTTGGCACTTCACTACCACTATGACTGATGGGAGCTGCAGCGTGTTTACGAGACTAGCCAATAGGGGCGCGTGCTCTTCCGATGTGCTGTCAGCACGTCAATAGCCCCCCCATTTCCAACGTCACTGCGTGTACTGTTGATGTGACGCAGGCGGAGTTGGAGTACACTGTGATCTCTTCATCTTCATGCGCTTCTAATGTCATTATGCGAGCTACTAATTCTGCTTCTTGTGCTGAAAAATGCAGGAGTAATCCACGTTTGCCACTACTTCTACTGTCCCGCTCAGTTTTAGCTTTATTACTGATGTCCTAGTGTGTCTCTCCCCTGTCATTGGGTCAATGATTGAGGATGCGTCAATAAAAAGTACCTCCCCACCCCCGAGGGCATTCTCCCTTGCTCTGGGGAAGTTGTCATAATGTTCTATGTACGTAGTACAGTCATGTACATAATCTTCTTTCTCTACTGGTTCTGCTATGAATGTAGCTGGGTTTACAACTCTGCACCTTACTACTTTTATCGCCAGATTTGAGATAATTACCTCGTATCCAGATGCTCTCTGCGTGGTCAATGTGCACTTGGGCTTTTCAAGAATTGCAAAAAGGCTATGCTCCACGTACAGTGTGGTTTACAGTCCATTGTAACATTTGCTGACTCCCCTAATGCAAAAGCAGCAGCAGTCAATGCTTGTTCACGTGGATAATAACCTCTCATTACTGTATCTAGATGCCCACTGTATTACGCCCTAGGGTTTGTGCCCCAGGGTTATTTTCTGTGTGAGCACTGCCGTCATCACCTCTCCATTGGAGTGTGAGAACAAGAAAAATGCTGCATTGTAATCTGGGATCCCTAACACTGGAGCTGTGCATAGTGCCCCTTTCAGTTCCTTGAATGCCTCAGTCATCTTCCTTGTCCATGTCAGTTTACCATCCTCCCTCTTGGCCTCCCAGAGCCCGCTTAAAAGAAGTCTAGTATATGTGCTGTAATCAAAAACCCAGGCCCTGCAATAATTACAGCGACCCAAAAATAATGACTGTATTTCTCCAACAGTCTTGGGTGGTGGCATTCTGAAAATTGCCTCTGCTCTTTCAGTATTGTAGTTTCTCCTTGTCCACCTTGTAACCATGTTCTGCTAGCACTATCAACAAATGCACCGAGTCCTTCTGACACTGCTCTTCTCACTTGCCACATATCAAAATGTCATCTACAAACTGAATTACTGTTCTGCCTAAATGATTGTTCCCTAGGTCCATTTGAAGAATCCTATTGAATATAAAAGGTGATTTGCAGTGCCCTTGAGGAAGTCTAGTATGTTTCCACATTTGATTTCTATATAGAAATGACATCAGATACTGTGACTCCTCGTGAAGTGGGATACAGAAGAAATTGTTCTTCAAATCTATCACCATGAAATGAGTAGCTTCCAGCAGAATGCTACATAGTATTGCCACTGGATTGTGAATTAACAGGAACTCTGCTTCAACAATGTTGTTCAGAGGGCACACATCCTTAATAAAATGCCACAATCCCCATGTCACCTTCTTCACCGGGTACACAGCTGTGTTACACTGTGATTCTAATGGCATCAAAATCCCTTGCTGCACTAACTCAGAAATTGTCTAAAGAATACCTTTCTCTGCTTCCCAAGATAGCAGGTATTGCTTTGCTCTTGGTAAAACTGTCCCTGTTTGAGCTTCATTTTAACAACTCACACCACTTTCAACAAGCTATCATCATATGGGCTGTTGGTCCATAACATGCTTGGCACACACTGGCATAACATGCCCTCCCCCACCACCACATGTCCTGGGAGGGGGCCCCCTTGGACTAAAAAAAACCAAACATTTTCTTAGCCACTCTGCCTTCATAAAGAAATTGTATCTATTACAGCGTAACAGAAATAATTTCTTTATGAAGGCAGAGTGACAAAAAAAAAAAACGATTTCTTTTTTAAGTCAGAGGGCCCCCTCCCCACCCCATGACATGAAAGCCTCTAGGCTGGGGCCCTCCATGTCATGGGGTGGGGGAGCTCTAGGACTTCTTTTTAAGTCACTCTACCTTCATAAAGATATTATTTCCATTATGGTTTGATCCTTAACGGAAATTATTTCTATATGAAATCAGAATGACTTCAAAAAGAAACCATATCTATTTGAAGTAATGTGTGTGTGAGTTAGTGTATGGTGAAAGGGTGCACACTTAAATGTATAGGTGGCTGCCTGTGTGAGTGTATGGTTAATGGGTGCACACTTGAAGGTGGTTCTACGTAATTTCGCCGAATGATTTTACATCGTGGGACTTTTCATCGCCACCCTTTCATCGCCCAAAACTCCTTTTTTTATTTGTGGGGGGGCTTTGACCCCCCAAACCCCTACTTACTTAAATAATCATACCCCAAACCGCACCAAACACCCCCCCCATAAAAAAGTAAAAAAAAAAGGTTTTTGGTGATGAAAGGGTTGGCGATGAAAAGTCCCATGCGTGTATACCCTTAAAGGTATAGGTGGCTGCCTGCGTGAGTGTCTGGTGAAAGGGTGCACACTTAAATGTATCAGTGGCTTCCTGTGTGAGTGTATGGTGAAAGGGTGAACACTTAAAGGTATGGGTGGCTGGGTGTGCGTGTTGCATGTATGGTGAAAGGATGCACATTTAAATGTATGGGTGGCTGCCAGGGTGTGCCTGTATGATGAAAGGGTAGACACTTAAATGTATAGGTGGCTGACTGTGTGAGTGTATGGTGGAAGGATGCATGCTTAAATGTATAGGTGGCTGCCCGTGTGGTGAAAGGGTGCACACTTAAATGTATGGGTGGCTGCTTGGGTGTGCCTGTATGGTGAAAGGGTACACACTTAAATGTATGGGTGGCTGGGTATGTGTCTGTGTTTATGTTGAATGGTGTGGGGGGTGTTAACCCTTCAAATGTTTGGAGAAGTGCTAACTTCACAGGCGGTGGGGAGGGTAAAACTTATTTGTATGGGGCATCTAACTTCTTTATGCATTCTAAGTGCATTCTAGTGCAGCTTCAATGTTACAAGCAGTTAACGCTCTCCTTTAAGTCTGAAAGCACCCACATATGGACTGCTGTGAGAATAAGTTGTCACTTGTCCCCTCTCTACCCTTCCAATCACTTCCCCGGCATGCAAATACTAAACTCACATCAAGATTTCAATTGCCTAAAGAATTATGCATTTGAATGCAGGTACTAACAGTGAAATGCTTTACGTTAGTGATTGCTGGGACTTTGTTAAAAGCAAACCCAGTGACTAAATTTGAACAGAACTATATACCTCAGTCGGTCATGCTAGCACAGGCATCAGTGCAGATATGGGATAAGAATAATTTACCTCAAGGCACAATGGTGCATTGTTCTGAAATTAGTGTTTTGGGAGGGAATCCTTTCCTGCGCCTGTGTGCCATTGTGTATCCAGATTAGGAAAGCCCACAGAAATCCTTAGCGTGTCCAGTCCTGTCTGTTACTGCTGATCTGGAAGAAGAACCCCAGGTAGGTATACCAATAGGAAATCAAACGTTTTCATTTATGATAGACACAGGGAATACAAAATCTTGTATCAGGAAATGTGAGTTTCCCTTAGCAGGTAAAATTATGGACACGCAGGGATTTTCTGGGGCCATCTTGTCGGTTCCATACATGGAGGATCTGCGTATCCAGGTGAGTAATCAAAATAAAAATATCTGCTCGCTTGTTATATTGTACGGATACACCAGTGAATCGTTTGGGTAGAGACATTCTCAGCAAACTAAATATGATCATTGCTTTCACAGAGAAAGGTATTGTATGCTCAACTCCAGGGTTGTACCCAGTAAGAACGACACTACTTCTGCATTCATGTTACAGTGATAGCGCGATAATGGGGTGCCTGTGCATGCAGCTCCATTCTTTTATGGGGCCATGGTTGTGCTAGGATGGGCCCCTGGGATTCCAGACAGAACTTGGCGAAAACCACTTGAATTTTGGTTCAGCCTGCAAATTCACAAGAGATAACACCAGGTATCAGTGTTACTATAATTTTAGAAGCAGTGATTATAAAAAAAAAAGACAGTGGCCCTCATTACGACCCAGGCGTTGGACCATGGTGCTATTAGCACCATGGTCCATGCCGGTAACTTACCGACTCCGCCATGGCGGAATGGGGAATTACTGCCCCATTCCGAGGTTGGCGGGCGGTAATTCCCCATGCCGCCATGGCCCTTCCCCATTCCCATTTTTGCCCCATAGGGCTCAATGGGAATGGGGAAGGCGCTAAGTACGGTGCCGAAAATTGCGGCACCGTACTTAGCACCAAGGTCCCTTTGTGGGTTGGTTTTTTAACGTCTGCTAAAAGCAGGCGTTAAAGTACCACCCGCAAAGGGACCTCGTAATCAGGCGTTAAGGGTTTAACGGCGCCGCCACCTTTTACGGCGCTGTTAGCCCCTTAACGCCTGGGTTGTAATGAGGGCCAGTGGTTCTATCAGGCTTCGATGAGGAAGGTGAAGAATGTTGCACAGTTCTGTGCATTGATAATCACAGGGCGTAGGATGTATACACCACTTACCCCTTTACATACTGCAGTAGATGCCCACAAATCTTTAGAGATTCTGGGCAATGAGTTTAGGGAGTACTTTAGGGACATAACCAAAGCTGTCAGACTGATAATTCACAGGTTGAAAATATTCATCAACAGTTGGCTGCATTGCAAGACGAAGGTATCAGGTCTGAACAGTCAAAGCATCAGTCATTGCTCCCAGGAGACCAACGGCCTCATCAGGGGTTGTGCATTGCTGCTCCGCCCAATCCTGAGTTTGAGTGGAAACCTGGAGATTTACCTCCAGCTCTGCACTGAAAGTAAATCTCCAGCTTTCCACCCATTTATGGCACTGTTACTGCTGGCGATATTACTGTCCGGCCATAATAGTACCGAAAAAACCCCATAGAGCCATATGGACTCATACCAAATGGGGACTAATAGCGCCACCTAAACTCGGGATCTGGTGCAAATTTCACTGGACCGAGTTGTGGTAATGCTAATACCCTTGGGCAGTATCCTGGTGCAATTACCGCCGGGATACCCCCCAACTCATGATGAGGCCCCAAGTCTTCATCAGGACATTCGTGACATGGTGGAGTGAGAGGAAGTTTTATGGCCCTTATTCAGTGTTCTATGCGACTCCAACTTCAGTCAAAGTGGACGGACATCAGGGTTGGCTGCATCTCACTGATGTGAGGTGGGACACCAGAATCCCTCCACGATTACAGGAGAAAGATAGAAAACAAGGTTAAGTATGGCATAGGAGACTTCCTTTCACTCCAGTCGGTTAGCATGGGGCTAGTGAGGATTTGAGATTAATTCTTCATGCATAATAAGAGCAATATTAATTCCAAAATGAATACTAGGATGCTCTGTTGTGCAGGTTTTTGTTTTCCTTTAGTTTTGTATCTTAACAAATCAAGGAGAAAAAAATGTAAATATTTATGAGTTCTCAAAGGGCATAGGATTTAATGAAGTATTGTTATGGTCGCAAAGAGACCTGGATGTACATTCTGTGAAAGTCTATGATGAATTGAACTTTAGTAAGATTGCAAACACGCATGGTTTCGCTGCAGAGAACATCTGGTATGGGCAAATGAAGGAGGTGGAGAGAGAGAAATCTGCAGGATCTTGTTATATCTGCTCACTCATTCCCCACACCTTAGGCATACCGAACTTATTTATTTCATATGAAATAGAATCTAGAGCTGCACTGTGTTTGGTGCACCTCGCCTTATGTCGGGTTCGAGGGCAGTTCCAAGGGCAGTCTGTTAGGGCTTCTGTAATTCCTGTCTATGTAGATGAATGTATAAGAAAAGATGTTAAGGCGCAGGAAAATATTGTAAGTTGTACCAGAATGGTACAACTCAATCTCAAAGGCTCTATTGTATGGCAGCAAGGTGTGAACAGTTGTAAAGCTAGTGGAATGAGCGGCTATACTTATGAAATGGTAGCACACATTAATGAAAATTGTCGAAATATCTGAAACTATCATATACGATGTCTGACATGGCTGAAGGATAGAGAAACCTGTTAAGAATCAGCTCATTATATGTTTTTCTCTGTGTTTTAAGGGCTCTGGCACAGTGCCTGTTGGCACTAATGGAAACTTCAGTCGCACAATACACCTTGCTAACCTGGCTCAAGCAACATCTGCATTGTTTGACAGAGCGTGGACTTGTGGAGCAAATTTCCAACAGGTGTGTGCAGTTTGACTACACTGCAGGTTCCCATCTACATGGTTCTTGAAAGAAACTTGACGTTTGGAAGTACGGTATCAAAAGCTGTATCTGTGCCTACCTTGCCACATGTGCCCCTTGCATCCTTTGAGTTTCAGGATGAGAACAGTACATCAAACATTTCTGAGCCTATGGAGATCGAACTTCCTAGTGAGGTCAAATGCTCAAATTATGTTTCGGCAGCATCTACAGAAGCACTTAACAGGACTCCTGAGCAGTATAGACTTTTTTTAGCAAGGCTGAGATGGTGTTTGCCTCATTCCTGGTCCCGGGGGCCCAAGCCATAGCAAATGCGAAATGGCTCCAGATTACCTGGTTCAAACTGCTTTTGTTGGTAAACTCTTCACAGTTAGCATGTAGTGCCATCAATGAAGAAATGTGTGCTTTGGGGCTTATGACATTACAGAATTGCTACGATCTCCTTACTGCTATGAAGGGCGGGGTTTGTAGCAAAATTGGTAGTTCATGCTGCAACTACCTACGATGGCGAGAATGAGAAATTTGAGCAGACTATTACCACAATGCACAAACTGAAACAGGCCACAGAAAGTGAGGCTGTTATTCAGTCAGATTCATGGATTGAGTTTTGGTTCATGAGGCTTTCGTCATGGATGAACCCTGCATTGAAGATCCTGATTCTAAGCATCATTGCATACTGTGTATTTTTTCTTTGTCAAGTTTTTTTCTAGATGCTGTTCCTTTAACATGCCAAAAACTGCTCATGTAATGTCTGCCAACCTGACCAAGACTAGGGCCACCACCATTTCATGCCATGTGGGTACTCAAAATATAAATTGGGAATTAATTGGGGGTTCAGATTTGGGTCCAGGAAATGTATTAGTTAAGGAATTAACAACTAAAGGCAGGAATGTTGGGGTAGATGGATTTTATCTCAATGGCAAAGAGAGGTTCATCATATTAATGGTATGAAGGAACAAGGATGGATGCAATATTGTTACAATGTTGCAGTTTTGCATGTATCTAGAATAGTTAATTAAGGTTTATTAAAGGTTGCTTTTAGTGTTACTGTGTGTCTAGTATGATATATTTAGATGTCCTTACATGTGGCAACATAATGAAGATATTGGGCCTCATTCCAAGTTTGGAGGTAACCACGCCACTATTTGCGGCATGGCTGCCTCCAAACTCGTACCGATTCCGCCCTGGTGAATGGAGCAATTACGGTCCATTCCAAGGTTGGCTGGACCGGTAATTCCCCATTCACCAGGGCCTTTCCCCATTCCCATTTGAGCCCCCATGGGGCTCAATGGGAATGGGGAAGGCGCTAATAACGGTATCGTAAATTACGGTACCGTTATTAGCTCTAAAGTCCCTTTGCGGGTCCCCTCCTTAACGCCTGCTAAAAGCAGGCATTAAGGAAAGACCCGCAAAGGGAACTCATAGTAGGGCGGTAAGGGTTTAACCGCACCGGTCTCGTTACCGGTGACCGTTAACCCTTACCACCCTACTTGTAATGAGGCCCTATGTGAACATAATATGGGAGCACATTGCACAACTTAGCGCAATGAAATTTAATGCACAGAGCTTCATATGAAGTGGAGAAAGGCTCTTGAATGGCAAACCCATTATGAGATTATGTGGTTGTTTTGAACACACAAGCTGAGGCCTGGATTTGTGAAATAGATTTCTAGCTTGTTTGGAAAACTGGCTGGCTAAGGGAAAAGGTATCAATTGGCAGAGTGGCAGCTGCAACTACATGGGAGCAGCTATTTGGAGCTGAAAAAGAATACAGAGCGATAGGCCCAATGTTTCCAGCTTGAAAATTGTTGTTCTAGTGGCTATAGAAGCATCTGCCACCTGACAGTGTCAATCTGGGGTTAGTGGCTAAAATTGTAAAAGGGTGGCTGGAGTAGGTCCAATAGATTAGCAAGGAAAAGAGTATGATGGGAGGAGGCCAGATGGATTGAAAGGTGGTCGTATAATGAAATGGACACTAAGAATAAGTATCCAGGGTGTTAGAGTGTTTGGAGAAACAAAGAGATTGTGCCCAATCAAGGGAGCCTTTCGTTAGCTCTTTATAGCCCCATAAAGTGTCCATACATAAACCATGCATGTCAGATTTAGCAATGCAGGTCTGTGACCAAGTGGAAACAGTACTGTGACTGTATTGTGTGTCTTGCAAGAAGGAGCCCAAGAAGAGGGTTGGGCTTGTATTTGAAATGTCATGAAATTGTATCTCTAAGGGGATGGTGCCGCAGTGAAGGCATTAATGAGATTGTGGGAACTAGATTTCCTTGTATGGGGCTGAACCATTTGTATTATGGGTGATGACTTTGCAAGGGAACATGAGGGTAATGTGGGAATGTGTTAATTGTTCTGGGAATGTATATATACTGTATCTGTTCTGTGTTTCAGAGAGACTTAGGTTAGTTCAATCGCCAAGGAGTTGTCTAGCCTCTCTCCAGTGGCCGTTGTGAAATAAACTTGGTTTAATGACATTGTGCATTCACATGTTGAGAGGTGGACTTTTTTAGAGTGCATAGAGCTGAGGTCAGCACTTACAACCCATAAACTGGTAAAACTAGCAATTGGCACAATGCCCAGTTTAAATTTTAAATACATCCTAAATGCCCGTGGGGGATGAATTTGTTCAAATAATGTTTCTATTCCTAAGGATGTTTAATATTTGCAGTAATCATAACCTGTAGTAGTGCTCATGGATCTAGAAGTAGATATTACAGTACAAGATTTGGTATCTTTTTTTAAGCATACTACTAGAGTTTGAATTTTATCCATAAAATAATAATTAAAATGTTTGACCTGAAAGGGGAAAAGGATGAATAGGGGAAGGATTAGCAGAGTGCTTAAAATGTTCTCATGGCTAATTTGTTGCAGAGTTGATTTTATTTATGAGATGCAGCTTTATAAATATGTTATTTACCTATTTCGTCAAAAGTAGGTGTGTGATTGGCTATGAAGTAAAAGACTAATCTAAAGGAAAAATATGGGTTGATACCATGATAGCTTGGGACTGTTTCCTCTTGAATAGATGGCTAGCGGGTGATATTCCAGAGAAATGTACCTGGAGGTCTTGGATTAAAACCGCAACGTTAGATTACTTCTTCTGTAATTCGCTGGCTCTAACTCATGTTAAGAAGCTAGAAAAAACAGATTCAACCTTTAGTGATTATGCCACACTTACACTTACTATTCTGGGAAACAATGGCCCAATGCAATAAAAGGAGAATTGACGAACTGGAAAGGAATGTTGCTGGCAGTAGGATACGATGGACTGAACAAAGTATTAATACAGCAGGAGCTTATTTAATCTCACAGGCCGTAAAGCTGCCATCTATGGCAGTTTCTCTAACAACTGATGGGATTGAGGAAATGATTAAGGACTGTACCTCAACACTGGTGGTACAAAAAGGCCATCACATCTTGCTCACCACAAAGAATAAGAAATATCAGTTTGATAAACCCATTCATGAATCGAAAAAGTCCTTAAGGCGAGAACTTAGAGAGATCAAGAAATATGCCAGCTCTCCCTCTGAAGCTAGAGGTGCATCCCGAATGGCTAAAGACAGATACCGGAGATGGGTAAAGGACTGGGTATTTTTTGGTAGAAATGCACAATGGAAATACCTAGTCTCTATTGCTAGCACCAGGGACTCACCTAAGCTCTGGAAATCGCTGAGCACATTAACTTCTAAATCTACATCCCATGGGATCTCTGCAATTGGGGAACAAGTATGGCTGAGTCTTATTAGTAATATTTTCTATGATCCCGCTAGTCCCAATGATAATTATGTATGGTAACATTTTGGATATGTTTTTCTTTAGAAGAAATGAGGCTGAAAATTGGTTCTCTAAAGGATTCCAGAGCTCCGGGCCCAAATGGGCTACCCAATGCCATTATAAAAAGCAATGTGACCTTTTTGGTGGAACTCTTATACTGCTTATAAGGTATGGTATGGTATGCCAGGAAGGGCAGATTCCTAATTAGTGGCGTGGCTCCATTCTCGTACCAATTCACAAGAAGGGGTCTAGAACATGACCAGATAACTTCAGGTTACTAGCTATGCTACATACAACTGGAAAATTGTGTGTATCCTTGTTATTAGATAGATTAACAAATTGGGTAGATTCAAGCGAGTAACTTTCAAAAGGGCCTTTGTGCAGGCTCATGTACTGGCCACCATCTTTGGCTATTTGATTCACTCACCAAAACAGCTAAGAGAACAGATCAACTGGGCCTTTATGTGGCCATGATAGATTTTTGGGCCGCTTAATAGGGACAAGCTCTGGGCCAAAATGAATCAGTTGGGATGCCCTGAGGATCTGCTATTGGCTACTATGGGTTTACATAAGAATACTACAGTGCAAATTAGGTTGGACAATAGGGGATTAATGTCTGCACCGTTGAGAACAAATCGAGGGGTAAAACAAGGGTACTCACTTGCCCCGTTGTTATTTAATATATATCTATCTGAGTTACCCAAAGCACTGGAATTGGCCCATACCTGCCCGTTTATGGGAACTGCTGTTTCCTGCCTTTCCTACGCAGACGATCTTATCATATTCAATCACACGTTTGCTGGCCTTAAAAGAGCAATGGAAGTGATTCAAATGTATGCTATGGAACACAACCTAATTTTGAACTTTGAGAAAACCAAAGTAATGCATGTTTCTAATGAGCGAGTGTCTATTCCTACCTTGGTCATAGATGGAAATATAGTAGCGCGTGCCCATAGCTATACATACTTAGGAGTAGAATTTACCACCAAGATTATTTAGAATTAATTGAAGCAAGAAAACGTAAGGCCATAGTGACGTTGAATATGATTTATAGATATATGGGAGCGGCCTCAGGCTTCAGTTTCCAGGGTATTCTCACTCTTCATAAACAATGCTTTTGCACTTCAGTATTATATGGACTGGAAGCGATCTGTATGTAGGATTTTTCCTGGTTAGGCGTACTGGAAGGGAGATTCTGGTGGAAAATGCTGGGCTTGGTCCTAGCATCCCGATTGAAATGATCTGTTTAGAGTTGGGACTTACGTCACTGTCTGCCATGGCAATTAAGAGGAGAATTCTGTTATACTTTTTTTACATTTTTTTTATAACAATTTTATTGATTTATTCAAAAAAAAAAACAATACAAACCAAAACCCGCAGTGCATATATCAACGGCACAATTGTTCATTACTTAATTTCGGTCACTGCTCCCCTTATCCCACCCCCCATTACGAGCCTATTTGTTCCATGCACTCTGTATCTGCATAGCGTGGTGGGGTCTCACGTTCCGTGGATTCTGTCTGGTCTTGTATATTTCCAAACAATTCCGCTATTAATGATCTCTATGCCATCAGGGTTCCCGCCTCCTCCTCTCCCCCTCCATTGCTCGCCTCTTGCCATACCATGGTTTCTGCCTCTGCCCATTTCTGCAACTCCTTCCACCACACCTCCACCCGTGGCCTGTGACATGTCTTCCATCCCATGGCAATCCTTTTTGCAAGCACATATGCTAAATCTTTCAATTTACTAACATGCTTAAGCTTCTGCGATCTGCGGAACCCCCCCAGCAAGCAGGCCCAGGCTGTATCTATAATTATAATGACTCCCTTTTCCGCCAGTTTCTTTGCCACTTCACCCCAGAAATGATCAATTACTGGGCATGACCAAAACATGTGCACCATGCCAGCCTTTTCTTCATCGCATTTGGGACATGCTTGTCTCCCAGCATTTTCAAACCTAGATATCTTTTCGGGTATCATATATGCCTTGTGCGTAATATATAGTTGTATCTGTTTTAGTCTCGCATTTCTTGACACCTTCTTGTGGTACCCCAGGGCGCGTTGCCACATCCCGTCTTCTATCGGGGCTCCTACTTCCGCTTCCCAGTCCAGTCTTAATTGTGTTAACTCCTTCCCGACTTTTGACATCATCATCTCATAAAGTCTAGAGATCTCATGCCCCCCCTCCGTTATATCATATATTACATCTATAGTAGCGTCTGGTTCTTCTTCCAGCACCGTTTCGGGCCATGTTCTCTTGATTCTCTGCACCATCCTGTGATATGTGATATATTGGCCCGTGTGTAACCCCATTTCTTCCCTCAGCACTTCAAAATCTATGATTGTTCCCTCTCGCCAGATATCTCCCATCGTCACTAACCCAACCGACTCCCAGTGGTTCCTGATTATCATCCTCAGCTGCTTATCTCCCCCTGCCAGTGCAACTAGTGGTACCTGCGGGGAGCATGGGGATGGGTTCCCCATCATCTGGCACGCCCGGTGCCACATCTTCCACCCTAGCATCATCATTTTAGGGCGCTCCCCCATTTCTGTCTTGGGCAGCCAGATCATCTCTTTTAAATAAAATGTGGCACAATCATGTCCAAACAGCCTGGATTCGGGGGTCAGTTCATCTGAGAGCCATTTGGCAATATATTGCAGTTGGTTCGCTGCATAATAGACATCATAATTAGGCAGTTTTATTCCCCCTTTCTCATAAAAGTTCTGCAACTTCCATAGTGCCACCCTATTCCGGGTACCATGCCACAGGAAATCCCTACACATGCTATTCAGTTTAGTGAAAATCAGGTATGGAATATTCCCAAAATAGTGCAGGAGCCTAGGTAGGACCACCATCTTAAGCATTGCCCCTCGCCTCATCATTGCTAGGGGCAACTTCGCCCAGAATTTCATACACTTCTCGATTTTCTCAATGGCTACCTTGCTATTATGCGTGTGCTCCTCTTCCACCGTGTGGTACACGTCTATCCCAAGATACCGAAATGTACTGACCACCCATGGTATTTGTAACACTGGTAACCGTCCCACCGGGATTCCCTTATAGCTCCCTAGCGGGAAAATACTAGATTTTTGGGGATTCACCGCTATACCAGACAGCCCTGCGTATCTCTCCATCACTTTCAGAATGTACTGGAGATTTTCTTCCGGGTGCCTCAAGTACAGTAGCAGGTCATCAGCATACAAGGAGATCAAATGTCGTTCCCCTCCCACCTCGATACCTATAGTGTCGTATTGTTGTCTAAGGTATATTGCTAGGGGCTCTAGGGCCAATTTATAGAGCATTGGGGACCATGGGCACCCCTGTCTGGTGCCTCTACTGAGTTGCCACCTTTCGGATATCACTGATCCTGTTCTGACCCTAGCTAGCGGTTCACTATATAGCATCTTTGCCCACCTTATGTATCCAGACCCCATTCCATAGCACTCCAGGGCCGCCAGCAGCCACGGCCACTTGACCGAATCGAAAGCCTTAACCGCGTCCAAGGACACAATTGCCATTTCGCCCTCTTTCTTATTCCCCCATTCAACAACCCGTTGGAGTCGTCTATGATTATGAGTTATATTTCTGTTCGGGACATAGCCCGTCTGGTCAGGGTGTATTAGTTTGCCAATAACTCTCTGCAGTCTGTTTGCCAAGCAGCCATCAATATCTTGCTGTCCTGGTTCAACATAGACAAAGGTCTGTAAGAGCCACAGCTATGCCCAGGCCTATTGGGTTTGGGAAGTGGTATTATAATTGCTTCTCTAAGTGACTCCGGTAGCCGTCCCACTTCAAACGCCTTATTTAACATTTCTAACATTGGGGGGAGCACTTCCTCCTTATATACTTTATAAAATTCACTTGGGAACCCGTCCGCCCCCGGAGTCTTAATAGTAGGCAGCTGCCTCACCACTTCTTCTAGCTCCTCCAAAGTAATCGGTGCATCCAGCTCCTCTCTTTCCTCAACACTTATCATAGGCAGTCCTATGTCCGCTAGTGTTTCAGTTATCTCCTCAAGACTACTTCTCTCCTCATCCCCATACAATATCCTATAATAATCTGCAAACTACTGATTAACTCTCTCTTGGGTGTCAGCTACACTACCATCCTCTCTCGTTATCGTTCTAATAGTTGGTCTGGGAGTTTCGCTCTTGTATAACCATGCCAACAGCCTTCCTGTTTTATCCCCTCCCACATGCTGTCTCTCTATGTATTTTTTCTAGTTGAGGTTGCACAATCTTTCCCATTGCTACGTACATTTCAGCTGCAGTTTAAGTATCAACTCCATGTCTCCACTTCCTCCCTTCAATGCCTTTTCCAGTTCCCTTTCCATTTCTTGTAGGTCAGCCAAGATCCCACCTTGCAGGCCCTTTGATTTTGATATGGCTACAGCTCGCAACACCACCTTGAAGGCTTCCCATAATGTGCTTGCCGAGTCAACGCTACCCGTATTCATCTTAAAATAGTTTGTAATCTCCTCCCTTATATCTTCCCTGAAAATGGGATCCTTAAGTGCCTCTGCCCGGAGACGCCATGTCGGAATCCTTGCCCTCGGGGGGCAGTATTGCCACCCAAGAACCAGGGGCGAGTGGTCCGAGAGGACCCTCGCTTTATATTCCACCTGAGTAATTCCTGTTACTACCTCCGATGTAGCAAAGATATAATCCAGCCTCGTATGTAACTGCTGCGGGGCGGAGTAGTGTGAATATTGCCTATCTTGGGGGTGTCTCGTTCTCCACACATCTGCCAGATCAAAGTTGTCTAATAAAGTCTGCAATGCTTTAGCCGCTGGGGTGGGTCTATCAATCTTTCCATCTGATCTATCCACCCTGGGGTTTAATACGCAGTTAAAGTCCCCATCCTAGATCACCGCACTACCCATACACATACTAAGGTTAGTACACAGAGTTCTGAAATATGCTGCCGTATTCTGATTGGGGGCATATGTATTTACAATGCTTATCTCCCTATTCTCCACCAATCCCCTCAATATGACCATCCTCCCATCCGCTTCCGGGACTAGTCCTGGGATATTACACAGGCCTTCACTGTGGCTCTCCGGCCCCAATAGTCTGGCATGCCCATGAGCCCTGGACACCACCACACCAGGACCCGACAGGGCCCGGCAGCTGCCCGGCGCCCATGGTAGTGCCCTCTCTCCAGTTCCAGATCAAGTGCCGACACCAGCTACCCTCTGAATCCTGCGGGTGCTGCTTATGTTCCGGAGTGGCCCGTGCCGCTGGGCCTCCTTGTGTATGTTACAGGGACATTCAGTGCAGGGGCCCTGTCTAAGCAGCCTGTTGGTCGCTATGCTGCATCTGATTACTGGCATGGGGGCCTCCTCATCTCATAGCTGATTCCAGCACTGGTGTCATATTCACACGTCTCCCGGCCCAAGCTGCCCAGTTATATTTTCCCACCCACCTCCGTTGTCAGCTGCAGCTACTGAGCTGCCGTAGATGTCCTGCTGTATGGGGGGTTCTTATTCCAGCCTTCACTTCAGGCCAGATATGTTATCCCTCTTTAAGGTATATACTGCCAAGGGGCTCAACTGTGCACAGTTCACAATGCCCTGCGTCTATCCGCTCTACGTTCCAGAGGCCGCACAATGTGTCCTTTTAATTCGCCATATTTCCACATGGCCAGCTGGAGCCCCTGACAGGGGCCGCTACTCACCAGCCCCTCCCCGGCTGTCCCTCGCCCGGCCCGCCACCGCCCCCCAGGCAGTCCGGGTCCCACTTCACTGGGCAACCGATCCGGCGTCTCCGAATCAACTGTCTCACTGGCATCAGCACTGCGCTGCACAAGATCTCCCGTGTAGGGGCCTGTGCTTTCATCCGCGCCGCCAGCCAGGAGCATCTCAGGATGTTCCAACGAAGCCATCCCAGCGCTCCGCCGGGTGCCCCGGGACCCCAGGCGCTACGAATCCCAGGCACCTATAGTCCGGGCACGGCACTCCGCTGCCCCGCCCGGACTCTGATGTGGCTGCTCCCTCCACAGCGACGCGGCCTCGTCCGCTCTGTCCTCGCTCCCCCCATCTCAGGCACGGGGGCTGCGCGAGCCTTTGTCCTTCCTCGGGCCACCAGTTCGTACATCGCCGCCACCAGCTGCAGGCGATCGCACTTCAGATATGCCACCGCCGCAGTCTGCGCACTCTTGGGGCCGAAATAAATTGGCGCTCCCGTCTGTGTCTCTGGTCTCTGCCTGCACACCGGCTCCGCGGGGTCACCCCCGACCAGTTCTTCAACTGCTACCAAGCAGGATGCCTCACGCTCTGGGCCACTATTGTCGGCGCGGCGTGCGCAGTTCCGGCCAGCTCTGTCCTCCTCAGCCTTGCGGACCATGTATGGCCCTTTGTTTGTGAACGGCCATCTTGGATAATATCCTTTCACAGACTGATCGTCTCCTCTTTTAAGCTCCAGTTTCTTCGGTATGCAATCTCATAGGCTGTTTGAGCACTCGTTATGTGCCCCCAGCCTTCATACTCCTTGTGATGCGCTGTGGACATGCACATCCACCAAAAACCATCGTTTTTCCTCAGGATCACTGCCGGATCTGCAGGAGCTCCTTTGAGGAACGTCCTTTCACGTAGCCATCTAGCCACGCCCCCCAGAATTCTGTTATACTTGAAATCCTGTGAGGCTCCAGTCTGCCCATTGTTAGATCTATTGGGCCAACAGCTACCTTCCACGGCCCTCGACTCAGTGCCATCCCTCACCCAGGCAAGCTTTGCAGTTATGGGTTGGAATCCAGTGTGGGAAGATAGCTGGCAGGAATTGACTAAGAATGCTATGCGCAAGCTCGAGCAATGGGACTGGTGCGCAAATTATGACCATCTTGCTAGTCTCACTAGCTATCGCACCATAATAGACCACCTTGACCATAATTATAAAAAAAGCAATGTTATATTCAACTCTGTTCTTTGCCCAAACTGCGCAGGTTCCTGCTACTATTGAGAATTGGCAGATGCTATTGTCAGCTAGTATTGGGCAAGAGCAGGGAATCTCTAAAGAGGGGGAGGTTGCTGCCTATGTGGCCTACCAGGTCAATTGAAGACTGCCCATCATATTATTACTCAGTGCAGGGATTATGGTCCACTTTACATGAATATGCTTGGCTCCTATGTTTCCGTCCTTAACAGTATTCCTTTTGACGATATTGTTTGAATAATGGTCACAAATCCATGCATATTGCCCTATTTAACATCTGGAGTGAACTCCTTAAGAAAGGAAAGGTCGGAAAAGTGATTAAAAGGGTTTAATTAGCAGAATTAGTACCCGGCGAGAGTCAAGCAGAATGCAACACACATTCTGATTGGCTCTCGCCGGGTCCTTACCCGGCCGAGAATCCTTCGATTCTCGGCCGGGACTCCAGCTGCCTTGTCCTCGGCGGGGGGGCGTGGCAGCCCCTCAGCCAATGAGGAGGCTCAAAGCAGGGCCATCCCCGCTCCGAGCCTCCCCACGGCTGAGAGGCTGCCTCCGCCTCCCGCTGGGGACTCGGGTAAGCTTTTTTTTTCCCTTCCCTGAGGGAAGTTCCCTCCCTCCTCCCTACCCCACCCCACTTACCTTCTTGCTCCTGCGTCCCTGGAGGGGGACGATGGCAGCCTTCAGCAGTGTGGAGACTCCGCGCCTCCACACAGCTGGAGGCTTCCATCGTCCCCTGGCAGGGACGAAGGTATGTTTATTTTTATTTTTTTTTCTCCCCCCTTTCCCTCCCTCCCGCCCTCCCAACCCCACATACCTTCTGCTTCTTTTTATTTCGGGAGCGGACGCGCTGGGAACACTTGTGTTCCCAGCGCGTCCGCTCCCGAAGGCCGCCATGGAAAGATAAAACAGACTCCCGTTTTCCCTTTCCTGGCGGCCATTTTCTTGGTCTTTTTTTTTTTCCTGTCCCGAAACGCAGCGGCTTTTCGGGACAGAAAAAAATGCTTTTAGTGCCCCGGTCACGCATATAATGCGGGCCGGGTACTAATAGCAATATGACCCTCGCGACAGGGGCATTACCGACTCAGGTAATGCCCCGGGGCCTTCGTTAAGGCGTCGCTTCACTCGGGCCTATAACTATGGGCCCCGGGGCATTACCTGAGTCGGTAATGCCCCCGCCGCTCGGGTCATATTGCTTAATTAGGACCTGAAGGTTGTTGTGTTGTTGTGTTGTCTTATTTGTATTATATGTTAGTTATGTCCAATATTAAGCGCATGTAGATGAGACGAGCTAGATGAACTGTGATATGTGTAGAACTGTGATATGTGTAGGATATTGGTTTGTTTAAATTTGAAAATGTATTTATTATATATGGAAATGTTTTAATTGTATATGTGTACGTTTTAATAGTATATTTGTAATTCCTATTTGTATGTGTTGAATGTTGTTTGTATATTATGATAAAGCTCATTGAGCTATGAACATAAATACATTTAATATGTGATTTGTACAATTAACGGAAGGTGATCGAGTATGTTCACATCAGAGCACTTACACCACGTGTTTAAAAAAAAGCAGATTTTTTGTTTATCTTTTTTAACTGAGAAGATTAACAAAGAGAAGCAGGGTGTGGATGGCCATGAATTTAATACAGCGGGGCAAGAAAACCAGGCAATTCTGAAGCAAAAGAAAGATAAACTGAAGTCAAGATATTGACATCCCCACAAGGAGGAACAACATCCTCACTGTGCAGACAAGAAAAAGGTTAAACCGAAGAGGAATGTAAGGTTGTAGAAGTAGAAGACTGACACACATTGTGGCATGGTTTTGGTTAATAGTTTTTTTAGTTATGCAAAAAATAGAAAACCCTATCTGACACTATTTCTAAGAGGGGTTTCCCTGCCTCAACTAAAGCCTAAGGAATGTGTCAGGATGTCAGCCTGAAGTAAAAGAGTTCACCATCCTGTGTCCACAAACCTATTTCCAACCCTTATACTTATAAACTCAGCTAAGGAAAATGGGTGGTCTTCATGGCCCAGAAGATTGGCTCCTTTTTTTCTGGATGATGGCCGAAGGGACACCTCTGGGTGATGCAAGCGAAATGTTCTTCTCAAAGGATACAAATCAAAACTCTCAAAAAGGTTCTTTGGATTGAGGTTCCCATAAGGCACACTGAACACAAAGGGCCTCATCACAAGTCCAGCGGTAACCCTTAAAAGTAGCTGTAAGGGAATTAGCGCCGCCAATACTGCTCCGCCGGATCATGAGCCGGTGCAAATACTGCCAACAGGAAAATCAGCTGGTGCTATCACAGCCGGCGCAATTACAGCTGGCGCTATCAAAGTCGGTGCCATTACAGCCGACCACATGAGGCGCAAACACAGCCGCATCCAAAGTCCATGGCCGGCGGTATTAACTCCGAAAAAAGGCGCAAATGCTGCAGAAAACACAGAACAGTTACCTCCAGGCCCCTGCTGGAGGTAAATGAACAAAGGTGCCTGGAACTAAGCCACAGGTGACCCCAATCCCAGGGGGCTACTTAAGGCACACCCCTACGACAAACACGGTTCACAAAACGATGCTGCCACTAGCCACTGTGAGCTGGGACAGGCAGCTGGTCATGCTGTGTTTGGAAGTAGAGAGGCTGGCCAACTAGGACAGCGCACAGGGAGTACAGGGGCCAGGGTGGGCAGGAGGAGGAGAGGCAAAGCAAGACATGCCCCGATCCCCAGGGTCAGACGCTCACCTTGCACACTCACGGACTGACAGTTGGTCACCGTGTACCGCCTCAACAGGGAGACCATAACAGACCTGTTCACCACAATACAGGACGACATAGGAAGCAGGATCAACATCCAGACAGCTATGCCCACTGCTTAAACTAGTTTCTGTCCTACAATTCCTTGGAACTGCCACCTTCCAGCACTCTGTGGCTATGATGCACAGCATGGCACAGCCCACATTCTGTGCTGTGCTGACCTAAGTGCATGAAGCCCTCCTGGGGCAAGTGCAACATCACAACTCACTGCCTACCACCTCAGCCCAGGTCAATGCCATCAAGGCACAGTTCTATGCCATAGCCCAAATGCCAATTGTGATTGCTGCCCTGGACTGCACCCATGTTGCGCTGGTGGCCCCCCAGGCCCACAAAGCAGTGTACCGAAACCGCAAGCACTACTACTCCATAAATGTGCAGGTGACCTGCGACCCCAACCTCATCACCCACTGCTGTGCCCACAACCCTGGCTCCACCCACAATGCCAGGGTCCTACAGAACAGCACACTGCCAGGATACATGGAGAGGCACAGAGGATAACAGTCTTGGATAGTGGGTGAGTAGAACAGCTAGCACACATGCGCTGTGGGTCACATGCCCAAAGGGCTGTGGGGGGGTACGAATGACCACACAAAGGCTGGCATGACAAGCAAATCCAAAATCTGTACTTGACCACCTCCCACACCGTCACACTACATACCAGGTACATTCCGATCATTTGCAGAAACACACAGGATCCCCCATTAATTGAACTGCTTTCAATTTCCACCTGTCCTGATGAAGGCCACCCTACCTACAGCATCTTCCAACTGCTTTTCGTGTCCGAAACACAACTGTGTCGACATTTCTACACAGTATTGAATGTCCATACTGTCTATTAAGCTGTTTTCTTTAGCAAATGCGATCACCCATGGATCCCAATGAATGTAATGGGATTCTCCTATGTTAACAATAATCTACGTTTATAAGATTAACTGTTTTTCTTTACATGTTTAACTGTATTATGTTCACAATGCATTTCTGTTTTAGTATTAATTTCCTTTGTCCTGTGACACATTTGGTTTACACCATTATTAATGTATATCTTACACAATTATGACATATTAGATTGTGTTGTCTATTCACTTACTGTCATGATTCCTGCCCCTCATGCCCCCAGCCCTCCAAGATGTCAGGCTGGAGTCAGGCCACGATCACCTACATGGCCCTCAAGGGCCTCTCCATCCCTCCAAAGACCCACTTGGAGTCAGACTTGGCGCTTGTGGCACCAGACTCACTCACTCCCGTAGGATAACATTGGGGATTGGACTTCTAGTGCTTTGATGGGGACAAGATGGATGCCCCCACATATTTCGGTTCCCAGAACTGCATGTGCAGTCTAGTCTTTTGGGTGTGGTTCAGCCCAGAGACACCTGGGATATCCAGAGACTATTTAAGCCGCCACGCCCAGGCTGAGAAACATGCTTTGTGTTTTCTGCACCTGCAGCATGACACTCACTGTGTTCGGATCGGTCTCCAGTAGGCCTGCATCTTTCTTCTGCGCTCAGCTCCTGCAAGAACAAGAACACCTTTAGGAACGGCCTTACTTTGCGGCGCTTCTGCCCATCATTCATCGCTTCTTCTGTTCTGCGGGCATCTTCGGCGGTGTCATTCCCATCCCGGCACGCCGCTTCCTAAGGAAATGGGAAAAGAACAGAAAAAAGGCATTAGCAAGCATTCAACAAATCTTCGCTTATTTTTAAAGACTGTACGAGCTTCAAACGCTTACCTGAATCCCAGCCGCTCTGGGGGAACTCTGTCTCCGGAACTTCTTATCCATCTGCAAGAGGGAAAAGACACTCCAGGTTAGCGTGGAAACATCTAGAGGCGCTGCATACCACGGTTACTCACCGCATTTCATCTTCATAACCGGCATCCACGCTGAAAACTTTGCAGCACCTAAAAGACACAGACAAACAACTCAGTTCTATACAAATACGAAAGGGTCGCATCGCGCATTGCGCTCTCTCTCACCTTCAGCGCTGCTCATCTCAGCAGCACGTCACCATCCCCAGACGCCGGCCATCATCTAAGGAAGGAAAGGAACGAAGTTAGAGAACTGTTCAAAAGACTAATTATACTTACCTGTCGGACTCTTGCCAGTGAAGTAACTAGGCATCAATGAGCCTGCACCAATCAACGCACCCCTGCGCTGAAAGCAGGACGGAGAGCACACTTTCCAAGAAAACAAGGTGAGCTGTGGATCAAAGGGAAGGGTTGGACCCCGGGGAAGAAGGGGTTCAAGCACACAGAGACAATAGGGAGTTAAACTCTATCAATGCTGTGTTTCAGGCCCAGTCTCCAGTCGAATAGACAACAGGGAAGGGTTTGAGGTCGTAAGAGGTTAGAACAGGCTGAGTGACGTCCCTGTGGATACCAGGTGAGCGTTACAGAACACAAAGCCTCACATCAAAATCCACCTGGGCGTCATGGAAACGTCAAAAACCGACCAGTTAGCCCACATGTTGGGGCAGCTACGTTCCAAAGTACATGCAGCCAGGCAGGAGACCAACACCCTGAAGAGAGAGCTGATAGTAGCCAAAGAACGCACTGATGATTTAAGCCGGCAACTTCTCCAGTCACAAGCAGGGAATGCACCATTGCCGGGAAGCGTGCCGTCGATGCCAGCACCATTAGCCAATCCCGTTCAGATAACCCTTCCTGGGGCAGTTCCCTTGGCCCCACCCGAACGATTTACGGGGGATCCCAAGAGGTTTGCAACGTTCATGAACCAGTGCCGCCTGCACTTCCTTTGTAGATCAGGGGCCTTTCCGAATGACCAATCACGGGTCGCTTTTGTGCTATCCTACCTGAGTGGTAGTGCCACGGACTGGTCTGTACCCTTTGTGACCCAAGATGATCCTTTGCTGCATGACTTCCTGGGCTTTCAGCAGGAGATGGAAAAGCTGTTCGCCCGTCGTACTCATGGGCAGGCATTAGACAACGAACTTCTCTCCCTACGCCAAGGGAATCAAGACCTATTAACATACATAGCCAATTTCAATAGACTCGTAGTTGAAGCAAAATGGCCAGTGGAGAAGAGAACCATGTTATTAACATCGGGGGTTGCGGGGGGAGCTCAAGGAAGTTCTTGCACAAGTAGTGAAACCCCCGAAGGACTGCTCAGAATTCATTGACCTTGTTGTTCAACTGGATCATAGATTGCAGGACCGAAGAGCAGATCGAACCCGCACAACCGAAGGTTCAGGAGAACCAATGCAAATCCGGGGGGTTAGATTCCCCTTGACTAAAGCGGAAAGGGATAAAAGGAGACAGCATCAGTTATGTCTGTACTGTGGAAGGTCAGGTAGGTCATTGCCTTAAAGAGTGCCCTGTGAAGCCACGGAGGAGGATAAAGGGGCCACGGACAAGGAAGGTACCATCAAGAAATCGGCAAACTCCCCAGCCCGGCAAGTGTAGGGGTCCACTTGTCGAGTGAAGAAAGTGAACTACAGAACTCCCATTTTTCTGTGGTCTTGATCAATCACCAACAACCATCTCGGATGCACGCAGTAAGGGCGTACATTGACAGTGGAGCCGTTGGGAATTACATCGACCAGGATCTTGCGGCAAAGATGGGGCTTCCGTTACACCCTAAATAAACCACTGACACTGATATGACTGTCGACGGCACGGAAATAGCTTCTGGTCCAATATCCCAATGCACTGCAGCTTTAACCCTTCTGTGCCAGGATGGACACCAAGAATCTATCGTTTTCGACCTCATTAAGGCACCACAGTTCCGGTTGATTTTGGGAATGCCATGGTTGGTAGCTCACAATCCTCAAATCGATTGGCGAGCAAAAGAATTGGCCTTTCCCGAGACTTGCGCCCACACATGTTATCGCCAAGAGAAACAACCAATAGACAACAGAACCTCCACGCTTGCGACTGTGGCAATTGGCACCCTACCAAGTGAATACCAGGACTTTCAAGATGTCTTTCAGAAAGAACAGGCTAATACCCTGCCACTGCATAGACTATACAATTGCCAAATCGACCTGATAACAGGTGCACAAATCCCTTGTGGGTGAATTTACGCACTCACGGAACCAGAAAACTAGCACCTGAAGGCCTATATTGACCTATACCTGGCCAACGGGTTCATCCGTCCCTCGAAGTCTCCAGCAGCCAGTCCTCTATTCTTCGTACCGAAAAAGGAGGGGGACTTGAGAATGTGCATCGACTATCGCGCACTGAACCAGATTACCGTAAAAAAAACACTACCCCCTGCCACTGATCCCCGAATTGCTTGATCAAGTGAAAGATGCCCAAATCTACACAAAACTAGACCTGAGGAGGGCATATCACCTTGATCGCGTAAAACAGGGGGACGAATGGAAAACCGCTTTTCGCACCAAATACGGCTTGTACGAATATCAAGTAATGCCCTTTGGCCTTTGCAACGCACCTGCAGCATTTCAATACTTCATGAACAATGTCCTACGGGAATTGATTGATGCCTGTGCTCTAGTGTACATCGAGGATATTCTAGTATATTCCGCATCAAAGCAGGACCACGTTAAACACGTCCGATCCGTATTGGAGAAACTCCGTCAACACCAGCTCTACGCCAAGCTCGAAAAATGCTCATTCCACATCTCCGAGGTGGAATTCCTGGGCTTTATTCTCAGCCCGAATGGAATCCAAATGGATGTACACAAGGTAGATGCTATCCTGAACTGGCCATCCCCAAATTCATTCAAGGGGGTTCAAAGTATATGCTGGGTTTTGTAAACTTCTACCGCCGGTTCATCCCAGGATTTTCGCAAATCGTGCATCCCATCACGTCATTGCTAAGGAAAAGCAACAAAAAGTTCCAGTGGACAACAGAACCCGAGGAAGCTTTCCATGAACTCAAAGCAAGATTCACATCTGCCCCAATCTTATGCCACCCTCGCCCTGATCTCCCATACCTGGTGGAAACGGACGCCTCAAGCATGGCTACGGGAGCCGTCCTCTCACAAAAGGACCCCGAAACGGGCCAGTTACACCCTGTTGCCTTCTGGGCGCGTAAATTCACACCCCCTGAAATCAATTACGCTATCACAGACAAAGAACTCCTGACCATTAAGTCAGCCTTTAAGGCATGGCGGCACTACCTCTTGGGCGCCAGACACACAATCACCGTAATAACTGACTGCCGGAACCTCCAGTACCTAAAAACGGCAAAGGCCCAATCCTCACGACAACTACGTTGGGCTCTTTTTTTTGCTGAATATGACTACGTGGTTACATTTTGACCAGGGGTGAAAATGGGAAGGCCGATGCCCTTTCCCGTATGGGGGTGGAAGAGCAAGGGTATCAGACCCCTGACCCAATAGCAATCATCCCGAGTGACAAGCTCTTAGGAATCACAGCAACCATAACTTAGAAAGAATTACATGAAGAAATCCAAAACCTGATGAGTCTGGAGCAATTACAAGCGTGGAGTGCACAAGGAGAACATTACATGATAAAAAATCAGTTGCCCTACTTCAGGAATCGTTTATTCTTACCAAACCAAGAACTACGAGAACAAGCCATGTCCGGTTATCATGATTCCTTGATCGAGGGCCACCCTGGAATTGCTAAAACCCTAGCCAAGGTAAAACGAAATTATTGATGGCCCACGTGACGTAAAGACATTGGGCCTCATTCCGACCCTGGCGTTAACCAAGGCGCTATTAGCGCCTTGGTTGACGCCATTATCTTTCTGACTCCGCCATGGTGAATGGCGGAATTACCGCCCCATTCCAAGGTTGGCGGGGTCGGTAATTCCCCATTCACCAAGGGCCCTTCCCCATTCCCATTTTTGCCCCATAGGGCTCCATGGGATTGGGGAAGGCGCTAATTACGGCACCGTAAATTACGGTGCCGTAATTAGCTCCTAGGTCCCTTTGCGGGTTGGTTTTTTAACGCTTGCAAAAAGCAGCCGTTAAGTACCAACCCGCAAAGGGAACTCGGAATAGGGCGGTAAGGGTTTAACGGCACCGGTCTCGTTAACGGTGACCATTAACCCTTACCGCCCTACTCGGAATGACCCCCATTATCCAATTCATCCTATCTTGTGGAGTGTGTGCTCAAACAAGTCATCCAAGCAGAAACCGGCTGGGCTATTACAACCATTGGAAATCCCACCAGCACGCTGGCACACGTTGTCCCTCGATTTTATTACTGACTTACCACCCAGTCAAGGGTTTAACACTATTCTTGTGGTCGTGGACCTATTTTCAAAAATGGCACATTTCATTCCTCTTAAGGGGCTCCCAAATGCTTCCACTCTGGCAAAGGTATTTCTTTAAGGCATAGTACGGCTCCTTGGGTTTCCTTCAGTTTTAGTCTCAGACCGAGGTACTCAATTCGTATCTAACTTCTGGAGAAAATGCTGCTCTATGGTCCAGATCGACATCCGACTATCCACCAGTCACCATCCCCAAACGGATTGTCAAACTGAGAGGACAAATCAGACGCTCGAGCAGTATCTGCGTTGCATGGTACACCAAGCTGAAGGAAGCTGGTTCGACCTATTATGGATAGCTGAATATGCTTATAATAATTCCCTACACACCAGCACTGGGCAGACACCCTTTTAAACCATGTATGGCAGGCACCCACGTACTTCTGAGTTGGACGTTCCTACAACCCTGGAAATTCCAGCAGTCAAAACCTTGCACATGACCATTTCTCAAACCTTTAAAGGGCAGCTGAACACCTACTTCAAGCTAAGAATCGCCAAAAGAAGTTTGCTGATCAACACCGAGCAAAGGCCCCCAACTACCAAGTGGGAGACAAAGTCTGGCTGGCGTCTAAACACGTGTCCATTAAAGGAACCCAAACTTTCCGTCCAAGATACCTGGGTCCATTCACTGTCACCTCCGTGATAAATCCTGTGGCGGTCAGACTAGCTTTGCCGTCAAACATGCAGATTCATCCTGTGTTCCACGTGTCTCTCCTTAAACCTGTTCAACCTGGGACCCGGGTAGCAACGCCACCGCAGCCAGTAGTGGTCGCCGGGCAGCCAGAATTCGAAGTCAAGGACATCCTGGAATCAAAGTACGTCAGATCCAAATTATACTACTTAGTAGACTGGAAGGGGTATGGTCCACAAGACAGGACATGGGAGCCTTGTGCGTACATCCATGCACCTCGCTTGCTTAGACGATTTTATCAAAACCATCCAAACAAATCAGGACCAGACAGAAGAGCCACCTTGAGAGGCGCCTTGGGGGGAGTGTTGTCATGATTCCTGCCCCTCATGTCCCCAGCCCTCCAAGATGTCAGGCTGCAGCCAGGCCACGATCACCTACATGGCCCTCAAGGGCCTCTCCATTCCTCCAAAGACCCACTTGGAGTCAGACTTGGCGCTTGTGGCACCAGACTCACTCACTCCGATAGGATAAAATTGAGGATTGGACTTGTAGTGCTTTGATGGGGACAAGATGGATGCCCCACAATTTTCGGTTCCCAGAACTGCATGTGCAGTCTAGTCTTTTGGGTGTGGTTCAGCCCAGAGACACCTGGGATATCCAGAGACTATTTAAGCCACGCCCAGGCTGAGAAACATGCTTTTTGTTTTCTGCACCTGCAGCGTGACACTCACCGTGTTCGGAACGGTCTCCAGTAGGCATGCATCTTTCTTCTGCGCTCAGCTCCTGCAAGAACAAGAACACCGTTAGGAACAGCCTTACCTTGTGGCGCTTCTGCCCATCATTCATCGCTTCTTCTGTTCTGCGGGCATCTTCAGCGGTGTCATTCCCATCCTGGCACGCCGCTTCCTAAGGAAAAGGGAAAAGAACAGAAAAAAGGCATTAGTAAGCATTCAGCAAATCTTTGCTTATTTTTAAAGACTGTACGAGCTTCAAACGCTTACCTGAATCCCAGCCGCTCTGAGGGAACTCTGTCTCCGGAACTTCTCATCCATCTGCAAGAGGCAAAAGACACTCCAGGTTAGCGTGGAAACATCTAGAGGCGCCGCATACCGCGCTTACTCACTGCATTTCTACTTCATAAGGGGCATCCACGCTGAAAACATCACGGCACCTCAAAGACACAGAAAAAGAACTAAGTTCAATACAAATACGAAAGGGTCGCATCGCACATCGCGCTCTCACTCACCATCCGCGCTACTCATCTCAGCAGCACGTCGCCATCCCCGGACGACGGCCATCATATAAGGAAGGAAAGGAAAGGAACGAAGTTAGCGAGCTGTTCAAAAGACTCATTATACTTACCTGTCGGACTCTTGCCAGTGAAGTAACTAGGCAGCAATGAGTCTGCATCAATCAACGCGCCCCTGCGCTGAAAGCAGGACGGAGAGCACACTTTCCAAGAAAACAAGGTGAGCTGTGGATCAAAGGGAAGGGTTGGACCCCGGGGAAGAAGGGGTTCAAGCACACAGAGACAATAGGGAGTTAAACTCTACCAATCATGTGTTTCAAGCCCAGTCTCCAGTCGAGTAGACTCCAGGGAAGGGTTTGAGGTCGTAAGAGGTCAGAACAGGCTGATTGACGTCCCTGTGGATACCAGGTGAGCGTTACACTTACTAATCTACTAGTAAAACTAATTAAAAATTCTTCTTCTGGAGTCTTTACGTATTTGGGCACGCCCTGATAATTTTTTGTTTAATAAAAACCAGGGAGCATGCACGTGTCAGACTTACCTGCATGAGAAGCACTAGTACACATTCAGTATCAACCAAATACACAAACATGACTATAGGTAACGCAATGCAACATGCACCCACCAAAGCAATGCAGACAAATGGGCAAAATCCCACACAGCACAACATCCCTGCCAGTGCCATGGCCATTCACCCATGTACGGCGAGCCCACAATGCCCCCCATTGCCACCAGACTCCCTGGGAGAAGCCATGGGTAACCCAGCATAATGTCCCATGCACGGTGTGAATACACATCCACATGATAGCCACTATGTCCGCTGGACATGTCACCGACATACCCCCTACGTAACATGTTCTGCAAGGGAACAGGGTGCATGTGAAGCACAAACAATGCATGGCACGAGTGACACTGCATGAATAGAAACATGCTGTGAAATGATGGCCCATCTGCAATGACAAGTAGCCCATTGACCTGATAATGCGTACGTCCACCCCCACACCCTACACCATGATTAATGCTGTGCCTCCCCATGCAGGTGACTCCAGATACCCACAGCTTCCCTGGCTAATGACCCCTGTGCGTGGTCCACAAATACCACAAGCGAATGCCTACAACCATACTCACAACAGGACCTGGGTCTACATTGAGTGTACCTTCGGCCTCCTGCTAATGAGAAGTGATTAATAACTTTTCATACACACATGGAAAAAGCAACTTCATTTAATGCATATTCAATAACTATAATTCAGTTATAAAAATACATAAATATCATAAGGCAGCATTGCTACAAAACAAATAGCAAACAACACATACAAGTAAAAAAAGGTAAACACAAAAATGAATAAACACAGCAAATAAACAATATTGCAACAAACAAAAACAGATCCAGATAAGGTATCCAGAATGTCCAAAAACCACATAAAACATCAACGCCCCCCCCTTTCCCATTGCAAAATAGCAGAGTGCAAGAACGGCCTACTCTAAATCTCTTCTTGGAGGGTGGAACATGTCAAGGGTTTACGTAGAGAAATATGCCCAAACATCCCGCCATACGTAGCTAAATTGTTTTTCAATGTTTATGCGTAGTGCACATTATGTACGTTTTGGTGGTTTTCAATTATATTCCACCTTCATCAAGACCGAATAGTATACAACCCTGTAGATGTAAAAATTGACCAAAAACCACAAGGCAAATGATCATTAGCAAATAGTTGCATTAACCACTGCCGCTAACCACCACCAAACGCGTGCGTTTGTACACATTATCACCGAGTTGAAAAGGTGCTCTTACCCCCACCCACTAAATGCATATCATCACAGCAAGTACTGAGACCAAGACAAAACGTGACATGTCGATTGCCCAGCGCTAGACCTCAAAGGAAAGAACTTCATTGTGGCGCCGCCCGATGACGGGCGCGCATGCGGTGGCGTGACGTTGCACGCCGTCGCGTGCAGTACAAATAAACGGGGCGTTTCCTGGCCGCATTAGAGCGACCAGGAAGCCCGAAACAAGACGGACGTGTGCGTCTCAGTCCTTGGTGCCGGGGCTTGCGGCGATGTGCGCGGGGGGCGCCAGTCACCCTCAACAGTGGCGACAAGTGGGGGAAACGATGCCCGGGCCCGGCGGTGATCATCGGAACAATTTTTCACCGAAACGAGGTCAGATGACAGACTTCGTTTCACGCCGCGGGTAGTGCGTTGCCCACGCGGCTGGCAGCCATTTTGTGCAACGGGCTGTGGGACTTCAGGAGGCTCCGGTTTGGGCCCTGAAGCGACCCCAGGCCTAATTTTTGGATATTCTAGTAGATGACAGCTACATCTACACAGAGTTATGCCCAAATAGTGCATCGACTCAATTTTGGGTTTTCTACGTCGAGTGGAAGCTAGGAGAAGGCCTATTTTGGCTGGGCCTGCTGAATCTATTTGTCCTTTGCCACAAATTTTTGGAACAGCTAAAGGCAGAATGCCTTTTTCATCCCCTTCATCATCATCCTGGTGACTCCACCAGCCTTCATCCTCTTCATCATCACAGAGGTGTTGGGAGCCACTGCATCCAGAGGTGGTCCATGCTGAGGGTCAATGTGGACTAGGTGTTTGAGTTGCGGCCCCTGATCAGCATTCTGGGGGTGCCTGTGCGCTCAAACTCATGAGTGGCGCAGATTCATCCTCGGACACCAGTGGCCCCGCAGGGTCGACAACCTCCAATGCAGCAACTGGCAGCTCCAGCAGATGGTCAGGCAGCGGTTCCGGCTCTCCAACCCCCAGTTCAACCAGCTGCTGCACCTGGTGTCCAACAAGCGGCGCCTGCCATGGCCCAGGTACGTGCACATGCTGCCCTGCAGCCCATCCCCGAATTCGATGTGTCGGGCCCGCCATCCAGCTTGGGGCCCAGATGGAGAAGGTGGGTGGACCGCGTGGACATGTATTTCAGGGCTGCACAAGTGGTCGATGACGACACCAGGCTGGCCACGATGTTATACTCGGCGGGGCCCTCTGTCCAGGAGACTTTTGAATCTCTGCCACAAGGGAATGGAACCTATAATCATGCAAAGGCCGCCCTCCAAGCATACTTTCTGCCCCTTGCCAACGCGGACTATGAGCGATTCGTGATGCTCTCTGCCAAACAAAAGGATGACGAGACTTTGGACACGTTCTATGGGCGCCTGAGGCGTCTGTCGCTCGCCTGTGCCTGGGGCGATGCAGAGGACATGATTAGGACCATGCTTATCCAGGCGTGCTCGTCAGGCAAGCTCAGGCGCCAAGTGCTGAGGGAGCCTGGGATAACGCTCCAGCGCATCCTTGAGCTAGGAAGGTGCCACGAGGTTTCAGAGGCGAGAGCCGCAAGAATGGAGGCCGGGTCGCGCCCTATCAAAACTGAAGAGATCTGCGCAATGTGGCGAGGAGGGAGGGGTTCCCGGAGATCTGGTGGCGGCACCCGAGACAGAGCCGGGAGGGCAGGACGAAATTTGCCAAAAATGCGGATACGACCTGCCCCACCCAGCGGAATGCCCTGCAGCTGGAAAGACCTGTGGACGGTGCGGGTTGCCAGACCACTTCTCAAGGGTGTGTAGGGTGACTTTGCCCGTATTGGTGCCAAGGGGTCAGAGCCGAACTGTTTCCACTCGCCAAGGTCGGCCGTCCAACGTCGCTCAAGTGGACCAGAGCGAGGAGGAGGCCCAGGTGGATGAAGCGGAGGAAGAAGAGGAAGAGAACATATTCTTTGTCTCAAGTGTGGAGCTTCTAAAAAGTAGGAACCGCCGACAACCAAGGTGCGTGGTTGAAGTGAACCAGTCTCCAGTCCCTGTCCTCGTGGACACAGGGGCGTCGGTAAACGTCATGGCCCGAGAACATTACAACTCCATGGATCAGCCGCCCAGGCTAGTCATACCAAGGGCCTGCATCTTTGCGTTCGGTGGTGTGGAACCCATCCCTCTGGACGGGGCCTTTGTAGCAAAAGTGGAACACGATGGCTCTCACATCATAGCACGTTTCTACGTGACCCCAGTGAGTAAGAACACTTTGTTGAGTTGTGCAGCGGCTGAGGCTCTCGGCATCGTCAGCTTCGCGTACTCCGTCTACCTGGAAGACATTAATGACTTGCTGGAGAAGCATCGTGCCCTGTTCAAGGGGATCGGGCAGATGGCCGGGGAGCCGGTGCGGCTGCACATTGATGATTCGGTGCAGCCGGTGGCCCTCAAACATCGGAGGGTACCTTTCCACCTCCGTGAGCAGGTCGACAAAGAACTGGACAGCCTCGTCGATCTAGACATCATAGAAAAGGTGGAGGGCCCGACTCCCTGGGTGTCCCCCATAGTAGTGGCAAGGAAACTCAAACAACCGGGCGCAGTCTGGAGCTGCGTGGACATGAGGATCCCCAACAAAGCCATCAAGAGGGAGAGGCACCTCACACCGACGCTGGATGTCATCATTGCGGAGGTGCAGGGCGCTCGCTTCTTCTCGAAACTCGACCTCCGGGCCGGCTATCACCAGGTCGTCCTCCACCCCGAGTCAAGGTACATTACCACCTTCACCACACACCGGGGACTACATCGCTACAAGAGGCTGAGCTTTGGGGTGTCCTTGGCGGCGGAAGTATTTCAGAACATCATTCGGGGTGCCCTAGCTGACCTCGAGGGCGTCCTAAACATAAGCAACGACATTCTGGTGTTCGCAAGGACGGAGGTGGACCACCTGAGGCGTTTGGCAAAAACATTTGAGAGGCTGCAGTCGTTGGGACTCACCCTCCACAAGGAGAAGTGCGAGTTTCTGCGCCCCTCCCTGGAGTTCTTCGGGTTCGTGTTCAAGGAGGGGGGAGGTGTCTCCTGACCCTAAGAAGGTACTGGACATACAGAAGGCACAACCACCGGAATCTGTGTCGGAAGTGCGAAACTTTTTGGGCATGGTCACGTACTGTGGGCGGTTCATCAAGAACCTGGCATCCAGGTCTGAGCCTCTCCGGGCCCTGACAAGAAAAGACACCATCTGGAATTGGGGTCCACTCGAGTAGGTGGCTTTTGATGATATTAGAAGTGCCCTCACGGCCGAGGACACGATGTCGTTCTTTGATCCTGCACTACCATCGGAGATCATCGTCGACGCCAGCCCATTTAGCCTGGGTGCTGTGTTGACACAGGTTGACCGTGACGGCGGCGTCCGGCCAGTCGCGTATGCCAGCAAAGCGCTGTCAGACGCCGAACAGCGTTACTCGCAGATTGAGCGCGAGGCGCTGGCGGTGCTGTGGGGATGCCGCCACTTCCGGCTCTATGTACTCGGACGTCCGGTGACGGTGGTTACTGATCATAAACCACTGCTGCCCATCCTAGCAGGGTCGTCATCCAAGCCGCCGGCACGCATTGAGAGGTGGATGCTGGCTCTTTTGGAGTATGGGGTGACCCTGGTTTACCAGCCAGGGGCAAATAACGCAGCTGACTACCTATCCAGACACCCCGGAGCGCCTGGAGAAGAAGACCGTGACACCTGTGAGCAAGAAGCTGAAGAGCATGTCCAAGTCATGGTGGAGGCAGCCACGCCGAATGCCATGCCTCTCCAGGAGTTGGAGGCTGCGGCGGCACAGGATGAGTGCTTCAAGGTGCTGAGGCAGTCCATGCAGCAAGGCTCCTGAAGTCAGCACTCGAGGCCCTGGCGGGTCTAACAACTATGGAAGGTCCGCGAAGAACTGTCTTTCTCTGCATCGGGCCTGCTACTTCGGGATGATCGAATTGTAGTTCCCCAGTCAAAGGTGGGTGAGGTGATCGCACTGGCACACCGGGGCCATCAAGGGGCCGCCAAGACCAAGGCCCGCCTCTGGATGAAGGTGTGGTTCCCCGAGCTGGAACGCAAGGTGGATGACTTTGTGGCGGCTTGTGTCTGGTGCCAGGCAGCATCGCCCTTACAGCGGGAGCCGGTCATCGAGGCGATGCCAAGGGGGACCCATCCGTGGGAGGTGGTTCATGCCGACTTTGGGTCCACCACCATGGGCACCCACTTCCTGGTCCTGGTGGACGAGTACTCCAGGTACCCCGAGGTGTAGTTTGTGGAGTCCGTGGCGTTTGAGCACGTGGTGGTGGCTGTGGAAAAGTTGTTTGCGGCTCACGGGTTTCCACACACGCTGTGCTCGGACAACGGTGCGCCATTCCAGGGTGAACGGTTTGCTGAACTGATGGTGAGCTGCGGGGTGGTGCACCGGAAGATCATGCCTCTCTGGCCTCGAGCGAACGGGGAGGCGGAACGTCTGATGAGGACCCTCAATAAGACATTTAGGATTGCCCAAGGACAGGGGCAGTCCCTACAGAGAGCCCTGTACCAATTCTTGAGGGTATACCGCACCACGCCCCATGTGTCCACGGGGGTGGCCCCGGCGGAGGCGATGTTCAGAAGGTGTCCGCGAGGATTGTTGCCAGAGGTCGGAGAACGAGAGCCTGCGGTGATCGACGACCAACGAGTCGAAATGGACCGGCGAGTGAGAATTGAGCAAGAGAACGTGCGGAGGGGGCTTCGCCCACAACAGCTGGAGCCAGGCGATGAGGTTCTCAGTCTCAATCGACATCCGCATGGGAAGCTCTCCCTGCCGTATGAGCCTGAGCCACTGGACGTCGTGGCGGTCCGGGGCTCCATGGTCACTGCGTCAGATGGACGGTCGGAAGTAACTCGCAATGTAAGCTTCTTCAAAAGCTCAGAGATCCTAGAACTGACCCACCTCCTGATCCGGACCTGGGAGGAGTCCTGGAGGACGCGGGAGACCCACCCTGCATGCCGGAGTCCCCAGCTCGGGGCCCGTCGGTGGACAGATCACCCGTGCCGGAGGCGAGCCAGAGGTACCCCCCGATTACGTGCTGGGACAATTGGCTGATGATCCGGAGGGTGAGAAATGCTAGCTAAGGGGACCTGGGTGGATGCCAATAAAGGGGTGTTCATGGCATAGGGGTTTGTGATTTGTTCTAGTTGCAGTTTGTTTGGTTTGCAGTGCATAGTTGAATGGTAATTGTTGGTTCTCCCCGAAAAAGGAGGAGTGTGGCGCCGCCCGATGATGGGCGCGCACGCGGCAGCGTGACGTTGCACGCCGTCGCGTGCAGAACAAATAAACGGGGCGTTTCACGGCCGCATTAAAGCGACCAGGAAGCCCGAACCAAGACGGACGTGTGCGTCTCAGTCCTTGGTGCCGGGGCTTGCGGCGATGCGCGCGGGGGGCGCCAGTCACCCTCAACATTCATCAATGTTAAAACTATGCTCACAAATAAAACTCACCAACGATTAGAAAATTAGCCTGCGGACATGAGGAGGGGTCAATTCACTTGCCAACTTTCTGAACCTGCATCTAAGCGTGCACTATGTCTCGATGGGGGCCCCTTTACAAGCCCAGCTAGATGAAGCATGCTGATTAAAAAAGAAAACAGCAATCTACTGAAAAACAGGGAACGGCTGACTAGATATACCTCAAAGGGATGCACAGCTCGCATAGACCCCCAAACAGGAAGGAGAACACAGCAAATAGCAGACAAAAGAATTAATACTTTGTGCGTGGTCGGGCACAAACTAAGAGAAACAAAAGGTGAGAACCAGAGGCACCAGTTAATATAATTAGAGCAAAATGTACTTATACCAGATATTGCAGCAGAGGACCACATATCGCAAAGCTGCAGCTGCATCAAATATTTGTTGAAAAGCAGGCACCGATCTCACACTTCTTTGAGCCAAAGCTAATACGGCACAACAATGGGCCCATCCCAAACAGCCAAGGAACACAGTTTAAGCCCTGAGCTCACTGCAAAGTACAACAAAAGACACGGAGGACTAGCAGCATGTGTGGGGGCATAGCGCTCTCTGCATTCCTAAAGTTGCTGTCAAATTAAGCACAGATCAACTGCGCAGCTAGATCATGATCGCGCAAGGCTACTAAATGAAAGTAATCATGTCAGTGGGGTCACATGACATTACACGCTGGCTCCATGCAGCCCAAAAAGGAGCATTGAACTCATCAGCTTCATGTTGTGGTGAAAAGAACTAGTCCCAAATCCCCTAATAAGGAGGGAGGCAAATGCAATGCCAAACTGGAAACTTGGCAAGCAAACATTAAAAAACATTTTTATACAAAGACAAATAAAAAAATGTAATTCATATTTTGAAGAATGTAAACAAGCTCCAGCAGTGAGAAACCAAATCCTGATGGTTACAGGTATGTCAGAAAAATATAATTGAACCCTCGATCAAGGGTATTAATGCAAAGGATCCACTTACCTCTTTTAAGGCTAATGCTCATAAAGTATTAGGAGCATTCCTGGCAGTGTCCAACACCCACCATCACAGCTCATCCACGGAGTGTCTTAATATTGTATAGTGTGCAACCAAAAGGTGCTGTCGCATTTTTACGACAGATTTGTGACCTGCGTCCAGTGATGCATGCATGTACTGGCCTCGTAGTTTGTCCCACATATTTGAGACCACATGGGCATACAGAAACCACATTTGATGTCTTACAGTTTGCAGTTTGAGTGTTTTCTGAGGTGCCATTGTTTGCCTCCAATGTCAAAGGATTTCTGTCATTTAGAGAACTTGCAGGCAGAGTAATTTCCACATGGGAAATGCGCCAAAAGTGGTCATAGGACCCAACTGGTGCTTGTGGCCCTGGTCTCCTTGAACTTATGGTGCACCAGGTGGTTCCTGAAGTGCTTTTGGCATTTGAGGGCAAACAAAGGAGTTGGCCTGTCTGTGATAGTCAATTGTATCAAAGGCCACATTTTTAAAAACTTTTTTTATGGCAAAAGTATGGGTACTATATGTAGGGGCACAGACCAACTTGTCTTGAGAGCTCTCTGCTTTGGGAGCAAACAGGGTTTCCCTTTGTATAAATGTTGCTCTCTGAAGAGAGTGTGAGACCAGTGTCTTAGAATATAGCCTCGCTTAAGCCTCTCTCTGCATAGTTGTTAGCATGGAACTGGTAATCTGATGTAAGAGTACAGTTTTGCTGAAGTCGTTCAAATTTACCATACAGCCATTTTTCCTTCTGGCTTCTCGGATCGAAACTAGCAATGTATAGGAGGGTATTCCTATTTGCTGTTGTACAAGGAACACACAGATGTGTCCTGATTAAGAGATCTAAAAAACTGATCTCATTGTTAATAGTGTTCATGGTAAATTGGATGTTGGGACTATGCTGATTAATCCAAATTAAAAAGTCACAGAGAATCTCCGATGGTCCAGACCGAATAAAGATGATTTTCTCTATGCAGCGCTGCAATGAAGAGATCCTGAGGAGAAAAGAATTAGCATCATGAATCAAGAGACAGACAACAGACTTACAGTTCAAAGTAAAATACTTTATTAAATCAAATGGCAGGATGGTAGATGGCCTAACTTGCCCTATACTACAGTGCGATGTCGCTCCCTGAACAAAACTAAGGAAACTTTGAGTTAAAGAGTTCAACTTAAAATTCCGTTTGTGTCCAAAACCTATACTTGCCCTCACAACTAAAGCTAACCAATGTGTAGGGATGTCAAAATTAAAAGAAATAATGTTCAAGTCAAAGTTCTAAGCTTCTTCCAGCTCACAGCTTTCTTTCAGCTCCCCTTCCCCAAGTATAAGAAAGTTCCACAAAAATGTCTAAAGATTACCTTTTTCTACTTCAAGGTGATACAGTTCAAAACCAATACTCCGTGTTCCCTTCCCCAAGTTCCAAGCAACACAGTTCGCCGAAAACAAAAGGTCTTGAGGCTTTGTTCTCAAGACCACACATGTAGCTCCTCAAGTCTCAGGGTTCCCTTCCCCAAGACTTTAACTTCATCATCACAATGTCTTAGGTTTTTAACATTTAGGGCTTACAGGTCTAAGCGCAGTTGTCAGAATGAACCGTCCACCCATCACCGGTCGCGCAACCAAGATCCCTGACCCTCGGCCTTTTGGCTTTAATGTGTAGATTTACAATCATCTGGCTTTTCCTTGTCAGCCTCTTGGCTCTGCCATCACTTGTCACACATCCTTTCCAGTCTTTTGCATGTTGCACTGCATTCATTCATAAAAGTTCAGTTTAAGGGTGTTTTGCTCACACCCACCTTCTTATGACTCTCTGTCACACGTATGCCCTTTTCTGTAATTCATTTTCACGTGGGCATTTGGGTTATTCACTTTATTTGCTGGCCCATAAAGGTTTTTATTCCATTCAGCACTTAAAATGCTTAACTTCAGGGTTTCATTCAATTCGGTATCCAATAAGCATTCATGCCGCTTTATTTTAAAGTTCCATTCAGTTCAGTATTTAATAAGCATTGGTTTCACTTAATTTTAAAGTTCCATTCAATTCGGTATTCGATAACATTAGTTTCACTTAATTTTAAAGTTCCATTTAATTCGGTATTCAATGAGCATTGCTTTCGCTCAATTTTAAAGTTCCATTCAATACAGTATTCAATATGTATCTGTAGGACGCACCAATGCTCGAGCGTCCTCCCGCTGAAGCCATGAAGCTCACCCTCTCGAGCTCCGCTCACCTGCTGCGTGGCTCTCACTGCATGCCGGCAACCAAAATGCTTCTTTCCAGGCTGTTGATCCTTTGTTACAGAGGCTCCCAGGCTTGAAATAATTACACAACCCACTGGCTACGGGCTGTGCAAGTCCTCTGGGGAATTTGCTGGTGTCCTGGCTCCTTGTCTGGTCCCACCACAGCTGCCTCCTCTGAAGCAAAGTCCCCTGCTGGTCACTACTACACATGCCTCCCTGTTGCTCACTGCTCTGCTCCACTGGCCTCGCTTCATACACTTGCAGCCCCTTGACAGGCTGCAGTTGTGGATCTCTAATGACCTCTCTGTTGCGGAGGCTCCCAGACTGACAATAATTAAAGGGATATGACTGACCCTCATAGCTGTTTGTAGGCCTCTTCCTCGTCCCATTACTAAAGTGGTGAAATGGTGTAGTGTTCATTCCTCTTAGTCGGCTCTTCCTCGTCTCAGTACTGTCAAGTGTTATATGTGAGAAAAGCAGGGGAACAGCTTTACAATAACCTATGGAGATCAGGGCAGGGTTTGGTTGATTTGGAACAGGACTAGGGGGATACCATGTCCCTCCTAAGGGTACTCCACTCCCAGTCCACAAGGACCATCTACCCAGGTGATCCTCCCTCGCTTCTCCATCCCCAGGGTCGGGATCCAAGAGCTATGGCCTTTACCTGGCTATCTGAGAAGTGGATCCAGGGAATCTAGTAATGAGAATACCCTCAGACTACACACTGATCAGCAAAAGATGCCATGAATACAAATTCTAGGCTGGGTGCGAATATAAAACTAGTAGTTGAATTTGAAAAATTCTTATAAAGGGCAGTAGAGAGTAATTCAAGAATAAATTCAATGGAGACTAGTCGTTCCATTGGATCAAACGCCCTCCTCTCAAACAGTTGAATGACCGAGGATGTGTCTCTAAAATAAGTGGCGTTGAGTGAGGGGTTGAACAAAAACATCTATGAACTTACAAAAGGGCTACAAACTAGATCTGCAGCCTTCCACTATTGGGTGTCCTGGTGGTCGGTGCACATCTCTGTGAACTCCAGGTATCGTATAGAATGAGGGGATGTGTTGTTCTGAATGGTTAAAATAGCCAAACTCTTCCTGGGAAATCCCATCTCTGCAGCATACGATGTTGTGTCAGGGATATCCTTTTTAATATTAGCTGAAGGGTCCCTTCGCAACTTTGTATAGGTGTCTTTGTTGTTGAGTAATTCCATGACCATATGTTGGTATTGGTCGGTATTGCAGACCACTATGCCACCACCTTTTCCAGATGGCTTATTCACCAGCGGAGAATTGTTGGTGTGTGACTTAAGAGCAAAACGATCTGCATTCATAAGATTAAAAACAGTCCTTTTGTCTATTAGCTTGCATACTTTTGAGATCTTTGAGAATACATTTTTCAAATCTGAGGATATCTCTGGAGGTCTGATTATCCTGAGGCATGAATGTTTCTGGCATACGGAAACGTGAATCGTTCTGTGTCTCAACTGGGTCAGATTCCTTAAAGTAAGATTTAAATCTAATCTTATGAAATAATTTGAAAGCATCAGATTCAATCACAAACCAGTCAGTGGGGGGGGCGCTCTTGAGCAGCCATCAAGATGGCCGCCTAGCACGTTAGCTCCATGTAACGCTGCTGCATATCCGACAGCATCTGCGTTCTGCTGCTTCCCTGCGACCAGATTCTCGATCCCCTTTCCTCCCCACGACCGGGGCTACGCTCCGCTGTAATCTGGACCCGAATCGGACCCCTGGAGCCTGGGATCGGCTTGTGCGGCCCCCTCGAGGCTGCTGTGGCGCGTGGCGGCCCAGTGTTCATACTCCTGGCTCAGCCGTCTCGTGGCTGCCGCTCCTTCTCCCGCCTACTGTGGCCGCCTGCTGGGCTCCCGGGCTGTGTGGCGCGAGGCGTGGGCAGCCTGTGACCTGCGCTGGGGGCGCCGTGGGTCGGGCTGCGCTTCGGCTGGCTGGGCCGTTGCTTGACTTTTTCGGCTGGCCTGAGCCCTCCGCTGCCCTCCTCCTGCTTGTACCGGAGCGCCGCCGGCCACATTGCGCCCGGGCCTGCCGTCTGGAGCGCCTGGGGTTCCGCGCCCGCTCCGCCCTTCTCAGCATTCCACAGAGGAAACTGCGCCTGCCCCTGGGACTGCCTCGCACGGACCTGTCATTTCCGGGGAGCCGGAGCTCGCCATCCCCGCATCTGTGGCCTGGGCTGACCTGGGCCCCGCCCTGCTCCACCCTGCCCTTCCGCAGACGCCTGCCTGCTCCACGCCTGGATCTGCCTTGCTGGGGGCCTGCTGGAGTGCCAACTGCGGCTTCGTTCCTTTGCTGGCTGTGTTGCAGGTGAGGGGCTGCTTGGGCGAACTATATTATCCTCTCACCTGACTGCTAACTGTACTCGGGGTGGCTCCCGTGTGGCTTGGTCTCCACCCCGTATCTGCTGCTCTGGCCCCCCATCCGTTTTTTTTCCTGTCATTACCCTCATTGGTCCCCTGTTGCTCCTCCACTGGTCCGTATGAGGCCTTCCTCAAGAAAGCTCTGGCCCACGCCCGAACAATCGGCATAGAGGGCCCTGTTCCGACGCCTATTCCCTGGCGCCACACCATCTCTAAAACACAACTCTGGTCTGCTTGGGACCTTAAGGAACATTGCCTTCACTGCACCGTGGACCATTTGCTCTTGCCACCTGCCCTCCTTGTTGCGTCTGGTTGGATGTTGGTTCGGATACTGGTCTTCTCCATTGTGGTGGCAGGATCGCATAATCACTGCCTCTGCTCCGCATCTCCCTGACGCTGAGGACCCCGCTGCTTTCACCCACGAACCGTATACACGCTTGTGGACTGGCGTTCTGCTTTCCCTGATTGCGGGGTTTGGGGTGTGCCTTTTCCCGTATTGCCACGCCACGTGCCTTTCTCTTTCGACACGCTCTCCCTGTCTCTACTCTGAGCAATCCGTGCCCAAACATCATTCGCCAAGATGTCCAACAGATCTCGGAATACTAATAAAACCGGGGCCATGGATAAATTCGCCAAACCTACCCCGAGGTCCGACTCGGCCCACACGTCAGGCGGACGAGGCGCTCCCCGCCGAGGCGCCCGCCGCAGACCTCACATCGATGATGGAATCCATGGCTAGAAACTTTGCAGCCTTTCATGAAAAGCTCGATGACATTAATGCCAATGTAGCATCGCTCAGGGCCAAGTTGGACCAACAGGGGTCTAGAATCACGGAGGCCGAAAACCGAATTGGAACCAAGGAAGACAGCATTGCCAGGCTCCAGGGCACTGTGTCCACTCTGGTCATGGACATGAAGGCGGTCAGGGCCAAGTGTGATGACCTCGAATCCAGGTCGCGCAGAAATAATATACGCATCGTTGGTGTCCCGGAGAATGCGCTGCAGGGCCGACTTGAACCGGTAGTCGAGAATCTTTTGAAGGAACTACTGGGTGATCCAGTCATGTCGCCCTTCTTCACCATTGAAAGGGCCCACAGGGCGCTCTCGCCGCGCCCTAAACCTGGCGATTTCCCGAGGCCCATTATTGCGAAGGTTTTGAGCTTCAAAGATCGTGACCTGATTCTCCGCCTCGCACGGGAAAAGGGCGAACTACGCATGGACTCGCAGGTGATCAGAATTTTCCCTGACTTTTCTACCGGAGTTCAACAGGAGCGCCGCCAGTTCCTTGGAGTGAAGAAACTTCTTAGAGAAAGGAACGTTCCCTATGCCATCCTTTTCCCTGCACGTTTGACGTTCACGTTCAATAACAAATTATACTTCTTCACGGTGCCATCAGAAGCGGTGAAATTCATTGAGGCGCACGTTCCCCTGCAACCTCCTGAGGCTGACTCTTCGAACAACGACTGAACTCCATGCTTACCCTGTGATGTCTCGTTGCCACGACCATAGATTGGTCAACTCATACCACTTTTTGGTCGCACCCATGTGTTGTTATACTTCCGTATTCATTCTGGTATAATGCTCCTCTACGCATGTCTAACTTTTGCTTTCTCCACTCACTTGCCATGGAGCAATGGTTTCCCGCCCTGCTCTACTGATCTCATTTACGTTTGTTGCCCCTGGCTCACCTTACTGTTACGCCTGGTTGTTGGGTACCTGAACTAATATGGGTCTTGTGTTGCCCTCCGTTCCCGGTTGAGCAATACAGGGACATTCATAATATGACCGCTATCACTGTTTGTTTTGTAACGGAACCTGCTGGTTCCTAGCGTGCTTTTACACGGCAATAGCGCACCCCACTGCGATTTCGCTGTTCTTGGATACGCCCTTGTTGTGGGCTAGCCCCTGTTGGGCTGTTGGGCAGGCTGGGCCAAGTTGGGGTCGGCCCAGTTCTGAACTATTGAGGGTGGGTGTGGTTCACACTGCTGACTTTGGGTTGGTGGTGAGGGTGGTGGGTGGGTATGGGGTAAAAGAAAAAGAAGGCATTCAAGGTCTCTTGGCGCGCACAGAGATACACCGAGACCGCACTTCCGTCATTAACTTCGGGCGCACACACTACTGCTGGACCTGGGATGTTCACTGACGTGTTCATTGTGAGGCTGTGTATCTACTACTGAAATGTCCGCCGTCATAATGTCTTGGAATATCCGCGGATTAAGCAATTACACTAAGGCCCGTAAAATCATGGCCTTCGCTAATAGGCATAGCTGCAAGGTGCTACTCCTACAGGAGACACACTCCAACGACCATATTCCGGGCACCATGGCCCCGTCATGGGGCCCCGCCAGATTCTTCACTTCCTATTCCTCCCAATCCAGGGGCGTCCTCACTATGATTCATAAATCGATCAAATTCATACTGCATAAGAGCTATATAGACCCCGACGGTCGCTACGTTATACTGCACCTCACCCTGGTGAACAGAGAATACTTACTTGTTAACACATATTGCCCTAACGTCGACTCTCCTCAATTCTTTGATGTGGTGACCACTATACTGCTGGGCTATGTGGGTGTCCAGATTATATGGGGGGGGATTTGAACCTTCTTCTGGACACTGTCCTGGACAGGACTGGCACGGCCCCTCGTCCCCTATCCAGCGCCGCACGTAGACTCCATGGCCATATGCGGACACTTAATGTTCACGATGTCTGGCGGACACTACACCCCCAGGGCCGGGAATACACTTATTATTCGTCTGCGCACGACAGCTCGTCCATAATAGACCTGTTCTTTGTGTCCAGCGAAACCATGGGCAGGGTGGAGGTGTCCGAGATCCTCCCTCGCACATTATCAGACCACGCTCCTGTTACCCTGGTGGTGAGACTATGTATGCCTGTCCCGACACTCAGTTCCTGGCGATTCAAATCTGAGGCCCTCAGGGATATTGTGTTTAGGGCCGATATCCTGGCTGACATCACATCCTTCTTTGAGCACAACTCTCCTCAGGGCACTTCAGCAGCAGTTAGATGGGATGCCTTCAAAGTGTATATTAGGGGAATGTCCATCTCTCGGGAGGCTGGTGTACTAAAAACAATTCGAGCCGCTCTCGGTCGTTCCGAAGCCAAATTGAAGCAACTCGAGCTGCAATGCACCTCCGGTGCCGACCCCGCCACATTGGCCCAAATTAGCGAGGACCTGCAGGCGTATAATGCTCTCGCCACCAGCGAAATCCAATACTTTAGTCGCCCACAGGCTGCTAGGAAATACGGCGAGGGGGACAGACCGGGGAAAACACTAGTTAAGTTGTTGAGAGGGGAGATGGGTCGTGCCCAGATCACCTCCATCAAGGATCAATTGGACAATGTACAGTGGGCGGATCAACAGATTTTGGGTGTATTCACCGAGTTCTATAGATCCTTATACTCCCAACCTGTCGAACACAACGAACATCGCATGCGATAGTTGCTCGCCCAGATCCCCACCACTGAAATTTCCCCTGCCACCCGCGACCAGCTGGACTCCTCGATCACACTTGACGAAATAGTGTCGGCCATCTCAAACCTGCCCAAAGGCAAGGCCCCCGCGCCTGACGGCCTTACTGCCGAGTTCTACCAAGTTCACGTGGCCATATTAGCCCCCAGAGTACTCGAGGTCTGGGACGAAGCACTCCGCGTCTCTATCCTTCCTCCCTCCATGCGTGAGGCTGTCATCACGGTCTTGGTCAAGCCTGGTAAACCAGCCGACGAGTGTGGGTCCTACAGACCTCTTTCCCTTATGAATCTTGACACCAAAATCTTTGCAAAGATTATAGCGAACCGCTTTTTGCCCATCATGCCATACTTAGTCCATGAAGATCAGGCTGGCTTCGTCCCCGGCAGGTCCACCTCCCATAATATTAGGAGATTGTTTAATGTTATGTCCCGTATAGATCAAGACGCCCAGGCCGTGGTGGTCACCTAAGACGCTCAGAAGGCCTTCGACATGGTCTCGTGGAACTATATGTGGCTGGTGCTTGAGACAATGGGCGTCGGCCCCAACATGATCGGGTTTATCAAATTACTTTATGCCTCCCCCATGGCGCGAGTCAGGATTAATTCTTTGACATCTGACCCTTTCACACTTTTTAGGGGTACCCCTTCTCCCCGATCCTTTTCGCACTCGCTATAGAGCCAATGGCGGATTTTGTGCGTGCACGTCACGCCCGCAAGGGAATAAGGCTGAAAGATGACCCCGAAATCATCTCCCTATATGCAGATGATGTGCTATTGTATATTAGAGCGCCCACAACCCACATTGACCCCATACTGAGGGACATCACGTGCATCGGCACTTACTCCGGCTTCACGATTAATTACTCAAAGTCAGAGATCTTCCCGCTTACTAAATCTACCCACCAACCCACTACTGAGAACCCCCTTCGCTGGTCCCTGAACGGCACCAGATACCTGGGTGTGCAGATTCCCTTAACTAAATCCACTCTACTCGCCGACAATTACTCGGCTGTGGCACAAACGGTTGAGGCCAAGTTGTCAAGATGGCGCTCTCTTCCATTGTCAATGGCGGGTCGACTCTCTCTCATTAAAATGGTTTTGCTCCCCAAGCTCCTTTACACTTTTGGCAATGTTCCTATATGGCCTGGGAGGGGTTACTTCACTAAGCTACACACACTATGCGCGGAGTTCCTATGGCACTCCGGTGCGGTGCGCAAGAAGTGGTCGGACATGGCACTCCCATATAAACAAGGGGGTCTCACTGCTCCAGACTTGATACTCTACTGGACCGCGTCCCAGGCTCAATATGCCACCCACTGGTATCCCGGCTCCCCAATGCGGCCGCATGTCAAGTTGGAGCGACTTGCGACCGCTGACACCAACATTATGTCCCTCATTCTACATCGTTACTACAAACCTGATACTCCCATTGACCCTGTCGGTGCGACCATTCATGTCTGGAAACGCCTGCTGTATCGGACACCCGAATCCTCCCCCTACTATAAATGGCTCCCGGTGTGGGACTTCCCCGGTCTGGAACCCACACATGACGCTGCTTTAGCTCAACACTGGGGCGCTCTGGGCTATCAAGCACTGTCCGACTTCTACCCCGAAGGCAGGTTCATCGATCCCCAAACTTGGAAACGTGGGCACACTAGATCCGCCTTAGAGATCCTCCAATACTATAGATTACGGGCTGCGTTCCGTACTACATGGCCCTCATTCCCAGATGAGCCCCCGGACAATCCAGCTATTGCTTACATTGCCAACTCGGGTGGCGCCTGCGGCGTGGTCTCCTCACTATATAAGATCCTACAGGAGTGCTCCGCTGCCCCAGCTCTCAGGGCACGGGGCGACTGGGCAAACGAACTGGGCCTGGAAATATCCGATGGCGCCTGGGCTGACATGTGCCTACACACACAAAAAGTGTCCCTCAACTTCCGCCACCGCGCCATGCAGTACAAACCTCTTAATAGGCTCTACTATACCCCACGCAGGACCAAAAGGTTCATCCGCACCGTGGCTGCCCTGTGCCCTCGGTGTGGTGCTGAGGAAGCTGACCATTTGCATATGTTTTGGGCTTGCAGGGTCCGGTCCGGGTTTTGGGGAAGCATTATGGAAACACTCTCTGCAATAACAGACTCTGTTGTTGACCCTGACCCCCTGGCGGTCCTGTTTGGGGCCTGGAAAACTGATGGCTCAAGACGCCTAGCCACCATTTTGAACATAAGCTGTATGATCGCCAAAAAGTGTATACTCCAGAGTTGGAAATCCCCCTCTCCCCCGACCTTTCACAAGTGGCTCGGTTTACTCACCTGGTCACGGAATTGTGAGGAGGAATACTTGACCATGCTCCCGGCCCAATCTCGCCCCAAGAATATTTGGAATGAATTTAACACTTATCTTAACAACCTAAGCGAGTGTACTCCAGTGTCCGGCCTGTCCCCTGCCCCACCGGGCTCTGACTCTACTTTATGTGCCCCTGTTGTTGCTCCTTCTCAGGCACCGCTATGATGTACATGCTGTGATTGCTGTGTCCTATTTGATGTGCTGTTCCACAATGTAATTGCTGTATACATTTGTTGCTCTGTGCGTTGCCTTGTGTACCTCTGCCGTCAAAAATAAAAATTAAAAAAAAAAAAAAAAAAACAGTCAGTGGGACTGGTCGGGAGAAAAGGCAAGCCCTTTCACAACCCTCTTAGTTGTGCGCTTGTGAGTTCCTGTTCAGACAGATTAAACACTGGAACTAAGAGTTGATTGTTTATCTGTACATTACTTGTCTCCTGAATCGCTGTCGTCTCGGCCCCATCCTCCATGAGGGGTCATTAATGCTAGGGTCTCATTTAGGGCCTTCGGGCTGGCACGCAGCCTTAAAAAGGTCTATAGCCTCTATATGGTGGAAATGGAGGAGGATAAGCATGTGTGGGTCAAATGACTCGTCTGAAAATTAATCGCTGCTTGTATCAGAGAATGTGGCCCAATGTCTCTGGCCTCTTTGGCCTCCCGTAGATTGACCTCTCTCTGTATTGCAGGTCCCAAGATGGTTGAACGCCAGGTAAGGATAGACTATATCTGTTTTAAAATCCCTGATTTCTCTGTCAAGTTTTTTGGTTTTTTAATTTAATGTAGTCTGCTTAAATTCTGATTTAGAAATACAGGCTCCTGGTGAAGACCCTATTCTGCCCAGGAGGGCTTCTTATGAAACAAGGATACAAATGAATAGGTCGGGGTTCACTCGTCAGTGAGACTCAGCATTTCCTGCACAGCACATCTCTTGCCGCACGCAGCCCTTGAGCGCTCGGATAATCACAAAGGATACCAAATTTCCTCAAGGTCAGCGTAGATCACACCCTGAATACCACAGCTCCACTTAAGAGGAGTCCATTGGGACCTTAACAGACGAGATTGTGTCCCCATTAGAGTACCTGTGGCAATCTCTTTTTCCACAGCACTCCATGAACATCCAGCTCATACAGTCCCCCGTCCTGAAGAAGGCTGTGTCAGATATGAGGCATATCCAGCCCCTATAGACGGCTGAAACACCACAGGGTAGACGCACCTTTTAAACACAGTGTATCAACACTGCTCTGGAAGAAAAACCTGTCACTTGTTCTTGTGTTCTAAATGTTCACTTATGTTTATACGACACTGTCTGCCATATAACGACAGTAGATGATTCACTCTTCTTCCGATGCACAAGCAATTGTATTAACCTATTGTTCAGATTTCTTGTGTTTTCTCTGTATGACCAACACTGAAAATTATGTGATGTTTTACATTGTACCTTTCTTTACGCTGATTTATGTGACTTTATAAAAACTAAGAATTTACCACACCTGGGTACTGGGCCAAAGGAGAGTGCACGAGTGAACCCCCGACCTATTCATTTGTATCCTCGTCTGCTTAAATTCCTCAATTGTCTTATTATAGCTCTTAGTTTGCCCTGGACAGTAGTTACCTAACTACCGCTGTGTTTGTTAGAAATGTTTTTTCCTCAATATCAGGTTCTCTCTGTGCTAGCGCCCCTAGATGTTGGGTCGTTGAAATAGTCAGCACCATTAATTTTCTGCTACATTTTATAGCTATGAAGCTAAAATTGGTCTTATATTTGTCATCTTTCAAGAAGAGGCAGGCTTCATTACGAGAGAGAGCAGAAGAACGCACCCTTAAAGACGTCAAATGTGGTTTACTGTACATAATGCCCATGTGGTCTCAAATAGGTGGGACAAAATGCCAGTACCTGTACACATCACGGAGCGCAGGTCACAAATCCTTTGTAAAAATATCACTGTACCTTTGGTTGCACACTGTACAAAACTCAGGTACTCTGTGGATGGGTGTCATGGTGGGTGTTGGACACTGCCAAGATTGCTCCTAATATTTCATGAGCATTGGCCTTAACAGAGGTTAGGTGGATCCATCACCTTGATATTCTTGATCGAGGGTTCAATTATATTTTTCCAACATACCAGTAATCCTCAGGATTTGGTTTCTCATTGCTGGAGCTTGTTTTCATGCTTGTAAATATGAATTACATGTTTTCATTTCTCTTTGTACTAAAATGTTTTTTTAATGTTTGCTTGCCTTGTTTCCAGTTTGCATTGCATTTTGTTTCCTCCCTATTAGGGACTTGGGATTAGTTCTCTTCACTACAACATGAGGCCTAATGAGTTCAATGCTCCGTTCTGCGCTGGGTGGAGTCAGCGTGTAATGCCATGTGACCCCAGTGACTTGATAACTTTCATTTAGTAGCCTTGTGTGATCGGGATTTATCTGCTCGGTTGGTACGTTATGGTGCTTAATTTGAGTGCAGTATGTTTAGGAGTGCTGAGAGCACTAGGTTCCCGGGTGGCCTATTTTTGCCATCTATGTCCCAGCACATGCCGCTAGTCATCCGTGCCTTTTGTTGTGCTTTGTAGTGAGCCAAGGGCTTAAACTGTGTCTCTTGGCCATGTGGGACAGGGCCAGAGCTCTGCAGAATTAGCTTTGGCTCAAAGAAGTGTGAGGTATGTCCCTGCTTTTCAACATTTATTTGATGCAGCCACATATTTGTGATATGTGGCAGTCTGCTGCAATATTTGGTATATGAACATTTAGCTCTTGTTATATTACATTAACCAGTGGCACCGGTTATCGCGTTTTGTTTCTCTTAGTTTGTGGCCAACCAGGCACGAAGTAGTCATTACATTGTTTAATATTTTCTGTGGTTTCCTTCCTGTTTCGGGGTCTTTGCGAGCTGTGCTTCCCTTTGAGGTGTATGCAGTCAGCCGTTCTCAGCTTTTCAGTAGATTGCTGTGCTTTCTTTTCTCTTCAGCATACTCTTTGCTTCATCTACCTGGGCCTGTAAAGGGGCCCTCTTTGAGGCATACTGCATTCTGAGATGCAGGTTGAGAACATCGGCAAGTGAATCAAACCCTCCTCATGTCCCCATGCTGATTTTCTAAGCTTTGGTGAGTTTTATTTGCTAGCATAGTTATAACTTTGATGCAGTTCTCCCTTTTGAGATCTAGCCCGATGTAATGCTTGTGCCAAATGCGAGCTAGAACAACAATGCGTTGATTTGCAGCCATTTTGGACATTCATCGCCCATCACAGTAATAAAGCCTGCGTCTCCGCTGGCCTTATCGAATGATGTTCAAATATAGGACACCCTGCGTGCAGGTCCTCCTCGTGATAGTAATGGTGATGATGGGTGATTGTCTCTTCTGCAACTAGCAGTGCAAGGATGTAATCATAAATACCCTATCACGTCGGATTGGCTGACTGATGATAAAAAATGGTACACATTGAGAGAAGCTATTCAAAGAATTAGGGAACATGCTATGAATGAGGCTATTCACCTAGATGCTCCGGAGCATATGGGGATGGTAAACTTGTCTGTTTCTGCTAGAAACACCTTAGTTCGGACAGCCCCTCCTGCATATAAAAACGTCATAATTACCCTATTGGTGGGCATGACGGGTAAAGTAACTGATGAAGTAGTCGATGAGATAAGACAGCTCGTGGATCTAGGAGAATGGGACAAGCCAGAGGAACGATCTCGGGAGAGGGAGGGGCGAAATGAAAAACGCACTCCTGGCAGGAGGTTTGACAGCCGAGATTCTCCGTATTCTGAAAGAATATGTTCCTGGCTTTGTGAAAGATGGTGTGCCGCGAGAGGATATTAATGGGATTGAAACACGTGATATGTATTTGTTGTATAAAAAACGAGGTTTGGATGGGAAGCAGCGTTACAAACAAGTGAAATGACAAAATGTACATAAACCGAATAAGGAGGCGGATCCTTTCGGATCATATCCTGAGGGGGGAGACGATGAGTCTTTCAACAAATTGGTGCCTTCTCAGCCAACCTATGCTGACTTAAGGAAAACGGTTAATGCCATGGTAGAGAGAGAATCTGTATACTTACACTCTAAAGAAGAATAGGATGAGGGCCAATCTCTGGTAACAACAGCCCATCTTAAGGTAGATAGACGACCTCACGTAAAAGTAAAATTGTTTTGCCATTCGGGTAATAAACAGGAGGTTCAAGCCTTAATTGATACAAGGGCGGAGGCCTCTTTGATACATGGAAACCCTTCCAGATTTAAAGGAAAACATTTTATGATTACGGGATTGGGAGGTAAGGAAACCTCAGCAGTCCAAACAGAAGTTGACGTGAAAATTGGTCAATTGAAAAGAGACACGTATCAAGTGTTAATTGTTCCCCTTACTGGATATATTATTGGATTTGAAATTCTAGAAGGTTTGACCCTAGGACTGGGGCGTAGAATTTACCAATTTGGAGTGAGTGCATTTACTTGCACGCCTGTGGGGGGGTTGGTCAGTTGAAGATGCCCCCAGTGCAGGTTCCGATAGCAACAAAAAGGGTGTCCATGAAACAATATCGGATTCCTGGGTGGCAGAAAGAAATGTCAGAAACCATCAAGGGGTATGTTGAGGCAGGCATATTGCGTTCTGTAACCACAGCTTGGAACAATCTCATCTGGCCTGTTGAAAAACCAGACGGTAGCTTCAAAATGACAATTGATTATCGCGAGTTGAATAAATACACTCCTCCGCCGGTACCGGAAGTACCTGATGCAGTAACTTTAGTTGAAAATGTACAGAAATGTGAGGATACTTGGTACGCAGTGTTAGATTTGGCTAACGCCTTCTTCACCGTACCGATTGCGGTTGAATGCCAAGAGCAGTTTGCATTTTAATGGAATGGGAGGCAGTATAATTTCAATCGTTTGCCGATGGGCTACATGCATAGTCCAATGATCTGTCACCAGCTGGTGGTGGAACATTTAGACAAAATTCCATGCAAACCAAATGTACAAATTGTGCATTACATTGACGACATATTGATTCAAGGTAAAAATGAGTGTGCGATTACGCTTGGATTTCATTAGAGAAGGATTGCGCAAGGAGGGATGGGAAATCAATGATGCTAAAACCCAGGGTCCAGCAGAGACCGTGATTTTTCTGGGAATACAGTGGCACAATGGGCACTGGGAGATGGTGCCAAAAGCGAAACAAAAGATCCTCAAATTTCCAACTCCGAGGACCAAGAAACAAGCACAACAGTTTATTGGGCTGTTCAGATTTTGGAGGCAGCACTTTCCACATCTAGGGCAGATTTTAGCACCCCTTTACAAAATTACTCATGAAAAGTTTAATTTTGTATGGGACAAAGAACAAGAAATGGCATTTCAATTAGCAAAAGTTACCATTCAAAAAGTACTTGATTTGTGGCCTTTAAGGGATGGTGAGGTGAGATGGAGTTAAATGTGTCTAGACAAGATGCCTATGCAAATTGGAGCGTATGGCAAAAACAGGACAGAAAACAAGTACCTTTGGGGTTCTGGAGTAGAAAGTTACCTGATGCAGGTGACAGATATACCCCTTTGAAAAACAATTATTAGAATGTTACTGGGCACTCATAGACACAGAAAATGACAGTGGGTCATGATATAGTGATCCAACCAGAAATACCAATTATGCAGTGGGTCCTTAGTTCGTCGAAAATGCACAGAATTGGTCATGCACAAGAAGCTAGTGTTATTAAATGGAAATGGTACATTCAAGATCTTCCCAAGTCTGTTAAAAGTGGTGTGGCGAAATTACATGGAGCAAGAGGCAGGTGTTCCACTACTAGATCTTGAAACGGAGGGTGAGAGGGTTATCGAAGAATCTCCAGTTAAATGGGGGATCCCATATGGAGAATAATTGGTTGAACATGCATGGTTTACTGATGGTGCAGCCAAATATGTAGGGTTTGAACGATACTGGAAGGTGGTGGCATACAATCCCAAACTGAAGATGATGCTCACCACCTCAGGGAAAGGGACGAGTAGCCAATTTGCAGAACTGTATGCTGTATATCAGGCGCTGAAGCAAGAAACACCTGGCAGTTTTCATATTTATACTGATTTGTGGTCTGTTGCAAATGGGTTGGTAGTGTGGCTTCTTGGAAAAATAATGAATGGAAAATTCATGCAAAAGAAGTGTGAGGAAAGAAAGTATGGCAAGACATTGCTGAAATGCTAATGCGTATTACTGTGCCAGTATATCACACTGATGCACATTGCGCAACAGACTCATTAGAACGTTGGTTCAATTCTGTTGCAGACGAACATGCAAAGATTGAAATAATGGACTCGAGGGCTGAGGAGGAGCATTTGGAGGGAATTGCCAAATGGGCCCACCAGAAAAGTGGACATGTCAGAGAGAAGGCTACTATCAGGTGGGCACAAGACAGGGGAATCAGCATCCCGTTGGAAATTGTAAAAACTATAATCATGCAATGTCCTATATGCCAACACCAGAAACATCATTCCATTCCACACATGGTACATTGAAACGTGGTAAATTACCTGGACAGATTTGGCACATTGATTATATTGGTCCTATGCCCACGAGTAAGTGATGTCAGTATGCGTGCACGATTGTGGACACATTTTCCGGCTACCTGATGGTTTTGACGTGTACAAGAGCTACCCAATTGAATGCAATTAAATTTTTAGACCAAGTGGCTGTATACTATGGTATCCCTTTGCAAATTCAAAATGATAACGGGGAAAATGGTCCTGGATTATTGCCAAGAAAAGGGAATAGAATGAATTTTTCACCAGGAAGCATCTGGATTGATTGACAAAATGAATGGCTTATTGAAAGAACAAGTGCGCAAGATAGGGGATGGTACTTTGCGAGGTTGGCGAGAACACATATTTGAAGCTGTTCATATTTTGTATAACTGTCCCATCGCGAATGGTGAGACACCATTAATGCGCATGTTAACGCCAGCCTTGCAAATCAAACCAAATCGAGCCATTGAAACTCTGATGTATTGGGAAGTATCCCCTGGTGCGTTGGCCCATTATTGTGCCACTCCAGAGTCTGCTGTCTGATGTGCACAGCTACGCTGATTTAATTTCTACATGCCTTGTGGCGATTCCAATGCCTACTTCGGTTTTGAAAGAGTTATTCAGAGTCTTGCATAACGATTCCCTAGTGGAGCAGTCAGTTATCCATAATTCTTTTTCTGTATATGAATATTGTAAGTTCTGTGCTGAAACTATTCACAAATGGAGCAACATGCCCCGTATCATGACACATGATATTGCTCCTGAGGACTTATGCTATCACATGACTTTTGATCCAATCTACATTAAAAAGTGTCAACAACTGAAACTTGATGAGGAGATTAACAAGACTGATTTTGAAAAACGAATATGCACAAGATCTATAAGTGTTTGTGCTGATATTTCAAATGATATGACATGTAATTTTACTATTTTTACTGCTAGCCACGTGAAACATGTACAACCTTCACCTGGTTAGTTATTTTCTTGTGGAAACTTCACTTATTCTTATATTCCTGCCAATATTTCAGGTGGCCCATGTGCTTTAACACGTCTTGGTTTCATGATGTATCCTTTAAAACCTGCTATTAGATGTTCTATACGTGCTGCTTTGTATAATGCTTTGACACCAGATTGCAATTCTGAAGTGCATTTGAAGCTGAAGTGTTAGCATTTGCCATTTCCATTATTGGAATTTGGGGTTCAGCTGCTGAGGTTATAAAACTATGATTAAATTAAAATTAGCTTGTTTGGTAGTTAAAGGGTTTAATGAGACCTAAGAAGCCTTGACTGAACTGTTGTTGGATAATAGAAACTTTAGGAAAGCTGTTTTGAAAAATAGAGCAGCTATTGATTATTTGTTTTTGAAGCATAATTTAGGTTGTGAAACCGTGGACGGCATGTGTGTTGACATGGGTGACCATTCCCATTCTATTGAAAAACATATTAAGGGTATAAAAGATTTGATGGCCCAGGTAACGGAAGACCAGGACAGAGATTGGTGGGAAAACTTGTCTTTGATTCCTGAAGCACTGCGCTCTGCATTAGTTTGGCTTTTTGGCATTGCAATAATAGTAATTTGCTTTTGTTGCTGTGCGTTATGTATTCCTAATGTGTGGAGAATGATTCGAAGGTTTTGGGTGTCCCCTGAGCGCCCGTCAGGTTATGGTAGTTGACTGTCCAAGGGGTGGAGTGTAATGCTTGTGCAAAATGCAAGCTCGAACAACATGGCAGCTATTTTGGACACTCATCGCCCATCACAGTAATAAAGCCTGCGTCTCCGCGGGCCTTGCAGAATATTCAAGCATTTTCAGTAGCAAAAACAGAGCAAGGTCACATAGCTACATAATATTTATTGCTGAATGGACTTATTGTGGAGAATTGTTATTGTTTTGTCCACTGAAGGACGAATACGGGGAGGGAGTCAGAGCGTCCTGCAGGTGCATGAATGCGAGGAGAGGGGCGCGGTTTTTTCCACCCTGTGTCCCTTGGACTTGGGATCTGCTCTTTGGCCAAGGGTGAACACAACTGAGAAGGGTGTTAAAATGCCCCCATAAAAGGAGAGTGCATTGCGTGGCAATAGTTAGTCGGAATGTGGACCCCCGGGTGATGCATTTCGCTGAGAGGGAGGACGCTCTGCCTCAGACCCCATTAGACCAAGTGATCTCTTTGCCTACCTGCTGAGGGACTAAGGAGTGTTGTAGTGGCCAAGATGAAGGTGTCTTCTGATCCTGTCTAACAGTCACGTCCTTTGAATCTATATTTTTATATATCTATAAAGTGTATGTGTGAATAAAGGGCCTGTAACAAGCCATTTGTTTTATGATAACGAGTAGTTTGTGTGTTGTTTTTGCTTGTCTGAGTCCAATAACTTATTTTGCCATGGGGCCGGGGATATGAAAGTGTAAGTGTTCCCCTGACGTGGCCAAACAAGCCTCAAAACACCAGAGCAATAGACCTGTCACTGTTTGTCTTGGTTTCAGTACTTGCAGTGATGATATGTGTTTAGGGCGTGGCGGTAAGAGCACCTTTTCAACTCTGTGATAATGTGTACAGTCACAGGTGTTTGGTGATGGTTAGAGTCAGTGGTTTATGCAACTCTTTGCTAATGATCATTTGCCTTGTGATTTTTGTTTTATTTTTGCATCTACATGGTCGTATACTATTCGTTCCTGATGAAGGCGGAATGTAATTGAAAACTGCTGAAACTTACAGAATGTGCGCTACGCATACAAATAAAACAGCTAATGTTTGGGCATATTTCTCTAAGTAGACCCTTGATGTGTTCTAGCCCCCTAGAATAGATTTAGAATAAATCTTCTTGCCCTCTGCTATTTGTCAAGGGTAAAAATGAGGAAGGGGGGTATGTGATGTTTTATGTGGTTTTTGGACATTCTGGATACCTTATCTAGATGTGTTTTTGTTTGTTAGAATATTGTTTATTTGCTGAGTTTATTAATTTGTGTTTTTAACTTTTCTTACTGATATTTGTTGTTTGATATTTGTTTGTTGGCAACACTGTCTTATGATAAATATGTATTTCTATGATTTAATTATAGTTAAATGAAGTTGCTTTTTCCATGTGTGTATGAAGAGTTATTAGTTATTCTTCATTAGCAGGGTTGCTTAAAATCATGGATCATGAGGCTTCGGCCCAGTGTAGAAAATATGCCGCTTGGGGCTGCAAATAATTCCTGATGGGAACATCTTTTTGCATGTGTTCTAGTTGTCCTCCAGTTCCCGTCAGAGATGGAGGCTGCCCTCTTGTGATGGGGCCAAGAGAATGACTCCCTTCTCTTGGTGCCTTCCACAATGCTCACAAACACACCAGGAGGTTTCTCTGCCTTCCTCCGGCTACTTTCACAATTTGAAATGATGATGCTTTTGGATGCAGATCTCTATTGGGTGTGGATCTTAACTCCTTCTTAGCTCTTTTTGGTTGTTAATAATTATACCTGGTTCACTAACCTGCCAGTTATTCTACTTCATCACGTCCCAGACCCCTTGGGTATTAACTTTCTTTATTTTGGGTCCCTGAACCCTTTGGTTTCTTTATCTTGGGTCCCAGACCCCTTTGGTATCTTTATCTCGTGATCCAGGCAGCCCTGGTCTCCCAGGGACTGCAACAAAGAAGATGCCTTTGGATGGCACTCCTTGTTGGATGCGGGTCCCAGACCTGTATACCACCACTCTATTGTAGCTCAGGGTTCCATGAAAGCCTCCCGGTCTCCTAACCCTTCTGTGGCTGCTCACCGGTTTCACTCAACTGATTCTGGGTCTCGTGCCCCGTTTGGGAACTTCTTCCTCTCTTTGAGCATTGCGTCGGCTCTGCCAGTAACTTCCTGGTCTCGGGCACCATGTCCCTGGTCAACCATGCTCTGCAGCTCTCTTGACTAGCTGCTGCTTAATCCTCCTGCTTCCCGACATGATCCGACCATGTTGGAGCTCTTGGAAATGTCTCTGCTGACAGGTAAGCGTTCCGTCCTATCCTGCTTCGATTCGGCTTCTGACCGCAAGCTCCACAGCTCCCGGTTCCTCCTGGGAGGATATATCTCTGTCTTCTCTTTCAGCTGTGACTTGGCCAATAGAAAGTTCATAATGACTAGACAGTTCATGATGGTTCATAGAGGCACTCTCTATGACTCTGTAATTCCTCCTCATCCAGTACTGATTTTAAGGACTCCCAGTGAGTCAGTTGATCTCTCCCTTGTCTCAGTACATAAGGGATATTGATCCCATGAGGAGTCCACAGTCTTCCTCGTCCCAGTACGTCCTACCTTAGTAGTTTCCGTTAAACAGATAGACAGATGGGAATATTAGGCATGGTTGGTGAGGAAGGTGGGTTAAGGGAAGTTAGGCTATGGGGATACCGGATTCTCCCTCATCACTAATGCCATAGAGGGCTTCCCTCCCTATGAGATCCACCTGCCAAATACCACCCGCACGGGGACTATCAGGTAGCGTCCTCACCTTGCTGTCCACATGGGAAGGGTCCACCCCATATGAGAAGAGATGACATCTAGGGATTAGTCACAGGAAGAATAAATAGATCTTGCCACACATGTCTGAGCTAAACTAGAATCAGAGATAGATTATAGACAAGAAAAGGGAATGGCAAAATGGGCACACCAATCTAACATAAAAAAAGAGATTTGCAAGTGATTATTTATCGGAAGCATACAACAGATCAAATATTTCCTTAGGGATGGGTGGGAGATTGAATAGAGTTACAAATTGGGAAAAGTATCAGACATTAAAACTTGCTGTGACTCATCAACTTTGTTGTAGGGTAGATTCAAATCACCTAAAAAATATTCTTAGCATTAGCAGATGTTTTACAATCTGTAAAACCGCAAATAAAATTCATCGAAGACCACACTAACGGTGAACAGTACACAATATTTGACAAACTCAACATTGTGTAGGAGGTTGCCCAAAAAAATGTATTACATTGCAAACTGGATGAAAAAACAAGATCTATAAAATAACAGTTAGGGCACTGACAGAAGGGTAAGGATGATCAATCCGGGTGAGAGTAGAGTTAGCAGAAATCAGTCACTATAACATTTTACAGGATGATGGTTTCAAGCAACTTTCTTGAATATCCAAAAATGTCAAGCTCACATTAAGAAATTGGGTCATGAATAGCAAACACATTTGCCATAGGTGACCAAGCATTGATTAGCATGCCTTTCTAGCCCCTCATGTCAGTCAAGATATGGCGTTAGAGCTCACTAAACAGGGGAACACGTCAATACATGCAAAGAGCTAAATGGAAAATGAGCACGTAGATGATAAATGGGAAGAAACCTGAGCGGGGATGAGGATACGAACCAAAACATAGCTATAATAATACAAAACCAAACTATAACCACCATCCCGGTCCACTCTCACCTGACACTTGGCAGAAACAAAGCAGGCTGAATATGGAACTCACAGTTGACTTGATGCCCTTCATACCACCGCCTGGCCTTGAGACGCCTCGTAAGAGGAAATTGTATTCTCCCTGCCAACAACATGGCATGAGTCATGTGACTGGCCCTAGGCAAATCAGGGTGGACATGATTTTAGAGTCCAAGGACACCAGGAAAGATGGTGGTGCTACAAGGAAGTCACAGGTGGAGAAGCCACAGGTGAGGGGAGGCTGCAGCAGGGGCCAGGGGAGCAGGAAAAATCTTATCACATGCACAGCATGTCTGAAGAATGGTGAAGAGTAAAAATGTAAGGAAGGTGGTGGCACTTATTCAAAACCTCCCCCAGTTAAGTGCCACAAGCCATGCAATTTACAGTAGGCTAATGAAGGTGAAGATGATGACAGAGCCTACTGGTTCCAAGGCAAGATGACCATAGTCAATTGCTACTGGAGAGAGAGGCTACACCAGGAACCAGGCAAAACAGCAGCCTTACGTCAAAACCTCAAAACCTCTTTCGGCACGTGACACGAGTTACATGACTCATCATGGGTGAATCATGATTGACATTGATCCCCAGGCGAGATGTCCTTTAAGAAGAACCTTTAATCCCTATCAGCAATGTTACAGACTTGCACTTGGCAAATCTTGGTGGACAAGATTTTTGAGTTCACTGCTTCCCGGGAAAGATGGTAATGTCATGGACAATTGCTACTGAAGAGGCTGCAGGTGAGGAGAGGATAAAGGGGGTACCAGTTAAGCTGGAGATAGCTGGTCCCCAGCACAGCATTACTGATGGAGGGTGAAGAGTAGATGTAGAGTGTAGAGCTAGTTGGATAGGAGAATCCCATTAATCTTTTCTCTTCCTCAGTATCATAATTCTCATCCAAGCTATTTCCCCTTTTAATATTAGAATCACCACGAAATTTAAAAAATGATTTGCCTCAAACAACTGACAACATCGAAACTAAAGAAGACCATGTCCAGACCTAAAACTATAGGTACTCATGACAAGGGAAGGAACAAATCAAAACACCATAGATCAAATAGAATAAAAATTAAATAGATGTAAAAATAGAAAGTTACATTTATTTTCTTGCTAAATACAATAAAAATGTAAAAAAACAGACAGCCCAAACAAATAGTTCTGAACTATACCGTTTTTCTAATGTACATTATGTCCGTTAGAAAAACGGTATAGTTCCGAAAAAACAAAGTCAGTGCCCTAATCAACAAAGTCGTAATACATCAAGAGAAATATCCACCATCGTGAAGACACTTGACATCGTGAGGTACCGAAAAGACAAAGCAAAAGATATCAGATCTCCAGCTGGGACCAGTCCCTAGCAAGAATTACACCATGAGCCACACTTGTTTGTTGGCTCTACACCAAAAGGTGTCATTAACTGACAAAAGTAAACAAAACAATCATCTGGCACAATTATTGCGAACAAACTGCCAACTCGAGTTTTGGCTAAATATGGCCAAAGTGATTTCAAAGGCCATGCCTTGCTCGGGGCAAACCAGGGTGTAAACAGAGCTTAGGTGGGCAAAGCAATAATTTCTGGAAAAATAGATAGAAAATGATGAACAGTATTGTATTAAAGAAATACTATGGTAAGGTAACACATGATTGGGCATTATTTAAAAAATCATACCTGCAAGGTCCTAAAGACGCTTATAGCGATCCTTTAATTGGCAAGGCTTCTTCCCAAAGGCTTTAGTCTCCACTTCCCATCATGGATGTTCTAGAAGCACAAAACACATGCTGGTCACACGCTTGTATGCTACGACCCAACATATACAGACAATTGAATATACATGTAAATTAAATGAGACGGGCTAGTTGCATAAAAATGAGTCCGAAATTAGTCAAAAAGGACGAAAAACAAAACTTATGGGTGAAACCAATGCACTGCTATCTATGTGTAAGCACTGACCTGTTTTCCATGCTCCAATATGAAAACCGTAATGGAAAATCAGCAAAGCAAAAAATCCCTCCTCCCTCTCCTCCCCCTTTCATTCTCTTTCCCCCTCAAAACTTTCCTTCTCTCCCCACGCACGTAACCTTGGTCTTCACATTGACCCCCACCTCTCTCTATCTCACCATATTTCTCTTACTGCCAGATCTTGCCACTTTCACCTTTACAATAACCACAAAATGTGTTCTTTCCTAACTTTTCACACGACTAAACTCTTAATCTCCTGCCTCATCTTCTCGAGACTTTTCTACTGCTCTACTTTTTTCTTTGGACTTCCCTCTTCTCATCTCTCCCCTCTCAAATCTATCTACCACTCTGCCATCCGCTCCCTCTGCCTTCTATCTCCTCATGATTCCATCTCCTCTTCTCTCACCTCTCTAGGTTGGCTCCCATTTCACTCTCAGCTCAAATTCAATTTCCTCTGTCTAGTATTCAAATCCCTCGATGGTCTTGCCCCCCCTACCTTTCCTCCCTCCTTACGTTCTACACTCCTTTTCGTTCTCTCCGCTCTGCCGATCTCTATCTACTCTCTTCTCCACCTCCACCCTGCGCCCCTTCTCGCTTCCGCTCTTTCTAACTGCTTGCCCCTTACCACAGAAACCGCCTTCCCCTCTTCATCCGCTCTACTTCTTACTTCCCTAACTTTCGTACCTCTCTAAAATCTTATCTCTTCCATTCACCTCCTTAAAACCCTTTGTTTCCTCTCTTACTTCTACTAGTACTCCTCCCATTCCCTCTCCTTCTCTTCATCCTCTCTCTCTTTTCACTCTACTCCCTCCTACCCCACTTCCTGCTCTTTTCTAATCCTCATCTCTTCCCTCCTTCTCCCTTACTCCCTCTGCTTCCTCACTTACTTCTGCTATCACCATTGCTCATACCTCCTACCTCCTCTAACATCTTGTCCCTCCCTACTCCTCATCCCCTCCCATAATGTAAATTGTTTTTATACATTTTTCTTGTTTCATTCAATTGTTATGAAATGGTTGCTGTATCTTGTTTGTTCCTCTTGTAAAGCATTTTGGATTAAAATGCTATATAAATTCAATAAAATACAAATACAAAGCAATCCCACTGACCAGTCATATTAACATCTTGACTATAGACTTTAGCTCCCTAACTTGCTCAGTCTTGCACTTTTCAAAAGACAGATCATAGAACTGAATCACAGATTGAGAGATCGACAGTGGTGCCAGGTTGGCTACATGTATCTGTGATGACGCTCTTTGTGTTGATCAACTGTAAATTTATATGTAATGTAAGCTGTTGTAATACTACTTTAGGTAAGAACTCACAAACAGCTCACCTTGGCAATCGATGACCCCAACTGGGAGAACCAACGCAGCTGTGAAGATTTCTCAGTGACAGCCCTGGCCACTCAGCCCCACGGATTGTGTCCCAGGAGAGCGGGCAGGACTCCCAGGGAAACCCTCAATGGGAAGAAAACCCTGGACGAAATCCCAGCTCGTGCAGATCAGGCTAATGGTGGAAGGTTGGACGTCTCCGACAGGAACCCTCGGGAATCACACAAGACACCTTGTCTGCAGGAATGAGAAGGGAAGAAATAGGGAGCAGGTTAGAGGAGAGCCCAAAGAAGGGAAAGGAAAGGAGAGAACAATGGAAATCCTCTCACCCGAAAAGGACTGAGGGAAGGGAACGAGAGTTCGGATGTGGAACCTGGCTGAGTAGGAAAGCTTCGGGAGAGTCTGGAAGGATAACAGGAGATGAGGACCAAGTAAAAATACTCAAGGGAATCCTAGAGGAAGGGAACTTACTCAGATGGGGAACTGGCCGGAACGGGAGACAAATAAGATTGATCCGTGAAGCAGACTAAGAACGAAACCAGCGAAAGCTGAAGGAATGATCTGAAGATCATAAGTAGAGAAAGTAACACAGGGTAAGTCGGAACCGCAAACACAGAGGGAAATGAGAGCATGGAGAGAGAGGATTCAGAAGCGAACTCACGGAGCGTCAAAGGCAGAAGCGACGCGAAGCACTGGCCACTTCGTTTCCGGATAAAGGATCACATGATCGGTCGTCCGCATGTCAAGGGAGCGTGCAACTACTAGACCGCTGCCAGTCGGTCGGGGAGAATCACCAGCTTCCAACTTGGAGATGTTAGGAATCAAAGCGCCGCACAAGCGGGTCCGTGCCCATAAAGACCACTTGCGGCGATGTGTAACACTTTGTTTGATTGTCTAAGGGGTGTCTCATGAGTCACATGTTGCAATTCTGGGTATTGATCGTAGGGTGTGATGAATTTCGGTCGACCGAAGTTGGGATTAAATATGGTTGTATTACCTGGTTGGATTTTCCAATCAACTTTCGATTGTCAACTATAACTATCTCGGAGACCGTCATCTATGGACTTCAAAGGGGCTGGGTATCTCATAAGAAAGCAGAAGTTCTTAACAGCACTCAGGGACATATTCGAACCTTCATTGCCCTACCTAAGATTCATAAAGATCCTGCAAATCCCCCAGGAAGACTGATTGTTTCTGGATGTTTTCCAATTTTGGAACCATATGTAAACTTGTCGATATTTTCTTGAAACTTAGTGTCCTGACAGAAACATACTTAAGAGTTACAATGCACAGCATCTACATTTCTTAACAGCACTTTGACCCAAGTAATCTAATTCTAGTTACAATGGACATAAAATCACAGAATACAAGCATCCCACAAGACCAGGCCATCAAATGCATACAGGAACACCATAAAGCATACCATTTACAGATGTGAGTCCCCTATAATTTCATAGTAGAGCTGATGCCTATAACCTTATGCAGGAATTTCTTTATGTTCAACCAACAGTGTTACTTATAGACTAAAGGCACCGCGATGGAGCTTCCTTTTCTCCCAGTCTGGCAATTCTAATCATGGCCAGTTATGAATCGGAAGATGTCCTATCCAATCGAAACTCCTTCAGGGAATAGATGAAGTGCTGGAAAAGGTATATAGACGATATGGTATTCATATGGGATGATTCAGAGGAAAGATTGAAAGACTTCCTCGCCTGGCTCAATGAATACGACCCCAATATTCAATTCATGATGGAATAAAGCCCCTAAGGAGTCCACTATTGGACCTCATGATCACACATCACAATGGGAAACTGGAATGCAGGCTACATCGCAAAAGCAGCAACAGAAATACTCTTTTGAATTTCGGAAGCCATCATCCAGCTCAAATTACAGAGAATGTACTATTCAGTCAATATTTAAGAATCAGGAGGCACTGTACATCATTAGATGAATTTTACAAACATGTGCAACAGTTGGCCAAAAGGTTGAAAGCATGTGGGTGTTCCAGAAAAGTACTGTCTAGATCCAAGAAACTGGCAGGATTTACAGCCAGAGATGCCCTTCTGACTCCCAAAAATCAGACTCAAGAGGATACCAAGAAACAAATGACATGTGTCATCGCACAAGGCTCACATACATTTCAAGTAAAACAAATTATATGTAAATACTGGCCACTGGCACAGCTCAACCTTCCAGAAGAACCAGTACCACAATTTGCCCTCAAAAGGGCCAGAAATCTATGAAACCAGTTGGTTCATTCCTAGATTATCAAAGAAGCACCTCGCACTGGCCTATGGAACCTTCGAGTTGTCACTGGACATTTTCCATGTGGCCAGTATGTTGCTCACAAATTCGCCAAGAAAAATGCAAACCTTTACAATAGGTACAAGGAGTGGACTCTTCGAAACTTGGCCAACTACAAATCCAACCAAGTGGTTTATTGCATTGAATGCCCTTGTGGGTTATGATATATTGAACAAACAATGAGGTGAATTCAAGTCAGGATCTTTGAGCACAGATCTAAAATGAATAGCAAAAATGCCATAGCACCGATGGTAAACAATTACATTGAGTACCAACATTATCCACATGATTTGCTTTGGTGGATTCTGGAAGTAGTCAAAGCAGTATCAAATGTTCAGAGAAGTTGTTTGGAGTAAGAAATTAGATGGATCCACAGGCTGGACATGTATAATTGTGGTCTGGATGAGATATTTCTACCCCTCACATAGACACTGCCCATTTCATCAAGCGTCCACAGGGCTTTCTCTGTCTTTTTGGTTCCTACACTAGGCAGCACTTTGACACATGCTAAACCAAGAGGAATATCACTTTACACACATTGATACTGCCATAAGGGTGGTTGACCAAGCTAGACTGTCCATATGTGCAACTATTACAGCATGTGTCAACATGTACTACATACCTCCACCAGTTGACTGAGGACCACACTATTCATAGAAGTGGTAGAGGCAGCTCATACCATCAAGGGACCACATCCTGGACCCCAATTTATTAGACCTCTTTACCACACAGGCTCCTTACTTTGCTCCAAGTTTCGGTTACCTCATGAGGGACAACTGTGGTCCTCGTATAGTACGGGCTGTCAATGATCAGCCTTTGTCCCTTCGGGCTTATAATAGATACTGGACAGATATTTATATCAGCTCTTCCATCTAACGCACACAGCAAAATGACCATTAGCACTGGACTATTCCATTGTGTGGGTTCCCACCCATAACTCACAGTCACAACACTAAGTCACTGCAATACTACACTACCAGCATAGTGCATGTGTAGTGGGTACCACGCGTGAGGCATACAGCATTTAGGAATTCCACCTCCACAGGAATGGAGTACTAATGTAGTTTGCTCAACAACCCCCCCGTTTTGAATGATGGGTTGGCACCATGGCCACTATACCATCTTCTGTATCATGAACGGACTTGCAGGAACATTACGCTGTGTCTTGACACTGAATGGGTTGCCCCGGCAGCGACGTGCTGACGCAAGCATGCTCCTGCCCGCCGGTCCAATGGAAGAGATGCATTTGCTTCCATAACAACGCACCAAGCGTTGCCTTCGGGTCCCTAGAATCCAGCATATGATTGTGAGAGACACTCTGCCACTTGCGAACAGGTATTAACGCAATTCTGCTTTAACTGTTTCTTTGTCATGAGCTTTACTTTTCAACTGTGGTGCTACACACCCAGCACTGCATATGTATATTTATATTGGCCTCTGTCGTCTGCATTTGTGTTTCAGCTCAAACAAGAGCAAAGCACGCACAGTCCAAGACTCAAGTCCATGGGCTTGACTTCTATAATGACATGCTTACACACATCCAGGTACGAATATGGGCAGCGCCCACCTCGCTTTATAGGTACTTCACATAGACTCCTAACATTATCACTTCCTTCACACTAACAAACTAATGTTTGTGCATGCCACATTCTGTCACTCCCATTACACAGAGAAGGAAACCAAGGTGAAACGTTTGAGTCCTGATTTACCATGTGGCTCCTAGCACCAAACAGGGAACACACTCACTTATGGTAAATGGATGCATGGTCACGCCATATACTTGTATATGACATTTCTCTATATTTAGGGAGGTACTTTATACTACTGTGTCTTTGACCTTTTCCTCAAACTGTAGGTAACCCCATTTTGGCAACCTATGGGTATCTATAGACTATAAATGACTGCAGGACCATTTCCTGCCGCTACACACAATCTGCAGTTCCAGTTTATCTGCCGTCACTGACCGACTGAGAGGAGAGTAGATGCCTGGAGCACCCTTCTTCCCTCTATTTTAGAGTAAGTTCATTGGGGTGACACAATGGCTTCTCAAAATGTGTACGATGACATCACACTAAAACAAAAACATTTGCATTTACAGGGTCCATGAATATGCCCTGAAGAAGGCATTCTGAGTTCCACTCTCGACCGCTGAAACCTACCATACCCGGGGTTCCTACCAAAGCTGCCAGGAATCCCCAAGACCACCTCTATGCTACATACATATTGGCAGATGTTACTTTAGCAAATGAACTCTAGAAATTGAAAAACAGAGTATGCAAGACATGCTAAGTGATGCGAAAGGGAAACATAATTGAAAAGAAATACACAACTAATTGATAGATTGTGTTGTACATCGTACTTTTACTCTGTTGTTCCTATTTATTGATTGTTACAAGGAATGTTGCTTAGAATTTGATGTGAACACAAAGATAAACCAAATGAGTGAAAAATGTGGGTTTAGCAAGTTGGGTGGAATTTTTGAGAAATAGTAATCAAGTTCCTCTGCATTTTATCTACCACAGACTAAGTGGCTTCTCTTTACCTTCTTTGTTCTTTCATTCCTTGCTTTACCTTATTCATGTTTGTACCATTCTTGGCATCCAGGACACGTGTCAAGACTAAGGCTAATCACACCCTGTGGGTTTTCTATCTATCTCTATGTACTTTTATCTAATCATCCAAGGTACTCTCCCTGGGTACGATGTAATTTATTGTGTTTATTTATGTTATATGTTGATACTTTTGTCCTTAACAGATCTTATAAATAAATATCGTTTCTATTCAAACCCGTCATGGATTGTTCAAATTAGTAAATGTTCTTGTTTTATTTGCTTTTTGGTTTGTTATACTAGATAGGGTGAGCGGGATATCAGGTTCAAATACCCGACTTTATAAAATTATATTAAGAAAAAGAAAATGAAGAATGATCAATGGTGGAAATGTTTTTGTTGTACTATGAGTGTCTCAGCATGGATGAAGAGTTAGTTGGTATTTATTTTTTTCCCGCCACTCTGAGATGTTGCATATGGATAGTGGGGATTATATTTTGTAGCTGGAACAGCTATAAAATGACACATGGCACTCTTAGATGTTGCATATGTATAGTGGGGATTATATTTTGTAGCTGGAACAGCTATAAAATGACACATGGTTAACCGTTGAATTTCTAATTTGTAGCAGCCCGCTACAGACATGGCCGCTGCTCACAGATGCGACGTTAGATTATTGGGTTTTATACCACACTCCCCTAACATTTTAATGGTCTTTTGGGGTTGTAATGCATCTGAAAGAGAGAGGGTTTGGTTTATAGGGGAAGTGGAAACATGCTATATAGCTTTGCGGTTCTGTTGATGCATTTAGTTCAAGGTTACCCAAGTTCCTATAGGGGCAGACCCATGTCAGGTCTTGTCCCAGCCACAAAAATCAGCAATGTTATCAGGTCCGAAACATGGGCTTGTCCAAATGCCTACATGCAATTGGTCAAACTGACAATTCAATCTCGCATGTATTCTTTGTTGAATATTTGTTGGAATCCACTGGGAATATCAAATATTTGTTTTCTACAATATCTAAATAATCATCAGAGATCTCACACACTATCCTGGTAGTGGACCTAAATTTACACTGTTTTGATGTTAGCCCGAATATGTTCAATGAAAGATTGACTATATGGATTGACTTCACCAAAACACTGAACCTAATCATGCTGAACGGCACCCTTTCTGGTGATAACCCACCCCACACAACTTGGCAGAGAGGTAGCTCTAGTGCAATTATAGATTATATCTTTGTTGTAGATTCAAATCTTTTCTCTCTGATAATCAATTTTCAAATAATATCTACTAACAAAAGTGACCATCACATTCTCATGTTTAGATGGAATATAAGTGAACAGAAAAATTGAAAGACTTGTGATCAATTAATGGGAACAACCACCATCAACAATAATTCAAATAGAATAAGATGGTCCAAAGGTTCTTGGTCTCATTTTACAGATCATCTCTCATCAGCATATCAAAAGGCGATGACAGATGTATCAAACAAGAGTGGGGTTTATTCTGAATTAATGCAACTTTATTGCTCTGACAATACGCATTCTATGAAAAAACATACTACATCGCATGCCTTTAATCAAGATATAAAAGACAGAAAAACATTATTTTGGAAGCAAAAAAGACAAGCGACGCATCTCCCTGACGCATCCAGAGCTCCCGCACTTAGAACAATTGAAACCACCTACAAAAATTGGTTGCATGCTCGTAAATCACAGATATTTCAAAAAAATGGGGAAACTATGTTAAGGTCAACGCAACATAAAAATACTACCCAACTTTGGTCCATTCTGAATTCAACAACAGGCACCTCGCAGTTGGCAACACAAATCAAAGGGGTTTCTGAATGTGTCTGGATCTCTAATTTTTCCCAACTATACGCACTTCCAAAATGTTCCAGTGGTTCAACGCTTTCATTTAGAATTTGATAAAGAAGACATCTTATACTATATAAACAAGGCGAGCCATTCAAGGGCACCGGGTCCCGACTGGTTATCCAATCATACACTCAAGCAACATCCTGAGTTCTGGGCTACTATACTGTGTCACATTTTCACCTACATAAATGACAAGCAACAAATCCCAGATTCTTGGAGGCACTGTATTGTTTTTCCAATCTACAAAAAGGGTGCTCGAGACAATTCTGCTAGTTATAGACTGATGGCTCTATTGGATGCCCCAGGAAAATGTTTTACCGGTCCCACGCTTAGAGCTCTTAACGCATAGTCAACAGCAGATAATTGAAGAGATCCCCTATAAACTCGCTTTCTTTCTCGGCTGGGCACCTCAATAAACATTATCATTCGAGACATGTTTAACTCTTCGTACACCACACGGAAGCAGCACTCATAAATGGCTTTTTGGACTTCTTTGTGGCGTTTCATTCCATAGACCGCTTGTTGCTTCAAGAGAAACTTTATCATTACGACTGTCCTCCATCACGCCTTACTTTGATTCAATTGCTCCACACAGATACCACTATGCAAGTAAGATTAACAATGAAAGGTCTTTTGTCTGCCTCCTTTAGCACTAAAAGTGGCCTTAAACAAGGTTGCTTATTGGCCGACACCTTATTTAATTTGTTTATATTGGATTTCGTTGGAACCTTTTTGGAAACGACCGCTGATGCACCAAAGTTGAGAATACAATCACTTGCATGGTTACTCTACGCTGATGGTTTGGTGCTCCTTTCGCAGACTCCTAAAGGCCTACAAATTCTACTAGACAAGTTAGATAAGTATGCTCAAAATAAAAACTTAACGATCAGTTTGGAAAAAAGACATATAGTTGTGTGTGGAAAATGCCCCAAAAGTAAAACAAATAACTTCTCTTGGGCTTTGAATGGATACAAACATCATATAGCTCGACAATATAAGTATTTGGGGACTCCTTTTGACAATCAATCCAACGATAAAGCATACTTACTTAGCTTAGACCTGAAACCAGCTAATCTTACATCACAAGCAAAAATACTGCTGTAGAAATATGGTAAATTTACCTGTAACCACATTAGGGGCCTCATTACGACCCTGGCGGTAAGGGGTTTACGCCAGCGTTAGCTGCGCCGACCCCTTACCGCCAATTACGAGGTCCCTTAGCGCCATGGAGGTTTTAACACCCGCTTTTAGCGGGTGTTAAAATCCATGGCGCTAAGGGACCATGGAGTTAATTACGCCACCGTAATTTACGGTGGCGTAATTAACGCCTTCCCCACTCCCATTATTCCCTATGGGGCAAAAATGGGAATGGGGAAGGGTAAATGGGGATTGGGGACTTACCGCCCCGCCAAGGTCGGAATGGGGCGGTAAGTCCGCCAACCACCATGGCGTAAACGTAGTTTACGCCATGGTGGTAAAGTCACGGCCCAGGCGGTAACTTACCGCCTGGGTCGTAATGAGGCCCAAGGTTCTTTTACCAACAAAAAGGGATAGCCATTATTACTTATGACTCAGAAACAAAAATCCCAAGGAAACAGCCATTTTGGGACAAGTTTGAGGCTCGCTTTTGGAAGCGTGTATTACACCTTCCTAAAAGCACTGCATCAGCCATATTACGGTTGAATTGGGGCTATTGTCACTGTAAGTTCATGTATTGTGAAAAATGTGGTCTTCTGAGAAAGTGCCTTTAAGGAAATAATGAAATAATGAAAATAATATATTAAGGGTTCTTGCTTCTTACTTATTAACCTCCAAACATGATTTTCCGAAGCAATGGTGAAATCACATACTAGATGCTCTTGCCGAAGCTAATATATCGATTGAGCTACTAATTACAAATCCAGTTTGAGCAAAGAACAAACTACCAACATGCCTGGATTCATACTCAAGACAAATGTAGCACACATGTCGACTTCGATATTAGATTATTTGGTCATTAGAAATTTCGTATTATGGCTGACTATCTAGTCAAGAGCCCCTCTCAACATGTGAGACCGCAATACTAAACCTTTGGCCGACAAAGGAAATATTGGCAAGGCAAGGATATCTTGACAAGGATAAGAACGTCTGTCGATTTTGCAGTAACAAATCTCAGAAAGAAACACTGCAGCATATAGTTGTGGAATGCCCAGCATTATTGACAGTCCGCACAATTTTCTTCAAGTCAGCATTTAAAACATACTGTTTACCAACTTTGGCTGTGATGTGGCAACATTTTTTAAATTCTCATCGTATGAGTGACAAAATTGCGCTAGTACAATGTCTGGGGTTTGTACTCAAAACTGAGTAATTTTTAATAGTTTAATTTTAATTTCTTTTTCTTTTCTGACTTTGTTACTGCTGGATTAAGTTTTTTATAATACATTTTCCATTACTTTTTCTTTATTTTCTTTTTCATTTTATTTTACCCAGATTTTTAACTAATTAGAAATGATTTTAATCAGAAATGATTCTAATAGGCTATCGTTATTTTTTTTTTTTTAATGTACTTCATAGAAACTGCATTTTTGTGTTAAATGTTAACGGATTTTGCAAATATTTGTATAACTTTGAAAGGTTGAAATATGTTTAACCAATCAATTAAAAAAAAAAATACCCAAGTTCTGTATGTGGAGGTGGGTTGTGAGGAGAACACTTGAGGAATCACCTTGTGCGCCTGCAGAGTGAGAATGCATTGATTGGGGTTGTGATACACAAGGTGGTTGGAGAGGTGTAGCATTTTGATGTTAGATGTTTGTTGGGATGGGAAGCATCCCAAGCAGAACAGCAATCAGACCATAGGGAGCAGTATAGTATGAAGTAGACAGTGGAATATTGAGCAGGTTAGTGAGGGGCGCAAATAGTCAATAAGCCACATGGAAAAAGACATAACATGTCGTAGGAAAGGCATGAAAAAGCTTAACAAGGTACAAACAGCAATACAAACCATTGCCAGTTACAGCACAGAATGAAAGGCCCTAGCAAAGCAAAATAACATTGTCTCTTCCCTGCACTGCTACCTGCTGACAAGATTATCAATACGTCACATGACAGGATAAAGAAGTTTACAGTTTTTATGATAGAACACCGTACAAGAAACGGCAATTGGAGCTCCAAGTGTAGAGGTGTCCCTGTATGCTTTTCCCTAACCTTGAAGGGCGTTTTCATCTCCCTAGCCCATGCCCATACTCTCCAAGTTCTAAAGGCCATACCCTTATCTCTCTAACTCTCTCAGGGACTTCCTAGGTGACCTAATCCGAGGTAGTCTGATTGCCCTGTTGTACATTTCCTCTTGTGACAGCCTCCCGCTCCAAAGCCACACTCTCTCCTAACCCTCCTCTTCTCTACCCCTCCTCCTCCGCCTTTTCCCCCTCTCCTGGTCTTATCATTCCTCTCACTTCGCCTACCTCCATCCTGATCTTACTACACCTATCACACCTCCTCTCACCCCACCTTTCTAGTCTTGTTCCCCCTCCTGGGCTTAACGCTCCTCTCACTACTCTTGTCTCCACTCCTCACCTCCCTCCTGTCTCCATCCCCTCCTAATTTTCCTGATCTTAATCATTTCTCTTGCTCGCTCTTTGTCTCTCTCTCTCGCTCTCTCTCTCTCACTCAAATCCAAACATACAACAAAATTAGAACCACTTTTCCGAATTCCAACACCCTACAATTACCCTCTCCAAACAGGCTAAAACTCTCCTCCGCCTGTTGCACACTCCTCTTTGGTCTGTATGTCCTCCTTCACTTCCTTCAACCTCACCCAAACAGCTTTCACTGCAAGCTGACTCTTCTGGCTTTTTATAGTCCTCTCCTTCCTATATGTAAACTTCTTCGCACCTCCAATGGATATTTGAGTCAGCGGGAAGGTAGGACGTCTGTTGTTGGCAGCGTGTTTCTGTGGGTGGGCAGAGGGAAATGTCTCTCAAATTTGGTGGAAAAAAACACAATTTTCAGACATTTCACTCTGGCCACCAACTGACACACGCCGCCAACAACACATGTCCTACCATCCTGCGTTCCCACAGGTGTCCTGACAAAATCGGTACCTCACATGTGTGGGTGCACCTACCTGGGCGCAAAGGGAAAAGGCTAACCCACTGCTAACCCCAAGCCTTTCGGCAGAGCAGATTTTGCTCATGTGGACAACATACAGATTTGGGCCTAGGGTATCAAAGCCACCAAGGAAAACAGGGAACCCCATGCATTTCCAAAAAGAGGACACCACAGAGGTCTGACGTGCGTGAATCGCCCCAGAATGTATTACCCACAATCCACGGCAAAGTCTGAAATTTGGTGAAAAAACAACCATTTTCAGACATTTCCCTCTTAACACCCGCCGAAACACGCCACCAACACCACATGTCCTACCTTCCCACGTTCCCCCAGGTTTCTCGTCATAAACGGTACCTCACATGTGGGAATGCACCTACCTGGGCGCAAAGGGAAAAGGCTAAACCACTGGTATCCCCCAAAGGGTTTGTGGAGACAACCTACAGATTTGGTCCCAGGGTGTAAAAGCCATGAAGGAAAACAGGGTACCACATGCATTTCCAAAAGGAAGACACCCGTGGGACTCCACAGAGGTCTGACATGTGCAAATCTCCCCAGAATTTATTACCCACAATCCCAGACAAAGTAAAAATTGTCTTTTTTCCACTAAATTTCAGACTTTGTCAGGGATTTTGGGTCATAACTCATGGGGCGATTCGCGCAAGTCAGACCTCTGTGCATTTCCACGGGTGTCTTATTTTCGGAAATGCATGGGGTTCCCTGTTTTCCTTTGTTGTTTTGACACCCTAGGCCCAAATCTGTAGGTTGTCCACATGAGCAAAATTCCTGAAAATCTGCTGTGCGAAAAGACTTGGGTTACCAGTGTTTTAGGCTTTTCCCTTTGCACCCAGGTAGGTGCACCCCCACATGTGAGGTACCATTTTTGTCGGGAAACCGGTGGGAATGTGGGAAGGTAGGCCATGTGTTGTTGGCTGCGTGTTTCAGTGGGTGACTAGAGTGAAATGTGCAGAAATTGTGGGTTTTTTTCTGTCATTTTCCCGTTTTCCCCCCAAACTATGGAATCTTTCCCTACATAGTTGTTGCCTGACCTGCGCAAATCACCCCTTCCTAAACTTATAATATTGTCTACTTTTCAGAAATGTATGCCTTTCTGGCTTCCCATTCAGCTTTCCTACTCTTTTCTTCCATTCCGTCCAAGCATGTCCTCTTGGGAAAAAAAAGGCCAAAATCGCCTACCTCTCACAAAACGGCTGGTAACCACATCAAAATATGTTAATTTGGTTTCCACTCAATCTCTTCTTGAAAGCCTGGAAAATGGCGAATCCAGCACAGCAAACAATTTGTTCCTAGCTCTTACAGGGAAAAACCACAGGCTTCTTTGTACAACATTTTATTGGCATTTTCTGAAAAAAACCCAAATGTTCTCCTTTTTGGTTATTTTCTCTCACCCCCTACAGCACACTAGGATTCCTGGGTGGCGTCACGACTGCCTACATGTGGGAAAAAAGGGGCCAACTTTGGCTGAGATATCTCATGTAACAAAGAAGTTACAAGGGATTGAATGGCGACAGACAAAATCATCAAAAAAGGCCTTGGCACTGGGGGGAAATACCCATGGCAGTTAAGGGGTTAAGACGGTAAAGCCCCAGAGGAGATATCATGTGTAAGGTAGCTCAGTTAGTTAATTCTCCAAATGCAGATTGTCCACAGGAATATGTAACACCTGTGTTCAGCACCTGGCTTAATCTTCCGGTGGGATAATAGGCAGAGTGAGTGCATTTAGGTTCCGATGCAACACAGCATTTTCCAGGTCAATTGGTTCTGAAAAAGTGGTGGAAAACACTATTACTGTCGCTTTTTCTAATTGGCCAGATTTTGTGCATTTTCTGGGTGGAGTTCGGGAGCCGAGTGGACACACCCGGACCCCCTGTATTTCCTGCTCCACCAGACAAATGCGGCCTTACTGCCAGCATGGATTCTCATGCTGGAAATAAGGAAAGGGATTCCTCTGGGATCTGCTTGGAAATTAAACCTGGTAAAAGCGGGCACAGTCCAGAAGAAGCCATTGTCAATTCTGCCAGCAATCGCAAATTGCACAAGGTATTTACACTCTTCCAAAGTGGAAAAGCAATGTGATTTCACCTTTTACGCAAAAATCTTCCATTTCGTGGCGGAAAAGTAAAAACATGCAGTTTACTTTGCGCCTTGATGCTTGGGGGTTTCGCGTGATGCTACACATGTAGTAAATAAATAAATACATTTAACATGACCCCAGATAAATGCCAATTCGTGATCAGAATGAGTGAGCATGGCATGTTGTTGGTAAGAGGGTGTCCTGTGCTTCTTGAGTGCGTTGGCAAATGCCCTTAATTGCCATCTCGCGTTAAGCAGGTGCTTAAACCCATCAGTGTGGTTTGCGCAATAATAAGTCGACAGAGGTATTTCAAATGGCCAATTTCGCTCTTTGGGTGACATTGTCAAAGTGGGAGAATGTTGCCCAGCATGTGGCAGTTTCTCTGCGGAGTGAATTGTGCCCACCCCGAGGAAGAAGTGTGAAAAACCCACAAGGGCACTGTGCCCTGCTCTTTCTGTGTTTGTCTTCCGCACAGGGCGACAGATGCCGACTCAGACATGGGTAAGTCTCAGGTGGCAAGCCTGTCCCCTAGTTGATGTGGCAAAGGATTCCAGACTTCTGAGGCTGATAACATTAGTAGCATTGAGTTACATGCCACCTGACAGCTATATGTGATAAAGTTGCAAAGCTGATGGGCTAAAGCAGGAGGCAATGTCTGCCCACCCTCAAAGGGTACATACAACCAAAAGTAATAGGCCCCTCCCCCCTTCATGGCTGTAGGGGCCAGGCTCCAAACCAGGGCAAGAATGCCCTCCAAGCATCTATGCCCACGAGTAGGGTACCCCTCGTGCCCCTGGAACCCTGTTGAGCAACTTCTGTGCTTTCCAGGTGGTACTAACGTTATTTAAAGCTAGAAGTCTAAAAGATAATCGCTTAATTGCAGCTGGAAATTAGCTCCTGGCGTGATCAAAATGTCTTAACCAAGTGTGACATCATCCCCTTCGTTTATAAGCAATATGTGTGTTCTCGCGTTTCTTCATCCACTGAATTACTGTTAGAAACAAAGGCAAGAGTTGTGTCTCTTGTGTAGGCATTAGGAAAGCAGTTGCCAGCCTCTGGCATAATATGCCATGTTCTTCCAATATTGGCTAGCTGTTGCCCTCTTATGACCAGGTAGAATCATCATGTCAGTGACTGGCACATGCCGTTCCCCTGCAGACAGAAAAGCAGAAATAAGACTGACAATTCAAGACACGGAACGAATAGAAGTTAAGACAGACTGCAACTGCCATTGCTGTGTTAGGGAGAATATGTTGAGTGTTCAAGCAAGGAGGTATGTATTAAGCAAGCAAGCAGTGAGACAAGGGAGAGGCAAAGAAAGGCCAGCGGGGCTCTTTCAATAATGTAACAGAGCAGAGGACCCATGCTCTGCCGTCCTAGTAACACATGAGAGAATCAAATAGATCAGGCTTTGCAGCAAATGTTAAACGAGAAAGGATCAGAGTCCAGCTCTGCATCCAGAATAACAAAGGCAAAGAAAGGCTAGGCTCTGAAGCCAGCATGAGATGAAATAAGAGGGATCAGACACATCGTGAGAGGCTGGCCCAGCCCTCGGAGGGGCGCTAGAAACGCTGCCCACATAGCGGGCTGCCCCTCTGGCCACCCCCCTGGGTCCATATATGCCCCACCTACTAAGCATCCCCGGGTCCAACACATCCGGCCGCGGACCTGGGGAGTGCTTATAAGGGGGTGGGCTTTGCGATCGCTCATCCTCCTTGTTTGCTGTACCCCCCAACCCTCCCGAGGACAGTCAAAGCAGCAACATCACACACCTGGTCCCTCTAGTCCCATTACAGGGCTTACTCAGAGGTACAAACAAGATTTCCTCTTTATTTGAAACCCCCATCTTTCCCTTCCAAAAGACACACACGACTCCTTGCCCCACACAAAAAAGTAGCAACTTGCAGTTGTTAGAAAAGGCTTCAACTCCTTTATTTGGCAGGAATCCACTTACAGGTGATCTGCCTCTTAACGAGCTGGCGTCTTAGCTGAGGCCCACTGGAAGTAATTATTTCCTCTCTCTTACCATGAGCTCATAGCCAGATTAAAAATCCAGAAATGCAACATACAAAGACATGTTCTTTGATGCTGCATCCTTGAATTTTCTTCTGTTTTCTTTTCTTCTTTTCTCTTGTTTTATACAGTGATATTTGTAATTTAATGCGTACTGCGATTTTAATTCTAATTTTGTGAAAAGTCGAGTTCTTTCACTAAAACACAATAAATAAATAAATAAATAAAGCAAAGTCCCCAAGATGTCCCCTGTCCCCCCCAGATTTTATGTGTCTCCTACGCCCCTGAATGTATACACACAAATTCACAGATTTTACAGAGCCAGGAAACGTGACCTCTTCTTATTCCCTTGGGATAAACATGGCTCTGTCACATACCTTTGGCCTATTTAGACTCCTCCCATTTCACTATCAAACCCTGTCTCTTTCTCTCCTTCTCAAATAGATACATTTAGCACCATGGGCACCAAGAATGCCATATAAAGGGAGGAGGCTGACTTGGGACTCCAGTCATTACCCTAAGGGAAGTGATGAGATTTATGGAGACATTAACCCTTTTGTTCTGTGAAAGAGGCTCCTGATATACGACAACACTAGGCTTTTATTTCATCTTCCTTAATATGCTAATTGGGACACAGAGGTGTTTCAAACCTTACACGACCTTGCCCAGGAGTCATGCCTTGTGTGGCCTGTGGGACTTTTGCCCATCAGGACTATATCTGTTAGGTAAAGAACAGCATTTGCTAGGTATTCTTCAGGCGGTCGGGCAGTGGTCAGAATCCCTGGTTGTTTCTCTAGGACGTTTACCCCAGGTTTTCTCCAAAAGGCCTCATACCCGTCTCATGCATCACATACAGTCACAGGCCAAAAAGGATGTTTCCCTCCTACCCACCACTCACCTGATGTTGGGACAGCTCCATAACTTTGTTTTCAGAATGTTGCCGAAACTCTGGAAAGTCATGAATATAAGCAGTGGGAAGGATAACGTGAAGTGAGACTTCCTCGAAATGCCCCACAAATCAGCATGGACTCTCCCATGGCATATCAGAGGTGCCACAGCTGCAGGAAGGTGAAGAGACTCATGCTGACAGTCAAATAAAGGGGCTGGAAGGTGGATAGGCAGAGTGTGGTACACAATCAAACAACGCTGCCATCTCGAATTTGCAGTATCTACAGCCCCTTCCTAGGTACTGATCTCTGCCACAGCACAATGGAAAGCTCTGCTCAAGAGTGAACTAAAGATAAACGGCACAAGAGGTTAGGGCACTATGTTCCATCACAAACAAGACAACAGATTTCTTATCCTTGACCCCGGATCATGGCTAAAGCTATGTCAGTTGTGTGCATTGTCCCATGACCTAGGGTCCCCACTTCATGCATCTCCAAACAGGTATGCAGTATTTATCAAATGAAGCTGAATACGATCAATCTGAGGAGTATTGCATTTCACCAGGATTTAGAGTATTAAGGATTTATACAGCATTGACCAAAATGAGAAAGGCAACATCAAAGTGGAAACAGCAGAATAGCTTCTTCTTGGAACTCAACAGTTCTTTAACTCTCAGTTTGGATTTTCTCCCTGGGTGATAATTAGTTCACAGCCACTAAGAGTCCTGAGGTGATTAAGTGTCTCTCACACTTCCTTCTTGTCTCGTGCATCTGAACACTCTGGTTCTCGTCCTCACTGATGTTGATACTTGTCCCATGAGTCTTGCGACACAAGTGTGCCCAAACCTTAGGCTTGAGCAAGAAGAGTGTGTAGAAACGGGGAAGCAACACCCAGAGCGTCCTCTAGGCAGCATATACCCTCTGCTTATCACCTTCTTTACTTTACTCCTCTAATCACCTCCATGTCCCAGGAGCATGGCTGTATCAGCCAAAGCCTATCCTCATCTCTCTCTGCAAAGATTCACAATGGTCTCATACCCGACACAACTTCTTCCTGCGTGTTCTCGGTTACCTTCTTCTCACTATCATCTCCAACATCCTCCTAAGTCTATCACTGCCTTTCTCCTGACTACCTCCTCCAACCTCTCTCTTAATATTTCTCCTGATATTCCCCAAAAACATTCACACCACTCTGCTTTGCCTCACACCCTCTCCTGATGCTGGACTCTCCAACCTCCCACAAATATTCTCTCTCCTCCTCACCTGCACAGACTGTGTCTTCACCTTATTTCTGCCTTCTCTAAGCTCCTATCACAATCTCTGTGATTTGCTCATCAGCTCCTTACCACCACACTCCTGCAAACTGGCCTGTGGCTTTTATCTTGGCCCAGCCTCTCCCGCTGGCTAAGCCCAGCTTTCAGGAAGCAGTGATTGGTGTAGCGGGTAATGCTGTTTCCCCACATCTGTGGTCAATAGGGAACCCCTGCAGAATCGATTGATGCGAACTCAGGTCTCTAGACACTCTGCCATCTTGGATTGCAAATGTGGCAGGTCAGGCCATGCTCAGTTAGTCACCTACCGTGAACTGGCTGCAGCATGTGTGCTGTGTGGAACACCACTGGGCAATATATCTTGGCACTACAATCTACAGTGAGTCTTTCATCAGTTCTCTGCTTATCAACCTTTCTCTCTGGCATCACACTATCAACTCTCATACTGGCAAATTCATAAAATGTGTTTCCTGGGGCACCCCTTAAAGGGTCAGGCATAACCTTAATAGACCTTGGGGGAAGTGTAGTGTTCCAGGGCCTTCCTCACGTACCGCTTGCGGCCCCTATGTCCCCCATGGCCACTCCATCGAATACTGCTAGGCAGTAGAAGGGGCCTGCAATACAGTGTGCTGTGCTTCCTTGGTAATGATAGTGTGTAGGAGAGTACAGGGGTACACACAGGACCCAAACCCCACAGAGCTAGAAGTGGCTGTCAGGGCTTATCTGTCCAGGTGTGCCCTGTTCTCTTAGTCGGTGTCCTGAGTTAGAAATAATCATCCCCTCCCATAACCAGCTACTTGCAAACAAAAACATTTTTGGGGTAGGGGTCTACTTTTCTAGTACAGGAATTGTGCATTCCTGTGGAGAGTCGGTTTCCTACCTGATTTCTACCCTACGTAGAAACATTGACATAATTCGATTTGATTCCTACGATGGGAACCGAAAATGTGTTTGTGTAGCAGTGAAGCTACTTTCAAAAGAAACTAAATTACATATGGTTTGGCCATGTGGGCCCATTTTGATTGCCTGTGCATTTTAAAATAAGCATGACTATGTCCAGGACGATCGTAGAAACTTGAACCCATTCTCATTGCTTTTGGTTTTATAGGGCGCTGCAAAAAGTGAGAGTTGTACATTTGTGCAAGCCCTGGCTCATATGAGTCCCACGCCTTCACGGTTACCAGACATTGCTCAGTAGAATAACAACATGTGTGCTCCATTTGTATGATGTTTTATTGTATTACGTGCTTAAGTATCATTCAAAACCCTTCAATTAATTTTCTATCCATTTTGATATTTGTTATGTTGTAGGTTGCATAACATGGTAGGTTGTCCTTTTGTGTTTATTCTGCTGTTTTTTGTTTTTGTTTTAGCTATTAGGTGGTGTTAAAGCGCCACCTATAAGCTGACACTATTGCATTAAAGCACAGCCACGGTGAAATGGCATATGAGGAGGGACACAAAGCTTGTAGGTGTTGATTGGTTATTTACCCACCCATTGACTGCCCCTGGCCATGCTAATCCCTCTGGCCATTCCCACCCACTTCCTACCCCTGCTCGCCTGAAACACATCCTACTAGGATCTGGTTGAGCAAGGTTTATCAAGTCATAACCTCAAACTTTGCACTGGAAGTGCCTGACAATATTATTTCAAAGTAGTCTTCTGAGAGTTAACTGTCAATGGCTTAATTGAAGCTCTAAGTATGCTACTGGTGTAATACAAATGTCTTGACCAGGTCTGCCTTCAGCCACTCGATTTATAAGCACTATGCAGTGTCTTTCACTGCAGTCCTGTTAAAAGCAAGCATTGGCAAAGCGACTAGTTTTGGCTTGTGAATAGGTACTTGATAGGCATTTGCAGGCGCTGCTATTACATGCCCATGTATTCGCACCACGATGCAGCTGCTACCATTAATGGCACTTTAGTACCAATAAGTCAGTGAATGGCAAATGAGTTTCCCATGCGACCGCAAAAGCCACAACTGTTGCCATTGCCAATGTTTGATCCAGTTTTCTGTTCATGAGAGGTTTTGGTACATCTGGTAGAGATAAGGGAACGTATTGACTTTCCCATTCCGCCACAAAAGCCACAACTGTTGCCATTGCCAATGCTTGTTCCAGTTTTCTTTTCATGAGAGGTTTCGGTACATCTGGTAGAGATAAGGGAACGTATTGACTTTCCCATGCCGCCACAAAAGCCACAACTGTTGCCATTGCCAATGCTTGTTCCAGTTTTCTTTTCATGAGAGGTTTCGGTACATCTGGTAGAGATAAGGGAACGTATTGACTTTCCCATGCCGCCACAAAAGCTACAACTGTTGGCATTGCCAATGCTTGTTCCCGTTTTCTGTTCATGAGAGGTTTTGGTACATCCGGAGCAGATTTACAGTCATAAAAGGCAAGTGCAGGCCCAGGGAGCTAATGGGTTGTTTGTGCTAAAACTCCTAATAAGTAATGTTCAACAACGGGAAAAGACAGAAAAGAAATGTTTTCAATGTACTTTTGATTACAATAGAACAGGCCTCTCTGCATTATGATGTATTTATAGCCGTCCAATTGAAGGTTTCTTTTTTTGCACTGTTCTGAAATGGAATGCATTAGCTGTCAATCAGCTCAATCACACCTCATCCAGCTTCACCGAATTGCTGCCTTGTATCCCATATTGACCCGCCCCAGAAGTGCGCCTCATTATTATGCAAATTCTCCCAGTGAAACTGTCAGAGCTGGGCTCTGCATGCAGTCTTGCACTTTTTAAAATAAGGGCATGTTGGGACCTCTCTGCAAGCGCAAAGCTTGTTGATGGTCCGGACCATCAACAAGCTTCCCAAGCAGACCTTTCCATCTGAAATAGAAGTACTTTTCGTATTGCTCTCTTCCATCACCTCAAGAATAGATTAATGGAAATCATGAACTAAGACTTTACAAATTTTGTAGGAAACCAAACACTTTGTTCTTCACCATCATGAGTAAGCAACCATGATCTAGCCACGCATAACAATATAAGGGACTATCTGAATATTAGTCAACCAACATCAAAACCTTACCTTATGAAACAGAAAGGACTCAAACTTTGTCATAAACTCCTTATTTTGACAACATATGTCTGAAGGAATGCCATTGATATGAGCAATACTGTTGATAAATACAACTCCTGAAGAACCGCTCACAACAAAGAGCAGGGAAACACGTGTTGAGGACATGAGCACTGCTATTCAAAGATATAACAAGCTTAACACCCAGACCAGGTTGTGAAGATCATTTATCACACATCGTCTTTTTTCTATTGTGATTTGATCAAGAACTATGAAACACAATTATTGACAATCAGTGAATGCAAACTAGATTGATCAAGAAACCTCACTCCAAAATAATGCACAATATGTATTTTCATTTTTCAATCAATTAAAAACCTTTGAAAATCTCAAGAACTTCAGTGTATCTTTATGAAAAAGCACAACCAATGACTACATACTTTATTTTCACGTATCAAAGCACAGGCCAGACTCTGAGCAAGTCCAGGCTGCAGCATTTCCTGTCTCTTTTCCTTTTTCCGCATCTTGATTTACAACAACATTTGTGGGCGCCATCACTTTCCAAAAGGCTGGTACTCTTTATTTAGCAAAGTCAGTGCAGAGTTGATTTTGTACTGCAGAATTATATTATCGGCACGTCAGGAAATTTCCCATATTTCTTATGGACAAATCTAGCTTGGGAGCACAACGATTGAGCCTTATATTTCAAGGCATTTTTATATGGGAGATCTGCTTTACTACCGTTCACAATAATAGTATTTATAGGCATGGATTATTTCAAGTTTTTGTGAACCTACTGTCCATTTGAACGTGAGGGCTTTAGTTGTTCTAGTATTTGGAGTCAGCATTAAAATATTTGATTTGCTTATATTTATAGATAGCATGTTTGTACTAGCATGTTATTTAGCCCCTGCAATTGTCTCTGTAACCCTATCAGTGTTTGATCTAGTAAAACTAGGTCGTCAGCATAGAGTAAGGATGGGATTGGGTAGTTACAGAGTTTGGGTGGGAAGGCTTGCATGGTTTGGAGATGTTTGTACATATCTCTAATGTAAAAATTAAATAGCCTAGCAGCTAGACTGCAGCTTTGTTTCAGACCCCTAGAGGTGGGGATCTGTTTTGATAATAGGCCTTCCCGGGTTCATTTATCTTGAACAGATGTGTTGGAGTATAGTTGGTAAAGTGCTTGGAGAATGTGGTTCGGGCATCTCATATCTATTCGTTTTTTCCATAAGATGTTCCTAGATAGCGATTCGAAGGCCTATTGGAAATCAATAAAGGCTAGGTATATTGTATATATGGCGATAGAGTATTATTACAGTCTTCTAGCATAACTATACACTTTGTTATTGCATAAGTATTTTCTAATGTTTCAAAAATGACATTAAAATCACTTCAGGGAACAAAAGAAGGACACTCCTGAAGGAGATGGGGAAGGAGCGTAACAAAAGTACGGAATTATAGAATCCTTCACAAGCAACCAAAGTCTCCGTTCCAGGAACTCCAGCAATGTTGTGGAGAAGTTAACAGAGTCAAGGGGTAGAGGTTATTACAGTTGCCACCTGTTTGCCTGTTCACCTGTTGCCCCCAGCCCTATGATGACTCCTGGTCCTGGCTTCTGATGCAATCAGGTAAGGGCCCCTGCTGCCCCAAGTTTGTAACTTGTTTCTATATGGTTCCTTATAGTCTCTCACATCTCGTCCCCTCTAAGAAAGAGCATGGTTTTTCATGCTCTATATCATTGCCTACTATCTAGGTATCCCATCAAAGCACATTGCATTTCTTCCATATTGTGCTCTATTATTATTGTCTCTTTCTAGGTATCCCTCAGAAAGTTAATTGAATTATCTCCACACTGCGGACAAAAACCTGTTATCATATCAAGGTACCCCTTAAAAGCTCATTACATATACAGGGTCTCTGATATATCTAAAATCTAGGAGTCCTTAAAATAGCGACTTGGATTATTCCATACTGTATTTCCTGTTTTCATACCTACTTACACCTTTAAAAGTGCATTTATCAATACTATGGTCATAATGTTCACATCCAAGCATCCCTAACAAAACCCCATGTATTGTTCTTACATAGTGTCTCACATCTAGGTATACCTAAGAAATAATGTTGCATTATTTCTAGATTGCACATACATGCCTAATAAATAAAAAAATAAACAGGCTCATTTTGTCTCTTCGGTATTTGTTAAATGTGGCGGTAATGGAATTACCGCCACATTTACCCTTCCGCTGAATAATGAGTCAATGTTAATTCCACCAGCGGAATTAGACCCAGCAGAATTAGCAGTGGCAGTATTATTCTCGCAGCACCCGTGAAAAACCATGTGAATGGGGGCGGACATTACCACAACAGAACAATGCATGCCTTGTCAAGGCCCTGTACATGCAGGACCTGCCCTCTCACCATGCACATGACAGCCTACAACCCACAGTACTTGGAGATGATTGACAAAGCAGTGGTAAGTTGCCAATGCATATTGACCCACAGGCTAGCAACACACAGGACTACAGGAACCACAATGCAACATTATACATCACTATACATGTAACGACACAGTTCAACACTGCACCAAAAGAATGCAACACTGGCAGAAGTAATGCCATGCACTCAGGTAACCATTTATGTGAAGCCATCTTGGAATAGCTGCAGACAACACACACCTGCAGAAGTACAACTAAACACCCATCAGGGCACATGCATGAAAGCAATGCACAGGCCCAACATGGGCACCGTGGCATTTTGCTTTGCCAATCACAGACCTGGAAAATGATAAGTGCTGGTTGTGAGCTGCGTGCATGGTGTTACACAACAAAGCAAATGATCCCCCATAGTGAATGACTCCACATGCAAGTACTGTGATAGTAAATCATGTTGTGCGACAATGCTTGTAAAATGCATGCACACAGTGTTTATCAACATGCCGTTGTAAAAGGAAACACATCGACAATGCTCTGTGATTGACACCTATGACCTTTGCCCAGTGTGACGAATCAAGAGAATTCATCCCTTCTTCCCAAGGGGGAGTCCCCCTGTGAACTAAGGGGTGTGAGCCTGCTCTGCAACACCCTCCCTAGGAGTTGAAGCAAGTGGGACCTCATCGGGAGAGAGTCCTCCTTTGCGGACAAGGACTCCCGTTCCCGTGAACAACTCCCTGATGCCCTCCATGGAACTATATAACACACCAAATCATTACAAGTTTCATGACTCGGACGAAGATAAAGTAAATGTATGCTGTTATCAAAGAGAAAGAGTAGCTGTCCCTTTAAATCACAATTTCCAATGGACTGTGCTGAGTATGTTGAAGAGAGAGGAGACACCAAGGGGAGGTGGAGAGAGAGAGGAAGGCAGAGTTAGACAAGGGAAGCCCCCTGTACGGAGAGCACCTGAAGGAGGCAGAGCTGACAGACGGCAAAACCTGCAAAGTTCAGAACTGCTTCGAGCTGAAGCAGGACTTGCTGGATAACCGGTGTGTTCGAGAAACAGTCAGCTGAGGCGGCTAGACCGGAGAGCTCGGTGGTGGCATGACCGCGAAGCAATTGTGGTGGACAGGCTTCCCTCTCATCTCAACAATGCCGACACCACCTCAGAGAGGAGGCACCGAACAAACCGATTACCTGAAGTGGTATCAATAAGCTAAACAGGAGACAGGAAAGCACATGAAGAGGACATTGTGGAAAGTGAACTGAGAAGCAAACCGAAGGAAGGGCAAGATCCCAAGTACCTACGGGCACCAGAGATACTCCCCTACAATACTGAAGATAACGGAGAGAACGAGATTACCAGCAAGCCAAAAGGACTCGTTATAGAAGTAACAAAACTCGTCCCAGTACAAATGACGAAAGTGTGCAAAACAAGTTCATAATGTTGAACTATATTTATGTGATAACGAGAAAAACAGAAAGCACGAAGAATGAGAGGAATAGAATTTGAGTGTTAATATCTCGGGAAAAGGGGAAGATCACCCAATATCCAAGAGACAGAGAGTGGGACATAATAAAGAGAGACACTAGGGAACTAAAGACCAGAGAGGTATACACCTTATACAAGAAAGGTCACTTTGGGAAAAGAGGAATCATAAACATTTGGATGACAAAACCCCAGAGACAAGGACACAATACAAGTACATTCAGAATCAAATAAGAGAGAAACGTACTGACAAGAGCATGGAAGAACGCTAACAAAGAGAAGGAAGTGATAATCAATCCCCTAAGGGAGTTAAAGGATCTAATACAGAGAATAACAGGAGACTAACAATTGTATATTGATCAGATCTCTGAAAAGAAGAGAACATAAGTGCAAAAGCATAACTAACAGGAGAAGGGAGTCATTATCCTGCCTTTAGTTGATTAAAATAGTGGCAATGTCAGTTAGGTTAGTTTTGGACAGAGGACTGATTCTTTAGGACATTTATTCACGACTGACAAGCACCTTAGTTAGTAAAGCAGGTAGGGAGATACTCCATAGTAATAGGGAAGGATAGGCCTTCTTTTTATTCTTTGATTAACTCAGGGCAAAAATGTCCTGAGAGAGTCAGTGTCCTTCTTCTGACTCGCCACACCTTGCAGGATACCCCCTGCTACCATGGCTGATGACACCCGTGCAGAATCCACATACGCCACATGAGGTAACACGAGGCACACATCTGGACCATGTTGTGCATTGAGCTGACCTTTGGCCTGTTGAAGGCTTGTTTCCAGTGCCTCCACAGGACCAGAGGCGCCTTGATGTCCAGGCCAGAGAAGGTCAGACAAATTGTTCTTGCCTGTGCCATGCTGCACAACATTTGCCTCAGGTGGAATGTCCCTCTGCCCCCTGATGAAGACATGACACCCGCAGAAGAGGATGACTCACTACCTGCGGGTGCTGTGCTGACACGCAGTCAGCAGGTAGAGGGTAGGGATGGACGACTGGTTCAGTAAGATCTGATGGCAATTTATTTTTAGCACATTGATATCCACATGCTATGCACCTCTTTATTTAGGCACATTATGAATTAAACACATGCACATAATTAGGATTCTCCTAACATTTCTTCAAGTGAACTAGTATTTAATTAACAAATGTGAAAACATCCTCCCCACCCACTTCCCCATCCCCAATACACCATCCCCAACACACCCTCCCCACCCACTCCCTTCCCAAAAACACCATCCCAACACAACCTTTCCACCCACCTCCCTTGTGACATTGAACAAAATATCCATAGTGATTTTCACTTGCAATGCCTCTTGGCCTTGACAGCCTGCTCCAGCACTGTAGGTGTGAGCTGGCACTGGGAGCAGTGCCTTGGGGTGCTGGGCAGTGAATGCTCCGGGGGGGTGATGAAGGTGAAGCACTCAGACCTCTGGCCCCGTATATACTGTAGAGTCAGCTGCATGCATGAGTTGAGGGGCTCTGCGAAGGCAGATATGCCCTCCATATGTGCCCTCATTTTCTGCCGAACTGTAGTGATGGCAGCAGTAGTCTGGCAGAGGATAAGAGAAATCCTGCGGCACAATCTCTCCAGACAGTCATGGTCTGCATGTGCTCCACCTGCTGCGCCCCCAATGTTTCCATTGAGGCCTGGGGCTGCTCAGAGGCATCCAACCTTGCCCAAAAGGCTGCCATGAAATGGTGTGGCACAGGTTGTGGGCTTTGGGGGGTGATGGGGCAGAAACAAAGCGAGCAGAAGTCTGTGTCGGCCTCCTCCACATCAGTGGTGCCGTTGTTGCCTGTGTCAGGATGGTGTTGGGGCTGGTGAAAAACATCCTAGGATGGTGAGGAGGGGGTGTCAGTACCCTGATGTGTGGGTGCCGGACGTGGACTGCATCCTCATGGATTGCCGCAGGGGCTGGCTGTGCAGTGGCTTTGGCAGCATCAGTGTCTGCTGTGCCACCTGCATGGCCGTTGAAGGGGCTGCAATGTGGGAATGGTGCTTACTTTCATGCCTCCCACAATTGCCACAGCGTTGGTGTCCTGTGGCCTTGCCACTCCCTCCTGCTCTTCCTCCCGCTGCCTACGGTCTGGCCTGTGCAGGGGTGTAGGTGGATGAACTGGCAGCAGTGGAGGAGTCTAGGGCAGTGGAAGGCCCGGCTTCTTCAGCGTCAGTGGACAGCATACCTGTTTGGTGGATAACGACATGCTGTCAGTCATCTTGTACAGTGCTAGTAGGCTAGCAAGACACTCATGCAACATTGGATTTGTTCTGATTGAACACATTTTGCATGATGACCATGGGTGCTTTTAGGCCAATGAGTGCTGCTACTGCTAGGTGGAGGTAGTGCCTCCTGGGGGTGTGCATGTTGCATGCATGTGCACGTTGCCTGTTGGCCTGCCAAGGTTGTTTTCTGTTGTGGGGTCGCAGGGGGTTCACTTACCAGCATAGACTGTCATGGCACACATTAGTGCATTTTAATGATTCCATGTTTTGGCATGAACATTTCACATACAGTGCATGTGCATTACTACATTTTCCCCACTTCCCCTGGAACATGTGTGTACTCACTGTGCATTTGCAATGATTACCATGTATTTGCCCATTTTCTTGCCCATTGTGCTCAATCCCCTCAATCCCCTCCTTGTGGAGGATGGAGCTGGCCTTCTCCTCCTACTGTGTCAGGGCGTGGGGTTCCATAGTGCCACCTCCTGCGGCTGCACTCTCCCTCCTGTGGCAGGAGATGAGGCTGCAGACCCTGGCCTTTAGGTCATTGCACTGCTTTCTGCAGTCTTCTGAATCACGTGGTATAATGCCCACTACCACCACCTGGTCCCTGATGGTGGATCAAATCGCAGCCTTCCTGTGGGCAGAGGCCTTGCACTGCCTGCTGCCACACAGCTGCCCCTCGTTGTGGCTGACCACTCCATCCACCAGTACCGGGAGTTCCGACTCTATGAATTTATGCTTTCTTTGCCTCATCTCCGGTTGTCTTGACTTTCCCTTCTCCTGGGTCATTTTCCAAAAGTATGGTGTATGGATGCCAACAGGAAGTGGGAGATTGAGAGTGGATTGTGTTTTTTAAAATGGCCACTGCCCTGCTTCCCTTTCCGGCGATGACGTTATTTCCAGCTGTGCCGCCAGTAACGGTAGTACTGTTGTATCAGGCGTTTTTACTGCTGGATACTTTTTTCAGTGGTAACTCCGCCAGACAGTATTACCGTTACCACCAGTGTGGTGTGCGTACTCCCACCAAGTCCTAATACAGTGCTACACCACACTGGTAACAGTAATACTGCCGAGGCAGAATTACCACTGTATTAACGTACAATTCATAATGAGCCCCAAAGTGCTTGAATTGCTATATATTGTGCCCTTTTGTGTTTTATACCGAGGTGTCCCTAGGAAACCCACAAACAACCCTATACTCATTCACTCCCAATCACCACATGCTGATCACCACTGCCAGCACTAATGGCCAGAGAAAACGCTCTTCCTTGGCCTAAACCTTCCAAAACAACACCTCTCAAATCAACTTGCAAACCTCACCAACTGACCTAAACACACTAGGGCCTCCCATCTGGAAACAAAACAATGATATACAGAACAAGACCTACCTAGAAGCACACCACAGTTGCTCCTGGTTCTACACACACCAAAAGGTAAGCACCACAGCTTGCACCTTGTCTTTTCCCTCTTCTCCCCAACCAAACACCCCCACTCCCCAGGGAAGAGCGGCAGATGCTAAGGCCTGTCCAACTCACTGACACAGACACTGATCAGGATCCACACGAGGATGTGACTGCAGTTCACACAACTGATACAGATGAACCGTGATAACATAATTCCGGCAGACGCGAACCATGAAGAGATCCCTACCAGGGATTCTCCCCCAACTCCCTGATGACATTTTTATTTATTTATTGCATTTATTTTACACCCAAACCCAGAGGTACCACGGCGTAGATTACAGAATACTTAATCTTGGTAGTTACATATATATCAATAAAGCAGTACGGTTTACAGTTGCATGTTGTGTTACACTTACGAAAATCACAGAGGTATGCATAGAGATCTTACAGGCAGACATAGTAACTAGCATTACACAAGGCAGGTAGAAGGGTGGGGAGCAGTGGGTCCATTAGCAGTTGAAGTTATTAGATTAGGTTGCTGGTCGAGGGGGTCAAGCATGTGTTTAGTATTTGTCGAAAAGCCAGGTTTTGAGGAGTTTCTTGAATTGTTTAGTGTGGGTTCGTTTGTGATGGTGGATGGGAGTGTGTTGCAGATTCTAGGGGCCGCTATGGGGAAGCTGGATCTGCCTGTTCTAGTGTTCTTGAATCGTGGGATGAACAGGTGTAGGTGGGCGTTTGATCTGAGTGTTCTAGTGGTGCTTTTCTGGCATAGGCTTTGGTTGAGGTAGCTAGGTGCAGTACTCGAGATGCATTTTTGTGTTAGGGTAAGAGTTTTGTGAATTGTGCTCTCAGAGCTTTATTTTGGATTAGTTGCATTTTATTTAGGTTTTGTTTTGAGGTGCCTAGTAGCAGTATGTTACAATAATCTATCTTAGCTAGTATAAGGGCTCTGGTGAGAGTGATACAGTTTTGTTGTGTAAGGAATGGTCTGCTTAGAGTGATACGTTTAGCCGTGTATGCTGAGGAAGATGCATGGGCATTTATGTGTTTTCTCATGGTGAGGCTGGAATCCAAATAGACTCCTAGGGTTTTTACTTGTTTAGAGATAGTGATGGGGGTACCATCAATTTTTATTTCAGTGTATTGGGGGGGGAGCTTTGCTAGTTGGGTTGGGGACCCTACAATAAGGATCTCTGTTTTTTCTCCATTTAAGCATATACTATTTGCTGCCATCCAGTTCTGGATGATGGAGTACATTTTATTTACCTCAATGGTATCCTGTTCAAGGTTTCCTGATATGAGAATGAGTTTTTGTGTATCGTCGGAAAAGTTTGTATAAATGACTCCCATTGCAAAGAGTAGTTTAGTGTATGCATTATATAATGTTGGTGAGAGGCAAGAGCCTTGAGGAACTCCGAGCGGTACTGAGATAGGGTCTGCTGCTACATCACCTATGGCTACTCTGGAAGTACGGTCCGAGAGGAATGAGTTGATCCAGGTAGTGGCATCCTTGGAGAAACGAAAAATTACTTGCAAGCGTTTGACAGAGTTTTTGATGATCTACTAAATCAAATGCCGCAGACAGGTCAAGTAGTAACAGTATGCATAGTTGGCCTGATTCCCTGACTGCATCCATCTGATTTTTAAGGTCTAATAATGCTGTCTCGGTGCTATGGCCTGGGCAGAATCCTGACTGTCTTTTTCCTAGCAAGTGGTTATTTTCAAGGTGGGATTGTACTTGAGAATATGCGATTTTGTCTATGATTTTGAGTAGGAAGGGGACAGTGGTGATGGATCGGTAATTGGTGGGGATGGTGGGATCAAGGGTGAGTTTTATAAGGAGTGGGGTGACCCATGCTTCTTTAATATTGTGGAGGATGGTGTTGGAATTAAAGGAAGCATTAACAAAGCTGGTAATGGTAGTTACTAAGGTGAGGGCGCACTCCTTGACTAATTTGGCAGGGAATGAGTGTCCTTTACAATTGGGCGGTTTTAATGAGGCTATAGTTTTCAGTACTTGCTCTGTGGTGACCGTGGTGTAGTGGACTTTGGGAGGGTCAGAGTTGGTGTCTGCTGTGGGCAGGGCAGATGACTTTAAGGTGGTGGCTAGTATTTCTTTTAATGAGTTGATTTTATTTTGCAGGGTGGTTATTTTGGAGGTTTTGTACGATCGGACCGAAAAAAAGGTCAGACCCTACAAAACAACTGAAAAATGCTACCACCAAAGGTTTGAACACCAAAAGTTCGAACCTTTGGTGGTAGCATTGCAGGTAAGTAAAAAGAACATCTTTTAAAAAGACTGCTGGGGCTGCAGGGGTGTCCCTCGCAACACCCCGCTCACTATACTGTGTGGCATAGCGGGCGGGTGAGTGAGTGTCCCACGCAGCACACCCACAAAAAACGAAACAAAAACAAAACAAAAACGGGGGCTGCAGGGGTATCCTCCGCAACACCCCGCTCGTATGTAAGTGTGTTTGCATGAGAAAGGTGCAAACTTCTGGTAGTTCGCATCTTTCTCATGCAAGCATTCTGGCCGTGGCAAAATCAGCAGCCGCAATCGGATCACTTAGAATCATTTTGGAGGCCAGCGCATCCTGGATGGTGTTGCGTCATGCTTTACTAACTTTGGCGGTACTCGGGGGGGGGGGGGTAATGGGGGTTTGTAATTCCTTAATGATGGCAAAGAATTCTTTACTGTTTGAGGCGGCATTTGTGATACACGCGTTTAGGGAATTTGCTTTCTGGGTGTATACTTCATCCTTGTATAATTTAGAAGTAAGCTGCACTTCATTTTTGGTGTCGCTGGTGGGGTTTTTTCTGTAGAGGTGTTCTTGTGCTCTTTACGTGCTCTAATGGGCAGAGCAACTAAAATGTTTGGCCTTGTACTGGAGGAACAGAGAAAATACATTGGGCCTCATTATAAGTTTGCCGGTCCGGGGACTACGGTACCGGTAAGCTTGCCAGTACCGTAGTTCCCGGACCGGCAAACTACGAGTTGTGCTCGCAGGTGCCTTTCTGTCCACCAGGACTGACCTGGCGGGCAGAGCGGCACCCGCGAACACAGCATGTCGGATGCACCAGCTTCCACATTCCCATTGAGCTCTGTGGGGCTCAAATGGGACTGGGGAAGAATGATTTCCGGCACCCAGGAATGGGCAAATACCGGGTCCGGCAAGGCCATAATTACCCAGAAATTGCCCGTTCCTGGGCTTGGATGACATTTGGGAGGGTGGTCATACCACCAGGGCCCATCCCTCCATGGCGCCGGCAAAGAAAGACAGATTTGACAAGAAGTACAGGGTCTCAGATTCTGCTCCTGTCTGTCTACTGTGAAGAATTCTTTGGATCCCTCACTAAAACCCTGCCTAAAGTCCCCTCCCATTTAGCCAGGGAAAGGCAGACGCTTCCTGATTCTGACCTTGGGGTGGTGTGCTGCGGGAGGATCATATGGAGGAGACAAGGCCCAGAGTAGTGAGGAGATCCCATGGTATGCGTCCTCTGAAAGGAAGAACCTTTTTAGGTTACCAAACAGGTAATGATTTATTGTCATTAAAATGCCCCTGACCCGCATATAAGACATATGGCTATGAGTATAAGTACCATAAGATCTGAGCAAGCCTTACCTACAGAAGGATCTATTCAAGTAGTTCAGGATAATCACCTTCCTCGAACCCAAAAGCAGAATGGACAGAAACTTAAAGGTATTCCAGTAACTAAATTGTCTTCCCCTAAATAAACAAACTCTAATTATTCCTCTTTAAATCATTTTGAGGGAAGTACGTTCACCTTCAAAATCAAGCCCATAGTTAAAAACACAAATTATGTCATTGTGGACTACATGTCGCATAATCCCAAGAGTACTGGGACGAGGAAGATGGCTGAAGAGGCATGCTCTGGCAGCAGTCAGGCAATTAAGCCGAACAGCCCCCATCGTAGGAACCAGGGAGGGATAAAAGGGCCCTTCAGGTGCAGGCAATGAGAGGGAGCTGGAACAGTGGCTGGAGTGGGCGCTGTAGTAGCGGAGGCAGAAGGAAGAGGAAATATAGTGCTGGCAAATCAATCAGAAGTGGGAGAACCAGAGGGACACCGGAACGTGGATGCAGCAGATTTCACCTGCTTGTTCTGAGAGGGTCCTGGTTTCCCAAACTCTGAAGTGCAGAGGCTGCAGAGTGGAAGATGTGTAGGGAGGCTGTCTTTCCGCATGTGAGCCTGATTGCCGTGATTGCTGTGCAGGATCCGTGTTGGAGGGAAGTGAGGAGCTGCCGGCGAGTCGCAGGTCTCAGCAGCGAGAGGGGCTCCAAAAGAGAGTGGCTGGACCGAAGACTCCTTCAGTGATGAAGGGTGCTAGTCCCTGAGAGACTAGAAGCAGCAGAAGTTGTGCCAGAATCATAGAAGTTGGGCAATCCACAGAACAAGGATCAGAGAAGCCGCTGTGTCAAACCTGACACTTTTGATTCCTTACACGAACATTGCCGGCTACAGTATCCAGTTCCAATATTCACTCGCGTATAAGTTAAAGTCTTTAAACAAAGGGACAATGGGAAAGTAGCATTCGCGTGTAAACGAGTAATTTACATTTCACTTGCGTGAAGAGCAAATGTTTCAGAGACCATTGTTAAACCCTTAAAGCTCATAAGCTTTATGAAGAAGTGGTCACATGTCTTCCATTACACAGAATAACGTTGTGAAAGACATTGGGCCTCATTACAACTGTGCCGGTCTGATAAAAACGGTGCCGGCACAGTATAACTCTGGGTCAGACTTGCTGGGCGGGACGGCATCCATTTGCATAGTTCTAACGGGAGCACCGGCACCGTTGTTAACGGTGCCGGTGCTCGCATGTCCCCATTACCATGGAGTCCAATGGGACTCCATGAGAATGGGGACTAACAAAATTACCGGCGCCCGACTTCCCGGCAACCACGTTTGTAATACCCCGGTGTTACCGGGAAGTCAGGTGCCGGTAATTCTTTTTGGGTCTGGCGGCAACCTGCCGGTATTACCAGCAGGGTTACCGCCTGACCCGTAATGAGGCCCATTGTTGAACCACTAACCTTTGCAAAACCGATTAAGAAGTGGTCACGTGTGCCTAATTTCGATTTTGAAAGAACTACTGAACTCTAATCTTTTATTCACACGAGCAATCACAACTTGTATAAGAAGTTAAGTGCTTGAACATTGTATCATTGCATAGGCAGCTGAAAAGAGCAAGCATTGCCCAAGCCAAGAGTCTTTGCCTATTTGACACTGAAAGCAGCCTTTCTCAGAGACAGAACGCAATCATATCCATACTGTAAGGCCAATAGAAGTACTATCTTGCTTAAGACAACAATATGCAAGTACTACCTGAAGCCAAGAGGGTGTCGCTGAGAGTTTGGGGTAATTGTTGGCTAACAGTTTGCAGAGAAAGTGAAGGCAAAATTGGGGATGGGCAACTTGCTGCTCATACAAATTGTTGAAGTTGACACAACCTATATTGCCGAAGACTGTGAGAGATAAGTGGGTCATAAAGGCATATTTGGGTTGTTACTGTGACATGCAGACGAGAGAGGCAAAGAGGCTGCCCCTTTTGAAGAGAGACATTCAGAGGAAGAGTGCCTTGCCTGTGTGAAGGTGCTGAAGTACCGTGAAAGGAGTCTTGTCAAAGTCTGTCGTCATGGTAAACTATAGCAGAGGTGAAATCATTGAAGTGGAAGTAGTAGTAGCTCTATGAAGTCATTCTGACAAATATACCTATTGTAAAGTCTAATAATGAAGCTGTGGTTGTATCACAAAGTATTGAAATTGTGGTGTTATCACAAGGTACTGAAGCTGTGGTTGTATCCCAATTTGAACAGAAGGAGAAGTACTGTTTTTTTTTTAATAAACATATTTTATTGGTGATTTGAACACATTCATACAACATATCAACAGTTTCCCTCCCTCCCCCGATCCACCCCCCCATCCCGGGTTGATTCCTTGATCTGTTCATGTTTGTCACGCCATGCATCACCTCCAGTGGTATGTCGCCTGTAATGTTCAAGATAGGACCCCAGTGCTCCCGCCATCGCCCACCAATAGTTCTCAGATTTCACATTCTTCCCACTTTCCCCAGATCTTCATAGCTTTTGCAGGGCACCCCGTGCCGTGTATATTCTGTGTTCTTTTATCGCGCAGATGTCCATTTCGTTGACCCATTGGTCGACTTTGGGCATTCCGATGCACCCCATTTCTGTGCTATGTCCCGCTTTATCAGGCCCATTGCTGTGGAGAGAATAATACCCTCCCATTTGTTCGAGGCGCTTTCATCCGGAGCACCAAGTAGAATTATTGCGGGTTCTAGTGTTATTGTGCGGCCCAGCGTTCTTGTAAGTACTTGTGAGCATTGTGTCCAGAAGTTTCTGATCTTGGGGCAGTCCCAGAGGAGATGAAAAAAAGTGCCCTCCTACCCCCGGCATCTCAGGCAATTGGGGTCTGCTGCCCTCCCCCAACCGGAAAGCGCCACGCGGGTGTAGTATACCCTCTGAAGTATTTTGAACTGTACCAGTCTTATTCTGGAGTCTATTGCGATTTCGCGAGGGTGCATGAGGACCTGAATCCAATCCTCAGGGTCAATATCCCCAATATCCCGCTCCCATCTAATTTTGAGGCTGGCCAGTTCCGGAGTAGCGAATGCATTGATGGCCTTTTACAGTATAGTCGTTACCTTGGTGGGGATATGCTGTGGCATTAGGTTGCGTTCCAGAGGTGTATAATCTGGTGCGTCGGCAAGTTCTTGCCTGTAACCCTGGAGAGCGTGTGTTAGTTGTGTATAGTGATATTGTTCTGCTGCCGGGATTCCAAATTTCTGTTGGAGTGTTTCAAACGGAAGGATGGCACCATCCGCGATAACATCTCCCACTGTTGTTATCCCGGCCCTCACCCATCGGGTCCATGTAGTCAGTTTAACCTCCGTCAGCATATGATTGCCCCATAGTGGTTGTGCCGTGGTGATCCTGTTCTCCCAGCCTATGTGTCTACGGGCCTGCCTTCAGACAGTCGTGATATGGGATGAAGTGGTTTGTGCGGGGGGTCTGGGTAGGCTTTGGTGTAGTGTTCGGATTGGCGGGGTATCCTGGGTATAGGTAATTCCTCTCTGATGTGTGGGAGTTCTGGGTCCCCATGGAGGAGGTCATTCACTATATTTAATTGACTGGCCCAGTAGTAGGATCTGAGATGTGGGACTCTTATGCCCCCCTCCCAAACAGAGCGCTGCAGCGTGGCTAGTGCTATTCGGGGCTGCCCCCCCTTCCATATTAGTTTCCTTAAGAGGCCCTCTACCCGGGTGAACTCCGAATTTGGTATGGCTAGCGGGGCGTTCTGCAGGACATAGAGGAAACGTGGAAGCGCCATCATCTTGAATAGGGCCGCTCTCCCCATGAGTGTTAGTGGCAGGAGCCTCCAGTGCTGTACGTCACCATCGAAGCGGTCGATCAGCAGGTGTAGATTATGCAACACATAGTTTGATAGTGTCCCAGTGACCCATATGCCCAGGTAACGAAAACCTTCCCTCTCCACTCAACATGGGGTGTCCGGGGGAATTGTCAGATCATCACCTTTAACCGGAAAGAGGACTGATTTCCCCCAGTTTACCCTGAGGCCACTGAAATTCCCATAGGTCATCAGCATTCGGGCTATGATGGGGCATGCATGGTCCGGATTGCTCAAATACAACAGTAGGTTGTCTGCATAAAGGGAGAGTTTATCCTCCCGTCCGTTCGGCCATTGGAATCCGGATCATGTAGTTACTTGTCAGAGCCATCGGGCAAGTGGCTCGATTGCCAGGGCGAAGAGAAGGAGGGACAGTGGGCAGCCCTGTCGAGTGCCTCGGCCCAGTGGGAAGGTTCTAGAGGTCCAACCGTTTACTCTAACTGCGGCCAGGGGGGCCTCGTATAGAAGTTGAACCCATCTGAGAAAGGTTTTGCCTATGCCCATACGCCTCATTATTGACCAGAGACTTGCCCATACCACCGAATCGAACGCTTTCTCAAAATCAATTGCAAGCAATGCAAGTGGTGTATTAAGGGTTGGGGCCCTTTCCAGGAGCAGGTGTAAACGTCGTAGGTTCATTCTGGTCGATCTTTGCGGCATGAAGATGCATTGATCCTGATGGACCAGTGCCGTTATGAGCGTTTGGAGCCTATTTGCCAATACTTTGGCCAGGATTTTAGTTTCGCTATTAATTAGCGATATCGGTCTATACGACTTACATTGGTCGGGAGGTTTCCCTTGTTTGGGAATGACCACGATATTAGCGGTTCGTAGGTCCGGGGGAAAGGTGCCCTGCGTCTTGGCGGCTAGGAACAGATCACGAAGGGGGCCGCCATCTTGTTGGTGCCTAACTTCTTCCAGGTCTCGGCCGGGAAGCCATTTGGGCCTGGTGTTTTCCCCGATTGTAGTTGGGTCATGGCCTCCGCGATCTCGGCTTCGTCTATTTCCCTATCTAGGTGTGCTCTTTGGGGTTCCGAGAACTGCGGGAGCGTGATCTCTTCCAGAAGGGATGAGTCCGTGGGGGCCGTTGGAGCGGCGTAGAGCGAGGCATAAAAGTTGGCAAATGCCTCCGCTATTTCTGGGTCTGTTTGCGCAGGTCTATCTGGGTTATCTGTAATTAATCTAACATGTCTGTGCCCTTCCTCCCGTCGCTCCAGCCATGCCAATAGTTTACCCGCTTTATCTCCATGTTCATAAATTCTGGTTTAGGACTCTCTGTGTGCCTGTCTGGCGTTATCCAGCGCTGTATTATGCAGGGTAGCTCTGGCCTTTAACAGGGAGCGGTGTGTTTCTGGGGTAGCGTCGGCGATGTCATTGGTTTCCCACTGTTCTACCTCAGCCTCCGCCTCAGTTACTTTCCTATGCTGTTCTCTCCTTTTGTTGCATATCCAGGCCGTCATCTCTTCTCTAAGTACTGCCTTGCGTGCTTCCCAAAGTGTCACTGGGTTCTCCACTGAGCCCGTGTTAATTTCGAAGAATTCATCTGACTTTACAGTAATGTGCTCCACGAATTGAGGGAGGACCAGGTAGTAGTTATTTAATCTCCATGTTTTGGGCGGTAGGGGACGCTCTGTGTGGAGCGTCACCTCCAAGGGAGAGTGATCTGATATGCCACGGGGGAGGAGCTCTGCCACCTTTACCCTATATGCTTCGGGGGTTGGGAGGAAAAAATTATCTAACCTGGATAGGGATGGGTGTGCTCCCAAGTGGAAGGAGAATCCCCGGTCTGTTGGGTGTAGTTCTCTCCATACGTCGCTCAGACCGAGCGCCGATGCAAAGGTCGCCAGACCCGTGGGCCGGCGCGGGTTTCGGCTGCGGATATGTGTCCGGTCGAGTGTGTTACACATAACATCATTAAAATCCCCTCCCAGGATCCACAGCTCCGTCTGTAGTTGCGCCATCAGGGCCGTCACCTCCCCCAGTAGAGCCTCCCCCAATCCCGGTGGGGAATATATCGCTAGAATAGCCATTGTCTCCCCCCAGAGTGTGCCTCAAATCATCACAAAACGGTCACTGGGGTCCTGCACCACAGTGGATAATTCAAAGGGGAGTCGTTTATGCAGGAGGATAAGGACCCCCCGGGAGCCCATAGTATACCCTGTGTGGTATGTCGCCTGATAGTTGGATCTGCGGAAAAACTGGCAGTTTGCGCCTGCTAAGTGGGTCTCAGTTAGAAGAGCTACATCAGGGGAGCGTCTGTTAAGAAACTGTAGGATCAGTCGGCGTTTTATACTTGAGCCCATGCCATTCACATTCCATGTGAGGAGCTTAAGAGACCTATGGCGTTCATCGATGAGGCTTGTGTATTTTGGTAGTCGGGGTCGCTATGTTGTTGTATAGCCATTACTGTCTATGGTGTTGTGCTCTGCGGGCACGTGGTGTGTATGAACTTAGAAGCATTGTGTTCGCATTTGGTGGGAGCGTGGGCGGCGAGCACTGTGTGTTTGGTGAATGAGCTATGGACGTGTGCCTGGTATGGTTCCCTGGAAAAAGATAAACATAATACAACTTCCCCTCCCCCCTCCCCATACTCCTCCCCAACATGAAGTATCTGCCGCCCGAACTCTACTGGCGCTTAAACTATGTCGCCAGGTTAACTTAACATGAATTGTTCACACTACCTCTCCGACTTACTATACCCGTGTGGGTCTGGTGTCTCAGGTCTGAAGTCGGGGGCATGGCGGCCGCCGATGGCATGGTGTGTTACTGGTGACTGCTTGTGGTTCATGTGATCCAGTGCAGGGGAACGGGGGCGAACCGCTGTCAATGATATTCGCGGAGGAGTGTTCCTTGCAGGTCGTTGCCGGGAGAAGTGACCGGGCATTGAGTACACCATGAATCAGCCCGTTCACGTGTCCGGCCGCTGCACCTCTTTTTTTCTTAAACATTCGTTATTCATTGGGGTCTCCGTCTGGTTCGATTGGGACCTCCGGTCTGGGTTGCTGTGCAGGTCTTTCTCCCCGTGGTCAGGGTCTTGATCTACTTCTGCGATTTTGATTCGGTCCAGTCCAGCCCCCCCAATGTGAGTTTCTGCCCATCTCCAGGCCTCCTGCGGGTCAGTGAAATGGACAGTTTTGCCCTCATGCAGGATTTTCAGTTGGGCTGGGAACAGCAGTCCATATTTCACGTTCATTGAGCATAGTTTCTTCTTTAGGTGTTCAAAGGATTGCCTGGCCCGTTGGACCTCACGGGTGTAGTCTGGAAAAAAGGCTATTTTCGCTCCGTTTGGTATGGGCCATTTGTAGGATGGCGTCTCTGTTGCGGTAATTAAGCAATTTTGCAATGATTGTTCTCGGGGGAGCCCCGGGGATCGGGCGTCCCGTGGGCATGCGGTGTGCACGCTCCACCGAGAAAAACTTTGAAAAGGTCTTTGGTGCAAAGAGATCCGCCAGCAATTCCTCCAGAAAGAGTTCCACGCTGGGTACCTCCGCATGCTCCGGTAGTCCCAGGATACAAATGTTGTTGCGGTGGGACCTTCCCTCTCCCTCGTCGACTCGGGCCTCCAGGGTTTTCAGTCGGTTCAACATTTGCGCGAGTTGTTGGTGCACCCCGCTCTGGTCATCCTCCACTCCGGAAATTCTTTGTTCCGTTTCCCCGGTCCGGGATGAGAGTTTCTGGAGGTCGTGGCGGAGGAAGGAGACTTTGGTGGAGATGGTGTCCATCTTCTGCTCCACCGAGGCGCGCAAGTTTTCGATGGCGGCCATCACGTCCTTTAATGAGAGTGGTTCCTCTGGTTCCTTTGGCGGAGAGGGGGCCGCCCTCGAGTCGTCGGTGCCCAGTGCCGTGGTTGTGCTCGTGGCGTACTGGTCCATGGTGTATTGGGTCGAGGTTTTCTTATTCCTTTCCTTGCCCAGGGTATTACTTTGCGTGGGTCGCTTGTTGCCTGTTTGGAGGGGCTGTTTTTTCCCTGCCTTATCTCGGGCCCTACCGTGCTCTTGTAGCTTGCTTGCAGTGTTATAGTCTCAGGAGCCTTGAGCAGTAGTGGCCTCGTTGAGGTTCTGTTCACCGATGAGTCGTTCAGGGTATCACCTCTTTTATCTTGCCAACTTAGTACCTTGGAATACGTTGTTCGTATGTATTTCCGTATCAAGGAGGGCCAACTCGCCTACTCAGTTCTCCCCTCCCATCGCAAGGGTGGTGCCGTTCAGTATTCCACAAGGTTCTCGATTATCTCCTCCCCAGGCGGCTGCAGGAGTGTGGTAGGCTGCCTCACCAGGTTGCCAGGTGCAGATGTCGGTGGTCGGGCGGGGAGGAATGAGGGTCACAGGCCCTTCACGTCTGTTCCCGCCTTTCTGGTTTGGTTCTCTTAACTGGCGATGCTTTACGCGGTGTCCTGGAACAGATCTCTCGGGTTCTGCCCGCCCAAGGGCCGAATGGCGCTCCGAGGCACTGCTGCCCGGGAGTGGCGTTGTTACGTGGATCGATTCCACCGTTGCGTGTCTGGGTCGGGGGAAGATCGCACAATCTGCTCGCCCTCGGCCACAGCAACAGGATATGGTCCACCGTTGTGCAAAGTCTGTGGTTTGAATAACGCCCAGTTGCTCCGAGGGTATTTAGTACTGCATCTGCTCCGACAGTTGAGGTTCGCCGCTGCCCACGTTTGTCTTCGCACTACTTCATTGCGACTCGGAGGCAGCCATCTTGGTTGGGCCCGCGCGATACGTTCTTACAGTTTCCAATGCCGATATCTTGCGTTTTCCGGCGTGGATCCGGTCCTTTTCATGGCTAGGTGCTGCTATCGTGTTCCGCTGCCAGGATTTATTGTTTTTTAGCAATTTCACCTTTTCGTAACGCAGGATATTACAGGATTTTTCAGGCGGCAGCGGAGCGCCCACGAGTCACGTCCTCATCGCTCGCTCGCTGGCCACGCCCCCCCAGGAGAAGTACTGTTAACCATGGATCATGTTCCACTAACCTCCTAGAAGTTGTAAATCTTTTGAACTGTATCAAGTCTGCTTGAAAGTGGTGAAAAAGCATTGTGACTGGAAATAACCTTGGTGCTATTCTGAGGAAGTGGAAGGTCTGTATTTCTTCAGGAAGAAGAACTCTGTTGTAGGAACTTGGTTAAACAAACTTCACCTTGCGATTGGAATTTCAAGAACTGGATTAAGACTTTGCTACCTATGTGGATGTCCTTCATTTTCGTTTGATGAACAGTGGAGTTGAACTAACCTTGAATCCAGGGGAAGGGAGTTCACCCAGGCGACTGAAAGGGTTCACAAGAAACTGTAACTATCCTGGTTTATGTTAAATATATTTTCTTTGTATTGTATGTTTAAGTGTGAAGGACAGACATCCTATGTTGGAGTGCTGCCCCTTAGTTTTGGTAGGCAGGGAAATCTTCAGCAGAGTAGGGATAGCAAGGCATTTACTATTATTTTCATCTTAATAAAATGTCATGTTTTGAACAATCATCAAACAGTTGTCCACCTCGCATTACTGACCCCTCATACTACGCACACAGCCCACACTGGATTCTGTTGTTTCTGCAGCAGCCCGTAAGTAGTCAGCTAACCCAGCCTCATCGTGTTCCGTCCCTCCAGACAAGGAGGGCAAACGCTTGGATGCCTTTACTAAAAGACTCATCACCACATCCACCACCATCATCAAGGTGGCTAACACCATGGCCAATCATGCCAGATATGATTGTGAGCTATGGTTCAAACTGGGCCAGCTTCTAGAGTTTCTCCCTGAAGACAAGCAAGCGTCAAGAAGCAATGGCCATTTTTCCGGGAGGGTGAAGTAGCATTAGACCACAGCATCACAGTGTCCGTCGATATTGCCAACACAGGATTCTGTCAGCTCGGAAACTGAGCTGTGCTTAGAAGGGAGGTTTGGCTCGAAGCGACCAACCTCAGACCAGAAGTACAGTACAATGTTGTTGACATGCCTTTTGACGGCATAGACGTATTTGGGAAAAAATGCTGCAATCCATTAAAACAGACACTGAAACGCTGTCTGGGCACACTCCAACAGCAGTGCCATTGCTTTTGGACAAGGAAAGCCTGTTTTGCTAATATGTCAAGGGACTATCAACCCACCTGCCAGTCTTCCTCATACAAGACCCCAACATACCCGTCAGCAGACCAGTACAGGGGGGAAAACCCAGTCGTACAAAGGTAAGAAGCGCTGTCATGGCTCCTCTCAATCCAGGTGTCAATCTGCTAAACAGCCCCGACCCACCTAGAGTCCCTCCCTACCATTTCAGGACGCCAGTGGGCGGAAGGCTATCACAGTTCATCAAAGAGTGAACAAACATCACCTCCGATGAATGTGTGCTCGCCCTAGTCCATCATACACATTTGCTGGAATTCATAAATACACCACCAGTCATTCCTCCTGTGGGCAAGGCAGAGAAGCTTCACCATCTGCTGCAATGGGAGTTGCAAGCTTTGCTATCCAAGGGATCAGTGGAGGAAGTCCCAGCTGCACAGCGAGGATCAGGAGTCTACTCAAGATACTTCCTGGAAAGGAAAAAAAATCACGGTGTTGGAGACCCATCTTAGACTTAAGAGTGCTCAACAAGTTCCTCAAGGCACAGACCTATCATATGGTTTCTCTGAAGCAAGTCTTTGCTCAGTGACAGAAGGAGGACTTCCCGGCATCCCTCGATCTAGAAGATCCATATTTCCACATTCCTATTTGCCATTCACACCACCTCTATCTGAAGTTTGTGGTGGCTAGAGTACATGATCATTTCAAAGCTCTAACCTGCAGGCTACAGACTTCCCCATGGGTGTTCACCAAATGCCTTGCTCCAGTGGTGGAACATCTACGCCGAGCAGGCATTCACGTCTACCCATATCTTGATGACTGGATGGTACAAGCACCATCTTACACCGTGGCGGCAAAGAGCATGCCATCCACCATTCACTGTCTGCAATCACTCGGTTTCTCCTTAAACTTCACAAAGTCTTGTCTTGTTCCAGCGCAGCAAGCGTTATACCCTTCTCTCCAAGATGCACCAACTCAACACATCAACCGTTACCTCAGTCCGCAGCTACAAATCCACGTTTGGTATGATGTTGTTGTGCATTCCTCTAATCAATCACTGCAGGCTATGCATACGCCCTCTACAATAGTTTCTGGACGCTTGGTGGATGCAAGTCTCCGGATCCTAGGAGGACCGCATCCCGCTCACTCAACAATTCAAAGACGGCCTTCACTGGTGATCCATCAAAGCCCAGCAGATCCAGTGCTCTCACTTTTAGCTGCCATTTACCAGGCTTCTGTCACCATAGACGCTTCTCTGGAGGGTTGGGGAGGTCACTCACAAGACCTATCAGGTATCTATGAACGGAGGAAGAGAAACTTCTCCACATCAACCTCCTGGAACTGCGGGCAGTTTTCTGGGCCCTGTGAGGGGTCAGAAATGAGAGGCGGACACAAAGTTGTAATATTTTCATTATCAGACATCTTTATTAAAATGAAAGGGTTGGATAAATGTCTCTCTGTCCCTATCCTAAAGAGAGTTTCCCAACCTAGGAAACTAAAACTAAAGATCAGTCTGTGTTAAGATGACAATATTATATAAACTGTTCCAAACATACTAATTTTACCCTCACACTGAAAAGGAATAACTAAGGATACAAGATAAATGCCTCGGAACTATGTTTGATAAAAAGAGTTCATAATTAAAGCAAGTAGATAAATCCAACAGAAATAGTATTTTCCAAGGAGAAACCCTTTGATCCAGAGGGTGGTACCCTTACCCTGGATATTTCAGTTAGGATGGCAAAAAATGTCTTTTCAAACAACATTTTCTTACGGATGACAAACGTGCCTTTTCCAAACAACAGTTTCTCAAAGATCACAAACGTGTCTTTTCCAGACAACAGTTTCTTAAGGGTGGCAAAAGTGTCTCTTTCAAATAACAATTCCTTTGTTTCTTTATGCTAGACTCAGCAAGTTCCTATGCAAACAATGTCTCATACCATTTAGCTATTCCTAGACTTTCTCTGCACTGAGTTCACATGTCTCATACCATGTGTTCTGCAAAGTAAGTACGTTTCTTTCTGTGACTTTAGTGGACCTCCTGGAACACTCCACGGAAAGGAATCCTTAGTAGGTTCTTTAGATCCCCTGGTATACTCTCCTGAAAGGTATCTTCCTACAATTTTAAAGTTCTACATTATCTTCAAAGTGCCTGTTGTTCTGCTTGGCAGGGCCTCCTTTCATCAACTTCTTAGATCCCCTGGTATACTCCACTGCAAGCTATCTAGCCACATGTCTTATTCTTCCAAATACTTTGGGCATCATTACGAGTATGGAGGTAGCCATGCCCTTAATAAGGGTATGGCTGCCTCCAACCTTGGGTCCGGGTGTCCTGAATGGGGAAATACCGGGCCATTCCTACCTTGGAGGGCCCGGTATTTCCCCATTCAGGGAACCCGGACCATCCTCATTCCCATTTGAGCACCCATAGGGCTCAATGGGAATGGGGAGCATGCTAACAACGGGCCCGTTAATAACGGGCCCGTTGTTAGCGTGCTGGCCCCCTCGCGGGACCCGCTAGGACGTCTGGTAAAACCAAACATCCAGAGCGGGTCCCGCAAGGGGACCTCGTAATAGGGCAGTAAGGGGTTAACGGCTCCGGCTCCTTGACCAGCGCCATTAACCCTTACCGCTCACATCGTAATGAGGCCTTTTGAGTGGATTGCCTTTAAACGGCCTTGCAGATGCCTGGGTATACTTCCCTGCCAGATATCTCTCCCCCCAATGGTCACTGCCCGATGTGCTTGTTCTTTCTTGGGTCTTGCAGATCCCTTGTATACGACTCTGCCAGGTATCTCTCCTCCAAACGCTCACTGCCTGAGGTGCTTCTTTCAGCAGGACTTCTTCTTGGTTTTACTGTCCTTAAATATAGCACAGTTGTATTACTTCACTGTGCTTCTTCTTCATTGGCTTGAGGTTCTACTTGTTCCAGCTTTCCCCACATTGACATGTCATACATGGGGACTTGTTTAGGTTCTGTCTTTGTACTTTACTTGGTCAGTATTCAAATATTCTTATTTACTTACATCCCTGTCTGTACGCCATGGGCCCCAATGGCTCTGGGAAGACTCACTGGTGTCTTGCAGTGTTCCAGACCCATGGCATGTTGCTGTGACGAAGCTTACACTCTGGGACAGCCTCCCTCGCACTGCACACCCTCCTCCAGTGCTCCAGACTGCTGCAAGCTCACCCGCCGGCAAGACTGCTGCTTCTCGGCACGACAGTGGCTCCGGTAGCTCTGCTGCTGGTTCTCCGACGGTCCTTCCATGGTGCCCACTGTGTCTCTCCGGGCCTCGTGCCATGTCGGTATGTAGTTGCGAGCGGCTGCCTGGAAATGCCTGCCTTCTCAAGCACGGTCATTTCCTGTACTGCTTCCTTCTCCGGTTCTGCCTTCCTCTTTGGCTTTCCTCCTTTCCCCGAGTGCGGACCCCATTTTCAAATGGCCCATACCCTCGTGCTGCATCATAACAACTAGTCAGCATGGTTAACTTTGTGTTTCTTTCAGTCTGCATTAACTCCTTCTTCTTCCTCCTCCTTGTCTCAGTACTTGAGGATTTATGGGAGTTGGAGTCCTTAGGATTTCTAGGATTCCCAAAGTGATATTGGTTACGGTTTTTATTTAGAAAAAGATTAGACATAGGAGATGTTAGATGTGTGTATGAGGTATGAATGGTATTTAGCATAGAGTGATTTTCAGGAAGGGGTTTCTGGGTTTTACAATGGGAGGGATTTGTATAGTGACAACAAGCCATCAAGAGTTTAGGGATTATTAGGTTTTCTTCCTCAGAGAGGGAAGAATACTGCATCTCTCCTGATGGGGTCACCACCTTCCCCTGACAGCTCTCTCCTCCCACATGATCCTGCCCCATAGTACCACACCCAGGGTCAGGATCAGGTAGCGCTGCCGTCCCCTGGCCATGTGGGAGGAGATCCCGGATGGGGAGTCAGTGACTCCACAGGAGACATCACAGCCCTCAAATCTCTCCTCTCACCACTCTGCAGAAAGGTGGTGTGAATCTTTATGGGTAACACCACCACGATGCTCTACATTCACAAGCAAGGAGGGACAAGGTCCCTGCTACTATCAGCGGAACCACAGTCCCTGTGGCACTGGGCATTGCAACACCAAATGTTTCTCCTTCCCTTTCACCTTCGAGGGATCCAAAACACCATAGCAGATTCTCTCAGCAGGGAGCTCTGTTACTGACTTGAGTGGGAACTGCACAGCAATCAACTGCACCAAGTGTTCCAGTGTTGGGTCTATAAGGAAGGCATCACAGTAAGACAGACACAAGTGACCACAGTACAAGGGTGTTTATTGAACTTTAACAAGGGTATGATAAACGCCTATCTAATCCTAAATCTACAGATAATAATAATGCAGTCCTAGTGGAGCCTCATCAAAATAAAAGGGCCTATACTAAAAAACCTATTGCTAATCCTTAGCGCTAAAAAGAAATAGTGTGGGGTAGTGTTCATGAAAAAGAAACAAGTGTTCACAAAATAAAATGTTGGCCTCCCTTCCCCATGTTTTCAGCACGGGACAAGGCTGTTCAGTAGAACAAAGCACACATTCTGGCTTCTCCGGCACAAGGATACAGTTCCATTACCAGCATCAGGGCCTTCTGTGCCCAAGTCTCTTTCTTTTGACTCAGAGTGTCTAATGAACCAAAATAAAACACAAAGATCTTTTCCTTTTATAAGTACTCAATTCAGGTGATTCACCCTGGATCCCCCTCAGCCAGGCTTAGATCCCTTTTATATCACAATCGTTAATGTGGACCCCCTTCCTCCGGGCTCAGATCCTCCTTCTTACAATGTTCAGAGAATATTCTTTCTCGGGTAACTCATGGTTCACCCCGGATACACCTCAGCCGGGCTCAGATCCTTCCTTTCACACAATTAGTCTTCCTCATCCGAGCTCGGACCAATTTCAGTTCGTATTAAAACTATCAGAGTTTCAAATGTGCACAGGGTTTAGCTTGACCTGTTGCAGGACCACTTTGATCCCAGAATTCCCTTTTCACAGTTGCCAACCAGTTAGATACCTAATGGAGACCTTCGAATGAGCACCCACGTGGCGCCGGACCACCCTGTCTACGGTCTCTTTCTTGGCCTCCAAAGTTCAGTCACTCCTCAATTCGCATTGCTCGTCCCATCTGTTTCACACATTGTTCTCTTTAGATTTCTTCACGCATTGTCGCTGCTTGCAACCTTGGTTTTAACACAGGCTGGTCTGGTATCAGTTTCTGTGACTCACCAGCGGTGCTGTTTTTACTGGAACTGCTTTGTTGTAGGAGCCAAGGACAGTACCATGGCCGTAAACGCTCCTCCCCACCTTGGTTATCAGGGCAGGAGAGCCTCGGGTACCTCCAAGACACATTGCAGGTTTCTTCAGCTTTAGTGCCAGGTCTTATTTTCCAAGATACACGAAAGTAATGATCTGAAAAGGTCAAGGGCACTTCCCTCCTTGCAACCTTTTCTGGTATTGTCGTCTTTCTACTCGTATTAAACTACCATCTTGGAACTGCTGTTTCCTCGTGTGCTTTGCCTTGCTCAGAGTGTTCTTTCGTTCTCCACCTTTTATCAGTGTGGGAAAGTGTGAGGGAAGTCAGGTGTGTGTAATGATCAGTAATTGCCTGACCTTGCCTGACCATTGTATTGGGACATGTCAGGTATACGGCTCTGGTGTTAGTCCGTTTTCGCTCTTAGTGAGCTGTCCATGAGAAAGTGTTTGTGTCGGGAAGGGGGGGAGGAGGTTTGTGTTCCTAGGTATCCTACCTGATAGGAAGGGGAAAAGGGGTTACAGGGAAGGGGGATACCGTGTCTCACCATCTGGTGTCCCGTTCCCACTCCCCGAAGACCCCACATCCAGGTGATCCTCCCGCACTAGTTCACCCCAGGAACTGGATCCAAAAGCGATCGCCGTGTCCTGGCCACCTGATTGACAGATCCCCGGGGACTAGCCGATGAGAAACCTTCTGCTTTCTCACAGGTCACACCGGAAATAGACCTCTTTGCAACCTATGCCAACAAAAGGTGCAAGTCCTTAGCCATCAGATTTCCTCATCCCAAGAGCCTAGAGAAGCCTTTGTGTTCCCTGGGAGGGGAGGTTCCTGTATGCATTCCCACCCATCCCTCTGGTGTCATGAGTGATCAGTGTCTTCAGACTATATCAGTGCAGACTGATCCTAGTGGCCGCTGCGTGGCCGAGACAGTTTTGGTAGTCGGACCTTCTTACTCTTTCCTCAGCGACTCCAATCAGGATGTACCCACATCATGATCTACAATCCACGAACCAGGGAGCTGTGCTCCATCACAACTCAGCCTCACTCACACTGATGGCCTGGCTCCTGTGTTCCTAGAATTTGCATCAATCCCACTACTACAAGACTGCCAAGACGTCCTGGCTCGTGCCAGGGCTCCATCCACATTGGCATTTTATAGCAGCAAGTGGAAGCAGTTTCAAGTCTGGTGCAGAGCCCACAGATTACAACCCCAGACCGTCTGGCCACAAGACATTCTCCCATATTTGTTGTCTCAGACCCTGGCAGGGTGAGATCACTCCTCCATTAAGGTGCACTTGGCCACCATCTCTAGGTACAACCACTTGCCTCTGATCTCACAGATTAGTGAAAGAATGTTTGCAGGCCTCTTCAGGTCTTTTCCCCTGAAAAGAAGACCTGCCCCTCATGGGAGCTTAACATTGTCCGGTCCAGGCTCTTGAAACCACCCTTCGAGCCAATGCACAAATCCTCCCTCAAGCATTTTTTCTTAGAAAACTAATTTTTTAGTGCCCATATTATGTGACCGGAAAGTTGGTGAAATCCAAACTTTTTTCCATTAAAGCACCTTACCTGACATTTCACAGTTCTGAGGTCATCATGTGCACTAATCTTAAGTTTATGCCTAAGGTGCTAAATACTTTTCACCTCAATGAACCAGTGCTATTGTCAGTGTTCTTCGGCTCTCCTACCTCACCGGCGGAACGCTCATATACTCATTGAACGTAGTGTAGGCTCTCAAGCATTACTTCACCCATACGAAATCCTTCTGTCAAACCTCCCAACTCTTCTTTACATTTGTCCCCACTGGTGCTGAAAAAGGCACTCTGCAATCCTTCAATTTCAAGATTGATATGCATCATGCATCTCTTTCTGCCACCAACAAGCTGGCAGGCCGCTTCCTGGCAGACCCAGAGCTCACTCCACCAGAGCAGTTGCAGCCACGATAGCTTTACTCTCTGGGATCCCGCTGCTAGACATTTGCAGAGCATCTACCTGGAGATCGGTGCCCATGTTCACCAAGTTCTACTGTGTCTACAGGGATTCTGCAGGGAGTCCAAAGTTGTCCAATCTGTTCTTCGTAACCTGCTTGCATGAGGTTAGTAGGTCTCCAGTGGTAAGTTACTAAAAGGAGCTTGCCTCCACCCATTTTTATGGTTATATACTTTTTTTGTAGTCTATTTTCAGCATGTGAATGAATCTATTAAAGATCCAATACTGGAGAAGGAATACGTTACTTACCTAAATCTCCTGTTCTCCAGCATTGGTATCATTCAAAGATTCACATGCGACCCTCCCGCCTGCCCCGCTTGGCACTTCTTGGCTCATGCTGCCACCCATGTGCGCTATGCCATATTCTGAAGATGGCCGCCAGGAGTGGAGCTAAGGGAGCCTTTCCGATTGGCTGTGGGCAGTGTGACCCAAAAGTGAACATACTAGAGCACAAAAGTGACTGAAATTCAGTTTATATTTAAACTGCTCTATGTTACTAAGGATTCCCAGCCTAACGACAGGAATATCGTGATTTGATTTGAGGTAATATCTGAACTCCTATATTGGAAGGCGGATACCTCTGTCCCAAAATACAACTATTTTGTCAGCATCATATAGTCAACTGTATCAAATGCAGCAAAAAGTTGCAGGATAAGCATGGCACGCCCATATTTATTTATTTATTTTTATTTATTTAAATTTTTGTAACGCACCACATGCTCGTGGGCCCCAGAGCGCACACAAAGAACAAAAGACAAACACAGGACATGGCAGAAAAAGAAAAACGTGGGACCAGGAGCAAGTTATTCCAAGTTAAAAAAGTGAGTTTTTATGGCCTGTATGAACATAGTGTAGCTTTGGATCTGCCGTATCTGGGCTGGTAGTGCGTTCCAAAGAAGGGGTCCCTGTGTATCAAGGGTGGTACCCTCAAACTTAGCTGTCCTAAATCTGGGGTGTTTGAGAACGACAGCTATGGTATGTTATGTTATGTTATTTTGCATTTATATAGCGCCTTATAGACCATTGGTATGGTCTGAAGGCGCTGGTGGTTGAACGCCCTTGGGAACCGAAGTTCAGATCAGTAGAGAGAGTAGAGAGAGTCAAAAGGTGCGTGTGAGCACCAGGTATGTGTGCAGCTCGTGCGGTATTCGTGTGATAGCTGCTTCTTAGCTGTAGGTGAGGTGGTTGAGAGATCAGGAGTATGTGTTCGTTCCGGCATGGTTTATCCAGACCGGATGTGGCTGCGTTAGGCCTGAGAAGAATGCCTGGCTGGGGGGTGTGTAACCAGCAGTGTTTACTTAGAATGATGTGGAGTGAGCAGCGGATGTCGGTATGAGAACAGTTATACCGAATGGTGTCATAGTATCTATGTGTTCTAGTTGAGTGGTGATGTAAAGGAGAGGGTAAGCGTGGTGGTGAGATATGATGAGTTATATGCTTTTTCGAACGTTCCCTGCATTCCAAACCATATTATATACGTCTATATACGCAATTCTATGCGCTCGTTTGCTCCAGGCACTAATCCGCTTTATGCCCTCATACGTGTTATGCACTCACCCCCTCTACGCACTCACCCCTTCTACGTACTTGCCCCCTCAATGCACTCACCCCGTCTACGCACTCACTCCCTCTATGCGCTCACTCCCTTTACGTGCTCAGCCCCCTCTACGCACTCTCCCCCTCTACGCACTCTCCCCCTCTACGCGCTCGCCCCCTCTACGCGCTCGCCCCCTCTACGCATTCGCCCCCTCTACGCATTCGCCCCCTCTACGTGCTCACCCCCTCTACGTGCTCACCCCCTCTATGCGCTCACCCCCTCTATGCGCTCACCCCCTCTACGCACTCTCTCCCTCTATGTGCTCTCTCCCTCTACGCGCTCTCTCCCTCTACGTGCTCACCACCTTCACACACTCACCCCCTCTATGCACTCACCCCCTCTATGCACTCACCCCCTCTATGCACTCACTCCCTCTACGCACTCACCCCCTCTACCCACTTACCGCCTCTACGCACTCACCCCCTCTATGCACTCACCCCCTCTACGCACTCGCCCCCTCTACGCGCTCGCCCCCTCTACACGCTCACTCCCTCTACGCGCTCGCCACCTTTACGCACTCGCCCCCTCTACGCACTCGCCCGCTCTACACACTCACCCGCTCTATACACTCGTCCGCTCTATACGCTCATCCGCTCCCTACATTAATTTGTTCTATATATTCATCTTCTCCAGCGATCTACATACTCTCCGCACATCCGAATTTATCCGCCATCCACACTCATGCGCTTTACTTGCTTCTCTTGCGGATACCTGCAGATACGATCTGGAATTGTCACATGGTCTACATACTCATCCACTCCACATATTCATCTGTTTTACATACTCATTCGGATTACGCTCATCCGTTCTGCATATTCATCTGTTTTACGCACTCCTAAATTCTACTGAATTCACTGTATTTACGCACTCATCCGCGCTACACGCACGTCCGTACTACACACCCATCCGCTCTACACACTCATCCGTTCGGGATGTTCATCCATTCTATACACTTATCCAATTTACTTATTCATTTGATTTCCAAACTCATTTTAACTATATAGTTGTCTGTTCTTCCATTCATGCATTCTTTCATTCAGCGTGTTCATCAGTTCCATCTGCTTCACCAATTGTAATTATCTCATCAGTGCCATTCATTTCGTTCACTCCTCATGCATTTTGTCCATTTCAACAGTTTAACTCTCTTTGCTGTTTCCGTATGATTTATTCTTCTTAGCCCTTTTACTGCTTTGATCTACTTTACTCGTTTAATTCTTATTGACCCTTTACTGCTTTGATCTACTTTGTTCGTTTAGTTCTGTTTGTCCTTCTAGTTTATTCAGCGTGTTCATCAGTTCCATCTGCTTCATCAATTGTAATTATCTCATCAGTGCCATTCATTTCATTCACTCCTTATGCATTTCGTCCATTTCAGCAGTTTAACTCTCTTTGCTGTTTCCGTATGATTTATTCTTATTAGCCCTTTTACTGCTTTGATCTACTTTACTCGTTTAATTCTTATTGACCCTTTACTGCTTTGATCTACTTTGTTCGTTTAGTTCTGTTTGTCCTTCTAGCTTATATTAGGGGTTATTTAGCTGTCAATTTCTCGGATCAGGTAGTTTGCTGGATTGGTGTCATTGAGTTGTTGTAAGACTGTTTGGGTTAGTATGGTACGGTTGGTTTTATGGGAAGAGCCAGGTTTTCAGCAGTTTGTGGAAGGACGTAAGGTCCTCAGTTAGGCGGATGTGGGGTGAGAGTGAATTCCATAGCGTGGGGGCCAAGACTGAGAATGATGATCCACCTAATCTGACAGAGTTTGTCTTCGGTATGACTAGGAGGCCGGCTGCGCTTGATTTTAGGGTTCGTGGGGGGTTGTAGGGTTTTAGTTTGTCTTGAAGATATTGAGGTATGATTTTGTGCAGTGCTCGATGGGAAATGCATAAGGTTTTGAAGGTCACTCTTCGGGCTACTGGAAGCCAGTGCAACATTTTAAGGGCTGGGGAGACGTGGTCTCTCAGGCCAAGTGTCAGTAGTAATTTGGCTGCCGCATTTTGTGCTCTTTGGAGTTTTTCAGTTGGTACGCATGGACTCCGAGGTATAGGGGGTTTGCGTAGTCCAGTCTAGATATAACGATTGATTGGACGGTCGGAGAGTCTGTTGGGAAAGGAGAGATACGGAAAGATGCGCATAAGGGTTTTAAGGTGGTAGTGGCAGGACTCTGAGACGTTGTTGACTTGGCGAGAGAGTGTTAGGTCAGAGTCCAGGGTGCATCCAAGATTTTTCACTGATTTGGCGGCGGTCGGTGAGTTGCCCATGGCGGGTGGCCATGGTAGTGGGTGCGGAAGAAGTTCTGTGTTGCCACATATCATGATTTCCGTTTTAAAAGGGTTTAGCAGGAGGTGGCTTTGGGTCATCCAGAGTTCTATGTCAAGGAGGCATGAGGCCAGGTCAGGTTGGGAGTTGGGTTTTGAGTACAGGAGTTTTAGAATTAGTTGAGTGTCGTCGGCGTAGTTGTAGCACAGGATGTTGTGTGAGCGAATTATTGGTGGGAGGGTGATCAGGTAGAGATTGAACAGGAGGGCAGATAGGCATGCTCCTTGTGGGACTCCCGTGTCGAATGGTCGGGCTTGGGAGGTATAGCTGGAGAGTATTGTTATTTGGAACCTATCTTTGAGGAAAGAGGTTATCCATTTAAGAGCGGTCCCACAAATTCCTAGGGAGTCTAGGAGGATTGAGTGATTGATCGTGTCAAAGGCGGCGGATAGGTCGAGAAGTTTTAGAGCGGCGCATCCCGCGGAGTCGGCCGTCATTTTAAGGTCATCCCAGATCGAGGTTCGGGTGGTTTCAGTTCCATGAGGTGCTGTAATAAAGCACCAAAGTATTGCCTGAAAAGGATACGGTACTCAAAAGGATACAGATGGTAGGGTCTTCCGGATCCCTGTTCATACGATTTGATAGTTGTGAAGTCAAGTTTAGACCTTCCAAATGATACGACTCTCTGACTGATGAAACAGGCAGAGAGATGGATCACTGGAAAGGGCGTGGGTAAAGTATAGGAAGTCAGCCTAGAACAAAATAAAGTATCATAAGAAACTGCCGCAAATTGACTCTCTATGATAGAACAGTATTTGGCATTGATTCCCACACTGACCTTATGACTGGTGTAGAATAATCCAGCAGAAGTCTCTTGAGGAAAAATCCGGAATTGGAACAAACGACAAGGAAGGGAAGATTAGTAAGGGAGACTTATCCCGAACGGCACGAGGATCACGCTAGATACCGGGTTGCTGCACCACAGGATAGCGTCCAAAGTACTGTTCACTGTCACCTTCCAGCAGTCCTTGAAAAGCTCCTTCCCACGTAGAGAAAAGTATAGAAATGAATAAATCCACCTGTTAGTATCACAGATGCAGGGGACAGAAATATCGCCCTTTTGTGGAATAAACAAAGTACACGCGGTTCTGAACAGCTGCGGAGAAATAATGTGCGCGTGTGGAATTGCACGCGAACAGGATTCACGCAGCCCAGGCCAGCCGCGCTTGAAGACAGCGTGCGCTTGAGGAATTGCACGCGAACAGGATTCACGCAGCGCTTGAAGACAGCGTGCGCTTGAGGAATTGCACGCGAACAGGATTCACGCAGCCCAGGTCAGCCGCGCTTGAAGACAGCGTGCGCTTGAGGAATTGCACGCGAACAGGATTCACGCAGCGCTTGAAGACAGCGTGCGCTTGAGGAATTGCACGCGAACAGGATTCACGCAGCCCAGGTCAGCCGCGCTTGAAGACAGCGTGCGCTTGAGGAAATGCACGCGAACAGGATTCACGCAGCCCAGGCCAGCCGCGCTTGAAGACAGCGTGCGCTTGAGGAATTGCACGCGAACAGGATTCACGCAGCCCAGGTCAGCCGCGCTTGAAGACAGCGTGCGCTTGAGGAATTGCACGCGAACAGGATTCACGCAGCCCAGGTCAGCCGCGCTTGAAGACAGCGTGCGCTTGAGGAATTGCACGCGAACAGGATTCACGCAGCCCAGGTCAGCCGCGCTTGAAGACAACGTGCGCTTGAGGAAATGCACGCGAACAGGATTCACGCAGCCCAGGCCAGCCGCGCTTGAAGACAGCATGCGCTTGAGGAATTGCACGCGAACAGGATTCACGCAGCCCAGGTCAGCCGCGCTTGAAGACAGCGTGCGCTTGAGGAATTGCACGCGAACAGGATTCACGCAGCCCAGGTCAGCCGCGCTTGAAGACAGCGTGCGCTTGAGGAATTGCACGCGAACAGGATTCACGCAGCCCAGGTCAGCCGCGCTTGAAGACAACGTGCGCGTGTGGAATGACACGCGAACAAACAGCTCCAGGAATCAGCGTGTGGAGGAAAACACACTGTAGAAGGCCCAAGAAGCAGCTGAGGTAAACTGCAAGGATGCAGATCGGAGGTTCAGCTACACAACGCCAAATGATTCGATCAGAAGCAGCGAGTGAAGTTTCCACGCTACTTATATACGTAATGCCGTATATCACGTGAAGAAGCAGTATTCACGTGAATTTAGCGACGTGAAAAGTGCAGACGCCGCTTTCCCGCCAATTAATCGAACAACCGCCATTTGGAATAGAACGGTCTAGCTGTTCTATGAGTGTAAGAGGTAGAACCACGTCCAGCATGCATGACAGTGCCATCCCCCAAAGGGGCAACCTCTCCCCTTTTCGAGTGAAAACGCTTCAATATAGCAGGAGCATGTATATTGGAGAGAGGTTCCCAGGACCTATCTTCGGTGCCGTAGCCCTTCCAATCCACCAGATAATACGCCCTACCAGAACGTAGCCTCATATCCAGTATGTCTTGTACCTCATACTCATCTGAACCCCTCACAGAAATAGCAACAGGCCGTACAGGCAATCTGGTAGCTTCAGTACACGGCTTAATGAGTGACACGTGGAATACAGGATGCACTCGCCATCGTTGTGGCAAAGCCAGACGGACAGCCGCCGGATTAATTACTTGGAGTACAGCATACGGACCAATGTATTTAGGCAACAATTTCTTTTTTCCTGGTATCCTCAAGTTCTTAGTGGACAACCATACTTTCATACCAGCCTTGTAGACAGGTGCAGGTACTCTATGAGCATCGGCATAGAACTTGTTGTGTCTTTTGGCTTGTTCCAAATGCTGCTTCACTTTCCTCTGTAGATTCTTAAGATCACGAAAAGTATGGCCTGCGGCAGGAGTATCCAAAGACAAACTGGAATCCAAAGGTATTGATCGGGGGTGTTGTCCATAAAGAGCATAGAAAGGTGAAGTGCCTATGGCACTATGATAGGAGTTGTTGTAGGCGAATTCTGCTGCCGGCAGGACCTTGAGCCAATCTGATTGAAACTGCAAACATAAACACCGCAGATATTGTTCCATAGTGCTATTGACTCTTTCGGTCTGTCCATCAGTTTGAGGGTGATAAGCACTGGACATTCTGTCATCAATCAGTAATGCTGAAGTTAGTGCTCTCCAAAAGCGTGACGCAAATTGTGAGCCCCTGTCCGTGATAATTATTGACAGTAGACCAAAGAAACGGAATACATGTCGAATGAACAGGTCGGCCAGAACAGCAGCTGTTGGTAGACCAATACAGGGTATGTAAAGAGCCAATTTAGTGAAGTAATCCACTACAACCCATATGGTATTGTAATCCTGGTTTTGTGGGAGTTCTACCACAAAGTCCATAGATATCATGTCCCATGGTTTGTTAGGGACAGGTAGGGCCTGGAGTAAGCCTACTGGTTTACCAGGAGTGTTTTTGCATTGGATGCATACAGAACATGTTGATACATGATTTATGACATCTTTTGTCATGGACGGCCACCAACACCATCTTTTAAGCAGCTCTAGTGTTTTCTTCTGTCCAGGATGGGCTGCGATCAAGGAATCATGATTCCACTTGAGGGCCTTATTCCGCGTTGAGAACGTTGGTAAGTAGAGCACTCCTTGTGTGAAAGGTAAACCGTTATGTACGTCCAGCTTCATATCCTGGATCACTTGGGGATGATTTTTCACCCACTCCTGTACTTTGTTTTTTAAGGATGGTTGAACAGAACAACTACATATTACATGATCTGCCAATAACTGATTGCGCAGCTGTGTTTCTTCCTTCGCTTCCTCACCAATGCGAGACAAAGCGTCTGACTTAACGTGTTCTCTGGCAGGGCGATATGTGACCCGGAAATCGTATTGAGCAAAAAAGACATGCCATCTGGCCTGTCGAGCCGTAAGACATTTCATAGATTTGAATGCTTGAGGATTTCTATGGTCAGAGTACACCAACACCTGATGTTTGGCCCCAAGAAGATGATGTCGCCATTCTCGGAAAGCATCCTTGATTGCCAGTAATTCCCGCTCAGTGACGGTGTAATTCCGTTCATATGGGGTAAATTTGCGAGAGAAGAAAGCCACTGGGTGCTCCTCCTTGGTTTCTGTGCAAACTTGTGAGAGCACCGCTCCAGTAGCGACACTGGATGCATCCGCTTCAACAATAAACTGGCGATCTGGATGCTGAAGCACGGGTGCGGTGGTAAATGCTTCCTTTAACATCTCGAATGATGCTTGGGCGTTCTGGTTCCAACAGAAAGGAACTTTGGAACTAGTTAAAGCCGTCAAAGGAGCCACTGTTTTGGAGAAGGAACGAATAAACCTGCGATAAAATTCGCAAAGCCTAGGAAAGACTGTAATGACTTGACATTGTGCGGAACAGGCCAATTCAATATGGCCTTCACTTTGGAACGGCTCATTCGAGCACCTAGATTGGTAATGTCGTAACCCAGGAATTCCACTTCCTGTGAATGAAAGACACATTTCTCGGCTTTCACAAAAAGATGGTTCTCCCTGAGTCTTTGTAAGACTGCAGAAACGTGTTTGACGTGTTCTGAAAAAGACGATGAATAAATCAGAATATCATCCAAATAAATTACCACGAATTGGTCCATTATATCCCTGAAAATATCGTTCATGAAGAACTGAAAAGTAGCGGGAGCGTTGCACAGACCAAAAGGCATCACCAAATATTCGTAAAGGCCATACCGCGTCTTGAAAGCGGTCTTCCATCCATTGCCCTCACGAATGCGAACTAAATTGTATGCTCCTCGCAAATCCAATTTAGTGAAGTACCTGGAAGTACCTAATTGATCCAATAGAACGTTTATCAGCGGTAAAGGATACTGATTTTTTATGGTGATGTCGTTAAGTGCCCTGTAATCAATGCATGGTCTTAAATCTCCCTCTTTCTTCGGAACCAAGAATAGAGGAGACGCAGCAGGCGATTGCGATGGCCGTATGAATCCCATCGCTAGAGCTTTATCGATGTATTCTTTCAACACAACGTCTTCTTTTGGAGTCAATGAATATACACGACCTGTAGGAATTTTAGCTCCAGGAATCAGTTCAATCGGACAGTCATACTGTCGATGTGGAGGCAATTGTTCTGCCTGGCCTTTATCAAAAACATCAGCGTACTCAGTGTATTCGCATGGTATGGTACTATCGCTTTGATGCACCACACTAATAGTTGAAGCTCCCCCCATAGAGGCCAATATATGTGAATTGTTTGACACCTCCTGACTGGTAAAGCAATGTTCATTGCAATAAATCGAAGGATACTGGAGCAATCCCGAAACCCAGTCAATAGCGGGATTATGAAGGGTCAACCAGGCAAGACCAAGTATTATTTTGTACTGCGGAGCAGCTATGACATCGAAGACGATTTCTTCCGAATGACCATTAGATAATGTCATCTGAACAGGTACCGTCTCCTGGGTTACCATACCAGAAGTCAAAATAGATCCGTCTACGGTATTAACCGTTTCAGGTTTGTTCTTGTTTACAAGGGGTATGGAACAATTCTTGGCATATGTGATGTCTATGTAATTGTTAGTGGCTCCGGAATCAATCATGGCCTTGGAAACCAATTCTTGGTCATCACAACGTAACGACACCTCGACAGCTATAGGTGCGTGATTGGGAATGGTACTGGAGTCCGATAAAACACTCGACAAAGGGACTCCTGCTACTGTCGAGATTTTGCGTTTCCCGACCGCTTGACTGGTTTCTTAGGACATGTCGCTAATAAATGCTCGGATGAACCGCAATACATACATAAATGGTTCTTTCTTCGGTTCTCTCTTTCTGTATTGGACAACCGGCCTCTTTGAGCGCCAATCTGCATTGGTTCAGGGTCGTTCGAGGGAACTGCCGGTGCCTCCGAACGAACCGATGCTTGTAAGAATGGTTTTTTCTCTCCTTTCCGAGCATTTCTTCGGGCATCGATTTGTAGAACCAAATCGAGCAACTCTGTGAATCCCGTAGGAACCGCCGGAACCATGGATAAGGCATCTTTCAGTTCTTCTGAAAGACCCTTGTAGAAAACAGCCATTTTCTTGCCGTCAGGCCATTGAGTTTCGGCTGTTAGTTGATTGAATTGAGCAATGTAAGGCAAAAGGGGTTGACTGCCTTGTTGTAGATTAAGTAACTCCAGATCCATAGCTTGAGTAGCATAACGCATGTCAAAGACTTTACTCATAGCAGCCAATAGATCGTCACAGTCGTATAACAAAGGGCTATTGGATTCCAACAAAGGGTTAGCCCAAGCAGCAGCTGTACCCCCTAAATGGGAAAGCACAAATGCAGCTTTTGTGGTTAGGTCAGGGAATGATGTAGGACGGCAAAGAAAATGGAGTCGGCACTGATTAACGAAGGTTCTATAGGTTTTGGGGTCACCTGTGAACCGTTCCGGAGGAGCCAAGGGAAACTGAGTGGGCATAACCACATTGATAGTTTCCTGTGGGGGTGTCATAGTCCCAGATCCAGATGCAGTGGCCATCGGAATCCGTGCTCCCTGAGGACTAGCGTGTATCGCGTCTTGCATAACGTCCATACGGTGCCGTAACATGTCTTGTGCCGTAACCATTTCATTTATCAAATCGCTGATCAACTGAGTCAAAACAGTTAAAGGATCCGCACCCTCCATGGCTTCCGATTCTGTCATGAAGCACCAAAGTATTGACTGAAAAGGATACGGTACTCAAAAGGATACAGATGGTAGGGTCTTCCGGATCCCTGTTCATACGATTTGATAGTTGTGAAGTCAAGTTTAGACCTTCCAAATGATACGACTCTCTGACTGATGAAACAGGCAGAGAGATGGATCACTGGAAAGGGCGTGGGTAAAGTATAGGAAGTCAGCCTAGAACAAAATAAAGTATCATAAGAAACTGCCGCAAATTGACTCTCTATGATAGAACAGTATTTGGCATTGATTCCCACACTGACCTTATGACTGGTGTAGAATAATCCAGCAGAAGTCTCTTGAGGAAAAATCCGGAATTGGAACAAACGACAAGGAAGGGAAGATTAGTAAGGGAGACTTATCCCGAACGGCACGAGGCTCACGCTAGATACCGGGTTGCTGCACCACAGGATAGCATCCAAAGTACTGTTCACTGTCACCTTCCAACAGTCCTTGAAAAGCTCCTTCCCACGTAGAGAAAAGTATAGAAATGAATAAATCCACCTGTTAGTATCACAGATGCAGGAGTCGGAAATATCGCCCTTTTGTGGAATAAACAAGTACACGCGGTTCTGAACAGCTGCGGAGAAATAATGTGCGCGTGTGGAATTGCACGCGAACAGGATTCACGCAGCCGAGGCCAGCCACGCTTGAAGATAACGGGTGCGTGTGGAATTACAAGCGAACAGGATTCACGCAGTCCAGGCCAGCCGCGCTTGAAGACAACGTGTGCGTGTGGAATTACACGCGAACAGGATTCACGCAGTCCAGGCCAGCCGCGCTTGAAGACAACGTGTGCGTGTGGAATTACACGCGAACAGGATTCACGCAGTCCAGGCCAGCCGCGCTTGAAGACAGCGTGCACTTGAGGAATTGCACGCGAACAGGATTCACGCAGCCCAGGTCAGCCGCGCTTGAAGACAGCGTGCGCTTGAGGAATTGCACGCGAACAGGATTCACGCAGCCCAGGTCAGCCGCTCTTGAAGACAGCGTGCGCTTGAGGAATTGCACGCGAACAGGATTCACGCAGCCCAGGTCAGCCGCGCTTCAAGGCAGCGTGCGCTTGAGGAAATGCACGCAAACAGGATTCACGCAGCCCAGGCCAGCCGTGCTTGAAGACAGCGTGCACTTGAGGAATTGCACGCGAACAGGATTCACGCAGTCCAGGTCAGCCGCGCTTGAAGACAGCGTGCGCTTGAGGAATTGCACGCAAACAGGATTCACGCAGCCCAGGTCAGCCGCGCTTGAAGACAGCGTGCGCTTGAGGAATTGCACGCGAACAGGAATCACGCAGCCCAGGTCAGCTGCGCTTGAAGACAATGTGCGCGTGTGGAATGACACGCGAACAAACAGCTCCAGGAATCAGCGTGTGGAGGAAAACACACTGTAGAAGGCCCAAGAAGCAGCTGAGGTAAACTGCAAGGATGCAGATCGGAGGTTCAGCTACACAACGCCAAATGATTCGATCAGAAGCAGCGAGTGAAGTTTCCACGCTACTTATATACGTAATGCCGTATATCACATGACGAAGCAGTATTCACGTGAATTTAGCGACGTGAAAAGTGCAGACGCCGCTTTCCCGGCAATGAATCGAACAACCGCCATTTGGAATAGAACGGTCTAGCCGTTCTATGTGCGTAAGAAGTAGAACCACGTCCAGCATGCATGACAGGTGCTCTGAAACCTGATTGGGCGTTGTCTAGGAGATTGTTGGCTTCGACAAAGGCAGTTAGTTGGGAGTAGGCGGTTCGGTCGATGAGTTTGGCAAGGAACCTGGTGTTTGAGATGGGGCGGTAGTTTTTGGGCTCGAGAGGGTCGAGCGAAGGTTTTTTAAATAGAGGTTTGACGTGAACCGTTTTGAATGCGTCGGGAAAGATACCAGAGGAAAGGGAGGCATTTATGATAGATCTTGCGTGTTCTCCTGCGCAGGTGGAAGCGAAAATTTCTTTAAGGGTTGTGGCTGGGCAAGCATCCAGCGGCGATCTAGAAGGTTTGCGGGCGGAAAGAAGTTTGAGTGATTGCTCCGGTGATAATGGACTAAAGGATTCGAACGTTGGTTGCGTGGAGGTCGCAGCTGATGGGCTGGCCGGTACGGGGGGAGAATTGCCTGGTGGATGTAAGAGAGCTAGTTTGGTGGTTAGAGTTTTTGTCCTTTCGATAGCTGTGGTGTAAAAGTGGAGGGAGAGTGAGTCGCACAGTGATTGTGACGGGGTCAGGACGGTCGTGGTACAAGCTGGATTGGTGAATTCAGAGATGATTTTGTGGAGTTCTTTGCTTGGGTTTTTGCAGTTTAGGATTCGGGTATTGTAGTGGGCTTTTTTTGCTTTCCGGATTTCAGCCTTGTACTGGTACAGGTGTCGGGCCAAGGTGGCTCTGCTCTCCTGGGTTTTGTTTTTCTGCCATTTGCGTTCTAGATATTTGTATTGTTGTTTAGTGGTCTTCAATTCAGGAGTGAACCATCTGGGGAAGAGGCCACGGTGGGTTGATGGTTTGCAAGTGGGTGTGAGCCGCATCAGAGATGCGTTGAGCCATGAATCAAAGGCCTCAGGGGTTAGTTTTTTGTTGAGACGGCAGGTGAGTGGTGGCGTCTGTAGGAGTGCCTCGGCTAGGCCCGGGGCGATTATTAGTTTTTTCCAGCATTTGCTTAGATTCGGAGGTTCAGATACGAGTACGGGAAGGGGGTCGGGTGAGCGAATGGTGAGCGAGAGAATGAAGTGATCGGACCAGATGATAGGGGTGGGGGGCTTTAAATGAATGAGGGTGTTGGAGCTAAAAATGGCATCAAGAGTGTGTCCTTTATAGTGAGTCGGGCCGTTTATGTGGGGTTGGAGATTAATTGCGTCTAAACCATCAACCAGGGAGTGTGTCATAGGGTTGGTGTGGATGTCGAGCCATATGTTGAGGTCTCCAAGAAGGGTGAGGTTGGGATGGTTTAGTTGGAGGGTGGCAATAGAGTCGCAGAGGTTGTTTGCAAATTGTCTATCGTAGCCAGGGGGCCTGTAGATTATTAGGAAGCTGTGTGAGAGCGACAGGGAGAGGGATAGTTTAACGAGGAGAGATTCGCAAGACGGAATGGAGGGTTAGTTGTTGATGATTGAGGCGCGGAAGAGAGACTTGAAGACGAATGCTACCCCCCCCTCCTCTGGACGGACGGTTCAGTGGGATGAGGGAGTAGTCAGGTGGAAAGGCTTCATTAGCGATTGGGGCGAAGTCATCAGAGAACCAGGTTTCAGTGATGGAGTTAGGTTTCGGTTAGGAGTTTCAGTTGCAGTTGATGAGAAATCGAGGGAGAGGTGTTTCAGGAAGGGTGAAGCCTCGGGGGAAGGAGGTGATTGCGGCAATGAGGTGGTGGTTCGAGACCGGGGAGGTGAAGAGTGCTGAGAGATTGAGGGGGACCAGGTACGTTTCCTCTTTAGTTTCTTTGTTGCGATTGGTGTGTGAGAGAGGGTAGGGGGTTCAGAGGGGGAGAGGGAAGCAGCTTCATTTCTTGCTAGGGCTAGGCGTGCAGTTTTTAGGGAGGGGAAAGGGTGCGGTCAGGGGTGGAAGGTGGCAGGGGTTTGAAGGCATGGTGGGGGGTGGGTGATTGTAGGGAGGGGTGCCAGGTATGATAGTGAGGGGAACGGGCATGGTTAACGTTGACTGGTTGGTGGTGGGGTTCAGGGGAGGAGTGGTCTTAGTGTGATTGGCTCGCCATCGTGCCCCCCTGGCTTGGTGTTTGGAGAGGGGAATGGCAGGGAGTGCGAAGGAGGGTGGGGGGGATGGGAGGGAAGGCAGATCGGGGAGTGGGGGCGGTCCATGGGGGTTGTTTCAGACAGACTCTGGTGGAATGGCGGCACTCATGTTTGGTGCAAGCTTTTAGGTGGATTTAGGAGGGCTTTCTGATTGTAGTTCTAAGTTCAGCGGTTCCAGGTTCAAATTGCTCAGAGACGATACTAGACTATTTGGTGCTTTTCTAGATTCAGTTGTAGACAGAGATGATATTAGTCTATTAGGTACTCTCAGGTACACTTCTAAGTTCACCTGTACACAGAGAAGATATTAGGTCTACCACTAGATTCAATTTGAATAGCGGGAGTATTAGCTTATTAGTCACCGTTTTAGATTCTACATTATACAGCTACACTGTTAGTTATACTAATAGGATTAATTAGGGCACGCTAGTAGGTGCGCTTCTTTCAATTCAACTTTGTACAGGGCGGGTATTAGGCATGAATCTAAATCAGCTTTGTACAGAGAGGTTATTAGGGAGATTAGTCGGTTCGGTCCGGCATGGTATTATAATGTTAGGATATTGGGAGGACTTCAAATGCAACTTTCCACAGAATGGCAATTGGGCACACTTTCTGAATTCACAGAGAGGCTAATGGGCACACTTCTAATGCAATTTTACACAGACAGGCTATTGGGGACATTTCTAAATTCAACTTTCAAGTTCGGACACGTTAGTAGGAGCACTTCTTTCAATTCAACTTTGTACAGGGCGGGTATTAGGCATGAATCTAAATCATCTTTGTACAGAGAGGTTATTAGGGAGATTAGTCGGTTCGGCCCGGGCATGGTCTTATACTATTAGGATATTGGGCAGACTTCTAAATGCAATTTTCACAGCGCGGCTATTGTGCTCACTTCAAATGCAACTTTCCACAGAATGGCTATTGGGCACACTTCTAAATGTGACTTTCACAGAGAGGCTATTGGGCACACTTCTAAATTCAACTATGACCGAGATGCTGTTGGGCGCACTTATACATTTATAGAGTGGCTATTGGGCATACTTCTAATTCAACTTTCATAGAGAGGCTGTTGGGCGCACTTCTAAATTCACAGTGAGGCTAATGGGCACATATCTAAAGCAACTTTCCACAGACAGGCTACATTTCTAAAATCAACATTCCAGAGTGGTTATTGGGAACATTTCTAAATTCACAGTGAGGCTATTGCACGCTTCTAAATGCAATTTTCACAGAGAGGCTATTGGGCACGCTTCTAAATGCAACTTTCCACAGACAAGCTATTGGGCACACTTCTAAGTGCAACTTTCCACAGATAGGCTATTGGGCACACTTCTAAATGCAACTTTCACAGAGAGGCTATTGGGTACACTTCTAAATTCACAGAGAGGCTATTGGGCACACTTCTAAATGCAACAGAGAGGCTATTGGGCCCGCTTCTAAATGCAATTTTCACAGAGAGGCTATTGGGCACACTTCTGAATTCACAGAGAGGCTATTGGGCACACTTCTAAATGCAACTTTCACAGAGAGGCAATTGGGCACACTTCTAAATTCAACAGAGAGGCTATTGGGCACACTTCTAAATTCAGCAGAGAGGCTATTGGGCACACATCTAAATTCACAGATAGGCTATTGGGCACACTTCTAGATGCAGCTTTTACAGAGAGGCTATTGGGCACACTTCCAAATGCAACTTTCACAGAGAGGCAATTGGGTACACTTCTAAATTCAACAGAGAGGCTATTGGGCACACTTCTAAATTCACAGAGAGGCAATTGGGCACACCTCTAAATGCAAGTTTCACAGAGAGGCAATTGGGCGCACTTCTAGATGCAGCTTTCATATGTATAGTACACAGTTTCCAGGAAGAAATATATTTCAGATATAACGAGTTTATAGTGGTGCTGCTTTGTTAGATGAGTGGTTGGGTAGTATGGCGTGAAGTAGTTGCTTCTGACCCTGCCCTTGCCACACTTACTTATTGTCGGCTTCGTGCTTCTCCTGCGGATACCTGCAGATACGACCTGGAGCCGTCTTTGTAGGAGCCGTCCTTTGCCTCACGGTCCTTAGCCGATGGGCTGACGGGCAGATGGCTGCCCTGGGGGGGTCAGAGATGAGCTGAGTAGAGGATAGCTGGGCCAATCGGGGGGGTGGGCGGGCACAGGGGAGGGCTGGGAGAGGGAACCAGGAAGCGGGATGGATTGCGAGCGATGCGGGCTAGAGGGACACAATCAGGCCAAAATGGAGGATTTGCACGTTTAAAACACATGGATGGGCTCACCTGCACACCTTCAGCAGTATGGATGAGCGGAGGTTCCTCTCATTAGACTTAATGCTAATGCGATCAGACCAATATGTGGGGTTACTAAGGCTGAGGCATTTGCGCGTTGTGGTCAATACCTTGTGTGTGATACAATGTTTTACTGGGAGCCAGTGGAAGTTTCTTCCTAAAGGTGGTGATGTGGGTGCGGCGGGATTGGTTGAATATGGTGCGCGCAGCATTGTTCTGGGCCACCTGTAGGGATTGGATGTTCGTAGCTGTGGTGCTCATCACGGTACTCATCATGTCTTCAAAAATGCAGCCACAGCGAGTCTCACCTCATGACTGGAGAGAGAGCAAGCTGCTAACAGTTGAGTAACTTAAGGGCTATCCAGAGATATCGACTTCTCATTGTAACAGAAAGGAGTTGGTGGATTTTCTAAACTTTCTCAGCTGTCTCTGTGATATTTGAGAAATACCATTACAATCAGTTGAGTTGAAAATTGCTTGAGTCCCTATTATCATGCTTAGAACGTGCCCTTCTTCTGCTGCACTGCAGACTCCCTAATAAAGTAAGCTGTTGCCTTAGCCCATTGCACTAAATTATCAGCTCGAGTCACTGCCGTAGAGCATGCCAGCAACTTGAAGCAAAACAGAGTCCTCCAGGTTCCCAGCCAGAACTTGAGCCCTTGCATCCAGTGCCCATGGAGTTTCACAAATACCTGCACAGCCTGTATTTACTCTAGCAGCACTTCAGGCCCATAGGATCTGAGACCCATGTACCCGCCCTAGCATGGTTTCATCTGCCAGGACACCAGGTGGTTATCCTACAATTCGGTAAGCAAGCTCAGCGCCAAAGGTACTTACAGGGACGACGAGGGCAACACAACTCCATCTGATTGTGCAAGTTGGAGGTTTGCAAATAATGTAACTTCCCGCATTGAAAAGAACACATGTAGACAGTGTGAATTACATACCAATGTTGGCATTAACAAAGCTGGACTGTGGAAGATGTAAGCGCCTAGGCCATGTTTCAAACAGGAGCAAAAAACGCAAACAGACTAATTCTGAGCCTGGCCGTCATTATCATAGAAGTTGCTGACCCCATATTCCATGCCTGGTTACTCTTTATGTGGTCCTCCAAATGCTTTGGGATTAAACTCCCATGATATGAAGTCAGAATAGTAAGTGAAAAAGGATTGGTATACAATAAAAACTGCGTACTCAAGACCAAGTCTGCTGAGCCCTGCCCCCCACACCCCACACCAGTGTGTGCAGAGGCTGACAGGTCTGGAAGAAGAAAGTCTTGTCACGGAGTGCTGGTAAATGTGTGTGTAGGGCTGGGCACAGGGGTGTTGCTAGGTTTGTAAAAGCTCCAGGGCTATGCTTATGTCGGGACTGTCAGAACTCCGGGCTAGCCCAGAGACAGCCGGGCTAGCCAGCCTTTTGGTTGTAGCTCTGAGCTTCTAGCCGGGGCTACCGCCACAAGAGTCGGGGCTATAGCCTCCCGAATCCCCCAAGAGCAGCACCTCTGGTGGGGCGTGCATGGGTGCAATGTTTGTGGGGAGAAGGGATGGGGCGGTGAAGCGAAAGGGTGGCCTAGTGAGTGAATACACCAGAGAAAAAGAAAAGCTCGCCACCTTGGAGCTGTTTGCGGAGTGGCTCCAAGTAGAGTTCGGGGTTAAAAACCCTCCAGAAATGGGCATATTCTTGCCCACTCAAGACCGCTCCAAATTGGTTAATAAAATCATTTTATTTGGATGCAGCCTTCAACAGGTGAGTTTAAGACATAAAACCAAAGGATGGTGGGAGATGTAGTCCAAAACATCAGGAGGGACACATAATGAGTAACCATGCTTAGCATCGAGTACATCACCATCAGTGTAGAAACACTGCAGCCCTGAGGAGGCATGCCCTGGCATGGGTACCAGCTGATTCCTCCAGGGCCTGAGTTGCATGGAATGAGTAAATAGGATGAGAGGGTTCTTCAAGCTTCCCTTTGCTTACCTATTTGTCGCCATGGACAAGCAATCTAGGACAATACATTTTGTGGCGAGTGGCACGAACGAGAAAAAGGGTAACCTGTTATAAATAAAAGGGCTATCAAATAAAATGTATCTTATATATCTTTACCATTTAAGTTATTTCAATATGTGAAAGTGAAGTCACTGTTACTTTACAAAAAGCCCCTTTAGTCCTACAACTTTATGCGGGTGGGTTATCAACGGGCAATCATGCTAGCCCTTTAAAGGCATCAAAACCAGTAAACTTAGTGTAGGAAAAGAAGTAGTGAAACTATGTTCCCTGCTGTTCTGCCCCCACTCCCCAGAACGCCATCACCACCCCCCTTCCACACGCAATCCAATCTCCCGAACAAACACACGTGATGTTTAAGGAAATGTTCACTGCAGTGCACTGGATTGCACGTTTCAACTTCTTCCTACACCTTTATTATGACCACTGATCGATACATTTACCCCCTTCTGCTGTGATGGGTATTAGGCACCTGCCAAATGCACATAAACCTGGTTATCTGATTCCCCTAGTTTAGACGCCTTTTTGGGGGCTGAAAGCTTCTTTCAAGCTAGTTAAGTTCCCTTAATGTTTTCTTTGTTTTCATGATCCCTTGGTTGTTGGTGTGCTGCTGATAGGTCTGCCCTGCAGTCCTCATATATTCATATCAAGGAGCCATTTCATGTGTGTATTTGAGTTCAGGATGCGCCTCTTTGCAGGCTAATGTTCCGGCACCCTGACACCCTTTGGAGTGCTTCTGAGAAATGAAGGGTCCAGCTGTGCTCTGCCTGATAGGGTTATTTCCAGTCTTGGGTCCTCCCTTTGTGTCTAGGGTTGCAGAATCTACAAATAATGGAGATCACCCCTCTCCGCTTCCATCTCTATGCTGTTGAGATACGCCCCACATTGCAGTGTTTTATAAAATAATGGGGAAAGGTGGAGGGAGGGAGTTATTTGGTAATTGTAGATCAAATCCCTTTTTGGTTTGCTTCTAAAAGAGTAAAAGCTCATGATTTGTGCTTGAATTTGGAGCCAGGATCTGCTGTCACAGGTTTAAACCCCCTTCCTTATTGGGAAATTCCCTTTTATCGGGGCTTGCTATGAGGAAGCTATATCTATCAGTCTATGGGTTCTGTATGGGCATTGAGCTTTTTTGTGTAGGTTAACTTTTCTGTGTTTTTTCATATTTTTCTTTTAGATGAGGCTACTTCTGAATGAGTCTTAAGGCTTGTATTTCGGTTGGGTAATTTTTGGTCCAGACTCTCTGGGTTTATTTTATTTTATTTATTGCATTTGATTATACGCCCAAACCCTGGGGTGTCACGGCGTAGGTTACAGGATAACAGTAAAGCTTTCTGGTTACAGGGCAAAAGAAGTCAAGTGATAACGGACAGTGGCATAATAAATACAGGGAATAGTCGGTTGACACAGTGTACACTTAGGGCCCGATACTCAAGTTGGTGTTAATTACCAAAAATGTCGTAAAAAGTGCTAACGACATTTTCGGTGATTACGACCTATTCTCAAGGTGGCGCAATCTTCCAAAGTCGGACTGATTGCACCACTTTTGGAATATGGGTGCTGGTTGCTAGGAAGGGCTGGAAACCGACCTAACAACCGGCACTTTCGTTATCTCTCCCTTTGCATGGTTATTCTTGTGGCACTCCTCCAATTTCGTAAGTGCTTGAATTTGGCACTGAAGTACGGTACCAAATTGGTGTCGTACAGGAGGAGTGCCACAAGAAGCACACAGCTGTTTGGGTGTGCAGATGTTGACAGGTGGGTCCAGCACTGCATTTTTTAATCTTTGTTTACAGAAGAGTGCATACTGACATCCATATGAATGGCAGTATGCACTCTTCTGCAAAGAAAGATAAACAAATGCAGTGCAGGATCCACCTGTCAGCATCTGCACACCCAAAAAGCCTGTGCATTTTTGTTTTCATCTCAGCAGCATTTTCGTTAAATAACGATTCCCTTGTTATTTAACGAAAATGCTGCTGAGATTCTGCAATCCGCCCGTTTCCATTAGAAACAGGCGGATTACAGCGAAAGCACTGTCGTGCTTTGCGAAGACGCCCAGGCTCACATGAGAATAGCAGTGGTGCCTGGGCGTCAAGAAATGGCCCAGAGAGTCGTGCTATTTAGCACGCTCACTGCGCCAAGATGAGAATCGGGCCCTTACAGTAGATCAGTAGTACATGTAATTGTAATAAGCTTATGAGACAATCAGGTTAGAAAATTAATGAATAACCAAACTTTTAGAAGTTTCTTAAAGAGAGTGTGGGTAGTCTTGTTGTTTAGGTTCGTGGGAAGTGAGTTCAAATTCTTCCTGTTCTTGAGTTTTTGAAATGGGGGATGTTAATGTTAATGTTAAAGGATATTTGTACCGCGCACTATCACCACCGGAGTGGTCCCCTGGCGCTCTGGCGGCTCTGATAGAGGGAGAAGGGGGGTGGGTTAGTGGGAATGAGCTGGAAAAGTGCTAGATAGCAGTGATGTGCTGTTGGCAGCCTCAGCCCAGTGGGTCCGTTGGCTGACTTGGGGTGTTATATGGTCAATAGTCGTCGTGTGCTGTTGTGCAAGTCTATGTGCGGTCTGCTTTGTTGTTGCACTGTAGTGAAGTTTGTGCGGTTTGCTGCGTTTTAGGCTTGTGGTTGTGTTTGGTTAGAGTTTGAGAGGAGTATGCAGAGGGATGAAATTGTTAGTGGATTGGTTAGTTGACATTGCTGTCCTTGCAATTATGTCTAGGTGTGATGCCTACTATCATTCACTATTACGTCGGAGTGTGGCGCTTACTAACTTTCAATATTCTGTCTAGATGTGAGACAGGCCAGTGATCACGATTCCATTCTAGTGTTGGATCTGAGAGATCTGGTTGACATTTTCTGAGTGAGGCAATGATTCAGATAGGTGGGGGCTCAGGATAATGGAATCTAACATTACAATAGCGGCTTGGTGAGTTAAACCAGTGCGTATGCGGGACATTAGTGAAAGTCACAGGTGAGGGTCGATGTTGTGGAGCAATTCAGATGGGGTAGCAGGTTGTGTGTGCAATAATACTAATGCGAACATATCAAGGTAAAAGGGTCTAACATAGCAAAAATGCCTAGGTGGCTTCCCCCAGTGAATATACAAAATTCAGTGACTGCTACAGTATAACAGGAACAGCTAGATGCTAAATCAGTAGATGCAACAACATATGTGATGCAGCTAATGCGCTGTTCAAAGAATGCCTCAAAAGAGAGGGGATGCAACAATATAATGGGTGCAAACAGATTCGGAAGCATTAGGTGTGACCAATGCAGTGACCGGCAAGATGCAACATCAGTAAATGCCAGCCACAATGGACGGGATGCAGCTATATGTGAATTCAATAGAATGCCTCGGGGGTAAGGGGTGCAGCTGTATAGGTTAAATGCAGCATACACGATGTGAGAAGGGGGCACCGGAGGATATGCAGTACAATGCAAATCCAACTGAAGAGGCTAGAGGTGCTGCAATCAGCTAGTCGTTTTGAATGCATACTGTAGCACATTGGAGTTAGCCATTTGAAACTAAATGATGCATAGAGGTACATAAACATGCAAAGCGCGTATGAGAGCGCGTGTACATGGCCAGTTGTATGCATTCAGTGCGGGGAGCTCAGGGCTGCTGAGCCGTGAGGGAGGAGCCAGAGCTCTGCTTCAGAAGATGCGTGTCTTAGTTCTTAGTGTCGCGTTTGACTATGGCTTAGGTGACTGTGGTCATTCGCTGGAGGGGTGCTTGTCATTTGTTTTGGGCACCAAGCTACTTAAGGCTTTGGGATGCTTCGCGAGAGAGCGAGGGTGTACTTACAATGCAGGTTAGTGTTCTGGATCAGGCACTGGAATCGCACTCGATGTAGTCAGGCGGAGTGGGTGGCCCACGGCTCCTAAGGCCCGGACAGGCAGAGACAGACCTTCCGGTGGTTCCAGTTTAATCAAGTAGCGCACTGCGGCCAATAAGGTCACGTGGCTCTTCAGGAGAGGTTGCTTGGCAAAGGATACACAAAAAGAGCGGTGGCCATATTGGAAGCGATGCACGTGTAATTACACAGCTTTTAAATGTGAAAACAGCTGATTGTAGGTCGCTGGGCTAAACGAAGTGCAGATTCTGTCACATGTATCTGAAGAAGGTAACAGTGCTAATGCTTACGCATTCAGCCGTACCCTGAATTCCAAGTGATGAGGTAGGCCGGGACCATGCGCTTCTCCAGAAGCCGGCGGTGTGGGCATGGAAGGGCTCCTGCCCTCCCTCCCAGGATATAGATGCAGCGTGAAGTGGGAAGGCACAGACAGGCAGCAGCCTTTTGTAGTGGGCCTTCTGTGTAAGGGCCGGCTAGTGCCTTCCGGTGGTTCTGGTTGAATCAAGTAGCGCGCTGCGGCCAATCAGGTCACGCGGCTCCTCAGGAGAGGTTGCTTGGTTATTTTGTTTGGACACTTACTCCCGCCCCCACCCCACATGGAGAAGGGCCCTTTAGTTGCCAACTCTATGTGATTGATACCACAGCCCTTGCTTGGTAACCACTTTGGTCTGACTCCTAGGCAGACCTGACTCCCCTTTACACCTGGGAGGAGCATTACCAAACAAATAAACCAAGGTCCAATAGAACAACTAATAAACATCAAGGTAGTATTGACACTACATGTGGTGGTAAGTGTTTTGTGTAGTATTCTAGCTTGGATAGGTACCCAGTGTACCTCTCTCCTGATTACCCAATCTGATTGTTTCCAATAGATCAAATGGTGCTGGCCGAATTTGGACAGATTTACCATACTTGTCTATACTCTTACATATCTGCTATACACACCACACTAGATACTTGCCTCCCTGGGAATCTTCTATAGGAACACATTGAAGATATGTTTTCCTTCTTTTCTCATATGATCCAATACATTAGAGAACCACGTATTGCTTATTTTGGTATTTATTCAAATTCTTTACTTTTTTCATTATACAGAGTCTGAATTGATTCTCGCTGCAGTACATCAGGTACACATTACTTCTCTTAATTACTTAATTATGTGAACGTTTGTCTCATCACAGGTTTTCAACTCATTTCTTGTTGCATGGATGGATGGCAACAATATGTTTTTCGAAATGTACATCACATTTGTAAATTTAACTTTTCTGAAATCATTAATAATGTCCTCATACCACACATACTCACTTGAAATACATTTTCTTTCTCTTCTTTTTATAGCCACAAATTTGAATACACTGCTCCTGGTGAAGGGAATGTTTTATCAAAACTCATAGCGCTCTCTAATGAATACATATTGAAATCAATCACACCTCGCTGGACTTGAAGTTATTGGACACATGTTATTGAACTCCTTCTAAGTTGGTTTTTGACCAACCTTTTCTTTAACTCTTGTTTAAATGTTATAATCAAACCTTAGAGTTTCTACAACTTGACTTCAACTAGTTTATGCCAGTGTTATGGTGGTATGCAGTGATTTAATTGATTAAATAAACAATGAACACAGTTTTAGCGTATTCAAAACAACTAACACTTAAATAACACATTTTTCAGTTAACAATCTACTATTAATAATGTTTATAAATAAATATTCAATTCGTATATTTTAAATTCAATTTGACATGTCTTTTTTTTGTCCATTAGGTGTCACTAGCGATAATACAGTTTTTATTGTAATCCAAACTCTTAGACGCCATTTTTCTTTTGCTGTTTTCATGCGTATGGTCACGCGTGTCCAACTTTCCTTTTTTTCTGATTTTTTTTTTTGCACTTTGGATCAGATTTACTATGCTTTTTCTTCTTTTTCAATCTTCGGAACTTACTTACAAATGGCTTTATGGATTTTGGATGCTTTTCGTTTTACTTATAATGGATTTTCAGAACTCACTTGGACTTTTTACAATGCATTTTCAATGGATTTATGGATTTCAGATGCATTTGGATTAACCGTTCATGGATTTACGGAACTCTCTTGGACTTTTTACAATGCCCTTTTCATTGGATTTAATGGATTTGTATTTGCTATTCAAGTATTTTCGGTACTCTATTGGACTATTTACAATGGTTTATGCTTCAACGACGATAAAGATAGAATTTTCACATGGTAAGTCTTATTTTTATGTTGTATTTCCACGGTTTATTTCTCTTCTTTTTCAGTTTGCCAGTATTTATTTTGTGTTTTCAGTATTTTAAATAAAATGCCACACTCTACAAATATGATAATGCTTCTACTTAGCCAACATTTTCCACGCTTTCCTTAAGTCTAATGGCTCCATCCCTGCATTTTTTTTCTTTGCACTCCAGTGTTGTCTCTTGATAACGCCTAGGCTATTTGCAATTCCACAAAGGTTTGTTCTTTTTTTAAACAGTTGATGAAACTCCAAAGTGTGGGATTCACTGTGCTAAAAGAATGTCTCAGTCCATTGTGCCAGCCTTCCAAAGAATCGCTGGTTTTGGGTGTTTCCTCAATACTCTCCAAGTAACAGTTCCATATGTTTTTTTGGTATTGTGGCTGCCTCCTTGTCCCACTTCTGGTTAGTTGTCCTATCGAATTTGTATCAAAGTAGTCTAACAATGGTTCAAATAATTCTTCGTTTTGTTTGAAATAGTCTGTTTGTTTTACCTTTTTGTAATATTCTTCTCCATGTTGTTCTGGAACAAATGCTAATGAAAAAGGTAGCTTAATGTTAAATTTAAAGTTGGTGTCCTGTGAATAGCGAATTTGTAGTCCACTTATCTGTATTTTTCGCCATATCACTTGAGTAAAGTGAAAAAAACAACATTGTATTTTTGTGTTTTTAAAGTTTTCAATTACACTTTTCATATGCTGTATTTCATAATCCATGACTATTTGTTCTGGCTGGATGGGATAAATTGCATTTTTACGGTATTTATAAAATTCACTGTATGTCGCATAACTATTTGACGGTATTAAACTGTAGATTAATGGGAAAAGAATGTTGTTGACGTTTCCGTGTACTGAATAAAATTGCTTGAACGGTCGCAGGCACACCTTGAAACTCCCATCAACCTGCAATTTTTTCGAATTTTTCAAATAATTTATTCCATGTTCTGTTTGGAAAATGATGAGACTTGCCACTTTTTTTGGGTTATCATAAAGTACAAATAGTCCGTTCTTCTCAGTTACTTGCATCTCTTTTGGTATTTTTATATCTTCATATGAAAGTGGGTGCGGCAGAACATTTTCCTTTTTTTGTTTTCGACTGCATATTCGTCTCTGCAGTAATATGACATTTGGCATTTGTCCTGCTATGTGAAACGGCACATTTTGACAAATCTCTTTAATTATAGATCCACTTGCTTGCTCACTTTCTAGGTCTGCTATTTCTTTCATTTCTGCTATTTATTTAAAATTCCCACTTTGCTTCCATTCTGTATGATTGCGTTCTCCTTCCACTACCAAATAATCTCCTTTTGTTATTGTTCTACCTCAGCAATTGTGACTATAATAGCTTGAACACTTCCAGTATGTACGCTCCTCTTTTTCTCTTTCCTTATTCAGTATTTAATATTAAGTAGTTTCCCCTTTTGTGACACAACAAATTCCAATCCTTTCTCTGCCATTACGTATCCTGTCAAAAAACAAAAACTGCTGTTCAAAACTTTATCGAGATAATATTTTCTTTCTTTTCATTCCTCTTTCTTTTCCTGCTACATCGTCACTTATTTAATTTTCTTACCTTCTCTATAATATTATTTGATTCTTCAAATGTTAACTGTTCTCTGTTGTCAGTTGCAAAATGTTCTTTCTGTCGTAGTTACCTCAAACTGACAATCGTTTCAGTTTCTTCAGTACTCGTACTTTCATGTCACTTCCGCATTTAGGTTCTTTTCTCTATCTAACCACAACTTATTCTTATTCACTGGTTTTGTTATTCGATAATGTTCTCTTTTACATTGACTCCTATATAATTATCTAATTGTTATTTCATTTTCGGTACTTCCCACTTTCGTTATTATGTTTTTGGTAAAATCACATATAAGCGTTATGGTGTGCAGGGGACCAAAGGTCTCTTTAGGTTGAGACCTTTCTTCTTCATTTCTTCACAACCTCTGTGTCAGAGTTGTCTGTTTTCCCCTGAACCCACGTTATTAAAAATTGTGTTTAATTTTGACTCATTCTAACTACCTGGGGTGTGCGGATTGCCATTTATTTTTGCCCTTAAAAAGCCACCAAATGTACCCTGCAAAAGGGGTGCATAATAATTTCCATGCATGGCCTCTTGCACAGCGGGCACTGCAGATCTTTCTTTCTCTTCGGACCCCCCCAAAACAGGGTTACATGGCTTTCTGAACTACCTCAGTGGTGATTTGCTTAGGACGTATATTTCTGAGCTTGGTTTCCCTGGGATGTCACTTTCTGCTATATAATTTTAATAAAGCGTTCCTATGTTCTGCATCCTGTGATAAATGTTTAGTGGCATTTCAGGGTTTTTAAATAACCCAGTGGAAAGTAATTTCTTATTTATTCTTTGATTTCTGCAATGGTAATATATCTATCCTCTAATTGAGTAGTGTGATTACCTTTCACAATTTCAAAATCCATGGCTTTCCTTCACTGGAACAGAGGGTAGAAGTCACTTCTATTTTGTTAATTGCAGAGTGAATGGAACAGTAGTGTAACATGCTTGGTCAGGTTACTGTCCAAAGATAAGTGTTCCTTTGATTGTCTACTAAAGTGGTAGCAATTGTGATGGTTCCATGCTTTTCGGCCAGCTCCCTGAAGCGTGACAATGTATGTATTGACAACATCTCACCGCTACATTTACGTCAATACATCATTTAGATTGGTAGGAGTTTACTTTGAAGGGGTGTCCACCTAGGACCGCATCTCTTGCTCTTGCCACCCCAGCCAATTTGTCTCATCCTCATCTTACTACCATCACTGACCCTGGCCTGCTCATCACCTGAAAGTGGGATCTTCTCCTTCACCCGCTGACTCAAAACATCTTTCCTTCACTATCCTGCAGGCCTCCCCACAATTCCCCTCACTCACTTGCCAAGATTGGTCGCCGTGCTGATGGCTGCCTTTTTATATGCTCCAAGGTGGTGTGTTGCTGCCTACCCCCATTTCCAGCTACATCAACAGTCTTTCCTTGGTTACGGCTCCACCATTCTCCGACCCATCATACACCCCACCACTCATCACAATCACAAGGCTATTCCAGATGTTTCTGTTCCAGCGGGTACACACACTATTTATGCTTCTGGGATTTTGTTTTTGCACCAGTGGACTTACACACTGATGCATTGACAGTGATGTGAAGTCATGTGTGACGAATCCAAGGAATTCCTCACTTTTCCACAAGGGGAAGCCACACACTTTGGGAGTCAGGAGGTGAGCCCGCTCTGGTTAACACCCCCAGGGGACAAAACAAGCAGGATCTCACTGGGGGTTACACCCCTTAGGGGACAAGGAATGCCCAGGTAAAGCAATTTTCATTCCTCCCGTTAAGTCAGAGGACCAAATCATTGTTCAATATATATGGGGGTTGAGCCGTGCCATAATGTGCAGGGTCCTTTAAAGATGAATTGCTTGGTTTCTGTCCCAATTCTGTTAACATCATCCTTGGAAGAAAGGGAGCAATGGTATCTGCTCTCTTGTTCCAAGAAGGAAGTTAAAAGTCCAGAAACACATGCAGAAGGGAAGAGAGAGCCTGAGTGTGAAACACAGAATCATGCGCTGGAGGGCAGAGGAAGGAATCTCTTGCTTTCAGGAGGGCCCTGGGTGTATGACCATGCTGAGACTGTGGTGGGTGCTAGGACTGATTTTCTATACTCTGGCCTGGTGAACAGATGTATAGAAGGCCAACCTAGTATTGTGAAAGGGACAACTCTGGGAGCTGTTGCCAAACCAGTTCAAGGTAGCAAGGCGAGTGGTTTAGGCTCAGTCTCGAGAGGTGGTGAGCTTGTAAGGAGTCCACAATGAGCATATACAGTGAAATAGTCAAGGAACACACTTGGAGAAACAGGTATAAAAAAACTTCTTTACTTATGGCCAAATAACACAGTGAAAAATGACTAATAACAAGTAATATTATCACTCAATCCAAAAAAATGGATACATATATACAATTACTGGAGTAGGGCAAAATACATATCAAACCCCTGAAAAGGAAGGTGCAGATTAGTATCAGCACTACTAGTCCTCAGAGATTCAATCCTAACTTCAGGAGTCCATCCCTAAGATGTATGGGTCCTTGTGCCCAAAAGTTCATCAGAGTTCCATACAGTTTTGTGAAGCTGGAAAAAATCAAGGTGGGTCTCTGGGGTCCAGTGAACATTTCCAAGTGTCAGAGAACGAGTTAAACTAGCTAAAAAATGAGGAGCCAACTTCCGGAGTGCTTGTGTGAACAAGCACTGGCAAAGCCAAAGTAATCAAAAAGTTTCTAAAAGTGACCAAACTTTAAAAAGTGAGTTAGACGAGCAGGTAAGTATCACTATAACTCAGCCCTCATACCCCAATTCTTCATGAGACTTGGCAGGTTGGTTGATGAAGGTCCAAGGTCGCTTTTTCTGCTATCAGCCTCATCCCTTGATTCCAAGGGATTGCACACTCGAGCAGCTCTCAGGTCAGTGTCTAATGCTGGTGCAAGGTCTCTCAGTTGGATAATGCACCAGAACTCGATGCAAGGCCCCTCTCAGGACAGGAATGGATGCAGGTAAGCAGTTTCGGATGATGGCCACCCATGCACAGTTACGCAAAGGGATTCACTTGCCGCAGTCAGACTTTCCCTTCTATCTCGGGTCTCCATGATGCTAGGACCATGAACATTCGCAGAGGTAAGTCTTGTTGCACAAGATAAGGATCCCCCAAGATCTAGGCCTCAACTTGGAACAGTGACGTCTGCAGCATGGTAGCCCAAACTTAGAGCTGGTCAGTTACAGGGTGGTCCTGGGGCACTTTCGAAGGCTCTTCTTCATAGGACTCTGAGCTGATGTCGAGAAAGGATGTTCCCTCAATTCCAAGGGTCACAGCTCCTTCACAGGACTGCTGGAGATCTTCCACAGGACAGGTCTCATCCAGGGTAGCAGTAGAAGTTGGTCACAAAGCCTTCTTTCAACGGGTCCAGGGTCTCCTTTCATGCCTTGTAGCTGGACAGGAGTCTTGGCCCCTTCACTTTCTTCCAGGCTCTCTCCAGAGTCTGTGCGGAGTGGGTCCTCCTCTTATCCTAAAAGCCAGGTAAGAGCAGCAGCTCCCACTAGCCAATGACAGATCTCGCCTCCCCACACACACACCCCAGTAGTGGTCCAATCAGTATCACTGGCAGCAAAACTCATGCATACCACCCAGACACACTGGCGCCAGTTTTTGGATTAGGACCAGACAGTCCCCGCCCACTTCCTGGCAGCAACCACCCATAGCCCTCCAGTAGCCCACCACATGCCTTTGCTTTCACAGGCACTGGAAGTTCATATAAGGGTTTTTGTGGCCTCATAGGACAGGAAGAAAGCTAAAAGACAAGGTGGCCCAAGGACAAGTGAAAAACCTTGTGGCATGGCCATGTTTGACCACTAGCCACAGTTAGTAGCCAAACGTGGTAAATGCGGTAAGGCCAAAACGAAATGCACCACAAAATTGTAAAAAGTAACTGCGGCCACCAGCCTGTCCATTTAGCACACCTAAAGTAACCAAAAATCCTCTGAGTGTTAGTCTAGCGAAAAACAAGAAGTTTACACCCTTGTACCGCATTGTAAGATGCAGTGTAAAATGATAAAAAGTGACCACAAGTGATAACAAGTTACTAAAGATAGTAACAAGTAAAATGACAAAGGAAACGTTTAACGGTACTGACAGTGAGAAGGACATGCCAGTTTCCCTAAGGCAGATGAGCAGAAGCCTGTTTAGTGAAGCTTATAGTGGGTGGAGGAAATTCAGAGCCAGCAGAATGCTGCCGAGTCGAGGAAGGCAAAGAGGTCACAGGGTGTGGAGCCTCCTAACTAAAGGAGAAGCGAGTCACCTCCGGAGTGGCATACCAACTTCACAACACTCAAGTCCTGTCGGTCATTGGAACCAGAAAACAAGACCTGACCACACAGACATCGAAGTAACTGTTCTGAAATGAACGAAGAAGCTGTCTCCCCCAATGAGTTCTGCCGCAGGAGAGCAGATGCGCGGCAGACCAAAGGAAACAGGAGAAGGGTTAGCCAGGCACTGAGACAGCCCATGAGGGGCTGATCCTAAGAATACTCCACGAGGGGGTGAAAACAAGTGGAGAAGCAGAAGGTCAGAGAGGCCAGACAGCCCACGAGGGGCTGAACCTAAGAATACCCCACAAGGGGGTGAAAGCACGAAGCAGAACAGAAGGCAAAAGAGGCCAGACAGCCCATGAGAGGCTGAATCTGAGGATCCCCCTCGAGGAGGTGAAAGCATGCAGCAAAACAGAAGGCAAGAGAGGCCAGCCTGCTCATGAGGGGCTAAACCTAAGAATACCCCACCAGAGGTTGGAAGCCATAAGACAACCAGGAGCCTGGGAGACCAGATAGCCGACGACGGGCTGAAGTACAGAACACCTGTCGAGGAGGTGAGTGCTATACCATATCCAGATGGCCTGGAGGGCCAAATAGCCCATGCTGGGCTAAGAGATGTGAATCATAGACTGAGTATAGAACAAGAAGGAACAGAATTTATTAAAACTGTTGTTGTAAAGGAGCAAGTACTGAAAGCCTGATACTCCAATGTAGAGACAACATTTTTGAACTATTTAAAAGGTTTATATGGTGGTCCTCGAACAACCTTTGCTAAGAGGAGAGGAAGACTTGATGGATCACATTTTTAACTATAACAACCGGCTGACACCTGAGAGAGAGAGAGAGAGAGAGAGAGAGAGAGAGAGAGAGAGAGAGAGAGACTTAAAAAGACAATTGAGTAGGGGTCAAAGATGGAAAATCTGAGTGTCCCTTTCTTCCTGATAGTGCCCCTAACCCAGTGGTCTTCAAACTTTTTTGGCCAGGGCCCCCCTGAGCAAAATTTGGGCAGGTCGGGACCCCCCAGAAATGCCAAATGGACAGTATATATTGCGCGCCGTCACCTGCTCCCATCAAAGTCGCTGGGCTCCCTCATCCCACTCCTACCCAGTCGCTGGTCTCTCCCCACCCCATCACACACCCAGGGCTCTCCCCACTCTGCTCCCATCACTATCCCATGGTTCCCGCCCATTGTGCTCCCACCATAGTCCCTCGGTTCCCCCATCCCGTTCCCAACACAGTCTGAGGGCCAGTGGCGGCTGGTGAATCTTTTTTAAGTGGAGGGGCATTAAGGGGAGGTTCGGGGGGGTTTCCCCCTGTGAATTTTTTTTTAAATAATAGGTTAAAATGTTGCATTGTAGAGCATACTTTTAACAAAAAATGGGTAAATAGCCAAACAGTTTGCAATTGTTGCTGGGAGTCCAGGGGGCAGGCATTGATATTTTATTTCTATCGCGCTCGTACACAAGTGTTTCAGAGCGTGACAAGGCAAGGGAGGGGAACAGAGGAGAATAAAACAGCGATCTTACTAGGCCCAGTGACATTGAGAACGCGCAAGTGTGAGGGGAAAAGTGCATGGAAGGGGGGAGAAGTGGAAAGTGCGAAGCAGAGGAGAAACAGATAAATAACAATAAATAAATAATAAAGGCAACAAACAGTGGTAGTGCAGCCAGCAATTTGCAAGTGCTTCGTTTAAGGCAGCAGACAGGGTAGGTCTGATAAGTGCAGGAAGAAAGATGGTTCTCCTCAAGTTTTAGAGTGGCAGGGCGCTGTTCCAGAGGGAGGCCCCAGCCGAAGACGGAGATCTACCCCCAGCTCGTTTCTTTGATAAACGACTGACCCTGAGGGAGTTGGAGGTAGAGGAGTGAAGAGCTCGAGAGGGGAGGTATTTGCGGAGGAATAGCTGAAGGTATTTTGGACCGAGGCCCCAGAAAGCCTTGTGGACAAGGCAGAGGGTTTTGAATGATAGATGTCCGGTAAAAAGATACCATCCCTGTCCCCTGGGCCCCACTGGTCCTAACACAATGAACATGATTATGTGTATATGCAAGGCGCTGCACATTCATACAGCAATCACTCTATCATTCACATGAGCATCCATCACCATACACTCACTCATAACGCATCCATACACATGTTTAAATAAAAACAATGAACATAAACGTACCTTCTGCATTGGCCTGTATGTGGGTGCTGCTCCAGCTGCTCTGTCCGTATGTGCGAGGAGGCGCAGGAGCTCCCCCTCGGACATACAGACATGCAGTGCCCCAGCCAGCATTTCCAATGAGCTATGCAATGCTGGCGAAGCAAAACGCCCCAGCACTTGCATGGCTCAGTGAGCATGTGCGGCTGGGGAACTAAACTGAACTGTCAAAGGGAAACAGTGTTTCCCTTTGACAGTTCAGCCAGCCCAGGAGCACTCCATTAGCTGGATAAAGCAGCTGAGGGAGTACTCACTGTTTCACTGGGCTGGCTCCTTAGCTCCTCCATAATGGGTGAGGGGCCACTATGCAGTTAGTAATGTTGACCATTGTTGCTGAATATATCACAATTTACTTACATTTTAACACAAAGCACCCCTTTGGGTACTATTGAAACAGTGGGCTTCATAACTACTCTGGCGGTAGCTGTGCCGGTAAAACCGGCACGGCTGCCACTGGAGTTGCATCCGGGTCTGGCACCCGCGAATGGGCAATTACTAGGTCATGCCGAGTTAGGCGGACATGATAATTGCCCTTTCGAAGGTGCCGGTAGATCCCCATTCCCATTTGAGCCCCATATGGCTCAAATGGGAAGGGGGAGCTCGGATGCACCGGCACCGTTAATAACGGTGCCGGTGCATCCGACGAGCTGAGGTCAGACCTGGCGGGGGCTGTCAAGCACCCACGAGCACAACTCTTACTATGGCGGAACGGTAGCAACGGTGCCGGTAGCTTACCAGCACCGTTGTTACTGGTCCGCCATAGTAGTAATGAGGCCCAGTCTGTGACTAAAGGAATGAATATCCATTTACAACTGTGGGCCACTTTTTCATTGTTGCCTGAGACAGTTTCATGCTTCAGCCCGCCCATGTGGGCCACCCCTGCCCATTTCTTCCAATCTAAAAAAAAAAAAAAAAAAAAAAAAAATCTTTTTTCATGCTGAGCTCTCAGGGCCCCCCTGGGATGCACCCGCGGACCCCTAGGGGGTCGCGACCCACAGTTTGAATACCACTGCCCTAACCGGAAGAAGCACTCCCGACAGAACAACTACGGACTATCAGAGATTGCACCCAGTCCCACTGCTCCCAACGCAAGCTCACATCACGACAGACATCCAGTCTTCCACCCAATCAACCCCACGATGGCAAGAGCCTTAGCAAACACAACCAACGACAACCAACGACAACCAAGACCGAGCTGGAGATGACTATATGGACCAACTCGATTGATGTCTCCACAAACCATGTTGCAGGTCGTTAGAGACTCCATGACGACATAATGCGTTAGACAAGAAGCACATGTGCAATATGCACAATCACGATACTCATACACCAATTCACACAAAGAACATATGCATACAGTTCTCTGAGCTAGAGGACAGTGACACACATTCTGGCTGCACGTTTGTTATTTTTCATATAGACCCGCTATCGCCCCGCAGAAAAGCAAGATGCCAGAAGAGCTTGTGTATATGCTTGCAGATGCTACTCGCTAGTTACTCTATGGATGGGCAGGAGCACTCAAAGGACCCGACCACTCATTGCATACTTTTAAACCTGAGCAATCATTTTGTGAGAATAACCAAAATGTAGGTAGGCCTCGGATCAATCCTGCACACTAAACTCCTTTTCAGAGACCTCGACGCTGCAAGCTGCTGATCGAGCAGAATCGCCCTGGCAGGAACTGCCACCAGCAAGGCCATAATGTTGCAAATTAACATTCCTCACTCACTGTGCCACAATGAGCCCGGCAACAGGGTAGAACACCTCAAGCTAAAATACAAATAAGATCAAAGTAATTAATCTTCCCTAGCGGTCTCCTCACAAGTGATCCGGCCGACCCGACATGATGCCAAGACCTGGAAGCTGGGAAGATGCAGCCATCCCACATCTCAGACCGAACCTTGCCACATAATTGCAACAATCCACCTACAATATGTGCTGGGACTGGTCTGCTCTCATAGCATTAGCAAAGACCTCACCGTTACACATTGTCACATAGTTATATCTTGTTGATACATAGTATACGAGAGCAGATGTCTCGTGGGCTGGGAACAACATTAGCCCCAGGCTTGGGGGCCCACGGCCTGACCAAACAGCACACTGGGGGACAGAGGCTGATGGCCAGAATCTCCAGCCAATCATCAGGGGTTCTAATGTAACTATTGTCAGGTAGCAACTTTTTAGGGATGAAGCAAGTGTACCACCTGACACTGCGACCACCAATAACACGGCATCCCATACGTCTTTATACTGGAACTACCACTCTGGGAGCCAACCCAAGGTGGCGTTAGGTTCGGGGTAGGATTTTAGTAAGTGACGAAAATTGTGATGTCACAAGTGTACAAAAAGGGCCTGCGAGCCTGAAATTGTCGAGACGCATTTGGATGAAACTTGATGCCGTGTATGTTGTCCCTGCTCATTTGATATAATAAAACTGCAGTTAACCTTTGCACCCTCTGTGGACCTCAACTTCTTGTGCAGATTACAGTCTTGGTGGCAGGACAGTGGATCCCTAGGAAATGGAAAGGTTGTTACGCCAGCAGGTCTGGACAGTGAACACATGAGTGGAGGGAGAATATGGCTTTCCTATAAATCAATGTTGTAGTTCGACAAATAGATGTGGTTTTCCTATTAATTGAGAGTTTTAACTCAGTCGATGGATGGTCTTCCTATTAATTGGGTGATTTAGCTCAATCAATAGATGTCGAATTCCCGTATAAGTTTATCTTGAGATTGCGAAGATAGGTGACTGGTTAAGTTTCCGGTGTAGGAAGCGTATCACACGTCAGGCGACGCGACGGGTGCAGCACACCTATAAAAAGGAGGTGGTTGATGATGTAAACTCTACTCCGGGGGAGGTGGGAAGACAGCTGTGGGGATGTGAAATTAAAAGGGGGGATGTGTATGATACGTGTATGAAATGTTAGCATGAAGATTTACCTTGGTGACGTCACCCATAGGCCTTTGCATAGGACAATGCGTGATTAGCAGGTGCAGAACTGGCGACTCAGCACTCAAATTACAAAACAGTCAGACTGCCGGCAGTGCAGACAACTCTGGCACATAGCAGAGGGGTGTGCCGAGCGGCAGGAGCCCAGTAAAGTCGGGGCAGTACCAGGATACGCCACACTGGTGTATAGCCGCAGGGGGCCAGACACATTGAAGGGGCTTGCCGGGAGGCGGCAATGTTCATGACAGTGGTTTTGACTGCATAAGGTATACGGCCGCAGGGGGCCATAGACTTTGGGGGAGTGTGCTGGTTAGTGACAGCTCCTTAAGAAGCAGGGCGGTACAAGAGTACACCTCGCAAAACGTGTGGCTGTTAAAAGCAACACGCAGCACAAATTGAACATTGAACTGCAAAACAAAAAATGTTTCCACCGTTGTTCTGAAAGCAGAGCATCGAAACCCTCAATTTGAGGTCAGGTAAAACACACGAGTGAAAGACAATGATGTATCACAGGGGCGGGGGAGGATCATAATATGGGGTGCCCGGGATGGTATTGACCGCAGTCCAACTCCTTAGCAAAACATTGCCTAATTATCGAGATAAAATTGTGAAGTACAGTGTAGAATGGACTAAGGGTACGGAAGGGAAAGCATCAATACCATGGCCACCTAACAGCAGTTTCTCAAGGGATACTTTACAGTCACTACTCACATATGTACACAACACATACAAAGAAATTAGCAAGCCACCTGGAAATATTTGAACTGTGGAGAATGTTCCAGGGACATTACCATGGAATGTTGAACTTAAAGGAGGCAAAAAAGGAGGGAGGGGACGTAAGCGCCCCACCTCCTCCACCTCCCAGCATCGCCTCGGACAATGCAGATGAGGAGGAGGAACAGGGATTATACCCGATTAGGGAATTAAAAGAAGCTACGAAACCCCGAGAATTGACTGCAGCCGAAGGCTACCCAAACCCCACATACAAACTGCCCCCGTATGCCCGAATGCACATGCCACACGGACAGAGGTAGGTAACCCAGACTTTGAAGAGGAAAGACGGAGGCAGGTGAAGAGCGAGTTCGCAGGGGTAGGGCCAGATGAGTGGATAGCAGCGCAAGTGCTATTGAAGTTACAAGGGACCACCATGGGAGAACCAGAAGGGGCAACAGAAGCAATAAAGGAATTAGAATTGGGGAAAGGATGTAAAGGCAGGCAGACAAATGACACAGGATAAGAACAATTACGGTAGGAGGAGGAGGCGAAACTGGAAGCGAGGACAGCAGAGCTGAAGGAGAAAAGGAACACGCTGGTGAACCAGTTGGAACAGAAGGAATAGGAACGAGAGGAGCAGATAGCATCAGCAAGGCGAGAAAAAGCGGAAAACCAAAGGAGGGAACAGGAGGTGATAGAGAAGATGACAACGAGAGATTCGAGTAAGGTAAGTATGGAAGCAAAGGGGCATAGAACATTAGAGAAAGAGAAATGGAATTTTGGAGATGGAAGATATTGTTGGACAGCATCCGGAAATATGAAAGCAGGCTGAAGGAGTTAAGGTTAGAAGTGACAGAGGAAGCGAGAAGTAAGAGAGAAGAGGACGAGGAAACGCTACAGAGGATACACAAAGAAGTAATGGAAGAAATAGATAGGACACGGGCGGGGAAGAAGAAGGGGATGAGCACCAGCCTAGACGAACACCAACGGGACCCACAGGGAGTATCGTGGGAGCCACTGGAGTGCCTCAGGCAGAGTCCGTACAGCAGGACGCAAAAGGAAAAGAAGATATGGAGGCGGCAAACTTTACAAACGTTGATCTTGAAAGTGTAACAGTATGATACCCAATACCAGGCAATACCAGGCAAACTAAAGTCCTGAAGATGGATTTTGCAGTGAGGAAGACAAAGATAGCTATGGTATAGGTAAGGAAGGGCTAAGCAAATTGTACATTACACAAACAGACACAGGTATGTCATGGGAGTGTAGGACTCAAGATGAAAAGAACGGGGGATGACACACTGACACAATTACAGAGGACGCGACAGCAACAGTGGTGCCACAAACACCCTACATGCATAGGCTTTGAGATCTCTCAGGGCGTAGAAGAGATAGGACAGCAATTACCCACGGCAGGGGGCACTCGTGTCAACAGGGTGTCCACACAGGGCCCAGGGAAGCACTGCACACAACACACACCAGAAATATCTCAGACATCGGAGCATCACGCACAACACCCAACATAGATGTCGTAGACTTCGAAGTAGACGTCGAAGATGAGAGAGGCCCAATACAGATACAGCAGTATAGACGAACACCTGAGGAAAGGGCTGAATATTCACAGGTGCCACTACTAGAAAGAGGGGGGAGCAGACCGCAATATATACCATGGAAACATGCAGACAGAGACAATGTTAAGAATAGGTTACCATCACTGAGTGGAGGGGCAAGGAAATGGATATATGAAATGGAAAAACAGACAAAAGGACAATGACTGGCAGTGGGGAATGTGAAGTGGCTATTAGTGTCCCTACTGGGTGATGCAGCAGATGACATTTGGAAGAGGGCGGGATTCCCAGGAATAACAACACAGAACACTACACATGACGGATCCCCATTTGAGAACTGCAGGCACACAGTGTGGCAGGCCCTAAGGATACAATACCCCGACAACTCAGACATAGGGGCAATTACGTCACGCAAGATGCGTGATGACCAAGATCCAGTCAGCTACATCCAAGAGATTCAAGAGCTTTGGCACCTTTTAACACTAGCTATCTTCTATCACATCTTCATCCAAAGGTTGCCTGAATCTGTGCAAAGACAACTTAAGAAATTAGTGGGAATGGAGGCCAAAACATGGTCAGAGATACAATTAACAATAGTACACCATTGTAGATTATGGCAGGAAAAGATGAAACAGAAGGCAGATGATAGAAAGGCGGATGAGGCAAAATTAGTACAAATAAAATTGTCAAAATACGCCCTATAAGGAGCACTAATAACAAGCCCTGCATCGCCAACTCAAACAGCAGTGTCCCAACTCCAACAACTACCGCAACCACAGATACAACAACAATTACCACATCCACAACAGCAATTGCCACCACAGTTGCCACAATACAACACAGCACCGCAGTACTAACCACGGATGGGAGGGGGATATATGGGTGTGGGCGAGTACTAACAGAACTTTAGAGGACGAGGAGGGGAAAACAGGGGGCGGGGATTTGGGCCACCAGCACATTACCCAGGAGGAGGGTCCCGGGGTTACCCTCAACAGGGCTGGCAAGGCCAAGGAGAGGGAGGAGGAAGATTCCCATGGCAAGCACGAGAACCACCCCAATGTTGGACATGTGGATTAATAGGTCACATCTCCCGCACGTGCAGGTACAGAGCAGCACAACAAGGGTGGGGCGAGCAAGGGCCACAAAGCAACCAAGGGGGTCATAATGGGCAACAGCAACAAGCACAATATCAACAAGTAAAAGAGACACCAAAACAGCAACAGCAACAACACATCCAAACAGCACAACAGTTGACACAATTACAGGATGATATACAACAGCCAATGGACACAACGGCTGTAGTACCGGTAACACGTATGGGAGGGGTGACTATAATGGGACACAACCCTTATACCGGCAACGGACAATCACTATACCCACAAAAGACAGCCCACAGACTACCTTATTGTGTCCCAGCCTATCAGTAACACCTAACTCTGCAGAGAAACCACGCATAAAGGTGGCAATAGGTGACAAGATGTTTTCCTTTTTGGTTGATACGGGGGCCACAAGGTCATGCATACGGGAAGGGAACTACACATTGGCAGGCGATGCCATGAAAATTCAAGGATTTTCTGGGGCTCGAGAAGTGGTTCCATTCACTGATAACATCTCCCTATCCATTCGGGATCATGACCTGTCACTAACCTTACTATATTCAAAACATGCACCCGTAAATATTTTGGGACGTGACATAATTAGCTGACTGAACATGACCATCTCCTTCGCAGAAAAGGGTATAGTGTGCTCCACGCCAGGCATATACATGCTCACAGCAAGACAGATACTCCAGGCATATTGTGGTAAGAGTGTGCAGAGGAGGGAGCCAGTAAACCCAGAGGTTTTCTAATACAGGATGGAGATGGCAATGGCATTGCTACCAGGTATAGCAGGGAATGTATGGAAAAGACCAGGTGAGTTCCATTCACTGATAACATCTCCCTATCTATTGGGGATCATGACCTGTCACTAACCTTACTATATTCAAAACATGCACCCGTAAATATTTTGGGACGTGACATAATGAGCCGACTGAACATGACCAGGGAATGCATGGAAAAGACCAGGTGAGTACCTTTTCAGCCCAGAAACGCCCACAGATGAGAAAGAAGGAACATTCATGTCCATAGACATTGAAGCGATAGTGGCACGAGAGAATTGGGTTGCAGTACCTGCCCTAGACAAGGAAGGGAAGACCAGGAGGGCAGTAATAGCACTAGCAGAAGGGTGTAGATTGACACAATTATCTGATGAAGAACTCTTCTCACAAGAAAAGGGACCAAGTGAGATGATGCTGGGAATTAGTGTATACGTTTGGATATGGTTAATACACAGAGAAGTGGCCCAGAAAATGGAAATGGCAATGGCACTAGAAACACCACTACCAGCACCACCCCCATTCTGTGAGGAGGACCTAGCAAAGGTACCAGCTTCTTTATGGACAACAAGCCCCTACGACGTGGGGTGCATCAAAAGCATAGGGCGAGTTAAGATACAATTGAAGAAAGGAGCAATTCTACCGAGAGTTAGACAATACCAACTGTCGAAAGAAGCAGATGAGGGCCTTTTTGAGACAATAAGCACCCTCATTGAATGAGGCATTCTAGTACCATCAGAATCACCTTGCAACACTGCAGTGTACCCCGTCCGCAAGGCAAACGGAGGATAATGGTGTTTCATACAAGATTTGAGACCCCTAAAGAACATGGTCGAAGCAGAATATCCCGTAGCAGCTACCCCAGCTGCAATACTTTGTGGCATCCCAGCAGAGGCTACACGGTTCACCTTGATTGACCTAAAACATGCCTTTTCTCTATACCACTACACCCAGATTCCCAAGAACTAACTAGTTTCATGTATCGCAACACACAGTGGAAGCACACAAGACTACTCAAAGGATACTGTGAGTCACCATCAATTTTAAACAGAGTTATCAAAATGGACCTAGGGAATATAGAGACAGAGAGTACGATTTTGCAAAATGTGGATGACATTCTCATCTGCAGCACAACAGAAGATGAATGCAGGAAGGACTCCATCAAAATGCTTACAGTACTAGCAGAAAAAGGATACAAAGTAGACAAGGCAAAATTTCAATATTGTGAGGAAGTGGTTCTATACATAGGACAAATGATATTGCAAAAGGGCAGACACATAGCTCCACAAAGGGCACAGACAATACTAAACACAGCACAACCACAGACAGTACGAGAATTACAACAGTTCCTTGGCCTATGCAACTATTGCAGGGCATGGGTGTTTGATTACAGTACATACACAGGTCCCTTACTTATGGCCCTAAGGGACGCACAAAGGGGACAGAAAACACTGAACTGGACACAGGAAATGACAGATGCATTTAATGAATTAAAAGAGGTGATATCAACAGCACCGGTCCTGGCTACCCCTGATTACAAAAAAGAGTTTTTCATATTCTCACACTCTGATGGGGTGGTAATGAAAACGGTAATAACACAAAAGACAAGCATGGGCCACAAACCAATCACATACTACAGCGGCCAGTTAGACCCAGTAATGACAGGACATTTCCCGTGCCAACAACACTTGGCTGCTGCAGCTATTGCTGTAGAAAAAGCATCCTCAATAACAATGGGATGTTTCACAACACTTTATGTAGAGCACGCTCTTTTTGAAATTTTACGCAAGCCCAAAAGCACCCTGACTACACAAAGAGCAACAGGATATGAAATAATCCTATCCCGACCAGAACTAAAAATAGTAAGGTGCAAAAATGTTAACCCCGCACAATTCCTAGCAGAAGAAGTAGGAGAGGGAGAATATGTCCATGACTGTACACAAGCTATTGAACTATACTCAGAAACACGTAAATTAGAGGAAGATGAACTTGAGGGGGGAGATGTACTATACATTGACGGGTCCTCAACAATTGACCAAGGTGATGGGGTAAGAAGAATGGGAACAGCAGCGGTAAGATTAAGAGAAGACTGGACAAGCGAGGCAATAAGATGTGATAGGTTACCACCCCAGTATTCTGCACAAGCAGCCAAATTAGTAGCCCTGATAATAGCCCTTAGAGAGAGTGAAGGGAAAAGGGTCGGTATCTATTCAGATAGTGCCTATGTGACATCAACAGTGCATTCTGGTCTGGCAGGGTGGTTAAAGAGAGGGTTCAGATGGGCAGATGGCACACGAGTACCGCAAGTACTCCTCCTGGGGGAACTAATTGAGGTTGTGACATACCCAATACAACTCGCATAGTTGAGTGCCAAGCAAACCTGAATGGAGAGGACACAATTTCAAAAGGAAATGAAGCTGCCGATTTCTATGCAAAACACGCATCATATTTTGGGGAATTATGGAACCTCCAAGGAAAACAAAGAGAGAGGGGAGCGGCAAAACAGATGCTAATGAGGGAAGGTTATAACCATTTACAGGAACCCAAAAAATGGAAATACAGGCAGCCGCATCAATGGCAGAAAAAGAACTCTGGGTAAAAAGAGGGTGCTCAATGTCCCCCACAGATGCCCTGTGGAGACAAAACAATACAGGAAAAGTAATGATGCCTCTCGCATTATTACAAACAGCATTAACACAACTACACCATCCTGCACATACTGAGAAGGAAGTGATAGCGGCACTAATAGGAGAATCATGGTTTTGCCCTGAATTAAATGCCCACGTAGCGAATTTCATCAGTAATTGCCTCACCTGCCAGCAATTTACAGCCGGACAAACACTTAAGGTGTTCAAAGGTATAATACCATGACCGGTGGGTCCCTTTCGGCATCTCCACATCGACTATGTCGACTAGGGATGTAACGGTATAACGGTATACCGTTAAAGATACCGTGAACCACTTAATTGAACAATAATAACCGTCACATTGTTTATACCGTTATACCGTTCATACCGTTAAGTGTGCTTTTCAATCTGATTTGGAAAGGCTGCAGTAAGCAATTGCTGTGCAGTCTTGGTTTTGCACTGTTGGATGTGCCGTCTACCAAGTAGTTTCAGTTGGAGCAGTTTTTAATGCCATTCCATAAACCACACGTGCCTTACACAAAATCAATATGTTAGCAATAGGAAGAATAGATACAGTGCCAAGAAGGAATAGGGTTTACTTTGGGGTGGCGGCTTTGGGGTTTATATATTTATAATGGATAATATTCTCTAAACATATGGCAATGGGGGATTTTGCTGGTTCTATCATTGAATTTACATATAATAAGTCACACTGCGAAATTCACTCATCTCTGTGGGTATTCCCTGCTGCCATACCAAAGGGTAACATGTCAGTGATTACTGAACACCTTTTGGCCCGCAAGTAAACTAAAGGCTGTAACGTAAAGAGAAAGTGCGTGTGTGTGTGTGTGTGTGTGTGTGTTTGTGTGTGTGTATGTGCACAAGCGTATACTACCATCAGCCTCCATTGATCTGTGGCATGCAGGTTATCAAGATGGCAACATGTTCATCTTCACCAGTAGCCAGTGGGGAAGCAAAAAGCCTAAATGACCACTTAAGAAAAGCTATTCAGTTTGCTTTGCCAGTTGCAGCAGGCCTCCACCCCACCCCCTCCTCTCCACACGTGTGTTTGTGTTTGGTGGAAGCAAGGCATTTCAGTGGAAAGTATGTTGAAAAGCCCAATTCTGGCCCTGGGTGGCTGGTTTTGTTTGTGATGATACATCTGTCAATTTATGACCTTTTAGAAAATATTTGTTAAGATCAGTTAACTCCACCTGCTATACCGCGATAACCATGATATACCGTCATTTGGCAAGAAGGTTATTGCACCGTCATAAAATGAATACCGTGACACCCCTAATGTCGACATGATAAACGTATGCCAAGGACATTGCTTCATGATTGTGGTAGTATGTCCCTTTTCAAGGTGGATAGAAGCAGGCCCATGCTCCCCTGCTGACGCACTAAGTGTGGCAACATTTTTGGTTAGAGAAGTCTTCCCAAGGTGGGGTGTATGTGAAGTGCTAAGGGCAGACAACGGCCCCCACTTCTCCAACAAACTATTCCAACACATCACCACGTTGCTGGGGATAAAGCACAAGTTTGCGTGTGCACATCACCCACATGCCAACGGTGTCTGTGAGCGCCTCAATGGCCTTCAAGATGAAAGAATTGCTAAAACCGAACAGTCAACTAAAAATAATTGGCTGTGCTGCCTCCCCTTGGCACTATTTGAGCTACCGAACAAACCCGGGTCGGACCACCACCTCACACCCCATGAGGTGGTGACCGGTCACCAAATACACCTTCCGCTGGCTCCTCCCACAAGGGCAATGTATGTTTGCGAGGGGACAGCGGAAGTATTGGGGAAGGAAATGCATGAATATGTCACTTCACTGGTTACTAGTGCCTCATTTATCTCTCAACAGATCCAACGAACACAAGCCAGGTCAGAGAACGATCAACAAGAAGCCAACAACACTCAAGGACAAGCAAAAGACTCTGCGATCAAGGTAGGAGACAAGGTACTCCTATGGAATTTTACACGCAAGTAGAATGCACCCCGTTTTACTGGCCCCCACATAGTGGAGAGCTTCTTAGACAGGGCGGTAAAGCTGGAAAATAAAACTGTCTGGTCGCATCTCCACGACATCAAGCCCTACAAAGCATCGACCTCGCCCCACCTTAGCATCGACAGGGCCGGACGCACCAGCAAAAGATACATCAAACAACAGCATCACCCCATTTTCAGTATCCCCCAATTTAGACAACTCTAAGAACATGAATGAACAAGAGCGCACAGGCCACTCAATGGTCAGGCGCTCACAGACATCTGAAGTTCCCACAGAAATGTTAATTGAACTATAATAAATTGGCCGTTATCACCAAAATACGTAGAATTTTAATACAAATGCTGGCTGTACAAATAAAGAACGCTACGACATAGATAGAGCTATGCGGCACGCACCCACCCATTAGGAATACACTGCATCACCCTGTCTTTGCGTGTTCTCTTCTCCCTTTTTGTCCCGCACATGCAGGATTCTGCGTCTGACAAATATATGTGACTAAAATGTTGAAGATAGATTGAAATTCAGTGATTTAGATGTTACCTCCCATTGAACACCCTGAAGCACTCTGCGACCAATATATTCACGCCCTGTGAAGACCCACTCACTCCAGACCAAGACCAGCATGCGTCTATTATACCGCGTTTATCGAATATATAGCACAATCAGACCCACAACTCCATCACACCCTCCCATACTCAGAAATAGAGCAATAAGGAGGATTTGGGAGAAACTTTTCTCCTGGGCATTAAAGAATTATTTAGTTAATTGGGTTTAAAATACTTACCAATACTAATACATTAACGCTGATTTACTGCGATTTTCAGGAGGGCAACTATATCATCTCAACGACTGCAAGACTGCAGGGTAAGTGGTAATAATGGCAACCTTAATTAAGATTGTAATAAAAATAATGAGGGTAGTTTTGTCTACTGGATTGGTAGCTGCCATTGTGTGGCAAGCTTACACAGCTTTGCATGTATCTGCAAAACCCCATACTAACATTCCTCCCACCCAAGCTACAAGGAGCACTGTGTCAAGTGGTACGACAAGCACAAACGAGAAGGTAAGGAGAGGTAAGCGTAGCATTGGCACTGATGTTAATGGGGTTGACACATATCTCACAGGTACAGCACATGTCACAAACAACATGTGGTACAAGCACATGTCAAAAATTGGTAAGGACACAAGGGATAGCTGCTATGTCTGCTCATTGATCCCATATGCCATGAGTGCATCCAGAACCTTTGTTGCCACAGAAGTACCAGCAACTACAGCACAATGCCTCCTATTCCTTGCAATGTTCCAAACATGGGGGAGATTCCAAGGAAAAACAGCAAATCTCCGGTGGAGATCAAAAGCAACGTACCCACACAAGGACAATTTCATGAAGACATTACCGATGTTTGATAACTACTGGCAGCACACACAAGCACTCCGGTATATAACTGATGGGCCAGAGAAAGGAGAGACGAAGGAGGTAACGTTAGACTATCTGCCATGCAAATGGAGAGCCAAAGAAACAGATGGAGAACCTGGTTCCTGGGAATGCCCCCAGATGTTGATATACGAAAAGTATACACATAGGAAGAATGAGTGGATGGAGCAGTGGGAAGCAAACCTTTAACACTAACAAAGGCTGCTGTGAACAAGGTCCAGGAAGAAAATGATAAGTGCCTCAAGGGATGGGCCAATAGTGCAAGCTTGCCGACGTGGTAGGATAAGGAAGACGGTCCACTGACAATCATTCCTCTCACAAATCCAACGCTATGTTACCAACACGAAAGAGATGTTGAAGGAGGGACAAGCGAGGGATGCAGGAGAATAGAGAAGCTAGGAGACACAGGATCAGGCACAGCGGTATTGATGGACCACTATTGGGCATGTGGGACAAAAGCATACGAAAAACTACTGCCTAACTGGGGAGGGATCTGCTCCCTAGCCAGTGGCGTAACACAAAATGTGGGGGCCCCCCTGCGAGCCACGCTGAGGGCCCCCCCCCCCAACTCAGCAACAAATCACTTGTCGCGCCACACTCTGGGCCGGCATAGATTATCACTCTTGCGCAATACCCACGAATGTGCTGCTGAAGGGATATGCCGCACACTGCACTAGCAGAACGATATAAATATGTGTTTTAATGCGCACACCCTCACTCCAGCCTTGGCCGATTTCTGTAATCACACTTTCACCACTGGCACGTTCCCCTCTCCCTTTAAGTTCTACCCTTATGCATCCACTCCTCAAGAAGCTGTCTGCCGATCCTACCTGCCCAATCTCCATCACCCCTTTCCTGGACAAACTGTTGGAAAAGCTGGCCATCTCCCAGCTTACTCTCCACACGGAATCTGTTGGTTGGGCTCCATGACCTTCAGTCTGGCTTCAGAGCTGCCAGAGTCAAGGAAACGGCTCTCCTGAACACCTGTGAAGATCTGCTCTCTAACCTTGATTCCAGCATTCCTTCTGTCCTCATCCTCCTTGATCTTTCCTCTGCTTTCGACATGGTCAACCACACTATCCTGATCAATCCTGATCAATCGACTCCATGAAAACCTGGGCATCACGGATCAGGCCCTTGAGTGGCTGACCTCCTTCCTCTTGGACAGCCCCTCCCAGGTCCAACTTGGTCCCTTTCTCTCTGCTCCATCCTCTCACCCTGGTTTTTCAACCTCTACTTGGCTCCTTTGGCCCACCTGATCTCTACCTTCGGCTCTAACTTTCAGTGTTATGCGGATTACACTCTGCTTTCCTTCAGGCTCCCCTCAGACTCCTCTCCTCTCTCGCTCATTCCTGACTGTCTATCCACGATTCAGGAATGGTGTGCCTCCAATGATCTCTGCCTTAATGTCACTAAGATGGAGATCCTTCTCATTTGGGCTCCTGCCCGTGCTTTCCCTCTCTCACTCTGGCCACCCACCTTGCGCCCTCTTCCTTCAACATTCTGTGAGGCAAACAACCTTGGTGTCATCTTTGACTCCACTCTCTCTTTCTCTCCTCACATCTCGGATAATCGCCAGGAAGTCCCACTACCAACTGCTCCTCCTCAAAGGTAATCTTCCCTTTCTCACTTTCCCCCAGAAGCTCACTTTCTCCAGAGCCTTGGTTCTCTCTAGGCTGGACTACTGCAACAGCCTCTTTCTCAATCTGCCTTCCTCTAGTCTCCACCCTCTGCAACTAATCCAGAACAGGACTGCAAGACGTATCTTTGGCCTCAAGCCCATGGATCGTATCTCTCCAGCCCTGAAATCTCTCCACTGGCTCCCAGTTGCTGCAAGGATCAAGTTCAAGACCCTTTGCATTGTCCACAAGGCTTTCTGGGCCTGGGGTCCACACTACATCCAAAACATCTTCCTTCTCAAGCCCTTTCCTCTGCTACCTACAACTCTCTAAGGGTTAAACACTTTTCCAGGCAGAGAGTGGGTGGTAGATCTCTCTCCTCTGCAGGTGCCTCCCTCTGGAATCGCCTCCCTGCCCCTCCCAAACTTGAGCCGGACCACCTGAAGTTCCGGAAGCAGCTCAAACCTTTCCTCTTCTCTACTGCTTTCTCTCTCTCCCTCCCCTGCTGGCCTACCTGTCTGCTGTACCGACTGGTTGCTTGGCTACCCTCAGAGTCTCACTGAGTCCAGACTCTTTCTTGATCAGTCACCCTTGCACTGCCTCTGGGCCTACCACGCACTTAGGGGCTGTAACTGTAACCCTACAGTCCCTTGTTCTCCTTGCACTACCCAGAGCCGCGCTGCCCTGGCTGCACTTACTCAGAACATTGCTGCCCTGTTTTTCCCTCTCCTCTCCCTTGCACTTCCCCCCTCGCTTTCCCCTTGCACTTCTCGTTCTTGCACGATCTGAATGACACAAGGTCTAGTAAGATTGTTTTTCTTGTCCTCCCTCTATTTTCCCACCCTTGTCTTGTTGTGCCTAGAAACACTTGTGTACAGGCGCGTTATAAATGACTTATATCATATCATTTGATCACAGATGCCCAGAAAAATATACAAAGCCGCAGTAAGAACCGGCTTTACTGGCAGCACCTAAATGGCAGTCTAGCCAGGTAATTCACTTAGCAGGACTGCTTTATCAGAAATGCCCAGTTAAAAAAATGTCATACAAAACTGAGGAATGACTAGACTGGCTACACCAAAATGCCTCTCTAGCCACTAATACCACATATCATGCCTGCTTAGGCTGGATATGGACAGCCTTTATGATTTGTTGTACAATCCTGCCCCCCCCACGCATCCCCTCTCTCTCCCAACCTTACCCCAACCTCCAAACTCAGCTCCTGGGCCCAGAATTACCTCCACGTCTCTCTTCCTTGTCCCAGAGCTTACGTATGAGGCCCTTTGACTCATAGGTAAGTACTGGGATGAGGAAAAGTGGGACTAGGAGTAATGATGATTACATGTAGCTAAGTCGGGCATTACCTCCATGTACCTCTACCTCATCCCAAGTACTGTCTCATACACACTGGAACAAGGAAGAATAGGGCTAGGAGTAATGAGTAATCAAGACATTAAACGCAAGTATTGGTGCAACACCATTGAGTTGACTGGGATTCAGCACTCCCTCCCCCATCCCCCTGAAAATGTGGGCTATGTTGACTCAACCTGGTCGACCTTCACAGCAGTTGCCAGACAGAACAGGACACAGATGTTAAATGGCACCTGGGTTTTGCTGTTAACAAGAGCCCAGCAATTACTAATATAAAGTATTTCACTGTTAGTACCTGCATTCAAATGCCAAAGTTTTTAGGCAATTGAAATCGTGATGTGGGTTTAATACTTGCATGCAGGGGAGTGATTGGAAGGGTAGAGAGGCAGCAGGAGACCACTCATTCTCACAGCAGTCCATAAGTGGGTGCTTTCAACCCTAAAGGAGAGAGTTAACTGCTTGTAACATCGAAGCTGCACTAGAATAGTCTCATTAAAATACGTCAAAAAATGAGATGCCCCAAACAAATAAGTTTGCCCCTCCCTCACCACCCATGAAGGTAGCGCCTCCCCCAACATTTGAAGGGTTACCCCCCGAAATGTAGATTTGTTGTGCCCCTGAACGCAATCACACACACCATTCACCATGTACACACATGCACACCCAGCCATCCATACATTTAAGTGTGCATTCTTTCACCATGCAGGGACAGCCAAGCAGCCAACCATACATTTAAGTGTGCACCCTTTCACCATAGAGGCACACACTACCAGGCACCCACCCATACATTTAAGTGTGCACCCTTTCACCATATGCTCACACATGTAGCCACCTATACATTTAAGTGTGCGGCCTTTTACCATACAGGCACACCCAGACAGCCACCCGTACATTAAAGTGTGCACCCTTCCACCATACACCCACACAGACAGCCACCTATACATTTAAGTGTGCACCCCTTCACCATGCACTCACACAGGCAGCCACCTATACATTTAAGTGTGCACCCTTTCACCATACACTCAAACACCCACACACACGTCATGGGGTTGAGGGGAGCCCTAACACTTCCCAAAAAATTTAGCCTAATTACAACTATGCCGGTCTGGAAACAACGGTCCCGGTAAGTTTACCGGCACCGTTGTTTCCGGACGGGCATATTACAGCTCTGCGGGCGGTTGCCATCCCACCGGCAGGTCAGACCAGACCTGCCAGGTGGAACGGCACCCACCCACAGAGTTTTCACGGAAGCACCGGCACCGTTATTAACAGTGCTGTTGCTTCTGTGTACCCCATTCCCATAGAGTCCAATGGAAATGGGAACATACCATTTGCCGGCGCCTGACTTCCCGGACCGCCGGGCTTGTAATTCCCCCGTGTTCCCGGGAAGTCGGGCACCGGTAAATCAATTCGGATCCGGCGGCAACCTGCCGGTAGCACGGGCACGGTTATCGCCAAACCCGTAATGAGGCCCATTGTTTCTTTTTGAAGTCACTCTGACTTCATAAAGAAATTATTTCCGTTAAGGACCGAACCATAACGTCAATAATTTCTTTGGGAAGGCAGAGTGACTTCAAAAATAAACTATTTATTTTTTAAGTCATAGGGCTCCCCCACCCCATGACACGGAGGCCTCCAGCCTAGGGTCTTCCATGCCATGGGGGGGGGGGGCGCAGAGCCTTTGGACTTCAAAAAGAACGTTTCTTTTTGTAGTCACTGCCTTCATAAAGAAATGATTACAGAAATCACGTCTTTATGAATGCAGAGTAAATTGAAAGAAAAAAAAAATGTTTGGCGAAAAAAAATATTTTTCTTTTTTTTGTCCAGGGGGCCCCCTCCCAGGACATGTGCGCCAGTGTCCCTGGCACATATCAATGTACAGTTGCTAGTGGTACCCCAAAAACATGTCAAGATGGATGACTTCCCTAAAATGGATGAAAATAACAAGCGGAGGAAAAGATCATTATCTCCTACCCCACTACCATCCAATAATGGCATCACCAGAGAGACACCATTACGAAGAGTGAAAAGGCAGGGACATTTTAATACAAATGCTGGCTGTACAAATAAAGAACGGCTACGACATAGATAGAGCTATGCTGCACGCACCCACCCATTAGGAAGACACTGCGTCACCCTGTCTTTGCATGTTCTCTTCTCCCTTTTTGTCCCGCACATGCAGGGTTCTGCGTCTGACAAATATATGTGACTAAAATGTTGAAGATAGATTGAAATTCAGTGATTTGGATGTTGCCTCCCATTGAACAACCTGAAGCACTCTGCGACCAATATATTCACGCCCTGCGAAGACCCACTCACTTCAGACCAAGACCAGAATGCGTGTATTATAACACGTTTATCGAATATATAGCACAATCAGACCTACAACTCCACCACGACCTCCCATACTCAGAAATAGAGCAATAAGGAGGATTTGGGAGAAACTTTTCTCCTGGGCATTAAACGATTATTTAGTTCATCAGGCTTAAAATACTTACCAATACAAATACATTAATGCTGATTTACTGCGATTTTCAGGCAGGCAACTAAATCATCTCAATGACTGCAAGACTGCAGGGTAAGTGGTAACAATGGCAACCTTAATTAAGATTGTAATAAAAATAATATGGGTAGTTTTGTCTACTGGATTGGTAGCTGCCATTGTGTGGCAAGTTTACACAGGTTTGCATGTATCCGCAAAACCCCATACTAACATTCCTCCCACCCAAGCTACAAGGAGCACTGTGTCAAGTGGTACGACAACCACAAACGAGAAGGTAAGGAGAGGTAAGCGTAGCATTGGCACTGATGTTAATGGGGTTGACACATATCTCACGGGTACAGCACATGTCACAAACAACATGTGGTACAAGCACATGTCAAAAATTGGTAAGGACACAACAAGGGATAGCTGCTATGTCTGCTCATTGATCCCATATGCCATGAGTGTGTCCAGAACCTTTGTTGCCACAGAAGTACCAGCAACAACGGCACAATGCCTCCTATTCCTTGCATTGTTCCAAACACAGGGGAGATTCCAAGGAAAAACAGCAGCACTCCGGTGGAGATCAAAAGCAACGTACCCGTACAAAGACAATTTCATAAAGACATTACCGATGTTTGATAACTACTGGCAGCACACACAAGCACTTCGGTATATAACTGATGGGCCAGAGAAAGGAGAGACGAAGGAGGTAACTGTGATGCTGGAAATGCATCGGAGGGACAGGGCCTCCGTATCCTGGTCCTTTACTGCTTTTTATCGTGTGTTCTGTCTTATCGTGAGTTCTGTCGTGTTTTCCGTGCAGGAGTTCATGTGGGACTCCTGGCGGTGCAGCTCTCTCTTTTGGTTTGGTGAACAGACCCATGGGATACCCTTATGGCACCCATGGGGGGGGGGGTACAACCCTGTGCCCCTAGTGTATGTTTTTTGGGTGGCCCACAGAGCAGGGTATGGGCTGGTGACAGCTCCATGCTGAATTTGACAGGTGCTCTGAGTATCCTCCATTTTGGGATACCCAGGCCCTGCCATTGGAATCAGTTGATTCCTGATAGGAAACAAGATGGCCCCTGTGGCCTCTTGCGTGTTACCTTGTTTTCCCAAAGTCCTGGGAAGCCCTGACTCTGTCCCTTCCCCCTGATTGTCTGTTGGGTGGATGTTCCACATATGGTGTTGTTGCGAAGTCCACGCCAGACTGGCTGGAGCCTTCCCAGTGACTGTATGTTGTGGGTACACCCTGTGGGTAGGACCTGGGTGAATGGAGTGTGTGACGAATACGCATTCTGTGTTGTGGGTGTCTAGTATCTGGTGTTTGACACAATGACCGAGACAGCCCTGCCCGAAACTGGTATGAAAGCAGTGTGGAGTGTTGAATGGCTGGGTACTTGTTCCAATACACATAACGTGTTGTGAGTGTCTGGAGAGAAGCGAATGGCCTGAATGCACTATGCACCTGATTGGCTGCCTGCCTGCATGAATGCCCTTCTGACCGATTGGTTGCCTGAGTGTGACCCAGCAGAATGAATGGGGGATCAACTAGTATATCTGGGGGCCTTGCACTGCTAGAATTCGTGTACAGAAGTTGAAGAGAAACTGGAGTTGAAACTGAAGCTTAACCTTGAAGCCCTGCTGGAAGAGAAGAATTGCTGTTGCTCTCCTTCATCACTCTGAAAGCTGGTGTGTCTCCAAGGACTGACCCAGAGAGGACCTGGTAAGGCGCCCTCTTCCCGAGCTACGAGGGACCATCGTGCACCAGCTGATCTTTGCCAAAGCTCCCTGGTAGACAGACCTACGACAGGCTGCCGACCGGAGACGGGGACTGCCACGGAATCCCAAAGAGAAGCGCCCGGACTGTTGTCCGCCACCGTCGACGACCGCCATTGCCGACTGGAGCGGCCGTGCTCCCGTTTGCCTAAGAACTTAATTTGAGCCAAGGACGCCCTCGTCTGCATCGCCGCCCGCTTTATCCTGCTGGAGAAGGCCCGACCGTCGACGCGCCTAGGAGCATCCGCCGGTGGGTTTCCCGCCACCTAAAGACCCCAGAGATGCCGGCGACTCGATGCCCTTGCTGGGCCACAGTTCTTCGACATCTCTTTGCGGTCCAGAACTATCGTCACCGAGGTGCCCCGCACGCCTCTTCCTTGCAGGACGCCAACACTCTGTCGTCGACGAGCACCGCTAGGAACGAAGCTGCCACTTCATTGCCATAGTTCACCCTGTTCTCCGTCGAGCGTTCGACGACCCATGACTCCTGCCTTAAAGGGAGGGCACTCAAGAAGGGCCGTCGATTTCCCGTCGACGAATTCTAAAATTCCAGGTACATTGGGGCTGTAGAACTATTGTAGAGGGAAATAAGACTCGTAGAACAATATATGGACTGGGCTTGTGATACATCGTTGCTTTACAGGTTGCCCAGGTGGGGGGGATCTCCACACAGAATTGTGCCTAGTTGTTAAAGGCCAGTATTCTGCCAATTGTTCACCATCTTGCTTTCCTTCCCCTCTCTACTGCTGGTTTCCTCTTTATTGATCTGTGTGGCATTTTGACAGTATAGTTGATGCACTTATTTGTGGTACCACTTTAGAACTGTTTATATTTACCATTGTTGATTTTCTGAGCACAAAGTGAGTTATTGTGATGGTGTACATAACCTTGAATATTAATTATATAAAGACTGTGTTTTAACTAATACAGTGTGTGGACATTCCTTTGTGGGGGCTTGGAGACTACACTGTACTTAAGAACCAGCCTGCATCACCTCCTGAGAAGCTAGGCCTCGATTGCTCGACCATAGCTACTGAATAGAGAATCTTGGCTGGGGTCCTCTGTGCCTCTCCTTTACCATATAGAGAGCAGAAGTACAGACACCCCCTCCAGTCTTTACAGTAACGTTAGACTATCTGCCATGCAAATTGAGAGCCAGAGAAACAGGCGGAGAACCTCGCTCCTGGGAACGCCCCCAGATGTTGACATACGGAAAGTATACACATAGGAAGAATGGGTGGATGCAGTGGTGGGAAGCAAACCTTTAACACTAACAAAGGCTGCGGTGAACAAGGTCCAGGAAGAAAATGATAAGTGCCTCAAGGAATGGGCCAAGAGTGCAAGCTTGCCGACGTGGTTGGATAAGGAAGACGGTCCACTGACAATCATTCCTCTCACAAATCCAACGCTATGTTACCAACACGAAGGAGGTGTTGAAGGAGGGACAAACGAGGGATGCAGGAGAATAGAGAAGCTAGGAGACATAGGATCAGGCACAGCAGTACTGATGGACCACTATTGCGCATGTGGGACAATAGCATACGACAAACTACCGCCTAACTGGGGAGGGATCTGCTCCCTAGCACATATCAATGTACCCTCGCTAGTGGTACCCCAAAAACATGTCAAGATGGATGACTTCCCTAAAATGGATGAAAATAACAAGTGGAGGAAAAGATCATTATCTCCTACCCCACTACCATTCAATAATGGCATCACCAGAGAGACACCATTACGAAGAGTGAAGAGACAGGGAAGTTACTTATGGGGCAAGTCAGAAACTGCGCTGGACGAAGTACCCGCCTCACTTTGGCCGTTCAGCAGGGCTACCATGTTTTTCTCAGCAATAATACACTCAGGGTTCCAGACATACGCAAATGCAAAGTGGCTCCAGATTACAAGGTGGGAGCTGATGATGATGATAAACTCAACAGTTAATGGATTTAATGAAATAAAAGAAGCGATCTGAGCTATACGGTTAATGGCCCTACAGAATAGGTATGTACTGGACCTGCTCACAGACATGGAAGGAGGAGTATGCGCAAAAATAGGGAGCTCCTGCTGCACGTTCACACCAGAAAACGACAAAGATAATGGAACGTTATCTGAAGCTAATTCGCAATTGGCAAAAATGCATGCTAAAATGGAGGAAGAATCAAAGGGCACGAAGAAGGACGGAAGCTGGTTCTCATATCTCTGGTCATTGATGTCATCATGGCTAGCTGATGGCCTAAAAATACTAGCAGGGGGCCTGATCCTGGGATTGGCTTCTCTACTTGGAATAAAAGTGTGCATGGCAATATCAAAGACCACTGCAGAAGAAATGATTGGAATGAAGCTGCTCTTACTTGCAGAAGACGAGCAACAAAGAGACCTAACACATATGGAACGAGTGAGGCTAAGACAACAACTAATGTAATGTGACATGTACCCACCATCGATGAGACTAGAAAACCCAAGGAATCCCAAATTATAGGTCGGAAAATGGGTTTACTGCAAGCCCACAGGCAGATGTGTATACATGCATTGGTCATTTGACGATCATGTGAACCACTACGGACATCTAGCAGGAATTACGAAGGTATGGCGCCTGAGGGACTACAAGAGAAGCGACAATTTTGTAGTCAACAAGTCAACCAGAGGGCGGACTGAAGAGGGAAAATTTGAGTGTCCCTTCCCTCCTGATGGGGCCCCTTACCAGAAGAAGCACTCCCGACAGAATTACCGACTATCAGAGATTGCACCCAGTCCCACCACTCTCAACGCAAGCTCACATCACGACAGACATCCAGTCATCCGTCCGATCAACCCCACAATGGCAAGAGCCTTGGTCAACACAACCAACGACAACCAAGACTGAGCTGGAGATGACTATATGGACCAACTCGATTGATGTCTCCACAAACCATGTTGCAAGTCATTAGAGACTCCATGACGAGATAGCCGCGTTAGACAAGAAGCACATGTGCAGTAGGCACAATCGGGACACTCATACACCAATCCACACGAAGAACATACAAGTACAGTTCTATGAGCTAGAGGACAGTGACACACATTCTGTCTGCACGTTTGTTATTTTTCATATAGACCCGATATCGCACCGCAGAAACGCAAGATGCCAGAAAAGCTTGTGTATATGCTTGCAGATGCTACTTGCTAGTTACTCTATGGATGGGCAGGAATACTCAAAGTACCCGACAACTCATTGCATGCTTTTAAACCTGAGCAATCATATTGGAAGAATAACCAAAAATTAGGTAGGCCTCGGATCAATCCGGCACACTAAACTCCTTTTGCAGAGATCTCGATGCTGCAAGCTGCTGAGCGAGCAGAATCGCCCTGGCAGGGACTGCCACCACCAAGGCCATAATGTTGCAAATTGACATTCCTCACTCACGGTGCCACGATGTGCCCGGCAACAGGTCAAGACACCTCAAGCTAAAATACAAATCAAAGTAATTCGACTTCCCTAGCGGTCTCCTCACACGTGACCCGGCCGACCTGACATGTTGCCAAGACCTGGAAGCTGGGAAGATGCAACCATCCCACGTATGAGACCAAACCTTGCCACGTAATTGCAGAAATTCACCTACAATATGAGCTGGGACAGGACTGCTTTCATGGCATTATCAAAGACCTCATTGTTACACACTGTGACATAGTTATATCTTGTTGATAAATAGTATACGAGAGCAGGTGTCTCGCGGGTTGGGAACAACATTAGTCCCAGGCTTGGGGGCCCGCGGCCTAACCAATCAGCACACCAGGGGACAGAGGCTGGCGGCCGTAATCTCCAGCCAATCATCAGAGGTTCTAATGTAACAATTGTCAAGTAGCAACTTTTAGGGAAGAACCAAGTGTACCACCTGACACTGCCACCACCAATAACATGGCACCCCATATGCCTCTATACTGGACCTACCACTCTGGGACTCAACCCAAGGTGGCGTTAGGTTCCAGGTAGGATTTTGGTAAGTGACGACAATTGTGACGTCACAAGTGTACAAAAAGGGCCAGCGAGCCTGAAATTGTCTAGATGTACTCGGATGAAACTTGATGCCGTGTATGTTGTCCCTGCTCGTTTGATATAATAAAACGGCAGTTAACCTTTGCACCTTGTGTGGACCTCAACTTCTTTGGGACATTGGAGGGGGTGAGGGCCCTCCGTGAGCTGGAGGTCTGCGGACCCTAGGTACGGCTCTGCCGACCACTGAATCTCCCCTAACAGGTTCAGATACCAGTCATCAGAAGGCAAGTATACTGAAGTCAAACTTATTTAGGCAAAGCTTTTGTTGTTTAGTATTAGTTGTAGGGATAGAGTATATGATAGAATAAGTTTGGACGGAGTACAGAGTTTTTGTGAGACATCCTGACGCGCACCCATTTGTTATTTTATTTGAAGTTGGGGAAACCCATCATGGTAGCCATAGGGATAGGTGCCGTCTTCTTTAATAAAACTTGTTGAATCATGTCTTCTTGTCCATCTCCTATGTCTGACTTACCACACATGTCAGTGTTCCAACCACCCTTTAGTGACATTGGTGCTCCTGCAGCAAGTCCACTCATGGGGAAGTAAGTAGGAGTGTCTGACATCTGCTCATGTGTGGATGATACTGTTTCTCTTCTTGTTGTTACCTATTAGCCAAATGCTTTGGTATGATTTGCTGCTTTGCAAGAGATCTTCCATGTTGTTTCATGTGCTGAATTTCGAAAAATTGTTTCAGTGGCTTTGCTTTTTAGGACTCAATTCCTCCTATTTGACGTTTAAATCTGTTTACAAGATAATTGCAAGTTTGCATACCACGTTTTCCAGGAGAAGAAATGTATTTGATTTTATTATTGGAGACAATTATTCTTTTGTATGTCTTCTTTGATACTGTATCTGATCAATTTTGTTTCATCAAAATACAGGAAAGTGCCAGATATTACTGAATGGATGGGTGGTAAATGTTCATCAGATTTTCAGACGCCAGAGGATCAATCACGCATAATCACACCTCTGACACAATGGGTTCCTGCTTCAGGTCCTATACAATAAATCACTACTTGTCTCTTACAATCTGCATATTCTGTGTTTGTAAGAAATGTGGCTTCTGTTTTAAGTACATTATGCAGGACCTTAATGTAGGTAAAGATCTGTGAGTGGTTGGTTTGGAATGGTGGTGCAGAAGCTGAGATCTGGTAATGATAAATATCCTTGAGTACTCTGTACAGGCCCAAGTCTTCATTGTAGACAAGGGGTTTCAAATCCCATGCCAGCCATCTGTAGATTAGTTCAACTTCTCAACATCTCTTTGCCTTATCAATGGTGGTGTAAACTCTGCAGCATCCTTTCCTTGGAACCGTCGGCCTCGGGATGCTGTTTTACTAGGTACATGCTTCCTGGCTTGCTAATGACATGATCCATGCCTTTACCTATGTTTTGACATCCACATTGACCTACGGTCATATTTTGTTAAATGTGAGATGGGAGGATAGCTCAGGGGCAATGCGTTCATCTGGGAAACAGGACTACACTCAGCAGCATGGGTTCGATAACCAGTCCTGGTCCTGCACTTAGAGGCTGGATTCCACCATGAAACATACATAAGAAACCAATTTTTATTTTTTTATAATAATATATGTTCTATAATAGTTTTGTTAATTCAATTTCGGATTTCAGATCATTTGTAACCGATAGATTTCATTACTTTAACACATGTCTAAAACACACATGGAACTGGGGCTAAGTAGAAATCAAGTCCATAGCACGTAGCATCTTCATTGTTCATTAAGCCACTAATAATTAGATGCACTGACTGTATGTTTTCACTTTATAAAACAAGTGCCTTTGTTTAAGTAACAATGCATAGGCATTAATAACATGATAGCATAATATCACCTGTGCTTTTGCCAAGGGGACTTATAAGTGGGCCAAGTATGTCTTCAAAGCTTCAAGCACCTTTTGAAATGAAATGAGCATGCGCCAACTGACTAATACAAATTAGACAGTGAAGAAAGCTGAATCAAGTAAGATTAAAACTATGTTTCTGTATTTATCCCACATGATTATCAGAAGATGATTTAATATTGACAAAACGGTGACCACTGTATTAGATAAAATATTGCAACAACTCAAACCGTGGTTAAGGCAGCAGAATGTAATAGTTAGAGATATTGTTGACATAAATGTGCTTCAGATGGAATTGAATTGATATTTTATTTATATCACGCTCATACACAAGTGTTTCAGAGCGCGACAAGGCAAGGGAGGGGAACCGGGGAGAACAAACCAATGATCTTACTAGGCCCAGTGACATTGAGAACGTGCAAGTGCATGGGAAAGGGAAGAGGGGAAAAGTGCATGGAAAGGTGGGAGAAGTGGAAAGTGGGCGCAGAGGAGAAACAGATAAATAATAAATAAATTAAATAAATAAATAATAAAGGCAATAAACAGTGGTAGTGCAGCCATCAAGTGGCAAATGCTGGGTTTAGCAGACAGGGTATGTCTGATAATTGCAGAAATAAAAGAAAGGGAGTGGGGGACTGTATGGGTACAGATACAGACCCCAGTGTAAGGGGTGCCCCGGAGGCAGTGTAGGAGGGTGGCAGGGTGAGCAGGTACCTGGGCCCGGAGGACGGAGGGTGGCCAGGTGCACAGTGCCAATAGAGAAACAGATCAGCAGGGGAGAAGGGGGGCGAAGGCAGAAGCAAACAGGAAGGTCTTGAGGTGCTTCCGGAAACAGAGATGGTTCTCCTCAAGTTTCAGAGCGGCAAGGGGACTGTTCCAAAGGGAGGCCCCAACCGAAGATAGAGATCTACCCCCAGCTTGTTTCTGTGAAAGACGACTGACCCTAAGGGAGTTAAAGGTAGAGGAGCGAAGAGCTTGAGAGGGGAGGTATTTACGGAGGGATAGTTGGTATTTTGGACCCAGGCCCCAGAAAGCCTTGTGGACAATGCAGAGGGTTTTGAATGTAATCCTTGCATCCACTTGGAGCCAATAAATGGATTTCAGAGCTGGAGAGATATGATCCCAGGGCTTGAGGCCAAGGACAAGTCTTGTAGTCCTGTTCTGGATTAGTTGTAAAGGGTGGAGAGTAGAGGCAGGTTGATTTAGAAAGAGGCTGTTACAATAGTCCAACCTAGAGAGAACCAGAGCTTGGGAGTCAGTGAGCTTCTGGGGGAAGGAGAAGAAGGGCAGAGTACCTCTGAGGAGGTGCAGTCTGATGTTTGACTTTTTAGAGACATCAGAGATGTGGGTGGAGAAGGAAAGTGTGGAGTCAAAGATGACCCTGAGGTTCTTAGCCTCACAGGTAGGGGTCAGAGCAGGGCCAAGTGAGTCCGGTCAGAGAGTAGGCAGTTAGGCAATCAGAGATGAGAGAAGGAGAGGAGGTGGTCGAGGGCAGCCTGAAAATCAGTTGAGTGTCAGCATAGCACTGGAAATTTGAGCAGAAAATTGCAATGCAGTGGGCGAGAGTTGCCAGGTATTGGTTGAAAAGCAAGGGTGAGAGGTTAGACTCTTGAGGAACACCATACGTAGAGAGTGAGATAGATGATAGGAAGGACCCAAGTTGGACCTGGGAGGGTCGATCAGAGAGGAAAGATCTCAGCCAGGCCAGATCCTGATCAGTTATATGCAGGTTATCACATAGACGTTTGAGCAGGGTGATATGGTTGACCGTGTTGAAGGCAGAAGACAGATCAAGTAGGATAAGGACAGAGGGAATGTTAGAGTCAAGGTTGGAGAGAAGATCTTCACGGATGTTCAGGAGAGCAGTTTCCATGCTTCTGGCAGCTTTGAAGCCTGACTGGTGGTCATGAAGAGAGCCAACAAAATCAGAATGAAGGTTAAGCTGAGAGAAAGGGAGTAATGGAAATTGGGCGATAGTTAGCCGGACAAGAAAGATCAGCTGTGGGTTTCTTGAGAAGAGGATGCACAAGGGAGTGCTTCAGAGGGGAGGGGAAGGATCCTGAGGCAAAGGAGAGGTTGCAAAAATCAGCAAGGGCCGGAGCAAGGGTATCAATGTGGTTCTTGATGGTTTTAGAGCAACAGGGATGAACCTGTTTTGATGAAGATTTCATAGATCAGACTTGTCTAGTGACCTCATCAGGGGTGAAAAGAGGAAAGGATGAGAAAGAGGGTGGGGGTGGCTGGAGGAGGGTCACCAAGCACCGACGGAGAGGGGAATGAGAGGGTGGACAGGGTGTACAGGGTGTCCTGGGTTTTTGGGATAAAGTTAGAGGCAGGGGCATTGCAAAGAGCCTGGGAGGCAAGAGGGGGATAGAGACTGCAGCACGGCTGGCCAGCTCCTTGCAGATTTAAATAGTTCAGCCGAATTGTTAGATGCCGCAGAGACACGGGCTTGAATGTGGACTCTCTTCTTGTTGGAAACAGAGAGTCGGTATTGCCTTTCGAGCAGGCGACAGGCCAGTTTGTCAAAGGATGAACAAGAAGTCCTCCATTTCCTCTCAGCCACCCTACACTTACATTTAAGTGTAGCTAGGTCGGAGTCAAACAGGAATTGCACTTGGCTTTGGGCTTCAAGCGGATCCTCATGACAGGGTCAAGAGCATCAAGAGTATCAGAAATAGAAGAGTAGAGCAGGGACAGGGCTGTGTCCGGATGTGAGTCAGCCAGGGGTAGAGGGGGGCAGAGAAGGCGGTAGCGAAAGCCTCAACTGACACACGCTTCATGTGCCGGATGTCTGAGAAGGTAGGTGGCAATGTTGGGGTAGGCTTGGCTTGGGGGAAGAAAGGGAGAGATGAGAGGAGAGGAGGCAGTGATCGCTCCAGGAGGGAGGAGTGGTCAGGGGGATATAGAAGGGAAGGCCAGAGGAGATCAAGACATCAAGTGTGTGACCTGTAGAGTGAGTCGGGCCACAGGGGAAGATAGAAAGGAAGAGGGAGTTACAGTGGTCGCGAAAAGCACCTATGAGGGACAGGGAGAATCAAGATGGATGTTGAGGTCACCAAGGAGGAGGAGTTGAGTGGTTGAGGCCAGGATGGAGGAGGAGAGGTCAGCCCACTCAGAGAAAAAAGAGATGATTTGACCAGGTGGCCGGTAGAGAATAGCAACAGTAAGGGAGTGGCTAGGAGAGAGAGAGAGCCTGCAGACAAGGCATTTGAAAGAGGAGTAAACCTGAGTGGGAATGATAGGGGCTGGAATCCACTCAGAAAAGATCAGGCTATACCCCCTCCGGTCCCGGTGTGGAGAGGATCTTATAGCCATCAGGGAGGAGAGTGTCAAAGCTTGTGACAGTACTGGCCGTAAACCATGTCTCGGTAAGACCAAGGACATCAAGGTCAAGTTCTTCCAAGAGGTGGCAGATGTCAGAGGAGTGTTTGACAGCAGAGCAAGAGTTGAGAGTGGCAAGATGAAGAAGGTTGCCAGCCTTAAAGACCTTTCCGAGGAGGAGTACAAATCATAGGTACGCCCTGCGGAGTGTGGAGGGAGCAAGGCAGCCAAAGGAGGAGAGGAGGGAACAGCCGGAGATGAAAGGAAGTTGATGAGGTGAGGTAATCGCCTATCGAAGTGCAGGAGATTGGCCTTGGGGCCTTTGACCATGACAGTGCCATTTAGGTAGATATTAATGATGATTCTGGGGGAGTTGAAGGAATCCATGAGGACTACCCAGCAGGAGCCACCATTAATGGGAGAGGAGGAGACAGGACAGAGCACAGAGATCACATGAGGGGTCCATAGCTCTGGCAAAGGAACGACAAAGAAGATGTTGGTGAGGGTCTGTCTGGAAGAGGGGCTGGAATAGTTATCAGCGATGAGGAGACCTGGTTTGAAGGCCAAGATAGCCTTTTTAAACTTCTTCTTACCAGACTTAGTGAGAAGGGAAGGATAGTTGATAGAGAAGCAGTTGGAGTAGATAGGAGAAACAGAAAGCACCATGGTGAGTAGAGAGAGAAGGCATTGGGAGGGGTATGCAAGTACAGCGGTATGGAACAGTCACTGGGCTAGCAGATTACATTTAATGAACAAAGTTAAATGCAAAACGCACCCAAATTTGACTTTCAAAGTTAATGCAAAACAATACCCAAATCTGACTTTCAGAGTTAAATGCTAAGGCACAATAGGTATAGAATCACAGTATGAATCAAGAGTAAGAAACAAGTGCATTTAAGAGCATAACAGAGAGAATTGTGAGAACAAGCAGAGAAGGGAGTGAAGGACCCCAGACGGGAAAAGGGGCAATCAGGAGGAGGAAGCAAACCCATGCTGAGTGAGGACAGAGAGTCTTGGTAGTCCAGTTTCATGGATGAGTGAGGTAGCAGCCTCACAGAGGGTCAGGTTGCTGCAATGGTCTCATGAAGCGTTCTGGTAGCGGACACAGGCCTTACAAGTGGGCCTTTGGTGAGGGGGCCGGCTACATCCTGCCGGTCACCAGTTGGTTAGGATAAGTCAATCGCCAGCCAATGGCAGGCCAAGACAGAGGGATGCAGCTTGCTTCCCCTACTTTAGTCAAAGCAAGCACCGAAGTGGCCATCTTGGAGGCACTGCATGGTGTAGGATTTAGGCAGGCAAAAGAAAGCAGCAAACTCAAGAACCCAAATAGCAAGCAGCTCGTAGTTAAAACAGGACTGAGAGTAAGCGCAATGGAAATGCGCGGCAAATTCGATTATTTACACACAAAATGAAGCGTTCCAAAGATCTTTCAAAATGATGCTCCAAAATGCATCTTTACTCCCCTGGAGGTGCTCTGGTTATGGGCATGCACCTACCCTCAGTCAGAGGCTGCTGCTCGACATGTCACCAGACTGTCTCTTCACCCTGCATAACAAAACATACACTTGTCAAAAGATCTGTAAATTATCTTGGTTTAAGGCAAGTGGAATGAAGATTACTGGCAAGGAATCACAGTATAACCTACTTCAAGGAGGCATCATAGTAGGCGCCCTGCCTCCCCCTGGGAAAGACACATTGCCACTGTTGATCTATGGGCTATATTCAGCTATTTAGATCGGGGATATTTACATCCACAAGTGGTAATCTCTCGTGAATATTCCTGCCTGTTTATGTTATAAGCTGGAGCTTGTTAATAGTTGACCCCATGCTTCCCCACCCACCTATTTAAATGGAATTCTTAACTTGCTCCCCTGCATAGATTGTAGCATGGTTGCCTCTTAGGTAGCAATATTGTAAGGCATGGTTATAATCCCTGGTGATGCTCCTTCAGCCATGCTGGCATTCCTGGAGATAAGTCCACCCTGTGTCATTGCTTGGAGTGGGAGGGTTGGGGGTGGGGCTAGAGACATATGTGTAGCGGAAGCCAGTCTTGGATGCTACATGCTCTCACCAAGAAAGGAATTTGGGAACCACACTTAACTCCTAATTAGGCCCCACTGTGAGGGTACCACCGCCTGTGGCCCAACGCGTAGGTATATACTGAACAGTTTTAAATGTAGTTTATCAAGTAATAAACGTATTCTATTAAGTGTGTGTGCGTGCCCTATGTCCATTCAATCCTCCTTTTGTGGAATCTCAAATGGCCAAACATATATTATAATCAGGTAGTTGTGACATCACAAGTATCCTACTGTCGCAGTATCTTCCAGTTATGATGCTACTCAACTATAATATTGACAGGAGATATTCATGCCAACATGCCCTATTCCATTTCAGAGGTGCATGTTCAGCCCTGTGTTTTTCCTTTGCATTCTGGGACTTGTGGTCTTTGATTTATTATGCGGAATACATGATTTAGCATTCAAAGTGAAATCCAGGACGTGACTATCATCTACCAATTGCAATGGAGCGTGGCAAGTTGTCATTTTTGAGGAAGAAAAGCTCACAGGAGTTAGCTGTAGGCTTTGGTGCGCCATCCTTCACTCTGGTGGTCGTTCCATTATCTTGAAGCATGTTCCTACCCCGAGACAAAGAATGCATGCTTCAAAACAACAATCCTAAAATGTTTTAGAATGCGCTACTCCCCTGATGTCTATACTGTGGATATTATAACCCACCCTGGATCGCCCTGCCTGTATAGAGCACCCACAATCCTTCCTTGTGCTTCAGACGCCAATGAAGATCTGTACTATTTGTAAAATACTTATAACGTACAGTTTGTAGCACATTATTCTGCTTCTCCAGTGTGCAAAGAAAAAACCGCGGTATTCCCCTCTCTCGCACGTGCCGCGCGCCCTCACTCCTTGCAAAGCATTAAAGCATTAAGTCGTTTCTCGAATTTGGAGGTGTTTTCCATCATGCAACGCCAGCCCTCTGATATTTATGCTGGCACGACTGGTGCGATAAACATTAGTGTGAAAGTAACAGATGTGGCAGCCCGTGGAGTCCGCTGATGTAAATCAGAAGCTGGAGCCCTCTGCCTTCGAGAAAAGGTAAGGGACTTGCCAGCAACACTTAACTCTTCAGTCTCCGGGCTGTTTCTCTATCTGCAGGACCGCGGGTCTTTAGAGCTGCTGCAGATTCAAGCATAGCTTGAGTCAAAGGTATCCCGAAAGTGCATCGTATTTATTTTCCTCACACAAAAACAGTGCTAAATCTTACCTACACGAACCGTCACCAACTTAAAAAATGACATCACAAAGCTAGAAATGAGTGGTACCGAAATACCTGCAACAGAAACCCATACCGAATAAATAACACCTGTTTCGTAAGTAGACCAAATCCACACAAAAATAACGAAAACCATCGCGCCTTCGTCGTCCCAGTATCAGCACCTGAGTGCTTCCTGTTTTCCTCATCTCATATCTGTTGCGTAGTGACCACGCAGTGGTATGCATGCATGGCCGGGAATGAGGCTCGCGCATGCCCGTTTCAAAGACGGTCTACCCGGCAGTTGCATCCGGGGACCTGAGCAACACACACGTGTCCCGTGTGTTCTCTGCAGCGTGTGTGGATGCCTGCGTGTGAGTGCGGATGTGGGCCCTGGGCAGCCCCCACCATATAACAATATCCTTCATTAAGCAGCCCTTCTTCAGGCGGTGAGCCGTCGTCGACCTCCAGGAACAGAGTCTTGCAGGTCATCACGTAATAATCGATATCCGATTGCCTGACAGCTCAGCTCATCTTAAATGGAAGGCTGACTTTTCAAAGGCAGTGGCGGATTTAAGGGAAAGGGCCCTGTGGCAGCACCTGACTCAGGGTACTAGGTGGGGGGTGGGGAAGAGGGTCAAGGAGGTGGAGCTTAGGGTGGGCGTAGTTAATTGTGGTCACAAGTGCACAATGGCGAACCTTAGGGACAAACGCTATTTTTTTATGAAGTTGTCTTCATTACAGTTACCTATGTCTAGGGGTCTGACTAACTGGAAACGGCTGGGCCTCCTCAGCAGGCTTTGCTATCAATGGTAATATTGGAGGATGAAGCCTGAAACTAATGTCGGAAATGAACATGTTTCAAGTCTAAGGGCGAAAGAGAATTACAGCTCTGACAATTGCTCTAAGATAACTAGTTGGATCCAATGTTCGTAATTACAACGTTGAAATGTTTCACAAAAGTACAACACCTTGTCGAAATATGTCTTTAATAAGTACACACGTCGCAGTACAATAAATTCAGTATTGTGCAAAAAAATAAAAACAGTTCCTTTATAAACATTCTTGTGCAATAAGTGAAGTAAAAACACAATTGCCAGCTAAGCTTCATAAAATAATGCAATGAGAAGACGTCAATAATAAAGTGTCCATTCATATATTGCACACCACAAAATTCTCTTGGTTTACACAGGAAAATATGGCATCCAGGATGGGGAAAACAAATGTATAATCACATTCTTTTGCTTGACCTGTTTCTATAATATATATATATATTGTCATGTGAGTTTATTTTGTGATTTGTTCACTTTTCAAGACATCGCTAGACAAATAATGATTCACCCTGTTGATTACCAGCCCTTAAAAATACTGATATGAAGTATACCTGGGAAGATATGTGGTCAAGTTCTTACATCTCCACCAGGGACATAATCCTGGTTTCACTACTTAAACAAAGTTTTAAATCCTGGGAAAATCATGCAATCTCATCGTGCCTGATCTACCAACATTGGGAGTCCATAAGAGCAATTCAGTTTTAAACTTTTGTTATGCACTCTCAAGAGTGACTAAACTCCAGTTAATGATAATTATTGGTCATGTAATTAGCACTTCGCCAAACCCCTATACATAGAATATATTCACATACAATAATCGCATAACTAAAGCTGAGTGTTCAAATAATATACTGTCCATTCATATAGCACACAACATAAACTTTGCTTGGCATATATACGTGAAAACCTTGATTCAGGATGAGCAAAATAAACATCTCACATTCTGTGGGTTTTAAGTAAATGATGTAGCACCATGCAGCACTAACTTGTTACTATTCTCCCCCAATCAAGCTGTTTTGTTAACGTATTGCGTGTGGAAATCCTGAAGAATAGTTTCAAAACAACAGCTAGAATGTTTCCCAACGCAAAAGCAAGAGGCCCACTGTAAAATGTGTTAAGATGATCTCAAACAAAACAGAAGCTGTTCCATGCTATTTAAATACCAAAGCGGGTGGGGGGGGCAGATTTCTTTACCATCCCATTACAAGTATGTGTCATAGGCGGGATACGAACATGGGCCTCCCATGACCTAATGAATGAACTTAACCTCTATACCAATGCGGTTCTTTTAACACGGCGAATGCTGAGGTAGAATGTGTCCTTTGTGTTCCTTCCTCACTGACATTTATTTTATGGGAATGGATGCCACTGGCTGGAGTCACAGCAGAAAGGGCCTTGTGGCCTGTGTCTCAGAGTGAGACTGGGAAGGAAAGGGGTGGGGCACGGCACAAGGGCCCACCTGCCGTTTGTCCGCCTGGCGAGCGTTAAATCCGCTTCTGTTGAAACGGCTGTGAGTATGCAGATGTTTTGAGCGAGATATCTGCATACCCACTGAGTCCTTTCAAATTTCACCGTAGATTTGTTGGGCACATACATATAAGCTAATTATGCTGTTGTGTTTTTATTTAAAGAAGGCGGGAGAGTTCCGCCTCCAGTGGAGAGAGAATTGATCTGATTGTTAAGGAATCTTCCAGGGTCTGTTTTGAAGACAGTTTTTCACATTTGCCGGTTTCCAGTCCAAGGAGGACCCAGCCCACTTAAGATATGGCATACTGTACCCTTTTAGAAAGCCCCCCCCAGCCCATCCATCCCTTCAGTGGCATAGTGCCTGTGTTCACAGAGAGTTTTCATTATTCAATATCACCTGAAAATCCATTCAGAAAGCACTGCACATTAGCCTGACTTTGTTGGGTTTACATTAATTACACCGCTGCATGTTCTTTACCCCATCTTAAGTGTGTATGTTTCTAGAGTTGTCTCGGGAGGATAGCTATGGGGCAGCGTGCTCGCCTTGGAAGCAAGCGGAAACGGAGTAACACAAGTTCGAACCCCGGGTCGCGTTTAGAAAACTCTGGTTAATAAATAACCAATTATAGTGCATTATTTATATTTGGGGAAAGGATTATAATGTATTCATTTGTATTGCTCTGATATGGCGTGCCGTGTCTTTGAAACATAATCAGGTGATTTATGCAGAAGCTGAGAAGTTAAAAAGAAGGCGGTACGGTAACGCTGTCCACAGAGCATTTAACTTCATATCACAAGAAGATCTCTTGCTTCTGCACAATAGATTTGGGGTGACCACGCATTACTTATTCTAGGTGTGAGTCAAGGGTAGGACCGCTATAATCCTAGGAACCTCTTTGGGGATCAAATAGCCCTTTCCAGGTTTAAATCAATGGTAAAACAGAGTAGCTTTTTTTGTCAATTTGTCTCAAAGATGTAACGTCCTTCATGTGGGTGGGCCTGAGCTATGGGGAGTTCTGATCAGTTGAGGGTTGAGGTCACTTTGGGGTACACTTGAGACTTCTTTTTCCCCGAGACAGCTTGCCCGCTTGTGTAAAAGTGCAAATGCAAGATCACATTTCAGTCAACATCCCACTTCAGAGAGGTTTATTGTGTAGTATACACATCTGATAATAGGTGAAGCAGGTACCTTCACTAGTTCCAGGAGACCCCCTGTGGGGAACAGCCCACACCTTGTGCATATGCTAATCCCTGACAGCCCCTCCCTACCCCTGGAAAGAGAGCCCTTAAAATCTGGATGTATAAAGAATGGTTGTTCTTGCCACAGTTTAATCATTTAGCTGTGGCACAAGAACACAACTTTGTCAGGAAATCCTCCTGAGAACCGTGGGTAGCAAGGACCCAGAGAGATTTGGCAAACTCGAGATTGCAGTGTTATTGGAAAGTCCATCCTATCCCCCACCAGGATCCCCTTTCTGTCATTGCCAACACATCGTTACCATACTGTACCCTGCCCCATTGCCCTCTTTTTAGGGCTCCAGCACTTGACGGGCAAAAGTCCAATCTGAGCTTAGCACCTGAGCATGTTAGAGTGAGGTTTGAGGCATCTCTATGCCTGCCAACCAACATGCTATGGGGGGGGGGTGAAAAAGTTTACTGCAGTTCCCATATTTCAAGCAGCCTTTCCTCTGAACTAAAATTTCTTGATTCCTTTACAAGGTAGCTCATGACAGTGCCTGATTTTTCAGACTCCCCTTTTCCCTCATATGCCAATTGGCAGATGCTTGTTATATTCCTCATGGGATACACTGTATCCACGAGAAAGAGAAGGAGAGTTGCACATAGTGGGATTGACAGGTGAAATTGTGAGCTAGAGAAATCGGACCTGTCTTCAAATGGCCTGAGACAGGAGTGCAGGGCTGTTTTGACTTATAAGACCTACTCCTCCCCTTTCTCCGACTACCTGACCCCGCTCTAAGATCTTCTACAACCTTAAACTACACAAACAACAAACAGATTGCCACGACAGGCCTAGCCATTTGCACATCAACACCACCGAGCCACGACTAAGCTCTCCTCTTTAGGCCTATGGAACTCACCCACATGAGTGGCTAACCAAACCCAAAGCACTGTAGTCTATCAGATCTTGGGCTCTTCCCTATGGATATCATACTTCCAAGTTTCACCCCCAAATCCATAGAAAGCAGATGGGCACGCAGGAATGGGGTGCTTCTGACTTGCACTCATCAACACCACAGGTTTTCCATCTGCTCTCCCACTGTCCCACCCCACTGTCGCACTAATGAACATGAACACCTTTTTTTAACAGAGACACGTGCAGCAAGGCCACCAATAGTAGCAGAAGGGCGATATACAAGACCACTTACATTATATTGCTTATGCCACTCATACTGACCATCCTGTATTCTATCCTTCATTATCTTGCATCTCTAACATAATTATAGGGGGTATTTTTTAACATTGTTCAAAACATTTATATGTATAAATCCAACCAAGACTAGGCAGATATTCCCTCTCTGCAACACTCCAAGTTGTATTATTTCTTTTCCAACAGAGAACTAAATAACAGGATGTATGAGTAGATCTGGGAAGTGTCTGATAAGACTGTGAGTTCAATGGGCGTACAAATACAATCTGATCACAATTTAATGGAAATATGAGACCAGTGGGTACTAATATACCAGCGTAAAGCAAATTGGCCTTTTTCAATATTTAATGCATTTACAATTGTAAGCAACTTTATTCTTTATCAGAGAGCTCTATTTATTTGCCAAAATGACCATGATATCATGATGCAGAATTGGTGCTTTGGTAGCATAAGGAAGACAGTTGTCTTGCTTGTTGGCATTGTATGGATCACAAATAAAATACAAAATATGAAACTATGCAATATCTCAATGACATTACTAAATGCAACTGTTACAGAGTATGGGAGACTGTGGGGAGGACATTACATCAAAAGGGGCGAGTGAATTGGGCGACAGGACAGAACATGAAGCAGGATGAAACATCAACCTCCTGAATCGAGTTGTGTAGGGTTTAAGGCCAACGGGGAAGTATCAGGTGTTACGTGAGTGGAGAGTGCGTAAGAGGCTGCCATGCACTGCAGCAAATGAAGCTGGGTCCAGCAGGTGGTCAGCAGAGTAGTACATGGATCAGAGATCTTTTTACAAAAAGAATCTGAAACACCTCATGAATTAATAGAATAATGATCTTACTTTCTTGGTTTCTCCAATGTTGGCAATAGGTACTTGAACATTTGGTGTGGCATTATTGCATCCCACAGTCACCACCAGGGCCCGTACCAGTTATGCTGTCAACACTTTCAGTAGGATCCTTCGGATTCGTATAATTCTGTCGAAAGCGAACATTTCTCCTCTGCCGTGCCAAGTGACATTGCTCTTATTCAAACATGGATGAACTGGAACAGCTTGAACCTGAATGGTCGTAAGGAGGTTCTGGCATTGGAACCATTACAACTCTGGGGTGTGGGGGAGTCAGTAGAATGATCTTCATGGGCTCCTGGTGAGGCCTGGGGCAACCTTAAAGTTGGTTTAGAATTGCTTGCAGAGTCTCAACTCTAGTAATGTTAAGAAAAAGTCATTGCTCCATCTGTACCAACGCTTTTCGTGTGCGAGGGGTGTTTTGGGACCTTCTTTTTCGTTATGGGGGGCCTGTGTCATGAGGGTAATGAACTAGGTAATGTGACGGAGGACGCAGGCTACCCGACCCTTTTGGCACTTGCCGGTAGTTTTTCACAACACGATTGACAGATCCTAGGATTTTGTCTGTGCGTAAATTCAAAAAGATCACCAATGTAACATTTATACAAATTACGTCTTTATTTTTCTCATATCTTGATTCTTTTGTAAAAACCTACTTGAGGCTGTTTGATTTATTGTACATGTGTTACCATGTTAGACCAAACACATTTTCCTGCTGCCCATATAGTTTTTCATATTATACATTCATATCACAACAATGCAGTATGTTTTTTAACACAGTGAGAGGGTTAGTATTGGTGATGACTTAGAGTGTGGTTCCTATGACCAAACATCTATCTAGTCGACACAATTGGTGTTTCTAGCATGAACTAATGTTGTTGATGTTCTGATGCTGTCCTAAGGACTGGTAGGAAGGGGCTGTGGTACGTATCTTGCTTTGCCATGCCTATCGTAGGTACGGAGTCTAAAAAATTGAAGCTTTTAAAATTAGAACATTGGTGTATCTGTGCAAAGTTTAAATGCCTGGGGTGTGTTTATCTTTCCTACCTGTTCTGATTTCTTCAGTGTCTCGGTTTGGAAGTTATATTTTTTTAAGCTGAGCCTTCAGTACGCCGTGTGTTATTCATCCGCTCCAAGTAGATTGGATGACTCATGTGGCTACTTTTCGTAGTAGCTGTAAAAAATGGTAACATGGTATTAGGGATTGTCTATATAAGTTATTTCAGACAAGTTATGGCGTTGAGAGAGCATTTGTTTTATGCTGTCTAGACCTGCTGCTTCTTTGCTGTACCTCTTAGGGAGGTGGCCATTTTGTCATTGCTAGCTACACAACTTGTTACTCATACTGGCTGGACGAAAATGTCTGTGATGATGGTTGTGAGCTGAGCCTTTGTAATCCTTAGTATGCTGTCTCTGGTGGAGTGGCCCTGACTGGCTTATGCCTTGTACAGAGCCGATCTCGCTCGAAAACAACCCCTAACGGGTCTGAAAACTACAGCTACTTGCATGGATTGCTTACCTGCAAGCTGCGGTCTCTTCGAGAAGCTGTGGATTGTAGTGCGTTAAATCCACAGATCCTCGAGGAGACCGCGCAACGGAACAGAGGTGACATCATTCCTTTTGTTCACCACTTCCAACTTTAGTAGTTTCGATGTAACTACTAGTCCCTTGCGTGTGCAGCAGCCCGTGTTCTCTGATTACCATATCATTGACTGCTAACTGTCTTCTCCTTCATAACTACTTTTGTAGCCCCAGCGCCTCCCACACACGGCATACCTCGATCCAGTTCCCTAATGATATGAGTAGGCCTAGTATCTCTGCCAGTGGGGTGCATTCAATGAAGTAGGTCACAGGTACCTGCCCATAGAGCATTGATTGGAGCAGGCACATTTTCACTAAAACCGAGAACCTGGTCACCACCTAGTACACAGTAGGAGGTATGGCCTTCTCAGATTTTGCCTAGAGAACATCAGACAAGTAAGGCTCGTAGATTGATCTACGTGACCATCGATGCTCAACTTCTACAAAATCCGTACAATGGTAACAGTATTTAGTCAGTAAGACTGTGTCCCAACAATAGATTCAATCATATATACAAGTGTTAAAATAACAGAGTTAGGTTATACATTTTGGAAGTGAGCCATGATAACAATTGAACTCGACACCAGAGCTTTGTCACTTGACGCATTACAGCCATCTGACCTTCATATCTTACCATTGAACAGATTTTTTGTATTGATTTTTTTTTTAACCCTACTAAAAAATGTTGGCTTCTTTAATATTTGCATTTGGTTCATATATTGTCGCTAAAAACTACTCGCAAAATTATAATTTATAGAAGTTGAGCATCGATGGTCCAGTAGATCACTCTATGAGCCTTACTTGACTGAGATGTAAATTGATGGCTTTGGTCTCAGCCGCACGTGCATCAGTTTCTCTTTGAGAAAGTAAAAGTGATAAATAGGTAATCTGTGCTTGTCATACTGTAAGTGTGCAGCCAGTACCAGTGTCCACTTTACCTTGAGAACCCCATGTTCTCTACCAGAAATCTGGATGGTGGCTATATTTCCAAGGCACAGTTGGAGGCTACCACCAGGGACATCCTGGAAAGCTGGTTGATTTGTATAACAAATATTAGTAAATATGTATGGCTTGTGCCGTTTCAGTTTTACAGTTTCTAATGCTCAAACTGCCCCTTTTTACTATTACCACAACTCTATTGTACTGTACTCACTTTTTAAACCTTGGAAAATGACAAACTGTGTCATAAATGATTAAAACCCTTGTAATTAGACCGTTTCAATATTGACTTGGACGTTTGCAGGATTCTTAAGCTTTTGCTTCAATGAACCCTTAAAAATTCTAAATCTTTTAATCCTTCCATTCCTGATTCTCCCTAGCTTTTCCTCCCCTCCTTCCCGCCTCTCTGCCTCTTCTCTTTTCTTTCTTCTCCTTCTCTGCTTCGATGGTATTTTCTTTTATCCTGCCTCTGCATCCACTTGGAAAAGGATGCGGGAAATGTTCCACATTTGGTGCTCATCCTGAAGAAGGCCAACACCATCCAGGCAACAATTCTGCCTTCCTGGCCCAAACACACCCGTGTCGATCCTCAGTGAGACAATTGCAAATACCCTTTTTCGTGTATGTCTTGTAGATTATGTTGTGTACACCCCGTGTTTACGGTACCCTGGACCACCCTATGTCCCGGGTGCACTATTGTATAAGTACATGTTCCCCGAACTGTTGTATTCCACTGTGCCTGTAGGTGGAACTCTGTACCTCAACACAAAAGAGGTAAATACTCAATCTGTATGTCCACCATATTCAATCACTATTGTCCGTTCCTCTTGAGCCTTTCGTGCTTATCGAAAGCTATGTACACTAATTGAACTATAACACTTGTGGTTATCTGAAATAAACTTTTCTGTTCAGAACCATAGCCTGCTGATTTGTAGGATCTCACATCCTGATTTTTTTGATTATTATGCATATCCTCAAGTGACATCCTCGAGGATGGTCAAAATGTACAAGACTGGGACAGAATTGGACGTGAATAGAAAAAGAACAAATATAGTGGTCCGCCCATGTGCAATTGTGCAAGAAGGCGGCCTCCATTGTTGAGCATAAGATCAGATCATTAATTTCACCTGTGGAGGAGGTTGCTTGCAATGCAAGTTGGGCCCTGCATAACTGTCCTACACCGACAGGGAGATTTACAGTGGTTGGTTGGCAGCGAACGCGTATCCCATGAAGTAAACTTGAAGTGTCTGATTTGTTTTTTAGGGTGGGGCAGATATCGATGGGAATATGCCCAGGTGATGGAACAGCCTAAAGCCACACTTCTTCTTCCAATGGAAACAATCTTCAGGCGGTGGCTGGCTAATAGTGGCTGAAAGGAGGTATGACCATGCCCTCCCTAGCCCAGCAAGCCTGAAGGACCTGCGGTTATTGGAAGCTCCTACCACCTTTAAAGCCTGATGTTTTAGTTATAAAGCATCGAGAAGGGCAAAACACTCTTATATGCAAAAGACACCACATATCCTGAGAGGTGTCTTAACTACAGGCAGATGTGGTGTAATGAGGCTTGAAATATGTACAAAGCCATCTGGCTTCCGGGATGTGCTGTGCTTTATCAAGGCCCAAAATACAAACATAAAAATGCCAAATCTCCCAGCAAAACATACCGATTTTTAAAATTATTATTTTTATGCTTGGTTACACTTACTGGGCTCTCATATTCCATTGTTTTTTCACTATTTCTACTTATACACACTAACCCATAAAGGACCTTTGCTCTTTGTATAAAACCATGTTATCTCACACACCTTTTGTTTTAAATTGTTTTGTTGAAAGCGCGGACCTAGCTCGAGAGCAGCAGAACTCTGTACAGAGTGTGGCAGTGCGCATAATTTGTGGGGGTGTTTGCCAGTGCTCAGCCCTGGCACTCATTTCTGAGTCCCGGCACTTATTCTCTCAGACTGTAGTGAGTATGTCCGTCAACCACAATAAGCCAGTGGGAGTTGCAGCTTTAACCCCATATATGTTGACAGCATGGGGAGCAGCCATGGATGGTAGCAACAGTGGGCGGGGAGCTGCCCATCCTGAGGTGTAATGGGTCTGTTAGAAAACATTTGAGCATCAGCATTTATTTTTTTACAATTTAAGCACCGATTGTGGGTAGCCATCATTTGGGCTGGCATCTTTTAACAGTGGTGTAGTACTGCGAGTTGAGGTCTATTCCTTGGTCAGATGTGGACATGTTGGCATTTGCTGTTTTTAAAGGAGTAGGGGTCTTACAGCTCAGATACTGTTCTCGTTATGCATTACTTGTACCAATGGCTATTCAGCAGTTTGTCTTCTCCACAGGATTCGTTGTGTACATGCTTCTTGTGACTGGCAGTCAGTCACGCGTTGTTCTCCAGCATATGCTGGCTTTAATTTTGTAGGAGGAGCCATTGAGAAAAGACTTGAGGAAATTAAACTTGACTCATTAGTAGAACAGACAAGGAAATTACAAAGATTAACCCCAGTACCAACACTTACAAATAATCACTAATCTCATCACAGAATGATCTAAATAGGTCAATCGCAGCTTAAATGACACTGGCAGTGTAACATTGGGACGGAAAAGCCACTTCTGTAGGTTCCTTGTCCACGGGTGCAGATATTGAGAGAAAAGTAAAAATACAGAGAGACCTTTGTCAACAGGTTGCGGAAATAATCATTTGAGGTCCAGGAAGCGTGAAATCCAAACATTTGTTTATCATGTGATGTTATTAAACCTAAGCACAGGGCGGTGTCGCGCTGCACTGCATGGTCAGCCTGGCGCCTCTGAGAGGAACAGGCGCCGCCATGTTTACGGGTGTAAGTCTATTGATTGTTTTTTCTACTCAAATCATTTTTTATTGAAATGGGTTGCTCTCATTTTTTTTTATTGAAAGCGCATGGGTTACTCCCACACAGGACACTTGGCCACCTGCCCATACGCACGCCTCCACCCACTCCCGCCAACATTGACTAACCCCAACGCCACTATCTACATTTTTCAGGGAAAGTGCGAGTAAGGAAATGCAGGCGGGAATGGTTTGAGCAGTTTTTGTGCGATCAATAGAAGCTGCTTCCATATTTGCAGGTGTATATTTGCCTTGAGCAAAGAGAAATCCATGTAAACAAGCATTTGCAGGTTTTGTGTAGGCATGGCAAAGGCACTTTGAAGGCGCTGCTGTAGTGGTATTAACTGACCATCGCTGGTAGCAGCTGCTAAACGGTTTAAGTACCTGGGCATATGTTATGTTATGTTACTTTGCATTTATATAGCGCCTTATGTACCATTGGTATGATCTCAAGGCGCTGGTAGGTTGAACGCCCTCAGGAACTGTAGTTCAAGTCAGTTGAGAGAGAGAGAGAGAGTCATAAGGTGCATGTGAGCACCGTATATGTGTGCAGCAGGTGTGGTATTCGTATGATAGCTGTTTCTTAGCGGTAGGTGTAGTGGTTGGGAGATCATGAGTATGTGTTCGTTCTGGCAGGGTGTTATCCAGACCGATTCTGGCTGCGTTAGGCCTGAGGAGAACGCCTAGGCTGGGGGGTGTGTAGCCAGCAGTGTTTAATTAGGATGATGGGGAGTATGAGGCAGGTGTCGGTATGAGAACAGCTATACCAAGTGTGTCATAGTATTGCTGTGTTCTAGTTGAGTGGTGGTGTATAGAAGAGAGTAAACGTGGAGATGTGATATGGTGGTTTACATTAGGTGGTTGTGATCGAGCGCACTCCAACCGTTCCATGCACTCCAACCATTCCATGCACTCCAACCATTCCATGCACTTTAACCGTTCCATGCACTCCAACCTTTCCATGCACTCCAACCGTTCTATGCACTCCCCCCATTCTATGCTCTCCATCGGTTCCATGCACTCCAGCCATTTTTGTACAGTGTCCATTCCATGCCCTCTATCTGCTCCATGCTTTCCATCCATTGCATTTACTCCCCCAGTTCTATGCACTCTATCTGTTCAGTCAGTTCCGTGTATTCCTTCTCATGCACTTCGTCCGATCTATGCATGTTACGCCCTCATCATCCGGTCCTCCCACTTTGTCCGTTCCACCCATTTCATCCGTTCTAACCACCTCATCTGTTCTACAAGCATCATCTGTTTCACCCACTTCATCCATTACATCCTCTTCACCTATCCCACCCACTTCACCCGTCCCGCCCACTTCATCAGTTCCATCTACTTCGTCATGTTCACTTATTTCATCCGCTCCACACACTGACTTCATCGGCTCCACACACTGACTTCATCCTCTTCACACACTTACTACATCCACTCCATACACTTATTACATCCGCTTCCGACACTCTATATCCGCTCCCCACACTCTACATCCGCCCCGCGCTCTACATCCACCCTGCGCTCTACATCCGCATCATATAATCGCAGTGCCTGGCCAATGCCTAATACTTATACACAAGGCAAAACCTTTGGCTTTGCCAATGCTTGTTTTGAACAGGACTTCAGTGAAGGACACGCATAGTATTTATAAATTGAGTGGCTGAAGGCAGACCTAGTTGAGCCATTTGTATTACACCAGTAGCACGTTAACAGATCCAATTAACTCATTAACTCTCGGAACACTGCATTGAAAAAACACTGGCAGGCACTTCGAGTGCAACGTTTGATGGTAAGGCTGGAATAAAGGGAGCTCAAAGAGTTTTCATGATGACTTGTTTTGGGCAGGGATGGGGCAGGAACTGGGTGGGAATGGCCATAGGAAGTAGCATGGTCATGGGCAGTCAATGGGTGGGTAAATAAACAAACAACACCTACAAGCTGTGGGCCCCAGACCCACCTCATACGCCATTTCTCCCTATCTGTACTTTAAAGGAGAGTTCCGGGACTTTTTTTTTATTGTCCCTACGGGTCGGCCATGTGTTTGTAAGCATAAATCGGTAGATCGTAGGAAACTTTCCTATGGACCTTACCCGACTTTTCGCCCATTATCGCACTCGAAATCAGCCTCCATTTTGTGATAATCCTATCATTCCGCCGCATCGACCTGGCTCACCTGCCTTTGCGGCACTAAATCAAATCCCCCGCCCCTGAAACAGACTTTATCAAAACATTCATATTCCCCGCCTCTATCCGTGACGTGACTGAGCTGCGTAGGCAAACGCGCCCAGGCGTCTTCTACGCGACTCCACACAGACCCCGGAAATCAACACAGATCAGCTCACAATACAGCGCGCCACAATTCGGAATATGAAACTGTACTTTGAAATCAAACCGCAAGATTGTAAATGTGGTAAAGTACATTTATTTGACATCAAATGTTTAGAGAATATTCAGCGATTTACATTTTTATTTGCTCACGTTCCAAAAAGTTCGTATTGAGGAACGCGATGGTCCTTTGCTGTACACAGGGTCTTAGAGCATCTCACAATACAGCGCCACAATTCGGAATGTGAAACCGTGGTTTAAAAGCAAACGGCAAGATTGTACATTTGGCAAAGTACGTTTATTGGACATCAAATGTTTAGAGAATATTCAGCGATTTGCATTTTTCTTTGCTCTCGATCCAAATTAGTTCGTCTTGAGGGAAGCGATGTTCGTGTGCAGTACACAGGGTGTTGGTTTACGATAAAAATAAGCTCTTCGGTCGCACTGATAATCGCATGGCTGTTCCAACAACCAGGCACTAGGCCACCACAACGGTAGGTATGTTGCATCTAACCGTTAGTACCGCGTAAGGGCATACTTGTACTTGGCGATCGTCCCATAAAATGGTCAGGGTGGTAACGTTGTTCACGCGGAGAAGCAACTGGCGGCTGTAGAACCCGTCCGCAGGTGTCTGGTACTCGTGACACAGACAGTAGTGAATGATGTACCTAAAAACATAAAAAATGAAATTAGTCTCACCATCAGATCCTTATTAAAATTATTCATTTCATAGCGAGGACAGCGCTACTGGGTGTACACAAGTGTTTAAAGGCGTGGCGAGGCATGGAGGGGGGGGGGAGTGGAGTACAAGGTAAGTAGCATAAAATAATAAATAAATAGGGCCAGCTGGTGGCAAGTGCAAGGTAAGTGCAGAACAAGTGCTGGGAAGGGGGGGCTGTAGGATACTGAGACAGTCCCCCAGTGCAGGGGTTGACAGGGAGGCAGTGCAGGTGGAGAGTGGAAGGGCCCAGGACCGAGGTCGCAGACAGTGGACCAGTTGTAGCAGGGGAGAGGGAGAGAGAAAGCAGAAGCAAAGAGGAAGGTTTTGAGGTGCTTCAGTAAAAGCAGATGTTTCTCCTCAAGATAGTGCGCGGTAGAAAACAATATGCCACATAGAACGAACAAGTACAACTGAACCCGTCTTTAAAGCCACTGTATAGTAATGAAATTGCGGTATAAACTCATCAAAAGTTACTTACATTATATTTGCATTTTCCATTGTGTCTCTGTGTAGGGCAGACCCGAAACACCACTCCTTCTTTGCCGACGTTACTTCTTCTAATTAACGTGGCTCATCGTTTCGTTTCTGAATTTTTATTCATTATCTTTTCTTAGTCTTTCAGGATGGTCCCGGCCTGTCAAGGTCAAATCACAATAGAACCTTATATTGGGTCGTGGGCCGTTCCGCCACCCGAGCAAAACATCAAAGCAGCTGACCTTCACTTTGAGCGAGCACACATTTCTAGTTAGCTGCAGTTAGTTTTAGGGACATCTTGTCTGCGTGCCTTTTTTTTTATTGTCCCTATGGGTCGGCCATGTGTTTGCAATACGGAAACATTCTATAATTTTTGTAAAAATGATTTATATTACTGTTTGGTTTAATTGCAATGGGCCTGCAACATGAGGAGACTCGAGAGAACAGACAATCAAATTACAATCATTTAAACCGTGATGTGTATTTCTCAATGAGCTCTGCTTTAGGTGGACATGGAACAGAGGCAATGTTGGGTGGCAATGCAGTTGTCCCCTGCATAGGTTCGTTCACCACTCCATGTATGTGCCTATCGAGGACATCTACGATAAGTCTCTCAATAAACTCATATTGCATATCCTCAAACACTGGTTTGATCACCCATTGTTTACTTCTTTTAGTGAAGGCCTTATTGTAGCGAAGCGTCCCTAAAGTTCCGGTCGTCCTACTTTGTTGACGGCCAACATTATGGTTATGTGCCAAGACCGCTAAAAGAGTCCGATTTATCATGCCTTCCATGCCAAAATGCAATCTTTTGGGCCTGTACTTGAGGCACATATTGTGGAACACCTCCAAATCTCCTGTGTGGCAGAATTCCGTGAGTCCCCTCAAAGCTTTTGTTATAGTTTTATCAAATACAATCTTTTCAATGGCTTTGTGAGTGGGTGATGAAGGAATCAACCACTTCTTCTTCCGTGCCTCCTCTGTGGACAAATGGCCATGTTCACATTTGTGGAAATGCTCATTTGTCGACCATCGATGTACGTTGCTACAGTGCAACATTACTGACCGCCATTTTTCCAGTAGAATTTCCAACGACCCTTCACATGTTTTTGAGCTCCACCAAAGATGGTTGCTGATTGACTTGGACCACTGTGAAATACCTTGCAATTCTTTTTTTTTACCTGCAGCAGACAATTTTTTATTGATTGATTTTGCAAGATGCCAAACGTCAAATTGGTGATTTATATTTTTGTACTGTTCTCTCATTGTCTTGGCAATTGAAACGTGTCTGTCCGTGGCTATCAGGTCGATCACCATTCCCCGCGATTGTAGTTCTTGCAATGATGCTACAAAGCCAACTTTCTCCATGGCCACTGAGGATGTACTTTGTGACACCTGCACGACCACCGAACTCACAATTTTCTTACTTTCCATGTCCTGAAAGTGGTAGGTGCAGTACTTGGCTGAAAATCCTGGGCTGTCGCACTGTCCATCACCGGCTAGCCTGAAGCGTTTGCCCGCAAATGTACTTTCCATTGACATTTTTTCCATTCTCCAAGCTTCGCTGATGGCTGGAAATAGATAATCGGTTTGGTATTTGTAGAACTGACTTTTCGCAATGAAATGGATTCCCACAAACTGAAAGAAATACTGTAACTTTTTAAAACTTGAACCACTAAAAAGTGCGGCCGCTGCACAAAGTAGATTGCCTGCTGGCAGTTGCCCCAGCATGGGTTGTGCAGACCATGCGAACGGATGATATTGTGTACAGGTGGCATGTATTTTAAGGTTAGTGCCTCGAATTGCACGAGTCACATTAATCAATGGCTCCCCACATACTTCCCCACCAACCGAATGCCCACATTTCATCATCATAATAATATCCATCAAACAGCTATTGAATACAATGAATTTGGCCTCTTTCCTTATACTGTCACTCTGCATCCCAGCTGGTTCGGCCTGTAACGTTGAGGACATGTCACTCGCATGAAAGGTACAATCTCTGATATCGTCTTCCGCTATGCTGAGTGATATTGATGGTGTTTCATTGTCGTCCACGTCATTCTCTTCCATTGCAACATCTGTTCCTTGTCCGGAGATGGGAGAAAAAAACAATGTCTTCAACTTTCGCGCGCTCTTATTTTTTGCGGGTGTGGATTCTGTGAATTGATCTCCGACTGCATCCAAACTACCAGGAGGACATTCACTATCAATGGCTGGTGGTGGTATAGCTCCGTTGTCAATCACTTCATATTCTTCCCATTGGCACGATGCATCTCCAGTCTCAAGTCCCTGCCAAAAGGTTTGACAAGCAACATCTCTCGTTCGCTTCACTGTCTGTGTAGATCTAGTTCTTACACCCACTCGCAACTAGAGGACAGATTAGAAAAGGGATGTTCAGTTTAAACACAACTTACAGTATTGAACTATTGACAGTGAAAGACAACATAATATAGTGAACAGGACACTAACCTTCTTTTGCTTTCTTTTCTTTGAAACTTTCTTGCCTCGAACTTCAACATCTGGACGCTGTTGCTCCGACTCGTGTGTGCATGTCTCCACTTCCTCTCGCGCTGCAACGACTATATTTTCATGATAAGCACATCCATCACTCACTGAGGCTCCATCGACTCCCTGAAACATAGAACTTTCATTAGTATGTATAATAATATTGAAAACACAAAATGTACTTGGGGACCAATACCCATACGTACATCTCAATAGCAAAACACGAATGAACGCATTGTGTAGAACATTCAAACGACAATAGTTCACGCATTGTTGATCTAGTTAGATTGAACTGTCAAGATCCATACCTCGGGCTCCGCATAGACTTCCATTGATGATATTATTGAAGATGACGCTTCAGCAACTCCCTGAAACACAGTAATTGCATTAGTATGCTTTTCTATTTTGTTAAAAAGAACATAAACTTTGAGCAGGCGTCAACGGCTCATCTAAATAGACCTGCACAAATGATCAGTTGTCTAAAATAAATAATGGATATGTAAATATGATTCGATTTGCTCGATCGTTGGAAGTGTCACCACCCAGAGATCTGCATCAACTACTAGGGGTGATGTTCTTGTAGAAGAAGCTCCGTCATCTCCCTGAAACATAGTACTTGCGTTAATAAAGAAGGAAGTATAGCGGATGTAATCACGTCATATGATTTCGCTTGATCGAACTGTCAGTATCCATACCTCGAAATGCATAAGAACATCAAGGGACGATGTAACTGCGGTGCACACTTCTGCAAGCTGTTGCGCCGACCCGTAACTGCATGCTCCCCCTTCTACTTGGACTAATGCTCCATCGACTCCCTGAAACATAGGACTTTCATTAGTAATGAACACAATATTGAAAAAAGAAGACAAATAGGAGGGCGACGACAGAAGGACATATCAATGGCTAAAAACGAAAGAAACATTGTGTGTAACAATCACGCTACAAGAATGCAAGATCTGATGATCTCCATCGATGGAACTGTCCGGAAACGTACCTCGAGCATCTGAGTGACATCTACGGTTGTCGTCAATGCGTTGGACTCCTCAGCATCTCCCTGAAAGACAGTACTTGCATTATTTTGGATAACAATAATTATAACTGAAAACAAAGACTAGAGGACGAGTACAAGGGTGTACCATTAGGTAAAATAATTACACGATCAATTAAAACTATTGATTTACATGCCTAAAACAAGTCAGTGTCAGAATAGCTAAGTAAGATTACCCGATAGGCGCTTGAAGTGGCTGATGACTGCAATAACGACACGGATGGAGAATCTTCCGCCTTCATATTGAGTGGATACATAAATGGGGAAATTATTGTTAGCTAATGCTACACACTACCGCAAGGCCGAGAGATAAATACGTAAACTTGACTCACCAGTGGAGGGATGTGGACGAATAGAGTGGGAATAGCGGTTGAGAGCAATTTTCGCCTCGCTCGCGGTGTTTTCTTCTTTATTAGCAATGATGTGGAGTACATGTCTGGGCTAAAGTGCCTGCTGCAGATGCGGTATCGATCACCCCTCTTGTCCGCAAAGACTTCTAGGACTCTACTTTCTAGCTCAGAGGCTGGATATCCGCAATATCGGACCCATTCTCTTATCTGATCTATTGTCTTAGGGAAAACATGCATTATAGTACCTTCAGATTTGTTATGGGTCTTCGAAGGGCAACCGCCAATGGAACAGGCAGGCATTATGGAAAGTTCTGAAAAGTAAAGATCAACAATTCTCTATGAATACCAATGTGTTAAAACAGTAAATGACACATAAAAGGTTCAATGCAAGGTCCGTTTTGGTTCTTGGAACTATACACGTTATTCACATGCGGATAAGTATTTCAATAACTTTCAAAAAATAGAAAAAGTAATTTGACTAAACTCAGAACATGTGACTAGTTCCTTGCATGTACTGTCGTGAACGAAAAGAAAACATGGATGCAATTTGATGACTACTAGCAAATAGATATAAATTAAAAAATTGGACGCAAAATGATTATGGTACATGGACTTACCTTGACGAACAAACAGTTAGATGCAGGGATCAGAGTAGTTTCTTGTCGTAGAACAGGGAGCAGTTCACAGGTTGCAAACTGACGAGTTTGCTCAAAGTGGTCACGGAAGTTCACAGAGACGAAGAGCAGATAACCAGCACCTTCACGGGTTGACTAGCAAAGCGCAAAGAAGTTCTCATTAGAAATATGAAGTGGGTTATAAAGAATTCGAACCAGGGGTGTGTTTGTGAATGAATGACGTGTATATGTCGTGGCATTATGTGGATTGCAGGGGGCCGTCCAGCGTGAGGGGGATGCTTGGCAGGAGACACGGGGTCTGGAGGTAGACATGGGAACAACAAACCCATGCTCTATAGACCACTTTGAAGTGTACATGGTCTTTGGCACCTCTTGGCCTTTATCGCTCCCTGACAGCTCCACTTGCCAGCAGCGCAAGTACCCCGGTGCGAACTGCCTTTGATAGGGCGGGGGGTGGATCGGGGCGGTGGTCGTGCAGACAAGACACAGGAAGACTCGTGAATGGAGACACACTTATGTGGATTGCAGGGGGCCGTCCAGCGTGAGGGGGATGCTTGGCAGGAGACACGGGGTCTGGAGGTAGACATGGGAACAACAAACCCATGCTCTATAGACCACTTTGAAGTGTACATGGTCTTTGGCACCTCTTGGCCTTTATCGCTCCCTGACAGCTCCACTTGCCAGCAGCGCAAGTACCCCGGTGCGAACTGCCTTTGATAGGGCGGGGGGTGGATCGGGGCGGTGGTCGTGCAGACAAGACACAGGAAGACTCGTGAATGGAGACACACTTATGTGGATTGCAGGGGGCCGTCCAGCGTGAGGGGGATGCTTGGCAGGAGACACGGGGTCTGGAGGTAGACATGGGAACAACAAACCCATGCTCTATAGACCACTTTGAAGTGTACATGGTCTTTGGCACCTCTTGGCCTTTATCGCTCCCTGACAGCTCCACTTGCCAGCAGCTCAAGTACCCCGGTGCGAACTGCCTTTGATAAGGCGGGGGGTGGATCGGGGCGGTGGTCGTGCAGACAAGACCCGTTTGCCGCAGGGCCTCACCAAGGAGAGGCCATCTAACTGAATGTAAGAGGATGGCTGCAGGATCTACTACATGGAAGGCAGGGGGGTGAGTTTATAAATACCTCACCCTCCCAGGAGAATATACACTAGATTCATTTAAAAAATCAAAACAACCATTGTTAAAATATATGTTGGGCTTTATTTTAGATTTTAATTAAACATAAATAATAAACATTACACATTGTAAAGTTGAGGTTGCAGCACATCGAGGGAAAATCCGCGGTATTGTCCACTGTCACTGGGGAAATGTTGTCTAATGGCAAGTACCGCACAGGCAGGTATTACTCTCCGAACGCGGTGTCCGAGCCTCCCGTGAAGCCACCAAGTGAAGCAACGATAGGCCACCAGCCTGTACCACCTGTGAAAAAAAAAGATGCAAACTGTATTAAACTGACCAAACTTTCTTATCAATGTCGATTCAGGTAACACATGTCATTTTCCTTAGAAAAAAATTATATCTAGAAAATGCACTATATGGAACCAATTTACATGCGTTCCAATGATATGTAAATGTAATTTTATATGTGGGAGACGACCATGAAATAGTGGTGGCATCACTGACATCACAAACAGAGTATACTTACTCGTTACTCGGATTACGCGGACGAACAGTGCCACGAAGTTCGTGCATAAGCACCATCATCATCCTCAACACTGTCCGTGAGAGGCAGGCTTCCCTGAACTCTGGCAGCTCGGTGATGCATTGCGGACTTTGCTCGCCTTCCTGCTGACTTTGCTCGCTTTCCGAAATGTAGGCCAAGCACCCGGAATTTTCACGGCAGCAGCAGTTCTCCTCCTCAGTTGGCATTAGCTCGCACCGATTGCACGTGCACCAGGTGGAGACGCCGTCCATGCGACATGGTCCAGGCTCTTCATCCGTTGACTGGTCCTCCCAACTGCCGTCCGAATCCCCATCGTTTTCGCGTGCTTGCCTTTCCAGTAGTTCTTCCTCGGTGTACTCGGGCTCGTACATATACGGCATTATTGTGGCCATTGTGCGGTAAAGATAGTAAAATAATTTATAGCGGTGGTACTGGTATCTGTTCACACGGGCTACAAGCGGCGAAGGTAGCTGACCAGAGCACTGAAACGAGTCACAGAATACTCAAAGTAACACAGAGAGAGGAATGGAATCGAAAATCTGCTGCTGTATGTTGTGAAACGGTCTGTTTATACTTATTGGGGAAAGAGGCGTCCTGCCATTTCCATGGCAACACGTCAATAGCTGAGGCGCAGCGATTGTTGACACGAGACGTGCTTGAAATGGGCAGTACGCGTCTGCTGATGTCAGGCTCAGGGGCGGGGGATTTGATTTAGTGCCGCAAAGGCAGGTGAGCCAGGTCGATGCGGCGGAATGATAGGATTATCACAAAATGGAGGCTGATTTCGAGTGCGATAAGGGGCGAAAAGTCGGGTAAGGTCCATAGGAAAGTTTCCTACGATCTACCGATTTATGCTTACAAACACATGGCCGACCCGTAGGGACAATAAAAAAAAAGTCCCGGAACTCTCCTTTAATGCAGTAGTTTTGCCTTATAGGTGGTGCAAGCCCATTACAGCCCTCCCCCCCTGGGCTGCAATGCCTCATTAATATCTGCTGGCCTTTGTCTTTTTCATAGTTCACTTGAGAGCAGAGTAATATTATACCGGTGTTAGAAGAACAAGGGAACAAAGTGCCACCCTCCACCCTTAAATGCAAATGCTGATCAACATTACCACAAAAGATGCCTTCTCACTTGCAGGGATATGATAACTTCAGCTAGTCACATTCCACCGAGCACCTTTAAGCCTGCATTGTAATGTTTTTCAATGTTAACCTCAGTTTACTGTAAAAGAGATGCTCTGTTTAAAAAAAGCAAAAAATAAAAACTTTGAACAATATGTTTTATAGTTTGACTAAACGTTGCTCTTTCATTATTCTGTGTAGATTCCCTGCCGCCATATTTTATTTACTTCATTATTTCTCGTTTATTTTGGGCTACATTTTTATGGTGGGTAAGATCATTTTTGTCCAATTAGAGATTATGAGATTTTTTAAAGTTTATTTCTGTCCAAATTGGAATCAACTAGACTACACAACACTGTGTCTACTTATTTTTATGACAATATTCAATTTATTTTAATATGATCTTCCTGTAAATACTTTCTGTCGCACATGTTATTTATTTATAAGAACATTTTTCTTTTTTACTTAGTGGCAGAATTGTTACTAGTTAGCCTTATTTAATTCTAGTTGTTCACTTACTTAATTCTTTGGTGGTTTTAGTAATGCATGTAGATAATTTAAGTAATGTTTCTGACCTGCCTTTTATCTTCATGTACATAGTTACATTAAGGGAGCTTATTTTATGCTAATTAGTGATAATACTTTAATAGTCCTTATTTTCTTTGGGGGCTGGGGGGCGGGTAATGACACTTTAGGCCTGCATTTTGTGCAAGGGCAGAACCATTCATTGCTGTTGTGTTTTGAAGCCTCCTGAGACTTCCTCAATGCGCTCAGATTTAAGATATCGCAGTCTTTCCCACCCTGACCTGAGGCTTATTTGCATCTGTTCCTCATGACCACCTGTCATACAGTACTGGAGTTCTGGAGCACTGTAGCCTCTTTGTTGGGACAGGCAAGAATTACCTTTGGTGTTAGCAGTCACAAGGGGAGCTGTGGCTCTGACAGACTGAAGCAAGGCCAGGGGCCCGGATGCAGGATTTAGGCCAGGGCTATCAAACATAAGACCTGTAGGCCAGCTCTGGCCCCTGGGGCAGTTTCCTCAGGACCTCCACACACACTGAGTATTGCAGAGAGTTGAACTCTGACAGAGATCAAAGATAAGGCTCCTTGCGTCAGAGGCTTTTGGTTTAAGTGGGGCACGGTCACCGGTTGTTGATTTTCTGCAGAGCCAAAGAATAGGAAATGAAAGCAAGACAAATAATGAAATGAGCAAAAATTATATTACATGAAAGTTAAGTTAAATCAAAGTTGCATGCCAATGTCTCCTTGCTGACACATGTTTTGATCATTAGATCATCCTCAAGGCTATTCAAATCATAAACAAAAACCATCCATTTCTCTACATCCTTAAACTGGATCCATGACAGGCATTGACATATTAGTTATCTCTTTCCAAACATATTTCTTCCACTGTTGTATTATTTAGAAACACTACTCTACAGCACTAAAGAAATCAAATACTCTAGTTTTACTTGGTATGATATGGTATGGTATTGTTTATTTATATAGCGCCTATACACAGGCAAGTGTTTCAAAGCGCTTAAGGAGGGTGGGAACATTGGGGCAAAAAACAGCAGGGGCTCAGAGCCCTTGAAATTCTGAGACGATAATAGTCTGCACAGGCAGAGTAAGTGTGTAAAAAATACATTTAACAATTTGGGATACAGCAAATAGGCCTGATAGCGATTTTAAGGTTTTATCAGTGCAATTAAGGGGTGAAGACAATGGGGAATAGAAAGACGATCTTCAGGCGTGGTGCGTAGGATCGAGGGAGTGCACAGAGGGTCACAGTGAGTGGGAGGATCCAGTGCACCCGGTCGGTTGGGACTGAGGTAAGTGCACAGAGAGCCACTCTCTTGGGTTCATTTCTCAAGTCCAATGAGCGTGGCTTGGGTGTAGGGCCCTGTGGCAAGTGCAAAACAGCACTGGCAGGGGTGCCAGGGGACCAGTGAGACCCTGAGGTAGACCAGGCAGCCAGTCAGCATGCTGTAAGGAAGAGGGGGGAGAAAGGGAAAGAACAGACAACTAGGTTAGCAGGGTAAAGGGAGAGAAAGAAGAGGAGAAGAGGAAGGTCTTGAGGAGTTTCTGGAATTTAAGGAGATCTGTCTTTAGACGGAGGGCAGCAGGGAGGCTATTCCAGAGGGAGGCACCTGCTGAGTATAAGGATCTCCCCCACATCTCTACTTGGAGAACCGGATCACGCGTAGAAGGTGGAAGGTAGATGAGCAGAGGGCTCGTGGGGCACAGTATGTAGGTAGGCAGCATTGCAGGTGCTTGTGAACAATGCAAAGGGTCTTGAATTTGATCCTTGCAGCCATGGGGAGCCGGTGAAGGGATTTCAGTGCCGGAGAGATGTGGTCCCTCGGCTTGAGGTAACGTTGTTTACATTTCTTCTGAGTTAAATAACTCTTATTAGTTTTGTGACCTGTCCCAATTATATACTACATGTAAGTTCAAATATCAATACTCTTTAACCAGATAAACATTCCATTTATGAGCTAATTGCTACAGTATGAGGGTACAAAAAACAAGAAATCTCCTCAGTCATGATAATGTACCTTTTGGATTTTACTTACTAAAGGGATCTTTAGGGGGGCAATAATGCCAGACTGTCCTGATAGACTGACTGATGTCACATGCAAGTCATAGGGGAGTCCAAATCAGTATATACTGTTCAATGTTCCAAACATATCCTCTATCCTTATTCTCCTTCACCTGTCTGCGGCCTTGACACAATCGATAACACTCTCCTTAATCTCTCTCTTTTCTTGGGATTCCCGATTGAGCCCTTGCCTGGATTGAATCCTACCTGGCACCACCCCAATCTCTATTGCACAAAGAACAACATCTCTCAACTAACTCTTCTAAATGTTGGTGTTCCACAAGGCTCTGCCTGGGGTCCCCATCTCTTTATACTCTACACTTGTGCTCTTGGGGCACTAATCTCCTCCTTTGGGTTCTCGTACTCACTATTTGCGGACAACACCCAAATCGTATTCTATTTTCTTGAACTCTCCTCTGATCTCTGTATCAAAATTTCAGAGTGTTTCTCTGCCATTAAATATTGGATGGTTTTGCACTCTCTGATGTTAAACTCTACAAAAGAGAGGGGTTTTTCTTCCCTGCCAAATACTCTCCCTAATCTCTTCCCCTGCCTATTGTGACGGGGCGGCACGGTACAAAGCATCACACTGAATTTTAGACTAAGTCCAAGGGTGTTAATTAAAATTGCAGGTGGTCAGAATGGCTTCCGATTTCAAGGTTCTTTGAGGCCTACCAGGGTCTAAGAGGAACTGGTGCTAGGGCCATCCCTCGCTGTCTAGACTTTCCCTGTTTTATCCCCACCTCCCTAACCCAGGTGTCCCTAATGGGAGGTTAGTTGTTCTCGGATCGGTAACCCCTAACTGTTGTCTTCTGACTGGGACTAAAGATGTTTTCCCTAAAATGATGGCTACCTGTCTACCTAGGGATCTTCTAGGCTTTCCCTAACCTAGCTCGCCTAGTAGTCTTAGGGATTTAGGGATAGTGCCTTCTTCCACCCGGTATCACGTTCACTTCTCCCACACCCACTCATTATTGGTCTCTTAAACTGTTCTCCTCCCACCACCTCACTGTCCCTCCAATCTCTCACTCTGCCTTTCCACTTCCACCCTTTGATCTTTCTTCCTTTTCTACAACTCTTTTACTATCGATTGTACTTCCAACGACCCCTCTAACTCTGTTATCTCCTTCCTCTCACTCTACTTCCTGCCTCTTACTGTTCCTCTACTGAGATTCTCTGTTTCACACTATGCCAATTGTCACTCTCCCACTCTCTATTCCCCTCACTCTAAAACCAGGGATCGTGTGTCCTACTCACCCCTCTCCCTAGCCCCTGGTCGAACCCACAGGGACACCCAGAGTTAGTGCCCTGCTACTACTGACTACCACTGTACTACTTATTCTCTCACTCGCTACTCCCACCACCTACTATCTTTACTCCCAACTACAACCACTACCTCTATCACTACTACCACTCTACTCCGCTACTCTAACTCCTGTTCTACCTCTGTTACTCACCCCACCCCCATTGACAAAACTACAATACTGGCCCTGTCACACTATGCAGTTCCCACCTGACACTCTCCCCTACTCTTCTTCAGCTAGAAACCTCAGTGTCATCTATGATCCTTCTCACACCTTCTCTTCTTTCATGTCAAAAACTGCAATGGCGGTTCAACTCAACCTCCTAAATATTAGCAATATCAGGCGCTTCCTTCCTTTCAGCACCACCAAGCATCTCTTAACCAATCTTATCTTCTCTAAACTGGGCTACTGTCTTTGGTCTCACCAACTACGCTTTTTGCCCTCTCGGACTCTCTTTGAACTCCCTCACTTCACATCTACTTCCTTGAACCATCACTGGGCTGGATGGCTGATAATTTGTTAAAAACCAAACTAAAAACCTACCTCCTCGCCTCTGAGCTATCCTCTTAGCCTACCTCTCATGTGCATTCTAGCTACCATTTTTCACTTGCTTCTGACCCTCAATTTATCTGCCTTCACTCTAGCACCTCATTCATCATGGTGACATCCCAAACACAGTTGGCTGTACTGCCAGCCTGCACTTTCAAAATGTCTAATATTGATCTATATAAGTCCACCCATGTATTGCCCCAACTGTTCAATTTACTCCCCTCCACAAGCTGATCAGAAAGTCACTCAATCTCACCCCATTGTGAGAAGTGCACTGCTTCCCGTAATATCTGATATCATATCTAGTGTACATTCTTTTGTGATCAAAAGAGCATTGTTCCTTCCTGTATATAAATGTAAATAAATATAAATATTAGAGTGAGTGCTGTGAAAAATGAAATACTTCCAAGCCCAGGTTGCATTATGCACATAGTGGTTCAAGCATACAGCTGTATTAGCACAGGCATATTTGCCAAATATAAAGATCTGTGGCCATTCTTATGTTTCCAAAATGCTCTCTGACTTTATGCAAAGCAGGCTGGAACCCTCACTAGTGCCATCTATCCCCTTCACCTATCTCATAGGCGCATTTCAAAAGAGTACAATAGGAGTCTGCTAGACTATCCATCTTGGAACTATAACTTTCAACCAGAAAATAATGTATAAGGTTATTGTAGGTTTTGATAAGGTACTTTGTTCAGTTAGCATCTTTAGCATTCTTATTAAGGATATACTATATACTGGAAGTCATTAAAAATACTCATTATGAAATTAAAAAAAGATCTAGTTTATGATATAGGTAAAATAAAATAATTTCCTTTGTTTTAACAACCACTTTTGCAAAACAGCACAGTGCCCTGCGCCTTTCTATCTCTGGTTGCTCAGCAGTCAGCAACGGCTGGGGTGGTTCTAGCAAAAGCACACCTGAGTTTGGGACTCTCACCCTCGTATAAGGAGACACAGAGAAAAGAGAGCTCACATAGAGACAGATGGGGAAAGCAAGCCCCAGATGAGCGTATGATACGCTAGGCATAGCGAGTTGTTATAATAATTCAACAGCGTGCGGTGTACAAAGCATTGCGTAGAATATCACATAATAGGAAACTGGAATGTTTATAATGTTCTTCTTCCACTTGGGATGCTTGCTATTTTTCCCCTCCATGTAGTACCTCTTGAAGAAAAGCAATTTAAAATATATTTGCTTTGTTGTGTTTACGTGGACTAATAAACAGTGTACATGAGGATAATTTAAACATTGTTTTGGTGTGCTCGTCTTGTAGACTAATTTCACTAAGTATCATTTCTATGTGAGGCATTTCTATAACAAAAAGCCTCATTTGACAGCACATTACTCATAAAAAATAAGCTTGCCAGTAAAATTCCATATTTGTACTGATATTTTATGATGCACAGACTTGAGGCACAGTTTTTAAAAAATAAATATTAAGAGTATATGTTTAAACACAGTTCAACCTTTACAATTAAACAATTCTAGAATTTATAACAGTTTATAAAAAACAAAGGTATGTGAGGAATCCTACAGACTCCTCACTAATTCCCTGACTAAAGTCTCCTCCCGGGTGGCCAGGAAAAGGACATGCTTTCTGATTCTGACCTTGGGGGTGGTGTTCTGCAGGAGGATCACCTAGGAGGAGAAAAGGCCCAGGGAAATTAGAGGAAACTGTGAGATGAGACAAGGTATTTATCTTCCTGTAAGGAGGATGGCTCCACAATGCCAAAGTAAATAATGGCTTTTTGTAATAATCATCTTACTGTTCCACAAGATCATACATATACATTGGGGGTGTAAACAATCATAAACTCCTAGGCATTGGGAGAAATCAAAACCCTTCTAAAATGTGGGAGACCTGTAAAGCTGAATACCTCAGTAACACACAAAGGGGCAGTGAAAGGAAAATTGTGAATAACCACGGCTTCACAGAATTGCCTTTCCCTTTTCAGTCAAGGCTAATGACTAATCCTTATGATTTATATTTAAAGAATGTTATAAGGAATACCTTGGGGTTTGAAATTAAAATTACAGAAACTCAAAACCCTAACTTTTCCATTGGGGACTTAAAATCCCATAATTCCCTAAGTACTGGGATTCAGAAGAAGGCTGATAAGGTACAATATTGCTGGAGTTATCAGCTCGTTAATGCAGATGACCCACACCTGAGGGAGACAGAGAGGCTTAAAAGGCCCCTTCAAGTCGTTGTTGGAGAAGAGGAAGCAAGAAGCAGAAGCAGCGTGGTTCGTGCTGGCAGTCCAGGCAGAAGCTGGAGGAAAGAGAATACGCTGGGACCATTGCTTTGCAGATATCACCTGCTGCCCTGAGAGTGTCTTTGTATCCAGAAATATGAAGTGAAGAGGCTGCGCAGCGGGAAGAATGCAGGAGAGTGTGTCAGGTGGCTGGCATGTACCTGAGGTTCCCAAGGCTGTCTCCGGTGGCTGGCGTGCACCAGAGGGCCTCAGGAGCAAGAAGAGCTCCAATTGTAGGTGGCGTGGGTGAAGGCGGACAAACAGAAGCAGTTTTCCGGGTTGTGAGGAGTCACAGCAGCAGATGTCTTGTGAGTGGCGAGGGGAATGGAGGCGTAAGTCTTACCCAGTGAGTCCCGAGGCTGGTAGTGACCCTTGAGTGCTCCGTTTCTGCTCACGTATCACAAGTAGGCATTCAGTGAGTGAGCAACGCACACGTAGAAGTAAAAGTAGTTCTGAGAATAATTTTGAATTCCAAACTATTGCGAAGCATCAGAAGCAGCACTCATGTATGAGTAAAAGTGATTCCCAAATACATTTTGAATACCAAACTATTGCATAATACACCGAACTAGGGAAAAGCAGCAAAAACCTATTATAACAAAATCCAAATTACTGTAACTTTAAAAGTGTGATTCTGTGGGAAACCCAGCAACCACAGGTGGTGACTGTTGAGAGTCAATACCTGCAAACATTACACAAGCCAAGAGAGACTAAGACCAAGGCAAGTACAATCAAGCAAATATTGCCGACAGCAAAAGGGGGCTTATGTAAGGCCTGTAAACTATGAAACTTGTTGCCCATACATTGGCAACATATGGTAAAAGCTGGGATAAACACACATTGGTAAAAAAAAAAAAGGGAGAAGCAGAAAGAGACGCTATCCCTGTCAGTCTTTGGTTACTTGTGTAGTATGGAAACAAGAGTAGCAAAAAGGCTGTGTAACGCTCACCTGACTCCCACGGGGGCGCTGGCCTGGTTCGCGCTGCTGTGACCTCGTCTAAGGTGATGCGCAGGGTTCGGAAGACGGACTGGACCGGGCCCCAGATCTGGCTTGTCTGACTCGCAGAAGTATCCTTCTGTAGATGAGAATAGGTGGGTTAACTGTCTGCGGGGTAATGCAATCGGCCTCCCACTTACCCCTCTCACCCTCCTCAAAACCCTTCTGTGCTTCCCCGTAGCGTCTCACCTTAGGGTCTGGAAGGACGAGCTCTCCATCCTGCTTCTGATGCAGGGGCGCGTTGGTATCCAGTTACGTCACTGGATTTTCGGATGGGTGAGAACCAAACTTGCTTGGCTTCCAGGTAAGTTTTTCTATAAGTGGTTCCCCTTGTATCCATGCATTAATGTTCTAGTGCTAGTGTCTTTTTCCCCATAGGGGCCGGGGTACGGAATGCCAGGGAACAGGCACCGACCCGAGGTGAGCGGTGAAATCCTTGTGGAAATCAGGTAAGTCTTTAATGAGTGTTTTGGTAATGTCTTATCATTCACTCATTAACGCTGATGTCTTTTTCCCCTTAGGGACCGGGGTCTGAAAATGCCTGGATGCGGCGCGGACCCGAAATGAAAAGGGAATGACCCAACAGGTAAGTCTTGACATGGAGTTTTAGCTTCCCTTTTCCCTTCTTTCTCTCACCTTTGTTTTTGTCTTTTTCTCCCTAGGCGCGGGGGCGCGACTGCGAATCCGGATGGTCGCTGCTGAACATGGAGGCGCCCTGTAAAGGTGAGTAGAATGCGGCGCTGCAGCGATCGATGCGATGTGCTTTTAAAAATAAATGTCTTCCTTTTCAGGATTGTCGGCGAAATGTCTCTGGGATGCAGATTTAGCAGGTGAGGCCTTTTCCTTCTTCTGTTCTCTTGTTCCCTTCCTTTGCAGGTGATTGAGGATGCTGGCAAGTGTGGCAGAAGTCAAGATGCAGGAGCAGACACGGTGAGCGTCCAGCTGCTAGATGCAGAACAACGCGAAGCACGTGTGGCTGATCGGGTGTGGTTTAAATAGCCTTGGAAGAAGTTCCTAGAATGTGTCCTTCAATCAGGTATGTATCCTTCCCCGACCACGCCCGGGTGGTAAATGAGTCCCACAGGTAAAGTAGTTCCTTTCAGGCCTCAAGGAGGCCGGGGTTCTGCAGCATGGTCTGCATCAGGTAAGTGCACCCAAACACTTTCATAATGAGCCTGGCGCCTATGGCGCCAGGACTGACGTTTTCTATGAGCCTGGCGCCATAGGCACCAGGACGCTGTCCAAAGGGCCCCTATAAGGGGTTGCTGGGACCTTCCCCGGGGACTTGATGTCCGCTTTCGGGGACGCAGGGCCTGAGCCGGCTCCCCGGGAGCGGGCATCGTGACAGCACTCCCCCCCCCCAAGGCCCCTCCCAAGGTTGTTCCCTCCGGGGGTTTTGGTTTGTTTGGGAAGAGTCGGTGGAATTTCCTGACTAATCGAGGTGCATGCACATGGTCACTGGGTTCCCACGACCTCTCCTGAGGTCCGTACCCCTTCCAATCAATTAGGTAGAAAAGCTTTGACCTAAACATTTTTGAATCTAAAATGTTCTTCACTTCGAATTCGGGTTCCCCATCTATTTGAATAGGTTCTGGAGGTTTGAGTAGTCGGGTTCCGGGTACCACTGAAAAACAGGGTGAATTTGCATATTAGCTGGTAAATCAAGTTTAACCGCTACTGGGTTAATTATTGCCGTAATAGAATAAGGTCCCAGATATGTTGGGTTAAAAGTTCGAGGCCCTTTGAGCGGTAAATGTCTGGTAGCTAACCACACTTGATCCCCAATCTGATACGGAGGTGCTTCACTCTGATGTAGGTCAGCATTCTCCTTGTATTTTCTCTTGGATTGTTGTAAATGCGTGGTTGCCTCTTTGAAGGCTCGGGTAATGGTAGAATGCAGATGTTCTACTGCGGGCACTCCGAGGTTCTGAGGTGAGTTGAGGTTCGAGGGTGATGTCCAAACAAGGTATAAAAAGGACTATGGCCAGTTCCAGAGTCTACCGAATTATTATATGCGTATTCGGCTATCCAAAGAATGTCTTTCCAGTTGCTTTCAGATTGCTGTAACATACACCGTAAGTACTGCTCAAGGGTCTGATTTGTCCTCTCGGTCTGACCATCGGTCTGAGGGTGGTGACTGGTCGATAATCTTATGTCGATTTGTGCCATTTGACAACATTTGCGCCAGAAGTGGGAAATGAATTGGCTTCCCCGGTCAGAGATTAGTATAGATGGGAATCCATGTAGCCGAACAATATTTTCGAGGAATTCTTTGGCTAGGACAGAAGCTGAAGGTAAACCTTTCAAAGGAATGAAGTGGGCCATTTTGGAAAACAAATCCACAATTACCAGAATGGTATTGTATCCCGAACAAGGAGGCAAGTCCGTAATAAAATCCATTGATAGGGTGTGCCAGGGTGCTGGCGGTATGTCTAGAGGTTGAAGGAGACCGGCTGGTCTTTTCTTTTGACCTTTATTTTGGGCGCAAACACCACAGGACATCACAAAAGATTTAACATCTTTTCGCCAAGAGGGCCACCAGAATTGTCGTTTCACCTTTTCCATTGTCTTGGCAATACCGGGGTGTCCCTCTATTAATGTATCATGATAACCTGAAATAACTAGTTCGTGTAAATCCTTATGCGGCAGGAATAAGCGTCCTTGGTAATAAGGTAAACCATTATATATGGTAAAGTCTGATCCCTTTTGTATCCAATCCTGTAGGACTGTAGGGTCCAGGAGTTGTTTCACTCTGACTTGAATGTCTTCAAGCGTCTGTAACGAAGTCATGCCTAGAATTCTCTGTTCGGGAATTATTGGTACTGGTTCTGAGTTTGTATCAGATTCTCCCATTCCAATTCGGGATAAGGCGTCTGCTTTGCCGTTCTTGGAGCCAGGTCGATAGGTAATCACGAAATCAAATTCAGCGAAAAACAAAGCCCATCGGAGCTGCCGTGATGACTGAGCCTTGGCGGTTTTCAAATACTGTAAATTCCGGTGATCAGTGATCACCGTGATGGTATGTCGAGCGCCAAGCAGGTAATGCCGCCAGGCTTTAAAAGCGGACTTTATGGCGAACAGTTCTTTGTCAGTGATTGCGTAATTAATCTCTGGTGCCGAGAATTTTCTGGACCAAAATGCTACGGGATGCAGTTGGTTGGTTTCAGGATCTCTTTGAGACAGAACTGCTCCCATGGCTAGGCTGGATGCGTCAGTTTCGACGACATACGGGAGATCTGGACGTGGGTGTTTCAATATAGGTGCGGAGGTAAACTTAGCTTTTAAATCCTGGAAGGCCTGCTCGGCTTCTTCAGACCATTCAAAATGTTTATTTTTCCTCAAGAGTGCAGTAATGGGTTGTACTATGCGTGAAAATTCCGGGATAAACCTGCGATAGAAATTGGCAAAGCCGAGCATGCTTTGAAACCCTTTTACAGAGCTAGGTGATGGCCATTTGAGGATGGCATCCACTTTTCTTGAGTCCATTCGGACTCCTTTGGGTGTCAGGATGAAACCGAGAAACTCAACTTCTGTGGTATGGAAAACACATTTCTCCAGTTTAGCAAATAGTTTGTGTTGGCGCAGTTTTTCCAGAACTGCCATAACGTGTTTTCTGTGATCAGATTCCGAAGAGGAGTACACTAGAATGTCATCGATATAGACGACAACACAAACATCGATGAGTTCCCGAAGGACATCATTCATGAAGAATTGGAAGGCAGCAGGCGCATTGCACAACCCGAAAGGCATTACCTGGTATTCGAATAATCCATATTTTGTACGGAAGGCTGTTTTCCATTCGTCGCCTTCTTTTACTCGCACCAGATGATATGCCCCCCGGAGATCTAACTTGGTGTATATGCAAGCGTCCTTCACCTGGTCAAGGAGTTCAGGAATCAGAGGCAGAGGATAACGGTTTTTAACCGTTATCTGGTTCAATGCGCGGTAATCGATACAAGTTCTAAGGTCGCCTTCTTTTTTAGGCACGAAGAACAAAGCCGAGGATGCCGGGGACTTTGACGGGCGAATAAAACCATTGGCGAGGTATTGATCCAAATATTGTCTCAAATGCAGGTTCTCGGGTTCGGTAAGGGCATAAATCCTGCTACAAGGGGGTTGTGCACCGGGCACCAGATCGATTTGGCAATCGTACGATCGGTGAGGAGGTAACGTGTTGGCCTGTTCCTTTTGGAAGACGTCCTGAAAGTCCTGGTATTCCGGAGGTAATTGCATGGAGGTAGATGCTAGATTAATCTTCAGGTTTTCTGGGTAGCAGGTTTGTGCACAATCCGGGAAGGTTATTCTCTTAGCTCGCCAATCAATTCGAGGATTATGTGTCTCTAACCAAGGAATTCCAAGAATAACCTGAAACTGTGGAGCCTTGATTACATCAAACACAACTGCCTCCCGATGGCCGTCAGGACCAATAAGAGTCACCTCAGTAGTGGAATGTGTTACCGGTCCAGAGGCAATTTCAGTTCCATCGACTGTGGTGATGACATCTTTGCTGGTTTTAGGACGGAGAGGGAGGTTAATCCTAGAGACCAATTCACGATCCACATAGTTTCCAATAGCCCCACTATCGATGTATGCCTTTATTGCATGCAACCGCTTAGGCTTTTCTGGATCTACGAGAACCATTGGCACAATGAAATGCGAGGTCTGAGAGTTAGTTTTCAAGCTCGGCAAGCCGACCCCTACGCTTGTCGGGCTGAGTCGTTTCCCGAAACAGAGTCTTCATGGTTTTTATCAGCGGCTCCTACCGCTTTTCGGGGCGGTTTTGCCGGGCAATCTCGTAGAAAGTGTCCAGAGTTCCCACAATAAAGACATAATTTTAACTGCCGCCTCCTTTCACGTTCCTTTTGAGTTAAGGGTTCTTTAACCCCTCCAATTTGCATAGGCTCAGAGACATCAACTCCCTTGGGGTTAGCGTGGTCCCGGGTCTCAAACCTGGACCGATCTGTTTTTCTGTTTTGAAGTCTGTGATCCAATTGGACCACTAAGTCTATATATTCTGTGCATTCTTGGAGCGGATTTACAACTTGGGCCAAGACATCTTTAAGTTCTCCGCGTAGACCTCGATAAAATAACGTGACTCTCTTATCCTCTGGCCATCCCGTTTCCACAATTAGTCTATTAAAGGTTGCAATATAGGATAGGAGGTCCTGATTGCCCTGTCGCAGGGATAGAAGTTCGTCATCCAGAGCCTGCCCCTGAGAGTGTCGAGCAAATAACCTTTCCATGCTTGCTTGAAATCCTTGAAAATCACGGAGAATCGGGTCATCTTGAGTAACCAGTGGAACTGACCAATCGGCAGCGCAGCCGCTGAGATATGACAATACAAAGGCTTCTTTGGTCTGATCATTAGGGAAGGCCCCAGGTCTGCATAGGAAGTGCAAACGACACTGATTCATGAATACGGCGAATCGTTTGGGGTCCCCAGCAAAGCGTTCAGGTGGGGCCAGCGGCATGTTTCCAGGTAGATTCATCTGCACAGGGTTACTGGGAACCACAGGAGCGGGGTTCCCTCTGGAACAGGGTAGAGGAGTTTGTCCAGCTTGACCTTGCAAAAGCTGTCTGGCCAGGTCATCAGTTCTTTCCTTTGATATTATTAATTCCCTCTTGAGGGCATCAGTCTCTTGACGAGCGGCATGTACTTCGGCCCGTAATTCCCCCAGTAATTGGGCCAACTGATCAGTCTCAGAAGTTTCCATAGCGCCTGGGTGGGAATTTGTAGGAAGGCTTCGCGTTCTGTAACGCTCACCTGACTCCCACGGGGGCGCTGGCCTGGTTCGCGCTGCTGTGACCTCGTCTAAGGTGATGCGCAGGGTTCGGAAGACGGACTGGACCGGGCCCCAGATCTGGCTTGTCTGACTCGCAGAAGTATCCTTCTGTAGGTGAGAATAGGGGGTTAACTGTCTGCGGGGTAATGCAATCGGCCTCCCACTTACCCCTCTCACCCTCCTCAAAACCTTTCTGTGCTTCCCCGTAGCGTCTCACCTTAGGGTCTGGAAGGACGAGCTCTCCATCCTGCTTCTGATGCAGGGGCGCGTTGGTATCCAGTTACGTCACTGGATTTTCGGATGGGTGAGAACCAAACTTGCTTGGCTTCCAGGTAAGTTTTTCTATAAGTGGTTCCCCTTGTGTCCATGCATTAATGTTCTAATGCTAGTGTCTTTTTCCCCATAGGGGCCGGGGTACGGAATGCCGGGGAACAGGCACCGACCCGAGGTGAGCGGTGAAATCCTTGTGGAAATCAGGTAAGTCTTTAATGAGTGTTTTGGTAATGTCTTTTCATTCACTCATTAACGCTGATGTCTTTTTCCCCTTAGGGGCTGGGGTCCGAAAATGCCTGGATGCGGCGCGGACCCGAAATGAAAAGGGAATGACCCAACAGGTAAGTCTTGACATGGAGTTTTAGCTTCCCTTTTCCCTTCTTTCTCTCACCTTTGTTCTTGTCTTTTTCTCCCTAGGCGCGGGGGCGCGACTGCGAATCCGGATGGTCGCTGCTGAACATGGAGGCGCCCTGTAAAGGTGAGTAGAATGCGGCGCTGCAGCGATCGATGCGATGTGCTTTTAAAAATAAATGTCTTCCTTTTCAGGATTGTTGGCAAAATGTCTCTGGGATGCAGATTTAGCAGGTGAGGCCTTTTCCTTCTTCTGTTCTCTTGTTCCCTTCCTTTGCAGGTGATTGAGGATGCTGGCAGGTGTGGCAGAAGTCAAGATGCAGGAGCAGACACAGTGAGCGTCCAGCTGCTAGATGCAGAACAACGCGAAGCACGTGTGGCTGATCGGGTGTGGTTTAAATAGCCTTGGAAGAAGTTCCTAGAATGTGTCCTTCCTCCAATCAGGTATGTATCATTCCCCGACCACGCCCGGGTGGTAAATGAGTCCCACAGGTAAAGTAGTTCCTTTCAGGCCTCAAGGAGGCCGGGGTTCTGCAGCATGGTCTGCATCAGGTAAGTGCACCCAAACACTTTCATAATGAGCCTGGAGCCTATGGCGCCAGGACTGATGTTTTCTATGAGCCTGGCGCCATAGGCGCCAGGACGCTGTCCAAAGGGCCCCTATAAGGGGTTGCTGGGACCTTCCCCGGGGACTTGATGTCCGCTTTCGGGGACGCAGGGCCTGAGCCGGCTCCCCGGGAGTGGGCATCATGACAGGCTGCCCTTCTGGGAAGAGATATGCAGAAGGAGAGTGAAGAGGAACAGACGTGTACGTCATTGATAGACTCCACCCCCTCACCTCCGTCATACTGGATGAAGGACAGGAAGACACTGTGTATGATACCTGTTATAATTCCAATACTGCATCAGGTGTATCAGAGACGTTATGCACTCAGACAATCGTGCCGAAAGTACCCTCGCATTTGGTGTCATAAGGAGAAGCTGCAATGATGCACCTAAAACAATATAAAAATATTTAGAGAATGAAGATATAACTGATGAAGCAAAGTAGCATACATACAAGTGAGAAGGGACCATATATACAAAGGAGATAAGTAACCAGATGAGTAATACATGTATATACACAGAAACGCAAGGTAGGTGAGCCACATAGAAGCTTGCTGCAGTAGAAAATATAACATGGGTAAAGCGGCTATGTTGGAAACATGGATGCCAGCTCTCAATGACAGTAAGCGAAGAGCTTGAAGGAGAGAGACCAGTGCTGCAGAGCTGACAGAGACTGAAATGCAAATCTGTGCATGAACAAAGAATAGCTGTTTGCCAGAGATCAAGGATGCCACAGGGAGAAGCTAATGAAGGGTACAAGGGGAGTTAACGAGGATAAGCAATGCACGCAGGACATATTTCTCTTAGATTAAGTAAATGAGCGAACATTTGCGAATGCCAAGTTTTGACGATTAAAGATGCAGAAAAGTATATATGTGAACGAACAACCAAATCTCCAGAGGCCGAAGAGTGCAATGACGCCCAAGATAATTGAATCAAATAGCACTAAATAAAAGGTGAAATTGACAAAATCATGGTCTCCTCACAGGAGGTGTAAGACCAGAAAACAAGGCCTATACATGAGCTTCAAGCCAAGATAACGGTGTACCTTAACTCCCTTAAAGTTCCAGAGAAGAGAACATCCAGCAAGGTCAAGTACAAAGAAGAAGCCTTGGCTGAAGGCATGGCTGATGAGAGATGGCAGATTAAATGGGTAAGAGAGCCGTAGTCTGACGTTGTTCTCTGCATCTGTGTTTCATTTTGCTTAACTACTGCTAGTGAGCCAAGTGTCCAAGGTTGGGAGAGGATGCCAACCTATCATGAGGGCATATGCAAAGATGAGCATAACCTGTTGCTTGGGCCAATCTGCTGCTGTTATGCTGCTATAATTTGTATTATACATAGTTAGATGAAGTCCGAGGCTTGTCCGCAAGAGAAGGGGCAGCCAATAATGTTACTAACACTGATGGACACTCTGGGCCTCATTAGGATGCCTGTGCTCCTGTAATGAAGTGTGCCGGTACGGGACTGGCACGGTTCATTACGGGATGCGCAATTACGACGTTCCCTTGCGGGACCCGGAACGGATGTCTGGTTATTAGCTCCATCCCCATTCCCATTGAGCCCTATGGGGGCTCAAATGGGAATGGGGATCGGTTCCTTCAAGGAGGAATTACCGGGTCCTCCAATGTTGGAATGACCCGGTTATTCCTCATTGAAGGAACCTGGTGCTGGAACACGGTATGGAGGCAGCCATGCCCTTATTAAGGGCATGGCTACCTCTATACTTGTAATGAGGCCATATAAGTAGATAAGTTCCCCTAACCAACCCTCCATCCGATAGGTTTCATTATTTGCCACGTAGGAGGACGTCATAACTGACGCACATCAAGGTATAAAACATTGTGTACCTGAAATGTAACTGAGAGTGTGTGGACTACGACTTGTTGTTCGCCAGATTTCCCCACTTTATTGAACTGATAATAAAGTAGTACTTTGCCATATTCTTTGAGTCTGTCTGGTTATTTGGGTCCGAGATACATTTTTGGGCAATTCCATTCTGCGCATAGACACATCCAAAAAGTGCTAATGCACAAGAGTATTATCATTTTCAGAGGAGTTTTAAAGAACAGCAATGTAAATCTTGGTTTCCCTGAAGAGTAGTTAAAAGTTTTAATGCTGCAATTTGCTGTATACTGTGAAGCTGTTTTGAACCTCTTGTCAGTTGATATTACCCACAAAAGCACTTGTTGCGGTGAAATGCTGTTCGGGCATGGGAGTAACACAGGTGTGAACTAAGGTTTTGGGCCTGGCATAGAAGTAGACTAGGTGGTAGTTGAACACGTGCTTCAAGGTGGTCCTGATAGAGACCATTTATGTTGTTTGTGGTGCTGAAGGAAGAACTGTGTGAAGCTGTTAGAAAGCAGCAATATTTCTTTAGAAGTGAGCATTGATGAGAAATCATCCTGACCAAGACAATTATTGTTGCTATTGATGAACTGAGAAACTTTTCAAGGAAGAGGAAGAGCCTTATGTTTAGTGTGTTGGAACTTTCTGCTGACAAATTGAAGTTGCATCGAACTGTGTTGGAACTTTGTTGCAAACTAGGATTTCCTTTTTCTTTAACTGTAAAGCAGAATCACGTTTAAGACTGGGGAAGGGGAATTCACCCAGGTTATGAAGAGAGACTGTGGTTGCATTGTGAACCCAAGCAATATTATTTTAAATTGCCATGGATTTCCTTGTTCATTAGTTTATGTAACAGTGCGAGGGACAGATGTCCTTTTGTTAGTGTGTTTCCTTTAGTTTATTTTAGGTAGTTAAATCCTCTGCAGGGTAGGAATAGTGAGGCATTCGTCCAAACTTTGAATATAATAAAATGCCGTTTGTTGATAAAACTTCACAAAGTGATCTACCGCACAGTTCTGACCCCTCACATATGGTGTCAGAAGTGGGGTAGGAATCACTTGATACAAACTGGGCATCCAATATATATATGGCAGATTCTGATAAGACATAGATTGAGTCTGAAGAAGATTGGTATGGTCATACCTTCCTCTTCTTAAAATGTATAAGTCCCCAAAATCCCTTGTTCTGATGCCTCCCTTAGTAGTGAGGAAATTAATTATAGTTCTTTTTCTATCAAAGGCACCAGGAGCATAAGAGATATCCCTTGTAATCAATGGCTTCTTAAAATAAAGGTGGGACTACATTTGTTAAACTCGCAGGGCAAGCTATTGCTCCAAAAAGACAACCCATAGAAGGAATACATATCATCTATTACTTCCCCAGACTTATATTAACCCCGGGATGGATAAACTTCTAATTTATCTAATGTTAGAGATAGAGTTATATCTGCTTACATTATGCCTGATCATGGACCAAGGTTCAAAGTATATCCTCTAATTTCTAGCGGTAAGGAGCTGAAGTTCATGATCTTAAATTTTTCACCAACTCCTCATGAGATCCGTAGAGGAGACAGAGTTGGGAGGTTAATATATGATGTTGCTTGGGAATCTTGGAATCAGGAAGAGATCAGACCCCTAAATACATCCCATAGGCTACAACAGATCAGTTCTGAATTGGAAAGCAATGGTGCTAGTCAGTTAAACAGGAAAGAAAGGAGGAAAACATGGAATATTGTTTTGAAAGGAGTCCCACAACAAGGGAAGAAAGATCTTGCCCTCACCCTGAAACTCTAAACAAGGAACAGTTAGACGACTCATGGGGTTCAGAGGTTGACCAGGACCTTAATATGGAATCTAGAAATCTGCAGTCTGGTTGTAATAAAATCAAAAGTAACCAGGAACTTTTGCCAGCTAAGCCTGGAAGTTTTTCATCTACTGACTATTATAAAGTGCTGTCCCCATCTCTAGCTACATCTCAGAGAGCAATGGCCGAGTCGATTGAGGATAAAATCTGTAAAGAATTTTAAAACTTAAAATTTCTGAAAGTTATGTCTCCAATAATTTGAGTTGCTTATGATGTGGAAGTTTTATGCATCCTGTATACAGAAATGTTGCCCAAATCCCTTGTGCCTTGGGGGATGAGTGGAGAGAGGAAAAGTGTGAGCTTTCTGAAGAGAGTACAACACCCACGCTATACCCATGAACTTATTATGAAGGAAAACCTAATGTAATGTTGTCTACTGGAGAGATGAATAGTTGTCGGGTCCCTGTAGTACTGCAGGGGAAAACCATTTGGGCTCAGTTGGATACAGGGAGCAAAGGCTCTGCGGTACAAGCTAATATTCTTCCACCAGATTGGGAAAGTATAGGTCAAAAGACTATAGGTTGTATCCATGGACAGACAGAAGGGCACCCCTTAACTAAAATTGAGATCACTATTCTGGGAAAACCCATATCGGTGCTGGTGGCAGTAATACCTAATATCTTTCTACCCCAATGATCTTAGGTAGTGCAATTACCCATTTTGATGAATGGGGTTTTCCAGTAGCACAGATAAAAGTGAAATTATTTAAGAACTTTAATCAACCATCAACTGAATTATATCCCTTCTATTGTCCCCAAAAGTCTTGGAGCCGAGAAGAGTTGTTCATAGAGGAGCCAGTCTGAGAATGGAAAGCATGTGAATTCATTATGATTGGGGGAGGCTTAAGGTGGAGAAGAGGTAAAGGAACCTGCACTGGGAGGTCAGGTCTTAAGGGGAAGGGTATGTGATGAATCTTATGGACTCCTCACTAATTCCCTGCCTAAAGTGTTCTGCAGGAGGATTACCTGGGAGGAGATAAGTGCCAGGGGAATGAGAGGAATCCATAGTATTAGTCTTCCTCTAGGGAGGATGGCTTTGCAATGCCATAGTATGTAATGGCATGTTGTAATAGTCATCTTGCTGTTCCACGAGATATACATATACATAGGGGTGTAAACAATCATAAACTCCTATGCCTTGGAAGAAATCAAAACCCTTCTAAAATTCAGGAGACTTGTAATGCTGAAGACCTCCCTAACACCCAAATGGGCAGTGAAAGGATAATTGTGAATAACCACGTCTTAAAAGAAACGCCTTTTCCTTTTCAATCACAGCTAATGACTGATCCTTATGATGTTACTTTAAAGAATATTATAAGGAATCAATTGGAGTTTAAAAGTAAAATAACAGAAACTCAAAACCATAGTTTTTCCATTGGAGACTTCAAGTCCCATAATTCCTTAAGTACTGGGACGAAGAAGAGGGCTGAAAAGGTACAATGTTGCAGGAGTGGTCAGCTCATTAATGCAGATGACCCACACCTGAGGGAGTCAGAGAGGCTTACAATGCCCCCTCTGGTGCACGCCATAGGGCTGTTGTTGGAGAAGAGCAGAGGAATCAAGCAGAAGCTGTAGAAAAGAGAAGATGCCAGGACCACTGTTTGGCAGATATCAGCTGTCGGTCCTGAGAGGGTCTGTGTCTCCAGAAAACTGAAGTATATAGGTTACGCAGCGGGAGGCGTGTAGGAGGAAAGCTTACCCCATGATGACCTGATCTGAAGAGGGTGCGCACAAGGAATCATGTAGGAGGCTGTCTCCGGTGGCTGGTATGCACCCGAAGGCCTCAAGGCTGTCTCCGGTGGCTGGCGTGCACCAGATGGCCTCAGGAGCAAGAGGAGTTCTAATTGTAGGTGGCATGGTTGAAGGCGGACTAATAGAAGCAGTTTTCTAGCTTGTGTGGAGCTACAGCAGCAGAAGTCCTGTGAGCGGTGAGGGGAATGGAGATGCACATCTTAACCAGTGAGTCCACAGGTTAGTAGTGAACCTGGAGCTCTCGGTTTCCGCTCGCATGTCAGAAGCAGGTGTTTGGTGAGGAAGCAACACTCGTGCAGAAGTAAAAGTAGTTCTGAGAATAATTTTGAATTCCAAACTATTGCGAAGCAGCACTCGCGTATGAGTGAAAGTGATTCGCAAGTTAATCAGATTGTAAGTCTCTCAGCAGCATAGAGCATAAGAGACCTGCCTAAACAAAGGGGCAATGAGTATGTGTATCACTCTAGTACATACACATTTATTTATTTTTTGTGCATTTGTTAGGCGCTTATAGAATAAGTCAATTTTGTTTCAAAGCGCCCACAGGGCAACAGGGAGGGAACATGGGATTGAAAAACAATGAATACAGTGGAAGATAAAGACAGACCTCCTATGCCTTGTGAGTATTCAGAACATGCAAGTGTAGCGAGAAGATGGCAAGGGGGTGTTTGGGGGTAAGTGCTGGAATGTCTGTGCTGGCCGGTGAGCAGCAGATGAAGTATATTGTATGGTAAGTGCTATGCGGCCTGGGGCCGCATTGGGTAGAAAGTGCCGAGGCAAGTCTGAGACATGTAACTGAGTTTTTGGAAGGATAATGAAGCCGCTGACGAAGTTCTATAGATACATTAGAAAAATATAGAAATGAAACATGTTGGGATAATAAAGTGTAAGTAGATTTCTAAGAGATCTACAAACTAATTGTAATATTTGCACATTTTATGTGGTTTCATTCAGCATGGTGACACTTTTGCACATTTCACTTTATACTTGTTTTGATCATATTATGGTTTTTAAATGGGCTGATGTATATACTTCTATATAGTATGTTTGTAACTATTCCTTCAGGTAAAACTGATTGGTGATCATGAAATCATTTATCGATTATTAAAAATTCAGAGTAACTGTATTTCTTGGTTACAAATTTGTTTGACTCTACCTATACTAGCAGTCCAGGTTGGGTTTGTATACACAGAAGCTTGTTTCACCAGGGACAACTCCTTGCTGCTTTATCAAATACCCTGGAATCTCCTATATTATATTCTAGAGAGTTAATACCTGCATGGATTGCCCAAGCAAAGAGAGACTAAGACCAAAGCAAATACAATCGAGCAAATATTGCCAACAGCAGAAAGGTGCTAATGTAAGATCAATAAGCTCTGAAACATGTTGCCCATACTTTGTACAACATATGCTAAAAGCTGGGATAAACACACATTGGTAAAACCAAGGGAGAACCAGAAAGAGACCCTATCCCTGGCAGTATTTGGTTACTTGTGTAGTGGGAAAACAAGAGTGGCAAAAAGGCTGCCCTCCTGGGAAGAGGTATCCACAAGGAGATGAGCATCATTTTCAGAGGAGTATTATGATATGATATGGTATTCCTAACGCATCTATGCACAAGTGTTTCAAGGCGTGACGAGGCAAGGGAGGGGGAATAGAGGGATGACAGAGACAACGATCTTACTAGGCCAGGTAACATTGAGATTGTGCACGCGCAGGGGACGGGGGAAGGGGAAAAATGTGGGGGCAAGGGGAGGGGGCAGTGCAGTACATGGGATTGACAGTAAAAAATAAAAGCCAAAGAAAGAGATCTACCACCAACTTGTTGCTTGGAGAAGCAATTGACCTTTGGGGAGTTGGAGGTGGATGAATGAAGAGCTTGAGAAGGATGATATTTAGGAAGAGAATGTTGAAGGTATTGAGGCCACAGAAGTCCTTGTGGACAATGCAAAGGGTTTTTAACTTAATCCTCGCAGCCACTCGGAGCCAGTGCAGAGATTTCAGTCTTGGAGAGATACGATCCCTGAGCTAGAGGCCAAGGACAAGTCTCGCAGTCCTATTCTGGATGAGTTGCAGAGGGCAGAGAGTAGAAGCAGGCAGATTTAGAAAGAGACTGTTGCAGGAGTCCAGCCTAGCTAGAACCAGCAGTGACCTTCTGGGGGAAGGAGAGAAAAGGAAGAATACCTCTGAGGAGTTTTAGCTGGTAGTGTGACTTCTTAGAGTCGTCACAGATGTGAGGATAGAAGGAGAATGTGGAGTTGAAGATGACCCTGAGGTTTTTAGCCTCACAGGTGGGAGCAGGAAGAGGACCAAGAGAGGCCGGCCAGAGATTGACAGGAAAGGAGGCAATAGGTGTGCCGATGAGGAGAATCTTGGTCTTACGGCATTAAGGCAGAGATCACTGGCGGCACACCACTGCTGGATAGTAGGCAGACAGTCAGAGATGAGAAAATGAGAAGAGGTGGCGGAAGGGAGCCTGAAAATGAGTTGAGTGTCATCTGCATAGCACTGAATATTGTGGCAGAGAGCGGCAATGCGGTGGGCAAGAAGTGGCAGATATTGGTTGAACAGCCAGGGAGAGAGACTAGACCTCTGGGGAACACCACAGGAAGAAATAGAGATATAGGAGAGGAAGGACCCATGTTAGACCTGGGGAGGGTCGATCAGAGAGGAAAGAGGTCAGCCAAGCCAGGGCCTGACCGGTGATACCCAGGTTATCACGGAGACAGGTGAGCAGGATGGCATGATTGAAAGTGTCAAATGCAAAAGAGAAATCAAGTAAGATGAGGACACAGGTGGTGTTGGAATCAAGGTTGGAGAGCAGGTCTACACAGATGTTCAGGAGAGCAGTTTCCGTGCTTCTGGTTCCTGGCAGCTCTGAAACCAAACTGATGGTCATGGAGACAACCAACAGATTCAGTGTGACGATAAAGCTGGGAGATGGCCAGCTTTTCAAGGGGTTTGCCCAGGAAAGGAGTGATGGAGATTGGGCGATAGTTAGACGGGCAGGACGGGTCGGCAGAGGGTTTCTTAAGAAGAGGGTGCACAAGGGAGTGCTTCAGGTGGAAGGGAAGACTCCAGTGGCAAAGGAGTGGTTACAAAAGTCAGCCAGAGCAGGGGCCAAGGCGTCAATGATGGAGGAACAGGGGTGAACCTGTTTTTATGAGACTTTCCAACAGATAATTACAAAAGCTACAGCATCCGTCCACAAGATTCCATTTTTGGCGAGTACCAGTAACTTCTATAGTAAATAGCAAATTTAAATGTAATCTGAGGAGGTGACCTCTAAACACTTTTTTTAAAAAAAAAATGTATTTGCTTATATAGCGCGCAGAACCCAAGGGTATCTGGGTGCTTAACATAGGTACATAGTTACAATAATATCCAAAAACAGTAGATAATACAATACGAAATACAAGGTAATTACAGAGATATGCAGATATAGTTGCAATAATCTACAAAAAAAGTAGATAATACATTAAGAAATACAAGGTAGTTACAAAGATATACAGAGGTGCAAAAAATGTACAAGAATTACAGGTTCAGAACATACTTGAGGTAGAGGATTGCAGCAGTTCAAGGTGACCTATGAGGGTATCATACCTAAGCTATAGGCAAAGTCGGTGAGGATGCTAGGACGTGGTCGTGATGATAAGCAAAGGTCCTTAATTTGATTGCAAAAACATCCAAAGTTTTCGCTTTGTTCTGGAAGGGTAGGGACATAGGTTCGGACCCTAGTGCCGTAGGTAGCTTATTCCAGGTCTTAGCTGCAACCACCGGAAAGCTGGATCTACCTGCTTTGATGAGTTTATATTTCGGGATGTTGAGACAGTGGGTACAGTTGGATCTAGTGGGTTTAGAGGGTTCCTTTCTAGAGAATTTGTTTATCAGGTACTTCAGGGCTGAGTTGTTGAGGCACTTATGGGTGATCATATGTGTTCTGAAGGTGATCCTATCTTGGATAGAGAACCTGTTGGTGTTTCGTCTGGTTTGTGAAATGTGGCTTGTGCGGGGGATATTAAGAGCAGTTCTAAGAGCATTATTTTGCAGGACTTGTAGTTTGTGGAGGTTCTTCTGGCTGGTGCCCAATTAGAGAGTGTTGCAATAATCCAGTTTGGACAGTATGAATGCTCTTTCAAGGTGATGCAGCTATCAGTAGTCAAGAAAGGTCTGCAGGCGTTAAGAGACAAGGACACTTCCCCAGTTACTTATAACTTGACAAGGAAACTTCCCCAGATACTTTGGTAGAGAGTTATCAGGTTTGGCTTTGTCCTTAAGATTTGAGAAGACGTTATGTCTAATGCATTCCAGGCATGTATTCCTCCAATCAGATATCCAAAGCTTTTCTCTTTCTCTAACTGGGTTGTTAAGCAATAACTCTAAGTCAATATCTGAAGAGCCCAGATAGTCAGAACAGCCTTTGACCCATGATTTAAGAATAGCATTTGAATTGGATAGAATTGCTTCCTTAAAAAGTGGAAACAGAGTTCTGCTGAGCCAGGAAGCATTAACACAGAAGTGTCAAGGCCTTCCGTTTAGCTAACACTGATAGAGATAGAAGGCCCAGCTCATAATGAACTAGTTGGATCAGCACACTCTATAAAACTCTTTTTCAGAAAAGACCTTCTAGTCCCATACACTCTGTATAAAGGGTTTCTAATTTGCATAGAGCTTCATATGTTAGCATCTGGACCACGTTCTGTTTATAGAAGGTCAAGACCGGGCAGAGTGACTCTCGACCAAATTTATGATTGATAAATAAACCCTGGGATGCTGCTAAGCGGGCCATATGGAGAAGGGAATCAGCGTAGGGTTTGTGTCTACAATTATTTACGCAGATGCCCAAAAACCTATATTAATTCACAACAACCAAGGTTGCCCCGTATATATGTGTACCATATATAGCAAAACATATTGCAGACTCTATTTGGTTGGAGATTTAGAACATTAGACTTTGCCGCATTCATCTTAAGACCATGTCTATCAGCATAAGCTTCCAAAGCCAATAATTGTTCCTGCAATCCAACCGTTGTATGGTCCAAAAGCAACAAATAATTTGCATAAAATAGTCACTGGATTGCGTGGCTATGCAGTCTAGGGGGTTAGGACATCTCCCAAATTTATAATAAAATAATTAAAAAGAGCCAGGGCCAGGATACAGCCCTGCTTCAGACTGCGAAAAGTTGGAATTAACTGCCAGAGTTTTCCAGTGAGATCAAAGCGAACTTGCAAGGAGGTATTGGAATATAATTCTTGCATGATGGTTATCAGATGTTCTGGGCAATGTTATCCCTCAGCTTTTTCTAAAGAAGATCTCTGTCCACTCCAGTTGAAAGCGGTCTGAAAGTTAATGAATGCTATATGGAGGGTCGTTTTCTGGATCCAAGTAGAGGCATTCAAGGAAGCTCCCAAGCCAGCAAAAAAACAAAATTAGTGCAAATCAAAATGGGAACTAGCCCTTATCCAGGCAAACAATTCTCTAAGGACGATTGAAGCAAACATCTTTCCAGGAGTATCAAGAAGTGCTATATGACAATATTGTTTTGGAGAGGTCATATAGCCCTTCTTAAAAATGGGCACATTGATTGGCTTCCGCTAGGAAGATGGGATACATCTGGTCTTAAGTATCTGCCTAAAGAAGCTAAGCAATATCTCCACCCAGATATCAGGATTTGCTTTAAACATTTTGTTCAACAAGGCGCCAGGTGTCCTAGAATTACCAGATAGAGATCTGATACTGTGTTCACCCTCATAATGGTGGGTGTGTTAATAGCCCAAAAATTCGTCCAATTTACAGCCCATTTGCTTGTTGGAATATTCTTGGTTATACTGATCTGTTGCTGCAGAGTGGTGTGCAAAAACACAGTCACGTGGTGTTAGCACGAAAGGGCACAGGACAGGCTGACCTCCTTTCTCACTGACCATCCCTCCCAGGTCATCCTGAGCTTTTTATCCTCTTCTACCTCCATCTCCACCTGTGGCGTTCCCCAGGGCTCTAATCTCTCACCCTAGTTCTTTACCGTTTATCTCTCTTGCGTTGCTCAATGTATCTCCACTTTCTCCCCTCACTTCCAGGGTTATGCAGATGACACCCAACTCTTCTTCTAACATTCCTCTGATGCTCTCCCCACTTCCTCTACCATTACCGACTGCCTATCTGCAATCCAGTCCTGGTGTTCCTCCTCCTCTCTGTCTCTATGCCAGCAAGACTGAGATTCTTCCTATTAGGATCCCCACTCCCCTTTTCCTCCCTTTACTCTGGCCACCCTCTACAGGCTCTGCCCCTTCTCCTGCATCTTACGCCAGAAACCTTGAAGTCATCTTCAACTCCTCTCTCACTTTCCTCCCTCACATCTTGGACCTTGCCAAGAAGGCCCATGTTCAAATCCACCTCCTCCCAGGTATACTTCATTTCCTCACTTTTCCCCAGAAGCTCAATGTCACTAGAGCTCTGGTACTCTCTAGGCTGGACTACTGCAACAACTCTCCCCCCCTCTCCAACTTGTCCAGTTTCTGCAAGAATCAAATTCAAATCCCCCTGCATCATCCATAAGACTGTCTGGGGCTGAGGACCAATCTATCTACAACTTGCTCTCACTAAATACTTTCCTTTCAGATATTTACGCTCCTCCGGCTCCAACTCTCTGCATGTCAGGTGCTTTGCTAAGCAGGGAGCTGGTGGCAGATCTCTCTCCTCAGCTGGTTCCCTCCTCTGGAGCAGCCTCCCTCTTCCTCTTCAGCCGGATCCCCTCAAATTCTGGAATGTCCTCAAGACTTTCCTCTTTACATCTCCTTCCCCATTTCACTCTAGTGCTTGTACCCCACAGTTGCTGAGATTGGTGACCTAGGATCTTATGTGTCCTTCCATGTCCTGGCCTCCCTCCCAAGTGCCCTCAGCCTGCTGCCCCATCCCAGCACTTGCTTTCGGGCACCCACTAGCCTGTCTTCTCACAGGCTTGCACATATTATTGTCAGATGATCACTCTGTACCAAGCTATCTCTGACAGGTACTTACAGTTGCACACAACTGACTCCTTGGCACTTCCCTCTGGGAAACTCTTGCACTTACCCCCTTCCCTGTCCCTTCTCGCTCTCCCTGGACTTGCGCATTCTGAATTCTCACAAGGCTTAGTAAGGACCGCCCCTTTCCTGTTCATTAGTTTTCTATTTGCTTTTGTTCCCATGTTCTTTCTCCTTTTCCCTGTGGGCGCTTTGAAACACAAATTCTTATTGTATAAACGCACAATAAATAAAATAAACTTAAAATAAATTAAAACACACACGCTGAGCGTTTATCCATGCAAAATCTCAGGAGTGCTTGGAACTAGTACTGAAGCTCTGCCCTGCTTTTTGCTCAGGATTATTACTCCTTCAATTGAAAAACCCCCTTCAGCACCACCTGTGTCTTACTTTTCAAACTGATCTCACTCCTGGCTTCCTGGACTATCCACAACTGCTAAGTTCCTGCTTTTGCACTCTACACAAAATTCTGTAGATGGCTCTTGCATTCTTATACCATGATTAATTCTGCAGTCTGGGAAAACAAGGAAGACCACTTTTTCAGACAATGAACTGACTATCCTAGTCAATAGAATTGGGAAGCAGGAGGTACTTCCCTTTGGGTTTTTGATGGCCGAGGCACCACTGCACCTTAAGACAATTCTGTGGGAAACCATCCATGCATAGTTCAATTTGCTGGCTTTGTCCATAAAAAGCAGGGTAACTACCTGAAGAGGCAGGTCTTCTGAAAACACCTCAGGAGCCACCAGAATCCAATCTTCAGAGCCTGCCGCCCCCTACCATGCCTGCCAAAGATGTCTCCAAACTACTGAGCGCATTGTGAAGCTCTCTGAATCCTGAGGGAAAAGGGAATTGAATACAGTAACACACAAGCCCTCTGCAGGGTTGTAGCTCAGCATCTCTTAGATAATGGCATAACAACAGACTTAGGCAAGACATCCTGAATAGGTGAAATATTGAGCAGAACATTAAAAAGGAAAAACATAAAAACCAGGTGAAACATTGAACCTGGGCGCTATTTTAATTGCTGTTATTTCATGTTCTTCCAGTATCTAGAGCCCATTTTGTGCTTACAAATAACAGAGGCTCGGAACCATACACTCCTTGACAAAAAAATAGTTATACAGTAACAATATCCACTGCTACGATAGCCATTTTAACAAATAAATGTCATTCTTTAGGAAGGTTCGGTGCACAAAATAAATCCATGTACGATTCATAAACGAACAAGATGATATGCTGATATACCAATACAATAAAATAATAAAACAAAGTCGTGTTTGTTTGTGGGTTTGTATGTGGCATTCTTGGGGACATAACTCCTCATGAACGGTGCTGTCCGGTGTCATGAATTTTGCATGGAATATTCTTTATTCGATTGCTAAATTAATCCAACTATTTCTGGCTCTATAGTTTATCCCGTTTCCGAGATAACTAATCTTTTTTGTTTTTTGGCTTCGTCTTTTGGCATTACGTTTTGTGATGTTACACAACCATCTACAGGTAATTTGTGGAAAGTGCTTATTATCGCGCACCAAAGCTGAAACATGACCAACACCTGATTCATTTCTATCTCAAAATTTTGTAAAGGACAGCTACTTCACCCTCATGACATCAAATGGAATTTTGCTTCAATTTGAAGATGACATTATCCCACCTGCATCAAAACAAAACATTGAAAGCTAAAACATGGTCAATATTCTGAAGAAGGAGGATCTCAAGACCATGAAGCTGATATAATTCAACATGCTTTGAGGCAGAACAATGAAAGTGCTGAAGAACCCGAAGCAAGACTTACAAATTGTAGAATTTGTTCTGCTAAAAAAACAAAGTAACAAAACTGTGGAAGAAACTGAAACACAACTTGCTGTTAAGAGAATTAGTGCTGCTGAACAGCGAAGGAATGAAACTGCTGAATAAACTAATGCGAGACATACTGATCTGAGAATTTGTGCTGCTAAAAAACGAAGCAATGAAACTGCTGAAGAAACTGAAGTGAGATTTACCGATCAGAGATTTAAAAATCTGAGAATTGAAATCCTGGGCGAAGCTGGGTATTTAAGCTAGTCTAGATATAAAAAAAGTCAGTGTGTTAGCTTGTTTGTGATGGGATTTATGGTGAAGCGTTGTTCCTTATACAATTCCACACGGTTTCACTAATCTGCACCAATTTTTGCATAGTTACCTGTTAGGACCCTCCGGACATTACTGGCTACATGACATTTGGACACCCCAACCTGTTCCCTGGATTTCAGCAAAAATAAAATGTGTTTGTGGGGTTGTGGCTTGGCGAAGTGTTGTTCCTTACACAGTTCCACACTCTTTCATCAATCTGCACCAACTCTTGCATAGTTACCTGTTAGGACCCTCCAGACATTACTAGCTACATGACCTTTGGACATATCACCCCTTGCTCGGGATTTCAGCCCCTTCACACGAGAGACAGTTGACTGAAATCGGTGAAACATCAATGTGGTCGTAGAAGGACCGGTCTCAACACGAGGAACAAAACTCAAGGTATAGGCAGTAGGATGCACAGATTCTAAGATATTTGCACTGAAATACACCAAAATGTACTGCACCAAGCCAGGGTGAGGTGACAGGTGGGAGAGAGCACAGAGGTCCCAGTACGCAGCAGCACACCAACTCTTGCCTCCCTGCAACATCTGTTCCGGGGTATGTCAGACCATCACACGCACCCATTCTCAGTGCAGTTTACTTTAGGGTGCAAATCACATCAAGTGATAAGCGAACTGGAACAGTGATCTACAAGATCAGTGTTATCATATCTGTCTACAGAACCCATCCGGAGAACGGGTTCTTCTGCTAGTGAATAATAAATACATAACATCCATATATACAAATTCAAGGGACAAGAAATGATCCAAGTTATGTTGTACACTCTTTAAATGTACATCCTAGATCCAAATCTTGTATAACCATTTAGGAGCAAGAGTCAACAATTTTTCAATCCAGAAATCTCTTGCTTAGCTAGCAGATTTGTTAAATGTCCTCCACTTCCTGGTTACTTAACACATTCCAAAACAATTAAATTCATCTTTGTTATAGAATATCCTTTTTCCTTGTAATGTATTGCCACTGGTCACTTGATGTTAGTCATTCTTATATTTGATTTGTGTTCCGACTATCGTAGTTTAACCTCTCTAGTTGTCAAGCCTTTGTAATATAGACGACATGGACTATTCATTTGCATATACTAAATCACTTGAATCACAAGTAGCAAAGTCATTCAATCAAATTATCTGTTATGCATACATTGTTACATTTACACCAATTCAAGCAAGGAAATGTACCTCTCTTCTCTATATGTTTATGTGTCATAGAAGAATCAGCTTTAACAAGAAAAGTAGGTAATGCTGTATGTTTCCTATATGCAAACACTTTTTCAGTAGTCTAATCTGATTTCAAAATCGATCAAGGTTTCATGATTATTTTATTCAGATGATAATATTGTTTAGAATATATAGTACCCTGTCCCGCATTTGATGATGTTTATCTTCTCTTGGTTCCAATAGGATTTTCCTATCAATGTTGGATAAACTGTCGGATGTTTCCTGTGACAAAGCAATGCAATACCCCCTTGCTTTCAATTTGTCTTGAGGATACACAGTTGTGTTTGTAAATCATCTTCTCTCGATACCACATGTTTTACCCATGGGAATTGACTGAAAGGAAGACTCTGAAAAATTGTTTGCGGATGAAAACATTTGGTATGCAATAGATTGTTCCTATCTGTAGGTTTAACATAAGTTTCAACTTTTTTGTCTTGTATGATTACATTTACATCAATGAAATTAATAGTAGTGAGAATTTTAATTTGCCTGAATGATGACAAGACCAAACTCATCATCCTCGGTTCCACCCCCAACGTCACCAAATTAGACCACAAAATACACCAGCTTCATCATTGATGGGAACTCGATCAAGGTAGCCAAAGAAGTGAAAAAATTAGGAATATACATTGACTCCTCCCTCTCCTTCCACAAACAGGTCAGCTCCATGGTATCATCCACGGCATACACATGTAAGCTTATAAGAGCAGCCAAACCCTACCTATCCTCACAGAGCTTTATCACTCTAGCCAGAGCCCTTGTATTATCAAAATTAGACTACTGCAACGCCCTTTACGTGGGAGCCAACAAACAGGTTACCAACAAAATCCAGACGCTGCAAAACAATGCTCTCAGAGCAGCGCTCAGCATCCCTAAGAGAGAACATATCTCCAACATCAGGAGAGCTCATAACTGGCTTACCATTTCAGACAAAATCATGCTAAAAGTAGCCTCCCTAAGCCATAAATGCCTCAACAATGCTGCCCCCCGCTACCTAGTCAACAGAATAAATAGAGATACCCCTAACAGACCCACCAGGACCTCAAATGCAAATCTGCTCACAGTTCCCAGGTTCAAACGAACCAAAACGGGCGGCAACAGCTTTCAGGTGAAAGCAGCCCAAAATTGGAACTCCCTACCGCCCTCATTAAGGACTCCTCAACCCTACACCCACTTTAGACATAACTACATCTAGTGGATAAAACACAATGGGCCTCATTACACGGTAGGCGGTAAACCATGCTATTAGCGCCATGGTTCATGCCGGTAATTTACCAGTACCGCCTTGGAGGAAAGGGGAATTACCGCCCTATTCCAAGGTTGGCGGGGTGGTAATTCCTCCTTCCTCCATTGCCCTTCCCCATTCCCATTTTTGCCCCATAGGGCAATGTGAATGGGGAAGGCGCTAATTACGGCACCGCAAATTGCGGTACCGTAATTAGCTCCACTGGTCCCTTTGCGGGTTGGTTTTTAACGCCTGCAAAAAGCAGGCGTTAAATTCCCCAACCCGCAAAGGGACCTCGTAGTAAGGCGGTAAGGATTTACCGGTACCGGTAAAATACCGGTACCGGTAAACCCTTACCGCCTACCGTGTAATGAGGCCCAATGACTGCTAATTGACTGCCTAACCTACCATGCCACTGTAAACCATGTAAATATGTATATATTGTTTTTAATTGTATATCTCTGCCTCTATTGTAACAGTTCCAACCAATGTACTCACTGAAACTTCTGTACAGCACTGTAAATAAGCGTAGAATAATCTTGTGCCCTCCTGCGCCCTCTTACCCTCGGGTCTGGCGCGCAATACAAATGAATAAACTAAACTAAACTTGATGTTGTTCATACATATATGTAAAAAATGCATTTAATGAAAATTCAGATCCTTCCCAGACCAGAAAAATATAATGTATATATTTTTTACATAGTTTCAGGTGATCTTTCCATAATGGATTTTCAGTCAGTGTTTTTTTTTAACCAGCATATAACGGTATTAGCTAAGAATGCTGCACCTGTAGATGCACCGGAAATTTATAAACAAAAGTTGATCTTTACATATAAAGTTGTTATTGAGTGTCAGTTTCAAAGGTGTTAGTAAGAATATTATGTCTACTCCTATATCCCAATGAAATTCACAAGCTTCACAAGAGGAGGGGTCACCAAACAGTAACCTTTGAGCGGATGCTTCTGCTTGTGATGCTGCCAACTCTCCCAGCCTGCTGTTAATTGTGATAAGCACATCATTACAGCATTCCATAGAGATGCCACAGTTCACATTTCCTAATAAGCAAACAGTCTTTTGGATCCAGTTAGTGTTATCGGATTCACTGGCACATTTGTGTCTTTGCCCCAATGTACCAGGTCCTGAATTTTGGCTAGGGGTACAACCACATCCTGTAGCTTGTCCTGGCAGAACCAGCAGGCTCTGTCTATGCCTCATTTCAAGTCAATTAATGACTTCCCCCAGAAGGTCATTATGTTTGGAACTAGTTCTGGTATTGCTGCCACCTTCCCCTCTATGTCTGGCTAGGGGCATTTAGCACTAAATTTCGTCTGTACTTCTTCGACCATGGGCTTCTTTAGTCGCAGTTTCGAATATTCAGCAATCCTGGGGGAATCAGTTCAATCAGAGGGCTTGGGGTTAGTTAAATCCTCAGGATGAAAGGAGTCTTGCACATTGAGTTCTCTCTCCAGGGCTCAATAGCATCCAGCTGACCCCGCCACATGCTTAGCCGGCTGGACCCTGACTTCGGTGAGTTGGTCAATGTGGTTTTCTGAAGCAGTCCTCATATCTGACATGGGCACCTTTTCACTTGTATTGTTGTCAGTGTCTTCCTCGTTTGAGAGTCTGAGGTGGACATGTTTGCTATTTCAACTCAGGAAGGCCTCTTTCAGCCTTAGAAAAACATTGCGTACTCCTGGGGAATCTGCCCTCTGGAACAGGCATGCCCCGGGGAGGACAGGATCCTGGAAGGTTTGTGCTTGAAGTTCCCTGACTTTCAAATCATCTTTTGTTGGTCACAGCATTGCCTCCCTATTACTCCCAGCTTGGAATGATACCTATATATAACTCCTTACATTTGAATGAGCAAGCCTCAGCATCATCTACAGTGGAGTATTGCTCGCTGCACAAAGACTTGGCACTTACGTTGTTAGGATGGGCCTTAGCCGGGCCCTTGATCAGTCTAAGAACCAACAGATACTTGCTTACAGAGGGGCGATGTAGCTGTCAATGTGTCTCAGCAGGTAATGCTTGCACACTCCAGTTATCACACCTTATGCTGAATAACCCGGGACTCAGTTCAAATTGTGGGAAAAAATGAGCATCAGAGTGGGATCTAATCACTTTCGAACCGCTGAGTGTCTGTTGTTTTTAAGGACTATTCACCGAAGCCTTATAGGAATTGTATGGTGGTATGGGAGATTGATCCATTGTCTTGCTGCTTGAGCTTCTCCTAGTTAATAATGAAAGAAAAAGAAGGAAAATGTGTGTGTCCAGTCTTGACATAGACTAATAGAAAAATGGTAAGTTAAATCTCTGAAACTGGTGGAACATGTATTTAACCTCTTACAATCTACATGTTTTGACCTTCAAATGACATGGTGCCCACCACAGTTTGCTCCAAAGTTGTTTAAGGAGAATAGAGTGTCCACATAGTTGGAGAGTCAGGAAGCCCGGACTTGCATAGAGTAATTACAATTTCGGAAGGCGCAACAGGCTTTTGGATTGACCAGGATGAACCCGATAGAAACAAAAAGACAAATATCTAAAAATGCACTCTGATTTAAACGTCCACTTCAATCTCATTACATACACGATTTGTGTCTTTGCTTTGCAATTGTAAGAAAAACAAATATGGCAGACCATGACGTTTTCTATTTGGAATGTATAATAGTTGCAGAGTAATGTATAGATTAATTCAATAGGCACTAGAAAAAGATATGGTTTCATTCAGTAGGTACTAGTCATGAAAAAGATTTGTTGTTCTTGAATGTGTGGTACACATTACAGTACATCAGGGGTTCTTACATCCCCATGTTGTCAGCCGACACGTGTTCGGACCCGTAGGTCTTTATCAAGGCTGATTCATATTCAAAACCATGTAAAGTGTCAATTGTGACATTAATGTGACATGAATTATTAAGATGGGTGCAGAGTGCATGGTGTTGGGTGATAGTGGTATGTTTGGAATTGCATATACAATTATTACACAATACAACGAGTTAAAAAAATCATAGGCCATTGTGCAGGCAGGGGGAGAGAGAAGGAAGGAGATAAACGGTTAGCAAGAAGTTTGTCAGGGTTCAGGTTCAGTCATGTTGGACTATCAAGGCCTCTTACCTATTGATTCTGGTACGGTGCCCACTGCGGGGTCCTGTTATAGAGTAAGGATCAGCTGGTCCTGTACATGCACTGGCTGCTGTTGGGCCGTGTAAGGGGAGGGATAAAGGGTTGCAATGGGTCAAGTGTGCTAATAGATAGAGGGTACATAGTAAAATCGGGCCTCATTGGTGCTGGTAACAGTAGGTAAGGCATGGGCCAAGGTGGGTCATACCTACTGGCCTGGCATAATAAGTGCTGGGCACGGTTTGGGAGTGCAGTCCCCAGATTTTTGTTGCAACTATTATCTGTGCCTAATTGCATGACTTGTGCATTTGTGCAGTGCTGCACATGTGGTTTGGGCACGTTTGATTTGGGCGGTGCTGAGCCTAGCCGGTTAGTGCTTCTTGTGGGCAGATGCCCTGGGTGTGCTGTGTTGTAATGGAGGTCACATGGGTGAGGTGCAGCAGTGGGTTACTGCTGATGTGGGGGCCACCTCCTGGGGAAAGGTGGTGTCCGATTGGAAGTGAATTGGCTGGCATAGTGCAAGTTGAGCAGTTGGTGAACCGCCAGGCGGTGTGATCTCAGTTACCCGGAGGGGCTCCCAGGGTGTGAGAGTTCCCGTTTAGTGAGCGGGGTTGGTGGTGAAAGGGGGTCAACCACCAGTTTGGTGGGGGGCGTCCTAATACAGGCTCTGTCTAGTAGGAAAAGTGACCTACTCGGGGGCTCTGAGAAACGACGTAAAATGGTGGGGTGCATTGGTGCACCGAAGCTGGGTATGGGCTGTCTCCTATATGAGTAGTGCGCCCAAATGATTTCTATGGCTGTGTTGGCTGGGTTGAAGCAAGAGATGGAGGAACGTGGAAAGGCCTCCCCTAGGGTCATGATGTTTGGCGCTGAGTCTTATCTAGAGTTCCATGGTGTGCGTTCAGTTTCTGTTTGTGCAGCAAAGTGTTGTGGGCTGAGGTCTAATAGAGCGTCCTGCGCATGTGGACAGGCGAAAAGCGGTTGGTTCCCCTGTGCACATGTGCGAGGGGAATAGCGTGACCACCGCCCATGCGTGTAGCGAGATGGGCGGATCTGGGCAATGTAGTTGTGTTTGACCTGACTGTTCGTCTTGTGTTAGGAGTGATATGAGGGCCTACAGTGATTGGGTGTCTTCCAATCGAGTAGTGCGCCCGAGTGTGCATTGACAAGATATGTGCCACGTGGAACGTGGCACGTATCTTGCTCATGAATAGGGTCCTGATGGCAATTGTTGGCTCATTTTGGTCTAGGTTCTGAAATATTAATCCACGCGCATAGCGTGTGTCCCAAGGAACGAAGTGTGTTAAGGCGGAACTGACGGCTCATGGTGGTCCGGCGGTCAGCATGCGGGAGGATGGATGTGACCTCCCTGTGTGGGCCCGCTGTGGGCAATTAAAAGTAATTTAACTTGGATGTTCGGTAATTGGCCCAAGGTAATACCATTGCGAGTAATGAATATAGTTTAGGAATGTCGGGGGTGATCTGTCGTGTCAGATGGTGTTTGGCAGGTTCACATGGGGGGCATGTTATACAGAGTGACTTTTACAAAAACACATTGAAGTCATGATCACTGTTAAGGCCATTCTTAACACATCTAAAACAGCAGATGAGTCTTGCTTCTTCCTGTCGTAGTTTTAGTACTCTGTTGCCTCCTCTTGCTCCCATCTTCACAGTTTTTAGTCCAATTAATCTTATCTGGCTCTTGTCTTCCATCTGGTGGTTTTTCTGCTAGTGGTTCGCCAGAGGTAGCTTAGGGTCCTGGGAGTGAATGCTGTTTATATATTCTCTTATCCGAATTAGTATATCAAAGATAGTACTCCCTATGTATATTTTGTCACATACACAAATCAGTGCATAAATTACATATTTTGTTTTACAGTTTAGATATTCCATGATTTTGAATGGTGGGCAGCCTTTGAATATTGCACATTTGGTTTGTGTGGCATATTTACACGTGGTGCAAGTCCCACATTTTGTGAAGCCAATTGTTGTTTGACTGCAGAGCCAGTCTTTTGCCGAGATGTTTTCTCGGGCAAGAAAGTTGGGCTGTGTATTTTCTGAGTGTGGGCGCTCTGCTGTATGATAGACTTGGATATGCCTTCAGACTGGGTCTAATGTGTTTGTCCATTAATAGCAGGTCCCAGTGTTTTGCTAGTATTTTTTGTATTTTGTAGCTGTCCATGTTGTATCTGATTGTTGCTTCTGTGGCTGTTTTCTTTGTTTTGGGGGTTAATAATCTCTCCGTTTGGATGGTAATAGCTAGCTTTTTTGCTTCCATGAGATTTTTGTCGGAGTAGCCTCTGCTTTTGAATCTTAGGTCCAGAAGATCATATTCTTCGGTAAAGTGTTCCTGAGTGTTGCAATTTCTCTTTGCTCGAATGTATTCTCCTTGTGGGATATTATGGATAACACTTTTCCTGTGGCAGCTTTTAGCATGTAGTACTGAATTGACCTCGGTCGGTTTTCGAAAAGTTCTGGTGATTATCCTGCTGTCTTGTATTGTAATTCTTAGGTCCAGGAAGTCAATTTGGTCTGTGCTAATATGACTGGTTAGCTCTATTCTATAGCTGTTGTGATTTAAATAGTCCACATATTGGTTTAGTTCCTCTGATGTTCCTTTCCATATAAGGATAACATCATCTATATAGCGCGCCCAGTTGACAATGAGGGTAGTGAATCTTGTCTCTCGCATTGCATGTTTCTGTTCGTATGAATGCATGAAGCAGTTGGCTAGCAGTGAAGCATAGCTTGCTCCCATAGCAATCCCCTTTGTTTGTTTGTAATATTCACCGTTGAAAATGAATGTGTTGTTAGTCAATGAAAATTTAAGATATTCTTTGGTCATCTCAGCTTGTTCCAGGTGTGATGCTGATTCATGGGTTAGAAGGTAACCTACGCTGGTGATAGCCAGTTCGTGGTCGATGGACGTGTACAATGCCTTCACGTCTAAAGTGGACATTATGAACTTTGGTTCCCATTTGACCTGGGAAAGTAAGGCCAAGGTATGCATGGTGTCTCTGAGGTATGTTGGTAACTTGATGACTAGCGGTTGGATGACATTATTGATGTGTCTTGCAAGTGTTTCAGTAAGTCCTCCTATGCCACTCATGATTGGTCTCCCTTCTGGGATAATGTCAAAGTTGTTAGGAATTTTTGGAAAAAAATAGAGAGTTGACATGATCAGATGATCTGTTCTAAGAAAATCATGTTCTTCATCCGTGATGAGTCCCTCTGTTTGGTAGTGTTTTAGCAGTTCTTTCAGGGTTCTTTGTTGTGGATTGTTGTCTAGTTTCTCGTAGTTGCCTGGTGTTTGGAGGTGATTTTCTGCCATTTTAATATAGTTTACTTTGTCCATTATTACAATGTTGCCACCTTTGTCGGCCTCTTTGATTACGATGTTCTTTTCTTCCCAAAGTTTTTTTAGAATGGTTTGTTCTTCTGTGGCGAGGTTGTCCTTACTGTCTTTCTTGTGATTGTGTTGGTCCTCCAATCTATGTAAGTCGTTAATAACTGCTTGTTAGAAGGTACCAATGTAATTCTCTGCGAAGAGTTGAGGGGTAAATTTAGATGTTTTTGAGGTCTGGGATACTCATGGCTACATTCTGAATCCCAAGTTCTTTTATGCAGTCTTTTTTGCTCGGGAGATCCTCTCCCAGTGTGCTTAGGAGATGAATAACTTCTAGGTCACGTATGGTGAGTGAGCTTGTTTGTGGTGTCTCTTCTCTGCGTTTGTATGTCGTTGGTTTTGTAGCAAAGAATTTGGTCAGTTTTAACCATTGTGTGAATTGAATTCTATTTGAATATCCACAAAGTTGTTGTTACTTGAAGGCAAAAAGGAAAGTGCCTTGTTAAGTACTTCCTTCTCAACAGATGTTAATTCTTTGCAGGATAGGTTCATAATTAGATTTTGTCGTTCTTTTGTCCCGTTATTTTCTGGGACTGTGACCGTGTCTGTCTTTGCTCTATTTCTTCCACCAAACCACTTGCGTCTTTTGTCTGGTCTTCCTCCTTCTTCTGGCTGGATTATTGTATTTGTTAATGGTACTGCAAATGTAACTGTTTTTTTTGTTTGTGGTTTGATACGACTTGCGCCTCATTATTTGTTCTAAAGAAAAAAAACAGGTTAGTTGGTTGTTTGTCTATTGGATGTTTGTTTTGTTCTGTTGCTTCTTCTTGTTCACTATTTACTTCAGAGCTTGCAGGTGAGCTATTTGGTGTACTTTCTTTTGATTTTGGTTTATGCTGGTCATATTTTGCTTGGTAGATAAATACTCTGTCCTCTCTATAGTCTTTATCATCTCTGAAGAATTTATGTAGCTTCATCATTTTTACTTCGTCCTGGTGGATTATGAGGATTCTGTACATTGTTTTGAAGTTTTTCTCCTTGGTGGATTTGGGAGCATCATAGTCTTTTTTATTTCTTTTTTCAATTCTTCAATGAGAATAACAACTCTTGCATGTTTTCTTTTTGCATGTTCTATTAATAGTTGTATCATTGTAGTTGACCCATGTATGAGGTTTTGTTCCCATTCATCGGCTAGATCTGAGTCCTGTGGGTCATCAAAGTCAGGGAAGATGAGTATTCTCAGGCCTCTTGGGATTTTCTTTTGTTCAGCATATTCTTGCATTGTTGTTCTTTCCCAAAATGTGTTTATTTCTTTTCTTAATAGTTTTTCTAGTCTCATACATTTCTGTTTGAGGTGTTCTTGTGGGTTAGAGTCTCTAAAAGCATTGTCTGTGGATCCTCTTGGGGCAAACAGTGCTCTGATGTCTTCATTTCTCGACATCATGTATTCCGCCATGTTGTGTGTGAATTAATCCGTTTGGGTGGTGTGTTTCCAAGAGCTGGAGCAGTGGCAGTATCCCTAGTGTTAGTAGTAGAAAAGTCATTGGCTCTAGAGTTGGAAATGGCCTTGCTAAGCTCTGTTATTGGTGGTACATCAGGGTAAGGTACATATGTCACAAGATCACAGGTTATTGCTTGAGGTCTAGCCAAAAACCTCATTTGTTAGGTAAAAAGGAAGGTTTTTTTTTCCTGGATATCTTGCCTTTCTGCTTCAAAGAAATTGTTTTTCCAAGCTGTTTGGTGCGTATTTTGTCACTTTTATTTGTGAGGAAGGTTTGTTGCTCTTGAATTTGTGATACACATTACAGAACATCTGGGGTTCTTACATCCCCATGTTGTCAGCCGACATGTGTTTCGACCCGTAGGTCTTTATCAAGGCTGATTCATATTCAAAACCATGTAAAGTGACAATTGTGACATTAATGTGACATGAATTATTAAGATGAGTGCAGAGTGCATGGTGTTGGGTGATAGAGGTATGTTTGGAATTGCATATACAATTTGTACACAATACAATGAGTTAAAAAATCATAGGCCATTGTGCAGGCAGGGGGAGAGAGAAGGAAGGAGAGAAAAGGTTAGCAAGAAGTTTGTCGGGGTTCAGGTTCAGTCATGTTGGACTATTAAGGCCTCTTACCTATTGGTTCTGGTACGGTGCCCCCTGTGGGGTCCTGTTATAGAGTAAGGTTCAGCTGGTCCTGTACATGCAGTGGCTCCTGTTGGGCCCTGTAAGGGGAGGGATAGAGGGTTGCAATGGGTAAAGTGTGCTAATAGGTAGAGGGTACATAGTAAAATCGGCCTCATTGAGGCGGGGCGTGGTGCTGGTAACAGTAGGTAAGGTATGGGCCAATGTGGGTCATGCCTACCGGCCTGGAGTGATAAGTGATGGGCACAGTTTGGGAGTGCGCTCCCCGGATTTTTGTTGCGACTATTATCCATGCCTAATTGCATGACTTGTGCATTTGTGCAGTGCTGCACATGTGGTTTGGGCGCGTTTGATTTGGGCGGGGCGGGGCTGAGTTTAGCGGGTTGGTGTTTCTTGTGGGCAGATGCCCTGGATGTGGCTGTGTTGTAATGGAGGTCACATGGGTGAGGTGCAGCAGTGGGCTACTGGTGATGTGGGGGGCCGCTTCCTGGGGGAAGGTGGCGCCAGATCGGAAGTGAATTGACTGGCGTAGTGCAAGTTGAGCAGTTGGTGAACCGCCAGGCGGTGTGATCTCAGTTACCTGGAGGGGCCCCCAGGGTGTGGGAGTTCCCGTTTGGTGAGAGGGGTTGGTGGTGAAAGGGGGTCAACCACCTTAAATCAGAACCTCATTGTGCAGCTGTCAAATGATCCACAGGTTCGTCCTGAAGCTGGCCAATATCTCTCTTTCTCTCTTTCTCTCTTTCTCTCTTTCTCTCTTTCTCTCTCTCTCTCTCTCTCTCTCTCTCTTTCGAAGGGATTGTGTCTGCTGGCCTCGGAAATTTTTTTCTCTAGAGGGCGCTGCGCGTCGACGTCCTCCGAGTCGATGTCCCTCAACAGCCGCCGTATCGACATCGACGTCATCCTGCCTATAAAGGCCGCGCGCAGCGTCCGTTGCTCAGTTCCGTTTTTCCGCGCTTACTCAGTGCCTCCGAATACCGTTGCTCAGTTCTTAGTCAGATTAATCCTATTTACCTCGAGTTATTCGATCCGTACTCGATGGCTTCCTCGTCGGAACCGACAACTCCTCGATCCGGCTTCAAGAAATGTCGAGATTGTGGGAAAAAGATGTCGTTGACTGATCCTCACAGAGTTTGTCTGTGGTGTTTGGGAGCTGAACACCATTGTTCGGAATGCGAGGACTGTATGTCCATGACAGCTAAGGCCCTGAAGGAGCGTAGGGGGAAGCTGGAGAAAGGTAAGACTTTAAAGCTTCTTCTTCGTCGACGAAGTCGAGACATTCGTCTCCTCGTCACCATTCGCGCTCCAGGTCTCGGAGTGGGTCTCATCACTCCTCGAGATCGAAGCACTCGAAGAGGAGACGTCGAAGATCCCCTTCTCCGTCTTCCTCTTCCTCTGTTTCGCCAAAAAGAATCCCTTGCCCCACGAAACATAGTTCCCGGGCTGAATGGGAGGAATTCCGAAAAAATATGATGAGCGTCTTCGAGAAAGCGGCCTCGACCCCCTCGAAGATTGGCGAGAGTGATGCTCTGGTCGAAAGAACCGAAGGTCAAAAACGCTGCGAGTCGCAGTACCCGGCGAAGAAAACCTCTCGAGCGCGTCTCGAACCCTCGAGTAGGACTATGACCTCCAAACCTTCCTCGAAGGTTCCGTCGACGAGGGTTCCGTCGACGTTGAGGTCGATGTCTTCGACGCCGTTGTCGAAGGGACCTTCGACACACGGGTCTGTCGACTCGACGCCAGCTTCGACACCGGCGTCGACGCCAAGAAAAGTCACGGTTACGACACACCCAGTGACTATCCCCAGGTCCTCGACATCGATGGCTTCGAGATTGTCGAGTAGAATTCCAATTCTGTCGAGGTCTTCGAGGCCTCCGCCTTTGTTTTCGACGCCACGCTCGAAGCTTTCGACGTCGGCGTCGACGACATCGACGTTTTCGAGGCCGATAATGACAAGTTCGGCACCCTCTGCCTTGGAAATGGGATTTACTCCCTTTATGAGTTCAGAACAATTGAGAACTATGTCCTCAATTTTGGAAGAGGGTGAATTGTCTGAACAGGAAGACACATTTGAGTTGCAGGGACCCGTAACCCCAATTAGAGAGGAATTTTCCTCTGAAGAGCGCAGGTCAAAGGATCTTCATGATTCCTTACATGAGGCAAGTGGGTTAGACACTTCCCCTGAGGTGGAGTTTTCTAAGCCAGACCCGGGGGAGCATGCTGAAACCCCCTATAGAGCCTTAATGGCCAGGATCACAGAGTTCATGGGGTGGTCTGCACCTTCACAATCTTTCCAACAAGATGACCTCACGGATATTCTTGACAAAGGCCCACAGGAGGATCCTGTGGTGCCTTTTCATAAAGCTCTTCAGAGAAAGATCATGACAAACTGGGAAACCCCAGATGTAGTACCAGCAGTAAATAAAAAACTGTCTACAAAGTACAGGGTATCTTCTACAGACCCAGAGTTTTTGTCTAAACACCCATCCCCAGAAAGTCTGGTGGTAGAGGCAGCATCCTCTACCGATGTCAAGACGGCTTATCCTACCGTCCCACAGGACAGGGACGATAAAAAATATGATGCTATGGCAAAGAAAGTCTTTTCAGCATGTAGGATGGCGTTAAAATCGGTTAATGCTACTTGCACCCTTGCTAGGTTCAGCCATACACTTTGGGAGTGTGCTTCTACAGCGGCTGACTGCATCCCGGAGGGAGAAGAAAGGGATGCGTTCCTGAATATTATACAGGACGGTAAAGACGCTATGTGTGAATCCCTCCAGACGGGCATTGATTCGGCTGACAGTATCAGCAGAGCAATGGCGGCAAGTACATCAACCAGGAGATTTGCTTGGTTGAGAAAGTCTGGTTTTGCCCCAGATGTGCAAGCCAGGCTCTTGAACATGCCATTCGATGGCTCTTCTTTGTTCGGGAAAAAGGCGGATGACAGTTTAGAGAAACTGCAAACTTCAAAAGCAGCAGCAAAATCCCTAGGAGCTGCAATCCGTCAGACTCCTTTTCGTCCCACGTGCGAGGGGCAAGTCCTTTCGCTTCTACTCCGCATTCGGAAGAGGTAGAGGACGACCGGCTCAAAGGGGACAAAGAAGAACTACCCGAGGTGGACGGGGTAGATATTCAAAAGCCGCAGCAACAGCAGGTACCTCTTTACCATCGGCATCTGCATCAGCCGCCCCAAAACCACTCTGAGGACTTCCCTCACAGGACACCTGTAGGAGGCAGGTTGACTCAACATCTGGCGGTATGGCAGGCTATCACGTCAGATGCTTGGGCATTGGAAACAGTTGCCCAAGGTTACTGCCTGCCTTTCCTACGTATACCTCAGAGTCATCCACCGGGGATCAGCTCTCAGAAAGCTCCAGATCCGCTCCTCTTGCAGGAAATTTGGGACCTGCTAGAGAAAGGTGCCATAGAACCGGTACCTGTAGTGGAGAGGAGCAAGGGCTGGTACTCCCCTTACTTTCTCATTCCAAAGAAAGACGGAGGACTGAGACCCATCTTGGACTTGCGAGAATTGAACAAATTCCTCAGAAAAGTCAAATTCAAGATGGTCACTCTTTCTCAGATCCTCCAGGCCCTTCAGTTCCAGGACTGGTTGGTATCTCTGGACCTTCAGGACGCTTATTTCCATGTGCCTATCCATCTCAAACACAGGAAATACCTGAGGTTCGCAATTGGCAACTCTCACTATCAATTTCGAGTGCTGCCATTTGGGCTGACCTCCGCCCCGAGGGTCTTCACCAAGTTCATGTCAGTAGTGGCTGCAAGTCTAAGGAGGGAAGGGATTCATGTCTACCCCTACCTGGACGATTGGTTGATCAGGGCTGTTTCTCCGGAACAAGCTCAGATCCAGCTAAATCACGTGTGCCACTTCCTTCACAGACTGGGCTTCTCCCTCAATTTAAAGAAGTCACAAATGATACCATCGCAGAGACTCCAGTTCATAGGAGCGATCCTGGACACTTCCCTGGGAAAAGCCTCGCCACCAGAGGTGAGGGCTCAAGATATTCTACAGATGCCCAACGTCTCCCAGCCTTCGACTTTTTGAGGTTGCTAGGCCTCATGGCATCCTGCATTTTCCTAGTGCCAGAGGCTCGCCTGAGAATGAGATCCCTCCAGTGGGCACTGAGGACTCAGTGGTCACAATTCTCAGGGAGAATGACAGATCTTCTTCAGGTTCCCGGCAGGGTGGCTCGAGACCTTCAGTGGTGGGCCTGTCAGGAGAACATTCTGAAAGGAGAACAGTTTTGGCAACCCTGGCCGGAGATAACAGTAGTCACGGATGCCTCACTCACGGGTTGGGGAGCCCACGCCAACGACTTGACCATCAGCGGTCGTTGGTCTCCATCGGAGTCCAGACTACATATCAACCTGTTAGAGCTGAGAGCCATCAGACTTGCGCTGAAGGCGTTCCTGCCAGCTGTACAAGGGAAGAACGTCCTGATAATGACGGACAACACGGTGGCCATGCATTACCTCAACAAAAGAGGAGGCGTAGGATCACTACCCCTGTGCAGAGAGGCGATGCAGCTCTGGTTTTGTGCAATCCAAGAAGGAATCTCTCTATCGGCAGTTCACCTAGCCGGAGAGAAGAACTTGACAGCGGACGCTCTGAGCAGGCAGAACACAGTCTCCCACGAGTGGGAGCTAGCTCAGGAAGTCTTTCAAGAGATCTTCGCCCTTTGGGGAACCCCTCAGGTAGATCTGTTCGCCACCAGCCTACACAGGAAATGCGACCTGTTCTGCTCAAGGGAATCTCCCCCGAGAGGAGCTCTGGGAGATGCGTTCATAGTGGACTGGGAGTTTCCGCTTCTGTACGCGTTCCCACCGGTCCCTGTCATTCCTCAAATGATCAGGAGGTTGAGAAGATTCCGGAGAACCATGATCCTAATTGCCCCGGATTGGGCCAGGAGAACGTGGTACCCGGACCTTCTAGACTTGTCCATCTGCCCTCCAATTCGACTTCCACTCAGAGAGAACCTACTCTCACAGAAGGGAGGTCAGGTTCTCCATCCAGACACCAAAACCCTCAACCTTCACGCTTGACTTCTGAAAGGCTGAGGTACAAGGATTGGGACCTCCCTGATGATGTTATGGAGGTGTTGCTTTCGGCAAGGAGGCCAGCAACAAAGTCTTTATACCGCTGCCGTTGGAACAGATTTTGCAGCTGGTGTAGAGAACAGAATATCAACCCTTTTTCATGTGGTACACCAATGGTTTTGTCCTTCCTACTACATTTGGCAAATTCAGGCCTTCAAGTTGGCACCATTAAGGGCTATCTCGCAGCGCTATCCATCTTTAAGCGTACTGCGGAAGAACCATCCTATTTCAAATTACCCTTGGTAATACAGTTTCTAAAGGGGTTAACCAATGTTTATCCCCCAAGACCATTCCAAATTCCCCTATGGGATTTAAACTTAGTACTAACTTTCCTGATGGGTACACCTTTCGAACCTCTCCATTCTTGTTTGTTAAGATTCCTTACCCTTAAAACTGTTTTATTAATAGCACTTACATCTGCTAGAAGGGTGAGCGAATTACAAGCTCTTTCTTGTAAACCCCCTCACACAATATTTCACAAAGACAAAGTTGTCCTGCAAGTGAAGCCTAATTTCCTCCCAAAGGTGGTTTCTGAATTCCATATCACTCAGAAGATTACCCTACCATCTTTCTATCCTCCTCCTCACCCGGGGAAAGAGGAAGAGAGGTTACACAGGCTAGATCCTAGGAGGGCTTTAAGTTTTTACATCAGTAGACTAGCCAGGATAAGACAGGCAGACCAGCTGTTTGTAGGTTACGCAGGTCACAAGCTGAGGTTACCAATAACTAAGCAGACCATTTCCAGATGGATCATTCTAGCCATTCTGGAATGTTATAAACTGGCAGGGAATGAGCCCCCTCAAAACCTTAGGGCTCATTCGACCAGAGGTATTGCAGCTTCATCGGCCCTCAAAAGAGGCGTGCCGGTTAAAGACATATGTGCGGCCGCTACATGGTCGTCTGTCCATACCTTTACACGTTTTTACAATTTGGATTCCTCCTCCAGTCAAGAGACTAGGTTTGGAAGGGCTGTACTGCATTCTATTCATCAATAGAAGACAGCGTGAAGTCAGTACTCCCTCCTCCGATAATAGAATACTGCTTTGGGAGCCTATCTAAGATGAGGAATACGTCGGAGGACACAATCCCTTCGAAGAACAAGTTACTTCTTACCTTGTAACGTTCTTTCGACGGGATGTTCCTCCGACGTATTCCTCATCGACCCTCCCATCCATCCCCGCAGTTCTACTTCCCTTGTTGTTGCAGCTTACGCTCCTTCAGGGTGATTAGTTAGTCCAGAAAGTATTATTGTGGGCTACAAAACGGAACTGAGCAACAGACGCTGCGTGCGGCCTTTATAGGCAGGATGACGTCGACGTCGATACGGCGGCTGTCGAGGGACATCGACTCGGAGGACGTCGACGCGCAGCGCCCTCTAGAGAAAAATTTTTCCGAGGCCAGCAGAGCTGGAAGGAGATATCTAAGATGAGGAATACGTCGGAGGAACATCCCGTCGAAAGAACGTTACAAGGTAAGAAGTAACTTGTTCTTCTCTCTCTCTCTCTCTCTCTCTCTCTCTCTCTCTCTCTCTCTCTCTCTCTCTCTCTCTCTTCTCTCTTTCTCTCTCTCTCTCTCTCCCTTCATCCTCTACTTTATAACCAAAACGCGGCACATTCAATGCAGGCTCAGAGTAGTGCTGCTTCACAGTAAATGTGAAGTGTGAAAGTAGACCACAACAATATCTCCCTTTGCGCACATCTGCTCTGCCATCGCTTTTTGCTTCCTCCACAGAGCACCTGGCTGTAGCCACAACAACAAGCCCTGCCTCCGAGCCCACGTCCTACTCCATCACACAACTGCACGAACTGGTCTTCCTGCATCTCTCAGCAAGAGCTGGTGGAAGTAGCGCTGGGGCAGAGGACTCTTTGGGAGGAGGGACACTGTTTCAGTGACATGTTCAGTGCATTTGGCAGCAAGCCAACATGCTGTAAATCAGTTTATGGAGTGCTCGCAGTCCATTTTCAGGATGCAACAACAATAGGTTTTTGGCTGGTTCAATCCGAAAATTCTCCAGACTACCTGATAACGTGTTGCAATATCAGGCACAAAACACGACCAGGAATATATTCTCAGAACCTATTTGAATATGATATAGAAGATATGCATAACCCAGCTTTGTATTTTATATCATTGTATTGTATTGCACATGAAGAAGTGCCTGTGTGTTATAAATGATCCGTTGGTCAAAAGCAGGAATCGTAGAGGAAGAACTCCCACAGTGAGCTTGTCTACTGTCAAAGAAATAAATTCTACTCTGCAACTTTAGGTTGCAACAGGTAACAGTTTAGGTCAATTTCATTGCAATGAAAGCAGCTAGACAGAGGGCCTCATTGTGAATCTGCCAGTCCAGTAAAAATGCTGAGAAAAATGCTGGTAATACTGGATCCGAGCATTTTTACCAGACCGACACATTCCGAGTTTGCCAGTAGGGGAAGTGAACTACCAGCAAGCTTGACATGCCAGGAGTTCAGGCTCCTACCGGCAAAGAATTGCCCCAATCACCAGCACCGGTACTACTGTGAATGAGGCAAACCCATTCCATGGAGTCCTATTGGACTCCATGGAATGGGAACTTACTGCTATTGCCGGCACCTGTAATAGCCCGCTAACACCGGGATATTGGACACTGTTAACAGTAAGGCGGTTTGCCTGTAATCCGCCATTATTGCAGGCAGGTTAACGGCAAACTCGTAATGACCCCCAGTGTCCCTTTCTGAGAAATGAAGTCCGAGTGAGTCAGCAGACACTTTATATGTTGGCTCTATTCTGCCAACAAGTGAGGAACAGTGCATACCTAAGCAAGATGGTGGTTCTAATTACCTTGTCAATGTAACACGGTTGTGCCATCTTCTGCCATCTCTCGCAGAGGCATTCTTGCCTAACGCAATCATGTGTTCTCATTCCCATTTAGCACCCTAGTTGGGGAGCCAGACAAGCAGATGGCTAAGAAGCAGGCATTAACCGCCAGTGTAAGCCTCCCCCGCTGCCGTTTTCCCACCACCCACTGTCCCCATTTCTTTTCTTCTTTATTAACCCCCCCAACTAACCTTATTTTGGTTGCGGCGGCCCTGACCGCCACAGCCAGACCTTCCTCTCAGCTTCCCGTGGCCATTTACAGAGCCCCACTTCCATTTCCATGGTGGCCATGTTGGTAAAGGATTTTCGTTCCTACAACGGGATGCGTGCGGCGTCCCGTTGTAATAAGGAAAACCCTTTTATTTTAGCACCCCGGGTTGCTGCTTTGGTAACCTGGGGTGGTAATCGCCTTATGTACCCATTTCAAGGGCAACACCAGGGGGGTAACAGCTCTGGGCCCACGTTATTGCCCCTTGCTTCGTTCCAGCCGTTAACTGTCTCCACGGGCCGCTACCCCCGGTGTTGCCAGTGGAACAGGTACATATCGCCACATTCCATATTCTTGCTCTACCAATCAAGCGCTATATACTGCCATTCTCTGCTTCTGCAGTACCTTATGGGCCCTGCCGCTTTCTAGCTGCAATGCCTTGTAGCCCTCTCACCTGCTCTGTGAGAAAAGACCTGCCTTTCATGTCTATTTATGCTTGTCTGCCAAAAACGATGGCTGCCTTTCTACTGCATTATAACACAGTGGTTCACGTTTCCCTAACTATCCTAAAGGCAGTTTTCCCAAGGTTTTGTTTTAAAAATATGACTACAAAAAGAGATTGATTCCTGCATGTATTGTTATCCAATTATCTATAATTCACTAGATTTTTTATAGTATATGTTCTCAAACTAGTATCCTAACCGTCAATTTGAGTGTATGCAGCCACATTAGACAGACATGACCAAGGTTTGATCATATTAATTCCTCATTATTAATTAAGCAACAGAAATTCAAAAGAATTGAAAACACAATTATAAGTGCTTCCACATCGATAGTAAAATCAATATACAAACGTCAACAGTGTGACACGTGAAAACATTATAAGAAAATTCTACAAGGATAACAATGTTAAAATGAATAAACAAAAATACAAACGCAAGAGGCTAGCTACAATGGTCCACACGGTCGACATACACGTGTTGCCTTCTTAGATGGTCATAAAATAACCAGTCATTCATCAGGGTCAAGTAAAATCAAATCACCTGACTGGCAAACAAATTGCTAAAATCAATACAAAAATGGACACATTTAAGATAATTTTAACCCAATATACAATCACCTGTACATACAGAGCATTAAGGCACATATTTACATGAAAGTAATGTCAACAGAACTAAAAGCCATTTTTTATACCCCAAGTAACAGAAAGAAAGAAACAGCACAATGGATCTTGGCCTCAGTAAATACATTCATGCACGGAGAGAACGGCAGCATCTGAACTAGCCGCCCCCTCGTTCAGTGGAACAAGGAATTTCCAATCAAGGGACATTAAATGTACCAATTTAATACAGACCAAGTAAAAAAGATTGTATTTCATAGTTTACAGTAACCCTTTACTGCAGAAATTATTGTGGCTGAAACCGTGACACTGAATTCTTAAATCTTAAATTAGTGACCCAACTGAAAGGTCAGACTCAGTCTAATTGATTCATTAAAAAATCCATTGCAGAATATCGTATATTTCTGATTAATAATCATTGCATCAATATCTAGACACACTCCAGATACAGGCAGAGAAGGATAAATATCGAGTGCCAAAGAGGTCACTCAAGTGGTGACATTATTTTAAAATACCTCTGATATATAGGGAACAGTGTGTTCTCAATGTAGACACCACTATGTAAAGAAAGATCAACAGAGCCCTTTTATAAAACGTGCATGCCAGATCAGGTAGGTGAACTAAATATAAGAGATCAATGTGAGTTCAGACATATGAGATGCTCTCTGTATGTTAAGGATGAACACATAAACTAATATTCTTTGCTAGCTACCATTTTCAATTCTAATTGTGCTGCCATTCAAATTCTAATAGTTGGGGGACTCCTATGAGTTTGGATCAAAGGTGCATCTCAATAGTCAGCTGTTGCTATGAGAGAAAGACAAAGGGGCTCATCACAAGTTGGGCGGTATCCCGGAGGTATTTCTGCCGGGATACCGCCTGGGCTAATAGTGCTACCGCCACCCGGTCTGGTGCTTTTAGCGCCGGATCAAGGGTTGGGTGGTAATGGGTAGTCTCCATTCCCCAATGGGGCATTTTTGGCGCAATTAGCGTGCGCTAATAGCGCTGCACTAATTGCGCCTGAAAATCGGAAAATGGTTGTTAAGTTGGTGCATTTAGTCCCAGCTTAGAGCTGGTGGTAAATGCTGCCAGACACGTGATTGGAAGGACCCTTAAATGCAGCAGTAAGAGCATTACCGCCGCATTTAAGGACTACCGCACAACTCGTGATGTCTATGTAAAGGAAAACACAGATGCCAAATCAATGGGTTGGACATGTCAGGCACAGTGTGTAAGGGAGGAATGGGAAAACAAGCAAACTATTCGTAACAAATCTCTCACTGTTTGCCTGTTAATGAAGAACAGATACCCCAGCATGTGCAGTCATGTGGAATACATCAAAACAATTGGGCAGGCATCTAGTTTATTATATTGATCCATGTCATGATGTTTTACATGCGGCCTGAAGTTGGCCATCTTGGATGACGACCCCATCTAAATAGTAACTTAATGGCGCACATGCCAAACACAGTGATGTAGAAGCAAATAAACAGACAGATAACTATAAGTCATTATTAAATCGAAAAACAGCCTGTCCACATGGTTTGGCCAGCCTCTCTTTAAGTAATTATGAGTTGTGTACTGAAACCAGCTTAAAGAGACATGTACCAGTCCAAAGCCAAAAGTAACACATTTTAAATTAAAACTATAACATATACCTCTTCATATATGTTAATTTACTAACAAATGCTCGACTTTACAAAAATCCAAATTATCTAGTCATTCGAATCATGGTCAAATCTATTTAAGTCGTTTTGCCACCTGCTTTCATGTGCCAGAGGGTGTTGGACTCTGCTCACTCGCTCTCATTCAAACTTAATCACGAGGCGGAGCCGGCTCTGCTGTGAACTGCTTTTATTCACTCCCTTAACATAACTGCCGTTTCTCCGCTTGGCCCCTCCCTTTCCGCCCTCTTCCCGCTTCTCCCTGTGTATCTGCTCTTAAAGGGGCTGTGTCCCTTTTAATCACCTATAACACCTCTCCCGTGCTTAACACAAAAGTCCAGTTACATCTGTTCGATGAGTCTCACTGGTTTCTTTATTGTCCTGGGAGGTCTCCCTGGGGATTCTTTGCTTTCGCCGGTCATTTCCACCGGTGGCTCTGTTTCTTCTTCCTCGCTTGGACTTTCCTCTGCGGCCTCCTGTTCCTCTGGTTCTTCGAGATAGAGTCTTTAAAAGAATGAGGAGTTTTTGGTGACATCTCCTGGCTCTCCGGTCGCCGTGATCATGGGTCCTTTGATCGATGTGATGGTCCGAGGCTCTGGGCTGTAGCGTGTGTCTGTTTTCTTGCGTTGGGTTTGTCGTACTAGGACGGTTTGTCCTATTTCTAGTTGGTGTTCTTTCGCTCTCCTCTTCTTGACGGCCCACTGCTTGGCCTTCCTCTTTTTTTCGGCGTCACCTTCTCTGATGGCCGTGTCCTCTTCTGGCGTGTAGTCTTCCCATCGGGGAATGCGTGTTCGGGGTTGGTATCTCACCATGAGCTCGGCTGGTGGCTTTCCCGTTGCGTTGTGTTGGGTGTTTCGGTAGCTTCTGAGCATACTGCAGATGGCTTGTGGGTGAGGTGTCTGCTCTGCTACTGCTTTCTGTCTGGTCAATTTGATGGTGGCCATGAACCGTTCTACCATCCCGTTGGCTTGGGGCCAGAGTGGTGTGATATTCTGATGGTGGAATCCTAGGTGGCTCGCAAACTTTGCAAATTCTCGACCTTGGAACAGGGATCCGTTGTCTGTTTTGATGACGTTGGGGATGCCCCACTCACTGAATAGTTCGTCTACGATGGGTGCTGTTTCCATGAACGATGTTGAAGGTATTTGCTTGATGAAGGGGAACCTTGAGTATTCATCTATTATCACCAGCAGGTATCCTCATTCTTCTAGGGGTCCATAGAAGTCCATCGCAACTTTTTGCCAGGGTCTTGTTGGAAGTGTGGTTATTTGGAGGGGTTTTGGGTTTGGCCTCTTTTCTGCCAGTTGGCAAGGTCTGCAGTGCATGAGCATGTCTTCGACTATCACGTCCATGTATGGAAACCAGACATAGTTCCTGAGAATACGTTTCGTGTTATCGATTCCCCTATGGCCTTCATGTGCCAGGGTTACCAGGGTCTTCCTTAGGCCTCTCGGGGCTACCAGTCTCTTCCCGCGTAGCAATATTCCTTGGTCCGTGGCTATGAGTTCATTGTGTACTTTGGCTAGCCGATCAAGTTCCTTCTTACCTGCATCCTCCCCCTCGTTACCTCTTTTCTGGCGCTCTCTCCATTTGTTAGAGTGGGTGAGAGAGACAGCGGCTCTGATCGTTGGGTCATCTTTGCTCCTTTCCACGAAAGTTGCAGTTGAAATCGTTGGTGGCATGGCGTTTGCGGACAGGTACGAGATGTAGTCTGTGGCCTTGTGGGCTAGGGTGTCATCCTTATTCATCATGGGGTGTCTGGACAGGTTGTCCGCTGGGTTGGCGTCTCCTCCAGGTTTGTGAATGATTGCGTAGTCATACTCTTGCAATCTTATTCCCCATCGCTCTATCAGGGGTGGCATCTTGGTGTTGGGGTTGCCAAATATTGAAAGGAGTGCCTGGTGACCTGTCCCTAGGGTGAACTTCCAGCCTATGATAAAGTGGTGGTATTTCTCACAGGCCCATACCGCAGCAAGGCTTTCTCTCTCTGCTTGTGAGTAGGCTCTTTCTTTGTGTGATAGTGCGCGGCTGGCGTATGCCACTACTGCATGGTGGGTGTTGTCCTTGGCGTCGGTCTGGGCGAGGATTGCTCTGAGTCCTACCGGACTGGCATCAACCATAATGATGGTGTGCCACTCTGGATGGAAGTAAGCCAGCTGGCGGTTGTTGGTGAGGCTTTCTTTTATGGTCATGAATGCTGCTTGGCAGGGTGCATCCCAAATAAAAGGTTGGTCCTTCCTCAGGAGGGTGCGGAGTGGGTCAGTTATTGTGGCATAGTTCGGAAGGTAGCGTGCACAGTATCATGCCATTCCTAAGAAGGAGCGCAGTTCTGCTGTCGACATGGGGGCCTGGAGGTCAGTAATGGCCTTTATCTTATCCGGGTCGGCTGTCATTCCTTTGTTGGAAAATATGTGCCCGAAGAATTTGAGGCTGGTCTTATTGATGTCACATTTGGGTTTGTTTAGCGTCAACCCTGCTTCTTGGAGGGTATTACAGATAGCTGTTAGGGCCTTGTCGTGCTGTTCTTGATCCTTCCCAAAGATTAAGATGTCATCACTGTAGTTTAGTGCGTTCATTTCAGATGCTATCAGGCGTCTGATCGTCTCCTGAAAAATCTCTGCAGCAGATGATATGCCAAAATTTAGTCTTTTGTATCTGAAGAGTCTGTTGTGGGTTGCAAAGGTAGTGATGGGTCTCGATTCTGGGTCCAGGACGAGCTGGTGGTAGCCCTGCTTGAGCTGGTAGCCCTGATTGAGCTCTAGTTTTGAGAAGAATCTCGCCTGATTTAGCCTGATCAACATGTCTTCCAGGCTCGGGCCTGGGTGCCTCTCTCTGTGGATGGCGGTGTTCGGGATGCGCATATCGACACATATGCGGAGGCGTCCATTGTCTTTGGGCACAATCACTATTGGGGATACCCATGGCGTTGGTCCTTCTGCATTTTCTATGATGTCGTTGAGGACGAGGAGCTGGATCTCCTTTGACACTTGTTCCTGAAGGTGGAAGCCCACATTGCGGGGGTGCTGTGGTACCAGCGTGATGTTGTCGTTGATGTGTAGCTTGATGGGTGAATTCTTGAGCATTCACACCCCCTCGAATAATTTTGGGAATTGGTGTTTGAGATCTCCTTTCACGAGGGGTCGCTCTGTTATCGCCATGATGGATTCACGTGTCGGTGGGTGTCCCACTATGATTTCCGACTGGTCGTAGCATAGGTCAATCAGGGCCAGGGCACTGGCTGTTCGGTAACTGAGGAGGCAGCGGCCGATGGACGGGCTCTTTACGACATGTATCGTGGAAGTCACCGTGATGTCACGATGTCGTAGGTCACATTGGAATTGCCCTCTGGAGGTCATGGGTAGGGCCGCTCCCCATTGAAAGATGTGATTCCTGGATTCTCGTAGGGGGTATGAAAGGGCGATCTCCCGGTATAGGTCTACGTTCATGACGTTTACCATCGCTTCTGTGTCTATGACAAATTTGTTTCTGGTGTTCCCCATTTGAATTGTTACTCTGGGAGCTGAAGTGTCTTCCACGTCAACACTGAGGAGGCAGACGTACTCCCTGTCGTAGCCATCTTGTAGGTATTCAGTATGTTCGTATGCCCCCGACTGATATCTTGGAGGGGAGTTGAGGTACGGGTCCACGTCCTGTTCGGGGGGGGGCAGGGTTTCCCTCATGTATGTCGCCCCTTGTTCTGGCGCTTGCATTGAGTCTCGTTGGCGGATGTCATATAGCTCATGATCCTTTCTGTCTGGTTCGATCTGGAGTCCTTCAAGTGCCCTTACAGTATTCGGGCGTTGATAGGCGTTTATGGGAAATGGAGCGTTTCTATCTGCAGGGCGATGCTGTTCCGTATGTATCTCTATTGTGCGGTTGGCAGGCCGCGGGCGTGTTGCACTTCCTTCTGGTAGTTGTTCCTTGCACATTACTTGGAAGTGGTTTTCCATTCCACATCTCAGGCAGCATTGGCCGATGGCGGGACACGGGCCTCTGTGTGGATACTCGAATCCACAGCGGTAGCATTGGCGGTCACTTTGTGTCCGTTGCGTTGGGTATCTCGGGTTTGCTCTGGTTTGTGAGGCTGGGTACCGGGCGTAGGAGTTTACAGCTGCGATGATGTCGCCCTTCTTGGGGTTCTCAATGGCTGCGGCCTGGATGTCCACTCTTTCATAGACTATGGCCAAGTCCAGTACGTCCTTTAGGGAAAGGGGTTTCTTTAGGAGGTGTTTCCGGAACATCGAGGATATGCATCCATCAATTATGCGCAGTCTGATGGCCTCGTCGTCATTAAAGTTGGCGAAATCGCACTTCGTTATTTTTCTTTGAAGGCGAATAACAAATTCTCCAATCGATTCATGGGGAAGTTGACCACACTGATTGAAGGTGTATCTCTCATAGTCGCGGTTGGGTGAGATGACAATCTTCTCATTGATGGCTTGTAGGAGTTTTGCATACGTGGTGCGGTCCTGTAGGGGAATCGTACGTATGATGTTTTTAATTTCTCTCCCTGCGACATTGGCAAAGATGCTGAGTATGTTGGGTGGTTCCTGTGTGCCAATGGCACCTACAAAGTCCTCGAATTCTTCCACCCACTCTTCCCATCGTTGACCCTGATCATGGTGTGGGTTCAGTGTGAATGGAGCAGGTCTCCTCATTAAGCTAGCGTGAGAGGAGGGTGCTCCTGGGACTGGTGGTTGGGCATTGGGGTCTGCTGCGTCCGGGGCAGACATGATGGTGCCGCTCTGTTTGTTTTAGTGGTTCAGGTGGCACGTGGGCGCTGGTCTTGGTTATCTCTTGGGGCACTGTGGCCGCTTGTGTAGTGTACCAGGGTGTGGCCCTGCCGTCTGGGGAGCTCGAATTCACTGGCCCCGTAGGGTGGGTTAGCTGTGAAGTTCGTGTTGGCCTTTTGCTGTGCTTATGTGGGGCCTGGGTATGGCCTTTCTTGTTGGTGTTGTGCCAATCTTTATCTTGCTCCTCTATTTTTTTCTGTTTTGAGTGTCACTAGGTGGGAGACGGAGGGTTCCCTTCCTTGTATTAGCTTTATTTTGTAATGTCAGCTCGATAGTTGATTTACTGTCACTTTTGGGAGACACAGGGTTTCCCTTATTTGCCGTAGAGTGGCTCTATTGTATTTTTTTGAATGTCACATGTGGGGAGACACGGGGGTTCCCTTCTTTGTATTGGTTTTATTGTTGGTAGGATGTCACTCATGGGAGACATGGGGTTTCCTTTATTTGCCGTAGCTTTATTAAGTGTTTTTTTTCCAATGTCACTTGGGGGAGACTCGGGGATTCCCCTGTTTGCAGTCTTTATTAAGTGTTTTTCTTTTTTTTAATGTCACTTGGAGGAGACTCAGGGATTCCCCTGTTTGCGGTCATTCCCTTCCCGAGCCCCGATGGAGCACCTTACTTGGTGTGCGGCTTCTACGGTCCAGTGGTTCTTCCCCGCTCGCCGTCGCCGGGTCTGCTGCTTTGTCGCGGTTGCTGCCGGCGTGGTCTTCTCCTCACCCTTCGGCGGCAGTGCAGTCACCGATCCATCTTTCCAGAGGCACACGGGCCTCTTGATTGTTGCTGGGCGCACAGGCCCTCCTCGACCCGCAGACACACGGGCCTCCTGCTGGTCTTCCCTCCAGAGGCACACGGGCCTCGAGGTCGATGGCGGGCACATGGGCCCTTCTCCATTCGCAGGCACACGGGTCTCTCTCAGGCTTCTCCCTCCCGAGGCACACAGACCTGAAAGTTGACTGTGGGCACATGGGCCCCAGCCTGCAGGTGCACGGGCCTCTCGCAGGTCACTCCCTCCGGAGGCACACGGGCCTCGAAGTTGATGCCGGGCACACAGACCCTCCTTGATTTGCAGGCACATGGGCCTCCGGTTGCTGCAGGGCACACGGGCCTCTGCGCTGCTGCAGGGCACACGGGCCTCTGCTCTCACGTGGGGCACACAGGCCTCCACACTGCCGCAGGGCATGCAGGCCTCTGCTCCTCTGTGGCCACACGGGCCTCACGGACTACTGGGCGCACTAGCCCTCTTATCCTGCTGGGCACACAGGCCCTCCTAATCAGCTGCCGGCGCACGGGGTCCATGTCGGCTTCGTCGCCAGTGTTGGGCTCTGCTCACTCGCTCTCATTCACACTTAATCATGAGGCGGAGCCGGCTCTGCTGTGAGCTGCTTTTATTCACTCCCTTAACATAACTGCCGTTTCTCCCCTTGGCCACTCCCTTTCCGCCCTCTTCCCGTTTCTCCCTGTGTCTCTGCTCTTAAAGGGGCTGTGTCCCTTTTAATCACGTATAACGGAGGGCTTGATTCGGGCCAGACATACTCAGACAAAAGGCACCATTTGAACCAGGCTATTCTTTGGCGAGAAATGTCTTAAGCTGCTTGAGATCTAATTCTCGGGTGATGTTCTGCAACCCTTATGTGTACAAGTTGTGATGTGTTGTCCACGTATTGTTTAAGGCCCGGACATTCAATACAGTAAATAACATTCTCAAGTCATTTGACTTAGTTCACAGTTGTGGCTGCTTGTTGAAAAACATTTGATTTTCTTTGTAAATGTGCATGCTGTACACTGACCATATGGGCAGTTACCCCTTGCAGGTGGAAGATCCAGAGTGTGCCATTTGACCTTCAAGATTGCGCCTTCGCTTTGAGCAATGAGATGTTCTTTTGCTGGCAATACTAGCTGTATAATTGGTCAGTGTTTGTTGAGGATACCTTTAATTTGTGTTGCTTTAGGATTCAAGGTTGCTATGCAAACCAGACCTTTGGATGATTACGTTATGCTCTTATCGTCAAGTAATAACTCTCTAGGGACATAGAGAGAGATCGTCTCTGTGAGTTTTTCAAAGGTTTGAATGATATCTGCGAAAATTTAATCTGGCATTATACGCGGAAGCAATTTCTGCAGATTCTCAATAATTGACTCTAGGGTAAATGTTATGAAATGAGGCTTGCATCATGCAATGTTGTAATGTAGTCTGTTGGTTTACAGAATAGAGTGCATGTTAGTTTGCCTTCATTACATTTAATCTCTAGACCCAAGAAATGTATATGTTCTTGTCCCATAGTGAACACAATGTCTCTACTACATTAGTTCAACCATATAAGAAGCAAATTAACCATTTATGATGTGCCAGTTCAAATAAACAAAACATCAGCTGTATAACGTTTCCAGCATTTGATATGTGTCATGTAATGATTGGTATCATTAAACAAATATCTGTCTTCAAATGTAGACATGAAATCATGGCCAGACTGGAGGCAAATACCTCCCTCATAGCAGTGCCTGAATAATTAGTAACCCAAAACTAGTGGTGGCTGGTCAATTTCTTGATTGGAAGGGTGTCAATGTTTCGCATGAATATGTGCAAGCGACCGGAGGGGACTGAAGGGGCTATAACCCCTGGTCTTTTTGTTGTAGCCCAGGAAAGAAGCTCAGGAGCTGCAACCAAAAGGCTAGCTAGCACCGAGTCCTGACGGTCCTGACACTAGCGTAGCCCTGTGTCTTTTCCAGACCTAGCAACACCCCAACCCCGAGACAATTTTTAAAATAATAGGTTAAAATATTGCACTCCTTCTATGAAAAAATGGTGTCAAACGCTACACAGTTGCAAACAGTTTCTTAGGGTAACACATGAAAAAAGCAAGTAGATGCAAGTCACCCACACAGCACAACAGCATTTTCCAATTCATTTCAATGATGCTTTTTCCAACAATTTATGCCAGTATAAAAATATTTTCATGCTGGCTGTGCCCCTACATATCCTTGGTGGCTGCATAAATATATCTTAGTATTCCCAGTTTCTCATATCAGAATATACTCAAGTTTGCTTTACAAATAATGCCAGTAAAGATAGTATATGAAAACATAGCCATGCCAATATTGGTGAGTATCCACATGTAAGAATATCATTTTGTTGGCTTTTTTTTGTAAAAGTGCCATGCTACAGTAAGAAAACATGTCCAGGCTGGCTGCACATATGCAGGCCAGTCTAGCCGCATAATTACACTTATGTTTTCTTCACTCTTGATCACTTTACAAAAATGCCACTGTAAGGAAATATATCCAGATTAGCACCACCAACATAGGCCAGTCTAGCCAAGTAATAACGCTTATCATGTTTACTATACACTCAATGCTCATTAAAAAATGTAATGCCAATGTAAGAATATATGGCCAGACTGACTGCGCCAAAGTAGGTCAGTTCGTCCAGTTAATAACACTAATCATGTTTGGTTTACTCTTGATGCCCCTTAAGAAAATGGCATGCTACAGTAACAAAAATATATCAAGACTGGCACCAACAACATAGACCAATCTTGCCTCATAATTAAAGTAAATCATACCATGCTACAGTAAGAAACTATTTTAAGACTGGATCCACGAATGTAGGCCAGTACTGCCACGTAATGACACTTAACATGTTTTCTAATCCCTTGATACCCAGTAACAAATGCCATGCCACAGTAAGAATGCATGCCCAGACTGGCACCACCAATGAAGTTTAGGCTTGCCACATAATAAAATGTATCTTGTTTGCTTTCCCTTAATTCCCAGGAAAGCCATGTAAAAATGCAATGTTGCAGTAAAAAGAAAACATTCCCTGGCTGTCACTGCACCAATAACCCTCCCCACACTACCACCATCAGGGGTTTTTCCCCCAGTAGACAGACATTCACACTTCCATTAATTTCTCTCTTTCACATGCACACACATACTGTCGGGGTGATTATCCTGGGGTCGGCTGAGCTGTCCGCGGACCACCAGGCTGGGAGGCCCCAACTCTGCCCGTACTTCTGTGAATGAGTATGAGACACACACAAGGAGCAAGGTGGTTCTGCTGTTTATTATAACAACGGCAGGGATGGGTCTTGGATCGTACTCATCCGTCCAGACTCTCAAACTTAGTGGTGCTCGCAGGCCCTTTTTACAGCTGTATGACACGCTACTTGCGTCACCTGGGAAAGTTAGCAAAAAACCTATTGCCCCTTTGGATTGGTTCCCTGAGTGGTAGGGTCAGTATAAGATACATATAGAGAAGAATATTAGTGGTTAAGGATGAGTCAGGTGGTATACTTGGGCTATCCCTACTATTAGATACTTGAAAATTGTTACAAGAAGACCCCTGATGATTAGCTAATGTTAGTGGCATCAGTGATGAGTCCCCCCGTGTTCTGATTGGTCCTCTCGCGAGCCCCCAAGCCTGGGACCATCGTCATTCCCAGCTCGCGATGTACCTGTCACTAGAAACAATGTGTATCTATGTGTTTGTGCAGACAATGTACGGGTCTGCTCTTGGGCTTGTGAGCAGGTCATTCCCATCACCGTAGGTGTCCATCTTGCCACTTCGCTGTTGCAACCTGTGTCCCTGACGTGGGACCCAGGCGACTTCCGTCTCGTGGGTCTGGCACCTTGTCAGATCGGCTTGGTCACGTGTGGAGAGACCATAGCTGGAGCGGAATTCTGCACATTTAGAGTCGTATTTCGTTTGTGTGCTTGGCTTTTCTTACAGGCGTGACCTTGGCACCGGCTGGTAGCATACGAGGTGCAACATCGTGCCCTTGGCTATGAGCTCTCGCTGGGGCTCATTCTGCGTGATCAGCACTTGTTTTCTTGCTCATACAGTTGTCATGATGAGGCTCTTGCTTGCGGCCTACTCGGGCCTAGTTCATGGGTGGTGATGCATAATCCATGGTACGGAGGTCGCAGTTTGACATGGCGGCATAAGCAATGTTAGGTCTACATGATGATCTCATCACATGGCGAGAGGTGGGAGAAGCATCAGCAAGCGTATACGCGAGTTGTTCAAGCGTCTTGCGTTTCTGCATTACTATGAAAGGGCCTATGTGAAAAATAACAACGATGCATGTCAGTGGGTGTGTCAGTCACCTACGTCATAGCACTGAATATGTTCTTCGTGTAGGGTGGTGCGTGAGTGACCAGTGTGCATGGTGGCATGTGTGTTCTTGGCAGTTGGCTAGGTCGTCGTGGCATCTCTAACGATGTGGGTGCTTGTGGCTGTTGTCTTAGTCGAGTTCATCAATGCCGCGTGTGTTCTTGGCAGTTGGCTAGGTCGTCGTGGCATCTCTAACGATGTGGGTGCTTGTGGCTGTTGTCTTAGTCGAGTTCATCCATGCCGCAGGTGTCGGCTTGAGTCGGGCAGGCTGGTGGGCAAATCCTTATGTTTCTGAACCAGGGTATTTTGTCATCTGGTAGATAGACGAACTCGTCCCGTGGGGGGTGCCTGGGCCGCGATCCTCTAGGCCATGGTCGTGATGAAATTGGGAGGAGCTTGTTCTCCCATTCTCCCACTTCAGTCCCCCCTCTGGTTGACTTGTCGACCAAAAACATATCCTTTTCTTTATCTCCTCTCACTCTCCATACTTTAGTTATTCCACCCAAGTGTCCATAGTGGTTGACATGGTCTTTGAATGACCAGTACATATAAACAGAGCTCCCTCCTGGTTTGCAGTATACCCATCTTCCAACATAGCTCCTCGGGTTCCTTGGGTTCTCCAATTTTACAGATGGCGGATCCAAGTGGTTGGTAATTATCTGTTTACGCAGTCTCTCTCTTTTCTTTATTATCACGTCGGTGTGCTGGTCATCATCAGTTGGCATCAAGGGGTGCATGCCAACCATTTCGATCATTTCGTCTGTAGTGCGTGCTTTCCTGGCTTTCCAGAAACTTATTACAATCAATACTGCTGCCGCTAATATTATGCATCCAACTATCACCTTCAGTCCATCTGACAGCCATGGTGGCATCCATGACCATAACAATGAAAACCAACTAGTATCCTTCTTCACTCCTTTGCTTTCTTCCATCATTTTGGAGTGCATCTGGGCCAGTTGTGATACTGCTTCAGTGAGTGTCCCATTATCTGCATCGTTAGCAGAGATAAACGTGCAACATGATTGTCCTATTTTCGCACAAACTCCTCCTTCCATAGCTGTGAGAAGATCCAGTACATATCTGTTTTGTAGTGCTACCATTCTTACCGCTCGCAGCTCCTCTTTTATGGTGTTGAATCCGTTTACTGTTGTATTAATCGTCATCATTAGTTCCCATTGGGTGATCTGAAGCCATTTTGCGTTTGCATATGCTTGTAGTCCTGGGTGTATTATTGACGAGAAGAACATTGCAGCCCTGTTGAATAATCTGTGTTCTGGTGGGATGGAGGTGAGTGCTGTTTCCGATCTTCCCCACAGGTAGTTTCCTGTCAGGGGTTCTCCTTGTCTTTTCATTCTCTGTAAGATGTTATTGTTGATGTTGTTCTCTCCTTCTTCTGATTGTACAGACCTTCTCTTCCTCTTGTTCCCTTCGTCCATCTTGGGGAAATTGGCCATGTTGACATGTTTTTGAGGCACTACTAGTGATGTTACATTGATGTGTACCATGGTGCATATTCCATTCCACAACGGAGGCAAGGTGTGGTATGCCTTATCTCCGGCAGGCCCAATAGTGGTCCATTATTACTGCCGTTCCAGCACCCCTTTCTGGTAGTTCTAATACGCTTCCGCAGTTGGTGTTGTATCCCACCTCCACATCTCCTTTGTGTTGGTAGCATAGCTTGGGTGCGGTCAGCGGTAGTATACTTATTGGGTCTTCCTCCTTCTCCATCCATGTTAGCATGGGTACATATTTACCCCATGTCGTCCAGCATCTGTCGTTGTGTTCCTGTATGGTGGTAACATTTTCTCTTGTTATCATGTTGCTCCCAACCACTCCTATTTCCCATTCATTGTTCATGTATATCTTCCCTGTTATTGTTATTAGTGGCCTTTCTCAACATCCCTGCACACCAGGAACTTCAGTGGCGTACCAATCACATGGCAGGTATTCTAGCGTTACTTTCTTCATTTCTCCTTTATCGGGGCCACTCGTCATGTATCTGAATGCCTCAGCGTGTAAGCTGCTCTTATGGTAGCTCAAATTAGACTTGAGGAAGTTGTTTTCGTATGGAAATGTGTCCCTTGTTTCCCACTGCATTCTCACCACCGTTCCTTGGAATCGTCCCCTTGTTTGGAATAGTGCCAGATATACTATACATTGCGCTCTCTATTCCTGTATTTCTGTGGCGACGAATGTCCTTGATGCGCTCATGGCGTATGGGATCATTGAGCACACATAGCAGCTATCCTCCGTTGTCTGCTTAACAATTTGGGTCATGTGCTGGTACCACATGTTGCTTGAGACGTGTGCTGAATCTGTTATGTAATTATCGATACCTTTATTGTCAGTATATGTGCTGCGTTTAACTCTTAGGGTTGCTAATACCACCTGATATCATACCTGTTGCGGCCGTGGGAGGGGCATGTTAGTTTTGGGTGCAGCCACAAAATTGATAGCATAACTTTTCTGCCATACAGAGGCAGCCAACAGACCAGTGATGACCAACACCCCTATCAGTTTTATTACAAGAGCTAGTCTCACCGGCATTTTGCTCTTACCTTGCTGCAGTCCTGCAGCTTATTCTTGCGACGTTAAAGGTGCCCGCCTGAACATCCTCAATGCGCTGGTTATTATTGTTAGTTTTGTTAATTAAGCTCTCCCTATCAAGTAATCGTTCAGTGCCCAGGTGAAGAGCTGTTCCCACGCTAGTCTTAGTGACCTATCTCTTAGAGCCGGTAAGTGCTCGTGAAGGTGGGGAAATGATTGTTCTATGGCCAAGACAAATGCGGTGTAATATACGCGTACCCTTCTTCTTTTTAGGTACTTCGGCCTTCTTATATGATATACAAATTGGTATGATAGGGCTTCAGGGGCGTTATCATCCACGGGCAGCATCTACTCCTGGGAAGAGCACACTGTTAGTTACTTTACTTTCTAAACAATACAATTATATGCGGTACCTGCATGTGCGAGAAAAAAATAGAGAAGAACATACAAGTGTTTTATGTGTGTGTGTAACATCCAAGTTTGTTATACAATGTCCTTCAATCGGTGGTGGCCTTGGAGGGGGGACTGGGGCTGGATTGGGCAGAAGTTTGTTTACTTTGTGATCTCGTGACCATGGGGTGGGCTATGGGCAAGCGTCCAACATCTATGGCAGTGGTTGTGTCTGGGGAATCTGGGGGGTGGTCAAGTGTAATGACACAATTGTCCTCAGCGGTGGTTGATGTATCCTCCCCTGTAGCCGACGCTGTTGATGTTGTTGGTCTTGCAATGGCCCTGTCGTCAACGCTAGGGCGGGTCTGAGATTTGTAGGGCTTTACGTTGTGTAGATGATTCCAGGCGCACTTATCGTGCAGTTTCACTGCTCTGGGAGCCACTTCCTCTACCAAGTGAAGACCGGTAAAGAGTGGGCTGTTCCACTTTCTATTGAAGTTGCGGAGAAGCACATGGTCGCCTTCCGCAATAGTGCATAGTCCTTCCCTTTCCTGTTCCTTGTTGTTGTCTTCTTGTTGAGAACTCTTCGACCCGCCCTGCGTGCGCTCGAGCTGTTGAGATACAAAGGCGACACTAGTAATCAAAGAAGACACATATTGGTACATTTCGTCACCAAGAACAGTTGCAGTGTTTTCATGGTCAGTAAATGCCCTTGAAGTTGGCGTTAAAGGAAGGCGCATTTGACGTCCTGTCACCACCTCGTGGGGAGTGAGCTGGTGATCAGACCCTGGCCTGTTCCTCAGCTCAAATAGAGCCAGCGGAAGGCAGTACAACCAGCTCTTTTTAGTTGTCTGCTGAATTTTTGCGATCTCCTCTTTCAATAGGCCATTCAGGTGTTCACAGATACCGTTGGCCTGCGGGTGGTATGCACATGCAAATTTATGTTTAATACCCAGCAAGGATGTGATGTGTTGAAACATTTCATTAGCAAAGTGTGGGCCGTTGTCCGACCGCAGCACTTCGCAAACACCCCACCTGGGGAAGACATCTCTCACTAGAAATTTAGCTGCTCTAAACGCATCTGCGTGTGAGCACGGTCCGGCCTCGATCCACCTGGAGTATGGACATACCACTAAAATCATGTACCTATGTCCTTGACATACATTGATCATATCAACGTAGTCAATATGAAGGTGTAGGAAGGGTCCCTCTGGCCGGGGTATAGTACCTTTTATCACTTGCAGCGTGTGACCGGCCGTAAACTGTTGGCATGTTATGTTATGTTATTTTGCATTTATATAGCGCCTTATATACCATTGGTATGGTCTGAAGGCGCTGGTAGGTTGAACGCCCTTGGGAACTGAAGTTCGGGTCAGTAGAGCGAGTCCAAAGGTGCGTGTGTGCACCAGGTATGTGTGCAGCTGGTGCGGAGTTCATGTGGTAGCTGCTTCTTAGCGGTAGGTGTGGTGGTTGAGAGATCAGGAGTATGTGTTCGGTCTGGCAGGATTTATCCAGACCGAGTGTGGCTGCGTTAGGCCTGAGGAGAACGCCTGGCTGGGGGTGTGAAACCAGCAGAGTTTACTTAGAGTGATGGGGAGTGAGCGGGAGATGTTGATATGAGAACAGTTATACCGAATGGTGTCATAGTATCTCTGTGTTCTAGTTGAGTGGTGGTGTAAAGAAGAGAGTAAGCGTAGGGTGTGGTATGATATATGCTTTTAGAATTTGTCCGCCCCTTGTACAGTCATCTGCTCTACATACACTCATCCGCTCCTCATACACTTATCCGCTCCACATACACTCATCCGTTCCACATATACTCGTCCGCTCTACGAACTCATCTGTTCCACACACTCATTTGCTCTATGTATTTATCTGCTCCATACTCATCTGTTCCACACTCATCCGCTCCACTCACTCATTCGTTCCACCTACTCATCTTTTCTATGAATTTATACGCTCAACACATTTACCCGCTCAACACATTCAACACCTGATGCTCATCCGCTCCACACTCATCCGCACCAATCCGCTCTATGTACTCGTCCGCTCTACGTACTCGTCCGCTCCACACACTCATCCGCTCCACACACTCATCCACTCCACACACTCATCCGCTCTGCGTATTTATCCGCTCCACACACTCGTCTGCTCCACATATTCATCCGTACCATACATTCATCCGCTCTACGTACTCGTCCGCTCTACGTACTCATCCGCTCTACGTACTTGTCCGTACTTGAGGCAGTTGCTGATGAAATTAGTGACATGAGAATTTAACTCGGGGCAGAACCAATCCTCCCTAATTTATGCTGCAATCACTTCCTTTCCTGTATATGCTGGATGATGTAGCTGTGCCAGGGCGGTGTTCAACAGTGCCAATGGCATGACCACTTTTCCGGTATTATTTTGACGCCACAGTGCGTCTGTTGGGGACATCGTACATCCTCTTTTTACCCACAGTTCCTTTTCTTTCATTGGTGCGGCTGCCTGTAATTCCATTATCTGTGTTGCAGGGAGATGACTGTACCCTTCCTTCATCATCATCTGTCTTGCCATTGTCCTCCCCGTCCCTCTCTCTGATTCTGGGGGGGTCCATAATTCACCAAAATATGCTGCATGCTTGGCTTGTGCGTCTGCTGTTTCATTCCCTTTCGAGATATAGTCATCTCCATTAGTGTGTGCTGGGCATTTAACCAAAGCTATCTCTTGGGGGTCATGAATTACTTCAATCAATTCTGCTGCAAGAGGGCATGTTGTACTTGGGTGCCATCAGCTCTTCTGAACCCCCTTCTCTGCCATTTTATCAACCCGGAGTGCACTGTTGATGTGACATATGCGCTGTCAGAATATATAGTAACTCTTTGGTCAACACTTTCCTTTAGTGCCAAAATCATCGCAACCAATTGCGCTGCCTGAGCAGAATAATGATGCGGTAATTGCACGTATTTTACCGGGACATACATAAAATCTTCTGTCATTTTCACTACTGCTGCCCCAGTTCTCCTTATCCCATCGCTTTGGTCAATTGTTGATGAACCATCAATATACAAAATCTCGCCCCCTTTAAGTGCATCCTCCTCCACTTTCCTTGTGCTGGAGTACATTTCAATAGTCTGTGTGCAATCGTGAGCATAATCACCTTCCTCAACAACTTCCGCTAAGAGTCTGGCTGGGTTTATGTTACTGCATCTGACAATTCGGGTCTAGATAAGATGATCCTGACGCCCTCTGTGTGGTCAGTGTGGACTTAGGCTTGCTCAAAATTGCAAACAGCGCATGCTCCACAAATAATGTGGTGGTGCACCCCATTGTTATCGATGATGATTTCTCCACTGCAAATGCAGCTGCGGCGAGACCCTGTTCGTCCAAGTGACCGCTGTAGAATGCTATTGGCTTGTGTCCCATGCTAGTTTTCTGAGTCAATACTGCTTTCATTACTGCTGAGTTGCAATGTGAAAGGATGAAAAATTGATGTTCGTAATTTGGGGTGGCTAGAACTGTGAGCTGTGGATATGGCGTGTTTCAACTCATCAAACGCCTCCTTCATTTCTCTTGTCCACCCCAAAGTCTTGTCCCTTTTTTGTGCTTCTCTCAATGCCTTGAGCAGGGGTATGAGCTGTAGTCAAAAACCCATGCTCTACAGTAGTTGCATAAGCCCAGGAACTGCTGCAGTTCCCACACAGTTTGTGGTTGTGACGTGTTGGATATGGCTTGTGCTCTTTGCGGTGCAATCTTTCTTCCGTGCTTTGATATTAGTTGACCAATGTATAGTACCTGTTTCTGACAGTACTGTAACTTTTCCTTGTCTACCCTGTACCCCTTTTCAGCCAACACTGTCAGCATTTTCACTGAGTCTTCCCTGCACCTCTCCTCAGTTGTGCTGCACATTATTATATCATCGACATATTGCAGCACTGTACTTTCCAATTCAATTTTTCCCAAATCCATCTGTATTACCCTGTTGAAGATTGAGGGTGACTCTTAGTACCCTTGTGGTAACCTGATATGTTTCCATTTTGTATTCCTGTATGTGAAGCTTGTCAAATCTTGTGAATCTGGGTGCAGAGGTATTGAGAAAAAGGCATTTTTGAGGTCAATCACGATGAACCGTGATGCCTCTGCTGGTATTGCACATAGTATTGTGGCTGGGTTTGCTGCTATGGGGTATTCTGAGTCTACAATGTAATTCAAGGGCCTAAGGTCCTGGACTGGATAAAACGCCAAGACCCACCTTTAGCCTTGCGCACTGGGTACACAGCCGTGTTACATGCTGACTCTGATGGTACCTATATGCCATTATTTATCAGGGCCGTTATTGTTTCGTATATGCCCTCATCTGCCTCTTTTGATAGTGGGTATTGCTTCACTCTAGGTAGTATTGCACCCTTTTTCAACTTTATTTTTACTCCTCCAATACTCTTTATGCAGCCCACGTCATAGGAACTGGTGGTCCACAGTGATGCTGGAACCTTAGCCATAACTTCCTCGTAAAATGGTACTGGGGTAGATGCAGGTGCCTCGAGTGCCATAGCCATTTTCAGTGCTACTTGCTTGTATGTTACTCTTAACCAGATGTCAACACTCATCATAAATTCCATCTCTCCTTCTCCCCTATTTTCTGAAAAGAGCTCTTCATCAGACACCTGAGTGAGCCTGCATCCCTCAGCCAGGGCTATCACTGCTCTCCATGCTCTCCCTTGCCTGTCTTGGGCATGTACTGCGATGTAATCTGCAGTTGCTATAATGCTCTCGATGCTCACCGAAATCACCTTCCTCTCTGGTTCACTAGCTGGTGTCTCAGGTCTGAACAAATATGCTGCTGGCCTCCTCCAAATCTTTCCTTCTATTCCTGGCATCCATGCAAATGCCATATCTGTTCCATATTGGAACAGCTCGCCATCCACAGGCTCAGCTCGAGCTACTGTCTGGCCACAGTACGGTTGCAGTATTTGTCGTGCAGTAAGCATGTTTATTCCTGGTGTGGAGCAAAGTATGCCATTCTCCGTGAAGGAGATTGTCATATTTAACCTGCTCATTATGTCCCTTCCAAGTATGTTTAATGGCGGCTTGCTTGAATACAGGAGTGGGACAGACATGTCATAATCTCCTATAGATAAGCTGTTATCAGTAAAGGGAACCAACCCTCTAGCCCCAGAAAATCCTTGGGTGTGCATGGCCTCGCCTGACATTTTAAATCTACCCTCCCTTATGCGAGACCTGGTTGCCCCAGTGTCAACAAGGAAGGAGAATGTTTTGTCACCTATCGCTACCTCAATGCATGGTTCCTCCGCACTATTAGGTGTTATCGACAGGATGGGGCACACCAGGGATGTCTGTCGGCTGTCCTATTGTGGGTACAGTGACTGACCGCTTCTTGTGTAAGGGTTGTGTCCCAGGATAGTCACCCTCCCTAACTGTGTTTGTTGCAGCGGTGTATCGATGGGGGTCAATTTATGGTCCTGTATTTGAGTGAGCTGTTGTACTGGTTGTACTTGGTGTTGTTATGTTATTGCCACCTGCTGCTGCGGTTGTGCGTATGTCTGCAACTGTTGTTGTGGTGATACTTGCTGCTGCGTGTTGCTCTGTTGTGTTCCCTGCAGTTGCTGGTAACCTTGCTGCTCCCTCATAGGCCCTTGTGGTCCCTCTTCCCCCCAGGCTGGTGGGGTGGGTCTCATTCTACACGTGAGTGACATGTGTCCTAACATTCCACAAACCCAACATACAGGTGGTTCCCTGACCTGCCATGGGAAACTCCCCGCATTGCCTTGGTACCCTTGTTGCCCATTGGGGTAGTAACTCCGAAATCCTCCCCCTTGCTGTTGTGTAGGGTGGCCATATCCCCTCCCTCTCATCATTCCGCCCCTTCCCCTGGTGTTGTTATAATATCCATTTCCCGGTAGCATGTACCCTCCTCCTGTGGGAGCCGTGTATGGTGGGGGTGGTGGCATCTGATGTGTTATAAGTTTTGGTGGTTGTGGTAGTGGTGCTATTTGTAGCTGTGTGGGATCTTGTGCAGCCACTACTTGCGTGGTGTTTGGTGTCATTGTTGTTGGTGTAGTTATTAGTGCTCCTTCCATTGTGTACTTAGTTAGTTTTTTCTGCACTAATTTTGCCTCCTTTGCTTTCCTATCTTCTTCCTTTTGTTTCATCTTTTCCTGCCACATCCTACAATGGTGTACTATTGTTAGTTGTATTTGCGGCCAGGCCTCAGCTTCCATTCCCACTATCTTCTTCAGTTGTCTTTGTACTGCCTCTGGAAGCCCTTGTACTAGTATGTGGTAAAAAATTGCCGGTGTCTTGTCCCATTGCTCTCTAGTTTCCATGCGCCACTTCTCCTGAATCTCCTGGATATAATCAACAGGATCTTCGTTCTCACGCATCTTGCGTGACGTAATTGCTCCTATATCTGATGTGTCTGGATACTGCACCCTCAGGGCTTGCCATAATGCATGCCTGCAGTTTGCAAATGGCGCCCCGTCATGTGATGTGTTTGTTATTGTAACTCTGGGGAATCCTGCCCTCTTCCAAATGTCGTCTGCTGCGTCCCCCAATATCGATATTAATAGACCCTTCACGTCTCCCACTGCTATTTTCTGTCCTGCGGTGTGTTTTTCTATCTCGTATATCCATTTCCCCGCTCCTCTGCTTAGTGATGGGAGCCTGCACTTTATATTCTCCTTATCAGCATGCTTCCAAGGGACGTATTGTGGTCTAACCCCTTCCCTGTCCAATAGTGGCATTAAATTGTACCCCATTTGTCCCCCTAGTTGTTGCGGGGTGGAATCCGTGTACTCCTCCTCTTCCCCTGTGTCAACTAAATCTTCTCCCATATCCTTATTACCGCTGCTTGTCGTGTCTTCTCCTTCATTTCTCCCCCTTCTCCTATTGCTCTCTTTCTTTAATGCAGGTGTGTGTGTCCGTTCTTCCTGCCTGCGTCCTGGGAGGTCTCTGAGCCTGCCGGTGTATGGAGTGTGTTCAGGAGCGGGTGTGTGTGTGTGCGTGTTGGGTGTAATGATGTGGGTGTAACTGCACGTGTTTGTCCTCCTGCCACTTCTCTTCCCTGCTCCTCACTTTCCTTCACTTCTTCTTTCTTTTTACATGCCCATGGTGATTCCCTTTTTGTGCGTGTGATGTACAATTTATCTAAGCTCTCCCTACCACCGCTTCTTCCCCCCCGCTCCTTCTTCTTCTTCGCTGCAAAATTCATCCAGGAGCGACAACCCCCAATCTGTCCTTTTCCCCCTGATTGTCACCGTTTTTAAGTCTATTAAATCCGTTCCTTCCTGTTCTCCTTTACCAGTTACTCCCCTTTGCGCTGATGTTGTAGCTACTTCTGCATCCCGACGCACATATGTTCTTACCCCACTCCCCCTATCCTCTCTCTTCTTTCCTCTTCCTTCTTTTCTACTAATTCACCACCTATTTCCTCTCTTTTCTTTTTCAATTCCTCCATCACCTCACTACTTACCTTCTCTAATATAATTTCTTCCTCTCTCCCCCTTTCCCATTTCTCTCTCTCCCTTTCTAATATGCTTTCTATTACTTTACCTTCTTCGTATTTCCTGGTGCTCTCGGAGAGTATTTTCTTCTTCCATAGCTCCATTTCCTTTTCTTTCTCTTCGTCCTCTTTTCCTGCTGCTCGGGATACCCTTTCTGCTATTGCCTTCATCCTCCCCGCTTCCCTCTTCCTTTCTTCAGTTCGCTCCTTCATTCTCTCTAATTCATCCCTACTTTCCTTCCTTTCCCTCCTTCTTCCTCGTGCCTCTTACTCGAGCTGCTTAATCAGTGCACTCCGCTCATCCCTTAATCCAGCCAATCGTTCCTCCAACATCTCCTCCTCTTCTTGTGAAAGCCCTCCGTCTCTCATGTTGTTCTCCTCGCCTCTTATTCCAGTGCTACCCACGTCGTCCTTATTCTTTCTCCTCACCACCTCTTTTTCTTCTGTTAATGTCCGCCGCAGATTTAAGAGCACCTGCGCTGCTACCCACTCGTCTTGTCATATGTTTGAAATGGGCTCTTCGCTGTTCTTCCCTCCCTTTGTGCGCACCTGCGTGCAAGTCGGACCTACAGTGCTTGTCACCTCCTCCCCCCCCGGTAGCTACCTGTAGCTGTATATGGTGGAGGGCTGTACATGGGGCTCGAGTACCCCTCAGCTGCCATCAGTTGTTGCCTTGCTGCTTCTCGTAGCTCCGTCACAGGATATAACCACCTTCCTCCTTCTTCACTACCTTCGCTAGGGGCATGTCGTCTGTCCCTTCCTTCTTTACTTCTACTTCATGTACAGTGCCAGGCCTTTTATCCCCCTTCCTGTCTCTTTCCGCGCACTGTGCGCTACCGGTCGCCTTTTCCCCGTTTCCTTCTTCCTCCTTAATCTCCTTCCCCTCCTTTGTTTCCTCGCTCCCCTTCCCTTCTGTCGTCCCTTCCACAGTGAACATTCCGGTTGGCCCTGGTCGGGATCCCTGGAACATCCTCCACAAATTAAACACCTCCACGTGATGTGCCAACTTCTTCCCTTTGTACGTGTTGTGTATGTGTGTCAGTAGTGAATGTTGGATATATGGGTCAAAACTGGCGTTAGGCGGCCATGGTGTCGTCATTTTGGTGTCTGTTCCTTGTGTCCATTCTATGCTATATTTGATGAGTTTCTCCCTATGGGGTGACAGTGTTTTACAAATATGCTGGAGGGGGGTAATCAGGGTGTTCCCCCACCCTCCCGATTCCAACCCGTATGACATGGTTACACTTTGTTTTAGCTCCCCTCAGTACAGCCGTCGTTACCTGGCCGCGTAGATTGGGGACTTTCGACCGTCCGCTAAAAGTAAAACAACCAAATATAACAATTACAAATATAAGTCCTTTTCCTCTGTTTGTTTTCTTCCTTGATACCGTTGGTACGGCCCCCTGCGGCCACAGCGCACGAAGCCCCCTGCGGCTGTGTGCCATGTGTGACGTGCTTGTACAGCCGCCCCACTTTTTCCCCTCCCCTCCTTCTTCCATCTCACTCAGCGTGGCCGGCGTTCTCCGTGCGCGGCCACTTCCCCCTCTCCACCTGTCCCTTATTTGGGGTGGCCAGCGGTCTCCATGCGCACCCCCTGCCCCCACCTCTGTTTTACTGCCCTTGTCCTCAGTTTACTCCCCCACCACCCTTCAACAACGCGATGTGGTCAAGGTGTCCTATGAAGGCCCTACGGGTGACGTCACCAACCTCTTTCAACTACTTCCGGTAAGATCTTTACACTTCAAGAGAGTGCGCAATAGGTTTTAACTGCTTGTCCCCGTTAACCCCACAGCTGTCCTCTTGTTACGCCCGGAACAAGGTAACCACCAATACACTCTTATAATCGGACTACGCACGCTGCATCGCTTCATGTGTGACACGCCCCTCGCCGGGAGGGCTTAACCAGCCAATTATCTTCCGTACTTGGCAACAATCTAGCTACCTCCTACAGGAATACGTCATCTATCTATCGAGTTTCACTGCTCGATCAATAGGGATCCTCATCTACTCATTGATCGAAAACGCCAATTCGTAGGAAAGCCACACACACCCCCTCTACAGGTGGCCACGATCTAGACCAATCAGTGTCTACGAGCAACCGCACGTAGTGCCTTCTGGCTCCAACCACCCTTCTTCCATGACGTGGTATAGGACGGACCTCGTGCCTGTCCCGTTACCACTCACTTGTCTATCAACACTAATTGATCAAATCTTCGCCACACACTTTAATAACACCTCCCGCCGCCCTTATTACAACTCCTCCCCCCTCCCTCACAATCTCACATTGCTTTTTGGGTGTGTCATACTCACCAAGTTCCCTTGATGCGGGGCCGCTCGACTGCGTGCACCCCTCCAAGTGGCTCGCCACCTCCCTTCGTCTGGACCACGTCTGGACACTCGCCAACCGCGGGCGGGATACTTCTCAACCGGCTCCCGAGGGCCAATATCCGGATTGCGCTGTCCGGTCTTCTCGCAGTTCCGCGATGGTCCTGTAGTCCTCAAAAGGGGGCAGCGGCAGAGGGGGCCGCGCCGCCGGGCCTCCTCGCAACGAGAGGCCTTGGAAAAATAAAACTGAAAAGGTAGACCTTAAAGAGATCACAGCAGTGCCTCCAACTTGTCGGGGTGATTATCCCGGGGTCGGCTGAGCCGTCCGCGGACCACCGGGCTGGGAGGCCCCAACTCCTCCAGTGCTTCTGTGAATGAGTATGAGGCACACACAAGGAGCAAGGTGGTTCTGCTGTTTATTATAACAACGGCAGGGATGGGTCTTGGATCGTACTGAAAGGGGCCTCTAGGGGACCCTGACGTCTATGGAAACAAGGCGAGTCACCACACACGATAGATACGCCAGACACGAGGTTGTATTGCCAAAGCTAGGTTTTATTGCAAAGCAAAAGTCTCAGTTGGCCAACTCGGTCTCACGCCCCGCGACGTGTATCTCTAGACCTGGAGGGACGCAAGAGAGTGAATTACATACATAAATTACATATATACAAAATGCATATCAAACAATCCGCTATGACATGTTTAACACCCCCCTTTTATTGGGTTTCTTTGAACTTGGTGTGATGATGGACATCTCCGACAATAATGACAACTTCAAACATCTATTCTAGTAACAATTTGCAATTTGTGAGTGCAAAGGCATCTTTCAGTTGTTGAATAGAACACAGCGCTTCTGTTCTTGGAAGCGAGCTACATACGGGGGGAAGAGTTGCATTCCGGACCTTGCTATCTATTAGGTGCTATTCGTGTCCTGGGAGCCGACACGCTCTAGCGGGCTCAGCAAAGCGAGGCCGTAAGAAAAGCATAATTCAAGCCTTTAGCGGTATTACTCTAACATATTCTACCATATAACGAGACTGGCCGGCAGCTGCGAAATGATTAAATGCCCTGCAGCTCTGCTTCAAGGCTACATTCGGGAGGGAGCCAGGCATTCTTCCTGGCGCTGCCTACGTTTGTGTTTCAACGAACTCTTGCTTTCCTCTCGGCCCTGCGGCCTTGTCCTTTTCACATACAGACAACAATGTTTTACAGTCGAGCAGTGTAAGCGTAAAATATACTGCAAAGCAATAGGAACAGAAAGCAATAAGCAATGGTTAGAAAACAAAATGGCATTTCTTGTTACATCAAAATGGCCGTTCATTGGCAAACTCGAAAACCTATATTCTGTCATATCGTGCATGAGACGGTTGGCCCACGGCCACCAAAATACGTTTGTGGTCACAAAGTAGAGGTATCCATTTTTATAGACTGACAAACCCTCCTTTGGCCGTATGCCAAACGTCTCATCTATTTATTGAAACCTCCTCTAGTGATGATGAGTCTGAAGTACTTATGTCTGAATTTTGCATGCTACCATAAACATCATCGTCTTCATCAATATCTATTGCCATCAACTCTTTTACTGCTCTCATCTCATTTGGGTCTTGGTCAGTTCGACCTTGAGGTTGTTTTTTCTTTGTCATCATATGCATACATCCTTCCGTACATCCCTCAGTTACCTCAGAGCAAACTATGGGTAGACAATGTATACAACAACAGCACTTTAGGAATATTTCAAACACCACTACTAATATTGAGATCAACTTCCATCCCCAAGAACGTAATATTCCCCAAAACCAAGATCCTATTCCCCAGCTTCCTTCTCCAGTAGGGAGTTCAGAGCCTAGGACGTGCATTTTCTTTATTGCTTCAAAGATCGTGGGGAAATAGTCATCGACATAAACGCAACACGCTGATCCCACTATTTTGCAAATTCCCCCACGATCAACCAGGATCACATCGAGAGCCATTCTATTTTGCAGCGTCATTAACCTGATTCCTCTTTCTTCCAATGTCATGTTAAATAGTATATCTGTTGTTGTGTTTATTGTATTTTTTAGGATTCTGGACAGTTGCCTTATATTATAGGAGTTCACTATCTGCCCTAAGAATGGAATGAATGATTTTGCTACATCAGTTGCTATTAAAACACCCTCGTCAGTACTTTTGACTCTAGTTCTGGATAATCTGGCCATGGCTGCTGTTTCTAAGAGGAATACTCCTGGGAACAGTAGACCTAGGTAACATGTACCTCCCCAGTTTCTGGGCAAGCAAGGATATGCTTTCTCTCCACATATAAAATAAACTGGATCACCTACATATACTGGTTCTATTTCCCATTTTAATACCGCTGTATTCATGCAACCAGTATATGTTCCGACTGAAAAAGAGCCTTTCTTTTTTAGACAAAAAGGGACAGTTCTTCGGCTATAATTCACTGTGTAGGATGGGGGAATTGCATCTTTGTCCCTTTCTGTTCTTACACGAAACGTCATTACAGATGTTTTTTCTGGTGGGGACAATCTATCTCGTCTATTTTGTCGTGTTATCTTTCGTGTACTTTTCCTCGTGGGCTCTAGGCTATTACTTGTGCCTTATGGAAAATGGAACAACCCACAGGCTTCATTATTATCTCCTCAAACTCATTCATGTTGGTTCTGTCTAATTGACCCGTACTACTCTCATTCCATTTCCTATAGAACATTGCACCTAAAGATGCACTACATGCAGAACTTAATGGTAATGGCTGTACGTACCACCCTATTCCTTTCCCAGCATGCTATGGCAAATGGGCACATACCCAGCTATTTGTTTTCTTCAGAATTGCATGTGTCATGTTCATGACCAATAGCAAAGTATTATTTCCAAAACCTTCCCTGTGTCTTTCTTCCATTGGGGGCTGGGTATAAGTGATCACCTGAACCGGGCTTTCAGTAGTGGATATATTAATTATTGGTAAAAACATTTCTAATGGGTGTATTGTTTCCACCCACCATAATATTAGGGCTGTCGATATTGGTGCTACCACGCTCATAAAGTACTTTATTATTGTCAGTACCAGCATACAATTTGTTTTACCATGCGTTTTTCTCAAGCTTACAGTCTTTATAATTGACTCATTCTCAGCGGTGGTGGTGCAGGAGGAGGCTGGAACCCGTCCCGGCAGGTTTCTCGTCGTCCTTCTTCTTTCTTATCACAGTTCGTTGTGGATATCTCTCTTCGTCGCGCTTGCTCTGATGTCAATAAGTTCAACGGAATTGTCACAGTTCAGTTCTGCCTGTCCTTTTTTTAGCCTGGATTCGATTATTCGTTTTTAGGCGAGATCACTTGTCCTTTCTTATACTGCTCAGAGGACCTTTGATCAGTTATCTCATTTGACATAGTACCATGCGCGCCCAGCTTGTCCGCTCTGGTTCCTGACACATGTACTTTTATGATCGCACTGAGGAGCCGCGAGTCTTGAATTGCCCAACTTGCACAATTCTCACGCTTCTCTCCTCTACACCCCTAGTTCCTTCTCCGTCCATGAGCTGAACCAGAGGTTGACATAAACACCAAAAAGAACTGCGGATCACTTTGTCTTTCGAGGCCGCAAGTTGTATCGCCTCACTCCTGGTATCGTGTGATCCGTGAACAGTGCCGGTGCACTTCCAGATTCAGGCTCAAAGTCAGCCTGTGGAGCTACTGCAGGTGCTGGTGTGCGCCGCGTCAATGATGCAGATACGTTCTTTGGCGTTCTGGCAAGTGCTGGTGGGCGCCAAAGGGGTACACGATTTGTTTCTGCTGGTATTTGCAAGGCACATTTCGTGTCGGCCAGCAGTGATGTCGATTCTGCTGGGCAACGTTGGGGCACTCTTTGCCCTTCCCCCTCTTTGGCAATCGTCTCAGGCTTTGTTTCGAGTTTCACTTCTCGTTTTTTGTCAGATTAGGTGGCTGTTTACTGGCAACAGTTTCTTTCGTTTCTGGGACCGCTGTCTCTTTCCGTTCATCAGTGTCAGGCAAGCCTTTCAGTGCAGTTGAATCTTCTTGGCATGGGTGGCATGGATCCACGACTTCCTTCCATCCACCCGTATTGCCGTCTGCGTCGCAAAGAGTACTTGATAGGGCCCGCACCACCTGGGTGCCAATGATGACTTTCTTTCAAAGTTTTTAAGCAGCACCCAGTCCCCTGGCTCCAGCGCGTGCCCCGGACCGGTGTATCTCACTGGTAATGCCTCCTGCACCTGCTGATGAATCAAACGCAATTTCTGCATTAAAAGGCCACAATAAGTACTAAGCACAGGATATTCTACCTCACTAAGTCGTTTTGGCTGTGGTGCGCACCATACATTTGCCGGCCTCCCCATCACAATCTCGTACGGGGAGAGCCCAGTTTTAGCCTGTACAGACTTACGCATGCATAATAGTGCTATTGGTAATGCATCCACCCAACTCAACTTGCCTCCTGCACAAATCTTGCTAATCTTTGATTTAAGAATCCCGTTGTGCCTCTCCACAAGACCGGCAGAACTCGGATGCCTTGAACTATGGAATCTCTTATCAATCTGAAGACCAGCACATATCTGCAATACCACTGCGCCCACAAAATGTGGTCCATTATCAGACCATAGGACACGGGGCAAGCCAAATCTGGAAAAGTACTCCTTCAACATTACTTTTGCCGTGCTCATTGCTGTGCAGTCCTTCAAGGGATATGCCTCCACCCACTTACTGAATGCACAGATCACCACCAAGACGTATTTTAAGTTTTGGCACCTCTCCATCTCTATGAAATCAAAATGGATCACCTCAAATGGCATAGAGGGCGGGCCAAAACTGCCTGTTGGAGTCACTGTTCCCTTCCCTACATTGTGTTGCAAACACGCGATACAGTTCTGCACCAACCTCTCTGCATTCTTTTTTATGTTTACATTCTGCCAAACTGTAGAAAGGTGCTGTATTATTTTCTTCGCACAGATGTGCGTAGGGCTGTGGGCCATTGTGACCATTGCAGTCACGTACGAATTTGGCAACATCCAGTTTCTAGTTCCCTTATCCACCCAACAACCCTCCAGATCCAATTCAGCAGATCACTCTGCCCACCCCTGTATTTCATCGGCCGTAGCTTCGGCCTGCATTTCTTTGACAGTGGCAACTCCATTCTCTATCATACAGGGTACTTCCTCAGTCTGAACCGTCATCATTTTGGTATTCAAATCAGTGGCAGTTTGTTTCGCAATTCTGTCTGCAAACGCGTTTCCCTCTCCTACTTTGCATGTTACTTTTTTATGTGCCTCGCATTTCACTATTGCTAGGCACTTTGGAAACGTGAGTGCAGACAGCAATCGTACAATCAAAGGGCCATGTTGAATTATGGCGCCATGTGATGTCAAAAACCCTCTCTCAGCCCAGAGTCGACCAAAGTTATGAACCACTCCAAAAGCATAATGACTATCTGTATATATATTCACATTCAATTTTCAGAAATCTCGCAGGCTCTGGTTAATGCTATTATTTCTGCGGCTTGTGCTGAATTATAGGGAATTATTTTGCTTTCTACAACGCTCTCTAGGGTAGTGATAGCATATACGGCAGTTGTCGTGCCATCTGGTAATTTAAAACATGAGCAGTCACAAAATAACTCTCCATCTGGCTCTTTCTGTGGGATATCACTTAAATCAACTCTCCCCTTGGTTTCTTCCTCAGTGACCATTAAGCAATCGTGGGGGGGTGATTAATTCTTCCCAATTTCTTTTATGGTTGGTGGCATTAATTCTGCAGGATTCAAAGCGCAACACCTCATAATTTGGATATGGGGCACGAACATATCTTGTCAATCTAGCAGAGGTGAGGTGTTGCGTCTGTGTCCTATTTAATAGAACGTCTATGGCATGTGGCACCATCAAAATTAAAGTGTGCCCCAATACCATCCCTTCAGTTTGTTTCACTGACGCAGCAGCCACCGCGACAGATCACAAACATCGTGGTAGTGCGCGCGCTACAGGGTCCAGCGCAGAAGAAAAATAGCCGCACGGCCTATTTCTTCCACCTTGTTCCTTTGTCAAAACCACCAATGCACATCCTTCACTTTCACACACAAATAGTCTAAACATTTTCTCATAATTCGGCGTACCCAAAACTGGAGCCGAGCATAATGCAGTTTTCAATCCATCAAATGCTTTCTGACATTCCTCATCCCACTGCAAAGGCATAACCGCATCCTTTCTAGTTAAATTCACCCACGGCTTCACAATTAACGCAAAATTATCAATCCATTGTCGGCAATATGAAGCCATGCCTGTTATGGCTCTGACTCCCTTTTGTGTCTTTGGAATAGGCATACAAGAAATACTTTCTATGCGTTCTGGCGTTAGTCTTCTCCCTCCTTTCGAAAGTAGGTAGCCCAAATAGGCCACCTCCTTTCGATTATATTGAAATTTCTTCAAACTAGCTTTATGGCCATGTGCCGCTAGGTGTGACAGTAGTAATACAGTGCTTTCTTTACAAATCTCCTCTGTGTCTGCAGCTAGCAATAGATCGTCTATGTATTGCAAGAGTACACAACCCACGGGTAATTCCAGCATGTCTAGCTGCTCTTTTAATGCTCTACTGTAAATACTTGGACTTTCCGTGTAACCTTGCGGAATCTGCGTAAATGTAAATGATCGTCCTCCTAATGTGAACGTGAACAAATATCTGCTGTCCTTGTCCACTGGAATACTGAAGAACGTGTTTTTCAAATCCACTACACTAAAATATTCTGCTGAAACAGGTATCATTGTCAATATTGTAGTGACATCTGGCACTAGAGGAAAGTGTGGATCTACTACCTTATTCAATGCGCGCAAATCAATTATAAAACGGTATGGTACCTCATTGCCTCCTTTTTTATAAACTGGAAGAATCGGGCTGTTGCATGTACTGTCTGTAATTTCCTCGATTACCCCTAATTTCACCAAATCTGTAACAATGCTCTTCAATCCTTTCTCACCTTCAGCCGAAATTCTGTATTGGGGTATCCGCAGTAGGGTAACGCCTTCTTTCAAGATGATCTTTACTGGCTCTATCTTTAAACATCCTACATCATTGTCATGCATTGCCCATATACAGGTTGGTTCTTTACTTAGTTCCCCTGGTAACGCTTCAGACATGAATTCTGACACAGGGGCATCGTGTGGCCAAATCATTAGAAACACTCTGTCCGCCGTGCAATGTATAACGGAACCTAGTTTCTTCAACAAATTTAATCCCAATAAATTCTCCCCACAATTTTCTGTTAAAAGGAAAGGACAATGTTCAGTAAATGGTCCTATAGTAACTGGTACTGGTTTAGACACTGGGTTTATGACTGGTGTACCTGCGAAACCTACGGAAACATTCTTTTGCCCTGACAGTGATATATCCGGAACCAAGTGGTGGTCTATTGAACACTTCTGCGCTCCCGTATCTACAAGAAAGCGGTGCTCCTCATTCCCAACTCTCATTTCTACGTAGGGTCCTCTCTGATTCACGGGAATAGTCACTGGTTCCGACCCCTGTCCTGTGCTGTCCTATAGGGGAAATAACACATCGTCCGATGTGTAATCATTGCTGTTACTGTAATGCGTGTTTGACTGTGTATCAAAAACGTTCCCACTCTTTCCTCTATTTCCCCCACTCTGGTTTCCATATTGGTGATTTTGCTGTTCCTGACTTTGGTTTGGGGCATTTTAGTTTTGGCCTTGGTTTTGATTACCTCCGTTATTGTGATGCTGCTGCATACTATTCCTATTTGGTCCAATCGCTCCTGGGTGTCCTCTATGCTGTCTCCTCTGACCAGACCCATTTCTATTCTGTAGATGCAGACATTGCGCTCGCCAATGTCCTTCCTCCTTACAATACGTACACTGATTCGGTCCCACTGTTGCCCCATGCATATTCAAATTACTCCTTCCTTGTGCGTTCCCTCGCCCTCTATTATGCCCTACTACTTGCTGCACTAATACCCGTGTTTTCAGATTTACCAATTCCTCTCTTCTTTTTCTTTTCCCGCAGTCACTCTGTGCTCATAATATTGGGCCATATGTAATACTTCGCCCAATGTTTTTGCTTTCCATGCACTCTCTGATGTCATTATTAGATCCTGAATTGGAAGTTTTAACCCCCTCACATATTTGTCAACAAATAACCTCTTTCCCGCTTCCGAGCCCACATCCTGCCCACTGAAGTCTGTGAATACTTCTTCAAATCTATTAAAACAATCTGTAGCCAACTCATCCTTGCCTTGTACACATGCAGTCAATTTGTCCCATTGAATTCTTTTCTCTGGGACAATTTCTTTTAACTTCTGCACTATACGTGCTGGTAATGCCACCAGGTTCGCTCCTGGTGTCCCTCCAACCGCTTTATTCCTGTCTTCTATTATCAAGTCCACCCATGTGGCGCCAAAGGCCGTTGGGTCATCTACCTTCCTTATTTGTTTCCATATGTCTGCTGGCAGGATAACCGGGAATATTAGGTCTATATCACCCATGGTAAGCACGGATGATTGTGGACAGGACTCTACTTCCTTGTAAAACCCTGCAGGATTCTTTCTTATATCAGAAATCGTCTGCTTTGTTGTTCACCTCCTGTCTGGAAAAGGGGACATGCACATATTGGGCGGTGTAATGGGGGGTGTTACCTGCGCCGCTGCACCGCCCACTGCGGGAACCTCCACTTTGGGCACAAAGGTAGGTGGGGCCTCTCTCATAGGAAATGCCCCACTTACCGTCCCCCCCCTCTCTTAGATGTAACAATATTCCCAGATCCAACGATAGGGCTGTTTCTCCTGTCCCTCGCTCTAGTGCTCTTTTATATACTGCCATTATTTCGGGTGGGCTGGCCTTATCGTTTTTTTATATCTTTGTCTAATAAATGTTCAGCCATCGACTGTAGTGCTTTTCTTTTCATGTGCATGGAATATTCATCAAATATCTCGTGTATCTCCATTGTGGGAATACTAGGATCCGACATCCATCTAAACGCTTGTCGTATACATACTTTTAATTTGTCGCCCCTTTGCACTGACGACATTGAATGTCGTCGTTGTATATATAGCTCTACCGTTTCCTTCCTATTTCTCCCGATATCCCTACTCCCGTACCCAGGTGTAGCAAACATTTCGGCATAATAATTATCTAATTCATCTTTGAGTTCAAAAAGTCCATATACATATTCTCTCACTTCTTCATCCCTCTCCCTACAGCATGCTAACGCATTCAGATCTAACAATCGCTGCGGTGGTAATTTTCCAATTAACTGTTTTCATTTCTCCACCAAATATTTACCCATGCATTCCAACACTACCTGTCTTTCGTTGCTTCTACGGAAGTCATATATCGAAGCCAATGCTGTCGTCCCATCATTCCCGTCTATATACATCTCTGCCTGTTGCTGCAATTTCACCTTCCTTTCTTTGCTGATTGCGCTGCGAGTTAACCTCGTGCATCCCCGTTGGTCAGTCCCGCCTCTTGCCCCCGTGGTTTCAACTTCAACCCCGGGAGGAACGGACGGTACCAAGTCTGTGTCTGAGGCGGGAGGTGCGGATGGGACAATGGGAACAGGGAGTGTTATGCGCGCGGTCTGTGGCTGTGGGAGGGCTTGAGCTACCGGAGGGGGAGCTTGGGCTACGGGCAGGGTCTGGGAAATAGTTACTGACGTGTCTGGTCTTACTTCTGATCTTGGGCCTTGTTTTGTATGGGTCAATATATTTTCTATTAACTCATCTGCTATCTGTAATTCCCGTTGTGGATATATTTTTTCTATATTCAACTGGTCTCGCCTACCTGCCCTTCTTAGACTCTCAGTCCACTCCTCCTCTTCTTTCTCGTCCGCTACTTCACCTTTCGATTTATGCCTGCGCGCATGCTTCGCTCTGCTTTTAAATCGGAACATTGCTTCCTTTCTCCAGTCTTTAATAGTCTCAAATGCTGCAGGACGCGCTTTCTTTCTTTCTTATCAACACCCTTTCCAGGTTGTCTATCCTTGCTATCTCAAAACTACCATTATTCGGCCACTGATGGTCTTGTTGCTTTCTGGTTTGCCTATGCCAAATCTCACAGAATATTATCGCACCCACTCCATACTTCACATACATCTCATACGCCGGCGTTCCCCCAGGTGGTACAATTTGGCCATCTTCCAAAGATTGTCTACCGCAGCGGAAAAACCCCGCTAAGGTGGACAATACCCCTGGCATGTTTCAACCTTCCCCCTGGTTAATCAACCTTACCTAGGGCATTTGATTTTGCAAAGTCAACTCTCAACCAATATCAGGATTACTTTGAATCAGGGAATGACTCACCTGATAGATCAAGTCGTCTGTATACTGACGCACCAAATGACGTCGTGTCTGCGTTTCTTGGCTTCCGCCTCGTTTCGGGACCCTCGCCTCCTTGTTCTCTAGCCAGGCACGTCGATCAGGGATCAGATGTTTGCAGATCTGCAAAGGAGTCTCTCATCACTTTTACAGGGCGCCCGAACACCTCTTGATCCCGGCTCGATCGTCCCGTCCTCGCCGTTCTCTGCCTTACTCAATTACAACGTTATGCGATGGAAGAAGCGGGGGAGGGTCCCTATTCGGGCGCCATCTGGAAAGGGGCCCCTAGGGGACCCTGACGTCTATGGAAACAAGGCAAGTCACCACACATGATAAAAACGCCAGACACGAGGTTGTATTCCCAAAGCTAGGGTTTATTGCAAAGCAAAAGTCTCAGTTGGCCAACTCGGTCTCACGCCCCGCAATGTGTATCTCTAGACCTCGAGTGACACAAGAGAGTGAATTATGTACATCAGTTACATATATACAAAATGCATATCAAACAATCAGCTATGACATGTTTAACACCCCCCTTTTATTGGGTTTCTTTGAACTTGGTGTGATGATGGACATCTCCGACAACTATGACACCTTCAAACATCTATTCTAGTAACAATTTGCAATTTGTGAGTGCGAAGGCATCTTTCAGTTGTTGAATAAAACACAGCGCTTCTGTTCTTGGAAGCGAGCTACACACGGGGGGAAGAGTTACATTCCGGACCTTGCTATCTATTAGGTGCTATTCGTGTCCTTGGAGCGGACATGCTCTAGCAGTCTCAGCAAAGGGGGGCCGTAAGAAAAGCATAATTCAAACCTGTAGCGGTATTACTCTAACATATTCTACCATATACAAGACTGGCTGGCAGCTGCGAAATGATTAAATGCCCTGCAGCTCTGCTTCAAGGCTACATTCGGGAGAGAGCTGGGCATTCTTCCTGGCGCTGCCTACGTTTGTGTTTCAACGAACTCTTGTTATCCTCTCGGCCATGCGGCCTTGTCCTTTTCACATACAGACAACAATGTTTTACAGTCGAGCAGTGTAAGCGGAAAATATACTGCGAAGCAATAGGAACAGAAAGCAATGAGCAATGGTTAGAAAACAAAATGGCGATTCTTGTTACATCAAAATGGCCGTTCATTGGCAAACTCGAAAACCTATATTCTGTCATATCGTGCATGAGACGGTTGGCCCACGGCCACCAAAATACGTTTGCGGTCACAAAGTAGAGGTATCCATTTTTCTAGACTGACAGAACGCGTCCGTCCAGACTCTCAAACTTAGTGGGGCTCGCAGGCCCTTTTTACAGCTGTATGACGCGCTACTTGCGTCACCTGGGAAAGTTAGCAAAAAACCTATTGCCCCTTCGGATTGGTTCCCCGAGTGGTAGGGATTGGCTAATGTTAGTGGCGTCAGTGATGAGTCCCCCCGTGTTCTGATTGGTCCTCTCGCGAGCCCCCAAGCCTGGGACCATCGTCGTTCCCAGCTCGGGGTGTACCTGTCACTAGCAAAAATTTGTAACTATGTGTTTGTGCAGACAATGTACGGGTCTGCTCATAGGCTTGTGAGCAGGTCATTCCCATCGCCGTAGGTGTCCATCTTGCCACTTCGCTGTTGCAACCTGTGTCCCAGACGCGGGACCCAAGCGACTTCTGTCTCGTGGGTCTGGCACCTTGTCAGATTGGCTTGGTCACATGTGGAGAGACCGTAGCTGGAGCGGAATTCTGCACATTTAGAGTCGTGTTTCGTTTCTGTGTGCTTGGCTTTTCTTACAGGTGTGACCTTGGCGCCGGCTGGTAGCATACGAGTTGCAACATCGTGCCCTTGGCTATGAGCTTTCGCTGGGGCTCGTTCTGCATGATCAGCACTTGTATTCTTGCTCATACAATGTTCATGATGAGGCTCTTGCTTGCAGCCTACTAGGGCCTAGTTCATGGGTGGTGATGCATAATCCATGGAACAGAGGTCGCGGTTTGACATGGCGTCATAAGCAATGTTAGGTCTACCTGATGGTCTCATCACATGGCGAGAGGTGGGAGAAGCGTCAGCAAGCGTGTACGCGAGTTCTTCAAGCGTCTTGCGTTTCTGCATTACTATAAAAGGGCCTATGTGAAAAATAACAACAATGCACGTCAGTGGGTGTGTCAGTCACCTACGTCATAGCACTGAAAATGTTCTTCGTGTAGGCTGGTGCGTGAGTGACCAGTGTGCATGGTTGCACGTGTGTTCTTGGCAGTTGGCTAGGTCGTCGTGGCATCTCTAACAATGTGGGTGCTTGTGGCTGTTGTCTTAGTCGAGTTCATCCATGCCGCGTGTGTTCTTGGCAGTTGGCTAGGTCGTCGTGGCATCTCTAACGATGTGGGTGCTTGTGGCTGTTGTCTTAGTCGAGTTCATCCATGCCGCAGGTGTCAGCTTGAGTCGGGCAGGCTGGTGGGCATATCCTTATGTTCCTTAACCAGGGTATTTTGTCATCTGGTAGATAGACAAACTCGTCCTGTGGGGGGTACCTGGGCTGCGATCCTCTAGGCCATGGTCGTGATGAAATTGGGGGGAGCTTGTTCTCCCATTCTTCCACTTCAATACACTGCCACATTCACATGTACACTGACCCTCACAAACCCTCACATGCATGCATGAATACAAATATACATTAATGAATCCAACTTTTCCTTATGTGCAGCCCCGGTCCAGACATCAACTGCCATGATTGCCCGCCTCCTCCCTGACCTCACTAACTGGAAACAGGAAGCAGAGAGTGTGTCCTGGTTCCAGAGGGCATTGCAGTGGTCTCGGAGAGCATCCTTTATGCCATCCAGGGGTACCTAAATGTGTGGGGAGGTACAGAAGAACCCCCAGGCACATTTAGGCTTGCAGTTCCCCTTGCATCAACCCCAATGTGCTTTGCAAGGCTGGGGAAGCAAAACATCTGTGCCTTTGCATGGCTTTTCGGCATGTGTGCTGGGGAACAAACTGTCAAAGAGAAACCATGCTTGGGAGCACTGAGTCATTTCTTTGGACTGGCTTTGGCTCATCCATAATGGGTGACAGTGGTGTGTCGGTGCCCCGTCACCCTTTAGGGACGAGATGCACCTGCCTAGAAGCAGGCAGGAGTGGAGGCAGGCTTAATGGCTGCAGTGGGAGGGGCATGTACAGTGCTGGAGCTCTAAAGAAGGAGGCTAAGAAGTAGGAGGTAAGAAATGTGCCAGGGAGAGGCCACAGGCATATGCTTTCCATAAGAAGTAGCAACCCTACTTTATAGCCCTGGAGACTGGCATGTGGCAACAAAAGAAAAAACAGGATGGGAGGAACTGTAGTGTGGTCCAGGTACGCCCGGGACACCAGAGGAGAATGAGGATTGCCAACAATAAGAAGTGGAATATGGAGCACCATGTGAGTAGACTATGTGTGCGTAGGAAGAACTGAGAAGGAAGCCTCAGTGGTGTGTGAGATAAGGGCTGGCTGTCACCAAGCACTCTTTCCAGCTCAGTGATGAAACCATGTGATGGAATCTGGGAATGAACGAAGGAAGGATCTGGAGGAATAATAAGGGAGCAGACTAAAGACTCAGGCTCCAATGGAGGCACGAAGAAGTGAGCTGGGTAAAGAGTTTAGGAAGCAGCTGAGGGAAAAGGTAGGAAGGGGAGGAGGAAGGGAGAAGGAAAGAAGAGCCACAGCGAGGAAGCCTGGAGTGGGTAGTTGCTTCACAGGAAGAAGGCAGCAAGTAGCCTGGACCTGGGTGTATACATACACCTTGCCTTCACCTCTGCCACTGTACTCCCCCCTGCTGCCTGGAGGTGCTCCATGATACCCTTAATCAGTGCTCTATGTGCTCGGTCGTGCAGCAGCATGAAGGGAAGGGGTAGTCCAAAGACAAGGTGATGTTCTACATTTTGTCTGTAAAAGAGCCTTCCTGTAGCCATAAAAATACAAGTGTCTCTAGGCCTACGGAGTGAGTAAAGAGACCAAAGGGTTCATTAACAACTCCTTTGCATACCTGCCAACTGGCCTCCTGTCACCAATCAGATATCCAGTCCTGGCTTCTTTGTTCTCAGATCTGGCCCCCGGGGAGCGGGTCATTGCTGTGACCTCAGCAAGCCGTATGGTGCATTGATGCCAGGATTGTGTGAGAGCCCTGGAAGGGTGGTAGCTGTCACGATCACAGGCCTGGGCCCCGGGCGCTTGCTCTCTTGCCCTAGTTTTAGCACCCAAGGACACCACCTGAAGCTCTGTGGGAGGGCTCGGGTTAGGTCGCAAGCAGGGGCAAGGTGGGTCAGGGCATGGCGGATTTGGTGACATACCAGGAACACTAGAGCACATTAATGGTTAATCCTTAACCAACATTCATGGGCATGCATGGGTTAATATTTGGAGCTGGCACACTTTCTGGGATACAATACAGTCACGGTGGGTACATCTGGGGTGAAATGTGCTTGTTAGCCCTTTTTAGGATAGGCACTACTTTACAGGCCGGTCCCCTGGGCGTGGCTGCTGATTTCCTATAAAAGCCACGCCCAGACCACAATCCCTGCTTCGCGTCGTTCTGCTTTTGTAGCGTGACGCTCTCGGCATCGTTCCCTGTGAAGAAAGAAGAAAGAACATTATTGTCAGCATGCGCACAGCCTCTGGTTTGTTTGTTAAGCTGTTACCTGCACTCGATCTGCCGCGACGCCTCTCCGGATCCATTCTTCTTCCAGGCATCAGCTGTTTTTCCACCGCGGGTCCCGCTCAGCTTCCCGAACAACTCCTGCACACCGCATGACAGCAGAAGCTCAGCTGCTACTTCGATCGCTGCTCATCAGCTGTTTTTTTCACGCGGGCCCGCTCCGCTTCATGAACAACTTTGGCAGCCAGCGCCAGCCCTATCATTGAGGATTACACGAGAAGGTTAGCAAATAGACTCCCCGATCGCACGCAATAGGTGCCAAGCAGCACAATTAAGCACCTGCCCTGTGAGATTGTTGCCAACCAACGCCATTAGCCGGCAAGGGCATTGGGATACTTTTTAATTCATTAAAAAACAAGCTCTTAAACGGCCTGCATCTTTTTAGCAGTGCAAGACTTTCACAAAGGAACTGGCCTCGTAGTCCAAAGACTATTTGCAGAAGGACTCTTACATGAGTATCCAAAGACTATTTGCAAAAGGACTCTTACATGATCATTAATCAAAAAACAATTCTCATAAAAGAACTTAACGCCGCAGCAGGTCTGGGCGGAGCCTCAACAACCAGTGAAGTAACTGGAGTAACCTACAAGCGCCCCTGTGAGATAAAACAGGACGGAGAGCTTCCTAAAGCAATAAAGGTATCGGGGAAGGGGTTTCATCCTGAACTCAGCCTAGGTGATTTACGGGCACGTTCCTTTTCAGATACACGCTTCACAATCCTGCATCCCAGTGCCTGAGTGCAAACCAGAGCGGTAGCGGAGGATTCCAGGTGCCCCTGCGGAGCAAAGGTGAGCGTTACAGCACGCAAAGCCTTCTTACTGAACCGCTGCCTGGGCATCATGGAAACTTCAGACACAGATCAGCTAGCCCAGCTGTTAGGGGAGCTCCGAGCTGAGGTACACGCAGCTCGCCAGGAATCAAACGCCCTCCGGAGGGAAATGATAGTAAACAAGGACAGAACTGAGGAGTTGGCCAGACAGCTCCTTGCGGCCCAAGCCAGTCGAGCCCCATTACCACGGAGTCAACCTCAGGCTCCATCCCAGGCCCCGGTGCAGGTCGTGCTCCCTGGTTCGATTCCCCTAGCCCCACCGGAACGATTCTTAGGGGATCCCAAGAAGTTTGCCACCTTTGTTAATCAATGTCGCCTACACTTTTTGTGTAAGACAGGGGTATTCCTGAATGATCAGTCCAAGGGGGCTTTTGTTTTGTCCTATCTGGGGGGAAGTAACTGGAGAAGCTGTTTGCACATCATACTAGAGGACACACTTTAGATAACAAGCTTCTGACCCTCCGGCAAGGCAGCCAAGACCTGCTCACATATATAGCCACATTTAACCGACTAGGTGCTGAGACCAATTGGCCAGAGGAAAAAAGGACCATCTTGTTCTATCGGGGTCTGAGGGGGGAGTTAAAAGATGTGCTGGCTCAAGTGGTGAACCCGCCTGACGGGTGTGCTGAGTACATAGACCTTGCAGTGCAACTTGACCATCGACTACAGGATAGACGAGCCAATAGAGCACGGGCTGAGGGGAGAACCACCTACCTACGACCCAAGGAGAGCCCATCTTGTCCACCTGAGAATCAGCCTGAGCCCATGCAGCTAGGAGGACTTAGGGGGCCGCTTACCAGAACTGAGAGAGAGAGAAGAAGGTAACAGCTGATCTGTCTGTGTTGTGGCAAGGCGGGTCACTTTTTACAGGAGTGTCCAGTAAAACCGCCCCAGAAACTAGTAGGAGCCTTAGACAGAGAAGAAGCAAGTCCTGACTCGGAAAACTCCAGCGCTCGACAAGCATAGGGGTCCACTAGCCGAGCACTGGAAAGGAATCACAGACCTCTCATTTCGCCATGCCAGTAGTGTTAATTAACCGACAGCAGCCGTCTAAAATGCACGCCCTAGAGGCCTTCATAGATAGCGGGGCAGTAGGAAATTACATAGTCCAGAATCTGGCAACACGGATTGGCCTATCTATATGTCCAAAGGTCGTAACAGAGAGCATCACTACCGTCAACGGCTCCCCACTGTCGTCCGGGTTGGTAATCCATACCACTGACGTGGTAACACTCCTTTGCCAAAATGGCCATAGAGAAGGCATCACCTTCGATTTGATAAGCGCTCCGCAGTTTCAGTTGATTCTGGGGATTCCTTGGTTGGAGGCTCACAATCCGCTCATCAACTGGCGTACCAGGGAGCTGACCTTTTCCAGCACCTGTACACAAGCCTGCTATGTGGACCAAGCGCATTCACATGTAGAACCAGTTCATGCAGCTCCAAGAAGAGAAGCATCATTAGGGATAATGGGGGTATTACCCCCTGCTTACTCTGCGTATCAGGATGTATTTCAGAAGGAAATGGCGGAAACTCTACCACCGCACAGGTTGTATGACTGCCAGATTGACCTTATACCGGATGCCCAAGTGCCCAAGTGCCAAGTCGTATTTACGCGTTAACAGAACAAGAAAACCAGCACCTAAGGAAGTACCTTGATCAGTAACTGGCAAACGGATTCATACGACCATCCAAGTCCCCCACTGCATCACCACTCTTCTTCGTCCCTAAAAAGGAAGGAGACCTTAGGGCATGCATCTATTATAGGTCATTGAACCGGATAACAGTCAAGAACAGATACCCCTTGCCTCTGATTCCAGAACTTTTGGACCAAGTAAAAAATGCCCAAATATATACCAAGCTGGACCTCAGGGGGGGCTTATCACCTGGTACGTGTAAAAAGTGGTGACGAATGGAAAACGGCTTTCAGGACGAAGTACCGACTTTACGAGTATCAGGTGATACCCTTTGGACTCTGCAACGCTCCAGCAGCCTTTCAGAGCTTTATGAACGATGTACTGAGGGATCTGTTGGACATTTGCGCGATCGTCTACATCAATGATATCTTGGTTTACTCTTCTACCAAACAAGAACACATCGGCCATGTACAAGCAGTCCTGGAAAGATTACGCAATAACCGGTTATACGCCAAGCTGGAGAAATGCTCCTTCCATGTCAGCGAGGTTGAGTTTTTAGGGTTTGTTCTTACTCCTCAGGGCATCCGAATGGACAATTGCAAGGTGGATGCTATACTCAACTGGCCATACCCAACCTCAGTAAAGGGAGTACAAAGTTTCCTAGGTTTTGTGAATTTTTATCGTTGCTTCATTCCCGATTTCTCTTTAATTGTGCACCCCATTACCACTCTGTTACAAAAGAACCAGTGCTTTGTTTGGACCAGTGAAGCCGAAAAGGCTTTCCAGAAGCTTAAGCAATTGTTTACGTCCGCACCGGTCTTACAACATCCCAGGCCTGACCTTCCCTACATAGTAGAAACTGATGCTTCTAAAGTTGCCATGGGGGCTGTTCTCTCGCAACGGAACCCGAAAACCTGGCATTTGCATCCTGTGGCCTTTTGGTCTAAAAAGCTACCTCCGGCCGAAAGAAACTATGCCATCACAGACAAGGAGCTCCTGGCAATAAGGGCAGCGTTCAAGGAATAGAGGCATTACCTCCTAGGGGCCAGACACACGGTTACTGTAATCACAGACCACCGTAACTTGCAATACCTTCGTTCAGCCAAGGCCCAGTAATCACGTCAGTTACGGTGGGCATTATTTTTCGCCGAATATGATTACGTAATTACCTTCAGACCAGGGGTTCGGAATGGCAAAGCGGATGCACTGTCTCGCCTGGGAGAAGGAGACAACGCATACGTTGCTCCAGAACCAATTCCGATTATACCCACCGATAAGATCCTGGGCGTGATGACCACATCCCCATCAGACGACTTCAGGAACCAAATAAGCTAGTTAACCCCTAAAGATTTGCAGAAGTGGGTCACGACCAGTACCCGTCACACAGTGGAGGATGGGTTACCATTCTATATGGACCGCCTTTACTTACCGCAGAAGACCCAACAGGAATTGATCATTGGTAATTACCATGATTCTACTCTGGAAGGGCATCCAGGGTTAGCCAAGACAATGGCAAAGATCAAGCAGGGCTATTGGTGGCCAACCTGGCGGAAGGACATCATACAATACGTTACGACTTGTGGGATCTGCGCACAAAATAAAAGCACCAAACAGAAACCTGCAGGACTCCTACGCCCCTTAACTGTGCCTCCAGGTCCCTGGCATACACTGAGTTTGGATTTCATCACCGATTTGCCGCCTTGTGACGGGTATAATACCATTCTTGTGGTGGTCGACATGTTCTCAAAGATGGCGCATTTCATCGCCTTGAAGGGATTGCCTACGGTGAATACCTTAGCAAAAGTATTTCTAGAACAGGTTGTGAAATTACATGGATTACCATCTGTGTTGGTATCAGACCGTGGAAGTCAATTCATCTCCAGGTTTTGGAAAGAATGCTGTTCTGCACTACAGATTGACATACGATTATCAACTAGCCACCAACCCCAAACCGATGGACAGACCGAGCGGACCAACCAGACGCTGGAACAGTACTTAAGGTGTCTGCTCCATCAATCAGAAAACACATGGAAAGATCTGCTGTGGATTGTGGAATACGCATACAACTCACATCACACATCGACCGGAGAAACCCCGTTTTATGTTCTCTTTGGCCAACATCCACAGACATCCGATTTTGATGTTTCGAAGGAACTTGGAGTGCCCGCTGTCAAGATCCTACATACCAGAATCCATACAGCATTCAAGGAGGCACAGAAGCACCTTACCCTTGTGAAAGAAAGGCAGAAAAGGTTTGCGGATCAGCACCGCCAGGAGGCCCCTATATGCAAGGTTGGGGATTCTGTATGGCTGGCTTCGAAACATGTGTCCATGAGGGGGCCAAGAACATTCCGTCCTCGATACCTGGGCCCATATACCATTAAGTCAATAATTAATCCGGTCGCCATGGAACTGGATTTACCCACGAACATGCACATCCATCCCGTATTTCACGTCTCCCTCCTGAAACCTGTAAAGTTGGGAACTCGCCTAACTACACCTCCAGCCCCAATGATCATTGACGGAGAACCAGAATATGAAGTAAAGGAGATTTTAGACTCTAAATTGATGCGGTCCAAATTGTATTACTTGGTAGACTGGGTTGGTTACGGACCGCAGGACAGGTCCTGGGAGCCTAGTGATCAGGTACATGCACCCAAGTTAGTCAGGAAATTTCATCGCAATCACCCAACTAAACCCGGTCCAACCACACTGGGGTCCTTGAGAGGGAGCTCAGGGGGGAGTGCTGTCACGATCACAGGCCTGGGCCCCAGGAACTTGCTCTCTTGCCCTATTTTTAGCACCCAAGGACACCACCTGAAGCTCTGTGGGAGGGCTCGGGTTAGGTCGCAAGCAGGGGCAAGGTGGGTCAGGGCATGGTGGATTTGGGGACATACCAGGAACACTAGAGCACATTAATGTTTAATCCTTAACCAACATTCATGGGCATGCATGGGTTAATATTTGGAGCTGGCACACTTTCTGGGATACAATACAGTCACAGTGGGTACATCTGGGGTGAAATGTGCTTGTTAGCCCTCTTTAGGATAGACACTACTTTACAGGCCAGTCCCCTGGGTGTGGCTGCTGATTTCCTATAAAAGCCACGCCCAGACCACGATCCCTGCTTCGCGTCGTTCTGCTTCTGCAGCGTGACGCTCCCGGCATCGTTCCCTGTGAAGAAAGAAGAAAGAACATTATTGTCAGCACGCGCGTGGCCTCTGGTTTGTTTGTTAAGCTGTTACCTGCACTCGATCTGCCGCAACGCCTCTCCGGATCCATTCTCTTCCAGGCATCAGCTGTTTTTCCACCGCGGGTCCCGCTCAGCTTCCCGAACAACTCTTGCACATCGCATGACAGCGGAGGCTCAGCTGCTACTTCGATCGCTGCTCTTCAGCTGTTTTTTCCACGCGGGCCCGCTCCGCTTCATGAACAACTTTGGCAGCCAGCACCAGCCCTGTCATTGAGGATTACACGAGAAGGTTAGCAAATAGACTCCCCGATCACACGCAATAGGTGCCAAGAAGCACAATTAAGCGCCTGCCCTGTGAGATTGTTGCCAACCAACGCCATTAGCCGGCAAGGGCATTGGGATACTTTTTAATTCATTAAAAAACAAACTCTTAAACGGCCTGCATCTTTTTAGCAGTGCAAGACTTTCACAAAGGAGCTGGCCTCGTAGCTCCAAAGACTTTTTGCAGAAGGACTCTTACATGAGTATCCAAAGACTATTTGCAAAAGGACTCTTACATGAGCATTAATCAAAAAACAATTCTCATAAAAGAACTTAACGCCGCAGCAGGTCTGGGCGGAGCCTCAACAACCAGTGAACTAATTGGATTAACCTACAAGCGCACCTGTGAGATAAAACAGGACAGAGAGCTTCCTAAAGCAATAAGACAGTAGAGGATGGGTCCCAGGGATTGGGTTTTGGGTGGTATCGGGGAAGGGGTTTCATCCTGAACTCAGCCTAGGTGATTTACAGGCACGTTCCTTTTCAGATACACACTTCACAATCCTGCATCCCAGTGCCCGAGTGCAAACCAGAGCAGTAGCGGAGGGTTCCAGGTGCCCCTGCGGAGCAAAGGTGAGCGTTACAGTAGCTATAGGTTGGAGGCATTGTTCACACTCAGCAGGCCACACGCTTATCTCTGCCCCAGAGCTAGAACAGGAGGGGCTATTGGTCCTCACCCTTGTAGAATATTGCACTGTGACTGTGGCAGTGCCTCCACCCATGGTTTTGTCACTGTCACCTGGAGGGTGTTCTGTGCAGTCTCAAAGTAGTGCTTCCACATGGAGCAAAGTACATTTGAACTAGAACATGGAGGTAGGTCAGTAGTAGGGGTCACCATACAGCTCTGCTCGGGCATTTTGGTTTGCTTCTTCGGCACACCGAGTGTCTTGCTGAGTGTCCGTAGATGCCATTCTGGAAATAACAATGAGTCCCACTTCTCAAATCGCACCCTGAACTCAAATGCAACCGCTAGAAGAACAGTTGATACTGAAGCAGTGAACTTTTTGGGCAGATCAATGCTGCATTGGCGAAGCCTCCAAATCATTTGGAAGCAAAGCAAGGTGCTAGAAATCAGCTGTGGGGAGGCTCACCATCTATTTTTGGGATTCCAGGGCAATGTGTTTTAGCTGCATCAGTCAGCACAATTTGTATTTTCAATAGAGTGCTAGTTCACTAAGGGTGCATGCCATTAACCAGGAGAGGTGAAGTAAGGTTCTCAGAAGGATATTTCACTGACATGTAGAATTATGGCAAGTACTGTCCTAATATTGCTTTTTAGATCTGTACATTTATATGTGACAGTCACTAAATATATCGCCTTTTTTTAAAAGTACTTCACAAATAAATTATTTGCATATTTGGAATCTGTGAAGAACCACACACTCTTTGATCCCGTTATACAACACGGTTCCATGTTACAACTTTTACATTCAATGGGACAATTTTCATACCACACATTCCCAGTAGCAGCCCAAACAGCGTTGGTGTCATCTTGTTTACTATGGAAAGAACTTATATTGCAGGATCAGCTTATATAGGGCAGACTCAACATGCCAGAATCCTGCTGGACCACTCTTAGCACCTAAACAGACCCAAGCATTAACAATTTACACAGGGTAGCTGGATCGCGTTAGCTAGTACTATTCCATCATACATATATAGGACCCCGAAATATTTCTCTGATCCAAAAAACATCTAGACCTGCACTTGCTGCTTTAGTTTCCCTCTACTTCACTCGATCTGGGGTCATCTTTTATTAGACTCGTATCATTCAAAATAGTATATAGACATTCACAAAGCAAAGGCCTTTGTGGAGATGGTCACGACACCAGAGAAGGTATTTAAGGGTTTTTATTAAATGAACACCAGCAGGCAGCAGACGCGCCCGTAGCTTACACATACAGGGTTAAACTGCCTGATTCAAATCGTAATGTTCTAAATGGAACATCTGTGTGTGAGAGTGTGGAATGCACTTACATCACTAGAACACAGAAAGGCTGAATAAACTACAAACATAACACCCTTCCAACCCGTTGAGCAATGGAAACAGATAAATAACTTTTACTCACTGAAGCCCTGTATTTCTTCTACAGAATACATTGAAAACAGGAAAAGGGCTACCGATAAAAGTAACTCAACTGATCTGAGCCTTTGCCTTCTCCTATTAAAATTAAATATACATATATGCATGATTATAGATGGGCAGCTATCAACCACAGAAATATATACCACCAAAGGGTTCCAAGCAACATTTACTAGACAATGGTCGCAATACTTGAGTTGCCTATGATGTCACTTGGAACTCAGGGGTGGATTACACCCCATAGTTGAACGTGCAACATGCTCCCCTCTGGAATGGAACAATCCAGAGGTGACATTTGAGTACCACTACTGGTAATAATACAACTTATTAGTGTGTTTAGGAGCAGTCCGTTCACATGAAGAATTGTAAAAATCACCAAATTATTTATAATTTAATGTTGTGCATGCCACCCGCAACCTCTATCCCTAGCCCGTGCCATCTCTTATGGACCAGCACTGCAGGGGGTGTAGAGTGGAGTCATGAGGGGATTATCTACAAAATAAAAAATATAAAGTTGTGTCTCCCATCAGCCCGGCGCAAAACAAAAAGGAAAATGATTCCTGTATTCCACTGCTGTGATGTCATAGCAGTGTATTATGAATACTGCTGTCTGCTGCCATGTAAGGGAGTTCCTTTACAGTCATGATCTTGGACTGAAACTTCGAAAACACACTTACATATCGAGTTCATTTGTACACATGACAAACATAACTTTTCATCTAATGTCCCTATTTTTTTAAAGTTAAAGAAAGGTTTTGAATGCCTACATTTTGGGAAATCAAACATATTCATTTACAAATCATTTTAATCCACAAAAAATATTCAGAGAATAAATGCAAGATTGCATCAAAACAATTACCGATTCAAAGCTATTACAAAAGATTAGAACACAGACAACGTTAACAAATCTATTTAACAAAATGTATGTCCCTTATTTTTTTCATATCATGGCAAAAACCTTTTTCCACTTGGGCAAATGACTATGTAAAAGACAGGAAAGCTTTCTATCTATAAAGGGGACAGTTCTGAGATTACATTTTCACTAAAGTGCTACGGCATCCTGAAAAAAGTTTCAAATGGCTTCCTATGGAGGTAGCTAATAGCTTTGTATGAAAGCCATACACAACAACATAGGAAAAAACCCAACATGCAAAATATGTTTTATCAGTTAGAAGACAGTACCACACAAAGTAATACACCTGCAGAATGTATCACTATTGCCTTAACTAGTTTGTGTTAACCATCGACTGGCCCTGCAGTGGATGGAGACTTTCATAATATAAAGTAGCTAATGACCATTTCATATACACAATAATATTCTACGTGTCTTACTGTGATCAATTACAAACTCATCAAAACAGTCCTTGACAGTGTTGAGGTAACCCGCCCTTTTTCCTCTGCCTCTTAGAAAATGCATGTAAATCCTCCTACTCTAAAAACAGACTCTGTTTGCAGAAATGTACACAATGTACACATACCCAAAACAAAGTAAGGTGTGAAAAAACAATAACAGACTTACTCCTAGACTCTTAATATTCAAGTCTTAAAGGACCTTGATATCATGCTACATAATAGTGTCTTATACTGCAATTCAAGTAGGTAAAAGGAAATTCATTATGGAGCAGATACCATCAGAATTTATGATAATGGCACACGTAGTATTGAGGCAGGTGTAAACATTTCCAGTGGGTTTTGTACTCTGCTTGACATTTTCATTAACTAAATAAACACATACATCCCATTACCCGAATATGGTTCTTTCTTCCTTGTTTATGTTAAAGAGAATCTAAATTGTACATTAATTGTGTAGCCTCAATTCTCTATTATTTACATCTATCAAAACGTGCAAGGCTAACCATATAAACTGAAAAACAAACTCAAATATTACTTGTTCAGTACATTGAGAATATCATCATTTTGTCAATGCCATCTATCTTTAGAGCTGTGTCACTTACAAAAGTCTATTTTCTATTTCATTCCTCGTTTAATGCATTTAGCATGGCTACTGTCGATACATCCGTAATGCTATTATATACTTCTATCAGGGTGTGTTTTCTATGTCAATAAGCCTATTGCCTTATAATCTAACTGACATGTTCTTAAAATGTGACTTAGACCTGACTAATAACTTACAAAATAATCAACGGTTTTCAAACTCCAAACAAAAAAAGAGGATTAAATATACCGGATAAACACATCAATATATCATAATTACTTAATTCCGAATATAAAATCCATAACAATACATGAATAGTAAATGTCAACAAACACAATGCAATATAACAGCAATGGTTTAACATAAAACAGTAGTTCACTGGAGTTAGAATGTCCATTTTATATAGCCAATAAACCATATAAAATGGGGTTAATCCTGGGATCATATGTTTTAGCCTCAATAATAAAACAAATATGATCACAGTAAATGCAGAATTCATATTTCATTTATTATGGAATAATATTAGATTGAATAAATAAGAATTCTCTTTCTTCTAGTAAAGTCTTGATTTAAAAATCATGTAAGTGCCCAGGATACTGATGTAGAATTCGCAGTCAGTAAAAAGGTAAACGCAAGAACACAATTTAAAATGCAGAGATTCTTCATAATTGAAGCAATAGTTTGGTTGAGAATGCTTTTATACAATGGCCAAAAACCTATTTGCATTCTGGACTCGAGCCTATTTAAGCAGAAGGGAAAGATTCCACTTATAGAGACCACGCATGTAATCATCTATTTGTTTGCAAGCAATCAAGTCTAAATCTAATTATAAAATGTGCTCCCCTAAGAGCAGGGAGTTTAGCAAAGAAGAATGTAAAGATCTTGTACAGTAATGGCTTCCAAGGCCTCCTTTGAAGTGAACATAAGTTCACATCACTCTCGTTGTATGTTCACCTGGTACCCAATGCTATATTCATATAATCAGATGTGTCCAGGTGTGTGTCGGCACAATTAGTTCTAAATTAGTAACTAGATCTTTAAACCACAGTATTGCGTGTATAGTTGTAAGGTCCCAAATTAATACAAATATTCAAATAATAAACTAGGTGCTTGTCAGAACTGATGTTAATATAATGCCTACAGAAAAAAAGAGTAATAATATCTTCCTTAGTGTCAATTGTATTATGTTCCATATACATGTTGTCATGTTGTCATATTACACATTTTTCTATATGCACTGCCGTGCTTTAAGTTTCCTTCAAGGGGTCCTAGAGACCACTATTCTTCCATCCAATGTTTCTCCCAGGGTTCCCTTGAGTGGGTAAATCTGGCTGCATAGGCTGTAGGTAAAATCTCTGGGGTCCCGCACGCTGCTGTTGTTCCCTTCAGGGGTTTTGTGGTGACCACAATTCTGTTCTGGTTTCAGGGTGATAGTCTTCCCTTCTTGGTCCTTTTTCTCTCTGACTTGTGCTTGGGTCATTTCCCTTTGGCAAGAGGTAGAGCGACTCTCTACATTGATGTTCTACATGGTTGTTGCAGTTTCACACCAGGCCAGGGTAAGGAAGTCGCTGGGTAGAGCACGAGGTGGGTCCCAGAGTCCTGGATGTAGACCAGGAGTGTCTGGCAGATTGAGAGGGTGGCCAGCTTCCCTACCTCTGGATCCCATGCATGGTAGCCAAGCTCCTAGAACCAGTACCGTATTCTCACTGGCGCCCTCTTTTCTCATCTCATTGTGACTAGCTCTTTCAGCCCTTCATTGTCTCTGGGAAAGACCTCCTTTTTCATATGGACTTCAGGTTATCAGCAACCACTGTCTCTTCTGATCTCAACCTTCAGGTTCTCCACTGCTTCCACCTCTCAGATTAATCCCTATCCTCCAACTTCTTCTCCTTACTCTACGGCCTCTCATCAATCTGTGTCTTTTTCTCCTGCTCTCCTAGTCTTAGCTCTCTATTTCCTTCTTTACACATGTGGGCACTTCCTACCTCCCAAACCAAACAATGGTGTCCTCTGTGCCATGTTACCCTTTGGGTCTTTCTCTGTTTCTCTACTTTCTGCTTGTTAGTATCTTTCATTAGTGCCCTGGATCTATCTCTTTCTCTAGCCCTGATGTTAACGCTCAGTCGCTCTATACTCAGGTGGTCACTATCCTTCACCTGTCTCCTATCTTGCTTTTCTTCTCCACCCCTGTGGGTACCACCCACCTCAAACAATGATCTCCTGGTCATATTCTCCAGCCCTTTGGGTAATTCTGTCACTTCCATCTACTATTCAGGTCTCCCTATCACCTCCCTCACCCCCACAGGTTGTTCTTAGTATCCCTACTCTCTCACTGTTACTTAATCTCCTCTATTAATCTGCTTCTACTCTCACCTTTTCACCCTTAGGCACCTTCCTATTCCCAAATTATAACCTGCATGTGTCTGCTGCCGTCTCTGCCTTCATCACTCCTTTGAGCCCCTCCCTCGTTACACCTGGGCTTCATACTGCCCCGTTCTCTTAAAGTCTTTCCCAGCACACATTATCACCTTTAATATTGTCTCCTCTCTCCCTCCTTTTGACTACCTTCACCTTCTTTGGCCATCACTCTCTGATTCCTTAACTCTTGCTGCAACATTGCTTGCTTATTTCTCCAGTCTCCTGGGAAGCTTCTCCACTTTGGATACCCATGCTCTCCCAGTTTTCTTGGCCTCTCCTCCAGTACTTCTCCTTGGTCTCTCCTTGTTCAAGCTCAGCACAAAGATGCACATACATAAATAATTTGATGTTATTATTTGCATCAAACCAACCAAGCCAGTGATCATTCTAAAAGCCAATTATTTACCAGCTGACCTAACAGAATTGTGCAGTATAGTGGTAAAGGGACAGGTTAACAGATTAGGAAGGACAAAGTCGCCAGAAAGAATTTACATAAAGTAGATTAAGCTTGGTTACAATCCCTACCCAAGATGGTCACTGCAAGTGAAAAAGAGCTTTGACAACTCAAGCCTCGTTTTGAAAATAACAGGAAGTAATGTCATAGAGAGATTATATTCAAGGGGTAAAGAAAAGAAACAGGGTGTCTTTGCAGTGGGTTTCTCCATTGTGCTCAATATCTTGTTTAATGTCTCCAGATATGTTCGACCCCTTGTTCTGCCTGCTTTGGTCTCCTGAGCCCTGCCTGTTCTTTCGGTGCCACATTTAATCACACTCAGTGCCCTTTGCTTATTCTAACTCCCTGACATCTTCACTTAGAAATTATCACCCCTCCTTTTGACTTATTCTTTGGTTATGAATACATGGTTTGCCCGCCTCCTGATTGCCCTTCATTCTGTGGTATTGTGGAATATTCTCAGTTCGAGTTCATATGTGGGTCACTGTTCAACAGAGAGGGCAGTGTCTACTACTCCATGCATTCTCTGCATCTAATACCCCCGCTCTTGCACAATGTTTATTTCTCACATTGTCTGCAGACCCCCTTTGCAGTGCTAATTCAGCAGTCCAAATTGGCTTTCTATACGTCTAACAGAGGTGTGAGGATGATTTTAGTATCCAGAGGGTCTTTTTGAATTACACCTTCCTTTCCTTGTATCTCCTATGGAATATTCCCGAACTTCTCAGATACTTGAGAGAGTCGTCATGCTTCTTGGTTGAGGGTCCTTATGTTTTAACAAGGTGTAGAAAACTATACTAATCTTTGAATCCTATTTGATGAGAAATATCAGTTTTCCTAAGAGTTTGTAAACTACAAGAAAGAAGGAGAACTATAAAAATGGACTCAAAAGTGTCCCACCAAATCCTCTCTAGTATTTCCCCTGTGCTCCCTTATTATCACAGGTTACCTTATAGCAGGAAGCAATCCAATACTGCACAGAAGAAGAAGGAGGATCTAGGGGCGAGGACACAGTACATAGGACAGGCAACCAGCCCTTTCAGCTCAAGGATACATAAAAAACAATAATAGTCCAGCTGGGACCGATCTCACTGCCACAAGAGACGAAGCTAAGGAAAAGGGTATATCCAAGGGAAATGCAGGTCCAGTGAGGCGGTAAGGCAGGATGCAAACAAGTGGGACTCCCCAGAGGGTAACCAAGGAAAAGGGTATATCCAAGGGAAATGCAGGTCCAGTGAGGCGGTAAGGCAGGATGCAAGCAAGTGGGGCTCCCTAGAGGGTAACCAAGGAAAAGGGTATATCCAAGGGAAATGCAGGTCCAGTGAGGTGGTAAGGCAGGATGCAAGCAAGTGGGGCTCCCCAGAGGGTAACCAAGGAAAGGGGTATATCCAGAGGAAATGCAGGTCCAGTGAGGCGGTAAGGCAGGATGCAAGCAAGTGGCACCCCCCAGAGGGTAACCAAGGAAAAGGGTATATCCAAGCGAAATGCAGGTCCAGAGAGGCGGTAAGGGAGGATGCAAGCAAGTGGGGCTCCCCAGAGGGTAACCAAGGTATACCATAGTAACAAAGACATGAGTCCAGGGTATATATAACAGAAAGTGAAGCAGTACCAAGGGACAGACCCTTGATGAAAATAGACAGCAGCGGCTTAGGGTCCTTTTGGCTGGTATTGTGCATACACAACAAGGCCTTAACCTTCCCTTTTCTGGCTCCAGGTCGGTACATGAATACACATTTGCACACAGAAAAGACAATTAGACAGTGGCCCTCATTACGACCCTGGCGGAAAGTGACTGACCGGACCGCCACAGCGTAAATAGCGTTTCCGCCATTGCACGAAGGAGCAAAGTGCGGCCCATTCCGACCCATCGGGCACGAGCACCACGCCATGGCGGAAGTGCAAAGTCCGCGATGGCGGAAATGACCCCAAAACAGCCCACACCGCCGCCGTACGGCGCCCTAGGTGCAATACCGCCACCCCTCTTAGCGGTCACCGCAGTGTGCGCCTACCGGAAAGTACGGTGACCGGAAATATACGGAAACGGAAGTTAAAACATGGCCCCGGAACGGGAAACATCCCGCCGTATACCTATAAAACCACTAAAACCACACAACCACTAAAATCACTACCCTGAAACACACCCCAACCCGTCATCCACCCTAGCGAAACCAAGAAAAATGGGAAAAGTAGCGAAGAAAGCGTGCGACCGCATGCGGCAGGTCCACTTCTCCCGTGAGGAACTCACCGTGCTAACAGAGACCCTCCAGGAGAATGCTGCCGTCGTCTTCTCCACGCAAATGACCAGGACGGCACTTGCAAACAAGAAGGCCATATGGGCTCTGGTGGCACAGCGGGTAAGTGCGGTGGGGACCGCACCCCGCACCCCACAGCAATGCCGCAAGCGATGGGACGACCTGCGGATACGCGTCCGCAGCATACTCTCTGCCAACCGCAACATTGCCACAGCCACCGGGGGAGGCCCTGAATCACCCATCAAGTTGACCCCCTGGGAAGAAATCTGTGCCTCCACCATCGGAATGGAGAGCATAGAGGGAGTCGGAGGGATGGAGAAAGGAGTGCAGACATCCGAAGATTCAGGTAGGTGGGCCAAATAAAACAATGCCAAATCCACACAGTCCATCCATGTGAAGTACCATGCGTCCACATAGTGCAACAGAAACACATGTCCAGGAGAACGTCCACACACATCGGCCTGATAGCGCACGTCAAAACCCACAATAAATACATAAATAATTAAAAACCCCTAAAACACGCACTACACGTGCAGCAGGCACACCCTAACTGCAGGCTGCCAAACAACTGCACCCTCACTCCACACACAAATGAAAGCACCTCCAAGGCCCCGACCCAAATCACCCTCAGGTACCACTCCAATGCATGTGATACAATGCCATTCCAATTCCCACAGACCCATCAATAACCCTCGCCCTCCTTTACTCCACCACAGGGTCCGATCCAAACGACGAGCTTCAGGACACCCCTACCAGCACACCTGCAAAGAGGGCCAAGACCAACGGCCAGAGACCCTCCACCTCAGCTGCACGCATCAAGACACGGCAGCAGCACAAATCAGGTGGCAGCACAGAGGAGGGAACATCAACAGGCACCCCAGCAGCCAGCATGCCCACAACACCACCACCACAGGTCCCCCCAATGGATGCCACAGAAGGCACTGCCTCTGGTGGCAGCAGCACCATAGGTGACACCCCATTGATGGCAGCATGCTCGGACACCGAAGACGGGGATGTCGAAGTCAGATCCATCCATGACCTGTCCCAATCCCCCTGTCTGTCCCATCCCTTACAACATGAGGATACCACGCAGGGGCACCCACAAGACGACGACTGGCCATCCCCCACAAGCCCTGTGGCAAGGCAACATGAGGACAACAGCCCCTCTGTGACACCCCCGCAAATGGCCATGGCCCAGCAGAGGCAACAGTCCCTCGACCAGTTAATCGTGCAACAGCAGCAAATGGCCACGCTCCTCAAGGACCATGCCGATGAATGTGGGGGCACTAAGGCAGACATAGAAACATCAACAGAGACACTTAGGGCATAAATGGAGAGAGGTACAGAGACGCTAAGGGCACAAATGGAGAGTAGCACCGAGAGCCTGAGAGTCCAAATGGAGAGAAGCACCGAGAGCCTGAGGGGGGAACTGCATGCGACGTCCAAAGACGTATGTGCCGAACTTGCCGCAGTGCGCCGTGTGCTCACTGAGCTCTCGCAAACCCTTAGGGACATGCATGGACGTGAGCAGGCAGAGACATCATCCGTTGCAAGTTCCGTCCAGGGCAGCCCCCAACGTAGATCTGGGAGGAACCTGCGCTCCACAGGCAGGGGTGCCCCTGATACCCGCAGAGGGGGCTTGCAATAGCGACTGCCCACTGACAATGAGCATCTTTGGACACTGGTGTTCGGGGGGGAGGTAGGAGGGTGGAGGGGGTGTGTTGGGCTCACTTGGGTGGCGGGTCGATAGGGTGTTCAACATGATATCACATATGCCATAAACAGTGCACGATCAACCAATGAGATGTGTGGACATTGATCTTTGTGTACTAGGCCATCATAGGCGTACAGTCCATATTGTGCATGTCCCAGACACACACAGTGCCACGAGTCCCGTGTCCATGTATCAGCCACCAGGCGTGAGTGCTAGAAGCATGCATCAATGAGATGCTGACGAATGTCACGGGCCTCCGGTGCCTCGCAGACTCCATGAGGTGCTGCCACATCCCCACCCTCATCATGACCATCATCAGGTGCTTGCAGTTCTGCGTCAGGGGGCATGGGCACATTTCTACGTACGCACATGTTGTGGAGCATGACACATGCCATGACCATCTTTGCAACCTTCTCATGGCGGTACAGGAGTGCCCCGCCAGACCTGCTGAGGCAGCGGAAACGAGTCTTCAGTAGGCCGAATGCCTGTTCGATGACTACACGGGTACGTGAGTGGGCATGGTTGTAGTCCTCCTCATGCTGGTCCCGTGGGTTCCGGACTGGTGTGAGGAGCCATCTCTTCAGTGGATATCCAGCATCACCTGTATGTGGACGAGAAACGCATGATGTGGAATGCCATTGCTACGTACGCACACCCCCCCCTGCCAGGTCATTGCCAAATCACATACCCCACATAATCATGCATGTAATGAGACTCACCGAGTAGCCAGGATCTGTTCCCTGCGTGTCGCTCCATGTAGCGTGGTATTGTAGAGTTCCTCAAGACCATAGAATCATGGGTTGATCCAGGGAATCGGGCACAACAATGTGTAATGATCCTGTTGGAGTCACACACCATTTGTACATTCAGGGAATGAAATTGTTTTCGGTTGCGGTACTGGGCCTCCATGGCATGTGGGACGACCAATTCAACATGGGTGCAGTCGATGGCACCAATGCAACCCGGTATGCCGGCAAGTGCATGGAATCCCACTTTTGTGTTGGTAATTTCCTGCTCCGAGCGTGGTAGAGAGATGTAGTCGTCTGCGTGCTGCAGGAGGGCATCGAGCACTTGCAATAGTGTCCGTGAGAACAGTGGCTGAGAAATGCCATGCAACTGTCCGACTGTGTGCTGGTAGGTGCCTGTGGCCAGGAAGTGGAGTACAGACACCACCTTCAGTAGGGGTGGGATGGCGGTTGGGCTATCTATCATGCTGACAAGGTCAGCCTGTGTCATGTCCACAATGGCGGCTATGGTGTCCCGGTCCAGACGGTAGAGGGTGTGGATCTGCTCATCAGTGAGGTTGAACGGATGTGCTCGGAGGCGTGCGATTGCGGGCTGCCTGCGTGGTGGTAGTGGCTGTGCTGGCGGCCCTTGCTGGCCCTGCCTTGGCCTCCTCCTCCTCCTGCGTCTCCTCCGTGCGGCCGGTTGTAGTTGGTGTTCGTCTTCTTCTTGGAGTTGGAGTACTTGCAGTGCTATCAGGTCCCCCAGGGCCAACATCGCGAGTCCTGCCGGTAGCATTTCGGTGTGGTTGTGGGAGGAGACTGGCTGTGCAATTTATGTGTTTTCAGGCTGTATGGCCTCCACCTGTGGTGATTCATTCCACCTGTGCAAACTGCTCTCCCCTTTGGCCGGGCACGTCCCGCGCACAACGCTGCAATTCGGGGAATGGCATCTTGCTATTGCAATCATGTATTTGTACCCGATGGCCGTGTAACATTGGTTGATATGTTCATTCGGCTATGGTCCCATTGTTTCCCATACTATCTGTGCAGTCGCGAACAGACTTGTGAAGGGTCAGTGGAACGTAGTACTCGAGTAACGGTGGGCCCTCATGCATCACTGTACCGAGTTGCAACGACGGGCGGGGCGTCCCATTTGTGGGTGAAGGCAGTTGCCATTTTCACACACAGCCGCACTCGATGGAATAATTAGTGATTTCAAACGGCCACAGATGCCTTTTCGACGTGATGTTGCAAATGAGGAATTCGAAGGGCGGCGCTTTCGGTTTCCAGCTAGCGGCGAGGAGATGCCCACAGGTCTGACTGCAAATATAACGTTCTATTGTTCAATGTCCTTGAGACAGGGGCCATGGCGAGGAAGCAATGATTGATATGAATAGTTTGGGATGCGCAATAGCTACGTGGGCGATGAGGCCGGCCGTTCCCAAATACATGTTACTTCACAACACTGGAATTACGGGCTGGGGCACTGTGGATTTTGCAGGCTGCATAACGCACAGACTCAATGGATGTTTCTAATGTTATGTGAGTAATTATTCAGGCGTTTTGATCCCGGGATGAGGGAATGATGAATGGATGCATGGGCAGGTGATTTGATACAGAGTTTGCCATGTACAGGGCTTCTTGGGATCTATCCGCCTCCCCTACGCTATGTGATGCAGGGCTGCCATAGTGGGACCATCGTCTATCTGTCCTTGTTGAGCCCTCCCTGTCTCGACGCGCCCTCAGACACTTGTGACCATGCACGTTAACATTCCCATCTGATGGATTCTGTTTTGACAGACGCATGCACAGGTACACTCGTTTGTGATGGTGTTTGCACCTCGATATAGATGGTTATGAGTCGCAAGTGGTTTTGGGGTGGTGATGATCCTTTGGAGTGGGCTAGCATGCATATGGCTGTGGATTTAGTGTGATCATTGAAGTGAGTTGTTCGAATGTAGTTCTGATGGCCATTCTGTTCTTTTTCTTTTCTTTTGGTTGACAGGTATCTCCTCCCCTTTTGCCACTGCCATCTGTATGCCACTCCTGCAGATGGGTTTTACTCCCGACACCTGCTGCTTCGTGTTAATCAGTGGAGCAGCATTACGATCTTATGGGACGATCGCCAATGGCCCACATGCCCTTACGCAGTACTGGTGGCTCGGAGCAACATTTCGGCCTTTCAGCTGGACTAGTGCCTCCCCATTGGGACGGCCCTGCGGTTCTGTGCGCTTCCATGTTGCCTTTTCGTACGTGAATGTGGCTCTGTGTACCATGAGGGAACAGGGCGTCACACAAGTAGTGGCTGGTCATTTCTTGCGGATGCAGCCCACAATGGTGAAAAGTGTTTTGGAGTTCATGGCCTGATGGCTGTATGGGCTTGGTGATTTTGATGTGCATTAAATTTCTATTCTGATTTGGCCCGTGTAGCGTTTTTCTTTGCAAGTGATGTGGCATATGCCTATTTGGGGGGCGATGTATTGTGAGGAGATCTGCATTGGGTTCCAGCTTCGGAGTTTAGTTGCGTGGTACTGTACTGGGCGCGTTTGCCTACGAAGCCCGTGAGGTCAGGGATGGGGGCTGCCAATATGACAGTTTGAATGTTGTCATGCTCAGGGGCGGGGGATTGGGTTTTGTGTGACAGATGCCGGTCAGCCAGGTGGACTGGTGGAATGATGTGATTCTAGGAATATTGCTGGTCACAGGTGCCTGTGTTTGCGTGCGTTTCTTGGTGGGGGACTGTGGTCATGTCCATTGGGATGGCTTCTGTATTCGTGCCATCTGTGCCCTGCAGCTCCCATTGGCCCCTGTTGTGTTTCTTTTGTTCGTTGGCATGCATGGGTGACTTGTACATTTCAATGGTTGCATTGTGACTTCATTGCACCTACGGGGAGTTGTACTTTGTGGGCAGGGAGCGGTGTACAGGCACTCAGTGGGGCCGTTTACGGTTGATTCGCGATGCCGTACTTCTCACCATGGCGGAATGGTACATTCCGCCATGCTTGATGGCGTTAGGTACATGTCCGCTAGGGTCGGAATTGGCGTACCCTTGCGCCATGGTGGTGTTTGCGGTTTGGCATGGCGCGCGCGCGCGTGCTTGGTGCAGTTAGCGTTGGCGTTCACTACGGTGTCGCTAATGGCTTCGTACTTTGCGGTGACGGGTCATAGTCGCACCGAGCGCTATTCGATGGCGGTATTGCATTTCCGCCATCGTTTTCCGAATTCCGCAAGGGTCGTAATGAGGGCCAGTGTGTTTTCTAGATGTTGACACATTTGGCAGTGATCAATGCCGTCAGGCTCTTGGAGGCTGTAAATACCATGGTGATGTGATAGGCTCCCAGAAGGTGGCACCTCAAATCGCCAACCAGAGCATGTATGGTGAGGAGTTCCCTGTCTTTGATCCTCAGCCCCTCATCACGGGATTCACCACGGGAGAAAAGAAAGCCACTGGAGGCAATGTTGGGTCTGTGGGCAGTATTGGAACGAGACAGCCTCTACTGCATTATTGGAGGCATCTAACTCCACTCTGAAAGGCAGGTCAGATTAGGGTGCTGCAAGATAGGGGCTTCAGTGACTTGCTTTAGATTGAAAAAAGCTTCTTGCGCTGTTGTCCACCATAGGATGCGGCAACCCTTCTTGGGCAGAAGCGTAAAGGGAGCCACAATATGTGAGAACCCATGTAAGACAGGGACAATGATTGGAAAAGCCCGAATAGGCCTGAAATGCCTTGATATTTATATAAAAAGCCACTGCGACATTGCTAGGACTTTACTGTCGACTATCAAAATCCCCTGTATACACCGCAGAAACTCCACCCATTGGATGAGGAGGACACATTTCTCTGCCTTAATTAGCAAGCAGCCCATTGTCCCTTAATCTTTGAAGAACAGTGTTTACATGCACCATGTACTGAGACAAGAAAGAAGAGCAGATCAGAATCTCATCCAAATAAATGTCAATGACCGTTCGAAAATAGCTCTAAAGATCTTATTCAGAACATGCTAAAAAGGTGCATTGCAGAGGCCACATTGCATCAGCTCATAGCTGTATGTTCACCATCCAGTGTACCAAAGGGCGTCTTTCACTGGTCTCTTGATCTCACATGGATTAGGTGCCAGGCACATCTGAGGTTGAGTTGGTTGATTCTAGTTGCATGTGTGTGTGTGTGCGTGTGTATTTGGTGTAGGAGAGGGAATTGCCTCACACCATGTACATGTGTTTTATACAGCAATTTGACATTTCTGGGCAGTTGGCACAACCAGGACAAGTGGCACTAACTGACATTTCCGGGGTAAGCCAACACGAGTACGCCAGGCTAGCAGTATTGGCATGTTTGGGCAAAGCCATCATGGGTGTGATGTCAAAGTTACAGTGCTGGCATTAGTGGGCAAAGACAATACAAGTGTGTTCTTACAATGGCGGGTTGTACTGGTTTTATTAATCAAAGCCACCATCGTTGTGTTAGTGTGTCTGGCAAAATTAAGCAAAGCAAAGACCAGTGTTTTCCTGAAGTGGATGCAAGTACTGGCCTCACTAGGCAAAGTCATCATAGGTGTGTTCTTACAGTTACAGTACTGGTTTATTTGGTGAAGCTAAGACTAGTGTCTTCTTACAGTGGCTTGCAATCCTGACCTTATTGTGCAGGACTATTGTGTGCATTTTCTTACAATTATATTGCTGGCCTTATTGGTCAAGACCATCATGGGTGTGTTCCTAAAGTTACAGTTCTGGCATTATTGGGCAAAGCCAGGATACCATATTCTTACAATTACAATACTGGCATTATTAGGCATGCCACATGTGTTCTTACAGGGCTTAGCAGTACTAATCTTATTGGGGAAATCCATCCTGAGTGTACCCTAGCAATTATAGTATTGGCATTACTGGGCAAGGCCAAACCAAGTACATTCTTACAGTGGCTTGCATAATTGGTCTTATTGGGAAAAGTCAAGACGAGCGTGTTCATACAGTTGAAGTACTGGCTATTGGGCAAAGTCAAGACAAATATATTCTTAAAGTGGTGGTACTGGCCTTGTTGGGCAATGCCATCAATTGTATGTTCTTCTTACATTGGAAATTCTGGCATAGATTGTGAACACATGTTGTGAGGTGGAGGGGTGAAAGGATCGACACCACACACAAAGGGCTGGTTTATATCGCCTTTATTCATGTACTCCTCCTTCACCTTCCAAATCTCTTCCTTTTCTGCCTCCTTCCTCAGTGCCCCTCCCTTTCCTCCCACTGTGGTACTGAGACAAGGAAGATGCCTATGCAAACTCAGGCGTGTCCAGTTAATTGGTACAATTGTGGTCAGGGAAAGTAATCGCACCTGCATCCCATTGAAAGGCTACAGGTGCTTAAAAGGAGGGCCCAGCAGCGTGGAAAAGGAGAACCTGTCTGGAAAGAAGGTGGCAGCTGTGAAGCGAGGAGCAGGCTGGGTCAGGACCGGTAGAGAGGATGCTGTGTGTTGCCAGGGGGTAAGAGAGGTGCCATGACCCAAGCGGGCCATGAGTGGACCAGAGCCCCAGCAATTACCTGAGCCTCATGTTCCGAGTTGGGGCACACAGAAAACGTCCCAACCACCGCAAGACGCTGCAAGAAGGTTTCCCGATAGCAAGCACTGCTCACTGGAGCTCCTGACGTATACCCGGGAGTGAAAAGGAAGACAAGCCCCAGTGAGTGTGAGACAGGGAACACCCGTAGTGGGGTGCTCCAGGGGTGGAAATTGGATATTTAATGTTAGCGATCAAACTGCAATTCATACGAATGGGGTAAGAAACCCGTGCTATTGTGAAAGTGATGAACCTGCTAAGAAGCATTGATGAACAAATTGAAAGCCTGTAATGAATACCTAGGAACTAAGTTAAAAGCAAGTATGAAAGACACGTTTCTGAACTTGAATGGACAAGGAGAAAGCAAGGTGGAAGAGGATATACATCACAGAATAAAGTGAATACAATTTGTGACAAAGCCACAAGATTGCCAATATACACCTTGTGGAAAAAACCAAGAAACTGTGAAAGAGATTAATACCACACACATTGATGACTGGCACAGGTTCAAAGACAGGGAGCCTGTGCTTGACAGATGGTCTGAAATAGGAATTATATCAAGACCAAACAAGGAAACTGTTAAAGAAAAATGGCATTAAGCGGTGACCTATGATACAGGTTGTCAGAGGAGATGCGCTAATTACCAACACAGTATCATGGGTCATCGGTTGCGTGACCTGTAATGGGTGAACTGTGTGGTTCAACAACTGTGCCCAGAGCGAGTGACTTGTTGTCATATTTTGAAATTAACCAATGAAAACCAAGAGCATCACAAAGTGCCAAGGGTTATCGGTTGCTTGACCTGTAATGGGTGGACTGTGTGGTCTGGCAACTGCGTCTAGGCCGAGTAGCTTGACTTTGGAACGAGCCAAGAGAAGCCAAGAGACAAAGGCTGTGTGGTATAACTGCTGAAGTGAAAGAAAGCATCTGTTTGGACTGTTACAGAGTCTAAAGGATTATAAAGTGAAGTTGGAAGTATTGCTGAAAGCCAAGAGACTTGAACTGTGTTGAACTTGTGGAAGGGAACCCCGAGATATCCTTGAACTGTGTTGAACTTGGGGAAGGGAACCTCAGAGATATCCTTGAACTGTGTTGAACTTGGGGAAGAGAACCCTGAGAGATCGTGGAACTGTGTTGAACATTGGGAAGGGAACCCTGAGTCTTTTTGTGGAACTATTTGAACTTGGGAAAGGGAAAGTTGAAACAAGCCAAAGCTGGAAGAAGCTCAAAACTTTATTTTGAACACTGTTTCTTTTGGTGCTGACATCCCTACACATTGTATATCCTTAGTTGTGAGGGCAAGGATAGGTATTGGAAACAGGCAGACATTTAAGATGAACTTAATTACAGAGATGGTCCTTAGTTTCTTAAGGAAGGGAAATCCCACCTTAGTATAGGGCAAGTTAGGCCTTACTCCATCCTGACATAGAAAATAAAATCCCTTTGTAAAGAAAAGTGAATCTGTTGTTTGTGTCTTGCTTCATGATGCCTTGTGACATCTAAAAGGGGCAGTGGCCCGCTGCTGCTGTAACATCATCCACTCACAAATGTCCTTTGGTCATCTCAATATTCTTCCACCAGACGCAGTGGTCTCTTGGTCACCCTCTGAGCTCTGCCTCCTTTCTCTCTCTGAAGTGTCCCTTCTGGATGCTCTCCTTCTTGTTAATTGTTGATTTCAGTCTCTTCAGCATCCTTCTACGCAGGTCCTGGCAAGTTTTCATTAGTTTTTTCCTGTCTGTCTGTTTCCACATTTTACTCCTCTCTTCTGAACAGATGTTTTAAGTGTGAGGTGTTCCTCGTCAGGCTTGCTCTCCACTCCTTGCAGTCACCATTGACCCTTTCACTGATGCTACATGGAAAGGGGTGGCTGCATATCCTGAGTCTGTCTTCCGCTGTACTTGTTGTTCTCTTACTACTTCTGTGCTGAACTCCTTTGGTCTTGCTCCTCTTCTCTGGTCAGCTTCTTCCTTCGCCCCACGTTTGATCATGGCATCATTTTCTTTCACCTCTGCATCTTTGTCTCCACACAGTTGGCATCTTGATAAGTCTCATGTTCACTTGATATGCTATCACGATTTCATCTGATGCCTTTCTTGTGGTCTCATGTGGTGTATTTCTGTAGTCTCTTAGTATCCTGCATAAGGCCTGATTTATTGATGATGTTTGCTCTTTGGATTGACTTTTTGATTGAAAATATGAATTTCTCTGCCATCCCGTTGGCTTATGGCCATAGTGGTGTGATTTTCTGGTGGTTGAAACCCATGTGTCTTGCGAATTTCATGAATTCATGGCCATTGAAAAGAGCCGGTGTCTTATTTTGTTGTGTGTGGGATTCCCCATTTGCTGAGTATATCATCCATGACACCTGCCACATGTTGGAATGCTGTTGTGTGGGTTTGTTTGACTATTGGGGACCTGGAGAATGTATCTATCTTTACCAATAGGTGATCCCCGACCCTTCTTAGGTGCTGGGGGACAGTGCTTACTGAGTTGTCAATGTGCAGTTTGACTATCATACCTTTTAGTTTGCCTAACCCTTCGAATAATTCTGGGACCTTTGTCCTTCTCATGTCTTTAGACAGTGGTGTGAGCGCCATTCTGCATATAGTTTCCCTGATGCTACTTGGTCCTGTGGTGAACTACACTATGTCCATGGCCTGGTAGTGCACATCAAGTAGACCTAGTTGTTTGGCTGTCTTGTAGCTGAGGAGGCAGCATCATTTGGTGAGGCTGCGTACCACGTGAATGGTGGCTATTGTCCATCAGTCTTTTTTGTACCAGTGTGCATTGGAATTGACCAACCAATTATCGTGGTGTGCTTGTGCCTCACTGGAAAATTGTTGCCGTTGGTTTGGTGAGAACGTGTTTATCGGCTGTTTGTAGGAATTCCTGCTCACCCATGATGTTGATGGTGGCTCCTGTGTCTATGTGGAAGCAGTGATTCATGCTGCTTATGTTGATCATTACTTCTTCTGCCTCCTTGTCCTCGAGCATTGAGTTCACATACTCATCTGAATAGGGTGAGTAGTCTTGGTAATAGTCTTGTGGTTCATTGTAGTAGAGGTCTTGTGGGTGTTCCATGTATCCCAGGTGTGGGTTATAGCGGACCATCGTATTCATCCCTGTGACGTGCATATGGACCAAGAAGTTCTTCACTTGGTCTGTTGCATAGTCTAGTATCTCTTCCATTGCTCGTATGTATTTTCTGTTGTCCTGGGGGCTGTCGTTGTGGCGTCTTTCATTGCCTCTGCATCGGTGGGGGTAGTCAACTGCTTTGTCTCCTGGGGCTGGATCTCATCATGGGGAACAGCTTTCCTTCCCTGCAGACTGTTTGAAAGTGTCCCTCTCTGCAACAGTTTAAACATTTCTGGGTGATTGGCGGGCAGACTCTTGTGTGAGAGAATGCAAATCTACATCGGCAGCGTGATCTCTGGGATCTATCGGCCTGGCGATCTGAGGCTTGTGGACGAGTAGGTGGTCTTCCTGTCATTTGCGGTCTGTTGCCTGGTCGTTGCATGTGTAGGGCTGCTATCACGTCCCCTTTCTCTGTCTTTTTCTTTTGTGTGGTTTCCATGGTTGCAGCTTGAATATCGATCCTTTCATAGACTCTTGCAAGCTTGATGATGTCATTCACGTGGAGGGACCGTTTGAGTAATTGTTTTCTGAATGTAGATGAGGTACACTCCTCGATGACTCTGTCTGATGGCTTCCTCATCAGAAAACTATGCAAATTGGCAGTGTACTAGCTTTTGCTGCAGCTGTAGCATGAATTTGTCAAATGCCTTGTGGGCTTGTTGCGTGCATTGGTTAAGTGTATATCATTCATAATCTTTGGTTGGTCAAATGATTAGCTTTTAGTTTAATGTTTCTATCAGGGTGCCGTATGTCACTCTTTCAGCTTCTGATATTAGCTTTAATTTCCTGCTAAACTTGTGAATACGTCAGATATGGCTGGTGACTTGTCTTCCCGCAGTGATCTGACAAAGGTCATTAAAGTCCTCAATCCATTCCGCACATCGGGGGCCCTTGTCATGTTGCGTCAGAAGTTGGAACGGAAGTGGCTTGCAGAAGTATGCCACCTTGAGTTCGGTGGCAGCAGGCCTGAGCGTCCTGCGCACCCTGTTCTATGGTGGTCTTTATTCAGTATCTATCGATGTAGACCCTGACTGCCTGGGGAGCCGTGCAGTGGTGTGTGACTCGTGGTTCGATGCCTGAGCAGGCGTCTTTGTTGGGTGTGGTCTCTTATCGTGAAGGCTGGCTGGGTAGCTGGAGGTGAGCCTGCCTCGAGCCTGCATTGCCTGCAGGACAGATGGTCTGAATGGCGGCCTGCTGCGGCAGGCTCGAGCTGTCTGGTGTGATGCTGGAAATGCATCGGAGGTATAGGGCCTCTGAATCCTTGTCCTTTATTGCTTTTTATCATGTGTTCTGACTTGTTTTCCATGCAGGAGTTCATATGGGACTCCTGGCGGTGGGGCTCTTCCTGTATTTGGGTTGGTGAACAGACCCTTGGGGTACCCTTATGGCACCCATGGGTGGGAGTACGACCCTGTACTCCTGGCGTATGTTTTTGGGCACCTGTGTGTGGCCCACAGAGCAAGGAACCGGCTGGTGGCAGCTCTGCGCTGAATTGACAGGTGCCCTGAGCGTCCTCCATTTTGGGATGCCCAGGTCCTGTCATTGGAATCAGTGGATTCCTGATAGGAAACAAGATAGCCCCTGTGGCCTCTTGCTTTCTATCACCTGTTACCTTACTTTTCCAGAAGTCCCAGGAAGCCCTGACTCTGTCCCTTCCCCCTGACTGGCTGCTGGGTTTAAGTTCCATATATGGTGTTGTGGGGAAGTCCAGGCCAGACTGGCTGGAGCCTTCCCAATGACTGTATCTTGTGGGTACGCCCGTGGGGTGAGGCCTGGGTGAATGAAGTGTGTGACGAATACGCATTCTGTGTTATGGGTGTCTAGTATCTGGTGTTTGACACTATGACTGAGACAGCCCTGCCCGAAACTGGTATGAATGCAGTGTGTAGTGCTGAATGGCTGGGTACTTGTCCAAATCCACATTCTGTGTTGTGAGTGTTTGGATGGAGAAGAATGGCCTGAATGCACTGTGCGCCTGATTGGTTGACTGACTGCCTGTATGCCCTCCTGAGTGATTGGTTGCCTGAGTTTGACCCAGCAGAATGGATGGGAGATCAACAGTATATCTGGGGGCCTCTCACTGCTAGAAATCGTTCAGAAGCTGAAGTTGATACTTGATGCTTACTCTTGAAGCCGAGCCGGAAGAAGAAGGTGAACCACTGGTCCCTTCTGTGTAATCTGAAAGCTGCTGTGTCTTCAAGAACTGATCCAAGAGAGGATCTGGTAAGGTGACCTCTCCCCGAGCTATGAGGGACCATCATGCACCAGCTGATCTTTGCCAAGGATCCCTGGTAGACAGATCTACGAAAGGCAGCCGACCGGAGACGGGGGAATCACGAAGAGAAGCACCACACAGCCGTCCAGCGTCGCTGACCGCCATCACAGACCGGAGCCGGAGTGCTCCTGTTGCCTAAGAACATTTGATCCAAGGACTCCCTTGTTCATCCTCGTTGACCACTTTCGTCCTGCTGGAGAAAATCAAGGTCGTCGACGACCGAGGAGAATCCGCCAGTCGGTTTCCCACCACCCAAAGACCTCAGAGATGCTGACGAAGCTACTGAAGCCAGCCGCAGTCCCGTCCGCCGACGCCAGACGCCAACATCTCGATGCTCTTGCTGGGCCAAATTTCTTCACTAACTCTTTGTGGCAACAAACCATCATCGTCGAGGTGCACCGCACTCCTCCCCTGTTGCAGGACGTTTTCAATCACTCATCTACAAGGACCTCAAGGACTGAAGCTGCTGCCTCAAGGACAATGTTCACCTTTTCTTCATCTCCGAAGTTCTACGACCCTTGGCTCCTGCTTGAAAGGCATGGCACTCAAGAAGGGCCCGTCGATTCCCTGATGAAGAATTCTACAACACAAGGTACATTTGGGTTGCAGAACTATAGAAGAAGATAAGACTCTAATAGACAATATCTGGACTGGGCTTTTAGTGCATCTTCATTTACAGGTTGCCCAGGTGGGGGGATCCTCATACAGAATTGTGCCTGACGGTAGGGGCTCAGTATTCTGCCAATTGTCTAACTGACTTGTCCTCCTCCTAAATCTATGGTTGATATCGTTTTTCTGTGTTGATTCGTATGCTATGTGAACTGTGTACAGTTGATGCATTTTAATGGAATCAGAGTAATAGTGGTACCACCTAGAACTGTATTTATTTACCATTTTAGAATTGTCGGAGAACAAAGTGTATTATCGTGATTGTGTATGTAACTGTGAACCTTATTTATATAAAGAGCTGTGCTTCACTAATACAGTGTGTGGAAATTTCGTTGTGGGTGCTTGGGGACTACACTGTACTTAAGAACCAGCCTGCCTCACCTCCTGAGAAGCTAGGCCTTGATTGCTCGACCATAGCTACCACAATAGAGAATCTTGGCTGGGGCCCTCTGTGCCTCTCCTCTCCGATATAGAGAGCAGGAGTACAGACACACCTCTCCAGTCTTTACACCTGGGATGGTCTGGATGGTGGCCTGCTGCGTTAGATTGGCCTGGATGGCGGCCTGCTGCCTCAAGATTGCCTGGATGGTGGACTGCAGTGTCAGGCTGGAGCTGCCTTGGAGAGATTAGATGGTGGCCTGCTGTGTCAGGATGGAGATGGCCTGAATGGTGTCTGATCAGCGGATTGCCATGCAGTCTGTGTTGTACAGAACGCCTGCAAGAGTTGGGCCTATGTTGAGGCTGGATGGATAGCAGGTCGGATGGCAGCTGATTGCCATGTTTTCCACTAGGCAGTGAAGGCCAGGCAGGCGGTGGAGTGTGTTGGCTGGCCGGATGGCGGACTGCCATGATGGAGACCAGGAGAGGCGGCGGAGTGCCCTGTTGCATGCAGCCTCGGCTGGCAGACTGCCGTGATCACAGACGGATTGCCTTGATCATTGTGCGGTTGAGCGGCCCCTTAGTGTGGTGCTGGATGGGCAACAGCTGGATGTAGGGCTAAAGGACCAGCAGAGTGCCCGCCGCAGCTGGATACCTGATGGTGGCGGGAACTCCAGATGAGTGGAGGACTGGCAGAGTGCCGGATGGGCACAGCCATACAGCGGATGATGGCCGTATCCCTGGTTGAGCTGTGTGCCTGATGGCGGCAGGATCAAAGGGTCCACACAGTGGGATCACTGGTGTGGTTGGTCTGCCCTGTGTCGGTGCCCGGGTTCATGGACCTCGTCACCAGTTGTGCGGTGGAAGGGTGAAAGGATCGACACCACACACAGAAGGTCGGTTTATATATTGCCTGTATTGTTGTTCACCTCCGTTTCCTTCCATATGTCTTCCCTTTCTGCCGAATTCATCATTCCCCATCCACTTCCCCCCACATGGCTCTCCCATCACGTGGGTCCATGAAGATGTCAGCTGATGACATCTAAAAAGGCCAGTGTTCCGCTGCTGCTTTGACAACTGGCATCCTGAAAATGGATTGAAAAATGTTCCTGTGTTCTGTTGCTGGCCTGGCATCTCTTGGATCTTTATATGTGGTACCCTACAGAACCGATTACGGGTTGTCTTGCTTTTTCGTCAATTCTTCACACAAGTGTACTGAAAATGCACCATTGTAACCCGAGTGCCAGGCTATTATTGAAGTCTATGTAAAAAGGACGAGTATACTCGTCCTTGGCACTTAAAGGGTTAAAACAAATGTCTTGAGCAGAGGTGATAACCCACCCAAACCCCACTTGGATATGTTGCGCTCCCTAGCTACTGCTTGGTCACCTGCCCTCATTAATGCAAAAAACTCATGCCCACCTTTTAAAAAATCCAGCAGCTGCCACTAGTATAAACTTTAAATAATGCCGGTTAATAATCCCAAATTGGAGGAGGTGCCCCAGCAGAATGCTAACGGTAGCCCTGGCTGTCCTTCTCTGGAGTGTTCCGGGACAGTAGGTGCATTTCTGCAATGAAACAATGCAATGGCACTACAATGCATCAACATAAGGGGAGAACGGATGTGAGTCACTGAGTGAGCCATGCAGGCTGGCATTGCTTTGAGCAATATGTCAACAGGTGGCTTTCCAGCTGCGTTTTAACACCCCCCCTTTCCCCCCGCCCCTGGTTTCTAGGACAGTGAGCTGGCACATATATCATGTCTCATGTTCCCCTGAAATGAATAGCGGCAGCAACACGTCGTCCTTTGGAACGCACCTCAGCAAACACGTTTGCTCTACACTTTTCAGAAGGTAACAATGAGAAATGCTCCAAAGAAATTCTAAGGTTACCGTGAAAAAATAAATATCGCTGCTGAGAAAGATTTTGAAACAAGAACTAAAAAGGTTTCGACGGATAACCAGTCCAAGAGAACCCGAGTGTTCCTCATTTTCTGAGCTTGCTGATTCTAGCTGGATTGAACCTTAAGCATGTTATCTATCACTTCTGCAGGAAGCGCTCTGATTAAGCGTTGTTGGTCAGGCCTGAAAAGCTGGCCTCTCTAATACTGGCCATGTTTGGATGGGAAAGCACAAGTAGAGCACATTTTAGAGGTATTTATTTACAGTTCATTTATAAAGCGCTACCCACTGAACGAAGTCCCTTCCATGCCGCAAAGGTATTGAATACGCAATTTTATTTCCCACCACCTATTACAATTCCACGTGTCAGCGGCATGAGGAATTCAGAACACCTGTGCGGAACTCTTCATGCTGTGGGTTACTGCAATTGACATTTTCCCTGGAATTCCTAGATTTGCAAATTGTTATTTCTGCATTTGCAAAAACCAGGCGCAATCCATGAACATCAGCGGCCAATGGCAGTACAAAATGTGCGCACTGGATGCTGCCATTGCTAATCACCGCCATGCGCATGCGTGAAGGTGGAGATCCCTTCAGAATTACTTCATAAATGGCCCTCATGAATGACTAGGTGCATCATTTGAAATGTGAAGAAACATGGGCAGACCGGTGGTTCCGCACCTTTTATTGAACGCATATTGTCCAATACTGATCCGTGATGTGAGTGGATGCCAGTGCTGCGTCAAATTTAGTGAGCAACTGCACAATCTCGAAGAAGGCATCTTTCTCACTTTGGGGATTCCAGATTCCTGGTCTTCCACAATGGAAGAAAGACCATTGTTAAGAGTCCAGAATCAGTTTTGAGACACCGTCAATGCTTGAGCTTCCATCCATGAGGTCCTGCCACGGACATGTCCATACGGTAGATGCCGGGGAGAAATGACCATTAGTGAAAAGCAATTGACCATAAAATGTAACATGAGCGTGGGCCCACTAGAGAAGAATAACCCTGGTTTCCCAGAGAGTACATGCATGTTCCCCCACACGCCCCGCTGATGCTCTCATTACAAGGAGATGTAGGATGGCACCATTATGTTAAGATTGCTGCATTGGAGTAAATGTTGGTAGTTAGAACCAGCAAGGAAAATTATATCATGTTATGTTGGGTGGTATTTATACAGCGCCTGCTACCATTGGTATGGCCTCGAAGCACTGTGAGGTTGAATGCACTTCGGGAGACCGTAGCCTCTGTTGAAAGTAATGAAGTAGTGGGAGAATACATATGTGCATTTATAGCCAGATAGAAGGTAAGTAGAGAATGGCTATGTCTCTTGCAACTGCCCAGACAACAAAGGAGTGAAGACAGGTGCTGCTGTGTCAAATTGTCAGTGAGTCAAAGACTCAAGTTATGTGAACAGTTGGACTGAAATTTGCATGAGACTCCGCTGTATTCTAAGGGTCATAGTGATGAGTGGTCGAGGGTGATGTATGTTTATGGCAAGGTGTAGACAAATAGTGCATACCTCGAAGGTGTACCTGAAGCGTAATAGTTTTAGTCATGTGGTGCAGACTGTGTAGGCATGTAAGGAGTGCTGTGATGCCCCTAACTGACTCCTCTTGTGCACACAAAATCCAAGGAAGGAGGGTGGGTGGCGGGTACTGCAAGAGTTGTGCCTGAAATCAGGATAAAGTGCGCATGGGTGTTGAAGGGATGAGCCAGGTTTTGAGTGCCTTCAACACCCAAGGTGGTCCTCTATGCAGCGGATGGTTAATGGGAGGGATCTCCACATGGTGGGTGCTTGGACTGAGAAGGAAGAACCACCACGTATGTTAATTTTGTCACTGGAATGATAACAAGAAGTTCTGAGCCTAATCTGAGGTTTCTGTTACGCCTGTAGTGTGTGAATTTATGCTGCAGGTATTTCCGTCCTTTGATATGGAAGGCTCGATGGGTGATGCACATCGCCTTGAAGGAGGATCGCCATCCAATCAGAAGCCAGTGAAGGACACGACGGCGGGGAAGATGTGTTCTCTGGGGCCTAGGGCTACGAGGAGCCTTGCAGCAGTGTTTTGTACTTTTTGGAGTTTTCTTAGCTGCAATGTGGTAGCTATCTATACGGCATCAGTATAGTTTAGATGTGAAAGGATAATAGCAACAATTGTGGTGACTCTGTCTGGGAAGGTCAGATAAGGAAAGAGACGGCAGATGATGCGTATGTGTAGGTAACATCACCTTACCTCAGGGTTGATGTGATAGTGTCAAGTCTGTGTCCATAATGCTTCAGAAATGTTTTAATGTGTTGGAGGTCGGACGGGGGGCGTTTAGGGTGAGCGGCCATGGGGTAGGTTGAGGCAAGTGGGCGGTCTTCCCACATAGCAAGATTTCAGTTTTGCCTCAGTTGAGTAGTAGGTGGTTGGTCGTAATCCAGTGTTCGATCTCTGAGTGGCAGGCGGCAGGATCGGGGAGGCAGACGGGGGGCTGTTTGGGATTTTGAAGATATGATATGGCATTTATAACACGCCTGTACACGTGTTTCTAGGCGTGAAAGATTATTTGGTTGTCTATGTAATTGCAGCACGATAGCCCATCAGATTGAATGAGTGTGGGTAATGGGCACAGGTAGATGTTAAAGAGGAGAAGAGAGAGAGGTGCCCCGTGGCACTGCGTGGGTGACTGGGCAGGGAGCCGATGAGAATAGAGGCATGTGTACTGTATGCGATCTGTTGGAGAGGAAGGAGGATATCCAATTCAGAGCAGTATCCCTGATGCTGAGGGAGCGTAGTCTCTTGGTGAGGATGGAGTAGCCGATGATGTCAACCACTTCTGAGAGGTCGAGAAGGATTAAGGCGGTGCAAACTTCTGCATTTGTTTATCTTTTAGGATCATCCCAGATGGAGATTAGGCTGAAGTCAGTTTCATGTAAAGGTCTGAAGCCAGATTAGGCGGCGTTGAGGATCTTGTTTCATTTTGAGAAGAGGCATAGTTGTGAATATGCTGTTTGGTCAGCTAATTTAGCTATGAAGTGGTTGTTTGAGATGGGTCTGTAGTTGGTCGGGACAAAAGGGTTGAGGTAGGTCTTAAATCCTGCTGGAAAAGTTTGTAAGTGAGTGATGAGTTGACAATGGATCTTGCTAGGTTGCTGCCACAGGTGGCTGTCAAGATTTCTTTTAGCATTGAAGGGGGGCCTCGGTTCCCAGGGGATCCTTAGGTCTGGCAGAGTGATAGTAGCTTAAGGAATTCTGGTGGTGGGGGGTGTTGAGAAGGTAGAGAAGAAAGGGAGGATGGTTCTGATGTTGCCAACACGGTGGGGGGTAGAAGGGGAGAGCAATGAGATTTCGAAAGGATGGAGTTGTGTCTCTCTTGCGCTACGTTGTAGAGGTGGTCTGTGAGGGAGTCACAGAGGGATATAATGTAACTGGGAGTGTTGGTGGTGTAGTCAGGGGCATTGAATTCAGAGGGGATTTTGAAGAGCTCCTTTGATGGGTGCTGGGCTTTGGCGATTCAGTTCCAATAGTAGTTCTTATTGACTTTGTGTATTTCTATGTGATAAACCTTAAGCTGAGAGGTGTAGGATATTTTTCTGGATGATGACGGATCTGCATGCTATCTATGCTTCAGGATATGGATCAGGGTTTTTATTTTTTTAGGGCTCGGGGGAACCATTTAGGAGAATAGCCTTGTCTGACAGAGAAAGATCTGATGGGGGTGAGGAGCTGAGTGCTTCTGAAAGCCAGTGATCAAAGTTAGAGATGGTGATCCGACCCAAATAGATGGTGTTGGAGGTACGGGAAGCGAGTCGGGTCTCTGCCAGTTGTGGTAGGTCAAGAGAAGGACACAGACTCTTATTAGACATTTCACTGGTATGTTTATTAAAGAACAGGAATAACGCCTGTCTTGCACTATTCTACAAGGCATGCCTATCAAACTAAACTAGCTGAGGTGCTCGTCAGTCATCAGTGAATGTGCATAATTGAAACCGTTTACCATCTGACTAACCTATCTGACCCTACCACTATTTGTAACAACTCAAAACCAGGAGAATGTCTCCCTTCTCCTGGGGCTTTGTTGATTTATCTCTCAGACACTTTTAATAGATGATCTTCATGTAGTCTCTAGTGATTACTTTCATCAGTTCATTTATTATTGTTTTGGACTTTTGATTCTTCTCTTATTTTCTTCTATAAGGAATGATACTTCTCTTCTCTCCTGTGAAACTTATCCAAGAATTATCTTTTCCTTCTGGGCTATTTCCTACTTTCCTCAATAGTTAATAGTCTTTGACTACCTTTGGCTCTTTAATTGGATATGTTTTTACAACTTTCAGCTTGTTCTAAGATCTCTTATTTTTAACAAGTTCTCTTATTTCACTTAGACCTTCTTGGTATGAATGATCACTTCTCTCTGTATTGACTGTACAACACTTCCTTCTTGACTGAGACGAGTATGAGCATTCCGACAATAATTCTCATTCACTCTTTTTATATTTTCTCTTTCTTGATTGAGTCGAGTATGAACATTCTAACAAGGATTCTCATTCACTCATGTTATGTTTTCTCTCCCTTGATGGTGGTGAGTGTGAACATTCCAATCACGATTCACAATCACTCTTGTTTGTTTCTCTATTTCTTGAGTGTGATGAGTATCAGGATTCCAATAATAATTCTCATTCTCATTCCCAATAATAATCCTCATTCAATTGTCTCTCCTTTGACTATGACGCATATGAGGATTCCAAAAATAATTCTCATTCACTCTTATTATACTTTCTCTCTTGTGACTGTGACGAGTATGAGGACTCCAACAATAATTCTCATTCACTCTTGTTATGTTTTCTCTCTCTTGACTGTGATGAGTACGAGGATTCCAACAATAATTCTTTTTCACTCTTGTTATGTTTTCTCTCTCATGACTGTGACAAATGTGAAGATTCCAATTTTATTTCTCCCTTACTCTTTTGGTTCTTATGGCCTTACCTCTCTCATAACTTTGACAAGTATGAGTGTTCCAAGAATGTCTCTCATCCACTTTCCTTCCTCTTATGACCTTTTCTCTCTTGCAACTGTGATGAATATGAGTGTTCTAACAATACTTATTTTTCATTCACTCCCCCAGGTCTCCCGTTATCACTATTACCTTCCTTTCTTTGGGGTAACGTCACCAGGGTTCTCATTTGTTGAGGATCGGCTTCCTCTCCTAATCTGGTGTCTTGTATCCTTTTCGCTAGCCTCTCTTCACTGCGTTCATCTTCGATGTCGATCCGGCATCTTGGGTATAACCTTGTCCCGAGTTGGTCATATCAGACTGGTTTTGGCGTTGGTACTTAAACCTCTGGTCCACGCCAGTCTCTCTGTGGTTACGCCACCGGTTTTTGCCTCTTTAACTCTCTTCACTTCGGGATGCCACATGTCCAGCTTCAATTATTCTAGAGTTCTGGTTACCGACGTTAACACGCCTGTCAGCTGTCTGTTTCTCACATCTGTAGGATGCTGCATGTCTTGCCTCTGCTTCGCTCTAAAGTCAGCATCTCTGCCCTTTTGACATTTGCAGGCTTCACCTTTGTTTCCCCAGCCTCCTCCCCTTTTTTGATTGACGTAGCTATGGGGCTTCCCCTGTGTAAATCTTTGGTCCCTCTTCTCTTTCTCTTGTAGGTTCTCCACTGCTTCTTGGTCCCAATGGGATGAGAGTTTAAAAGGAGATTTTTAATTTAGTTTTGGCAATAACACAAATTGGCCTTCTCTTCATGGATCTTATTTTCAGACAAGTTTAAAGGTGTTATTTTGCACAGTCCTCTAGGGAGTTCCTACTGGGAATGGGAGTCATTTCCCCAAAAGCAGAGTCTATTCCAGTGAGCTCCCACTTGTCTCTACCCCTAAGGAGTGTATTGCAGAGCAGGCTCACCTCCCTAGCCTCAGGGGGAAATTCCCCTTGGGGAGAAGGAACACATTCCTGCGATTCCTCACACAGATTAGGAGTCACTTTGATTCCCTTCTAGAGACAGGTTTGGGTTAGTGGTTGCGGGGCTGCCGGAGGGGAAGGTGGGTACACAAAGTAGAGTAGAGGGTGAAGGGGATGGCAGAGTGGTCAGACCAGACAAGCCTGTGTGGTGGTAGTGTGGTGAGGAGATCAGGTGGACTGAAAATTCCCCCTAGAGTGCGAACAACCGTGTAGGTCGGGCTTGAGACTAGCTGTGTTATATGTAAGGTCCAGTAGTGGTTGGGTCATGGGATTATGTGGCATGTCAAACCATTCGTTGAAGTCCCTTAATACTGTGAAGTGTGGATGGCAGACCATGATGGCTGCTATGGAGTCGTTTGAGGATTCCGCAAAACTTCTATTGTATCCTGAGGGTTGATAGATGACCAGGAAGCTGTGAGTATAAGAGGGTGAGAACAGGAATTGTACCATGAGGGATGTGCAGTCTGTGTTGCGGTACCTTTAGTCAGAGTGTGAGGTGGGTATGGAGGATTTGTTGCTTTGTGCCCGGCCCACTACCTCTGTTTTGTACAATACATTTGTAGCCTGGTGGGAAAGCTTCATGTGCAGTTGGCCGGAAGTCTTGGGAGTGCCAGGTTTCAGTTATGAAGAGGATGTCAGGGCATTCTGATGAGATTAGGCCGTATATATTATGACGGGTTTTGGTGACGGATCTGGCATTGATGAAAAAGCAGTTTAGACGGCTGTTTAGATATTTATTTGAAGTCGAGGGAGATTGAATTCTCGGTGGGTACTGGGGAAAGGTGTGTCCTCCGAGCGATGGGGTTGCCTCAATGGGGAGGCGGGAGAGGGTGATGGCCAATGCAGTGGTGGAGTTTGTGATGGGGCTGGAAAAGGCTGTTGGGTGCTTGGCTAGTGGTGTGGCAGCGGGGGAAGGTTGAAATCAGTGCGTCGTTCGCAATGTGTGTGCATGTGGGGTGTCTGTAGTGGGAGAAGTTGGTTATAGGTGGAGGGTGAAGGGACAGAGGCTATAAGCATTATTGGTGTATGTGTGGTGATGGCTGGCAAGGTGGAGGAGCTTTGGTTGTCGGATGGTGATGTGGCTACATGGGTTGGTAGTGTATGTGGGGGAGGGAGTTGTTTACTGTACCATGTTTTGGGGCGTTCTTGGTTAGTGGAGGTGTATTCTGTAGTGTTGGAGTGGGAGAATGGGATGGAAGGTCTCTGAGATGTGGGTGGATTTCCAGTCGGGAGAGGGGTGTCTTGGGACAGTCTCCTGGAGGTGCCTGGTGAGGAGTGCTTGGTGTGTGGGATTTGGGGGCTATTCAGCAGGTTAAGGAGAGAGTTCACTGGGTTAGGGGGTATAGGGGAGGAGGTGCGGGTGTACGTGTGGGAGTATTTTGTATGTTTGGGCGGTAGGAAGGGGGAGTTTGGATTGATAGAAACAGCGCAGGAGGGGATGTGACTATTCTTTGCATATTTTGAGGGGGCTGGAGGAGTGTGGGTAAGGATAGGAGAGTCGGTGGAGGAGGGGTGGGTGCAAGGATTGCACGTAAGGTGATTACATATGCAAAGCAGGGATCTGAGTGGGGTGGTTGTCGAGCTACTAGGCAAGTGGTACTAGTGGGAGTGGAGGTGGAGAGGTCAAAAGTTGAATAGGATTGGTGGGAGGGAGTAAGCTGGAAGGAAAACCTACATGAGGGAAGGTAGATGGTTGAGGGGGTGTTGCAGGGAGGGATGTCTCTGTGGGAAGGGGATGTAGGCCATTGCTTCTCATGAGTGGTAGTTTGGGGGGGCAGCATGTAAGGATGCTGTCTGGCTGGGTGATTTGAGGCCTTTCTGGTGTGCCCATTGACACCTCTGATTTTGCAGCAGTTAGCCATAGTGAGAGGTTCTGAGTGTGGAGGTTTTTAGCTTAGTGGTAGAGTAGGATTAACTTATTCTCGGTTTTAGAGAGCGGAGGAATGAAGTCAAGGACTCGGAGAAACACAATGCAATTGTGGCAAAATACAATAGTGGCAAGATTCACATTGGTATGTCTAAATATGCAGAACTCTGAGAAGCACAATGCAAGTGTGGCAAAATATGACAATGGCGGAGTCACAGTGGAAAACCTACATTAGGAACACTCTGGGAAGTGAAATGCAAGTGTGGCAAAATACAACAGTCCCAAGACTCACATTGGCAAACCTAAGTATGGAGGACTCTGAGAAGCACAATGCAAGAGTGGCAAAATACAAAAGTGGTGGGAATCAAAGTGGCAAACCTACATTTGGAGCGCTCTGGGATGTGAAATGCTAGTGTGGCAAAAATACAATAGTGGCTAGATTCACGTTGGCAAACCTAAATATAGAGGACTCTGAGAAGCACAATGAAAAAGTGGCAAAATACAAAAGTGGTGGGACTCAAAGTGGCAAACCTACATTTGGAGCGCTCTGGGATGTGAAATGCTAGTGTGGCAAAAATACAATAGTGGATAGATTCACGTTGGCGAACATAAATATAGAGCACTCTGTGAAGCACAATGCAAGTGTGGCAAAATATGTCAGTGTTGAGGTTCACATTGGCAAACCTACATTAGGAACACTCTGGCAAGTATGTCCTGCTGAGCTAGGTTGTCAGGGAGCAGGCAACAGAGGGGCAAGGCTGCCTAAGGGAGGCACCCTTAGCCTGTGCCCTTTGTCGGCTGCCTGGGCAAGGCTGCTCTTTGAGTTGCTGTTAAGAAGCGGTGTTCCTGGGTTACCTGACCCCATAGGTGTCAGGGGGACAGGCAGAGGGTGGGTCCAAGGCGGGCTGGAGTGTAAGTGAGGCTGGGCAGAGCATGGAAGCGCACAAAGCAAATAAAGGCAGGGGAGTGAGAAAGGCCAAAGCCCAGCAAGGAACTCACAGGATAGGAGCAGGACCATGAGTAGTCCTTGTACACGCTGTGAATAGCGAAAATATGATTTCTTCTGCCCAGATGGTGTGAATGTGTTCGTGGGTCACCTGACCTCAGAGGAACACCAATCCGATGTTGGGACCAAGGTGGGCTAGAGGGAAACGAAAGCAGGGTAGAGCACAAATGCGCACAAAGCAAATGAGGGCAGGGGGAGTGAGAAAGAGGGGGGGAAGAGGGCCAAAGGCCAGAAAGAAACTCACCAGGTATGAGTAGGACCAAAAGGAACACCGGGAACGGCAAAAATAGGATGTTTTCACTAAAAGTGAACACTCTACATAGCTTAGGGATCACAATTGAAAATGTGTAATCGTTGGTCAATATTTATTTAAACTCACTTGTTCAAAGCACACTGCTGAACTAGTTTAAACATTTCAACCTATGAGAAACTGAATGAGGTTTAACCAGTAAGTGTGAAATGCCATGCAGTGGAACCTTGACTTATACTCACTGCGTGATAAGTATACACTGGCGGGGATGTCAACTGTATATTTCTGGGGTGATTTTATATAATAATCAGTTACCTTCTATGTGTGAAGTTTCTTTGAGACATTTAGCCAGATGCTGCTTGCCACGACAGTTCAAAGAAAATAAATAGGGTCGGGGGTTACCAGCAAAATACACCACTCGTGAACAAAGTCCTGAACATAAGATAATTTCTCATGTATAAAGAATTTGTTTATTTCTGGATGTGATGAGGAAGAAGATGTAGCAATGGTGAACTAGTGGGGAGACAAACCCATTACACTTCTATTATACTTTTAAAAATGCTAATTGAAAATACAAAAATTGCATACAAAATGTAAATAAGACCTAATATTATTGAAACAAAAAATTCCAGACTTGAACTTATCAGATGGGACAAAAAATATAAGATCCTCAATAAAATCCTAAATCAAGATTGAGTTGAAATGAAACTGAGCAATGTATGCACATGCTTTGTGTTTGAAAAGGAATAGGATCATGGAGGAGTCTTTAACTTTCAGTCAAAATATGAAAGTGCAAAGAAAATATTTAATTGCGAATAAAGCATCCCCTACAGCTCACCTGAACGCTCCGATCCAGAGATAGAGATCCAGAGATAGAGTTCAGTGGTAATGACACCTCAATAATGCAACCATCTCCAACAAACAGTTTACAAAAGGTCATTCTGTTTAGAAGAGGCAAATTTATTTAACAGAATATTATTTATTTATTTATTTGTATAGCGCGCAAAACCCAGAGGTTTCTAGGTGCTTATACTTAAAAGATTGGTTGCAGTGCTTCAGGTTACAGAGAGGAAGCGCAGGAGGCGATTACATCATAAAGGAATGTACAGAAGTAATATATCACGCCCCGTGTTGCAGGGCGGCAGCAGCATACAATTACAAAAGTCAATAAGGCGGCATATACATGGTGCCTAACTGCATGTTGCAGGGTGGCCAGATACATGGTGCCCAACCCCATGTTGCAGCTTGGCCGCAGCATACAAATGCAAAAGTCAATTAGGCGGCAGATACATGGAGCCTAACCCCATGTTGCAGGGCAGCAGCAGCAGCATATAAATGCAAAAGTCAATTAGGTGGCAGATACATGGTGCCTAACCCCATGACGCAGGGCGGCAGCAGCATAAATGTAGAGGCCAATTAGGCGGCAGATGCATGGAGCCTGACCCCATGTTGCAGGGTGGCAGCAACATACAAATGCAAAGGTCAATTAGGCGGGCACTATCGGGCTTGGAAGAAAGGGATAAGGGGAGGGGGAAGAGGAGAAGTCAGGGGAGGCAAGGGGGGCATTAAAGGGGCCAGAAGAGGGGGCGTGGAGGGCACACAACAGTATCATTGGGGACCAGAGGGGTGTGGGGGGTGCAAAAAGCATCACGGCGACCCGGGAAGTGGGGGGTACACAACAACATCACGGAGGAGCAGGGGGATAGGGAGTACACAACAGCATCATAGGGGATCAGGGAAGGGTGAAGTGTACACAACAGCATCATGGTGGACTGGGGGGTTAGGGGGTACACAACAGCATCACGGGGGACCAGGAGTGGGTGGGGGTACACAACAGCATCATGGGGGACAAAGGGGGGAGCGTACCTGAAGTGGACAGGGAGCAGACAGGGGCCTTAGAAGTGGGCCTTTGGTGGAGGGCCACCCAAGCCTGCCGGCCTTCTGATAGGTCCATTTCAGGAAGGCACAAGCAAATCTCAGGCCAGCTGCAGCCTCGCAAACAGCACTCCGGTGCATGACAATGGGAACAGCCATCTTGGTATGGCAAACTGTAGAAGGTTGCAGGAACAAACAGAGAGAGATTGCCCAAGAGGGCACGAAAGCACAACTCAGATAGCTCTTAAAATGAACACACAAGAATAACGTTGCAGCATCATCCAATAGCAAATAAAATCAAACATCTAGTTAGATAGGGCGCGATCGTGTGTGCGCTCAGTAAAGCCCAGGGGGGGCTTACCTTCATCGTTTACATGCACCGAATGCCGTGAAGGGCTCCTGATGGAATGAGGAGGCAGTGCAGCAGCTGCTCTGGCGACAACGTCAGTGAAAGAAGGGCAGCAGAGAAGAACGTTCATTTAGCAGGGACCAGGAGTGGGCCTTTGGTGGGAGGGCTGGCCAAGCCTGCCGGCCTTCTGATAGGCCCATTTCAGGAAGGCACAGGTCAATCTCAGGCCAGCTGCAGCCTCCCAAAAAGCACTCCAGTGCTGACAATGGGAACAGCCATCTTAGTATGGCAAACAGTAGAAGGTTGCAGGAACAAACAGTGAGAGATTGCCCAAGCGGACACGAAAGCAGAACTCAGATAGCTCTGAAAATGAAGGAATAACGTTGCAGCAGCATCCAATAGCAAATAAAATCAAACATCTATTTAGATGCAGCGCAATCGTGTGTGGGCTCAGTAAAGCCCGGGGGGGGGGGGTTTTACCTTCGTGGTTTACATGCTTCAAATGCCGTGAAGGGCTCCTGATGGAATGAGGAGGAAGTGCAGCAGCCGCTCTGGCGACACAGTGAAAGAAGGGCAGTAGAGAAGATGGACACTGGCTGAACAAGCCACAAAACAGCTACCAGACAGCTACCAGATGGCTTGGAAATAAACAGACAAGCAACGCCTATAGTGACCAAAAAAGTGACAAGATCCTCAAATGTGGCTCAGGGAAGACTAAACCGACCAAGGATTAAGAAACTCCGGATTAACAAGGAAGAAAAAAATCAACACATAATGACACGATCAAAAGGATAAGTGATGTCAATGGAACCCAAAAGATGATAGAAAACCTGGTTGTTAACCTTTCCCATAGAGTATTTAATAAGACAGAAGTTACTCTCCTGAATAAAGGCCTATGTTTCACGCATATTGATGCATGTGACGCTGCAGATATCTATTTAGATCTGTTTACATTCATTAGGAAACTGAACATTAGGTGTTTTATTAACACTTTGAAGATACAGAAGAATCTTCAAGGAAGTGCAATATACCCACAGACATGTCAGTAAAGGATATTGAGAATATATGCACTCTTATTTTTACAAGGCAAGAGTCCAGAGTATCACAATGTATACATGACTTAAGTATTGATCATTTCCTGAGCGAAGCAAGCAACCTGAAAGCCAGATCAAAATTCATATCTAGTTTACATAAAGATAAATGAATTGATACTTTGAGTTAAATCAGTAGTACAAGAGCTGGGAACATTGAAAGATGCAAAAAACAAACCAGAAGTGTTAGATACAATCTCAGCTCAAGAATTGTCACAGTACTCATGAAAATCGGACATATGCATTGTAATTAAACACTGTGACAAATGGGAAACATTGTAAATATGGACACTGGCTCAACAAGCCACAAAACAGCTACCAGACAGCAAGTGCTTGGAAATACTAAAGTAATATCCCACCAGTTCCATACAGCCATTAATCAATGCAAAGCTAGATAAATGGTACTCAGATGGTCTAATCAATGGTGTGGAACAAATGTTTCTTGAAAGTTCTTGCCAATTGTATATTTTATAAAAATAATACCCATTTTTACTGTCATTTCTCTACATAACATGCCATTTCCTACAAATTGTATTTAAATAGTCTGCCAATTAAAGTTTTGCACCATTAAAAATGTGCAAGGAAAATAGAACTGTGTTATCAGTGCAGTAAATAATGTATGTGTTACATTGACTTACATTACAGTTGGAAGTGGAAGAAAAGCATTGCAATTTCATTATGTTCTAGAGCACATGTCCCTTTAAGAATATAAACTGAGTTCAGATCGGTTATCACAATATCTGGCCGTAAGGCTCGGTTGCAAGGCAAAAAATAGTTCACATGAACAAAGATTTGCCATCTATCAGATCTATTAGGCCTCCCACTAATCAATAAAATCCATTAAAGCTAAGCTGAACACATATAAGGACATACAAACATGTGCTTATCTTGAAACAAAGTACAAGTAAATACAGAAAAATACATGAAGCACATTCCACAAAGTTGATTTTCTCTGCCTTTTGCCATTTTACGGTCTAATTTTCACAGTACAATAGATCACACGCCAAGTTTCCCATCAGAACTTGACCTTTAGATTTTTAGCAGACAAATAATATACTATCTGTGTTGTCTGTTTCATGGCTTGGAGCTTACCTGAGCCCTGTTTAAGGTATTAATTAACACGGGGGATCTCCAAGACACAATAAATAATGAAAAACAAAATTACAAATGGATCATTTGAATTGCACCAAAGATGACATTACATTTTCACTTATAACTTTGCAATGCTACAGTCATTTCAAAAAGTGAAAACATATTCAAACTTTTGGAAGCATCCCCCATAGCTCAAAACTAAACATAATACAGTTACATCTATAGATTATTAATAAATGAACACATTTTAATAACATTTTCCTATAAATGCTACTTAGGCTTGTAACATATCTACAGTTGCAGGTTTACTCTGCGATTTCAAAAATCTATATCTCAATAATGAGGATGTTTCCTAACATAAGTTATGATGGACATGGATTTTGGTAAAATGAAATATGACCAGATGCTCCCCCTGTCACATGGAAAAATATTTTGGACCTATCCTAATAGATGGGTGTATCATCGCTGGTGTCTGGATGGGAAGAGAGCCAATGATAAAATCAATCCAATGGGAAACTGCTGCACCAAATGGCACTGCATGGGTAAAATGTATCAGCTATAAAAACCCAAACACACCAAAATTAGATAGAGTTCTGCGGTTCGTGTTGTCAAAACTGCAGACTGTGGGTGACCATGACCAACCAGAAAAGTGCTGATGTGGGATTATATCTTGGATATAGCTGGAGTATCCCCTTAAGAAGGCCCCTGGTGCAGAACATAAATAGTTTCCCAGAGAAGGATTTTGAAAGCAAAGGACAGATTGTAGGGCCTTGCTGGCAGGGTTAAATTGCCTGGAGCTGCAGATGTCATACCTGACCTGGGCCTTTAAAAGGCAAACCTGAAAGTGAATATAAGAATTCCAGCACAATTAGATGTATATTCTCAGAAATCCTTTACTAGCTAGGCCATTAAATGGGGACTAGGCTGTAAGGCAAAAAAGGGTGGGGGGTGATTTAAAATACAATGCCATAGCATTGGCGGAGTTGGCTGTAGAGTTGCAGTCTGTGGCAGTCACTCCAACCTTTTCCTCAGAGACAGGAGTCTCTCTACCGTGTCTACTCGCATACGTGGGAGGTCCTACAAAAACCCCACCTAGCCGCGGAGCGGCCGCAGAGTTGGCTGTAGAGTTGCAGTCTGTGGCAGTCACTCCAACCTTTTCCTCAGAGACAGGAGTCTCTCTACCGTGTCTACTTGCATACGTGGGAGGTCCTACAAAAACCCCACCTAGCCGCGGAGCGGCCGCGGAGTTGGCTGTAGAGTTGCAGTCTGTGGCAGTCTGTGCACCTCTGAAACAATGGAAACAGCGGCTCCACCAGCAAATTCCACCCTTATAGCCAAAACCACGGACCGAGACCCAAAGGCCGTACAAGAGGGTCGCCAGCTTCGAAGTGCGCACCCACGCCTCACTGTGGAAAAAAACCCACAACAACACAGCGTTCAATCCCATCTTACTCCGGGAAACTCTCAAAAACACTCAAAAACTCAAACAGGCTCAACTGTGAATGCCCGTTGGAAACAGGATTCCTTAGAAAGATCCGGGCCCAGTACTTTAATTACAAATACAGAAACTACTCACCATGAGTTAGCCCCAGGAGAATCGGAGGACCCGCTCCGGCGGACCTTGGAGGACGCCCTCCCGGCCCCGGTTCCGCCGAGCTTGGATCCCGAGGGTGACTCATCGATGCTCCTGAGCCCGCGCCAACGACCTCCTGCACGGGCCACGGCGGAAAACAGCGGCTGCAAACCGCGGTCTTGCCCGCGACTCCCACCCCTACAGCCTCGGGACCCGATGGCCTCCGAAGGGAGGATCGAGAACCGAGAGCGGGGGGAGGGGCTCGCTCGGGCGGGGAGCGTGGATCGCATGCCGCAAAGTGTCCTGGAGGACGAGCGAAGTTCGGCTCCTGCGGTAAAGGCCCTGGCAACGGCCTCCCCGGAAAGGACCCTAAGCGAGGCAGAGCACCCACAGGTCTTTCTGGGGGCGGGGCCGACTTCCAGCGCAAACCCCGCGGCAGGACGCGTCGCACAGTGGGGAGGGCCGGACGGCCAAAGAGTCACACTCACCGCCGAAGAGGACGTTCAATCACCTCGGCAAACACGAAATGGCCAAAAAGACCCCTCAGCAGAGCTTAGTAGCTCCGAAAGTCATGAAAGAATCAAGGATAATCATGCCAGCAAGACACCAACAAAATCAAAACCCAAAGTACTCCAAAGCAAGTCTCTGAATACTCTTTCTTGCGCCTCAGTTGTCGATCACACTGCCCCAGGCAACATAGGATATGAAGAGCAGGTCCCAGCTCTGAAAGAGCCTCCGAAATCACTGCCCGCGCCCCCGGAGGCCTTGAAAAACAAAAAAAAACGCACTAGAAATGAGACGGAACCTTCGGACACAGGAAACGAAATTTCCACTTGGAAGAAAGTCCCTTCAAAAACTACAAAAAAAACTCAAAAAAGTACAACCAAACCATATACGTCAAAAAACCTAAAAAATGGCCAATTAATAAAAAATCACCGGGGCCAGAAACCAACAAAACCATCGGTAGCCACCCTTGTAACAGACTTCTTCCATGCTTTTGCGCCAGAGACGCACCTGAGGCAAGCGGACCTCACCGACGAGGAAATACTGGAGGCAATAAAAACGTGCCAACCACCAGAAAAAGCAAGAAAAATATTTGTCCCGATAAACACCTGTGTGCAACACCAAAATCTTGCAAATGATATCCAACCCGCATCTCCTTTAAAACAAGCCTCACAGGCGAAACCAGCAAACAAAACAGTCCCGCTTTTACACCAAACACCGGGTACCCAGGCCACACCTAAGAGGAAAGCCACACCGAAACATCCTACGGAATTAGTCCAAGCTACTGTCCACTCGGAAAGGTCCGATGACATGACGCTTCCAGCCTCACCTAAGGAAAATCTGACACCAGCCATTTGCAAAACCAGTCAGTTAACCAGTGAAGAACCCTCACTGTCAATCCTCCTTAACCCAACTACCTCTCTCGAAACCATAGAGCAGACAGGGCCCCAGCCCTTGCAAGACCCGTCTTCTGAACCACGAAAGCAACCTATCCCTCTACTTGCCCATGAGTCTGATACGCGCCCAATCAAAGCTGTTGCGATTAGCCAAACTAAGGATCGACCGACCCGCAATAGGCAAGGGGGCTCATTGCCCGCCTTCCCCCCAAACCTACATTTATCTGGGCGTCTCAGTGGTGGCCTTTCGGACCTTCCCTCTTCGCCTACAGTAAGACGGATTCTAAATGAGTCCAGTACACTCTCGCCTGCTCCAAAACAAAGCCCCTTTCCCCAGGGTCCTACAACGGAGCCGGCATCGCAGCACAAGAGAGATCTTCTCCCAATAATGTCAGCTATCACCATTGCAATGAACCTGTTTACTAAATTGTACGAAAACATTAACGAAAATCTGAAAGACAATTCAGCCATTCAAGCCACAATGCTCACGAAATTAAGCTTTCTGGAAGGTTACATCACCGCCCTAGATGATAAATTCAAAATCTTAAAGCAAGCCATAGAAGTTGGCTTCAAAGAAATGGTAATCCCTCCCACCTCACCCGACTTAGGGACTAAACAGGGAGTTCAAATTTCCCCAGTCGATCATTTAATTTCATCCCCCAGCACTCTCCTCAATATCCAACTGGCCGCTGGTCTCTTAATCCCGGAACATCAAGAGGTGATTGATATCACAGAAGAAACAGCAAACACACCGCCCCCACCAAAAAAGCCAGCGAGTGAGTCTGATCTCCCTTACCCTTTGTTTACAGGCATGAGACGGGAAACAAAACAAACCAACCCTAGTGGAAGGAAGTCTGAAACACACCATCAATCCTTAACACTGCGACTAAACTCTGGGTCAGCAAAACAGAAAGAAAAAACAAAAACCTCGGCCCGGAGCCCGTCTGCACCCCAACAAATCCAAAAAGTCTCTCTTAGACCTCTAGAAACCTTCCTAGAAGATGAGGTTCTGATGAATCTCTCCCAACACCTTGATGACATGGAAGACCAACCACCCGAAAAACATGAGAAAACACACAAATCATTAAAGCAGCAGCCTACTTCAACAAAAACTGATCAAATTGCAAAAAAAGAAAACTCAAAAGAACTGTCTGAAGAGGAATCCCCGTATCATTTCTTCACCTTGGAAGAGCGCAGGAAACTTCTCCATCGTCGAAAACCCGCCACCTCTCGTAGCCCAACGAGCTCTAGAGTGGTGTCATTCACATGTCCTGCAGTTCGCGAGGGGCAAACTCGGAAAAAGCTAACCTCTAGCAACCAACTTAGCCCACAGGATGCACGACAATTTCGGGACCCTTATCAAAAGTCCAAAGAAAACACACACTCAGAATCAAGAAAATCAGAAAAGAGGGGGCAACACTTGCGGTCCCATTTTACTTCAAGGACCGAACAACATCGGAAAAGACCGGACCCTATAGGGGAAGCCCCGATTAAGCTTGAACAACACGCAGAAAACGACGATGACATTATTCTGAACAGACGAGGAATCCTCACGCTATTTAGCCTGATTCCGTCCCTCCGGAAGATCAAGTCCTCAGATTTAAAAATCATAGATCCATATCATTCGAATAAAAGAGCAAAAGCCTATATTCATCTAACTTCGAAGTATATAAGGTCAAAAATTGAGGATGCAACAAGCGACCTGGCTGCGCTAGGCTATACTGTGCAAAGAGACCCGCAAAACACAGAAAAAACCAACCCAGGAAAAAAAAAATCGACCCGAAAGTCCAAAACGGCGGGGCAAGAGCAAAAAGTGGAGCCACAAAGCCTCCCAGGGCTAACCCGATCAGAGGTAAATTCATTCTCAAAGTCATCTGAGAGCCATCGAGAACCAAAACCCGTCACTCCTAGGCGCGACAAGTCAATCGTGTCCACAGAAGAGTCGTCCCCGAAGCGGGATCATCCAAAAGTAGATCGTTCAAATTCGTCCAAGATTGAGTCAAAGTTGGAATCCAACAGGTCAACCCTCAGAGCTCAAATAGAAAATGCCTCCACAGTCCAAAAATCAACCGCAAACTACAGGAGCTGTGGGCCTGGCTCCCAAAGGCCCTATTACAAGGGTCCAAATCCAAATAGCAATTCGCAGAGATCCCAGTAGAGCCAAAGGGAAATTGGAACGTCAGCCGGCTCATACCTTCATTAAATTTCTGCTCATGGAACACGAGAGGTCACTTACATCTCACCACAACGGGCGATGCAAACTTAGCTTCATTTGACATCATTTGCCTCCAAGAGACTTGGCTCAGGAAAAATCCAGCTATGGATGGGTTCGATATAATTCTGGCCCCAGCCAACAAAGGAGCCCTAGGCCGGCCGACTTCAGGTCTTCTTCTGGCCTGTCGACAGGGAATCGGGTGGACCCTCAAGTCAACCCTCCAAGCAAATCTGTCAATCCTAGCAGTATTATGCGAATGGTCTGAGAAGCCCCCCTGCAAACCGCTGCAAATAGTGGTGATTAATACTTACTGGAACCCGGCGGCAATAAACCATCAGTCTTACCTCCTAATGATGGAAAACCTGATTGACGATATCCAAGCAACACGTCAAGTCTTCTCAATTATCATCTGCGGCGACCTGAATGCCAAATGCCCTAGAGAATTGCGAACACTGGATGCATCCTCGCAAACTACAACAGCACTGAAAAGAGGTCTCCTATGGTCTTCCTTGATGTCCTCTAGGAAATTCGAAAACCTGAACTTCGCCTTCCCAAACAAAAACCGTCTGCCAACTTGGGAACAAGGCCCACTAAAAGCAACCATAGATTATATCTATGTATCCAGACCGCTTTTGAATAAAGTTCAATCCTTTGAAGTCCGACAGACTACAGCCAGCGACCACAATCAGCTGACAATGTCGCTGGCAAATTACCACAAGGCGCCTGAACTCTATTCTACGGAAGTAGAACCAAACGCCCGCGGAAACCGACTAAACCTGTCGACCCGCGCGGTCAAAACTCTCCTGGCAAACTACACTGGGGAAGACAGACCTAAGGGCGTAAAGAACCTTGACTACGTACCTTTGCTGTTAAAACACCGAACGAACTCCAAACAGCTTACCTCTGTCCACGCACCCCCAAAACACGCCTATGATGCCACCTTGGTGACCAAACGAAGGGAGTTGCGAAAACTTAAAAGACAATTAGGAAACGACCCGTCTAACAAAGAAAAATTAAAAGCGGCAACCTTAACTTACAAATCATGGGTGAAAGAACACCGTTACCGCCTTTACCAACAAGACGCGGAAAAAATGTTAACAGCCATCAATGGTAACAAAGCAAAAGAATTCTGGTCCTTGTTGAAAGCCACAGAGCCTTCAGTGAACAACTCCATAATTAATGCCATGCCAGAGCACAAATGGATCACGCACTTCTCCTCGGTCTTTCAAGCTCCCGCTCAAATCATCTGTCGGGAACTCACAGCCCAGAAGACAGCCTGGATTCAACTAAACGACCGAGAAGAAATTAGCGACCACATAAAAAAACTGAAGATCTCCAGAGCTGTGGGCCCAGATGGGATTTCAAACATCGATCTGAAAAACAACTACACGGAATGGGCAACCTTGCTAGCCTCAATCTTTCAGAAATGTTCAGAGCAGCAATCTTTGCCGCCATCCTGGACAAAAGCTATCATCGTCCCGATCTATAAAAAGGGGGACATCACAGACCCCCGAAACTATCGGCCTATTGCCCTGTTGGACTGCATAGGTAAAGTCTACGGAAGTCTACTCCTGAACCGTTTTCAATCTTGGGCCGAAAAAGCCCCATGCAACGACAACTACCAATCGGGTTTTAAGAAAAATACTGGAACGATGGCAAACATCTTAGCGATCAGCACCCTAAAAAGCAAAGCCTGGGAAAAAAAATCACGGATTTTCATCGCTTTTATCGACCTAACGCAGGCTTTCGACCTCGTCGACAGACACCGCCTATGGGACAAACTGGAGAGCTGGAATTGCCCTCAAGAAATATTCCAACCAATCAAAGCTCTCCACACGGATACCTCCCTCAGGGTTCGACTCTCCCAAAGAGGCGACCTGTCAGACGAAATCCGGACCGGGCGTGGGGTAAAACAGGGATGCCCGTTAGCACCCGCTTTGTTCCTAGCATACCTCGGAGATTACGGCGATTCTGTCGACCTGGAACACACGTTTCCGCCGTCCCTTGCATCCTCCAAAATAAGCTACCTCTTGTATGCTGACGATCTAATCCTTCTGGATCAGACCCAGATCGGCCTCCAGAGACAACTAACAAGCCTCCTGAGTTACACAGCCGAAAACAACCTAAAAATAAATCGAGAAAAAACCAAAATAATGATTCTGGGTGGAGGACGGAAGACCAACAAATCCTCCGAAAAATTCAAATGGTACTTAGAGGGCAAAGAGATCGAGTCGGTGCCCGACTACAAATATCTGGGCGTCCAGATTGACTCTTCAAAAAATGAAACATCTATGCAGCTCGCTTTGGAAATAAAGTTGGGGAAACTAGCGTCACAAGCAAAAGCAATAGATACAAAATTTGGAAAATTTTTGTGCATCCCCGTAATAGACTTCTACAAGAAAAAAGTCGTCCCCTCAATTACCTATGGAACAGAGGCCATGCCAACAATCCCAGAAAGAACTTGGCAAAAACTGGAGAGCAAGTTCTGGAAATCAGTATTAAATCTTCCACAGTCTACATCCATTGCTGCAATTAGACAGGAACTCAGCCTTCTGTCACTAAGAGCAACAGTAATCCTAAACTCTCTTAGGTTATTCAGGAAATGCATTACGGCCGACACTGACCAAATATTCGGTCTACTGAACACAGAACTACAAAGCGGCAAAGTCACAATGCTAAAAACATGGAAAAACAATATCTTGTCCACCTTAGAATCAGTGACGTGCTCTGAAGTTGACCTCATTTTAAAACCCCTGAGAGTCTACAAGAAATTGAAAGAACTAGACTGGATTCAGACCCAAGACCTAGTCAATAAAAATAAACTCCTCTTCCACCTCCCCACCATGCATTCAAAACTCAATGAGCCGATGAAATATCTCCGGAAATTTCCAAACAGGAGAGCAAGAAATTACATGTTAAGAATGCGGCTAAACTTACTGGAAACAAATGAGATCCTGAACATCAGAGGTCTTTCCGACTCAAATACATGCCGTTTGTGCAATGCCGAACTCAAATCTATCAGACACCTATTGATCTCATGCCCAGCAACCCTAGACTTAAGATCAGCCTACATAAAGCACTTTAGCCCAGAAGAATATGGATGGGACGAAGCAACGTGTTGGAACAGATTGATTGGTGGGGACCGAAACTGTTGGTTACTAGCCTCAACCAAAATTCTGCAACTCACCATGCAGAGGATAGAGTCCAAACAGCCTCACCTCTCGTGAAATTACTGGACATTTTCTGGACTTTAGTGAAAGTTACTTCAGTGAAAGTTATTTTTTCTTCATCCCCCTTTTGTAAAGTTCTAAATGAACAACACACACAAAAAAAAAAAAAAAAAAAAAAAAATGCCATAGCATTTTGACCATGAAATACACTTTCCCCTTTGACACTATCCAAGTAAATCAAACCCTGTGTTTTCATGTGTGTATTTTAAGACTGGATCTGTGAAATGGTGTTCAACCTAATTACATTTCTTCAGAGGATTATTCATCTTTCAGCCTGTGTAAGCCATTGTTTATAGTAAAGGGAAATTCTGAGTGAAGCCACTCTAATTCAAGTGGGAACAGAAGGTGATTAGCTTGACACTTCTATTACTAAGAAAATGACCAATTTATATAGCCATCAACATCTTTCCAATAACATTATGGAGAAAGAAAATGATTTTGAATTTAGCATACTTCTAATGCCAATTAGTATGGTGCGGTTAGTTCCTATCCTTCCAGAGAATTATAATTTCATGTTCATTGATTTGTAAATTAAATAATATTATGTGCTCCTCAAAAGTGAAAGCACAGTTCCCAGACACAAGCCCAAAGATTACTAGTTCATTGCACATCACACAATGTATTTTACATACATTCCTACACTATATATACAGAATCATATGCATGTTGCAGAAAAATTCAAGAAATGCAAGTTATTTCTGTATTTGATGCATAAGGTGTAGACTTTCCAATAACGTGAGAAAAAATCCTGCAAAAAGTCTATCTACATTTTTTTCCTCTGATGTCCACACATATCGTCAATGTTAAAGACATTAAAATGTATTAAATTCTCTGTATTTGAGTGGATAGAATACACTACATAGATTTTATGTTTGTGCCCATTGACAATCAGTAAGAAAAAGCAAGCAGATGGTTTTCTCCTTTCTACACACCTGCCTGTGATTGTGTAATATTGTGGGCAACTTCTTCAGCATAAATTTAGGGAACGCCTGTGGTTTTGAGATAAAATAGAGCCCGTTTCTTGTTCCAGAAGTCTGGGGTGGGATTGTGATAATAGGTGGTGTTAGATCAGGAGTGCAGACTCAATAGAATTTGTTTATAGAAATTGAAAAATTACCTTCACAGGCATTAAGTACACCATTCCATTAACTAACAGTGTAGTTTGCAATGCATAATAGTTTTCATCACAAATTAAATAAATAAGTTGAGCACCTCTAAATCAAGCAAGGGAGATCAATCAGTGATCTTCATGCCTAGCTCCGAACAGAAACTCTTTAATCTCCAAGGAACGAGGAGGGACCTTTCCTCTGTGAAATGACAGGTGGGCCAGACCCAGAACCCAAGTAGAGTTTATTCTCTTTAACAAGTGAAAGCATATTTCTCCCAAGTTCCTCCCTTTACCTCTGCCCCCTTAAGTGTTCAAAAAGTACTTTTGCTGACTCTCAACCCGAATAAACATGTGATTGGTTTTCCTTTGAGGATGGTTAGACACACATGGCTATTGGCTGAAAGGAGATCCATGGCTGTGGTGGCACCCAGGGCCATGGCATCTCATGAAGAGGGAACATCGGGGTAGTGGGGCTTGCAAGGCTCAAGGGAAGACCCAAAAGCTCATTGTACACTCAGAGTGTGCGCTGGACTAAAAGTGTATACAGAGCTAAGAGAGTGGAGCATCCATAGCTAAATGGGGCTTCTACAGAAAATAATAAAATAGAGTGGAATGCAGGGATAAATTGTCATCCCGGGATATGGGTGTATCCAGGATAATGAATTACAAGGGCTCAGAGTGAACTGGGGATAAATGGAATTTGAAAATGCAGGTATAAAAGGCAAAGGGGGCATCCACTGGGACTCTAGCCCTCAAAGCGGGGATGGACCACATGCATAAAGAGAGATTAGGGGCAATCTGGGGTTTTGGGTGAACAATGTCTGTAGGAAGCAGCATTGAAGGAGCATTGAGGGGTGGAACTATGAGGCTGGGAAGATATGAGGTTGTTGGGATGTTAGGGTCAATAGTCTGCAAGGCTGAGGACATGCATGACTGTGTGGCATGCCGTTTTTGGTGCTTGCAGGAGTATAGGACATACATCAAGATAAGGAGGAATCATGTAGGGCAATCCAGGGCTGGAGGGGGCAACGAGATTTGGCTATATGCAGAGCTTGTGGAAATCTGAGGAATGCAGTCTGCATGACAAAGGGAGACAGTGCAGAGAAGTGGTATACATAATTGCTGCATGAACATCTGAGCTCCAGGTACACGCAGTGGCGTGGAAACATTTAGGGCTATGGGAGGAGTTTTTTAGGACTCAAGACATCCAAGGACAGAGGCATCTGAGGCTAGTAGGTATCTGAGGACTGGGGGCATATTTGCTTGAGAGAGGCATGCCTGGCAGGGTGCATGCATGGTAATGTGGCATGCAGTTTGGGCGTTAGGACATTTGGAACCAGAAAATTGGAACAATGCAGTTTTGCAGGCACCCACAGCTGGAAGCATTCAGGCTGGGGGGGCATGTGATACATTGGGTGGGAAGCATCTGAAGGGCAGTAGAATCCAGGGCTGTGGGAATTAAATGGTGGTGCCACCTAATGCAGGCAACACTGAGACTGGAGGATTGGAAGGTGCAGTACAGAGGGCTGGAGGCACATCTGTGGCTGGTGTATCAGAAGACTGTTGGCCTGAATGACTGGGGTGCATGAAGGGGTGGGTGCATGCAGGCCTGAGGAACAGGCCATGTGGTGTGGTACAAGGATGGAAGGCGTATCTTCCTTTGTGGTATTTGAAAGTAAGAGTAACAAATCAAAGCAGGCTTCACCCCCACATTCATTCGTAAACACAAATTAAATCTTCTTGTATATATGCAGCTTTAAGACGGTTTGCTCTGTAAAAAGTTGCACCATATCTTTTCATTCATCGGCAGTGCCAATGCATACAATAGTAATGTATTTATATAGCGCTTTTATCCAAAGCAGACTGCACATCATTGTGACTTCCCTGAAAACAGTGCGCACTCCTTTCACAACACGCTGAGCTAGCTTCTAGTAATGGACAATGGATGCCCAGAATGACGGTGCTCTTGGCTCCATGTGACCTTGGCAAGTGCCGGGCCGAATCATTTCCAGACAGGGCTGGATATGCTCCTAGCGATGACACGTGACAGTGCACGCGCTGGCTGTGATGAACGCTGCTGGGTAGTGAGTGTTATACTTCTTAGCCAGGCAAGTTAAGCCTCTGCCAGACTTGTCAGCATGTTCGCACACCCTGGGAGAGCACCGCCAGTCAGAATGTGAACAGTTGCCGGCAGTAGGCGTAACGATTCTTAGCTGATAGAATCTGGTATAGGGGGAGTATTGTTTGGGGGCGGGGGTGGCTATTATACCATTGTTTGCTCTGTACAAGATTTGAGTCAGCTCATTGTTCTAAGTTATATGCTTTAGGACACATGGATGTATATTCATTTCTGTGCAAGTGATCACAAGATTGTCTTTTTGGCTTACTGCACAAAAACCCATACTCATTTAAAGTGGAAAAGGTTGCTTTAATGTGACAGGCCAACGCTTACAATTAAACGCTTACCTGGTGCCATGGCCTTACAGACTAACAAAATATTTTAAACAGCCAATTAAATAATTAAACATTTTCATTTTCCCCCAACAATTAAATAATTAAATAAATCCACTTCCTCCCTAACTATCCCTTGGACCCTACCGTCTCCTTACCCCTTCTCCAAGCGTCCCGCTTTCTCCCGGGGCCATGCCCCTCCAGGCTCAATACCTGTTCCCCCAGGGTAGCCCGCTTGTACAAACAGCACCACCCCATCCTTTCCTGTGCCATTCCCCCATTGTGCATCCCTCCCCCCACATCTAAAGGGGCCATGCCCCCGGCAACCAGAACCACTACAAAACCCCTCAAACTCCCCTCTACACCAATCTCCCCCTTCCTATGACCTGCAGCCAGTCTGACCTGCCACATCAGCAGCAGAAATTTTACATCACTTCACTAGTGCCCTGACCTGTCACGCAAAACTACTGGAAACAATAGAGACCTTAAACTGACACCAGAAACCCCAAAAAACTTGACATGGAAGGTAAAAAACCCCGAAGCACCTAACTACATGGACCCCCCCCTTAGAAATAAAACCAGATACCAGACCTAACCCAAAAAGAAAAGGCGGTGGGAGGGCGGGTCAATCTCACGTTCCAACCGTCACCTGCCTCCCGAACCTTCCCTGACAGCTTAAATACCCCTTGCCGGCGCTCTCCCCCCGACGGCCAACTCGCTGGCCGTGTGCAGCGCCAAAATACACCCCGGGGAAAACGCTTTGCGTTCCCCCCAGGTCCCCCCTGTTGGCTTACTGCACAAAAACCCAGAATCATTAAAAGTGGAAAAGGTTGCTTTAATGTGACAGGCCAAAGCTTACAATTAAATGCTTACCTGGCTCCGTGGCCTTACAGACTAACAAAATATTTTAAACAGCCAATTAAATAATTAAACATTTTCATTTTACCCAAAAATTAAATAATGAAATAAATCCACTTCCTCCCTAACTATCCCTTGGACCCTACCGTTTCCTTACCCCTTCTCCAGGCGTCCTGCTTTCTCCCCGGGGCCATGCCCCTCCAGGCTCAATACCTGTTCCCCCGGGGTGGCCCGCTTGTGCAAACAGCACCACCCCATCCTTTCCCACGCCATTCCCCCACTGTGCTTCCCTCTCCCCACATCTAAAGGGGCCATGCCCCCGGCACCAGAATAACCTTCCACCGAGGTGTTCTTTCTGCCCCACCCCCCCACCAGTTCTCTTTACCTCCACCTTCTTAACCAATCTCCCAGCCAAGAGCCCAAGTATATGATTATTCCCATAAACCGACAAGTGTACACCATCCTCTCTAAAAATAATGAATCCTTCATAGACTATTTCCTTATGGTCCAAAACCTGTACCGCCACCGAGGCACAAAACTTTTCCATCTCTCTGTTTATCCCCTTTCTAGCACGCTCTATCGCTCCCTCACTTCTCGCTTCCCTACAAACTCTCCACAGCAACAACTTAGTCCACACTACTGATGCTTGAGGCCACATTTCTATAACCCATACTAAATCCCTTTTCATTTTCCTAAGAAGAGCTACACCCGTATCCCTTACCAGATCATTTTCCCCAGCATGAATAATCACCACCTCTGGGGGCCCATAGCGTTCCCTGAACCCAGACAACATCGGAAGCAACTGATCCCAGATCAGACCCCCTAACCCGGACCATCTTACTACCACATTCTTATAGCTACACCCTAATTGCCTGCCAAAAAACCCTTCTCTCTGCTTCCTTTCTCATCCACTTAACAATTGAATGGCCGACAATCCATATTTGCGCCAACTCCTCCTCCTTTCGAGCAGCATCTGAAAAAGAAATTACAAAATCACTTACAAATCAAAACCTCCTACCACACACCATTTTCATAAGGTCCTTTGGCCCCTTCCTTCAAGCATCCCCTTTTCCCAAATCCCTAACATACCCTTTGTATCTCCCGGACCTCCAACGCCCCAAACTTTTTACCTTATCTTCTGAAAAACTCAGCCTACTACCCTCAAATGCTGCACCCATCCTAAAGGAATGTGTCCCAAACTCCTCTGCCTTTTCCCCTAACGCTACCAGAGCCTTTCGCAATACCCCCAAAACCTGAGCCGCTGAAACCGGCGCCCCATCCTCATGCTGAAAAACCAAACCTGTCCTTCCCCCACAACGCTCCTTCCACACCCAACCTGTCTGAACCGGGCATAAATCCTTACTTCCACTACCTAGCAAAACCCAAGAGCCCTTCCCTTTTTGATCCGTCTTAGACCTCTTGATCTTGATGTCCAAACCTGACTCTGTAAATTGAACATCTTCCCATTGCAGTCCCCCATCCCACCTTTTCCCCCCACCAACTCAGAAACCCGAAAAGCCCCAAAGAATAACCAAGTAAAACAAGTCACAAACAGCTCCCCTTCCCATGCCGACCAGCAAACCCCCCTCACAGTTTTACTCAACCTCTTTAGCAATTCCACCGATACCGATCTCCTCTTATCCTTATCCCTCTTACGTTCCCTTGCCCATCCTTCCAACATCCTATTTGCCATTTCCCCACCACTCGGCTGAAAACCCCAAAACCATTTCCCATAGAAAGCAATCCCGGCCAACTTCCCCGTTATAGTTGCCCTAGACCTGCCTCTGTCCATGCATCTCAAGAGGAAGTTCATGACATCATCCCTTCTCCGCTCTTCTGCATCCCATCTACCCTTCCAACTACAAGCTCCCCCCCTAATAAAATCCTCCCAAGCCCTCCTGTATGCCTCCCTAGATGCCGAGGCCAGCGAACCCTCCACCAGAGCAAGCGCTCTCAGCTTCCTATCTTCCACAGCTCCTCTGGAATCTGCTGACCCTCCTGATCCGCATCTGGAGCCAATCCACGGAATCTCTGCCATTGAAAACGATATAATGCATCAGCGATGCCATTATCCTTCCCTGGCACATGTGTTGCCTTAAACACCACATTCCATTCCATGCAACGCAGAACAAACTCTCATCAGTCTTGCCACCCTCTGATCCCTTGCTGACTGCCTGTTCAATACATCAACCACGCATTTGTTGTCAACGTTGAAATTCACTTTCTTATTCTGCAAATCCTTCCCCCACAACTCCAATGCCACCAGCAAAGGGAAAAATTCAAGAAATGCTATGCTCCTTCCCTCTTTCAACCACAGAGAAGGCCACTTCTCCACACACCACTTTCCTCCCCAGAAAACTCTGAAACCTCCCGCTCCTGCTGCATCAGAAAATATCTGTACCTCCCATGTCACCGGATCTCCCTGCAACCACTTGGACACTCCGTTAAAGCTCTCCAAACAACGCAGCCAAATTCTACAATCCTCCCGCACTGCACCCAATACTCTTATCCGATGATGTGGGCACTTCGCTCCCGCCATAGACCGCGCCATGTTCCTACAAAAAGTCCGCTCTGGGGCCACAACCTTGCATGCGTAATTTAGATGCCCCACCAATCTCTGCATTTCCACCAGCATCATTTTCTTGGCCCCAACTGCTTTCTCCAGCAGTCCTACCAATTTCTCACCTTGTGGTGCGGCAAGCGTGAGGTCATGGCCACTGAATCCATTTCAATTCCTAGAAATGTCGACACCACTGCCGGCCCTTCTGTCTTGTCTTCGGCGAGAGGCACCCCCAACTCTCCCATCTACTCCTGAAACAACTTTAGCATTTCCTTACACTCCCTCTCTCTTTCTGCCCCGCTAATGAACAGAATATCATCCAGGTAATGCATCACACTCTCCCAACCCGAGCTAAATGAAAAAACCCACTGTAAGAAAGAACTGAAACGCTCAAACAAAGCGCAGGAAATTGCGCACCCCATTGGCAAGGCTTTGTCTATGTATATGCGGTCCTCAAATTGCAAACATAACAGCCAAAAATCCTCTGGGTGCACCGGCAACAACCTGAAAGCCGCCTTAATGTCACACTTGGCCATGAAGGCCCCGCGCCCTTCTTTCCTCACCAACTCCACCGCCCGGTCCACACTTGCATATACAACCCCACATTCTTCCGGGGCAATTAAATCATTGACCGACATGCCCTCAGGCCATGACAAGTGGTGTATCAATCTGAACTCCCCCGGGGCTTTCTTGGGCACCACCCCCAGTGGGGATATAACTAAGTCACCCGGCAGGTCATCAAATGGCCCTACTATCCTCCCTGCCGCTATTTCCTTACCTAATTTTAGTCTTACCACCTCAACATTTTCTTTGGCTGACTTCAGGTTTTCTGCCCACCAACGCACCCTTGGGCCCTGATACCCCAGTCTGAAACCCTGACAAAACCCCTCACTCAAAACTTTGCCCCTTCCCTGCCCGGATAAAATTGCAACCATTTCTGCAGCACCTCCACTTTAATTGGAGTAAAAGCTTTTCCCCACAACCCCCCTACCAGATCCTCTTCCCCTCCCCCTGTCTCCCTGTTGGAAACACTGAGTGAGAGGGTGTTTTCCACCACATTTGCTACACTCATGCCTAAACCTACATAAGTTCCTTGTGCAGCCGTCCTTATTAAATGCCCAGCACGCTGATGAGGACTTCCCTCTGCCTCCTCCCTCCACCCCCTCATGGGCAGGGCGACCAAGAAAGGGCTGGTAAGGCACATGCAAACCACTTGCTGTGTGCAATGTCGGGGCAGGCCTCGTTGGAGCAATCCATTGCAGCCAAAGATCCATGTCTATTTCCCCCCACACAGCCTGACTGTCCTCCGCCATTCTTGCTCTGAATTCTTCATCGTAGCGTACCCACGCAAAGCCCCCAAAACTTGTGAAAGCCTTCCTAATTACATCCATATATTTGAGCAGAGCCACGCATCGCTCCGGGAATTTCTCACAATATACGCTTGCATAAATGATAAATGCCGATGTCCAATTCTCAAAAGTCACTGGGACCCTTGGGCGCAAAGCCAGTTCCCTCTCTTCCTCCTTAGACCCCTCCTTTGCTCTCACTTCCCTATGGAGCAGCTTAAAAACATCCACAAATTCCCCCGCCTGAATCTTCTCCCTGGTCGCTGCTATTAAGTGCGCCCCCAAAGGTTTTGTGATACTCATGTACGGCAGTTTTTCTCCTTGCCTTTCACTTCAACCTCCTTTTCTTTTGCAACTTGCACCTCGAGCACCAATGGTTCCACCACCTCGTCTGTTTGAACCTCCACTGAGCAAATGCCCTTCTCATCCCCCAAGGCTCCAATGGCCTGTACACCAACCTCTTTCCTTACCCCTTGCAGACCAGACCCTTCATTTCCCGTCCCCATTCTCGTGTCCCCTCTCTGCCATGCAGATGACCATTCCCTTTCCCGCTCACCTCTTTCCACACAGCCCGTCTGTGGTCTGGCATCCACAACGATGCTCCTCATCTCTTTTCTTAACGGGCTCCTAGTGCGGGGACAAAACATGTCAGCAGACTCACCCAGCCAATTGCTCCCCCGACCTCTTGCGATCCGACTGCCCTACACCTGTCTTTCCCAATCCCCTCTCAAACTTCTTCTCTCCTCACCCCTTCCCCTTACAGCCCTATGACCTTCTTCCTCCCACTGCCACACATAATCCTCCAATCCAACTTCATCACCCCTTAAATACCATTGTGGATGCAAGCTCATGCTCGAGTTGAGTCGATCTTCTTCCTGTGAGCCCGGGGCGTCCGCCCCGCCACTCCTTTGACGTCTTCTCGGCGGGGCCGCAGAAACCCCTGCCCGGTCCTCTTCTCTCGGGCGAGGCGTGCAGTCCTCCACCCTGTAATCCTCCTCGCTAGGGACTGTGCTACACCCTCTAGGCTCTCCTTGCGCTGACAGAGGAGGGGCCGTTCTTAAACCTTCTCCCTCCACTTGAACAGCAGGGGCTGTGCAGCGCCCTCCGCCCTCACTTCTCCTAACCAGGGGGGCCGTTCCGTGCCCCTCCTAACCTCCTCAATTGATGGGGACCTCTCTCTCCTTCTCCCACCTGCACTCTTCGCAGGTATTTACCCCCTTTTCCCCTCTGCCCTGTCACCCCCTTCTGTGCCCCCTCACTGCCCCCACCATGGTTCCCTTGACCCACCCCTTTTTGAGCACTCCTAACCTCCCCACGGCTCTCATTAACTCCATCCCTCTCTGGCTCACCACCCAAAATCATTTCTCCCTTGGACGCTCTCCTATCTATCTCCCTCCTCATCTTCCTGCCCCTGGATTCCCAAACCTCCCCTCTTCCCGCCACGGGGGTGCAAGCCACCACTGCCGCGAGAGCCCCATCTGCCGCCGCTCTACGCTGCGGCCTACCACCACCTACCTTCCCTACCCCCGTTACTTCCCCCACCGCCCCTTCCAATGGGGCCTTAGATGCCCTGCTATTGATTTCCAGGGCCTCCCTCAGCGCCCTAGCATCCACCAGACCCTTCTTACTGGCTCCCTGGCCCACCATCATCCACTAATAGTCTGATAGCGCACTATAATATGCCCCTTTGCCGCTCAACTAGCTAAAGTACGCCCCCGAGCCAATACCTACCCATGGATAAATGCCCCTAGCAAAGGGAAACCCAAAAAGAAGAATGGGAATATCAAATTGTTCTATCCCAGTAAAGAGTTAATTAACTCTATAACACCCAAATTGAATGTAATAAAATCTTGTCCTAACAAACAATTCCTTTTTTTTATTTTTTATTTCATATACCCCCTAAAATTACCCTATCTTTGTTGGACCCTTTCCTTATCTAAATAATAGCCCACCACCACAACAGAACCCACAAACTGTGCTCACAGACTGAAGACAGGTAGACGCAGACACTGCCTCCTAGGTACCTGTAGTGAGAACCGCACTGTAACTGCTCTAAATCATACACGGGCCCTTTAAGAGAACCTGCACTGCCCCCTCTGTCAAGAGACAGCTACCGCGCGCCCGAAATCCTCGAAAAGGAACGGGCACTCGCGGAGTGAAAAAAGCTTAATTATTCTCCATAACGGTCCTTTTAATAAGATATCCTGTCCCTTCTGCCTTTATTACTATGCCGCGCGCCGGCGGAAAGAAGCCCTCCTCCTGTAACACGGTCCTGGACAGAGGAGTCAAAATCCCTCAACCAAGGCACACCGAGGACCCGCTGTTGGGAGGGGCGGGCGCTGGCTTACTTAACGCGCTACGCTCCTGTAAAAGATCCTACTTCCCGAACCCAAATGCAAATGAATAAGAAATTACACCTCCAGACGGGACCGAAAAAACCCTGCACACATAGCCACGGGCCGCACAACAAGGAAGGAGAAACCGGTAAGAGGGGGTACCTTATGTACGGCACCCCCGACTATAAACAGCTTTATAAATTATGTAAAAATTATATATGAAATAGAAAGAAATGCTAGTAACACTATTCCTAACCATCCCCAAATCAACAACTCTAAATCACCTCACCTATTCTACCTCAACGCACCGCACAGCTAACAGGGAAGGCTCGGGAGCAGGCGACAGGACTGACCAATCTCACGTCCCAACTGTCGCCTGCCTCCCGAACCTTCTCTGACAGCTTAAATACCCCTTGGCGGTGCTCTCCCCCCACGGCCAACTCGCTGGCCGTGTGCAGCGCCAAAATACACCCCGGGGGGAAACGCTTTGCGTTCCCCCCGGGACCTCCCTTCCATGTTACGCGAGAATGCAAACTGCTGGTGTGGGCCATTTTTTGGGTCAAAGTGTGCGGCTAGTAGATTTGACCAGTGTTGCTGAATAAATATTCTTTAAATTGCACTCTGTGCATTACATTTTATCCCAAAACTTGGGTACTGTTCAAACAGTCTATCACAAAAAGAGTGATTTGTCATTTCCAACTGTGGCCCACTTTTCATTGGTGCCCGAGACAATGTTATGCCCCAGTCCGACCCTGCACAGGTGGATGAGGAACCAATGATTCATGTCTGGACACAGGTCTGTGGTGACCTTTGGTTCACATTTGCTACATACACTTTTATTAGGTCGCCCTTTTTCGGTCGTTAGAGTTCAGATGAGCTAGTTTAGGTGTGACAGATGACTCTATGTCACGAGGGACATCAGTGTCCTGCTTTCATGTCTTAATTGCTTTCTGGGAGTTGTAGTTTCCGTCTATCAACTTGATAAAATGGACAGAAGTAAAACTAAAGCATAAGCCAATGCCAGGACTGCAATAGGCTGTCCCTGGTGACACTGAGTCATCTTGTAACAATGGCAAGGTGAGAAATCCTGTTTCAAGCAGCCAATTAATTCAGAAAAGTACCACCACCAGAACAACCTAGAAAAGGAGAACCAGGGACTACAGCATTCAAGTAAATCAAGGCGTGACTTCCCATCCCTATTTATTCCTGCACCACAAGTCATTCTCTACTATCCCTGCATAACAAGGTATCCATCTCTATCTGTGCACACCAAGGCATCCCCCTGTATACCTCACAAGTCAACCATATCTATCCCTGTGCAAAGAGTCACCCCCTCTATCCCTGCACACCAATGCATCCCTCTCTATCCCTCACACTAAGTCACCCCTCCCTATCCCGCACACCAAGTCACACCTCTCTATCCCTGCACACCAAATCATCCCTCTCTATCCCTCACACCAAATCATACCTCTCTATCCCTCACACCAAGTCATCTATCTCTATCCCTGCACACAAGTCATCCCTCCCTATCCCTGCACACCGTTATCCCTCTCTATCCCTGCACACCAAGGCATCCCTCTATATCCCTCACACCAAGTCACCCTCTCTATTCCTTCATACCATATAATTCCTCTCTATCTCTTACACAAAGCCACCTCTCCTTATCCCTCACACCAAGTCACCCCTCTCTGTCCCTGCACACCAAGTTATCCCTCTCTATCCCTGCACACCAATGCATCCCTCTCTCTCTCATACCAAGCCACCCATCCCTATCGTTCACACCAAGTCAACCCCTCTATCCCTCACACCAAGTCATCCATCTCTATCCCTGCACAGCACACCATCCCTCTCTATCCCTCACACAAAATCATCCCTCTCTATCCCTCACACCAAGGCATCTCTCTCTTTCCCTGCACACAAGTCATCCCTCCCTATCCCTGCACACCGTTATCCCTCTCTATCCCTGCACACCAAGGCATCCCTCTATATCCCTCACACCAAGTCACCCCTCTCTATTCCTTCACACATATCATTCCTCTCTATCTCTCACACCAAGCCATCCCCTCTGTCTCTGCACACCAAGTCATCCCTCTCTATCCCTGCACACCAATGCATCCCTCTCTATCTCTCTCACCAAGCCACCCCATCCCTCACACTACCAAGTCACCCCTCTCTATCCCTGCACACCCCATCATCCCTCTCTATCCCTCACACCAAATCATCCCTCTCTATCCCTCACACCAAGTCATCTCTCTCTATCCCTGCACACCATTATCCCTCTCTATCCCTGCACACCGAGGCATCCCTATCTATCCATGCACACCATGTCATTCCTCTGTCTCTCTGCAAACCAAGTCATTCATCTCTGTCCCTGCACCCCCCAATCATCCATCTCTATCCCTGCACACCAAGTCATTCCTCTCTATCCCTGCACCCCCAATCATCCATCTCTATCCCTGCACACCAAGGCATCCTCCTCTATCTTTCACAACTAGGCATCACTCTCTATCCTTGCACCCCACGTCATCCATCTCTATCCTTGCACACCAAGGCATCCCTCTCTATCCCTGCACACCAAGGCATTCCTATCTATCCCTCACACCAAGTGACTAAGTGGACTCTGCTGTTAGACATTATTACTGGACAAGTCAACTAGTGATGGTTAACGATTGGTTGCATGTCGATCCCCAGTTGCCTCACATCAAGGCCGAACATGCATGGATGAAAGGAATTATGCCAACACCATTTTACATGGGGGGGGCAGGTTGATCCTGCTCTTCCTTACATAACTCAACATATAATTAAGATATCGAAGGACGTGACCCAATGCATTGGGTGGGGGTAAGACACTGACGCTGGCTCAACCTTTATGGCACAACACATTACTACCCGGAATTAACAAAATTGGTGTGTTCAGAATTTGGGTCAGCTGTAATATCCTTACTCTAAAGGTTGTGGATAGTGGGGAGGTCTTGCTTCCTTCACTGAACTCCAACAAACGTATGGGCTTCCCGATACTGAGCGATACCATTAAAACCAAATCACTCATGCACAAAATGCACAATTCAGCGATATCCGTGAAATTACACCCTGCTCTCCCCTAGAAGTCAACATCCTGCCAGAGTGATTATATATAAAGGTTACCTCTCTTAGGCAGAATCATATGCAGTACCCTTTGGGAAAACTACACACAATTTATACTAAGTACAATTTCACCTTTGGTACAAGCCCGTACTACGCAGTAAAGTGGTAGCGATGGCTGAGCAGCCAGACTTATCTCAAGAGTAAAGTGAGCAGTACTAGGGATTACACAAAGGACAACAATTACTATGGTTCAAACAAACACTGATTCAAGGTTTCTGAGTAAAATAATATACATTTATTTACACCATCATTTATAAAACAGTTCGCTATCATAAAGCAGCAGAAAATCACAGTCTTAATATACTGCAACAACACCCAATCAATTCTGGACAAGTTAAGCTCAAAAATGAAGTGTGAGCAAAATGGCACTCCAGCAATTTAAAAGGGAGGAAAGATAAGGTTATTCAAAATCAATAGTACCAACAAGTTATAGGCAGGGCGATCTAGAAAAGGCTACTTCAACTAGGATTCAAGTCAATAGGTCTGGGCCAATGTTAATGGTACAGAGTCTTTGCAGAGGATCACACAGTTCAAGTAGTTCGCGGTTAAGTCTTTGCCAAGAGTTCAAAATGAAGAGAAGTTACTTAAAGTAGAAGAGAAGGACAAGCCTTGGGAGAGGCGAAATATTTCCTGTGCTTTCACCGCGGTCGAACGATCGAATTTGCACAGTACCTTTAAAGAAGAAGAATGCTGTAGCTGAGGCAGTTGTTCCTGGCAGTTCCTGCAGGCTCATGGTTCCTGAAGCTTCCATCGTGGGGACAAGAAGAAGGACGGCTGGTGGGTCCTGCACTGCCCATGGAAGAAGCCAGCAGCGGAGCAAAACGACAAATAAAAGGTGCGCTCCTTAAAACCCAAACTGGTTCTCTTCACAATTGCTATCAGATCTACTGCAGTGATGCACAGTAAATTCGACCAGGATGAGGACCGGTGTCTGGTGTTTGGTGAGCTGGTTGTTCCACCAAGCTCAAGGGAAGAAGATTCCTTGCAGATCTCCTCTGTCATCGAAGTTTCAGGAGATTCAGACCTGCAGCAGGGCTTCACTGGGTGCCCAGTAGTTGCAGCAGTCGTCTTCCTTCAGCTTCTCATTGGTTCTCTAGTTCCAGTGGCGACTCTGCCTTCCAGTCCCAGAGAATGGCTTTTTATGCACCAAATCCCCCATTCACACAGCCTGGCTGTCAATCACACAGCAGGGTGGCTCTCCGGGCAGGGCAGTCACCTAGCCAATCAAACAAGAGTGCGACTTGGGTCTCCAAGGAGACCCTGTGCAGGGGGCCTCAAACCCCTCCCTCACATCCTGTCCACCCAGACACTCAGGTGCCTAAGGAGGGCTTCTGTGCAGAAGCCCACCAAACGACGGCGAACAAAGTTACCAAACCTGATTTGGCATGCACAGTTAAATACTAGAAAGACAGTTACACAAAGATATGGCAAAACAACTCGACGGGAACCAAGTCACATTAAACGTGGATTACCGGGTCTGAGTTCGGGGCTACCACCATAGCCTCAATTGGTACCAAAGGCTATTTTCATAGTCTGCGGTAGAATAAAAATGGTAGATACCACTGCCACCAGCCAAATCTTAGAGAAAGGGAGCATACTAATGTTCCATGAGCATCAGACCAAAGGGGATAACTATTAACCCCTCCAGTACTCTATTGGAAGATAGGGTGTACTGGGTCTGTCAATTTAAAAAGACTAGTAAAGTCAATGGAAACTTTACATGCTCTGGGAGACAGTAGTCAGTCCCAGAAAATAGAGTTTAAAGTGGGAAGTCTGAAAAGACAATCCTGTGTCACTGCACTAAAGGTGCTGAGCGAAACACAGTAAAAAGATGATGCCTTTGGGGTGGGTGAGACTCCACAGTCCATGACCATAAAATGTACAACACACAGCAAAACACATGTAAGAGTGGGGAGAAAAGGCTCACACTCTTACCAGGTAAAAATATTCAACCCTAGAAATCCAGCAAAGCTGCTGAGGGACTCAAAAGGGAAGGGAAATTAGCCATTCTGGAGAATTCTCCCAAGCAACCTCCACGATGTATCAATGTATATCATCCTTCTCACTAGAGACATATTTGATCTAAAAGCTAGATGGGAGATGGATGTGGGCACCAGAGATCCAGAAAACTGGGTGGAAGCACTGATGTTCCCAAGTGGTGATCTCCTCTCGATTTAGATTAATCCAACTTAGAATTCTACATAGAACATAGTATTTGTGTACATTGCTCTTTAGAAGTGGGCGGACGGCCCACTCGTGATATCTGAGATGTGACTGCTCAAACGGAACCTTTTTCCACATAATATGAGAATGCCAGCAGATACGCTGCTTCTGGTGGAGGGCCCTAGATAGGCTGGCAACAATTATGGGAGTAACTCTACCCACCAAACCTAAACTGATGTTGTCAGGAAAATTGGGGAGCCCATTCTCAAAGTTATTTTTAAAAACTATTCCTTTCTTAAAGGGACGTTGTGGTTACAAGTAAAACTGAAAACCCCCAGAAATTCTCCACATATGGTATGCTAAGCAACCATATCTCAAGCCACCACCATGCACTGCTAAGACTAACACCCATGACATCAGAAATGACATCACAAATGTCATTGATGACATCACTGATGACATCACATGGGCATTTACTTTTCATGAAAAGTCTCTACAAGGGATTGTCCTTTTAATGTTGGCAAAAAACTGTCAGGGGTGATCGGAAGATATATATTATGAGCTACGTATTTCAATGTATTGCTATAAACACCATAGTATTACAGAGTTCTTTCTAGTATAGGAACCTACTCATGTAAATACATAGGCATTGTCTGCAGCATGCACCATAGCGGTGCAATGTTCCTAATCTTGCAATGTTGGATAGTAAAATGATGAATGCTTTCGTATCAGAGTTTTGCATACTGTGAAACATGTAATAATTCGCTAATAATGCCTCACTTACTACATAATTGTAATACTACACACAAAACATAAAGAGACCACAATGTATACAAATATGAGCATATACAGGGAAAGTAAAGTAAGCAAAAAAGCAGCAGTATTATCAGAAACTGTTCATCACCTAACTGATTATCTTCATGCCCAGAAATGATTGCTGTGTTTCAGGCCTGGTTCTTCTCCTATGTATATATATCATATGATGCGACTGAAACTAGCAAAAGTATTGTAAGAACAAATGAGAAGGGTAAAGTCTACGAATATAGTACCTTTTGAAATTTCAGTTCCTGACTGTCAGTGAAGAAAACCACCTGGCCTAGATATGTCAGGGAACAAAAAAGAGGGAGCCAGACATGTGATGTCATCAGTGACATTTGTGATGTCATCTTTGATGTCATGAGTGTTAGTCTCAGCTATCTCGCGAACTTCTGTTTTTGTTTTGTTTTACTTGTAGCCAAACTAAAGGTTTTTATTAGTGCAACTTAACCACAACGTCCCTTTAACAGAGTTCTTTCACTAAATATACAAATAGTTGTTTTAATTTTCTCAGTGAGTCAAAAACACGCTCAATTCTCTATAAGTGTCATCAAAGAATGATTGGTGCCAGAGATAGACTGTGAACCAATGTAGGCACTGGAAATAATTTTCAAAGTGAAGCCATATTATACACTTTGAGCTACCTCAAAGCTTTTCCTAGGACGAAATGTGAAAATGAAATACAAAATAGGCCCAGACTGCAAACGGACACCAAGAAAATCTGCACAGTACCCTGTAGGCCAGTCCAGCCCTGATTGCTACCCTTTTGTCGCTCACTTCATCCCCCCTCCACTATCAATAGCAGTTCACAGCTATGGCTCTGCACTTCCAAGGGGCTGGCAGGGTGGAAACACTCTAGTTACCAAACACCATGTGCACCTCAAAATGATCTTCTGTAGGAAGACCATTGTTCGCATGGCTTCCCCAGACCCTGTGTCTGCAGACTTTCCTCTTCAAAACCCAGGCAGACTACAATTCGTTTGTTGTTCAGCCGTCTCTATATTCCAGCGTGGGTAAGCTGGACTCATCTATCCATATAGCGTACATTAAGTCTCACACTCTCACAAATTACATTGTGTAAAGTATGATAATATGCTAATCCGACTATTATATCACTATGGAATGCGCCAGCAATGTTTGTGGGATACCGCAATGGTTAAAAAGTAGAATAAATACAGTGACAATATCCAACCCCTTTTCCGCTTGGTGCATTAAATAGTGCTACAACAGAGTAAGCTGGGCTTTCTATGCAATTTTCTTGCAGGGATGATATATCCACGACTGTTCCAGCAACACACACCAATCTGGAATATTCACATGTTCACAGCAAGTAACCTATTTCAAAATACTATTTCAGACTTGCATTGCACTCCGTTTTTTTTTTTGTAGTAGCATGTTTTCACGAAATGGAAACCTACCGTCTCTACCTTGGATGACAGAGAACAAGTTCCCTTTTTAATTTGGTCTTCAGTGCAAGTCAGCAACAGTTCGAAGGACAAAACTTGTCGAATAGCCACACAAAATGATAACATTTACTATATTGAGAATGGACATTCCCAAAGTTAGCTTACACTTCTGCGATCCGTTGTACAGAACGCTTCTTCATTGACAGAACAGCACAATGGAATTTCCTGAAATTATGTAAGTTGACGTTTACATAATATTATTATTGCAATTAAAAACGACCAGAATGCTCCATGCATAACAACTAATTAAACAACATGCAAACTGACCTTGTTCTCGGTTGTTAGCGATAGCATATTGTAACTATTAATCATCTACGTTCCGCAAACACCACCGGTATAAAAAGTACTAATATATGAACTGCTTTTTCCCATGGAACATACCGTATCATCCTATAGACTCATAAAGTCCCAGTTCGGGTCACTGGGCAGTGGGTAGACAATGTCCGTTGACACTGGGTTCGCTTTTCCATCACTAATGTTCTCAGTTAATTTATAATAACATCTGTCTGCACTACAACCTCAAACCTTCATATCTTTCTCCTTGTTTTCTGCATATACTTCTCCATCCCATTGCGAGCTATACCCAGCGCTGCTCAATGCGCCCCCTTTCGCCGGATCCGGCACCAGATATGTAGCCGGATCTCGGGATATGATCAGCATTAGCACCAAATAGCCCTGAAAAAAAAAAAACTTTGAAAAGATAAACAAACAAGCGCTTTGCACTCTACAGTAGGGAGTGGGGGGTGCAGCCGCACACAGTACATTAGCCCCATGAGCGCTATTCTCACTCTGCCCCCTACCTATGCCACAGCTAACAGGAGCAGAGACAAACCCACACCAGAGCCTGGGGGCTCCCCTCTCTAACGAAATGTGCTCTGTGCAGTCTTGACAGCCTGTCAAATTTTTCCCTATATTTACCAAAAATCATGGCCCCCTACCGACCTTGTGCTCAAGAAGTGGCTAGCGAGAAATCTAGCTATTTTTTTCTATTGGTGTGGAGAGTTACACTTCTTTCAATTGGTTAAGAGATTTGCGTCATTTACACAACTTTACAAACCAATGGAAAAAAGTGTAACCCTCAAAAACAATGCAAGTACTATAACGTTGAACCATGGTACTGTGTGCCTCTGTTGCTGAGTATGAAAGGCCCCTACAAAGGAGTGTGGACAATGTAAATCGGCAAATTGAATGACAAGAAAGCAAACAGTAGTGGACTACAAAGGCACAGGAAGCGCTGTCAATGGGCATACATCTAGGCACATGGACTTTAGCCGTGCGTTCCTTCCATCAATGTTAGCATGTTGCATGGCTGTGCGGTGTCGCTCTTGCAACTTGGTAGATTTTAGCACAGCAAGTACATTTTACCACAGTTGGTCTATGTTGGTAATTTTACTTCCATTCGTTCTCCTGCCCATATTTGCATATTGCATTTTGTACACAGTCATGCAAAGCATGCGTTTGGTATGTTCCACTAACATATCACATTTTTTAATGCTACAGTGATATGGGCACTGGCCCTTCAGCAATCACCCATCATGCACATGGCCAATTATGCAAATTAGGCAATGATGTAATTTAGCTACTTCTAGCTACTTTTAGGACAGCCAATAGGTACTTTCTTTAGTAACTAGTTCACTACACTGGCTCTCTGCGACCGCGCTGTGCACAGCGTACTCGCACAGACCACATTACATCACTAAGGCGAGCGTCCAGGTTTGCCGAGAGTTCAACACCCTGTGAGTCACCAAAAAGCAGAATCCATTTTGAAAACACAATTATCACCGAGCCACCACCTTTCTAGGCTCGCTCAAACTTGCCTTTCTGAAATTAATTGTGGTATTAGTATGTTTGCATATCTTACTACATTTTCACACGGATGCTGCTCGGTTGAACAGTACAAAAAGCATAGCAACAAAAGGTTACTATGATTTGTGTATTTTTGAAGCAATGAAAAAGTCGCCATTTTCAAAATATTATTTTTAACATTTCCTTTAATCAAAGTTCAACTGGCACCTCTGCTCCTTCTGAAATCTGCCTCGTCTCAACTATGCCCCCTTCTTCCAAACCCACCCGCACCGGCCCTTGTGGAATCCCACTACACATTTCTTCCATTTCCACCACTTCCTCTACCTACTTCACAGCGCTCACCTTTTACGCAACTCGTGTTCTGAAATACTCCCCCATGTTCTCATGCTTATGTTCAATGTTTCATCCAATTATCAGTTATACAATAACTTGCTGGCTGCACTACCACTTTTCTGCTTTTATTATTTGTTTTATTTATTTATTATGTATTTATTTTTATATTTTTGCATAGCACTTTCCACTTCTCCCCACCCCCATGCACTTTCACCTTTTTGCTCTCCCATGCACTTCCACATTCTCAATGTCACTGGCCCTAGTAAGATCATTGTTTAGTTCTCCCCTATTCCCCTCCCTTCCCTCGTCGCACTCAAAAGCACTTGTGTACGAGGACAATACAAATATAATATCAATATCAATTGTTATATTCCAGTACAAAACAGCAACTACAATGTACTTTTATTGTCTTATCTCGACATATATCTTCTACCGTACTGCATGTGCCACAGTTTCTAGCTACCATCTGACAGATTGTTTAACCAGCATTGGAAAATAACTATCCATGGAGTTTGAAACATGCCAATGTCAACACAGATACCATGCAAACTTCTCTGCAGATGACTGCATTCACACAACCAACACAGAACCATATTTCAATGAAAACGCATACACACAAGAGCATAAAAACCCAATTGCAGCACATAGCAGTGGTCAAGGATATTACATTTACAGACAACACCATTATGTCACAAGAAACCCCCATTCAAAAAAATGTGTCCAACAAATTTACCATCAACTCTCCAAGGCACCAAACCAATCTGTCCACTCTACAAATGCCCCTGCACCTCAATGTGTAATATACGAAAAAAAAGTACCAGTTCCACTTCTGGTATTGTGTAACTGTATTCCAAAAAGTGTACACTACCTATGCAGTATGTATAATCACTATACACATATTATTGCAATACTTCTTTCCAATAGCCAAATTCCATTGCTGTACACATATTAATACAATGCTTATAGCCAGTGGCCAGAATCTTGGGTGCATGGCCGTTTGATGCTGTGGGAGTTGTGGCCACTCTCTAGACTCTTGGGTGCATCGCCTACGGCCATGCACCCAAGAGTCTAGAGACTGGCCACAACCTCCACAGCATCATACGGCCATGCACCCAAGAATCTAACCAGTAGCCACATCCCACACACATAAACCAGGCACCTGGATACATTAGTGCTGGTATGGCCATATGACACTGCAGTAGTTGTGCTACTGCCTAGATTCTTCTGTGCAGAGCCTATCTGTAACCTATGCAATCATCCTCATATCACCTACATTCCACTCACCTACCCTAATAAAGCCTCCCTGCATTCACCAGACAATCCGCCCAGTAGTCCTGTCTGCGGACTACCATTGTGTCCACGGACTGCTGCGCCCTAGACGTTTTCTTCCAACTGAACAAATACATCATAATAACCATCTTACACTCCCCCACCCTTTCCGCCCCTCCTTCAAATATCAAATTCCCCCACCGTGCTATCTGCGGATATCTGCGAATACAACATGGCAGCGTTTTGGGAAAGTTTAACGCATATTACACTTTCCTCCAGCCAATCAGTGGGCACGTTTTCCAGATATCACTAATTTTTTGGTAACTATATTTTGCCTGTTTTTTAAAAAAAACTACTGGATGCATTTCCACCAAATTTACAAAAGCACACTTTTGGGACCAAGCCGCCGCTCCTGGCGCAAATTTGGTGAAAATCCATCCAGCGGTTCCATTATGTCTATGGAAAAAATATATATGTTGGCGCCCCCTTATAACTTTGCCCTCCCTTGACAAAACCTCACCAAACTTGGCAAGAGAATTCAGAGCGGGCCATATACTTTTTTTTGCAAAGTTTGGTAAGGATTCGTCCAGAGGGAGCAAAGTTATAAGCTACCCAAAAAGTGCTCTTCCTATGAGTTGAGCAACTTAACCATAACTACACAGCCGCTACTGCAGGCCGTTCAATGAAAAAGACCTAGCTTTCCCTATTGCTATGGCATATTTTCTGCTCGTCAGTCGTCAGGAAGTTACACAAATGAAAACAGTACGTTCCCTGTTGAAAGATTAAAGCTAACTGACCCTACAACTATTCTAAGAAAAGAATAAGGCCAGGAGAATGTCTCCCTTTTCCAGCAGGTTTTTTCTTGACTTGTATTCCCTCTACTGTTGGTATCTTGTTATAAGTCTATTCTTAAATAGTCTTTTGTCATCATCTGAACAAGTTCTTGTAACTCTCTTATAAGATCCTGGAGCTTCCCCTCTCCTTTCGAAATTAGTTCCTAGGGATCCTTTATAATACTCTTTCTTGTCCTTTTTTCCAAACTGCAAAGTCTTTTGGATCTCAATAACAAAGACTTTCTTATGTGGGGGTATGCTTTCTCCACTTTCTGGGGTATTGGCGACCCAGTCTCAATAATCTCTCTTTCTGATTTTACTGTGAGTCTTTTCCTTATCTTAGTACAGTTTTACTTATGTGGAACTGCCTTGGTCTGAGTGCCTTTTCTTCTAAGGACTTCAGTTGTACTGCCTACGTGGAATTATCTTTCTCTCGTCAGAGTCTTCTTTCTTTCCTGTCCGTTAAAGCTTTCATTTGCCTTCCCTTAAAAGAGTTCTCATTCTCTCTTTAGAGTTTTCCTTCTCTCGAATTTGTTCAAGGCTTCACTTGCCTGTACTTCATAAACTTCTCATTCTTCCTTTTGAATAATCTTTCTCTCATTTCTTTTAAGGGATTCTCTTGCTTTACTGCATAGAATTCCCTTTCTCTACTTATAGTAATCTTTATCGCTGGTCTGTTTCAATGTTCACTTCTCAAGGTATGGGACGTTTCCCCCTTCTCCAGGGAGTTTGTATCCCAGTCTTAATAATTTCTCTTTCAGGTTCAACTGTGATTCTCTTTCTCCCAATATTACAGTGCCGCTTGGTGGGCTTTTTATCCACTATCTCGCCAATTCTACTGAGATGAGTTTCCCTTGTTGAATAAAGATTCCCCAGTGGCCTCCCCAGTCTCCCGTTGTCCCTGTTACCTCGATATCTGTAGGGAAACGTCTTTGGGGCCAACGCTTGCTCAGGTTCTCGTGGTTCACTCTCTTTCTTCAGGTTTCTACTTTCGTTGGCGTCCTGCTCTTCGTCCGCTTCCACTCGGCAGTCAGGTATGCCAGCCTGCAATCGACCAGATTGCTGCTTTCTACACTTTGTGGTTTCAGCGTTGTTGAATGGGCGTGCTGCCCACCTTGAGACTGTCGTGGTGATGCCAGCACCAGGATTTGGGTTCTAGTATCCCAATTTCTCCACTGGAATACACGCTGGACCTCCAGCGTCTCATTCTTAAATTCATAGCAATTCTGAATGGCGCAGGCTGCGCGGCCCTCTTCAACTCTGTTTCCGTCAGGTATTATGCTGTAGGGGGGCTTCCTCTGTGTGCATATGCCTCTCTCTGCCTCGGCTTGTCCTCTTCTTCTAGCTTCTTCATCTCAGTTATAATGAAGTCTCTCTTTAAAGAGACAGATCCTCTTACTTGTTGGTTGCTATTTATATTACCTTGAGCCAAGTCTTTGGCTTCTCTATTGTTCTTTACCACTGACCTTCCCATGTATGCCATCATGGGGAATGAGTTAGGGAGTTCCTCATAAGAAAGGGAGTCCTTGTCCCCAAAGGGGGAGTCTCTCACAGTGACGTCCCACTTTCCACGATCCCTAAGGAGGGTTTGCGGAGCAGGCTAACCTCCCTAGCCTCACAGGACTTGGGGAGAAGGGACGATTTTCCTGGATTCGTCACAATGCCTGAGAGAGTGTTTTCAGGCTGACTGTGCTGATATATACTGCTCTTTTGTTTTTAGAAAAACTCACAAGTGCTTGAGGTGATCCAGAATCAACCCTTCGGGGACTGTATCACTCCCAATTACGCTGATAGTGAAAGAAAGCAATATAACATTCTTAGTGTTAAGAGCTCCCTGCAGCCACAGCCATCCCGCATACATGCACAACTGGCACAGCCCCCCATACATGTAGCCCCCCTGCCCTGCGACCCTCTTCCTCCCCAACCCTTCAGATCTTTTTAAGTGAAAGTACTTATTCCTAAAACGTGTGGGCTTTTTCATAGAACCCTGCTGCTCATGAGAATGGACTAACAGTGCTTTTGAATCTGCATTTGCTGATGAGTTCACAGGGGGTCTCTTACCACCCACCTTCCAGTAGAACATACACCACAGACTCTTAGTGTCACAACACCCTCCAGAACCTGATGCAATTTTGTTGCACCCTCACACAGCACACATGACACTCCCTAATGCTACACACATGCAGAGACCTGAAATCCAAGTTTAAGAAATGCCATTCCCAATCAGCAAATCCTTTTTCTTGTTGATGCTGATCAGGAAGATGTTTATGAATCTAATTTGCATGTAACAGAAAGCAAATCAAAGGTTCTCCCGATAGGATTTTCTGATTTGAACCCCATTGTTGCTACCGACCGGTCACACCCCTTCAAACTTGCCGTGCCCTAGTCCTTTTTCCCCACCCACCATCTTCACTGCTTTCAATCATTACCAGCATATGTCTGTAATTGATACCCTGAACAACGGCTTGGTTCAGTCAGCCCCAGACCTCTCATGTCCTCCTATGATTAGGAATCAGAATCAGATGTGCTGAAAACAGTGGTGTCGAAGGTTGCCCAGAGTGGTTCAGATCTATTCAAAACCTTCCACCCATCACTTTTTCGGTTATGGACTCAGAGCTCAGCTGCCTTACACACGTAGGAAATTTTGACTGCAGACCGTGAAAACTTACCTTTGCCAAGAAAACTTTGTAACCTTGGACTAAACGCGTTGCCAATCTGTGACACAATTTTGTCTGCTTTTCACAACCATAGTATTGCAGGGAATAGACCGTAAACCATGTGTAGTACTGATATAGCGAAAAGCAGCAGGGGTGCTCTCAGCGGTGACTACCGAAGCTCAAAGCCAGATTGATTGCCTGCCCCATAGTGTTTGATGAAAGTCCAAGATAATGCAGAAAGCTGCAGCAGGGTCTGACAGACAAAAAGAAAAATGCCTGAAGGCAAAAAATATCAGAGGCTGCTAGTGCAAAAAATAAAATGGAACAAATCTGGTAAGGCATATAAGGCAAAACAAAAGAGGTGATAGCTGGAAGGTTTAGAATTAATCTTAACCTCTGCCATTGCTCTGGGCAACCCTCCAGACCATTGTTCTTCACCTGCCAAGCCATTACAAAAGGGGAAAGACCATGTGCAAACCAGGCTTGGTCCCACCCCATAAGGGGTAGTCCAGCCCGAACTGCTAGGTCACATCCCTTCTCCATGAGACCACAAGCATCCCCAGACATGTTTCAGCCTTGTTGGGCCTCATCAGTGAGGAGCAGCTTGGATCTCTAGGCCCAGTAGGCACGGGACCCACATCTGGGCATATCCATCCCACTCAGGGGTGACTACAACAAAACAAAAGAGGTGATGGCTGAAAGGTTTATGATCTTAACATCTGGCATTGCTCTGGGCAGCCCTCCAGACCATCGTTCTTTGCCTGCCAAGCCATTACAAAAGAGAAAGATCACATGCAAATCAGGCTTAGTCCCACCAACAAAGTGGCAGTCCAGCCCGAACTGCTAGGTCACATCCCTTCTGCACGCGACCACAAGCATCACCAAACATGTTTCATCCTTTTTGGGCCTCATCAGTGAAGAACAGCTTAGGTCTCTAGGCCCATCAGGCACAGGACCCACGTCTGGGCATACCCGTCCCACGCTGGGTGACTACAACAAAACAAAAGAGGGGATGGCTGGAAGGTTCAGAATTAATCTGAACTTTCAGAATTAATCTGAACCTCGGACATTGCTCTGGGCAACCCTCCAGACCAGCGTTCTTTGCCTGCCAAGCCATTACAAAAGAGGAAAGACCATATGAAGAACTGGTTTTTGTTGGTGGTGTTTCCTCCTATAAGGGGCTTACCCTGGTCAACTTCCTTTCATGGAACGGTCAGCAATTTAAATCCAGCAGCATCGCGGTACAGGTGCTGGCTTCCCATTCCAGACAGAAAGGTTTGCATTCAATTCCGGTGTAACAACTAATTATAAGTCTTCAGATAATTTTAGTATAGTAACAGACAAAAACAATGTTGTCCCTTGTCACATCTGCTTTTCAATATGATACATTAAGGAGTAATTCCTCTAATCGTCAGATTAAAATAACAAAATCAGAATACAAAACTGCCCTTTATGAAGATGATATGTGCCTCTGGTCAGGAATCCTGCGGTCATTTAACCAAAAAGCCATCAAAGAAAATGACAACTTAGGACATCCTTCTGTACATCCTCAGAAGTTGCTTCCAAGAACAAATAAACATGGAAAACAAGCAATGGTGTAAAAATGATCTGGAAAATTAAGGAATATATATTATTCTTAATCTTTTTTCAAACTGACTGATTTAAATTTGAATTTAACTGTTTACAAAGTTTAACAGGACTTTGATAGATAAATACAGTTGTGTGTTAGAGATCAACTGAACTTTGCACCAGCAAAAACCCTCTACTTTGTACCATCTCAAATTTGCTCTCATGTAGGTACTGGGTTAGCGATGTGACAATTCCTGCAGCAGATGAGAATGAGAACATTCTTTTGTCAAAATATTCTGTAGACCTAGCCTGTACTAATCCACACTACCAGAGATCCTCCCTGTTCAGAAAATATTAATGACAAACATTTTAAAGAGTTAAAACAATAGAGACTTTACTTTTCATAACTTCACAAAGGAAAACACATGGGCATTGGGTGAACATAAGCCTCCACATAAACTGGTAGTCACACCTGCTAATAATGGTAACGGGATAGTGATTTTTAGTACAGAACAATATCATGAAATGTTTTGGTGATACTCCCAATTGGGACATTTTGCTGAATTTTGAATATACATTTTAGTGTATGGTGATATGTTACACTTGTGAAAGGTTATTTTATAACCATAATACAGTAACATTTTTTTTTTAACTTTTTAAAATAAAAGAACGGTTATTTTTGCTCCTGACCAATGAATTCCCTACCAAAAACTAAGACTTGTTTAAAGTAGTTAACTACAACAAAAACATCAGCTATAACCATACATGCCAGGGAAGAAGGGTACATCGTTCAGAAAGAATGCAGATTTCTGAACTGATGTAATCTCTGTACCCTACAATATATAAAAACCCAGGGGAGCAACCATCATTGAAATGTTGGGGGTGGGCAATATTGCCAGGCGTACATTTATGATTGTGGGGTGGAAACAGTTTAGCAGCAGTACTCCATATAATTACTGCATAGTCACTGTTGCAAAGCAAATCAGCTGTTTACAGTGACAGTGACAATGTGGTTGCTGAGGAAGGAAGGACCTGTCCCATGTAGAAAAGATGTATTCGATGAGGACTGCCTTTTATTTAGGAAGGAAAGATTTTTTTATTTAAGCGTTTACCTGTGGAAATCTTGAGCTAAGGGTGGACTATCGCCGGAAAGATTAATTGATTCTAGGAGTTTGCCCATGAGTAGAGAATTGCCATTTGTAGGTGATGGGGTCTGGATATTTGATCATGGAAATACTGGCTTTCCCCTATACATATGGATGCATTCTGGGCATTGTCCCTGGGACAAAACACTAAAATAAATGTCACCTGTTAGATGCTGAGTATTGTATCACTCATAGAAAGGATGGAAAACACACACTATCCTGTGGAAATAAGGGGTGTAAGGGAATTCCCAGATCCCAGGAACAAAGCATGACCGATTACCCAAAGGATTGATACCTCTACGGTTCCATTTAGCAAGGGTGGATTTTTGAAATTTGCTCTGGCACAAAAAACGTTCTCTTGTAGGAAGTAGTGGGTCTGTGGAGTCACCCATGAACATAGTGACTGTCAACTATAGGAAGGACAGGTTAGGAGGATTCACCCATGGACAAATAACCTGTTACTTGTAGAAAGCATGGACTCTAGGAATTGGCACAGCAACAGAGAACCTGCTGATTAAAATGTGAAACCGAACCAGTAAGTGATCTGTGGAGGAACATTGAGCCAGATTATTTCCCTAGAGTAAACTGAAAACATGGAGACTGCTTCAATATATCGCAAGGGATGCCTTGCCCAAAATGTTATGTTTATGCAAGATTCCTGCCTCTCACTTACTATCACGATAAAAAGGATGCACCTGTGAGACACAAATAATTTCGTTTGCACCCGAGAGACATCCTTCAACAGGTAAAAGAAAGCACCACAAACTATCACCATTTCTAGGCCTTTTTAAGTACATTGGGCCTGATTCACATAACATTTTCCTATGGCATTGCAACATTATAAAATGCATCAATGAATCAGGCCCATTGTGTCAAGAAACTAAAAGGACATGCTCAACTATCCTTCTGAAATTGGCAATTGTCACATACAAAAGCATAAGGCCTGGACATATGGAGTGTGATTACTAGCAAAATAACTCAGCCAAAATTTCCGATTATTTACTTTTAAATATTGACGTTTAAATGGAGAACTTGATTTCACACCATGATGTTATTCCTTGTATCATCACGTGAAACGAAAAACACCATTTAATGTTCTATTACATATAACTTGGAACGGTGCATGCCTGTGTACATGTAAACTTGGACATAGCGTGGAGCAGTGCAGCCCCAACCTTAGAAAGTGGTGTAATCAGGCGGCTCAGGAGATTGTTGTTATCTCCACATTAAGATTTATCAGCCTGAAGCCTGTTTAAACAAGCTTTCCAGGCTCTGATCACAAGACGTTGTTTACCCCAACAGAAAATCATATGTTGAGCTTCCTATAGCAGTCTCACTGCCTTGCCACAATTGCAGTGTACCACCAGTGACATCTGTTGGCCGAAAGCGACATTTATTTAATATGAACTTCTTGTCAAGCTGAAGAAATGTCCATGTGTTGCATTTCAACCCAAAGAAATATAATAGATTAAAAAACAATACCTTATGGTGGAAATAAATTAAGGATCTATTGAAAGATAAAGACATGTCTTTCAGTCAATATTAAATGTTCCTGATTTACTATTATAGAAAGTATCAAAAGTTAGATGAGCATGCCGTATGGGAACCTATGATGCAGCTAAAAAGGACCTTGCAGATTGAGAAATTCCAAACTGAGAGGTTCCAGGTTTATTCCCAAAGATAGAAAACAACATTTCAAAGTAAGACTCAGCCTTGATATAACTGGAGATTGCCACCTGGCTTTGTCAAAGTAACTCCCCATGGGTAAGTGTGGCCTGCAAACAACAGAGGCGATGCTACTTTTAAGGAGGCACATATTCAGTAAAATCAAATGTATGGTGTTTTTCCACTATAGTTAAGTGCAAAGTGAGATTTAATTTTAAAGTAAACCAATTCATTTTGTTGCATTGATAAGCACAGTTTAAAACTGACAGCATTTTGAGCAACTTGCATGCAGATAGTTTCTGGAGAATGATACCAATTTAAAACTTTAAAACACAATCTGTATGATGGGGGAGCTGTTGCGCACAACGAAGATGGCCGCCTGAAGGGAGAGCTCCGGCCGTAACATATCCTACCATAAAATTAATCCTGTTCGGGGCCACCTACACGCCAACAAACATCTGTTATCGGCAGTGGAAGACCTGCGGCATCATTCCACTGATTTCCCTGCAGAAACGCTGGCTCAATCCTGAGATATCGGACTGGAAACCTGGAAACCTACACTGTGAGCACGGCGGCGGCATACCTGGACCACGGTTCCAGAGGAATCACGCGACAGCCGGAGGTGTCGGCTCATCTGCAGGCCGGAGAGGGGAGGAGCCGCGCTTCGCGCCTTTTTGCTGCCGGGTGCCCTCCTGATACACTCGGAGTTGCCGGTGAATATATCCTGCTGGCCCCCGGTCCTCCTCCCGGGTGTACACCGCAAGTCCGGCCCGGACGGAACATTACTTTTCTTCAGCGGGGTGCCGACACACTCGCTGAGCCGTTGCTGCCCCGCGGACTGATCCTTGACTGACAACCGAGTTGGGCCTTGCCAGTGGCAGCGTGCCAGCTGCAATCGCTCGTTGGGGCCTGCTGATAACATCATAGGGTGGGTGCCCTTGTCGTGGCTCCCCCGGGACGCTCTGGCACATTTCCTCTGCACATACCCGCCACACAAGCAGTGTTGCCCTCGCCTCCCCATATGCAATGCATGCTGCCCACAAACTACGCTGATGATTGAGTCACACGCCTAAGTGCCAACGATCACTGACCACCGACTACCACTGGGCACCAGAACGTGCGTGGACGCAACCCACCAGATTTAATATATGGGCCGCAGCGAAAAGAAAAGTATGGGCCCCAAGAAAACTGGTCAGATGGACTCCTTTGCCAGCTCCCAGCCACATGGGTCTGCCGAGACACCCACTGAGCCCCCGGCCGGCCAACCGGAGTCTCCAATGGATGAGAGAGTGGACAAACTATTATCGATGGTCCAGAGTGGATTCCTGGTGGTTAACAGCAAACTGGACGAAATAGGGGCCACAATCAGCTCTCTGAAGGCAAGGGTTGACAAGGAAAGTGCACGCACTACAGAGGCGGAGAACAGAATTGGAGTCAAAAAGGACTCGATAGCACAACACGGCCGCAATATCCCCCAGTTAAAGGGCGACCTGCAGAAAACCCTCGAGGACTTGGAATCTCGTTCCAGGAGAAACAACATCCACCTGGTCGGAGTAGCCGAATCCTTTGGAAAAGGTTCCATGGAACGCCAGGTGGAAAACCTCCTGAAATCCCTCTTGGACCCCGATGCTTTCTCCGATCATTTTCTCGTGGAGCGGGCCCATCGTACCCTGGCCCCCCCTCCCAAGCCTGGAGCACCGCCCCGCACGATCATTGCCTGACTGCTGAATTATAGAGACAGAGACGCTATCCTGAGGCTATCCAGAGAAAAAGGCTCCCTGCAGAATGAAGACAACAGGATACACATATATCCGGATTTTTCAACTAATGTGCAAACATTGAGGAGGTCCTACAAACCGGTCAAGAGACAGCTAAGGCTACGCTAGATCCCATATGCACTTGTCTTCCCGGCTAAAATGCGCATCCAACACGGAGGCCGAGCACACTTTTTTGAGAATCCTACGGAGGCCATGATGTATGTCGAGGCCTCAATCCCCCATCCCCCGGGGAGCCGGGAGACTAACCGTAACTTGCCGCCGTGGCCGATGGCGGAACCGGAGGACCATGCTGGCTGATGAGACTTACTCCGCACTGCCTTGCCACAAGTTTAGTAACCCATTGACGGCAAGGTGGCCCTGTCCACCATATGTTGTCGTAGGGCCTTGAGCCCCCCATGGTGGTCGGTCACGTGAGTACAGCTCACACCCCCAGGAGACTTCCCAAGTTATGGTTGATGGGATACATCATCGGGTTGGGGTTGATGATGCGGGTGGGGGTTGGCGGAGCAAACAGGTAAATGTTTTTCCTGGTGTTCTGCCAGGCATGGTTGGGGATGTTACAAAGTTGAAATCCGGGGACTACGTTCCAGCAAGACTCTTCCATCACTTGAGACAATGGCGCCATACTTGGCAAACGCTCCTTTCGATAGGCAACTATGGCGCAGGCTAAGGGTGGCTTGAACATTAGACTACTCTCCTGGAACATTCGGGTCTCAACAATCCAGTCAAGGTAAGGAAAATTGCCGCATACATTACATGCCATGAGCCCCACATCCTTCTGATACAGGAAACACATGCGCTGGGGAGTTTCAATACTAAATTCCTCCCACGGTGGGGTCCTCATAGGTACTTCACAGAGTACTCGGCACAGTCCAGGGGAGTCCTGACTCTTATACACCCCAAGCTATGCTTCAGGTATCTTTCTAGTAAGATAGACCCTCTAGGTAGATACGTGTTGGTATGGGGGGAGGTGGCGGGACGGAAAATATTACTGATTAACACATACGGTCCTAATATAGATGACCCGCTATTTTATTGCGCAATCCTTGATATGCTGTCCACATCGGAAGAGGCGCAAATAATATGGGGTTGGGATTTTAATATGATTCTTGATCACTCCCTGGATCGTTCATCTACCTCCCCCAGGGCCCTGTCCAAAGTGGCTCTTACTGTTAGACAGATGATGGAACAGACCGATATAATTGACGCATGGTGCACGTTACATCCATATGAGAGAAAATTCACTTTCTACTCATCTGTTCATGACTCCCACTCCCGTATAGATTATTGGTTCATTAGTTCATCCCTCTCTGGGGTGAATCATTGACTGTGCAATACACCCCCGCACGCTCTCAGACCACTCGCCGATAACACTAGACATCTGCCTAGATGACTCCCCACCTCCGGCTAAAAGGTGGAGAATGCCCTCTGCGATCTTTAGGGACCCCAATATCTGTGAGGCACTACATATTGAAATTGAGGAATTTCTGGAGTTGAACGAGGGTTCGGTGAGCACCTATGCTACCCTATGGGAGGCATTCAAAGTTTGGATCTGGGGTACTATACTGGGTAAGTCTACAGGTATGCTGAGGGCAGTGAGAAGGGAACTGGGTGTGGCTGAAGCCACAATAGACGCATTACAAACGGAATATAGCACCACATTGAACAAGGAAACCCTGTCTAAGATGCACGCTTCCCTCAAGGAATTCAATGAGCTAGCCAACAGGGAAGTCTTATACATGGCTGCCCCGGCTAAGGCCCGCAGGTACGGGGAGAGTAATAGAGCGGGGAAATTTCTGGCCAACATGCTTAGAACAGACAGGCACCTTAACCCAATCGCTAGCATCCAGAACTCGGCTGGGGTCACGGTCAAAAAAGAAAGTGACATTAATTCTACTTTTGCTGATTTCTACTCTGCTCTGTACTCTGATCATGATGTTAAAACCAGGGAAGACACGTTCAGGTACCTGGACTCCCTCGATCTCCCAACACTTACCCAAATGACACGAAACATTTTGGATCAACCCGTTACTATTGAAGAACTCACTGAGGCCATTAAATCTCTAACCGGTGGCCGCGCCCCTGGCTCAGACGGCCTGACCGCCGAACTGTACAAAGAATTTCAGGGTGAGCTAGCCCCACTATTACTGAAAGTGTGGGAAGAGGCTATGAATCGTGGTATCCTTCCAGACAGATGCGTGAAGCAGTCATTACGGTCCTTCTGAAGCCACGCAGACCAGCACAGGATATGGACTCCTACAGGCCCCTCTCCCTAATCAACACTGATGCGAAAATCTTCGTCAAGGTGCTGACCACCAGACTCCTGTCGTCCATGCCAATCCTGGTCCACCCTGACCAAGGTGGCTTTATACCAACTAGACCTACAGCTTTAAATCTGAGACGATTATTTAATGTACTGGCGCAAATAGATCCGGAGGCAAAAGCGGCTGTAGTGGCCCTAGATGCCGAAAAGGCCTTTGATTCCGTCTCCTGGACATACCTTTTCCTGGTACTCGAGAGGTATGGACTTGGGCCATATTTTATTAAATGCGTCCGGCTGCTATATACCCAACCATCTTCCAAGGTCCTAACTAATAACACCCTGTCCCCTTCTTTCCATCTACACAGAGGGACCATACAGGGCTGTCCTTTCTTGCCCATTCTCTTTGCACTCACTATTGAACCGATGGCGGAATATATCTGTCAACACCACTCGCACAGAGGTCTTAGGATGACTGTCCCTCCCCAAATTATATCACTGTACGCAGATGATACGCTGCTATATGTCCGGGACCCACACGAGAATGTGCAACACATTATGTCTGATATACACGAGTTCTCGGAATATTCAGGATATAAAATCAATGTCCCAAAATCTGAAATATTTCCATTGACCCCTAATACAGGGGACCTATCTCACATTACAGGGTTTAAGCCTGCCCCCACGCAGGTAAGATACCTGGGAATCATGGTGGCCAGAGATAGACAGCTGCTGTACTCGCATAATCACGGCAAATTACTTCTCACCCTTACGACCAAACTCCAACTATGGGCTAATCTCCCTCTGTCCTTTTACGGCCGAGTGGCCCTACTTAAAATGGTAGTTCTACCCAAACTCTTGTATCTCTTCAACAACATCCCGATTTGGCCCGGTAAACCCTTTTTTGCGAAACTTAAATCATTGGCTTCTTCCTTTATTTGGAATGGGAAAACTGCTAGGCTGGGTAGGGACAAGATGGTGGAGCCATACTCACAGGGTGGTATTGCGGCCCCTGATTTTGAATTATATTGTATAGCAGCACAGGCACAATTTGTGAAACATTGGTTTGACCCCGAAGACACAGCCCCACACATTCTCCTTGAAAAGCACGCAGTCCGTCCTAATGATATACGATCGGTCCTCTTGAACCCCACTTATGGCAACATCTGCCCATTCGACCGGTATACATCACCACACGAGCTTGGTCCAGGGTTTATAGGAGGATTGGCCTGGAGATCCCCTATGACCCAGATATACCCCTCTGGAGCTTCTCTAGTATTTCCCCGACTTTTGACAAGGCCCTTCGGCGAACCTGGGACCCAAATAAACTTTTCAGGATGCGAGATATGTTCCCCCGATGGCATGTTTTGTGAACTCACAGACTTCACAGATGCAGTGGGGGGGGGCCAGCTTAAGCGGCTTCAATACTATCATATGAGAACAGCTTTTGCTGCTAGATGGCCTTCCTTCCCGGCAGAACCCCAGACACATGAATGCATCAGAGCTACGGTGACGACGGATGGTCATAATAAGGGAGTCTCATCGCTATACACCTTGGTGCAAACACATTCCCCCTCACGAAACACTATCAGAGAAACCTGGGAGCGGGATGTGGGTACCCAGATTGATAACGTGAGATGGGCCCGATATTGTCAACTCACCAAATCGGTCTCCATGAACTCAGGACTCCGCCTGATTCAATTTAACATCCTGAATCAGTTACATTACTCCCCGGCTAGGCTAGCTAAGTTTGGGGAGGGATGCACAGGGACATGTTCGAAATGTGGCACCCCCGATGCTGGAGCGTATCATATGTACTAGTCGTGCCCTGTTATTGCGGACATTTGGCGAGAAGTGGCTGAGCTCCTTGAGGAGATAACGGCGATCCCAGCCACTCTGTCCCCCCTGAAATACCTGTTTGGTGACATTGGAAAGGTGAAGGAAACCACGAGAAGGTTTTTTAATATCTCACGTGTTATTGCCAAACGCTGCATCCTTAAATGCTGGAAATCCGCCGTAGGGCCTACCCGATCCAACTTCCTGAAAGACTTATGTATGGTGAATGATGATGAGGAACTTTTTGTCTTATCAGTCCCGACGCCCTGTCGTTCCAAAGATATATGGTTGCTGCTACGTCTGTACCTATGTGATTTGATGTCTGATGCTGATGTAACACCTACTCCGTCACCTTAGGTGACGATGCCTGCCTCATTGTCACAGATGTATGTCATTGTCAAAATTATGTACATGGTTTGCTGCACTGCTTATGAGAATTGTCTTGCTGTGAACTGTTCCCTTAATAAACAAAGTTTAAAAAAAAAAGAAAAATGAATCTGTGTGTCCTATCGGCATAGTCTTTGATTCGGACTATTGCACAGTCATGAAGTTCCATATCCTGACAAAATATTATTTATAATGTGTTGCAAGTGGGAGGCTTAGTCATTAAAGGTTTTGTGGTTGAGAGGTAGTTTAGAGGACTTATTTCTATTCACTGAAAGGTGTGCAAATGTAAAATCCATGCAGCCCCTTTTTCTGAAATGCACAGGTGGACTCATGTGAGAAGTAAAAAGGCGGGAGTACCTGCATCAATTCAATCAAATCGGAAAACATTCTCTTACATTGGGTGGGAAAACCAAGGTTGTTTACACTCCCTGTTTAATCCAAACCTGTAGGAGTCAGATGCCATTTGTTCTTCCCTACATATAAAGCATCTGAACATAGCTTATACATTTACAACCCACATCCATATAAGGAAGCCAAGTGGAGTGAATACATGTGTATAAATGACGTTTGTCCAAGTATTTTTTCTCTGACACCATACTTGTTTTGTTACTCGAGAAAAGTACGCGTGTTTGAAGAATTTTGCAATGGTTGATAAAAATGTTAAATTAATTCATGTGAACACAATGGCTGATAAGCAGCAATAGCATTATTGAAGTATATTGTGTTGCTTGGATAGGAACAATCATAGAAAGAGTTACAGTGTATGTGTGCATTGACAATAGTCAGATTTAAGCAGGTATGGGAATTTTGTTTTTGTTCATAAGCTGTCTGTAATTGACTAATAAATATTGTGGTGACTTCCCAGGCATAAAGCTGGAGACCACCGTTGTGTGGACTTGACTTAAACTTCTTTAAATAAATGTGAGTTTTTATACACCGGCCTGTTATTGCCTGGAATTGTGGGGAGGAAAAGCATGGGCAGGGGACATGAGATCAGTCATATCACACTAATGAGCGCTAATCATTTAAATTGAAATATATTTTATCGATTGGATGTTTGTTGCCAAGAAGGTAGGTTGCCAAGAAGGTAGGTTAATGACATGATGAGCGTCCACACACTCATGCACTGAGTAACACAAAATGCGCATCAAATCATACGTGTGTGTGAAGTTGAATTAGCACATGGAAATACAAGTTCCCAGTTCTTCAGTCTCAGAGTATATGAACAGCGTTTGTAAATGGTGCCTTTACAATTGTATGTTGAAAAATTCACATTATTTTAATTTAAGAAACATTATTCATTTTGAATGTTTATGGATTGAGGTTGGTAAATTGAACATAATTATTGATCAGATTTCTAATCAGATATTCAATTTGCCCATGATGTGTCAGAAGGTCAGTGCAGATTTGTATATGGCTCTTGACAATGCACTAACTCAAAACGTTCTGCATGGTCAATGGCAAGATATTGAGGCACAGATAAAGGAAATGAAAGTGAAATGTGGATGCAGATATTTGTGCACGAAAAGACCTATTAGATGAATCCCTACACAAATTCTATCTGACATCCACATACATTGAGGAGAAGCAAACACTTATGAATTTTTCAGAACATCTCTTCTTCTACCTTCTAAGAGACAATAAGGCAGATTACAAATTGGCTGGTACACAGTGAAAGTGCCAGTAATAACATTTACAGCCGCTTGTACTGGACCAGCCAACTACAACTTTGCCGGTAGGGATGGAGGATTTACTAAGAGCTGGAGGTAAATCTGAACCCTACCAGCAAAGAACTGCCGGTACTACTGGCACAGTCATACCGTTGCCTGTAATACCGGCACAATCCCCCCATGGAGTCCTAGGGGACTCCATAGAATGGGGATTTACTGTTTGAACCGGCACTTGTAATCTGCCATTAATACCGGCAGACAAGTGCTGGTAACGGTATTAGCATTTGCCGGCATACTGCCGGAATTACCAGCGGGATACCAGCAAACTTGTAATGAGACCCAATAGGTTGGCCAAAAACTCACATGAGTTGCACAGATTTATAGAAAATGCCCAAACAACCTCAGCAGAAATGATGCTCAAGCAGCAAGTTAATGATCAGTGTGAACAAGAGCTCAAATCTTTGGAAGAGTCTCTACGTTATAAGCAACACTGTCTATTAGGGGCAATACAGAATGAACTGAGAGTGTCAAGAATCCAATCAGAAACTAGGCCAAACATTCATAGCCAGTGTCTACAGACATGCGACAAGCTAAAGTCCATAATAACGAATCAAACCGCTTATATTGAAGGATTATTAAGTGACATGATGAATATAAAAATGCAATTGAGATATAGTAAACATGCTAATACAAAACTTGCAATGAAGGAGGTTATCTCACAAGCTCAATCAACTATATAATGATATAAAAATCATTAAGAAGCACAGGGGCTTCATTAGCACAGGTGAAAGATGCAGCAGTTCAAGAAATACATCAGGAAAATGTATAATGTACACATGTCCAAACACAGGGCGATCAAAGTAAGGTTGCTGCTCAAGAGTTAATGCAATGAATAGAAGAACAGGTATCATTGAGGGAGAAAGTAGACCGTTAGACAAAGATCTGTATAATGCAATGTTAGAGATTGAACACCTGAGGAAAGAATTAAGTAGCTGGCAGTCTAACCATTTAGAATCAACAGAAGAAACCCAAATGCATCAGAAAGAAGAAGACTTTTTACAGAAGGAGCTACAAAACATGACAGAAAAACTGGGTTTAAAAACGAGGGCATTTGATATTAGCCAAGCTAGTCTGTATGAATCTAGGGAACAGATTGTGCAAAGGAAACAGCAGGTGATAATTGAAATAGATCATAATGCTAGGCAGAGACAGGAGATCAAAGATGTTCAAGTGAAGTCTGACCTACAGTCCAAAATTTGCAAACTTAGAGACAGAGGGGCCAAAGATGTATTCCACTGCTGTTAAGAATCCCAACAAACAGAGAAGGCCCCTGTTCTGAGCCAGCTGATGAGTCCTTTATCGGGCATGCCAAATACTGATCCCAAAAAACCAGAGACTTATATTAGTCTGCAGTGTTTAAGCTCAAAGCCTATCGTAGCCTATAAGTATGTTCCTCCCACAGAGAGACATACTCAGAACCCAGGAATATATTCTCAGGATATCCAAGTAAGAATTTTCTGAAGGAGAGAAGCCAATCACCAGCTTCCAGGACTAATTACCAAGAAAATGACACTGCTCCTTCTAGGTTCCAGGATAATAGGTTCCAGTACCAGGATGACTGAACATCGAACAATACATACAACATTAGTACCCGGCACTCTACGTCCACGGAAAACACTAAACGTGGATTGGCTCATTTACGAGCCATACCACAGTGTAATCCCGTGGACGCACGAACGTTGTTGGCGTGCCGGGTACACTCTTTTATGGTTTATTTTTACTGGCGACCATGGAAAGGGAGAAGGGACCACGCTTAGTCCCTTCTCCCTTTCCAAGGTGCCCAGTTTCCTCTCATTCATTAGTATGGAGCAACTTGGCCCGAAATGGCACCCTCTTGCTCCATACTAATGGACAGTGGAGAATCTTTGCTGAAAATGTTGGGAGGGACATAACCTCTGAAGAAAAGGCGCCCCATTCAAATGAATGGGGACAAAATAGTGTGCCATGAAAGTTGGGGGGACAAACACCCCCGTCCCCCTCTAAAATTACGCCCATGCTAATGAAGCAGTACACACGTTCTAGTGTTCCTAGAACTAACGCATACTGCGATGAAAGCTTTTCAAACAGCAAAGGAAATGCTGCTTGAAAAGATTTTGTCAGCCATTAACGTTCCGGGTCTGCAAACTCGGGAAAACTAGTTTCCCGCGGCTGCAGACCCCGGAATACTAATGGCAATAAGACCCGAGACAGCGGGCCAATACCGCCCCAGGTAATGCCCCCAGGGCCTTCATTAAGGCCCTCGATACGCTCTGGCCTCCAACTATGGGCAAGAGGTCATTACCTAGGGCGGTATTGGCCCGCTGTCATAGGGCTTATTGCCACAACAGTTCGCAGAATTACCAGACAGTTACCCTTCTAGAGAAGAACAGAGATATGACCAGAGAATACTCCATAGTCCAGAGAGTGGATAAAGATGTTTGCAACTTTAGTGACATGTTAAGCAATTGACAGGCAGCATTGGCCAAATCGTTAGATCCCAATACGGAGATCCTGATTCTAATGCTCAAAGAAACCTTGACCCGAATGAATGGACAGGTCATGGTAGAAAATGACAAGGGGAAATAGTTACAATTACAATTAGACAAGGAGGGGGAGGAAAGCGGGGAAGCAACAGAAAAGATATGCCAAGCCTTAGAGGAATGTTCCTTTACCTCATGCAAAAATACCTCTGAGTTTGCTGAAAAATTGGAAACTACCAATCGTGGACAATCTTTATGCCTTGAATGAAAGCGAGAGAGAAAAATGTCACGATTACATTTGAAAAGAAATTTTGTGGAAATGAAACACAGCATTTTTTCCTTCCCAAATGTAATGTGTTCCCCAAAAGAGCAGAGAATCAGAGTTAAAAAAGAGGTTCGACAGAGAACCTGAATGTAAATAAAGACAGTAACAAAGAAACTCCTAAATGCAAGATGCAAGATGGAAAAATAATCCAACGATTTCGATAGAAACACCAAGAAAACGGGTATTCCTTCATCTCCAGATTTTTCTATTCATCATCGTCCAAGTGTTATCAGAGACCCGGAAGCTGCGGAAAGGGTAGAAGTTGCCCATTTGAAATGTCAAAGTGTATTTTCATTCCTACATGAACTTGACCCTCAGGAGAATACTCCTCACTGGGCTGACCAAGGCCAAGCTTATGAAATCCTAAAAATCAATAAAATACAGTCTGAATTATCCACTAACTCACACTTTCTCTGTAAGTTGGAGATGAAAGGTTTTTTCACTGTCTTCACTGTCACTGTCATTAGTCCCATACCAAAAGACTGTTATGTCAATTCTGATGGTAGCAGACCAGAAACTCTCTATACACAATATTATGGTGTACTCCCCGTGCCCCTGTGGAGTGGAGGATGTTACCTATGAGTTATTGGCAGATGAGGCAGTATTCAAATTCACAAATAACTACATTGACACTGAGGAATCAATTACCCACATAGACGCCATAAGCAAAGACCTCTCTACCCAACTAGACGATAACCTTAGAAATAGCCACCCCAGAAATATTTCCTGACTTCCGTCAGATGGTTGAAGAACATATCAGTATGGCTGATGCCTGTGGGACACAAAAGCAAAAGAAAAAATTGAGACAGATATTTTTAGATTTCCAGAAAGATTTCTCTGTTGTTTTATATGATTGTGGACACAAACATTCCTTTGGACCCTAATATGGCACCAGTATGTTTAGGACAACACTGCCTACCTCTAGCATCACTTATGTAGATTTTAAAACACAGAGCACTGTCTTAAAGTTAGACTGTTTAGCATATCTGACATTCATGGCAGAATAGATTTACTAGAGCATCCTCCATCACAGTTACACCCTCTGCTAGGCTACTGTATACAAAGTGGAGGAAACCTAGTACAGGCATCATGGGACTTCACTACATTCCTGGGGAAGGTCCAGGTAAGCATTACACATATTTACTCTCTATACTACTCCTCCCAGTCTCCACCCCCCTCTGCATGAGGTTCTTCAGTGGGACCCAAGGTTGGACTTTGGACTCATGTGAAGCCTGATGTTACACCATGGATGTCCAACCTCTTGTTCGACTCGGAACCCAATGGACCATGTTGGTGTCAGACTTTTTTCTTTCTCCACCCTATACTCTTTTTACTATGTCAGCTATTGCTTGTTTTAACCATGTCACTTCTCTGCATCTTTTTCCCGGCATCAAGAAGCCTTCTAGGACGCGTATTTGTGCTCAATAAAGACCAATAAACATAAACTAAAGCCTTGTACAGCCCTTGAGATCCTAGGAAGGTTGGAGGAGAAATAACCTACCCAAAGGTAACCAGGTACAGGGGAGAATCCCTACCAACAAAAGAAAAGCTGAACCGCTAAGGAAAGATAGGACGTTCCAGGTGTTGCCCGAGAAAAGTGGCTAAATAGAGTCTGAAGAAAACCCTAGGGCAAGAGGGGTTCAATACAGGTCTTGTGCAGAAACACTCCAGAGACCACCCCCTCATTAAGAGGACAAAGAACATAACAAAGACAATGGCAAACGCAAAGGAAAAGACAGAGACCAAAGCAAAGGTGAAGACCACAGCAAAGAAATGAATGTGAGTGACTTGAAGAACAAGGTCTTGGACAAAATGCCCAAGAGACAGCCAATTCTGGAGCGACCAGAGGGATCTTCCTCTGGTCCCTGGGAGATGTTTAGGGGAGGGATCTTGCTTCCCTCTTTGGAGGTTCTGGCCTTCCTTCACTGGCAGAAGATGGAAGTCTTCAGATGATCTGCCAAAGGGAGGGGGTCAGCCCACTTTTAAAGCAAAGTTGGCCCGGGTGATTGGTGTAGCTAAACCTACCTTAATTAACCAATCCTTGGGTCCCCACCAACAATCTCCTGTATGCATGAGGTCATTACCATAGTGCTTTGAAGCAGGAAAGGTAAAGGGGTGAAAACATGTGATACTAAGTCCCACCCATCTTCATGTCTGTTGGTGATCAATGAGTCTCTCTGGTTAATGGATCTCTCTGTGTTCCTGTTTAAAGCATCAGGTCTCCCTTGAACTTGCAGAGAGACCAGACTCTCTAGGTCCTGCAAACCACATTCTCTTACCTGATGAATGGGGTCCCCCTACCGGGGAGGCTTACTGTAAACATGCAGTCCCCGACATGACAGTTCATTGGCAATGACACTGAGGGCGGGACCTGGCTTCAGATAGACAGTTACATATGAAAGGTTGTTGGGGTTTCCTGTCTCCTTTGGTAATCTCTGCAGCCAGACCCCATGTGGGCCTGTTTGAAGTACCATCGAATTGGTATGCTAATAGCTTCCACTAGCTGCAAGACTGAACAGAAGAGCAGTGCAGATCCAAGGAGCCTTTGTTAGTTAATCAGACTTCCTGGAGAGTACACAGTGTACCCCTGGCTGTCACATTCCAACTAAATATGACAGGGCAGACTGTGTCTGTAGGCTGGTTCCACCCAGAGTACACAGGTTTGTTTTTTTTAATTTTGTTTTAATTTTTTATTTGTTTATGACTCGCAAGTCTTTACAAAGTTATTAAAACAAATACATGTGATACTTCGAAGTTTTTCACCAATACATATCAAACAAAAAACATAATAACTAATTCATTTCACTTAATAATTGATGTTACCACACTTGCCATGATTCATTTTTTGGATTTTCCTCCCTTACTGATATTAAAACCATATAGTTTTCTAAATGATGACTTCACAGATTTTTAACACACGTACCACCGCTGTTGTTAGTGCGGCATTGCAACCCGAGATTATCCTGTCCCAGAAGAATTCTGAGATAATGTTTTCTTTGTGCTGAACAAAACTGTGTGCTAGGTGTGGGCTCCATGTCCCTTCACAGTCCATAAGCAGGTGCCTGAGCGTTTGCTTTGCCGGGTTAATACACATTTTACATAGTTGTTTCGCTCTGTCTCCCTGCTTACGGCTTTCCAGAACTTCTCCGCAGTGTACCAGGTTTAATCTGATTCTTAAAAACGTGTTGCGTAACGAGCTGTCTAGGTATTTCATGAGATAATTTGAAAGCCAACCTAGTTTTTTCTCACTCCATAAAAAAGAGGTTTGCAGGTGAGCTCATTCTCACTCTATCTATGGTTTTTACTCAATACATAAGTTCTAATTTTTGTTTGATTTTTAATGGAGTACTCAGGTATATGCGTTTGTCATGGTGTGAGCATAGCAAATTGTGTGTGAACTAGTCCCACACATTTTTCTGAGGTTGGCCTCCTATTATTCCATTTAATTAAAAAAAAAAAAAAAAGCCCAGGCGAGCGCACACCCACTGTGCAGATGGTTGAATTCCTCACATGCACCCCATCCTCAACATGTGAACCAGCACCCTACTGAGGGTCTGGTTTGTCATCTAAGTGAAAGTACCGGCTGAGGTCATCTGCATTTCCATGCTGGGAGCCTGGCTTGTGCTGGATGTCCATCTGTAATCCCTGTACGGATCTGGCCCAACAAAAAAGCTTAGGGTCCTACCATTGCATGGCCATTAATAATCAAAGAGGCCGCTGGTCTGTTTGGATAGTAAAGTGTGACACAAAGATGTGGGGTTACATCTTCTTTACTTCCCACACGACAGCGTAAGCATCTTTTTCAACAATAGCCCAGTTCCTTTTCCTTTTTGTCAATCACCTGCTAATGTACGCAACAGGTTGCTGTACCCCACAATTCCCCAATCCCAAAATCACAGGCGTCTGTCTGGATAATGAACTCCTGACCATAGTCTGGTACTTTCAGAACTGACTCCCTGCACAATCGTCCTTTAAATCCTGAAAGGAGGTTTGATAGGCGGGGGGCAAAGTTACCTTTTTGGCATTTTCTTGGAAGTTACATCAATCAGGGGCATGGCAATAGTCCCATACCCCTTGATGAATGACCGTAAGTATCCAGTCAGACTTAGAAAGGCTCTCACCTGAGTCTGTGTGGTGGGATGTCCCAATCCTTCACAGCTGGTACCTTCACTTCGAGAGGTTGTTTCTTACCTCCACCCAAGAGGTGGCCTAGGTTAGTCACTGGGCCCTGCGCTTTCTGGAACTTTGTGGCCTTGATAGTCAGACCTGTGTTCTGCAGCGCCAAAAGCACTTGTTTCAGGTAGGATAACTGATCTTCACTAGTGTGGCTGAACACAGCAATGTCGTCTAAAAAGCCAACACTGAAGTTTTCCAGTCCAGACAAAGCCTTGTTAACAATCCACTGAAAAGTGGCAGGGGCATTCTTCAATCCGAAGGGCATCACAGTGAACTGATAATGTCCATCTTGGGTTGAGAATGCAGATCTCGCTCTCACTCTGTCTGTCAAGCCGACATGCCAGTACCCTGCTGTGAGGTTGAAGAGGGATGGGGAAGTTTGCCCCCACCTACCCCACCCATAAAACACATGACACGAAAGAAGGCCAGGAGATACTGTGACCGCCCATACTATTTCTGACCAATTCCTAGTGCTCCAATGATCGATAAGTATGTACCCCCTCAGCCATCCCTACAAACCAGGTGCGGTACAAATCTACCCCAGAGTGGACGAAGAGCCCCAGGCTGCGACCAAAGAGACCTCAATTGGCAGTATTGACTAAAGCGCCAAGAAGCCATGCTACTGACATCGATAAAGACACCACGGCATAGAAGTGTTAGACATGAAGCACACGTGTCATCCATACTTCGGGACACAAACACACACTCGAATACACGGAGAACACAAGGGTACAGTTCTATAGTTAGAGGACAGATTCATATACATACTGTCATTGCATTATTATTTTGCCACTAGCTAAATGCAGCAATGCAGAAACTGCAAGAAGCAAGAGATCCTGAGTAAAGCTTGCAGATGCTTATATGCAAATAAGCTTATGGAACTGCATGAGCACCTTTGGGACCTGACAGAGCCAAGTGTGACTGACCTATGGAGAATATAGCATAGCACAAACACTTCAGGAACCACGTTATGGTTTAGGAAAATTTCAGCATGCCACAGACCTCTCAGCAAGAGCTGAGCTGAGCTGAATTCCGGCTGAACAGAGAGAAAATTGTGAGGCAGGACCTGCTGCCAAGGCCACCAGATACGGATGACATTCCATTCCCTGAATGACAGTAACAGCAGCTGCAATAAATGCAAATAATTCTTCATAATTCAGCTCCAAATCATGGTATTCGAACACGTGACCCAGCCGACTCAGACAATGGACAGCAACCAGCGCTGGGAAAGGGAGCCGATCCTACGCCACCACACAGAAGCTTGCAACAGAGATGTTACAATGTGTTGCACTGAGCGAAAGAGCACTCTCATAGACTAAGGTGGTACACACAAGTTACAAGGCAGACACATAGTCATTCTTATTACCTTGAGAAGGTACACCAAGAGCTGAAAACCTTTGCAGAGCCCAGGCCTGGGGAAGTCAGCTCTAGTCAATCACAGTTCAGGCTCCTAGGGGTGGGTAGCAACTGGCAAGAACCAGTGGTAAGACCCTCATACTGCAACTTTGTTATAGATAGAGACTTAGGATGGACCAGGTCAGCCACCTGACATGGCAGAGCCAGTAGAATAACATGTTTAGGGGATCATATAGGTTACTAGGCTCCTGACACCCAATCCCAGATGGTTATAGGTTTTCTGGAGGAGGGCCCGAGTTGTGATGTCACTATGATGCAATTTTAGATCAGAACTGGCCTGCAAGCCAGGAGACATTGAGACGTTCACGGATTTCTTCTGTCCTTGTACTGATCCCTGTTGGTTCTGATTGTAATAAGCCGCAGTTTGAACTTGCCATTTGACTGAGTTTTACGTTCATCCTGGGGAAGGTGTTGGGCCTTCCACGAGACTGTGGACTCCTAGTGGCCCTCTGGCAAACCTGGCAGTTTATCCCAACAATGTCAAAGGCACTCATGTACTTGGCAGCGCCAAGCTTGTCAATGAGCTCGCCTGCTCGAGGTATGGGGTGAGCATCTACTTTCGTGACAGAATTGAGCCCCCTGTAGTCTACACAAAAGCGGACTTCAGTCTTCCCACCACTGGTCTCTTTAGGGACCAGTGCCACTGTGCTAGCCCAGGGGCTGTAGGATGGCTCTATCACTCTGAAAGACAGCATCTTGGAAACGTCCTCCTTGATGGTGTCCATGACCTTGTCAGACATCCGGTGAAGCCTGCTTTTCACTGGTTTACTGTCTGTAGTGCCCACATCACAGACGCACCAATCTGCACTACCTGGAGTCAGCGAAAACAGACCGGCAAACTGTCCTGCCTTGAAACACTTGTGTATAGGCGCATTATTAATGCCACATCATATCATATCCCAGTAAACGGCGACATTTTGTCAGTTGCTGTTCTGACAGGTCCATTGCAAGGTTGACACCTTCAACTGTCCTATCTGTGGCTCACACTCAAAGAGTGCCCCAATGAGTGTTGATTGCTTTGGGGCGCCTGTGCTGCTTTTATTAATTAATGCAAACTTTTTACTCTGTTGGGAACAGTTTATATTATACTGGTTTACACAGAGACATAAGGAAAAGCCTTACGATTGCCGTGCCTCGTTGTGGCAATGACATTCAATCAATCAATTGCTTGTTACAGTTATGTCCTACTCTGTTAACAGCAAGCGGATTTAAGTGCATCGGCACGAGCAGCGTGGCCACCCCAATATCGAACAGTAAGTGTCTCTTCTGGAACTGTGGTAGTATTTCCCTGTTGCCGGCCTCTTCTCCACCCCCTTCTCAGCTTGCCATCTAGGGCCGGTGGGGTTGAAGTATTACTGTCTAGGGAAGTTAATCTATGCCTGTAATCATTAAAATTAGTATTGTTACTTGGGGTTCACTTTTACTGAACTACCTTGTTGGCACCTGCTTGTCAGAGAGTTGCAACAGTTTGAAATTACAAAGGTTAAAGCATTACGGAGATCTGGACTCCGTAGTGGTAAAATAAAAGCGGGTAAAAGCCTACGGAGTCCAGTAAACCATACCAATGGTTTAAATGACACACCAATTACTAAGAAAGAAAAGAAAGACAATGTAATAGTCGGTAACTCTCCATCTAATCATCAGTCTTTGATCACTGGCTACTTCCCTACAGTAACTAAGCTCAAGATACCTACTGAGACTGACAGAGTCCTGACAGTATTTGCCAGTGAAGACATACCCAAAGACGTGAGTGGCTCAAATAGACTACAGAGTGTGGATCTCAGCCAACAACACTTTAATATCATTACCACTGAGCTAACTGAGGACTTAGATATCTTTGGACTCAGCGCGTCCTTATCAATTGACAACGGTTTGTTGCTCATGCTATGTCAAAATCTTAAATGTAACTCGATGGGCCTGCATAAACAAAATGGTGAAAATATTAGGCGCAAACTTGTCTGCAAGCCCAAATCTCACAGCATTGGTTTTCTGTCTGGAGACATCAGGTGACGAAAGCACCTGTGACGATGTTTCGAATGTCTTCCACAGTGTGGACCATTTAGCAGAATATGCATCCTTGTACTCCTTGACAAACACTATTCTAGTAAAAATGGAGGCATTCTTTTTATTGTGCACAGCCCTGACATCCGAACAACACAATCTAAAATTATTGACAACTAAAGTGTCTGACTTCATCCTGGCTATTTACCCCAATCCTGCCTTCCAGGAAGGTACTAAAGAAGGAAAAGAGCCAAGGGAGGGATGTAAATCTCAAACGGATGAGGCTCCAAAAAACTTAAATACCCCCATTAGGGTGGAAACTCCAATGAAAGTGGCTGAATCTGAAATGGAAGACTTGACCCAAATGGGTTCTCCTTTACTATGGTTTGATGACTCAGTTAACATCGCAGCCTGCAATGAAGACGACGCATTGGAGGCACTTTGTAATGAAATCTCAATGATGAATAGTTCGCCAGCCATTTGTACGGCCCAGAAAACCCAAAGTGTTTCCAGTGGGCAAGTATATAAAGACTTTAAGCCACCCTCCCTTTTCAAACTGACGCCAGGTCTACAAAATTCCCATAGACTAGACATCAGAAGGACCCCAACTAGGCCAGAACACCTCCTAGTAAAGCAAAAATATTTTCAAAGGATAAGGGCGATGGCTCTAAGTACTCAGAGGCCCCTTGGACAAATGGACCTATTCGAGGGCCAAGTCACCCCCCCCCCATCAAGGATATGACCTTTCTTAATGTTGGCCCTATTAGTGCCACTAATGAGGTTCAACCTCGGCCAGCAAATAATCTTATTTCCAAAAGCTGGGTTAATAAACAATTGAGATCCCCCGCTAACGGGATGGCTAATGGTGTATTTAATTTAGAAGACTGTCAATCATCAGTAGTGCATATGCTGAGTCTCGCTAAATGTTATGAGAGTCCAAAATATGCTTAGATGACCTCCAACTTTAATGGGATGGGGGTACGAGGCCAATATGAAAGGCCACTAGCACGTACCAGTTATTCTGACACTTCTATATTGGGCACATTAGTTAAGATTGATGAAATGTATCCAATAGCTAATAGCCCTTTTTTGAATTGTTCCTTTTTACTTCAGATGTTGTCGAGTATCCCGTGCATCGCTAGGCTTAGCACAAGGGACTTATTGCAAATCAAACTACCCAACTGGAATAGCTCAAACCATTGGGTCTTGATAAGATTTGTATTCCCTCCTGTGGTGTTGCTGTTATGTGCATGTGAAGATATCTTGTAGAACTGGGGATTTAAACTGTCTGTTAGTGGTGACCCACTTATAACAAAGCAAAACGTCTATAATAGTAAAAATGAAATAAATGCAGAAAGCTGGTGCCATTTAGACACCGGACAACCAAAGAAAACAAACTTTAGTGATCCTTCTGTTGCCTGCATGTGTTATACAAATGTTAAGTTTGGCCTGGATATTCTACAGGGGGCTCCAGTTTCAGGGTATACAATGGGCGCTCAAGGGAATTGAACTTATAGTATTGCAAGTTGGTACACAAGGGGATTTAGCCACCTCATACATAAGGATGGATCGATGCCCCTGTTAGCAAAGGATGATGTGTTCCTCTTACAGGAAACCTGGCTTACTACCACATTACACATCGACGGGTATCATCTATATCAGGTGATGGCAAAAAAGGGAATAAAGGGTAGACCGTATGGAGGACTTATTATTGGAGTCCGACAAGATATCACGCCACATAGTACTACCTGCTGGTAATAGCACTGCATTGATTTGAACTTGCCGGAATAACCGGACTATTACAGCCCCAGTGGTCTGGTAAGTCAGCCAGCGGCATTCATAAATCCCCATTCCCATTTGAGTCCCAGAAGACTTAATAGGGAGGACAGAAGCACCGTCACTGTGCGCAACAGTGCTGGTGCTTCTATCAAAGTCTATCAAAGTCTGCAGAATTACACATATATAATCGAAGCAAAGAAGAACACGGCCCACCTTTTGACACATACGATTGCCAAATTCGCAAACCATATTGCAGGCTACTCAATTGAGGGGATAGTTACATATAAACAATGCTATTGCCCTATGGTCTTGTATGGCTTGGAGGCCCTGGCTATGAGAGATGTGGGTTGGTTGGAGGATTACTTTTGGAGAAGAGTGTTAAAAATTCCCTTCTTCTACACCTGTTGAAAATGTTAGGCTTGAATTGGGGTTAGTATTGCTGAAGGCGTTACTATGGGAAAGGGAAGGTGTCCTGCACCTAAAAGCGAACTGAAACCTTAAATGTCAACTATTGGACGTAGGGAGGGGGGAGTGAATCGGGGTTGACTTTAGAAAACATTGTAGGGGAATTTAAACTCATAATTGAGAAAATGTATTGCAATATAAACTGGCACCCTAACTTTGATTGGGGCACAAAGTTGGATTCCCTGAAAGCTGTATTTATTAGGAAATTGAAGCAATGGGATTGGACCAATAATTATGTACGACTATCGTCACTGAACACCTATCAATATGTTTCAAAGGTTACACATACATTTCGAAAATAAACAAAGCATTTTTACGCAGAGGCCAATTCTGGCAGTCTGGAATTTAATGCTCAGATTGCGTACTAACCAGCTCCTTCTCTTCATATTTAAGGGTGCTCACTCAAAGATTCCTTTAGCCCAAAGGACATGTTGTGTTTGTAACTTATCAGGAAAAATAGAGACTCCTAGGCATGTATTTACAGAATATAAAGCACTGGGGGACGCACACATGACCATTTTGGATAAATGTGTGCACCAATATGATTCAATAAAGAGTGACGTGTTTTGGGACTATTGCCTGAACAGTGCCATCCGGGCAGGTGCACATACCCTTGTATTGTGTATGGCGTCATTTTGTTAAACTTTTGTTAAACTTTAAATACTAAATTAAGACGACTGCAGTAGGCACTGTTTAATGTTTAAGTCAAGGTGTTCATAATATCTCTGAATCTGCACAATAGCTATTCGCCAGTTTTATTGGTTAAAATGAGAATGTCTTTCTTTTATTTATTTAAATAAATATAAAATGTTTTAGTGATGAAATTGTATGTAGCACAGGGATATTATTGGCAGTACCGAATAATGATTGATTGACTGACCGGTTTAAATTGTTCTAGACTGTTTTTAAATTGGTGTTTTTAAATTGATGATTATTATTGCTGAATATCTGATGTTAAAGTTTGTAAAGATTCTTTAAAAGAATCTAAACAAATAAATAAATAATAATCTGTGGCTTCAGTGTGCAGGAGGTGTGGGAGGGGATCGGTCTCCTCCTCAGTCTCTCCATCTGTCACTAACGCCATGACCAAGTCATCCCAGCTATAATGGGGTTTTAGATAATGAAAGACTGTGCACATCTGTTTAGGTCCTTTCACCTCAATGAGATACTTTACCTCACTGACGTTTTACAGCACACAGTAGGGCCGAGTCCACTTGTCCTGAAGGGCACTGGGTTCGACAGGTTGCATAATCTATACCCACTGGCCTGGAGATATAACTGTCACTGTGTCCTTCTGGTCGTGCCAGTGCTTCATCAGCTCTTGGCTGGCCTTTAGGTTTTTCATTGACTGTTCCATGTATTTTGTCATTCTAGACCGAAGGCCAAGGACATAGTCCACCACATCTCATGTGGGGGATGAGTGGTCACCCTACCATCCCTCTCTCACTATATCGAGGGGACCTCATACAAGGTGTCCAAACAGAAGCTCAGAGGGGCTAAACTGTACTCCATTCTGTGGCACCTCCCTTTAGGCGAACATTAGGCATGGCAGGAAAATATCCCATTTTCTACTCAGATTCTCTTCCAAGCCACCTATCATGCCTTTCAGGGTCTTGTTGAACTGCTGAACAAGCCTGTTCGTTTGTGGATGGACGGATGTGGAGAACCGGTAGGTGACTCCACACTCTTCCCACATAGCCTTCATATACGCTGATATGAAGTGTGTTCCCCTGTTAGAAACGACTTCTTTGGGGAACTAACATGGGAGAACATCCCAATCAGTGCCTTTGCAACCACGGGGGCTGTGACTCTCCGAAGAGGGACAGCCTCGGGGTACCTAGTGCCGTGGTCTGCCACCATCAAGATGTAGCTGTTCCCTTGGCTGGTTTGGGGAAGCAAAGGACCCATAATGTCCATGCCTATTCTCTCGAAAGACCACCCAATCATGGGTAGGGAAATTAAGGGGGCCTTTGTGGGACCACCTGATTTGTCAGAAGCCTGCCAAGTCGGGCAGGACCGGACAAATTCCTTACCTTTTATGCCAAACTGCAGCCCGTAAAAGTGTGCAGACAACTGGTCCAATGTCTTAGTCACTCCCAAGTGTCCCGCTAAAGGAATTTTGTGAGCCGAATCATAAAGGAACTTTCTGTGGCATTGGGGAATCACCAACCTTCTTGTGCCCTCACCCTCAGAGTCCCTTTTCTAACTGTACAGGAATCCATCCTCCCAGTACACTATGAACAGTCCAGGGGCCTCGCCCTCAGCCTTCTTCTCCACCTGCTTCCGTAGGCCCACCAGAGTGGGACACTCTTTCTGGGATTTAAAGAAGTCAGTCTGATCTGGGCCCCTAGCTGATGCAAACACATCCAGCTAGGGCAGGCCCTTCAGATCTGAAGTCACCTTGTCATCTACCTCAGGTTCCTGTGCTAAAACAGGCTACGCTGAAGTCACTGAGTCCCCTGCTACCAAAGTAGGGTCCTCAGTGCCTACTGGCCCCTCTCCCGCAGGGGTAGGCTTCGCAGCAGTCTGTGGAACTGGACCAGGGGCTACAGGACCAGCCTATCCCTCCAATAATCCCTCTGGAAGCACTCCACGCCTTAGGATTCTGAGAGTTAACAATCTGGCAGCCTCTTTGGCTCCCGATTTCGTAGCCGCTGCAAATAGCTTGGGGTCAGGAAGATCTTAACCAACAGACATGGGACAGGGATTGAGTCTTTGACCGCTACACAGCACTGGGTCGTTTCACCTCACCAACTGAACTCTACTATCGCCAAGGGGCACTTACTTGTCCATCAAACCCAAAGACCATGCAATCAGGTCCAGTAATATACTGTCCTGGCTGCACCCACTGCCGTGTGACTGCAGTGAGGCTAGCCGCGGTGTCTCTTACTGCAGGAGTTTTGTGTCCTTTGATATACACATGTTCTAAGAGCAGTTGAGTATTATTGAGAACTGGGATCGCTTCTGGAGACCCGGTACCGTTCCCACTCAGTGTGACCAATCCACATTCAGCTATTCCTTGGCCTTGTGGGACGTCCTCCTCTAGGAGGTCCACACTAATGATGACCTCCTCAATGAGTCCAACATTCAATATGGCTTGCTTGGGTAAGCCCTTGCAAGCAGTTTTCCCTTTCCTATGACCCAGCTCCTTACACACGAAACAGCCTTTAGGTTGTCAGAACATGGGTGTCCCAGTGTTAGGGGGTCCTAAACCTTGCTTTTCAGGGTGCATGTCTGAACAAAAAATTGTGGGATTTCCTGTCATGCTTTTGGGGACCTGCCCTTAAGGAGGAGTGGGTTGGACATTTGTCCTTCCCATCCTTGCTAACTTTCTTTTCCGAGGATTTCTCTTCTGGTTTGGGTGTGCTCGCCTGAGCCTTTTTCTGCACTCGAGTACTTACAAACTGGTCGGTCACCTTTACAAGCTCTTTATCGTCTGTAATAGTCTTGTCCACAAGATGCTGGTGTAGGTCAACCTCACAATTCTTCAATACATGCTCACACGCAATCAAATTGTACATCCCTTTAAATGTGTCAGCTATGTTGCCAGACACCCACCCACTCAGATATTTCAACGACAAGCTTGCGAATGCTTCAAATGTCTGCCCTCTTTTCTTTCTGAGCTCTCTTAAGCTCTTGGCATACTGTTCTGGGCTGTTACAGAACATCCTGAGAATGGCCACCTTCATTCTCTCATAAACTGGCCTTTCCTCAGGAGTTAACTGAAGGACTGCATCAGTCCCCTGGGTCGGTAAGCAACTCATCAGGGCGACACCCCACAGCACCTCCTCCACCTCCTGTAGCTGAAAAGCACGCCTGAGTGCTTCAAACCAGTCAAAAATGTCCTTCCCCACTTCATAAGCTTGCACCAAATCTTTTGGGATGTGGTGCCATGGCTTATCCCATGGACCCTGGTTTGAGCCACTACCACTGCTTTTGCTACAGGTGGATCTGTAGGCCTCCTTCTTCTCTCCGAGTGCCAGTTGCGCAGCTCTATGGTGACCTTGCTCGGCTCTTTTGTTCCTCCAGCGCTAGTCTCCTCTCCTCCAGCAGGAGCTTTCTAGCCTCTACATCGCTTACCACCGGGACAATTACTGGGCCACTTAGAAGCAGTGCTGAGGCCTGGGACCTGTGGGATGCCACAGTAGCCCCTGACCTCACTGACACTCTGCAGTGTTCGGAAACCACACTTGCCCCCCTCAGGGATGGTTGGTGTGAAACACTACTTAAGTTGTCTTCCTTGCCATCTTCCACCACCCCTTCTGGGAGGTCTTCTTCATTTGGGTACATAGGGCCTAGCCTGTCACCTCCCCAGTCACCCTTGCTTCAAACCGATCTTGGAGGCTGGTGAGCAACTCAGGTTTATTAACTCTGGTGCTATAGGGAGGTCCTCTTTCTTGACATAGGATGTGCATGACATCCTTGCTCATGCCTTTCACAGTCTCTATGTCAAGATCCATGATTATTAACAAATACCTAGCAGTGTCTAAAAGTTGCCTGCAACATTACTTTTATCGTTGGGTGACTAAGCTGTGCGCAATGCTCCAACTAGTTCCAATTGTCTGCCACCAATCTGACAAATCAATTTCCGGGGTACCAGTGGTCCAGGGTGAATTTTGGTTTCTAAACCATCAATCAGCCCCAAACCTCTAATACACCAGAAGGGATCCAAACAGATTGGAATAACAAGCAAATTACAAACCTCCTTGTCCAATTTTGGTAACATGGACAGAATGGCAGGCTTATGTCTAAAAGGTTGTGGATCGTTGGTTAGTTGCAACACAACGAAAATACAATTATTACCCAATGATAAAAGGGACGGTCCAGTCATGGTGGTATCAAAAATATCTCCTTTATTTATATCACAACAGACAATTCCAGCAACACTATGAAATACAACCCACCCTGTAAAGGAATGCAGAGGACAGACAGTTTCAAAGAAGAAAAAGGGATGCACTCTGGCTACTGCCATGAGGGTAGTTGGTATGGTTAATAACCACAACAGGTTAAGATAACTTGGCTTCAGCACGAAGGGAGCAATAGGTCTTAATATGTCTCTAAGGGCCTTTTGGGAAGGACTAGGGGGACAGAACCACAATGTACCTTGTGCCGTAGGTGTTCTTGATGCTCGGCAGAGACGAGTTGGCTTCAGAATTCTTTGCAGACATCTGTGACAGAGTTCAAGATGGGAGTCAGCTGCAGGTATTAAGCTGCAAGAAAGTTCGGCGTGCAAAGCTGGACGAAGGACTGCAGCCTGGCCTACACAGCGGCTTGGGGTCAGGAATCGTTGTCTCATTGCTGGTCGGTGGTTCTGAAGCACTAGTCGAGATGTCTCAGATGTCTTTAAAGGGGAAATGCACTCAAAAAATGTATTGGCGCAAAAGATGGGCTATAACCAAAAATATATATAACAAATATATTTAAACAAAGTTCCTATGTAAAATTTTGAGCAAATGAGGCTCAAACTCAAAATTTTCAAGCACTAGGAGGCATCCATTTTGTGAAATGGATGAGCCTCCTGTGCTTGTGTGAAGCTCTGCCCTCGTGGCAATAATGAAGCAAAAGCCACCTACTGGTAGCTTTTGTTTATTACAGCTGGCTTTTGCTTCATTATTGCCAGAGAGCTGAGAATGCAGTCTGGACCCTGTCTGCTGCTGTTAAGTGCTTTGTTGTTGTTTTTTTTTCATTTAGATAGAAAATCACGGCAATTAAAAATACAACGTTGTTGTATTTATGATTGTAGAGGCTTTCGCTTTGAGGCTCCCCCGAGCCAGGGGAGCCTGGGAGACTCAAAGCGAAAGTATTAGCATTTATTAATACAACGTTGTTGTATCTATGATGTCCGTTGTTTTCTTTTTAAGCTTCCCGGGCTCCCCCGGCTCAGGTGAGCTCTGGAAACTTAAAAAGAAAACCACAGCAATTTTAAATACAACTGAGTTGTATTTATGATTGTGGTGGCTTTTGCTTTGAGTTGGGGGAGCCCGGGAGACTCAAAGGGAAAGTACCAGCAATTATGAATGCAAAGTTGTTGTATTTATGTTTGCCATGGTTTTCTTTCTAGGTTTCCACGGCTCCTCTGGCACGGGAGAGCCTGGGAAACATAAAAAGAAAACCAGGGACATTATAGATGCAACCAGGTTCTATTTATGATTGCGGTGGCTTTCGCTTTGAGTCTCCTGGGCTCCCTCAGACTGGTGGAGCCCGGGAGACTCAAAGCAAAAGTACTAGCAATTATAAATACAACGTTGTTGTGTTTATGATTCCGTGGTTTTCTTTTTAAGTTTCCCGGGCTCCTCCGGCTCGGGTGAGCTTGGGAAACTTAAAAAGAAAACCACGGCAATTATAAATACAACCGTGTTGTATTTATGATTGCAGTGGCTTTCACTTTGAGTCTCCCGGGCTCCAGTGGCCCAGGGGAGCCCGAGAGACTCAAAGCAAAAGTATCAGCATTACAATTCAATTAAAAAAATCAATGTTCACGATTACGCAATTTCTTGCCAACATCCTCGAACTTGACAAATTGACAGACTGATGATTTTTATGTTGATGGGGGTCCTCTCATCAATTATATATATATTTTTTTGTTTTGTTTTTGTTCATGTGATTATTGGGATAAGAGAATAGAATACTTTCGATCGTTCTATAAATTAAAGGTTTATATATAAACTGTATCATTTTATATAAAAAAAATACAATTCAATTTTCTATGAGCACCTAATGCTCTGTGTGAGCTTAGTACGTGACAAAAGAACTGTTATTAATCAACAGATGTTTACTAGTTTATACAGTTGTTCAAATATAAACTTTCCAGATGTGTCTACATATGTTCATATGTTTCGGCCTTTTTTCAAGAGTAAATTAGATGCCATCTCTAGCATCATTGTTTGATATTTTTGGCCATCTTCAGGACAAGAGTTAGTTTGATTTTCAGGCTGTCATCTCACAACAACTGTAGCCTCGGAAAGAGTAGTCGGATTGAAACTTTGAGTTTTTCAAAACGAAAGAGCTTATTTTCTCATTTACACGGATCTTCTATTTCTGGTTATAATTGCAGGGTTTATTTTTCACCCAACCTGTTTTCGTGAATCTTCAATATTCATTCCATGATGTATCAGGAGGATTATTTATAACTGATGTTTTGTCTGATTTTCTTAGCTGGTTCTCTCTTAGATGTTTTCCAGTTAATTTTTGTATCTCGTTCCTTGTTTATTTGAGTCGCGTACTTCACTAGACGGGCTTGACAATGGTCAGCGTTGCAGTCGGTTGCAGCTCGAGGAACTCAACTGGCTTGAAAATGTCCTTTAAGGCAGGCGTCACTAGATGCTCGTCAAGGCACTTCTCCGAGCTTCTTCAATGGGCTTGTGTCGTCCTTTAAGGTGGATGGCCCAAGGCTGAGGAGTGTGTTGTCCTTTGTTGTAGGTTCAGAGACCTTCTTGTGTTTCCTACCTTGGAAGCTTGCTGCAGAGCATAGCAGGGCACGCTGTGTTCTGGCTGGGTACCTGTTCTGGAGTGGCCAGAGGGTCCTCTGAGGACGTTACCTCCATCTGGTCCCTGGGAATATTTAGGGGAGGGATATTGCTTCCCTCTTTGGAGGTCCTGGCCTTCCTTCACTTGCGTAAAATGTAAGGCAGACTGTACCTTCAGCCAGTGTCCAATTATGAGTTCCTCTTGCTACTCCTTGAGAAGTGGGCCACAGTGATTGGTGTAGGCTAAGCCTACATTAATGATCCAATCCTGGGGTCCCCACTAACAATCCCCTGTATGCATGAGGTCCTAATCAGAGTGTTTTGCAACAGGAAAGGTGAAGGGGTGAAAACATGTTCTACTAATTCCCACCCATCTTCCTTTCTGTTGTTGATGAAAGTGTCTCTCTGGTTAATGGATCTCTGTGTGGTTTCTTTTTAAAGCAGCAGGTCTCCCTTGAAGCTGCAGCAAGACAAGACGCTCTGACTCCTGCAAACCACATACTCTAACCTGATGAATGGGAACCCCTCACCAGGGAGGATTATTGTAAACACGCAGTCCCAGACATGACAGTTCACTGTCAATGACACTTGGGGCTTCAGGTTGACACAGTTACATATGAAAGGTTGTTGGGGTTTCCTGTCTCCTTTGTTACCCTCTGCAGCCAGCCCTCATGTGGGTCTGTTTGATGTACCCTCTAATTGTTATGCTAATCCCTGCCACCATCTGCATAGCTGAAAAAATGAGCTGGGCGGATCCATGGAGCCTTTGTTAGTTAATCAGGCCTGCCATGGCAGGGGGAAGTTTGGTTTTCCCCCGTCCTGGAGAGGACACAGTTTACTCCTTGCTGTCACCTTCCTACTAAATATGACAGGGCAGACTGTGCCTGTAGGTTGTGTCCACCCAGAGTACACAGGTCTATGTGTTTGTAGTGGTGTGAGCATAGGGAAATGTATGTGGATTAGCCCCACACATTTTCCTGAGTTTGATCTACCATTATTCCATTTAATTAAACATTTTAAAAAAGCCCAGGTGAGCGCACACCCACCGTGCGGATGGTTGAATTCCTCACAGGAGGACTCGCCTCACTCCCCATTTTTATACGCCTCTCCCAAACACAAACAATTACAAACTGCACAGGTCAAATGTATAGCAACAGGATGACACTGTGAGGATATCAGGTAAATTGGCTTCTTTTTTTTATTTTATTTTTATTGACTTTAGTTTGAAAAGGTAAACAAAACTTTTTGTCATGAATTTTCATCATCACATTCCAGTTTCCTAGATAGGAAAACTGAAAAGAGAGAAAGAAAAGAACATGGATTTGAAGAGTAGGAATGAAAATAGGAGTGAAAAGTATAACTTAAGGAGGGGCGGAAATGGAAGAAGGAAGAGCCCGATGCAGTTTGTCAAAGTATGAGATCACATTCTCCCATCTCTTCTCATGGGTTTCCTGACGATATTTGTCGTTTTCCGTCCTCAATATCGGCACCATTGTTTGGTTCTTGATTCTCAATTCCACTGTACTTTTCTCTTCACCTAAACCTCTCATTTGAATGTATCACCTCACGTACAAGTTTCACTCAGCTTCTCTGCACGTGGAAGGATCATATTGACAAAATTAATAGTTGCACAGGTTAAGTTGGTGTTTATCCCCGATATTACATAACTCCACCATTCAGCCATGTTTCCGTTCTTTGGCGTAAAGCGCGCTAAGTGCAATGAACAGTGGTTGACGATGTTTGGGCATTCAGTTATCAGATGTTTTAATGATTCAGTCTCTGTCAAGCAGAAATGACAAATTTCGCTCTTTGTCGCCGGGTCTTTTCTTTTCATCAGAATCTCACGGGTGTGGTAAAGATTGAGTCGTAGTCTCAGGAACTGATTTCTATGATATTGCGATGGAAATTTGGTAAGGTACTTGGGTAAATCTCCTGCTTTTTGCGAAGACATTCCCAAGTCAAGGGCTGTCGACAGTGAAGCTCTTGTATTGATGTTTGTGATCCAATTCCATTGAGTGAACTTGACTTTTGCCAATTGTGGAATATGCATTACCAGTGATATATTTATATCTGCTGCTGCTAGAATTGCTAATAGTTTCTCTTCCCAACTGTTTAACAGATAGGCTGATGGATCTGAACTTTTGTTATTTAGAATCAAATAAGGTTTTGCTCCAGGTGTTATTCTCATTTTACGGAGCCAACTTATTGACTTCCACAGGACTACAGAGTGTAAAGAGTTGAGTCCCAACTCGTGACAAATTGCAACCATTGAGACACACTGTGGTAATTTGAGAACTTTACGCCAGAATTTGCCTTCTAATTGGGTCCAAACTTTAGCATCAATATTCCAACTTGTTTCACTGCCAAAACATACTATTGGGATCACTTTTTGGGAGTAGAAAGTGATTACTGGTTGTAATGAAAACTTCCTGTGTGTTGCATGTAGTTTTGCTCCTTGAAGTGCTAGGATCTTCATTCGTGAAGATACTTCCTTTATCCAGCTCCACTCTCTTATCAAGATATTAAATACAACTCCTAAATAACGGATTGAATCTGCTTTGCACAGGACTTCGTTGTTTATTTTCCCCGTGAATTTTTTATTCTTAGCGTTTGTTTTTGGACCCAATGCAATGACTTGCGATTTCTTCACATTTATTTTCATCTGGTTGGCTGATAGATATGTTTGAAGAGAAGACAGCAATCTTTGGAGGCCAATTTCCGTGCTGTCTAATAATACCACATCATCAGCATTTATTACATGGCTTAACTGATTTCCATTTCTTTTTGGTGGAAAGGACCTTGTTTGCATTAAGGCTGCTGGAAGATAAGCTATAAACAATATGAATAGTAGGGCAGCTAGGGGACAGCCTTGTTTCACCCCCTTTGTGGTTTGTATTTCCTCTGTTAGATCCCCTTCCATGTTTAGACGTACTCGAATACTGGTATTTGCGTAGAGTGCCATTAATGGAGCCAAAAGCTGCTCAGGACATCCCCAGTTTTTCAATTTCTTCCAAAGGAGCTGGCGGTTGATACTGTCGAATGCTTGTTTTAAGTCAACAAATGCTAAAAACAGTCTCTTCTTCTGTTTTAAAGCATTCAGTTTGGCTACATTCAATAGCACTAAATTTAGTTCCACCCCGACTCCTTTGGTAAAGCCTGTTTGTCTGTTGTCAGATATCAGTGCACCTTCAGCCCATAGTGTAAATTTTTTTGGGAGAAAGGTAGCAAACATTTTCCCCATGGTATCTAACAACGCAATGGGACGGTAGTTCTCTGGATCGTCTCGGCTTCCCTTTTTGAAAATAGGTACTACCACAGCGCTAGTCCAGGAGACGGGGATCATTTTTGTCATGGCAATGTGCTCAAACAATACTTTAATGAATTGTGCCCAGTTCTCTTTGTTAGCTTTGAGCATTTGGTTTGAAATGCCATCTGGTTCAGCGGCTCGTGAAGTTGTTAATTTCTGAATGGCTGATTCAATGTCTTCCACTGTTTCAATGACATTCCAACTGTTTGCTACTACCAACGGGTTAGATTGCTTGTTATCATCATGATTATTAAATAATGTTTTGAAATGCTCTACCCAACTGGCAGCGTTTACACCGTTTGATAGTGCACTCATCTGGTTTATCTTTCCAGAATTTATAATTTGCCAGATGTTACGGCTGTCTTTTTGAATTAATAGTCGAAGCATCAATTCGGCTTGTTATTGTGATCGTATTCTATTGAATGACTTAAGACAGTTGTGATATCGCAGTCGACTTTCCTTCAGCATCGACTTTAGGTTAAGTCCGCCTACTTTCTTTATCTGCTTCAGATCTTTTTGTAGCTGTTTCTTTGCATCATATAATGCTGGACTAAATTAGTATCTGTTGGAGACAATTCTTGTCTTTGGTTTTTTTCTATAAGTGTATTTCTTTAATAAAGAAATATATTCCACTTGGTTATTCTGCTTCTGTATTTGAGTGTAACCATTTGTTAGCTTGTCGATCTGCTCGCTGTTTATTCGCAGTCGATTTTAGGCATTATTAATTCCTAGAGGTAATGTATATCTTCGCAGCTGCGTTTTGTGTGGATTCTCCCACGATAGTACTAACGGATCGTGGTCGCTTTTAGTTGTTTTCGTTATCAAGAGATTTCTTATATGGAAATGAAGATTTTCAGAAGCCCATATGTGATCGAGGGTTTTTGACGTGTCTCCTCGATGCCACGTGCCTGCTGCGGGGATGTCACCACTGATTAGTCTTTCAGCATTACACACTGTTGCAGCTTTAGTTGATATTCCCATTTAGCTCCTCGGTCATCAAACTCTGATGGCTCTTTTAGAATTTCACAAGGCTTTCGTCTTTTTAATTTGTCAAACCATGTGTAGTTTAGGTCTCCACACACTATTATGAATGGATCGACAAAAGATGCGTAGCATTTGTCTATTTCCGTTGTTACAACGTCTAGAAATACAGTTTCCGCCATCATCGCAAGATTCCAATATAAGTTCATTAACAGTAGTTGTTGTTTGAAAGATTTTCCATCCTGGGCTGCCACTACTGTTTGCAAGGTTAAAGCCTGGACGAACAAGTTCGGGTTTTGGATGTGTAACAGTTCCCAACCCGCCGAGTTCTTTACCATTGTTAACAGGCCAGAGAAGGGACGTCCAAATATATTTTTGCCTGCCGCTTTTAAAAATATCGTACATCCGTCACTTGATGGTAGCTCTACCCAACTGGCAGCGTTTACACCGACAGATAAAGATACTTTTTAAGTATTGTATGTCACCATCTTGAAACAGATGAGCAAATCCGCAGGTGTTCCAAGATGTTAGAAGTTGGGTCATGCCTCTTGACCCTACTTGATCCTAAGCATGGCTCTTGCAATCTTGTGTTCCTGTTGAGTAGGCAGATTGATGTTTCATCGGTTTCCATAGGACGTCTCTTTTGATGTTATTTGAGGAACTCTTCTGCTTATGCTCGTGCGAACCATCCATAGTGGTTTGTTGAGCATCACCTACTGTTAGATCGAACCCAAAGAACAGCAGGTCTTCTTTTGCTTCTAGAAGTGGTCTGGCTAGATTCTTAAGATTTCATGTGTAACACAACCCAATCTGATCTTACTTCTGATTTATACTCGACAATTGCAATGTCGTCCGATCGTGTGTTACGCAATGCAGGGATGTGATGTAATAATCTCATTACATTAGCCCTGTTTAAATTTAGGTCGCTGTTGTCTTCTAGTATATTTTCCAATTCCAGTTTCCACCATCTATCTTTTTCTTGTGGTTGCGAAGCAATTTTTTCACTCAATCTACTTTGCTTTTGCTTTTGTGATTGGGCAGAAGTGCATTTTGGGTTACACTTTAGAGGCACATTTACCGGCACTTCTTGCAATTTGTTGTTTGTATTTAGTCACGCATCGGCAGTGGTAGGGTGACTCTTATTACTGTTCGCCGGTTGCGATTTTGGGTGCGTCTGCACATATCGGCTGCGCCACATAATTTTTCTTTTAGAGTCATCAATGATCTCTTCTTCGATAGGTGTTTTATGGTCTTCTCCCACTCCTGTTGTGTTTTCATGGTCATCTTCTTCATCGATTGTATAAGTTGATAGATCGCATAGATCTATTGAGTTATTAGTATCAGCATCTTCTATGGACAAAGTCTCTTCACGAGCACGTTTTGAGGCCGGATTTTGCGTTTTCGTTGTTTCCTTTGATAGTGTATGAAGAGAATTAGTCTCTTTAACTGGTTTCTCCATTTGCAAGGCCGCTTTATTGCATCTCATACTCTGTGGTCGAGGGGGGGTTGTCAAGTTTCGTATAAACTTTTCTGCTCCATTTGTACGAGGGCGTTTGGAAGCCGGACCCTTGCCCTTTGTTTGCGCCATTTTTGGTGGTTTGCCTTTTTGTGCCACTGTCTTAGCAGTTGCTGCATTGATTGATTTGGCTGAGCCTGAAAAAATCCCAAAAGAAGCGATTTGTTCCTCTGTTGTAAAAGCGCCCTTTTGTTTCGGCTCATGTATGTTCTCTACTTCATTTGAGGATCTTACATATTGCGTGTCTGATGTAGTCTTCGTGGTCGCATTTTCTTTGGGTGAGGTGTTACTACTCTCAGCTGCTGCAGCTACATGCCCTTTAGTTTTTGTAATCTTCGCCATGGGACCTTCTTTATTGGTTGTTGCTGTTAATTCACCAATCACCAGGTCTCTGTGCACCTCTTTTAGAATAGTTAAATCTTTTGAAGGCGCATCACTTGTAGATTGTGACGTAGAGTTACTTGGGTAAATGGCAGCTCCTAAATTGTTATCGTGTTGCTGACAGATGCAGCTAGTTCTCCCATAGCAGCTTAAAGGCTGTACCGCTGCGTTGTGCCTGATCCACTTAGTACATTTGACAATGGCTTCCGTTAGATCGGTGTTTTCATGTGCCTCACGCTCAGTTATTTCGTTGAGCGGCAGGTGCCATTGTCTTGATGTTGATGCTTCCGAATCAAGTCGGGAAATTAGATGTTCGTTTAATTTTTCCATTGCTGAGACTTTACTATTTAAAGTTCCTAGAACAGTTCCTAGTTCTAGTCTCGCAAAGTGTCATTTAATGATTCATACAGTTTCATGAACGGCATCAAAGAAATGGAAGTGGCCGCTAAGACGTTATTGTGAATTTGTATGCCTGTGGCTATGGAAATATTCCCTTTAGTACTCGGTGTGTCTTCTGGATGTTGAATTGCAGTTTGTTGAGCTTCATTGGAGCTTTGCATTTGCGATTGTCTACATCTCCTTGGTTCTTCAGCACCCTGTTCAGAGTTCGTTACAAGATTACTCCCGCTTCTTTCTTGACCACCATCTGACATATCCAAATTAATAGGATGCAATGTTATAGACGGGTTTTGTAATCAGACTGCTTTGCTGTTTCCATGTGTTAGTTCTTTTGTCAAAGTACTCACATTTCGTCTGTTTGTGAGTTTTTGGTCTTTTTTATTGACAAAACTTTCATTTAGTCGCTCTCTCATTTGAATGAAGTCAGCCTTTAACCTTTTGGTGAGGCGTGCTTCACGTGTTGCGACATCAATGCTAGCCGTGGCATTAACCGCTGCATTCGGCTTGGTCCTTAGTACAGGAGTGTTTACGGGTTTTACCGGTTCAGATCTTGTCTTTTCTTCTTCCGGTAAAATTTCACTATCTATAGTGATTGCTCTTAAATCAATGGCATAATCCTTGATATTAGAGCCTTCTTTCATATCCTGGTGGATTTGTAAATCCTGTTGCAAATGCAATTTCTTGTTCATTTCTTGAGGGGTGGGGGCAGCTTCTGCTGCTTCCCGTCTCTCTGCTGTTTTGAGATTTCTCGCAGACTCTTCTACTGAGCACAACTGGCTCTGTTGCTGGACGAGATTCACACGAGGGAATAATGGGGACGACACCTCATCAGCAGGTGATCTTATCGCCAAAATGTCTGCGTCCGTTATATCAAAGGAAAAGGTTGTCTCTGAGGCGTCATGGTACATCGTAGCTGGAGGTGGTGTACTTCTTTCCGATTGATTCGCTTGCTTCTCAAGCGTTAATGCGCTTCCACTTTGACTTTTACCTTGCCTCGACCGATGGTCACTTAATTCAGGTAAAATAATCAGAGTCAATGATTCTGTCAAAGGTTCCGTGCATGGTAGAACTGGGACTAGTGCTAAGTCCAATCCGTTCATTCCATTCATTTCGTTAATGTGATTTTCACTTCCACTTCCATCGACGTAGCTTCATTTGATGTAATTTGTGTATTTAGTGTAGAAGTGGCAATACACATTTGCTCCACGGGGGTCTGTTGTGCCGCAGTAAAAATACTCACGGCATCGGACAAACTGTTATGCTTTGTCACACTCTCCTTGAGCTTAGTGCTACACGGGGAGGCGCTGGTCGGTGCGCTGAACGGTACACACACAACGCTTACCTTCGTTTTACTTGAGGTTTTTGATTGTAGCCGCTGCAGCTGTAACAAACGGTTTCGCATGTGTGGACCAACGCCCATAGGTGACACTTCACAGTCATTGGGCACTAGTTCCATTGCGCCTTCTCCGGCTTCTCCGGCGATCGGAGGCAGACTGGGCTGACTGAAACTCAGCACCGAATTCCGCTTTGCGCTCCGCGCCAGAAGTTCTTTCTTATAGACAAGTTGAAAAGTTAAAGGCACAGTGTCCAAAATACATTGATGCAGCTCCTCTCAGGAAGAACGGGTCTGCACTGACTCTCTGACTGGGCTGACTGGAACTCAGCACCGAAATCCGCACCGCGCTCCGCGCCGGAAGTTCGTTCTTATAAACAAGTTGAAAAGTTAAAGGCACAGTGTCCAAAATCCGTCGCTGCAGCTCCTCTCAGGAAGAACGGGGCTGCACTGACTCTCTGGGCCTCATTACATGGTAGGCGGTAAGGGTTTACCGGTACCGGTATTTTACCGGTACCGGTAAACCCTTACCGCCTTACTACGAGGTCCCTTTGCGAGTTGGTACATTAACGCCTGCTTTTAGCAGGCGTTAAAAAACGAACCCGCCAAGGGACCGGGGTGCTAATTACGGTACCGCAAAAATGGGAATGGGGAAGGGCAATGGAGGAAGGAGGAATTACCGCCTTCCCAACCTTGGAATAGGGCGGTAATTCCCCTTTCCTCCAAGGCGGTACCGGTAAATTACTGGCATGAACCATGGCGCTAATAGCGCCATGGTTTACCGCCTACCGTTTAATGAGGCCCTCTGACTAGGCTGACTGGAACTCAGCACCGAACTCTGCGCCACGCTCCACGCCGGAAGTTCTTTCTTATAGACAAGTTGAAAAGTTAAAGGCACAGTGTCCAAAATCCGTCGCTGCAGCTCCTCTCAGGAAGAACGGGTCTGCACTGACTCTCTGACTGGGCTGACTGGAACTCATCACCGAACTCCGCCACGTTTGCTTCTCCATGTGGTAGTAATGCGAATCAGATGTCAGCTTCTCTCTCACACTTGCTGGATATATTTGAATCGTCCAAATGCAACTGACTAGTAGAATCCTTTATTGAACCAACACCACGCAGAAGTAAACCAGTTGCAAAAGTGGCGTTATTGTGGCATTATTGTAAACCAAAATCACTTGGTAGCGGATGGAATGATGGTGTTCACCAGCTCCTGGCCACGATGCCTCCAGGGTTCCCGCTCTTGCCTCGCCTTGGAAAGACGAGTAGATGGAGGGCGCCTGACACGTGAAATTGGCTTAGGGAATTCTCATTTTGGGCAGTAACATTTTTTGAGGCCGACATCACTGCATATTCCATTGTTGCATTTATACTCCTATTCTGGGGCTAGGAATGTACAAAATAAAATGGATAGAAACACTCATGGTTGCATGACCACTTTGATTCGGGCCAATCAAAGCATGCCGGGTTCTATGCAGTCCCATGCTATCATTGTACTTTACAGTATCCCAGGCTTGAGAGAGGGGAGACCAGACCCATGGGAAACAGAGGCAAGGTCTGCTGGACCGCCAAGTGCATCCCTGCATGAAACTAGAAGGGGATCAGGGATTCTTCCACGGCATGACTCAACCATGCAAATTCTGCAGGTAGGGAGAATCTGCCCACTGAAATCCATTTGTGTGGACTGATTCACTTCCAAAAATGTCCACAAACTCAAAATTATTAATTGACACTCGAAATTAGAGACAATGGGCCTCATTACGACCCAGGCGGTCCGGAAATAACGGTGGCGGTAAACCCGCCGCCACCTTTGTTTCCGGACCGCCTGATCCCGACTCCTGCAGGCGGGAGGTGATGTTCCCGCCAGGTTTCACCTGGCGGGATTAACATCGCCCGCCTGCAGACGGACGAGGAAACACCGGCAGCATTACGAGATGCTGCCGGTGTTTCCATGATCCCCATTCCCATTGAGTCCCATGGGACTCAATGGGAATGGGGATTAACACCATTCCGCCTCCGTGATTCCCGGAAAACCGGGGTTGTAATGCCCCGGTAATTCCGGGAATCACGGAGGCGGAATGGTAATACGAGTCTGCCGGTAACCAGGTGGTTTTACCGCCTCGGTTACCGCCGGACTCGTAATGTAATTTCATATTTATGTCTGAATGCTGAAGAACTGTCTCTGTGATTTTCTTTCAAGTATAGGTCTAAATAATTGTAAATGGCAGACAGCTCTTGCTCAGTTAAGCGACTGCTGTCTCCTCTCAGCCATGGGAAATTGTTAACAAGAACAAAGGGAAACCACCTCAAAAGCCTGTATTACTCGATCCGTTCCCTTGTGTAATTTAGACGGAAATTCAGTTACCCATATAGTTTGCTCTGTTTTATGTGTCAAAGGTACAGCAATGATTTACATGCTGTGCTGATTTTTTTTCTTTTAATCATTCCTCATATTGGAAAATTATAAAGATTAAATAATGTCCAGGAAACATCGGGCACTTGTTTGAGGCATCCTGGTGAACATGGCTGATAAAGTAAACAAATGTAGTATTCCTTTACCGGGGTGGGTTATTAGTATATTTTAAAAAGAAAGGGTTTGATCTTTTCATGTAATTACATGTGCTGTTTTATTTATAGAAGCTTGATTGGACTTTTCTTTTATTTTGGTACCACAGAACTATTGTTTGGATGCTTCTTTTCTGCCTCCTCTTTAATAGTATGGCCTGCCCTCAGCTCACATCCCTCCTGAAGAGTATAGCCTGCCCTTGAATCACAACCCTCCTGAAGAGTGTGCCCGGCTCACATCCCTCCTGAAGAGTATAGCCCGCCCTCGGCTCACATCCCTCCTGATGAGTATAGCCTGCCCTCGGCTCACATCCCTCCTGAAGCGCATAGCCTGCCCTCATCTCACATCCCTCCTAATGAGTATAGCCTGCCCTTGGCTCACATCCCTCATGAAGAGCAGGGCCTGCCCCCGGCTCACATCCCTCTTAAAGAGCACAGCCTGCCCCCGGCTCACATCCCTCCTGAAAAGCATAGCCTACCCTCGGCTCACATCCCTCCTGAAGAGCATAGCCTACCCTCGGCTCACATCCCCCCTGAGGAGCATGCCCTGCCTTCAGCTCACATCCCTCCTGAAGTGCCTAGCCTGCCCTCATCTCACATCCCTCGTAATGAGTATTGCCTGCCCTTGGCTCACATTCCTCCTGATGAGTATAGCCTGCCCTTGGCTCACATCCCTCATGAAGAGCAGAGCCTGCCCTCGGCTTACATCCCTCCTGAAGAGCATAGTCTGCCCTTGGCTCACATCCCTCCTGATGGGTATAACCTGCCCTTGGCTCACATCCATCCTGATGAGTATAGCCTGCCCTCGGCTCACATCCCCCCTGAAGAGTATAGCCTGCCCTTGGCTCACATCCCTCCTGATGGGTATAGCCTGCCCTTGGCTCACATCCATCCTGATGAATATAGCCTGTCCTCGGCTCACATCCCCGCTGAAGAGTATAGCCTCTCCTCGGCTCACATCCCTCCTGAAGAGCATAGCCTGCCCTCGGCTCACGTCCAGCCTGAAGAGCATAGCCTGCCCTCGGCTCACATCCCTCCTGAAGAGTATAGCCTGCCCTCAGCTCACACCCCTCCTGAAGAGTATAGCCTGCCCTCGGCTCACATCCCTCTTAAAGAGCACAGCCTGCCCCCGGCTTACATCCCTCCTGAAAAGCATAGCCTGCCCTCGGCTCACAACCCTCCTGAAGAATGTCCTCGGCTCACATCCCTCCCGAAGAGCATAGCCTGCCCTCGGCTCACATCCCTCCTGATGAGTATAGCCTGCCCTCAGCTCACACTCCTCCTGAATTGTATAGCCTGCCCTCGACTCACATCCCTCTTGAAAAGCATAGCCTGCCCTTGGCTCACATCCCTCTTGAAGAGCATAGCCTGCCCCCGGCTCACATCCCTCCTGAAGAGCATAGCCTACCCTCGGTTCACATCCCTCCTGAAGAGCATAGTCTACCCTCGGCTCACATCCCCCCTGAAGAGCATAGCCTGCCCTCAGCTCACATCCCTCCTGAAGCGCCTAGCCTGCCCTCATCTCACATCCCTCCTGATGGGTATAGCCTGCCCATGGCTCACATCCCTCTTGATGAGTATAGCCTGCCCTCGGCTCACATCCCTCCTGAAGAGTATAGCCTGCCCTGGGCTCACATCACTCCTGAATAGCATAGCCTGCCCTCGGCTCACAACCCTCCTGAAGAATGTCCTCGGCTCACATCCCTCCCGAAGAGCATAGCCTGCCCTCGGCTCACATCCCTCCTGATGAGTATAGCCCGCCCTCAGCTCACACTCCTCCTGAATTGTATAGCCTGCCCTCGACTCACATCCCTCTTGAAAAGCACAGCCTGCCCTTGGCTCACATCCCTCTTGAAGAGCATAGCCTGCCCTCGGCTCACATCCCTCCTGAAGAGCATAGCCTGCTGTTAAGTTCAGTTCTTCGTGAAATAAGTGAACTGAGCCACATGTGGGTATAGTAGACTTTACTGGGATGACACAGGAGGTAGGTTTACATGAAGCAAGCAGATTAGGTATATAAGGAGGGAGAGACATCCACCAGCCCCAACTGACTTCGTGGAAACACAGTTCATCCATAACATTCCACACCAACATTCTGTCAGGGGCTCATACACACAGATCTATCAAGCAGGAGGGAAAGCACAAACATAACACATCTTCCCCCTTTATAAAATCAGGAAAACAACAGAGGAATTAGCAAAGGAACAATACTATAGAACTCTGTAAAAACGATCCAAGAAAGACATCTAACCCAGACCGTACTCTCCATCACCAAAACTTTCATACCAAGCAATATGCTCAGAGCAAAGCTGCTTGCTGAACTCCACCAAACCTTGAACTAGCTTACAAATAAGCTAAACTCCAACACATACTTTCAACCAACTCCGTAGCGGGCCCACAACGGACATCAAACACAGGGAACCAGCCCTCACAAGACCAAACCAAACCAACAACTCGGACACAATACCATCATCATCCATCATCCCTTAACAAGGTGTGCAAGGACACCATAAGAGGTTTAACACCTCCAACTGTATCTACCAACACAGGATACCAATTTCTACAAATAACAACATCAGCATATTTCACGCTCCCAAACTAGCGTGAGTGGGACACACATCCCAATACACTAGGACAAATGTCGGAACCACTAATCCCAACACAACTCAGCAACAGTGTAAGAACCTCAAATCACCACAATGCACCTAGTGCGATTACACCAAATCACTGAAATGCACCTAGTGTGAAGGATACAAATTTCACCAAACTTGCACCTTGTACCGGGACCACACGTCCCACCAAAACATCCAACTCATCAGAATGCACCTAGTGCGAAGGATCCAAGTTTAACCAAAACTCGTACCTTATTACCGGGACCACACATCCCATCACACACATCTCACTAAATGCACCTAGTGCGAAGGATACAAGTTCAACCAGAACTTGTACCTTTTACCGGGACCACGCATCCCACCAAAACACCATATTGTCAGAATGCACCTAGTGCGAAGGATACAAGTTCAACCAGAACCTGTACCTTTTACCGGGACCATCAGTCCCCCTAAAATTTGGCAACCACGCTCATCACAGCACCGAAGGACATTCACAGGTTCTCTTCATGCAAGCTTCGGTAAATTGAACATATAAGTATGGAAAACGAGAGTTATACACTACAAATCCGAGTCCATGTTCTCTATGATACCAAGTCCTTTAGCTAAGATGATCCTGTGGAAGAAAGATTTCATTAAACAATTATAACGCAGCATAAATTTCAACTTCACCTTTAATATTTCCCCACTAACAAAGGCCACGTCATATAAACTCATTAAACTCATACTCTCATTCAGGGACAACTGACATCCTGATCATCATACACACTGTCACAGTATACTTAACCTGTCCCCCAATTAGGCACCTCTGTGAGCAACTAGGCCCCACAGCATAACTTTTAAAATTACAGGCCTCACATGACATCTTAACTCTTCACAATATTAATACCACAATAACACTTTAGGATATCATCAAAGCAATTCATATCCTCTTTTTTTCCAAACGGAGAAAATCCTCCAATCAGCAGAGCGTCTTTAAAATTGTTGACACGAAAAAATAACTGGGTTGATATGTCATTGAAATTGTTGACACAAAAATAACTGGGCTGATATGTCAGCTAATCATCACATATCACATTTCTCCTCAAAAGACATGTGGCGTTTCGACAATAAAACATGGTTTTTTTTCAGTACCTTTTACAATCCAAGATTGCTGCATTCCTCTTCTCAAAAGCAGCATCACAGCCTTTACTGATGCCAGAAAAACATTGGGCACCTTTAACAAAACTCTAGTAAAAAAAAAACGCCATAACCTTCGGTCGCATCCATAGCTACAAAATAGTAAACCAGCAGGAAAGAGCTTCGCATTCGCCATGTACATTATTATTATTTTGGTGGCGAGCAAATGAACAAATCCCATGACAGTTCTCCGCTAGGCTAACATCACGGAAGCAGAGGCACACGCTGCATTGTCACGTTCCGTCACGCAGCAAGGTTCCTTTTTTTTCTTTTTTTTCTTGAGCTTCCACGCCACAACCGAACGTTGCAACTTCCAATTCTATGACAAGACAGGAGGCTCATATTATGCATTCTAATCTTTACTCTGAAACTACAGCAGCAAAGAAAAAACTTTACAAACAAAAAAAAGTTTAAAACAGAACTAAACAGAGTTCAATGTCAATGCAAGGGGGAACTCCCCAATCCATCATGGAGGACAGGTCATGCCTTGCAGGAGGCCAATGAGCAGGGACCCTTCCTTATATAAGTCCATTACTCTAAACCCAACCCCTCTTTCTTTGCTGCTGAAATCCACAGCTAAGTCTACTCCTCCTAGTTGTTGCCTTAGTGTGAAATTATGGAGTTTAGAGTGTTTTCTTTGAATGATATTGAAAGAGCTTTGGTGATTTATAACACTGTTCTGGAGAAATGGGCATTTCATGTGTGTTTGCATTACTTTACTGAAAGTCGCGTTTGCGCTCGAACGCTTTCCTCCAGTCCAGAGTGTTACATTGTAGCGGTGCTCAGTATGGAGCATTCCGCTCGTTAATGGTTTCTTGTTGCCTTTCTATAACGGCGTTCGCGCCTTGTTTACTTTAATTTAGTTGCAACTGGGCGGCGACGCGCGAAATGTTTTTCCCTCAAGAGAGGGTTTGTTTATTTGTTAAGCGGCGGTCTCCCCGGAACCAGCACGCTCGTTCCCTCAGTTTTGTTTTGTGACGCGCGCGGTCTGTTCAAGAAGCTCAGCTTCTTCCGGCGCGCGTCACGGCGGTCAAGACTGGCCTTGCAGGTCAATCAGTTCACACGCGTCGCGTGTGGGTTGTTTCCATTTTATACGCTGCTCGCGTATGAAGTCAGGAGGTTACAGGCTTTGCCTGCTTTGGGACCCGGCTGGGAGGCGGCTCGCTAGGGCCTTATTGTTGTTGGTGAAGCTCTTTAGTGAGCATTTCTACAGCGTGCAGCTGTCCTCTTTATTTTTTAAGTTGAACGCCATGTTTTCGTTGTTTGGGGTTTATTTCTGTTTAATATGTTTATTGGGTTTACTTTTTATATTATGTGCATATGAGTTCAGGAAGGCTTCTGTTGCAGCACAAGCGACATAGCTCAATAAGAGGGTTGCAGGTTTACCATGCAGAAGGCCCTGGGTTCGATACCCCCATTGGCGGTATACACATATGTATACGAGGGGTCACCTCGCAGAAACCACATAGGCCACCTCGCCGCCGAGCAGGTGGCTGCACCTATCCAGGGAAGATACTGACATCTGCCAACAGCAGCCCTTAAACAATGTGTGTATGTGTTTATATTTATGTATATGTATTTACTTGTGGATATATATATATATATATATATATATAAAGAATTGATTTTTTATTTTGTGTTTGAATTGATATTTCAGCTTATATTAACACTAGTTAGCCTACTGAAGAGCCTCATGCGATGCCAATCTGCTGCTATTTATTTACTTATTTATTTATTAAACACTGCACAGGGCATAGGGGATTTGCCTTCACTGTAGCTGCCATAGCCTGTTCAGTTTCAGGTTCTGCTTGAGTTCTAATTCGAGGTTAGCCCTCGTGTACTGATGGTTGCCTCATCCTGCTGGGATGCGCAGTTTGAGGTTCACATGCTCAGTGCACCCCTCCCTTAAACCTGGCAGGGTTTTTTGTTTAAGGGCTGCTGTTGGCAGATGTCAGTATCTTCCCTGGATAGGTGCAGCCACCTGCTCGGCGGCGAGGTGGCCTATGTGGTTTCTGCGAGGTGACCCCTCGTATACGGCTGGGTCCACACCCTGCTTGGGTGTACAGTTTCAGATACACTTACTCAGTGTTTTCCTCCCTTAAAGTCGGCAACTTGGTAATTACCTTAACCGGTGAGTGCCACATCCTGCGCAGTTTCAGGTTCTGCCTGAGTTCTAATGCGAGGTTGTCCCTCGTGTACTGCTGGTTCCACACCCTGTTTGGGTGAGCAGTTTGAGCTGCACTTACTCAGTGTTTTCCTCCCTTACAGTCGGCGACTTTGGTAATTACCTTTACCGGTGTGTGCAATAACCTGCTCGGTTCAGGTTCTGCCTGAGTTTTTTATGCGAGGTACCCCCTCGTGTACTGCTGAGTGTCACGCCCTACTCGGGCGAAGCAATTGGAGGTGCACTTGCTCAGTGTATCCCTCCCTTAAGGTCGCCAGTTTTGTTTAGGTGCTGCATATGGCAGTTGTCAATGTATTTTTTTTCTGTAAACATGCCGTATCCTGCTCGGTTTCAGGCTTTGCCTGGTTTCTATTGCGAGGTACTCCCTCGTGTACTGCTGGTTGCCACGCCCTGCTGGGGCGAGCAGTTGAGGTGCACCTACTCAGTGTACTCTTTGCTAAACAATATGTTTAAGTGTTGACTGGAGCACTTTTGCGTTTCCAGAATTGTCAGTAACCCGGATAGTTCAGTAAGTATCACCTTCTATAAGGGCCGGGGGTTCGGACCCTTGTGAGGGCGTAACCCCTCTTCTTTGGATATTTTAAATATTTTCAATATTTTAAATATTTTTTATATTTTATATTTATTTATTAAGTTCTTTAAAGAAAAGACTGCGAGGAGGTGGTTATAACAGACTCATGTGGGGGTTGTACCTTCCCTCTAGCCATCACTATGGTGTTAACCTTCGTCTTAGTAAAAATTCTGATTCCCTTTACCTTAGTTAGATTTGGGACAACTCAGTCCTTTCCTTATCTTTTTGCTTTCCCCAATAACAATTGCTCCACCCAATGCTCGTGCTGATTAAGCTGCAGAGAGTTTTTCTCTCGACATGAGGGGAAAAAATGATACTTTATGCCCCTTTTGAGGTCTGCTGGGCTTGACGCTCTCTTTAGTGGGGAAGTGTTCCCTTACTATTTGTCCCATTTGGACATTCTTTTACTATTTGAACTATTGGTGGAGACAAGCCAGCTCAAGGGTAACTGTTCAGTTTGTTGCAAGACACGTTGGACAACCATGTTCTGCTTGGATGAAATGTTTGGAAACACTTGCTGATTTCAGGTGGGTGAGTTGCCAAATAATAACTTTCTGGCGCCTGCCCCATGGGCTTCCTCCCAAAGCTGGGCCTATTGTTCAGCTGTCTGTCTGGCAGCGTGTTACAATTTCTCCTCTGCTCGAGGAGTATAGCAAGGCTTCGATATACTCAGGAGAGTTGTTTAGCCTCTTTTGTTATGTATATATATTTTCTACAGTGCAGCGAATGGAGTGCTGGCTTCACACCCGTGATCAGCCTACTGATGCAGGTTCCTATCTTGGAAGGGTATAAATCAGTTGTTTATCCCGCTGCAATCGATGAATATACACCTCACACCACACTGGTGGTAGTAGTGATGAGTAATACTAGTATACCTGAGGGTTCGTAGCACTATACAAGTGCTATTTTGCTATGGGTAATGTGCTTAATATTCCTTCCCTGATTACCTTAGTGGCCAGCTTAGCCTCACAAAACATGCAGAGACTCTGACCTCGGGGTCTGAGGGGCAGTGGTCCCAATATGCTTTCAAACCTTTTCCTTTACGGGGCATGATAATTACCCCAGAGTGCTTTCCCCCTCATTCCCCTTCCCGCCATCCTTGGGGAGGGTTGCATCAGGATATTACACCTCTTGGAGTATACCCGATGGTTTCTTTTTTCCTTTACAGGAATTCTGACTCGTGACCAGTGCAGACTCGCACTGAGCATTTCCCTCCCGTCAGTTTACTTCCTTTGCGCTAATGCCTGATATTTCCATAAGTTCATTTGAGCCCATTTCATGGTCAGGGGGTTGGTTGGAAGTGCAAGAGTGTATTTATTTATTTTGAGGGTGTAAAGCGAGGCTTTAGCGTGGTCCTCGGGGTAGCCTTCTTTTGGGTTGCAAGGTTTTCCTTAGATAAGTGGGGAAGGGTTCTCCTCCTTTGGGGAGGTTCAATTTCCCTTGGTGGGATAGAGGGGTTTGGAAGCGCTACTAATCTCCCATCCATGTCTGTCAGTGCGTTTCCCAGAGGGCTGGGATATATATATATATATATTTAGTTAATGACTTGTGTCGCCTAGTCTCCTGCATGGCAGGTAGACCTATTAGGTTTTCACAGGAGATTGTTGGTTGCAATAAGGTGCCAGCTCTGGGTGCTGGGAGCTTCAAGGTTCTTCAAATTGCATAAGGTAGAGGATAGTTCTCTTCTGGGGAGCGACTTCATTTAACTGATTAAGGATCAGTTCTTTACAGTTTAGAGTACTTGTTGAGACTTTGGAATTTAGAGGGTCCTCCTTCGGTTAGTTTATGATCCTCTAGGGGAGTCATGCCATGGAGGAGGGTACAGGATCAAGCATCGGGCACATCTGTACAGGGGTTCAGATTTCACTATAATGGTAGTGGTTGGATATAAGATACAATGTTCTCTTTGCCAAGTTTGGACTCTTATAGGTCAGGTTTGTAAGTATCTGCCTTTGTCATGGTAGCAAAGTCCTTCTTCAATAGCTTGGGTGGTCTGTTGGTCTCCGTTTTGGGTAATTTGGCATGTTAGCGGTCAGGTGGGGCCTGCTCTTCCATTCTGCTTCCGCCTCCAGAAGACATACCTTCTTTATTATATTCATATGTCTGTAGACAATTGTGGGTTAAGTCTATTGCTTTTCATCTCCGTTCAGGATGGGTCGTCCTATTACAGATTAATAAATGACCTTTTTACTCCCATTTTACCTTTTTATGGAGGTTTGTCTTCCCACTTGTTCCCCAGTGTAGTTATGTAACATGCCCTGTCTTTTATGCGATATCTTCCTTTAACGCATGAGATGGCCCATCCTACTAGTGTAGAAAACTTGGTTCAGTGTTTCCCCTCTTTGAACCAGTTGGGTTTGGTGACCTGTAAGGAAAGCTGGAATTGGCACATCTTCCAGTTGTTGGTCTGCAGGGGATTTGGCTATGCCTTATATGACAGTTATTAAAGCAGCCTAGTCTTGGGCAATTCTCTGGTGGCCAGTTGGTTGATTTATTGAAAGTATTTAAAGAATTTTCTTCTCCTATTATTGTATTATATTTCCTATGGTATTGATGATGTTGTGCTAGTAAGATGCAAGGGCTTTGAACTTGCATAATATGAGCCTCCTGTCTTGTCATAGAATGGCTAATCCCCCACACTAACGTGAGATGGGGGTTTAGATTCTATTAAAGACAAGGAGGCGATTATTATCCCACCGACCCACCCTGGGTATGATATGATATGACAGTTATGACACGCATGTACACAGATGTTTTAAGAAAGTACAGTCTTTGGTTTGTTGGTCTTCCCATACACCCACCCTTCTTGCTTGTTTTACAGCTACGAGTTGAGATTTTGAGCAGGAGGGTGGCTCACAGCTTCAAGTTATGGAGTGCGTGGTACGAGAGCTTCGCTGGATTTGCCTTCATCGTTTATCATCTGATCTGTGCAGTGGACGTCTGGTTCAAGACAGCTACAGAAAGAGGGGTTGGGTTTAGAGTAATGGACTTATATAAGGAAGGGTCCCTGCTCATTGGCCTCCTGCAAGGCATGACCTGTCCTCCATGATGGATTGGGGAGTTCCCCCTTGCATTGACATTGAACTCTGTTTAGTTCTGTTTTAAACTTATTTTTGTTTGTAAAGTTTTTTCTTTGCTGCTGTGGTTTCAGAGTAAAGATTAGAATGCATAATAATCGCCTCCTTGTCTTTAATAGAATCTAAACCCCCATCTCACATTAGTGTGGGGGATTAGCCATTGCAAATGTCACGGAGCACAATCACTAACACCTCCAGCATTCCACCCGACGTCATCAGTCGTCCTGTGCAGCTGAGGAGTACAGAGCTCAACTCAATAACGAACTTTGATGGAGGACGCTCAGTCCACCATTCAGGGCTGTCACAAACTTTCCAGAACAGCGCTCGCCTGAACGTGATCGCTTGAAGCACAATATCCATTCCCACATAAGCGGAGCTGTCTTTAGCTGGTAATCAATTAATGAATGCAATCTTTTGCTGCATACGCTCCTTGCCTTTATCCTTCCTGTACTGGCCTTACAGACACTCGTAGCAAGCCCCATTTTAATGTTGACACTGTGCGGCTCTCTTACAACACCAGACTGTTATCTCAGGCTCCAGGTCACTGCCTCCCTGACCTTATTAATCAGCGCAGTGGCCGTATGACATTTCCCACTAAGGTCCCTTAAGCCCCCCCTTTGTCTTTTAAAACGCAGTCAATGGCTCGCGTTAGTGAAGGGGCACGCTCACCTTATCACCAGGGGGTGGCCGGTGGATGTCTCCTCTGGAACTCTGCTTGTCAACGTAATGTCCCTTGCATTGCTTCCATTTCTTTTTCTTTTCGTTTTGCTTTACTTTTTCCCGTTTCTTCAGTACACGTTCCCAAAGTCCAAGCAAAATCCTTGTCGCCAATGTTAAGTTCAGTTCTTCGTGAAATAAGTGAACTGAGCCACACGTGGGTATAGTAGACTTTACTGGGATGACACAGGAGGTAGGTTTACATGAAGCAAGCAGATTAGGTATATAAGGAGGGAGAGACATCGACCAGCCCCCTCTTCTTCTAAGTTCAGGCCCCAACTGACTTCGTGGAACACACAGACACAGTTCATCCATAACATTCCACACCAACATTCTGTCAGGGGCTCATACACACAGATCTATCAAGCAGGAGGGAAAGCACAAACATAACACCTGCCCTCGGCTCTAATCCCTCCTGAAAAGTATATCCTGCGCTTGCCCAGGAATGGCTCATGCTACCTTAAAAAGGTGAAGGAGGTGTACCATTCATGTAGGGCAGGGGTGCACAACTGATTTTGACAGAGGGCCGAAAGTACCTTACATGATGGCTATAGTGGGCAGAAAAGTAAATGTGGGTGGGGCGATAGGCACGGTGGGGCGTGGCGTTGCAAGAGACTTTTTCAACCCCCAATTTTTATAAAACACATGGAAAAAGAATACGTTTTTGAGGTGTAATGATTTTTATTTGTATTTCAAACTTACATTTTGTACTACACATTTTCCATTGTTATCATTTATTTCTATTTAGTTATTGCATATCGTCTGTTTAAATTATATATATTTTATTGGCACTTGATTGGACATTCCATTATTTTGGAATGCTATACTTTGCTGTTTGGATTGCCCAAGAGAAGTATGGCCTTCGTTGAGTCAGGTTTCCACAAAAAGCAAAGGATGTACATCTCCTAACTGTGCCTGTTTTAGCTTTATTTTTGGGTTCACTCTTGGAGTGCGAGACTATGCCCCATGGGCCCCACCCCCCAACCAAACACTATGGCCCATGGCTCCCACCCCTCAACCAAACACTATTCCCCATGACATCCACCCCTCAACCAAACCCTATGCCCCATGGCCCCCACCCCTAAACCAAACACTATGCCCCATGACATCCACCCCTCAACCAAACACTATGCCCCAAGACACCCACCACTCATGCAAACACTATGCCCCAAGACACCCACCCCTCAAGCAAACACTATGCCCAAAGACACCCACCGCTCAAGCAAACACTATGCCCCAAGACACCCACCCCTCAAGCAAACACCATGCCCCATGGCCCCCACTTCCCAACCAAACACTATGCCCCATGGCCCCCACCCCCAACCAAACACTATGCCCCATGACCCCCACCCCTCAACCAAACACTATGCCTCATGACACCCACCCCTCAACCAAACACTATGCCCAATGGCCCCCACCCCTCAACCAAACACAATGCCCCATGGCTCCCACCCCTCAAGCAAACACTATGCCCCATGACACCCACCCCTCAACCAAACACTATGCCCCATGGCCCCCACCCCTCAACCAAACACTATGCCCCATGGCCCCCGCCCCCTACCAAACACTATGCCCCATGACCCCCACCCCTCAACCAAACCCTATTCCCCATGGCCCCCACCCCTCAAGCAAACACTATGCCCCATGGCTCCCACCCCTCAAGCAAACACTATGCCCCATGACACGCATCCCGCAACCAAACACTATGCCCCATGACCCCCACCCCTCAACCAAACACTATGCCCCATGACACCGACCCTCAACCAAACATTATGACCCATGGCTCCCACCCCTCAACCAAATACTATGCCCCATGGCCCCCACCCCTCAACCAAACACCATGGCCCCCAACCCCCAACCAAACACTATGCCCCATGCCACCAAGCATGCACCATGCATACATACTCATACATATCCCAACCCCCCACCCCTGCATACAAACTAACAAGTATACACCAAGCACCCATACAGACCCGAACCCCCACCCCAACTCAGCACACAAACTCACAAGCATACACCAATACACTATGCACCCATACAGACCCGAACCCCCACCCCCCAACTCAGCACACAAACTCACAAGCATACACCATGCACCCACACAGACACGAACTCCCCACCCCAACTCAGCACACAAACTCACAAGCATACACCAATACACTATGCACCCATACAGACCCGAACCCCCACCCCCAACTCAGCACACAAACTCACAATCATACACCATGCACCCATACAGACCCGAACCCCCACCCCCAACTCAGCACACAAACTCACAGGCATACATCATGCACCCATACAAACTTGAGCCTCCCAACTCAGTACAGAAACCCACAAGCATACACCATGCACCCATACAGACCTGAGCCCCGCAACTCAGCACACAAACTCACAAGCATACACCATGCACCCATACAGACCCGAACCCCCCACCCCCAACTCAGCACACAAACTCACAAGCATACACCAATACACTATGCACCCATACAGACCCGAACCCCCACCCCCAACTCAGCACACAAACTCACAAGCATACACCATGAACCCATACAGACCTGAACCCCCCACCCCCAACTCAGCACCCAAACTCACAAGCATACACCATGCACCCATACAAACACGTGCCGCCCAACTCAGCACACAAACCCACAAGCATACACCATGCACCCATACAGACCTGAGCCCCCAACTCAGCACACAAACTCACAAGCATACACCATGCACCCATACAGACCCAAACCCCCCACCCCCAACTCAGCACACAAACTCACAAGCATACACCAATACACCATGCATCCATACAGACCTGAACCCCCCACTCCCCAACTCACCAAACAAACTCACAAGCATGCACCCATATATACCCCGGCACCCCACCCCCGCATCTCAACATACACTGAACGTGCACACAACAGCAACAAACATTCAGGCAGACCCGACCCCCCTACCGCTCCCCCCAGCATCTCAACATACACTCCACTTGCACACAAACACATTCAGGCAGACCCGACACTCACCCCACCCCCGCATCTCAACATACACTGAACGTGCGCACAAAAACAAACATTCAGGCAGACCCAACACACCCCACACCCGTATCACAACATGCACTTTCACACAACAACAAACATTCAGGCAGACCCGACAACCCCATACCCCCCAGCATCTGAACATACACTGTTCTTGCACACAAACACATTCAGGCAGACCCGACACACACCCCACACCCGCATCTCAACATGCACTTTCACACAACAACAAACATTCAGGCAGACCCGACACCCCCTTACCCCTCAGCATCTGAACATACACTGCACTTCCACACAAACACATTCAGGCCTACCCGACACACACCCCACCCCTGCATCTTAACATACAGTGAACTTGCACACAAACTCATTCAGGCAGACCCGACACCCGCCAACCTCCGCGTCTCAACATACACTGAACTTGCACACAAACACATTCAGGCAGACCCGACACCCACCCCCCAAATCTCAACACACACTGCACTTGCACACAAACACATTCAGGCAGACCCGACACACACCCCACACCCGCATCTGAACATACAAGCAGCACAAAGATCCGACACACACACACACACACAAACAAACATCCCCCCTCCCAAAAGAATCTGTACTTACTGGATGACGTGATGGAAGGCAGGCTAGCTGGAATGCTGACGAGGGCCGATACTACGGCTGCCGTGGCAAGGCTGAAATGACTTCCGGCATCAAGCCTTACTGGTCACGCCAGCCGTAGTGCTGGCACTCCATTGGTGCAGCACACACGCCCTATGTGGCTCGTTAGAGGTACGTGGTTCGTGTACCCTGAGCCAATAAGGGCCAGTGTTTTGTCCGGCCCGGAAGACAACAAAGACTTTTCCTAATGGAGGGCGGACGATGCTGCTTGCAGCCCGCCCTCCCTTAGGAAAGTGTTTGTTGCTGGCGGGCCGCACAAAACGGCATGGCGGGCCGCAACTGGCCCGCGGGCCGTATGTTGTGCACCCATGATGTACGGCCTGTCTGTTTCACCTTTATAATTGAGATCACTGTTGGCTGGGTAGTAGTGTGGCGATACTGTCAAATCCAATGTTTTCTATGAAAAAGTGACCAAATATTTTTTCTAATTTTGTTACCGAAAAAAAACGTTTTTAATAAAAATATATGTGGGGGTGGCATAAGGGATATTAATAATGGTAGGGGGAAGGAGGGGAGGCTGTGGGGTGTCTCCCACCGCAGTACAAAAAAAATTTGGACACTTCACTCTTTTGAAAACATGGTTTCGGTCAAATCACTTACATCTGTAGTGTGGTGCTGAGTAGGAGTTTAGAAACCACTACTAACCCCTGTACTCTTGTAGAGCAGTAGTTATTTCATCGCTCTCATTGAATACTCATGCCGTCATAAGGGCTGGATTACAAGTTAAATATGCATTCCAATTGCAAATAGAGATGATTGAGTGATGTCATGTGAGGGACGGCCCACCTACGATTACAATGGATGCACCAAAGTCAAATCGAGCATGACTAACAATCCTTTTCTCTGCTACGCTACGCTTCACGAAACTTGAAGTGCTCTTATGCTCTCATGCGTTGGAGCTTGGTGTTTTCGGGCTGGAAGATGCGAAATGGCTCAGGTATTATTGGGTTGTGTGCCTTTTAGCAGAGGCGTAGCCAGGACTGTCTAACAAATGGGACCTGAAGCTAATACAGCTGGGCCCACCGCAGTGACATTAACATCAGTAAATTCCCACACAGTGCTGCTGAGTGGGCATTTCCAGATTCTCGGTGGGCCTTGCCCACTCAGGCACTACCCTGTCTATGCCTCTGCTTTTAGTTAGACCTTGCTAGATTACAAACGATGGTAACAGGGAAAGCCACTATACTATTCAGGGGTGGACTGGTCTACTGGTAACCATGGAGATTTCTCGGTAGGCCTCTGCACCCTTAGCCTCTTTTGTGTTTAATTTCAAAAAAATGTCATAGGGAATGGGTCGGTCTTACAAAAAATGAGTAAAATGGCACCAGTTTGAACATTATTCCCAGGTCCTCTTTTGGTTCCCAGTCCACACCTGATACTATTAAATATCCTGCCTCACATAACCCAGTGTGATTCAGCAGCTCACAGCAGTTGGTTTTCCGGTTCTATGTTATTATTTCGATTTTTGTAGGTCGCCTGACCAAAAGACCGATGTTTTACGGACGTTTTTAGGTTGCCTACAAGAATGGAAACAATTATTGTTTCAGCCTCACACCGTCTCTTCTCGGTTTTACTCAGAAACGGGGGGTTTCAACCCCTGAAACCTCCTCCCTCAGCCCTTGCCACATCTCTCCCCTCCCAAGACCCCCCTCCAAAACGCACAGAAACACACCAACATGTACACAGAACACACACACACAAACACACAGACATAAACGTACCCGTTATCCCTTGTGGCTGCTTCCGGGTCCTGGCATGCCTGTCAGCCCCTGTGCGTACTCGTGTGCATCGCAGGGGCTGGCAATTCGATTTAGAAAGACCGCTCTGTGCGGTTTTTCTAAATGTAATTCATTTTTTTGAAAGCGGTCTATTGACCTAATACCAGGTGTTTTTTTTGCAGGGGTGAACTGGGAACCGAACGAGACCCTGGACATAATTTTTTTAAGTCACCCCATACATAGTACATATTTTCAGCAAGCCTAACCCTTTTCCTATGGACAAATTTGAAAATCACATAGGTTATCACACAAAAGAGTCCCTGGGTGCAGAGGTATATAGATATTGCTCAATATCTAACCTGCCTCTACTCAGCCTTTCATCCTTCTTAGGCTGATGAAGTTGACCTTAGGGCCCTGTAGGAACGTGCATGTAATGGATGGGTTCCCACAGAATAACTCTGATTCCAAATAACCAAACCAACTCAGGAAGATGGCAATGTACTGTTTTATTAACAATTATCTAAAACAGGGAGTTTACAACGAACATCAACGGGCGAACACTCAGGTTCTCTCAGCGACTTTTACACAAACCATAGTTTTTATTTCAAAAATATGTCAGAAGTGACTACATACTATGTGGCAAATAGTGAAAAATTATCGAGATTGGCTAAAAGGAGACATCTATGTATATCTTCTACAGGGACTAGGATTGTAATTGGCTGCCCACTATCACGTGGATAACATGTGCCTACCTCTAAAATATGTAATCTTCAAAAACATTAGATACACGGTTTCTCATTGGTCTTCAAACTATAAGGTCCTTTGATACATGGATTAATATTATTGGTTGGCAGGCTTGTTCCAGGACTGGAACATTTGTTTCACTTAGCAGCACGTAAGCCCAGACCCAGGTCCAAGGAGATGAGCATGGCATTACCGACCCAACCAATTAGCCCAGCATCTCTCATCACCCATGCCTTCTGCCATGAAGACTGTCTTTGAACTTGGCCTTGCAAAGTATCCTTGTCTTTAGGATCCATGGGAGTGAGAGAACTCACTATCGTGTTCCAGGACTCCAAGTCAAAACTCTATTTCATCTTTGGCCCACGTGACACGAGACCACAATTTGGTAAATTTTGAAGGTTTTTAATGCTCTAAAGACTTGTCAGTCTTGGTGTTCTTTCCTTGCACCTTAACAAGGGATGATTCATCCTTTGCATGTTTTTCCCTTTCCAGAATAGATAGCCGACCTTGGATGCTTTTGTCTTGACTCCAGGCCAGACCACCTCGCCATGCGGCTCCACGATTCTTCTTATTCTTGCTGCAACACAGTTTCCCTTCCCTCTTCATGGGTCCTGGCTTACTAAATTCGTGATACCAATGTCCAGCTTCTATACAATGGCGGCTGTACCTGCAATCTATTTACTACGTATTGCCAGCTTCTATTATAAATTAGGCTTCCTTGCGTTACAGCATCTATACAATTATTGAACGGATGATTTTCTGCAGCACTTCGTGCACGTGTAATCTTTTTCTTTGTAAAATTTCTGTAACTCCTCGGTGGTGCCATTCCAGATGACTACAATGTCGTCTATGTAGCACCTCCACGTGCGTATATTTTTAACATACAGATTTTAGCTGCACATGATTTTAGAGAGTTCAAAAGCCTCCATATACAGATTGGCTATGCTCAGTGCCATAGTTGCCCCCATAGCTGCCCCATGGATTTGTCTGAAAAATCCACCATTAAAGTGAAAATAGTTCGCCATCAGGGTCATTTCCACACACCAAAGTATGAAGGAAACGGGTGTCGTTCTGGTACCATGATCTTGAAGTAATCTCTTGTCGAGCATCTCAATGGATGCTTTCTGTGGGATACTAGTATACAAGGCGACCACATCCAGCCCAAGTAATATATCCACAGCAGGATCAAAGGTGTCCCTTCCACCTCTTTGATAGTTTGGGTGGTGTCTTCTATGTACGAGGTCATAGAGCGTACCATTGGTTGCAGAAAAGCATCTGCAAAGAATGACAGCGGTTCCAACACTGAGTTGACTCCTGAGACGATGGGCCTCCCAGGGGGGTCTAGCATTGACTTGTGAATCTTAGGCAACATATACACCTGGGATTTGAGGTTTGTCCTTGATTAGAAAATCAGCCTCTTTCGCAGAGATTATTCCCCTTTGCTTTGCTTTAGCAACTTTATGCGAGATGGTTTCTTGAAGTCTTTAGGTAGGGTCTTCTGTGAGGGGTTCATAGCAATTGAGATCCAAGAGTTGCCTATTACACTCTCTTATATAAACTTCTCTATCTTGTAATACAATTGCTCCTCCCTATTCCGCATTCTGGATGACCATTTTTCTGTTGTTTAATAGATCCATCATTGCTGCATTTTCTTTCTTACTGATGTTATTAAAAGTTCTTTTCCCCTTTGATTTTTTTTTCGAGGAGATCCAGGTCATGCAAGACCCTCTTTTGAAACACTAGTGCTTCTGCACTTTTATCGCTTGAGCCGGTATGCAAAATAGTGAATTGTTGTGAAGGCCTGTATCCGAATCTTCCAGTTCTTTGTCGTGGAAATTTTGGTGTAAGTGTATTTTTCTCATGAATTAAAAAAACTCCTGACAGAAAATAAAGGGGTTGTGTGAGTTAGTTGGTACAAAACCCACCCCTCTTTCCAAGACTCTTGGTTCTTCTTCAGTTGGACAGTAAGTGGATAGGTTTACCATAATGCTTGCATGCTGCGTGTTATTCGCAGTTCTACATCCCACGCTTCAGGGCCCCTCTCTAAAAAATGCTGGTCGCCGTTACCTCTTCTTCCTTGGTTCCCGCAGTTACCGTTCCTTCTACCACATGAGTTGTTGCGTCTTCCTTGTTGGCGGTGATTGTATCTGCCACGATTGGATGCTGTGTCGCCATTGTTACTTCTGTCACTCGAACTGAACAAAGTAGTTCTAAATCTGACTCTTATTTTGTGCATCCCCAATGTTACTAGACGCATCATCTACTTGTTCTATCACGTAATAGTTATCCTGTGTATACCGGAAAGCCTTTTCGTGGGTAAAATTTGTGACTTCCTTATTCATACGTCGGACTCTGTCTCTTAGAGTCTCTTCTTTGAAGTTGTTCATTTCGAACAATATTGCATCTATTATTTTTTTTATAGAGGTCTATGGGCACAACCTTTTGGATCTCTTCCTCAAGTGTTTTCCATTCTATGAGGATCTTTTCGGTCATTTCTGTGGCAGTGTCTATTATTAGAATAATCCAATCTCAATCGCATTTGTTGGCCACATAACTCCATTGTATAATGAAATTCTTATTGTCCAGGAAGAGCCTCGGTTCGTTGCGCACTACAAGTGCCTGTGGGAGTGTGCCTTTGCACAAATTTTCGAGCATGATATAGCCATGAAGCTCTGTTCTTATTAGCCTCTTTTTTAGCTGGGTTTGTTCATCCCGGTTTGTCACATTGGTCACCTGTGACAACCCTCCTAAAAAGGAAGCTTTTTCCAATAAGTCTGTGACATATTTTTCATCCTAACTTTTACATCTCTCCAGCGCCATTGTTAAGGGCTGGGGCAAACCTGTCTCTCAGGGAAGCTTGCATGGTTGACAAACACTGGGTCCGTTTAACACACACTAACTGTGTCACAGAGACCCATCCTGGTCCTTCAGGTGTCAATAGAAACAAACTATGTCAAGTACCACAGGTACCCAAATCCTATGCGATGTACACCAAAACCCAAACTCTGGGCATGGCCTCACGGTCAAGTGACCATACCAGAAACAAACAACAACCACAAGAGGCCTGAGGGAAACAAACCCACAAACGAACCCTCTGACAGGTTCTTAAACCTTTACTAGCAAACAACAAAATGTTTGTGGGCGACAGACCTGTTTGAGGGGAAAATGTATCTTACAGACCTGGCAAGATAAAGAAGTAATTCTTATCTCTATGTTATCAAAACTTACATCTTTTATTTATTAACACGTAGCATTAAAAAGAAGCATTAATCTTCTCTTGCTTCGTGCAATTAAATTATTGCAAAATAACAGTGCAAAAACAGACAGTTGGTTGATGAAAAAGTGCAAATCTGGATCTTCCACTGATCACAATAAAGTGTCTCGTACTGTGCAAACAAAATTAGGGAAGGAAAAAGCTTAACCGGTTCTCAGCGCAAGTGAACACTTTCTAATCTCCCAATTAAGTTTAGGTTAGACCTTTCCCAGCAATACAAGTTACACTTATGTATCACCTGTGAGGTACAGTTACAACCAATGTCAATGGGTCAGAAGAGTATGCAGGGAGCCAGGACAGCCAAAGTCACTTTGCACAATGTCTATGGTTGCGGACACACTTCTTTAGATAGCACAAAGGTCTTGCACAATGTTTTAAGAGAGTTTGTAGAAAAAGAATCACTGTTGGACCACAAGCTGTTAGGCTTGTGAAGGCCAAAGCTGCAAGCAACTCTGCAAAAAGCAGCTAATGCAAGACTCCAGTGAGAACAAGCAAGCTAAAGACACAAGAAGGAAGTATCCCTATAGTCAAGACAGTACCTTAGGCTGGAAGAAGAGGACCCAGCTGGCTTACATTCTGGTTGCAGTTTTGCAGGTCCTGGGTTCCTGGGCCTCAATCGTGAGGACAAGAGGGAGGACGACTGGAGGACTCCTGCACTGCAGCTCGAAGGTGGTCGGTGGCTACGGGCTCTTTCCAAATCAGCAGCACTTTGTGGTTTCAGCTACCGGCAATAGCACCACCGTGGTGCTTGGATACTTGTTGGGCTCCCCTTGCTTCTGGGGTCCACCACTCTGTTGAGGTGGCTCAGGCTTGGGTTGTCCTGCTTCAGGAGGGTCCTCAGGATTTTCCTGGAGCTAGGGTCCGGGTTAAAGACGATGCACTCGTTTCTGGGTTTTCTGACCCCTGGCACTCAGTTGCAACAGCAGCAAGGAAGTACAGCCAGCAGGGAGAGGGGCTCCAACAAAGTTTGTCTTGGGGTCAGTTGGTCCCACCAACTCAGGGGAAGTAGTCGTCCATTCCGGGCTTCTCTAGTTGATAAGTAATTGGAGCTTCAGCACTGCAGCAGGAATTCACCTGGCAGTTCCACGGTCAAGGAGGGTACAGCAAGCTTCTCTTCCAGTTTTTTTCATTAGATGTTTCTTCCAGTGGTCGACTCTGCCTTTTGTTCAAGAGGCTTCGCCTTTTATGCAGGTTTCTCCCATTCATGCACAGCCTAGCTTTCACTTACACAGCAGGGCGGCTGTCCTGCAAGAACAGCCAGCCAGTCAGCCAATCACAACTAGGTGCATTCAGGAAACCAAGGAGACAGGCACCTCCCTCGCTTCCTGCCCTGCCAGACACACTGGAGCCAGAGGCGGGTTTCAGCACTGAAGCCCGCCAAAGGAAAAATGAACAATAGGGTTAAAGCTGGTTTGGCGTGCAGAGTAAAACCCAAGAAAGACCTCACAAGCAAGAAATTGAGAAAAAAGAAGACCAGGGCCATTTTGCAATACTGCAGCTGAGGATTCAGCCTGCAGTAAAAACCCACAATGGTGGGAAAATTAAACCACTGCCACCAGCCATTAAATGTAGTGAGGATAACATAATAATGCTATATGAGTAACTAGGAAAAGGGACTACTTAGTAACCCCCAGTACTTCCACATAAGATGGGGTTTACTGGACCAACATAGAAAAACAGGTAAGTAAAGTCATTGTCACTTTACTACTCTTGGGAACAGTAGTTTACCCAAGAGAAGGTATTTAAACCTTAAGAGAAATCCAAAGGTCTTCTCTGTGATACTGCATTGAAGGTGCTGTGTATCACAATACAAAAGGTAGATGCCTATGGAGTTTGTCAGACTCCAAAACCAAAAGAAACACAGAGTCTAAATCAGATCGAAAATGCTGAGAGAGTGAGAAAAAGGTCTCAGTCACTCCAGGATAAAAATGAAAAGGCCCAAAGTCCAGCAAAATAGCTGACGGTCTCTAATGTTGAAGGGAATTAGCACAGAAATGAGAATTCTCCCTAACAGCCTTTCACTTGCTACCACCTTGAATTCTCCATTTAATCTGTCTTACTACTGCAGCACCCGAATGCCTTTCTGATCAATTTTCGAAGAACCATCAATAAAAGGAATCTCCCCTCCTGCCAAAGCATTCTCCTTCACACAGGGCACGTCATCATTAAATTCAACATAATTGACACAGTCATACACATGATCACCTTCTTCTAATGGCTCAGCTATGAACGTGGCTGGGTTCACTATTGTACATCTTACAATTTTAATCGTAGGGTTAGAAATCATTACCTCGTAAGCTCACGCTCTTTGGGGTGTCAATGTGCCCTTTGGTTTCTCTAAAATGGCAAAGAAGGCATGCTCTACGTAAAGGGTCGTAGAGAAGACCATGACTATACTTGTGTACTTCTCAATTTCAAACACGGCAGCTGCCAAAGATTGTTTGCAAGGGAAGTGTCCTCTCATAACTGGCTCTAAAATCCCACTGTAATACGCCAGAGGTTTATACCCCAATGTGGTTCTTTGTTTAAACACTGCTGTCATGACTGTCCCATTTGTGTGTGAAAACAAATACAATTCCTCAGCATAATTGGGAATCCCTAAAACAGGGGCTGTACAAATTGCCCTTTTCAATTCTTCAAATTCCTCCTTTATTTATTCAGTCCATTCTAGTTGCATTTTACCAACTTGTACTTAGTTTAATGCTTGCAGAAGCGGTGTTGTGTATGTGTTATAATCAAACACCCAGGCTCAAACATAATTGCACAAACCCAGAAATTGTTGCATCTTTCTCACTGTGTTCGGTTTTGATGTTTTCATGATTTCCTAAGCTCTCTCAGGTGTCACTTTCTTTACTTCATGCAAAATTAACTGGCCTGTGCATAGCACCTCTTCTTGGCAGTACTGTAACTTCTCCTTGTCCACCTCATATCCTTTGTCTGCTAGAATAGTCATTAATCGGATGGAGTCCTGTCTGCACTCATCCTCTGTTTTACTGCAAATCAATAGGTCATCTACGTACTGTATCACCACACTTTCAAGATCGATATTGCCTAGATCCATCCATAGGACTCTGTTAAAGATCAATGGGGACTAATAGTACCCTTTAGGCAGCCTCGTATGTTTTAGTCTTTTTTGGCGAAACATAAATAAAGTCAAGTCTTTTGAGTTCTTTTTCAAATCAATCACCATAAAATATCGAGCTTCCACTGGGATACTGCACAATATTGTCGCCGGATTAGGAACTCAAGGAAACTTAGTATCTACAATCTGGTAAAGAGGTCTAATATCCTGAATAAATCTCCACAAACCCCCTATAGATTTTTTTATTGGATACACTGTGGTATTTCATGATGACTCTGATGGCACCAGAATTCCCTGATTCATCAGTGCTGAAATAGTCTGAAATATCCCTTCATCTGCTTTGCGAGACATGGGGTACTGTTTTGGTTGGGGTAGAATTGCTCCTGGCTTAAGCTTTATTTTAACCTCCCCTATCCCTTTTAACAAACCTACATCATAAGGGGTAGTGGTTCATAGGGCACTTGGCACCTTTTCAAGATCCTCCTGACGAAATGCTGGTCGCTGCCGCATTATCGCCATTCTCTGTGGGACTTTTCTCTATCATTATCCAGTATGTGATAATCATGAAGAACACCACTTCGTCATCTGTTCGTTCCTCCCTGAACATGTCGTTATCGGTTATGTCAGTCAATATATACCCCTCCTCAAGAGCTATCACTGTTCTCCATGGTCTACCCTCATAGTCTATCCCTTCAAGCATTGCCATCTATTTTCATACTATAGCTGCTTCCAGCTCTATAGGAATAGTCTGCCTACCTTTCTCATACATAGGTACCTGTGGTCTGAATAAAACCTCATCAGGTATCCTCACAATCTTTCCTACCAGACCAGGTGAACATGTCAGCAAAATTCTCACCCCATATAGAAAAATCTCTGGATCTATTGGAATGCCCTGCAGAGCCACTTGTCCGGTCAACGCCAGTTTAAACAATCCTATGTTAAAATAGTGTATTCCTGGAGTGGAGCACACTATTCCTTGATCAGTAAATGAAATTGTCTTGTTAAGTTTCATTAAATCTCTTCCTAACATGTTAATTGGCGTCGCTCGTGAATACAACAAAGGGACAGATATGTCACACTCTCCTATGGAGACCGGTAATTTATCAATAAAAGGAACTCGACTCGTAGCTCCAGAGAACCCTTGAGCATTCATGGCAATACCTGACATTGGATATTTTCCCTCTCATATACACAAATGGGTTGCCCCAGTATCTACAAGAAAAGAAAAGGTTTTGCCTCCTATCGTCACATCGACTCTTGGTTTCTCTTGAGGGTCAAGTGTCACAGATAATACTGAACACATCAAGTCACCCTGTGAGCTGTCCTACTGTGGGCACAAGATCATCACCGTCCCTGTGAAAGGATGTCGTCCTACCACAGTGACACCTCCTGTTCTTAGTGTCAACACTTGTCCTGTGTTTGCATACTGCTGTGTATGCATAGGGGTTTGTTGTGACTGCCCTTGTGGTGGATTCATTTGTCCTTGTCCCTGCTGTTGCACCTGCTGTACTTGTGGTGCTTGTGCCTGATAAGATGTGTGATCTTGGCCAAAGCACTTTCTGATCTGTGTACTGTATGGCAGAGGATAAACTGCCCCCTTCTGGAAAACTGGCCATTTTGTACATTCCCTCAGCTCTCGCATGTGCATGCAATATCTCCCGTTATTCCACAATTCCAACATACTGGGAAAGATCTTCTGGTAAACCCTCCTTGGTTATATCCTCCCTGAACATTCTGGTTCTCGTTTTGTGCGTTTTGAAACCAACCTTGGTTATTCTAAAATCTGACTCCTCTTCCCCTATAACCCATACCTCTGCTTCGTGGCGTAAACCCATACCCACCTTGGTTCATCAGGCGCAAATTATTCACCTGTGATGCACCCATTGCTTTCTGCATTCCCAATCCTTCTCCGCTTGTCAGTACCACCCCTTCTATGTCAAATTTTCTTCTTGTTTTTCTCTTGTAGTAACCGACAATGGTGCACTATTTTCAACTGTATCTCAGCCCACAGCTTCACTTCCATCCCCACTTGTTTTTTCATGTGTCTCTGTACTTGTTCTGGCAACCACTAACATAAAATATGGTAAAACAATGCCACTGTCTTTTCCCACGGCTCACGTGATTCAATCTGCAATTTCTCTTGAATATCCTGAATGTAAGCAATCATCCTCTTTCATTTTGCGTGTCCTAACTGCACCCATATCTAATGTGTCCAGATATTGTACCCTGAGAGCCCTCCAAACGTCTGCTCTACAATTATTGAATGGCGCTCCGTCATGTGCTGTGTTTTGTGCAATCACACTTGAATAACCTGCTCTGCTCCATATGTCAACAGCCCTCTCTCCAAGAATGGCTTCCAGGAGACCCTTTGTCTCCTATCGCCAGCGTATTTCCTCTTGTCATTTAATCTAATTCTTATATCCATTTCCCAGCCCCCGATATCAAACTAGGGAGCTTACATTTTAAGTTATCCTTGTCCATCTGTGGCCATGGATTATATTGCATTCTTACTCCCCCCTTCTCTAACAAGGGGAACTGTGTAAACCCCATTCCATAGTCGGATCCCATTATTAGTTTATCCATGGCAGGTATGATCGTCCCTGTCTGTCTCATTGTCGGAAATGACCTTAACCAACTTACATATGGTGGCGACTATGTGATCATCCTCTGGGATGCTCAAGATATGCTATAGGATCTGGCGTTCTATCTTTAGGGTGTTCCAGATCTGACCACCTCACTTCCTTATCCATCTGCGGGTTTCCTTGAGAGGCGCATGCTCTCCCTCCTTCTGCCCCGAGACCGGACTCCCTTTCCTCGTTCGATATGTCTAGGCCCCAACTAGTGTGACTATCACCCCCTCACGCTTGTCTAAATTCAGTCTGCTCAAAGACAATGTCCGCCATTCATCACTGAACAGGTTTCCCTCCTCACTTCGCGATTAAGGTACCGGGGTTTGATCACTGTTGCTTCAAGTTCCATACTTGCTAACATCGCCTTAACTGTTGATAGACCTTCTTGATCCTTTCTCCAATGCCTTCCGCATCAAATCTTTCTTCTTCTAGCACTACTCTAGTTACTGCTGGCATTACTTCCTTTATCAGAAGAATCTCTTCCACTCAATCCCATCGTATTTCTGGGCTCTGCCTCATTTCTTCTTTATGAATGAAACTGGCATCGATGTCTCCTTTTTCGTTCTATTTCTTCATCTACTTCCCTTCGCTTTCTTGCATCCCTTCTAACTTTTTGTTCCTCTTGCCTTCATTCTTCTCTCCTTACTAATTCCCTTCTTTCCTCTTCTTCCTTTTGTCTCTGTAATCTTTTGTCCCTTAATCTTTGTGCTTCTTCCTCCTCTCTTTCTTTCCAATCTCTTCTATCGCTCTTTGTCTCTTGTCGCACCTTTTTTGTTCTTCTGCTCATTTTCCAATGTTCTCATGTTCCTCCTGATGTGTTCTCGTTGCTCAAAGCTTTTCCTTTTCTGCTCATCTTCTTTTAATCTCTTCTTTCACTCCTTATCCTTCCTTTCTTGTTCCTTTCTTGTTCGTCTTTATCTTCTCTTTGCCTAACTTCCTCGATACTTTTCCCATCTATCTTGAGTAATAGCTGTCCTCCCATCCATTCATTTTGGAGGAGAGCTACCTCGTCAGCTTTGTCTTTTTCTCCTTTCTATCTCTTGATTTCTCAAATTCGACTGTCGCTCTTTCCGTGCTTGTCTTGTATGTACTTATAATTCTCTTCCGAACTATCGTCACTACTATAAGCGGGGGGTTCATATATCGGATTACTATACCCCATCACTGCTCTTAATTCCTTTAAAGGGTACACTCCTATCTTTTCTGTAGCAACACTCTTTATTCCAGGCCCAGTGTTGGGAGCTGAGGTCTTGACGCCTTCCCCCTTATGCTGATTAAGCATCCACTCCTAAGGTGGCAGATCTTCCATTTCTTCTTGGTACATCTTCGAAAGCTCTAGAATCACTATTCTCTTCTCTAATTTCTTCCCTGTGTACGTGGCGTGCAAGTATGTGCTCATGTGTTGTAATACCTCTTTTTATAATGATCCCCTTTGTGGCCACAGCATGAACATTTTATCTGTCGTGCCCTTTACACATTCTGCACTGTACTGAGCTTGGGCATATGTTTTGGCACTGTCTTGCATAGGTGCATGAGAGGAGTATCCCCCATAATGACAAGTCCCAATCGACTGTCAATACTTACCAGATCTTTAAATAAACCTTTTACCTTGGCTTAAATCACCACTTCCAATGTTTTTAAAACAACAAATATGAGCAAACACCATCACTCTCTGCACAATCCTCTTGTTTCAATAGCCTATCTATTCTTTTGATTGGCACCAATCATTTTTCTATACTTTATCTTTAATCACTGTTACGTCTCAACTCTTCACAATTGTACTGCTCCTCGATAGTTTACTCAACAAACAACATTTAGACTAATCAGACATTTTTACATTATAAACACTGTGATCACCTCTTTTCTCGCCTTTTACTTTTTTACCATACATTGTTTAAGACATCACCTTATGCGGTCCGGACCGCACATTTTATATTTCACCCTACTCCCACTGGAGTTTGAAATGTCTGCTTCTAACTCTCTTGAATTAGGAATCTTTAGGCGATCTCTCTTATCTCTACAATTATATTCCGTTATTCAAAATTATTACAATCCCGTCCCTTTATATGCCATTCCCCTTAGTCTACTAAACATTTGTTAATCGACTCTAGGCCTTCGGTATCGACTCCTCCTGCAATCCGACCACTTTGCCTTCCGTCCGCAGAGTGCCCATGGAAACCGGGCAGGGCAAGTTTATTTCTATTCCACCGCTTTCCACAGGAAACTCTGCGATCTTCTGGCTAATGGTGTAGGATGCTGGATCGTCCAGAAATCTGGAGCGGAACTAGTTTGGATCTTTGAACCATCCGCACTGCTACCACGTGAGCTCACGGCCCTTTAGGAAAGTGCATGTAATGGATGGGTTCACACAGAATAACTCTGAGTCCAAATAACCGGACCACCTCAGGAAGATGGTAAAGTACTGTTTATTAACAATTATCTAAAACAGGGAGTTTAGAACGAACATCAACAGACTTAGGCTCAGGTTCTCTCAATGACTTTTACATAAACAATAGCTTTTATATCAAAAATACATCAAAGGTGACGTCATACTACGTGCCAAATAGTGAAAACTTATGAAGGATCGGGATTGGCTAAAGGGAGACATCTAAGTATATCTTCTATAGGGACTAGGATTGTAATTGGCTGCCCACTATCAGGTGGACAACATGTGCCTACCTCGAAAACATGTCATCTTCAAAAACATTAGATAAACGGTTTGTCATTGGTCTTCAAACTATAAAGTCCTTCAATACATGGACTAATATAATTGGTTGGCACGGTTGTGCCAGGTCTGAAACTGTTGGTTCACTTAGCAGCACGTAAGCCCAGACCCAGGTGCAAGGAGTTGGGCATGACACTACCTCCCCAACCAATTAGCTCAGCATCTCTCATCGCCCATGCTTTCTGCCATGAAGATTGTATTTGAACTTGGCCTTGCAAAGTATCCTTGTCTTTAGAATCCATTGGAGTGAGAGCACTCACAATCGTGTTCAGGGACTCCAAGTCCGAACTCTATTTTCACCTTTGGCACACGTGACACGAGACCACGATTTGGTCCATTTTGCAGGTTTTAAATGCTCTAGATGAATTAAACGTGGCAGTCTTGGTGTTCTTTCCTTGCACCTTAACAAGGGATGATTCATCCTTTGCACGTTAGTTCCTTTCCACAATAGATAGCCGACCATGGCTGCTTCTGTCTTGACTCCAGGCCAGACCACCTTGCCATGCGGCTCTACGATTCTGCTCATTCTTGCTGCGACACAGTTTCACTTCCCTTTTCATGGGCTTACTAAATTCATGATACTGATGTCAAGCTTCTATGCAATGGCTGCTTCGCCTGAATTCTATTTACAACATATTGCCAGCTTCTATGATAACTTAATCTACATTGCATTACAGCATCTGTACAATTATTGAACGGTTGATTTTCTGCAGCACTTTGTGCATGTATAATCTTTTTCTTCGTATTTTAAGTTTACTTGATTCTCTACTTCTTCATTAGGTTCTTTCGGATCCATAGATCCTCTTCAGCCAGTATCTTTGGGACGTCGTGTATGCCTTTTATGACATCACTAGCTTCTTTCTTTGCTCTTTTTCATATTCCTTCAGGGATTTCCTCCCTTAGGTTGTCATCACTTTGTGGATACATTCGGTAAGGTTGTCTCAACGGGTATCTTCTTTCGAACACATGCTGCGGTATTGACACAAAGGCAGGTGTCAAACACTGCACAGTCTAATTTCTCCAATATATGGGCAGAAGGGTGTGGGGTCTCCTGAAGAGGTATACAGCTGCTCCTCTACAAAGTGAATAATAACTTTATCGGGCAATCATGGTGTTGTCTACTCCAAGAGCTTTGCAATCTACACCAAGACATGTAGGGTGATATAAATGAATGGCATCACAGCCTTGAGGTGTGTGCATTATTGTCCTTTCACCTTTGACTGTCTCCATGCCCTTAGAAATCCATTAATATGCCTGCATACACAGCTGTATTACTGTGCTTCCAGCCACTCACAGCATTTGTTGGTGCTGTATTGCTGCTGTGGCAGAGCCTCCAGCTGTGCTAGTCTAATTCCAGCTAGGTAACCATTTTAAGTATGCAGAGGGTTATAGAGACCTTATTTTTGGGGACATCTGAAGTCTTTCCTTGGACAACATATGGGGCATTTGCTTTTCCTGTTCATAGAACAAAATGTTATATGTTGTTATGTTGTGGTGCATGTATATTGTGCCAATAACCACCAACGTGTTTTTAAGGTGCTGGGACCTTGTCTGAAAGTTGGCATATTATGCTCCTGCCTAGAATAGGCACACCGTAGGCTTTTGAGGAACAGGATAAGGGCAAACGTGTGGGGGAGGGAGAAGCAGACATAGGAAAGGGACATGCCTCTTATAAAGTAATACATTGGACAGATATGAGGAGATTAAGGTGGAGCGAGGGAAAGTGTTTGAATAAGTAGCGTGCATGTGTGATGATAGCCTGTGGACCAGAAAGAAGGAGAGAAAGACATCTTGTGGTAAGACGCATTTTCCAGTGGTTGAAGTTTGTAGTGAATTGGAGAAAGGTACTAGAATTAGTGAAAGCATGATTGTGTGATGGAGGATTGTCCACCTCGGTACCTCAAGGGCCAGAATCCTGACGGGTTTTCAGGATATGCCTCAATATTCACGAGGCATATCATTATGAATGAAACTGGCATCGATGTCTCCTTTTTCGTTCTATTTCTTCATCTACTTCCCTTTGCTTTCTTGCATCCCTTCTAACTTTTTCTTCCTCTTGCCTTCATTCTTCTCTCCTTACTAATTCCCTTCTTTCCTCTTCTTCCTTTTGTCTCTGTGATCTTTTGTCCCTTAATCTTTGTGCTTCTTCCTCCTCTCTCTTTCTTTCCAATCTCTTCTATCGCTCTTTGTCTATTGTCGCACCTTTTTTGTTCTTCTGCTCATTTTCCAATGTTCTCATGTTCCTCCTGATATATGTGTTCTCGTTGCTCAAAGCTTTTCCTTTTCTGCTCATCTTCTTTTAATCTCTTCTCTCACTCCTTATCCTTCCTTTCTTGTTGCTTTCTTGTTCGTCTTTATCTTCTCTTTGCCTAACTTCCTCGATACTTTTCCCCTTCTATCTTGAGTAATAGCTGTCCTCCCATCCATTCATTTTGGAGGAGAGCTACCTCGTCAGCTTTGTCTTTTTCTCCTTTCTATCTCTTGATTTCTCAAATTCGACTGTCGCTCTTTCCTTGCTTGTCTTGTATGTATTTATAATTCTCTTCCGAACTATCGTCACTACTATAAGCAGGGGGGTTATATATCGGATTACTATACCCCATCACTGCTCTTAATTCCTTTAAAGGGTACACTCCTATCTCTTCTGTAGCAACACTCTTTATTCCAGGCCCAGTCAGGGGAGCTGAGGTCTTGATGCCTTCCCCCTTATGCTGATTAAGCATCCACTCCTAAGGTGGCAGATCTTCCATTTCTTCTTGGTACATCTTCCAAAGCTCTAGAATCGCTATTCTCTTCTCTAATTTCTTCCCTGTGTACGTGGCGTGCAAGTATGTGCTCATGTGTTGCAATACCTCTTTTGACAATGATCCCCTTTGTGGCCACAGCATGAACATTTTATCTGCCGTGCCCTTTACACATTCTGCACTGTACTGAGCTTGGGCATATGTTTTGGCACTGTCTTGCATAGGTGCATGAGAGGAGTATCCCCCATAATGACAAGTCCCAATTGACTGTCAATACTTACCAGATCTTTAAATAAACCTTTTACCTTGGCTTAAATCACCACTTCCAATGTTTTTAAAACAACAAATATGAGCAAACACCATCACTCTCTGCACAATCCTCTTGTTTCAATAGCCTATCTATTCTTTTGATTGGCGCCAATCATTTTTCTATACTTTATCTTTAATCACTGTTACGTCTCAACTCTTCACAATTGTACTGCTCCTCGATAGTTTACTCAACAAACAACATTTAGACTAATCAGACATTTTTACATTATAAACACTGTGATCACCTCTTTTCTCACCTTTACTTTTTTACCATACATGGTTTAAGACATCACCTTATGCGGTCCGGACCGCACATTTTATATTTCACCCTACTCCCACTGGAGTTTGAAATGTCTGCTTCTAACTCTCTTGAATTAGGAATCTTTAGGCGATCTCTCTTATCTCTACAATTATATTCTGTTATTCAAAATTATTACAATCCCGTCCCTTTATATGCCATTCCCCTTAGTCTACTAAACATTTGTTAATCGACTCTAGGCCTTCGGTATCGACTCCTCCTGCAATCCGACCACTTTGCCTTCCGTCCGCAGAGTGCCCATGGAAACCGGGCAGGGCAAGTTTATTTCTATTCCACCGCTTTCCACAGGAAACTCTGCGATCTTCTGGCTAATGGTGTAGGATGCTGGATCGTCCAGAAATCTGGAGCGGAACTAGTTTGGATCTTCGAACCATCCGCACTGCTACCACGTGAGCTCACGGCCCTTTAGGAATGTGCATGTAATGGATGGGTTCACACAGAATAACTCTGAGTCCAAATAACCGGACCAACTCAGGAAGATGGTCAAGTACTGTTTATTAACAATTATCTAAAACAGGGAGTTTAGAACGAACATCAACAGACTTAGGCTCAGGTTCTCTCAATGACTTTTACATAAACAATAGCTTTTATATCAAAAATACATAAAAGGTGACGCCATACTACGTGGCAAACAGTGAAAACTTATGAAGGATCGGGATTGGCTAAAGGGAGACATCTAAGTATATCGTCTATAGGGACTAGGATTGTAATTGGCTGCCCACTATCAGGTGGACAACATGTGCCTACCTCTAAAACATGTCATCTTCAAAAACATTAGATAAACGGTTTGTCATTGGTCTTTAAACTATAAAGTACTTCAATACATGGATTAATATAATTGGTTGGCACAGTTGTGCCAGGTCTGAAACTGTTGGTTCACTTAGCAGCACGTAAGCCCAGACCCAGGTGCAAGGAGTTGGGCATGACACTACCGCCCCAAACAATTAGCTCAGCATCTCTCATCGCCCATGCTTTCTGCCATGAAGATTGTATTTGAACTTGGCCTTGCAAAGTATCCTTATCTTTAGAATCCATTGGAGTGAGAGCACTCACAATCGTGTTCAGGGACTCCAAGTCCGAACTCTATTTTCACCTTTGGCACACGTGACACGAGACCACGATTTGGTCCATTTTGCAGGTTTTAAATGCTCTAGATGAATTAAACGTGGCAGTCTTGGTGTTCTTTCCTTGCACCTTAACAAGGGATGATTCATCCTTTGCACGTTAGTTCCTTTCCATAATAGATAGCCGACCATGGCTGCTTCTGTCTTGACTCCAGGCCAGACCACCTTGCCATGCGGCTCTACGATTCTGCTCATTCTTGCTGCGACACAGTTTCACTTCCCTTTTCATGGGCTTACTAAATTCATGATTCTGATGTCAAGCTTCTATGCAATGGCTGCTTCGCCTGAATTCTATTTACAACATATTGCCAGCTTCTGACGGGTTTTCAGGATAGGCCTCAATATGCCTCAATATTCATGAGGAGAAATGTGCATACATTTAGAATCATTGGGGGTCATTACGAGTACGGTGGTAGGGGGTTAACGGCACCGGTAAGGATGCCGGTGCCGTTAAGCCCCTACCGCCGCATTCCAAGGTCCCTTAGCGGTCCCACTAAAGCCGGCTGGTTTTACCAGCCGCCCTTAGCGGGAGTTCCGCCAAGGGACCATAGAGCTTATAACGGGCCCGCAATTTGCGGGCCGTTATTAGCTCCTTCTCCATTCCCATTGAGCCCTATGGGGGCTCAAATGGGAATGGGGAATGGTTTCCAGAATGGGGACTTACCAGGTCCTCCAAGGTTGGAATGACCCGGTAAGTCCTCATTCTGACTACCCGGACCCGACTTTGGAGGCAGCCATGGTGCTAATAGCACCATGGCTACCCCCTTACCGCATACCGGGTCCGGGTTCCTCGAATGAGGAATTACCGGGCCATTCCAACCTTGGAGGACTCGGTAATTCCTCATTCAAGGAACCCGGACCCGGTACCTCCCCATTCCCATTCGAGCCCCCATAGGGCTCAATGGGAATTGGGAGCATGCTAATAACGGGCTCATTATTAGCATGCTGGTGCTTTAGCGCCTCCCACTAAGGTCGCCTGGTAGAACCAGCTGCCCTTAGTGGGACCTGCTAAAGGACCTCGTAATGCGGCGGTAAGGGGTTAACGTTACCGGCTCCATTTACGACACCGTTAACCCCTTACCGCCAAGGTCATAATGACCCCCGTTATGTTATTTTGATTTATAATGTGCAACGCTATCATCCAGGGGCAGCCTACAGGCACTCGCGTGGCTCTGCAAGAAAAGGGGGTGGGGAAGTTTAATTAAACTAAACATAAAAACACACTTATTAAAAACACTATTACCAACCACTGTAAGAGAAGACACAGAATATGCAGATTTTAAGATGAAAGAGGCATCTTGGGCTCTGAAGACAGGGTGAGACAGACAACATTTTCAGCAGTGATAGTCAAGTAAAATTAAGATGACTTCAAAAGGGTAAATAGTAGGGACTTAAATGTCACTAGTGCCCTTTAAGGCAGGCCAGGGGCACAGCAACAATACAAATAACTTTTAGGATTGTTCCTGAAACAGGCTTTTAGGTACTTTATTGCCGTTCAAGACAGCATCAAGATGGGTCAAGTCAGGCTTCCCAGTGGTTCAAACCAGTGTGAAAGACTTGCAAGACGATTTCTTCCACGGGATCGAGTTAGCATCAAGATGGGATTGCTTCGAGCAGGCTAAGTCAGCATTTAGAATGGGGCGAGTTGATCGCTTGAACTGGGTCAAGTCAGTGAGTGAGACGATTGCATCCACCGAGTCGAGTCAGAGTTTGAGACAGGCGAGATGATTGATTCCGGTGTCTCGTGTCGGTTTTGAAACAGATTGAAGAGTGGTAACAGGGTCCTGCAGCAGCTCAAAATGGGAGGTACACAGTTGTGTCAGTTTGAAGAGTGGATCGGGGTGGCAGACTGACTCCAAGACTATTCCTTTGCTTCTTCACTGCTGGGGTACCCAGTTCCGGGTTTCCAGGGATTAGGTGAGTCCTTGTTCTGCCCATTTTTCCACCCAGGAAGGTTGCCAGAGAGCACTTACAGGGGCTCCCATCTCCATTATGCAAGATCCCGGTTCCATTGTAGAGGCAGCAGGTAAGCCTTGTCTGCACAGCAGTGTACCCCAAATGATCCTCTGGCATGGGTGATGGAAGGGACTTTCTCTCTCCTTTAGAGGCCTCTATCTACACCTAGATAACAAAGATCTTTGGGCAGACTGTACTTGATAGAGCTCCAGCAAAATTCTTCTGTTGGGACAAACTCCCAGGTTGACTGGAGGGCCAATAGGAGTTTGCAGACTCTTGGAAGGCCCAACACCCTCCCCCAAAAGGAACATAGACCCAGCCAGACAGCAAATTCAAACTGCGGTTTATTACAGCAAAACCAACAGGGACCAGCACAAGGATAGAAGAAATCTGAGGACCACTCAACGTCTCCTGACTCGCAGGTCAGTTTTGTCCTAAAGTTGAGTCATAGTGACGTCACAACCTGGGCCCCTCTCCAAGAATACTATCGCACTACTGGATTGGGTACTGAGTAATAGTCCACCTATAGTTGACACTATACATGTCAATCTACTGGCTCTCGCATGTCAGGTGGCTGGCCTGGTCCATCCCTAAATTGCTATCTCTAACAATGTTGCTGTGTGATGGTCTTATCATTGGTTCTTGCCCATTGCTAGGATTCTGAACTGTGGTTGGCTAGAGCTGACGTCCCCAGGCCTGGGATCTGCAAAGGTTCTCAGCTCTCAGTGTACCTTCTCAAGGTAATAAGAACGACTATGTGTCTGCATTGTAACTTGTGTGTACCACCATAGACTGTGAGAGTGCCCGTTCATTTCGTGCAACACTTGTCTCACATTGTACCACCTTTGTTGCAAGCTTCTGTCTGTTGGCGTGATATTGACTTTCTTTCCCAGCTCTGGTTTCTGTCCATTGTCTGAGTCGGCTGGGTCACGTGTTCGGAGACCATGATTTGGAGCTCTGCCGCTCTGAATTATAAAGAATTATTTGCATTTATTGCAGATGGTGTGACAGTCGTTCAGGGAATGAAATGTCACTCATATCTGGTGGCCTTGGCAGTGGGTCCTGTCTCATACCTTTGCTCTTGTCCAGCCTGAATTCAACTCAGCTCAGCTCTTGCTGAGAGGCTTGTGGCCTACTGTAATTTTCCTAGACGATTATGCGGTTCCTACGGATCCATGCTATTCTATATTCTCCATATGTTAGTCACACATGGCTCTGTCAGGTCCCATAGGTGCTCCTGCAGTTCCATAAGGTTATTTGCATAGAAGCATCTGCAAGCTTCACTCAGGATCTCTTGCTTCTTGCGGTTTCTGCGCTGATGAATTAAGCTAATGACAAAATAATAAAAGCAATAGCAATATGTATATGTATCTGTCCTCTAATTATAGAACTGTATGCTCGTGTTCTTCATGTATTCGAGTATGTGGTTGTGTCCCGATGTGCGGATGGCACATGTGCTTCATGTCTAATGCTGCTAAGTCGTGGTGTCTCTAACGACGTCAGCAACATGGCTTCTCTGCGTTTTAGTCAATACTGTCAATTGAGGTGTCTTTACTTGCAGCCTGGGGCTCCTCGTCCACTCTGGGGAAGATTTGCACCGCTCCTGGTCTGTAGGGCTTGCTGAGTGGGTACCTCTTGACATACTTGTCTATCATTGAAGCACTAGGAATTGGTCCGAAATAGTGTGGGGCGTTCATGGTATCGCCTGCCCATCTCTTGTGTCATATACCTTATGGGAGGGGCAGGAGAGGAGGAATATCCCCATCCCTCTTCACTTCTTTTTTTGATGTCAAAAGATGATTTCATTCAAGGGGAGATGGGTCCACCCCTTTACATAGTCAATTACTCACTGTCAATTGGTCCATGTCAAGTCTTCTGTAAAGGTCCAATCCTGGCTGCTGTGATTAGAGGCTTTTCTTGTTAATCTTAGTCCACAACTGCTATGACTGCAGGAAGTGGTGAGGGACACATGAAGTGTGGGAGCCCTGGGAGATTCCAAGATTGTGAGACCCTTCCCAGTACTGTAACTCCTCTTCTACCTACTCTAACTACTGCTGCTCTCCTGTCTGACTGGCTTTGAAGAGTCTCTAGTATGTACCACCCTTGAGTGGCTTCTCTTGTGCTAGGCAGAGCCTGTCTTTTGCAGTATGGGGTGTCTCCTAGGCCTAGCCCCCCTGGAGGCAGAGCCTGTCCTCCTGGAAGGTGGCAAGTATTTCGCAGAGAGAATAAAGTATTTGGTGGGGCTGCGCCCAAATGGTCTGTTTTAAGTGAAACTCGGTGCATATACAGAAGCCCTTGACAGAAAAAGTCTGAAATGTAGCTGACAAGACAATGGCACAAATGGGTTTTGGCCAGTATAGTTGTAAATTCCCAGAGGCCACTATGTCAAAACTAGCAATGCTCGTATTTAGATATTAATTTGCCACCAGGCCATGTAGGGAGCACACAATTAATTAATTTGGATCAGAGCTAACCATGGTTAAAGGCAGTCCCTGGCTGTTGGAAATGTGGATACCATCAGGCTGTTTTCAGGAATGAACATGTTACTCTGCAATTGCCATGTTGCCAGACTACATGGTAAATGCAATTGGTGTCTGGAGACAGTCTCGGCAGACTTACGCTTGCACTATTTTTTCAGCTTGTGGCATTGTGAAAGTGAGGTCCGATTAGCAAATCTAACTTTCTGAGACAGAAACAACAGCAACATTTTGAATTCCAAATGAAACAGCTTCCGGCCAGTGTGCCCTCCCAGGTGACATTCCGTCACAGGGTGGTCTAACATGGGGCGCACGGGGAGACTTTCGTCTTGATTTGAGGACCGTCTATTTGAAAAGGAGATATTTCCGGGGGGCCCTGTTGGGGGTCTATCTATGACCCCAGAAGCGATGCCCGTGAGCCCCCAACTCCCACAGACTGAGACACACACATCTGCTCTGCTCGGGCTCCCCAGTCGCACTATCGCGGCCGGGAACGCCCCCTTTATTTAGAATGCACGCGGCGGCGTGCAACGTCACGCTGCCGCATGCGCTCCCCTTAAGGGGACAGCACCACAGGCCCGTTGGTATAATTGCAAAGGCAAGGGAGCTGATGAGCGCAATGTTGTTCCTATGGCATTTTCTATACTGAGTTGTGTTTAGGAATTTCTGCAGGTAGGACACACAGGGCCTCATTACAAGGTTGGAGGTAGCCATGGCGCTATTAGTGCCATGACTGCCTCCAAAACCTTACCCACTCCGCCCTGGTGAATGGAGCTATTACTGACCCATTCAAAGGTTGGCGGGACCGGTAATTCCCCATTCACCAGTGCCCTTTCCCATTCCAACTTGAGCCCCATAGGGCTCAATGGGAATGGGGAAGGCGCTAATAACGGTACCGGTACCGCAAATTGCAGTACCGTTATTAGCTCTAAAGTACCTTTGCGGGCCCCGTCTTAACGCCTGGTAAAACCAGGCGTTAAGGAAGGACCTGCAAAGGGAACTCGTAGTAGGGCGGTAAGGGATTACCGGCACCGGTGCCCTTACCGGTGCCGGTAATCCCTTACCGCCCACCTCATAATGAGGGCCACAGATATCTGTACTATGCAATATAGCACCGTGTGTTCCTCTGCCACCCGGATCCCCTGTTTTGTGGCCGGGGAAAGCCCTCCCTGATGCACATGCTGGAATGCTCTCATCGGTTATAAGGGATTTTCTCTGTCATCCTTCCACACGCTTCTCCTTTTCTCCTCACTTTCCCCGTGTCCCTCCTGCTGGGGGTGGCTGCTCGCCGCAGAGGCCGGTGACATCACGGAAAAGCCCTGTCTCCGATCAGTTATGCTTAATATAAACCAGCGGCGCTGAGAAAGAGTTAGAGAGAAGGAGCGGGGGACGAGCCAGGATTTGCTCCAGTAGACCGAGCCCGGCTATTCTCAGAGCTCTGTCGCCAGACTCATCCGAGCGACGCCAGATCACAGGTAGGCGCTAGAGCTAGGAAAGCGGGATTTGCTGCAAAATCACTCCCCCCCCCCCCCGTCAAGCGCTTGCTTCAGGGGCGACGGGATGTAGTTTTAAGTGGTATTTAGAGAGTGTCGCGGTTGGTGAGCCTTAGCGCCAAACTCCAACCCCAACTGAGGATGAAGTTAGCTGGTCGCATAAACTTTCTACCGCCGCAGACACTTTTCACTGCACTTCACTGGGGCAACAATTCGAGGGCTGCAAAAAAAATGTATTGTCCAACACGCATTTGCACCGGGACTTTTTTTTTACTGCATCGCACGTTCTGGTGCGAATTGGGCCCGCAGCAGGTCAACGTTTCTGTGGTGCTGCTGGAAACGAGACCCGTCGTAGTCAATAGTTCTGTCTTTTTGGCAGGCACAGCTTCAACCCTGAAACAGGCCTGGCGAGCAGCATTGCATAAAGAAGAGAAGAGCGCAGCCTTCTCCGACAGGTATAAACGTCTCACAGTAATTGCATTTCTTAAGGCATTTATCAATATGTATTATTAATTTATTTCATGTTTGCATGTATAGCGGCGACGAAAAGCGCGTGGGCATCTAGGCGCTAGTCACAGCGAGGACAGAATACGCAGAGATTACTTGAACCGGATCGTTTAGCACAGGCCAGCACGCGCCTTTTTGCATTCTGTTACGTGTGCCGCTGCACTACTAAGGTAAACCGGGAGTGAGACAACAAATGGCGGGTGAGATGCTGGTACCGGGAACGGGACGAGTTGTGATCTCCTAAAGAAATCAAAAGCCACGGGCGCGTGCCCAGGCGTGACGGCTGCAGACCAGTGCATGCTCGGGAGTTTGTTTGGTAAAATGCAAGACTACATTACTAACCAAGACCGCATTTCCCCTCCATGAAACCGAGTTATACAAAACTGCAAGTCGTGCCATGAAGATGTAGTTCAAAAGTGGGGTCATGACCCTGGGGCCGCTCACGGTTGGCTCCTGCTGTGACGCCGGTTCTCGCCCGGTGCAGACAGGCAGGGCTTCGACGCAGAACCGCTGCCACTTTGGACCCATTTGTTTTGCGTACAGTTCCAAGTGCGTTTAGATAAAAAGCAAAAGGGCACGCAGGCAGAGGTTTCCAAAACAAGATGCCCAAACAAGTGTCACCGAAACCGCGGCTGCACAGCATCAGAGCAGCGTTGCTAAACACAGCGACCGGATCGGTGCTGTACGAGAAGCAGGCCAGGCTGCACCACCCCCTCGCGCCCGAAGCTCTGGCAGCCCCCGTGCCACTGACCCAGCCTGAACCGCCGCAGCCCGGCTGCCTCCATCACTTTGATGCTGGAAACCGACTCTGCACAGAGACTGACGCGCTCGTGCTGTCGCCTGCACGTGGGCCTTTTCTTTGCATTCTGGCACTTTGACTCCTGCAGTGGGCGTTCTGGGGCCATATTACAGGAACTGTGCACATGTGCAGGTGCAAATGTGCACGATATTAGCACTAGGGCAAAGTTTGCCCTATTTTTAAAAACACGGGGACAGATTCACCAACTATTTCATCATGCCAAGTGCAGTTTGACATGTTATAAGCACCAGGGCAAAAATTGCCATCGTGAAAAAAAAGATACTTTTTCGATGCGTTTTCTCACCGGGGCAAAGTGTTAATATCTAGTGTTAACACCATTCCATATTTGCATTAGGGCAAACTTTGCAGTGAAAATGTAGCTTTTTTTGACAGGGAGCAATTTTTGACCTGGTGCTTGTACCATGCCAAACTGCACTTGTCATGCAGGCTGCAATCATTTTCTAATATGTGTCAGTGTTTTAAAAAATAGGGCAAACTTTGCCCTAGTGCTAATACCGTATAATTTTGCACTTGCACTGGTGCAACGTTTCTCGAATAACCAGCAGGACCGCAGCCTAGGATTTAGAGCACCATCCAAAACCCAGCCGGTCAAGTGCCACAGCGAGTAGAACGCTCGCTTTGACATCCTTGCAAATCCTGCTAACGCAGGTTCGAATCCTGGCGAGACCAAACTCAGCCTTTCATCCTTCCGAGGTCGATAAATGAGCACCACACAGTGGGTAAAAATAAGAAGCGCTCAGATACCCGAGGGTTCATAGCACTATATAAGTACCAAATTATTATTAATGAATAGGATGGGCGGTGAAGGGGGGAGTGCATCAGAGAAATGAAGAATACAATTCTCCCTGGCCCTGTTCCAACTCAGCACAAAAGGGAACCGCTTTTCTGTTTCCAGGCTTTTATTTTTACTTCATTGCATTCCAGGGGTTGTAGTTTTGTTGTTTGACTTTAATAAACACATTGCACTGAGTCCTGATATCAAACATTTGTAGAAGGAGAGAGGACAGGATTGACCCTACACTGCAGTTTGCAGGGAGGATCATGGTGGGAGATTCGGCAGGTCACAGCCACTCACTGTGCCGCGAGCCTCAGTATTCTGGGGTGGTATTGCAGAAAGTGTGCACCTGTGCAGGTGCAATAAGCACCGGGGGAAACATGCGTTCAGTGCATTCTTAGACCAGGCCTAAGGAGCACGGCTAGGACAACGATTGCTGGCCTACTGCAAAAATGCATTGGAGAGAGTACGTTGCTAGCAGTCCGGCAATGTTTGCCCTAGTACAAATGGCACATGCACTGGTGCAAAGTGTCTGCACAACCGCCCCAGGATCCTTGGGTAAAGGCAGACGGCTCCCGCACTGCCATGCGTTCTGGATCACCTTCGTGCAGCAGTGTTTTGGTAATCAACACCACTCTGCACGCTGGGGTTCCGGGCCATATTTATAATATGAGAAGGAAAGCACCATTTCATGAGTCCACAGTGTGGCTGGCTGAAAGACCAGGACCGGCTTCTGTGTCCCCTGAAAGCATCCACGACTCCAAACTCCATCCCCCCAAATGTAAAATGTACATGAAATGCCTGCCATTTAGGGGGTAAATAAGTAAGTCGAAGTTACATTCGGGTGGGCGCAGTCCCCCCACTTTTTTAGAAGGCACCTTGATATGCTAATTTCTGGTGCTGTCACATTCAATTGATATGTTAATGAGCCCCTCACTTTTTTCTAGGACTTGACCCCTGTAAACAGCTCTCTTGTTATCAGAGGATGTATGTTTTCGTGAGTTACAGTGTAGGGATGTAACGGTATAACAGTATACCGTTAAAGATACCGTGAACCACTCAACTGAACAATAATAACCGTCACATTGTTTATACCGGTATACCGTTTATACCGTTAAGTGTGCTTTTCAATCTGATTTGGAAAGCTGCAGTAAGCAAGTGCTGCGCAGTCTTGGTCTTGCACTGTTGGATGTGCCATCTGCCGAGTAGTTTCAGTTGGAGCAGTTTTTAATGCCATTCCATAAACCACACGTGCCTGACACAAAATCAATATGTTACCAATAGGAAGAATAAATACAGTGCCAAGAAGGAAAAGGGTTTACTTTGGGTTGGCGGCTTTTGGGTTTATATATTTATAATGTATAATGTTTGCTAAACATATGACAATGGGGGATTTCCCTGGTTCTATCATTGAATTAACATATAATAAGTAACACTGCAAAATGCAATCATATCTGTGGGTATTCCCTGCTGTCATACCAAAGGGTAATGTCTGTGATTACTGAACACCTTTTGGCCCACAAGTAAACTAAAGGCTGTAATGTAAAGAGAGCGTGCGTGTGCGAGTATGTCACAAGCTTATACTACCATCAGCCTCCATTGATCTGTGGCATGCAGGTTATAAATATGGCAACATGTTCATCTTCACCAGTAGCCAGTGGGGGGAGCTAAAAGCCTAAATAACCACTTAAGAAAAGCTATTCAGTTTGCTTTGCCAGTCGCAGCAGGGCTCTCCCCCCTCCTCCTTTCCACACATGTGTTTGTGTTTGGTGGAAGCAAGGGGTGGCATTTCAGTGGAAAGTATGTTGAAAAGCCCAATTCTGGCCCTGGGTGCCTGGTTTGTTTGTGATGATAAATCTCACAATTTATGACCTTTTAGAAAATATTTGTTAAGATTGGTTAACTCCACCTGCTATACCGCGATAACCATGATATACCGTCATTTGGCAAGAAGGTTATCATACCGTCAGAAAACTAATACCGTGACACCCCTATAGTGTGACTGGGAAGCAGAGGGCTCAGGCCCTATCCTGGCTTTGCAGCTTCCCCCCACTTGACCAACATGGTCTCATCCGTCCACACCACTTTATCTCAGTGGTTCTTTCGGCCCCGTATAGGTCCCATTTTGGGAACCCCGAGGTAACATACTAAACACCCGTGCTTGTTGCTAGACAAAAAAAAGCACCCATAAAAGATGGCCATTGATTAAAGAGTAGGCAGAGGCGGTGCCACGTGCACTTCACAGCGGCAGAGATAGACTTGGCCACTTTGCCCAATCTCCTGAGGAAGACACGTCTGAAAAGGTTTTTGCTGAAGGCGTCTTTGCGTGTTATTATCTAAATCTCTCCGATGTAAATGGGTAGATACTGAAGAAAATGCACAAGTTTCGTTTTCCATTAAAAGTCGTTTTTTGGTGCACAGTATGAATTAATCGCAGATGTATTACCCCAGAGCTCCTGCTGGCATCTAATTTGTGTATATGATCAGTATCAGTCACACCCATTATCTCCAGAGCTGTGCCTCCTCCGAGTTCAAAAATCTAGGTTAGGATCTGTTCTTTACTATATTTTAATCTGGATTATTCTACTATAATCCACTCCTGTCTAGTCTGCTTCTGGGAACGCTGGCGAAACACCAATCTCCCAACTCACAAAGTGATTTCAACTGGATGAGGTTCCATGTGTGCATGCCATCCTCCTTTCATAGCACGAGGGCGGCACAGCTCTTCCTGTTGAAGTAACACATTGTATCTTACATCGTCATTTCAACTGTCCAGCATGTTTCGTTCCCCAATCACTTGTTCAAGGCTTGGGGAGATGGACATTTGAAAAATCATGTTGGATACGAAATGCCTCTGGCATTTTGAATGTATAATGTGAAAGAGTTAATTCTCTTGGACTAAGTGTGTGTCTTCTCTTTGTTTTTCTTCCTCATTACAGAATGTTGTTTACTGTTGAACAATGTCAATGTCAATGATCGTAATACTAGGAGGACCTATCATCTTAGAATTAGAATTTTAGGACCCAGGGAAAGCGAGGAGCCTGGCGTGTAAGTGTAGGAATATTCTAAAATGTTCTATATTTTGGTTGCAGGAACTGGTCATGACTCTGAATGTGAGGATGCGCCGCAGTAACACTGCGCTCACACCGCAGCAGCAACGCTGGAGCATCCCCGCGGACGCTCGGAACCTCCTGGTCCAGAAACATACACACCTGACACGCAAGTACACCATCAGTCCTGAGGACTATTACAGGAGCAGCTGGTCCTCAGACTCGTCTGATTCGGTCACTTCCTCAGAGTCTGGGAATACCTACTACCGGGTAGTGCTGATCGGGGAGCATGGAGTAGGCAAGTCTACCCTCGCCAACATCTTTGCAGGCATCCATGAAAATCCAGATGGGGAGTCTGAAACTCTTGGTGGTAAGAGAACCGGAAGCATTTTTGGAAATACTTACTAGTTTTATTAATATGTAGAAGGGTGGTCACTCCTTTTACGTCCAAGCAGCCAGATTGTCCAATGCGTTACCACCATCGCGTCGCAGTGAAACTAATCTGCTAAAACTCAGGAACCATTTGAGAACCCATCAGTGCAACCCTCCTGACTACGCTTGCGTCCCTCAATAGCGCCAATATGCTTTTGGGTGATGGTTGTGCTCTATTAAAACACCCCTAACATAAGGTGTGTAATGGGACATGACTCCAAATATGTCTCAGAGCCTGCCATATTAAATGGAGGAGGTGAGTGAGAAGAGGACTCATCGATTCCAACCGAGCAACAGGGTGGTGCATTAGCACTGGGTGATAAGGATTGGAAATAGATTCAGATATAAACAGTAAGAGAGGAACACCCAACATGGAATTGTAAAGGTGGTATGGCCAGTTGGTGCCACACAGACCTCACATGGTCCCCAGTCAGTCTTTTCTTTCTTAGTGCGATTTCCAGTACCTTGTATCTGTCCCTGGCTACATACATGGATTACCGCTTTTTTCTTCATCCGCCTCCAGGGAGGTTGTTTCATTCCCTGAGTAGTCTTTCTTTGACAAAGAGTGTTGCTACTGAGACTTCTGCCATAATATATGTTACGCTACAGTTATTTGCAGGGCGCAAATGACACCAACAAAGGTTTCTTGCCGCTAGCCTACTAATCAATTACATCCAACATGTTAACCTCCAACAAGGTCCCTAATTCCTATTTGATGGAACATTCTTGAGAATTTTTCTAAAAATGTTGATAGAAGGAGCCTTACACAGAGATATGGGTAGCTTGTTCCAAAGTTTAGGTGCCAGTGCCGAAAAGGCCCGGCCACCCATACGGACATATCGAAAACGAGGAATTACCAATAAGCCTAGATATTGTGATCTAAGGCTCCGTCTAGGTATATGGCCCTTAAATCTTAAACTTAGGGTCACCGGTGCAACAGGAGAGAGACAAAGGTAGGTGACACAAATGTGGGCCTCATTACGAGTTGGGCGTTGTGCGTTAAATGTGGAAGTATTACTGTATACCGCCGCATTACCGCACTGCACAGCTATGAGTTGAGCAGAAAGTTGGAGGATTCTCCTCCAGCTATGAGCTTGGCAGTAAAGCTGGCAACTTCCCGTCCAATTTCAGCAGAATTACCGCTGTGATAATTCCGCCAAAATGCCTCATGTAGTCCCACGGGCTCGAAATAAATGAGGACTAACGCCGAAGCCGCCACCACTTGTTATCTGGCAGACATACTGCTGGATCAAGTGGCAGTAACGGGATTACAGTTTGGTAGTATCTGGGCGGATTTACCGCTGAGATACCAGCAAAAATGTAATGAGCCCCAAAGTGCTTTAAAAGTGACCCGCTGCTTCACCAGAAAGCCCTTGAAGGCAAGTCAGCAGCGGAGCAATGGAAGATTTCTTAAGGCCAAAAATGAGACGCACTGCTGCTTTCTCCAGCAGTCGCCAGTGGTGAAAGCGATACTGCAGCATTGCGAGCGGCAGGGAATTCAGATAATCAGATCGAGACTGAATGAGTGCCGCAGCTGTTAATAGAAGGGCAGCAGGGGCATGCAAGGAAACATGTGATGGAGCAAGCGCATGAGGCATGATTGAGATGAGCCTCAAATGGACGTTGTGAATATGATTCTCCCGCGCTCATTCCTTGGCTTAGCAGCCAAATATTATCGCCTACAAAACGAACCCCCTTTCCCTCTCTTGCATATAGAATTACTGTTGTCCGAATACAACTACAACCCGTTTTTTCCTCACTCACTGAATCTGTACCCGCCTTCACCTGGGTGCATTTTTTTTCATCCCAACCCAAACACCAACAGCGCCAAGAGGCCATTCCAATGGGGGAAAGCACACTCTATTTCTGAGAATAGCCTCATAATGTAATGTAAGAAGCACTTCAAGAAAATGTTCACATTTATCACGTCTCCAATGCCCCCTTCTCTCCAGTGCATTGGATGGGCTAGCCACTCACTGAAGAACATGTGAATGTGCACATGTACATGTGTGCTGGATTTTATATAGCGCCAAACCTGCTGTGATACATTATTTATTTATTTAATTATTTATTACATTTGTTACACGCCCAGACCCTTGGGTATCACGGAGAGGTTACAGACAGCTTAACACGTTTCTTATACAGTGTTACAGTAAAACAGATAACAAATAGCCAGATGGCTCTGAATGCAGTGTAGATACAATTTTAGTGCACACAATGGTTACAAACAAAGACATACATTACTAATAGTCAATAAAGTATGCCTGTGTTAGGTAGGTCAAGGTAGGATGGCATAGGCTATCAGTATTGGGTGAACAGCCAGGTCTTGAGCGATGTTTTGAAACTTGAAATAGTTTCCTCATTTTTGATTCTGAGTGGTAGGGAATTTCACAGGGTTGGGGCAAGGACTCTGAAACTGCTCCCTCCTGCTTTGGTACATTTATGGCGCTGAATTTCTAATAGTGACTTGAATAACCAGGTTTTTAGTGACTTCTTGAAACACTGGTGTGAGGCCTCATTTCTGATGTGTAATGGGAGTGTGTTCCAGAGTTTTGGTGCCATAACTGAGAAGCTAGTATACGTCTGGGGTTTTAGCCGGCACCACTTTCACTGCGTTTCCAGCATCAGAGCGCTTGGTAGCCTTTGCTTATTACATCACAGTTACCCACAAAGAGGACCACTTCCTAAGACCCCGGAGAGTGCAAGCAAGGCACATGCAGCTTACGTCCTCTTGTTAGGCGCTCCGGGATTTGGAATCTTTTTGGAGGAATTGTGGGGGAAGGAAGGAGATATACGTTCCCGCCAGCCCTTCTCACCCCACTTCCAAATAGCAAATGGTTTTACGCCAACAGGACATTTTCATACTGGTGGAAAAATAATGGATTCTGATTGCTTCTTGCTCCTGCTTAAAGGAGGCGCATTACATGCGACTACATTGTAAATGCTGTCTAACAGGTGTAAATGTTACCCGCCATGCTCACTTTTTGTAAAAGAGTGCAAAAACAAGGTTTAAAGGGGATTTTGCCTGTTTTAAAACTTTTTTTGGCACACATTTCTAAAGTTGCATAAAGAGGATACACAGGGCTTTAAGTGGGATAAGAAATTGAGGGGGCTCTCGTTTGGGGGCGTGGCTTGCATGATGGGCGTGTCCTGAAAGTGCACAAACCATAGTAAGGTATGCAAACAAATATATAAATGCATGTAAGCATTTACATATTTGCATGCGTGCCTTACTATGCCATAGTAAGGTATTTAGTAAGGTATGCAAACAATGGTTTGTGTACTTTGCAAGACATCTTTTATAAACATAGAAATATGTTACATATTTCTATGTTTATAAAAGATGGCTTGAAAAGTGCACAAACCATACTATGGTGCGCACATAAATATATAAACGCTTACATATATTTGTTTGCGTGCCTTACTATGATTGGTGCAATTTTCAAGCCTTCTTCTTTAAACAGAAATACATAATATATTTCGAGGTTTATAAAAGATGGTTTGAAAAGTACACAATTCAATCCATCTTTTATAAAACTTTGACTATGGACAAAGGCATCTTCATAAATATGTCACACAGTCCTCAGGTTCGTCGAGGGTTAAAGACGTCTTGGTGGCCTCGGCGGACAAAAGGGCAGTAGCTTCCTCTGGTTTCCCCTCAAGCAAGGGATCGGCAAAGGAAGTTACAGTGACTGACAGAAGTGCTAGCCAGCCACAGCAACGCTGTGGATCTCTGGCACTTCTGTCAGCTTTCCTGACTCAATGTCGGGCGCGTCGCCCACGCTGCTGCGGCCGTGGAAGGATAATGTGTCCTGCTGTGATGTGGTGGGACTGGGGGGCCCCGGCGGGACCCTGGCTCAGCCCCACTTTTTGGAGATTGCCGGGGCCCAGCCCAGGATGGCTCGGCGCACTTAAAGCACTGGGGATACAGCAGCATCTAACATTGGTGGTCCTCTCGTTGCAATGACCACTTTTAATAACATGACCCCCAATGTGGTACTCCGTGTATCGGTGGTGGAGGGGTGAAGGTCTAAGTATCAAGCCAATGATATACTGCATGGTTCTGATCCCAAAGCGAGGGCGTTGCGCTTGTGCTACCTTTTGCATCATAGGAGCACTGTGCAACACAGGCATATGGTAATAGGGCACCATGCCACAGATACTGTTGGGAGGATAGGAGCTTAAAGGCTCTAGTGGAGGGTCAGTGAGAGAGTGGGATGGGCAGGGCTGCAGGCAGGGGATTCCGGTTGGACCCAGTCTTCAGTAGTTTACTTCTGGATGTTCTGCTGATCTTTCTAGGTGCACGGTTGAGTCCCTGGGCCTGTGCCAGCAACTCCCCCACCTCCATCCCCTTGGCCTTCTGCTACTTGTGATGCTTTTTACAGCATGCACTATTTGACTGTATGCAATTTGGATTCATTTTCCTGAAGATGTAGCTTCCTGAATGTGACAGCCCTGAAGATGAGCCCCCCCCCACCCTGCGTAAACGCAACCTCTTTCTGCAGCTGCTTGTTCTACTCCATGTGCAGCCCTCCAATATCTGATGACATTTTCGCTCAATTTATAAATATTTGGGTAAGCGGATAATTCCAAACTCTGGTGCCATTTGATATGCCACCTTTTAGTTGCACTCCTTAACAAGAGTTGTCACCACAAATTCATAACTGTTCTCGTGGATGCATCGATTCTTCAAAATAGTGAAGGAGTTGTGCCTTCATCTCAGAATGTTACAAAGGATTCCCCGCTGTCCTGAAAGGGGTCAGATGGTCTTGTTGCTGGCACTCTCCCATCTCGACATCTCGTTTAGGCCAACTTCTCTTCCTGGGTGCCCCCATGCTTGTTCTGTACCGTCTGCAACGCCTTTAAAATGCACCACGCATTTGCTCCAATGCCTGAAATGGAATGACCAGATGACACCTTCACGCCACACTCTGCCTTGCGTTCCCGACGTTCAACCAATCAGAATGAAGTCAATGTACTCTGACCATTCAGGCGGCTATTCAAGAGGAGGCGTCTCTGCAGCCCCGGACCTTTAAGCGTCCCCCTGGACCCAGAGCCGGTACTGGCCGGCCCAGGGGAACGCCCCTTCAGGCTCCCTCGGGAGTGGGGGGCAGCGGGACGGCCGCTATGCTGGCTGCACCTCTAGAGCCACCTCCGGGGGCTGGTCATCCACTGACCATTCAGGAGCATATCATCCGGCACTGCCTTTCAGAGCTAACGCGTGTCCACCCCTCCCGAAGGCTTCCATTTGGTTCAGTCCTCCTGGTTAAGCTGCACAGATTGGAAAGTGGGAACCAGGAGGCTGTTGTTTTCATGCAAGCAGCCTTCTAGCCTCTTTCTGTTTGCAGAGAGCTGAGAGACTTGCAACATTGTCACACTGTCCCTGGTATCCCAGAATGATACCAGCCTGCCTGCTGCACTCCCTTACTGTTCTACATTGCAGCATTTGATCAAGTTCCTTTTTGGCACTGAGCCCCCAGCATTTAACTGAGACCACTTCACTTAGGCAGATACAACTTGTGCAAACTGCCATGCCAGTTGGCCAGTGCAGCTGCTCATTCATAGGCCACGGGGCCCATATTGCGGGTAACATGTGTACCTAGGCCTTTGGGTGTAAATATGCTTCATATTAGAAAAAAACAGCGAAAGGGCCTGTTTTTCTGAGACATGAAAGCTGGCCTTGTAGCAGACACTGTCACTAGTTTCAATGCTAGCGGAGCCCACCGAGCCCTTCTACTTTCTCAGGGCAATAAGCTGAGTGCTGTTAAATTGGGCAATACTGACAACTATTATTACAACACCTAGAAGCAGGAGGAATCCGGCATGAAGCCATATATAACAGTGTGATAATAATATTATGCAATGGATCATACGGCTGCACATAAAATAAAATGTGTGAAAAAAAGCTCATTAAGAGTTGGGCGATGCGGGTTACATGCATTGGTATTACCGTATACCGCCACATTACTGCACCGCCTAACTACGAGTTGGGTGGAAACTTGGAGGATTCACCTCCAACTATGAGCAGCAGGTAAATCCACCAGCTTTCCGCCCAATTTCGGTGGAATTATCACAGTGGAATTACTGTGGCGGTAATTCCGTCGTAATGCCCCATAGGGTCCTATGGATTCATAATAAATGGGGACTAACACCACCACCAAGGCAAGGTTTGCGCCGTGAGTCTCTCACTGAGCATGGAGACGCCCAATTCGTAGTGAAAACGACTTCAGTGTTCAATCTTTGCTTGTAAATGTATTGTGGCGTTCTCTGTTCAACCTATTGAGGTTGCAACAAATAATTTTCATCACGTTTGTTCCAAGTGTTCAACAATATTTTTATTGTAGTCTTTAATTAGCAGAGGCCCGAGCCGATGCATTTCAGACGGTCTGTCCTTCTTCAGGGCGGGCTCTAAAACATATGAACAGATGTGGGGTTATTGAGACCCCTAATGCGTATTGGATGCATACATACACTAAAGAGTTGTTTATACAATTCACTGTGTAATTTGCATCACGAGTCATATACCTGTTTATGAAATATATGTGTTCAAATTGCACTTTGTGCTCTTAGAGAGTGCCTCTCAATCTAGGGACACTTCTTTATAGGATTGAAGCACCATTATTCGGCGTCCAAAGGAAAGTAGGCTTGCCTGACACCTCCGGTGCACTTTGTATTCATACATTAGCTGAAAAACAGAAAACCCATCTTACAATGAATTCCCTTGATAGCAGCGTCTATACTGCCAGTGTCAAATTACTACGAAACATTAGTAAACCATGATAGTGTGGTGAAGATAGTGCCAAACGCATACCTCGTGGGAGCGGAGACCTAGGGCCTCATTACGACCCAGGCGGAAGACCATGGTGCTGTTAGCACCATGGTCCATGCCGGTAACTTACAGACTCCACCATGGAGAAAGGGGGAATTATCACCCCATTACAAGGTTGGGGGGGCGGTAATTCCCCCTTCCTCCATGGCCCTTCCCCATTCCCATTTTTGCCCCATAGGGCTCAATGGGAATGGGGAAGGCGCTAAGTACGGTACCGGTACCGCAAATTGCGGTACCGTACTTAGCACCAAGGTCCCTTTGCGGGTCCCTACTTTAACGGCTGGTGTAGACCAGCCGTTAAGGTCGGGTCCCGCAAAGGGACCTCGTAATCAGGTGCTAATGGGTTAACGGCACCGCAGCCTTTTTAAGGCGCCGTTAACCCATTAGCGCCAGGGTCGTAATGAGGCCCCAAATCTCTGTGAATAAAATGGTGCTTGTCCGTGGTTCACTTTCACAGAAGATCGTCGGCGTGTAATGCACCACCACCGCCACTTGTAATCTAGCAGTAATACCGTCAGACCAGGTGGTGGTAACGGTAATAACGTTTGGTGGTATCTCAGCAGATTTTCCTCCGAGATACAACCAAACTCGTAATCTGGACGTCTTTTCCAGAAGCCTATTGGTGGCGAGTTTTTGTGCACATCATGTCCTGACAGTTAAGCAGTGGATTCAAATAACACCCAAAACGATGCCAAGGACGTCCTTATTGGCAAAGTGCAGGTGTCTACAACATGAGACTCCCCAGCTGTTTTGGCCTTCGACTCCCATGATCCCATACCATTCCCTGGGCTGTCTCAGGCTGATGGGATGTGTAGTCCAAAGGTTGCAGACCCCTGGCATGGGATGTTCTAGGGACCAGCTGTAATGGTAATGTCAGCCGGGTCCGTGCAGGACAAATCCAGATTAAACCTGTGAAATGGACTTTGAAGAAATTACCCCTACTATGGGCACATGCTACAGCCGATGAGGTGCTGGATCAATAAATGAACGGGTAAACAACCTCAACGGAACTGCGTCACAGAGCAACGAGCCGGGTACCAGAGCAATCTGACATCTGACAAGAAACACGTGTGTTCAGGGGGCGCGTGCGTTATAACTGCCACATTCTAGCATATCATCCAAATGAACACTTCTCTACCTAAAACACATGTTTGCTTTTTGTTATTTTAAAGAAACAAAATACAGCCCTGAGGCCAGGGATGGCCAAAGCAAGTAGTCATGCCTTTTTAGTTTTGACTGATAATGACCACCTGTATGAGGACACACATGTCGATATGCAATGTATATGCGGTGTTGGCACTTGTGGAGTGAAACACACATCAGTACCATTACCACATTATTGTCCTACTTTGATTTCTTCCTGGAATAATAGTTGTTTGATAGTAGGCTATTAGCAGCCATTCGCCGCACCCTTCCGTGGAGTCTTGTCACATGTAGGTGACTTAAAACAGCTATTTCTAAAAATAATGGGTTAATGGTTGCTTTTGAGCTGCGTATGGTGCAATACAACTTCTTAGCCAAGTCACAACATGTATAAGCAATACAACAACCCTGCACTCAACCCTGAATTAAATCATTTGCTCATGTCCTTGTAAAGACGAGTAACGGCATATGACTGTGTTCTTTTGTAAAGAGATGGCAAACACCATCAGTAAGATATTAATGTTATTGGGTTCATTTGCTAGAAGGAAATTGTAATATATAATGTTAAAAGTATCGCAATGGGGGAACAGGTCACACATGGGAACAGGTCACATAGGGGAACAGGTCACACAGGGGACCAGGTCACACAGGCTAACAGGTCACATAGCGGAACAGGCCACATAGGGTAACAGGTCACATAGGGGAAAAGGTCACATAGGGGAACAGGTCACACGGGAGGAGGTCACATAGGGGAGCAGGTCACATAGGGGAACAGGTCACCCAGGGGAACAGGTCACATAGGGGAACAGGTCATACAGGGGAACAGGTCACATAGGGGAACATGTCACACAGTCTTACAGGTCACATAGGGGAACAGGTCACACAGGGGCACAGGTCACATAGGGGAACAGGTCACAAAGGGGAACAGGTCGCATAGGGGAACAGTTCACACAGGGGAACAGGTCACACAGGGAAACAGGTCATACAGGGGAACAGGTCACATAGGGGAACAGGTCACACAGGCCAACAGGTCACATAGGGGAACAGGTCACATAGGGGCACAGGTCACATAGGGGAACAGGTCACATAGGGGAACAGGTCACATAGGGGCACAGGTCACATAGGGGATCGTCAAAACTGTTGGCTTTGCCAAGGTTTGTTTGCAAGGTTATTGTTTTTCAAACTCAATAAGCGTAGAATAGGATTCACAATAGCAATAATTCACTTCACTTTGCAATCTCTCTCTCCCACCCCAGTCAATAAATATCTGATAGTGCCCTCATCCCTCACACCCCTAGCGGATACATTCCATTTATCTGGAAAACAATTTTGTGAACATTTGCATGGCTTCTAAATGACATAAACACAATTTTCCAAATATTTCAGGCATGTTTAGGAAATTCTGACTACGACCTCATTACGAATTTGACGGTAAATTGGAGGTAGACTGCCAATTTACCACCCAAATCATCTGTTTTTTCCGCCATTCGTCCCTGTGGGTTAGCACAGGGTTGCAAGTGGTGGTCACGAAGTGTAAACCCCCATTTTTGGAGCCCATAGGACTTTATGGGAATTTGTGACGGAGTGAATCTGCCTATTTGTGGCCTTGGGGTGGAGGATGTAACTCCGGCACCGCTCTACAGGCGCATCCTCTATTTCAAGGTCCACTCGGAATTCAGCGGTGCAGTAAACATTGCAGTCATTTCCTTGCCGTCAAAAAACGAGGCAGTAATGGAATTGCCACCACTTTTTCACTGCGCCACCGAATTCAGAATGAGGCCCATGTTTGTTTAGTTCCATTCAAGTTTTAAATTGGAAAGATGGCAGAATAGGGGGGCATGGACAAGGATGGACTGGGAACCAAAAGAGACCCTGGAAATATTGTTCCAAGTGTCTCCATATTACATATTTTCAGCAAGACCAACGCTTTTCCTATCGCAAAATTTGGAAATACTACAGAAAAGAGGCCTGTGGTGCAGAAGCCTACCGGGAAGTCTCCCGACTTCCCAATAGGCCAGTTCACCCCTGGGCATGGCCAGATTGAGCGGGCACAGTCAGGGCAACAAGCAGCCCACCCTGTCATACCTTTGCCCACTGCCTCATAGGCTGCACAGGTTTTCAGTCGGCACTTTTAAGAATAAGAGGTGGAAGAAACATAGGTGCTTCTTCCCATTACTTAACCGGCAACAAAAACAGTTTACTATCTATTTTGATAGATTTATACCCGTTGCAAAATTGTATGGAATGTGTTTGCAACATGTTAAATGTAGATGCATTCATGCTGTCCATCCCTTCCCAAGATGGCTTCTCTTGCTTGCTCTGTCTTTCCCCAGGGCCTCCCTCGCCATCACACACACACTTAGGCTCCTCACAGACACACACCTGGGACATGGGATGGGAGTAGGGACAAGACTACCGTTTCATCCTTAGCATTCGCCATTCAAAGATTGGAGGGAGCCAAAGAAAGAAGTCAACCAAGGCTCCCCTACTGGGAGAGTCCACTGACACATATCATGATAATGATGTGTTATTTATGTAGCGTGTACAGCTAAGCGCTGTACATACAACATATTCACACACATCACCATTCTAACTGACGTTGGTACTCATTTATGACATCGGAAGGATGAGAGGCTAAGTTGGTCTTGCCCGGATTCGAACCTGCGACCTGCATATCATACATAGATTGCAGCAGCAAGCGCTCAACCCGCGGAGCTATCTTACCAGCTGTAATGAAAGCAGATATGGTATACCCTGGTAGAGCAACTATTATGCTACTGAGAATATCATACCAAAAGGGAGCTTAAATCTGAAAAGGTACATTGACGGTGTTGGTAATTACTTAAGAAGCCACAAAGTAATAAGACACATTTTTCACTCTCTTGTAGCCATCTTCCTTTATAGCTTCCTGAGACCCCTTGTCATCGGGGACGCCGAGTACGTGGGTGCTCCGGGGCCCGGGCACCCGCCGGCAGAATGAAGTCGGGGCTGTCAACACCCCACCCTCCCCCGCCGCAGAGAAGAGACGCAGTATGGATGGCCCTTTGTTCCATCCATACTGTCACGCTGATTCATGGAATTTTTTGCGCGTAAAACGCACATTTGCGCGCCATTCTTCCCGAAAATCCCAATACCTTAAATATGGATTTTCGGGCAGAAAGGCGCGCAAATGTGCGTTTTACGCGCAAATAATTCCATGAATCAGGCTGTGTGTCTCTCTCTGGCGGTCCGGGTAAAACCCGGGTAAAAAAATGATATTTAGAATTGAGGGACAGATGCAAAGCAAGAGGCTCTTGCTTTGCATCTGTCCCTCAATTTCTAAAAATCCTTTTGGGTTGGGTATACTTCTAGATCTGTGCACCCGGGTGCACGGATGTAGAGGTACACCCAACCCAAAGCGATTTTTAGAAATTAAGGCACAGATGCAAAGCAAGAGGTTGCATCTGTGCCTCCATTTCTAAAAATCGTTTTGGGTTGGGTGTATTTGCACATCTGTGCACCCCTCTTGACAAGAGTGGTGCACAGATGTAGAGGTACACCCAACCCAAAACGATGTTTAGAAATTGAGGCACAGATGCAAAGCAAGTCTGTCCCTCAATTTCTAAAAATCGTTTTGGGTTGGTTGTATTTGTAAATCTGTGCACCCCTCTTGGCAAGAGGAGTGCACAAGTGTAGGGGTACACCCAACCCAAAACGATTTTTAGAAATTGAGGCACAGATGCAAAGCAAGTCTGTCCCTCAATTTCTAAAAATCGTTTTGGGTTGGTTGTATTTGTAAATCTGTGCACCCCTCTTGGCAAGAGGGGTGCACAAGTGTAGGGGTACACCCAACCCAAAACGATTTTTAGAAATTGAGGCACAGATGCAAAGCAAGTCTGTCCCTCAATTTCTAAAAATCGTTTTGGGTTGGTTGTATTTGTAAATCTGTGCACCCCTCTTGGCAAGAGGGGTGCACAAGTGTAGGGGTACACCCAACCCAAAACGATTTTTAGAAATTGAGGCACAGATGCAAAGCAAGTCTGTCCCTCAATTTCTAAAAATCGTTTTGGGTTGGTTGTATTTGTAAATCTGTGCACCCCTCTTGGCAAGAGAGGTGCACAAGTGTAGGGGTACACCCAACCCAAAACGATTTTTAGAAATTGAGGCACAGATGCAAAGCAAGTCTGTCCCTCAATTTATAAAAATCGTTTTGGGTTGGGCGTACCTCTACATCTGTGCACCCCTCTTGCATTGCATCCATTGCATCTGCGGAGGGAGGGGGCAGGGAGAGGGCAAATGAGGCTGTTTGCATGTCTCTGAGTGTGCACGTGGTGAGGGTGAATGCAATGGGCGGGGAACAGAGGCGTTGAGGGAGGGAACTACCCTGAATTCTAAGGAAGGAAACAGTGTGGGAGAGGGGGGGGGGGGAGTGTGGGGTCAGGTGGGATCACCTTCTTGGGGGGTTTGGCAGGGGGGGGGCAGTAGAATGTGATGATTCAGCATTTTGAAGACCACACAAATCGGCCAAAATAAATCGGTCTTTTTTGTTCTTCAAAATGCGAATTATCACATAGAACCCAGTATGGACCTTGCCATACTGTTATCCTTGTTCAGTGTAATACCATTCAATGGGACAGTAATTGCAGGGCTGCTGTAACTGTAATGGTGCAGAGATATTGGGCTTCTATAGAGACAGTAACAGCACTTCTCAGCAGAGATGTTTAATCTATATGAGCTAGCACTTTCTAGCAGAGCTAGCCATATTTGAAATGGGCCAATACTGGTACTCCTCAGTTAGCTCACTATACTCTTGATGGGGTAGTGCTGCTGTTTCCCAACAGGGCTTCTATAATTGTTGAATCTTCTCAGTGGTATTACTATGCTTTTTTTTTAGACAATGCTAGTTCATCTTAGTGGGGCTACTTTTGATGGGACAACATCAGCACTCTCAATTGAGCTTCTACACTCTTACAAGGCTTAGCACTTCTCAATTCCCAATTTATTTATTTTTATTGGTTAATTATAATGCGCGTAATACCCAGAGGTTTCTAAGCGCGGACCGAGGGATCGAACCTGTGTTGTGCGAACCGAGGGATGGAACCTGTGTTGCGCAGACTGAGGGATCGAACATGTGTTGCTCCGTGTCGTCTTGCTTCCAAGGCGAGCACGTTGCCCCTGAGCTATCCTTCTGAAGATCTGAAGTACATTTAATGATAGAGAACCAGAACTATTGAGCAAGTCTGATATCATCTTCATCATCATCGGAATAACTCAACACTGTAGTGGTTATACAAGAGCTAATATATTTAAAGGGATGGAATTACTCAGAATGTAGCAGCACTATTCAATACCCCAAAGTGCTTAAGCATAGTTAATGTGAAAATACTACACCTCTCACTGTTACTTCTCACAGAGGCTTCTACACCTTTTATGGGGCAGCACTGATCCAGCCTACTAGACAGCTTCACTTCTAATGGCACTTCTCAATAGGGCTGCTATACTTCAATAGGAAATGACCAACACTACCCTGCAGGGAATTGCATACTCTTGATGCCACTGAAGCAGCACTTCCACCCACCACAGCTGCTTTATTTTTAATGGCACAGTGCGTGTACTTCTCAGCTAATCTGCTTTACATTTAAACAGACCAAATTGTCATTTCTCAGCAGGACTGCAACACTATACCATTGTGTTCTGTATGTTGAGTGCTTCTTCACCACCAATGTGGGTTTATGGCACTCTCCCAGTGTCTAAATAGTAGATCTGGCTACATTCAATTGGCAACAGGCATGTCCCAAGTTGCCTGCTGTACATAAGCTGCCACTCAGGATGCTGCAAGCCGTCATGGGGCAAGAGATAGAAGGCTTGTGCCTGTAAAATATCAGAATATATAATTGTCTTCCCAGATGGGAGACTGACTCCATTAATATACATATTAATATACACTGAGATGACTAAGAGTGAAACTGTACATTCAGTTGTGAGATTACCAGCAACGGGTATACTATGCTCCAAGGAGTGAGGTGCCCACTCAATATATCACACTGTTTAAAGGTGTGAGACCCATCCTGAATGCTTGCCCAAAGAGCCCTGGCCAGAGTTTCACACTGAAGAAATGATCATGTGATCCAGGGTCTGCAGCCCACACACACACATGGGAGTCCCATGCACCCACTTGCGAAATTTGCACCAAATTAGTGAGATTGTGCTCCAAGGTGCGAGGCACACGCACAGTTTTTGCTCTGAGGTTTGACACACTCACAGGATGGGATGGCATTTCGTTCTCCCATCCTACTTGTGTTGCTCTGCCTTTTGAGGGCTACTACAACCTGGAGGATTATAGAGGCGTGGAGTAGGGGCAGTGATGGCTTACTGGAATGCAACTCGAAGGTGATAACCTCCTTCTTACCTGACTTTAGTATATTCAGTACAAGCTAGCCAATGTTTCCACTGTTCTGCGCCCCACCCCCTTGCACCAAGTTAGCGACTACGTGCAAATGCGGTCATATAACTGCTGGTGATGTCACTTCCTACATTTGGGCACCCCCCGGGAAATTGATATTTCGTCCCCCCTGCTTGTCATTGTAATCTTCTAATCCTTCATCCACTCGCTTCCATGACCTTTTGCATATCATCAAAAAATGCAGTCATGGGGATACCTCTGCAAACCTCACTTTTCTGTTCTGGCTGATTGGTGGTGCAACCACTAATTGGCCACTGTTGCCATGTACACGAGGAGGTGATTGATCAGACAAAGTACTGTATTCCAAGCATTTGATGCTCTATTTATCCTTCTGCAAACAAAATAACCTGTAGTCTCTTTCTTGGCTTCCACCCTATCTCACACGATCCTCTCTCCTCACAGACTCGCCATTCCTAGCGCTGCAAATCATTCTCGGAGTCATGAGCGTTTTGCGCGCTTTAAATGGATGATCTGCTTACTAGAATCAAATGGCTAGACCAGATCCTCACTTCTCCCGGCTAACACACCGTGCGAACAAGGGTTCATCTGAATAGCAGGTCCCATTTTGTCCGTGTGAATTTAATGACATGATCCCTGTATATAGGCCCCAAAGCTGCGACCATAAATATAATAGACGGGTGTGGTTTGCCCTCTGCGGCCTCACCTTTGCTGCGGGTTCTCCTGTGATGTGCGTCACTAGGTGTACGATGACACCCGTTTCCCGAAGAGAAGCAGCGATAGACAAACACCAGGGCCTTCCTTGACTTTGCCCTTGGTGCCGCCGCGTGCACTTTCGAAACTCGCCGAGCATCGCCTCCTTTGCCTCACTATTTGCACGGCGCGGTGCAGTGTGCTATTGTATCAGTGGATGGCAGCACCGGACCCTTACACCGACACGTCATTCCTTTAAACATCCTAACCTCCTTGCTCAGATGAATGGGTTCCAATAGGCAACTGGGCCTTGGGTTTGCAGCCAGAGAGATCAGCAATGCCGCACTGTTATAACCGAGGGCAGTCTCTCTCAGCAGGCACAAGAGAAGGAGCTACGTCCGGGACAACAGAAGGAACCACGTCAGGGAGTGTAAAACACGCAGGGCTTGATTTACAAAAATGTTCTCAATGGGACTTTCCCAGGTTAAAGAATTTGTGAAAACCAGGGCTGTGGTTTATCTACTCTTTTAAGGGAACACACTCACCGGCCAGCCTCAGGCACGCAAGCTCAGGTACCAACGATCAGTCTCAGAACACTCAGACACCATGACACATCCCATATTCCCTGGGATTTCATTCCCTCACTGGCCCCAGCGTTCTAATAGAGCGGGGAGCCAGGGATTTCATGGGTAGGGCCGAGCCAGGGCCGAGTCTGGGGGTCAGGCCTGGCTCTAGGAGCCCACCACTGGCCGAGCCCATGAAATCCCTCTCTCCCCCAGGAAAAGGAAAACGATTAAACGTGGCCCTGGCGAGCCACCATCAGGGCCACGTTTATTTTTTTCATCTATGGTAATTTCTTTCCATTTTGCTTGACATTTTGCCCACGCGCCACAGGCGAAATGAAAAGAAATGGTCAAATATGAAAAGAATAAATGGCCATTTCTTTCCATTTTGCCTGTGCCGCACGGATGGATTCCATTGCACTTAACTCACCCTCACGTGCACTCACAGTGTTAGGTTTCAGAAGTCAAATTAAAGCCTCTGTGTTTTCCAATAAATGCACTGGAAAAGTATAAAACGTGCCCATCTTTTAACCTCAACAATCCATAGTCAAATATTCCAGTTAAATCAAAATCCCAATGCAAGATATGTGTTTTGATGACACTTTTATGCGGTCTTGTGGGTAAGGGTCTGCAATTGGAACGTGACGACCAGGGTGACATCCTTGTAGCCAAACAATTGAGCAAGTTTGCCAGCCTCAAAATCACCCAAGCTGGGCAGCTTCCGCTCTCTGAAAAAAGTGTGCGCCACTTGCCACCCACATATATCCTCTGCTTGTTCCCTGAAAAGCAACACATGACAACAATGAAGGAAAACCACCTCTCCAGGATTGCAACCTCTTACCACATCGTGGGCATATATAAATGACTTGTTTCCCTTCACCCCATGTTTGGCTTTGAATAGTATTCTGTTTTATAAAGATGCCTTAAAAAGCACACACACCATAGTAAGGTATTCACAAAAATATATGAATCCTTATAGAAACATCTTAGGCAAAAAGCATACAATTATAGGAGTTTACAAATGTCAGAAAGCAATTCGGCAGAAGGCAAAAAATGGCTTTTGAGTTTTGAAAATGTACTTTCAAGACTTAGGGCCTCAGTGCTACTGGCGGACTACCGGAAATCTCGGCTTACCGTTTCTGCCGGGATATTACGGGCGGCAGCGGATTGGTAAGTTCCCATTACCATGGAGTCCCATAGGGGTTGCCGTTGGTACACTTGTTCAGAGGAGAATTGCCTAGCATTTCGGTGCTGGACTGCCCCAGGGCAGGACAAAGACTGATATGTTTGTGATATTTCTTCTCTGTGAAAAATAGTGAGTTAAAGACTCTGGGTAAGTCTCTTGTAACCAGGACTAATGTCTGGCAGAGGGACTCCCAGGACTCCGCTTGATAATTTGCATATTTAAGTAACTTTGGGTCTCACCCTAAATTACTAGGGGAATCCAGACGTGGACCCCTTGCTCACTAATCTTAGAGAGGCACAGCTCCACCCTACTGATGAGGTCCAACCAGACTGAAACACGTGTCTGGGGTTTCTGTTGGTACTCTTGCTCAGAGGAGAATTGCTTAGCATTTTGGTGCTGGACTGCCCCAGGGCAGGACAAAGACTGGTATGTTTGGGATATTTCTTCTCTGTGAAAGATAGTGAGCTAAAGACTCTGGGTAAGTCTCTCGTAACAAGAACTAATGTCTGGCATAGGGACTCCCAGGACTCCCTTTGTTAAAATTTCTAACTCACCCAGGTCTTTGCATTTCGGTGCTGGACTGCCCCTGGGCAGGACAAAGACTGATATGCAAATGGATATTTCCCATCGGTGAAAGGCACAGTGAGTAAAAGCAGTGGCTGCGAACTCTCAAGTGGTTAATAACCACTGAACAGGTTATCAGGCCTTGTTCTGTCGAGAGAGGGGCGCCCGCTACCTTTGCAAACTAAATTTCAAGGAACCTGGGATTGGTAACCCTAGGTCTCCTGGGGGCAACCAGACGTGGTCTCCCTCTCACTGTGCTTAGAGAGGCATCAGCTTCACCTCACTGATGATCCCCAACAAGGGTGAAACACGTGTATGGGGTTGCTGGTGGTACTCTCGTTCAGGTTGAAATTGCCATTGCATTTCGGTGCTGGACTGCCCCTGGGCAGGACAAAGACTGATATGCAAATGGATATTTCCCATCTGTGAAAGGCACAGTGAGTAAAAGCAGTGGCTGCGAACTCTCAAGTGGTTAATAACCACTGAACAGGTTATCAGGCCTTGTTCTGTCGAGAGAGTGGCGCCCGCTACCTTTGCAAACTAAATTTCAAGGAACCTGGGATTGGTAACCCTAGGTCTCCTGGGGGCAACCAGACGTGGTCTCCCTCTCACTGTGCTTAGAGAGGCATCAGCTTCACCTCACTGATGATCCCCAACAAGGGTGAAACACGTGTATGGGGTTGCTGGTGGTACTCTCGTTCAGGTTGGAATTGCCATTGCATTTCGGTGCTGGACTGCCCCTGGGCAGGACAAAGACTGATATGCAAATGGAAATTTCCCATCTGTGAAAGGCACAATGAGTAAAAGCAGTGGCTGCGAACTCTCAAGTGGTTAATAACCACTGAACAGGTTATCAGGCCTTGTTCTGTCGAGAGAGGGGCGCCCGCTACCTTTGCAAACTCACCCAGGTCTTGAACTGCCATAATCATTTCCAGCCACCCTGAATGCTTTTTAAAGCAGCTGTTCAATATCTTAGCTTTTCTACCAGCCCCTCCTTCGATAATGCAATCTCACAGCTCACACCACCTCCTCTGCCTACAATATCTAAACATGTTTAAACTCTGTTTGACTGTCTCTTCTATCTTTTCCTCCTCTGTGACATGTGCCCGCCATACTCCCTGCCCGGCAGGCCTTTGCTTTTGCCAATATACTCTCCTGTCCTCCTTCTGCTTCCATCTCTTAGACTTCCGAAAAGGCAGCCATTTGCTATCATGCATCACAACCCTCATCACACCACTTGCGTTATTGTTATGTATGTTCTGTCTTCTCTCGCTGTGCTACACAGGCGGGTTTCTCCGAAGGAAGCTTGCTCTCCCGGAGATTTCTCCAAAGGAAGCTTGCTCTCCCTGAGATTTCTCCAAAGGAAGCTTGCTCTCCCGGAGATGTGGGTCTAATTTCAGATTTCTCACTTTTGCGTTCTCGAGTGGCCAAACTAGAAGTATACTTGAAATGTGTAAACTGGGAGCTTCCTGGGAATGTCAAACTGGGAATTTACTAGGAATGTCAACATGGAAGGTTACTAGGAATGCCATTCTTGGAGCTTACTGTGAATGTCAAGCTTTTTGAGAACCTACTGGGTATATCATGCTGACTGGGAATGTCAAATTGGGATTTTACGGGGTATGTTGTAATAGGAGTTAACTGGCACTATCAAGATACTGGGAATGTCAAACTGAGCTTTCGGGAAGTACAAGGCTTAACGGGAATGCCAAACAGGGCGTTTACTGTGAAAGTCAAACTGAGAATGCTTAGGAATATCAAGCGTACTGGGAATGCCAAACTCAGAGTATATTCACAATGTCAAACGAGGAGTTTTATAAGGAATGTCAAGTTTACTGGACATGTCACACTGGGAGATTATTGGGAATGTAAAACTGGAAATGTAGAGAAATTGGCAGTTTTAGGGGATGGGCTTAGAGCACAGGTGAAGGGGAGGGGCAAGGTGGGAAGTTAGGAAGGAAGAGGAGCCGGACAAGAGAAGGCGAACGGGAGGATGCAGTGTTACTATGTAGCATAGTGTAAGGAGGAAACGAGTAAAGGAATAATGAATTGTTAGTTAAAGATTATCTGTGATTGCCTAAAGTAATTTAGCCTAATGTAAAAGTAATCTCAGATGCAATCTAATGTAACATAAGCACATTACAAATATTCTTTTAAAATTAACCAAGGCAACCAAATGTAATCTAAAAGTAAAACAAGGCAATCTGGGGTAATTAAAGGAAACACAGGGCGATATTAAAGTAATCTAATAGTAATCTAATGCAACCCAAGATAAACAACAGTAAACGAAATGTCATCTAAGATAACCTTAAAGTGATCTATGGACACTTAAGGTAATTTAAAAGTGACCCAATATATTTGAAAAGTAATCCAAGTTTATCCCGACTCATCTAGAGAGATGTGTCCTACATGCTTCAGGATGACTCATCAGAAACACTATGCAAATTTGCCACCATCCCCTGACCCTTATCAAACTATACTGGCTCCTGATGCAAGTGTGAATCATCTTCCAATCCTGCTGCATCATCGACAAGTTTGTTGCCCTGAAGTCCCAAAGCTAAGTCGCTGAGAAACTCCACAACCTTTGAGGCCTAATATCCACCAGAAGTAAAGACATGTGCACATGTGAACTCTGCGAGTGCAGAGAGGAAAGAACCAGAATATAGGCATTCTATGTCTATGCACAGAGCCTCTGGAACCTCCTCCCCATCAACATCAGACTCGCCCCCTTGTGTCTACATTTCAGGAAGGAGCTCAGGAGCCTCCTCTTCTAGGAATGGCCCTTCCATACCACCTAGGTCGACACACCCTCCACTCTCCAGTAACCTGAAACTGGGTGATCTGCCACCCCTTGTTTCCTCCCCTGGTTGTTTGTAAATTTTTTGCTGTCAAATTGTCACCTCCATTCCCCCACGCCCCAGTTGTTAGCTCCTTGCTCCCTAGTAATCCATGGTATTGTAAGAGTAGCCTATGGTAATCTGAGGTAATCTAAAAGTAATCCAAGGTAATCTAAGGCAAACTAAAAGGAATCAAAAGGAATCCAAGGTGATCTAAAAGGAATTTAACACAATTTAAGGTAATTTAAGTGTAATCCAATGCAACCTAAAACCTTTATAAAATAATATATAAGCAATATAGATAAATCCAAGGTAACCTTAAACTTTAAACTTTGAACTCCTTGATTGTTTCGGGCTCCCTCACTGCACTCAGTCTCTATGGCATTTTTGTGGGAAATATTTATACCCCTCCACTTAAAAAATTCACCAGCTCCCACTGGCCCTTGGACTGTGTTGGGAGCGGGTTAGGGGGAGCCGAGGGACCTTGGTGGGAGCAGGATGGGCAGGAGTACTGGTATAGTGGTGGGAGCAGGGTGGGGAGAGGTCAGGGTCTGTGATGGGCTGGGGAGAGGCCATGGGCTGGGTAGGAGTGGGATGAGGGAGCCCCGCGACTGTGATGGGAGCAGGTGGGGGAGCTCAAGGACTACACTGGGAGTAGGGTCCAGTGACGGCGCGCAATAATTCATAGGCATTTGTACGTACTGTCTATTTGTCATTTTTGGGGGGGCGGCCTGCCCAAATTTTGCTCATGGGGGGCCCAGGCCAAAAAAGTTTGAAGACCTAATGAAATGCTGGGTTATCTAAAAGCAGTCACAGACAATCTAAACTACTGCACAAAATAATACTTATTCCTCCAAAATCATGTTTTGAATTTTAAGTATGACAAGACAATCTGATTCAATATTTAAGCATAATCGCTTTTGCCATTATTTCCTTGGTGCTGGCCTCCACTGCCCTCTCCCCCCAAATTCCCAACATGAATAGGTGCCCAGGTAATCCTCGTCGCTCACCATTCAATCCAAAAAGTCATTACTTTCAGCCTGATTGTGCGCCACATACCTCTATTTCATATTTTCAGATGGTGAATATTCTAGAACAGGGTCCAGGAACTTCTGTATGCTCCGATATCTCTGTGACCAGATGCTCACTCTCCATCCCATAATATTTCCTACCCTACAGCACTATATGTTGAGTGTTAGAGAAATGCTTGTAACACAGTCAGAGGTAATCAACATTTGTGAAGCAAATAAGCAATCAGTGGCCCTTTGGTTGAAAAAAGGGAAACATATTTTTCATGTGCAGCACTTAATGACATAAAGACAGAGTCATCCGGTGGGGTTAGGCCTAATGAGTACACCTCCACCACACATGTAGCATTGTACCGCTCAGGTTGCAGCCTCTCCAACATGTGTCATGCAGCCTCTCCAACATGTGTCAACCCGGTCTGAGTAAAAGCATCTCAGCCTAGAAGGTGGTAATAGTAGCTCTGTAGAGAATCCTGTACAGTTTTTCTGCACCCTGTGTGCATGTGGTTGTGTTGGTCAGTCAATTCTATACCGCTTTCCGCGTGTTCTTATCAATGTCCTGACATAGGTCAGTATTCTTTTTGTGTTTGGAGCTCCCACCACCAGTGCCTCTGGTTACCGCCATTATCTTAAACATTGGAGAATTTAGACCTTTGTGGATGTGGCCTGTTGAATCACTGTCTCAAAGCCAGCAAAAATACTAGTTTATTGTCTCAATTGATAATTGATGTTCCCCCAACCCCAAAGTCCTCCACACTTACCTCGACAGATTGCATTCCCACATATGTGACCAGATATTCTATTTTGGTGCAACCCAGCTCTCTTCACCTGCTCAGTAGAGAGGATAGGTGTGAAAGGCAAATAAAAGGATGTCAATCAGGCCTTCGCCGCCATCATATCCCCAGCTCGCATGGTGGCTTTAGTAAACTGGTTCCTGTGTAGGAATTCTGCACTTTAGTGTCTCTCCAACCCAGGATTTGACTGCATGTGTTTCGCAGCTATGTATTGCTGCATAACTACCCAACTTTTTTCCGATGACTCCTGGGTACACACTTGCATTTCTTTCAGCAGGGATGCAAAGTAGTACATGCATATGTTCAAGTGGTCCTAAGTGAAGAAGTAGTTTTCTATAGAACGACTTAAAAAAAACAATTTAGAAAGACTGCTCTGTGACCGCACAGAGTGGTTTTTCTAAATGGAACTGTCACACCCCTGGCGCACACTAGTGCATGCAGGGGGTGACAGGCTCAGCGGGACCCGGAAGCGGAGGCAGAGGAGAACGGGTAAGTGTGTGTGTGTTGGTGTGCGTGTGTATGTATGTGTTTTGGCTTAAGGGACTCTTGGGTTAGGAGGGATTGTGTGGGGGCTGAGAGGGGGCTGTTCTGGGGCAAAACCCCCAATTATGAGTTGATAGCGTGGGAGGGAGAGTGTGGGGGGTGGCGGGCGGGTGGGTGCAGGGGAGCAACATGGTGTTCGCGGGGTGAAACCCCCCAAACTGTAAAAAAAAAGGGGCAACAAAAAAAGAAAGGCAGGCTTCGAATGCCAGATGTTCGGCCAAAGGAAAAATAAAATCGGTCTTTTTCACGTGTGACCATTATAAAAAGGACTTTTCACATAGAACCATTCAAGCAGGCCACCAGCCATCACCCCAAAGATATGGGTGCACATATAATTTCTTTTGTGACTATAAACCTCTCCATGGCAGTTTGGCAAATTGCTAGTCTGGTCTTTCGAGTGCTAACTGGAATGCCTTGAAAAAGGTACCACAGAAGTGAAGGACATTCATTTTAACCACTGCCATCCTTCCTAGCCAAGTAAGGACGTTCGACCTTAACACATCTGACTCAATTAAATCAAATGCTCTGGGGTTATTAGTCCCAAAAAAATTAAGCCCAAATGGGGTTTATTTGCACTCCCAAGTATTTGACAGATTACTTTGTCTCTGCAAATGTGGACAGTTTCTGCAATGTTTCTACCATTGTCCCAGTGGTTCCCCTCGTATCTGCTGTGTGAGCAATGACATTCCCGGTTTACCCTGGCCATTGAGGTACATTCCTCCCTGTTGGGTAAGTGCCTCAGCATCGACTTATCAAGTCTTCATGTCTTCACCCGGGTCAGTCTTGGATTCAGATCAGTTGTCACCTCGGTGTTATTGAGAGTGTCTTTCCTGTGTGTCTAGCCTTGGTCATCACAGTCTTGGATTCAGATCAGTTGTCACCTCGGTGCTGTTGAGAGTGTCTTTCCTGTGTGTCTAGCCTTGGTCATCACAGTCTTGGATTCAGATCAGTTGTCACCTCGGTGCTGTTGAGAGTGTCTTTCCAGTGTGTCTAGCCTTGGTCATCACCGTAGATGCTGCAAAGGTGTCATCCATTTGGAATGACCATTTCTCTGCACGGGAGAAATGACATGTTTTGTCTTGAGGTGGCCGCGGGTGCTTGAAGTCGGTCATATTCACATCCAAGAGCGTGCATTTCAGCGTAGAGTATGTGCCTCCTCCTGCTGGAGATTTAAGGTGCAACCGTCTCTCTGGGCCTGGGTTCATAACTACATTTATGTTCCATGCTCTCATTTCATGGCCTTGTGTAATTTTCACTAACATTCTCATGCTCCCCACCATGAACCTCTCCTAGTTGAGATTAGGAACATAGCGCAAGAGGAATCGTTCTTTTCCCAAAGAACATTTGACCATCAATAATCTCTTTTCTCTGTCTTTCTTGGTGTCTGATAGAACATATCGGAAGAGTTTATGAAACAGCAGAACTACTCCTTCTCTAGTGCCTTTGTGTGAGGAGTGAAACTGGGCCTATAAATCCCAACATCTTAGTCTACTTTGGTCTACAGCTTTCATGTGGGTTTCCTGTAGTACCACTAATGTAGCCCCAGACGTCTTTAGCTCTCTACACACTCACTTGTTTTGGTCCTGTACATCCCTAATATTCAATGACCATAAGTGACAAAATGCCATCTGTGAGGGCAGAATGATTTCTGGCGATAAAATGATGTGGGTAGAAGGTGATGTCTGGTAAACACAACATTATGCAATTGTGGACCCATGATCTTGTGTCAGATGACAAATCTAACTACATTTTTTAATATTGTAGAAAGAATCATGATAAAGTCTGGTGCTAGTCACTTTCTCTTGCCCTATAGAAAGAACGATTCTTTCCCTCCCAAGTGCGCATGTTCCCCTAGGGTGAGGTGTTATGCCGCCTATCTAGGAAAATGGATAGAAGAAAGCTAAATCTACCTATCTATGTACCAAGTGTATGAATCCATCCACATGCCCTGTGTAATCACACCCAAGAAGTAATAATAATGGTCTGGAATTGCATGATTATTGTTCAGGAATCACTCTCACTGTGACATCTTTGTCTACAAGGGAGACAGAAAAAGAGATGTTTTTTCTCTTAACAATCATTTTGAGAAACATTTTTTTATTTTTTTATATGAATACATTTTTTATATCGAAATATTAGCCATGCTTGGTTATGACATGATGATCTCTGGGACTCCACGATTACATTGGCCAAAGCCAATTGAGGTAATTTTATCACCAGGTGGTTACTTGTGACCTTACAAGTTTGGGGTTCCTTTGCATTCACTGCCTGGGGCTGTTTCTCCCAAAACAAATAATGTAGGCTCTACTCCAGCAAAAACCTTTGTCCTCCCTGGGAAAGAATTGCCACTTCCGAGGATGACAACAACTGACCCCAGGTGGAAAGGAAAGGTCGAGTGCTTCAAAGAGCAGTCCCTGCCAGGCCAAAGGAGGCCACGCCATGATGATAATTAACAGACACCATTTGATGTAAGCAGAAAGAGGAAGGCGGCAGAGTAGAGTAGCTCAGGGGAGAACTTTTCAGTTATAGAAGGGATTCACTATTCTGGTTTTTCCTAGTGCTCCCACACTTCCTGCCTCTCTCCCCATTTCTTGCCCATAAAAGCACTCTGGGAATGACATCACAAGGCAACGATTCTGAAACAGAAGTCAGGATTGGACCCCGTAGAGAATCCTACAAGGTGATCATCCACTGTGGCCTTTTTCCTATATAAGGGGGGAAACACTCCCTTGGTTGATTAATCTTTGAACACTTGAAGACTAAGGATTCATCTGGAACCTGTTTGGGGGTGCAGTGTACTCCAATGTTCTGCCATAGAGGTGAAAAACCATCATTTACAAGCAAAAGGCACGCTGTTTGTGCCTAACCATCCCAAGGAAATAACTGAGGTGACCTGCTGGCTGAACAAGGCTTAGTGCAGCTGAGACCACACATACACAGGAACCTGCTCACTGGTGGTCAAAGAACCCTCCAAGTGCTCTCTGCAATCCTTCCTTGGTGGGAGGTGCAGAAGAAGGGACTTAACTTGCCTCTGGAGACCCTGGACTGGGTTGCTACAGCACCCAGGAGTAAAGAAACATCTCTGGACCATCCTTTCCAACTTTGATCCATTTTGAACTGACTCAACCATGGAGCTGCCTTTGACACTTGCTGCTTTTCCATCTGCTGTCCTGCCCTAGAGCCACTGATCCAACCTATCATCTGCCTGCGCTCCAGTTGTTTTTGAGCTGATCACCACTGAAGAACTGCATCGGAGCTTTGGACCTCCTATAGCCGACTTGACCCATCAACCACCCTGTTCTGCGCCTGTTTCAAATCAATAACCACCACAGAACTGTATGACAAAGCTGTACCGTTTTTCGGCAGACACGACTGTCTCAATACCTTTAATGTATTGGGAACCACTGACTGGACATTTTTCCCCCCCCAACTGAACCCTTTGAAAGCATCTAGAAGCCTCGCTTGGCCGTGTCTGTTCCAAAGAACAAGCAGTCCAGGTATTTGAAGAGGTTCTACCACCCAGCCTTCCTTAAAGTGCAATTGTGAGTATTGAGATTTCACTTTCTATTTTTCTTTAAAGACATAGGGCCTCATTACGCGTCCGGCGGTAACCATGCCGGTGCTACCGGTTGGTTGCTGCCGGACACGTACAAAATAACTGGCACCTGACTTCCCGGTGCAACTAGGCTATTCCAAGTCCGGCGGCCGGAAAGTCAGGCGCCGGCAATTTAGTTACTCCTCATTCCCATAGAGTCCCTATGGGAATGGGGCCCCGGAAGCACCAGCACCGTTGTTAATGGTACCGGTGCTTCCGTGACGGGTTTGTCTGCTGTGACTGCTGTGCCCGGCAGGGTCAGACCTATCGGGGACAGCGGCTCCGGCGGGCAAACCCGTAGTTTGCTGGTCCAGAAACAATGGTGCCAGTAAGCTTACCAGCACGTTTGTTTCTGGGCAAGCGTAGAATGAAGCCCATAGTCAGTGACTTTGACCTTTCTGATGAAATATTGCATGTGCTCCCCTATATTCAAACCCAGACTGCCCCTTTTCTTTCTACAAAGTCTGCATTTTCTGTGCGTTTTCTTACAGGGCTGGGTTTTAGTGTTTTGATAAGTAGTTTGTATTTCTAATTTAATTAAACTCTCCTATGTTTTGTAGAACCTTCGGACGTTCTTCTTTTTCGGTACAACATTACTATTGTTGTTTGGATGCTTCTGTGCTAGATGACACCCTTCCTGAAGAGAATAGCGTGCCTTTGGCCCTTGCTACCTTAACGAAGTGAAAGAGGTACACCTGTCAGGATATTGCTTTTTCACCTTTTTATTCAGTTGTATTCACTGCTCATCCCTGTACTCCTGCAGAGTAGTAGTCATTGTGCTGCACCATAACCTTTAATCCTAGTTCCTAAATCCTTTTGCTGGTAACCAAAATGGTGTGTTTGGCAAGCATTCATATTTGACTGTAGAAGAGAGCTGGTGCTGTTTGAGTAAACAATACCCACAGTACCGACACTGTGTGTCATTTTAGTCCCCCCCCTTATGGTCCTTATACCCGTGTGGCATGCTAGCCTAGGCAGTCAGCAATTCATAGGGATCAGCCAAATGCCCTATCTCTGCAGTTCGCTCTACACCCCCTAATCTGAATGTTGCCTATCATTTATAATAATGGTCCAGTCAGGAGACTTAAGTAGCCCCTTACCCCTCATTGACATCATCATGTCCAGTGATTCAGAAATTCTTTGCTGCATATTTGGTCAATATGAAACATCTCTTTGAACGATAATCATCATAAGACTAACTACGACTTAAGAGAAAACCCCAATAATCTACTGTGAGAGGGCAATTACCCTGGGCAATTCTGGGCAAAGTGGGCATAATTTAAATCAGCATTGATATGCTAAGTGGGTATGCTTGAAATCCTTTATGACGTGGAAGCTGGGCTTAATGGAATCTGGTAATAATCTGCCGAGTAGACTTGATGTCATCTGATAAACCAGCATCTTGCAAACTGGTAATGTTGTGCTGAGAGGTTTTGCTGGAGCTGGCCATCAAGTACCTAGGCATAATGTAAACTGTCTACGATGCACAAGAGTGAATAATACCTATTCATCAAAATATTGTGCACCTTATAGTGGTTTTTGCGCTTTGATTTCTGGTATTGGCTTTTTGGTTTCCCTAGTACAGAGTTCCGGTGCTCTAGTTAACACCCCCTTTATCTTGGCCCATTATCCTTCGGTTCCACACATACATTGCAACCTTGGCCGGCACATCTTTCATCTCCCTCCCATATCACTACAAACTTCCTTTGATAAGGTCCAGGAACCTTGCCCTGGTACGGACAGCCCTTATGACTGTTCATAAAGTAAAGTGAGTCTCGGAAGGATAGCTCAGGGACAACGCGCTTGTCTTGGAAGGAAATCAACATGGAGCAACACAGGTTTGATCCCCGTGCCTGTGCTTAGAAACCTCTGGGTATTAAGTGCGTTATAAATAATTGATTATAATGTGGTGATCGTTAGATCTCTGGTGTGTTCAGACCCTCATATCTGTAATGACTCTCACACTATTTCGGACCGGCACTTTCTTTTAAGGTGTTCAATCTATTCTATCAAGAAGCAGATGTGTGCTTTTTCGAGAAGATTGATTGTAGCAGGATCATCTCAAAGATCGAAAGGCATGACATGTGGGGTCCAGCTGAGAATGGTTTACAGAAACCAGAATGCAGTGTGGGGGGGTAGGTGGGACATGTAGTTGGTACGGTGCAAGATGGCACAATGTTCATTTATTACATATATTTATAGTTTTAGTTACAGGCAGATAAAGTGGCTTGCGTGGCGACCTATACAATTTGGTCAAGTATCACAATTGCACTTATAGCCCAGATTTCCTGGTCAACAGTTTAGCCACCAGATCCCATGGCTTCAACACCATCCCCAGATACTAAATCACCACTTAGCGTCTGTTAACAGCTGTCGTTGTATGCTGGCCCTAAACCACAAGCAACATCTCAGAAAGTGAAACACCTGGGACACACCTTCAGCAGTATCCCCAACTTTTATTCCAATTCAATGCAATGGTTAAGGGGGTCCAATTACAAATATCATGTTCTGAAAAGTCCTCTTGCTTCTTCAAACAAACCATAGGATTATGCTGACCAGCCCTCGTGGTGGCTCACTTGGACAGTAACATAGTCAGCACAAGCACCTCAAGCTGCCTGTCAACAGCCTTCAGAGAGCCCAGAGCTAAGAAGACAGAATGTGCTTGCACCTTTGAGCATGAGACCACGTGAAACCTGCACTGACGACGCTCAGTGGATTTCAGATTCCAGGATGCTGCGCACCATGCACGAGGCCTACTGTGGAAATGGACTTGGTTATCCAAAGGAAATGGCATCCCATTGCTTGTCAGTCAGAACCTACAGTTAACCAATACCAGCAGCGGATAAAACAGCAAACACATGGAGGTAGATGCCTAGGAGTTCAAGGTCATGGGCTCGGAATGCCTTTACCCTAGCAGAAACCAACCATCCACGCTTCATGCAACTGTTGAAGACTGAACTATTCAGACAGACCTCTGATTGGAAGGCGACCTCTAGGAATTCGGTATATGAGATAGGCCGGATAAGTGGGGCATCCAGCTCGATTTTAATGAAGCTTAAACTCCATAAAAAGGGAATTTCCCCCATTTCCAGGGCTCTCAAGTCGCTGGTGGGTGACATATGTACCACCACAAAACCCCTTAAATAAATAATGAAAACACTGGAGAACATGTTGGTTTCCTAATTTATATAAGTGTTAACCAACTCTTGAACCATATACTGTAGCGTGTATTGCAATGCACTAATTATAAAACAACCACTGTCTGAAAAACATTGCCAAGTCAGTGGTTGCTTCTGCAGCCTGCAGAGACGTGGATGTAGTATAGGGCTCTTCTGAAACCAATAACCCACCTCAGATAAGGCGGTAATGCTGTTATTACGGGCATGGTTTATGTACATATGATATAGCTGTACGATGACGGAGCCAAAGGGAATAAGACAGGTAAATAAAAGGGGCAGGATTTGCCAAAAATGAAAGGGGGGATATAGGATCACAAATTCTGGAGGTGTATCCATCCACCAGTCATGAAAGTGAGAGAGCATGGTTTTGACATGGCACAAGGGAAAGAGTAAGAGGACCAGGAAGGGGGCACCACTGTTAACATGCGAATATTCTTCAGGGTGTTCAATGCAAATACATAATTTATGAGGAGCACTACAGTATAACCCAAGGCACTTTGGGTAACTTATACTAGTCAAAGAAACCCTGAATACAATTTTTCAGAGAGCCGCATGCTCACATCAAAGCGCAAAATGAGCTTCAAACTCAATGCCATGTGTGATCAAGGGGTACAATTCTGCTGGCTTTCCATGGTAAATGTAAATATGCGCAGACTCACTATGCTAACCAGCAAGCAGTGAGAAAGGTGAAAGGCCCTGTCTCAGCATGCATAAAGTAAGCAGACTTGAAGCAACTAAGAGAAAAAGACAGAAGCACTACAACACTGTACAATGCCAGAGGTCGCTGGCTCTAGTGAACGTAGGCTTGCATTCAGTAGGGTAGCAACAGAGGAGTATGGCCCTCAGGGGGTGGAGAACGGCTCTCCAGTTAGCGCTTGACAAGGTTTTCCCACACTATGGTGTCTGGATGACACCATGGCAACCGGGTATTAGGTAATAATGGCCCCATACATAATGTCCCTATACATAATGTCGCCGGCGAAAAAAGCCATTGGCGACATTGTATATGGTGACATCATGTATGGGGCGTGGGTTGTAGGGATGTTCCCTGCTCCCCTTGTAAAAAAAGAAAAATTCAAGGGTTGCGGGTGTCCCGCCCCCATGTTCAATGTAATAATGGCTCTGCAAAAAACGGCGACTTTTTTGTCAGGAGACATATTTGCAAGCACATTATTACATGGAACCGGCAACAGTGAGTAGGCTTGGATTCAATAGGGTGGAAGCGAGTGGCATGGCTACCCGGTAACCCAGCATGATAAAACCAAGTGGACCTATTGTGGAAATAAATGAGAGGAAGCGACACATGGTGGAACGCCAGCACTCCCTCACTGAATTTGGTGAAAGTAACTAGGCTGGTCCTCACTCTGCTGAAAGCGAGGGTACGTTGCTTCTGACAAATAATTCAAGAGCATGGCTCTCGTGGTGAAACAGGGATGGCACAGCCTCACCGGGTTTGAAACATGAGGGTCTTTGATGCTGGTCGCCATTTTCGGACCACCGCTGAAGCAGGAGCTGCGCGGGACTGCTGAAGGAGACACCGGTATATGGCGGCTCGCTCCTGCGCTAAGCCTTCCTTCGACATGCGTTAGAAATACCCTTGTGAGAAGCGGCAGCGAGAGACCCTAGAATGTACAAGAATAATATATACTTACTGTAGCTAATTCCAGTTTTGGCAGCGGTATAGAATAAAACAACAAAAGTAAAATATCACAGCTGATAGCTGGCCAACATGCTGGGAGAAGTAGCAAGGCTAATCCCAAGAAATCCCAGATGGAGGGAGGGAAACGCATTTTTCCATGGGCTGCACTAGCTGGAGTCTGTTTGTCTGCAGCTTTCTTGGGTTTCGGAGGGCTCCAGCTATTTTTACTGTAGCACCTTTTCATGGAAGCAAAAAAAGTTATTCTTAAAGAGAACAATTCTGATCTGTGTACATGCAATAATGACTAGTACAAGGTTGTGTTGATTGGAAGGAATGCCTCTGCAAATTTGTTTTGTAATTTTGAATCACCATGGTTTTTGATTGTGTCCTATTTCCTTTTCAAGAGAACACGTATGAAAGGACCCTGCTGGTAGACGGAGAAAGCGCGACCATCATATTGATCGACATGTGGGAAAATAAGGTAATATTTTTTATTTCCTAAAGTTTACATTTGTGTGCTAATAGAAGGTCAGGGATTAACACCAGATCGGTTATTCTGCTGAGCTTGAAATACCAACATCAGGCAAATACAGACACAGCTCTATCAATGCCATCCAATATGTGTGTGCGTGCTCTTAGACCTGCCCTTCAACCATGGGTTCTTTTGCATGTTTTGGCTTGCACCCTGCTCAAATCCACACATGTACTACTGGGTCCACGAAGACATAGGGGAACTTTGCATCATTGCTAGCAGTACCGCGCGAAGGTAGACAAACTTGTGGTGAAAATCAATTGGACAGTGGTTGATGGTACCGGGCCAAGGGGGGTGCACTGATGTAGGAAACATGTGGGTGATATTGCTAATGTAAGCAGGATGTTGCTGGGTCAAGTAGGATGCATAGATGTAGGAAATATGTGGGCGATATTGCTTATTTGAGGAGGATGTTGCTGAGTCAAGTAGGTTGCATAGATGTTGGAAATATGTGGGTGGCATTGCTGAGTTGAGGAGGATGTTACTTGGTCCAGTAGGGTGCACTGATGTCATATATCAGTGGGTGGAATTTCTGGGTCAGGAGGATATTGCTGAGTCCATGATGTTGGAAATCAATGGTGGTGGTGATGGGACTAGGGCGAGCACACATGTTGAGAATTAGTGGGTGGTACTAGCGGTCAAGGAGAATGCACTGATGTTGGAAATATATGTTGGTGGTATTGCTACATGAAGTAGGTTGTTTCTGGGTCCAGTAGGCTACACTGGTGTCAGATAATAGTGTGTCGTATTTCTGGATCAGAAGGATAATGCTGAGTCCACAATGTTGGCAATCAATGGTGGTGGTGATGGGACTAGGGCGTGCACTCATGTTGAGAATCAGTGGGTGGTACTAGTGGTCAAGGGGAATGCACTGGTGTTGGAAATATATGTTGGTGGTATTGCTAAGTTAAGTTAGATGTTTCTGGGTCCAGTATGGTGCACTGGTGTCAGATAATAATGGGTGGTATTTCTGGATCAGGAGGATATTGCTGAGTCAAGGAGCATACACTGATGTTGGAAATCAATGGTGGTGGTGATGGCACCAGGGCATGCATTCATGTTGAGAATCAGTGGGTGGTACTAGTGGTCAAGGGGAATGCACTGGTGTTGGAAATATATGTTGGTGGTATTGCTAAGTTAAGTTGGATGTTTCTGGGTCCAGTATGGTGCACTGGTGTCAGATAATAATGGGTGGTATTTCTGGATCAGGAGGATATTGCTGAGTCAAGGAGCATACACTGATGTTGGAAATCAATGGTGGTGGTGATGGCACCAGGGCATGCATTCATGTTGAGAATCACTGGGTGGTACTAGTGGTCAAGGAGAATGCACTGATGTTTGAAATATATGTTGGTGGTATTGCTAAGTGAAGTAGGTTGTTTCTGGGTTCAGTAGGGTGCACTGGTGACAGATAACAGTGTGTCGTATTTCTGGATCAGGAGGATATTGCTGAGTCCACGATGTTAGAAATCAATGGTGGTGGTGATGGCACCAGGGTGTGCTCTCATGTTGAGAATCACTGGGTGGTACTAGTGGTCAAGGAGAATGTACTGATGTTGGAAATATATGTTGGTGGTATTGCTAAATTAAGGAGGATGTTGCTTGGTCCGGGAGGGTGGACTGATGTCAGAAATCAGTGAGTGGTACATCTGGGGCCGGCTAGATGCATTGATATCAGATATTAGTCTGTGGCATTGTTGGGTCCTGGAGGATAAGCTGATGTTGGAAATCAATGGTGCATCAATGAGCATTAGCAACATTGATGCATTATCGGTTTCACTGCGGGACAGACACTCTCCAAAAAGAGTGGAACACCTATGGCTAGTTGTGCTAGCGTGGAACTCCCCTTTCTTCCTCTGCTCTTGAATGGACGGCCTTGAACCATCAAAGTGTCAATCACGGGGGAACGTTTTAACAGTCAACTTTGTTAAGAAAAATGGATTTGTGAAACAAGTCAATTTTTTCTTTGGTGTAATTTAAGCAGAGGTGGGCCTGCACATTATTAATGCCCCCCACATCATCCCTGGGCACTCTCAACGCCATTGAGCCCCCTCTTCCACTGCCACGCTTCGTACTCTTCCCCCATGTTATACTGTGTATCCCCTGGCTTTCGGGTTTGGCCTACTTTCCCCGCCACTCCTTCCTTTTTCATGGCCCTCTGCAGTTGGGAGGGCATGTCAGGGGCTAGGAATCCAATAAACAGTCAGCGAAGCCCAAAGTTTTGGCTTGAAAACTGTTTTGTATTTAATTCTGCCGAAATGTGACTTTGGCTGAAAAGTTTTGAAAACTTGGAAATAAGAGAGAATATGCAATTATGTTTATAGTAGTTGTTATATCCAACATCGTTGTGCTACTGTCTTTACAATCATGTTTTAAAATGTCACCCATCAGTGGGCTGCCCACTCTCCACAGTGAGAGCCAATATAAGGACAGATTTATCATGGAGGATTTCCATTGGAGGCAGCTTGTGTCCATTGCTTCTATTTGATAATCCGTTAGGAATAATAGCCCCGCCTGAAAATGATGGTAATAACGAATAGGTAAAAATAACATTTACATTGATAGTAATGTAAAGAGTAAAGATACATATTTTTTACATGAACAAAGTCAAAATAACGGCATCTATTATTTTACTTGTTTAAAAAAAGAAATTCAATCTACAAATATGTATTTGATTTAAAACTTTGTTTGGTTTCTTATTGAAACAACTCTACTAAGCAGCTCTTCATTTGCACTTACCTATCTATGCTATATGAAGGGAAACTTTCAAAACAGCTCCCCAAAAGGTCTTCCAAAGGTTGTATTTTCAATACTCTTAGTTTTTCTATATTTCTACTTAGGGATTTCCATCACCTTTTTTATGTGATAACCAGGCCTATGCCATAAGGGGTGGCTCAGTTCACCCCCTTTAAGTAAGAGGTTGCTCTAAGTCTCAGCCCTGATTTTGCGCTGGACAATGAGAAGCTTTGGGGGCTAGATGGAATCTTTTAAAGATGGTGGGGGTCTAAAGGTGATTTGCCCATCATGAGGAAACTTCATGTACCAGTGACCTACATGCCTCTCCACAGTAGTCTCAACCAACGCACAAGCTGCATTTTCTTAACCCCATCTGCATCTTTTCCACTAGGCTGAAGACAACTGGATCCAGGATCACTGCATGCAAGTCGGCGACGCTTATTTGATCGTATATTCTATCACCGACAAGTCAAGTTTTGAGAAAGCATCCGAACTCCGGATACAGCTACGCCGGGCCCGGCAGACAGAAGACATACCGATCATACTGGTGGGCAACAAAAGTGACCTGGTCCGGTGCCGAGAAGTGTCAGTGTCAGGTGCGTGAAATCATAAGATTCAAATTTAAACCACTGACCGCTAACAATAATACCCAACTATGTTGGCTTTAAAGGTTTTCTACATACGTTTGTCTGTAGACAATCGGAGAGGGAAAAGGTAGGAATGGTTGGTTTAAGGCATTAAGAAAAGCCCTACATGTTGTAAAAGCGAAGTGTAGAGGGAAGGGTTAGAAATGATGTAAATCTGCCTTTTCCTGGAGTACTACTACACTCACTAAACTATTGGGGGGAGTCCAATATGGTCCACCATAGTGGAAGCTCTACCTTTTAATGGGTCAAAGAAGGTTATCTAAACGAGAGGTAGATAGATCTTAATCAACAGTTACAAATATTGAATCAGTACTGTTACTCAATATGCAAAATATTTTATTCTAAAATACATACAAATTTGATAAATCTAATAACATTAAATATTAAAACACTGTATAAAAATACAGTTCCAGGGTGACAACAAGACCTTATTACATAGGAAGTTATCTAAGTGAATCTATTTCTGTTCTACTACTGAGAATTTGTTTGGCGTCTCAGTGTAGTTTATGTCCTTGATTAGGATTGACTCTCTATGGTTAATTATTTGACCACATTAATAAACTCGACATGTTTCAATTCTCATCTAGTTTATAGGAACTTTCTTCAGGAGTATTGTCGCTCGGCACCTTTTACAATAAAACAAGGCATACAATATTTGGGTCAGTTGAAAATGGTTCCAACTCCAAATGGATCAGAATTAGATTCACTTAGATAACTACCTATAAGGTAAGTCTTGTCGTTGTCACCCTTGAATTGTATTTTTATACAGTTTTTTAATGTTTAATGTTAATAGATTTATCACATTTTTATGTATTGTAGAATAAAATATTTTGTATATTGAGTACTACTACACTCACCCTAGAATGGACTTCTTTTTTATGAGAGTCAGTTCTGAACTAATCAACTAAGTCAAAATGTTACCTCCTTTAGATTTCAATCAATACACATCTATCTGAGTATCAGGCATTTGATATTCTTCCAGGAAAAACCTAATTTCTTTCATGTATAATAGTAATGTCCACAACTTATGGGGTAATGAGAGCGGTATTACCCAAATTGGTCGCTTACAATTGTTCGAATGAACAATTGACCGGATTTAAAGGGTCACAATTGACCTTTTCACAATTGACCGAATATATATATATATATATATATATATATATATATATATATATATATATATATATATATATGGGTTTTGGGGGGTTTGGCATTGGGTGGAGGGTTGTGGGGGGTTTCCCCCCACATATATGGTACAATTGACCTTCACAATTCGGTCAATTGTGAAAAGGTCAATTGTCATTCGAGCAGTTGTAAAACGATCAATTCGTATACAACCATGAGAGCTACATATCCTGCACAGGTAAACACATGCTGGAGTTGGTCTATACCAGTGGTGGACAACTAACAACCTTACAGATGTTTCGCCCCTCCACTCGCATTAGCCCTTGCCATGATAGTCAGTGGTCAGTGATCTTACAAGCCTACCTGCCAGGTTTCCCAGTTCCATGTGTGATACCTCGAGCCAGTCCTGCTGTTTGCTTCCAATTGCTTGCTGGAACTTGTACTTTTCTTTTTCCCATTACAGTTATAGTACTGATGCCATGTTCATATTAAAAATAATTAGTACCTGGCGAGGGAGGTGTGGCAGCCTCCCAGCCAATGAAGAGACTGTGAACGGGGTCTTTACCACACCGGGAAAGACCCCGCTCTGAGCCTCTGCAGAGCGGGAGGCCACCATCTTCCCTCACCGGGAAGTGTGCTCCCACGTCCCCGGCCCTTGCCCACCACCTCCACCCCCTTTTCCCACATATCCTCTGCCCTCACTACCCCTACCCCACTTACCTGCGCTGCTCTGTCCCTCGCTGCTGGAGCAGGGAGCAGTACTGTTCCTGACACATATCCGCTGCACAAATAACGTCCATGGAAAGGCCATGTCGGACATGTTGTTAGCATTTGTTTTCTCGAGTTGAGAAACGGTTTACCCACCATTTCTCAACTAGAGAAAAATAAACTACTAATACTCTGGTACAGCTTACCAGGGTACTAATAGCAATAGAACCCTCAGAGGGGGGCATTACCGGTCTGGTAATACCACAGGGCATAACTAGACCAGTACTGCCCCCACCCCTCAGGTTCTACTGCTTAAGAAGTGAAGGCACAACTAGCCTCTAATAGTAACATTATTTACAGACTTTTAAACCAATATTGCAGGCGGCCCTGCATCATATAACAATAATCCATGGTGAAATGAGCCATGTGCTCAGATGTTTTTCACTCTGTGGAGGTCATTTTTCTAATGGAGTAAAACATAAAGCAGTGTAACCCTGTGACATTTTATAGATTCGGATTGCTGTATTTCCTATTTAACTGGCTAGTAGATGGGAAGGTGCTGCCTGGGATATAGGTGGTTAAACCTTCAGATCAGTAGCTCCTAGTGTGATGTCATACTGGCTATTGATTGGTTGGGTGGTTCTGCACAGCAGTGCTAGTGCTTTGGCAGTAGATGTCAGCATGGCATCTCCAAGGAGGATGGCACGTAGTAATTGTATCCCAGTGACTGCATGACTGACAGTTGATTGAGCCAATGGCTATCAGGACATATAATAGGACAGGGAAGCAGGAGTTTACCATGAGGAGAGTTTGTGGCACAAGGAATGGGAAGAAACTGCTTCAGGTGAGTAACATTGTGGATAGAGTCCCTTACATAGACATGTCCGATTTAGAATGTCTCAGATTCTCATTGGGAAGGGAGAATCTAAACACTGTGAGGAACCTGAGGGCATCCTCACCTCTTTTCCCCCGGCATGCTCATATCAGGTGGCCAGGGAAAGGCCATCGCTTTTGGATCCTAACCCTGGGGGTGGATATGCGAGGGAGGATCACCTGGGTGGAGGGAACTTGGGGAGTGGGGGGAGAACGTCTTTGGGTGAGTCATGGTATCCCCCTTTCCGTTGTCAAAGTAAATTCAACCGTCCTCCTGCCCTTGTAGGTTATTGTCAGCCCATGACTCTTTATTCTGACCAAAATGTCCCACAGTCCTTTTATCATAAGACCGGGACGATGAGGAAACTACTAAGTGTTATACACACTCCCCTGCATTCACAACACTTTGGTACTGAGACGAGGAAGAGGGCTCATGAGGAGTTTGACTACTATAGTCAGTCATGTCCCACTAATCAGCTTCACAAAAGTCAGGCCATCACTGTGGAGGACCTGCACCTGCATCCTGTTAGCACGCATCAGGTGTATAAGAGTAAGAGGGAGAGATCACGTAGGGAGAAAGAGCTATCGAAGGACACAATGTGTGGTTGAACTGGCTGGAGGGAAGCCATGACAAGCAGGAGTATGAGTGCGATGCTGGGGCCAAGACTGGCTGTGTCATGGTTGAAACTCCTGTCATTTCTCCTCTGCGGTGCCGACAACAGAAGCTGTGGGGCACCGAAGCCTCCAAGGTGCTGCCGACCGCACAGAGAGCGAGAGGGGCTCTCAACCGCTCGCACTGTGGAAGAGCGGGGCTGTGAATTGCCCAAGATATTGATCGATGTTAGGTGGGAAAGCAGAGCAAAGAAGAGGAAACAGAGAAGCCTTGGAGGAGCGAATTCCTACTGGTGAGTGCAGAAAAGGCAACACTCATGCCAGGACGCTCCAGGCAGGAAATGACGTACTTAAATGCCGAACAATCTGAATCTTGTTACGCATGCTACGGAATGGCAATTGAGCTGGAAGAAGCTGGAAATTTACTTTTGAGCACTATTTAGATTGAGTTGTGAGGGCAAGTATAGGTTTTGAACATAGGCAGACTTCATTTGAACTTATGCACACTGACTATTCTTGGTTTTGTTAGATAGGGAAATCCCACCTTAGCATAGGGCAAGTTAGGGCTTAATCCATCCTGCCATTTAAATAAATTAAGCTTTTCTTTGAAAATTGAATCTGTTGTCTGTGTCTTACTTCATGATGCCTTCACAACACATAATGACAGGAGGACTGCCATTTTGTGGATCAAGCCATAAGGACAGAAGTCTCTGTGTCGCTGGAGTGGGTGTACCCTACGTGCTTAGGAATGAGCAAGACATCCAGGAAAGGTTTTGGACATCCTTATTGCAAGTAGAGAATATGGTGCATTTTTGTGATCTATAAAAGGTGTGGAGAAAGGAAAGGAGGGATGGCAGTCACCCTGTAACCAGTGCCTTCCCCATTTAGATAGGTACAGGAACATCCATGGTTAGTGGGAGGAAAGGAGACATTTGTGGCAGATATTCACTAACTGTGAAGCAGCAGCAGGTGTTTCCCTGTTGCATGGAGGAGGTGTGTTGCCCCACACTCATCAGCGATGAACCTTAATAGGTGTATTTGACCCATACTCTTTTTAGGTGAGGGTGAGGAGTTTATTCCCTTGTGAGTGAAGGAGGTCATAAAACAGAGTCATCCCCCCAGGTAACCCACCTATCCAGACTCTGATTATCTCTTACTATGACAGAAATACTGGGTATCCCAACAGGTGCCAGGTACAAAGGTAGGGAGATATGTTAGGTTTCCACCAATAAGAGGATACAGTTTATTCGCACCATCTTAGTGTCATTTGCCAATCAGGTGTTTGGAACAGCGGGGAAGAATACACATTCTCTGACCGCTGTTTACAGCCACCCGAGGCCCTGCCCCGGTTGGCACCATTTTCTTTTTATGTGCGGTAGCAACACGGGTCCTGAGCAAGCGATGTCGATCTCCCAAGGGAAAAAGAAAACCACCTGCACCCCAGATAAACCGCTGGGTGTGAATGGCTTTCACCCCCGCTGTGGGGGCCAGACATGGCCTTTAACGGCATGCAGCACTCGCTGACCCCCTCGCTTCGCTCGGGATACCTGGGCTTGGCCACCACCCACAGCGGGGGTGTAAGCCATATTCAAAATCGCCGAGTATGATCCAGACTTTGGGAAGACCAATGAATATTACATATAAAGGATCAGGTCACACGTAATATCAATAGTTTCACCATTTAAAAATAGAGCAATCACTATCTGGTGATACCCTCAGCTAAACTGTCACTGAACCATTTATGGTGTTGTTCCATTAGTGGTGTGTAAATGTTTTGTTTAAAAAATAAAGTACATCAGACATATCCTTGCTATCCTTTGGGCTAATATACGTGGGTGAGAATAGTCTAGCTCCCAAAACAGTTTGAGGGTCATATTGCCCTTCAATCAATAGCTGGAGGCACTGAGTACAGATGTATGCAATATGCATGTAACGGGATGGGATAGACCTGTTCAGTTTCCATGCAGGGGTGCGGGGGGGTGTACTATGTACTCAAGCTGCAGCCCGATCTCCTGTAGCGGCAGGTAGTCAGAGAAAGAAAAATGGAGGGATGCTAATGCATAAAATGCTTACGCATGCTTTTTATTTTACTCCATCTTTTCATTCATTTGTATGGTGGAGCTGGCTCACGGAATAGAATTGCCATTTCCGCCACCCCCACCCACCTCACCTTACACATTCCCAATCATTTACACCAGCCTGCTATTTTAATGCCGGTGCAGATGCATCAGACTTCTATGGAATCCCCCTGCTATTGTCACCAGCTAAAAGCAGGGGGATTTATTGGAGGAATCCATTGTAAATGCTGCCTGCCATGTGCACATTGTAGTGCAAATGACAACACTTGCGTGGAGGGGCATGTTGCAAATGTTACAGGTTCCTTCCATGCACATTACAAAGCCCTGAGTGTTCCAACATCCTAAATCATTCAACCCATCTGGTGTTGTGAATTTATGACTAATGAAACACTTCGTCTGAAAATATGCCAGAATATTCTGTACTTTACCATAAATTACCCAATCTATAACCAAACAATTGATCCATCCAAATGTATGTGCACTTGTATTTATTGGGGAAGCAGATCATGGTTTGATCAAACACGCATCACATAAAACAACGAATTATGGTAGCAGTGCCATTACTGAGTGCTTTAGAAGTTGGAGACATGCTTGGGGTAAAGGGGGGTAAAACCTGTGGGGAGGAGCGTTATGAACAAGTTGGAAAATTAAAGCATAAACTAAATGAAGTGGGGGGGAGCAACCAGAATCATGTAAGAGACGGGTAGGGACAACCAGGAGCCTCTAGTGTAGAGAGAGGGTCGACAGCTAGTGCCCACATGGGGGGGCGGCAGCAACCATAACTCACTTTGGTGGACAACTAGAACCCTCTGGGGGGATAACTAGGACTTGCTAGGGGGCACGAGTGAGAGGGAGGAAAGCTCTGTGGCAACGCGCGGGTCTTGGGAGCAAGACCACGCTGAACAACACAGGCTCGTATCCCGGATCCGCGCTTGAAACCAAGCCCGGATCTGAACCTACAAGGCTTAGTAGGATCGTTCCACCCTCACCCCACCCTTGCCTTGTTGCGCCCTGAGAAACACCCGTGAATAGGTGCACAATAAATGACCTATACAAAAAATAAAAAAGAGAGAAAACTGGCAACTGCATGGAAGAGGGAGTGGGACAGCCAGGAGCCACTAGTGGGGCATGCTGGGCCAACTGGAGCCCACTGCAGGGGGCAAGCAGAATCCACCAGGAGGATGAGGGAGGTGGGATGAGTACAACCAGGATTTGACAGAGGTTGAATGGGACAAGCCGGACCTTCAGGAGAAGGTTGGGGGATGACTAGGGCCACCTAGGTGAGAAGGCAGAGGGAGAACTAGAACTCACCAGCTGGGAGGAAAGGTGGAGGAAAACCTGGACCTGCCAGGTGGGTCCAGTTACTTACCTCAGGGGGCAGCCTGGACCATCTTGCCAGGTGTCATGGTGAAGGTCGTGTGAGCCTGGTGTGAACAGGCAAACCGTGTTTTTAAAAAACATTGTATATTCACTCACAACCTTTTTTCATTGTTTTCATTGCAGAAGGAAGAGCTTGTGCAGTTGTTTTTGACTGCAAATTCATTGAGACCTCTGCGGCGGTCCAGCATAACGTGAAAGAATTGTTTGAAGGAATTGTGCGACAGGTGCGCTTAAGGAGAGACAGCAAAGAAAAGAACGAAGAGAGGATGTCCCATCAGAAACGGCGAGAGAGCATCCCGAAGAAAGCCAGGCGCTTCTGGGGCAAAATTGTTGCGAAAAATAACAAAAATATGGCGCTCAAGCTGAAATCCAAGTCTTGCCATGACCTCTCTGTGCTTTAGAGCCATGGACTAGCGCCAGTGCTACCCAAGGGATATTCTCTAATTGGGCATTTGGGACTGCTTCATGAACAATAATCAATCTATATTAGATTGGAGTACTGCCAATTTGTACATTTTGTTTATTTTTTCGGTTGTGATAAGATTACGCCGGAATTATACGTTTGATGCACAAAGACAATCTTTCACATGTAAATATTTATTTGTATGAAACCAAACAGTTTGATTTGCACACCGGGATGCCTGAATCATGCTACCCACAGAAGATAATATGTCACATTGTTGTATCCCTCAATTCCTCTGGATATTATTAACATAAGGATTTGGATCAAATATATTTGGTGGGTAAAAGAGACCGAGACTTCTTATCAAATATTTGCACTGGAGCAAATCAGGTGATGCCCATGAACACCACAGATTTGCACCTGCTATCTTAAAATAATGAATAATAGTATTTACAATAAGTTACCTTATACAGCACTTCATTTTATGTTGCCCAAATCTGTCAGTGCTGTCCAAACATGTATTATTACCCAGCTCACTGGCATTCAACTCATCATCCTCAGAAGGATGAAGCACTGCATCTGCCCTGCTGGGATTTGAACGTGAAAAGGGCAATCTTGCTCCATGTGTGAGGGGAGCCTTTCACCCATGAGATATCCGCCCATGTGTTATACGGTACACCTGACTCACAAAGCCTAAAACTGGACCAAATCTGGAGACTGAACACATCTTTGTGACTCACATTTGCATGTGAGCATCTCGCAGAGGCTCGGGCGGGTCTTCATTCGCTCCAGCTTTAGATGTCGTGAATCAGGGATAAGGGACCAGGTGCAAATCAGGGATACCCTCTGGCACCTCCTGATGTTTCCAGTGCAACTCTTTGTGAACCAAACCCCATATCTCTGAAGTTTGAAGACATACCCAGAACTGCAGTGGGAGGCCGAAATGGGACAAACTGTTTGCCACTTTGCAAAGCCAGCAATTCTCCTTTCTGGGAGAATAACACACTCAGGGGTCAATTCACAAGGTTTTTCGCAGGCATTGGTAAAATGCATGCATGGAAAAATGCGCTAGATACACATATGTCAACTGTAAGCTGCAAATGTCATGCATCTCTAAATTACACAACAAGGAATACATGGGAGCGTCAGGGGGATTTCAGTGGAGTGATCACAGACCGCTGGGGCAAAAGTTGGTCCATAGCCACAGGCAATATCTCGCACAGCAGGTCGCTGATCATAAAAGAGCAGTGCCCGATTTATGCATGGCTTTACAAGAAGGACATTACTGCTGTTTCCACCTGCTCTAAGTGTTTTTCACCTGTGCAAATCTAAGCATAACAAGGGGGATTCTTCCCATATTTTCCACAAAAGTGGGCGACGTACCCGCCACAGAAACAGTGAACTTTTGTTTGCATAGGGGGAAGTATTTTTTCTCTCCAATTTTACACGGAGCCACATCAAGCAGATTGCCCAGGACGTAGATACTTTCCATGGCCACATAACTACTTTCATAAATTATGCACGAAAAGTGATCTATGAAGTATGAGACTCGGCAGTCATGTGTAATTTATGCCTACATGTATGCATAATCATTTCTGTGTGTAAGTGTATCCCTTTGTGAATTGGCCCCTTAGACATGTCTTTTCATACTCCCAAGGCGAGGATCACACATACCCGCTGCTCTGCGGGGCGGCCGCTGTAATGTAGCAATTCAATCCCTGGCACAATACAGCCGTGCAAAGGTTATCCTTGTCTGTATTTGGAGCTGATAATAGAGGCCCAGGTGAACTTTGACATCAATTTTGTATTCATGCATGGTTTTATACATACCGTTTTTATGGCATTGTTATTACATTACCTACACTCCAATATTCAATTTTCCACCTGTTTCTGTCAATAGAAAACTACTCAGCTGGGAATTATGTGAATTCTGCCAAACAGCCCTCACTGTGTTGACATAAATCCTTTTCTGGTGCCGATATGCCGGACTGAAGCATGCACCCTCTTTTCAAGATCACTGACATTAAAAATAGTACAATCCTATATGAAACCATGTGTTTGGAAATACGTTGGATGAGATATAGAACGTGCAATGTCGGCTCAACAATTCTTGGCACTGGTGTATTCTGGAGGTGAACGCAATGGTTTGTTTATGGAATACATGGGAAACGACAAGATGTATTCAAAGCCAAGAACCGGAAGTAAGTGGCATCAGAATGAAGCAAGGGTGTTCAATGTTCAAATCACTTGGATGTCAGAACACAAAATGGCCGCCGCCATGCAAGGAACATCTGAAGTGAGGTAAACCAAGGAGGCCAGTGTTAGTAGATCGCACAGATCTCAATGGTGAAATATTGTGGGCCACCCACAATGATCATGGTGAACCAAACAGAGAATAGTGAAAGGACTTATGGTTTTCACCGAGAGCCAGTGGAGAGGCATCCTGATCTTTGGAAGCACAATATTCAAGCTTCCATTTTATTGCATGACTTCTTTAGAAAAGACTAATATTGTGACCAAAGCTTAAACTTTTGTAAAGAATGATTTTTTTTAAAAACAGCACTGCAACACTGCAGGCAGTGCCGGCTATTTATACAAAACAAGATGTAAATGAAAAAAAAGTAACGATTCAGAGTATTTTCTTCTACATTTGGCAAATATCCCATTGTAGGCACAAGTTTGAAAAATTGGGGACATTCCTTGAAAAGCAGGTTTCACAGATGAAAACATTTACAATTGTGTTGTAATTTTATAAGTTCACGTCTTTTCCAGAATACGACATTTTGTACTTTAATAACTTGTGAAACTTTGAATAAAGTATATGCTTGTATTTAACCTAAATGAATCAGGCTGATAACATTTGTTTAATTTATCCTATCCCTGTGCAAAAGGGCACACGTTTCTGGACTATGGTATAGCCAATGGTTAGAGTCATTCCAAGGCAATTTAGAATGGGCCATGCCATGGGGGTGTGATGATCAGTCTGTTTTCTTTTTCTATAGCTGAATGGAGATATCAATGGAAGCTCAGCACTACAAGTGTTGGTGAAATCCATCTTCAACTAAAGTTGCCTACATCAAGAGATGGAATAAGTGGAGCGGTGGGTAGCAGCCGTTGCACTGGAAACTAATTGAGAAGCGGGACCCCGTGTTAGACAATAGCCTGAGAAAGGGGAAGAGCCGAAGAGGGGTGCACCAGCGACTACATTGTGTATTGTGCAGGGCAAAAAGGGTGGCGCCATAAAGACTGTCTCCAGGGACGCAGGGGAGTCATTTTACATCTGCTCACAATAGTTGTGACTCAGCATCTCACTGCTTGTCCACTGGATGGCAGAGACGATTCAAATAACAAGCTAAGAGCATGGTTTTGTTTAGAGTTTACAGGTGGACTGTGTTGAAAAGTTCACCATAGAAAGAGTTACAGCCCCTAATGATCTAGAAAGGCAAGGAAAGTGGACGCGGGGGAAGACATCATTTTAGGAATGAATTACAGGTCTGCATTTGGTAACCTCCATGGTCTTTGACCTTTCTGAAAGGGCTGTGTCAGGCGGCCCGTAGAGGCAGAGCAGGTACATGTTGTTGGGTTAGTCAGTCCAGAAGAAGAAGCTCAGTTTTTCATGCATTGAAACCTACAGTTCAGTTCATTCAATTTGAATTCGGGACACACTATCTTATTGCTGAAACTTGCGCCTCCAGTGCGTTGCGCACGTTGCACAATTATATCAGAATACATGTATTATTTGTGGTTATGAGCTGCAGTGTGCAGTGCTGGAAATGGAAACAATGTGGTGGGGGATCCCTCAAGGTCCGGGTTGGGGCGGGAATTTGGGGGCGGTGCCTGAGGAGGCGGGGTTGGGGGCAGAGCTGGCAGTTGACCTCCGATCAAAGGAAATGTATAATAATAATAGTTAAAATAGCGTAATTTCTTTATATATGAATTCCACTTTAAACCAATTCCATGGAACTGGTGATGAGTTACTTCACTGTGCGGATAATAGTTTTGACCAGTGTTGCTGAGTAAATATTATTTAAAATGCACAATTTGCATCCGATTCTATAGAGATAATCTCCCCATTGGGTACTATTCAAACGGGGTGATTTCTGTTCGCCAGAAGCAACGTTTTATTTTACTTGAACCACATCCACAGAGCTCCTGCAGCTAGCTCCCCTCTGAGAGCAGTTGGGTAGCTACATCTGTGTCATTGTTCCATTGCAATGTCAGGGTGCCCATCACACTGCAGGGCACTGCAGGGCAAGGCAGCTATCAACAACAAAACACCCCCCTTCCCTCACAAATCACCACAACCCACTGAACAACTGCACATGGGTTATTCAGCCTCAACCTTTAATTTCACCTGGCCACAGGATCACCCTTCACCTTTGTCACCATCTCCCACCTTGTGTGTAAAAAAGTTGCCAGCACCCTCAGAGTCCACCTTGATTTGCAAAAGCACCAAATCTAAGAGAACTTAAAGCAGGCCAACACAGAAGCCAAGCAAATAGCCTGCAGGCAGTAAAACAAACCAGAAGAGCCTCCAGAAGATGACTTGAAGTAGCAGTACGCCACAAAGGCCAAGTACTACCACAATGATGTTAACAACCAAGGTAGCACAGTAAAACAATGTCACAACAGGATGTGTACCATGTGTGGTACATAACATAGAATGATGCACCACGAACGGATGTGTACTGTCACAACTCCCGTGTACAGGCGCAGGAGTGGCACGAACCAACCACCCCCACCGTGGTCTGGGTGCCTGCAAGGTCAAACTCACACAGGCCTCTGAGACCCTGGTGGGGAAGGAGGGTCAGGGATATGCAGTCGGGACAGGCATTGGCATGCTGGATAACCGGAATGAGGGGCAGGAGAGGGGAGTAGGATTGACACGGGAAAGTAGGGAATGCACAAAAATGTAGTACTCACATTAACACATACACAATTAGACCAAACTTGTTCATCATGCACATAGCAGCAAATTACTCAAATGGAAGTCAAAGAGAAACTTATCTCTGGGTTGAGTGCTGGCCTCCTGCCTGTGCACTCTCAGGTCCGGTAACAGGAGCAGTTCAATGCTGCAAAGAGAGCCACAGTTAATAATCTGTGCATGCCCAAAATACACAAACACACCACCAAATATGCCCCAAAGTAACAAACTACTCTACAAACAGACAATCTTGTGTGGATGCTTCGTACCCATACGTAACATTACCCCTGTGATGGTTCATACACAGTCAATGCAGTAAGTCAGGCGCCGCTGGGTGTGTGGCAAATGGAACACCAATGTGTCACGATTCACACAACATGCAATGTTCCCTGGGTAAGCAGACAGACGCATATAGCAAGGTATGACTTCAGAACAAGTCGTGTACCACCATGACCAAAATAAAGTAGGCAGTGCATTTTTCTAATTCTACTTGGAAATGAAATGCAGTGCACTGCACTGAGTTTGTCCCTTGCTGTCTGTCCCTGTGAGCTGCTTCTTTCCATGTCTCGGAACGCTACATGGCTAATACAAGTGCCTCAATGGCCCATTGTAGACCGGAGGGTATGTGCCACTGGCCCTGCAGGTGCCCCAGACAACTTTCCCTATCAACTAGCCATCAGTCCACTAACACATCTGAGCTGTATTGTGCGCTTCAACACCAATATTTGTCCAAGCTCACGGTCAGTGCTGCTACTAAGCATGCATGTGCAACTGGCCTGGTGGAAGGTTTGCTGTGTTGTGACCCCCCTGTGCTGCTCTCCTTGCCTGGAGTCCCTTGAAACATGTCAGCAGTTTTCGGATGTATGATCGCAATCCCTGTGCCTTTGCTTGCGCACACATGCGCATGTCGGCACCACCAAACGTGTCCAGATTCCAGACGTCTAATGGCCCATGTCTCCTGGCAAAGGTGGTCTGGAGGCTCATCCCCCTGCAGAAAGTCCATGAAACACATGATTAATGCTTTAGATTCATCTGTGTTTGTCTCTTCAGGCATTTCATGACTGGACCATGTCAAAGACGTACATCAGAAATCACACCATCAGTCCGTCTTTCACAGCCAAAGTGTGGAACACACTATCTACGGCATGAATTGCAACAAGCACATGTACAGTAAAGATAAGAAACATACTACACAATGCATAGCAATGGATGTACACATGAATCATGAAACATCCCATCTAGCAAAAGAAGAACAGTGGTCAATTACACCCCAATCATCCCCAATAGGGGTGTCAACACAAATTCCACAGCAGCAGACATGCCACATATATGACAGTCCAAAGCCCTTGTGTAATAGGCTGTTACACCGAACCATCCTTGCGAGCCCATGGATAAGGGAAGCAGGAGTGGCATATGTGAGTCAAGGACCCCAAACAGCAAACACATACACAAGACAAGCTTGAAGGGCCCAGCTGGAACAGACAGTGGATGCTTTCAAAAGCCACAAAGCACCACACCGTCACATGAAAGCACAATAGACAAGCAATTTAAAAAAACTATATTAACTAATTACACTAACTATGAAAAATCTACATTACCTATTTAAACTAACTATCAAACAGAAACTTAACTAACTAAACTAAAAGAAAAATCAAAAATGGCCACATACGACCCGTGGGGGGAGGAAACCAGGAGGGGGGAGGTACAGGGTGCTGTTCAACACCCACATGCGATGATGCTGAGGAAAAAAAAACCTCCATGGGCTCAACGCCTGAACAGCCCGACCTATGTGGGTGATAGATTGTTGTCCGAGTCTGGCTCTTCCTGGAAAGGAGGACGTGGCATAGGAGCATGACCACGCCTAGCCACAGCTTGCCCCTCGTCGGCAGCAAGTCTCTCAGACGGGTGAGCCTGGTTCTGTGTGGCGATGACACGCAGGTCTGCATGCAGAACCTCCCGTGATACATGTACTTCCTCTTGCAAGGTAGCACGTGTAACACGGAGTTCCTCCTGCAAGGCCTGGCTGGACAACCGCTGCACCTCCCGGAAAGCATGTAGCTCAGCTGAGATGGTACGCTCAAGCTGTGCAAACCTCTCCTCTGCACGCTCCCTCTGGGACATCAGAAGGACACCCAGAGTGGATCTGAGGGAAGCATACTCCTCCCTCAGGGCCTCCATGTGTGCCTCTGCGTGAGCAGCAATTGCTTGACGCAGAGACGACATTTCAGCCTGGCGTGCCCTGTCTGAGGCCGCCATGCCCAGCCTGAGCGAGCGGGCCGTGGACCGTGCCGCCTGCTGCTGGAGAAGCACCTGCCTAGCAGGGGGGAGCACGGATCGGGCCACACGTTCCATGCTCTCAGCGATGTTCTCCATTGCTGCCCCCTGGTGTTCAGAATTGGCAGTCATATCTTGCTCCCACTCAGTATACAGCGGTTGCGCGTGGCGACTGCGTTGCTGGGCTTGACCCGTGTGGCACCAAAGGACGGGGTGTCCTCATTGTGTTGGCACCGCCCACGGCTGCATGACTACATGCCCCCGTCAATGTGATGTCCCAGGCACATCAGTGACTGGTGTGGAGGGTGATCCTGCGTCCCGATCCACCACGGGTGGAGGTTCCAAGACTGTCTGACCCCTCAGTGCAGGTGTCGCGGACAGAGGAGTGTCCACATCAGAATCACTCACCCCTGACATATGGACCTGATGCTCATCCAACTCGACATGGTCGTCAGAGTGTTCATCAGGGCTGGACTCATAGGCAGCCAGAGACAAGATGGACTGTAGCACTTGGGGGCTTTCGTGGCCTTCAGCCCCATGACCCCCACTTGTGCTGGGTTGATGTAGTGATAACAACCCTATGCCTGGCATGACAACACCATCCTCCGGCTCCATTGCGTCATCACCTGAAAAATAGAGAGAAAAAAGGTCACTACACATGTTAGAAGCACACAACACACACACACACACCGACACCAAACACATCAGGCAGACATGTGACACACAAAATAGAACCTGGCATGCATGCTGTGTCAACTTGAAATTGCTTCTGTGATTAGACCTGTGGAAAGGTGGCAGTCTGCACTGAAGTGGGTCTATGCAGTGCAGCAAATATGTATGGTACTCACTATCTACATGTACAAGGACATCATGGTGTGTGTCAGAAAATGTGAAGGCAGTGCAAGGTCAACTTCAGGCATCACGTGCAATGTGCATTCAATGGGTAGCATGTCTACAGGCAAACCACCCCTCCCCCCAAGTGCAAAAGCAGGGATGCCTAGCATGGTATCAAAAGGCTGACCATAGACCTGTGTATTGACAGACAGCGTTGACTAGCATCAACAGCATCATGTGAGTCAAGTGACAACACAGCAAATGATGATGGGACAGTAAGCATGACACATGATGAAACCTATGGAGTACACCCACGTGCGAAGAAGACACTACACCAGTTGGACAGAGTCATTGGCCATTAAACAGGCTGAGGCCCACACAGATTGTCAGACCCTAAACATGTGTGCAACGCAGTACTGAGCCACAGTTGACATGGGAAGGCATATGAAATGCCATGCAATGTAGGTCATCCAGGACTTGTATTACAGTGATCATCCAGTCATGGACACATAGGGGCATGCGTGGAATGCATATGGAGCATGAATGGGCACTCATGTCCATGCGGGGCATCTGACCTCTGCACAGTCCAAGTGAGACACCCTGCATCAAGTACTAAGGATGTACCACACAGCATATGTCTGGCAGATTGGCCGATGGATGTTAGCATGTACACAGGAGGCATGAACAGGGAAGTATCCAACGGCAATATTGTAGCAGACCAGTGCTAAGGTGGAATTGGGTCGCAGAGCGGGGGTTAAGGGGCAAGGAAGCATGTCTACATTGAGTACCCGCTTGCAGGCAGAGGCCACATGCATGTCAGTCATGCTATACATAGTCCCTGGGCTGAGAGAAAGGTCACCCCACGCTACATGCAGAAGTGCCAGTGAGCTGGAACATGGACCGGAGGGGCATATTGGTAACCAGCATTTGAGTAGGGTGCAATAGTGGTGATGCGGACAGTCCCCGTCTGCTCCACATGTCCACTATCCAGCAGAGTAGACATGCATCAGGGAAACATTGCATTACTTGCACATCAGAACCATGTACACGTGACATGCAGTGGCAGCAATGCACAACACATCACACAGGTAAAACACACACGTCCTCGACAAACACGCATCAACACTCACTGGACTGGGCATCAAAGTCTGGCATCTCTCCCACTCCTTCGACCGATTCAGATGGTATGAACTCCGCAACGAGTGACTCATGCGGAGTGAGGTCTTCCTCCTCTGGTGCAGGCCCACTGCTAGTCACCAGAGTCAAGTTGTATTTTGAGGCACGCTTAGCCTTAGCGCTGCGTTTGAGGTCATTCCAACGCTTTTTGCACTCTTGCGCCGTGCGCACCTCATGACCGAATGCACTCACATGTTCCGCAACTTGCTTCCAGTGGGTATCACGGTGGGCAGCCGTAGTCTGACAATTAGCACCCACTAGCATGTCACTGCTGTGGTCCCGCACGTAGTCCACGAGGAAGTCCAGTTCCTGTTTGCAGAAAGGCTTCTTCCTCAACATGCCGGAGGTCGTGGCTGTGTGTGGGGTCACAGCCTGTGCTCCAGGTGCAACCTTCCTCCTCTTGGATTGTGGCGCAGACCCTAGCTGGCTAATGCCGCCCTGATCAGTATGGCCAGTGGGTTTGGTGGATTGAGCCAAGGGAGTGGCAGGTGGAGGGACGATCAAAGGCCTGACTTGTGTCAGTGGCAGCTGGGTGCCCTCTAATGGACCCTGCGCAGCAACATCCGCAGTGGCAGGGTCATTGACCGCAACTGTCCTGGTTGGCAGACTCACAACCGGGGTGTTGTTGGGTGCATCTGCCTCTGCACTTTCCAACACCCGGCTGTTCTGGGCAGCAGATGACATAACTGCCCCAGGGACACATGTCTTGGTCAGGGCAGCCCTGCGTGCCCCTACGGTTTCCCTCCTGGCTTGTTGGAAATCTTCCAAGGGCTCTTCAAGTGCCAACGCAGCCTGCGCTGGCAGACCCTGAGCCTGGGTGGTGGTGTCCACAGCTGCACCTGCAGCTAACACTACCCTTGGGCCCATGGCAGTCGATGAAACGGACTGCTGGGTCACACGGGCGCCAGTGCCAGATGCAGAAGCTGCATCTCCCGGAACCACAGGGGGTGGTGGCATGACTGCACCGACACATGGCACAACATCGTGCTCAAGTGGCGCACCCCTGCCTCTTCCCCCTCTGCGGCCACCCTGGACACCCTGGAGTCCCCCTACTCCCTGGTCACCCCGGCCATGTCCCCGACCACGCCCGCCATGAGGAGAACGCCCAGCTGAGGTGCCCCTCACCTTTGGTGACCTCCCAACCATGGCACAGATGTAGTAGTGCCGGCACAGATGGAGTAGTGCCAATGGGAGGTGTACACCACAATTGTCCTGGGCAATTGGGGTGAAGGGGGTGGGATGCAAGATGTTAACAGCCCCCCTGCACCTGCAAGGCTGTATGTGACCCCGGTGATGTAGTGACAGATCACGCAACGCTCAGGCACCCCAAAACTGCAGTAAAACCGTGCACTCAACCCTGCAGCCTACTTGCGTGGCATCAACCTCCCGCAGTACGCGGTGGCACCCAGTAACATGAAAAACGCGTACGCGTGGGACACGCAGGCTACTATGACCTCGAAAACGGGTGCGATACACAGGGGCACCCGCAGTGGGAAAAATAGCATGCGCGACTCACCGTCTGACTAGTGCGATGCAGAAAAACACGGGTAGCCAATACCCCCGCCAAAAGAAGAGATACGTCCTTGATAGCTGTGAAGTTGTGATGGCGCGCGAAACAACACGAAGCAGCAACACACGTCGGTCTCCACGATAGGCACGTACAGCGAACTGCTGGCCCCGCTCACCTTTAACCCGTGCTGAGGGAAACGCCCGCGCGCATCATGTCACTTACGCGCGTCATGTCACTTACGCGCGTAGGCCCTTTCCTCGGATTACACACATTCACACGCGGACGTGCAGTTTTTTCACGTGCGCTGAACCACTATGCACACGTCACGAGGGAAACGCCCGCGCGCATAACATCACAGACGCGCTTACGCGCTAAGGGCCTTTCCTCGAATTACACGCTGACGTGCAATTTTTTCACGTGCCAAATCACTCCATATCAAGCTGGCCACATGAAAACACACGAAAGACCACGCTCCTGCCCAGAAGGCCGAATTACTGCCCCCCAGAGCCCTGAGCACGCTCCCACCTGCCATCTGCTGCTGCCTGACTGCCTGCTGCCCACGTGCTCTGCTATTTGCTGCCTGCACGTCAGCCAGGGGTGCAGTTGCTGTGACCACCCCTGCTGCAACCGAAGACTCCCGACTGGGGACCAGTTGCCCACCCACTCCTGCCTCTGGGGTTGCCATGTCGGGCACAACACCATCTGGCACCACTGGCAACCCCCAGCCAGAGAGGGAGAGGGCCACCAGCTTCAGTGCCAGGGAAGTTGGTGTCCTGGTGGAGCAAGTCCTGGGGCAGTATGATGCCCCCTTTGCGCGCCAACTATGAAGGACGGACCAGGATCTGGATGGACATCGTGACTGCCATCAACGCGGAGGGGTGACTTCAGGTCCAGGACCCTCAACAAGGCCCGGCCCCTCTCGAAGGCAGTGGATGCCAAGGGGCACCGGGGCCACCTGTCCGACCACCAAATGAGGGTCCTGGAACTCATATGCCCAGCGCTCCACGTCCAGGTCCTTGAGGGGCAGACCCGTCTGGAGTCGAGCGGTAAGTGTACATGCATACTGATTGGACGCTGTGCGTGTCGTCCCAGTAGTGTGCAGGTTGCACATGTGTTTTTGTAGGGCCATGTAGGAATGTGTATGAACATGGGCGTGAAGCTGCCACATGTGAGTCCTCTCAGGTGTGAGACACATCGATGGTGTATGTGTTGGTAAGCATGCTGGGCAAATGCAGGTGTGGGAGCACACATGTTTGAATTTCTGTGTATGTACGTTGGCATGGTTCTGGTGTCACACATGGATGGTGGTTCCTGCTGCATGTATCTGCACTGTGTACATGTGCATGTGTGTGTATTTGACAAGTGTGCAACTGTGATGCAACTTGGATGCATGTGACACTGACATGCAGAAGGCTGAATGCCAGATGTGACATGGATGGCGATATCATCACTGTGACAGTTGTTGGACATGCATGTGAGTGTGGTGGCGTGTGTGCATGTGTTGTGCACTCCCCGTGTTTCATCTCACGTAAGGCTCACCTTCGGATGCTCATGCTGTTGAATGTGTATGGATGGTGCTGGCTGGTGCAATATTGCTGTGGAATTGCTCATGTGTGTGAGTACAAATGACATGCATGTTGGGGAGTGTGATGCCATGTCTGAAGTATGACACTGCCACTCATGTACAACTGTCATGTGTGTATCAGTCCATTGTACAGTGCTCTGATGCCTGTATTTTATCTCTCCCTGTCTGCAGCGTCAACTGATAAAGAGGGCGGAGAGGGTGCTGTGGAGCACAGCGGCAGGGATCGCACCACCAGCCGGAGACGCAAAGCCTGGCTCGCCCCCCAGATTGTCATCTCGTCGGGGAGTGAGGCGTCTGGTGCCGCGTCCCAGGCCGCAGCTGACGAGGGTAGGTCCAAGAGGCGGAGGTCGGAGGTGGACTCCTCGGCAGCAGAAGGGGCAGCTGAGACCCCACAGGGTCCGACGGAGGAAGATGGCACGGAGTCATCCAGGTTGATTGGTTTGGTGGAGCAGGAGGCCGCGGAAGGGACACACACCGGGTCTGGAGGTGGGGATTCCACTGGTGCTAGTGGTGCAGTGCAGGGGCAGGGACAGGAGGCAGGTCAGGCAGCCGCGCAGGTGCCTGTGTGTAATCCTGTCCCAGATCCTGTCAGTGCATCATCTGGCACCAGCAGGGATGCCTACGTCCAGACCCGTTTTCAGGGGGGGATGAGCGCACAACAACTGGCCTTCCTCTCCCCGCGGACGTGGCTATCCGGGACCATGTTGAGCCTTTCCTGAGTGGGATAACATTGCGTCAATGCAGCATGCGAGGTGACCTGCAGTCTTTTCGTGGAGAGACTGCATGTCATCTCCCATGCCTCTTTGACCGCGTTGACCTACTGGGACGGGTCACCGGTGCTGGATTCCTCCGTGTGCTGGACCTTCTTGCGACCCCCTCCTCACCTGAACCCCCTACGCGCCATTCATCCTCCATGCCATCTTCCCACCCATGTATCACCTGGGTACCCTGTGGAGCTGCCTCTGACCCAGCGGCCAAGCTGGTGGAGGACACATCCCTGCCACAGTCGGGAGTCGGACGTCCAGCAGGGGTGGCCGCCACGACAACTGCACCCCAGCCAGAGGAGGACGTGCAGGCAGCAAGAGCCAGGGTGCAGGCACAGGCACCGCAGCAGCAACATGGTGGGAGCAATGATGGCTCGGGGCCTTCAACATCGGAGGGGCAGGCATCGGCCATAGGGCAGGAGGACCCCGGATTTCAAGTGTCTTCCGTGTGGCAGCGGTTGGGCCACGCCATAGATGTGGAGCGGCAGCGGGCAGAAGAGCCATGGCTCACAATGGTCAGGGCGGAGAACTCCATGTGGAGGGCCCTGAGGCGGGCCGAGTGCCTCGAGGCAATTCGCAGGGAGTTGGAGGTGAACATGTCGTCGTCCCTGCAAACCCTCGAGGGCATGGAAGAGGACTGCCTCCAGGACATTGAGCGGGAGTTCGATGATGCCCTGGCCCGGGACATCCAAAAGTGAGCCGTTGGACTAGCCCGCTGCCATTGTAAATAGTTTTTAGAGTTAGGTTTCCTTTTCCTTTTCCTTTGATTTGTGGTGAATGGACTATGCCACACACATTTGTACATAGTTTTTTTATTTGGTAGTTTCTTAGGTAGGTTTCATTTCTTTCATTGGGCTCATGGACCCTTGACAATGGATTGTACATAATTGGACAATGGATTTATTTTAACTTTTTATTTGATTTTAAACAATGATTAATGGATTTTTCTTTTGGACAATGGATTGTACATAGTTGGACAATGGATTTTTTTGAACTTTTTCTTTTGATTTAACCATGGATCAATGGATTTTTCTTTTTACGTTTCCTTTGGATTTGTGTTGGTGGAGGGAGATTTTTGACTATTTTTCTTTAGGATTACTTTGGATTGGTTATAATTTTCATTTACTCATCTTTTGCACATGGTTTTCATTTCATGTTTGCTATTTTGTCATGGTTTCTTTTCATTGCTTTATTTTTGTACATAATACATTTTCATATTTCAGTTCCATGTGTTTGATTCGCTCATTGGGTTGATGCATGTGAAAATGTGGGTTTACACAATCAATGCCAACCAATGTGTGTGTGTGACGGACATGTGTTGATGTACATAGTTGACTTTTGGTTTGTGTCTTGAGATAGGCATGTCAGTGTGGGGTGGATTGGGAAATCATTGCGTCTCAAGAATGGGGTGGCGTGCTGTGGTATTTGGGTGTAGAACTGGGCCATGATTGTGCATCTTTACTTCATGTAGGGGGGGACACGAGTGGGGGCCTGCTGGCAGGTGCCCCTCACTGCTGGGGGGTGGGGGTGCTGGGGGAAATGAGTGGGACATGAGTGGGGGCCTGCTGGCAGGTGCCCCTCACTGCTGGGGGGTGGGGGTGCTGGGGGACATGAGTGGGGGCCTGCTGGCAGGTGCCCCTCACTGCTGGGGGGTGGGGGTGCTGGGGGACATGAGTGGGAGCCTGCTGGCAGGTGCCCCTCACTGCTGGGTGGTGGAGGTGCTGGGGGACATGAGTGGGGGCCTGCTGGCAGGTGCCCCTCACTGCTGGGGTGTGGGGTGCTGGGGGACATGAGTGGGGGCCTGCTGGCAGGTGCCCCTCACTGCTGGGGGGTGGGGGTGCTGGGGGACATGAATGGGGGCCTGCTGGCAGGTGCCCTTCACTGCTGGGGGGTGGGGGTGCTGGAGGACATGAGTGGGGGCCTGCTGGCAGGTGCCCTTCACTGCTGGGGGGTGGGGGTGCTGGGGGACATGAGTGGGGGCCTGCTGGCAGGTGCCCCTCACTGCTGGGGGATGGGGGTGCTGGGGGACATGAGTGGGGGCCTGCTGGCAGATGCCCGTCAATGGTGGGGGGGTGGGGGTGCTGGGGGACATGAGTTGGTGATCACTAGCACAAGGTGACATGTGGCTTGGCTGGGGGGCATGCCCATGGTGGATGGGCTGCCTGCGGGACATGACCAGGGGTGCAGGGTAGTCCCCTGTGGTGTGGGCTGCCTGCAGGGGCCGTGGAGGGGGTAGAGGGCACACCTGGGAGGACCCACACTGCCAATTCACATGTAGGACTCCCCGCGCACCCCTGAAATACACATACCCCGCTCTGACAGAAAAATCACGTGTGAAACTTCCCGTGAACCCCTGAAATACACGTACCCCACTCCAATCACGTGTGAAACTTCCCGCAAACCCCAGTTATACATGTATCCCACTCGCACAGGGCCAATCTCGTGTGAATCGTCCCGCGAACCCCAGTTATGCACGTACCCCACTCGCACAGGGCCTATTGTCATGATCTCTGCTTCCAAAAGGTCAGGGTTTTCCCAACTCCCTTGGAAGCAGATCCATAACCCAGGTTCCGAGTGCCAACCAGTCCCAATTGGGACCTTTTGGACCCAGTCCTGGCGCCAGTGGCACCAGGCTCATAAATATGCCCAGTCCCAGCGCTGGAAGCGCCGGGCTCATAATGCTTGGGTGGACTTACCTTCAGCAGACCATGCTGCTTACTTGCCTGCCAGTTGAGCCTCTGATCCTCTTCTGTTTGGAACTACTTTTCCTGTTGGGTGGGGCTGGAGCCACTCCCTAGATTCAGAACACTGGAACTCTTCTGGAAGGCAGGAACTCTTTTCTTACCAGGAACTCTTTTCTTACTTAGGCGTGGCTGTGGAAGGAGACACATAAGCACTACAGGAGGCTATTTAAACCACACCCGGTGGATGAATCTTGCTTTGCGTTATTCTGCAACCTCTGCAGCAGAACGCTCATCGTGTCTTCTGCATCCGGTCCTGGGCCTAAGGAAAAAGGCTTACCATCCTGAATCCAGTCTTCAGCAACACCTATAAAGACAAGAAAGAACAGGTTAGCATTCCGGCATCTGAAAGGCAAAGGCTTACCATCCTGAATCCAGTCTTCAGCAACACCTATAAAGACAAGAAAGAACAGGTTAGCATTCCGGCATCTGAAAGGCAAAGGCTTACCTACTCTTCGTGCGCTCCGGAGGTCTTCACACTGCATTCCGGCATCTGAAAGACAAAAGTTTACCAACTCTTCGCACGCTCCGGAGGCCTTCGTCGCTGCATCCCGCATCTGAAAGACAAAACAAGGTGCATTTAAAGACATTGGGGAACTTTAATACTCACGTGCCATTACTCCTTTCCACATCTAATCCAGTGGGTATTCCGGCACCCTGCAGCCGCTCCGAACTCGTACCTGCAAAATAAAAAGACAGTTAGAGCGCATAGTGAAGCAGGCAACAAGCGCTTACTTACGTGCTTCCAGGCGCTTCTATTCATCACACGGGCTCCATCTTCAACTCACTTCAGCCCGTCATCCGCCATCGCCGGAACCCTGCAAAACAAGAGACATCATTACTAAAGACTTTAAAGACATTTGAATGACTCGAAACTTACCGTTCGTGCAGTAAACGACGGACAGCAGTCCTCTGAAGTCAAGAGGCCTGCGCTACCTATCCAGTGAAGAAACTGGTTACAGCACCCTGCCCTGAGGCAGATGGAGAGCTCGGCATTCACTTACCTAAGGTGAGCGTTAACCTTTGGGGGTCTACAGGAGAGGAGAAGAGGAAAGAGATAGGGACACCCCAATAACCCCAGTTCATTAACCCCATATTTTCTATCTGCAGACATCTTACTCTACACGTCAGGCATACAGTGCACAGAGGTCCAGCCCAAAGAGCCAACCGGGTGCTACACATCACCTTTGAAGATACGGTAGTCGCCCAGTCAAGACCGGCGCCTCTGCGAGAATCAGGTGAGCGTTACACCTATCGCGTGTGAAACTTCACGCAAACCCCAGTTATGCACGTACCCCACTCGCACAGGGCCTACCGCGTGTGAAACTCCCCGCGAACCCCAGAAATTCACGTACCCCGCTCGCACAGGGCCTACCGCGTGTGAAACTCCCCACGAACCCCAGAAATACACATACACCGCTCGCAGAGGTCCTACCGCGTGTGAAACTCCCCACGAACACCAGAAATACACGTACCCCACTCCCACAGGGCCTACCGCGTGTGAATCTCCCCGCGAACCCCAGAAATACATGTACCCCGCTCGCACAGGGCCTACCGTGTGTGAAACTTCCCGCTAATGAGCGGGGTACGTGTATTTCGAGGGTTGGGCAGGGAGTTTTACATGCGATTGGCCTAGCGCGAGCGGGGTACGTGTATTCTGAGGGGTGCGCGGGGAGTTTTACACGCATTTTTGTGGTTGGGGGGCTGTATGCTGGTCCACTGGCCTGTGCGCCATGTACTGGATTTGTGCGCTGTTCATGGTGCACGGGGTCGGGTTGGGGTTGTAACTGGCGCTGCTGCAGGGTCGCTGCGCCACTCTTCATCACGGCTGCTTAGGGATGTTAAAATCCATAAGTACGCTGTGCGCCGAAATGGGTTTTGGCGCACGCGGCTGGCGCAGACTGCCACACGCGCACACTGTGCGCCAGCCACGTGCGCCACTTGTGTGCTGAATTCTATGAATTACCTCGTGTGTGTCTAAGGGACAGAAACTTGTGCAAGTTGGGAACCTATTGAATACATCAAAGAATATGAAACAGCCAGATTCCTCTGTGGCTTAAGGATCCGAGTGTGAATTGTAGTACTTCTCCATGGAGTAAGAAGTTGTGAACCCCCCACTGTGGATCAAGCCGTTTTGAGAATAGTGCTAAACAACACATTGCAGCCGAGATACAGGAACATTGGTTTGTTCCAAATTTGCAGGAGCACTTGTCAAAATTCACAATAGAATGCACAACGTGTCAGACATACAGTTCAGGAATGACACTAAGGACATTGCGCGGAACACTACCGCGTCCAGTTGGTCCTTTTAGAGAACTCCACATTGACTTCGCGGATATGGGGGAAAGATGCAACGGAGCGATATCCTTAATTGTGATAGTTTGTCCATTTTCAAGATGGGTTGAAGCTGGACCATGCCTCCACCCAGACGCGAAGTGTGCTGCAAAGTTCCTGGTGCGGGAGGTTTTCTCAAGGTGGGGGATATGCGACGTAATAAGATCAGATGTGATGTTAATTTATGCAACCTGGTACTGGGTTGTAGCTTTCATAATTAAAAATATGAAAGAGGGGGGAGCGGGGTAAACATGATACGAGAGGGCTCAACACTCATATGGGCTGGAATTAAAACCATGTGGAGACATAGGGCCTCATTCTGAGGTGGGCGCAAAGGGATACCGGGCACCGTTAGGGACATTGGTGCCAGTAATCCCTTTGCGCCCTATTCCGAGGTCCCTTAGCGGGTCCCGCAATGGGCGCCTGTTTTTACCAGGCCCCCTTAGAAGGATCCGCTAAGGGAGCAGAGAGGTAATAATGGTACCGCAAATTGCGGTACCGTTATTAGCTACTTCCCCATTCCCATTGAGCCCTATGGGGGCTGAAATGGGAAAGGGGAATGGTTTTTTCAATGGGGACTTACCGGTCCCTCCAAGGTCGGAATGGACCGCTAAGTCCCCATTTAACCAGGTTGGACTCGGTACCGGTATGGGAGGTAGTCATGGCGCAAATAGCGCCATGATTACCTCCATACTCGGAATGAGGCCCATAATCACTCTGTAAATAGCAATCTTACAACTTTGCACAAACATGGTACTATCACAGGCCCACATTTCTCACTTGCTGCTATTAAACCAAGTAAAGAAAATGAGACCAATCAGTATGATGGGGATTACTCCTGGGAGGGTGAGCCAGACCTCATAAATACTGATGTGCAAACAAACACAGAACCTACCTCACAAGACACTAAAATGCACTTTAATCTTGCTACTACAATCTCACAAGAAACTCCAGAACCACAGGCCTGGCAAGCTGCTAGTGAACCCAATGACACAACATGGGCAGATGTTTTTCCCATAAAGTATAGAAGGGTGAAAATGATAAATAAAGGGGAAGGGGGGAGGAAGAGACGGAAAAGGGGGGCGGGAGGGAAAAGATATGACGTATACCATGGCCTGGGATTAGATTAAATTGAAGACCCCCGCCACCCAGATCAAGCAAACAAATGGTACTCAGACATGAGTGCAACAGCGAAACAAGCCACGAACGGGAGCTGCTATGTTTGCTCTCTCATACCGCACGCATCAGGCACACCTAAAATACTTGTACCTCAAGAAGTGCCCTTGTCTGATGCCCAATGTTTAATTCATCTTGTGTTATGTAGAATTCAGAGCACCTTCCAGTCACACACAGTTACAATAGAATTGTTACAGAACGAGAGAACCTGGACGAGCAAACCGCAATGAGTGATTTGTGTCGAGGAACCATTTTTTATAATAAAAGGGACAAGGTTTACAGAAAACAAGTGGCAAGATGAGACAATTACGTGCAAAGCAGAAGCATTATGAGGCCTAACTGAAGAGAACTTCCAATGGGTTAAAGAAACGTGTACTCCAGCCTGGTCCCAGCACATTGCAAAGCTCACATGGGTTACTGCACTTGAGAAACCCATCGAAATCCAGAAATACCACACAAACTTTATGTTCACAGTGAAGGGAAGGTGCAGATGGGGTCCAACAAACAATGCAACAAAACAATCATCATCCCAGATATGAAAAGGAGTACAGTAGCGCTCATGGATGTATATTGGGTGTGCGGCAAACAAGCTTACCTCCATTTACCAGAATCATGGAAGGGCACATGCAGCCTGGCCACCCTGCACTCAGTGCTAAGAGTAATCCCAGAAAGCCATATCCAAGGGGGGAGAGGTTCGGCTGGCATATCGGCAGCAGGGCACTCGACTGACAAATCGGCAGCAACATATCCGGCTGACACATCGGCAGCCCTCCAACCAGTAACCACAGGGCCTTCCACATACGACATTCTGTCTGAAAATGAGCTGCAAGACAGTGTCCTGCAAAAAGAGGTCAAACTATATCTCCAGCGAATCATCCAACCTTCTCGCCGAGATTCCTGCAAAATATCAATTATTCAATTCAGCAGAATCTTTCTTCGCCTCCCTCCTAACGCCAGGACTTCAGGCATGAACTAACGCCAAATGGCTACAGAGCTGATACAACTGGCCAACGACACTGAAGAAGGGTTCAGTGTGATCAAGGTGGAACTTCGCACCTTGCGCCTAATGACAATGCAGAACCGGTACGTCCTGGACCTTCTCACAGCAATGGACGGCGGTATTTGGCGAAAAATCAGGAGCACATGCTGTACATTCGTACTTTCTGAAGATGCGGATAATGGAACTCTCTCCCACGTTATCTTAAACTCCAGAACCACAGGCCTGGCAAGCTGCTTGTGAACCCAATGACACAACACACCCTGGGGGAAAGAATGCAGAAGGAAGGAGGAATAGAGCCGAGCAACTGGTTCGATAACATGTTCAATTGGCTACCGTCCTGGTTCAGCATCTTGATGAAGATTTTTGTTCCAGTAGTCGTTTTCATTTTACTATTTTTCTGTGTGTGCCAATTAGGAATCCGATGTTGTGCAAAATCAATGCCTAGTTCAACAGTGATGATGGTAACAATGGGCAAACAGACAACGGTGGCAACCATGATAGATGCACAAATGCAGACTGGAGAACAAAACACACCAAAATACCACATGACAGCTGTCTATCGCCAACAGGGGGATAGAGTGGATAGTTTATATCACACAACAATTAAAGAGCCACAGGAACTGCAATGGTACAGGGAACTGTGGGTGGACCTGGATGGGGATGGAGATATATATATGACATGTACACCTGATGAATATGCAAGGAGAGGGCAGAGCTTGAGAGGTGTATGTAGGGCTTGGATGCCAATAAAGGATTCACCTGCATGGGACGAGGCGGTAGCAGAGGCAGAGTATTATCGGAATGAGAATAACAATAAAAAGTCGTTTGTTATTTTAGATGTAACAAAAGGGGGGAATGTGTGGGAGTGAGGGGTTGTTTAGGTCCCCCTCATACATTCAGCACGATGTGAACCACTTGCTTGTACAATAATGGGGGATGCTTCCATTTGCTTGCATGCACACTAGCAGATTCATGGGCAGTGGCAGAGGCAAGGTTATTGTGTGAGACACGTGGCTTCCATTTTGTGGACCCTCGACTCCATCTTTGGACTAGGCCTCACTGCGATAATAAGAAAAGGCTTCTCTACCCTCTGCAGCATTGCGCACACCGCGCTCATGGCCCCCACCTTTTCTCACTGTGCTTGAAAGCTTTGCAGCTCCCTTCTCACAGCTGAGCCGGAGATAACTGCAACAAATACACCAATGTAACATCTCACTCTTCCTCTGAGATCATTGTCCTATGTGTGAACCGGTTCAAACCATGCCCTGTAGCTCATCCATCTCCACAGACCTGCCCGTGCCCTCTTAACCCCGCTGTTGGAAAATTACTACCACTACAATTCTGTGTCCCTGCAAGGTATTCTCTTGATGTACCAGACAAGTGACCCCACTGTGAATCCCACCACAGTGTGCCCCCAATTAACACCAGGCCTCTGTCGCAGTATATTGCACCCTAGAACTAACAAATATCAGAATGCTTTATAGCCTCTTTGATGCATCTAGACCCACCCCACAGCCAATGTTATCTTACTGACCAGGATCCTAAGCCTGGTACTTCATATAAGTCCCAATGAATAATTCGGGGATTATATGTGCACGATTTATAGATCTATGATGAGGTACTCAAAGGAACTGTAGTGACTATTATTTAGTGCATGTCTAATGGTAGTATCACACGTTAGCATAATTAGGGCTCGCCCTACCGCACCGCGACCTGACCCTCACCCCTCCTGGACGCTGACAGCAGGACCATGTGATGTTCACCCTCCCGCCAACTGGGCAGCCAATCCAGAAGAAGCAGCGCCTACACCGACATATGTGCCTTCACTTTCCAGCTAATCCTGCACTGTTGTAGTACCCTATGTTAGTTGTGTCATTTTTGACAATGTTTTCCTTTTTAATTCTTTGTAAGTGTGTTGTATGCCAGGGAGCTCTCGGGCAGCAGAGTTCTCTGGATGCCAATTATACATAAACGAAACTTAACTCTCTTAGTCTCATTCCCCATTGGGGTGTGTCTCATTTATTGGTATTGCACGTGGTAGACGGGGAGTGAGCCTATACACAGGTCCATTCAGATTTTCAAATATAACTGGTTAAAATTGCTAAGCAAATGTAGCAATAAATATTCTATTCCAATTGCCACCAATTATTGACAACATTTACTTACACAATACAGACCAATTGTGTTTGCAAATGTTAGTTATTCATAGAAATGCAACCAACAATCCTGACAACACCTACAGTGTTCATGGAATAAGACAAGAATTGGACTACTGTGCTGGAATGGTCAAATTCCCTATAAACTCACAAGAAGATCCATAAGAATTTGTAATGTACTTACTACAAGTACTGGAAAACAAAAACATACCTATAAATGAAATCATTCAGATTTCATACATGTGGAAACATAGATGCACTCTCTGCAACCATGTGGCACAGGAACAAATCCCTAATTAACGCTTTGTGTATGCATCCATACCTAACTGTGAATCCATTCCATTTCAGCAACTTGTACAAAATGCAAAACATGGCAGATTTTGTACTACCTGCAATTCAGAAAATCGCTCCACTTTACAAATACAGACACATGGTAAATATGTAATATTAATACTTTTACGTTACAATGCAGATGGTACCAAAAACAACTGCAAGCTGACTGCATTCACACATGGTCAAGTATCACTTGGTAAGAACACCTTCACAACAATAGGTATAATCTACCACGCAGGAGCCACAACCAATGCAGGCCACTACACTGCATATATAAAAAAGAATTGTGGATGGTTTGAATGTAATGATAGTACCATTACTCTAAAGCAGAGATTACCAGCAAATCTTATGAACGCTTATTTAATATTCTTAAAACCAAAATGTAATAACTAATCTGTGCATAAACATTAACAAAACTTCAATTAGAAAACTATAAACAGTTAGAATATGCCAACAGGTATCTAACTGCCCCAAAAATCTGCAACAACCCAACAGATAGATGAATAACTTGAAAGTATAAATAAAAAACTATATAACCAGTTAGAATACGCCAACAGGTATCTAACTGCCCCAATAAATCTGCAACAATCCAACAGATTAGCAAGAAACAACAAATAAGCACTGAAAACAAAAAAAGAAATATATAGTTCTATAACAAAAAAGGTTTTTTTTAAAATCCAGCATGGATTTTTTCCCCACAGACCCAATGATTTAATAAACAAACACAGCAACTGAGCAAATTGCACAGTACACCTGTTTGAAATATAGTACTTCTAAAGTACTAAATATGAGGGTCGAAATAATGCAGAAATGTCTATTATGCAATGCAATAACTCATTATGAACTACCTACACTAACATATGATCTTTTCTTTTATCACGGAAATTGAAGAAGAATATCTGCTCCAGTTACCCAAGCCATGAAAAAAATATATCCATTCACAAAAAGTCAAACAGTAAGTATATCATAATTCAACTCACAAATACTGCTGCATAACACAACATTTCAAACAAACATCTAACCATACACCACAATCCAAAATGTTTACTTCCATGGATATGTTATACTGCAGTGCTTGTTACCAAACTCTACAATCTTAATTGCATGACTTAGCCAAACTTCACATACAAACTCTACAAATCAAACAATACACATATTTGATGGATGTTTGATTCTATGGCTGTGGTGGTTATGGCCAGGGCCTAGAGTCTTGGGTGTATGGCACACCCATAGAATCAAACATTTTAACTGTGGTATATGGCCTACTTATACGGGATATTAATTACAATCAATGCTCTGCTACCAACCCAAAACCAATAGTCAGTAGTGCATTTTTCATGTCCGCGGACAGCCGTGAAGATCGTGGACATGACGAACACATCAGAGGCACCTTCCACCTAAACAAATACAGCATTTGACCCATCTCTTACTCCCCCACCCTGCCCAAGCACTCTTACACACCAACACACTCCCCCGAAATTGTATTTTTCCCCCGCTCAACACCGCACTGTTCGCGGATGTCTGCAGATCCAAGATGGTGATCGCATCAAAAAATGTGACACACCTCACGCTTCACCCCAGCCAATCAGCGAACACGTCGCATGTCCGCAGACATGACGCAAGCCGATTAGCCAATCAGTGTCCTGTCGTGAACAGGGAAATGTGTCCGTGGAGCGGACATAGATATCACTATTTTTTTGAGACCTACTTTTTGCTAGTTTTGAAAAAAACTACTGGACGGATTTCCACCAAATTTACAAAAGCACGCTTTCTGGACCAAACTGTTGCTCCTGCCGCAAATTTTGTGCAAATTCGTCCAGCAGTTTGAGCTGTAGTCGTGAGCAAAGTTTTTTCCCCATTCACTCTATGGGAAAAAAACTAATTTTGGGACGCCCCTTATAACATTGCGCCCCGCCTGCACCAAACCTCACTAAACTTTTTTTGCAAAGTTTGGTGAGGATTCATCCAGGGAGAGCAAAGTTATAAGCCACCCAAAAAGTGCTCTTCCTATGGGATTAGCAACTTAACCATAACTACATGGACGCTACCTCAGGCCATGCAATATATTACACGGCCCATGGTAGCGGCTGTGTAGTTATGGTTAAGTTGCTAAACCCATAGGAAGAGCACCTTTTGGGCAGCTTATAACTTCGCTCCAGTATATAGCCCGCTCTGAATTGTTTTGCAAAGTTTGGTGAGGTTTCATCTGGGGGGGGGGAAGTTATAGGGGTGTCCCAAAATGTACTTTTTTTCCATAGGCTGAATGGAGAAAAACTTTGCTCACGCCTACAGCCCAAACCTCTGGATGGATTTTAACCAAATTTACGGTAGGAGCAGTGGCTTGGCCGCGAAAGCGTGCTTTTGTACATTTTGTGTAAATCCATCCAGTAGTCTTTTTTAAAATGACCAAAAAGTAGCTCCCAGAAAATGTGTGATATCTGGGTTCGGTCCGCTGACTCATTTTCCTGTTTGGTCCACGGACTGGAGTTTGATTTGCTTAGAAGGCAACGTGCTGTCCGTGGACATCGGACGCGCCGACTGATTGGATGGTGAAAAGCGTGAAGTGCGTCAGATTTTCGGAAATGCCCCCATCTTGGATTTGCGGACTTCAGCCGATCTCTGCGGACATCACAGTAAAAACATATTAAAAAACACAACATTGAACTTGTCTAACTTATCAAATAATCTCTAGGGATGTGAAGGGTGATGAGGATGGGATGGGATATGGCTGCAAGAAGCAAAAAAAGGGTGTTTTTCGCAGTAAAAGTCAGCAAACAGTCCGGATGCTTGCGAACAGTCCTGTGAAGTTCGCAGACACCTCTGCATTACAGGGTTGGTGAAAAGCAGTTCATGGATGGCTTATAACTTTGGCGCCACTTAATTAAACTGCATGACATTTTGAAATGATATTCCTGACCTGATTCCGAATGAGTTTGCAAAGTTTGTTGGGATTCTGTCGGGAGGGGGCAAAATTAGAGGGGGTCCCAAAATAATGCAAAGGCTTACAAATGAGGTGCCATTTGACGAATGTACACTTAATTTGGCAAACTGTTAATAGATATAGATATACATGCTTTTGTTAAGTTTGGTGGGATTTTGTATAGAGGTGGCAGAATTAGAGGGGGGTCCCAGGATATTGTAAAGGCTTATAAATGTGGTGCCATTTGACAAATCTACACAAAGGTTTGCAAAAAGATTATAGCTCTAGATATAAATGTTTTTGCAAAGTTTGGTGGGATGTTATCAAGAGGGGGCAAAATTGGAGGTGGGGCCCTAACATATTGTAAAGGCTCCTAAAGGTGGTGCCATTTGACAAATCTACACAAAGGTTTGCAAAAAGATTGTAGATCTAGATATACATGTTTTCATAAAGTCTGAATGGATTTTGTCAAGTGGGGCTAGGTTACATTATTATTGTATGTGCATACATTTGACACTTTTGAAAAAATAAAACATGGTGGATTTACAGCAAACTTGTGTAAGGAGCATTGGCAAGGACCTCAACACATGGTTTTGCAAATGTGCCAGTGTTTTATTTTTTGACAAGTGTCATAATGTAGGTACAAAAAATAGTGTATACCTTTGGTGACTGAGGTGTAGCCTGTGGCCCTGGGCAGTGGTCAGATTGTCCGGGTAGTGGAATAAGGTCATGATCCGGATAATCTGGCTACTGGTCATGACCACAAGGGACAACACATGGGGGTTAAAGTTGCCATGTCCACACAGGACTGGCTTTGTGGTAAAGATATTCGAAATTGGGATAAGTTTGAAAGGGAAGGAAAATGTGCTCATGCTAATATGGTCATAGGGTTCTCTCTTTGCCTTCTGCAGGCTGCCATGGAAAATGAAGAGGGGCCCTGTATGGAACCCCTCCTTCCCTTTCCATGGTGGCCATCTTGGAAAAGGATTTTTCATCCTACACCGGGACGTCCGTGGCGTCCCGGTGTAGGATGAAAAATCCTTTTTTTAGCACTCAGGTTCCCGCTTTGGGAACCTAGGGTGCTAATGGCCTTTATCCCCCATTACAGGGGCTGGAATGGGAGGATAATGGTCTGAAGACCTCGTTATCCACCCTCGCTTTGCTTGGGCTGATAACTTTGGCTGCCGGGCCGGTATCCACCTTTCCAGTCCCTGGAACAGGGAATGAACGCCACAATATTCCCATTAGCATAACACAAGATGCAAATGGAAATGTTGGAAAATCTTATTGAGTTTATGTACTTTACTGATATATGTAAAGTAGATGGAGTCTATATGTTTTTTTTAGTTCTATTTTTTAACGGTAAAAAGTGGTACCTAAAGGAACATTTATTTTGTTGTTTTCGGATGTATTTTATTTTTGGCAGGAGAGCTTAGAACGAAAGGAGGGGAGGGAAATGAGGGAAGAGGTACCAAACACTAATATGGAGGGGCAGGTGGACAGGGTAACATGTTGCGTGTGTGTTATTTCTAAGGTAGGGGGCAGTGTTTCTTATGCTCCTTGATTACAGCAGTGGTGGTGGCTCTTGGGGAGGAGGGATGGCATTAGCTGGTGCTATTTTAAGATAAATAACAGTTTTGCTAAAAGTATGTACTGTGTATTAGATTGTTAATGGATAATGAGTAGGAATAGGTGTAGGAGCTGTGCAAGGGAAATTTTGAAGTTGAAAGTTCCTAGATAAGTAGAATATGCGAAGCACAGATCTTATTGTGAAGTGCGGACGGGTTCTCTGACATGTCATCATGCCCCGCGCCAGTTTATGGTTATGTGCCACTGTCCGGAAGGTCCACAATGGAGTTAGATGTTCATAGATGTCTACGCATGCAACACCAGTTGAAATAGTTGCAAAAAGTGTATAGAAGTGTTAAAAATGATTCTAAAAGGTGGGAAATGGCAGAGTTTTAAGGTGACACTTCGTAAATTAGACACAAATATTGCTATATTGGGTAAGTATGATATTAGTAAGTTGTAGGAAAATAGCATGCACTGGTAAAAACCCATGAAATTCACTGAAATGTTATTAACATTTTCTGATGATGCTGTTTCTTTCTTCCTTACTTTAGTTTCCCTATATGTGCCTCTGGTTGGTATGCACTGTGGTTCTTCATATGCATTGTTTGTACTAGCACAAGTGTTGTAAGTCTTGAATTGTTAGCTAGTTATTAAATGTTTAACATTACTCAAAACTCTGATAAGGTATCATTCATTATTGTACTATCCAAAATTACAAGATTATAAATATTGTACTTTTATGGTGCATGCTGCAGTCATTGCCTATGTTTATATATGATTAGGTTTCTGTATTAATAACAACACTCCAGTATAATGATTTTAGATGAGTACATTCTTTAAAAGATTAAGTAGTTTCTGATAGGTCTCCCGATCACCCCTGACATCTTGTTACCAACAAATTAAAGGCAACCCCTTGTAGGGACTTTTCATCAAAATGTATTTCACATGTGATGTCATCAGTGATGTCATCAATGACATTTGTGATGTCTTCTTTGATGTCCTGGGTGTTAGTCTTAGCAGTGCATGGTGGTGGCGCGAGTTATGGTTGCTTAGCTTGCCATAACTGGTGAATTTATGGGGTTTTTCGATTTTACTTTTAACCATAACGTCCCTTTAACAAAGGTTTTTCATTGAATTTCATAGGTTTTTATTAGTGCAACTTAACCATAACGTCCCTTTAACAAAGTTTTTTCATTGAATTTGCAACAGTTACATACAGGAAATCTGCCTCTATTCAAACAAAATTATCACCAAGCATGTTTCAACCTGTGAATATTCAAACTGCTAGCAGTTGGCTTGCCAATCGAATACTTGTTTTTTCACCTGTGCAAAATGTAAAGCATGTCGTTTTGGTCTGAACACAAGAAAATATATCCATCCACGAACAAAGAATGATGTGGTAATCACGAAAAAAATCAAATGTTTTACTCAATTTGTAATTTATATTATCACCTGCGAATGTAACTTGTGGTACATAGGCAGTATCACATTGGAGGTAAGACTGTGCATCCTGCAACATCTACGAGCGATCAAAAACTGAGACATGACTTATCCCCTTGCCAAACACTCTGAAGATAAACATCTCTTTCAAATATTTCCCAATTGACACTGTGACTGTCCATCCCAGACTAAGGAGGCTCAGACAAATGGAATCCCGGTATATAGTGGACTACAATACAACATTTCCAGCAGGTCACAATTGAGATGATGAACTTTATACGTTTATTGGGGATTAAAACAGTCTGAGCCATACCTGCTACCCACACTCTCAAGGGGACTTGGATCAACAACAAATGGACATTTTCAAGTTCATTTTGTTTCTGGAGTACATTTCATGATTGGCCAATCTGTAGTTTTGAGTGTATTTTGAACTCTCGCCAATGTTCCGTTTTTTAATGTTTGCTTTAGTCATTTTTTCTCTTTTTCACTGCATTGTCTTATTTGAATGTATACGCATTTTTCATATTGGATATGCGTATTCCTATTTTCCTATAAAAATTAGCAGAAAATATTTCAAATGTTCCAACTGCCAATACAGCAGCAGATGGCCAAGCAATCGGGTTCCTCATTATATAGCAAGACTGCCCATCTGGTACATTATAGTTTTAAGACTGCATAGGATACTGGTGCTCGCAAGGCATTACTACCAGTGAGTTGTTTGCACATGTATGGAGGACAAGAGATGCCTCTATATCAGCTCATTGCACTTTATGTGCCTAGAATCGATAGAAACATCAGCACTTGCGTTTACCGCACATTGCACTTTCAAGAACATATGGGACACTGGCGCCGGCACTGGGATTCTTATCAGTGATCCTCTGTATGACATACAAAGACATGTAATGTCTCCATTATATCCGCACATTGCACTTTACACCTCGACGGTCAATCAACCCACTTAGGAGTATTTAACCAATGTTACTCGCAGTCGGCCAATATATATTCTTTTGTCTCTATGGCAACAATCTGCGTGTCCAGTATATTACATTTTATAGCATTCAAAGGCCACTGGGGCCCGCAAGGGATTACGGCTTAGTGTTCCACCATAAAGATGTTTTATTTATGTCGTCACGTGCATTCTATAGGGAAGGCATGGCACCCGCGAGGGTTAACTGCCAGCAGGCCGTTATACTAATAGAGAGCGTCAGGGGACCGCTCCGGTGGTGGTAGTGCGCGGTACAAATGTCCATTAACATTAACATTATCTAATGCCTTAGGCATTTTCGTTCAATGCCAATATATAGCACGTTGCACTTTATATATTTGCATGCCAGCTATAGTGAAGCCCTGGCACCCGTGAGGGTTAACTGCCAGTGAGCTGTCAGATAATGCCTTCGGCATTTTATGATTCCATACCGGCCTGCAGCACTTTGCACTTTAAATATCTAGATGTCCGCCAATCCCACTAGGGAGGATTTTATACGTGTATTTATGTACCTCTCGTGCCTCTCATACACCGTTATGACTTACATTGTTTTTTTTGTACATTGTATGTATAATGTATTTAATGTGGTCCCATCATGCTGCTAGTGGATATTTGCTTATACAAACATCCACCAATTCATCCAGCAATTTTGCACTGAGCACAAAGCACTTTAGAAATAAGAAGCATTTACAACGCAGCATAAAATGAAACGTTTCTTCTATGCTGCGCATGCAGTTTGACCAATTTGTACAGAGCACATCTCACTTTATAAGTTAGAATGACAATACAATATCAAAATGTGAAGGTATTGCTTACCATCGATATCTTAGGTGGCAGAACAGCGAGATAATACAACACAACAGATATTCACCCACAGGGGTTGATGGCTTTATGTAGCTCGCTATTAATTTACTGCTGTGTTCATTTATTTATCCATCTACGTGTAATGCTCATCCGAATTTTATAGCACCACTGTACCATACACTATAAATGTGAACATAATGTCTGGATTACAATGCAGAAAGTATCTCAAAGTACTCATGTAACCGATGACATGCCAAGATGGTGGCACCTTTTGTTACAACCTGTCATTCAACCTAAACATGCCACTTGTTTGTGCTAACAAAGAAGATGTAGGACTAAAAATCTGCTATAAAAAAACTAGTCCTCTTTCCTTTGCACTTAACCTGATGAAGCCCTTTTAGGGTGAAACGTGTTGTCTTTTCTTGCTTTTTCTGCTGCCTTCTTGTCCATTGGCAATACATTAATAAATTACTTTTTTACAGCATGGATGTCTGGGATCGAATCTGTATTTTACTTTTTATATCTGTCTGAGTGGCGCTGCAATTTGGACTGTTCCACAGTCTGCCCTTTCCCTCTTTTCCATATATATATATATATATATATATATTCAGTGAAAAAACTTTGTTAAAGGGACGTTATGGTTCCAAGTAAAACCGAAAAACCCTTGAAATTCCCCAGTTATGGTAAGCTAAGCAACCATAACTCGCGCCACCACCGTGCACTGCTAAGACTAACACCCAGGACATCAAAGATGACATCACAAATGTCATTGATGACATCAATGATGACATCACATGTGTATGTACTTCTCATGAAATATGTGTAGAAGGGATTTTTATTATGTTGCGAAAAAAGTGTCAAGAATCATTGCAAGAAATATACCCTAATAAGTGCATTGAACGATGCATTGATATAAATAGCATCCTATTATGGGGTTCTATCTATTATACTAAGCTACTCATACAGAAACATAACATTGTGTGCAGCGTACAAGATGAAGGTATGATATTCGTAATGTTAATATGTTGAATAATTAAATGATAATTGTTTTCTTAATATATTTTTGTTCGGAGAACAGTACCACTACCTAAAAACTGTTGGGGGGGGTGGTGGGGTATATTTGATTGTTATATCATAATATAGGAACATTTAACAAATTCAAAAAGCAGCACACAAACACATTATATATAGTAATACATAAGAAATGTAACCCATATATGTAACACACTAACCATTCATTTAAATACAATATGTTCTGAAATGGAATATACCACAAGAAGATAAATTGGCTTCCAACATAATTACCTCACAGACACAACAGAACTGAGAACAAGACCAGACCCACTGAATACATAGGACTTATCTTACCAGAAATAGTAAGTGTACTTCATTTTACTCATATATTTATAAACTTTCTGTATTAGATTAAAAAAAATATCTTTTTTTTTTTCTCACAGAAATGTCTAGTACGCTGGAATGGCTAGAGGACAATTTCCCACATGAAGAAATGTCACAAGATAGTGAAACTAATGGTAAACACTTTATAATATAAACCATTTATTTATTATTTTTTTTATATACATTTAACATATATATTATTTTTTGTACAGAGCATACCAGAATAGAAAAAACTTCAGAAAACCCTGTTATGGATAACAGTCTTCACAATATAGAAGAAAAAATGGACGTATTGTTGGCGAATTTTAATAATTTAAAAACTTTTGTAGAAAATCATTTCAAACCAAAAACCTCGTACCATTGCCCCACATGTACTTGTCCCTCCTCACCATATCCCAGTCAATTATCCCCAAACCCTCTCCATAATCCAAAACATTTTGATGAGATTTCCATCCCTTCTTCACCTAATACCAATCATGTTGAAACCCCAAATTCTCCTGATTTTGTTTCTGTTTCTGCCTCACCTTCTCTGTCATAAATTATTAATATATGTTAAATAAAGTTTAATTTTTATATTGTATTGTGAATAGTTTCCGTTTTTTTTAAAAAAAAACAATAAAAGTGTCCGCGGACAGTGCGAGTGTTCTGAAATGTTCGTACATAAACGAAAATGGAGGTGCCCTGAAGAACACCACACCTGTTCGTACTGTTCGCTAGCAAGTTGAAACTGTTCTAAGAACACACGTGGTGTCCTGAAATGTTCGTAAAGAAACAAAAATTAAAGTGTTCTAAAGAACACTATATCTGTCCGTAATGTTCGCTATCAACTTAAAACTGTCCTAAGAACACAATTGGTGTCTTGAAATGTTCGTAAATAAACGAAAATGATGTGTCCTGAACAACAGTACAACTGTTCGTAGTGTTCGCTAGCAACATGAAACTGTACTAAGAACACACGCGGTGTCCTGAATTGTTCGTACACAAACAAAAATTAAAGTGTCCTAAAGAACACTATACCTGTCCGGTACTGTTCGCTAGCAAGTTCAAACTGTTCTAAGAACGCTATTGGTGTCCTGAAATGTTCGTACGTAAACGAAAATGGAGGTGTCCTGAAGAACACTATACCTGTTCGTAGTGTTCGCTCCCCAATTGAAACTGTTCTAAGAACTCAATTGGTGTCCTGAAATGTTCGTACATAAACTAAATTACACGTGACCTGAAGAACACTATATCTGTCCTTACTGTTCGCTACCAAGTTTAAACTGTTCTAAGAACACACGCGGTGTCCTGAAATGTTCGTTTCACGTGTGACGCACTTTTACTTACTTCAGAACCCGAACAGTGTCCGTAGGACATCAATGCGCATGCGCTAACCAAACTCTGTGCACTTGGTGTCCTGCGGACAGGCGCTTCCTTCGCGGACTAGTTCGCAAACGGATCATATGACCGCGCCCACGCTCATCATGTGTCCTGAAATGCGGACACTGTTCGTGTCCCCGAACAATTTAAAAGTACATTTTCAGTTAATCCATAATATTTTTCAATAAAATCTCACCATGGCACAAGTCCCACATAGCAATCTTGAGTTTCTATATACCTTTTGAAACTTTCCGATCCTTTTTTTGTGTTCGATCTGTCCGCGGACAGTGCGCATGTCCGCGGACCGCGCACAAGCACCCCTATAAAAGACCACGCCTAAGAGCATATTCCCATTGTGTTTCTGGCTATTCTTCAGAACACAGTGATTTTTGCTGCCACCTGCAGACTACACCATCATCGAGATGGCATCCTTGGCTGCTGAACTGCTACTTGGTGCTGCACCTGCTTCAGCACTACCCCCACCCCCTCCACCACCACCACCTCCCCAAGGGCCTGAAGAGGGGAACAGGAGTGAGGATGCGGAGGAGGAAGAAGAGGATGATGAGAATGAGGTAGAGGAAATCCCTACTACCCGCACTAGGCGTGAGTCTTGGGTGTGGCGGTTATTTACCATTCATGGGAATGGTCCTAAGGCTCGTGCGAACCGTGTTACCTGCAATGAGTGCAAAATGATACTCAGTCGCGGGAAGCATGGTAAGTACAGCTTTGGGACCACTACTATGAAGCGACACCTGAGGTCATTTCACTCTGGGGCTATTTGCAGGGTTGTACCTTACGAAGAACGTAGCAGGTTGATTTCCTCTACTTCATCCTCTGTTTCTGATCCTGTCACCACAAGGACCACCTCTGTGGGACAGCGTCTTTCTCAAGCTGCCTCACAGGCCATACAGAATGCTGATGACCCTTACCTTTCGAGGGTCACAGTTGTATGTATGTACTGTGACACAGTACTCTGCAGGGGGGAGCGACTTCGGAGTGCTTTTGAGACTATTGTCTCAGAGCACAAGAAGACCTGCTCACTACCCAAATAAAACCCACTCTACATCTTCCTCTCTCAGCTCGCCCTTTCTTATCCCTGTGGTTGGTGTCCCCCCTTTACCCTCCTTTACCCTCCTCTCCTAGTGTGTCGTGTCTGAAAAACCAAAAAAAATACAAAATTACAAAAATAAAAAAAAAATAAGGCTCTTTTCAGAGCCGCCTTTCCCAGTTAAAAAATAGAAGTGAAAATAAATGAAGCAGGGCTCTTTGTATTTTTTAGAAGTCTGCGGACAGTTCGCAAACATTAAAGAAATTGGGTTGCTACTCCATCACAAACATTGTAATTTTCTCTGGAAAGAAGTGGTGGCTCTGAAAAGAGCCTTTGGGTGGTGTTTGTAAGTCAAAAATTGTAAATGCTTAACATCTACTTCAAAATCATTGTTGTAATTCCAAAAAAGGTCGCAATGCATTTTGTACATTTCTCAGAAAAATCTGATTGCCAGCATAAGTAAGATGGACTCCATCTCTGCGAAAAATGTATGTACTACAAAACATAATATTTTCTTGTGAAAAGAAGACATGCCAAAATCTCTTAGAAACGCACAAACAGCCTTATTAACATTGCGCCTTGCTTTTTCCATTTGTGGACCAAATGAAGAAGAACGAAGCCACATTTGTCTCTGCGCAATCCGTGAAAATATCACTTGAGAATTAGGAAACATGTCCATAACCTTCCTAAGTCCTTCTTTCATAGCAAATTGCAAAAAAATTCCAGTCACATGTCCTAAACTGTTCCCTCCACAATGAATTAAAATTATGTCTGGATGTTGCTCTGTCTCCAAAGTAGCACAGAGAGGTAGCAAGTCCAACCACTTCATTCCACGTACTCCATGCCAGTGTACTTCCACATGTGGGAATCCAAGATCTACAGCTACTCCACAGCTTTCTGCATGCACCTTCAACCAATGTATCCACGAATCTCCTAAAATCCAAACAATCTGTTTTCTGAAACACACAGCCATAGCTATCTTTTGTTCTCTCAGCAAAAAGAGTATCTGAGAAAATCTCTCCTGGCACAACACACCCACCAAACTTTCCTGACCAATCCCTTTCAGTGCTTATTCTCATTTGCATGACTTCTGAACCCAAAAATCCCCGGATGTAACTCCCGATGTCCGCAAACTACCGCCATGTCCGCGGACATAGCGTAACATGAACAGCCCTTCTACCATTTCCACTACACTCTCTCTGCCATTCCCTCATTGGATGTACCTCAAAAATCACATGACCATGCACCAATCACATTCAAGACCTCTACATCTAACTGCATCATCATAGATCAGCACTGCAAATGTACTCTGAATCTCTCTGAGTACAAGTGTCATATCATTGGCAAGCAGCATCTACCAGAAATACTGTACTAGTCTTCAAGATTTCTACTTGCAGATCCATGCATATCCATATGCATGAACACAAACTTCAGGTATGCATATTTTCTGTATAGTAGATGAACACATTTTCAAACAGACTTTTACCTTGTAAAATCTGTAAAATTAATTTACTGTACTTTTTTCAATTTCCTAAAATCAACTATCACTTATAAACCTTTATACTTTTTACTTTCTTTATACACACACACTCAAATCATGTTAAACTAACATTTTTTAAATGAAATATATAGACTACATATATTCAAACAAAATTGCATGCAAACACAATCTATGTTTAAACCTTTATAAAAATACTTATACAATTTCATATTTTTTGTTTTTATTTATTTATTTACTTAATTACTTTAAATTAGACATGACATTGAGGCGCTATTACCTAGAACAGTTTACTTACAGAAATAGTGGTATTCACTAATATATTATAAATTTCACAAGACATAGTAAAGATATTTTTTTTTGCTACAGTTAGTCATTCAATACAATTTGTTCATTAAGGACATATCATATGTACTGAACTGATGCAATGTATCTTATGTAAATTAATTAGTTTAATGGTTTTACAGAAGGCACTGAGGATTTCAATTAAAAAAATCAATATCTAAATTAAAAACAGTGCTATATACAAACAAAGTTACTAATTTGAAGCTTTTACAATTGCAGTGAAAACCAGTTTCCTGAAAAGAAGCAGCCGAATTCGAAGAAGAAAGAAAAACTAAGAAGTTACCTGTTAATTTAAAAAAAAAAAGTAAGTAAAATATCACCATAATATTTGTATTATTAATCAAATATACTATAACATTAATACAAGCTATTTCGGTTTCTAAAAATAGAGATTTTGTACCATTTTGTCCAAAAATTTCCATGTCTTAAACAGCGATTTACAGCCAGAATATCCCACAAATTTCTATTTTTGGACACACAAATTACCCAAATGAACCACTACAATTTTCATATTATAGAACAAACAACTGTTTTAATTGTATACATTAGATTTACTATTTGTACTTTTCCACACCACTAGCTTACTTTTTTTTTGTCATCTGAACCCCAGTTTAGTAACACATAAATTCAAGAATACCTATCCCTACTAGTTTTAGTTCCCAATGCACAATCACACACCATTACATACATCTTTATCATCTTACTCAAACACTCATGCACACAGCACACATACATTCCAGAACACCCCAACCCATATCTTCTTTATTTTTTTTAACAGACCCTAACAAATGCCTACCAAAAGTCAAGTCCGTAGAAAGCAACGTAAAAGTAGAGCAAATGAAAATAAAGGTGTCCAACATAAGCATCCATCTCTAGCAGAATTTGTAAAAAAAGTTGAAACAAAACAGCTAATACAATCATTTAGTGAAACACAAGAAGTTTCAAGTACAACAACTTCGCTTCCTCTATCAAAATGTAAAACAAACCAAAAAACAATTAACAGAAAATCAGCTATCAGTACAGATAAAACTACTTCTTCAAATTTTAATATAGTGCAAAGTAAGCATACCAAGAAAAGTATTTTAGCCAAAATATACCGTCACAAAGTCCTTCAAAATCTTATAAAAACAGGAGAGAAGCTTAAAACGTATCGTAGGAAATTAATCTTAGAAGCTGCCAACAGTTTTACGGCAGAGTTTGTGCCCTAATGTTTTAAAAATAGGTGCACCTTTTACTGGTGTTAATTGAAGCAGATCTCCAAAAACAATAATGTGTTTTCCTGCAAAGAGCTCTTCATAGTCTGTTTTGAGTACTTCTTGTAATCTGAGGTGAATCAAAGCTAACATCAGGTTGGAGACCATGCTCACTTCATCTAGACTTCTCAATAAGCGAAATATCAACAGAAAGAACTTTTTAAGTATCAGCGGAGGTGAATGGAATAACACTACAAGCACAGAACCATATTTTAATGAAGAAGCGTACAAACAAAAGCAAACTAATACAATTGCCATACATAGCAGTGGTCGAGGTTATGAAAAAGTGAATAATACCATAATGGAACAAGAATTACTTCTTACAAAAATATGCCCTGAAAACTTAGAATTACCCCTCCATTCAACTGAATCAGAACGTCTAGTGTACAAATGGCCATGCATGTCAATGTGTAACAGTCCCAAACAATGTTTCAAATCTTTACGCCAATTCCTCAATAAATATGTAAAAAGCAAAGACAAAATCAAAATTAAATTACTGCAAAATATAGATACCTGTCCAGTGCGCAAGTACACAGGACTACAAGGACATTCATTGGCCTGCATTACAGGACCTACTTGTAAAACCACTTTCCATGATATCAAAAGGATATCAACACATCATTCAACTATAAGAAATCTAGTCTATAAACTGTACTATGCTAAAAGTCCTGCTTTAGCACTAGCAAAGTTAAATAACATCCTTCTACATGGTACAGCAAAAGACCTACTTGAAGAAATTCACTATATCCAGAAAAAATATTTTGGAAGTGAAAGCCATTTACAGAATGAAATAGCTTTAAACCAATTAAGCAACACTTCTACACATGGTAACCTTTTGCTAAACACATACAAAAAAGAAATACTAAAATTTAAAAGTACATCAGCTGAAGTACCAAACCATGTATGTGTATGTTGCCATAGAATTTTTTATAAAAGTAACACAAAAACTGTGGACCTATCATACAAAATAGAAGACAATGAAGATTCTAAATGGTTTGAATTAGCTCTCTACCTTGTAGCAGAAAACAAATATGAAATAACTGAGCCCTTAATACTTTGCAGTTATTGCACTACAAAACTTGACAACAACCAAACTCCTTCACGTTCTATCACAAATAATTTGGAATTATACCCAGTACCAAAACCTCTACAACAACTTAATTTATATGAGAGCATCATAATTCAAACAGTACACCCATTTCAAGCAATAATACGCCTTCAACCAAAAACAGCAAAATTACCTCCCTCTGAATTGGTAAAAGGCATTCGTGAAAAAGTAGTTTATTTACCATTAAATCTAAAAGAAAATGTGCATACTCTAGGAGTGCAACGTCCAATGCAGCAATCTTTAATTATATTAGTAAATGGAGTACCTACAAAAGACAAAAAATATGGCAACAGCTGGTAGATTTATATAAAGTTAGACAAGCCTTCCAATATCTTAAAGAGAATAATGAATATTACAAAGAAATTAATATTAAAGAAAACCTGAAAGATACAACTGAAATAATTCAGGAAACACAAGAAGCTGGTCAATTTGAGCTACTAGATCCTGCTACAATATCAAATACTTTAGACCATTATACAATTCATCCTTTGCACTGTAATGACACCGTACAAGATGTACTGGAAACTTACCAAATGCGTCAAACAAAAGGATCGCCAATCAGTATATGGGAAAAAAGTATAGAAGCACGTGCTTTTCCTCTACTCTTTCCTACTGGCAAAGGAGGAAGGTATGATGATAGACCTATTCAAATATCAGCTTCAGAATACCGCTCATTACGGATGTATTCTGAAGATCCCAGATTTAGACAAAATGTGGAATACATATTCCACCTACTCTTTGAAAGTGAACTAGCAACTTTATGTTACGGAGTTGCACACATATTAAAATCAGGATCACACTTTCAAAATATGACAGCTACACAATTATTAGAGAAAGTGCAACAAAAGGATGAGGTTTTACAATCAAATATTACAAATCTATTAGCAAATATGCGTGGTACTAAAGAGTACTGGTTTCAACGTCATGGAGATGTACGTTGTATGATCAGAAACCTTGGCCCACCCACTTGGTTTGTGACATTAAGTTGTGCAGAATATGCATGGGAAGATTTACATGATTTCCTACGCATACCAAATAAAAACAAAACAAACATAGATATTCTAACACCTGGAGAACTTTGTTCTTTGGATCCTGTTAATGTTTCAAGATATTTTCACCATCGCTTCATTGCTATGCTACATTTTATTTGTAATAAAACTGTTCCTCCCCTTGGAGAAGTGCAACACTTCTTTTGGAGAAAAGAATACCAAGCCAGAGGAGCACCACAAATCCACATGCTTTTATGGATTAAAGATGCTCCTAAATTTGGTCAAGACAGTGATGCCACTGTTTTACAGTTTATTGAAAAATATGTCACTTGTGAAATTCCATCAGAAGCCACAAATAGTGATCTTCGTGCACAAATTTTACAATTTCAAAGACACAAATGTGGAAAATATTGTCGTCGCAAATACAAAAACAAAGGCAAATACTACACCAAATGCCGATTTGGTTTCCCTAGACCAGTTACAAATACAGGTCAAGTAAACAACCTCATGTCTTCAGTTAGACATAGTGTTAAAGGTAAGTCACCTAAAAATACATATTACATAAAAAGAAAAGAAGAAGAAAAATATATCAATGATTATAATGCAATCATTGCCCACTTATGGAATGCAAACATAGATGTGCAGTACATTGCAGACAATTCTACTGCAGTTGCACGATATGTCACAGCATACTTAACTAAAGCAGAAAAGACAGAGCTCCAAGACCTCTGGAATGACCTGTCATCAGATAAAACAGTATCTCAGAAATTATACAGCTTGGGCATAAAAATGCTCACCCATAGAGAATGTGGATCTTATGAAGCAGCTGATCGTTTAACTGGTACTTCATTGTATGGTAAATCTGAAAATATAGTATGGCTAAGTCTTGGTCCAGCTAAATCTAGAAAAAGAGTTCTAAAATCATATGAAGATATAGAAACAATAGCCAAACGTGATCCCAACAGCCAAGACATTTTATTGGACACATACTACCCAAACAGAAGTAATACTTTGGAAAACATGTGTCTATACCAAATAGCCCAAAACTACACATACAAAAATAATATGAAAAAAGGTAAATATAGAGTGACAGACTGTGAAGGCAGCTTAGTTAAACTCACTAAACCAAATTTAATTAATCATATCAAATTGTCATTGAAGACTCCTCAACATAAAGAAGTATATTACATGTCCCTGCTACAACTCTTCAAACCGTGGAGAAAAGAAGAACAATTACTAGATAACTATGACTCATATGAGCATGCTTTCAAAGCAAATGAAAGCACTATAACTGATGTAAACTTTACACAGTACAAAACAATGTTGCACAATGAACAGCAACATGAAGAAGAACTCCAAGCCCAACTAGATAAGGATACTCCTGACAGTAGTCAACCTTCTGTAACAGGAAGCCAAGAACCACTGGGAGAACCACTAATAACAAATGAGGCAGAATTAGCTATGATAGAAGTAGAAAACACCATGTGTCAGTATGAAGATAAGGAAGACTTAACTATACTACAATCAAAACTAAACAATGAGCAAAGTAGCATTTTTCAAGAAGTAACAAAACAAATTGCACATGGTGTAAAACATGAAAATAAAGAATGTTCCTGCCATAATTATAAACCTATACTACTGTACGTCAGTGGTGAAGCTGGTTCTGGCATAACATTCCTAATCAAAATCATTAGTAAGTTCCTTCAACAATTGACAAACAACAAATTGTCAGCTGTTGTCACTGCCCCCACAGGTTTAGCTGCCTACAACATAGGTGGTGTTACATTACACCGATTACTACTATTACCAGTAGAACACCAGAACAAATTAGACTATTACAAACTTTCTGCAGAAGCTGCAATGGAATTACGCAGAGTATTGAAACAAATGAAAATGCTACTAATAGATGAAGTGAGCATGGTCTCCAACCTGATGTTAGCTTTGATTCACCTCAGATTACAAGAAGTACTCAAAACAGACTATGAAGAGCTCTTTGCAGGAAAACACATTATTGTTTTTGGAGATCTGCTTCAATTAACACCAGTAAAAGGTGAACCTATTTTTAAAACATTAGGGCACAAACTCTGCCGTAAAACTGTTGGCAGCATTGGAAATGTCAACCTTTGGCAACATTTCCAATACAGAGAATTAACAGAAAACATGCGCCAATCTGCAGATCTAACATGCCAACATTTTAAAAAGTTTGAGAGTTGGTATACTTTCTAAAGAAGCAGAAGCAACATTGAAAACCCGGCACATTAATGCACTTTATGGCGATAATGCATGTGCTACAGATGTTATGGAACAATTAGCCCACAAAAATGTCAATTGTATGGCCTTAATGCCAACTCTTGCAAGCTGTCTCAAATTCAATGAAATAATGTTAAGTAAAGAAATGCAACCAATAATGGAAATTAGCGCCACAGACAAACTAGATGCACATTGTATGACACTACCCATGTGTGACCAAGCCACAACAAGACTAAATAATTTAGAAAAATCAATCTCAAACACAGCAGGCTTAGAAAAGATGTTAAAATTATCCTTAAATTGCAGAGTAATGCTTAAACGTAACCTTGACGTGGACCAAGGACTAGTTAATGGAGCACTGGGTACAGTTGTTGGCTTTCAAACATACCCACGTGACAACAAAATTCAGTTTGTCAATATACTCTTTGACAAACTTTCAGAAGTAAAACGGATAGGACGCTGAACAGCTAGATTCCTTCTCTTCAAAGATATGTATGTACGCAGAGAACAATTTTCTCTAACTCTTGCATACGCAGTCACGATTCATAAATCACAAGGTCTTACCCTAGACAAAGCAATGATAGATATTGGTAACACAGTCTTTAAAGAAGGCATGAGCTACGTAGCACTATCACGCTTGCGTACACTTGACGGTCTATTTCTAATCAACTTTGATGCAAGTAAAGTAAACGCTGATATTCCTTGCATTTTAGAATATAATAGACTTCGCTCACTATACATTCCCCATCTAAACACATATTCTGTTCCACAAAAACTAAAACGTTGTAAAAGAAAACTAAATCAAACAGAAATGCAACAGGACGTCACTGCAAATCCTCCAAAGAGAGTAAAAGAAACTAATACTTCATCAAGTACCACAAACAAAAAAGAATCAATTAGAGAAAGTAAACCAGGTACTTCTTTAAAGAAAGAAGACAAACTCCAAAAAAAGCAGCTAGATAAAGAACTACCTGGACCATTTAAATTCTCAAATATAGTTGGTGTAAGTTGCTATGCAAATGTAGCAATGAATATTCTATTTCAATTACCACCAATTGTTGACACCATTTACTTACACAGTACAGACCCATTGTGTTTGCAAATGTTAGTACTTCACAGAAATGCAGCAAACAATCCTGACAACACGTATAGTGTTTTTGGAATAAGACAACAATTGGACTACTGTGCTGGAATGGTGAAATTCACTATAAACTCACAGGAAGATCCACAAGAATTTCTAATGTACTTACTACAAGTACTGGAAAACAAAAACATACCTAAGAATCTTTCAGATTTCATACATGTGGAAACATACATGCACTCTCTGCAGCAATGTGACACAAGAAGAAATCCCCAATGAACGCTTCATATATATCAATACCAAATTGTGAATCCATTCCATTTCAGCAACTTGTACAAAATGCAAACCATGGTAGATTATGCTCTAGCTGCAATTCAGATAATTGCTCCATGTTAGTAATACAAACGCATAGTAAATACGTAATACTAATGCTTCTACGTTACAATGCAGATGGTACCAAAAACAACTGCAAGCTGACTGGATTCACACATGGTCAAATATCACTTGGTAAGAAAACCTTCACAACAATAGGTATAATCTACCACGCAGGAGCCACAACCAATTCAGGGCACTACACTGCATATATAAAAAAGAAATGTGGATGGTTTGAATGTAATGATAGTACCATTACTCTAAAGCAGAGATTACCAGCAAATCTTACAAATGCTTATTTGATGTTCTTAAAACCAAAATTTGATAAATAAACTGTATTTAAACCTTTAAGTAAATTTGTGTTAAAAAAATATAAACTGTTAGAATACTCCAAAAGCTATCTAACTGCTCAAAGATTCTACAACAACTAATCAGATAAATGAAAACCACTAAATTAGACCAAATAATACACAGTTAGAATACGCCAATTGGTATCTAACTGTCCCAAAATTATAAATTTGTGTTAAAATAATATAAACTGTTAGAATACTCCAAAAGCTATCTAACAGCTCAAAGATTCTACAACAACTAATCAGATAAATGAATACCACTAAATTAGGCCAAAAAATACACAGTTAGAATACGCCAATTGGTATCTAACTGTCCCAAAATTTAACAATATCCAAAGAGATAAATCAAAACCACTAAAATATATTTAAAAAATAGACAGTTAGAATACGCCAATTGGTATCTAACTGCTCCAAAATTTTATAATATCAAAACAAATGAAGAATCTGTTACTGCTCCAAAAAAAATACAACAAAGCAAAGTATAAAGCACTAGCCAGAAACAACAAGTGAACACTGAAAACAAACAAACAAATAAACTGTAGCATAACAGAAAAAGGTTTTTTTTTTAATCCAACATGGATTTTTTTTCCTCCCACAGACCCAATGATGTTAGCAACAAATACAGAAACTGAGCAAATTGCACAGTACTCTGATTTGTACTCTACTAAATAAGAGGGTCGAAAAAAAATAAAAGTATATTGCTTATACAATGTAATAAGTCATTACAAAATACTAATACTAACATGCTATTTTCTTTTATCACAGAAATGAAGAAGAAAAATATGGACTCCCATTACTAGACCAAACAGTAAGTATACAATAATAAGGACAACCATAGCAGCATATCACATCCATAGTATCTAATACCTTTGTTCCTTATACATTTGTTTTTCACCCAAAGTTATAAGCAAAAATGAATGTGATATGCTGCGGTGGTTGTTGCCAGGGCATAGATCTTGGGTGCATGGCCAAATGGCCATGCACCCAAGACTCTATGCCCTGGCAACAACCACTGCAGCATATCACATCCATAGAGTCAACCATTTCAACTATGATCAATGGGAAACATTTAATGTCCGCGAACAATGTGAGTGTTCTTAGAACACTTTGAACTTGCCAGCGAACAATACGGACACCGTTTTCAGGACACCCCCTACGAACATTTCAGAACAACACGATAGTTCTTAGAACACTTTCAACTTAACAACGAACAATACGGACAGCGGCCTAAGGACACCCCCTACGAACATTCCAGGACACCGGGAGTGTTCTCAAAAACGTCTTCAGAACACCCCCATTTTGTTTATTTGCGAACATTTCAGGACACCGCGGGTGTTCTTAGAACACATTCAACTTGACAGATAACAATACAGACAGCGTCCTCAGGACACCCCCTACGAACACTCCCCGGACACCGCGAGTGTTCTTAGAAGCGTCTTCAGAACACCACCATCTTGTTTATTTGCGAACATTTCAGGACACTGCAAGTGTTCTTAGGACACATTCAACTTGACAGAGAACAATGCTGACAGCGTCCTCAGGACACCCCCTACGAACATTCCAGGACACCGGGAGTGTTCTTAGAAGCGTCTTCAGAACACCACCATCTTGTTTATTTGCGAACATTTCAGGACACCGCGAGTGTTCTTAAGACACATTCAACTTGACAGAGAACAATACGGACAGCGTCCTCAGGACACCCCCTACGAACACTCCCCGGACACCGCAAGTGTTCTTAGAAGCGTCTTCAGAACACCACCATCTTGTTTATTTGCGAACATTTCAGGACACCGCGAGTATTCTTAGGACACATTCAACTTGACAGAGAACAATACGGACAGCGTCCTCAGGACACCCCCTACGAACACTCCCCGGACACCGCAAGTGTTCTTAGAAGCATCTTCAGAACACCCCCATTTTGTTTATTTGCGAACATTTCAGGACACCATGGCTGTTCTTAGAACACATTCAACTTGACAGAGAACAATATGGACAGCGTCTTCAGGACACCCCCTACGAACATTCCAGGACACCGGGAGTGTTCTTAGAAGCGTCTTCAGAACACCACCATCTTGTTTATTTGCGAACATTTCAGGACATCGCGAGTGTTCTTAGGACACATTCAACTTGACAGAGAACAATACGGACAGCGTCCTCAGGACACCCCCTACGAACACTCCCCGGACAACGCAAGTGTTCTTAGAAGCGTCTTCAGAACACCACCATCTTGTTTATTTGCGAACATTTCAGGACACCGCGAGTGTTCTTAGGACACATTCAACTTGACAGAGAACAATACGGACAGCGTCCTCAGGACACCCCCTACGAACACTCCCCGGACACCGCGAGTGTTCTTAGAAGCGTCTTCAGAACACCCCCATTTTGTTTATTTGAGAACATTTCAGGACACCGCGGGTGTTCTTAGAACACATTCAACTTGACAGAGAACAATACCGACAGCGTACTCAGGACACCCCCTACGAACATTTCAGGACACCGGGAGTGTTCTCAAAAACGTCTTCAGAACACCCCCTTTTTGTTTATTTCCGAACATTTCAGGACACCGCGGGTGTTCTTAGAACACATTCAACTTGACAGAGAACAATACAGACAGCGTCCTCAGGACACCCCTTACGAACACTCCCCGGACACCGCGAGTGTTCTTAGGACAGTTTCACTTTGCTTGCGAACAAAACGGACACATATTGAGTCCTTAGAACACCCCCTAGTCAGTTTATTTAGAACATTTCAGAACACCCGTGATGTCCGCAAACAAATCGAACACAAAAAGAACGTCTAACACATAAAAAACACAACTTTCATCCTATCTCATACACTCCCACCCTCCCCAAACACTCCTACACACCAACACACTCTACAAAATATACATTTTGAACAAAGTTTCACCGCGCTGTCCGCGGACGTCCGCGAATCCAAGATGGCGGGCGCTACCGAAAAATCTGACGCGCTTCACACTCCACGCCGTCCAATCAGCGAACACGTTGCATGTCCGTGAACATCACGCAAGACGATTGGCCAATCAGGACACTGTCCGCGGAGCGAACAGGGAAGTGTGTCGAACCGAACCGAACACAAATATCACTATTTTTTTTTACCTACTTTTTGGTCATTTTAAAAAAAAATACTGGACGGATTTTCACCAAATTTGCAAAAGCACGCTTTCGGGACCAAGCCGCTGCTCCTGGTCCAAATTTGGTGGAAATCCGTCCAGCGGTTTGGGCTGTAGGCGCGAGCAAAACATTTTTCCCATTCAGTCTATGGGAAAAAAAAAAGTTTTGGGACCCCCCCTATAACTTTGCCCCCCCTGGACGAATCCTCACCAAACTTTGCAGAAAAAATCAGAGTGACCCAAATACTTTTTTTTGCAAAGTTTGGTGAGGATCTGTCCAGGGAGAGCGAAGTTATAAGCCACCCAAAAAGTGCTCTTCCTATGGAAACAGCAACTTAACCATAACTACATGGCCACTACCGTGGCCATGTAATATATATATATATATATATATATATAATATCTATTTATTTATTTATGGTAGCGGTCCTGTAGTTATGGTTAAGTTGCTCAACTCATAGGAAGAGCACTTTCTGGACGGCTTATAACTTTGCTCACCCAAACCCCGGACAAATCCTTACTAAACTTTGCAAAAAAAGTATATGGCCCATCTGAATTCTACTGGCAAGTTTGGTGAAGTTTCATCAAGGGGGGACAAAGTTCTAGGGGGGGTCCCACAATGTCTGTTTTTTCCATAGATGCAATGGAAAAAAAATGTCGTTCACGTCTACAGCCCAAACCGCTGGATGGATTTTCACCAAATTTGCTGCCGGAGCGAATGCTTGGTCTGAAAAGCATGCTTTTGTAAATTTAGTATAAATCCGTACAGTATTTTCTTTTAAACGGCCCAAAAGTAAGTAGGTCCCAAAAAATGTGTCATATCTGGGTTTGTCCGTGGACTCACTTCTCTGTTCGGTACACAGAAGGCATCTGAATGACCTAGAGGGCGACATGATGTCCGCGGACATCGGACGCACCCACTGATTGGATGGGGAAAAGCGTAAAGGGCGTCAGAGTTTTGGAAACGCCCACCATGTAAGATTTGCGGACAACCGCCGTTGTCCACAAACATCGCAGTAAAAACATATTAAAAAACACAACATTGTACTTGTCAAACTTATCAAACAATCTCTCGGGAGGTGAGGAGTGATAGAATGGGATGGGATGTGGCCGTAAGAAGCCAAAAAACAAGGGTTTTCATCTCCGAAGTCCGCGAACACTTCCGATAGTTCAGGGACATCTATGCCTATTTTTGCATTACAGGGTTGGTGAAAAGTAGTTTTTGGATGGCTTATAACACTCAATGAAACTGCATGAAATTTTGGTGTTTTATTCTAGTCCTGATTCTGAATGGTTTTGGAAAGTGTGAAGCTGTTTTGTCAAGAGGGAAACAAATGTAATGGGAGGCTTATAAATGTGGTGCCATTTGACGAATCTACACATACGTTTGCAAAACCATTTTAGATGTAGCTATAAATGTTTTTGTAATGTTTGGCAGGATTTTGTCAAGAGGGGGCTAAATTAGAGGGGGGTCTCAGTATTTTTAGATGTATTATTACTTTGTTGCTGTTTGATGAATGTGGACAAACGCTTTCAGAAAGATTAAAGACCCAACCTTGAATGTTTGTGTAAAGTCTGAATGGATTTTGTCAAGTGGGGGCTAAGTTTTATGACTATTGTATGTACATACATTTTGACACTTTTGAAAAAATAAAACATGGGCGGATTTCCAGCAAACTCATGTAAGGAGCATTGGCAAGGACCTTAAAGCATGGTTTTGCAAATGTGCCCGTGTTTTATTTTTTAACAAGTGTCATAATGTAGGTCCAAAAAGTAGTGGTATACCTTTGATGACTGAGGTACAGCCTGTGGCCACAGGCAGTGGCCAGGTTGTCCAGGTCATGACATCAGGTCATGACCCGGACAATCTGGCTACTGGCCATGACCACGAGGGACAGCAAATGAGGTTAAAGTGGCCATGTCCGGCTATATATACACAGAGGACTGTTGTCTTCGAAAGATATGGATCAACAGCCTCTCTTATTGTTTGCAAGGTAGCTGATGGGATTGTGTGTCCCACAGAAGTAGGTTGTGTGGTTACGGTACTGGTTGAGGAAGATGAGGTGAAGGAAGACAGCCTACTACTTGCTAAGAAAGGAACAACCTTTCTGCGAGCTTTGGGGTGGTTGGATTTAGTGTGGCGGCGCATGGAGGCGGTCCCGTAGGAGTACTGTCCAGGTAGTCCGTGACTGAGTACAAAGTTGCCCTCAGTGCATTTCACTTTGGTAGCTTTAGCCTTTGGTACATTCCCAACAGTAGTAAAGAACTGCCACACCCATGATTCTCTCTGGGTGCTAGAGGTAGGCTCTTCCGCTACCTCATCCTCTTGGTCCTCTTCATTGTCTTTGGAAGTACTGCACTTTTTTTGTTGTGTAGGTCCTCCAGCTGCCGGTGGTGGTGGTTGTGGCTCTTGGGGAGGAGGGATGGCAATAGCTCATGCTACTTTAAAGATAAATAGCAGTTTTGCTAATATTCTTCCAAGTATGTGCTTTGTACTAGATTGTTAATGGATAATGAGTAAGAATAGGTGCAGGAGCTGTGCAAGGGTAAATATTGAGCGTGCAAGTTCCTAGATTAGTAGAAAATGCAGTTCCTAACTGTCCTCAAAGCACGGACCCGGTCGCAAAGTGCGGACGCTTTTGCCAACACATCATCATACCGCGTGCGAGTGCATGGTCATGTGGTACTGTCCGGAAGGTCCGCAATGAGGTCAGACGTTTGCGGATGTCAATGACGAAAAAACTGTGGAAAAAGTTGCAAAAAGTGTATAGAAGTGTTAAAAATGATGTTAGTAGGTCGGAAATGGCAGAGTAGTAAGGAGAAACTTTGTAAATTGGACACAAATGTTGCTATATTGGGGTAAGTATGATATTAGTAAGTTGTTGGAAAACAGCATGCACTGGTAAAAACCCATGAAATTCACTGAAAAAACTTTGTTAAAGGGAAATTATGGTTAAGTTGCACTAATGAAGCACTATGAAATTCAATGAAAACACTTTGTTAAAGGGACGTTATGGTTAAGTTGCACTAATAAAAATCTATGAAATTCAATGAAAAAACATTGTTAAAGGGACATTATAGTTGCAAGTAAAACCGAAAAACCTCAGAAATTTGCAGGTTATGGTAAGCTAAGCAACCATAACTCACGCCACCACCATGCATTGCTAAGACTAACACCCAGGACATCAAAGATGACATCACAAATGTTTTGTCATCACAAAAATCATTGGTTTGATGAAGACTTAAAGCTTTTGTGGCTGAAGCGTCGGCAGGCTGAGCGGAAGTGGAGGAATTCTTATTGTCAATCTGACTGCATGCTTCTGCACCAGGCCACTGCCTTATTTCATAAGGCTATTGTGGCTGCTAAGAGCAGGTTCTACTGTGGCAGAGTGGAATCTGCTCTCAACCAACCTAAAAAACAGTTTCAGCTTATACGCTCTTTATCCTGCCCTGCTACTATGCAGACAGGGAGCACTCCCTTTAAGAATCTTTGCAATTTTCTTTCTAGTTTTTTTTGTGACAAAATGTCTTTTTCGGGATAATATTGCGTCCTCTGGCTTGTAATCGGGTAGATTTGACTCCTCTCCGAATGTGTCTCAGCTTGTCTTCCTCTTTTACCTTAATTTTCCCCAGAGGAAATAGTGCTATCCACCTATAAACTAAAATATACCTCTGTCCTGGACTCTATTCGATTGATTATCAGTAAGGATATTATGCCGACCATTGGTTCATGGGTGGCTCAAGCATTCAATTATTCTTGTCAGTCAGGTTTTATCCCCTCAGATTCAAAACATGCAACGGTGATCCATCTTCTGAAGAAGCCCTCACTTGATCCCTCTTTTCCCGCTACTTTCTATCCAATTTCTTTGCTACCATTTTTCTTTAAGTTTTTGGAATCTCTAATTTCTCTTCTCCTCGTATCATTTCTTAAAACTTCTAATTTCTTTGATTCATTTCCATCTGGTTTCCACCCTGGCCATGGTACGGAGGGCATGTTTGTCTCTGCTGTTGATGAACGAGCCCTGCTCTCTGACCAGGGTGGATTGGGGGCATTGATATTATTAGACCTATCAGCTGCTTTCGATACTGTCCACCACTCCATCTTGCTCAACTGCTTGGCCAGGGCGAGGGTCGCCGGTCAGGTGCTGTCTTGGTTTACAGCTTTTCTGGTTGATCATGCACAATCTCTCTCCTTTACCCCTTTCCGCTCGCTATCAGTACCTCTATCTTGCAGGGTCCCCCAGTGCTCTGCCTTGTCCCCTATTTCATTCATTTTTTACATCCAGCCATTGCTGGAGCTCGTCTACTTTCACAGTCTCTGATACTACTCCTATACTGATGATACCCAGATCATTCTGCGACTTGATATTTCTCAGCCTAATCAGGTGTATCAGCTGCAGAGTTGCTTGGAGGCCATGGGGTGTTGGATGGGTGACAACCGGTTGAAATTGAATGGGGACAACACTGAGGTCCTGGTGGTGGGTCCCCTTCTGTCTCATCTCCATGGACTCTCTCATTTTGGCTTTCTTCTCTTGGTTCTGTGGTGAAGGATTTAGGGTTCAAGCTGTCATCTTCTTTGTCACTTGAGGCTCAGATAGCATCCGTTTGTCAACCTGGGTATTACAAACTAATGGTGTTGCGCAAGGAGCTGGCTTTTATACTTCTGCACTTTCATGCTCCAGTGGGTGCAGCTTTGGCACTTAGTTTGGTAGATTTTTGCATTTCTCTCTACCTGGCTCAGCCGTCATATTTGCTCTGCCACATGAAAGTCTTGCAAAATGCTGCAGCAAGATTGGTGACTCAGACGCGTTTTCATATGCACATCTCCCCCGTTTTTGTGCCAGTTGCACTGGCTCACCATTGCCCAGAGGGTTCAGTAAAATTCCATGTTCATAGTGCATCGTGCCTTTTATGGCGGGGGGCGGAGGACCTTCAGCGCAAATGTTTCCCGTATGTTCCAAACCGTCCCCCTCGTTCACAGGAGTCCTGCCCTATTCAAGTTCTATGTGTGCGGCTTGCTCAGGTAGGTGGGCGTGAATTTTCTGTTGCCACAGCTAAGTTTTAGAACTTGCCTCCTTTTCCCCTTCGGGCGACGGTTGACCATCTTTCAGAATGTTGCTGCTGGCGCTTCCCAAAGACTATTTTTTCTTTGTTGCATTTTAATATCCACCTTTGTTCCCCTCATCCAACCTCCTCTCCCCATATTTCTCGTTCATTTAACCGCTCATCTGCTTGCATGGGCACCTCACAAGAAACATAAATAAATCATTATTTATTTATTTTAAAATGTTTTTATTGGCATTTGTAAAAGAAAACGTGTACACATGTATCAAATGTTTCATCATCTGTTGCCCAGTTCACATACACAAGTATTCACATGGTTTTAATATCAAAGCAACACAACAACAAACTTAAACTTTTTTCACCTATCAGGCAACGCATTGTTTCTTACATTACATTTCCTTTGTTGTAAATGGCATGGATGTCATGTACATCGCCCGCAGATAGCCATTGGGGTTTCCCTTTTGAATTGTTGTCTCTGACCCTCGGCTTTCGATTGCATCAAATTCTAATTAATCCATAGCAAAAATGTGCATTCTCATGGGGGTTTATCATTCGAGTGGTAGAACATGTCCCAAACCAATGATTTCCAAGCATCGTAAGTGTCATTTGCATACGTCTCAGATGTATTAATCACCCCACTCCACACTCTGGTTTCTGCTTCTGCCCAGTGCTCAAGTTCCTTGAACCATCATGTGTATTGCGGGCCCCTGGCTGATTTGCAAGCCATTGCTATGGCCCTTTTGGCTAATATGCATGCCATGTCCATAAATTGAACTGCTTGTTTGAGCTTACTATCTCTAGAGTATGAACCCAACAGGCATTCTTTCAGGGTCCAATCATATTTTTTAATCCCAGCCCTTCTGCAGGCCTGTTCTATTTGTGATCAGAACCGCTGCACATGCACGCACCCCCAAAACATGTGTATCAGGCCTGCTTCCTCTGCGCTGCACCTGGAGGCACAGTGGTTGTGCTTCGCTGTTGAATTTGGCTATCCTAAGGGGCGTCATGTAGGTGCGGTATAATGTATTAAGCTGAATTATTCTAAAGCGGGAGTTCTTGGACACCTCCCGGGGATACAACAGCAATCGTTCCCACTCTCTTTCTGTTATGGCTACTCCCAAGTCCGCATCCCAACATGCTTTCAGTGCTGCGCTCTTCGGGTTAGGCCTGTCTATTAGTAGGCCGTATAGTCTGGACACCGCCCTCCAACCATCAAAACGACTATACATTAGGGTCATGAAGGGGTTGGATGCCGGCTCCTCAGGCCACTCTGTCCACTTCTCCTTTGTCACCCTCCTAACCCTCTGGTACCACAGGAATCGCCCCTTTAGCAGCCCTCCTTTCTCAAGTAATGTTCCAAATTCCCTGAAGACACCATCCTCGTACAAATCACCCTAGGTGTAAATACCCCATCTTTCCCATTGTCTCACCACGATCAGGTCTAATTTATCTTTACAAACATCTGCTGAAATTGGAAACTCAGGTGAGTAGGGACGTTTAGGTTTCATCAGCGTCAATGCCCTGTGCCAAACCTTCCGCCCCAGTGTCACAATCATAGGCGTGTCACCCAAGCACCTCAGCGGCAACCATAGAGATTCCTTCGGGTGTGCTGGCGCCACTAACTGTTGTAGCAGCTCTGTTTCCGAGTTGGCCTCGTCCGAGAGCCATCTAGTTCCAAAACTAAGTTGAGCAGCAAGTAATATTTCTCCAAATCTGGTAATTGTGCCCCCTTCCCTGTATGGTAAGCAAAGTGTTATGAGTGCTAACTTATGTCGGGTCGCACCCCACAAGAATTCCCGCAAGAGGACTTCTAATAAGCGGAAGAAGGAGGCCTTGTTATAGTAATGCACATTAGTGAAATAGTACAAGAATCTTGGCAAAAATCATTTTAGTGATGGCAACCCTCCCAGCAAAGACAATGGTAGCTTGGCCCAAAATGCAATGGATTTTCTTAAGCCCTTCACCACAGCTGCTGTGTTACTCTCATGAATTTTCTCTGGTGTGTGCCTGATGTTCACCCCCAAGAATCTAACTTTCCACTAAAGTCCCACTCTCGGCAGTTCGTCCACACTTTTCCCTCTCAGGCCAGCCAGCGGGAATATGCAGGACTTTGTTTTGCTGAAACAAATTCCAGATACCGTTGCATAGTTGTCCAACACCTCCAGTATCAACGGTACATTGCAGTGCGGGTCCCTCAGGTATAACAATACATAATCCGCATGAAGGAACACTAAATGGCTGACTCCTCCGACCCATAAACCCGCCTCCAGGAATTGTCTTCTCAGATAAATTGCTATTGGCTCCAGCCCCAGCACATACAGCATGGGCGACAGTGGACACCCCTGCCTGGTGCCCCTTTTTATATCCCAGGCTGATGACACTAACTTCCCAGATTAAAGCCTCGCCACTAGAGCCATATATAGTATCTTTATCAATTTGATAAACTGTTCACCAAATCTAAACTCTCTCAAAGCTGCAAGGAGCCACTCCCAGTATAATGAATCAAACGCTTTTATCGCATCGATCGATACCAACGCATAATATGCCTGCGAGTCACTGTTTATTCCACTACGTGTTGTAGCCGATGCAAGTTCATAGCGGTGCTATGACCCGGTATGAAACCATTCTGATCCCCGTGTACCAATTCACTGATCACCTTGGACAGCCTCTTGACCAATATAATCGTCAATATCTTATCGTCGTAATTTAACATTGCTAACGGCCAGTATGAGTCACATTTATCAGTGGGCTTCCCTGGCTTCGGGATCAGGATCACTAGGGTTTCCCTCATGCTTGTCGGAAGTATCTCTTTGTCATAGGCCTCTTTAAACACTTCATGTAGCACTGGGGTCAGGACGATGCATACATTTTATAGAACTCTGGGGGGAATCCATCGCTCCCGGGGGTCTTACTGGTGGCTAGTGATTCAATTGTCTCGCCTATTTCTTCAGCCATTATGGTTTGTTCCAGCGCCTCGCGTCGTGAGTCACCTAATCTGGGCAACCCTATCTTTTCCAGCGTGCCTAGTATATCCTCTTAGGGTACTAGTTTGTCATGTTTATAAAGGTGGGAGTAGAATTCGGTGAAAGTGTTGTTAATCCCCTGCTCTGTGTTGTGTGCCTTACCCCCATCGTCTATAAATTCCATGGTTAAGTGTCTCGGGTGTTCTCTCTTGCATAACCACAACAGCATCCTACACAGCTTATCTCCCTCCGTGTGTGCCCTAGCAGTTTTAACTGCATAATCAAATTTCAAGAGCTTCTCCCAAGCATCCTGGCAGCTTCTTCTGGCTTCAGCTAGGCTTGACTGCTCTTCTCGGTTACCCAGTGTTCTAGCCTCCATCCTTCCAATATCATCCTCCTTCCTTTCCAGTTCCACCCTCAGTGTCTTCCGGATACCTCCCACACTAGCGATAAAACCTCCCCTCTCACTACTTCGTTCATTGCCTACCACACCGTGCTCCAGTCTTTCACACTACCCACATTCCGCTGCAAATATTCTTCCAGCCTTATTTTGAGCCCCTCCCTGAAGATTTGGTCTGTCAATGAATCTGTGGGCATACGCCACATTGGTATGGGGGGCCTCGGGCCTTGCATCTTCCATTCCATCACGAGTGGAGAGTGGTCAGAGATTGATCTACCCAAGTATTGTGCTGACTCTATTTCCATCAGATTGGATTTACCCACAAATAGATAGTCTATCCTAGTGTGCAGGGAATGGAGAGAAGAGAACTAGGAGCATGATCTATCGCTAGAATGTAATTCCCTCAACACATCCACTAGGTACAAGTTCCGTAGTAATGCATTCAGCGCCATAGAAGCTGACCCTGAACTGTTTGCAGGAAGGAGAGATCCTTAACACAATTGAAGTCCCCCCCATATAAAGAAGCAGTCCCGGTACGGGGTTATCTTAGCGATTAGCATATTAAAGTGTGATGGGATTCCATTATTGGGGAAATAGGAGTTTATTAAGCATACTTCTACTTGCTCTATGTGACCTTGTAATATAAGATATCTCCCATCTGCAGCAGCCTCCATCCACAGTAACCACAAGAGCGTAGCAGGATGTTTCCACATGAAGACCCCCATGAGCATACTTGGAGTATGCCACTCTGTACCCCTTGCCCACCCAGGCACTCCTTCACTTTTGCCATTTCACCCTCCGAAAGGTGGGTCTCTTGCAACATTGCAATAGCCATCTTTTTCCAGGAAGCATTTTACACGATTTCTGCGCAAATACGTACCCAGCCCCCATTCATTCCATGTCAATACATTGATGTTAGCCTCCATGGTCATATGTGACAATTTCCCATTGTTTGCCCCCTTTTTCCCCATCCAGATAACGTCTCTGCATCTGCCCCTCTTGCCTGCTTGTGCATCCCCGACCACCACTGTCCATCCGCCATCCAGGATAACCATGTAACGCTCACCTGATTCCCACGGATGCGCTGATCCCGGCTGGGCTGCTATCTTTTCTTCAATTGAGAAGCGTAGAGCTCGGACGACTCTCAGGACTGGGCTTCCTCTTATCGAATGTCTGACTTGCAGGGTAAGTTTTCTGCAGGTGGAAGAAAAAGGGTTAATCACCGTTTAATGGGATTCCTTCTCCCACCAATCGCCAGTTTCTCCCACAGCCTAGCTTTCTACTTGTCTCGGCGAGCTCTCACCTTAGGCGTATAAATGCTGAGCTTTCCATCCTGCGTCTGGTGCAGGCGTGCGTGGATTCCAGGTACGTCACTGGATGAGTTCAGTGTTGAGGCTCAAGTCTTTTGCGGCCTTAGTTGTGGCACTGGTGCTGGGATGCCGAAGAGCGATGCCGCCGTTACTGCACGAGCGGATGCCTGTAAGTATAATGTAGTCTTTAGGCTTTAAAAGATGGGCACCTCAATAATGTCCCTTTTCCTTTGTTTCAGGCCTCGGGATGCTGTGGGTGTAGTTTTCCGTTGCCGCTGCACGTGCCGATGCACGTAAGTATAATGATCGTTGGCCGCTTTTAATGGCACCTCTAATAATGTCCTTTTTCTAGTTTTCAGGTGCCGGGATGCTGCGGTTGATGCGGCCGCTTCTGCTCGTGCAAAAACTGGTAAGTTAAGATGAATGCGACTGCCTTCACCCGAACCCCTTTTTAATTATGTCCTTTGCCTTTCAGGTGCAGAGAAGCTGCCGAAGAGAAGGCCGCGGTTAGCTCTGTTGCAATCACGGATGGATCAGGTAAGCGGGCGCGGCTGCGAGCGAGTTGCACTTTTCTAACCTTATGTTTATTCTTTGCAGGTTTTGCCGGTGACTGGATTCCGGGATCTGGTAAGTATTGTTCTGTGTCTTTCTTCATCCACAGGTTGCTGCGCGGAAGCTGAAGATGACTCTGGACCTGGAATGCAGGAGCCGACTCGGTGAGCGTCCTGCTGCTGCTGCAGAATAACGCGAAGCACGTGTTTTCCATCGGGCGTGGTTTAAATAGCAGAGAAGTGCTTCCAGTGTGTGTTCTTCCACCGGTTCCACCCAGGTAAGAAAAGAGTTCCTGAATGGAGGGAATAGTTCCTCCCAGCCCTGATGGCTGGGGACTTCAACCAGACTGGATTGTTCTGGGTAAATATGCAGCATGGTCTGCCTCAGGTAAGTCCACCCAAGCATTATTACACTGTTTATCAATATGAGCCCGGCGCCTATGGCGCCCGGACTGAAACCCTTCATGAGCCTGGCGCCAAAGGCGCCAGGACACGGTCCAAAGGGCCCCTGTAGGGGTCTGCTGGGTCCGGAGTAGTGGAAGACGGGTCTGCTTCCGAGGGCGCTGGGCCAGTCCTGGCCCCTCGGGAGTAGCGCCCATGACAAACCATTCCCAATCAGTTACCCTGCTACATGAAGAATATAGAACTGCCCAAACAACAACCAGAACCAAACAGTTGTACCCAGCAGCTGCTGCAAACGTGCAGCGCTCAGGTGCCCTGCACTGCCTTGACCCATCCAGGTTGACGCGTGTGGGTTGAACTGTGTGGGCAACCGGCCGACACCCGCTTTTGCGTGGGTTAGACCAATGAGCCCGAGGTAGTCAGCCAGACGCCGCCCCCGTCTAATTTGCATTTCGTTAGCATGGTTACCCTTAGTGCTCTTTTTGTTTCAGCATATCATGATGACCAGTTCAGTAAATGTCCCTGTTCCCCCACCTCCACCACCCTCTCAAGTGAAGTTACCGCTCACGTGACAGCTTCTTCTCCCTTGTCGAGATTGTTTTGCTCCAGCCACATACTGTCTCAAGGAAGACAGGACGGCCTTTGTAAATCACTTTAAGCCAGGACGGATACATAAGCATGTATTTCATGTTCAACTGTCAGGGACTAGCCTTGATTGGCACAAACAAGTCTCTGGCCCTTTGGACTGCAGGCGTGTAATCTGGATATATAGCTATTGTAGAGTTGTTGCCGTTTCGCTCCTCCTTCCCACAAGTACTTTAGTATGACTTCCTGGTCCTGGAAGTTTAGGATCTTTGCGATCATCAGACACGGGTACGAACCAGGTGGAGGTAATTTCTGTAAAGATCTGTGGGCCCTCTCCACTGCAAATCCCTGTTGGAGGTTGTGTTAGGGAGAATTCTCATGAATGGCTGATTTCCCTTACCTACTGAGTCCCTCAGCAGCTTTGCTGGATTTCTAGGATACATTTTTTTTCACCTGGTAAGAGTGTGAGCCTTTTTTCCACTCTTACATGTGTTTTGCTAAGTGTATTTTCACTGTTTGTGTGATCTTGGGCACTGGAGCCTCACCTACTTCATGTGCACCACTTTTGTGTGTATTACACCGCACCTTCAGTGCAGTGACACAGGGTTGTCTTTGAGAAGCCCCACTGACTCCATTTTTCTGGGGCTGACTACCGTCCCCCAGAAACAGGTAAAGTTGCCATTAACTTTATATAGTCACTTTAAACTGCAGACCCAGTACACCCCATCTTAAATGGAGTACTGGAAAGGGTCAATTCTTATCCCTTTTTGTCTGTGCCTCTTGGGGCCTTGTTTCGCTCCCTAACACTAAAAGTTGCCTGGTGGCAGTGGTATCTACCCTAACTTTCTTACCGCGGTTATATTATATAAATGTGGTATTGTTCCAGGCTATTATAGTAGCCTTGAACATAAACCTGCTTGACCAAATACATTTTATTTTGGTTCCGGCTGGATTTATTTGCCATTTCTTTTTGTTAAAGTCTTTCTCGTGTTTTTCTCTGCGCGCCAAACCGGGGATGATTCCTTTGTTCACTGTCTTTTCGCGGGCTTCTACACAGAAGCCCTCCTTAAGGCGCCTGATAGTCTGGGTGGGCAGGATGTAAGGGAGGGATCTTCGGACCCCTGCCATGGGTTGCCTTAGTAACCCAAGTCGCACTCTTGTCTGATTGGCTAAGGGGACTGGCCTTGCCAGGCCTGCCACGCTGCTGTGTGATTGACAGCCAGGCTGTTTGAATGGGGGAAAACTGCATAAAAAAGCAGGTGCGATGATTAATGTGGAACAATTGCTTCAGAAATCCTAACACAGTTTACAAAGATCTTTAATGGCAAAACAGGAATAAGAACAGTTTTTGACTCAAGGGATAGCATCATGGTTTAGCACTCCCCCCTGCAACACTCACCCCCAAACATCAGCTGGACTTAATTCCCTTTGGAAGGAAGGCAGTGGCAAGGAGTAAGGATAGAGGGAGCAAAATCAGATTCGAAATCAAGCCCACCATCCCAAGATGGGAAGTAAGAAAATAAAATGAAAACCCGTTTTTGGAGCAAAACGGCAGGATCAGACTGCTTATTACTCGCACGGCTACTCACAACTGAGGTGAGACAGAATAAAGGAAATTCATATTGCTACAGTTGAGGAGATAGGGAAGCTTAGAGACTACTGATCAGCACACGAGGGCAACGTGGAAACAAGGTAAGGAAATCGATTTTTGGGAGAAAGTAAATGCAAAAGGAAAGAAATAAACCGCAAATGGAAATTTGTTTTACACAGGATTTACAATGACAGGTCGCTAAGGAAAGGGTTTAGCTTTCAAAATCGGGAATTGGTTTTTAAGGACAAGGACAGAGGTACATAACAGATAGGATTCTAGACAAACCGGGTTACTCTCGATGGCACTACGATGTGTGTCATTTAATAATACAGATGCAATTTAGGAGTTTGTGGGGTAATACACACAATACACAGGCAAATACGGTTATCAGTTACACAGAGACTAATTCTGTTGAGGCTATACTTTAATGACTATAGTGATCATAGAAAGACACTAGGCACAGGGGGTTTAATTTCAAGTTTTAACCAACTCGTACCGTGAATTTCAATAGGGAATTGATTTACTTCAAAATAATGCTAAGGATTTATATAGACAACTGACAGATTTAACAAAGAAATATGCTAACATGCACAGGCTAATACAGATTCTACTATGGGAAGGTGAATGAAGTATACTGGCAATTTGGGCTTTCAATGCGATTTCACTAGGGTTTGCAATGGTGTTTCAATGGGGGAAATATTGGATGCAATGTTACAAAAGGGCAAGGTATGCAATTTAGGGCTGGGGTTATTTGCTACTTGCAAAGTAAGCCTTGGTTTGGGATTCTGGAAAGTCTGATGGATCTCAGGACACTCTGGATGGCTAAGCAAGGGGTCTGGTATCTGCACTCTCCTGAATGGGATTCTGGACAGCCAGCTGCATCTCAGGACACTCTGGACGACTAGGCAAGGGGTCTGGTATCTGCACTTTCCTGGATGCGATCCTAGACAGCCAGTTGGATCGCTGGATACTCTGGACAGCTAGGCAAAAGGGTATGGTTACTGCACTCTCCTGGATGGTAAGGTTCAACTTTCCCTCTCTCCTCCTTCTCCTGTCTACCTGGATTCTTGTGTGTCTGTCTGTGTGTCCCTCTGGCTAGTACAGTCCTGCCTTATATAGCCCAAATTACATCATTCACTTTACCATCTAGGGGGAGTACTTCTACCCTGGGATAGGACAGTTCTCCATTCCTCCCTCCGCCCCCTGGCCTTATTGGTTCAAGGAGAGAGAGCATCATCTGCCTATTTGTCATTTATTATAGTTCTTTGTTCCCAGGTCCACTTCTTAGCAAAACTGGGTTATGTATCATAACTGCAAACTTATACTAGCCACTGCCATAAGAAATAGATATGCGGTTTCAGTGGGTCATAGGGGATTAGACAAGCTGATTGCCAACTCTGTGCAAAGTAGCATGGACCTTTGGCACATTCTGTCCTTTTCATGAAGTACATGACAGTTATAACTCTGCAAATGATTAAGCATGTTCATGATCTCATTTTTCATCTTTCCACCAATTTTCATATTTGTCTCATGTTTAAATCCGCTAGAAATTAGTCTTTAGTGTCCATTTCAGTTCACAAAGTCCTCGGAACATTCACTTAGTCTCTTAAGAACCCCCTTAAAATCACATGGAAAATATCATAAAACAAAATTATTTCTTATTCTGAATACTGGGAAAAATGCCTAAAATTAGTCAATGCTTTAATGACAATTTGGAGGATCTGTCACATATGGGAGGGTGGTGCTTCATCCTCCACAGCCCGTAAGTCCTCTGTAGGCTAGAGTAAAACATACAACAAAGCCATCTAAGGCTGGTTCATAAAGAATCCATGGGCCCTCATTACAAGTCAGGCGTTAAGGGTTTAACGGCGCCGTCAGCGCCGTTAACCCTTAACGCCTGATTCACACTTTAACGCCTGCTTTTTGCAGGCGTTAAAGTCCAAGGCGCTAAGCGACCTTGGTGCTAATTACGGCACCGTAATTTACAGTGCCGTAATTAGCGCCTTCCCCATCCCCATTATGCCCTATGGGGCAAAAATGGGAATGGGCAAGGGCAAATGGTGAATGGGGAATTACCGCCCCACTCACCTTGGAATGGGGCGGTAATTCCGCCATCCACCATGGCGGAATCCGACATGGACCATGGTGCTAATAGCACCATGGTCCACCGCCTGACTTGTAATGAGGGCCCATGTCTCTTGTGGACAAATCAAATCATAGTTAGCCCACAAATCCTTTTTTCTGAGACAAATCCAAGAAGCCATGCTTATTCCATGACAATATCCTAAAATTAGCTTTGGACATTTTACTTCAATTAATAAGTTGACCACTTTTCGTATGCAAAGCATTAACTATCTGAGAACAGTCATAAGATACTGATCTCAAGTTAGAAGTAGTCAAGTTTGCATTAGCCGAAAGAATTTCTCATTGTTATTGCTGGTTTTCACATTAATTGGCTGTGGTTCTCGTTTATAGGGAATTGTGCCCAAAGGACCAGCTTGTGCTACAACGTCACAGCTCCCACTAATGTCATACCCCATCTGATTGTTAAAGGTGGGTTTCTTGCAAAACAATATGTCTAATCATCATAGACGAAAATCCCACCTTTACCCTAGCCACTCTTGCGCTGCCAAAAAATTCCACACACACAATGTCAGACGACAAAATTGTTACCAATTTGGGTAATTCCATCAACAAGGCTAAAATGTATTATCTATTAAGTTGATAGGGCCCCTTTAGCTTAAACCTCTGTTCCAAGACAAGATGGTATAAATCTTCCACATGTGTTGGAGTATTTTTATTACCACCAGGACCCCTCGGGCCCCCACAACACTGTCTGTAATCCTAGGCAAAGTAATCCTAGGGTACTTTTGAGTGCCATGAAGGGGCTCAAAGAATTTCTGGGGTATCAACAGAACAGGGATATAATTGTTTGGTCATTTGGGATCTTTTTTCTTCTGGTGTGAGAAACATAGGATAAAGATTATCCTTGGGAGGGATGACATTTAATGATGGAACAAAGATAGGTGCTTTCAGTACCAAATGAGACTCTCCAGACCCCACCACTTTTGGCTCCCTCAGAGCTATGACCATGTCTGCAGGTTCACAGTAAATTATTCTCTCTTGGCAATCCTTAGTAGCCAACCCGCTATTATCATGAGTTTCATCTAGCCCATCCGAATGTGTAGTAAGCAAAGTAAAATCCAAGGATTCATTTAGCTCCAATGTTGGTTTCATGGCAGATGTAGCAGCACAATTGTCGTAAGAGGGTATCAATTGTTTCTGTTTGCTTTTAGCTCTAATCGGCTTAGGTACCATAACTTGGGAATTGCAAACTTGGTTCACTGCACTAATGTTGGACTTTATATTGAGAGTACTGCCATCTTGCTTATTTAGCATAGTTACCTTTGTAACTTTCGGTGCTAAATTAGACTCAATTTTCAAGTCCCGCATAAACTTCCTAGAGCCTTTTTTGCATTGTTTTGGAATATTTTTTGTTTTATTTTTTCCACAACTTTTTCTTGCAAATTCTGTCTAAATACATCCCCAAACTGTATAAATATGTCATGATTAAAAACATCCAATCTATTCAATGACTGTACTAGCATAATATCGATATCTGTTTTTTTAGGTTCATCTAACTCATGCAGTTTGCACTGCAGTTATATACCCCTCCAAGAAATTCATTTTAGCGGATAATTCCTTTTGTGTTGATTGCACCTCACACATTACATATTGTAATGTATCATTACCCTTGTCCATTGAATTCAGTATTCTGGACAGCACTGGAAATGAAAAAGCATCTGGACAGACTCTGCACCAATAGCCTGAGGAGAATTAACCAATACACTACCCGCAGTTACCGGATAGTTATATACTTGTCTGTCTAAAATCAAACCTGAAATGGAAAGGATCCTACCACCATCTGAGCCATGGTCCGTACTAAGCCGCCCTCCTGTGGCGAGATGCAGCTGACTGAAGAGCCGCTTACATAGGCATTCGGGACAGCAGTTAAAACATGGTCAATTTGGACTGAACTCTATCCTTAGCAGTCAAAGAACGGCAATGAAGGAAGAAGTTGTGGGATACTTGCTTTACTTTCTGCTCCCTAGGTCATAAGCCATTAAGTCTCCATTTGTTGGTTCGATGGAATGTTTTACTCTGTGCTCAGAGGGAACGCCTGACTGGTTCAGGGCATGGGCTTAGTCCAAATCCCCCATCCCCCCTTCTGATGCAACAGTCTATAAAACCATCTATTTCCTCCTCAAACAATATTGCAAATAAACTGTTAGAACTAAACCAAACACTACTTGCAATTGTCACTTTCAATTGTCATTTTTCAAATGTCAATTGGGTACTGACTAATGAAATAACTTTTGACAGAAAAGAAACACCTATTGTTGATATTTACAGATAAATGGACACGAATATACCTTAAAGAATGTATTGGGCATGGCAACTTGATCCGTTGGATTGTAATGGATCAGCCTTCTTATCCTTGTCCACTGCACCGCGAGACAGCGATACAGCACTCACATGCACTCGTCCGCTGCACGATCAAATTTGCACTTCACTAGAGCCACTGGAAATAAGTTTAATTCCAGGATTTTTTACAGCTTCTACCGATGGGGGACAAGGTCGCAAAGAGGGAGATCAGTATTCAGCACTTCATGGGGAGCCAGAAGCAGTGAAACCCACCACCAACACTTCTGTTTTATCTCCATTGTGTTTTAGCAAGTTCATGGTCATACAATCCACCAATTGAGAATAAACAGTTCCGCAGTTTGGAGGGAGGATCCAACCCTGGAGCATTTAGATTAAAACAAATCCACGTATCATCTGCGTAGCTATAGAACCACACCCCATGCTCAGCAATCAGATCAGCCAGCAGATGCAAATACAAATTAAACAATAGCTGAGACAGGGCAGAGCTCTCCGGAACCCCCAAGTCAGTACTACTGGAGAATATTTGAACAGATGCAGTGACACTGGCCCTCATTACGAGTCCAGCGGTAGCCGTGCCAGTAACTACGGGAGTCGTTTTTTTAACGGCACCCGGCAATGGGGATGAACCGGGGCATTCCAGCCCCGGTGGACCCGGTACATCCCCATTGGTGGGTGCCGATCTTTATTATTCCCCATTCCCATTTCAGCCCCATAGGGCTCAATGGGAATGGGGACGCTGGATGCATCGGCACCGTTGATAACGGTGCCGGTGCATCCGTCAAGGTCTGCTCGCGGGTGCCGGTCCACCCGCCAGGTCAGACCTGGCCGGCTGGAAGGCACCCACGAGCAGTCCTCGTAGTTTGCCGTTCCAGTAAGAACAGTACCGGCAAGCTTACCGGTACTGTTGTTACAGGACTGGCAAAGTAGTAAAGAGGGCCATTGTCTGAAACCGGTCAGAATAGAATGATCTGAACCATTGGAGCAGGCAACCTACAATCCCATTTCGCTCCAAGGTCTAGGTATGCTTGTGGTCTAATGCAGAAGGAATGTGACCTAGCAGTTTGGGCTGGACTGCCCCTTTTGGGGTAGGACCAGGCCTGATTTGCATATGGTCTTTCCTCTTTCTGTAATGGCTTGGCTGGTGAAGAACAATGGCTTGATGGATCTCCAGACCAATGTCAGAGGTTAAGATTAATTCTAAACCTTGCAGTCATCTTCTATTTTGGTTTGCTTTAGTCACCTGGAGTGGGACGGGTATGCCCAGACGTGGGTCCCATTACTGCAGGGCCTAGAGACCCAAGCTACCCCTCATTGATGAGGCCCAATCAGGCCAAAACGTGTCTGGGGATGCTTGTGGTCTTGTGCAGAAGGGATGTGACCCAGCAGTTTGGGCTGGACAGCCCCTTTTGGGGTGCGACCAAGCCGGATTTGTATATGGTCTTTCCTCTTTCAGTAATTGCTTGGCATGCAAAGAACGATGGTTTAGAGGGTTGCCCAGAGCAATGCCAGAGGTTAAGATTAATTCTAAACATTCCTGTCTTCACCGCTTTTGTTTTGCTCTACTTTGAATGTAGCCCAGCGACACAACTTATCATGTTTGTTTTACCCTTTACCCACTGTAACTGTGCATCAAGGGTAAAGCAGACATGCATGATGTAGGCCAGTCTAGCCATGAACTAACACTTCACTTATCATGCTTGCTTTACCCTTGATGCACATAACTGTGCATCAAGGGTAGAGCACAAAATAATGCCATGTCCCCTGCAGCCCTTACTCCAGAATTTAGGGGTGCCACTAAGTAGAGCCATTCAATTTAGGGGTGCGGGCTGACACACACATGCACACAAACAACACTTTCACACATCATTCATACAACTCTTTGCATGCACACATTCATAAAAAAAATAGCATACCAACATTCATACATACATGCATGCAGACATACACATTACATTTAAAAAACCATGTACCTTACATGAATGCACCCCGCCCCCCATACACACTGCATCACCATGGAGGACAGGATAACCTTTCCACTGTGGAACATAGACACGCTAACTGACAGGCAAGGACTTCACTCCTGTCAGTCAGCATATCTATCTTGATGCTAGAGCAATAATGAGAGGTGGCAGGGACAGGCTTTCGATGCCCCGGCACCTATTATCATTTGTGCTCCGTTTGTTGTGGAGCCCAAAGGTCTCCACATAGAAACAAGAAAAAAAAAGTGTAGCGAGGGACACGCCCTTGCTCAGAAGCAGGCAGCACATTCCACCGAGCAAATAAAGCACACAGGTGGACTGTGATACCTGCCGCTTCGGTGGGCGGGTGGACCCCACAGATAGTTGCCGGCTCCCACTGCAGCCACCCACCCTGCTTTACAAGAGTATTTGTGTTCCCAACATCAAAACAGGATCTGCAGCCAAAAGGGACCAACAGAGAGAAAACGAGGAAATTTGAGAGAAAAAAGGGTGCAGGAAACCTCGAAAGCCTGAGAGACTGGGAAGAAAGTAACAGGTAACGGAAACCCTCAGGCTTGAGACTGAGGATAAGAGCAACAAGGCTGCCAGTTATTGAAAGGCATGCACTGGGAGAAAGAAGGCTTGGAAAACTTGGAACCCAATTTAAGTTTACTGAGAGAGAGCCTCCTAACAAGAAACCTAAAAAAAGACAAGCCCCCGGACCTTCCCTCCGAAGTTAGAGAAGCTATAATAAAAACTTTACGCCCTTCACAATTTTATCTGGGTCTGATTTTTTATCCCTGTCGCCCTCGTTTCAGTGTCTAAAGAGGTATTGATTGGCTGATGTCTGCCCATTTAGTCGTCATTGGTCAATTTCCTCTGGTGTTCCTGCATCCCAGCATTAAACAATCATTCTGTTTAATTTAGGGTGCCGGTTCTTTTATTATAAGGCTGATTGTTCTCTTTAATCTTGTTTTACCTTAGAGTATTTATCCATGAACTCATTTTAGTTTTTATGAGCGATTAATGAATAAGGTCCCTTTTTATTAGAATGCCTGGATATACATTTCTGTAAATTACATTTTTAAATCTCAACTTTTCCTGCCTAGGAGTAAACTGACTATCAAACATCAACAATGTGTGCGGGAGTAGCCTTCACTGAGCCAATTTACTGAAAGGACTGGCCAATGGAATTTCAGAGTGCAATGTTTCTCCTTTGTGAGACTATGTAAGCTCTAGTTCGGTCGGAGTTTTTAGTTTATAACCCATCTGTGCCTTTACTCTACAGCCATACAACAGAAAACCTAGAGAAATCCTGACATTATTGTCTGTTGATTTTGGAGGAATGGACAAGGCATACAAAATTAACTGGTCATGCGCATTAAAGAGCATGCTGGTAAGTAGATACACTTCGAGCAGTGCCTCTTCATTATGACCTTTATTGGTATGTTTGGAAACATAGCTACACCTACTTATGGAAACAACCGCATTGCTTAGAATATAATGCAATCAAAAATTGGATGAGTTAAATAGAGAAACTAGAGTTTCTAAGGTAGACTCAAGTCTGTTCTGATATTCTACTGACCTCACCGCTAGCACGTGGTCGTGACATGTAAAATATTTATAAAACAGACAGACAAATACAGCAATCTATATATGGAATGAAAGTATGGAGACTCTGGATCTACTTCACTCCTGGCGGAAGGACTCCCCAGGGCTAAGGTTCTACACTGGAGGATACATTCGTTCCTGAAGTAAATTATTATACCCGTGGACTTGTCAGATGCAAAATCTCTCACGATCAACGTTTGTAGCCAACAGCCTTTCTTACACACAAGAAGACTACAGATAGAGAAACGCAGCATCCTTCCTGCAAAACTTTAAAGGACACCAGAGGCAGCTTGATTTTAATGAAGAAAACGTGTAGCCAGTGTAGAAAGAGAAAAATGGCTGGTGTATGCTTTGTGTTATGTTATGTTATGTTATGTTAGTGTGATTTATACTGCGCATTGCTGCCATTTTCATGGTCTCCAGTCACTCTGGCTGATCTGAAAAGGAAGGAAGGGTCGCGAGGATTAGCTAGTAAGACTGAGAGGGAGTGTGCAAGAGAGCCATGTAGTGCTATTGGTAGCTTTGGTTCAGATAAACCGGTCACATGGTTTGCGGTTGCCGTTTAGTTGGTATGGGTTTGGTGGTGTTTTGGCATGTGAGTGTGTATGAGGTGGTCTGCGTGTCTGCGTGTCTGCGGTTTAGTATTCTGTAGTTTGTTGGGTGTTGCAGTTTGTGGTGATTTCAAGCTTCTGCTGTGGTAGATGTTTGTGTTTGTGTTTTGTTTGGTGTTTTGAGGGAAAGTAGGCTGGATACTTGAAATTGCAGTATGGTGAGTGATAAGAGTGGTCTGTGCGCTTCTCTGTGAGGGTTATGTTGGTTTGGTTGGATTTATATCCTTGGTTGTTGGCTTGCATTAATGTGTTTTGTTTCATTGGAGCAGCCCGGTTTCAGATCATTAGTGTTTTTAGTTTTGGGTATCTCCCCTTGTGTTGTGGTTTGCTGTTTCTCTTTGATGATATCTCATGTGTAGCTCAGTGAGTTGAAGAGCCATGTTATTAGTGATCTTCTGAATTTTAGGTATTTTTCTCTTGTTTGTATTTCCTTGGGGAGTGAATTCCAAAGTTCTGCTGAGATGGAGGAGAATGCTTGAAAATAGTTCCCAGCATTGAAGTTACTGTAGTTTACATTGACTGGGGCCTTCTTATTAAGAACAAGTAATGTTATCCATGTCAGCACAGAGGCACACACTCATAATGTATAGGTCTGTAACTTCCAGACGTCTACACTACACACGAGCGTTCAGTCTGCTTGTTCAGCCATATTTTCTCCTTTTCTGCACTTTCATTTCGACCTCCATTTAAGACTGAAGCCTATACATGTTGCTCAGTCTTCATGTACATCTGTTGTAGTGTAAGTGTAGTTCTCTTGTAATAACATGTACCATTGTGCAATTGTCTTGCAGCTGCATTTTTATTTTTGAAAGTGCATCTGAATTCTTTCACATGAAAAAGCTGCCTGCAACACAGTCCCATAATGCATCCTTTCATATATGTAGGGAGTCGCAACCGGGTGCAAATCCCTTTCCCCCCTCCCAGCAGCTGATGGGTAACGAAAAGCAAAACGAATGCAATAATATCTTGCACAATCTGTCCGAATGGAGGGGATGATACAGACCAAACATGCGGAAGGATCAAGAGCTAGAGATAAGGGAGCTTCTGAAAATGGTGACACAATTAATACAACTGCGTCAAAGCTGAGTCGCTCGCTCAGCAGAAAAAGAATGAACCGAGCACCATGGAAAATGCAATTGAGGATTAATGTGGTAAGCAATGGTTAGTTTCTAGTCTCTGGAGATGGAGTTAACCACGGAAGATTTTCTTTTCGGTGCAAATACCGCCAGCGGTATTATCGCATGGTAATTGTGCTGAAAATTCCCCATTGGGTCCTGGAGTAACAGTTAGTGCCCAACCCATGATCTGAAGGTAATACCGCTGGATGGGTGGGCGCTAGCGTAAAAAAAGTTGAGCGGTATCTCAGCCGGGATACCGCACAACTTGTGATCAGGGCATATGCAAGGAATGCAGGCGTTGGATGGCCACAGCATCTAAGGATGTTACACTTTCAAACACATTCACACTTCTTGCATTGCTTTGGAATCACACTTCAAGAAGGCACAAATTACAAAAACAGTTCTACATATATGCACATTAGGGACACACAATCCCAAAATGGAACACAGTAAGTTTGACAAATTACCAATGTTACCCTAGAAACACATTGAACTGAAGGATTCAGATACAATACATATTACTCATGTATGAAAGCTGCAAAATCCACTGTCGCCATTGATGATGTCATGTGGCATCACCTATTAGGAGTTGGGAACAATAGTGTCTAACAGCTGAGAGATATGGAACTTGCAGGTTGTCTTGTGGCACTGTTGATGCCATTTCCTTGATAGTCTTAGACTCCAAATTGGCCATAGTGTGGCATAAAACATATACATATATATATATATATATATAAAACATGGCCACGGTAGTGGCCATGTAGTTATGGTTAAATTGGTGTTTCCATAGGAAGAGCAGTTTTTGGGCGGCTTATAACTTCGCTCCCCCTGGACTTTTTTTTTTCCCATAGACTGAATGGCGAAAAACCTTTGCTCGCGCCTACAGCCCAAACCGCTGGACGGATTTTCACCAAATTTGGACCAGGAGTAGCGGCTTGGTCCCGAAAGCGTGCTTTTCCAGATTTGGTGAAAATCCGTCCAGTAGTTATTTTAAAAATGACCAAAAAGTAGTTCATAAAAAATTAGTGATATCTGTGTTCGGTCCGCGGACACACTTCCCTGTTCGCTCCGCGGACAGTGTACTGTTTGGCCAATCAGTTTGTGTGGTGTCCGCGGACAGGCGATGTGTTCGCTGATTGGAGCTTTCAAAATCGGAAATTGGTTTTTAAGGACAAGGACAGAGGTACATAACAGATAGGATTCTAGACAAACCGGGTTACTCTCGATGGGACTACGACGTGTGTTATTTAATAAGACAGATGCAACTTAGGAGTTTGTGGGGTAATACACACAATACACGGGCAAATTCGGTTTTCAGTTACACAGACACTAATTCTGTTGAGGCTATACTTTAATGACTATAGTGATTATAGAAAGACACTAGGCACAAGGGGTTTAATTTCAAGTTTTACCAACTCGTACCGTGAATTTCAATGGGGAATTGATTTACTTCAAAATAATGCTAAGGATTTATATAGACAACCGAGAGATTTATCAAAGAAATACACTTACATGCACAGGCTAATACAGATTCTACTATGGGAAGGTGAATGAAGTGTACTGGCAATTTGGGCTTTCAATGTGATTTCACTAGGGTTTGCAATGGTGTTTCAATGGGGGAAATATTGGATGCAATGTTACAAAAAGGCAAGGTATGCAATTTAGGGCTGGGGTTATTTGCTACTTGCAAAGTAAGCCTTGGTTTGGGATTCTGGAAAGTCAGATGGATCTCAGGACACTCTGGATGGCTAAGCAAGGGGTCTGGTATCTGCACTCTCCTGAATGGGATTCTGGACAGCCAGCTGCATCTCAGGACACTCTGGACGGCTAGGCAAGGGGTCTGGTATCTGCACTTTCCTGGATGCGATCCTGGACAGCCAGCTGGATCCCTGGATACTCTGGACAGCTAGGCAAAAGGGTCTGGTTTCTGCACTCTCCTGGATGGTAAGGTTGAACTTTCCCTCTCTCCTCCTTCTCCTGTCTACCTGGATTCTTGTGTGTCTGTCTGGGTGTCCCTCTGGCTAGTACAGTCCCGCCTTATATAGCCCAAATTACATCATTCACTTTACCATCTAGGGGGAGTACTTCTACCCTGGGATAGGACAGTTCACCATTCCTCCCTCCGCCCCCTGGCCTTATTGGTTCAAGGAGAGATAGCATCATCTGTCTATTTGTCATTTATTATAGTTCTTTGCTCCCAGGTCCACTTCTTAGCAAAACTGGGTTATGTATCATAACTGCAAACTTATACTAGCCACTGCCATAAGAAATAGATATGCGGTTTCAGTGGGTCATAGGGGATTAGACAAGCCGATTGCCATCTCTGTGCAAAGTAGCATGGACCTTTGGCGCATTCTTGTCCTTTTCATGAAATACATGACAGTTATAACTCTGCAAATGATTAAGCATGTTCATAATCTCATTTTTCATCTTTCCACCAATGTTCATATTTGTTTCATGTTTAAATCCGTTAGAAATGAGTCTTTAGTGGCCATTTCAGTTCACAAAGTCCTCGGAACATTCACTTATTCTCTTAAGAACTCCCTGGAAATCACATGGAAAATATCATAAAACAAAATTATTTCTTATTCTGAATGCTGGGAAAAATGCCTAAAATTAGTCAATGCTTTAATGACAATTTGGAGGATCTGTCACAAATGGGAGGGCGGTGCTTCATCCTCCACAGCCCGTAAGTCCTCTGTAGGCTAGAGTAAAACATACAACAAAGCCATCTAAGGCTGGTTCATAAAGGATCCATGTCTCTTATGGACAAATCAAATCATAGTTAGCCCACAAATCCTTTTTTTCTGAGACAAATGCAAGAAGCCATGCAATTTCCTAAAATTAGCTTTGGACATTGTACTTCAATTAATAAGTTGACCACTTTTCGTATGCAAAGCATTAACTATCTGAGACCAGTCATAAGATACTGATCTCAAGTTAGAAGTAGTCAAGTTTGCATTAGCCGAAAGAATTTCTCATTGTTATTGCCGGTTTTCACATTAATTGGCAGTGGTTCTTGTGGAATAGACTGGAAATTATAGGGAATTGTGCCCAAAGGACCAGCTTGTGCTACAACGTCCCACTAATGTCGTACCCCATCTGATTGTTAAAGGTGGGCTTCTTGCAAAACAATATGTCTGATCATCATAGACGAAAAGCCCACCTTTACCCTAGCCACTCTTGCGCTGCCAAAAAATTCCACACACACAATGTCAGACGACAAAATTGTTACCAATTTGGGTAATTCCATCAACAAGGCTAAAATGTATTATCTATTAAGTTGATAGGGCCCATTTAGCTTAAACCTCTGTTCCAAGACAAGATGGTATAAATCTTCCACATGTGTTGGAGTATTTTTATTACCACCAGGACCCCTCGGGCCCCCACAACACTGTCTGTAATCCTAGGCAAAGTAAAAGGTACTTTTGAGTGCCATGAAGGGGCTCAAGGAATTTCTGGGGTATCAACAGAACAGGGATATAATTGTTTGGTCATTTGGAATCTTTTTTCTTCTGGTGTGAGAAACATAGGATAAAGATTGTCCTTGGGAGGGAAGACATGTAATGATGGAACGAAGATAGGTGCTTTCAGTACCAAATGAGACTCTCCAGACCCCACCACTTTTGGCTACCTCAGAGCTATGACCATGTCTGCAGGTTCACAGTAAATTATTCTCTCTTGGCAATCCTTAGTAGCCAACCCGCTATTATCATGAGTTTCATCTAGCCCATCCGAATGTGTAGTAAGCAAAGTAAAATCCAAGGATTCATTTAGCTCCAATGTTGGTTTCATGGCAGATGTAGCAGCACAATTGTCGTAAGAGGGTATCAATTGTTTCTGTTTGCTTTTAGCTCTAATCGGCTTAGGTACCATAACTTGGGAATTGCAAACTTGGTTCACTGCACTAATGTTGGACTTTATATTGAGAGTACTGACATCTTGCTTATTTAGCATAGTTACCTTTGTAACTTTCGGTGCTAAATTAGACTCAATTTTCAAGTCCCGCATAAACTTCCTAGAGCCTTTTTTGCATTGTTTTGGAATATTTTTTGTTTTATTTTTTCCACAACTTTTTCTTGCAAAGGTCATTCTGTTTAAATACATCCCCAAACTGTATAAATATGTCATGATTAAAAACATCCAATCTATTCAATGCCTCTATTAGCATAATATCGATATCTGTATTTTTAGGTTCATCTAACTCATGCAGTTTGGACTGCAGTTATAAACCCCTCCAAGAAACTCATTTTAGCGGATAATTCCTTTTGTGTTGATTGCACCTCACACATTACATATTGTAATGTATCATTACCCTTGTCCATTGAATTCAATATTCTGGACAGCACTGGAAATGAAAAAGCATCCACAGTATGTTCCCCAATTTGAGAATGAGCAGGATCTGGATGCTGTTTGTTCGTCTGGACAGACTCTGCACCAATAGCCTGAGGAGAATTAACCAATACACTACCCGCAGTTACTGGATAGTTATATACCTGTCTGTCTAAAATCGAACCTGAGATGGAAAGGATCCTACCACCACCTGAGCCATGGTCCGTACTAAGCTGCCCTCCTGTGGCGAGATGCCGCTGACTGAAGAGCCGCTTACATAGGCATTCGGGACAGCAGTTAAAACATGGTCAATTTGGACTGAACTCTATCCTTAGCAGTCAAAGAACGGCAATGAAGGAAGACATTGTGGGATACTTGCTTTACTTTCCGCTCCTTAGGTCATAAGCCATTAAGTCTCCATTTGTTGGTTCGATGGAATGTTTTACTCTGTGCTCAGAGGGAACGCCTGACTGGGTCAGGGCATGGGCTTAGTCCAAATCCTCCATACCCCCTTCTGAGGCAACAGTCTATAAAACCATCTATTTCCTCCTCAAACAATATTGCAGATAAACTCTTAGAACTAAACCATACACTACTTGCAATTATCACTTTCAATTGTCATTTTTCAAATGTCAATTGGGTGCTGACTAATGAAATAACTTTTGACAGAAAAGAAACACCTTTTGTTGATATTTCCAGATAAATGGACACGAATATACCTTAAAGAATGTATTGGGCATGGCAACTTGATCCGTTGGATTGTAATGGATCAGCCTTCTTATACAGCACATGCACTCGTCCGCTGCACAATCAAATTTGCACTTCACTAGAGCCACTGGAAAGAAGTTTAATTCCAGGATTTTTTACAGCTTCCACCGATGGGGGACAAGGTCGCAAAGAGGGAGGTCATTATTCAGCACTTCATGGGGACCCAGAAGCAGTGAAACCCACCACCAACACTTCTTTTTATCTCCATTGTGTTTTAGCAAGTTCATGGCCATACAGTCCACCAATTGAGAATAAACAGTTCCGCAGTTTGGAGGGAGGATGCAACCCTGGAGCATTTAGATGAAAACAAATCCACGTATCTTCTGCATAGCTATAGAACCACACCCCATGCTCAGCAATCAGATCAGCCAGCAGATGCAAATACAAATTAAACAATAGCGGAGACAGGGCAGAGCCCTCCGGAACCCCGCAAGTCAGTACTACTGGAGAATATTTGAACAGATGCAGTGACACTGGCCCTCATTACGAGTCCAGCGGTAGCCGTGCCACTAATTACCAGAGTCGTTTTTTAACGGCACCCGGCAATGGGGATGAACCGGGGCATTCCAGCCCCGGCGGACCCGGTACATCCCCATTGGCGGGTGCTGGTCCTTATTATTCCCCATTCCCATTTCAGCCCCATAGTGCTCAATGTGAATGGGGACGCCGGATGCATTGGCACCATTAATAACGGTGCCGGTGCATCCGTCAAGGTCTGCTCGTGGGTGCCGGTCCACCCGCCATTTCAGACCTGGCCGGCTGGAAGGCACCCGCGAGCAGTCCTCGTAGTTTGCCGGTCCAGTAAGAACAGTACCGGCAAGCTTACCGGTACCGTTGTTACAGGACTGGCAAACTCGTAAAGAGGGCCATTGTCTGAAACTGGTCAGACTAGAATCATCTGAACCATTGGAGCAGGCAACCTACAATCCCATTTCGCTCCAAGGTCTAGGTATGCTTGTGGTCTCATGCAGAAGGAATGTGACCTAGCAGTTTGGGCTGGACTGCCCCTTTTGGGGTAGGACCAGGCCTGATTTGCATATGGTCTTTCCTCTTTATGTAATGGCTTGGCACGTGAAGAACAATGGCTTGATGGATCTCCAGACCAATGTCAGAGGCTAAGATTAATTCTAAACCTTCCAGTCATCTTCTATTTTGGTTTGCTTTAGTCACCTGGAGTGGGACGGGTATGCCCAGACGTGGGTCCCATTACTGCTGGGCCTAGAGACCAAAGCTACCCCTCATTGATGAGGCCCAATCAGCTCTACTTTGAATGTAGCCCAGCGACACAACTTATCATGTTTGTTTTACCCTTTACCCACTGTAACTGTGCATCAAGGGAAAGCAGACATGCATGATGTAGGCCAGTCTAGCCATGAACTAACACTTCACTTATCATGCTTGCTTTACCCTTGATGTACATCACTGTGCATCAAGGGTAGAGCACAAAATAATGCCATGTCCGCTGCAGCCCTTACTCCAGAATTTAGGGGTGCCACTAAGCAGAGCCACTCAATTTAGGGGTGCGGGCTGACACACACATGCACACAAACAACACTTTCACACATCATTCGTACAACTCTTTGCATGCACACATTCATAAAAAATAGCATAACAACATTCATACATACATGCATGCAGACATACACATTACATTTAAAACACCATGTCCCTTACATGAATGCACCCCACCCCGCATACACACTGCATCACCATGGAGGACAGGATAACCTTTCCACTCTGGAACATAGACACGCTAACTGACAGGCAAGGACTTCACTCCTGTCAGTCAGCATATCTATCTTGATGCTAGAGCAATAATGAGAGGTGGCAGGGACAGGCTTTCGATGCCCCGGCACCTCTTATCATGTGTGCTCCGTTTGTTGTGGAGCCCAAAGGTCTCCACATAGAAACAAGAAAAAAAAAGTGTAGCGAGGGACACGCCCTTGCTCAGAAGCAGGCAGCACATTCCACCGAGCAAATAAAGCACACAGGTGGACTGTGATACCTGCCGCTTCGGTGGGCGGGTGGACCCCACAGATAGTTGCCGGCTCCCACTGCAGCCACCCACCCTGCTTTACAAGAGTATTTGTGTTCCCAACATCAAAACAGGATCTGCAGCCAAAAGGGACCAACAGAGAGAAAACGAGGAAATTGGAGAGAAAAAAGGGTGCAGGAAACCTCGAAAGCCTGAGAGACTGGGAAGAAAGTAACAGGTAACGGAAACCCTCAGGCTTGAGACTGAGGATAAGAGCAACAAGGCTGCCAGTTATTGAAAGGCATGCACTGGGAGAAAGAAGGCTTGGAAAACTTGGAACCCAATTTAAGTTTACTGAGAGAGAGCCTCCCAACAAGAAACCTAAAAAAAGACAAGCCCCCTGACCTTCCCTCCGAAGTTAGAGAAGCTATAATAAAAACTTTACGCCCTTCACAATTTGATCTGGGTCTGATTTTTTATCCCTGTCGCCCTCGTTTCAGTGTCTAAAGAGGTATTGATTGGCTGATGTCTGCCCATTTAGTCGTCATTGGTCAATTTCCTCTTGTGTTCCTGCATCCCAGCATTAAACAATCATTCTGTTTAATTTAGGGTGCCGGTTCTTTTATTATAAGGCTGATTGTTCTCTTTAATTTTGTTTTACCTTGCAGTATTTATCCATGAACTCATTTTACTTTTTAGGAACGATTACTGAATAAGTTCCCTTTTTATTAGAATGTCTGGATATACATTTCTCTAAATTACATTTTTAAATCTCAACTTTTCCTGCCTAGGAGTAAACTGACTATCAAACATCAACAATGTGTGCGGGAGTAGCCTTCACTGAGCCAATTTACTGAAAGGACTGGCCAATGGAATTTCAGAGTGCAATGTTTCTCCTTTGTGAGACTATGTAAGCTCTAGTTCGGTCGGAGTTTTTAGTTTATAACCCATCTGTGCCTTTACTCTACAGCCATACAACAGAAAACCTAGAGAAATCCTGACATTATTGTCTGTTGATTTTGGAGGAATGGACAAGGCATACAAAATTAACTGGTCATGCGCATTAAAGAGCATGCTGGTAAGTAGATACACTTCGAGCAGTGCCTCTTCATTATGACCTTTATTGGTATGTTTGGAAACATAGCTACACCTACTTATGGAAACAACCGCATTGCTTAGAATATAATGCAATCAAAAATTGGATGAGTTAAATAGAGAAACTAGAGTTTCTAAGGTAGACTCAAGTCTGTTCTGATATTCTACTGACCTCACCGCTAGCACATGGTCGTGACATGTAAAATATTTATAAAACAGACAGACAAATACAGCAATCTATATATGGAATGAAAGTATGGAGACTGTGGATCTACTTCACTTCTGGCGGAAGGACTCCCCAGGGCTAAGGTTCTACACTGGAGGATACATTCGTTCCTGAAGTAAATTATTATACCCGTGGACTTGTCAGATGCAAAATCTCTCACGATCAACGTTTGTAGCCAACAGCCTTTCTTACACACAAGAAGACTACAGATAGAGAAACCCAGCATCCTGCCTGCAAAACTTTAAAGGACACCAGAGGCAGCTTGATTTTAACGAAGAAAACTTGTAGCCAGTGTAGAAAGAGAAAAATGGCCAGTGTATGCTTTGTGTTATGTTATGTTATGTTAGTGTGATTTATACTGCGCATTGCTGCCATTTTCATGGTCTCCAGTCACTCTGGCTGATCTAAAAAGGAAGGAGGGGTCGTGAGGATTAACTAGTGAGACTGAGAGGGAGTGTGCAAGAGAGCCATGTTGTGCTATTGGTAGCTTTGGTTCAGATAAACCGGTCACCGTGGTTTGCGGTTGCTGTTTATTTGGTATGGGTTTGGTCGTGCTTTGGCATGTGAGTGTGTATGAGGTGGTCTGTGTGTCTGCGGTTTAGTATTCTGTAGTGTGTTGGGTGTTGCAGAGTGTGCGCAGTTTGTGATGATTTCAAGTTTCTGCTGTGGTAGAGGTTTGTGTGTGTGTTTTGTTTGGTGTTTTGAGGGAAAGTATGCTGGATACTTGAAATTGCAGTATGGTGAGTGATAAGAGTGGTCTGTGCGCTTCTGTGTGAGGGTTATGTTGGTTTGGCTGGATTTATATCCTTGGTTGTTGGCTTGCATTAATGTGTTTTGTTTCATTGGAGCAGCCCAGTTTCAGATCATTAGTGTTTTTAGTTTTGGGTGTCTCCCCTTGTGTTGTGGTTTGCTGTTTCTCTTTGATGATATCTCCTGTGTAGCTCAGTGAGTTAAAGAGCCATGTTATTAGTGATCTTCTGAATTTTAGGTATTTTGCTCTTGTTTGTATTTCCTTGGGGAGTGAGTTCCAAAGTTCTGCTGAGATGCAGGAGAATGCTTGAACATAGTTCCCAGCATTCAAGGGTATACACGCATTTCGTCGACCACTTTTTCATCGTGGGACTTTTCATCGCCAACCGTTTCATCGCCAACAATTTTTTTTTTTAAGTTTTAGGGGGGGATGTTTGTGTGGGTTGGGGTATGATTATTTAAGTAAGGGGGGGTTTGGGGGAGCGCATGCCCCCCCATGAATAAAAAAAATAAAAAATACAAAAATGTTGGCGATGAAAGGGTCAGCGATGAAAAGTCCCACGATGAAAAAGTGGTCGACGAAATAACGTAGAACCCATTCAAGTTACTGTAGTTTACATTGACTGGGGCCTTCTCATTAAGAACAAATAATGTTATCCATGTCAGCACAGAGGCACACACTCATAATGTATAGGTCTGTAACTTCCAGACGTCTACACTACACACGAGCGTTTCGAGGTAGAAGTTATAAGAAACTCAGTCTGCTTGTTCAGCCATATTTTCTCCTTTTCTGCACTTTCATTTCGACCTCCATTTAAGACTGAAGCCTATACATGTTGCTCAGTCTTCATGTACATCTGTTGTAGTGTAAGTGTTGTTCTCTTGTAATAACATGTACCATAGTGCAATTGTCTTGCAGCTGCATTTTCATTTTTGAAAGTGCATCTGAATTCTTTCACATGAAAAAGCTGCCTTTCGTATATGTAGGGAGTCGCGACTGGGTGCAAATGCCTTTCCCCACTCCTAGCAGCTGATGGGTAACGAGAAGCAAAACGAATGCAATAATATCTTGCACAATCTGTCCGAATGGAGGGGATGGTACAGACCAAACATGCGGAAGGATCAAGAGCTAGAGATAAGGGAGCTTCTGAAAATGGTGACACAATTAATACAACTGCGTCAAAGCTGAGTCGCTCGCTCAGCAGAAAAAGAATGAACCAAGGACCATGGAAAATGCAATTGAGGATTAATGTGGTAAGCAATGGTTAGTTTCTAGTCTCTGGAGCTGGGGTTAAACACGCCAGAATTATTTTTTCGGTGCAAATACCGCCAGCTGTATTATCACATGGTAATTGTGCTGAAAATTCCCCATTGGGTCCTGGAGTAACAGTTAGCGCCTAACCCATGATCTGAAGGTAATACCGCTGGACGGGAGGGCGCTAGCGTAAAAAAAGTTGAGCGGTTTCTCAGCCGGGATACCGCACAACTTGTGATCAGGCCATATGCAAGGAATGCAGGCGTTGGATGGGCACAGCATCTAAGGATTTTACATATTCAAACACATTCACACTTCTTGCATTGCTTTGGAATCACACTTCAAGAAGGCACAAATTACAAAAACAGTTCTACATATATCCACAACATTAGGGACACACAATACCAAAATGGAACACAGTAATTTTGACAAATTACCAATGTTACCCTAGAAACACATTGAACTGAAGGATTCAGGTACAATACATTATTACTCATGTATGAAAGCTGCAAAGTCCACTGTCGCCATTGATGATGTCATGTGGCATCACCTATTAGGAGTTGGGAACAATAGTGTATAACAGCTGAGAGATATGGAACTTGCAGGTTGTCTTGTGGCACTGTTGATGCCATTGCCTTAATAGTCTTAGACTCCAAATTGACCATAGTGTGGCATAAAACATATATATATATATATATATATATATATATATATATATATATATATATATATATATATATATATTCAGTGAAAAAACTTTGTCAAAGGGACGTTATCGTTCCAAGTAAAACCGAAAAACCCTTGAAATTTGCCAGTTATGGTAAGCTAAGCAACCATAACTCGCGCCACCACCGTGCACTGCTAAGACTAAGGGCCCCATTACGACATTACGAGGTATGCCGGTAAGGTAAAATGATGCCTGTATGTAAATACCGGCATCGCCCATCGTCCCGTTGCATTCCGACCCGCAAACCCGGTATTAGCGCCACACTAAACAACGGTGCCGCTAATAGCGGCATAGGCGTGTACACGCGCCCCTTCAGGGAGCTAATACCAGCATGCCGGTAATAGGGGGAAATTCCAACCCACACATACATGCAAATACCGGCATCGCGAAGCAGGTAATCACGGGCAGCACTGTCGGAATTGAAACAATATTATGCCTCCTATCGCAGCAATTGTATGTGTATTGGCCTACGCCAAGTTGTCTAAAACATCATATGCGAACAAACTCTGCAGCAAGGTTTTGAACTTAGAGAAAGTAATGTAAGTCGCCATTTTGGATTAAGCCGCCATTTTAGGTTCTCTTATAATATGGAAGTCACCCTGAACATCAAAATGGAGGCCGAATGACATTCTGAGTAAGATTCTGTCCATTGTGACCCCCGTACACACAAATAATTAATATGCCTGCAGACCACTTGTCGGGGTCGCAAACTGAGACCTTGTCCTATTGTTGACCTATGTGTAAATGTACAACTATATCAGCGAAACTAATCAAAATGCATATATTATAGGATTGACCTGGCTAGGAACCCATAGGCCCGATCCCTAGAATGGTTAACCTGCAAGGGGGTTGGCCAAAGGCTGGATAAAGAGTATAAAAAGCCCAAGTATTCCAATGTAGATCTCTCTCACTAATGCATCGAAACTTCGTTGAAGTTCGTGACGTTACTCTGAGAGCCGAATAGCTATCCGTTTGTCAATTTACTTTGGTAACTGTTGTAGCTTTTAAATAAAGCACTTGTATGTTCTTTGTAACCTGTGTTGGTGTGTTTCTTTTGGGCTTCCCGGCCTCATATTATTTTTCTGTTTCCACAGTTGGCGCCCGAATAGGGACCCTCAAGATTGATGCCGGATCATTGAAGGTTGACGCAGACTATCGAACCGGGATCGGACGGTGTGTTACTGCGGGCCCGACCGAACGAGACGCAATACCTCAGCAGCGCTGCACGATCCGATCCTTGGACGATAGTCGTCTGGTCTGACATGGCATCTTGACGAGGGTCCATTTTTTGAGGCGGGCAGATTTGTCGAAACCACCAAACACAAGGTAAAATTCGTTAGGTAAGCTCTTTGGTAAACCGTACGGTCCTCCTTAGGTTTGGTCAGGTGCAGTCGTGACCCGGCTCTTAATTTAACCCTGACAATTTGAATTTGGCGTATTGTATCTGCAGACACAATTATTGACAAGGTAACACCAATTTTTTGTGAAATGCCTGGGAAATTGTCTAGCTGCTTTAGGGCTCTGTTCTGCAGTGATCGACAATCTGTGGAATTTAGCCGCCCCGCACCACAGGAGGGGTCGCTGTCATGTACTATGTACTGTAAGTATGGCATTGGAAGTATAGTATTTAATGATATTTGGCACAGACAAACCAGACATGCCTCCGAATTTCAGTGGCCAATCAATGGTAGTTTCGAGATCCCCCGTATTGAATACCTAGAATCGGTCTTGCTAAAAAAGAAGGCCAGACCTGCAGCATTTGATGTTTTGCAGAATTGGAAAAAAGAAGCATTGCAGCAGCTTAAAAGTAGGGATAAACATGCACGCCGTCAAAAGACAAATGCCGAAAAGGCGTTATTATATGATAAAGAAAAACATTCAGAGTCAGTTAGAAACATGGATAGGGCTTTCTCACTAGGTATCCAGAAAATGTATCCCTCTAAAGATTTCCATGTTTCCGAAGAATTTATTGAAAAATTGTTAAACGAACGTAGGCCTGGTGCCTCCGCGCCACCTCCGTATGATCCTCTCCCGGGTACTCTGCCCATTCCTGCTGTTATTCCTGCTGTTATTTCTGTTCCCCCTGTGCAACCTATTGTTCCCATTCCTCTAGTTGTTGTTCCTCCACCTATCGCACCACCCCTTTCTCCTACGCCGATCGTTGCACCCCCATTGAATTTGCCTGCACCTTTGCTCCCGAGTGGTTCTGTATTGACTGAAGTTGATCGGGGTGCGGGGTCGAAGATTGTCACTCGAAATACTGTTTCTACAGGCAAGAAACAGGAATTATTTGCATGGGCTAAGCACTGTATGGAGAAAGGTGATCAAGTTAACGTTTTTTCCACATTATCAAATATGGTCAATTTTCCAGAGAAAAATGTTTTTATCGAATGTTTGGGGACTCATTTATGTATAATGTGGGGTAGATTACAAAATTCGGATCTCCCGCAAGGGGTGAGGGATCTAAATACTTTAACGCTTTCGAGGGACACAGAGGAGAAAGTACAAGGTCATGTTGAGAGATTGTTTGAGTATAGGAGGGACTTCGAAAGATTACGAGATGAGGATGAGGAAGACGACAGTATGTATGTACAGAAACGGTTCCTTCCGTGTCGTAGATCGGCACCTGAGGAAGTACAAATTTGTACCAAAGATGCGATTCGATGGATCTCGGATTCATCTGTACCGCCAGATGAAGTATATGACACATATGGTCAGTATACAGTAGAAATGCAGAAGAAGTGATTCAGGTAATGGTACAGTACCTACAAGATGAATGTGTAAGGAGGAAGGTTAGTTGTCCTATAGAATTATTGGGTATTTGTAAGAGGGCTTTTTCGCCCGACACTTCTTCAGCTGCCTTCGCGCGCGACCTGGCTCTATTGCTTAGTAAGCGGTCAGAGTTACCTACATCTCAGTTGCCTATGAGAGAGGTTCCTCTGACATTTGTCCCTAAGGTTCAGATTCCCGCTAACGCTGGGACTGGTGCACCCGCTGTGAACATCCCTGCACACTATGTATCGCAATTTGTTCACGTCCCGTTTTCACGACAGGAAGTGAACACTATTAGACAATCAATTCCCGATATCAGAAAAAACCCAACAGGGTTTTACAAAGAGATAGAGTCTGTTTTGCAGTCCTCTGGGTTCACCTTAAGTGATATTGACTTGCTATTACCTGTACTCCTGCCCGTAGATTTATGGAAGCAGGTTCGAACAATAGACGATTTGCCAGGGTTAGGAGATACGTGGGCTAACATGACTAGGTTTGATGGGGAAAGACCAGCTGGTGAAAAACCACCTCAGGTAATACAAAATTGAAAACCATAATTCCTGAGAAAAGAATTATTTGGGACAAGCTTACGGCCTGTGTTCAAGGAAAAACTGAAGGTGCCACCGAGTTCTTTAATAGATTCGAACAGGTATTCTCTGATTTCAGTGGCCAGGACTTGGACACAGAGTCCGGGAAAAGGTTGTTTGTGGACAAATTTGTACGTGGGTTGTTGACCGACATCCAGTCACAGATTATGTCCTCTGAGAGCGCTTGGCAGGCGAAGTCCCAATCTGAAGTTTTGCACATGGCTCAGTATTATGAGAACCGTGTGAATGATGAAAAAGAGAAAATAGAGAAGAGGAAAGGAGATTTGAAGACTAAATATTGTTACAACAAATTGTTAGAAATCCCAGAGGAGGTACGTCAAAGACCAGAGGTCAATATGTCCCAAAGGGAAACGCTCCTTTGGGTTCTGTGAATATTAATCAATGTGCCTATTGCCGCCAGGAAGGTCATTGGCGAGCACAGTGCCCCGTCCTTTGCCAAAGGTCGAGCAATGCATTTGGGGGTATGGGTAGACGACCTAGAGGTCGCCCCGGAGCAGGGGGCCCTGATAGAGGTCAGTTTTCGCAAGATCCTCAGCAACCTTTTCCACGGGAAAATCAGACTTCGAGTGTGGACACGAGAAACATATTTGATCACCCTTCTGCTGCCTACCTTTCTGAAGAGCTTCCTTCCGATGACATTTTGTTTTGTTAGGACTGCCCGAAGCAGGGTTTGGAAACTTCACCTATTCCCGTTAATCAGAAAGGTCCCTACGTTGAATTGTTAGTGGGGAATAGGAAACATCAGTTTTTGATAGACACTGGAGCACAGAAGTGCTCCATTGATCATTCCCGGGTTCCAAACATTCCACTGTCAGGGCAAACAAATGTTTCTGTAGGGTTTTCTGGTATACCAATTGTCTGTCCGGTTTCTTTGCCGGTGTCTGTTTCTTTTGGTCCCTTTACGGACCATTGCCCTTTCCTTCTGACTTCGAACTGTGGAGAGAATTTGCTGGGGTTAAATTTGTTAAAGAAACTGAATGCAGTAATTCATTGTTCCTCTGATGGAGTACGACTGACGGTTTCACCACAGCAACTTCCCAGTTCCCAGTTTCTGACTCGACCATTGCCTCCTGAGTTTAGTGTTGTTCCGGAATGTTTATGGGCGGTTGACGACAATGATGTCGGGGTACTACAGATTGAGCCTGTTAAAATAGTTTTGAAACATGAAGTTAAATTACCACGCATTCCGCAGTATAAAATATCAGTTGAGGGCGAGCGTGCTTTGAAGTGCATTGTCTCCGATTTTGTGCACCGAGGGGTGATTGAGGAGATTGCAGGTAGTTTATGTAACAGCCCGATTTGACCTGTATACAAGAAAGGCGACAATGCAATCCCATACCGTTTTATAATTGATCTTTGTGCTATTAACAAAGTTGTCGCCCCTCAATTTCCAATTGTGCCTGATGTAACAACGATACTAACAATGATCCCTGCTACAGCTACGTATTTTAGTGTTGTGGACCTAAAGAATGCTTTCTTTAGTATTCCTATACACAAGGAGAGTAGATATTTTTTGCGTTCACCTTGGGGGGACGTTCATTCACAATTACTCGGGCAACTCAAGGGTATACTGAAAGTCCAAGCATTTATAGTAGAGCTTTGAAAGAGCAGCTTGAGACCCTTGAATTGCCACCTACTTGTACACTACTTCAGTATGTCGATGATTTGCTTTTGGCTGCAGATTCTGAAAGTGCTTGTAAAGAAGGCACTGTATTGTTACTTATTCATCTGGCCGAAAACGGTCATAAAGCTTCGCTCAAGAAATTTCAATATTGTTGCCATGAGGTCGCCTATTTAGGTTACCTCTGTCAAAGGAGGGGAGAAGATTGACACCTGAAAGAATAAAACATATTTCTGGCATGTCTGTTCCAAATACGCAGAAGGAAGTCAGAGCCTTAATAGGTATGGCTTCTTACTGTAGGTTGTGGATCCCGAACTTTTCACTAGTGATAAAACCGATGTTGGCTTTGACGAAGAAGGGCATTTCTCTGCCACTGCCATGGAAATCGGAACCTCAACGATCATTTGAGCTTCTCAAAACCGCGTTATGCTCTGCACCGGTTCTGGGTACTCCAAATTATGACAAGGCCTTTGTGTTGTTTGTGCATGAATGTGATGGATGTGCTTTGGCTGTGTTAACGCAGGAACATGGAGGGAAGAATAGGCCGTGCAGCTACTACTCCTCCGCCCTTGATCCTGTTGCATGCGCTTTGCCAAGATGTTTGCGAGCTGTCGCTGCTGCTGCCGCGTCCGTAAAACAGAGTGAGGGAATGGTTCTAGGCCATGATTTAATTTTGATGGTACCTCACTCTGTAGATGTCCTATTGAATAAGACTCAAACGCAACACCTCACCTCTGCACGGCTGACAAGGTATGAATTAATTCTGTTTGCCCCTCACATTCAAATTAAGATGTGTTGTGTTCTTAATCCGGCTGAACTTCTACCTTTCCCGTAAAATACTGTTTGCGGTGACGAAGAATTACATGACTGTCTGTATACCACTGAACAGGAAACGAAGGGCAGGATAGACCTTATAGATACTCCTTTGGACAATGCAGAAGGGGAGCTGTTTTGTGATGGCTCCTGCTTCAAACTTCCAGATCGTACATCTACAGCTGCTTATGCAGTTACTACGTTGAGTACAGTTGTTGAAACTAAGAGAATTCCGCATAACTCCGCGCAGGCTGCAGAGATTATAGCGTTGACCCGCGCTTGTGAACTCTCCGAAGGGCGTATAGTAAATATATATACTGATAGCCAGTACGCCTTTGGGGTGGCTCACAACTTCGAGAGGCTCTGGTCGGAAAGAGGGTTCCTAACCTCACATGGGACCAAGATTCAGCACGGTCCCCTGATAGTGCAATTGCTCTCGGCACTCTCACTCCCTAGGCAGTTAGCAATCATGAAATGTGCAGCACATCGTAAGGTCATAGATGATGTAGGAAAAGGGAACGCTTTTGCTGACTAGATAGCCAGGCAAATGGCCACAGACCTTAGCGCAGACATGTATGCTCTAAGGGAAACAAAAGATGCCTATGTAATGGATGAGGGTATTGGGTCTGTGCGAGATATTCAAACTGATGCCACAATAGAAGAGTCTAAAAGCTGGGCCGAAGGAATGGGTAAACTGGATGATGATGGGTGTTGGGTGGATACATCTGAAGGAAAATGGTTATTCCCTGATTCATATGTGCTGGCAATGGTTACGATGGCACACGGTCCTACGCATGTGTGTGCTCAGCAGATCACGAAAATGTTAGAACAAGTATGGGTGAATGATAAAATTTCAAAGATTGCACAGCGCCACGTTCAGAATTGTATGATTTGCTTACAGCACAATGTGGGGAAGGGGACCGTAACTCCAAGGGGAAGCTTTGGGCCCCCTTCTGTTCCCTTCGAGGTCATCCACTTTGATTTTATTGAGATGGAACGGTGTAACAATCTAAAATATGTTCTTGTGATTATTTGTGCTTTTAGTAAATGGGTCGAGGCTTTCCCCGTTAAAGATGCTACTGCCATGACCACTGCAAAGACTACGGTAAAATAATTCTTTCCACGATTTGGGCTTCCGAAGGTAATTTGGTCGGACAATGGTCCCCATTTTGTTGCAACTGTAATTTTACAGATATGAACAGCGTTACACATTGAAAAACGATTTCACTCAGCTAGGCATCCTCAAAGTGCTGGGTTGGTAGAGAGACATAACGGCATCTTAAAGAATAAACTTGCAAAAACATGTGCCGACACCAAACTGAAATGGCCAGATGCCTTACCTATTGTATTGTTAGCCATGCGAACCACACCTCAAACTAAGACTGGGCTCTCCCCCTTTGAGGTAGTGATGGGGAGACCTGCTAATATTTGGGGTCTTCCGAGGCCTAAAACGTTGAGGGAGGTTGACAATGTATTGCTTGTAGACTACTGCAACCAGTTGACTAAAAATCTGTATTTCATTTATCATCAGGTCCAATCAGCTTTACCTGTACGGTTTACTGGCCCAGGACACAATATTTAGCCTGGAAGTTGGGTCCTAGTGAAGGCCTACGAAAGGTCTTCCTGTCTCGCTCCTCGCTGGAGGGGACCCTACCAGGTGCTGTTGGTCACCCAGACAGCAGTGCGGGTGGCTGGAAAAAAAATATTGGATCCACGCGACGCATGTCAAGAAACTTCCTTACCCGACGCCACACGTTACAGAAGAAGCAGAACCCCTCTCTGATGCTACAATCTCTGATCCTGGAGTAGCAAACAGCACTGTGAGTGTGTCGGAGAATTTCTCTGAGCCCGTGGAGCTTCGGGAACAGTCCATTTCGTCTCCGCACTCTTTGGAAAAGTCACTTCCGGAAAGCATTGTTTCATGTTCTGCGACTTCCGTCGCCTCCGATACGTCACCTCCCTCAGGAAGTGACGTCGCCTTGTTTCCGGATCAAACAGTTCTGGGTACCACCAGGTACAACCTTCGACGAAGAAAATAGAACTACGGCACGTGTCTTTTCCGTGCATTTGGAAAGAAGAAGTGATTGAAAGTTTTCTCTTGTAAAAGAAAGTTCCTTTCGAACAAAAGGAAAAAAAAGGGATTCTGCTGGCTAGGGTTGGGAAGGACTAAGAAGTCGCGCGACCGTAGTGTCGCCAGCAACGAACATTGGGGTCGTCGATTGAGAAACTACGATGCCTGCCACCTCCACCGCTGCTCCCCGCACTGGACTTGTAAATAAGGGGTGACCAACTCGGACAACGAACAATGTGCCTGGACCCCGAAAACGTATTGCTGTGTTGTGTTAATAATAATTGGAATGTGTGTAATTACTGCTGTGGGACTTTGGTACTTCGAAGAAATTTACCCTCTAAAACCTCTACTGCCAATTGAGATTGTACCTACTGCTTTGACTCCCTCTGTACACCTCCACACCTTGCCACCTAGAGACTCCCAGCATAGACGAAAGTATCATAATAACACTTTAATGATAGTAATGAATGCAACGCATGCCATTTTTAATAAGAGTAATTGCTGGATTTGCACCCATTTACTGCAACATGGGAACAAGGGGCTAGGATGGTATATTCACCCTTTACCTTTAACGACTGCTTGCTATGCTTCTCTTAGAGCACTATTCTTTGGCCGTTGGAATGATAGCGTCTCAGGGAACTTTGATGGAACTAATTTAAATGATTTTGAGAAACGTGAATTGACTCCCCTGGGATGCTCGCTTTTTGCAAATAGAAGTAGACCTAATGTTGCTTCTATTAGGCCATCTGATAAACTATCTCTTCCTTTCCAAACTCTAATTTCCTTTAAAATGGCTCTGATAGGCAATAAGGACGCTGTGCCCCCTTCCTACTCTATTAATCGATTCAGTCCCCTTTTGTGTACAAAGAAATGGCACTCGGCCAATGGGAGATTTTGAAGGTTGTGTGAACATTGTAAATTTGACTGGGGAGAACAGGCCTCTGTATGTAGGGGGGCCTGTTTATTTCGTTTGTGGTAGTTCAGCATTTCCCTGGTTGCCAAAGGATTGGCAGGGAACCTGTTATTTAGGAATCCTGTTACCTGGGGTATTTGTAGCTAGTACATTGGAAGTTTCTAAGGCTCGCCCACAGCGGGACGAGGATGGGGATACCCCTGGGCAAGTATTGGGAGATATAGCGAAATCAGTTGTGCCATTTTGGGGACAGATAGCAAACTCTGAAAATATTAGGGGACTAGCAAGAGTACTGGGGAGAACCATCAACCTGACCACGGATATACTCTACAATATGACACTAGAACAAAAGGCAATAAGATTGGTAGCACTCCAAAATCGGATGGCATTAGATGTCATTCTGGCAGAACGTGATGGAGTATGCAAATTAGTGGGGTCCTCTTGCTGTGTTTTCGTACCAGACTCCTCACCGACAATTTTTAAAGCAATACAGAACTTGCACATCCTTAGTTCTGAGGTGCATGTTCCTGTGGGAGATTGGAATATTAGCGCCTGGTTCTGGGATTCTCTACGATCCTGGGGTTGGAAGGTGCTTTCTGTTATCTTGGTTATTTTGGGAATCCTGCTATTCCTTTGTTGCTGTTTCCAATGTCTACCTAGTATATGTGCAATGATAGGGGGGTGTTGTGCTCAAGCGGTGAGCACAGTAGGGCACAAAATGTACACCCCAGATACAGCATCTAAAGAGTTTGTGTTACAAGAGGTTCTGATGAACGACCTAATGGCTATAGACATTACAGATAATGATTCAGGATGTATAGACGACAATGCATGGAGTTATTTACAAAATTATTTGAAGTGATATTAGCACTTGGCATAGGCCAAAAGGAGGGTTTGTCGGTATTGAAACAATATTATGCCACCTATCGCAGCAATTGTATGTGTATTGGCCTACGCCAAGTTGTCTAAAACATCATATGCGAACAAACTCCGCGGCAAGGTTTTGACCTTGGAGAAAGTAATGTAATTCGCCATCTTGGATTAAGCCGCCATTTTAGGTTCTCTTGTAATATGGAAGTCACCCTGAACATCAAAATGGAGGCCGAATGACATTCTGAGTAAGATTCTGGCCGTTGTGACCTCCGTACACACGAATAATTAATATGCCTGCAGACCACTTGTCGGGGTCGCAAACTGAGACCTTGTCCTATTGTTGACCTATGTGTAAATGTACAACTATATCAGCGAAACTAATCAAAATGCATATATTATAGGATTGACCTGGCTAGGAACCCGTAGGCCCGATCCCTAGAATGGTTAACCCGCAAGGGGGTTGGCCAAGGGCTGGATAAAGAGTATAAAAAGCCCAAGTATTCCAATGTGCGGTCTCTCTCACTAATGCATCGAACCTTCGTTGAAGTTCGTTACGTTACTTTGAGAGCCGAATAGCTATCCATTTGTCAATTGACTTTGGTAACTGTTGTAGCTTTTAAATAAAGCACTTGTATGTTCTTTGTAACCTGTGTTGGTGTGTTTCTTTTGGGCTTCCCGGCCTCATATTATTTTTCTGTTTCCAGAGCACGATGCTGGCCATACAGGCATCGCGTACCACCCGCAAACAGCAAGCAGGATACAAGGCAGCTGCCACAGGTGCACACAATCACCACAGGTGGAGCCAATATAGGCTGTGCTAGTATAAACTGAGCACACCCACACACCACAACCCCCCCCCAGGTGTAGGCAATGTAGAGTGGCCCAGTACAAAAGGAGCACACCTACACACCACACCCCCTCCTACACCAAAATGCTACCACTAGCAGTTGCAATCATGGCGCTGGAGGACATGCCTATACTGCTACAACTACAGCAACAACAGCAACAACAGCAACAACCACAACAACCACAGCAGCAAGAACAGGCAGCACAGAGGAGACGCAGGAGGAGAAGGAGGGTGAGACAGGCCCAGCAATTACCACCAGGGCAGCCACCACTGCCTCGCAGGCAGCCACCAATCCCTTGCACCAGACACAGCCCATTCAACCTAACCCCTGAGCAGATCCACACCCTCTACCGGCTGGACCGTGACACCATCACCACCATAGTGGACATGATACAGAACGACATTGCCAGCCACATAGAAATACGCACTGCCATCCCCCCACTACTAAAGGTGGTGTCCGTGCTACACTTCCTGGCCACAGGCACCTACCAACACACAGTGGGCCAGCTGCATGGCATTTCACAACCACTATTTTCACACATGCTGAACCAAGTGCTGGATGCCCTCCTGAAGCACGCAAGGCCCATATATCCCTACCACAGACTGACCAGGAGATAGTCAAAACCAAAGTAGGCTTCCATGCACTGGCAGGCATGCCCAATTGTGTTGGTGCCATCGACTGCACTCATGTAGAATTGGTAGTCCCCCATGCCATAGAGACTGTGTACCGCAATCGCAAGCAATACCACTACATCAATGTACAAATGGTATGTGACTCCAGCAAGATCATCACCCATTGCTGCGCCCGATATCCTGGATCCACACATGATGCCATGGTACTGCGCAACTCCACGCTACCCCGACACATGGAGCGACATGCTGGACCACGTGCCTGGCTGCTCGGTGAGTTGCACAACAGGCCCATGGCCATGCTGTGGGGTACATATGTGTGCGGATGTAGAAGGGGGGGTGGCCTACTGCACCAGGGTGGGAAAAGCGGGGGGAAAAAGTCACCAGGGCGCCAATAGCCAGTGAGTGGAGAATGCATGCAGAGCTAAACACTCCTCACCTGAACCAGCCAAACGGAATAGGACACATCACTGGGCCACATATCACAAATAATGCATATGGATGATAATAAGAGGCATAACCAGGGTACCATGCTGTTGGCAAGCAATGCATGAGTGAATAGGATGGCAACTGTGCCAATGCGGCTAGTGTGACCATGCATAGCAAACAATATCCTGCATGAATTAGAGACTAAACATTGTCGCAATACCACAGCACATCTGCCTCAGCATGCATGAATACACCCTGCATTATCTTGTTAATCCCATCCAGTGTACCACACCTCATTACAGTATATATTGCATCTAGGTGATTATTTTCTACACGTACAGGGACATGTGCATGCCCACACCAAGTAGCTGCTGCCATGACTGTGTCCCTGAAGGTAGCAGTTCAGAGTGACGCACACCGATTTGTTTCTTCTTGCAGGTGAAGGAGGATATCCCTTGAGGCCTTGGCTACTTACCCCTGTGCGGAACTCGCAGAACAGCAATGAAGAGGAGTACAATTGTGTGCACACTCGCACACGTTTTGTCATTGGCCTTTGGTTTAGCCTGCTGAATATAGGCCTATATAGGCCTGAGAAGGTTGCAAAGATCACCATGGCATGTGTCATGCTGCACAACATGTGCGTCCGAAGGAATGTACCACTGCCACCTGACATTGACATGCATGGGCCGGGTGAGGATGAAGAGGTTGGAGACGGAGGCGAAGGAACCTCCCTGCCAGCACGTGATGCACGGGATGGCCATGCTGTTCGCCAAGCACTAATTGACAAATACTTTTGAAATGCATGGACAAAATGTGAGTACTGTGTCTACAACACACTGGCTGAATGTGGACATGCACACTTTTTTGTTTAGAATTGCCCCGCTGTACACCAACACAATAAATGAACATGTACAAAATGAACAATGTCCAACCATTGATTTGCTAGCACACAACGGTGTATTTTCAGCAGATGTGATATGGTGAACATAATCCCCTCACAACACCCAGTAAACTCCCTCACCCACCCCACAAACTCCAGAAAATACCCCTCTAAACTCCCTCACCCACCCCACAAACCCCAGAAAATACCCCTCTAAACTCCCTCACCCACCCCACAGAGCCCAAATCTCCCCATATGTGCAACAGTGTTCCCTTCACCAATCTTGTTCTTCTAAATGTCATTGCCTATACTGTTATTTCTTGGCAATTTTTGGGTCTGGGGGTGCCACGGTTGAGCGCCGTGCGCTCCTCCGCGTGAACCGCACAGGGCTCGATTGCGCTGAGGTGGAAGGGGTTGTTGTAGTGGAGGTGTCAGTCCCATGGCTGGCCCAAGGTGTGGTCGCTGCATTTGCGGGAGATTTGCAAGAAGGGCCTGTGTGAGTGACCCCATGCACTCCCTGAAAGCACACATAGATGCCTCCACAGCAGCAGTATTGGCTGCAATGGCTGTGGCAATGGCCCTCATGGCCTCATTCCCAACGTCAACCTGTTGCCGCATGAGTTGCAGCATGGACTCTTGGCAGCCCTCTACCCTTGCCAGGCGAGCCTCAAAAGAGTTGCCGGCCACAGGTGTACTGGTGGCTGGCAGGGTGGTGGCTGGCAGGGTGGTGGCTGGCAGGGTGGTGGATGGAAGGGTGGTGGCTGGAAGGGTGGTGGAAGGCACCTGCGTGGGGCCCTCGTCATGGGCACTGTCCTCCTCAAAGATGGCAATGTCTGATTCTCCTAGGTCCGAGTCATGGAGGCATGGATCGTCCAGGCTCTCAGACTCCGCAGGGAGGGGGGCTGGCAATGGGGCTTGGGGTGGGTGTGCCAGACATGATTCCAGCCTCATCATCCACGTCTGTGGAAACAACGTCCGTGGTGGCTGGCGGAACGGCTCCCACTGGTGTGGGTGCCTGCTGCTGTTCTGTGGCTGCAGGTGTCCCCTGCCGGGTTACTGCCTTGCTTGGCACACTGCCTGTTGCTGCAGGCATTTTCTTGGGCTGGGGGGTGGCGGTGGCCCTGGTCCCTTTGCGTGCACTGGATGTACTTGCACCCCTGTCCTGTGTTCCATCTTCCTCATCGGTGCCTGGGGGATAGAAGAGATGCAGGTCATCCGTGATGTTGTCAAATGGCAGCTATTGCAGTGTGATATGTTTTACATTCAGGCATCATTTAATTTCTGGGTGTGGCATTTGGTGTCCTGAGGAGACATGTGGCCAATCAATGCATGGCTGGTGGCATAGCATTGGTTTGGTGTCTGTGTGGTGGGTTCCATGGGCATGGTTGGATCATGTTGCACCTCTGTTGGGATTGGGATTGTCACTCAGCATGCGTGTGGGGCAGGGTGTGGCACTCATTCTTCAATGGATATGTTGATGTAGCCTTGGGACATGCATTACCTTGCCTAGTCTCACTTCCACATCACTTGTGCCACATCATGGTTTAGTATACGTGGATGTGATGGTTCACTCACCTTCCTCTGTGGTAGATGCAGCGCCAACCTCCTGGTCTCCTATTCCCTCAATTGATTCCGGGTCAATGAATGCACTTGCGGTCTCCTCCCATGCCGTCAACTTCACAGGGGAGTGTGGGCCACCGCCTGTCACCATTGCGGCCCTCCTGTTCTCCGCTAGGATCTTCCTCACCCGGAGGCGGAGGTCGTCCCAGCGCTTCCGCCAGTCACGAACACTCCTTGTGGTGCTCCCCACTGCCGACACCCTCTGTGCGACCTCCTGCCAGACCTCTTTTTTTTTTGTTTGGGCCGCATGCTTGAGGTCTGTGCTCCTGATTGTTTCTGCATGCTGTTCGAGGGGGTTGGCAAGCATGGTGAGTTCCGCGTCAGAAAAACGCTGCTTTCTCTTCCTTTGGGAGGATTTCCTTGTGGCCTTCGACATCCTGCTTCTGTTGTGGCACACAACAACACGAGAGTAGTGGTGGTTATGGAGGATGGCAATGGATTGGGTTTTTAAAGATGGCCGCCGGCCCATTTCCCGTTCCTGCGTGATGATGTAATTTCCGGGTCCTTTTTTTGCGAACACGGTAATACCGTGCCGGTATTACCGTGCCGGTATTTAGTGGTTGTTATGACGCGGTTACGGAATGGGCGGCACCCGCAATGCCAGTATAGGGGGGTTGGTGGCCCGTTACCGGCATCGCAGTTTTGCCAATACAGGCATGGCGGAACACGCGTTCTCGCGCACTCGTAATCACCCGATGTTAGCAGGTTCATACGGGCACGGACTCGCACGTTCCGGCATGCCGGTATTGAACCCGGTTTTACCGGGCAGCTCGTAATGAGGCCCTAACACCCAGGACATCAAAGATGACATCACAAATGTCATTGATGACATCACTAATGACATCACATGTGTATGTACTTTTCATGAAATATGTGTACAAGGGATTCTTATTATAATGTTGCGAAACAAGTGTCAAGGATCATTGCAATAAATATCATACCCTAATTAGTGCATTGAACGATGCATTGATATAAATAGCATTCTATTATGGGGTTCTATCTAGTATACTAAGCTACTCATACAGAAACATAACATTGTGTGCAGCGTACAAGATGAAGGTATAATATTCGTAATGTTAATATGTTGAATAATGAAATGATAATTGCTTTCTTAATAGATTTTTGTGTACTGTGAAATATGTAATAAGTAGCTAATAAAACACATGTATTACATAATTGTATTACTATAGACAAAACACAAAGACACAAGAACACATAGCAATATGGGTATATACAGGGAAAGTGAAGTTAGCAAAAAAGCACAAGTAGTAGCAGAAACAATTAATAACTTAACTGATTATTTTCATGCAAATAAATGATTGCTCTGTTTCAAAGCTGCTATTTACCCTATGTATATGTAACACTTGATGTGATTGGACCATAAGGAAAGTAGTGTGAGTACAATGTATACAAATATGACCATATACAGGGAAAGTACAGCCATAAAAAAAAAAACAACAGAACTATCAGAAGGTGCTCATAAGTCTATTGATTATCTTTATGCACAAAAAGGATTGCTGTCTTTCAAGCTTGTGTCTTCCCGTATGTATATGTTTCATATGATGTGACTGGACTATAAGGGAATTACTGTAAGAACCTACTTGAAGGATACGTCTACAAATAAAATAAAATTTTTAGTTTCTGACTGTTACTGAAGAAAACCATGTGGCGTAGATATGTCAGCAAAAGAAAAAAGAGTGAGCCAGACATGTGATGTCATCAGTGATGTCATCAATGACATTTGTGATGTCATCTTTGATGTCCTGGGTGTTAGTCTTAGCAGTGCACAGTGGTGGCGCGAGTTATGGTTGCTTAGCTTACCATAACTGGCGAATTTCAAGGGTTTTTCGGTTTTACTTGGAACCATAACGTCCCTTTGACAAAGTTTTTTCACTGAATTCCATAGGTTTTTAGTAGCGCAACTTAACCATAACGTCCTTTTAACAAAGTTTTTTCATTTAATTTTATAGGTTTTTATTAGTGCAACTTAACCATAATGTCCCTGTAACACTTTTTTTACTGAATTTTATAGGTTTTTATTAGTGCAACGTCACCATAACATCATTTTCAATAGATGAAGACCACTAGTATCTTAGGTAAAAAAACAAAAGATTTTCCTTCCTACACCGAGACGCCTGCGGCGTCCCGGTGTAGGAAGGAAAATCTTTTACCAAGATGGCCACCATGGAAAGGGAAGGCGGGGTGTATAAAGAGAAAACAACAGGGCATGAGCGGGGGGTCGGAGGGGAACAGGGGACACATGGGCATGAGCGGGGGGTGAGAGGGAACAGGGCACAAACGGGGCATGAGCAGGGGGTGGGGGGAAAAGAAAGGAAACACGGGGCATGAGCGGGGGTGGGGGGAACATGAGAGAGACACGGGGCATGAGCAGCGGGTGGGGGTAACAGGGGAGACACGGGGCATGAGCGGGGGTGGGGAGGAACACAAGGGAGACACGGGATATGAGCGGGGGGTGGGGAGGAACACGAGGGCGACACGGGGCATGAGCGGGGGGTGGGGAGGAACATGAGGGAGGCACGGGGCATGAGCGGGGGTGGGGGGAACACGGGAGACACGAGGCATGATCGCGGGGGTGGGGGAAACAGGGCACACACGGGGCATGAGCGGGGGGTGGGGGGAACAGGGCACACACAGGGCATGAGCAGGGGGTGGGGGAATAGGGCACACACGCAGCATGAGCGGGGGTGGGGGAATAGGGCACACATGGGCATGAGCGGGGGTGGGGGTGAAAGGAGAGAGACAAGGAGCATGAGCGTGGGGTAGGGGGAACATGGGGAGACACGGGGCATGAGCGGGGGGTGGGGGGGTACACGATGGAGACACAGGGCATGAGCGGGGGGTGGGGGGAATACGAGGGAGACACGGGGCATGAGTGGGGGGTTGGGGCAACAGGAGACACACGGGGCATGAGCGGGGGGTGAGGGGGTACACGAGGGAGACATGGGGCATGAGCGGGGGGTGGGGGGAACAGGGCGCACATGGGGCATGAGCGGGGTTGGGGGAACAGGGCGCACACACGGGGCATGAGCAGGGGGTGGGGGAACAGGGCGCACATGGGGCATGAGCGGGGTTGGGGGAACAGGGCGCACACACGGGGCATGAGCAGGGGGTGGGCGGAAAGGAGAGAGACACGGGGGATGAGAGGGTGGTGGGGGGATCACGAGGGGGACACGGGGCATGAGCGGGAGGGGGTGGGGGTAACATGAGGGAAACACGAGGCATGAGCGGGGGTGGGGGGAACACGAGGGAGACACGGGACATGAGCGGGTGGTGGGGGCAACAGGAGACACGGGGCATGAGCAGGGTGTGGGGGGAACACGAGGGAGACACAGGGCATGAGCGGGGGTGGGGGATAACACGAGGGAGACACGGGGCATGAGCGTGGGGTGGGGGGGTAACATGGGGCATGAGTGGGGGGGTACCGGGAACACGAGGGAAACACAGGGCATGAGCGGGGGTGGGGGGTACAGGAGGGAAACACGGGGCATGAGCGGGGGGTGGGGGTACAGGAGAGAGACACGGGACATGACCGGAGGGTGGGGGGGCAACAGGAGACACGGGGCATGAGCGGGGGGTGGTGGGTACACGAGGGAAACACGGGGCATGAGCAGGGGGTGGGGGGAACAGGGGAGACATGGGGCATGAGCGGGGGGTGGGGGGGACAGGGGAGACACGGGGCATGAGCGTGGGTGGGGGGAATAGGAGAGAGACATGGGGCATGAGCAGGGGTGGGGGGAACAGGGGAGACATGGGGCATGAGTTTAACACAAGGGAGACACGGGGCATGAATGGGGGGTGAGGGGGAAAGGAGGGAGACACGGGGCATGACCAGGGGGTGGGGGTAACACAAGGGAGACACATGGCATGAGCGGGGGTGCGGGGGTAACAGGGGAGACAGGGCATGAGCGGGGGGTGGGGGGGTAACACAAGGGAGACACGGGGCATGAGTGGGGGGTGGGGTTAACATGACAGAGACACGGGGCATGAGCGGGGGCTGGGGGGGTAACACAAGGGAGACACGGGGCATGAGCTGGGGTGGGGGGTAACACAAGGGAGACATGGGGCATGAGCGGGGGTCGGGGGAACAGGGCACACGGGGCATGAGCGGGGGGTGGGGGGAACAGGGGAGACACACGGGGCATGAGCGGTGGGTGGGGGGAAAGGGGAGAGACACACGGGGCATGAGTGGGGGGTGGGGGGGAAGGGGAGAGAGACATGGGGCATGAGCGGGGGTGGAGGGGAAGGGGAGAGCCACACGGGCATGAGCGGGGGGTGGGGGGAAGGAGAGAGAGACACGGGGCATGAGCGGGGGGTGGGGGGAAGGGGAGAGAGACACGGGGCATGAGCGGGGGTGGAGGAGAGGTGAGAGACACACGGGGCATGAGCGGGGGTGGGGGGAGGGGAGAGACACACAGGGGATGAGCGGGGGAAAGGAGGGAGACACGGGGCATGAGCAGGGGGTGGGGAGGAAGGGGAGAGACACGGGGCATGAGCAGGGGGTGGGGGGAAGGGGAGAGAGACACGGGGCATGAGCGGGGGGTGGGGGGAACAGTAGGGAGACTCGGGGCATGAGCGGGGGGTCGGGGTAAGGGGAGAGAGACACGGGCATGACCGGGGTGTGGGGGTGGGGACTTGGGGAGAGACACGCGGGGCGTGAGCGGGGGGTGGAGGGGAAGGGGAGAGACACACGGGGCATGAGCGGGGGGTGGGGAGGAGGGGAGAGACACACGGGGCATGAGCGGGGGGTGGGGGGAAAGGGAGAGACACGGGGCATGAGCGGAGGGTGGGGGGAAGGGCAGAGACACAGGGCATGAGCGGGGGGTGGGGGGTGACAGGGGAGACAGGGAATGGGTGGGGGTAACACAAGGGAGACACGGGGCATGAGCGGAGGGTGAGGGGGTAACACGAGGGAGACACAGGCCATGAGCGGGAGGTGGGGGGGTAACACAAGGGAGACACGGGGCATGAGTGGGGGGTAACACAAGGGAGACACAGGGCATGAGCGTGGGTGAGGGGGGTAACACAAGGGAGACACGGGGCGTGACCGGGGTGGGGGGTAACAGGTCATGAGCAGGGGATGGGGGGGAACAGGGGAGACACGGGGCATGAGCTGGGGGTGGGGGGAAGTGGAGAGAGACACGGGCCATGAGCTGGGGGTGGGGGGAACAGTAGGGAGACACGGGGCATGAGCGGGAGGGTGGGGGGGAAGGGGAGAGACACACAGGGCATGAGCGGGGGGTGGGGGGAAGGGGAGAGATACACGGGGCATGAGCGGGGGTGGGGGGAAGGGGAGAGTCGCACTGGACATGAGCGGGGGTGGGGGGAAGGGGAGAGAGACACGGGGCATGAGCAGGGGGTGGGGGGAAGGGGAGAGACACACGGGGCATGAGCAGGGGGTGGGGGAAGGGGAGAGACACACACGGGGCATGAGCAGGGGGTGGGGGAAGGGGAGAGACACAAGGGGCGTGAGCAGGGGTGGGGGGAAGGGGAGAGAGACACGGGGCATGAGCGGGGGGTGGGGGGAAGGGGAGAGAGACACGGGCCATGAGCGGAGGGAAGGGGAGAGAGACACGGGGCATGAGCGGGGGAGGGGAGAGACACATGGGCTATGAGTGGGGGTGGGTGGGGGGAAAGGAGGGAGACACGGGGCATGAGCAGGGGGTGGGGGGAAGGGAAGAGACACACGGGCATGAGCGGGGGGGTGGTGGGAAGGGGTGAGACACACGGGGCATGAGCGGGGGGTGGGGGGAAGGGGAGAGAGACAGGGGCCATGAGCGGAGGGAAGGGGAGAGAGACACGGGGCACGAGCGAGGGTGGGGGGAGCGGAGAGACACATGGGCTATGAGTGGGGGTGGGTGGGGGGAAAGGAGGGAGACACGGGGCATGAGCGGGGGGTGGGGGAAGGGGAGAGACACATGGGGCATGAGCGGGGGCTGGGGGAAGGGGAGAGAGACACGGGGCATGAGCGGGGGGTGGGGAGGAACGGGAGAGACACGGGGCATGAGTGGGGGGTGGGGGGTAACACAAGGGAGACACGGGGCATGAGCAGGGGTGGGGGGTAACAGGGAGACAGGGCATGGGTGGGGGTAACACAAGGGAGACACAGGGCATGAGCGGGGGGTGGGGGGTAACACGAGGGAGACACGGGGCATGAGCAGGGGGTGGGGGGTAACACAAGGGAGACATGGGCATGAGCGGGGGGTGGGGGGTAATGGGAGACAGGTCATGAGTGAGTAGTGGGGGGAGCAGGGGAGACCGAGGACATGAGCGGGGTGGGGGGAAGGGGAGAGACACACGGAGCATGAGCGGGGGCTGGGGGTAATAGGAGGGAGACACGGGACATGAGCGGTGGGTGGGGGGGAAGGGGAGAGACATGGGGCATGAGCGGGGGGTGGGGGGAGGGGAGAGACACACAGGGCATGAGCGGGGGGTGGGGGAAAGGAGGGAGACACGGGGCATGAGTGGGGGTGGGGGGAAGGGGAGAGACACATGGGGCATGAGTGGGGGGGGAAGGGGAAAGAGACATGGGGCATGAGTGGGGGGTGGGGGGAAGGAGAGAGACACAAGGGGCGTGAGCAGGGGTGGGGGGAAGGGGAGAGAGACACGGGGCATGAGCGGGGGGTGGGGGGAAGGGGAGAGAGACACGGGCCATGAGCGGAGGGAAGGGGAGAGAGACACGGGGCATGAGCGGGGGAGGGGAGAGACACATGGGCTATGAGTGGGGGTGGGTGGGGGGAAAGGAGGGAGACACGGGGCATGAGCAGGGGGTGGGGGGAAGGGAAGAGACACACGGGCATGAGCGGGGGGGTGGTGGGAAGGGGTGAGACACACGGGGCATGAGCGGGGGGTGGGGGGAAGGGGAGAGAGACAGGGGCCATGAGCGGAGGGAAGGGGAGAGAGACACGGGGCACGAGCGAGGGTGGGGGGAGCGGAGAGACACATGGGCTATGAGTGGGGGTGGGTGGGGGGAAAGGAGGGAGACACGGGGCATGAGCGGGGGGTGGGGGAAGGGGAGAGACACATGGGGCATGAGCGGGGGCTGGGGGAAGGGGAGAGAGACACGGGGCATGAGCGGGGGGTGGGGAGGAACGGGAGAGACACGGGGCATGAGTGGGGGGTGGGGGGTAACACAAGGGAGACACGGGGCATGAGCAGGGGTGGGGGGTAACAGGGAGACAGGGCATGGGTGGGGGTAACACAAGGGAGACACAGGGCATGAGCGGGGGGTGGGGGGTAACACGAGGGAGACACGGGGCATGAGCAGGGGGTGGGGGGTAACACAAGGGAGACATGGGCATGAGCGGGGGGTGGGGGGTAATGGGAGACAGGTCATGAGTGAGTAGTGGGGGGAGCAGGGGAGACCGAGGACATGAGCGGGGTGGGGGGAAGGGGAGAGACACACGGAGCATGAGCGGGGGCTGGGGGTAATAGGAGGGAGACACGGGACATGAGCGGTGGGTGGGGGGGAAGGGGAGAGACATGGGGCATGAGCGGGGGGTGGGGGGAGGGGAGAGACACACAGGGCATGAGCGGGGGGTGGGGGAAAGGAGGGAGACACGGGGCATGAGTGGGGGTGGGGGGAAGGGGAGAGACACATGGGGCATGAGTGGGGGGGGAAGGGGAAAGAGACATGGGGCATGAGTGGGGGGTGGGGGGAAGGAGATAGACACACGGGGCATGAGCGGGGGGAGGGGGAAGGGGAGAGAGACATGGGGCATGAGCGGGGGGTGGAGGGGAAGGGGAGAGCCACACGGGCATGAGCGGGGGGTGGGGGGAAGGAGAGAGAGACACGGGGCATGAGCGGGGGGTGGGGGGAAGGGGAGAGAGACACGGGGCATGAGCGGGGGGTGGGGGGAAGGGGAGAGAGACACGGGGCATGAGCAGGGGTGGAGGGGAGGTGAGAGACACACGGGGCATGAGCGGGGGTGGGGGGAGGGGAGAGACACACAGGGGATGAGCGGGGGAAAGGAGGGAGACACGGGGCATGAGCAGGGGGTGGGGAGGAAGGGGAGAGACACGGGGCATGAGCAGGGGGTGGGGGGAAGGGGAGAGAGACACGGGGCATGAGCGGGGGGTGGGGGGAACAGTAGGGAGACTCGGGGCATGAGCGGGGGGTCGGGGTAAGGGGAGAGAGACACGGGCATGACCGGGGTGTGGGGGTGGGGACTTGGGGAGAGACACGCGGGGCGTGAGCGGGGGGTGGAGGGGAAGGGGAGAGACACACGGGGCATGAGCGGGGGGTGGGGAGGAGGGGAGAGACACACGGGGCATGAGCGGGGGGTGGGGGGAAAGGGAGAGACACGGGGCATGAGCGGAGGGTGGGGGGAAGGGCAGAGACACAGGGCATGAGTGGGGGGTGGGGGGTGACAGGGGAGACAGGGAATGGGTGGGGGTAACACAAGGGAGACACGGGGCATGAGCGGAGGGTGAGGGGGTAACACGAGGGAGACACGGGCCATGAGCGGGAGGTGGGGGGGTAACACAAGGGAGACACGGGGCATGAGTGGGGGGTAACACAAGGGAGACACAGGGCATGAGCGTGGGTGAGGGGGGTAACACAAGGGAGACACGGGGCGTGACCGGGGTGGGGGGTAACAGGTCATGAGCAGGGGATGGGTGGGAACAGGGGAGACACGGGGCATGAGCTGGGGGTGGGGGGAAGTGGAGAGAGACACGGGCCATGAGCTGGGGGTGGGGGGAACAGTAGGGAGACACGGGGCATGAGCGGGAGGGTGGGGGGAAGGGGAGAGACACACAGGGCATGAGCGGGGGGTGGGGGGAAGGGGAGAGATACACGGGGCATGAGCGGGGGTGGGGGAAAAGGAAGGAGATACAGGCATGAGCGGGGGGTGGGGGGAAAGGAGGGAGACACGGGGCATGAGCGGGGGTGGGGGGAAGGGGAGAGTCGCACTGGACATGAGCGGGGGTGGGGGGAAGGGGAGAGAGACACGGGGCATGAGCAGGGGGTGGGGGGAAGGGGAGAGACACACGGGGCATGAGCAGGGGGTGGGGGAAGGGGAGAGACACACACGGGGCATGAGCAGGGGGTGGGGGAAGGGGAGAGACACACGGGGCGTGAGCAGGGGTGGGGGGAAGGGGAGAGAGACACGGGGCATGAGCGGGGGGTGGGGGGAAGGGGAGAGAGACACGGGCCATGAGCGGAGGGAAGGGGAGAGAGACACGGGGCATGAGCGGGGGAGGGGAGAGACACATGGGCTATGAGTGGGGGTGGGTGGGGGGAAAGGAGGGAGACACGGGGCATGAGCAGGGGGTGGGGGGAAGGGAAGAGACACACGGGCATGAGCGGGGGGGTGGTGGGAAGGGGTGAGACACACAGGGCATGAGCGGGGGGTGGGGGGAAGGGGAGAGAGACAGGGGCCATGAGCGGAGGGAAGGGGAGAGAGACACGGGGCACGAGCGAGGGTGGGGGGAGCGGAGAGACACATGGGCTATGAGTGGGGGTGGGTGGGGGGAAAGGAGGGAGACACGGGGCATGAGCGGGGGGTGGGGGAAGGGGAGAGACACATGGGGCATGAGCGGGGGCTGGGGGAAGGGGAGAGAGACACGGGGCATGAGCGGGGGGTGGGGAGGAACGGGAGAGACACGGGGCATGAGTGGGGGGTGGGGGGTAACACAAGGGAGACACGGGGCATGAGCAGGGGTGGGGGGTAACAGGGAGACAGGGCATGGGTGGGGGTAACACAAGGGAGACACAGGGCATGAGCGGGGGGTGGGGGGTAACACGAGGGAGACACGGGGCATGAGCAGGGGGTGGGGGGTAACACAAGGGAGACATGGGCATGAGCGGGGGGTGGGGGGTAATGGGAGACAGGTCATGAGTGAGTAGTGGGGGGAGCAGGGGAGACCGAGGACATGAGCGGGGTGGGGGGAAGGGGAGAGACACACGGAGCATGAGCGGGGGCTGGGGGTAATAGGAGGGAGACACGGGACATGAGCGGTGGGTGGGGGGAAGGGGAGAGACATGGGGCATGAGCGGGGGGTGGGGGGAGGGGAGAGACACACAGGGCATGAGCGGGGGGTGGGGGGAAAGGAGGGAGACACGGGGCATGAGTGGGGGTGGGGGGAAGGGGAGAGACACATGGGGCATGAGTGGGGGGGAAGGGGAAAGAGACATGGGGCATGAGTGGGGGGTGGGGGGGAAGGAGATAGACACACGGGGCATGAGCGGGGGGAGGGGGGAAGGGGAGAGACACACGGGGCATGAGCGGGGGGTGGGAGGAAGGGGAGAGACACACGGGGCATGAGCAGGGGTGGGGGGAGGGAAGAGAGACACAGGGCATGAGCGGGGGGCGGGGGAAGCACGGAGAGAGACACGGGGCATGAGCGGGGGGTGGGGGGAAGGGGATAGACACACGGGGCATGAGCGGGGGTGGGGGAAGGGGATAGACACACGGGGCATGAGCGGGGAGTGGGCGGGAAGGGGAGAGACACACGGGGCATGAGCGGGGGTGGGGGGAAGGGGAGAGACACGGGGCATTAGTGGGGGGTGGGGGAGGGGAGAGACACATGGGGCATGAGCAGGGGGTGGGGAAAGGAGGGAGACACACAGGGCATGAGCGGGGGGTGGGGGAGAAGGGGAGAGACACACGGGGCATGAGTGGGGGGTGGGGGGCAAGGGGAGAGACACACGGGGCATGAGCGGGGGGTGGGGGGAAGGGGAGAGAGACACAGGGCATGAGCGGGTGGTGGGGGAACAGTAGAGAGACACGAGGTATCAGCGGGGTGTGGGGAAGGGGAGAGACACACGGGGCATGAGCGGGGGGTGGGGGGAAGGGGCGAGACACACGGGGCATGACCGGGGTGTGGGGGGAAAGGGGAGAGACACACTGGGCATGAGCGGGGTGTGGGGGGAAAGGGAGAGACACACGGGGCATGAGTGGGGGATGGGGAAACAGTAGGGAGACACGGGGTATGAGCAGGGGGTGGGGGGGAAGGGAGGAGACACATGGGGCATGAGCAGGGGGTGGGGGAAGGGGTGAGACACACGGGGCATGAGCGGGGGGTGGGGGGAAGGGGAGAGACACACGGGGCATGAGCGAGGGGTGGGGGGAAGGGGAGAGACACACGGGGCATGAGCACGGGGTGGGTGTGAAGAGGAGAGAGACATGGGGCATGAGCAGGAGGTGGGGGGAACAGTAGGGAGACACGGGGCATGAGCGGGGGGTGGGGGGGAAGGAGAGAGACACACAGGGCATGAGCGGGGGAGGGGGGAAGTGCAGAGAGACATGGGACATGAGTGGGGGGTGGGGGGAAGGGGATAGACACACGGGGCATGAGCGGGGGTGGGGGGAAGGGGAGAGACACACAGGACATGAGCGGGGGGTGGGCGGGAAGGGGAGAGACACACGGGGCATGAGCGGGGGGTGGGGGGAAGGGGAGAGACGGGGCATTAGCGGGGGTGGGGGAGGGGAGAGACACACGGGGCATGAGCCGGGGGGTGGGGGGAAAGGAGGGAGACACACGGGGCATGAGCGGGGGGTGGGGGGGAAGGCGAGAGACACACAGGGCATGAGTGGGGGGTGGGGGGAAGGGGAGAGACACACAGGGCATGAGCGGGGGGTGGGGGGAAGTGGAGAGACACACGGGGCATGAGTGGGGGATGGGGGAACAGTAGGGAGACACGGGGTATGAGCGGGGGGTGGGGGGAAGGGGTGAGACACACGGGGCATGAGCAGGGGGTGGGGGGGAAGGTGAGAGACACACGGGCATGAGTGTGGGGTGGGGGGAAGGGGAGAGACACACGGGGCATGAGCGGGGGGGGAGGGGAGAGACACACAGGGCATGAGCGGGGGGTGGGGGGAAAGGAGGGAGACATGGGGCATGAGCGGGGGGTGGGCGGAAGGGGAGAGACACACGGGGCATGAGTGGGGGGGTGGGCGGGAAGGGGAGAGAGACACGGGGCATGAGCGGGGGGTAGGGGGGAAGGAGATCGACACAAGGGGCATGAGCGGGGGTGGGGGAAGGGGAGAGACACACGGGGCATGAGCAGGGGGTGGGGGGAAGGAGAGAGATATATGGGGCATGAGCGGGGTAGGGGGGAAGGGGAGAGAGACACGGGGCATGAATGGGGGTGGGGGAAACAGTAGGGAGACATGGGGCATGAGCGGGGGGTGGGGGGAAGGGGAGAGACACAATGGGCATGAGCGGGGGGTGGGGGGGAAGGGGATAGACACATGGGGCATGAGCAGGGGGTGGGGGGAAGTGGATAGACACATGGGGCATGAACGGGGGTGGGGGGGAAGGGGAGAGACACATGGGGCATGAGCGGGGGGTGGGGGGAAGTGGATAGACACACGGGCTTGAGCGGGGGGTGAGGGGGAAGGGGAGAGACACACGGGGCATGAGCGGGGGGTGGGGGAAGGGGAGAGAGACACAGGGCATGAGCGAGGGGTGGGGGAAGGGGAGAGACACACGGGGCATGAGTGGGGGGAACGGGAAAGAGAAACGGAGCATGAGCGGGGGGTGGGAGGAACACACGGAGAATCAGCGAGGGGGGACATGGGAGACAAGGGCCATGAGCGGGGAGTGGGGAACAAGAGAGAGACACGAGGGCCTGTGCCTCACTGCCTTTTCCTGGCCGATGCAGCCCACATCTACACTGTGCAGGCAGCAGATCCCGCTCCGATAAACAAAGATGGCGGGCGTCTCTGAAAATAGCGGTTTGGGCTGTAGGTGTGAGTAAAAATGTTTTCCCATTCAGTCTATGGAAAAAAAAAAAGTTTTGGGACCCCCCTATAACTTTGTCCCCCCTGGGCAAATCCTCACCAAACTTTGCAAAAAAATTCAGAGTGGGCCATATACGTCCAGGGGGAGTGAAGTTATAAGCCGCCCAAAAAGTGCTCTTCCTATGGAAACACCAATTTAACCATAACTACATGGTCACTACCGTGGCAATGTAATATATATACATATATACACACCGTGGCTGTGTAGTTATGGTTAAGTTGCTAATCCCATAGGAAGAGCAGAAGAGCACTTTTTGGGTGGCTTATAACTTTGTTCTCCCTAGACGAATCCTCACCAAACTTTGCAAAAAAAAGTATATGGCCCACTCTGAATTCTTTTGCAAAGTTTGGTGAGGTTTGGTCCGGGGGGGGTCCAAGTTATAGGGGGGTCCCAAAATTTCTTTTTTCTCCATAGACTGAATGTGGAAAAAACTTTTCTCATGCCTAGAGCCCAAACCGCTGGACAGATTTTCACCAAATTTGCGGCAGGAGCAGCGGCTTGGTCCCAAAAGCGTGCTTTTGTAAATTTGGTGAAATCCGTCCAGTAGTTTCTTTTAAAACGATCAAAAAGTAGGTCTAAAAAAATGTGTGATATCTATGTCCGCTCTGCGGACACACTTCCCTGTTTGCTCCGCGGACAGGAGACCGATTGGCTGATCGGCTCAGGTCATGTCTACGGACATGTGACGCGTTCGCTGATTGGATGGTAAAGAGCGTGAAGTGCGTCAATTTGTTCCGATGCGCCCGCCATCTTGGATCTGTGTTTGGTGTCCGCGGACATCGTGGCAAAAACATATTAAAAAACACAACATTGCACTTGTCAAATTTATCAAATAATCTCTGGAGAGGTGAGGGCTGATGAGGATGGGATGGGATATGGCTGTAAGAAGCAAAAAACTGGTGTTTTTTTGTCGCGAAAGTCACACGGTACATTTGGAGGTGTTCCACAACATGTGCCTGAAGTACAGGCCACAGAGATTGCATTTCGGCATTCAAGGGATGGAGATGTATAATCATGGAATTGTAGACTTGTAAATATAGATTGTTGCTTCTGCAGTCTGCAACTGCAACCTTACCTTGTGGTATTACAGAGTAATACTACATTCCGAATGCCCGTTCCTCTATATTGTTTATATTGGTTGCCCAATATTTATTAATATTAAATAGAAGCAATTTCGGGTTATTTTACACTCTCAATTAAAACGCTTAATGTTTATAAATTAATGTACTAGTGGTACACCCAGTGCGCGGCAAATAAAGGGCTAATGTGTCTGTGTTAAAATGTAATTAAAATAATAATGGAGTCAGACTGGCGCCCCCTAGAGCCTGGCATCTGAGGCAGCCACCTGCAGTGCCTGATGGACGTGGATGAGAATAACAGTTCTCATGGATGCTGTAAGGCAAGTTGTTGCAAAGTAAGAATGTATTTTGATTCTGAGTGAAGGTCACCAGCTTTGAATTTTTGGTTGCGAGCTAGATAGCCCACGCATCAGACACACAGTATAAGGTTCAATTGTTTTTTGACCTTGAGAGAAAGGGACCACTCCAAAAGGAATTCATTGAAAGGAGGTTTGTAATAATGAAAATATGATAAGGTTATGCATTCCAAAAGTGGGTAAGGACCATGTAAATTCAGTTTGTGAAGAATCGTTGGTGTGAACGCAGTGAGCGTTACGGTCTGAGTTACGCCAAGATAATGGAAATGGTGAATATAATGTAAGTTTGATTTTCGACGATTGTATACCGGAACGAGCATTAACTTATAATTATCTGAAGATTATTTTTGGGTTACATTCTATTCGTCTGTTCTGTGTGGTTTATTGCAATGAAACGCAAGTACAATCTTTGTGTGTAGTTGTCTTTTTAACGTGGTTATGGAGAGTCCAGCATCGCGGTGCATGTAGAGCACCACAGGGTTCACCCAGGTTCAACGCTAATATTTCATTAAAATGTTATGTATGGCCATCTCGAATTGTGTATCACTTTTCACGTTGTTTTCTCTCTGTTGAGATGGTTTGATGTCTGTGCTAATCGTTAGTTTAAACTCTATGCCGAATTAATAAGTCAATAGATAAATTGTAATAAAGTTCGGGTAGTGAGACACATTTTCTGCTTTTTCGAAACAGTTACATTCTGCCATTCTGCGATTGTAATATATTCCAGATGCTAACTGACAGCTTTTTCAATCGGCAGCTCAACATAGTTGTCAACACCTAGATCACAGTGACTCTTTTTTGGGACGATCATCCAGGGCCCATATGCCCTTACGCTGTACTAGCGATTAGGAGTAACATAACATCCTTTATCTTTATGGTGGTGTAGCCCCAAGTTGATGGAGAAGCCCTGGAATTCACTGTGCGACCCAAGCACTTCTTTTACTGCCCCTTGTGTACGCAAAAAGAACAACGCGTGCCTCACGATAAACATTTTGGATCGCGAGCGAAATTAGCAATTTGATTGAATATGGCAATAGTTGGATGTTCTCAGAGCGTTTATTGTGAAATGAAAGTACTTTACAAATTGTACAGTGTTGTTGTTTTCTTTTAAAGTACTGTTTAATATTCCGAATTGTGACGTGCTGTGTTGTGAGACGATGTGTGTTAATTTTCGGGTTCTGCGTCACGTCACGTAGGTGATTATGGGCATGTTTGGCTACGCTGATGAGGAACGTCACCGAGAAAGGTGAATATCACTAGGTTTGGTGATGTGAGGCTCAGGGGCGGGGCATATGATTTAGTAACATCAGGGCATTTTACCTTAGGCAGATGCAGCAATGGATAAGAATAGCACAAGATGGACACGCCCTGCTGCCAGATTTCGTATGTTTATAAAAGAGGAAAAGTGAGGTAAGGTGAATTGGAAATGTTTGCGATAGATCAACCTATGTAAAAAAATACATGGCCAAACCCTTGGGACAATAATATTTTCTGAGCATTGCACTTGTTAAATTTATGAAATAATGTCTGGGGAGCTAAGGGGTGATGAGGATGGGATGGGATATTTCTGACCTGATTTCGAATGAGTTTACAAAGTTTGGTGGGATTTTGTGCAGAGCTTATATGACGATTGTATGTGCATTCATTTGACAGTTTTGAAAAAATAAAACGTGGGTGGATTTCCAGCAAACTTGCGTAAGGTGCATTGGCAAGGATCTACAAGCATGGTTTTGCAAATATGGCAGTGGTTTCTTATTTGACAAGTGTCATAATGTAGTTAAAAAAAATAGCTGTATAACTTTAGTGACTGAGGGGTAGCCTGTGGCCATGGGCAGTGGCCAGATTGTCTGGGTCATGGAATAAGGTCATGAACATAGGATTAAAGTTGCCATGTCCACCTGGGACTGGCTTTGTGGTAAAGTTTCCGAAATTAGGATAGATTTGAAAGGGAAGAAAAATGTGCTTGTGGTAATATGGCCATAGGGTTCTCTTTTTACCTTCTGCAGGCTGCTATGGAAAGCGAAGAGGGGCCCTGTATGGAACCCCGCCTTCCCTTTCCATGGTGGCCATCTTGGAAAAGGATTTTCCTTCCTAATCCTTGTAGGACGAAAAATCCTCTTTTGTAGTTCCCCGGGTTCCCGCTTTGGGAACCTAGGCTGCTAATGGCCTTCATCCTCCATTTCAGGGACTGGAATTGGGGGATAATGGTCCAGAGACCTTGTTATCCACCCTCGCTTCACTTGGGCTGATAACTTGGGCTGCTGGGCCGGTATCCAACGTTCCAATCCCTGGAACAGAGGATGAATGCCCCAATATTTCCATTAGTAAAACACAAAATGCAAATGGAAATGTTGGAAAATCTTATTGAGTCTATGTACTTTACTGAGAAATATAAAGTAGATGGAGCCTCTGCGTTTTTCTTTTTGTTCTATTTTTTAACTGTGAAAGGTGGTTCCTAAAGGAACATTTATTCTGTTTTTGGATGGATTTTTTTGGCAGGAGAGCTTAGAAGGAAAGGTGGGGAGGGAAATGAGGGAAGAGGCAATAACACTAATATGGAGGTGCAGGTGAATAGGGGAAAATGTTGTGCGTGTGTTATTTCTAAGGTAGGGGCAGTGTTTCTCATGCTCCTTGATTACAGCAGTGGTAGTGTCTCTTGGGGAGGAGGGATGGCCTTAGCTGATGCCATTTTAAGATAAATAGCAGTTTTGCTAAAAGTATGTACTGTGTACTAGATTGTTAATGGATGAGTAGGAATAGGTGTTGGAGCTGTGCAGGGGAAATTTTGAAGTTGAAAGTTCCTAGATCAGTAGAAAATGCAGTTCCAAACTGTCCGCGAAGCACAGATCTTATTGTAAAGTGCATAGGGGTTCTTGGGCACGTCATCATGCTGCGCGCCAGCATATGATCATGTGGCACTCTCCGGAAGGTCTGCAATGAAGTCAGATGTTCGTAGACATTATGGTTAAGTTGCACTAATAAAAACCTATGAAGTTCAGTAAAAAAACTTTGTTAAAGGGACATTATGGTTAAGTTGTGCTACTAAAAACCTATGAAATTCAGTAGAAAAACTTTGTTAAAGGACGTTATGGTTCCAAGTAAAACTGAAAACCCCCTGAAATTCATCAGTTATGGTAAACTAAGCAACCATCACTCGCACCGCCACTGTGCACTGCTAAGACTAACACCCAAGACATCAAAGATGACATCGCAAATATCATTGATGACATCACTGATGACATCACATGTGTATTTACTTTTCATACAAGTGGTTGTGAATGTAATGTTGGCAAAAAAGTATCAGGGATTATCAGGAGATGTGTAATAAACTACTTACTTCATTACACAAGGTAGTGTTCTAAAGAACATTGCATTGCAGTGTTCTTTCTAGTACAGGACCCTACTCATACAGAAATGTAGGTATTGGCTGCAGCATACACCACAGAGGTGCTATATGTTTAATTTTCCAAAGTTATATAAAAAAACGTTGAATGCTTTTGTATCAGACTTTTCCGTACTGTGAAACATGTACTAAGTAGCTAATAATGCATCACTTACTACATATTTCTACTAATACACACAAAACATGAATAGACTACAATGCATACAAATATGGGGCTTATATATGGAGAGTAAAGTAAGCAAACAATAGGCAGTATCATTAGCAATGGTGTGTAATCTACATGATTGCATTGACGCACAAAAATGATTGCAATGTTTCAGGCCTGCTTCTTCCCCTATATATATACATCATAAGATGCAATTAAATTCTAAGGAAAGTAGTGTAAGAACATGTGAGAATAGCAATATCTATCAATATAATACCTTTTGAAAGTTAAGTTTCTGACTGTCAATAAATAAAATCACCTGGCCTAGATATAGCAGTGAACAAAAAAGAAGGGGCTAGATTTGTGATGTCATCAGTGATGTCATCAATGATATTTGTGATGTCATCTTTGATGTCCTGGGTGTTAGTCTTAGCAGTGCACGGTGGTGGCGTGAGTTATGGTTGCTTAGCTTACCATAACTGGCGAATTTCAGGGGTTTTTCGGTTTTACTTGGAACCATAACGTCCCTTTTACAAGGTTTTTTCATTGATATATATATATATATATTTAACATTATTACATGGCCTGTGGTAGCGGCCATGTAGTTATTGTTAAGTTGCTCATCTCATAGGAAGAGCACTTTTTGGGCGGCTTATAACTTCGTTCCCCGTGGACGAATCCTCACCAGCGTTTTTTTGTTAATTTGGTGTAAATCAGTCCACTATTTTTTTTTAAATGACCAAAGCGTAAGGCAAAATAAATTGTGATATCTCCGTCCGCTCCGCTTACACATTTCCCTGTTCGCTCCACGGACAGGACACTGAATGGTTAATCGGCTTGCGTCATATCCGCAGACAGACAACGTGTTTGCCGATTGGCTGAAGTGAGGCGTAAGGTGCATCGCATTTTTTCGATGCGCCCGCCATTTTGGATCCGCAGATATTTGTCCGCGGACAGCGCATCGGTGAGCAGAGGCAAAATGCAATTTTGGGGAGTGTGTTGGTGTGTAGGAGTGCTTGGGGAGGTTTGGGGAGTAAGAGATGGGTCAAATACTGTATTTGTTTAGGTGGCAGGTGCCCCTGATATGTTCCTCACGTCCGCGGTCACCACGGCTGTCTGCGGACATAATAAATGCACTACTAGCTATTTTACTTTAGTATGATGTTGGTTTTGGGTTGTTAATAGAGCAATGATTGTAATTAATATTCCCTATAAGCAGCCCACATACCACAGTCAAAATGTTTGGTAGCATAGGTGTGTCATGCTGCTTCGGCCATGCGCCCAAGTCTCTAGGCCCTGGCCACAACCACCGCAGCATGACACACCTATAGAATCAAACCCCCATCATATATCCACAGCCCAAAAGTTTGTGTACTGTTTTATTTGTAGAGTTTGTATATGAAGTTTTGGCTAGGCTATGCAGTTACGATTGTAGAGTTTGTTACAAGGACTGTGGCATAGGATACCCATGGAAGTAAACATTTTGGATTGTGATGTATGGTTAGAGGTTTGCTTGAATGGGTGTGTTATGCAGCGGTGTTTGTGAGTCCATATATTGTATACTTACTGGTTGAGTTTTTTGTGGTTGAATGCTGTTTTTTCATGACATGGGTAATTGGAGCAGACATTCTTTTTCGATCTCTGTGATGAAGGAAATGATCATATGTTAGTGTAGGTAGTTCATAATAAGTTATTGCATTGCATAAAAGACATTTCTGTATTTTCTTTACCCTCAAATTTAGTACTTTACAAGTACTATAGTTCAAACCAGTGTACTGCACAATTTGCTCAGTTTCTGTGTTTGTTTTCTAAATCATTGGGTCTGTGGGAAAAAAAATCCATGCCGGATTAAAAAAAACCTTCTATGTTGTGGTACAATATATTTCTTTCATTGTTTTACTGTTTATTTCTTGTTTCTTGCTAATCTATCTGTTGGTTTGTTGCAGATTTTTGGGGCAGTTAGATACATGTTGGCATATTCTAAATGTTTATTTCTACTTTTATGCTATTCATCTATCTGTTGGGTTGTTGCAGATTTTTTGGGGCAGTTAGATACCTGTTGGTGTATTCTAACTGTATATTTGTTTGATTTTATTTGTATTTTTGTATTTTATTGAATTTATATAGCCCTTTAACCTAAAGTGCTTTACGTGAGAACAGGCAAAAATACAACAAGCATAACATGGCAATTGAATCACAACTCGAAAACAGTATAAGGAACAATTTACAATATTGCTGAGGTGAGGAGGGAGTAGAGAGGGACAGGTGTGCGAGGGATTGGGAGGTATTAGTGGAAGTAAGAGCGAAAGTAAGAGGGAATGCAAGAAGGTGTGAGGAAGAAGAGAGCAAAGAGTAAGACTAGATGAGAGCCGGGGTGGGATAAAAGGGGGTAGGGAGGATGGAGAGGGTAAGGAAGAGCAGGAGTGAGAGGTATTTATATCTGTTTGCTTGTTTCAGAATCTTAGGGCAGTTAGATACCTGTTGGCATATTCATATATAGGTTACGTATTAAATTTTGATTTTAAGAATATTAAGTAAGCGTTTACAAGATTTGCTGGTAATCTCTGCTTTAGAGTAATGGTACTATCATTACATTCGAACCATCCAAAAATATTTCTTATATATGCAATGTAGTTACCTGCATTGGTTGTGGCTCCTGCGTGGTAGATTATACCTATTGTTGTGAAGGGTTTCTTACCAAGTGATACTTGACCATGTGTGAATCCACTCAGTTTACAGTTGTTTTTGGTACCATCTGTATTGTAAGGTAAAAGCATTACTATTACGTATTTACTATGTGTCTGTATTTGTTAGGTGGAGCGATTACCTGAATTGCAGGTAGTACATAATCTGTGATGGTTTGCATTTTGTACAAGTTGCTGAACTGGAATGGATTCACAGTTAAGTATGGATACATACACAAAGTGTTCATTAGGGACTTGTTCCTGTGCCACATGGCTGCAGAGAGTGCATGTATGTTTCCACATGTATGAAATCTGGAAGATTTCATTTATAGGTATGTTTTTGTTTTCCATTACTTGTAGTAAGTACATTTGAAATTCTTGTGGATCTTCTTGTGAGTTTATAGTGAATTTGACCATTGCAGCACAGTAGTCCAATTATTGTCTTATTCCATTAACACTGTAAGAGTTGTTGGGATTGTTGGTTGCATTTCTATGAAGGACTAACATTTGCAAACACAATTGGTATGTACTGTGTAAGTAAATGTTGTCAATAATTGGTGGCAATTGGAATAGAATATTGATTGCTACATTTGCGTAGCAATTTACACTAGTTGTATTTGAAAATTTGAATGGACCTGACAGTTCTGTGTTGAAGTCATTTGTTCGGAGTGTGTGTTGCTTCTTTGAAGAAGTAGTTGAGTTACTTTGAGCAGTAGATTCTTCTTTGGTTGTGGTACTTGATGAAGTATTAGCTTGTTTTACTTTCTTTGGAGGAATTGCAGTGAGATCCTGTATCGTTTCAGTTTGAAGTAGTTTTCTTTAACAACGTTTTGCTTTTTGCAGAACAGGATAGGTCTTTAGATGGGGGTGTAGAGTGAACGCAGTCTATTGTATTCTAGAATGCAAGGAATATCAGCATTTACTTTACTTGCATCAAAGTTGATTAGAAATAGCCCGTCAAGTGTACGTAAGCATGATAGTGCTACATAGCTCATGTCTTCTTTAAAGACTGTGCTACCAATATCTATCAATGCTTTATCTAGGGTAAGAGCTTGTGATTTGTGAATGGTAACTGCGTATGCTAGAGTTAGTGAAAATTGTTCTCTGCGTACATACATGTCTCGAAAAGAAGGAAGCGGGCTGTTGAGCGTTCTATCCTTTTAACTTCTGATAGTTTGTCAAAGAGAATATTGACAAACTGAATATTGTTGTCACGTGGGTATGTTTGAAAGTCAACAACTGTACCAAGTGCTCCATTAACTAGTCCTTGCTCACGTCATGGTTACGTTTAAGCATTACTCTACAGTTTAAAGATAATTTTAACATTTTCTCCAAACCAGCTGTGTTGTAGATAGAGTTTTCTAAGGTATTTAGTCTTGCTGTGTCTTGTTGACACATGGGTAGTGTCATACCATGTGCGTCCAGTTTATCTGTGGAGCAAATTTCAATTATTGGTTGCATTTCTTTTTTCAACATTGTTTCATTGAATTTTGAACAGCTTGCAAGAGTTGGCATCATGGACATACAATTGACATTTTTGTGTGTTAATTGTTCCATGACATCAGTAGCACATGTGTTATGGCCATAGAGTGCATGGATGTGCCTGGTTTTTAATATTTATTGTGCTTCTTGAGATAGTACACCAACTGTAATACTTTTTAAAATGTTGACGTATGTGAGGTCTGCAGACTGGCGCATGTTTTCTGTTAATTCTCTGTATTGGAAATGTTGCTAAAGGTTGATATTTCCTATGCTGCCAAGAGTTTTACAGCACAGTTTGTGCCCTAAGGTTTTAAAAATAGGTTCACCTTTCACTTGTGTCAATTGAAAAAGATCTCCGAAAACAATAATGTTTTTTCCTCCAAAGAGCTCTTCATAGTCTGTTTTGAGTACCTCTTGTAATCTGAGGTGAATCAAAGCCAACATTAGGTTGGAGACCATGCTCACCTCATCTATTAGTAGCATTTTCATTTGTTTCAAAACTCTGCATAGTTCCATTGCAGCTTCTGTAGAAAGTTTGTAATAGTCACATTTTTTTGGTGTTCTACTGGAAGGAGTAGTAATCGCTGTAAAGTGACACCGCCTATGTTGTATGCAGCTAAACCTGTGGGGGCAGTTACAACAGTTGACAGTTTGTTGTTTGTCAATTTTTGGAGGAACTTGCTGATGATTTTGATTAAGAATGTTTTTCCTGAACTAGCTTAACCACTCATGTATAGCAGTATAGGTTTGTAGTCTTGGCAGGTACAGTTTTTATTTTCATGTTGCACACCATGTTTAATTTGTTTTGTTACTTCTTGGAAAATGCTACCCTGTTCATTGTTCAGTTGTGATTTCAGTACAACAAAGTCTTCTGTAGCTTTTTCATACTGACACATGGTGTTTTCTACTTCTGTCATGGCTAATTTTGCCTCATTTGCTATTAGTGGCTGTCCAAGTGGTTCTTGGCTTCCTGTTACAGAAGGTTGACTACTGTTGGCAGTGTCCACTTCTAGTTGGGCCTGGAGTTCTTCTTCGTGTTGCTGTTCATTATGCAACATTGTTTGGCACTGTGTAAAGTTTACGTCTTTTATAGTGCTTTCATTTGCTTTGAAAGCATCTTCATAGAAGTCATATGTATCCATTAACTCTTCTTCTTTTCTCCATGGTTTAAAAATGTGTAGCACGGACATGTAATACAGGTCTTTATGTGTAGGAGTTTTAAATGACAATTTGATATGATTGATTAAGCTGTAATTGGTAAGTTTCACTAAGCTGCCGTCACAATTTACAACTCTGTATCTACCTTTCTTTTCATCTGGTTTAATATTTTTGTGTGAGAAGTTTTGTGCTACGTGGTAGAGACACATGGTTTCCAAAGTGGTACTCCTGTTTGGGTAGTATGTGTCTAGTAAATTGTTTTTCAAAATGTCTTGGCTGTTGGGATCATTTTTGGTTATTGTTTCTATGTCCTCATAAGATTTGAGATGTCTTTTTCTAGATTTAGCAGGACCAAGACTTAGCCAAACTATATTGTCAGATTTTCCATACAAGGCAGTAACGGTTAAACCATCTGCAGCTTCATAACAGCCACATTCTCTATGAGAGAGCATTTGTATGCCTACGCTGTACAATTTCTGTGATAGTGTTTTGTCAGATGATATGTCATCCCAGAGGTCCTGAAGCCTGCTTTGGTTAAGTAGGCTGTGACATATCATGCAACTGCAGTGGAATTGTCTGCAATGTACTGCACATCTATTTTTGCATTCCATAGGAGGGCAATTATTGCATTGTAATCATTGATGTATTTTCCTGTTCTTTTTATGTAATATGTGTTCTTAGGTGATTTACCTTTGACACTATGTCTGACTGAAGACATGAAGTTGTTTACTTGACCTGTTGCTGAAACTGGTCTAGGGAAACCAAAGCAGCATTTGGTGTAGTATTTTCCTTTGTTTTTATATTTGCAATGACAATATTTCCACATTTGCGTCTTTGAAATTGTAAAATTTGTGCATGAAGGTCACTATGTGTTGTTTGTGAAGGGATTTCACAAGTGACATATTTTTGGGTGAACTGCAAAACAGTGGCATCACTGTCTTGACCAAAGTTAGGAGAATCTTTAATCCATTATAGCATGTGGATGTGTGGTGCTCCTCTGGCTTGGTATTCTTTTCTCCAAAAGAAGTGTTGACCTTCTCCGAGGGGAGGAACAGTCTTATTACAAATAAAGTGTAGCATAGCAATGAAGCGATGATGGAAATATCTTGATACATTTGCAGGATCTAGAGAGCAGAGTTCTCCTGGTGTTTTTATATCTATGTTTGCTTTGTTTTTGTTTGCCATGCGTAGGAAATGGTGTAAATCTTCCCATGCATATTCTGCACAACTTAATGTAACAAACCAAGTGGATGGGCCAAGGTTTCTTATCATACAGCGTACATCTCCATGACGTCGGAACCAGTATTCTTTTGTACAACGCATGTTTGCTAAAAGATTTCTAATACTTGACTGTAAAACCTCATCTTTTTCTTGCACTTTTTGTAATAATTGCATAGCTGACATATTTTGAAAATGGGTACCTGCTATTAATGTGTGTGCAACTCTGTGGCATAGTGTTGCTAGTTCACTTTCAAAGAGAAGGTGGAATATGTATTCCACATGTTGTGTGAATCTGGGTCGTCAGAATACATTAGTAAACAGCGATATTCTGATGCTTTTATCTGTGTGGGTCTATCATCGCACCTTCCTCCTTTTCCAGTAGGAAAGAGTAGAGGAAAGGCCTGTGCTTCTATACTTTTTTCCCATATGCTGATTGGAGATCCTTAGGCTTGTCACATTTGGTATGTTTCCAATGCATCATCTATAGTGTCTTTAGAGTGTAAAGGATGAATTGTATAATGGTCTAAAATATTGGATTCTGTAGCAGGATTTCGGAGTTGAAATTGACCAGTTTCTGGTGACTCTTGAATTATTTCAATGGTTTCTCTCAGGTTTTCATCAATATTAATTTCTTTGTAGTATTCATTGTTGTTTTTTAGATATTGCAGGGCTCGTCTAACTTTATGTAAGTCCATGAGTTGGTGCCAATTGTTTTTGTCTTTTGTAGGTACGCCATTTACTAAGACAATTAAAGATTCATCTATTGGCCGTTGCACTCCTAGAGTTTGTACATTTTCTTTGAGATCTAATGGTAAATAAACTGCTTTGCCACAAATGCCTTTCACTAATTCAGTGGGAGGTAATTTTGCTGTTTTTGGTTGAAGGCGTATTATTGCTTGAAATGGGTGCACTGTTTGAATTATGATGCTCTCATATAAATTTAGTTGTTGCAGGGGTTTTGGTGGTGGGAATAATTCCAAGTTATTTGTGATAGCACGTGAAGGTGTTTGGTTGTTGTCAAGTTTGGCAGTGCAGCAATTGCAAAGTATTAAGGGGTCTTTAATTTCGTATTTGTTTTCTGCTATAAGGTAGAGAGCTAATAGGAACCATTTTGAATCTTCATTGGCCCTCATTACGACCCTTGCGGAAAGCGACTGACCGGAGCGCCACAGCGTAAATAGCGTTTCCGCCATTGCACGAAGGAGCAAAGTGCGGCCCATTCCGACCCATCGGGCACGAGCACCACGCCACGGCGGAAGTGCAAAGTCCGCGATGGCGGAAATGACCCCAAAACGGCCCACACCGCCGCCGTACGGCGCCCTAGGTGCAATACCGCCACCCCTCTTAGCGGTCACCGCAGTGTGCGCCTACCGGAAAGTACGGTGACCGGAAATATACGGAAACGGAAGTTAAAACATGGGCCCGGAACGGGAAACATCCCGGCGTACACCTATAAAACCACTAAAACCACACAACCACCAAAATCACTACCCTGAAACACACCCCAACCCGTCACCCACCCTAGCGAAACCAAGACAAATGGGAAAAGTAGCGAAGAAAGCGTGCGACCGCAAGCGGCAGGTCCACTTCCCCCGCGAGGAACTCACCGTGCTAACAGAGACCCTCCAGGAGAATGCTGCCGTCGTCTTCTCCACGCAAATGACCAGAACGGCACTTGCAAACAAGAAGACCATATGGGCTCAGGTGGCACAGCGGGTAAGTGCGGTGGGGACCGCACCCCGCACCCCACAGCAATGCCGCAAGCGATGGGACGACCTGCGGATACGCGTCCGCAGCATACTCTCTGCCAACCGCAACATTGCCACAGCCACCGGGGGAGGTCCTGAATCACCCATCAAGTTGACCCCCTGGGAAGAAATCTGTGCCTCCACCATCGGAATGGAGAGCATAGAGGGAGTCGGAGGGATGGAGAAAGGAGTGCAGACATCCGAAGATTCAGGTAGGTGTACCAGATAAAACAATGCCAAATCCACACAGTCCATCCATGTGAAGTACCATGCGTCCACATAGTGCAACAGAAACACATGTCCAGGAGAACGGCCACACACATCGGCCTGATAGCGCACGTTAAAACCCACAATAAATACATAAATAATTAAAAACCCCTAATACACGCACTACACGTGCAGCAGGCACACCCTAACTGCAGGCTGCCAAACAACTGCACCCTCACTCCACACACAAATCAAAGCACCTCCAAGGACCCGACCCAAATCACCCTCAGGTACCACCCCAGAGCATGTGATACAATGCCATTCCAATTCCCACAGACCCATCATTAACCCTCGCCCTCCTTTACTCCACCACAGGGTCCGATCCAAACGACGAGCTACAGGACACCCCTACCAGCACACCTGCAAAGAGGGCCAAGACCAACGGCCAGAGACCCTCCACCTCAGCTGCACGCATCAAGACACGGCAGCAGCACAAATCAGGTGGCAGCACAGAGGAGGGAACATCAACAGGCACCCCAGCAGCCAGCATGCCCACAACACCACCACCACAGGTCCCCCCAATGGATGCCACAGAAGGCACTGCCTCTGGTGGCAGCAGCACCATAGGTGACACCCCATTGATGGCAGCATGCTCCGACACAGAAAACGGGGATGTCGAAGTCAGATCCATCCATGACCTGTCCCAATCCCCCTGTCTGTCCCATCCCGTACAACATGAGGATACCACGCAGGGGCACCCACAAGACAACGACTGGCCATCCCCCACAAGCCCTGTGGCAAGGCAACATGAGGACAACAGCCCCTCTGTGACACCCCCGCAAATGGGCATGGCCCAGCAGAGGCAACAGTCCCTCGACAAGTTAATCGTGCAACAGCAGCAAATGGCCACGCTCCTCAAGGACCATGCCGATGAATGTGGGGGCACTAAGGCAGACATAGAAACATCAACTGAGACACTTAGGGCAGAAATGGAGAGAGGCACAGAGACGCTAAGGGCACAAATGGAGAGAAGCACCGAGAGCCTGAGGGGGGAACTGCATGCGACGTCCAAAGACGTATGTGCCGAACTTGCCGCAGTGCGCCGTGTGCTCACTGAGCTCTCGCAAACCCTTAGGGACATGCATGGACGTGAGCAGGCAGACACATCATCCGTTGCAAGTTCCGTCCAGGGCAGCCCCCAACGTAGATCTGGAAGGAACCTGCGCTCCACAGGCAGGGGTGCCCCTGATACCCGCAGAGGGGGCTTGCAATAGCGACAGCCCACTGACAATGAGCATCTTTGGACACTGGGGTTCGGGGGGGAGGTAGGAGGGTGGAGGGGGTGTGTTGGGCTCACTTGGGTGGCGGGTCGATAGGGTGTTCAACATGACATCACATATGCCATATAAAGTGCACGATCAACCAATGAGATGTGTGGACATTGATTTTTGTGTACTAGGCCATCATAGGCGTACAGTCCATATTGTGCATGTCCCAGACACGCACAGTGCCACGAGTCCCGTGTCCATGTATCAGCCACCAGGCGTGAGTGCTAGAAGCATACATCAATGAGATGCTGACGAATGTCACGGGCCTCCGGTGCCTCGCAGACTCCATGAGGTGCTGCCACATCCCCACCCTCATCATGACCATCATCAGGTGCTTGCAGTTCTGCGTCAGGGGGCATGGGCACATTTCTACGTACGCACATGTTGTGGAGCATGACACATGCCATCACCATCTTTGCAACCTTCTCATGGCGGTACAGGAGTGCCCCGCCAGACCTGCTGAGGCAGCGGAAACGAGTCTTCAGTAGGCCGAATGCCTGTTCAATGACTACACGGGTACGTGAGTGGGCATGGTTGTATTCCTCCTCATGCTGGTCCCGTGGGTTCCGGACTGGTGTGAGGAGCCATCTCTTCAGTGGATATCCAGCATCACCTGTATGTGGACGAGAAACCTATGATGTGGAATGCCATTGATACGTACGCACACCCCCCCCCCCTTCCTGCCAGGTCATTGCCAAATCACATTCCCCACATAATCATGCATGTAATGAGACTCACCGAGTAGCCAGGATCTGTTCCCTGCGTGTCGCTCCATGTAGCGTGGTATTGTAGAGTTCCTCAAGACCATAGAATCATGGGTAGATCCAGGGAATCGGGCACAACAATGTGTAATGATCCTGTTGGAGTCACACACCATTTGTACATTCAGGGAATGAAATTGTTTTCTGTTGCGGTACTGGGCCTCCATTGCATGTGGGACGACCAATTCCACATGGGTGCAGTCGATGGCACCAATGCAACCCGGTATGCCGGCAAGTGCATGGAATCCCACTTTTGTGTTGGTAATTTCCTGCTCCGAGCGTGGTAGAGAGATGTAGTCGTCTGCGTGCTGCAGGAGGGCATCGAGCACTTGCAATAGTGTCCGTGAGAACAGTGGCTGAGAAATGCCATGCAACTGTCCGACTGTGTGCTGGTAGGTGCCTGTGGCCAGGAAGTGGAGTACAGACACCACCTTCAGTAGGGGTGGGATGGCGGTTGGGCTATCTATCATGCTGACAAGGTCAGCCTGTGTCATGTCCACAATGGCGGCTATGGTGTCCCGGTCCAGACGGTAGAGGGTGTGGATCTGCTCATCAGTGAGGTCGAACGGATGTGCTCGGAGGCGTGGGATTGCGGGCTGCCTGCGTGGTGGTAGTGGCTGTGCTGGCGGCCCTTGCTGGCCCTGCCTTGCCCTCCTCCTCCTCCTGCGTCTCCTTCGTGCGGCCGGTTGCAGTTGGTGTTCGTCTTCTTCTTGGAGTTGGAGTAGTTGCAGTGCTATCATGTCCCCCAGGGCCAACATCGCGAGTCCTGCCGGTAGCATTTCGGTGTGGTTGTGGGAGGAGACTGGCTGTGCAATTTATGTGTTTTCAGGCTGTATGGCCTCCACCTGTGGTGATTAATTCCACCTGTGCAAGCTGCTCTCCCCTTTGGCCGAGCACGTCCCGCGCACAACGCTGCAAATCTGGGAATGGCATCTTGCTATTGCAATCATGTATTTGTACCCGATGGCCGTGTAACATTGGTTGACATGTTCATTCTGCTGTGGTCCCATTGTTGCACATACTATCTGTGCAGTCGCGAACAGACTTGTGAAGGGTCAGTGGAACGTAGTACTCGAGTAACGGTGGGCCCTCATGCATCACTTTACCGAGTTGCAATGACGGGCGGGGCGTCCCATTTGTGGGTGAAGGCAGTTGACATTTTCACACACAGCCGCACTCGATGGAATAATTTGTGATTTCAAACGGCCACAGATGCCTTTTCGGCGTGATGTTGCAAATGTGGAATTCCAAGGGCGGCGCTTTCGGTTTCCAGCTAGCGGCGAGGAGATGCCCACAGGTCTGACTGCAAATTTAACGTTCTGTTGTTCAATGTCCTTGAGACAGGGCCCATGGCGAGGGAGCAATGATTGATATGAATAGTTTGGGATGCGCAATTGCTACGTGGGCGATGAGGCCGGCCGTTCCCAGATACATGTTACTTCACAACACCGGAATTACGGGCTGGGGCACTGTGGATTTTGCAGGCTGCATAACGCACAGACTCAATGGATGTTTCTAATGTTATGTGAGTAATTATTCAGGCGTTTTGATTCCGGGATGAGGGAATGATGTATGGATGCATGGGCAGGTGATTTGATACAGAGTTTGCCATGTACAGGGCTTCTTGGGATCTATCCGGCTCCCCTACGCTATGTGATGCAGGGCTGCCATGGTGGGACCATCGTCTATCTGGCCTTGTTGAGCCCTCCCTGTCTCGACACGCCCTCAGACACTTGTGTCCATGCACATTAACATTCCCATCTGATGGATTCTGTTTTGACAGACGCATGCACAGGTACACTCGTTTGTGATGGTGTTTGCACCTCGATATAGATGGTTAGGAGTCGCAAGTGGTTTTGGGGTGGTGATGATCCTTTGGAGTGGGCTAGCATGCATATGGCTGTGGATTTCGTGTGATCATTGAAGTGAGTTGTTGGAATGTAGTTCTGATGGCCATTCTGTTCTTTTTCTTTTCTTTTGGTTGACAGGTATCTCCTCCCCTTTTGCCACTGCCATCTGTATGCCACTCCTGCAGATGGGTTTTACTCCCGACACCTGCTGCTTCGTGTTAATCAGTGGAGCAGCATTACGATCTTATGGGACGATCGCCAATGGCCCACATGCCCTTACGCTGTACTGGTGGCTCGGAGCAACATTTCGGCCTTTCGGCTGGACTAGTGCCTCCCCATTGGGACGGCCCTGCGGTTCTGTGCGCTTCCATGTTGCCTTTTCGTACGTGATTGTGGCTCTGTGTACCATGAGGGAACAGGACGACACACAAGTAGTGGCTGGTCATTTCTTGCGGATGCAGCCCACAATGGTGATTGGTGTTTAGGAGTTCATGGCCTGATGGCTGTATGGGCTTGGTGACTTTGATGTGCATTAAATTTCTATTCTGATTTGGCCCGTGTAGCGTTTTTCTTTGCAAGTGATGTGGCATATGCCTATTTGGGGGGCGATGTATTGTGAGGAGATCTGCATTGGGTTCCAGCTTCGGAGTTTAGTTGCGTGGTACTGTACTGGGCGCGTTTGCCTACTAAGCCCGTGAGGTCAGGGATGGGGGCTGCCAATATGACAGTTTGAATGTTGTCATGCTCAGGGGCGGGGGATTGGGTTTTGTGTAACAGATGCCGGTCAGCCAGGTGGACTGGTGGAATGATGTGATTCTCGGAATATGACTGGTCACAGGTGCCTGTGTTTGCGTGCGTTTCTTGGTGGGGGACTGTGGTCATGTCCATTGGGATGGCTTCTGTGTTCGTGCCATCTGTGCCCTGCAGCTCCCATTGGCCCCTCTTGTGTTTCTTTTGTTCGTTGCCATGCATGGGTGACTTGTACATTTCAATGGTTGCATTGTGGCTTCATTGCACCTACGGGGAGTTGTACTTTGTGGGCAGGGAGCGGTGTACAGGCACTCAGTGGGGCCGTTTACGGTTGATTCGCGATGCCGTACTTCTCACCATGGCGGAATGGTACATTACGCCATGCCTGATGGCGTTAGGTACATGTCCGCTAGGGTCGGAATTGGCGTACCGTTGCGCCATGGTGGTGTTTGCGGTTTGGCATGGCGCGCGCGCGCGTGCTTGGTGCAGTTAGCGTTGGCGTTCACTACGGTGTCGCTAATGGCTTCGTACTTTGCGGTGACGGGTCATAGTCGCACCGAGCGCTATTCGATGGCGGTATTGCATTTCCGCCATCGTTTTCCGATTTCCGCAAGGGTCGTAATGAGGGCCATTGTCTTCTATTTTGTAAGTTATGTCTACAGTTTTTGTGCTACTTTTATAAAAAAAAGTCCTGCAGCAACACACACACACATGGTTTGGTACTTCAGCAGAGGTGCTTTTAAACTTTAGTATTACTTTTTTGTATGTGTTTAATAGAAGGTCGCTATTTGTACAGTAGTTGCTAGTTTGTTGTAAAGCTATTGTAATTTGTAAGTGGCTTTCACTTCCAAAATATTTTCTCTGGATATGCTCTATTTGTTCGAGTACTTGTTTGGCTATACCATGTAGAATATTGTTATTAAAATTGGCTAGTGCTAAAGCAGGACTTTTAGCATAGTAGAGTTTATGGACCAGATTTCTTATAGTTGAATGATGTGTTTATATCATTTTGATATGATGGAAGGTGCTTTTGCAAATATGTCCTGAAATGCAGGCTAATGAATGTCCTTGTAGTCCTGTGTATTTGCACACTGGACAGGCATCCATATTTTGTAGTTCTTTCATTTTGAATTTGTCTTTGCTTTTTACATACTGATTGAGGAACTGGCGTAAAGATTTGAAAGATTTTTTGGCAATGTTACACATTGATGTGCACAGCCATTTGTAGACTGGACGTTTTGGTCCAGTAGAATGGAGAGGTGATACTGAGTTTTCTATGGATATTTTTGAGAGCAGAGTTTCTTGTTCCATAATGGTGTTATTAAGTTTTTCATACCCTCGTCCACTGCTATGTATGGTAATTGGGTTTGTTTGCTTTTGTTTATATGCTTCTTCATTAAAATATGGTTCTGTGCTCGTGGTGTGACTCCATTCATCTCCACAGATGTTTAAGAATCTATTTTTGTTGATATTCCGTTTATTGAGAAGTCTGTTTTGTAGTTTAGTTGTTAGTTTTGTTAGTGGTTTCATTCTGTTTAAAAATAAAATAAATTACTTCCTTTTGAGAAGGATTGCACTGTCTATGAGAGCAACTAGGATGAATTTTCTACGGTAGGTTTTAAGGGTTGTGCATGATTTCTCTCCTGTTTTTATAAGGTTCTGCAGGACTCTGTGGCGGAACATTGTTTGTAAAAAAAAACTTTTGGTATGGTTACTTGCCACTACATCAAGATTTATAGGTGCAGCATTAGAAGTAGTGGTAGCTGAAGTCTTGTTAATCACTTTCTGTTTCATTTTACATTTTGATAGAGGAGGCAAAGTTTCTGTACTGGAAGCTTGTTTTGTTTTGCTTAATGACTGTATTAGCTGTTTTGTGTGAACTTTTTGTACAAAATCTGCTAGAGATGGATGCTTATTTTGGACACTTTCATTTTTATTTGCTCTACTCTGGGTTGCTTTCTACTGAGTTGCTTTTTGGTAGGCATTATTTGGGGTCTGTTGTAGAAAAAAAGAAAGTGTTGGTTGGTCTGTTGTGCAGTGTGTGCGTGCTTTGTGCATGAGTGTCTGAGTATGATGGTAAGGATGTTTGTGGAGGTGTGTGATTGTACAATGGGCAGCTACATCAAGTTGGGAAGGCTATTCTTGTATTTGTGTGTTACTATACTGGGTTTCAGATGACAATATAAAGTATGCAGCTGGTAAGGGCAAGCACTAATACTACATCTAATGGTAGAGGGTTAATACACTTGTTTACTCTACAATACTAAAATGTTAGTGTGTTTGTGTAACGGTTAGAATATTATGTTAGTATTGTACTTACTTTTTTGTATGGAACGAGTAGGTTTCTTCTAAGTTCTTGTACGTACTTCAGACGCTGTTGCTTTTCAGGAGAGTGGTCTTCACTGCAATTCTAAAAGAAAGAAGTTAGTGAATATGTGTGTTTATAGCACTTTTTTAATGTAGACATTGTTTTTTTTTTGCTTTTTGTGGTAGTAGTGTTTTCTTATAATTGAGCATAGTATGCACATGCACTTTCCTTTGACTATGTGCATCCTTTATATTTATCTGTTAGTTGAATATGTTTTACAAATGAGTATAATAATAAAAGTATAGAGCACACTTGTTTTTTTAAGGCTGTGTTATTGGATTTTAAGAGATAGAAGAAATAATCATATGCATTTTTTGCTATTTTTACAGGGTAAATGGCAGAGATTGTACAGAAAAGCATGCAATGTATGCATTTGTGAAGGCATGGGAAACAAAGCTGAAGGATTTGATATAGAGGCAGTGGTGTTGTTTCATTTGGGAGCCTTTCTAATGATTTTGTCTGTGTGTGTGCATGAATGAAGATGCATGAACTCATCCTGGCTACGTGTAATTTTATAACACACTAGACAGCATTTTTCATAATTATACTGTTTTTTCTCCCATCTTTTAATATAAATAGCATTCTTTTAGATACCTGTGTGTGTAAACAAACATTTGGAGAGCAAACAGTTTTGCAAGTGACACTTAATCATAGCAGATGGGATAAATTACAGTATGTTCACTTTACAGTTTATACATGGTAAGTGGCAGTTATTCTGTTTATATATAATTCCTAGAAGAGCTGCACATGTACTGTGTAGAAAATATTCATACCTGTAGTCTGTGTTCATGCACGTGGATGTGTATGTATCTGCAAGTAAAAATATTGGGGAGTTTTATAATAGTTGTTGCTGTAGGTCCTTTGCAGTCACAGCCCAATTGTACTGAGAGTGATCAATAGTACATCTAAATTGCTGATCTGTGATGTTGGAGGTAGATGTAGAGTTCTTGGATGTGATTGGTGGATGATTGTGTGACTGCTTAACAGTAGCCAATGAGGAAATGGTGCAGAGAGTGAAATGGAAAGTGTAGAAGGGCTGCCCCAGTGTTACGCACTCCGTTGACACCGTGGCTGTCCACGGACAGGGGTTTCTCAGCAAATCCGGCATTGGAAATGGGACTGTAGGGATTAGCCAATCAGATGTTGAGGTTGTGGTTTGTGTTGAAAGAGGCTGTGTGTAGTGAAGATGGCAGAGGTGGAGAAAGTCAGGGTGTTGGTGGTTGGAGATAGGTTTGTGCATGGTTTAGAGCAGTATGCTAAATGCAGGAATGTGGCAAACAATTTTGATGTTAAAGGAGTGGCGGTGGTGTGGAGCACTGTGCCTGGTTTCAATGTGCAGGGAATTGTACAAGCTTGTGGAGATATGGGCAGGGTGAACAGTCCATATGTAGTTGTTTTGCACTGTGGTGCTTTGTATTTGGGCTATGTCAGTGCCCCTACTTTGTTGGCAGATTTGGAACACTTGGTTCAGCCAGTAATGAAAATACTTCCAAATGCCAAGGTTATTTTTTCTGGTTAAGTACCTAGGGCAATATAGGACAATAGTTATGTTTTTTGTCCTCAGCAAAATATTGCTAGGTGTGTAATTAACTGAGGCTTGTTTGCTTTCATGCTTAGAGCTAGTATGTTCTTTTGTAATAATGAGAACATTGATTCTGGTAATGTTGTTTATTTTAAAGAAGATGGCCTGTCTTTATCTTTTATGGGAAACGCCATGCTGTTTTGGAACATAAGGGTTTCTTTGGAGAAGCTAATGTGAAGATTTTTGGAGGAAAATAAGAAAAAATACAAAATAAAAGGTGTTTCTGAAGCATCTGCCAAAGAAACAAAAAAAAATGCTCTTTTCAGAGCCCACCTCAAAAGGGAAATGGGGCACACTATTTAAATTTACATTCCCAACGCTCAGATTTTTCAATTTATCCGCAGACAGCGCGGTTGTCCGTGGACAGCGCATATTACATACTGGATTGTGGGGGTTGAGAGGCATGCAAATGAGACTGAGCAAAGCAAGGGATTGGTCAATAAGGTTTACTGGGTGTGTTGTGTAAGGAAATAGTTTGTCACAAAGTCTTTTTCCTGAGAGGAGAGCAGATAGCTATGGCTGAGTGTTTTACAAAGCAGATTATTTGGATTTTGGGAGATTCGTGGATACATTGGTTGGAGGTGCATGCAGATCGCTGTGGAGTGTCTGCACATCTTGGATTCCCTCATGTGGAAGAGCACTGGCATGGGGCAAAAATGGGAATGGGGAAGGGTAAATGGGGATTGGGGACTTACCGCCCCGCCGACCTCGGAATGGGGCGGTAAGTCCGCCAACCACCATGGCGTAAACGTAGTTTACGCCATGGTGGTAAAGTCACGGCCCAGGCGGTAACTTACCGCCTGGGTCGTAATGAGGCCCTATGTTTCATAGTACAAACATTTTTTGCAGAGATGGAGTACATCTTACTTATGCCGGCAATCAGATTTTTCTGTAAAATATACAACATGCATTGCAACCTTTTTTGGAATTACAGTAATCCATTTTGTAATAGGTGTTGACCATTTGAAGTTTTTGAAACACTAAAAACACCACAAAAAGGCTCTTTTCAGAACCACCACTTCCTCCCAGAGAAAAGTGCAATGGTTCTGATAAGGCAGTTATCCCAAAAAAAAATTAAATGTCCGCGGACTTCTAAAAAATGCACAGGGCACTGCACTATTTATTTGTCGCTTCTATTTTTGAACTGTGAAGGGCGGCTCTGAAAAGAGCCTTATTTTTTTGTTGGTTTTTGTTGTTTTATATTTTTTTTTGTTTTTTTAAACACGACACACAAGGAAAGAAGGGGAAAGGAGGGTAAGGAAGGGACACCAACCACAGGGCTAAGAAAGGGCAGGTGGAGAGAGGAAGATGTAGGGTGGGCCTTATTCAGGTAGTGCGCAGTCCTTCTCATGCTCCTTGACCACAGTCTCAAAAGCACTCCGAAAGTTATCCCCCCTGCAGAGTACTGCATCACAGTACATGCACAATATTGTGACCCTCGAAAGGTAAGGGTCGACAGCATCATGAATGGCCTGCGAGGCAGCTGGAGGGATGCGCTGTACCACAGGAGTGTCTCTTGTGGTGGCAGGAGCAGAAACGGAGGATGCTGCAGGGGAACTCAACCTTCTACGTTTATCGCAAGGTACAACCTTACGAATAGCCCCACCGTTGAATGACTTTAGGTGTCGCTTCATTGATGTCATACCATAGCTATATGAACCAGGCTTACCACGACCCAGCACCATGCGGCACTGAGTGCAGATCACCTTGTTCGCACAAGCTTTTGGCACTCCATCAAGAGTTGTAAATAACCACCACACCCAAGACTCACTATGAGTACTCATAGTAGGGACTCCACTACCTCATCCTCTTCATCCTCTTCATCACTCTCCTCTGCATCCTCACTCCTGTTTCCCTCTGCAGGCGCTTGGGGAGGTGGTGGTGGTAGAGGGGGTGGTGCTGAGGCAGAAGCAACTGCAGCAGGAACAGCCATAGATGCCATCTTCAAAGTTCGTAGGAATCAGCAAGAACTCAGGACTTGAGGAAAACAAAAGAGCAATCTAGCAGAGTGGAGTAGTGTATCTCCTGGAAGTCCAAAAACAGGATGAGAATCAGCTCTGGGGTGTGGCCTTTTATAGAGGTGCAGGTGCATGCTCCGCGGACACCCGTGCTGTCCCCGGACACTTCGAACACCAAGAAAGGGCTCAAGAAAGGGCTCAAAAAGTTCCAGAAAGTATGTAGATCGGCAGGGACATTGTCTGGGACATGTGCAATGGTAAGCTTTTACTGTAAAATACTTTGGATTGCTCAAAAAAGCACTTTTTAAATGTTTGGGGGCCCGGACAGTGTCCACAAATAAGGACAAACGCTCAGCATGGGTGCGGTCACATGATGACATCGCAAATATATCCGCGAATGGGACGGCTGTCCGTAGGACACCAAATGCACAGGTACGGGTGTGCGCATGCGGGCGGGTGTTCTGCGGACAGTGTTTGGGTCCTTGAACTAATCAAAAGTGCGACACACGTGCGGCGGATGGTTACGGACAGGCGTGATGTTCGTAGGACCCAAGGGTGTGGTGCGCATGTGCGCGGGTGTACTGCGAACAGTGTTGAAGTCCCTGAATAACATAAATGTGCCTAAAGATTTTGCGGACAGTTGGACAGGATATGTGTTCTATGGATATATTAATTCTGGTTGCGGACATTACAAACAGGGGGGGCGTTCTTAGGACATCCTAATTTGAATAGTTACGGACATGTGGATGGATTTGGATTCCTGCGGACACCCTCATTTAACTACGAACAGGTATAGTGTCCTTAGGACACCCTCCATTTTGGTTAATTGCAGACAGGTGGACATCTTGTGTGTCCTAAGGACACCTCCATTTTAATTACGAACAGTACGAACAGGTATAGTGTCCTTAGGACACCCCCATTTTGGTTAATTGCGGACAGGCGGACATCTTGTGTATCCTAAGGACACCTCTATTTTAATTACGAACAGTACGAACAGGTATAGTGTCCTTAGGACACCCCATTTGGGTTAATTGCGGACAACGGACATCTTGTGTGTTCTACGGACACCTCCATTTTAATTATGGACAGTACAGACAGGTATATTGTCCTTAGGACACCCCCATTTAGGTTAATTACGGACAACGGACATCTTGTGTGTTCTACAGACACCTCCATTTTAATTATGGACAGTACAGACAGGTATAGTGTCCTTAGGACACCCCCATTTTGGTTAATTACAGAAATAACGGACACCCGACCTGTCTGCAGACTCCCTAAATAAGACACAGGCATATACTAAGAATACACTTAAAATTGTATTATTGTTTAACAGTATAAAAATTATGTAGTATGCTCTTGCTTTTTGCTTTACAGTTTCTGTGAGGTAATTCTGTCGGAGGCATATTTATATTTTTTTGGTATATTCCATTATATTGCAAACGCTTTTTCAGTGGATGGTTGTCTAACATATACAGTTTCAACTTCTTATTTATTATTAAATGTAATGTATTTATGTGGTGCTTTTTTAACCTGTCCTGTGTTTTTATTGTATGATACAATAATGTAAGATACCCCCAGAGTTTTTGCATAGTGTTGATGGTGACCGCGCCGTCTGCGGACACGCGCACGGTCCGCGGACATCAAATCACTAGCAGGGGCAGGAGGTTCAGTATTTCCTATTTTATATGTATGTAAACTAAGGGAATCCTAGTTAACATTTATCAAATGTATATTATCTATATCTATAGACCTCCCAGGTCCAACTGGTGTCCTTCCTCTCTGACATCTTTTTATCCACCTGTGGTGTCCCCCAGGGATCTAATCTCTCTCCCTGGCTGTTCAACCAGTATCTGGCACTCCTTGCCCACCACATCTCCGCTCTCTGCCCCAACTTTCAGTGCTATGCGGACGATACCCAGCTCATTTTCAGGCTACCCTCGGCCTCCTCCTCTCCTTCCCTCATCTCGGACTGTCTATCTGCTATCCAGGAATGGTGTGCCGCCAATGACCTCTGCCTTAATGCCAGTAAGAATGAGATTCTACTCATCGGCACACCCACTCCCTCCTTCCCTGCAGCTCTCTCGCCAGCCTCTCTTGGCCCTCCTCCTGCTCCCACCTGCAAGGCAAAAAACCTCAGGGTCATCTTCGACTCCACACTCTCCTTCTCTCCTCATATCTCTGAAGTCACACTACCAGCTGCACCTCCTCAGAGGTATTCTTCCCTTCCTCTCCTTCCCCCAGAAGCTCACTGTCTCCCGAACCCTGGTTCTCTCGAAGCTGGACTATTGTAATAGCCGGTTGCCAGACATTTGGTCGAAAAGAATTGGTCAACCAGACAAATGGTCGAACCAATTTGGTCGAAAACCAAATGGTCAAATTTTTATTTTTTTTATTTTAACCCTTTTTTTTTTTTTTTTTCCTTTTTTTCTCTAAAAAACCCTTTTTTTACTAAACGAAAACCCGAAAAATAAATATATAAATAAAAAAAAAAATTCGACCATTTGGTTTTCGACCAAATTGCAGTCGACCAGTTTTTTTTCGACCAGTTGACTGGACACCGTAACAGCCTCTATCTTAATCTGCCTGCCTCCACTCTCCACCCTCTGCAACTCATCCAGAACAGAACTGCAAGACGTGTCCTTGGTCTCAAGCCCAGGGACCGTATCTCTCCAGGACTGAAATCTCTACACTGGCTCCCAGTGGCTGCGAGGATTAAGTTCAAAACCCTCTGCATTGTCCACAAGGCTATCTGGGACCTGGGACCTAAATACCTTCAACTCTCTCTTCCTAAATATCTTCCTTCCCGAGCCCTTCGCTCATCCGTCTCCAACTCCCTCAGGGTTAGCCGCTTCTCGAAGCAACGAGCTGGGGGTAGATCTCTCTCCGCGGCAGGGGCCTCCCTCTGGAACAGCCTTCCTGCCTCCCTGAAACTCGAGGAGAACCATCTCCGGTTCCCGAAGCACCTCAAAACCTTCCTCTTTGCTTCTGCTTTCTCTCTCCCTCTCCCCTGCTAAATTCTTCACTGAAACTGCACTGAATTTGCAACTGGGCCACTCTCACCGACCTCGGTCCTGGGCCCAGCCACTCTCCACTTGCACTGCCTCCCTGGCAACCCCTGCACTGCGGGACTGTCTGTGTATCCCTACAGCCCCCCCTTCCCAGCACTTGTCTGCACTTACCTTGCACTTGCCACCAGCTGGCCCTATTTATTTGTTTTTATTCTACTTACTTTGTACTACACTTCCCCCCTTCCCTTCCCCTTGCACTTTTTCCCTTCCCCCTACCCCTGCACTTGCGTGATCTGAATGACACCTGGCCTAGTAGGATCGTTGTCTGTCTTCCCCTTGTTCCGCCCTCCCTGCCTCGTCGCGCCTTGAAACACTTGTGTATAGGCGCGTTACAAATGCCATATCATATCATATCATATCATATCATATCATATCATATCATATATTCAGTGAGAACACTTTGTTAAAGGGGTATTATGGTTAGGTTGAGCTACCAAAGACCTATGAAATTCAGTAAAAAAACATTGTTAAAGGTACGTTATGGTTCCAGTAAAACCGAAACAGTCTTTATAAAACTGCAACCACATCTTTAGGATGCACATATAGCCCTAAGCAACCATAACTCGCGCCACCACTGTGCACTGCTAAGACTAACACCCAGGACATCAAAGATGACATCACAAATGTCATTGATGACTTCACTGATGACATCACATGTTCATTTCCTTTTCATGAAAAGTCTGTACAAGGCATTCTTATAGTAATGTTGATAATAAAGTGTGTAGGATTATTGGAATAAATATAATGTGGTACGTAGTGCATTAAGCAATGCATTGATATACAAATACCATTCTATTATCAGGTTCTTCCCAGTATACTAAGCTACTCATGTAGAAACATGGGCATTGTGTGAAACATACATGATGGAGGTGCAATATTATTAATCTTACCATGTTGAATAGTAAAATGATAAATGCTTTCTTATTACAGTTTTGCCTACTGTGAAACATTTAATAACTAGCTAATAAAACCCACTTACTACATACATGTATTATTGGAAACAAAACACAAATAGACAACAACACATACAAATAGGAGCATATATAGGGTAAATGAAGTAAACAACAGTATTACCAGCCAATCTTCATACCCTACCTGATTAACTTTATGCACAGAAATGATTGCTCTGCTTCAAAGCTACTACTTTGTTATGTATAACTATCATATATTATGACTGGACCCTAAGGAAAGTAGTGTGCATACAATGTATACAAATATGAGCATATCCAGGGAAAGTAAAGTAATTTAAAAAAGCAGAACTATAAGAAAGTGTTGATAACCTTACTGACCATCTTCATACATAGAAAGCATTGCTGTTTTCCAAATCTGTATTTTCCACTATGTATATGTTTCATATGCTGTGAGTGAACCCCAAGTGAATTACTGTAACAACATATTTGAAGTATAGGTCTACAAATATAGTCATTTTTAAATGTTTAGTTCCTGACTGTTACTGGCCTAGATATGTCAGTAAAGGAAAAAAGAGGGAGCCAGACATGTGATGTCATCAGTGATGTCATCAATGACATTTGTGTCCATGGTTGCTTAGCTTACCATAACTGGTGAATTTCTGGGGTTTCTCGGTTTTACTTGGAACCATAACGTCCCTTTAACAAAGTTTTTTTCACTGAATTTCATAGGTTTTTAGTAGCGCAATTTAACCATAACGTCCCTTTAACAAAGTTTATATATATATATATATATATATATATATATATATATATATATATATATATATATTACATGGCCACGGTAGTGGCCATGTAGTTATGGTTAAGTTGGTGTTTCCATAGGAAGAGCACTTTTTGGGTGGCTTATAACTTTGCTCTCCCTGGACGAATCCTCACCAAACTTTGCAAAATAAGTATTTGGGTCACTCTGAATGTTTTTGCAAAGTTTGGTGAGGATTCGTCCAGGGGGGGCAAAGTTATAGGGGGGGTCCCAAAACTTTTTTTTTCCCATAGACTGAATGGGAAAAAAATGTTGCTCGCGTCTACAGCCCAAACCGCTGGACGGATTTTCACCAAATTTAGACCAGGAGCAGCGGATTGGTCCCAAAAGCGTGCTTTTGCAAATTTGGTGAAAATCCATCCAGTATTTATTTTTAAAATGACCAAAAAGTAGGTAAAAAAAAATTAGTGATATCTGTGTTCGGTCCGCGGACACACTTCCCTGTTCGCGATTGGCTTGTGTGATGTTCGCGGACATGCAATGTGTTCACTGATTGGACGGCGTGGAGCGTGGAGCGTGAAGCGCGTCAGATTTTCGGTAGCGCCCGCCATCTTGGATTCGCTGTCGTCCGCGGACAGCGCGGTGAAACTTTGTTCAAAATTTGTATTTAGTAGAGTGTGTTGGTGTGTAGGACTGTTTGGGGAGGGTGGGAGCGTATGAGATAGGATGAAAGTTGTGTTTTTTTATGTGTTAAACGTTCTTTTTGTGTTCGATTTGTCTGCGGACATCACAGGTGTTCTGAAATGTTCTAAATAAACTGAATGGGAGGTGTTCTGAGGACACAATATGTGTCCGTTTTGTTTGCAAGCAAACTGAAACTGTTCTAAGAACACTCGCAGTGTCCTGAAATGTTCGCAAATGAACAAAATGGGGGTGTCCTGAGGACGCTGTCCATATTGTTCGTTGTCAAGTTGAATATGTTCTAAGAACACTCGCGGTATCCTGAAATGTTTGCAAATACACAAAATGGGGGTGTTCTGAAGACGTTGTCGAACACTCGCTGTGTCCTGAAATGTTCGCAAATATGAATGGGGGTTGTGGCTGACAAGTTGAATGTGTTCTAAGAACACTTGCGGTGTCCTGAAATGTTCGCAAATAAACAAAATGGGGGTGTCCTGAGGACGCTGTCCGTATTGTTCTCTGTCAAGTTGAATGTGTTCTAAGAACACTTTCGGTGTCCTGAAATGTTCGCAAATAAACAAAATGGGGGTGTTCTGAAGACGTTTCTAAGAACACACGCGGTGTCCTGGAATGTTCGTAGAGGGTATCCTGAAGGCGTAGTCCGTATTGTTCGCTGGCAAGTTGAATGTGTTCTAAGAACACTCCCAGTGTCCTGAAATGTTCGCAAATAAACAAAATGGGGGCATCCTGAGGACGATGTCCGTATTGTTCTCTGTCAAGTTGAATGTGTTCTAAGAACTCTCGCGTTGTTCTGAAATGTTTGTAGAGGGTGTCCTAAGGACGCTGTCCGTATTGTTCTCTGGCAAGTTGAATGTGATCTAAGAACACTCGCGGTGTCCTGAAATGCTCGCAAATGAACAAAATGGGGGTGTTCTGAAGATGTTTCTAAGAACACTCGCGGTGTCCTGGAATGTTCGTAGGGGGTGTCCTGAGGACGCTGTCCGTATTGTTCTCTGTCAAGTTGAATGTGTTCTAAGAACACTCATGGTGTCCTGAAATGTTTGCAAATAAACAAAATGGGGGTGTTCTGAAGACGTTTCTAAGAACACTCGCGGTGTCCTGGAATGTTCGTAGGGGGTGTCCTGAAGGCGTAGTCCGTATTGTTTGCTGGCAAGTTGAATGTGTTCTAAGAACACTCACAGTGTCCTGAAATGTTCGCAAATAAACAAAATGGGGGTGTCCTGAGGACACTGTCCGTATTGTTCGTTGTCAAGTTGAAAGTGTTCTAAGAACTATCGCGTTGTTCTGAAATGTTCGTAGGGGGTGTCCTGAAAACGCTGTCCGTATTGTTCACTGGCAAGTTGAAAGTGTTCTAAGAACACTCATAATGTCCGCGGACATTAAAAGTTTCCTTAGACCATAGTTGAAATTTGGTCATGCACCCAAGACTCTATGCCCTGGCAACAACCACCGCAGCATATCACATTCATATTTGCTTATAACTTTGGGTGAAAAACAAATGTATAAGGAACAAAGGTATTAGATACTATGGATGTGATATGCTGCTATGGTTCTCCTTATTATTGTATACTTACTGTTTGGTCTAGTAACCGGAGTACATGTATTTCTTGTTCATTTCTGTGATAAAAGAAAATAGCATGTTAGTGTTAGTATTTTGTAATGACTTATTACATTGTATAATCAATAGCTATGTCTGTGTATTTTAGGAAAAAGATTGTATGGATTTTGGGAGATTCATGGATATATTGGTTGAAGGTGCATGCAGAAAGCTGTGGAGTAGCTGTAGATCTTGGATTCCCACATGTGGAAGTACACTGGCATGGAGTACGTGGAATGAAGTGGTTGGACTTGCTACCTCTCTGTGCTACTTTGGAGACAGAGCAACATCCAGACATAATTGTAATTCATTGTGGAGGGAACAGTTTAGGACATGTGACTGGAATTTTTTTGCAATTTGCTATAAAAGAAGGACTTGGGAAGGTTATGGACATGTTTCCTAATTCTCAAGTGATATTTTCACGGATTGCGCAGAGACAAATGTGGCTTTGTTCTTCTTCATTTGGTCCACAAATGGAAAAAGCAAGGCGCAATGTTAATAAAGCTGTTTGTGCCTTTCTAAAAGATTTTGGCATGTCTTCTTTTCACAATGAAAATATTCTGTTTCGTAGTACAAACATTTTTCGCAAAGATGGAGTCCATCTTACTTATGGTGGCACTGAGATTTTTCTGAGAAATGTACAAAATGCATTGCGACCTTTTTTGGAATTGCAACATCCATTTTGAAGTAGGTGTTAAGCATTTATCATTTTTGACTTACAAACACCTCCCAAAGGCTCTTTTCAGAGCCACCACTTCCTCCCAGAGAAAATTGCAATGTTTGTGATGGGGTAGCAACCCAATTTTTTAAATGTTCGCGAACTGTCTGCAGACTTCTAAAAAATACAAAGGGCCCTGCTTCATTTAGTTTCACTTCTATTTTTTAACTGTGAAAGGTGGCTCTTTTTGATTTTTGATATTTTGTATTTTTTTTGGTTTTTTATACACGACACACTAGGAGAGGAGGGTAAAGGAAGGTAAAGGGGGGGACACCAACCACAGGGATAAGAAAGGGCGAGCTGAGAGAGGAAGATGTAGAGTGGGTTTTATTCGGGTAGTGAGCAGATCTTCTCGTGCTCTGAGACGATAGTCTCAAAAGCACTACAAAGTCGCTCCCCCCTGCACAGTACTGTGTCACAGTACATACATACAACTGTGACCCTCGAAAGGTAAGGGCCATCAGCATTCTGTATGGCCTTTGAGGCAGCTTGAGGAAGACGCTGTCCCACATTGGTGGTCCTTGTGGTGACAGGATCAGAAACAGAGGATGAAGTAGAGGAAATCAGCCTGCTACGTTCTTCGCAAGGTACAACCCTGCAAATAGCCCCAGAGTTAAATGACCTCAGGTGTCGCTTCATAGTAGTGGTCCCAAAGCTGTACTTACCGTGCTTCCCGCGACTGAGTACCATTTTGCACCCATTGCAGGTAACACGGTTCGCACAAGCCTTAGGAACATTCCCATGAATGGTAAATAACCACCACACCCAAGACTCACGCCTAGTGCGGGTAGTAGGGTTTTCCTCTACCTCATTCTCATCATCCGCTTCTTCCTCCTCCGCATCCTCACTCCTGTTCCCCTCTTCAGGCCCTTGGGGAGGGGGTGGTGGTGGAGGGGGTGGGGGTGGCGCTGAAGCAGGTGCAGCACCAGGTGGCAGTTCAGCAGCCAGGGATGCCATCAAAGATGCGATGGAAATCTGCAGTTGGCAGCAAAAATCGCTGTGTTTCAAAGTATAGCCAGAAACACGATCACAATAAGCTCTAGGGCATGGTCTTTTATAGGGGTGCTTGTGCGCGGTCCGTGGACATGCACGCTGTCCGCGGACAGATCGAACACAAAAAAAAGTTTGAAAAGTTTCAAAAGGTATGTAGAAACTCAGGATTACTATGTGGGACTTGTGCCATGGTGAGATTTTATTGAAAAATATTATGGATTCATTGAAAATGTACTTTAATTTGTTTGGGGACCCGAACAGTGTCCGCATTCAGAACACGCGATCATCGTGGGCGCAGTCATATGACCCGTTCGCGAACAAGCCCGTGAAGGAAGCGCATGTCCGCAGGACACCAAATGCACGGATATTGGCTAGCGCATGCGCGTTGATGTTCTACAGACACTGTGCGGTCCTGAACTAATTAAAATTACGTCGAACTTGAAACTAACATTTCAGGACACTGCGTGTGTTCTTAGAATAGTTTAAACTTGCTAGCGAACAGTAAGGACAGATATAGCGTTCTTCAGGACACATTCAATTTCGTTTATGTAAGAACATTTCAGGACACCAATTGTGTTCTTAGAACATTTTCAACTTGCTAGCGAACAGTACAGACAGGTATAGTGTTCTTTAAGACACCTCCATTTTCGTTTAATTACAAACAATTCAGGACACTGCGTGTGTTCTTAGAACAGTTTGAACTTGCTAGCGAACACTACAAACAGGTATAGTGTTCTTCAGGACACCTCCATTTTCGTTAAGTACGAACATTTCAGGACACCAATTGTGTTCTTAGAAGAGTTTAAACTTGATAGCGAACACTACGGACAGATATAGTGTTCTTTAGGACATTTTAATTTTTTTTTTTACGAACATTTCAGGACACCTCGTGTGTTCTTAGAATAGTTTCATCTTGCTAGCGAACAGTACGAACAGGTATAGTGTTCTTCAGGACACCTCCATTTTTGTTTATTTAGGAACATTTCAGAACACCTGCACTGTCCGCGGACACCTACATTGTTTTTTTTTTTAAACGAAACTATTTAGAACACAATATAAAAATTAAACTTTATTTAACATATATTAATAATTTATGACAGAGAAGGTGAGGCAGAAACAGAAACAAAAACAGGAGAATTAGGGCTTTCAACATGATTGTTATTAGGTGAAGAAGGGATGGAAGTCTCGTCAAAACATTTTGGGTTATGGAGAGGGTTTGGGGATAATTGACTGGGATATGGTGAGGAGGGACAAGTACACGTGGGGCAATGGTATGAGGTTTTTGGTTTAAAATGATCTTCCACAAAAGTTTTCAAATTATTAAAATTAGTCAACAATAAATCAATTCTTCTATACTGTGAAAAGTGTCATCCATAACAGGTTTTTCTGAAGTATTTTCTATTTTGGTATGCTCTGTACAAAAATATATATATATATGTTAAATGTATACAAAATAATAATAATTAAATGGTTCATATTATAAAGTGTTTACCATTAGTTTCACTATCTTGTGACATTTCTTCATGTGGGAAATGCTCCTCTAGCCATTCCAGAGTACTAGACATTTCTGTGAGAAAAAAAAAAAAAAGATAATATATTTTTTTATCTAAAACAGAAAGTTTATAAACATATGAATAAAATTAAGTACACTTTCTATTTCAGGTAAGATATGTCCTATGTACTCAGTGGGTCTGCTCTTGTTCTCAGTTCTGTCGTGTTTGTGAGGTAATTATGTTGGAAGCCAATTTATTTTCTTGTGGTATATTCCATTTTAGAACATAGTGCATTTAAATGAATGGTTAGTGTGTTGTATATATGGGTTACATTTCTTATGTATTAGTACATATACAGGGTAATTCATAGAATTTCGCAGAAAAGTGTCGCAAGCGGCTGGCGCAGAGTGTCCGCGTGCGATTGTCTGCGCCAGGCGTGTGCGCCAAAACCGATTTCCGCGCACAGCGTATTTATGGATTTTAGGCTCCCAAACCAGCCGTGGCGCAGAGTATCCCAGCGACCCTGCAGCAGCGCCAGTAACGCCCCCAAGAACGCCCTCGCGCAAGGAAAAGCCATCAAAATCGCTAAATCATCGCAAAGGGCTGCGCTAACCCTGGACCAGTTTACAGGGCTGCCAAACAAGGAACGCAAAGCGGGTAACGTTCATATCAGGGGTACGCGGGAAGTTTTACATGCGATTAGCCAGGGTAAGTGTATTACAGGGGTACGCGGGAAGTTTTACACGCGATTAGCCAGGGTACGTGTATGACAGGGGTACGCGGGAATTATCACACGCGATTTGGCTGGGTACGTGTATGGCAGGGGTACGTGTGAAGTTTCACACGCGATTAGCCAGGGTACGTGTATTACAGGGGTACGCGGGAATTATCACACGCGATTTGGCTGGGTACGTGTATTACAGGGGTGCGCGGGAATAATCACACGCGATTTGGCTGGGTACGTGTATTACAGGGGTGCGCGGGAATTATCACACGTGATTTGGCTGGGTACGTGTATTTCAGGGGTGCGTGGGAATAATCACACGCGATTAGGCTGGGTGGGTCCTCACAGGTGTTCCCTGTACACCCTCCACGGCCCCTGCAGGCAGCCCACAAAACAGGGGACTACCCTGCACACCTGCTCATTTCTCCCACCCCCCACCCCCCCCAGCAGTGTGGGGCACCCTCCACCAGGCCCCCACTCCTGTCCCCTATCACCCCCACCCCCCAGCCACCTTGGGCAGCCCCCACCAGGCTCCCACTCATGTCCCCTATCACCCCCACCCCCAGCCACCATGGGCAGCCTCCACCAGGCCCCCACTCATGTTTTTTTTTTTTGGGGGGGAACCCCGAAGATGACATCACAAATGTCATTGATGACTTCACTGATGACATCACATGTTCATTTCCTTTTCATGAAAAGTCTGTACAAGGCATTCTTATAGTAATGTTGATAATAAAGTGTGTAGGATTATTGGAATAAATATAATGTGGTACGTAGTGCATTAAGCAATGCATTGATATACAAATACCATTCTATTATCAGGTTCTTCCCATTATACTAAGCTACTCATGTAGAAACATGGGCATTGTGTGAAACATACATGATGGAGGTGCAATATTATTAATCTTACCATGTTGAATAGTAATATGATAAATGCTTTCTTATTACAGTTTTGCCTACTGTGAAACATTTAATAACTAGCTAATAAAACCCACTTACTACATACATGTATTATTGGAAACAAAACACAAATAGACAACAACACATACAAATAGGAGCATATATAGGGTAAATGAAGTAAACAACAGTATTACCAGCCAATCTTCATACCCTACCTGATTAACTTTATGCACAGAAATGATTGCTCTGCTTCAAAGCTACTACTTTGTTATGTATAACTATCATATATTATGACTGGACCCTAAGGAAAGTAGTGTGCATACAATGTATACAAATATGAGCATATCCAGGGAAAGTAAAGTAATTAAAAAAAGCAGAACTATAAGAAAGTGTTGATAACCTTACTGACCATCTTCATACATAGAAAGCATTGCTGTTTTCCAAATCTGTATTTTCCACTATGTATATGTTTCATATGCTGTGAGTGAACCCCAAGTGAATTACTGTAACAACATATTTGAAGTATAGGTCTACAAATATAGTCATTTTTGAATGTTTAGTTCCTGACTGTTACTGGCCTAGATATGTCAGTAAAGGAAAAAAGAGGGAGCCAGACATGTGATGTCATCAGTGATGTCATCAATGACATTTGTGTCCATGGTTGCTTAGCTTACCATAACTGGTGAATTTCTGGGGTTTCTCGGTTTTACTTGGAACCATAACGTCCCCTTAACAAAGTTTTTTTCACTGAATTTCATAGGTTTTTAGTAGCGCAATTTAACCATAACGTCCCTTTAACAAAGTTTATATATATATATATATATATATATATATATATATATATATATATATATATATATATATATATATATATATATTACATGGCCACGGTAGTGGCCATGTAGTTATGGTTAAGTTGGTGTTTCCATAGGAAGAGCACTTTTTGGGTGGCTTATAACTTTGCTCTCCCTGGACGAATCCTCACCAAACTTTGCAAAAAAAGTATTTGGGTCACTCTGAATGTTTTTGCAAAGATTGATGAGGATTCGTCCAGGGGGGGCAAAGTTATAGGGGGGGTCCCAAAACTTTTTTTTTCCCATAGACTGAATGGGAAAAAAATGTTGCTCGCGTCTACAGCCCAAACCGCTGGACGGATTTTCACCAAATTTAGACCAGGAGCAGCGGATTGGTCCCAAAAGCGTGCTTTTGCAAATTTGGTGAAAATCCATCCAGTATTTATTTTTAAAATGACCAAAAAGTAGGTAAAAAAAAATTAGTGATATCTGTGTTCGGTCCGCGGACACACTTCCCTGTTCGCGATTGGCTTGTGTGATGTTCGCGGACATGCAATGTGTTCACTGATTGGACGGCGTGGAGCGTGGAGCGTGAAGCGCGTCAGATTTTCGGTAGCGCCCGCCATCTTGGATTCGCTGTCGTCCGCGGACAGCGCGGTGAAACTTTGTTCAAAATTTGTATTTAGTAGAGTGTGTTGGTGTGTAGGACTGTTTGGGGAGGGTGGGAGCGTATGAGATAGGATGAAAGTTGTGTTTTTTTATGTGTTAAACGTTCTTTTTGTGTTCGATTTGTCTGCGGACATCACAGGTGTTCTGAAATGTTCTAAATAAACTGAATGGGAGGTGTTCTGAGGACACAATATGTGTCCGTTTTGTTTGCAAGCAAACTGAAACTGTTCTAAGAACACTCGCAGTGTCCTGAAATGTTCGCAAATGAACAAAATGGGGGTGTCCTGAGGACGCTGTCCATATTGTTCGTTGTCAAGTTGAATATGTTCTATGAACACTCGCGGTATCCTGAAATGTTTGCAAATACACAAAATGGGGGTGTTCTGAAGACGTTGTCGAACACTCGCTGTGTCCTGAAATGTTCGCAAATATGAATGGGGGTTGTGGCTGACAAGTTGAATGTGTTCTAAGAACACTTGCGGTGTCCTGAAATGTTTGCAAATAAACAAAATGGGGGTGTCCTGAGGACGCTGTCCGTATTGTTCTCTGTCAAGTTGAATGTGTTCTAAGAACACTTTCGGTGTCCTGAAATGTTCGCAAATAAACAAAATGGGGGTGTTCTGAAGACGTTTCTAAGAACACACGCGGTGTCCTGGAATGTTCGTAGAGGGTATCCTGAAGGCGTAGTCCGTATTGTTCGCTGGCAAGTTGAATGTGTTCTAAGAACACTCCCAGTGTCCTGAAATGTTCGCAAATAAACAAAATGGGGGCATCCTGAGGACGATGTCCGTATTGTTCTCTGTCAAGTTGAATGTGTTCTAAGAACTCTCGCGTTGTTCTGAAATGTTTGTAGAGGGTGTCCTAAGGACGCTGTCCGTATTGTTCTCTGGCAAGTTGAATGTGATCTAAGAACACTCGCGGTGTCCTGAAATGCTCGCAAATGAACAAAATGGGGGTGTTCTGAAGATGTTTCTAAGAACACTCGCGGTGTCCTGGAATGTTCGTAGGGGGTGTCCTGAGGACGCTGTCCGTATTGTTCTCTGTCAAGTTGAATGTGTTCTAAGAACACTCATGGTGTCCTGAAATGTTTGCAAATAAACAAAATGGGGGTGTTCTGAAGACGTTTCTAAGAACACTCGCGGTGTCCTGGAATGTTCGTAGGGGGTGTCCTGAAGGCGTAGTCCGTATTGTTTGCTGGCAAGTTGAATGTGTTCTAAGAACACTCACAGTGTCCTGAAATGTTCGCAAATAAACAAAATGGGGGTGTCCTGAGGACACTGTCCGTATTGTTCGTTGTCAAGTTGAAAGTGTTCTAAGAACTATCGCGTTGTTCTGAAATGTTCGTAGGGGGTGTCCTGAAAACGCTGTCCGTATTGTTCACTGGCAAGTTGAAAGTGTTCTAAGAACACTCATAATGTCCGCGGACATTAAAAGTTTCCTTAGACCATAGTTGAAATTTGGTCATGCACCCAAGACTCTATGCCCTGGCAACAACCACCGCAGCATATCACATTCATATTTGCTTATAACTTTGGGTGAAAAACAAATGTATAAGGAACAAAGGTATTAGATACTATGGATGTGATATGCTGCTATGGTTCTCCTTATTATTGTATACTTACTGTTTGGTCTAGTAACCGGAGTACATGTATTTCTTGTTCATTTCTGTGATAAAAGAAAATAGCATGTTAGTGTTAGTATTTTGTAATGACTTATTACATTGTATAATCAATAGCTATGTCTGTGTATTTTAGGAAAAAGATTGTATGGATTTTGGGAGATTCATGGATATATTGGTTGAAGGTGCATGCAGAAAGCTGTGGAGTAGCTGTAGATCTTGGATTCCCACATGTGGAAGTACACTGGCATGGAGTACGTGGAATGAAGTGGTTGGACTTGCTACCTCTCTGTGCTACTTTGGAGACAGAGCAACATCCAGACATAATTGTAATTCATTGTGGAGGGAACAGTTTAGGACATGTGACTGGAATTTTTTTGCAATTTGCTATAAAAGAAGGACTTGGGAAGGTTATGGACATGTTTCCTAATTCTCAAGTGATATTTTCACGGATTGCGCAGAGACAAATGTGGCTTTGTTCTTCTTCATTTGGTCCACAAATGGAAAAAGCAAGGCGCAATGTTAATAAAGCTGTTTGTGCCTTTCTAAAAGATTTTGGCATGTCTTCTTTTCACAATGAAAATATTCTGTTTCGTAGTACAAACATTTTTCGCAAAGATGGAGTCCATCTTACTTATGGTGGCACTGAGATTTTTCTGAGAAATGTACAAAATGCATTGCGACCTTTTTTGGAATTGCAACATCCATTTTGAAGTAGGTGTTAAGCATTTATCATTTTTGACTTACAAACACCTCCCAAAGGCTCTTTTCAGAGCCACCACTTCCTCCCAGAGAAAATTGCAATGTTTGTGATGGGGTAGCAACCCAATTTTTTAAATGTTCGCGAACTGTCTGCAGACTTCTAAAAAATACAAAGGGCCCTGCTTCATTTAGTTTCACTTCTATTTTTTAACTGTGAAAGGTGGCTCTTTTTGATTTTTGATATTTTGTATTTTTTTTGGTTTTTTATACACGACACACTAGGAGAGGAGGGTAAAGGAAGGTAAAGGGGGGGACACCAACCACAGGGATAAGAAAGGGCGAGCTGAGAGAGGAAGATGTAGAGTGGGTTTTATTCGGGTAGTGAGCAGATCTTCTCGTGCTCTGAGACGATAGTCTCAAAAGCACTACAAAGTCGCTCCCCCCTGCACAGTACTGTGTCACAGTACATACATACAACTGTGACCCTCGAAAGGTAAGGGCCATCAGCATTCTGTATGGCCTGTGAGGCAGCTTGAGGAAGACGCTGTCCCACATTGGTGGTCCTTGTGGTGACAGGATCAGAAACAGAGGATGAAGTAGAGGAAATCAGCCTGCTACGTTCTTCGCAAGGTACAACCCTGCAAATAGCCCCAGAGTTAAATGACCTCAGGTGTCGCTTCATAGTAGTGGTCCCAAAGCTGTACTTACCGTGCTTCCCGCGACTGAGTACCATTTTGCACCCATTGCAGGTAACACGGTTCGCACAAGCCTTAGGAACATTCCCATGAATGGTAAATAACCACCACACCCAAGACTCACGCCTAGTGCGGGTAGTAGGGTTTTCCTCTACCTCATTCTCATCATCCGCTTCTTCCTCCTCCGCATCCTCACTCCTGTTCCCCTCTTCAGGCCCTTGGGGAGGGGGTGGTGGTGGAGGGGGTGGGGGTGGCGCTGAAGCAGGTGCAGCACCAGGTGGCAGTTCAGCAGCCAGGGATGCCATCAAAGATGCGATGGAAATCTGCAGTTGGCAGCAAAAATCGCTGTGTTTCAAAGTATAGCCAGAAACACGATCACAATAAGCTCTAGGGCATGGTCTTTTATAGGGGTGCTTGTGCGCGGTCCGTGGACATGCACGCTGTCCGCGGACAGATCGAACACAAAAAAAAGTTTGAAAAGTTTCAAAAGGTATGTAGAAACTCAGGATTACTATGTGGGACTTGTGCCATGGTGAGATTTTATTGAAAAATATTATGGATTCATTGAAAATGTACTTTAATTTGTTTGGGGACCCGAACAGTGTCCGCATTCAGAACACGCGATCATCGTGGGCGCAGTCATATGACCCGTTCGCGAACAAGCCCGTGAAGGAAGCGCATGTCCGCAGGACACCAAATGCACGGATATTGGCTAGCGCATGCGCGTTGATGTTCTACAGACACTGTGCGGTCCTGAACTAATTAAAATTACGTCGAACTTGAAACTAACATTTCAGGACACTGCGTGTGTTCTTAGAATAGTTTAAACTTGCTAGCGAACAGTAAGGACAGATATAGCGTTCTTCAGGACACATTCAATTTCGTTTATGTAAGAACATTTCAGGACACCAATTGTGTTCTTAGAACATTTTCAACTTGCTAGCGAACAGTACAGACAGGTATAGTGTTCTTTAAGACACCTCCATTTTCGTTTAATTACAAACAATTCAGGACACTGCGTGTGTTCTTAGAACAGTTTGAACTTGCTAGCGAACACTACAAACAGGTATAGTGTTCTTCAGGACACCTCCATTTTCGTTAAGTACGAACATTTCAGGACACCAATTGTGTTCTTAGAAGAGTTTAAACTTGATAGCGAACACTACGGACAGATATAGTGTTCTTTAGGACATTTTAATTTTTTTTTTACGAACATTTCAGGACACCTCGTGTGTTCTTAGAATAGTTTCATCTTGCTAGCGAACAGTACGAACAGGTATAGTGTTCTTCAGGACACCTCCATTTTTGTTTATTTAGGAACATTTCAGAACACCTGCACTGTCCGCGGACACCTACATTGTTTTTTTTTTTAAACGAAACTATTTAGAACACAATATAAAAATTAAACTTTATTTAACATATATTAATAATTTATGACAGAGAAGGTGAGGCAGAAACAGAAACAAAAACAGGAGAATTAGGGCTTTCAACATGATTGTTATTAGGTGAAGAAGGGATGGAAGTCTCGTCAAAACATTTTGGGTTATGGAGAGGGTTTGGGGATAATTGACTGGGATATGGTGAGGAGGGACAAATACACGTGGGGCAATGGTATGAGGTTTTTGGTTTAAAATGATCTTCCACAAAAGTTTTCAAATTATTAAAATTAGTCAACAATAAATCAATTCTTCTATACTGTGAAAAGTGTCATCCATAACAGGTTTTTCTGAAGTATTTTCTATTTTGGTATGCTCTGTACAAAAATATATATATATATGTTAAATGTATACAAAATAATAATAATTAAATGGTTCATATTATAAAGTGTTTACCATTAGTTTCACTATCTTGTGACATTTCTTCATGTGGGAAATGCTCCTCTAGCCATTCCAGAGTACTAGACATTTCTGTGAGAAAAAAAAAAAAAGATAATATATTTTTTTATCTAAAACAGAAAGTTTATAAACATATGAATAAAATTAAGTACACTTTCTATTTCAGGTAAGATATGTCCTATGTACTCAGTGGGTCTGCTCTTGTTCTCAGTTCTGTCGTGTTTGTGAGGTAATTATGTTGGAAGCCAATTTATTTTCTTGTGGTATATTCCATTTTAGAACATAGTGCATTTAAATGAATGGTTAGTGTGTTGTATATATGGGTTACATTTCTTATGTATTAGTACATATACAGGGTAATTCATAGAATTTCGCAGAAAAGTGTCGCAAGCGGCTGGCGCAGAGTGTCCGCGTGCGATTGTCTGCGCCAGGCGTGTGCGCCAAAACCGATTTCCGCGCACAGCGTATTCATGGATTTTAGGCTCCCAAACCAGCCGTGGCGCAGAGTATCCCAGCGACCCTGCAGCAGCGCCAGTAACGCCCCCAAGAACGCCCTCGCGCAAGGAAAAGCCATCAAAATCGCTAAATCATCGCAAAGGGCTGCGCTAACCCTGGACCAGTTTACAGGGCTGCCAAACAAGGAACGCAAAGCGGGTAACGTTCATATCAGGGGTACGCGGGAAGTTTTACATGTGATTAGCCAGGGTAAGTGTATTACAGGGGTACGCGGGAAGTTTTACACGCGATTAGCCAGGGTACGTGTATGACAGGGGTACGCGGGAATTATCACACGCGATTTGGCTGGGTACGTGTATGGCAGGGGTACGTGTGAAGTTTCACACGCGATTAGCCAGGGTACGTGTATTACAGGGGTACGCGGGAATTATCACACGCGATTTGGCTGGGTACGTGTATTACAGGGGTGCGCGGGAATAATCACACGCGATTTGGCTGGGTACGTGTATTACAGGGGTGCGCGGGAATTATCACACGTGATTTGGCTGGGTACGTGTATTTCAGGGGTGCGCGGGAATAATCACACGCGATTAGGCTGGGTGGGTCCTCACAGGTGTTCCCTGTACACCCTCCATGGCCCCTGCAGGCAGCCCACAAAACAGGGGACTACCCTGCACACCTGCTCATTTCTCCCACCCCCCACCCCCCCCAGCAGTGTGGGGCACCCTCCACCAGGCCCCCACTCCTGTCCCCTATCACCCCCACCCCCCAGCCACCTTGGGCAGCCCCCACCAGGCTCCCACTCATGTCCCCTATCACCCCCACCCCCAGCCACCATGGGAAGCCTCCACCAGGCCCCCACTCATGTCTACCACCCACCCCCACCCCCAGCCACCATGGGCAGCCCCCACCAGGCTCCCACTCATGTCTCCCACCACCCCCACCCCCCAGCCACCATGGGCAGCCCCCACCAGGCTCCCACTCATGTCCCCTATCACCCCCACCCCCAGCAGTGCCGGGGCAGCCTCCACCAGGCCCCCACTCATGTCTACCACCCACCCCCACCCCCCAGAAGTGCAGGGGCAGCCTCCACCAGGCCCCCACTCATGTCCCCCTGCCCACAGGCCCTGACAATCCTCAAGCATGGGCCTCATGGCCAGCCTCCACAGCCCAAAGACACAACCAAGTATTACATGCGCCCATGATACTACTCCAATGGAAACAATGTAAATCAACACATGTGTCTCACACACACACAATGGTTGCAAGTGAACCTGAAAACCCATATCATGACATGCATGAAAACAAAGAGATGAAACCACACATTGAAGAATGAAAAAATCAAAATAATGTATTAAAAACAACAGTAATGGCAATCAAAATTAAACAAAATACCCAAGTAAAAAAATAACAAAATTAAGCTGGCTGTCCCTTTTCAAATTAAAATCAATAAATGATAATCCAAAAAAATTTCTTCCAAAGTTCAAGTCCATAAAAAGGAAATGAAGGGAAAAAAAGAAATAGAAAACCATTGCTCCATGGAAAAAAATATTCATAGTAAAAAAAATATCAAAATGCAAAGTCCAACTATGTACAAAGTATTCAGGTTCCATCATCCCAACAGAAGAAATGAAACCTACCTAAAATGGAACTATATACAAAAGGTGGAGCAGTGTCCGTCGACTCCAAATAAAAATAAACTATAAAGGAAACCTATCACTAAATAACTATATAGAATGGCGGCGGGCCAGTCCAGCAGCTCACTCAGTGGTGTCCCGGGCCAGGGCATCATCGAACTCCTCGTCTATGTCCCGGAGGCGGTCCTCTTCCATGGCCCCGAGGGTCCGCAGGGACGCCGACATGTTCACCTCCAACTCCCTGCAGATTGCCTCGAGGCACTCGGCCCGCCTCAGGGCCCTCCGCATGGAGTTCTCCGCCCTGACCATCGTGAGCCGCACCTCGTCTGCCCGCCGCCGCTCCGCATCTATGGCGTGGCCCAACCGCTGCCACACGGAAGACACTTCCCGTCCAGGGTCCTCCTGCCCTCCGGCCGATGCCTGCCCCTCCGATGTTGAAGGCCCCGTACTATCGTGGCTCCCACCTACAGCCTCCTGCTGCTGCAGCTGCTGCTGTCCATGTGCCCTGTCCGATGGTGCCTGCACATCCTCCTCCAGCTGGGGTGCAGTCGTTGATGTGGCCACCCCTGCTGGACGTCCGACTCCCGACTGTGGCAGGGATCTGTTGTCCACCAGCCTGGCCGCACGGTCGGAGGCAGCTCCACAGGGCACCCAGGTGACACATGGTTGGGAAGATGGCATGGAGGACAACTGGGGCATAGGGGGTTCCGTGGAGGAGGGGGTCGGAACAAGGTCCAGGAAACGAAGGAATCCAGCCCTGGTGAGCTGTCCCAGTGGGTCAACGCGGTCAACGAGCCATGCAAGAAGACGTGCAGACTCATCATGAAAAGACTGCAGGTCAGCTCGCATGGCCCGTTGACGCAATGCCACCCCACCCTGGACAGGCTCAAACTGGTGCAGGATAGCCACATCCGCAGGGAGAGGAAGGCCAGGTGTTGTAAGCCAATCCCCTCCCTGAGAACGGGTCTGGAGGTAGGCATCCCCGCTGGTGCAAGATGATGCAGTGACAGGAGCAGGGACAGGATTGCACACAGGCACCTCCGCGGCGGCCTGTGCTGCCTCCTGTCCCTGATCCTACACTGCACCACTAGCACCAGTGGAATCCCCACCTCCAGACCCCGCCTCTGTCGCTTGCACGGCCTCCTCCTCCTCCAAACCCCCCACCAACCTGGATGACTCCGTGCCATCTTCCTTCGTTGGGCCCTGTGGGGTCCCAGCTGCCCCTTCTGCTGCCGAGGAGTCCAACTTCAACCTCCGCCTCTTGGACCTCCCCTCGGCAGCTGCGGCCTGGGACACGGCACCGGACTCCTCACTCCCCGACGAGATCAGAACCTGGGAGGGGATCCGGGCCTTGCGTCTCCGGCTGGTGGTGCGACCCCTGCCGCTGTGCTCCACAGCACCTTCTCCGCCCTCTTCATCAGTTGACGCTGCAGACAGGGAGAAAGAAAACACAGGCATCAGGGCACTGTACAATGGACTCATACACACATGACAGTTATACATGAGTGGCATTGGTAAACCTCAGACATGGCATCACAATCCCCAACACACATGTAATTTCAACTTGCACACATGAGCCATACCACAGCCATATTGCAACAGCCAGCACCATCCATTCACATACAACAGCATGAGCAGCCAAAAGTCATCCACACATCACATGCAACATAGGGAGTACACTACACATGCACACACACCACCAAATTTGCATGCATGTGTACACCTCCGCCAACTGTCGCAGTGTTCCGATCGACATCCATGTCACACCTGACAATCATTCCTCCACATCCTGTGCCATGCAAGCCCACACACACAAGCACCATCCATGTGTCACACATGAGACCCCTCGCATGTGTCACCCTCACGGCCCCTTACACCCCCCCTACTTGCCCACATAAAAATACATGTTCAACCTGCACACTCCTGGCACACCACATGCACATCTTACAATCAGTATGCATGTACACTTACCGCTCGACTCCAGACGGGTCTGCCTCTCAAGGACCTGGACGTGGAGCGCTGGGGATATGCGTTCCAGGACCCTCATCTGATCTTCCGACAAGTGGCCCCCAGCGCCGCTTAGCATCCGCTGCCTTCAGGAGGCGCCGGGCCTTGTTGAGGGTCCTGGACCTGAAGTCCTCCCAGCGCTTCCTGACACGTTCGTAGTCGCGGACTGCCACCTCCTCCGCGTTGATGGCAGTCACAATGTCCATCCAGATCCGAGTCCGTCCTTCCTTGTCGGCGTGCAACCTTCCGAAGAGGGCATCATACTGCCCCAGGACATGCTCCACCAGGACACCAACTTCGGTGGCAGTGAAGCTGGTTCCCCTCTGCCTCCTTGGCCGGGGGTTGCCACTGGTGCCAGATGTTGCAGTGCCCGACATGGCAACCCCAGAGGCAGGAGTGGGTGGGCAACTGGGTCCTGGGGCTGGGCTGTGGGGCGATGGAAAAGCAGTCGGGAGTCTTCGGTTCCAGCAGGGGGGGTCACGGCAACAGCACCCCTGGCTGATGTGCAGGCAACAAATGTCAGGGCACGTGGGCAGCAGGCAGTCAGGCAGCAGCAGATGGCAGGTGGGAGCGTGCTCAGGGCTCTGGGGGGCAGAAATTCGGCCTTCTGGGCAGGAGCGTGGTCTTCCGTGTGTGAACGCGTGGCCAGCTTGATACGGAGTGATTTTGCACGTGAAAATCCAGCACGTCTGCGTGTAAATCGAGGAAAGGCCCTTAACGTGTAAGCGCGTCAGCACACGTCTGTACATTCATTGGCCTAAAGGCCACCAGCATATGCGTGTCTATGAAGTCACGTGCACGTTGAATATGGCACACGTTTGAAATGTTGCGTGTTAAAAAAATGAAAGACACGTCCGAGTGTCAAAGCGTGTAATTGGTGGAAATGGCCTTAGCACGTACATGCGGAAGTGACAAAGCGTGTAATTGGTGGAAATGGCCCTAGCGCGTACACGCGGAAGTGACAAAGCATGTAATTGATGGAAATGGCCCTAGCGCGTACACGCGGAAGTGACGCTGGACGTGTGGGCCTGCATAAAAGGTACGTGTAGAACACCATTTCCTTGTACGTACTTTTCGTGGAGAGCGAGTGGGTGAAATCTGTACTTCTTGTCGTTTCACACGCGATTTACTTCACGGCGTTTCAAGTTCGTACTCCCTGTTACCTCTGACAGCTTTTTCTCTTTTTTCTCTTTTTCTGGTTTTCCTGGGCCTGTTCCCTCAAACAGCGTTCCCTTCTACTGTTGTCCTGTCTCCTCAGACAGCGTACAATTCTTCTTTTGGCGGGGGTGTTGCCAACGCGCACACGTGCTTCTTTTTCAGGCTCTTTTTCCTGGCAGACGGTGAGTCACGCACGTATCTAACATCTGTGCTTGCCCCGTGTGTAGCCTACCCCTTCAGAGGTCATTCTAGGCTGCATGTGACACGCATACGTTCATTCTTGTGTTACTGGGCGCCACAGCGTAGTGCAGGTTTTTTTTTCCACACACGTGGTCTAGGAGGGGTTGCATGCACGTTATCTCCCTTTTTTGGGCTTCCTGTGCGTTGCGTGACCCGTCATCTTTCCCCAGGGGTCACATTCAGCCTTGCTAGAGCACTAGGGTACGATTACCATCTGGTACCCAACCCCTTTGACCCCCAATTGCCCAGGACAATAGTTTACAGCCACTCCCATACGCACATTAACATCAGTGCCATGGTTGGGAGGCGAGGAATCCGTAAGGGTGGCAAAGGTGGACGAGCCACAAGTGGTGGCCGTGGTGGATCCGGTAGGGGACGTGGTCGTTACTTGCAGGGTGACCCTGTCTCCCCATGTGTGGAGGACCAGTCAATGGCACCCATAATCCCCCCCGCCACCCCTGGTTGAGGGTGATGTGGCTGACACCATCCATACTCACCCCTTGTTGGACCAGCCCATTGTGGCACCAGACCTGGCTGACTCCATGGCTGACTTCCAGGTCAGCAGGCCTATGACACGTGCGCTGGTGCACGTTGATGTCATCAGGCCACGTGGATCAGGGGCAGCAAGGTCATCTGCTGCCCCAAGTAGGCAGGGTGGAGAGGCTGCAGGGGCAGCTGCGGCTCCATCCACCCCAGCTCTCACACACCCAGCCAGGACAGTGTCGGTCCTAGTCCATCCTGCTGACATTCCCCCTGACACCATTACACTTGAGCCAATGCCTGCACCAACTCCCATGCTGAGTGTGCAATCCCACACTCCTGATACAGAGTCCACCAGGGCTCCTGCCCCTAGTGTCCACAGTGGCGTAGGACACTCAGGATCACCACCACCTTCCAAGCGGAAGAGGAAGAGTGCTCGTCCGGCACAGGCTGATGCCCCAGACACGGCTACACAGTCCGGCCCGTCGAGGAAGCCCAGCTTCACGGATGCCGAACTGAATGCACTTGTCGAGTATGTGTCCGCACATGATAACGAAATGGTCATTGTTGCAGGATCCAAGACCACACCTGCACAACGCCAGGCACACTGGCAGACCGTTGCGGACATCGTAAGTGCCCTTGGAATCGTGAGGCGCACAGCCAATGATTGCTATAAGCGCTGGAATGACCTAAAGCGCAGGGCAAAGAATAAGCTGGCCTCAAGTCATGCCGCAACTCTAGTGACTGGAGGTGGGTCTCCAGTAGAAGACATGGAACTCACTCCACATGAGTCAGTCGCTGGGACCTACGTCACGGAGGAACAGATCCAAGGCGTGGGAGATCTGCCTGATTATGAGGCATTGTCCGATGAGTGCACATGCATGTGTGTGTCATCCATGTGCATGGTGTGTGTGTGAGTGCTTCTGTTTGTGTGCCAGGTGAGGGTGTGTGCGCCTGAGTTGTTTGGGTCACCCATGTGCTTCATGCAATACATTCTGCGCAGCAGCATTTGGCCATAGCAGTATCCCTTCTGCCAACAGTAGACATCTAGCCCAACAGCACGCCCCTTTGTCCTTGAAGTGTCACCTTGCCACAACATTGTTGCTTATTTTTCTCTGTTCATTCAGGCAGATTGTTTGCATTCCACCACTTTTACTAGGCATTTCTCAGTCCTCTAGTCACATGACTGACATGGCTATGGTAAAGTGGAGTGACTTTGTTACCTGGATATCATTTGTTTAGACATGTCCCTGTGCAATCGGAATATTTTGGACTGGCAGCTCCAGGTGAAAAATTAGACCTGTTTGAATTAGAAAAGCTGTTACATGAGGGAACTGGACTGAATGAATAAGTGCTGCCCTCCTCTCCATCTTCACTCAATAGCAATGGTACATGCCATCTGTGTGATGGCATGTGTATTTCACCTGGCAATCACAGGCCAATGTGTGATGCCACTGCTAGGCAGCATGCAGCAAATGTGTTCATCTTCCATCTTGGTGTCATCAATGTGTGCCATTTGCCTCCCCTTCATACGCAGTGAGGGTGCATGCATGGGAGGGTTTTAGTCATGTGGGACATGTGTCAATCAAGTACTGGTTCTGTTGCTTCTCAGCCCTCATTGTGTGCCATGGTGCTAATGCCTGTTTCCATTTGTTTTCTTTTATGTCTTTGCAGGGGAAGACACACCTGATACTGCTGGGGTTGTGGAGATGGTGCAGACCCAGGAGGGGTCTGAGGGCCGACCAACCACCAGTGAGGGACGTGGTGTGGTGGTGGGTGAGAACCCACAACTGCTGCAGGTCGTGCTCTCAAGGGGTGTCTCTGGCTGCACCTCCCCCAAGCTGTACTCAGGTGTTGATTCGGATTATGAGACCTACGTGCCGTCGCAGGTGAGTGTTCCTGGGAGGGATTCTGTTCTGTCCGACCCACCTGCACCAGGGTTAGAACCCTCAATGGGGATGTCAGTGTTGGCAGCTACGCCTTTGGTGGTTACGGATGCAGGGTCACACTCTGTGACATCTGATCCTGTTCCTGGGCCAGCAGATCAGAGGGGGAATGCAGTCCTGCAGCCTCAGGCAGTGCCGGCACAGCAAGGCGCAGTTCGCCTTGCCCCAGACAGGTGTGGTGCCCGCCGACGTGGTGGCCGTACGCCACCTGGCAATACCGCATGGGAGCAATCCATTTACGGAATGGCAACCCAACAGGCAGCATCATCAGAGATGATGGCTCAGGCCATGGATAGGGTGGCCACTTCCATTGTCCCCCCCGAAAGGCTGATGGAGCGACTACAGCAGGCAACCGACTCCATCTGCCAGTCACACAGGGAGGACATGTTGGCGTCCAATAGGGACAGGCGGGCGGCACTGGCGACTCTGCAGGAAGCCATCTCCATAGAGTCCCAGGGCCACAGGGAAGCCCTGAGGCTGGAACTCCTTCACCTCAGGACGATTCTTGTTGAGCTTGAAGCTTCACCAAACCGAAGGACAGAACAGCAGCTGGAGCGTCTCACCCGTACGCTCTCAGCTGAGATGCAGGCAACTAGGGCGGAGGTCCGGGCATCCCGTGAGTTGTTGCATGGGGACCTCCACACACTCATCCTCCAGAACAAGACCTACCACACCCGCATGCTTGCAGCCATGGAGGAACAGACTAGGGCCTTGCGTGGGCTGCCTCCCATAGTGCCACCACCTCCGAATGCAGCTGCACAGGGTGAGAATAGCGACAGCAGTGATACTCCCACAATAGGGTAGCCGTGTGGGCCATGAGCCCATGGAGGTGTTTTTTTTTTTCGCAAGATCCACACAGGTGGGTTTTGGTGTGCACCCTATCCTCGGACCTCCTGGGTGGCCTCCCCAACCCCCCACCCGTGACCATTAATGGCCATTTTTGATTTTTTTTATTTATTTATTTATTTTTTTGGGACAGTGTGTTGCCTTGTGTGGCTCCCGTGGGCATACGCTGCATTGTGGCTGGGCACATGCAGGCTTGTCATGTATTTTGTTCAGATGCTTGGGTTTTTGTGACACACACCCCCTCCTGCTTCCCGTTTCCATGGGCTTGCAAAGGGTGTGCCGAAGTGACATTGACGTACATGGTGACATTGGACTCCCACTACATGTGTGGGTAGTCTAGTCAATACTGTGTATACAGTCCTAGTGCATATTGCTGTTGTGTTGTACACTGCATGTTGCATTGATGTGTAACTCATCATCCATGTCTACCTCCTAATTTGCAGGTCCTTACCTCATGTCTACACAAGGCCCTCTACTTTGGAGATGGAGTCCATGTTGGCAGCAGTGCACCTACAACTCTACATGGCGGCAACACTGTACAGTTGGAAGTGGTGGGAGTGCAGGCATTTCCAGGTGGCGAGACTACCAATTTCTTACATTCGTAATGTCATGTTAATGGTAGTTTTGAGGGTCAGTAGCTGATAAGTGTTATTGCTAAATACCTGCTCAAGTGTGTTGTTGGTCCTGCATTACTGTGAGCATTTCAGGTGTCGTGAGTTTCAATTAGGGACACTGTACTTTGTGACACTTGTGTCATGTTGTGGGGATTACTTTGTTTACCCGCACATAGCATGACATGGCATGGTGTGTCGTGTGGCGGTGCTGGGGAAGGGTTGGGTGACATGGCACTGTCCTCATGTTGCATTTTGCAAGTGGGTATTCATTTTAGCTGCATGAATGTGTTTTTTATCGAAACTGCATTGGTGCTGTCTGTGTAGGTAGGGATGCACACATTGTAACACTTCCAGGTGAACAATCTCAGGCTGATATGGTTTTGACGGTTGATTCTCCAGACATTCAGGATCATTGTCAGGTTGAGTCATCATTGATTGTCAGATGGTATGTGCCAGGGCAGTGTGCACTCCACAGGGGTGTGATTTCTATGTGAAGTAATTAGCCACTAGCTGTGTACGGGCTGCCTCCCCCCGTGCCCTTTCCCCTCCTATGCGCAGCGGGCGGGCATGTGGTTGGGGATGTGGGGGCACCACCATGTCCACGGCCAGGCCCCGGCGTGTTGCAACGTTGTGCAGGACACATGCTGCCACTATGATCCTGCACACTACTGGGGGAGCGTATAACAGCTGCCCGCCAGAACGGTCAAGGGAGCAAAAGCGTGACTTAAGCACTCCGAATGTGCGCTCCACTATGCCCCGGGTTGCAATGTGGGCTGTGTTATATCTTACCTCGGGTGGCGTGGTGGGGTTCCGAATTGGCGTCATCATGTGGGGGCTGAGAGGGTAGGCACTGTCCCCTAAGGAGGTGGTGATGGGTATCATTGGTGGGGTTGTGACCTTGCTCAGTATCTGACATGCATGCATGTGCAGTGGCATTCATACTCACCAAGCAGCCATGTATCGCCATGCCGCCCAGCTTCTAGGTCCCGGCTTAGGGTGGACATTCAGTAAATGAAGCTGTCGTGGGTGGACCCGGGATAGTTGGCATGTACTGACGTGATGATTCCCTTGGCATTACATACTACCTGCACGTTGATGGAATGCCAGTGCTTGCGGTTCCTATAGATGTGCTCAGATGCCCTGCGGGGACGTAGAGCCACATGGGTGCAGTCGATGGCACCTAGCACTTTGGGGAATCGTGCCACACCGTAAAAATCCAGGGCGGCAGCATGCCTTTCTGCAGGTGTTCTGGGCAGGTATATGTGCCTGCGGACTGATGGGCGTGCAGTGATGATGTTCAAGACCTGGTGTAGGCAGCGTGACTGCGTGGCCTGTGACACCCCACCCACTATGGCACTTGTCCGCTGAAATGATCCAGTGGCTAAGAAGTGCAGTACATTGAGGACCTTCTCCAGGGGGCTGAGTGCTTGGGAGCACAGGGTGGGTGATGTAAGGTCATCCTCCCACTCACTCACCAGGTCCAGTATTATGTGTGGTGGAAACCTGTACCTCCCATACACCTGGTCATCAGGCATCCCAAAAAGGCTGGTTCTGGGTGTGAAAATTCTGGGCCTGACTATCCTCTTCCTCCTCCTTTGGTAGCCCACGGCCACTGCTGCTAGGAACGGTATATTCATCCTGGCGTCTGAGCTTGTTAGTTTTCTGTGCGCAAATTTATGCGTCACGGGTCGACGTATGCCTGCTTCCTACTGGCGTACGTGTTTCTTTGCGCGTGTTGTAGGCGAGCGTGTGAAACTTCCCGCGCACCCCTGAAATCCACGTACCCAGGCCAATAGCGTGTGGAAATTCCCGCGCAACCCGGAATACACGTGTGCTGATGTACTCGCGTGTGTAAGTGCCCGCGCACCCCTGAAATACACGTACATAGGCCAATCGCGTGTACGCGCACTTTGGTCCAATTACACGCGATGACACTCTGACGTGCAGTCTTTCCACGTGTGCTCCGTCATCACGTGCTATGAGGGAAACACCCGTGTGGGTCACGTCACAGACGCGCTTATGCGCTGAGGGCCTTTGGTCCAATAGAATCGCGTATGCGTGCTGACGCGCTTACGCGCTAAGGGCCTTTCCTCGAATTTCACACTGACGTGCAGGATTTTCACGTGCCAAATCACTCCGTATCAAGCTGGCCACGCGAAAACACACGGAAGACCACGCTCCTGCCCAGAAGGCCGAATTTCTGCCCCCCAGAGCCCTGAGCACGCTCCCACCTGCCATCTGCTGCTGCCTGACTGCCTGCTGCCCACGTGCCCTGACATTTGCTGCCTGCACATCAGCCAGGGGTGCTGTTGCCGTGACCCCCCCTGCTGGAACCGAAGACTCCCGACTGCTTTTCCATCGCCCCACAGCCCAGCCCCAGGACCCAGTTGCCCACCCACTCCTGCCTCTGGGGTTGCCATGTCGGGCACTGCAACATCTGGCACCAGTGGCAACCCCCGGCCAAGGAGGCAGAGGGGCACCAGCTTCACTGCCACCGAAGTTGGTGTCCTGGTGGAGCATGTCCTGGGGCAGTATGATGCCCTCTTTGGATCGTCCCGCGCCAGCAAGGAAGGACGGGAGAGGATCTAGGCCGACTGTGTGTTTGCCATCAACGCGGAGGGGGTGGCAACCCGCGACGTCCAGAAGATCAAGAAGCGCTGGGAGGACTTGAGGTCCAGGACCCTCGTGAAGGCCCGGCGCCTCGTGGAGGGGGGCCGGGGCCACATGAGTTCCATCCAGATGAGGGTCCTGGAACGCGTATGCCGAGCGCTCCACGCCCAGATCCTTGAGAGGGAGACCCGTCTGGAGCTGAGCGGTAAGTGGCCAAGCATTGCTGTGTGAGACAGGGCATGTTGCGGTGGGCTGGTTGTCTGATACTTGTCTGTATGTGTGACATAGGCCATGTACGCATGTATGTGTGCAGGGACATCATGGTAATGCATGTGCGACCAGTGATGTGTGAACCACATGGTCGTTGCATGTGTTTAAATGCGACATGGGGAGCCCTATGCAGATTTTACACATGAGAGCATGCCAGTCTCTGTTCCTGGACATGGGTGGGGGTGAGGGATGGGTGCTGATGCCAGGTACATATATGGTAGCCATGTCTGTGTGCCTGACCTGCGTGTCTGTGACTTGTGAATGCCATGGATGCATGACACATGTCTGTGACAATGCACAGATTCACTGATGCAGCCTAGTTATCCTTGTATCCGCTGTGTTTGGGGTGTATGAGGCCAGATGGATGTGACTTAGGTGAAGTGTGTGCATGTGATAGGCATGACCCATGTTGCATGTGAGTTCCATATCATTGTATGTTTCAAGAGTCCATTGGACATGTAAGGAAATGTCCATGGCATGCACCATGCCTGTTACTGTGTGTGTTTTGCCTGGACTGACCCATGTGTTATGGAGGGACATGATGGAAGTGTACTTTGACAGTCGTACTCATCTGCTATTGCTTCCTGTCTAGGGGACCATTGTACAGTACCCTGATGCTTGTGTTCTATGTCTCCCTCTACGCAGCGGCTAGTGAAGAAGAGGGCGGAGACGGCGCTGTGGAGCAAGGAGGCGGGGATGCCCCCACGGCTGCAGGTGAAGGGGTGGGTGAGCCCCCACAGGGGCCTGCTACGGCGGAAGACGGTGAGGAGCCATCCAGGTTGGTGGTTTCCACAGAGGAGGAGGAGGCCGCCACTGAGGCACACATTGGGCCTGGTGGGGGCATCCCTGCTGGTGCAAGTGGTGCAGTCCAGGGGCAGGGGCAGGAGGCAGCACAGGTCACCGTGGAGGGGCCTGTGCATGTCGCTGTCCCTGACCCTGTGAGTGCACCACCATGCACCAGCAGGGATGCCCCGTCCCAGGCCCGTCCGCAGGTAGAGGGGATGTCCATGTCACCTGACTCCCCTCCACCTGTGGACGAGGGGACCCGTGGCCGTATGGAGAAGGTCCTGATTGGGGTCGCGATGCGCGCGGGTGCAATTCATGATGATGTGCGTGCTTCCCGGGAGGAGCACGCACGTCATCACGAAGAGCACTGTTCCGACGTGGCCAAATTGGGATCTTCCATGTTCGGGGGTTTCCTGCATGTGTCGGCCAATCTGGCGGCCCTCTCCTCCTCTGTGGAGGCTATACACCGGTCGTTCTCCTTGCCGTCTTCCGGCCCAGATGCCACCAGGGCCCCCTGTGGACCTGCCCTGACCAATGCAGCCAGCTCGGTGGGGATCCCATCCCTGCCACAGTCGGGAGTCAGAGGTTCAGCAGGGGTGGACACCACAGCAACTGTACCCCAGCAGATGGAGGATGTGCCGGCATCATCAGGCAGGGCACGTGCACGATGGCGTCGGTGGATTCCATCAGCCTGGATGCCGTCATGCTGGCAGAGGCGGTTGCGTCGGAGGCAGCAGCAGAGTCAACGTGGGAGGCATCATGGCTCGGGGCCATCAACATCAGAGGGGCAAGCATCGGCCGGAGAGCAGGAGGACCCAGGACGGGAAGTTTCTTCCGTGTGGCTGCGGTTGGGCCAGCAGATAGGTGCGGAGCGGCGGCGGGTGGAAGAGGCGCGGCTCACGATGGTCAGGGCGGAGAACTCCATGCGGAGGGCCCTGAGGCGGGCCGAGTGCCTCGAGGCAATCCGCAGGGGGTTGGAGGAGCAGATGGCGTCGTCCCTGCGGACCCTCAGGGCCATGGAACAGGACCGCCTCCGGGACATCGAAGAGGAGTTTGATGATGCCCTGGCCTGGAACACCACGGAGTGAGCCGCTGGACTTGCCCGCCGCCTTTGTATATAGTTCTTTAGTTTTAGGTTTCCTTTGTTTCTTCTTATGATTTGGAGTCGACAGACACTGCTCCACTTTTTGTATATAGTTGCATTTTAGTTAGGGTTTTTTGTAGGTTTCCTTTGTTCAGTTGGGCTTATGGACCCTTGGATGTTTTGTACATAGTTCTTCATTGGATTGTTTTATTTGTTTGTTTTTATTTATTCACCATGGAGCAATGGTCTTTGCATTTATTTTTCTCTCTCGGATTGATTTTATTTTTAATGTGACTTTGGACAAAATTCTTTTGAATTTGGATTTGTAGTTTTGATTTTTTTTGACGGACATGCAGCTTATCTTTTTTTATTGCCATTGTAGTTTGTTTCATTTCATTTGCATTCAATTTTTTTTAATACAATTTTGTTTTCATACTTCACTGTGTGGTATCATCTCATTGGTTTCATGCATGTCATGTTGGGTGTTTTCCCATTCAATTGCCACCATTGTGTGTGACGGACATGGGTTCATTTGCTTTATGAACATTGGGGGTGTAACATGTAATTTCCATTTCCATGTGGGTGATTGGGTTACTTGGTAGGGCCTTTTGGCTGTGGAGGCTGACCATAACGCACATGATTGGGGATTGTGAGGACCTGGGTGCAGGGGGACATGAGTGGGGGCCTGGTGGTGCTGCCCCTGCACTGCTGGGGGGTGGGGGTGGTGGGAGACATGAGTGTGGGCCTGGTGGAGGGTGCCCCTGCACTTCTGGGGGGTGGGGTGGTGGTAGACATGGGTGGGAGCCTGGTGGGGGCTGCCCATGGTGGCTGGGGGGTGGGGGTGGTGGGAGACATGAGTGGGGGCCTGGTGGAGGCTGCCCCTGCACTGCTGGGGGGTGGTGGTAGACATGGGTGGGAGCCTGGTGGGGGCTGCCCATGGTGGCTGGTGGCTGGGGGGTGCGAGTGGTAGGAGACATGAGTGGGGGCCTGTGGAGGCTGCCCCTGCACTGCTGGGGGTGAGGGTGATAGGGGACATGAGTGGGGGCCTGGTGGAGGGTGCCCCACAGTGCTGGGGGGGGTGGGTGGGGGGTGGGAGACATGAGTGTGGGCCTGGTGGAGGCTGCCCCACAGTGCTGGGGGGTGGGGGTGGTGGTAGACATGGGTGGGAGCCTGGTGAGGGCTGCCCATGGTGGCTGGGGGGTGGGGGTGGTGGGAGACATGAGTGGGGGCCTGGTGGAGTGTGCCCCTGGTGGCTGGGGGGTGGGGGTGATAGGGGACATGAGTGGGGGCCTGGTGGAGGCTGCCCCTGCACTGCTGGGGGGTGGGGGGATAGGGGACATGAGTGGTGGCCTGGTGGTGCTCCCCCTGCACTGCGGGGGGTGGGGGTGGTGGGAGACATGAGTGGGGGCCTGGTGGAGGCTGCCCCACAGTGCTGGCGGGTGGGGGGGTGGGAGACATGAGTGGGGGCCTGGTGGAGGCTGCCCCACAGTGCTGGGGGGTGGTGGTAGACATGGGTGGGAGCCTGGTGGGGGCTGCCCATGGTGGCTGGAGGGTGGGGGTGGTAGGAGACATGAGTGGGGGCCTGGTGGAGGCTGCCCCTGCACTGCTGGGGGTGGGGGTGATAGGGGACATGAGTGGGGGCCTGGTGGAGGCTGCCCCTGCACTGCTGGGGGTGAGGGTGATAGGGGACATGAGTGGGGGCCTGGTGGAGGGTGCCCCTGCACTGCTGGGGGGTGGTGGTAGACATGGGCGGGAGCCTGGTGGGGGCTGCCCATGGTGGCTGGGGGTGGGGTGGGTGGCAGACATGAGTGGGGGCCTGGTGGAGGCTGCCCCTGCACTGCTGGGGGGTGGGGGTGGTGGTAGACATGGGTGGGAGCCTGGTGGGGGCTGCCCATGGTGGCTGGGCGGTGGGGGTGGTGGGAAACATGAGTGGGGGCCTGGTGGAGGCTGCCCCTGCACTGCTGGGGGGTGGGGGTGGTGGTAGACATGGGTGGGAGCCTGGTGGGGGCTGCCCATGGTGGCTGGGGGGTGGGGTGGGTGGGAGACATGAGTGGGGGCCTGGTGGAGGGTGCCCCACAGTGCTGGAGGGGGTGGGGGGTGGGAGACATGAGTGGGGGCCTGGTGGAGGCTGCCCCTGCACTGCTGGGGGTGGGGGTGATAGGGGACATGAGTGTGGGCCTGGTGGAGGCTGCCCCTGCACTGCTGGGGGGTGGGGGTGATAGGGGACATGAGTGGGGGCCTGGTGGTGCTGCCCCTGCACTGCTGGGGGGTGGGGGTGGCATAGCTCTCAACCATTTGTGTCGCAAAGGCGGGTGAAAACACCCGATTTTATTTTTGGCGGGTGAGAGGCCCATTGAAATGAATGGGCGTGCAGGAGGCTTGGCGGGTGAGTCAGCTGTTTACAAGGCAGGTGACACCCGCCAAAAGCGTGTGAGTTGAGAGCTATGGGGTGGTGGGAGACATGAGTGTGGGCCTGGTGGTGCTGCCCCTGCACTGCTAGGGAGTGGGGGTGGTGGGAGACATGAGTGGGGGCCTGGTGGAGGCTGCCCCTGGTGGCTGGGGGGTGGGGTGGGTGGGAGACATGAGTGGGGGTCTGGTGGAGGGTGCCCCACAGTGCTTGGGGGTGGGGGGTGGGAGACATGAGTGGGGGCCTGGTGGAGGCTGCCCCTGCACTGCTGGGGGTGGGGGTGATAGGGGACATGAGTGGGGGCCTGGTGGAGGCTGCCCCTGCACTGCTGGGGGGTGTGGGTGATAGGGGACATGAGTGGGGGCCTGGTGGTGCTGCCCCTGCACTGCTGGGGGGTGGGGGTGGTGGGAGGCATGGTGTGGGCCTGGTGGTGCTGCCCCTGCACTGCTAGGGTGTGGGGGTGGTGGGAGACATGAGTGGGGGACTGGTGGAGGCTGCCCCTGGTGGCTGGGGGGTGGGGGTGGTGGGAGACATGTGTGGGGGCCTGGTGGAGGCTGCCCTGCACTGCTGGGGGGTGGGGTGATAGGGGACATGAGTGGGGGCCTGGTGGTGCTGCCCCTGAACTGCTTGGGGGTGGGGGTGGTGGGAGACATGGGTGGGAGCCTGGTGGGGGCTGCCCATGGTGGCTGGGGTGGGTGGGAGACATTAGTGGGGGCCTGGTGGAGGGTGCCCCACAGTGCTGGGGGGGTGGGAGACATGAGTGGGGGCCTGGTGGAGGCTGCCCCTGCACTGCTGGGGGTGGGGGTGATAGGGGACATGAGTGGGGGCCTGGTGGAGGCTGCCCCTGCACTGCTGGGGGTGAGGGTGATAGGGGACATGAGTGGGGGCCTGGTGGAGGGTGCCCCTGCACTGCTGGGGGGTGGTGGTAGACATGGGCGGGAGCCTGGTGGGGGCTGCCCATGGTGGCTGGGGGTGGGGTGGGTGGCAGACATGAGTGGGGGCCTGGTGGAGGCTGCCCCTGCACTGCTGGGGGGTGGGGGTGGTGGTAGACATGGGTGGGAGCCTGGTGGGGGCTGCCCATGGTGGCTGGGCGGTGGGGGTGGTGGGAAACATGAGTGGGGGCCTGGTGGAGGCTGCCCCTGCACTGCTGGGGGGTGGGGGTGGTGGTAGACATGGGTGGGAGCCTGGTGGGGGCTGCCCATGGTGGCTGGGGGGTGGGGTGGGTGGGAGACATGAGTGGGGGCCTGGTGGAGGGTGCCCCACAGTGCTGGAGGGGGTGGGGGGTGGGAGACATGAGTGGGGGCCTGGTGGAGGCTGCCCCTGCACTGCTGGGGGTGGGGGTGATAGGGGACATGAGTGTGGGCCTGGTGGAGGCTGCCCCTGCACTGCTGGGGGGTGGGGGTGATAGGGGACATGAGTGGGGGCCTGGTGGTGCTGCCCCTGCACTGCTGGGGGGTGGGGGTGGCATAGCTCTCAACCATTTGTGTCGCAAAGGCGGGTGAAAACACCCGATTTTATTTTTGGCGGGTGAGAGGCCCATTGAAATGAATGGGCGTGCAGGAGGCTTGGCGGGTGAGTCAGCTGTTTACAAGGCAGGTGACACCCGCCAAAAGCGTGTGAGTTGAGAGCTATGGGGTGGTGGGAGACATGAGTGTGGGCCTGGTGGTGCTGCCCCTGCACTGCTAGGGAGTGGGGGTGGTGGGAGACATGAGTGGGGGCCTGGTGGAGGCTGCCCCTGGTGGCTGGGGGGTGGGGTGGGTGGGAGACATGAGTGGGGGTCTGGTGGAGGGTGCCCCACAGTGCTTGGGGGTGGGGGGTGGGAGACATGAGTGGGGGCCTGGTGGAGGCTGCCCCTGCACTGCTGGGGGTGGGGGTGATAGGGGACATGAGTGGGGGCCTGGTGGAGGCTGCCCCTGCACTGCTGGGGGGTGTGGGTGATAGGGGACATGAGTGGGGGCCTGGTGGTGCTGCCCCTGCACTGCTGGGGGGTGGGGGTGGTGGGAGGCATGGTGTGGGCCTGGTGGTGCTGCCCCTGCACTGCTAGGGGGTGGGGGTGGTGGGAGACATGAGTGGGGGCCTGGTGGAGGCTGCCCCTGGTGGCTGGGGGGTGGGGGTGGTGGGAGACATGTGTGGGGGCCTGGTGGAGGCTGCCCTGCACTGCTGGGGGGTGGGGTGATAGGGGACATGAGTGGGGGCCTGGTGGTGCTGCCCCTGAACTGCTTGGGGGTGGGGGTGGTGGGAGACATGGGTGGGAGCCTGGTGGGGGCTGCCCATGGTGGCTGGGGTGGGTGGGAGACATTAGTGGGGGCCTGGTGGAGGGTGCCCCACAGTGCTGGGGGGGTGGGAGACATGAGTGGGGGCCTGGTGGAGGCTGCCCCTGCACTGCTGGGGGTGGGGGTGATAGGGGACATGAGTGGGGGCCTGTTGGAGGCTGCCCCTGCACTGCTGGGGGGTGGGGGTGATAGGGAACATCCCCTGCACTGCTAAGGGGTGGGGGGGTGGGAGACATGAGTGGGGGCCTGGTGGAGGCTGCCCCTGGTGGCCGGGGGGTGGGGTGGGTGGGAGACATGAGTGGGGGCCTGGTGGAGGGTGCCCCACAGTGCTGGGGGGATGTGGGGGGTGGGAGACATGAGTGGGGGCCTGGTGGAGGCTGCCCCTGCACTGCTGGGGGTGGGGGTGATAGGGGACATGAGTGGGGGCCTGGTGGAGGCTGCCCCTGCACTGCTGGGGGGTGGGGGTGATAGGGGACATGAGTGGGGGCCAGGTGGTGCTGCCCCTGCACTGCTGGGGGTGGGGGTGGTGGGAGACATGAGTGTGGGCCTGGTGGTGCTGCCCCTGCACTGCTAGGGGGTGGGGGTGGTGGGAGACATGAGTGGGGGCCTGGTGGAGGCTGCCCCTGGTGGCTGGGGGCTGGGGGTGGTGGGAGACATGTGTGGGGGCCTGGTGGAGGCTGCCCCTGCACTGCTGGGGGTGGGGGTGATAGGGGACATGAGTGGGGGCCTGGTGGAGGCTGCCCCTGCACTGCTGGGGGGTGTGGGTGATAGGGGACATGAGTGGGGGCCTGTTGGAGGCTGCCCCTGCACTGCTGGGGGGTGGGGGTGATAGGGAACATGAGTGGGGGCCTGGTGGTGCTGCCCCTGCACTGCTGGGGGGTGGGGGTGGTGGGAGACATGAGTGTGGGCCTGGTGGTGCTGCCCCTGCACTGCTAAGGGGTGGGGGGGTGGGAGACATGAGTGGGGGCCTGGTGGAGGCTGCCCCTGGTGGCCGGGGGGTGGGGTGGGTGGGAGACATGAGTGGGGGCCTGGTGGAGGGTGCCCCACAGTGCTGGGGGGATGTGGGGGGTGGGAGACATGAGTGGGGGCCTGGTGGAGGCTGCCCCTGCACTGCTGGGGGTGGGGGTGATAGGGGACATGAGTGGGGGCCTGGTGGAGGCTGCCCCTGCACTGCTGGGGGGTGGGGGTGATAGGGGACATGAGTGGGGGCCAGGTGGTGCTGCCCCTGCACTGCTGGGGGTGGGGGTGGTGGGAGACATGAGTGTGGGCCTGGTGGTGCTGCCCCTGCACTGCTAGGGGGTGGGGGTGGTGGGAGACATGAGTGGGGGCCTGGTGGAGGCTGCCCCTGGTGGCTGGGGGGTGGTGGTAGTGGGAGACATGTGTGGGGGCCTGGTGGAGGCTGCCTCTGCACTGCTGGGGGGTGGGGGTGATAGGGGACATGAGTGGGGGCCTGGTGGTGCTGCCCCTGCACTGCTTGGGGGTTGGGGTGGTGGTAGACATGAGTGGGGGCCTGATGGAGGCTGCCCCTGCACTGCTTGGGGGTTGGGGTGGTGGGAGACATGAGTGGGTGCCTGGTGGAGGCTGCCCCTGGTGGCTGGGGGGTGGGGGTATTGGGAGACATGAGTGTGGGCCTGGTGGAGGCTGCCCCACAGTGCTGGGGGGTGGGGGTGGTGGTAGACATGGGTGGGAGCCTGGTGAGGGCTGCCCATGGTGGCTGGGGGGTGGGGGTGGTGGGAGACATGAGTGGGGGCCTGGTGGAGTGTGCCCCTGGTGGCTGGGGGGTGGGGGTGATAGGGGACATGAGTGGGGGCCTGGTGGAGGCTGCCCCTGCACTGCTGGGGGGTGGGGGTGGTGGGAGACATGAGTGGGGGCCTGGTGGAGTGTGCCCCTGGTGGCTGGGGGGTGGGGGTGATAGGGGACATGAGTGGGGGCCTGGTGGAGGCTGCCCCTGCACTGCGGGGGGTGGGGGTGGTGGGAGACATGAGTGGGGGCCTGGTGGAGGCTGCCCCACAGTGCTGGGGGGTGGGGGGGTGGGAGACATGAGTGGGGGCCTGGTGGAGGCTGCCCCACAGTGCTGGGGGGTGGTGCTAGACATGGGTGGGAGCCTGGTGGGGGCTGCCCATGGTGGCTGGGGGGTGGGGGTGGTAGGAGACATGAGTGGGGGCCTGGTGGAGGCTGCCCCTGCACTGCTGGGGGTGGGGGTGATAGGGGACATGAGTGGGGGCCTGGTGGAGGCTGCCCCTGCACTGCTGGGGGTGAGGGTGATAGGGGACATGAGTGGGGGCCTGGTGGAGGGTGCCCCTGCACTGCTGGGGGGTGGTGGTAGACATGGGCGGGAGCCTGGTGGGGGCTGCCCATGGTGGCTGGGGGTGGGGTCGGTGTCAGACATGAGTGGGGGCCTGGTGGAGGCTGCCCCTGCACTGCTGGGGGGTGGGGGTGGTGGTAGACATGGGTGGGAGCCTGGTGGGGGCTGCCCATGGTGGCTGGGGGGTGGGGGTGGTGGGAAACATGAGTGGGGGCCTGGTGGAGGCTGCCCCTGCACTGCTGGGGGGTGGGGGTGGTGGTAGACATGGGTGGGAGCCTGGTGGGGGCTGCCCATGGTGGCTGGGGGGTGGGGTGGGTGGGAGACATGAGTGGGGGCCTGGTGGAGGGTGCCCCACAGTGCTGGAGGGGGTGGGGGGTGGGAGACATGAGTGGGGGCCTGGTGGAGGCTGCCCCTGCACTGCTGGGGGTGGGGGTGATAGGGGACATGAGTGTGGGCTTGGTGGAGGCTGCCCCTGCACTGCTGGGGGGTGGGGGTGATAGGGGACATGAGTGGGGGCCTGGTGGTGCTGCCCCTGCACTGCTGGGGGGTGGGGGTGGCATAGCTCTCAACCATTTGTGTCGCAAAGGCGGGTGAAAACACACGATTTTATTTTTGGCGGGTGAGAAGCCCATTGAAATGAATGGGCGTGCAGGAGGCTTGGCGGGTGAGTCAGCTGTTTACAAGGCAGGTGACACCCGCCAAAAGCGTGTGAGTTGAGAGCTATGGGGTGGTGGGAGACATGAGTGTGGGCCTGGTGGTGCTGCCCCTGCACTGCTAGGGAGTGGGGGTGGTGGGAGACATGAGTGGGGGCCTGTTGGAGGCTGACCCTGGTGGCTGGGGGGTGGGGTGGGTGGGAGACATGAGTGGGGGTCTGGTGGAGGGTGCCCCACAGTGCTTGGGGGTGGGGGGTGGGAGACATGAGTGGGGACCTGGTGGAGGCTGCCCCTGCACTGCTGGGGGTGGGGGTGATAGGGGACATGAGTGGGGGCCTGGTGGAGGCTGCCCCTGCACTGCTGGGGGGTGTGGGTGATAGGGGACATCAGTGGGGGCCTGGTGGTGCTGCCCCTGCACTGCTGGGGGGTGGGGGTGGTGGGAGGCATGAGTGTGGGTCTGGTGATGCTGCCCCTGCACTGCTAGGGGGTGGGGGTGGTGGGAGACATGAGTGGGGGCCTGGTGGAGGCTGCCCCTGGTGGCTGGGGGGTGGGGTGATAGGGGACATGAGTGGGGGCCTGGTGGTGCTGCCCCTGAACTGCTTGGGGGTGGGGGTGGTGGGAGACATGGGTGGGAGCCTGGTGGGGGCTGCCCATGGTGGCTGGGGTGGGTGGGAGACATGAGTGGGGGCCTGGTGGAGGGTGCCCCACAGTGCGGGGGGGTGGGAGACATGAGTGGGGGCCTGGTGGAGGCTGCCCCTGCACTGCTGGGGGTGGGGGTGATAGGGGACATGAGTGGGGGCCTGTTGGAGGCTGCCCCTGCACTGCTGGGGGGTGGGGGTGATAGGGAACATGAGTGGGGGCCTGGTGGTGCTGCCCCTGCACTGCTGGGGGGTGGGGGTGGTGGGAGACATGAGTGTGGGCCTGGTGGTGCTGCCCCTGCACTGCTAAGGGGTGGGGGGTGGGAGACATGAGTGGGGGCCTGGTGGAGGCTGCCCCTGGTGGCCGGGGGGTGGGGTGGGTGGGAGACATGAGTGGGGGCCTGGTGGAGGGTGCCCCACAGTGCTGGGGGGATGTGGGGGGTGGGAGACATGAGTGGGGGCCTGGTGGAGGCTGCCCCTGCACTGCTGGGGGTGGGGGTGATAGGGGACATGAGTGGGGGCCTGGTGGAGGCTGCCCCTGCACTGCTGGGGGGTGGGGGTGATAGGGGACATGAGTGGGGGCCAGGTGGTGCTGCCCCTGCACTGCTGGGGGTGAGGGTGGTGGGAGACATGAGTGTGGGCCTGGTGGTGCTGCCCCTGCACTGCTAGGGGGTGGGGGTGGTGGGAGACATGAGTGGGGGCCTGGTGGAGGCTGCCCCTGGTGGCTGGGGGGTGGGGGTGGTGGGAGACATGTGTGGGGGCCTGGTGGTGCTGCCCCTGCACTGCTTGGGGGTTGGGGTGGTGGTAGACATGAGTGGGGGCCTGGTGGAGGCTGCCCCTGCACTGCTAGAGGGTGGGGGTGGTGGGAGACATGAGTGGGTGCCTGGTGGAGGCTGCCCCTGGTGGCTGGGGGGTGGGGGTATTGGGAGACATGAGTGGGGGCCTGGTGGAGCCTGCCCCTGCACTACTGCGGGGTGGGGGTGATAGGGGACATGAGTGGGGGCCTGGTGGTGCTGCCCCTGCACTGCTTGGGGGTTGGGGTGGTGGTAGACATGAGTGGGGGCCTGGTGGAGGCTGCCCCTGCACTGCTGGGGGGTGGGGGTGATAGGGGACATGAGTGGGGGCATGGTGGAGGGTGCCCCACAGTGCTGGGGGGTGGGGGTGCTGGGTGACATGAGCAGGTGTGCAGGGTAGTCCCCTGTGGTGTCGGCTGCCTGCAGGGGCCGTGGAGGGTGTACAGGGAATACCTGGGAGCACCCAGCCAAATCACGTGTAGAATTTCCCGCGTACCCCTGAAGTACACGTACCCAGCCAAATCGCGTGTGGAAATTCCCGCGCACGTACCCTGTCAAATCGCGTGTGGAACTTCCCGCGCACCCCTGAAATCCACGTACCCTGCCAAATCGCGTGTGAAACTTCCCGCGCACCCCTGAGATCCACGTACCCAGCCAAATCGCGTGTGGAAATTCCCGCGCACGTACCTGGCCAAATCGCGTGTGGAACTTCCCGCGCACCCCTGAAATCCACGTACCCTGCCAAATCGCGTGTGAAACTTCCCGCGCACCCCTGAGATCCATGTACCCAGCCAAATCGCGTGTGGAAATTCACGAGCACGTACCCGGCCAAATCGCGTATGGAACTTCCCGCGCACCCCTGAAATCCACGTACCCTGCCAAATCGTGTGTGAAACTTCCCGCGCACCCCGGAATACACGCACACGTTATTTTTCAGTCAGCGGGTGTCCGTGTTTGTGGGTACCCCTTTGCACATCATTAGTCCTGGAGGGCCACAGTATAGGACATTCATCAAAGCTGTATATAGGTGCTATTTGTTGGCGCACCTTTTGGCGCACATTTATTACAGGCGCAGAGACGCTACCGCCTGCTTTCTTGTGGCGGTCGTGTTTGTGCCTGTGCGCTGGTTTGACCGTGCGCTTTTTTGCCCTATTCGATTCCATGAATACGTGTTGTAGGCGAGCGTCTGGGCATTCCGCGCACTTGCACCCTGTACTTCCCCCGTGACGCCCACATTTTGGCAAGTTGTTCCCCATTCCGAGTGTTACGCCACGTGTTCCGCCTACTTTTGTTGTGTGCGCCGCGCTATGTGAGATTTTCGCTGTGGCCTGTGCGATTTTCGCTGTGACCTGGCGCACGCCGTTTGATGGCCTGTGCGCCAACGTGCGCCGCGCACTTTTTTAGTGCACATCCGATGGTTTTCTCGCGCGCGGCCTTCAATGAATCGATGTGCGCTGCTTTTTGTGCGATTTTCGCACTTGCACTGCGATTTTCGCTATTCCACTGCGAATCGCACGTTTTTGGCCACTTGCGCCGCGCTAATTATTCCATGAATCGGTTTGATAATGTGTTTGTGTGCTTCCTTTTGAATTTGTTAAATGTTCCTATGTTATGATATATCAATCAAACATACCCCCCCAGAGTTTTTAGGTAGTGGTACTGTTCTTCGAACATGTCTGCGAACATTAAATGAGTTCACGGACATCAAGTACAGTAGAAGAGTTTCAGTCAGTTCCATAGGATATGTTTATAAAGTCAAAGTCATTATTGTTAAGTTGCACTACTTGCACTACTAAAAACCTATGAAATTCAGTGAAAAAACTTTGTTAAAGGGACTTTATGGTTAAGTTGCGCTACTAAAAACCTATGAAATTCAGTGAAAAAACTTTGTTAAAGGGACGTTATGGTTCCAAGTAAAACCGAAAAACCCTTGAAATTCGCCAGTTATGGTAAGCTAAGCAACCATAACACGCGCCACCACCGTGCACTGCTAAGACTAACACCCACGACATCAAAGGTGACATCACAAATGTCATTGATGACATCACTGATGACATCACATGTCTGGCTCACTCTTTTTCTTTTGCTGACATATCTAGGCCACATGGTTTTCTTCAGTAACAGTCAGAAACTAAAAAATGTATTTCATTTGTAGACGTATCCTTCAAGTAGGTTCTTACAGTAATTCCCTTAGAGTCCAGTCACATCACACCTCATATACATAGGGGAAGACACAAGTTTGAAAGAGAGCAATCCTTTTTGTGCATAAAGATAATCAATAGACTTATCAGCACTTTCTGATAGTTCACTTGTTTTTTTTATGGCTGTACTTTCCCTGTATATGGTCATATTTGTTTACATTGTACTCACACTACTTTCCTTAGGGTCCAATCACATCAAGTGATACATATACATAGGGTAAATAGCAGCTTTGAAACAGCAATCATTTATTTGCATGAAAATAATCAGTTAGGTTATGAATTGTTTCTGCTACTACTTGTGCTTTTTTGCTAACTTCACTTTCCCTGTATATACCCATATTGGTATGTGTTCTTATCTCTTTGTGGTTTGTTTATAGTAATGCAATTATGTAATACATGGGTTTTATTAGCTACTTATTACATATTTCACAGTACACAAAAATCTATTAAGAAAACAATTATCATTTCATTATTCAACATATTAACATTACAAATATTATACCTTCATCTTGTACGCTGCACACAATGCTATGTTTCTGCATGAGTAGCTTAGTATACTAGCTAGAACCCCAAATTATAATGCTATTTATATCAATGCATCGTTCAATGCACTAATTAGGGTATGATATTTATTGCAATGATCCTTGACACTTTTTTCGCAACATTATAATAAGAATCCCTTGTACACATATTTCATCAAAAGTACATACACATGTGGTGTCATCAGTGATGTCATCAATGACATTTGTGATGTCATCTTTGATTTCGTGGGTGTTAGTCTTAGCAGTGTACGGTGGTGGTGCGAGTTATGGTTGCTTAGCTTACCATAACTGGCGAATTTCAAGGGTTTTTCGGTTTTACTTGGAACCATAACGTCCCTTTAACAAAGTTTTTTCACTGAATATATATATATATATATATATATATACATATATATATATATATATACATACATATATATATATATATATATATATATATATATATATATATATATATATATATATAGACACAGACCTCTGTTTTTGGATTAGAAATGTGTATGTCCTTGTGCTCCAAAATTCTTCTGTGTGTAGTAATTGAGAGGCCAGCTTTTAATATCATAACCCAGAGGTCCTGCATTGTGTACCTTTCGTGTGTAAAGTGGTGGCTCACTGGTATTCCCAAACAGCTCACAAAACATATAAAGAAAGTAGGCACCCCTATAATTCCACAATAAAACCCACAGCTATCATATGCCACTGTTCTAATGCGATCTCCAAAGGTCTCGATAAACACACTGGTTATTGGTGTAAAGACTTATTTTGGGCACAATTTGGGACAAATATAACATACTTGCAAATATACTCCACTGGTTTTAGAAATCAAAATGATCTTCTGACCAAAGCCATTGTATAAGTAACATCCCTATGGCATGGACAAGTGGCATTATACCACATTCAGCAATTCTCCACTAGTTAAAAACATGGCCTGACCCAAAAAGTATCATCCTTATTTTATACCAATTGCTTGTTAAAAGGAACAGAAGAATCCAGTATCTGATCTTAAAGCCTTCTTGACCCTAACATCAAGGAGCTAGCCAATCCTACCACTCACAGGTCTATACAGAGGAGGTGGGGCATACTTACAAATCAGCCCGTATACTTCCAAGACAAAGTGGGTACTTTCATATTGTCAGAACCCAAAGCGTGAGATAAACAAGTAAATAATCATATTGAGCAACAAAACGTGCCCATCACACTTGCTCACTTATATAGGACTGTAGTTGTCACAGTACTTGCACATTTGTGTGAGCAATTCAAAACAAAATTGTGCCCTTAGCAACAAATGCCTCCACTCAAAGGAGGCTTCTCCTGCCTGTCCAACTATTGTCCTTCTATCATAGAATAGTTATGCTCATTAAAAGCAAAGCACATTGGACAGCAATACAATTAGATGTTCTACCTGTTCATTGTGCTGAATCTTTAACGAGAGCACTGCAACAACTCTATCAGAAATGCCAATCACAAAAGCCTAGCTGCATTAGGATGATGTTACACAGGCCTTCAAAAATAACCTCTAAAAATGGGAAAATCCCAGAAAAGGCAGAGTTTCATAAAACTGCAACAACATCTTTAGGATGCACATATAGCCCTATAGGAGAAAACACAAAAACCCCAAACACTTAAAAATCACCTTTACACAATCACAGTTTTCAAATTTTCGCCTAAATGACGTTGATGGTTTAATGCACAAGGCAAGTAAATGAAAATATCATCTAAATATCCAATCATAACTTGTTTTGTATACATCGGCAAATATTCCTTTCCTTAGATACTCTAATTATTTATTGTCATCCTGGCCAAATTTATGAAGACTGATATTGTCTCATACTTAGTTTCATCACCTCATATTCCATTTAATCTAGTTGGAGTGCCCTAAATGTACTTTTCTCATTTAGAGCTTGTCTGCTGTTCCCTGTTGTATATCACTCTGGCATACAATCTCTTGCTCCCCCACTCATGTGAAAGGCAGGAATCTAGATTTGATATTTGTCTCTATTGAACTTTCTAACATGGCTGCTCTGTCTTCCACTGTTGAGACAGTGCAAGTGTGAGATTGCCTTTACATTTTTCAGCACAAGCAGCAGAATTAGTAGCACTTATTGTGGCACTTTAAACTCATGAGTATGAGGAAGTAAGAGTGTATTCTGACTCTGCCTACTTGATGTCAACAGTACATGCAGGACTGTCACGTTGGAAGAGGCAGTGCTTCCTAAAAGCATATGGCACACCAGTGCAACATGCACCATTATTGGACAGGCTCATAGATGCACTACAAATACCATCGGCAATTGCTGATGTGAATTTTGCAGCCCACACTAAATGGGAAGATTTAATTTTCACTGCAATAAAGCTGCTGACATAGAGGCCAAGAAAACAGAGTATTTTCCTGAGATATCTGAATTTGACACAGTGCTTAATAAATACATGCGAGCGTACAGCATGGCAATGAGAGAAGGCTTTAATACCTTGCCCATAGCATAGATCACAGAATTACAGGCACACACTCCACCAGAAGAGCAGGATTTATGGAGGCATATGGACTGCTCATTGTCCCCCAAAGATGCAATTTAGTGGCAGGACAGCACCGGGAAACCAGTTATGCCCCTTGGATTACTAGCATTGCTAGCTTTAGACCAACTGCACTACCCAGCACACACAACACAAGAGTCTTGCAGCCCTGATATCGGAAGATTGGTTTGTGCCCAAACTAACTGAACAGGTTTGCAACAGCTACAGATATATGCTAGTAGACATATGCCCTTTTACCCGCTGGATCAAGGTCGCTCCATGCACACATCCTGATGCCACATGTGCTGCAAAGTTCCTCATATGTGAGGTCTTCCTGAGGTGCGAAGTTCTTCATTTCTGATAATGGACCACATTTTGTAAATGAAGTATTTGAGCACATCACAATCCTACTGGGTACTAAGCATACATTTTTCTCTGCTTATCAACCACAGATGAACCGGCTTTGGGAGTGCCTCAATGGATTTCTCAAAGAATTAATAGCTATGCTAAAAGTTACCCTGAAATAAGGATGACTTAATTGCCTACCGCTAGCCCTATTTGCATAACACAATCAGCTTGGCTCAGACCATCACCTTACTCCTCACAAGCTGATGACGGGACACCATATGCATGTGCCTCTTGCTCCTCCCACTCAAGTGCAAACCGATGCACAAAATGCTGCTCATGTGCTTGGTTCTGAAATGCATGCATATTTGGCTGCTATGACAGCGAGTGTCGCTTTTATGTCTCAACAGATTCGAGATCAGCTGGGGAGGTCAAAGAAGAATGGGGAAGACTGCAAACAGTCCAATCCACAAACTTTGTTCAAGCTCCCCATCCTGTATGCTTGGGATAAGGTTTTAATAAAAGGTTTCATGAGGCACTGGCACAAACCGCGCTTCGTGGGACCGTAACTTGTAGTGGAGGTCTCCCCGCTGCAGTACCTGTGCAAGGAAGGTGAGCGTGGCTCCATCTCAGTGACATCAAACCATACAAAGGAGAGACTCTCCTGCCGCCAGTACGTGAAGATGAAGGTGAAGAAGAAGTGGCGTGGATGCAGACACAATCGGCCACAAGGAGCAGACCACAACTAGCAGATTAAAACATACAATAAACTGTCCTTCCCCAAATCAGTAAATGGACAGAATCAAGTGAACTTTTCCCCCGTGGATTTTACATGCATAAATAAAAAGATAAGCACTTTCGCAAGCAGAGAAAAATAAAGGCATTCGATGTTGGCATTAAGAGTGATACTATTTGCAATTTTCTCGCACATAGTAGACAGTTATCATGCTTTTAGAATGAGCACCGTAAAGCTTGCCACACTTTTAGTGGACCCAAAAACCAGATTTATTTTTGAAAGAGTTCTTCAGGCCATAATTGCATGAATGGGTTCTCTGTAATGTACCCAGGCAAATGAATAACAATGTGACCCCCATTCCCATGTTAGATTAAGTAATAACTCAACACTTTTCTGTTGCCACTAAACAGATGTGTACCGCGAGAGCGAGATACCCCATGACCAGCCCATAGAGTCAGACCTTGCTCTGTAGTACTTTTTAAGACGAGATAGCTGCACCTTGAGGTGGATGCGGTGTAGGATTTCTTACTCCAACACCAATCAATAAGGACAACTCAATGGTTTGGCAAAGGGGAGTCCGTTTAATGACAAGTACAAAAAACGGGGAAACATGGAAATCAACAGTGATGCGATAGCCCGTCTTGCTTCAACTCCCAACAACTGCATGCAAACAGTAACAGTTATTCCCAAAATTTGTCATCATTGACTTGTAACACTCAAAAGTTATCATGCAATTCTATTGGTTGGAAAAGGTAACTTAAATATAGGTGCTATATCTATATAATGTAACAGGGTGTGAGGATTGGATAAACATTATCAGGTGGGCGTCTAAGCTCTTCCTTCAAAAATGACTACGGTGGACGTTGCTAAAAGTACGACGTCCCATTGGTTCTACTATCTATAGGACCCTAGATTATTTGGTCCACTATGATTGGGTTGGCTTCAACCCCATGTATAAATCTCCACTTTAATTAGCAGCATGCAGAATGGTCAACCAGGTGCAGGATGCCCCAAGATTCAACCAGCCTCCCTTCCATCAATCAGTACTTTAGTGCTATGTGTCAATTAGTTGGCTGTGGTCGGCCTCGAAACTGTAGCTTCTTGTCAGGAAATGTTATGGTATCTTCTGTTTGGGAGACAATCAGGTGTAGGTGCCTCTTCTCGCTCGGCTGGTCACGTGCTAACATACCATGCATCTGCTTAGTTTTCCTTCTATTTGTGCTTTTAATTCTTATTTGTCATGCCACCTGCCTGGGACTCCTTAGCTCGACCTTCACGGGGCAAGCTGCTCTGTTCTTAAGTTTTGATTCTCCGGAGCGACTGTCCGCCTCCCTTTCTTGGTCTGACCTCGACTTCCCAGACACGGGCTGCTCTTGTTGAGTTTCGATTCAGCCGTCTCTTCTTGTTTTAGCTAGAATATGAATCCTGTCCTGTTTGACCCCTAGTAACCTGAGTTAATTCTGCTTTTTGTATAAAAGTGGACTCGTACTTATATAGTGTGCTTTGTTGAGGAAGATATATAGGTGGCGCTTGCCGCTCTATTCTTCTACTAAGCATAGCAAGCCGCACTGTTTTCTTAGCTTCTTGCGGTTACAAGCATATGTACAGTTGTTAGCTGGTTGATTATCTTCATCCTGCTTACGGCTTAAGTTTCTTTATATTTCAACATCATCTCTCCTTCTAAGTTCATGATGTCCTTATTCATGACGTTTCGTCTCTGTGTGTCATCTTTTGATTGTCGTTTCTTTCATTTGTGAGTCTGTCTGGGCCCTTGTGATGTCATCATTAATCTTTAATTAAGGCCTGTTGAGTTTCTTCTGGGACAGTGTTTAAGCAATCTTCATTTCGTGTCATTTGCTGGTAGGGTTTTCTCAATGGATACCTTACTGCCCATGGTTGTCTGGTTATTGGCACTTCAATAGGTATTGCTCTTCTGATGGGCACTGGGCAGAGCTCTAATGCAGCTCTCCGCTGGTTTATTTGCTCATCATACGTCACATATCTCGGTGTGAACGTTCCCGGTACTTCAAAATGGGCAACTGGAGTGCAGGTTATATTTGGGACCTCCTCCACACTCCCCCCTCTGGACAGTCATCAACCACTTCCACTTCCTCTTTTGGACTCATTTTACTTGGTTCTTCTGTATCCATTTCTTCTTCGTCTTCTGGGTTTGTACATGATGGTTTGAAGGAATGTCTCTTTGGAGTCCATATTTTTATCACTCCTCTCAGGTTTCCTGCAGTTTTTACATGTTCATCTTTGTTCCATGTCATTAGCTGACATTGGCCATTTGGGCTATAATAGATCCATTTTGCTTCATAATTTCTGCATTTCCTGGGATAAAGAAACTTCGTACCCTCTGGCGCATGCTCGCTTGCCTTCACAAAGTCTCTTATTTCATCGTCAGTTAGATCTCTGGGCTTCCATCCTGGTTTGACATCAATCATGATCTTCATCCCTATTGCTTTCTTCATAGTTTTCTGGCATTGTGAGATTATTATCTTGATAACGCAAAATCCTAGTAATATCTTTACTAGCAGGGCTCACAAGAACTTGAATGCATCTGCCATCCATTTTGGAACCGATGAAAACAGTGATCCAAACCAGCTGTCATCATCAACTTCGTCGGTTTCATTGATCTGGTTCTGCAGGTTTGTCAGCATACTTATAGCCTCTGTTAAAGTTTCATTTTCCTCATCGTGAGAAGGTATAAATGTGCAACATGATTCTCCAATTTTTGCACAAACTCCTCCATCCATAGCTGCGATCATGTCAAGTACATATCTGTTCTGGAGAGTCATCAGTCTGATGGCTCTTAACTCTTCCTTGATCGCGTTGAATCCTTTAATTGTCGAGTTTATGGTTTGCAGTAACTCCCATCTGGTTATCTGCAACCATTTAGTATTTGCTCCAACTTGGAATCTTGGCATGAGGATTGTCGCGAACACTGATGAGATGAGGCTGAACAGCCTGTGTTCATATGGGATTGCATGAAATGCTTCTTCTGATTTGGCAGAGAAATAGTTTTCTCTCTTCACTCGGGTTGTCAGTTCCACAGATCTCTTCTTCCTCAGGAGAGCATCTGCTTTCGGGAAACTATCAATATTCAGGTCATTTTTTGGGATCACTAGTGCTGGAACGTGGACATTCACTATTGTGCATATGCCTCCCCAGTTTTCCGGCAGTCTGATGTATGCTTTGGATCCACATGCCCAATAATAATCCATGATTACTGCAGTCCCATGAGTCATTCCTGGAGCTTCAAAAATTCGTCCGCAGTTCTGATTCTCTCCCATTTTCCTTGTGCCATTGTTCCTGAAGCACAATTTCGGCCTTTCTAGTGGCACTATCTGCAAGGGTCCTCCTCTGTCTTCGACCCATGTCAGTAATCTTGTAAGCTTTGGCCATAGTGTTTGCACTGTCTCTGTGAGTTTTCTATTGCTTCCTTGCAGGCTCCAAGGACCATCCATGCACGGCAGATCACTACTCCTTCTTCCCATCCGTTAAGTGAAAGCACTGTTCCCCAAATCTGCATTAGGCCTCTGTTTTTTCAAATCTGATCCTCTTCCAGAGTTTTTCCTTGCACTTTCAGTCTTGGGTTTATTTGCCATTTTATGCCTGCTCCTTTAACTTCGGGTTTCTCGTACATGATCATGTGATTCCTAGTATGAGCTCTGTTTCTCGTCTTAATGTCCTGAACATAATCGTCTTCATCAGGATTATCTGTTTTAGTTGCCCATATCAATGAGGCATCTCTTCCCATGAACTGGCCTCTGGTGTTGCACATTGCTAAGTGTGACAGACAGTGTGCTGTCGGAACATCAACTTCCACACTCACGAAGATCTTGGATTTCCCCATGCTGTACGGTAGAAGTGCACAAACAAAGCATTCTCCTTCTGAATTTCGTCTTCCAACTTCTTTCATGTGCTGGTACCAAATGTTGTTCCCTAGATGTGCTGTTCTGTCCAGGTAATCGTTTAGTTCATTATTATCTTCATGTAAGCTTCTCTGGATTCTTAATGTTTTCCTGTAGTTTGCTATAACTATATCTCTGAATGCCTCTGTATGGCCTTTTCTTGCTGGGGGGTTCTCAGGTATCCTGGCCCATGGTGCAGGCTTCTTCATCTGCGCCATTTCAATGGACAAAAGTCTGGCAGCTCTTTCCTGGTCCTCGTGCATCTTTTCTCTGCTGCCTGCAAGTGCCCATGTCAACCAGCCTACCACTGGTCCATTATATGGTTGTATTGTAGGCATGATACTTGTGCCTTGTGTTGGAATATGCGTGCTGGGTAATACAGTCTCTGTCATTTTGTTCTTCAGTTCCTCTTGTCGTTTCTCGCTCTGACTATTTGCGGGAATAGAAGGTCTACTAACATTTGTGTCGTTGCGGAGAGTTTTTCTGCAGCCGTTTCTGTTTTCTTATGGGCTTCTGACAAGACTGCTTCTGTTGGCCTTCCTCTTAATTCTTCTCGTTTTTTCTCACTATCTCCTGTGAAAGTTTTTGCGGTAGGCAGTCTCATCTTCTCTGCTGCTTTCGTTTGAGGTTCTGTGGTCATTGACACTCGGCCTGGTTCGTGTGCAATTATTGTGTGTGTGTGTGTGTGTGTGTAGTCGTCAGTACTTTTTCTTCATTTTTTTCGTGCTGGCCCTGTCTCCGGCTTTCCTGCTCATTTGTTACCATAAATGTGTGTATATCACTATTGATCACGTTCATTTCAAGTTCATTTACTCTACCATCAGGTTTTCTAGAGACTGGAATGACTACATAGGGTCTGGGTGCTTTTGTGGGTTTCATGCGTGTATCATCAGGTGGGAGCACTGAAATCGGAACGCTTCGAGCACCAATAAAAAATGCAGTTCTGATCGTTAATGACAGTAAAATAATGATGAATACAATGCATAAATACATTATAGTCCGATATGTAAGGCGACAGCATTTTCTTCCAGAGAAGCGGGGGTGCCTCTCTGCTTGTGGGAGGACCAGGTTACTGCTCTGGGCCCCCATCTCGATCATTCGCCAAATGTCAATGTTATTGTTTCCCCACTCACTACCGTTCTTTGAATTTTGTGTCAAAAGTGTCAGGTGCTTCACAAGTGTCCCCCCTCTTGCAAGTGATGATTGTCTCTTTATACAGGATACAGTTCCTTTGCTAAACTATGGAAAAATAGATTAAAATAACACTTCAATGAGTCACCTTTACTGTGCACTTTCAATGTACGTGAGTTCCCAGTCTACTCCTCGAATCTGCTTCAGTCCTGAGGACATGTTGGAGACTGGTTAGTATGAAGAAATAGGGAAGAAATGACAACAAATATAACAAGTAAGGTTCTTGAATCTGCTCCCTCGATCTGTCCCTCAGTGAAAGTTTCTTCAGAATCTCCTCAGATAATCTCTCTGATTGTTAGAAAGTTCTACTTGGAGTATTGTTCCATGCAGGAGCATTCCCATCTGTGCGATATTGGCTGGATCTCTGATGAAGGTGAGGACGTCAACCTCGATAGGTCTCCCCACTAATTCTGGAAAGTCGGTAACTAGGCGAAAAAGGACATTGTGCGCGAATCTGCTGTCTTCTGGTTATAGGGACATTTGTCCAGTCTTTGTTGAGATTCGGGATTATATGTTCTTTCCTTGACGTAAACAATGTCTGCACTGTCCGGTCACATGGAGTGCGACCAAGATAATAAATTTATTTAAAAGATGGCTCAAATGTTCAGTGTTTACTGGATCTCGAAGGAATGTTAATGTATCAGTTGTTCTCCCGATAATAGATGGACAGTCTTCGATTATGCGAAAGAAAAGTGTATTGATGAGTTCATCTATTTCCGCCTGTGGTGGAAGCATTTGTTTCCTTCTCATTGTACTCAGGGAGTACAATAAATTGTTCGGCAATGACAGTAAGCTGTTGTCTTATTATTTTTTCATTTTCAGGATCTTGGAGAAAGTCTGTGACACTGGTGAGCCTCCCTACCAGTGACGGGTAAGATCTCAACACTAGTTTGAAATATATAACCAAGTCCTTTGTGATGTCCCTACTGTGGGCCACCATAAGTGCTTCCAACCAAAGTCTCAGCTCTGGATGATTCGGTTTGCTGTTTCTATTTCCACTGTAAATATCCTTTATCAAAGTTTGTCATAGTCTTTTTCTCCTCACGGCTTGAGAGTGTCTTCAGTTCAAAAGTTCAACAAAGCATATTGTGGCTTATATGCGCAATTTTCTTCTTCACCCTGCAACTAGGCTGCACAGAGTGTCCGTTTTTATGTCCTTATCCCCTTTTCTGCTTAGAGGAAGTGTCCAGGTTAAGCCACAACTTACAAAAGTTATTTGTCTTAACTTTGCTGGTCATGCGTCCCTCTTCCTAGTCATAGATCTTGTCTGCATGTGCTGTGGTTCTTCCCCGTTGTCTGTAGTCTCTTCATGGTGGGGTCCAGGCAGGGAGGTTCCTCTAATGTATGGCTTGATATCACCCAGGAAGGTCCAAGCTCTTCTTCCTTGCAGCTTGACTGCGGATGGAGTCATGTCTTCAACTGTGAATGGTCCGTTAAAACTTGGCTCGTCCCATCTTTTCCTTGTGTGGTTCCTCACCAAGACGGTGTCTCCAGGGAAGATGGATGGAACACATAGACCTTGAGCTGAGTCTGGGGTAGTGTCTCTATCTGTGTTCTGCGCTGCACTGCACCCTATTCGTCGTCGCTGCAGCTGGTCTGAAATTACAGTAAGGCAAGATGTCATGAAGTTCAGATAGCTTTGCATTTCAGATCCTAGAATCTCTCCTGTCGAATGGGTGTCACATCTAGCTCTATCTCGGGGTGTGAAGGGAGTTCTCATTCTTCTTCCTGTGGCTATCTTGTGTGGCGTAAGATGATGGTCGGAGCAAGGTTGGTTCTGAAGAGCATACAGTGCCAGTGGAAGGCAGTGCAACCATCCCTTCTTTAGAGTAAGCTTCAACTTGGCTATCCTTTCCTTTAACAAGCCATTGAGCCTCTCACAGATCCCATTACCTTCTGGATGATACGCAGACGAGAACTTATGCTTTATACCAAGCAGCAAGCTAATCTGCTCTAATGAGCCCCATTATCTGATCTCATCACTTCACACACCCCCCACCTGGGGAAAACTTCCCTCACTAAGAATTTTGCCGCACAGGTAGAGTTTGGGTGTGTACATGGACCTGCTTCTATCCATCTAGAGAATGGACACCACGACAATTAAATATCTGTACCTGTTGCATACTTAAATCATGTCGACGTAGTCGACATGCAAGTGCTGAAAAGGCCCATTTGGCCTGGAGATGACTCCTCTTATTACTTTTAATGTGTGCCCAGCAGTGAATTGCTGGCACATTATGCAGTTCACCATAAAGAATGCAACATGCTCAGCTAAATTTGGTGTGAACCAGTCTTCCGCAAGTGTTGCTGCTAGATTATCTTTTGTCATGTGCGTCGGGTAATGCAACTGTTCCAGCGCTATTTTTTGTAGGGCTACAGGCATTACTGGTTTACCAGTGCTGTCTTGTCACCACAAGCTGTCAGAGGGGTTTAAAGAACACCCTCAACGTTTCCACAAGTTTTTCTCTTCCTGTGGTGCCTCCCCTTGGAGCTACATTAGTTGCGTTTGCCCAGGATCGTTATAGGCTTCCGATGTGGTTCGTGCTGCATCATTCTTTCATGGATGCACGCCACTTCCACTTCCATAACCGTCTCATTTTTGGACACCATATGCTTGGCTTCTGTGTCTGCTGTGTGATTTCCACTTGAGACAAAATCTGTCCCATTCGTGTGGGCTGCACATTTTGCGACCGCTATGCCCACTGGGAACTGTAGTGCCTTTATCAGTCTGTCCAATAAGGCTGCATGCTGCACTGGGTGCCGTCCGCTCAGAGGTAGCCCCTCCTTTTTCAGTGTGCTAAGCCAGCGTGCACCGTTGATGTCACATAGGTGGAGTCACTATACACTGTTACTTCCTGGTCTGCCTGATTCTCAATGGCGAGTATCAACGCCAATAATTTTTCAGCTTGTGCTGAGTAGTGAGATGGTATTCGTGCACTAACAAGTACTCGAAATTCTCCATTTGCTATGTGTTTCATCACAGCGACGCCTGTGTATCTTTGCCCATCACGTTGGTCGATCCTTGAAGACCCGTCAATAAAGACAATCTCTCCTCCTGCCAAGGCATTTTTTTTACCCTGGGGATTTCATCATAGAATTCTAAATAATTTGTGCAGTCATGTATCGACTCTCCTTCAGTGACCGGCTCCGCTATAAACATAGCTGGGTTCACTATCTTACATCGGACTATTTTAATAGATGGGTTTGATATGATCACTTCATAGGCAGAAGCTCTCTGAGATGTCAATATGCCCTTTGGTTTCTCTAAAATAATGAGTGCTCGACGTATAACGTCATAGAACATCCCATTACAATGGTTGTCACTTTCTCTATGGCGAATGCTGCGGCAGCCAAACTTTGTTCACATGGGAAATGGCCTTTCATTACTGGGTCCAGGTTTCCACTGTAATATGCTAAGGGCTTGTACCCCACTGGGGTTCTTTGGGCAAGCACTGCCGTCATAACGCTACATCTGTGTGCGAAAACAGGTAAAATTCCTATGCATAATTGGGAATTCCGAGAACTGAAGCTGTGTAAATCGCTCTCTTAAGTTCAGTAAACCCTTTCTCTATTGTCTCAGACCATTCAATCTTTTCCTTTGTCACCTGGGCCTTCTTTAGAGCCTGAAGTAAAGGCTTAGTGTAAGAGCTGTAATCGATAACACATGCCCTAACATAGTTGAACAGGCCTAGAAAGCTCTGCATTTGCTTTATCGTGTGTGGTTTAGCCGTGTTCAATATGGCTTCATCCCTTTCTGGGGTCACCTTCTTGCCTTCATATGAGATTAGCTGGCCTATGTACAGCACATCCTGTTGACAATATTGTAACTTTTCCTTGTCAACCTTATAACTCTTCTCAGCCAGTATAGTCAGTAGATGAACAGAATAGTGCCTGCATTGTTCTTCTGTGGTGCTGCAGATTAGGATGTCATCCATATAGTGCAAGACAGTACTTTCTAATGCAATATTGCTTAAGTCCATCTGCAGGACTCTGTTGAAAATAGACGGAGACTCACAGTACCCCTGTGGCAGCATCGTGCTTTTCAGACGCATTTGTCTGAACGTGAATGACGTCAGATCTTGTGAGTCACAGTGTAACGGGATTGAGAAAAAGGCATTTTTCAAGTCAATCACCGTGAAATATTTTGCCTCGATGAGTATATTACATAGAATTGTAGATGGGTTAGGGACTATAGGGAACTCGGCCTCAGCAATGTCATTTATTGGCCTTGAATCCTGGATTAAATGCCAAGACCCCCCTTTGATTTCTTGACAGGATAAACAGCCATATTACATGGTGACTCTGACGTCAATAAGATGCCCTGGTCCATCATAGCAGAAATTGTCTTAAAAATCCCTTCATCTCCTGGACATGGGATATTGTCCGACTCTCAGTAAAATTGCTCCTGGTTTTAGTTTAATTTTCACATCTCCCACCCCCTTGCAAGAGGTCTACGTCATAGGGTCCTGTAGTCCATACTGAGACAGGCACTTTAGCTATATCATCATCAAAATACTCCGGACGCTTTAGCGCCAACATCATTCTCTGAGGCACTTCCCTTTTGATCATTTTTACCCAAAAGATGAGACTTACTTTCACCATTGTTTCTCCCGTGTCTAATTGCTCTTCCAAAAATCATCATCGGTGACGTTAGTCACTCGATACCCCTCTTTGATGGCGATAATCGTGCACCATTCTCTGCCTTCATCATCGTACCCATCAACCAACGCTACTTTCCCTCACACTGCTGCTGTGTGTATTGTCAAGGGAAATACTTGTCCCTCCTCCTCATGCGTAGGTATCCGTGGTCTAAATAAAAACTCATCAGGGGTTCTCATGGTTCTGTCTGCAAGGCCTGGCAATCCTGCCATAAGCACACGCATGCCATATGCAAACATTTCTGACTCAAATGGTGTGGCCCTCATGGCTATGTGTCCTGAGTATGCTCTAATCATTTTGCATACATTTGGATAGTATATTCCTAGAGTGGAGCATACTATGCCTTCCTCCGTGAACGGAATTGTCATGTTCAACTTTGTCATTAAGTCTTGACCCAAAATGTTTACTGGGATATGACGTGAATATAATAAAGGTACATTCATTTCGCACTCTCCTATGGAGACTGGGAGTGTGTCTGTAAAGGGAACTTGACTATGAGCTCCTGTAACACTCTGAGTATCTATGGCCTCGCTGGACAAGGAAAATTTGCCTTCACGTATGCACAAGCGTGTTGCACCCGTGTCCACTAGCACTTGCAGATTTTCCCCATTCCTAGTGTTGCTTCCCCTTCCAGGGTTCTGGGTCTGTGGTAGTTGCAGTGGTGCCTGTTGGGATTGACCTTGTGGAAAACTCCCCATGTTTTGAGGTTGCACCCCTTGTTGCACTCCTGGTGCTTGTTGCTGCCATGTGTGATTCTGTGCATTGCCCTGTTGTAAGACTGCAGGTGGATTCGCTGTGCCTGCTCCCATTCCTTGGCCGTTCTGCATCATGCCTTGACTTCTGCACATGCGCGCCAAATGCCCTGTCATTCCACAAAGCCAACATACTGGCGGTGGTCGGATGATATGTCCATTTGACATATATGGGTTACCATTGTGCACATTTTGAAAGCCTCCCTGATTACTTTGGAAACCTCCCTGATTGCTCTGCCATCCTCTTCTTCTAAATCCCCTTCCCCGTGGGTAAAGCCCTACGTTACCCTGGTTATTCTGTTGTGGATTAGCCACCTGATGTATGCTCTGTTCAGCTGTGTTAGTTAGCATGGCTCCCTCAAGAGCATACTTTGATCATTTCTTTTGCACCAGCTTCGCTTCCTCACCCTTTTGAGTTGCCTCCTTTTTACGAGTTTTTTCTTGCAATAGTCTACAGTAATGTGCAATAGTCAACTGTATTTCAGCCCAAGGCTTAGCCTCAACTCATACCAATTTCTTCAGTTGTTTCTGCACCGGTTCTGGCAACCCTTGGCACAATATATGGTAAAATACAGGTATTGGTATCGTCCAAGATTCATGCATTTCGAGCACCCACACATCTTGGAAATTCTGTATATAAATTAACGGATCTTCCCACTCCTTCATTTTTCAAGTCATTATAGCTCCCATATCGGAAGTATCTGGGTAAATTACTTGTAGCGCTTTCCATACTGCTGCTCTACAATTGTTAAATGGCACTCCGTCATGCGCAGTGTTAATTGTGGTTACACCGGGGTAGCCTGCCCGTGTCCACACATCGTCTGCTCTCTCACCAAGTATGGCGATCAGTAGACCTTTAATGTCCCCTATAGCTAGTGTGTTTCCCCTTGTCATTTTTTCTAACTCATGTACCCATTTTCCGGCTCCCGATGTCAGCATTGGAAGCTTGTTTTTCAAGTTTTCTCGATCCATGTGTGGCCATGGAATATATTGTGGTCTTGCTCCCCCCTTTTCTAGTAGTTGAAATTGGGATGTGCAGTCCTCTTTCTCTTCTCTCATAGTTCTCCTGTCTATCGCAGGGGTAAAATTCCTGCATCACCCTCTATCTGGCAATGTCCTTCGTCTGTCTACATAATGCGGTGACGACAACCCCCTCTGACCATGAGGTACTCCTTCATGTCAGTCAGACTGTACGGCTGACTCTGATGCCCTCGTTGCGGACTCGCTAGTGTCTGACCATCGTATCCCTCTTTCCCGAGGGAGTCGTATTTCACGCCATCTCCCTTCCTCATTTGCATCGTGCTCCTCCTCTTTGGAGTCGGGCATGGTTTGTTCCCAAATTCACGAAACTCCTTGTGTCTTCATCGTTTCTACTGATTTCTAATCTGTCCAGGGACAGTTTCCTATTTCCACTACTTCGGGTGACATCCTCAGTGTCATACAGCTGAGTGCTTTCCAAGCGCTCACCCTCCCCCTATCCTAGGGATATTTGTTCTAGCCCCATTTCATCATACACTCTATCGATCATTTCCCCGATGCTTTTGGTGTCAAAGTCATCTTCAATATTCACCCTTGATGAGCCTGGTACTGAATTGTACGCAGGAAAGAATTCTTCAATGTCTTCCCAGTCTACAATTAGATCAGGTTTTTTAATTTCCCTCTCCAAATATTCGAGATCGTATGCCCTCTGTCTTCGTTTACGTTGGATATCGTCATCAAATTCTTTGCGCTTCCTTGCCTTTTCTCTGACACTATCTTCTTCCCTTCTCTTTTCATTTCTACGTTCATCTGCCCTTCGAATTTCCTCATCTCTTCGTCTCCTTATCCTTTTTTCACGTGCCCTTTGCTCTTCTTCTAACCTTTGCTGTTTCTGTCTGTCTTGATCATAGGCTGCTCTCGGGTTGCGATCGAGCTGTTTTTCTTGCTCTTCGCGATATAGCAGTTCTCGCCTTAGTGTGTCTTTCCATCTTATCCTAACCTCTCCTTTGGTCTCACATCATCACTTCCTTTCCTATCGAGTTTTAATAAGATTTGTCCTCCCAACCACTCATTTTTTGCGAATGCTATCTCATCAGTTCTGTCTTCATTTCCTTTCCATTTCTTCCCTTCTCTCTCCTTGTAAGGAGATGCACTTGTCTGTGCCTGATACTTTCTTTCATCATCGCATCTCCCCTTGTCCCTTGGGACTGCAGAGGTAAGATTCTTGTCCTTATCCTTCCCTTGATTTTCATCACTACTATATGTAGGTGACTCATATGCGGGCTTGCTGTACCCCGTGGCTGCTTTAAGCTCCCTTAACGGGTATAATCCATCGTCTTTACTTTCTTCAGTTTTCGTTTTGGGTGGGGCAGGTGGCGGGGTAGGCGTCTCACCCCCCTCTGTGCATACATTTAGTTTCCAATCTGCTGGCGGCTCTTCCTCCTTTGTCTGTTCATACATCTTCCAAAGTTCTAGAACCGCAAGGCGTTTTTCTAGCTTCTTGCCTGTATACGTGGCATGCAAATATGTCGTCATACGTTGTAGGACGGCTCTTGATAAAGACCCATTTTGTGGCCATGGCATAAACATCTTGTGGGCAGTACCTTTAACCCACTCAGTGTTATACCTCTTTAGCTTGTTTGCAAGTTTTGGCAACTGCTTGCATAAGTGTGCTGATGGGATTAGGTCTTCCATGCTTAAATATGTTCCCTTTCCTCTTATATAACGCTTGTTAATGCTTTTGTGTGGTCAAACCACCTTGTGACAATATGAGTGAGCAACAAACACTGCAAGCTCCAATCGAAATTTTCCACTAAAAATGTGTATATTACCAATTTTCTCACAAAACATCAATTCATGTGTGATTCTGTGTCAGCTATCGAATTGCGCACATTTTTTTAATCAGTTCTTTTATCAAAAATTTCACATATGATGTCACAACAAAACATGTAAGACAGACACTTAACAGACTAGACGGACACCAGCTGGACACAGATATCTCTGCCTCTAATCATTACCCCTTCATGGAGTCTAAAGGAACCCCTTTCACGACGTCTTTAAACGTGGTGGTAGTCTAATTGTTCCCCATTGCGTGGGACTCTGGGTACACGTTTCTTCTGGCCGCTATATAAAAGTGCAGGAACAAGGCCACGGGTGTCCACCCCGGTAACCTTTATTCATTCAATTATTCTCGAGTCATTACCCTCATATATATATATATATATATATATATATATATATATAGTCTTCTCTACTTCTGACTATTTTGTTTTTCCTCCTCCCTCCGTTACCTTTTCCCTTTACTTGTTCTTAAGGCGTACACTGTTTGCCAAAGCACTAAAACATTTTCTTCATTCTCCATTCTCATTGTTCGTCTCTGGACCCTCGGGATCACCGCCGTTCGTTACCGCCTCCTTCAGATTTTCGCCCGATCAGCTGCCCGTAGGAATGGGAAGGGATGTGTTGGGAAAATGGGTCCCTTCAGGCCCAACTGCAGTCTCTTGCTTTATACTACCATTGTCTACGGGGAGCTTCACGGTCTACTCAGCCAAATGGCAAAGGACTTGTGATATTGCCGAAGACCTAGAGTTACTTTATGTCGAGGGTCAATCAGTGTCTTATTTTAATCAATAATCAATAATCGATTGTCACCAACCATCCTCTGCTACCAAGTGTACTGCAAGAGCGAGATACCCCTGACCGGCCCATAGAGTCAGAGCTTGCTCTGTAGTACTTTTTAAGACGAGATAGCTGCACCTTGAGGTGGATGGGGTGTAGGATTTCTTACTCCAACACCAATCAATAAGGACAACTCAATGGTTTGGCAAAGGGGAGTCCGTTTACAAAAGTACAAAAAACGGGGAAACATGGAAATCAACAGTGATGCGATAGCCCGTCTCGCTTCAACTCCCAACAACTTCATGCAAACAGTAACAGTTATACCCAAAATTTGTCATCATTGACGTGTAACACTCAAAAGCTATCATGCAATTCTATTGGTTAGAAAAGGTAACTTAAATATAGGTGCTATATCTATATATGGTAACGGAGTGTGAGGATTGGATAAACATTATCAGGTGGGCGTCTAAGCTCTTCCTTCAAAAATGACTATGGTGGACGTCACTAAAAGTACGACGTCCAATTGGTTCTACTATCCTAGATTATTTGGTCCACTATGATTGGGTTGGCTTCAACCCCGTGCATAAATGTCCACTTTAATTATCAGCACGCAGAATGGTCAACCAGGTGCAGGATGCCCCAAGATTCACCCAGCCTCCCTTCAATCAATCAGTACTTTAGTGATATGTGTCAATTGGTTGGCTGTGGTCGTCCTCGAAACTGTAGCTTCTTGTCAGGAAAAGTTATGGTATTTTCTGTTTGGAGGCAGCCGGGCGTAGGTGCCTCTTCTCGCTCGGCTGGTCACGTGCTAACACACCGTGAATCTGCTTAGTTTTCCTTCGATTTGTGCATTTAATTCTTATTTGCCTTGCCACCTGCCTAGGCCTCCTTATCTCGACCTTCACAGGGCAGGCTGCTCTGTTCCTAAGTTTTGATTCTCTGGAGCTACTGTCCGCCTCCCTTTCTTGGTCTGACCTCAACTTCCCAGGCACAGGTTGCTCTTGTTGAGTTTCGATTCAGCTGTCTCTTCTTGTTTTAGCTGGAATATGAATCCTGTCCTGTTTGACCCCTAGTAACCTGAGTTAATTTGCACTTATATAGTGTGCTTTGTTGAGGTAGATTTATAGGTGGCGCTTGCCACTCTATTCTTCTACTAAGTATAGCAAGCCGCACTGTTTTCTTAGCTTCTTGCAGTTACAAGCATATGTACAGGCGTTAGCTGGTTCATTATCTTCATCCTGCTTACGGCTTAGGTTTCTTTATATTTCAACATCGTCTTTCCTTCTAAGTTCATGATGTCCTTATTCATGACGTTTTGTCTCTGTGTGTCATCTTTTAATTATTGTTTCTTTCATTTGTGAGTCTGTCCGGGCCCTCGTGACATCACCATTCGTCTTCAACTAAGGCCTGTTGAGTTTATTCTGGGACAGTGTTTAAGCAATCTTCATTTCCTGTCATTTGCTGGTAGGGTTTTCTCAATGGATACCTTACTGCCCATGGTTGTCTGGTTATAGGCACTTCAATAGGTATTGTTCTTCTCATTGGCACTGGGCACAGTCCTAATGCGGCTCTCTGCTGGTTTATTTGCTCATCATACGTCACATATATCGGTGTGAATGTTCCTGGTACTTCAAAATGGGCGACTGGAGTGCAGGCTATATTTGGACCTCCTCTACAGATGAAAAGGCAGACAATAAATTCTAAAGATGATTTCCAACATATAAATACATACACCACTGATTCTGCCCAGTTGATTAGTAATATGTGGACCAGCACATGAGCCAGGTGGGAAGAGGGACATCTGATGAGAGCTGCTATGTGTGCTCCCTCATTCCCTATGCCATGAGCACTTCCATGAAATTTGTGGCCACAGAAATACCTGACATGATGCACATTGCCTAACACACCTAGCACTTTTCATGACCAGAGGGCAATTCGAAGGAAGATGGGCCACTTTATGATAGATGTCAAAAAACACATTCCCCTATAAGGATAGCTACATAAAAACAATGACTATGATGGATGACCCGAAGATGAAAAATAAGATGATACATTATACATTAGAAGGCCCAAATAAAGGAGACTCTGCAATAGTAGCTCAAAAAGTGTTACAATGCCTGAATGTTGTAGGGAAAGAGGCGCCTGGGGTGCCAGGGTGTTGGGGAAGACCCCAGTTATTAATACATGACCAGTTATTTATTCAAGCAGGGTGGCTCGAAGGAATTATGGGATGTAAGGCACAAGCACTCCTGTCGATAACCGTAGAGGTGGTGCAGACTGCAAATGATGTATGTCGCAAGGAATGGACTAAATATTCATATTGCTCACATGGGTAGAGGATGAAGCAGGCCGCCTGCCCATAATACCCATGAAGAATGCCACATTCTGTTTCAGGGATACTGGCCCAGTGAAAGTAGGGGAAAGTAAAGGGGGCAACCACATTTTTGATGTGCCTGGTATGAAAATAGGCACCACCATATTGATGGACCACTAATGGGCTCATGGACCAAGAGCCTACATGAAGCATACCCACTCTGGTAGTGCCCCAAAGCGATATACACATTACTGATTTCCCTAAAATGGACACACATTTGAGAAAGATAAGGTCCCTCACCCTTGAATGAACAGAAAGGAGAATCTGTTTCTCAGACAAAATGGAAAAGACATATGACGACATACCAGATGAGCATAAACTGTTCGGTAGAAGAGAAATGTTCTTTGCATCCTTTTTACTGCTGGTTTGCATGCTAATACACATGCAAAGTGGTTGCAAATAACCCGCTGGGACCTGTTACAAACAATTAACACAATAGTGAATGGCCTTAATGCCATAAAGAAAGAGTTGAGAGCAATGTCAATGACTCTTCAGAATAGGTATCTCCTTGACTTAATAACAGCCAAGCCATGAGGGGGGTGTATGTGCAAAATAGGACTGTCTTGCCCATGATGTGGAGACTTTGACCCTCACAGAGGCCATAACATTGTTTACAGTTCTCCACACTAAAATGGTAGATGAGGTGGAAGAAGTACAAGATGATGACTGGCTCTCTTATCTATTCTAATTCATTCAAAGGCTAGTGTTAGTGCTGTTGGGATTCTGCATCTGGAGAATAGCCATAAGCCAATGTAGGAAGGCTACTAAAAAGGCAGTAGTGATGAAAATAGTGATAAACTTGGACACTAAAATCCACGTATGCACACAAACCGATAATCTACCTCATATTGACATAAGACAAAGTCCTATCGTCCCTCCAGGATCAACATTCTGTTATCCCTGAGACCCTCCGAATTACATGGGATGTTGGGTATTCTGCAAAGCAGATGGGGAGTGCTGCTATATGACCTGGAGTGTGGATGAGCATATAAAAAATGTTGATTACCTGAGGGGGTGACTAAGATATGGACCCCCAAGGTACTGTACTGGGGGGAGGGCCTTAGCGGAAGCTTGGTCAAGTACTCGACCAGAGGGGAGAATGTCGAGAGTCAGATGAATACGTCATTCATAGCGTCTGCCTCTCCCTGCCTCCTTATCGGAAAAACAAGAGGATTACATCATTCATGGCACTCTATACGAGAACGCCATTGACTAAGGCAACGCTATCAACCTTGTCCTGGATCAACAGAAGAAGAGATAAATCTGCAAACTCATGAAGAAATGAACATGCTGTAACTGCAGATGACGAGAGCAAGTGATATCACTGCCAAGCTGACACACAAAGATACAATAGCCTTGAAGCAAATATGTACTCACCATGAAGACACACAGACACTAGGCCAAACGTGCATTTAGACATGAAGAATATTACCTGCACCATATAGCCATGAGTAACATAACATAATCAGTGGATTCGCTGAAACGCAAGACAAACAAAATAGAAATATAGCTTGCTAAACGTAGAAATTCAATGTCAACTAGTGACCATCTTGAATACCATGTTAGCGTGAACGGGAAGCTTTGAAGAAGCCTTGAAGCTTCAGGGAGAGTCAACTTGCTGAATTAGCTGAACTACAGATGTAGTATTCTATTGTATTAGTTTCCTATTTATGTATTAGTTATATAGTATGTAGTGTTTCTGTATTCATATGTGCAAGTAGTAATGGTAATGGAACACGGATCTTTGTATGAAGGGAGAATCTAGAATGTAGCGGGTTGAGAGAATGATGCACTGTAAAGGTCAGTTATGTCCTGCACATTTATATGACCGGTGGGTCTGATCATTGCACTTAAATAAAACATTTGATTAAATTATCAAATCAGTGTGAGAGGATATTTCAACAGACCTTTGCAGGCCTGATAGTGTTTGCACGGCCCCTCTCCAAGGTTACTGCGAAAAGTGCGGTTTGGGTGACTCTGAAGAGAACAGAAGATAATAATTCACAAGCATAAAAAATATTTCTCTTAGATTAGGTAGAGAACAAATGGCCTTTGAAAGCCAGGTGCCCATGAATTAGAAGTTTAATACTGCATGAGGAATAGCTCCACCAACTCTCCAGCGGCCAGAGAGTAATAGCACCTGTATTAAAATGAGCATAAATCTTAATGAAAGCAAAGGAGAATAATTCAAAACGTGGTCTCCTCACATGTGACCTATAATTGGCAGACTGTCTATTCATTAACTCCAGACATAGACAGGCACCTGCTCGACCCCCACCCCCTACAGATTCCCAGAACAACAGACGCCAGGCGAGGCCAAGTTCAAAGCTAGATGCCCTGGCTCGACGCCTAGGAAATAAGGGATGCTGTCTTATTCAATTAAAAAAAGAAGTTCCTTGATGTCACTCCCCCTACCACTATCTTTGCTCGTGTGCTGATGACTTGCCAAGTGTCCAAGGTTAGTAAGACCAAAGCCAACCAATCACAGCTCAGAAAGTAATGGTGACATGTAACTGTTACGTTAGCCAATTACCTGTGGTTAAGATGATGTCTTCCTTGCTTGTATCAATTTAAGGGTGGTCCAAGGTGGGGCCATCAGATAGTCAAACCCAATGAAAAGACTAACCTTTATGTAAACTATATGTATACAATTCCCCTAACCAATCCCCGTCCGGTAGGTTTTTGTAACTAAGATTGCAGTGTAACATCAGTTGTGACATATTTTTGTCTCATAATCTATTGTCTTGAATTGTAAGAGTAGAGAGCTTTAGAGACGAGTGCTTATTGCTGTCCCTGTTTTATATGGATTATTAATAAAGCAAACCTTTGCCATTTACTTTGACTATTTCCGTCATTGTGTGTGGGATTTCCATGTCTGTCTGTTCCATTAGTGCTGGAACTTCCCAGGCCTCTGTTTACACTTGCTTGACAGGCAGTGCTCACAATTGAAATGAAATGCTGTTAGACATGCTCTAATTTCGTAAGCAGTCTTCACAATTGAATTTAAATGCTGTCCGAAATACAAGCATGTCAGACAGCATTTACTTTCAATTGTAAATACTGACTGACATTGGATGGCAGTCAGTATTTGCGATCGATCCTTATAGGGTCTGCCTGCTTTTTGCTATTGCAAAAAGCAAGTGGACCCCAATGGGATCTCCAGCATTTGCACCAGCATGAAAATGCATGCTGGTGCAAATGCTGGAGCATTTGTATGGTTGGAAGGAAGAGAGGTGGTGGAAACAACCCTTCTCTCCCCAATACAAATGCTTAAAAATGGGGCATGACGTGAATGATATGATATGATGTGGCATTTATAACGCACCGGTATACAAGTGTTTCTAGGTGTGACAAGAGAAGGGGGAAACAAAGCGAGGACAAAATAACAAACTTACTAGGCCTTGTGTCATTCAGATCGTGCAAGTGCGGGGACGAGGGAAAGGGAAAAGTGCCATGGGGGAGGGGAAGGATGAAGTGCAGTTAACTCACAAGCGCAGCCAGCGGGTGGCTCATAAGTGCAGAGAGCAGGTACTGAAGGGTTGCAGATACAGACCCTTAGGTGCTGGGGAGTCAGAGGCAATGTGAGAGCAACTGGACATGCAGGAGCCTGGGCCTAGGTTCAAAGGGTGACCAAGTGACCAGTGTGCAGAGCAGTCAGGTGCATCAGCAGGGCAGAGGAAGAGAGAAAGCAGAAGTGAAAAGGAAGGTCTTGAGTTGCTTCTGGGACCGGAGGTGGCTCTGCTCAAGTTTGCAAGAGGCAGGGAGGCTGTTCCAGAGGGAGGACCCAGCCAAGGAGATAGATCTGCCCCAACTCTCTGCTTGGAGAAGCGTCTGAACCTCAGAGAGTCAAGTTGGAGAGCTCGAGAAGGAAGATGTTTTGGAAGAGAAAGTTGGAAGTAGAGCTGTCCCGTCCCCAGAAAGCCTTGGAGAGGATGCAGAGGGTCTTGAAGTTGATACGTGCAGCCACAGGGAGCCAGTGAAGAGATTTCAGAGCTGGAGAGATACGATCCCTGGACTTGAGGCCAAGGACAAGTCTTGCAGTCGTGTTCTGGACAAGTTGTAAATGTCAAAGAGTAGAGGCAGGAAAATGTAGAAAGAGGCTGTTGCAATAGTCCAGCCTAGAGAGGACAATAGTTCTGGAGATTGTGAGCTTCTGGTGGGAAAGTGAGAAAAGGAAGAATACCTGTGAGGAGCTGCAGCTGATAGTTTGACTTCTTAGAGATGTTAGAGATGTGAGGGGAGAAGGAGAGAGTGGAGTCGAAGATGACTCCAAGTTTCTTAGCCTCACAGGAAGGAGCAGGAAGAGGGCCCACAGTGAGGGGCCAGAGAGCGAGAGGAAAGGAGGGAGTGGGTGTCCCAATGAGGAGTATCTCAGTCTTACTGGCATTATGGCAGAGATCATTGGTGGCACACCATTCCTGAATTGCTGCCATACAGTCTGGTATGAGAGAAGAAGCAGAGGTGGCTGAGGAGAGCCTGAAAGAGAGTGTCATCCGCATAACATTGAACATTGCAGCAGAAAGTGGTGATGCAGTGGGCAAGCGGTGCCAGGTAGTGGTAGAAGAACCAGGGGGAGAGGTTAGACCCCTGGGGAACAGCACAGTAGAGAGAGGGATAGAAGAGAGGATATGCCTCAGCTAGACCTGAGAGGGTCGCTCAGTGAGAAAAGAAGTCTACCAGGCCAGGGCCTGAACAGTAATACCAAGGTTGTCGTGGAGACAATTGTACAGGGTGGCATGGTTGACTGTGTCAAAAGCAGAGGATAGATCGAGGAGAATGAGGACAGAAGGGAGATTAGAGTCAAGATTGGAGAGCAAGTCTTCACGGGTGTTCAGGAGAGCAGTTTCCGTGATTCTGGCAGCGCTGAAGCCAGACTGGTGGTCATGGAGGCAACCAACAGATTCAGTATGCAGATTAAGCTGGAGATGGCCAGCTTTTCCAAGAGTGTGTCCAGGAAAGGAGTGATAGAGTTCGGGTGATAGTTAGCCGGAGAGGAAGATCGACCAAGGTCTTCTTTAAGGGGGTGCATAAGAGAGTGCTTAAGGGGGAGGGGAAAGTTCCAGGGCAAAGGATTGAACGCAGAAATCGGCCAAGGCTGGAGCAAGGGTGTGCATGTGGCCATTGATTATTCTGGATGAGCTGGGAAGAACCTGCTTTGACAAGACTTTTATAGATCAGACTTGTCTAGAAACATCATCAGGGATGAACTGGGGAAAGGAGGAGAAAGGAGGAGGAGAGATGGCCTCAGACGTACCAGGAGTGGTAGAGGAGGAGGAAGAGAAGGTAGAGGAAGAGAGGGTGGATAGGATGTCCTGCGTTTTAGTAGTAAAATGCGAGCCCAATGCCATGCAGAGGGTCTGGGGGGGGAATAGGAAAGGTAGTGACTGCAGCAGGATTTGCCAGCTCCTTGCAGATTCTGAAAAGTTCAGCTGAGTTGTTAGATGCTGCAGAGATGTGGGTTTGGATGTATGCTCTCTTCTTAGAGAAGACAGAGAGTCTGTGCTGCCTTTGGAGAAGGCGGCAGGCCAGTTTGTCAGGGGGTGCACCTGATGCCCTCTACTTCCTCTCCGCTGCACTACACTTGCATTTAGGGGCGGCGAGGTCAGAATTGTACCAAGAGTTGCACTTGAATTTGGGCTTCAAGTGGATACTCATTAAAAGGGGAAAGGACATCCAGAGTGTTAGAGATAGAGAGATGATGGCCAGAGAGTACTGTGTCAGGGTGTGAGTCAGCGATGAAAGCCTCAACTGACACACGCTTCATGGGTCAGATGACCAAGAAGGTAGGCGGCAGTGCTGGAGTTTACTTGACCTGCAGGGAAGAGAGAGAGAGGTGGGATGAAAGGAAAAAGTGATCACTCCAAGAGAGAGGAGTGGTGAGAGAGTTGGAGGTCTGAAGAGATCAGAACTTCCATGGTGTGCCCTGCAGAGTGAGTCGGGCCAGAGGGAAGAATAGAGAGAGAGAGAATCGCAGAGGTTGCGAATGAGTCCTGAAGAGGAGAAGTTGAGAGGTAGAGGCAAGAAGCGAGGAGGAGAGGTCAGCCCACACAGAGAGGAAGAGGGTGACCTGGCCAGGCGACCTGTAGATAGTGGCCACAGTGAGAGAGAGGCCATGAGAGATAGTTTGCCTGCAGACCAGGCATTCAAAGAAGGAGTAGTGCTGCATTGGATTGATAGAAGCAGGGATCCACAGTGGGAAAATCAAGGCTACGCCCCCACCAGGACCGTTGGTCCTGGGTTCGGAGAGGATTTTGTAGCCATCGCAAAGGAGAGTGTTGAAACTCGTGACAGAGCTGGCAGTGAACCAAGTCTCGGTGAGACCGAGTACATTCAAATGAAGCTCTTCTAGGAGACGGCAGATGTCAGAGGAGTGTTTGACAGCTGAATGAGAGTTGAGAATAGCGATGTGGAGCAGGTTGCCACATTTTAAGGATATCCAGAGAGTGGGTACAGGCCAGAGATACACCCTACGGAAGTGTTGGAGGTGCCTGAAAGATGGGCAGAGGATCAAGGAAGAGAAGACACGGTAGTCAGAGAAGAAGAAGAGAGTGCCAGAGGGGTGGCAGAGGAGGGAGGCAACAGGGTGGCCAGAGAAGCAGCTGGGGTGGCGAAGAGGTGGCAGAGGAAGGAGGTGGTAGAGGAGCCAGAGAGGGGTAAGAAGGGATAGCAGGAGAGGAAAGGAAGTTGATAAGACCCAGGAAGCGTTTATCAAAAGGAGAAGATTGGCCTGAGGGCCCTGGACCAAGACTGTGCCATTAAAGTGGTCTTATAGGAGTGGAAGGGGGCCAGGAGGGCCTCCCACAGGGTGCCACCATTAATGGGAGAAGAGGAAATAGGAGAGAGAACAGAGACCATATGGGGGGTCCATAGGCCTAGAGAAGGAACAACAAAGAGTATGTTGGTAAGGGTATGTCTTAAGGAAGCACTGGTATAGGTATCAGCGATAGGGAGGTCTGGTTTGTAGACCAGGATGTCCCTTTGGAGGTTCTTCCAGCCAGACTTAGTGAGAGGGATAGGATAGTCAATAGAAAAGCAGTTTAAAAAGATAGGTGAGACAGAGAGCACCATATGGGGTGCAGGGAGGAAGGAGGGGGGTATGTAGAGGGACACCCAGGCAGGAGAGACAGGAGGTTGCGCAGGGGTGCAGACAGGAGGGAGGCACATGGGGGACATGAAAGGGAGGGGGGCACAACAAAGAACAAGAACAATAGACCTACAAATCTGATGCAGTACAGAACCATCAGAAAGAAAAGAGCACAACAGGGAACCTAGAAGTAGTGAATGCAGATGTAGTACAGAGCAGAGGCAAACCACAAACCACAATAGTAAAGAAAGCAGATGCAATTCAGGACCAAAAGCAAAACACAGAGGTCAGCAGGGAACCTAGAAGTGAAGAATGCAGGCAATTGCAATGTGATGCCACAAACCGTGGATAGCAACACAATATCAAGAACCGTAGAGAGCAAACACAAAGTCAATACAGTCAACAAGGCACGGAACACAACAGAAACCTAGAAGAAGAATGTAGGCAATGGTAAGTAATGCCAGAAATACAGTGGAGCACGAGACAGTGCCACAACAGTACACAATAGATCGAAGATGGAAGGGCTGAGATGCGAGAGGAAGGAAGGAAATGCAGGAGGGGGGAATGGAACAGGATGGGGGGATCTATGATGCAAGGGAGCGCATGTGGCAAAAGAAGGAAGGGAGCACAGGCGGCAAAGTTGTGCATGCCAAGTTGTGGGCTAAGTATTTGAGCACAGCTCAATACAACACACACAGATTGGACTTTCCTAGAGGGGGCAAAAAGGCTACGTTTTTCAGCACAGCACAATACAACACACCCAGATTTGACTTACCTGATCAGTCGCAGCAGGTCGACGGCTGCAGGCTAGGTGCTACCATCGCAGACACGGGCAGACACCACTGGAGCTGTCCTTAGCCTCTGGTCCTTGGCCGAGGGGGCTGCCACAGCAGGGGGTGCCTTGGGTGGCTGATTTAAAGGGCCTGTCAACCAATGGGAGTGCAGTGGGAGGGAAGGAGGGAGGGGCGAGGGCCACCGAACAAGGAAGCAATTGGGACAAAGGGAGGGGGAGCGGGCACACAAGCGCTGCAGTGTAAGAATAAAACCTTTACAAATGTACAACTTACTGTGCCACGGAGCAACTGTCCTCAACCCAGCACCGGAGAAGTTGAAATTGATATTGCCTTATGATGGTGGGGATGGCCTGTGGGGACAGAGGGAGAAAGCACCTGTTGGTGCATGCTTAACTGTTCCCTGAGAGGGGGTTTGGGCCCTGGGTACTTCTGGTCAGAACAGGTCCAAACAGGAATTGCTCTTTTCTTCGTCTGCCCTTCACTTTGGATGACCAGGCAAGAGATGCAGTTGATTTGAGAGTTAAGAGTAGAAATTAGGAGGCAGGGGTAAGAATGTGGGTGGTGCTTAGGCCAGGTGACCTAGATCCACTTGCACCTGCTCCCCATCTGCAAAGGAAAAGTGTCTGGAGGACTGCTTAAGTAGGGAAAAAGAGCAGCAACCAGGAAGGCACCAACAGTTTAAAGTGATTGGCAGGTGGGCAGGGCTTAGAGCAGGTGACCTAGATCCTCTTACACCTGCTCTCCATCTGCAAACGAAAAGAGTCTTGAGGGCTGCTTAAGTAGGAAAAACGAGTGGCAACCAGGAAGGGACCAACAGTTTAAAGTGTTTGCCAGGTGGGCGGGGCTTAGGCCAGGTGACCTAGATCCACTTGCACCTGCTCCCCATTCCTCAGAATAAATGGCATTAAAGCCTTACTCTAGGATTGTACATCTTGCATTCATGTTACGCCCCATGGAAAATGAGCTTCACTGTGTTATAGAAAAATGATTTGGAAAGAAGTGGAAAACCGAATCCCTTGCCGTCTGAATGGGATGTGTCTGGGCATGTTGTGCTGGATGCCACAGTTTGGCGTGAATGGAAAGTGATGCAGGACTTGAAATGTTTTTTTAGTAGAGAAACGAGGCACAGCACAGAGAGATATGATAAAAATATAGGTAGAAAGAAAAGAGTCTGATCAAGATATGCCGGAGATGCATGCAACCATAAAACATTGACAGTGTAAGCTAAGCGAACATGATGATTGTTCCTCAGAGCCCCACCCCCAGGCAGGAATATGTGACTCACTAGGGCATGATACTTTTACTGGGTTTATGAACCATTTGTACTGTCTGTGGAGGAGGATAGACAAGACAAATTTGTTCAGAGATGAAGCTGGTAAGGAATTATTACTGGCTCTGGACCCTGCTACCTGGGGAAGGAGGCCACATTACTAAAGAAGGCAGGGGTGAAGGGGGAGGGGATTCTAAGTCGATGCTAACATTGGACCTGTTCAGTATATTTTGCAAAGAAAAGTTTAAAATATTGACTGGCCGGAAGGGGCACAGTAATGTTTGTTTGGAGATGCCTAGTGAATTCAACCATAGAATGACAAACACTTGACTGGGGTCTGGAAAGAGCAGGTGAAGCAGAACAGGCTGTTAATATTCAGTAAAAGGAAAAATGAGGTGAAGGGGAACATGACTGCTACAAAGGACCCACAGTAAGACACAAGGGCACATGAAGAAACATGGGGAAAGATTTCATAAAGGGCAGATGACTGTTGTGGGCAGACGAGAGATAGAGGAGGGCTGAGCACAGCAAGTGGGGAGCATGAATGGACAACGGGGGCATCAGTTGCATCACCAGGCCTATCGGCCATGGAGCATCACATTCCATGGATAGGCAATATGCATCAGGTGTTAGAGGAGGTGAAGAAGGAAAAGGAAGTGACGGAGAATGTGAGAGACTAGTTGACTAATGAGGAGAATAAGCCAGTCGCTGCCATAACGGTAGCTTGGTTGGTGACAGGAGATGATAAATTGGAGGGAGGTGGAGTCTCCCTGTTATACAACACAGGCTCCACAGCTTTGATATTAACAGAGACACATCCAACACAAGCTATGGGTCGCCTTCAAGGAATAAAGGGGCCATGATTTTAGTTGACAGAAAAGGAACTACAGACTGACTTGAGAAGGGACTGTACCAGAAAGGTAACAATGGCCACAGGTGGGGAAGATGACATTTTAGGTGACGGCGTGTGTGGCGTCCAGTCACCAGGGCGGGCCACACCTGATACTGGGATCACCCAGCGTAACACCAACGATGCCACCATGCAGCGTGCGGACCGCAGGGGGACACCCTGTGTATCCGGATCACCAGACTTTGCATACAGGGGTTCCGGGGGCACCCAGCTGAGAACAGCCTCGGCTATGGGGGCACCCAGGCCGGGGCTGCAACAGTGGCCATGGTCACATGGCTGGACACACACTGTGGGACGGTGTTGCCTAGCCGGGACACCGTCCGGTTGCCAGGCCACGCGGATAGGCCCTCGGCAGGCTGCATGGCACCAGCATGGTGCCTACAGTCAAGACGCAGGAGTCAGTTATTGATCGACTGACGACCCGGAACTGGCTCGTCCCTTTTATTGGTTAGTTCACATGGTACATGCAACAGCATGGTCTTTTATTTTCAGTTAATGGTGGACAATATGAACAATATATTGTGGCAGCTGGCAGGACATAAACGAAAATACAGGTGGGAGCACACAACCTGCATCACATGTGTTGTGGATTAATACATGAGGCAAGGGCATTTTAGAAACAGAATTCACAGATATTTCCGGCATGTGGCGAGATGTTTTTGAAGTGGATAAGATGCATCGGTGTAGAGTAAAGAGTGAGGTTGAAATATAAGTAAGGTATAACCTGAAACAGGGGTAGCCATGTAAGATGCCTAAGGAGCGCCTGCCACCTTAAAGAAACCTCTTGTGAAGTGGTTGCTGGAAGTGGCACCCACCAAACAGCCAACTACTACTTTCCCAGATGGCTGGTGTAACAGAAGACAAACAGAGATGGGCACCCAGAAACAGATCTGCACAATATGTTGGCATCTTTATTAATGATATAGCCACATGCTGCAGACACGCCAGTTACTCACAGAAGCATCAATGCTATCATGCAGCGGGACGGTGTGTTTAGAGGATGCATGTTGTATTTCACATGGTGGAAATCTGAGAGATCTTGGGCTACTGATGGCAGATTGGCTAAATTTGAACAACTGTGGAGACGGGTTAACATCTAACAGAGTAGATGTACTCAAGATCCATGTGATTTGCAAGAGAGGACTGTTTGTGACGGGCAGGGGTGCTGCTAGGTCTGTAAAAGATCCTGGGCTATGCTAATGTCGGGACTGTCGGCATTGGGGCTAGCTAGCCTTTTGGTTGTTTCCCATGCACTTCTATCCAGGGCTACAACCAAAAGACACGGGGCTACAGCCACCTCAAGCCCCCTCACCCCCTAACAACGCCTCTGGTGACGGGCAAAACAAAAGCAGATGTATTGGCCACTTGAAGAGTGAGGAATGGTGGAGGTTTCTTGTTTGCCGTTGGGGCAGCGATGGCTGTGTCAGCATTGTTGCGCAGATGTACAGTTAGCACCCATAAGACAGGTTAGTGCATCAGCGTTGAGGCAGAAGGACGGTTCACAGTGTTTTAAGCTAGAAGGCATCCTGTGGTTCTGCATGAAGGGATCACCAGATGCAGAGAGGTTGCTCATACTTAGGAAAGAATGGAGGGCTGAAAGTTGTGAACTTTCTATTTTGATAGGCCAATTTCCTTAGAGGGCAAATACATCACTTAGCTTCTATTGGACACAAACACTTCCTGAAACACATGATCATTTTCTGTCACAATTACTGTATTTATGCTAATCATCATGACTCTGTGTTTTCCAAATGTCACTAAACCACAAGATATATTTCACAACCTTAAAACTGGAAAAAGCAGGTTTTGGAAATAACACATTGCTTCAGACTTCTTAGCACACTGTGTCTAAGACCTAGACCATCTGCCTAGTTTCCTATTGGCTAATCCACCTTTCTTATCTTTTCTCTGATTTTATGCCAGCTTCATTTGTAAGTAACACCATTGAAAACCATCTATTCTGCTATTTAAACTGCTGAAGTGTTGCATATTGGCTTCTGCCCAATGCACTGCCTTTATTGCACACAACAATATATATTTTCTGTTTGCTCAACACTTGTAAATCTTCATTGGGCGTTGAGGACTGTAACCATCTGTAATGCAATGGCTGCCTTTTGCGGACCTGAATTCTATATCAGAAATCTATATTCTGTGTTAATTATGTTGTGCCCAATGTAAGCATGTCTTTATGTTTTATGTTTGTCCTAAATAAATGTGTATAGTGTCACCTATTTTCTAATTTACCTGCCTATAATAAGGGCAGCCTGTCTGCCTCAATGAACAATGCTTCTGACTTTTACAATGTAGGACAGGAGGGTGGGGCACATGCCCTTGAATGACAATTTCACCTGTCTATTACCATGGAGCGGGAGGATATATTCCTCTTCAGCTGTGTTTTAGATGAAATCTTTAGTTCATTTCGAAGCCGAGATATGAGAGAAAATGTATGATGCCACAAAGGTGTTATTGCTGACTAGGGAGATATCTTTGCAAGTGCCCAGCATGTTGCGTCATGAGACAGACATGGAAGGCCAAGGAAGCTCAGAGAGCTCTGTGGCTGCTTTTGCTCACAAATCAATAAGTAGTAGGACTGTAAGGGGTCCCCGACAGTCAAACAAACAAAATGAGCTGAAACACAGATATACCTGTCCTGAGCAACTTCACCGGTCGAGGCCTCCGAATAATACAATACTATAGACTTTTAGACCAAACACAGTAGAGGAGTGAATTTTGGAAAGATGAGGTTTGTAGTTTTGGAGTTTTTAAAAAGTATTAAGTATTTTGAGAATAAGATGTGTGTTTCTCACTGCCTTGCAGACAATGCTGATGAGGCCACGCCCATGGAGGTGCCCCTTGAGGATGGACATGCGAACCGCATGGATGCCTGGAGTAGAAACAAACTCAGGATTGGAGGGGACTATGTTTGACTACAGCAAAGAGAGTCCCCTCCCTGGGATCGGCAAAGGTGATATAACCTATACTTTTGTGGGGAGGCGCAGTGATTTTCTGAGCCACTGATTTGTGTCTAGGTCTAATACATCTCATTTGCTGCATCCGGTTGGAATCAGGCTCCTTGTTCCAGTGTCAAATATGAGAGGTTAAGGCATCTCCTCAGCGGTGTGCAGGAGCTACACCAGGGGAGAAACAACCCAAACAACTTTCTTTCTTACTCCCTAGCTCCAAATGGCCAAGATGAATAGGGTCCATAGCTAGGAAATCTGTGAGGAACTACGAGGGCCACAGATTATACACACACAGAGCTTGCAAAATGCCATACAATGCTCTTGTTAAAGCATGTTGGCCTTTAAATACCAGCAGAGGCATATATAACAAGTTGGGCCTGGAGCTAATGAAGTTGAGCCCACCACAGTAGCATTTACATCTGTAAATGCCCACAGAGTGCTTCTGAGTGGGTATATACAGATTTTGTGTGGGCCTTGCCTGCTCAGGCCCTACCGTGTATACGCTCCTACCAGTGCCACAGTTAACCTGCAGCCAAAAGCCGCAAGCCTCGAGAGAGCTCTTGTTAAGGAGTGACCATGAATCTATTGCCTATGTCCTTAGTGAAGGACAGGGAAAACATACACACAACTCACAGACGTATGCTCTGAGAATGTCTCTGTATGGTACACTGTGCACTTTTTAACAACACATGGAAAAGGTTGGAGCAATGTGTATACTGAACCATTTTATAATAATGACAACACCTCACATTACCATCATCTTTCTGCATGGATGGTTAAAAAACATAATTCTGCAAGACTGCATCAGATGATGCAGGCTACATATGAAATAGCTAGATATGTGCCCATTCTTGATGTTATATTGGTTCACCATGAAGTTAAGGGCTTCATAGATGCCACTGGAATACATGGCTGAAGGGAACGAGTACCCTGTTCCAGTCCCAAAGAAAAATAAAAGGCGTAAAATAAATCTCCTTTTGAATATAAATATCAGATGGCATTACAATACCTATTTCTAAACTGTTTTATAGGAAAAGGCTGAATGTGCAATTGTTGTAATTGCAATGCTACCGGAATTTAAATCCTGTGGTTGGCTGTAAAGTTGTTTTGGTACACAGCGTTCACAAGTAATCCCTGGGAGAATTACTGCTATCTGCCTTATGCGAGCACGTTGCATCTACCAGTGGGCTGCTTTTCTGCTTTATCAGGATTATTGATGGCATTTAAACAAGTAAAAAGTCCAGATTACTAAAGGAACAGATGGATGTTCTGGATGCTAAAGCCGCATATGAAGCATTAAAACTGCATCCTCTGTAATTCATCCAATGAAGTCATTCAAACATCACCGCGAGCTGCTAGACCACCTGTCCCCGACTGCTTGCCTGTCTTTGCCTTTACTCTCTCCTGGAGCATTCGTTGCTTCCACTGAAAGCACGTTGTTGCAGAAACATCTTACCTGGCCTACATTAGGGCGTCTAAACTTAAAAGAGAGCCACGGTCGAGTTAACCAAAAACCGGTATATGAGGCCCCATTAAGAAAACGAACATTGGCAAAGCCAGCAGTTTGAGCTTTTGTCTATCATGTGATAGGCTCTGCTAGGCGCTGGCATATAGATGCTACCTGGTGATACAGCTAGAAAATAGAGTGATTACCTGGGCATATGATGGCAGCGCCTGGCAAATATCTCAAGCCACAACTGTTGGCTTTGTCCTTCCTTGTTTTTAACAGGATTTCAGAACATTGAACAGATATAAAACAAGTGGCCGAAGGCACACTTTGGGAAGACATTTTCATCACTCCAGTAGCCATTTTACAGTTGTAATAAGATGTAATGTAATGTAATTTGGGCCAGTAGCCCAAACTAAAAAGTAGCTTCTGATTGCACTGCCATAGAGCGGTGTAGAATACCTTACCACGGCCACTCAATGAAATATATGATAGTAATGCAGTGCCATTAATACTTATAGCAAAGCATAAGCCACGCTGTCACTGGTACCACAGGAGCACCCAAACTCCACTTGGATGGGGATAGGATTCTCCATGGAGGGTGCAGTCTGCCTTTCCAGTCACCTCCTGGGGAGAGGATGCTGCTTCACAGAGGAAGCCCTGATGCCCCTTCTGTAATACCAATGTTCACACCCTGGGGGCAAATGGAACCATGTTCTGTTGCCACAGGGAACCCTGCATGTGGCAATAAGACCCCTGGAGGCACCATCTGTATTGTGCTGTATTTGAGCTTTTTGGGGAAATTCGAATTTTGGTGTGCTTTTACATCTGTGCACCCACCATTTTTGTTGTGTAGTTGTGCTTTTTGGGGAAATTCGAACTCTAGTGCTTTTCCTTCCGTGCACACTGTTTTTTTGTGCTATATTTGTGCTTTTGGGAAATTCGAACTTTGGTGTGCTTTTACATCTGTGCACCCTCCATTTTGTGTTGTATTTGTGCTTTTTGCGGAAATTCAAGCTTAGGTGTACTTTCTCATCTGCGCATCCTCCTGTCTCCCTCGGCTGCTAGGCCACCTGGTGAGTTTACCTGTGCTTTATGTAGCGTCTCCAACCTCTCCCTCTTTCCTCCACCTCAATGGCACACTCTATTTCTACCATCTATTCTAACTGTTACTCTATCACCTATCGCTCTGCTCTCTCAAAGTCTGGAAGAAAAAAAAGATCTCTTGGCCACTAATCGTGCCCTATCTATTGCTTACATTTATGTTAGTGCTACTTCCAGACAGACTTTCACTGATATCCTCTTCTCTGTCTCCTCTCCAGACCTATTGACCTCCCATCTGATCTCTACAATCTCCCCTTTTCCCTTCTCAACTATTAATGGTGACAATAGATGGGAAGTATCCTTGGGACACTTTTCATCCTCTAGATGCATCGTTAACATCTATCACAATGCCACTGTCATGTCTCAGTGTCCTCAACCCAATCTTTTTCTCTTTGACCGGCACGTGCCGGCCCTCATCAACTTCCTACCTTCTCCTGCTACTCCTCCTTCCTCTTTCCCTGCACCTCCTTCACCACCTCTGATGGGTGTACCACCCACCTGACCCCTTCTCGGAAATCCTTCAAAGGCGGCGACCGGCTACACCTAGCCACTCTTTACACTCGATCTGCTGTCAAAAACTCTTCTGATATTTGCCTCCTTCTTGAAGACTTTGATCTCAGCATCCTCGCTCTCACCGAGACATGGTTCAATGCCAGCTCCATGACTGCTTTTGACTCCCTCCTCCCTGACGGCTACAAGATCCTCTCCAAGCTTCGGCCCAACTGACCTGGGGCCTCACCCAGGATAAACTTCAATTTCACAGTACTGGCCAAAATAACATATGCATCATCTGAGAACAACTTTGTTTCAACGATCAGTGTATTCTTTACAGACATGATCAGTTCCCCCGAAGGTCTACCCCCATTTTCTTTGTGGCCAGATTATACACACACAGAGCTTGCAAAATGCCATACAATGCTCTTGTTGACCTTTGAATCCCAGTAGAGGCATAGCTAGCATTGTCTAACAAGTTGGGCCTGGAGCTAATGTAGTTGGGACCACCGCAGTGGCATTTACATCTGTAAATGACCACAGAGTGAAGAATTGTATAGCCATCTAAAGTCACATCCCTACACCACCATACTTCTTGAAGTAATAGCACATCAGCAGTTGACAGGAGATTAATTTTTTGTTAAGCTAGTAAATCCCCTGGAATTCCAACTGAAGACTGAGAACGGCTGTCCTACTACCTCTCGTGCTAGAGTCCCATCCCCCTTCCATTCATCGGGTTCCCACCACCAGGCAGAGAGGACAGGAGCGATGCCCACAAATCCCTGTCACCCTTGTTTCCACAAATGATTTCCCCATTTGTTCCAAGGTGGGCCTAGTCATTCCAGTTAGATCACAAGTAACCCTCAAAGGTCGAACCAATCCGTGTTTATACTCCCTCTCACAATTAGAGGTTTCCTCTTCCTCTCTCACTACCTTGTGATCTTCCAAGAGATATAAATTATAACCAAGGTGACGAGTTTACTTCGGCAATTACCAAATTCACCACCAATTTAGATTTTATAGCCATTTGCACAGTACCCATTTGTCTGATATTTAGAAAGAATATTCTCTCAATATCTTTTGAACTGATCAGTCGAAGTTGTGGTATTTCATGAAGTAATCTCAGAACATCATAACGGTTCAGAGGAATGGTGCAATTGATGCAGTCCAGGGGCAGGGGCAGGAGGCAGCGCAGGTCACCGCGGAGGGGCCTGTGCCTGATCCGGTCCCTGATCCTGCAACTGCATCACTGTGCACCGGCACGGATGCCTCTGTCCAGACCCTTCTGCAGGTACAGGAGGTGTCCACGTCAACTGACCTTCCTCTACCTGCGGACCAGGCAATCCGCGACACGGTTGAGCCCGTCCTAGTCGGTGTTGTGATGCGCACAGGCGTAATTCGTGATGATGTGCGTGCTTCCTGGTGGGACCATGCACGTCATCACAAACAGGTCTGTGCCATCCTGGACTGGCTAGGACGGCTCATTGTCGTGGTTCTCCTACATGTGCAGGGCCTTGCTGCGACCCCCTGCTCCTCCTCATTCACTATGCACCAGTCGTACTCCATGCCGTCTTCCGGCCCACATGCCACCAGGGCCACCTGTGGACCTGCCCCAGACACCGCGGGCAGTCTGGTGGAGATCACATCCCTGCCACAGTCGGGAGTCAGAGGTTCAGCAGAGGTAGTCAACCCAGCAACAGGACCCCTGCAAATGGAGGCTGTGCAGGCACCTTCGAGCAGGGCACGTGCACGACGGCCCCAGGGGCTGCCATTGTGCCGGAGGCAGTCATGGTGACACAGGCACATGGCATCAAGGCAGCAGCATGCTTGATGTAGGAGGCGTAAGGACGCGGGGCCAACTACATCATGGGGGCAGGCATCGGCCAACAGGCAGGAAGACCCAGGACAAAGTCTGTCTTCCGTTTGGCAGCGGATGGGCCGGCAAATAGGTGCAGAATGGCGGTGGGCAGAGAAGGCACGACTCACCATGGTCAGGGCAGAGAACTCCATGCGGCGGGCAGAGAGGCAGGCGGTGTTCTTCGAGGAGACTCACAGGGAGTTGGAGAGGAGCATGGCGGCGTCCCTGCGAGCCCTCGAGGAGATAGCTGAGTCCCGCCTCCGGGCTATAGACACAGAGTTGGATGATGCCCTGGCCAAAACTCTTGGTAACAATGGTGAGTCGTAGGACTAGCCCGCCGCCATTGTATATAGTTCTTTAGTGTTAGGTTTCCTTTGTTTTTTTTATTATTTGGAGGACACGGACATTGCTCCACTTTTTGTATATAGTTGTTTTTTTATAGGGTGTTTTTGGAGGATTAATCTGACTTTTGGGATCATGGACCCTTCATCCTTTCTTGTATATAGTTGGACTTTGGTGGATTTTTGGGCTTTTTTTTCCCGTGGAGTAATGGTTTTACTTGGTTTACGCTTGAAACTGAAAACATTACTTTGGACAAGGACCAGTTTCTGGATTTTCCCTTTTTTGGATTTTCATGTTCCTTTGTGATTTGCATTTCCTTTTGATTTACGTTAATTTCATTTTCATTCTCATCTTTGATTTTCATTTGGTGTATTTTCCTTTTTTTAATACATTTTCATACAGTTCAATCTGAGTTTTGTCTGCCCTGAATTGTTTGGTGCATGTGTCAATCATCATTGACTCAGTCATGTGTCACTGCTGTGTAGCTATGTTGGGCATGTCTTTGGGTGCATGTATGTGTGCTTTTGTGAATACCATGCCACGGGGCCAGTACTGGGAAGTGGGGCCAATGGATAGGTGTGGAGTTGCACTGGGGGGCCAGCATGGGGTGGCATTTGGGTGGACATTTGGTACATGATTGTATGTTGTGACAATTTGTTTGGTGGGGGGACATGAGTCAGGGCCTGCCTGCAGGTTGCCGTCACTGGTAGTGGGACGTGAGTCGGGGCCTGCCTGCGGTGTATGGTGCCATGTGGGCTGCCTGCGGGGCATGGTCATGGGTGTTGGGGGATCCCCTGTGGTGTGGGCTGCCTGCGGGGAAAGGTCATGGGTGTTGGGGTGTCCCCTGTGGTGTGGGCTGCCTGCGTGGCATGGTCACAGGTGATGGGATGCCATTGGGGCACGGTCATGGGTGTTGGGGGGTCCCCTGTGGTGTGGGCCGCCTGTGTGGCATGGTCATGGGTGTTGGGGGTCCCCTGTGGTGTGGGCTGCCTGCGGAGCATGGTCACAGTTGATGGGCTGCCATCGGGGCACGGTCATGGGTGTTGGGGGTTCCCCTGTGGTGTGGGCTGCCTGCGGAGCATGGTCATGGGTGTTGGGGTGTCCCCTGTGGTGTGGGCTGCCTGCGGGGTATGGTCACAGGTGATGGGGGTCCACCCCACAGCCAAATCACGTGGAAACTGGCTTGCATACCCCCCAAAATCACGTATCCCATACGCACCAGCGAAATCACGTGAAAACACCCTTGCGTACAACCAAGCCAGCCAAATCGTGTAGAAACTGGCTCGCATACCCCCGAAATTGCACACCGCGCGCACGCCAGTCTAATCGCATGAAAAATGGCTTGCGTACCCCCGCGAAATTGTGTACCCTGCTTGCGCCAGTGAAATCGCATGAAAACGCCCTTGCGTACACCCGCACCAGCCAAATCGCGTGGAAACTGGCTTACGTGCCCCCCAAAATCGCGCACCCCACTTGCGCCAGTGAAATTATGTGTAAATGCCCTGCGCCAGCCAAATCGCGTGGAAACTGGCTGGCATACCCCCTGAAATCACGCACCCTGCATGTGCCTGTCTAATTGCATGAAAAGTGCCTTGTGTACCCCCACAAAATTGCGTACCCCGCTCACGCCAGTATAACCGTGTGAAAAAGCCCTCGCGTGCACCCACGCCAGCCAAGTCGCGTGCAAACTGGCTTGCGTACCCCCCAAAATTGTGCACCCCATGCGCCCCAGCAAAAACACATGTAAACGCCCTCGCGCACATCCCCACCAGCCAAATCACGTGACAACTGGCTTGCGTAATCCCCAAAATCACGACCCCGCTCGCACCAGTCTAATTGCATGTGAAGTGCTTCGCATACCCCCGCAAAATCGCCTACCCCACTCGCGCCAGTCTAATCGCGTGAAAAGTGCCTCGTGTACCCCCGCAAAATCGCGTACTCCACTCGCGCCTGCAAAATCGCCTGAAAACACACTTGCGTACACCTGCGCCAGCCAAATCGCGTGGAAACTGGCTCGCATGCCCCCCGAAATCGCGCACCCTGCATGCAAATCGCGTGAAAAGGCTGTCATGTCCTGCCATCAGCCGCGGACACCCCCTATAGGCAGCACACACCATAGGGGACCCCCAACAACCATGACCATGCCCCGCAGGCAGCCCAAACCACAGGGGACCCCCAATACCCATGGCCCTGCCCCACAGGAAGCTCACACCACATGGGACCCCCCAACACCCATGACCATGCCATGCAGGCAGCCCATCACCCGTGACCATGCCTCGCAGGCAGCCCACACCACAGAGGACCCCCAACACCGATGACCATGCCCTGAAGGCAGCCCACACCACGGGGGACACCCAACACCCATGACCATGTCCCATAGGCAGCCCACACCACAGGGGACCCCCAACACCCATGACCATGCCCTGCAGGCAGCCTACACCACAGGGGACACCCAACACCCATGACCATGTCCACAGGAAGCCCACACTACAGGGGACCCCCAACACCCATGACCATGCCCCGCAGGCAGCCCACACCACAGGGGACCCCCCACACCCATGACCATGTCCCACAGGCAGCCTACACCATAGGGGACCCCCCCAACACATGTCACCACACGTGCAGCTCTTTCCATGTGATTTGGTGGCGCGGACAGGGTACGGGATTTAGCGGGGGTACCCGAGGCACTTTACATGTGATTAGACTGGCGTGAGCGGGGTACGCGATTTCGCGGGGGTACGCGAGGCACATTACATGTGATTAGACTGGCGCGAGCGAGATATGCGATTTCACGAGTGTGCGCAAGGCTATTTTCACACGATTTTGCTGCTGCGAGCGGGGTACGCTCTGATTTTTCACGCGATTATGATGGAGGGGGGCTGTGTGCTGGGCCAGGGGTAGCGTGGGGACTTTGCGGCGTATTGGTAATTTCACTGGCTTTTTCCTGCGCAAGGGGCGGTGTTGGGGGCATAACTAGCACTGCTGGATGGTCACAGCGCCTCAACTGGTAATGGCTCCGGAAATCCATGAATACACAGTGCGCGAAAAAGGTGATTTTTGCGCTCCCTCTCTGCGCAAGGCGCTTGCAAGACTTCTGCGCTGGATTCCATGAATTGGCTCGTTAGTTTTTTCTGTTACTTAAGACCTGGTGGATTTTTGCATTGCATTTGTGTTCACATAGAACATTGCATGTTTGAATTTTGACTTTTTTGGGTTGCCTCAGGACCTTTTTTTTTTTTGCATTGTATTTTGCTTGCAGTGTTTGGTCACCATGGACCCTTTGTTCTTTTAAAATTGTGTTTCTTGATGACATAGGTGTCTGTGTTTGACAATAAATGTTTGGTTGCCTAAGATTCTGTTTTGTTAAATTGCATTTTCATCACCTAGAACCTTGTGACTTTTTAAATTACATTATTGTTTGCCTAGAACCATGTTTATTTAACTTGACAGGTTTTTGTTGCCTAGGTCATTGTGGGTTTTTAATTGCATTTTGGCTGCCCGGGCCCTTTGTGTTTAACTTAGTGTTTGGTTGCATAGGACCCTGTGTTTTTAAATTGCATTTTCTGGTTCTCTGGGACTCCATATTTGAACTTACAGTGCTTCGTAACCTAGGGCCATGTTTCTTTTTTTTATTGCATTTTGATCACACAGCCTTTGTTTTTTAAATTGCATCTTTGTTTGCCTAGAGGCACATGTTTTAAACGTGCATTTTGAATCACCAGGAGCATGTGCTTTATTGTTTGCTGAGGATCCTGTATATTTGAAGTTCAGTGTTTTGTATTTAACCTGCAGTGCTTGCTCACGTAGGATCCTGTGATTTTTTAATTGCATTCTTGGTCACCTCCAAACTTGCGGTTTTTTCAAATTGTGTATTTGGTCATCTGGGGCCCTGTATTTTTTACATGCATGTTTGGTTGCCTAGGACTATGCCTATGTATTTATTTATTTATTTATTTATTTTCTTCAATGTGATTTAGTTTAAATATACACTTTTCACATAGAATAATCTACAAAATCATACATTTTTCTATCTTATAACAGTAACAATATCAATATATATATATATATATATATATATATATATATATATATATATATATATATATATATATATATATATTGACTGTCCCCTCCTTTGAAGAACAAGATCCAGAGATGTTGAAAGAATGGAGCGATGCCATGAACAGTTGCTCCAAAACATTCTTAAAATCATTGGTGAAATACGCTGGTGGTGACGTGATAAAATACTGCTGAAAATGGCAGAAATAGAAGTGAAACTAAAGCCCATACCCGAGAGTGAGGCAGTTAAGAAATTAAGGCTCAATATGGAGATGAATTTGCTGAGCTGTGAAGAGGAGAGAAAGTTAAGAAAACAGAGGATGTTCTTACGTGATAAAGAGGACTATGAGTAAGGGCGGGTCTATACCTTTGCGCAAAGGTTCGATCAATTACACCAAACAGCAATGAGTAGACCCACAGGGCCAGCTCAAGAAAAGGAGAGTATACTTAGTGACACTCTGTCAACTTCTGAGTCAGATGTTACCGGGAGTGAGAATGAAGAATCCAGTGTCCGTCAATTCCTTTTAAACAAGATGATTCTGCTACGTCAAGATGGCAGAGCACAAAAACAAGGAAGAGGAGGCAATTCAGTACGTGGATGAGGGAGAGGTGGCAGAAAAAAATGAGGAGGGGGCAGGAAATGTGACAAAGAGCACATCTGTCAGAACACTGCGCTCTGAGATAACCTCATGGAAGTGAGGAACAGTCAAATGAAGGTCATTAATCAATCTGACCACATCCTCACAGACAATAAATTAAAAGTTTTGAATCTGGGACAAATTATCTGTCCCACTGCACATTATGATTACATCCAAAACCGTATAGATTTTGATCAATATATACGTAAAGTGAGGCTATTAAAATTGTTGGCCACCAGTACCTACGTGACACCTGTTACCCAAAAGCCACAGGAGAAAACTGAAATTGCGATAGGTGAATTAGACACCCTTTCCATCCTAGTCGAACTGGAGAAAGGATCGGATGCCACTGTTGAAAACGAGCAGATAGACTTTGCAGCTCTGGATATTAACACTGATTGAACTGCGAAAAGTCTTTTGAAACCCAAGTCCAGATTAAATCCCACTGTTGTTTCGGGTAGCAATATAGATGCTTTTAAGACTCTTGTGATAGAGGATTTCAACAGAAAAAGAAGAATAAGAGTCCTCATGAAAACATGTCGCTGGCTAACAAAACTGCCTTGCAGGAATTACATGATCTACCTGACTGCTTCATCAAGCCGTCTGATAAGGGACGTAATTTATTGTGACTTTGTTAAAGAAGTCTACAAACAACTTAACAACGTGAAATGTTATGAAAGGATTACTCAGAATCCTATCAGAAAATCTGGAGACTAAGGTCAAAAATGTCATAATGGAATGGCAGAATAAGGGTATTTTGGAGGAGGAAAACTGCATATTCCTTTTCACTATCAATACTTTCATACCAACTATCTATTTTCTTCCCAGCATTCATAAGAACACTTCTAAACCCCCTGGTAGACTCATCGTCACCCTTTATGCCTCCCTTCTTGAACATATGTCAAAATGTATTGACAAAGTACTTTTTCCATATGTATCGTCTCTCCTCTCCTATTTAAGGGATACCACTGGTTTTCTCTCCCACATTGATGCTTTACCATGGGAATCCAACTACATTCTAGCTACCATGTATGTTGTGTCTTTATATATATCCATAGGACACGACTTTGGCAAGAAGGTCTGCGAACATTATCTAAATACTAGGTCACTGAATTATCTGCAACACACAGAAATGGTCCTTGGTATGATAGATCTTTGTCTTACCAATAACATGTTCATGTTCAACAACAAGTATTTTAGACAGCTACAGGGTAACACCATGGGCACGACATTCGTGCCTCCCTTTGCCAACCTGACCATGGGGTTTTGGGAAAAGTCAACTGTATGGACAGAACAAAATGAATCCTTAACGGAGAATATTGTCATCTGGCTCAGGTACATTGATGACCTGTTTATCATTTGGAAGGGGAGTGAATGTCAATGGATAGTTTTTGTGAAGTTGCTTAATACCAATGACAACAACTTGAGCTTCACTGAAGGGTATGCAGTAATAAAATCGTGGCAAAAATGTCACATTAACAAAAATTCACGGCAGAAATGCTGTGGTTTGACCTGTTAAAGGTGTACCCATTATACCATTTAAGGGAAGTGGGGGTTGTGGGGGTGGCCCCACTCCCCTTAAATGGTATAATGTGTCTGGGGGTTGCGGGGGTGTCCTTCGCATCCTTTACGTGGATGGCGGTGGCCAAAATCACAGCCTTTTTGCCACAATATTTTGTGTAAACGGCCATTTTTGCCACGATTTTAACACATGGAACCCACTGAAGCACACAATCGCACTTCCATCACCTATCTCTATATCAATCTGAAAATAGTGGATCAGAAACTCACCACCGAACTGCACAGGAAACCTACAGGGACTAATGCTCCTCTCCACGCGATGAGTGGGCATCCTAAGAACCTAATTTGGAGTGTACCATATGGTGAATTTTTCCGACCCTGGAGAAATTGCTCCACCTTGGAAACCTTTGATGAGGAGAGTAAAATCCTACCCTGGGAATTTCAAGAGCAAAGTTATCCCAAGAGAATGATTGAATGAGCATACATCAAAGCATATCTATTCAGTAGAGCAAGTCTTCTAACTGCCTCCAACACTGTCCAGAAGTCTGATTCTGTGAGATCAGCTACTCGACTTATACTAACTTCGAGCAATGAAGCACAATCCATCAGGCCCATACTGAAAAGACATTGGAAGATTCTATTGGCGGACACAGATCTGTGCAATAGACTTAATCCTCATCCGGACATAAGCTTTAGAAGGAACCGCTCCATTAAGGATACACTTGTGAGCAGTTTCATGCAACCTGAAAAGAAGGGAGAAATAGGATGTGGCTCCAGGACCCCAGAAAGGGAATTTTAAAATGGTCATCCAGTCCGGGGATACAGCATAACCATAGATGATAGAATTACATGCGAGTCTGACTATGTTGTATACGTTTTGCAATGCAGATGTAACAAATGGTATGTGGGAAGCACCAAGTGTAAGGTAAAAGTATCCATACAGCAACATGTAAGAGCCATTATCAACAATGATACTAATTATCCTATGGCCAAGCATTTTGCAGACTTTCACAAAGGCACTTTGGAGGGCTTCAGCTTTTTCGGGATACGTAGGATTGCTATTGGGCAACATGGAGGTGATAGAGAACGTGCCCTGGGACAACAAGAAACACGTTGCATTCTGGACTTTGAGAGCAAATATCCGAATGGACACAATATTAATGAGGAACTTTCTTGGGACAAAGATAAACCGTCTACTGATATTGTGCCGGCATATGGCTGTGTAGTTATGGTTAAGTTGCTGTTTCCATAGGAAGAGCACTTTTTGGGTGGCTTATAACTGGACGAATCCTCACCAAACTTTGCAAAAAAAAGTATATGGGCCACTCTAATGCAAAGTTTGGTGATGTTTGGTCTTGGTCCAAGGGAGAAAAAGTTATAGGGGGGGGGGTCCCAAAACGTCTTTTTTCCCCATAGACTGAATGTGGGAAAAACATTGCGCACGCCTACAGCCCAAACCGCTGGACGGATTTTCACCAAATTTGCGGCAGGAGCTTGGTCCCGAAAGCGTGCTTTTGTAAATTTGGTGACAATCCGTCCAGTAGTTTTCTTTAAAACAACCAAAAAGTATGGGCCTCATTCAGACCCTGGCGTTAACCAAGGCGCTATTAGCGCCTTGGTTGACGCCGTTATTTTTCCGACTCCGCCATGGTGAATGGCGGAATTACCGCCCCATTCCAAGGTTGGCGGGGTCGGTAATTCCCCATTCACCAAGGGCCTTTCCCCATTCCCATTTTTGCCCCATAGGACTCAATGGGAATGGGGAAGGCGCTAATTACGGCACCGTAAATTACGCTGCCGTAATTAGCTCCTAGGTCCCTTTGCGGGTTGGTTTTTTAATGCCTGCAAAAAGCAGGCGTTAAGCACCAACCTGCAAATGGAACTCGGAATAGGGCGGTAAGGGTTTAACGGCACCGGTCTCGATAACGGTGACCGTTAACCCTTACCGCCCTACTCGGAATGACCCCCTATGTCTCAAAAAATTAGTGATATTTATGTCCGCTCCGCGGTCACACTTTCCTGTTCGCTCCACGGACAAGATAACGATTGGCTAATGGGCTCGCGTCATGACCGCAGACACGTGACGTGTCCGCCGATTGGCTGGAGTGAGGCGTGATGTGCGTCAGATTGTTCAGATGCGCCCGCCATCTTGGATCCGCCGACAGCGCGGCAGCGAACAGAGTCGAAATGCAGTTTTGGGGAGTGTTTGGGTGTGTCAGAGTGCTTGGGGAAGTTTAGGGAGTAAGAGATGAGTGAAATACTGTATTTGTTTCGGCGGTAGGTGCTACTGATGTATTCGCCATGCCCGTGCTGTCCGGGCTGTTTGTAATTACTGAAAATGAGGGGTGTCCTAAGGATAGTATTTCCATCCGTGCTGTGCGCAGGCAAGTTGAAACTGTTCTAAGGACACGCCTGGTGTCAACGGACATTAAAATTGAGTATATGCCGCAGTTAAAATTATTGATTCTATGGGTGTGATACTGAGTTATAAGCCACCATGGGTGTGATATGCTGCGGGGGTTGTGGCCAGGGCCTAGAGTCTTGAGTACATGGCCGCAGGCCGTAGGCTGTAGGCCGCACATCCAAGACTCTAGGCCCTGGCCACAACCACCGCAGCATATCACACCCATAGAATCGAATATGTATCAGGTGGTTGTCGGCAGGGTCTAGAGTGTTGGGTGGAAATTGAATATATTGCGCAGTTAACATTTTTGATTCTATGGGTGTAGTACTAAGTTATAAGCCACCATGGGTGTGATATGCTGCGGTGGTTGTGGCCAGGGCCTAGAGTCTTGGGTACATGGCCGCAGGCCGTAGGCCGTAGGCCATACACCCAAGACTGTAGGCCCTGGCCACAACCACCACAGCATATCACACCCATAGATCACACCCATAGAATCGAATATCTACGGCCATACACCCAAGACTCTAGGCCCTGGCCACAACCACCACAGTATATCACACCAATAGATACACCCAAAGTATTGAATATCTATCAGGTGGTTGTGGGGAGGGCCTAGAGTCTTGGGTGCATGGCCAAAGGCCATGCACCCAAGACCAAATTCATAAGTAGTGAAGTTATAAGCCACAATGGGTCTGATATGCTGCCGTGGTTGAGGCCAGGACCTAGAGTCTTGGGTGCGTGGCCTTCGGCCATACACCCAAGAACAAAGTTATAAGCACTGAAGTTATAAGCCACCATGGGTTTCATATGCTATAAGGAGTAAAGTTATAAGCCACCATGGGTTTCATATACTGCAGTTGTTGTGGGCAGGACGTAGAGTTTTGGGTGCAAGGCTGCAGGCTGTAGGCTGTAGGCCATACACCCAAGACTCTAGGCCCTGGCCACAACCACCACAGCATATCACACCCATACATCACACCCATAGAATCGAATATCTATGAGGTGGTTGTGGGCAGGGCCTAGAGTCTTGGGTGAAAATTGAGTATATGCCGCAGTTAAAATGTTTCATTCTATGGGTATGACAATGAGGTATAAGCCACCATGGTTGTGATATGCTGCGGTGGTTGTGGCCAGGGCCTAGAGTCTTGGGTGCATGGCCGCAGGGCGTAGGCCATTATTGGTTGCATTTCTTTTTTTATTTTTCTTTATTTTTTTTAACTTATTTTTATTGTTTTCACAATATAAACTGATTACAAAATACCAACAAACCCCCCAAACGTCCCACCTCCCCCCTCCCTTGCCCACCCCCCTTACGGAAGAAGTAACAATGATTCCATAGTCCTCGGGCTAATCTAAGAGGTGAATATGTCCGTTATTCTAATATTATGTGGGCACCATTGCACCATGTAGTCCGATTGCAGGTATTCTAGCACTCCCCACCATTCTTTCATAAAGGAGTCCCGTGTTCCCTGAAGGTTATGCGTGATTTTTTCCATGGTCATTTGCGACCAGACCTTATGTAGCTGTGCATATCATTGGTGGGTCTTGCTTCTTCCAGCTCTGTGCTCTTGTGGCCCATGCCACAATGACTAGGCCCATGTATTTCCTGGTTTGTTGATGTTGCATTCCGCACAGCCACACCTTTTCCCCTACCAGGTCCGCCTCTGGGAATATCTTTTTAGTTTCTGAGATCAATTCTGTCCAGAAACTCTTGACCTTATGACAGTCCCAGCAGATGTGTCTCCAGGTGCCTGACTCTGCGCAGCCTCTCCAGCATCGGTTTGGCGTGTTTGGATACATGCCGTTGAGCCTCTCCGGCGTGTAGTGTCATTGTATGACTATTTCTATCCACATTTCCCTGGTCTGGACTGCTCTTGTTAGTTTAGGGATGTCCGCCCAAAGCGCCTGCCATTGGTGGATCGCAGTTTCCTCCCCCAGAGTTCTTTCCCATTTTTTCATGTAGGCCCATTTTACACCTTCTTCCTGTTTGTTTATGAAGTTCTATAAAGTGGAGACTAGTTTCTTGTCTCCTGCGTTGTTAAGGAGGAATTTTTCAAAAGTGGTCAGATCCCTTGTGGCTGCCTGGATCATCTCTGGCGTCGTTAACCAGTGTTTGAGCTGTTCATATTTGTACCTGTCCCCTCTCGTTAGGTTCCACATGGTCTTGCATTCTGTGTATGATCTTATTTCCTTGTCCTGGAACATTTCCCCGATTTTCCTGCACCCTGCCTCTTCCCATTTTTTCGAAAGCCCCATGTTCTAGTAACAGTGGAAACTGTGGGTTCCTGCAAATCGGTGTGAATGGGGCGGTTGCCGTGGTAATGTTTCCTTTCCGCGTTTGCTCATCCCAGGTATTCAATGTGGCTTTCATGATTTTGCCGATTCGAAGGTTTGGGTGTCTATGTTGCTTGAGTTTCCATAAGAGATCTTCTAGGGGGGTTCTTGCTACCGCCCTATCCTGCGTCACCCAGATCGATTTTTGGTTGTCCCCCAGCCATTCTTTCAGTACCCAGAGTTGCGCTGCATGGTAATAGTTTCTAAAGTGTGGGAAGGCTAGTCCCCCCTCTCTGACGTGGGTCGGGAGAACTGCTCTGGCAATTCTTGGGGGTTTCCTATTCCAGATGAACCGTGAGACCATTTTAGCCAGCTCTTTAAAGAACAAGTTCGGGATTATGATCGGGAGGGCCTGGAAATAATATAACAGTTTAGGGAGTGTGTTCATTTTTACTGATTGTATTCTTCCCCACCACGAGATATTTAGCGAGCACCAGCATTCCAAGTCTTTTTTTACTTTGATAAGAAGAGGGGGGTAATTTTGTTTATAAAGCGCATCTACATTTTGTGTGAGTGTTATGCCCAGGTATTTCATGCCTCCACCCGCTATTTTTAGACCCTATGATCCCGCCCCCCTTTCCAGTGGATCTCTATCCCCAGGTAGATGTAGGATCTCTGATTTATTCTTGTTTATCTTCAGGCCCGAGATGACCCCAAATGACTCCAGAACCTGTACCGCACGAGGGAGTGTGTCCGTTGGTTCCTCTAGCGCTAAAAGCATGTCATCCGCGTATGCTATCACCTTATGTTGTCTGCCCGCCATCTCTATCCCCTTAATTTGGGTAGATTCCCTAATTTTGATTAAGAGCAGCTCCAGAAAAATGGCATACAAGAGGAGGGAAAGCAGGCAGCCCTGTTTCGTCCCCCTAGTGATCATTACCCTCTCCGTGACTTCCCCATTAACCGCTATTCTTATCGAGGGGGAAGCGTAGTTGGCTTTGACCATATTTATAAAGTTGTTCCCAAATCCCATGTGCTCCAGGGTTTTAAAGAGTATGGACCATTCTACCCTATCAAATGCCTTTCGGCGTCAAGTGATAAAAGAATTGCTGGGGTGTGGGTGATGTTTATTTTTTCTATCAAGTGTATTAGTCTTCTGAGGTTATCATGAGTTTGCCTCCCCGGGTTGAAACCAGATTGATCTGGGTTTATCAGAGAGGGCAGCAACGGGGAAAGCCTTGCAACTAGAATTCTCGTATATATCTTAGAGTCCAGATTTATCAGTGCAATTGGTCGGTACGAGGCGGGGAGGGAGGGATCATTCCCTTCTTTATGAAATACCAAGACCTTTGCCTCGTTCATGGATGGGGTTACATTTCCATTGTCTTTGAAAGAGTTAAGCAATCTCGTGAAAAATGGGGTCAGGATGTCTGCATATTTTTTATAGAAGGAGGCCGTGAAACCGTCCGGGCCAGGTGCTTTATTGAGTGGGAGATCTTTTGTTGCCTTCTTTACTTCACTTTCGGTTATCTGGGTGTCCAATGCAATTTTTTCTTCTTCTGATATTTTTGGGATGGGGAGTGGCGCAGGAAGCGGTTTTGTTCGTCCTCATCTGGGTGTTCTGTTGCGTATAATTCCTGATAAAATGCCTTAAAAGTTTCCCTTATAATTTTAGTACGCATTAGTGTCTCTCCCTGTGGATTTTTGATGTTGAAAATGGTCATGGACTTTTGCTTTGCGGAGAGTTGCCTTGCAAGAAGTCGATCCGCATTGTTGGCTTTAATGTAGAATCTTTGCTTGAGGTAGAGGAGGGATCTCTCTGCCTTTTGTTACGGAGGAGTTCCTGCTTCCCCTGTGTGTGTTGTAGTGTCCTCTTTAATTTTCTTGTGGGATGGGTCAACAGTTCTTCTCGGATCTCTGTTAGTTTCTTTTCTAGTTCTCGTTCCGATACTTGCCGATGTATGTCCCTTGAGGCTTTCAGTGCTATAAAGTGTCCCCTAGTTACCGCCTTGAATGCCTCCCATACCATGCCCAGAGGGACGTCCCCCGTATCATTGTGTTCAAAGAATTCTAAGACTTTATCTCTAATAGCCTCTCCCATCACCGGGTCAGAGAGCAGGTCCTGCGGTAGTTTCCAATGCCAAAGGCCTCCCTCGTTCCCAGGGGTCAACAGATCTAGCCATAGTGGTGCGTGGTCTGACAACGCTATGGGGCCCAGTTCCATTCCCTGAACCGTACCCAGAATCCCTGCCGAGACCCAGAAGTAATCTATTCTCGACATTGTGTTGTGCACGTGCGAGTAATATGTAAACCCCTTTTTTAGACCTTTTAGTTCCCTCCAAGCATCGCAAAGTTCCATGCAGTCCTTTTTTTTTTTTTTAGATTTTTGGATGGGGCGCTCTGGATGGGGGGGCCCCCCTCACTCCTGTCTAGCTGAGGTTGCCATGCCATATTAAAATCTCCCCCAATAATTAGCTCTCCTTTTGCATACCCCTGCAGACTCCCCATCGCATCCCGCAAAAAAAAAAGCCATCCTGGCCCGTGTTAGGAGCATAGATGGATGCTAGGGTAAACACGGAGTTGTGCATCTTGATATTGGAAAATACGAATCTCCTTTATTTGTCTGTCTGTTTGTCTATCATTGTTGCTTCCAGTCCCCCCTTCACTGCTATCAACACCCCTGCTCTTTTCCCTGGTGGGTTAGATTGCATTAGTATATCATATCCTCGAAGGCGTACTTTCCCCCTATCCATGGCTCTTATGTGTGTTTCCTGTAATAGGAGCACTTCAGCCCTTTCCCTCCTGAGCACACTCTCTACTTTTCTCCTTTTCACGGGGGAGTTTAGGCCCCTAACATTTAGGGTAAGTAGTCTAATCTTCCCCATTTCTGCCTGCCCTTCTTGACTTTCCCCTTAGCCCGGGAGTGCTGGCCTTCAAATTCTTCCGGATGACCCCCCTCCCCACCCTCCAGATCGCCCCAACAGTACCCCAACTAGTAACCATATAACAACTTTGCTCCCGAGGAGGGCCTGGGTTCCTATGGTAGCTCTGGCGTTCTGCCTATCGCTCCCTGCCCTCAGTAAGTTCGAGATTACTTTTGCGGGGGATCCTAAACCCTGCATCTTCCTCAGACCTATATGCGAGTCAGTCCTGATCCGCACCGGGCCTGTGAATTCCAAATTGTTTGAATCCCTTTATAGGATACCGCTCTGCGTGCCTTGGGTGTGTATTAGTCCCAATCATGCCTCTACAGCGTTACTGCATTTATTCTGTTGAGGCCGACATGATCTTTCCCCTTCCGATCCGTTTCTTTTTTTGCCGAACCGTATCCCAACCTCTCGGCCTCTTTTGTTGGTCCCCCTTTGCCCTTTCGCACCTGGAAGGAGCCTCCTCAATCGGTATGTCCATAATATTTAGTCCCTCTTCCCAGGTGGTCACCCTTCTTGGCTTTCCTTCCCACTCAAACAACAGACCAAAGGGGAATGTCCACTTGTATGTTATCTCTTTCGAGACCAGTTCTCTTATTAGTGGGGCCATTTCTCTTCTCTTTAGGTGTGTCATGGCTGACACATCTTGATAAAGGTGAATGTCCACACCATTCATCCTAATTTGGTCCATCTGCCTCGCCCTCCTTAGGATAAGTTCTTTTTGCGGGTACGAGGAGAGTGCGGCCAGCACATCTCTCGGTCTTTCCCCAGGTGCCCCTGTGCGTTTCGGGCCCACTCTGTCGATGCGGTCAATCCCAATGTTATCCGGTTCCTGTGCGTCAATGATATCCCCAAACACTTCCTGCACCGCTTTCTTCAGGTCTTTATCCAGTACTGATTCTGGCATGTTTTTAATGCAAATGTTCGATCTGCGGGACCTGTTTTCTAGGTCTTCGCACTGTATCTCCAGATTGTGGGTTAAGCGCACCAGTTGCTCTTGTGGCACCAAGGGTTAAGCGCACCAGGACTCTGTGGCAGAACATTTTTGCTAAAATACTTTTTTTAGTATGGTTACTTGCTAGTATATGAGGATTTATAGGAGCAGTGTTAGCAGTAGTGGTAGCCGAATTCTTGTTAAGCATTTTCTGTTTCGTTTCACATTTTGATAGAGGAGGCAACGTTTCTGTAGTTGAAGCTTCTTTTGTTTCGTTAAATGACTGCATTAGCTGTTTTGTTTGAACGTTTTGTACAAACTCTGGTAGAGATGGATGCTTATTTTGGACACTTTTATTTTCATTTTCTCTATTTCTGCGTTACTTTCTACGGACTTGCTTTTTGATAGGCATTCTTTGGGGTCTGTTGAAAAAAAAAGAAGGTATGGGTTGGTCTGTTTTATAATGTATATGTGCTGTGTGCATGCGTGTATGAGTTTGATGGGGAAGATGTTTGTGGAGGTGTGTGAATGTGCATTGGGCAGTTACAATGAGTTGGGAAGGCTATTTTTCTGTTTGTATGTTACTACACTGTGGTTCAGATGAGAGTAGAAAGTGAGCTAATGGTGAGGAGAAGAATTAATAATAAACGTAATGGTATAAAATTAAAACAGTTATTTTTTTGTAGTACTAACATTCTAAGGCTTGGGTATGTTATTTGTGTTCCAAAAAAACAGGTATTTGTGTGCCATTCTGCCTGTTAATCTCTGTTTAATAAATGGGGATTTGTGGGCAGAATGGTTCAGAAATCAATTTTTTTTTGGTGCGCAAATTACATGAATGAACCACACAGTCTCTTTGAGGAACAGTAAGAATATAAAGGTAGTATTGTACTTACTTTTTTTGTGGAATGAGCAGGTTTCTTTGGATATGTTGTTTGTAGTTTAGATGCTGTTGATTTTCAGGAGAGTGGTCTTCACTGCAATTGTAAAAGGAAGAAGTTAGTAATTTTGTGTGTTTGTATCACTGATGTTAATGTACACATTGATTTTTATGTTTTCGTGGTAGTATTCTCGTTTGATATCTGAACATAGTTTATGCATGCATTTCATTTGACTATGTACAGCCTTTATATGTTATTTGCAGTATGTTAGTTCAACCTGCTTCGAAATTAGTAGAATTTTAAGTTCATGAAATTCCCTTGTTTTTTTGCAGCTGTGTTGTAGATAGCAGAGACATGCGAACAATCGGGTGCACCTGAGAGGGAGATTTCACCACAGCAATCGGGAACATTTATTTTTCTCATACGATCGCATTGGGATTAACATTAATTTAGGCAGGAGACAGTAAAAAATGGTGACATTTTTTAATGAAAAATCGAGTTTCCCGCGTCAATCGGGAGGGTTGGCATGTATGTATAGGTTATGCGGGAGATAGTAAAAGTAGTTCGATTTTTCAATGAAAAATCGGGAGTCTCGTGCTTAAAGCGGGAGCGTTGGCATATATGTATTGGCTATGCAGATTTAGTGGCATTACTTTGTTTATATGGAATCATAAGAGTTGTACATGTAGTCTGAATAAAATATGCATACCTGTACTTTGTAATCATGCATGTGGATATGCATGGAACTGTAAGTAGAAATCTTCGAGACTTGCAAAGTAGTTTTTGTAGTAGGTGCTTTCCAATGATATGAGACTTGTATTCAGAGTGATCAACAGTACATTTGAAGTGCGGAACTCTGATGATGGAGTTAGATGTAAAGGTCTTGGATGTGATTGGCGGATGGTTGTGTGACTGCTTAGCTGTGTCCAATGAGGGAATGGATTTGCGAGTGATGTGGAAAGGGTAGAAGGGCTGGCTAAGCGTTACATGCCACGCAGACGCCGCGTCTGTCCGCGGGTAGGGTGTGCCACATACAGGGTTTTACAGAAAATCCAGCATGGAAAGGGGACTGTAGGGATCAGCCAAACAGATGTTAACATTGTTGATTTGTGTAGAAAGAGAGTGTGCGTAGTGAAGATGGCAGAGGTGGAGACAGTCACAGTGTTGGTGCTTGGAGATATATTTGTCCATGGTTTACAGCACTATTCTCAATGCAGGCATGTGGCAAACAATTTCGAAGTTAGAGGAGTGGAGGTGGTGTGGAGCGCTGCGACTGACTGCAATGTAGAGGCAATTCTCCAAGTTTGCAGAGATATGCGCAGGATGAACAGTCCCCATGTGGTAGTTTTGCACTATGGTGCTTTCCATTTGGGCTACGTGAGTTCCCCTACTTTGTTGGGATATTTGGAACAGTTGGTTCAAGCAGTAATCAACATCCTTTCAAATGCGAAAGTAATTTTTTCTGGATTACTTCCTAGAGCAAAATGGGACAACAGTTCTGTTTTTTGTCCTGATCAAAGCATTGCTAGGTGTGCAATCAATCGAGACATGCGTGCTTTCATGCTAAGAGCTGGTATGTTTTTCTGTAGCCACGAGAACATTGTTTCCAGTAATGCGGCTTATTTTGAAGCAGATGGTGTTTCTTTATCTTTTTTGGGAAATGCCATGTTCTTTTGGAATGTAAGGGTTGCTTTGGAACAGGTTATGTGAAGATTTTAGGAGTAAACTAAGAAGAAAAAACCCCACAAAAAATACAAAATAACAGGTGTCTGTCAGGCATCTGCAAAAACAATAAAAGAAACGGCTCTTTTCAGAGCCCACCTTAAAGGGGAAATGGGGAACACTATTTAAATGTACATTCGCCATGCTCAGATCTTCTACATGTCAGCGGACATGGCGGTAGTCTACGGACAGCGCGTATTACATACGGGGATTCTGGGGTGGAGAGGCATGCAAATGCGAATGAGCGTAGCTAGGGATTGGTCAGTAAAGTTTAGTGGGTGTGTTGTGTACAGAGAGATTTAGTGAGGACGTCTTTTTCCTGAGAGGAGAACAGACTGCTATGGCTGTATGTGCTCGAAAACAGATTATCTGGATTTTGGGAGACTCATGGATACATTGGTTGAAGGTGCATGCAGAACGTTATGGTATATCTGCAGATCTTGGATTCACTCATGTGGAAGTGTACTGGCATGGAGTGCGTGGAATGAAGTGCCTGGACAGGGTAGCTCTCTGTGCTACTTTACAGACAGAGCGTCATCCTGACATAATTATAATGAATTGTGGAGGGAACAGTTTAGGACATGTGTCTGGAATTTCTTTGCAATTTGCAATGACGGAAGGACTTGAGAAGGTCATGGACATGTTTCCAAATTGCCAAGTAATTTTTTCTTGTATTGCGTAAAGACAAATGTGGCTGCGTTCTTCTTCATTTGGTCCACAAATGGAGAAAGCGAGGCGCAATGTCAATAAGGCTGTTTGTGCCTTTCTAAGAGATGTTGGCATGTCCTCTTTCCACAATGAATATATTATGTTCCCTTGCACATTCATTTTACGCAGAGATGGAGTCCATTTTACATATGCTGGCAATCAGATTTTAATTCGAAATGTACAAAATGCATTGCAACCTTTTTTGGAAGTATATTCATCTATTTTGCATTACATGTTGACGAATCCAAGTTTTTCAAACACACAAAACACCACCAAAAGGCTCTTTTCAGAGCCACCACTTACTCCCAGAGGAAAGTGCACTGGTTTTGCTAGGGTTGCACCCCAAAATGTTATCTGTCCTAGGACTGTCCGCGGACTTTTAAAAGAATGCACAGGGGCCTGCACCGTTTACTTGATAGTTCTATTTTTAAACTGAGAAAGGCGGCTCTGAAAAGAGCCTTTTTCTTTTACTTTTTGTTGTTTTACATATTGTTTTGGCTTTTTCTACACCCGACACACTAGGAGAGGAGGGGAAAGGAGGGTAAGGAAGGGACACCAACCACAGGGATAAGAAAGGGCAGGTGGAGAGGGGAAGATGTAGGGTGGGCCTTATTTAGGTCGGTAGCAGCTCTTCTGGTGCTCCGTGAACGTAGTCTCGAAAGCACTTCAAACACTCTCCCCCCTGCAGAGTACTGCACTGCAATACATACACAATATTGTGACCCTCGAAAGGTAAGGGTCAACAGCATCGCGAATGGCCTGTGAAGCAGCTGGAGGTATGCGCTCTCCCACAGGAGTGTCTCTTGTTTATTTTTTATTTATTTATTTACATTTATAAAGCGCTCACACAGCCCGCAGGCATCGAGGCGCTGTTACAGGAATTGTTTTTTTTTTTCTTAGTTGCGTAATTGTGTTTTTTTGTCTTAGTTATGTATTTATAACGTGCTTAAACACCCAGAGGTTTAAGCGCGGACCCGGAGATCGAACCTGTTGTTGCTTCGTGTCGTCTTGCTTCCAAGACGCGCACGCTGCCGCTGAGCTATCCTCCCGGGACGAGCTATCCACTCTCTTGTGGTGAGAGGATCGGAAACGGAGGATGCTGCGGAGGAACTCAACCTACAACGTTCTTTACATGGTACAACCTTGCGAATGTCCGCACCGTGGAACAAAGTTAGGCGTCACTTCATGGATGTCGTACCAAAGCTGTACGAACCACATCTCCCACGACTCAGCACCAAATTGCACTGGTTACAGGTGACCTTGTTCGCACGTTCTTTTGGTACGTTACCATGAACGGTAAACAACCACCACACCCACGACTCCCAGCGAGTGCTGTTAGTAGCGAATTCCTCGACCTTATTCTCTTCATCTTCGTTCTCTACATCCTCACGCATATTCCCCTCTGCAGGCCCTTTTGGAGGTGGTGGAGAGTTTGGGGTGGAGCTGAGGCTGATGTAGCAACAGTAGCCATGGATGCCATTAGGGTTGGTGAGGTAATCTCTGCTAGAGCACTAAAGGCAGCAAATGTCAATCTCCAATAGCCAGAAGTACAATGAAGATGAGCTCTGGGGTGTGGCCTTTTATAGGAGTGGAGGGGTGCGCCTCGTGACCATATCGATCACTCAAAAGCGATCAAAAAGGTTCAAAAAATATGTGCAAAGCTAGGGCCATTGTCTGGGACATGTGAAATGGTGATTTCTTACTGTAAAATAATTTGGATTGCCTGCATAAGTTCTTTCAAAATGTTGGGGAAGCGGACAAAGTGCCCAAATTAGGACACACGCTCAGCATAGGTGCGGTCACATGATGATGTCGTGAACACATCCGTGAAGGGAATGGGTGTCCGCAGGACACCAAATGCACAGGAACGTTTCTGCGCATGCGCACGGGTGTTCTACGGACAGTGTTCGGGTCCTGAAACTAATTAAAAGTGCGACACAAGTGAGATGGACAGTTACGGACAGGCACGATGTTCGCAGGACTTACAGGTATGGTGCACATGTGCGTAGATGGTGTGCACAGTGTACGGCCAGGAACAGTGTCCTTTGGACACCTCCATTTTGTTTCACTATGGATATCCCGGATACCGCGCATGTTCTACAAACAGTTGCATCTTGGTTGCGAATTGTACGGACAGGTACAGTGTCCTTAGGACACCCACATTTTGACCATTTTCAGACATCCAGGACAGTTGCTGTGTTCTAAGAACAGTTCCATCTTGGTTGCGGACGGTACGGAGAAGTATAGTGTCCTAGAACACCCTCTTTTTGTACATTTACGGACATCCCGGACAGCTGGTGTGTTCTAAGAACAATTACATATTGGTTGTGAATGTTATCGAGAGGTGTACTGTCCTTAGGACATCCATATTTTGTTAATTTCGGACAGGCGCGCTGTCCGCTGCCATTTTAACTGTTTTTTCAAAAAAAAACTGGACCCAAACAATTTCATTAAAACTAATATAACATTTTTTTTATTATGCACATATACAGCAATTAAGAAAGAGAGGGGAAAGCAGAAACTGAAACAAATGTAGGGGAATTAGGGGTTTATAGGTGATGGTTGTGAGGGGATGAAGGGATGGAAGTTTCGTTGAAACGTTTATGTTGTTGGTGAGGGTTTGGGGACAGTTCACTGGAACATGGAGAAGGGGGGACAGGTACAGGTAGTACAGTGGCATCTAATTTTTCCTTTGACGTGGTCCTCCACAAATTGCTTTAAACCATTGAAATTATCTTTCAGCATGTCCACTTTCTGTTCTATGCGTTGCAAGGTCTCGTGCATTGTGTCTTTTGGTGGAATTTCTTAAATTTTTGCATGGTCTGTTAAAAATAAATATATATATATATGTTAAGTACACATAAAGTACTGACTATTAATTTGCTTATGCAGAGAAGTTTGTACCATTATTATCACTATCTTCTGACATTTCGTCACGCGGAAAATTCTCCTCGAGCCACTCCAAAGTACTGCACATTTCTGTGTGAAAAACACAAATACATTAATTGTTCTGTACCGCATACAAAAAGTATACAAATATATAAGAAAAATTAAGTTTACTTACTAGTTTCTGGTAATTTGTATCCGTTGTGTTGTGTTTGTCTACTGTCGCTCCTAGCTCTGCAGTTTCTGTGAGGTAATTATGTTATTATGTTAGAGGCATATCTTTTTTGTTATGGTATAATCCATTTAATTAAATATGGTATTTAAATGGATGGTTGATGTGTTAGACGTGTAGGTTCCACTACTTATTTATTATTACTTATAATGTGTTTATGTGCTGCTTTTTAAACTTGTGCAGTTTTTATATGGTATGAGAGAACAATTTCACATACCCCCTGAGTGTTTGGGTAGTGTTGATGTCGTCCATGCCCATCCGTGGACATACACACAGTCTGTGGGCTTCAAAAATCATTAGCGAGGGGGTTCAGTATGTTCTATGGTACATGTATATAACGTAAGGGAATCCTAGTAAACATCTCCCAAATTCACACGATGAAAGTGTATATTCAGTAAAAAACTTTGTTAAAGGGACGTTATGGTTAAGTTGTGCTACTACAAACCTGTGAAATTCAGTAAAAAAAAATGTTGTTAAAGGGACATTATGGTTCCAAGTAAAACCCCTGAAATTTGCCAGTTATGGTCATTTATTTGCATTTTTTTTAAGGTGCTCACACAGCCCGCGGGCATCGAGGCGCTGTTACAGGAAGTGCTTGTTTTACATACGTAATTCTTTTTTTTTTCTTCTTAGTTGCGTATTCATAACGCCCTTAATACACAGAGGTTTCTAAGCGCGGACTCAGGGATTGAACCTGTGTTGCTTCGTGTCGTCTCACTTACAAGGCGAACACGTTGCCACTGAGCTATCCTCCTGGGACAGCTATTCTCCTGGGACAGCTGGTCAACTAAGCAAACATAACTCGCACCACCGTGTACTGCTAAGACTAACACCCAGGACATCAAAGATGACATCACAAATGTCATTGATGACACCACTGATGACATCACATGTACATATAGTTTTCATGCAGAGCCTCCACAAGGGATTGTCATTATAATATTGACAGAAAAGTATCAGAGATGATTGAAGAACTAAGATATGCCACGTAGTTCATTAAGCAATGCATTGCTGAAAAAAACATTGCATTACTGAGTTCTTTCAGTACATGAACAAACTCATGAAGAAATGTAGGCATTGTCTGCAGCAGGCGTTACAGAGGTGCAATATTTGCAATCTTCCCATGTTGCCTACTAAATTGATAAATGCTTCCATTACAGATTTTTACATACTGTGAAACATAAGTATCTACGTATGCTTCCCTTACTGCATTATTGCACTATTACTCACAAAAACATAAAGAGAGCACAATGCATACAAATATAAGCATATACAGGGAACGTAGAGCAAGCACCAAAAACTGCAGTATTAACACAAAATGTTCATACCCAAACTAATTAACTTCATGCACAGAAAAGATTCTTGTGTTTCTGGATTCCTTCTTCTTCTATGCATATGTATGATATGATGTAACCGTAACCTAAGGAAAGTATTGTAAGAACATATGAGAAGGGTAAGGACTACAAATATAGCACTTTTAACTTCTTAAACTCCTGACTGACAGTGAAGAAAGCCACCTGGCTTACATATGTCAGTGAACAAAAAAAGAAGGAGCTAGACATGTAATGTCATCTGTGCTGTCATCATAGTACTTTGTACTATAGTATAGTGACTTTTTAGTTCCTGCTTGTTACTGCCCTAGATATATCAGTGAAGGAAAAAAGAGTGAGCCAGACATGTGATGCCATCAGTGATGTCATCAATGACATTTGTGATGTCATCTTTGTTGTCCTGGGTGTTAGTCTTAGCAGTGCACGGTGGTGGCGCGAGTTATGGTTGCTTAGCTGACCATAACTGAAGAATTTCAGGGGTTTTTCGGTTTTACTTGGAACCATAATGTCCCTTTAACAAAGTTTTTTTACTGAATTTCACAGGTTTTAAAAGCGCAACTTAACCATAACGTCCCTTTAACAAAGTTTATTTTACTGAATATATATATATTTTTTTTTTGGGGGGGGGGGTTTTGCTGATTACCCTGTTGTCTTTCATCTTTCTATTCCTGTGATTCTTTGGCTTTTCCCTTTTCTTCTTGTGTTCTTTCTCTCCATTTATTTCAATATTGTATTGGATCGATTAATGCCTATAAGGTTTTTTTACCTATTTTCTTTTTATATGTTTTTTGGAATTTGCCCTGGGTATTTGTGTGTTTAATGATTTGATTTAGATATAATATTATGCTGGTCATATTGGATGGCCATTTCTACATCATCATGGCATTCCATATTGGATTGATATTTTCCTTTTTTCTCTTTTTTTCTTTCTTTTTGATTTTTCTCTTTGCACTTTTTTCCGGTCTTCTTCTTACACTTTCCATTATTCTGTTGTTGTTATAGGATCAGGAGTTCAATGGGCCGTACAGTTGCATTGTGTTTTTTGTCCACAGCACAGTGGTAGTGATACGGTGGGATACTGTTTGCATGATCGATGACATTGGTTTATATGGGCTCTTTCCGGTTCATATAAGATAGAATACTATGCACATCATATTTATGTGTCTGTTATGCAGGTGGTTTGGTAATATCTCCCCTATGCCACTATCACGAGGGCTCACATTTATATGCACTAGCACTTTATTATGATGCCCTCAGTTGCGCAGCACAACACACTTTGGTTCAACTATACTCCAGGAGCAGCAATGCTTGATGGTTCCATATGGCCTTGCAGCAGCACTTTACTAATTTGCAATGTTTTGCACAGCTTCATGTCCTTCCGACATGTATCCCACTGAGGCACATTGCACTTGACAAATATGTGACATTGCATACATCCATAGTTTAATAGAGTGGCCCCCAAATGGGGATCCGGCCTTGCAAAGGTTTCAGTTTAGCGTGCCATTTAGGGTTCCGCATGGATTTGCATTGTCACTTTATTAACATGCCTCTTGTTGCACAGCACCATGCACTTAGGATCTGTTAACACTTTAGGAGCTTCTGTGTTGTGAGGGAGTGTACCTTCTTGTAGTAGCACTTTTACCATGTAGCTATGCATTGCACAGTACCTGTCCCTGCGGAAAGCTATCTTACAGCGGCACTTTGCACCTTATATATATATATGCATTTGCACACATAGCACTCCGTTTTGCTGAGGTTAATCCACACTAAGGGGACTTGGCTCTGCAATCCATTGCCTTGGCATGCTCTATGTGAAACTAGAGGCAGACGTACCACATATAGGGATTCTGCCTCTACGTGGCCAGTTGCACAACAGAATGCTAAGTCATCTAACATTCATGTTGGGATACTGGCTACTATTCCAGTTCCTCGGTCAGATCTAGTGCCATGCATGGGGAAGTGTTTAGTATGCATGCTGGGTGGTGTTTAAGCCCTCTTAGATGCTGCACTGTTTACAATACAACTTTGCATCAGCATTTTTCAACCCTAACATAACACCATCCAGAGTGGTGTATCTTTTCAACTGGTGCGGTGGCCTTTTCTGCGTTTGCATAGAATGTATACTATGTGTGCGCAGCATTTACCACATCCACTGATTCCATTCCATGCCGCAGTACATAACACGTATCATACGTGTAGATTTGCAATTTTCGGATGTTTAGATCCTCCATTAGAGTTAACCTGCCACCCATGTTCTTCTGCCCACACTTTAATGGCTAGAACGTACCGAGGCTGCTGTACATTTTGATCATCTCAGGCCTTGCATTGTGTACTGTGCGCCATGTCTGGAAGGTGATCCATAGTTTGGATCTCAGCGTTTCTTAACATCGCGGCTCTCACGCTCAGATGAGCGCTTATCCCATTTGGCATGGACTGACAAGTGCTGTACACGTGTTCTAATGGGCTGGGTGACTACTTTGTACACAGTCAACACAATGCAACATGGCCTAATGTAAAGTCTAGAGGGGAGGAGTCCCTTCATTGTGTTCATGATTGTATCCATATGTAACTCCTCCTAGAAATGCACACTGACGTTGTGGGCAGGGTATGTGATCAAGCCACGTGCAAGTCGCGAAATGCGTAATGCTGCCGAACTTTCGAATGCCATTGCTTGTGGGAATTCCATATGCTTATGGATTTTAAACTGTCTTGGATGCACGAATAAAAGCATTTTGCTACTTTTTAGACTCCGGTTCCTGCCTAAATACTATAGTGACTTGGAAGAGTGCCACTCATCCCCTGTTGTTCTCTCAGCAGAATTGTTATTAATATGTATATAGAAAACACTCATAATCAAATAAATACATATCTCATATGTGCATTAATGTCAATAAGATTCGATAACATCATAAAACAGTAAAATAAAAATAGTTCATATTTCATCATATTCATAATATTCAAATGTACACGTAACCAAATTACATTAAAAGTTCATTCAATTTCATGAATACATCTCACAGTCATCAAATTCAATTCCAGTTTCTATTAGACATTTAGGCATTTAGCAGCAATTTTCCATATTCTATAAAAGTGCGATCTTCATTCCTTTGTTATTAGTATTTAAGCAATTTAAGCAATAGTTCCAAAAGGACTCGCTCTGGATTGATTCTAACTCATGAACGTATTGACCTGGATTACACATATGGACAGATCCAAACTCCTTACACTCAGTTAGAATATGTTTACCCATTTCAAGTACAGTTTGAATCTTACACAAGTTTGCAAAATCTCTTGTCGTTGGATAATTTCAATTCCAGACCTAAGACAGATAAAACCAGGAGTCGATTCATACGGGTCAACAAAAAAGTCTGTGCATATCTGGTAGGGGACAAAGCAGTAGATATCTTAGAGTAGCCTTAAAATCGTAGGATCTATCCATTAATATTGCTTTATAGCTCTTCATTTCTGTCAAATTTTCAAAATTCTGGAGCCGGTCCCATCCCTCTGCCTTTTCTTTTTCTACAAAAGAACATTTCAGTGTGGAGAAGTCCTTGTTCCAATGTGGACGCCAATCAATTTCATCAGAATAATTCGTTATGGCTGTAGCAAATCTTTTGCTGCCGTTTTTCTTCATGGCGACACCAAGCAATGTCAGCAATGTACATCTAGAATTACACATAGGGCCTCATTCCAAGTTTGGTGTTCCGGAAATAAGGGTGCCGGCAGCAACGTACCGACATCCTTTTCTGGACCACCAGACTATGAGATTGCCTGCAGGGGCTGGATTTCCCAGCAGGTCTGATTGGCCAGGAGTCCCAGCCCCTGCAGGCATGGTGTTCATGGAAGCACCAGCACCATTATTTATTTATTTACTGCATTTATGATACGCCCAAACCCTGAGGTGTCCCGGCGTAGTTACAGACACCTTTGCAAGAATGGATACATTAGAAATCAATACATTTACAGGCAGAACATTGTGAGGGGATGCAGTTACAGTAGTACAGTTTCAGTTAAAAACATTTGCACCTAGAATAACAAGATTCACTATGCATTACAGTCAGATAAGGAAGCAGGCTCAGGGTGGTGGGCCCTGAGAGTGGTGGTTGGTTGGCTAGAATCTGTTAAATAGCCACGTTTTAGAGACTTCTTGAAGCACTGGTGGGATGACTCATTTCTAGTGTGTAGTGGGAGAGTATTCCAGATTTTTGGAGCCATAACTAGGAAACTGCTTCCCCCTGCTCTGGAGCATTTGTACCGTGGGATTGAGAGATGTGCATTTTTACTAGAATGAACTGCTCTCAATATGTTATTCAGGATGGCAGAGTTGTTTATGTAGGTGGGTGCCTTCTTTGCTAGACATTTGAGGGTGACATGGAGTGTTTTGAACATGATTCTGGCTTTTATGGGTAGTCAGTGGGCTTCCCTCCTGGTGGCGGGGATGTGTTCTGATTGTTTTAATCCGAGGGCTCCTCGCAGGGCTTTATTTTGCAACAATTGCAGTTTATCCAAGTTGGCATTGGTGGTACCTAGCAACAGTATGTTGCAATAGTCAAGCTTTGATAAAATGAGAGCCCCGGCTAGGGTGGTACAGTTATCCGGTGTGAGAAATTGTCGGCTTAGTGCAATCAATTTGGATGTGTAGGAGGTGGCAGATGATAGAGCATTCACATGTTTAGACATTGTCAAGTTTGCATCTAGATACACACCTACAGTTTTAACTTCCTTATCAATGGAAACTCGGGAGGTTAGATCAGCAAGGAAGGATTTGACCCAGGAGGTGGCTTCTTGTGAGAACTGAAAGTCTTGGGCTAATGTGGGACATAGTTTGTCATGGTCGACAGAGTCACTCCCTAGAAAATGAATTCCCGAAAAATAAAGCCATTTTATCCAGGACCATCAAATATCCTGGATAAAATGACTTTATTTTTCGGGAATTCATTTTCTAGGTAGTGACTCTGTCATGATGGGTCAAGAGGACAAACCGTTGACACCGTTTAGTGGGCAAGGCCTTAAAATGCTACTTTTATCTGGGCACTGGTCATGAAATGTTGTGATTGACAGCAACAGTGAATTAGCCTGTCCCTGCTTGTCCATCACTTAAAGATAAAGAAGCACCACTGGGTTTTGGAGGTTTTATTCCTCACTATATTATCGAGTTTGTTTGTCCTGATGAAGGCTCGGTTCAGCTCGGTAAAGAGGAGACCAAGTCTGGATGCGGTCTACCTCGACCTTTTGGGCCGAAATGCACCGCACCAACACCATTCTCTGCAAATTCATCCATTGCTAATAAAACACCCCTGTGAGGTGACAGGTACCAAGTACCTGATAATCATTAAGAAACTAATTTATCACTGTCTATCTATCTGTTGTTTCATTTGTTTTCTGATGTATTGTACGGGATAACACCATATTCTTTATCCAAACCCAAACTACATTGTGACATGTTTCATGTGCTTTATGTATTTTTAACACAAAAAGAAAAAATAGACTCAAGATGAGTCAACAATAAAAAATATTATGTTCTAATTGAAAGAACGTATAGTTTGTCAGACTAGGAAATGACATATGCTATGACATCAAGGTGTGCACCTGGTCCTGATTATTGAAAGTCAGTGAAAAATGCAGGAGCAGGAGGAAGTTTGTGGTTCTCTCTTTTTTTGCTTTAGGAACCCTTATACACCACAAAAACCTCAATAAACAAAAACATAGGGTATAACCTGTTGTATAGAGGTTCCCTGAATAGGGCACGTGGTGATGGCGGATGGTACCAAGGGTATGGCCCTTGATGTGGTATGAGGGTCCCCAGTGTTGTCAGATGTGGGGTGACACTCTGATTTAAACGCGGTCTTGCTGGGGCTAGCTGTGTTCATCACAGGTTTGTTGTTACTGTCAGTGACCTGGGTAATACTCTGGTCCATGGTGAGTTGGAATTGGGGGGTGTTTGGTAGAAATGGGACAGGGCAGGGGATGGGATGGTGTCAATGACAACCCAGTCTGGCCAGACCTTTGTCTCTTGGGATGAATGCGCCACCTGAGCGGGGAGTGGCATCATCAATGAGTCTGAATGGGTACATGCTTGCAGGGCTAGATGTGTCTGACTGTAAAGTCAGCTAGGAGTGGTGGCTGGGTGGGCACTGAAGGGCTCGTGTGTTGTCTCTGGCGTCAGTGCGTGGGTCGTGTGGGTGTTTTGTTGTGGGCTCGTAGCATATATTAGTTACAGTGCTGATGCTTCAGTGTCCCCGTTTCCGTGGAGTCCTATGGGACACTACCGGAAAGGGACTTACAGTTTCCACCGCATGACGTCCCGGCCCATCGCCACCTGTAATATCCTGGTGGCACCGGGATATCAGGTTGTGGAACGAGGTTGGCGGCAACCCGCATTTAGCACCGGCGGGATACCGCCGACCTCGTAATGAGGCCCATAGACTTTAAATAAAGGATGCCTTGTTTTGTCATAATATTACATCTCAATGAAATGAGGCTGAGTTCTAGCCATAGTACAGCCATAGGGACACAAACTGGTAAGCCCAATATATTCCTCTAGAGCAGTGGTCTTCAAACTCTTTTGGCCTGGGCCCCCCCTGAGCACAATTTGGGCAGGCCGGGCCCCCCAAAAATGCCAAATGGACAGTATGTACAATCGGCTATGAACTATTTTGTGCTGTCACCTCAGCCTGCTCCCAGTATAGTCCCTGGGCTCCCCCACTTGTTCTCATCACAGTTGCTGGGCTCCCTCATCCCCCAAACCAATCAAGTGGGGTTCAGGGGGTTTTCCACCGTGAATTTTTTTAATAATGGGTTAAAATGTTGCATTTTTTAGCATACGTTTAAAATAAAATTGGTAAAAACCCAAACAGTTTACAATTGGCGCTGGGGGGGACAATTGTAGGAGGAAAGCATGGTATTTTTGACTGGACATCTATGATAGATAAAGAAAATCAGCTCAACGGACCAAAACAAACACACACACCTTCACACAACAATCACTATCATTCATACGAGCACCCGTCACCATACACTCACTCATAACACAAGCATACATGCATCCATACACTATTTAAATAAAAAAATAAATGAACATAAACGTACCTTCTGCAGGGACTGCTCTGTCTGTATGTGCGAGGAGGTGCAGGAGCTCCCCCTCACACATACAGACATGCAGTGCCCCAGCCAGCATTTCCAATGAGCTATGTAAGGCTGGCAAAGCAAACCACCCCCAGCCTTGCATAGCTCAGTGAGCATGTGTGGCTGGGGTACTGTCCTGTCAAAGGGAAACAGTTATTCCCTTTGACAGTGCAGCCAGCCCAGGAGCACTCCCTCAGCTGGAAAAAGCAGCTGAGGGAGTACTTAGTGTTTCACTGGGCTGGCTCCTCGGCTCCTCCCTAATGGGTGAGTGGGCCACTGGGTTGACAAGCCCATTATGGATGAGCCACCAGGCTCGGACTGGCCAATAGGATATTAGGGCAATGCCGTACCAAAAACACAAAATTCCAATGTAGGCCAGTCAAAATGGGTCACTCTTGAGGGCCAATGTGGACTAGTTTGATGAGTTACTTCACTATGCAGCTAGTAGTTTTGACCATTGTTGCTGAATAAATAGTCTTTCATATCACAATTTGCTTACATTTTAACAAAAAACACCCCCTTGGGTACTATTGAAACATTCTGTGCCTAAAGGAATGAATATCCATTTGCAACTGTGGGACACTTTTTCATTGGTGCCTGAGCTGTTTTATGGTCCAGTCTGACCATGTGAGCCGCCCCTGCCCATATCCTGCAAACAAACAAAAAAACAAAAAAATATATATATTTTTTTTTTACACATTTCATGCTGGGCTCTGGCACCTCCCCACAGTTTGAAGACCTCTGCTGTAGAGCCTGCCCTCCAATACAGTTACCCAAGCCAAGTCCCCTAAGGTTAGTGCTTCAAAGCCATAAATTATTGCATAGCAGAAGCACTGTCTGTATGAACGCTGAATTCCGTCCAAGCTAAAACCTGCTGTCTTATTGCTGAACTTTGATATAGCCTGTATTAGAAATGCTGCATTCCTTATCTTACTCGCCACACATTCAACGTAAGCAAATGCAGGATCAACGTCAATACCCAGATACCTATAACTGTCTATGTATTCTAAAGGGCCTTCAGGTGACATAAACTGGATTTTATTAAACTTCTTATTACCAAAATGTACAATCTTGGATTTTGTTCTATTGATTGTTAAACTATATGTGGCTGAACATTGCCACAATTCACCAATAGCCCAGAATAGGTATGATTGAAGAAGACCAAGTCATCCGCATAGAGAAGACTGGTAACATGTATGGATAAAACTTTGGGTGGGCAACCAGAGACCCTGTTTAAGCATTTAGCAAGATCTGCAATGTACAGGTTGAACGGAAGGGGAGCCAAAACACACCCCTGCTTACCACCAACATTGGTTTTCATCAGACTGGTCATGGACCCTCGCTGTCCAACCGCACCTGCACACTCATATCTCTGTGGAAGAATTTCAAAACATGCAATAAATCCAGAGGGCAACCATATGCATCAGGTTTATATCAAAGATTCCCTCTATTCACAGAATCGAGCGGTGCTTTAACATCAACAAAAAGGACATAAAGCCCAAGAGCATCTTTCTTACGGATTGTGGTGATCGAAAATTCCATCAGTCTCAGATTATGAGAGGTTGAAGACCCAGATCTGAATCCCATTTGAAAGGTATCTAATATACCAACTTTATGTACCCATTTAGAAAGTTCATCGAGCAAAAAAGGTGCAAATAGTTTTCCCTTGCAGTCTAACATAGACAACAGTCTATAATTAGACAGCGCGGTATGTGAGCCCTTTTTAAAAATGGGTATAAGAATTGCCTTGCACGAAGTTTTAGTTATACACTCTGAGTCAATTACCTTAGTGAATAGAATTTCAAGAATACAGGAGCAAGACTCAGGGTCGCTTTTTAATACAACATTGGCTAGTCCGTTTGGGCCAGCGGCCTTTGATGATTTTAATTTAAGAATCTTTCCAAGGATCTCTTCTCTTACCACTTGCATCGTCAAACCATTACTATCATAATATAAGGTGCCATTATCTTCTAATTCACCATGGTAGTAATAATGCTGGATATGATTCTTCCAAAGGGATTCACTGCTATGGTTAATAACCAGACTGCTTGTTTTCCCTTTTGCAGTCCCCAATAATTGCCAGATACTCCGCGTATTTCTGGTATTCAATGCTGCTATCATTGTTTTCCAAGTGAAGTCTTGCTGGACATGCACCACCACTTGATCGAGTTATAATATTGATTTTTTATTGTCTGTATCAATGTTATGTTTAGTTGCCACGTGGTACCATCACTGGATTTAGTTATGTGACATATATCCCAACGCATCTTTCGCTTTTCATCTCTTATTTTACAGTCATAATTCGCGGAAGTTTTTGCCTCGTGCAATATATGGTTGGGTTTTTGCCCAGCTACCCCTGTTTTAAATTTCAAAACCCAACTTTCAATTTCATCTGCATCCATTAGACATACGTTCTCTATCCACTCACAGTCCAAACACCTAGTATATCTGGCAGCATTATCAATATTCCTAGCAGACCGTCTAATACAGGAACCATTATATCGCCTAATCTTGCCAACTCAACGTGCCTATTTAACTTGCCCTGTTTGTTTACACAGGACCCTGTGTTTTATATAAATAGCCTGTTTGGTTTCATAGGACACTTTGTACTTAGCGTGCAGTGTTTGATCACCAAGGCCCTGTGGTTTTTTAAATTGCATTTTTGGCTGTTAGAATTCTGTAATTTTTTAAATGTCATTGTTCATTACCTTAAACCCTTTGGTTTATTACATTATATTTTATGGATGCCTCGAACTCTGTGTATTTAACTTGAAGCATTTAGGGCCTGATTCACAGAAGCATTTTATAATGGCGTAATGCCATAAGAAAACACTGTGAATCAGGCCCTTAGTTGGTTGGTTGTCTAGAACCCTGTATTTTTTTAATCAAATGTTTTTGTAGCCCAGGGCCCTGCATTTTTAAATTAATATATTTTCAGCTAGGACCCTTTGTTTTTATTAAATTGCATTTTTGGTTACCTACACCCATGTGTATTTAACTTGCTGTGTTCTGCCCTAGGAACCTGTATTTTTAATAGCATTTTTGATCACCTTCATTCATCCCTGCATATTTTAAAACAACATTTTCGTTACCTAGAGCAATTACTTTGTTTATTGCACTTTTGTTGCTTAAGACACTCAGGGCCTAATTTACAAAAAAAGCACTGAGTCTGCGCAGAGTAGCAAGCGCGAGCACGAACATTGCGCGGGCCAAATGTACAGCGCTGGGAGCTGATTCATAGAAGTAAATGAGTAGAGCCCACAATGCTCACACCACACCCTCAGAGCAAAATGAACATAGTGCAGTCGAACAACTTTTACAACCATTCCTCTTCTGCGACCGACAAGTCCTCATCCCAGTACCTCCACTAATCTGTGCCCCAAACCCTAGATTAAGGCAGCACTCACAAATCCTCTCTCATCCCAGTACCTCCACTAATCTGCACCACAACATCCTGCATTAAGGCAGCACCCACAAGTCCTCCCTCATCCCAGTGCCGCTGCTAATCTGCGCCCCAACACCGTACATTAAGGCAGCATCCACAAGTCCACCCTTGTCCCAGTACCTCCAATAATCTGTGCCACAACACCCTACATTAAGGCAATTGGAGCTCATGTTGAAACAAAAAGTCCTCCCTCGTCCCAGTACCTCCCCTAATCGCCCCCCCCAAATCCTCATCACTCTATGCCCACTCCTCTTCCACACAGTACTTGCCCCAACAAGGTGAAATATCACAATAATGCATCGCAAATACGCATCACCCCAAGGCCCGCTCTTACTCTTTCACCTTACTGACACCAGGAGTTGGATAAAATGTTAAATTAAATATTAAATGTCTAGATGAATGCCCATTGAATCAGCTTGGTTGCAGCAGTACATGATGAATCCCCAGTCCACATTGAATCAGCTTGGTTGCAGCAGTACATGATGAATCCCCAGTCCACATTGAATCAGCTTGGTTGCAGCAGTACATGATGAATCCCCAGTCCACTGTAGTAAACCACATCCACTTCCATGTAATTTGGCAACAACACTCGCTTGACAATAGTTCACTGGAGGTCCCATTCATGCCCCTTGCCCTTGCACTAAGGAACACAACTATCAGATTCCCACAGATGTAATAATTCTGTTGGCTGCTAAACATGTAGAGCTTTATGCTGGTACACACTCACAATCTGTTGGGAAAAGGGTACAATCACATACCCAACAGTAATGGATACCCACACCCATTCGCTGTCCCTACTAGGTGATGAGCTGTATCAGAAATAAGGTGGAACAAGCTCCTATGGTCAAACATTTTATAGAAATGGAACATTCATGTAACGATTTCGAGTGGTGTATTTTGAAACAGGTTAAGGGACAGTCACAGATGGCTATCAACAGAAAACTATTACATCTGGAACAAAAACTCATTTTTTTGTCCAAAAGTCACATTAGGGGTCTGAATGAAGGAGTCGAATGGCATAATGACTAATTAGATAAACAGAGAATGTTGACAATGGGGTTCTTTAATCTAGTAGAATATCTATGAATTCAGATGTGCAGAATAACTAGATTTTGAATCTTTGACATCCTATGGTTATGAGGATTTAATATGTGGTACCCATCGGGGGCCTTTTTGACCCATGTTTTGCGTACAATGAAATGTAAATTTGATGTATCACAAGATAATGCCAAGGGGGATGGTGATATGAACTTTTAACTCCCATTGGTCTGGGACATTACATCTGGGGGGTTTTTGATTTGCCTCCCGTACAATGATATGTTAAGTTGATGGGTCACAAAATAATATCACAACGATGTTTGTGACTGTCCATGCTTTTTACTTCCACTAAGAAAACAGGATATTTGAAATATAATTGGGCAACTTGCCCAATTCAGGTGCCTGGGTTTATTCCCCAGCCCTGACATGGCATAGCTTGCCATTTTTGTGTTTCGGCTTTTTGTGGTGTAGTTCCCGCTGCGTCCACATATCCCTAATTTACATGAGCGAGCTTTATAGTTCCAGAAGGACATAGATCTGCCACTATTTTGTGTCTTGGCAGCCTTTGGGATGTCTGCATGCGGCACCTACGAGTCCCAGAACTACATGGGGAGCCTCGTATGGCCGCGGGAGACGTTTTCGGACGTACTCATGGCGAAATGACGTCATCGCGTGCCGATCGGTGCGCAATGACGTCATGACGTCACGTTGCCAAGACGTTTTTACCCGCGAATTTCGCGGGACGCCAGATCCTAGCAAAGGACACAGGATTGGTGTCACTACGGTTCTGGGTGTAAAGAGAATAGGATTTACAAGTAAGTGAGGGCAGGATTGATTTGAGAAACTCCATGATGGAGGTGGAATAAAAAAAATTTTAAAAAGTTTTTGGGTTTTTTAAAAAGTTTTTGAACACCATGTTGAACATTTCGGAGTATAGGAACCTGAATGGGGGATTTATTTCTTTCAGACACTTGACCCTATAAGGGGAGTGGAAGCTGGGATTCACCAGCACATAGGAAGAATCCTTATAGAACACTTGGGATCAAGATGTTCAGCCATACTGTAGCGTAACCCTGAATGGATATAAGTAAGATTTTCCACCTATTTTTTAGCCGGGGTAGTTAATAAATATGGGAGGTTTTGTTAAAACCCGTATTTCTTTCTGCCCTATTTTGCACACTACTATAGAGAAGGGAGAGATAAGGAAACGCTAGAATACCTGAAAAAATCGGGAATCTGCAACATACAACTGAAAAAGCCCAAGATTCATTATTGGGAAGAGAGGTATGTAATTTTAGACATATCTTTTACCCTTTGAGGGATGAGGGTACACATGTCTTATGTAAAATAGAGATTGATACTTGGTTACCAGATACTAATAGGGTGTTCATTTTTTTGACCAACAGAGTTCTCCCCTATGAAAGAAGAATTTTTTTAAATTCCGGCACAAGACAATTTCCCCTGAAGAATGTCCTACATCACTGTATCTAAAGGACAGAAACGTGTACAAGTCGGGTTGTTTGTATTATACCAATAGGAAATAGGCCATTAGTAATGTGACATAGGAATCAGAGTGTGAGTTGTACACACATTGTAAGATCCTTAAAGAACATCTGCAAACTTTACTCACTTATGGTATTGCTACTTGTGTGGTTTTAAGCATAATGTATATGTTTTATGTATGATGACCATTTTTATGATTGTTTTATGAAATTTAGAATCTTAATAACATTTTGTGATAATTGATACCATTTTTGTCGTGGGAAGAGTGTTTAGTGACACCTAAGAAAATATCGGACTGTCTTTTTGTTTAAAAAAGTGTATGCTTACAGAGTAAGAGGTCTGTTTTATTCCTACCTGTGACTCAGTACCGTTTTGAGAATAGAGACCTACTAGGTGATGAACAGGCTTAGAGGCCTCGTTCAGTGCGATGGTGGTGTTACCCTTACAATCGTTATAACTGCAACATCAATTGGCAGCTATGTATCTTGAACACCCATTGTCCACTTTACTGTGGATCACTTACCTTCCTCAGCTCCTCTGGCCTGTGTCTTCCATGAACTACACCTGGCAAACATCCTCCTCAGACATGATCACTTGGAAGCAGTGCTGGTGAATTCAGGGCAGTCTCCTCTTCCATGGCTTCCACTTGGATCACACTCAGCTGCACATCAACAGCCAACCATGTTGTTTGTGAAGCTACACATTGGTTCCTTGGCATTCAATTGACATAGTCCTCATGTGAGGTGGGTAGCCCAGTGAATCAAAGTAACACCACATCCCTTCTCATCATCCCCAATGCCAATAAGCTATACCTGTCTTGGAAGTGTGGGTACATCCACATGGACAGGCAAGTGCCAAATGGCCACCTAAACTGCTGTGGCAGAATAAAGGAACATAGAAGAAGCTAACATTTGGAGTAGTGAATGGGCAGGGTGAATGTACTGTCTCCAGATACCCCAAATATCGTGGTACTGGGGAACATCTGGCCAGACACAGAAACAAATGAGTGCCCATCCTCAATAAGAGATCCAAAACATCATTACGAAAATACCTCTTATGTTCAAATGTCTCCCCACATCACCATCAGTAGACACACAATTCAAAACATACTCAACCAACACTGATACACTGAACGCAAACATGCATTGCCCATGCACCATAAATGGCTTCAGGCAACCATACCTTGCTATCCAGACCCTTGCGATGGTCTCTCCCCGACTGTGATGCACATGTCCACATGGCCATATGGGCAAGTCAATCTAAGTAATGCCACTATGCCTACCTCAAAGAAACCCAACATGGCTCAACACCCATGAAAACATTTACAAAGGAAGTGCCATGCCATACACAACATACACGGTTGACACACCCTTGCACACCATGTACATTAATGACCATCACGCCTGTACTGCAAAGCAGGGAAGTAGCCAAGCAACAGATGTGTATGATAAACACGTGAAATATGTGCAACTCCGAACATGTCATCTCCCCGCATCTACCATAGTCCACATACGTACATTGGCCATGAAGGCATCATACTAAACATCACACTCACCTGAAGCATGCACACATGTTCCCTAGAAAATAGGCCAATACCACTATAAGCCACAAAGTGTGTCCTAAACCCACATGACAGCTATAAGACATACTCAGTTGGAGATCATATTCAAACAAAATGTGCACATGGACAAAGAAGCACAAAAGCATGCATACACGAGCAAGCCAAGATATGCTGCACATGTCACAAAGAGATGACAAACAGTGGTTTTCAATATTAAAATATCTATGTATTAATGAAACAATATGTACAGCAAATGTAAAAATGTATCTTCATGGAAAAAATGTAATAAACTAAAGGAAACCTACAACTACAGAACTATGTACAAGAGTCAGCAGACTTGTCATTGGAATCTTGGGCAATGCCTCTGCCAAGGCGGATTCTCCTTCTACGTATGCCTCCTGCAGGTGGGTCTCTGTTGCTTCCTGAAGGGCTGGCAGTGCCTCCCTCATCCTAGACTTGATCTCCTCTGCTGCCCTGCAAGACTCCTCCAGGGTGGCAGCCCACGCCAACCTTTCAACAGCCTCAGCTCTGGCCCTGTCAATTGATGCCTCATGAGCCCGCTGCCTCTCCTCATCCTGCTGCCTCACAAATGGCACCTGAGAAGACACCAGGGCCTGCAGGCACCATCGTGCCTCCTCCTGCCTCAATTGCCCCATTTGTGCAACTTCTTGTCTCCTCCTGCCAGCTATGCCATCCAGGATTTGACTGCTCACGAACAGCATCTCCTGCCTGGCAAGGTGTCTCTGGCGCAGGTACTCCCTGCAAATGGATGACAGTCTGCATCAGGGGAGTACAGCATCCGCATTGCTATCAATTGCCTGGTGTTCCTCCACACCCTGTTCCCTGTAGGTTCTTGGGCAGGCTCTGTGACAACATCTGCCACAGTACTGGCTTTCACCTCTACCAGAGACAAAGGCACATCCAGACTCAGCAATGGTGGGACAGGAGTACAGGGGGTCATGGTGGTGGCTGACATGGAGGCCTCAGTTGAGGTTGACTGGGGCACAGATGAGGAGGAGGAGAAGGGTGCCATTGCAGTGGTCTATGCATACAGGCTACCACCAAGCAGTGCTGTTGCCAATAGGGACAAAAGATGGCCCACCCGAGCATGATGCTGTACAAGCAGTTCACATGAACAGCACCACAGAAAAATGCCACCACGAGTGGCAGCAATGAATCACAGATGGCCTCATCGGCCGGAAGTGTGGGCTCTGTCTGGTCTGAGGTATCAGCAAAGTTGGGTAATTCTGAAGCAGATGGCCCTGGGAGAGGAGGATGTGCTGACCCCTGCATGTTGGACTGCTCAGTCTCCTGTCTCAGGGCGAGGTTTTCAGACTGCACATCAGCCTTGGCACCCCCACCTGACATTGGGCCTCATTACACGGTAGGCGGTAAGGGATTACCAGCACCGGTAAGAGCACTGGTGCCGGTAATCCCTTAACGCCCTACTGCGAGGTCCCTTGGCGGGTCCCGTCCCTAACGCCTGGTTTTACCAGGCGTTATGTAAGGGACCCGTTGAGGGACTTCAGAGCTAATAACGGTACCGCAAATTGCGGTACCGTTATTAGCTCAATCCTCATTCCCATTAAGCCCTTTAGGGGCTCGAATGGGAATGGGGAATGGTTCCCGGAATGGGGACTTACCGGGTCCTCCAAGGTCGGAATGACCTGGTAAGCCCTTATTCAGGGAACACGGACCCAGAATGCGGTAAGGGGGTAGCCATGGCGCTAAAAGCGCCATGGCTACTGACTACCGTGTAATGAGGGCCATTGTCTGCATGTCTGAAATGATCTCCTCCTTCTCCTCCTCCATCAACCCTGACACCTCCAATGAGGTTTCCATGCCTTGGGGCCCCTCTTTGGTAACGTCACTACCACCCTGTCCCTCTGCTGCTAAGGTGTCCACAATGACAATGGGATCCTGGGACTCTTCCTCAGCAGCAGTGCCATCAGAATGCAATGCTCCCCCAGACACATCGCTCTCAGAGCATTAAACTTGGGGAAGGGAGTGTGTGCCACTTACATTGCGATTTTGACATTCTTTTTAATACACTCTTTTGTTTTTGCATACTTTTTCCCAGACATAGGGCCTGATTCATAGAACGTTTTCCTATGGGGTTGCACCATTATAACACACTTCCACGAATCAGGCCCTACGTTTTTGTAGAGAGTGAGGGTAAGCATAGGTTGATGACACAGATGTCTCATTCGGTTTAACTGACTGACTTGGACTATTTGGTTTACTTTGATGGTCGAGACTACTCCCATTATAGAGTTATGGCCAGATAGGAAGTCTCCAACCCCAGTTAACCTTACTAAAGGTTTTCGAAACTTGTACATCTTGGGACTCATTGCAAGTGTGTCGGTTCGCTTACCGGCACCCTGGTTTCGGAACTGCCACACTATGAGTCTGTCTGCAGGTGCCGTTGCACCCGGCAGGGTCAGACCTGCCTAGCGCAATGGCATATGCAGGCAGACTTTTCACGGAAGCACCGGCACCGTTAGTAACGGACACATCATTGAGCATTGGAACTGTGCATGCGGCCATGCACAGTGAAGTCAACTGACGTGGTCTTGTGGATTGCTACACTCTCCCACATTCAGGTGAACATCCATCCAACTATGATGTGTACATGTGCAGTCTCTCAGGCAGGCTCCTTTAGCCAGCCCAAACAAATGTCTAATGTGATTGCAGATTTATTGACTAGTACGGTGTCCAAACTCCCTTAGAGGACACCCTGAGCACCCTATTTCCACACAAGTCCCCATTCACTCTGGTAGACATTGGGCCTCTTAGCACCAGTTGGGAGGCCTAGTGTTAGTTTGAGGTGGTAAGGGATTCACAGCAGAACAGCAGTACCACCAGGTAAGTTTGTGCACTGACACGCATTAGCATGGCTGGTGATATATGCATCCCCATAATGGCATGATGTTGCACATGTAGGGTTCAGAAGGTATGATTACATATGGTGATAATTGGGTGATTGTCACTATCACTTAAGATGTGAGTTGTCCTACATAATTTTGTGTGTGTGTGTCACCTTAATCAGCTATGAACTTGCTTTGTGTTACTGGTTACGTCCTCACAACATGCTGCTTGGTGTCCTCGGGATGTTTCTGTGCACATATTTTTGGTGAGGGCAGATGAAGTACCTTCTTTTTTGGGTGGCATTACATTACACTCCTTTCATGTCAGCCTTACGTGCCATCTCCCAACATATGCCATGTCAAGTAGCCACTCCATGATCAGGGGTGAACTGGCCTATTAGGAACTCACAAAATATTGCAATAGGCCTCTGCACCCTGGGCCTCTTTTGTGTTGTATTTCCATATTTTCTCATAGTAAAAGGGTTGGGCTCGCTGAAACTTTGTAAATGTTTTTCCAGTGCCTCTTTTTGCTCGCAGTCCAACCCTGTCCATGATGCATGAGTGTGCTACACACCTAACTCGCACAAACCACATAAGAGGATGATCCAGATGACACATATGCATGCAGATGATGTGTGAAGTATGCTGTGCATTGCTGGTGAGGTGCAGATGTCGGAGGACTAAATGTCTTTCTTGTGCATCTTGTATAATGTTGGTGCTGTGTTCCCATTAATGTGATCAAGAATTGTTGATGGTGAGGGCTGTGTAACCTTCGTTTACACCAAAGAGGGACCTTCGCCACTCATCGCTAACCACGCCGCTCACCAGCAACATCATGGACATCACATCACAGCAGCCCCAACCACGTTAACGTACACCACATCATGACTCCAGCATCCACCACTACACAAAGACTGATGCTCGCATATGTCCGCTCAGCAATCAACCATGCAGCTGACATCACCAACGTCATCTATACATACGACTTGGATTACATATTCACTACTGAGACATGTGTGACATCCACCCCCACCAACGTTCTAGATGTGCTCACCCACCATGTCTACAGATTTTTACAAGACCGTCCAACAAGGTCAGCAAAGTGCTCACCATCATTCACACGTCAGCATGGCCATGCACCTAACAGGACATCTCCACCATTGGCTTTCGGAAACCAATCATGCCACTTCCTGCTCTCACCAGTGGACACAGTTACTTTTCACCTCATTTTCAGATCACCCAAGCCCAATCTTTCATCGAATACTTTAAGGGCTTGGTCACCAGCATATCTCTCACTCATGCCAACAACATCTCACTCAGCAACTTCAACATCCATGGCAAACCAGCAACCAAGTCAATGAAGCAAGGTCTCCCCTGCCTACTGAACACACTGACCCTCACACGGTACATCTAAGTCCAAACTCACAGGAAGGGTAATATTGTTGACTCCATAATCACTGCCATGCACACCCTCCATCACAGCTCTCCTAATTCAGTGGACTGTCCGGACAATCGGACACCTCTCAGCAAAACCCATTAGAAACCATGCAAACAAGCATTCTGATCCTTCAAGAACTTCCCAGTGAAAGCTCTCACTGAAGACCTCAGCAACCCCCATCTCAGATTGGCTGATCTACATCTGATACACCAGGACTATAACTTGCTTCACTAAGGACTCAACACCACCATCAAGAACGACATCAACCACAATATCCCAGTGAACCTGTGCACCCTGAGGCCTGAAGCTTCTGCACCCTGGTACACTCAAGTACTCAACATCAACAAACAAACATCCTGTGAGCAAGAATCAAATAGGCAAATTATTTAGATGCACATCTGACCATGTCATACTCAATGAACTCCACGCTACATGAAGGCAATTGATTAACCCTGCTAAGGCTGACTACTACCAAAACACCATAGTCAAGACCAACAATGTAAGTAGAGCCTTCTTCAAAGCCTCCAGGCACTGCTTCAACCCTGTGCCCAAACCACCCATAGCACACTCTGTCAAATAAGCCACCACCATCAACTCTTTCTTCATCAACAAGATCAACATGATCCGCCACACATAGACACAACGCCACATCTGACAGCACACTACACATCCCATCTCGCAAAACCACAACTACCTGGACAATATTCAAGACACTAACTATGTATACCTCACTGACAGCTTAGCATCCCTCAAGGCCACATTTTATGCAGACAACATCCTCCCTGCCTCCGTATCAAGAGACTTCTGACTGAAGCACTCCACCCTTCCCTGACAATCATCAACTGCTCCATAACTCAAGACATCTTCCCCATGACGTCTTAAGCCTGTACATATCCTCTTATATCTTGGGAAAACAGAACTGGCCGCTGACAAACTCAGCAACTACTCTCCCATCCTACATCTTCCCTTCCTAGAAAAGAGCCTTGAGAAAGCAGTAGCCACGCAACTCCTCCAACACATCGAAGCCAATTAACACCTTCATGTCGACCAATCTGTCTTCAGATCCAGATGCAGCCTAGGTGATCAACCTTGACTCTAACATCCCGTATGTCCTCATCTTGCTTGATCTCTCTTCTGCCTTTGACACTGTCAACCATGCCATCCTGCTCAACCGTCTCCATGATAACCTGGGTATCACTGGTCAGACTCTGGCGTGGCTCACTTCTTTCCTCTCCGACCGACCCTCGCAGATCCAACTTGGGTCCTTCCTCTCCGATATTTTTTTCTCTACCTGAAGTGTCCCCCAGGGATCTAACCTCTCTCCCTGGCTGTTCAACCAATACCTGGCACTCCTTGCCCACCGCATCGCCGCTCTCTGCCACAATTTTCAGTGCTATGCGGATGATACCCAGCTCATCTTCAGGCTACCCTCGGCCTCCTCCTCTCCTTCACTCACCTCTGACTCTCTGTCTGCTATCCAGGAGTGGTGGGCTGCCAATGACCTCTGCTCTAATGCCAGTAAAACTGAGATTCGACTCATTGGCACACCCACTCACTCCTTCCCTGCAGCTTCTCTGGTCGGCCTCTCTTGGCCCACTTCCTGCTCCCACCTGCAAGGATAAAAACCTCGGGGTCATCTTCGACTCCACGCTCTCCTTCTCTCCTTACATCTCTGACATCTCTAAGAAGTCACACTACCAGCTGCACCTCCTCAGAGGTATTCTTCCTTTCCTCTTCTTCGCCCAGAAGCTCACTGTCTCCAGAGCCCTGGTTTTCTCTAGGCTGGACTATTGTAACAGCCTCTATCTAAATCTGCCTGCCTCTACTCCCCGCCCTCTGTAACTTATCCAGAACAGGACTGCGAGACTTGTCCTTGGCCTCAAGCCCAGGGATCGTATCTCTCCATGACTGAAATCTCTGCACTGGCTCCTAGTGGCTGTGAGGATTAAGTTCAAAACCCTCTGCATTGTCCACAAGGCCTTCTGGGGCCTGGGGCCACAAAACCTTCAACTCTCTCTTCCTAAATATCTTCCTTCTCAAGCTCTTCGCTCATCCGCCTTCAACTCCCTCAGGGTCAGTCGCTTCTCCAAGCAACGAGTTGGTGTTAGATCTCTCTCTTCGGCAGGGGCCTCCCTCTGGAACAGCCTTCCTGCCTCCCTGAAACTTGAGGAGAACCATCCCCGGTTCCGGAAGCACCTCAAAACCTTCCTCTTTGCTTCTGCTTTCTCTCCCCCTCTCCCCTGCTGAATTCCTGGCTGAAACTGCACTGGTTACCTGGCCACCCTTTCTGATCTCAGGCCCAGGCCCCGCCAGTTGCACGCCTACACTGCCTCCCTGGCAACCCCTGCACCTGGGGACTGTTTCTGTATCCCTACAGTCCCCCAACCAGCACTTATGCCTGCACTTACCTTGCACTTGCCACCAGCTGGCCGTTTTATTTATCTTATTTATTCTACTATCCCATGTACTGCACTTTCCCCTCTCCCTTCCCCCTCACACTTTTTCCTTTCCCCCTTCCCATGCACTTGCGCGATCTGAATGACACCTGACCTAGTAAGACCGTTGTCTGTCTTCCCTTTGTTCCCCCTCCTTGCCTCCTCACGCCTTGAAACACTTGTGTATAGGCGCGTAATAATGCCATATCATATCATATCATATATCATATCACTCCTCAAAGATTGCCATCCTTGCCTTCTAGTTCTCCTTGTCCTCTCAGCAGCATTTGGCACAGCAGAGTACCAGACACTCACTGGCAATCTACATATCCTCATGGGGACCAGCAAGATCAACACCAAACACCCTCACATCCAGACCTGACTCTCTGCTGTGAACCTCAATGGCTTTACACCACAGCGGGCCACCTGTGCCAAGTATCTTGGGTGAAACATCAACAGACAACTCATGTTCAACCAGAGCATAGCAAGGAAGACAAAAAGGTCTTGATAGTTACTTTCTCCCATGTGTACATTTCAGCCCTTCATCTCAGAATGCAATGTCTGATACATTGTCCAAGTTTTGGTCCTCTCCCACCTGGTTGGTGGCAATGCCCTTTTGGAAGGGCTTCCAGCTACTACACTGGCAGCCCTGAGATGTGTCCTGCATGCAGCAGCAAGACTCATCAAAGGACTCTGCGGATTCTTCACAATCACCTCAAGCCTCTTCGAGCTGCACTGACTCCAGCTGCAGGGCTGTATCATGTCCACATCCTGTTGCATCATCTGCAAGGGTGCCACTCTGAATTCCACAAGTTACGTCACTGAGAAAATCTGCATCTCCAGAGGCCTGAGATCTACCAGAAGTAAGGAAATGTGCAAATTAAATTAGAAATCTGACGGTCAAGGAAAGAAAGAAACAGTGGACAGGCCTTCTCTGTCTACACTCCAAGACTCTCAAGCCTCCTCCCCGTCGACATTAGACACGCCCTGTTCCTTAAATGGTTGAGAAAAGAGCTCAAGTCTTTCGAATTCAAGATATGGCTCCTCCCTAACATGCAGATCAACACAACATGCCCTGCCTGCCTTATCTGGTTCTATGTTATCTGTTCCCCACTGTCTCCTAGTTGCTTGTCGATCTCTTGCTGCCGATTGCCCACCCTAACACTCCTGTGTTTGCTCCCCGCTCCATTTTTCTCTGCTTCCCTCACTGTGTTCTTCCCCCTATGATTGTGAAGCACTCAGTTGCTTCCCAAACTTAGGTCCATGCTCAATTGACACCCTTATGACAATTATTATAATAATGGCGATTGATTACATACAGTGTCATTTCTTGTGTTTCTGTGTGTCAGGTGCTTTTGTGTCTGCATGATAGTTGATAGTCACTGATGAGCCATGTGTTGCCAAAGGTTCCTGATGCCAGGCCCTGGTGTATAGGGGAATGCTGCAAGATGTAGCTATCATGCGTGCATCCTGGGTACCTGGCATTCACATGCATGATGTGTCCCTTGGCATCAGAGATCAGCGGCACATTTATGGAATGCCAATGTTTCTTGTTGTGAGATATGTGCTCAGTGTCTCAGGGGTTTGCAGGGGAACTATGTGATTTTACGCAATTGAATAACAGAATGAATTAACAATGAAACATTTACAATGAAATAATATCGATTTCTTTTTTATTTGGGAAGCCCTCCCCCAAACCTCCAGTTTTCCTAAGCTTTTAAACCAATCCCAACACCGCCCCCACCCATTTTAACCCCTTACCCTAGTCCCATATATATATTTTAGAAGAAATCTGTATTCTTTTTGTAATTAAAGTTTTGTTATTAAATTCATTCTGTGTTTTCTATTCGATAAAATCACTGGATACCATTTGCAGCGCTACATGTTTGCAGTCAGTGACTCTCAGGACCCGGGAAAAGTGTGCAACTGCATAGAATTCCTGGCACACTCTTTGTCTTGCCTGCAGTGTGCATGGCATGTAAATGTGCCTATTCACACATGTAGGATGCAGCGCAAGTCCTGGTGGAGCACATTGATTGTGTGGGCTCTGATACACTCCCAGTAATGTCTGTGATACGCTAGAAAGATCAAGTGGCCAGGAAGTGTAAACCTGATAGCACTTTGACCATTGATGTCACAGCCTCTGAGCACATGGTGGGTAATGCCAGTTAATTCTCCCACTCCCTGACAAGGTCTAGGATGACACAGGGAGGAAAGCGGAATCTTCCATGCACCTCCTCATCTGGCATTCCAAATATTGTTGTTCGTGGATGGAGAATTCTGCCCCTCTTCCTCATCCTCCTCCTCCTCCTTCCATGTTGTAATATCAGTGCTAGCAATGCAGGATCCAGGATTGTGGCAACCGAAAGTTCATTGGGATTGCATTGCTCTTTTAATGCGTGGCCTTTCATTGCACTTTTTGCTTTGCGACAGCTGGAATTGACTGTCTTTTGGAGTCAAAGCGATGGATTCTGTGAATAGGGTTTACTTAGCGCTCAATGGGGCGTGTTTGTTGTTTTGTGGGATGTTTCAATCCATGCATCCAAGCCCTACGACATCATTGTGCATTACTGGCAGCAGAAACATCATAATGGCCGCCGGAAAGCATGCTGCTTGCCAGAAATCATCCAAAAATGCACAGTAAAAAACCTGACAGATAGGCCACCATCCATTTTTGCCTCTGTCAGTGTTAATACAGGAGACCATTGCCGGCCCCATCCTTTGGCTGCCCACAGAACAAAAGCAGACAAAGGAATACAGAGCTGTTCAACAATTCATTTTCTTGATTGTCCAAATTGCTAAAATCATGGGCATGAAACCACCAAAAAAATCCAACTTCTGGTTGGGTGTTCTACATTACTCTACTGCAGAATCGACATCAATACAATGTTAGCAAGGATCATATGCTATCAAGTAAAATCCCCTTTTTGAAATGTATTAATTTAAGGCAGCTGTCAAAAATGGGTGCAATACCGGTGCCCGCCACTGACCGGCGCTAGCGATCTAAATTCTGACAGGAGACTTGTATTTCAGGAGCTAAACAGTGAACCTGAGTTAGCTGGGACTTCAAAGGCTTGCTTGTCCATGAGAAGTCTTCACACCTAGTATTCTCAGCAAGAAGGCAGGAAATCACGTGGTTCTGTTAATCAGATGGAGAGTGGCACCCTGGACTGATGGCCTGCTAGCAGGAAAAACCAGACAAAGGATTCCTTCAGCTGAATAGGGTATGCTGATTTTGGGTGTGAACTGTCAACACTGCTCTGGGGAAGGCAAGACATTTGACCTCTGAGCCAAGCCAGGTTTCTAGGGGCGGGGACAAACAAATGGGTGTACTGCAGTGGAGGCAAATGTATGTTTTTTTAAATTGCTTATAAAATATTGTATCAAGGTGACAGAAATGTACAATTCGGAGATTCTTAAAATGACAATTTCACTCACAATTTGAGACTAAGCTGGACGTTGTGTGATGTTCTGAGACCGAACCCCGCGATTTATTAATATTGCAGACAATGTGGTTATATCAGAAAAATGAAAACTTACTGTAATATGCGCAGAGAGGGGGTGTACCTCCGTGGAAGATTTGATGAAAAACCAATATGGCGAAACCCACTAAAAGTGCAAAATGTTGTCATTTCTGAACCCAAGCTCTTAGAAAGATCAGGGTTGAACCGAGAACCGTCTTAAATTAATCTGGGATGTGTACATGTATTCTCAACAACTTGTGTACCTTGGAAACATGTTTGGTTATGAAAAATTGGGTTCTAAGTAAAAGCAAAGGGGCGTTTCTTCTCCAGTCAGAGGACAGTAAATCCTTTAACCTATCAAATCCTTAGTGGGTTGGGCATAGAAAGTCAGCCTTCCCACCCACTTTCAAAAGACATAAAAAGAACCATTGAAACCCAGATAGGGACGGCTCTTTCCACTTTCTTGCGCAGCACTTTGCCGGACCAGACAATATCCAGAAGGACCACAGGCTCCAGAATTTAGACTGCAGATTCCATATAGATCCAGAGACCAGACTCTAGAACCCAGCTCTAGAACCTAAATCAGGGGCCTAACCCAAAAAGCTGAACTCTTCTCAGCAGGCCTCAGAATCCAGCAACCTAACCAAACTATTCAACAGCCGGGCGAGCTGTTTGATTCTGGCTAGAACCCTGTGCCAGAACCAGACCAGACCGCTGTGCAGTGCCGATAGCAGACCCAGACCAGACTGCTGTGAGCAGAACCAGTGCCAGAGACTGTCCGGAGAGAGAACCGCAGCCCAATCCTGACCAAATCCGTGACGAAGTCGCATTCCAGTCCAAAACTAGGAGTGTGTATCAAGAACTGTACAGAACCAATCTCTTAGTTTAAAGTAATCTTATCCCATCCATTCAACCTGTCTAGAACTGCATTTAGAAATCGTGTGTCCATTCTGTGATTTCAAAGCTGCAAAAGTGTCATCTGTCATTCTGAAATCTTGACTTCATTTCTGAAAATCTAACTCCACAAAAACGTCCGTATCTATTGAACCGTATGTCCTAGAAGTGAGATTTAAATGTCATTTTAAAGCTATGAACCGAAGCTTTCGGACAAACCCGATATGACATTCCAACTCCTTATAGTTCTTCCGTAATCGTGATCGACGCACTCAGAAAAAGTGCCGCGAATTGCAATTTGACTCAATTTCACCACTTGTAAAAATAGCTGCTTCTTGCTTTCCACTGCTGAAATTCGTTTTCACTCTGATTATCATTCCGGAATCATTGCTAGTGCTGACCTGAACTGATTCAAAGTAGCTATCACCTACCCTGAATCTCCTATAGGGAATTAAAATCATTTTTAGCATATTTTTCACTTCATTGCAACCACATTTAAAAGTATTTGGCCTGTGTTTTAGAATCATCCCTGTTTCTCTAAGCTTGCTGCGGGGAACGGGAACTGAACTGCTTTTGATTGTATTCCTGAAAACCTGTGTGCCCTCATTTCCACCTCTTCATATTGCATAGGGGGGGAGTGAGTTGTCACAAGGCAAAAAGTGATCAGATTATCTCTTGTTGAAACCACATCCAGTTTATTTCTGTGCTGCATTCTTTCCATCATTGCTTTTCCTTGAAACCATACAAAGTATTCTCTGCTACCTTATCCTTTCTATACCAACTCCCAAGTAATTAAAGAATTGTGCTACTGTAATCTTATCCATTGTTGATCACTGTTCATACTCATAAGTGTGCTATCAAATATTAATGTATTCATAAAAGTGTTATATATATGTGTATTGTTTAATTTTGCCAATAAACCTTTTAATTTGCAAAACAACCTACTTCTTGGCTCATTGAGGTCAGGGGGATTCAAAGAGAGGGACGTTATATAAGGGTTCACCATCCAGATTTAAGAACTTGACATAAAAATATATAAATAAGGGCTTCCATTGGGCATCCCAGACTAGGCATTGACTTAGTTGGATTGCTGAATTGAAGTCACTTACAGAGTGGGGGCTCGGAACCGGGGATTCTGGATTAGAACTACCACTTGTGCAGCTTAATAGAGTGTGCTAACAGACAGGATACATAAATCCTGTTGGATCACCACGCTGTGTTACGCTGTAAAAGCACTCCTCAAAGGAACGCTCTAAGGAAACGGTCTGTTTTGCAAAATAAAATACTAACTTCTGTAAGTCAGGAAGGAAATCAATTTCCAGAATGACGACACTGGTAGACATCAAAATAGCCAGAGAGCACCTCTTACATAAGCTATTTGTGAGAGGCGAAGGGACTCTACAGGACCAGACGGTGTGGTTGCAGGCAATCACACAACAGGTCACTGCAACTGAGTTAGATAACTGGAGAGATCAGGGCCCCTTACACGTGGCCCTGAGTGAACTATACATGGCTCCTAAAGCCAAGGAAGAGCACAACAAGATTGTCAGGATAGCGGCATATTTATATTTATATATGGGAGCCATACAGGACAAATGTGCTGAAGGCCAAGATCTGGCAAGTAGGCAACTGATGGCATTAGAGAAGGCCCAATCTGACCTGGACTCTTCCGAGAAGAGGCTGCACAGGAGCCTGGAGTCAGGAAATGATAGTAGACAGTATATCATTAAAATAAAAGAGGATATGGGTATCCTGCAACAGGAAAAGGCAGACCAGGATACCAGAATTCTGGCCTTGCAGAAGGAGCATCAAGAAGGTTTGGACTCCCTGCTGCAGAGCCAGAAAAAGCTGTAGCAACAGATAGATTTCACAGAGCAGGTAGCCACCCTGCAAAGCCAATTGGATAGAGAAAAAGAGGAGAGCAATACATTGATTTTGAAAGACCTGGATACCCAGGCAGAGTTGATGAAGAGCGCCAGAAAGCTGGTGCCCTTCAAAGGCAGAGGGATGACCTGGCGGCACAGAGCCAGGCTCTTACTCAGGAAAGGGATAACTTAGGCCAGGAAGTCTGCCACTTAAAAAAGAAAATGGAAGAAAATCACCTGGCCCTCCAGGGACTGCGTGACCTCCAAAAAGAGCATCAGAACTTGTTAGAGCACACCAGGAGGGTGGAAGATGCTCTGGCAAGAAAGGAGCAGGCCAGTAGGGACGGTACTCAGGGGGTAACCCTCCTGCAGCAAAGACTGGCCCAGTACTCCAAGACTAACCAGGAAGCACAGAGAGAGAATGAGGCTCTCTGCCAGCACAATGATAGGCTCCAGAAACAGGTAGCCATGCAGGAGAGACTGATAGAGTCCAGTAAGGCCTTGATTGAGGAACTGAAAGCGCAGGCTCTGGCAGGGCAACAGGGAGCACGGGCTGATAGAGATGAGGTTCGCTGGGAAAGGGAAACACCTAAGCATAACCTCAGGAGCCCTAGTATCAGAGGCCTCCATCTCTCCCAGTCCTTGGACTCTGCCACCCCTATGTCCCATGGCGCACATGAGCCCAGGGCCACTGGGACGGCAGATTACAATCTAGCCAAAAGTATGGGGCTCATAGGCCAGTACCTCCCAGGAATGGATGGGCGGGCATCCGGGTATGGGCACCCAAGTACAGTGCAATTTAGTGGGGAACCCCAGGAGAGTAGGCCCAATAAGGGCATCCTAAAACCCTCTGCCCAGTTAGGTCAGTGGGGGGGGTACTCATCAAATCGCAGAATCCAGGAAAACCTGGAAGATCAGACGGGCACCTCTGGGAGCAGTGCTTCTGAGTCAGAGGATGAATGGACCAGGGTTACCCGAACCAAGAAGGCCAATAAGGCAAAAAGGACCTTGCTTAAGGACCCCTTAAAATGGATTAAGGCAATCAGGAGTGTCATCACGCCTTATCACAAGAACACCAAGTATTCTGTGTGGGAACACTTGGAGCTCTTTGAGCAAATGATGGAGACTTTCCATTTGAAAGACAGCAGTAGCTGCATGCAGTACGTAAAATGGACATTCTCCCTAGAATACTCTAGTTTCTTTGCGGGGCTGGAGGACCAAAATCATGCAAGATGGTCCACCTACAGGGCTGCCATCTTAAAGCCCTTTTCTGTTCACAGAAATCCCAAGAGGCTCACAAGGCAGTCTACAATTTGCAATGTGGGGAGGATCAGGCCCCAAAAAAATGTGTGCAGGAATTGAAGCGTGCCTTTGCGCAGACTACCAAAAGGGTGCGCACTGACAGCAAAGAATTTGGTAACACTTTTTTCCATGCCTTGCCCAAATACATCATGACCCAGCTAGTGAGAGATTTTCATGAGAAAAGGTCACTAGACTGGGTCATTGAACAGGCCACCCGAATCTATAAAGTGCAGAAGCCCATAAAAAATAAAAGTAACGTGCAGAAAAGCCCCAAACCGACCAGCACCTCTGCTGCTGCCAAGGTGGCAGAGGTAAAGGTTGCCCCCATTTTGGATTTGGAGATGGGGGGCCTAAAAACTTGCCTGCACAGAATAATTCCAAGCCCAGAAGTCCATCGGGCCAGTCGCAGACAGGGAGCCAAGGAGGTAGTCCCACAAATGGGGTCCCTCACTCCCCTGACTATGTAAGTGCCCGCTACAAGGGAAACCAACCCATCCTGGGTTATGTGTGGACTCCTCCAGCCCAAGGGGGGGATCCAGCCAAGCACCTATACCAGGGAACTTCCCACAGGAGGGCAGAAATTCCCCAAATCCTGGGCAGAACTTTTTCCCCAGGTATCCACCCAACTTCCAGCCCCAAAACCATCCATCCTTCTTTCCCCAATTCCCTGAGCCCAGACCATCTAAACCGGGAGAGGAGAGGCCAAGGGTGGAGGGGTACCCAAATCTTCCCAACCCGGGGTACTACCAGAGAAGGGATAGCTACCCTTCCCGGGATCAGCCCAGGGGAGAAAACAGAACCCTGTATCAGCATGAGTGGGTTTCACAGTTAGAGCGCCAGGTCCAAAATATGGCACAGGATCTGGGTCGCATGCTGAGGACTCAGCAGAACCCCCAGATGAGCATGCCGGCACAGAATGCCCCAAACTCTGGGCCTGGTACTCCAGAACAATGACAGGGGCAGCACCCCGATCACCCACCGGTTCCCAGGGAGGAGGCACAAGGGGAAGGGGGGTGTAAAGCCTTGGAGGAAGCTTCCTTCCCCACTTGTAACCCAGGAACCGGAAACAAAATCTCCTACCCCTGAAAGTCTGCCACCCAAGGAGCAGAGAGGAGGTAGGAGAAACAAAGGACCCAAACAGACCTACTTTGTGGAGGAGGTACAGATCTTCCAATTTGAGGGAGAGGGATCCTCAGAGGATCCTGGGAAAAGGATCTTCTTCTTCAGAGATGGGGGAACTCCTCCCAAAGAAAAATGGGTCCCAAGGGATTCACAGACAGACTGGGTAAATCTGGGGAATGAGCTAGCGCCGCCCATCATCTCATCCCAGAACCAACAGCATCAAAATCCCCTGATTCAAACCCATTCTGGTGACTGCCTCCAAAAAGGGGGGGCGGCCCAGAACCGGAACCAGGGGAACCCAAAATATCTCCCATTTCTAGTTGCCAACGTTTTTCTTTCAGATTCCCAAGACTCTCCACAGAATTCTGCCCAAATCTCTTCTCTTTGCACGTCCAAAACCAGAAAATTGGCCCGCCAGTTGTCCAAAAATATGCATTATCTGTGCCCCCTTGAGGAGAAGGAGGGAAGATACTATGCCCCGGTACAAGTACAGGGGCAGGGTAAAATTTTGGCACTGGTGGACACTGGATCCCAAGCTACCCTTCTGTCCAGAAGGGCCTTTGAGGAACTAAATGCAGGAAGGGGGGAGAATTACAGTATTCCTCTCACCTCTCTTCCTGGACAACTTCAGAACTTTCAGGAAATTCCCGTCGAGGGGACGGCGGATTTGGACATTAAAATTGGGCGACACAAGGTGAGACACCCGGTCATAGTAGTGACTCCAGAGGGCACCCCTTGTTTACTAGGGAATGACCTCCTGAGAAGGTTGTCACCCCTAATAGATTGCGTAAACAAGGTCCTCTGGACCCAGACTAGCCGACCAATAAAATTAAAACAGAGTGTCAACCATGTTAGTTTAAACGGCACATAGTTGAACAAAAATCTGACCAAGTAGAATTTCACTTGGAGAACAACCAAATTCCAGATGTGACAGTAATAGCAGTAGGACAACAGACTGGTGATGGGGGGTCCTCTCTATTTCTGAAAATCAACCTTCCCTCCAGTTTAAGGTGGTATTCCACACTGGAAGGAAACACTCTGAAATTCTTTACCAATTCACAATCAGACATTCCCACTCCTATAGTCCAGAAAGATGTGAAATCAGCTCAGAGCCTGGCTGATATTCAACAAATTGGGGAGCAGTTGTCCATCCCTGTTCAGTTAAATGATGGGAAGGACTCTGTTCTCGCCCGAGTGTGTGTGAACAACGGTAAGAGCTTCATCAGCGAACCCATGTTCCGCCAACTCCCAAAAGATCCAGCCATTCCCACATTCAAACTGATAGACAAATGGGAAATGGATCTGGAAACACCCAATTCCAAACATCTCCTGCCAAGCAGGTGTATCCTCAAAATCTCCATTGGCAACAAGAGCATAGTCCATAATTGTTGGGTTGTGCGAGACATCACTGCCGCCTTTTACTTCGGCAGTGACATTCTCAATCGCTTTGCCATTAGTTTGGACCTAATAAACTTTAAAGCTTGGTCCCGGTTAGCGGATAATCCCATGGGCTTTGATGATCCAGAAAAAGCATTTAGGTCAGCTCAATTGCTACCTTATGCAGTTGAAATTCAGATTAAAGAGGAAGTCACCATCCCAGAAAGGACCCGACAATTCTCCCTGGAAGTGAAAGTTAAAAGAGGACAAAAATTGAAAAACCCTGATTCTTATATTCATCTAAAAGCTTCTCACCAACAGCTAGGGTTGGGGGTAAACCCAACACCGTTAGTCAATCTAGAACATGACACCATTCCAATAGAGGTGGATAACAGCGACGTAAAGAGTATTACTCTAGCCGCAGGCACCATTATTGGAATGGCGGTTGATGACTAACATTTTTCCATTGATTTAGGAAATGAACTGTTAGGACCAATCCCCAAGGACTGTTTTGACAGTGACAGTGATGACAACACAACACCAGACAGGATCTTTACCTGGCATGGGGGGAATTTCCTGGTGTACACCTCCTGCCCTTATGGTAAGGAAGATGTGACTTGTGACTTCAGAAGGGATGAGGTGATTTTCCAGGTCCATGAGGGCTGCCTTTCCCACCTGAAGCCTCCAGTCCAAATCAGCACTCTGACCAGGGACTTCTCCACCCAGCTTGAGGAGGCCGCTGAGATAGCAAAACCAGAAGTCTTTCCAGGCTTCAGGCAGATGGTTGAAGAGAGAGTCAACCTAGCTGATGCCTGTGTGACTCTGGAGCAGAAGAAAAAGTTGAAACAAGTTTTCTTGGCTTTTCAAGATCTCTTTGCGGTGGACTTATATGACTGTGGTCGCACCGACATCCACACAACAACAATTCCCACGGACCCTGGCATGACTCCAGTGTTTGTGAAGCAATATCGTTTGCCTCTCGCATCCATGGAGTCCCTTACTGAAATAATTAAGAACCTTGAGTCCCGGGGGATAATGCGTCCAGTACACAGCACCTTCAATAATCCGGTGCTGGGAATATTGAAGCCAAACGACCAGTGGAGACTCTGCGCTGACCTTAGGGAGCTCAACAAACCGGTCCATACTTCCCGATTGTCTCTTCCCTACATTGACCAAGGGCTGGCCAGGATCCAAGGGTCACAGGTATTCACTGCAATAGACCTGACCAATGGATACTGGACTGTGCCTGTCAGTAGGGAGGACCAATACAAACTGGCTTTTACCTTTGGGGGCCAGCAGTACACATGGACCCGGACTCCCTTCGGATATCTGAACTCCGGCAATGAATTCAACATTTTCCTACACAAGGCCATGCCCGACCTGGGTGTGAGGGGTAACCTGGCTTATGCAGATGATGTCCTCATCAAAAGTTCATCTGTGGAGGAACACATAGCGGAGATCCGTTATGTTCTGACACAGTTGAGGGCGGCCGGAGCAAAACTTTCCTTTCAGAAAGCACAGTGGTGTAGAACCCGTGTCAATTTCTTGGGGCATGAGATTACTCCTCAGGGTCTCTGTCCCCAGGAAAAGAAAGTGGAAGCACTTCAGAAACTAAAGGACCCCACAACTCTGCGGGGAACTAAGGAGCCTCCTTGGACTGACTAATTACAGTAGAAAGTTCATTGAGGGCTACGCAGAGATCACCAGACCCCTGATTCATCTCTTGAAGTGGGGGTTAAGTGGGAAGGGGTTCCAGAACAATCCGAGGCAGTAAGACAGCTCAAAAGAAGCCTCTCACAAGCGCCTTGCCAAGCTTACCCTGTCAGAAACAAGAAGTTTTTCTTGGAGACAGGGTTCTCTAATACATGCTTGACTGCAGTATTATATCAAAAGCATGACAAGGTCAATAAAGTAATCTCCTATGCGAGCAAAACTTTATCCTCCGTGGAGGAAAAATTCAACGATTGTGAGAAGGCACTCCTGGCAACGGTGTGGGCATTGAAGAATTACCACCTGTTTATCCAGGGGGAACACATCATAGTGGAGACTCCTCACCAGCCTCTGCAATATCTCCAAAGTGACAGAATCCGGGCCGGAAATGTGAGTAATTCCAGAATTACTTCCTGGATTCTGTCAATGCAAGGCTTTCCTGTGGAGGTCAGATATGGCCAAAACAAGAAGTGTCCCCTCACGCAAGGTCTGACTGACTTGCATGATTGTGCCAGAGAAAACTGTCTCGAGGACGAAAGTCTAATAATCAAGGACAACATAGAGGCATACCTTAATTCCCCACACAAAGCATTTGAAGACGACAAGTGTGAGGGAATGCCCACTGTCTATGTGGCTGGATGCTCTTACCATGTTGACAACAACGGGGAGAAAGAACTTGTGGCCGGCGTAGGGAATGCATGGGTGAATGAGTCCCCTGAACCCTCCGCCGGGTACAAGATTGGTCCCTGAAGTAATCAAGTGGCAGAGTTGATGGTTGTGCATCAGGCCATCCTCATTGCTGTCGGCTGATTTAATGTTCACGGCTACCCACGTCGAATGATTGAGAGCTATACAGTATTGTTAATCCTTACGGTCACGACCTATACAGAGGGTGCTACTGTCGCTTCCTTATGGGAAGAGCCTGGCTAGTTGGCAGTCTCAATCAGTGCACATACTGGATAGTGACAGACCTTTGTGATTAAGGTGGGCGAGAATTTGCCGTAATACAGATACAGAGTCTACGGGACTGGGCTCCTCTACTTGATTAGGTGCTTAGTGTTATTTTATTCTCCGGTGATTTTCTACCACCGAGTTCGGTTTACATCAGTATTATCACTCGACTAAGTGATACTAGATCGACCGTGAGCCCTGCTGGTGTAGTACACTTGTTCTCCATTTTTCCATCCACATTCCACGCGACTCTGCTGGACCTTAGTGCCCCTGAAGAATTTCTGTCAACCAAGAATTATACAGAAAGAAACATGTTGGGTCGGGGAATGTACTGTTATTTATAAACAGTTTTTAGTGACATTTGCACAAGTCAGAATAGATCATATAAATAAGAGATTGGCTCTATTGTGCTAAATTCACGGTTCATATTTATAATGGACTAAAAATTGTAGAAATTGTATAATTGTGTTTTTAGTATGCTTGTTCTTACTGATGAAATATTTGTTATGTTTGAGTGATTTGATGAATTGTTTGAGTGTGGATGCAGTATGGTTGAAGTGTGGTTTGTTGTGGTTTTAGATGGGAACGATGTATCTTGTCAGTCCAATTGAATTTGATGGATTGATTAATGAATTTATTGATACTCATATCATTGTATGTTTTTATAATTATGAAAGCAGTTTCTTATAATGATCTGATCCATATATATTAATAAAAAATATTGAATTGTGTTGGAGCGTCTACTGGGTCGAATTCAATTTGCTTCTACTCAGTATTTGGTTTTTTGAAAGACACGTTTTTCCATAGATGTTTTATTGCACTTTGAAACTATTATGGTTATGATTATGTAGACACGTGTGCTGCACTGGGACTCACCACATAAACACAACAGTACTCTGACCTTCTATGTTAATTTCTTTGTTGCTCCATCCAGGTCAGGTCACAGTACTTAGATATCCCTGGTATCCCTTGCTAGTCCTGTTTTTTGGCATCCTCACTGCTGCCCAACATCAACTCCACGAACTGGTCATAATCACAGATTCGGATTATGTACGGAACGGGTTTGTGGAGCACCTGGTTAATTGGAAAACCAGTGGCATGTTATGTGCTAATAACAAACCCTTGAAACATGGGAAGTTAATCCATGATATTGATGATCTGGTCACCTCGAATGGGATGACCATCTACTGGAAAAAGATCAAGGGTCATTCCAAAGTAGAGGGACCAGACAAAACTGGAAATGACTTAGCTGATCAGCTGGCCAAAACCGGGGCCATCCAAGGGAATCTAATAGAGATTGAGTCCCTGTTGGGGGAAATCCAGGGGCCTCATTACAACCCTTAACGCCTGATTACCATTTTAACGCTTGCTTTTAGCAGGCGTTAAAATGCAAGGCGCTAACCCGCCTTGGTGCTAATTACGGCACCGTAATTTACGGTGCCGTAATTAGCGCCTTCCCCACTCCCATTATGCCCTATGGGGCAAAAATGGGAATGGGGAAGGGTAAATGGGGAATGGGGATTTACCGCCACACTCACCTTGGAATGGGGCGGTAAATCCACCATCCACCATGGTGTAAACAGAGTTTACACCATGGTGGTAAAGTAGGGAACTTACCGCCTGGGTTGTAATGAGGCCCCAGGTCACTGCGATCACTAGGTCCCAGACAAATGCTCACAATGATCTTGCAACTGCACAATGGAGTAAGGAGACCCCAGATGCTGATTTGATTACGGCTCAGAAGGGGATCCAATAATTGGTAAGTTTAACCAACACATTGAGGACCCTGAGAACTTTCCCCTGACAGATACCGATTACATTGGGAAAGAGGATCTTAGAGTGTTGATGAAATGTCCAAAAATGTTCCGAATCCAAGACGGTTTGTTGGTAAGGAAATCCCAAGCTCGCCATGATCAGTGGGTAGTTCCTACCTCATTCCGAAGACTGATGTTAAGTCACGGCCATGATGCGGCCACCGCCGGTCATAGGGGGTTTCAGACAACACTTGAGATCTTAAGAGAGGTTGCATACTGGCCACACATGGGGCAGGACCTCGACCAATACTTGAAGGGGTGTCTCGTGTGTGCACAATTTCAGCCAACTTCCCTCACACACCGTGCGCCTCTCCAAATGAGAGGGATGACCCTGCCATGGTCAGATTTGCAAGTCGACTTCATAGGCCCCGTGATTCGCTCCTCTAGGGAAATAAGTACATGATGACTGTGACATGCTTATTTACCAAATGGGTGGAATGTCCCCCGGCCCCAAACTGCAAGGCAGAAACAGCAGTTGCCCTGATGATCAATCACATCTTTTCGCATTTTGGACTACCCCAAAGGATTGAGTCAGACAGAGGTAGCCATTTCACCAGCAAAGTAATGACAAAGATGTGGGAGATACTGGGGGTTAAAAGGAAGCTGCACATTGCTTACCGGCCAGCCTCTTCTGGTGTAGTAGAACGTTACAACAAAATCATTGTGAGCATCTTAAAAAAGTTTGTGGCAGATTCTGGGCCAAGTTCGGATATCCGATTACCTCATGTCCTAATGGCCATCAGATCCACCCCTTCATCTGCAACTAAAATGTCACCGTTTGAGCTGATGACTGGACGCAGGATGTTGCTTCCCCAGCATTTGCTCTACAGGACCCAAGAGCAAACATTGATCAATGCCTCCACAACTCATGAGTATGTTGAGAATTTAAGGAAACACCTTCAACATGCTTTTGTCTATGCTCAGTGAAATCTAGAAAGATCAGCCGATAGCATGAAGACCCACTATGACTTGAAGACTACTAGGAAAGTATACAATGTGGGAGACCGGGTCTATCTATACAATTTCCAAAGGAACCAGGCCAAACAGCAGAAATTTCTGCCTACATGGATGGGACCTTTTGAAATTATAGACAAGATCTCACCAGTCGCCTACAAGATCCGCATCCCCAAAGGCAGTTTGGCGGAAGGGGAAGACAAGTGGGTCCATATTAATCAGCTAAATTATCGCCATCCCAGGCAGACTCTGCAGCAACTGGAGGAGTCCTCTGCAATCCCCGAAGGGGCCGCTCCAGATTAATACATTTCCAACCCTAAAATATTCCACATATATTCTCTAAAATACAATGATAAGAATGCAAATGTCTCCTGATTTATAAAATGTATATGTTCACCCCACTACATTAATAGTGGTGGGGAAATGTCTACGAACATGTTTCTGCCGCTTTTGCTTTGTCATCCTAGGAGAGATAAACCATGGAGACTGACCAAGGAGGACGACCCGGGGACCGGGAGCAAAGATCCGAGAGGCCCGGGGTACCGCCCAATACTCCCATCAGGACCAGCGAGGAGAACCGATCGATCTACCCCTGATGGAGGAGAAGATACTGAACTCTGCCATCTGCGGAATCAGAAGAAGATGAGGCAAACATCCCAGTCTTGCGAGTTCCATTGATGGAAAAGAATGGCCATTGCAAGAGGGGGGCTTGTGGGATGTTGCAATCCACGCATCCAAGCCCTACAACATCTTTGTGCATTACTGGCAGCGGAAACATCATAATGGCCGCCGGAAAGCATGCTGCTCGCCAGAAATCATCCAAAAATGCACAGTAACAAACCTGACAGATAGGCCACCATCCACTTTTGCCTCTGTCAGTGTTAATACAGGAGACCATTGCCAGCCCCATCCTTTGGCTGCCCACATAACAAAAGCAGACAAAGGAATACAGAGCTGTTCAACAATTCATTTTCTTGATTGTCAAAATTGCTAAAATCGTGGGCATGAAACCACCAAAAAAATCCAACTTCTGGTTGGGTGTTCTACATTACTCTACTGCAGAATCCACATCAATACAATGTTAGCAAGGATCATATGCTATCAAGTAAAATCCCCTTTTTGAATTGTATTAATTTAAGGCAGCTGTCAAAAATGGGTGCAATACCGGTGCCCGCCACTGACCGGCACTAGCGATCTAAATTCTGACAGGAGACTTGTATTTCAGGAGCTAAACAGTGAACCTGAGTTAGCTGGGACTTCAAAGGCTTGCTTGTCCATGAGAAGTCTTCACACCTAGCTTTCTCAGCAAGAAGGCAGGAAATCACGTGGTTCTGTTAATCAGATGGAGAGTGGCACCCTAGACTGATGCCCTGCTAGCAGGAAAAACCAGACAAAGGATTCCTTCAGCTGAATAGGGTATGCTGATTTTGGGTGTGAACTGTCAACACTGCCCTGGGGGAAGGCAAGACATTTGACCTCTGAGCCAAGCCAAGTTTCTAGGGGCGGGGACAAACAAATGGGTGTACTGCAGTGGAGGCAAATGTATGTTTTATTAAATTGCTTATAAAATATTGTATCAAGCTGACAGAAATGTACAATTTGGAGATTCTTAAAATGACAATTTCACTCACAATTTGAGACTAAGCTGGACGTTGTGTGATGTTCTGAGACCGAACACCGCGATTTATTAATATTGCAGACACTGTGGTTATATCAGAAAAATGAAAACGTACTGTAATATGCGCAGAGAGGGGGTGTACCTCCGTGGAAGATTTGATGAAAAACCAATATGGCAAAACCCACTAAAAGCGCAAAATGTTGTCATTTCTGAACCCAAGCTCTTAGAAAGATAACGGTTGAACAGAGAACTGTCTTAAATTAATCTAGGATGTGTACATGTATTCTCAACAACTTGTGTACCTTGGAAACATGTTTGGTTATGAAAAATTGGGTTCTAAGTAAAAGCAAAGGGGTGTTTCTTTATTAGATTGTAAAATAGTAGCATTACTCTGACTCACTACCTGTTCTCCAGTCAGAGGACAGTAAATCCTTTAACCTATCAAATCCTTAGTGTGTTGGGCATAGAAAGTCAGCCTTCCCACCCACTTTCAAAAGACATAAAAAGAACCACTGAAACCCAGATAGGGACGGCTCTTTCCACTTTCTTGCGCAGCACTTTGCCGGACCAGACAATATACAGAAGGACCACAGGCTCCAGAATTTAGACTCCAGATTCCAGATAGATGCAGGGACCAGACTCTAGAACCCAGCTCTAGAACCTAAAGCAGGGGCCTAACCCAAAAAGCTGAACTCTTCTCAGCAGTTCTCAGAATCCAGCAACCTAACCAAACTATTCAACAGCCGGGCAAGCTGTTTGATTCTGGCTAGAACCCTGTGCCAGAACCAGACTATACCGCTGTGCAGTGCCGATAGCAGACCCAGACCAGACCGCTGTGCAGTGTCGATAGCAGACCCAGACCAGACCGCTGTGAGCAGAACCAGTACCAGAGACTGTCCGGAGAGAGAACCGCAGCCCAATCCTGACCAAATCCGTGACGAAGTCGCATTCCAGTCCAAAACTAGGAGTGAGTATCAAGAACTGTACAGAAACAATCTCTTAGTTTAAAGTAATCTTATCCCATCCATTCAACCTGTCTAGAACTGCATTTAGAAATTGTGTGTCCATTCTGTGATTTCAAAGCTGCAAAATTGTCATCTGTCATTCTGAAATCTTGACTTCATTTCTGAAAATCTACCTCCACAAAAACATCCGTATCTATTGAACTGTATGTCCTAGAAGCGAGATTTAACTGTCATTCTAAAGCTAAGAACCTAAGCTTCCGAACAAACCCAATACGACATTCCACCTCCTTATAATTTTCCCATAATCGCGATCGACGCACTCGGAAAAAGTGCCGCAAATTGCAATTTGACTCAATTTCACCACTTGTAAAAATAGCTGCTTCTTGCTTTCCACTACCGAAATTCGTTTTCACTCTGATAATCATTCCTGAATCATTGCTAGTGCTGACCTGAACTAATTCAAAGTGGCTATCACCTACCCTGAATCTCCTATAGGGAGTTAAAATCATTTTTAGCATTTTTTTCACTTCATTGCAACCACATTTAAAAGTATTTGGCCTGTGTTTTAAAATCAACCCTGTTTCTCTAAGCTTGCTGCGGGGAATGGGAACTGAACTGCTTTTGATTGTATTCCTGAAAACCTGTGTGCCCTCATTTCCATCTCTTCATATTGCATAGCGGGGGAGTGAGTTGTCACAAGGCAAAAAGTGATCAAATTATCTCTTGTTGAAACCATATCCAATTTATTTCTGTGCTGTACTCTTTCCATCATTGCTTTTCCTTGAAACCATACAAAGTATTCTCTGCTACCTTATCCTTTCTATACCAACTCCCAAGTAATTAAAGAATTGTGCTACTGTAATCTTATCCATTGTTGATCACTGTTCATACTCATAAGTGTGCTATCAAATATTAATTTATTTATAAAAGTGTGATATATATATATTGTTTAATTTTTCCAATAAACCTTTTAATTTGCAAAACAACCTACTTCTTGGCTCAGTGAGGTCAGGGGGATTGAAAGAGAGGGGCGTTATATAAGGGTTCATCATCCAGATTTAAGAACTTGACATAATAAATATTTAAATAAGGGCTTCCATTGGGCATCCCAGACTAGGCATTGACTTAGTTGGATTGCTGAATTGAAGTCACTTACAGTTTGCACAGTGCCTCCCTCCCCAGGCCATGTTATTCCTCATTTTCCTCTTTTAATGAGGATTTTGCACATTTCATCCCCTTTTTCTTCTTTGCGCGGGTCCATCCAGTTGGGGTCTGTCCCGCACAAAGCGCTCACGCAGGGCGTTAAGTGGAAGGGCCAGCGCAAAGTCTGATATGTTCATCGGAAAAAGGCATTTAGTGTGGCACAAAGTGTGCTTATGAGGTACAAAGTCACTTTGTGCCACACTAAACTTTTTGTAAATTAGGCCCTGTATATTTAACTTGCACTGTTTTTTGACATAGGACCCTATATTTTTTTATTATATTTTTGTATGCCTAGGTCCATGTATAGCAGTGTTTGGTCATCTATGATCCTGTGATGTTTAACTTGCACATATAGTTGACTGGATTCCTGTGCTTTTATTAATTGCATTTTTGGTCCCCTATAACCCTGCATATTTTTCTTTCAGTGGGCCTCATTATGAGACTGACGGTAGCCGTGCCGGCTGCCGCTGGAATCATTATTTTTCTGGGCAATTACCAGGGCATTATGACCCCGGCAGAACTGGTAATTGGCCATTCCCGGGCGCCAGAAAAAATTACTCCCCATTCCCATTTGAGTCCTATTGGACTCAATGGGAATGGGAAGGCCGGATGCACCGGCACCATTCAAGGTCTGCTCATGGGTGCTGGTCTGCCTGCCAGGTCAGACTTGGCGGGCAAAAAGGCACCTGTGAGCAGACCTCAGAGTTTGCCAGTCCGGTAACAACAACGGTACCGGCAAGCTTACCAGTACTGTTGTTACTGTACCAGCAAACTCATAATGTGGCCCAGTGTCTGGTAATCTAGAGGCTAGTGTATTTTTAAATTCCACTTTTGGTTGCCTTGGACTTTGGGTACTTAACTTACAGTGTTTGGTTGTCTGAGACTCAGATTTTTTTAAATGTCATGTTTTGGTTGCCAAAGACCCAGTGTTTTTTTAAATTGCATTTTTTGTCAAAGGAGCCTGTGGTGTTTAAATTGTACATTTGGTTCGCTAGACATCTGCAATGATTTTTCAAATAGAATTTTTATTCACCTAGGCCCTTGTGCTTTTTTTAGTATCTTATGTGAGGGGTCAGAAATGAGAGACGGACACAAAGTTGTAATGGTTTCAACATTAGACATTTTATTAAGATAACAGGGTTTGGATAAAGGCCTCTCTGTCCCATCCTAAAGAGGGTTTCCCTGCCTAGGAAACTAAAAATAAATATCAGTCTGTGTCGCGTCGTCAAAAGTAGGCAAACTGTCCTTGTGTCCAAAGCATATCTGATCCTCACACTAAAAATCAACAACGAAAATGTGTGAGGTAAATGTCTCTGCTTTAAATTAAGTTAAACGTGTGCAAAAACCAAATAAGTAAATTCAACAAAACAATCCTTGTGTCCAGGGGATGACTCCCTTCCCCAGAACTGTTTCAGGAAGAATACAGAAAGTGTTCAGTTCATACAATAGAGTTATAGAAATGTCTCTTTCACATAACACTTCCTTAAGATGGTAAAAAATGTCTCTTCCAAATAATGATGATTTTAAGGCTGGCAAATGTGTCTCTTAGAAACTTAAGAAATTATGCTTTTACACTTTCTTAGGGATAATGATGAAATTGTCTTTTCCAAGCAAAAGGCCTCATTACAAGCCTGGCGGTCCAGATAAATAAAGATGCTGCTAGCAACGTACTGCAACCCTTCCCGGGCCGCCAGACTACGAAAATGCCTGCAGGGGCCGGTGATCCCAGGAGGTGAGACTTGTCGGGAGCATCAGCCCCTACAGGCATGGTTTTCACAGAAGCACTGGCACCGTTAGAAACAGTGCCAGTGCTTCCATGTCCCCATTCACATAGTGTCCTTGTAATGTCCCGGAGGCACAGAGATCTCAGGCGGCGGAATGGTGTTACAAGGTTGGCGGCTACCTGCCGGTAGCACTGGAGGGTTACCACTGACCTTGTAATGAGGCCCAATGACTCCGCAAGAGCAGTAGAGATGTCTCTCTACATAACACCTTCTTAAAATTGACAAAGAGTATCTTTTCAAAGCAGTGGTGGTTTTTATCAAAATGGCGTAAAGTGTCTCTTCTATTCAGCAATTTATTAAAGAAGGTTTCTAAGTATATCCGCTGCCAGGAACCCGCTTTGCAATGTCCTTTCCTTTCAAACAACTCATAAAGATGGTCTCCTGGTATACTGCCCTGCCAGGAACCCTTTTCACAATGTCTTTCTGTTGGCAAACTTTAAGTTTAGATGCATTATCCGGTGTACTCCCCTGACAGAAATCCTCCTCTGGACCTTAAGGATACCCTCATGTACTCTCCTTCCAGGTATCTTTCCCCCAAAGGTCCTCTGGGCTTTGACAATCCCCTGGTATACTCTCCTGCCAGCTATCTTCCCTTCCCAAAGACTTACTGCCCGTTGCACTCCTTTTGCTAGGCTTTCTAACAATCTTTCAGTTCTCATGGTGTTTTAAAGACACAGTTGTATTCCTTCACTCTTTATACTCTATTAGCTCTGGGTATCTTTGATATAACTTCCCCCATAGTTACATCCCTCATATGGAGACTTGTTCAAGTTTTGATTGCTATCTTCATTGTTAGCATTCATTGGCTTATGGCAATACCTCTTCCAATCTTCCTTATTTTGACTTTTCTTATGTGAAGATTTGTACAATTCTTGCCTTTCAATTACTTGATTACAGTTCATAAGTTGACGACAACTTTTACTCTGACTTTCCCCATATCAACATTTCACTTATGGAGACTCATGTAAATTCGGCCTTTCTATATCACTTGATGTCTAAAGTTATTTCCCACTTGTTTGTTTGCCTGTCGGTACGCCACGCAGCTTCCAATGCTCTTGGGCAGACTCAGTGGTATTCTCTGGTGTGTCTGACCCATGTGTAGAGCTGCAGTGATGTCCATGCCTCAGGGAAGCATTCCCCACTTAGCAGACCCTCCTGCCGTGCTACGGTCAGTTTCTCACTCATTCCCCGATGGAACTACTGCATCTCACTTGACCGCATCCCCAATGCTGCTGGTGTGAGAACGGCCCTTCTGCAGCAGCCGCTCCGCTTCTCCCGCCTCTCGCCCTCACCAGGATGAAGCACCTACTTCCTTCAGAGAGTTGGTTTGCGTGTGTCTGCCTTCGGTTCTGCTTCCCTCTGAGCTCGCTCTGCATCTCTCTCCTCCTCCTTCACTGCTCTCCTGAAAAGGCATACCATTTTTAAACATCCCACTCAGCTGTTTGGTATTACAACCACTGCACATTGGTGGTTCTTCTGCTCCTCCACATTTACTCCTTTCTGCTCTTCCTCGTCCCAGTACTGAAGGTTTTATGGGAGTTGGAGTACAAAGGAGTTTGGTACCTTTTAGAGCTATTTTGCTTTACGATTTGTTGACATCAAACCCAATATCAACAGGAGATGTTAAGTGAGCAATATGTACATATGAAGTGTGAATGGTATCCTGCCTAGTGTGTTTGTTAAAAAGGGGTTTTAGTGTTTTGTCACTGGAAGGATTGGCATAATGAAACCATGCCATCAGGGATTTAGGTATTATAGGGTCATCTTCAAAATGAATGGAAGAATATCACATCTCTCCTGATGGGGTCACCACGTATCCCTGACAGACCTCTCCTCATAATACCACACCCAGGATCAGGATCAGACAGCGGCTGCCATCCCCTGATCACATGGGAGGAGATTTTAGGCTGGGGATCAGTGATGACTCCACAGAATTGATCACACTTAGCACTGAAGACAGACCAAAGCAACTGGACCCGGTGGATGGGACCAACCATTTTTTCACAGACTTCATGAACGCCAGGTGATAGTCCAGGTCATGGTTGAGTGCAGGGGTTCTATGTCTTTACTTAAACTGCCTGTTGAACGCCGCTCCAAAAAAGACTCCCTGTTTTAGGTTAGGCTGCCCTGGTGCCGCCTCCAATGGGCAGTGTTGTTAAACCATTGCGGGGTTTCACTGCTTATGTCACTGCCCCATCTCTGGCAGGATGGGGCTCCATTGGCAGGGTTTAACCCCCTGAAATCCTGTATGTCACTTCCCTGCCAACCCCCTGAACCGCTGTGCCAGCTGTGTCATAATAAACATGCCCTGCCCAAATCAAATACTCCCTGCACTCCCACAGTCTCCCCCTGCCCCACCCTGACCCCTTCACACGACTATCTATTCCCAGGCTCCATGACAACTTCATGCTTCTGCGGGCCTGTGCCTCCTATTTAGGCAGTATTTGGTCTTTTAGGTGGTGTTTTCTGGGTGCTCTTTTTAAAAGGTGGACTAAGAAACACAACCTCATCACGACTTGGGCGGTAACGGTAACGCTATTAGCGTGGCCGGTATTAGCCGTACTGCCGAACTCCCCGCCGCTAATAGCGCCGGATCACGAGTTCGGCAGTAATGTCAATCCCCATTCCCCATTGAGCCCATTCGGGAATGCCCCATTCCCCATTGGGCTCAATGGGGAAATTTCGCGCTAATACCGCCGGTGGATTTCCCGCCGGCGGTAATAGTGCGAATTTTCGGCGGATTTCCCCCCAGCTCAGAGCTGGGGAGAAATCCGCCCAAGTCCTGCTTTTGTGGACCCTTAAATCTGGCGGTAATAGCTCTACCGCCGGATTTAAGGGTTACCGCCAAAGTCGTGATGAGGCCCACAATCTGAAGACCGAATACCATGTTCAGGAAGTTGCGCCAGAGATTGCTGGCTTTAACAGAGAAGTCACAGTCCTCTTTCCTTGTTGGGTGGGCTTTGACTGGAACAAACAGCCTTTTGGTAACTGATCTCAGTGTTCTGTTGGGTGTGTACTTTTAGAATTTTTCCAGAGTTATACAAATTTGTATGGGATGCTATGCAGGAAGGATGGTGCATAAGGCAATGAACGTTCTCCTTTGTAGAATAAGGAGCCAGGTAGAATAAGAAGCCAGTGGAGGATTCTGATTGATTACATGATGTGGTCCTGGAACCAAGCAAAACATGTCGACAATCTGTAATGCTTTGAATTACCTCTGGCATTGCTCTGGGCAACCCTCAAGAACATGGTTCCTCAGCCTGTCAAGCCCTGGGCATACTCGTTCCACTCATGGTGACATTGTCAAAAACAAAAAGTGATGGCTGGAAGGTTTTGATTAATCTAAAGCTCTGGAATTGCTCTGGTTCCCAGATGTTGTAACTGTGCACATGTCTGGGACATAGGCCCAGTGTTTCAGGGCCCATATTTTTGGTGAAACACAAAATGCATCGTGGGAGCAGAGGGGCCACGTGACCTAGATCCAAAGACCCAATATGTGAACACACAAGAAAGTCTAGGTATGTAAGACTTATAAAAGCAAGACTAATAGCTATTCTTGTCCTCCAACTCGCCATTCAAAATGTATGGTATGATATTGCTTACAGACGCAATGTGAGGTGGTTCAGATAGGAGTAATGTTGGAACGATAAATACAACGGCGTAGTGCTCAGTGTGAAACAGGTAAAGGCAAATGCTAATGGGTGCAACTACCGTGCGGAATAAGGCTCGTCCAATGTTAGCATTTCTTACAGTGAGGTGGTTCAGTGTTGATTTCATTAGGAGTGTAAGAGGCATCGCTGGCTGCAAGGAAGCGTGCGTGGACAGCAGTCCAGGCTATAATTAGACTAAGAGACTGTATGGCATCGGCAGGAGAGAAACGTGTTAGAAGGGGGTTGCTCGTAGGTACACGGCATGTGAGGTATATGGAATGTGTGGCCACTAGGACAGTACAATAGAAAAGTTAGTTGGCAACATAGGTAGTAACATTTGTCTGTAGCTACATAATAAGCGGCGGTAGAAGGTGTTCGGTTGCAATAGGTTACGGCGAACTGTAGGAAAGTGCATAAGTGGCAGGGCCCATGGAACTTGATTCAGCAAAAGTAGAGTTGGGTGCGGTAATCAGAGACACGGTAGGGCAGAAAAGGTGGCAGCGCCTACTCACAGAGTTCGTGCTGGAAGTGTAGGTCTTATCTGGGTCCAATCCAACTCCATCATCCCAGAAGACAGGAAAGACAGGTTGCTGGGCCTTAAAACGGGGCCTTGCAATCGGGGCCGGCTTCGCCTCCTGGCTAGAAGCTGGTCTCCCATTTGAAGCAGGGAGCTTCCAATCAGGTTGCAGCAATCGGCCAGGTGCTTCAGGCCAGGCAGACAAAGAAAGGCAAGATTAGGCTTTTCTCCGAAGGCCATCTTGGTCGAGTTGCACATCAATGGTGTTGCTGGATGTCCGGTGGATGAGAGAGGGTGCCTGCAGGCACAACCTCTTCTGATCTGAAGAACAAGAAAGACAGGTCGCTGGGCCTTAAAACGGGGCCTTGCAATGGGGGCCGGCTTCGCCTCCCGGCTAGAAGCTGGTCTCCCATTTGAAGCAGGGAGTATCCAATCAGGTCACAGCAATCAGCTAGGTGCTTCAGGCCAGGTGGACAAAGAAAGGCAAGATGAGGCTTTTCTCCGTCTGCCATCTTAGTCGAGTTCATCAATGGTGTTGCTGGAGATCCGGTGGATGAGAGTGGGTGCCTGCATGTTAAAGGCACAACCTCCTCCGATCTGAAGAACAGCAAAGACAGGTCGCTGGGCCTTAAAACAGAACCTTGCAATGGGGGCTGGCTTTGCCTCCCGGCTTGGCAACGAAAAGGTGAGATCCATAGAAAGAAGTAACAGCTGCAGATTTGCTCAGCAGCTTCCATAGAGACCGCCTCCTTCCCCTTCACGCCCCTTGAACAGGAAGAGAGCACAGTGATGGTAAATCATGACCATGACAGCGATGCCAAACAGCCACACCATAAAGAAAAATCACCAGCTATTTGAATAATAGGAATACAAGGAAGGTGAAGATGTGGAAGGTTCACTCTTTGAAGCCTGTAAGTGACTCATGGCACATGAAGGAACACTTACATTGGGTCCTGACAAAAGTGGGAAAGAAGACATAAAAAACCCACTGAAACCAGTCGGCCACAGATATATGGAATGTCTAACTAGTAATTAGACACCTTGGTGAAATAACCCCTTGTCTTTTAACTCACTGTGAGAAGATAAGTAGGGAGGAATACAATTGGGTTTTGCCCTCCTGTGCTACCCTTCCGGTCACTCCGAATTTTAGCATGCCTTGGTATCTAGTACCAGTATAGCCAATGAATCTACCGCAGACATTTGGCTTGTCAATAAATTTAGGGCTAGAATCTTCCTCTATCTTCTAACCTTAGATAAGCAGTGCAACAGCACTTACTAGAGTAAGTAACCACACGAGGGATACTTATTGGAGGTTGGAGGGCAAGAATAGCTATTACTCTGCTTTTAAATATTCAAGTAAATCTTACAAGCCTGGACTTTTTTGTGTGTTCCCATATTTTTGGTTCCAATATGATGAGCCAGAGTTGAAGGTAATGGTCTTAATTTGGGTGGGTTGAGTTCAGTCGGTTTGCCTTCATCCATACAGTAACTTTTATTATACATTTGATGACGTTGGAGACCAGTTTGTTGAAGTTGTCTCCTGATCTTGGCCAATAATAAGTGTTAAAGAAACGCAGGATAATTTGAAACGCTATGGTAGTCTGCACGGTAGACCTTTTTTTTTCTATTCACAAGGGGGTAAAGCTACTGATTGTGTTCAATCAGCCGGGAGGATTTCATCAATGTTAGTGCTAGGGTCTGGATTCTGACTTGCCGGAGCCCACACAGGAGGACTGCATGGTCAACCATGTCCAAAAAGACTTAAAGGATGAGGACGTTCAAGGCACTAGTAATATTAGAGTCAGATAACCTCCTGATATTGTCTGTCACAGGAAAAAGCACAAATATGGTTCCTCTGCTAGGGTGAATGTTGGCTTGATGGTGATGGAGAAGGTTGTTGTCTTCAATGGAGGGTTGTATTGGGTAATTGCAGCACTTTTGAGTAGTTTGCTTGTGAAGGAAAGCTCCGACTGGGTCTCTTGGGTGAAGACATTATTTTTGTCAAGGGTAGACTTTTGACTGTTTAAGTGAATTTGGTTAGCGTTCTTATGAGGATTAAGTGTTAACTGATGTGCTGCTAACCTCACGAATGAGTGGACCAGGAATGTTGGTTATTTTAGGTTTGCAGACATCCCTCCTAAAACCACTTGGCTTGCACTTGTAACTAATTAGCCAAAGATGTTTAGTTGAATAGTGTGCAGGACATAAGACTGTGCATGGGGAGACATTTCCGTGGAGCGATGATAGCGTCTGGATCTGGGTTACTGGCAATGATGTTTTGTGGTAGGATGCTAATTTCGTTAGGATTAAACAAGATACTAGTTTGCTACATAAGGTATCCAATCTATTTACCAAAGAATTTTCACTGGAGATTCTTTTTTTTCTGCAGATTCTTTTACTGCATTTCAAATGCAGATGAGTTGTTTGGCAGAAACAATATTTTATGGGGAGAGGTAGTGGGTAGGAGATAGCGAGGGACTGGTGCGACTGGTGTCCTCAACCCCCCTTTTTTGAGTGAAAAAAAGAAGTAAAAAGATATGCAGTGGAACTTTTCTCTGTAAAAACACATGGAACCTAATCTAACTGTTCTTATGGTTCAATGGGATTGATCCGTGGTATTGATTACCCTAAAAGATGAGGATGACATTAAAAAGGCATTCTGAGATAATAAAAACGAGTGAGTCCCAGTTTCACTGCGCCAAGGAATTGTACAAATTGAAGGTTGAGATCCAAGGGATTTATTTAAGCACGGAAAACAGCCTGACACGTGTTTCGAGCTATGACCTGCTCTTCATCTGAGGCTTAGCTTCAATTAAGGAACTTCTGAATGCAGACAAAGGACAATGCCAGAAATTAATTCTCTAAATGCCTCGCAATTGTGGTAAGACTCGGCGGCCATACAAAAATGGCAAAAATAATTTCGGTGCTGAAATTATTGTTGCCATTTTTTGACGGCTGCCGAGAATCACACGCGATTGGCCCTGTGCGAGCGGGTTAGCCCTGTGCGAGCAGGGTACGTGTATTACAGGGGTGCGCGGGGAGAATCACATGCGATTGGCCTTGTGCGAGTGGGGTACATGTATTTCGGGGGTGCGCAGGAAGTTTTACACGCGATTGGCCCTGTGCGAGTGGGGTACGTGTATTACTGGGGATCGCGGGGAGTATCACACGCGATAGGCCATGTGTGAGCAGGGTACGCATATTACTGGGGTTCGCGGGGAGTTTCACACGTGATAGGCCCTGTGTCAGCGGGGTATGTGTATGACTGGGGTTCGCAGGGAGTTACACACCCGATAGGCCCTGTGCAAGCAGGGTACGTGTATTACTGGGGTTTGCGGGGAGTTTCACACGCGATAGACCCTGGCGAGCAGGGTACGTGTATTACTGGGGTTCGCAGGGAGTATCACACGCGATAGGCCCTGTGCGAGCAGGGTACGTGTATTGGATTCGCGGGGAGTTTCACATGCGATAGGCCCTGTGTGAGCGGGGTACGTGTATGACTGGGGTTCGCGGGGAGTCACACACGCGATAGGCCCTGGGCGAGCGGGCTACATGTATGACTGGGGTTCGCGGGGAGTTACACACGCGATATGCCCTGTGCGAGCAGGGTATGTGTATTACTGGGGTGTCCCAATGGGAATTTGCAGTGTGTGTCCTCCCAGGTGAGCCCTCACCACCCTCCCCAGGGCCTGCATGCAGCCCACACCACAGGGGACTACCCTGCACTCCTGGCCATGCCCCGCAGGCAGCCCATCCACCCTGGCCATGCCCCCCAGCCAGCCCACATGTCACCATGCAGAAGTGAGCACCGACTCATGTCCCCCTGCAACCCCCCCACCCAGCAGTGACAGGCACCTGCCAGCAGGCCACGACTCATGTCCCCCTGCACACCCCACCCAGCAGTGACGGGCACCTGCCAGCAGGCCCCGACTCATGTCCCCCTGCACCCCCCACCCAGCAGTGACGGGCACCTGCCAGCAGGCCCCGACTCATGTCCCCCTGTGCCCCCCCACCCAGCAGTGACGAGGACCTGCCAGCAGGCCCCGACTCATGTCCCCCCAACACGTCATAAAGATGCACAATCATGGCCCTCATGTCCACCAAAATCCCACAGCACGCCATCCCAGTCTAGAGATGCAATGAATTTCCCAATCCACCCCACACTGACATGCATATCTTATGACACAAACCAAAAGTCAACTATGTACATCAACACATGTCCGTCACACACACACACTGGGTGCATTGATTGTGTAAACCCACATTTTGACATGCATGAACCCAATGAGCGAATACCACACATGGAAGTAAAATATGAAAATGTATTATGAACAAAAAGAATGTAATAAAAAGAAATCATAAAAAAATGTCAAACATGAAATGAAATGCATGTCCAAAACATACTCAAATGAAATGTAGAACCAATCCAAAGAAATCCAAAAGAATATTCGTCCAAACTCTCTGTCCACCAAAGCAAATCCAAAGGAAACGTAAAATGTAAAATCCATTGATCCATGGTGAATTAAAAAAATAAGTTCCCACAAATCCAATGTTCAACTATGTACAATGAATGTTCAAAGGGTCCATGAGCCTAATGAAAGAAATGAAACCCATCAAACAAACTACCTAAGAAATAACTATATACAAAAGTGTGGGGCATAGTCCAATCACCCCAAAATAAAGCAAAATGAAAATGAAACCTAACACTAAAAACTATATACAATGGCGGCGGGCTAGTCCGACGGCTCACTTTCCGATTTCCCGGGCCAGGGCATCATCGAACTCCTGCTCTATATCCTGTAGGCGGTCCTCTTCCATGGCCCCGAGGGTTCGCAGGGACGATGCCATGTTCAACTCCAACTCCCTGCAAATTGCCTCAACGCACTCGGCCCGCCTCAGCGCCCTCCGCATGGAATTCTCCGCCCTGACCATTGTGAGCCGTGCCTCTTCCGCCCGCCGCCGCTCCGCATCTATGGACTGGCCCAACCGCTGCCACATGGAAGACACTCCCAATCCTGGGTCCTCCTGCCCTGTGGCCGATGCCTGCCCCTCGGTTGTTGATGGCCCCGAGCCATCATCGCTCCCACTTGCTGCTGCTGCTGTGCCTGTGCCCTGGATCTTGCTGCCTGCACATCCTCCTCCTGCTGGGGTGCAGTTGTTGTGGTGGCCACCCCTGCTGGATGTCCGACTCCTGACTGTGGCAGGGATGTGTCCTCCACCAGCCTGGCCGCTGGGTCAGAAGCAGCTCCACAGGGTACCCAGGTGATACATGGGTGGGAAGATGGCATGGAGGACGACTGGCGCATAGGGGGTTCAGGTGAGGAGGGGGTCAGAAGAAGGTCCAGCATATGGAGGAATCCAGCCCTGGTAACCCGTCCCAGTAGGTCAACGCGGTCAACGAGGCATCCGAGATGACATGCAGTGTCTTCACGAAAACACTGCAGGTCACCTCGCATGCCCCGTTGACGCAACGCCATCCCAGCCAGGACAGGCTCAACCCGGTCCCGGATTGCCACGTACGCAGGGAGAGGAAGGCCAGTTGTTGTGTGCTCATCCCCTCCCTGAAAACAGGTCTGGACATAGGCATCCCTGCTGGTGCAGGATGATGCAGTCACAGGATCGGGGACAGGATTAAACACAGGCACCTCCGTGGCAGCCTGTGCTGCCTCCTGTCCCTGCCCCTGCACTGCACCACTAGCACCAGTGGAATCCCCACCTCCAGACCCTGTGTGTGTCCCTTCCACGGCCTCCTCCTCCACCAAACCCCCCACGAACCTGGATGACTCCATGCCATCTTCCTCCGTCGGACCCTGTGGTGTCTCAGCTGCCCTTTCTGCAGACGAGGTGTCCACCTCCGACCTCCGCCTCTTGGACCTACCCTCGGCAGCTGCGGCCTGGGATGCGGCACCAGACTCCTCAATCCCCAATGAGATTGCAACGTAGGAGGGGAGCCAGGCCTTGCGTCTCCGGCTGGTGGTGCGATCCCTGCCGTTTTGCTCCACAGCACCCTCTCCCCCCTCTTCATCAGTTGACACTGCAGACAGGGCAAGATAGAACACAGGCATCAGGGCACTGTACAATGTACTGATACACACATGACAGTTGTACATGAGGGGCAGTGTAAAACTACAGACATGGCATCACACTCCCCAACACACATGTCATTTCAACTCACACACTTGAGCAAATCAACAGGAATACTGCACCAGGCAGCACCATCCATACACAAACAACAACACGAGCAGCCGAAGGTGAGCCTGACGGCACATGAAACACGGGGAGTGCACAACACATGCACACACGCCACCAGACTTACATGCATGTGTACATCTCCACCAACTGTCGCAGTGATGAGATCGCCATCCATGTCACATCTTGCATTCAGCCTTCTACATGTCAGTGTCACGTGCATCCATGTTGCATCACAGTTGCACACTTGTCAAATACACCCACATGCACATGTGCGTAGTGCAGTTACATGCAGCATGAACCAGCATCCATGTGTGACACCATAACCATGCCACAGTACATACTCATAATTCATTACATGTGTGCACCCACACATACATTTGCACAGCATGCTTACCAACACATACACCATCGATGTGTCTCACACTTGAGAGGAATCACACGTGGCAGGTTCATGTCCCTGTAAATAGGCAGCCATGCATGTCCCTACAAAGACATATGTGCAACCTGCACACTACTGGCACACCACAACACGCACAGCATCCAATCAGTATGCATGTACACTTACTGCTCGACTCCAGACGGGTCTGCCTCTCAAGGACCTGGACGTGGAGCGCTGGGTGTATGCGTTCCAGGACCCTCATTTCGTTGTCGGTCAGGTGGACCCGGCACCGCTTGGCATCCGCTGCCTTCAAGAGGCGCCGGGCCTTGTTGAGGGTCCTGGACCTGAAGTCCTCCCAGCGCTTCCGGACGTGTTTGATCTCGTGGACTGCCGCCCCCTCCTCGTTGATGGCAGTCACAATGTCCATCCAGATCCTCTTCTGTCCTTCATTGTCGGCGCACGAACTTCCAAAGAGGGCATCACACTGCCCCAGGACTTACTCCACCAGGACACCAACTTCCCTGGCACTGAAGCTGGTGGCCCTCTGTCCCTCTGGCTGGGGGTTGCCAGTGGTGCCAGATGGTGTTGTGTCCGACATGGCAACCCCAGAGGCAGGTGTGGGTGGGCAACTGGGTCCTGGGGCTGGGCTGTGGAGCGATGGTATCCCAGTCGGGAGACTTCTGTTCCAGCAGGGGTGGTCACAGCAACTGCACCCCTGCAGATGGCTAACGTGCAGGCAGCAAATAGGCGGGCACGTGGGCAGCAGGCAGCAGCAGATGGCAGGTGGGAGCGTGCTCGGGGCTCTGGGGGGCAGGAAAATGGCCTTCTGGGTAGGAGCGTGGTCTTCCGTGTGTTGTTGCGTGGCCAGCTTGATACGGAGTGGTTTGGCATGTGAAGAAATTGCACGTCAGCGTGAAATCCGAGGAAAGGCCCTTAGCGCATAAGCACGTCTGTGACAGTAAGCGCGCGGGCGTTTCCCTTGTGACGTGTGCATAGTGATTCAGTACGTGAAAAAAATGCACGTCCGCGTGTTCATGCATGTAATCTGAGGAAAGGGCCTACGCAGTGCTTTAAGTGGGGTAAGAAATTGAGGGGGGGCCCTTGTTTGGGGGCATGGCTTTCATTGTGGGCGTGGCCTAAAAGTGCACAAATCATAGTAAGGTGCGCAAACAAATATATAAATGTATGTGAGCATTTATATGTTTGTATGCGTACTACTATGGTGTGTGTACTTTTCAAGCCATATTTTATAAACATTTCTATGTTTATAAAAGGTGGCTTGAAAAGTGCACAAACCATAGTAAGTTACGCACACTTGTGTGCTTACCTTACTATGGTTTGTGTACTTTTCAAGCCACCTTTTATAAACATAGATATGTGTAACATGTTTCTATGTTTCTAAAAGATGGCTTGATACGTAAACAAGTCAAGGCATCTTTTATAAAGCGTTGATGACGGACAAAACAAACCGCAAGGTCGCTTTGTCCGTCGACAAAGCTTTATAAAAGATGACTTGAATTGTGCACGTTTCAAGCCGTCTTTTATAAACATAGAAATATTTCTACCTTTATAAAAGATGGCTTGAAACGTACACAGTTCAAGGCATCTTTTATAAAGCTTTGCCGACGGAGAAAGGCACCTCGGGCTCTGTGATCTATCTGCTCAGAGCACTTAGATCACTGAGCCCGAGGCGTCTTTCACCCTCTGCGAACCCGCGGGCTCCGTGATTTAATCTGCATATTAGATCACGGAGCCCGCGGGAGTCAGTGACCTGGGGAGGGAAAACAAAGGGACAGTAACTTCCTCTGATGACCCTGATGAGGGGTCATCAGAGGGAGTTACACTAACTGACAGAAGTGCCACCAGCCTCAGCGTCGCTGTGGCTGGCTGGCACTTCTGTTAGCTTGGCCGACATACTGACGGGCGCATCTCCCGTCGCGGCTGCGGCCGCGGCGGGATAATGCATCCCGCCAATGTTGTGTGGGACGGGGGGCCCTGGCTGGGCCCCGGCTCAACCCCACTTTATGGAGACTGCCGGGGCCCGGCCCCGGCAGGCCCCGGCCCACTTAAAGCACTGGGCCTACGCGCGTAAGTGACGCGACATGCGCAGGCATTTCCCTCAGCACAGGTTAAAGGTGAGCGGGGCCAGCAGTTCGCTGTACGTGCCTTTCGTGGAGACCGACGTGTGTGTTGCTACTTTGTGTTGTTTTGCACGCCATGACAACTTCACGGCGGATCCAGGACGTATCTCTTCTTTTGGCGGGGGTATTGGCTACATGTGTTTTTCCTCATCGCGCTAGTCTGATGGTGAGTCGCGCATGCTATTTTTCCCACTGCGGGTGCCCTGTGTATTGCATAACTGTTTTCGAGGTCATAGTAGCCTGCGTGTCCACGCGTACGGGTTTTCCATGTTCCTGGTGCCACCGCATACTGCGGGAGGTTAATTCCATGCACGTAGGCTGCAGGGGTTGCGTGCACGGTTTTACTGCAGTTTTGGGGTGCCTGAGCGTTGCGTGACCCGTCACTTCATCACCGGGGTCACATACAGCCTTGCAGGTGCAGAGGTGCTGTTAACATCTTGCATCCCACCCCCTTCACCCCAATTGCCCAGGACAATTGTGGTGTACACCTCCCATTGGCACTCCTCCATCTGTGCCGGCACTACTCCATCTGTGCCATGGTTGGGAGGCCACCAAAGGTGAGGGGCGCCTCAGCTGGGCGTACTCCTCGTGGCAGGCGTGGTCAGGGACAAGGCCAGGGTGACCAGGGAGTAGGGGGACTCCAGGGTGTCCAGGGTGGCCGCAGAGGGGGAAGAGGCAGGGGTGCGCCACTTGTGCATGATGTTGTGCCATGTGTTGGTGCAGTCATGTCACCACCCCCTGTGGTTCCGGGAGATGCAGCTTCTGCATCTGGCACTGGTGCCCATGCGACCCGGCAGTCCATTTCATCGACTGCCACGGGCCCAAGGGTAGTGGTAGCTGCAGGTGCAGCTGTGGACACCACCATGTGGAAACAGAGAAATTGACATGAGGCCGGGAAGCCCAAAAGGAAACACACCAACACAGGTTACAAAGGACATACAAAGCGCTTTATTTCAAAGTTACAAAGTTACCAAAGTCAATTGACATGCGAATAGCTATTCGGCCCTCTGACTAACACACAAACCTTCAACGTTAGGTTCGCACTGAAAGTGGGAGAGACCGATCATCGGGATGCTTGGGTTTTTATACATTTAGTACTGCATTGGCCAGCCCTCTTACAAGTTAACCATTTCTGGAACCATGGCTAGGGTTCGTAGCCAGGTCGAACACACAATTTCCATACATTAGATCAGTTCCGCTGATACGGTTACATATTTACACATAGGTTAAACAGAGGACAGGGTCTTAGTTCATGACCCTAACAAGTAGACTGCGGACATATTATTCATTCACGTGTGCGGAGGTCACCATGGCCGAAGTCTTACTCGAAATGTCATTCGGCCTCCATTTTGTGATTCAGGGTGACAAGAGTACCTAAAATGGCGGCTAGATCCAAGATGGCGGCTTACACAATACATTAAGGTCAAGACCTTGCCGCGGAACCTATGTACATAGTATTCTTTAGACAGCTTGGCGTAGGCCAACATACATTTAAACGATGCGATTGGGGTCATAATATTATATCGATTTCCACAACCACACAGGCTCAGGGTCTGCCAGCGCAGGCTGCGTTGGCACTTGAAGAGTCCTTGGAAGATTTCCAACAGGGCAGGAGGCAAACCGTAGGTGCACAAGGGGCTGCCCTGACCGAGACACGTGTCCCTGGGGCAGTAATGTCATCTGCTGCCCCGACCAGCCGGGTGTTGGCAAGTGCAGGGGCAGATGCAGCCAACAACACCCCAGTTGTGAGTCTACCAACCAGGACAGTCGCGGTCAATGACCCTGCCACAGCGGATGTTGCTGCGCAGGGTCCATTAGAGGGCACCCAGCTGCCACTTAGGCAAGTCACGCCATTGGTCGACCCTCCACCTGCCACTCCCTTGGCTCAATCCACCGGTGCCACTGGCCATACTGATCAGGGTGGCATTTGCCAGCCAGGGTCTGCGCCCCAATCCAAGAGGAGGAAGGTTGCACCTGCAGCACAGGCTGGGACCCCACACACAGCCACGACCTCCTGCATGTCGAGGAAGAAGCCTTTCTGCAAACAGGAACTGGACTTCCTCGTGGACTACGTGCGGGACCAGAGCCGTGACATGCTAGTGGGGCCTAATTGTCAGACTACGGCTGCCCACCGTGATACCCACTGGAAGCAAGTTGCGGAACATGTGAGTACATTCGGCCATGAGGTGCGCACGGCGCAAGAGTGTACAAAGCGTTGGAATGACCTCAAACGCAGCGCTAAGGCTAAGTGTGCCTCAAATTACAACTTGACTCTGGTGACTGGCAGTGGGCCTGCACCTGAGGAGGAAGACCTCACTCCGCACGAGTCACTCGTTGCGAGTTCATACCACCTGAATCGGTCGAAGGAGTGGGAGAGATACCGGACTTTGATGCCCAGTCCAGTGAGTGTTGCTGCGTGTTTGTTGAGGACATGTGTGTTTTACTTAGGTGATGTGTTGTGCATGACTGCCACTACATGTCATGTGTACATGGTTCTGATGTGCGAGTAATGCAATGCTTCACTGATGCATGGCTGCTCTGCAGGATGGTGGACAGACAGGGACTGTCCGCATCACCACTATTGCACCCTACTCACATGCTGGTCAGCAGGATGCCCCTCCGGTCCATGTTCTAGCTCACTGGCCCTTCTGCATGTAGCCTGGGGTGATCTTCCTCTCAGCCCTGGGACTATGTCATAGCATGACTGACGTGCATGTGTCCTCTGCCTGCATGCGGGTACTCCACGTAGGCATGCTCCCTTGCCCCTCCACCCCCTCTGCACCCCAATTTCACCTTTGCACTGGTCTGCATCAATTTTGCCGTTAAGTACTTGCCTGTTCGTGCGTCCTGTCTACATGCTAACTTCCACCAGCCAACCTGCCAGACATATGCTGTGTAGTACATCCTTTGTACTTGATGCAGGTGTCTCACTTGGACTGTGCAGATGTCGGCAGGGACATGAGTGCCCATTCATGCTCCATGTGCATTCCATGCATGTCCCTATGTGTCCTTGACTGGATGATCATTGTAGTACGTATCCAGGGTGACCTACATTGCATGGCATTTCATCAGCCTTCCCATGGCCACTGTGGCTCAGTCCTGCGTCGCACACATGTTTAGGGTGTGACAGTCTGTGTGGGTCACAGGCCTCAGCCTGTTTCATGCCCAATGACTCTGTCCAACTGGTGTACTGTCTTCTTCACACGTAGGTGTACTCCGAAGGTTTCATCATGTGTCCTGCTTACTGTCCCATCATCACCTGCTGTGTTGTCACTTGACTCACATGATGCAATTGATGCTAGTCAACACTGTCTGTCAATACACAGGTCTATGGTCATCCTTTTGATACCATGCAAGGCATCCCTGCATTTCCACTTGGGGGAGGGGTGGTTTGCTTGTAGCCATGCTACCATTGCATGCACATTGCACGTGATGCCTGAATTTGACCTTGCACTGCCTTCACATTTTCTGATACACATCATGAAGTACTTGTACATGTAGATAGTGAGTAACGTACAAATTTGCTGCACTGCATCGACCCACTTCTGAGCGATATAACAGCCTTCTACATGCCTAATCACAGAAGCAATGTCAGGTTGACCGAGCATGCATGGCAAGTTCTCTTTTGTGTGTGACATGTCTGCTTGATGTGTTTGGTGTCTGTGTGATCTCTATGTGTGTGTGTGTTGTGTGCTTCTAGCATGTGTAGTGACCTTTTTTCTCTCTACTTTTCAGATGATGACGCGATGGTGTTGTTATGCCAGGCACAGGGTTGTTATCACTACAGCAACCCGGCACGTGGGTGGGGCACGTGGGGGGTTGTGGGGTGGTAGGCCACGAAAAGCCACATGTGCTACAGACCATCTTGTCTTTGGCTGGCAATGATGACCACTCTGACGTCCATGTCGAGTGGATGTGCATCAGGTCCATATGTCAGGGGTGAGTGATTCTGATGTGGGCACTCCTCTGTCCGCGACACCTGCACTGAGGGGTCAGACAGTGTTGGAACCTCTGCCTGTGGTGGAACGGGACGCAGGGTCACCCTCTACACCAGTCGCTGATATGCCTGGGCCATCACGTCGACGGGGGCATGTAGTCGTGCAGCCGCGGGCGGTGCCAACACAACGAGGACACCTGGTCCTTGGGTCCTGCAAGTGTCAAGCCCACCAATGCGGTGGCCGCGCGCAACCGCGGTATACTGAGTGGGAGCAAGGCATGACTACCAATTCTGAACGCCAGGGGGCAGCAATGGAGAACATCGCTGTGAGCATGGAGCGTGTGGCCCAATCCATGCTCCCCCGTGTCCCCCCTGCTAGGCAGGTGCTTCTCCAGCAGCAGCGGCACGGTCCATGGCCCACTCGCTCAGGCTGGGCATGGCAGCCTCAGACAGGGCACGCCAGGCATAAATGTTGTCTCTGCGTGAAGCAATTGCTGCTCACGCAGAGGCACACAGGGAGGCCCTGAGGGCTGAGTATGAGTCCCTCAGATCCACTCTGGGTGTCCTCTTGATGTCCCAGAGGGCGCGGTCAGAGGAGAGGTTTGAGCAGCTTGAGCATAACATCTAGGCTGAGCTACGTGCTTGCCGGGAGGTGCATCAGTTGTCCAGCCAGGCCTTGCAGGAAGAACTCTGTGTTACACGTGTTACTTTGCAAGAGGAAGCACGCGTATCACGGGAGGTTCTGCATGCAGACCTTCATGTCATCGCCACACAGAACCAGGCTCGCCCATCCGGCAGACTTACTGCCGATGAGGGGCAAGCTGTGGCTAGGCGTGGTCAGGCTCCTGTGCCACGTCCTCCTTTTCAGGAAGAGCCACCAGACTCGGACGACGAGGTATCTCCCACATAGGTCGGGCTGTGCAGGCGTTGAGCCCATGGAGGTTTTTTCTTTCCTCAACATCATCGCATGTGGGTGTTGAGCAGCACCCTGTACCTCCTCCCTCCTGGATGCCCCCACCCCCCCCCCCCCCCCGGGTCGTATGTGGCCATTTTTGATTTTTTTTTTAGTTTATTTAGTTAACTTTCAATTTGATAGTTTAATTATGTAATGTAGGTTTTTCATAGTTAGTCTAATTAGTTAATATAGTTTAAATTGCTTGTCTATTGTGCATGTGACGGTGTGGTGCTTTGTGGCTTTTGAAAGCATCCACTGTCTGTTCCAGCTGGTCCCTTCAAGCTTGTCTTGTGTATGTGTTTGCACCTTAGGGTCCTGACTCACATATGCCACTCCTGCTTCCCTTATCCATGGGCTCGCAAGGATGGTTCGGTGTGACAGTCTATTACACAAGGGATTTGGACTGTCATATCTGTGGCATGTCTGCTGCTGTACTACTTGTGTTGACATCCCTAGTGGGGATGATAGGGGTGATATTGACCACAGTTCTTCCTTTGCTAGATGGGTGGTTTCATGATTCATGTGTGAATTAATTGCTATACATTGTGTAGTATGTTTCTTATCTTTACTGTACATGTGCTTGATGCAATTCATGCTGTAGACAGTGGCTAACACACTTTGCCTGTGAAAGTCGCACTGATGGAGTGATTTCTGATGTACGTCTCTGACATGGTCCAGTCATGACATGCCTAGGAGACACACACAGGGAAATTTCATACATTATTCATGTGTTTTCTGCCCTTTCTGCAGGGGGATGAGCCTCCAGACCACCTTTCCAGGCAGACATGGCCCATTGGACGTCTGGAAGCTGGCCACGTTCGGTGGTGCAGACATGCGCATGTGTGCGCAGGCAGAGCCACAGGGATTGCGCTCATACATCCTACAGAAGCTGACGTGTTTCAAGGAACTCCAGCCAAGGTGAGCAGCACAAGGGCGCCACACCGCAGCCAACCTTCCACCAGGCCAGTTGCACATGCATGCTAAGTAGCACCACTGAGGTGAGCTTGGACAGATGTTGGTGTTGAAGTGCACAGTACAGCTAAGATGCGTTGGTAGACTAATGGCTAGTTGGTGGGAAAGTTGTCAGAGGCACATGCAGGGGCAGTGGCACATATCCTCCGGTCCACTATGGTCCATTGAGGCAGTTGTATTAGCCATGTAGCGTTCCAAGACAGGGAAAGAAGCAGCTTACAGGGACAGATAGCGAGGGACAGACTTGTGTGCAGTGCATTTCATTTTCATGTTGAAATTGCCACATGCACTACCTACTTTATTTAGGTTATGCTGGAACACGACTTGTACTGAAGCCGTACCTTGCTAAATGCATCTGGCTGCTTACCCAGGGAACATTGGATGTTGTGTGAATCTCGACACATTGGTCTTCCATTTGCCACGCACCCACCGGCTCATGACTTACTGCATTGACTGTGTATGAACCATCACAGGGGGAATCTTATGTCTGGGTAAGAAGCACCACACTAGATAGTTTGTTTGTAGAGTATTTTGTTACTTTGGGGCATGCATGGTGGTGTGTGTGTGTGTTATGGGCACGCACAGATTAGTGACTCTGGCTCTCTTTGCAGCATTGAACTGCTCATGTTACCGGACCTGAGAGTGCGCAGGCAGGAGGCTAGCACTCACCCCAGAGATAAGTTGCTCTTTGACTTCAATTTGAGTAATTTGGCACTATGTGCATGATGTACACGTTTGGTCTGATTGTGTATGTGTTAATGTGATTATTATATTTTTGTACATTCCCTACTTTCCCTTGTCAATCCTACTCCCCTCTCCTTCCCTTCATTCATTCCGGTTATCCAGTATACCAATGCCTGTCCCGGCTGCATATCCCTGACCCTCCTTCCCCACCAGGGTCTCAGAGGCCTGTGTGAGTTTGACCTTGCAGGCACCCAGACCACGGTGGGGGTGGTTGCTCGTGCCACTCCTGCGCCTGTACATAGAAGCTGTGACAGTACACATCAGTTCGTGGTGCATCATTCTATATTATGTACCAAACATGGTACACATCCTGTTGTGACATGGTTTTACTGTGCTACCTTGGTTGTTCCATCATTGTGCTAGTACTTGTGCTTTGTGACGTACTGCTACTTCAGGTCATCTACTGGAGGCTCTTCTGGTTTGTTTTGCTGCCTGCAGGCTTTTTGCTTGGCTTCTGTATTTGCCTGCTTTGAGTTCTCTTTGATTTGGTGTTTATGCAAGTCAAGGTGGCCTCTGAGGGTGCTGGACACTTTTTACACGCAAGGTGGAAGATGGAGACAAAGGGGAAGGGTGATCCGGTGGCCAGGTGAACTTCAAGGATGAAGGCTACATACCCCATGCGCAGTTGTTCAATGGGTCATGGTGATATGTGAGGGAGGGGGGGTATTTTGTTGTTGGACAGTTGCCTTGCCCCACAGTGTGATGGGCACCCTGACATTGTAATTGTGGTATCCTATGTACATGATGTATTCTGCTGATCAATGGCTGTTCATGTTTTGTGTTTACCTTTCAGGTGTGAGGGTATAGTTGTGGCTTGACATGCTGGGGTGTACACATGGGCAATGTTCACATGTGATGAGGACACTGATGGTCACTTGATTGCACATGCATGTATTGAGTGCATGTCCCTACTGACACACACACTCGCACTATGATCCACAACATGTACAACCACCCTTCCATGTCCACATGTGCACTCAGTTTGCCTTCTGGGGCCCACTGTGTCCCTGCAGCACATGATCTATTAGCATTTGTGGATCCTGTACATGCGTGATTTTTTTTTAATTTAGTTTGTCGTTTTCATGTGATGCTCAGGGTGTGCGTCACCCACAATGGCTGGTCACTATGCTGTGTGCTGAGCAGTGTGTTGCAGGAGATGGACACAGCTCACATATTAAGCAGTGTTGATTTTGCCGTGCACAATGTGCATGTGAACAGGCATTCATTGTTATGTTCAAGCTACAACTGTTGTTATGCATTTGGGTATGACTTGCTTTGTGTCGGAGGTTGTTGGTCAGTCATTTCATCTGATTCCATGTCAGGCATCATTGTCTGATGCCACTTTGCATTTTTCACATGTCAATGTGCACATTATTGTTACTGTGTTGGTGTTTTGCTATTGCTTGCCATGTCATGTTGTGGTTTTGGTGGCTTTGGGTGACATACCAGTGATTGTCATGGCCTGTTTTGCAGGTCTGTGTGATATACACCTTGCATGTGTACCTTTTGGTCACACAGGATTGGTCAGGTTTGAGTAGCTAGGGATGCACACAATGTGGCACTTCCATGGCAACATTCTCAGGGTGCTAAGGTTGTGACAGTTGACTGTCTCTTTGTCATCATCTATTGTCACCTGGTATGTGCCAGGCCTGTGTGCACTCCGCAGGGGTGGGAGTTTAGGTGAAAAATGTGGCCACAAGCTGGGTCCGGGCTGCCTCGCCAAGTGCCCTATCCCCTCCCATGGGCAGCACCTGGGCCTGTGGTTGCGGATGTGGGGGCACCACCATGTCCACCGGTACACCCTGTTGTGTTGCAACATTGTGCAGGACACATGCTGCCACATTGATCCTGCACACTACTGGGGGTGCATAGAGTAGCTGCCCGCCAGAGCAGTCAAGGGAGCGGAAGTGTGACGTGAGCACTCCGAATGTGCGCTCCACTATGGCCCTGGTTGCAATATGGGCAGCGTTGTATCTTACCTTGGGTGGGGTGGTGGGGTTCCGGATTGGCGTCATCATATGGTTGCTCAGGGGGTAGGCACTGTCCCCTAGAGAGGTGATAATGGTTGTGATTATTGGGGTTTGTGTATTTGTCAGTGTGTGACATGCATGCATGTGCACGGGCATTTGTACTCATCTAGGAGCCATGTGTCGCCATGCTGCCCAGCTTCCAGGGCCCGGCTCAGGGCGGACATTCTGTATATGAAACTGTCATGGGTGGAGCCAGGGTAGTTTGCATAGACAATGGTGATGATTCCCTTGGCATCACATATCACCTGCACATTGATGGAATGCCAGTGCTTGCGGTTTCGGTAGATGTGCTCAGTGGCCCTAGGTGGACGTAGGGCCACATGGGTGCAATCTATGGCACCGAGCACTTTGGGGAAGTGTGCCACCCTGTAAAAGTCCTGGACAACGGCCTGCCTTTCTGCTGGTGTTCTGGGCATGTATATGTGCCTGCGGACTAAGGGGCGCGCAGTCATGATTTCCAATACCTGGTGTAGGCAGCGTGACTGCGTGGCCTGTGAGACCCCTCCCACTATGGCAGTAGTCCGCTGAAATGACCCAGTGGCCAAAAAATGCAGGACATTGAGCACCTTCTCCAAAGGGCTCAATGCTTGGGAGCAGAGGGCGGGGGATGTAAGGTCATTTTCCCACTCCCTGACCAGGTCTAGGATGATACTAGGAGGAAACCTATACCTGCCGTAGAACTGGTCGTCAGGCATCCCAAAAAGGGGGGAAAAAATGCGGGCCCTGGCTATTCTCCTCCTCCTGCGGTGTCCCACGATCAGTGCTGCGACAAATGGGGCATTCATCGCGCTTTTATACTGTGCGCGGGGACGCTTACGCCTGCCTTCCTGTGGCGGATGTGTTGACGCATGTGCGCATCTTTTAGCGTGCGCTTGTTTCCCGTATTCAAATCCATAAATACGAGTTGTTCGCGTGCGTGTGGGCGTTCCGTGTATTTCCCTGCAGTACTTCCCCAGTTACGCCCTTCTTTTTCACGCGTTGTTCCCCATTCCGTGTGTTACGCCCCGTGTCCCCCCCCCTTTTTGGTGTGTGTGCGGACGTTGTGCGCAGTCCCTGTGAGCATCTCGCACAGCGTTTGGGTTGTTGCAATGACGTGTGCGCCTGTGTGCGCCACGCACAGATTTGGCGCACAACCAGTGGAAAACACGCGCAGCGCCTTCCTTGAATTGCAGGTGTGCACGTGCGTTTGCTTTCTCACGCTTGCGCCACCTTGCGCTGCGATTTTCGGCTCACGTTTGTTCCGTGAATCGGCCTGCTAATGGCGAGGATGTTATGATCAACGAGGTCAAAGGCTGCAGTAAGATGCTTTGCCTTTGTCTGGTTGCTGGAGAATAGATGTTTTTAAATCAAGGAGAGTGGTTTCTGTGCTATGATTGCTTGTGAAGCCTGATTGGTTAGAGCCAAGAATGTTATATGCAATGGCAGTCCTCATCTTGGTGACGGCCTGAACAATTCTGAAAGTCATTCTGGATGGATTCTAGAGGTGCCATTGGTTCGAATTGGGATGTAGCAAGGGTGTATGTACTTAATTGTGACTTGGGGTCATTTCCTTCAAGTGACTGAGTGTATGGGGTGCTTGCGGAGGCTCGGTTTATGAGATGTTGGATGGTACTGCATAGCGGTCAATCGATAGGATGGGTACGAGGGGACTGGATACATATTCCTTTTGGTGTATCTCCACAAGAATGGGTAGGGGCTCAAAGAGACTGTGGTAGGTTACCAGGTTCAAGGCAAAAACTGCAGTCACCTGGGAGTATTAGGTGAGTGCAAGAGATGATTGTGGGGGTTAAAAGATGGGGTTAGGCAGGTTTAAGTGGGTTACAGTTTGTATATGCAGAGTATATATATCACAGGAAGAAGGCAGTAGATATTGAGAATGAGGTAGTGTTGAGGACTTGGCGATTCAATTATAGAGTCTGCTGCGGGGACATAGCCAGCCGCCCATGTCATGTGTAATAGATAGGGCTTGTGCAGGACATGGACAGTATACTGGTTAAAAATGATGGCGTTGCCCACACCCATCTTGTCGGTGTAATCTTTGTGAAAAATGTTGAAGGGCTGCCTACGCCCTCAGTTTTTCTACAGCCGATAAAATGAGAGCCATGAAACTGGGTAGTAAAAACAATTCTTATGACAGCATTTAGAAGTGGGCAGAAACTGGCAATGAGTTCTCCATAAGTAAACCTGATATTATTTTTCAGTAAAGCCTGGGGCTCACACCTACACTGGTGCATTAGGTGTCTCCAGTCTTTTAGATCACAAAGCTAAGGATCGGACAAAGAAATGAAATCCCAAAGCCACACCTGTGCGATTGGAGCCATTTTGTACTTATTGTTTGTAGAATAATGACAAATGATTGCCTGGCACAGAAACCGTATAAACCAACAGAGTAATAAAGTCTGCCAAGAAAGAGAGCAGGTTGACAGTTGGAGGGAAAATGGTGGTTGTTCTGAAATGACTCTCCAGCCACACCCTGCCATAAAAATTGATGTAACCGGTTAATGTTTGGCCAGAAATGTAATAACTTGTAAACTACTGCACACATCAGCTCCAGAAGGGCACCCTTGGACCCAACAGACGATCGCAAGGTCCACAGGGGAGAAGACATTTCTGTCTGATTCAGGTAACGGGTCTCTTCTTCCAAACTAAAGCTTTTTTCTGTAGTTGTTTTGCTTGAATCTATAGGGTGTGGGTGTGATGGCGGGAGAAGGGGTGATGTGAGGTAGGCAGCACAGGGGAGGGAGGGATTCTCAGTGAGGGCGGTGGAATCTGTTTGGCATTGTTTGCACCTGGGGCAGGGAGATTTGGGAGTGGATCGCCCGGAGCGTTCGATCGCAGTGTTTCGCTGAAGAGCCATGGTTATTTCATGTGTCTCCTTTACCTCACTTTCTGTGGTAGGGGATCATGTGTTATCATGCTCTCTTATCTCACAATCAATGGGGCTTACTGCCCAAGGGCTCACGGCTCCCCAGGCAAAGTTCCAGCTTGGCGCGTCCCTTGCCTTGCTGTGGTAGCAGATTTGATGTTGTGGTGCCAATATATGCCAGCTGTCCCCTGGCTGCTAGCTTCCTAGGTAGCCACCAGTGGTAAGAATTGTCTTATCGTGGAACCGGCCTGTCACTACTGCGTTGGGTGGGTCGGGTCTTTGACCCCCCCTGAGGAACACTTCCTGGTAAATGTGCTCGAAGGTGCGAGATAGGGTGGTGGCAGGGGTGTTGGGGAAAGAGGTACTTACCAGGGGGTTGCCCTGCACCTCTCCCTCTTTCTTCCCTGTGCCCGCTGGCTGTTTGGTCATGTTATCATGTTAAATTGTTTTAAAAGGTAGCAAATGTTTGCACAGTAAAATGCGGCCTGTTTACCTCCGAAGGGTTTAAACTGTATTGTGCATGTAGTCTGGATGAGGCCATGCGCATGCGCGGCCCCTTTCCCTTGCCACCAGCTCCAGACCACAACATCCTTAAACTCACTAAGGAGTTTCCTTTGAAATGCACGCTTCCTCTATGTGTCCAGCTGAACAAAAAACATGTCAGAATATACCCTAAATGAAAGTGACAGGAAGTGACCTTATTTTCAACTGCTGCTTGGTGAATTTTTCATTGTTCAATTGTAGTTGTCCATCTTGTTACTATGTTTTATTGTGCGTGGATTCTGTAGTCAGTTGCGTAATTGCGTGTCTTTTAAGGTCTCTTTAGACCAAGTCAAGTGAATTGAAAAGAATAGACTTCATTTTCTAAAGGGTGGGTGCGTTTGATTCTCTTGCAGACGCGAAGAGGCGAAGTGGCGGCTGTTTGCTTTGGCATTCCTGTCAACCCGAAGCTGAGCCGCGCTTCACAGCAAGCGCCCCTCCCTCGTGCCTCACAAACAGTCAGGGCAACTGAGGGAGACGTGTATGCTTGTGACTTAGCTTTATGTGTACTCCGGCCCCAGGCATGGATCCCAGAAGGCCCTTGTGAATGCTGCACCCGAACCACACCTCTATACGGGCATGTGGCGCTCAACTAGCCACTGAATGACTGGGTGAGTCAATACATGAAATAATGCATGTATGTGAACATTTTCAGGCATCGCGGCTTTCACAACTAAGAACATAGCAGTACGACAACATATACATTAAACCGTTTTAAAAGAGATTTAAAACAGTGACGAAGGTAAATAAAACAGGCTCGGAAAAAACAAAAAAGCTCAAATAAAACAGAGAATGAATACGTGGACAAATAAATGAGAAAAAAAAACGCGTCGGGCTGGGTCGGCTGGTATTGTGCAGAGATAGTAGTCATGGCGCGAACGTTTTGGAAGAGGAGAAGAGAACGGGTAAATGGGCCAGAGAGAGGCAAATGGATCCGATAAGAAGATACCCACGGTTAGCTGTCAATTACTAAAATGTGTGTACAAGGGTTGGATGGGAGAATACGTGAGCAACCGTCCCGGACACGTGCTGAACTCGCTGACTAACCGTGTCGTTCCCGGATCTCACCACCGTGGAGGCAGAGTGGGGCAGCATGACTCCGCTATAGCCTATGCTGTACACACGCAGCGCCAGAGTGGCTTAGCAACTGCAACTCTTTACTGCTTCTGCTGTCGTTGGACATATCCCGTTTCGCCATTATGGCCATTACGTTCAACTTTAGGCAGTGGTCGAAGTGAGCGGGAGCAGTCGGGAGCGGTGCTCCTATACTTTTTAAAATTACCTTGTACAGCTCCTATACTTTTATTTTAAAAAGAAACCGTTCCGGAATGGTTTTCTTTTAAAATAAAAGTGTAGGAAGAAGTTGAAACCTTCACTTTCAGTGCACTGCACTGAACGTTCCATTAAACATCAGGTGCAAGTGTTTGCGGGGGTGTATTGTGTGTGGGAGGGGTTGTGGCAATGGGGTTTGTGGGGAGCAGGGGCAGGCCAACAGGGAACATAGCTCCACTACTTCTTTTCATACACTTCGACCACTGACTTTAGGGCATCTTGTAGAAGTGGCCCTACTGTGCTTGTGAAGTCAGCTTGCTGATCACATGGTAGAGTCGTTGTTGCCTCCCTGTCTGAGGAGACACTTTGGCCCTGATTCACAAAGCGTTTTTCAATGCGAAAATCCCATTGAAAAGCGCCTTGTGAATCAGGCCTCTTGCTTTCCAGGGCGTGGTGTAAGCCTCCTTCACCTCATAGCGGGAACATATGTGCTCTTTTTCACCTCACGGTGGCAGAATGACGCAGCCTAGATTTAAAGGCCAAAATCTTCTTTGCCCCCATTTCCAGAGAGGGTGACACTGGCCTGTAGCAGGGGCCTGTCCAGACTCTCTTGACTGGGGTGCCCCAAGTGGGCCACTGACCTATGCAAGGGTGGCATGAAGTACGAGCGCACACTCACACATAACGATCATAGTTTAGGATAATTGGGTGGCACCTGGGGTGGCCAAACAGATTCCAGGGGTAGCACGTGTCACCCTGGGCCACTCCCTGGACATGCCACTGGGTGAGGTCCTTCTGAAGTCCTTCCTCTAAATGAGATTTATTATAAGCAGCCTTCCCTCTCTCCTGGTGGCAGAGGCACGGATAGGGTGGCATGGAGCCAGCTGTGTAGGAGATGGAAGCCCATGTATGGCCCGATCTAATTCCGGTTTTACTCAATATTACCACGTTTCTTTCTTTTTTTTGTTGCTGCGCACACGCCTCGTTCTTCTGTACATGAAGGACTCTCGTGTAGCACACCTGTGTTGCTTTCTTTGAAAGTGACGTCATTGACTTTTCCATTACAGCGTAATTGGGAAATTTGGGCGTACATTCTAGGCCATATCAATGAGTACTCTGCGTTTCCTAGGCGACATTTAGGTAGCACAGGCCACTCGTGATACTCTCGGCGGCGGCGCTATTTGATTGGTTGGTACCCGATGTCGTTCACGAGTGCCCCTGAGGGACATGATACTATTTGAATCAAACCAGCCGAGGTGTGGTTTAGTGGCTACCTGGAGAGCTGAGTTCTAATCACAATTTTGACACTTTGCTAAACTAATTCTCTAATCCTAGCACATCACTGTAATCCCCTATTCTGCAATTTGTAAATATATATAATGGGCCCATACTTTTAGAAGGTACGCTGTGGCATCTGGCTTTATGTCACGTGTTCACATCCTGTCTCTCATCAACTACTGGTTATATAGGCCTACCATAAGTGGGCATATTAGCGCGTGTGCACGCACACAGACATGCGCACGCGCATACACACTCACACATCCCAACAATGTTCTCTCAAATAGAACTTCACGTTTCTGTTGCTTATGCTGCAATGCATGTTTTCGGTAAAGGGTAATTTATGTATTTGTATTTCTTAAAATGGTTTTTTATTATTTATTTATTTTATTTATTAGTATTTGGTTTCAGTTCATATAGAAATGCACATCATACATTTAAAAGGGAGCGAATTCCATTAAATTACAATGTAAGTTCCAAAAAAACAAAATAAACACATTTCATCATTCCTTCTCAAGTAAAATAAAACATCACAAAAATATCAAAATACTCAATTGATCCAAATTAAAACATACACAATTCATATAAAATTCAGTTTCATTATACATGTTGCCAACACGGTGGTGGAGACTTAAAATAAAACTACCAGGCTCCAGTCTTTAACCTTCAAAATTCTTTGCAAACTGTATAATTGTGTGGACTACACAATTATACAGTTTGCCAAAGAATTTTGAAGGTTAAAGACTGGAGCCTGGTAGTTTTATTTATACAGTTTGCAAAGAATTTTGAAGGTTAAAGACTGGAGCCTGGTAGTTTTATTTTAAGTCTCCACCACCGAGGACATACATGTTGGGCTTCACCTTCATAAGCAGCCAGCCCTTATAGGCTCAATCCTTTCAAATGCTTTTCTGCCTGCAACCAAACACGAAAAAGTGCAATGTGCAATGAATCAGACCCCGATGAGACCAACATCCTCAGTCTGTATCATGTTGCAATTGTGCACAAATTTGTCAACAAAGTCCATATACACAGTTCCCCGCATCTTGCATTCAGTGACTACGTGTTTTGCAGATTCGGGTTGGTTAGACAACTTGCACATGCAACAATACCTCTGCTCTGGGGGGATTTTTAATGTGGATCCCCGGATTGTTAACAATGGGAGCTGGTTCGTGTGTAAGAGCAACATAAGATTTGGCACTGCAGGGCTCCGTCTTTGAAGTTTTCACGATATGATATGATAGGTTATTTATAACGCGCTTAATAACACCACTAATATCAGATAGCGCAACTATCTAGGTGAAGAAGGCCTTGGTTTGACTCTACTCCTGGCAACTAGGGGGAATTGTAACTTACCTTTTAGATGCTCCAAGCACACAGGTGTCATCTGCATTGGTGTCAGTACTTGAAGGTGCAAAGAAGACCACCCTCAGGGTGAGGATGACCATAAACCTAAAGCTTAAAGATGTGCCAGGAACAGCAGAGGCCACATGTTATGAAGTTGCATCTTGCCACACCCACATGGGCGCATGGGTTTTAAATAACTTTGCTCCCCGACCATCTCCTTGAGGCTGGTGGAGGACCTTGCCTTACTTGGATTTTATTTTCATTAAAAAGGCTGTACGTTTTGCACTTAGATAGATTTCAAGGGACACTTAAGAGGCCACGTGATTCTGATCTAGTTCCTTATAGGTTTATGGTCATACCTGTCATTGTCTACCCTCTTACAAAGACACTACATTGTGGGTTTGCCATTCCTTTAGCCAAGCCTTGATCATTTACTTGTTTTGGGCACTATTTGCCCTTTGGCACATTTAAGCGCATCTGGCATCATAAGGGTTTCATATAACTTGGGTCATTCTATGAACAATAATTTTCCTTTGAGCTTAACACTCAAACCTATAGATCTTATTTATTTATGAATTATATAGTGTTACGGTAATGCTTAAATAAATCATTGCCTTTCAGGTTTTTTCAGATGCCATTTGATAACTGGGCCAAACATATTCTAAGTTTGTTCAACTGTTTAAAAGTGATAAAACTCTGTTTAGGAAGGTTAGCATGAGATGTCATTTTTAGTTTTGGCTATTCAGTAGCTAAAGAACCACCTGCAAGTGAACAGGTTTGCATTATAGTACAGATAGGGAGAACTGGCATATGAAAAGCGAAGGTCTGCCTTCAGCCACTCGATTTATAAGTACTACGCGTTTCCTTCATTGAAGTCCAGTTAAAAACAAGCATTGGCAAAGCCAACAGTTTTGGCTTGTGTGTAATTATTAGGCATTTGCCCTGCACTGCCGTTATATACCCAGGTATTCACACCATTTTCCATGCCTACAAAAGCCAAACCTGTTAGCATTGCCAATGCTTGTTTATGTTGTTTTTAGAATTTCGTGGGCTTACAGATTCTGGTCTTAATGCAAAGAGTTTGTCATTTTGATTTTGAATGATTGACTGGTTTGGGACCTGTGTATAGCACACTCGTGCTAGAGCAGGTTTCTAGGCACTGGTCACCTAAATGCTCTGGGAAGAGAAGAGGAGGCAAGAGATGTGAGATTTTGCAACTCAGCAGCGATAGCATCACACGAGTTAGCGGCCTGAAGAGCAAATCTTCTTCCTCCTCTAGAGGACAACCTGAGACACAGGACCAACACTGGACAGCGAGACGACCCTTGCAAGGAATGGCCACACAAATAATGTTATAGCTTGTTATTTAAATTGCTTGGTACTCAGTTGTACAGATATTTAAATGTGTGGCAATTTAGTTTAAATAGCATTCTGTCTTTCACCGTTAGCCAATGCAATGAGGATCTTGCCTCTGAGACATGATCCTGTTTCTGGAGGCCGCAGATCGGTCAAACCACTGCATTGCCTGCACGCTGGAGTCGGGCAATCACGTAAGAGGTCGGACCGCTATAAAGGTCATTAGCATTATCGAGCCAGGCATCAACTACGGCACCTGAGCAAAGGGATGATTTTAGTCAAGACCCTTAGCTGGAAGAAACATCTGCTAATGTCCCTAGTAGCTTGGGTCTCGGGCGTCATACGAGTGTGTCGTTTGAAAAGCACTGATTTGTTAATTTGGGTACAGAGGCAACCAGTTGCCAAATAACAAGAACATTTAAAAATGCTGAACAAAGTAATGCAGTATATATGGTTTCTGTAGTACTCCACTACTTTTGGATTGAGGAGAAACCCTCCATCTGAACTCTTTGAGATCTACCTGCGAGGAGAGAAGATTGGAACCAAGCAAAGGTCTTCAGAGAAGAGTGAGCCACCACTCTGAAGGTGCCAGGTAGAGTGCTGTGATCCACTGTATCAAACGTGGCAGATAGAACCCTCCTAACTAATAATACTGCTTTACCTCTGTCCACTTTAGAAAGAACATCAACCCAGAGGCCCAGCCATGCCCTGGGAGAAAGTCAGAGAGTTTGTTTGTTTGTTTGTTTATTTGTATAGCGCGCCGAACCCTGGGGTATCTGGGCGCATTGCAAGTTTACATGGTTACAGAAGGACTTTTACAAGGTTAGCAGGTAATAACAATTACTTGCAAAATTAGTCACTAACATGTGACTGGAGATTCCGATACTTTACATAGAACATAGAAGAGAGTAGAGGAGAGAGAAGATTGGGCCAGTCCCACCACCACTGTCTCCGCCATTTTGGCAATTGTGTGGAAGGTGCTGATGGGAAGTAAATGACCAGGGACACAATGGTCTAGCGCTGGTTTCTTCACCAGATAAGAACATTGGTTAATCATGAAAGCGATGTATGAAGCAAATAATGCGGGGTGCTGCAACAACAAGCAGCCGGGAATGGGTTCTGCATCAACATCGCTCGTTAGGCGTGAGTCGGTGAATGGGAAGTTGGTTTAAGAATGAAGCTGGGACTGGAAGCAGGAGAGGCTGTGAGAAGGAGCCGGGGGAGACATATCAATACAATGGCCATAATTATTCATGCACACGTGTTTTATATATTTTAGACGTTGTGAAGAAGTGATGTAAAGGTTCACTCAGTGCTGAGGAATGGAGGGTAGTAGGGAAATAAGTCACTGAATTGGATAGCTACGTAGTCAATTTGAAACGTCTGTGGCTTTGATTGGCAGCAGGCCACACCTTATTGACCCAAAAACGTTTGTTAGCTTCACCAATAACCCTATTGTTGTTGATTAGCGCCTGAACATGAAACAATGTGTCAAGATTCCTACAATGTTTTACCCAAAGGCGTTCAGTGCCCCTTCTGGCCGGCCTGAGGTTTTCTAAATCTGCAACATGAGTGCGATTGCCAGGAGTTTTCCTATTCAGTAGCTGCACTTGTACGTTGTGAGTACTCACACGTACTCGTAGGACCTTCTCTTTCCTTCTCTTCATTGCTATTATATTTGCCTTTCATTCCCATGTTCCCTCAACGTTGCCCTGTGGGCGCTTTGAAGCACAATTTACTTGATGTATAACTGCCTTACAAATGCACAATAAATAAATACATAAATATTCTGACGCTGCCTACTTGCTCTTGTATCTTTTTGTGTGCTGCTCATATGTCTTCCAGTCAGAAAGCCACTTGGAAGCAAGTGCCATGCAGCACAGTGTCAGCCATTAGAGAACAGTTCTGGAAGCAGAACTGTTTCTTTCTAGAGCCTAGAGCTTAGTGCATTGCCAGGCAGCAGGCCATGGGACAGGGCTTGGTACTATTTATCACCAAGCCCTTTTGGCTTACTGCACAAAAACCCAGACTCATTTAAAAGTGGAAAAGGTCGCTTTAATGTGACAGGCCAAAGCTTACAATCAAAACGCTTAACTGGCTCCATGGCCTAACAAACCAAAGAAATATTTTAACAACCAATTAAATAAATTGAACATTTTCATTTTCATTTTCCCCCAACAATTAAATAATTAAATAACCCATTTCCTCCCTAATGATCCCTTGGATCCTACCGTCTCCTTGTCCCTTTTCCAGGCGTCCCGTTTTCTCCCAGGGGCCATGCCCCTCCAGGCTCAATACCTGTTCCCCCGGTGTGACCTGCTTGTGCAAACAGCGCCACCCCATCCTTTCCCGTGTCATTCCCCCATTGTGCTACCCTCCCCCCACATCAAAAGGGGCCATGCCCCCGGCGCCCCGACCCACTTCAACACCCTTCAAACTCCCCTCTACACCAAACTCCCCCTTCCTATGGCCTGCAGCCAGCCTGACCTGCCACATCAGCAACATATATTACACACACTTTCACAATGCCCTGACCTGTCACACAAAACTACCAACCACTACCCTCCTAACAGACCCCCAGAACTAATAAAAAACTCGCCATGTCATCTAAAAACCCCCCGCATAATCCCATGAACAATGGACCCCCCCATATTACATAAACAGCCACTACCCTAAAACGAAAATGAAGGGGTGGGAGGGCGGGACAATCACCAAGTCCTAACCGTCGCCTGCCTCCCGAACCTTCCCTGAGCCCTTAAATACCCCCCGGGAGGCGCTCTGCCCCCACGGCCACTCGCTGGCCGTGTGCAGCACCAAAAACTCCCCGGGGGGAAACGCTTCGCGTTCCCCCCGGCGCCCCCCTTTTGGCTTACTGCACAAAAACCCATACTCATTTAAAAGTGGAAAAGGTCGCTTTAATATGACAGGCCAAAGCTTACAATCAAAACGCTTAACTGGCTCCATGGCCTAACAAACTAAAGAAATATTTTAACAACCAATTAAATAAATTGAACATTTTCATTTTCATTTTCCCCCAACAATTAAATAATTAAATAACCCATTTCCTCCCTAATGATCCCTTGGATCCTACCGTCTCCTTGCCCCTTTTCCAGGCGTCCCGCTTTCTCCCAGGGGCCATGCCCCTCCAGGCTCAATACCTGTTCCCCCGGGGTGACCTGCTTGTGCAAACAGCGCCACCCCATCCTTTCCCGTGTCATTCCCCCATTGTGCTACCCTCCCCCCACATCAAAAAGGGCCATGCCCCCGGCATCAGAAAAACCCTCCCCCGAGGAGTTCTTTCTGCCCCACCCCCCCCAAACTTTTCTACCTCAAACTTTTTACCCAGTCTCCCAGCCAAGAACCCAAGTCCGCCAGGTAGTGATTATTCCCATGACGGACAAGTGTACCCCATCCTCTCTAAAGATAAGGAGACCCTCATATGTTATTTCCTTATGGTCCATGACCTGCACCGCCACCGAGGCACAAAACTTGCCCATTTCTCTGTTTATCCCCTTCCTGGCCCGCTCTATTGCTCCCTCACTTCTCCCTCCTCTCCAAACTCTTCGCGGCAACAACTTAGTCCACACCACCACTGCTTGAGGCCACATTTCCCGCACCCACACTAAGTCCCTCTTCATCTTCTTTAGCAGAGCCACCCCCGTATCTCTCACCAGGTCATTCTCCCCTGCATGCATAATCACCACCTCTGGAACCCCATAGCGTTCCCTCATCCCTGCCAATATAGGAAGCAGCTGATCCCACCGCAGGCCCCCCAAACCGTGCCATCTCACCACCACTTCCTTGTAACTGCACCCCAGTTGCCTTCCAAACACCCTTTTCTCCGCCTCTTTCCCAGCCCATTTAACAATTGAATGGCCAACAATCCAAACTTGCGCCAACTCCCCCTTCTTTCGCGCAGCATCTGAAAAAGAAATACAAAATCACTGACAAGTCAAAATATTTCGACAACAACAGTTGGCCCACAAGGTCCTACTCCACCTTCCTTCAACATTCCCGTTTACCAAACTCCCTGACGTACCCCTTGTATTTCCCAGACCTCCAAAGTCCCAATCCTTTCACCTTGTCCTCTGAAAAACCCAGCCTGGTACCCTCAGATGCTGCGACCATCCTAAATGAATGAGTCCCAAAATCCTCCGCCTTTTCCCCCACTGCCACCAGCGCCTTCCGCAATACCCTTAGCACCTGGGCCGCTGAAACCGGCGATCCATCCGCATGCTGAAAAACCAAGCCTGTCTTACCCCCACAGCGCTCCTTCCACACTTTGCCTGCCTGAACTGGGCATAAAACCTTGCTCCCTCGACCCAGCAGCACCCAAGAGCCCCTTCCCTTCTGGTCCGTCTTAGACCTTTCAATCTTGATGTCTAAACCTTCTTCTGTAATTTGAACATCTTCCCATTGCAGTCCCCCAACCCCCCCTTTTCCCCTGACCAACTCAGAAACCCTAAAAGCCCCAAAGAATAACCACGTAAAACAAGTCGCAAACAGTTCCCCTTCCCATACCGACCAGCAAACTCCCCCCACCACCTCAATCAACCTCCGCAGCAATTCCGCCGATATCGGCCTCCTCTTATCCTTGTCCCTCTTACTCTCCCTTGCCCATCCTTCCAACATCCTACTCGCCATTTCCCCCCCACTTGGCTGAAAACCCCAAAACCATTTCCCATAAAAGGCAATCCCAGCTATCTTCCCCGCTATCGTTGCCCTTGACCAGCCCCTGTCCATGCACCTCAGGAGGAAATTCGTGACATCATCCCTCCTCCGCTCTTCCGCATCCCATCTACCCTTCCAACTACAAGCTCCTCCTCTAATAAAATCCTCCCAGGCCCTCCTGTATGACTTCTTAGATGCCAAGGCCAAAGAACCACCAAAGCCAGCACTCTCAGCCTCCTATCTTCCACAGCTTCTCCGGAATCTGCTGCCCCTCCTGATCTGCATCTGGAGCCAATCCATGGAATCTCTGCCATTGAAAACGAGATAATGCATCAGCGATGCCATTATCCTTGCTCGGCACATGTGTTGCCTTAAACACCACATTCCATTCCATGCATCGCCGAACAAATTCTCTCATCAGTCTTGCCACCCTCTGATCCCTAGCTGACTGCCTGTTCGCCACATGGACCACGCATTCGTTGTCAACATTGAAGTTCACCATCCTGTTTTGCAACTCCTTCCCCCACAACTCCAATGCCACTAGTAATGGAAAAAATTAGAGAAATGCTATACTCCTCCCTTCCTTCAACCACCGCGCTGGCCACTTCTCCGCACACCACTTTCCCCCCCAAAACACTCCGAAACCTCCGGCCCCTGCTGCATCCGAAAATATCTGAACTTCCCATGTCACGGGGTCTCCCTGCAACCACATTGACACTCCATTGAAATTCTCTAAAAAGCGCAACCAAATTCTGCAATCCTCCCTCACTGCCCCCGATACTCTTATCCGATGATGTGGGCACTTTGCTCCCGCCATGGCCCTTGCCATGTTCCTGCAAAACGTCCGCCCTGGGGCCACCACCTTACATGCAAAATTCAGATGCCCAACCAATCTCTGCATCTCCACCAGCATCATTTTCTTGGCCCCCACTGCTTTCTCCAACAGTACCACCAATTTGCTCACCTTGTCGTGCGGCAAGCGTGAGGTCATGGCCACTGAATCCAGTTCAATTCCTAGAAATGTTAACACCACTGCCGGCCCTTCTGTTTTGTCTTCGGCTAATGGTACACCCAGCTCCTCCATCAATTCCTGAAACAACTTTAGCATTTCTTTGCAATCCTCCTCTCTTTTTGCCCCGCTAATGAACAGAAAATCATCCAGATAGTGCAGCACACTCTCCCACCCCGAACTGAATGAGAAAACCCACTGTAGAAAAGAGCTGAACCGTTCAAACAAAGCACAGGAAATTGCGCACCCCATTGGCAATGCTTTGTCTATGTATATGCGGTCCTCAAACTGCAAACCCAACAACCAAAAATCCTCCGGGTGCACCGGCAATAACCTGAAAGCCGCCTTGATATCGCACTTGGCCATGAAGGCCCCTCCCCCTTCCTTCCTTATCAACTCAACCGCCTGGTCAACACTTGCATACACAACCCCACATTCTTCCGGGGCAATGAAATCATTAACTGACATACCCTCCAGCCATGACAAATGATGAATCAGTCTGAACTCTCCCGGAGCTTTCTTGGGCACCACCCCCAATGGGGATATCACTAAATCACCCGGCATGTCATCAAATGGGCCCACTATCCTTCCTGCCGCTATTTCCTTGTTCAATTTTTGTCATACCACCTCAACGTTCTCTCTTGCCGACTTCAAATTTTCAGCCCACCGACGCACCCTTGGGCCCTGGTAACCTAATCTGAACCCCTGACAAAACCCCTCACTCAAAATCTTAGCCCCTTTCCTATCCGGATAAAATTGCAACCATTTTTCCAACACAACCACTTTAATTGGAGTAAAAGCTTTTCCCCACAACCCCTTTTCCTGAACCTCTCCCCCTCCCCCTGTCTCCCTGTTGGAAACACTGCGTGAGAGGGTGTTTTCCCCCACATTTGCTACACTCATGCCTGAACCTACACAGGGTCCTTGTGCAGCCGTCCTTATTATACCCCCAGCACGCTGCTGAGGACTGACCCCTGCCTCCTCCCTCCACCCCCTCAATGGCGGGGCGACCAAGAAAGGGCCGGAAAGGCACAGGCAGCCCACTTGCTGTGTGCAATGTCGGGGCAGGCCTTGTTGGGGCCATCCATTGCAGCCAGAGATCCATATCTATCTCCCCCCAGACCGCCTGCCTGTCCTCTGCCATTCTCGCTCTGAATTCCTCATCATATCTTACCCAGGCAAAGCCCCCAAAACTCGTGAAAGCCTTCCTTATTACATCGATATATTTAAGCAGGGCCACGCAACGCTCCGGGAATTTTTCGCAATACACACTGGCATAAATGATAAACGCCGACGTCCAATTCTCAATAGTCACCGGGACCCTTGGGCGTGAAGCCAGTTCCCTCTCTTCCTCCTTAGACCCCTCCTTTGCTCTCACTTCCCTATGGAGCAATTTAAAGACATCCACAAATTCCCCCGCCTGAATCTTCTCCCTGGTCGCTGCCATCAAGTGCGCCCCCAATGGTTTTGTTATCCCCATGTATGGCAATTTTTTCTCCTTTCCTTTAATTTCAACCTCCTTGTCTTTACCAGCTTGCACTTCGAGCACCAATGGCTCCACCACCTTGTCCGTTTGGACCTCCACTGAGCAAATGCTCTTCTCAACCCCCGCGGCTCCAATGGCCTGCACACCAACTTCTTTCCTTACACCTTGAAGTCCAGACCCTTCATCCCCTGTCCCCCTTCTTGTGACCCCTCTCTGCCATGCAGATGACCATTCCCTTTCCCGCTCACCTCTTTCCACACCTGCCGCCTGTGGTCTGGCGTCCACACCAATGCTCCTCCTCTCCTTTCTTAGAGGGCTCCTACTGCGGGGACAAAACATGTCAGCACACTCACACAGCCAATAGTTCCCCTGACCCCTTCCCCCGTCCACCCTGCACTTCCCTTTCCATATCCCACCTCAAACTTCTTCTCTCCTCCCCCCTTTCCCTTTCTGCCCTATAATCTTCCACTTCCCACTGCCCCACATATTCCTCCCATCCAACTTCATCACCCCTTAAATACCATTGCGTATGCGAGCTCATGCCCGAGTTGAGTTGATGCTCTTCTTGCGAGCCCGGGGCGTCCGCCCCGCCACTCCTTTGACGTCTTCTCGGCGGGGTTGTGGAAACCCCTGCCTGGTCCTCTTCTCTCGGGCGAGGCGTTCCGTCCTCCACCCTGGAATCCTCATCGCTAGGGGCTGTGATGCGCCCTCTAGGCTCTCCTTGCGCTGACCGAGGAGGGGCCGTACTGAAACCCTCTACCTCCACCTGCCCAGCGGGGGCTGCGCAGCGCCCTCAGCCCTCGCTCGTCCTACCCAGGGGGGCCGTTCCGCGCCCCACTCTACCTTCCTCAATTGATGGGGACCTCTCCCTCCTTCTCCCATCTGCACTCTTCTGCAGGTATTTACCCCCTCTTCCCCTCTGCCCTGACACCCCCTTCTGTGCCCCATCCCTGCCCCTACTGTTGTTCCCTCGAGCCCCCCCCTTTTGAGCATTCCCAGCTTCCCTAGGGCTATCATTCACTTCCTCCCTCCCTGGCTGCCCACCCGACATCATTTCTCCCCCGCCCGCCCTCCTGTCTATCTCCCTCCTCATCTTCCTGCCCCTGGATTCCCAAACCTCCCCTCTCCCCGCCGCGGGGGTGCAAGCCAACACTGCCGCGAGAGCCCCGTCTGCCGCAGCTCTACGCTGCGGCCTGCCCCCACATACCTCTCCTTCTCCCGTTACTTCCCCTACCGCCCCTTCCAATTGGGCCTTAGATGCCCTGCTAATTATTTCCAGGGCCTCCCTCAGAGCCCTAGCATCAACCAAACCCTTCTTGGCGGCTCCCTGTCCCACCATAGTGCCCAAATATCTGGATGTGCACTAAAAATATACCCCTAGAAAATTAATCTAGCTAACCTAAGCTCCCGAGCCAAAATCTACCCGTGGACCTATACCCCCAAAGACAAATACACTTTGCCCCGGGTTAACCAAGCACCTGCTATCACAAAAAGCTAGTGTAAGATACCCACAAAAATGCTCTTCCCAAAAAACTATTTTAAATTTTTTATTTTTTTTATTTTTATTTTTTTTAAATATTAATTACCCCCCTAAATACTGCCCTATCCCTTAAAAACCCTTACCCCGGCACAAAAAGCCCCGAGAAAAGGGAAGCCCCAAAAACCAACAGCACAACCAGAAATGGGGCTGAGATGAGACGTGTCACACTGCCCCCTGGATGCGTGTAAGCGCCACCGCACTGAACCAGTTGAATGGTCCCTTTAAGGAGAGAAACACTGCCCCCTCTGACACGCGACGGCTAAAGCGTGTATAATTCCCCTCACGGCCGCGCAACACAGGACCCAGCGCTCCCTAATTTAATATCCCCACAACCCTAACGGAGAAGAGGCCCAAGCCTGGCTGCCCAATATCCTGCCCGCCCCCCTACCAGACCATGCTCCCCGGCACCTTAACTCCTAACACCCCACCCCTGCCTCACGCTCGAAAAATTGCCGGGACAACACACCACGAAAGAAAACCCCGCACCGGACTGCAGGTAACGCTCGGAACTGAGCCAGTTACAGTAAGGCGGGGGGTACCTTATCTACGGTAACCCCGGCTATAATAATAAAATATAACCCTTTGAAACTGCTTGCTTACTATACCTAACCTCCCCCAACACTAACTAACTATCCCTCTCACCTACTCTACGCTGCAGCACCGAAGGCCCAGCTACTTCAGGGAAGGCTCGGGAGCAGGCGACAGGACTGATACAATCACCAAGTCCTAACCGTCGCCTGCCTCCCGAACCTTCCCTGAGCCCTTAAATACTCCCTGGGAGGTGCTCTGCCCCCACGGCCACTCGCTGGCGTGTGCAGCGCCAAAAACTCCCTGGGGGGGAAACGCTCCGCGTTCCCCCCGGGGCCCCCCTTCTGCCTGACTTTTGTGGTCCTAGATACTAAAACTGCATCACCTGGAAAAAGTACAATTCCTGTTCTTCCAGCTTGCGGGCATATACATCTAACATCAGGATTGCAACCTCCAAGTCATGTGTGTAGACGGAAAACTTCAACAGTCCCAGGATACAGCCTTGGCAGAGCCTAACCTTAGCCGGAAACACCTAAGAGAAACGAACACTTCTAACTGAAGCAGGGGAAAAGCACCATACACCAGTAAAACCTATCTGCAGAGAAAGACATTCTTGTAAATCACTGACACAGCAGAGCAGTGCAGGATACTAGAGGTTATGGATGATGGAGTTGGACAGAGCGCGTGCAATCCTACACAACTACTGTCATTTAAAGTGACCCCCATGACTAATGAAACTACCTTACTTGGAAGAACTACCAAAACATGCAGAAAACCTTGTGCACTAATATGCCTTCCTTCCTGAAGAGGCACTCACGACCTTAAAAAAACAAGATAAGACTCAAGAACAGACAGAACTTAAAAATGTTAAGCTCTCCCATCACTCATCAGCAAACAGAGAATTGCTACTAGTATCCGAGTAGTGAACCACTGACACCAAGGCAACATATGAATCCGAATATCTAGTATGAATTTGGCACAACTGGAACGTGATAGTTCCACCACGCGCTTGGACATACCGCTGCCCGCATTTACAGAATAAACTGCAAAAACAGAGCCTTGGAGCCAGTCAGAGGAGAGGTCCCCAATTTCCCTGAGATCAGTATTGCACACACATTACTAATAGTTCCTACCACTGCTTCAAACACAACCATAGAAGCCACCATGAGTCGCTGTGACACTGCAGGGCCTACCCCGCCATGCGCAAGGCACTCTTGGTTGTTGACCTGGTTTATTTGACTTTTTCCCCCGATGAGTCCTCATCTGAGGCCTCTTAAGTGGTGCAAATACATGGTATACCCGTCAGGGTAGAGGTACAGCGAGCACCCGGTGTTCTGTGTGGTGGTCTCCCTTAATGGCTGGCAGTACAACCTGCGGCACCCCAACCATTTCCAGGATTTCCCTAACAAGAACCCCAAGAGTCAAACATTGGGGCAATTTGATTCACAAAGAAGCTACCGCTGGGAATACCTTCAGTATCCCACTAGGAAGTACTTCCGGGTAGGTACCCAGGTGTGCTGCAGGCTGCACTGAATCAGTGAAGTAACTTTGCTGAAAATGTTGGGGGGGGACATGACATCTGAAGAAAAAGTGCCCCAGCCAAATGAATGGGGACAAAATGGTGTGCCATGAAAGTTGGGGGGGGACAAACATCCCTGCCCCCCTAAAATTACGCCCATGACTGAACTGATATTCTCCTGTTATACTAGTCGTAAGCGAGCAATAAGTCAGAGTTACTCACAGTAACATCTTTGTGAATAGAACAGCTCCCTCCAGGAGTAAGTCAAGGGTAAATCAGAGTTAATCATTTTAATGCTATTGTGAATCGGCCCCATTGTTTCTACAAGAGAGTGCGTGGGATATGGATGGACATATATGATCATGGCTAGTGATTGCCTTGGAGAGCGAGGACTGCAGCAGCGAGATAAGATACCAGGCTTACTGCTTTCTTGCAGTACCAGCCAAACATGAGCCCTCCTGCCCTCAAGAACCCTCGCTTCTATCAGTGCGCTGCTATCAGTGCGCAGATCCAACACAAAGTGGTGAGAGCACTTGCCGCCTAGCGTGCGAGCAGCCAACAGCATCTGAGTCTTACAGCTGCACCAAACCCCAGGATCTGAGGCCATCTACAGAGGGGAGACCTAAAGTGAACAGCAGCATACTGAGAAGTGTGTCTCCTACCTGAACCGCCATTGCTGGACCGTGTCTGCACCATCCACCACGCAAGCTATGCCTCCGCTGAACCAGAAGACTGAACCACATCCCAACTTCGGCAGTGATTCCACATCTTCAGTAGCTCCACAGCAGAACCTACAGCAGCTGCTTCAACACTACTGCCATAAAACCAGAACACCTCTCACTTATGCTGGACCGAAGCAGTGACTGGCCATGTAAGGGCCAAAGAGAACTGAGCATACCCTGGGCTCACTTTGGGAGCAAGCTCCCAAGTGGTCCCAAAGCAAGGTGGCATCTTTCATACTGATTGTATAGCCAGCAGTGGGCACATACCAACCATATAAGGGATGCACAGCAACAGGCCTTCTATCCCATTCCACTAATCAGCCCATCTTAAATATCAACATGTTCTTCTGCATCCAAACAGGACCAGCCAAATAGATTCATTTCCACTAGAGTTCTGACCTCCTCCAAACCCTTACACCGGTTCCACCTTCTCAAGCTGCCTTCTTGCAGCATCCCCTCATGTAAGGCAATGGCTTTAAATGCACCTATTCTGGCAGCATGCATCAAATTTGAGATGCATGGCATCTTGGTATTTTTTAGTCACCTGGGAGAACCAGGAAAACCCCATCAAGGCTTATACCTTTTACCTCCCCTTTCCCAATACTTCTCGCTCACCTGCTCTGTTCTCATAACCCATCACATTTTCATTACCCACCTCATTTTGTTAACCTGCCTTCTTTTTGTGACCAGTCCCTTTTTCCTCATCCAGCCTCTTTCCTCACACACTCCCTTTCATCGAAACACACCCTTTTTCAAATTAAGCCTGTCTCCTTGCTCCTACTACCTAGATCCAAAAGGACCTAATGCGTTCGTAGCCTTGTAGCGTGTAGCCTTGTAGCGTGATGGTTCCGTTGCAGCACTGGTCAAACCTAATAGATAACAAGGACCATACCCACCGTTCCCTTAACTGTGATGGTTCCGTTGCAGCACTGGTCAAACCTAGTAGATAACAAGGACCATACCCACCGTCCCCTTAACCGTGATGGTTCCGTTGCAGCACTGCTCAAACCTAGCAGATAACAAGGACCATACCCATCGTCCCCTTAACCGTGATGGTTCCGTTGCAGCACTGCTGAAACCTAGCAGATAACAAGGACCATACCCACCATCCCCTTAACCGTGATGGTTCTGTTGCAGCACTGGTCAAACCTAGCAGATAACAAGGACCATACCCACCGGCCCCTTAGCTGTGATGGTTCAGTTGCAGCACTGGGCAAACCTAGCAGATAACAAGGACCATACCCACCGTTCCCTTAACTGTGATGGTTCCGTTGCAGCACTGGTCAAACCTAGCAGATAACAAGGACCATACCCACCGTCCCCTTAACTGTGATGGTTCCGTTGAAGCACTGATCAAACCTAGCAGATAACAAGGACCATACCCACCGGCCCCTTAACTGTGATGGTTCCGTTGAAGCACTGATCAAACCTAGCAGATAACAAGGACCATACCCACCGGCCCCTTAGCTGTGATGGTTCAGTTGCAGCACTGATCAAACCTTGCAGATAACAAGGCCCATACCCACCATCCCCTTAACCGTGTTGGTTTCATTACAGCACTGGTCAAACTGAGTAGATAACAAGGACCATACCCATCGGCCCCTTAATTCCTCAAATGGTCGGGACATTTCAGTAGGAATTTTGATTAACACCAGACTGGTCTATGGCAACCTACACTGTGTGAGCCTCCCCCACTGTCTATTTCACCTTCTCCAGAATGTGTACAATGAGACCATCGTCCCCATTGTTAAATTGAAGAAACTGAAAAGAAAATAGACTGTCACCATCTCCAGCAGAGGATACGGTTGGATGTGAGGTACTTTGTCTTCACCTGAAGTCTAACTTATTCACGCCATATTTTCTTCTTCATAGCATATGAACAACGCAGGTACACTGCTCTCTTTCACCTCCAACCACTTAGCTATTCACTTAGTGAAGTTTGAAGCCCTAGAAGGGAGGCAAGTATGCTGCACCTCTATGAAACAAACTTCATAGATCATCAGAAAGGAGCCAATCTCCTCTTTTTGAATTTTTCCCATTTCTTCCTCTTCTACTATGGACAGATCCTCACTGTTACATTACCGGCATGATCACCAATGCTACTTGATCGCTTGTACTGCAGTGCGTGCTGTAGAGGTGGTGTCACTCACTGCCTCTTGCCGGCATGATCACCAATGCCACTTGATGGCTTGTTCTGCAGTGCATACTGTAGACGTGGTGCCACTCACTGCCTTCTGGTGCCATGATCACCAATGCCATTTAGTGCCTTGTTCTGCAGTGCATGCTGGAGAGGTGGTGCTACTCACTACCTCGTGATGGCATGATAACCAGTGTCACTTGATGGCTTGATCTGCAGTGCGTGCTGTAGAGGGTGTGCGACTCACTGCCTCATGCTGGCCTGATCACCAAGGCCACTACTTGGCTTGTTCTGCAGTGCATGCTGTGCAGGTGGTGCAACTGACTGCCTTTTGCCAGCATGATCACCAATGCCACTTGATGGCTTGCTGCAGTGCGTGCTGTAGAGGTGGTGCGACTCACTGCCTTGTGCCGGCATGATCAGCAATGCCACTTGATGGCTTGTTCTGCAGTGCGTGCTGTAGAGGTGGTGCGACTCACTGCCTTATGCTGGCATGCTCAGCAATGACACTTGATGGCTTGTTATGCAGTGCATGCTGTAGAGGTGGTGCGACTCACTGCCTTGTGCCAGCATGATCACCAATGCCACTTGATGGCTTGCTGCAGTGCGTGCTGTAGAGGTGGTGCGACTCACTGCCTTGTGCCGGCATGATCAGCAATGCCACTTGATGGCTTGTTCTGCAGTGCGTGCTGCAGAGGTGGTGCGACTTACTGCCTTGTGCCGGCATGCTCAGCAATGACACTTGATGGCTTGTTATGCAGTGCATGCTGTAGAGGTGGTGCGACTCACTGCCTTGTGGCGGCATGATCACCAATGCCACTTGATGGCTAGTTCTGCAGTGCGTGCTGTAGAGGTGGAGCGACTCACTGCCTTGTGGCGGCATGATCACCAATGCCACTTGATGGCTAGTTCTGCAGTGCGTGCTGTAGAGGTGGTGCGACTCACTGCCTTGTGCCGGCATGATCACCAATGCCACTTGATGGCTTGTTCTGCAGTGCGTGCTGTAGAGGTGGTGCCACTCAGCTACTTATTTTCTTCATTTTCTTCATAGCCAACTGTGCTCTAACAGATGTCCTGCGGATGACGTGTTTGCCCTCTTCAGTGAAAGTACAGGTGTAGAATAAAAAGAATAATGAAACAAAATATGGTTTTCACTGTGAAATCATAACGTTTTTTTAAAATATATTAGTAAAACCATTTGTGTGTTTTTGTTTAGTGCTTCGTGTCGGATTCCTCCAAATTCTAAGCGCTATAATAAAGGGGGTCATCAATACCCCACTTTGTTAATGGAACCCTTTGCATGGACCTCGGAAGTTATGGAAGGCCAGTCAGCCCTGCAGTGTAGACCAGCACTTTACTCGTGAGAGATCCACCCAGACTAATCACGAATTATTCTCCACTGTCTCTTATTCCCTGCCATTGGTTTAGTCTGGGCTATTCGACCTTTCCGGGGAGTGTGTGCACCTTGAACCGGCATCGTTGTGCACTTCGAAAACATGCACATTACTGTCTCAAAACACAGGGAGCATATGGGTGATGCCGATTTCAGGATAAAATAGGGCAGTTCTAGTTTTCTGAGCGAAAGAACCTGCAGAATTTCTCAATGTTCCCTATAAAATGAGCTTTTTACAAGCTGACCTACAGCTGCAGTAGTAATTCTGTAGTGTTTATAGCTTTTTGGCATGGCCGGAGGTTAGTTTGTGTACACATAAGGTGAGGCGACCTGTTAGCAACCCACAGAGGAATGTGATGGGCAGCTGTGTTTAATCTACTGGGAACAAATCTAGCCGTGAACAGCTTTGTGGTCTCCTTTCATCCTGAACAACTGATGTCTTAAGCCACCCAAACAGCCTAAAGAGAAATCTGGAGGTTTTCGGATAGTCCAATCCCCATTCAGACCAGTGGGATCTAACTATATATATAAAATGCTTGGGTATGTTTCCTTTCTCAGCTGATGCAAATTGTCAGTGTTAGCTTGCCCTTTGCTGTCCAAATGGCAAAGTACACCTGTGTGGGCTCTCTGTGCCCTTCAACAACAGCTATCAGTTTAACAAACAGAATGAGCACGGTTCTACGCAGTCAACTTCACCTTCCACTATTGCAAACAGCCAGAATAGTTTCAATTTTCCACCCCCACTTCTCTCCAAACAGAGCACAGCGATTCCAGTGTCAATGAACAGTTAATTACCGGATCAATGTTTCAGTCTCTAAAGAGCAAAACGATGTAGGATGAATGCCTCCCCACGAGCTAAAACTGAAAGTAGGTGCTGTAATTATGCTACTGTAGGAGACACACAAAATCTGGGGGGGACAGGGAACACCTTTTGGACTTTGCTAAAAGTGCAACATAACCCAATCCAAACCGCCAGAGGGTCGAGTGCCAGTCCTTAAAGCAATTTAAATATATGTGTTCTTTGATCTTAAAAAAAGAAAAAGAAATAGTTACATTTTTAAAAACACAGTCACACTTCAATAAGTTGCAGATTTCTCACCAACAGCACAAAAGCTCATTATAAACACATTTTCAGCAAAACAGTGTTAGAGATAAAGTATTTGTGGACTACTAAAACTAGCTTGCAAGCAGTTGCCATCTTACAGCAGGGATTTTAACTAAGCAAAGTGCTAATCATCTTTTTGAAGCTCTCAGTGTAACTGTTGTAAGGGGGCTTTGGTATTTCTTTTTTTTGTTGCATCCTTTAGATTCCCAAGCAAATGATGTTGCTATTGCTTGTATTTCTACCAGATGCAGGATATCTTTATGCATTGCAGAACAATATAATTCAGTATTTTATGAGATGTGCTTGAACACAGTCAGGTTTTCAGTCATCGCCAAACACTAACGCTTCTCTCAGCCTCAGAGAAAGAACCTGGAACAGTTAGGCTTCACCTGTGCAAAGAAAGCTGTTTGTCTGGGAAGATTCCTTAGAAACATAGCTACCCGTTTTGGGACTGAAGAATACTTGTGGATGCTTGATAAGATGGTGAATTGTGCAGAAAGGAGAGCATATTTGATTACCGGGTATTTAACTATAATTTCAGTGCTTCTCCCTGGTTATTGAAAGATTGGAATGGAAGAGTTCAGAAGGGGAAATGGGGGAGGGTGAAAGAAGGGAGTAGTGGACAGGTGGATAGTTGCTGAGAGTGGCGGAAAAAAGATTATCAGGGAGGAGGAGCATTTAAGAGGGAGAGAGCAGTATAGATAATGTCCAAAAAAAGGTTGATAGATGAAATTACTGATTTGGCTATTACCATGCCTGCTGCAACATTTTAGACTCCACTTAGAGCAAGCAGTGGCAAAGCAAATAGTGTTGGCCTGTCGTCTAAGCATTTTATATGCATTGGTGTCAATCTCCAGGTACCCATGCTAATTACCAGCTATTCCATCATAGGCCCATAAAGTACCGCTGTTTGTCAGGTATGGGCATGCACCATATATTTCTACCCTGTACCAAGTAATGCAATCAAAAGCCCAAGTACTTATAATTGCAATGTTTTCTGATCATAATCAAAGGTACTCATACCATTACTAGGTATTGGCATCAATACATCGGGTTCAGGCACAATTAACATCCAATGCCTAGGTACTCAATCGATTATCGAGGCTATGCAAAATTAGCATAGTATAGCCAGTGTCCACGATTGCCCAGTTAAAAGGCAGTGCCAGATTCCATTATGTCGATTTAGCAAAGAGGTTACTGGCTATATTATGCCCATTTAGCATAGTAGTGCAATATTCTGTTTTGCTCAATTATGAGGTTAATGCAAGGTTACATTATATCTATGGCTAGCTACCAATATGCAAACTTATCATATGCAATGGCAGATTCAAATATGACCAACTAGCACAGTGATGCCACGTACATTATTTGTAGTTTTCACAGTAGAACAAGATAGCATTATGAACACCAGCACTGTAAGCCCAAACTTCAGAATGCTTGGATAGGACTGCACTTCTGCATATTCTGTAGGGGCTGTATGTGTGTGGTGCTGGGGGCAGCTGGAGTGTACAGTGCAGTGCTTGGGTACTCTATGCATAGTAAGGTGAAGTATGTGCATTGCTATGCTGGGTGCAGTGTGAAGTGTTGTGTTGGAATGCTCTGTGTGTGTGCAGTGTGGTGATGTATATGTGCAAGGGTGGGTGGTGTGGACATAGTGCAGTGGGGGTGGTGTGTATGCACAGTGCTGTGTTGGGTTTATATTCAGGGCTGTGTGGTATGGGTGGGCAGTAGGGTGTATACTCCATGATGGGCCGTGCTGCCTATGCAATTCTGGCATGTTTATTGCCAAAGCATGCTTGGGCATGTGTTGTGCCTGCTTCATACTTGGCAATTAAAGAAGTTTCTTAATGTTGACCACATCTCAGAATGCATGTCCTTCAATGTGCCTAATTAATCAAAAAGAAATGCATTCAAGTGTTATTCGCACACTTTTTAAAGATGTTCTGCTTTGTCAACTTTCAGCCAAAATGAAAAATAAGCATTGGCAAATGCCAACAGTTTGGTGATTTGTGTAGGGATTGGAAAGGCACTTGCCAGGCCCTGCTGTAGTGGTATTAACTGCCCATTGAAGACAGCAGGTGCAACATTGTGAGAATACCTGGGCATCTAATAGCAGTGCTTGGCACATGCCAAATACTTATACAGAAACCAAAATTGGTGGCTTTGACAATGCTTGTTTTTCATAAGACTTCAATGAAGGACATCCATAGTGCCTACAAATCGAGTGACTGAAGGCAGACTTGGTTAAGACATTTTTATTGCATTTGTTGCATGTTTAAAGCTCCAATTAAGTAATTAACTCTCAGAAGACTGCTTTGAAAACACATTGGCAGGCACTTTGAGTGCAGATGGTAAGGCTTGATTAAAGCAAGCTCAAAGATGGCCATAGAGATTAGCGTGGCCAAGGGCAATCAATGGGTGGGCAAATAACCAAACAGCACCTACAACCTTTATGTCCCTCTCATATGCCATTTCTCACTAGCTGTATTGTAATGCAATAGTTGTGACCTATAGGTGGAGCAAGGCCAAGGGTGGATTATTAGAAAAATTCAATGGGGCAGATTTTCATAACCTTTTTGACGCATGTGAGATGTGCTAGCGCATCTCCTCACTTGAGCCAAAAAAAGGAGAAGCACAATTCACAAGGGTCATCTGAATGAGTGCAACCTAGATGCACTCATTCAGATGCCCTTTTCCCCCCTTTGCACATTTGTGCAAATAGCAGGGAATTTCAGGGCATTTAAATGCCCTGGGATGAGAGTCATCCCCCTCTGCCTTTGGAAGAATGCGCAGTGAGGAGGCGCAAGTCATGACAGGGTCAATTCTCACTCTGCCATGATTGTTTGTTTTAAATGTGACAGCCTTGGAAATCCTCAACAAAGGCACAGAGGATCTAGACAAACACAAAGATACAACCAACCCCAGAAAACTAGTAGATAACCCACATGTCTCACCAACACTAACATCCAGGAAAAGCATCCAACAAAGAGTCATCCAAAGCACACATGCTACACTGCAGCCTGCTTAACGTACGATCTATGGCAAAACACCCAACAGAAATCTACGACCTTGTTAGCGAAGGCGGCATTGACGGCCTCTTCCTCACAGAAACATGGCTATCAGACAACTATAAAGTAATCGCTCATGGAGCCATACCCGGCAGCTATAAACTAATGCAATCAAACAGAGAAGGCAGATAGGAGGAATTGCCATGGCAAACAAAAACCAAATCAGCTCCACATATTTATCTTCAACAGACATAGAAAACGGAGAATCACTCTTAGTCAAACTCAGCGAACAATCCAACATACTCTTCCCTACTCTTCCTTCTTATCTAGAGACTGCTGAAACCAAAACTAACCCCATCAGCGCACAGCTGGAAATTCTCCATCTCAAACAAATGGTGAACGGACCCACCCACAGAGCTGGACACATCTTAGACGCAATATTCTTCAGGCATGAACTCTTCACTACTGCCCCACTGGTACCAATCATCTGGAGGGACCATCATATGATCCCTTTCACCGTTAGAACACCAACCCATACAATACCCACAAACTTAAAGCAATCAATGACAAACAAAAGTAAACTGGAAAAGGCTTGATCTAGAAACACTAACCCAACTACTAGAAACCACCAAACCCGATTCCTCTCAACTACATGAAACAACACCAGACACTGTTGAAAAGAACCTTCGCACCTGGATCACAGGTGGAGTAGACCATTTGGCACCCTTAAAAACCTTCAAACCCACACCGAAAAAATGTGCTGGTTAGATGGTTCACAGAGGAACTGTGAGAACTCAAGAAAATAACCCGTAAACTAGAAAAGACGTGAAGAAAAACTACAAACAAGTGGACAAAAATAACTACCAAATACAAATTTATCTAGACAGATTAGCAGTCTTCAAAGCTAAGAATGCACGCTACCCTGCACAAATCCAATCGAAAACAAAACCCCAAATGGAAATGTACAGAATTATCAAGGATATATAAAACCCAACCCCATGCAATAACAATACAGTACCCTCGCAAATATTATGTGAGAGTGTTCCAGACCACCTTGGAGTACAAATATGCTCAATCCAGCAAGCCATAGAGGCATCCAGGAGGACCACTAACAACACCCTCCCAGAAACCACATCTCCAATAACCAGCGCAATATTCACCCAATCACTGACATAGCCGGGGCTCCTGCAGCCCCCATGTTGTAGGGGGGCCCCCACTGCTATGTGTCCTGGGGGTCACTTGGACTTCAAAGGCAGAGTGACTTCAAAAAGAAACTATTTATTTTTGAAGTTTGATGGCTCCCCCCACCACATGACATGGAAGCCTCTAGGAAGAAATCATCTAATACCAACCCAGAAAGAAGATCCTTAAGATCGGCTAATCTTCTGGAAATGGCTTAAAACTTGGTTATTCAACTCACAGAGATAAAAACAGATGAACAACAACTATACAATGATCACCCACATGGGCAGGCCATTTCCACCTCATCCAATGTCCAAACTATGGCCAGGCTCTTTCAACCCCATAAAATGCCCAAACCACATCCACAAAGGCATTGGAACTTTAGCCTCAAGGGACAGAACCGCAAGGAACCCTACAACCGAACACTGCTCATTTCCCGAACCAATGTTTCAAGAAACACACACACAAGTTTGCATAACGGGTCAGGAGGACCCTAGAAACCAAATATCCCCTCTAGATAATTACCCACCCCAGTGATAGCTAACAGTGCCCTACGCAATACTTTCTACCATATTCATCTGTTTCCTTTCCTGTAGTCTCGTCCCAATTCAATTCTAACCTCAAGCCAGTGCAAAGGTGAATGCCTTGCAAAAGGAAAACAATAGCATAGCTGCACAATATCCAGATACCACCCAACATTCTACTAAACACTTCCTCTTCTCTACCACCTGCCATCACCACACACTTACTACCTGTGATGCTGGAAATGCTTCGGAGGGACAGGGGCTCCGTATCCTTGTCCTTTACTGCTTTTTATAGTGTGTTCTGTCGTGTTTTCCGCGCAGGAGTTCATGTGCGACTCCTGGCGGTGCAGCTCTCTTTCTTTTGGTTTGGTGAACGGACCGGTGGGATACCCTTATGGCACCCATGGGTGGGGGTACAACCCTGTGCCTCTAGTGTATGTTTCTGGGCACCTGTGGGTGGCCCGCAGAGCAGGGTATGGGCTGGTGGCAGCTCCATGCTGAATTCGACAGGTGCGCGGGGTATCCTCCATTTTGGGATACCCCGGCCCTGCCATTGGAATCAGTTGATTCCTGATGGAAAACAAGATGGCCCCGGTGGCCTCTTGCTTTCTATTACCCATTACCTTGTTTTCCCAAAGTCCTGGGAAGCCCTGACCCTGTCCCTTCCCCCTGACTGGCTGTTGGGTGGAAGTGCCATATATGGTGTTGTTGTGAAGGCCCGGCCAGACTGGCTGGAGCCTTCCCGGTGATGTATGTTGTGGGAACCTCCTGTGGGTGGGACCTGGGTGAATAGAGTGTGTGACGAATATGCATTCTGTGTTGTGGATGTCTAGTATCTGGTGGTTGACACAATAACTGAGACAGCCCTGCCCGAAACCGGTATGAATGCAGCTTGGAGTGTTGAATGGCTCGGTACTTGTCCCAATACACATAACTTGTTGTGAGTGTCTGGAGAGAAGTGAATGGCCTGAATACCTCATGTGCCTGATTGGCTGCCTGTCTGCATGAATGCCCGTAGTCGTGATTGGATGCTTGAGTGTGACCCAGCGGAATGAATGGTAGATCAATAGTATATCTTGGGACCTCTCACTGCTAGGAATCGTGTTCAGAAGCTGACGACGAGTAACTGGAGTAACTGACACTTGACCTTGAAGCCCTGCTGGACGAGAAGAAGTGCTGTGGCTCTTCTTCACAATCTGAAAGCTGCTGTGCCTCCAAGGACTGACCTAGAGAGGACCTGGTAAGGCGACCTCCTCCTGAGCTACGAGGGACCATCGTGCACAGCTGATCTTTGCCAACGCTACCTGGTAGACAGACCTTCGACAGGCTGCCGACCCAAACGGGGACTGCTGCGGAACTCCAAGGAGAAGCACTTGGACTGTTGTCTGCCACTGTTGTCCGCCACTGTCGACGACCGCCGTCGCCGACCGGAGCCGCCGTGCTCCCGTTTGCCTAAGAACTTCCATTGATCATCGGACGCTCTCGCCGGCATCGTCATCCGCTTGTCTCCAGCTGGAGAAGGCCCGACCGTCGACGCGCCGAGGAGTATCCACCGGTGGGTTTCCCACCACCTAAAGACCACAGAGATGCCGACAATTCGACGCCCTTGCTGGGCCACTGTTCTTCATCATCTCTTTGCGGTCCAGAACTATCATCACTGAGGTGCCCCGCACGCCTCTTCCTTGCAGGACGCCAACGCTCTGTCGTCGACGAGCACCGCTAGGAACGAAGCTGCCACTTCCCTGCCGTAGTTCACCCTATTCACCGTCGGACGGTCGACGACCCGTGACTCCCGCCTTAAAGGGAGGGCACTCAAGAAGGGCCGTCGATTCCCCAACACCGAACGCCGAGTTCCTCGACACCTCTCGACGGTCTGTGACTCCTGCCTGAAAGGGAGTCACTCAAGAAGGATCGGTCGACGCATCGTCGGAGAACTCTACTCCACAAGGTACATTGGGGAGGGGTTAAACCTTAATAGTAAGAAGTGAGACTATTGAACATATGGACTGGGCTTGTGCTATATATCTTTATTTACAGGTTGCCCAGGTGGGGGGATCTCCACACAGAACTGTGCTTTGTGGTAGGGGTCAGTATTCTGCCTACTGTTTCAACCATCTTGGGTTCCTTCCTATCTCTATTTCTGGTTTCCTCGTTATTGATCTGTGTGACATTTTAACCGTACAGTTGATGCACTTCAATGAGATTTGATAACATTGGTGGTACCACTTTAGAATTGTATATATTTATCATTATTGAATTCCGAGTACAAAGTGCGTTATTGTGATCGTGTACATACCTTTGAATATTAATTATATAAAGACTGTGTTTTCAGTAATACAGTGTGTGGACATTCCTTTGTGAGGGTTCGGGGACTACACTGTACTTAAGAACCAGCCTGCATCACCTCCTGAGAAGCTAGGCCTTGATTGCTCGTCCATTGCTACCTTATAGAGAATCTTGGCTGGGGTCTTCTGTGCCTCTCCTCTACCATATAGAGAGCAGAAGTACAGACACCCCCTACCAGTCTTTACACTGGTGGCAGCAGTTGGATGCTTATGGTTTTAAGAATCAGTGTATAACCATGCCACTTACAAAATATCTGCACTTTATTAGATTAAGGTTTGGGTGTGTACAAAATAACTGCATTACAAGCAATGGAGTCTATTGCGAATGGTAAATTGACTCGGATGAGCTTAGAGGCTCTCCAGAGTGCTTGTGAAGCCAGGGAGTTAGACTTTGTGGATAAGTCTAGGGCTGAGCTGATAGCTGCCCTGGTGGACTACCAGACCGATGGTGAAACTCTTGATGAGGGGGGAATGCAACCAATGAGGACTCTGCCCCTGGGGTTTCTGCTGAATCTGTTTCTGGGAATGCCGCCATTCCTGCTGCCTCTGTTCCGAACCCCAGCAATTCCTTGGAACTTGAGTTATTAAGGATGAAATTGGCCTTTGAATATCGCAAGTTGGAAATAGATGCTGAACCTAAGAAAGAAGAGTTGGCTCAACAAGTTGAACTCAAGAATAGGGATCTTGAACTCAAAGACAAGGACACTGAATGTCAGAGAATCCAGCTAGAGAAAGCTCGAGTGGAGACTTCAGCGAAACCCAGTGAGAGTGTCAGGTCCCCGGCAACTAAATTTATGAAGGATTTGGTTGGTGTGTTTTCGGAGGGTTCTGATATCCTCCAATGGATTGAAGGGTTTGAAATGGCTTGTGCAATTCATGATGTTGAAAAAAAAGAGATTGGGCTAAGTGTTTGCTAAGCAGAGTTCCTCAAACTGGATATGACTGTATTCTGAAGCTGAGTGTGGAAGAAAGGGGTCAGTTTGAGTGTATGAAATCTGCTTTGATTGCCAAGTTTGGCAAGACGCCTACTCAATACCTTAAAAGGTTCAGGGATTTTAAGAAAAGAGAGAATGTGCCTTGGGTCGACTGGGTGAGTGCTGCGCACATGAATATGATGGGGTGGATTGATGGTTACAAGGTGAAAACTTTTGTTGAATTGTCCCACCTGTTGTTTTTTGAGCATTTTTCTGAAGCCTGTTCACCAGAGCTGCGTCAGTATATTGCTGATCAGAACATTTTGGATCCCTTTAAGCTGGCTAGGTTGGCTGACAAGTGGGTCTCCCACCGGGTGTCCCCTAAGGACTCCAGTGGGAAGGACAAGAACAAAGAAAAGGGGTCCTCTCAGAAAGCTGAAGAGTCCCAAAAGCAGTCACAGTCGAATAAATCTAAACCATCCTCTCTTAAGACCCAAAAATCTAGTGGGGATAAGTCATCTGTGGGTGGGAATAAGAGTAGTGGTCCACCTGCTGCAGTAGGCTCCCGGTGGTTCCAGTACCGTACCCCGCACTCCCGGCACTTGTTGGGACTATGAGGCTCTGGATCACAAAAGGGGTGACTCCAAGTGTAAAGGTAAGGCACTTGGAGTACAGGCTGTCAGCCTGACCTACCCTTACGCCATGTCTGAGGTGGAGGGCACTGTCCTCCCCTCCTCTACCGGAATCACTTTTGGTGCTCCCGTAGAGATTTCCTTAGTGTCCCTTGGGGCCTGGGACCAGTACGCGGAAGTACTGGCGACTATCCCACAGAACACCCGTAGATTTTTGAGAAGTGTCCTCCTGAATGGCCAGCCTTCTACTGGTTTGAGAGACACTGGGGCAAGCATGACAGTGGTGGACAGGACCCTGCTCAAGCCAGAGGACTATGTAGATGCTCCTCTGAGAACCACCAGGGTAGCTGGTGGGCCTCCCAAATTATCGCCTGAAGCCCGAGTCACACTCGTAAATGGAGACAAGACAGCAAAGCTTCCTGTCCTGGTTCAGGACAACGTCCCTGCTAACATTCTGTTAGGTAACGATCTAGTCGAGTTGGGATTGATCACGGATGGTCTTCCCATGACTGCTGCTGCAGTCACTAGGTCACAGGTGACACCGGGTCTGGCTGTGAGTCAGGTACCTGAGCCAAAGGCGCGGCCTAAGGCACGACGAAGGAAGAGCAAGTAGGCCACCTCTGTGGAGGGAGCTCCTTCTCTTCCTGCTGTTCCTACAGCACCCATTGGGATCCATGCTCCGGACGGGCTGGGTCCAGTGGTAAACCCCGTCTCAACTCCTGTGGGAGAAGAGCCAGAAAACTCTCCTGTGGGAGAGGTTCTCAACCCGGAGGATCATCCCGATCTTCAATGCTTGTTAGCTGAAGGGGGACCCTCCCGGGCAGACTTTTGTAAAGGACAGAGAGAGTTCCCTCTCTCGAGGGTCTGAGGAAACAGGCCCTGTCCCAGGCACACGGAGAAGTGCCTAGGACTTTCCGGATTTATTGGGAGGGTGAGCTCCTTGTTAGTGAGCCCACTAAGCCTGAACCTGGTGCCCTCAAGAGGTTGGTGGTACCCCAGGTTTACCGGCCCTTCCTACTGTAGTTGGCGCATGAGGTGCCCTTGGCTGGTCATCTTGGCACCAAGAAAACTAAGCAGAGGCTCTCTGCCCATTTCTACTGGCCTCGGATGGGAGTAGAAGTGGAGTCCCACTGCAGGACCTGCCCAACTTGTCAGTTGTCTGGCAAAACTGGAAGCAGTGTCATAGCCCCACTGCAGCCATTGCTAGTGGTTGGCACACCGTTTGAGAGGGTGGGCATCGCCATCGTCGGTCCCCTTGACCCTCCCACGTCAGGTGGACATCGGTTCATCCTGGTTTTGGTAGATCATGCCACCAGGTACCCTGAGGCTATACCCCTCGGACTGTTACGGCCAAGGTGGTTGCCCGGGCCCTCCTGGGCATTTTCACCCGTGTTGGATTCCCCAAGGAGGTTGTCTCTGACCGAGGATCCAACTTCATGTCTAGTTACATGAAAACCATGTGGAAAGAGTGCGGGGTAACCTACAAGTTCTCCACTTCTTACCACCCCCAGACCAATGGTCTGGTTGAGAGATTTAATAAAACTCTCAAGGGTATGCTAGGTGCTTTGGAAGAGCCCCTACGGAGGAAATGGGATCTCCTCCTGCCATGCCTGCTGTTTGCTTACAGAGAGGTACCTCAAGAGGGTGTTGGTTTCAGCCCCTTTGAGTTACTCTTTGGACATCCCGTGAGGGGGCCCCTCGCCTTGATCAGAGAAGGTTTGGAAGCCACCCCTCCCGGTCCCGCCAAGCAAGTGGGAGACTATGTGTTAGGCCTCAGACTGAGGATGACACAGATGATGGATCAAGCAACGGCGAATCTCAAAGCCAGCCAGGAATTGAACAAATACTGGCATGACCTTAAAGCATCGCAAGTGGATTGCACTCCGGGACAGGAGGTCCTCGTGATGGAGCCTACCAAGCCTCGAGCATTGGCAGATAAATGGACTGGACCCTTCTGGATAATCTCCAAGATAGGCAAGGTCAATTATCTGGTTGACATGGGAATCCCAGGGGTAGCCCCTCAGGTATTCCATGCTAATAGGCTCAAGCCTTTCCGCAGGTGAGCAGAAGTCTCATGTCTTTTGCTAGCTTCAGAGCAAGAAGAGGATGAGAGTGAGTGCCTTCCTGATTTCCTGCATAGCAACCCTCAGGATGGCTCAGTGGAGGGAGTGCAGCTCTCTCCCGATTTGACAACCGAGCAGCAGAGGGCCTGCAGGACTTTGCTCCAGCAGTATGCCTCTCTGTTTTTGCTGATGCCAGGCCTTACACCGTGGTGTAAGCATGAGATTGACACTGGTGACAGCGTGCCTGTCAAGAGCAGGAGCTACCGAATGTCAGATATGGTTAAGAACCACATCCAGGCTGAGGTCGCCAAGATGTTGGATCTGGGTGTTATTGAACCCTCAACCAGTCCCTGGTCCAGTCCCGTGGTCCTTGTCCCCAAGGCAAGATCCCAGGCAGGTACCAAGGATTGGAGATTCTGTGTGGACTACCGAGGAGTCAATGCCGTCACCAAAACTGACGCGCACCCATTGCCCAGGGCTGATGAGCTCGTGGACACCATAGGTGCTGCCAAATTTGTGAGCACCTTTGACCTCACCTCAGGCTATTGGCAAATAGCTCTGATGGACCATGCCAAGGAAAAGACGGCGTTCTGAACACCAGAGGGACTCTACCAGTTTAGGGTCATGCCTTTTGGGTTCAAGATTGCCCCTGCCACCTTCCAGAGATTGTTCAATCATGCTCTCAGTGGGCTGGAAGCCTTTTGTGTGGCTTATTTAGACGACATTGCCGTCTACAGTTCCACTTGGGAAGAGCACTTGACACATCTGGGTAGAGTGTTGCAGGCCTTAAAGAGGGCTAACCTCACTATCAAGGCCACCAAGTGCCAGATAGCTCAGGGGAAAGTCACGTATCTTGGTCATGAGGTAGGAGGGGGTCAAATCCAACCTCTCCCCCAGTAAGGTACAGTATGTACAGGCCTGGGAGACTCCCACTACTCAAACCCAGGTGAGAGCCTTTTTGGGCCTTACCGGGTATTATTGCAATTTCATGGCGGACTATGGAACCATAGCTGCACCACTGACAGCTCTGACTTCACCCAAGCAGCCTAGGAAGGTCAATTGGACTGAAGACTGTCAGAGGGCCTTTGATGGCTTGAAAGAAAGTCTGTGTCGGGCACCGGTGTTGTGTGCGCCTGACTACAGCCGACCCTTTATCGTCCAGACGGATGCCTGCGACACCGGAATTGGAGCTGTCTTGTCCCAGTTAGATGACAAAGGGAGAGAACATCCTATCATATTCATCAGTAGACAACTGAAGGGTAGAGAACTTAGGTGGGCTACTGCTGAAAAGGAATGTTTTAGTATAGTTACGCCTTAGGCGCTTTAGGCCCTACCTTACGGGGTCTACCTTCAAGGTCCAAACAGATCATAAGCCCCTGAAGTGGCTTATGCAGATGAAGGGTGAAAAACCGAAACTGCTCAGGTGGTCCATTAGCCTGCAAGGGCTAGACCTCACCATAGAGCACAGACCAGGGAAGAGTCACGATAATGCAGATGGCCTTTCCAGAAGGTATGTTGACCGTCTGGATGAGGGTGTCTATCCCGTGGGAGATTAGGCACCCTCCACCTCAGTCTGGGGGGGGTGACTCTGATGCTGGAAATGCATCGGAGGGACAGGACCTCCGTATCCTTGTCCTTTACTGCTTTTTATCGTGTGTTCTGTCATGTTTTCCATGCAGGAGTTCATGTGGGACTCCTGGCGGTGCAGCTCTCTTTCTTTTGGTTTGGTGAACGGACCTGTGGGATACCCTTATGGCAAGTATATGGTGGGAGGCACAACAGTGTCACAAAGTGTATATTTAGGTCATTTCGCAAGGATATGGTTATTATGCTTCAGGGAGTTCATATAAAGCTTCAGGTGCAGCAGGGAGAATCTCGAGGCCACTCGAGATTCAAAAAATGGAACACCAAACACACACCAGCCGTTGCCAGCTGATTATCCTATGCTGCACTCCTAATGGGACAAAAGTCCCTGTGGTTATTTTTAGTGTCTCGTGAACCCAATCCCACTCCAGCCAGGAGAAGTTTTGAGTCATGAGAGACCACAATCTAAATGTAGTTATAATGCAACCAGCATTCACTGTCTTCATAAACTATTCATATGATCAACAAGATATGCAGAACATCTGTCTATCTGCTTGTCTACAGAGAAGCACCACAAAGCTGAGACAGAACAGTTTTATAAACAGATACAGTATTTTTATAGATGGCTTAGTTAATGTAACCAAAAATACATTCAGATTAACAACCACACCATTAATTAATAGTGTGGAAGTCATTAACAGCAAAAGTAGTAGTACATTGACAATATTCTGAGGCAATGACAGTATTCTGGGCTGAATCACAGTCCTCAAAAGCACCCAAATGTACTCAGAAGATTATTCATGAAGTAACACATTAAATTAAACAGGGAATTCATATGTGGCTAAGTACAACAAAGTAGCCACATTGGCTCGATTGTCCATCTGGGCAGTATAATTCTTTCTGCTCAGAGTCTCCTAAAACACAACCATGTGTGCTGACGCGTTTCAGATTACGCAACAATCCTTCTTCAGGGCGGGGTGTGTAATAGTTTCAAAATTGTTAATTAATTCCTCATTCCTGTGTATGTAGCAAAAACTGGAGTCAACCCGGAAGGAAGAAAAGTGCCTCTCCCCGGGTGAAATGAATGGTGATGAGCCGGGTTTTCTAGTGGGCAATGGCATTCAGAGATACGCAACTTCCAGTTCAACCGAGCAGCCCGTCGCTTATGGGTACCCATGGGTGGGGGTACAACCCTGTGCCCCTAGTGTATGTTTTTGGGCACCTGTGGGTGGCCCGCAGAGCAGGGTATGGGCTGGTGGCAGCTCCATGCTGAATTCGACAGGTGCGCGGAGTATCCTCCATTTTGGGAGACCCCGGCCCTGCCATTGGAATCAGTTGATTCCTGATGGAAAACAAGATGGCCCCGTGGCCTCTTGCTTTCTATTACCCATTACCTTGTTTTCCCAAAGTCCTGGGAAGCCCTGTAGCTGTCCCTTCCCCCTGACTGGCTGTTGGGTGGAAGTGCCATACATGGTGTTGTTGTGAAGGCCCGGCCAGACTGGCTGGAGCCTTCCCGGTGATGTATGTTGTGGGTACCTCCTGTGGGTGGGACCTGGGTGAATAGAGTGTGTGACAAATATGCATTCTGTGTTGTGGATGTCTAGTATCTGGTGGTTGACACAATGACTGAGACAGCCCTGCCCGAAACCGGTATGAATGCAGCTTGGAGTGTTGAATGGCTCGATACTTGTCCCAATACACATAACTTGTTGTGAGTGTCTGGAGAGAAGTGAATGGCCTGAATACCTCTTGTGCCTGATTGGCTGCCTGCCTGCATGAATGCCCGTAGTTGTGATTGGATGCTTGAGTGTGACCCAGCGGAATGAATGGGAGATCAACAGTATATCTGGGGACCTCTCACTGCTAGGAATCGTGTTCAGAAGCTGAAGTCCACTACGACGAGTAACTGGAGTAACTGACGCTTGACCTTGAAGCTCTGCTGGACGAGAAGAAATGCTGTGGCTCTTCTTCACAATCTGAAAGCTGCTGTGCCTCCAAGGACTGACCCAGAGAGGACCTGGTAAGGCGAACTCTTCCCGAGCTACGAGGGACCATCGTGCACAGCTGATCTTTGCCAACGCTCCCTGGTAGACAGACCTTCGACAGGCTGCCGACCCGATACGGGGACTGCTGCGGAACTCCAAGGAGAAGCATTCGGACTGTTGTCCGCCACTGTCGACGACCGGAGCCGCCGTGCTCCCGTTTGCCTAAGAACTCCCATTGATCAACGGACGCTCTCGCCGGCATCGTCATCCGCTTGTCTCCCGCTGGAGAAGGCCCGACCGTTGATGCACCAAGGAGTATCCACCGGTGGGTTTCCCGCTACCTAAAGACCACAGAGACGCCAACGACTCGACGCCCTTGCTGGGCCACCGTTCTTCATCATCTCTTTGTGGTCCAGAACTATCGTCACCGAGGTGCCCCGCACGCCTCTTCCATGCAGGACGCCAACGCTCTGTTGTCGATGAGCACCGCTAGGAACGAAGCTGCCACTTCCCTGCCGTAGTTCACCCTGTTCACCGTCGGACGTTCGACGACCCGTGACTCCCGCCTTAAAGGGAGGGCACTCAAGAAGGGCCATTGATTCCCCGACACCTAACGCTGAGTTCCTCGACACCTCTCGACGGTCCGTGACTCGTGCCTGAAAGGGAGTCTCTCAAGAAGGATCGGTCGACAGATCGTTGGAGAACTCTACTCCACCAGGTACATTGGGGGGGTAAAACCTTAATAGGAAGAAGTGAGACTATTGAACATATGGACTGGGCTTGTGCTATATATCTTTATTTACAGGTTGTCCAGGTGGGGGGATCTTCACACAGAACTGTGCCTCGTGGTAGGGGTCAGTATTCTGCCTACTGTTTCAACCATCTTGCGTTCCTGCTGGTTTCCTCGCTATTGATCTGTGTGACATGTTAACCGTACAGTTGATGCACTTCAATGAGATTTGATAACATTAGTGGTACCACTTTAGAATTGTATATATTTATCATTATTGACTTCCGAGTACAAAGTGCTTTATTGTGATCGTGTACATACCTTTGAATATTAATTATATAAAGACTGTGTTTTCAGTAATACAGTGTGTGGACATTCCTTTGTGGGGGTTCGGGGACTACACTGTACCAGCCCGCATCACCTCCTGAGAAGCTAGGCCTTGATTGCTCGTCCATTGCTACCTTATAGAGAATCTTGGCTGGGGTCTTCTGAGCCTCTCCTCTACCATATAGAGAGCAGAAGTACAGACACCCCCTACCAGTCTTTACACTACCCACGCCCAGATGGCTAAGGAACCACCCTGCTAAACACCCAAAACTGCACATCACTCTCAAACAAACTCACGAGCCCCAATATTCTCCAACACTCAACAACACGAACACTGGACCCTGCCCATCTGGAAACAATAAGCATGCAGTGTACAAAACAAAACACACCCAGAAAGCACACATGCACAGACTCTAGTTACTCCTGGTTCTGCATGCATCAACCCACCCCACTTTACCTTAGAGATCCATGGGAGCCCCCGGAGACCATGGAAATGGCAGCAGTGTGCAGTATAAATAACTTAACATAATATACCATTTCCATCCCCCAAACAGGAATGGAAATGCGTTTTTTTTCCTTTGGGAATTTCGCAGAGATGGGCCCTTTAATGGTCCGTCTTGGTGAAATGTGCATGCAGCAATCACATGGTTGCCTGGAACCTGTCATACATTAGTGTCTGGAGCATGCTAATATATGCAAGGGGGCTTAACAAAAATGCTCAGGTCAATTGGTTAATATGGTGATCTGAGAAATTCAGAAATCAGCAAAATAAAATGGAGTTCACTTGCTGCGCTCCTTTCATTTGCGCTGCTCTTTGGTAACCTGGCCCAATGTCTGACTATACTATCACATGAGCAAATAATGATTCAATGTTTCTTCTTGTTGGAGAAGGATACCTCAATGGTTAAATTATTTGCTAAACTCTTGTTCATTAGAAGGTGACATTTGCATAGAAATATGTAATTACAAAGGCTTTAATAAATTACACAGTTACATACATTGTTTTTCTATGATAATACTTGTTTTACTATGAACTATACAAGGTAAATGTTACTTTGCAGACTTAATACTGCTATCTTTTCACTGTCTTTGACAGGGTCATTCTCTTATCATTGATGTCTGGGATTTGCCCTGCAGCCTCTTACATAAAGGGGGGAGGGGTTGTGACAGCTGTGCATCCACTCATCCCCTATTCCACTGATACAACGACCTTACTTTTGCTCCTTAAGTAACCCCCTCTTATAGGAGGAGAAGCCCTGCTAACCCACGTTACCGGACCAACATGACTTCCTGCTCCCTTGCGCAGCCCCTTGCAATATGAGGAGAGGCTCTCCCAGTCTGCATATACTTGCCAACATGTCTTAATTGTTACCTGATGTAGCCGCTTGTATCTAGAGGCGAGGCTTTCCCAGCCGGTATATTCGAGTGTCAATACTGAACTGTACCTATGTGTAATTACCACTCCCAGTCCTGCATTGAGGCTGAACCCTACCTACATGTAACTACCTAATGTAACCCTCCCAGTCTTGGCTGTGACTGAACAGCATTTATATGTATCTACCTAATGTGACACCCAGCTCTACGTTGGGAATGAACTGTACCTACATGCAACTACCTAATGTGACCTACCCAGCACTGCACTGGGACTGAACTGTACCTACATGCAACTACCTAATGTGACCTACCCAGCACTGCACTGGGACTGAACTGTACCTACATGCAACTACCTAATGTGACCTACCCAGCACTGCACTGGGACTGAACTGTACCTACATGCAACTACCTAATGTGACCTACCCAGCACTGCACTGGGACTGAACTGTACCTACATGCAACTACCTAATGTGACCTACCCAGCACTGCACTGGGACTGAACTGTACCTACATGCAACTACCTAATGCGACCCATCCAGCCTTGCACTTGGACTGAACTGTACCTACATGGAACTACCTGATGTGACCTACCCAACACTGCACTGGGACTGAACTGTACCTACATGCAACTACCTAATGGGACCCACCCAGCCTTGCGCTGTGCATGAACTGTACCTACATGCAACTACCTAATGTGACCCATCCAGCCTTGCACTGGGACTGAACTGTACCTACATGCAACTACCTAATGTGACCCATCTCTGCATTGGGAATGAACTGAACCTACATGTAACTACCTAATGCGACCCATCCAGCCTTGCACTTGGACTGAACTGTACCTACATGCAACTACCTAATGTGACCCCCAGCACTGCACTGGGACTGAACTGTACCTACATGCAACTACCTAATGTGACCCATCCAGCCTTGCACTGGGACCGAACTGTACCTACATGCAACTACCTAATGTGACCCACCCAGCCTTGCGCTGTGACTGAACTGTACCTACATGCAACTACCTAATGTGACCCGCCCAGCACTGCACTGGGGCTGAACTGTACCTATATGCAAGTACCTAATGTGACCTACCCAGTAATGCACTGGGACTGAACTGTACCTACATGCAACTACCTAATGTGACCCACCCAGCCTTGCGCTGTGACTGAATTGTACCTACATGCAACTACCTAAAGTGACCTACCCAGCTCTGCACTGGGACTGAACGGTACCTAAATGCAACTACCTAATGTGACCCATCTAACCTTGCGCTGTGACTGAACTGAACCTATATGTAACTACCTAATGTGACCCACCCAGCACTGCACTGGGACTGAACTGTACCTACATGCAACTACCTAATGTGACCTACCCAGCATTGCACTGGGACTGAACTGTACCTACATGCAACTACCTAATGTGACCTACGCAGCATTGCACTGGGACTGAACTGTACCTACATGCATCTACCTAATGTGACCCATCCAGCCTTGCGCTGCGACTGAACTGTACCTACATGCAACTACCTAATGTGACCCATCCAGCCTTGCACTGTGCCTGAAATGTACCTACATGCAACTACCTAATGTGACCTACCCAGCTCTGCCTTGGGACTGAACTGTACCTACATGCAACTACCTAAAGTGACCTACTCAGCACTACACTGGGACTGTACCTACATGCAACTACCTAATGTGACCCATCCAGCCTTGCACTGTGCCTGAAATGTACCTACATGCAACTACCTAATGTGACCCATCCAGCCTTGCACTGTGCCTGAAATGTACTTACATGCAACTACCTAATGTGGCCCCCAGCACTGCACTGGGACTGAACTGTACCTACATGCAACTACCTAATGTGACCCACCCAGCCTTGCGCTGTGCCTGAACTGTACCTACATGCAACTACCTAATGTGACCCATCCAGCCTTGCACTTGGACTGAACTGTACCTACATACAACTACCTAATATGACCTACCCAGCTCTGCGTTGGGACTGAACTGTACCTAAATGCAACTACCTAAAGTGACCTACCCAGCACTACACTGGGACTGAACTGTACCTACATGCAACTACCTAATGTGACCCATCCAGCCTTGCACTGTGCCTGAAATGTACCTACATGCAACTACCTAATGTGACCCATCCAGCCTTGCACTGTGCCTGAACTGTACCTACATGCAACTACCTAATGTGACCCATCCAGCCTTGCACTGGGACCGAACTGTACCTACATGCAACTACCTAATGTGACCCACCCAGCCTTGCGCTGTGCCTGAACTGTACCTACATGCAACTACCTAATGTGACCCATCCAGCCTTGCACTTGGACTGAACTGTACCTACATGCAACTACCTAATGTGACCCATCTAACCTTGCGCTGTGACTGAACTGTACCTACATGCAACTACCTAATGTGACCCGCCCAGCACTGCACTGGGGCTGAACTGTACCTATATGCAAGTACCTAATGTGACCTACCCAGTAATGCACTGGGACTGAACTGTACCTACATGCAACTACCTAATGTGACCTACCCAGCACTGCACTGGGACCGAACTATACCTACATGCAACTACCTAATGTGACCCACCCAGCCTTGCGCTGTGACTGAATTGTACCTACATGCAACTACCTAAAGTGACCTACCCAGCTCTGCGCTGGGACTGAACGGTACCTAAATGCAACTACCTAATGTGACCCATCTAACCTTGCGCTGTGACTGAACTGAACCTATATGTAACTACCTAATGTGACCCACCCAGCACTGCACTGGGACTGAACTGTACCTACATGCAACTACCTAATGTGACCTACCCAGCATTGCACTGGGACTGAACTGTACCTACATGCAACTACCTTATGTGACCCACCCAGCACTGCACTGGGAGAGAACTGTACCTACATGCATCTACCTAATGTGACCCATCCAGCCTTGCGCTGCGACTGAACTGTACCTACATGCAACTACCTAATGTGACCCATCCAGCCTTGCACTGTGCCTGAAATGTACCTACATGCAACTACCTAATGTGACCTACCCAGCTCTGCCTTGGGACTGAACTGTACCTACATGCAACTACCTAAAGTGACCTACTCAGCACTACACTGGGACTGTACCTACATGCAACTACCTAATGTGACCCATCCAGCCTTGCACTGTGCCTGAAATGTACCTACATGCAACTACCTAATGTGACCCATCCAGCCTTGCACTGTGCCTGAAATGTACTTACATGCAACTACCTAATGTGACCCCCAGCACTGCACTGGGACTGAACTGTACCTACATGCAACTACCTAGTGTGACCCACCCAGCCTTGCGCTGTGCCTGAACTGTACCTACATGCAACTACCTAATGTGACCCATCCAGCCTTGCACTTGGACTGAACTGTACCTACATACAACTACCTAATGTGACCTACCCAGCTCTGCGTTGGGACTGAACTGTACCTAAATGCAACTACCTAAAGTGACCTACCCAGCACTACACTGGGACTGAACTGTACCTACATGCAACTACCTAATGTGACCCATCCAGCCTTGCGCTGTGCCTGAACTGTACCTACATGCAACTACCTAATGTGACCTACCGAGCTATGCGTTGGGACTGAACTGTACCTACATGCAACTACTTAATGTGACCTACCCAGCTCTGCGTTGGGACTGAACTGTACCTACATGCAACTACCTAATGTGACCTACCCAGCACTACACTGGGACTGAACTGTACCTACATGCAACTACCTAATGTGACCTACCGAGCTATGCGTTGGGACTGAACTGTACCTACATGCAACTACTTAATGCGACCTACCCAGCTCTGCGTTGGGACTGAACTGTACCTACATGCAACTACCTAATGTGACCTACCCAGCACCACACTGGGACTGAACTGTACCTACATGCAACTACCTATTGTGACCCATCCAGCCTTGCGCTGTGCCTGAACTGTACCTACATACAACTACCTAATGTGACCTACCGAGCTATGCGTTGGGACTGAACTGTACCTACATGCAACTACTTAATGTGACCTACCCAGCTCTGCGTTGGGACTGAACTGTACCTATATGTAACTACATAATTGTGACCCAGCCAGCCTAGCGCTGTGATCAAATTGTACCACCTGTAACTTCCAAAGTTGAATATGCACTTTCTGTAACTAGTGCCTGGATACCTCTGGGTTTTGTACGCTGAAAAAAATGTCAAAAATAAATAAATACTGAGCAGTTAATTGCAAGGTAAGCAGTGTCTGTATATATTTCAAGCATTTGGAATAAGAAAGGCACATTTCCCAAAAGATGCCCTACACTGCAATTTGACAAATAAAGAGCCCTTCTTTCCCCTTGCTCCAGATTCTGGGGGGATAAATCATATGGTATCCCCCCTGCCTAAAATTGTGGGGGGGATTTATGCCCCCTACCCCCCCCCCCCATTTCCTATGCCCATGACATGGACTCTGCAATGGAAAAAGGTTGACAATTGTGCGTCTACAAAGACACATCATAGAGGCCTGTGCAATCTATGGATTAAACTTAGATATTGTTCTAATACCACTAATACCTCTCATTCCTTCTGATACAAATATGCCTTTCAAATTCAAAAGAAGACAATTTCTTATACGTTTAACCTTATCAATGACCATTGATAAGTCACAGGGACCTACGCCCCCTTCCTGGAAGTGATGACTGATAATTCCAATATTTAAGAAGAGCGACAGAAATGACTTTATGAATTACTGAATTGAACTTTAACATATGCTAGAACGGTATATGTTACGCCGGGAACAGCTAGTTATAGTATAAATCTCTGTTGCAATGTCACAAGTAGGCAATGATTAAGATATTTCCGTTATGAATGCTATACTACTGTGATATCACGGCAGAGGATTATGGAATCCATAATCAACTCCTATGATGATACAGCCTCTTCTCTCATTTTCAGCTTGCTTTGGAGTGACGGGAGCGCAAGGCTGATATTCTTTTGGTATATAGTTCTCTCGTATCAACCCAATATTTCCCTCACTTTACTGCTTCATGGGGACAGTGCAAGAGATGTGAAAGCGATGCAGGGGCACACACAACAACATTTTAAATGGGTAGCTTTCAGCTACAGGGTTTATTCCACCCGGAAGTTCCAAATGACATCATCTCAAGTCAAGCCTCACTCATGTTGTCAATCAGATGCCTTTGGGAACTGTGAGCATGCGGATGGCCACCACGGACTAACCACTGCCAGAGGCCCACATGCAACACTCACACGTGATATCTACTGAACTTCCTGTCCCCGCAAACGCCTGCCTCCCTAACCCCAATGTCACTTCCCTAGGAAATGGCCATAACGTCGGCCAGCCCACACAACAGTGTTGCGAGGTGATGACATCTCCCCCTTTTTAGAGCAATGGGTCACTCACTGTTTGTTACCCCATTTCCTCGATCAGACTGTGGGGTTTCATGCAACACCTCTGTGGCCTCACAGGAATGAAAGACGTCGGCGAAAGCGAGGACTCACCCCCACGTCCACCATCTTCATCAGACGATTCCCCATCACCAAGGTATGGTTCATCTGAATCTCTCTCATCCAGAATTTCGTAGGGGTGTTCCCACTGCTGCTCTAGCTGGCTCACAGCCTACTTAAAGTGTGACACGTTTTCGCATCACCAACAAATGTCCATCCCCACTGGCAGTGATAATGGTGCCTTTCATGTGCGTCACTGTCAGATGACCTGGTGCAAAAGTGGCATCTTCCTTCTGACTTTTTGGTTGGCGTATCAACACCTGATCTCCGGGCTCCAGAGTAGATTTGTGGGCCTGCCTCTGGGCGTCGACTCTATCCTTCATCTTTCTCTTTCTTCCCGGTCCTTGTCTCTTGCTTGCTTTTCTAGCGCAGTGGGTGGTGCCAGATTCGGACCTTCCGGTAACCTCGTCTTGACCAGTCTCCTGAATACCAGATCAGCAGGACAAATCCCGGGAGTGCGATGTGGGGCATGTTGGTATTCCCTCAGCAGCTTATAGAGGCACTGCTCGAAGGGCTTGTTGATAATGGTAGCTATCTGTAAAGTCCTTTTGATGCTTGCCATAAACCTCTCAACAATGCTGTTTGCTTGAAGCCATCATGGGGTTTTCTTCCTGTGCTGAAACCCCATGTACCGTGCAAAATTTGTAAAGTCATGGCTGATGAAAAGCGGGCCATTGCCTGACTTTATGACCCTCGAGACTCCATATGTGGACAGCGTGCGGTCCAGCACTGGGATCACGCATGTGGCAGCCGTGCTCTCGACCCACTGAGCTTCAGGGAACTGAGAATGTTCGTCTATCAGCACGAGGGCATAGACACCACTGCGGAGGGGGCCAAAGACGTCCACTGCCAGTTCGCCCCACACGTTTTCAGGGAGTGGGGACATCTGCAGCGGATTGGGGTGTGGGGGCGGGGCCACCTGCGCACACGATGGGCACCCTCCTACCATTTCTTCCACTATGGCGTCAAATCAGGGGAACCACACTTTTTGACATAGTAGGCACTTTATTGATACCACCCCCCGGTGGCCTTCGTGCACCAGCCAGACTGTCTTTTCTTGTAGAGTCTCTGGAATAACCACCTTACAACCCTTAAAGACAATGTGATCATCGACAATGGACAGTTCATCCTTGGCCAGGTCCAGACACCTAATGTCGTCTTGGATAGACTTGCTCTCGAGTTTAGCTTGTTGTTTAAGATGTACCCGTCTTCTGACTGGATACAGTGCCTGACAATACGAACAGCTTGATCCTGCTGCAACGCAGCAATGAGATTGGACCATCCTACTGGAAGAGGCTGTAGGTGATGAACAACTTAGTTGATATAGACATCTGCTATGGATGGCCCTGCTCGAGCCAGGCCGGTGGGGTGACGGGACAGATAGTCCGCCAGGTTGTCTTCTTTGCCCGGCTGATGTTTGATGTCAAACTTGTAATCTTGCAGGCATAGCCCCCATCTAGCAATCCTGGAGGGCATCCTGGCCTTAGGGTCTCCATAGATCATCAAAAGGGCTTGATGGTCCGTCACGACCGTGAATGCCTTCCCATAAAGAAATAAATGGAAATATGCACAGGCCCATACCACTGCCAGTCTCTCTTTCTCTGCCTGGGAGTAGGCCTGTTCTGTGGTTGTGAGGCTCCTACTGGCGTAGGCCACGATGAATAAGTTGGCTGGGTCAGCCTGGTCTTTCGGCATCAGAATGTCTCCCAGCCCCTCAGGACTGGCGTCCACTAATACCTCGGTCTTCCACTGCACGTCAAAGTATACCATGTCCTCGGGCCAGGCGATGTTGTTGCAGATAGTCTCATATGCTCTTTGGCAGTCATCGGACCACTCAAATGGTTGGTCTTTGCGGTTGAGCATCAGCTGAGGGTTGCTGGTGGTTGCATAATCCTTGGGGTATCTCAAGCAGTAGCTTGCCAAACCCAGGAAGGATCGTAATTCCGACGTGTTTTGGGGAGGTTGCGCGGTATTGATTGCTGCCACTTTGTCCGGATCAGGCCTCATCCCCTTTTTAGAGAACACGTGTCCGAAGAAACGTAGTAACCCTTTTCCAAACTCGCACTTGGCCTGGTTGAGCGTAAAGCCTGCTGCCTCCAGTGCGGCACACGCCCTGTGCAATGCTACATCGTGTTCCTCTTTAGTCTTCCCGAATACTAAGACATCGTCCGAGTAGTTTAGGCAGTTAGGTACGTGCTGTATGACCTTGTGTATTTCTTCTTGAAATATCTCAGCTGCTGACGAGATGCCGAAACTGAGTCTCGTATATTGAAACAGCCCCAGGTGTGTCACGAATGTCGTGATGTATCGTGACTCAGGCGCAATCTCAATCTGATGGTACCCTTTCATGAGATCAAGCTTGGAAAACACCTTCGCTCCATGGAGTTGGTGAATCATGTCAGTGATCCTTGGCGCCTGGTGTCGCTCCTGTGCAATTGCTTCATTGGCCCTCCACAGGTCCATGCACAGTCGTATGGACCCGTCCAGGGACTTCTTTGGCACTGGGAAACACCCAGGACGTGGGACCAGTGACTGGTTTGATCACCTGTAGTTGGATGAGTTTGTCTAACTCTTCCTCGACTTGCCTCTGTATGTTGACGGTATGCTGCGATAATGTTGGGCTACTGGGTGAACCTCCGGGTTGATGTGTAGTTGGATCTTCCTATACTTTAACTTTCCCAGTCCTTTAAGTAACTTTGTAAAAAAGCTGCTTCCACTGCTTCCGGCCTGGCAAAGTACTTGTGGGCCATCAGCTGATATAAGATGTGGTCTCGGCCCATGTCGACTGCTGTCCTGAAGCTGAGTATACAGCCATTGTTGGTCTCCATCTTTAGTACATGCAACGTGATTTGTGCCATGTGCATCTTATGTGTGCACCAGGCCATGATGGTGCCCTTGCAGGGTAGTGGCGTGGTCAACCTGTATGGATTAATGTCTACTGTTGCCTTTCTCAGCTTTAGGGGCCGGGCAAGAGCATTGTATGCCTCCTCGCTGTGGATGTTAACAGTGGCCCCTGTGTCGATGAGGAATTTCAGCGGGGTATCATTGACTTTTAGCATGAGAACAGTGCTGTGTTGGGCGGCGGTGTCATTGTTGAGCGCCCATACATAACCCTTCTTCCATTGATCTTCGCCTGACGATGGGGATTCGCTGCTTCAGGAAGACCACATCTCTATGTAGCAGACGAATTGTCTCCTCCCACTGCGTCTAGACCTCTCTGGTGGCCGCCTCTCCTCTCGGGTATACGTGCTACGGCATTCTCGGTCCTCCCGCCTTTGACTCCTCGGTTCAACTACCTGCCTGTTGCCTGGCAGGCTCAGTCGAGCGCTCCTACACCGTTCTTGGAGTCTTTGTCGGCTGGGTGCATGGGCTGGAGCATACTTGCAGACAGCTCTGAAGTGATCCATGCCTCTGCCCGCTTACCGCTGCTGCCCCAGGGTGGGGCATTCACCCATGTGTGGGTATTCATACCCGCACCTGAAACATGTAGCCTCCGAGCACTTGCCCGTTTGACTGGATATTGAGGATAGTGTTACGCTCACCTGGCTCCCACAGGGGTGTCGGTTGGACCCGGACAGCTGCGGGCTCCACCCACGTGATGCGTAGTGCAGCGATGACTGACTGGATCTGCCCTCCTAATCTTGTCTGCTTAACCCGTAGAAATATTCTCCTGCAAGTGGAGAGATGGATTTAGCCACTTGTGGATTCAAGTGATGGCACCCCCACAGTCCTCCCCAACTAATCACCTCCAAAATGCCCTCACAGCAATCTCACCTTATATTCTTGAAAGATAAGCTCTCCATCCTGCGTGGATTTGCAGAGGCGCGTCGATTCCAGTTACTTCACTGGTTTGAAGGCTCGGGAGAGTTCCGGAGAGTATTGACTCTGAGGTCCTGGTGAGGACCAGTAAGTATTAAGTTCATAGAGTTCAATATGTCCGATGTTCACTCTTGTTCCCCCCTTCCTTTCTTGTCTTGCAGCTGGCTCGTGAAAAGATGCTCTTGTGGCAGCTGATGGCGCTCAGGTAAGAGTTTGTATTACCCGGCGCTGTCCGGTAAATGTTGCACGTGGAAAACGTGTTGTTTTGTCTCTCTTTACAGATGCGGCACGTGAAAATATGGAGAGTCACAAAAGGATGCCTCCGGTGGTAAATCAGGTAAGTCTATGGTGGTAAGAATTATATTTGTTGGTTCCCTCGGTTCACCTTGTGGTTTTCTTTTGTCTCCTAGGTGCCGAAGTTCGGCGAAGAAATGATGGAGGCAGCGCCGACCCGAAGGATGCTGTGAAGACTGGTGAGTATGGCGCGGCGCTGCATCTGGAGGTGCTGCGTGTGCAAAAATGATGTTCTTTACAGGTCCGGAGACGAGATGTATCTAGAATCAGGTGTGGAATAGAAATAAGTTAGTTTTCTAACCTTGTCCCTTTCTTTCCTCTTTGTTTTAGGAGCTCCGGATTCGAGGCGGGCGTGGCAGAAGACTGGATGCAGGCTGCAGGCACGGTGAGCGTTACATTGCTGGATGCAGAATAACGCGAAGCGTGTGTTGCTGGTCGGGTGTGGTTTAAATAGCCTCAAAAGTAGTCCCAGGTAAGAAGTCCCTAGAACCACACCCGAGTAAAAAATAGTCCCTGTAGAAAAATAGTCCCTTTCAGGCTTCATGTTGGATTGGAGTCATTTGCAGCATGGTCTGCCTGAGGTAAGTAATGACTATGAGCCTGGTGCCTTAGGCACCAGGACTGAACCCAGATAGCCCCTAGCCGGGGCTGCTGAGGTTTTACTAAATGTCTAGATGCCTGCTCCCAGGGCTGATGGGCTTGGTCCGGATGCCTGGGGGTAGGCATCATGACAGATAGTTTATTTAGGATGTGAGGGTCTGCCGATTTGTGCTGGATGGTGATTTTCCCCAGGCTGTCGAGCTGGGGCTCCAAAGCCGCCTCCACCTGTGCTAGTGTGAGAATCTCCTCCAGTGACCTTTGTTTCTGAAGTAACTTTTTCTGAAGGATCGCTACTCGCAGCCATCGATCACCTGAGACTGTAGGGCTTCCTCATTGGAGTAACGGTGGAATTCGCAATATTTGAGTTTGATGCAAAGTCTCATGACAAAGTTGTTGAGGGATTCATCTTTGTCCTGTCGCATGGTATGAAAGATGTGCTTTTCATAATCGATGTTGGTGTGAGGGGCAAAGTATTCTGATAGCTTGCCATGCAGGTTGCCGTACGATGCCGTACGAGATCAAAAGGGTGGGGCAGGTGGGGTACTTGTGATACACCCCCTGCAGCTTGTACCGTACTGGCAGCGCCTCCTGACGCACCTTCCGCAGATGTAGAGGACACCTCCTGATAAGACATGGCGGCCAAGAAGACTCCTTGGGGAGGGGAGGCAGAGACAGGGCTGGCCTATATGCAGGAAGTGCGCCGACGCACGTATTAAATGCCAGACGGCATCCTCCAGGCCCCTCGGCTGCAGCACTCTGCTCCGGCAGGGACTCCACTCAGCCCTGTGGGGGCTCGTAAATTACTTTGTCGCCATTGTGAGCATGCGGATGGCCACCATGGACTATCCGCTGCCACACGCAACACTCACATGCGTGGCAACACAAATGAAGGCACGGACACTGGAGCTGCAGCACATGTCTCTCTTTATTCTCGACGTGATATCTACTGAACTTCCCGTCCCCCAAAAGCCCGCCTCCCTAACCCCAACGTCACTTCCCTAGGAAATGGCCATAACGTCGGCCAGCCCACACAACGGTGTGGCGAGGGCCATGACAGGAACCTCTTTGTAAAAATGTATCCCCTAGTTCAGGTGTCTGCCACTTGCAGCTCTCCAGATGTTTTGGACTGTGGCTCCGATGTTCCCTCACCATTGATTATGCTGGGGGAGGGAGATGGAGGTTGTAGTCCATAACATCTGCGGATCCAAAGGCTACAGATCATAGCCCCTTGTTGATAGCTCGATAGCATCGATAATTCTACATACAATGCAATATCTAAAGCATGCACTTTATTTTCTTATTACAGTTTACTGATGACATCCCAATTTACCTCTACTAGGAACATTACAATACTAGTCATCTTAAATTAAGCCATAATGGCAGGCTTTAATGAGGGCACTAGGCCATTATCACCCTGTACCAACCACCAATCAGCAATAACCAACCCGGTATAATGTATGAGGTGTACATAAGATCTGGTTTGAATATTTACTTTGCTGACTTGCGTACTCTTTTCTCAAGAAGACCATCTGTATTATCCAATAATTGTCTCCAGACATCGTTATTTCAATTTCAATGCATTCTTATTTTGACCTGGTAAAGCCCACATAACAGCACACAATGTTCCGGGTCATTATCAGCCCTTGCTCAAGTGCTGCAATACAAACACAAAATAAAACATAAAATATTATTACATCTTCAAACATTTTCTACATTATGGCACTTAGTTACGAATTAAGCAATAAGCCCCGAGCAGGGGGGGGGTTACCGCTTCAGGTAATGCCCTGTGCCCATAGTTACAGGCCCCGGGGCATTACCTGAAGCGGTAATGCCTCCCCGCTTCAATTACCCAAAATATTATTCCCACTTATAATATCGCCTATGGCCGTTCCTGTCGACCATATATAGGGCGATATTATTGGTGGGGATAATATTACCTGATACCGGTTATAGGCCTTGAGAGAAAGCATAAAGAAATCCAGGGAAAGGAAATGGGGAAAGGGCGGGTAGTCGAGGCCAGAATGTAGATGAGTTTGTTTGTAGAGGATTGGAGCATGAAGCCCTGAATGGCCATGCACTACAGAGTTTATTAGCATGAAGAACGTTCAGGTGTGCAGATTATTAATTCCATGTTATAAAAATACTTAAATAATAAGGCACTTTTATCAAAACATCTTATTGTCATTCAAATGTTTATCTAGTTATCAAAAATAATCTTTCCTAATGTAAACATACTATAACTGTGCACCAAATACATATCCACCTTATATGTTCTAGGCAAACAGCATTTACAAAACCACCAGATATATGCTTGACCGTATGTCAATATGGCAAGATGCAGTTACACAAACTTCAAACAAATACCAAAGCATTAAAACATTCTCAAACGAAAACCTACACGTTCACATGTTCCATGCTCATTGTGCTTCTTCAGGTCATCACATTTACAATACACTTAAACCAATGCAATTTAAACTTAAATGCAATGTTCCCTGAACTATATCCCTCAGAAATTAAAATTCACTCCAATGTGACAAGAATATAGGAGACAAAACAGAGAGAAGGGAAACAATAAATTATTGTGTAAATGTTACTCAAATCACAGTATTATACATACATCTGCTATAAGAATATGGCATGGCTTCCACAAAACCCCTCTTTTTGCTGTATCTCAATTCATAGTATCTTCCAATTGTTGATTGCACCTCAATCTTAAATGATCTTTGATAACAGCCATGTTTCAGTGTGTTTAGCATGTTCCTTTTAACTGAGTGACTACGCATACCGTAGACTTTGATCAATGCTGATTTGCATCATAGCTGTCACCCAAATTCCACTCACTTCTGTCTGCTTTGAAAAGCAGTCTGAAGGGTATTGCTGAATTTATTGGTCTCAAGGTAGTTGGGATTCTATTGAATATGAAATGCGTAAAAGGTTTGGAGTAGTTGGAAAGAAGAGAGAGAGGTCGATATTTGGCCGACTGTTAGGATCAGCAGATGTTCTTTGCGGATAGGAAGGAGGGTCGCCACTCTGCTAGAGTAAATTCCAGAATCAAGAGAGATGTTCAGTAGGAGGGAAAAGTAGGAGCGGGTAATGGGTGCAAGGACTTTGAGCGTCTGGGGGGCAAAGTGGGCAGTGAGAGCACAAGATGGGTTTGCTGCCATTTGAATGTGAACCAGCTGGTTGTATACGAATTGTTCGTATTACAATTGTCCGAATGACAATTGACCTTCTGCACAATTGACCAAATATAAATGGTCAATTAGGATAAATATGCGGGGGGAAGACCCCCTGCAACCCCTAACCCAATCCACCCCCCCCAATCCCCCATCCAATCACCTTATATTATTATTACCCCAACCTAACCCATTATATATATATATATGACCATATGGTCAATTGTGCTGAAGATCAATTTGGACCACTACAAAACGGTCAATTGTGTCATTCGAGCAATTGTACTCGTACAATTCGGGTAATACCAACCGGCTCACTAGGAGAGGTTGGAGTGAGGTACCGGGGGAAACTTTGAGATGCAATATAAGAGGATGCAGAGGAGAGGAAAGAGTGTGATTTAGGAGAGTAGTAAGGGTGTCCACGATTTTGGAGATTTTGGAGGTGGAGTTCCAAAATCTTTGGTAGCTAGGAGGAGAAGGTTGAGTATAGGGAATGGCTCAGCATGGCTTTAACGGTACAGAATAGATTGTGAGTGTGAGGCCCTAGAGACCCGACGAGGATTGTATAGTAGTTGGATTTTGCAGAGTCTATGGTTTACGAGAGGGACGACAGGGAATATTCATATGAAGCAGAGGGGCTAGGGTTGATTGTGAGGTCAATGGAAAAGGGGTTAAGAAGATGAAAATGAGCTCTAGTGAGCTGACTCAGCCATGTGAGGGTAGGTTGTGGAGGCTGACCAGGGAGTGGTCAGAGAGAGTTGAGTAATGTTCGAGATACTGGGAAGAGGAGATGTTAGGGAGTTTGAAGTCATCCAATAACACGATGGGCAAGAAGATGAGGAGAAGGTTAAGACCAGTAAAGAAACAGTTCAGTGTTCTTGGGGGTAGCAGATAAAAAGCAAAGTGACCACCATATTAGCCAAATATATTCAGGGATGTCATTCCGCCAAAATGCCAGGTGTAGCGGAAGTGACATCACGGGACCCTTGACCTCGCCGGAAGTGATGTCATTTGACCCCACCCCGAAGTTACATCACGGGAAGCAAAGGAACTCAACCTTTCACCCCTTGACAAAAGAGGAAGTGGCATCAAATAGCATTGTTTCTAAGTACACTACAATAAAAATGGTTACTATATCACTGTAATGTGTTATACTTTTCATACAAAAATGGATCACCATATGCATTGTTAACATCAGTGTGTATAGGCCCGTACTACCAAATTACTGTGAATGCAAGCAGATATCCAAGGCCAAATGATGATGTGTTATTATATAGCGCTTACGCTTAAGTGCTTTATATAGAACAAATATACATACAATATCACCCAACCTGTGTTGGTACTCATTTATAGACATCAGAAGGATGAAAGTCTGAGTTGGCCTTGCTGGGATTCAAACCTGAAACCTGCAGATCACACACATATCACAATGAGCGGTCAACCTATTGAGCTATCTTGCCAGCTGTAGCTGTTATACCGGTTATAGTAAAATGAGCAACTTCATGTCTGAATGTTCTCAAAGTCAGAAAGCAAATTACACTGGGCCTCATTAATACCCTGGCGGAGTGGGTTTACGCCAGCGGTATTCGCGGCGGACCCGTCCGCCCTACTACGAGTTCCCGTAGCGCCATGGAGCGTTTTCCGCCTGGTTTTTCCGGGCGGAGAAATCCATGGCGCTACGGGACCTTGTTGTTAATTACGCCACCGTATTTTACGGTGGCGTAATTAACGCCTTCCCCACTCCCATTATACCCTATGGGGCAAAAATGGGAATGGGGAAGGGTAAAATGGGGAATGGGGATTTACCGCCCCACCAAGGTCGGAATGGGGCGGTAAATCCGCCAACCCCCATGGCGCTATCGGCAGCTTTCCGCCGTGCTCCATGGTGCATATTGCGCCACGATTTCCGCCAGGGTCGTAATGAGGGCCACTGTCTAGTGGATACCAATAAACTGCTGATATTTAACAGCAGACCAGTTCATCTGTAGGTCTGGTGAAAAGCTGGCCACATGTCAAGCCTGCATGGATCTACTTTTCAGGCTTCAGGGGTTGGCAAATACATACCATTGGAAGGGTTCATAAGTGTGTGTTAAAGAATTTAGAGTAGCGCAGGGAAAGCAGCGCACTCACACGGCATCCCGTACTCCGGGCACTCGTTACCTCATACATGCAAACAAACATCCAGAACAGCATGCCAGGGAGATAGGAAAGATAGGGACATTACAACAAAGCATTCATTGTGGCACAATGAAATCAAGGGCCACTTGATATGATATGGTCAAACATATCTACACTGTACACAAGCTTTTAGGCACAAGGATTTTGTCAAGTGACCGAGGACACCGAGATGGAATGTCTTCTGATGACCGTAACAGAGAAAACAGCAGAAAAGAACATGCTATAACTGCACCTTGAAAAAAGCAAAATACATATAGTTTGTGTATGCATTGTGAATTTGAGGTGTGTAAGAACAGACTAAATCAGTGACTCACCCCCTGAAGTGTGCCTGAAATAAACCTTTAATGAGTCTAGCAATTATTGTATAGAATTCCAGAAAGACTATTTGTTATTCCTATTCTTTCTTATTTAGGGTCACTGCTGTTACCGTTGTGGAACCCGCTGTTTCTTTAAGAGACCTGAACCTGAAAGCCAGCCACTCCAGAAACAAAGAGCCACATGGTGCTGGCCACAGCCCAGGAGCTTCCATTTAAAAGAAAAAGAAATGTTTTTTGTGTTTAGGGGGAGAAAGGGAGACCCCAGAGGTTGAGGGGGACCCCAGGGGCAGCAGTTACGACCCCTAGTGACCCCCAAGTGATGTCCCTGAATATATTCATGTATACTTGAGCATGATGCAAAACAGCATGTTAGATATTGCAGTTTACTTAGAGAACACCAGATAATATGAGGTACAGCTGACAGCCAAGGTGTACGTGCAGTTGGAAGCAATACACCACCACTTGCAGGGGGAAAAGAGGAAGCTGTGGCAGGAAGTTGATAAAAAGCAGAAATAGTGGAGTGGGAGTAGAGTCTGTTCTGAGACATAAAAGATTTTTGTGTTTCTATGTGTCTACTTTGTGTTACTGAAGAGAAACACAAAATCCGCTGCTGGGCTGGCGAACCGCACTCCGGGTCTCGCGATGCCGCGAAAATCAGAAAAATGACCAATAAAAAACAACTTGGAACATATGTATTTGCGCAACACAGAATGCAATGGGCACAGAGGACAACTTTACGCGTTTCACCTTTTATTGATGTGGCAAAATGAGAGAGAAAGGTGCCTGAGAGCCAGGTTGCGGAAATCAGTGAACTCTCAGCGGGACGAGCCCCAGGGCATACAGGCCTACAACAGGGACACTAAGTCCAGCTAACTGGGGGCGGTCTGAGATAGGAGGCCAGATAGGAGAATTGCTCCCGAGACAGCCAGAGACCCCAGGATACCCCAGTTTACATGGCACTCCAGATGGTGATGTTCTGGATGCACCTAGAATCCAGGTAAGTGTGTGATACTATGTTTACAGTGACAACCTACTGCCTGTGTTGTAGAAGGTTGACTGTGTGGACAAGGAGGCACCTTGTCATGGCAGAGAAGAGGGGGTATCCTCTCTCTCAAAGAAGACGATGGGGAAATTTCAAAGACTGTGATAGGCACTGTCCTCAGAGATTTGGACAGGCCAATGGCTTGGGAGAATCCAGTTAGTTCTCCCATTACTATGGAAGGTCTGCAAAAGGAGATAACATGTCTAAATGGGGATCAGGTTAAAAAGAAGTATGGCTGAAGGTTCTTGACACAAGCCTTTGAAAAAGGAGGACTGCTTCTTGAGAGTGCTTAGGTGAGAATGGTGACGATGGTGAATGGGGTACTGAAGGAGAGTGCGAGTCTGCAGGATGCACACTCTATTGCCACAGTCACATCCAGGCAGTTAATGAACACTGTACCAAAGAGAGGATACGACAAAGATAGTTATCAGCGTAAACTTTGTACCTACCAATCCTTATGTACCACTGTCTAATCTTGATCTAAGAACTTTCCCAGCCAATGGGCTTCATGTAACTGGACTGTAGTGCCCTGATGCCTGAGGGCTTGTGTGCGCTTTATAAATACAAAAAATAATAAATAAATGAACTAGTAGTAATTAGAGAAAAATATGATCAGCGCCTTAATAATGTTGATGTTGAGCCATTTGGCCCTAGAAACGTTAACAATTCGGGGGCAGGATCATTTACAGGCTAATTTAGACGATAGCAAAAAGGCACAGGAATTGGCAGAGAAGCTGAGCGAGTGACATGAAGAAAGTTGACTGTAGGCCGTGTACAGCAACCACAACTTTTACAATCAGAGACCCTGGGAATGGTAACATTGCAACACTGAGGAATGAGCAAGACGATAGTGGAGATAAGGAGGGGACCGTGTTCTTCACCAAGTAGGTCACATGGGTCTGCAACATGCAGCTCTCCAGAAGTTTGGGACTACAGCTCCCATGAGCCTCCACCATCGTTATTCTGGCTAGGGTGGATGGGATTTGTAGTCCAAAACATCTGGCGAGCCAAGGATGCAGACCTGAGTAGGGCAAAGGGAAGCATCCACCCACACCCAGGAGAACAGACATGGTGCCCCTGCAACACGTCTTGGAGGAATGGGATAGGCCGACTGTGCCAGCGATGGAAGTTTAACATAAATCATTGGTACGCCGAGGGATGTCATTTGGAGGTTGCCAGGGGTAGCAGCTGCTAGCCTTGGCTCCCCCCCTGACACCCCTAGACATGTCCTTGCGACCCCTGGCTCACAAAGAGCAGTGCCAAGAGCAGATATCTGTGTTGCACCTAAAAAAGGCGGTTGTAAATGCAGCTAAATGTGCCACTGTTTTTTCACCTGGAATCTAGATCTCTTTAGCTGGAGAAATAACAGGGATGCAGGAAGAACCATGAAGCCACCATCACTAACAGGTTGGCAGTCCATTAGTGAAGAATGCCTGAATAGTTGGGTCCAAAGGCAGGGCTGTCAGTGCAGCTCATACTACCCAGTACTGTAGCAATGGGAAGGGTATGGGGGCTAGGTCTAGCTAGCAGGGAATGAGTAAGAGCAGCCTGCAGTACTCAGTGACAGCACAGCATGAACGCAAATCTCATCAGTGTATCTTGTTGTCTGCTTTGCACATCCAGTGAGCCACCGGGCCTGTGATGAGAGGGGTGTGCCCCCATGGCTTCTGCCACCAATCCTGCCTCAGGACTGCGTGACCTGACCCAGATCTGCCAGACCTGCATCACAGGCACACTGTAGATAAATGCAAGGTGAGATAATTAATTCACATGAAGTTGCCCTCCGCCTTTGAAGTAAGCCTTCTGTTGCTTCCTCAAGCAAAAAAAGATATATTTGGAAGGATAGCGCAGGGGTAACGCACTTGCTTTGGGAACAGGAAGATGCAGTGCAACATGGGTTCAGTTCCTGTTCCAGTGCTTAGAAGCTGGAGCAGGCTGACATTAAGCAACATATAAAGGACCAGAGAAAAAAATAAAATGGGCCTTTTCTAGGGGTGATGTCATGGTGCTGCAGCTGTTAAAATTTTAAAATCTAAAAAAACTGCAGTTATTGTGACCTGCAGCCCATGCATTTCTCTCTATCTCCCATCTAACAAAAAACTGTGGGTTACTTACCAAATAATAAAAACGGAAAGGTGATGGCTGGAGGGTTTTCAAATTATTCATAACCACTGGCATAGCTCTGGGTTTAATGTGTGCGGTTAACACTCAATGTTATGGAGGCTGGTACTGGAGACTTAAGATGTTGTACCAGTGACTTACAGATGTTGGGAGAGAGAGTGAATGTGTTGTAAGAGAATTAAGGCAGATATAAGATGCTTGAGGAGGGTAATTGAGACCTACACTGTTGGGGTGTTGAAGGAGGGTACTGCAGACTTAAGTTGCTAGTTTGCTTGAGGTTGCGGGCGTTGTAAAATGCTGGAGACTTAATTTGCTAATTTGCTTGAGGTTGATGGTGTTGGAGAATCCTGGAGTCTTAAATTGCTGCACGGTGGCACTGTGTAAACATGAAGGTGATGGAGCAAGGCATTGGAGGTGTAAGGTGTTGAAGGGCAAGGAGTGGGTGCCAGACAAAAGCTGTTGACGTAAGGGTCCTTAGTGACTCGCAGTGGAGGGTGGGGTGCCCGTGGTGGTGCCCGTGGCGAAAATGATTGGGAGATATTCAGGCTCTGGGTGACTGGCAGGAGTGGGCTGCTGTGCAGTGGTTCAAAGTGCACTATTGACAAGAAAATCCCTGTGTGTGTTGTCCCAGTGTAAAAGCATGAAGTGGTGCAGCCTCTGATTGTCTTCTGGTTGGACTTGTGCTGGTCAGTTGCTGTTTCCAGCCTGTGGCCAGACACTTGGCAGACACTGGATGTCTGTGCTTTGGGTTTTAGGCCTCTTCGAGATGCTCTCATTCACAGTAATTTGGTAATATGGGCCTACATATACTGATATTAACGCAACATATGGTGATCCATTCTTGAATGAAATGTAAAAATGCTATGTGATGCCACTTTCTGTTTTGCCAATGCGTGAAATGTTATGTGCCAGCACTTCCCATAATGTCACTTGGGTGTGGGGTCAAATGACTTAACTTCCTGTGATGTCATCAGAGTTCAAGGGCTGTGTGATGTCACTTCCACTACCCTAGCATTCATTTGGTTGAAATGACGTCCCTAGGTAGCCCTACCACTAGTTTGTTTGCTTTTGACAGTAGTTGTTTGCTTTTTACAGGCCTTACCTTTAGTTCAAAGGCTCAAGAAATGCGTACTTGACCCTTTTCTTTCTCCTGAGCAAAATATAGAATCGGCCCAGGCTGGACATTCAAGCAAAGCACTAGTTACCTTGCAAATCTGAGATAGTGAAAGTGAGCAACCAAAGCCATGATGTCTACTATCCTGACATGCAAAAAATAAAGTTGCTTTAAGTCACGAATCAAATGTATTCAACATCATGAATAACAACGAGCTGGAAGTTTGTGTCAACGACTCTGCATATCTATCTTTCGTTATTACACAAGTTATTTTATTACATGTCTTCAATCACTGAAAGTGCAGTGGGGTTAACCACATTTTTCAGGTTGGCATGGTCCTGCATTCTGGGACTTATAGTTTACCATTCAGGATGTGAAAATGAAAGCCACAGTGATATTCTTTTGACTTAACATGTTGCTATAAGGATGAGCCTGCTGTCTTGTGGATGTCTTATGCAATTTGCATTTGCATAAGTACACTCCATAAGCCACTGCTACTGTAGTCCTTGAAATCCAAGAATTTGAGCCCAGGTTTGTGATCCTGGTCCGTGTCTCCCCTTCCCTTGTTCCACTTGCACCACTGGAAGGTGCACTGTATGAAGGAGGGACATATAGATGAGATGGTGAGAGACCGTGCACCAGCAGCTATGATGGTGAAAGGAAGTGTCCCCAGAGGCCAGCCTCGTGAATTCACTAGCAGGAGTCGGAGGCGGGATGTTGATTTCAGCAGTTCATGACATGTCATTAAGAAAGCAATGACTAAGACCCCAAGGTGTGGTTGACCGACTAAAAAGGGAAGTGTCAATCACATTAAAAGGCAAATGGGATGAAGCAGAACTAAAACTGAACGCGATGAAACGCGTGTAACACGCACAGAGACACAAAGAGCAACAGAGGATGAGCCCTCGCCTCCCCCGCCCAATCTCCCCCTCCCCACCCGCCCTCCGGTGAGATAGGCCAGTGGGTCAGGCGCTCACTGCTGAGATTGGCCTGTTAGAGGGAGGACGCAGGTTTGAAATCCGGCCTGGTTGATAAAATGAGTGTCTCCTTTTGAATGAGCAATAATAATGTCACCCTACCACGGTCGATAAAAGGAGTACCACTTTGAATGGGCAATAATAATTGTAAATATAAAAGGTTCTATGTGAAGCGCTTTGGCTATAAGTGCTATATGAAAACCAAATGTTCATTATTATGAATAATAATACAGTCAATAAGCAAGTACATAGCATAACCACAATCCAAACAGACAGCTCCGTACAGGATCAGAGAAACTGCCCCCAGTCCTCTGCAACATAGGTATCCCAGAAACAATTAGGGCAATTAAACCATCTGAACCTCCAGAATGCCCAGTGGCTCATTAGGGAGCAAAAGGAACAGCACAAGAAGTAAAAGGTGCACAAGGGGCCAGAGGCTTAAAGAACAAGAGAAAGGGGCAGGGCACAGTGATAGAGCCTTGATGGGAATCCGAAGAGATGATGGACCACAATATAACGAATGTGAGAAATGACCACATTTTGTGAACGATTCATTTCGAATGTTGGGGACATTTTAGTAAAATACAGGTGTGGTGTGGGGTAAGGGTAATTAGTAAGGTGGGGGAGGGGATGTGGGGACAGGGTTCTCCCTCCCCCCATTAAGTTAAAAAAAGAAAAGACGGTCATTTCTCACATTCCTTCATTTCTCGGTAATCCCTTTGATCAGTTTCCTTCATAGATTCACGGGTGCCAGTGGCCTGCCCAGACTCTTTTGACTGGGGTGGCGCAAGTGAGCCATTGACCTATTCAAGGGTGGCACACACATAATTACCATAGTTTAGGATAATGTGGTAGCACCTGGGGCGGCCAATCAGATTCCAGGGGTTAGCACGTGCCACCCCAGGCCACTCCCTGGACATGCCACTGCACGGTGCACCACAACATTTATCAACATTTAAGATCAACACAACAAAGTGTATGTATTGTAACGTTGTGAAAATATTTTTTTCTTGATACGTCTACGACTAATATTAATATGTGCTTGTGGTTAGCGCAAAAGACTATTGGGAGTGTGTTGCAGTGAATAATCATGGCCAGCTGATGATATAAGCCTATCTATTCTCTTTACCGTTGTTTGCTCTTACTGTCAACGAGGTTCATTTTGTACTCAATTTCATACACTTTACCATCAGAATGTCTAATCTTGCAAGATGTCTAGGAATATCAATTATTGTTACGAGTGATGCAGACAACACATAGGGTCCGATTCATGGAATTTTTTGCATGGTCCAAAGTGACTTTGCACTGCTGAAAAGTGACTTTGCACTGCAGACACAAACCCTGATTCTTGGAACTGTACAAAGTGTATTTTTGCAGTGTGAAGTCAGTGCAAAGTCATTTTGTACAGTCTCCAGAAAGGGCTACTGAGCCGGGGCCCATCACTTACTAGCCTTAGCCACGCAACACCTCAGGCAGCCTATGTAGCCGAAGCGCAGCATGGTTATACGGGCTGCCTGAAGGTGCCAGCACTTCAGATTACAAAAAATAAAAGACATAGGGCCTCATTACGACCCTGGCGGTACGGGGTAAACGGTGCCGTAAAAGGTGCCGGTGCCGTTTACCCCGTACCGCCTCATTACGAGGTCACCTCGCGGGACCCAGGAAGCAACGCCTGGTCAACCCATGCGTGCTTACCGGGTTCCGCGAGGGGAAGAGGGAGCAAAAAACGGGCCAAGTCGTAATGGCCCGTTGTTTGCTCCCTCTCCCATTCCCATTCAGCCCTTTGGGGGCTGAAATGGAAATGGGGAAGGACCGGGTCCGGGTCCTTGGAGGGAGGAATTACTGGGCCTTCCGAACTCGGAATGGCCCGGTTATTCCTCATTCTGAGGACCCGGACGCGATTTCGGCGGCAGCCATGCCGCCAATAGCGGCATGGCTACTGCCAAACTCGTAATGAGGGCCATAGCCTTTTCTTTTTTATCTAAACCGAAGTACTGACACCTGCAGGCAGCCTGTGCTACTGTGGCTTTGGCTACACAGGCTGCCTGATGACTGTACCTTGCGTTAAAGGGCTTACATGCTGCCTGATGACTCTTTACTCAGAAACAATAGGAGAGCCGGACCCTCCAGCCCTACAGAGACATGCAGCAGGCAGCCCTTACTCTCAAGGAGCCATGTAATAAAGGGTTCCCTTCCACCATGCAGCCCTTGAATGAAAGACTGCCTGCTGCGTCTGAGAGCTGGGGCGCTCTGGTGTCACACCGTTGGTGTGCTCAGCTCCTCCTTTTGTTTAAAAGGAGGGGCTGGTTTAACCACCCCCCTCACTGCCCTTTAGGCAGGCGGGGGCTCTCGTTCAAGAACGTAGCCTAAGCACACATACTCAGGCCATGCCCCCTAACGAGTGTCCTCCCCCCTTCGATCTAGCACCCCACTTAAGGCAATGCAAACTAGGAAGGGACAGCACGTTGGTTGCAAAGCTCTATGCAATGTGGTGTTGTGATTGGAGCGTCATTGTTTTCAAGCCCTAGTAGGGCCGTTTTTGTTATTCTTCATCCCTGCGACACCCCCTGCTTTGTTGCCTTATTGCACCTTGAAACATGACTTGCTGGGCGCATTATAAACACCCAATAAATAAATAAATAAATGCAATGACCCCCCGGGAGACACTTTGGCCTGTCTTGCATGCTAGAAAGTCTGCCATTTGAGAAACCTCTGATTGCACAACTGCCAGCAAACTCTAAAAGTCTTTCCTTCCCCCATAGGGCCTCTGCGACAGCCAGCGGCATGAACAGGCACGGCATGGGCAGGCCCGGCCTGTGCCTATTGGTCTGCCTCTCCTTCTTCTTGGTAAGTTAACCTTCATCGTTGTTGCTATGACAGAGCAGCTCCCGGAAGGAAATGATCGTGCATGCACTGATGGGTTAGGCGCCATGCACATGACCTGCACACGGGAACACCTCAAATATAATATGTTGGAATTTTTTGTTAGCACTACAAACAATTTGAGAGTCATTTTTTTTTATATTGTCTAATTCAATAGTTTGCATTTTCAATTTGATTTCAAGAAGGCATTCCCCCATTGTACTGGTCACGTGCCACATTGTATTAATAATAGCACAGGTCCGATCTGACGCCACAGGGTCCCGTTTTCTTTTTTATTTATTTATTTATTTATGTATTTTCCATCCCACACCTTCAAAATTGAGGAAGAGGGGGACACCCCCGCATGAAACCCAAAAATAACGAACATGGGGGGTGGGGGATACACCCGCAAACCCCGCTCTCTGTGTTTGGCATTTTGAAAAATCGATCGAGTGGTACTGGGCGTAATCGGTCAAATGTACCATTCGATTGACTTTTTACGATCAACTTGGCTAATTGCAATGGAACTGCAGAGATGTGTGGTGCACACATTGGTCCCAGCCTTCTTTTGCATGATGTGTGCTGACACACCCCGCAGCTGTTGCCTGCCCTGTGTGAGGGAACTCTACATGGTGGAACACAGTTTTGGGCTTGGATGTGAAGTCTCCTCATCCGAGCACAGATGTCTCCCTGTATCCTGTGTGCATGTTCTGCATGTGGCAGGTTGGCTGGCCCAGGGCAATGTCTTGCATTTTCAGTGTTAGATCTTTGCGACACTGTGATTGTTAGTTCCTTCACAATAATGTAGGTAACACACTCAAGCAAGTCACTTTGATGTTCTGCTCTGTCACCTCAAAAACTCACTTCTACTATATATCGCATTTAAGGCAATTACTGCAGTATTTTGTTCCCTAACAGAAAGCTCTGCAAAAAGGGGGCTTCCTGGAACACATCATCAATACTGAATGAGGGGCTGGGGGAGAACGAGCAAGGGAGAATGAGTTCAAGATGGCAGGAGTGGGTGATTGTGTGTTGGAATTCGGGACCTGGCAGTGTTCTGGGAAGAGCAGGTTCTCCAGTTGGCTTTGAAATTGCAGAAGGGAGAAGGCCAGTTAAATTGTTCCAATTGCTCTAGTTTTGTGTACAAAAGGCTGATGCGCGAGGGGCTTTGAGGTGCCAAACTGATGGTCTCAGGAGAGTGGAAACCAATGTTAGCCGAGTTCAGCTGGGCAGGGATAAAGCGGTACTGCACTTCATATTATTTATTTCTAAATGATGACTTCTCGGTAGCACGTTTAAGACAAGTCAACACCTTCTCACTTGCCCTAGAATTCACTTGCCCTAAGGATTCATTTGCCCTAGGATTCACTTTCCCTGGGGATGCACTGCCCTGGGCATTCACTTGCCCTAGTATTCACCTGCCCTGGGGATTCACTTGCCCTGGGCATTCACTTGCCCTTGGATTCCCTTGTCCTAGGGGTGCACTTGCCCGAGGATTCACTTGCCCTAAAGCTTCACTTGCCTTAGGATTCGCTTTCCCTGGGGATTTCACTTGCCCTAAAGTTTAACTTGCCTTAGGATTCACATGCCCTAGGGATTCACTTGGCCTTGGGAGTCACTTGCCCTAGGATTTCACTTGCCCTTGGATTCCCTTGTCCTAGGGGTACACTTGCCCTTGAATTCACTTGCCCAAAGGATTCATTTGCCCTAGGATTCACTTTCCCTGGGGATTCACTGCCCTGGGCATTCACTTGCCCTAGTATTCACCTGCCCTAGGGATTCACTTGCCCTGGGCATTCACCTGCCCTTGGATTCCTTTGTCCTAGGGCTTCACTTGCTCTAATGCTTTGCTTGCCCTAGAATTCACATGCCCTAGGATCACAGTATTCAATTGTCATATGTTTCTCTTGCCCTAGGGCTTCACTTGCCCTAAGGCTTCACTTGCCTTAGGATTCGCTTGCCCTAGCATTCACATGCTCTAGGGATTCACTTGGCCTTGGGATTCACTTGCCCTAGGATTTCACTTGCCCTAAAGCTTCACTTGCCTTAGGATTCACTTGCCCTAGGGATTCACTTGGCCTTGGGATTCACTTGCCCTAGGATTTCACTTGCCATGGGGACATAGGGATGCACTTGTCCTAGGATTTGTTTGCCCTAAGAATTCACTTGCCCTAGGGGTGCACTACCAGGCCCCGTCACTTTCCACCTATGCCTTTTGCCCTGGGATAGCCACGTCTCCTGTGCTGCATGTTCTCGCTTATACTCGCTATGGCCACTTTGTTGCGGTTGCACCACACGTAACACGGGCATCGTTCACCTCCTTGACACCTCGAAGCTCATGCCACAGCATGGCCTTGTTGCCTCAGCCCACTCGGGTTTGGCACGGACGCTGTGTACTGGCACCACGCGTTCGCCCGGGCATTGACAGGCCTCCACAATGGCCCTTGGCACATCGCCACCTCAGAGAGGCAGCTGTGTTTCCTTAACACAAAGTGAATGGATGCCGAATCAAGCTGAAAGCAGATCACTGAAGGTTTTCGATCCGATGTGATTAAGAATAGTCAGCTGTAATCAGGAGTACATGGTCAATGTATCAGAGGATCGCCATCTGATTTATTTGCAATAAATGACAATAGATAAATACAATAACCAGTTCCCCTCTGATAGTTTGCCAGGTGGCACGCGGGTTGGCAAACGCATTTTAAACCAAGGCATCGTAGGTTCTCACTCGTCTGTGTGCAGAGCGTGACTCACAGAAGCCAAATACATTTGGCGATACCGTGACTCACAGGAGCGGTGGTTTATAGGAAGGAGGGCCGATGGGGCGCTCTGATAACAGAACTGAACTTTGCACCCAGTGCTGTGGGCTGGGGCATCGTAAACCGGGGTGAACGGGAGGTCGGCCGCCGTGACCAGGCTTGTGAAACAGCTTGCAGTTACCACCCGGCTCGCCGCGAAGGGGAGTGGGTGGGTGAGTTATGGCACAGAGGGGATGAAGGGCAAAGAGAAGCAGGAAGTGGCGCCACCCTTCCTCTCGTAGAAGCACTTATTTACCCCCATGGAGCGCCCGCCGCACGCTAATCTCCATCGTGGAGCTTGTTCTTAGGTGCTACTGTTACACAACTCACTTTATTAACCTTGGCATGGGGGTCACGGGTGTTTGTACCCGCCACATTTTGTGGCACACCATGTTGTCCCCTTCATTTGGCATGGGCTGCTTTCCTTTGGATGTCATGTGCCCTCCCCCCCCCCCCCAGCATTTTCAGCAAGTTACTCTACTGGACCTTGGAAGGTTAGGGTGCTGAGATGCACCTGGTCAAACCTGTGACAGCAGGCAGTGTACAGACGTCGAAGACAGCTCAGTGGGTTGGGCGCTCGCTACTACAAGCCGTGTGTGATCGAGTCCCGGGAAAGCCAACTCAGCCATTCGTCCTTCCAGGTTGATAAATGAATACCAACTTGATTGATCTTGCATGTAGATATGTTCTCTGTGAAGCGCTTTGGCGAAAGCGCTATATAAATAACATATCTTTATCACCTCGACAATGAGGCAAGATTCAGTGGTATTATCCGAGAAAAGTAAAAGCGACTTCCACTCACAAGAAGTTAAGTTTTTCGTTTCACATACATTAAAGATATTTATTGGTGAACACATAACCCTATGGCAGCTTTTATATTAAAGATTTGCACAATCATTGGGGAAAAATTAGAGCCTGATAGAGGAACAGATGTTCACTGTCTCGAGTCATTGCACACACTGTGCCTGTGCTGCTGGGAGGCCGCTGGCTAACCGGGCGTGAATGCAACGCAGGCAGGGCCCGCTCAAGATGCATGATTGCTCACAGTGAAGTTTGGGGGAGTCGGAGTCCTTGCCTAGAGGTAGGGAAACCCGTCTGAGGAAATTGTCTGGTGCACAGATTATAATGGGCGATTTCCCTGGTGTCATCATTGAGTGTGCGCATGCGCAGGTGCCCCGCTCAAACGTCATTCATCTCCAAGCATATTCACTGGCCCACACCAAATAGCTGAACGCAGGCTAAAACGTATGGATGCTCATTTAAGACACTCAGAGCGGTCGTATAAGTGTTGCAGCCTTTGCTTTGTGCGGACTGAGGCTTTTATGTGCATAAACGTGTGGCTTCATTCAGCAATGGAGTGAGGAGGGAGTTGCTGCAGCTTATCACAGGTCTGGTACATTGGCCTCTGAACAGCAGTACAAAGAAAGGCAACGGGTGGGAAGCTGAAACTCTAAATGCTCACCTAAAAATCTACTAAGCTTTCTTTGTCTGAGTCAAAGGGGCTTCATGCTGCTTGATGACTTAACTCGAGAACAAAAGGAGAGCTGAGCAGTCCAGCCCTCCTCCTGTTTCTGAGTACAGAGACATCAGCAGCAGGGTGACCTTTCATTCAAGGAGCTGGTGGTTAAAGCATTGCCTTCCATAGGGTCCTTGGATGAAAGGACTTCCTACTGTGTGTGAGCTGGGGCACGCTGGTGTCACACCTTCAGTGCATGCAGCCACTTCTTTTGTTTAAAAGAGGGGCTGGGTGCATCAAAGGTAAAAATGCCAGTGAGTGCCAGCTCTACCTCTATTACCAGCACCCCCCAACTTAGGAGAGGGGGGATCTCCCTAGGGTGTGGGGCCTAAATTGATCACGCCCCCTAAGGAGGGAACCCCTTGATTTCTAATCCCACTTAATGGACTGAAGGCAAGCAAGGCCAACATGCCCAGGCTATTGGGTCAAAGGAGCCGGAGGGCACCTGGTGAACTTGCAGTCAAAGTCTGAGCATTCTATACTGGGGCATACAGGCCACTCACCATGCCACCTACCACGGGTGGTGGGCATGCCCCTGACTAAACCTCAGAAAGAGGGAAGCCAACAGTGCTTGGAAGCGAGCCGTGGCACTGTAAGACCTACAGGGATCTCCATTGTAAGACTAAAGATTCTCTGGTCTGAAAATTGTGCTTTCAGGAGTAGGCCCTGGGCCTCAGGCAAATACTGCATGAAGCAAATCTAGTTTACAAAATGTTGTGACACGTGTGCTCTAAAGGATAGGATAATAAAAACACAATTTAAGGAAAACTCACTGGACGGTTACTTTTCCCTCACCACTGATTGGCCAGTGATTGGTTAGCTGAAGGACCTACATGGCCAGGGCACGAAGAGGCTCCAGTTGTAATGCTGTGGACCATGTTGTAGAGAAAGAATAAAAGCCTCCATGGGCTCAAGACAGCTGTCTGCTTGAGCCCCCCCCCCCCTGCATATGTGAAAGGAGGGCAAGAATCTGGGCGCTTCTAGTGACACGCCCACAGTTCGCAGTTTGACCATTTCCGATGAACGCTGACCCTAGACTACAATGATAGACACGCCAGGAATCGTGCAATTTGGGCCGAATCTGAGAAGATTTGTGAGTCTGGCGACTTACGTTCTCCAGATGTGATTGAGAAGTTCCTAGGCAGAGTGAGCGACATAGTAGGCCTGCAGTTAGACCATGAGAGGGGTCAATCTTGACACCCAGACTCTTCAAAGAAATTGAATCTCTGGAGAGGACGGGGGTCAGATGTGAAAAGCCTTAAGTGCACAACAGTCCATATGGATTAGTAAAGAGGTAGGCCTTTAGCGTATTCTGGACCTTTCTGGTGCATTCTGCAAGACCTAGGGATGGATTCAAAGAGTTTCCTAGGGATGAAGCCTAGGATTTAGAGTTCCACCATCAAAGCAATTGTATGGAGCCTACGATGTAGGGAGCCTTTGGCGCCCTCTGGTGGATAAATAAATGAAGCAATGGAGCAAGGTAGCCAGGCTGAGGCCATTAAATACTTCATGGGCGAAGAAGGACACAAATTCAACCCTAAAATTAACTATAAAATTGTGAAATAATCTCCTTACCGGGCAATGCCAGATATCCTTTTGAGCATGAGGATGAGCCCGGGTATATAGTTTTGAACTGTTGGGAGCTTTCTTGAGAGTTAGTCCGAGAGGCCTTTGCAGTGGCCAACGTGAGAGAGAATCACAGCAAGAGCAATGCTGATCCTGTGACATAGCGCGAGCAGCAGGAGGATCCGTGTAGGGGAACAACTCCTAATAGCCTCCTGGGAGACCGTACCCAAAAAACTGGACAAGGTTGAGCTGAAAGATAAGTTAATAGAAGGAAAGCTAGGGATGATGACGGTTGACCGCAGCCAAACCTCAGATAGCTGATACGAAGAATCAGACGGCAATACTGAACTGCAATGCAGAGACGTTGATGTCCGGCCCGGCAATGATTGCATTGAGGCTGCTAACGGAAGCCTGCTCTGTCTCCTAGTGGCGATCCCTGGGAGCAGACTGAAAAGCTACTTGGAGGCCCACCCAAAATATTAGAATGCTTGTGTCAATAGTACATCAAGGGCAGTTAAAAGGAGCATGCAATCTTCCGGCCTGCGGGGAGAGGACAGCGATACGAGAGCAGGAACGGCTGGTGGGACGTAGTGGGGTTGGCGAGAGGACTGCACGCTAATAGCGGGGACGCGCCACAAGGCGATTGGGTTGGAGGAGAATCATAGATGATTCTTTACCTTTCAGAAGCTGTTTGAGGTCTGACCTGATCTCTTGTGTCCGACCAGGAGTGGGTGTAATGAGAAACAACAAATGTGCTAGGCGCTCAAGGCCGATTTCTAATGTGGTTGCACCTGCTTCACAATATTTTAGCTGCTAATGCAATAAGTGAGGGAGCAAACCCTTTTCTCTCACTTTTCCTAATGTGAAGGATAGGATTAGACTGATGTGAAATAAGTGCAGGGCTTTTCTACCACTTAAGCAGAAAATGGGGTGCAAAATCTCAAACTACATGTATTCCTCTGTAAGTAAACTCTTTATATCTTAGGCCCGGAAGCAAAACCGGGGTGCTCCATTGCAGATTAAAGAAGATGCAACATTAGGATTAATCTGCTCCATTTTTCCCAGCTCAGGCTTTACATAAAAAGACACCACAATTCCATATTAGAGTTTGTGAACCAATGTAATTAGTGTAAATGGATGAACAAAAGTACGCGCTTCCCTGGAGAACATGACTTGTCAAGAGTGCTACAGTTTTGAGAATATAATTCTGTTCGTTTATTGGTTATTATTACATTAGAGAGTGAAACAAGCTTTCAAATAAAGACATCAGGTCAGGGTGCTGGCCATAAACTGTTTAGTGTCATTTTAAAGACTGGCCCAATTCGCTTTCATATCTGCTCCAAGTTTTCACCCATGGCAACAGCTTGTCAGACAACAGAAACGATCTGTCTGGCTTTCAGCTTGATAGAAATGCAGCAGTATAGGAGAAACTGAGCAAGCCAATGATTGCATATTGCTGCAGCCTTGCTGGGTCCCCAGACTGCACAAACAATGGCAAAAGCCTCCCAGCTGTGGAGGTCTAAGAGCTGCAAAGCTGCATCACCTTCCATTTATGTGGCCCAGGGACCTTTTGCCGCAGGAGAATTCGTCCAGGTAGATTTCCTCTAATTTATTGTGTCCGATTTTGCCGCAAATATTTGTGGGTGTGGGTTCAGGAGAATGATTAATGTCGAGGGGATAAGCGGGTGCTGCAGGGGGTCTCCCCCTAACATAACATCGCATCAAAATGATCCTGTAAACGAAAACAGAAATTTGACAAAATCTACTTCAATGAAAAAGATTCGACCAGATGGCATAGAACCATTTAATATTGCTCAGCCTATGATATCGACCCTGTAGTTATGGTTACGTTGATGTTTCCGTAGGAAAGGGTAATTTGAGATGCTTCTAACTTTGGCTCCAGCCAATGGATTTGCATGAAACCTAATGAAAGGAAAATGCACGCACCACTGATTCCAGGACCCACCAGCAGTTGGCAAGGTGCTCCCTCTGGTATACAGTCTCCCAGTGCCCCAGGGATACAAGGGAAGCAACGCTCCTTCACGCAAAAGTACAGCCTTTTATGGAGGCGAGGCGAGACACCCAAAGGCAATGTTCTTCGTGTCCTGCCACACTCTTTGCAGGCTGCTTCTGTCTGTGTGTAGTAGGCCCAGCCTGAACTTTGGAGTTTGCCCCCTCTGCATAGGGTGCTTCCCCTGTCCTGTTGTGTATGTCCCTTCAGACATCCGAACGGAAAACTCACTTCCCATCTTTCGCAGGAAACTGAAAACCTTGTTCCTTGCTAAATAACTAGCAAACTTCAGGAAGCCATGTAAATATACTGCCTTGCTATTGTATATATTTCCTCTGTAATTTATGTACTGCTTGTAACTACGGTTTCCTTTGCAACTAAGATGTCTGTAACAAGCGCCACGATGCTTCTGGGCTGATGTGCGCTCAACAAATTTGAATAAATAAATAAATAAATATGTCCCACACAGATAGTCATCATGCTGTTCTCTAGGCTAGTTACCCTGTTTGGGCTCTCCTGTGCTACCCTTACCTGGATTGATTCATGTGATGAGCTCTTGGAGCCTGGCACTGTTTCATCCTGTGATGTGTATTGCATTTCCTTATGGCCTATTCAAACACTTGATGCATATGTACTGTACCATCGTCTTCTTTGCCTACATGTAGACAGTATTCCATGCAAGATTACAATCCCAAAACATAAAAGAAAACAATGCAGAGGTGTTATGTTTCCGAGGGCTCTATCAGTCTACGCATTGCCTAATATAAAGGTTTAATAGATGGTGTTACCAAGCACTGCTCTCATATGCTTTATTTAAATGGGGGCTAATTAGAGCGCATAAGTTACTTAGGTGTCTCTTTCATGGAAAACCTAAGTGGCACTGCCCACATTAAAAACAGTGAAGGCCCCTACTCAGGTGAATGGGGCGTTGGTACAGTTGGCAAGCTATTCAGGAGGACATCCCCTTGAGGTCTTGCTGTGGGGTTACCGGCCCTGCCTCAGTAAACTGAAGACCATTTCCTCAAAACAGCGATAACTGGGCAACACACAGCACATTAAACCAGCTCTATATTACAGATGATTTTAGGCTGAGGCCGGTACTAGTGTGAATGTTCATTTGGAGAAATCCGTCAGTTAGTTTGTCCAGGACAATTTTTCTACACATCTGCTCCAAAAACACAAACAATCGGTGTCTGGCTTACATTAAACTATTCGGTGGCGCCTCTCTCTGTTTGTCTGTCTCTCTCTCTCCCCCCTTTTCTTCCCCTCTCTCCCCCTCTCTCTTTCACTCCACACCTTCCCTTTCTTTCTCTGTCACACTTTATGTCAGGTGCCCCTTTGCTAGAGTCCTCCCAGCCGTTGCTGCGAGGAGCATGAAAACAGACATCTTGTAGGAGCAGGGCTGTGTTTTTGGATGGTTAAAGGTAGAATGAGAGCAGCAGAGACATCAGCAGCCCCAGAGGTGGGGCCCGGTCCAGTGTTTGGAGACATACATTGTCATTGCATGCGTCCTGCAGGAATGTCACCATCACAGTGGGGGAGGGCTATAGGGATACATGCAGGTTTGGCAGATGTCCCAAGTTTCTAAAAGAACCTTTAAAGGACCAAACATCCAGGCTTAAGGGTCTACAACTGCGTTTATCAATTTTTATTTTGTACTAATCAGTAGTGTTTGTGCAAAATTAATCATTGCCTTTGTGATCACAGAATATGTACTATTAGTCTTAATCTGTACGTCACCATATTCCTTGTAGAATAAGCTATAGAACAGAAAGATAATTATTTAATTGTTTTACCATTGTAAAGTGGATATTTTTAAAAAAATTGGCAATGTCTATTTTTTAACGTTTCTTTTCAGTATGTATTTTAGTTGTAATAAGAACTTTACACTTGTCTTACTGAGCAAATTCCCTTAACAAAACGTAGAATAACCATTTGAAATATTTCTTGATATAATGTTGTCATTTGACCATTAACAGTCTGGTGCACTCCTTTTGTACTGTTTTGAAATACCCCTATGCGAAAGGCAAGGGGACAATTAGCACCAACGAGGGTTCCTGTCTGCTTTACATAAAATCAAAGAGCATTTCAGGAGCATAGGAACGATGGTAAAACTTTATATTTGACATATATGCCTCAGATATGTGACGCATTCAATATTATTATGCATTGTTCCATAGCTGCATTATATCTTCAGTTGGTTAAATAAAATCTACCAAAACCTCCATTTCTGTGTCACATTTATGCCTGAGGGTTGAATGTATGGATCTTTAAGCACTTAGGGCAGATACGCTAACATTCATTTTTTGTAATCTGCATTTAGACAGCTTCAGAGTTTGGATGTGAGGGTGACATGACCGTGGCATCTATCACTCCTTTAGGGTCTGTGAGTACAACTGAGTCATTGTTTTAGTAGAGGGGCTGAGATTGGAAGCCAGTGCACAGATATCTTAGATAATTATATGTAAGGGACAGGCCTTTGCTTAGATCAAAGGCATTCACTGATTTACCCCAGGCATTGATAATGTTAGGGATCATGAGAAAACTACCAAGGGTTCACTTCCCTTGAAACTAGAAGAGGCACGAATGATGAATTGTTATCATCAGGATTCCTTATTCTTCGGCTAGGAAGTGGTTAATTCATCCCTAGATTTCATCAGGATTCCTTATTCTTCGGCTAGGAAGTGGTTAATTCATCCCTAGATTTCATCTGGATTCCTTATTCTTCGGCTAGGAAGTGGTTAATTCATCCGTAGATTTCATCAGGATTCCTTATTCTTCGGCTAGGAAGTGGTTAATTCATCCCTAGATTTCATCAGGATTCCTTATTCTTCGACTAGGAAGTGGTTAATTCATCCCTAGATAGGGAGCGAGGAGAGGAAGAGAGCAGACATGAGAGGGAGAGCAAGGGGCATGTGAGGTGGCAAGGAGATGAGCCGAGTATGATCGTCAGGAGCAAGGGGGAGAGTAGGGAGAGCAGGGAGTGAGATGGGCATGGTGGGGCAAGTCCGTGTATAGCTTTGAAGATGATGGGAATTAGTTTATGCGTTGCCCTCTGTCTCATAGATAACCAGCCTCACTGACGACAGGCCTTCTTTCCCATTTTAAGATCTCGTGGATTTAGTCAAGCGAGGCCGGCTTGAGTGCAAGAGTGTCCAGTCTTTTTTCTTCTTACTTTTTCACATGCCTCACATTTCAATGAAATTGTGATCCTTGTCATTTATTGCATCTCTTTTAGATGTACTAATTTACAATGATTGTTAAAGTTAGTGACTAACCTTGGTGAGCTCGTCTTGAGTGATTTTAATTAATGGGCAAGTGATTACGTTAATTTAGCCCTTGCGGTTTAGATTCGATCTTTGTGCTGCTTATGAACCGTATTTGCGCATTCTTTATAAATTGGGATAGAATTGTGATATTAACAGAAGTGTGTTTCCGTGTCCCTCGTGTTGGCACTTTAAGTTTGATCATCTTTTTTGGTTTTATGATGATGGACGTACCATTATAGTTCGATGCAATGAGGATTTCGTGTATTTTTCCTGTGAATGGTGCCAACTGTTTACATTATTTGGACTTGGTGCACTGTTTGCCTTATCGTGGTTATATGCTTGTATTACAGAACACAATGTATTGATGATGATGATAAAATGCTGGAAGCCATCTTATTGGCCTCAGCAGTTATCAATGACATTAACCTGATGAGAGTATGGCAGTGAGGCTTCCAGTTCATCTTGGATGCCGCAGGAATGCTGTATCTCTCCCACCCTGAACTCACTGCACTGGCTTCCCGTGGAGCACCACAGTGAGTTCATAAATGTGGTCCTCATTTAGAGTCAGGCAGCATTCAGTAAAGCATGTGGCCACTGTATTTCCTCAAATCTTACTCTATTTTCACATTCTATTCATCTTCAGCAGCTTTCCTCAAACATTACTTTAGGCTTGGGCTGGCCAATCAGAATTGCAACTTTCCAGGCAATAACTTTTGATAATGTACCACATTCCCTGAAGGCAGCGCTCAATATGTTTTCTGCTTCCGCCCGAGTCCCCTCCCTGCCACTGCCCACTCTTGCCCTGGGAGCCATTTCTGCCTCTTCCCCCCAGCCCAACTCAACACTCTCACTGGCTTAGTCCTCCTCTTGACCTCTTTCTCGTTTCACATGCCCAACCCTGCCATCTGACTGGCATGTGGCACTGCCCAGCCTCCCCTTTCTGCCTCACTACCACAGTCTGTACAGCCATGATGGGGAACGCCTTTTCCACTGGAACTAGGACATTTTGTTGACCATCTGAATTTGAGGAAAGTATTGAAAACCAACCTTAGGCCAACTATGATGTCTGCCTTCGTTTTTCTGGCAACTACAGACCACTCTTGGGGTTTCCTGAGGTTGAAAGAATGCTCCCATGTGCACAAAAATATCAAACAGTTCTCCCAATGTGTCCCCTTAGACATCTAAATAGCATCCATCATGCATCACTTACAGTCACATGGAGTCAGAGCGACGGGGTACTCCTTACACCCCAACAGAAATGTCCTCCTGGAATCCCTTACTGATCCCGATGGCCCTCAAGATGAGTGGATGTAGTTTCTGCCTTTCCAAGGCGGGGCTCTTATCCCTAAATGTGTGCTCTTTCTACACAGACCGGTTTACAGTGATTAGATTTGAGCAAATATGGTCAACGAAACACTCAGGAGTAGTATTGCCCCATGTCACATCCCACAGTGTTTCTATCCCAAAGCAAATTATGTTTGAAACAACTCAAATGATCCAAAGCAGCAATCATGGTTACACCCTGGCCTCTTTTAGAAACAAGCAACAACATTCCATTCACGATCGCGGGTTCTGCTACACCTCCTTGGATTTTGGAGTTCTGGTGACATTTGCAAAACACTTGTCCATCATTCCGATAGTTTAGTGTCTTGTTAACAGAACTCCTCCTGGCACGAGAGAGCCATACATCATGGTTAGCTGCTATATATCCTCTCCACATACACCGTTTTTGGTGCATATATATATATATGTGTAGTAGGCTTCAGGTGAATACATGAGACTGTATGAAAGAGATGAAAGGGATCAGAAAAAAGTATGGGTTCAGCAAGACATTAAAAGTCCCCAGCATGAGAAATGATCATGCTATAGCAATGAGCTGACACAGGACACATGCCCATCTTCACAGATCACACAATCCCTTGGTGGACACCGCCAGGACCTTCAGATGAAGCACATGTCACAATCGAATACGCGTGATGTCACGAAGGCGTGGTTGCAAGTACAGTTTAGTGGTTCCTCTGCAGCCAGCAAGTATAATGGAAGTTTCACATTTTAAAAGTAACCTGTGTCCACACACAGAGCAATGGAGAGAAGTCAACAGCCGAGAGGCAGCCTGCCAGCTGTATTCCGCTGTTCTAAAATAAGCGGAACTAATAAACTGTGAGGTTAGACAGATAGGAAGTTTGCAAGAGCCCCCCTCACCATCACACAGCGTTCCGATCGAATTAAAGGAAGTAGACAAAGTAATTAGATAAGCTGAAAAACATATTTTTCTTAAAGCAGAGCCTATATAAGAATTCACCCTATACTCTGTATGCCATTATTCCCAAATTGCACACAACCTTTTTAGATGCTACAGGGGCATTACAATCACCAGAACAATTGTTTTGCAAGATGTCTGGAGCCATAAACAGGGAGGTCCCTCTTTCTTTCCGCCATTAAGTTCAAGTCCAATTTGCTGATCTACATTTCCTCTGATGCTAGTCTCTCTGGCAGAGGCCAGCTCATGACAGCACCCTCAAAAACACAGATCAAGCAGCCTAGAGAGGGGAGGTCAGATGATTGTGGCTGAGTATGTCTATGAGCAGTTCGATATACATATTGCAAGATCGGGTAGATCAAGGAGAACCCTGTGAAACACCAGAGGAGGAGTTCCTATTCCTTGTGAAATCCTGCTGCGGTCACGACTGCTGCAGCAAGACAGCATGGTCTGCCATGTCCCAGGCAACAGAGAGGCCCAACAAGGTAAGCAGAGGAGCATTAGCAGCCAATGGCCATCCACGACTGTGATCCGGGCAAACTCAATCCAAGAACATGAGCGGAATCCCGACCGCGAAGAATCTGTTAAACAAAGTTTGTCAACATATGGCCGAAGCTGCACAGGGACTACCTGTCCGACAATCCATAATAGCCCTTGCCTTGCATTTGCCCCATCGGATTTACATTTGATTGTGCAATAAGAAAGAGAAAATGAAGTAGTTCAAAGAATGCAGGACTACACACTGCCATGAGAACAGATCTGAAATATCACTCACTGGCCGAGAAAGCCACAGAACGTAGCCAGCTGCAACCAAGTCTGGACCCTAGACTTCAATCTCTTCACATTTCTAGAGGCGTAATCCCAGTTTCCTCCCCCATTAAAGTCAAGTCCCAGGCGAGGATGCTGTAGACCAGTGGTCTTCAAACTTTTTTGGCCAGGGCCCCCCCTGAGAAAAATGTGGGCAGGTCGGGACCCCCCAGAAATGCCAAATAGACAGTATGTATTGCGCACCGTCACCAGCTCCCATCGCAGTCTCCCTCATCCCACTCCTACCCACTTGCTGTTCTCTCCCCACCCCATCACACCATGGGCTCTCCCCACTCTGCTCCCACCACTATCCCATGGTTCCCGCCCATTGTGCTCCCACCATAGTCCCTGGGTTCCCCCCCATCCCGTTCGCAACACAGTCTGAGGGCCAGTGGCGGCTGGTGATTTTTATTATGTGGAGGGGCATAACTATTTCCCCCAAAAATGCCATAGCGACCAAGCATAGTGAGGGAGCCCGAACCAAAAAGTGGGGTTCGGGGGGGGGGTTCCCCCTGTGATTTCTTTTTAAATAATGGGTTAAAATGTTGCATTGTAGAGCATACTTTTAAGAAAAAAATTGGTAAATAGCCAAACAGTTTGCAATTGGTGCTGGGGGGGCCCAGGTGGCAGGCATGACATTTTTTAAATGGACATCTATGATAGATGTCCAGTAAAAAGATACCATCCCTGTCCCCTGGGCCCCACTGGGCCTAACACAATCAACATGATTATGTGTGTATGCAAGGCGCTGCACATTCATACAGCAGTCACTCTATCATTCACACGAGCATCCATCACCATACAATCACTCATAACATAAGCATACACGCATCCATACACATGTTTAAATAAAAACAATGAACATAAACATACCTTCTGCATTGGCCTGCGTGTGGGTGCTGAAACGCCCTGCTCCAGACTGCACTGTCCGTATGTGCGAGAAGGCGCACAAGCTCCCCCTCGGACATACAGACATGCAGTGCCCCAGCCAGCATTTCCAATGAGCTATGAAATGCTGGCGAAGCAAAACACCCCAGCACTTGCATGGCTCAGTGAGCATGTGCGGCTGGGGAACTAAACTGAACTGTCAAATTGAAACAGTGTTTCCCTTTGACAGCTCAGCAAGCCCAGGAGCACTCCATCAGCTGGAAAAAGCAGCTGAGGGAGTGCTCACGGTTTCACTGGGCTGGCTCCTTAGTTCCTCCATAATGGGTGAGGGGCCACTGGGTGGGCGCCCCCTCGCCAATATGGATGAGCCGCCAGGCTCGGACTGGCCTATAGGGCAATGTCTGTACCAAAAACGTAAAATGCTGATATGGGCCAGTCAAAATGGACCACCATTTTGGCCAATGTGGACCAGTTTGATGAGTTACTTAACTATGCAGTTAGTAATTTTGACCATTGTTGCTGAATATATCACTATTTACTTACATTTTAACAAAAAGCACCCCCTTGGCTACTATTGAAACAGTGGGCCTCATTACAACCCTGGCGGTAGCTGTGCCGGTAAAACTGGCACGGCTGCCGCCGGAGTTGCATACGGGTCCGGCACCCGCGAATGGGCAATTACCGGGTCATGCTGAGTTAGGCGGACCTGATAATTGCCCTTTCGCTGGTGCCGGTACCGGTAGATCCCCATTCCCATTGAGCCCCATGGGGCTCAATGGGAATGGGGAGCTCGGATGCACCGGCACTGTTAATAACGGTGCCGGTGCATCCAACGAGCTGTGTGGGCTGTCAGGCACCCGCGAGCACAACTCTTACTATGGCGGTACGGTAGCAACGGTGCTCGTAGCTTACCGGCACCATTGTTACTGTACCGCCATAGTTGTAATGAGGCCCACTCTGTGACTAAAGGAATGAATATCCATTTACAACTGCGGGCCACTTTTTCATTGTTGACTGAGACAGTTTGATGCTTCAGCCCGACCATGTGAGCCACCTCTGCCCATTTCTTCCAATCTAAAAAAAACAAAAAAAATTCTTTTTTTAAATTTTTATATTTCATGTTGAGCTCTCAGGGCCCCCCAGGGATGCACCCGCGGACCCCTGGGGGGTCGCGACCCACAGTTTGAAAACCGCTGCTGTAGACTGTGAAGATTGCAGCTTGGGTATGCAGACCTCATCTCTTTAAAAACTTGACAGGTTATTACAAAGGTTTTTGGGTCGAACAGTTTGGGCAATAACACAACGGGTAAATAAAACGGTTTGCCATCGTGAGAAAATGCCATTCAAAGATGTTATGATCTCAAATGCTCTGCTTAGTGGCAAAGCGAACCTGATACCCATCTGTACACTCTGCTCCCAATCCAACTGCCTTTGGAAACCTTGACATCAGCTCATGACGCAAGGTATCATAAAATCAACCGCAAACGGTGCTGACCAAAGGTTGACTGTCAAACCTGCTCAGGCCCTTCGAAAAGCAGCTTTTAGGCCTTTGAAGGACTATTTCTATGTCAAGTATAACAAAGCTGTAAACATGGAGGGCCTTCTAGTAGTAGAACCTAGAACAAAGTGAGCAAAGTCATATATTGTCAAGGGAGGATAGCTCAGGGGCAACACGCTCAACTTCGAAGCAAGATGGCGTGGAGCACCGCAGGTTAGATCCCAGGGCTTTCGATCCCAGGGCTCTGCTTAGAAACCTCTAGGCATTAAGCGCATTACAAATAACCAATTATAGTTACATTGAACTGACTAAACATCCAGCAAGCAGCTACAACTTGAACCCACAATCCGTGGGTGGAAATGGTTTTAGGTTGTTGTTTTACATTGTTATATTGACTTTCACTTCAAAGTCTGCCAACTAGTTTGGTCAACCTGAATTCAAACCTTTCTTTGAGTTCTGGCGGGATCCCTCCAAGTCCTCCCTGCTTACGCCATGCTCCCCCACACCCACCACCCTATTCTCCTACACACATCTATGTATATGTATGTATATAAGTTTGGTTGAATTGACCAAAAGTGTTTGACCAAACTGCAGACTTTCAAATTAAAGTCTATATAACATGGGGATACTGTTGGAAACACCATCCAAGCAGATGCCTGATGAATTTGAGTGACTGTAGTTTAAAAAAATGTATATTTTAGTTATAAGGTGCTAGTTGTGATTGCAGTCCCTTCGTAGCGCTGCACGGGGAACGGACCAGTGCAAGCACTGGTAGGGGAAGCCTTGATGGGATGAGGCAAAACTCGACACATTTGGAGGTCACCACTGAGCAGGATGAGTAGGGTGGACGTGCAGTAGCAGGACGCCAAGGAAGAGAACAGCAGACTGGACTTGGAGTAGATGAGAAACACAGAGGGCAGGTAAGGAAAGAAAGCACCCACGACTGGTGCTGTGCAAACCACACCCCGCCCCCCAAAGATGGAGGGAAGAACTCCAGGAGGAAGTCCAGGAAGGAATATTTTAGGGAAAAAAGGCAGGAAGAGAAACCGAGAAAAAGCACGTAAAAAAATCAAAACTACTGGTACAGAGTACGTTAACACGCACTGCCGCTGTATTCCAGGCAGTTTAAATAGCAGAGCTCGTGAGTGAAGCTGCGGAGTTCCTCATCACCGCCATGGCGACCCTTACTGACTTCCATACCGTGCATGAGCAGAACCCAGAAGCCAGGCCACCGCAGATGTGCGGATGAAACAACATGGTGATTCCCAGTGCCTGCATGTCTAAACAACATGGTGATACCCAGTGCTTACGTCTGTTATCCTGCATGTCTAAACAACATGGTGATACCCAGTGCTTACGTCTGTTATCCTGCATGTCTAAACAACACGGTGCTTCCCAGTGCTTACGTCTGTTACCCTGCATGTCTAAACAACACAGTGCTTCCCAGCGCTTACGTCTGTTATCCTGCATGTCTAAACAACGCGGTGATCCCCAGCGCTTACGTCTGTTACCCTCCATGTCTAAACAACAAGGTGATCCCCAGCGCTTACGTCTGTTATCCTGCATGTCTAAACAACACAGTGCTACCCAGCGCTTACGTCTGTTATCCTGCATGTCTAAACAACACAACACGGTGATCCCCAGCGCTTACGTCTGTTACCCTGCATGTCTAAACAACACAGTGCTTCCCAGCGCTTATGTCTGTTACCCTGCATGTCTAAACAACACGGTGATACCCAGCGCTTACGTCTGTTTTCCTGCATGGCTAAACAACACGGTGATACCCAGCGCTTATGTCTGTTATCCTGCATGTCTAAACAACACGGTGATCCCCAGCGCTTACGTCTGTTACCCTGCAGGTCTAAACAACACGGTGTTCCCCAGCGCTTACGTCTGTTATCCTGCATGTCTAAACAACACGGTGCTACCCAGCGCTTACGTCTGTTATCCTACATGTCTAAACAACACGGTGCTACCCAGCGCTTACGCCTGTTATCCTGCATGTCTAAACAACACAGTGATTCACAGCGCTTACGTCTGTTATCCTGCATGTCTAAACAACATGGTGATTCCCAGCGCTTATGTCTGTTATCCTGCATGTCTAAACAACATGGTGCTACCCAGTGCTTACGTCTGTCGTCTGTTATCGTGCATTCTCAATGATTTCAAGATAAAGCTAAGAAACATGTCATCTTCTATAAATGGGGCCAATGTCATGTAATGTAATGTGAGTGGTCTAGCATAGGGCCCTTCTGCCACCTGTGATGGCCTCACTGAGTGTGAAAAGGGGCCATTGTGACAGTGGGAGAGGCAGACACAAAACATGTGGTGTTGATGGGTGCAGTTGAAAGTACCCGATTCCTGTGTGCCAATCTGCTTTCTCGTGGTTTAGTGGATCGATGTGGGATTGTGTTGCCTATAGGAAAAGGTCTGAGATCTGATAGATTACAGCACTCTCGATCTGTTTAGCCTCTGATGTGGGAGACTGTGATAGGGCTAAATAGGCGATCTTAGACGTGGCTCAATTCCTGTTGATGTGGTAACGACTATGCCTGTGGCAGCTGTATGTGGTAGATTTGTGTGTTTGTGTGGTGTAAGATGCTAGGTGATTTTAGAGAGGAGTTGGTTAGTGAGCGGAAGAGGGCAGTAGGCCTTACATAGCAAAAAACCTGCAATCCCGTACTCCTACCACTGGCCTCTTGCAGACAAGTCCCACCACCTTATACCTCACGCCCTCTCTCTCTGGTTCAGACAGATACAGTGTCCTCCATGTGTAACTAAACACGCATCTGCGAACTGGCAGATGAGGGGAAAGGGTGCAGACTGGACCCTATATGCTATGTACTAAGGGTTACCAGAGGCAAGAACCTTTGGTTCAAAGAAATGGCTGCTTGAAGTTTGAGGAGCAGAGACAACCATTTCACCTTCCTTAGTATGTTGGTTGGCAGGTTGAGAGCTCTCTCAAACCACACTCTAACAGAGCAGCCCTCGGTATCTTTTGGCTGTCAGGACAGACCAGCCAGGAGCAGCACAAGACCGAGCAATGGAAGGGTTAAAGATTAGGAGGGAGAGCAGGGTATGGGAGCGTCAGATGGGATGGGCTGGGTAAAGGTGAGGTGAGCGGGAGGAGACATCCTTCATTCACCTTTATTGACATTAGTGATAGGCTCTGACAGAGAGTCCTTTGTGTTAGCGATCCTTCTGCCGCACCTTATTGCTCCTACGTGAGGTCAGAGTCCGTATGTCTTCAAATGACAGGCCCCTGGCTGCAACCTACCGACATGGGGGGCCCATGTTCTATTTCAATTATTCCTTTTTCAAAGAATATTTTAGCTCTGAATCTTGCCTGGGGCAGCAATATATGAGAAATAAGATATACTGTGAACAGGTTACAGACCAGCAACACTGCATGCATTAAAAACACCATTAACAAATGACCACGGACACAAAATAAAAACAAGCATTAGCAGGGCCAATGGGTTTCACTCTTGTATATGCGTTTGCCAGCCGATGGCATTATATGACCATTAACTACAACATGTGCCAGCTGGTGCCATTTGATGGGTGCCGTCCTTGTTCAGGTAAATATTTGCCGTGATAATAACGTCATATAGAACATAAGACGGTAGGTTTTGCTATTACATAGCCAGCATCAGAAACTTTTGTCCAGGTGCTAAACTCATTTACAGACATTGGTCCTCATTACGAGTCCGGCGTTAAACGTGCCGGTGATACTGGTGGGTTGCTGCCTGACCCGTAATGATTTACCGGCACCTGACTTACTGGTAACACCAGGGGATTACAACCCCGGCGGCCCGGAAAGTCAGGCATCGGTAAATTGTAAGTCCCCATTCCCATAGAGCACCAGCACCATTAGTAATGGTGCTGGTGCTTCCGTGAAAACTCTGTGGGCAGGTGCCGTTCCGTCCAGCAGGTCTGACCTGCCGGATGGGACGGCACCCACCCACAGATTTCTGCTTTGCCGGTCCGGAAACAACAGCCCTGGTAAGCTTACCACCACTGTTGGTTCCGGACCGGCACACTTAGAATAAGGCCCATTGTATGCTTAGCTGGCAAATAGTGCAAGGACCTGTGCATATGATGGTAGTGCCTAGAAAATGCATAGCCCATGCTCAGACAGACCCCAAAACGTTTGGCTATTCCAATCCATGTTCCTGAAGTCATTTTATCAGACAAAACCCTGGACCTAGGCTGTGCAAAGGGGGCCTGAAAGGGCTGTACTGTCTGGGAACGAGTTCCTGTCTTGCAGGCATATGCACAATATGGCAAGATGGGCACAAGGGTGTCAAATCAAAGGATACTGCTTCTCCACTTGTTGTGAGGCTAAACAGATGCATAATAATGATCTTGACGAAGCACATGTTGTTTCACGATAGAGAAGCTCCCTTTGGGTGGGGCTGGGACATCTTCATTTGGCCACTCTATGTGTGTTAGCTGAATAACACCCATGGCCAGTGCATCCCTCCTATAATAGCAATTTCCCCTCTATCTACACTCTCGTGCCAATATTGTTGCTGCTAAATTGCCTATGAGCCTTAATGAACAGTGTGCATGTGGCAGGTTTGGGATGAAGGGGTGGCAACACACAGGCCCCCTGGGCTATGTGTTTTTGGACAATAGCTCTTTCCCAGACCAGGCCACACTGCATTCAATAGTTACGTAACAAGCAGGGGGCTGACACTTAAACTATATTGATTACACATATGTTTGATGGAGCTCACTGATGATACCAGGATCCATTCCAAATCCTATGGCCAACTAAGTTACGGAGGTGCCTGTAAGCAAATGGACCTTAATGTGCCAGGCCCTAAACATCCTAGCTGTCTATAACTACCCAACGCATGCATTGACAAAGCTCTCAGGTCTGGCTTTAGCAGGCAGAGGCTAAGATTTGTCTTTGTAATGCTCCGACAGGACAACAAATATGTATCCTCTTCATGTGCAAAGCCAGTCCTATTGACTTTGCCAATGCTGGTTATTGTGCATTTGCCATGGAATAGATTTCACAATGCTCTACATGTGTTCGATATGCCTAGCATACATGCTTCTGAAATCACACAGGTCTCATCTGCATACCAATGAAGCCTTGTTTCTTAATTGACCAATGCTTTCTCCTTGTAAAGCATATTATAGTTAGATTATAAAGGGTGGAAGAGAGAGTGTTGAGTGGATGGAAAGTGGTGTGACAATACACATGGTAAACACAACTTAAACATTTTTCAGAAAGAGTGCTCTCTTTCTCCCTCCCTCGCACGCTCTTTCTCTCTCTCTGTCTCTCTCTCTCTGTTTTTCTGTCTTTCCCATTGATATATATGATGTAATTGCCTTACCGCATATCATAGTTAAGGTTAAGACAATTGTCTATGGCGTTTCAGAAAATAACATTTCCCAATAGCATTTGAAGCCTTCCATAGACAATTTTGGAAACATTTCACACAGTAAATTATGGAGCCATACCCCCCGAAATTAAAATCTTCAGATTTTTTCACAGGCAGCTTCATATTTTAAAAAGAAGTTGTTTTAATTATGCTTTGAACACAACTCAACATGGCGTTTTCCCACAGGGATAAAAGAATCAGCCCCCTTAACTGTAAAGTGGTTGCTTCAATGCTTCAGATTTTTTTCAGGGACAAATCTATTGACAGGATTTAGGGGCTAAATTTCGTATTGCCCATAATTCGGCGACGGGGACCCGTTACATGTAGACGTAAACGTAGGCAGAGAATTCTGGTCATTTGCATGGCAGAGTGCAATGGTGCAGGGCAAAAGGCAGCATACAAGCATTTATGCCGCCTTTTGCCCTCCACTTCTGAACCCACCCTTGGGGTCCGGCTGCTTTTTGCTTGCACGAAAAGCCAGCAGACCCAATAGGCATCCACAGCATTTGTGCCGGCATGAAAATGAACGCCGGCGTAAATGCTGGGAGTATTCGTCTGACAGAGAGGAAGGAAGCAGCAGAAACACAAATTCTTTCCGCCCGTTCTGTGTGCCATACAAATGACCATGGTGGGAATCAATAGCGTAAAAGTCTTGGCTTTCATGCTAATGTGTCCCACCATTGCCCTTTTTACTCAGGGTCGAAAATGAGCCCCTTAGTGTTATGTGAACAAAAAACACACATACACTTCATCGATTTTAAGAAAATTAACTTTATTATGCATTATGCATTATGCATTATTTGCAGCATACAACATTGCATAGACATTTCTGGCCAGGCCAGTGCTCTATTACATGATGTGTATTTACAGTTTAAGTACCTTGCCTCTAAAAACTAGATTCATCTGACGTTATTTTCTTTGTTTTTGTTTTCTTCTCTTCCCTCTCTGGTTTTTGTTTCCCCCCCCTCACTCTCTGCTATAGGAGCTGAAAAAGGCCACATATAAATGATTTAAGCTACATTTTTGAAGTGGTAAAATGTGTTCTTATGCCCTGAGAACTACCTTGATAGGTTGAAACACGTGTTGGCGTGCCGTAGTGTTTTCTTTATATATTAACATGAGTGTAGATCAAATGTGTATAACTACAACACTATTGTGACCAATATTACATTGATAGCATTTGTTATACCACTGTGATCAAAATTACTCTCATGCTATATGCTTGACTCATTCATGGCACCAGAATTATTTAATATGCAATGTAAATCACGATTAAACCTTGAAGGAATGCCGATTGAAAGAGTTTTTGACTTCAAATACCTAGGAGTCACATTAGACTCCTCAAAACAAGACAAAGCGATGCAAGCAGCTTTAACAGCGAACAAAATGGCAGCCCAAGCCAAGGCCATAGACAAAAAGTTCGGTAGATATTCTCTAATTCCAGTACGAGAATTCTGTAAGAAAAAGGTGATGCCAACATTAACATACGGAGGAGATGCAATGATAAACCTACCTTCTAACATCTGGTCAGAAATGGAGGCAAATTTTTGGAGGAAAGTGCTTATGTTACCGAACTCAACCCCGGGTGCTTCGATCCGTCAAGAGCTCAGTTTACCGTCTCTCAAAAGCACAGAGGTACAATCAACATTAATGCTATACAGGAAATGCCGGATGGCGGAGCCTCCATCAATCTATAACCTAATAAATCAGGAAATAGAACGAAACAGCAGCAAAATGCTCATCAAATGGAAACAAGAGAACATTAGAGTGCTGGAGCAAATACAGGCTAACGAAGAAACATCACTAACCCGAAGAAAATCCTCCGAAAAATAAGACAGCTCGACTGGATATCGACCTTGGAAACAGCAGGAAAGAACAAACTAACCACACATCTACCTCCAAACATCAAAAAGGTCAATGAGCTCCAAGAATATATTAAGACATTTCCATCTAGAAAGGGGAGAGAAATGTGTTACGTGCTCGCCTTAATCTGCTGCCGACAAACGAGATCTTGGCCATTAGAGGCAAAGCCATAACTAATCGTTGCCACTTCTGCAATACACAAGAAAATGAATCAATTCATCACCTACTTTTAAAATGTGCCGCTAACCAACATATAAGAGAACGATACTTAAGATCCATCTTCTCGGACTTTATCATTTCGGATGAACAAATATGTTGGTCTCGTGTGATTGGAGGAGACAAAACGAAATGGCAAATAGCTACATACAAGATATTGGAAGCAGTAAACCTGCCGCGGCCATAGTCGAAAACGAGGGGACATTTTTAGAGAGATTGGGTAAAAGTCCACGACAAAAGCACACTTTGTAAAATTCTTTTTTTGATTAAATACAAAAAAAATAAAAAATATGTTTGAATGATAATACAGGAGTATATCCATTCACTCTGACTCAAGAATTTCATTTACTATTTTTTGAGGTTGTCAAATGACAAAACTAAACCATGAACCACGTGTGTGGATAAATGAATGATTATAACAGGCTGTTAGAGCACAGTCTGTAAGGTTAGTACCTTCAAAGCACATTCATATGTATGCCCACATATCATAGATGAACATAAAACCTGCAATACAAAACCCGCACAATGTCAAATACATGCAGATATATGCACATCTATAATCCATACATAGCAAAGACTTGCTGTACAAAACCTGGGCCATTTCACATACATACAAATGTATGCACACATATAATACATACATCAACATCACTAAATCTTTCCCATGCACATTAAAGTGCACAATATTTTTACATGCATACATTTTCAACCAAAACAGTATGCCAAATTTCTTCCAAACCAAACAACTTACTTATATCAATAAACAAAAAATAATCAAGCATTAATCTCACCGGATAAACAAATAGGCTTTTACTTCCAAATCTTGCAAGAAATGGACAGCATGTAATTCCACCCCACTACCCAAGCTAATGTGCCAATGGCACCCAACTCACCTTCCCTTATACCTCACCAGAGGCATGACCCTGTGCATCTTGATGTAAGTCTGGTTAGTTATTCCCGCCCCCAGAGAAGAATGGACTTCTTTCATAAGCTGTCTTAGTCCATCATTTATCTTTAGTGTCCGCCGATCATCAAGTGCCATATCCTTCTGGTACACCTCGCTCCCATCATCATCTTCCGATCCCGTCCTTCTTAGGTGAGTGGCACATAAGAGTTCATTGTTGGAAATGGAAGCAACCACCATGATCCAAAGATGGCACCTTGATGGCCTTCACCTGATTATTTCAGGACACCTTAAAAGTGCTGAGCCTAGCACTTTTTATTGTTATTAGTACTATAGTATTTATTGAATGCAGACCTAGCTTTGAGAGGCCACGGAGCGCTTTACAGAGGTGCACAACAGTACAGATGCCTAGCGCAGTGGTTTTCAGAGCTAAGAACACAACAGATATACAGCGGGAGTAGGACAAAGTGGTGCACAGAGGAGGGGTACAGCTGTACAGGGTGATGGGTAGGTGAGTGGCGGGCGATGTCTAGCGAGTTTGGTGGTGCAGGGGGCGACATGAGAGCCTAGGTGTTGACGTGGAGAGACTCCTTGAAGAGGTGGGTCTTGAGTTCATTTCTGAATTGTAGGTCCGTGGGGTCGAGTCTGGTGCTGATGGAGAGGAGGTTCCATAGTCTTGGGGCTTAGGCAGAGAAGGCTTGTTATTGCGCATGTCTATACCTCTCACATGTGTCTTGGCAAGTATAGCCAAAGCCAACAGTTCATTGAGTACCCAAATTCAATGTCTTCTGTGATTTAAAGAAACATAAAAGATGCTGGGGCTCATGGACCATAGTGCAACAAAGATCCTCCGATCTGATTAATTTTACCTTCCCAAGATCACGGAGATGATATAATTTATTCACTTTTCATGGCCTATGGGGCTTCGCCTCTGACACTTAATGTAAACCATTAGATAATGTTTAGGTTGCATTTTGACGAAATACAACATTCCCCAAATTATTCAAATGTTCTCCATTGGGACAAAATATTTCTGTCTTGTAACTCCTAATGATGTAGTGTAATACGGATGACATGTCATGTTCCGAAATAAATGTAAGCATACATGTATTTATTGGTATTGTACACAATTCCTTTTTTCGTGTACTCTTCATCCGGGCCCTGACGTCTTTCTTGCAACCAAGCCTGAAAAGACGATGCAGCACCTGGTGAACATCGATAGCCATAATAGATCACACATTTGGTAGATAGCTTCCATAGCTTTTGTATATCCATAGTTATTGACACCAACATGTAGAAAAATGGTGCTAGCATACTTCCACTTGTGTGGCAGCCTTCCGAATATTCTACTATGTCTTTCCACTTTCCTTCATGGTGGCCATGCCAATGGACTGTACCATTCCATAATGGTAACATCATAAGCACTCTTCTTACATATCTTTCCAACCAAAAGATTCCTTGATCTTCAATAATCCAAATTAGTTTTCTACAAAAACGCAAAACAATACATTTAACATATAACACTGTCTGTGTTCATATTACAGTTCGCACAACAGAAACATACACAGCGTTTGCACTTAATAGATCACAATACGCACAATTCCAAACACACATCCCTACATCGTAAGAATAAATGTCTGTACAAATGTCCACCACAAAGCCACACAGACAACATTAACACTTATGTCATCACAATATTACACGTACCTACGAAAAGCCACACAACATAGCCATACCCGTCAAGAACACCATGCACCTGCCCAAACGTTAGCCAATACTATACAAGGGAGCATTTTGTGGTACCTATATTTTTAAAAATGCACGTGTGTAAGACATGTTAACAATAACTAAACAGGTAGGTATGCTTATATGCATGAAATTAGACTATCATCTTATGTACACATCTGCAATACGTAAAACTATGGTCACATACATATATTTATACATATACATAAAATGACAGCACAAACAGCGTCAGCAATATTGTCTATGTAACATACTATTGCTGCTAACCAACATGTATTAAATGACGGATACATGTATGAAATGCCAAATTAACATTCGTCTTCCGTATGTACACTCAGGTCCATGGGCATACCAGCATGGACATAGTTCTGTATGTACTCATTATGTTTACATGCTCATACATTCAAACACACATATAAACAGTGAAAAAAGCATTTCTGATTTCATATTCATGCTGATTCAAATGTACGAACAGGTGCGTACAATTATGTGTATGAAGTCATACGTTAATATGTTGCATACACGTAGGCTGTAATGCACATATTGCCAAATATGTTTACATGTGTAAATCAATGTACGTGTACGCACAATTAGATGTCCATGCAAATACATCTAAATCGTATGTGCATGTCCATTACAATTCACCCACTTCCAGCATGCACACATTTACACATAAACACATTTTCGTTCCCCTCATACACAAACAAAGAATTAAAAGTGCTACATTACACAGTAACATCTAAAAAAACTTGTATCAGTGATGCATATATGTTACAAGGCCTACATTAGCGGCTGTGTAGTTATAGTTAAGTTGTTCAACCCAGAGGAAGAGCACTTTTTGGGCAGCTTATAACTTTGCCCCATTGGTCGAATCCTCACGAAACATTGCAAAGAAAGTATATGGCCAGTCGTGCGAAGTTTGGTGAGGTTTCGTGCAGCAGGGACAAAGTTAGGGGATCCCAAAATATGTGTTTTTTTCCCGTAGACGCAATGGAAAAAATGTGCTCACACCTAAAGCCCAAACCGCTGGACAAATTTTCACCAAATGTGCATGCTTTTGTAAATTTGATGTAAATCCATCCAGTAGTTTTTTTTTAAACGGCCAAAAGGTAGGTACAAATAAATTTGTGATATCTGGGTTCGGTCTGCAGACTCACTTCCCTGTTCACTCCGCGGACGGTCCTCCGATTGGCCCTGAAATCATTACTCACCCTTATTTGCTACCAAAGTGGGACACGATATTGCGATTTGATACTGGGCTCATTTCCACAACCTCGCAGCAATGACTGGCCCACAATCCATATGCCTTAAGAAAGACTCGATAGAGTCGAATTACGTGTTGGCTGAGTTCTAACAATAAATATAGCATCAAGAATGGTTTTAAAGACTGCTTCATTACGACAACAGTTATGTATTAAATCACCCAGTGCTGAGGTGAACAGGGTTCACCCTCCTATTCGAAACCTAACTCTGGAAGAAGGAAGGGCACCTTCACCCCCATCGCCAGCAGCAGGGTGATCTGTTTAAAGTACTAGATGAAGGGCAGTGATCTACCCTTTCTAATGCCCTGCAATTACTTGATAATCATGTACTCTGATTTGATTATTGGGGCATGCAGCATGGCTGAACTGTAGGTTTGAATGGGAAGACATATTCTGCATGCAGCTACAGCCTGAAAAAGACAACAGATCTGTGCAAGTAGCATGCGCAAGGACCTGAAAGCATGGTTTTGCAAATCTGTTTTGTGTTTTATTTTTCCAAGTGTACAAATGTAAGCACAAAAACTAGTGAAATTAGTTTGGTGCATTGCATAGACAATGGACCTGGCGCTCGGCAAGGACGAATGCCTACTCTGAGTTACTTATTGGGGCATGTGATGTCATCTTTCATGTACTGGGTGTTTGTCTTAGCAGTGCACGGTGGTGGCGCAAGTTACGGTTTCTTAGCTTACCATAACTGGCGAATTTCTGGGGGTCTCCGGTTTTACTTGTAACCATAAGGTCCCGTTAACAACGTTTTTTAAATTGAATTTCATAGCTTTTTATTCCCTGACAAGGTACTACGCACAATATATTTAAGGGCGCGATTGAATGTCCTGAAAACAAATGAGGTGCTAGCACTTCGAAACCAATCCCTTAGCAACACATGTCGCTATTGCAAAGATGCAAATGTAGTTGAAACCGTGCAACACCTCCTCTTGTTATGTCCAGGGACAGTGAATTTGAGATCCACATACCTGCAACACCACAGGCATAAACAACTGACACTAGAGGAAGAGTCCTGTTGGAACTGGACGATGTGTGGAGACAACATATCCTTGACTGTCGCAAAGTTCTTACAGAGTCTGGATCTAGAGGGAAAAGTACAAACAGAAAGTTCACAATTTGAAAACTTAAAGGAATGAAGTAAAGAAAACCACTTAGAAATTACAGAAACACGAAGCAAATTACCAAAACAAATAACGACGCAGGACTAGAGATTAGGAACCAAATGTTACATCTTACAATCACCGTGAGCCTACGTTGCATTGTTTTGTAAAAATTGTCAAAGTTACAATTATATACAAATAATTAAAAAAAATATTGCTATTAGTACCTTGGCATGATGTACCGGGGTACTAATAGTTTGTACGCTGTGAAACCACAACTTTGAACAAAAACGAAAAGATGGCTGCCATAGATTGGTAGGAAGGGACTATACATAGCTCCTTCTCTCTTTCCATGGTGGCCTTGCTGATGTCAGTGCTGCACCAGGAACAATACTGTTCCCGGTGCAAAGAACGGACAAGGAGCAATAAAGTAAGTGGGGAGGGGTGAGTGGTGCCTTTTTGGGTTGATAAGAGGGTTGGGGGATAGGATGCAGGGGGCATGGAAAGTGGGGCAGCACACTTACCTTGAAAACCCAGCAAGGGAAGATGGTGGCCACCTGTTCTGAGGAGGCTCGCAGTGGGGGCTTTACCGTGTGCTAAAGGCCCTGCTCCGAGCCTGCTCATTGGTTGGAGGCTGCCACTCCTCTCGCCGGGTACTAATTTTCAATAAGCCCTCGGATTTGGTAAGTAAATGCATGTTTAGACAACCAGGTATACATTCTATCACTGGAAAAAAGGACTTTTGTGACAGTGCTCCAGTCACAGGGTTGGTCTCACGCCTTCCTCATCCACAGCCTGCTGAGACCTGTAGTGTTCCATAAAAGGCAGCCATTCCATATCAACATGCATGTGTGATTGTAGTCACAGTGCAGTCAGACGTTTCATTTCATACAACTCATGTGCCTTATTCAACCATTCAGGAAAGGTCGATGGGGAGGCTCTCTACCAATGTATGGTGCGACAGACTCTTGCAGACAGAAGAAGATTTGTTTGCATGTGGGCCAACAAAAAGTGCTTGTCACCTTGCACTTCAAGACTACATAACACCAGTAGTGGGGTTAGTTCCCTCGCTATACCATCAATGTCCTTGATCCATCCTAGGTCCTCCCTCCAGTAACTCTGAGCTATGGGCCACTCCCACCATATGTGCCAGTACGTAGATGTCAAACCACAATTCCTCCAGCAAAGAGGGCTAACATTAGGCTACATCTTTGACAATCAACAGGGGGTCAACTGCCATATAAATAACAGCCTGCCGTTGTGCATCTTATAGTGGACCGCTATGGTCGAGGACCAGACAGATTTGGATATCTTTTGCCATATATCTACATAGTTTCCAAGTTGAAGGTCATCACCCCATTGCTTCTGGGTAATAGATATGCTTTTAAGACCCCTCAATATTAGTACAGTGTATAGTTCAGAAATTAGGCCCTTTGTGTATGTATGAGTGTCTAGGAACACGCTGGACATTATTTTTCCCACTTCCATTAGTTGCAGTGTGAAATACACAATACTAACGCAGCGCTCTGGACACACAACTATATTTTTTTCAAATACCGGTAGAATGGGGGCACTATTTCACTTTGGAGGCGCTCCTTGCAGCCTCTCCTGGTGGCCTTCTGACGCACAATGTACAGTAAGCCCGTTTTGTCTTTATCTGCCTTTACTCAAACGGAAGTAGCAAATTCACTTGTTAGCAATATGTCTTTCTTGGGAAATTCTGGGGATTTACTTGTTGGTGGGGCCTCCCTCCCAGAGCCCAAATGTCATTTTCTCATACTTTGCTGTAACTGGGCAGGATGGATTTAATTCGAGGCACGGGGGCACGGTGGGTCGTGCTATAGCTGCTTCCCCCTCCCACAGCTCTCCTTACTGTATTTCCAGTAGCTGCAGCCACTTTCCGGTTCCAGCATTGCTCTGTTTGGTCCTTCTCTTTACATTTTTCTTCTGGGTTCTTTCTGCTCTTCTTGAGTCACCTGGTCGCCAAATGTTATGAAGTCTCACTGTTGTCTTTCAAGCTGCCTCAACACTCAAATACAGACCAGCTGTGGAGCCACTGTATTGTCCAGGTAGTAGCTTTATTATACATATGTACAGCATGTACATAGACCAGTTACTCTTGAGGTATTTACAGTGACATAGATGACTGGACAGGAACAGGGATGGGTAATAACTCAACTCAACATTCTCCTCAGCTGCTCAAGCTACATCAACAGCAAGCACTCAGGCCAGTGACAGCACAAGACTTACAATACAACATGTTGAGTGGATGTGTGTGTGAATGTTCCAAGAGTGTCATTTGGGGGCCTGAGCTGGGATGATAGGATGGCCGGTGGGTCTCTGCTCCTTTGTATGTAATGTTAGCTACCCATCCGTGGGAAGCTAATGTCTAACTACCATTCTAGCTCTCGCTTTGGGGAATAGCGTTAGGGCTCCTACAAGCCATATAGGGCTGATGCCAAATTGCCTGAGTATCGCTTACATGAAGTGCCATTTGACTGTGGTGAAGGCTTTTTCTGCATCAACTGAAACCAGGAGAGCGCCTGAAACCCTGTTGTCAATGCTCGCAATAAGATCCAGTGTCTTGCGAATGCAGTAAGCACCCTGCCTGCCTCTAAGGAATCCTTCCACGACGCTTGCATATACTTTGGCGACTAAAATGATCAAATATTTAGGCCTATACATCCCACAGTCCAACCAGTCTCTGACCTCTTTCAGAAGGACAATGAACCACAACTGCATGAAGGTGTTTGGTGCTTGTCCCCATCTAACATGCTGTTGAATAGTTTTGTTGGGACTGGGGCCAGTAGCGGCCCATGCCTCTTATAGAAGGCTAGCGTAAATCTGTCTTGTCCCGGCGCCAACCCCGCCTTCAATTTTGATATGGCTGTATGGACTTTCTGGCTCAATATGGGTGCGTCCAGTGTCATGGCCTTATCCAGTATTAGTTTATTGAGGGAAAGTGCCTGTAAATAATTGGACATTTTCATAGGTTCACTGTCACCTTCAGCCCTGTATAACTGCGTATACAAATCCCTAAAACACCAGGTCATTTCTTCAGGTGGATTCAAGATACGCCTCATCTCATCTCTAATCTTGTATATTGATCTCTCCGCTCTTTGACCTCTCGGGCCGGCTGCCAATAGTATATGAGCCTTGTCCTCCTTTTCATAATATTTCTGTTTTAAAAAACAGACTTGGGCAACCTTTTTCCCTTTCCAAATATCTCCAAGTTCCTGCCTTAGGGCCCTAATCTCAGACAGTAGGTCCTCAGGACAGCCCCCCCATTGATTCCTTTAACACTGCTTACTTATATAGGATCACCTATTTTAACTTAGTTTCACATAATATTCTCTCTCTTCTTTTTGCAACCCCTTCCGCTATCACAAGGCCCAAAGAGTGTCTCTTTAACCGCTTCCCAATCAATGTGGAGTGACATCTCTCCTGTGTCGTTCCGCTGGAGGAATACCCATATTTCCTTTTGAAAGGATTCTCTAAAGACCAGATCCCAAAACAGTGTATCATTGAAAACCCATCTCCTATCTACTGGGGTTCGGAGTCATGCATCTTTGGTTATGGTGCACATGTTGTGATCCGACCAACCAACAATCTGAAGTTGTGCCTCTTGGACCAAGTACTCCTGAGCAGTATCGCATATAATATAATTTACTATATTTTACTTTATTATATTTATAATGGGCACCACTGACCAGGAGGCATAGGGCCCAGACACAAGGCAAACATCAAACAGCATAACAGGCTCAAATTATTGGGTAATTATTGTAACGTAGCAGCAAAAAAACAAACAGAAAGTATCTCCTACTGAATGCCAGGTGGAAATAGATTATCTAAACAAAAAGGTCTTCACAGATTTTTCCTAAACATTACAGTTGATCTTAATTCCCTTAGATCTGGCGGAACGGTGTTCCATGCAATAGGAGCAGCTACAGGGAATGCACATTTCTTCACCTGCGTCAGTTTATGAGCTGGGATTTTAAACTGTATTGTATTATTAGATCTGAGATGGCAAACACTTGATTTCATAACTAGCGCTTCACTCAAATAAACTTTGAGGTGATCCCACCAAGCACTTATGTGTGATTAATAAAAGACAAAAATTGATTCTGGGCTCAATGGGAAGGCAGCGCAGACTGCGTCTGGCTTCAGAAACATGATCTCTCCTTTTAAGGCCTCTGATCACTCCCACTGCATTATTATGCATTGCTTGGAGCCGATAGCACTCCGATTTAGCCAGACCCACAGGCAGACTACTACAGTAATCTATTTTTCACCGAATTATACCTCTAGCCACCATCTCATAGTTGACTCTAGAGATATATGGGCACAGTTGTACTAGTAATTTAATATAGTAGGCAGCAGATGACACCAAACTGCTAACATTAGCCCTCATATTTAAATTTGGTCGAAGAGAACTCCCAGTTTTTTGACTTTGGTTTTCATGTTAAACCCAGCAACTTGAAAATGGGATTATTCTACTCCCATTTTCTGTATTTTTGCCTCCGCACCAACCACCATTAGTTCTGTTTTCTCGGTATTAAGAGCCATCCCATTATTATTCATCCAGGATTGAATCATTCCATATACCACATTGATAACTTTCTCACCCTCGCTAAAGGATGCATTAACAAACTTGCAAATGGTGCCTATCAGTAGGGCAGTGCATGTTTTTATCACCATCGCAGGACAGCCGTCCCCTTACCCAACGTAGGTTTAAGGTTTTTAATCAATAATGCCAGCCCAGATTCCGTAATGGGTTTCAAATGAAACTGCTTTTCTAACGCCCATGGTTTCCAGGTTACTACATCTATTTTGTCTTTACTGGAGACCATGGAGACCAGATTCAGACCAGATTCAATATTAAGCTTGATCTTATTGAGTTTACCGAACATAGCATCCTGAATCGATGTGCACCATTCAGTGTCTTTAATAATAGTGTCTGTTATATTTCGAGTCAGATGTTCCAATTCTTTCAGAATTGAGCTTTATTAATTCTATCACTAAATACAGTTTTTTGCTGAGATAACAGCTTCTTCAAATCATTTTGCCGCACATTTATATGCTTCCTTATCATGCTCATTCAATGACCACTTCCATCTATAGAGACATTTAATATTAATGCTCTTAAGGACCTGCAAGTCAGAGGGGAACCAGGCATTCATTTGCTTCTGTACTACCTGGTGCTAGGGTGTTAGTAGCCTCTTGTAAAGCATGTTGCTAGCTATAAAAAATATCATCAGATAACACCAGGTCATTCACTTTCTGATATAGAGGTTTTAATCAATTCTGGTGAATGTTTTATGCAGTGGCAAATATAAAGTAGATGACCAAGCTTGTGGGTGGGTGGACCTCCAGGTATATATCAGGAAGTGTTCTTGTAAAAGAGGCCCTAGTGCATCACCCTCCTGTGAGCATGGAGGGTCAGCAGGGACTCAAGTGCTGACCAGTCTTTCAAGGAGTCAATAATTTGATTCAGATTGCCTCAGCAAATAAGGAGATCCGCTCTCCAGGGCCCCAATTGCAAGCTGTTCCTGATTGGGGGCGTAAAGTGCACATAGTGTTATTGCCACCTGGCCTATGATGCCATTTATCGCTAACAGACATCCCTCCAAACCCCTCTCAATTTGTGTTACTTCCAGACACAGTGTTTTCCGAATTGAAATGCCCACCCCGGCCTTCTAGGGTGAGCCAGACGGCCACAGACCCTCACCCACATCCTTCCCTCTCACCATCTGTTCTTCCCCTGCCCTGAATTTAGTTTTCTGGATGAACAAAATGTCCAACCCTGACTGCTGGAAATCGTGCAGTGCTTCTGTGGTGAGTTTAACATTGAACATTAACAAGAGTAGCCATGACACATAAGATACATGTGGGAATCAGCTTTCCAAATCGCGTTCTGTGGCTCCGTCATAGTTCCAGTGCCTGCTTGGCTGAACAGAATAATATGCCTTGTGAGCTCACAGAGTCAGGGCGCCTTAAATCGACAGAATATTCTTGTGTTGTCGGCCAACCCCTTCTTGGACCGGATGCTTTCTTCTTTAAGTCCTCACTTGCTGCACCATTGATGCCCTCCAGGTCCGAACTTTGATCCATTTTTGATATTTGCTTCAGGACCCCTTCTACATCTTCTTGCGACGTGACTCTGTAGCCTTCTCCACGATACACTAATAAAAATTCCTGAAATATCTAGATTTGAGCACCTTCAAAAAGCAACTGTTCTTTCTCTCTCACCTTCAGTAGAATATCAGTTTTTTGCCTAAGATAATGGCATTTCACCAGCATCGAGCGTGGGCCATTAGGGGGTCCATCCCCTCGGTGGATTCTGTCAAATAATATTTCTGGACAGGGAGCTTGTCAAAAAGGCCAATGGTGAGAGCTTTCACACAGTGCTCAAGGATGAGAGCAGTCTCACTGTGCAGCTCAGCCAGCCCCATAATTGTAATGTTAATGTGTCGCTGCGGGTTCTCGAGGTCATTAGCTTTCAGTGCAAGGTCTATTTCACGCTGCTCCAGTTCTTGAAAACACCCTCCTGGTTTCATTTCCAGCAAGTCTGTCGAAAGTTGATTGTTCTCTAAGGCTTCTACCTTCTCCTCAACGTTTTCAACCCTTCCTGTCAAATCCATTATTGCCACTGACAAGCTGCGTTTTATGGACCGAATCTCCTCCAAAAGAAGGCGGATGTCCGCTTTCGTGGACCCCTCTTGATCAGCATCAAGGATGGCAATGGAATTGTCCATCTGTATCACCGTAGTGTTTTCTGGATTTGTGCAAAAGCTATTGAGCACTGTAATAGTGGTGGGGTTCAGTTTATAGTGTGCCTGGGCGCTCATGTGCACCTTTCAAGAGGTTCTACTCTAATGCAGGGGCTTGCTAAAATGCCCTACTGTCCAATCCCAATGTGTGGATCTCTGTGTTCATGTGTTGCCGCTGTTATTCAAGGTAGACCCTCCTTACACTTAGCATCCCCCAGTCACTTAACAAAGTGCGCTTGTGATTATTCCTCAAGCCCAGAACAATGCGGGTGTTGCCAGCATGTGATCTTGTCTGGCCAAGAGGCCTGCAGGTGGAAGCATATAAAAGGCCCACTCTAATTCCTTAACTACACTGGGGCTTGACTTGCAAGCCATAGTTTCTCAGAGGCGCAGGGTGAGGCCACAACCAACAAGGACTGTCGTCCCGCACAGCGAGAATACGCCAAAGTCGTGGCGCGACCATGCTCACGTTATACAGGTTGCTCTTGATGCCGCTTCAAGGGAGAGGTTAACAAATTACCCTATGTGCAGGCTTGGATATCCCTATGTAGAGAAGCAGATGGATGCATTTACCCTAGCTCCCGCCCCCTCACTGCCGTCATACTGGGATCAAAGAAGAAGAGCAGCAAATGGGACCCCCTGTTAGTTCCTATACTGCATCGAGTGTATGAGAGACGTTATGCCCTCAGACAGCCATACATAATATACCCTTGCACTGAAGATGTGGAAGGATGCTGTATGGAAGGATTTCATTATACACCTATGGACATCATGGAACGTCAAGGAGAACTCTGGCGAGTGCAGAGTGATGTCATAAAGAGGATGAACCTATGCCCAAACAATATGAAAATACTTAAGAGTGACGATGTAACTGAAGCACCAAGAGAAACATGAACCTAAAGCTAAAGCAATTGTGAATACAAAGACAATGAGTAACTTACTAGTCAATAACTGTAAATACACAGTAATGCAAGGAAGAAAGGAAACATTGGAGGATTGCTATAAAGCAATATATAACTGGGCAAGGACGGCCATGATAGGAAAAAGGGCCTGGCTCACGCCGAATTCAACCAAGCTACATCAAAGACATAGCAATGTTCAGAATCAGGTGCGGCTGAAAAACTCTCTGTGTAAAACAACAGGAAGGTTATGTTGCCCAAGGATGCCATTTTAAGGAATAATTGCAAGGCACAAGGGGAGCTAACTAAGATAAGCTATGGATGAAGGGCACATTTCTCTTAGATTAAAGAAGAAGAAAACATCTGCAACGGCCAAAGTATTGGACAATTAAAAGTGTATGATGTCCATGCAAGGTAGAGCGAACAAGTCTCTAGAGGCCAAGAGGAGTAACAGCACCCTGCATAACTAAATCAAACCGCAGTAAATAAGAGACTGAAATTGACAAATTTGTGGTATCTTCACATGTGACTCAGAAGTTAAAGACAAGTCTTGTTCAATAGAGCCTTAGTCAAAGATAGTGGTGTGCACCCACTTCCTTGAATGTTCCAGAACAGTGAGTAGGCTACAAGGTCAACTACAGACGGAAGACTTTGGCTTATGGCTGATTGATGAGAGATGATGGACTAATTGGGAAAACAGGGAGTAGTCTGACGGTATTCAAACACCTACCTTTCATTTCACGTACATGCTGCTAAAGAGCCAAATGTCCAAGGTTGCATTGACCAATCCACTGCCATTTTGTCTGCTATAATCAGTACTATACATATTTAGAGGTAGTTCAAGGCGTGCGCTACAAATAAGGGACAGCCAATGAAGTACTAACTCATATGTATTCTAAATGTAGATTTGTTCCCTTCACCAATCCCTTCCCTCCATAGGTTTTACGATTTGCCACATAGAAAGATGTCATAAATTACGCATTTTGGGGTATAAAACCTCTATGTAATCAAGCTGCTATGTGAATGTGCATGCCTCAGTCCGATGCCTGTCAGTTCTCCCTGGTTTATTAAATGAGAATAAAGTAGTACTTTGCCATATTCTTTGAGTCTGTTCAATTATTTGGTCCGAGATGATTCAAAGTGCTAAAGCACATTTTGGTAGCGGTGCGGATGGTTACGGATGATTACGGTCTAGTCGACCTAGGCCAGATCCAGATCCACTGATGTTTGGCTGTTTGGCTGCTCCCACCATTAGTCAAAAGACGGCAGAGCTTCCTGTGGAGACTGGTGCGAAGAGTTAAGTGCAAGAACATTCGGTTGGCAGGTCCCCCTTTGATGAAATTCCTGTCCGGTCCCCACAGGTGCCCCGTGGATGGAAGGCAAATTGATTGGTTGAGGGAGAGTCAATGCCGAGGGACTCGAGCTGAGTCACAGATGTAAGCAGACAACGAAGGTGGCAAAAATAGTGGGAGGGATTGTGTTGTAAATAATACGTATAAAGGTAACAGGATTTTTTTGGGGAGATTATAAAGAGAAGAAGTAGATACCTTGATACAATGCCAAGGTATACAGCGAAGATAATGAAATATAATTTGGAATGGGTCTGAGGTATGACTAATAAGACACTTATACCGTGGCCTCAGGAGGGTTCGCTGTCGAAAACCATATTGCGGCATATGACAACTTATTTGCATGCATGCCACATATAAAGGAAAAAAGTTACAGAAAAGGTTGGCAATTTTAGAATTATGGAAGATGTGCCAGAGTGAGAAAGAAGTTCCAGCCGAGAGGAAGTGGATGCTCAATCAGCATAAAGGGGAGGATATAAAATGCCTTGGCTCCCATTTCCCCTCCTGAAGATAAGAGCATAGATACAGAGGAAAGGGTTTTTACCCTTTAAAGGAATTAAAAGCAGCAGTGGGGTATGTTAATCCAACGTATGGGCTCCCCACTTATAAAAGCGAGGATAATGCAGAAGAGAGCAAAAGCAGAGAACGCAAAGATATATTAACACACAATGAAAGTAAACAGTGTGATGAGAGAAAGGACAGGGAAGACAGACAAATAGAGATAGAGGGAGAATCAAAGAAACAAAGAAATAAAGGATAAAGTTTAGGGAATAACAACAGTACAGAATGAATGAATGGGAGAACTCATATTACTTAAACTCGACGATAAGAGAATTGATGGGGTTCGAGAAAGAGAGGAAAGAGACGAGCGGGAAAAGAAAGAGAAGGAAGAGGGAAAAGCATACGAAGAAGAAAGGGATAAAGATTACAAGTGAAGGAAAGAGCGAAGAAGATATGAAGCAAGAAAAGAGAAGGAGAGATTAGAAGAGAAGAAATTTAAAGAGACAGAAACCCAAAGAATGAAAGTACGAAGGTTGCAAAGAAGGCGAGAGGAAGATATGATATATATATATATATATATATATATATATATACGATATATGATATTTTATTTGTATCATGCTCATACAAGATGAATTGAGGGAGATGAAGAAAAGAGAAGAAGAAATGAACAGGAGTAAGGGATTAAAAGATGATGAGATAGAATACTAATGTCATAGGAGCATAGTGCCGATTGATGCATGAAGATGATTGGAAAAAGAGAGAAGGTCACAACAGCCCTGCGAGGAGCTACGAGGAATGGCGAGATCAGCATGGGCTGATGGGCAAGACACAGAAGATATAGAGCAAAGACTTCGGAATATATACAGGCAAGTGAGGGATAAAAAAGGGCATACAACTCAAGAGAATGCAGAGGGATCTCTATTAAGAGGAACTGAAGGTAGGTTACATGACATCATTATAGACGAGTATGGAATGTTGTCTTTAAACAGATTAGACCTCGATGATGAGGAGAGGGACAACAGTCACATGAGCTGGGGCATAATGATGTCAGATGAAGAAAGGGAGGAGAATGAGAGGGAGCAAAGACAGGGGGCATGTAGGTTTTTAAGAGAATCAAGCATATAAAAAGGTGAAAAATGGGCAGACATGGAGGATCCTAAAGAAAAACACCAGAACCAACATCATATACTGATCGACCACAAGTATGATCACGCAGTACAGGCAATATATCCCCACCATATGTAAGCACATTAAGATAATTACCAGGAAGGAGACAAACGGGCGAGACTCACCCCACCTGGAAGATGAGGAGTGTAGGCAAGTATGATTATGGACTGGGATTTTCACAATTACCATTATTGGAGAAGGGGGAGGATGATCACAATATAAACCATGGGCACAGATGGATAAAGACAATTTAAGAGGTAAATCGCTGAACTTTACTCCTGGTGTGGGAAATTGGATTTATGAGTTAGAGAGAATGGCATCAGGAATTAGGCTAGCTATATGTGACATAAAAGGCATGCTAGCAGCTATCATAGGGGAGAGAGCTGACAACATTTGGAAACAAGCAGGATACGCAGGTATAACAGTGCAAAACACGACGTGCAATGGAGAGTCATTTAATTGCAGAGCAGACATAGGGAGGGTGCTCAGAGTGCAATATTCCGATACATCAGATATGGGTGCGATTATGACTAGGAAAATGGGGTAGGATGAAGAACATGTTGTTTATATTCAAGATATTCAAGATAGATGGTGTCAGGAGACTCGTGAACCGGGGATAAAATGGTAGCATTATTTTATCACGTTTTGTGACATGGGCTGCCTGAACCAGTGCAACAGCAATTGAAGAAACAGGTGGGAATGAAAGCAAAGCCATGGCCAGAAATAGAATTGACAATCGTGCATCACTGCCGTTTAATGCAGGGGAAGAATAAAAAGAAAGCTGCGAAAAGAAAGCAGGAGGAAGCGGAGTTAGTCCAGAAGAAGTTGTCAAAAGTAGCCATAGAGGGAGTCGTATTGATAAGTAATGAAGGAGGGGTGACAAAGGAGATGCAGTCAAGGCAGCAAAATAATGCAGGGTATCCCAAAGATCAGAGAGGGCACAGCTGTTGGCCAAGAGGAAGAGGGAATGGGCCTAGAGGAGTTGGACAAGGTGGATTTCAAAACCCTCAGGGAAGAGGAGGATTTAATGGTGGACAGCTGCAACAATGCTGACATTTGGGAAAAATAGGACAAATAGCTAGGACATGCAGAAGCAGAGGAGGCATGCAACATAATGTGCAAGCTCCAATAGGGGGGATTGGCTATGCTACACAATATAATACTGAACCACAGGAATATTATGCCCAAGATCACACCCAGGCTCAGACATATGCGTGAAACACTTGTGTACAGGTGTGTTATAAATGACTTATCAGAGGGTGCTAGAGAGCCCAGCCAAGATGGCAGCTCCCCTTTGAGCTCCGACAGAGCTCCATGGAATCCTGAAAAATCACAAGCCTGCAGAGAGAAACATGACTTCTACATGTTGGAATCAACCTCCTGAAGCCCTAACGCCTACACCGCAACACCTGTGAAATTGCTGGGTGCCTCCCCGGCAGAGAACCAGCTGCGGAAACACCGGGCGGGAAAGAGGCCCAGCCACCAGTAGTAGACACAGTCGGCCCTCGGTCAAACTGCACAATGAGAAAAAACATCTGCGTGTGAACGCGACCAGGCAGCTGGCGGGAGGTGCGGATCAGACCAGAACCATCCTGATCCACATCGCTCGAAAACAGATGTGTATGCCATCAAGGCTCCATAGTTCCACACTGCGCACCAAAAACTATGCGCAGTCGGCGCCACTCACCGGGCTGCGGGCCCGATATCCCTAGCTGGAACATCAGTGCCTGGAGCGGCCAGTTGCAGCTATCACCAGCAACAACATCAGCGGGTAACCTCCGACTACACAGCCAGAGTGGACCGGAGTCCCGGAGGGCTGAGGAGCTGAGTCCCGCTCGTGCAGCTGAAACTACATAGCTGCGACCCCAAAGGCAGTGGCAGCAAAGGCACTGCACCCTAATCCACGGCTCGAGCGGTCTGCCGTGCGGATCCCAGCAGCAAGGTACCAGCCAACCATAAGGACGCTGCCACAGTAGACAGTGGTGGCGGCGGCCCCAGGAGGAACCCCGTAGTGTGCGGCGGGGGTGGACCTGACAGAGTGCACCAGCAGAAAAGAAAACGGGGAGTTGACCAACCATAGCCCCCCCATACAGACCACTAACACAGGGGAAAGCTCGACATGCAAGCTGCCAGGACCACTGAGCCCCAAGGCTGACCCGAGCAAGACTTTCTGAACCTGTACCCCGTGTCCAGACATACGCTACACGGCGTGGTCCTCTGTGCAGCGTAACCCTGTTTGCATGACGGCAGGAATAATTACACTTTAATACAGGCTAACGCAGCGAGACGAACATCCGCTCTGCCCACGTCAGCGGGGGACAGTACCCAGCAGGAGGACTCATCCCACCAACACTGCCAACCTTGCATCCCGGCAATCGCGCCCCGGTCTGCTCACCTCACGGCAGGCACGCCAAGCTGCGGCCGGTGAACATTGGACCAGGAAGGAGGAAGAGCTGGATACCGGTTTAGTCCCTGGTTCTCTCAGTCCCTCTCTCCACCTCCTCCCTACCACCCACAGCGTACGGCCTCTCCAGAACCCAGCAGACACTTGTCCCACTGTCGCTTGGGGCCCCCATGACCACACACCCCCAAGCCTAGCCACACAATCAAAGACAGCTGCAGGAGCGGTTACCCCCCCAACAGTAAAGCCTGGGACCCGTGATTGCCCCGCTCCTCATCGGCAGATACCACAGCTTTGTTTCCCCCAGAGCACGATCTTCAGTCAGGACACTCGGCGCTGCTCGACGACTAGCTCCAACGAACCCCCAATGCTGGTGCATGCATAAGGGGCCTAGATGGCACAAATGAACGCCTCATCATGATCCTTGGCCTCCCATCAGCCTCATAAGCCTAACTCTGCTGCCTAGATCATCTACAAGTCAGTCCCTGGCTTCACAATAAACTCACTAGCCTGACCGGTGGAAGCTACAGTGCGCAACAGCTCATCACCGTGGACCGCAGTCCAGTCAGCTAGGGGCGGCCACACGAACAGGGGTTATCACCAGAGCAGATAACCCCCTCAACACCAGAGCCTGTGACCTGCGAGTACCTCGTGCCTCAGCAGTAGAAACTACGTGTCATTTCTCCTGGAGCACAGCCGCTTTTTGGCGCTCACTCAGGTTGGACTCCGACCCCGATCATAGAACCACACCAGCCTGATCGGCAGTGGCAATAACGAGAACCAATCCACTACCACGATCTACAGCCACACCGCAAAGTGCACACTTATGAGGTCTGCACCGGTTAAGGCAGCCCACTAACCAAAACCCTACCAACCGAACCCCAAAAACACAAGAACTCACTCCCTGGCAATGGCGTCAGACCCTGTGAACAGCTCTCTCCCACGAGTTAAAACTCAATGGCCATAGATCAGCTTAACAACCGCAGAACAAGTTATTATACCCTCCCATAGGCGCTGGCACCCATCGACGGAGAGCAGCGGAAGCCCCCACACCCTGGTGCTGCACTCTACAACAGGACCACAGCCCGGCAGCTACACTCAAGGCCTCTGGGAATTCCCCAATTATCGGCACCAACACTCAGGCCCTAGAGCTTGTCTGACCACAATCAGTTACCTATTATTTACCGAATCTCACTCAGGCACAACAAAAACGTATGACTAAAGGGAGCTACTGAACTTGGATGGGCACAAGCGCCCCAAGCTCAGCACAGTTTATTCATTACCAAGTTAGGGGGGAGGGCTATTTGACAGGCGGGTTGGGGGTTGCCCATGAGAGGGAGGGTTGGGAAGGTGTTGGGCGGCATCCTTCACGAGATGTGGGACGACACTCTGGACACCGGAAACAGTTTGGGAAGTGTACAGGTGTGAACCCACCCACCACCGAACGACCCCATGGTCAATCAGACCCACGACAGTTATTTCCGCGGTCAATTTCACACAGTCATCACGCAAACACCCGAACAACCGTTGCAACCACAGAGAGTGACACCCATTTCCGATAGAAACATAATCGCAACACACCCCATTCAAGCTAGCAACGTGGAACATTAGGGGGGCAACAACCCAACTAAAACACGGAAAGTATCCCAGTATCTACGGAGGCACAACATTGATGTTGCCCTCATCCAAGAGGCACATCTCTCTCGAACCTCCGAAAATCACTGAGCGCAGGACTGCAGATGCCACAGGTACTTCTCCTCTTACTCATCATATGCCAGAGGGGTGGCCATACTAATAAATAAAAAATCAAGGTTCAGGCTTCTGTCAACAGATAGGGACATCGACAGCAGAGCATTCCTGGTACGAGGGATCCTGGAAGGTAATGAACTCATCCTTGTGAACTCCTACGGCCTGAACACAGATGGGGCAAACAGTTTTGACTAGGTAATGACACACCTAGAAGGAATGGAATCGGCCACAATCATATGGGGCAAGGACATGAACACAACATTAGATCCCAAAAAAGACAAATCACATGCACCCTCCCACTAAAGCGAGACTCCAGATACATGAGACCTGCAGGGCCTACGATCTAGTAAACTCATTGAGACAGAGTCACTGGGATTCTCCGGAATATACCTTTTACTCCTGGGTCCACAATACTAGTTCACGACTCAACTACCTGTTAGTGTCTAAACATGGGCGCTTCCAATGGGATCCCTGTCAAATTCTCCCAAGAACACTTTCACATCACTCCCCAGTCACTCTTGAAGGTACCCTCATAGACAGCAGGAAAGGCAGACCCCACTGGAGATTTAAACCAGGATTTCTGCAGGACCAGGTGTTCGCCTGTGGGCTACGTGCCAAGATTGTTTCCTTCCTACAGATCAACCAATTCTCGGTTTGTTCAGCGGGAACACTTTGGGAATCACTGAAGTGTTATGTTAGGGGGGAATGCATGGTCAAAGAGAACAGGATACTGAAACTAATCAGATGGGAATTTTCTGCCAGCGAAACACAGCCTAGGGCACCTGAGAGCGCATAGACAGGCTTGAATGATCTTCACTCCCTTGCCTCCCTCAAAGAGGAACAAGGCAAGTTCAGTTCCACCGCAGAACGAGAAACCAGATTTTTAACTCACGGCTACCGCATCTGCCAATACGGAGAGGGCCAAAAACCTGGGGCCCTCCTCGTGCGGCTGATAGCAGCAGATAGAAAACCCACACAGTTTGACCATGTCTGTATAGCAGGGTCCTTCCGCGCTTTCTACCAGGACATCTACAGTTCAAAACACATTAGCAGCCAAGAGTCCCTCCTTCACTATTTAGATGAAATAGAACTCCACCGGGTCTGTGACGAGTTAAGAGAACCCCTGTAACCAATAACACTAGAAGAGATCCTCCAAGCAATAAAAGAGCCCCCCAGCACCAAAGCCCCATCCCCCCATTGGGTTAATAGGGGAATTCTACAAAGAATTTGCCCCACTCCTAGCACCAATCCTACCACAAGTTTTTGAAGAAGCACTGGAAAAGGGAAGCACGCCCCCAACTCTCCGCGAGGTGAATGTGTCATTCTCCACAAAACGAGGAAACCCCCAGAGGAGTGTGCCTCGTACAGACCAATTTTAGTGATCAATCTGCATAACAAGATCCTCACAAAGGTTCTTACCTCTAGACTACTTGCTCTGATACCCGGGCTGGTATTCTCCGACCAAGCAGGATTTATACCTGGCCGCAAAACAACGTTTGGTATCAGACGACTGTCCCGTGTCATTGAAGCGCTTGATCCGTCGGCCCAGCCTCTAGCTGTACTACTCGATACGGAAAAGGCCTTCGACTCCGTTGAGTGGCCTTTCCTATTTGCAGTCCTGGGGCTGATGGGCCCGGGAGACCACTTCCTCAAACTGGTCTCCCTTCTTTATAATAACCCCCTGTCAAACGTCATCCTGGGGTACACAAAATCGGCGAGCATAGAACTGCAGAGAGGGACCAGGCAGGGGTGCCCCCTGTTGGCCCTACTGTTCGCGTTGGTGATGGAGCTCCTAGCCCCCGGCTTTCGGTCCCGACAGTTGGACAAAGGCCTCTCCCTAGGCCCCCATAGACTAATAATTTCCTTATACGCTGATGACGTGGCCCTTTTCATCAGCGATCCTGCAGAGAATCTAAACCCAGTCATGCGGGAGGTCATCAAATTCGGTACCTTTCAGGTCTGAAAATCAATCACACTAAATCAGTTGTATTTCCCCTAATCCCTGAAACCAGAGAATTTTTCGACGACTATCGGTTTAGATGGGAACATTCAAAAGTTAAATATTTGGGAATTCTGATGTCCAGGATCCACCAGGACCTTTTCTGTGACAACTACGAGAAGACAGCAGAAACATTGCGGGATAAAATAAACAGATGGAAACACCTTCCACTCACAGTGTGCGGTCGTGTCTCCCTTGTGAAAATGGTGATCCTGCCCAAACTCCTTTACCTCATTGCGAATATCATAATGAACAAAAGTGCACATTCCATTGTGTGTGCTTCGCTTTCTGCATCTCATTACCGTGTTTCTAAAAGCAGAAAACTATAATTCACTGAGTTTAAGTATTTTGTAGATCAATAATAATCCTCTTCCATGGGTCAGGACTTCCTTTGCAAGGATTGGAAAGCAACTCCTCATACCAGGAACAATGGTATGAGGAAATCTTCTGGATCAAGTTCCAGGGGAAATATGAAATTGGGAAAGAACATAGAGTGGGAGAAGTGTACAGTGGTATGGCACAAACTGGGGGAATGTAAAATGAACAAATACATACGAAAAGTTTCTTGGGGTAAATAGAAATGACAAGTGGTATGAGCTAATCGGCATGGGGCAGTATGAAATGAAACAGGAGCATGGGAAAATATTCTGTGGACAGCAGGAAAGGGACAGTGGTAGTCTGCTAGATCAATGTGAAAGGATCACAGGGACTTTATCTGAGGCTAGGCAGAAATAACATGGGGCAATCGTTTTAGTGGGTAATATACAAGGGGCAAAGGGCATGTGGAATTGTTTTGGGGCAGTGTACACAAAAACATGGAACAGTTTTTTTCTGGGCAATAAATTGTGGTATAGGTCAATCCTTTGGAATAATGCAATCGTCATATTCAGCAATCTCCTCAGTCAATGAGAATTGGATAAGTATTAGTTTACCTATGGCAAAACTGGCAATGAACATTTTCAAAGTGAAACCAGTACATTGTCTGCGGGCAAAGTGGAAACTAATATGCCAGCGTGCTTAACTAGGTCAACGGTACTCTGGCTCTGTCGAAGCAAGCCTGATCATGTTTGCGTGGCAATGGAGAAGTACCGTTGGTATATTCTAGGGACAGTGTGAAATAAAAATAGCAATTTTGTAGGCAAAACAGAAACTAGAACAAAGATTTTTTCAACGTGGGCAAAGCTGGCACGGCACTGTTGGGTGTGGCATGAATGTATAAAACAGAATATTGCTATTGACACGGGACAACTTAAATAGAGCTGTTGAAACTGACACACTAGTATGTGTTTCGTGGACTTTTCCATGGCCTTTGACGCGGTCCGCTTTCAGAAATTGGGGGACAAGTTGTCACAATGGGGCCGTAACCCCACACTTCTTTACCATATTAAGGCTTTGTATCCACAATGGTATGCATTCATTTGACCCAAGAGGGGTGAATCTCATGCCAAATAAGTACTAACATGGGTTTGAAGCAGGGGTGCATTCCCACACCCCTGCTTTTCAATCTCTATGTTTCCGATTTGGACGTGGCTCTGTCTGGGATATGCAATTTCCCAACTCGAATTGTTGCTGAGAAAAGGCCATGGCTAATGTATGCAGACGATACTGTGCTTATTGATTACTGGTGTAAGTCGGACTGCAGCATTCTATCAATGCCCTTAACTGCATGCAGTAGCTAACAATCAAGGTATCAATACCATACAACTAAAGTTATGCCGATAGGTGGCAAACTTAAGCACAAGCACTCCCCCATTTGGAGATTAAATAATTGTACCCCTGAAGTGCTTGACTGCTATATAGATTCGGGTTTTCCCGTTCAGGCTTCCCCAACCCACTCCTATTATTATGAGTATATTTCATTGTATACTCAGGAAGTGGACGCAGATAAAGCCTTTTGTTGCCAGCTCAGGAGGAAGTAACTTGGAAGTTCTAATTAACATCTATTATACCAGTGTTATCCCTAGGCTGACCTATGGCCTTGAATTACTGTCAGAACCATTTGAGGGCTGGTTAGATAAAAAGAAGGAAGGTAAAATCTTGAAAACGCTCTTAGGAGTGCCTAGTGTGACTGAGGTGGAGGCACTGAGATGTGAACTATGTCTCTATTCCCTCAGATCTCACTGACTCATAAAACGGTGTAAGCTATATCTATCCTTATTAATGAACACACCCAATAGTAATACTTTAATTGGACTTATTGCAGCTAGGTTAGGTGCTGAATATCCAATCCTTTTCTATCAGCACTTACGAAAACTGCACTTCGGCATTTCCGTGACATTGATTTTCCGGCAGATAAGATATCAGAGTTGCTGGACGTATTAAATCAACTCAAAAGGAAGAACAGGGTATGGGACAGGGCAAATAGTATCCACATGCTAAGTAATAAAAGGCGTTATGGTGAATACAGTTTGCAAGGTTTCTGCATGGACGGCTCTTCTCCCTATCTGCTAAAAATGTGTGATGGAAGAATGCAGGAGTTATCACCTACCTTTGATTCAACATTTTGCCCATGTACGAGTATATTGGAAGTGGTATAGCTCACAAAGCTAGACTTTGTAGATTATTTCATAGTGCGGTGGAAACCAACCGCCTTATATTAACACAATGGGCCTCATTATAAGTCTGCTGGTTTGTTAGTAACGGTGCCCGCAAGCTACACGCACCGTTGCTACCAAACCGGCAGAGTTGTGCTCGTGGGTGCCTTTCTGCCCGCCAGGTCTGACCAGCACCCGTGAGCACAACTTGTCGGATGCACCGGCACCATTCAAGAATGGTGCCGGTGCATCCGATCTCCCCATTCTCATTGAGCCCTATGGGGCTTAAATGGGAATGGGGAGTAATGAATACCGGCACCCGGCAATGGGGATGGACCGGGTCCGCCAGGGTCAGAATGCCCCCGTACGTCCCCATTGCCGGGTGCCGGTAATTTCACGACTTTGGCGGCAGCCGTGCCGGTTTTACCAGCACGGCTGCCGCCAACGTCGTAATGAGGCCCAATGTTCTAGCTTAATTGAGGAATATACGAGGGCCTATCAGCCATTTGTAAGTAATTCTGAGAATATCCAAGGAGAACAGTTTTGGAGTACATTGTATGGAGCCAAAGCATTGTTTATCACAGTAGCAGGATTTTGTATTTGTAAAGAGGCCAAGAATTTGTTTGTTCGGTCTTTGGCCTACGAATAACTTGTCTCCATTTAGATATGGTGGTTACTGATTGGTTTTTACTAATTCTATGTCAATTTGTTCTGAAGTTTGACACAATTGTTTAGAATTACGTTTTAAATTTTGATTTATCTATACGCTTTTTGTGTGAGCACACTGACCATATGAACTTGATATATCGCACCATTGGTCATTGTTCTGTATTGTATGGTAATGCGTGTTGAATAAGTTTTAATATTCTAGTATCCATGATGATTTTATTAACTGTAAAAATGTCATTTTGTCGTGCTTAAGGTTTTAATTAACCCCATGCACGTTAAATCAAAAATACATTTAAAAAGTATCTGTTTAACTGGTTACATTTGAAACTTTGCTGGGTGATGTGGAAATTGACACAGCTGTGCATGAAGTGACATACTGGCACATGGGGCTGAACTCAATCATATTTGAGTGTAGGGTGATTTCTTGACCAGCTCACTGACAAGTTAGCACAGTGATCATTCCATGAGCAGCAGTATCCTGTCGCACTGGAGAAACCTTCAGATATCCAGTAATCTGGCCTTGCACGTGCTAGCAATTATGAATTGTATTTATTGACTAGCACAAGAAAAACTATTTGAATAATGTCTCCTGGCATAGTATTTACTGTGGGTGTAAAAATATCTTCTTCAACAAAAGTTGAAATGTAATTTCTTTGATGATAGCAGTTGTTCCAAAGAGGTATTGGGAAATGACTTTCATACATGTTCTGCTGGGCACATACTCACGTACATTTTGTGAATATATCATCCAATATATTAAAATATTGTATTTCGTCCCCTAAAGAAGTGGCTGTAAAACGTTCCATGCCATTCATTTGTTTTTACCCTTTTCTTAAGGGAAGCACCCCCAAATTCCCTGATGTCTTGAGCTATTTGCACACCAGCTGTTTGAAAGTTCACCGGATGCCACAGAATGAAGGATACAACATGTGCAAAGCTTTGATAAATATATGTTATTTTATGTTAATGCCATTATCCAAGTATATGATGGCCAATGTTGTGGGTTGTTGGAACACTGAAAAACAAAAGCAAACAGACGGGTGCAATAGTGTTTGGTGTGGTTTAGTAACTAAAGGGTCACATTGTCATTCCCCTTTTAATTTTGAGGTGGTCATTAGCAGTCCAGGTGTGCGTTGGCGCTGAGTTACTTATTTGTGCTGCTTCCACCAAAAGAGAGCATCATGCATTTAACTGGTGATGCAATGGGTCAACCGGGGTATCAAAAGGCAGCTCTCACTAGGATGTTTACTGTGAGATAGCGACATTATCTCACTGCCATATGTAAGATCCTGTTCTGGAGGAGAAGAATCCACTGACGGTCCCATAGATCAGTGCTCATCCTCTAGAACCAGTAAGACAAGATAGCTGCACCATGTGAGGGCAGGGGTGCAGGATTCACTTACTCCAAAACGACTCAATAATGAGGACTCAGTAGTTTGGTGGAGATCGGCAGAGTTCAGTCTGCAGGAGACCCTTGACAAGTGAGGAGCTGCAGCGACGGACTTCCCTACTGGCGTTCTTTCTTCCTGTCGATCCTGGCGCTGGTGTGGCTTTAAGGAAAAAAAAGCCCAACCAACCATAAAAACTACGGGAACGCGCAGAGCGCGCGCGGAGTTCGGCAGAGTTCAGTCTGCAGGAGACCCTTGACAAGTGAGGAGCTGCAGCAACGGACTTCCCTACTGGCGTTCTTTCTTCCTGTCGATCCTGGCGCTGGTGTGGCTTTAAGGAAAAAAAAGCCCAACCAACCATAAAAACTACGGGAACGTGCGGAGCGCGCGCGGAGTTCGGCAGAGTTCAGTCTGCAGGAGACCCTTGACAAGTGAGGAGCTGCAGCGACGGACTTCCCTACTGGCGTTCTTTCTTCCTGTCGATCCTGGCGCTGGTGTGGCTTTAAGGAAAAAAAGCCCAACCAACCATAAAAACTACGGGAACGCGCGGAGCGCGCGCGGAGTTCGGCAGAGTTCAGTCTGCAGGAGACCCTTGACAAGTGAGGAGCTGCAGCGACGGACTTCCCTACGGGCGTTCTTTCTTCCTGTCGATCCTGGCGCTGGTGTGGCTTTAAGGAAAAAAAAGCCCAACCAACCATAAAAACTACGGGAACGCGCGGAGCGCGCGCAGAGTTCGGCAGAGTTCAGTCTGCAGTCTGCAGGAGAGGAGAGGAGAGGTGAGTTGGATCATGCAAGATGTCGGCCCACAAACGCGCCTAAAAGCGAAAAACAACAGGGGTAAAACCCAGGAATTAGCTCCCCCTACCATGATATCGGAGCTTTCCAACTCCAGTGTAAACTATACCGACCCGTATGAGCTGCCCACAAACATGCAAACACCTAGCTCACCTGCCTTAACAAACAGAAAACCCTACGGTAACCCTCCAGTTTCGCCCACTCCAGACTCATACACAACATGTACTCCTATGCAAGCTCTTAGTCAGATGCTAAATGACAATTCGATGTCTTTTGACAGAGTACAATCAAACGAGACACATAGAGAGAAAGAAGCAAAAGAGGGGAGGGGAGAACCAAACACTGAGAAGATACAGCGGCTCTCGACATTAGTGATTGCGAGTTTGAACACCTGGGCCGTTGATAAGCTATCAAGTAAATCCACTGGTTCTAAACAGTCAAATGACCTAACTCCTTCCCAGACTCACAGACCAACCTGTAAAAGACAATTGCTCGAGCGCACAACAAGCGTCTCGAGTAGAAACGCAATTAGACATGGACCAATCTCAAGAGACAAACAATGACATGAGGTGCGCTGACCTGGCAACATCCAATGAAAAAATTCACCTAGATAAAACTGTCTCACCACGACCCTCTAGGTTGGATAAATCAGACAGAGAATTGCTGGAAGTCTCAATTGCCCTGTCTCCGCTGACACGACCAAATGGAAGCACCCAGGATGTGCGAAAATCAGCAAACAGCGCTGAATCAGACGATGGAAATTCTCAAGGACGAGATTGCCTTGATAAAAATAAAGACAACATGAAAAATGGTGAGTTCTCAAACCCAGCAAATAGAGACCCCATTGAAGCAAGAAGTACGTCATCCATCTCGAAAATATTACCGACAAACTTAAGTACGATTGAACGCCTAGCCAAGATGACAGCGGCAAAATCCAAATGGAAATTGGATTATGAAAGAGACATCGCCTCTCCAGTAAACAAAACACAGAATGCAGTCAGTGATGAAAGGATCTACAATGATAGTCTGTTGCTAGAACCCACAGAACATGTCGCAAATATTCTGCGACACATGCAAGCGGAGGACATGGGTACATCCCCACAAAAAATAGACCCGCCCACTACAACTGTATGTGTTCATAAATTATCTCATGAAGAAGCTGCAAGGGAATCAAAGTTAATGAAGAAAATGAAAGAAGACTTCGAACAAATGAAGCAAAAACTAACAGAAACCCATTTGAAATTGAAAAAAAAGGACAGACGCACCAGTAGTAATGACTGGGACCCACACAACTCTAACACTCTGGAGAATAGCAGTTCCACACATCCAGCTCGTCAATGGACACAAGCATCCTCTTCACAAAAAAAGGACGAGCTAGTGTATGTAACGAATACAATGCCAAAAACAAACTTAAACATAAGCATGGCGGAAAAGACTCTTGATACTATAACTGCAAGCAAAAATCATAACGACTCAAATGGCTCAGTCAATAACGAAGAAAAAACAAAGGCCACCTCTAAACCAAACATATCAACGGCCGCTGCTATTCAAATATACAATAATGTGCTAGCTGCCACCTCCTTGGCTCTCATTCCTTTTACCAAACTATATGAATCGCTTGGCGACGGGATTACGACACAGGGCTCCATGCTAGCCAACATAAACGAAAAACTAAATAAAATGGAAATTCAACATGGTGAGCTAATAACACGCTTGGAAAAGGAAATAGAACAAACAGCGGCTTGGCAATCAAGACTAACCGATCTAGCAATGCGTGATAATCATGAGAAGGAAATCCTGATGAAAGCTGTGCTAGAATGTATGTCATGGCTGCGGCACAGAGAAGATAATAAGGAAAAAAATGAAACTCATGGTACCAAAGAAGCAAAGACAGCGGTCGTCAGTACCAACGATACGACTGGGCCCGCAGTTGTAGCCCCCCACAATAAATGTGCTGCATCAGTAAGCACACAAACGTCCATAGAACCCAGGCAGCCACTACAGTTGGAACAAAAAGCGGCAGGAACCAACGACAAATTAGCAACACGAGTCGTAGTAGTGGAAAGTGACCACGACCCCCAACAAGTGCAAGAACCAAACTTCCCACCTCAAGCAAGTCAGCTCCTGTCGACTTCGCTCCATCAAAATCCAGCAAAAACTGCCCCACTTGCCTCACAAACAGATGTGCATGATCAGACTGGGAAAAAAAACACACCCTTGACCTTCGATATGTTTAAAGGTCCAGCGAAGTCGACTTTATTCATTCTAAGCAAAGAAACTAAAGAAAAGGTCGCAAAGGCAGGGAAAAAGTGCACAAACACTAAAAAGGCAGGAGCAAAGAACCAAACAACTAGTTCCAGAAAATTTTTGAGAAATCTGACCACTCCTACCAGGCCTGGTTTGTTTGACCGTGAAGTCTCAAAACCGACAGCCCCTGCAAAGAAAAAGCAAAAAGTTGCGAAAGATACCAATGAGCAAACGATACTCGATAAAGGAAATTCGAAAAAACGAGCTCGTCACGAGTCGGAAAGTAGTGAACTTCACTCCACACCTTCATCAATCGATCTTGCAGATCTATCCACCTACTCAGTAAGCTCGGAGGACGAAGCTAGTCAAATGACGTCATCGAGTCATGATAAAAACAGAAGTCAACACTTGGCAACTATGGCTGAGCAGACAAACCAACAAAAAAGACTAAACCGGAAAAGGAAACAAGACGAAAATTCAGATATAATCCTGGGCTCTACCACAAAAGTAGTAGACAAACAGGCCCACAACAATCCGGCAAAGTCTCCAAGACTCAGCTGCAATGATGGCTCTCAGCAGGGAAAAACCCACAAGCAAACCGCTGCTGGGACGACATCAAACGAACACTCCAACTTAAACCCAAATCCCAAATATACAGCAGCTCAACGATCCAAAATAAACAGAAGTGTGCACATCGATACAAAAAAGGAGATAAATGAATACGTGAGTAAACTGAGACTCGAGAATGTACTGGCAGACAATGATTCAATGAATCTAAATCGCCGGAACGTCCTAAACTTACTGCAGAGTGTTCCTGCTCTACGGACCATAACTACAGATGATATCAAAATTGTAGAATATGTGTCCGAATGCAGCACCGACATAGTACTGCTGCATATAAAATCTCACGCAGTGCGCCAAGCAATTCTGGCTGCTTCGGAGGAACTGTTGTTTTTTGGATTTGAAATAAAACAAGAAGTGGCCTCTCCAAAAAATTCTACAAGAGACAACCTAAGATCCTCTCCAAACGAAAAAGCGAAGGACCTGCTAAGAGCGAAGCTCAGGGAAACGATGAAACTCTCTACAAACCCCTCTAAATTCAGAAATAATGGAGACATGAAAAGAAATAGATACACCTCTGACACAAGATCGGAAAGAAATCCAGTTTAGCAATGAATGGACGTAAAGAGAGATCACTCAACACTTGTATCCTGGAACACAAGAGGTTTTGACCATCTTTTCAATGAGTTCTTATTAGACCTAGAACTGAATCTGATCATATGTTTGCAAGAAACTTGCTTACGTGAGACACCCACGAGAGATGGCTACCTAGTTCTCGCAAACCCTGCAATTAAAAACAGGCTGGGGCGCCCGTTTTCTGGACTGATAACGATGGTCAAACAAGGAAAAGGGTGGGAAGTGATTGAATCAAACAATCCGAACCCATTTGTACAAAGCACATTGCTACAATTAAAATGCCACGCAGCTGAAGCAAGGAAATACATGTTAGTAGTTAATGTATACTGGAACCCAGTTAAGATTTCAACTAAACACTTCATTAATTCAATAACAGCTATAATAGATCATGGACAGCTTAAATATAATGACTTGAAGATTCTAATATGCGGCGATTTAAATCTTGCCGATCTAATTGACATACAACTTCAATCAAATGCAAGTTCCTCTACAGGAGAAATGGGTTCAAACAGATGTAAAAAATGGACTCAGGCCATGCAAATGAGGAATTGCATGATGACAAATGGAAACCTAACAGGTGACTTTCCCCCTCATCACACGTGGCACAACATGGGCCTACACAAAACCTTGGACTACATCTGGGTCTCTGCAAATCTCTGGGACCAAGTTCTTGATCTCTCCATGCACATAATGACAAGAAGTGACCACGACGCGTTAGTGCTGCTTTGGCAAACAGACCAGTACATCGCTGACAGGATACATACTAGTGCCCTTGAAACAAATCAAGCTGGCAATCGCTTGAGATTAAATAGAAAACAAATCTCAACTATGACTGCGAAACTTCAATCGGAGAATGACGAGGCAGTACCTCTGATAAACTATATGCCTCTGCTGATGCAATTTCATTTACCCAAAGGAAGGAAAACAGGTAACAACGTACAACACAAACATAAGTGGAGTACACTGACCAACGATAAAAAAAAAGAGGTACAGAAAGACATAAGAAAACTAAAGAAAAACTTCGGCCCACAAACTTTACTGCTGATTAAAAAAAGGAAACAACAATATCATAATTGGAAAAAATCCTTTGCTTCAATGAGAGATCAGGAAAGAGGAGCTCTGATGTTAAAACTAATAGTAACAAAAAATGCAAGTGAAACCTGGGCGATTTTGAATAACGAAGCTCCGTTTCAGAACTTAAAGCTGGCTAATGGGGTAGCCGAGGCGACTTGGGTAGATCACTTCTCAAAACTATTCTTCACCAACAGTGAATGCACGAACAGTGACAATTATATCACTCAAGTAAAGTGGGACACGTCTGAGCAACTTGAAGACATAAACATAAAAATCTCAAAACTCAAAAACTCTAGAGCGGCTGGACCAGATGGAATTAGTAACATAATGCTAAAAAAGAATAAAACAGAATGGTCCCGCTTCATTGAGATTGTACTTAATCACATCACAACGGCAATAATAGTGCCAATCTATAAAAAAGGCTTACGCGAAGACCCCTCCAACTACCGACCAATCGCGCTGCTAGACACGATTGGTAAAATAATGGCATCCTTTCTGCAGCAGAAGTTAGCAAATTGGGCCTCGAAATCGAACCGCTTGGACCTTCGGCAAACTGGGTTCACCAAAGGAGTGGGGACCGAAGTGAACCTAGTAATATTGAATTTACTAAAACTAGAAGCGCTAAAACAAAAAAGAAACATACACCTAGCTTTTGTCGATATGCGTCAAGCGTTCGACTCGATAAATCGTGAGTTACTGTGGAAGAAATTGAGGAGCTGGGGCTGCCCCGAAGAGATCTTACAGCCTATAATTGCCCTGCACACAAACACCTCAATCAGGGTACGACTGAACCAACAAGGAGACCTGACATCCCCCATTACGACAAACACGGGTGTGAAACAAGGGTGCCCCCTAGCAGCGCTGCTCTTCAAGCTCTTTATCGCTGATATTCCAACTGCTTTAAACCAAGTAAATTGCTTTCCTCCGAAAATAAATGGCCATCAAATAAGAGGTGTCACATACGCTGACGATATAGTCTTAGCCGACCAAACGCAGATTGGCCTGCAAAGGCTGCTAACAGCGCTTGACAATTACATGCGCAAAAATAAACTGCAAATCAATACAGCAAAGACCAAGATTATGTCAATTGGTTCGACGGCAGGAAAAAGGAATAACAAGTACAAATGGTCAATTGCAGCGGAAAATATAGAAAAAACAAAAGAAATACGATATCTGGGCATCTTATTTAACACATCAATAAGAGAATGGGCATGGTCAAAAGATCTAATACAGCGGACCCTGACATTTGCACAACAAGCCACAAAACTGCATAGACTATACGGGAAATCTACGATGCTACCCGTACGGGAATTCTACCAACTAAAGGTAACACCGGCAGTAACGTATGGCGCAGAATCCGCTTGGAATCTACATCACAGAATATGGCCGTACTTAGAAGGCAAATTTTGGAGAAAGGTCTTGAGGCTACCAACTTACATCTCGGTAATCAAAATTCGAAATGAGCTCGCACTAGACTCCCTGCAAGGAGCAGTCCTATGGAAATCAATTTCACTCCTAAGGAAAATGAATCTAAACGCTCCAGAACCAGCGTACGAAATCTTTAAAAACTGCCATAGTGAGCACACGCGTTCTCTGATAAATGATTGGAAAGAAAGCGTCAAAAAAATACTAGTTAGTGCAGATATCACCCTAGACACGTTGATAAATCGCCCTGAAACTGCAAAAAAAAAAATAAAACAATGGCAATGGATTTTAAATACAGAAAGATACAATAACTTAACATCTGCATTATACCTAGGTCCAGCTGCAAATGGGCTAGACTTAATACCGGCGTACATAAAACAATTCCCATCAAGATACCATCGCGACAGTTTTATGAAATTGCGTCTAAACGCCTGCAGAACAAAAGATCAATTATTCAGAATACACGCGAAGGATATAAGTGACAACCTATGCAGAGTATGTAAAGACGAAGTTGAAACTAACAAACATTTAGTAATCGAATGTGCAGACCTTAAAAGCCAACGAACAGTACACCTAGGGAAATACGCCCCGAAGAACTCAAACATGGAAGATTGGTGGTTTTATATCCTTAGTGGGAAAAATGTACCGCTGACATGTCGAATAATTGACTATTTGGATGAAATCTTGAAAGATGATGTCAAAGGAGATGTTGGAAACAAAAGACAATGATAGAGTCTGTGACAAGTGATTGCGCCTTGTATCCTGTGGTAAAATCTGTGAGAAGAGTGTTTTTCTTTTGTTTTAAAAAGTTTATAAATCAAACTATAAAATTACAAAATAAAAAAAAAAAAAAAAAAAAAAAGTTTGGTGTTTAATGACAAGTACATCAAACAGAGAAGCAGTTGGGAATCAGCATAATGGCGATCACCTGTCTCGCTCCGACTTCCTCGAACTTCAGTTGAACAGCAATTCATGTGGACAATATTCGTCATCATTGACGTCTAATTCTACAAAAACTTGACATGCAATATAATTGGTTAGGAAAGGTAACTTAAGTATAAATGCTATATCTGTACATTATAATAGAGCATGCGGATTGGACAATTCTTATCGGGTGGGCGTCTATGCCCATCCCACTACATCACACGTGATTCACGTCACTATAAGTTCAACGTCTCATTGGTTCTACGATATATAGGACCCTAGATAACTTGGTCCATTGTGATTGGGCATGTTACACCCCTAGACATAAATCCCCATTTTAATTAGCAGCATGCAGAATGGATACCCGGGTGCCTGGTGTCCCAAGTTTCACCCTGCCTCCCTTCCATCAATCAGTATCTTAGGGCTATGTGTCAATTAGTTGGCTGGGTATGGCCTCGAAACTGTAGCCTCTTATCAGGAAAAGTTATGGCATCCTCGGGTCCTGGATGAAATCAGGCGGTGGTACCTCTTTGCGCCTTTCTGGTCACGTGTCTGTTCACCATGAATCTGCTTCAGTTTCCAACTTTCAGTGTATTTAAATCTGTTTCGGCTTTGCCACCTGCATGGGCCCCCCTTATCTTGACCTTCATAGGGCAGGCTGGTTGCTCTGAAGTTTGAGCCTTGTTAGCTGACGCTCTCCTCCCTTTCTCTGGTTGACCTCGATTTCCTAGGCATGAGCCGCTCTTTGTTGAGTCTTGATTCCGCTCCTTCTCTTGCCTCTGGCTGGGTTATGAAACTTGGCCTGTTAGGCCTCCGGAAGCCTAGGTATATTTCTGCTTTACAAAATGGAGTCGCACTTGTATAATGTGTCTTATTGAGGTAGATATATAGTTAGCGCTTGCCGCTCTATTCTTCTACTAAGCATTGCAAGCCGTATCGATTTCTCAGCTTCTTGCGTTCCAAGCCTATTTACACACATTAGCTGGTCCGGTTCTTCCATCTGGTTTCACAGCTATGTTTCCTTACGTTTTGCCATTGTCTCTTTTCTGTGTCCATTACATTTATTTTCGTAGTTACTTGCACTGGCTTGCTTGTCTTCGATAGCCGCTTTTTGTTCATTCACGAGTCTGTTTGGGCCTTGTGTCATTACCACTGGCCTTCTATTAGGGCTCTTTGGGTCTCTTCGTGGACCGTCTGTAGGTACTCTTCATTTCGTATCAGCGGCTGGTACGGCTGTTTTATAGGGTACCGTGCTGCCCAGGGTTGTCTAGTTATGGGCGCTTCAATAGGCATGGATCTCCTGATGTACACTGGGCAGAGTCCCAGTGCAGCTCTTTGTTGGTCCATTTGCTCCTCATACATCACATATGTTGGCAAGTACGCCCCTGGTACCTCGAAATGAGGAGATGGGGTGCAGACCATGTCTGGGACCTCCTCTACACTCCCCCCTCTGGTCGGTTCATCGACCACTTCTGCAACCTCTTTTGTATTTATTTATTTTGATTCTTCGGTGTCATGTTCATTGTCTTCAGGGTTTGTACATGATGGTGTGAATGTGTGAGTCTTTGGAGTCCATATTTTTATCACACCTTTCAAACTCCCTGCTGCTTTCACATGTTCATCTTTGTTCCAGCTCATTAGCTGGAATTGTCCATTTGGACTGCAGTAGAAACATTTTCCTTCATACCTTCTTCGTTTCTTAGGGTATGTGAACTTTGTTCCTTCTGGCACAAATTTGCTGTCCTTCACAAAGCCTCTTATTTCTTCATCAGTCAGGTCTCTGGGCTTCCATCCTTGTTCGACATCAACCATTATTTTCATCCCTTGGATTTCTTCGCAGTTTTCTGGCACTGTGTAATGACTATCTTGATAACACAGACTCCTAGCAGTACCATTGCTAGTAAAGCTCCCAGAAACTTGAATATATCTGCCATCCATTGTGGGACCCACAAGACTAGGTTTCCAAACCATCTGTCAACATCCACTTCATCACTTTCAATGATCATCTGGTTTTTCAAGTTTGTCAACATACTCATGGCCTCTGTTAGGGTTCTGTTTTCTTCATCGTGTGATGGTACAAATGTGAAATATGATTCTATTATTTTTGCACAAACACCTCCATCCATTGCTGTGATCATGTCAATTACATATCTGTTTTGGAGCGTCATCAGTCTGATTGCTCTAAGCTCTTCTTTGATCGTGTTAAATCCTTTTATAGTGGTATTGATGGTCTGCAATAACTCCCATCTGGCTATCTGCAACCATTTAGCATTTACTCCAATTTGGACGTGTGGCAAGAGCAACGTGGTGAATACTGTTGAGGTGAGGCTGAACAGCCTGTGTTAGTATGGGATTGCATGGAATGTCTCTTCTGATTTGGCAGAAAAGTAATTTTTCTCTCTTCATCCTGAATACCAGATTTCCTTCTCCTTAGATGAGCATCTGCTTTCAGGAAACTGTCCAAATTCAGGTCATTCTTAGGGATCACTAGTGTGGGAACGTGGACGTTCACCAGTGTGCATATGCCTCCCCAGTTTTTCGGCAGTCTTATGTATGCCTTGGATCCACACACCCAGTAATGGTCCATGATGACTACGGTACCTTGTTTCATTCCTGGAGCTTCAAAGATTCTAACGCAGTTTACATTCTCTCCCATCTTCCTTGTGCCATTACTTCTAAAGCATAGTTTCGGGCTTTCCAACGGTACTATTTGCAGGGGTCCTCCTCTATCTTCGACCCATGTTAGCAGTTTTACCAACATTGGCCACAGAGATTTGTATAACCTCTGCAAATTCTCTATTGCTTCTTGGCAGGCTTCAAAGACCATCCAAGCTCAGCAGATTACTACTCCTTCTTCCCATCCATCTGGGGAGACCACTGTTCCCCAAATCTGCATTTGGCCTCTGTTCTTCCAGATTTGAGCTTCGTCTGCAGTTTTTCCTTGAACGTTCAGTCTTGGGATTATTTCCCATCGTATCCCTGATAAATTGATGCCTGGGTTCTCGTATCTGATCACGTCTTCATCCGGGTAGTTCTTTTCGTTGGCCCATATCAACGAGGCATCTCTCCCTATAAATTGCCCTCTGGTGTTGCACATTGCTACATGTGACATACAGTGTGCTTTCTGGAGTGCAATTTCTACAGCCACAAAGATCTTTGATTTTCCCATACTATATGGTAGGACTGCACAGACGAAGCATTCTCTTTCTGACTGCCTTCATCCTACTTCCTTCATGTGTTGGTACCATATGTTGTTTCCGAGATGGGCTGTGCTGTCCAGGTAGTCGTTAAGTTCATTGTTCTCTTCATATGGGCTTCTCTCAATCCTCAATGTCCTTTTGTAGTTAGCTATAACCACATCTCTAAATGCGTCTATATGACTCTTTCTTATTGGAGGATTCTCGGGCATGCTTGTTAGCGGAGCGGGTTTCATTACCTGTATCACTGTGGTAGGAGAAGGTTTTTCGTTTCCTTTCATTTCCTTTTGTAATGTTTCATCAAGGTTCTCCGGCCGCCATTGGCTCACCAACTCCCCAACGTGTAGCTGTGTCGTAGATCGGGTGCCTGTTAGCAGGTTTCGAGCTGACGTGCTTGTCGTTATAGTCTCTGTAGTTCTATTTTTCAGCTCCCCGTGCAGTTTCTTTGCTCTGACTATGAGTGGGAACAAATAATCTATCAGCGTTTGTGTTTTCTCTGTGAGTTCCTTTGTGGCTACTTCTGTTCTTTCAAGGGATTTTACTATGCCCTCATTCATTGGTTTCTCACTTGGTTCTCCTTGGTTGCTTCCGCTATTTTCTGGAACTGATTGTTCGGCAGGCAATCTCCCCTTCTCTGCTGCCTTTGTTGGAGGCCCTGTACCCATTGACACCTGCCCTTGACTGTGTGCATCCTGTGCATGGGTGTGTGCAGTGGTCAGTGCTGTGTTTTCATTAATTCCGTGCTGACCCTGTCTCCAGCTTTTGTCGTCATTCATTACCTTAAGTGTGCCTGAATCACTGCTAATTATATTTAATTTTAGTTTGTTAACTTTACCATCAGGTTTTCTTGGGACTGGAATGACTATATAGGGTCTGGGTGCTTTCGTAGGCCCAAGACGTTCATCATCCAGTGGGTGCACTGAGATTGGGACACTTCGTGCACCAATAAAGAAAGCAGTTCTGATTGTTAATGACAGAAAAACAATAATAATAACTATACATATACACATAATCGTTTGGAACGATAGTTTGCAACATTTTCTTCCAGGGAAGTGGGGGCGCCCTACTGCTGGGGGTAAAACCAAGTTACTGTTCTGGACCCCCATTTCGAATGAGTTCATAGTCAGTTATTTATTCCTTCTCTTGCTCTGATCTCGCAGTTCGAGAGTTCATTACTATTAAAGTGATGAGTGCTTTCCAAATGTCCCCCCTCTTGTGGGTGATGACGGTAGTCTCTGGGTATGCAGTACAGTTCCTGTGCTAGACTATGGAAAAAGGTTAGGCTAGCAGCTTTGATATGTCACATTCATAATGCATATCTATAGTTGGTAAGGTCCCAGTGCACTCCTCGAATTTGTTTTGGTCCTGAGGACATGCTGGACCCTGTTCAATGCGAAGGAATGAAAAGATGGAACTGCTAAAAATCACACAAAAATAGAATGCTGTAAAAATAAAAACAAAAATAAAAATAAAAGTAAACATGGAAAAATAAGAATAAAAATAAGGAAAAATATGAAAAAGCAAAAGGAACAATAAGATAGTACAGTTCTTGACTCTGCTCTCCTCAATCTGTCCACGGCGGAAAAATAAGGCACTATATTTCTTTCTCTCGGTTTGCCCCACACCGGAAAATTGAAGAACTGTGTCGTTGTCCTTCACCTGTCCCACCGAAACGATGAAGCACTGTCCCTCTGTTTCCACGGTCTGTCCCACGGCGGAAAGTTTTATTGGAACCTCCTAAGGTACTCTCGCTGGAAGTTGGATAGCTGGACCTGGAGCATTATACAGTGGAGAAGTGTACCCATGTGTGAGGCATTGGCTGGATCTCTAAAGAAGGTGATAATGTCAACATCTGCAGGCCTCCCCACCATTTCCGGATATTCCGTGACTAGCCTAAGTGGGACATTGTGTGCCAGCCGGGTGTCCTCGGACGACAGGGACATTTGTCCTGGGTTTCTTGTTCCTAGATCATAGGTCTTTCATGTGACGTGAACAGTCTTTACACTTTCCTGCTGAGTGGATTGGAACCATGTAATTTAGTTTGATCCACACTTGGTTCAGGTATTCATTGTTTCTTGGATCTCTGATAAATGTTAGGGTATCCATGGTTCTCCCTACGAGTCCTGGGCATTCCTCTATGATGCGAAAGAAAAGCGTATATATCAGCTCATCAATGATCACTTGTGGTGGAAGCATCTGTGTCCTTATCACCGTACTCGGGCAGTACAATGAAGGCTTCCGCGATGACAGTCAGTAGTTGCCAGATTACCTTTTTGTTGGCAGGATCAAGAATAAAGTCTGTGACGCTGGTCTCTCTCCCTATTAGTGACGGGTAGGACAGCACCACTATTTGAAAGTATGTAAGCACATCCCACTTGAGGCTTCTGCTAGGAGATACCATGAATTCTTTGATCAAAGTCTTGCTAGTGGTTGCTTCAGGATACTGTGTTATACTTTCAGAGAATATTCAAATTGCAGTCTATCAGAGTCTTGATTCTTTGTACTTTTTGGGCATGACGTGCTTTAAAAGGTTTGTTCTATCAATGTTGTTGTGGCTTTGGATGTGCTTCTCTTTACCCCGCAACTAGGATGTGCAGAGTGTTCATTATGTCCTTATCCCCCTGTTTGGTGAAACTGTCCAGTTTTACGCCACAACTTGCATCCGGGTTCTTTGTCTTGATTTTCCTGCTCATGCGTCCTTCTTCCTCGTCATGGATCTTGCCTGCGCGTGCTGAGGTTCTTACCACCATTGTCTGTGGTTTCTTTGCTGTTGAATGCAGCTGGAGGGCTCTCTCCTATATAAGGTTTAATGTCATTTATGAAGATCCATGCCCTTCTGCCTTGCAGCTTGACGGCGGAAGGGGTGCAGTCCTCTACGATGAAAGGGCCATTGAATCGTGGCTCATCCCACCTCTTCCTGTTAAAGTTTTTCATGAGCACGTTGTCACCAGGGAAGATGAGGGGAGCATGTAGACCTTGTGTGGGGTCAGTTTCAGTACTTCCTGATGTGTTTTGTGCTGCACTGTCCCCTTTTCGCCATCACTGCAGCTGGCCTGAAATGACAGAGACGCTGGATGTCATACAGTTCAGATACTCCTGCATCTCTGTTCCCAAAATCTCTGTTGTTGGCTGGGCATCACATCTAGCTCTATCTCGCTGGGTAAGAGGGGGTCCTCATCCTTCTGCCAGTCACTATCTTGTGCAGCGTAAGATGATGGTCGGAGCCTGGTTGGTTCCGAAGTGCATACAACGCCAGTGGTAGACAGTGCAACCATCCCTTTTTTAATGTGAGCTTCAACTTGCCTATCCTTTCTTCCTATCTTTTAACAGGCCGTTGAGTCGCTCGCATATGCCATTCCCCTCCGGATGATACGCAGACGAGAACTTGTGCTTTATACCAAGCAAAAACTGAGTTTACAAAGTGGGCCCCATTATCTGACCTCATTACCTCACACACCCCCATCTAGGGAACACTTCCCTAACCAAAATGTTTGCAGCACTAGTAGCATTTGGGTGTGTACAGGGACCTGCTTTTATCCATCTAGAGAATGGACACACCACCATAATTACCTGTACCCGTTGCACACTTGAAGCATGTCGACGTAGTCGATATGCAAGTGCTGGAATGGGCCATTTGGCCGGGGATAACTCCTATCATTACTTTTAATGTTTGCCCAGCGGTGAACTGCTGGCAGATTATGCAGTTCATCATGAAGAATGCAACATGCCCTGCCAAATTCGGTGTAAACCAGTCTTCTGCGAGCGTTGCAGCGATATTTTCTTTAGACATGTGTATAGGGTAATGTAGTTGTTCCAGTGCTACCTTCAGTAGGGCGACAGGCATTACTGGTTTACCAGTGCTGTCTTGTCTCCACAACCCATCAGAGGGGTTTAAGGAACACCCTTGACGCTTCCAAATAATTTCTCTCCTCCTGAGGTGCCTTCCCTTGGAGTTCCATTAATTGTGTCTGCCCCATGTTACTATAGGCTTCGTGTGTGGCTCGTGCTATCATCATCCGCTCATGGGTACGTGCCACCTCCACGTCCATGATTGTTTCATTTTTGGACGCCATGCGCTTGGCTTCTGTGTCCACTTCATGGTTCCCACGTGACACGAAATCTGTCCCGTTGGTGTGGGCATCGCATTTCAGAACCGCTATGCCCACTGGGAGCTGTAGTGCTTTTATCAACCTGTCCAATAGGCTGCATGTTGCACTGGCGTGCCGTCCGCTCGGAGGTAGCCCCTCCTCTTCCAGCGCGCTAGCCCTGCGTGCACTGTGGACGTCACATAGGTGGAGTCACTGTAAACTGTTACTTCCTGGTCTGCATGATTCTCTATTGCGAGTATCAGCGCCAATAGTTCTGCAGCTTGTGCCGAATAATGAGATGGTATTCATGCACTAACGAGTATTCAAAACTCTCCATTTGCCAGGTGTTTTACCATGGCCACGCCTGTATACCTTTGTCCGTCTTCTTGGTCAATTCTCGAAGACCCGTCAATAAAGACGATCTCTCCACCTGCCAGGGCATTTTCCTTTACGCTGGGAATTTCATCATACAATTCCTCATAATTAGCAGTCATGCATAGGTTCTCCCTCTGTGACTGGCTCGGCTATGAACGTAGCTGGGTTTACTGTTTTACAGCGAAGTATCTTGATCAATGGGTTAGAGATAATCACCTCATAGGCGGATGCTCTCTGCGAAGTGAGCATGCCCTTTGGTTTTTCTAGTATGGTGAATAATGAGTGCTCAACGTAGAATGTCATGGAGCACTCCATCACAATGGCTGACACCTTCTCAATGGCGAACGCGGTGGCAGCTAGATTTTGTTCGCATGGGAAGTGGCCCTTCATGACCGGGTCCAAACCCCCGCTGCAATACGCTAGAGGCTTGTACCCCAGTGATGTTCGTTGCGCAAGACCTGCCGTCATAAAATTGCCATCGGTATGTGAGAACAGGTAGAATTCCTCTGCATAATTAGGAATCCCAAGAACTGGGGCCTTACAAATTGCCCCCTTGAGTTCTGCAAACCCCTTTTCCATTGCCTCTGTCCATTCAACTTCTTCCCTTGTCGCCTGGGCCTTCTTTAGGGCCTGGAGCAAGGGCTTGGTATACAAGCTATAGTCGAAGACCCATGCTCTGACATAATTGCACAGGCCTAAGAAATGTTGCATTTGTTTTATCGTGAGTGGTTTAGCCCTATTCATGATAGCTTCAGCCCTTTCTGGGGTTACCTTTTTCCCTTCGTGTGAGATTAGCTGGCCTATGTATAACACCTCTTGCTGACAGTACTGTAGCTTTTCCTTATCCACTTTGTATCCTTTTTCAGCCAGGATAGTCAATAACTGGACAGAGTCGCGTCTGCATTGTTGTTCAGTGATGCTGCAGATCAGAATCTCATCCACATACTGCAAAACAACACTGTCTACTGCAATATTACTTAGGTCCATTTGCAGGACTCTGTTAAAATTGGATGGTGATTCACAATATCCCTGTGGCAACCTTGTGCTTTTCAGGCGCATTTGTCTGAAAGTAAATGACGTCAGGTCTTGAGAGTCACAGTGCAATGGGATTGAGAAGAACGCATTTTTCAAATCGATCACCTTGAAATATTTTGCCTCAGTGGGTATGTTGTACAGAATTGTGGATGGATTAAGGACTAGAGGGAATTCGGCTTCAACTATATCATTTAATGCTCGTAAATCTTGGATTAAATGCCAAGACCCTCCCTTTGATTTCTTGACCGGATAAATTACTGTGTTGCAAGGTGATTCTGACGTCACTAGAATTCCCTTTTCCATCATGGCGGAAATTGTCTTCGCGATTCCTTCATCTGCTTCTCTGGACATAGGGTATTGTCGTGCTCCTGGTAAAATTGCTCCTGGTTTCAGTCTAATTTTCACTTCACCTGCCCCCTTCAGGAGGCCTACGTCATAGGGCGCTGTAGTCCATACTGTGACAGGCACTTGGGCCATGTCGTCTTCGAAGTATTCTGGACGTATCAGTGCCAGCATCATTCTCTGTAGCACCTCCCGTTTGATCATTTTGACCCAAAATATGAGACTCACTTCTACCCTTGTCTCTTCTATGTCAGGGCGTTCTTCGAACAGATCATCATCTGTGACGTCAGTCACTCTGTACCCTTCTTCGATGGCAATAATCGCTCACCATTGTCTGCCTTCATCATTGTATCCTTCGACCAGTGCTACTTTCCCTCGCACTGCGGCAGATTGTATCATTAAGGGAAATACTTGTCCCTCCTCTTCGTGCATGGGTATTCTTGGTCTGAATAGGAACTCATCAGGTGCCCTCATAGATCTATCGGCGATGCCCGGCAATCCTGCCATGAGCACCTGCACGCCATATGCGAAGACTTCTGGCTCTAGTGGTATAGCTCTCATGGCTATGCATCCTGAGTATGCTCTAATCATTTCGCATACGTTCGAATAATGCATTCATGGAGTGGAGCATACTATACCATTTTCGGTAAACAAGATTGTCATATTCAACTTAGTCATTAAGTCCCGACCCAGGATATTTACTGGGGTTTGGCGTGAATACAATAAGGGTACTTTCATTTCGCGCTCTCCCACAGAGACTGGGAGTGCGTCTGGAAAGGGAACTCTAGTGTGAGCTCCAGTGAAACTCTGAGTATCTATAGCCTCGCCGGACAAGGAAAACTTGCCTTCTCATATGCACGAGCGTGTTGCACCCATATCAACTAAGAAGACATATTCTTTCCCCCCTATGACGACATTCACCCTAATGCCCTATTAGGGTTTGGTGTCAATGATAGGATAGAACACATCAGAGTCCCCTGTGAGCTGTCCTATTTCATATATAGGTTTGGCCCACTGTATACTTGCTGGTTTCCCCCATTTCCAGGGTTGACTCCCCCTCTGGAATCAGCGCCCTGAGATAGTTGCGGCGGTGCCTGCTGAGATTGCCCCTGTGGTATGTTCCCAATATTCATGAGTTGAACCACCTGTTGTGCTCCTTGCTGCAAGCCTGACGCCTGCTGCTGCATTGTGTGATTTTGTGCACTGCCTTGTTGCAGGACGACTGGCTGGTTCATCATGCCTGCCCCCATCCCTTGGCTGTTTTGCCACATGCCTTGGCCCCTGCACATTCGCGCCATATGTCCTGTCATTCCACACAGCCAACAGACTGGCGGAGGTCAGGCCATCTGTCCAACTGGTGTAGCTGGGCTGCCCATCTGTGCGTTCTGAAAGCCACCTTGATTATTCTGAAAGCCTCCCTGGCTACCTCGAAACCCACCCTGATTACTCTGCCATCCTCTTCCTCCAAAACCCCTTCCTCTTGTGTAAAATCCCGCGCTACCCTGGTTATTCTGGGATGGGTTAGCTGCTGATTGCGTGCTAGGTTCAGTTGGGCTTGTCAGCATGGCTCCCTCGAGAGCATACTTTGCAAGTTTCTTTTGCACCAGCTTTGCCTCCTCACCCTTACGAGTTGCCTCCTTTTTCCGGTACTTTTCTTACAACAATCTACAGTAGTGTGCGATTGTTAACTGTATTTCGGCCCATGGTTTTGCTTCTACTCCTACCAGTTTTTTTAGCTGTTCCTGCACTGGTTCAGGCAACCCCTGGCATAATATGTGGTAGAATACAGGGATAGATTTCGTGCAAGACTCATGTGTTTCGAGCATCCAAGTGTCTTGAAAATTCTGGATATAAATCAACGGATCCTCTGACTCCTTCATCTTTCGAGTCATTATAGCTCCCTTATATAGACGTGTCTGGATATAGCATTCGCAGCGCTTTCCATACTGCTGTTCTACAATTATTAAATGGTGCTCCGTCATGGGAGGTGTCAATTGTAGTTACCTGCAGGTAGCCTGCCCGTTTCCATACATCATCCGCTCTTTCACCAAGTATGGGTGTCCCCTATAGCTAAGGTGACACCCCCCGTCATTTTCTCTGACAAACGTATCCACTTTCCTGCTCCCGATCTCAGCATTGGAAGCTTGTTTTTTAAGTTCTCTCGGTCCATGTGTGGCCATGGAATACATTGTGGTCTTGCTCCCCCCTTTTCTAGCAACAGGAATTGGAATGCGCAGTCTTCCTTTTCATTCCCCATAGCTACACTGTACCGTTGGGGTGGTATTCCCGCCTTTCCATCTCCCTGGCAATGCCCTTAATGTCTCTACATAGGTAGGTGCTGACCCCCCCTTTGATCATGGGGTGTGGCATCATGTCGGCCGGACTGCGCGGCAGACTTTGGTGTCCTACTTGCTGACTTGCTAGTGTCTGACCATTGTACCCCTTGGTCCCCTGGGAGCCGCTTTTTGCACCGTCTCCCTTATTCATATGTCTCATCCTCCATTTCCCCACCGGAGTCAAATTCTGAGTGCTCCCAATTTACACAACTCCTTGCATCGTCTTCATTCTGCCTTATCTCTAATCTGTCTAGGGACAGCCCCCTGTTCCCACTACTTTGAGTGACATCTTCAGTGTCCTATAGCTGAGTGCTCTCCAAGTGCTTGTCTTCCCTTCCCCCATGGGATATCTGTTCTAACCCCATCTCATCATATATCTTGTCAATCGTTTCCCTGATGCTTCTGGTATCAAAGTCATCTTCAATATTTGTCCCGCTTATACCTTGCACCGAGTCATGTGCAAGAAAGAATTCTTCTATCTCTTCCCATTTTACAACAGGATTGGGTTTCTTAACTTCCCGCTCCAAATATTCTAGATCTCGTGCCCTCTGTCTGTGCTTGCGTGCTGCTTCCTCATCTATTTCCTTGCGCTTCCTCGCTTCTTCTCTATCCTTATCTACTTCCCTCATCCGTTCATTTCTATGTTCTTTTGCCCTTCTACTTTCCTCGTCTTCTCTTCTCTTCACTCTTTTCTCACATGCTCTTTGCTCTTCTTCCAACCTTTGCATGTTCTGCCTGTATTTTCCAAAGGCTGCACACTGTGTGCGACTGAGCGATAATCCTTGCTCTTCGCGATATAGTTGTTCACGCCTTAACCTGTTCTCCTTTCTTATCCTCTCGTCCCTCATTTCCTTTTCTTTCTCTTTTTCCTTTTTCTGCACCTCATCAGACCTCTCTCTCGGCCTTATCTCATCACTTCCTGTACCATTAAGTTTCAGCAATATCTGACCTCCCATCCATTCGTCTTTTGCAAATACTAGCTCGTCAGTTCTGCCTTAATTTCCCCTTCGCGTCTTTCCTTCTCTCTCCTTATCAGGAGGCGCACAACTCTGTGCTTGATCTTTTGCTTCATTTTTACGTCTCTCCTTGTCCCTCGGGACTGTGGAGGCAAGATTGATTCCCTGTTCCTTTCCCTTATTGTCATCACTGCTGCACGTAGGCGACTCATATGCGGGATTGCTATACCCCGTGGCTGCCTTAAGTTCTCTTAGCGGGTGAAAGGAAGCGCCCCCAATTTCAGCACGATCCTCCCCGCAATGAGAGACAATAAGGGACTCTCCCGTAGTGGGAATAAGACCAAGACAGAGTGCGGGTGAGCGTAAGTGGGAGTTTATCCAAAGAATAGGGCATGCAAAGAACTCTGCAACCTCCGAGAGCGCTCTGTCTGACAATAGCAAAGACAGGCGTATTTCTAATACAAAAAGCGTCATCAGAACCTACACACTATAGGGGGCACAAGTTAATTGGGATTGGGTGGCGTCGACTAGCTATAGGTGTTGCTGCAGCGTGGTTGGTCTTGGCGTGAGGACGTCACTGGTCAGCCTCGTGGGTTGGGTTGGGCCTGGCAGGCCAGCTTGAGGTCATCCGAGCGGTGTTGGTATGCTGGGGCAGCCTGTGACAAAGATGAATACCTTTCCTGACTCGTTTGCCCTAGGCCATGCACACTGTAGTTATTCAAGAAACGACATCTAAGTTCATCAATAAATCGCTCAGCAGTTTGTCTTATAAAATAAACGCAACACATGAGGAATGCACCTCGTGAGAGGTCCGGTGGTTGTCGGTTGGGGTGAGATTTACCTGTGTCCTATTGACCGGTATTTTAGGTCGAGGGGCTGGGCTCTGGGGCCTGAGCCGAATGATACATGTCTGTCTGCCGCGTTAGAAGTTATTATATAAATGGGTCTCTGTGTCTTGTCCCAGTGATGGGGGTCGTCTTTGCACGGGGTCATGATTCTTGGGGTGGTCTAGGGGGGGGTTGTGGGATTTACAAGAGGGTGCTGGTAGATCAGTAGATTCAAACGTGGGTTTATTACCGTGCTGTAAATAACACAGGTGGCGGGCTGTGGCCTTGGGTGCGGTACCGGGGCCTCTGACTCTCTGAAGCGGCTCCAGCTTGGTTGGGGGAGGTGAGGGAGCGCGGCACATGCCTTGGCTTCTTTATCTGGCAGGCTTGGTAGGGTGGGAGGGAGAATGGCCTTGCATATATTCACAAAGGTTTTTTCCTCGTGCGTTGCTAACTTTTGAATGCAGAACTTTTATAATGTTCCGCCTTATTTTGATGTTATTTAAACACACATATATATTTCAATTTCGTTACACATTTCTTTAATACAGTCGGTCCGAGTACCTTTTCATTACCTAACATTATATTTACTACATGGTGTGATTATTTTATGTACATTAGACGTTACACGAGGTAGTTCTAGGTTATGGCCTACAGAGATTGATGCTCGCTGCTTTGGGTGATTAAGAAAACATATATGAGTTCAGGTTTCTACATAAAATTGAAAGAACACTTATACAGATAAAGGCTATACATTTGGTCGACATCTTTCTCTGTGGTTATAGCAGCACTAGTCCAGACCTGGGGTGGTATCATGTAACGTTACATCCTTATGGCTTATTCACAGTTTACAGGATCTGTTTAAACAGAGGTAGTTCGTTAATACCAATACTTGAATTATTTTCTACTTTCTTCAGATAGTGATGCTTCAACTTTTTTCCCGTCACCCTGGCCTCGCGGACCAGGTCGTGCGGGGTGCAATATTACATTGTGAACGATAAAATGTTACAGTGTTAGCATCTCGGGTTAGCTCATACCCGACTTTCTCATGGGAACGCGCTCGCAGCGGATCTACCAGGGCTACTGCGGCGGCAGAGATGCATGAAAGGCCCTCCAAAGGTGGGGGCCTCGTTACAGTGTGCTGAACTCACGCCATGTTTGCTAGACAAGATGGCTTCTAGGCCTAACTGATTTTTGGTATATGCAGGGAACGGATACGTGTGGGCAATGTCGTCGGCGGGTGAACCCTCCTCCACCTGGGCCCGGGTGGCATGAGGGGACGGCCACCGAGTCATGGTCCTCACCTGGGGAGAAGGCTGCAGGTGAGGAGGGCCTCGCGGCCAGTCCTCCCCTACATTTCCCCCCTTTCGTTACTAAAGTAACGAATTCTTTAGCTCTTCTAATCTTCTACATTCTTGCTCCTCTATCACTGCGTCATCCCATGCAGGTGTTCCTTTTCTAGGCATCCAGGCTCTGCATACCCCCCTCAAGCTCTCACCTCTTCTAGCATACTCATCTGGTGTACATGTTAAATATATACAGTCACCAGTTTCTTCCAAGTCTACCCAGACCTCCTCATACCATTCCAGTTCCACGTCTCGTGGTTCTTTGATAGTGGTGTGCCATAGTTTATCTACTATGTACTTATCACGGTACATAGGCACTAACTGGTACCTGGGAGTGTTATCTGTTCCTGTCTGTACATGTACTTCTTGTGTCGCCTTAATTGTACCACCAGAGTTGCCCATTGTCACCATCATCATTGCACCGTTAGGGACTGCGTTAGCACAACATCGGAGGCCCACCTGGCACAGGCAGAACACCACAAGGAGGACCACCACAACTGGTATCAAGAACTTCATTGCCATTCCAAGCCATGAGGGAACCCAGGAGAAGATATTGTCGAACCATGAGCTATCTTTAGCCCCACCTTCCATCTTCATCTTCTCTCCCAGGTTATGTACTGCTTCAATGACGTGGGACAGGGACCCATTTTCTGCGTCTTCAGAAGGTACGAATGTGCAGCACGCACTTCCTATTTTTCGGCAAACACCTCCATCGATCGCTGTTAACAGGTCCAGAACATACCTGTTCTGCATGGTCATTAGTCGCAGAGCTCGTAGTTCCACCTTTATTATGTTGAACCCTTCTTCAGTGTCATTGGCCAGCTGAATCAGTTCCCACCGTGTGATCTGGAGCCATTTTGCATTTGCTCTTGCTTGGACACTTGAAACTAGTGAGGCAAAAAATGTTTCCACGGAGCTGAACAGGCGATACCTGTCTGGGATCTGTGCCAATAAATCGGATGATGCTTGTGATATGTAGTTCGATGCTCGCTTGTTCCGTGATAGCTCCTCTTCTTTCCCTCCGGAGGACAGGACATAGAGGTGCGCTTTTGCAGTGGGAGAAGTCACATCCTGGTTCACGTTTCCTTGCGTCCTTTTATTTTCGTCGACGTGACTTTCTGGAATCACCATTAGGGCCGAATGCAAAGTGGCCATTGAGCAGCTGCCACTCCATGCCTGGGGAAGGTGCAAGTAAGCCTGTTTCCCGCATACCCAGTATGTGTCCATTAGTGCTGCTGTTCCTTTTTTCATGTCTGGGATGGTGAGAGTTTTGTTACAGTTTTTATTCGTTCCCATTGCCACTTTTCCTTCTCCCTTGAAACATAGTTCGTTTTGTATTTCACTTTGTAGCTTGAAGGGTTTCTCCATCGCTGTTACCCATGTTAGTTTAGAGATGTGTTCTTTCCATATTGGTAAGCACGTTTTTTCCATCCACCGCAGCTTGTCTGGTTGGACACCTTTCAGTGCTTCCGCTTTGCACAGTACTTCTTCGTCTTTCCATTTGTTTCCGGAAAACAGCGTCCCTTGTATTGCAAAGAAAGGTTCTTTAAGACAGACCACTCCAGACGCTTTTGAATAGCACGTTTTGTTGTCCTGTATCATTTTGAAAGAGACATCGTGTGCTTGGAAGGTGTTCTTTATTCTACACAGCGTGAGATGAAGGAGACATTGGGCATCCACAATGGGCAATTCTCTTGGCAACAACACTTTGGGTGTGCCTGATGCATGGGGGATGAGCGAACAGACATAACAGCTTTCATTGGTTGTCTGTTTAGCTGTTGTACTCATATCTGCATACCATTTATTTGCTTGGTGGGGGTGTAGTGGGTCTTCCATCTTGTCTAATCCTAACCCATAATACTCATCATACCCCCTCCTACTTGTCTCTCTTCTTCGCCTACTTTTCTCCCCCCTCCTATACCTTTTAGTTTCGATAGGTGAAATAATAGGCCCCCCTTTCTCATTCCCACCCCCCTTTTCCACTTCCTCATATCGGAACTTGTGTTCTGTCATCGTAATTACTTTTCCATTTTCCTCAATAAACAACAAATCGCTGTTTTGTATCGGGGCGGGAAGGGTAGTGGGGCTGTTATATATTTCAGGTAGGGACATTGTGTCATTTTCCATATCTTTATTTCTTGATTGTGACAGGGCAGCAGTGGGTGGTGCAGTATAGTAACCCCATACAAAGTGTGATCCATCCCAGACCAAAAAATCACCTTCTCTAATATTCATACTTGTAATTGAATTCGTGCCAGGGGCAAGGGTGGTGTTACTCCCCCCTCCCCCCTCGTTCATCTCGATAGAGATGAACGCTATGAACCAATATGTCACCAGGCAAAATATTGAGATGAAGAACACAATAACACACATTGATAAACCACATTCGTATGAATATGTCAATCTATCTACTAACATTTCTCTAAATCTAACAAATCTATTAGTTGCAGGCTGCCCATTCGATGCCATAGTAAATCCTGTTTGAAACATAAAAGTGCATTAAGTACAAGCATGTAAACATTTCTAACGTTGTGACATTGTTTCGACAAAGTATGGGAGTGGGTGAGGGAGGGGGTGTGTCCACAGACAAGGTAACTTTACAATCATTACTATCCGTACATTATTTCATATATAAAAAAGGAAAGTCGAGAGAAAAAAAACTTCTCCAAAACCAAAAAGAAATCCACAAAAACCTTCAAAAGTTGTAAAAAATTATATATATATATATATACATATTTATTTCAGTACACTTGTCGTGCGCCAGTCGCGTTCAATGTTCATCACTTAATGCACACAAAAATTCCCATCATTCATTCTGCACAACTTCATTGTCCGCAGTTGCCTGTGCCTCGTCCTGCACCTCACCTTCCACGGCGCTATAGGCTCTGCGTACATCTGTCAAATGCACCCAGTATCGTAGGCCCTTCACCTTTACTGCTGTGGGTGTGCAAAACACTACCTCATAAGGGCCATGGAAACGTGGCGCATTCCACCTTCGCACAAAACTTCTGACATATATAAGGTCACCAGGCATTAGTTGTAATGGTTTTTCAGGCAGTGTCTCTGTTTCTGTTGTGTTCCCCTCCTCTCTTGTAGAGGGGGGGGCTAGTTGCTTCGCAATTACGCGCGCTGCCCGTGTCAGTTTTTTCAAGTACTCTGTGAACTCCTCTCCCAATATCGCTGCACTTCTGTGTGCATCAGAACGTTCACGGAGAGGCGAATGCGCTGTGTGCATTCTCCTTCCCGTGACGATCTCATGCGGGGACAAATGGTGGTCTTTACTTGGCTGATTTCGTAACTCAAACAGGGCCAAAGGCAGGCAGTACATCCAGGTCTTTTTAAGGGAAAAACACAGTTTTGACAATCTGCTTTTTAACAGACCGTTCATCTTCTCCACTACGCCATTACTTTGAGGATGATAAATCGAACATGATTTGTGCTTTATTCCCAATAGCGTAGTCACTTCCTTGAATAGTTCATTAACAAAATGCGTGCCGTTGTCTGAGCGAATAACTTCGCAAATCCCCCAGCGCGGGAATACTTCCCGCACTAGGAACTTCGCGGCGCCCTTCGCATCAGGGCGCGCACAGGGGCCTGCCTCCACCCACCTCGAAAATGGACATACAACCACAATCATATAGCGAGCCCCGTTACATCTTTCTCCCATGTCTACATAATCAATGTGGAGCTCTCTGAATGGGCCATTTGGTTTTGGTATCGTTCCTCTTAGTGTGCGCAATGTCATACCTGAGTTGTAAATCTGACATGTCGTGCATTCTAAAGCCAGCCTTGTGATGTGTTCATGGAGGCAAGGTGCAAACCAATCTTCTTGTATGTCCGCCATTATGTGTTGCTTTGCGTTATGTGCGGGAAAGTGTAGTTGTTGAAATGCTATTTCTAACAATGTAACTGGCATTACCGCTTTTCCTGAACTTTTTTGTCGCCACAATAAATCAGTCGGCGATTTGCTGCATCCCCTCTTAGTCCACAGCAATTTTTCTTCTGCACTAGCTCCCTCTTGCAGCTCTATTATTTCCTGTGTGGGCATCATGTTGTATCCTGTGGGGACCTCTTGGCTTGCTGTGTGGTGCAACATGTACTCTCCTACTTCACCTTTCTGTAAATACGAAGCTTCTTTGGCAGCGGCGTCTGCTGCCGCGTTCCCCAAAGATATAAAATCTGTATTTGTGGTGTGGGCTTTGCATTTTACGATGGCCACTGCCGTGGGGTCTTGCAGGGCCTCAATCAGTTCTTTCAATAATTCTGCATGCTGAACCGGTGTTCCATCTGCTCGTCGAAACCCTCTCCGCCCCCACCGTGCCAACCCGCCGTGTACTGTTGTTGTCATGTATGCTGAGTCTGTATATATTGTCACTGCGCACCCCTTGGCGGCATGCAATGCTTCTATTAGCGCTATTAGTTCTGCTGCTTGGGCTGAATAGTGTGATGGGAGGCGGTGTTGCACTAGTGTCTCGTATTCATCTTCCTCTAATCGTACAACTGCCATACCCACATGTTTCTCTCCTGTCTCCATGTCTATTGATGCTGACCCGTCCACGAAATACACCTCTCCCTCGTTCAGGGCATTCTCAAAAATCACTTGATCCTGACCTTCGTCACCTGTGTATGTAGCGCAGTTGTGGTTCTGCATGTCCTCTACGGTGCACGCCTCTGTGATGAATGTGGCCGGGTTCACTGTTTTACATCTTACTATGTGGATGTTTGCGCTGGACAGTATTATTTCATATGCTGTGGCGCGCTGTGTCGTCAATGTGCTCTTTGATCGCTCTAATATTGCAAAGAGTGAGTGTTCCACAAACAGTGTCACAGGACAGCCCATCACTATCGTGGCACTTTTCTCAATCGCGAACGCGGCTGCAGCTAGGGATTGCTCGCACGCGAAATGACCTTGCATTACTGCGTCTAGGGTGCCACTATAGTAAGCCAGTGGTTTGTGCCCTAACGATGTCTTTTGTGTCAGTACTGCTGTCATCAGTGTTCCTTTGCAGTGTGAAAATAAGAAGAATTCGCGCCCATAATCTGGATTTGCCAGTACTGGAGCGCTTGATATCAGCTCTTTTAGTGAGTTAAATGCTGTGTTCATCTCTTCTGTCCATTCTATGTGTTTGTTTTCCTGCTGTGCTTCTTTTAGTGCCTGTAACAAGGGCCTTGTGTACGCTGCATAATCCAATATCCATGCTCGGCAATAGTTGCACATACCCAGAAATTTCTGCATCTCTTTTACTGTTTTGGGCTCCCCAACTGTTCTAATCGCCTGTGCCCTGTCTGGTATGATTAGCTTGCCATCCTTTGATATCAGCTGTCCCAAGTATAGGACCTCTGTCAGACAGTATTGTAACTTCCCCTTGTCCACCTTGTACCCTTTATTGGCCAATAATGTCAGGAGTGTTATTGAGTCCTTTCTACACTCTTCCTCAGTTTGTGCACAAACCAATAAATCATCAACGTACTGAATCACTGTGCTTTCTACAGACAAATTCCCCAGATCTTCATGTAGTACCCTGTTGAATATGCTTGGGCTCTCGCAATATCCTTGTGGTAGTCTGCAGTGTTCGAACCTCCTCCCCCCTAGTGTAAACGCTGTTAAGTACCTGCTCTCTTCTGCTAAGGGAATCGAGAAAAATGCATTTTTTAAGTCAATAACTGTGAAGTGGGATGCCGTTTTCGGAATGTTGCACAGTATTGTCGCCGGGTTCGGGACTAAAGGGAACTCCTTCTGAATCACATCATTGAGTGGGCGTAAATCTTGTATCATCCTCCATGAACCTCCCTTCGCCTTTTTAATCGGGTAAATGCATGTGTTGCATGGGGAGTTTGAGGGCACTATTATTCCTTGTGCTAGCAGTGCATCTAGTGTCTCTCTGATCCCTTCTTCTGCTTCGCGTGACAATGGATATTGTTTTACCCGGGGTAGAATTGCTCCCTGTTTCAGTTTTATTACCACAGGCTGAACCCCATGTAATAACCCCACATCATGGGGGCCATTTGTCCATATGTTAGTGGGTACTAACCTCATGTCGTCATCAAAAAATGCATGTGGTGCTCCTACTACTGCCATTAATTCAACTTGAGTTTTTCTGGCTGTAACTACAATGTCGCACGGCATTGCTAGTTCCATCACTATTTCGCCATCTGTCTCAGTGTCAGAAAATAGCTCCTCGTCCGAGAGCTCCCTCAGTGCGATATTTGCATTTGTACACAGTACTGTCCGCCACTCACATCCTTCCATGTCAACGCCAATCACACATATTCTGTTTGCTGACACGTGTACTGCGTGTAAATCCAACGATAGCACTGACCCGGGAGCAGTGTCGGGGCTTGCTATGGGGCGGAAAAGGAATTCGGCTGGAATCCTCCAATCCATCCTTTTTAGTTCTGGTACTATGAGAGCCAATGTTCTCATGCCCTCAACAAACATCTCCTTGTTTCTTGGTAACCCTCTGATCTCTTGCATGATTGAGTGGCCGTGTATTACTGCTAATATGCGGAGGGGGCATATGCCTGGCGTCGAACATACGATACCGCTCCCTGTGAATGATATTGTCATGTTTAGTTTGCTTAAGAGATCTCTCCCCAGCAAATTAATGGGAGAGTGTTCATAGTACAGTAAGGGTGCTTTCACTGTTTTACCCCCCACTGTCACATCCAATGCCTCTGTGTAAGGAACTTCAATTACAGCCCCAGAGAACCCCTGCGTCTCTAACGTTCTATTAGATAACGGGAACCGGCCCTCTCTAATGCATGATTTCTCCGCTCCCGAATCCACCATGAATATGAACTGCTTGTCTCCTATCTGCGCTCCTATCAATGGTTCCTCTGATGCATTGTGGGTCGTAGATAGTACTGGACACGCAAGTGCTCTCTGTGGGCTGTCCTATGCGGGGTGTCTCATTGCCCCCCCTTGATCAAAAATGTTCCCCGAAACTACTGACACCCCGCTGTAAGGTGCGGGGGCAGGCGCTCCATTAGCTACTGTGGCGAAAGTGTTACCTGGCGTGTATTGCATATTGTCATTATTCTGTGGGTGGTTTTGTGTTCTGTACTGATGTCCGTGTAGTTGTGCGTTACTTCTTTGTCCTACATTTTCTGGTTGCTGGTATTGTCCCATGGGGAGGCCGTAGGGGCTTCCTGGGTGGGGGTGACCGTACTGCTCTGTCTCCTGGAACCCGTTGTTTTGTCTGCTCCTGCACTCTCTTGAGTAGTGCCCCCACCTCCCACAATTCCAGCAGCTCCCCTGTGGACCTCTGGGACCCTGCCACCCATTTCCTCCCATTCCTCCATACCCTTGTCCTCCTCTTCGGCCCCTGTACCCACCTCTTCCCCCTCTTGGGGCCCACTCTTGCCACGTTGGACCTCCGTTCTGCTCCTGCTCAGTCCACTGTCGTTGTCCTTGTCCTGTCCAATTTGCTGCTATTCTTCCTTGTATTGCTATTTGCCCCTCCTCTCCTTCGTCTCCCTCCCTCATGAGTGGGAGCCCTGCTACCGCTGCTGCAACCTTCACCAGTTTTGATTGTACCAACTTTGCCTCGTCTGCCAACCTTTTCTGTGCTACTTCCCTCTCTCTCTCTTTGATCCTTTTGCAATGGTGCACTATTATACTTTGGATCTCTGGCCACCCCTTTGCCTCAACGCCCGCTATTTTATCGAGTGCCTTCTGCACCTCTTTTGGGAGCCCTCTCTTAATGATAAAATAAAATAGAGATGTGGATTGGTGCCAGGGCGTGCCCGTTTCCGCTCTCCACATCTCCTGCACCCGGAGAATGTAATCCATAGCATCCTCCCCGTCATTCATTGTACATTGCATTACTGACTGTAAATCAGGGGTATCTGGGAATGTCTCCCGCAGTGCGTCCCACACCCTTGCTCGTACTGTATTAAAGGAAGCCCCATCATGGCGATCACAGTCTAACGTCACGGCCGGGAAACCAGCCTTAGCCCATACTCTGTCCGCTTGATCTCCTACTGCGGTTACTAGTAGGCTTTTCACATCGCCTACTGCCAACGGTATGCCGGCGGTATGTTTCTCAAATGCATATATCCACTTGCTCGCCCCTCCTGACAGCTGGGGCAATAATTTCATTAAATTAGCCTTATCCATCTGAGCCCATGGTATATAGTTTGGTCTCCCCCCCCCTCTGTGTATCAATGGAAGTTGTAACTTCCCTTTTGCAGTCGCACCCTCCCTTTCCTTAGTCGCTGCTGACTCCAATGACGCCATCTTCCCCACCCTATTTCTTAGTCGTCCCATCCATTCGTCGTCTATAGTCCCTAGCGAACATGCACCGTCCACCTCCTCGCTTTCCCCTCCTACTGCCATACTCAACCTATCACTCTCATCCAACCCTCCTCTGACATCACATAACAGGTCCTCTCTGATCCCTCTCTCTCGTGATACATCACCAATGCTCCCTTCTACTGCTCCTACCTCTATTATTCGTGTCGGCTCTTCCTCAATTCTGAACAGTATTTCCCCCTTTTTCCATCCTTCCTCAATTTGTCTACTTTCGCTCGACGCTCTAGACGTGCGTCCTGATTGTGTAGGGGCGCACGCTGTGCGCTCACATATGTCTTTTATTCTTGAGAGTTCATCCCTTGCCACAGTAAGCCTCAACTCTAAGTCACTCGTTAGCTTCTCTATATCCACCCTCTGTGTGCTTCCCTGGGCGCGCTCTCTGGTGCTTTCGTATGGCGGGGGGGCTGTTGGTCTTTGTGGTGTACCAGTTGTGGGGGGAGGCACATAAGTAGGGTCGCTATATCCTGCTGCGGGGGCTGGTTTAGGTAATATCGGGTACAAACTAATCACCTCCGCAGGTTGTTCTGTACTTAGCTGTTCCTTTTCCTCTCTTGGAATCATCAGTGGATTATCTGTGGTGGAAGGTAGATCAATATTTGGTGCCGGAGCTTTGGGTGGGGGTACTTCCTCAAACAATCTCCAGAGGTCTAATATCTCCTTCCTATTTTGCCATTGTTTCCCCTTATACTTGAGGCTAATGCATGCTCGTACCATATCAAGAACGCTTTTGTCAAAAGACCCTCCCTCGGGCCAAATCTGGGGCAGACCCTCCCCTTTCAATTCTGTTACCCATTGATCGTGATATTTATTTATTCGTTCAGCGTATCCCGGTAAGCTCTTACAAATATGTGACAAGGGAGTTTCGGCCCCCATACTCTAAATCACTAACACAGCCGTGTCCACCTTTTTTACTTTTAGTTAGGTGTAGATATGTGTATGTATACCTTTATGGCACAGACAAGAGCGGACGTCTCAAAAATTATCACCCAACTTTATTCACTGCGCAAATCCTTTCTCACTCACCGTAGCTCATCTCCTTCCCATTCCCATACACTCTCATGTGATTTCACTTGCAACTGATCAATTACTAGTTATGACCAACACTCTCTGGCACCACCTCGCGGTCAACCGTTCGTCTCCAATACTCACACGGTGCGCGCACCCTTCACAATGCTTTTCCACTCACACCTCGTCTTTTTTCCTCCCTTTCCTCCCTGGCCAGCTGTCCCTGTTTTTCTGCTAAGGTTACTATGTTCACGTCTGTACGTGCCACTACTTAATCCCCACTCCTACAAATGTGCTCCCTATTTTATAGTTCTTCTACAAGTATATTTATCTTATACCCTTTTCGCTTTCTCCCCCTGCCCCGTGGAATGGAAAAAAGAAATAGAGAGAGTAGCAATCACTAAAAAATATTCCCGGTGTCTCCCTTTGCCAGACACCAATAACTTATTTCTTACTTCTTCATATATTCCCAGTACTAGTTTAGATAGCACTATGCGGCGCCGCCTTCCACCCCCTTTCGGAGCTAGGTTTCCGTCACTTCTACCACTTCACTTATTTCTTACTCCTAATGGCCATATGCAAAGAAAAGATAAAGAAAGTTTCAAGACCCGTCTTTAGTAGACCCCGGTTATTCTTCTCCTCTACCTGTCACCGTTCTCCTGTTATAATTTCCCCTCCCTTCCCCTTTACGATCGCTCGCACTCAGTACTCACGTGCCCGTCTTGAACCGATAGTCTCCGAAACTGGGTCCGTCCAGGCAGTGTCACCGGTAACTCAACGGTCAGCCCCTGGCTCCGGCGAGTGGCACTCAAAGGGGATTTTTTTCCAATCGGGATCCCGTACCCTTTCTCATTGAGTGCGCACTTCTTATTGTGCCGGTCGCCGTTGGCGGGCAGCCTCCCGGAGCCGGCTCACCGTGCGTATCCCTTCTCGACCGGAGATTCTCGTGCCACAAGGGGGTCGTTAAAAAGGAGTTAGGAAAAATAATTTGGAGATATCACGCTATCGGGGTCACCACTGAAAGGAAGCGCCCCCAATTTCAGCACGATCCTCCCCGCAATGAGAGACAATAAGGGACTCTCCCGTAGTGGGAATAAGACCAAGACAGAGTGCGGGTGAGCGTAAGTGGGAGTTTATCCAAAGAATAGGGCATGCAAAGAACTCTGCAACCTCCGAGAGCGCTCTGTCTGACAATAGCAAAGACAGGCGTATTTCTAATACAAAAAGCGTCATCAGAACCTACACACTATAGGGGGCACAAGTTAATTGGGATTGGGTGGCGTCGACTAGCTATAGGTGTTGCTGCAGCGTGGTTGGTCTTGGCGTGAGGACGTCACTGGTCAGCCTCGTGGGTTGGGTTGGGCCTGGCAGGCCAGCTTGAGGTCATCCGAGCGGTGTTGGTATGCTGGGGCAGCCTGTGACAAAGATGAATACCTTTCCTGACTCGTTTGCCCTAGGCCATGCACACTGCAGTTATTCAAGAAACGACATCTAAGTTCATCAATAAATCGCTCAGCAGTTTGTCTTATAAAATAAACGCAACACATGAGGAATGCACCTCGTGAGAGGTCCGGTGGTTGTCGGTTGGGGTGAGATTTACCTGTGTCCTATTGACCGGTATTTTAGGTCGAGGGGCTGGGCTCTGGGGCCTGAGCCGAATGATACATGTCTGTCTGCCGCGTTAGAAGTTATTATATAAATGGGTCTCTGTGTCTTGTCCCAGTGATGGGGGTCGTCTTTGCACGGGGTCATGATTCTTGGGGTGGTCTAGGGGGGGGTTGTGGGATTTACGAGAGGGTGCTGGTAGATCAGTAGATTCAAACGTGGGTTTATTACCGTGCTGTAAATAACACAGGTGGCGGGCTGTGGCCTTGGGTGCGGTACCGGGGCCTCTGACTCTCTGAAGCGGCTCCAGCTTGGTTGGGGGAGGTGAGGGAGCGCGGCACATGCCTTGGCTTCTTTATCTGGCAGGCTTGGTAGGGTGGGAGGGAGAATGGCCTTGCATATATTCACAAAGGTTTTTTCCTCGTGCGTTGCTAACTTTTGAATGCAGAACTTTTATAATGTTCCGCCTTATTTTGATGTTATTTAAACACACATATATATTTCAATTTCGTTACACATTTCTTTAATACAGTCGGTCCGAGTACCTTTTCATTACCTAACATTATATTTACTACATGGTGTGATTATTTTATGTACATTAGACGTTACACGAGGTAGTTCTAGGTTATGGCCTACAGAGATTGATGCTCGCTGCTTTGGGTGATTAAGAAAACATATATGAGTTCAGGTTTCTACATAAAATTGAAAGAACACTTATACAGATAAAGGCTATACATTTGGTCGACATCTTTCTCTGTGGTTATAGCAGCACTAGTCCAGACCTGGGGTGGTATCATGTAACGTTACATCCTTATGGCTTATTCACAGTTTACAGGATCTGTTTAAACAGAGGTAGTTCGTTAATACCAATACTTGAATTATTTTCTACTTTCTTCAGATAGTGATGCTTCAGCTTTTTTCCCGTCACCCTGGCCTCGCGGACCAGTTCGTGCGGGGTGCAATATTACATTGTGAACGATAAAATGTTACAGTGTTAGCATCTCGGGTTAGCTCATACCCGACTTTCTCATGGGAACGCGCTCGCAGCGGATCTACCAGGGCTACTGCGGCGGCAGAGATGCATGAAAGGCCCTCCAAAGGTGGGGGCCTCGTTACAGTGTGCTGAACTCACGCCATGTTTGCTAGACAAGATGGCTTCTAGGCCTAACTGATTTTTGGTATATGCAGGGAACGGATACGTGTGGGCAATGTCGTCGGCGGGTGAACCCTCCTCCACCTGGGCCCGGGTGGCATGAGGGGACGGCCACCGAGTCATGGTCCTCACCTGGGGAGAAGGCTGCAGGTGAGGAGGGCCTCGCGGCCAGTCCCCTGCACGTAGGCGACTCATATGCGGGATTGCTATACCCCGTGGCTGCCTTAAGTTCTCTTAGCGGGTAAAGCCCCTCTGTCTTGCTCCATTCAATGACTGGCTCAGACGGGGCTGGTGGCGCGGTAGGCATCTCACCCCCCTCTGTACATACATTTAGTATCCAATCTGTGGGTGGATCTTCCACCTTAATTTCTTCAAACATCTTCCACAGTTCTAGAACAGCAAGGCGTTGCTCTAGCTTCTTGCCGGTATATGTGGCATGGAGGAAAGTCATCATGTGTTGTAAGACGGCTTTAGAGAGGGACCCATTGCATGGCCAAGGCATAAACATCTTATTGGCGGTACCCTTAACCCACTTGGTGCTGTACTTCTTCAGTTTTGGTGCATGCTTAGGTAGCTGCTGGCATAAATGTGCAAGTGGGGTAACTTCCTCCATTCTTAATTTCGTCACCAACAATATTTATACAGTTTTTAACCTTCCAATGGCATGTGCGAGCACCAAATACGCAAGCTCCAATCCAATCTTTTCACGCCAAAATTTATACTATCAATTTACTCAAAACCCATCAATTCACTGGCGATTCCCTCTTAGTTACAGAATCGCGTAAAGCCAAATAACATTTCAACCAACCAATGATACATTCACTTTACATTCGACGTACATCAGAACACATGTGACAGACACTTGACAGACTAGACGGACACCAGCTGGTCATACATATACCTGCCTTCTAATCAATACCCCGACATGGGGTGTAAACGAACCCCTTTAATGCCATCTTTAATCATCACCGTAGCCTATCGTCCCCTATTATGTGGGCTCTGGGTTCAGGTTCTTCTGACCGCTGCATTAAAGCGCAGGAACAAGGCGAATCCTTGCGTTTTCTCTCGGGTGCTCCCCCGGTATTCTTACATTTTCTCTCGGGTGCTCCCCCCGGTGTCCTTACGTTTTCTCTCAGGTGCTCGAGTCATTAACCCCTTATATATATACAGTCTTCTCTGTTTCTGACTATTTTTTCACCACCACCCTCCGTTACCTTTCCCTTACTTGATCTAATGCCTACAAAACATTTGCCAAAGTAACAAGTTTATTGTTTCACTCAACAATCACATCTTTTCCTCTCTGGAACCTCAGGATCACTGCCCCTTCCTCTTCAGCCTCTTGCGGTTTTTTCATCCGATTGGCTACCCGTGGGAATGAGAAGGGTTATTCTTGGAAAGGTAGGTTCCTTGAGACCCACTGCATAATTTTTATGGACTTACTCTATCATTGTCCACGCGGAGCTTCTCAGCCTACTCAACCGGAATGGCGAAAGAACTTGTGATATTGCCGAAGGCCTAGAGTTACTTCGTGCTGTCGGTCTATAGGTGTCTTATAACTTTATTAATCAATAATCCATAATTGATAATCAATGGCCGAAACCATCCTCACGCTACCAAGTGTTCCGGAGGAGAAGAATCCACTGACGGGCCCATAGATCAGTGCTCATCCTCTAGAACCAGTAAGACAAGATAGCTGCACCATGTGAGGACAGGGGGTGCAGGATTCACTTACTCCAACACGACTCAATAATGAGGACTCAGTAGTTTGGCAAAGGGCAGTCTGTTTAATGACAAGTACATCAAACAGAGAAGCAGTTGGGAATCAGCATAATGGCGATCACCTGTCTCACTCCGACTTCCTCGAACTTCAGTTGAACAGCAATTCCTATAGGCAATATTCGTCATCATTGACGTCTAATTCTACAAAAACTTGACATGCAATATAATTGGTTAGGAAAGGTAACTTAAGTATAAGGCCTATATCTGTATATGATAGTAGAGCATGCGGATTGGATAATTCTTATCGGGTGGGCGTCTATGCCCATCCCACAACATCACACGTGGTTGACATCACTATAAGTACGACGTCTCATTGGTTCTACGATATATAGAACCCTAGATAACTTGGTCCATTGTGATTGGGCAGGTTACACCCCTAGACATAAATCCCCATTTTAATTAGCAGCATGCACAATGGACACCCGGGTGCCTGGTGTCCCTAGTTTCACCCTGCCTCCCTTCCATCAATCAGTACCTTAGGGCTATGTGCCAATTAGTTGGCTGGGTATGGCCTCGAAACTGTAGCCTCTTATCAGGTAAAGTTATGGCATTCATGGGTCCTGGATGACATCAGGCGGTGGTACCTCTTCGCGCCTGGCTGGTCACATGTCTGTTCACCATGAATCTGCTTCAGTTTCCAGCTTTTAGTGTATTTAATTCTGTTTCAGCCTCGCCACCTGTATGGGCCCCCCTTATCTTGACCTTCATAGGGCAGGCTGGTATGCTCTGAAGTTTGAGCCTTGTTAGCTGACACTCTCCTCCCTTTCTCTGGTTGACCTCGATTTCCTAGGCATGAACGGCTCTTTGTTGAGTTTTGATTCCGCTCCTTCTCTTGCCTCTGGCTGGGTTACGAAACTTGGCCTGTTAGCCCTCCCGGCAGCCTGGGTATATTTCTGCTTTACAAAATGGAGTCGCACTTGTATAATGTGTCTTATTGAGGTAGATATATAGTAGGCGCTTGCTGCTCTATTCTTCTGCTAAGCATTGCAAGCCGTATCGGTTCTTCCATCTGGTTTCACAGCTATGTTTCCTTACATTTTGCCAATGTCTCTTCTCTGTGTCCATTACATTTATTTTCGTAGTTACTCGCACTGGCGTGCTTGTTTTCGATAGATGCTTTTTGTTCATTCACGAGTCTGTTTGGGGCTTGTGTCATTACCACTGGACTTCCATTAGGGCTCTTTGGGTCTCTTCGTGGACCATCTGTAGGTACTCTTCATTTCGTATCAGCGGCTGGTACGGCTGTCTTATAGGGTACCGTGCTGCCCAGGGTTGTCTGGTTATGGGCGCTTCAATAGGTATGGATCTCCTGATGCACACTGGGCAGAGTCCCAGTGCAGCTCTTTGTTGGTTCATTTGCTCCTCATACATCACATATGTTGGTGAGTACGCTCATGGTACCTTGAAATGAGGAGATGGGGTGCAGGCCATGTCTGGGACCTCCTCTACAATCCCCTTTTGGAAGGACCTATGATGAAGGAGGTTGGTCTTGAATCAGGAGGAAACCAGGATCCAGCTGTCCTTTCCAACAATTCTGCTACATCTCTGGGACCCATATTGTGCCCAGTGTTGCTTGAGCAGCCCAGTCTCAGTGCGAGTAGATGCTGCTGATATCCCTGGTGTCTCACAGGAAATGGTTGTAGCTTTTGGGGAAAGAAGGCACTAGCATATTTTAAATGTTAAAAGTGGATTGGGGAACTATACCTCTATCTGTGTTTTTATTGGCATCGCACAATTGGGGCACAGCAACCACGGATCCCTGGCTCCACAGGGGAAATTGGTCCAGCCAGTCCAGTTTTGGCAGGAAAGTTTTGCATTATGAGTTGGTGTCTTGCGTTCATGTTGTTCTGGTGTGTCTTCACTATGAAGAAGAAAGTCAGAGAACCATGGAGATGTACAGCATGAGAGTAAGATAGCATACCTACCTATGATGAATAAAACAGAAAAAGACTGAGAAATATATGAATGTTATGAGCACATTGGAATCGTGACTTAAAACCTACACATCGAATTGAACATAGCAGAGGAAAACGATTGGTGTGTGTTATACAATGCCCTTAAGTTCAATGCTGTACATGTAATTTAGGAAAACTAGAAAAATGCAATAACACATATCATGGTATGGATGTAATTTATGCTGCTCCCACTGCTCTTCTGAGTATCTTTATCTCCACTGCCACCTACAGCAGCTGGCCATTCAGCATTCATTCAGAAAAAGACCTGTATGTGTAAGCACTTGGCAGTGATTTTCTTGTATTTCTTTGTAGGCTGTAAGTAATGGACAACTTTTCCCAAGTATTTCTACCCCATTGAAACACCTGGACATCATCGTCCCAGAAGGGACCTACAACACCGTTATTGTTCAGGTAACCTACATTAATACGTATTGCACCTGTGCAGGATGTTCAGTTGCACCTGCGGATCATTAGCCTGTGCTCTCTCTTCTTTTCATGGGTACAGCTCTGCATATTCTTGATTTTGACTGTCGCAAATGTATACATATTTTGCATTATTTATTACAATGAATGAAGCCGAATACAATTACTTGTTGTTTTTTGTTGACTTTTGAAAGAGTCTGAATCAATAGTAGAAGTAAACATTATTGCAAAGTAGCATTTATGTACTTCTTTGTCACACATTGGATATACTCTCTAGCAATCACATAAGTCATATTTTCTGCTCTGAATCTCCACTTTTATATTAAGAGTAGAGTAAACTAGCCCACTTCAGCTAAACCTCACATGCCACAGCACCACCCATTTGCCACCCCAAGAGGTTCACAACCAGCTATGAGCCATTGAGCAATGCATTGTGGGAATGCAGAATTATTTTGTGAGCATGTTTCTTTTTTCTTCGCAAATATGTCTTTGTCTTGAAGTACAGAGATATTGTACAGATAACTTCACCAATCCAGGACAGACATCTCTCACATTTCAGGTAAAGGTTTTTTCCAGCTTTTTTGAACTCACCATAACATTGAGGGTGTTCAGTAACATACTCTCAATTCTTCAGAAATGAGGACGCCAGGTGTTTTTTCTCGGATAGGAAGTTGACACTGCGCCCGTGTGACAGGAGAGAGGGGCGCTTGTAGCATGGCGGAATGACTAGTGAGAGGGATGAGGGATGAGAGTGGATGGGAAGGAGTGAAAGGTGCTGGAGTTTGTTGGTGTGGGAGTGGGGGGGATGGTGGCGCTGTTTGGGTCGGGAAGGGATGCTGAGGCTGGTGTTCTGGCGCACGTGGGTTGTCTGACTGGGGCCATTGTGTGACTGTAGGGTGTACATTTGTTCCAATGGAGGACACCTTGGGTTCTAGTGATTCTGGCTCTGAGTGGCAGTCATCTCCTATTAAAAGGAAGTGTAAGTCACAGGTTGAGTAAAGGAGCAGGTCTCCTGTGGATGGAGTAAGGGGCAAAGTCTGTGGAATCACTTTACCTTTGAGGTACTCAGTGTTGGAGAACGAGGAGGTGGTGCCTCATTGTCGTGAGGCGGTGTGGGGTGCTGTGATTGGCAATGGGTCTTGCAAGATGCAAAAGGGTGCTTATGGTACCCATAAGGTGAGGGATTTTGTAGTTCTTGTGGAGAGCGATGTGAAGGGTCAGGATTTTTGGCTGGTGTCCCCACTGGAGATAGCGATATCTGTACAGGAGTGGGCTTGTTCACCTCGGTTTATTCGTAAGGTGGGTAGGGGTAAGCTTTTGGTTTCTGTAAGACTTTTGATCAACTGGAGACAGTGTTGCACTTGCGCAAAGTGGTGGGGATTCCAGTGGTGAGTTCTGTGCCGCCTGCACAAGTGGATAGTGGTAAGGGGGTTATATTTGATGGATGAACTTAAGAATGATCTTAAGAATGATAGTGTGGTTGGGGTGCGACGGTTGGGTCAAAGGAATGGAGATGGGGTAGTGCTCTCGACTACTGTATTGGAGACATTTCAGTCTGTGGAGGTGCACCAGTTTCTGTGGACAGGTTATGAGAGGTTCCAGGTGGGAAAGTATGTGCCCCCGCCTTAGCAGTGTTTTCGGTGTCAGAGGTTTGGTCATGTGGCCAGTGTCTGCAGAGGTGCGCAATGTTGTGCTAAGTGTGGCAGTGTGTGCCTTTTGTAGGAACTGTTGTGGGGATCACCGTGTTATGTTGAAGAAGTGTCCTGTGCATGAGGGAGATGCCCGGGTGCAGTCTGTGAGAGTATCTCACAATGTGTTTTATTCTGTGGTGGTTGCGTGGTTGCCAGCGGCTGGGCTGGTTCAGTTTGGGAAGGATTGTCCAGCTGAGAGTTTGGCAAGTGCCCTCTTCGTTTGTTACTGAGTAGCATGTTATGCAGCAACTGGTTGGTTGGGGATTTTTTATAAGAAGAAGAAGAAGAAGAAGAAGAAAGAAGAAAAATCCTGCTTTTGAGTCTTGTGCCTGTTCAGAGAACACAAAGATGCACCAGAGCAATGCACGGGATGCTAATGTCTTCGAAAATAACCCTCTCTCAATACCTCATACATTATAAGCATTGGTTCGTTTGGTTTCCCAATAAATGACACATCGTAGGTTGCGCATATTACGAGTAAGAGAAGCCCCAATAACGAATTAACCTCAGTGACTCATGGACTGCACATATGGTATAGAACTATAGATCATTAAAGCATCCCTGACCCCAGAGAACAAGGCCAAAAGAAGATGTAATACGGAAGTCCCTAGGGTAAGGTCAGGCATAGAATGCACCACCTGCACTCGGCAATTCAGATGCTAATCCATGTACATAGGCACTATTGAACCGTATGGATCAATGCAATGATCTCACTTACGCCTAGCTTGTGACAGAGAGTCGAGATTCTAATAGTTCACGGAGGCGAGTATTATGCAACATCACTTTATTGCATTTTATTTAGTTATTGGGTGTTTGTAATGCGCCTGCACACAATGTGTTTCGAGGCGCATAGCAGTAAGACGATTTTACAAAACTGCTACTCCCAGCATTATTTTTTTGGTCATTGATCCTGTCACCAATGACCCAACGCTTCCTTCTATTAGAAACCCCCCCACCAGCAAACCCCTTCCTCTTTTATTGATCAGAGACATCATCCTGTGTTGTCCAGGGATCCTTGCATCAGGAAGAGCAGCAACACCAAGACCGACCACCAACAACAGGACCAGGGCGTAGTACAACTGCCACCCTCAATAGAACAATTGTCCACTGCAGTAACCCTCTGTCAGGAACAAAGAATACCATTAGGAAGGGCAGGAACCGGGAGGGTTAATCAGAGCTTCGGTGCCATTAAAAGAACTGCGACACTCTTTCATAAAGTAGGAGTAATCAATATTCTGTGGAATGGCACAGAGCCTTCCTATTATGCTTGTTCAAAGGCCATCAGTCACAGCTGTGGCAGTGTGCACAATAAGTTTCCAGTAAAAGCAATAGCACATTCCAATGATTAGACCAATAGGCTGCTGCTTGAAGAATATCCTCCAGGCCAGCCGCAGCCCAAAGGGCCTTCGATGCCTGTTAAGGATTTTAAAGAGGCGTCACACTCCAGACCAGGACTCTTTTCTACTGGTAAGGGATGTGGCGCACAATAAAAACGTATACATTTATGAATTTGGATTCAACTTTGAGAAGGCAGCCAACCCGTCTCACACCACCATTAACGTGCAACCTGTGTCGCAATGGACCATAAACCAGGCCGGTGTGTAATAATGAAATATTTATTTGTTTTAATTTTGAATAAAATCAAAACACATTCAATATAGGACAGCAATCACCAGGGTGGTGATAATTACACAGGAAAATGTTAGAATACACTTCATTTAACCTTCTAACCTAAGATACAAAATGACAATTGAAAGAAAGCAAGATTACTTTTGGGTAGTGCTTTTAAATGGCACCATACTTAAGCATTCCCTCAAACCCCTGTTAACCAAATTTTGTGTGGGTGGAGAGGAGTAGAAATGAGTCAGGTATACTATGCAAAAATCGGATTGAAGATCCATCCTACCACCCCTGAATAGGAGGCAAACATCGGATTGAAAATCCAACCTACCACTCCGGTTTGGGAGGCAAAAATCGGATTCAGCTCCCTTGAAAAATGTGTAAAATGGCACTCGGAATTCCTGAATGGTGATTTTACATGTGCGGTTAAATGAATGAGATGAGAGTTTGCAGGACACCCTTTTTGCTCACTGTACCTTTCACAGATAGGAAATATCCATTTGCATATCAGTCTTTGTCCTGCCCACATGGGCAGTCCAGCACCGAAATGCTATGCCAATTCCTCTCTGAACAAGAGTACCAACAGCAACCCCATACACGTGTTTCAGCCTTGTTGGGCCTCATTTAAGCTTCCTCCTTTTATAAACCGGATGACATCAGAGGATTTTTACTATGTGGGCAGAACTAAGCTGGACCTACCTCTAAGAAGGAATAGGTCAGTCTGTGGATGTCGCCGCCTCCCTGTAAGCAGATTGGACTGAAGGAAGTGACTCAGTATTAGTGTGGGTGTTTTTTACAATGTGCTTAGTGCTACCAAAGTTACTTTTGCCAAAATCAGTTATGACACAAAACACTTATATTCAGAAATGTCATCATCAGGAAAATTAGATAGGCAGATCCCATATTTCACAAGGGACATTCCTGTCCAAACGCCAAGTTTGTGTGATATTGCTTTGTTTGCCTGGTATTCTTTCGCAATTTCTATGGAAAATATTTTGTCAAACAACCTAAAAATAAATACACATGAGCCTAACAGCATCCGGCATATTTGCATTTAAGTTTCATAACCATGTCATGTATGCCTTTTTCAGAAATGTCATTTTACTGGAGTTTGCATCCATGCTAGGATAACACACATAGTTTCACTATAATGGTGCAAAAAGGTCGCCAGGACTCCCCTTTGATCTTAGACAGTTGAAGCTGAGGAGAGGTGTCAGAGGATTTCACACTTTAGTGACAGGGCTGTCCATTGTCCCAGGCTGCAGCAATGTCAGGAAGTCTGACGAGGTCACGAATTCCCACACCTTGGTCCTTTCATGCGGCAAAGGAACATCCTTTCCCATGGGGCTGGTACATTTAGAAGTGCCTGCCTTGCAGAAAACTGGTTTTGCCAGCAAATTCGGGGCCTAGTAAGGATGTTAAAGTTCTTTTTGTGGGGAAAAATACACTACACATAGTACAATTTACTTATATTTTGGCAGATTCTCCTCCAACATATATAGTTTTGTTCCTGGGCATGTTAAGTATTATTTCCATTGAGCTTATACGATATACACTCACTGCTTTGCAGAGCAGTGCAACACAGGTTCATTTTTAATTTCCCTGGTAAGTTACAAATGTGATTTTCCTCGCATCTTTATTCTGAACATTTCCATGGCTCTGGACAAGTTTTAATACACAGGAATCTGTTCAAAACAAGGGTTCTTTGACACTGACATAAGCACAAGGAGAGCGAGTGTTACTTTGATGCAAGAGTAAATGCTTGCCGTATGGCCTGAAATGAGATTTTAATTGACACACAATGCCTTTCAGGGAGGAATAGCCCTCCTTTGATGGTGTTCATCCTAAAGATAGATGGGCATGCATGTGTTTTACTGGAACACTGTGAAATGTTGGAAAGATGAAAACAGCACCGGTGTAAAGTCTTTTTAAATGCAGAACATTTTCTTTTTCAGTGGGAGGTTTTGAGCTGGCAGCATAGCAGCACTGCCTTTGAATTCTTTTCTTTGGCGCACATGAAGAAAATACTTGCAGCCATTCTCGGGGTGTTCCGGGTTCCATCTCACCCCATATGTGCTCGGAGAGACAGCACAGCCATTATTTTTGTAACTGCAAAACGCAGTTTCGGTGATATAGGGGAATATATGCTCAACAGACACAGCACAGCCTTTATTTTTGTAACTGCTGAAAATGCAGTTTGGTGATGTAGGGGAAGTTCTGCTGGGCTGGTAAATGTACCCCACAGATCCCCCCCCCGCTGCTTTCCTGAGACTTCTTGTTGCGGGAGAGTAGGGCAAAGTGGGGTTCATCCAGTGGAGTTCTTCTTTCATCAGGGAGTGGTACGCCACAATCCTCCCTTCGTCTTTCATTGGAGAATGTGGAGTGACACCCACTTTCCTTCCTTCCCTTTCTGGGTCCCCGGGGAGGTCCTCATCGGTCTAAGAGGGAATGGAATTAGTACTCTAATAGGAGATAGATAAAAACAGGTTTTAGAATCTTTCACTGACTGTCTTCCCGGAAGGTTGACATCAGTGAGACAAGGCATACATGTATACTGATCAGGGACTTTGAACAATGTCAGAAAACAACTTACTTAACAATACAAAGACATGATTGACTTTTACACCATAGTTTCATTACATGTTTTTGCAATAACACTGAAGAAAAGTACTCCTTGTTAGATAGCTATACCTATGGACCTACCTATTCCCGTTCTGCTTTTTCTTTTTCTTGTTTATTACTCTTCAGGTGTCTCCTCTATTTGACTCTCCTTTGGCTCCTCAATCAAGTGCAAAGTGTGTCTGGGGTGACAAACTTTTAGCTGGTTAATGTGGATCCATTTCTCTTCTGACAACTCTCCTTTGGGGAAGGGGATTCTGTAGGCGACAGGTGAAATCTTGTCTACAATTTCAAAGGGACAGCGCCAGGAAGGGAGAAATATCTGCTCCTTAGTCTGGTTCCTCTGAAAATTGTACAAGTAGACCCTGTCTCCTACTTGGTACTCCTTTTTGATTGTTTTGAAATCATATTGAGTTTTCATCCCCTCTGCCGATTTCTCCGCATCGCATATGCAAAAGCATGCTGAAGGTGTTTTCTTAGATTTTCAACATATTCATGAGCTGTGAATGCGTTTATCAGTGTCTGCTCTTGTGTTCTATAGACCAGATGCTGAGGTAGCACCATCCTTCGTGCAGTCATTAGCTCAAATGGAGACATTTTGGTCGCAGAAGATGGTGTAGACATGATAGCCATCAGGACAAGCAGTAATCAGATATCCCAACTTGGCCCGAATCTGCCACAAACTTTTTTAGAATGCTCACAATGGTTTTATTGTACCTCTCAACTCCGCCACTAGAGGATCGGCGGTATCAATATGAAGTTTCCTTTTTACCCCAACTATATCCCACACCTTTGTCATCACTTTGCTGGTGAAGTGACTTCCTCGGTCTGACTCAATCGTTCCTAAGAACCAAGCTATGCGGTCTAGTGTTTTGGGTGTGGTAGCCTAGGGACTACTTTACCTGGACTATTATGTTGGGGGCTATTTAAACCACACCCGAGCAAGACAACACACTTCGCATTACTTTGCAGCTTGCAACGTGACGCTCACCGTGTCCACCTATTCCCTCGAACCTCGGAGAAGCAGAACCTGCAAGGAGACAAAAGGAACATCATTAGCAGCAGCATCTTACCTGCAGTCTTCATCTTTAAACACTCGCAGCTACTGAAAACAGCTTCCTCGAATCTGCATGCCTCCCAGACAGAACGACTTGAAAGAGGAAGATAGAGGCAACATTAAAGAAAGCAGTAGAGACATTTACAAATTACGAACTGCTCAAAAGGCTTACCTGGCTGGTCGCCTCTCGGCTGGCACCACTCTGGACATTCCACTCGCGCTGAAGAACACAGCGACCTACAAGGAAGGAAAACACAGGTTAGCAAGCTCTGCGCATAGCGCTTACTTACCGCATCATAGCGCTCTTAATGCCCCATCATTTAACAGTGGGGCTCAACCAAGCCAGTTCGCCGCGCTGAAGCTCTGCAGTCATAAGGGAGAAAAAAGAGACATTTTAAACAAAGAAAGGCATGCAGGATAGCAACAAAACTAAAGAACAGCAATAAGACCTACCTGAGCAATGTCAAACCGGCCGGCGTCAGTGAAGTAACTGGACCGCACTCGCCCATGAAAGACAACACGCCCCTGCAAAGATGGCAGGACGGAGAGCACGCCTAATTCTACCACAAGGTGAGGAGAGGGCGCCAGAGGGACTAAAATCATACGGGGGTGGAGGGAGGATACTTACCCTAGTCGGTCAGTCTTGAACACAGTCCTTCTGTATTTTCAGGCAGAACCTTCCCCGCAGACCACATCGAGGCAAAGCTGAGAAGCATACCAGTGAGTAACCCGGCTGGGTGGCATCCCTATGGATACCAGGTGAGCGTAACAAACACCCGATGCCTTGTCCGAATGGGGTCTCAAAGGCTCCTGATGTTTACCACGCCACCCACGCGACCCGAAAGGCACACGAGTCTCCGGCCGAGACTGCTCCCTGCTGGCTTCGTTAGAAGGCATGGACGGAACTGTGCCTTGGTGTTGAAATATCTTCAACATCTGCACCCGGAAAGCATCCCATTCCTCCGGGGTCGAGGATTGGGTGGGGCAGGTCACCTTTTTCAAAGAGGCATCATCCGAAGGGGATGAGGAAGGTGAACGGTGACGCTGCTTCCTGGACCGCTGCAACGAAGAGGACGAGTGGCGCGAACCACAGCTTGACCTGGAGCACTTGGACTTCTTCCGATGAGTAGAGTCCCCTCTTGACTCGTCTGACAAAAGACCAGTCGACTTGGATTTACGAGGCTGGGACACCCATCCTACCTTCAATTTCCCCTTACGTTCCCGCAGGGCTTTGGCAATCAACGACTGGCACTTTGAGCAGTCATCCGTGGTGTGGTCCTCGCCCAGGCACCACATGCAAATTCTATGCAGATCCGTAATCGACATCTTGGAGCCACAGTCCAGACATTTCTTGAAGCCAGACCGCGGGGTCGTCGGGGAAGAAGAAGAAGACATAATATGGTAACTTAACAGTAACCACGAGGCGCGCTGAGTCTTACGAAGCAAAAAAAACGTTTGCATAAAAAATGGAACTGAGGCTATGGGCGCCATACATGCTACTTATAACATCCGATGATGTCACCCTCGACTGAGGCCTTCGAGGGACATCGACCCGATGCCATTGATGCAGGGCACCCTCTGCCGAAAACATTTCGGAAGCAGCACAGCTGTAGACATTACATGTCATATATGAGGAATACGTTGGAGGACACAATCCATCCGAAAGTGGGGGTAGCATGGATGGAGTATAGAGTGCAGGATTAGGATAGGTGGATTCTGGAAGAGAGTGGGGTGGCATGGATCAGTGGTGGTAGACAGGGTGCGGATAGGGTGGGTTGGGGTAGAGAGAGTGGGGATTGTGTGGGTGAGGGTAAAAAAGGTGGGAATTCAGTGGGTGGGCTTAGTAAGCGTGGTGGTAGGGTGGGTGGGAGTAGAGAGAGTGGAGGTAGGGTGCATTGGTGCTGATATATAGAGTGGTGCTAAGGTGGGTGGGTGGTAGTAGAGGTTGAGAGTGTGGGGCTATTGTGGGTTGATGTGGGTAAAGATAGTGAGGGTAGAGTTGGTGGGGTAGAGTGGAGGTAGGGTGGGTGGGTGGGGATAGAGAGAGTGGTGGTTGGTTGGGTAGGTAGCTAGAGCAGGGGTACTGTGAGTGGGTGGGGGTAGAGAGAGTGAGGGTAGGGTGATTGGGTGGGGTAGAGAGAGTGGGAATAGGGTATAGGGTGGGTGGTGGTTGGCAGGGTGGGGTAGGGTGAGTGGGGTAGAGTGATTGGGGGTAGGGTAGGTTGGTGGGGCTAAAGAGAGTGGGGGTTGGTTGGGTATGGGTAGAGATGGTGGAGTTACGGTGGGTGACTAGAGAGAGTCGGGTTAGCATAGGTGGATGGCTGAAAGACAGTGGGGGTTGGGTGGGTGTAGAGAGAGTGGGTGTAGGGTGCATGGGCGTGGGAAGAGAGGGTGTGGTAGAGTGGGTGCGTGGGAGTAGAGAGGGTGGGATTAGGGTGGGTGCGTGTTGGTAGACAGGGTACCATTAGGGTGGGTGGAGTAGAGATGGTGGGGTTTGGGTGGGTGAGTGTAGAACGGGTGGGTAGTAAGTGGATGGGGGTAGAAAGAGTGGGGTAGGGTGGGTGGGAATAGAGATAGTGTGGGTAGGGTGGAGGGTGGTGTCAAGAAAGTGGAGATAGCGTGGGTGGGCATGGAGAGAGCAGGTTTAGGGTAGGTGGGTTGGGGTGGAGTTGGTGGGGGTACGGTGGGTGGGTGGTGGTAGACAGGGTGCAGGTAGGGTGGGTCAGATTGGAGAGATTGGGGATTGGGTGGGTGAGGATAGAAAGTGTGGGGTTTGCTGGGTCGGGGGAGAGAGGGTGTTGTAGAGAGTGTGGATTACGGTAGCTAGGAGCAGAGAGAGTAGGGGTAGGGTGGGTGGTGTAGCTGGAGTGGGGGTACAGTGGGTGCGGGTAGAGAGAGCAGAATTAGCATGTGTGGATTGGGGTAGAGAGTGGGAGTAGGGTGGGTGGTTGTGGTAGAGATGGTGTGGGTAGGGTGGCTGGGCGGAGGTAGAAATGGGTGGGGTTAGAGTGTGAGGGCGCAGGGATGGAGGGGATAGGGTAAGAGGGTGGGGGTTGGGTGGGTAGTGGTGGGTGAGTAGGTGGGGTTGGAGAGGGTTAGGGCAGGGTCGTGGGCGATGGCAGTTGATTGGGCACAAAAACATGAAGAACAAAGCAGTCCCAGGAGGACTTGTCAAAAGTAGCCTAAAATTGCCCAAATACAACCCAACCAGCACACATGATAGGGGTGGTAGAGACAGTGGGAGTAGGATGGGTGGGTGTAGAAAGGCAGCCGTAAGGAGGGCAAACAAACAGATCTACCATCAAACGTAACCCAAATATAGTCCAATTGTCCTAGAAAAACAGCCCAAAATAGCCCAATATGAAATCACTGCAAAATGGAAAGCCCATCACCCGACTTGCTTCTTACAAAGCTGATGATTAGTGCAAATATTGTTATGGAACTTCTCATTGGGTAATGCCATGGCATTGCCCGTTGCTATACCAATCAGATATTCTCATTTCAGAACCCCCATTCCCTCTCTCGCTTTTATGTAACAATGGTTTTGGAATTTTATTTGGTACAAGCACCAAAAAATTCACCAAAAACGAAAACAGCCCTAGTGAGGTGCAAGGCAAAGAGTGTGTGAGCATTGTGACATAGACATTGTAACATAGAGAGGTACCTTTCCTCTCCTGCTATCCCTTCTTACCCCTCTCAGACTCCTCTGCCACCTCCTTCCTCAGCCACCACTCCGGCACCTCCTGCTGCTTCTCTGGACACCCTGTTGCCTCCCGCCTCAGCGACCCCTCTGGTACTTTCTTCTTCCTCTATGACTACTCTGCCTTCTCTTCCTTCCTTCTTTGCCCATCCTCGGGCACCCCCAACACTTCAGGAGGGCGTACCTCTGGCCTGTACCCCTCCCCGGAAGTCCTTCAAATGTGGCAACCTGCTCCACATGGCTAATCTCAACTATCGTTCAGCTGTCAAACATTCCTCTGACATCTGCCGTCTCCTAGAAGAGCTTGAGTTGGATGTACTCAGTCTCACAGAGACTTGGTTCACGGCCAGCTCTGTCACAAGTTTTGACAATCTCCTTTCAGGAGGATAGCTCAGGGGCAACGTGATTGCCTTGGAAGCAAGACGACACAGACCACCACAGGTTCGATCCCTGGGTCCGGGCTTAGAAAGCTCTTGGTATTAAGCGTGTTATAAATAACCTATCATATCATATCCTTCCTGATGGCTACAAGATCCTCTCTGAACCCAGAATTAACGGTCCCGGTGGGGGTGTAGCCTTGATTATCCCGGAGTGGATCCCTGCTTCTATCATTCCAATGCAGGATTACTCCTCCTTTGAATGCCTGGTCTGCAGGCTCTCTATCTCTTCTGGCCTCACTCTCACTGTGGCCGATATATACATGCCGCCTGGCCACGTCGCCCTCTTTCTCCCTGAATGGGCTAACCTCTCCTCCTCCCGCTTTGCCTCTTCCTCTCAACTTCTCCTCAGAGATCTGAACATCCACTTAGATGCTATTAGCCCTTCTTCTGGACTCTTTCACAACCTCTGCGACTCTCTTTCACTCTCTATTCTTCCCTCTGGCCCGACTCACTCTGCGGGGCACATCTTGGATGTTCTGATCGCCTCAGACCGCCCCCTCTCTAACACTCTCACTACTCCTCTCTCTTGGAGTGATCACTTACTCCTTTGCTCCCTCCTCTCACACTCTACCTCTCAGGCCAAGTCGACTCCAGCACTGCCACCTACCTTCTCGCTCTTCTAACCCATGAACCGTGTGTCAGTTGAGGCTTTCGTCGCTACTTTCCTCCTCCTGAACCTTTGGCTGACTTTCACCCTGACACAGCACTCTTTAACTTTCATCTCTCCATCTCTAACACTCTGGATGTCCTTGCCCCTGTCATGTGGATCCACTTGAAGCCCATATCCAAGTGCAACTCTTGATACGATTCCCACCTGGTCACCCTTAAATGCGAGTGTAGGGTGGCGGAGAGGAAGTGGAGGGCATTGGGCACACCCCCTGAGAAACTGGCCTGCCGCCTGCTCCAAAGGCAGTACAGACTCTCTGTCCTCTCTAAGAAGAGAGCCTACATCCAAGCACTCGTCTCTGCAGCATCTAACAACTTGGACAAACATTTAAAAAACTGCAAGGAGCTGGCCAAGCCTCCTGTTCCCTCCCAGCCCCTCTGCATGGCGTTGAATTCTCATTTCACCACTAAAACTCAGGACATCCTGTCCACCCCGTTTTCCTCCTCCTCTACCTCTTCTTCCTCCTCCTCTACCACTTCTGGCCCGTCTGTGGCCGTCTCTCCTCCTTTCTCCTCCTTTCCCTGTCCTCCCCATACAATGTCTCTAGAGAAGTCTGATCTATGAAAGTCTCATTAAAGCAGGTTCTACCCTGCTCATCCAGAACCATCAAGGACCACATTGACACCCTTGCTCCAGCGTTGGTTGATTTCTGCAATAGCTCCTTTGCCGCTGAAACATTCCCCTCCCCCTTAAGCACTCCCTTGTGCACACCCTTCTAAAGAAGCCTTCAGCCATTCCTTCCTCTCCGGCTAACTATCACCATATCTCCATCACTCCTTTCCTGGACAAAACTTTGGAAAAGGTGGCCATCTCCAAGTTTAATCTGTATACTGAATCTGTCGGTTGCCTGCACAACCACCAGTTTGGCTTCAGGACTGCCAGAAGTATGGAAACGGCTCTCCTGAACACCCATGAAGATCCTTAACACCCATGAAGATCTGCTCTCCAATCCTGAATCTAATCTCCCTACTGTCCTCATTCTTCTCTATCCTCTGCTTTTGGCATGGTCAATCATGCCATCCTGCTCAAACGCCACTGTTACAACCTGGGTATCAATGATCAGGCCCTGGCCTGGTTGACCTCCTTTCTCACTGGCCGACCCTCTCAGGTCCAATTGGGATCTTTCCTCTCTTCTCTCTCTCTCTCTCTCTCTCTCTCTCTCTCTCTCTCTACTTGTGGTGTTCCCCAGGGGTCTATCCTCTCTCCCTGACTGTTCAACTAATTCCTGGCACCTCTTGCCCACTGCATCGCTACTTTTTGCTCCAATTTTCAGTGTTATGCGGATGACACCCGGCTCTCTTTTAAGCTCCCCTCAGCCACATCTGCTCTTTCTCTCATACCAGACTGTCTGAAATGGTGTGCCATCAACAATCTCTGCCTTAATGCCAGTAAGACTGAGATCCTCCTCATTGGGACACCTGCTCCATCCTTTCCTCTCTCTCTCTGGCTTCCCACTCTGGGCCTTCTTCCTGATCCTTCCTGTGAGGCTAAGAACCTTGTCCTCCTTCTCTCCTAACATTTTTGATGTCTCTTAGAAGTCAAACTATCAGCTGCACCTCCTCAGAGGTATTCTTCCTTTTCTCACTTTTCCCCCGAAACTCACTTTCTCCCGAGCTCTGGTTCTCTCTAGGCTGGACTACTGCAACAGCCTCTTTCTAAATCTGCTTGCCTCTACTCTTCGACCTTTACAACTTATCCGGAACAGGACTGCAAGACTTGTCCTTGGCCTCAAGCCCAGGTATCATAACTCTCCAGCACTGAAATCTCCTTACTGGCTCCCTGTGGCTGCAACGGTCAAGTTCAAGACCCTCTGCATCGTCCACAAGGCTTTCTGGGGCTTGGGACCGCTCTACCTCCAACCTTCTATTCCAAAACATCTTCCTTCTCAAGCTCTCCGCTTATCCACCTTCAACTCTCTGAGGGTCAGACACTTCTCCAAGCAGAGAGTTTGGGGCAGATCTCTCTCCTCGGCTCGGGCCTCCCTCTGGAACAGCCTCCCTGCATCTCTCAAATTTGAACAGAACCACCTCTGGTTCCGGAAGCAACTCAAGACCTTCCTTTTCACTTCCGCTTTCTCTCTTCCTCTCCCCTGCTGATGTACCTGACTGCTCCGTGCACTGGTCACCTGGATACCCTCTGAACTCGGGCACAGGCTCCTACATGTCCAGTTGCCATTGCACTGCCTCTGGGCTCCCGCACCACTTAAGGGTCTGTTCCTGCAACCCTGCAGTCCCATCTTTCTGCGCTTATGAGCCACCGGTTGGCTGCACTTATTAATGTACCCGCACATCTCCCTTCCCCTCCCCCTAGCACTTTTCCCCTTCCCTCTTCCCTGCACTTGCGCAATCTGATTGACACAAGGCCTAGTAAGATTGTTGTTTTGTCCTCCCTTTCTTTCCCCTGCCTTGTCTTGTCGCGCCGAGAAACACTTGTGTACAGGCCCGTATGCCATATCATATTGTATCATCAACATAAAGAGGAGCGGTAGGGTGTTCATCTCATTATTCACAATCGTGAGTGGATGGAGCTCTATAACTGACAATAGGCTTCCCACCTTGCTAGCCTTTCCAGAATGCACCTGACCATATAGCTACCACGGTTAAAATGCAAAAATTGTTTGCCTGCACAAACCTGCTCCTGGGTGCAGACAGTGGTTTTAGATGCTGGTAGCTTCCAAACTGCATGCACTGTGTGAATGGTTAACACCTGCTCTGGGCATATTTTCACCCCCATATGCAGTCACATACAATTATAGCATCTAATTGTCAGAGGTCGAAGTGGGCGGGATTGGACGGGAGCAGTGCTCCTATATTTTTTCATTTTTTAAGTTTCACTGTTCCTCTACTTTTTTTAAAAAAAAAGAAACCTTTCTGGAATGGTTTAGTTTCCAAATAACAGTGTAGGAAGAAGTTGAATCTTGCACTTCAGTGCACTGCACTGAACATCCCCTTAAATAGCAGGTGAGTTGTTTGGGGGTTTTGATTGTGTGTGGGAGGGGGCGCAGCGACGGGGTGTGTGCAGAGCAGGGCAGGCCAGCAGGCAACATAGTTCCACTACTTCTTTTCATACACTTCGACTACTGCTAATTGTACCATTCTTCTAACAACTCCATAGATTACATAGCACTATTTGCAGTTCAAAATGTTCTTTTTGATATATTGTGATTCCGTGGTTTACACTTACAAAGTGCGTTTGAACTGAACTCTAATTTGTTTCATTTTAATGTATGTTTGTAACTCTTTTGTGTCAGTGGGAAAACGGAACAAATTGGACCTTTTGGTTATGAATAAGTCATGATTTCAATTATTTCCTGCCATTTTGAAAAACCTGGATAGATATTTTCTGCATTGTCAATCCATCTCGTCGCTTTCAATTCTCATACTTGCACAGAATCTTAGGATGTGGTTGAGAAAGAACGAATTGCAAGGGTTGAATGGAAGAATCGCGCACATTTGTGACTGAAAAACACAGACGTGTGTCATGATTTTGGTAAAATGGCTGAATTGCTGCTGTCCTCACAGATGTCGGTAAAATGTATTTGAGCTGCTTTATCACCAAGCTTGGCATTAGTCTGTTGTTTTTTTTTCAAATAACATGTACACTTTCTTCCATAAATACTAAACAAATACCCTACTGTTTTTTTGTTGTTTCAGTTCCACACAACCAATCCGGCAGCAGTGACGTTTTTCTTGACGGGGGAGACAGACGGAATCTTCCAAATCATGCCTGTTTCAGGAAACCTAAGTGCAAGCGGAAGTATTGACAGGGAAAGAAAAGCACTTTACAAACTGAAGGTATTCTTTACAGATCACGTTTTATTATTCATAAATATAAAGTATCTTTAAGTTGATTGAGTTTTGCTCAAGGAACCCAGTGAAGGGTAATCATTGGTAAATATGATTTATTATATAGCTATCCTTATTACTGATATTACAGGCAGGGGTCAACCTTTACATTGAGTGAGCTCTTCATTTTTTCCTTGTCAAATGTTCCAACAAAGGAGAATATTCACTGGAAAACATGATCTCCATGGGACATACTGGAATGTTTGGTTAGTCAATGAGCAGGTACATGGTTCTTATCCCCAAAAGATTTACAGCGGCCATCTTTCCCTGTCTCTTGCTCCCCAACATCACAGGTCTAGCTTCACTTCCTCTAGAACCTTCCTCTAGAACCCTGGTTTACCTAAGGCTTGAGCCGAGCTTCTCAGCATAGCTCTCGGTTTACTCAGGTCTGATAGAAATATTATAATGTTCTTTTCAAGTGAGGTTGGACATGTATGGGAGCTGACAATTGCAGAATGCATGGCTGCTGCAGAAGCCTGCGCTGGCCCCCTTCTTGCCTTGCTGCATGGGAGCATTTGGGTAGAAGAGGACACTGATCTGCATACCTAGAGGAGTAAACATGGCCAAGCAATGCTATTCTCCTCCATACTGAAATGTGCTCTCCTAAAAAATAAAACAGTGATAAGTTACTCAGTCGGTGCTTGCCTGGCCCCTTTTTCTGTTGTGGACTCAAATCTGAGGTTTGGGGTTCTCGTGAATTTAAGCGCTGTGTGTCAATGATCATGGAGAGATTTTGGTTTTGGTTTCTGGCTCTGTTGGCACACGGAAAGGGCCAAGATGAATACTCACAGTGTGGGATATATATTTGACAATGTACCTGCTGTACTTGTAAGCGTGCCTGGTGTTTGCCCTCTCCTTCCAAAAGCTCTCCGGTAGAAAAAATATCAGTATTTAGTTTGGGGATCTATGAAGACAGTCTTGTAGTTGTCCAGTAATTCATGGAACGAGAGGACACGATATAATCCCCTCCTCCCTGGAAGAAGTAAGCACTGACCTGCTATGCAGTCTAGAGATTTTGCATGAGAACAAGTCTTTGTACTGCTGCCAATTACAATTATGTGATATTACCTAATACATGCGATTAATACTATCCCTGCCAATGCAATTCCTGCCAAAAGTTGAGCATACCTGAGGAAACTATGGCATTACATGGAAAATAGTGTTATTATCTGCCCATATGATGCCAATACCTAGAAATGTGTGTGAGTAACCTGTTCATGGGACTCCAATATCTTACACATTTTGCAAGTGCTTGGGCATATGTTGGCATTAGTAATCAAAGAGTGACTTCCAGGGCATACAAATAAACAATACAATACAATACAAATAAACGTTATTGCCCCCATTAAACTGAGAAAGCCTAAATCGCATGTGCACCTTAACTCTTGGTTTACACCGCAGTTAAAAGTGCTCCGCAAAGCTAAACGCTGCGCTGAAAACCGGTGGAGAAGCCATCAGTCTGATGCTCATAAGGATGGCCTTATCCCAGCCACCTTTAACTATAAAGAAGCCATCTACCTTGCCAAAAAAGAATCTTTTAATACCTGCATCATGCAAGCAGACTCGAATACCAGAGAACTATTCAATATTTTAAAGGAACTTGAATCTCCTGCCACACTGCCTGACACCTGCATTAAAGACTGCAACTGGTGCACTAATATCCAGGCAGCCCTACTGAATAAAATCGCTTCCCTCCAATCTAAAATCAAAGATAAACAAAATGGACTGAAGCTGGATAATCGACAGCCCATTCCAATCACGACTCTTCCCTTGTCACCACCCAAGATCAAACCGTTTGCCTTCTCTCCACTCACCATTGCAGAAGTGGAAGTCATAATCAATAGAATTAAACCGTCTAACTGCCAGGTGATTCCTGCCCTGTTCCTGATAATCTCAAGGATGCTTGGGTGATCCCTCTGTTAAAAAAACCTTCCTTAAACCCGAGTATACCAACTAATTACAGGCCTATCACAACTGTCCCGTTCATGCTCAAACTACTTGATCGTGCGGCCTATCTGCAGATTCAAGACTATTTGGAACTTAATAACCTCCTTGGACTAAGACAATCCGGCTTCTGTCCCAGGCATGGGACCGAAACGGCTCTGATAGATTTGAAAACTCAAATCAAAGTCCTGAAAGATAATGGGAAATTAGCCTTGCTATTACTCCTAGACCCGTCTGCGGCCTTTAATTTGGTCAATCACAAAATCCTGTGCCAGCACCTCTGCTCTGCCGCCTACTTCTCTGATTCAGCCATTGCGTGGATCAGCTCCTTTCTCAGCAACAGACACATGAGGGTCTTATCCCCCTCAGCAGCCGCTTACCCAGCCCCTATCCAATGTGGGGTCCCTCAAGGCTTGTGTGTGTCACCTACACTTTACAATGTGTTCACCAAATCACTCTTTGATGTTCTTGATTATCTGGGTGTCTCTTACACTAATTATGCGGATGACATCCAGATGCTCATCCCCATCACTGGCAACCACACTGCCGACACCAAGGCATTTAATGAAGTATATTTGGTAATCCAGGCTTGGATGGCCCAACACGAACTCTGTCTCAGTGATGATAAAACGGAGTTCCTCATTTTGGGCTCCTCTAAACCGCTGAATAAATTAGACCCCTTGTATCAGTCCTTCATCATTGATGGGAATGTCATTAAACTGTCCAAGGATGCTAAAACCTTGGGCATCTATCTTGACTCCACCCTGTCCCTGACAAGACAAACTAATGCCGTCAGATCAGCGTCTGCATATACCTGCAAGCTCATTGCGGCCGGCAGACCTTTTCTGACCACCCCCAATAGCATCACTCTAGCTAGAACACTCATGTCTAAGATTGGCTACTGCAGTGCCCTCTATCTGGTGACCAGCCAGGCCAACCTCAACAAACTGCAAATTGCCCAGAACAATGCCATTAGAGCAGTGTTAAATATTCCAAGAAACCAACACATATCCGATATCAGGACTAACCTGCATTGGCTCCCGTTCAAACAAAGAATTGTGTTGAAAACACTTGCCCTTACCCACAGATGCTTGACGAATAAGGCCCCTCTATACCTTTCCAACCGCCTCTCCCTACACACTTCCTCTTGACCCCAAAGAACTGCCCAGACACACAGCTTATCTCTGCCAAGATTTAAACTCCAAAAAGCCGGGGGCGTGAGCTTCCCTGTTCTGGCCACTAAGTTTTGGAACACTCTTCCGTCCACTATCAGGTCTGAGCCCTCATTCAATTCATTCAAAATGAAAACCAAATTTTGGCTCCTCGCTCAAATCTAATGTAGCCTTCTGCCTGTAGCAATCACCTTGAGTCTCTGCCTCAGCTAAACTTTGTTTAGCCTAAATTATGTTCCTATGATAATTGCTCATTGTGATCACCTTTGTATTATACTGTAAATGTACGCACCGTGGTTTATTTTGTATATGTTGTGTAATCTATGGAAATATGCCTACAAGTTTTTCACGCCCTGTGGAATATTATTTCAATAATGTAGCTGGCAAATGTTATGAATACAAAGGAAGAGCTGGGCACAGTGCGAGTCCATGGTCTATGATGATAACTCCTATATATAGAATAGCAAGGCCTTCTGTGTTGTATGTGCATCAGAGCATTTATTAGCAAAACATTGCACATGATGCTGATGACTGGGCACGTGATGGTAATAGCTGCCATGTGATGGCAATACGTCGTGTCCATGTATGTGTGAGCCATGCATCTTTATCCCTGTTGGCGTGGGCTCAGGGGAAACGCGTCCAAGCGCTCTTTGTTAGAAATAGGTGCACTGTTTATTTTACCAATGCCTGCCAATGCTTGTTTAGATGTTGTTATATAACCTCTGATTGGCCAACATGACTCATCCCCCCCTGCACCCTCCCATCTCTGGCTCGGTCAAAGCTTGTTTTGAGTCTCTCGCATGGCTAAATAGTGGATGCTTTGCCACAACCTTTCTCCCATCAAATCAAACCAAAACTACTTTAATTGCGTGTTACACACCAACAGGATGGTCTTATGGTATATATACACACAATACAATACACGACAAAATATAACAATAGAAACTAATAGGCAAAACAGAATCCGAAAAGATGAGGAAGCACCCCGCCAGTCGCTTTAGCCTCGATCATGAAGAATATTTACGCGACTGGCACTCTGTAACTCTGTAACACCGGAAGTGTGGAACATACCAAAGTTGCACAGATACTTAAGCACGGATTTCAGTGGGGTTCAGGAGTCTATAGCGTGTATCCTCTTGTGGCCACCTGCAGCCTCCATTCATTCTCACAGTCCGGCAATCTCAGGCCAGTGCTCCTTTCCCTGGCAGTGCTAAACATGCCACGTGACCACAGCATTAGTTCAAAGGGAAAGCACAATTGCTGGGTATCTTTTCTGGGGTATTACCATTTGCTGGTATCCTGGTGGGTTTACCGCCACCATACCGGGAAAGTCATAATGAAGCCCATATCTCTTACTGGGCATATGGTGACTGACCAGACTTGCTACTGAGACAATCAAAACTGGCTACACTTGTTATATGGCATAAGGGTGGGTTAGCAAAAGGAGAGCAGTCAGAGGTCATGTCAAGGTAAAACAGCCCCCAACATGTGGCCAAGGGTCAGTCCCAGCTTTCCAAACCCTGAGTACCAGCATGCTGTTAAGGAGGTTTGATGGGTCGTGTGCTTCTGCTGCGTCACACTGACATGCCTGTGTGCCTGATGGTGCTCATTGCAGTCAGTCATGGCAGGTGGCTCACCTGTTCGCATTCCCTGCAGAGTCCCTGGGGCCTCATGCAGATTTGACCTCTGGTGCTGGGTGACTTCAGAGTGAGGTGTTCCTGGGCATGAGGAGGCTTGTGGCGAGGGGCGGTTGCTGCGGCTCATGTCACCACTAGTTGCTTCTTTGGATGTTCCTCTGCTACTGATATAGGATAAACCAATAGCGTGTGCCTGCGAGGCCTTCTCTAGCGGGCCCTATACCGAGGTGCTGCGCATATCTCCAGGGAGCGTGAGGGTGAGACTTGGTGGGCATGAGAGTGACACTGAGACTTCTCCAGAGCAGGAGCACCCTGCATTTCCTTTGCTGCGGATAATTCAAAGTAGGGTTTTATGAGCAAACAGCAGTTTTCCAAACCACAGGTCTGGCAGAGCCATTTTATTGAGGGAGATATTTGTTTTGAAAAGCAAAAATAAAACAACATCGTGAAATATTTCAAAAAGGACACATGTACCATTATGATCATCCCAATGTTTGTTTTCTATTCGTCCAAATCACAAACGTTCCCCAGGTAATTGCATGGGGCAGGAAGCTATGTGGGTTGGAGAGCTGGCAGATGAACACCCGACTTAGGTTGAGAAAGGTATCTTCTCTGAATGCCTTATGTTGATTGTGAGGGTGAAGAACAGCTCAAATACCTGGCCCTATGAGATGTTACCCACACAGCAGGAACTCAGTCATCTTTTATCTCTTGGTTCGCATATCAGTCTGACCCCACCCAAACGACAGTCCATCTCAAAATGCCAGGGAAATTGCCTGCTAATCTGGTGCTTAAATTCTGTAAATAAAGGACTACAAGTACCAGAATATTGCCAAGCACTCTGACTGGATGAAACGCTTAAACCACTGACATGTGACATCTTGAGTAAGACCTGCGTGAGTTGGTGAATTCACTCAGCACCGCTGTGTCACAAGCATTTCGCCACTTAACGCACACTTTTGATTCTGGTGTCCACTGGTGATTCTTCTATATAAATGGTGAGTTTGGCCATCTCAGCTTTGATCCTGTTGTGCACACTGTGCCTTTTACGATATAAGAATGCTTCCTATCACAAATACCACCCCACCAGTTTGGCATATTGTTTGAATTTCAGGCTGGTCCAAAGCAGGGCTTTTATCTTCCACCCAATTCTAGTTAAAGTGCCTGTAGGCCATTTGTACTCTGGCCCAACGTTTAAAATTCAAAACTGATGCTCCCTTCCTTGGGAATTGTCCGAGTTGGAGGCAATCCTGATCTTTGCTTACTTTTCAATATGGATCGTTGTTCTGTGACAGAGACATTTATTAAAGATGCTTCATCACCATTCATGGTTCAGATCTTAAATACTCGCTCATTCTTTAATTTACCTAGTTTGTGCTACAAACCATTTTGACATTCTCTTCTTTTTGAATCAAAATGAAATCATTAATTTCCAGAGTGTTACAAAAATCTGTCCTGCAATAACCAATTCCCTCCTGCTTATATCATCTTTTTTTCCCCCGGCAGATAGAAGCTCGGGATCGTAACAATGCAGTAGTTGAAGGCCCTTATGACATTAATATGATTATCCAGGACATCAATGACAACAAACCAACATTCAACCAAAGCACATATATGGCTGTAGTGCGGGAACGGTCAAGACCTGGTAAGTTTGCTCACTGATTTTCTGCATTCTTGTGGCTAGTTAGAAACAGCGCTATTGTGCAACCAGGCCCACTGCACATCTCTACATTTACTATTCCCCAAGTTGTAATCCTGTTTTTGGGGTGTGACTGCCATTGACAATGATACTCCTCTTTGTGCTTCCTCCTTACCTACTGATTTCCATAGTCCTTCCAAAGAGGAAGTGTCACACAAGTGATTGCTGTAGTTCCCATGTGGACTCTAGAGTCTTGTTTCTCACTCCTTAATCAGTTGAAAACCTCATGGCAAAGGACACCTTTTACACCCTCTCCTCTCCAGTGTCCTGTGTCACCCTTTTTGATGCTCCCCAAATGCCTCTGTCTGTCTGGAGTACGAAGGAAAGAGCCTTCAAACCTTCAAAGGAAGGGGATGTTCGGATGTCTGGAAGGATAGCTTTGGCCCTTCAAATCACCCATGCACCTAACTATCCGCTGGGCCTCAAGTCAACTTGGTCGTCCAGTCTGAAACTCTACTGCCATAGTGGATGTAATTGAGTCATCACTGTAAAAGAGATCAGGGAAGGGAAAGGACGGGGTGGCAAGAAGAAAGAAGAAAAGGAGCAAACAATAAACAAGACTGAGGCGGGGAGCGATTCAAGACATGAAGGATATTGGCAAATTCTAGGTGCTAGATTTCAGCTAGAATTTCAGGAAAACATGCATCTCCCCATCAGCATTTAGTCCAGCTTCTACACTGAGTAAGAACAGGATCCATTTGGGCTCTGCCTGACACAGTTTGAATTGAAATGTACATTGTTTATTGAGTCCAAATGCACACATTTTGCAATTGCTGCATGTGAAGAAACCACTAGATTTGGGAGGTAGCCAATTGAGATGATTACTAGAAGTAAATCTAACCTCACTGGAGCAAAGCTTGTTACACAAAATATGGCTTCTGCAGTAAATGATAGTAGGCAGACTACTAATGTGATCCTTAAGATCTGTTGTCGAGTGTAAGGAGATGTCAGTGTTTCCCTCCAGAGTACATAGTGATCAATCGGGTAAGCTCAGGTTCCTTAGCATCATTGGGCTACATTCTCAAAAATATTTTTGGTGCAAGCTATCTAACACATCTCCTCAATTGCACCAAAAACAGGAGCAGCCCAATTCACAAAGGGCACCTGAATCAAAAGCTCCAGGAACCAAATTACAAACAAATATGAAAGATGTTTTCCTAAAAATGGGGATCCAACTTGACAGCAGATAAAAACTCATGTAAACAAATCATTATGGACCAACCATAGGGAGTATCAGAGAGGAGTATTCTTGAAGCTCTTCCCCTTGCAGAAAGAGACCTAGCTATCTGTGAACAGCAAAATTACTTTATAACTGATCTGAGCAAAATCAAGTCAACAGATGAAGCCAGATTAGGTTTGGTGGGTGACCCGGCCTCTATCATAACCGAACACCTAACGTTTGACTGAATGGAAAGTCAAGTGCACTCAAATGGGGGCAAGCTAAATGAAATGTTGATTACAATGGATGAAAGAATAAAGTTAACTGCACCAACAATATCAGCATTACATTTAGTGCTAAGTTCTTTTGTGAATCTGTATGAAAATATAAGAGACACACTAATGATACATTTCACTCAAATCGAAGATCAAAAACTTGGACTTGACTTGAAGCAATAATGGACAAGCTGGAAAAACACTTCAATAAAGACAAGCTGTATCAAATGAAAATGTTGTCCTCCACCGACTCATTAAACAAGAAAGTGGAATTACATCATTGTTTGATCATCACCCAATCTTTCACAAATATTGTAAGAGACGAACCACTGGACCAAGTAGATGAAACCCCAGAGACATCATCAGGGAAAGCAACTGAAGAAGCGGTGGGAGTACTTGTTAGGGCAAGGCCTCCATTGCAAATCAGCCAAATTATTGTCCCCAAAGCCGATCCATTACAGAAAGGGTCTGTGAAGAAAGGACCAGATCAATCTCAAGCAGTTACAGAAAAGCCAAGTGTGGAAAGCAACGTGGGTGAGAATGGGAAGACAAAGAAAAACAAAAAGAAAAATAAGAAAGTAGGCAAAATATGTAAAGGTTGGAGAAAGTACATGAGAATCCTGGACCTACAGAGGAACTAAGAGCAGACGAAGAGTCAACTCGAGAGGAACATAGTGTGAGTCCATTGAAAGGAGGAGTGAATCATAATGAAACCAAACAGAAGAAATACAATACAGCAAAGCAAGCACCAACTAGAACTGATGGTTTGGAATTGGGGATTGCTGACAATCTGATTGGGCAAACCTCAGATTGTGAGATTGAGCAGATAATGTATTCACAAATAAACCAACAGTCAATTCCAACTGAGGGTAATATAGCAATCATCTCATAATTTGAAAACAAGCCAATGTGCAAACTCAAGTGTATTGGAGACAATTGGACCCACAACAACTTAACTCAAAAAATGATCCCCCATCTAAACCAACATTACCGATGGAACAATGGGCTCCCAATTACACAGTCAATTCAGCACACAATATCCATCAGCTCGCAAAATTTAGTCCAGACTAATGAAGCAGAGTCGTTAAACATTATGGAAGTGAGGACCATGGAGCCAAGTCCCCCAACTGACTGCCCACAAATCATAAGTAATAAGGACGATGTCACGAAAGATTAAATTAAAGCCGGCAAAGAGAACTTCTCCAGCTCATTCTTTTATCGTTTATGTATGGCTGGAACACTTGTCCAATATTGGAGAACAAAAGTTACTAAATAGACGGTCTATCTTAAAATTGGTGAAAGAAGTTCCAGAGCTATATTTGTTTTCATTTTATGGCATTGATTACATCCAGTTTCCATACGATAATGTTACAAATATTGTGGAGATAGGGCTTCAGTCTCATCTGGGAGTGAATGCCCTCCTGTCAGTAGGAGAAGCATTTAAAAAAATGGGGTTCCAAATTTCCACCACTAAAACACCAATAAAGAAATAATTTGAAATAGGGGTGCAGGTTCAGCCTCAGCTGAGCGAAGCACGAATAATCATAATCGAGAAATAATGGTCCCACAGATAAAAGGGAATGACGAGGTGGGGAAAAGCAGAAGTAAAGTTTGGTCTTTGCTGCCAGAGATTTTACCTCAAGTTTTTTAGAAGTTGGATGAAAATAACGCTTTACTTTAGTGAATGGTGACCTGAATTTTTTGTGTTGGAACACGAGGGAATATAAATGTTTTATTGAGACAAATTCTGATAACAGCATCTTTAGTTCCTTTGATTTAATTCTATTACAAGAAACATGGCTACTTTCGCAACTGAGGTTAGATGGCTTAACCATCATTAGTCAACTTGTGACCAACAGCAAAAGTCGTCGTCCGTCAGGCAGATTAATTACCGCCTCACAGAATTCCAAAATAACCAACATTGAAAAGATAGCTAATTTTAACTATGGAATTTTAGCCACTATAATGACACTCAAAAGCAAACTTGATAAAAAGACAATTGTAGTGCCCAACCTTTATTATAATCCCTTGTGCTCGAAGTTAAATGGGTTTCTGGAGGATTTGTCTGAAATTGTGAGTCTGGGAGAGGGAACGGGTATTCTAATAGCAGGGGACCTCAACGTTGTTTAAATCTAACACATCAGAAGATGGGAACGGGTAGAATCGGAGTGAACGGAAAGAAATGTCTGAGTTTTATCAATGAAAAGGATCTGATTGTCTGCAGTGGTAACCTGAGTGGATACTTAAATCAGCTTATACATGGATAGGAAAACAACTGACCAGCCCCCAGACCAGCATCCCCGACCCCTCTCTCCATTGTCTGGTTTGAATTCACCCCGGTCACCACCACTGAAACTACCAAGAGTATTAAAGGGTTGAAACCTTCAAAATGCCAAGGAGACATTTGTCCGGCTACCTTCATAAAGGTCTGTGCGGAAGAGCTTCTCCCTTTCATCACAACGCTAATCAATAATTCCTTCTCAACTGGCAATGTCCCAGAGAATCTGAAAGAAGTCTGGGTACTCCCCCTCCTCAAGAAAGTACACTAAATGTCAGCATTCCCACCAACTACCACCCCATCACGACCGCACCCTTCCTCCTCAAAATACTCGACAGAGCAGCCTATCTGCAAATCCAGAACTATCTGGAAACCCACAATCACCTTGGCCTCCGTCAATCAGGCTTTCACCCCAGTTACAGAACTGAATCCACCTTCTTGGACCTAAAAATCTAAATGGATGAAATCAAAGACAAGGGCAATATGGCCATCCTCCTCCTACTTGACCTCTCCGCAGCCTTTGACTTGGTCAATTACAAAATCCTCTGCCAACACCTCTCTTCAGCTGCCCACTTCTCAGCCAATGCCATAGCCTGGATAGATACCTTCCTATCCAACCACACTATGAGAGTGTTGCCCATCTCAGCGGCAGCCTGCCCCAGTCACCTGTGGCGTGCCACAAGGCTCATGTGTCTCACCGACCTTGTATAATATCTTGACCAAACCCCTTTTTGACCTCCTTGATGACATGGGTATCACCTACAATAACTACGCGGACGACACCCAAATCCTCTTATCCATCTCCGGCAACTATCACACTGACTCCAACACACTAAGAAAATTATACTAAACCATTCAGGCCTGGATGGCACAACACTGACTCTGCTGTAATGAAGAAAAAACGGAACTACTCATTTTTGTCACCCAATCTCGACTTAATGCTCTTAATGACTCATACAGATCCTTTGCCATTGATGGGAACATCATCCCCATTGCCAAAGAGGTAGAAACCTTGGGAGTGTACTTAGACTCCAGCTTATCACTAACTAGACAAGTAAACGCTATCGCATCAGCTGCAGCATACATTGCAAAATTAATCAATGCCTGCAGGCCATTCGTATCCACTGACAGTTGCATCACATTTGCTAGAGCCCTAATACTATCCATGATTGAATACTGCAACTTCCTCTTTGCAGGCAAATTTAAAAAATAACAGGTCATTCAGAATAATGCTGTAAGAGCAACGCTAAACATTTCTAAAAAATACCACATCTCCACAGCAAGAAGAAACATCCATTGGCTCACGGTCCAAGAACGCATCATGTTCAAAACGCTTGCATTAATCCACAAATGTATCTCTAACACTGCCCAAATCTACTTGTCCAGAAAAATCAACAAGGCCCAATGCTGCAGACCTACCCGAGCTGCCTATTCGCACCTACTGGACATCCCCAGATTCAGGCACCAGAAAGCAGGTTGCAGCAGCTTCCCGGGGTTCGCGGCCAATCTCTGGAATAGCTTCTCTCTAAGACTCCTTCTGGTCCTTCCACAAAGGCCTCAAAATCTGGCTCTTTTCATAAAACCTCCTTTTTAAACGAACCTGCACAATCTGACAAATTCTCTGCACTGCCACCGCCACCTGGTACAGATCTTCAGATGTTTAAACCAAGATAACATATGTACCATTTATGCTTATAACCATTGTAACCATGACCTGTAAACTAATGTACTACCTATGTCTGTAATCTTGCCGTAACCAATGTCTGTAATCTTGTCGTTACCAATGTATTTAACCTTTCTGTAACCAAGTATAACCATTGCACTCATGTAAACCAGCGCCCAGATGCCCCCGGGTTCAGTGCCCTTTATAAATGTCAAAAATAAATAAATAAATAAATAAATAAAATAAAACTGCCCTATCAAGAGATCTCTTTGACCGCAGCCTTGGGATGGAAGTGAGATCTACCACTAGAAGCGATCATAATATGTTAACTCTTAGAATGCGGCACGATGACCAGGCTAATGTGGGAATATATATACCAACCCGACGTTGAGGTAAATCTAAGAGGAAATAGGTTGGTAAAATTTTGACAAAGTGGGTGTAAATTAATCTGCAATCTGAAAAAGTCCTAGTGCTTAAGACAGAAACACAATTAAGAGCTGCAAGTTAACCAGATCAGTTTAAATATTTCCTCTGGGAGCTAGATAAACCCGTAATAGGAGGCTCAAAGAAGGCACCTACTTATAAATATCAGTTTGATCGATCAACCTCAGAAAGGAAGAAGCAATTAAGAAAACAAATAAAAGATCTGAGAAGTAAAGCGCCAAATTTGGGTTACTTTTTAAGAGAGAAAAGAATCTTGTGCAACAAATTCCGTAATTGGAATAGAGCAAATTGAGTCCTAAAATTCAAACAAAAGGGGGAACTCATGATACAAACCCTCATTGCTGATAACACACTGAATGTCTGGTCACTAGTCACTGATAGTAAAACTTCACAATCTGCTATTCAAACTAATTGTGTGTAAGAAGACCAATGGAGGCCACACTTTGACTCTCAGTTTGGTGAGACCATGGATGAAGTAGCTACGCTCCATCTTAATACCCCGTGGTTCCCATGTATCTCTCTTGCGGTGGTGCGAAAATTAACAACAAAATCATCTAATTGTGGAGCAGCGGGACCAAATGGGCTTTCAAATTCAATCCTGAAAGCTGATCTGGAGTCATGGTCTAAGACAGTATATCTTCTATTTAGGAGCTCAATAGAGAGAAGACAGTGCCCCCAGAGCTGGAAGTCTGCCATAATAATTCCAATTTACAACAGGGGTGATCATACGGATCCAAATAACTACCGCCTGATCGCCCTTCTTGATGCAGATAGTAAAATCTTTGCAAGAGCAGTTCTCTTAGAACCGGACTATTGGGCCAAAACAAAGGTATTCTAAATGGAGAGCAGATATGCTTCAGGAGAGTCATGTCCACCACCCTTAATGGGTTAGTGGTGAACATATTGAGGGCCCATGCATAGCAGATGGGCACTACTCAAGTCTATGTAGCTCTGATAGATCATAGCAAGGCCTTTGACACTGTCAATCAGAATAGACTGTGGGAAAAATTGAAGGCCTGGGGAATCCCTGTAGGATTATTGGCCATTTTGGTCATCTCCATGAAAATACGATGATCCAAGTTAGATTGGACTGTCGAGGGCACTTGACCGAGTAAATCTCTACAAAGAGGGGAGTGAGGCAGGGATGTATCCTTGCTGCATGCCTCTTCAATTTGTATCTAGCAGACCTCAAGGAGACCCTAGAAAAGCACACTTTGGCTAGCCCCAGAATTGGAGCTTGGAAGATAAGCTGAATTGCTTATGCCGATGACGTGTTGCTCACTCATTTAACCCCCAAGAAGATTACATTAATAGATGGAGGCAATAAGTGAAAATGTCTCAGTCAAAAATTTAGTCATCAACCCCGATAAGTCCAAGATAATTAGTTTTAGCAATGGCAAAAAGAAATGGCCCACATACAAATGGTTATGGAATCAAAGAGTATGAAGTCAACATCAGAAACAACATATCTGGGCTTTAGAATGGCTGCTCTCCCAAACGTTGGTCTCGTGGAAGATAGATCAAGAGCTAATATTGATCAAATAGTGGCTCAGATGAAGATTCTCAAAGCAAATGACTGCTGCCTTTCACTCGTTCCCTTGATAAAATTCTACAAGGGAAAAGTAATCCCCTCTCTGTTTTATAGTATGGAAATTGAATCCCAGGCATGGAGCCTGAATTGGGATTGCCTGGAGGGAAAGGTGTGGAAAAAGCTATTAAGTCTCTTCCCATAGTGGCGCTTCATTATGAGTTAGGCCTATTTTCTCTGAAGGCATGCATAGAGTGGAGATTACTGCAATTATATAGGCTCATTAAGTCACCCAGAGAAAATTCATTATATACAGATATCCATCAGGAGTATATGTTTATGTTTATGTTTATTGAATTTATATAGCGCTTTAAGCCAACGCGCTTTACAGTATAACAACAGGTACAAAAGTGAGAGAAGCATATTTACAAACATGAAACAAGTCATTAGAACAATATGTAGAACAATTTACTAGGAGTAGGGGGAAAGTGGGGGAAGGTGATGGGGATACAATGTAATTTTTGAGGTCAGGGGAGTGGGAGGAAGGGGGAGGGGGAGGGGAACGGAAGGGGAAGGGGGAGTGATCTGGTGTCCTCAATGCCCCTAAGTGGTTTCAGTGACCAATGCCAGGTCATTAGGGAAGGAGGAGGGAGGGAGGGGAAGGAGGGGGGCAAGGGTTAGAAGGGGAGAGGGGTAGGGATGGGGAGTCGGGGGGGTGAAGAAGAAGGGCTTTCAGGGAGGAGCAGAAGGATGAGTATGTAGGGGTGGAGCGGATGGAGAGCGGTAGGTAGTTCCAGTGGAGGGGGGCCAAGAGTTGGAAGGAGCGGAAGCGTGAGGAGGCACATGGGGCTGGGGGTACAGTGAGGAGGCAGAGGTCTGCTGAGTGGAGAGAGCGGGAGGGGGAGTACAATGAGAGGAGGGAAGAAAGGTAGGGGGGCAGGTCAGGGAGAGGTTTGTAGACACGACAGAGGAATTGGAATTTCAGTTGTGAGAGGAAGGGAAGCAGTCAAGTTGAGAAAAAGCCTCAGAATAATTGCTACCAACATTTTAACTAATATCTCTAAATCAGTAGAGGAATTGGTGTCAAATACAAGTCACATAAAAAAAACTTTGAATGAATATGACTGGATAAGAACAGTGAATACAATGCGCTCTCTAAAATTTCATGGGAGTTTTTCCTTCATAGATAAGTCAACATGCGTCCTACCCTGATATTTCTACTGCTATCCCGATGCCCGACGGCAGTTTGTGCTCTTTATAAATGGAAATAAATAAATATAATAAATCCCGAAGAAGTTGTGATGTTATGTTGAGATTTTGATAAAGTATCCTCCCGACTGGTGAGATAAAATTCAGAAGACTTAGACAAACAAAAAAAGCGTGTAAACCAATGTGCTCTATATGCAAATCAGAAGTAAAACAGTCTTTGTATTATATTCTGATCGAAAACATCCTGCAAAGTAATTTTTCTGCAAACTAAGAGAACATTGTTAATTTGAGTGGCCCACTTAGTTTCCTGATAAAATCTGTCAAATATATATATATAAGAGGAGGCAGAAAAGATTTTGGGGGAAAAGGAGAAAAGTGTGTCCGCCCTACAGGTGGTATGGACAAAACTTTGCCTCTAATCTATGAATTAGTTTCGATGAGTAGTGACACAATCCGTTAAATAGGATGAGAATAGAATGTTGACTATACTATCTACTATCCCTGACTTGTGTTCTATCTTGTCCAGAGATATTAAATTTGTTCATTTATTTGATAGGTCCCACCTTGGAAAATGTGCTGTGCATTTCCACTCAATATTAATAGAGAACCTGGTAATAAAACATCAAGAAGATTTCCTACTCCTAGGGTTCGAGGCTTCTATGTAAAACAAGTGGAGACTGAGTGGAAGGCAAGGGGGTGCAACATCCTATCCATCCAGTGTTATTTCGGTAAGGAAGATCGCAGGCAAGTTTCCCAAGAATCGCTGTCATCAAACGCGGGGTGGCTTGCTGCTGCCCTCCCGATCTCAACAAGAACCAGGCCTGGATTTGAGAAGAAACAAAATCATCATCACTAGTTGGAATGCTCGTGGTTTTAACTCTTTCCTTAATTTCAAAAGGAACGAGACTTTCAACTCGTGTGATTTTGTTTTCCTGCAGGAAACTTGGTTAAGAGAATCCCCAACCATCGATAGGTATGTGGAATTTTGTATGCTTGCAGAGAAAGGCTTGCGTTGTAGACCTTTTGGGGGGATATCCTAACAGTGGTGAACATTAAGAAGAAGCGTTCCTCACTAAAGTTGAAATGTACTTCAGAAGCGGTTTTAGCCATTCGAGTGGAAGACCTAAGGGAAAGTAATTCTGGGTACACCTTATTACTTAATGTTTACTTTAATCCCCCACGGCAGGATTTGGACAGGGTGTGGTGAACAATTAAAAAATGAACCAACTTGGTTTAATTCGTGGACCTGTTCTACGAACGATTACATTTTTGTAAAAAATGTGTGTGAAGATGATATTGAGAAGTTCGTAATAGAGCACACACATTTAAGTGATCATCCTCCTCTAACCCTAACCCTGATAGACAGTGATGGGGAAAGAGTTGAGTGTGGTAGAATTAAGTTGTGGCCCGTTCGCTGGTGGTAACAGAACAAAGGAATAGCATTCGCCTTTTTGTTAAAGATTTAGAAAATGTTAACTACGGGCTGAAGCTGTGGTGGGATAATTTGAAGACGAGAGAGAAATCTAGGAGCGGTTCGCTGCTGCTATTTTCAGAGCTCTGGGGCAAATTGGGTGACTTTCTTGTGGAGACACCTTATGCTAGTCTGAGACCGTTTGTTCAGCAAGGTAATACCAATTGTGATGATGACCTGATTGGAAGAAAGTGCGAATTACGAAGGTTGCTTAGACAATCGAACAAGCAAATAGGTTTAGCTGATGATGAAAAAAGGAAATTTAAAAAGTCTTTAACGCAGAAATATTAAAATTGGGTAAAGAATTACAGGCTTCAGAAATACATTACCTGGAATCAGGACATACTCGTAATCAGAAAAGATCCATGGTCGATTTGGTGGATCTTAAACAATAAAAGCGAGTCTCAAGGGAAATCTCAAGCCTCCTGTGTGTCTGAAAAAGAGCAGGTGGATTTTTTTGCCAAAATAATTGAAAATAACACTCTGGGCCTCATTACGAGGTGGGCGGAATGGGATTAGCGGCACCGGTAATGGTGTCGGCGCCAGCAATCCCATTCCGCCCTATTACAAGGTTCCCTCGCGGGACCCGCTCTGGACTTCTGGTTTTACCAGACGTCCATAGCGGGTCCCGCGAGGGGACCAGGGAGCTAACAACGGGCCCGTTATTAGCTCCCTCCCCATTCCCATTGAGCCCTATGGGAGCTCGAATGGGAATGGGGAAGGACCGGGTCCGGGTTCCCTGAAGGAGGAAATACCGGGCCCTCCAAAGTCGGAACGGCCCGGTATTTCTCCATTCAGGGAACACGGACCCGGACACGATTTTGGAGGCAACCATGCCCTTATTAAGGGCATGGCTGCCTCCAAAGTCGTAATGAGTCCCTCAGGCTCCAACAGGATCGTATACAGACACTAATAATATGGGTCCTTGGGCTATAAAATTCAATAGGTCTGACATCATCAAAGTCATTATTTAAGCAATATGCCCTGAGCCGCTCTCGAGAAAACAAGATAAGTGGCGTTGGGAGGGGATTTTTGGGGGTGTGAGGGGTGGGGGTGGGGGTGGGGCGGGGCTGGCGCAAGCACTCACCGGATTCCCTGGTGGGGGAGGATGGCAGCCTCCAGCTCTGCGGAGGCTCGGAGGGGGGATTACCCTGTTCCAAGGCTCCTCATTGGCTGAGGGGCTGCCACCCCCCCTGCCGGTGATGGGAATAAATCTTCAGCTTCGAGCGATTCCGCATGGAGTATGGACCGGGTGTGGGCCAATCAGAATGCTTCTTTCATTCTGATTGACCCTCACCGGGTACTTATAGGTCAAAAAACCCACCAGACAGTGGTCCTGATGGTGTGGTAAACGGGGGAGTCCTGGGGAGGCTTGCCTCCCAAATGGTTGGGTGTATCAGTCTTCTGCATAGCGTACACGGTCAGACCAGGCATGCAGATTGGCACCCACGAGCAGACCAGGATGGTAGCACCGGTCCCGTTATGAACGGTACCGTTGCTACCATCCTCCCCATTCCCATTGAGCCCTATGGGGGCTCAAATGGGAATGGGGACATACCAACCTGGGGCCCGCGAAAGGGAATTAGCTCTGATTGTGGCTCTGGTAAAGTTATTACAACATATCTTAATGAACATCTCCAAAGTGGCAATGCAGGACGCATGTGATTTAGGTGAGGGTGGGAACTCTAACTCCATGATTTAGATGTGCAGTCCTTCTTTTCTCTGTTATGTTAATATTCTGAAATAATTATTATTTCAATTGATGAATTGTAAGGGTATTGGTTGAAAATCATGGATTCATGTTTAAATCTGTAATTAATTGTTCTTCTGTCTTTTTTCCCCTGTTTGAGTCAACTGTGAATTTTACTTGTCTAAGGTACTATTCGTAGTAATAATGCAATACAATTTTTAAATAAAAAAATGTAGAGTGCCCTAGACTCTATGTAGTAGTTTTATAGAGTGCAACAATCACCCAAAAGTATCTCAGCGCTATAGAAGAGAGATGGACTGAGTGCTAGGACCATAACAAAGTTGCCAAACCAAAAGGAGGATCATTATTGATTAAAAAGAAATGTGTTACATTTCTTCCGAAAAGACAAAAGATTAGGTTCTCTCCGGAGTGATGGTGGTAGAGTATTCCAGTATCTGAATGCCTGGACAAGGAAGAAGCATCCCCCTAACCTTTCCCTCCTATATCCAGGCACCATCGGTTTTCTGTCATCCCTTAATCTTGAGCAACGCACAGAGGTGTATGAGCTGAACTTCATAGAGAGAGCTTTGCCGTAGGGTGGTAAAGACTTTACAAATTATTACACAAGCTTTTAAACATGATTTGCTTCTTCACCGGCAGCCATTGAGCGAACGAAAGGATGGAGAAATGGGCTCATGTTCCTTACATTTCATTAGAAGTCTTGCACCAGTGTTTTGAACTCTTTTCAACCTGGCAATCATATAGTTAGGTAATCCTAGGTAGATAGCATTATTGAAGTCCAAGTGTGAGGAAACTAAGGAGTTCAATACTGTCACCTGATGCAGACAGTATAAATAAGGGAGATGATTTTTTGTTTTCTTGATAGTATAACAACATACTTTTGTTACTTCTGTCACTTGAGAATTCAAGGTTAACTTATTCTCTAACCTGATACCAAGGTTCTTAACCTCAGACATTGGGTTGGGACAATGGCCAAAGCTGCCAGGCCAGCAAGCCAGTGCCCAAGTATTAGGTGAATCTTTTACAACTAACATTTCTGTCTAATCCGGGTTGATTTTCAAGAGGTTCATATCCCTCCAGGTTTTGACTGCCAGCAGCAAGTTTTTGATCTTGCCTGACAGAAAGTCATCATTCTCTTTAAAATCCACTTGTATCTGGGTATCCGCAGTATAATTAAAACAGGTCACTCGAGCATCCTGAAGGGCTTCCATTAGAGGTCGAAAATACACATTAAAGAGGAGAGGGGACAGAACGCAGCCCTGGGGGTCATCACAAAAGGTGAGAAGGAATGTCCCATATGTGAAGAAATGTTCCATATGTATCTGCTGGATACAATTGTATAAGAAGTATTTAATCCAATAAAGCACTCTAACGTGAATTCCAATATTATACAATCTCTCCAGTAATATGTGGTGTTTGACGGTGTCAAACACTGCAGAGAAGTCAACAGAATTAAGGCCCCTGTTTCGTTTCGATATATTTTATGCAGCAGTTTTGCCAGAGACATAGCTGGATAAAGAAATGTATAATTCCGCAATTTCGCAACAGAAACGGAAAAATTAGGAATTTCGCCAATTATGCAGGCATAGTTCAAATTTCACACCCGTTCTTTTATCTGCATTGTAAACGTTAATCTGATATGTGAAGCACATATGTTGGAATCATACCGGTCCCTTTGCTCTTAACCTTTCTATTGATTACCATTAGGTCAATACCTGGCATTTTTAAATGTGATTCTCGAGTAGCAGGGGTTAACATTACAAATCCTCTTGGGGTGCAGATGATAGACTACGAAATATATTTAAGCAATATTACCTGAGCAGGGGCCCATTACCAGGCTAGGGCTTTAATGTAAGCCCTGGGCCATTACCAGGCCCAACAAACAAATCTAAAATCGGTGCACTCCTAGTGTAACAAACTTTTAGGCTAGTGATGTAGTTCTTAATTGAGTTTAAGGTGCGGGGGAGGAACTGAGATCCTGGCACAAGATCTCCACAAATGACAAAAAAGAGAGAGAGAAGGTTCAAACTTTGAATCCTCCCATCCCCTGCACACTATTGTTGTGTTGGACAAGCCAACTACTATAAACTGAATACAAATTCAGAAGTTCAAATGTAAATAATAAGCACATTTGTGTATATATTTTTTTTTGCAAAATATACATTAAATACAGAAACAGTGACAATATTTTTACAGAAGAGAAACAAGTTGCAGAAATGTTGACAGAGGTCCAATTTCAAATGGCGACGCGTTTCGAGGAGAAATACCTCTTCTTCATAGGCCTAAACGGACTGTAGAAAGATACGTATTACAAAAAAACGAATTTGATTGTACATAAACCATAAATGCTAGGTAGTTTATACATTGAAAGAAAATTAAGGTACTTTCTGGTATTGTAAAGTGAAAACAGAAATAGTGCTAATATATTTACATCAAGCTCAATTTTCAGTAAGTAGCGCTAAAGTAAGTTAATATTTTTAAAGATCCAATATTTCATTTCTTCATTATAACATGACTGCTTAAATAATCTCCACAAAAAAAGGAAGAAGGGGGTATTTAACTTAAGTGGGGAGTGGTCCCGCGAATCCCATGACACTCCAACAAGAATCACAAACCAAGAGGTTACCAGACCAAGTGGTTTATAAGATCAATACATGAAATGTTAATGCATGAAAGGTTACCTGATTGTACAACAGTAAAGATGTGAGACAGTTTCTACCGCCACAAACCAGAGTGCATGAAAAATATGCAGGGTGCTGCTTCAAAAGGTGAGTGCTAAGGATCAGAGTGTCAATTTTTCAATGTAGAGTAACCACAGCGGCCAACTCAGTCTGGCAAAAAAAAAATTGGAAAGAAGACACTAATGTCAAGAGAGGAAAAAGATCCACAAGCTTATAGGGAGACAAGATTGCCATGGGGCATCCCATGATAAATGTAAAACAACAAAGATAAGATTAAGGAATGATACCCCAGTCCAGGGGGGAGCAGATAATCTAAAGTGATAGTAAATAATGCAGATATCTACACACTATACACATAGGTATAATGGTTCCTGAAGTACTAGCCAAAGAGAAGCAAGAGAATAAGTAATATAAAAAAAAATTAGAAAACAAGAATATCAATGCAGACGACATAAGCCTCAACAAAAGGAGACAACCAATACTAGAGAGCTAGAAGATCATGAAATAATATAATCAAAAAAGATGGAAAAGTAGAGAAAATCTGAACACATTTAGAGAGATTTCACATCACTTACATTTTCCCAAAGATATGTAAGTACATAGGTAACGAATCTTAATGTATATACTCCCGTGGGCGACAGTCAGACTGGCCCTTAATTCGTTCCACTGGTCAAAAGTAACAAAATCTATCAGAGAAAACAGCGAAAATAATAAAAATCCTATTAGTAAATTGTAAGTACCATCAATATAAATCACTAGAGAGGTAGGGCGAATAGTGACATATCTGAATAGTGGTATGTCAGAGCATAGTTCAAATGGTGTTAGCCCATTATCTGGGTATTAGAAGCTGCATGCTCCGTATTAGAATTTCTGCCGAAAATGCCTCTACAAAGGTGTAAGGAGGGATCGATTCGCTAGCACTGTGGCTGGAAAGATATTCAAAAATAATATAGTTAAGCCTGGTAGTATAACACTTTATGGAAGGTCCCTAGCGTTCTAATCTAGAGATAATAGTTCTTACATGTGCCCGTGAAGTCAAAAGCGCAGTCACAAACTCACTCGACGGCATCGGCGAGAGTTACCATGGTAACAGCGTTCGCCCCTGCTTGGGTAATATTCCTACGAGTACCCCAGCACGTTCTACTCGGGCTAATAGTCTGTAAGTTTTGAAGCAGCATCTTTGCCGGTCCGCAACTTTAACAAAAATGGCTGCCATGAATCGGAGAGAAAAGAACTACATGTAGTCCCTTCTCCCTTTCCATGGCAGCCAGTCACGTGTCAGGGAAGCTCCAGGAACACTGCTGTTCCCGGCACAAGCGAGGAGAAGGAAGTTAAAGGTAGTTGGTGCAGGGAACAAAACAAGTAGCAAAGGGGGTGGGGAATGAGGACACAGGGGTCCAGGGATCACTTAATTTCACCCAGTGGGTGAAGATGGTGGACTCTTGGATTGCAGCAGGGGCTTTGCCATGTGGTAACGCTCCCATTCTGAGCCTCCTCATTGGCTGGAAGGACTAAGCCACAATCCACTGTCCAGCCTTCAAATCAGGATGAAGCACAAACCTGACTTGTACTTTTCAAGCTAATGCCCCCAATTGGTGGGATGCATTTCTGCTGTTAGGCCTTCACCAACCCCCTCTTCCTTCCACTCTTCTCTTCGAAAAACTCCTCCATCTTGCTTTGCCTGATAACTTCTCAGTCTAATCAGTGCCTATTTTCTTGCATTGTTTTCAAATATAATTTCTCATCATTTGTACAGTGCTTTGTTCAAAGCGCTAAATAAATAGAAATGTTATAAATTAACTGTACCCGGTGTATCTTATGCAGATCCTGCACTCTCGGTCTTCTCTCTCTCATTCTCTCTATCTCACCCATTCTGTCTATCTCTCTGTCTCACTCTATGTCTCTGTCTCTTTCTACGTGGGTGAAAGTTGTATTGTCAAGTGCCCATTTCCCAAAGCCACACAAACCATTCCTTACAGCTGTGTGATCAGAGGGAAAAACAGATGTTTTGAAGGGGGTGGCGCATTGTTGTTTCCCAAAAGAGGCTACTAAGAAAAACATAAAAGGACATGATTTCATTGTACTTATATTGTACTTACATTCTACTGCGCTACTGTTAAAAGATGCCAGCCAAAATGCTGGCTACCCAAACTCTGTTCTGCGCGCTGCTCCTCTCAAGCTAGGTCTGCACTTTAAACAATCAAATAAAAAAATTAAATAAAAATTATCGTAGGCGGGCTCTTCACATTTCCCAATCTTTATTTCTAATTATTACTTCTAGTATATTTTTTAGTCATATTAAGAATGTTCCACTTGCCTTACTGAGAAAAGCACGTGATGAAGACCTAGAATAACCATATAAGTTATTTTCCGATAGGTTATCATTCCAAGTTGGACAGTCAGCTACATTCCTATGGCACTGGGGTCAAATAAAAAAATATAACAAAAAAACACAAAGCGTAGGGAATGTTAGATCACTTGGAAGAGTTTTCCTTCTTTTCCATGTGCTTTGTGAATATCATGTAAACTTAAAAGCGCAAGCAGCGTCTGGTGTACTTAAAAGTAACATAAAAGCAGGTCTCCACCGATTAAAACTGAAGCCCTGAAGTGGATTTTGTAGATAGCATTTCTGCAGATCTTTACGTTTGGGGCAGAAAAGGACAACGCGTGCCTGGGGTTCTACAGCACCACAGAGGCAATGAGCATCATCTTCATACTTCCTGGCAGACCAATTGCTTGTCACTGCGCTAGATGGTGGTAGATGGTTAGCAGATCCAGGTACCTGGCCATCCCTGAGGATGGGGAGAGAGGGAGGTACTTCCTTACCCAAGTCTTTGGAAGATTGTTGCAGCCCCTTAATCTCAGGAGCTTACTTTTTAGCACTTTCACTGCGATCATGCTAAGACTAGATGGATTTGGCAAAGCTGCCTTCCGTACCTACAGTTCCAAGGTTGTTTAAATATAAAAAAGCCATTCAATTTTAAGGACATTACCTAAAGACAAAACATGTGTGATCAACATCTGGTCAGGTGGTCCTCTTGATCTGACCACAGTTAAAATCAAAAAAGAACTGGCTTAAGCAGTAAAGCATCAGAAATGTGGGCAGGCCCAGTTTCAAGATGGGTAATGTCGGGTGCCATGGTCAGAGGCACACCCAGAAGGCAGACAAGGAAACAATTCTCTTCAGCTTGAAGCCCGATCAAATGAGCCATGCCCTGCTGTTCACCACCATAAACTCCTGTAGCCACACACTTTCCTCTGAAAGCCGTAGGCATGTGGTTTACACATGATTGTCCCAAGTTCACAGAGACACTAAAGATACTGCCTATCGCCTGTTTCATTTTCTGCCTGTGAATGACTAAGTTATCCTTCCAGGTCAGGTGACTATTAAGGCTCCTTCCCAGGTATTCTAAACTCTGCAATACTTTTAGTCTTCGTCCGTCCAGTAAGATCAGGGGATCATAACAACGAGGGGTCGAAAAACACACAACATAGCATTTATTAATATTCACCTTCAGTGCCCAGAGGGTCATAAGGTTTGCATAACCCCCAACAAGGGCTTGAAGAGACTTCGTTTTTTTTGCTAAAATATATGAGTTGTATCGCCTGCATAGCATAAAACCAGCAACTTCCTGCCTTTGCACTTTGGTACATAAGCACCAAGTCTTTCTAGGAAAGTAGATACGTTGTTAAAGTACAGGTTAAAAAGGAGTGGTGTGAGCACAGCCCTTGCTGAACCCCCTTTTCCACATTCATGCTTCTGCTCACCTCCCCTCTTTGAGCACAGCGAACATGGACAGTGGAGCCCGTATGCAAGGACTCTAAAACCCTCAACAGAGACCTCGGGCACCTATAGCATCGGGGGTATTCCACAGGAGACCACGGTACGCGTAATCAAATGCTGAACTAGGATCCATGAGCCACACTTGCAGAGGGGTCCCCAGTAGGAAAACATTTAGACAGCAGCAGGTAAAGATTGACACACTGATTAATCGTCCCCATCTTAGGCCTAAAGGCCAGCTGAGTGTCGGGAAGGACATTATTCGCAAAGACACATTCCTAAAGCATTTCAACAAAAGACCTGAGAATATCTTTGATGACCAGTCCAACAATGTGATAGGGCGATAAGATGATCCTATTGTACTCTTTCCAAATATCAGAAAGGGGACTGCTTTCCAAGAAATCAAAGAGCATTTTGGGAACCTAAGAATGATCACAGATCCTTAAATTGCTTTGATAAGAGGACTGTAGCTTACATCACTTGTCACATAATACACGGTCTGGATTGCCGCTCATTTCGCTTTTCACTGTACTCACCATATCACCACAACTCATTGCAACACTGATCCATACATGCTGTTTGGGACAGCCTCACGATTCGGATTTCATAGATCGAATTCATGTCACTTCAATCACTCCATTGGAGTCCAAAGGACGTCTGAAGGCAATGCTTCCTTTCCCCACACAGAAAGTTAGCCAGGTCTCAAGATAAGGATGGCTGTGCATATGCTCACTTCCCAATGGACAAGATTCCTCAGAGAATTTTATATAGGAAACAAACTGTAACATTCACACTTATTCGAGCACTTTCATTCAGGCTATTAAAGCCACCCAGAGATGTTATAAGAACAGAGAATGAAACCCATGTCTGGGATGATTCCAGCAGTACTGCATGCCTTTATTCTGGAAAAAGGTTTAGAATCTTAATGGCGGCCGCTGGAAGGCCACTGGACTGGGACACCCAGCCCTGCCGTGCCCAGTGATTAATGGTGCAGATGGCCTGCAAAGACTGACTTCTGCTACACTGCAGACGTGCAAACATTAAATGAAATATTGCTTGTTTCCACTATCAACGGTGCGAACGAAAACCCACGGGGGGAAGCTAATTTAAACAAATCTGACACTTTATTTAAGAGCCTGTAACACTGTCATGGGAAAAAGTCTGTTTCTCACACTCTTTCAGTTATTTGGAGCCAGGGGTCATTTTGAGTCCTTATGTTTTCCTCTGGAATGTCCTTGCTGTTTCCCTCTGGTGTCACACAGTGCTCACAGTGAGATGATGTGGCCCGCTCCTGAGGAGCGGCGCATATCCAGATGTGTAAATTGCGCATAGAGCATATCCGCACCATTGAGATTTATTGAGCAAGTGAACATTCTCAGGGCAGTAATACCTAAAGCGGGTACCAAAGTGCTCTGTGTGCATCCCGGCGCTGAGTACAAGCGACTTTTGTGTTTTGTGGCGTGATGCATTGCCTCAAAGCCTTGCAGTTAGCGACTGCACGGCGCGTCATGCAGCGCATTGTCATTGAGTGGCAGCTCCAGGTGCATCTCCATTACTAGGTTCAACAGGGCTCCCCAGTTCAGGGAGAAAGAGTGCTTAGTGCATATGCAAACATCATGGCTCAGTGGCACTGGCCATACGGTTATGAGGAAGGTAAGGCCGCATTGCCTTGCCTGACTGGTTTCCTTGTGCCTTCGCCACACTGGTGCTTCCTCCGCCCCTATCTGCTCCCGCTCAGTCTCCCCTTTCACCTGCACTCCCAGCAGACACACACCTCCTATCCGCCCCAAGGCCCTCATCTCCTTCTCCATATTGTCTTCATGGTCCACTTGCACACGCCATGGAAAGGCAAGAGGGGCTCGGCCTGGATTCCCGGCTTCCATTTCCGCAGCGGCCATGTTCAGAATGACTTGTGCGCTTTTCGCAGGATTTTTATTTTTACTCCTCCGGGGTAAGCCATGGTGTGCTAATAGCTGTGCTACCCTCGGCGGTGGCGGGCTTCACCGGCAGGCAGAACCTTGCTTTCCTCCCGTCTGTAACTTCGGCCACAAGCAGTTGTCATCCGGTGAAGCCTGCAGCCTTGGATATCACTGCTTACGTATATAGCTGCATATACCTGTAGCCTTCCATCCTCTCCTCCAAATTACTGATGGTGTCATGCAACCGGCTGCTCCCCCCTGCAATACTGCATTTGCTTCAAGAGGCTTACCATGGATGCTAAGGCCATAGTTTTCAATGTCGCAATTACTGAAGTTTCTGAAATATTTGAAAAAGCAGAAAAGTACATTTGTAAGACCAGGGTCAGCAATGTAGTATTGTGCGTAATTATTGGAACTGCAGCAAAAGAAAGTAGATGATTGCTGGAGTTTTTGGAATTAATCTTAACCACCCTCCAGACCATCGTTCTGTGCCTGTCAAGGCATTACAGAAAGGGGAAAGAAAGACCATATGGAAATCAGGCTTGTTCTTTCTCCTCTTGGTCACATTGTGATGAATTGCCATCTGCCAAGGGTGTGAAAGCCCTGGATTTTTTGATTTGTATTAAATAATACTGTGATGTGGGTAATTCCATCTCTGAAAGGGTAATATGCTGATCAGATCCCCCTTTGATAAGCTCCATGCCAAAATTATAGTGTGTACCTGTGCCCTGCTGCATCGGGATCCGTAATTGCAGCACCTGCCCTACCAGTGGCTCACAGAACAGGTTCAGATGTCACGGCTGCCCACTTGAAAGCTGCAGTGACATTCAGGTCTCTGCAGCGCAGGTGCTGCACTTAAGCTATCCACCCCTGGACTACAACTATGAATCTCATAAGTAACCCATGAGGGTGGCAGGATAAACTCAGGAATAAAGCTATGCCTGAGTTAAGGCATGGTGCATGGCACTATCTATAATAATCACAGCCCTATTCAATTTGAGATCACACATGTGTCAGTCCTGTGGGCCCAGTTAAGCTGTGAAAGGGTTATGTGTATTTGTTCAGACAAAGCTCCCCATGACACTGGCAGGGCTGTTTCCTTAGGGATGACCTATCTTTGTTCCTTTGTACGGTCAGGTAACACCATTTTACAAGGGGCAGCCACGCCACAGGAAGCTGGCCTGGGAACAGAAATAGGAATCAAAGGCACCCTCATTCACAAAGGACTATGCCTCACACCAGTGTGCTACATTTCTAAAGGCATTTGATTCTATTGATAAGAAAAGGGGGGCTTGTTAGGGTAGCCAGTGGGACATCTGCACACATTTAGGACATTTCTGCCATCTTGTTTCTCTCTGCCTCTCTTGCTATTTCCTGTCCTCCCACTTCCTGTAGCACAATGCACTTTGGGTGTGATGTCAGAATTGCAAGCCCACTCCCTTCAAGAGCAGGGATTGGGCCCCTAAAGCAGGATTGCTTTACTCCAATCACCTGTGGGCTTTTGCCTTTAAAATAAGGCGTCCTACACTACTTCTTGGAATCATTCTTTGGACTCCAACTCTGAAAGAAGATTTCATTGGACCCTGGGAGAGCAGACCTTTCATGAGTCCTCCAGTTATGCGGTGAAAGCAGATGCTTCAAGTCAGAGGCATACCCTGTCCCCTAACCATCCCCAGGGACCATTTGGAGTGACGTCTGCTGCTGGACAAAGACCAACTATCTGCCAGCTACCCTGCTGCCTGGGACCTCACAGTGTTGCAGGACCCCTGAAGGTGTGTCCCAGCCTTCCATGTTTGGGAGACAGAGAAAGGACTAACCTTGGCCCTTGAGACCATGGCGTGGGAATCACAACATCTCTAAGTCAGAACAGCTGAGATTCCTGTTTCCATTGTCAGCCTGCTGCGAACCGATACCCGAGTATGTTAGAAACCGAGCAAACTATAAGGACCCCTCGATGCTGCCTTTGACGTTCATTTTTTTTCAGATCACTGCTTGCCTGTTCGACTTCAGTCGCCACCCCAGCACGCACATAGTTTCCTTGGATCGAACCAACAAAATACCGCTGCCTTGCATTGTTCTAGTCTCTGTCCAAAGCACCAGCCTCATCATTGCCTTGTCTCTAAGATGATTCACGCAACCCTGGGGTCTCCCGAACAGCGACCTCAGACCCTCTGCACAGAATCAACTCGCAGACACTTCCTGGCACTAGCTCACCACCGTCGAGCTTTGACTGCCGACTGAATCTGGTGACTTCTCTGATCCGCACAGCACGATTAGATGATTCAAGACCACAGTCACCTTCCGGTTGACCTGGACTCTGCCAGCTTGTTGCTGGACCACTGCAACTGCCACATTTTACCACAAAAGGTGAAGGTGGTATATCTCTTAACTGTGCCTGTTTTACCTTTATGATTGTCTTGGCTGTTGGTTGTACAAGTGTGAGGGCTCAGTGGGCGCTTTAACCTCTACTTATTGTTGTACTCCTGCTGAAGCCTGTTTGTCATATGAATCCGTTCTGCACGAGACAACAAGGAACTCCAAGCATGTTTTGGCCTCATTGGGCGTCATCAGTGAGGCGTAGCTTGGGTCTCTACTGGTAGTTGATAAGCCATAATGTCACTCTTAACCCCTCTCATACTAGAGCAGTTCAATTGTCTGTGGAAAGCATTCAGTGCTGTCTCTTTGAGCGTACCTTATGAGTGTGGAACATGTACTCAAATATGTAGGGTATGCATTTCTGATTGTTCCCATCATTTATGACCATCGCCGCTGTATCACGCAAATCGCATTCCACTGCATATTAATGGATGGGTACCCAATGTTCTTCCACTGATGGGCTTTGGTTGATCGCCCTGCCATTAACACGTGCATTATCAGTTCACCTACACTACCTTTTATTGGTATACTCACCTTTGATTATAATCATCGGATCCCATGGTTGGTGAAAACCTGTGACCACCTTAATCAAGGCGAAAACCTCTTCAAAAGGTGTATAATTGAATGCAAGTCTATCAGGTGTCCAGTGATAAAGTCGCCTGGGAAATAGATGCCACGGGCCGACATTTCCCCCAAATTGCACCCTCAGGAAAATCAAACACTTTCCTCAAATATTGTAGCATTGGAGTTTATAACAAAAATGATACCCCTCCTAGAATATTTGGGAAAGGTATTATAGGGGTCAGGAAAAAAGTCACCTACCTGGTGACTTTTTCCAGGCAACATTATCACATTGAACCGTCTATCAGACATGTAACATACTCGCCTCCCCAGAATGCACCTGTGTCATGCATCATGCACCTTATACAGGTTCTCATTATGTTGCCCTGACTCAGGTGTCTTTTCAGCTTCCCAGTGAGGTCTCCCTTCCCTAACCCTCTCCCCAGTTAGCATCCAATGGAATTTGTTTTCCAGCTATCTCTTCTCTCATATCTTGCACAAGAGAGGCATACAGTGTTTATTTATCTGTTGATCAAAAAGTGATATGAGCCCAGTTTGTGACCTACCCACTGCCTTTCTGACTTCGGGCTAGCTATCCAGTGACATATTTCTAGATATTGAAATCTGTTATTTTTTAAATTTCCCAAATTTCAAAAGGGAGTCCTTATTAAAGTTCCAATTTTCGTAACTCCCTGCCCCTAATCCTTCCACATTCTGTTTATTATGAGATCTGGTGTAAAATCAGCGTTTCCTGTTGTCATTGTCCGGGAGGATGGCTATGTAGTTGCAAGAAATCTCCTCAAATCAACGCCACAGTACCCCATTTCTCTTTGCCCAAACCCGTGGGGATTTACAGCGAGTTTTAGGAACAACAGACCTTTTTCTGAATCTATTATGAATGGCCATGTCTAATGCAGATCAAGGAAGATCTTGAGTTTAATGGAAACACAAATTGATTGTTTTAGTCCTCACTAGAAAGAAGTTTATTCCTCTGAAACATCTATTGCCCACCGTTGTTACAAGGACTCTGCTTTCAATCATCTGCTCAACAAAGAATAAAGGAATTCAGACTGGTGCGTTGAGTGTGGGATTCGCTCTATAATTGGTCCTTTGTCTTTTAGGTTTCTCTTTGGAGTGCGGATGTTGCAGCGCATGTGAATCCTCAAACAGAAACAGTGCCATAGGCTCATGCTTGATGCCCCTCGGTATCCCAGATCTCTTTCTTCCACCACATGTTCGGTGATGCTATATTCCAGCTGGACATATTACTCCCTCCTCATGTACTCTAGGCATTGGGCCTGCTTTCATCTGGTCCTGGGGCTGACCCCAGACCCCAGTGGCTGGACACCATGCTGATCTTGCCCAGTGCTCAGTGAAAGGTCATAGGAAGGGGCAAAAGAGCTTTATGAGGGTGGCCATAACAGTGGGGCCCATGCTGAAGAGCATTTGGGGTAGAAGAAGGGGCTCCAAGAGCAGCACCCGAGGCCCTTCTCTCTGTATGAACCGACCTCCCGTTCGTTAGTGTAGTGCTACTCTCCTTCAGAGACAGGGATGCTTCCCCGATTTGTCATCACAGCCACCTCCCATATACAGAGGCAGTGCAACCCTAAGTGGCAGTTCTTATTTCTTTCAATCGCCCCCTCCAGTGGCCTTCCCCAGTGCTTCTACGATATGGTGCTCAGTCCTGAGTGCTTCTTCACCCGTAGTGCACCTTGCCAGTGCTTCTTCCTGTCATTCCTCTTTACCCTCACTGCTCCCTCTCCAGTGTTACTCAAAACACAGACTTTCACAAAGATACCCCTATTGGTAACACCAATGGATGTTGTTGGTACAAATTCCTATTGAGCGAGACGATGCAGTTGATAAGCCACATAACATCCAGGACTGTTGCCTAACCAGACCCTTCATTTAATGACCTGTGCCTAATTATGTACAGTATCATCAAGACAGAATGGTATCTATGAGTCTTCCCTGAATTCCCCTTCCACGATGCCCTCGCCCACCAACCACTAACCGCTGAATCCCATCCAGCGAACACCTCGCCCATAGTCGAATGCTGCGATCTAGGCAATATATCATACCTAGCTAAAAACAAGCACTGGAGATGCCAACAGTTTTGTCTTGTATGTAGGCATGGGAAAGGCACTTGCCATGCAAAGCGATAGTGGTATTAACTGGCCATTGATGGTAGCAGGTGCAAAATGGTGCAATTGCCTGGGCATCTAATAGCAGTGCCCCGCAAATGCCTCTGGTGAGTGTCCTCTCTGCCTATGCTCCTGCTTTGGGTTCCCCCATGCCTGCACCCTTTCCATTTTTGTGTTTTATTTTGTAAAATCCCAAGCCTCCTGTGTCCCAGCTCCCTCCACTCCCTCTGCCTGCCGAGATCAGTGCCGAGTGTCCCGCACAGCCCCCCACATGACCGAACATGCCACCAGCCTAGGCGACTACTCTCTGTGCTGAAAGTTCAAGAAGCCCTTTTCCAATACACAGGCTGTGCTAGAAACACCTCTGGTGAGTGCCCTCTCTGCCTCTGCTCCAGTTGGGTTCCCCTGTGCCCGGGTCATTTCTATTTCTGTCATTTGTTTGTAAAATCCACAACCTCCCCTGTCCCACCTCCCTCCAGTCGCTATGCCCGCCAGACCAGTGTGGATTGGCCCGCACAGCCCCCCATGTGAACGATCAGGCCAACAGCCTCAGAGACTACTCTCCGTGCTGAAAGTTCAGGAAGCCCTTTTCTAGTGCCCAGGCCATGCGACTAACCCCTCTGGTGAGTGCCCTTTCTGCCTCCGCTCTGGCTTTGGGGTCCCCCGTGCCTGCTCCTTTCCATTTCTGTTTTTTGTTTGCAAAATCCACAGCCTCCCCTATGCCATCTCCCTCCACTCGCTACGCCCACCCAGACCACTGTGGTTTGGCCTACACAGCCCTCCACTTGAACGAACAGGCCACCAGCCTTGCAGACTATTCTCTGTGCTGAAAGTTCAGGAAGCCCTTTCTAATGCCCAGGCCGTGCAACAAACACCTCAAATGAGTGCCCTCTCTGCCTTTACTAGGCTTTGGGTTCCTCCGTGCCTGCTCCCTTTCCATTTCTGTAATTTATTTTGTAAAATCCTCTGCCTCTGCTGTCCTGCCTCCCTCCACTTCCTCTGCCTGCCCAGACCAGTGCGAATTGGCCCGCACAGCCCCCCACGCGGCTGAACAGGCCACTAGCCTTGGAGACTACTCTCCGTGCTGAAAGTTCAGGAAGCGATTTTACAGTGCCCAGGCCGTACGAAAAACACCCCTGGTGAGTTCCCACTCTGCCTCCACTCCGGCTTTGAGTTCCCGCGGGCCCTCTCCCTTTCAATTACTGTTTTTTTTTTTTTTAAAAGCCCCAGCCTCCCCTCTCCCGCCTCTCTCCACTCCCTTCACCTGCCCAGGCCAGTGCAGATTGGCCCACACAGCTGTCTACTGTGACCCCCCAGGTAAAGGACAACATATTTTGCTACTGTTTGCTGTGCAGTTGTATTTCATACATGATTCACGATACTGGATTGGGATGACTCTGTCAACAGTGCTTCACTGCTCTTGAATGTAGACACACTAGAATGGCACGGATCTAGGTAGCACTGCCTCTTATTTAGACACACTAAAATGTATTGATTCAATGTATGGAACCTACGTGCATTATTGAGCATAGCCAAGATATTGAATCTTAGAAGAAACTTTCAAGGGTATCTAAGATGAATTTCAAGGTAGCCAACATATTGCACTTAGAAGAATTGCAAGGGTAGCCAATGTATTGCACGGTTTATGGTCTTTCAATCGAAAACTTTCCAACGAAAGTTTTTTGCATCGAAATCTATCAATCGAACATGTTAGCATCGAATGCAATTTTTTGTATTTTTTTGGGGGATATCCCCGCCCAAACCCCTGTTTTTTACTCTTACAAACCCACCCCAACGAAAATTAACCCTTTACCTAACACATATATGCATTCGATGCATATTTTTTCAATGGATAGGTTTCAATGGAAAAGGTTTCAATGGAAAGCTTTTCGATGGAAACAATAGATACCGTATTGCACTTAGAAGAATTTCAAGGGTAGCTACTGTATTGCACTTTGAAGAAATTAGAGGGTAGGTTACAAGTGTCTCAGTGACAGAACACCCACTTATCTGAAGAAAAGGCTAAGACGACCCTGTATCTCCCCTCCTCTCCGATCTAACAACTCTAATAGACTTGAGCAGTCTCGCTATAGACTAGCTTTATTTGGCAGCACCTGCTTTGATTCTATCGCACTTCACATGTGGAATATGCTGCCCACTGAGCTTCGTCTTTGCCCTGAAATTTCCTAATTTAAGAGATCTCTAAAAACATATCTCTTTAATTCCATTTACTAAGCTCCTTACTTCTTCCCATCTCCTTTTCTTTTTCTAGACTTCCTGCTTCCCCTCCTACATGCTGCGCACTGAGGCCCACGGGCAAGTTGCGCCCTATAAAACATATTTAACATTAACATTAACATTAGGCAAAGTATTGCACTTAGATGAATATGAGGGTAGAGAATGTATCACACTTAGATGAATTTCAAGGGTAGCCAATGTATTGCACTTAGAAGAATTTACAAGGGTAGTCAAAGTATTGCACTTAGAGGAACTTAAGGGTAGCAAATGTATTTGCACATAGAAAAACTTGATGTTAGCCAATGTATTTGCACATAGACAAACGTTTCAGGGTAGTCAATGTTTTGCACTGAGAAGAATTTGGAGGTAGAGAATGTATTGCACTCACATAAAGTCAAGGAGAGACAATTGTATCGTACTTAGACGAATTTGAGGGTAGCCAATGTATTTGCACCTAGAAAAACATTTGTATCAATGTATCAACTTTTGTAACAATGTACTAGCCACACCTGCTCCTGCTCCCCTCCTGCATACCCCCAAGTACCACACATGCCCCAGGGACAGCCAGACTACACACACAGCACACATCCAACACAACAGACACTTGCAAACAACTAACAATCCCAGACACTGGTCCTTACCCCTCCGGATACAATAAGCCAGTGCACACAATCAAACCCCACTTAGAAAGTCGACACACACATATGCCAGTTCTTCCTGGTTCCACAAGAATCAACAAAAGAGCACAACCTCTGTCCTATGCCTCTTGCCTCACTAACCCACCCCACGTTCTTTCCTACAGAGCCACGTGAGTGCCTGGAGACCATGCTAATGGTAACAGTGCGCAGTATAAGTCAACTTACCATAACATAACATTTACACAAGCCAACACATTTGGCTTTACCAACACTTGTTTTAGACAGGACTTCAATGAAGGACATGCAGTGTGCTTATAAATCGAGTGTCTGAGGCAAACCTGGTTCAGACATTTGTATTGTACCAGAAGCATTTTTACAATTCCAATTATGCTATTAAGTCTCAGAAGAATGGCAGGCACGTCAAGCACAAAGTTTGATATTAAGGCTTGATTAAAGCAAGCTCAAACAGTTCCCATGAGGAGGGGTTTGAGGTGCGGAGGGACATGCACTGGGTGGGAAGGGCCATAGGGATTATCATGGACCGTCAATGGGTGGGCAAATAATCAAACAACGGCAACAAGCTGTGTGCCTCTCTTCATATACGATTTAACGCTGTCTGTACTCTAATGCAATAGTTTCAGATTATAGGTGTTGCAAGCTACACCTAATGGCACAAACAAAAAATTGCATGTGGCAATTGCATTTCGCAGCTCTAGTCAGGAACAGGCCTACTGCCAGCCTTTCTATTGCATACTAGTATTTTGTTGTAAATAAGTGTTTTTGTGAACCAAGACCCCAACCAGGAATTCTTTCACTGTTACAAGTTGGAATATCCAGGGTATAGCTAGATCTCTTTTTGACAGAAGCACAAAAATGCAGTCTTTATATGAAATGTGATGGTCCATGATATTGCATGATATATGTCTACCGGAAACCTGTACTGATAAAGGAAATTGCCATGCCTTCCCAGGGGGCACAGAGAGTTCATTTTCAGAACCATAAAAAGTCACAAAAGGGCAAACACTCTATGTGTACAAGCAAGAAATAGTAGAGTGTCTCATTCCCACCTCCAAAAAAACAGCTCTTCCTATATTTAGACCCAGCTATCTAAAGAATTACTGCTAATGCAATCAGATATGTACCTGTGTGCACTTTACATGCCCGCCGAGGACTATGGCTGCGTTGACACAGACTATATTATTAAGATACAATCTGAAGTTATTAGGTTTCAGGAATAAGAGTAAATCACCCTCTATGGGGATTATTCATGCGTGTACATGTTCAGACCAGTACAAAAGTATTCTCTGAGAAGATACCCTACCAGGATAGCTCACTTACACACGGACATGACCACAGCCCTAACTCAAACGGCAAAAGGTTATTTAAACTGTGCAAATCCTGAATCAGGGGAGCAAAGGTGATACCCTTTGAACAATTACATTTTAATTCCATCTAGGGCAGCAGGGCAATCAATTATGATCTCACTGATTTAGCCCACTGAAATAAACAGATTCATTTTCAAAGGCCAATCGCCACTCTCAGGCCATTGCCAACTAGTTCTACACATTGAAACATCCTTGAATAACCGAATAGGAGCAACCCCTCTAAAGAGCCTTTTCAATTCCTCCACTCCATGTTTCACTTGACATATCAGAGTAAAGACAAATGCATGTCTACTCTTTATTCCAACAAACTAAGATGGCCAGTGCATTCCTGAATAAAACCTAGAACAAGGCCCCAGCTCACACAAGCCAAACTGTCAGAGTTGTAAATGAAATACTCATCAGGGCAGCAAAACAATCACGTATTGTATAAAACACAATGCTCAACTGGGTACATGGTTTGTAAAGAACTTTAAAAACCGGAAACAAAATCTTAAGGCCTGGTTACGAGTTCGGTACCTTGGTTAAAAAGTGGTGTCAATTACTTTACTGCCATTTTTTTGTGGTAATGGAATTACCACTACTTTTACTGCACCACCGAATTCCGAGTTTGGAGGTAAAGTGGATGATTCGGCTCATCCAAAATACAGCAGATTTGCTGCATGGTTGGACTGCTCATGTTAAATCTTCCAAAACTCTCCATCGAAGCCGACATACTCCAATAACATGGTTTTACACTACCCTACCGCCACTCCTAATCCCATGGTAATGCCATGGCACTGAGTGGCAGTGATGGTAAATGAGTTTGGTGGTAGATTGGCAGATTTACCACCGATTTACTGCCAAATTTGTAATGAGGCCCTTAGGATGTTGTCCCATCTAAAATACAATTGGGTCATTATGGGTTTCCCGGTTTCCCGCCAGTAATTTCGGCGGGATACTGGGAAACAGACATACCATTACCGGCACCTGATATCCCGGTATTACCGGGATATCACAGGTGCCGGCAACATCAGTCATTCCCCATTCCATGGAGTCCCATAGGACTCAATGGGGGGAATTGCTGGTATTTCCAGCACCAGTAATATAGGTGTCAGAAATACTGGCTGTTTTTTGGCTACGGGCCTGATTTGCCTCCAGCTCTTGGCTGGAGCATAGTCAGTCAACCCCCGCTGGCAAACGTAGGTATGACGGTCAAGAAACATGCCAGTATACGGAAATACCAGCACTTTTTTTTCTGGGTCAGCATGGTCTTAATAAGGACAAATGATTCAGTAAACCCAGAGCTATGCACAATATTCCTCTGCATACTCAGGGAATCTAATCAACAATAAGGGACACACCGGCTCAGATAGCTGCTGCAATCAACAGCAGATCTTTTTGAGAGCTATGTGTAAGTTTAAATCAAAGAAGAAACATGATTTAGTTATTAATAATGGGCAGATATGAACAGGCTGTTTTAGCAATGTATACAAAGCAACGCCAACTGAAAACATCAAAGGGGGGCAGGTGCAGGAAAATGCACTGGCTGAATTTCCTGGAGAGAATTATTAAAGGCCACTAAAAAGACAGTGTGCACATTCTATTGTGACTGTGAAAACATTGACTATTCATTGTAGACTTGAGGGTTTAGTAGGTTGTGCACCTGCTATACAGATTTGTGTCATTTTCTGATTGGAGATTTGTAGCCTGTGTATGGTTGGCTCATCTCTTCAGCCTTCGCAGTTTGATAAAAACATGTTATATTGAATTGGGGTTCAAATATATTTGTGTTTATTGTGTGCACTTTATGCAATGATCATGAAAGTATCCCCAATTGCCCTTTCATACTAGCTGTGGAGCAATTTGATGTTTATGCAGGTATTAATTGTAAGACTTTGTGATTATTTCTTGTTTTAAGACATTTGCACAATCAAAGGTTATTAGACATTTGCCATTGTGTTGTGTAGAAATATACCTTTGTATTTTAACTCTAATGTACAGTTCTTTACAAATGCAACATTTTGCTCAATTGTTCAGGCAAGATCTTTAAGTCGGTCACAGATATTGTCGAAAATCCTACACACTAGCAAGTCGATAGTTAAGTCATGGTGCAGGGGTCCACTTCATCACCTCTTCTTTCGATAAATGTTTAAAGCCATTACTAACCTTCGGGGACATAATGACATGAAATGTTATACTTATTTAGACGGCACCCAGTCTTCCTGTGGCCAAACATTAGTATCTTACAAAGACTTACAAGGTGGCCACCTCCTCTACTCCTGCTGAACCCAGACAGAGGGCGGTTGGAGCCTCAGTCTCTTGTCCTGTCTCAGGGGTCACCTTCTGCTGTGGTCCCACTGCTCTTGGGCAGATGGATGCTTTGGTGATCTGCCAGACCTTTACCTCCTAGGTGTGTTCCCAATTGTTTGCTCAGGGTTTCACTTGCCGCAATGTCTTATTGACCATGATGTGGTTTGATGGAGAAGCGCAGCGCTGCTCCTAACTATCCACTTCTTCCATCGGTAGTATCTTCCGGGCTTGCCTCCCTTATTCTGGCTCATCCTAGTCTCTCCTTCAGGGTCGCTTTTGTTACTTCTGGTATTCTCATCTCATTTATCTCTTGGGCCCACTCCTTCTCCTTGGTTTCCACTTCACTCCTCTGCTGTCATCAAGAGTCTTCTTGGTCTCAATTACTTTCTCTCCCTTTATGATCTCCTTCTGGTGTATTATTCAAACCACTCTCTTTGTCTCTATGGTCTCTCCTGCTGCTGTCACCTTTTCAACAATCTATGTATCCTGTGTAACCTCATACTCTTGACAATGACCTCTTCCTACTTACCACTAGCTACCCCTCGCTTCCTTCTCCCGGGCAGTACCCTTCTCTCTGCCTTCCCAGATAATATTTCTCTCCTACCCAGCACTCCAAAATCTTGCAGCTGTTGCATGCTCTCATCTACTTCTCAAATGTTATGCTTCCATCCACAACACTCTTCCAGAACTGACAAAATTGCTTGGTTTGGATGCCTTTTATCTGGTGACTGCTCCTTTCCTTGGATGGGCTCCAGGATGACAAGCTATGGGCTGTGAGTTGTGCTATTCTTCCATGGATTCATATGATTGGGGCCAGGTGGTCTCTCGGGGAGCTGGCCTAGAGTTCTATAGGAGTCAGCTGACATTTTGGATTTCATACTGGCCTCTGCTGCATTCCAAATTTCATCCTCTTCCTCTGTGTTTGCCTTCTACAGAAACCCTGGATAAGTGTAGGGTGCAATCGGTTGCTCTCCTGAGGGTTTAAAAGGGCTCAAACATTTTTCTATACCCAGAGACTGGGACTTAATAGAGTGAGCTTTTATTCCTCTTACACATGCTGGTTTTATATTGTACTTAATTGTTCTACTTCACAGTTTCATTGTGCGTGGCATTATGGGGGAGGGAGTGCACCTGAGTTCTCAGGTGGAATTGTTGTGGGTCGAGATGCTGGGTAGGTTCCAGAGTGGGAGGCGGTTGCAGAGGAGATGGAGGTTGGTGGCCCGCATTTACCCATGTACTGCACGTTAAGTGTATATTAATACATATGTATTTGACTTACCTCCCATGTGTCCTTGTTTTAATAGTGGCAAATTGGGCTTGGGGGCCCCCAGACCATCATTTCATTAGTGGTGACTGAGGGACATCAAGTGCTATTGCGGTGCCCAGCGGATGCTACACTCAGTGGATCTGGATTGCAGCCACAAACTCTAGCCACTGGGCAGCCAGTGCGCAGCATGCTGCAAAGTTCGTTGAGGTGGACCTGATGTACCCAGGTCGGTCTCAGAGACACCGAAGGGCTAGTTGTGCAGAGGCACAAGACACAGTGCCTGGGGAGTGTCGGCTAAGCCAGTGAACACAGACCAGCGCGGAGCAGCATCTAAAGCTTTGCCTCATCACAGTGCGGAGTCGGGGGAAGGCCGTTACTTCGGCCAATCGTGTGCGCGCATTTCACTGCGATGGCCATTTCTGATTCATGCTCATGCCAGGACATCTCTATCACTAGCAATTGAGCAACCATTCGACGATCAGGTGCGGCATTGGCCATCTTAGAGTCAGGCGTATATTCCCATGAGGTGGTCATAGGAAGGTCAGGCACAATTACTAGGATTGGAATTTAAGATGAGAAAGGGAGGAATTAACATTTAGGAAGAGAGTGTTTCAGCCAATACATAAATAAATAACATTTGATTACATTCCATAGAGATGATACACTTACCTCCTCAATTTCAAGCGAATCCTGGAGAAACTGTGGTACAATGGGAAACTTGGAAAGATAACTTCCAAGATTATGTGCTAGCAATATATGGGCCATCCTTTAGCATCGATCAGAGGCATGCTCTTCTGATGTAGTCTTGGCTTCAAAGAACGCAGGATTTTGAAACGTTTGACAGAACCTGGAGTAGCTTCCCCAGAGTGGATGGTAAGGGTCACAGTGGTGGGGAAAGACTAGTTGGCTATTCACTTTGAGAAAAAGTCCAGCATCATTTTGGAAATGCAATACTTTGGCACAGCGGAACAGGCTGAGGGGGAGAAGACTGAGGATGTTATTACTGGCTTGCACGAATTGGCTAATAAATACAACTTTGGGGCAATGTACAATGAGCGGCTACGTTATCAGTTTATGCTCAATGTGAGAGAGAATACAATATGAGAGAAGATATGGATAAAGGGGGATCCGAGCTTGGATGAAGTTCTGGATCACATGATGGTATGTGTGACAGAGTTAGAAAATAAGGAAGTTCGAATTGGGAAAAAGTATGAGCGGTCAAAAAGGATCAAAAGAAGGCTGCAATGTAGAAAGTGGCTGCTCAGCAGAGGAATGAGCCTCCAAAGAAGGCGGGTGCTGCAGCAAAAGAAGCAAGGTTTAATTAAAAGTTGTTTTAGGTGTAGTAGCATCTTTCACTTTGCGAATTTAGAGAGATGTGGGGTGCTGAAAAGTGACATTTATCCCAGTACTGCAAGTATTTGTCTCACGGGACTGTGCAAGAAATTGGTGAGTTGCCTGATGAGGATGAAGCTGATGGCGGACAGTACTCATGTATGGAAAGAGTTAGTTTGTTGGTCAACCAAGTTGGTTTCAAACACAAGAAACAAGGGAGGCCCACGCAAAGGTGAAAGTCAATGGGGCTGAGATTTCTATGCTTGTGGACACCGGGTCAGACTATACTATCATTGAAATTGATCTATGGGAGGAGAAATTTCATGGATTCCAGTTGGATTCTCTGAGAGTAAAGGTGAATGCCTAAGGCGGGTTCGACATAGAAATTGTAGTGGTTTTCAGAACGTTCTTGGAGTGCAAGAGAAAGAAAACTGTCGATAAAGTATATATCTCAGAAAGAGGAGGTAATCTCTTAGGATGGTATGAGCAGAGAGAGATGGGGATTGAGGTTGATAACAGACTGCCTGGTCATGTGGTGGTGGTGAGTCAACAGGATAGTCCAGATGAACAGAGCAGTGATATTTTGAGGCAAGAATTGGGATTTCACAATGGATATCATCATGAGATTAAAAATAAAAAAGCACAAGTGAGAAATATTCCCATTTCTTTGAGAAAAGAGATAAAAAAGGAGATCAACAAATAGTTGAAAGATAGTGTGATTAGGGTTGTGGAGCCCTCAGAGTGGGCTTCATCTGCGGTGGTGGTCCAAATAAGCCATGAACAGGTGCAGCTATAAGGGGACCTCAGAGGTCTCAACAAGGCGGTAGTTGTGGATACGTTTCCTCTACCAAACATTGGTGAGTTGGTAAGTTTAGCTGCAGGTGCTAAGGTATTCAGTACGCTTGACCTGGCCTCGACATATCATCAGGTTGAGTTACATCCGGATTCAAAAGATAATACCACCTTTGTCACACATGAGGGGAGTTACAGATTTAAAAGAATTTCCTTTGGACTATTGTCAACTGCCTCTTTCTTCCAAAGGGTGAAGCATGCGCTATTGAAAGATGTCAAGGGCATTTTGTATTTCCAAGATAATGGGCCTCATTACAACTGTGGCGGTAAGGCAACAACGGCACCGGTAGTGCTGCGGGCGCTGTTGTTACCTTGCTGCCATATTACAAGTTGTCCTCACGGGGGCCGCTCTGCACGCCTGGTGAGACCAGGCATGCAGAGCGGCACCTGCGAGCAGACCTGGATGGTAGCAATGGTACCGTTATGAATGGTACCGCTGATACCATCCTCCCCATTCCCATTGAGCCCTATGGTGGCTCAAATGGGAATGGGGATGTACCGGCTCCAGGTCCCGCGGAAGGGATTACCAGGCCTTCCAAGATCGGAATGGCCCGGTAAGTCCCCTTTTGTGGGGACCCAGAGCCGGACCCGAGTTTGGGGCTAGCCATGCCCTTATTAAGGGCATGGCTACCTCCAAACACGTAATGAGGCCCAATGTTTGATTACAGGGAAAGATGTGGTGGAACATGATCATCGTCTAGCATTGGGGTTGTGGGTTTTGTCTAATTCTGGGCTTACCCTTAGGAAGGAAAAATGTCACTTCCATGTGCCCTCAATAGATTATTTGGGACATAAGTTGTGTGAGCAGGGAGTGGAGACTAAAGAGGTATTGGTTTCAGCCATAGTGAAAGTGGAACCACCTAAAGACAAGAAAGTTGTGTTGTCATTTCTTGGGCTTGCAGAATACTACTGCAAATGTATTAGGTACTTTGCGGACAGGTGCAATGCTATCAGGGAGCTGTGTAAGAAGGGCTATCTATTTGAATGGAATAAAGTGTGCCAACAGGAATTTGAGGATATCGAGGGTGCCATTGCTAGGGCACCCGCATTGGGCAGTTTTGACACTGTGTGCAAAACGTTTGTGATGATTGATGCAAGTGATTCCAGTTTTGGGGCGCTTCTGATACAGAACATAAATGGTGTTGAGAGGGTCATAGCCTTCACCTCACGAGTGCTGAGAGGGGCTGAATTTAAGTACTCAGTTATCGAGAATAAGACAGCGTGATTGGGCAGCAAGAACATGTAAGGCTTTCCTGTGGAGTGTGATATTTATGTTTTCTTCCGATCATAAACAATTGGTGGGTGTGTTTCTGAATAAAGGTCTTGAGGCAGTTTCTAGAAGGATAATGAGGTGGGTCACCTCGATGCAGGGGCTCGAATTTTTGGTAAAATATGTGCCAGGGAAATAAAATATTATTGCAGATTACATATTGAGAAGGAGCTATGTGGTTTCAGAGAAGGAACATGTGGAGGTTAGTGAAATGGTTTAGGATCAGGTTTTTCTCAGTCTGTGAGGGGACCATCATGGATAGAGAGTGGGCAGAAGCTGCGGATTGGTTGTGGAAATTCAGAATTTTGCGGATTTTGTCAGGACAGGTTGGAGGGAGTGGTTACCTATCGATGGGCTGGTGTGCTGTCACAAAGTCATAGATGAGTTGAGTGTAGAGGGGGAAAACGTGTGTAAAGCTGGGCAGTTGGTTCTGCCATTGGGAATGAGAAGAATTTTGGAGATGGCTCATAGGGGATATTTGGGGATGACTAAGACCAAAGGGATGTTGAGGGGAGATTATTGGTGGCCTTGGGCTGGACGGTGAAACTGAGGGACCATTTAGGAATGTGTGGTGTGTCGGTCAGCAGATAAGATTCTGAGGAACTTTGATCAGCCATTGAGTCACATTGAATTGCCCATTGAGACTTGGGAATTTGTGAAATTGGATATCTTGGTTCCTACTAATGGGGCAAGAGGGCTGAAGAAGTATGTTATCATGCTGCTCGATTTTTTGCCAAATAGGTTGAGGTACATACTGTGTGCGAGGCAGACTCCAGGGCTGTAATTCAGCTTTTGGACAATGTGTTTTAGAGGGAAGGGTTTCCCAGGAAACCTTTGACAGATAATGGAGTCCAAATGACTTCGGGGATCATGGAATCATTTCTTGAGAGCATTGGGGTGGCACATCATCAAACCTTGTTATATCACACAGTGACCAATGGTGCGATTGAGAGGTTCAATTGCACACTCATGAAAGGTATCAGGATGGCTGTCAATGCTGAGCAGACCTGGGAGGAGCGGGTGGGCAAGAGAGTGTGCACTAACAGATTAGCCCCACATGCCACCACTGGTTTGATTCATTTGAGGCTCTGACAAGAAGAAAGCCACAGAGAGGGACTAAACCGCCCTGTTTGGGTAGGTCAGGTGTTGTTGAATGTAATCAAAAGTAGTTAAGAAAGGGAGTGCGTGCCAGTGGGTTGCGAATGAAGGAGAGGTATGGCAGGAAAAATCATGTGTGGAGTGGATAGTGGGGTGTGGGATGTAGAGTGTTTGTGCAAAGGCCCAGGAGGGTGCCAAAATGTGAGCCGAGGTTCTGGGGCCAGAGAGGGTGACCAGAAAATGTGACAAGGCAGGGGAGTTGGCAGATGGGTGCATTTGGAATAAAGGAAGGTTGGCTAGAAGGGAGAATGTGAGTTTTCATTGGGGTGGTGTTGGGACCTGGCCATGTTGATTCTGCATTTTGTGTGTTCGCGCGGGAAGGGGGAGGTAGGTGTGTTATGTTGTACTTTACAGTTACATTGGGTGTGACATCATGGGGAAAGGGGTGCACCTGAGTTTTAGGTGGAATTGTTGTGGGTCAAGATGCTGGGTGGGTTCCAGAGTGGGGGGCGGTTGGAGAGTGAAGTGGAGATGAGATGGAGATTGGGGGGCCCCGTTCCCCCATGTACTGCATGGCAAGTGTATATTAGTAAATACGTGTTTGACTTAGCTCCCAGGCATCCTCGTTATAATGATTGGCTTTTACTTCCAAGGGTGTTTTCTGGTCCATAGGGTTATACTGCTCCCCAATGGGGTTATTAATGGCACTCTGTGACAAGCACCCTTCCTCGTAAGAGCTGCCTCGTCACACATAACGGTGTGGAATGTATTGTTTAATTTTCTTTTTGATGAAGACTCGCCCAATCCTGAGAATCACTTTAAATGTGAGTCAGAGCATCTCGAAGGCTATCCTGCCTCCAATTGGGCGCCAGCACAGGGTGATTTGTGCCAGAGAGATGTTTTTCTCTGTGTCCCATTCTGAGTAGAAGCCTTGTTGCCCCATGTGGCGCTCTCTGTAGTGTTGCTAAATAAATGCACTGGTGCTCTCAGGTAGAGGCCATTAGCATAGTCCAATCTAGATAGACTGACATTAACTATGGCCGCACAGTTCTGCAGAAGACAAGAAATGGGAAGATTTTCTCAAGCATGTTGAGGTGTGTGGAGGCCTGTCTGGCCACAGCTGTTCCCTATAATTCAGTGATAGGTTTGCATCCCTGTTGAAACATAGATTCTTAACCTATGGAGCTGGACAGAGTTATAGAGGAGAGATGTTAACTTCAGGAAGGTAAACATTCTTTCCACGGATGATTTTGATCAAGAGGAAATTGTTTTTTTCTGGATTTAGCAGGAAGTTGTCGAATGGTGCCCAGGAGCCTATTTTGTGGATCAGTTCAGCGATTTTACTGTCTGGAAGTCTCAAGATCATGTACATGCCACATATATGATTGTGACATGAAACACTGAGAGATCTAAAAAAGGAGGGCAGGGGTGATAGATACAGAGGGGAACTCTGGGGCACACAAACAAGCTTTCCTGTGGGTCTAATGTGTGAGGATGCATAACCATCTCTTGTGTTCGGTTTTAATGGAAGGACATCAGTCCAGAATATGTATTTGAACTGCACAAAGCATGGGATGTTATCAAGTGCAGTGCTTTCCCATTATGTCCCTTTATGAAAGTACGTACATTATGACAGTCTCCTTTATGTTTGTGGTGATGCATGAAACTGGAAAACAGCAAAAAACGATGTCACTTGGTTTGACCAGGAATTAACAAATCACAGTCGAAGGAAAAACTGCCTATCACTCATTTGTGTACTGTTCCCATTGCATGCCTCAAGAAACTCTTTTTTCAATCCACAGGAAAACCATTCACAACTGTTTTCGCCACTGACGCAGATGACCCGGCAACACCCAACGCACAGCTCTTCTACAGCATCTTCCGACAGATCCCAAACACAAACAACGTGATGCTTTTTCAAATTAACAACGCGACGGGACAGATCTCCACCACTGCAGAAGGTGGGTTCAAAAGCACAAGATGAAAGAGCAAAGCACTCATGCTGACGAACATCCATAGATTACATTTATCCCAGATTTAAGAGGGCTTAGCTATTGAAAGTGCTTTGGGAGCACTCACGTCGTGCTAAATGTGCTTTCTGCTGTGCCAGTTCAGGTGTGTTCTGCCTATGTAGGTCTGGCCCTATGCTGCACTATCTTCAATGCAATGGTGTTGCTGATGACTGCAAATCAGAGCCAACCTGTTGGGTTTATTTTGCAGCAGACGCCCATTGTTAAGCGTGACATCCTTAGCAAGATGTTGTGTTGAAAGTTATACTGAAGGTTCAATATTTTAGGACTTACAGATGCATGAAAAAGCTAGTAAGGTGACCCACAAGAAATTACACATAGTGACTTTAGAACTTCAACTTACCTTGGATCCATTCTTCTTTTCCTGCCCCAAGTGTTAGGTTTATGTGTATTATTTTTAAACAGAAACACAATATAAATAGTAGATGTATGTATGTTTTCTATGTTTATTGCACACTCGGTTGAATCTGGGCAGGGGACAATCGCATGACACAACATAAAACTGCTTCTGGATGTATAAGAGCCTGGTCACGAGACTCGCACCCTCTTAGGGAACAATACGCTGCCACCCCAAAATAGATTCAATGATATGTACGATACAACCTCATCAAAACTATCATCACAATGAGAAAATACTGAAACCGCTTTCTTTTAGCGTGGCCCACGCTGCAGACACAGGTCGACTACATCTCCCCGGTGCCAAGTTGCATGGGCCAACAAGCATAGTCAGAAAATACAAGATGGCGGACTGGCTTATTTAAGTCCCATTCCCGCCACTGCCCGGATCACATGATGAAACACACACCACAGCTGAGCAAGTAAAACAACTACAGTCTATCCAATCACCTTCCAGTAATATTTGGAAAATATACGTGATTGCCCTAGAGTGTGAATGGACACCAGGGAAGGACCCACTCAGGTATTAAAGGGATGTTCCAGGAGAGGGAGGTGTGCACATTTGGAGAATGTGGCAGAAAGAGTTTAGAACAGGTTGGCGATTTGAGAAGGAGGCTGTGGAAGGATTTGAACAAGAGACTGCAAAGAGCAGAGGTGGCTGGAGACAAGAGAGGTAGGTGGCAAGAGGAGAACCTCAAAGCGTGGTAGGCGGCAGATCACAGGAGCTTGCATAAGAAAGACAGCAGAAAGTGGTAGGAGGGAGACTAAAGAAAGGGAAAGGAGGAAGACCACAGGAGATGGCAGAGAATCACTAGTAGTAGAAGGCAGGACAAAAACAATACTGGTCAAAAACATCAAATGGTGATAGGCGGGAGATCACAGGTAATAGAAGAAAGGTAACAGAAAGTGGTAGGAGGTAGAACACGAGAGGTGGTAGGGGCAAGATCACAGGAAGTGGCAGGAGGAAAAAAACGAATGTTGCTAGGAGGAAGAAAGAGAAAGACATCAGAAGATGGTCGGAGGGTGACCATAGGTGGTTGCAGGAGGAAGACAACAAGAGGTGGCAGAAGGAAAACATCATAATGTGGTAGAGGGAGACCACTGGTGGTGGTAGGAAGAAAACCTCAGGAGGTGGTTCGAGAGCGATATCAAGAGGAGGCTGGAGGAAGAAATCCAGAGGTGGCAAGTAGGAGACCTCAGGAGTTGATATGAGAAAGAGATCAAGAAGACACTGAGAACAAAGAGAGAACCTGAGGGACTAGTAAGGTGGTAGCTAGAGAGATAGTATAAAGGAACAAGAGGGCATGTATTGCTCAAGGCAAGGGGAAGGGACAAGACCATGATAGGAAGGGATATCATTTAGGGATTGAGGAGAGAAGAGCATGTGGCGTGGTTTTGGGAGGAGAGGCAGGACCAGAAAAGGAGCAGAGAGGTGCTCCAGAGGGTAACATTCTCGACCCTCGGAAGCAACAGTAATAAGACCCTTTTAAATACCCCTGTGGGGCTGGGGCGCTAAAACTCCTGTGACTGCCTACCAGTGGAAGTGAAATGCCAGATGTATCTCCAGTGTGGCGGAGAGCCAGCAACATTTGCGAAGCCTCTAGGAACGACTGGGGGCTCCTTTCCCTCCAGCAAGCAGCGACCAGCTGGAGGACTTTTTGGAAGACGAACCACAGAGACTGAGGGTGATGGAGAGCTAACCTGGAATTTGGTGAGCCTTGCAAAAAAGAGTGGGAAGTTTTTCTTTGTTGAATGAGAGCTTTGGGGAAGGCCAGTTATAGTGGAGGAAAAACACATATTTGCCTAAAATCCCAGAAAAAATTACAAAAGTAATCTAAAAAGTAATGTACACCAGACAAGAAGTAACATAATTTGTTCTGGGGCAGGCACAGCTGGGAAAGCGAAATTCAAACAGAATGTAGAACAGAACTGCATGAGCAGCACTGTCAAAGAAATGCCTAAAAAAGAAAGTAAGCGAGCCTCACGGGGGTATATGTGTGTGAGACGCACACTTACATGGAGGACCCCTGCATCTAGCATAGTTGCAGTGGAGAGGACACTACCAGATGTAGACAGACATCTTACTGGCTGTTGAAGATACTCAGCTGATATTGCCTGTCTTTTAGGCCTCAAGCAGCTGGTCTTTAAATCTTTAAATTGCCTCTCTAGTGCAGTTGTGCACATTCCAACTCTGGGCAGCGTTATTAGTTTGGCGGTGCAGGAAAAGTGGTGGGAAAAGTGGCAGTTATTCTGCAGCAAAGCAGATGGATGAGTTTTCCCTATCTCTCGCCCGCTCACCGTTGTCATACTGGAATCGCAGGAGAAGAGTTCTTTATGGGACCCCATCTGTTGTCCCTATACCACATCAATTGAATGACAGACAATATGCACTCAAGGTGCCATATCGAATATACCCTCATACTGAAAGTGTGGAAGGAGGTCAGCATGCACCATTGGGCATCATGTAGCGCTGAGTGAAATCTGATGAGGGCAGTGTGATTTCATGAAGAAGATATATGCGGAAATACAGAAACAATATGAAAATGCTTAAGAGTGACAATGTAACTTCAGTGACAAGAGAGCCATGTATGAAATGATAAAGTAATCATATATACAAAGAAGATGAAGTAATTTGCTGACCAATACATGTAAATATTCAGTAGTAAAAGGTAGGTTAGACGTATACAAGGTTGCTATATAGTAAAATATAACGTGGCTGTCACGACCCCTGACCCACAACCCCACTGGCATGCCCACATGCCAGGTAGGGCCAGACTCGGGGTTCAATTGGGGTCTCAGGGGCCTTGCACCATCTTCCTGGACTCTCCTGGAGTCAGTCCTGGCGCCTTTGGCGGCAGGCTCATGTGCAGAATAGAGAACCTCCTTGAAGGGACTACTTTTTCTGCGTGGGCCTGCAGCCAACATGAAGGCACCCACACAGTCTAGTACCTAAGAACCAGACTGTGCGGTGCAGTGTTTTCGGGTGTGGTAGCCGGACTACTTTACATGGACTACTTTACAGAGGGCTATATAAACCACACCCAAGTTACAGAACGGGCTTCATGTTATTCTGCAGCCAGCAGCGTAACGCTCATCGTGTCCAGCGACCTGATACCGGTGATCCTTGAACAACGGACCTGCAGAGGAGACAAAGAACATCATTATTAGTCTCTACTTACCTGCGAATTCCTTCCCGCTTCTGTTCGTCGTTCTTCCATCCTTCTGCTGCTCCCGATGACCCATCCAGTCATCAGCAGCTTCGGGGCACCACGAACGCACCAGAATGAAGCAACCTAAAGAAAGAGGGAGAGAGGAAGACAACGTTAAAAAACAAGTCAAGTACGGCGCTAGCCGCAGTCATCACGAGAACCTCACCTGGTTGGGCACTTCTCAGCCGGCATCATTCCGGAACACATCGCACGCCAGGAAAGACCACCGCGACCTGAAAAGGAAGAAAGAGTACAGGGTAGCAAATAAAGGACAAAATAGTGCCGCACTTGACGCATTACATACCAAAATTGCAGTACGCTCTTGCGTCCTCCATTCCGGCAAGAGTCCGATTCCAGCTGCGCACTTCTGAACCTCCGCTCACCTAAGGGGGGAATAAGAAAAGACATTAATCACAAGAAAGAAAGGCAAGGACATGTAAAGACTGCAGCAATCAGACTTACCTGCCTTAAAAGACAATTTAATGGGCTTGCACCAGTGAAGTTAACATGATCGCTCAAGCCTGCCAAAAACTACGCACCCCTGCAGAGAAGGCAGGACGGAGAGCACGCCAGACATTACTACAAGGTGAGGAGAGGGCCATCGGGTCAAACCCAGGGCAGGTGGGAGGAGACTGAATCTGATCCTAATTCCAGTCCTCCTGTGCTTTCAGGCCCGACTTCCATTGGAGGCACCATCCGGGATCGGGAAGGGATCCAGGGCGAACCCAGCAACCAGGGCCGAGTGGCATCCCTGTGGATACCAGGTGAGCGTAACAGTGGCTAGGACTGCCATGATAGGAAAATGGATGCCGGCTTGTGTTAAGACTCAATTCAGCTACCTCAGAGACAGTCCAGGGATGCAGAGTCAGGAGACGTTGCAGAAATAGCTTTGTCTTCAGAATAAATTGGAATCTATGTTGGCCTGGCATCGATGGTGCTATTTTAAGGAATAATTGCCAGGCACAAAGGGAGGTAGACGGATAAGCCATGCACGTATTTCTTTTAGATTAAATAAGAAGAAAACATTTGCAAGATTTGCAAGTATTGGACAATTAACAGTAAATAAGATGGAGTGAGCAACTCTCTAGAGGCCAAGAGGAGCAAGAACACCCGGCATAATTAAATCAAGTAGCACTAAATAAGAGGGTGAAATTGACAAATTTGCAGTCTCTTCACATGTGATTCAGATGTCAAAAACAAGGGCTATTCAATAAGCTTCGGATGAAGATAATGATGTGCTAACACTCCTTCGAATGTCCTCGAACAGAGAGCAGGCAACAAGGTCAACTACAGATGGGAAACTTTGGCTTATGGATGGACTAATTGGAAAAATGGGGAGTAATCTGATGTGACTCGAGTACCTGCTAATGCCAACCAATCAGAGGGTCTATTGGGCAACGAGCTATACAATATTGCATAGACCAATTCACTGCCATTTTCTCGGCTATAATCAGTATTATACGTATTAAGAGGTAGATCGAGGTGTGCCCTAAAGATAAGGGGCAGCCAATGATGTACTAACCCCTATTTATACCATATGTTCATATGTTCCCTTAGCCAATCCTTCCCTTTAATAGGTTTTGTAGTTTGCCACGTAGGGTGACATAGATGACGCATATTGGGCTATATAACCTCTGTACAATCAAGGGTGTGTGTGAGTGTGCAAGCATCAGTCTGTTGTTCGCCAGTTCACACTGCTTTATTGAACTGAGAATAAAGTAGTATTTTGCCATATGTTTGGAGTCTGTCAGTTATTTGGTCTGAGATCTTTATTGGTAATTCCATCTAGCACAAGAGACGCTTCAAGGTGATAGAGCACAATTCCATTACTGCCACTTTTCCTGCACCACAAAACTGCAAGTTTGCCAGTGGGAGTTCACTGATTTACCTCCTGCCAAGAGCTGGAGGTAAATCAGACCCTCACCGGCAAGAAACAGCCAGTATTACCGGCACTGGTATTACCAGTAGCGGTAATACAGGCAATTCCCTGCATGGATTCCTAATGGACTTCATGGAATGGGGAATGACTGCCAATGTCAGCACCTGTAATATCTCAGTAATACCAGGATATCAGGCACCGGTATTGGTAGGTCCATTTGTCGGTATTCCGCCGGAATTACCGGCAAACTTATAATGAGGCCTTATGTCTTCTGTATATGTCATCCTGCTGCCCACAATGTAGAATGCAGCCACATTAACCTTAATATGGGGGTCAACTAATGGCATTATTAGACACTCAGTATTCTCTTTCATGTTTTTTACATGTGGGTCATTCGGAAAGATGCCAGCAGTTCTCTCCCCAGCTGTGCAATGTCTGACTCACACGTGCTATAATGTTCTGTTGCTGTTCTGAACAGGTTCATTTAGAGCAAGTAAACCAATGGAAGTACCTCACTCAGTGACACAAAACTTTGGCACACACATTGTGTGGCTTCCTCATAGGGACAACAAGAACTAGTGCATCATTGAACACATGCTCAACCTTGCATGTAAAGTAAGTCCAGCTGGGAATTTGGCAGTGGCAATCAACTCTTGCCATCAGTTCTCGGAAACCTTTGTTTTCAACAAAGGTATATAGCAGAGGTCAACAGCCAGCATTATTGCCAATTTAGCGTCGAGAGGCTGAGCTTGTTGATGGTTACAAAAATATTTCTGACTATGCTTGCATGACCCACTGAGTCTGGGCTAATGCATAGACATTGCTCCCCTCATGCTACTTTATTTTTAGGTGCTGTTGATGGCACAGGCAGACACAGTACTACTGTATGAAATGGACAAAGCTCCCAGGTTTGGGTTCCCAACATTGGGAAATGTCAGCATACTGCTGAGTATTTGCTGGCTCCTTGTCGTATGTTGTGAAAAGTGTTTGTATCACTTTTGTGCATGTTGTTTCTTCATATGGCCCAGGAATGATGACATACCCAGATTGGTTCCTGGTTTCCCAGGGGACACAAGCTCTCTGCACTAAGTGCAGGTGGAAAGATGCTGCTCTTGACCCTGTACCAAGAGAGTCCATGCCATAGATATGCTCTCTGGACTTGCAGTAGGCGTCATCAGCAGTCGAGCAGATGCAGAGGAAGAGGGAACAGGATGTTCTACAAGGCATACACATGCAAGAGGAGGTATTGGTTGCTGTGATAATCTGGTTTGGTCTTTCGTTGATTGACGTCATGCACCACCGACAACTCGGGATTCCTGAAGTGTTGCAAAGAAAGGAAAGTTGTTTGTGGTGGTATTTTTATATTCTGAACCCATTTGAGGTTTGTGGTAATAAGCACCATTTCAGGCTGTGCTTGTTCCCCCAACCCTCTTTCTGAGTCCCTGCTGGAGTTGGACTCAGTATCAGTGCTCATAGCCATACATGCCTCTCCCAGCATTTCCTTATGAAAGAGGAGTTGTGTCATTGTCCTGGTGATCATTGTCATCATCACCCTCATCATCATCACCATGATTGCTATCATCAGAATCAGAGGCCAAAGGAGTGGAAGAGGTGGGAGATGCAGTGGGGGGCTAGGCTAAGAGCCATTCTGTGCCTCTAACATGAACATTTGAACATGGCTCTGCTTTCCCTGTCCTACTGTTGGGAGCTGAAATTCCAAAACTCATCAAGAACACCTTGTCCTTCTGTCACAGATTCAGTGACAGGTTTTCCAGCTGGCACCTCAACAGACCCCTGCAGAATATGAATGTTCTCCCTGGTCTGTTGTCTGTTGGTATGCATCTCTCATGTTTCAGACTCTGATTTTAGGGAATGTGAGGTTTGGGATGGCTGCAGTGTGGTAGAAACAGCTAAGCCTGCAATGATATTTTAAGCACTAGTAGCCACCACCATGACCAGAGTTGCAATGCATGCAGTACTTGTTGAATCGTGGTAGATGTGCAACTTTTGTTTACTGACTGACACTGTGCTACTCAATTACCCAGGATTCACGCCTTTTCAACAATTGCAGCAGCTGCTGTTCCTGTGATGAACCATGCAACATTTCCACAGCGCCTTCCTCTTCCCTGACCACATTTGGCTGCTGGCTATGAGGACATCTTAGTTGGTGTTGCTTTTTGCCTCAAACGCCACAGACACTGGCAGTCCTGGTACAGGCATTTTCAAAAGGAAATAGTGTTGTATGCTTTTGCACCTGACCTCAGCTCAACTCCTGAAAAAAGCAGAAATGTCCTTGTGTTCAATGAAGTTCCTCTCGAATCCTACTGCTCCCCAGCAGGTGCATCGTTGCATCACACAGCGTATCAACCTGCCACTAATGCCCACAACCTGCGATCACCACCTTCAACAATGTTTTCAGCACACACAAATTATGTTATGTTCCCTTAAAGCAATTCAACTACTTGTGTGTGAGTACGCCCATTCAAATCAATGGGGCCCAGCATATATTCCTCCTCTGTCCTGCTCGTGCAGGTAATGTGGTGCATCACACCGCGAACTAACCCGCCACTAATGCAAACCACTTGTTATCACCACCTCCAGCAACTTTTACAGATTCCCACATATTGTTCTGTTCCCCCAAAGCAATTCAACTGCTTTGTATGCTCTTTGAATCAAACTAGTCCAGTGAACATTTCTCCACCACCCTTCTCCACGAGGAGGTAGTGTGTTTAAGCCCTACCTAAAAATGAAAGTAAAATGCTCCATCTGTCAAACAGCAAGAGACATGTAACGCTTCCTTTCCCTTTAAATTGTAAATTTTTTCGGTTTTACCTGTAAGTATATTAAATGCACAACAGGCAAATAAGTTTTGTTTAAAAGCCCAAAAACAAAACGCCCTATCTAAAGAAGAAAGTAAAATGCTCTAACTCCCAAACAGCAAAAGACACCAGTCCACACTACCCTCCTCTCTTTGAAAGAATCCCAGCTCCTGCTGAACAGGGGTGGGTGAAATTGTTTAATTCCATTCCTTGACAAAATTGGTGGATTCTGAGCAGAATTCAGAGTGCAATTGACAGTTCCAAGCCTTTTCCTGCCTTACATTTTATTTTTTCGAAATGGAAAAAAAAATATTTCCGCTTTCCCCCTCCCCCAAATTTTGTTTTTAAAAAAAATGACATTTTGGGAAATAACGATGTTTCAGAGCAAAAAGATATCTGCAAACAAAATGTGGGCAACATGGATAAACAATGGAAATGGAATTAGTGCCAAACGTTGCCAGTTTAGCTTTGCCGCTGCTAATTTCACTTACCCCGACTGCTGAAGAGCTCCAGCAGTCCCTTCTATACGCATAGCCAGGCGAATCTGCCCGCACAAGCACGTTTTTTACACAAATCTCTTAAAAGTTCAAGCTCTTCAGCATATTCTGAATACAGTGAAAACTTGGGTGATTTGGGATTCAGATGGGAAAATGGATCCAGGCTTAGTTAGCAATGGCCCGCCACTGGGTCTTCCAGAGGTTTTCCGGATCTGGTAGAGCGCATCACCAGAGCTCCCGTTTCCCCAGCCTCCTATTACAGAGGCTAGCACAAGATATCAGTTACATAAAGTCACCAAGGCACAGGTCTTGATGCAGGCAAAAAGACGAAGACAGTTAGCAATGTCTCCCTCTCAGCGTTAGGTCCTTAAAGGGAAAGGGAATAGCTCAGGGCTGTCTGCAGCGTTTCCACCCTCCTTCCTTTCAGGGCCATGTGAACGTATAATGGCTACTTTCCTGGCCTTAAGAAGAACTGATCCTAGCGAACAGCCTGGGATTCCTTACTGGTTGCGCCCCAAAAAGCCCATGCTGTACCTGTCACCTTTCACAAACACTTCTAACACCTCTAAGCTCTGATGCTGTTAGAGCCATGTGGTGGCAGTGGCACACTATAAAAAGGTGTAACATAACATATTGTCACATAACACAACACAGCAGAGCCGGCCTTACGGGGGGCGAGCCGGGCGAACGCCCGGGGCGCCACGCACCCCAGGGCGCAATAAGCCCCCACCACGCCAGCTCGGGGGAGTCTTTCAAGGGCTCCCCCGAGCTGGCGTTGTGGGAGAACGCGCGGCAGGCAGCATTTTGCTGTTCAAAGTACCCGCCACCGCGGGTGCCTTTAACAGCAAAAAGGCACCATTGGCCCCCCACCACGCCAGCTCGGGGGAGTCTTTCAAAGGCGTGGTGGCAGAAGGCGTGGTAGGCGCCTCATTGTCATTGAATGAACCTGCGGCAGCGGGCTCATTCAATGACAACGGGGTGCTAACACGCCCTAAACAGGGGCGCGCAAAGGGCGAGGGGGGGTGCCAATTCGCCCAGGGCCCAGGGCGCTGCTGCCCTTAAGGTCGGCCCTGCAACGCAGCCTAGCATAGCATGTGTTTGCAACAAGGATGCTGTTCGTTGCTTCACTTAGAATTGCAAGAAGTCTTTCTGTTGCTTCCATATGCCTGCCAATGCCCCTCTCTCACACCCAGGAAAGACTCTGGAAACACCACATGTACAGTTCACAAACATCTCTCAGGCAGTGGAAAATACATCTTATATTACAAAAGGTGACACATTGCTGTGAGAAACGGAAAACACCAAATATAACATATTTCTTAATAAAACATGAAACTCTAAAGGCATAACTGTTGTGAATTTGTACTGGTGTGAGTAGCTTAACTCATAAGGGTCTCATTTCAAAAATGCCTGGTAGTGGACAGTCCAGTGGTGGCCTTGACATGTGATAATGTCCCGGCATAAATGTCGCCATACAAGAAAGTCGCCGTTTTGTTGCAGAGACATTATCATAGGGAACCTGCGAGGGACACCCCTGAAACTCCCACATTTTTAATTTTTTAAAGGGTGCGGGGGACACCCCTGCAATGCCCGCTCCCATTTACCCCATATAGTGTCCCCATATATAATGTCACCTATTCCGTTTTCCGGTGACTATATGTACGGCACATTATATAAGGGGACAATTTTACCTGATACTGACACCCCTAAGTGGTGAACACCCACTCATTACAGAAGCCCGGTTGTACCGGGTGGAGGTTACCACCTTCTGCAAAAAACCATGCCTGTGGGAACCTGTTCACGGTCCCACTATACTTCTTCAGAGTAAATTCTCGAAAGAGGTAAGGATCATTAGAGCAGAGCGGTAATGATCATCACAATATGATAAATTTGAATGAAATATATCATACATTTTGTACGGATTTTTAGGTAAAAAATCAACTTCTTAGCGCTTCAAATGATGTGTAGATGGGCTTCAAGAAGAAACAGAATTTATTCCCGCTTCTCCCGCTCAAAGCGTTGCCTTCATCAACAGCATTACTATTCAATTTTTCAGAATCCCATGTGGGGGGTTGCTGAGGGGAGAGGGGCGCAGGGGGGACCGGTGCTGCATTAATAACGCGGCTCCCCCCATGGCAGATTGCTGGGCTCCAGCAATCTACCATGGGGGAGCCGCGTTGTAAAAAACACCGGCAGGGCAGTTTCAGTCCCCTGCTCCCCTCTCCTCCTCCGTGCCCCATGGAGGAGAGGAGGCGAGCGGGGGACCAAAACTGCTCTGCCGGTGCTGTATTAATAACGCAGCTCCCCCATGGCAGATTGCTGTCTGCCATGGGGGAGCCATGGGGGAGCTGCGTTATTAATACAGCACCGGCAGAGCAGTTTTGGTCCCCCGCTCGCCTCCTCTCCTCCATGCCCCCTAATGTGGGGGGTTGCAGAGGGAGAGGTGCGCTTGGGGGACCGGTGCTGCATTAATAACGCGGCTCCCCCCATGGCAGATTGCTGGGCTCCAGCAATCTGCCATGGGGGAGCCGTGTTGTAAAAAACACCGGCAGGGCAGTTTCAGTCCCCTGCTCACCTCTTCTCCTCCATGCTCCATGGAGGAGAGGAGGCGAGCAGGGGACCGAAACTGCTCTGCCGGTGCTGTATTATTAACGCAGCTCCCCCGTGGCAGACAGCAATCTGCCATGGGGGAGCTCCGTTATTAATACAGCACCGGCAGAGCAGTTTTGGTCCCCCGCTCGCCTCCTCTCCTCCATGCCCCCTAATGTGGGGGACGCAGGGGGAGAGAGGCGAAGGGGGGACCGGTACTGTATTAATAATGCGGCTCCCCTGTGGCAGATTGCCACGGGGGAGCCGCGTTGTAAATAAAGGGTCACTTACCTCTCACAGGCGGCGGCAGCAGGAGCAAGGAACACAGGACACCACAACGCAGCCTGGACGCGCGATCCAAATGCAGGAAAGCGCGCGTCCAGGCTGCGTTTATTTCCTGTTTCATGGCCACGCCCCCAGCACATCCCACTCGCTGAGCATGTGCATGGGAGCCAGTGGCTCGCCTTGCACATGCTCAGTTCAGTGCAGAAAAAAAAAGAAAAAAAAAAGCGTTACTCTTCTTCTGTGCCAGGCATCACGCGCCCCCCCAGGCATTGTGGTGACCTCTGCACTAGAGAGAGAGGGTAGTGGCCTGGGCCACATCAGCATGGGCGTGCCACATGCTAAATTGGCCCCATCCCACAGAACCTTTAGCCACCAAAGCCCATTTAGTAGTATGGCGCAAACCAAAAATAATTTTAGATCAGCTGATAGCCAGTTCTCATACACTGGTCACTAGAAGTATGGTTGATGCTGCTCAAAAGGAAATAAGATAAATTAAAAAAAACGGCAAAAATGTTCAGCTACTCCTAGTGGTCTTTGTATGGGTAAAGCCTGTTCTGGCTGTGAGCACCTGCCCCTTAATGCAGGTGTAATCGTAGGGGCCAAACTAGAAATATGATAGAAATACCATAGACTGAAAAACGGTGGCAATTAGGATATTTCTTCACTGAAAAAGAAAGACCTACTGGCATGAGGAACAAAACACATTCATTTTGAATGCAGTTTGAACAAACTATGAGATGCTCAGGCAAGTGACAACTAATCTAAAGGGTACTTCAAAGAGTTTTGTAGCTTCAGTTTGCGGCGTAGGTTCTCCCAACTGCCACCTACATGTCCAGGTTTAGCACAGACGCCCTTGCAGTTATCTGGGAGCTGGCGTCCCTCCTCTACCAATGTTCTCGCTGTCTGTTGTTGTGTCCCAGAGCGCTGTTACTCTGTGCCCAATGTTAGTCCCTGATTCATGGCACTGGCGCAGCTGCTGCACCGGCTGCTCTACACCGTGCTTTGCTCGCTTCTATCACCAACACACTCATGACCTAATTCCAAAGCTTCCTTGGATTCCTTTGATTTTTGTGACTCTTCCATCATTCTTTACAAGGTGAACAATCTTGGGGGGTTTGATTGATAAAAATATTTTTTACCGGAGTACCCAGTATTTTCACTATTTTAAAGCAGTCATTTGTAACGTCTATAAATGTCTGAGGATCAGTTGCTCTCGCCACAGAAATAAACTGGCACTTACCACAGAACCCTTGAGTAGTGGCGCACCTGATTGTTGCTATGCCACTGCCCACCTAGCACATCTGCCTCCTCCTCTGGTTATCGAGAAACCCAATGTTTATTTGGTGCTTGGGATCCTTGAGCAGGGTCTACATTTAAGGAAGGTGCTGAATACACTCCTACCTAAAACCTTGGTGTGCACTTTCAGGCACGCACACAGGTGCACGCATACACACACAAGCGCGCGCGCACACACACACACACACACCACTCCTCTATCACGAGACTGGGTGATCTGATCTTCCTTGTTTCCTCCCCTGGTTGTTTGTAGATCCCTTGCTGCCAAATTGTTTGTCCCCCACTCCACCCCCCCAGCTGTTTGCTCCCTGCTCCTTTGTATCTCTACTCGCCTCATGGTGCTCTTCCCCTTATGACTTGCAATTTGCTCTTGTGCTTCCTAAAGTTAGGTAAACAATCAATTAATACCACAGTAATAATAGTAATAAAGAGTGGCACATTCTCAGAGAAGAATTCACAGGCTTTTTGAGCAAGGATTGGGTTGGTTTAGTCCAGGGATAGCCAGCCTGTCACCCATCAGATGCTTTGATCTAGATCTCTCATGAGACAACACCACATACTATGTTGGCTGGGGCAGATGGGAGTTGTAGTCTAAAATGTCTGGAGGGTGACAGGCTGGCTATCCCAGGTAGATTACAAATGTCAGCTTGATGTGGCACCCTGATATTTGAGGTGCTAGATACAAACCTGTCCTCTTCAGGTCTGTGAGCTCAGAGGATGGCAACTTGCATGTCAGACAGATAACAAGGTGCACATTAATCTAGGTTGTAAGGCTGAGAGCATCTAATGCATTACCATTCGTTATTAAACATTCCCTGATGAAGCAACATTTTAGGGGCTCCATCAAAGAACTCCTTTACAAAGCCAACAGCAGAGTAACATTAGAAAATGGCAACATACTTCTTCCACCTTTCCTCAAACATCTGCTTAAAACAACGTTGTGTGCGATGCCGACGTAAGCAGTGGTGAGGCTGGCTTCTGCTAGCCGAAGACTCTTTGGAAAATCCTTCCTTTCATTCCCCGAGATAATCACCCAGCCATTGTCGCTTTGTTTTTAAACTCTAGGCTAGGCTGAGCAAACGCCCTTCACATCAGCCTTCTTTATTAATAAATTAAAAAGTTAAAGTGGGAAGAGTGGCAGTCTTGCTATTCAGTTTTGCAGTCTGTTTCCCGTGTCTACAGCGTGTCTACAGCACCTGGAGGGGGGTCTCTAACACAGCCTCAGTTTCACCATAAAACACCATCTCCTCCGCGGAGCGGACGCGGAGTGGCGAAGAGTGGCAGTCTTGCAGTCTTGGCTGTCATGGCTGCCAGGACTGTCGACTCCGCTAAACTCGCCGAATTTGAGAAGCTGACTGCTGGCAAAGAAGAAGGCCGTTTGCTGCATAGAGCACGCCCTCGCGCCCTCCTCAACAGCATCCAACCCAGCAACCGTATCCTTGAAAAGGATCGTCCACCCCACCTTCCGAAAGGTACAGAGGCGTTTATCGACCAAAGTCCCAAAGAGATCCAATGTCCAATGGAAGAAGACGCCTTACCTCCGTTTGTAAACCCTCCCTCGGAAGAGTCGGTGACTGGAGACTCCAAGGGCTTGGGAAAGGCTTGCCGACCCTTGCGACGTCCCCGCTCTCCGCAGCACCCCTGACGAGCCTCCCGTTGGTTCCTTCTCCTCGCTATGGCTCCCGGCTTACTCCGGAGGGAGGGCCGAGAGCTGTGAGCAAAGTGGGAGGAGCACTGGATCTCTCGAGGCAGGACTCCTTCCGCTGGAAGCTTCGGGAGTAGCTCCGAGAGAAATGTGCGAGGAAACTGACTCAACCAGGACAAGGAAGGAGAAAAAACTCCTGAACGAGATTACTCCCTTCCCTCTTAGTCTGACAGCAGTTCCACCCATACAAATGCCCCCTCTAGTCACAAAAGCTACAACAGTGATTTTGCATGGAGAAACGTTAAATCAAAGGAATTTGAACCCTAATGGTCCAGAAAATCGGATCTTGACTACAGCAACTATTCATATCCATTCAAGCCAAACTGAGTCCATACTACCATCCTAAAAGACTTTGCCACCTCAAACCTCTCAAATGCCCACAAATTCGCCTCTGCTTCATGTGGCTGATCCTCTAACCTCGCCTCAGTTAGTGGACATTACAAACGGCCAAACCTCACAAAAAAAAGCTCCACTGGAACCAGACCGTCTCGCCCAGAAAAGGCAACAAGCGTCGAAAACAATTAAAAGAAAACACAAAGATCAAGCAGCAAAAAAAGAAAACAATGGCTTGCCAGATGCTTACTAATACTAAAAACCTTGGGGCAAGGACAACAAAATAAACTTGGATGCCGGACTCCGGCAAAACATCAGCAGCTAGTCTGGTGACTGACTTCTTTAACGCTTTCACTCCACAGGCTCCGGGGCGCCCAGGAGGATCTTACAGATGCCAACATTTTAGACACAGTGGACTCCTCACGACAGCTAAAATACACAATAAGAAGCAAAACCCATACAAGCCTCAATCCTTGCCACAAGAGCCAGGCTCTGTTGATCATGGCATACTCCTCCGGCCACAAGTCAACTTGTCACCACTGGTCTCCAGCAAACAGATCACTCCACCTCCAAGCCCCGCAGTTCAGCAATGTCCAAACCAAGGGGAGCCGCCAACGGTCCTCACATCACCATCAAAGGAACTACACCAAAACGGGAAGAATCCTTTAGTGCACAGAACTTTGCCACATGCAAATCTGCTGCCGCCTTTAGCCAACCTCAGCCAAACCATGTCTCTACCACCCCTGCGCCCATCAGAAAGGGGCATAGACATAGTTACCATACCTCTGGAGACACCACATTTAAACAACCTAGCCACAAGTCAAAGGCACGCAAGCAAAAAGTTGTCAAGAGGTTACTCCCAGGGGGAAGAAATCAGAGAAACCCCAAACAGTAAATAGAGCCGGGCCCGGCGTGACTCTACAGACTTTTTCAACAACTCCTCAGTTAGAAAGTTGTCATCAAATAAGGTCAGTGTAAACAACCCGACCCTCAAAAAAGACATCTACCCTCCAGGAACCCCCAATGAGTCACCTGCAAAAAAAAAGCTAGACTTTTTTTCCATCATGTCTGCGGCAACAATCACCCTGGCACCGTTCACAAAGTTATATGAATCAATGAACAACAATTTGAAAGACCACACCACTATACAGGCAATGATTCATACCAAACTGATCTTCCTAGAAGGCTACATCACCGCCTTGGACGAACGTTTAAAAATGAACAACACAAACCTAAATGAACAACCTAATCCCACAGTGCACTGAGTCCAAGAGACGTACCTTGCCCATCTGAAAACTAAAGCGCGCTCCACTTTACCAATGAAGGTCTTACCAACAGGTGCAGAGCCTATCGCTGAGCCCATGGCCGAAATCAGCAACCCCGACCAAAGTGATATTATCCACATCAGCAATGATACGTCAGCCAGAAGCCCTCGAAATCAACCAAAACGTGATGGCAAAGATCGAGCCTACTCGATATTTGCCGCACCCAATGAAAAGCAGGCCGAAAACGCTGACCAAGCGTTTAATGTTCCAACGACCTCTCAGTCAAAGAAAAGCACAATTAAACATCCTACAGATCGTCAAATCTAAATGCAATCAACAATCTCCAAAAACAACAGAAGATTTCTTAGCCAATGACCAATCAATGAATATCAGCCAACATCTCGATAACGAAGCGGCAAACAGTTCACCCACCAGTAGCCAGTCCGAACCCAAAGCACAAAATGAACTTGCGAAGGAGAAAAACACGCAGCTGTCCGGACAATCATCCAGCCCCCCTTTTTGTACACTAGAAGAAAGAAGGAAAAGCTTGCACCGCACCCTGAAAAGAAAACCATCTAATGACAGTCGACGCAAAGTATCGTTTTCTTCAAGGACAAACTCACTCTCTCCAATTCGCAGACCCCCTTAGTTGTGATATTCACCTGAACATACGGAGAGGGGTAGAAAACTTACCAGAGATTTATCACTGCAGGACCTTAAGCAGAAAAGCCCAAATGAAAACCTAGCCTCTGAAAAATCAAAACATCAAACGGTTCATTACAAATCCAGAACCGAAAGCTACCATGATCAGCCAAAGCGCACAGAAAAGCCTGTTTGGGCTTTAAAATTAGAACAATGCGCTGGAAACTGCCACAAAATCGTCCTAAATAGAAGATGTGTCCTAACTCTGTTTGGTTTTATTCCCGCCCTAAGACAAATTAAATCAGACAACCTGAAGATCGTGGATCCCTACCACTCCAATCAAAGAGCCAAGACCCACCTGCACATCTCGTCACAGAGGGCCCAAACCCGAATATCTGAAGGAGCGGATGAATTATTAAAACTGGGCTACGTAGTGGCAGAAAGGACTCCGACTTCCCCTGGCCACTGAGAAACAGTTGCCAACGCCCGCTCCCGGCCCTCGGGGTCAGACACCCCCTGGATCGAGCCTCAGGAGTACTCACAAAGGAGGGAAAATACCATGGCCAAAAAGAACCACCCATACGATAAAAGAGGAAACAAAATCTCCTCTTTTATCTATTCGAAAACCAAATCCGATTCTACTTCAATTCGAAGAAGGAGCGAAAGACGCTCAACCGAGGAAAAAAGCTTTGATTTAGAATCCAAATCAAACATACGAAACCAAAACAAAAAGGATTTGCCTAAAAAGTCAGCAGCATGAACTCTGTGCAATGACAACTCAGAAAAAAAAGATTGCCGGAAAACTTGCGACTAAAAGAAAACCTTCAGGGTATTTGGTTATGGCTCCCGAAAGCCTTGTCCAAAAACCGCAAAAAATAGCAATCTGCAGGTCGGCAATCTGACAACGATGACATCTCGCTAGATGGCCACAGCTCAAACCTACTAAAACTCTACTCTTGGAACACCCGAGGACATCTTCATCTGACCACTCCGGGTGCACACAGAGTTAGCATCCTATGATGTCATTTGTCTACACGAAACTTGGTTAGTAGACAAACCTGTTTTGGACGGATACAACCTGGTTTTGGCCCCTGCAAAAAAAGGTCCACCAGGCCGTCCTTCTTCTGGCCTCTTCACAGCATGCAGAAATGGAATAGGCTTAAAAATAAAAGAAATCTTGCAGACAAATGTATCAATTCTGTTAGTCCTCTTAGACTGGGAAGGCTCACTGAACGCTCAAAACAAAGTAATAGCACTTCTAAACACTTACTGGAATCCGGCAACCACAGACCCAAAAGCCTATATGTCAATGATGGAAAAAACGATTGACGACATACAGTGTCTCACCTCATAATTTGCGGAGACCTCAACGCAACATGTCAAAAGTCTTGTGCCAAAGCCGGAAAAATCAACAAACTAACGGCAGCCACCCAGAGAGGTAACCTTTGGTCCAAGCTTATGTCCTCCACACATATGTTAAACCTTGACTCCACCTTCGAGGAATAAGACCGTCCACCAACATGGGAAGCCACAATAGATTACATCTATGTATCTCGCCCTTTCTTGGAAATGATAACAGCCTTCGAGGTTCGCAAGACGGCAGAAAGCGACCGTAATCGGCTAATAACAACTTGGTCGAATTCCTTCAATAAACCTAATCATGAGTCTCTCACTTGAAGTAAACAACCAGGGAAATCGACAAAAACGTATGCAGCTGCAGTCGGAAAACTGGCCCAAAGATATTCCAAAAGTGGTCACCCAGAAGCAAACCACAATCTAGACTACGTGCCCCTTCTAGTGCCGTTCATCATGAAAAAGAAAACAACCTCCAACTCCGGTATCTCTCACAACCACACATACGATGCCCAGTTAGCTACAAAAAGGCGAGAACTGCGCAAAATCAAAATAAAATTGAAGCAAACACCTTCAAGTCAAACAGAAGCAAAAATAACAGCTACCACCAAAACTTACCGGAACTGGGTAAAAAACTACTGCTTCCACCTCTACCAGCAAGATTCGGAAAACATCCTGAAAGCAATTTGCGGCAACAAAGCCAGGGACTTTTGGTCGCTCTTAAGAACTACAGTGCCTTCAAGGAAAAACTCGATCCTTAACTCCATGGGCGAGCAGAAATGGATCGACCACTTTACATCTCTTTTCAAACCTTCGTCGCAGCAGAAAATGAAACCCAGGGACAAATCCCCCACGAGATGGCTTTCCCTCGATGACCAGGAAGAAATTGTTGATCGCTTAAAAAAACTTTAAAACTCTCGAGCAGCTGGCCCGGGCGGGATATCCAACATGGACCTTAAAATCAACTCTACCGAATGGGCCAACCTCTTAAAGAAATTCTTTGTGAGATGTGCACAATTAAATTCCATCACTCCATCATGGACTAAGGAAACTATTGTTCCCATCTACAAGAAAGGTAATGCTAGCGACCCCTCAAACTTCCACCCAAAAGCTCTCCTAGACTGCATTGGAAAAGTCTTCGGTGCCTTACTGCTGAAAAGATTCCAAGCCTGGGCCAAAACAGCTCCATGCCATGACAGTTAGCAAACAAGGTTCAAGAAAAATGTAGTTACGACAGCTAACATCTTAACCATCAGTACCCCAAAGAGCAAGGTCTTAGAGGGCAAACCAAGAACATTTGTGGCTATTATAGACCTCTCTCAAGTGGTTGACCTAGTGAGCAGGTCACGTCTTTGGACAAAACTTGAAGGGTGGAAATGCCCAAAGGAGATTCTCCTGCCTATAAAAGAATTACACACAGACACCACACTCAGAGTACACCTAAAACATCAAGGACACCTCTCTGCAGAAATCCCTACTGGAAGAGAGGTGAAACAGGGGTGTCCACTCACTCCTGCTTTGTTTCTGGCGTACATGGGTGACTTGGGAGAAACCGAAGACCTTACTAGAACTTTTCCTCCAAAAATGGGCAACGTAAAAATGAGTCGACTCATGTACGCCGACGATCTCATCCTTTTTGACCAGATCCAATAGGGCTCCAGAGACTGTTAACAAACGTATACCACTACACTGCACAAAACAACCTAAAAATCAATAAAGAAAAAACAAAAATAATGGTCCTGGAGTTCGTCCAAAAAGATCCAAAAAATACAAATGGTATCTAGAAGAGACTGAGACAGAAAAAATAAAAGAGTTTAAATACCTCGGTGTAACCATCGACAGCTCTAAACAAGAAATCGCAATGCAAGAAACCCTGAAAACAAAAATCAAACAGCTGGCAGCTCAAGGCAAAGCAATCGACCTAAAATTCGGTAGATTTTCGACCATACCAGCAATGAATTCTATAAGATGAAAGTGGTCCCTTCCATCACATATGGGGCTAAGGCAATGCCCTTTATACCAAAAAAAAGTCTGGCCAAGGCTTGAAGGCCATTTTTGGAGGAAAGTTTTGTCCTTACCAAAATCTACCCCAATGCCTGCGATAAGGCGAGAAATCAGCCTTCTGTCCTTACTAGGAACAATAAACATCAACTCAGTTCTTCTCTACCGTAAATGTATCATTCAAAGTGGACAAGAAATGTGCACATTGCTAGGCAAGGAAATACAAGCCGACACGGTCAAAATGCTAACAAGTTGGAAGAATGACAACAAATCTCTACTGACCTCCGTCGCCTGCACGGAAGATGACCTAATGACAAACCCGGTCAGAGTGACTCAGAAACTGAAAAAGCTTGATTGGTCGTTAATCCAAGATGAAGCAGCCTCAAACAAACTTTTAGCCCACCTATTGTAAACATTGTGCGAACTCAATGAGCTTCAGAGATACATAAAATAATTCCCTAGTAGACCAGCCCGGAATTAGCTTCTCAGGGCAAGACTGAACCTACTGGAAACTAATGAAATTCAGCAAATACGAGGCATCTTGGACACAAGTAAGTGTCGCCTTTGTGGCGCAGGAAACGAAACGATCCGCCATTTGCTCCTATCCTGCCCGAAACACCATTCGATAAGAATTGCCTACCTTAACCATTTTCGGATCGACGGTCAGCTGGACAACGATCAATGGTGGCACAGAATGATCGGAGGAGATAGAACAACTTGGCAAACAGCACTAGTGAAGATCCTCCAACAAACCATGAAAATGCTGGGATGACGCTTCACGGATCTTCGGAAGCAAATGAGTAAATCCTCACACACACTCTTTTGTAAAGTTCCATTTGGAACGCACACAAATAAAAAATAAAAATAAAAAAAAGTTAAAACATGTGCACCACCAGGTTTGAAAGAAACTCATAATTGTAGGTCACTCAACATGGTCTTGGGTGGTCTGTTTGAATCCATATTGTATATTGTAGATCATGCTGAAAATGAGTCACTTTGGCTCTGTTTGCAAATAAATTGCTGGGTGTAAATAAACATACTCTCATTCAACATTTAACTATTAATCCAGTCATTAAATCACCCTCATTTTGTAATTAGATCCCCAATGAGAAGGGCAGAGGGACAAATTGCACCAATGTGGGTTCCTGCCTGCTTTGCATTACAGCAAAGAGCATTTTATTTTACAATTTTAAATAAATTTAAAAAAATCAAAGAGCATTTTGGCAAAACAAGAATGATCAGAGATTTTTGTCTGCAAACCACAAATCATATATACAAATGAGGACAGCTTCAGTTCTGGGTGTGATGCTTTGGCTGACCTGTTTGAGCAGAGGATAACTTCTCATTTCCCAAGATGTATTCCTTTCACAGCTTTTAAATTGATTGGTTGGTGTTACTGCTTGTCTCCTGAGCTGCGCTTAAATCCGCAGATGCTTATTAGCGGGGGACGGAGAGAGCCACGGCTTGGGGGCAGTTTTTTGGAGACTGTGGTACTCTGCCCAGGCTAGCCCGACTCTCCATAAAGCTCCACTGCTGTACCTGACTTTCAAATGCACTGCACCCACATATCCTTCCTAGCAGAATCCAATATTTCCACCCTCCCAGAGACCTCCATTCCACAAAACATTTGCTAAAGATTCCCACATACACATATCATGGCCGAGGGGACATAATGTTTTTATTGTGCACGGAGGATAGCACAGGGGCAACGTGCTGGTCTTGGAAGCAAGTCGACGCAGAGCAACAGAGATTTGATTCCAGGATCCACGCTTAGAAACCAAACTCAGGTATGGTATTAGGCGTGTTATAAAAAAACTATTAAATAAATAAATAAAATTGGTGGCCCGATTGACACTCTTCCCATCTACATCCGTCAAGCCTAGACTGTCCCACTTTCTCTCTCTTCTCTCTCATTATTGATCAAGTTTGCTCATTTCAGCACCTCGCAGGAATGTATTTTTTGTTGTGCCTTTTACAAGATCTTCAATAAATAATGAGCGCTTAGAGGAGATTTGGTTAATAAAGGCCCTTTTCAAGTGCCCTAAATCACAGGCTGAGTAAAGGAAGGCCCTGGTAGTCACTGCAAACATCCCTGGACAGGGTCAGTGGGAGATCTCACGCTTATACGGGTGGAATGCAATCTCTCACCCTAGTCCCCAAAGCATTATGTTATGTTATGTTATTTGGCATTTATATAGCGCTCTATACATCATTGGTATTACCTCAAAGCGCTGGTAGGTTGTACGCCCTCGGGGACCGTAGTCCAGGTCAGTAGAGAGAGTAAGGTGTCGTAGGGTGCAAGGGTGCACCAGTTATGTGTGCAGCTGATGTAATTGCCTGATGGTAGTTGCATCCTAGCATTAGATGTGGTGGTATTGATATCAGTTGAATGTGTGCAGTCTGACGGGTGCACATGCAGACTGGGTTCTGCCTGTGTTAGGCCTGAAGGATGCTTATGTGAGCAGCAAGGCTGGTTTCGCATGGGATATATCTGCGTTTCATTATAGAGTGATGAGTTGTGTATGGGGTGGTGTTCGTATGTGAGCAGCTAGGCTGAATTGTTCAAGGGGTGTAGCTGCACTCTAATTGTGTGATGGTGTAGAGCAGAGAGTAAGCATAGTGATATGCAGAGGGGGGTGTTTGGATGTAGTTATGATCTAAAGAGATCGATATTCCCGATTTCAAGTGTGGGTCGCTTGTAGTGAATCAATAAGCGTATACAGTGGCAATATTGCTCGGAATCTCATTTAGCAATGACTCATCGGTTTCTACAGTTCAATCGCTTCAGACACTCGTGGTTGGTATTACGGAAAGAGACACATTTTTAGAGCTTTGCCGAACATCATATAGTCTTGGGTGTGTTGAATATGCGGGGGAGAGAGTTCCACAGAGTTGAGGCCAAGGTATAGAAGGTGGATCCTCCGATCCTGACAGAGTTAGAGGTTAGAATTACTAGAAGGAGGACATTGCTTGATTTAGGGTGCGAGATGGGAGGTATGGTTTTATCTTTTCTTGTAGGTTTAATGGGCCAGTCTTGTGTACTGCTCGGTGAGTGATGCATAGGGTCTTGAAGGTGACCCTTCGTCTGACAGGGAGCCAGTGGAGGGTTCGGAGAGTTGGTGAGATGTGGTCTCTTGGACCCATGGCAAGGAGCAATTTTGCAGAAGCGTTTTGGACTCTTTGGTGTTTGTTGAGTAGGTATGCTGGGGTTCCTAGGTATAGGGAGTTAACATAGTCCAGTCTCAACATCACAATAGAATATAAATGGTAGGGCACCTGGCGGGGTCCTGATTTACCCAGGTGGGTAAACATATAATAAACAAAAAAATCAGGATGACGAGATCCAGACCAAGTTCTGTGTGTGTGTGTTTATTCGCATTAACACAGAAAGTTTTAAGTAATCAAGACAATTTATTTTACAGATCTTTCGATAAGCACGAAAGGTACAATGTGGACGGACAAGGTTTAGTGATGAAAAGTGATAACACATATGTGTGTAGACCTCGAAACTGCAGAGGTCAAAACTTCAATCAAAGACACATTTCCCACAGTTGGAAGGGGTAACAACCCTAGTAGGCAGGGAAAGGTGTGCTCTCAGACTTGCATCAGTCCAAGGCATGATTAACACATGGTGCACACAACACAATTTACATGAAACGTACACAAGGGGGGTGGAGTTGTGACACAGGGATCGACACGGGGTGTGTTTCGGCCAAAAAAGAGGCTAGAATGGCGCCTGTCTTTGTGCTGGCCTTCGTCAGGAGATGCACCTATGGCGGTGCTGTCCGTAGTGTCTGTGAAAAAAAACATACTGGTGAGGATCTCGAGAGTTTATTTACTAAGTACTGACTAGTATTTAATACGGGCCAAGTGGTGCCAGAGAGGTGCACCATGTGGTGTCTCTTGAGAACAGCGTACCTGCTATTGTGGTAGCAGGAGGCTGTTATGAGGATCATCCATGAATAATGCAGGATTGACGGTGCATGAATGGCACTTGTTCTGTCGGCTGTCTCGGTGGACGGGCCGATTCGTCTCAGGGTCCCGTGCAGCTGGTGTAGGCCGGGATTGGTCCTAAATCTGCGAAACGACATAAAACGCGGGTAATGAAAACCCGGCTGTGTGTAAAGGATAAAAACCCAATGGGTGAAGGTGGTCCGAAAAAGGGCTCTAACCCCACTGGTGTGGTGGTGGTGCAGTGTTCGAGGCTCCATGAGCAAGATACCTGGGCGGTGTGCTCCTGGGTATGCCGAGGTGAGTGATGGTCGGCTAGGCAACATGACTAAGGTGGCCCTAAAATGACAGAGGTGCTTATTGTAAATAGACATCTGTCCAGGTGAAAGCTATGCCGGGCACGGGATAGTTGGTTGTGGGCTGCGTGTCGGTGCCCGGAGTGGGAATTATCATGAAAGTGGAGACAGCGTTAAGTATCGCTGTCGCAGGGGTGCGGTGAAGAGCTGGAGTAGGTAACTTACCGCAGTGAGCTCGCAGGTGCTGCGCTACGTCGTACCAGGACCTCTGGACGCCGTGGTTGGTGTGAGGAAGACAGAGTAGTGGTGCCTTATTAGCTAAGCTGGGCCTGACAGGGACCAATCCAAACTGGCGGAGGGCCTGGACGCGGGGGCCAATCGCGAGGGGCTGGTCGAGTGGGTCACGATCGCGTGGTGTGGTGGGAAATGTAGTTCCCTAGTGCCACCAGACTGGCGGCACAGCATGGAGTGATGCAGTGACAGGGACGGGTCATGTTCTATAAATGGAAAGAGGTGTTTGGTTAGAAATGTTTCCAATCGACAGTTATCTTCGGGCTGTTTCGTACTGTGTCCAATTAGTGTACTCATTTTTGCTCGAGTCTAGTCGAGTGGGTCACGATCACGTGGTGTAGTGGGAAATGTAGTTCCCTAGTACCACCAAGATGGCGGCACAGCATGGAGTGATGCAGTGACAGGGACGGGTCATGTTCTATAGGTGGAAAGAGGTGTTTAGTTAGAAATGTTTCCATTCGACAGTTATGTTCAGGCCGTTTCGTACTGTGTCCAATTTGTGTACCCATTTCTGCTCGAGTCTAGTGAGAGCCAAATTGATATCGCCACCCCGGCGTTGTGGCTGGAGTTGTTGGACCACCGTCCAGAACAACTGATCATGGGTGTGTTTTGCCTTGGCGAAATGTTCAACTAGTGGCTTGTCTTCGACTTGGTTTTTGATACAAGACCTGTGTTCGTTAATCCTTTGTTTGATGGGTCTGATGGTTTTGCCAATGTAGACCAGTTGACAGGGGCACTTGATGGCGTAGATAATGAATCTACTTTCGCAGTTCGTAAAGCTGTTCAATTTCCAAGTGAGATTATTGTGGACAAAAGTTTTGCTGTTTTTGGTGAAGCGACATGCGACACATTGTCCACAACTGAAGTGTCCCACCACGGGTGGGAGATTCCACAAGGTGGAGGTGGGTCTGTTTGGTTCCAGGAAGGTGTGTACCAGTGTGTCTCTGAGGTTTTTGTTTTTGTTTTTGTTTTTGTTTTTCTTGAAAGCGAATAGAGGTTTTTTGGCTAGGCTCCCATCATTTGTTGCGCATGGTATTTGAATTTTTCTGTGTCGGAGCAGTTCATTGGTGTGTGTTCTGTATGGGCACAACGACAACCCATACAGAACACACATCAAGATCTGGCGCCGTTACATTGACGACGTACTACTAATCTGGGAAGGAAGCAAAGACACACTTTTAGCCTTCCACCAATGGATCAACGCACGCAACAACCACATTAAGTTTACCATCGAGTGGGACTACCAATCCATCAACTTTCTAGATCTTCACATCTATAGATCCGGAGAGAAATTGAAAACGGAACTCTTTAGAAAACCCACGGACAGAAACACTCTGCTTCACTTCTCGAGCTACCACCCTCAAGGATTGAAGTACAATCTCCCGTACGGCCAATTCCTGCGCATCCGCAGGAACTGCTCCGACACAGAAAAATTCAAATACCATGCGCAACAACTACAAAAACGTCTCGGAGAAAGGGGCTACCCTAGAAAATCCATCAGGAGCGCCAAGAAAAGAGCAGCCAATACGGATCGCTCGGTCTGCCTCACCACGAGAGAAAAAGATCCCATCAACAGGGTTGTCTGTGTTACCACATATAACCCAATCAGCAATCTCATAAAGAACACCATCAATAAACATTGGCATCTGATCAAAAATGATGGGAGCCTAGCCAAAAAACCTCTATTCGCTTTCAAGAAAAACAAAAACCTCAGAGACACACTGGTACACACCTTCCTGGAACCAAACAGACCCACCTCCACCTTGTGGAATCTCCCACCCGTGGTGGGACACTTCAGTTGTGGACAATGTGTCGCATGTCGCTTCACCAAAAACAGCAAAACTTTTGTCCACAATAATCTCACTTGGAAATTGAACAGCTTTACGAACTGCGAAAGTAGATTCATTATCTACGCCATCAAGTGCCCCTGTCAACTGGTCTACATTGGCAAAACCATCAGACCCATCAAACAAAGGATTAACGAACACAGGTCTTGTATCAAAAACCAAGTCGAAGACAAGCCACTAGTTGAACATTTCGCCAAGGCAAAACACACCCATGATCAGTTGTTCTGGACGGTGGTCCAACAACTCCAGCCACAACGCCGGGGTGGCGATATCAATTTGGCTCTCACTAGACTCGAGCAGAAATGGGTACACAAATTGGACACAGTACGAAACGGCCTGAACATAACTGTCGAATGGAAACATTTCTAACTAAACACCTCTTTCCACCTATAGAACATGACCCGTCCCTGTCACTGCATCACTCCATGCTGTGCCGCCATCTTGGTGGTACTAGGGAACTACATTTCCCACTACACCACGTGATCGTGACCCACTCGACTAGACTCGAGCAAAAATGAGTACACTAATTGGACACAGTACGAAACAGCCCGAAGATAACTGTCAATTGGAAACATTTCTAACCAAACACCTCTTTCCATTTATAGAACATGACCCGTCCCTGTCACTGCATCACTCCATGCTGTGCCGCCAGTCTGGTGGCACTAGGGAACTACATTTCCCACCACACCACGCGATCGTGACCCACTCGACCAGCCCCTCGCGATTGGCCCCCGCGTCCAGGCCCTCCGCCAGTTTGGATTGGTCCCTGTCAGGCCCAGCTTAGCTAATAAGGCACCACTACTCTGTCTTCCTCACACCAACCACGGCGTCCAGAGGTCCTGGTACGACGTAGCGCAGCACCTGCGAGCTCACTGCGGTAAGTTACCTACTCCAGCTCTTCACCGCACCCCTGCGACAGCGATACTTAACGCTGTCTCCACTTTCATGATAATTCCCACTCCGGGCACCGACACGCAGCCCACGACCAACTATCCCGTGCCCGGCATAGCTTTCACCTGGACAGATGTCTATTTACAATAAGCACCTCTGTCATCTTAGGGCCACCTTAGTCATGTTGCCTAGCCGACCATCACTCACCTCGGCATACCCAGGAGCACACCGCCCAGGTATCTTGCTCATGGAGCCTCGAACACCGCACCACCACCACACCAGTGGGGTTAGAGCCCTTTTTCGGACCACCTTCACCCATTGGGTTTTTATCCTTTACACACAGCCGGGTTTTCATTACCCGCGTTTTATGTCGTTTCGCAGATTTAGGACCAATCCCGGCCTACACCAGCTGCACGGGACCCTGAGACGAATCGGCCCGTCCACCGAGACAGCCGACAGAACAAGTGCCATTCATGCACCGTCAATCCTGCATTATTCTTGGATGATCCTCATAACAGCCTCCTGCTACCACAATAGCAGGTACGCTGTTCTCAAGAGACACCACATGGTGCACCTCTCTGGCACCACTTGGCCCGTATTAAATACTAGTCAGTACTTAGTAAATAAACTCTCGAGATCCTCACCAGTATGTTTTTTTTCACAGACACTACGGACAGCACCGCCATAGGTGCATCTCCTGACGAAGGCCAGCACAAAGACAGGCGCCATTCTAGCCTCTTTTTTGGCCGAAACACACCCCATGTCGATCCCTGTGTCACAACTCCACCCCCCTTGTGTACGTTTCATGTAAATTGTGTTGTGTGCACCATGTGTTAATCATGCCTTGGACTGATGCAAGTCTGAGAGCACACCTTTCCCTGCCTACTAGGGTTGTTACCCCTTCTAACTGTGGGAAATGTGTCTTTGATTGAAGTTTTGACCTCTGCAGTTTCGCGGTGTACACACATATGTGTTATCACTTTTCATCACTAAACCTTGTCCGTCCACATTGTACCTTTCGTGCTTATCGAAAGATCTGTAAAATAAATTGTCTTGATTACTTAAAACTTTCTGTGTTAATGCGAATAAACACACACACACAGAACTTGGTCTGGATCTCGTCATCCTGATTTTTTTGTTTATTATATGTCAACATCACAATAGACATAACTGTGGCAAGTCTGTTCGGGAAGGAGAGGTATGGAAAGATGCATCTGAGAAGTTTGAGGTGGTAGTGACAGCATTTGACACGTTGTTGATCTGACGGTGGAGCGTTAGGCCTGAGTCCAAAGGGCAGCCTTGGTTTTTTACTGTGTCAGAGGGGTGGTGGTCCGAGGGACGGGGGTCATGGGAGCAGATGAGGTAGGAGGGCACTATTGCCGGCCACCATGATTTCAGTTTTAGCATGTTCAAGAGGACGTGGTTTATTGTTATCCATCGAACAATATCACAAAGACAGGCTTCAAGGTTGGGATGGGAGTTGGTGTCTGGTTTGGGAATTCTTAGGACGATTTCGGTATCGTCAGCGTAGTTGTAGTATGAGATGTTGTGTATGCAGATGATTCCAGGAAGGGTGGTCATATAGAGGTTGAACAGGAGAGCAGGTAGGCATGCTAGTGTGGTACGTCAGTGTTCACCCAACGAGCAGCTGACACAAAAGGGAAAGTAGGTTTATTTGTTTCCTGTTGCTGAGGAGAAGGGCGATCCACTTGAGAGCAGTGCCACAGATTCCTAGGGAGTGTAGGCGGTCAAGGAGGATTGAGTGGTTAACCGTGTCAAAGGCTGCAGACAGATTGAGGAGAATTAGTGCTGCACATCCTTCAGACTCTGCAGAGTCTTACATAATGGCCCCCATCTGGCCGGCATGGCTTACTTTGTTCGGTTGTTGAAGCGACCGGCTTCCTAAGCAGGAGTTTGCACTACACACCGAAAATTTAACAGATAATCCACTAACGATTAAGCAATACTGGATTGCCACCCACACGAAGGCAGTGCCAATCAATCATTTTCAATGATGAGAATGGGGTGGCAGAGAAGCATTACAAACAGGCAGTAGGTACTATAATGGAATGGGCTTCCGTAACCCCGGCTGCCAGGCATTTTTCTATTCCTGCTTTTGGAGCCGGCCTTGCTTCCAGTAATCTGTTATATCCTTTTCTCTTTGCCATTTAACAAATTGGATTGTTTGCTAAGGGAAAAGGATTGAGGTCATTGAGGGATAATAACAGATTTTTGTGTCAAAGGCTGTGGATGTCTGTGTGTTCATTTCCACAGCAGAGCTGCCCTTTGCCATCCGTTCTATCCTGGATGTTGTGGATTTCTCAGAATAACCAGGCCATAGTGATTTCGTGCTCCCAACTAAAAGTTTACATTTGTGCATTTTTTCATATGTACCAACATAAATCAAAAAAGGATGCAGTTAAAAGGGCATAGCACGTAGGATGTCAGCCTTCATTTTAATTTAGCTGAAGGACACATCATTTTCATTTTCTGATATCTAATCTTCAGAGGCTCAGTCTCCCCAAGACAGATGCTGCATAAATGAAGCAACTCACTCTGTAATATCACGTGTTCATACCGGGGAGGACAACAAGGATATGAGAATAGGAGCCCTCTGGGCCGCCTTTTCAAGAAACGGCAAATTGCACAGAGCGGACCACCTGCGTTTGCACCTCCGTGGGGTCTGGGCCCAGCTGTGCAAATTTGGTCATGTGGACTACAGTGTGCAAAAAGAATTGTTAACCATGGTGAAAACAGGTTAATGAGTTTTCTTCACTTTGCAGCGCAACAAGAGTAAACGCCTCCTGCAATTTAGACTTGCAGGAAGCCTTTGCAATGGTTTCCCATTAACGTGAAACAACATGCTGGCGGAGAACTATTTGGCTTTGAGAAGCAGGACATAAGGGGCAGGTGGAAGTGTTAATTCCAGCCTGTGCCCTTGCTCTGCCTGCCTAAATGATGACAGGGGCTAGACCTGGTGCACCCTTTAAAGCCAGGTTTTACACCTGTTTGAACCCTTCAGGGACTTGAACAATGAGTGCCTCTCTGTGTTTAGTATATATCTTTCCATACTGCTGTAACATGTACATTTAATGGCTCAACATTTTCTTTTCTTACTGCAAAGTTCTACGCCACCATATCCCGGGGAGTCTGAATTATGCACTGTGCGGCCTTAGGGCTCTTAAAAGCCCAGTCCAGGGTTCTTTGTTTGTGACTGGATGCCAACTGCAGGGTTACTCTCCTGGGATGTTTCTAAATTGTAAGAACAAAAAATGGTGGATTTTTCAGGAGTTGCGTTTTTCTAAACAATCCCACTTTCCACATATGCTCTCTAGTGAACAAGTGCTGTCTGTGATAGCACCTGGGCGGGCTTCAGGCACCTGAAGTGAGTACCTACATTACTGGCATTGATGTCATGGATAATTGTATACTTCTGCTGTGTATAGTCCAAAGACAAACCAGTAGTTGGAGGGTAAAATAGAAACCATCCAGAAAGACAGTTGCATTCAGCTTGCAATGTGTGCATGGGAAACTGTGCAGCCATTTCCCTTTTATATCTTCCTTTAAAAGCCAATTGGCATTGGGGAGATGGTTTATTATTATACAGATGTCTGTTAGTACCTCTGACTTGTGAGTACCAAAGGCTACTGTCCAGGAGAAGTATAGTATTGAACAGGAAGACTGCTATTCCCAAAGTCATACCAAGACCATGCTGCAGAAGTGAAGGTGTAATGCAAATAGCAACGCCTCATGTCAAGACCCCATTTATAATGCCAATGTTCCATCTAAACCTGGTGGAAATGCACTGCAATTCTATGTATTGGATAATAGGAGCTTTTGACATTGCAGAACGTTGTGGTATGAATAGAAACACAGTTCTAGCCATGCTTGTTTTGATATAAATGTATTTACCAAACTGGCCATTCACCAATTGCTAATGAGCAATAGCCTAGTACAAGCCCCTCTAACACAACTGTTACTAGCCGACATGTGCCCAGCCCAGGAAGGCCATCTGTGCTACCAAGTGACAGTTTTCAAAATGCATCTTTGTGTAAAGAGGACACTTACAAAGACTGGCCTAAAGCCAAACCGACTCTTGGAGCCCAGACAGAAGAGGGTGACTTGGGCAGGGATTAGGAATTGGCAGCGGGCTACTCTTTTTCTTAGAGGGCCATGAAACTGGCAGTGCTTAGGCAGACGGCGACGTTTGGGGCAGTGACAACCATTTCCAGCATCGTGCAACTCCCAGCATCCTCTACATCTCCCACCCAGTGACATCTCCGAGAGTCAAAGCATCCTGGGAATTGCTGAAAAGGAGGGAGAATGACTAGGATGGGAAACGCCCACTCGACTGGTTACTGTTGGAGTTTGACAAAGCCTTCTTTCCTAGGAGTAAGCATTGCAAATCAAGAAGACCTTACCCCGACTACCTATACGAACAGAGGGGGCATCTGCTGGTGAAACTAGGAGCTTGCCTGCTGCTGAGGACCGGAGACCCATGGCTCCCAGATAAATAGAGGGAGACAGTGGGCCTAGAGATGCCAGAGAAGACCTCAGTCTGTAAAGGTCAACCAGAAAACAGATGCATTCCGGGCGACTCCTGGGAGAAGAATGCCCTGCATCCCAGAGGTCCAGCTGTGCCAGTTCTGGCAGCTTCTGTTACTTAACAGGACCAGAGAAGAGTGGAGGCAGCATCAAGCCATTTGCAGAGTTGGCCCCTGCTCACATCAGGTGAGGTTGCTGTCATTAAGGGAGGGTGTGGTGTACCTATACATTGTACAAGGCTTAATAATAACGGCTAGAGGTATTGAATTAATCATTACCACTGACTTTGCTCTGGGAAACCCTAAAGACCGTTGTTTCTTAGCCTGCCATGACATTACAGAATGGGAAAACTGTATCCAAATCAGGTTGGAACCCACACCAAAAGGGGTAGTCCAGCACACGCTGGTAAATCCCATCCGTCCTGCAAGTGATCACGAGCAACCCCAGAGTTGTGTCAGCCTCACTGGGTGTCATAGGTGAGGTGTATCTTGGGTCATAAGACACTGCAAGCTCAGGGCCCATGTCTAGCCAGACCCTTTCCATTCTAGGCGGCTTTGGCAATACTGAAGAGTGATGCCTGGAAAGTTTTGAATGATCCTGGGCCACCCACCACATCATCGTTTTTTACCCTGCCATGCAATTACAGAAGGGGAAATACCATTTGAAAGTCAAACTTGGTCCCACCCGGAAAAGGGCAGTCCAGCTCCAACGACTAGGTTACATCCCCTCTGTATGAGGCCACAAGCAACCCCAGACATGCTAAAACCTGCAGATCATCAGTGAACTGAAGGTTCCCACTCGTGGGGAGTTTTGCAAAACGGATGAGTGATGACTAGAAGGTTTTGAATTAATCATATCCACTGGCATTGCTCTGGGCAATCTTCCGACCCGTTGTTTTTCAGCGTGCCATGCCATTAAAAAAGTGGAAAAACCATCCACAGATCACGGGCTGCTGTTTTTTTTATTACTTTAGACAGGGATCTATAAGCTATGCTTCTGAAATAGAACTTTATTTATGCTGCATGAATAGTGATATATGCTATGTGAAAAGTGACATGCATTTTTTATTTGCGGTATTGCACATTTGTTTCTAAACTTATAATTGTTTAAATGCTGCCTCTTTTTGAAAGTCAAAAAGAGACTTATTGGAATTATCTGCAAATGATATGATATGATTTGGAATTCATAACGCGCCTATACACAAGTGTTTCAAGGCGCGATGAGGCAAGGGAGGGGGAACAGAGGGAGGACAGAGACAACGAGCTTACTACGCCAAGTCACATTGAGAGCACGCAAGTGCTTGGCAGGGGGGAAGGGGAAAATTGCCCGGGGAGGGGGGCAGTGCTGTACATGGGATCAAACAATGTGTGGCCAGCAGGTGGTAAGTGCAAGGGTAAGTGCAGACAGCAGATGTCCAAAAAGTGCAGGGAACGGGATGGTAGTGTGACAAATGCCACTTCTTCACGAACTCCAGCCAGGGCTACATTCTTCGGTGGGTGAACGGCAGGGGGCGCCCATCAGGTTTAATGGAAACTGCTCCATGATAATTTAAAAAATAGGAATGTCATCCACAGATGTGTACTTAAAAAAACCAAGTCCATCTTTCTGGAAGGCCTGTTTCTTACAGAAAAAGCTGTTGAATTGAGCATGCCCCCGGCCCCCATTCCGCACAGAAACTCAGGGTGCCAGGTTGGTGATTGCCAAATAAGTGTGAGTGTATACATGTGTATGTATGTTGCACTAAACTGCTAAGAAGAAGAGGCTCTGTGCAAGTAACATGCGCAGGTATAGATTTAGGAATGAAATCCCTTTTGATGGATTGAGCATCATTTCAATTATATGAGCGTGTATTATTTTATTTAGAATTCCAGCTACTGACACCATTGCAATGTCTTACCCTAAAATGCCCAGTTACCCACACTATTGCCAGGTTTGCTATCATATTGCTGCATGCTGACATTATTGCCAGAGATTGTCGTGCTATGTCCAGTTACTGACATCACTGTCAGGTGTTGTCATGAAAACACCAGTTACTCATGTTATTACTCGGTAAAGGCATCAGTTGTCCGAGGTATTCATGCGACTGACACGGACTGGCATCACATTTACCAGCACAGGTAAATGACTGATTACCAGGAAATGACATCAGATGCCAAGCTACTCTTCCCATTGTCAGGGGTTGTCATCAGCTGAACAGGAACTCACACCACCTATAGGGATTGCCACCAAATGCCCAGTGTCTTACTTCATTGCCAGTGATTGCTTTCAAATGCTCAGGTCGTCACACGATTTCTCGGAATCACCACAATCAAAAGTCCAGATAATCTTCCCATTTCTAGGGATTGCCATCCATTTCTGGAAACTCACCCCATTGCCAGTGATTGCCATCAAATGACCAAATACTTGTGACTAAATACATCTGTATATGTATCTGGGGACTAAATGCAAACATACATGTGGGGAGCAAATGGTCTAAGTCAGGGATACAAACATAGTACAGATTGATGAGGTGTTGTCGTTCAGACTGGGTAGCTCCAATGCCTTTATCAATTGGCGTTCACCCAGAATGACATTAGTGGTAGACACATTGATTTAAACTATTTCAGCTGCATTTAAATGAAAACACCAGACTCTGTGGAAATCTAAATGTAGCGCTTTGGAATGTCTATTGCAGCACACCTTCTTTTAGAAGTTTTATTTTGGTTTCCTTTATTGATCTACTACATAGGCTCCAATGTCAAGTGTGTGTCTTTTGCTTGTGAAGGGAGCCTACCCAATACCCGTCTTTCCCACTTTGCTGCATGCTGGGTTTAGTAAGCACTGCGTCTTCAATCCGCTATGTTCTAAAATGCGCCGTAATTCGAGTAATTCCTGCGTTGGAGAACCTTCGTGCTCGGCGGGAGCGCAATGCCTTTACATAGCTCAAAGAGAACACACAGGAGGAGGGGAAGAAGGACGGGCAACGATAGACTAAAGACCCGACAACACAACAGAATACCAATGATGGTGTGGGCTTATATAGGGGAAGCAGGCCTCTGCACCAGCACCACATAGCTGCCAACATTTGACCTTTGCTTCAGTCCTTGAGCGAGGCTTCAGATGCTCCCACACCATAATGCCGGCACTCATCGTCTGGGCATCAGGGATATCCAGATCAAGATGTCAATAGCATAACCTCCTAAGCATTCAGTTATCCCCGATTAGCATCAATGCCTTAGCCCCTTTTTGTAATATGCAAAAGGCTCTGGTCTGGACCGCAAAAAGGTAACTGATGATTTGTGAGTAGAGTTATTGCCTAGATGTGACACTTTTACCTCCTGATGAAAATATTTCTCTGAGTAGATTAAATGCCCATTATGTTTGTTTAGAATTAACTATATGGTCCATTTGTTCGATGCGGTTGCTAACAACTTATAGCTGTATCTGGGCCATTCAACTGACCCTGTATCGCCTGCTTCTTCCCTTCTTTTTGTTAGGATTTTTAGAGATTGATGTTAAGAAAAACCGGCACTTTGAATTGATGATCGAGGTATTGGATCTGGCAGGATTATCCGAAAATGCATTGAGTGATACGACCAGTGTTTTCGTCAATGTGACGGAGAGCCTGTGGAAAACACCTGCTCCAGTTGAAATCACAGAGAATTCCACTCTAGTTCATCCATACAAGATCACACAGGTAATACAAAATGACGCACAACAAACACTGGTTGCAGAGCGCCAAGTGATTCATGGTTCATTATACAATTCAATTTGGGTTGAAAGCTTGTGTGTGCACTGTGAAGCCGCAGTCTATGTCTTATGGCATATGTAAAGTGGTTCTCCCTAGGGGTGGGGGGAAAAGAGCAGCAACCTGGACAAGTCCTGAGTCAGGGATATTCCAGTTTACAGCACACATGGGCGAATGTGAACCCAGGTGGGAATTGTCTAGGCTTATCCCAACCTTGGTGGCGAGCCTTCCTAAGGTTGCCCTACTTCAAATAAACAGACACAGCCACAGGTACTTTGAATAGAGTAAAACTCCTTATTTATATTTCAGTAATAGACCAAACAGGTATGCTCTTAGGGTTGCCCATTTACAAAGTGTACTGTGGTTCAGTTGATGCACAAACCAAGAAAAAGTGTCTAAACTTAAAGACACTCCCGTCCCCTGCACACCTTTCAAAATGAAATAAATCAGTCAATATTTTCATAGAATTTCCACATTTATGTACAAGAATATCATAGCAGAACGTACATTACTGTAAACATCTGTTTTGTTCAAACGACAGAGAATATTAGGCTTTACATATAGCCAACATAGAGAACAGCAAGAAACAAAAGGGGAAATATTATTTCGCAGTTGAAATGCAACTTCAAGCTCAAGCTCATTCAAACTAAAAAGAAAACGCAATCTTCAATACCAACCTAATTATCTTAAGTGCAACAAAAAATTCAAGTCAACCTATAATGAAAACCACCAACCCAAAAGTAAAACCAAAAAACAAATAAACCATGTGTTACCACCTCCACACCCAAAACATACAGTAAAATCACCAAACTTCGTGAAAAGTGCCTTATATAACTCCTCATGACTAATTAGCCACTTGTACATTAAACATTTACCTACAACACTTTACTGTCAACCTTTCCCAAAACATGCAGTAATATTCTATGCTATGCTATGATATTCTTGTACATAAATGTGGAAATTCTATGAAAATATTGACTGATTTATTTCATTTTGAAAAGGTGTGCAGGGGACGTGAGTGTCTTTAGGTTTAGACACTTTTTTTTGGTTTATGTTTAACACAGGCTCCAGTGTCAGGGTCTGTATTCCTCCCCAGCACCCATAACTATTGAAAGATTTTCCTAAATTCTTACATTTACTGTTAGTGAAATAGGTGTGCTCCGATTGATACTATTTTCAGTTGATGCACAGACATTTAGGATCCATTCTTATATTTCCTCCAATAGTTATAGTCCCTTTTTCTTACTATCCCAGTGTGGTTACTGGGAAGGGCAAGACCCGTTACAGTGGATTAACCAATAAACCAATATAACACTGTGAACACTTATGCGTCAGATAAGTCTCATTGGAGAACTACATAACTGTCATCCCTTTGATGGGTTTACCTTAGCACCTCATCCTTCACATATGGTAAGTAACCAACTGTTTCACAGGGATGTGGAGTGTTTGCAAGTAAGATTTTTCACATTTGATAAATAAACCACACTTGCATCTCAATGGGAGCATTTGCAAGATAGATTTTTCACATATGGATAAATAGATAACTCTTTCACTTCATAACAGGTATATACGAGCAAGATGGGTCATATTTGATAAGTAAACACTTCTTTCACCTCAGTGGGGCACTTGCGAGCAGGGTTTCTCACAATGGATAAATAAATAACTCGCTCACTTAAAAACAACTTATGCATGCAGGATTTGTCTTGTTTGATAAATAAACAATTCTTTCACCTCAGTGGGGCATTTGTATAGTGCTCTAAACGAAATCCTAACACAAGAGAGTGATAAGGGTCTAGTGGAATTTAAGCAAACATGTGGTCTTGAACTGGCAGTTCGGAATGTACAAAGCTCCAATTTGCAAGAGAACATGAGTCTAGTGAAAATGTGTCTCAAAGAATGCGATAACATCAAGAACCAAGATCATGTAGGTAGGTTAAAATTATATAAACAACATATAGAGAACCTCTTAATTTTACATTCACCAATGCCATATCTAATGAAATGTCCTTCATCATCTCATAGGCAATGGTTACTAAGATTTCATTTTAATTTGCTTCATAGATTAGAAGTCCATGTTTTCATCTTCCACCTGAACAACAGAAACGCTATGTCATTTGATCCTCGATTTTCTAAGCCTTATGCAAAGACGTTGTTTTTATTTAGAGAAATGTGTTCCTTCTGGGGTTGCGGTTTGTACAGAAGCATTATGGCAACGGCTCACGAGTTGTCGCCAACTATCATTATCATTAGCATTAGTGGTCTTTTTAAGGGAACAAATTGAATGGTTAGGTCCTACTTTAATTGGGCATGTTGATAAATCTTTATATGGATCCAACTGGAATGTTTCTTAATTTCCATAATTGTCAGTTTCTGTCTAATCCAAGAGGCTAATTAAAGGATTCCATAGTGAAGTTTTCACATTACAATTAGTAATAAGTTTCCACCAGGTTTGGATTGATTCTTAAACATCAATGTATTTTATGGAATAATGTATTTCTTTTCTTGTTTTAATGATGTCTATGAATAATTGTTTTATAAAGTTTAAAAAGTTACATTTTGTAGCTAAAATATACTAATAAGAAAAGATTCAGAACCATGTTCCCTCTGTATTCACACTTTTTAAAGTGTAAAATATTCCCATGCTTATGTAATAATAATGCCACACTATGTGATTTGCCCGATCTTACCATTGCTTACACTAGTATTGAATACACACCCCAATCTTCATTGGATGATTATAATTTCTATATTTATGACCAAAAAAGGTCAAACAATATTTGCTCTTAAAATTGTACATGCTAAATTTTTTTTCTCCTCGCAGACACACATTTGCATATACAACATTAATTTGTACAATAGCTACTCATACTTGTATGAATATTAATCATGTTATTATTACAAATTCCAGAGAATGTGAATTTGGTGTCAAAGAGGCGACTCTTAGCTTCAAAGCACACACAGTGCCATGTTTTTACCTGGTATGGTATCAATGTTATAAGCTAAATGCATACTGTAATATTTGATTCAAGCCCTGAAATTGTAATGTGAACAACACCTCCTGCTTCAGCACATGAGTTGTATAAACACATCTATATCATGGATTGAGTGAATGATTGATTGTAAATGAGATGGCAGGTCTGCTTTATTTTCCTGCATCAGTCTGGTGGCCAGTTTTTATTTCTAGGCAGAGTTCAAAGGGTGATCTGCTAAATTCAAGAAGATATTAAAGTTGGGTTATAAAAAAGAACATGTTTTTACCAGCAGATATTAATCTTTACAAACGTTGCAATTCTCCAGTATTAAGTATTCTAACTGATTTATGTAAGCTTCCTCTGGAGGGAATTTCCCAGGGCGGAGGGAATAGTTTGCTCTGAGTTGAAACCCCAGTCAACTTGAAATCAGCTAAATATAAAACTGCCATTAATGGAGTGCTATTCAGAACCATTGCTTTTTCCTTCATGTATATTCCAAAATATGACAAATGATGCAATGTTCACCATGTTTGTATAAACTTTGTACATCATTGGGTGGGAAATTTAAAAAACATTACATTAAAAATACTGTGAATGAAATTACGATCAATTTTCTTCACTTGCTATACATTAAAGAGACCACATCAACATACCCATCAGAGAACATAGCAACATTCTACCACTTGACATTTGTCATTTTAAAAGATATTTCTGTAATGCGTTAGCAAATTATATTTTTTACACATGTGTACCTTCTTATCTTTGGATGCACAGGTCATAACTTGCAGGGAATGAGCTTTTAGTGTGACCTGCTGTTGATTGAAGGGCATTTAAAACCCAGCCTTTGTGTCAGTTCATATGGAAGTTCCTGGCAGATGTGTGAAATTCCATGACATTTTTGGGGGTGCTATTTCCTAATGGAGCAGATAATTGTTGGTCTCCCATCCACGCACCCTTCTCATGGTATCGAATGAGAGGTGGGAATCATAAACAAGTGCATGCATTTTTCAAGAGCTTTTGTTACTTAAACTTGAGACATTCTCCATTTGTCTTTGATTTTCCTGTTACTGAGCCATCTGCCCCATGCTTGGAAGAATCAGCACCGTTTGCAGTTTTGCAGCATCACTTTGCTTTAGGGAAACAGTCTTGGGTTCCATTTAAGATGACAGCTTTCTAGTGCTAAATCGAGCTTCCCTCTTGCTCCCTGCTTACTAGCAGTGGCCAACTTTCACCCATTTCCCTTTTTCTTCTCATGGCTGTACTGTTGGAGGGCCACGTTGCCACAGTTAACAGGAATATTACTGAATCTCATCTGATCTTCAATCCTGTCTGAGTCCCTTCCTGGGATGGCAATATATTTTGTCTTGGTTGCCATCCTGGGTGACCTTTTTCTGGGAGCTGATGCCAGTGTTATCCCCGCTCTGGTTTTCCTTCTCCTTGATATGTCATCACCATTGAACACTCCATAGGTGGCATTGTTCTCTCAGGACTTGTTCCTTCCTTCCTAGGTACACCCAATCTGCTCTTCTTTTTCCCTTCACTTCACAACCCTGTTCCCTGACTTGTGGATTATCACATTGTTCCGCCCTACTGCCCTTATTTATGTTTGGCATTTGGTTTCCCTTATTCACAATCACTACCTTTTTTACATGTCCCGATGACACACAGACCATGCTTTGCTTCTAACACGGTCTTTGTGGGAGCCTTTCCATCTTTTGACGTTGCACAGAGGTAATAAGGGGATTAATCTTTATGTTTTTTTAAGCAAATTCTAGCCAGAATGGGCAAAATGTGGATTGTTTCATTGGTGGCTTGTGACTGATTCATATTTTCTCAGTCTGATGATGAGACAGCCTCCAGCGTTTTTTACTTTTTGCATCCTTTTTTTTGGTTGGCAGAGAGGTCCCCATGTGGGAGGCTGCAATAATCAAGCCGGGCGCTGATTATAGTGCCTGCTATCATTGAGTTGTTTTCCTGTGGTTTGAAGGGAAGAATGTGTCTTAACACTTTCAATTGCAAAATGAATACTTCAAGTACCATTCTGACCTGTTGCGGTCTGTGCCCCTGATGATCTTAGATTCTCAGCAACAGGCTTTACATGGATGTTCTTCTTGGAGGCAGAGAAGGAGAGGTAAGGCTTGTCTCCATGAGAAGCCACCTCACCGCTCTGAGTATAATAAAGAGGGCTGGGAGGTTCCTGAGGAGCACAGTCGCAAACAAGGAGAAAACCCAATCCGGGAAAAACCTTCTAGATGTCTACCGAGCAAGGTGCAGTGGTTCCAAATGCAGCATGAATGAAATGGGTCCTCACAGACAGAAAAGCTTGAAGTTATCAGTAGCCATAACAGTGTGCAGTGTACACTGGCACTCTAAAGCAAACACAAGTGCAGAAGTCCTCGGCAACCAGGAAGCAGTAAGTACACGGGAATCGTAGTGGGACAGGACCGGGTAAGGCGTAGAAAGAGAAAACGGTGCTGTTAGCAGCAGAAAGGCAAGGAGCTGGGGGAAACCAGGATCGAGAAAAGATCAGGTAGCTACGAGCAAGTAAGCAAAATGGATAGCGGAGTAATGGCAACTAAAAAGGAGTACAGCAGAGTTGCGACATGCAGCTTACCATGTTTTAGTTTCTTTTATGCTGTTATCAGCATTTGGAGTGGTCCAATGCCTCGGCCACCATCCAGATGACATCATGACTGTTGCGGCCCTCCTTGCTCTCCCAACATACTACACAGGAGCCAGTATAACCTGCAGCACCCTTTATTCTCCTACTACAAAAAACTAAACTGTCCTTCACTTACCATCCCCTTCTTCCCTCTTCCTACCTCCTGCCCCCTGCTCTGAATCCGTCCCCCTTAAAGGGGTTGTGTTGGTTTTCTCCTCACAACACCTCCCCCTTGCTTATCAGGGAGTTTCATCACTTACATCTGGTGCTCTTCCTCCTCCTGTATTATGTCCCTTCAGTTTTTATGTGTTCTTCTTTTTTTCCTTTTTTTTTGTTTTGAGCCACGTGTCATATGCAGCTGCCACGTTTTATACGTGCGCGGCATCTGCTGATATGCCCATAGTTGGTCACACGTGGCCTCACACGTTTTGTCTTGCCTCCCCAGCCTCCGCTCCCTCTTTCCGTGCCGCTCTGCAGTGGATCTCCTTACCGCAGAGACGCGGCGGTCACCTTCTCCTGGCCTCTTCCTCACTTGCGCCAGTGAGCCGGCCTCATGCTCGTTCCTCGGCGCCCTGGTGCAGCGTCACTGCGCGGGCCTCGTCCTGCTCACTCGTGGGCCCTTCTGTGTGTGGGTCGGTCCCTCTTCACCTGCCTGCTTCATACAGAGCGTCCCTCCTCACACGTGGCCCGGGTCTGCCGGCTCTCCTCGTCGGCTCCCTTCTTGGTCCGGCTGCCTTTGTTGGTGTGGCGGCGGTTCCTCAGCTGCAGCAACGCGTGGAAAGAGGCGCATCGTTGCCAGTTATTGTGGTCCTCCTTGCTCTCCAACATACGACACGGGAGCCAGTGTAACTTGCAATCTGCTTTATTCTCCTACTACATGAACTAAACTCCCCTTCGTTTTCCCTCCCATTCCTCCCTCCTCCCACCTCCAGCCCCTTGCTCTGAGTCCGTATCTCTTAAAGGGGTTTTGTCGGTTTTCTCCTCACAGCTTTGACTGATGGACGCTTAATGGTAACATGTTTACTTTAGGCACATTCCGGCACCATCTGGAACGAAAAAAGGCTTGCTGTGTCGCCATTGAGTCCAGAGGGAAAATGATGGTACCACCTTCCACTGACGTCCAAAACAAGGTAGAATCCTAACATAGATTTCCTATGTTACATTTGGATGGTACTATTTCTCAAAAGATGGTGGGGGCTGTTACATCCACAAGTCATGTGGCCTAGTGTATCAGATACGTGGGATATGGTAATGAGTTTATCATCATCGCATACATTGAATAAAGGTGGCGCTGATGCGGGCATGCATCAGAGGAGCCTCAACTAAGGAACCGAGTAAATCTGTAATTTCAGATGCAGAGATGGGCTCCAAGCCTATTCATTTCCTCTCCAGAGGCTCGAGAGTGGCACAGCCTCTCAAAAAGTGGTGACGAGAGGCTGGAACAAGCCCACTCTGATCTCTGGTGCAGATCCTAGCTGCAGCGGCAAAAAAGATCTGTTAAGGAAGATCCTTCCAGAGAGTGTCAATTAATGCCCTTAACATTCAGAAGGCTTGTGTACAATGTATGGACATCCTGCTAGACCCTGATCTCAGGATTCAAGTTGATTCCTGATCTTTTGTGCATGTTGCGTGTGGCGGTTGTGTGGCAGCTGCCTGTGGAGTGCTTGTTTGCCGTACTTCAGATATAGATTGTTGTGTGTGGAATACTTTGAAATACACAGTGTGTGCTTGTCTCAGTGAGGTTTTGCAAGTGCACTGAACAGTGTTTCCTTTCCTGCCAACCACAATGGCTGATGATGTAAACAGAGACAAGATGAGACCAAAGCATGTAGGGAACATGACACCTATGGCAGAGTTTGGCGTGTTGGGGACTCCTTCTGCTCAAGTCTCCAGGTGGAAACTCGGGGTAGAACACTTAGAAATGTATTTTGTGAGCTCCAGGAGGATGACTATAAGCCAAAACAATTGGTGCTGATATATATGGCCAACCACTTTGTTCACACATTATTTAAGCCGCTAAAACCCAGATATGGCTACTACTAAGCAGTGAAGGTGGCCAGACAAGTATTTCAGTCCCACATTAAATGTGGATTGTGAAAGATCCATGTTGCATAATGCCAAGCAAGAAAGAAGAAGACACATGTTATGCCTTAGATGCGCGTTTAAAACAATTGGCATTCACTTGCACTGTCACGAGTCAGGACGAAACAGTGAGGGGACAGATAATCCAGGGTTGCCGCTCAGCAAAGTTACGGAAACAGAGTCTATGAGAACGAGACATACTGCTGGCAAGAATTCTAAAGCTGGGCAGGAATGGACGAGACTCCAAAGGCCATCACTGGTGGATGGAAACAAAGCACAATTATTCCATGGTGCAGCCAGAAGGATACAGCTATTGTGGGGGCGCCTTGCCTACACAGTCAGTTGCCCTGCGAAGAGGGATACCTTGCAGCGGCGTTGCTAGGGGGGGCTAAGAGGGGATATAGCCCCTGGTCTTTTGGTTGTAGCCCAGGATAGAATCTCAGGAGCTACAGCCAAAAGGCTAGCTAGCCCCCAGTCCCAACAGTCCCGACATTAGCATAGCCCCGGCTCTTTTCCAGACCTAGCACAACACCCCTGTCTGGGAGATATGGCAGAGTAAACCCCTTTGCGAGAATATGTCACTCCGAGTTCCAAGAGTGCACTAAATCTCCCTCCAAGCAAAAGAAAAGAAAGACCAAAGGGGCAGAGTCTGAAGCTTCAACAGTTCCCAGGGATGAGGAAGGCCAAAGGAGGAAAAAGTGGATGCCTTTTTTATATTAAGTGCCCTAGACACAGGCCAAAAGAGAAGGGGACTGCCCTGCTGCACAGATAACATTCCATGCAGAGAAAGGCTGGTCCTACCTCGCTTCCACAAGCTCAGAAATGTGACGCAGTTATCGCCCATCAAGGTGAGAAGCTAGACATTCGAAGTATCCAAGCTACTCCACCGGGGAGTCACGTGTATAGCAGAAATATAGCAGAGGGCAGTGAAAAGTTTACAATCATGGTGGAGTAAGGGATACGTGAAGGAAACAATTTAAGGATAATAGCAGAGGGTAGGGGTCATCAGGAGAAGATTATGAAAGGGCAATGTGTCAGTATCAGAAAGAGGAAGAAAGGAGGATAATGTCTGAGTATGAGAATATGGTGGAGAGGTAGGTTGAGAAGGAATAGGGGAGAGGAGAGGGCAGGGAAAGGAGTTGAGAGTAAGCTGTCCACAAGTTGAAAGAGTCGATGAGGATGAGTAGAGCAAGTTTTAGTAAACTCTTAGAAGTAACGTATTTGGCAGTTTCAAGGACAGCATCATAGAAAGAATGAAGAGATGGCAGGAAAGGTTTATCAGAAGTGGGTTGAGATTCCTCCCATCAGCATTTTGTGTGATGGAGGGAAGAGCGAAAGAGGAGATCTGCAGAGAAAGGAAAGGCTAGAGAGGTTGTAGGAGGGTACGAAAACTATAAGAGGATAGGAAAACACAAGGATAGAATTAAGTGAAGAATAAAAAGAGATATAGGCTTTTTTAGGGAGATAAGAGTGAAACAGAAAAGGGGATGGGAAGGATGTAGATAGAGATGTAAGAAAGGAGGGAGTATTGACATTTCCTAGATTTGGACTGGGTATCATTACCTAACCCTTCATGCTGAGTCCAGATACATTACTTAGTTTAGTACCAATGAAGGATTATACCAATATCAACATCTTAGCTTCAGTGTATCTTCCCCAGAACAGGTGTTTCAACTAGCCATCTGTGGCATGTTGGCTGGACTGGCCTAACTCACAATAAGTACAAATGCAAATTCTTGAAATCCAAATTAGAATTCTTTGGCTATGTATTCCATGCGGAAGGCCATTCTGAAGACCCACATAAGATGGAAAACATACACATTTCTCCTGCCCCAAAATATCCATCTGAATTTCAGAGTTTCCTGGGGATGGTAACATATTGTGGGAGATTTATCAGTATCCTGGCAACTTTCTCGGAACCCCTACGGAAGCTCAAAAGGAAGGTCTTAGTATGAGAATGACATAACAAGAAGAAAATGCTTTCGTCTAGATCAAAGATGCACTATCCTCAATTGCCACTGCAGCGTTTTTTGACTGGCTTGACCTTCGGATCTCATTGTTGATGCAAGTCTATTTGGCCTAGGGGTGGTGCTCAGACAAAGAGATTTTAGAGGTGAGGCAGTAATCTTGCTTATACAAGCAGGGCATTAATGGAGACACAACAAAGGTACTCCCAAATAGAGCGTGAGGTACTTGCTGTTTTATATGCATATGTCGCAAAGCAAGTTGTGGTAATCACTGATCTCAAGCCATTGTTCACCATTCTGTCAGGAGCAGCCCTGCACAATAGAGGATAGAAAGATGGCTCTTGCAGCTGCAAGAATATCACATTACATTGACCTATAAACCACGCTGTGATAATCGAGTGGGCTATTTGTCTCGTCATCCATAAATAAGGGCTATGAAGGTACCACAGAAGAAAGGAGTGCTGAATAACATATACATCTAAGGATCACAGCTGCAGTCCCTGTGTCTGTATAACTGCAGGAAATGAAAAATGCATCAGCAAGTGATGAGTGTCTCCAGTTGGTGGCCAATGACATAAAGTCTGGAAACTGTAGGACAATAACGGATGGCATGGACAAATGGATGTCCTCAGCAAGGGAAGTACTACAGGAACTATGGGGCAGCTGAAAGGAGATATCTGTCTTACAGGAGGAACTGCTGAGGGATGTAAGAATTCTTGTTTCTAAGGTGCTAATACCCAGGATGTTATTAATGGCTTAGAGTGGTCACAAAAACAAAGAAAAGACTCAGACACAAAGTCTGGGTTCTGAAGCTAGGAGATAAAGTGGCTGAATTCATAAAACAATGTGTGTCGTGCCAAACAATGGCACTTTCAATGTGACAACCACCTAAATAAAATATGCCAGAAGTGATGAGTTGTTGTGCTGTCTAAGCACTGACTTCTGTACCAGCCAAGGGGGCCAGCACTATGTGGTCATGATTGATGAGTGGTCAGATAAAAATGTTAATTGGATCTAACATGGCCGGCGATCTCGCTTAGAAAGGATTTGTGCCACCCATGGCTTACCTGATGACATTAAAAGTGATATTGGGTCTCTATTCCATTGGAGAGAGTTCCGCCCATATCTAGCTAACCTAAGAATTTGACACTGTGGCATTAAACCAGTGTGGCCAATGGCAAATTGTGATGCTTAGAAATTTAAGCGTACGCTAAACAAAGTATTTAGAATGGCACATGACCTCTAAAATACATTGTGCCCATTTCTGAGAGTGTACACAGTCAGCTGATGTTCCATCACAGAGTTATCCTGGCTGAAGCACTTACGGGACGGGGCATAAAGGGGGTAATGCCATCACATCTACCTAGAGTGTGTGCCATAAAAGATAACACGCAGGTGATGGAACAACGACAGGCCGCACATGAGAAAGAAGGCAGCTGCATGTGAAGGACTCTGACAAATATCCAGGCAGGGGACCTGGTCCTCATCAAATACCACAAGCCCACATGGAATTTAAGTTTGCGTTATAGACTACGGCACGGAAAGTGACGCAAGTACATGGGTCCATGATAACTTCTACCCAGATATATCAGAATAATAGATGGTGACTCCCTAGAGAGATAACAACCTGAAGATAAGGATACAAGTCATGAGATTGATCTTGGAGATGAAACCGAGATTGAATCAGGGAATCTTGACTCTAACTCTCCTTCTGTTCTTATCCTCCTGTATCTTTCCTCTGCCTTTGACATGATCAATTATGCTACCCTGACAAATTGACTCTGTGACAGCGTTGGCATCACGGGCCGGGCACTGGAGTGGTTGACCTCCTTCTTCTCCAACCGACCTTCCCAGGTTCAACTGGGCCATTTTCTCTCTCCTGTCACGCTCTACACCTGCTGCCTCCCTCAAGGCTCTATCGTCTTGCTGTGGCTTTTCAAAATCTAGCTTACCCCTTTGCCCCCCTTGATCTCTTCCTTCTCTCCTCTCTTTCAGAGTTATGCAGCCGACACGCAGCTCTCCTTCAAGCTTCCCTCCTCTTCCTTGTCTCCCACCCCTGACTGTCTGACTGCTATTCAGACATGTGTGCTGCCAATGATCTCTGCCTTAATGCCAGTAAGACTGAGATCATTTTCATTCGGACACCAGCTCCCACCTTGTCTCCCTCCCTCCGACCGCCCTCCATGAGTCCTCTCCCTCACCCTCTTGTGAGGCAAAAAACGTTGGTGTCATCTTTAATTCCTCTCTCTCTTTCTTTCCTCACATCGTGGACCTTGCCAAGAATGCCCACTATCAGCTGCACCGCCTCAGAGGTATTCTCCCTTTCCTCACCTTCCCCCAGAAGCTCAATGTCTCCAGACCTCTGGTCCTCTCGAGGCTTGACTACTGTAACAGCCTCTTCTTCAATCTTCCTTCACCCTCCCTTTGTCCCCTTCAACTAATCCAGAATAGGACTGCAATACTTATCCTTGGCCTCAAACCCAGGGACTGCATCTCTCCAGCTCTAATTCATCCCTCCACTGGCTCCCGATTGCTGCTATGATCAAATTCGAGACCCTTTGCTTCATCCACAAGGCTTTCTGGGGTCTGGGACCCCGCTACATCCAACTCTTGTATTTGTATTTTATTTATTTGTATAGCGCACCTAGCCCTCAGGCATCTCTCTCCCTAAATACCTCCATGCTTGAGCCCTTCGGTCTGTTAGCTGCAACTGTTTGCAAATCAGATGCTTCTCTAAGAAAAGAGTGGGGGGTAGATCTCTCTCCTCTGCAGGAGCATCACTCTGGAATGGTCTCCCTGCCCCTCTCAGGCTTGAGTCGGATCTTCTTATGTTCCGGAAGCTCCTGAAGACCATCCTTTTCTCCTTTTACTTCACTCTCCCCATCCCGGGTAACACATTCTTCTGCCTGAGTGACTGGCTGCCTGGTTCCTTCTGAGTATTACAGGGCTGCAGGCCCACACTTCCAGTCCACCTCCCCCTTCCCTGCACATACCTACATTCCCTGGCACTTGCCTTCTGACCTCCACTTAGCACTTGCACCTCGCCTCTTCAACCTTTCCCTTCCCACTTTAGAACTTCGTTTTTTGCACAGACCGGTGAACCCCCCCCCTCCTTCCCTCGCACTTCTTTTTCTGCACTTGCACAATCTGAATGTCACAAGGCCTAGTAGGACCATCATTGTAAATTCTCCCTTGCCCCCCATCTTTGTCTTGTGGCACCCTGATACAATATTTGTTGTGTCAGTGCCTTACAAATGTCCAATAAGTAAATAAAATTTAAACAAATGTGACCCTGTGATGAATACCCCTATGCACACCGAAACCTAGAATCCCTGTGGTTAAAGAGACTGGCTGATATCCTACCAAAGGAACAAGGCATATACCGAAGAGACTAGAAGACTACGTAAAATATTGAGTGTTTCACATATGGTGAGATCCCCAATGTGTTGCGAATGTGGTGTCACAATGCAATGCTGGTATTGTGTTTAGTTATGATAAAGGAAGGATGTTACGCCCACAGGACGTTTGTCCTTGTGGACCAGATACACTGAACGCTAATGTACATTGAATAAAGGTGGCACCAATGCAGACATGAGTCAGAGCAGAGTTAAATAAGGAACCGAGTATCCATCGTAATTTCAGGGATAGACATCAGTTCCCAGCCTAATTATCGCCTCGCCGGATGCTCGGGTGTGCCGCAGCCTACCAACAGGAGGGGGCCACATGGTGGCCATTTTCTTTAGAAGGTGGGGTGGCTGGAGGACTTGTACTTCCATTTTGGATTGATGAAGTTAAGGGTTCTTTTGCTTCACCTGATACTCAATGGCCTCACATTTAGTTGTATTCCTGGTGTTGGCCGCCTGTGACATGCAGGTATGTTTGCGTTGTATTTGAATATGAGATGAATTGTAGATCATGGGCATGGTGTGGATCCATCAAAGCTTTAATATAGAAATAAAAAGAGGCAGCAAAATAGGAGATACTTGGGGGACTCTACATTCTGCTGGAACCAGCTGTGAGGAGCAATTTCCCCTGAGCTTTCTCAGGACGATAGCTCAGGGGTAACGTGCTCGCCTTGCAAGCAAGACGACACGGAGCAACACAGGTTCGTTCCCCGGGTCCGCGCTTAGAAAACTCTGGGTATTAAGCGCGTTATAAATAACCAATCATACCATATGCTACTGTTTACGGTCAGACTGTAAGGGTCATGGCAGAGATTCTGGGTATGTGATTGAGCCAGTGGACAAAGGGGTCAGGGTCACAGCGCTGAATGTGGTCGAGAGGTTACGTATGGGAAGTGTGCCTCGGGATCCCCAGCCTGGTAGGGATAGTAGATCACAATACACTGCTGATGGGGAACGATTGGCTGAAGTTGAATATGGATAAAACTATAATGTAAGTAGTGGGTGATAAGGTGAGAGTGTGGAAGTCTGCCTGGTGGAGCCTACTATGGGTCCGCCCACTAACTCAGTAGCTCCTGTCGGCATTCTGGGTTTTAAAATCAAATAGAGAAAGGACTTGTCTCTTTCAATCAGTGTCGGCACGGTTGCGGGCAACGGTTTCCACTATGAAAAGGTTCACCTCTTCTTACCACTGGATATTCAGACCTTAATGGTGACCGTTCCAATGTCCTCTCGCTTACACCACCAGAAGGATTTGCAGCTCGGCGCGTCACCCTTCCTTCTGCCACGCCTAGAGGGTGTGCCCAATGCAGCAGCCAGGCTTCTCTCTGCAGTTACTCTCTCCACTCACATCTCGTTTTTTCTTTGTATCCGCCACTAGCTCTCCAGCAGGGAACGTGTGGCCTTCAGTGAATTGGCTAACAAGAAAAAACACATTCTTATTTAAAAAAAAAAAAAAAGAGGAATAATACCCATAAATACAAATGTTGTTTATGCAGTTTACATACAAAGGTTAGGACATGTTAAAAGCCCAAAGAAGAAAAATGGCCCAAATCAGGGAATAATATAATTAGGCACACTGCTGGCACCAGGCAGTGAGGGTGGCCGGGAGGGGTGGAGGAGGGTGCATGTGAAATGCAACTTTGCGAAGTCCATACACAAGAAAAAAAAGTGCATACATGAAACACATATGAACAAAGGATATAAGCACAAAAAGGTGAGACATACAAAAGCCTTTTTCAAGCGACCATATTGAGAAAACAATGCTTGAAAGACACATTCCATCATATTGGAAAAGATAAACTTGCATTATTGAGAGACGTTATTGAACATATGGTTTCATGTAGAACCCTGCATTATCAATAGGGCCTTTAACAACGCTGGTGCCATCTTACTGGGGGCAAAAATGCCAGTTTGCACGCCTTCTTGTCCACTACGTTCTCCCTTTCTCAATTGTCTGATGGCCCACTAGTAACGTTTCAAACACATGCCCATACCCATCCACTAGAGGTCGATAAGTACTAATTACCTAGGCCATCACGTCGCCCGCCGTGCCACCTGACTCACTAGATGCCGTCGGTCCCTATCCTCCTCGCCACCCTGTACCCTCTGTTCCCCTCTGGATCCTACCCCCACTGTATATCTGTTCTGTTGTATACCTCTGTAAAGTGCTCCATTAGCGCGGAAAGTGCTCCGTTGTGCATCTGTATGGGTCTATGCCTCTGGAAAGCGCTCCGTTGTGCACCTGTATGGGTCTATGCCTCTGGAAAGCACTCCGTTGCGCATCTGTATGGGTCTATGCCTCTAGAAAGCTCTCCATTGTGCATCTGTATGGGTCTATGCCTCTGGAAAGCGCTCCGTTGTGCACCTGTATGGGTCTATGCCTCTGGAAAGCGCTCCGTTGTGCACCTGTATGGGTCTATGCCTCTGGAAAGCGCTCTGTTGCGCATCTGTATGGGTCTATGCCTCTGGAAAGCGCTCCATTGTGCACCTGTATGGGTCTATGCCTCTGGAAAGCACTCCGTTGTGCACCTGTATGGGTTTATGCCTTTGCAAAGTGCTCCGTTGAGCATCTGTATGGGTCTATGCCCTGGAAAGCGCTCCATTGCGCATCTGTATGGGTCTATGCCTGTGGAAAGCGCTCCGTTGCGCATCTGTATGGGTCTATGCTTCTGGAAAGCGCTCCGTTGTGCATCTGTATGGGTCTATGCCTCTGGAAACCGCTCTGTTGTGTATCTGTATGGGTCTATGCCTCTGGAAGGCGCTCCGTTGTGCACCTGTATGGGTCTATGCCTCTGGAAAGCGCTCCGCTGTGCACCTGTATGGGTCTATGCCTCTGGGAAGCGCTCTGTTTTACACCTGTATGGGTCTATGCCTCTGGAAAGTACTCCATTGTGCACCTGTATGGGTCAATGCCTCTGGAAAGCGCTCCGTTGTGCACCTGTATGGGTCTATGCCTCTGGAAAGCTCTCCGTTGTGCATCTGTATGGGTCTATGCCTCTGGAAAGCGCTCCGTTGTGCATCTGTATGGGTCTATGCCCCTGGAAACCGCTCCGTTGTGTATCTGTATGGGTCTATGCCTCTGGAAAGCGCTCCGTTGTGCACCTGTATGGGTCTATGCCTCAGTAAAGCGCTCCGTTGTGCACCTGTATGGGTTTATGCCTCTGGAAAGCGCTCCGTTGTGCACCTGTATGGGTCTGTGCCTCTGGAAAGCGCTCCGTTGTGAATCTGTATGGGTCTATGCCACTGGAAAGCGCTCTGTTGTGCATCTGTATGGGTCTATGCCTCTGGAAAGCGCTCCGTTATAGTGATGCTATTTGAAGGCATCTAGCTCAGAAATGTAATCACTCGCCACTGAGATTTGATAACATTAGACACAGGTTTAAATGTCAGCACAGCTGCGTCAGCCCTCCATCCTTTAAAGGTCGAGAAGGCGAGTATAATCAAATTGGAGTATTTCAGCTATTATGCCACTGTTTAGGTACTCCTTTTGCTGGAGCTGTAAAATGGCCTAGTGGCTGTGAAGCCCGTGCTCTCTGCACATTTCACAGCCTTGGGGACTGTGGAGTGGGGCATTGAGCAGGAGATCTGCTCTGGGTCATGTTACGCTCCATGCAGTGATTCCGCCTTGGGGACTGTGGAGTGGGGCATTGAGCAGGAGATCTGCTCTGGGTCATGTTACGCAACATGCAGTGATTCCGCCTTGGGGACTGTGGGGTGGGGCATTTAGCAGGAGATCTGCTCTGGATCATGTTACACTCCATGCAGTGATTCCGCCTTGCGGACTGTGGAGTGGGGAATTGAGCAGGAGATCTGCTCTGGATCATGTTACACTCCATGCAGTGATTCCGCCTTGGGGACTGTGGAATGGGGAATTGAGCAGGAGATCTGCTCTGGATCATGTTACGCTCCATGCAGTGATTCCGCCTTGGGGACTGTGGAGTGGGGCATTGAGCAGGAGAGATCTGCTCTGGATCACGTTACGCTCCATGCAGTGATTCCGCCTTGGGGACTGTGGAGTGGGGCATTGAGCAGGAGAGATCTGCTCTGGATCACGTTACGCTCCATGCAGTGATTCCGCATTGGGGACTGTGGAGTGGGGCATTGAGCAGGAGATCTGCTCTGGATCACGTTACGCTCCATGCAGTGAGTCCGGCTGCTTCCCTACCTGCAGCACATTTTGAAGCAGGTGGAGAGTCTGGGATACATACTGACTCCTGTAATGGCAGCCATCCTGTTCCCATTCCCCAATGTATTTAGTTCCAAATGTGTCACAAAACCTGCAACAGCAAGAGCAATGGAGGTAGAATTGACAGGGAAGTGTAAAAGTAGTGCTCCTTGCCTCTGTGCCTCATTTGAATGTACCACCCATTATAAACTGAGGCTGTAAGAATCGCTGTTCTGTGTGAGCCGTATTGAGGGCACGTTCAGCCTTTCACATAGTGAGACTTTTCTAGTCAATGTTTGGGTTTCTCTAAGCCCAGATAGATGACGATGATGAAGAGGGCTTACGTTATGTGGAGTGTTACTATGCATTTGATAACATCAGAGAACAGTTTGGGTTTGGCCTTGCTAAACCATGTGCCAAAATCGTTTATCCTTTTATGAGGTGCCATCCCCCCTGTGAAACAGCAAGTCCTACAATGGAAACCAACGCTCCCTTAGAGCGAGTAAAGAACTTAGGTATAAATGGAAATTTTGAAGTTACTAATATAAATATACAGGGGCGGCTCGTGCATTCATCCTCCCATTATGAAGGAGCTGTCAAAAGTAGAATTAAAGCAGCGCAGAAGAGCGCTCTCTCTTCCGCGAGGAATCCCGGGAATAAACGCATGCGCAATAGGCCATGCCCGGCTGGGGCCTGTATTTCTCCCGGCCAGGCATGGCCTGTTTAGGATGCTGGCTGGGACATTGCAGGGAGTGGGGGCGCTCCTGCATAGCCGCCACACATTGCACTCTCAGTGAAGCATCGGGCGTCCAAGTCTCAGAGCCCCTGACATGTGCAAACTGCATGTCTGGGGCTCTGGAACGTCATTTCCGGTTTCCTGGTTCTTGCTGGCATGGACCCTGAAGGAAGAGCATAAAGGGACCAGGGCTGAACTTCAGGAAGGGTATTAAAACGGAGTGTGTATTTGAGAGTAGGCTGTGTGAGTGTCGAGTGTGAGTGTGAGTGTCGAGAGGGGGCAGGTGTCTACCTGTGAGCAGGTTTGTGTGATGTGTGTGTGCACGTGTTTCCATGGGCCTGATTTAGGCTGCCAGCAAGAGACATGGCAAGGAAACGAGCAAACCGCTCCCGCCTTCTGTCCTGGATATTATCATCTCTGCTGCCGGCCTCCTTCCAGCCAGTGCTTTTTCGGGACATTTTTGAATTGTTTAATATTTATTTTAGTAACTTGGCTATTTCTTTGCCGGCCAGTCTGGCCTAGTGTCTTTCTCATATTCGCACAAGAATGCACATAACTGCACATTCCTCAGCGATGTACTGGGAGCAGTGTTTCAATGGTGTTTCAATGGTGTCTGAGAATTGAGGTCAGCCTGGGTCATCTGAGATCTGAGTGCAGTTCAGAAAGCTAAAAGCCTACAAAGCCTGCCAGATTCACTGGGACACGTGCATACATTTTCCGACGAATACCATTAATGATCAAAGTGTAAAAGTGCATTGAGGGCATGTATTTATGCCAGGGTTGTTTTTCTTCTTTTTTCAATTCTAAATGAATAGTGTGTTTTCTTGAAATTCAGAGGCACGCAACAGTAGAAAACTCAAGTTTCCCCGCGGCCAAGCAAGAGAGGGCATTCAATCACATGTTTGACCTTTTACCTACATTCCGCCACTTGTCGTTTTTTTCATTCCCATTTGGAATTTACCAGAACTACAACGTTTTTGGGCTGACATCTGCACCCAAGTCCTTTCTGCCTTTAAACTCTCTGGGTCGTGTCAGGACCTCAGGAGTGGTAGGTAAACAGCGTGCACTTCGGTGCAGTAACATGCCTGCAGACTTTTCCAGGGTCTTCTCCCTTCACCCCATACCGTTTCACCATCCCCGAACATGCATGGAGGTACCCCATCCCGGGGAACAGTGTGCGTTGGAGATTTATTTTCCTGTTTCTTCCATTGTGCCAGACAGAATTGGTGCCAGCATTCGTCTTATTGCGACATGTCTGTGATGAAGGGAAATGTATGGGTACAATCAGATCTATGTGATGACCAGGACGCCCAGAATTCCGACGGCCGAAAATGCTGACTTTTTTAAAAAAAAATTCAACCCCCTTTACACAACATACATATGCAGGGGAGAACCCTGCAACCCCCCCATACTACTATTATATCCCATACACCCTCACATATATATGTGGTGTAAGGGCGGGTAAAAAAAAGAAGTCGAAATTTCGGGAGTCAGAATTCTGAGGGCGATATTTTGGTGCATTTCCGGTACAATCAGCATACAAATGCTTTTTATACTGGCATATATTGTGGGAAAAGACATCATAAAAATGGGTTGGGGAAATACTCCTGTGCACTGCTGGTAACTTGCATCTGTTGTATTTTGTATGAGGATACAAAACCGATTTCAAACTATATGGCTGTTAGCCCAATTTTTCACAGAAGGTGTTGTGTAAAATTCCCCATTTTAACCGAAATTTCTTGGGGTGATCGCCCAAACCATCCTAGGCTGGTTCAGGCTAACTCACTACGTATTGTCCCTCTCCTGTATATTTGTGGGAAACATTTACGCCTCTCCGATTAAAGACTTCACCAGCCGTCACTGTAAATATATATATTCACATATGTTTACTCTTCAAGATATGCACAATTAATGAGTTTATGTGAAAAAAATGTTAAAGAGGCGAGGGGACATTCAGAGAAGTAATTATAACCTATACAACAAAAGAATTATCTCTAAAATTGATTACTATCCCAATAGCAGCCGTCGTACTGTATCTCATTGGATAAAGCATCAATGGCCAAGTTATTGTCCAAAGATTATGTGATAATGATATCCAAGTATTTAACCCATTCTTTGCACCAATGCATGGTTAAATGAATGGGAATGTGCAAGCATGTTCTTGCTAAAAGTTATCCGTGTCGGCATTGTCTGCTCTCTTCCCATGGTCTCATGCATGTGGTCTGGTCTCCTCTTGAATTGCAGGTGCGATGCAATGAGCGTAATGCAAGGTACGAACTCCTGCAGAAAGAAAAACTGCTTCGCTTCCCTTTTTCTATTGATCAAAACGGAGATATCTATGTGACTGAACCCTTGGACAGCGAAGAAAAAAACCAGGTGAGTACTGCAATCTGAGTAACCCAGCAAGTCCCTCTCCCAGAGACGTGCATAGACTAGCGGCAAAGCTGCATCCTCAGAGGAAAATGTGCCACTAGGAATGATTGAACTTCATAGCATGCTCCTCTCTCAGACATGTGTTAGACTAGGGACATAGCTGCATCCTCAGAGGAAAACGCACCACTAGGAATGATTGAACTTGCCAGCATGCACCTCTGCACACATGTGGTAGACTAGGGACATAGCTGCATTTTCAGAGGAAAACGCGCCACTAGGAATGATTGAACTTCATAGCATGCTCCTCTCCCAGACATGTGTTAGACTAGGGACATAGCTGCATCCTCAGAGGAAAACGCACCACTAGGAATAATTGAACGTCACAGCATGAACCCCTCCCAGACATGTGTTAGATTAAGGACATAGCTGCATCCTCAGAGGAAAACACACCACTAGGAATGATTGAACTTCACACATGTGGTAGACTAGGTACATTGCTGCATTCTCAGAGGAAAGCGTACCACTAGGAATGATTGAACTTGCCAGCATGCGCCTCTGCACACATGTGGTAGACTAGGGACATCGCTGCATTATCAGAGGAAAACGCACCACCAGGAATGATTGAACTTGCCAGCATGCGCCTCTGCACACATGTGGTAGACTAGGGATATAGCTGCACATCCTCAGAGGAAAACGCACCACTAGGAATGATTGAACTTGCCAGCATGCACGTCTGCACACATGTGGTAGACTAGGGACATAGCTGCATCCTCAGAGGAAAACACAGCACTAGGAATGATTCTCCCAGACATGTGTTAGACTAGGGACAGAGTTGCATTCTCAGAGGAAAACCCACCACTGGGAATGATTGAACTTCATGGCATGCTCCTCTCCCACACATGCGTCAGACTAGGGACATAGCTGCATTCTCAGAGGAAAACCCACCACTGAGCATGATTGAACTTGCCAGCATGCACCTCTCCCAGACATGTGTTAGACTAGGGACATAGCTGATATTCTCAGAGGAAAACCCACCACTGGGAATGGTTGAACTTCATAGCATGCTCCTCTCCCACACATGTGTTAGACTATGGACATAGCTGCATTCTCAGAGGAAAACCAACCAATGGGAATGATTGAACTTCATAACATGCTCCTCTGCCACACATGTGTTAGACTACAGACATATCTGCATCCTCAGAGGAAAACACACCACTAGGAATGGTTGAACTTGCCAGCACGCACCTCATTCAGACATGTGCGTAGACAAGGGACATAGCTACATCCTCAGAGGAAAACCCACCAATGGGAATGGTTGAACTTCCAAACATGCTCCTCTCCCAGACACATGCGTAGACTAGTGGCATAGCTGCATTCTCAGAGGAAAACACACCGCTGGGAATGATTGAACTTGCCAGCAGGCACTTCTCTCAGACAGGTGCGTAGACAAGGGACATAGCTGCATCCCCAGAGGAAAACACACCGCTGGGATTGATTGAACTTGCCAGCATGTTCCTCTCCCAGACATGTGCATAGGCTGGCGGCATAGCTGCATCTGCAGAGGAAAACCCACCACTGGGAATGATGGTACTTCATAGCTTGCACCTCTCCCATACATGTGGTAGACTAGGGACATAGCTGCATTCTCAGAGGAAAGGGCACCACTAGGAATGATTGAACTTCATAGCATGCTCCTCTCCCAGACATGTGCATAGACTAGTGGCATAGCTGCATCCTTAGAGGAAAGTCCACCACTGGGAATGATAGAACATCAAAGCATGCACCTCTTCCACACATTTGGTAGACTAGGGACATATCTGCATTCTTAGTGGAAAACGCACCACTAGGAATGATTGAACGTCCCAGAATTTCCCCCTCCCAGATACGTGCACAGACCAGCGGCATTGCTGCATCGCCAGAGGAAAACGCACCACTAGGAATGATTGAACTTCATAGCATGCACCTCTCCCAGACATGTTGTAGACTAGGGACATAGCTGCATCCTCAGAGGAAAACACACCATTGGGAATGACTGAACTTCCCAGAATGTCCCTCTCCCAGACACGTGCGTAGACTAGCGGTATAGCTGCATCTCCAGAGGAAAACGCACCCCTAGGAATGATTGAACTTCACAGCATGTTCCTCTACCAGACATGCGAGTAAACTAGCGGCGTAGCTGCATTCTCAGAGGAAAACCCACCACTGGGATTGATTGAACTTCATAGCATGCACCTCTCCCACACATGTGGTAGACTAGGGACATAGCTGCGTTCTCAGAGGAAAACGCACCACTAGGAATTATTGAACTTCATAGCATGCTCCTCTCCCTGACATTTGCATAGACTAGCGACATAGTTGCATTCTCATTGGACAATGCAGCATTAAGAATGATTGAGCTTCATAGCATACACCTCTCCCACACATTTGGTAGACTAGGAAAATATCTGCATTCTCATTTGACAACGCACCACTAGGAATGATTGAACTTCATAGCATGCACCTTTCTCAGACACGTGCGTAGACTAGGGACACAGCTGCATTCTCAGAGGAAAACACACAACTGGGAATGATTGAGCTTCCCATCATGCTCTCCCAGACACGTGTGTATATTAGCGGAATAACTGCATCCTCAGAGGAAAACACACCTCTAAGAATGATAGAACTTCCCAGAATGTATCTCTCCCAGACACGTGCGTATACTAGGCACATAGCTGCAGGCTAAAAGGAAAAAACAAAACTAGGAATGATTGAGCTTCCCAGCATGCACCCGTCCAGATATTTATGTAGATTAGTGGCATCATCAGAGGGAAACACACCTCTAGGAATGATTGAACCTCCCTGCATGCCCCTCTCCCAGATACATGCATAGACTAGCGACTTAGCTGAATCCTCAGAGGAAAAGCACAACACTTGGAATGATTGAACTTTAGAGGAAACTATTTTTATTTATTTCATTTTCACGTTTACATAAGCACTTCCTTTTTTGAACAATATTACAACCCCTCCAAGTACACCTGATCATAATTTGCGCTTAAACATCTAAGACAATATAAAGAAATTAAAAAATCAATGCCAACAAACGAATCATTGTTGTCCACACACGTCTCTATCTTCATTTGTTTGTGATATTTACATTGGGGCGCAATGTCAAGCACACATTTTGGGCCGGATGTAGAGCCCAGTTGGTAGCAGCTGTACTGCCAGGTTCCCCAATTGGACCACCCGCCTAATTCAGAGGCCGGGCAGCAATGGCAATGCAGAGGTGAGGCTCTGCCTGAGGGATGCACTTCACCACGCATTCACAGTGCATGGTCAGATGGTCCCGCTGGTGAGGCTGGCTGTGTTTAGGAAGACTGGACATCACCTCATTGGTAGCTAAAGCAGTTTATCTTCTGGCCCCCAGGCGGAGCTTTGGGACTCACCTGGTACCGCAAGAAGGAGGGAGGTGTTTGGCGCTCTCTCTCTCCAGCCCTCATGTGATATGGACAGTAACAAAGATACCACCAACCATGTGACTCCTACTGCGCCCTTTTTAATCAGGCCGTGGTTTCCAATGTCCGGCGTACCACTGATGAGATGAGGCCGAGGAAGAAGTGTGAAAGAGGCCGAGCCTCTGCCAGCTCTGCTGGTGCCAGCTCAGCACACCGCTAAATAGAATGGTGCCTGTGGATGAGCCAAGAGGGACACAGCATGGTTAGCATGCATTTTAAGAGGACATGTGTGCATTTTGTAAAAATGGAAGGATTATAAAATGCCTGTGCAATGGTTTGGAAATGTTTATAATGTCCCTAAAAACAGTCACTATTTTTAGTGCTTAAATCTTGGGGTATCCAACAACGGGTCCTGAGAAGTAGGAGGAAGAGGGGTTTGTGTGTCCTCCACATCATGCATTGAGCTGCTGCCTGGATCCAGGCTCTCTTTACACTTGCGGTTGGTGGAGGGAGGCGGGGCGTTCTTCTGCCTTTGAATGTTCCAGAACTTTGGAAAGCCCCAGCAGGTGCACTGAGGTGCACTGGCAGTAGTGAGCATCGCAAGGTGTCCGAGCAGATTGGATGCCATGTTCATGCCCTTGGACTTCTATCTGTGACATTCGTCACAGATAGAAGTCCAAGTCTACCTGGCAGAAGACATCTCTCGCCTATGCGCCAGAGTCCTTTCCGGTGAGCTCGGGGTCTACTGGCCGGCACGAGAGAGAGCATGGGTAGCTTGCATCGGGGTATGGAGGGCGCTCAGCAGCTTGTCGTCCAGTGCAGTTTGTCGGCCTGCTCTACTCCTGCCTCTTGGTTCAGGAAGTCTGACTGTTTTATTGTTGACCATCTCCAGTCAGGGACCCTGTCTCCATGATGTGTCTGTGTGTTAGGAGAGGTTAGGATTATTTGCCCTGGGCCCTCTGCTGAAAGTCGATGTTGATTCTACACCTGGGCTGAGTTGACTCTCCCCACAGACCAGTTAGTTCCTTCTTCCTCATCCTATCCACCACAGACACTTTCCTTGGCTTCTCCTCTTCTCCTCCTATTGCATGTAATGTAGCACATCCCTGTTTTAACTTGGGCCGTTGGCATGTAATTCTATACCCAATGCGCCGTTGCTTCTGAAAGATAAATTCCTGCTCAGTGAATAAAATATAAATATGCCTGTTTTTAATTACACATCATACTTTGTAGTCACAAAGAAATATATTCCCAAATGAAAACTGGGGATTAAGTGTGTGCTCTTTTTACAGTGGGTAATGTATGAAATGTAAAAGTTCGACATCTTACATTGCTTTTTGATCTTGATTGTAACTTTTCTTTCGTTTTACACATGATGCCAGTATGACAGCAATCGATGCTTTTTCCACACGTTTCTCAATTTACACTTAGATCACGCAGGTTTAAGTTAGTTGTGTCGATACATCTGGGGAAACAATTAGATGAGGATCTTATTAACATGCAGTCTACCAAAAAGGTTTTTGTGGTGGGTGGGTGTGTTTGTGTTGGCGCCAGACCCCATTTAAGATAGGCTCCCACTATCATGACAGCCAGGGTAATGGCCCAAGTCTGTAGATCCACTCACCTATTATGCCGTTGGAGTTGGCTCATGCAGTGTGTCCGCTTCTCTGTCAGAACACTTCCTTGATTTAGTGTGTAAAATGCAGACCCTACTGAAATGTTAACGATACACTGCTAGTTCATCAGGCAGCCTGCGTGCTCTGTAGATTCTCCCAGAACACGTGCTTGCAGGAAAGCTAGACTGAGATTACACCGCCTCCATATGACCAAGCTGGTAATATAATAGCTGCCATGTTGGGAGTGTTGCCAGAGTCCTAGAAGAAAGACTGGAGAACGATAGCTTGTTTCCTTAGATGTACTGACATCTAAAAGAATGTGTGGGGTTGGGGGGGCTCACCTTGCTTCTTGCATTCAATATCAGGTCTCTTTTTGTCATGGAGATCATTGCTGATTGCATGTAACCGGCTTATCTTTTTAAAATGTTTTAAAAAATGTAATTAATATACTTACAGCCAAAAACAGATTTGCATATACACCACATTAAAATACACATGCAATACATACTAAAATTACATAAAAGCGTTACTTACATCAACTCTTGTATCAATTCACGGTCCTATATTGAAAATCCACTGTGATAGTTCTCCTAAAATCTGAATACATGTATAATAAAATATAATCATGTGATGAATCAAATTAACATAATTTCCTTCTAACAACGTTGTTCACAGCAAATGCATATCTTAACAGTTTGCCTTGTTGCTGTAGGCTTTCATATAGTTCCTTCTAATGGCATTCATACTAACACAGTGACACAAGATGTGTTCAGCTGACTCAATTTCCGATTCACCACACAGGCGACAGAGGCGCTCTGACCGCCATATACCCATTTTCGCGCCCTCAATTTCCAAAGTCTTAGTAAGATAAAATATAAGTAGGAGATATTGCCTAATGATAGTACTACTAGGAAAACCTTCCATATATTTAGGAGCTACTTTACGTTCCATCCTGTATTGTTCAAATGGCACTCTGTTCACATTTGACGCTAAGCGTATCAATTCAGCTTCAGAGAATGCTAGCAGTTATTTGGCTTAATCAGACGTTTTAACCCAGATTGAGTGACCCCCAACCATCTAAGCAGCTTACTGATGGTGTCTCTACAGCGGAGTATTTGCGCTACATTCCCCCAATCTGTGTGATCATTGTGTATTTTAAACAATAGTCCATTGGGGACTCCGTTCTCTGTACTCTTTGCACCACTCTCACTCAGCTGTGGCCAATAGATGGTCTACACTTACTCACTTCTATTCAAGTTGTAATTTTACATATTGTGACACCTACACAAAGGAGGTCGCACTGACAGGATGACACATAGATCACACTCTGCGAGTTAGAAAGGAGCCGATGTTTCCGGTTGGTGTTTCTGTGGACAAACAGTGGGTTGGTGAGTACATTCGGATGAGATGCAATATAGACATGCGCAGTGGCCTAGCAGAGGGGGCGGGCGGGCGCCTTTGTCATGCTAGGCTTCTGGGTTCTGATATGTTCTCCATAGATGTTGGTGAATGGTGCAGCCTTTCTTAAACGCAGAATTTCACCTGGTCACAATCTTTCATAAGAGGCCATTTGCTATTGATCAGCTGATCTGCCTTATTAGCAGCTGCATTGCCCAAGTGATTGAAGTAATTTTTCAAAATATTATTACTGTTGCAGGATTCCTGGTTGCTTGAAGATGGTAAATCTGATCTGTGTTTCTTGACCATTTGACGTCACCAGTGTTGGGAATTTTTGAGGACCTTCTGTCTCTCAGTTTATCGATCTGTTTATCAAATTGGGAAACACAAAAATCATCTATCGATGGCAATTATTTTGAAAAATTGTACAAAAGTCACGTAAAAGGTTTTTAGATCGTTGTGTAAAAGGTCAAGAGTGCAGGCCCCGTCCCCCTTCATACACAGTGTAGATAAAGGTAAATATTGTCTAACAAATCAAAACTAAACTATATTTTGATCTCCCTATCGGAGGAAAGGTCCTTATTTTCTTAAGGTAAGCAACATTCAATCAATCAAGTGTATTCATTAATAGTATTCCATAAAACCTAAAACAGCCAGAGACATTATTAACAACATCAAATTGATGAGTGACGTATTGCAACTAAGTTGAACTTTCGCGCCTTGAAACACTTGTATACAGACGCGCTATGAATAAAATGGTTTATAGTGACTGTTTCGACAGTCACAGTTTCAAATGACATAAATTCCGACACAAAAGTGTTGAAAAAAAGTTTAGAATTTTTTTTTCTTTTTTTTATGGGGGGCGGGGTACTCCCAATACCCTGTTTTTTTAACACTTATTTTACTATACAGACTTACAATAAACCCTTTAATATTAAAAAAAAAATATATTAAAAACTTTTCTTTTGAAACTATTGTTTCGAAACCTTGACTGGACACCGAATAAAATATCACATCATATCATGTCGTCACTGCACAGTTTTCATCAACTAACTTCTTCCATAAAAATTGTAAATTTCATGGTGGGGTCTGCCAACATTAGCACTCATGTGCTGTGGGTTCCCTGCATGCAATTTTACATGTTGAAGTGGCAGAGTAGACAAGGAAGAGCTAAAAGAGGAATAAACTCCCTTTTACTCTTTCCATTTTCCACTCCGTCTCCTCAAGAAAATAAAAGCTGCCTGCAAATACTCTTTGCAGGAGCCGTTTACTAATGTATTCTTATAGAATCCAACTGATCGTGGCAGCGTACATTCTCATTCATTCCCAGTACTTGTGTATGCATTAACAGTACATACTGCATGGGTTATACTCTAAAATTTCAACCTACCCTACTCTTGCAGCATACCGCAAGGAGAGCCATTTCTTGGGCACAACATTCTAAATCATTTTATATATTACACAGCCTGCAGTAGCAGCCATTTAGTTATAGTTAAGATGCTCAACTCATAGGAAGAGCCCTTTTTGGGTGGCTTATAACTTTGGCTGCGTTTGACAAATCCTCACCAAACCTTGCAGGAAATTAATTGGACACCTTTGAATGATTATGCAGTTTGGTGTGGTTTTGTCAAGGGGGGGCAAAGTTATAGGGGGGTCCCTAAAGCTTTGAAATCCTCAAAGATATAATGGAAAAAAATATTTGCTTACGCCTACAGACCAAACCGCTGGATTGATTTGCACCAACGTTGCGCAAGGAGCGGCGGTTTGGTTCAGAAAGCGTGCTTTTGCACATTTGGTGTAAATCCGTTCAGTATTTTCTTTAAAAATGGCCAAAAAGTAGGCTAAAAAAATGGTTATCTGGTTCCGGTCCATGGACTCACTTCCTGATTCGGTGTCCTCTGGACCAATCTGAGTGTTCGAGGACATCGTAGGCGCTTGCTGATTGGTCAATTAAAAACATAAAAACATGAGGTGCATCAAAACTTTTGAAACAGTCGCCATGTTAGATTTGTAGTTTGGGTCCATAGCCCACGAACATCTACACTTGTCAAAATAATTAAACAATCTCTGCAGAGGTGAGGGGTGATGGCGATGGGGTGGGATATGGGCATAAATACCAAAAACCAGATGTTTTTACTTCTCCGAAGTCTATGAACATTTCAGATGTTTAGGGACATCCTTGCATAGTTCGGCATTATAGGGTTGGTGAAAAACACTTTTTGGATGGCTTATAACTTTGGCGCCACTCAATGAAACTGCATGAAAATCTGAAGTATCATTGTAGACTTGGCCCTGAATAGTTCTGCAAAGTCTTGTACTATTTAACATAGAGGGGGTCAAATTAGAGGGGTGTGTCTAAAATAATTGAAAGGCTTATACATTTGGTGCCATTTGACAAATCTGCACAAACGTTTGCAGAAAGATTATAAATCCAACGTTGAATGTTTGAAGGGATTTTGTCAAGTGGGGGCTAAGTTACATGACTATTTTTTGTATGTACATTTTTACATTTTTCAAAAAATAAAACCTGGACGGATGTGCAGCAAACTCATGCAAGGAGCACTGGCAAGGACCCGAAAGCATGGTTTCACAATTGTGTCTGTTTTATTTTTTGAAAAGTGTCATAATGTAGGTAGAAAAAATAAATATATACCTTTGGTGACTAAGGGATAGCCTATGGCCATGGCCAGTGGCCTGATGGTCCGGGTCATCACCATGACCCGGACCATCAGGCCATCGGCCATGATAATGAGGGACCGGCAATGGGGTTAAAGTGGGCATGGCCACCAGGGACCAGCTATATGGTAAACATTTTCGAAATCGGGATAGGTTCGAATGGGAAAGAAAAATGTGCTTGTGGCTACAGCCCGAAGTACTGGACAGGATTGCAGCAAACATGCGCAAGGAGCATCAGCAAGGACCTGAAAGCACGCTTTTGCAAATCTGTCTGGTGTTTTATTTTTTCCAAAGTGTCAGAATGTAAGTACAGAAACTAGTGATATAACTTTGGTGTCGGGCCGTGGGCCTGGCACTCGGCAAGGAGAAATTTCTACTCTGGTTTGCTTATTTGGGGCATACAGCATGGCTGAAGCCCTTGTTTTGAATGGGGGAAAAAATTTGGTCGCGGCTACAACCTGAAGTGCTGGACCGGACTGGAGCAAATCTGCACATGGAGCATCAGCAAGGACCTGAAAGCTTGCTTTTGAAAATGTGTCCTGTGTTTTATTTTTTCCAAAGTGTCAAAATGTAAGTACAAAAAAAGTGATATAACTTTGGTTCCTGGACAGTGGGCCTGGCCCTTGTCAAGAAATAATGCCTACTCTGATTTATTTATTGGGGCATGCAGCATGGTCGAATTCCTAGGTTGAAATGGGAAAATATTCTGCTTGCGGCTGCAGCCTGAAGTGCAGGATGGGATTGCAGCAAATTTGTGCAAGGAGCATAACCTGAAATCATGCTTTTGCAAATATGTCCTATGTTTTACATTTTGAAAAGTATCAAAATGCCCCATGGATTGTGGAGACTGGCCATGGCGGCAAGCCATGAGCACCGGCCTTTGGTCACATTGTTAGGGTATAGTGGACACTGAACTAGGATGCAGGGTAGGTGCAGTGGATAACAAGGGTGGTTTGGTGGGGCCGGGGTCATGGTATGTTTGGTAAAGGAGCTTTATAGTTCTTTCATGTGTGTTAAAAGAGGTATTCTTAATAACTTATATACACTGATGTAACATCATGAAACATTTTCACTCATAAAAACCTATGAAATTCACTGAAAAAACTTTGTTAAGAGGATTTTATGTTTAAGATGCACTAATAAAAACCTAGGAAATTGAGTGAAAACACTTTGTTAAAGGGATGTTATGGTTAAGTTGCACTAATAAAAACCTATCAAATTCAGGGAAACAATTTTGTTAAAGGGATGTTATGGTTACAAGTAAAATCGAAAATCCCAAGAAATCTGGCAGTTTTTGTAAGCTATGCAACCATAACTCATGCCACCGCCATGCACTGCTGGCACTAACATACACAACATCAAAGATTACATCACAAAGGACATCATCAATAACATCACTGATGACATCACATATGATATCACTATTGCGTAACAATGGAAATCGAACAGCGGTATAAGGGGTACCGCTTACAGTCTCATTTAACATATCAAAGATGATCAGTAGCCTTGTAATAAACTACTCCATGTCACATAAAAGGTGCTTATTGAAAAAGAAATGTGGTAGTGAAGTATTTTGTGAATACAGTAATAATAGAACTAAAGTATTCTTAAGATGGTATGTTTAGGTAGTACAATGATAAGTCGAAGCATCTCACATTCCTGAGAAATATTTTATCTGTATGAGATCTGCTTCTTGTTCTATGTATGTGCATTATGTCCTCAGAGCAAACACTAGGGAAAATAACTTCAGAATATAACACAAGGACAAGCTCTACATGCACAGTACCTTTATAGTATGTGTATCATGGTTTGAATGTAATATCACCAAATGAATTCCTCAGCTTAAAATGAATACAGTCACTGAACAAAAACAACCCCCCAGATATGTGATGTCATCACTGATGTCACTGATGATGTCAGTTTTGATGTGATCTGTGATCTCCTGGGTTTTAGTGTCAGCAGTGCATGGTGGTGGCGCAAGTTATGGTTGCAAAGGTTAACTGGCACATTCCGTGGGTTTTTCGATTTTACTTGTAACCATAACATACCTTTAACAAAGTTTATATGTCTTTATATAAATATATATATAGGTTTGTGACATAGATTGGATTGTGAAACTATCTTTGTAAATACTCCTTAAAGAGCTACATGTAAAGAGTGAAAGGGAAGTGTATTTTCTATGAATCTATCTTTACAACCCATTTAAAAAAAACAATGTAAAATTCTGTTTATATTCTGAATTCAGGAGACATACTTGACTTTACATTGCATTTTTTCTAATTGTAAATTTTTATTTCAGTATGTATTTCTTGCATCAGCAAAAGATAATATAGGAAATTTTCTAGAACGCCCCGTTGAAGTTGAAGTAAATGTTATCGACATTAATGATAATCCACCCGTGTGTCTTAAAACTCTGACGCGGTTTGAAGTTCAAGAGAATGAAGGCATTGGTAAGAATCTGTTAATTCTTCTTGTCTGTCCATTATTTGTAATCTCTTTCTTTATGCAGATATCGCACTACTAAGCACATGCATGTTTCAGGCTAAAAGACATGAGCTTGCTATTTGTATACAAATGTGTCGATATTTAAAAGAAACAATGACGTGACAACAATGAATGAACACTCACTTCAGCAATAATGGCTATCCATCACAATCAAGTGACCTGCTTATGTATTTTGCTACACAACTGGACGTCAATGCCCTGCTTTTCACCTTTAGCTAAATGTTTGTTCTTGCAGTCAAACGGTGTGTGGAATTCCACTCCGCTCTGCCATCCATTTCTTTCAAAGGAAAACAAAATACATTGGACCTCCTTGAAATTCAGCCACCTTCTTTTCAGCTCTTTAAGCTTCATTCCAAAAGTCTAATATTCCTATTGTGTGTAGTCCTAATCATAAGGTCTTGCTACACGTTCCCCATGTACTGCAGGGACTCGTACAACTTCCATGAGAGAGGACAAGGGGTAACTACACAATGTTGACTCACTGAAAGGACCATACAAACATTGCAAACCATGTTTTTCTAGCTTGTAGTTGGTGTAGTAAATACTACACTTGGAACTTAGATATTTATTCATATTAAACCATTGTTCCATCCTATTGCACTTTAGTAGTAGCCTGTCCACATGGTCCTGCAGGTCTGGCCCTTGCCTATAAGGTATTGTAAGTGTTCTTGTTAGTCAAATGACCTTCTTATAGGGTTCAAATAAGTGTCCATCATTAACATTAGACAGCGCAGCGAGGCATTTCCCTTCAGCATATGTAAGGTAGTGTTACGTAATAGAAAATGCCCCTGTATGGCACAGTTATGGTAAATGTTTCTAGAGTAAAGGATAGAGGAAGTGTTGGTGGGTGTAGAAGTAGAGGGAGGTGGAAATGTGAGGTGTTTATGGGTGCATGACTAAAGTACATGAATCCTGTGTGTCTGTATGATTCAACATGGTTTGTGTCAGTGACACCAGGGTGCATGTTTGTTTTATTTGTAGGGGATAACTCAACCATAGAGCAGCTGCCCTGGGGAGAGAAGGGGTATGCGATAGAGGTAAAGTTGTTAGGACCTATGCAGTGAGCTCTAAGTGGCTCTGCAGTGTTTAATGTGGAAGTCATGGTGGTATCAATTGTAGGGCCGCAGTGTGTGTGGTCCTTTTATGCAGCGTAAAGGTGATAGTAGATTGAAAGCTGGGGAGGTTAGTTGGGAGGAGGGATGTTGGGGAAGCTCTTGAGAAGTTCTGTTGTTTGGATTCAAGGGCTAGTCCAAGCCAGTTTGGCTTGAGTCTCTCGCCAGTCTAAAAGAAGAGTTCCTGTAGTGTTGGAATCAGTCGTGGCAGAGGCTGATCTTGATTCCATTTTGTGATGACTATTTCACTGATATTGACGTGATGTGACTGATGAGGAGGAGTTAGAAAAACTTTAGTAACCTTTAATCTCTGGGGCATTCTTGTTTAAAATATTTTGTTGCAGTTTACTTATTTATTTATTTATTAATTGTGTTTCGGTTTAATACAATAAAACCTTTCACAATTATTTGTATACACATTCAGACAAAACTGAATATACATAAAGCACATACCACATCATACCTTTAACATGAAGACATCAATAATACTAATAAACTTACAAGAAAGCAAACACAATTAAACAAGTCAGTCCCCTAAACAAACAAATATTTCCTTAAAAAATCTAAATAATTTTAAAATCAACAAGTTGTTTCCATATAAAAGACTATACCATAAACTATCATCTCCCCATCGTAATTCATGTTCACTACATCCTTAAAGTGCTGATATCATGCTGTATTAAAAGCAGGACTATAAATTACAAGATTTTTTATCGACTCAATTCTTAACTCTTGTTGAGATCCTCTGCAGATTCTATTATCTCTTGTGATACCCATTCTAGGTAAAGGTGTCTACTTTCCTAACAAGGAAATCGTAGGAGGTATTTTGATAAGCAACCCCTTTTTCTCAAGATTTTAACATATTCAACATAATGTGGATATTTGTGCAGTGCATCGATTGTGGTACACCAGTCGTGTTACTGTAATTTAAACTTTATTTTATCTGGATTGGCTGCACGTTCTGATGTGTCACTGCCAATATCCATAAGCACCTTTGCATATTATCCACATATATTTTTAAGGAGGAGATTTTATCACAGACCAACCCATTTTTCTTACTATCAGAAAAGAGAGCATGGGCATCCGGAACCTTATTTTTGGCCAAGAATCTAATTTTACTCCGTACTACTATTCATACCAAAGAGGAGAGACCCAGTTTGTGACATACAATTGCATTGGGCACTCCTACGGATAAACCCAAAACATTTTTCAATAAAAGGCCTTCAATTGAGTTCAAAGCATCATCAAGCGAATGCATGATTGTCTCAAGACCATACGTAAAAGAAGGCGCCACCCTTGCTCGGTCAAATTTCCTCAGGGGTAAAATTGTTAGCTCTTATCAAAGCTTTACTTGCGTTCATTGTTGGAGAGTGGTTCAAATTAAAAACCTGGATATTCAAATATTTAACCATCACCAATTTCTGATCACCCACTGTCCAGGATAGGTGTTTAGGAACCCTTTCATTGGAGAATATCAGAACCTTAGATTTTGATCAAGTCATTAAAATATGATTTGCCTCCACAAAGTCCAAATACAACACCAGTTTTAATTGTAGTCGCAGCAGGTTGGGGTAAAAAAGAAGCACATCATCGGCATATGCAAACCAATGTAACCTAAGTTGACCCCACCTCACTGGGAGAGCACCGGTATTCATCCACAATGTGTTCATGTGTTATAAATAGATATTAAGAAGATAAGGGGGAAGTAAACAAAGAAGATAAGGGGGAAGTAAACAGCTGTGCCTTACTCCATGGGTTGTATCAATATCCCTTGTGACATGCCTTGCTGCAGATAAACACACTCTTATTGTATCTGAATAGAGGAATATCGGGAGGATAATCAATTCGTTGGGTAGACTCCAACAATGGAAGTTCCACCATAATCTCTGCCGATCTACTCTGTCTAATGCATTAGCCAGATCAATGCTTGCCATGTATATTAGAAGAGCCCCTGAGCATTACAATTGTATATTCATGTTAGATAACATCATACCATTTTAAATAGTTCCTAACCCTCTGAGAAATCCCACTAAGAATTTTGATAAGAAGTTTAAGCTGGTCACCCATGCGTTGATTTTTTCAAGTAGAATTGCTGTGAAAACCTTACGGGGGCAGCTAATATCACAATAGAGTGGTAATTTTTCAGCGCCATATTGTCCCCTTCTTTATAAATTGGTATGATGTATGCTTTGTTCCAAGAAGGAGGTAATCAGTGTTTTTTAATTATTTCAAGAAACAACCCATCTAATAGCTGTGACAATAGTATGCAATTACATTTGAAGGGGATTGGAGCCAATTTATCTGCACCATCTAGAAATTACATTCTGTATATTGTGAATTGAAAACAATTCTTCCCAGTTAAAATGGTGCGACCTCCAACAAAAAGAGTCATATTTTAATGTTGAAGTCTGCTTGAAGGTTTTGGAGTAATACGCCACCCAAATATCTTCCGATATCACATTCATTTGTGTGTTATTTATTGTTGGGTCAGAATTGGTCAGGTCCCAGAACTTGGTCATGTTGCTATTGGTAAGTGCCTCTAGCATCTTCCGACAATAAGCATGATATATATCTGCTTTTATGCACTTAAAAGAATTTTTGTAAGACTGTTGAATTGTTTACTTTTTCCTTAGTCAGTCTTCCAAAATACAATTATGGATTTTCCCAAGTTGTTTTATCAGATGTTTCTTCTCCCATTTTGCCAATACTATTCTTTGGTTATATATATGTTTGGTACTTGAATGGAGATTTATTTTGCCTTTACTCGAAATCAAGGCAAAGGCCTGGTTCATCAATTTTGTTGTATACCCATTTATAGAGAACCCTGAATGTCCCAAATAACTCACTCTTTCCTCCAACAATCTCTCCAATGTTACCAAGACCTTCTCTATCAACTTGGGATTCCATCTTACTGCTAACCCACTGTTAGTAGAAGAAACAAAAGCTAACTGTGGGTCTTGTAGATTACAATACACGTGTAGCTCAGGAACACCTATTTGAAATTCCAATGCAGCACGATCACTGTACCCCTTAAAAGATATACTGTAATTAAAACAGTATGGCAGCACAGGACTGGAAACAAAGATATGATCAATACACGAAGAGCATTTACCTCTACTCCATGAAATGATATGCCAGTTTATTTGCATATGTCGGTGAGGCTGACCCAATTGGGCCCAGTGTCGGGTGCATTATGGATTGTGAGGTTAGTTCTCTGGAAGGCCATTGGGTACCAGTCTATAATGGGTAGTATGTTGTCGGTGCACCCCAACTTTACTCGTTCTTTTGGCACTAACTGTAAGGTTTAAATTGGAGATGGCTTATAAGGTAATGCACTTCTTGGTTCATCTGCATGCCCATTGTGCTCTCTGCTTCACAGCCCTTTTCCAGTGCGACTCTGACATTTCAAGTGGCTTTCATGATCTTATTATATGCATTATAGTGCTGCTACCTGTCCAAATTGGGGGTGGGGAGGCAGGAACGGGAACACATTTACCTAAAGAAACACAGTGTCTCAAGCATTAATATACGTCATGTTATGTAATAAAGCATAACGCCCCTGTGCACGATGCAGGTAGTTATTCATATGTGAGGTGCTATGACCCAAAAGTAGATAAGCATGCTGCAGAGAAAGCAGGAGTTCATCAGTAAATGTGTACAGTAAGACTAAAAACAAAGCGTTTCAATTTTCTTCCTGAATGCCATTAGGTTACTTTTTATTTTTATGTTTTTATTGTTATTGGTTAAAATAACAATTTCAACCTTAACAATACGAAATACAAAAAAATCACGTTCTTCATCATGATAAAAGGAAAAAAAGAGAAGACTAATTAAAATTCATTTCTTAAAACCATCAATTGATCAAAATACAACAATTAAAAAGCATAGACAATGAAAAGACATAATACCAGCATCCATCCTTAACCTCTAAGTTCAGGCGGGTTAAAAAAAAGCCCAAAACAACAATAGCCATAGAAGAGAGGGTACCATTCATCTATAACAGTAATGATCATAAAAATGTAAGAACATTGTGACGAATTTAGCAATATCGTCTCTGTTTCTCTGGAGGGAAGCTTCCTTTGCGTGGCCAGGGAAAGGGAGAAGCTACCTGACACTGACCCTGGAGGTGGCTGTCTGAGGGAGGACCACATAGGGGAAGACAAACTCCAGGGAGGCAAGAGAATACTAGACTTAAACAACCCTTCAATGTTAACTCCTAGTAACACCTAATGACTTATACTCCTGTCCTGTATGGCTTATTATAATATAGAAACTGAATTCCCAGGCTTTTCTAGCCAACAACATTATCCACCCCCAACCCCCTTTTCTAGTACTGAGACTAGGAAGAGGGATTGAATAATGAGGATGACCAAACACAGCAAACTAACACTGCATTCTAGTCATTGGAAATGCTAAGTAAGACCAGGACATTTACAATGGACTCAGCTGAGCAAGCGGCGAGAGAAAGACGGAGCTTACAACTGCACCTAACATTTTCTGATGGTGTTCGGGACCCAGCACAGAAGCTAACAGAAACAGCATGCAGCCAAGCCAAGCTGGGAGATGTTTGCTGATTACCTGGCATGGGCAGCTGGAGCTGCCAAATACAGAAGGATGCCAAGCAGAAACAAAGTGGCTCACGGGATGCACTGTCAGTCAGCGGGCTAGAAGGGAAGAGGATAGAGAAACACGAAGAATGCCAAAGACGTCGAGAAACACTGGTAATCCCGGGAGAGCACATGGGTTACCGGGCGTGAGTGGCAAATACTGTGTACTGCACCGAAATTGAGAGAGCCCAAACAAAAAAGGCAGTATAATTGATACAGATATGAACACTGTGAAACGCCTAAGTAAAGGCAGTAGAACTGACATGAGCATTGTGAAAACCCTAAGTGAAAGCGGTATAAGTGATACAGATGCAAACATTGGGAAAAGCCTAAGCGAAGGTAGTAGAATTAATACAGAAGCAAACATTGTTGAAAAACCCGAGTAAAGACAGTGCAATTGATACACAGCTTGTGAAGAAAGGGTCAGTGACCCAATACTGGAGAGGTGTTTCATGGATCCAAAAGAAAGGGAAAAGAAAGGGAAGATGCCCTGACATTTTATAGAACCGGGGTGAAAGGATAAGTGAGAAGAGAAGTGAAAGGAGAGTGAGAAGAGACAAAGGGGTTAAGAACCCCCACTTTCAAAGTGTGGTACAATAATCCGTAATTAAATGGAAGATCCATACCCCTTTTATGAAGAAGCTATAATACCCTGGAAGGAAAGTATATCAGGAAGAGGAAAAGGATTAAGAAAGCTCACGGGTCAAAGCCCCTCTGTGAAAGTAAGAACCCCTAACTGTGGTTGCAGAAAGGGAGGGGCCATTACCCTTTGAGTAATAAAAGAAACAAGAGAAGTAACAAATCGGTGAAGCCCTGGCAGGAGAGTAAACCAGAGGTAAGAAGATATTGAATAAACTGGAGATTGTGGAATAGTGGCAAAAATGCACATTACCGTAAATTCCTGTGGAAGTCTGTATTCGTTTCCAACACATTCTTAAATGAAAACGAGGTCCAGTCAGGAACGAAAACCAGCTGAACATAGACCTAGGTGGGAGGCTGAAGCAAACTGGAATGAGCATAAACAGGAACAGGACTCATCCACCTTCAGGTTGCTCAAAGCAATCTATGAGAAACAGGCTTTCAGAAGATACAGAAGGAAAATATGTTTCACTAAAGCAGCAAACCTCTTTAATAGGGAGAAAATGTGTAGGGGTGGACCCCTTATTACCTGAGCCCAAACTTGGTCCACAACCTGAGTAACGAGTGCACGTTTGTACATAAAGAAAGAGTATTGTACAATTCTCTAGTGAGCAGTTAGATAGTGTTGCAGGACCAAACTAACCCAAGTTTCAACAAACCACATCAGTTGACATCTTTTATACAATTTTCAGCAGTTAAAATATTCCCGATATTTTATAACAAACCACCCTCAAATATGATTGGTCAATACATTTACAAAAGCGTTCCATCTTCTAAAAATTCATTCTTTCTCCTTGGTCAGTGACAATCTTTACAACCATCCTAGCTCGTGTTTAAAGTCCGCCTTTGCTGTGGATTGGTCCGTGGTAGGTTGTGACATCATGGTACAATGAAACATTCACAAATAATATAATTCATTACTGCGTACCAACTGGCCTACGGCCTATAACCATAAGTGTGTTTGTACATGGTCTGCTTGCATATTTTAGCAATACGAGGAAGGCCTGAATAAACAGGTTTATCTTTCAACTACTGATTGCAATCTCATCTGGCCCAAATCATGGCTGCTCTCAAGACATACTAATTTGTGCGACTACTACTCCTGCACATACAGCCTCTAGTTTCAACCTTTAAAAACAATTGTCTGCCGGATATCTGGACTCGGGGCTCATATTTATTGCTGGCCTAAGTAAATGGTTAACCCAGTCTACGTGACTTCAATGCAATGAGCGAGATTACATTTGTTCCGTTGCGGAACTGTTAAATCATACACCTTTGTCCTGTTCGCAAACTGACCTTTTTTACTAGATGACTCATTATTTCTTCCGTCAACCACCCACGCCCAGAAAAATAGAATGTCCCTGCTACCTAAAATTCATTATGCAGCTGCTAACTGCAAAGGTTGTGCAGTTATTCATTCACCTGCCCTCTGACTTCTGAAAACCTGGCAAAGTCAGTTTAAAAGTGCAAGTGCATTTTGCAAAAGGGCCCCAACCACCTTGTTTTTGATTCATTTGTGAGATTCATGAATTCCCCATGTACTTGTATTATTTACACCACCATGCACACCTCAACAATCTTTAGAACGCAGCCATCCCCACATAATCTCATATACAAGCACCAACTCCATCAGAATGCAGCTACCCAAGTCAATTCGGCCTAGTTGCACACAAGCTGCTGCTCTCACACAACCTCCACACTACTCCTAGCATTAGAATGCAGCTACCCACCACAAAGTGCGGTGTAGCTGCACACATACTGAGTGCACACATGCACTACTTACCACCCCACTTTCTCCAAAGACCTGGACTATGGTCCCTGAGGGCATTCAACCCACAGCGTGTTGAGATCATACCAATGGTGAAAGGATCTATACAAATGCCCAATAGCATAACATAACACAACTTCTCTTCCTCTTCTCCCTTCTGTAACCCCTTCCTCTTATTTCTGGTATATCCTTATTCACTAAGCTCTAGTCCTAAGCAGGCCAGTAGTTAGACTCTAGTCTTCAGTCCAGTCATTGGTAATCTTCCTCCCTTGGGTGCCAAAGTCCCTCCAGGGGCTCTGCCAAAATGTACCCCCTCTTACTCTCTGACTCTCACCCTATGTCTCTCTGTCTCTCTCACTCGCTTTCTCACACCCGCTCTTCATTGGGTGCTTCTGCAATTGGAGCTAAACTAGGCTTTCCATGTATTGATGAGGGAGCATAGTTGTGCATGGTCCATTAACTGGCAACTGCAGGAATTGTCCCATGTGTTTTCTTTCAAGAAGACTAAGGTCCAAACTCCCTCTCAGACTCTGCCTTTCGTTAAAAAGCATCCCTTGTTGCTACAGACCTCCCCCAGGCCACCATACCCAGCTTCTAGAACTCTCAGGATTACATTGCCACCCTTGGCTCTAAAAGGACCACTATACATTCCTGACAGTAAGCAGGGGGATTATGTCATCAGTTCGAGTAACGGCAGAAATAAATTGGCATCTCAGTTTGCTATTGGCCTGTCAGCAGCCCTGACACTTGCTGTTGAATCACAGACTCCTGCGGCGAATTACATGTTACCCATGTACAGCTGGTATTTAAAACACTTCCAGTCTGATTCACAGGGCGTGTTCCTATGGGATTACGCCATTATAAACTGCTTCTGTAAACCAGGCCCTTGGTGACCAGCCAAAGGATAATTACGCATAGATCTGATTGGTCCAGTCTTTGGGAGTTGCATATCCAGGCTAATTTTTCTGTAGTGGTCTTAGGACTGCAGAGGTCTTCTTGGAGGCCCAGGTAGAGGCTATTGGCATAATCAAGCATGGAGAGTGTGTTGGTGATGATTGCCATGGCTCTGTATGGGAATATCATGTCTGGCATCATACACTGGATGGGTATGAGTTGGAAGGAGCAGCTTCTCTTGCTGTGGCTTTAACTTTGAGTTCAAGTGTGAGGGCGCTGTCCAGGTGGAAGCAGGGCTTTGGACTATTGCTCTTGTATGGTGATAGGTCACCATTTGTCCAGGTCATGTAATAATGAATGTGTGGAGGGTTATTTTGGCACAGCATGGGTCTGTGTGTCTGGCAGGTGCCAAGTTCCAATGAATATGGTGGGGTGCATTGCGGAAGTTTGTAGATGATTTCAGTCTCGCCAGCATAATTGTAGCAGGCGAGGACTGATTTGCTGATGATATCCATGCTGGGTAATTATATATAAAGAATGTTGGCCTACTCAGTAAAACATATATTTATCTTAAAAATAAATAATAAGAGTTTATTTCAGAGCTAATTAGGAGCAACAGTCCTGAGTTTAAGAACTTGAACACAAATGTGTTATTTGCCTTTCTAAAAAAACATAATTTAAGTGGGGACGAGTGTCATGGCATTAATATTGGCTCAAATGGCCGTGCCCTTATTTCCAACTTATTGATTTTGGGATGCAATTTTGACTTTTTCTAAAATTAAATCATTGTTTTGGACATTTATCAATAGCTCAGGATCCACCTTTCCAACTCAACAACATTACAGTGTAAGGTAGAAAATACTTGCCCTACAATGTGTACTACCATAATGCACTCACAATAAAATTGTTGACAGAAATAACAAGGTCAATAATATGTTTCACTTTCCCACAAGTGGGAAGGATGGACAGAAAATGAGAGAAAGCAAAGGAAATACATGATCAATTTGCATTTCTTTTTTTTAACTTCCCTCTAGGGATCTTAAATGTGACGAGACTCAAAGGGCAGAACATCTTCATTAACATATATTTGAACAGAGCATGGCCAAGATGGCTGACATAAAACGCAGTCTGCTTTCACAGTCCATCCCTTGAGGTGGGACAAATAACACGTGCATGGAATGTATTAATATCATGTATCCATAACTAATCTATGCCCAGAGAAAAGCCTGACACACAGATAAATCCTGCCCAGAGCAAATTTTGAAACATATGCAGAGGAAGATGAGAGGCACTCCATTCTCTAACCATTTCAAGCCAGAGGACCAGAGATCAGAAGAGTGACACTCATTAAGGATTAGTCGGTTCTGACGTCTCCATTCCCGTGGGGCCTCGAGAGACTGGAAAGAAAGCTTTGGGGCCTTGGAGCAGTGCTGCTGGGAAAAGAGTGAACTTGTGTTGATTAATTAGCTTGTGCACCATTGTCTGGCAAATGCGGCCTGCTGTGACTCCCCTGCAAAACCTATAAACACTGACAGCAATGGGAGCCCCTGTCCAAACTCCTGCAGTGGCACAGTAGAGCACTTCCTTCATAGCAGCACAGCAAAGGTGATGTCACATACATTGAAATAGGGTGCCATGTGTCACGTTGACGTCCCAATAGCAATGCAGGGGCGGGAGGGGGTGAAGCAAAGGGAAGTGATGGAACGGGGGGGGGGTGGGATCGGGGAGTTGAGGGAGGTTGGTGAATAAAGAAGACGTGAGTTTCTGATGCTCCGTGTCCCGCATATTATTTACTGCGCCACCAGCCATAGAACACCATGGGCCTCATTACGACCCTGGCGGTAAGGGGTTTACGCCAGCGTTAGCTGCGCCGACCCCTTACCGCCAATTACGAGGTCCCTTAGCGCCATGGAGGTTTTAACACCCGCTTTTAGCGGGTGTTAAAATCCATGGCGCTAAGGGACCATGGAGTTAATTACGCCACCGTAATTTACGGTGGCGTAATTAACGCCTTCCCCACTCCCATTATGCCCTATGGGGCAAAAATGGGAATGGGGAAGGGTAAATGGGGATTGGGGACTTACCGCCCCGCCTAGGTCGGAATGGGGCGGTAAGTCCGCCAACCACCATGGCGTAAACGTAGTTTACGCCATGGTGGTAAAGTCACGGCCCAGGCGGTAACTTACCGCCTGGGTCGTAATGAGGCCCCATGTGTCTCTTTCGGGTGAATGGGTATAGGAAGAGGACTATCCTGAGTACCTAGAGAGTTGTGCACCACATAAGCCTCTTGATAGTATAATACATACAAAAAACACTTAAAATGCCCTCGTGAAAGTATTCATGTGCAAGAAATTACTCAATTTCTACATTCAGCTGACTCAATAAAGAACAAAAGCTAAATGCAATAAATGGTGCATAAAGAAATATGAACTTTTTCCATTTAAACTCACACATGAACTGGTAACAATATAAATCAAGGAGTGGATGAGTTCCCTAAAGGCTTGAGATTGGACATTCGGATTTTAAGGCATGAGATCGGATGTTGAGCAAGCAGATAGTTGAATTGAAATATAAACATCCCAGTGACTACTGCCCAGGCGAAATAGAAGAACCCCCAGCAGTGGTAAAAGAAGAGGGAACACTGCTGCCCCACCAAACTGGAAGACAAGCACAGAGCAGCAAGGAAGATGAAGATCTGTTTCGAGGTAAGCTACCACTGCGTGGCAGGGCTTACCATAAATAGAAAAGATGGCACAGAGATGTAAGGACGCAGCTTCGCTTGCTGAATCCAACACATCCAGTGGTATGGAAGGTCTTATAGTGAACCTAGAAATTGGGTTGACAAGAGAGTTGGAGAAATTAAAGCAGCAGATCAACAGGTCCCGATGGTAAAACCGATCTCTCCGGGCAAGTGTTATAGTACTTCCGCAGGATATAAAAAGCATGCAAGAGTGGATCAGTGGATTTGAGGAATGTGCAGCACTGGCACTGTCACACTAATGTAAGAACCAAATGCCTGGACCTGCTTTCTTTGAGGTGAAATCATCTTGAAAGGGCACCTGGATTCCGCTCTTGAAAGCTCGGCTTCTTAGAAGGCACTCTTTCATTCAGCCCCCACACAGGCTGTGGAGGTTATCCAGGAAGTGGAACCAGGACAAAGAAGTAAAGAGACTCAACCAACAGCTAAAACATTTCATATTATTCACTCTTATATACATTATACAGTATGTAAGTTTAAGCATTTCTAACATTGTCGTATGTCTAATTTCTCTGTAAGCTTAATTTTGGGATGCACTCAACCCCCCAGACATGGTATCCCATCTCGCCCAGATCAGGAGTGAATATTGCAGCACCTTTGTATATCACCCTCAGACCAATGAGGCAATGGAACACCTACTTCGCCCCCTCCTGGGCAGGGTTCAACTGTCAAATGCTGGGGTGGCTATTGGGAAGAAGAGATTGGCAGTAGCGTTATGACATACAGATTCGTCCCACATGCCACCATAGGTTTAATTATCTTGGAAATTCTGAGGAGGAGGAAGCCGAGTACTTTCACACTACTTAACTGTCATGCGGAGACTGGGGGCTCGCAGGGTCCCATCCTGACATGTGTATCCACAATGGCGGTTTTCCTGCAACGGTTTCTTGCAGGATTCCACACATCGGGGCGCCGCCATCATCTCGGCATGGCGCATGCGCGGATGGCCGTGTTTGTCTTTCCGTGCATGCAAAACTACGCGGATGCTTCTGCCTGCCCTCCAAGCCTCTCTTTCGCCTGCAGCACTATATCAGGAACCAAACCAGTTGACTCTGCGCGTCTCAATGCTGTTCCCGGCTAGTCCGTTCCCTGCATTCTAATGCTCCTTATGTTTTTTGTTTTGTGTTGCCATGCTTGGCTCCTGTCTCTTGCCTTCCCTGGTCCCTCGTATTCCATGGCCACTCTTCTCTTCCCTGTTGTCCCTTGGCTCTGACTGCATGCCTTGGTCCTCCTATCTGTCTGCTTCCCAGTCTGTCCTGTGGTAACCCTCCTGCCTGCCCTCACAGTCTTGTGTCCGCCTTGGGGATCCCTACTGCCTGGTTGTCAGTCTGCCTTGGGGTTTCCTACTGCCTGGTTGTCAGCCTACCTGTCTGCCTCTGGTACCCTCCTAGCCTGTCTCATCTACTTGCCAGTGTACCTGTGGAGCCCTTTCTGGTTGTGCCCATCGATCTCATCCCGCACCACCCAAGTGACCATATGCCATCTTGCACCATAGGATTTTCTGTGGCCTTCCATGTCAGTGCTTGCACTGTCCCAACACCACGCAAATTAGGGAAGCACCGTCCTGTGGCGTCGGGAGCCGACCCAGCACTGACCCCTGTTCCATAGTTAAGGGAGGGTGTTGGGTTGGTTCCCTGCTCTGCATCAACTTCTCAACTCCACCGTTGGCAGTCTGGCCTCAAAATCCAAGCAAGAGCCCCGGCTAACATGTCTTACATTCCGGGCTCTGAAATAGTAGTTGAGAGATATTGTGAAAGGAAGTGGTTGAGAGAGAGTCTAGTTGGGGCGGCTGGAAGCTGAGTGGCTGGTGGATGGATGCTGCCCTGCTCCTGGGGACCCATTGTGAACCTTTTACTGCTGCGGGTTTTCTCTCGCTGTTGCTGTCTGATATTGTCAGTGCTGCAAAGACATTTAATATAATACAATATGATACCATTGTCATTTAGGTTGGGGGGTACTTGGGAACCTTTTACAAGTGGTAGATTGGGTTTTTCTCGTGAAAAGGGAATTTACTTATCTGTAGGATTCTCGTTTCCTCTCGTCTCATCGCTGAAGGTGAAGTTGGATAGCAAAACAAAATAAAAATATACACTAACGCCAAACTTTAAGAGTAACCATGTGGTTACCTATCCCAAAACTCGTGTGGAAAATAAGATGTAACCTTTGACCAGATACATGATTAAATGGTCCATCTGTGACATTGAGAAAAGCCATTCCCTTAGTAATTTGCATTCAGCCTGCTTAGTTTTGACCGTGGTTCTTGTGTTTTGGTGTATGTCCAAGGAAATAACTTTTTCTGGTGGTCGTATTGTACTTTCGTTTTTTACAAATGCCCTACGAAAAGTGTTTTTTCTACTTAAAATAGCAACTGGTCATGAACTTATCACATCCTGCACATGAACTCACTGCTGTCCAATTTGCAAGCGTGTGTACTATTGGCAAGTAAATGCAATGCTTATTTTGGAGATAACACCCCCATTCGGGTGTATTATATCATCAACTGCACACTGCCATCATACCCTAAAAAGTGCAAACATGCATTTTCTAATAAACATGAATATCAAGCAGATATACTGTGACAAACTGAATCTAAAAATGCATATTGAAACCTTTTTTCATATATTTCGTGTGCGTTTTGACTGTAAGATGTACAGAGACCTGTAGATTTTAAAAAACTCACTGTATGTTTAGCGTGGTATGATTGACAGTGTAATATGTGTTTTTAAACACTTCCTTGTTAAAGACTGCATTTTGTTCGGCTAAGTGCTAGTACAGGCAGCTCTCAAGGGTGGTATGTGGAGCCGCCAGACAGGGGCCCACAGGGCAATGCAGTGGGGGTCGGGGAGGTTTGCTGCTATTGACTGTGAGGAAGGGCCTGAGATCCATTGAGGTACATGAGGATCAACCCACCAATCACAGCGGCAGTGGGGTGATTAACAGGGAAGGGAAAAATGAAAAGATGTAGAGAAGAGCAAAGTTTTGAGAAGTTTCCGGAACATAAGGAGGTCCAGCTCAAGTATGAGAGGGTCAGGGAGGCTGTTCCAGAGGGAGGCACCGGCCGAGAAGAGAGACCTACCCCCCCACTCTCTGCTTGGAGGAGCTTTTGACAGTCAGAGAATTGGAATTAGATGAGCGTAGGCCTCTAACCGAAGAGGGGGGGTTATTTAAGGATGGAGAGTTGGAGATAGCGTGGTCCCAGGCCCCAGAAGGCCTTGTGGATGATGCAGAGGGTCTTGAATTTGATCCTTGCAGCCACCGGGAGCCAGCGGAGAGATTTTAGGGCTGGAGAGATACAGTCCCTGGGCTTCAGGCCAAGGATACATCTTGCAGCCTTATTCTGGATTAGCTGGAGTGGGTGAAGGGAGGAGAAAAGGAGATTGAGAAAGAGGCTGTTGCAACTGGAACTGAAGTGCGAGAATTGCATATTGATTGTCGATATGCGCTGGCTAGCTCTATGTGAAACGCTGGAAACTCTGCAATGCCCTTGAAAGAGGGAAACCTTGGAGGGCACAACATCATGAAGACCCTAATAGTGGGACCTGAGTACCATTGAAGAGAAAAGACAAACACCATATTTTTGTGCTACATTTGTTGGTGTGGTGGCACATCACTAGGAGCCAATTTGAAGAAGCAATGCCTGCTCTCTACTCTATGTGGAGTAGCTCACTGCAGACCTGGACATGGCAGCAGACCATAGGTGTCCTTCTTATGCCGTTACTAAAGGGTGCAGTAAACCCATTAATAACCAATCAATGTGTATGTACCAATTCCTTTCAAGCATAGGAGGTCCTGCATGGAACACTGCATGTTTGGGAACGGTATGGGAGCCGATTCCCAGTTCAAATGCCATCTGGTAACTATGAACTATCTCCCCCTTGTCAGGAACTCTGAGGGTCTTGAAGCAAACCCACTGAAAGGGGGATAGGTGTCCTGAATCTCCCTTTTGTTGCAGCAATGTTTTAGCAACTGCAAGGAACTACATGTTCCTACAAGGTACTCCTTCCTTCAGACCAGTAGAGGTGTGCCAGGTGACCCACCCGCAGCTCAGCCAACATGTGTCATGAGCTTAACTCAGGGAGGACTTCTGTGCCTGGTGACCAACCAACATCCCAGCCTAGATGTTTGAGGATCCTGACTCCCTGAGGATCTATGTGCGATGTGACCTCCCCACATCCCAGCCTAGATGTTTGAGGATACTGACTCCATGAGGAACTCCAGTCTGGGTGACATCCCCACAGACCAGCCCACAGCCAACGTGTGAGAGGATCTGGACTCCCTGAAGACTCCCTGAAGACTGCATCCCCTATTCACCCTATTTAAAAATAGGGAATGCACAATCATTTTAAGTATTAGCAACATTTTTTGACGTGTTCTAATCTGGACATTGACCTGTTAGTCCAGGAAGTGTGCACCAAACCATTTCTTCAGTTTTGTAGTGAAATACATAATGCCGTTCACTGATGCTAATGTGTTTCACTGATGCTAATGTGTTTGGGGGGCGGTCTTTCAGTGCTAGCTCACGCTTACAGGGAATGCGCAGCACACCTTTGTGAATTCATGGTCTCATGCATCTGTAAGATATCCTCCTAATCCATCCTCTAGAAGCTGAATAAGTTATTTCACACGAGCATGTATAGATGGGTCCTCAAACCCAGAGCTGTTATCAAGAGTAAGTTGCAGGGGGGGCAAGGGATATGGGCCCTAAATCAGAGGGTAGCCAGATGCCCAATGCAGGAACAGACAGAGATCAGCAGAGTAGAGGAAGAGAGAAGGCAGAAGCAAAGAGGAAAGTCTTGAGGTGCTTCTGAAACCAGAGATGATTCTCCTCAAGTTTCAGAGAGGCAGGGAGGCTGTTCCAGAGGAAGGCCCCAGCCGCGGCATTCGCGACCGGGGAGCCCGAGCAGAGCACTTCGCCTCCGGGTGAGTCTGTGGTGTGGTAGGAGGCCCGGGGCTCACAGAGTGCTTTGGTGGGGGCCAGGGTTCCCCCACCAACATACAACAGTGGCGATGACGCTAACGCTATGCCCGTACCCGGCGGTGATTACTCATTATAATTTTTCACGGAACAAAGGAGAACTCTCTTGTTCTACGCGCAGGGGGAGGGGCAGCGCACGCGGTGGCAGCCATTTTGTCCCCTGATACTGGAAACTTCACAGAGCTCCGGTGGGGCCTGTGAGTGCCATCCAGGCACAATTTGTGGAACATTGGATAGCTGACTGCTATCCCCACATGGATATGCCAACATTTTGCATCATTTTGTGATTTTTTGACACTTTTCACCGAGTGAATTGAAGGCCCTGTGAGGGAAGCCTGCTATTCTGTGTCTCCTGACCTAGGCCTCAATGACTCAATTTTTGGACACTCCTCATTCACTGGACTTTCTAAGAACTGGCCACTGGACTAACACTATGGCTGGAGGCAGTTAAGTGCTTGTGTGCACTGAGGGAAGACTGGTGGGTGGTTTTGAAGATCAATGTGGCCTGGACTCTCTCAGCCCACGAACAATTCATGTACGGCAGCAAAGACAGCTCTGCACAACTATTTTCTTCCACTGGCCAATGCAGACTACGAGAGGTTTGTGATGCTCTCCACCACGCAGAAAGAGGATGAGACCCTCGACACATTTCATGGTCGCCTCAGGAGACTCTCTGTGGCCTGCGCATGGGACAATGCTGATGACATGATATGGAATCAGCTCATCCAAGAATGCTCCTCGGGCAAGTTGAGGAGGCAGGTACTGAGGGAATCGGGAATCACCCTTCCTCGCATCCTGGAGCTGGGCCGCTGCCAAGAGGTTTCTGAAGTACGTGCGTCAAGGATGGAGGCGGGGTCCCGCGCAGCCAAGTCAGAAGAGGTGTGTGCTGTGGTTCGGGGTGGCAGAGGTGCCCCGAGACCGCTTGGCAATTTCCATAACAGGGGCAGAAAGCCAGGCGAAGCATGTCAGAAGTGTGGGTACGACCTGCCCCACCCCAGTGAATGCCCAGCCACAGGGAGGCCATGTGGACGGTGTGGCCTAATGGACCATTTTGCAAGGGTGTGCAGAGCGTCCCTCCCAGTGATGGTGCCAAGAGGCCCAATCTGGTCTGGGTTTTTCAGACAATCTCGCCCCCAAACGTTGCCCAAGTAGATCAGCGGGAGGAAACTGCCCAACCCGAAGAAGAGGAGGAGGAAGAGGAAGAGGAGAACATCTTCTTTGTATCAAGCATTGATGCCCTCCAGTCCAAGGGCCGAAGGCAGCCAAGATGCATCGTGGCTGTAAATGTCGGTGCTGGTGGACACGGGGTCCTCGGTCAATGTTATGGCCCTTCAGCATTATGATGCCATGCCCTGCCCCCCCCCAGATTGTCAACCATGAAAACGCGCATTTTCACATTTGGGGGATCACATCCGATTCCCCTGGATGGTGCATTTGTGGCTTGGGTAGAGCATGGAAGTTCTAAAATTAAAGCCCAGTTTTATGTCATCTCAGTCAGCACCAACACCTTACTGAGCTGTGCGGCGGCGGAAGCCCTGGGACTGGTGAGCTTCGCATACTCTGTGTATGTGGAGGATATACAAACGCTCCTGGAAAAGTACACAGGCCTCTTCCAAGGGATTGGCCACATGGTTGGGGAATCCGGTATGACTTCACATCGATGAATCGTTGCAGCCAATTGCCCTCAAACACCGCAGGGTGCCGTTCCATCTAAGGGAACAGACGGACAAAGCACTAGACAATTTGGTGAACCTTCACATCATAGAGTAGGTGGAAGGTCCGACACCCTGGGTGTCCCCAATTGTTATTGCCAAGAAACCTAAGCAACCGGATTCGGTGAGAATCTCCGTGGACATTAGGCCTCCCAACAAAGCCATCAGGAGGGAACGCCATCTCACGCCCACGATTGATAACATTATTGCAGAGCTGCAGGGAACTCGCTTTTTTTCGAAGCTCGACCTGAGGGCGGGTTACCACCAAGTCCTTCTGCATCCAGAGTCGAGATACATCACGACTTTCACAACCCATCTGGGTCTGTACCGGTACAATCGACTCAGCTTCGGTGTCTCCTCCGCAGCTGAGGTGTTCCAAAACATTATCAGGGGGGCGCTGGCAGACCTGGAGGGTGTTCTCAACTTCAGTGATGACATCCTGGTGTTCGCCAAGTCAGAGGTGGACCATTTACAGAGACTGGCAAAGACCTTCGAGAGACTTCAGTCACTGGGCTTAACACTCCACCGCGAAAAATGTGAATTCCTAAGGACGAGCATAGAGTTCTTTGGGTTCATGTTCAAGGAGGGAGGTGTGTCTTCAGACCCCAGGAATGTGAAAGACATCAATGACGTGAAACCACCTGAGAATGTGTATTAAGTGAGAAGCTTCCTGGGGATAGTTACCTACTGTGGCTGGTTTATCAGAAACCTTGCATCCAGATCAGAGCCGCTACACGGTCTCACCAAGAAGGAACGGCGTGGCTGTGGGGTCTGTTGGAACAGGCGGCATTCGAAGACATTAAAAGCACCCTCCCTGAGGAAGACACAATGGCCTTTTTTGACCCGGACCTGCAATCAGAAATTGTCGTGAACGCCAGCCGTTTGGACTCAGAGCGGTTTTGACGCGAGTGGGGCATGACGCCTGCGTCCGCCCCGTGGCCCATGCCAGCAAGGCCCTGTCTGACACCGAGCAGCAATACTCGCAGAACTAGTAATAAAGGGGGCGTTCCCGGCTGCGGCATTCACGACTGGGGAGCCTGAGCAGAGCACTTCGCCTCCGTGTGAGTCTGTGGAGTGGGATGAGGCCCGGGGCTCACTGAGCACTACAGTGGGGGCCAGGGTTCATCCACCGAGATACAACAGTCAGGGTGCAGTCTGTGATCTTTTCGGAGCACAAACTGAGTTGCAAACATACTTTTTGTGCTTTATGTGGACATGCAGAGCTAGGTGCTTCATGACCCCCTGCAAGAAAATGTTGTGAAGCTCCACCTGACACATAATCAGGTTTCTAGATGGCAATTGCATGATATGTTTTCTAAGAAATAAAAAAAGGAAAAGAAGGGGCCTATGGCTTGCCTGGAAGACTAATGAGCAGTGGTGCTCACCTCACACCTGCCCTTCCCAGAGTGAGTGCGAACTGTAAGTAACAGGGGGAATGGCTCCATACCTGCGAGTGAAGGCTGCAACTGCTACTGTGCTGCCCATTGTTCTTTGTATTTAGGATAACCAGATTTTCAAGATAAAAAACCCAGGTGGTCACAGACAAAAAAGGAGGACTTACCCTCTCTCCACCCCGCACCGCAAATAACTCCCCATCACAGTATTTCACGAACTGCTCCTGCATTGAATTTATGCCATTTTGCTTTGAGTGATATTGCATGCCTGCGATGTGTTTGCTTCTCAACTTGTTTCTGTGGCACAATCAGTTAATGCGTGTAGCACTTGCAAACTCTGGTGTTCGAGCCCACCAGAGACATAATTCTAAAACTGTTGTGATGATAATTTGGTTTATAATTGTTGCCCACCCTGAATTTTTAATAACTCCTGCAGTTGTGCTGGGAGTGCCAGTGCTCAGCCCTGCCTGCAAAAAAAGTGCTGGGACTGGGCACCGGGAAACACCGGCCCAAATTAAGCACTTTTGCAGTCAAAGCAACACATCATATGGGGCATACAGTGCCTGAAGACATGATAGCATGGTGCCTGCTTTTATGCATGCCTCATCTGGCTGATAAGTTGAATACATGATTGCACGGTGCCTGCTGTTATGCATGCATGATCTGACTGATAAGTTGAAGACATGATTGCATGGTGCCTGCTGTTATGTATGCCTGATCTAACTAATAAATTGAAGACATCATTGCATTGTGCCTGCTGTTATGCATGCCTGATCTGACTAATAAGTTTAAGACATCATTGCATGGTGCCTGCTGTTATGCATGCCTGATCTGACTGATAAGTTGAAGACATGATTGTACAGTGCTTTGTGTTATTCATGCCTGATCTGACTGACATTTTATTTCTATTAGGAAGCACCATTGGAACCTTAGTTGCCACAGACATGGACTTGGAACCCATTCTACGCTACTCGTTGTTGGACCAGGTACCCAAAGTACCAGAAGATGATATGTTCAGCATCAAGGTGTTCACCGGGGCCTTGCAGCTAACTAAAGGTCCACTGCAGAAGAAGGAAGTGCCCCAATACAACTTGACAGTGGAGGTGTCTGACTACGACGATGTATCTGGCCGAGGTGAGAACCAATTGCTTCTATCACGCCTCAAATCAACCTTCTCTTTTCTAGACAGTACAAATTGAATGTGTGCATCACTCTTCATAGATTTTGCTTCCAAAACTTGGGTTCTTAGATATCTCTCCGCTGGACTATGTCTGATCAATCGGTTTCACTGTAAATATGAGGTCTCACTAACAATCAATACATTAGCAACATAACTTGTTTTTCTGCTGCCAGTACTTATCCATGCAAGTAGAATGCCAGGTCACTGCATCGTCTTGCACTACTGTTTGATAATTTGGGCTCACTGGTGACTGGCTGACAGGGAACTCTGGAGATTTCCTGCTGGGCCTCTGCATTGTGGCCATCTTTGGTGTGGGTACCTTGGCTTTCTGCTCCTCTGACGCCTCCTCCCATACACATGGCCCCCTTCCTTCCATCTCTGCTCATCTCTCACATCCCTATAAAGTAAAGAATTTGCTATAAAGTCTCACTCTTAAGAAACGTTCTATATTATTGTTTTTTTTAATCCTTAACTACTTTTTAATTCCTACATAAGGACACATTTGGTTTTTAATTCACCAATGTTTTCCAAATGTTCTTGTGGCAGATCCTCCCAAACACTACTTAGAAATCCCGCCTACCTATCAATCACTGTCAAACTGTTAGTGCCTTCCTGTTTCCTACTTAAGCGACTCTTCAGCCTGTTTTCCTTTGCAGTTGGTCAGCAGGTGCAAAAGGATCTAGGTCACGTGGGCTAAGCCCTACCCACCTTCTTAGCCCTGCCACTTCCTTTCTGCTCTTAAGTCTTAGGTCAAGGGCATCTCTCACCCGGGTACCCGAAGTGAAGGGCAGACAAAGAAAAGGGCAGTTCCTGTTTGGACTTGTTCAGACTAGGAGAACTCCAGGCCCAAACCCCTGCTCAGACAATAGGTAAGCATGCACCAACATGTGTTCAGGCTTCCCGTACTGTTGTGGTATTGTGGTAGTCTCAACGCAGTTTTTTGGGCATCCTGCCTACCACTCTGCGTGCGTGGTCACTCACTACCTAGTACCTTCTCCTTCTCTTCTGGATTGTACCACTTTCCTTGTTGTCCTATACACTGAGAATCCGGTGTCTCGCAATATACTGCTCTGCTTCTTCAAAACTCGTGGGCTCCCCGATGTGCCTTGCCTCTGCCTCCACAAGTCGTGATGAGGTCAGGGGGCATTCCGTGTGTACCAGACTCTCCTTTCCTCCTTCGGTCCTGACTTCTTGCAGTTAAATACACATCTGAATCAACACTGCAGTTGGTGAGCAGGTGCAAGTGGATCTAGATCACATGGCCTAAGCCCCACCCACCTGTCAATCACTGCTAAACTATTGGTGCCTTCCTGTTTTGCCACCCTTTTTCCCTACTTAAGCAGCCCTTCAGCCTCTTTTCCTTTGCAGTTGGTGACCAGGTGCAAGTGGATCTCGGTCACATGGCCTAAGCTCTGTCCACCTGTCAATCACTGCTAAACTGTTGGTGCTTTCCTGTTTTGCCACCCTTTTTCCCTATTTAAGCATCCCTTCAGTCTCTATTTCCTTTGCAGTTGGTGAGCAGGTGCAAGCGAATCTAGGTCACGTGGCCAAACACCCACCCACCCACCTCCTTAGCCCTGCCTCTTCCTTTCTGCTCTTAACTCTTAGATCCAGGGTGCCTCTTGCCCGACAACTGAAGTGAAGGGCAGATGAAGAAAAGGGCAATTCCTGTTTGGACCAGGAGGTCCCCGAGCCCAACCAATGCTCAAACAGCAGGTAGGCATGCACCAACATGTGTTTTCACCCTCTGTCCCCACAGGCCATGCCCACTATCAACAGGCAACGCAAACTTCAACAACATCACCCTTCTTCTAAGTCATGGACTCCGTAATGCAGCAACCTCACCCACATCAGCCTTCACCCCATTAACACCCCCTCACCATCCACAACTCGGAAATTGATGCTCACCAACATCCGCTCAGCAATCACCCATGCAGCAGTCATCGCCGACCTCATCACTACACATGACGCAATCTTCATCACTGAGACCTAGCTGACAACCACCTCCACCCACTTCCTAGATGTCCTTGTCTAGGACGGCTACAGCATTCAACACAGAGACCGGCCGAAAAAGGCAGGCGGAAGCCTCACAATCATCCACAATGCTTCCTGGCCCTTGCACCAGTCCTCTCCTGCCACTTTCCGCTCTCCCCGACAGACACAGTCACTTTCATCTCATTTACAGACCACAGAAACCCAACACTGCCTTCATCAAAGACTTCTCCGACCTGGTCACCACCATGTCCCTCAGGTATGCCAACAACATCTTCAATGGCGACTTAAAACTCAATGGCAACAAGGTCACCAAACCAATGAAGGAAGCTACTCTCTGTCTTCTCGACACCCTCTGCCTCACACATCACACAAAAGACTCAATGCACTAGAAAGGCAACATCCTCAACCTAATCATTACCACACTGCCTTCCCGTCACTACAGCTCTCCTATCATGCTTGACTGGTCTGACCACCTGTCCATGCCTTTCAACATCCTGCACACAATCCCAGTCAAGCACTACCTGCATAAACACATCAGACAAAACTTTAGGTCCTTCAAAAACTTCATGGAAGCCCTCACAGAAGGCCTCTCCAACCTCCACCTCACATGGACCGAACACCCCCAACCGAACAGCGACTCTCTACTGGAAGCACTCAAGGCCACCTCTCAGCCTCCATCGACTGACACGTACCTCTGAAACAACGCACATGCAAACCAACACTGTCAGCACCCTGGTACACGCAAAAACTCAACCTCAGCAAAAGAGTAATCAGGAAACAAGAGAAAACCTGGCGCCGTTCTAAGACCGCATCCAACCTGGTGCTCCTTAACAAACTCAGAGCAACCTGCCGACAACTCATCAACACAGCCAAGATCTCCTACTATCAGGACATTATAGCAAAAGCCGACAACAAAAACAGAGGTCTCTTAAATGCGGTCAAGCACTGTGTCAGCTTGCTACCCGACCCTGCCATACAACGCTCCATCAAAAAATCCACTGCCATCAACACCTTCGACAAAATCAGCAAGATTTGCCTGCACACAGACACCAGCGCTGCATCCACAGACGCACCTCACATCCCTCCTCGCACAATCTCCACATCCTGGACAACCTACAGGACACTATCTACAGAGGACCTGGTAGAAACCCTGGTTGCCCTCAAAGCCACATTGTACACAAGCGACATCCTCCTAGCATCCATCCTCAAGACCCTCCCCACAGAAGCTCTCCTTCGCTACCTGGAGATCATCAACAGCTCCCTTATTCAAGGTGTCTTCCCATAAACCTTAAAGACAAGACAAATCCTCCCTCTACTAAAGTAAACCACTCTGGATCCCGACAACGTAGGTAACTATGCCCCACCCCCCATCTTCCCTTCCTCTGTAAGATCTTCTAGAAAGCAGTAGCCATGCAACTGCAGCAACACATTGACACCAAATATCTCCTCCAAACCTACCAATCCGGGTTCAGACCCAGATGCAGCATGGATACAGCAACCATACAGGTGGTTGACGACACCCTCAACATCCTTGACGATGGCCAGCCCTGCCTCCTGGTTCTACTCGACCTCTCGGATGCTTTTGACACAGTAGAGCACCAGGCGCTCACAGACACCCTACATCGGTGCATGGGGCTCAGCGACCTTCCTATGCTTGTTCAAGTCCAACCTCGCCAACCGCTAGCAGTTTGTTCAGATGTACTCCTCATGATCACCAATGCTACCCATCACCTGTGGAGTCCCGCAGTGGTCCATCCTCTCCCTGGTGATCTTCAATCTATACATGGAGCCGCTGGGAGCCCTCCTAGCCACAAACAACCTCCACCAATACGCTGATGACACACATCCATACCTCAAGATTGACTCCATCATAGACATCCACAGGCTCAAAACCTGCCTCTTGCTGATCCAGTCTTAGATGTCCACAGCATACTTGAAGCTCAATCCCTCCAAGACCAAATTCCTACTCCTCACCAACAACACCGAACTCCCAGAACCGCAGACCGGGCTATCAACATGAACCCTAAGGGCTTCACACCCGAGCTCACCTCCTGTGTTAAGTCCATCAGGTTCCACATCGACAAACACCTCTCCTTCAAGCCACACATAGCAAAGAAAGCTCAGACATCTTGATATCAGCTCTCCCTCCTGTGGAAAGTCAAGCCCTTCCTCTCTCTGGACAGCTTTAGCTCCACTGTTCAAGCACTGGTCCTATCCCTCCTGCATGGGGGCAATGCTCTCTTCGAAGCCTTCCCGTCGTCCTCCATTGTGCCCCTGAGATGTGTCCTGCATGCGGCTGTATGCTCATCAAGGGTGTATGAAGATACTACCACATCACCCCGGCCCTCATTGACCTTCACTTGCCTTCACTGCACACACAAATCATCTTCAAGTCTTGTTACATCATATATAAGGCAGTCACCCTCAAATCACCCCGCTACCTCACTGAGAAACTCAGCATCTGCAACAGACAGAGCATCACTAGAAGCCAGGACACCTGCAGACTTGAAATCTGCCGCTGCAAAAAGGAAAGGACTAGATAATAACCTTCTCTGCCTATGCCTCAAGACTATGGAACCTCCTCCCCGTCAGCACCAGACTCGCCGCCATGCTCCTACATTCAGAAAAGAACTGAATAAATAAATAAATAAATATGCTACGCCACTGTATATATGCATATATGTATAATAATGCAAACCTGTAATGTACTACTGTTAAGATCTAATTGAAGCTTGTAAACCTGTAACCATCTCCTTAAGCTTGTTCTCGCGCCTGGTTGCCTTTGGGCTTTGTGCGCTATAAAAATTCTTAAATAAATAAATAAAAATAAATAAACCCAAGACCCACCTCTTGAAGGAGTCTCTCCTCTTCAACACCTAGGCCATCATGACACCCCCCATGCCACCTGACTCTCTAGATGCCATCCGCCCATCTCTTCTCCGCCACCCTGTACAGCTGAACCCCTCCTCTGTGCCCCATTTTATCATATCCCCACTGTAGATCTGTTCTGTTGTATACCTCTGTAAAGCGCTCTGTTGCTTCTCGAAGCCAAATCTGCACTCAATAAATACCATAATAATAATAATCTTGGGTTAAAGAGATATTTTCCTAATTTTCTTCAGATGGATTTCTTTTTACATTGCCTTCAGCCAAACAGGAAGCCTTCATAGTATTCTCCATGGAAGACAGTCCCATATACACGGCTATGTAGTTACCTCATTAAGTTCATCACAGAAATGGGAGTACTGGTTCCCAAAGGGGAATCTCTCCCAGTGAGGTCCCACTTGCCTTGACCCCCTAGGGAAGGTCTTGTGATGTGGGCTCACCTCCCTAGATTCACAGGGGGAATTCCTGCGATTCATTGCAAGTGGTTTGAGCTCTGTTGAAGCTGCTGTTGGAGATTTTTTCTGTTTCATGTATAGCTGACCATGAACCACTTTGGGCTGAGTTTTTTCTTTATCAGAGAGGTGTCTCCTTAATGAAGGGGAAGGCCTCCTCATTTATGGTGTCCCTTCACTATCCCCAGACTCTTTTTTCTAGCCACATCTTGATTACGAGATGCTGTCCCACGAGATAGAGAGTGAGCCGCTGGAGAAGTGAAGCCTGAGGAAGAAGAGAAACCCTCAGGAGTGCCCCATAGACTGCCACAGTAGCATAGACGACAAGACTTCGATTGGCACATACCTGCATTGATATCATGGGATCATCAGCGGCATGGAAGTAATCACTTTTCCCAGGGAGGTGCTGATGGGGAATTAGACATCCTACATCACCCCCTGCCCTGCGGAGTGTCTCAGGGCTCCTCCTTGCACCTGCTGACTTTCAAATGTGAAAGTGAGGCACCATACAGCAGTTTTTTGAAAAGTCTAGCCAGCATTACCCTGTCCATCCAGAGCTAGTTATTGAGCTAAAAGAATGAACAGCTTTGAGGGACAAGTGATGTCTGCATTCAGAACTGCCTAGTTGGTACCCTGGCCTAGATGGGTGAAAGTTGGTTGCTTAAACAGAGTAAAAACTGAAGTGCTAGTCTTTTGCTCAAAACACGTAATCCATTCCCATAAGTCTCAACAGGGCACCAGGGTCCCAGTGTTCTATGGCCAATTCCACCCGCTTCCTTCCCATAGCCGAAGCACATCCTCCTGAGGTCGCCTTGAGCTAGCTTTATCAAGCAGTAATATCAAACGTTGTGCTCAAAAGTTCCTACCAGTGTTATTTCAAAGAAGTATTACTAGAGTTAATGGCTTAAATGGAGGTGTAAACGCACTTCTTGTTTAATAAAAATGTATTTACCAAGTGTGCCTTCAGCCCATCACTGAAATACTGTTTAGAATAAGTTCTGTGTATAGGCATTGGCTTGGTATTTTCCAGCCACAGCTATTATATGCGCAGGTACTTGCACCACGTTCCAGCTGCCAACAATAATGGGCCATTTAATGCCATTACAGCATGCCTGGCAAATGCCAATCCCATCCTTGCACAAAAGCCAAAACTGTTGCCATTGTCTATGCTTCTTTTCTGTTGCATAGCGCAAGATGCCTATGAGATATGCAGCACCCAATTAAGAAATATGGCGCTCGACAACCACTGAGATCTGCCGCAATTCTCCAGCCAGTAGATCACCAGTTTTGCAAGATGAAAATGGGAGACTGGCTATTGTACCTTCTAAAATGGCACAGCCAGAACGTACTCCAACCCAAGAAATAAGGGGTATTCAATATTTTACCTGATTCAGGAAAACAAGTAAAACCTGTTTGTTTCCATGATGTCTCTGTTGTTGGTAAACTAGTTGTGCCATCAAGCACATACTTTTCTGCCTTTCATGCTTGTGTTCTGAAGTAGCTCTAGTCCTGCCTGTGGCGCATAATGGGACTCGTCGGTGTAAAATGATACCTAAACGTTTCAATAAAAGGTCTATCCTATTCTTCCAAAAAAGAGCCATGCACCAGATGCCTGGATTAATTGCAGTTTTAAGGTAGTATTACAACTACACCCTTTTTATTTTACATATTAGTATCTCAATATTTGAGCAGTATTGTCCATTGGCAGGGAGAAATGTATAACTTGCTCAAAAGCCAGACAAAAAGTCATGGCCCTTAGCTAGAGTTTAGGGCACATAATTGCTGTACTGCCTGTCGCAAAGGGTAATTAAGCTATTATCACCAAGCCCAGGCTCTGCTCCAGGAACTTTAATCTGGGTGGGCCAGTTTTGTGGTCAGGAGGGCCCAACTTCCATTGAGTGTGGGTGTAGGAGTTAACTATAATTGTGTTGCCTTTAAGCTAGATTTCTCAGATCTGTGATCCAGCATAATATATCTTCCCAGATCTGGAAAAATACATTTGTACCCTTCAATTGGTTTAGTCTGTTAGACTGTTTTAAAAGGTGCAGAAGCCTGGATTCAAACCCAGGTTGTTAGAACACGGGCTGACACATTTACCCACAAGACCACTTGAATGTCTGATAAAGATGCGTGTTAGGATTGCACTCCGTGACAGATTTAAGGCAAAGGAATTCATGGACATGACTGACAGATGCCCACTTTAGTCAGGGCATGATATGATATGATATGATAAGTCATTTATAACGCGCCTGTGCACAAGTGTTTCTAGGCGGCCTGAGTGTGTTATTTATGATGGGAGTAGTTAATTGCTGTCAGGAGTGCAACAAATGCTACATGTTTTTAAGTTGCCTCTAAGTTGTCTTTTAAATGTTTCTATTATTGGAGTTCAGTTTTTAAGCATATGACTCTGGCTGGTTCAGCCTGGTCACCCCACCAGGCTTTGCTGACATAAAGTGATTTGCCCAGGATCACTCAATTTGTCCAAGTGGGAAACCTGCTCTCGCCTTCGAATCCCTCATTGATTGCAAAAATCACATGCTCTCCAGTACCTTTCCAAAGTCTTCTGCTCTCTTCTTCCATCTGTTCCTTTGTATGCTTCCATGAGGTCCCTCACTACTTTGACCTTCAATTAACTGCACACTTCAGCTCCCATCCAGGCCTCCATCTCGATAAGGTTACCTATTGACAAAGCAAGAAAAATAAAAAACTATATGCTGCAGACGCCCGAACAACTGCCTGAGAGATAAATCACAATTTATCATGCTCCAAGAACAAAAGTTGTGTACGTTTTTTCAACATAATGCTATAATTGAGCTATAAAAAAACAGTACAGAGCAAAAGTGAAGCAGGAAAAATAGTGTGGCAACATCAATTTACCTATCTTCCCTTCCCATCTGCTCTCCCCTTTCTATTATACCCACTCCTTCTTCACCTTTCACCCCCAGGCATTTTCCAGCAGCTCACCTGACCATCATTCCCATTTACCACCACTCTCACCTACCCCACCATACCCCCACCATGTCTTCTTGACCTGGCTGGGGAGAAATGAGGATGATGCTGCCTGTTTCTCCTCCTCTGCCAGGGCTGAGCAATGGGACCTCCAGTCCTTATTGCATCTCAGATGGTGTGCACTTATCATTACTTCCCTGAACACTGTGGCTACTCCCAGCAGGCCACCGAGGAGGTGCTTGTGGTGTGCCATCTTGTAATGAAAGACAGGCCCCCCCACACCCTCTCTAAGATACTGAAGCAAGGAATAGGACGTTTGTTTCTTACAAACTGGCATTTGAAGCACAAATATTTATTGTTTGTTGCAATTTTGCAGTACAATTTAATTGAGTTGAGGGTGCAAGGGAGTGCTAGCATGCTGAGAGAGAGCTAGGGCGGCGGAAGCGGGATCAATGCAGGTGGAGAGGTTTTGGCCTCCTGGTATCACTCGCGTATACATCATTGTCTGGTACATAGTGTTTATAATATGCAATTGTCCATGACAATGTCTTTGTTTGGCATCTTTTCTTTGATTTGCTATTGAATGTCACAATTTTGTTTAATAAATGTGGCCTTAAATTTTCCATAGAAAGGTGTGTGTTTCTCCTTGGCGGGCCCTGACCTCTGCGTCGCCCATCTATTAAACCATGAGAGAGGCTTTTTTGGAATAGCTCACACAGCAAAATTAATCATCACTACTAGGGGCATTGTGGTAGGTAAGAAACAGTGAGATTAAATGGTTTGCCCAGGAACACACACGTTGGTAAAGTGGCAAAGCCAGAATTTGAGCTTAACCTGAAATTTGGGAATTTGACCATGCATCTTCCCAGCTCAAGTTGGTACAAATATGTGTTAAAGTTTGGTTTTGAATACCTAAAATAATACTGGAACATTATACAGATTATTTTTTAAAAATGTCAAGTCACATTATAAAACCAAACTGACATGTTGATGAAAATGAGTAAGGGGGTAATTTTGTTTTGACTGCAAAGGACAACTCTTGTTTGCACTTTTTTGCAAAAGGGCACCTAAATGCAATTTTAATTGTTTCCACCAAGTACTGGAAATCTAAATAGTAAAACACATGTAAAATCACCTTTCCTCGTCCTTTTTTTCCAATATGTATCCGGAAATGTATCAATCCTTCCGACAATTAATGATTGTGGAAGCCATCTACGATGTATTCCTTTGGACTCTGTCAGCCTTTACTAATGAAGCTACAATCATAGGGGCAATTTTCCAAGTCCTGCGGAGTGGAAAAAGTGGCAGCAAAATGCGTTTTTTTTAAAGTACTGCAGAATGGAAAAAGTGGTGGTAAAATGCTTTTGCTGTCACTTTTTCCACTCCGCAGGACCTGGAAAACTGCCCATATGTTTGTAGCTTTATTGTTCCCATCCTAAATGAAAACCTACAAGCTCCAGCATGCGAATGAATGAGAAATTACAAAAACTCTCACACAGACACAAAGTGTAATGAAATTCATTACAGGACATTGTTTTACACAGCTCATTCTGTACCCCAATAATATCTAATCACCCAGCAATGACACTTAAATAGCTTATTAAAAGTTATATAATGTTAAGCAAAAAGTGCCACAGCAATGGTCACTGCCTGTACTTTTTCCATCTCAAATAACATCCTGTTGTAAATAATCTGCTGCTGAGACATGTGCAAACGATAAGGGCTCACTGGGAGGGCCTGTGCAGCCCTGGCTGACTGATGAGAGAAAGGCAGAGCAGGGATCCATAATGCACATGATGTATACTGTTTGCATATACACACTGTTAATAGTTACTCAAGCAAAATGGTGTTATCAAATCAGTGCCTATCAGTTCATATCATGAAAAGCGTAGCCAGGCAGGCTAGGCTTCCACGCAGACAAAGATACATTCTATTTAGGTCATATCGCAATGGTAAGCATGCATGAGAAGAAGATCTGAAGCTGGTCCATTCTTGCCATCCTAGCTTTGGCATGTTCAGGTAGGGCCTTGTTGGACCAACTCAGTAAGGTGCAAATGGATTCCCTAGGCGTGGCAAGCAAGGGACCCACATCCGGGCATATACACTTTGACTCAGGAAGACAAACTGAAACCAACACACATTAGCAAAGCTAACAGCTTGGGCTTTTGAGTACACATGGGATAGGCGTTTGCCAGGCACTGCCATTATGGTACCATCCTCCAGTACCTTCACCTCTCTCCTCTCCCACCTACTCTATGGTGCTCTCTGTCTCTCCTATCTTCTCAAACTGCTTCTCTATTGACTATCCTGCTCTCCTCACTTATTCTGGTAGGAAGAAGTTTAAAAAGGACATCCTGGTCTCCAACCCAGGCCTCCCTATCGCTGACACCAACACCAGTGCTTCCTCCAAGGAAATTCTCACCGACATCCTCTTTGTCATGCCTTCTCCTGACTTATGGAACCTTCATATGGTCTCTGTGCTCTCCCCTTTCTCCTCTTCTCCCATTAATGGTGGCACCCGCTGGAACGCCCTCCTGGCCCCATTTCTTTCCTCTAAGGTCATCATTAATGTTTACTCAAATGGGACCGTCTTGGTCCAAGGCCCTCAGGCCAACCTTCACCTCTTTGATAGACTCTTCCCGCGCCTCATCAACTTCCTTTCTTCTCCGGCTGTCCCCCTCCACTTTCCTTGGCTACCTTGCCCTGCCCCTCCCTCTCTGCCCCCTTTCCTGCTCCTTCTACACCTCCGCAGGGTGTACCTCTGATCTGTACCCCTCCCCGGAAGTCCTTCAAGGATGGCAATCTTCTCCACCCTGCCACTCTTAACTCTCGCTCTGCTGTTAAGCATTCCTCTAATATCTGCCGCCCCTTTGAAGAACGTGACCTCAATGTCCTTGGTCTCACTGAGACATGGTTCACGGCTAGCTCTGTCACCAGCTTTGACACACCTACCTGACGGCTACAAGATCGTCTCCGCTCCCAGGCCTTTCCGCTCTGGTAGGGGTGTTGCCCTTATCTTTCCCAAGTGGTTTCCTGCCTCTGTCATTCCTATGCAGTCCTACTCCTCTTTTGAATGCCTCGTCTGCAGGCTCTCTCTCTCCCCTAGCCATTCCCTTGCTGTGGCTACTATCTATCGGCTACCTGGTCAAATTTCTTCCTTCCTCTCTGAGTGGGCAGACCTCGTCTCCTCATTCCTGGCCTCTACCACTCAACTCCTCCTTCTTGGAGATTTCAACATCCACCTGGATGCCTCCTGTCCCCCCTCTGCACTCTTTCGCGAACTCTGCAACTCTCTCTCACTCACCATTCTCCCCTCAGGCCCGACTCATTCTGCAGAGCACACTCTCGATGCTCTGATCTCCTCAGACCTCCCCCTCTCTTTCCCCATCTCCACTCCTCTCTCCTCTCTCCTGGAGTGATCACTTTCTCCTATCCTCCCACCTCACCCTCCCCACCCCCCAGGCCAAGCCACCTCAATCACTGCCACCCACCTTCTCGGTCATCCGACCCGACCCATGAAGCGCGTGTCAGTTGAGGCTTTCGCTTCCACCTTCTCACCCCCTCCTCCCCCTTTGGCTGACTCTCACCCTGACACAGCCCTCTCCACGCTCCACTCTTCTATATCTGATACTCTTGATATCCTTGCCCCTGTCAGGAGAATCCGCCTGAAGCCCAAAGCCAAGTGTAACTCTTGGTACGACTCAGACCTCGTCACCCTAAAAGGCGTGCTTCATGTTCATCCTCTGACAAACTGGCCTGCCACCTACTACAAAGGCAATAACGGCTCTCCGTCCTCACCAAGAAGAGAGCTCATATCCAAGCCTGCATCTCTGCGGCATCAAACAACTTGGCTGAACTCTTTAAATTCTGCAAGGATCTGGCCAATCCCACCACAGTCTCTACCTCTCCTGTCCCCTCCCAGGCCCTCTGCACGGCTCTGGCTTCTCACTTCATTTCTAAAACTCAGGACATCCTGTCCTCACTCTCCTCCTACCGCCTCCCTCTCCCTATCGCCTGCTCCTCCTCTGGCCCTTCTGCAGCCACCCCCCTCCTTCTCTGCCTTTCCCCTTTTCTCCGCAGACGATGTTTCTAGACAAGTCCGATCTATGAAAGTCTCGTCGAAACAGGTTCACCCCTGTTCCTCCAAAACCATCAAGGACCACATTGACTCCCTGGCTCCTGCCCTGGCTGATTTCTGCAATCACTCCTTCGCCACGGGAATCTTCCCATCCACCCTGAAGCACCCCCTTGTGCACCATCTTAAGAAGCCCTCTGCCGACCCCTCTTGCCCGGCTAACTACCGCCCAATCTCCATCACTCCCTTCCTGGGCAAGCTCCTGGAGAAACTGGCCATCTCCCAGCTTAATCTCCACACTGAATCTGTTGGTTGCCTCCATGACCATCAGTCTGGCTTCAGAGCCGCCAGAAGCACGGAAACTGCTCTCCTAAACATCTGTGAAGACCTGCTCTCCAACCTCGACTCCAACACCCCTGGCGTCCTCATCTTGCTTGATCTCTCTTCTGCCTTTGACACTGTCAACCATGGCATCCTGCTCAACCGCCTCCGTGATAACCTGGGTATTACTGGTCAGGCTCTGGCATGGCTGACTTCCTTCCTCTCCGATCGACCCTCCCAGTTCCAACTTGGGTCCTTCCTCTCCGATATCTTTTTCTCTACCTGCGGTGTCCCCCAGGGATCTAACCTCTTTCCCTGGCTATTCAACCAATACTTGGCACTCCTTGCCCACTGCATCGCTGCTCTCTGCCCCAATTTTCAGTGCTATGCGGAGGATACCCAGCTCATTTTCAGGCTACCCTCGGCCTCCTCCTCTCCTTCCCTCATCTGTGACTGTCTGCTCTCCAGGTGTGGTGTGCAGCCAATGACCTCTTCCTTGATGCCAGTAGGACGGAGATTCTACTCATCGGCACACCCACTCCCTCCTTCCCTGCAGCTCTCTGGCCTGCCTCTCTTGGCCCTCATCCTGCTCCCACCTGCAAGGCAAAACACCTTGGGGTCATCTTCGACTCCACACTCTCCTTCTATCCTCACATCTCTGTCCTCTCTAAGACGTCCCACTACCATCTGCACCTCCTCAGAGGTATTCTTCCTTTCCTCACCTTCCCCCAGAAGCTCACTGTCTCCAGAGCCCTGGTTCTCTCTATGCTGGACTATTGTAACAGCCTCTATCTAAATCTGCCTGCCTCTACTCTCCGCCCTCTGCAACTTATCCAGAAGAGGACTGCGAGACTTGTCCTTGGCCTCAAGCCCAGGGATCGTATCTCTCCAGGACTGAAATCTCTGCACTGGCTCCCAGTTGCTGCGAGGATTAAATTCAAAACCCTCTGCATTGTCCACCAGGCCTTCTGAGGGCTGCATTAACATAATAGTTTTTCTATCTCTTTTTTGTCTTCTGATTTACCTACAGTACTCAAGGTTGAGCCTGTAGTCAACATTTATTATACATTCTTGTTTGTTTTTTGCACATGTTTTTATGTCTAAAAACATGTGAATACATTTTCTGTCATTGTAAATGAACTCAGTAAATCTATTTGAAGTGACAAATGTATGGATGAAGTAGGACTTTTGTGGTTTAAATATATACAGAATAGCCAAACGTACTCCCTAAAAAAATTAGGTGAAACACATATAAACAAACTCAGTGAATTTTCAACACCAAGGTGAAAATCTAGTGATTCATTTCGCTAGAATAATCAGTTTTTTTCCATGTCAGGACACTTTGTTGTGTTGTAATTAAGTGTCCCTGGTCCTGGACAGAGTGGGGCTGACCCTAACATGCATTGTGTTGTCTCCTGCGATGGCACAGACATTCTACAGAATTATGGAATCGAAGACTGCCCATGGAAATTATAGTGGTAATGTTTATCTCAAAGCCTTGGATCAAATAACCTTTCGATTTTTACTACACTCTCCGCTCCAGAATTACTTTTTTCTTACTGCCAGCCTTTTTTTCACTTCTACAGAAGTAGTTAACGCAGCAGAATATTTACTTTTAATGTAATTTGTCAGGGTTCTCTGCCGTTTATGCACCTGCTGCACGTCCAAGCATCATCACCTGTCATTTAATGTTTGATACAGTTAACCATCTTATTAAGCATGATGGGAACAACAGTTGTATTCCAACACAAATTTAACATACTTTAAATTACAGAAATCAATTTGATAGGTTTGAAAAAAAGAGCTACCTTGTAACGGAGATGTTGGAAATATAAGTAAAATGAACAATGCAGTTAAAAAAGCAACACAGGATCTTGCTAGACAATTGCAGGAAGCCTGCTTGAGCAAGTCTTCTACCTCGCTTAGAGTTATGAATGGCCATACATCTCCCGGGTCATTTGTGTTTTCATGGCTGTGGGGCATAACATGTTGTCCAGGACAAGGAAAAATAAATCCTGGCCGGACCCCTGCAGTGCAGCCACTCACAATGTTAATCGCTCTGAAGTTGCAGCCGGATGTTTAGAGCGGGAATCCCCCTTATCTGCAACACTTTCTACACCCCTGCATTCCACCGGCAAGGCCCCCTTTCTGGGGTGGAGGGTGACCCAGCCGTAGGTGCTAGGTGAAGGCCCGATTTAAAAAAGTAAACTAACACTCCATCGTGACCATGGAGGATTATAGCCGCTGAGCCGCTGGCTCTCGGTGGCCACAGAAGGAAGGTCTTTGCTGCTTTTACTGGAGGAAGGCCTGTCAGATGTGGAGCCAGTGGCAAGACATGTCAGTGGGTAAGGAGGAGACAAACAGAGGTGAATAGAGGTGACCAAGCGTGATGATGGGTGGTAACGAGGGAGGGGTTGGTCTGGTGGGCACCTGGCATGGAGGCGGGAATCCTGAAAGTCATCAGGATCCAGGTCACAATGGAGAATTATACCCAGAAGGGTCTTGATCCCCATTGCCTAACAGGATTCCAAAGTTCTACTCCTTGTGCTAAATCTATTAAGCTGTACCATACAAACAGCATTAATTCACCACACCTTTGGCTTGATTGCTACAACTGCTACTAGGATTTTATAACTCTATTTTAACAGAGGCACTCACAGATGTGCTGTATTACAAAATGTACCTCTCTGGTATCACGGTACATATGGTCACCTTAATATATTTCATGCATTTTCAAAGTCTTCATGAAGGCTTCACAGCTTTTTTGTAAGGACTGACAAGGTATGCAGGATTGCCATTTGGCAAGGGTGGTGTTAAGCGACGTCAATTCAGTACTCCAACTAAGTCAGTGCCTAGTCTGGGATGCCCAAGGGAAGCCCTTATTTATATATTTTTATGGCAAGTTCATAGATCTGGATGATAAACCATTGTATAACGCCCCTCTCTTTGAATCCCCCTGACCTCACTGAGCCAAGAAGTAGGTTTGTTTTGCAAAGTAAAAGATTTATTGAAAAATTAAACAAGATATATATCACATTTTTATAAATAAATTAATATTTGATAGCACACTTATGAATATGACAGTGATCAACAATGGATAATATTACACTAGCACACTTTTTTAATTACTTGGGAGTTGGAATAGAGAGGATAAAGTAGCTGAGAATGCTTTTATGGTTTCAAGGAAATGCAATGATGGAAAAGAATGCAGCACAGAAATAACTGAGATGGTTTCCACAAGAGATAATATTATCACTTTTTCTTTTGACAGTTCGCGCCTCCCTATGCAATATAAGGAGATGGAAGGAGAGCACACAATTTTAAGGAATACAATCAAATGCAATACCAATTCAGTTCCCCCTAGCAAGCTTGGAGCAACCAGTATGCTTTTAAAACATGCAGAAATACTTTTAATGTGCTTTACAATGAAGTGAAAATATGCTAAAAATGATTTTAATTCCCTATAGGAGATTCAGGGTAGGTGATAGCTACTTAAGATTGGTTCAGGTCAACACTATCAGTGATTCATGAGGGATTATTACGTTGAAAATGGATTTCAGCAGTTGCAAGCAAAAGACAGCGATTTTTGACAGGTGGAGGAATTTGATTTGATTTGCAATTCGCTGCACATTTTCCGAGTGCGTCGAGCGCAATTACGGAAGAACTCAGGATCTTAGCTTTAAAATGAAAGTTAAATCTCGTTCCTATCACATACGGATCAAAAGATACGGACGTTTTAGTGGAGGAAGATTCTCAAAATTAAAGTAAAGCTCAGAATGACGAATGACACTTTCACAGGTTTGAAATCACAGAATGGACACACAATTTCTATGATGCAGTTTTAAATAGGTGGAAATGGTTTGAATTAGATTATTTTAAACTAAGAGATGACTATGCACAGTTCTGTGGGTACTCACACTATAAATTTGAAATGGGCCGTCAAGATCTGGTTATGTTTGGGCTTCACTCGCCACGGATGGTCTCTGGTACCGGTTCTGCTCACAGCGATCTGGTCTGGGTCTCTGGTTTTGGCAAATGTTCTGGCACTGCACAGCGGTCTGGATACAGCTCTGCTTTCAGGGTTCTGGCACAGGGTTCTAGGACAGAATCAAACAGCTCGCCCGGCTGTTGAATAGTTTGGTTAGGTGGCTGGATTCTGAGGCCTCTGAAGGATTCAGCTTGTGGACTAGGCCTCTCTGCTACAAGTTCTGAAGTCTGGATTCTAAGTTCTGGTTCTGGAGTCTTCTGGATTTGAAGTCTGGATTCTAAGTTCTGGTTCTCGAGTCTTCTGGCAAAGCGCTTTGCAGGAAATCAGTTTGATGTGGGAAGTGAGTGTCCCTACCTAGGTCTCCGTGGCTCTTTTTATGTCTTTTGAAAATGGGTGTGTGCGTGGGCATAACTAAGTCTGCCCCTCACAACCTATCATTGGCCAAATTCTCCTCTCTCCCTTGATTAGGGGTAGGAAATGGAGTGTCATCGTGATGAGGTATGTTTATGGGTCAGAGGATTCTCCCCTTGTCACTTTGCACACAAATCTATTTTTGATCCAAATGCATATTTATCTATGTTCAATTTTTCTAATATTATATGTCCAGTTAACATATTTTCTGTAGCACCAAACCATCCGATCCCTGTCTTTGTAAGATGTCATGTCCACTTCTGACAGGATTCTGCCCTTTTCATCCAGTACACAACCTCTAAACCTTTCCAGAATTTACACAAATGTGCGCAAGGAATATGGGCATCAGATGATGAAGTGTCAGATTTTTAACATACATACATTTGGAGTAATACCCTGTTTTTCGCTACTACCCCCCAGAACATACCACAGAGTCCTAACACCTCTTAAAATGTGCACAGAAAAATCATGGGAATCATGAGATTATTGATATAATTTTTGACGATTATGTACTATGAATTAACCATCTTTGTAAAATTATGCTCTGGCCCAGATGGGTGTGGTTTAGGTTCCAAAGCACATGGGGGGATTTCTGTCTGTCCCCGCCTCCAAGCTCAGCTGGTTCACAGAGGCAGCGCCCCTCCCATTTCCTTCCAAGAGGAAGCCATTTACGACCCCCTGATTTAGAATTTGCCTGAGCCAAGGAAAGTTCATTGTTCTGTTTCCTGCAGTCCCAGGTATTCCTCCCCTAATCCAATCAAAGAGGTGTGATCTCCTTTTGGTGGGAACAGCAGAAGGCAGCCAGGCCTGTGAATGCATTTGCTGGGCAAGTTTCAACTCCTGTCGGGGGTAGTTGCCGGGCAGAATTCAATCTCTTTAAGCCAGGCTTCAGACAAATGTCACTTTTGTTCCAGTTTTTCTCCATTCAAATCAAACTTACAATTTTGACACATGCAGCTAGAATGCCGATTCTATGTTCAAAACTATGACATTTAAACAGTTGCAACCTATGTGACACTCCAAAGTAAATCACTCATTTATTTTAAACATTTCGATTTTAGTGGCTTTAAGTCCAATTTCACTTAAGCTGCTGAAATCCGCAGCTCAGCCAGTTTTGTTATGAACATTATTTTAGGCTCTTCATCTTTCCAGATTTTGTATGCACACAAGACTTCATTCTGCCAGATGGGTGCTGGTGTTCAGTAAGATTTTTGAATATCTTGCAATGTTTGAAATAGGCATTTTGAGCTTGTATTTCAGAGAAACAAATGTGATTTCAAAGTGCTTTTTGAGCTAACAGGCACTGCTGTTTTTCCTTTGGCACCACGTTTCACTCATGGCGCTTCTGGCCCATCACCCTCGCACTGGTGGGTGGCAAGTCAGGCGACCATTTTGGTGTGCGCAAAACTGCACGGTTTTCCTGGATTCTGGCGCAAATGTGGGCTTTTCGGCCATCTTGGATTTTCTAAGCCCACAGCACCAAATGTTGTAGTATAATAATTCAAACGTGGTTCAAGACACCTGACAAGCCCCCCTGCCCGACTGCACTTTGATTTGGTGTCGAGGGGGAGTCGGGTGCAAAGGATGTTTTGATCCACGCGCTGGGATGTTCGCATCTTCTTCTTCTGATTCCGCAGATGGCACAGTTCAGCATCTTTTCCGATTCCGCAGTTGGCACCGTTCAGCATTTTTTCCTTCATCAGGGTGGATCGATCGGTTCTCCTCGCCGGTCCTGATGGGAGTTTCGGGCGGTACCTCGGGCCCCTCGGATCTTTGCTCCCGGTTCCTGGGTCGTCCTTCTTGGTCAGTCTCCATGGTTCATCTCTCCTAGGATGACAAAGCAAAGCGGCAGAAAAATATTCGTAGACATTTCCCCACCACTATTAATGGTGGGGCGAACATATACATTTTATACATCAGGAGACATTTGCATTCACGAATCATAGAATTGTATAGGCTATATGTGGAATATTTTAGGGTTGGAAATGTATTACTCTGGAGCGGCACCCTCTGGGATTGCAGAAGACTCCTCCAGTTGCTGCAGAGTATGCCTGGGATGGCAACACTTTAGCTGATTTATATGGACCCACTTGTCTTCCCCTTCCGCCAAACTACCTTTGGGGATGCGGATCTTGTAGGCGACTGGGGAGATCTTGTCTACAATTTCAAAAGGTCCTTTCCATGTAGGCAAGAATTTCCACTGTTTGGCCTGGTTCCTTTGGAAATTGTATAGATAGACCCGGTCTCCCACATTGTATTCTTTCCTGGTAGTCTTCAGGTCATAGTGAGTCTTCATACTCTCGGCTGATCTTTGTAGATTCCGCTGAGCATAGGCAAAAGCATGTTGGAGGTGTTTCCCTAAATATTCAACATACTCTTGCGTTGTGGAAGCATTTATCAAGGTTTCCTCTTGGGTCCTGTAGAGCAAATGCTGGGGAAGCACCATCCTGCGTCCAGTCATCAGCTCAAACTGTGACATTTTAGTTGCAGATGAAGGGGTATATCTGATGGCCATTAGGACCAGAGGTAATCGGATATCCCAACTTCACCCAGAATCTGCCACAAACATTTTTAAGATGCTCACAATGGTTCGGTTGTAACGTTCTACTGCACCAGAAGAGGCCAGCCGGTAAGCAATATGTAGCTTCCTTTTAACACCCAGTATCTCCCACATTTTAGTCATTACTTTGCTGGTAAAATGGGTACCTCTGTCTGACTCAATCCTTTGGGGTAGACCAAAACGCGAAAAGATGTGGTTGATCATCAGGGCAGCTGCTGTTTCTGCCTTGCAGTTTGGGGCCGGGAGACATTCCACCCATTTAGTAAATAAGCATGTCACCGTCAACATGTACTTATTTCCCCTAGAGGAGCGAATCATGGGGCCTATGAAGTCGATTTGCAAATCTGACCATGGCAGTGTCATCCCCCTCTTTTGGAGAGGTGCACGGTGTGTGAGGGATGTTGGCTGAAATTGTGCACACACAAGACACCCCTTCAAGTATTGCTCGAGGTCCTGCCCCATGTGTGGCCAGTATGCAACCTCTCTTAAGATCTCAAGTGTTGTATGAAACCCCCTATGACCGGTGGTGGCCGCATCATGGGCGTGACTTAACATCAGGCTTCGAATGAGGTAGGGACCACCCACTGATCATGGCCAGCTTGGGATTTCCTTACCAACAAACCGTCTTGGATTCGGAACATTTTTGGACATTTCATCAACACTCTAAGGTCCTCTTTCCCAATGTAATCGGTATCCATAAGGGGAAAGTTCTCAGGGTCCTCAATGTGTTGGTAAAACTTACCAATTATTGGATCCCCCTTCTGAGCCGTAATCAAATCAGCATCTGGGGTCTCCTTACTCCATTGTGCAGTTGAAAGATTATTGTGAGCATTTGTCTGGGACCTAGTGATAGCAGTGACCTGGATTTCCCCCAACAGGGACTCCATCTCTATTAGATTCCCTTGGATGGCCCTGGTTTTGGTCATCTGATCAGCTAAGTAATTTCCAGTTTTGTCTGGTCCCTCTACTTTGGAATGACCCTTGATCTTTTTCCAGTAGACGGTCATCCCCTTCGAGGTGACCAGATCATCAATATTTTGGATTAACTTCCCATGTTTCAAGGGTTTGTTATTAGCACATAACATGCCTCTGGTTTTCCAATTAGCCAGGTGCTCCACGAACGCGTTCCGTACATAATCTGAGTCTGTGATTATGACCAGTTCGTGGAGTTGATGTTGGACAGCAGTGAGGATGTCCTGATGCACAGCCATCAACTCTGCCACCTGACTACTTCAGGGACCAATCTTGTATCCAGCGGAGGGTTCTGGGGACTCATTCACCCATGCATTCCCTACGCCGGCCACCAGTTCTTTCTCCCCGTTGTTGTCAACATGGTAAGAGCATCCGTCCACATAGACAGTGGGCATTCCCTCACACTTGTCTTCTTCAAAGACTTTGTGTGGGAATTAAGCTATGCCTCCATGTTGTCCTTGATTTTTAGACTTTCGTCCTCGAGACAGTTTTCTCTGGCACAATCATGCAAGTCAGCCAGACCTTGCGCGAGGGGACTCTTCTTGTTTTGGCCATATCTGACCTCCACGGGAAAGCCTTGCATTGACAGAATCCAGGAAGTAATTCGGGAATTACTCACATTTCCGGCAGGATTCTGTCACTTTGGGGTATTGCCGAGGCTGGTGTGGAGTCTCCACTATGATGTGTTCCACCTGGATAAACGGGCGGTAATTATTCAATGCCAACACTGTTGCCAGGAGTGCCTTCTCACGATCGTTGAATTTTTCCTCCACAGAGGATAAAGTTTTGCTCGCATAGGAGATTACTTTATTGACCTTATCTTGCTTTTGATATAATACTGCAGTCAAGCATTTATTAGAGAACCCTGTCTCCAAGAAAAACTCCTTGTTTCTGACAGGGTAAGCTAGGCAGGGCGCTTGTGAGAGGCTTCTTTTGAGCTGTCTTACTGCCTCAGATTGTTCTGGACCCCATTCCCACTCAATCCCCCCTTCAAGAGATGAATCAGGGGTCTAGTGATCTCTGCGCAGCCCTCAATGAACTTTCTGCTGTAATTAGTCAGTCCAAGGAGGCTCCTTAGTTCCCGCAGAATTGTGGGGTCTTTCAGTTTCTGAAGTTCTTCCACTTTCTTTTCCTGGGGACAGAGACCCTGAGGAGAGGAGTAATCTCATGCCCCAAGACATTAACACAGGTTCTACACCACTGTGCTTTCTGAAAGGAAAGTTTTTCTCTGGCGGCCCTCAACTGTGTCAGAACATAATGGATCTCCGCTATGTGTTCCTCCACAGATGAACCTTTGATGAGGACATCATCTACATATGCCAGGTTACCCCTCGCACCCAGGTCTGGCATGGTCTTATGTAGGAAAATGTTGAATTCATTTCCGGAGTTGAGGCATCCGAAGGGAGTACGGGTCCGTGTGTACTGCTGGCCCCCAAAGGTAAAAGCCAGTTTGTATTGGTCCTCCCTACTGACAGGCACGGTCCAGTATCCATTGGACAGGTCTATTGCAGTGAATACATGTGACCCCTGGATCTGGGCCAGCCCTTGGTCAATGTAGGGAAGAGGCCATCGGGAAGTATGGACCCGTTTGTTGGGCTCCCTAAGCTCGGCGCAGAGTCTCCACTGGCCATTTGGCTTCAATGTTCCCAGCACCGGATTATTGAAGGTGCTGTGGACTGGACAGATTATTCCCCGGGACTCAAGTTTCTTAATTATTTCAGTAAGGGACTCCATGGATGCGAGAGGCAAGCGATATTGCTTCACAAACACTGGAGTCATGCCAGGGTCCGTGGGAATTGTTGTTGTGTGGATGTCGGTGCGACCACAGTCATATGAGTCTACCGCAAAGAGATCTTGAAAATCAAAGAAAACTTGTTTCAACTTTTGCTTCTGTTCCAGAGTCACACGGGCATCAGCTAGGTCGATTCTCTCTTCCGCCGTCTGCCGGAATGCTTGGAAAGACTTCTGGTTTTGCTATCTCAGCGGCCTCCTCCAGCTGGGTGGAGAAGTCCCTGATCAGAGTGCTGATTTGGACTGGAGGCATCAGGTGGGAAAGGCAGCCCTCATGGACCTGGAAAATCACCTCATCCCTTCTGAAGTCACAAGTCACATCTTCCTTACCATAAGGGCAGGAAATGTACGCCAGGAAGTTCTCCCCATGCCGAGTAAAGATCCTGTCTGGTGTTGTGTTGTCATCACTGTCACTGTCAAAACAGTCCTTGGGGATTGGTCCTAACAGTTCATTTCCTAAATCAATGGAAAAATGTTGGTCATCAACCGCCATTCCAATAATGGTGCCTGCGGCTAGAGTAATACTCTTTGAGTCGATGTTATCCACCTCTATTGGAATGGTGTCATGTTCTATGTTGACTAATGGTGTTGGGTTTACCCCCAACCCTTGCTGTTGGAGAGAAGCATTTAGATGAATATAAGCATCAGGGTTTTTCAATTGTTGCCCTCTTTTAACTTTCACTTCCAGGGAGAATTGTCGGGTCCTTTCTGGGATGGTGACTTCCTCTTTAATCTGAATTTCAACTGCATAAGGTAGCAATTGAGCTGACCTAAATGCTTTTTCTGGATCATCAAAGCCCATGGGATTATCCGCGAATCGGGACCAAGCTTTGAAGTTTATTAGGTCCAAACTAATGGCAAAGCGATTGAGAATGTCACTGCCTAAGTAAAAGGCGGCAGTGACGTCTCTCACGACCCAACAATTATGGACAATTATGGACTATGCTCTTGTTCACAATGGAGATTTTGAGCATACACCTGCTTGGCAGGAGATGTTTGGAATTGGGTGTCTCCAGATCCATTTCCCATTTGTCTAACAGTTTGAACGTGGGAATGGCTGGATCTTTTGGGAGTTGGCAGAACATGGCTTCGCTGATGAAGCTCTTACCGTTGTTCACGCATACTCAGGCGAGAACAGAGTCCTTCCCATCATTTAACTGAACAGGGATGAACAACTGCTCTCCAATTTGCTGAATATCAGCCAGGCTCTGAGCTGATTTCACATCTTTCTGGACTATTGGAGTGGGAATATCTGATTGTGGATTAGTAAAGAATTTCAGCGTGTTTCCTTCCAGTGTGGAATACCACCTTAAACTGGAAGGAAGGTTGATTTTCAGAAATAGAGAGGACCCCCCATCACCAGTCTGTTGTCCTACTGCTATTACTGTCACGTCTGGAATTTGGTTATTCTGGAAGTAAAATTCTACTTGGCCAGATTTTTGTTCAACCATGTGGCACGTGCCGTTTAAACTAACATGGTTGACACTCTGTTTTAATTTTATTGGTTGGCTAGTCTGGGTCCAGAGGACTTTGTTCACGCAATCTATTAGGGGTGACAACCTTCTCAGGAGGTCATTCCATAGTAAACAAGGGGTGCCCTCTGGAGTCACTACTATGAGCGGGTGTTTCACCTTGTGTCGCCCAATTTTAATGTCCAAATCTTCTGCAGTCCCCTCGACGGGAATTTCCTTCCTGTCAAAGTTCTGAAGTTGTCCAGGAAGAGAGGTGAGAGGAATACGGTAATTCTCCCCCTTCCTGCATTCAGTTCATCAAAGGCCTTTTTGGACAGAAGAGTAGCTTGGGATCCAGTGTCCACCAGTGCCAAAATTGTACCCTGCACCTGCACTTGTACCGGGGTATAGTATCTTCCCTCCTTCTCCTCAAGGGGGCACAGATAATGCACATTTTTGGACAACTGGTGGGCTAATTTTTTAGTTTTAGACATTGCGAAAGAAGATATCTGGGCAGAATTCGGTGGAGAGTCATGGGAATCTGCAAGAAAAAGTTGGCAACTGGAAATCAGAGCCATTGTGGGTTCCCCTGGTTCCAGTTCTGGGCCACCCCCCCCCTTTTTGGAGGCAGTCACCAGGATGGGTTTGAACCAGGGGATTTTGATGCGGTTGGTTCTGGGATGAGATGATGGGCGGCGCTAGCTCAGTCCCCACATCTCCCCAGTCGGGATGTGAATCCCTTGCGACCCATCTTTCTTTGGGAGGAGTTCCCCCATCTGTGAAGGAAAAGATCCTTTTCCCAGGATCCTCTGAGGATCCCTCTCCCTCAAATTGGAAGATCTGTACCTCCTCCACAAACTGGGTCTGTTTGGGTCCTTTGTTTCTCCTACCTCCTCTCTGCTCCTTGGGTGGCAGACTTTCAGGGGTAGGAGATTTTGTTTCCGGTTCCTGGGTTTCCAGGGGCTGTTTACAAGTGGGGAAGGAAGCTTCTTCCAAGGCTTTACACCCCCCTTCCACTTGTGCCTCCTCCCTGGGAACCGGTGGGTTATCGGGGTGCTGCCCCGTCATTGTTCTGGAGCACCAGGCCCAGAGTTTGGGGCATTCTGCACCGGCATGCTCATCTGAGGGTTCTGTTGAGCCCTCAGCATGTGACCCAGATCCCGTGCCATATTTTGGACCTGGCGCTCTAGCTGTGAAACCCGCTCAGGCTGATACGGGGTTCTATTTTCTCCCCTGGGCTGATCCCGGGAAGGGTAGCTATCCCTTCTCTGCTAGTACCCCGGGTTGGGAAGATTTGGGTACCCCTCCACCCTTGGCTTCCCCCCTCCCGGATTAGGTGGTCTGGGCTCAGGGAATTGGGGAAAGAAGGATGGATGATTTTGGGGCTGGAAATTGGGTGGATACCTGGGAAAAAAGTTCTGCCCAGGGTTTGGTGAATTGCTGCCCTCCTGTGGGAAGTTAGGAGGGAAGTTCCCTGGGTTGAGTGCCTGGTTGGATCCCCCCCTTGGGTTGGAGGAGTCCACACATTCCCCAGGATGGATCGGTTTCCCTTGTAGCGGGGACTTAAATAGTCAGTGGTGTGAGGGACCCCCTTTGTGGGACTGCCTCCTTGACTCCCTGTCTGTGACTGGCCCGAGGGCCTTCTGGGCTGAGAATTATTCGGTGCAGGCAGGTTTTTAGGCCCCCCCATCTCCGAATCTAAAATGGGGGCAACCTTTACCTCTGCCACCTTGGCAGCAGCAGGGGTGCTGGTCGATTTGGGGCTTTTCTGGGCGTTATTTTTATTTTCTATGGGCTTCTGCACCTCATAGATCTGGGTAGCCTGTTCAATGACCCAGTCTAGTGACCTTTTCTCGTGAAAATCTCTCACTAGCTGGGTCATTATGTATTTGGGTAAGGCATGGAAAAACGTATTTACTAACTCTTTACTGTCCGTGCGCACCCTTTTGGTAGTCTGCGCAAAGGCATGCTTCAATTCCTGCACAAACTCTTGTGAAGCCTGATCCTCCCCACATTGCAAATTGTTGGCTGCCTTTGTGAGCCTCTTGGGGATTTCTGTGAACAGAAAAATGTTTCAAGATGGCCGCCCTATATTTGGACCACCTTAAATGGTTTTGGTCCTCCAGCCCCGCAAAGAAACCATTTGACATACTGAATGCAGCTACTGCTGTCCTTCAAATGGAAAGTCTCCATCATTTGCTCATAAAGCTCATAAAGCTCCAAGTGTTCCCAAACAGAATACTTGGCCTTCTTGGCGTTCTTGTGATAAGGGGTGATGACACTCCTTATTGCCTTAATCTCATTTAAGGGGTCCTTAAGCAAGGCCCTTTTTTGCCTTATTGGCCTTTTTGGTTCGGGTAACCCTGGTCCATTCATCCTCTGACTCAGAAGCACTGCTCCCAGAGGTGCCCATCTGATCTTCCAGGTTTTCCCGGGTTCTGCGAGCCTGGGAATGGCTGGCAGAATGTGGGGACCTGGTCTCCTGTGTCCTGTGACGCTCAAAGGAGTCTTCAGATCCCTCCTTGCTGCCAGGATTTGATGGGTACCCCCCCCACTGATCTAACTGGGCAGAGGTTTTCAGGATGCCCTTAGTGGGCCTACTCTCCTGAGGTTCCCTGCTAAATTGCACTGTACTTAGGTGCCCATACCCGGATGCCCGCCCATCCATTCCTGGGTGGTACTGGCCTATGAGCCCCATACTTTTTGTTGGATAGTAATCTGCCATCCCTGTGGCCCTATGCTCATGTGCGCCAGGGGACATGGGGGTGGCAGACTCCAGGGACTGGGAGAGATGAAGGCCTCTGGAACTAGGGCTCCTGAGGTTATGCTCAGGTGTTTCCCTTTCCCAGTGAACCTCATCTCTATCAGCCCCTGCTCCCTGTTGCAATGCAAGAGACTGTGCTTTCAGTTCCTCAGTCAAGGCCTTACGAGACTCTATCAGTCTCTCCTACATGGCTACCTGTTGCTGGAGCCTATCGTTGTCCTGGCAGAGAGCCTCATTCTCTCTCTGTGCTTCCTGGTTGGTCCTGGAGTACTGGGCCAGTCTTTGCTGCAGGAGGGTTACCTCCTGAGTCCCATCTCTACTGGCCTGTTCCTTTCTTGCCAGAGCATCTTCCACCCTCCTGGTGCGCTCTAACAAGTTCTGATGCTCTTTTTGGAGGTCACCCAGTCCCTGGAGGGCCAGGTGATGTTCTTCCATTTTTCTTTTTAAGTGACAGAGTTCTTGCCCTAAGGTGTCCCTTTCCTGACTAAGAGCCTGCATCTGTGCCGCCAGGTCATCCCTCTGCCTTTTAGGTGGCATTGCAGGGTGACTACCTGCTCTGCGCATACCCTATTGAAGTCCAGTTGTTGCTCCAGATTTTTCTAGCTCTGCAGTAGGGAGTCCAAACCTTCTTGGTACTCCTTCTGCAAGGCCAGAAATCTGGTATCCTGGTCAGACTTTTCCTGTTGCAGGATACCCATATCCTCTTGTCTTTTAATGATATACTGCCTACTATCATTTTCTGACTCCTGGCTCCTCTGCAGCCTCTGCTCGGAAGAGACCAGGTCAGATTGGGCATTCTCTAATGCCATCTGTTGCCTATTTGCCAGATCTTGGCCTTCAGCACATTTGTCCTGTATGGCTCCCATATATAAATACAAATATGCCGCTATCCTAACAATCTTGTTGTGCTCATCTTTGGCCTTAGGGGCCATGTATAGTTCGCTCAAGGCCACGTGTAAGGGACCCTGATCTTTCCAGCTGTCTAACCCAGTCGCATTGACCTGTTGTGTGATCGCCTGCAGCCACACATTCTGGTCCTGTTCAGACCATTCACCTCTCACAAACAGTTTATGTAAGAGGTGCTCTCTATCTATCTTCATATCTACCAATGTCGTCATTCTGGATATTGATTTCCTTCCTGACTTACAGAAGTTTGTATTTTATTTTGCAAAACAGACCGTCTCCTGAGAGCGTCCTTCTTTTGAGGGATGATTTTACAGTGTAACACAGCGTGGTGATCCAACAGGATTTATGTATCCTGTCAGTTAGCACACTGTATTAAGCTGCACAAGTGGTAGATCTAATCCAGATGTCCCGGCTCGAGCCCCCACTCTGTTAAGCGACTTCAATTCAGTACTCCAACTAAGTCAGTGCCTAGTCTGGGATGCCCAAGGAAAGCCCTTATTTATATATTTTTATCACAAGTTCATAGATCTGGATAATAAACCCTTGTATAACGCCCCTCTCTTTGAATCCCCCTGACCTCACTGAGCCAAGAAGTAGGTTTGTTTTGCAAATTAAAAGATGTATTGAAAAATTAAACAAGATATATATCACACTTTTATAAATAAATTAATATTTGATAGCACACTTATGAATATGACAGTGATCAACAATGGATAATATTACACTAGCACACTTTTTTAATTACTTAGGAGTTGGTATAGAGAGGATAAAGTAGCTGAGAATGCTTTTATGGTTTCAAGGAAATGCAATGATGGAAAAGAATTCAGCACAAAAATAACTGAGATGGTTTCCACAAGAGATAATATGATCACTTTTTCTTCTGACAATTCTCTCCCCCCCTATGCAATATAAGGAGATGGAAGGAGAGCACACACTTTTCAGGAATACAATCAAATGCAATACCAATTCAGTTCCCCCCTAGCAAGCTTGGAGCAACCGGTATGCTTTTAAAACATGCCGAAATACTTTTAATGTGATCTACAATGAAGTAGAAATATGCTAAAAATTATTTTAATTCCCTATAGGAGATTCAGGCTAGGTGATAGCTACTTAAGATTGGTTCAGGTCAACACTATCAGTGATTGATGAGGGATTATCAGGTTGAAAACGGATTTCAGCAGTTGTAAGCAAAAGACTGCGATTTTTGACAGGTGGAGAAATTTGATTCGAATTGCAATTCGCGGCACTTTTTCCGAGTGCGCTGAGCGTGATTACGGACAACTATAAGGAAAGTCGGTTCTGGGTTTGTTGGAAAGCTCAGGTTCTTGGCTTTAAAATGGAAGTTAAATCTCGTTCCTAGCACATACGGATCAAAAGATACAGACATTTTAGTGAAGGTAGATTCTCAAAATTAAAGTATAGCTCAGAATGACGAATGACACTTTCACAGGTTTAAAATCACAGAATGGACACACGATTTCTATGATGCAGTTTGTAAATAGGTGGAAATGGTTTGAATTAGATTATTTTAAACTAAGAGATGACTATGCACAGTTCTGTGGGTACTCACACTATAAATTTGAAATAGGCCGTCAAGATCTGGTCATGTTTGGGCTTCACTCGCCACGGACGGTCTCTGGTACCGGTTCTGCTCACAGCGATCTGGTCTGGGTCTCTGGTTTTGGCAAAAGTTCTGGCACTGCATAGCGGTCTGGGTCTGGTCTTCTATCAGCACTGCACGGCGGTCTGGATACAGCTCTGCTTTCTGGATTCTGGCACAGGGTTCTATGTCAGAATCAAACAGCTCGCCCGGCTGTTGAATAGTTTGGTTAGGTTGCTGGATTCTGTGGCCTCTGAAGGATTCAGCTTGTGGACTAGGCCTCTCTGCTACAAGTTCTGAAGTCTGGATTCTAAGTTCTGGTTCTGGATTCTTCTGGATTTGAAGTCTGGATTCTAAGTTCTGGTTCTGGATTCTTCTGGTAAAGCGCTTCGCAGGAAATCAGTTTGAAGTGGGAAGTGAGTGTCGCTACCTGGGTCTCAGTAGCTCTTTTTATGTCTTGGGTGTGTGTGTGGGCATAACTAAGCCTGCTCCTCACAATTTATCATTGGCCAAGTTCTCCTCTCTCCCTTGATTGGGGGAAGGAAATGGAGTGTCATCGTGATAAGGTATGTTTATGGGTCAGAGGATTCTCCACTTGTCACTTTGCACACAAATCTATTTTTGAGCCAAATGCATATTTATCTATGTACAATTTTTCTAATATTATATCTCCAGTTAACATATTTTCTGTAGCACCAAACCATCTGATCCTTGTCTTTGTAAGATGTCGTGTCCACTTCTGACAGGATTCTGCCCTTTTCATCCAGAACACAACCTCTAAACCTTTCCAGAATTTAAACAAATGTGCGCAGGGAATATGGGCATCAGATGATGAAGTTTCAGATTTTTAACATAGATACATTTGGAGTAATACCCTGTTTTTTGCTACTACCCCCAAGAACATACCACAGAGTCTTAACACCTCTTAAAATGTGCACAGAAAAATCACAGGAATCATGAGATTATTGCTATAATTTTTGACGATTATGTACTATGAATTAACCATCTTTTTAAAATTATGCTCTGGCCCAGATGGGTGTGGTTTAGGTTCCAAAGCACATGGTTGGATTTCTGTCTGTCCCCACCTCCAAGCTCAGCTGGCTCACAGAGGCAGCGCCCCTCCCATTTCCTTCCAAGAGGAAGCCATTTACGACCCCCTGATTTAGCATTTGCCTGAGCCAAGTTAAGTTCATTGTTCTGTTTCCTGCAGTCCCCTAATTCAATCAAAGAGGTGTGATCTCCTTTTGGTGAGAACAGCAGAAGGCAGCCAGGCCTGTGAATGCAGTTGCTGGGCAAGTTTCAACTCCTGTCATCGGTAGTTGCCGGGCAGAATTCAATCTCTTTAAGCCAGGCTTCAGCCAAATGTCACTTTTGTTCCAGTTTTTCTTCATTCAAATCAAACTTACAATTTTGACACATGATGTTAGAACGCCGATTCTAAGTTCAAAACTATGACATTTACACAGTTGCAACCTATGTGACACTCCAAAGTAAATCACTCATTTATTTTAAAGATTTTGATTTTAGTGGCTTTAAGTCCAATTTCACTTAAGCTGTTGACATCCATAGCTCAGCCAGTTTTGTTATGAACATTATTTTAGGCTCTTCATCTTTCCAGATTTTGTATGCACATAAGACTTTATTCTGCCAGATGTCTGCTGGTGTTCAGTAAGATTTTTAAATATCTTGCAAGGTTTCAAATAGGCATTTTGAGCTTGCATTTCAGAGAAACAAATGTGATTTCAAAGCGCTTTTTGAGCTAACAGGCACTGCTGTTTTTCCTTTGGCACCACGTTTCACTCATGGCGCTTCTGGCCCATCATGCTCGCACTTTGGTGTGCGCAGAACTGCGCAGTTTTCCTGGATTCTGGCGCAAATGTGGGATTTTCGGCCATCTGGAATTTTCTAAGCCCAAAGCACCAAATGTTGTAGCATAATAATTCAAACGTGGTTCAAGACACCTGACAGTGGAAAGCCCTGGCTTGTTTGATTTGTATTAATAAATAAAATGATGCAAGCAATTCCATATCCAAAAGGGTAATCTGCTGATCAGATTCCCCTTTTGGAAGCCCCATGACAAACGCATAGTATATTTCTGTTCTGCTGCATCAGTAGCATTATCTGCAGCACCTGCTCTACCAGTAGCACAGAGCAGGTTCCAACGTCACAGGTGCCCATTTTTACAGCTGCAGCGAAAACCAAGTCTCTGCAATGCAGCAGCGGTATTTAAGATATGCCCCCTTTACCAAACTATGATGATGATAAGTAACCCATGTTGGTGGCAGGATAACACCTAAAATAAAACTATGCCTGAGTTTAGGCATAGTGCAATGTACTACTTATGATCATGGCCGCCACATCCAAATTGATAGGACACCTGTAAAATCATGTGAGTCAGCTCTTCTGTGGAAAGTGATGTCTATTCTGGCCAGGTGGGCTGGCTGTCAAATGGCATGATGAGAACCTGAATGACCATACCTCTTCTTTGATCCATTTGTGAGGGGAGGTAACACCCTCCACCAGTGACAGCCGCACAGCCAGTGTGTGTCCTGTGCCCAGGCATCAAAGGTGCACACTCCTTCAAAAGGAGAAGCCTAACACCAGGGTACTGCATTTCTAAAGTCCTTTGTTCTTAGTAAGATGGGGGGCGGGAGCAGTCAGGAGAGCTCTGCACCATGGAAAAATTGACTTCCACCATTTTGTGTCTCTCTGCCTCTCTCTCCTTCCTATCCCCTCCACTTCCTCTAGAGCAAAACAGATTGGGTGTGATGTCAGAAGGACAAGTCCACTTCTCTCAAGAGCAGGGATTGGACCAATAAGGCAGGCTAGCTGTAGTCCAATCACATGTGGACATGTACCTTTAAAAGACGGGCTCTCCCACCCCTTCATTGATTCACTCTGGAACAACACCTGAGAAGAATTTAATGAACCTCTTTTGGCAGAGTTAAACTTTCCAAAGCACTAACCGCTGAGTTGAAGAAGAAGCAGTCCAAGGCAGAGGACAAAATGGACTCTGAACAGAATCACCCTGTTCTCGAGCCCCTGGAGTGGGTCTCACAGCATCCGGAGGACCAGACCAGCTGATGCTCCCTGTTCTGCCTCACCAAATAGGTCACACCATATTCACCGCTCATAGAACCAGATGGATCCTACCAATGCTATTTTTGGTGCTCCTTCAACCATTCGAACTGTACCGCCTGAATCTTGAACCAGCTTGATGCTGCATTGTGCCCTTGTTGAGCATGTAACCTGCTAGGCTTTAATCTACTGTTCAATGTATGCCGACTCTAACCAGGGGTTACAACCATGACTCCACCCAACTAGCCCTTAAATGGCCACTTAGCCCGACTGCACATTAGAGAAACCAGATCACCATTTTGACAACTGTTGCCCACCAATTCTAACCACTAGAGCATCACTCATTGCCCCTTCCTGGAGGTCACACCCTGACTCGGCCGTCCTATCCATGAAGAGATACTGGTGCATGCCCAGACCTGCATCGCTGATAGCCCCCCTTCGAGCCACACAGAACAACTGTATTTGGACCTGCTCAATGCCCACTTGCTTCTTGGGCCCACGCGATTACACCGTACCAGAACTGAACACGATCTATTTGCATCACTGTTCGTGGCCGGGTTCGACACTGTCAACCCGCCAAACATCCAAAGCGAGGTACTGTCAACCAGTAATTGCCCCCGTGGTCCATTTGGACACTAGAGACTGGTTAGGTCACTATTGCACCTTCGTTCTCCCAAAAACATATCTTTTTTGTGATTGGTAATTAGCCTATCACCCCTATATTCACACTCAGAATGGTACTTTCTTCTGTCTGTTGCATCTTCTCTGCTTTCCCATAGGGATGGACTTTGTTAGAGTGTTTTCTACTGCAGATGGTGCATTTGATTAAAGTATATTTATTTCTATAAACCCGTAATTGAACATTCCCTTTATTTTGTACTTTATTACTGTGTTGTTTGTGTCACTACTTGGTTACATCCACACCCTACATCCACACCCCTATTAGGAGCATAACTTTCCCTCGGCCCATGTTACCACAAAAGGCAAAGGAGGTATATTGCTTAACTCTGCCTGTTTTACCGTTATGATGTGTTGGCTCTTGGCTTGTAGAAGTGTGAGGGCTGAGTGGGCATTACCCATGACTCATCCTTATACTTCTGCAGAGCAGAATCCATTTTGTCATATCAGGTCGTAAAATGGCACAAATCCTTTGCAGATACTCCTAAAAACCCAGACTGCTCTGTATGCCATTCTGGGAAATATAATCCCCAAAGATCCAGCGGCTCTGATTTGCAGGGATACTGCAGTGTTCTTAAAACGAGGAGTATCATTACTAGCCACGAAACAAGGATACAAATGAAATGGGTTGGTGATTCACTCAAGCACTCTCCTTTTGTCCAGTCACCGGAAAAATTAAATAAACACTTTTCAAGTTGTACACAGAGGTGGTAAATGCTTGGTTTTTATGGGTTAGCATAAACTTGCATGATACATGGTACATCACAAAATACTAAATGTTGGTCATACAGAAAAAACTCAAGACCAAAGACACTAAATCAATACATTTGCTTGTGCATTGAAAAATGCGTGGATCATCTACTGTTGATATATGGCAAACAGTGTCAAAACAATAGAAGTGAACATTTATAACAAGGAAAAACAAAACACAGGTTTCTTTTGAACAGTGTCAATACATTGGTGAGACTGTAGTTAAAAAGTGTGTCTACACCGGGTTGTTTCAGCCGTCTATAGAGGTTTAGTATGCCTCATATCTGACAGAGCCTTCTTCAGGATGGGGGACTGTATGAGCTGGATGTTCATGGAGTGCTGTGAACAGTGAAAATGAGATTTGGTCAGGGGAGTGCTCAAGTAGTCTCATTTAACAGGTGATTCAATCACTAAATGTGCCATGTATTAATACTGGACACTGCTTACCTGTGCGAAAGAGAATGGCACAAGTGTTCAAATAGAAAAAGAATGTTCATCTGGGGAGGTCCCTTTGGACTCCTGTATACAAGTAAAAAGGCAACATTACTGTTGTCTCCTCAATACTAATACAATTGGAAAAAAGTGCACTGGATTACGCACACGTATTATGCACCACAGATAAAATGAGTAAGCTTACCTCTTAAGGGAGGCTGCGGTATTCGGGGTGCGTGGTGTGTTGATGTCACGGGATAAGGTGTCCTACAAGAGGGCATGAAATTAATACAAAATCAAGGTCTATACCTAGCAAGACTGTGAAATACATCTAACAGTAGCTACATAACTTTTTCATTAATCGGAACGCTCCTGTACTGCGTGCTGCAGGGATTGCTGAGTCACAGAATGCGGCGCGAGTCTAATGTTGGCTCGTAACTCGTGGACCGGGAAGCACAGCGTTGCTAACGCTGTTGCTAGGTCATGAGTGCTAAAATGCCGGCGGCCATCTTGGAATGGGCATTTGATGGTTCTTAAAAACATATTGTTTCAAACCTCATGGGGTCCGGAATTGTTAGGGAAACCAATTATGGTCAAAGCCCTATTGGAGATATAAATTGTAAATACACCAGGGCCACATGTGTAATGCGGTCGCCCATTGCAACCGCTGGGGATGAAAAAAACGCCTTGAATGATTGGATTGGATAATATATAAATACTACGTGTCGTATACATGTGCCAGTGTATATGGACACACCGTGTTTCACTTGGGTCATAGATGCCAATTGTGTGATGAATGCAATTTTCACAGATTTGTTGAAATGCACAGTATCTCAATGTCTCGAGAAAAAAAGGAAGAACACCGGGCAGCAGTATCTACACAATGTGCTCCTGTGTGTCACAGAATGTACAATTGATTAACGACAGCCATTCACGAATCATATATAGTCGATCAGAGGATTGTAACAAAATGGTGTTGTCAACAAAAAGGTGCATATGGACATGATCTAGTTCGATAGATGTGTGAAGACGTGTTGAAATACAACGTTGGTTATCATCTCGAAAGATTAAACACGGAGCAACGGTATCTACATATGATGCTTCCATGCAGAATAGTATATACAATTGATTGAAGATTCACACATATTTGTTCAGAGAAAGGCAAAAAAAGGCTATTGTCTACATGAGGATGAGGTCTCATTCCATCAGGTCGGGGTAGTTACAGTAGGTGACTGTCAACATGGAGCAACTCATTGTTAGGGACAAAGACACAATCTACCAAACTTTGCATAAATCAATGTGGAGTCAGATGGCACATAACATTGTGATAGAAAGACATAAGAGGTTTTGTAATCATAAAAAGGATTTCCATTCAACAGAGGTAATGTGTCCAGCCTGCCCAGTGTCTAATTTATGCACCCACCTCTGCTCAAGTTGTGTTAAAGTCCTATTCAAGTCCCCCCCCCCCCGTGTGGCGGGTGTCACTTTTTGCAAAACAAACCATCTAAGGTCGGTATCTTTGTGATTCTTTTTGTTAAAGTGGTCCACCAATGGCTTATCGGCTATCTTATTCCTGATGCATCCGAAATGCGCACCTTAATTGGACGGATGGTTTTCCCTACATAGAGGAGTTCACAGGGGCATTGTATGATGTAGATTACTCCCTTCGTGTTACATTTAGTGTGATCCTTCATTGTCCATTTGATTTTCTTGTGTTCAAATGTTTTCTTCTGTAAGGTGAGCGTGCAGGCCACGCATTTTCCACATTTGTAGTGTCCCACAAGTGGCCGGAGGTTCCACAGTGTGTTCTCCACTCGTGGTGGTGGTTCTAAAAATGTGTGTACGAGGGAGCCCTTTAGATTTTTGTTATTTTTAAATGCGAAACAGGGTATTTTGCTCAATGTTCCCTCCTGTTTCACTAGGTGCCAATTCTTCTTTATGGTTTTTTGTACCAGATTGCCGAGTGGACTAAAGGTGGTGACACACACCAGCCTCCCCAGTTCTTTTTTAGGCTTTTTCTCCAGGCAGACCTCCCTTGGTGTATACATCACTCTTTTTCTTGCTTGTCTTATGGCTTTTCGGGGATAGCCTCTTTCTGTCAGTCTTGTTTGTAGATCTTCAGCGTGTTTCTTGTACATATCTACTTGCGTACAGTTCCTACGGATCCGTAGAAACTGGCCGTAGGGCAGATTGTATTTTAGGCCTAAAGGATGGTAGCTCTGGAAGTGTAATAGGCTGTTGCGGTCCATTGGTTTCCTATACAATTCAGTCTTCAAGTGGTCTCCTGTTTTATAGATGTGGAGATCTAAAAAGTCAATCTGGTGATGGTCCCAGTGTATAGTGAATTTAATGTGTGGAATGCGTAGGTTTATCCATTGATGAAATTCCTGCAACTCAAGGGAGGAGTCATTCCACGTGATTATATTGGCGTCTATATAACGTTTCCAGAGGGATCTATTCCCTAAAAAGGGATTATCTCCAGTGAACACATTGTTTTTCTCATAGTTGGACATGCAGAGATTCTCAATATCGAGGGCGAAGGTAGCCCCCATGCTCACTCCCTTGGTTTGTTTAAATATTTGGTCTTGAAAGAGAAAGATGTTTTCTGACATCACCATCATTGATGTTATTTCTTGTATTCAGGAAGTCACGTATGACCTCTAGGCCCTCGGTTTGTGGAATTGATGTGTATAGGGCTTCCAGGTCCATGGTAGCCAGGATACTATTGTTGGTCAAGAGGACTTCATCAAGTAGATTTATGGTGCTGGTGGTGTCTTTTAAGTAAGAAGGCATCTTGGCCACGAAGGGTTTTAAGAAAAAATCAACGTAGAGAGACAATGGTTCGAGCATTGATTCACAAGCGGACACAATAGGTCTCCCTGGTGGTTTTCGGGTATCCTTGTGTATTTTTGACAGAATGTGAAAAACCGGGATCTGCGGGTGGACTTTGTTCAAGAAGTGTTGCTCATCCTCACAGATCCATCCTTGTTCCAACGCGTGTTGGAAGAGGCTCTTGATCTCTTGTTGCAGCTCCTTTGTGGGGTCATGGTTGAGTGGTTTATATGCTTCTCGATCGCTCAGGAGTCGTAGGCATTCGGTATTGTAGTCAGCAGTGTCCCACACAACTATGCCTCCGCCTTTGTCAGCGGGCTTGATTGTGATGGACTTGTCCATCTGTAGATCCCTCATGGCCATCCTTTCTTCTCTGTCCAGATTGTCTTTGTAAAAGTTTTGTTTAGAGAAACCCGCCATCACTGTCCTGGTGACTGTTTTCTCAAAAGCTTAAATTTCGCAGGGGATAGTATTGGGTGGCGGGGAAAAAAAATATTTTTCTTTGAAGCCCGTGGTGTTTTCACATTTAGTGGGTTCTTCTTCATGGTTAGTTCCCCGAGTGGAGGGCAAATAGATTTTAAAAAAGTGCTTTAGGCGAATATTCTTATAGAACCTGCGTAATTTCAACTCAATCTCGAAAGGTTGGGCTTTTTTGGCTGGGACGAAAGACACACCTTTGCCAAGTAGTCTGAGTTCAGGGGTAGTCATCACACAGTCGGATAGGATGAAGACTGGTATCCCATGGGTGGTGCTTGGTTCTGGTACCATTGTCGCGTTCGCATCCATTGGCCCGATGGTGCTGGTCTTCTTTTTGGTCTGCCTCTTTGCCCGCCCCTTTGAAAAAAAGCCATTAGTGGTTGTTGCCCAATGTTTCCTGTGAGGCTAGGATCGCTCCCACTACCACTTGAGGAGGAGCCAGAGAAAGTGACCCGTTGTTTCTCTGATTGTGGCCTTGGCTTATTTGCAAATCAGTGTAGTAAGTGGCTCTTAGGTATGGGTACATCCTTTCTTCAGAATAATTTGCCAAATCCTTCTTAAATTTGGCTACTTTCCTATCTAAGGTTAGGTTCTTGAACTTGTTCTACAAAAAGTGACACCAGCCACATGGGGTGGGGGGACTTGAACAGGAATTTAACACAACTTGAGCAGAGGTGGGTGCATAAGTTAGACACTGTGCAAGCTGGACTCAATATTTCTGTTGAATGGAAATCCTTTTTATGATTACAAAACCTCTTATGTCTTTCTAACGCAATGTTATGTACCATCCGACTCCACATTGATTTATGCAAAGTTTGGTAGATTGTGTCTTTGTCCCTAACAATGAGTTCCTCCATGTTGACAGTCACCTGCTGTAACTACCCCGACCTGATGGAATGAGACCGCATCCTTATGTAGACAATAGCCTTTTCTGCCTTTCTCTGAACAAACATGTATGAATCTTCAATCAATTGTATTTCCTATTCTGTATGGAAGCATGATATGTAGATGCTCTGTGTTTAATCTTTCGAGATGATAACCAACGTTGTATTTCAACACGTCTTTGCACATCGATCGAAATAGATCATGTCCATATGCACCTTTTTGTTGACAACAGCATTTTGTTACAATCCTCTGATCAACTATATATGATTCGTGAATGGCTGTCGTTAATCAATTGTACATTCTGTGACACATGGGAGCACATTGTGTAGATACTGCTGCCCGGTGTTCTTCCTTTTTTTCCCGAGACATTGAGATACTGTGCATTTCAACACGTCTGTGAAAATTGCATTCATCACCCAATTGGCATCTATGACCCAAGTGAAATATGTTGTGTCCATATCCACTGGTACATGTATACGACACGTAGTATTTATATATTATCCAATCCAATCTTTCAAGGCGTTTTTTCATTTTTTTTGTGGTTGCCATGACGACCGCATTACACATGTGGCTCTCGTGTATTCACAATTTATATCTCCAATAGGGCTTTGACCATAATTGGTTTCCCTAACAATCCCGGACCACCAGGAGGTTTGAAACAATATGTTTTTGAGAACGATCAAATGCCCATTCCAAGATGGCCGTCGGTATTTTAGCACTCATGACCTAGCAACGGCGTTAGCAACGCTGTGCTTCCCGTTCCACGAGTTAGGAGCCGACATCAGGCTCGCGCCGCATTCTGTGACTCAGCAATCCCTGCAGAGCACAACGCTCGCAGCACGCAGTACGCAAGTGTTCTGATTAAGGAAAAGGTATGTAGCTACTGGTAGAAGCATTTCACAGTCTCGCTGGATATCGACCCTGATTTTGTATTAATTTCATGCCCTCTTGTAGGACACCTAATCCCGTGACATCAACACACCACGCACCACGAATACCGCAGCCTCCCTTAAGAGGTAAGCTTACTCATTTTAGCTGTGGTGCATAATGCATGTGCGTAATCCAGTTCACTTTTTTCCAATTGTATTAGTATTGAGGAGACAACACTAATATCGCCTTTTTACTTGTATACAGGAGTCCAAAGGGACCTCCCCAGATGAAAATTCATTTTCTACTTGAACACCTGTGGCATTCTCTTTTGCACAGGTAAACAGGGGGTCATTACGACCCAGGCGCTAATTGCGCCAACTTTACCACCATGGTGTAAACTGCGTTTACACCATGGTGGATGGCGGATTTACCGCCCCATTCCAAGGTGAGTGGGGCGGTAAATCCCCATTTCCCATTTTCCCTTCCCCATTCCCATTTTTGCCCCATAGGGCATAATGGGAGTGGGGAAGGCGCTAATTCCGCCACCGTAAATTACGGTGGCGTAATTAGCATCATGGCAGGTTAGCGCCATGGATTTTAACGGCTGCTAAGAGCAGCCGTTAAAATCAGAATAGGCGTTAAGGGTTAACGACGGCGTTAACCCTTAACGCCTGGGTCGTAATGAGGCTGTCCAGTATTAATACATGGCACATTTAGTGATTGAATCACCTGTTAAATGAGACTACTTGAGCACTCCCCTGACCAAATCTCCTTTTCACTGTTCACAGCACTCCATGAACATCCAGCTCATACAGTCCCCCATCCTGAAGAAGGCTGTGTCAGATATGAGGCATACTAAGCCCCTATAGACGGCTGAAACAACCCGGTGTAGACGCACTTTTTAACTACAGTGTCACCAATGAATTGACACTGTTCAAAAGAAACCTGTGTTTTGTTTTTCCTTGTTATAAATGTTCACTTCTATTGTTTTGACATTGTTTGCCATATATCAACAGTAGATGATCCATGAATCTTTCAATGCACAACCAAATGTATTGATTTAGTGTCTTTGGTCTTGTGTTTTTTCTGTATGACCAACATTTAGTATTTTTTGATGTCCTATATTGTACCATGTATCATGCAAGTTTGTGCTAACCCACAAAAACCAAGCATTTACCACTTCTGGGTGCAGCGTGATAAGTGTTTACTTAAATTTTTTACGGTGACTGGACAAAAGGAGAGTGCTTGAGTGAATCACCGACCCATTTCATTTGTATCCTTGTTCCATAAGAAGCCCTCCTGGGCAAAATAGGGTCCTTTCCAGGAGCCCCGATTTCTAAATTCATTACTAGCCACTGCAGAAATGGTATGCGATAATAAGGAGAATTACACAGAATATTAAAGAACAAAATTGATAGAGTAGGAATGAAGAGTTAGGTTAGGGGAGAGTAGGGGCCGACAGGGGATCATGCAAGTATTAAAGGGTTTCTAATGTAGCCAGATTGGTATAGAAATTGTGTTAATGGAGCAGCAGTCACAATCTCATTTGTGGTGTCTGCATTCATCTGATGGAGGCAGGAAGGATTCAAGGAACAGCAGGACGTGTGAGTACAGAACGAATAGGTTCTTTAATATGTTTCAGGTATCAGTGTGACGAATCAATTTCCGGGGCAGCAGTGGTCCAGGGATGAATATCGGTTTCTAAACCATCAATCAGCCCCACACCTCTAGTACACCAGAAGGGATCCGAACAGATTGGAAACACAAGCAAATTGTAAACTTCCTAGTCCAATTTTGGTAACGTGGACAGAACAGCAGGTTTAACTCCAAAAGGTTGTGGGTCATTGGTTAGTTGCAACACAGCAAAAGTCCAATGATTACCCAATGATAAAAGGGACTGTCCAGTCAATGTTGTATACAAATATCTACTTTATTATTATCAAAACAGACAGTTATTTCCAGCACACTATGAAATACAAGCCACTCTGTAAAGGAATGCAGAGGACAGACAGTTTCAAAGAAGGAAAGGTTTGCACTCTGGATACTGACAGGAGGGTAGTCGGTATAGTAATTAATCGCGATACTTCAAGGATACTTGGTTTCAACACAAAGAGAGCAATGATTCATAAAATGTCACTAGGGACGTTCAGAGTATGACCAGGGCGATAGCACCACAATGCACCTTGTGCGGTAGGAGTTCTTGGTGCTCAACAGGGTTGAGTGGGTTTCAAGGTACTTTTCAGCTTATGCAGCATAGTTCAAGATGGGAGGCAGCTGCGGGTATCAGACGGCAGGCAGTTCAGCAAGCGAATCTGGGCGGACAACTGCAGGCTGGCCTACACAGTGGCTCAGGGTTAGAAATTGTTGTCTCAGTATTGGTCAGTGGTTCTGAAGCACAGGTCGTGGCATCTTGGGACAGCTTTAGTGACTGCGGGTTAGCAACAGTCAGTGGTGCAGTCAGTTGCAGCTCAAGGGGACATCGGTAGATGCATGTCAATGCACTATCAATGCACTCCTCCTAGCTTCTTCACTGGGCTAGTGTCATCCTTTAAGGCAGACAGCCCAAAGCTGAGGAGAGTGTTGCAGGCAGCTGCCATGTCCTTGGTTTGCTTCAGAATCTCTCTGGCACTTCCCACTTAGGAAGCTTGCTCCAGAGATTAGCAGGGCACACTGTGTGCTGGCTGGGTACCTGTTCTGGAGCTGCTGGAGGGTCATCTGGATTTGGTATCTCCCTCTGTTCCCTGGGAGATGTTTAGGGGATGGGTCTTGCTTCCTTGTTGGAGGTCCTTGCCTTCCTTCGCTGGCGGAAGATGTAAGACAGGCTGTACCTTGAGCCATGGTCCAATTCTGGGTTCTGTTTGTTACTCCTTGAAAGGTCTTCAGATGATCTCCCAAAAGAGGGTCTTGCCCCTCTTGTAAAGCCAAATGGACCACAGGGATGGGTGTAGACTAAGCCTACCTTCATGAACCAATCCTGGGTCCCCACCACCATTCACCTGTATGCCTGAGGCCATAACCAGAGTGCTTTGCTACCGAAAAGGTTAAGGGGTGAAAACATGTAATACTAAGTCCCACCCATCTTCCTGTCTGCTATGGAGCAAAGGGTCCCTCTAGTTAATGGAGCTCTCTGTGGTTCCTGATTAAAACGGCAGGTGTCCCTTGAAGCTGCGGCGAGACCAGACGTTCTGGCTGTGGCAATCCACACACTTGTACATTCTGAATGGGGTCTCCATGCAGAGATGACTACTGTAGACACGTTCCCAGACATGACATTTCACTGTCAATTGGTACTGAGGTCGGTATCTGGCATCAGATTGACACAGTGCATATGAAAGGGTGTTGGGGTTTCCAGTCTCCTTTGTTAGCCTCTGCAGCTGGGCCCCATGTGGGCCTGTTTGAATTAAACTCTGATTCGTACTTGAATGCTACCACCAGCTACAGGGCTCAACAAAAGGACAGAGTAGATCCATGGAGCCTTTGTTAGTTAATTCGACTGGCGAATGCAGAGGGAAGGTGTGGACCTCTCCCTACTGGAGATGCATTGTGTACTCCACCTGTCAAATCCCAACTAAATATGAGAGGGGGGAGATGGCTCCTGTAGGCTGTGTCCACCCAGAGTACACAGGCGCATGCATATGTTGCACAGTGAGCATAGGAGCATAGGAAAATGTATGTGGAATTGCCCCACGCATTTTCTGGAGGTTGATCCCCCATAATTCAATTTCATTTTAAAAAAATGTAAAAAGCCAAGATGAGCTCACACCCACCGTGCAGATGGTTGAGTGCCAAGCAATCAGGCTAGTAGGAAAGAGGGAGAACAGGTGGGAGGCATCCTTCCAGCTAGGCTCCCATAATCTGGTTGACCAACGGTCACTCATGGAACCTCAGGGAACACCAGGTTCCATGTCATTGCACATTCCATACCAGGTAGCTGGTGAAAGTACCATGCTACACAGTGCTAACAGAAAAGGAAACAGTGATTTTTAAAAATGGCCCCAAGAAGTGGATTCCAGGCAAATAATGTTGTAATGTCAAAAAGATCTTGCTTTCAGAAAAAAGATTGAACTGTTGCTCAAATGCTCTTGAATCTGGTCGATTGTAAGTTGGTGCCACTGTTTGGTGCTGGCTATTTTTTCACTTTTGATACATTTCCTAACTGAACTCAAGTTTAGTTATTTCAACACAGTTATTTGCTTGCATTAATTGGTAAAAGTGAACATTCCTTGTGCTTCCCAAATCTATACAGAATACCTAAGAAAGGACAGCTGCAGTTGCGTACCGGCACTCTTACTCTGCAGGTCTATGAATCAGTTACTATTGTTCTCATCTTCTAAAAGATAAACAATGAAAAAACACTGAATAACAATATCTATTCAATTTTAAACTGACCCAAATGCTCTTTATGCATCAAAAATAAATAGATAGCAACACATCTATGAAAAACGATATAAAATATGTATTACAATTTAAAAAAAATATAGAAAACGCCTTTTTTTCAAAGTTAGACATAAAATACATATGCATTCAGTATCAAACAATCAATATCCATACAATCATACTGCTCAACTTGGCAACATGTACCGCTTGGCAACATGTACCTGACCACCCCATTCAAATACAAATATTTTTTTTAAAAACGTTCAAGTCTATACAATATAGACGAACTGTCCCCCTTGGACATATACAATATAGAGAACATATCCCCAGTTTGTCCCCACACTCTAAGTGTTATTGTACTGTATTAATAAAGGGCAGCAAGACAGAGTTGCTCAAGGCAGAGTTGCACACGTTGCACACATTACAAATAAAAGATCATTGGTCATTTAGAGGGAACTTAGGCCATGTTGACCAGTGGAAGACCTCTTGATCCCTGAAAAGACTACATTGACTGACCTAGCCAGCTCCACAGCCAGCATTGGTCAGCTAGGTGGGATCAAACTAGGTACTGAGCAAATTAAATGTATGGGTTCGACCAGTTCCCTAAACTACTGATGCCCTGGCCTACTCTGCTTGTAAGGTTGTAAATACCTACCTAAAGCACTGAGTGCAATGAAAGCCTTATTTTAATACTTGTGGAGGGACTCATTTATTGGTGATGACCTGGCAAGTTGGACCAGTTCATTGACTACTGAAGAAAGAAAGAAAAGGTAAAGGTGAACATTGGTGATATAGAGTAAGAGATGTAATTGGTTCTAGTCTGGTTAATAAACTATTTCACACCGTATAAAATCATGGTGGTGTTAGCTATTAACTGTTGCATGTGTTAAATGTGTGCACACTGGTGTTGAGGCCAGGAATCATTCCATTTGGCTACTTGCTTACGCCCGGGCAAGTGTTCTAACCCTTAAGCTACTACATCCCCTGGCTTTGCCTTTGTCTGAATGCATATGTGCCTGACAGTGGTACAACTTTGGGCATGCAGGTGGCGTGCCCTGTTGAATACAAAGAGATACTGAGTGGCAAAAGGGTAGACAGGGAGTCTCATTACAAGCCTGGCGGTCTGGAAACAAGGGTGCATGTAGCAGTGTACTGGCACCCTTTCCGGACCGCCAGACTACAAGTATGCCTGCAGGGACTGTTGGTCACCTGCCAGAGGCACCAGCCCCTGCAGACATGGTTTTTATGGAAGCACTGGCACTGTTAGCAACGGTGTCGGTGCTTCCGTGTCCCTATTTGCGTGGAGTCTTATGGGACTCCACGGGAATTGGGACTTACACTTCCCGCTGCCAGACACCCCAGGCCTCCGGGACTAATCTCCCTGTGGCACTGGGATATCAGGTGGCAGAACAGTGTTACAAGTTAAGCGGCAAACCCGTCGGTAGTACCGGCAGGTTACCGCTGAACTCGTAATGAGGCCCAGCGTCACAAATAGCTGCATTGGCCAAGCATTGGAGATGATCTTGGGCCAAAATAGTGGTCAGTTTTGTTAATGAGGTGGTTGTTTCCAGTAATATGAAAGAAGGATATATCAATATTGCTCACAAGCTTATAATCACAATTGTATGTTTAATGGACTATTCAAGTATATCCAACTTTTATCACGTATGTAATCTTGGCAGGCGATTTGAATTTAAATTGCTTATGGATAAGGGGAAGCGACCCAGTGAGAGACTTTTACGGTGGAACTGTCTTGTAAAACAGAGGTGTCTTTTTATGTTGAACGGTGCTTTTTCATCTGACATCCCTCCGGTTTCAACCTGGCACAAAGGCAATTCTTCATCGACAATTGATTACATTTATGTAAATGTAGCATTGTGGTCAATAATGAAAGCTTTTTGCATCCATACTAATGAGGTAAGCGATCACAAGATGCTTTCTGCTGAATGGCTCGTTAGTGGCGAGGACCAACCTGCCAAGCATCCTCATGTGAAGGGCTCCCTAGTAGCGAATTCGGGTAGGAATCGGCTCTGATAGTCAGAGGGCGCCTTGATTCATTTTAACAAATTATTAACACAATCAAATGTGGAGAATGATAACAACGGCTCCCAGATGGGGCTAATTTATAGTGATACAATTCAAGCTTTCAGCCGTCAGAAAGTAGCAGTGGGTGGATATGTCAGTCATCTTCACACTTTTGATAAATTAGTCCAACTCAGGAAAAACAAATTCCGTGCTGAGCTGAGAAAGCTTGCAAGGCTTCCTCCTTCCCTCAGAGCGATTCTCTCTCAAAAAATTTGAACAAATCATAAGAACTGGATGCGTGGGCACAGGGCCTTGTTATATCAGAATGACGGTGCTAACATGTTGAACACATTAGCAGAAAAAAACACTGCTAAAATGTGGACCGTATTAAATCAAGCCCTTGGTGCGCATCAATTTGTTCTACAAATCACTCAAGTGGAAACCCATCAGTGGGTCTCCTATTTTGAATGTTTATATTCACCACCACTTGGGCTTAGGGTCTACAAGACCTTAACAAATGCAATGGAGTTTTCCTTTAAGACTGACAAAAGCGCTATCTTGGGGTTGATAAAAACAGCCAGTAATTTGCGGGCGGTAGGCCCGGATGGCATTTCAAATTACGCCATGAAGTCTCATCCAGAACTTTGGGCATCCATATTGGCTAATATTTTTTCGGCCATTAATCAAAAACAAAAATTGCCAAAAACATTGACACAATCGATCACGGTCCCAATTTATATCTCATATATCTCATTGTTAGATGCTCCTGGAAAAATCTTTGCAAGGCTAATTTTGATTAAATTCAATATATGGGTGGATACAAATCATCTGAAAGACCCCTTACAATCGGGCTTTGTAAAAGGAATGGGCACAATACCAAACATTCTTGCCCTTAATATGATTCAAGCACACCTAGCAGCGGGTGGCCAATCGCTATACTTGGCCTTTATCGATTTTAAAGCTGCCTTTGATTCAGTAGACAGGATGCTGTTATTTGACAAATTGCGTAGACATCGTTGTCCTCACTCTCTATTGGCTCTAATAATATTGTTACATACTGGCACAACCATGCGGGTAAGAACGGACCTTAATGGTAGTTTGTCCCCTACTATAGCAACTCGAAGAGGATTGAAGCAGGTTGTGCATTAGCCTCTTTCCTATTTAATTTCTTCATCTTGGATATTGGGATGTCGATTAAGAACTGTGTGGGTGACCCGCCATTATTGGGGGGTCTTCAAATACCATATTTACTCTATGCGGATGACCTGATATTGCTGTCTAAAAGTCCTAGGGGCCTGCAAAACATGCTCGAACAGGTTGGATCCTATGCGTTGAACAACAATCTAGTCATCAACACACAAAACACTCAAGTCATGGTCTGTAATGGAAAATCAGTGAGGAATAAGACTATGCACAAATGGCAACTGCAGCAATGAAAATAATCTACGACCCTTAATATCACAATCAAAGATAATACAAGCAAGGTTTGGAAAATATTCGCTAAGCCACACCTTAAGTTTTTACAAAATGAAAGTTACACCGATCATTTTGTATGGGGTGGAAGCTGCCCTTCCTCAAGGGTGTTTGTTTTGGGATCGCATTGAGCCCAAATATTGGAAAAGCCTCCTACATTTACACTGTAGTACACCATCAGCGATACTACGATATGAGATGGGTGCTTTGTCGCTTTATTCACAGGTGACGTGGAGGCAATGTGCCCTCCTTTGCAAAATGTTAGACGGTTTAAAGAAATCAACTATCTTGTCTGCATTAGCAAAGGATCTCTTAACTTTGCACAAAATCTTTTCTATGAGGTGGCAGACTCATGTTTTGAACGCAGCCGCTGATGCTGCGGTGAACATAGACCTCCTAATAACTAATCCAGATAGGGCAAAGGTCAGGATATTCCAGCATGATTGGTCTGAAACTTTAGCAAAATGCTCCGACCATAAAGATTTCAATTTTCATTTATTTGGCTCTAAAAGATATGGCATCTTGGCAAGCTACCTAGCAAAATGTCCTTCTCAGCACTTTCAGAATAAATTCCTGAGATTTAGACTGAATCTGTGGAACACCAGAGATGTATTGTGTAGAAGGAAGCTAATTACCCCAAAACTCAACTTCTGTCGCTACTGCTCATATGTCCATCAGAAAGAAACCTTGCGGCACTTGATAATTGAATGTATTGCATTAAATGATGTAAGACGCAGATGCTTTGAGAAAAAGCTACTTGTGGATAGAGATCAACTATGGCATCTTTTCTTTACAAATCCGCGAGTCACTATACAAACAGTGATAGTTAAATTTCTTCATATTGTCCTACCGATGAATGTACCTGGGAACAATTAAGAACCAGTCATCCTATTTTGGAAACGTTTGATAGGTTACCTCCCAAGCGACAATATTTTTATGTAACAATATGTATTGTGTTATAGTGCTGCCTACAAGAGGGGAGTAATGCACTCATTGTATTAAGTGTATATATTATGAATACATCGGATCAAATCAAAGTTATTGATGATTATGCCATCTGTGCGATGTTGATTGCCCTTATCATCTTGTATGAGTTACGATGTAGGGTCGACTTAGACTCTTCCTTTTGATGGTAGGGTGTATGTATATTGTCATATTGTTATTTTTGTGCATTATTTTCGCTTGGTTGTCATTTTTGTGCATTATGCTTGTTTTATGTTGTTTTACGCTGATTTATGCTTGTTTCATTGTATCAAGGAAAGGAAAGAAAAAAGACAAATGATTTGAAAAGTTGTATATTCAACTAAACAAATAATTTTAAAAAAATCCAACTTTTATGGGTGGTCTCAATGCACTATTGCAAATGGTAAGTCTGTGTCTATGACCAGGCACATTAAGTTGCAGAGAAAAGCCCAATTAAATGCTTCTTTACAATATCTGAATTTTTGCTGATTTTTTCCACCCATGTTCTGCTGTTCCTCTCCCGAGTCTCCTCCCCTATTGGCTGCTCAAATCGAGTAAATTTAGTAGGTATTCACGTCGCAATGCTTCCTGCAGCTCTTAACATTAATAGCAACACTGGGCACACCACGGTCTGTAGCTAGCCTATCGCTGTGCATTTTAGACTCCGCTGATTGGTGTCCGCGGCTTTCTTAGCTTAATTGCATTGTGTGTATGCGTGTGTGTGTGTGTGTGTGTGTACAACCTGTCTGTGTCCGAATTTTGCATGGACATAATAGCACTGCTACCCTACCTGGGTCCCTTCACTGAAATAATACACATAGGCACTTGGGTAGCTTTGCTGGCACCTCCTGCCCATCTACACCCATTGCTTCAGGAAAGCTCCAGTCCCTTTCTTGCTTGGATTCTGATGATCTCCACTGTGTAGCACCGCCCACTTTCAAGCCAATGGCCTCCTTCAGACTCTTGTTTTCACATGTTTTTCGTGCACCCGTTGACCCAGCTACTGATGATTGCTGTGCCACCCCTTTGCCATAGACAGGCAACATTCCAGGAAGAGTCGCCAGGTTTAGCAGCTCATAAAAACACCAAGAGTGCATATCTGGGGAAGGGTTGTTATCTCGAAGTAGAGGGTCTGCAAACAGATGTGAAACTTGACTCTGTGTTTTTCTTGCAGGATTCAAAACAGTTTGCCTGGTACAAATCAAAGTCATTGATACCAACAAGCACACTCCCGTCTTTGATAGATTTGATGTAAGTATTGCCCATTGTTCTGTCTTGTGTCTCCCCTGGCATGCTGGTGGAATAATGATCTGTAAAATGTTGTTGTGTGAGTGCCCCTGAATGTTCTATGGATGTCAGTTCTGTGGATGTCAGAGACTTTTTGGAGTTGAAGGGGCTCTTACCTGAGCAATTCCCAAACCGATGTGCGGCGTAGCAGAGAAGAACAGAGCACACCAGCGAGCCCTATGTGTGCCGGAGGTGGTGTGTTCGGTCTATACTTGGAGCCATTGGCACCGACCTCGTAGCCGTTGGGAGCTGTCTTGCTCATTGAGGGCTCTGGCAATATGATGACGTTTAGAACATGGCACTGGTGGCGTTGGGCTGTGCAGCGAGTAAAGAGCCCTGCTGAGTGCTCCCACGTAGGGTCAAATGAGCTCTGAAGTGTGGAGGTTGGTGGCGCTCTTGTTACGACACCGATTTCAGTGAGGGTGTATTTCCAGTGTAGTAGAGCGGCACACAGGTTGTGTTGCATGGCAGCGGGGACGGTTGCTGCCGGGGTCTGCTTGGAAAAAAAAAACACACAAAAAACGGGGTGCCCGTTGTCAAGCGCTGCTGGAATTAGAAGCAAGGAGGTACTGTTGAATTTATTGAGGTAATATGGACTCATTGGGTTAGCACATCCAGCGGGGTGCTTTGAGGAAGTTCTATTGTGGCATTTCCATTTTGGTGGTCCATTATGGTGATGCAGCAGCCATTACATCTCAAGTTTGGTGATGGCGACACTTGAAGGATTGAGACAGTTTCACTTGACTTGTGTAAGAAGCGGTTAATCTATGTGAAGTTGTCTTTCAACCTTATCCTTAGAGAACGTTTCCAATCTTAGCATCAAATGTCATGTGAGGCCTGCATAACTGCCTTTGGGGTCCGATTGTGGTCAGAATGGCCTACTGGTTGTGTATTGTGGGGCTTCTAGCTCGGTGACATGGTTGTTGGATGTGAAACATGGCCTTTTGCTTGAAACAATCTATCTGCATGACGTGGCTATTAAGCTAATGCCTAACCTTTCTATGTTAAGTGTTATGTATGTATTTTGTGTAACCATGTTTCCTCTACAGGCCCACCAAATATGTTAACTTTGAAATTCAGGGTAATGGACTCGATAAGAAAAGGTGTCTCTCATTGACCATGTCCTAGTAGCCTCAATCATCTCATTTTGCATGGTCAGGCTATATGCTGTATGTATTTTTATATAAAGCTCAGCTTGTGGCCTAGCAAACCACTTGCTGGGTTTGTGGCGGCTCAGCCCTTGTGTGCTTGCTTAGCAGTGCTGTGTCTGCCAGTGGGCTCGACCTGACTGTTGTGTTTTGTTGTGCAGTGTCTGCTGGAGTGCCTGACCTGGCAGTGGGCCACCTGGGGTGTTGGACATCTGGCTTTTGGGGGTGTTATGAACCTGTGTCTGATGTTGTGTTTTGATAGTGGGGTTTTGGACACCCAGAGGTTTGTTGATGTTTTTCCTGGGAGGTTTACCTGCTTGTGCCTTGGGAGACACTGAGTTGGACACCCCGTAGCCTCTACGGGGTGGTCCTCTCTTTCCATTGGTGCATTGTTGTGGGTACTTTATGCCCCGTGTCTGGAGTGTATGGTGTTAGCGTGTGTTTTGGCAGTATATGTTTGGTTGAGGGGTGACTTTCCTTTCAGTGCACGGTTAGCTGGTAGGTAATGTGATGAGGACAGGGTTGTAGTTTGTGGATCCTGGATTTCGTGGTGAGTTGTGGTGTTGGACACTTCCTTCCCTTGCTCAGCCTGTTTTCTCTCTTCTGGCCTGAAAGGGACACCACAGGAATCAATGGGCAAAGACTATCAGTGGGGTGGGGTCCATCTCTGTTAAAGGCAGGCTTTCTACATGCGGGGCACACTATTGTTTTCCCTATGCACTTCTTACACTTTCTTAGAAAAAAACCAAGTCATTTCCAAACTCAGAAATGCTGCTTAAACTTGCATTCACTTGCTTTCTTTGATATGTATTACCTTTTTTTGTCAAACTATCACACAAATTCCCTGTAATTTTTGTGCCCCTTCCCGTATGTTTTTTTTGCAGGTTATATTCATAAAGATGCTATATGCTTGTCAAACTGCTTAATCACAAATAAATGCTACTGTTGTGCTGACAGGAGTAATTAGGAAATTAAACTGTGTGTTCATGAGTGCAAACTTTTCATTTTCACTACAGGGGCAGAAATACCTCCAATTCTAGGCCCAAATATAAGCAAAACACCAGTCCAACCCATGCCCTGACCAAACACATTTTATAGCACTTGTTTTTTTTTTAATAAGGAATGGCAAAAAGTCATAGGATTAACAACCAGTTTTTAATAAATAACATCTCAGCAATGGTCTCTAAACCTGCTGAGCGACCCGGGTAACCTTCTACTCTAGAGCGTGTTTATGGATCCCTTAATGTACTAAAAGTCCCCGCATTACCAACAATATTTTGGGTGCACCACTGCCAGGGAAGTGATTTGAAGTAGAATTGATGCACGGTGTGGAGTTTGGAAAGAAGCATCCTCAACGAAATTGCCCCATTTTTAAACTATTACTTTAAACTATTATTTTGAACATTTGATCCAGGGAGGATAGCTCAGCGGCAACGTGCGCACCTTGGAAGCAAGACCACACAAAGCCTCTGGGTGTTTAAGTGCATTGTAAATACGTAACTAAGACAACAAAAAAACAATTACGCAACTAAAAACAAGTAATTCCTGTAACAGCGCCTCGATGCCCGCGGGCTGTGTGAGCGCTTTAAAAATGTAAATAAATAAATACATTTATTTCCTTTGAGTGTAGTTCGAATGCCAACTCCGCCCCCTTGGTACTCCATCCTTTCCTCCAAACTCCTCCCCTACCCTATCCCTTGTCTGATCTCCCTTCAAATTTGTTCTATTTCCCCCACTGGAAATATGATATCGTAAACTTGTGACACTGCCCAGCACGCTGTTAGAAGTGACTGCTGGACACAAAACGGAAGAGAGACATTGGGAGTGGAAGCGCCCCGCAAAGTGCCCTGCCTACCTGGCGCCATGCTGAGATCAGGGTGTAATGCAGGGTGGAGTTATGAAATTGAACGAAATAATGAAAAGAAATGACAGAGAAAGTAAACATCTAGTGATTTACTATTTCTTTTAGGGGGACTGTGACCCTGGACATTTGCAATGCTTGCATCTATTGTATAGTGTAAGCTATAGGGGTGCGTGCTATAAATTGGCTGTGGCATCACCACAAACACAATCCCAACTACATCTCGTTTGTGTTGAATCATATCTTAACCCACTGATTCCATATGGCAATATAATGCAGCGAGTCAGCGTTGTGCGCCATCAGCCAGATTTCAACAATGAAGAGAAAGTTGCATGACATATTTGTAGCCCGGGTGAAATCATAACCACGCGGCCTGAGACATGTGAGCTGGATGACCTGGTACTTTGCAGCGCAGCCTTAGTGCCTGAGCATGGTGGCCTGGGAGACAGAAGAATGCTGCCAGTGCGACGGCCGATCTAGAGCCAGCCTGGTGGGCCAATGAAGAAAGAAGTCCCGGGTCGCGCATCCTCATGGTGGCCCAGGTGAAGAGGCCAGGGGCCAACTCGCGTAGGGAGGCAAGTGCACGGTTCAAGGCCCCGCTCCTTGTTGACAGAAAGGGGGGAACAACAGTGGCTGGGTATTGCAACGTATCACAAGATCTCCCAGGTTACCATGGTGATCATGTGGCACCCTATGAGGGCACGGGTTACCACAAGGACTAAAGGACCATACGGGTCCGCAGCAGTGATGGCGCCAACCCCTTTGGCAACAGGGTGCGGCTGTGATGTTGTATAGAGCTCAGGGGCACTGCCATGATAATGGAAGCACCCTGCGAGGACACGGGCACCACCATGCAAGGGACAGAATAGGGGGTGAGTCAGCCCCTGACACGCAGCAGTGAGGGGTTGGCCCAAGCACAATTTTCATCCGCTATAGGGGACTGTGAAGGGTGCTGCCTGGGCCCCGAAAAAAAAACGAGTTAGCTTGTGGGTGTTGTTGACTGCAGCAGCCGCACCAATTTTGTTTTAATAGTTATTTGTATGCATATATACTTATAAATGTATGTTCTTATATATGTTGGGTTAGGAGGCAGTATCAGGATAATGGGTAAACAGGGAATGTAGTTAAAGTTGGTAGCGAGATGCCCTGGCTTAGGGCAACAGCTTAGGAGGCTGCCTGCCAGAGGCCATCTTGGGAGAGGGGTTGCCCACAGTTGCCAACCTCTGGCCCCACTTTTAGGTGGGTGACGGAGGCCAAAAAGGAGGGGCTGTTGGTTAATAGTGGGGGTACCTCCCTGACCGACCAGAGCAGTGGAGTGCCAGAGCAGAATTCTGCAGGACGACAAGGCCAGGGCCGGGGAAGTTAGAGAGGACTATTTGGGGTGTATAAAGAGATGGTAAAAAGCTTTATGGTTATCAAAATTCTGTAAAAATGAAGGTCATTGTTGGGGACTGATAAAATTCAGCCTGGTGTCTGGTGCCATTTGTGTAGGAGGGAAGTAACACAACTCATGGTGTAGCCCATCTCCTGTTTGTGTAGAGTAGTGCATTAAATTCTTTGCTTTTGCAGGTTGAAGAGCATCCCTTTAATTTGCAGCTGGTCTGTGGGAGGGGGTGTAGTGACCCCACCCTGACCTAGTGGTGATGGCCAAACCAGTGGGCTCTCTATGTTGGTTCAGGCACTCTCGCTACGTTCAGTTGCTCCAGCATACTTATGGGAAATATTTACACCCCTCCAATTAAAAAATTCACCAGCCGCCAATGGTGGGAATTCTGCTTTGTCAACTCTACCATCTCACACACAGGAGGACCTAAAACTGAAACAACCCACATGAAGCATAACACAGCTGATCTGGTGGACAATCAGGTCCTGTTCTTCTTAGAAGCACATTAATGAGGCGTAGGCCTGCAAGACCTTCAACTGCATGGCAAGGCCCATATGAAAAACAAAAAAAGAGAAAAGCTAAATCGCTCTTGGAGAACTGTAGTAGCTGACCTCTCCGCAGCACCTCACAATAACAGGAACACACAATCCAAAGAACAGATGAAAGGGAACTCAGCTTCATACAGAGCAACATCAGGCCATCGCAGACGCATCTGATTCAGGGGAAGTCGACGGTTTGGTTATGGGCGATTGGCCAGGTAATTTATACCCACGCACAAGATAAAGATTTGTGTTGAGTTAACAGGGCTCAATGCAGTTGTGCATTTCCTGGATGTAACTCACTGTCAAACTGTAGAGGATCCGCCAAATGCCTCTGCAGGAAGTCCTGCCGCCCCTACTGCCTGTATGCTGGAAGCCTGAAACTACATCATGCTTGACACCAGTAGTTGTGACCATACAGTGACGAGTGTTCGAGAAAAGGGATCCGTTAAGAAAACCCTATCAGATATATTCCCGAAGAGAAGACAATCTCTTGGAAGAAATCCCTGAAGGAATATGAGAATGAGAAAAAGAGGAGCTGGTGACATCACAAGAAGTGAGTGTGATGCACAGAGAAGATTGGCTGAAGAAGATGTATGGACATTATAGAAACTGATGACGAAATAAAGAACCAAGTGAACGTTCCTATGCGGAAAGAAGATTGTATGTGCCTGTGTGACCCACTGAAGAAAATGCAAACTGTTAGATAATTGTACAGATGCAGCAACGCAAGCAGATTAAGTGATCATAGAAGCTGGCTATAAGTAGTGAATAGACTGCAGGCGAAGTCACCATTGATTAGTTTATGGACATCGATGCCACAGCTTTAGTAAGTTCAAACCCATGGAGAAAGAAGGATCGAAAGCTGTGTCACAGCAAAAAAAGCTGGGAGCATGGAAGAATCGAGAAGGGCTGTCTGGCCTGGTGTCAAGACTGATGGCAGCCAAGACTGGTTATCTGTTCTTATAGGCAGCAAACGTGAGAAGCTGAAAACGTCTCTATCAGGGTACAAGAAAGAACACCATGAGTGCAAAGTTGTATTCATTTAACCACGAGTGCCCAGTTGTATTCGTTTAAGACAATGAAATGCTGCAAACCAGGCCGAACTACAGTCTCCTGTCACGTGAGCCAAGGATGAAAATGGCGTTGGGCATTCAGTTCTAGAACTATGATAAGCGCGTGCCCATACTCCCTTATATTCCCAGTGATGAGAATACATTGCAAGGCCAAGTTCAAAGACAAGCGTCATGGCAGAAGGCATGGGTGATGAGAGACATTGGGCTAATTGGATGGGGAGGTAGTGTCAGATTCACCTCCTAGCACCTGGGAATGAGCTTATGTGCTGCTAAGTGGATCACATTTTCGAGATATGGCACGAGCGTGCCAAACAATTTTAGAGGGCCATATAATGAAGAACCTTATAGTTTGAGAGCCAATGATAAGTTGCGTTCTTAATAGGGTTGAAGACGACTTGCACTAGAGAAGGGCACAAGTTGTCCACCTGACAGTAGAGACTCAATCACAACCCGATCCCTTACAGAAGGAATATTTAGATGTTCCACTTAACCCTGTCACAATCCCTCGTAGGTTTTTCTTATTTGCCACGTAGTATGATGTCACTTATGATGAATGTTTAATATGAAAGAAAGTTTTTACGTGATTTATGCTGAGAGAACGCTGTGCGTTGTCCGTTGATGTCCGTTGTAACTCCCTGTTTTAGATAATTGACAATACAACAGTAAAAACACTTTTGCCATCTTCCTAAATTGGTCTGATTATTCGGTGTAAGAGTTTACTCTGCCTCCCACCCGCTGTATGACACTTTACTCAAAAGACCATAAGTTCAAAACTGTTAGAATTATGATGAGGAAACGGGACTGGCATCGAGTTATGCATTTTGAAATCTATAACATGTGTAATCTATAAATGTGATTGGAATGCCTATTGCCAGTGACAAGCTCTGCCTTCGCAATGACAATGGGCCAAAAATCGTTCTGTATTTATTATATTCATACCTTCAAAATGTCCATCAGCTGAAAGAAAAATTCTTCTCTAGACACACAACTCAGCGCACACACAGACAGACACACATGCACACCCATGCACAATTCATGTATATTTCTTTATGTATTTTATTGGTGCTTATATGGTGATTTAACCAAAGCGCTTTACTGAAATATATTCACAGTACAAAACAGTTGAAAACATGAAAAACAGCAGCCTGCGAGATCTAAAATTCACAGATTGAAGTAAATGAGTTTTCATACATTCCTTAAATTCAGTAGGAGAAGGACAAGAACGAATATCGAGAGGCAGAGAATTCCAACGCAAGAAGTTGGAAGGAGCAAAAACCTCAAGACACACATGTGGGACGAGTAACAAACAATTGTGATGCAGAGCAGGGATTTCTAGAGAGATGATATGAAGCAATTAAAGAACAGAGATAGGAAGGGGCGAGACAAATAAACTGATATTCGAATTGTTGCTGAATCTGCAACCAGCGGAGTCCAAGGTAAGGAGTGACATGAGCAGAATCGGAAAGACAACAAAAGAATCCTGACTGCGGAATGTAAAATGGAAGGAAGATGAGGAAGGGTGTACTCCTGAAGCCCAGCATGAAGGGAACAACAGGAATAGAGCCACAAAGACAGAAACAAGCTTTGCAGAAACATTTTAGTAGAAGAGAATGTCAGAAAGAGATATATTTTTCTAATGTTGAAAAGATGAAAATAAGATTTGGCCATGGTAATAATTTGAACCTGAAAATAAAAGGGAGAATCAAAAATAATGCCCAGATTATGAGCCTGGTGTGAAATAGGAAGCTGAAGTGGAGAAAGTGATGTAAAAGACAGAGAGGAAATCTTAGAAAAAGCAGGTAAAAGAGGATTTCCGTTTTTTAGGATTGAGACAAAGGAAACACCAGGACATCCAAAATTTAACAGGGGATAAACAAGCAGAGAGATGCTGATGAATAAGGTCATTAAAGAAGCAAATGAAACTAAGATCTGTGTATCATCAGCGCAAAGGTGCACCTGAACCCCAAAGTCTGATGTTAAGGCGGCTAAGGAAGAGTGAAGTGGGCCCAGAACAGATCCCTGAGGAACACCATAAGGAAAGGGGAAAGAACTGGAAGATGAGCCTTTCCAAGAAACAGTAAAAGAACAATTAGAAAGATGGGAAGAAAAGCAACTGAGAGCAGAACCAGAAAGACCCAAAGAAGAAAGGGTAGACATCAAAGTGGGGTGGACAACCATGCCAAATACTTCAGTCATGTTTATTTAAATTAAAATAGAGAACAGTTGAAGAGGGCGAGCATGAAGAATAGAATTAGAAATCGATAAATTTGCAGTTTCAACCAGAGTGGAACGCAGCTTGTTGAGGAGGAAGCAGGTTGTGAATAAACGAGCCTCTCCAAAGGTTAGGACAAGTAAGGAAGGAGGGGAAAAGTCTAAAGCAGGTTTCTCTAACAAAGGGATGACAGTGGCAGAGGGGAAGATGTCCGGCGATAAAGAAAGATTAAAGTAAGTAGTGATAATGGGAGCCAGTGCAGCCAATGTACAGTGCAGTGCAGAGACACATACGGCCCTGCAAACACATGTGCAGACACACAGGTACACACATGCACACAGAGATGTACATTGTGTTGTTTCACCGTCTTTGACCTTCCTCTCCACAGTACGGAAACCTGACCATTTCCGAAGATGCTGCGCTGCAAAGAGTAATCCTAGAGATTCAGGCAACAGATGCCGACGAGCCCTTCACTGGCAGCTCCTTCATTATGTACACGGTCATCGAAGGCGACCCCAACAACGTGCTTGTGATCGAGACAGACCTCCGCACGAACCGAGGATATGTGAAGATCAACAAGGTAACACAAAGCTCTTCTTGGGCTTTTCTCCCACACAAAAAGAGCACCATGATTTCTGCTGTAAACCCTCATCTATTTTGATTTTATTATTATTTGTTGTTATTGTTATATGGTAAAATTAATAACCTTTAACAAATTCGAGAATAAAAAAATACAAAACACATCAATAAGAAAACATATTACAGTATGAATCACAAAAATGGATGTAGAATAGTTAGATTTATAATACAATTCATTCAAATATAGTTAAAAGAAGGTAACATTTTCTGAAGTGCATCACACAGGTTCAACAGAATCCAACTGTAAAGAATCTAGAAAGCCTTTCACCACAGGCACCATTGAGGTAGTTCTACCAAACAAATTGATACAGAGTAAGTAGATTTGTAATAGTTCATTTAAATATTGTTAAAAGAAGGTAACAATTGCTAAGATGCATCCTACACGTTCAGTGGAGAACAACTGTTAATGAGTCTAGAAAGCCAAGCACCATTGGGGTAGTTCTACCAGACAAACAATACTGCCAAATAGTCTCATATTCGCGCAAAACAAACACATTTAAATACCTCTTGAAATAAAATGATCTTCTACCATGGAACGCTACACAAGATATAATTAGATGTTTCAGTGTTTCAGATTCAGTCTCATCTTTACAGAATCGACAACATTCCGTGGTAAGCTGCAACATCCCAAATCGTACTAGGACTTTCTTGGTTCGATACAGGTTCCAGCGAAATCGCAAGAAACCCCATCTGACTTTTCTGTCAGGGTGTATAGCCAAGAATGGGACAAGAATACCAGCACTTTTATGATCCCCACTCGAAAATGACTCAGAGCTGTATGTCAATGGTAGAAGACCAGTCATAACAATACAATAACAGTTTCACCTTTCCCGGGTTAGCAGTCAATTCAGTATCTGAAGACCCTATTGTTTCCAACAGATCAGTGCAAAATGTGCAAAAGTCGCTAACATATTTGTCGCCTTTACTAACCAGAATTTATCGTAGATCTGAAAACAACTAATTATGTTTTGGACTTAACATTTTGTAATAAAGACTTAAAAATATCCCCAGGCTCAGACTTTTAAAGAATAGATACCAAGTTCATACCTGATAATGGAAATGGGAACACTGTTCGGAAGTCGAAAAATCTTTCTCCAGATCAGACTTTCATGGACAGGTTAAAAAAAATCGGTAACCTATGTTGCCAACATTTCTCACCCATAGAACATGTTGGCAAGGATCTTTCCCTCATAATATTTCAATGCAGGGATAAGGGTACATTTTCCTAACGTTGTATCCACTGCAGATCTTATTCAACAGTTTGGTCGTCTGAATTTTGAGCCATTCTTTAATGTATTGTTTTTGCGGCTTAGCTGTAATAGGAAAACCCAGGTAAAGAAATTGATTGACTAGCTCTATTGGTACAGCGTCTATATAGCATATAAGCTTTGAGGATTCTTGCACAACGAGCATCACATTACCTTGGTGTTATCTGGGTTCATGCCAAGACTATGGGTCTTTGCAAATTTCGAAAATACAGTGATCAGCTGCTGGAGGCCTAATTGTGTGCAGTCAAATAAAGGAAAGTCGTCTGCATATGCCAACCACATTACCTTCAGATGACCTATTTTAAGGGTGACAAATGCAGCGGGCGATAGGATGTCACCAATATCCAACATATAGAGGTTAAATAGGCGAAGCGCGAGCACAGAGCCCTGCCCAACCCCTCTACATGTCCTACTGGAGGTAATCCTACTGGATAAACCTCGCTGCTGGCCCAATGTTATTTGCACGTTTGATCCTTCGTATAGGTCAATTATAAGGCCTAATAACCCGTCTGGGATACCCCATATCTGTAATTGCACCCACAAAAGACCCCCATCGACTGCATCAAATGGGGCCAAGAGGTCTATGGTTGCAAGGAAGACAGAGTCATACTTAGTTGACCATGCTTGGCTCATAGTGCATTTTAGGATGAGGCCATTTAATGATGTTCCCAGATGCCATTTAGAAATCCTGCTCATTTTAGACTGCCACTCCTATTTTGATTTTAGGAGACCTGAGTGCAGCACTTGTATCATATTGTATCACAACACACAGGATCAATTGAGAACATACATCTGTAAAAAAAGAATAGAATTATTTTATAGTATGGTACAGAAACCTGTGTGCTCATAAAGTAGCGGGAGGATGGTATTTTATGTGGTTTACATTCTGACCTATCACGGGCTGATGTTATATTCGTCAGTGCAGTTAAACTGGTCCTTTTTGGCATTTATCTTTTCCCTCTATCACAGGAGAAATAAATAATTGCTTGGTTTGCAGCAGTCAATTTCTCCTTCTATGTCCCCACACCATACAATGAAATGATCTGCAGTTTACGCTTATTGGTGGGACCCAAGCTAGTTTACAAACATGTGGATGGCTGTACAATCATAATATTGATATTATTTACACTATGTTCCACTTTCAAAAAGGAGCACAACATCCACCTCACCACACCACACTTTCCAACAATGCTCTTCTCCTTGTCTCCTCCTCTCATGCCTCCGAATCAGTCCCCCTTTCATGCTGATCTCTCTGTTGTGTCTGTCCCATTCACTTGCCCCACCAATCCAGAGCCATGTAAACAGCCTTCTATAGCCTTGCACACCCTGGCCCGTAGACACGATTCTCTGGAAAGCCCTCCCTTGAGGCCAGGTTCCTGCTACATAAATGCCCTCGCAAAATATAAAAGTGTCCTGTGGAAGTGTTTGTGGGACCCTTCTGAGCTTGGGGTTGATACTAATTCCATTGAAAGGCCTGCCTTGTTTTGTTTTGAGCGTTACCTGTGAATAGATGAATGCCATCTGTGAGGGTGAAATGGCCTGAGCGTTTTTTATTCTAAATAATAAAACGATGCAGGTTATTCTGTTTCTGAAAGTGAGCTCTTCAAATCAGACCCCACTTTCATAATGCTCCCTGCCAATTAGCATAATGCAAGCATGTGCTGTGACAGTCTACTTTCATCTCAGTTCACCCCCCCTGAAGGGTTTAGCCTTGCGTGACCTGAGCCACCCTAAGCAGGGAAGGAGGTATACCTGTCGGGCTGCGCCTGTTTCACCTTTACGATTAGTCTCCCATACCGTCGCCCTCTGCAGTAATCACACTGACACTACTCCGCTGCAACCATTCATACAGAATTCGAAGCCTGCGGAGGAAGCAAGTGCAGAATGCACAGAGGAGGAGGAGGTTTTCTTAAAAATCCCCGATTCCTACACTGGGGTTAATACTGCACACAAATTACAGCTGGGCAACACATCTGCAAACTAAATATTCCGAGTGATCAACTTCAGGACACTGATATTGACAAACTAACCATGGCCACGCTTTAAAAACAATACACTTGTATATTCCTTAATGCGCTACTCTATGTTATGACATCAGTCTTCGATGTAACGATTTATAAATTATCAGCCACTTTTTGGGTCCTACCATTAAGTTTTTTGGAATGTGGTAGAAAAAATGGTGCCATATACTCCAGTTGAAGTATGTGGGGGGAAATGAAGTAACATTTTCAGCGATAAATTGCCACATGTTTAACCTCATCCTGAAAAACTCTTAATTAGGGCATTGATGACTGCAAAAACCCATTAATGAACAGTTTAGCGTACATCATTTTTCGGGGCTTTAAGTAGCATGGGGCCCTTGGTACCTAGTCCTGGTACTGTTTTCAGCTTCGCTCAAGACATTAAACACCTCCTTGATTACTGAGGGAAACCTTCATTTTAATCATTGGGGGTCATTCCGAGCATGGAGGTAAGCTAAAAACCATGCCAGTAATGATTTACCAGCATTGTTTACCGCTACATGCTATTCTGACCCCTCAGACCGCTAATTACGGCACCGTAAACTACAATGCCGTAATTATCGGTCTTGGGTCTTGCGCGCGCCCCACCATGCCGAAATTAGCAGCATGGCGTAAATCGGAGCTGATCGCAAGTAAGCACACGTAAATAACGGCCTCCTCAAGCCCGTAAAGTACCTTACCGGCATGGAGTACATACAGTGTCACACAACCTGTCGGTGCAGTTGGTGAGTGCCTGCCGCATTTCCCTTACTCCATCATGCCATCAGAGAAGGAGTAAAGAACCCTGAGCAGTGGTTCCCAGAGCCACAGGTGCACACAATCAGCACAGGTGGAGGCAATGGAGTCTGCCACAGCAGAAAAGGAACACACCCACACAACACACCCCCCCACACCAAGATGACACCAATAGAACCAGCAAGGGCACAACCACAAAACCTTCAGCACCAACACCAGGCCCCCCCTTTGAGGAGACACAGGGGGAGAAGGAGGGGGAGCAGGCCCTGCATGCAGCACCAGTGCAGCCTCCGTCACCACCCCAGCAGCCCCCATGCACACGCAGCATGTCAGGCCACTCAAGGAAAACCCTTAGCAGATAGACACCCCTGACCACCTTGACTGTGACACCGTCACCACCATATTTGGCCTGAGACATAACGCGATAAGCGAGCAGCATACAAATATACACTGCTAACCTGGCACAAGTGACGGTGTTGCCTGTGCCACACACCCATGCCACAGGCACCTACCAGCACACAGTGGTGCCCATGCATGGCATGTCACAACCGTCCATTACACGGACACATAAACAAGTGCTGTTTCACCTCCCCAAGCACACAAGGGCCTACCAATCCCCAACATGGACCACCCAGGAGATACACAACAATAAAGCTGGACCTCATGCATATGGAGGCATGCCTAATGACATTGGTGCCCCTGACAACACCCACGTGTAGTATGTGGACCAGCATGGCATGCAGGTGGCGGACAGCAACTGCAAACAATACCACTCCCCCTACGTGCAGATGGAATGCAACGCAACCAAGAACCGCACACATGGGTGGGGCCGACATCAAAGAACTACACATGACTCAAAGGGCCAGCAGGTCACCACGCAACCGTGCCACATGGTGCAACATGCAGGATGACGTGCCTGGCTGCCTGTTGAGTTGTCTGACTGTGTCATGCAAGTGCATTGGTGGTATGAGGTGGGTGCCTGCATGAACGAACTGGGTTGAAATGATGAAACCATCGTACGATGTTCACCCCAACAACCAACCTGCCACAGAACCAGTGCAACGGCACATGAGAACAGATTACCACATCGATGGGATAAGGCGCTCACAATACACTACATCTCCACCATCTGACAAGGGCAAATCCCACTACACTTGCACCACTCATTGGCAGCCACCACAACCGTAAGCGCATGTAGGAAGACACACTGCATATGCACAATGTTGCTGCCCCCAGCATGGCACCACATCGGAGATCCATCCCTGGGAGTGGATTGAACTGAGGGCAGCAGGGATACCACACCACGTCACCGGCATGGCACACCCATAGGAGTGTTGGGATTCACCATAGTATGTATCAGAGCAGGATGATGACCATGAGCCACTGACTACAGCCATCACACCTAAATACGATTCTACACAGTACACATCACCACATGGATCTAACATCAGGACAGCAGCATGCCTCAACAGAACATGTACCACGAGATGTCCATGCCATCGTTCACGGACCATCTTGAAGACGCAACCACCCACAGCATTACATTGTATTGGACACATATTGTGTCCATGAATGTGCGGAATGCATCCATGGACACGTGCATATGGCCATCAGTGAAACCCTGCCATGTCAGCCAAGTTCAGTTCTCCACTATGACAGTTCAAACACTCACCTTATTTGGCTAGACATGCAGCTGTTGGTGGCTGTCCCTTGACACCATGGTACATGACCTCTGTCAGTAACCCACAGAACAGGCCCAGGGAGCACTAAAACACTGGCCATACCCGTGCATGCGTGTAGATGAAGCAGTCACCTGGCTTGCGTAAGGCACATATGAGTTGGCGAAGCAGGACTGGTGGGTGACCCATCCACTGCTATCTGGTGTCCAAAAACCCCATGTCATATGTGTAGCTGAACAAAATGTGCATCCCTACTATTGCGTCTCTCTCCCCTGACATGGTACTGCTACTACCACATGACGATGTGGTGAAGGTGGAGGAGGAAGTGGCAAGAAAGCATCGTGGAGGCAGTGCACTTGAGGGACATGTATTGCGCCAAAAAAGAGTGGACAAGATGTCCAGAACACAAGTCAGCAGAGGGTGGCATAACATGGGCACACAGGGCACAGGATGTGTGTATACTTGTACACCATGCACAGTCAGACGCCATTATACACATGCTCAATGATGAATGTCCACAACGGTTGAACTTTGCAACACCAATACTGTATTGTGAAAAAGGTATTAGTGAGAACATTATCTGCAGCCCTCCCACCCCCCCAACTCCGCAACAAACCATCACCCCCCTAAACCCCAACTCCACAACAAACCCCCAAACCCCACCCCCCTTCCCCCCAACTCCACAGCAGTGGTCCCATGTAGGACGTAAAGGCCACATGTGGCAGCAATGACTATTGTTTCTTGCTCCCCTGGCCCGGGGGAGGCATATCCCTGCGCCACATGGAACGCCAAGTGCGTCTTGCTGGGCTGCCTTGTGTGGCCTCACTGGATGCGGGCTTGTCCGTCTGCTCTGGCTGGGCATTAGAATGGCCTGCCTCAAGGGCATTGGCTATGCGGCCAAGGATGTGACACAGACGGGTTGTGCTGTCAGTGACAGTGTCACATAACCAGTCGGTGGAGTTGGTGAGTGCCTGCCGCATTTTTCCTTATTCCATCAGGCCATTGAACCCTGGCCTGGTGGTTGTCCTCCATGAACTCTGTTATGAGGTCTGCCAGCTGATTCACTCGACGTGTGCCGAATGATGGAAAACCATCTCTGAAACCACTTGCCCCTGCATGCTCGGGCGAGGGCTGTACGGGTGTACTTGGGACATCATCATCATACCCCTGCGGGTCTATTTGAGGACTACGGACAGGTGTTGGTGCATCTCCACAGTCACTACATGAGGCCAGGGGTACAATGCAGGGCTCCGGGGTGTGGACTGTGTGATGGCCCTCCTCCTCGGACGCCGCACAGCTGGGTGCTGGGCTGTCCACACACTCGTCAGGGCGGGTAGCAGCAGCCTCCCCAGAGATGATTGACTGTGCCGATGTTGTGGTTGGCATTGTGGCTGGCGCCAATGCTGGGATGGATTGTGGTTGGGCAGCATCCAGTGGCCTTTCCGGAGCCGGGGGGGCTGTTCTTTTTGGTGCAGGGATTCGCCTGACCCTGCCACTACCCATGGAGGTGCTTGGTCCGCTTGATTGTGGCTCGGCGCTGTCATGGTCAGTGCCTGTGGGGGTAGAAGAGAGGGACAACATGAGTGATTGTAAGATGTCCTATTTGCCTACATGGCTGCATTCACATTTCAGTCAATTGCGGTTTGTGGCCTTTTGGGTGTAGTTACGGCAGTGGTACATGTGCATGAGTATGTCATGTACGCATGTTTGGGAGTGACTCATCGTGGCCTAGTTATGTGCAGTTTGGCTGGCACAATGCCGAGCCGGCTGCACAGTGTGCATGATGAGATGTGCAAGTTAATGCACTATGGTTGATGTGCGTTATGAACTCGCACATGGCCCTTGATTGCGTGGGACTTGCCTCTGCATTAGTTGGATGGGGGGATGAGTTGGATGGGGGGAGGGCAACACGAGAAGGTGCCTTCGATGGCCCTTGCGGCAGTTTGAATCATGCAATGGACATTGGCAGTGTACACTGTGGACACTCACCTCCTTCGGCAGAAGTCATTGCCCCACACTCCATGTTCCCCACGCCCTCGATCGATTCTGTGCCAATCAGAGCCGCACATGTCTCCTCCCACGGCTCTAGTTGCACAGGGGTACTTGGACCGCCTCCCGTCTGCATGGCCTGACTCCGGTTGCTGGAGAGGAGGCCCCGCACCCGCAGGTCATCCCACCGCTTGCGGCAGTCCCTGGGGGTGCAGGGGGTATTGCCTACAGCGCTCACCCTTTGGGCAAGTTCAGCCCAGATGTTCTTTTTGCGGAGGATAGACTCCCTCCGCATGTCGTTGCTGAAAACGACATCTGCATGCTCAGCCAGGAAGTCCACCGTGGCCTGGAGTTCCTCTGGGCTGAATCTCCTCTTGCGAATGCGATCCTCAGCCTTCTTTGGAGCTTTCGGCTTGTTGGTAGTCGTCTGGTCCTTTTCCGAACTTTAGTTTGCTCCCAAGGGTGCTGGCGGATGAGGATGGCAATGGATTGTGTTTTTAAAGATGGCCGCCGCTCTCCTTCCCGTTCCTGTGCGATGACGTAATTTCCGGTTCCTTTTTTTGCGGTGACCGTAATTTACAGTATCCGTAAATTACGGTCACTGTTATGTACTGACGCTACTGCTTCCAAGGCGGTGTTGTTATTTACGTGTCGCAGCATGCCGGTAGGGGGTTTGCGGGTCGTTTAGTGGCAGGCCGCTCGGTTCTTTTCCGGCATGGCGAAAAGGGCCTTTCCCCGAGGTCGGAATGGGCCGCAATTAGCGGTCTGACGCCAGGGCGGTGTTGTATTTTACGCCATGCCGGAAAATAGCGGTACTTACCTCCGATCTCGGAATGAGGGCCATTGTCTTCCACCTTTCTGAGACAAGGGGTCTGATTCATAGAAGCATTTTAAAATGGCGCAATCCCGTTGGAAAACGCTCTGTGAATCAGGCCAATGGTTTTATGGGGTAATTAGAGACTGGTGGCAGGTTTGGGGGCTTTGCTGATCGTGAGAGTGGGACCACTTCTCTTCTGTTATTTTGGTGGACAGGTCTGTGCCTGAATCTACCCCATATGACTACCTGGCACAGTTAACTGTGGAATTTTCATTTTGGAGTCAGCTTGAGTACCCGCACACCCGCCTCTCATTCCACTCATCACCCAGTATTTCCCTCCCCCTACCCCCATCCCTCTATCGTCCTCATATTCCAGCATAAAATGCAGTAAAATAGTGCATCTGAAAATGCATCCAGCTGTGGTCAGGCAGGTAGATACCCTGTGCCCTGCATGTCCCATGCAGATCATTGCAGAGAGCACATTGGCCGCCTTGAGCTGCTGTTACTTGGGCTATCTTAAAGTGGTTGGATTCTGCATTCGCCTATTATGATCCGATTAGCATTTCATATTTAACACACCTTTTACACATTTCTCTGCCTTTCATGACAGATGTATTTTGGAATAGATAATACAACTTGACGGCATCTGTTAGGTAACTGCTTTAGTGGCATAGCCCAAACCTCTATTCACAGATAGCTCGGTTATTTACACATCTGAGGCTGCAGCTGACGGTTGTGAGGTCCCATCACCAAATAACGTTCATGACTGAGTAGGATTCCTCCCCCCAGCCCCCTCTATTTCACATCCCGCTTCAAGGACTGGTTGTGTGTATTCCTTATGCTGTGTTGAGACCACTGCATCTGTATCTGACGGCTGCAGAATTAAACATGGATGTACACAGTGGAGTAACTTTGCTGAAAATGTTGCGGGGGTGGGGGACATGACATCTGATGAAAGGTGCCCCAGACAAATGAATGGGGACAAAATGGTGTGCCATGAAAGTTGGGGGTGGGGCAAACACCCCTGTCACCCCCTAAAATTACGCCCATGATGTACACAACACAGTGATGATTGTGCAGCAGGTGCACAAACGGAAATGTAGCTTCTGGGATTCGTGCACCATGATCTGCAGCCAGTTGAGCACTCAGCCCCCCATGCGTGCACACATGGCAGCTGCTGTTGCCTTCCAGATTTAAAATGGCGTCGGTCTGAGGTGGTATTAGAGAAACTTTGCACCCGTGCAAGTGCAATCAATGCATGGTTGTGCGAGGGCACCTGATACAACAATGCATGGATTGACTATGTTTTTTGCACCAGAACTTGCACGGATGCAACGTTTCTGTAATACCGTATTGGGGGCCTTAAAGGTTGCACATCTTTTGTAACATCAAGGAGCATATTACAGAAACTTTTATACATTCTTTCAATTCATTCTTGCACTTTTGGAGAATTTTCCCTGGTGCAAAAATGCATTGAAAGAATACTTTTTTTGCACTTGGGCAACTTTTGCCCTAGTGCACCACTTGCACCAAAGCAAAGTTTCTTTAATATGGCCACAAGTGGCAGGAACTACTCACAAGCACTCCAGGGGGGATTGCTAGGAGTTGGGGAAAAGGCAATCAGGAAGGAAGGAAGTGTGAGATTGGCGGTGAGCTATGCACTACACTCTGTTTTTAATAAGATTTATGTTGAAAAATCAAAAATAGCTCCTTAGTAATTTGGGGTGCAAACCCGCTGGAAAAAGTGTCTCTGTGATAAAACACTGCATAGAACGTGAAAGAAAAAGACCTTGGCTGTGAAGCCAGCGGTGTGGGCTGCACTCCCGTGTACCACTCACTGGTGGTTAAATTTTGAGTACCAAAAATTCTTCAAAGATTTATAATAATTAAACCCATGCGTATTTATTTGTTCTTATGTTGCTTATTATTGTCATAAGCTTAAATTCCTCGAGGGGAATGAAGTACCACTTTGTGATTCTGAATTGTTAGCAGCTGTCCTGGTTAGGATAACACCATTGGATGGTTTGTGGTCACTTGAAGAGTCCCTTCATGATTTGGACGCAGGGTGCAGTACAACATGGCAGCAGTGATATGAGATGCCAACACGTTGCTACCCAAGTATCGCAGGTGGGCTTGCAATTTTGTTGAGAATATGAGTTTCCTGGTTCTTATTTCTGATATCTTTTTCTAATTCACAGCCTCTGGACTTTGAAACTTTCCCAGAATACAGTTTTGTGGTGGAGGCGCGAAATCCTGAGCCTTTGCTGGCAGGAGTCAAGTATGATGAAAAATCCATCACCCGCTTTAGGGTCAAAGTTACAGACGTTGACGAGCCACCAATGTTCACTGCGTCATTCTATCAAACGTCAGTGCGTGAAGACGCTCCTGTGGGCACCACATTGATGAGGGTATCAGCGAACGACCCCGAAGGTGGCGAAATAAGGTAAGAGTCTCTCTCACAGATACGCAGACCGGATGTGGTTCACGGTCATTCAGGTCAGCTTTCTTTATGCAACACAGGATCCATTCCTCTCAACCAGTCAATTTGCGCGAAGGCGGGAATCAAAGTCTTTGATGGGGGTGGGGACCTCAATGAAGAGGAGTAATTTTTGGAGGGTGAGGAGGTGCTGCTAGGCGACTGCTCTACCTGAAGTCTTTAGAACATGAATGTTAGGCATGCAACACCCTCCAAACGTGGCCGAATGGAGCATCATGTAAGGATCGCCTGTATCTATAGCTTTGCCTCGTCTATTGCGCCATTTTGTTTTACATGAACTGGGCCACATTAGGTGACGGAGGGCAGCTCAGCCTTAAAAATTGCATGAGGCAAACTAAGGGATAACAGGAGCAAGAAGCTAGAGTGTAAGCCTAGAATTCTGCAGCCAGGGCTTCCGGAAGGGGAGTGCAAGGGTTAACAAGATGGACTAGTGCAAAAAGCAGAGCAGGGGTTTCATTTTCCACAACAGTGGACTCCTTTGTTTATTTATCTCAGCGAAAACCAGGGTGGTCTTGTTGGAAGGTAAATCGAGTGAGTATTTTGGAGAATAACTGGCAGAACACTGGTTGTCCTTGTTTATCTTACGGGTTTGTAGAGGAAAAAGGATGATACCAACTTAATTTCGCCAAATGAGAGTTCTTTTTGGTAGGTAGTTGGATTTGGTTTTCTGTGCCAGGCAAGCAGTGCTTCATTTGTGAGGGTGTTTGCCAGGGTTCAGCCCTGGCACTTTTTTTTTTTAAGCCCCGGCACTTATTGTCTCAGCCTCACTTTTATGAAGAGGTGATGGTCAGTGCGTCCATCAACCACAAGGAGCAGGTGCGGGCTGTAGTGTAACCCCAATATGTGGACACTATGGGGAGCAGCTATGGGTGGTGGCTGCAGTGATTCCAACCCTCCGTGTCACAGGAGTGCTAGAAAATATTTGGGCCCTGGCACTTATTGTTTTGGACAAATTAAGAAGTGCAGGCAGGTTATTTAAAAGATGGCAAGGCTCCACAGGGAGAGCATGAAGAGTGATTAGCGGGGCAACTGGGTGGCACACATTACACTGACTTTAGGCAAAGGGAGGACGGGGCAGAGGAGAGCCGCCACCGAGAGGCTAGTGGCCTAGGGTGTTATAGGGTGTCATTGTGAATGTGGGGAGAACAGCCAAGGCAGTGTTTAGATTCCAGTCCGTTCTGGACTGGACAGCATGTACCTGAATTGGGACCTGAATACATACCTGACAACAGCCGGTTGTATTTACTGTCATTGGTAAAAATATCAGTAGCAGAAAAGATATTTTTTGCTGCTTTTTTTGAGGTGCTACCTGTTCTGCAAGTAGTAACATTTTACTATCAACATAAAATCAGCTGTCCATCGGTGTTAAAATTCCATCGACAAAAATGCATACAGATTTCTGGGATAAGGGTAGGGGCCCTGCTGAAAAATAAACTGTGTCCATGATTACATGAGCGTTTTGTGACAAGCTACACAGTTTCCAGTGCAGCAGGGAGTGTGTTACACCTATTACAATGTTTATGATCAACTCCAAATGGCCTTCTTGTCAGTGCTGTTTTGGTGTGATTCCAATACATGCAGTAAATGTGGCCGAGCAGACTTGTCAGTCTCAAAGTGTTTGACCTATAAGTAATTGGTGGTAGTCCACTTACCGAGCTGCTTTCTGAGTAGGGTGGTAGTGGGAGAAAGTGGCAGAAACAGATGCACTGCAATTGTTCGTGCTTCAACATATTCCAAGGTTAAAGCTAAACTGGGGGAAATGACTCCAGCGCTTTCCTGGAGAGGTACTACCGCAAAGCAAATGGGGGAAATAACTCCAGCGCTTGCCTGGAGAGGTACTACTGCAAAACAAAGCGGGAAAATAACTTCAGCGCTTGCCTGGAGAGGTACAACCTCAAAACAAAGGGGGAAATAACTCCAGCGCTTGCCTGGAGAGGTACTACTGCAAAACAAAGGGGGAAAATAACTCCAGCGCTTGCCTGGAGAGGTAGTACCGCAAGACAAAAGGGGTGCTGGTCGGAAGGTTTTGAACAAATCTTAACCTCTGGCATTGCTCTGCGCAACCCTCCAGACCATCGTTCTACGCCTGCCAAGCCATTACAAAAGGGGAAAGACTGTATGCAGATCAGGCATGGTCCCGCTCCAAAAGGGGCAGTCGAGCCCGAACTGCTTGGTCAGATCCCTTCTGCAGACACGGGACCCACATCTGGGCATACCACTCCCACTCGGGGTGACTATTACAAAACAAAAGGGGTGATGGCTGCAAGCTTTAGAAGACATCTTCACCTCTGGAATTGCTCTGAGCAAACCTCCAGACATGGGTCCTCTGCCTGCTGGGTCTAGAGACCCAAGCTACTGATGAGGTGGTCCTAAACATGTTTGGGGATGTGCCTGGTCTCGTGCAGAAGGGATGTGACCGAGCAGTTTGGGCTGCACTACCCCTTTTGGGCTGGAACCAAGTCTGATTTGCATATGGTCCTTCCCCTTTTGTAATGGCTTGGCAGGCAAAGAACGATGGTCTGGAGGGTTGCCCACAGCAATGTCAGAGGTAAAGATTAATTCTAAACCTTCGAGCCCTCACCTCTTTTCTTTTGCTGTAGTCACCCATCGTCTTGGGTGGATAGCTCAGGGGTAGCAAGCTCGCCTTGGAAACAAGATGAAGCTGAGCAACACAGCTTCGATCCCTGGGTCCGTGCTTAGAAACCTCTGGGTATTAAGTGCGTTATAATACCCCATTACAATACAATTACCCAGAGTGGGACGGGTATGCCCAGATGTTGGTCCCGTGTCCGGTGGGCCTCGAGACCCAAGCTACTCCGCACAGATGATGCCCTACAAGGCCAAAACATGTCTCGGGATGCTTGTGGTCTTGTGCAGAAGAGGTGTGACCTAGCAGTTCGATCTGCACTACCCCTTTTGGCGTGGGAACAACCCTGATTTGCATATGGTTTTTCCCCTTTTGTAATGGCTTGGCAGGTGAATAACGATGGTCTGGAGGGTTGCCCAGAGCAATGCCAGAGGTTAAGATGAATTGTAAACCTTCCACCCATCACCTCTTTTGCTGCAGATGTACTTTCTACAGAATAATTGTGGAATTACCACCGACAGACATTCCTCCATTCTCCCCTGCAGTCCCATATGACTCTGTAAGGGGGAAAAATCACCTTGGCTTTACATCGATTCTAGGTTGCAGTAACGGTGCACAAGGTGGGCCAAACTCATAATAAGACGCAACATGTTTTGCCATGGTAGTGCATTTGTTGAGAGCGCTAAAACGACTGATCACATCATCTCCTGAATGCAACCTCCATTTATTTAAGGCGCGTGTGTAAACAGGTAGGTAGCCAAAGCTTCTGCGTTAGCATTGATGTGTGGCTAAACCTTTTCCTTTCTGTGTCTTGTAGGTATTCAATAGCCGGTGACACGAGAGGTTGGCTCTCGATTGGCTCTGTGACCGGGGATATACTTACTGCCGCCAAATTAGACCGCGAAATTCAGGAGTCCTATGTAGTCAAAGTGGTTGCTAGTGAGCTAGGTAAGTGCTTCCAGAACACCCAGAGTACTACATCAAGCCAAGCGGACCATAGCTGGGGGTTCAGGGCAAGATGTATGCTCCTTGCTCCCCAACCTTTACATCTCATGTTCTACATAAGCTTATAACATATTTCACTCAATAGGTGGAAAGTACACAATGACCCATATTCCTCTGAAGTATTCAAAGCTGAATATAATATACCAAGAGTCAGAGTTGAGTGATGGGAAAGACTCATTGGAATGAAGCGTGAGCATCCAATATAAAGGGCCCTGTGGATGCTGGCGCTGGTAACCCTAGAACAACGTTGCAGGGAGTCAATGCAAGATGTATTGGACGGTGTCCAGTCAACTGGTCGACAACAAACTGGTTGACTGCAATTTGGTCGACACCATTTGGTCGAATGCCAAATGGTCGAATTTTTTTTTTTTTATATATTTTATTATTATTATATATAGTTTTGTGGGTTTTCGTGTGGGGGAAAAAAATAAAAAAGAAAAAAAAGGGGGTTGGGAAATGGGTAAAAAAAAAAAAAAAAAAAAATTCGACCATTTGGCATTCGACCAAATGGTGTCGACCAAATTGTCTGTCGACCAAATGTTTTCGACCATTTGACTGGTAACCGTATTGGACATTTGCGAGTGAAGAAGAAGAGCATGTATTTTTTTGGGGGTTATGACAGTGGAAAGGGGATCTCGGCAGGGAGTTGACCAGCTACTGTGCCAAAAGAAGAAAAGTGCAGGTAAACATTTGCTGCAGCACCAATAGGGCATTTGCAGCTGTCGACAGTGCAGCAGAGATTCAGAAGACAACCTGTAGGCATTGCTTCTCCACTGTAAACCTGGAGGCATCAGTACAAATGTTCCTGGCAAGGCTGTCAGACTTTGATCATGAAAATGCTAGAGGGGATTGGCGGAAGCTAAAAGAGAGGTCAGGGTGCCAGTGTTAGTGAAAGAGAAACATTCTTACTGTGATTTGCTGTAGGTTTCCTCCAAAGATAGATACTTGGAGACAGAAGTGCTCATGATTGGCCTATCTGCGATACAAAATGTGTGTTTTTATGGTCATTACCCTCACCGTTAGAACAACATTCAAGTATGGTGTCTGCAACCTATGGCTCTTTAGATGTTGTGGACTATGACTCCTGCAATCCCTCACTTTAGACTATTTAGACTATGCTGTCTAGGGCTGATGGGAGATGTAGTCCGGAAGATCTGGAGAGCCAAAAGAGGCAGACCTCTGATGTAGAAAATGCACCCGAGAAGGGAGTGCAGGCTTCTTCCTCTAGCAAAGCAGTGGGTAGAACTCAAGCTTATACTGGCGTAGAGAAGGGCTTGACGAAGATGACGGAGTGAGATACAGCGGCCATACAACGGTTGATGTCTCAATGGCATGATCCTAAACTGCATTTATAGGGCCCACTGCCCCATTGATGGATCACAGGCGATGCATTATGGCACTAGAGAAGAACCTGACAGCAGTGGGTTGTCAGCATGCACTTCCATCTCTCAGCCTAGTGTACCTGGGGATTTGGAAAGAGGAAGCCAGTGGATTGCATGGGGAACCCACTGCCTAAATTCGAGCCAGTAAGAGTGTCGAGCATGGTTTCCATAGGGGGCCATAAGCAACTAGCCCCCTTTCTGAATGCTGTATCCTGCTGCTGTGGCGTCATCACAGAGGACTACAGACTTCATAATCACCTGCTATGACATTGCAGCAGGGGGACATAGAATATACTGTGCCAGGCATTTTTTTTCATGTGTGGATTGCTGGGTGGTGACATGAGGGGGATCCTTTTATGTTTTATAATGTTGACTCCTTCCTCCCCTCTCCCCCTGCACATCTCTTCACCTATGTTGTGTATGCCCCCATGTCTCTATTCCACCCCGACACTGTCCCCTCAGACTAGGATTTTAGAGGGTGTAGAGGGAATTAACTATCCACAACATAAATGTCCTCGCCCTTCCCCTACAGCATCCCCAAAAGCAGTAAAATGCCTCGCCAAAAAAATGGCTGTATCCTCCTGCCATGATGTCACAGCTGTTAGTTTTCAATTCAATTATCCTGTGCCATGTTGTCACAGTAGGAGGATAGAGTATTCCGAAAGGGCAATAGTTGCTAATGGATTCCTCTTGCTGCATACACAACAACGAAACAGCCAACGGTTCTGCGGGTCAGTCTACCCACATGGATGCTGCTGAAATAACACCCATTCAGACTTTGGAAGTAGATTTATAAACGTAGAAAATGGACACCATTAATATTTACTCTGGATTGCCATTATTTTTACTGAACAACCAGAACATGCAGGTTTCCGCGATTCTGCTATATCATTGAAGTTAATACTTTAATGTCTTTGGGCCCCTTAGGAGTTGGGGGGTATCCTGGTGATAACTGCCCCGGGATACTGCCCAACGCAATTAGCGTTACCGCAACTCTGGCGCAATTTGTGCTGGATCCCGAGTTACAGTGCTGCTATTAGTCCCCATTTGTTATGAGTCCATAGAACTCTATGGTGTTTTTCGGCGCTACTACCATCGGCGGTAATAGCGCAGAAAGTGGGGGGAAAGCTGGAGATTTACCTCCAGCTCAGAGTAGGAGTTAAGTCTCCAGCTTTCCGCCCAAACTCGGAATTGGGTGGAGCAGCAATACGGCGGTAATAGCGTTACCGCTGCATTTTTGCTGCTCCGCCCAACCCCTGATGAGGCCCTTGGAGCTTCTCAGTGAACATTGTTGGGAACCAATGATGCTGTGCGTTGACAAGTTTATAATTATAGGCATGGAAAGTATGTGTCATGTTTTTCTCTAGCAAACCTTGTGTGTCTGCTCTACCTGTCTTTGCAGGTAAACCATCCATGAAGTCAGAGGTAAACCTCGTCCTGATCTTGGTTGATGTCAACGACAATGCGCCGAGGCTAGCGACTGGCTGGGCTGCACCCTTCTTCTGCTACCCACTTACACAGAAAGCGGAGGTGGTGGTTGAAGCGACCGATCTGGATTCACCAATCAATGGGCCAAGATTTACCTTTTCCCTTAACAATGATTTAACAACCCAACGCGACTGGGAGATTGTTGAAAATAACAGTAAGTTTCTCACACAACAGAAACACCTGCAGAGTGGAAACTCTCCAGAGGCGGAGCTATCGTGTATGTGGGGCAGCATCTGCAAACTCACAGTCCTTCGTTGTCAGTCAGTAGATCCAGAATTTTTGGGGCAAGTGGTGGTCAGTTGTTGATTGATTATTACCCTCTTGATCATGTATGGAGTTTGGGAATCTTCATACGGCTGACTGACTGAAAAGTCGCAATTAAGCATCATCAAATTATGTGTAAGTGGTCTAGCTTCTCTGACTGTGCAAAAAAGGAAAACTTACATTGTATACACACTCCCCATCTCTGAATCAGACTTAAAAAAAAAGAAATCACAGTAAATCGTAAGTATGTAGCAGTGCAATTGCGACAGAAGCACATGCCCCACACTGGCTGCCTCGCGCAGTCTGGTATCGGCACGCACAGGGTTAGTGTCTTGAATTTGTGGTTGTTGGGGCGATTGCTTCATAGATATGGGAAACAGGTTTACCGCAAAAGATATCAGGCAGAAACTGACGCTTTGTAGCTCGACATGAAGTAGTCAGCAAAATGCAGTTTTAAAAAATGTAGTCATTCAATACGAGCAACGCCATGTGCGAAAATGTCACCAGTCAAAAGGTCGCAGAAAACGCTATTTTTAAATGCACAAAAGTACAATGCTGCAACCCTAAGCTCCCAAACCTGGAATAAACCCTCCACAATCACCCTCACTCCATTCCTGACCCTTACCTTAACTCTCATTACAAACCTTGATCTCCCTTGAACCCTTCCCTAACAATAACACTTCAGCACGCTTAAGCATTTTATTTGTATGTGACTCAGTACAAAACTCCAAATAAATAGAAAATGAACAGTGAACCCAACTCCACAAATTCCATAGCCCTTGCCTTCACCCAAACCCTTGCTATAGTCCTAACAGTAGCCTTAACACCAACTGTAACACTTACTGTAATGCGTAATCTATCCAAATCTATAGGTTTATCTTAACCCTTATCCTAGGCCAACATCACCAGCCCTCTCCAACCTCCCTATCCCTTTTTTAACACTTACCCAGACCATTACTCTATTAACCCTAACCTTACCACAACCCCTACCCTGATACTTAATCTACCCTAACCACTAACCAAACCCCAATATCACCAGCCCTCCCACAGCCACCCTGACCCTAACTCCTACCATAATTCCAACCAAAAGCCTTACTCTAACCCTAATCCCTATCCTTACTCGAATCCCTCCCCTTACCCTAACCCCTATCGTACCCCTAAACCAGGCAATCACAAGCCCACTAAATCCTCCTTAACCCTAACCCTTACCCTAGCAGCACTGCATTTTTGACTATTTGTCATCTGCATTCTTGACTACTTTTATCTTGGCAACTTTTTCACAGCACAGGTGTTTTCACCACGATTTTTCCACTGACTACATTTTTGTTGGCAACATTTTCACTGGATACCCTATTTGTTTTCGTAAAGTTGCATAAAATGAATGCTATAATGCTTGATGACATAAAAGAGCATGTCCAGAACTTGTTTTACTTTTCGCAGCCCCAATCATCTGCATTGTGGATTTGGGAAAACATCATAAAATAAGACGTTCTGAGCTTATATCCCACACCCGCTGATTCTCTTGAGTATGAGGTCCGTCAGTGGTGTTGTTCCATACCTGCAGATTCACCACAGGTGGTTAAGAATTCCCAGCGAGTCACCACTTACATGACAATCATGACAGTTCTGATAAAGGTAGAACTGTCATGATTGCACATCCTTCCAGACCTGGTGAAGCTCACCGGAAAATGATTTGTAAGGTTGTATTTGACCTTATAAATGTTCTTTGAGGGGAAGGCTGGTGGGATACAGGGGACCATTGGATCTCTGCCGGAGCAGGGGAATCTTAAAATAGAAAGTGAGGAATGTCCACAGGCGTGGAGAAACTCTCAGCAAGGGCAACTTGGGGACTTGCGGTGCGGATCAACATAGAAGCCCTGAAGAATATGCCGATCCCTGGATGAGAACGTGTTCACGGTATTCGCCAGGGATTGCCTGGAGCAGAGAATCAGTCCATTAGTATCTTGCAACATGCCTGCTGTACATGTTGTGGGGGCAACAACGTCCTTCCATATTGGGATTGCCAAAGGGTCTGTGTACGGCATATTGGGCCTCATCATGAGTTGGGCGGCGCTAATAGCCCTACCGCCAAACCCCCTGGCGCTATTAGCGCCAGATCACGGGTTTGGGGGAAGGGTTACTGCCCATTCCCCATTGGGCCTATTCGGGAATTCCTCATCCCCCATTGGGCCCAATAGGGAAAATGTGCGCTCTTACCGCCGGCGGATTTCCCGCTGACGGTAATAGCGCACATTTTCGGTGGATTTCCCCCCAGGCAAGAGCTGGGGCGAAATCTGCCAAAGTCCTGATTTGGCGGACCCTTAAATCCAGCGGTAATAGCGCGACAGCCGAGTTTAAGGGCTACCGCCAAAGTCGTGATGAGGCCCTTTGCCGCGGATTTCCCCCCAGCTCAGAGCTGGTGGGAAACCCGCCAAAGCCATGATCTGGCAGACCCTGAAAATGCGGCGGCAATAGCGCTACCGTCACATTTAAGGGTTACCGCCAGACTCGTGATGAGGCCCATAGTCTAATGAAATGTAGTAGAAGCTTGCAGTAAGAAATGTACCCATAAGCAATGGTAGAACCCTCATGGTTTTCTGATGGACACATTTATATTTGGCATGACAGTGAGACATGTCCTCAAAATGTTATATTTATGATACAAGAATGCCAGAGAGGCGAGTCGCAATTACAAACATGCCCACATAGAGAGAAAAAATAAATGTATGGGGCATTTTTTATAAAAAGTGGTAATTGCATGGATGGGACCAGCCAATGTTAGAAAAAGAGAGAAGGGGTCAGAGGGGCACTACTTATTCAACTGTGTATAAAATGGATGGTTCTGTTAATATTCTTGTATTCATCAATATGTCCCTGGGTTCTTGTGAACCTGATTGTTTCAGGTGCTGGAAAGTATAGAGTCTCTAGACCAAGAGAGACCCCAAACTAGTAAGTTACGAAGGATTACCCCTTATTTGCAAAGGGGTGAAACTTTCCTGCACTCCTATAGGGTCAATGCCCGTCTTATGTCCTTTCCTGGTCAAACAGTGACCACTTCAAATAGTCAAATATTGTTGCTTAAAGCACAATTTAGGGTGTTTAAATAATAACAATTTAAGTCAAACTATGTTCGTTTCAAGCATATACTTTACTGCCACTATTTTAAATGAGTCTCAAAAGTCATAAATGTGAGTTTCAAAGAAAATCAAATAGTATGCAAATTTACTCAAGTTAATCACAATAGGCATCCATGGCATGTCCTTATTGACTTGAAAAAGCAATCTTAGTTTCAAACAGTACAAAAAGTTTAATGCTCAAAAGTAAAAACAATAATTTGGTTTCAACATAAAGTTCAAGTATGACATGTCTTATATACTTGTGATGTTTGTTTAAAAAACTGACACTAGGGGAACCATCAGGTTGTCTCTAGTGATTCACAATCTATCCATTCCCCATTATCTTCATGGGGTTCTAAGTAAGCTTGTGCCTAGTTCATAAAATATACAAGATAGTCCTTTTTTATGTTGGTTTTTTCAAGGTCCAGAGGATACTTGGGACGATGTTTTTGTGATTAGTGCCAAAGGGTTTCGAACTTAAAGAAGTTCATCTTCAGGGCCTTCAAGTTATCTGTTCCAAAAGTTAATGTCCATTCTGCGGGTAAGACAGAAATGGGCTTAATTATATTGGTTCAACAATACCTTGTCTACTTCATCTACAGTAATCTTATTAGGCTGCTAGTTGTGAGTTCAAAAACTTTTCGGATTGCATCCGTTCAATGTGAATCGTACATTTCACTAATTATGGTTAATAAATTAAAAGAGTAATACTCACCACAAGGGCGAGTGTGTATCAGGCTTGGTCCTTACTAGCTCCAACTCCTGGTCACCCCACTCCCCTTCCTCCTCCTCACCTGTTGTATCTGGTTCCTGTCTTTCCCCGATCCTCTTCTGCCACAATGCCTTTTTTTTAGAGTGCAGCTAAGGTCTGCCTCGGGAGGAAGCCACCCTGACCCTTGAACAAGAGGTCTAAGAGGGGCCGCCCTTCCGTGACAGACTGGTCCAGGGGAAAAAGCCACGAGGCATAAAAAAACCCTCTCCAAACAGTGGCTCACAGGTCTTCCTTCAGACGGTAGCTTGATGAGGAGCTCCAGCAAAGGTGCGGAAGGATCCAGGATGAGTGAGTACTGGAAGGACCAACCGGTGGGTATCCAGGACGAAGGTAAGGCGAAGGGACAGATAAGTTGAACAAGAACAGGGGAAAGGTGGGGAAAGGATACGAGTCAGGAGAGAGAGGAGAAGCGGGAGCGACTAGGGGAGAACATCAGGGCTAGCGTGGAAGCGAGCGCTGCTAAAACGAAAGGTGAGTACAGAGGAGTAAACCAGCCGTGAGGCCGGAACAGAAGGGAAAACAGTGTATCAACCCGAAGCCTAGACGCGAAGGTTGCAATGCGTAGGCTTCCGGGTTGCGTGCAAGGAAAAAGGCTTCCGACGGTATTGCCTAGGATGCCTAGACCGTCACTGTACGGTGCATGGGAGCGTGGCGGCCTGATTTAATGGTGGCCCAAACGCCAACGGGGCCATATCCGCCAGCTCCCACGGCATGTGACAGTGTGATTTCTCCAAGGAGAGTATTCTACTGGAGGGTATCTGGTCGATCGCCCACAGAAAATGTTACCAGATTCTGTAAATGTAAAACCAATATCAGTACACTGTCACATAATGCCTTATATGCGTGCTCATGCCGATATCCGCATCAAGCCCTATTTTCGAGTGTGCTTTACGCCGGGACACGTAAACTTCTATGTGCTCACGGGTTTATCGATCTCTTAACTTCTCTTTTAACATTTGTCGCATATGAACATTTCTATGTGTTTGTAGGTAGGCGGAATGAGTATCTATTAGTGTAAGAAAAGTTGCAATGTTATATTGTCACAATTTCATTTACCTTACTCGTTGCGTTCTGCTCGTCTCACCGAGAGTCTGTAGCGGCCGCCATCGAGAATGTATTCTCGTAACTATGGCGACCGTGCGCATACCTGTATCTTAATATAGCGCCCGCCATCTTGGTGTGGGCACATAGAACGAGTCTTATGTAGTCATGGAAACTGTATATTTTAGTTCTCGAGCAGTATTGTGTGTAACACATCCTGCACTTTAATGAGTATATCTGATAATTAATGGGGGTCGCTTTAGGATATCAAATACATGAATCGATCCTACTGTCATTCTTGGTGAGTACAGTAATGGTAAACAAAGTAAATATACGACCCTAAGTGCAGTGCGGTTGGAACGCTGGGAACTATCCCTTTGTTCCTCCGGGGCACACGGGTCGTAGCATGTAAATTCACAGATTGCATCTTTCAAACATTACTCCGTTCCAATTTGCACCCGAGGGTGTGGATGGGGATACTCTAAATGTGTATTCTATTCTTCAATAGTGGAAACAATATCTGTGGGGTGGCAGTATGTTACAGGAAGCATATCATGTATTCAAACGGATATCTGGGATTCAGATAGATGTTTGTGGGATGCAGTATGTTACAGAAAGCAAATCATGTATTGAAATGGATAATCAGTCTTATGGATGGTGTAAGCCACCTGTTGGAGGTTCCACTCACAATCTGTTTGTTCAGAAGCATTGGGTAATATAATCAGGTTAGATTAGACAAAACACATTAAATCAAAGTCACAATTCATTCCTCTTGGGTACAACGTGTCCAGCCTATCAACCCAAAAAATCTCTCGTTGTAGCAATCTTTTCCATAAGTTACAGCCTCTGGAGGCTACTTTAACTTGTTCTAAAATCACACACTTCAGTTGTGCAATGGTGTGTTTCTGTTCTTTGAAGTGTGTTGCCACAGGTGATTTTGTGTTCTGAGTTCTAATGTTGGATTTGTGTTCGGTCCATCTGGTTTTGACTTTACGGGGAGTAATGCCTACATAATAAAGTCCACATGGACATTTTAAAGCATATACTACATTGGTAGCATCACATGTACATGAGTGCTGCAGTTCAATGCTTTTCCCTGAACGTGGATGAGAAATATGTGTGCCAGTAATCACATTGCTGCAATCTTGACAATTATGGCATGGCTGAGTCCCTCAATGCTGTTTATGGAACATCTGTCATCTCAGCTTTTATCAGGCTGTTACGTAGGGACTTGCTGTTTCTGTAGGCAAAGATTGGGTTTTCTGGAAAAAGATGTTGTAACTGAGGGTCTAATTGAAGCATGGGCCAGTTCTTCTTAACAATGCTTTTAATTTTCTTGCTTTGTAGGGAATACGTTGTTACATAGACTAACTGTCCTTCAGTTTTTTTATGTTTGATTTCAAATAAGCTTTCTCTTTGTATGGTCTCCACTTTGGTTGCTAGTCCGCTGATGGTGCTTTGTTTATATCCTCTTTCAGTAAATTTTGCTTCTAGGGTTTTAGATTGTCGTTTGAACTCTTCTGTGTCTGAGATATTCCTCCTGTACCTGAGAAATTGGCTGTAGGGTACAAAATGCATGTGCCCTGCTGCACCAGTCTCCGGATCTGCAGCACCAGCCCTTAGAAGCTGCCTGCCGAAAGACTGGAACTGGTGTACTTATTCAGTTGACTCCTGAGAAGAGGCCCATTTATGAAAATATTAAATCCATTGTCCTCAGGAAGTTCTGACAAACCCCAGAACAGTACCTCATGTGCTTTAGAGAGATCGCAAAAAGGGGAGACAAACGTTTGAGGCATTTGCACATCAATCCTTTAAGTATCAGAGTGGCTGGTCACAGTTAATAAAGTGGACACTTTTGAGGGAATGTATAGTTTGGTTGCATGTGAGATTATCCATAAACATTTTGAGATGGAGTTACACCAGCATGTAGTGGATAAGAAGTTCACCGACCCTAGGGAGATTGCAAAGGCTACCAACAGGTAAGTGAGCACTCAAGTCCAGAAAAAAGACTCAGGGGAATACCTCCAAACCAGATGAGGCATCTGATAATCGTAAGTACAAGGATAAGGAAAGAAGCCCTGGCCCTTCTTTCAAGAAAGGCCCCTAAAACATGAAAGTAGAACACAAACACCTGGCGGCTCAACCTCCACAGAAAAGAAGAGTGAGGGCTTCTCTAGCACTGAGGCACCTTCACCCTCAACACCAAAAGATGTTTTCTGTGTGGGGATTTGAGACATAGAAAGAGAGAACCAGGTTGCTGTGCTTCCTGGCCTCATGAAGGAGGCCATAGTCAGTATGGGCATCCTAGCAGATGAAATGCCACAAGGCACGAGAGTGGCATAAGGGTCCCTAATCAGTTTGCGTGGGAATGATAAAATGTCCCTAGAGGAGCCCCCAACTCCTGGCAATACTCAGATATTTTTGGAGCATGTCTACCTAAATGGGGAACAATCTCCTGCTTTGCGTGACAATGCTGCTAGTGTCAACACTGGCAGGTGACTATGGGTGTGAAGAAAGGGCAGTACATCACAGGATGAAATCAGCTGGTGGGGGGTTATGATTGTCTTAGCTATTATTCCACGGCGATGGTAGAGCTTAGTTACAGGGGTAAAACCTCCCTGCACCATGTTGAAGTTAAAGACTCCATTTCAGTATGGGGTCTGTTGGGGTATGACCTCCCTGACCCAAAAATAGTCAAGGCAGTTCCTAGATCATGAGCTCTAAGGGCAGCAACAGAGAAAGCACTTGAGACCCTAAGCTCTGAGGCATTCTCAGCCGGAGAGTGGAAGAGACTGGGTACATTGGTAACTCCCAGTGCAGGTCTGAAGTCCCCCAATGCGCCTAATCCCTTGGGAGAGGGCTCGGTGACCACTCGGGTGACTTTGGATGTAGCACGGGACTCAGTTATCTCCGGGTTGCCTACTGGCATAGAAAAGGAACCTTAGATGGTGGGCAGGGTGGTTTCACATGAGGGGTCTACCAAAACTGAGTCAGTTGTCCTCAGATCAGGTTGACCTTTCCCAGGAACAGGGGGGCTGTCCCACTCTGGCAGGTCTGTTAAAGTATACAGGTGCACTCGAACAAGGGTAACAGGTGCAGACTGAGATACTGGCCTATTCCCAAATATGGAGCAGTTGTAAGGCGAAAGCCCTGACCTGGTCACAGACAATGAGCCTCATTACGACCCAGGCGGTAGAGGGTTAAGAGGTAAATGGGATTATTAAGAACTTGTTAGATCCTTTTTACAGGCCCCAGGTGGATGTAAAAATGAAAGAAACAGTGCACTTTGTCCAGTCTTGCCAATTTGCTAGAATTACAGGAGAGGCAACTTTGACCCCCATAAATCTATTACCTGTGATTGGGTGGTCTTGTGTGAAGAAAGGGAACTTATCTCAACGGGGATCCCCCCCAGGACACCATAGCTGATAAGGGGCTTAATCTCATGTCTATGGCCATACAGATAGACTGAAAACTGGCAACATTTATTGGACATTCCTTAATTTCTCGCTCTTTTCGTGCCAGCCTGATGTGTATGTATGCTTACCACATCACTTGCCGTACCGAGGCTTCCTTTTGTGACCAGGATCTTTACGGCTGATCTATCAATTTTTTTCTTGATTCTTCTCCTTTCCCTTCTTGATAATGGTATTCCCTCATCCTCATCGTCACTACCAGCAAGGATTCTATCCTGGTTGAAACCCAGGGGATCATTGTGTAAAAATCGAAATCTGCATGCAGGGGATAGCCTACATTTGCACTTACATGCTGTGGGTTCCCCAGCACGCAGTTTTCGTCACTCTCAAAATGGTGAGTAAAACTAAAGAGCAAAACGAGACAAAATCGCTTTACTGTTCAGTTCTACTCTCCACTTGTGAGATATGAAACACTGCCTGCAAATGCGCTTTGCAGCCAGTGCTTCATATTGGATTCCAATGGAATCCGTCTGCTCATAAGCAGGTGCTAATGTGACGTGTATTCCATTGGAATCCATCATTTTTACAAACATAGGTCCTGATTCACAGAGCACTTTTCAATGGGGTTTTGCCATTATAAAACACTTCTATGAATTAGGCCTATAGTGTTCTCCTGAGATAGAGGAGAAAAGCAAAGCAGAGATTCTATCTCCATGTTGCTGCCCTCTGACCCCTCAGAATGGTATGAACATGTCCTGGAGCGGAAAATGACAGCCTGAAAGCAATTGTACTCTTTCATTTTCCTCTACACTCACTGTAAAATGACCCCCACATTGTCTGTTTTGCTTGCTTTATTAGAATACTTCATTTTATGCTTTGTAACTATGGAAATTTAAGAAATGCATACTTCATGCCATGGCTTTGAAAATTTATAATTCTAGTATTCGAGACTTAGCGTACACTAATTCCCCTAACACAGTGAACCATCAAAATGTAAAAATATAAATATAATAGCACATAGCAGGTTGGTTGCTTTCCTTATCTGCACTATACACATGGTTAATGTATGTTACAGCACAAGTTTTCTCTGCCAAAGCAGTTGTTATTTTCCTGCAATCCGTTATCATGTAATGGCCAAACTGTAGTCCACTGAATTCCTGGACTACCCACAGCTTTCGAGGAAATACCAATGACAGTTAGGGGTCATATAACACATAAAATAACATGCTATATGCCTGGACTGAGTTTAGCATGTGCCCAAATTAAGTAAGAGAAAGTTCACTCAAAAATGTTATGCTTTAAAAATGTTGGCCATAATAAAAAAGAGATATTGGCACTGTTTTAAAAAAAGTTTCTATGGAAAATATTTTTTAAAATGGCCCTTCAAGCCTTGATTTTCAAGCGCTTGGAGGCAGACATTTTCTAAGCTATAGCAGTTTCATGTGTGTTAGTTAATGCTGTGTTCTCGCAGCAACAATCAAGCAAAAGCCCCCTACTGGGAGCTTTTACTTATTGCTGCTGGAGAGCAGAGCAGTAGATATTGCTTTTGCCTAGCTTTCATGATGGTATATGCCCTGCACAGTACACTGCCTTTACCTCGCCTCTAAGTGCTGTATGTGGTTAAGTGCCACTGAATTCTTACTGTATACAGTACTGTGATGTACATGGTGAGATTCTCTACTCTGCACTCCGCACTGCACAGTCGGATGCCAGTTCCAGTCTCACATGTCAGTACCTCTGCCAGATATCTCCCATGCAGACACCCACTGTCCTCACCAGCGCACAGTCAATATCCCTGTGCTCAACAAACTGCACTGCCAGCACTCCTAGTTCTGATATCTGTACACTATCAGGTAGCCTCTCTCCCACCCAATGCTGCAATTCTTGCATTCCCTTGGTACTGTACAATGTATATTTGTATATGTCTACCAGGTACATGATCAATGCCCCAGGTTTTCATCAATGGATTTTGTCATATTGTTCAATCTGAATGCACTACACACCGATAGGTGCACCCTTCCACAGGACTTTTTCTCAGATGCCTCTCCATGTACTTGGCATGAAACTGTCAGATGACCCATGTACAGGTCGCAGGTCAGCAGCTCACTTCTTAAGAAAAATATGCAGGGTCCATCCGGGAGCCTGATCAGGGTCTGGAGTACAGCGCAAGCGGGCCTGTCAGGGGGCAGCCGCTGCCAGCATGTGCTATCTGCATCCAGCACCACCCAGTGAAGAAAGCGCCCTTCATCGGACTGGCACACGTGGACTTCCCAGGCACCACAAAGCAAACGGATGCCAGCCCCCCGTGGCAGCGCCATAGCACCAGCGAGTTGAGGTTCATGTTAAGTGAGCCCTGGAGTCTGGAGCCCAGGAAAGCAAGCGGGGGCCGGCAGTCCAACTGAAGCGGTCGCTTGCCGAGTCCAGCGCACATATTCCTCCGGTGCCAGGATGTGTCCACATACGTCACCTTTATAGGGCTTTGGTGCGTGGCAGTCTCTGTCATATCGGGAGATGGCACAAGCTGCACTGAACATGCAGTTTACAGTGAGGCACAGGTCTGAGAGAGGCACAGAGGAGCCTCTTCAGATTTGGCTCTGTGAGCTCAGCTCCCGGCCCTTGCAGTGAGACACACCACTCTCGCACTCAGCCATGCATGCCCAACATGACCCCACTGAAAGACACAAACATTTCTCTAACGGAGCTCAGATCCCGTCTATTAGACCCAGCTCTGCAAGTGCTGTGAGGGCATATTCCTGATCTAAAGCACAAGGCTTCCCGACCCAAAGTCTTGTAGAGAAGGAGCCAAGTACCCCTACCTCAAGTATCTCGCCCATATTGGCTATATGTTGGGAACCAGAGTGTGAAACATGTGCAGTGCCAGTGAAAATACTGATACCAAGGAGAATCGTGGAAGCAAGGTTCCCATTGAGAAAGCTATACCTGCATACATGACAGTATGATGGCTGTTTGAAATAAATTCCAGAAAAAACAGGACAAATGAACGAAAGAGCAGGTTTGTGACGTCATGCAAAATTATTTTGACACACTTAGAAGAGATGCAGAGACAAGAGAATATAGATATTCTATAAAGCATTAAGAAGGTATCAAAGATAAGTGACATCTCAGGCTCGAGATGAAGATGCTTATGCTACAGAAACGATGAAGAAATCAAGTTATTTTACATGTGTACAGATGCAAAGAAACGCAAGCAGACAAAGTATTCTTGAGGCTAGCTATGTGGTGAATAGATTGCGGCATGCGCCAACGTATATATATATATATATATATATATATATATATATATATATATATATATATATATATATATATATATATATATATAGGAGTGAGTGAACTATGGACGATTCTACTATGTGTTATAGCAGAGCTGGACCAGGAAAGCAAGGCCTCTTTTCCAGTGTGTCGCAGTTAAAAAGCAATTGAATTACAGAAGTGAATCTCAGAAGGACGGGGCTGGGCCAGCCCCAAGAAGCCATGGAAGTATCGGACTGGGATGAGCAGACATTAGTTACAATCATGTGAAAGAATGAAACTCCTATTCAGAAGACATGAACGAAAACAAGGAAGACCCCAGAGGCTCATTAAATAATAGTATTTTAAATACACCAAAGCTCGATTTTTTGGTCTACAGTCATGTGGATGGATGAAAAAGGACAATCATGATGAACCGTACCTACGCAAGGAGGCAGAGCGTGCCTCTACTGCCCTGTATTCTCCAGAGCAAGAACATTTCCAAGGCCAAGTTCAAAGCCTTAATTGACATACAGACCACTGGGGTGACGATAGATGATATGCTAATTATTGGGAAGCTATGGTTGTGACCAGCCCACCAGAACCTGGAAATCCAGCCTGCATGCTGCTAATGTAGGTGGAAAAGTACTGATGGGAGTAAGAGTGCCAAACAATTATAGGGGGCCACGTAATTAAGGACCCTATAGTTTGTGGAACCAATGGGACGTTGTGTATTTAGTGACGTTCATAGTGACCTGTTTGAAGGGAGGGCTTAGTTGCCCCACCTGATGTTAGATACCCTATCACTATCTTAGACTAGTACTTTTCCCTCTAAGCCTATCACATTTGCCAATTGGTTTTTGTAGTTTGCCACGTAGGATGACGTTAGCAAATACGTAGGTTAACGTCAGCAATGATGAGTTTTTGCTATAAGAGTGATATTTTTAATGAACTTCGTTGTGATCATGCTGTGAGACGTCCGTTGTACTCCCTGTTTTAGATAATTGACATTAAAACAGTCAACTTTGCCAAGTTCCTGAGTCGTTTTGATTATTGATGTTTGAGTATCTTCTGCATCCCCATTCATCTCAAAGTACTGCTACCTCATCTTAAAGGGCTGGGTCGGCTGTCCTGGTTCAGTCTTATGCTGTCTGCATGTTGAAAACTGCTCTACTCTGCGGCAGCAATAAGTAAAAGCTCCCAGTACGGGGCCTTTGCTTGATTGTTGCCACTAGAGCACAGTGTTAACTGACACACACAAAACTGCTTTGGCTTAGAAAATGGCTGCCTTCAAGTGCTTGAGAATCAAGGCTTGAAGGGCCTTTTAAAAGGTTATTTTCCATAGAAACTTTTTTTTAAACAGTGGTAATATATCTTTTTTTATTATGGCCAACATTTTTAAAGCATACCATTTTTGAGAGAACTTACCCTTTAAAGAGAAATGCTGGTCTTTTTTAAAAGTATCATTAAGCGTATCGATATTGCTTTATCGGGTATAGTGGCTATTGTGCATGGGGTATTGTAGAAGTCATGATTAAAGTTTGGAAAATATACATGTTTAATGCAATTTATTTTTTATAACTTTTACAGGGACTCATGCCCGCCTTAAAATGAAGCACACTGATTTTGAAATGAAAATGCACTCTGTCGCAATGAAAATTAAAGACAGAGGGAGTCCACCTATGGAAGGAGAGGTGTATGTGCCAGGTACATATAGGTATCCGGATGTACTTGTTTCTTGTCCTTGTTTGTGAGGAAAAAATGCCATAACTCTCCTGCACCCTTGCTTGTACCCACATCTCTTGGGCCCCTCCTCGGCCACCCCCCTTCTTCTCTCCCCCCCTCTATCACTGTCTCACCTGAGGAGGTCTCTAGACAAGTCCGGTCCATGAAAGCCTCCTCCAAACAGGTTGACCATTGCCCTCTTAAAACCATCAAGGACAACATTGATTCTCTTGCTCCAGCCTTGCCCGACCTCTGCAACCTCTCTTTCGCCACTGGAGTTTTCCCCACATCTCTCAAGTGCTCTCTTTTGCACCCTATGCTCAAAAAACCCTCAGCTGACCCCTCTATCCCAGCAAACAATCGGCCGATTTCTAGCACTCCTTTCCTGGGCAAACTCCTGGAGAAATTAGCTATCTTTCATTTTACAATCCACACTGAATCTGTTGGTTGTCTCCATGACCATCAGTCTGGCTTTAGAGCATCCAGATGCACGGAAACTGCTCTTCTGAATACCCATGAAAACCTGCTCTCAAATCTTGATTCTAACTCTCCTTCTTTCCTCATTATTCTCGATCTCTTTTCTGCCTTCGACACAGTTAACCACAAAATCCTGATCTCCCATCTCAGTGTTACCCTGGGCATCACCGATCTGGCCCTGGCGTGGCTTGTCTGCTTTCTCTCTGACTGTCCTTCCCAGGGGGAACTTGGGTCTTTTCTCCCCTCTATCACTCTCTCTATGTTTGACGTCCCCCAAGGAACTAACCTATCACTGTGGTTCTTCAATGTCTAGATGGCCCTGAGGGGCTACAGCCCCGGGTCTTTTGGTTGTAGCCCCGGATAGAAGCTCAAGAGCTACAACCCAAAGACTAGCTAACCCCGAGTTTCGACAGGCCTGACATTAGTGCAGCCCCAGATCTTTTCCAGACCTAGCAACACCCTGTCGCAGCTCTCCTTCAGGCTACCCACAGCCTATTCCTCCTCCTCACTCATTACTGATTGTCTGTTTGCAATTTGATCTTGGTGTGCTGCCAACGATCTATGCCTCAATGCCAATAAGAAAGAGATTGTCCTCATTGGAACCATTGCTCCTGCTTTCCCACTGGCCGGCCTCCCTTGGCCCTGCGCCCTAACCTGCTAATGAGGCTAAAAATCTGGTGGTCATTTTGGACTCCACTCTCTCCTTAACTTCTGACATCTTTGACATCTCTAAAAAGTCCCACTACCAACTGCACCTCCTCATAGGTATTCAACCTTTTCTCTCCTTCCCCCAGAGGCTCACGACCTCGAGAGCCCTGGTTCTCTCTAGGGTGGTCTATTGCGACAGCCTTTTTCTCACTCTTCCTACTTCTACTCTCTGTCTGCAACAACTCTGCCAGAACAGACCGCAAGACTTATCCTTGGCCTCAAGCCCAGGGACCACATCTCTCTAGCACTGAAATCCCTCCTCTGGCTCCCGTGGCTGCTAGGGTCAAGTTCAAAACCCTCTGCATAGTCTACAATGCTTTCTGGGGCCGGGGCACCCACAATCTACAACAATCTCTTCCTAAACACTCTCCTTCTAGAACCCTCCGCTCGGCCTCCTCCAACTCTTTGCGTGTGAGCTGTTTTTCCAAGCAGAGCCGGAGCTCCTTAAGTTTTCTCCTCAAGACCTTCCTCTTCTCTTCCTCCTTCTCGCTCCCTCTCCCTTGCTAACCTCCTCTCTCTTTCTCTCCAGCTTCACTCCTCCATCTCACCCCTATTTTCAGCTTTCCTGACTGGTCTCCTGGCTCACCTCCAGAACCTCACAGGTCCCAGACTTCCCTGTCAGTCTTTGGACTTGCACCCGGGCCTCTACACTATGCTCAGCACTACTGTACTTTCAGCATTCGTTCCATGAGAGGGGTAACCTCTACTGCACTTTCAGCATACGTTCTATTAGAGAGGGAGCCGCTCTGCACTTAACCCAGGTCCCTGCTGGACTGGTCGCACTTGTTCCCGCTCCCCCTTCCCATGCACCACCATCTGAACACTTGCATGACCTGAATTTACTAGGACTAGTAAGTTCTGTCTTTTCCCCCTTTGTCTCCCCTCCCTTACCTGGTTGCGCGTGTTACACTTTATGCACTTGCACAAGGAGAAATGCCGTCAGGCCTAGTACACTAATAACTTTTTTGTTAGATCATTCATAAAATTCAAGGCCTAAGAATGACTACTGTATTTCCTTACTCCCTTCCCACCTTGAAGCGCTTTGAAGCAATTCACTTGTGTATAAGTGCTGTACAAATAAACAATTACAATTACAATAACTGGTTTGCCCAATTTCATGGACTTGTTTCTCACCGTCATGAAGCTACAGCATTGAAACACAATGAGGTTTATAGGAGTGAGACATACATACGGTTCATGGTGGACTGCAGGGACCCAACACCATATGCCTCGCAGAGATTATAGAACAGATTATCCCCAGAATTAGGAGGGATACAGGGAGAGGTGTCATTGCACTCTGCCACCTTAGGTAATCACAAACACACTCACTGTATGTAAAATATGAGGTTATCATCTCAAAAAAGGAGTCTCTTTTCACAAAAAGATACATGCATTGTCATCATACAGCGACTCACGCAGGTGGTGGCAAAGGTTGCTCATAAAGGGCACTGCAGTGTTATGCTCATGAAAGCTCAACTTGAAAGTCCCATTTCCATTACTCTGGCAGTGACCACGTGCAGGAGAAGCGTCCGAATCAGTGCACAAAGCTCTGGTCCAGCAGTTAAGTGGGGAGGGTCGGAGGGGGTGGGGAAAGGGTATGTTTTGTCTTGGGCGGGTGGAGGGGAGAATGGTGAGGTGAGGAGGAACTTCCTGTTGCCTCCCCACATTAAAAAAAAGATGCCACCACCCGGGGAAGGGCCTCGGACGGCCGGAAAGAGCGGGCGGTATAGAATGTATTCCCGGCCCCTCTTCCAGTCACCTGATTGGCTGAGTGCCCTTTCCCAGGTGTGAATGCTGAATCTAGTCTCCAATGTCATATCAGTGGGTTTCACCATCAAATGAACCTGTCACTTAAAAATCACATTTCCAAAAAAACAAGCCTGGCATCAACTAGCATCAATTCAGAAAGTAGTAGCCTACTTCTGGCACCGTTAATTAGGAATGCTATCCAATCATTAATAATCTCACACCTACTGGGTCGGAACACACTCCTGGAAGGTCTCTCAGCATCACCCCAAAGCGGTACTACACCGCACGCAGCATGATTGATCAAGGACATTAGGAGGTTTGATGATATCTTCCCACACTCGGGTGGATAGCTCAGGGGCCAAGCACTCACCATGGAAGCAAGACAACGTGGAGCAAAACAGGTTCAATTCCCGGCTCCGTGCTTAGAAACCTCTAGGTATTAAGTGCGTTTATAAATAAACAATTACAATTTCTATTACATTCAGGGAACTACACTGGTTGCCAATACAACCCAAAATAATGTCCAAAACCACCTGTGCCACATTCAAGCCAGTACCAACGCAAGCAGCACCCCACCTTGCAAAACAGCAGGTCATTTCTGGGGGGAAGCAGATGGGGTGCAAAGCCAGAAGCTGCACGACTGTGACCCTGGAGGCAAGGGTAAATAGGAAAAAAGGACCTGCAAGCAGGTGTTCTCTTGTCACACACCTGCCCTGTGGAATGGCATCCCACCAGACATCAGCCAGGCACCAATACAGGGAAGAATTGAAAAGGTTGTTGTTCAGACAGTTCCTATGCTAGCTTGGGAATGCAGTGCCCCAGGATCATAGCTCCTCCCAACTCCCTCAGAGAAATACAGGTAATGATCACTCACTCTTACACATATACAATGCTCTGCTGCCTCTCTGCCAGATCTGTGCTCTATAGAAACTAAATAATGCTACACAAATACAAAATACATATTTATAAAATGGACCTGGCTCCAAGCATCAGAGATTAGTAGGTATGAGGGTAACCTGGCAAATATGACCCTGCTTATTTGGATTAAGGGAACAAAGCTCATTACGAGTAAGCGGTGTGTGAAAAAATTGTCGGTAATTGAATTACCGTCACCTTTCCCGCCGCGCCATACTACGAGTATGGCCCTGGAGTGGGGGATTTACCTCCAGCATGATGCTCGAGGTAAATCCTCCCAGTTTCTGCTGAAAATCGCCAAAATCGGCAGAATTACTGCGGTGGTAATTCTGCCAAAAGTGCCCGCCTTAGATTACAAGGAACTGTCATAAAATGGGTATTAGCTCCACCACTGCCACTTGTAATACGGCAGTAATTCCGCCATACCAAGTGGCAGTAACATTAATTTAGATTTACTGCCGGTAATGGCAAATTTACCACCGGAATACAGCCCAGCTCATAATGAGCCCTAAAGTACGTTTCTTGGGCGTAAGTGAATAGCCTAGAAATTGTAGCACAACAGTTCCTCTGGAATTATTGGACTACCCCTCATGAAAAAACACCTGAAGAAGATCCACTTTACAGTACTCCATACAACTGCTTTCGATCAGCAGTGGTGGGGTACGAAAATATTAAAAAAGATCTTGGGTGGTGGGGGCGGCGGGGGCACGCGTTTAACATCAATGTTCGACAAGGGGAAATGCTGGTTACCAGTCAGAGTATTGCCTTTGGCATTCTACTGGCAAGCTCTAAAGGGACTGGTCATTCCAATCTGCTGTCAATGTCCCTGAATCTAATATGTCCTTTTTCAGGAAATCGAGGAATCAATTCTAATCTTGGTCCTGCCGGAAGAACACAATTCCTGAACGTTTGTTTCTAGATAGGTGTTTTCTCCTAACTCAAGATGTCCGAATGATCTTGCATCAGGAATAATACAATGAGCTGGAAAGTGTTGTTGAACATTGTTTAATGATACTGAAAAACAGTGCACAACCCACTTGTGTCAAATCTGCGCCATCGTCACTCGGTTTAAAGTTGTGATGGCGACAATAACATCAGGGGCCTCCTTACCCAATGCACGTCCCCTGCCCACATGGCATATTTGTACCATGTTCACTGCTGGAGATGCACATGTGTGCTACAGAAGGGGCTGCAAGGCCACTTCTGTATTTTAAAACGCACTTTCCACGAACACTGGTGGTGCGCATTCAAATTAATGCCCCACGAGTCACATTCAAATTAATGAATACCAACTGCACGTGTGCACTCTTTATACTAAGAAAGCATGTGCACAGGCAATCTGGCCTTGAGTGAATTTGGACCAGAGGGGGACAATTGAGGACAAGTAAGTGTGGTTCGGCTGGGGGTGCAGCCATTACTGCTCCTCATTAAATTGAACAACCAGTCGTATTCTTTATTTAACTTGTAGTCTGATGCATACAGCCCACAGTTTGTATAGTAATCTCATCTCACATGTAGCCATATTGTGTTAATCAGACTGTTTTGGTAAACCATCATTTCTAGGTGTTACTGCATTTACTGTTGTGCCCCCATTTTAGGCCCTCCTCCCTCTATCCAGGTGTCCCAAATCTAGGTGCTGCTGTATTTGCGGTTGTTCCCCAGTTTTAAGCGCTTTGTCCATCGTTCTGGGCACCTCAGGTCTAGGTGTTGATGTATTTACTGCTGCGCTCCCATTGCAGGTGCTTTTTCCCTCTGTTCAGGTGTGTCAAAACTAGGTGTTACTGCACTTACTATTGTGCCCCCATTCTAGGCTCTTCTCCTTCTGTCCAGGTATGTCAAATCTGGGTGTTACTTCATTTACTGTTGTTCCCCCATTCTAGGCCCTTCTTCCTCTATACAAGTGTCCCAAGTTTAGGGGCTACTGATTTACTGTTGTGTCCCCATTCTAGGTCGAGGTGTCCCAAATCTTGGTGTTACTGCATTTGCTGCTGTGCCCCCATTTTAAAGCCCTTTCCCTCATTCCAGATACACTAGACACTGTTGCCTCAATTCTGGGCGTCTTTGCGCACTGATCAGACATCTCAAAACCTGCCCTCCCATCTACAGTAGTATCTCAATCACAGCCACCCCAGTGCCTCAACCTGCCCAGCTCTAGCCACACCCTTACACAACCATGACGATCAGCATACTGTCAAGCCAGACACACACATACTACCTAGATCCCTACCTTCCCCCACATCTTCCCGTACATAACTACCGCACTCACCCAGATTCACTCAAGCACATACTACCATTCCACATAAACCCCCCTCCCACATACAAGAGCAGCTCTCAAGCACTCCAGAATACACCCCAACCGCCCTACACCACCCACCCTTGCACCCTCATTCTCAAACCCATTACCAGACTCTCCCAGAATCATTAAATCCTGAATACACCACACCCGCCCTACACCACCCACCCTTGCACCTTAGTTTTCAAACCCATTACCACTCTCACCCAGAATCATGCCTACACACAGCACCTCTCATCACACACACACCTACTCACATATACATGGATCTCTCAAACCTTCCAGAACATACCACTTCAGGATTTCATACTTCGTCCTCGCACCCTCTTTCCCAAACCCAGTACCGCACACACCTAGAATCCCTCACATACACACCTCATCTCACCAAACACTACCCCACTCTCATACACACAGAGCTCTCAGACATTCCAATTTACACCACACCTGACCTACATCCTCCACCCTCATTCCTGAATCCACATCACAGCCCGCAAAACCTTGTCACCGCTGAGACATCCATTCAAATCCCACACATACTGACCCATCATCAAAACTCACAGCACAACATCCAACTCGCTGATGAGAGGAGTACCCTGACCCAGCATGAGTGGCCCACTGCATACCCCCCACCAGATACTACTGCTGACCCTCTTCCAAACCCTCTTCGCGCCCTTCACTGAAAACCCAAAGCATCCCATATCCTCTCAGCGTTGACCCTCCAACTCTCAGACCAGAGGGGTACTCTGGCGCCCTGCACCTTTCTCATCAAACCCTGCCCATTCCCTCCCTGTCCCCCACCTTCCCTCTCCAATTCCCCAGGCACAAGGCCTTCACCCTCCCAAAGCATCCGACTGCCGAACATTCAATTCTCAGACTAGAAGAGCTCTCTGGTACTCCAAAAAACTTGGCCCCCTTCACCAGCTCAACCCTTGCGCCTACTTTTGGTAACACACCCTTCACCTCTCTCGCCACGCACCTGGCCCTCACCCCCTAAGCTACAAACCCAGAGACCACCACACATCGGCCTCAGCCCATCTCTCACTCGAGGGGAGGCTCCCCTCAGCCCAACTGCTTCTCCTGTCCTCCAGCACCCTCCAAACAGACACCCTCCCTCACACACATTCTCGACATGTCCCACACCCAACCCAGCGGAATCCTGGGTGTGCTATGTCAGCTTACACCCAACCCCTCCCCTATCCGGTGATACCTCCACCTCCCGCGCCCTGACCACACCTTCCTTGGCCAGCATTGCCCACCTACCTACCACCATCTACATCACACCAACCACCCCCAAAAGGGGTGCACAAAACTCTGAGGTGGACGATGACCCTTGCCCTCATCTCTGTATGCCTCACAGGCCCTGCACCTCTCGCTTCACCTCCCCTCTGCTACCCCCACTACCACATCACCTCTACCAGCCCTGCCTCCCACCACTCCTTAAAGGCAGCGTCCCCCTTCTCCTTCAACCCTCATCCTCTCCCCCTTTCCCAGCCCACGTTACCATCCCATAACAACACCTAGCCAGACACCTCTGATCTACCCACCACCACGCCTCAACCCTTCGAACCTTTTGCTACCATCCGAACCGCTCATCACATGCCACTACTGAGTCAAAGCACTGTGACCGCCCGCCCTCTCTTCCCAGTGGAAACTAACCCGTGACTGTCTAACCACCCACTACAGTATCCCGCCAACCACGTCCGCCCTATTGCACTGGCCTTCCCAACCAACCCTCTCCCCAACACCAACACCAACCTTTTGATGACCCTGACCATCCCAGCCTGGCCAACACCAGACATCAGGGAAAACACCACCCCCACTACCTCTCACAAAGTCACCTGCCTCCTCTTCAATGCCCACTCAGTAGCCAAGGATAAACACAGCATCGATGATCTCCTAACCTCCGAGAACCCCGATCATATCTTCATCACTGAAACCTGGTTCTCGGACGACCTCAAACCTATCGCTCACGAAACATTCCCACCTGACTACTCACTCATCAACCACAACAGACCTTCTAGAGGTGACGAAATCGCCTTCCTGCACAAACCTCACATTTCTATTACCTCCACTGAAACACAACCCAGCACAGCTAACTGCAAATCCCTCCTAGTCAAACTGTCTCTCTTGCCTACTCTCTCACACAGCGTCCTACTCTCCTGCAGGACCCCGGGCTATGACAGACACATCGCCAACAGCCTATGCAATTCACTGTCAGCCATTCTAGTCAACCACCCGGCACTCAACCTACTGGGAGGCTTTAACATCTGGTTCAACCTCCCCAACAACTTCCTGACTCTACCCCTGATCAACAGCCTAGAGGCACTCAACCTCACCAAGCATATCAGAGGACCAACACATACTGTTGACCACATCCTCAATGCCATTTTCTGCTCTTCTGACCTCATCTCAAAGTCTACCCTCAACCCCTCGTCTGGACAGACCAATATGCCATACCTTTCTCCATCCTCACAACTCCGCCACCACCCAAGCCATCCTCTACCCCTACATCACAGTTCAAGTCCTGGAACAAGGTCAAGGTACTACCAGACCTAGCTGAGGCACTGCTAAGCACCCTCCCGTCACTCCCGACCACAGCTAGACACTTACCTATAGAAACTCCCTTGAGCAGAAAGGGTGACCTTCCAGAACGCTGCAAAGCAAATCAGTACTCGCCCACCACCACAGAAACTACAAATCACATATCCAAAAGGCCATTAAAGCATATTATAATAAAATGATCCTGAACTAGTCTAGCGGCGGCAAAGAGCTCCACAGGATCATCACAGAAATACTGAACCCGCCCTGCACCACAGCCCCGACTGCTTCCTTACAAACTCTCTGAACACTTAGACAATGCAGCCCTAGACAAGGCGGCCACCCTCAACGCTAAACTCTCCCTCTTGTCCACCCACTCTACACCTGCTCTACCAGACCGAACCTCCCTCCTGAGAACCCTTTTTTCTGCTATTTCAACCCTATCTCGAACAAGGAGTTAGCAAAACTATTATCCATTAGCCGACCCTCCGACTCACTCCACGGTCCATTCTCAAAGACTCCCTCACCTCTGGCAAATTCCCAGAGTCCTTCAAAACTGTGCATATCAAACCTCTGCTTAAACAAGCATCCCTCGACCAGCTACTACCATTAAACTACAGGCCAATCTCCAATACCAGATTCCTGGCAAAACTCATCGACCGCACTGCTATCTCACAGCTCAATGGTTCAGTGGAATCTAACAATCTCCTAGACCCCGTGCAATCAGGCTTCCATCCGTGCCACAGAACAGAAACCACGCTAATCTCTATCTGGGATGACCTCAAAGTGATAGCAGACTCAGAAGAATGTAAAGCTCTTATTCTTCTTGACCTCTCAACAGTGTCTGACACCATCAACCACATGATCCTCCTTGACAGACTGGACTCCTTAGGAATAGGTGATTCAGCCCTCTCCTGGATCGCCTCATTCCTCTCTAGTAGACAGCAAATCACCCATCTCTCGCCATTTCTCTCCGCTGAACGCCCAGTAAAGACAGGAGTACCCCAAGATGCCAGCCTCTCTCCCCTTCTCTTTAACCTTTACTTGACAACCCTGCCCAGGATCATGCGCTCACACATCCTCATTTGATATAACATTTGACACTCAAATCATCCTGTGAATTCCTAAATCGACCACCTACGCAAGCCCTGACCTTGCAGCATGTCTCTCAGACATTGACTGCTAGATGGCGACTAACCATCTCCTTCTGAACCCAGGTAAAATCGAGATGTTGGTATGCGGAAAATCTGCTCTATTCCCCGAACCGACTACCTGGATACCCTCACTCAGCCTCCTCCACCGCGCAACCACCACCACTGTCAAAACCCTTGGCTGCACATTGGACTCAGACCAAACTCTGTCTCACCACATCAACAATACATCCAACCCCTTTCATTTCCACCTTAGGCTCCTGAAGCGTATCTTCCCTTACCTACCCGAAAAGACTGGCTGCAATTATGTTCATTGTCATCCAGACTTGACTATGCAAGCTCACTATACCTGGGTGTACTGGCCTACCAGTTAAACAAACTCCAAAGAGTACAAAACCCGGCTGCCAGACTGCTTCTCGCATTGGGATGAAGGAACCACATCTCACTGACCCTCCACACTCTACACTGGCTCCCAATTAGACGCAGGGTCACCTTCAAATTCCTACAAGAAAAGATCATGCCTTACCACCTGACACGCACCCTTAGGTCAAGCACTGCCCTCCTGCTAGTGGTCCCCACCTCCAATTCGGCCAGCATCAGAGGGTCAGCCTACTCAAACCTGGCGGGAACTTTGTGGAACTCACTGCCTCCCCGCATTAGACACAGTGAAGACTACATGGCTTTCCGGAAGGCACTCAAAACCTGTCTCTTCTCCTAAAAACACATAAGGGAATGCAGTGAATCACCCGACCTACCACCACGACCGACACCTGGCATGACACCACTCTGGTTACGCACCCTGTCATAGACCCTCAGGCCTGACAATATCAAACGCCACTACCTGGAGCCTTTGCCCAAACTTGAAACCTGAATTTTAGTGGCACCCATGTACTTAACGGAATTTGTTCATCACCTCATCTGCAGGAAATCCATGCACTCTGAGGCCTAGAGTTATCTATCGCCATTAATCAGGGCCAATTGTTCCAGACTCATAACCAAAGCACCAATAACACTCATGAGCTTGATCAAGGCTATGCAATCAGTGGCACATGGCTGCTAATCCTACACATCTGGAAATCAAAGAACAGAACTGCTGTCTAGCAATTATTCTGCTAATCACACCTACCAGTGAATGTATACAGAGGAACTACCTACCGGTAATTTATCTAGCAGAACTAGCAACCCAAGCACTAATAGCACTGATGAACTTGATCATTGCCCGTTCAATTACGCACTATGAGCTTAGTCCAGGAAATGCCATTGCTTGCTAATCCTACACATCTCGAAATCCCAGATGAGATTTATATAGCAAGAAACACTCTAGCACTTATTCTTTGCTAATCCCAACTATCAGGGATTCCATTCAGCAGAACTGCCAACCAAGGACATTGCTAGCAACTATACGGTAACAACACGAGATTTGGGCCAAAACAATCGGACCGAACAAGAAACAGGTAGATACCACCCCCTCGACAGGCACTGGAAGCCCAACAGGATACTAGGTTCCCTGGGAAAACACACAGACACTTAAACACACCACTATGCCAACTCTTGCCTCTGCACCAACAAACTATAGAATGTATCTACACCCTAGCTTTAGAATTCAGCTATACCCATAGGAATCGGACTAGCTGCACTCATAACGTCATTCCCAAACACCAGCGCTGCCAGAAAGCAGATATCCAAGTCCATTAGTCTTGCTGAACACATTCTACTGACCTTACACAACCACTGAATCATACCTAGCACCAGTATGCAGCTACACACCACCTATTGCACATTGGCTGCACACATACCGAGTGTACCCAAGCACATTTTACTATATGACTCTGTCTACTAACCGGGGATGCGGAGGATGTTGAACTCACAGCGCTTTGGAATCATACCATGGTAAACGGTGCTATACAAATGCCCAATAACATAACATAACATGTAGTGCACCTCCTCAGTGGCTATCTAGAAAGGCGAAGGGAGGGTCCCACAACAAAAATTGTGCTAGTGCAATAAAAGTACTGAAGCAACACATATTTGCACCGGTTCAATTGTTTGCACTGGTGAAAACATTGTAAAGCTCTAGAGCAGAGGTTTATGGAATATAGGCACTATGAGGGATTTGTGTTAACTAGAGTGCCAGCCAGGGCTAGGGGAATCAGGATGTTTTGTCTGTGATCGGGTACTTGTTGCAGTTGAGTTTAGGCTTAGGTGGCCCAGAAAGGGCCCTGGGCACCTTTCACAATTTCGGGAAGGCAGTTTAGCTCTGTAACATAAAATACTGTAGGGCAGCTCTGGGCAGGTCACCTTTAAACTCCCAGTGAGGGCGAGTGCAATCACGAGGGGAGGTATGCCTGCGCAGGGACCATCTAGGACCCTTGTAACTCTGCTGCTGTTTGTTGCCGTCTTGATCGTATGTGGTTCATTAGCTTAATGTGCTTTGGAACATTCCTGCTGAAACTGCATCCCCTTTCACTACAAACATGAGTACGGTCTATGTTTACTGGCAGCGCTTAGGTGTCCTCTGGTCACCCACTCACAAATCCTCTTGATGGATGACATCCATGTCCTTCTCATTGGCATCCTTTCTCCCAATTCCTACTGAGTGATGGGTGGCCACATTAAAATTGAGGTTTGCCCTTCCTTGCTGTACCTTCTGGTGATCTTGATGTTTGTTGCATTTTAATTGGTCCACGTTTCTCTCTCGCACAGTAAATGTTTGCACGTGCACAGAGTCGAAGCAGTGCGTTGAAGAGAAAAAAGAAGATGACTTTCCATGGATACCCACGATCATTGGCATTGTGTTTGGGGTGCTGGCATTGATTGGTAAGTACCAATGTCCAAGGCTTAGTTTCCTGAATTTAAAGTTCCATGTATGTATATCACGTGTCAGAAGAAACAAACATGTTACTTCAAACAATATCTTTCATTTTTAAACAGCAAATGTAAGTGTACATGCTTATGACAACACTTTGATAACCCTACTACATAGTCTAGAATGAGTGCATTGTTCAATTACAGACAGCACTGAGGGAGCTGCTGGTCACCTGACCAGGCCCTACCAATCAGCAGTTGCACCCACCACTATTTTCCTGCTTTTCCAGCAGCTACACAAGGGCTCCAGGCCAACATCAGTCAGACAGCAATGAGAATGCTTCTGGTCACCTGGCCAGGCTCTGCCACTCAGCAGTTCCACCTGTGATGCTGGAAATGCATTGGAGGTACAAGGCCTCCTTGTCCTTGTCCTATGCCTTCTTATTCTGTGTGTTCTGCTTATTTTCTGCACATGCATCCAGTTTGGACCCCTGGCAATGCAGCTCTTCATTTTGTTCTTAGTGAAACGTGCCCCTGGGGTACCCTTGGTGCACCAATTTGTAGGGGTAAGACCCTGTACCCCTAGTGTAGGCTTTTAGGCCCATGTGCGTTGCCCACAGAGCAGGGAATGGGCTGGTGACAGCTACATGCTGATGTGACAGTGACTCTAGGCATCCTCCATTTTTGGGATGCCCAAGCACTACGATAGGAATCATTGAATTCCTACACAAAGGCAAGATGGCCACAGGTGGCCTCATGGTTTCCTTTGCCTCGCACCCTTGTTTCTCAAAGTCCTGAGAAGCCCCAGCTCTGTTCCCTTCCCCTGAATGGTTGTTGGGTAGAAGAACCATTTATTCCCTGGAACCGCCTGATGCCAGACTGGCTGGAGCCTTCCCAGGGGCTGCTTATTGCAGGTACACCCTTGGGATGGAGCCTACCTGAATGGAGTGAGTAGTCAATTCTGTGTTGTGGGTGTCTGGTTTTGGTTGTGTGACATAATGCCTGTGCCAGTGTGATGTCCACATGATCCTTGTCACATGGACAAGATAATAAACGGAAGCGCGAGCCCACCGAAAGGCAGTTTGCGCTCTAACGGCCACACCACATCTGATGTCTTTTTCTTTATGCACTGCGCGCTAGGCCTAATTACGTTAGCTATGCAGGCCCTGCCCCCCAGCCTTCTGATGAGACATCACAGCCAGCAGTGACTGAAACTGGAATGAATGCAGTGTGGTGCACCAAAAGGTTGGGGAGTAGTCCCCAATCCATATTCTGTGTTGTGGGTGTCTGGTTTCTGGTGAATAGCCTGAATGCCTGTGATGCTGATTGGGTGCTGCCTGCATGAATGCACTTGTGTGTAATTGGCTGGCTGAGCCTGGCTCAGCGTCAGTGAATGGGAAGAGTTTTGGTATAACAGGGGACCTCCCACTCACCTCCTTGTCAGGAGCTGTAACAAGAAAACTGAAGCAGAAGCAGAAGCTGAAGTCATCTTAAGCTTGCATCCTGGAGTCCAGCTAAGAAATATGTGGCTGCAAATCTTCAAGCGATCCAAAAGCTGCTGTGCTGACTCAAGGACTGAACCAGAGAGGACCTGGATAGGTGACCTCTTCCCGAGCTACGAGGGAACATCTTGCAACTGCTGCTCTTCACCAGAAGTGTCCTGGAAGCCAGTCCTGTGTGCCTGCCACCCGGAGAAGGGATCTTTGTGAGTCCAGAAAAGGAGTGCCTGAACCTCTTGAAGTCAAGAAGTTCATTTGTGTTGCCCAGGGTCTGGAAGAGTGTCTGTGACTGCTGGAAGCAGGTTTCTGACTATCGTCCAGAAGAGGCAGTACCCTGGCATAGTGCTGCTTGATACCTAGAGCTGTGAAATTCCAAATCATTGAAGAATCCTTTAAGGGGCATCCCTGCCATGACATCTGCCCACTTGTCCATGCTGGAGAAGGTCCAGTGTAGCTGTCTGCAGTGGAGTGGTGTAGGGCAACTCTCAGCAATCAGATCGAGAAAATACAATCCACTAGGGAAAAAGGCTAGGTGCACTACATCCTACATAATAACGTCTCCCTGTGTGATTTCCCACTCCTGACTGTTATGCCCACCCATGACACCTCCTCCTCCCCCTATACCGGCCCATGGTCATTTCCATTATTTTAGTATATTTTTCTCAATCTGAATCGTCTAGGAGGGGCGGTGGTCTGAACCTGCATGCCAACAGTGTCTACTGATGGGTTACCTGCCACCAAAATCCGAAGAAGACGTCCTGAGTGTCCAGACTTGGTGAGGTTCAGCAGTCCAGTCTGGTGGTTGTGTCGAGGTTGCCAGAAGCCATCCTGTCATCTTTGTTGCAGCAAAAACAGCTACCCGCCTACACATGTACTAGGTCTGTCTAGTTGCAGAAAGTGCTATCTTTCATGTCAATCAATTAATGAAGACAGAAAAAATAGAGATATACATATTTTAATTTATAAATACAAAACACTCAAAAAAGCTTTTATATTAAAAAAGACAAAAATGCATTTTGTTTACACATAACATCGCATAAAAAAACATTTAGTGAAAGTCAGTGTTTAAAGCAACCAAGACATTTCTTTAAACTTAACACAATCATCATGTTTTTACGATGTCGTGAGGTTAGTAAGGGTGTGAGGTGAACATATTACTATTTCATATATCCTCGACTCATAGTTAACTAGGGATGTAACGGTATAACGGTATACCGTTAAAGATACCGTGAACCACTTAACTGAACAATAATAACCGTCACATTGTTTATACCGTTATACCGTTAAGTGTGCTTTTCAGTCTGATTTGTAAAGGCTGCAGTAAGCAAGTGCTGAGCAGACTTGGTCTTGCACTGTTGGATCTGCCGTCTGCCAAGTAGTTTCAGTTGGAGCAGTTTTTAATGCCATTCCATAAACCACATGTGCCTGACACAAAATCAATATGTTAGCAATAGGAAGAATATATACAGTGCCAAGAAGGAAAAGGGTTTACTTTGGGGTTTATATATTTATAATGGATAATGTTCTCTAAATATATGGCAATGGGGGATTTCCCTGGTTCTATCATTGAATTTACATATAATAAGTCACACTGCGAAATTCACTCATCTGTCGGTATTCCCTGCTGCCATACCAAAGGGTAACATGTCTGATTTCTGAAAACCTTTTGGCCCGCAAGTAAACTAAAGGCTGTAACGTAAAGAGTGCGTGCGTGCGTGTGTGTGCTCAAGCGTATACTACCATCAGCCTCCATTAATCTGTGCCATGCAGGTTATCAAGATGGCAACATGTTCATCTTCACCAGTAGCCAGCAGGGGTGCAAAAAGTCTAAATGACCACTTAAGAAAAGCTATTTAGTTTGCTTTGCCAGTTGCAGCAGGGCCCCCTCCCCCTCTCCACACGTGTGTTTGTGTTTGGTGGAAGCAAGTAATTTCAGTGGAAAGTATGTTGACAAGCCCAATTCTGGCCCTGGGTGCATGGTTTTGTTTGTGATGATAAATCTGTCAATGTATGACCTTTTAGAAAATATTTGTTAAGATTAGTTAACTCCACTATACCGCGATAACCATGATATACCGTCATTGCGCAAGAAGGTCATCATACCGTCATAAAACTAATACCGTGACACCCCTATAGTTAACTTGTCCTTGACTCTGTCGACACAGAAAAATGTGTTTCTGGCTGCTAGCAACAGTTGTTAGAAGAAAAATACTCTATATCCAAATAAAAATGCTATAAAATGTGTGCTGGACCCGTCTTCAGGACGTTGTATGTTGACACCAGGAGTTGGATATCAAAGGTAACTCATTGGTTGCAATCTAAAAACCAAAACGAAAGGCCGTATTGGTAACATGATAAAAGCCCAAATGGGGGTGTCGTATCTCTATTAGTATGCACATGAAACAATTTCCACTAACCTTTTAATTGCTTAATTAATCGTGTGTGGCCTCAGGTGGAGTAAGAATGTGGGCGGTTTTCAATTGCCCAAACGATGGATCTTCACAGTCGTGAGAACTGGAAAAATTATAATAATAAATGAGCCTTGAGTGCTTATATTTGCAATTTCTTTTAACACGACTTAATTCGTTTTGCAGAGAATTTTCTTAATAATTGTTACTCTGTAGCATCATAGCAGAGGAAAGCCCTCTGTTTATTTAAAAAAAAAAACGGAATGAAACCGCAGGGTTGTTTGTCATCATTTTTTAATCTCACAGTGGGACCCGTAGGATGGTGCCCCGAATACATTTTTCTTAAACCTATATTATTTCTGCTCGAAACTAAATATACTTTTTGAAAACAATCAGTCAATTGTAATTAGATGAATGGATTCCTTCAGGGAAATTAAAATTTGCTCTTGCGTTGTCTTCGGCAGCCGCGAGTGTGGCTTGCCTTGTCAAAGTGTTTAGCAGTCTGGTGCTTGCCCAATCTATAGATATAAATGCTGAGATTTAGCGACCTGGAAATATCGGTGAAACCTGTGTATAAATGTTTTCTCTTGCACGAACGTTTGTGCGCTTACCTTTGCAATGTGTTCTTAATCGTGGCTCTCTCACATCCACGCTATCTACTCCTCACAGCGACCTCAAACTATAGTTGCCGGATATAACCGCAATAGCATGCGGAACACTAGACCTTGTGTAAGGTAACAGCATAGTTCGTTGCGCCCGCCATCTTGAAATAAAAAATGGCGTACGCAACTTATGGATTGTATCTTTGATCTTATAACTTTGAAAAAAACTGAAGTTTTCTATAGGTTGAGAGATTTTTAACACTGCCCATAGTTTATTTTAACATGTTTATGTTTTTAATATGGACCATATGAATATTTTGACATCAATGATAGTGAGTGCGAACAATAGAATTTTGAATTTTTCTTATTCCGCTGAAGTGAAAGTCAAATCAATCATCTGAACATGTTAAAGAAAGACCTTACTAAGAGGGGTGCAAAGATTATCCTCGGATGTTTTTCAGAGGAGAGAGAATCAAAATGTGCAAATTGAGAATAACTTCAAACATGGTTCACCAGGTTCAGTTTTGTAATGCTAGGCATGCCAGCCAGACCAGCACGTTTTGCTGTGCCTGCATCCTGTGTTTGTGCCAAGAATACTTAGTGTGCAGTTTTTCGCCATCATTTTCGGTCTTATTGATGGAATAAATAAGTAGGTTCCAGTAGAAGGGTCAAAGACATAGTGAGATGCAAAAGTAATTTGTGAAGAAACAGACTCCATCCCAATATTGAAACAGGCCTGGACAGTATTAAGATTGTAAATCCATTTTTGTTCCTGTTGTCTTAACTTGCGATCTCGGTCACCTCCCCATAAGTGGGCTGGCACTGTTTGAATTATGAACCACTCTATATCTTCTGCACTCTATATTTTTGGCTTTGTCAAAATGGGCTACTAATATTATCAAGCACAAGCTTTTAACACACGAACGATGTTCGCAGATCCTTTGCTTGATAGGTCTCTTTGTCTTGCCAATATATAGTAGCCCATATGGGCATGTGATGGCATAAATTGCCATGGTGTATTGCAATTCGTGAAGCTTTTTAGATGCCAAGTAAGGCCGTTTAAATTAACGGTTTTTAAATTCTTTGTCAAGCGACATACTGAGCAGTTCCCACATTTAAAGTGCCCACTGACTGATGGAAGATGCCATAATGTTGTCTGTTTCGAGTCAGGTGTCTTCAAAACTTTGTACGTGTGTACCAATTTATCACGTAAATTGGGCATACGTTTAAATGCAAAACGTGGTTTTTGCAAGCGAAGTCATCAGTTTGGATTAAGGGCCAGTTCTTCAATATGCAACGACGGAGGTCACTGCTAATTGAGGAGTAGAAACACATGTGATTTTGTCCTCTTGGACTCTGTATTGTTTCTCCAAGCACTGGTCTCTATTGGTGTTGCGTGCCCTTTCCATCGATCGTTGGATGATATATTGCGGGTATCCCCGTTCTTTGAGTCTCAGTGACAGATTTTTACTAATTCTGTCAAAATCTTCCTTTGTTGAACAATTGCGCCTAATATGCAAAAATTAGCCAAAGGGAAGGTTTTCTTGCAATGATTGCGGATGGAAACTTTTAAACGACAGCAATTTGTTCTTGTCTGTTGGCTTCCTATATAGAGTAGCACTTAAATTGCCCGTAGGTGTTTTATAGATCTCTAGATCTAAAAAGGCTATTTTTCTGTGGTCTAAATTCATGGTGAACTTTATGCATGGATCTTGTAGATTAAGCCACTCAAGGAATTCTGTTAAAGTTGTTTCACTGCCATGCCACAAAAGGAACACATCGGGCCTCATTAGGACCCAGGCGGTAAGGGGTTTACGGCGGCGTAAACAGCGCCGACCCTTACCGCCTGATTCCGAGGTCCCTTAGCGCCATGGAGGATTTAACACCTGCTTTTAGCAGGTGTTAAAATCCATGGCGCTAAGGGACCATGTTGTTAATTACGCCACCGTAATTTACGGTGGCGTAATTAACGCCTTCCCTACTCCCATTATGCCCTATGGGTCAAAAATGGGAATGGGGAAGGGTAAATGGGTTAATGGGGACTTACCGCCCCGCCAACCTCGGAATGGGGCGGTAAGTCCGCCAACCACCATGGCGTAAACGTAGTTTACGCCATGGCGGTAAAGGTACGGCCCAGGCGGTAACTTACCGCCTGGGTCGTAATGAGGCCCATCATCTATATAACGATGCCAAGCTTTGATTTGCATTTTAATGGGATTATTTTCATGGTACACAGATTTTAATTCTAGATTGTCCATGAATAAATTCGCTAGATCGGGGCAAAGGTCGCACCCATGCTTGTCCCATGTAGCTGTTGGTAAAATATGTCTTACCATGAAAAAATTGTTGACCAATGCTAATCTAATGCATTCACATATAAACTCCGAAGGAACTGTTTTATCTCCTCGATTCCACATCTCATGTGACCAAAATATCACTCGGATCAGTTACAATATTGTTGACAATTTTAATCAGGTTGGTAGTATCCTGGATATATGACCTCACTTTTAACACAAAAGGTCTGAGGAACGTGTCCGTGTAAATGGACAATGGTTCGAGTAGAGAACCAATCGCAGCTGCAATGGGGCGCCCTGGTGGATTAATGGTGTCTTTATGTATTTTAGGGAGGAAGTACAAAGCGGGAATAGTGGGCTGGCTTTTTATGAGGAAGGCCTTTTCATCCTCATCTATCCAGCCTTCATTAAATGCAAGTGACAAAAGACTGCTAATTTCATCCGGTATGGTGTTGGTTGGATTCCCCGGAAGCTGTCTGTAGAACTTTTTATTTTCCAGTTGTTTATTGACTTCAGTTTTGTATTGCTGAGTGTCCCATAATACTTCTTCTCCACCTTTATCCGCTGGTTTAATAACGAATAAATCGTTAGTTTCTAAACCAGTGAGAGCTAATTTTTCTTCGTTAGAGAGATTGTTAATACATCTATTTTTTGTTTTCACAAGTATTTTCATCTCTCAAAGCACTTTGTTCTCAAAACTAATGATCTCAGGAGAGATCATAGATGACAGCGGTATAAAGGAGGATGGTGGTTTGAAGCCTGTGGCACTTGGTATTTTTTGAACTGTAGGATCTTTATCACGAAAAAAATATTTTAGTCTTACAATGCGAAAAAAGTTATGCATCTCAATTTCGGTTTGAAACAAGTCGGCACTGTTGGTTGGCACAAAGGACAGGCCTTTACTCAAAAGGCTGATTTCAATTGGAGTCAAAATATGTTGGCTTAGATTAAAAATCAGGATCCCCAATGTTGGAATGACCAGGTCTGGGGGGTGGTTGCCACTGGCCTGTGCGCATCCTGTGGTTGCCCGGCTGTTGCGTTTTGCCCTGTTTGCCCCGTCCTTGAAAAAACTGGCCTTGTGAGGGGTTTCCTCCTCTGTTGTTGGGAGCATTATTCACAGAGCCTGAATCACTGCTGTTGCTTGAATTCGAAAAGGAGACACATTTTTTATAATGTCTCGGCCAATTCGGGCCTCATGGCGGGCCTTGGTTGGTGTTCATTGATTGATAAAACCCAGGTACTAAGTATGGGTAAGTGATCTCTTCCTTATAATTTTGTATATCTTTTTTTAGTTTCCACATTTTTTTGTCTATGGTGAACGTTTTGAATTTCATCATTTCCTCTTGTAGTTTTTCAAGCAGTGTTTTAGTCTCTGGAATGATAGATTCGTCCTGAATCTTTTTTTCTAGGATGGCTAAATCTTCTTTTTGTTGTTTTGCCTCCTCTTCTGCCGTGGAAATAACTAGAACTACCCAATCCCTAGAGCATTTGTTGCCCACACCACTGAAACCCACCATAAATTTCGGGTTATCTAAAAAAAGGAATGTTTTTGACCTGAAGGCCCTCTGGGATAACTCCCGCATTTAGATATTCAACCATTAGTTGACCATGAGACTCAGTTCGAATGAGTTTCTTTTTCTTTTGTGTTAGCAGGTCTAAATCGTTGGTGGTTGGGGGTGGTGCAGCATTTGCACTGGGTGTGGGTGCATCTAGTATCGACGGTAGGTCCCAAACATTTTTATATTCATCGTCGGTGAATGATACAATATTTACATTCTCCATTTTCAATTATTTTAGGCTCTATCAACCAAAGGGGTTGTCCAAATATAGTAAACAAAACAGTTAGAGCTCAGGAGTCCTCTTTTTTAGGGGGGCTGTGCGGCAGAGGACAAATAGTAACGTGTATATAGAAAATGCCACAAAAACAGCTACCCGCCTACACACATACTGGGTGTGTCTAGTTGTTGTGCTGTCTTTCATGTCAATCAATTAATGAAGACAGACAAAATAGAGATATACATATTTTAATTTATAAATACAAAAAACTCAAAAAAGTATTTTATATTAAAAAAGACAAAAATACATTTGGTTTACACATAACATCACATAAAAAAACATTTATTGAAAGTCAATGTTTGAACCAACCAAAACATTTCTTTAAACTTAACACAATCATCATGTTTTTACGATGTCGTGAGGTTAGTAAGGGTGTGAGGTGAACATATTACTATTTCATATATCCTCGACTCATAGTTAACTTGTCCTTTGACAAGACAAGCGGAAGCTACACTCGCGGCTGCCGAAGACAACGCAAGAGCAAATTTTATTTTGCCTGAAGGTATCCATTCATCTAATTACAATTGACTGATTGTTTTCAAAAAGTATATTTAGTTTCGAGCAGAAATAATATAGGTTTGAGAAAAATGTATCCGGGGCACCATCCGACGGGTCCCACTGTGAGATTCAAAAATGATGACAAATAACCCTCAGGGTTCATTCCGGGTTTTAAAAAAAATAAACAGAGGGCTTTCCTCTGCTATGATGCTACAGAGTAACGATTATAAAAAAAAAATCTCTGCAAAACGAATTAAGTTGTGTTAAAACAAATTGCAAATATAAGCACTCAAGGCTCATTTATTATTATATTTTTTCCACTTCTGACGAATGTAAGGATCCACAGTTTGGGCAATAGAAAACCGCCCACATTCTTACTCCACCTGAGGCCACACACGTCAATTAAGCAATTAAAAGGTTAGTGGAAATTGTTGCATGTGCAAACTAATAGAGATAGGGCACCCCCATTTGGGCTTTTATCATGTTAACAATACGGCTTTTCGTTATGGTTTTTAGATTGCCATAAGTGAAGGCCATCAACCAATGAGTTACCTTTGATATCCAACTCCTGGTGTCAACATACAACGTCCTAAAGACGGGTCCAGCACACATCTTATAGCATTTTTATTTGGCTATAGAGTGTTTTTCTTCTAACAACTGTTGCTAGCACCCAGAAACACATTTTTCTGTGTCGACAGAGTCAAGGACAAGTTAACTATGAGTCGAGGATATATGAAATAGTAATATGTTCACCTCACACCCTTACTAACCTCACGACATCGTAAAAACATGATGATTGTGTTAAGTTTAAAGAAATGTCTTGGTTGGTTTAAACATTGACTTTCACTAAATGTTTTTTATGTGATGTTATGTATAAACAAAATGCATTTTTGTCTTTTTTAATATAAAAACTTTTTTGAGTGTTTTGTATATATAAATTAAAATATGTATATCTCTATTTTTTCTGTCTTCATTAATTGAGTGACATGAAAGATAGAACTTTCTGCAACTAGACACACCTAGTACCTGTGTAAGCGGGTAGCTGTTTTTGTGGCATTTTCTATATACACGTTACTATTTGTCCTCTGCCGCACAGCCCCCTAAAAAAGAGGACTCCACAGCTCTAAGTGTTTTTTTTACTACTGTTTACTATCTGTGTTGCAGCTGCAGCAACGAATAACTGAAGGCGGTAAACCGCGGAATCGCAAAACCCGACACCTAATTCTGCCACTGCTCCCATCACCAACAAAAATCATGCAAGGCCACCCAGGGTCTTATCTTCTTCAGCCAGGCCTTGCCGTGGTCCACAGCAAGTTTCATCTTCCTGGGACATACACAGCCGGAGTAACGACACTCCAACGGAGACCACAGCAAAGTCAGAACGTGCTGCCTTTCCGACCCTGCTTGGTTCCTATCTTCTTCTCACCACTGACATCCTTGAGGGGTCTCTTAGAGTAAGGCCAAGAAACTCCACCACTTCGCCAGCCAAGGCACCCAAGGTACTGTGACGAGGAAGAGCATCTTCCATCATCAGGATTCATCCAGGGGTCCCAGATTCGTCTTGGATCCTGTTCTCCTGTGGCTCCCCATGTATTTTGGGGCTAGTGGGTCCTATAGAAAAAGAAGCAGCGCATTATTGAACGTATTTGGATAATAATATACAAGATAAAGTACACCTTAATTTTTTTTTTCCCTTACAGGTTTCCCAGGTGGGGGCGTCCTCACACAGTATTGCCTATCTACTTTAAGGAAAACATTCTGCCAATGTTCCTAATCTGACCTGCCTTTCTACAGTAATGACTATGCCAATGTCCTATGCTTTATGATTCCTATGCTTTTTATTAACTGTCAGCAGTTGGTGTATTCTAAATTGAGTCTAAAGTGTATTGTGGTACCACATAGATGTGTATATACTTACTATGATTGGGATAGTGTTGTCTGAGTACATGTGGGTTATTTATTGATGTATATATTTACTTGAACCTTATTTCATATACGAGAACTGAGTTATAACATAACATAGTGTATGGACATTCCTTTGTGAGGGACTTGAAGATTCACTGTACTTAAGAACCAGCCTGCATCAGCTCCCTTGAGTCTCAGCCTTGGGTGCTAGTCCATTGCTACCATATAGAGAACCTTAGCTGGGGTGCTCTGTGCCTCTACCTCAAATATATAGGTGGCGGAAATACAGATATCCCCCTCCTGTCTTTACACCACCCAACATCAGTTTCCCGTCTTTCCAGTGGCTAGATAAGGGCTCCAGGCCAGCTTCATTCAGACAGCACTGAGGAGGCTACTGGTCAAGTGGCCAAGCCCTGCCACTCACCAGCACCACACACCACCTTGCTGGCACTACATAAGGACTCCACTCCAGGCCAACTCCAAACAGATACCATTGAGGTGGCTGCTAATCATGGGACCACGCACTGCCACTCACCTGCACTGCCCAACACCAGTTTCCCATCTTCCCGGTGGCTACATAAGTACACCAGGCCAGCTCCAAGCAGACTGCATTACGTAGACTGCTAGACACATGGCCAGGTCCTGCCACTGAGCTGCTCCTCCCACCACCTATTTCACACATCTTCTTTAGGCACCTCATGCCCAGCGTCCTCAGCAAAGGACATACAAAGACAAGCACCTCATCTGTGTGTGTCTGTTCAGGCATGATAGGGCTAAGGGCCAGAACCACTATCCGCATTTTACCTACAAAGTAGTTGCTACACAACTACTTGCCAAAAGACATCTCCATGTTCCTCCCTCCACCACCCATCCTCAAACTATCTGGGGTTCGAACGGGCAAGCACCCTGGGCAGACCCATCAATTTACCCTAACTACCCTAAAGAACCTCACCGATACCCATCCAACACCCACAGACCATGTGCACATGCCCCTAATGTGGATTAATGCTCGCTCAGCAGTCACTCACACCACTGAGATTCCCATCCTCTTCTTGTACAACAACCTCGAAGCCCTCTTCATCAGCAAAACATGGTTCACCTCATCCACCCACCGTGTTTCCTCCTACGCCCTGGCTACTGTATCCAACATGACGATCAGCCAGGAAGGGCAGGAGGCAGAGTGGCAAACATTCACATGAGTGATCTCCAAAATCCCCTCTTCCACAACAAGCTTCACCGAATCACTCCCCTCTGCCAAACTAGTACACAATAATAATTTATTTCTCTGAGATTTTAATGTCCCTGAGTCTCACGCAGATAACCACACTCAAAATGTGTTATTTGCACTGACCAACACCATAGACCTTAAGCAATTTGCACTCTCCCCCTTGCACAACAAAGGCAACACTCTAGATCTAGTTTTTACATCATCTCCCTCCTCACTGGCACAGACCCTCTGCTTGGAAACTGGCGGTCACTCATGCCCCACTAAAAAACAGCCATGCTAAGAGCAAACCACTCACTCATTGCTACACCCTCAAACTCACCTCCAACAAACGCTCAATCAGAGCCCTAGAGAAACAGTGGTACAAAAGCCGTAACCCAGGAAATATCACCAGCCTCAAATCTCTCTGTGCCAGCCGTAGGATTATGATCCTCAAGATCAAAACTGCTTATTAATCCACCACTATCGTGGCAGCCTCAAACAGGACATTAGCCCTATTCATAGTATTAAAGCATTGTACCAAGCCCTCACCCAACCCTGATGTGCCAGCAACCCAGGAAAAAACCGACAACTTTTTTATTGAATAAATAGACAAAATCTGACAGACCACAAAATCAATCTCCCCCAATGTTATGCTTCCTGCACCCTAGCATGCACACTAACCTTCTGGATGTGATCCAGGATTCTGATTAAAACTGGCCTGAATGTTGTCCTCTCTCCTGCTCAGAACTGCTACAAACACCCATTTTCCTCAAACCTACCTCCTACTCTGACGATATCAGTCCGGCCTCTGTCATACAGCTCGAGCTCTCAATGCAATTCTCAGCATCATTAATGCCTCCGTCACTGAAGGGTCATTGCCATACACCCTCAAGACTGGTCTCATATGACCATGTTTGACCGTAGACCAAGGCGACTTTGCCACCTATGGACCCATGTCAAACCTCTCTTTATGGGAAAAACCTTGGAAAAAGTAGTCCCTACACAAATACCCACCAGAATCGACCAACTACATCTCCTATGTGGTCCTACCTCAACTGCAGCATTGAGACAGCCAACATTCAGGTGCTGGATGATGCTCTCCACATCAAGGCTAATGGTGATTCATGTCTCCTCATCTCCCTTGACCTCTTAGCAGCATTAGACACCATCGCCCACTGCATCCTCCTCTCCCCCTTCCCGACAGAATGGGATTCACTGACACTGTCCTGAATTGGCTTACCTCCTGCCTCCCAGCCAGAGCCCAGGCATCCCAGATGAACACTTTGCATTCTACTGACTCCAAGTCTCCTGCAGAAACACCAGGGTTTAAGATATCACCAGACTGGAATGCTAGAAGTAAAAGAAGGAGAGGACCAGAAAATAAGCATTCTCCTGCTAATCTCCCACACTCTGGAACAACCTTCCTGCTAACATCAGGCTGGCTTTCCCCCTCCTGAAATGCAGGAAAGAACTTGAAACTCTACTCTCCAAGGAAAACCTCAACGACAAAGAAGGACTGACAAGACAATCTTCCCTCACCCTCTACGTACCACTTTTCAGTAAATGGAGAGTTTCAAGAGCACTAGGAACTGTGGGTTGCTGCGCTTCGTTTTTTATTTTATTCTTGATGGTACCTGCAGCCAGTCGGTAGAAGCTAGTAGGCCCGTGCTTGTGGTGCCTGCTTGTTGTGTCATAGTAGTTGGGTGTTAGTTTCTACTCCGCCGGCGCTGGTATGGTTGTATAAGAGTGCTTTAGGTCCACTTAGTTGGGTTAAAAGATATGAACCACAAAGTTCTTTGTTTGACACTTATTCTTATATTTTTTCATTATTTCAACTATCCATCATTTTGATTGATGCTATTTAACATGTAGTGCCAAATATATTGGCTATTGATTAACATGTGGTGTGTCTCAGGATATGGAGACACTATTCCATCTAGTGCCAGATAGTCTAGACATTGATTAACGTGTGGTGCTGACACATGTTTCGACCGTGGGGTCTTTATCAAGGCTGTTATCTACAAAAAGAAGTTACCAAAAAGTGCCAACCACACATGGGTATCCTGTCTAATAGTCAGAAATTACTATGATCCTCAAAAAAATACAATTTTTATTAGTTGAACCAAAGTTCATTAAAAAACATCATTAAAAATGATCTTATCACATCACATAAAATAATCTGGTCTGAAACCCACACAAGTGAAAACAGCTTAAATCAAGTTTAAGATTCAATTCAGTGTCTAGTCAAACCCATGTGGTTTAGTCACACTAAATTTCCTTAACTCATGATGTCATTCTGATTATTGCACATTTTGATTTATCAGATTCCCTATCATAATCATAAATCAAAATGTGCAATAATCAGAATGACATCATGAGTTAAGGAAACTTAGTGTGACTAAACCACATGGGTTTGACTAGACACTGAATTGAATCTTAAACTTGATTTAAGCTGTTTTCACTTGTGTGGGTTTCAGACCAGATTATTTTATGTGATGTGATATGATCATTTTTAATGATGTTTTTTAATGAACTTTGGTTCAACTAATAAAAATTGTATTTTTTTGAGGATCATAGTAATTTCTGACTATTAGACAGGATACCCATGTGTGGTTGGCACTTTTTGGTAACTTCTTTTTGTAGATAACAGATATTGCTCCACGGAGTAAGAAGTTTGCATATCCCCACCTGTGGCTTAGAGCCGTGTTGAGAATAATGTCTTTATCAAGGCTACCATGGTTTAAAAGCAATTAATTCAATATAATAGTGCATGTTCACCATTGGTGTGGTGTGCATAGTGAATTGTGGTGGGGTGGTGGATTTCAATTTGATATATAATGACATAATGCAGATCATGAAGTGTATCATTGCATTTGTTGATCCAGCATACATTCAAAACAATATTATTCAGATGGTTGGCATTTGTGAGTGAGATCACAGTCATAGATTTTAAATCAAACAATGTCATTATGCAGAAGAGGGATTAAAGGAAAGATAAAAGGGGTGGGTTGTAGAACAAGTGTTAGTATGGTATATAGTCAGAATGGAGCACAGGGAGTGTGATCTATTGAGGCTGGGATTGAGGGATATGAGTATCATTCCATAGCTTTAACAACGTGGGGACAATTTAAAAGGGAGGTCGCCCAAAATTTGTTAGACAAAGATTATTAGCCTATTGTGAAACCCCATTTTGACCTTGGTTAGGAGACCCTGAAGACGGATACTTAGGTGTTCACCTTAATTGATAAGCTGCATTCTTTTCTATTCCTGCAGTAAATATGGTAAAAAAGCAAAATGTACACCCTGTCACAGCAGAAAGGTTAACCTTTTTAAAACACCTAAAAGTGTTACTGTGCAATAAACTCACACAGGGAGCTAAACCTACTCTATAGGCCCTGTTTCTCAATATTTGAAACGCAATTTAACTTGCTTTTTAATAATTCCAGAAAGATGTATTTCTTCCATCAGAAACATTTCATCTTGGAGCTGGTTCTACAGGGGCTAGGGAAGAGGAGCACACACATTTTTTTAATGGTTTTTTTATTATTACAGTTATATGGTCATGCAATAACCTTTAACCAAACGAAATAAGAAACAAGTAAAACAAACATTTCATTACATACTTACAATTCCTAAAATTCAAAAGCCACAAACCAAATCTTAATGCACAATTCCAATTAATTAATCAAAGCATTTAGAGAAACTCAACCACATTAAAATATTTCAATTCATCATAATAAGAAACTTGGACACAGTAAAAGGTGTCAATTCATTGTAATAACATTTGTCAAACATCCCCCTCTTGTTTCCTCAATTGCAGTGAATTTAAAAAACACATAACTGCAGGAACAAGGGAAGTGGTCCGACCAACAAGACAAAAATTCCACAGACCCCCATGGTCCCCCAAATCCATAAACTCTTCATAACGACTAAAATATAGGTCTCGTTTCCCTTGAAGAGCTGGGCATAGAATGACAAGGTACTCAAGTGTCTCCATCGTGTTTTCGGCGTTGCAGAAGCGACATGTAGCCTGATTATTAAGTGTTTTACCATGTCGTACCAACACCTCCATCACTGGAGCCAAGTTCCCCTTAAATCTCACAAAGTCTCGGCAGACAGTCCGGTCTGGATAAAACGACAGATATGGAGCATGTTCACCCACCTGTTTGTAATCAAATCTCGGATGTTTTAATGATACGTTCAAGTGAAGAGAATTAAGTCTAGATACCCAAACATAGTCGAACAAAGCCCTTTTCACCTTGTCCAGATTCCCAACCAAATCATCAATTGATTGCCCAATATCAGAAAGAATCATGTTGCAAAACTCTGAGTAGGCACATATAAAGTTGTCTCCCCTTGCACAAAGTATAGAATTTAAATCGGCAAAAAGGCAGAGGTCATTCACTGGACATAAGATCTTATAATAAAGAGATAGATGATTCCATAAAGTCGAAATTTGAGTGATTATAATCCAAGCTCATACCTCACTGCCGCAAGGGGAATGCCACTCGAGACCTGCAAAATCTTCCTCCACATAAACCCTTCAATAGCAGGCAAAAGGTCCAAAGTCAAGGGAGGAAGGATTTCAAAACTATACCGAATCATTGTCCCCTCAAAGAATCTCGCACAAGGAAGGAGAGAACATTTCCCATATTTAGCATCTAGCTTTAGACATTACCCATTCTTTAATATGCACTTTACGCTGAATAGAAAAAATGGGAAACCCAGGTAGATGAAGATTTCAACCTTTTCTATGGTGTTAATCACCCGTTCCAAAGGCTGGAACAGGGTAACGGCCCAGCAGCCTAAGTTACCAGGCCAAGCGAAGCAAGGGCGGATAACAAGGGCACTGGGCCATTACCCCCTGTTCCAACCCTTGGAAAGCAGGATTAAGTCTATTAGCACCCCGGGTTGCCAAGGTGATAACCCAGGGTGGTAAAAAAAAAAGTAGTTTCCTTTGTTCAACGAGACACCACGTGCGTCCCTTTGAACGAAGGAAAATACTTTTCCAAGATGGCCACCATGGAAAGGGATGCAGGGTTCTGTACGGAGCCCCTCTCCCTTTCCATGGCAGCCAGTGGGAGCCGTGGGAGAAAGGAGCGGCTGTGGCTGCAGCCCTCGCCGTCACAAAAAGAAGGTAAGTGGGGGGAGGCAGGAGGAGAAAAAAGGAAGATAAAAGGAAAAAAGGGACAGAGGTTGGAGGGAAGATGGCGGCGAAGGAAGCCCGCCATCAGGCGGCATGGAATGAGGGCTTTCACCGGAGGTTCAAGCCCGCATTCCTAGCCACCTTATTGACTGGCTCCCCCAACCAGGGAGCTAATAGGCAGTCCTGCCCTGCTCGCCAATTAATATATATTTTCTCCCTCTTGGTTGTGCAATGCATAATTTTTGTTTTCTTAGAATTTACCTTGAAATTATGAATCAAGGCAACATTTGAAAAGGCATCAACCAATTGTTGCAGACCGATCTGTTTGCATTCAAATATTAGAAAGTCATCTGCATAGGCAAGCCATACTGGTTTCAAATTTTGGATTTTCGACATAGCAAATGCAGCAGGACTTAGATAGTCACTGATATCACTCATATAAAGATTAAACAGGGAGGGCGTGAGAATGCAGCCCTGCCTCACCCGTCCAAAGGTCAAAATCTTACAGGACAAAGTGACATTCTGGTTAAGAAGAATCTGTATGTTAGAGTTAGAGTATAGTCCCATAATTAGACGTAGCAAGCCATGAGGAATGCCCCACCTCTGCAATTTTGCCCACAATAGCCCCTGATTAACACAATCACAGGCTGTTGAGAGGTCAATTGTTGCCAGGTAGATCGAATCATATTTCTTGTTCCATACCTGGCTTAGTATAGTTTGAGAACAAAACCATTCTTCTCCTTTCAATCCTACCCCTCGCTTTCTGCCAGATTTTAAGATGCTCCAACAGCCGAAAAGACCTTGCTGTTGGCATCGAGAAGTGCTATGGTTGATAATTGGCTGGATCAGACTGGCAACCTTTTTTGAATATGGGGAGAATATGTGCAGTCGACCTGGACTCCGGAAAAGAATGGGTAGTCACAACGTTCTGAAACAAACAGGTGAAGATAGATGCCCAAGCCCTTGGCTCCCCCTTAATTAACAGATTCAACAGATTGTCTAGCCCTGGTGCACAAGAGGAGCTGATCTTCGGTTTTAGTTCTTTAATATGATCACAATCACCCGGTAAGATTCATTGACAGGCAGGAGCAGACATTAACACCTCCCCGTTATCAACCCAACCCACTGGTTTGGAAAATACAGTTCCATAATGATTGACCCGCCAAAGTTCTGGCTGGCTGGTTTCCAATTCATTCAATGTCTTAAGCATGCACGCTGCATCCCATTGATTATTCATCGCTCGCCTCCCACAAAGACAATTTTTATAAGACCGTTTAATTTTTTGGAAACAGGTTGTTATGGGAGGTGCCACTATTAAGCTTTTTAATCTGTGTACGCATAAGCTTTTTCCTCTTGGAAATGGCTGAATCAAAACAATGCAGGTGCTTCCTGAGAGGTTTCTTAATGCGAACATGAGATGGCAAATTATATTAAATAAGATTCTCCAGAAAGCTTTCATACATCTCCACACAGAACGTGTTGTACGGCCAATCTCTGAAAGTAGCATTTAGTCAAGCTGACACACTATCATTCACCATTCAAACCGAGCCGGAATTCCAACAGACTCTGTTACTAGAGGGGCTGATGGTTAAAGCTGATGTGTCCCGTACTGAGGGACCATAGCCACTCATCGTAAACAGAAATACCGTACTCAGGTGGCAATGGTTGCTAAATTCAGAGGGGACAATCTGAAGGGAAATGCAGATATTTAACAAGCCATCACTCACAAAGATATAATCTAATGTAGAATTAGAAACCCCATTAGACCAGGTGAATTTCGGAGGAATATCTCCCTCTATAGTCCCGTTTAGCATAGAAAGGCCAATTTCCTCCATACTATTCAAACAAACAGAACCATGATGGTTCCCACCATTGTCAACAATAGAAGTTATTGTCATGCAATTACTAGATATGCAGAAAGCATTCAAATCATCCTAGTGGAACAATTGGTCCTTTGGCATTCTTATCTAGCCAATCATTGATGCAGATCAATATTTATTCAGTAAAGACAGCAAGATCGCACACCCCAGCATGCCAATGTATACCAGTAGATTAGTCAACAGATTAATATGCCCCCGTCGTATGAAAATCGAACACTCTCTAGCACTGCAGCAAAAGCAGTGCAGCGTGGCTACTTCCATCCCCGCTGCTCTGCCTGCTGGTGCTCCTACCGGGGTGTGGGAGCAGGAGCTCCATGCCATCATGGCTCCTGACATCGACCTCCTCCAGCCATGTATCCTCCCTTCTCCAACCTGCTGCTAAGGTTTTTTTTTTCATTGGCTGGGAAGCACTACAATACCTATCCAGCTGTCTAGCTGGATGGCAACGCCGGATGGACCTGACGCCGAAGACTGACGTCAAAGGCTTCTACCCCCATCTGGGCCTTTCCGGGTGTGGACGGCACAGTGGACCCTGTCTTATTATCTGGCCATTAATCTTGTCCCACTTCGTGACGATGCCCTGCCCTCTTCAAATGGACTATAAGGCAACCCGTCTCCACCATGTAAGTTTGCATTATCTCACTGCGTAGCCAGAGACTCATTGCACCCTGCGTGGCAACAGCTTTTTATCTATCCGTAACCACCGCAGCTACCACTTTGCATTGTGCGCAGCGTTTGTAATCAACCTATCTGCTCCACTGATCTTGACGCTTTGCAACTGATACACCTTCCTACTGCAACCCATACGTATCCTTCATTGTACTCACGCTGCACCTATATCTATCTAACTCACATTGCTACTATTGGACTTGATACCCTGAATCCTCAGCTTTCTGTGTACTCTAATCACCTCTTACCTCTTGTTTTGATCATATTGCAGCCCACGCTGCATCCATACTTAACACATGTGTACTTCTGATTTGGACACTCTACACTTTGTAGCCCACACCATAGCCTGCCCTAATTGGATGCTTTGATGTAGCTTCCTCGCAGTGGCGTAACACAAAATGTGGGGGCCCCCCTGCGAGCCATGCTGAGGGGGCCCCCCAACTCAGCAACAAATCAAGGGTCGCGCCACACTCTGTGCCGGCCTAGATTATCACACTTGCGCAATACGCACAAACGTGCTGATGAGGGGATATGCCGCACACTGCACTAGGAGAAAGATATAAATATGTGTTTTAATATAATATACAGCACACTTTCAAAGAATAAATTGCTAAAAAGCCAGAGTGTTTGCAATTGTTTTGTAGGGTAGTACCAATCTAATAGATGCAAGTCACCAACAGTGCACAGGAACTTTAATGCTTTGCTATTAAAAATGCCATGCCACAATGAAAATATGTCCAACTGGCTGCACAATGTAGACCAGTGTAGACACGTAATAACAATATAGTAAAGCTTGCCAGGCCATATTTAAACATATCTAGACTGGTTGCATCAAAATGCCAGTCGAAGCAATAACACTCATCAAAAAGAGAACACACATTCAAGCCCATGTCTCTGTGGCCTCTAACAACACGGCCAAACTCTTTAAAATCTGAAAGGAACTGGTTAATCCTGTTGCAGTCTTTACCTCTCCTGTTCCCTCCCAGGCCCTCTGTATGGCTCTGTCATCTCACTTCTCCGCTAAAACTCAGGACATCCTGTCCTCTATCTCCTCTTCCTCTCCCTCTTCCTCTCTAAGCCCCCCTTTGCCCATCTCTACCTCTCTTCCTCCTTTCTCCTCTTTCTCTCTGACAACACCTGACGAGGTTTCTAGACAAGTCAGATCTATGAAAGTGTCATCCAAACAGGTGCTCTCCTGCTCCACCAGAACCGTCAAGAACCTTATTGTCACCCTCGCTCCAGCCTTGACCGATTTCTGCGAGCCCTATGACTTCAAAAATATATTTTTTTTAAGTCACTCTGCATTCACAAAAAAATGATTTCCGTTATGGTTCGTCCCTTAATGGAAATAATTTCTTTATAGTCAGAGTGACTTCAAAAAGAAACGATGGGCCTCATTACGGGTTTGGCAGTAACCGTGCCAGTGCTACCAGCAGGTTGCCGGCGGACTCGTAATTATTTAGCGGCGCCTGACTTCCCGGTAACACTGGGGATTACAACCCCGGTGGTCTGGGAAGTCAGGACTCTATGGGAATGGGGACCACAGAAGCACCGGCACCATTAATAACAGTGCCAGTGCTTCAGTGAAAACTATGCGGGTGGGTGCCATTCTGCCCTGCAGGTCTGACCTGCCAGGCAGGACGGCAACTGCCCGCAGAGCCAAAATCAGCTCCTTGGCCCAGAATTACCTCCACCTCCCTTTTCCTTGCCCCAGAGCTTACGGTTGAGGTTCTTTTTTCTTAGTGACTACAAAAAGAAACTTTCTTTTTGAAGTCTGAGGGCTGCACCCTACACATGGCATGGAAGACCCTAGGCTGGAGGCCTCCATGTCTTAGGGTGGGGGGAGCCCCAGGACAAGGGATGAGGAAGAGTGGGACTAGGAGTAATGAGGATTACAGGTAGCTAAGTCAGGCATTACCTCCATGTACCTCTACATCATCCCAGTATATGAGGCAGAGTTCCTTATACACAATTACTGTCTCATAGACACTGGGACGAGGAAGAATAGAGATAGGAGTAATGAAGATTACCAATAAGTAATCCAGGCATTAAACACAAGTATTGGTGCAACACCATTGAGTTGACTGGGATTCAGCAATCCCCCTCCCCCCTGAAATGTTGAGCTATGTTGGCTTGACTTGGCTGACCTTCAGAGCAGTTGCCAGACAGAACAGGACACAAATGTTAAACAGCAACTGGGTTTCGCTGTTAAAAAGAACCCAGCAATTACTAACATAAAGCATTTCACTGTTAGTACCTGCATTCAAAAGCCACATTTTTTAGCCAATTGAAATTGTGATGTGTGTTTAATACTTGCATGCCAGGGGAGTAATTGGAAGGGTAGAGAGGGAACAGGAGACCACTCATTCTCACAGCAGTCCATAAGTGGGTGCTTTAAACCTTAAAGGGCAGAGTTAACTGCTTACAACAGTGAAGCTGCACTAGAATAGTCTCATTAAAATGTGTAAAGAAATTAGATGCCCCAAACAAATAAGTTTGCCCCTCCCCCACTGCCCATGAAGTTAGCGCCTCTCCCAACATTTGAAGGGTTAGCCCCTGAAATGTAGGTTTTGTTGCACCCATGAACGCAAGCACACACACCATTCACCATATACACACACGCACACCCAGCCATCCATACATTTAAGTGTGCACCCTTTCACCATACAGGCACACCCAAACAGCCACCCGTACATTTACATGTGCGCCCTTTCACCATACAGGCACACACACCCAGGCACCCACCCATACATTTAAGTGTGCACCCTTTCACCATACACTCACACAGGAAGCCACCTATACATTTAAGTGTACACTCTTTCAACATACACTCACACAAGCACACGTCATGGGGAAGAGGGGAGCCCTAACACTTCAAAAAGAAATTGGGCCTCATTACAACTATGCTGGACTGGAAACAACGGTGCTGGCAAGCTTACCAGCACCGTTGTTTCCGGGCCAGCATATTTCAGCTCTGCAGGCAGTTGCCGTCCTGCCCGGCAGGTCAGACCTGCTGGGCAGAACAGCACCCACCCGCATAGTTTTCACGGAAGCACTGGCACTGTTATTAATGGTGCCGGTGCTTCTGTGGTCCCCATTCCCATAGAGTCCGATAGGACTTTATGGAAATGGGGATTTACCATTTGCCGGCGCCTGACTTCCCAGACCGCCGGAGTTGTAATCCCCGGTGTTACCGGGAAGTCAGGCGCCGCTAAATAATTACGAGTCCAGCGGCAACCTGCTGGTAGCACTGCCACGGTTACTGCCAAACCCGTAATGAGGCCCATTGTTTCTTTTTGAAGTCACTCTGACTATAAAGAAATTATTTCCATTAAGGCCGAACCATAACGGAAGTAATTTCTTTGTGAAGGCAGAGTGACTTCAAAAAAATATATTTTTGAAGTCATAGGGCTCCCCCCACCCTAAGACATGGAGGCCTATGACTTCACTATGAAACACTTGTGTATAGGCGCGTTACAAATGCCATATCATATCATATCAGGCCTCCAGCCTAGGGTCTTCCATGCCATGTGGAGGGTGCAGCCCTCGGACTTCAAAAAGAAAGTTTCTTTTTGTAGTCACTAAGAAAAAAAAAATGTGTGTGAAAATATTTTTTTTCTGCAAGTGGGCCCCCCTCCCAGGCCATATGCTGGCAGGGCTGCCTAGTGAGCAAGTGTAACTGTATGCCTTGTTGTAGCCACCTTCCTAACATGAGGCTAGGCTTTCCCACTGATGTACCTGAACATTACCGTATTGTGACATTTACAACTGTATGCTTTGATGCAGCCACCTTTTTAACACAAGGTTAGGCTTCCCAATTGGTGTACCTAGACAGCGTAACTGCGTGCATTGATGTAGCCGCCTTTTTAACACAAGGTTAGGCTTCCCAATTGGTGTACCTAGACAGCGTAACTGCATGCATTGATGTAGCCGCCTTGTAACTTGGGGGCTAGGCTTTCCAATCTATGTACCCGGACTTACTCGTATCGTGACCAACTGCATGCACTGATGTAGCCACCTTGGCAACTTGAGGCTTGGCTTTCCAAATTAGGTACCTGGAAATTACTGCATGGTGACCACTTGTAATTGCATTTGTGATGAAGCCGCCTTGCAACATGGGGTTATGCTTTCCAATGCATGTACTTGGACCTTTCTGCAGTTTTAAATTATTGTAACCATATTCTTAAGCAAAGAGCACCCAGATGCCTTTGGGTTCGGTGCACTATATACATGTCAAATAAATGAATAAATAAATAAACAATGTTAAAGGAAAATTCTGTGGCTGAAGGTTGGGGAGAATAAAAGGTCGACCCTCTCTTAGTAGTGGTCAAAGCCCCCTGAGCCAAGACCAATCCTCATGGTGGACATTGAACTGAGGAGCACTTTTGAACATCTGGATCTCTCTGGGTTGATCAAGAACACAATTTAAAGACACATCAATCTCTTTAGGCAAAGGCTGACAATGTTTCCCATCCTCCAGATGTTCCCCCTTAACCCGATTTGACCTTATACATTGACATATCAAAACCGAGCGATCAAATTGAGTGTAAATCGTTCATGATAAGATCCAACACAATCTTTGATTGAAGAAATATGATTGCACAATCAATTCTGAAGTGGTCTATAAAGTCCACCTGGTCAATATCCCCTGAGCCCACTGCAGCTAAGACAAGAATTTAGCATAATAGGCATCGGTTATTAGTTCAGTTTAAATTCACTGTTTTATTTTCCGGGAGAAAACTTTCTAAAAATAGTTTTGAAATGTGATTGTTGTCATCATGGTCAGAAAGAGACTTGCTATTACAAGTGCCAGTTTTGTTCAAAGGAAGTGCGATCATAGAATTAATCTGAGCAGGGAGTCTCTAAAGGACTCCCCACCCCTTGAACATCTGAGTACGCTATAAACAATATTCTACAGAATGTCGTCCATAGTGCTGCTTTTTGGGTAATTTCTTGAAGGAGCAGCAACCGCACTCAGAAAAGGATTTGCAGAAGCAAATGTCACTGGGAATCCGGCTTCCCGCAGTTTTCCAGTGGTTCCAGCACCCAATGCACCTCAGCAATGCCACAATGTACTGCGGATGCAGTAGGTTCACTAACATTGGCCAACCTTATCACTGAGTCCATCTGAACTGATTGAGCAATAGGTGCATTATTGTGTGCGAGACTTGGCTCTAGAGCCTGGATCGCTAGAGTCGATGCCCTCAGGGAAACAGTAGTTATCACAGGAGCTATTGTGCCCAGACAAGGATCAGGTGGTGCAATTGCATCACTAACCACCCTTGACTGCTGGGCCTCAGGGGCGAAGCCTGCACCCTTATGCTCAAGTAGTGTCTTAATTACTGGTTGCTTAAAAAGGGACAAAACCAAGTGTGACTTTGTCTCAGCTTTGATCCCTTCATACAGTGAAACCAGCACACATAGTACTTGATTAATCTCAGATAAAACCTCAGCATTCAATGGATCTTTGCATTGTTTGAACAGTTTGAGAGATGCAGAAAGTCATGTAAGTGGCACAATTGCCAGAGAAGAGTTAAAGGAGGCAATTTTTGAATCAATGTTTAGAGAATCTACTGATTGTATTTCAGGCGTAGTGTTCGGCATACAAATGGAGTCCTCGTCCTCTGTTGCCACCTCTGATATTGCCACCAAAGAATCTAAATGCTCAGGGGCCACTTGTGATTCTTGAACCAACCCATATACTGGCCGCTCACACAAAAAGGTTGTTTTCTTCAGAATGGAAAAGAAAGCAGTAATCTTTCCATTATGATCCTGCAGACTGCTCAGTACCAAAATGTTCGATGCTCCTACACTGCCCCGTCGAGAAAGGATCAATGAAGTTGAAGCTGGGCTTATCAGTTGATTACCCAGGCACACACCGGAAATGTACAAAAGAAAACATCCTGCCAAGCTGGTCTCACTCAGCCTTAAACCTCCTTTATCCAATGACCCTAACATTCTATTGGGCCTATGCGCATCTACATTATCCACAGCAGTCAATACAATCGCCCTGTTACTCCCTCGCAAAGCAAAATCAGTCAGCCACTCGAACTCCTGGTTCACTCCAGAACTACTACAACTACGAAATAAGAAGCACCAGGCAGAACTAGTGTGGCCAAAGAAATCCCTCATACCCACTGAAAAGTGACTTCTCCAAAATTGCCAAGCCCCACAAGCTCGAAATTATATCAGCCGAATCTAAATCCTACAACACTAGAATGTCCAGTGCCAGCTCAGGCACCAGAGAGATCTTCAACATTTTTAAGTAACTTGAGAATTATACCCCGCCCATCCCCCACCATCAACAAAGAGAAAGCTTGGAGTATTAGCATCCAATTAGCAATGCTCAACAAAATCAATTTGCTAAACTCAAAAATCATAAACAATCAAGCCAACCTCCAAGCACCCCCCTCACCTCAGCCCACACACCCTCTGCCAACCCCCCCACCACCTGACCCTCCAATTTCACTTCAAGGAGACCTCCCTACCAGACGTCCTAGCCATCCTCAAGAGTTTAAAACCTTCCAGATCTAAAGGAGATGTAGCCCCCTTCCTAACATGAGGCTAGGCCTTCCCACTGATGTACCTGAACTTACTGTATTGTGACATTTGCAACTGTATGCTTTGATGCAGCCACCTTTTTAACATGAGTTTAGGCTTCCCAATTGGTGTACCTAGACAGCGTAACTGCATGCATTGATGTAGCCGCCATGTAACTTGAGGGCTAGGCTTTCCAATCTATGTACCAGACTTTACTGTTTCATGACCAGCTGCATGCATTGATGTAGCCCCCTTGGCAACTTGAGGTTTGGCTTTCCAATTTATGTACCTGGACATTACCGCATCGTGACCACTTGTAACTGCATTCTTGATGAAGCCGCCTTGCAACATGAGGTTATGCTTTCCAATGCATTTACTTAGAATTTTCTGCACTTTTAAATTATTGTAACTATATTCTTAAGCAAAGATGCCTTTGGGTTCGGTGCGCTATATACATGTCAAATAAATGAATAAATAAATAAACAATGTTAAGGAAAATTCTGTGGCTGAAGGTTGGGGAGAATAAAAGGTCGACCCTCTCTTAGTAGTGGTCAAAGCACCCGAGAGCCAAGACCAATCCTCATGATGGACATTGAACTGCTGAGCACTTTTGAACATCTGGATCTCTCTGGGCTGATCAAGAACACAATTTAAGGACACATCAATCTCTTTAGGCAAAGGCTGGCAATGTTTCCCATCCTCCAGATGTTCCCCCATAACCCTATTAACCTTATACATTGAAATATCAAAACCGAGCGATCAAATTGAGTGTAAATTGTTCATGATAAGATCCAACACAATCTTTGATCAAAGAAATATGATTGCACAATCAATTCTGAAGTGGTCTATAAAGTCCACCCGTCTTTATTCCCAGAGCCCACTGCAGCTAAGACAGGAATAGAGCACAGTAGGCGTTGGTTATTATTTCAGTTTAAATTCACTGTTTTATTTTCCAGGAGAAAACTTTCTAAAAATAGTTTTGAAATGTGATTGTTGTCATGGTTAGAAAGAGACTTGCTATTAAAAGTGCCAGTTTTGTTCAAAGGGGGTGCGATCATAGAATTAATCTGAGCCGTGGAGTCTCTAAAGGACTCCCCACCCCTTGAACCTCTGAGGACGCTATAAACAATATTCTTGAGAACGCCGTCCTTAGTGCTGCTTTTTGGGTAATTTCTTGAAGGATCAGCAACCACACTCAGAAGAGGATTTCAAGAAGCAAATGTCATTGGGAATCCGGCTTCCCGCAGGTTTCCAGTGGTTCCAGCACCCAATGCACCCCAGCAATGCCACAATGTTCTGCGGATGAGGATGCAATTGGTTCACCAACATTGGCAAACCTTATCACTGAGTCCATTTGAACTGATTGAGCAATAGGTGCATTAGTGTGTGCGAGACTGGGCTCTAGAGCCTGGATCGCTAGAGTCGAGGCAATCAGGGAAACAGTAGTTATCACAGGAGCTATTGTGCCCAGACAATGATCAGGTGGTGCAATTGCATCACTAACCACCCTTGACTGCTGGGCCTCAGGGTCGAAGCCTGCACCCATCTGCTCAGGTATTGCTTTAATTACTGGTTGCTTAAAAAGGGATGTAGGAAACCTCTTAGATGCTTGTTTGTTGTTCTTTTGAACCACTAGATGTTTTTTTGTGTTCTGTCCATTATAGATGATTTGGTGTTACCAAGAACCTGGTCCACAACTACAGTTGGGCCCTCTATTTGTAAATGGTAGCCATAGAGTTCTCTATAATAACCCCTTCTGGATTTGCAGATCAACTCGAGCGAGGGCAGGTAGTGTGGATATAAAATGCTTCTCAGTATTACCATAAGCAACAGTATCCCCAATACAATTGACTGCCGAAACCCCCACATCACAGACCGGGGGGTGGGAGGGGTGGAGGAAAAGGTGGGTTCAGTAGTATGACTTTCAGAGGCAACATTAAAAGCCACTTGAGGTAAACGCACAGGTTCATTTGCAAACACTCCAGTTGCTCCCCCACGTCCCACACCCAGACCTTGATAAAATAAAAGTCCTTTACGGTGCTGTGAAGATGCACGTTCTCCAGATTAAATAAATGGGATTCTAACAAAACCAAGTGTGACTTTGTATCAGCTTTGATCCCTTCATACAGTGAAACCAGCACACATAGGACTTCATTAATCTCGGATAAAACCTCAGCATTCAATGAATCTTTGCATTGGTTGAACAGTTTGAGAGCTGCAGAAAGTCATGTAGGTGGCACAAATGCCAGAGAAGAGTTAAAGGAGGCAATTGTTGAATCAATGTTTAGAGAATCTGCTGATTGTATTTCAGGCCTAGTGTTCGGCATACAAATGGAGTCCTCGTCCTCCGTTGCCGCCTCTGATATTTCCACCAAAGAATCTGAATGTTCAGGGGCCACTTGTGATTCTTGAACCAACCCATATACTGGCCGCTCACACAAAAAGGTTGTTTTCTTCAGAATGGGAAAGAAAGCAGTAATCTTTCCAATGTGATCCTGCAGACTGGTCATTACCAAAATGTTCGATGCTTCCACACTGCCCCGTTGGGAAAGGGTCAGTGGAGTTGAAGCTGGGCTTATCAGTTGATTACCCAGGCACACACCGGAAATGTACAAAAGAAAACATCCTGCCAAGCTGGTCTCACTCAGCCTTAAACCTCCTTTATCCAATGACCCTAACATTCTATTTGGCCTATGCGCATCTACATTATCCACAGCAGTCAATACAATCGCCCTGTTACTCCCTCGCAAAGCAAAATCAGTCAGCCACTCGAACTCCTGGTTCACTCCAGAACTACTACAACTACGAAATAAGAAGCACCAGGCAGAACTAGTGTGGCCAAAGAAATCCCTCATACCCACTGAAAAGTGACTTCTCCAAAATTGCCAAGCCCCACAAGCTCGAAATTATATCAGCCGAATCTAAATCCTACAACACTAGAATGTCCCATGCCAGCTCAGGCACCAGAGAGATCTTCACCATTTTCAAGGAACTTGAGAACTCTGCCCCGCCCATCCCCCACCATCATCAATGATGAACCTTGGAGTATTAGCATCCAATTAGCAATGCTCAACAAAATCAATTTGCTAAACTCATAAATCCTGAACAATCAAGCCAACCTCCAAACACACCCCCTCACCTCAGCCCCCACACCCTCTGCCAACCCCCCCAATGCCTGACCCTTCAATTTAATTTCAAAGAGACCTCAATACCAGAAGTCATAGCCATCATCAATAGTTTAAAACCTTCCAGATGTAAAGGAGATGTGTGTCTGGCCTCTTTAATCAAAGACTGCGCTGAATCTCTAGCCCCGCTAATCTCATTCTTTAAGGCCTCCTTCTCAAAGGGCACTATGCCTGCCAGCCTCAAGGAAGCTTGGGTACTCCCCCTTCTAAAAAAACATCCTTATACCATTCTATTCCCACCAATTACAGGCCCATCACTACAGTCACCTTACTGCTAATAATCCCAGATTGGGTGGCCTATTTTCAAGTGCAGAATTTCCTAGAAACCAAAAACATCTCCGGCACAAGGCAGTCCGGTTTCCGCCCGGGCCACGGCATGGAAACAGAACTACTGGACCTAAACAACCAGCTGGATGATATTAGGGACAAGGGTAAGCCTGCACTCCTCCTCCTCCTGGATCTGTCTGCGGCATTCGACTTGGTCAACCATAAAATCCATTGCTACCACCTCACTTCTGCTGCCAGCTTCTCCCCAATGGCTACCGCATCAATCACCTCCTTTCTATAAGGAAGAGCCATGAGAGTATTTGCTGAAAATGCCAGCGGATCTCCTTCCCCTGTCCCATGCGGAGTACCTCAATGCTCATGCATTTCCCCAACGCTCTACAACATCTTCGCAAAGCCTCTCTTCGTCATCCTGGACTCCCACGGCATAGGCTACATGAACTATGCTGACAAAACCCAGATTCTCCTCCCACTCACAGGTAACAATCAGGAGACTCTGACACTCTCAACTTGACCTACTCCACGATTCAGGCCTGGATGGCAACCAACCACCTTTGCCTTAATGGGGACAAAACCAACATCCTCCTAGTTTTACCCCCAGCAATTAAAAAAAAATGAAGCAGTCAATACACAGCCTTCCACATCGATAATATACTGATCCCGGTCTCATCATCAGTAAAAACCCTAGGGGTTTACCTCAGCGCCACTCTCTCCATGTCCCGCCAAGTGAATGCCATTGCATCTTCAGCAGCCTGCGCCATCAAAGTCTTAAACGCCTCACAACCTTTCCTCTCCAAAGACAGCTGCCGAACAATCGCACGAACAATTTTAGCTTCAAGGTTTGACTACTGCAATGGGCTCTTTGCAGGAACTTCCTCCAAAAACCTGCAGAACTCCAATAATGCCCTGCAAGCAGCACTTAACATTCCGAACAAAGAACACATTTCAGCCACTAGAAAAGCCGCTCACTGGCTGCCTATCCATGAATGTATCATGTTGAAGACCCTGACTATCACCCATAAGTGCCTTGCCAACACTGCCCCTCCTACCTTGCCCAAACCATTGCTAAAGTGCAATCCACCACACCATCTAGGATGCCAAATGCTCACTGGCTTCTCCTACCGAAAATCCGAAGAGTAAAAGCAGGAGGCTCAAGCTTCCCCTACATTGCAGCCAAACATTGGGACGCCCACCTACCCTCACTCAGAGCTGAACAATCATACTGGGTTTTCCCTAGAGCTCTAAATTCCCAGCTCTTTGAATAGTCTGTCCTGCCTTTCCCTCTGGAATTGCCTCCATGCAATAGCACCTGTCACACCTGCACAAATTACCTATTCTGTATGTATGAACATATACTTGTAACCAGCGCCTCAATGCCCTCGGGTTGTTTGTGCGCTTTATAAATGAAATAAATGTTTGGCAGTGCTGGCCTCCCTCAGAGATAGAGGTAAAGGCATGGAAATAGGCAACAACATTTTCTGATCGGAAATGGGATCCATATTTGCATCCTGCAACAGGACTTACCCCCCTCCGCTCCTTAGATCATACATGCTCGCACAACAGTAGGATTTACAACTTAGATCAGGGTACTTACAGAGATTCAGGTAATAAAGTCAGAGGCACCAGACGCTCTACGATGTAATTCTGGTCACCTTGCGCACTGTGCCCAGCCATACAGCAAAACTGCAAAACTACACACAGCTCGCACACCACACGTGTACCACGCCGGTTGCTTGTTTTTAAGGGTAGACACGCCTCTCCAACTGTGAAAACGGAAAGCAGACTGCTACATAGAAGTTTTGAGTGCCCAATCCAGCAAGCAGGGCTAGCCTTACTAGGCCAGAGGGAAGCTATTTAAAGAGAAGTGCCTTTCATAATGAAATGTGTGGAAAACATTCCCTGCTAGTAGTCATGGTGCATTTTTAGTTGCAACAGCCCTTTTAGCTACACACTTCAGAAACACAGATAAATGTTAAGGCAACCATGGAGGGTTTTCAGGAAATCACAACCCAAAAAACGTTTTGCCCAAGATCACACCATTCGTTCAAGTGACTCAGCCAGGATTAACACTAAGGTCTGGGTTTTCCACTGTCAGTTTAGCTACTCGAATAAAATGCGCATGGGGGTTATAAAGCCTTGAGCTGAGCACCTTAGCGCTGAACAAAATAAAAAGCAAAAAAAAATGTTTTGGAGGTGATTCTGCGAGGTGTCACTGGCAGCGGTTTTTGGTGTCACTACGAGAGAAATATACAACCTCCAGCAATATCAATTCTTGACCTTGAGATCACTGTGCTGACTGCAGATTAAACATCGGTGGAATAGTAAGCATCATCACTGACTGACACAGATGTAGTATGTAGATGGTTTATGCCGCATTATGCAGGCCAGGCAATTGGGGGGACGATACCTTGTACACATTTGAAGACAACGGTGACAACCTTAAATTTAATTCTAGCTGGTAGTGGGAGACAGTGAAGGTGGCACAGGATTTGGGTAGCATGGGTCCTGTGAAGTGCATTGGTAACAATCTTAGCAATTTTGTTCTGAAGCACCTGGAGTGGAGCCTCTGGATTAGATTTTTCGAGCACCCTTACAGTACAACCACAATATTGGCATGAGGGAGGTTGTAAAATGCAAATATTGCCACTTATTCTGGGTTGTCTTGTCTCGGGCTTGTAGTTGGCTTATATTGGCCATCTCCCCACCCTTGTTCCCTAGTCACATAGCGCCGCGTCTAGCTAAACTAAACATGATACCATGCCTTTTCTCTTAAGAGGAGGAAATTGTATCTGCACTCCCTGGTGAACGTTAGCACCAACAGAATAGTCGATGAAGTAGCAGCACTGCGGCAGCGCCATGGCCATGCATGACTATACATGTGTCTCACAATAGCAGTCCTCTATGTTCCCACAGGAGGGTCTGTAGGATTTCTTCTTGGTGTATTGTGTGTGGGGGATACTTGGGCTACATGCCCACCTACCTCCCTACTACCCTGACCAGTGAATGCAGTGCACTACTACTCAACTCAGTAACGTTCAGTGAGTCGGCCACCTCGCAGACAGTGACGGTCACACAGTGAAATCACTCATTCTGACTGACCTCACCACGCACGCATGCTAGAATCCCTGATCTCACACACGGCTCACAGACCCTCACTGCCAGCACCCACCACCTCACCTCTTCTCTCTGACTGTGCCGTCCTCACGAGCTAACTTCTTGGGGCCAGCGAGTCCGCCAGGCCAGGGTGCCACAGCACGATACATGCACACAATTCGGCAAGGGGGCAGCAGGTAGGCCAGGGGGTGGGGGGTCTGACTGTAGACTGTAGAAGTCAGACTGTCACTCAGGTCCTCAGGACAGGAAGAACATGAAGACTGGTGGTCCCTCCCAGGCAGACCGTACTTGTATCTTCTGGGCTGGGGGGCAGGCTTTGTGGCCAAATTGCTACATTATAGCAAATGTGCCCTGAGCCTGCCTGCCCGAGTTCGCCTGTGTCGATTAAGGTGCCAGAAAGTCTGTCTCAGGTGGGCCCGGCCCCCTGGAAATAAATCGAAACTACAAGCTGTGGCACGAGTGTTAGTGCATATTTCAGCACCCAGTCTTCAGGCCAGCAGCAGGGCACCCAACCTAACACTGCACACCACACGTTGCTATTATGCCATACCTCTGTTTTGCAAAGGGAGCATCAGCAGCCAGGGTGTGGAAAAATGGGCAAAGGACCCGAGGGATGCCCACAGTCCGTTTTAAAATTTTCTTTTTTGGCAAGGTGTAGTAAGGGAGACAGCAGGGATTGTCGCAGTGAACCTTAGAATCCCCCAAATGACGTTCCTGCACATGCTGTAATATTACTTGGATAATATTGGTCACCCGGGTAACACATTTATGTGGTAATAGTTACCTGCTCACAAAAGCAGATAGATATTTTCAGGGGATCAAGTCCTACTAAATAAGTGGGGGGGGGCTCAACATATGTAATGGCAAGTGACGTCACAGGAAGTAAACATGTTAACGTGAAATATGCAAACTTCATAATCTATATTATCAAATGAGATATTTCACTGATGACTAAGCAGATCTTGATGTGGTCTTGTGGTTAAATGCCCCACCTGATTGTCTTAGTATGAATCTCAGCTCCAGCCCTGAGGCTGTACACAGTAAACCAAGTGACATCAGTACAGAATGTTTTAAATTCCTGAAGCACCCACAGGGGACAGCGTCCGCTCTTGGAAAAAAGTGGGGGAACGCTGTCCACTCATGTGTTGCCTCGATTTGACCCCTGGATATTTTGGATATGTTCCTTTAAGCCCATAATAGTGCAGGGGGCTCAACATGCAGTACTTAGAAATACTGCATGTTTTACTGTTAATGCACTAGTCATACTGAGTATCTGGAAGCATGAAAAGTAGTGTCTGGTGGCCTCGATTTGAGCCCTGGATATTTTGGATATGTTCCTTTAAGCCCATAATAGTGCAGGGGGCTCAACATGCAGTACTTAGAAATACTGCATGTTTTACTGTTAATGCACTAGTCATACTGAGTATCTGGAAGCATGAAAAGTAGTGTCTGGTGGCCTCGATTTGAGGCCTGGATATTTTGGATATGTTCCTTTAAGCCCATAATAGTGCAGGGGGCTCAACATGCAGTACTTAGAAATACTGCATGTTTTACTGTTAATGCACTAGTCATACTGAGTATCTGGAAGCATGAAAAGTAGTGTCTGGTGGCCTCGATTTGAGCCCTGGATATTTTGGATATGTTCCTTTAAGCCCATAATAGTGCAGGGGGCTCAACATGCAGTACTTAGAAATACTGCATGTTTTACTGTTAATGCACTAGTCATACTGAGTATCTGGAAGCATGAAAAGTAGTGTCTGGTGGCCTCGATTTGAGCCCTGGATATTTTGGATATGTTCCTTTAAGCCCATAATAGTGCAGGGGGCTCAACATGCAGTACTTAGAAATACTGCATGTTTTACTGTTAATGCACTAGTCATACTGAGTATCTGGAAGCATGAAAAGTAGTGTCTGGTGGCCTCGATTTGAGCCCTGGATATTTTGGATATGTTCCTTTAAGCCCATAATAGTGCAGGGGGCTCAACATGCAGTACTTAGAAATACTGCATGTTTTACTGTTAATGCACTAGTCATACTGAGTATCTGGAAGCATGAAAAGTAGTGTCTGGTGGCTGTCGAGACATCAGGCCCTCTAGAAACTGATGCTGGTGTGTCCGAAGGTTTGCTTTCTTTGATAAATTCCCTAGTCTAGACCCTAGGTTTCATTTTATATACAAATTCAAAATCTGAACAGTTGAGGACTTTAATAGAGTGCTGTGATTGTGAGAGTGGTAAATTGATTCTGAAACAGATCTCATGAGATTCCATGGATCCATCCTGCCCTAGAGGCAGTTATGTTGAAAAACGTTATATCTAATAAGAAAGTATCATAAAACAATGGACAATATATAGAACAATTTAAATACACAATGTTACTGATGTGATAAATTGCCTTTAAAATGTGTACGTCAAAGCAAATATCTGCATGATGAATGTGGTAAAATAATGTCAGTGTGGATAATACACTGCCAAAAGATGCTTGAGGATTCAAGCAGTGACAATGACACGTTGATTAATAATCCCCATGCGGTCAAGAAAAAACTGTGGGAACAGGATTGGGCCAATACAGAAACACAGAAACTCAGCTATTCACTCGTGAAGAATGTGCCAGCAGAAGGAAAAGCATATAATACTTTGTATAAATACCTGGAATTATTTCCAAATAAACAAAAAAGAAATCTACTGATGAAATTTAGGCTAAACCACTTCAAAACTAAAGAAGTGATCATGCGATGGCCTAAGTATGCAAAGTTGTGCTCAAAATGTAGATTCTGTGGCAATCATGAAGAGAATATTAAACATCTAATCTTGTTCTGCAATGCCTTTAAAAACCAAAGAACAAAAATGTTGGGACCTGTATTGGCTCGTAGGCAATCACTAAGTGCAGAAGGTTGGTGGCATGAATGTTTTAATGAATCTATCCCTTGACATTCCTCTTAGCGACAATAGATGAGGAACTTTCTAAAATTGCTGCATAAGAATACTGACTCATGGAAACATGAACTCTCTTTTGATAAAACAATTAAGTTATGAAGTGATGTAAATGATATTTAAAGGTTTATGTAAACCAATAAAAAAAATAATAATAATAATTCTTGTTCACTTATTCAGGTATAATAATCGGAGCTGTCTGTATTTCACGAAATCACAAGAAAAAGAAAGAGAAAAAAGCAAAGCCAAGCGACGCCCAGGCTGAATCCGAAATGGAAAACCTCGGACAATAAAGCTTTATCTAAATTCAGTGTTAGGATGTTTTTTCCATTGTTCTACTTTTCTAAGTTCACCTGCAAATACACTTTTATTTCTATTCAACAAATTGCAAAAACCTGGCCATGTGAACACTCCTGATGTAACACCATCCATAACATATTTTTTTTAACTGAAATAAATACGTTTTTGTTAACATGTGTTTATACTCAACTCCTTGATGCACAGGACCCTTCACAGTTCCTTGATGTCTCTGAAAGTAACATGGGTCCAGCATCGTAAAGATTTACATGGGAGCAGACGAGGAGATGCCCGTGAGCCGATGTAGGCATAGTCGAAATGCGTGTCATCAGGTTAGACATTTAATCTGACAACATGGATATCTACTATTAAATCTATTAGCATTTTATAATTATAATCCATTGGTACTGGCGGGTTGCCGCCAAACTCGTAACACTGTTACGCAGCCTGATATTCTGGTGCCACCGGGACATTACAAGTCCTGGCGGCCCGGGATGTCAGGTGGTGGAAAGTGTAAGTCCCCATTCCTGTGGAGTCCGATAGCACTCCATGGGAAAGGGGATATGGAAGCAATGCCACTGTGTCTAACAGTGCTGGTGCTTCTGTGAAAGCCATGCATGCAGGGGTGTGCGCCCCCAGCAGGTCAGACCTCCCGGGAGCAACAACCCCTACAGGCATACTTGTAGTCTGGCTGTCTGGAAAGGCTGCCGGTATGCTGCTACCGGCACCCTTATTTCCAGACCGCCAGGCTTGTAATGAGGCCTGTTTTATAGTCAATGCATTATCTGCAGGTTCCACCACAAGTGTAGGTCAAAAGTGCACACGTGCAATAGCAGCATAAAAATACAAGGCAGCAATTCACTCAGCTATTTTCACTTAGCTCCCATTTTCTGTTTAAATATGAATGTTTGATGTAAAAAAGGATGTTATTAGGCATTTGCAGTGGGACTACTTAACCTGTAGGACTATTTCACCACCCGGGTGTGGTCGGGGAAGGATACATACCTGATTGGTGGAAGGATACATACCAGGAACTTCTTCCAAGGCTATTTAAACCCCACCCGAACAGCCACACATGCTTCGCGTTGTTCTGCACCTAGCAGCTGGACGCTCACCGTGTCAGCTCCTGCATCCTGACTTCTGCCACGCCTGCCAGCACCCTGGAACACCTGTAAGGGGAGAAAGGAAGAGAATAGGAGAAGAAAAGCCCTTACCTGTCATGATGCCTACCTCTAAGGAGCCAGGCCGGGCCCAGCAACCCCAGAGGCAGACATCATTTTCCCCAGGGAAGTCTCAGCGGGCCCAAGTCGGGGCCCTTTGGACTCAGTCCTGGCGCCTTAGGCGCCAGGCTCATAGCGGACCCCAGTCCTGGCGCCTTAGGCGCCAGGCTCATAGAAGAGGATATGTGTTTAAGTGCTTGGGTGCACACTTACCTGATGCAGACCATGCTGCTTCATCCAGGCCCTCTGAGGCTATATTCCCTGAGGCAGGGGTTCGACCTTGCTGCTACTGGCCCACCGCCCAAGTTGAAGGTCTGAGTGAAGTAATATTGTCCCTTAATGCATGCGGGAGTGCTGTTACTGTTAGGATCGGCCCACCGGCGCGGGGAATAGCACCATTATCACTTGTGATTATATGACGCAGGTTCTATCACCAGGTCGTGGCACTCTCACTTATAAGTGGTACCCATGCCCATCCCCATTTCCTTGCTTTCAACATTCATTTGAAACACCTGTTATTCCCGAAATCAAGGTGTCTGTAAACAATTACAGCACGCTGATGCTTGAAAATGTCTTACCTGTACAAGACAACCAGACATCTCTATGTATTGCCCTACTTGTCTTCACATCACTGAATTGTTTCACACAAGCATCTTCTAAATAAAATGTGCAAGTGGGCATATATTACACTGTTTCAGGCTTATGTGATGCAGGCACTTACTGTGGAGAATACACAGCATGAGGGACTTTGGAATGCGAGAGGCCCTTTTCCAGAGAGCTGATTGGCTGTGCACCCCCACATGAATGCCAAAGGAAGGATGGGTGTCATTGTTGAAACCCCCTACAATGTAACCCCTTGACGACCCACATCCTTGGGGGACAACACTGCCCTGGGCAAAAATCAGTCAAGCATCGACTCATCTGTGGGGATGTTCGCTCAAAAATGTTATGATTTAAAAATGTTGGCCATCCATGTGCAGCAATCACTAAGATTGGTATTTCCCCTGTGCTCTCCCCAACCGACGCTGATCCTACTTAGCTTCACCAGCAGCAAGGTCAGCAAATCATTAGTGACATTCAGGGTGCTGAGATGAAATTCTGATTGTATTCGGCTTTACAGCCTGGATGGGCTCTGCCCTGCCACCCGTGAAGCGAAGCAGGATTGGCCTTGGTTGGTTTGTGGATGGAAGACGTTGACATGCACTGGCCTTGTGACAGGGGGTATAAGCTTCTAATGATGTCAGCATGAGGGTAAGGTCTTATGACTTATCAATGCAGGGGCACTTGAACTTGATGGATCAACGGATAAGATTAGCACAATATGGCGGTTTCCAAAGCATGAGTCTTGCATAGTGCCTGGAGACTGCCCCTGAGTGGTAACAGTGTGTGGTATAAGTCAAGATAACATAACATATGTAAATGTGACAAATCTAAGGTAAGAAGGTTTAGGATCAATAGATGTATGCTGAAAAAGACATGCCGTATCCATTGGGACAATAACATTCCTGAGTGAACTTCCCCTTTAAACTATTGCCACCAGTTGTCTGTTCAGTCCCTTTCATTACCAAATATGCACAACTTGTGCACAATCTATGCTCATACAGTTTATCAATGCATACATTTCTGATCTGCATGTTGGGCAATAGTGCATATTTTCCACATGCATATAATGAAAATGATCTGCTAATATGTATGAAATGCATGCAATGCACGCCATTGTGAATTGATCCAACAGAATGTATTTGCAATTCAGCAATTTTGAACTTCACAGTGTAGAATAAACAGCAACTGAATCAGGCCACTTGCACACTCTGCAATAAAACGGTGTGTTGATGAAAGGCATGGACCATCTTTGGCACCAAATCTATGAAGTCTCATATGCTGAGGGACCATGCACAGAAATGGGAAGAAGTGAAAAGATCTAAAATATAAGCTTTCCTGGTTATAATGTTGACAATAGACCTTTTTCTCTACTGTTTTGAGGACAACCTTGTGTTCCAGAGACATAGGGGAAAAGACGATCAATGCTGGCAAGTTGCCATCTGAAGTATTTTGTTCTGCAAGGTGGTACTGAATTGTACAATAATGGTTTGAGTACATTGGGTGGTAACTTCAGCAGTCTGTGTGCCAAGGAAATGCTCTTCAACATGAACATGTGTACCAGTGGTCTGAGCATTGATTACATGGCCATCAGAGCACACTGGGTTGCTGTTCCTTCCTTTACCAGTCAAGAGTGGTCTGTAAGGGGTCAAGATTAAGACTCAGACACAGTGGCATATTAGGTGTTAGCTATAGACCTTTATTAAAGTAAAACAATGGTTGTAGAAAAGTTCTACCTCGCCCTAACACTATGAGGGGTTTCCCTGCCTCATTGAAACTAAAAGATGTCAGTGTCAGAATGTCCAAATAATTTGATAGTTCTCTCCCCTATGTCCAAAATCTAATCCTGACCGTTACAAACGTAACCTAAGAAATTGTGTGAAGGGGTAAAGTCTTTCAACTGCCCATCTTTAGTGTTCTTCAAGGTTTCAACATGAAGTTCTACAAAGTGCACAAATAAACAAATTAAACGATCCACAAGGTTTCACAACTCTAAGAATGATGGGGGAAGGTTCTCCCTTCCCCTGAGGTTTCAGCTTATCTTCAGCTCTCAACCACAGTTTTTTCTTCTTTACCAATCAATCACTTTTCCATCCCCACATCCTCTTTTTTGCTTTCCCTTATGCTTTCACACACTTTCAAGAGGTTGTCCTCAAAGTCTTTATCATGATTGAATGTACGTCGCTGACTCGAAATCCTCCTGACTGGTATAGTCTCCTGCCAGGACTTTGCAGCATTCAACCCTCCTTCTAAGTGCAGTTCTCCAGACTCGCCACAGGCTACCTGGTATATTCTCCTGCTAGACTTTATTCTCAACACGCTCTTTTTCTTTGGGTGTGTGTCTTTATACTCGCCAACATAGTTCACAATATAGCTCTTTGGAATCCGTAAAGGGGTATTAGTATTCCCTTTTCTGCAACACACTTTCATTTATAGGGGTTTTGAGCCCCAAGCTTTCTCAATCCTTCTTTCTTTTCATTGGTATACTCTCCTGCCAGGGTATTGTACCTTGTTCCTAAAAAAGGGGTATGCACCATCCCTTTTTATCCTTTATCTTCTTTCCCCTCTTTTACTTGCCTGACAGGGTATCATCACTTTCTTGTTTGGGTGTGAGTCCCAGACTCACTGTTTGCCTGGTTCACTAACATGCCAGGGATTTTCCGCTCTTTGTACACTTTCTCTTTTATCCAGCTCACAACACTTCTTCAATATTGGGTCAGCAACCCTTTTGTCATGAACTGGTGAACCCTCCCGAGCCTCCTCCACACCTGGGTCTTCGGTGGAGCTGTTGTGGTCTTCTGATCTTTTCTTCCTTCGAGGCTTCTTGGATTCTTTGGACTTCTTTTCCTTAACCTTCTTTTCCTTCTTGTCGTAGATGTAGGGAAGAGTTCCCCCGGAGGCCACCTTGGCCTGAAAAGGATACCAAGCCAAAGGGAACCCCCGAGGAGCAAGCACCCGAAATCAGGGAAAAAGCCTTCCGCACAAAAAACCCTGGCTTAGTTGAAATACAGTAGTGTTTGTAGATATGGTCTTCAGTAGGCAAGTACTCCGATGGGTGATGAGTAACTGGATAAAAGGAGGAGTGATTTCTTCCTTGAAACCCAATGAGGTTCAGATAGAATACAGTGTTTGTAAATCTGTCCAAGCGGTAGACTGGCGAATTTTCAGTAGATATAGTTCCTCCCCGAATTAGAATATCCAAAGCAGAATGCAGAACCCCTATACCTAGGGTTTACAGGACTCAACTTGGTGAGAAGAGCCTGCTGTGAGATAGATTGTCCAGCTGACAAAGAAATAAAAATTCATAGTCCGGAAGGAGCCCGCCGGAGCGACGAATGAATGAGAAAGAACACCTTGCAAGCGCGAGGAAGGAGAGCCAAGTCAATAATGGAACAAAGAACAGGTACATGTTAAAGACGTGGAAGGGCAGATAGAACACAAGAGAGCAATACCAAAATAGAATCAGTAAATTCAGAATCCCAGAATTAAGGTCTTGGTGGAAAACAAGGAAACGCTAGACTGATACAAAGTAGCAGGTAAGTCAGAAAAAAAGAAAGAATGTCTGCATAGAAGCAGAAGAGAAAGCCCACCAGACGCCACAAGAACCAGGGCTAAAACCGCAGAGTGTGGAGGAAAGGCGAGACCAGTGACAAGAAATACAGAGAGGGAAAACACAGTACCAGGACGGCACCGGCCGAGAACCGCAGAGGGAAACAAACAGACTGTAGCTAAGAATACTACAGGGAAATGCTAAAGAGGTAACAGCAGCGTAGTCGAACCAAGACGGATACAACGCACGTGCTGCTAACACGGCTCATTGATATTGCTGCTGTGGCCTGCTGTGGCTATCTTGGGAAAGAACTAGATCGCTAACTGCGGTGCAGATACTACATAACGGTCCTATGCTGGAACCTCCAACGCTGCCAGATCTTCTACGGTTGAGGCAAGACACCTTTATTATTAACTATTAACTCATCTTCCTTTATTTAGGGTCTTGCTCTGAATAATGTTCAGGTCTGCAATAGTTCCACTTCTTTTGCTTGGGCTCTTTCTCTCAACAATGTATGTATCAGTAATAATTGCACTGCCTTTACTTAGGCTCTTTCTCTCAACAACATTTGTATCAGTAATAATTACAATGCCTTTACTTATGAACTTTCAACAATTTTCGCATTGGTAATAATTCCACTGTCTTTACATAGTGCGCCGTACACAGCATTTGCCCATAAGCACCTCACTAACCCTCTCACTCTCCCTGTGCTTACCAGCTCTGGATGCTGTCTTCAGCATTCCTCTTGTTTCACCGGCGACTGTGCTCCCAGTCCACTGACTTATAGTGCACCTTGTGAGTTATTCGCTTCCCACTTTGCATTCCTCTGTGTTCGGCAGGTCCAGCTGTCCGTAACAGAAAAGCAGTGAACTTCTCCTGACCTGGTTCCTCTGCACACCATGCCCATTGGTCTCTGCACTGCACTCTGCAGTCTGCTCCCCTCCGACGTCCTTCACAGTGTCAGCACAAGTCAAGTGCCTCTCCAGTCTCTAGCTCCCTCATTCTCCTGATCTCGGTTCACCTGTGCCCTTTTTAAATGTCCCAGTCTTTGTTGGCTTACCGTGTCTAGTCATCCTCATTACTCCATCCCTCTTCCTCGTCGCAGTACTAAAAAAGAGGTGGTGGGGTAAATGAGGTTCTGGGGTACAAAAACTTGGAAAGTCATTATCTATAAACAATAAGCCATGAAGGAATGTTGCAAAGACACATGGTTGTCACTAAAAGCTATGACTGAAGGGTTGTCTCCCACGTGGTCCTCCTGCAGAAAGGCCCCCTTGGGGTCTGTGTGAGGTAGCTTCTGCTTTTCCCTGGCCACATAGGGAGAGATTCTCCCCAGGGAAGGAGTGATGGTATCACCAGATTCGTTGACATGATTTGTGCAAGAACAAAGGCTATTTGCTTGGCTCAGGATAAAGTATGCCACAGCAAGAAGCAACTGCAAGGAACGAAAGGAGTCGAAGACGATAAGCCATGTGCATAAGACATGTTTCTCTCAGATTAAATAAAGTGAATAAATATGAGTGTCAATTATTGAACAATCAAAGATGCAGAGAGCACATTCAGGACGGAGCAGCCAAGTCTCCAGAGGTCAAGAGGAGCAATAGCACCCAATATAATTTAATCAAATAGCACTGAATAGAAGTACAGAATGGACAAAATCGTGGTCCCTTCACATGTGGTTTAAAACCAAAAGACAAGGCATATTCATAAAGCTCCAGGCGAAGATAGAAATGTACCTTCACTCCCAAAGTCCCAAGGAAGAAAACGGCCAGCAAGGTCAAGTACAAAGAAGAAGTCTTGGTTTAGGGCCTAAATGATGTGAGAAGGTAGGCTAATTAGATAAGAAGCGCAGTTGTCTGACGTTCCCCTGCACCTGGGTTTCATTGCTTACATGCTGCTAATGAGCTGAATGTCCAAGGTGGGAAGAGAGTGCCAACAAATCGTGAGGGTCTACCTAATGATGATATATTGTTGCAGAAGCCTATCTGCTGCCGTTATCATGCTAGTATCTGTATTTTACGCAGTTAGCGGGTGTTTAATGCGTGTCTACCAGATAAGGGGTAGCAAAGATGATAATAACACTTATATGAACTATAGGTATATATGTTTCCTTAACCAATCCCTCCACCCAATAGGTTTGTACTGTTTGCCACATAGGATGACGTTATAGCTGATGTATAATGAGGCATTAAACCTTTTTTGTAATGCAAATGCGCTGAGAGTGTGTGAGCTACAATCTATTTGTTTGTCAGGTTTCCCTACTTTATTAAATTGATAATAAAGTAGTATTTTGCCATATTCTTTGAGTCTGTCTGGTTATTTGGGCCTGTGATCATTTATTTGGTAATTCCGTTTGGCAATTGGAACGCTCCAGGTGCTATTGCACATTTTGGTAGCAGTGCAGATGGTCCAGATCCAGACGCTCCAATTTTTGACGTCTTCCACCAGAACATCGCAGAGTTGCCTGTGGGGAGCGGAGAAAACACACGTGTGAAACGAGATGGCCGACAGGTGCCTCTTTGAAGAAATTCCTGTCTGGTCCCCACGGGCACCCCGTGGACTGAAGGCAAACTGGTTGATTGGGGAAGAGTCAAACTGAGCAACGGATGTAAGTAGAAAAAATAAAGTGGCAAATAAAAGGGGAGGGATTGTATTGTAAGTGTAAATGTATATAGTAAGGAAATGGGAACATAATTTATTTTAAGAGAGTTTACCTCAATTCCTATTCTCAAGGAGTTAAAAGATAACGCATTACACTCCAAGTGGGGTATTTTTAGAGAGGATTCCTGAGGCAAGACCGACATGAAGAATGTTTTTCACACTCAAAAATGGATTAGAACAGAGATGAGATACCATTTCTAGAAAAAGTAAAGAAAGACGATCATAGAATGTGTTGTTCACATATTGTTGGGGCTGTGAATATGTTAGTGTAGTTGTGATAAAATAGTTTGTTTAACTAGAAACATAGAACAATAGTAATAATTAGGCTGTTTATCAGACCCCAAAAACAAGTGATTGACGTCAATCATAGGAGGTAAACAGTTGAGAAAAAATAAAGCAAAATAAGATTTTTAGGATGTCAATAATAAAACAGCAGGATATCAAGAATCGATAGAACTATAATAAAGGAGCAAATAGAGTATTATTGTGCAGGTCTGAAAATTGGTTGAAGAATTGTTTTTGGGAAATGGGCGGCGATTGGTGGTGCTTGCCCGAATTGATTGTTGTCATATAATTCATAAAGGTAATAGCAGAAAAAAAGGTCCAGTAAGTATTGACAGTTAAAAACGACTTGTCATGATGGAGGACACTCCTCTTTTACATTTGTGCAAAACATTACTGAGTTACACACCTAAGATTAGGAAATATCATGCTGAATGGGTAAAAGGCACGGCTGACAAAATGTTCATGCCTTGGTCTCAAGAGGGTTCCCTTTCAAGAACAGTATTGCGACACATGACAACATATTTACATGCTGTATACATAGGGAAGAAGCTTCAAAAAAGGTTAGCTATGTTAGAGCTATGGAAAATGTACAAGAGCAAGAGAGAAGACCCACCCCATAGGGAGTGGATGCTTAATCAGCATCAGGGAGAGGGCACAGCGCCCTCGACGTCTCTTTCTCCTTCTGAAGACAAGAGTACAGACACTGAGAAACAGGGATTCTATCCTTTAAAAGAGTTAAAAGCAGCAGTGGGCAGGGCCATCTTAAGAACTGTGGGGGCCCAGGGCATGGACACCTCTGGGGCCCCCCTCCAACAGACCAAAGGAATTCATGGATATAGAATATCTAGTGCGCCGCACCCCGTATCACGATAACAACCCATAGCTTGATATGCTGCATCACAGAGATCAAAATAAACATGGTAAACTCCCATTCAGATACCTTACCTTCTTCTTGTTGTAATCAGAGTGATACACAAGTAGCATGTCAAGGGCAACATTATCAGTCTACGACAAGGGTACTTGCGTTCAAGCCTAGTTACAGCAAACATTTCATCAATAGCAGCCATGTTGAAGGTATACTGGACATAGTATAAGACAGATTTTATAACAAAAGTGCACATAATCCAGAATAGTCAAACGACTCAGTTTAGATGCCTCAGAGACAGCAAAAGTGCTTAAGCATGAATATAGGTGACCAAGGGAGGCAAGGATAAAACTACACATACCATAGCATTGAGAGTGGATGACGATTTGAAGATACCAGGAAGGTGTCTGTATCCAGACAGACTGAAATTAGAAGTGGGACATGGTTTTCAAGCAGTGTTGCCATTCGAGAGTAAAGAAACAGGTGGCTGTGGTGTGTAATATATCAATGCGCACTATCATTATAGAGAAAGCAACTCCATATTGCTAACTCAGGACTGTGAGACTTGTCCTTGGCCTCAAGCCCTGGGATCGTATCTCTCCAGCTTTGAAATCTCTCCATTGGCACCCAGTGGATGCAAGGATTAAATTCAAAACCCTCTGCATTGTCCACAAGGCTTTCTGGGGCCTGGGTCCAAAATACCTTCAGCTATCCCTCCGCAAATACCTCCCCTCTAAAGCTCTTCGCTCCTCTACCTCAAACTCCCTCACGGTCAGTTGTTTTTCAAAGAAACAAGCTGGGGGTAGATCTGTCTTCAGCTGGGGCCTCCCTGTGGAAAAGCCTCCCTGCCACTCTAAAACTTGAGGAGAACCATCTCTGGTTCCGGAAGCACCTCAAGACCTTCCTCTTTTCTTCTTCCTTTGCTCCCCCACTCCCCTGCTGATCTGTTCTCTCTTGGCACCTGGCCACCCTCTGTCTTCCGGGCCCAGGTACCTGCTCACCCTGCCACCCTCCCGCACGTCCTCCAGGCCACCCCTTGCACTGGAGTCTGTATCTGTACCCATATAGCCCCCCCTTTTCTTCCTGCACTTGTCAGACCTACCCTGTCTGCTGCCTTAAACCTAGCACTTGCAAATTGCTGGCTGCACTACCACTCTTTGTTGCCTTTATTATTTATTTATTGTTATTTATCTGTTTCTCCTCTGCTTCGCACTTTCCACTTCTCCCCCCTTCCAAGCACTTTTCCCCTCCCCCTATCCCATGCACTTGCACATTCTCAATGTCACTGGGCCTAATAAAATCGGTGTTTTGTTCTGCCCTGTTCCTCTCCCTTCCCTTGTCACGCTCTGAAACACTTGTGTACGAGCGCGATAGAAATAAAATATCAATACCAATATCATATATAGCCAGTGAAACCATGGGTGAGTCTTTTTTAAAGATCATACCCTGAGAACGAAATCACTCTGAAGGGCTGACAATTTTGAAAGGTTTAGGGACTTGCAATTTTGACAGGTGAGGAAATACAAGATTAAATGAGATACCCAGGATCACACATTCACTAAGAAGTGAAGCTGGGATTTGTGCCTACTCTTCAATTTCTGCTCTTTACCAATTTATTTTATAGTTTTTACCTTAAACTAAAATGAACCCATTTTACAGAACTGACTTGGAAAATATGAAAATAACATAACCAAATATAAATAATTTACAAAACAAAACGTTATAGACACATATGCAAAATGGGAATGATTCTAGCTTCATTGTCTCCATCATCAAGGAAAGCATATAAATACCAGCATACTAATGGATGAGATCTTAAACGATTTCAGATAGGTTTCTCTTTTGCGTGTGCAATGGTATTTTAATGGTATTTAAAAACGGGCAGACAAACCTTTGAATTGTACAAAAAAGCAAACCGTTTTGTTGTCACATAAGCAGACCTTAAAATATGCTTGTAAGAAGCCTGCAATATCTGGTCTGCTCTCTTCTGTCTAGAACTTCTTCCACTCAAATGGCCTACATGATAGGAAAGACCAGGTAATTGGCCAAACAATGCCACCAGTATGTGAGAACCAAACCTTTTCATAGAAGGCAGTACAGTACTGTCAGTGATATAAGATTTGTCCATGATCACTGTATCGTCTGTTGGTAAAGCCAGGATCCAAGCATGAGCGCTTTGGTTTCACAGTCTGGAATTTGGATACATAAACACCTCTAACACTTTATTGTCATCAATGGAGGTGCCTACCCAGGTTTTACAACTCCTCATCTAAACCAACCAATTTCTAGAACTTCACCATACAGACACTATGTTAGGTTATAACAACTGCTATCTAGTACAGGTACATTGGTGATGATAACACCTGGAGTGCTATATAACAAAGTACACATACATGCAGGCTTAACAACTTCATACATTCGAAACACTGAGTCGGCCTTGCTGGAATTTGGTAATGTAATCTTGCATATGAACACAGATCTCTGCAATGAGTGCTTAACACACTGAGCTATCCTCTGAGCTATTGGGGCACTCACATTTATCAATATGTATTTCAACTTTGGCTATTGCACATGGTCAATTTAATTCCCACAGAAAGGTGAGAATGCTACAGGTGTTGTGCCACGCAAACTATGTATACCACAGTGAACATAGCATTACAGGAAGAAAAGATCAGATCAAAATGTGCTTGTCAACAACAAACAGAAAATAGGTTTAGCCATAGCAGCACACCATAGAAAATCCTGATGTGTAATACTTAATTTTGTTGTCTTGGGGAAAATGACTTTAAAAAAATGCTCCTTCTTGGGGCCCCCTCCATGGTGGGGGCCCGGGGCAAGTGCCCCTTTTGCCCTCCCGCAAAGACGTCTCTGGCAGTGGGGTATATTAATTTGATATATGCACCCCCTGCTTACAGCAGTGAAGATACTACAGAAAAAAGTAAGATTAAAGAACACGAATATATGTTTGGATGTAGTCAAAATGAGGAGCCTAATGAGAGAAGGGTTAGACTGATAGCGATAGAAAAAGAGGCTAAGAGACAAAGGGGAGAGAAAGAGAAAGAGAAAGCCAGCGAAATAGCAATTGTACAGAATGAGTGGATGAGAGGTCTGATACTACTCAAGTTAGACAGAAAGGGTATCCATGAAGTTAAAGAAAGAGAAGAAAGAGAGGAACTGGAAAGAAAGGAAAGAGAACAAGAAAGGGCATACAAAAATGAGAAGAAAAAGAGAGAAAGCAAAAGGAAGAACGAAGATGGTATGAAGAGCAGGTAAAAGAAAGAGAGAGAAAAGATGGTGAGAAGAAGAAACGTGAGGAATAGAAACACAGAGATTGAAAGAAAGAAGGTTCAAAAGAAGGTGAGAGAAAGAAGAGAAGAGGCAGATGAGAAGAAGGGTAGAGGAAAAACAAAAGGAAATGAGAGGAAGTAGAGGTCAAAGGGAAGACAAAATAGATCTCATCGTTAATAGATGTGTAATATCAGTTGAAGAATGAGAACGATGGGAGGAAGAGAGAAGGTTGTAACTGCCCAGCAGAGAAGTGCACGACATACCTAGAGCACCGGCATGTGCTGGTGAGGATGAGGCAGAATACATAGGGAAAAGGATTGTGGACTGATATAGACATATGACAAAAAAACATGGTTATGAGACCAGAGGGAGTATCGAAGGATCTCTACCGAGAGACCAAGTGATAGATCAGATGATGTAATGATGGACATGCATAGAACGCTGACCTTAAGCAGACTAGATCTTGATGAGGAGGAAAGGAATAACAGCCATACTAGTTGGGGTATAATGATGTCAGAAGAAGAAAGGGAGGACAACGAGAGAGCGGGAGGAGAGGACGCATGTGGTTCTTCGATAGATCCAGACATAGAAAAAGCGGTAGACTGGTCAGATTTAAAAGAACCGGAAATAAAAACACCAGAGCCTATATCATACCCTGAGTGACCACAAGGATGATCGAATAGTGTAGGGAAAATGTCCCCACCTTATGTAAGTATATTGAGGTAATTGCCAGGACGAGACGAACAGGCGAAACTAGGCCTACCTGAAAGACAAGAAGCATAGGTGGGTACGATTGTAGAACAGGATTTACACAAGTCCTCTTTTTAGAGAAAGGGGGAGGACGACCACAATATATACTGTGGCTGCAGATGGATAAAGATAATTTAAAATGCAATTTACCTAGTTTGAACACAGGAGCGGATAAATGGATTAATGAGTCAGAAAGAATGGCAGCGGGAATGATATTAGCCATGGGTGACATAAAAGGCCTACTAGCAGCTATTCTAGGGCAGAGAGCTGACGACATTTAGAGATGAGCTGGATATGCGAGTGTGACAGCGCAAAACACGACACACAATGAGCACCATTTAAAGGAATAGTGCGCTCAAAAATATTATTGTCCCGAGGGTTCGGGCATGTGTTTTTAACTATACGTTGATCGATCGCACAAACGTTTTCCTCTTTTGTGCACATGCGAAATCAGGCAGCAGGGCGCAGCCATCTTGTGATAATCTGATCAGTTGCCCAAGGTGGACTGCCCTGGCGGCACTAAATCATATCCCCTGCCCCTGAGGCTCACATCACCAAACTTAGTGATATTCTCTGCCTATCTCCATGACGTTACTGGGCAGCATAGCTAAACGCGCCCAGTCATCACCTACGTGACGTGACGCACGTGAAATCAACACACATCAACCCACAACACATCGTGTCACAATACGGAATACAAAACTTTACTTTAAAAGGAAATAGCAAAACAGTGCCATTTTTAAAGTACTTTTATTTAACAATCAACACATCAACTACATCCGACGATTGCCATATTCAATGAAATGGGTAACTTTTTACTTTTTTCTCGTTTTTTTCTCAGTCCACAAATGTTTGTCGTGAGTCACACAGTGTTCCTTTTGGTAGGTAAAAGAATTGCATCAGACGCGCCGTGAATCGCAAGGCTTGGGCATCAGCTTGGCGCTAGTCCACCATAAACGATGTCAGCTTGCTCCTTATTGCTGGTACCGTGTAATGGCATATGGGCCTGTGTCGATCATCCCAAAAAAGGGTCACTGTGTCCCAGCATATTCAAAAGTATCTGCAGCTGGCGGTTGAAAAACCTGTCTGTTGGGATCTGGAATCGATGACAATCGCAGAAAGGCATGATGTAGCTGTTTGAAAAACATAACAGAAATGTGTCTCAATAGCCAATCTTTATTAAAATGTATAATTTTACCGATTAATTCTGCCCACGTTAAAACTAATCATGAACACAGACGTGAAACAATGGCAACACAGAGAAAACCACGTGAAAACTAGTCCACAATTATATTCAGAGGTTAGTGCTATGGAGTATGTTCAGTTCGAAATGGGATGCGGAAGCTGAAGCTACAATTCGAATAACACACAGACAGAATTTTAATTAAATATTAGCAAATGGTGGTCTACATGCATCTCGATGCTGGAATGCCCATGTGCCCGGGAACAAAGACAAGTACACACACAGGTTGCAATATGCCACAAAGTACAACCCAGTACAATGTAACCTAGCAATAATGGTAAGCTAATGGTAAATTGAGACGTTGGTCGATAAAATCGCCAAAAGTAAAACTCACATTATGTTCGGCATTTCCATTCTCTTATCGTAACGCAGAGACATCATTCTGATCAACGCCTTTTCATAAAATTAAATTGCATGATCGTTTTTCCAGTTTTGGAATGTGAACCTTATCATATTTGATGTTATTACAACCCTTCCTTAATTCATACCTTTGGGGATCATGCCTTTCTCTCAAGGATGAAAAACAATTGAACCTTATATACTGTGTGCAATGCGTGGGCTTGCTGAGCGCACAAACAAAAAATCAAAGCTGCTGACCTTCACTCAGAATGAAGATACATTCTTAGTTTGCAACTTCTTGTCTCGGTGCATCCATGAGAAAGGGACTTGTCAGGAATAGGCACAGGAGGAAAAATGTGGGGGCTGTCAGTGCTCGATGTTCTTTGCGCTGCTGAGGGGCAGGAGAAACTTTGCAATGACAGAATGCGGCCTAGTCCAAAGCTGTAGTCGAGGGTACAGAAAATGGAGTCCAAGTTTGTCTAGCAATAGCCCCACCTCTGCTTATGTCAGGGCTTTCTTCCACATGGCAGCAGAAGGGCAAAGGATGCGCCCCCCACGAGTGCAAGAGCAGGTGTCACTGTCGCGTATAATGTATGGGGCCGGGGGGCTCAACCGACCCACTCCTTCCTTACACTAGCAACGACCCCCAACACATGCCCCCATGAATATATTGGTCATAGTGCAGCTATTTCTCAACAACAACCCACTTTGATCAGTGAATGTCCCACAGTAGGTCGACGAAACTGGGAAGTGTGAAAGCACAGCGTTACATTGTATGGCATTCATAAAAAGGAAACTTGTTGAAAGAATAATTGACAAAGAGGATGGATTTCAAAAGACAAATTGGATGCTTTATTTGGACAGTTCATAAAAACATTGTTGATCAAAAAAAAAGATGGTAATCATTTGAACCTGGATGTGAACTGTTCCACGGGCTCTGCTTTAGGTGGACAGGGCACGTTGGCAATGTTTTGTGGCAATGCCTGTGTACTCGGAACAAAATCGCGCGCAATTCTGTGAGTATGTATCTCCAAGACAGTCATAATAAGATCTTTCACAAAATCGAATTCCATTTCCTCATATACTGGCTTGACCACCCATTTTTTGCTTCTTTTCGTAAAGGCCATTGCGTAGCGAAGCATCCCAAAGTTTCACGCAGTCCTCGATTGTTCACGCCCTACATTCTTGTTCTGCACTAATACCGCTAGTAATGTCCTATATTTCATACCGTCTATGCCGAAATGCAATCTCTTTGGCCTGTACTTTAGGCACACATTGTGGAACACCTCCAAATCTCCCGTGTGACAGATTTCTGTGAGTCCCTTCAGATCTCTTGATAGAGTTTTATCAAACACAATCTTCTCAAGGGCTTTGTCTGGATATGAAGATGGAATCAACCACTTCTTCTTCCGTTCCTGCTCCGGCGACAAAGGGCCATGTGTACATTGGTAGAAATGTTGGTTTTCTGTCCAGGAGTGAACGTTGGAACAGTGGTGCATTAGTGACCACTAGTAGAATTTCCACAGACCCATCACAAGTTTTGGAGCTCCACCAAAGATGGTTGCTGAAAAACTGGGACCACTGTAAAATATTTTTGGAACCTTTTTTTTTCCCTGCTGCTGAGATTTCTTTATTGATTTATTTGGCAACGTGCCATACATCAAATAGATGGTGAATATTTGGGAACTGCTCTTGCATTGTATTGACTATTGAAACGTGTCTGTCCGTGGCTATGAGGTCGATTTGCATTCCCCTCGATTGGAGATCTTCCAGTGATTTTGTGAAATCAAGTTTCTCCATGGCCACTGAGGATTTACATTCGGACAGCTGCACGACCACCGAACTCAACATTTTTTTTACTTTCCATGTCCTGAAAGTGGTATGTGCAGTACTTTGCTGAAAATCCGGGGCTGTCACACTGTCCATCGCCAGCTAGCCTGAACCATTTTTCAGAGAATATACTTTGAATAGACATTTTTTCAATTTTCCACACTTCACTAATGGCAGGGAATAGATATTGACGTTGATATTTATAGTACTGCGTTTTAGCAATGAAATGGAGTCCCACAAATTCATAGAAACTGGACAATTTACTGAAACTAGATCCACTGAAAAGTAAAGCAGCTGCACACAGTAGATTCCCAGGCGGCAGTTTCCCCAGTATTGGTTGAGCGGACCATGAATATTTTTCATGGAGCATTGCACAGGTGGCATATATTTTGAGGTTACTGTCTTGTGATACACGAGTCACATTCACCAATGGCTTCCCATATACTTCCCCTCTCAATGAATGCACACATTTCAGCATCATTATAATCTCCATCAAGCAGCTGTCGAATACAATGTATTTGGGCTCCTTTATTAGACTGTCATCCTGTTCTAATGTTGTTTCTGACTGAACTGTGGTTGACAAATCAGCCAAACTGGACACTCTGTAGTCGAGATCTTGGTCTAGTTCCTCGGTCAATTGTATTGATGCTTCAGTCTCTGTCATTTCAGCGTCTGTTACTTGAACATGAATCGGAGAAAACATCAATGTCGACTGGTTTTTAGGTGGCCTTTGTTTGGCGGGTGTCGATTGTGTCATGTGGTCTGCGACTAATTCAAAAGCACCTTCATTACATTCAGTTTCATCTTCATCTGGTGGAGCAGTCACATTGTAGCAATGGTCCAACAACACTTTGCTGGCTTCGCCGGTCACATTAAATTAATTTTCTGTCCATTTGGCAAAAGCATCTCGAGTCTGCTTATTGATTTGAACATGCTGCGCCTCAAATAATAGTTGCGCCATGGTGAAATCGGTTTGGCAAGCAGCATCTCTGATTTCTGTCGCTGTCTGCATCTGCATAGTTTGTATACCATCGGGCAACTAGAAGACAGGTTTGAAAAACATGTTCAATGTAAATCCACCATACACTATTGGACAACTTAGATTTAAAAAAAACATGTTATGAAGGCACCAGCACAAAACACTGTTTGAAAATGAAATTGTTTGTAACTTTCTTGCTTTTCTGTGAAACCTTCTTCTTTACTGTAATGACAGCACCAGCAAGCTGGTCCACCAACTCGGATCCACGTACCTCCACTTCTATATCCAGATCTTGTATAATCCCTAGAAAAGAGTATCCATTAAAACTAAGTCATTCATATTTGAAATGAAATTATTCCATCGCACACATGCCTTACCCAGATATCTTCGTACACTGTGTACGTCATTTAGTGAAAATATACATTTCGAATTTCACCTGATGGATGGATAGTTTATTCGACCAAAGATGACTGTGCGAAACACACTGATTGAAATGTTGCACTCAAGCAATTTGTAAAAGCTGCTCCTTTATAATAATGCCACTGTCTAATAGTATTAGATCTAGGACCTACTTTCTTTCATTTGAGGGAACTGTTAGTGCGCATACCTCTTGCTCCTGATCAACTAGGAGGGATGATGTTATTGTACTAGAAGTATCAGCATCACCCTGTCACACAGTACTTTTTTTAGTATGGCTGAACATTTTTAAAATGAACACACACAATTTGTCGCAGACAATGGTACATATCAATAAAAAACCATGAATGAAACATTGTGTAAACGAACGATACATAAATATGATCATATTATCTCAAATTCCATGCATAAAACAATTCCAGAACTGCATAGCTAAATAAGACTACCTTATACAAGCTTGAGGTTGTTGTTGACTCCAGGCATGACATGGATGCAGAATCTTGCTCCTTCATATTCAGTCCATAGTCATGGAATTGTAAAGGGAAAATTTGATTCGCTTTAGAAAAGCTAATCTTAAAAATTGGCATGTAAAGAGACAGATTACGAAAACAATATGCTTATTTCAAAGGGCACTACAGCATAGTTATCTGTGCCCATAAATCATTTTCTATGATGCTCCTAAAACCAAGGACAGATGCTTAGCAAAATGGGGCTTAGTCATAAAGCAATAACATCTTTTGAATAAGTATTATAAGGGACATTTAAACCTAAAACACCTATCTGTCCATTTAGTTACCTGTTCACTACCCCAAGGGCTCCAGCTAAATCCAGAACCGTGACTCACATGAGGCGGCCTGTGCATGAATAGAGTCGGAATTGCATTTGGGAGCAATTTACGAGTCGTTCTGAGTCGATTCTTCTTTGTGTACTTAGATTGGTCGTACATATTCGTGGCAAAGTGCAGGCTGCAGACGCGCTATTGATCACCCCTCGTGTCCTCCAAGACTTTTTGGGCTCTACTTTAAAGCTCTTCTGGTGGAAATCTGCAATATCTGACCCATTCTCTTATTTGATCTATATTCCTCTGGAATACATGCATTGTAGTGCCTTTAGATTTATTATGGGTCTTAGAAGGGCAACCGAAAACCGTACATGCAGGCATTGTTGGAAATTCAGTAAAAAATAAAGGTCAACAATGTTCAAAAATTACTTTGCATAAAAGCGTGAGAAAGACAGAATTACACCATCCATTTTTTCTATGCAAGCTATGTTTTGGTCACCGAAGCAAAACCAGTGTAGCGTAGCCGGCTGTATTATAGGTTAACTTTCATAAACAATTCATTGATGTGACGAAAATCATAACATGTTACTCGTCCCTTGAATGTACTATCGAGCATCAAAAGGAAACATCCTTATAGAAACGGTCCGTGAAGGATACAATTCGATCCCAATTGACACTGATGACAATTGATATATATCGATAACATAACAAATTAAAATCAAGTCAATGGCAATGAGATGAATGAACATAACACTACTGTGTATGGTCATTCGAAATAGATAGAGATTTAGAGATCAAGGAGATATGATTAGGTGACCTGCCCTTACCTTGACCAACAAACAGTTAGATTCAGCAAGCAGGGTATTTAGTGGCAGGAGAACAGGGAGGTGTCCACAGGTAGCACGACGACGAGCTGACTCGCAGTGGTCACAGACGTTCTCAATTAGCACGTACAAAGTTGACTTGCAGTGCTCAAAGATGTTCTCATGTTAAACATCAAGTGGTTTATAAAGAATTAGAAAAGAGGGTGTGTATGTGAATGAATGACGTGTATATGGCGTGGTCTTATGTGGATAGCAGGGGCATGGCCTGCTTCAGGGGAGCATGCCTGGGGACACAGGGTCTGGCTAGGCCATGTATACAATGGGCTCTGGGCGTAAGATACCTTTGAAGTGTACATGGTGTTTGGCACCTTCGACGTTCCCACCCCTGCCAGCACCCTCTTTGGCAGCGCACATCCACTGATGCGAACTGCCTTTGATAATGGAGGGGGGATGGATGGGCCTGAGGCATGCAGACAAGGCCCGGAACACTGCTGAATGGAGACACACTTATGTGGCTTGCAGGGGCACGTCCTCCTTCAACGGATCCTGCCTGGAGACACAGGGTCTGAGGAGGGCATGTGAACATTGACCCCTGCACGTAAGATACCTTTGAAGTGTACACAGTGTTTGGCACCTTGGACGTTCCCTCCCCTTCCAGCAACCTTTGGCAGCGCACATCCACTGGTGCGAACTGCCTTTGATAATGGAGGGGGATGGATGGGCCTGAGACGTGCAGACAAGGCCCGGAACATTGCTGAATGGAGACACACTTATGTGGATTGCAGGGGCGCGGCCTCCTTCGGGGGATACTTTCTGGAGACACGGGGTCTGAGGAGGGCATGTGAACATTGACCCCTGCGTGTAAGATACCTTTGAAGTGTACATGGTGTTTGACACCTTGGCCGTTCCCACCCCTGCCGGCACCCTTTGGCAGCTCACATCCACTGGTGCGAACTGCCTTTGATAATGGAGGGGGGTGGATGGGCCTGAGGCATGCAGACAAAGCCCAGAACACTGCTGAATGGAGACACACTTATGTGGATTGCATGGGCGCGGCCTCCTTCTGGGGATCCTGCCTGGAGAAATGGGGTCTGAGCAGGGCATGTGAACATTGACTCCTGTGCGTAAGATACCTTTGAAGTGTACATGGTGTTTGGCACCTTGGCCGTTCCCAGCCCTGCCAGCCCCCTTCGGCAGCGCACCTCCACTGGTGCAAACTGCCTTCGATAATGGGGCAGACAGGGGGGGTGATGGATGGGCATGAGGCGTGTGGGAAAGGGCCGGTACACTGCTGAATGGATACACACTTGAATCACTGAAATATTGAAACAACCGTTGATGATAGTTCCGTTGTGTTTTATTTTGTTGCTGATTTTGATGGAAGGAATGTACCACACATTATAAAGTTCTGGTTGCAACACAGTGAGGGAAAATCCCCTGTACTGACCGCTGTCACTTGGGAAAGTTTCTCTAATGGCAGCAACAACACAGGCGGGTATTACTCATCGAACGCGGTGTCCAAGCCTCCCATGAAGCCACCATGTAAACGAACGATAGGCCACCAGCCTGTACCACCTGTGAAAGAGAAAGATACAAACTGTTTTTAAATGAACAAGATAAGTGTATTAAACCTTCGTTGCGAATGACAATTCGTGTATCCAATGGCACTGTTGCCAGTACAAATGTTACCTAGACACTGTACAATATTGAAGGTCTATGTATTCCATTACATTTGGGACACAAAGAAATATTGCTTCATGGCTGTGCATGACATAAACATAAGGAGACCACTATGATTTCCCCAAATTTAGAGTGATGTATAGAATTCCAAATCTACATTCGTTTGGCAATGATAGATCAAAGTTATGACAATATAGGAGACAACCATGAAATGGTAGTGGCCTAAGTGACATCACAACTAGAGCACACTTACTCGTTGCTTGGATTGCGAGGGCGAACTGTTGCACGAAGTTCGCGCATAAGCACCATCATAATCCTCAACATGGTCCGTGTGAGGTAGGCTGCCCTGAAGTCTGGCAGCTCGGTAACGAATTGCAGCCGTGTCTCGCCTTCCGATATGTAGGACAAGCATCCAGAGTTTTCTCGGCAGCAGCAGTTCCCCTCCTCGGTTGGCATTAGCGCGCACCGATTGCAGGTACACCAGGTGGAAACGCCATCCATGCGACTAGGCTCAGGCTCTTGAGCTGTTGAATCGTCCTCCAAACTGTCGTCTGAAGCCCCATCGTTTGTACATCTTTCTCTTTCTAGTAATTCCTCCTCGGAATACTCCGGCTCGTACTGGTAGGGCTGTATTGTTACCATTATGTGGAGAGAAAAACATAGTAATGGTACTAGTATCTGTTCGCACAGGGTACAAGCAACGAAGGTAGCTGACCAGAGCACACAAACGAGGCACATAATACTCAAAAAAAGACAGTGAAAGGAATGGAAAAGCAAATATGATGTTGTCTGTTGAGAAGCGGCCTGTTTATACTTATTGAGGAAAGAGGCGTCCAGCCATTTCCATGGAGACACGTCATTAACTGAAGCGCAGAGAACGTTGACACGAGACGTGCATTGGCGTTGTGAAATGGGCGGTACGCGTCTAGTGATCTCAGCCTGAGGGGCGGGGGATATGATTTAGGGCCGCCAGGGCAGTTCACCTTGGGCGATGCAGTAACTGATCAGATTATCACAAGATGGCTGCGCCCTGCTGCCTGATTTCGCATTTGTACAAAAGAGGAAAACTACGGTAAGGTGCATTGGAAATGTTTGTGTGATCGATCAACGTATGCTTAAAAACAAATGCCCGAACCCTCAGGATAATAATATTTTTGAGCGCACTATTCCTTTAATAATTGCAGAGTGGGCGTATGGATGGCACTAAGAGTACAGTATCCTGATACATCAGACATGGGCGTGGTCATGACATGGAAAGTGGGAGAGAACGAAGATCCTGTTGCTTATATTCAGGAGATTCAAGAACGGTGGCGTCTTGAGACGAGAGAACAGTGGGATAAGACTGTAGCATTATTTTATCAGATTTTATGTCAGAGACTGTCCGTGCCAGTGCAAAGGCAGATGAAAAAACAAGTATGGAGGGAAGCGTATCCATGGCCAGAAATACAGTTGAATATCATACATCATTTTCGATTGTTACGAGAGAAGAATAAGAATAAAGCAGAGAATAGGAAGATTGAGGAAGCAAAGTAAATTCCTAAAAATTGTCAACATTTGCCATATAAGGAGCAGTATTGACAAGCATTGAAGGGGTGGTTACACAAGAGTTACTGCCTACACAGCCAATCAATGTAGGGTACCCCATAGATCAGGAAAGATACCATTTTTGGCCACGTGGTAGAGGGAATGGACCTAGGGGACATGGAGGTGGATTTCAAAACCCTCAATGGGGAGGAGGATTTAATGGAGGGCAACCACAGCAACGCTGGAATTGTGGGAGACGGGGGCGTATGGCTCCCCCATGTAGAAGTAGAGGGGGTATGCAGCAGAAATGGCAAGCTCCAAGAGGGGGGATGGGCTATTTTCCACAGTATAGTACAGAACCACCAGAGTATTATTCTGAAGATCACATGCTGTAACAGACATGTGCACCGCAAATGCAGCAAACGCAGCAGATTCCGCTACAATCACAGTCGTCACAAGGGCAATCACAGTAAGCACCTATGCAAACACAACAAGTACAGACCCAACAGTACATTCCGGCACAAGAGATGGAAAGTACCATGAATGTGCAGGGCTTCTCGGGTGCTATAATTTTTGATTATTATATATTTATAGTGAACTCATGAAATTGCATTAGCATTGTAAAACCAAGAGAGAAGGCACTAGAGCAAGGTTGACACAGGTAAAAGGGATAGACAGAATACTTACTCATTGCTAAGAACACAAGGGTGAATGGTCAAGTTCACACATCAGCACCATCATCATTCCCAAGACTGAACATGCAAACTCGGCTGCCTTGAAGTAGTCTGCTCGGCCACACATAGTGGTGGAGGTTGATCTTTGGCTATGTAGGCCAAGCAGCTGCAGTTTTTTGAAGCAACAAGTGTTCTCAACCAGCATCCGCATTCATTGACATCTAAGGCATGTACACCAAGTGCAAACATCTTCCATGCAATGTGGATCAGGTTTTTGCAAACAGTTGTCACCACTTTCAGTCGGCTGATCATTTTTTGCTGTCTTTCCCTCTCAAGAATTTCCTCAACCACTTACTCAGGTTCATACACAAGCCCCTGAATACCGGCCACAAAGATTGAGGATAGTAATTGGAAAATAAACACTGTGGGGAAACAAAAAGTAATATTTTGTTTGTTAAATTGAATTAATGTATTGTTGGTACTGTTTCAGAATGTATTTAGAAGAAAAGTAAGAAGAGAAAGCCAGCATTATCTGCTCTCCGGCAGCAATAAGCAAAATCTCCTAGTAGGGGGATTTTGCTTGTTTATTGCCACAAGAGCAAAGTTAACAGAAGCAGAGGAGGCTCATTCATTTCACAAAGTGGATGCCTTCTAGTGTTGACTTTGAGGCTAATCTGCCAAAGGTTTACATAGGAACTTTTTGTAAAAATATTGTTTATATATACTTTATTTATTTGTTTATTTATATCACACCAAAGCCCACGGGCATCAGGGCACTAACACTTAGACACGGATGTACAAAATTGAACGGTACAGTGGTTTGCTACCTCAATTCCTACTGGTCATCTCACTGCTTAAAGATGTGTGTTGTCAGTGCTTTTCTAAAAGCTGTGTAGTTGTTCTCTTGTCTCAGATGTATTGGCATTCCATTTCATGTCTGTACCGCTTTCACTGGGAACAATCGGCCTAAGCCATTAGATCATTTAAAAATAGGACAGACAATCTGCCCCAGTGCTTTAGATCTTAAAGAGTGACCTGGCGTGTAGAGTATGATCTGTTCCTTCAGATAGGTGGGTGCCTGCCTAAATAGGCAGCGGTGGCCATAGTCATAGCCTTGAAAGTAATTCTGTTCTTAATTGCTAGCCAGTGAAGGTCTTTTCTATCAGCTGTTATGTGTTCCCTTCTTGTTCTTTTTTTAAAAACTATTCTGACAGCGTTATTCTAGATTGTTTGGCATTGCATGATGCACCCCTTGCTAGCTCCTATCAGAAGGGAATTTCCATAATCCAATCTGGTTAGAATTGTAGCCCTTGCAATAGTTGCACTGTTTCTTTTAATTCAGGTAGGGCCTGTTGTGTTTTAGTAAACAGAGGTAATACTGACAATTTCTATTCAGGTTGGTAACATGCGTTTCTGCACTCAATGATGCTTCTAGGTATATCCCCAATGTTTTTACTTTCTCAAGAACTAGGATTGCAGATTCTTTGATCTGGAAAATCTTGTATTCCAGACTTAGCTTGGCCTGTGCATGGTGCGATCCGAAGATCATCAACTCGGTTTTACTCCTGTTCAAGCACATCCAGTTAGCTTTCATCCAAATCTCGATGGAATTGTATATGGCTGCCACTCTCCTATTATCTGTGTCGTAGAATCCACTCAATTCCACCACCAACTGTGTGTCGTCTGCATAGTTTGTGAAGTGGGCTCCAATGTTGTTGAGCACAGTGCATAGACACCTGGATATAAATTAAACAGCAGTCGGTACAAGCTGGCCCCCTGTGGTATCCCACAGGTGATAGGTATTTATCTGGAAAATGTATCTCCCCAGTGTCCCATCTTTTAAAAGAATAACATTTTTGAGTGAACGCCCCCTTTAATGTAAATGTGCTAGATGCTTTGTGCTATGAGTTCCCAACAATATTATTTTTCAGTGCTTTTTCAGACAGGCCTGTGGTTAAATAAAGGGAATTGCATATCATTGCAGATCCAAGGCATCAGATACTGGCCACTGTATTTTTCAGTAGGCCCTATGCTTGCTAGCACTGAATCAAAGATATATTTAATTGTGAAAGACATTAACAGAAATATTGTTGAAAAAGCCTATGTAATGTGTGACACCATAAACCAGTACTGGGCTTTTTAGTTCAACAGCATGTTGCATTTTGAGCCTCGTATGGCCACTTTCCCCATTTGCCGAGCTGCTGTGAAGTGCTGTCTATGAGGAAGTAGAACTTGCACTCACCCTCCTTGGCAATGCCGCCTGATTTGCTGTTTGTTGGATGAATCGGTGCCTGCAGGGTCGTGCTCACAGCAATGATGGGGCATTGCGAGCCTGCTAATTTCATACCTTTCCAAAAATGAGTGCAAACCATTCCAGATTGCTAAAAGTGTTGTTATCCAAAACATCAGGAATAACTGAAGGTGTCACACATTGTGAGGAGCTCTTCTCAACTTTTTTGTTATGTTGTGTTGATTTATACCAAAAACCACTACCACCAGAGGGCAGTCTACAGGCATTCACGTGGCTCTTCACTAGAAGAGAGTGGGCTATGGTAGTGAGGATAGGATGATGGTATAGGTTCAGAACCAGGACGAACTGGCATCTGTGTGCGTTGATTTGCGTGTGGGAGATGGTTCGATTGAATTTGAGAGGCCCCGCCTGTTGTAACCATATGGGTAGGATTCAGTGCCTCAGATGTGTGCTAGTATTTGTGCTGGGTGTGTGGGTTATATGAGATTGGAGTGGGTTTGAAGTTATGCGCACTGGTTCGTTGTATCCATAAGGGGGTCCATAGTCGCGGATGACTGTTAAGAGTTTTAGTGTATTGTGTTGGTGTTCCCATGTGTAATGTTGGTGGATATATGTCCTATGTGCAAGGGTGTGTTCCTCTAAGGATACTTCCAGCGTCTCAGAGGAGTTTATTGAGTGCCAGGGTAAGATTAGTTCTCTATGGGTCTATGTGTAGTGTGGCTGACTCCTAATACGGTATAGTGACGTTGGTTATTTTGGAGTTGCAAGAAGGGGGAATTTGTTAGTACATTGGTTAGTTTGACATTGCCTCTGAAGTGTGTCTTTGGTTGCCACTTGGTCGTACCTTCCCACAGTTTTGGTTGTGGTCCGTCAGCCTGCCCCGCCTCCTCTCAGCCTGGAGGATGACTTTCTCTAAGGGTTTGAGGGCAGGGGTTGGTTGTACCCAGTGTGTTCCTAGTTCCTCGGCAGGGATTAGTCGGAGCAGTTGTGTTTTGCCTGTTGTGCAGTTGGCTGCTAAATTGGTGCCCTGTTGGTATTATAATAAATGTGAGGAAGTGGTGATCTACTGGACAACCCTAGCTATCTGGTGAGCAATTGTTAGGGTGGTGCTTCGATTTAATGTGTTACCTGTCTGTGCATTCCTGAGTGCATGAATTGCATATGGGGTGTCCTTCCCTAGGTCTGTCTGTTGATTGGGCGGGCTACTCTCCACTGATCTCTCTAGTTGTGGGGCATGACTGGGGGGCGGGGAAGGTGGGTGGTGGGGTATTCTGGCCCTCCTTGGTTTCGCTGCTGTTATCTGTGACCGCATCCCTTGGTGTGTTTCTTTTGATCCATTACGAGTCAGGCGTTAAGGGGTTAACGGCGCCGTAAACGGCGCCAACCCTTAACGCCTGATTACAAGGTCCCTTAGCGCCATGGTGATTTTAACGCCTGCTTTTTGCAGGCGTTAAAATCCATGGCGATAATGGACCATGGTGCTAATTACGTCACCGTAATTTACGGTGGCGTAATTAGCGCCTTCCCCACTCCCATTATGCCCTATGGGGCAAAAATGGGAATGGGGAAGGGTAAAATGGGAAATGGGGATTTACTGCCCCACTCACCTTGGAATGGGGCGGTAAATCCGCCATCCACCATGGTGTAAACGTAGTTTACACCATGGTGGTAAGGGTACGACCCAGGCGGTAACTTACCACCTGGGTCGTAATGAGGCCCATTGACTTTTAGCGCTTGTCATTGTCTGCTGAATAACCAGGATTTTAGTCATTTCCTGAAGGTGATGTGGGCCTCTGTGGTTATGATATGATATGATATGATATGATATGATATGATATGATATGATATGATTTGATGTGGCATTTGTAATGCGCCTATACACAAGTGTTTCAAGGCGCGACGAGGCAAGGGAGGGGAAACAGTGGGAAGACAGACAGCGATCCTACTTGGCCAGGTGACATTGAGATTGCGCAAGTGCAGGGGGGAGGGGAAGGGGAAAAGTGCAGCACATAGGATAACAGTAAAATAAATAAGAAAATAGTTAAACAGTGCGGTCAGCTGGTGGCAAGTGCAAGGGTAAGATAGTTCTGATTGCTTTGGATGTGGTGTTCCATAGGTTAGCAATTAGGCGTGGGAATTCTGTTACTCTGAATTTCGTCTTTTCATATTGTTTTGTCTCTATTTGTAGGTCTTTGCTTGATCCCAGGTCCCTTCTTGGCTGGTAGCGGGGGATATTGGCCTGGAGGAATTTGGTTCCTTTTCTGTGTAGGAATTTATGGGCAATGCAGAAGCCTTTGAGTTTGATGCGTTTTGTAGCCAATGGAGGCTTCTCAAATCTGGAGTGATGTGTTCTCTTGAGTCTTTCTGTCATTTCTAGGTACAGGCTGCTTGCATATTCAATTCTTGATAGTATCAGGGATATGATTGTGAGGGTTCTGTGTGGAAAGGAGAGGTATGGGAGCCGCCCCCTGAGTAGACATAGGAGACAGAAGCCCTTTTTATTGATTGCATTGATTTGTGATTCTAGGGATAATCCATTGTCAATGAGTATTTGTAGGTTATTTAGCACGTTGGAAGTCTCTGGTTGTGTTCCGAAGTCAGTCGGCCAGTCCAGTTGTCGGTTGGTTGCATTGCTTTCTATGGGTGGGATCATTATTTGTGTTTTGGGCAGGATCAGTTTGAGGTTGTTCGTTATCATCCAGCTGTTGATGTCTGTCAGACAGTTGTTTATGCTGTTGTTTGGTTCCTGGGTCATGATCATCTTCAAAATCAGTTGTGTGTCATTTGTGTAGTTGTAGGCAGTTCGTCCGTGGGTTTGAATGATTTTCATCAGGGGGACATGCAGATGTTGAAAAGCAGGGGAAAGAGTCTGGATCTCTGAGGAAATCTGCAGAGATGTTTTTGGTGTTCGAGTTGAAAGGTGGTAAGTAGGTTCTTTCTGTTTGATGTTTGAGGAATGAGGTAAGCGGATTCCTGTATGCCACTTCCAGCAAGTCTTTTTATTAGTTTTGCGTGGTTAATGGTGTTGAATGCCGCAGATATGTCCAATAGAATGAGGGCAGACTGGGTGCCGCTGTCTGCATTTATTGAGAGGAGTGCTCTGGTCCTCTCACTGGCCTGAAGCCAACTTACGAGTGGTCAAGTATTCTGTTTGTTTCAATGTATTTAAGTAGTATCTTGCATACATGGTTTTCCGATAGCTTCGCTGAGTAGGACAAGTTGGATATGGTTTGTATGCTGTTGTACAGCGCCGTGACCCAAAGATATATTGATGCAAGTATTTGCTTAATGAAAACTCAATGTCCAAAGCAGTTAGCAAGATGTGTTTCCTCAATGCATTTTTTTAATCATGAAAAACTGAAATAGCCAAAACGTGTTTCGACCTACACAGTCGTTCTCAAGGCTGTTAGTTATGCAATGCCAACATGATAAAAATGTATGTTCGGTTGTTAACAGCAGTAATCAAATATTACGTTTTCAGTACAGTACATATGTATTGTAATTGTAAGGATGGTAAATACATACCCATAGTAGGGTGGATGGTAGATGCAGAGGTCAATAGAGAGAAAGTAAAACAGATACATTCTGTCACTTTTGGTTCAATACTTTATCCTGTCCTATTATATCTAAACATTTTATGTTACAGTTGACCTAAGTGATATCATCTTATATTACAATTCTGATGAGCGAAGAGTTACTGTGCACCTAGCAGTCTATCTGTGTTCTTACTCAATATTACCTTAGCCCAGCTATCATGTGGGGTCTGCCAGTTCCAATGTTACATTAACAAGCTTATGCAAGTAGTGTGCCTTGTTTGTATAGTTTGGTGTCACCAATTACATGCCATGTGCTCAGAGTCTCAAAGTTACCTCTGTCGCTAACACCATGTGTGAACTATACCTCTGTGGGTGTTAATCTACTCACCAACTTCTTCAAATTCTGTCCCTGAATTAGAGATTTAAAATCCATGGATTAATGATAATATCCACTACAACCGTCCAAGAGTCCCTATAAAGTTAAATAATGTATGTCTTACCCATGTGAGTTCTTACCAATTGTTGCTGTATGTGGGATCTATTATTGATCCGTAGATGGTCCTCCAGATTAGGAGACGGTATCTTTCTTGGTCAGCAAAATCAATTACACTGTCTCACAATCAGTGGCTTTCAAATGTATTGACTAGCATTGCTAGAAATTCAATTAAACTCCAATTGGGCGTCTTGATTTCCAGTGCCTGTGGAGACACATGGCAAGTATATCTGTTAGTCTATCTGTTGGTCTCTTTGAGAAAGGTTTGTCTTTATTGTTGTGCATTTGTTTGTACTTGGTCTTACCAGAATCTCTGGCTCCTGGTTGATCCCTGTATAGGAGGATGAATGGCTTGTCCTAAGTCTTCATATCCATTTATTGGGTCCAAATATCTGCAAATATTGTAAAGACCTACTTAGTAAACAGTAACCATTTGGAGTAGATATTGGTATGTTAGGCAGCGGTCTGGGGCACCCTCAGCCAACCTTATTAGCATTATGACCATATGGGTGGTCCTGAAACAATGAGTGTTGAGCTGTTAATAGAAAATGTTTTAAATGTTGGGTTAACGTACTCTTAGGCGTGTTCTTGTGCGAGAAAATGTGCACGTGGCTTTTGCCCTGTCCATGTGTTAGTGCCATTTTGAATGCATTAAATTCAGTAAACATTGTGTGTGATGTCATATGCAACGTAAGATGTCACATGCAATGCGTGTGACATCACAGCGTGCATGTTCATTGTGTTTATCAATGGAATAATTTGCATTACTTAACTGTGCGTCTAAAAAATTAATCCTGCATTGATGCAGCAAGTCGTCTTATGTGGTGCCAGTATAATAATAAAAAGTAGCAATTAAAGTAAACAGTGTAATGCAAATCTTCCTTGTTTCAAATGTGTAATTCATACTATCGGATTTGTTTGGCAATTGGGCATCCCATCACCCTTTGGCTGTAATGATTCATATCATTCCAAGTTTTGGTGAGGCATGTAAGTGTATGTTCAGTGCTTACTTCGTTACCTTGTAATTGGGTGTTGGATAGCCTCACTGATATAAATCATGTATATGCTCCCCTCTGATGACACAGTGGGCAATATCAATAATGTGAGCTGCAGATTAAGCTTGCAATTTCCAAATGCGTGCAGGGCTTATTTTCTGTTAAGCCTCCTGCGAAGACTCCAAGCACTTAAGAAGCACTGTTCCAACTAACGTTTATTATAAGACAATGGTCGTTCCATGTAATCTTCACAGAAAGATAATGAATTACAGAGTCATGCTAGTTTTGTGTGCTTCCACAGGTGGGGGATAGTAAAAATCTATACTAAATGCACTGTGCAAACACTTGTATTCGGATATCAGATGTCCTAGACCAATTGTATTAAAATATAGACTGCCTGAATAGTCTCCTTTAGTGGGTCCAAGCCCTTGGTTATCACTAGTCAGACTGCATAATATTATGTTAGATGAATTAAGGTCAAAACTTCTTCAAACGCCTGCATAAGCGGACGACGGGATAAGTTCCTGAATATAGTTGGCCTTTTTGAAGGCCTTGGTCACATTGCCCTGTATGCTGCCAACAAGCGAGAAATCAGATCCAATTAAGTGCATGAATTGCAGTTGAATAGCCTGGTTACTGATGTGTAGTATCTTTAGTATGTGTGCGTTTGGATGCCCCATATGTTCCCATGAAAATTTAGTTTGATATGTGTTCCCAAAATTGGGTGATCAGACTGGTCATATGGTGCTGGCAGATTCCTCCTGTTTCCTGGCTTGCAATAGGTTCTGTACTTTGCACACATATCGGTTTACAAAAACACATACATCTCATGATCAGAGTTGAGCCCCATTTGTGTGCAGCGCAGGTTCCAGATGCATTTTGCCTCCAGTTGTCTCAATTTTAATGTACGGTCACCTCCCTGCTTTCCCAATCATGCTCTCATAAACCCAATGAATTTGAGTTCTTTCATGTCATCCAATTGGTGGCATTTCTGCCAATGTATTACAGGGGTAATCTTTGGTCTTGTTTACTGAGACTTGTAATGTGTTCTCTGATTCGTATTCTGAGTTGCTTTATAGTGCTACCTACGAAGCTCTTCTTAGAAACACAAATAATAGCATAGACAACAAAATCTGTGCGACAATTGATAAAGTCTCTAATAGTAATCTTAAATCCATCATTGTACAAAGGAATGAGAGGTAGTGATTGGGTACAACCTATTGAAGGTTTTTTTCAAATGCGGCACATGCAGCATGTGTAGGTATGCGCATTCAGATTGACAAATACAAATATACCACCAATGAAGGATTTAAGATTACTATTAGAGACTTTATAAATTACCCCAGGCAATACATTGGCCCTCATTACGACCCTGGCGGAGATCCATGGTGCAATTTGCACCATGGACCATGGTGCAAAGCTGCCAACACCGCCATGGGGGTTGGCGGACTTACCGCCCCATTCCGACCTTGGCGGGGCGGTAAATCCCCAATCCCCATTTTGCCCTTCCCCATTCCCATTTTTGCCCCGTAGGGTATAATGGGAGTGGGGAAGGCGTTAATTACGCCACCGTAAATTACGGTGGCGTAATTAACAACAAGGTCCCGTAGCGCCATGGATTTCTCCGCCCGGAAAAAGCAGGCGGGAAAGGCTCCATGGCGCTACGGGATCTCGTAGTAAGGCGGAAGGGTACGCCATGATTTACGCTGGCGTAAACCCTCTCCGCCAGGGTCGTAATGAGGGCCATTGTCAGGAATGCCACCAATTGGATGACATGAAAGAACTCCGCCGAAGTCATAATGAGGCCCATTGTTTCTATCTAAACTAAACATGCTAAGCCAGAACATGAACTCATTGTGGCAGGCACCTGGGCGGCACGGGAAATGGTGCCAGGAAGAAGGGAGGATGAAATACAATCAGGCTGACCCACACATTCGGGACTTCATTGATACCGCAGTTCCGTCACTCAAGGTCTCCACCCTGGGGTTTGATCTTTAATGTATCCCTCCTGGAACCTCATGTCACATGGAATGTGTGTTGCTTCTGGGAAGAAATGCAGCTGCGCCTGCTTAGATCTCTCGTAGACACTTAATGGGGGTTGGAACCTGGAGGGCAAAGAGGTAAAGGTGTGGGGGTTGAGTCGGTGGTGCTGGTTCCAACCTGGCTGGGTGGGGGTCAGAGGCCCACTGGCAGTTTGGTAGAGATGAATGGATGCAGTGCAGAGCCTGGAGTTGTCTCACACTCGTGCAGGGAGCATTCTTTTAGAAGATACTAAATATTTGCAACATTATAGGAGCAGAGGGAAATGGACTTCCGTGGGAACAGAGCTTGTGTGGTGTCCATACGTCAGTGCAGGGAATTAGGCCTAGAGAAGCTGAGAGTGAGAATGACGCGAGCCAGCTGCTTAACCCGGTGTGCCTAATACAAAATGGAGTACATGGTTGAGGGTTTTTCGAGCGTTGCACATCTACTTCTAAGCACTACAAAGCCTCTACATGCTGCTTGATGGTGTGGATTGCTCCCCCCATGTACGTTAAATCACCTCATATGGTGTTCATCTTATTTGGAAGTGCTTAGGGGGGTGGGATAGGCTAATTTCCATCCCAACATTCCCCCCGTTTTATTACTTCTACAGTAACAAATTCTCCCCACATACTTCCGCTCATTCACCTTTCTGCTTCATCCCATGCAGGAGTTCCCTTTATGGGCATCCACGCCCTGCACACGTGTCTGATACTTTCCCCATGTTGTGCATACTGTTCAGGTGTACAGGTCATGTATATGCATCCCCCACCGCCCACCAAATCCACCCATACTTCCTTATAGTTTTTGGGATCTGGGGGAGGGACAATGGTTGTGTGGTACAGATTATCAACTAAGTCACCAAGGGGGAGGGGGAGCGTGTGGTGTGCGGGGCCATTGCTCTGCTCAGTTTGAATTTCTATTTCCTATGTGTCATGAGGCACCTTATTACTCTTATTCCCAATAGTCACCATCATCGTTGCACTATCAGGCACAGCTTTGGCACAACATCGGAGACCAAATTGGCATGTTCAGAAGATTACCAAGATAACCACAAAGATGGGGACCAACATCTTTACCAATGTTCCAAGCCATGATGGGACCCAGGTGAAGTCCATTGTGAACCAATCTTCTTCTTTTACCCCTGCTTCCTTTTTCATTTTCGCCCCAAGTTCATCTACTGCTGCAGTGACATTTGACAGTGTCCCATTTTCAGCATCTTCAGTAGGCACAAAGGTGCAACATGAACTCCCAATCTTTTTGCACACCCCACCTTCCATGGCTGTCAGGAGGTCCAACACGTACCCAATTTGCATAGTCATTAGTTTTAAGGCTCTTAGTTCTACCTTGATAACGTTGAACCCTTGTTCGGTATCATTTGCCAGCTGGATCAATTACCACTGAACTTTCTGGAGCCATTTTGCGTTTGCATGTATCTGGATGCTTGGTATTAAGGATGCAAAAAATGTCTCTGCTGAGTTGCAGAGCTTATATTCTTCCAGTATTTCTGCGAGCAGATCGGACGAGTCTTTGGATACTTAATTTGATGCTCTCCTTCACCAGTGCAACGGTCCATAGGGTCTCTTTCCAGGGGGCATGGAGATAGTTGGTGGCTGTTTGGTGCTTTGAGGTTCTCCATTGGGGGGTGCAGAGAGAGCTTCGAGCATGGCACCCCCTTCAGGTGTTCTTCCAGTACAACCAAAAAGGCAGAATGCACTGTGGCTAGCAAAAAATAGCCTCTCCAAGAAGGTGGGAGGTGCAAGTATGCTTGCTGCCCACAATCCAGTAATAGTCCATTAGTGCAGCTGTGCCTTTCTTGAGGTCGGAGATCGTGACAGTTCTATTACAGTGTGTGTTTGACCAACCACAGCTGTCCCTTCATTGAAAAAACACAGTTCGTATGATTCCAGTGGGTGTATTTCTATGGGCCTCTCAAGGGCTGTGACCCACGTTAGCTTAGTGATATGTTCGGCCCATGTTTATTTGCAGGGCTGAGCTATGAGTGCTGCGATTTCTTCCGCTCCCCCCATTCGTTGTTGACATATCTTTTTCCTTCGATGTGAAGGTGTGGCTCTCTGAGGCACTTGGGGTTAATCAAACTTATTTTACATTTTTGTGGGTCTGGACCAATAAGTTCTAAGTGAACAATGAGTGCCTGAAAAGTGCCTTTGCACATTGTGCAAGATGAATATACATTGTTTCATTTGTTGCCATGGTGAATAATTCAACTGTCATTACTGGTTTACTTGCATTCATTCTTACATTCGTACTCAGATTTGGGCTGGACTCTGTTATTAGGTCAGAGAAGGAAGTAAGGTTAGTTTTACCTTGGTAAAATGCATAAAAACTGAACTGGGGGAGATCATCCCAGGGGCACTGGGTGACACCATAGTTACGTTTAAAGGCGATGTAGTAACACTTAGGATCAATTATGTCTTATTCTGATGTAGGCTTGTAAGGTTCAAGGGTGGGTTCCCATTCCAGGCCCATTTGTGTCCATCCTAAGTACACCCCGCTCCCCCCCCTTCTTTTAGCTAGTTAGCCCAGACAAAAGACGTTTCCCAATAAATACCTAATGCAAACATTAAAGTTGTAAACAAAATAGCTATAAAATCAATCATGACTGTAGGTTCTAGTAAAACAAATTCTACTTCTATTGCTATCTACATTTGAAGACTCTCGTAATGGTGTCATCTCCATTGTCGTTGCACCTGATGAAAAAGGGAAAAACACGGGATGGGTAAAGGGGGTAAGGGATGTGTAAAATAGGGGGAGAGAGAGAGAGTTTTAGTCTGTGGTAGCTCTTGCTTCTATCAGCAATGCATTTGCTGTATTAATTTTAGCATGCACAGATATGGTCAGTGTAGAGCTATTGTGTTGAGGTAGTGTGGTGGTCTGCGCTCTGCGTAGTTGCTTTGTTGTGTTGTGGTGCTCTGCAAACATCAGAGAGGTGTATCCAATACCTCAGCCCCTTTACCTTTACGCCATGGGGGTGGAGAACACCACTTCATAGGGTCTATGGAACCTGAAAGCATTCCATTTTTGGACGAATCCTCTGACATATATCCATTCCTCGGGCAACAATGGCTGAGTCGGGCAGTGTCTGTTGGTGGGGCGGTGGTGGTTTCTCTGCAATGTGGGGGTTTGCAATTTGTCTCAAAATGCATCTGATTGCACGTGTGAGTTGGGATAGGTATTGCTTAAACTCTTCACCCGGAACTGTGTCTGTTCTATACGCATCTGAAGCTGTTCTCACTGGTGACAGGGGTGTTTGCATGCATTGGCCAGTTACTATTTTGTGGGGGGAAAGGTGGTGGTCCATGCTGAGCTGTGTGCGCAAATGAAATAGGGCCAGGGGGAGGGAGTACACCCAGTTCTTTTTTAGGGTGTTGCACAATTTTGAGAGTCAGCTTTTCAGGAGTCCGTTTAACTTTCCTAAAACTCCGTTTGCTTGTGGGTGGTAAATTGAACACATTCAGTGTTTAATTCCTAATAGATTGGGCACTTCTTTGAATAGTTAATAAAGGAAGTGTGTCCCATTATCTGATCATATTACAAATTGCATACTCCCCATTGGGAGAAGTCTCTGCAGCACACTTGGCGTCTGGGTGGGTAGATAGGCCCGCTTCAACCCACGGGGAACATGGACACACAACCACGATTAGATAATGTGCCCCATTACATCTTTGCCCCATGTTTGCATAGTCAATGTGCAGCTCACGGAAGGGACCCTCAGGGTGGGGCAATGTCCCCCTCAGAGTTCTTGTGCACAGGACCACCATTTTTGCCAGGTGCTCCTGGAGATTTGCTAATAAGGAGGATATTAGCCCTGGTAAGCGCTTGTTCCATTAGAAAGTTATAGGCTCATTTAGTCGGTTGTGGTTTAGTCCAACTTGTTTATTTTATTTGTCACTTTAGTCAAAAATACAGATTAATGGCAGTTCATTTCCTATATGATGATTGTAGACCTGATTGCGTCTGACTGTTCCAACTTATATATTGTCCATTTTTCCTGTAAGTAGCTTGTTAGTAACTATAAAGTTGATTTCCAATTCAATCTTAGATTGTCTCACTTTGTGAGGTCTTATAATGGAAGCTTGATGCTTAGTAGTCATGCTTTTTTGGTCGCAGTTACATCACTGGGACATGCATAGTTCTTATTTAAAGCAAAATCATTGCTGGCTGCTTCTGTCTCCCACAGGATCTCTTGTGTATAAATTGTCTCAGTTTGTAGTGTCTTGTAAAAGGAGCTTGATGTTTAGTGGTCGCAGTTACATCACTGGGACAGTTGTTCAGAGCAAGATCATTGCTGGCTGTCTCACTTTGAAATATCTTGTAAAAATAACTTGATACTTAGTGGTCCCAGTTACATCACTGGGACATTGTTCAGAGCAAAATCGTTGCTGGCTAATTCTGTCTGCCAACACGTGTTTTCCCGCCCCTTTGGGGGCGGTTCTTCAGGGGAGGGAGTTCCGTTTCCCAATTTACTATTTGTGATGCCTTGGGACAAAATTATAATGTGTGTTTAAACATATGGTTTAAAGTTTTAACAATTTTGACATAGCAGCTGCAATTCGCTATATGCACAACTGGTCAGTACTTACTGGTATTCCTTAAATCTGATTTGGTAGTGTCCTTATAATCAATTTTCTCATGCAAAAATTATGAGGATGTTGTGTCCTAAAGGAAAATGAGCTGTCATAAATGTTGATTCTGAAAGAAGACATTCTATTACACATTTATTTGTCAGAGTAAACGTCTAGGACTGGAGCTCGACACTGATCTACATATGGGGAATGGATAGCTTTCTAAGAAAGATTTGCTTTCAATGGTTCCTAGCACTACAATCCATTGAGTAGACACAAACAACCCTTCTAAATCCAAGGACAAGATTGTGCCAGCAACCACTTCAGGGAGTGCCAAAGGTAGAAAACAAAATCTGCAGGTACCTTCCACCCCTTCCTGGTAATTTGTGGTACTGATCGGGCAAATACTCTGATGCCATAGACAAACATGTCTGGATTGGCAGGGATGCCCCTCACTACCAATTCGCTTTCCACCGCATGGATTACTAGCATTGCTCAGAGGGGGAACATCTCTCTGTCTGTAAAGGTTATGGTCATATTTAGTTTGCTGAGCAGATCCCAACCCAGCAAGTTGACAGGGGAACTTTCGGCATATAGGAGGGGCACTCGTACAACCTTCCCTCCCACCTTGACATCGAAGTCTTTTGTATATGGAACCATTAATTCAGCCCCAGAGAATCCCTGCATGTCGAGAGTTTTTCCTGATAGTGGGAGTGTCCTTCAGCAATGCACGATTTCTCCACTCGTGTGTCCACCATAAAGATGAATTGCTTATTTCCTATATCTGCCCCCACCAGATGTTCCTCTTCTGGGTATAAGGTCATTGACAGTACTGGACAAGTAAGTGCTCTCTGTGCGCTGTCCTAGTCAGGATAGGTGTCTGTCCCTGGGAAGGAGAAAGGGTTTCCCCCCTACTACCATTGCTCCCTCGTATGGAGCTGCTGCTCCATTGGGTGCAGTAACAAATGGTTGTCTGTTTTCCAAGGCTTGTTGGTTGGAACGGGGTTGCTGTGGTTGCATAGCCTGCTGCCGGGGTGATGTGTGCTACTGGCCAGATATTTGGGGCAGTAACTGTGTATATGCCTGATGAATTTCATACAGGATTAAGACGTCCCTTGGGGGCTACCTTGGTGGGGGCAACCATAGGGTTGTTGGTAGTAATTATAGCTTCCTCTTGGTTTGATACGGCACTCCCTTGAAAATTGCCCCCACCTCCCTCATGACCAGCACTGCCCTAGCCCACCACCCCTGGGTCCTTGTCCACCAAATCCTCCTCTCCTCGGCACTCAGGACATCCTCGCTGCTGCCCTCCTTGCCACTGCAGCCCTGAAAAGTGTTGGTTTCCTCCCCACTGTCCTTGTCTATTGTCTGCCCATACTGCTGCCATCTTTGCTTGTGTGGTGACAGAGACACACCCTTCCTCTCCCATCTGTTCTGGGGCTGGTGTTGACGATATTGCTGCTACTTTCGCTAGTTTATTCTGAACTCTGCCGGTCTCCTTTGACTAGTTACTTTCTCGCGCTCTTTAATCCTCCTACAATGGTGCACGATGATGCTTTGAATCTCAGGCCATCCATTGGATTCCACCCTTGCTATTTTATCCAGTGCCGTTTGCACTTCTTTGGGCAGTCCTCTCTTTACAATAATGGAAAACAAAGACGTGGACTGGTCCCAGGCGCTGCCCGTTTCTGCTCTCCTCATCTCTTGAACCATAAGAATGTACTGCGCAGCGTCTTCCTCGTCCCCCATTGTGCAATGCATATGGATTGTAAATCAGGGGTGTTAGGGAACGTTCGCCGCAATGCGTCCCATACCTGTGCTCTAATTTTGTTGAATGACATCCCATCACAGGTATCATTGCTTAGCTTTACTCCCAGGTACACTGCTTTGTACCACACTATCTCTGCCTGATCCCCCCCTGCCGCCACTAGCAATCTCTTAATTTACCCTATGGCCAAGGGCACCCCAGCAGTATGTTTTTCAAACACATAGATCAATTTTCCTGCTACTGCAGTAAGTTGTGGGAGGCCCTTGAGAAGATTGTTTTTGTCCATCTGTGCCCACAGCACATAATCGGGTCGTCCTGCGCCGTTATGTATTAAGGCCATTTGTAACTTCGTCCTTCCTTTTCCACCTTTGACAACACCTGCCTTTTTCTTTGCTAGTGCTATTCTCCCAAATCTTGCCATTAATGTTCCGTCCCATAAGCTTTCTACTCTCTGTATGGTCATGGGTGCTTGCTCGGCCCCTCCCTCTTTCACATCAAAATCGCTCCAACATTCCTCATCCCCCTGCCAAAACCCCAGATTCTCATACCCCAGGCTGTCTGTTTCACCCTCCCACTCTACATGAGCAGCTCTTACGCGGTCGATCCTGAACAGGAAGTCACCTGACTTCCATTCATCCCCGGGTGGCCGTCGGGGCGCTCCTGGGGGGCAACATTGAAACCTCTCTGGCTCGTGCTGTTTCACAGGCTGCTCTTAACCTTGCTAATTCAGTACGTGTTGTGGCCAACGCCACTTCAAGGTCTCTCACACTTACCCCTGTGTGGGTGAACACTTCAAGGAGTGCAATATATGATGGGGGCAGGGACGCACTGGGACCAGCCATCATCGTTCCCCCAAAAACATAAGTTAGATTAGTGTAACCTTCTGCTGGCCAGGCAGCGAGAGTTTAAATCCTCTTTTACTTCTCCTCCATCTTCTCAGTCTTCTCTGTATGAGCTTTCTTCCCATTGTCTGGTGTAGCCCTCTCCCGCTCAGGGGCCTCCGTACCCTCAAACATTCTCCAGAGGTCCAATATTTCCAGTCTATTCTTTAACTGTCTCCCCTTGTACTTAGCAGTTAGGTAGGTGGACAAATGGTCTAAGGCATGCCTGTCAAATGACCCCCCTCTGGCCAGAAGTGGGGCATTCCTTCTCCCTTAGTCTCGGTCACCCATTTGTTGTGGTATTTCTTGATTTTCTCACAGTACAGGGGCAGGGCTTCACATATATGATTTAGGGGGGATTCTGTCCCCATGGCTATGCCCAGTCAGTGTCATGTCAATAATGTGTAATGTGCTTGTACAGTTACCCCCAATTTCTTCAAAAAGACAATTTAACCACTGTTACCTTAAAACGTATGTACCCCAATTGAGTCTATACTTTCAATCAATGCTGTCACAAATGGTTATAACAGAAAACCTGTCAAATTCCCTTTTCCTGGCTGGGGACAAAATAGAAATCCACAGGAGAGCAAATGAACTACACCTGCGGGTAGAAGAAAAAGGGATAAAGTACCTCCGAGTCACCATGACCAGCAAAATCAAAGAACTCTAAGCAGGGAACTATCCGAACCTCCTAGAACAGGTGAGAAGAGACCTAGAAAGATGGAATCCGCTGTCAATTACATGGTGGGGCAGAATAACAGTCATCAAAATGACAATACTACCCTGACTGCTATAGTTCTTCCAGGCGCTCCCCATACGGATACCATCTTCGTTCTTCAAAGCACTCACCAAAATGATATCTAAATATATATGGCAGAACAAAACACAGAGACGCTCAAACCTACTCCTCAAAACACAAAAATCAAAGGGAGGCATGTCACTCCCACATTTTCGGAAATATTATGAGGCAGCCCAGCTGTGGGTGTTGAAGGAATGGATTCCAAATCATCAGAGAAACTATGGGAAAGACAAGACAGGGAAATAGCAAGGACAAACCTGCTGCATACACTATGGCTAAACTCGGAACATAAACACCGAATGTTAGGATAAGCGAAATCATGAGTGCCACTCTGGAAGTATGGAATAATGCTACCAAACAAGAAACATTGACAAAAGACCCAGCCCCATTCATTCCTCTATTCGAGAACCCAGAATTCCTACCAGGCACAGAGACAGGAGCATTCCAGAGATGGCAAGATGCGGATTGCACAAAGGTGGGGCACATGTACGAAGGCCAATGCATCAGAACGTTCAAAGAATGCACCTAACTTCTAGGCCTCACAAAAAAGGACAGATTCAAATATGAACAACTCCACCATTGGCTATCCACCCCCAGAATAACTCTGGCGGCACTCAGAACCCTGACCCCATACGAGTCATATATCATGACACAGCCTGGGACAAAGAAATTAATCTCAACCATGTATAAATTCATAAACGCCCAAACAGAAGAAATACAATGGCACTATTTGAAGAAATGGGAAACAACACTAGGAAGAATAATCACGAGAGAACAGTGGACCTATCTATGGCAAATAATCCCAAAATGGACAACGGCGATCCAGACAAGAGAAGCATGGACGATTATAATGGTCCAATGGCACTACACCCCGGAAAGAATACACAATATGTATAAAACAACACAAAATAAATGTTGGAGGGGCTGTAATGAGGTGGGCAACTGGAGACATATATGGTGTGATAGCCCAAAACTACAAAACTTCTGGAGGGAGGTAAAGACCCAAATGTAGGAAATGTCTAGAGGCACAGAAAATCTGGGAGAAGAGGTATGGATGTGTGGAATGTGGGATCCCAAAGACAGGACGATGACAAAGACACAAAAGAGGAATTTCATGGGCCTCCTTATAGCCGCCTGGCTAGCTATAGCCCAGAAATGGAAGCAGAAGACGCCTCTGTCCAATCTGGAATGGCTGCAGAGAGTATGGGTATATATAGCGATGGAGCGCATCACCTACAACATACAGGGGACACGCCAAAACGTCATAACGGACTGGGGACTGGCGCTAGAATATCTACAAAGTGACTATATGCTGCAGTGGTGCCCACACCGAATACGAATCTTGGACATGTTTACATGAAGAGACAAGTGCTCTAAGGGTGTACTTTGGATACTGCAAGAACGCAACATCTGGTGGGAGAGGGGTGAGGCAGGGAAGGGTGGAGGGACGATGTTAAAGTCCCAATGCTTATGTTCAAGAAATGCAAATAAAAACATGTTTAAAAGAAATTATAAAAAAAACAATTCCCTTTTCCCTCCACCTAAGGCATTTTCGTTCACTCTCTTCGCAATCCCCTGACACGCTCACACACGTACACCATACTCGCCCCACCTGGACCTCCTCCGTACATATAAGAAAAATACAGTAACAAAATAAACTAAAATAACAAGCTAAAACAACAACCACTACTTTCCCCCAGCTCTCTAATTATACAGCGCTCCTAAGTTTCCTCTTGTATTTAACCCCTGCACTGGTCAGGACAGTGCATCATGGCGCCACCTTCCCCCCTCACTCGGGGGGCTGCCTTATTCCTCTTTTCTCTTATCCTTAATAAACCTTAGAAAAAATAAATTAAACGATGGCCATGAAAAACTTCTCTAATTCACAAAGCACCCTATACTTCCATTTTCATTCACCGCGTGTTCACTCCTTTCACACTGCTCTACATCCCCATCCAAACATTGCTATTCCTTGCAGGCTATAGTCACGTGTTCACATTCTTCCAAAAGCCTCCATTCACGGGGAATCCACAAAGGCCTGGACCTCTCCCTGGGGCCGTACCCTGCTTCAACGAGCAGGTGGGAATTCTGTGAAAACGGCACCCACAAAGCCACTCAGCGTACACGTTTAAGGAGGACTGATCACCATAGGTGGGCACGCCCTTCCGAGAGGCCACCTGGATACCACCGCAAGTATGGGGGCAAAGGAATCATGTCATAGGGCTCACCAAATGAAGGCAAGTCCCTTTGTACACACACTCCAGAATAATGACAACCTGCTAAGGAAATAGGCCAGAAGATAGCGTTGCAAGGATAAATAGGTTTAATTATAGAGAATACAAATATCAGCAAAGGACTCTGCGCTCTAACTCTTACAGTTACAAACATGGGCTTAAAAACCCCAAACGTGTCATACATAGGGTACAGAATGGGTGCCACTGATTGGAAGCACCCTACACACAAGCCTGCTCCATAGGGGATGCCAGGCTGTAATTTGTTGGTTCTTCCCCGTTGATCTGGATGCATGTGGGTCAGCTGGGCTCATCCGTGTGGTGAAGGTGGGTTGCATATTAAGACATTTGTTTCTATCTTAACTAAACATGCTAAGCCGGAATATTAACTCATTGTGGTGGCTGGAAGAAGGAAGGATGAAATGCAGTCAGACTGACCCACAAATTCAGGACTTCATTGATACTGCAGTTCCCTCACTCACAATCTCCACCCTGGGGTTTGATCTTTAAGTTATCCCCCCTGGTACCTTGTGTCACATGGAATGTGTGTTGCTTCTCGGAAGAAATACAGCTGCGCCTGCTTAGATCTCTCGTGGACACTTAATGGTGGTTGGGACCTGGGGGTTAAGAGGTAAAGGTGGGGGCTCAAGTCAATGGTGTGGTGCTGGCTCCGACCTGGCTGGGTGGTGGTCAGAGGCCCACTGGCAGTTTGGTAGAGATGAATGGAGGCAGCGCAGAGCCTGGTGTTGTCTCACGCTCGTGCAGGGCGTATTCTTTTAGAAGATACTAAATATTTGCAACATTAGAGGAGCGGCGGGAAATGGACTTCCGTGGGAACAGGGCTCGTGTGGTGTCAATATGTCAGTGCAGGGAATTAGGCCTAGAGAATCTGAGAGTAAGAATGACACGAGCCTGCTGCTTAAGCCGGTGAGCCTAATCCAAAATGGAGTATGTGGCTGAGGGTTTTCGGGTGCCGCGCATCTACTTCTAAGCGCTACAAAGCCTCTATGTGCTTGATGGTGCAGATTGCTCCCCCCTTGTACGTGAAATCACCTCATATGGTGTTAGTTTTATTTGGAAGCGCTTAGGTGGGTGGGATAGGCTCCTTTCCATCCCAACACTAGCTCCAAATGTTCACCCTTTGTAAAATGTTATATGTGATATCCTCGAATACTAAAGGATGCATGCAAAATCACTTCCCCCTCAGACTGCTATGAAAACCAATCCCCTGCCTTCCTCAACCTTAAAAGGAAGCACCTCCCCCAACCCACCTTTAATCTCCCACCATAACCATTCCTACCCCTCCCCTCAGACATACACACACACACACTCATAAACACACACACTTACTCGCCCACCTGCCCCCTTCCTTCCATGCAAGAAACACCCCTCCATACAAACTTCCACTTAACGTTTCACCAGACCCCTCCCTTCCCCACCACACTACAGACATGGCCCCACAACTGTGACTCTCACTATGTGTAAACTGTCTGTTACAGATTCCTACTGTTGCTGGGCAATGAAGCCTCCTTTCCTGTTGGGTCAGTGAGTACCATTGTGTTGAAGAGAAGATAATGTTTGTAAATTCTGACTGTACAACATTACTATTTGTGTATTTCTATTTAGCATTTCTACCAATTAGTGTGCCACCATGCTTCAACAGCAGTTAAAAGGGCACGCATCCATGTTGCAGAGGTAACTTACCACAAAGATTGTTTGTTTCAGCAAAAGATTATGTATTGTGGGAGGTAGAATAATAATGTTCCAATGACAGAGTGAACTACATCATGCAATCACAATGCTGCTGGACACGAGAGGCTTCGAGAAGGTATACTTGGTGCCATGACCGCTAAGAGAAGCTGCATCACACAACCTAGGATGATGAGTAACAGATCCATGGCCGGATCCTTGCCAGGCTACACTGGGCCAGAGGCACGTCCTTGGGCTGCACAACATTACGTAATACTATAAACCACTTAGGTGTATGATCATATGTGGCATTTTTCCAAAGGGACTTAAAAGTGAGATGTGGCAAGGATAAGATCCATTGCTTTTTTGAGGGCAATGCCCTTCATAGCTTTTTTTCTGTCCAGCTTGGCTGGTTCCCGCATTGCTACTGCATGAGTGTAAACTTAGAAACCGACTCTCCCACTGTCATGCTACAGAGAGGCCTCAGTTGAGCCATCTGTTGGTAATTGGACAGCGGCTAGTCATCTGTAAACGGCACCCCCATCGCAACATAGAATTGGCCTGATAGGTTCCGAGCTTTGGAGCTCTATGAGCCCAGCATAGCCCAGCTGTATAGCAACTGTCAACAGACCAAGTCTGAGAGGGCCCTTTAGGAGACAGCGAGAAAGAAGAAGCAGACGCATACTACCACAGGTTATGCATGCCACCCCACCACAGCGACTCCGGAACACCATGTCCCGTAGCGGGACCGACAGAGCCTGTCATTAGAGGGAGAGGCAAAAATAACTTCTCAAAAAAGAGAGCCTGCCAAAAGAGAGTGCTTGATAGAGCATGTTACTAGGGAAAGCATGATAGAGTCTACACTAAAGAACTCGGCAAAGCAAGTGAACTCAGCTTCGCCTGGAGCCATCTAGCGTCTTAATCTCGTTGCTGGTCAGGCCAGTGGGATATGATTTCCTAAATCTGACATTTTTTATACAGACTTTAAAAACGGTCGCTGGCTGCACTGCACACCACCGAACTACCACATAGTGCAGGCCATCAAGGGAAGGGGGGCCCGCTTGTCCAAGCCCAAACCGCGGATGCCGCACCAGATGATTCTGAACTGAACATCTGTGGATTTCAACCAAGGAACTCCAAGCCATTATTTCGTTGGAGCCGAACGAAACGGTTCCACTACCATTTAGTGAAGGTTCAATAAGAAGCATTACACAGCGCCATCCCTTATGAGCTATTTTGCTACTATAAAAAGTACGATAAAGAGCAATTTTACAACTATTCTAGTGTGATAGACAGACTTGACCCACCATAAGGGATTGACAATGACTCTTTCGCCTTGATAAAGACAAGTTGTGGAAACACGTGTTTACTGCGCCTCTACAACGTGTGCAAAAGATTGCTGTGGAAAAATTAATTAACAATAACTTGTGTTGCTAAGCACATTGGACCAGTATTTTCAATGTTGTGATGTACTTGTGTTCCAGACCTGTAGTGAGCTGCCTGGCACCGCCCACGTCCACAGGCAGAGACAGAAGTCAATTACTGTAGACAACGTATGGAGCGCACATGTAATGTCTTGTTACGGGGAGCCGGGACAATGAACCCCCTTCATTATGGTTGTGCCGCGCAGTGTGGGGTGGCCCGGTGCGCCCATGGCGCGCGGGCACTCAGTGCGGGAATGAAGACAACAGACACGTCTTTACTCTGTTGCTGGAACTGCCGAGCGGGAGACCACTCTGCAACTCTATTGGTGCGGGCCACGTGTCTGCACACATGGCCCCAACATGTAACTGTGCACGAGCCATGGAGCTCGCTCACTTGTTACAACATCCCATGCCACTGGTAAAGACAAACAAATGATGAACGTTTAGGATGGCATGTGTTATAACTGGAGAGCTGGCTCTGACCTCATGGGTCGTTAGGAAGCATTGTCATTCACATACGTACATTGGTGGGTGACACACCTTTGGATCTTAGATGTTAAAGCTTTGTTACTACAAACTTTATTAGTCCAATATGCAAGTGGAGATGGCCCCATTGGCCAGAAAAGCTACACCAGGGATACCGGGGCCACATCAACAGATGGTCACAGGGCAGTCCCTCTGTGTCAGCTCGCCCATGATGGAAAGCGCTCCACTAGCGGCAAAGCCGCACCCAGGGATACGGGGGGCCACATCAGCTGTCGTCTTGCAAGCAGGTCTCTGGCCTGTCTGCTGTAGGGTGGTCTTCCAGCAGGCCTGAGTGTTTGTCCCTTCGCGGCAGACCTTAGTCTGGAGTCTTTCGGGTCCCCATTTCCCCATGCGGGTAGGGGCAAAGGAAGGACACTCTCGTTCCATCCCTCACCAGGTGAGGAATCGCTGGGTGGCTGCAGGCATACCCGTGCCTAGGTTCCCCCTTTCCGTGGGAGTTCTTACTTGTTACTGCTGCAGCGGCAGTCCCACCATGTTAAGGCTCCCGGCTGCAGGAGTTGGCGGTAGCAGCGATCAGGGCAATGCAGCACCCGGGTCTTCCCTCTGCTTCATGGATGGTACTAGTGTTGTAACGGTGCGGCGATGGCCGCGCTGTAGCCAGGCTCCCCCAGTCAGGAGCTCTTACTAGCCTTTCTTCTGCCTGGCTGCATGAGCACCCTCTTACGGGAGACCAGCGGCCTGGCTAGCTGTTATTCTTTTGTGGCCTCCCTGAGGCAGGAGTTCTTCTTTGCTCTCCTCTGGTGTACGGCCACTGCAACAGCAGAGCTTGCCACACCACTCTCGAGTGTTGATGATGGTGGGACGTACACTGCTGCATGATCCGCTCCTGGCCTGCTGGCCGCAAGGATAGGCAGTTACTGTATTGGTTTGCGTGAAGCCCTAGCAGCGCCAGTTGTTGCTGCTCTCCTCTTCTTTCCCAGGCAGGTGCTGACAGCAGCCTGTTTGGTCCAAGCTCACTTTTGTGCTCGTCTTCTGCACGACCGCATGAGCACTCTCTCTGGGAGAGCCACAGTTATTCAGCATCGTGGCAGGGGCTTGTGGTGCCTAGGTGCAGGATGGGCATCGGTCCATGTCGTGCCATCTGCGGGCTCCCTTCAAGGCGGGAGTGTTAAAATACTGTCCTGGGCTCCGGGGTATTGCCACTGCAGCACTGGTTATTGCTCTGCTGCTCTACTCCCGTTAACTGTTGGTAACGGGCCCCACTGCATGACTTGTTCCTAACCCGTTGGCTGCAACGATAGGCAGAGTCACGTTGGTGGCTTCCTGTGAAAGCTGCTGCGGCCCCCGGTCTTACTGAGCCACACTTCTTCTTTGAGATTCTCCCCCTGTCAGGAGTTGCTTTATGCAGCACTCCTCTCACCCAGACGGGAGTGCCTTGTTTGAGGAAGTGCACCTCTCTCTCTGACAGGAGCGCCTGTTTCCGGTGTCCAGTGGGCCAGGGTGTTCCTCTGGCTGTTGCCCCAGGGTCTGTAGTGCTGTAGAAGCATGGGCCACTTGTTCTCCCCCAGACGGGAGTACCAAGTGTCCTTGTGGAAGCATAGGCTGCTAGTTTCTGTGAGGCAGGAGTTACAACCAGTGTCGCGGCATGGGCCGCTTTCTCTCCCCCCAGGCAAGTGCGGTTCATCTAGATCATGGGTGCACAACATACGGCCCGCAGGCCAAGTGCGGCCCGTGATGCGGCCAGGCAGGGTTGAAGACTTTCCTAATGGAAGGCGGCCCACAAGCAGCAAAGATCGCCCTCCATTAAGAAAGTCTTTGTTTTCCTTGCCGGGCCATGAGTCACGTAGTGTGTGTGTATGCTGCCGAGGGAAGCTGGGGCTTGGTGACCTAATCTGCCCTGGCAGGGGTGCAGAGTACGGGGGTCTGCGTGCCCCCACGCTCTGGCAGAATGAAGTCGGGGCTGAGCCTCCCCACCCCCCCCACGGGCTGCACAGAAGAGAGGCAGTATGGATGGCCCTTTGTTACATCCATACAGTGTCTCTCTCTGGCGGCCCGGGTAAAAGCCAGGGGAAAAACGTTGTTTGAAAATGGAGGGACGGATGCAAAGCAAGAGGCTCTTGTTTTGCATCTGTCCCTCCGTTTCTAAAAATCGTTTTGGGTTGGGTATACTTCTACATCTGTGCACTTCTACTTCTGCCTGAATGTTTGTTGTTGTTGTGTGCACGTTCAGTGTACGTTGAGATCTGGGGGGTCCGGGTCTGTATGCGTGCATGCCTGTGAGTTTGTTTGGTGAGTTGGAGGTGGGGGGTTCGGGTCTGTATGGGTGCATGGTGTATGCTTGTGGGTTGTGTGCTGAGTTGGGGGGGCTCGAGTTTGTATGGGTGCATGGTGTATGCTTGTGGGTTTGTGTGCTGAGTTGGGGGTGGGGGTTCGGGTCTGTATGGGTGCATGGTGTATGCTTGTGGGTTTGTGTGCTGAGTTGGGGGGGTTCGGGTCTGTGTGGGTGCATGGTGTATACTTGTTAGTTTGTATGCAGGGCTGGGGGGGGTTGGGGTCTGTATGAGTATGTATGCATGGTGCATGCTTGGTGGCATGGGGCATAGTGTTTGCATGAGAGGTGGGTGTCTTGGGGCATAGTGTTTGCATGAGGGGTGGGTGTCTTGGGGCATAGTGTTTGCTTGAGGGGTGGGTGTCTTGGGGCATAGTGTTTGCATGAGGGATGGATGTCTTGGGGCATAGTGTTTGCTTGAGGGGTGGGCGTCTTGGGGCATAGTGTTTGCATGAGGGGTGGGTGTCATGGGGCATAGTGTTTGGTTGAGGGGTGGGTGTCTTGGGGCATAGTGTTTGCATGAGGGGTGGGTGTCTTGGGGCATAGTGTTTGCTTGAGGGGTGGGTATCTTGGGGCATAGTGTTTGCATGAGGGGTGGGTGTCATGGGGCATAGTGTTTGGTTGAGGGGTGGGTGTCTTGGGGCATAGTGTTTGCATGATGGGTCGGTGTCTTGGGGCATAGTGTTTGCATGAGGGGTCGGTGTCTTGGGGCATAGTGTTTGCATGAGGGGTGGGTGTCTTGGGGCATAGTGTTTGCATGAGGGGTGGGTGTCTTGGGGCATAGTGTTTGCATGAGGGGTGGGTGTCTTGGGGCTAAGTGTTTGCATGAGGGGTGGGGGCCATGGGGCATAGTGTTTGCTTGAGGGGTAGGTGTCTTGGGGCATAGTGTTTGCATGAGGGGTGGGTGTCTTGGGGCATAGTGTTTGCATGAGGGGTGGGTGTCTTGGGGCATAGTGTTTGCATGAGGGGTGGGGGCCATGGGGCATAGTGTTTGCTTGAGGGGTGGGTGTCTTGGGGCATAGTGTTTGCATGAGGGGTGGGTGTCATGGGGCATAGTGTTTGGTTGAAGGGTGGGTGTCTTGGGGCATAGTGTTTGCATGAGGGGTGGGTGTCATGGGGCATAGTGTTTGGTTGAGGGGTGGGTGTCATGGGGCATAGTGTTTGCATGAGGGGTGGGTGTCATGGGGCATAGTGTTTGCATGAGGGGTAGGTGTCTTGAGGCATAGTGTTTGCATGAGGGGTGGGTGTCGGGGCATAGTGTTTGCATGAGGGGTGGGGGCCATGGGGCATAGTGTTTGCTTGAGGGGTGGGTGCCTTGGGGCATAGTGTTTGCATGAGGGGTGGGTGTCATGGGGCATAGTGTTTGGTTGAGGGTTGGGAGCCATGGGGCATAGTGTTTGCTTGATGGGTGGGTGTCTTGGGGCATAGTGTTTGCATGAGGGGTGGGGGCCATGGGGCATAGTGTTGCTTGAGGGGTGGGTGCCTTGGGGCATAGTGTTTGCATGAGGGGTGGGTGTCATGGGGCATAGTGTTTGGGGATGGGAGCCATGGGGCATAGTGTTTGCTTGATTGGTGGGGGCTATGGGGCATAGTGTTTAATAAAAATTGATTGGGGGTTGAAAAAGCCTCCTGCCACACCACGCCCCACCGCGCCTACCGCCTCACCCACATTTACTTTTTGGCCCACTATAGCCATCATGTAAGGTACTTTCAGCCCTCTGTCAAAATCAGTTGTGCACCCCTGATCTAGATTGAGCAACAGGCCCTCACACTGCCCTTTCATCTCCCCTTGGCCAAAGTTCCTTGGGAGCATGCTGAGGGGCCGACTGCCTCTGTGTCACTATTTCAGCATGGGCTGCTGTCCTTTTTCTTTGGGGCACGACAGAGGCCACGCCGCACACTCTGAGGCAGGGAGCTCATCTCTGCACTGCTGCAGCCCTCTGCCCTGGCGGTAACATTAATTTATTTTTTCTCAGTGCCCCAATGCCCACAGGGGCCACAATGCACGCTCTCCCTCTCCGGTCATAGGTGAATGCCTCGTAGGCTTGCAGCGACTGTCCTCACCCTACCACCTCCCTCCACCAGGCAGGAGCCTTACTTGGCACTCCGATGCTGGGCAGATAATGATAGCTGAGCTACGCGGGGGCCGGGTGCCATGCTCCAGCAGCGCCTCCCAGGCTGCGTTGGGCACGGCCTGGCTCCTCTCCTCCAGCGCACACCGCAACCTTTTTCTTTTTGGATGACCGGGTGCACGTAGAGGGCTGGATACCTCGTCACCAGCCGGGGTCTCCAGCCCCCCACATTATGGTTGTGGCCTGCAGTGTGGGGTGGCCCGGTGGGCCCATGGTGCGTTGGCACGTAGCGGTGGAATGAAGACAACAGACACGTCTTTACTCTGCTGCTGGAACCCCCGAACTGGAGACCACTCGGAACCTTTATTTGTGCAGGCCACGTGTCTGCACACGTGGCCCCAACATGTGACTATGCACGAGTCATGGCGCTCATGCACATTTTACAACAATGTCATTTTGTAAAATTTGCAGCAGACAGGTATGGGCCCTTACTGAGGTGGGGGCATGGGACAGATGCCCCCTTTAAGCACCCTGTGAGACCTCTCTGCTGTTCCTGCCATCAAATGGTGGCACATGGGAGCTAGTGGCATGACTGGTAGTGTCAGCCACGCAGTAAACCTCAAAAAGGAGTTCTGCAATTGTAGGGTAGATGTTCTAAAGTTTACTTTTTGATTTAGATACCGAAACAAGTGACATGCTTGCATTATGAATATGTAACCAGAATTCAAAAACCGACATTTACCCTTTTGCAATCGACTTTGCTAAGCTGTCAGGTGGATTTAAGTTTAAATTTAGAAGACTTTCAAGTCTGAGTGTTCCTCTTAACTCTACACAGTACGGTAGGCAATGGGATATCGAAGGGCTAATATACTGTGTGCCAGCCCCCCGCCATCAACGTGAATTGACGTTTAGTAGGGCCTGTGGCCTGACTTCCATTCTCACAGAGACACAGGCAAGGCACAAGCCTGCCTTCAGCTCACACTTGACATTAAGAAAAAACAGCTTCAGAGATAGGATCACTGTAGGCAGCTGCAGTATTTTTAGACAGACACAGAAAGCAGGATGTGAAGCATGGAAAAAACAAGCGGAAGAAAGAATTAGCAAATCATTTGTTTCCACAATGGAAAATCTTCAAATCTGTTGCACATCTTTGGCAAGTATCACAGAGTGAGGCCAGTGTTATACATTCAGGGCAAAGGGCCATGCAAAGCATAGCTAAAAGTAGGAGGACAGTGCATGGGGGACTCATTTTATGGTGACATGGAACTTTAATGGCCGCTTTCATAATGAATAGATTCCACATTGTGGGTCAGCCACCCATCCCCCCTCGGAGTTGACACCAGACCGTGTGCATTTGGATGTTCTGCAGCCTTGCAGATAATCTTCGGATGTTTATTCGGTCCCATCACATAGTTTCCATTTCCTTGAATATATGTTTTGAAAATGACGCCCCAGCCTTGCAATTATTTGAATCAGAAATGGTATCGATCATGGAGTTTTCAAGTATCATTTTTGGAATCTGGCAATTATTGTCATGAATCCTGCCAGATTTCTCTGGTATGGTTCAACAGATGCATGCCCCGGCTAAAGGTTGACATCGACAATGAAGGGAAAAAGTCATCCTTTCATTAGTGACTGTTCGAACTTCGGGTGGGCAAGTAGTGGTGGGGTAGATGTGTATTAGTAGTAGCGTTTGTGGAGAAGGAATTGAGAGTCCTAACCTATAGAAATTACAAATACAGTGTGTGTCTGTGTCTATGTATGTGTGAGTGTGCTTTTTGCAAGAGGCATGAAGCATTGATGGCACTGCATTTAGAATCAATGTACTTTTGAATAACCACAATATATATTCATGGCATTATGCTAAATTGTGCTTCTGACGAATTGGGTTCTGCCCTGCAGCAGTACAAGGATGAGTAGGGATGGCATCCACTCAGCCCTCACACTTCTACAAACGAAGAACCAACACAATCATAAAGGTAAGGCAGGCACAGTTAAGAGATAAACCTCCTTTGCATTTTGTGGTAATGTGGGCCGTGGAAAGGCTATGCTCTTAAGAGGGATGCAAATGTGATCCGGTAGTGACCCACACAACACAGCAACAGAGTCCAATCAAAAGTTCTATAAACATGGATATACTTTAATTAAACACACCATCTGCAATTCACCCGTGTGGAAAGAACAGACAAGATGCACCCGGTTGAACAATGTAGCACGAGTACAGGGATGATAGGCAAATTATGAACCAAACAAAAGACTATGTCTTGGAGAAAAAGGTGCACAAGTGACCTAATGAGTCTCTAGGGCCCAGAATGGGGGCAGTTATTGGTCAATACTACCCTTCGGTTCATTGGTGGACCCGGTATCGAGCAGTGATGAGAGCGGATCAAGGTCAGTTTGGGTATGTTGGATTGTGGGAGCCGAAGCAGCAAGCAGGTGATGAGCAAGTTTGTATGCGGTAGCTCTGTGCAGTTCTGGTGTGGTGTTCAGTGAAGCAGGTCGGGGCACTCACCAGTATTTATTTGAAGAAGATCCAGGTTGAGCCGGGTTGTGACTGCCGGAAAGGGTTGATGAATGATGCTCCAGTGGTTCAATCCGGCAGATGGTGGTGATTGGAACCGGTGATCCTGTTGCTCCTGTCTGCGGTTCCACGAAGCAGTAGTGTAAAGGTGAGTTGTGTTGTGGCGTAACCCCTGGTCTGAGTCGGCAAGTGACTCTCTAGTGGTTGGATCAGGTCCCAGTGACGAGAGGTTGATTCAAACCTAGCAGGTGATTGGCTCAGCAAGGGCATGATGCAGCATCAAGCTGGTTTGAGATGCAAGCGATACAGCTCAAATGGTTGGAGGCATAAAACCTTTGATTGGAAATTCCTTTATTTTGAACTATTATAATTTGCTGTTTGGGTCGCTCCTGGATTACAAGCACACCTTTTTTAAGAGTATATAAATCCCTTGGTTCACGCCACCACAAAAGGTGAAGGAGATATATCTCTACTCTGTGCCTAGTTCACCTTTATGATTGGGATCACTGTTGGTTTGTAGAAGTGTGGGGGCTGAGCAAGTGGCTCAGCCACTACTCAACCTTAAACTTCTGCAGAGCAGAAGTCATTTTGTCACAGTATATCTAGCTAAAGTCATATAGTCCTGTAGCCAATGATCACAACAGTAAATTAGTTCATTCAGGTGTGTTCAGGACAGAACTAGATTATGAGTCATGGCATTCCAGGGTCAGAGCTGCATGTCTGGAAACCTCTGTGTTACTAGACAATCTCAGTGGGAACGTAGGCTGGCAAAGGGGTGTCCTTAGTGAAATTTTAAATCTGATTGCTCCAGAGAGAGGGAGGCAGAGAGATTATGACAGACTATTTTATCACTTCAAAGGTGTGTCATTATCACCACCATAGACCCATCTCTTGGCACTGTTACATCCTACCTTTTGAATGTAGGTCACTGCTCGTCTTGCAGAAGACTTGCAGGAGATCAGGACCCACTAGGGATCTATTACCTTCAGCAATGAAGAATCAGTACCTCAGACCTGGCGAACTAGCAACATTAGTCATGCTACATCTTAATCTATGGTTCGGTCATCTCCCACCCTCATTTTCTACTGGGACTGTTCCCTTGACTGGTCATCCCTACATTCCCAAACTTGACAGTGGGCCTCATTACGAGGTTGGAGGTAGCCATGCCCTTCATAAGGGCATGGCTACCCCCAAACTCGGGTCCGGCACCGGGTCTCGCGAAAGGGGAATAACCGGGGCATTCCGACCTTTGCGGGCCTGGAAATTCCCCTTGCGTGGGACCCGGAGCCGGTATGTCCCCATTCCCATTTGAGCCCCCATAGGGCTCAATGGTAATGGGGAGGATGGTAGCAGCGGTAGCGTTCATAACGGTACCGTTTCTACCATCCTGTTCTGCTCACGGGTGCCGCTCTGCATGCCTGGTGACCACTATGGATTGAAAATTACAAAGGAAAGTGGGTCAGTTATTAAATAAACTGACAGTGATTCCAATAAAGCTGTGTTTACAAATAGATAGAAATGTGTGGGTACTTATGTCGATTGATCCTGAATCATTCAAGATCATGTCTAGAATGGGCACTTATAGGCAATCTTTAAAGGCTACTAGATATTTTCCTAAACTCTGAGTGACATATCATGAATATAATATAGTCATAAAACTTACCCTGTGGTAGGATACCCTTTTGTTACATACAATCAGTGGCTCCGTCTCTAATGACAACCAGGACAGAGATTAAATTGAAGATTACTGCACTGCTCAGTACATTATTAATTTACTGTGTAGTTTTAGAATGCGTGTTATTTGACCTTTAGACATAAATGTGCACATTTATTTATTTGCGTCCCTGCACTTTGCTGATTGGGTTTTTTCCAATGGTTCATCACTGCTTTCTCGCTGTGAGCTCTCCTTGAGCATAATCCGCGAGAGTCGGCAGGCTCAAAAGAATCACGTTGAAGCCGGTCTGTGCCTGTTCATACCAACGTCGGATTGGGTCGCCGTGGCCGCCTCACAAATTTATGACCGACACCAGCGGCATCTGAAATTGCTGGTCCTTAACGTTTCCCCTGTCTCTGCATAACGTGGTTTTTCGGGCAGCACGGCTGATTTATGCAATTTTCGCTTTTTTTCGCCCTGGTTCTTTGCAGAGACAGCATCCGCTGCTCCCTTTGAAGGCAAGAATTTGTCTGCCATCTAAAGCCATCTTCACAGCCAATCTCATTACCACACTGTTCAAGGTAGGCGATTGCTATATTTTTTCATTTTTCACTGTTTATCAAGCACTACAGTGCAATTTTAAAACAACTTGCAGTCACGCTAATTCACACTCACTTGATTGTCCTCAGGTTTATCCCCTGATGTTAACAACGGGCCCTAGGATTCTTCCCAGGAGCACGGCATAACGGATAATAACGCTCAATCAGGAGTACGTCTTTTCCAGCGTTCCCAATAGCATCTACGGACAGGTAGTTCCTTAAGATTTTTGCCAAAACTCACCTGTCCCCAGCATTGTTTATGCACCCGTTCATTGCAACTTTCATTTAACTTCTTAGAAAGCGTGTTTTCTTCCAATGTGACCCCTGCGGTGATGAAGGAATCCTGCCGTGGGCCATCCCACTTCCACCCACCTAGACGCTTTGCACCGGTTCTTCCGGCTAACAACGCGCCTGGCTACTTCCACTTACCCACAGTCAAACTATTTGGTACATTTCTTTTGCCTTTTGGCCTCTGACTCTCTCTGTGAACAATCTCGGTAGTAACCTTTCCATATCATTTACTTTGTTCATGTCTGCCTTCCCACAGGGTCCAGTTGTTGTGTGTTATTTCACCCTGAGGAAGGCAAATCTAACTTTGTCATGGAACTACTGGCCAGATAGGTGGCTTCTTTGCCGAAACGTGTTTAAAAAGATGTCAACTTGAATTTTGTTATTGATTTCTGACACGCACACGTAGGCAGACCTGTCAACGAACTATAAGGACTTGGAACAATTCTAATTTTGCCAATGCTTTGAAAATAATTTGCGTAGCGGCTATACATAAGCCATAAATGGGAATGTTGGTTTAGTTTAGGTCACTATTCTGCATTGGTAGTCTTTTGTCCAGTTTTCTCTTGTTCACTTTGTTCAAAAACTTCCAAAAAAAGATTACCTAAACTATGTATTTAGATGTTTGTTACGTTGTACTATCTCCTTATTTTGTATATAAAATATTCCATTTTCTGTTAAATAAATATTTTTACTGTTTTTTCAAAATATGAGTCTACCTTGAGTGATTGTTTTCAGAGTCTGCCATAGCCTATAACTCATTTTGAGTGATACCCTTGCGGTACACCCACTATAAATAATTTGTCATTTCAACCAATTATTAATGTACCCCTTTGTTTTAGTTTAGTTCACAGTCCCTCTCCATTACTGCTTATGGGATATTTCCCCCAATTTCCTGTATAGAATGGTGTTCTTCTGTAATCAGGTAGATATTTTAGTGCATCTTGAGTTACATTGTTGTTCCTCTGTCAACTGCAATTTTAATTTTGGGCATCCCTCTTTTACAACGTGCCCTCAAGATTCTTGCCAAATATTTGTCCTTAACATTTTCCAACCTAGCACCCTTCCGTTCCCGTCATATTATCCGTCACACACATCGTACCCCTTCTCAGTGCACTAGTCATCTTTCTCATGAAGCCGTTTGACTAATGGTTTAGTACGATCTCAAAATGCCAATGTACACACAAAAAATGAAACTTTCTCAGACACACCGGCTTTTCACCAACAGGACAATTTACAAATGCAGAGGGAAATAAGTCGAATAAATGCTATGCTTCTCATCAACATATGATGTTTAATATGACGTTTGTTATTTATCCTGCTTAAGAACAAGCACCTTGAAGCCTCCGGGCTAGGGCGCTGTTAAAATTGCATGAATAAATAAATAAACCCCATGTTCAATTATTCAATGAACCTATAGGGTCTTGGTTCTTGTGCTCGAATGAAGTTGAATTATCCCCCATCCCACCTTTGAATAATGAACCTAATTCTGTTCATTTAAATTTGGGTAACCCATTTTACCCTGATGATTATTCTAAATAGGTCAATCATTTGCCAAACACCCAGCCCAAATGTATCCCGAGTCACCTTTCCTATAGGAGACGGCAGTGTCGCAAACAAACGGCAAGGGGATGATGTTTCATATTTACTACCTGTTGATATTTCTACATAAGAGGTATGGATATTCACTGCAAATAAACATGTTTCTGCTGCCCTTTTGCTGGCAATCAGCATTATCCTGTCCAGTTGAGCTTATGGACATCAATCATTCCCTCTCTCTTGATATTTCCTTTTTATCTGAGACTTGCTTCTCTCCATCTTCTATTGATCATTTTAATGATTTTTTACATAATGGTTTCTTCAGATTGACTGAATCGGTAAAAGAGCAGGAGGAATAGCATGTATCTTTACAATCGAATGTTCTGTTGAAGTCCTGTTTCCCTCTTTCGAGCTACTGTCTATTTCATCCACTCTTTCCCCTAAAATACTCTCACCCTTCATCTAAATGAATGTCATCTTGGGTCAGCTACTATATTTCTAGATGAAATTTCTGATCTGTTATCCCAGACATTTCTAGATTACTTCAAGAATGTGTACTCAGATTTTGTAATTCACCTGAGACAGACACATTTCTTACTTCAGCTACATTTTTCGATTTGATTTTCTTGTTCTCACACGTCATATCAGACCCAACTCAGGCACTAGGTAAGAATCTTGACTTCATTATTTCCTCCAATTGCTTTATTTCTTATTCATCTACAATTTTGATTGATTGGTCAGATCACTTCTTATTCCTTTTCGATTGTTTTACAATATTCCCATCAAATTGGGGACCTTCCCCATAGAACATTTTACCTGGTCACATTTCTTATATTACCACATCTGTCCTAAATGGCGTCCTGAGCCATGCTGCTCTGCCTTTTGATAGTAATGACACCAAAATGGCTTATAATTATTTGTATGCTTCAATTACCAACTCTGTAAACTACTTGGCCACTGTTAAAATGAAACAATGAGTAATAAGAACTTACATTCTTGGTATTTGCAGAACTTATTGAAAATAATAGATCTTTTTTTCATTTATATTTTTTTATTTATCTGTTTATTTATTTTTATACAAGGAGGAACAATGCTGTTTTGATCACAGAAGAACATCAAATAGATAAAAAATAAGATTTGATGGGAAGCAGTGAGCTTCTTACAATGGGGAGTTTGAGTGACATTCTGACCAGGTTGTGGAGGGGAGTAAATTGAACAGTAACCAGAGACAATACATAAGTGTACATACATAGAATAAGGACAACCAACATTCAACATTTTTAAGTACAGGTAGGTGGTATATGACCAGCTGTGTTCGGGATGTGACCATGATGGGTGAAGTGCCATAGTGGAGGATGAGAAAGTGAGAGACAAAGACAGGTTAGAGGCAAGGAAAATAAATATTGCTAGAAAGCAGATGAGTGGTAGGTTCAGAGGGTAAGTCTGAAGCGAGGGGGTAGGCTTTTAGTTTGGTTTTGAACAGATCTGTGTTGGCTATTTCTAAGATGTCCAGAGGAAGAGAATTTGTTGCAAGAGAGTAGGAGCGGAAGTGTGAAGAAGCACAGGGAGGGCGAGGTGCCGCAAAGGTAGTCGAGGAGGCAGAGCAAAGATTATGAGAAGGCATGTAGAGTTGTATAGAGGAGTATAGGTACAGTGGTGCCTTACTGCGGATAGATTTGTGAACCAGGAGAAGACTTTTAATCTGGCCCTGTTTTGCATCATCAGCCATCCAGCCTGGCGGCGGTACGAGGAAGAAGTGTGAAGTGAGGGAGTTCAGATTCCTGGTAGCAAAGTTAATGATCTTTATGAGAGGACAGAACGCATAGTTGGGGACACCAAAGAGGATGCTGGCACAGTAGTCAAGTTTATAGAAGACAAGATTGCTTAAGAGATGGCTGGCAGTGTTGAAAGGGAGGAGGCACCTGATTTTCCTAATATTTAGGAGGCTGAGGTGACATGCTATTGCAGTTATGGAAATGAAGTAGTAAAGGTGTGATAAGGGTCATAGATGATGCTGAGGGTTCTAGCTGAAGAAGAGGAGGGAAAAGTATCAGGAGGGAACTGGATAGGCAGAGGAAGACATGAGAGAGAGTATTTGGCAGGCAAGAAAAGCATCTCTGTTTTGGTACAGTTTATATCCAATATTTAATGGCAGAAAGACAGTGATAGAGAGATCAGAGGAGAGTTTAGGAAAAGAGCAGACGATTTGGGTGTCCGCAAAGAGTTGACATGAGAACCTAACGGAAGAGATTAGTGCTCCAAGAGCAGAGGTGTAGCGTGTAAAGAGGAAAGGACCCAAGGCAATGCATTGTGGGACACCAACAGTTTGAGGAGTGAGTTGAGAGGTGTTGTTGCTCCAGGAGACAGAGAGGGGCTAGCCATCATCAGTAGAGGTAGGACTTCTTCAGTATTATTATAACTAAAGTGGGATATGGAGTAAGAGTATGATGGTAGAGTTGGCAGAGTATAGCCTTTAGGAGGAGCGAGTGTAAGGAAGGTCAAGAGAGAGTCTATATTTTTTGAACATTTTGCAGCAAAGTATTCAGCTAGGTCATTAGCTGTGAGAGTGGAGTTGATAGTCATAGGTTTAGTAGGAGTGAGGAGTGGGTTTAGGGTGCCATTTAGCCGGCGAGGATGGTTGGAGTGAGAGTCAATGAGGACAAGGTAGAATTCCCTTTTTGCTCTATCAAGAGAGGACTTGAGAGAGTTCAGGGCAGAGAGGTAGAGTTGCAGGTCTTCATGCAAGTGGGTATGCCTCCATTTGCACAGCAGATAGCACATGCCTGTGTGGAAAGAGCATATGAATGGGGTAACCCATGGGTAAGGATGCTGATTGTTAGGGGTGAAAGTTAGCAGTTGGAAGTGAGAGGAGAATTAATCATATAATAGGGTTGTATGCTGTAGAGGTCAGTGTTAGTGGAAGTGGCATCAGGTATGAAGGAGGAGCGTGAGAACTGTAGGTTAGAGAGAGGAATGGCAGAATGTTTACATTTCCTTTTAGTAATAGGTGAGACAAGTGGTGAGGAAAGGTCAGAGGGTGGAAACAAGATGGTGTTGGAAACAATGGAGTGATCAGCTAGTGATGGTGTGAAAGTAGTGTAAGGGACAGAGAGAGGTGTAGATGAATAATAGAGCCAAAGTGTTACCTCTGGTGTGGGTAGGTAGAATATGGAAAGAGTGGAGATAGTGGTCACTAAAAAAACTGAAATTCATATTTCTGAGAAGTGTTTGGAGTGGGAATGTTAAAGTGACATATAAGAGAATAAGGCGACGTTTAGTGGAAAGAGAATCAAGGAGTTGCCTAAATTCCTCAGAGAATGGCTCAGTGGGACCAGAAGGATGATAGATGGAGATGATGTGACCCGAGTGAGGTGGAGCAATATTAGAAATGGTGGATTCAAAAGAGGTAGGAGAGGATGTGACTTTGCAGATATGTGAAGCATTTTATTCCCATTTATTTGTATATGGTTTATACAAAACCTTTTTCAACATTTTTTTTTACAAATTTGGATTTGGTTTAAACAAGTGTAAAACATGCACATACATTTCCATCAAAGAAAGGATCATTAAAAAAGATAACTCGAAGCAAAAACAATATGCACAATTTTACATACTACAGTGTGCAAAGTGCAATGTGCATAATCGGTCTTTCTAAATTACGTTGGCATCAATTTCTTATTAATTCCTTATTGTTCTAAATGCCAATTTTATGGCTGGATTCATGTTTACTGTTTTGCTTCTACTGTTCCATGTTTTATGTATTACTTGTTGTTAACTGTAAAGCGCCTTGGACTAAGACGCTATATAAAACAATAAAAATACAAATGCAAATAACAGCCAGGAAACGGGTGAGAGCAATGATTAGCGAGTTGTTTTCCCCCCACATACATCTGATCCAAAGAAACTTTATTGAGTAATTGGTGTCACCAACGTTCTCTACTCCAAACATTTTTATCCTTTCTAATTCAAAATAAGGACGAGTGATGACAAGATGTTTAAGAATTTCAATTTGATTTATATCAGAACAAAATCGACACATGATGTTAGAGCTCCCAGTCCCCAGTGTATCCCAAGTTTTCATCCGCTCTGTAGTATGATGTGAGGCATTGCGGTAAGAAGAATGTAGGTGTCCAGCGACTCCACTTTTGCCAGTCAGATGAGTAGAGTGACTGAAAGATAGCTTGAAGTCATGTCGGGCCACAAGAGTGGCAGTGTTAGATGGAGAAATCCATGTTTTAGTGATAGCAAGAAGGTCTAAGTAGGAGAGTTGGCATGAAAGTAGTTAGTGATAAAGGAAGTTTTGTTGCATACAGACTGAGAATTCCAGAGTCCAATGTTCAGTTGATGCGTTAAGGAAGATTAGGGGAGTTGCGTCTCAGAGGAAGAGAGGCAAGGTGGATAGGTGTTTGGGTAGGTATGGTTACCTCGTTGGCTTTGTTTGTTGGAAGTAGGTGAAAGAGAGACACAGTAGTGGTAATTTCAAGGTGTGAGTTTTAGAATAGGGATAGGAAAGGAGGAAGTTGTAGTGTGATTGGAGAAAACGTAGGGAGAGGAGAGTAGGAGGAGCAGCAGGAGGAGCAGGAGTGAATGCATAATAGGTGAGTGTTGCAGAGTGGAGAGACAGCACAGTAATAAGCAAGCTAGGTGTACGCAGAGGTGCCGCAGGGAGGAAGGCAAAAGTAAAGGCTCATTGCTGAAGAGGCAAATAGGCTGTTCAATGGCTGGTCTTCACCCTACACTGTACCAGTTTTAACTGACATACCCTGGCTGGATACCCTCAGAGAGTTCAGAAGTGATGACACGCGCTCTTACTACCTGATCACTTAGTCCATCCATGGTTGGTCTCTCTGATTTTGTCCCTGGTCTTGTTAGGATGTGGCAATTACTTCCTGATTGATGTTCCCAGAGCATCTCTTGTGGCCTTCAGCTGGAGTGTGGGCTGACTATAGATGGCTAAAGGAAGTGATGTAACTGATCCCAGATGGTCACACGAAATGATGTCACCTATCCAGGATAGCCGCAAGAAGTAATGTTACAGACAGAAAGTGAAGCCACAAACCAGAAGTGCGGACACACAGATCTGTGAGATGTCTTGGAAAACAACACAAAGAGGTTACTCTACAATTTCTCTCAATCTATTCTGTGCAGCAAGACTTGATTGTAAGACAATTATTGCCACGGCCAAAGCTAATTTTTATACTTCTACTATCTCTAAGTCTTGTTCCAATATTCCAGATCTCTTTAAAATGATCATTCACTGTTTGAATACACTTTCAACTCCTGTACCCCATTACTCCAAGAACAAATATCAATTTATTTTTTGGGAGTAAATTGAGACCATTCAGAATGACTTGTTGAAGAACATTCTATCTCCCCCATAGCCGTTATTCACCCCTTGTGAAATTTCTACTTGGTTTTCTTTTGAACTACCGCCTACGGACTATTGATCTTGTATGATCACTTTCCCACCTTCTACGTCAAAGATTTCATACCGGCAAGATTTTGGAAAAATTTGCTCTTTAATGCCCTTTCCCACTTTAGCAGTCTGATGAATCTTTCCTTGATACAGGTTATTTTCGCTGTCTTGTTTTAAATCAGACTCATACCTCCACTTGATAAAAAAACATCTCTGGGTCCTGATATGTTAAATTCGTTCTGTGCATCACTAGTCTCCTTTCCTTCGCAAGATCATACAGATGGCATGTGCAGCTCAACTTGTGAATCATATGGCGACCCATCAGCGTCTCCATTCTTACCAATCTGGATTACATAGGTTTCACAGGAACCAATCTGCCATAATTCAGATAGTAGACCGCATTTTGTTTATTAAGGACTGAGCTGAAGCCTGTCTGCTGGTGCTGCTTGATGTGTCTGCGGATTTTGACACAGGCAGTCATGCTGCTCTAATTGACATTCTTCTTGCTCGAATGGACCTTTATGGAACAGTTTTAGCCTGGTTTGTCTTATTCCTCTTTGCTAGTCCACAAGCAGTTAAAGTCAAATCTATTCAACCTGCATATTCTCCTGTGAGCTGGGATGTTCCACAGGGCTCCATTTTGTCGCCTATTTTGTTCAATCTCTGTCTGGAGCCCCTGAGTGACATTGTTCAGAGTTGTGAAGTTCATGCTCAAAATCCATCAACATGCCGATGACACTCAGCTTTATCTGTGAGTTTCCTTGGCTACAGAGCTTAACAATCTGCTTGCCTGTCTGGTTTCGAGAATTAGATGGCTTCAGCGAATTTGAAATTTAATAATCTTAAAACTGAATTCCTCCTATTTGTTCCGACTGGCAAAGAACAGTAAGTCACTCCCAGGCTTGTTCAACTGACTAAGGATGGGATTACTCTATCAATGGTCTCTGCACGTCTCCTGGATTTTAGTTAGACAACAAACGTTTTAAAAAAAAATACCCATTGAAAAACGAGCACAGAGAGCCAATTTCCAACTTTCTTTCTTTTTTTTACAAAGAAACAGTTATTTGATCCCAGCTGAACATTTTCGTTCAGTGGTACAAGCCTTGCTCCTTTTCACTTGTTGGGAGAAGTGATGCGATTCTAATAGGTGTATCCAACGGTTCTGTTCGGCCTCTTAGGTCCTGTCTTTGGTGGTGGGGATGGAAAGGCCTGACCCTGTCACCCCAGTTCTGGTAGATCTTTTTTGGCTGCGGTGGCACCTCAGTTCCTTTCAAAGCTGTGCTCTATCATCTTTAGGGCAATTCTACTGCATACACTTTGCTCGGTAGAAAATCTTTAAGTAGCAGGTGGCTCTAGACTAACACAGAGCAAAGACATTCTGGGCTTAAACAACCCTAAGACTTATAGATGTCAAACGTCCAAACATGTTGTTTCTGTGGCTTTAACCAGATTTTGGAATTGTTTGCCCACAAATGTTGTTCTTGGCCCCTTCTTTGCCCCTCTTCATAAAGGTATGATATGATATGATATATGATATGACATGATAAGATATGATATGATGGTCTTCAAACTTTCCTGTTACATATAAAACGAATACCATGCATGTATTGCTCTTTGATGTGTAGTTTAGTTTACTTGTTTTGTGCTGCGCTCCGGTGCATTGCTGTAAATTTGTGCATTATAAAATATATTTTAAAAAATACATAAATAAAAGCATGTGAAAAAAGCACACTTTTGCAAAACCAAGACGATCGAACAAACAGACAAAACGCAACTTGGTTCACTTGAAATGAAATGATTGGTTATTTATAACGCGCTTAATACCCACAGGTTTCTAAGCGCGGACCGGGGATCGAACCTATGTGGCTTCAGAGCTATCCTCCCGAGACCAACGAGTATCTCCATCATTGATTGTTACAATTATCTAAGACCTTTGCATGTATCAGTCAACATCTCAACACATACAATTCTGGCGAAAAACATTAGGGTTTAGAAAGATAATATTTAGAGAATTTGACAGGAGGAACCGAAATATTCAGAAACAACAATTTCTTAGAAATATACGCGATTGCAGCAGGAGGGAATCGCACAGTTGCAGAGTTGAACCCTTGATTTTTCGAACATGCTCTGTGGCGACTGGTAAAAAGTACAGTTGTTTGTTTTTATTGTAGTAACGTGAGAATTATTGTGCAACGATATTATCAACAATGTGTCATATTGTACGCGTGCAGCCCTAGAGTGAGTCCAAGTGTCCCAGCCTCCAAGACAGCACTAGAGGATACTCCAGAAAAAGGACACTATTCCTATTTTACCAGTGTGTCATAATAGTGCACAGCATAAAAATGTCAGACAAGAGGCACCGGTCTGTAATGCAAATGTGTACGCAGTTGTGTCTCATATACCAAAAAACCCATATGTCCATTCATATGTTTCTTTCCACTTTTGTCTCAGAGTAATTCTTTGGGATTGATGTACACAAAAAGAGTGTGCCACGAGTTCTGGTTCCTTTTCGTGTTCTAGTTATTCAAGTTCTCCAAACAAAAAAACACAAGCAAACCTAGTTTGAAGCAACAAAGAACACTGTGGCGTTCTTGCATAACTCTGTTTTCATTGATTGTTTATTTGTATAGCGCCTATACACAATGTGTTTCAAAGCGCTTCAAGGAGGAAGGGAACATGGGAGAAATACACGTACATTCTTACAAGTCCTTGAACAGGGCAGAATGTGAAAAATGTACTATCAAATCATAGCAGGTAGTACAAGTGCATAGAAACAGTAAGGGAGTGGAGGGGGAGGGAGGAGGGAGACAGAACTAGCAGTAACATTACTATGCCTGACGACAATTGTTTCAGTGCAAGAGTGATAAGAGGAGAGGGAAGGAATGAGGGGTGAGGGGAGAGGAGTGAAGGGGTGAGGAGAGGAAACAAAACAAGAGACTATCAATAGAAGGTCAATGACTGTCAAGATAGTGCTGCGGGGGCGGGAGAGAACAGAAGGGAAATGGGGGTACGGACGATATCAATGGTCAAGGGACCGGTGATAAGAGTAAGTGCTTAGGGAAGTGAAGAGGTATAGGGGGGGCTGAGGGGGGGCTGGAAAGACTGGTGACTACAAATTACTATGGCAATTAAATGACAGACGGCAGTGAGGGAGGGGAGGGAGGGGGTAGTGAAGAGGAAGGGAGAGAAAGAGGTAGGGGGGCATAGGGCGTGAGGGCAGAGGAAGGAACAGGAAAGGGGAGAGAGGGAGGAGAGCAATCACAAGGGGCAGAAGGGAAGAAGGAAGATAAAAGAAGGAGGAGGAGAGACAAGGGGACAATGGAACCTAGAGGGGGTCAGGGGAGACAGGTGGATACTCAAGGGGGGCATTGGGGGTACACAGACACTCACAGGGGCAGGAATGTGGTGTACCGTGGTGGACAGGGGTATACAGGGCCTTTGTTGTGGGCCTTTGATAACATAGTCTCTGCATGGTAGGACATTAACTGATTCTTTTTTTCCTCCCCTCTCATGCTATCCTTTTCATGTAATATTTGTTTTTTTCTTTCAGTGTGTATATCACTTCATGAGTGACGATTCCCTTGCATAGTAGTCTGGGAAGTCCTCTTCTCCTAGTGGTCAAAAAAGGGAGTTTAAAGAGACTGTTTGAAAGATGACAACAAATGTCAATGTAGGAAGATTTCCACTGCCTACTCGACATTCTAACCTTCACTCAGCACGCAAGAAAAGGTAATACTTTCAACATCATCATCATTGCCCTACCAACCCTCCATCACAGCTCTCCAATTCCATTCAACTGGTAGGACCATCTGGCTATCCCCTTTGATATTAGTCACACCAGACCAGTGAAGCACACCCACCGGAAACCCAGCAAAAAGTTCTTCAGATCATTCCAGAACTTCCCAGTGTAGCACCTCGCCAACCTCAACCTCACATAGGCTGATCTACCTCAGAGGAAAGAGGACTGTGACTAATTTCTCCAGGAATTCAATACCACTCTCACAGCCCAGATTAATTGCCATCCCCTGTTTAAACAACACACCCTGAATCCTAAAAATGTGGAACCTTGGTACACTCTGGAACACAACTTAAAAAAAGAACCATCCAAAAACAGGAAGTCTTGATGAAAATACTGCAGCACATCCGACCCCTCCCTGCTATAGTAACTGTGCTACTAGTAGGAGACTGATCCCCAAGGCCAACTTCTCCAACCCATCATAGACAAGGCCAACAATGATAGCACAGCCCTTTTCATAGCATCAAGTATTGCTGGAACCATGTGGCCAATCTATCTGTACTGCAAAAATGTACCGCCATCAACTCTTTCTTCATCAACAAGATCAGCATGATCTGCCAACACAAAGACACCAGCACTAGAACTTACACAACCTATCTTGCAAAACTACCTCTATCTGGACAACCTTTAAGATGTTCACTATGGAAGCTCTCCCTTCCACCCTAACATCCCCCAAGGGCTTACCGAGACAACATTTTTGTTGCCACCATTCTGACTGAAGCACACCTCCTTTACCTGACAATCAACAACAGATCCTTCACTCAAGGCACCTTCCCCTCAACCCTGAAGTCCCGACAAATCATCCCTCTTCTCAAGAAACCAACACTGGACCCCAATGGCCTCAGCAACTACTGCCCCATCACACATCTTCCGCTTTTATGTCAGATCCTTGAGAAAGCAGTAAAATACAACTCCTAAAATAAATCAAAGGAAACAACTTCCTTCAGTCCTACCAATTCAGACCCTGATGCAGCATGGAAACAGATACCTTCAAGGTGATCGATGATGCCCTTAACATCCTTGCCTCCTGGTTCTCCTTTACTCTCAGCATCATTTGACACAGTAGACCACCAGACACTTGACATTCTGCATCGCTGCATTGGGATCAGCAAAACTATCTTAAGCTAAATAAAATTCTACCCTGCTAACCACCGCCCATTAGTAAAAATGGATTCTTCTGGATCACCAAGTCTACCCATCACACCCTATGATCTTCATCCTTTACATGGAACCACTCAGAATCCTCCTGTCTCCACACCACATCCAATTTTACCACAACACATATGGCAACCAGTTCTACCTCAAGATCTCCTCAATGATGACATATACAGGCTCAATACCTGCCTCACATTGATCCAGTCCTGGATGTACAGTGCTTACCTAAAGCTCAACACTCCAAAACCGAATTCCTACTGCTGACCAACAACACTGAACACCCCGATATCCAGACCTGGTTCTCTCCTATGAACTGTCAGGGCTTCACATCCCAGCTGGCCATCTGGGCCAAGTCCCTTAGGTTTACCACAAACAGACACCTTTAGTGGAAGCATCACATAGCAAGGAAGAAAGAAAAAGATTGATAACAACTTTCTCTCTTTTGGGAAATCAAGTGATTCATCCCAGAATACAACTTCAGATCTGGTGTCCAAACATTATTCTGCAATGCCCTTCTGGAAGACCTTATGGCAACTGCCCTGGCACCCCTGAAGTGTGTATTACATGCTACAGCATGACTCACAAAACCATAATCAAGCTGCACTGGCTCGCCCTGCAAGCATGTATCATCCCCAAATCCTGTTTACCATTTATAAGGCGGGTGCCCCGAGGAGCCGAAACTACATTGTGCTCTAGCACCTTGAAGCATCTTATGTGCTAGATGGAATTACCAATAATGACCTTGGACCCAAATAATCAGACAGACTCAAAGACTATGACAAAGCACTACTTTATTATCAGCATAAAATAAAGTAGGGCAATCTGGTGAACAGCAAGCTGTAGTTCACACACTGACACCCAAATTTGATTATGCAAAGGTTTTACACCTTGTTATGCGTCATCTATGACATCATCCATTGTGGAAAACTGTAATACCTATTGACGGGAGGGATTGGTTAGGGGAACATATGTACCTAATGTATGTATATGTGTTAATAACATCATTGGCTGCCCCTTATCTGGTAGGCATTCCTCGAACCACCTCTAAATACCTATAATACTGTTTGTAGCAGAATAGTGGCAGCGGATAGGCCTATGCAACATTGTATAGCATGTTACTTCATAGACCCTCTGATTGGTTGGCATGCTTTACCAACCTTGGACTTTCGCCTCGTTAGCAGTATGTAAGCTTTCCCAATTAGGACATCATCTCTCATCGGTCTGGCTCCAAGCCAAAGTTCTCCTTTGTGGTTGACCCTACAGCCTGTTCTTGGTTCTGGGACTTTTAAGGGAGTGTAGGTACCCCATTATCTACATCTGAAGTTTAATGAACAGCCCTTGTTTGCGTCTTCTGAATCACGTGCGAGGAGACCACGAATTTGTCGATTTCTGCTATTCAATTCAATTGTACTCAGTGTCATTACTCCTCTTGGCCTCTAGAGACTTGCTCACTACACCTTGCATAGCTCTTTCACATCTTTAATTGTCCAATACTTGGCTCCTGCAGATGCTTTCTTATTTACTTAATCTAAGAGAAATATGTCTTAAGTACATGGATTCTCCTTCTGACTCCCCTTGTGCCTTGCAATTATTGCAATTATTATTTGAAGTGGCATCCTTGATCCGAGGCCAGTAGACTCCTCTTTATTCCTCACACAAAGCTGTTCTTCTAGGGTCTCCTGACTCTGCAGCCCTGGTCTGTCTCTTGATTGATTTTTTGAAATTTTATTTTGATAACTTTTTTATTAGAATTTTATAATATAACAATAACGTATCTGTCAAAAAACAATGCAGTAATCCATTAAGCATACAAAAAGAAATGCTGAAGAAAGAGCAAAAAGATGCTCCAGAAACTCTTCTAAATATATAAAACATGAACAATAAGCAATTTAGTTAAAGTAGAGCTATATGGAACCAAATACTGTGGGTAAACTTGCAATGAAGGATACTGCAGAGCAGGTAAGTGTGTAGGGGGGAGATAAACAAGAAGACAGACAAAGTACAGACAAGAAACGAAGGGAAGAAGAGGGAGGTATAGGGGGGCATGGCTTGGACGGCCATGTAGGAGGCTGTGCTTTCACAGAGCTCTGTAGATCGGAACCGATCCTGTGGAGTGGAGCGGATGCGGTGACCAGCCGGCACTGGAAAATTGCATACCAGTTTATGAATACTATAAGGTCACTCGCTGAAGATTTGGCGTATGGGGAACGCCTGGAGCCTGAGTTCTCCCCACTGTGCTGCCGCGGGTCCTGGATCGGGGACACAGGCAAAATGGAGGCCCGAACAATGCAGAAGGCAGGAGTCACGTACTTAGGACTTGCAGGGACCCCGCGACGAACTTTCCGCTTGTTGCCCGAAGGCAAACTGAGAAGCAGAGCGGGGACGCTGTGAGAGAGTGCGCCGGGGGCTGCGGGTATCCAGGGCAGGCTTGGACTCACGGGCTGCAAGCAGCCGCGAGCCTGCTGTGTGACCGACCCTCAGAGACTGGGCCCGTAGCGGAGCTACTTATCAGCCGGCGCTCAGGAAGATACATTGTAGCTGCGCACTGGGGAAGGCCAATGTTATCCCCATTGGAAACAAAGTTGCCGCGGATCCCGCGAAGGGCGAACTCGCGGGAGCGGCTTTTACTGCGGGCCCCCTGGCACTGTGCACTGGAGGGATGCGTAAGGAGGTAAATAAAATAAAATAAAAAAAACAAAAAACAACCCCCCGTCGGAACTGTTGTCGGACAGCGGTGGATCCTCCGTGTGCCCTGCAGGCTCGTGAACCGGACAGCCTGGTAGGAGGGCACTTGTGTGCGCCGAGGGGGTGCGCTGGGCCCCCCCCTTGAAGACACTGGGGACAGTGGCCGGGCCCAAAATAAACACAGCACACCGGATGAGGGTGCACTGATTTACTGGCGCTGTGCCCTCACATTGGAACATCGGCACGGGCCTCCTGAATGAGCTGAGTTGGACCATAGCGAGCACCTTGCTGCCAACTAGGGTCCCCTTATTGGCACTCACGGGGGCCACCCGAAACACGGGAGCGGGAGCCCCATAGTTGAGATCACCCCACATGATGGAAGCCTTTGTGATTGGAAAGAGGAGGCACCAAGGGACTGGGGAGCACTGTTCATAAATCATATACGGCAGAGCCCGTTAAAATAACGCAGGGGGTGCGCGAGTATTTGGGAGGACACAGCCCACTCGGAGCGTGTGCTGCGGACGAGAACAAGTTTGGATGGCAGTGAATGGTCTGCGACTACGCGCACAGTGATGTGAGGGGAAGCACAACAGGAACGAATTCAACTGACGCGGCAGGATGTCCTCTAAAGTGGTGAGACCCCGGACCAAGCAGCCCACGATGGAGGCCTACGCCAAGTCACCCCCGGGCACGGAGGGGGGTAAAAACAAAGAGACCCCTGCGATGGCGGCAGACCCACCGGGCACCATCCGAGAGGTGCTGGCAGCAATTGCTGACTTGAAGGTGGCCTGGGAAACGAAGCTGAGCCTAGCCATGAAAGAGTTGCAGGAGGGTCTAGACCTCAAGATCGGAGTGGTCCAGGAAGAGATGAACCTGCTAAGACAGGACGTGCGAACGATCGCGGAGCGCACTGGGGCACTGGAAAAAGAGTTGGCCCCGAACACGGAGGCGTGCGCTGCACATGCTAATTAGCTTCATGCCCTCATGCAGCGAGTAGGCAACCTGGAAGATAGAGCAGAGCAAGCAGAGGGGCGCGCCAGACGCAATAACATTCGTATAGTGGGTGTACCGGAAGGGGCGGAAGGATCGAACCCCACAGAATACGTCAAAACCATGCTTTTGCAGGAGATCACAGGCGGGGAGTTGACTCAAGGGTTTGCGGTTGAAAGGGCTCATAGGGCCTTGACCAGAAGACCGGCCCCAGGAGCTCCCCCACGGCTGCTGATCGCAAAGATCTTGAATTATCGTGACCGCGAGAAGATCCTGTAATTTTTCCAGAAAGGCGGAACGATAGAAAGGGGGTCAGCGAAAATAACGGCATACCCGGACTATACGCTTCTTGTGCAGCGCAGTCGAATGAACTTAGGATCGGTGAAAAGGAGGCTCAGAGAAGCAGGCCATCGCTACATGTTGCTCTATCCTGCCAGGCTAAAGGTGTTCTACATGAACAGATCCCTTTTCTTTGAGACGCCGACGGAAGCGATGGAATGGCTGGATATGCAGGGTTGACCTCAGGAACCGTATGCCCAGACGGGAGCGGCTGGAGATAAGTAGCATGCCGTAAGGGCACCCGAGGTGCCATAGTCATGACATTGGGACTGGAATATAGAATGGTATTGAGCTTGTGGGAAGGAAGTTATGGTATCTGCCGGCGGGTCCCGTTGGACGCACCTCTCCTAAAATAGATGACTGGGAGCTCCCGGGAAGCGCCCTCTGAACCCTATAGTAGTATACTTAGTTAGGTCACCATTAGATTGGTGACGCCCTGCGGGGTCCTTGTCCTCAGATACGAGGCAGGTCCAGACATGGGTAGGCCTGAGATCCAGGGATGGAGCTGGGCAATTGTTGGGGGTTGGTAGGGAGGGGAGTGGGAGGGCGTTGTGTGCTGTGGTGTAGAATTGGGGGATGGGGAAGGGGGGTTTTGTTAGTAAATAGTAGGGTGAGAGCCAGAAAACTAGCTAGCAATGGGAGCATTAGGGGAAGGGTTAAGATGGGGATAGTCAGAATAGATGGCGTCGGGTAACCTCAAAGTTGTGACCTGGAATGTACAGGGCCTCAACAGCTACCTGAAACGGAATAAAGTGATTCTATACTTAAAGAGGATGCGCATAGACATAGCCCTGTTGCAGGAGACCCACCTTACTAGGGAGAAGCTGGAGGTGGTTAGGAGGAAATGGAAGGGAACCGTTGTTGGTGCAGCATACTCGGCGTATGCTAGAGGGGTCATCACCTGGGTGGCGCTGCATGTGCCGTTCCGGGTGCTCGGCTCTACAGTAGACCCGGAGGGTAGGATGGTGGTGGTGACGGGCCTCCTGGAAAGCAGAGAAGTGCACATCATAAATTTGTACGCCCCCAATAACCATACAGCGGCCTATTTTAGGACCCTTTACAGTAAACTTGGGCCCCTGGCAGGAGGTACGGTGGTGTGGGGGGGAGACTTTAATTGTACCCTGAATCCCAGGATGGATAGGTCAATAGACAGAGGGGGAAAAAGGGCACCGACGGCCAAAGCGCTGGGAACATTACTAAAAGACCTAGGCCTAGAGGATGCATGGAGGAGGTTGCACCCTGTGGACAGGCAATATTCACACTACGCAGCGCCGCATGATCTGTACACTAGGCTAGATCATATATTTGTAACGGCTGAGATAGTGGGAGACATAGTGGGAGCGGAGTATAAAGCCCGAGTATTATCTGACCACTCGCCCCTGGTGGTGGAGTGGAGACACCAGCCCCCAAGACCACGGATCCCAACATGGAGGCTCAGGAACGAGGCGCTGCAGGACGAGGGGTTCCGGGAGGGTCTGCGGGATGCCATTGAAGAATACTTTGATATAAACACGGGAAGCGTACGTTCCATGGGCACTCTGTGGGAAGCGTTCAAAGTGGAGGTGCGTGGTGCAGCCATCGCCAAGGCCAAAGGGCTCCAAGGGGGTATAGAAAGGGAACTCCAAGAAGAGGAAAAGGAGCTGGAGGATCTCACGCGTTGTGAAAACACCGCCCATGACAACAGAACCAAGATAAGAGAGCTACAGGCGTCCTGCAGCGCACTCTGGGATAGACTATGCAGACTCAATTACAGGAAATATACGGAGAGGATACATGCAGGGGGCGACAAGCCGGGCAGATTGCTGTCCTGGCTGTATAAGAGTGAGACCCCCCGCTCGGTGATCAGTGAGGTTAGGGATGAGGGAGGTTGCATTCGCAACACCCAGGATGGGGTAAACAATGCGTTCCTTAAGTTTTATAGACACTTGTATGAGGACACAGGGGAGGATATGTGTCAAGACATACTGGACACATTGGAGCACATAGAGTTGCCCACCCTGGACGACCAAGAACGCGCAGAGTTAGATGCACCTGTCACCTCGGATGAGCTGGAGGTAGTGATTCAGAATCTGCCCACATGCAAGGCTCCTGGTTCAGATGGGTTGCCTGGTGAGTTGTCCTGGCCAAGCGCAGGATTGCAATGGGCTGGAAAGCGACCCATAGGCCTAGGGTGGAGCTATGGTGGGCGAACCTCCTGAAATGGGCAGAAGCTGAATCCGTAGTCTGGTTCGAAGCGGCCACCAGGGGGGTCGAGGAGGAAGTAGGGCCCCTGCTGGCCTGGCGGCAATTGGTGACCTCTATGGCAAATCCTTACCAAGCCAATAACGGAACAGAGGACTCGGGTGATGATCGGCTAGGTGTTGTGCACCCTGATAATGCTCCAGTGGAAGTCACGTGCAAATTGGCTCTAGTTTAAGGGGGGGAGTTGGGGAGTTTTAATGAAAATATGATGGTCTAATGATGATTCTTTTGCCTATTGAAACAGTTGTATGGTGTGTTTTGTTTGGTTTTGGAAATATAATAAAAATATTAAAAAAAAAAAAAGAAGAGTGAGGTATAGAGAGATGAATGAAGATGGTATGGCACTTCGAGTTTCATGAACACAGTCTATATGGTATCAGGCATAACTTATAAGTAAATATATCCATAGAACATCAGAAAAGTTTAATATACGTGTGGTCGTTCACATTCCATGTTGGTAACATTAAAACAATCCAAATAGCGAATGAAAAAAGACCATTTAGCGTTATACTTAGGAATAGAGTTTAGATTGTTTGCCATGCATAGTTCCATTCTTTGTGTGCAACAGATGTTATTCCACCAACCTCTAATCGATAAGGAGCAAAAGTCTTCCAATTGGCAGTTAAACTTTTCAGTGCCACAATGATGAGTAGATCATAGAGTTTGGCAGTGTCCAGTGGCAAGTGGTTAGTGATAGCGAGACTTCCCAAGACAATGTTTAGAAAAGATAATGGGACGTCAACAGAAAAAATAAGTTTAAGGTATTTCCATATATCTTGCCAGAACCTGAAAGTAAAGGAGCAGTTAAAAAACATATGTTCATATGAGGCAGGAGCAAAGCCACATGTCCAGCATTTATCATAGTCGTCTTTCTTACATTTTGATAATTTAACAGGTGTGATGAACGCTCAGTGTATAAAAAAGAAAAAATGTTGCGCAATATTAGCTGACACAGATATGTATCTAATTCTGGAGAAAAGAAGGGACCACGTGTGGTCATCAAAAGTGAGCTTGATTGATTTTAATTCGAGTCTGACGTGCATCTTTCCATCATGGCTGTCCCAGCCACGTTATGTCTTCTTCTGCAGCAAGCTACCATGTGTCTCATCTACTTTCCGTTTCTGCATAGATACACTTATTAGTCAGCAGGTTACTTTATCTTCTTTGCATATATGATGTCATCATACTCGATTACATGTTTCTCTTGTTACTTCAGTTAGATCTTCATTCTTGAAGTATATGCACATCATTTCAGCATGTCTCAGTGTCTTTCCTTCATGGCATAACTCTGCTCTCATCAGATTTCACTTATAGCTCCATGATGTCCAATGGTTTGGGCCGACTTCCTTCCATACCTTAAGGGTACATTTGGTACGGTTGTCGAGTGCATAGCGTCTATCATACACTCAATTTGGTATTGGGATGCTACCTGGTGGCCCACATTGGGCTCTTCTGCTGTTCCAGTATGACAGAGTTGAGGGGTCGGGAGCCAGGAATGATGTGTCTACCTGCTCCGCTACATTCCCCCCTCTGGCCTCCTCCTCGACCACCTCCTCCTCTTCAATCTTCTTCATCTTTCCTTCACACCTAGATTTCTTTGGGATCCATATTTGTGTCACCCCACTCAGGTCCCCTGCATTCTTTATATGCCCATCCACACTCCAGGTCATGTGACAGGATGCTCAAGTTGATTAACAGAATACCCAATGTCCTACATATTTCTTATGATCCTTAGGGTAGTAAAACCTTGTTCCTGGGGGTGCCAAGGGACTTTTCTTTATGTTCTAATGGGTGGTGTCTTCAGTCTGTGGTGTAAGGTCCCCATTCATATTGACCATTATCTTTATCCAACAGCTTTTTTGGCTGTCTTCTGACATTGTCCCAAAATGATCCTTATAAGACAGAATCCTAGCAATACCAAGACTAGTATTGCTCTAAGTAGCTTGAAGTCATTTGCCAGCCAAGTTGGAATTCATGAAAACCAGTCATCTCCTGCTGTCTCCTCCAGTTCTTCCTCCATCTTAATGTGCAGGGTTGTCAGCATAGTTATTGCTTCTGTCAGGGTTCCATTTTCTCCATCATGGGAAGGTATGAATGTACAGCAAGAAGGGCCGGCCTTACCACATACGTCTCTTTCCATTGCTGCAATTAAGTCCGGGACATATCTGTTCTGGAGGGGCATATGCCTAATGGCCCTCAGTTCTTCTCTGATTGCATTAAATCCTTTTATTGTTGCATTAATTGTTTGCAACAAGTCACATCTGGTAATCCGCAGCAACTTGGCATTCACTGCAGTCTGGAGTCCGGGCATAAATATAGATGTCATTATCATCGCCATCTTGCTGAATAATTTATGTTCATCTCAAATTTTGTTATAGGATTCGATTTACTTTAATGAGAAATAGTTCTCCTTTTTCAGCCGGCAGAGGTCGAGCAACCTCTTCTTTCTCTGGTGTTCATCCAGTTTTGGAAATTTGTCAATATGGAGGTCACTTTTAGGAATCACTAATGCAGGAACATGTATGACCACAATGGAGCATACCTCTCCCCAATATTTAGGCAGCTGCATGTAAGCTCTGAATCCACAGGCCCAATATCGATCTATCAGCATGGCAGTTCCTCCATTCATTCCTAGTACTTCAAGCACCTGTTCACATCATTATTTTCTCCAACCAGAACCAGGCCTTCATTCTTGAAGCATGTTGTCACATTTTCTTTGGGTATTATAGATACTGGTCCTGCTTTATTGTACACCCATGTTAGTAGCTTAGAGGCCCATGACTCTAAACAAATGTCATTTACTATTTGCACTTTGCTTACTGGTTGATTCTTCAATAAGTGTGCAGGGCAAGATAACATCACCTCTTCCCATTCTGTACTGGTGGCAACTTGTCCATACACCAGTACACAGCATCCTGGTACTCCTGATCTTTCTACTATGTCTGAACAGCCAACCCTCTTAATTTGGACAACCATTATTCGTTCTTTAATCACAGATGGATACATACGTTTTCTGCTTGTCCAACCCACTCCTTTTTCAATCTTTTGTGTTTTCACATAAGTATCTTCATATGGAAATGTTCTCCTTGATCACCATCATAGGGTTGCCCATTTTCCTTCAAATTGTGATCTGGTTGTGCATGCTGCTAGATGACTAAGGCACTCTGCATCATGCACAGGCATTTCCTTTGCAATACATGTTCTGGCTGCGTTAATGGCATAGGGAATGAGAGAACATAAGTAGCAGCTTTCATTTGACGTTCTCTCTCCCACCTCCATCATGTGCTGATACCATAGGTTATTCTTTAAGTGAGCTGAATTATCAAGCTATGTATTTATGTCTTCATGATCCTCCCCAGCATCTCTTTTAAGTTGAACAAGTTGTTCAGTAAAGTTGAGGAAAATGCTGCTCATGGTTTTGTTAGGGATCATGAAGGATGTTTCATTGTCCCCCACTGTATCTGCATTTCTAATCATTATGTATCTAAATGCCATACTAATGAGGAAAAGAAGACAGATCATAGGACAAAATGAAGTCACAATTACCATTCCAGAAAAACCCATCAACCTTCTTGATGGTAATGAGTCTCTTATATTTGAGAACCTTCCCATTAGTTCAATTTATCATTTTGTTATTGCTAATAAATAACGCTTTTATATCAAAAACTGCAGAATAATTTCCACAATGATTTTGAAAATAATCTGATTGTTTTTAGGACCACTGAGCAATGTCACAATGTCTACATGTTGTCTTATCAGAGCTGGGTAAGACAGTAATATGTAGGTGAAAACATCATACAAGAATGTGTGCAATGTTATTATAATCCGTAGCAAAGAAGATTGCAGTGTGCTTTTTCCTTTGACTCCGGGACATCAACACATTGTTCATTGTATCTATCTAAAAGAAGTTCCAGGATAGCTGCAAGCCCATTAATTCCTTATTAGACTTTAAAAAATGTCAATCTTTATCTCAAAGGTGTTTCGTTATTCCATAGACTCTTTTTCTTCGCTCTCGGGTGCTGATCTTGTCTGCATGTGTGGAACCTCTTCTCTTGCTTCACTGTCAGTAGATGTAAGAGGGATCAAAGTGTCTCCCTTCTATGGTTTGATGTCATGCAGATGCAGCCAGGCCTGCCTTCCTTGTAGCTTGACAGCTGTGGGAGTAACTGCTTCCATCTCACAGGCTCCCCAAAGTGGGGTTTATTCCAGGTGCACACATATTTGCACACCAGCGCCTGGTCCTGTGGATATAAGCCGAGTTGTTTTAATAAACAATCTGGATCAGTTGACTGGTTTTCTTCTTCAATCTTCTTTGACCCCTCCGTCAAAATCTTAATCTGTTGAGAAATAAAAGAGACACTAGCGATCATCATTTCCAAATATTCATGCATCTCGTCACCTAATGTCTTTGCTACAGTGTTGGCATCAGTTTCTAACTTAGTTGGAGGAGCAAGAGGTGTTCTCATTCGGCATCAAGTCACCCACTCATGAGGAGTTAAATGGTGATCTGAGCCATGTTGATTTTGCAGCACAAAAAGTGCTAAGGGCATGCAATGAAGCCACCCCTTCTTTAAAGTGATTTTTATCTTGGCTATTCTCTCCTTAAGTAATTGAATTGATTGTTTATTCATTTAGCCCCTATACACAATGTGTTTCAGAGTGCTTCAAGGCAGGGAGGGAACAAGGGAGAATACAGTGACATTCTTACAGGTCCTTGATACATTTAAGAATGAGAAATTTGCTATCATACTAGGCCTAGTAACATTTTTGATAGTGCAAGTCCATTTAACAATAATGGGGTAAAGGGAGTGGGAAGGAGAATGAGACAGACAAGCGGCTAACTTACTATGCCTGACGACAATTGAGATAGTGCTGGAATAAAAACATGAGGTGGGGGGTCAGCAGGGAGAAGGAGAAGAACAAAACACACAACTATCGTACTAGGCCTGACAACATTTCAGATAGTGCTGGAGGGTGAGAGGGAGGAAGAACAAATGAGGGGGCTGTAGGGGGGAAGGATACATACAAGCTGCTATCATGCAGGTCAGGTGACATTTCAGATAGATTAAGAGCTATTGACAATGATAAGGGGATAGAAGGGGTAGGAAGGAGAATGAGACAGACAAGTGGCTACCTTACTATGTCTGATGAAAATTGAGGTAGTACCAGAATTTAATAAGAGGTAAGGGGGGGGGGGAGGAGAACAAAACAAGCAACTATAGCAATAGGCCTGATGACATGTCCAGTAGTGCTGGAAGGGAAGGAAGAACAAAGAGGGGGGACACAGACAGCTACTATCGTACTAGGTCATATGACAATTCAGATAGAGTAAGTGCACTAATATAGCAAGGGGAAGGGGCAAAGGGGAGAGAGGAAGATTGTGAGAAGGGGAGAAACTAAGTTGATGGTGAGTGTGGTGAAAGAGAAGAAGAGGCAGGCAGGTGGTGGGGAGGGGAAGGTGAACAGAAAAACAGAAAGGCAAAGCAGAGATCACAAACATGAAACAGGGGGGGCAGTGAAGATGACACAATAAGTTTGCACAAAAAACACAGTTAGGTATGAAGTAAGCTAAATGCATGAAACAACAGGCCAGAATTGAACAAGGCTAAATGCATACAACACAGGCCAGCCTGAACTGGCCTAATCCATTTAAAAGTCCACAAAGCGCATTCTCCAGTGGATGATCGGCAGAAGAGAACTTGTGTTTTATCCCTAATAAAAGAGTGATCTGCTTAAATACTTCATTTACAAAATGTGTTCCATTGTCAGACCACAGGGCCTCTTACACACCCCATTTTGAGAACAGCTCACACACAAGTAAACTGGCAGTGCATGTGGCATCGGGGTGCATACATGGACCTGCCTCCTTCCATCTAGAAAAGGAACATACTACGGTCAGCATATACTTGTAGCCGTTGCATGTCTGCAGTATGCACACATAATCTATATGTAGATGCTGAAATGGGCCATTGGGTATAGGGATTGCTCCTCTCACTGTTGGCAAAGTGTGCCCTGCAGTAAATTTCTGGCACACAATGCAATTTACAGAAAACTGTGCCACAGTTCTAATAAATTTGGTGTAAACGAATCTTATGCAATTGTAGCAGCAAGACCCTCTCGAGTCGTATGCGCAGGGTAGTGAAACTGTTCCAGTGCCTTCCTCAATAATGCTAGAGGCATAACTGGCTTTCCAATGCTATCCAGCCTTCAAATTGCCTCAGTGGGGGATAAAGAACACCCCCATCTTCTCCATAAATCTTGCTCCTCCTGTGAAGCTCAACCCTATATTTCAATTAACTAAAAAATTGACAGCATAGTAAAGCCCTCCTTTACCAACATGCACCGTCCCGTCATTTGTGTAACACTTCTTAGTTCAAAATCAGAATAATTTGGGAAATGTGCTCCCTGTTTGGCTTCTAAGTCTGTGGATTTGTATCCGCGAGAAATAATGTCTGTTCTTTTAGTATGGGCTGCGCATTTCACAAGTGCAAAAGGCAATCAGAGTCTTAATGGTTCAATGAGCTTATCCAATAGGGCTGCATGTTGTACTGTTGTGCCGTCTTCACAGAGGAAGCTGCTCCTTGTCCAGTGTGACAAACCTGCATGTACAGTTGACATCACATAGGCGGAGTCAGAGTACACTGTCACTTCCTCATATCTCTGTAGTGCAGTGATAAGCTCCACCAATTCTGCAGCCTGTGCTGAGCAATGCAAAGGCAATCCTGTGCTTGTAACTACTTCAAATTCAGCCTCACAGTTCAGCTTTACTACTGCTGATCCAGCATGCCATTTGCCAGTTGTTTGATTGATTTTTGAAAACCCATCAATACAGAGAACGTCCCCCTCTCCGCGAGCATTTTCTCTAACGCCGGGAATATCATCATAAAACTCAGTGGGCCTCATTAGGACCCAGGCAGTAAGGGGTTTACGGCGGCGTAAACAGCGCCGACCCTTACCGCCTGATTCCGAGGTCCCTTAGCACCATGGAGGATTTAACACCTGCTTTTAGCAGGTGTTAAAATCCATGGCGCTAAGGGACCTTGTTGTTAATTACGCCACCGTAATTTACGGTGGCGTAATTAACGCCTTCCCCACTCCCATTATGCCCTATGGGGCAAAAATGGGAATGGGGAAGGGTAAATGGGGATTGGGGACTTACCGCCCCGCCAACCTCGGAATGGGGCGGTAAGTCCGCCAACCACCATGGCGTAAACATAGTTTACGCCATGGTGGTAAAGGTACGACCCAGGCGGTAACTTACCGCCTGGGTCGTAATGAGGCCCAGTATATGTTATGCAGTCATGTACATAATGATCCTTCCCTACTGGTTCTGCTATGAATGTTGCTGGGTTCACTATTCTGCATCTAACAATTTTGATCACAGGGTTCAAGATAATCACCTCGTACCCTGATGCTCTTTGTGATTTTGATCACAGGGTTTGAGATAATCACCTTGTACCCTGATGCTCTTTGTGTGGTCAATGTACTTTGTTTTTTTTCTAAAATAGTACATAATGCATGCTCAACAAATAATGTTAATGGACTACCCATTATAATATGTGAAGCCTTTTCAATGGCAAATGTAGCAGCAGCTAAAGCTTGTTCGCAGGGATAATGACCTTTCATAACTGCATCTAAAATCCCACTTTAATAAGGCAATGGGTTATGTCCATGTCCTAATGTCATTTTCTGTGTGAGGACTGCCATCATGACTTATCCATTTGAATGTGAAAATAAATACAATTCTTCATGATAATCTGCAATCCCTAACACAGGAGCTGTACTGACAGCCTTTTTTAATTCCTCAAATCCTTCAGTCATTTCGTCTGTCCATGTTATTTTACTTTTGTCTACCTGTGCTTTAAAAAGTAGTCGAATATATATGTGCTGTAATCAAAAACCCATGCCCTACAATAGTTACATAGGCCTAGAAACTGTTGCATTTCCCTCACTGATTTAGGTTCTGAAGTCTTCATTACTGCTTCTGCTCTTTCAGGTGTCACTTTTCTCCCTTCTTGAGAGATTAACTGTCGTATGTACTGGACGTCTTCCTGACAAAATTGTAGCATCTCCTCGTCTACCTTTCTCTGCCAGTATGGTTGTTAGTCGATCTGAGTCTTCTCTGCATCTTTCTTCTGTCTCACTACACACTAAAATGTCATCCACATATTGAATTATTGCACTTTCAAGCTGAATGTTACCCAAATCCATCTGGAGGACCCTCTTGAAGATTGAAGGGGACTCACAGTACCCCGCAGGCAAACAAGTATGTTTCAGGTGGATACTTCTATGTGAAAACAAGTTCAAATCTTGTAAGTCCTCATGGAAGGGAATTGAGAAAAACATGTTTTTTAAATCTATAACTGTACAATATTTGGCCTTTGACGGGATATTGCATAATATTGTAGCAGGGTTTGGAACTAAAGGAAACGCCACTTCAACAAGATTGTTTAGGGGCAGAGATCCTGTATACATTTACCCAACCCCCCAGTCAATTTCTTCACTGGATACACAGCTGTGTTACATGGGTACTCAGATGGCACCAATATTCCGTGCTTCATTAAAGCAGAATTGGTCTCATGTATACCTTCATCCGCTTCTCTAGAAATGGGATATTGCTTTGCTCATGGCAAAATTGCTCCTTGTTTAATTTTTATTTTAACTGCTCCTACTCCTTTTAATAGACCCACGTCATATAGACCAGTGGTCCATAAAATATTTGCCATGTTCTCTATGTCTTCCTGGAAAAATAACGGTTTATTTTTTACCATCACCATTCTCTGTGATATTTCTCTGTTCTCCACTTTAATCCAATGAGTGAGACTTATGAAAAATACTAAATCATCATCTGCGTAATCATCCATAAAAAGCTCTTCATATGTCAAGTCTGTCAACCTACATCCTTCACTAAGGGATATCACTGCTCTCCATCTTCTCCCGTCATCAACCATCATTCTTTCTCTGACCACTGCTACATCTACCTCTAAGGGGATAGACTGTCCTTCTTCATCATCCATATGTATTTCTGGTCTCAATAAAAACTTTTCAGGTATTCTCAATATTTTGCCTACCAACTTGGGTAACCATGATAATGAAACAATCAGGCCATACAAAAATACTTCTGGATCTAAAGGTACACCTCGTAATGCCTTCTGACCTGTAAGTGCTAACATAAACTCTTTCTCATTCATGTAGTCTATCCCCAGAGTGGAGCACACTATTCCTTCATCAGTAAAAGATATTGTCATGCTAAGTTTTGTCATGAAGTCACGCCCTAATATGTTGGCTGGTGGCTGCTGAGAATATAATAATGGCATTGACATGTTGTATTCTTCTACAGAGATTGGCAATTTTTCTGTAAAATGAACTAAGCTCATCACCCCAGAGAGTCTCTGCGCATTCATGGAAATGCCTAACATTGGATATTTGCATCCTATCACTACCTTGACTCTTGGTCCCTCTAGGGGGTCTGGTGTCACTGATAGTACTGAACACATCAGGTCGCTCTGTGGGCTGTCATATTGGGGAAAAATTCATCCCCTACCCGCAAAAGGATTTCCTCCTAACATGGTCATATTCCCTAATTTAGGTGCAGGTGTTTGCGGTATTCCTATGCTTGTATTCCATTGTGGTACCATGGCCTGTTGTGTCTGTGCTTGCTGGACTTGTATCTATTGTGTTTGCATAGACACTTGCAGTGGTTGCCCTTGTGGCGATTGCATTTGTAATGGAGCTTGCTGTGTTTGTGGCGCACATGTCTGACTCTGTGTGTGATCTTGGGCATAATACTCTTGTAGTTCAGTATTATATTGTGGAACATAGCCCAACTGCACTCTTCGAGCTTGCCAGTTTTGCTGCATGCCCCCTCTCCTTCTATAGTTCCTAGCTGTATGTCCCATCCTCCCACAGTTCCAACATTGTTGCGGCTGTCCGCCATTAAATCCTCTCTTGTGTCTCCATACCCTCAATACTGTTCCCTCTAAGGCTAGTTTTGACAATTTATTCAGCACTAACTTTGATTCCTCCTGCTTTCCCAGGCTTCTTCTTTTTCTTCTCTTGTAACATTCAGCAATGATGCCCGATAGTCAACTTAATTTCTGGCTATGGCTTTGCTTCCATCCCTACCTGTTTCTTCAGCTGCCGTTGCACTGGCTCAGGCAGTCCCTGGCATAAAATGTGGTCAAATAATGCCACAGTTTTATCCCACGGTTCTCTCGTCTTGAGATGCCATTGCTCTTGAATATCTTGAATAAAGAAAACAGGGTCTTTATCTTCACACATTTTCCTAGTGATAATCACACCCATGCCAAATGTATCGGGATATTGTACTCTGAGTGCCCACCAAACATCTGCTGAGCAATTTCAAGAATGAGAACCAGAACGTGCCCTCCATCCCAGAAGACCCTTCAACCGAAAGAAGAACCCACAACCATATGGCCGTCATTCATATAAGCTTGACCCCATTTCTACTACTCCTGCAATGGCTAATTATCTTGAGAGATGTCCTCCCAGCAGACCCTACAATCCAGCAGTAGTACGAATATTACCCCGAGTGAACAAAGAAGCACAAGACCGAGCTCAAGACAGTTACATGGACAGACTCGACTGAACAGCAAGACACCATGTCACTTCTCGTTAGAGATACCATGAAGACTTGCCACGTTAGACATGAAGCACACGTGCCATCCACACATCTTGGACACACACACACATTCAATTAAATTAAGACTACTGGTATACAGTTGTTTAGTTAGAGGGCAAAGACATATACATACTCTATGCACGTTTGTTTTTTTGCCATTACGCCTGCTACAGCACAGAAGTAACGCAAGAAGCAAGAAGAGTTGTGTAAATGCTTGCAGATCATCATATGCAAATAACCCCATGGTGCGTCAGGAGCACTCAAGGGACCTGACCTGACTGCTATAACGTGAAGCCTGGCCGTGGAGTTAAGGGCGGAGCATTTTGTGAAGGCAGAGCGCTGGTTTGCTGCTGTTGGAGGATTAACTGTGCATTTTGCTCGAGGTGCGGGGAACATTGGAATTCATCAGAAACTCGAGAAACTCGAGTACGAAAAGAGCACCAGCAACCAGCGAGGCTTATGCCTTTAAGGAGCAGAGGGGTTGAAGCCACGCCCCCCTCAAAGCAAGAAGCTCAAAACACAGCCTCCGTGACCCTTGCGGCGTGACGCCTGGCCGCGGAGTTAAGGGCGAAGCATTTTGTAAAGACAGAGCACTGTTTTGCTGCTGTTTGGCACTGTGGCTAAGCGGGCGCTGTGGATTGTAAATACTGAAACTTTGTTCGTGATCCCAGCGATCAGGGAAATACAAGTTGTCCCACCATGATAAGCTCTTTCAGTTTTCTAAATTGATTGTATTCACCCTACAAACGTGACACGGAGATAGCTGTGGGCTTTGTATTGCCGTGGACAGCCGTGGATATTGAGCATAACACTAAGAGCCCATAGAGTGAGTCTACTGTAACAACAGACTCAATCTACCTTGGTTACTGGCAAAAGAAAAAAGAGACAAAGGTAGGATAATGGGAGACTGTTGGAGATTTCACTCCTTTGATCCCGTTTTCCCCCTCCAGACTACCTCACTCTCCAAAACAAAGTGTGGAACTCGATTTGTACATTAAATCAATACACCAAATCTAAGTGAAACAAGCAACATCAGACTTATATCGAGTATCCACTACGATACTCGACAAAGGATCTCACATATTTGGGAAATGTCCTTTCGCTACAATTTAAGGAGTGGCCCTTTTGCTGGTGACTTAAGAGCTCCCCAATGGGACGGCTCCTATACGGAGAAATCCTTGCAGGTGGAAGCAAACAACTTAGGTCCGCTGATCCCTACTACCTTGCCAAATGATACCAATTGAGTTGAGGTCCAAGTCCATCAAGAACCTCAAGTTGACAAGACATTAGTAGAAGAGATTCGGAGAGACTCAGTAAAAAATCTCCCACCTGCAATACTACAAGATTTTACTCTGTCATCAACAAACATTAAAGGGACTATTGACCATTATTTTCAGAGACGCAGACATAACAGCCTGAATGCTCTCACTTCAAACTCCTTGAGGCTCTCAAATCAGGAGCCCAACACAACGATTGAGAACAGACAACTAGAACTACCGGGGTCAGTAATGGATCTCTCAAGGGCCCCCAATCATCTGTTAAATTTAATTCAAAATCTGCTGTATCAAAGAGAGAGACTAAACTCAACAGAGGTTTTCAGAAGAGAGTCTGCTGCATTTGATGAATTAAAAATGAGTCAATTAGCCCATTGGCCAAGGGCTGGCATTGGAGGTCAGAACCAAGATCCTAAGGAGGGGGATACAACGTTACCAGCCTTGAACTATGTTCTTAATTCACTGGTCAAGGTTTTTGAACTGCTGAAAAGGGATGTGCAGACGCACACAGGGATCCTTATGGAAATGACTAAGGACATCAAACAATTTGAATTTACAGTTGTAGGTCAAAGCAAGGTAATAAATTGTTCAATATTGCCCACACTGACAAAGATGGAAGATGGATTCTCCAAACAAGTGAAGACCTGACTGAAATTAAAAATCAACTCACTTCTTTCGTGAAGGAAGATTCAGAGACCAAGGATTTCCTATCAAAAATTAATTCCAGACAAAGAACAAATTTATCAACACATCAGGAAATGGAAACCAAAAGAGATGACATCCCGCCGGGACTAAGAATACCTGTCGATGACACTCCTCTATCGGAGTCTGTGATGGAAGAATTCTGTTGCCTGGCACAGGTTGCAGACCTATCATTGGAACAGCCTCCGGAAAACCAAGACAAAATAATCGAGATATCAGCACACGAACTGAATGAAAATATAACACCATGGAAGAGGAGTACACAGCAATCATACAAGAGACGGAGAAGGGAAAGACGTAAAAATCAAAAATCAAACCAAATGTCATCCAAGTCTATGTGTAGACAAGATAAGACAACAAAAAACATGAAGGGATCAAAAACAAAGAAATCAAATGTAAATAGTTTTGTGATGGGGATCACGGACCAGGGAAAGAAATGTGAAAACTACATGGAGGTGGAAACAAATGACCGAAACCTGGAAGTTGAATCCCCTGCCCAGAAAGTTCAGGTCGAAACAGGATCACAAAAGAAAAAAAAACATCAAAAGAAAAAAATCAAAACAGGTATTGTCTCAGAAAAAGTAGAAGGGGTACAAATGGATAAAACAACTACGGGCACTCGGACAGAAGAGAAACCCAGCAAAAGTAGATATAAATCTACATCAACAGGATGCTGTTAGATCAAGGACATCAGGGAAATTGCTTAAATTGGCACCAATATTCCTACCCCAACAGAAAATTGTTCCTAAAGCTTCAACACAGAGAGAGATCGGTTTAAGGATTGCTCCAATATTCAATGTGGCAAGATCAAAAACTGGAGGACCAACAGAAACATCTAAAACCCAGATAGAACATCTACAGGGTGAGGTTGGAGAGTCCTTATCCAATGCCTAATCCCATGCCTGGTGACTCCTGGCTCATCCAATCATAGCCAAGGGCCCTTGTGGTAGATAGTGGGGGTCCTCCACCAATCACAGGGCTTACTCATTTTAACAACTTCCGAGTAGCAACATTTTGGGAATGGCTAACCATACCACCTGACACTACTCAGGCCGATTGAATTGAATTGAATTGATTGTTTACTTGTATAACACCTATGCAAAACATGTTTCAAAGCACTTCAAGGAGGGAGGGAACATGGAAAAATACAATTACATTCTTGCAAGTCCTTGAAACAATTCAGAATATGAAAAATAACTATCATAATCATGCTGGCGACATTTCAGTTAGTGCAACTGCAAGGAACATTTTAGGAGAAGAGGGGAAGGGAATAAAAATGAGACAAAACCAGCAGTAACATTGTATGCCTGAATAGATGTAGTGCATGAGTATACAAGAGGAGGGGGAGAGGGAGGAGGGGGCTGTGGAGTGAGGGAGAAGGAGAGGAACAAAACAAGCGACTATTATAAAAGGTCACACGACGATTCGGGATAGTGTGGGGGGAAGTGTGAGGAGAAGACAAGGAGGAATGAGGACACAGACAAGCTGCTTTCAAAGGTCACAGGACAAATGATAAGAGTAAGTGCTAATGGACATTTAAAAAAAATGTACAATAACCTAACATCTCCATATGTTTCTATATGGGACCTATTACTCAACAGCCTATCCCGAGTAAAGAAAGATTTTTGAGACAGTTCCCGAGACTGACGCTAGTCGTGACATCAGATGGTAACAAAACTGGCCTGCGAGCCAGGGTCTGTTGAGAGCTCCGTGGATGTTCATCCATGTATGTGATCCCTGTGGCGTGTTTGTTATAATAAACCGCAGTAATTCCTTGCTTCTTGTGTGGACCTGGCGTTCTTGATTAGGATAAGGGGTAAGAGTTAGGCCTTCCAAGAACTCGCACCCGCGGGCCCCCAAAGCAGCTTGGCTGGACCCGGGGGTCCACCCCTAACAAGTTGGAGGTCCCACCAAGATCAGGTGTGGTACCAGCCCGGCTGGACACTGCCTCCTTAGCCATCGTACCAAGAAGGCTGCAGGACCCTCGCAGGAATTGTCAGACAACCAGACAGCACATTCGCAGATAGGCCGTCGGGAGCTGCCTTGAGAAATCTTTACCGCCCGCAGTCTGCAAGCAGTGTCAACGGATCCAAAAGAACGTAAGTGTGGTCACACAATAGGCAACTTGTTGAGTTGGTGGGTTTCACATACGTGGGGAGAGGGAGGTATAATTTGCAATTAATGTTGGCATTTGAAATTGTTTTGACACGTGTATGTTGGTAGGGACCTGAGCGGAGGTAGAAGTCCCTTTTCTGTGTTTGTTTGAGCATCGCAGTGAACGGCTCTGGTGAGGAGCAAAGATTGAGAACACAGTAGGCCTGGACTGTGATAACTTGTATATATAAGGTATTCCTATGCGTTGGGAATTTTAGTTCGGAGCATAGATGACAGATCCCTGTAAGGGCTAGCTGGAGCTATCCCTGATTGTGGAAGGGATTTTGTCTGGTTAAGTCTCCCGGAGAGAGGTGTTTCAATCGTCAGGCAATGCGTCTGTTGCAGCAAACACAAGAGATAAAAGAGAATACTCCACCCCCGGAGAGTTTGGAAGACAGATGTGGGGCTATTTTGTGGTTCAGGGCATATTGTGGGGAGTGGGGAAAAGAGGCATTTACCGTGTGCACACAATTGTCTCTTTTCTTTGGCTTGAACAGTGCTTTGGTGATGTCACCCTTAGGTTGTTGCATAGGACACTGTGTGGAGAAGCGAGGAGTCAGTCTTGTGAAAATGAGATTGGAGGACAGGTGGACAAGCGGCAGTGCCCGGAATGCACCTGCGCGTGATTGAGGTGGAGTGCTCGACAGCAGAAGTGCTGGTGAAGGCGGGACTGAGTACGAAGCCCGCCATGTAAGGTACTGAGCCGCGGAGGCTTGTAGTGAGAACCATTGATAAACAGTGTATAATAACCTTTTCCTTCCTTGACAGCGGATATCGAAAGCCTCGATTAGAGGTCAGGTAAAACAGCTGTAATGTATTCGTATGGTGGAACAGGGACCATGTATAGTGGGGCAATAACTCCCATCCAGCACCTTTGTAAAATCCTACCCCGTATAAAGATAAAATCGTAAAATTCAGTATACAATGGTCCAAAAGCACAGAAGGGAAAATAGCGAGACCATGGCCACCTATTGGCAGTTTCTCCAAAGATGCGCTGCAATCACTTTTGACCCACCTACAGAATACATACAAGGGTAAGAAGTCAGCCAAACGCATGGAAATATTTGGACTGTGGCATATGTTCCAGGAGGATAGTACATGGATGATGAGCATACGGGAGGCGAAGGAGGAAGGATCAGATCCATCCGCTCTGCCTCCCGCACCGCTGAGCGTATTATCTGATGATGTGGAGGAAGAACAGGGCCTGTACCCGTTAAGAGAATTAAAAGCAGAAGAAGGTTACTCAAACCCTACATACAAACCACCCCCAAACCGAACTAATCCAGGGAACGGGGCAAGTGATTGATGGCCCAGACAGTAACGGGAGGGGTTATGGCGTGCAAAAAATGAGCTTGCAGGTATAGGACCAGAGGAATGGATAGTTGCACAAATAATAATGAAACTAAAAGGGGCCACAGAGGGTGCAATGAAGGCAACAGAAAGCTTAAAATTAGGGCACGGGTGTGTCGCAGGATAGGGGAGAACAAAGAGGAGCAACTTCAAAACAACAAAAAGATAAAGGTATAAGGGGAAGGCAAAGTACGGAAGCAGGGCTTAGCCAATGAATCTGAACCGCAAGGACAGAGCAAGAGAGACTATCCGACCTTATCACAAAATGGATGGAAGAACATACAAGAAGGAGAAGAGATGGGGGGCGGCAAGAAGAAGTGGCAAGCAAGCAGGAGGAACTAGAAAGGATACTAGAGGAAGAGAAGGAGATGGAGATGGCATTGTGGAGGAAGAAAGTATTGCAGGAATCACGTAAGTACGGAGAAAAGCGGTTGAAGGAACTGAGAATGGAACGATGGGCAAGGGAACAAGCTAGGAAGGATGAAGAAGCGCGGGTGTTGGAAAAGTAAGTGACCAGATCAAAATGGAATTAGCTAAGGAAGGGCGAGGAGGAGAAGATGAGGATGGAGAAGGGGAAAATATAGGTGAGTTCAATGGAGTTTTGAGCAGACATGGTGCAGCAAGTTTGGGGGGCAGGAGGAGGAAGACATATGTGATCTAACAGATATCGGTCTTAATGTATCGCATGACCCCACTCTAGTAACGTGAAAACTGAACTTCTCAACTAGTTTCTGAAGCCATATGGATGACAAATTTGATACAGACAACAACCACAGTGATGAAGAAAAGGAAGGGCCTAACAAACTCTACCTCACTAGGACTAACAGAGGGACTTCTTGGGAGTGTAGGACACATGAACAGAGGGGTAAACCACTTGACAGACCAGCACCAGACACAGCCGAAGAGGGAGCCCTGCAAACACCGTACTGCAATAGACTTAGAGACCTGCCTGGGCACAAGAGGGATGGGGCGTCAATCACGCAATCACAGGGACATTCCTGTTCCATAGGGCGAGGGGCGGGGCCTCATACAGCTCCACAACCTGTACATACGATAGAACCCATAGACATAAGTGCAGACGTAGAAGATGAGAGGGGACCCATTCAGATAAGGCACTATATCCGAACACCGGAAGAAAGAGACACATACTCACTAATGCCGTTGCTGGAGAGGGAAGGGACGAAACCACAGTATGTGTCCTGGAAACACACAAATAAGGAAAACATCAGATGCAGATTACCTTCCCTAAGCGGGGGGGGCAGGGAAATGGATTTATGAGATGGAGAAGCTAACAGCGGGTCACCGGCTGGCAGTGGGGGACGTCAAGGGACTGCTGGTCTCAATACTGGGTGACGCTGATGATGATATCTGGAAAAAGGTCGAGTTCCCCAGGGTGACTATCCAGAACACAGCATATGACAGGGCACCTTTCGCAAACTGCATGACAGCACTGTGGCAGGCATTGCGGACACAATTCACAGACACGCCAGACACAGGGGCCATCACGTCACACAAAATGTGTGACGATGAGGATCCTGTTGAGTACATTCAGAAGATCGAACAGCTTTGGTGTCTCGAAACTCGAGAGCCGCGGGACAAAACGATAGCAATATTTTATCACATTCTGGTGCAAGGGTTGCCAGAGGCAGGACAAAAAAATTAGAAAAAATTGGTAGGGATGGAAGCAAAAGCATGGCCGGAAATAAAACTCACTATAGTTCACCATTGCAGATTATGGCAACAGAAAATGAAACAAAAGGCAGAAGAGAGAAAGGCAGAGGAAGCTAAGCTAGTACAGAAGAAATGGTCCAAGTATGCACTAGAAAGAGCATTAATAACGACCCCGGCCCACAAGCACAAACCGCAACCTCCTAACCGCATTAACAGCTTCAACCACAATAGTCACACAGCACTATACCTACATATGCAACGCCTATGGGAGGGGGGTATGTGGGTAGAGGCGGTTACCCGCAGAGCTTCAGAGGGAGGAGAGGCTTCCAGAGAGGGCGAGGGTTCGGACCCCTATCACACCAATATGCAGGAGGGTTCCGGGGCTATACACAGCAAATGCAACAAGGGCCAGGGAAGGAGAAGGGGGATTCCCGTGGCAGACAAGGGAGCCCCCACAATGATGGACATGTGGGCAATTAGGACACATTTTCCAAGCATGCAGGAACAGAGGGATTCATCAAGGAGGGGGAGAGAAGGGGTACCAGGAGGGGCAGAATGGTTACTATATCCCAGACACACAACAACATGGCCCAATACAAAACTTGTGGCAGGAAACACAACTAGCCCCACAGGCACAGCACCAACAAACAACCCCAACATCAGCACCACCCCAGATGATGGTGTCGCAAAGGATAAAACTTACACAGCAGCTAGCACAAATCCACGACCACTCACCGGAGCCCATGGACACGACGGCAATGGTACCAGTTCAAAAGATGGGAGGGGTAACTATGGTAGGAAACAACCCTTACACTGGGAATGCACTATCCTTATTTCCCCAATAGGACAGCCCACAGATGAACTTTCTGTGTCCCATCCTGTCGGTCACACCTAACCCTGCGGAGGAACCGCGCATAAGGGTGACGATAGGTGACAAAATGTTCTCCTGGGGCGATAAGATCTTATACATGGGAAGGGACTTTTGAATTGTCAGGTGATGCCATGAACACACAAGGATTCTCTGGGGCTCGAGAGGTGGTTCAATTTACTGCTAAAATCTCCTTATCTATTGGGGCGCACAATCTGTCATGCCCCCTACTCTACTCCAAACATGCACCTATGAACAAATTAGGTTGAGACATAGTGAGCAGACTCAACATGCTCATACTCATTCACAGACAAAGGCATAATATGCTCAACCCCAGGGATACACATGCTTACAGTGAGACAACTTGTCCAGGCATATTGTGGGAAAAAAGTACAGAGGGGGAGCCAGCAGACCCCAAACTATTCCAATATGGCACATATATGGCCGTTGCATAGTTGCCAGGGATTGCAGGGAAAGTATGGAGAAGATCAGGTGAGTACCTATTCAGATCAGAAACACCAGCAGATGAAGACAAAGGAGTGGCAGTAGCTGTAGACATAGAAGGGATTGTAGTATGACAATATTGGATCACGGTGCATGCAGTAGACGATCAAGGGAGTGCATGGAGAACAATAATTGCAACAGCAGAAGGGTACAGGTTGACTCAGGTAACAGATGAGGAAATCTTTACAGAAGACAAAATTGAGACAGAAGCGATGCTGGAAATGAATGTGCGCTTTTTGCCACACATCAAATACAGGGAAGTAGCACAGAAAATGGCAATGGCATTGGAAGCACTGCCCTCATTCATGCAGAAGGACATGGCCAAAGTACCCAATTAAATTATGGACTACAAGTCCCTATGACATGGGATACATAGGAAGCATAGGGGGAGTGAAAATAAAATTGAAAACCCAGTGCAATACTACCCAGAGTTAAGCAATACCCCCAACGAAGGAAGCAGATGAGGGCATATATGAGACAATCAACGCACTCATTGCAAAAGGCATTCTAGTACCATTAGAGTCTCAATGCAACATGGCAGTGTAGCCCCTATCCAAGGGGAATGGGGGGTCATGGTGTTTTACCGCTTAACCACATTGCAGAAGCAGAATATCCTGTGGCACCAAATCCTGCAACAATTCTGTGCGGGATTCCATCATAAGCCACATACTTCATTGTTATTGATCTTAAAAACACATTTTTCTCAATACTATTACACCACAAGATCTGACTAGTTTTATGTACTGCAACCGGAAATGGAAACACACCAGGCTGCCATTAGGCTACGGTGGGTAACCATCCATTTTCAACAAAGTAATACAGATGGACTTAGCCAACGTCCAAACAGCCAGCACAGTCCTACAATGTGTAGATGACATTCTAATCTACAGTGAAACACAAAGAGAGTGTGGGGAGGCCTCAGCACATGTACTCATGGTGTTAGCAAACAAAGGGTACAAGGTAGACAAAACCAAGCTCCAGTACTGCCAAAAAGAAATATTGTACATTGGGCAGATAATATCCAAAGATGGGAGACACATAGCTCCAAAAAGAGCACAGACAATCCAAAATACTCCCCAGCCTAGAACAATAAGGGAACTGCAGCAGTTCCTCAGATTATGTAACTATTGTCGAGTATGGGTCTTCGACTACATCTCCTATACATGCCCACTCTGGACAGCCCTCAAAGAAGCGCAGAGAGATGCAAAACCACTGGGATGGACGAGAGAAATGACTGATGCTTTCAATGAATTGAAAGAGGCCATAACCACAGCACCAGTATTAGCGACCCCAGATTACAAAAAGTAATTCTTCCTGTTTTCCCACGCTGATGGCGTGGTTATGAAAGCAGTATTGACCCAAAAGACGAGCATGAGCCATAAGCAAATAGCATATTACAGTGCACAGTTGGACCCAGTAATGAAAGGACATTTTCTGTGTGAACAACATTTGGCTGCTGCAACATTCGCAGTAGAAAAGGCTTCATCAATCACCATGGGATGCCAAACAACACTATGTGGAGCATGCCCTCTTTGCAATACTGCAAAAACCAAAAAGCACACTAACAACAGGGTATAAAATACTATTATCAAGACCATAATTGAAAATAGTGCAGTGTAAAAATGTGAACCCCACACAATTTATAGCCGATATCCAACAACCAGGTGATTGGGCCCATGACTGTACACAAAATATTGAATTATTCACTGAGACACGCATGGTAGAGGAGGATGCCCTTTAGCGGGGAGAGGTACTGTACATTGATGGGTCCTCAACAATTGACCAGACAGACTGAGTAAGGAGAACTGGAGCAGCAGTAGTAAAGCTCAAGGAAGATTGGACAAGTGAGGTAGTATACAGTGTCCGTTTACCCTCCCATTATTCATCGCAAGCTGCAGAATTAGTGGCATTAATACTGGCATTACAAAACAGCACAGGCAAAAGACTGACAATATATTCAGATAGTGCCTATGTCACCTCCACAGTACGTTCAGGGCTAGTGAGATGGCTCAGAAGAGGATTCAGAAGGGCAGATGGGACACCATTGCAGCATGCCCTACTCCTAGGGGAATTAATACATGTTATAACATACCCTGAGGAATTAGCACTATGAAATGCCAGGCACACACAAATGGCAAAGACCCAATATCAAAAGGTAATGAAGCAGAAGATTTCCAAGCAAAACATACATCATATTTTGGAGAATTGTGGGACTTGAAGGAGGAGCAAAAACAAAGGGGACGGGTGAGGCAAATGTTATTAAAGGATGGATACACTCACTTACCAGAAACACAAATAATGGAACTACGGGGCAGCAGCACCAAGAGATGAGAAGCAACTTTGGGTAAGGAGGGTTGCTCAATGTCCCCTACTGATGCCCTATGGCGACAAAAAAACACAGGGAAAGTGGTCATGCCACATGTGCTCCTAGAAACAGCATTACAGCAACTACACTATCCTGCACACACCGGGAGAGAAGTCATTTCTGCACGCATTGGAGAATCATGGTTCTGCCCTGATCTTGACAGCCATGTAGCAAATTTCATTGCTTGACGTGCCAACAGTTTACTGTTGGCCACACATTGAGAGTAATAACAGGAGCAATACCCAGACCCCAAGGACTATTCTTTCATCTCCACATTGATTATGTGGACATGATGCAGGTATGTCAAGAGTACCATTACATGATTGGAGTGGTCTGCCCCTTCTCCAGGTGGATAGAAGCTAGGCCATGATACAATGGGGACGCCATTAGAGCAGCAAAATGCCTAGTAAGAGAAGTGTTCCCAAGATGGGGTGTGTGAGAGGTCCTATGGTCTGACAATGGACCCCACTTCGCCAATGAAGTGTTCCAACACATTACCACCCTGCTGGGAATAAAACATAGCACAAAAAGGCACTGGCTTTATTGCTTACCTCTTACCCTATTTGAACTATGAAATAAGCCAGGGTCCGACCACCATTTATCACCCCACGAGGTGGTGACAAGATGCAGAATGCACCTCCCATTAGCACCACCTATAAGAGCCCTGAGTGATTGCCATAATACTGCTGAAGTGTTGGGACAGGAAATATATGATTACGTGGCTTCACTTGTTTCTCACATTTCTTTCATTTCTCACCAGACACAAAGAAGAAAGGAGAAACACAAGGATGGCACTCAAAAGGGCACCGACAACACAGACACACAGAAAGATGCCCCTATCCAAGTGGGGGGACAAAGTCTTGTTGAGGAACTTTGTTCGGTGCTGGAAAGCACCTCGCTTTATCGGTCCACATCGTGCAGAGGCAGTAACAGATAGGACGGTGAAACTACAAGGAAAGTCAGCCTGGAATCACCTCCATGATGTGAAAATGTACAAACCATCGACTGCATCTCAACGTACGGCTGCAGAAGCCGACAAAACCAACGTTCCATCATCCCATAAACTACAAGGCAACCCAAATACCCAAAACCCTGATGACTCAAACCCAACTGGGCATGCTATGCTCAGACGTTCCCAAGTAACCGAACCCCCACAACCGTACTGGTGGAGATTGACCACTAATGAACACTGCCCTAACTCCAGGACGTTCAACAGTCACCCATATTGCCATCCCATACTCCTCCTTCTCCCTTCCTTGCTAAATTCCCAACTCTCTCTCCTGTTACAAAAAATAATAGATTAGCATTGTGTTTTAACATGTCATACCACACGCACAGTTAGTTCATGCAATCGACTACGAGTAACACTGTTTTAACATTTCTCTTTTCTCGCACACGCAGGGTTCAGCGACTGTTGATTGTCAGTGTATAGTATTGATAGGTGTAGGTGTCAGGGAATAACTTAGATGTTGCTTCCTATCAAGCACCCTGAAGCACTCTCTCATCAATTCATCCATGATATTAGAAGACCCACACATTTTAGGCCCCGATCACCGCAAATGTATTACTATGCATTTCTTCAATATCCAGTGCAAACATATCTACAACTTGGCAGGGTGAGCACCCTGTTTTACTAATACTCCAACATCGTCCCATGCAGAAAATCTGGGAAGAGATGTTTGCATGGGCACCCAATGAGTATTTAGTACGCAGAGCTTAAGCTTACTTACCAATACTAACGAAAACGCCTTTTAACAGCCTTTTAATGCGATTTTCAGACAGAAAACTTTATCATCTCATCAGCTACAGTTGATGACAACAATAAAAACAACATTGTTTATTGCGTGGTTATTGCTTTCTACTGGCCTTTTAGCAACTGCTATTTGGCAGTTTTTTCTTGCTTTGCCTGTTTCCGCTGTACCCCATATTAATCCCCCGACCCAAGCTGCACAGACTACGGTGTTAGATGGTACAGGCTATACTGCTGTAAAGGTAAGGTGACGTAAGCGTAGTGTTGCCACAGACATGAAGGGGGTAGAACCATACCTTACAGACACTGCACACATAACCAACATCATTTGGTACAAGCATACATCCAAAATTGGGAGGGACACAACTGACGAGAGCTGTAATGTTTGCTTATTCATTCCCTATGCCATGAGCAGCTCCAGGACCTTCATAGCAACAAAAATGCCCCCTGCAACAGCACAATGCCTTATGTACCTAGCCATGTTCCAAACCCAGGGGCGATTTCAGGGGAAGACAGCCACCCTGAGATTGATTTCCAAGGTGACCTTTCCATATGAAGACAGTTATATCAAGAAAAGATTGGTGGTAGGTGGAAGGGACGCGCTCAAGTAATACTAGTAATCAGAATTGTATTTTATCATAATGTAGAAATGTCCACAAATATATTGTCATGAAGGGTGAAGTTTAATCAGCAAATCGGACAGCTGACACATTTTTCGACCAGCGGGTCGTTTTCAAGGCTGTATAGATTCCATAATACACATAAATCAATACAGTTTTCACACAAAAAATAAATAGAAAGAAAAGAAAAATTGCAATTCCAAAAAACACAAGAGGTTATAGTCATTGTATATACAGCATGATAGATAAATGAACACCATAAATTGCCAAATATTATGTAAGTACAGGCATCAAAAAAAAAAGAAAAGAAAGGAAAAGAAAAACTAAGAGCAAAACATACCACGTTTCGGTAGCAGTCGGGAAGGTTCAAGATAATGTTGATCATAAAATTGAAGGGAGGTATATGAGAAACCATATTAGGATTGGGGACCATGGAGGAATTACACATTTTGTTTAAAACCCAATGACACCAAACAATTGGTCAGTGAGGTTAAAAATTAAAGTGCACTGTTAGGCTGAACGTTCGAGGTTCTACAGCAGAGTTCTTTGGATTCAAGTTTGCCACACTACTAAAAGGATGTGTGTCCTATTGGGTTTGCCACCACAACAACCTTGCACCAAGCCGTATGCTAATGACCGAAAAACGAAAGTCTAAGCCACTGTGATAGGGAATGATTATATTGCATCTATATATTGAAAACACATTGTGTTTACTGTGCCAGAAGGTCATGCGCACGTTTCGTCAGATAATATTTGTCACAATTGTAACATGTATCCTACTGTACAATTTCCTTAGGCAGAGTTTTTGGGCTGCATGATTAAACTTTCAGTGCCTGGAAGTAGAATCCACCCAGATCCCCCAATTTGGAGACAATTGTACACTAGGATAGATGTTACAATTGTGACAAATATTATCTGATGAAACGTGTGCATGACCTTCTGGTACAATAAACACAACGTGTTTTCAAAACCCAATCATGGTGTCAACTATCATTTGACCAATGAACTCTGAGCACTCGAAATTGAAATAGGTGAAAACCGTATCCAGCGCCACTGTACAACAAGGTTTCAACCCCCCAAAAAAGTGTACATTACCAAACTGGGACTGCAGGCGCTCTGTCCTTTGGAACCCTATGCACAGGCAGCAGGAAGGACAAACAACAGGTTGATAAACATCCGAAATTGATGGATAAATCCAAGTGTTTATGCTAGCGCAGAGATCCACAGTTCCGTTAAGCTCTAACCACACACTCTAGAACAGATATGTCCTAGACCTCCTCACAGCAATGGAAGGAGAAGTGTTTGCAAAAATAGGGAGTTCTTGCTTCACATTCATTCCAGCCAACAATGAAGATAACGGGACACTATCAGACGCGGTTGCCAAGTTGGCACATGTGCATGCTAAGATGGAAGCAGAAGCGAGGGGAACGAGGAAAGACAAAAGTTGATTTGCCTACCTCTAGCCATGGATGCATTTGTGGCTGGTAGATAGTCTAAAGGTCCTAACTGGAGCACTAATATTAGGAATGGTATCACTGTTTGGAGTGAAGATGTGTATTGCAAGATGCCAGAAAACAGCAGAAGAGGTGGTAGGAATACAACTACTGATGGAACTAGAAAGAGGGGAGCAGATGGAAGCATCATCAAAGAAAGAGAGAGACCGAGACAACAAATAGCAGCATCTGACATATTCCAGCCTGCAATTAAGGTGAAAAATCCACACAACCCAAAGAAGTGCTTCGGCAAGTGGGTATACTGCAAGCCTGAAGGAGGATGCGTCTGCATGTAATGGTCCTTCGAGGTTCATGTCAACTACTACGGACACTTGGCAGGAATAACAAAAGTATGGCTTCTGATAGATGATGAAGAAAATGGTGGTGTGGTCGACAAGTCGACCAGAGGGGGGACTGAAGAGGGAGAACCAGAACGTGCCCTCCGTCCCGGAAGACCCTTCAACCGGAAGAAGAACCCACGACAATATGGCCTTCGTTCATATGAGCTCGTCCTCATTCCTACTGCGCCTGCAATGGATAATTATCACAAAAGATACCCTCACAGCAGACCCTACAATCCAGCAGTAGTATGGATATTACCCTGAGTGAATGAAGAAGCACAAGATGGAGCTGGAGACAGATACATGGACAAACTTGACTGAACAGCAAGACACCAAGACACTTGTCATTAGAGACACCATGACAACTTAGCCACGTTAGACATGAAGCACATGTGCCATCCGCACACTTTGGATACACACACACATTCAATTACATGAAGAATACTGGTATACCGTTCTTTAGTTAGAGGATAGTGACATATACATACTGTCTGCATGTTTGTTATTTTTGCCATTAGGCCTGCTACAGCACTGCAGTAACGCAAGAAGCAAGAAGCGTAAATGCTTGCAGACGCTCATATGCAAATATCCCCATGGTGCGGCAGGAGCACTCAAGGGACCTGACCACTATAACGCACTAACCTATAGACTATTTAGAAGACTTGTATAGTAGAAGCCAGACCATGGCTCAATAACTCTAGCAGGCCATGATCGGCATAGAGACGGGACCCCAAGCCTCACAGAATCATGCATAGCAGGACTCCTGTGGCAGCAGCGTAGCCACCACCAGGGTTGCAATGTTGCAACTGACATTCCTCACCCTGAATTTAAGTAACACTGGCTGCACGGAAGGTGAGCTCTCCAACAAATACAGAATAATTTTGAGCTCCTGGGCTCACAAATACGGTCTGCAAGCACGTGATCAGGCCAAGTGAAGGGGCTGCCTGAGAAGAGCAACCCGTTCCACCGTCCAGATAATAGCGGCACAAAGTTGCTACAGCACTGTGTTGGGAACCGGAGCGTGCTCACTATGGTTATGGGCTACACACCGCCATGATGCTGACACATAGTTGCACCTTGCTGATACATAGTTACACAAGGCACCGCTCACAGGTGTTCCACGGCTGGGAACAGAGTTAGTCCCAGGCCCGGTGGCTCCTGGCTCATCCAGTCGTAGCCAATGTCCCCTGGCGGTGGACAGTGGGGGTCCTCCACCAATCACAGGGCTTAATCATTGTAACAACTTGTGACTAGCAACTTTTTGGGAATGGCTAGTTGTACCACCTGACACTACTCTAGCCAATAACCTAACATCTCCCTATGTTTCTATATGGGACATATTGCTCAACAGCCTATGCCCAGTAAAGATAGGCTTTTGAGACACTTCCTGAGACTGATGCTAGTCATGACATCAGATGGTAACAAAGCTGGCCTGCGAGCCAGGGTCTGTCAAGAGCTCTGTGGATGTTCGTCCATGTATGTGATCCCTGTAACATGTTTGTTATAATAAACTGCAGTAATTCCTTGCCTCTTGTGTGGACCTGGTGTTCTTGATTAGGACAAGGGGAAGTAGTTAGGCCTTCTGAAGACTTGCACCCGTGGGCCCCCAAAGTGGCTCGGCCAGACCCTGGGGTCCACCCCTAACAAATTATTAAATGGAACTCATTCATGTGTCGTGTTTCCTGCAGTCACACCCACATACCCTCTCCTAGAATGTCTGCTAACAGGCCTTTTATATCACCCATTGCTAGGGTCATTCCTGATGTCATTCTTGCTATCTCATTAATCCATTTGCCCACACCTGAAGTCAAACTAGGTAATTTACATTTCAAATTATCCTTTTCCATTTTTGGCCATGGAATATATTGTGGTTGTCCTCCCCCTTTCTCTAATAATGGGAATTGTGAAGGTTTGGATCCATAATCGTACTCACCTACACTTCTTGTTTTCCAGGTGGGGCTAGTCTCACCCATTTGTCTCTGTCCTGGCAGTGACCTTAATCTGCTTAGAAACACTTGTGTACAGGCGCGTTATAAATGCCATATCATATCATGTCATATCTGCTTAAATAAGTTGGGGATATATCCCCTGCACTGTGTGATCGTTTGGCTTGTAGTCACTCTGTGTATGGTGTTGGTTCTGGTGTGGTCCTCTAGGTATGACCATTTTACCCCCTTTTCTACACTTGAATCTTTCAAAAAAACGCCTGCACCATTTCTTCGCGCTTTCTCTTTTTCTTACCTTTCTTCGTTTGACATCATTATGCCCCAGCTTGAATGGCTTTCATCTCTTTCCACATCATCAAGATTCAGTCTACTTAAAGACAACGTTCTCTGTTCGCCTTTTATGACACCATCTGACTTACCTCCTGTTTCTCTCAATAAAGATCCTTCAACATGCTCTTTGTTTTTACACCCATCTTTATCCCTTATTCGCCTATACAAATCCCCAATTCTCTTCCCTATATTTTCAACTTCTGGGGGGCTGTTGTGATCCACTCTCTCACTCAGATCATTCTAGTGCTCAATCGGCACTATACTTCTAATAAATAGATGATCTCTCTCGTCATCTTTTAGTCCGCTACTTCTGTTCATCTCTTCTTCCCTTCTCATCCGTCTCAACTCTTCTTCCTCTTGACTTCTTTGCAACCCACATACTTTGCATCTTTGTATTTCTATCTCCTCTCGATTTATCTCTTCTAATCCCTCCTGTTCTTTCCTTGCCTCGTACCTTCTTTGTTCTTCCTTTGACTTGCTCTCTCTTTCCTTCTCTTCTTTGCATGCTCTCTCATGTTCTCTTTCTTTCTTTTCCCACTCTTTTCTTTCTCTAACCCCATCAATGCCCTTATCATCTAACTTTAGTAATATCTGTACTTGTATTCATTAATTCTGCTCTATCACTACTCAGTTAACCTTGTCTTTCACTTCTCTTTGTCTCTTTGCTTCTTCCTCCATTTCTATCTGTCTATATTGCCTGCCCTTTCTCTCATCAGGGTGTTTACTTTCATCGTGTGTTGACATATATTTGCGTTCTCTGCTTTCGCTCTCTTCCATGTTGCCCTTGCTGTTATAAGAGTGGGGCTCATATGTCGGATTAACATGCCACGCAGCTGCTTTCAATTCCTTTAAAGGACAAAATCCCTGCTCCTCAGTATCTACACTCTTGTTATCAGAAGTGGAAAGAGGAGCCGAAGGCATTACTTCCTCGTCTTTATGCTGATTAAGCATCCACTCCTTCTCAGGAAGATCTTCTTTCTCGCTCTGATACATCTTCCACAATTCTAAAACTGCTAACCTTTTCTGTAACTTGTTCCCCTTATATGTGGCATGCAAATATATTGTCATATATCGCAATACTGTTTTTGACAACAAACCCTCTTGAGGCCACGACATGAGTTTTTTCTTAGTTGTGCCTCTGACCCATTCCACGTGGTACTGCCTTATCATGTGTGTATATACTGGCAGTGTCCTCCATAGGTGTAAAAGAAGTGTGTCCCCCATGACGACAAGTTGATCTCGACTGTCAATACTTACCAGATCTTTTATTTGTTTATTTATTTTATCAAATATACCACATCGATTAGTTTGTGCAGGTACCATCAATCGCCATATATTATTAGAATAACAATGTTTTAACCTCTCTAAAAATTGATGTGATGGTGTTCTTGTTGGTTCTTCGTTTACATGTCTATCAATTTGTGCTTTCTCATTGTATTATTGATGTTTTAAGAATATCTTTATTAATTTATTATCCTTCTTTGATTTTTACCCTCTTGATTGACGTCAATCTCTTGAATTAAAAAAACTGATGATCACCTTAATTGTTTACTATCATTTTACATCTCTTAATCTAGATACAACAAAGGTTTTATACAGATATATTTATAACTGTAACGCTCACCTGGCTCCCATGGAGGCACGGGCATGGCTGGGACTGCTGTGACCTCTTCTGCAGAGATGCGTAAGACCCGGAAAATGGACTGGACTGGATTCCCCAACCTGGCTTTTCTGGCTCGGAGGAATATCCCACTGTGTGTGAAAAGGAAGGGTTAAAAGTCTGCGGGTGATGTTCCGACCTCCCACTTCCCTTCTCTCCCTCCGTGAAACCCTTTTGGGATTCCCTGCGAAGACTCACCTTAGGGACCAAAATGACGAGCTCTCCATCCTGCTTCTGATGCAGGGGCGCGTTGTGTTTCCAGTTACTTCACTGGATTGTTGAGTTTAAACTAGTTTGTCCATTCCCGTCGTACCACAAATGTTTATGGCAAGTTTGGGTTTATCTTCACTCATCTGTTCTTTTCTTTCGCAGGTGCTGGAGAAGATTCCGGGCTGCAGGCGATTTGGATGAAGCCAAATTCTGGTAAGAATTCCGATAAGAGATTCCTTTGCAGTTTTAAGTATCTCCTTTAATGTCCAATGTCTTTTTCCCCATAGGGGCCGGGGTACGGCAATGCCAGAGGTAAGGCGCCGACCCGAAAAGAGCTGCTATGTCTCTCTTGCAAATGGGTAAGTCTTGAGTGAGCGTATTGCTAATGTTCTCACATGCTCTCACTAATACAATGTCTGTTTCTTTTCCCCTTAGGGGCCGGGGTGCTGAGATGCCGAAGGTATGGCACAAACCCGAAGGCGGAGAGGGAATTGAACCACAGGTAAGTTCTACTTAGATTCGTGTTTCCCTTCTCACCTCTCTTTCTCCTTCTTTCATCTGGGGCTGCTGGGACTTCCCTTGAATGCATGGTGTCTGTCTCTGAGGGTGCCAGGCCTGGTTTGGCTCCTTGGAGGCAGGCATCATGACAATAACCCCATACACATGTGCGCTTTTTTTAATTTTTGGCATACGCCTTCCTTTACTATCCCGAGTAAATATATCTTATCTCTCTTTTTACCCTATTTTGGAGTTTGATTCACACTCTTCTTTTTGGCCGTGCTTCAGGAATCCTTAATATGCCTACTCTGAGTCTTTTTTTAGTGCACACCCTTCCGCTCCTCTTGTAACCAGGACGCTTCTTTCTAATCCCCAAAAATCCAGTTACTTCTATACATTTATTTACAATACAGCACCCCCCCTATTTTAGCCACTTTTGATGTTTTAGTTACATTCGTGGCTCAGCACGAGTACCTCAGCATCGACTCTACTCCAATTGACCAGTTTGACATAAGTCCACGGGGCACCTGCGAGGACTGGGCAGGAATTTCATCAAAGGGGTCACTGCCAACCGAATCTTCTCAAATGTGTTTTTGCACATCGATCTCCACCGGAAGCTCCAAGGTATTCTGGCTAATGGTGAAAGCAATCAAGAGTCAGAGAGTAGATCTGAGCCTATATCGATTAGCCCAGAACCATCTGTACTGCTACCAAAATGTGCTCTAGTACCATGAACCGACTCAAGTGCTAGATGGAATTACCAATAACGATATTGGACCCAAATTACCGGACATACTATGGCAAAGTACTGCATAAAATAAAGTAGGGCAATCCGGAGAACAGCAAGCTGTAGTTCACACACCCACACACAAATTTGATTATACAAAGGTTTTATACCTTGATACGCCTCCTCTATGATGTCATCGTAAATTGCAAACTGTCAAATCTATTGGCAGGAGGGATTGGTTATGGAAACATACGTACCTATATCATATATAAGTGTTAATAATTTCATTGGCTGCCCCTTACTTGTTAGGCACACCTCAAACCACCGCTAAATACATTACAATACAATAGTTTTTGTAGCAGACTAATGACGGCGGATTGGCCTATGCAACATTGTATAGCATGTTGCTTCATAGACTCTCTGATTGGTTGGCATGCTTTCCCAACCTTGGACTTTTGGCTCGTTAGCAGCACGTAAGCAAACTGGAACCCAGGTGCAGAGAGTAACGTCTGATTAGTACTCCATATTTTCCTAATTTGGCCATCATCTCTCTTCGGTCTGGCCACAAACCAAGGCTTCTTCTTTTTTAGTTGACCTTGCAGCCTGTTCTATATTCTGGAACTTTTAAGTGAGTGTGGGCACACCATTATCTTCATCTGTAGATAAATGAATAGTCCTTGTTTTCGTCTTCTGAATCACGTGTGAGGAGACCACAAATGTGTCCATTTCAACCATCTATTTACTGTTATTTGGTTCAATTGTGCCAGGTATCATTACTCCTTTCAGCCCCTAGAGACTTCCTCACTCCACCTTGCATAGGCCTTTCACATCTTTAATTATCTAATACTTGGCTCCTACAGATGTGTTCTTCTTTACTTAATCTAAGACATATATGTCTTACGTACATGGCTTATCCTTCTGACTCACCTTGTGCCATGCAATTATTCCTTGAAGTTGCATCGAGGACCCTAGGCCAATATACTCCTCCTTATTCCTCACACAAAGCTGTTCTTCCAGTGTATCCTGAATCTACAGCCCTGGTCTATCTCTGAGGTAGCTTGATTAGTTTTAATACGAGTCTGATGTCCATCTTTCCATCATGGCCATCCCAGCCACGTTATGTCTTCTTCTGCAGCAAGCTTCTATATGTCTCATCTACCATGCATTTCTGTGTATACACACCTATGTGTCAGCAGGTTACTTTATCTTCTTTGCATATATGATTTCTTCATACTCGATTACATGTTTCTCTTCTTACTTTAGTTTTATCTTCATTCTTTAAGTAAGACGGTGATCCAGAAATCCAAATTGAAGCCAAACATTTTGCATTTGTTCATAACAAAAAGACTTATTTTCATCATATAAAATGATAATCTTTAAAGGGAAAGGCCGATTTCGTTCTGTGTAAAAATGAACACTGGTTTCTATGTAACTGTGGCCTATGTGTGAATAATACCAAAAGTGAACTTATATCTGTCCAAACAGTATGTAAAGAAAAAGTATATTATAAACAACATGTCCAGATACAATGCTATGTGAGTGTTACATGTAAACACATCTTGTTGATTTAAAAGCAGTGCTTTCAGAAGTATGGATGCAAATTGTGTGTTTCCACTGAAATGAAACTGCAACCTTAAGGCATTTGGCTGGGGAACTCCAGGAGAAAAAATGTCTGGGTTTCAGTTAAATGCAAAAGAAATATAAAGAATTAGATTGGAATTGTGGAGGGGTAGATAAGCTGGCCAGCAGCAATTACCTTTAAGGTCAGGCCACCCTGTTAACTGTGCATTAGTGGCCAACGGAAATGACCTTTTTAGGGCTGACTTGACCTCAAGCAATGGCCTTCAAACCCACTAATGGATCTTCAAACGCTGTGAAGGGACGACCCTGCTGATAAACAGATGTTTGTGTCAGGTCACAGAAGAGAAATGAAACTTCAAAAAGGAAAAGGAGGGGGCTACATATGGAACTATGAACTCAAATGAGTAGCATTGGCTGATTAACATAAGATTACCTTTTCCATAATAAAAAGAACATTGTATGTCCCAATGGCCTCACCCTGGACTCATATTAAAGGGGATAAAAAGCCTGCTGGTTCCATGCAAATATGAATTCTATGTGATGTATACAATTTGAGTTATGGGGAAAATTATGATTCCGGCCTTCTCATAATTCTGAAGAAATGGAAAGTTGGTGTGGTGATAGAGTGGGAAATTAATGTTTAACTCTTGAAGTGTCTGATTTTTAACTAGTTCAGCTTACGAGCAAATCGCAAAAAATGGTAGCTCCTCCCAGGAAGGGCATGCCGAAATAAGATTGGAATTTTCCAACTGGCCATAAAATAAAGAACTCAAAAATGTATATATATGCCTGAATTTATCTGAAAAATTAAGGTAGCTGCCATGCTGTCTGTTTTTAAGGACACTGAAAAGGGTAAACCCACCTGTCATTTTGGGATGATGAATCTTTCTCCTCCCTCAGCCTCCATCATCCACACCTCCCAACTCCTTGTCATATGAGCATGCAGTGAGCATATTGGGGGAGGGAGGGAGGGAGAGAGCTAGCCAAACCTTATTGTGGGAATTATGATGGAGTGTCACCAGCCCTATAAGAGATCAGTTTTCAATGTGAGTGGGACTTTTTGGGCTTGACTTTTCCACTCTATTCCTAGAGGTAGTCTACTTCTGAACTACCTGGCGAGGAATAACTAGCAGAGAGACAAGGAGACCTACAAAGGCCTCAAACATTACATGAGAGACAGAGAGTGGGAAATCTAGAAGCTAGCTGGGTTGACCATTTGAGGAGCCAGAGGAGGGCTGGGTGCTGGGGACTATCCTTGACCGAAGCCTTTGACCAGCACTGGGCTATCCTCAGGGAGCCCCGCTGTTTCCCTGGATACCCCATAACCAAGGCCTCCCATGTAAGTAGATTAATCCAAATGCCAACAAAAGTATGGGGGGAATCTGCCAGGCTTAATCTCCATCTTGCAGAGCGGCAGGGGGGTAGAAGTGGGTAGACCATTGGCACATTTTATTAAATATAACTCAAATTAATTCTGCCATAGAAAACCACCCTATCCATTTAAATTGAATTGTGCTGGGAACTGCCTGCCTTAATCCTTTCCATCAAATTGTGGGGAGGGGGTTGAAACCCTGTAGACCCTTAGCGCATTGAATTAAAGTTAAATCAATTAATTCCCACATAGAAAATCACAGGATGAGTGTTGTTAGAGTTTGAAACTAACAACGTTCATGCCCAATGTGTTAGAGTGGTTTAGACAATAAGTACTATTTTTCTAAAACCATTGACTTCTGTAAAGAAGGGGGTGTCCATAATTAAAAATAAGTAACCCTAAAACTCTGCCATTCAAGTGAATGTAGAGTGTGCAAAGAATATCCCATGTATTCACTTGCATCCAAAATCAAAATAACAATAAATATATATTCTTACTATACACCAACCTGGTTCCTAGCTCATTGGTGTTAAAGAGGGTAGTTAAAATGTTAAATGTTAAATGTTAAAGGTATTTGGCCCGCGCACCATCACCAACAGAATTGGTCCCCAGGCGCTCTGGCGGATCTGTAAACGATAAGGTGGGATGGGTTAGTAAGGGGGAGAGGGAGTAGGATAGTGAGAAAAGTGGTGTTCTGTTGGCAGCTTCAGCTCGGTATACACCAGATACTGAGCTTTGGTGCAGGTATTGGATCGGTGTCAGTCCGCGTGTGCTGTTGCTCTGGCTTATGTGTTGTTGCAGTGTTGTGAAGTGCGTGCGGCTTGTGGTGCGAGAGATGGTTGTGTGAGTTTTTGAGTGGGATAAGTATGCAGAGTTTGAGGTTATATGTCCAGGGGCTCACCTCTTCACTCGGGGACACCAGATTTTTAAAAGGCGTTATCCCCAGTGCCGTGGCCATGGTCCTCAGTGCCTGCTGCAGGCCAGCCAATCACGTGTGGCGGGAGGCGGGATTAGGGAAGGAAACATGTCGGGAAGGGGGCCGGTGCTACGAGGCAGCACGCGGGGCCTCGGAGCAGTGGAGGGCAACGCCCACGATATTAAGGGCCTGAGGGGGCTCCAGGGGCTCACCTCTTCACTCGGGGACGCCAAATTTTTAAAAGGCGTTATCCCCAGTGCCGTGGGCATGGTCCTCGGTGCCTGCTGCAGGCCAGCCAATCACGGGTGGCGGGAGGCGGGATAAGGGAAGGAAACATGTCGGGAAGGGGGCCGGGGCTACGAGGCAGCACGCGGGGCTTAGGGGCAGAGGAGGGCAAGGCCCACAATAGTAAGGGCCTGAGGGGGCTCCAGGGGCTCAACTCTTCACTCTGGGATGCCACATTTTTAAAAGGCGTTATCCCCAGTGCCATGGGCATGGTCCTTGGTGCCTGCTGCAGGCCAGCCAATCACGGGTGGCGGGAGGCGGGATTAGGGAAGGAAACATGTCAGGAAGGGGGCTGGGGCTACGAGGCAGCACGCGGGGCCTGGGGGCAGAGGAGGGCAAGGCCCACAATATTAAGGGCCTGAGGGGGCTCCAGGGGCTCACCTCTTCACTCGGGGACGCCAGATTTTTAAAAGGCGTTATCCCCAGTGCCGTGGGCATGGTCCTCTGTGCCTGCTGCAGGCCAGCCAATCACGGGTGGCGGGAGGCGGGATTAGGGAAGGAAACATGTCGGGAAGGGGGCCGGGGCTACGAGGCAGCACGCAGGGCCTAAGGGCAGAGGAGGGCAATGTTACATGTTAATGTTAAAGGATATTTGTACCGTGCACTATCACCACCGGAGTGGTCCCCTGGCTCTCTGGTGGCTCTGAAAGACGGAGGGGGGGTGAGTTAGTGGGAATAAGCTGGAAAAGTGCAAGAGAGCAGTGATGTGCTGATGGCAGCCTCAGCCCGGTGGGTTTGTCGGCTGGGCTTGGGGTGTTTTACGGTAGGGAGTCATCGTGTGCTGTTGTGCAAGTCTATGTGGGGTTTGTTTTGTTGTTGCAGTGTAGTGAAGTTAGTGCAGATTGCTGCGTTTTAGGCTTGTGGTTGTGTTTGGTTAGAGTTTGAGAAGTGTATGCAGAGGGATGAAATTGTTAGTGGATTGGTTAGTTGGCATTGCTGTCCTTGCAGCTATGTCTATGTCTGATGTTTGCTATCATTCACTATTCCATCGTTGCTAATTTTCAATATTCTGTCTAGATGTGAGGCAGGCTAGTGATCACGATTCCAATCAAGTGTTGCACTTACCATCATTCCCAGTTTCATCCAAGTGTGGCACATGCTAACATTCACATTTCTATCTAGATGCGACACAAGCTAAAGTTAAGAATTCCATCTAAGTGTGGTACATGCTAATCATAATCCCGTATAGATGTGACGCAAGCTAAAGTTAAGAATTCCATCTAAGTGTGGTGCATGCTAACATTCACATTTCTTTCTAGATGCGACGCAGGCTAAAGTTGAGAATTCCATCTAAGTGGCGCAAGCTAACATTCACATTTCTATCTAGATGTGATGCAAGCTAAAGTTAAGAATTTCATCTAAGTGTGGTACATGCTAACATTCATAATCCCGTCTAGATGTGACGCAAGCTAAAGTTAAGAATTCCATCTAAGTGTGGTACATGCTAACATTCATAATCCTGTCTAGATGCGGCGCAGGCTAAAGTTAAGAATTTCATCTAAGTGGTGCAAGCTAACATTCACATTTCTATCTAGATGCGACCCAAGCTAAGGTTAATAATTTCATCTAAGTGTGGCGCATGCTAACATTGTTAACTCTGTCCAAAGATGACGCAGGCTAATCTTAACATTTCTGTATAGGTGTGGTGCTAGTTAACATTGGCTAGTGTGTTAGTGCGTAATGCAATGCAACATTTACCATCAGGCCAAGAATGGAATTAGGCTTGTGGTCACAAATCTCTCTATGAATGCATGGCGTAATTCTATGGCAGTCTATGTTATGGAGAGGTGAGGTAGAGTGGCGAGGGCTTTCTGGAGTAGAGTAATTGCTCTACACCCCACCCATGCCACACTTACATTTTTGTTGCTGTCTGTTGGCTGCTGGCTTCCTTTGCTTCCCCTGCGGACACCTGTAGACACGCCTTGGAGCCGCTACTGTAGGAGCCGTCCTTTGCCTCAGGGCCCTTAGCCGAGGGGGCTGCCGGGCAAAGGGCTGCCCTGGGAAGGTCTGTTATGACCAGGTGGATGCACCAATCAGTGGAGGTGGATGGGTTGGAGGGGGAGGGGGGGACTGTGAAAAGGCCAGACATAAACAAAGGACTACACCCCACAGACTGCATCCTTTGGATGCAGCCCAGAAACAGAAACAACAGGCTCAGAAGCCAAAAGAAACACTAGACAGGCACCAAATTAGCACACAATGCTCACCAAAAAATATAGATACATAAATGATTAAATAAATAAATTATTTAAAAAATATATATATATATTAGAAAAAACACTCACACCACTCCAAAAGAGTGCATAAAGCACATCAAAAAACGGATTACAATAATTGTGAAACTACTCACTCAGGATCAACCAGCCCCTAAAGGTGCTTTCACACTGGTTTCTCCTGCCATATCCTTCCTCATGGCAGTCCTCAAAGCAGTTAGTAGAAGGTAGTTGCTGAATTGTACGATATAGGTTGGAGGCCTCACTGAAGTTGAATCTGCAAAGCGCTTTGTTTTGCACCACCTGGCTTGGGGGTTAAAGGAATGCCTAGAGTTGTGAGTGAACACCCATTAGATCATGACAAAACTGGAGGCTTGTGGCCAGGAATTGGTTGAGAGTCTTCACTTGTGACAGTTGCAGTAGTAGCAGACTGTTTGTTTGGGTGTAATTACATTGCAGTGGATAGAAAGTTGTGTTGCATTGTTAAGGTGCCATGCAGACCGGTACCCTTGGTTCCAGGGTAGTGTATAGCTAAAACAGTGTTGATTTTATCTTGTCAGTGTGAGTGGAAACTAAGCAGGAATAGGGTTGAGATTTTCTACCTTGCATTGAGAGTATATAAGGCTGCAGAACACATTTCAGAACCTTAGAAATCATTATGGCCAGGAAGCACCTCCTACCAAATTATTTATTAAAGGTGAATGGTAGAACAATAACATGAAAAATGGCAAGCCAGAATAATGCAGGAGGTTACCGCTGCAAATGTTGACATGTGGCATGATAATGGTATACTATATCAGGCCCTGGCAGACTTTTACATGACACAAACCAGCAAAGATGAGCCAATTAAAATGGCTCAGCTCACAGCACACATGTATCTCCATGTGCTGGTCATGGAAGAAAGACACCAGAATAGTGTGGCATCTGTGCAAAACCAGGCTGAGCTTTTGAATCAAGCCCAGAAAGAGCTGAATCAATTAGAAGTGAAAGCCCAACAGGGACAAAATTTAGAGTTACAATTTGAAAATCTTATTGAACAGCTAAAAGATGAGTTGAAAACATAGCAGCAAATAAATGTAGAGCGAGAGACCCAATTTCCGGCACAGCAAGAGGAGTATAAAGAATGTGTTGAAAATCTCAGCGCAAGTCAAAACAAATTAAATGAGCAGGTTGTTCATAATAGGGCATTTTAGATGACATTTTCACATTTTAATCACAGGTAAAACAACTGAAAGCTGAAAACAGCAAGTTAATTATCAAAGAGGTTGACTCTCAAGGTGAGTTTGATCAGATGCACTATGATCTGAATACCTTGAAACAGCAGAGAGAGCAGTTCAGGGAAGAAAATAACACATTAAGTCACGGAAATAGTGCCCTGTTTCAGGAAGTGCATCAGTTAAGGATGGACATGGAGAAAAGTGAGTCATCTTCTCAGGAACTGGCTGACAGTAGGTTACAAAATGCACAATTAACTGAACGTTTGATGCAAGCAGAGATTGACATAGAACACGGCAACACTGGCCTGTATTGTCAAGGGGAGGCGATTAGTCTCCTGAAAAAGAAATGCTCTGAATATGCGCAGATGATGCAAGCATCACAGAAGGAAAATGAGTCCCATTGTGAAGAGAACAAGGGACTAAGGGACAGATTAGCGGTACAAAGTAAAGTGCTAGAAGCCACTCAAGCACTGGTGTCAGAATGGAAAACTCAGGCCTCTGTATATTGTCAAGAGATAGGGACTGAGAAAAATAAATGTGAGAAGTCGGAAAGTGAAAAAGCCAAATATAAACAGGCTTTGAGGCACCCTGACCAGTCAGGGTATGGAAAAGTACCCTCCGATTATGGAGGGATGACCTCTCTACCAGGGTCCTCAAGCCAACCCACCACCTCATATGTACAGAATGCGGCTGACTTCATGCATACCACTTCTCAAGAACAGGGAAACATGAGGCAGATGGACTCACCCCGGCCTAGTGCAGTTGATCCAGAAAGCCAGTCCTTATCCGACATCGATGAGAGTTCAGGGTTATCAAGTAGAAGGGAAGGTGGCCAGACCAGTAGGCTCTGGGAATTAAAAAATACCCTAGCATGTACTTCTGACCAGGAGGGCTTCTATGATGAAAAGATCAGGGAGTTTGGATGGCAGAAAATGAAGTTACAAAGGGACCACCTAGACGGCTTAGCAGAAAGAGAAGATACAGAGTTTATCCCTCAAAAGAGCATCTTAAAAACCTCCACACATTTAGGGAGGTGGGGGGATTTCTCCACCATCCCTGCAAGGAAGGATGGGGAGGATGAATACTCTCCGGTGCAAAAAGGGGAGTACAAGGGAAATGACCCTGAGAACCCACAGCACCACAAGAGAGTCCAGACCCAGTCATTCTGGGAGGTATTCCCAGTCTCATCAAGGTGGGAACAGGGGCGTAGGAGACCCATAAAATCTGGGGGGGACAAGGGACACCTTGGGGACTTTGCTTTTTTAAAGAACTCGATTTTTCACAAAATTAAAATAGCAGTATGTATTAAATTACATATATCATCACTGTATAAAACAAGAGAAAAGAAGAAAGCAACACTGAAGAAAATTAAGAAAAAGAAAAGCAGTTCAGAGTATAAAATCCTCCCAGCAATGGACATTTAGAGAGATCTTTTATAATACTCTCACCTGCGCTTTAAATGCAGATGCTTGATGGAGTTTCGCCAACCCATCCTATCCTATTCCACTTGAGCCCCTTTACAGCAGTGTATGGTCTGCAATCATACCTCGGCACCAGGGTATTTACTGGATCTACATGGATAGCAGAACAAGCGCTGTTTGAATCTCGAGGCTCTATTTTATTTTTTTCTGGGTCACCAAGATGGCTTATGGTTGCCACTATTAAAACTTGTCTACAATGCATTAGTCAGCTGGTGGTGGGTAACAAACATGCAGTTTTAAAACAAGCATTGACAACGCCAACCATTTGGGCTTTAATGTAGGCATGGAAAAGGCACTTGCCAAGCACTGCCATAGTGGTATTAGGTACCCACTGATGGTAGCAGCTGCAAAATGGTGCAAGTACCTGGACATTTAATAGCAGCGCCTGGCAAATGCCCAATACGGATAGACAAGCAAACACTTGCCATTGCTGGTTTTTAGCAGGACTTCAGTGAAGGACATGCATAGTGCTAATAGAATGGATGAAGGCATCCCTGGCTAAGACATTTGTATTACACTAGTAGTATGTTCCCAGCTCCAATTAATTTATTAACTACACAGAGCTTCGAAGTAAACATCCCTAAGTCAGTGGCTTTATCTAAACCAGAACTGGCGTTGCTAAGATAGCCCAAATAACATGATGCTGTTTCGCAAGGCAAGATGCCACGCACCCTGGCACCAGCTCCCACTACAGGACAGGTCAGAGGTGAATATATACCTCATTTAAGGTTAGTCGTGACTTCAGACCTAGGCTACAGGTAGGATTGAGTGAAAAGGGAGTTGATTCAGGAACAGCCTGCTGTGACTGTCTCTTCCTGGAGAGGAACAAGACAGGAGCACAGATGACACTGGGGCAGTGGGAGAACGTCGAGCCCGTGCTCCCACGTTCCTTCTAATAAATCCTCCCCATGCCGGCCTGCACCTGGGAGAGGGGGGTCACTGTGTGTATTATCAGGTCCAATCAATGCACAGACAGGTATGGTGTAGTGTATATATCTGCAATTATTTCAACAAACGACCTCTAATCGTCCTCGTGCAGGCCTCGTGAGCATGGACACCAGCCGACATGTGCAATTGTATAACAAAAGGATTTTTGGACTTGGGGATTTGACCCCGCTATTACTTATCTGACAACAGTCATATGGATCTTTCACGTTATCCACAGCCCTGATTTGAAAAAGGCTCAGGCAAGCCGAAACATGTGTAATCAACCTAAAGAGGGCTAATAAACTTTTTTGTTTGATTGACCATTAAAATCAAGCATACACATACTTAATGGTGCTGAGTCCTGGAGGTTTTCCCTTCTTGTACTACATCCCTATCTTTCATCTGCACTCCGTTCTTGTTCCCATCTCTCCCCTCCCTTGCCCCTCTCTTTTTCTGTCCTCTGCACCCTTTCTACCCTTTTTCACTTTGCAGTCCCACACTCTACTGCAGCCCAGTCCCTCCCTTCCCATTCCCCCATGGCCAGCACCCCACAACTCTCATCTGTACACTTACTCAGCACTTTCTCCTCAGTCTTCAGAGCACCCTCACTATCCTGGCTTACATTTCACAGGTTTTCTCTTGCCTGCCTTGCATGACCAACCACTCCATATAGCTTCTCAGAATAAGCTGGAACAGGCATGCCAGATCCATGACCTTTAAAGGGCCCATTGATACCTGCAAGCATTAACTCTTAAGAAATAGTCAGGAGCATGGATATTTGGAAGGGGGCACAGACAGAGAAGTCACTAAATCCCCGTACTGCCGAGGCTCTACCCCCAAAATCTGATTGCACTGCGACCACTCAAGTACGCTGACAGAAACAGCCAGGCTGAATAAAACAGTGAAGCTTAGTCAAGACCTACAGAAGATTTGCGCTTGATTTCTTTTGAGAGATGCGTAGGATGGGCACCAAGAAATAGTTTATTTTGGGCAGGGACAGCGTTCAGGCCTGTGCTGGTAATAGTTTGTATTATGGAATATAATAACACTTTGGGCATAGTGCTTCATGCTAGATGCTTTCAGCTTCTAGGCAATGCAATAGCAGGTATTATTACCCTCATTTGAACAGTACTGAATTTATGAAAGGTTAAGTGGACCCAGCTGCTGCTGGGTTTGAACTAGAGAAATGCAGGTAGCCCTTATGTCAGAGACCAAGCTTTAAGTGTGTTACCATCCAAACTTCAAGCAGGTGTGAGTTGGTGGAAAGAGGTGGAGGGGTGTGCCTTAAGTGAGGCCTACTGATATTAGAGCATACATCAAGTGTTTTCCCTTGCCTACCTTAGACATTACTATGGAAAAGAGGACACATCCCATGTAGCGGCCCTTCTTGAGATTGGCTCATCCTCATTTTACTTTATATGGTTTCATGAGGATTTCGTATGGTATGTCAGGCTGATATCTCAGGCAGTGGCTGCACTTTGCAAGCCAGGCCTGGGGTACAGGGACATCTTGGAGAAAATCCAGTCTTTCCCAGATTGTGTGATCCTGGGCGAATCGTGTGACCCCCCCCACTGTGCATTATTTTCTCTATAGGTTTACTTGGCATCACCTAGAAGTGACTCAGATGGCAGTGTACACTATAACGGAATGCCTCATTTGTAAATGTTCTAACAGAGTTTCTTGTTGCTCCATGTATGCTAAGCATGTTGAGTGAGTGCGAAGAGGGACAAAGTGGCACAGCAATAGATGTCACCTCCAGCTGGGGGACCGGGTCTCATTTTGGGAAGCAGTTATAGATACATTCATAGAATGAGTAATTTATTTTTCAGAGAAACGTGTCAGGTGCGATCAGCTTGATCCAACTCTAAGGAAATAAACTAGAAACAATCTCAAAGTAACCTGACGGTTTAGGGGCACTAGTGTAAGCAGCAAAAATAATCATCATGCCCTTCTCCTTAAAAAAGGCAATACATAATATAGTAAACAGTGTTGTGCCTGGCATTTGTATAGAAACTACATGTACATGTCAATACCAGCTCCCATTGTGCACCCTTGATCCTCTGCTGTGTCAGTGAATGGCCTCCGTGTTTTGTTTGTGCAGCCTTGCAAGCCCATGTTGGCCAATGCTTGGAGCTAAAATGTGAGCCCTGGCTGCCCTTCAGTAAGAAAGAGCCATTCCAATGTGATGTTCCTCTTTGGCAGGGGCACACTTTCATGAATTGAAAAACCTGAGGGCGGCATGGCCTCAGGATTTTCAATTCATGAAAGTGTGCCAACGTCAGATGTACAGTTTCTAAACAAACGCAGCGCGTTGCAAACTGATCAGAGCATCCTGGCCTCTTAATGTTTCATAATGAAACAGTAAGAGGCCCGGATTCCTGATTAGTTTTGCAATGCACCACGCATGCTTAGAAACTGTATACCTGACGTTGGCAATGACACATGCTCTCTAATATATCCTCCCCATGCCACCCTGCACCTGGGAGAGGGGGGCCACGCCACTTGACTTACCTTATGGTAGCTGAGGACTCAGGTGGAGGTCGAGTCGCAGTCGGACTAGGAGTCAATCTCACTCTGTCTCCTTCAATAAAACACGCTCTCACAGAGTCACTGGAGCACGTGTCTATGCCTGGCTTCTCCTTCATTCAGGAAAAACAAAGGCTGTGGCTGCGCAGCAGTGCACTGCGCAGGCAGGGCACGTGCAGTTTGTCCACCGGCCTGGGCACGTTCATTATGCGCAGGCATGGGGCACCGCAGCAGAAGTGTGCAGACAGTCTACTTTAACTTTTGCAAGCTGACATCGTATTTTACACGCTGCATATACTTTCCTGGTGTTCCTGGGACAGCTAAACCACCTGACCCTTCAAGATGGCCGAATTCAGATGTTGGTAGTGGTGATCCCATTAAAAGCAAATTAGATCACATATATTCTGCCGGTAATGAAGGATTACTAGTCCGCCCACCCTACTCTAGATTATGAAAAACCTTGGGTTTTTCGTGAGGGTGAAGCTGATCCCAAGGAGGGTGGCACACCTGAAACGTGAGAAGTGTGGGGCTTACTTTTGGCACATTTTGGAGAAATCTTTATTATATTTTGACCAGTTTGTCAGGGGCTCAATGAAGCCATTCTAGTCGACACCATTTGAGAATGGCCTTAAGTACTACCTTGTAGGAAGCCTGCAGATGTTAATCTTCCCCATTTTAATGTCTCTCATTTTACTGTTCTAAGCAAGATAAAGGGCTCCGTTGGGCACATGTGACATGTGATTGACACCTCTTCTCTACTGGTCTTTAAAAGGGACCAGTGCTTAATAATGGCCATCTGGGTGCATCGCCTATGTACAGGGGCTTCTTTCCACATAGGTTTACGCTTTATAAAACCCACACATTCATACATTACACAATTCCGTGGCAGACATTTGAACGCCGTCAGAGGAACAGAAGGTTATGTAGGCACACCCAACATGTAACTGCCCCAGCCCTAGCAGAGTCTCTGAAGTACCAGCATCTATAATACTTATGGAATATTATAAATCAGTTTTTCTTTTACTGCCCACAGAAAGATACATGGATGCACCTGACCCACCTGACACGTGACTGCCTCTACTCCTCCAGCTGCACCTTTCAATGACAGCATAGGAAATGCACGCATTTCAATTTTATGTGACACCCCCTCCACCTACCAGCGCTGTGCTGTAGTTCCATTATCCCCTCCCCCCTTCTCTTTCCCGCCCATGTATTGCCCCCAGTTTGTACGAGGCAGCGGATGCTGGTTCTCGAAATATTGGACTGAGTATCGTATAGTGGCAGGAATATAAAAAAGCGTTAAATATCGCCACGAGGTGAAGATTTTTTCTTTTGGGACTAGGCTCATCTTTCAAGGTGAATAATTTGTTATCAAAAAGCTTCCAAAAATATCTCACAGGAGGCGACACAGAGTGTCGGCATGGCGAATGATGTGGCCAAGAAGGGACAGCAATACTGACACAGCGGACTGGCAACAAAGAGCGTACCCTGGAATTGACCGGCCGAGGGAGTGGGGCCATCTGTGGAAATGGCACATGTAGCTCTCCATGCAGAAGCGATGGAGTGCCGGGGAGGGGCAAGGCTGGCACTACTGCAGTGGAAGGGGGGTTAAGGGCCCACGAGTGCCCCTGTGGCACTGCATGCAGCGGGAGCGGTGGGCGAGTCACCTTGTGGGGCAGTGCATACATTGGGGCCAAGGGGTGAAGGGAGGAGGCAGGGCCCGAAATGGGGCATTCGGGTGAAAGGAGTCAGAGGGGTGTGTGTTCTGGCATTACATGCACTTGATGGGGGGGAGAGAAAGGGTGTGTCTTTATACAGTGCGTGTAGTGGGGTGCAGTGAAATAGATGGGCTGTGTTTCGTCACTGCATGCAAGTGTTAAAGTGAGCTAGGGTGCGTGGGTTCTGGGGGTGCTTTCTTTAGGCATTGCATGCATTATGTTGGGGAGTGTGGGTAATCTAACACTGCATGCATTGGGGGAAGAACGTTATATGGTGTGTGCGCTGGCACTGTATGCATTGTGGAAAGAAAGATGGGTTTTGCTGGGGCACTGAATGCAGTGGTAAAATATGGTGTTGTCTGCCACTGCATGAGAGCAAGGAAGATAGAGCGAATGTGAATGGGGGGCAGTCAGCAATGCGCCCCCTTCCTCGCCACAGCCCTTGACCCAGGACTACAGCGACAAAGACACTGGATGAAAAGGTGTGTGTTCTGGCACTGTGTGTTCTGGGCAGAAGGGAGAACACCGGGCGTGCTCTGTTACTGCGGGCAAAGGGCGGAGGTGTTCTGGTCCTGGACCCAGTGAGGTGTTTTATGGCACCACAGGAATGAGACACACAAACGTGACATTGAGGTGAAGGCGCTAGAGCAGGCGTCTTCAACCTTTACGTTAGCTAGAGCTACTTGTAGTAGTGGCCAACGGTGGAGAGATACTAATGGCTGATATCGGGGTGGAGATATTTATAAACCTCCGAATTTTGACCCATATTTTTCTTTTGGCCCGGTTATTTCCCCTCTATAAAAAGGTGGAATAACATATGCCATCACGATTATATTAAAAACTTCTTTGTTGCATTATTATTTGTTAGTAGCTGTCTCAAAAAGACAGATATTTATTGGACTACCACACAAATATCCTGTAATTTGTGTGCTCCTTCCGTTGCGTTTTATGCAGGATGTCTACATGCTAGGCACACTATTGTTTTCCAAATGTGCATTTCACACTTCCATTAAAAAAAACAAAAGTAATTTCCAAATTGAAAAATGCTGCTTGTGTTCACTAGTTTTCTTTTAAATGTTTTTTTTGTCAGACACAACACATATACTGTTATTTTGTGTGCCCCTCTGTGTTTTAGCAGAGGTTATATTTATAAAGATGGTATATGCTTGTCAAACTGGTTAATCGCAAATAAATGCTTCTGTTGTGCCGAGCAGTTTTTAGGAAATTAAACAGTGCGTTCATGGGTGGCAACTTTTAATTTTCACTACAGAGGCAGAAATATCCCCACCTTCGCCCTGAATATGAGCAAGCAACCAGCCCAACCCATACCCTGGCCAAACACATTAACACTTTTTTATGAGGCATTGCAAAAAGTCATACGATTAACAACCTGTAGTTTTGAATATATAACATCTCAGCATCGGTCTGTCAACCTGCTGAGCTACCCTGGCAGGCTTCTACTGTACAGCGTGTCTGTGGATCGCTTAATGTACTAAAAGTGGGTGTACCTGGTCATGGAAGTGATTTAAAGTGGACATGTACAGTGTGGAGTTTGGAAAGAAGCCACATGAAAGAAATTGCACCATTTTGTAAATATTATTTTGAACATTTCCAGACGAGCGGTAGTGCTACTGTGATATTTTCATTGCGTGGCCACAATTATCCTGATCCTGCCCCAGCCCTTCCAACATCTCTGGCAAACACGAGCAGCTTGCTTAAGCAGTGAGGGCGCACAAGGCCAACTGTGGTACTACAGGCGGCCTGCAACTGATACTGACATCTGTCAGCATATTTACAAGCAGCTCCACATGGCACTGCAGCCAAGCTTCCCACCCACAGTTGGGACAACCAAGGTTCGATCCTGAACATGGAAACTAGCCACAAACCACACTAGAATGCGTTTATTTTAAGGTACAAATTCTGGGGGGGGATAAAAGCTATTATATCCCCCCCACTTAAAATTGTGGGGGGATTTGTTCCCCCCATCCCTCCCCATGTCCTACGCCCATGGGTGGGAACACCTAGAGGACATGGAATGGACCACCAACAGTAGCAGCCTGGAGTAAGAGGATGAAGAGGAAGCACCTCCTATCCAAATTATTTATTAAAGGTGAATGGGTAGAACAATAACATGAAAAAAGGCAAGCCAGAATGATGCAGGAGGCTACCTCTGCAAATGTTGACATGTGGCATGATAATGGTATGCTATATCATGCCCTGACAGACTTTTACATGAGACAAACCAGCAAAGATGAGCAAATTAAAATGGCTCAGCTCACAGCACACATGTATTTTCATGTGCTGATCATGGAAGAAAGACACCTGAATAGTGTGGCATCTGTGCAAAACCAGGCTGAGCTTTTGAATCAAGCCCAGAAAGAGCAAAATCAATTAGAAGTGAAAGCACAACAGGGACAAAATTTAGAGTTAAAATTAGAAAATCTTATTGAACAGCTAAAAGATGAGTTGGAAACATAGCAGCAAATAAATGTAGAGTGAGAGACACAATTTCCTGCACAGCAAGAGGAGTATAAAGAATGTGTTGAAAATCTCAGTGCAAGTCAACACAAATTAAATGAGCAGGTTGTTCATAATAGAGCATTCTTAGATGACATTTTCACATTTTAATCACAGGTAAAACAACTGAAAGCTGAAAACAGCAAGTTAATTATCAAAGAGGTTGACTCTCAAGGTGAGTTTGATCAGATGCACTATGATCTGAATACCTTGAAACAGCAGACTTAGTTTCAGCGGAAAAGGAAGTTTGCCAAACAGGAGAAAGGTGTTGTGAAATCATTCGGTATTAAAATAGGAATTGCATGGAATTTGCTAAGTGGACATTCTCCCCTGAATAATCCAGCTTCTTTGCAGGGCTGGAGGACCAAGATCACCAAGAAGGGTCCACCTATAAGGAGGTCATTCCTAAACACTTCTCTAGTCATAGGAACCCACAGGAGGCCCGCAAGGCAGCATACAACCTGCAGTGTCAGGAATACCATGCGCCTAGAGAGTTTGTGCAGGAGCTGAATGAGCATTTGCACAGACTTATAGGCGTCTGAACTCCTGAACACCAGGAGTTCATCAACACATATTTTCATGCACTCCTAAAATACATAATGTCCCAATTAGTAAGGGAGTTTCATGAGTGTAAGATCCTGGATTGGGTGATTGAACAGGCCACCAGGATCTATGAGGTCCAAAAGCCCTCTGAAAATAAGAATGACCCCCCAAATAAACCTCAAACTCACATGCAGCTGCAAAGGTAGAGGAGGTGAAAAATATTCCCCCATTGTACTTGGAGACGGGGGGCCTACAAATACTCCTCCCACCAATAAGCAGAATGAGAGGCAGAGGAGACCCACGGATACAATTGGGTGGTAGCCACGCAGGATACCAGACCAACGCTCCATCTAACCTTGCCACCTAAATCAGTCCAAGATACAAGGGTAACAGACCCATCCTGAGGTATGTTTACAGTCCCCTGGCACACGGGAGGGCGGGCGCAATAAGGTAAGTACCACCCCGGGAACATGCCCACAAAACGTCCCTCAAAACCTCTCTCAGGAAGGAAGTAATACTCCACCCCCAACCTAAGCTTCTTTCCCAGGTACCCTTCAAACCCTAATTTCCAGAATAATCCTCCTCTCTCTCCGCTTTCTGGACAATAGATTCCTGAAACTGGGAGAAGGGAGACCTAGGTTGAAAGGTTCTCAGGGAAAATGCCAATACCCAAGCTACTGTGGGAGAAGGGACACCTACCTTTTCCAGAAGCAGCAAATGTATTAATCCAGACCTCCCTACCAACCACAATAAATGTCACAAATGGAGTGATAGGTCCAACAAATAACATATAATCTGGGTGGCATGTTGAGGGCTCATCAGAACCCTTAGGTGGAAACTGGTGCACAGAATAACTTAACACTCGGGTCCGATGCCTTGGGGGAGCAATGACGGGAAATAAACTCCAACAACCAACAGGTTCCAGAGGAGGGGGCCCAGGTGGAAGGGAGATGCAAAGCCCTAGAGAAAGCTTCCTCTCCCACCAGAACAAAACCCTAGGAAACCTCTGAGCCTCAACATGAATCTTCTAACCCTGAAAAGCTGGAACCTAAAGAACAGATGGTAAGTAGGAGAAATCGAAAGCCAAAGACAACCCACTTTGTGGAGGAAGTCTGCATTGTCCCTTTCGAAGGAGAAGAATCCCTGGAGTATTCAGGAAAGAACATCTTCTCTTTCAGGGATGGAGGGATAACGCCCAATGACAAATGGGTCCCAAAAGACCCTAATGTCGACAAGGTAAGTATGGTGACAAACCCAGAGCAAAAGGTTCTTAAACCCAAACAATGTCATCCAGATGATCCAGAAATTACTGAGATATCCTCCCCCCAAACAGGTTTGGGGAACTGTCCCCACAAAAAGAAGTACAGCAAAGATCAAGGGAAAAGGGGAACTTCACAATCCCATCTGTTTCTGGGTGCAAAACCTTTTTTTTACAGATTCCCGGACTCTGACACAGAAAACTGTCCAAGATCAAATAGGGTCGGAGTGCAATATAAAATAGTTAACTGCCAAGCTGGCACATAATGCAAATTTTCTTTGCCCCCTTGAGGAGAGGGAAGGAAGATTGTATGCTCCTGTCAAGGTACAGGGTCAGTGTGCATTATCAGTGCTGGTGGATACTGGCCCTCCCGTCCAAAAGGGCCTTTGGTCAACTGAAATCCTGAAGGGGGAGAGTCACCAAATTCACCTCAGACCTCTTCCCGGACAACTCCAAAACTTTGATGGGAATGATATTTCCTTCGAAGGGGCTGCAGATCTGGAAATAAAAATTGGGTGACAGGGTGAAACACCCGGCGATAGACATGACTCCAGAGGGTACACCTTGTTGATTAGGGAATTACCTCCTTTGGAGGTTATCACCCCTGAATGACTGTGTGAACAAGGTCCTCTGGACCCAGACTAACCAGCTGATCAAACTAAAACAAAGCACAAATTATGTGTGTTTGAATGGTTGAATGGCACTTGCCACATGATTGAACAACACTCCTATAAAATAGAATTCCATTTCAGGTATAATGAAGTCCCAGACATCACTGTCGATAGGAGAACAATCTGGTGATGGGAACCCTTCTCGATTCTTGAAAATCAAACTCCCTCCAAGTTTTAAGTGGCATTCCACACTTTAAAGGAATACTCTGAAATGTTATACTAGTCCAAAATCAGAGGAAAACCCAAATCCAATGACAAAATATGATGAAAGACCATCCCAAACTCTTACTGACATCCAGATAAAGGGTGAACAGCTGTTTTTTTCCCCATTGAGATAAATAAGGGGGAGGAGCCTGCTATCGCCAGAGTATGCCTGAATAACGGAAGAAGCTTCATCAGTGAAGCATTATTCAGGAAAATCCCAGAAGCTCAGACCATTCCCACATTTAAATTGAGAAATGGGAATTAGGCCTGAAAACCCCAAATTCCAAACATCACCTGCATAGCAGGTGTATGATAAAAATGTCCATTGGTGACAAAAGCATACAACATAATTTTTGGGTCGTGAGAGATGTTCTTTCTGCCTTTTACTTAGGCAGTGACATTCTCAATCGATTCTCAATCGATTTGCAATTAATTTGGACCTCATTAATAGCAAAGCCTGGTCCCAACTGGGGGGGGGGGACCCCATGGGTTTTGTCAACAATGAGAAGGCATTCCGATCAGCTCAATTGCTGACTTATGCAGTTGAAGTTCAAGGGAGAGGAGAGGTTACCATCCCAGGACACGTGTGACAATTTACAATTCCCCCAAAAAATAATCGGGGACAGAGCCTCTAAAATCAGGTACCTATATTCATTTGTATTATCATCTCCAACAACAAGGTTTGTATTTACATCTGACACCGCTAGTTGACTTAGAACACAACACCATTCGAATATTGGTGGATAACAGCCACCCTCCAAGTATCACTTTGGGTGCAGATACCTTTATTGGAATGGCGGTTGATGCCCAACATTATTCTATTGATTAGGTAAGGAGATCATTGGACCAATTCCAAATGTTTGCTTCAATTTCAAGGACGGTATCCCTCCTGAAAAGGTTTTTACCAGACAAGGGATCATTTCTTAGTGTACTCTTCCTGCCCCTATGGCGGGGAAGAGGTGACCTGTGACATCAAGAAGGATGAAGTGGTATTCCAAGTCAACAGTGACTACTTCCCATCCTTGGAACCTCACGTCCAGGCCAACACCATGACAAGAGAGCACTCCACCGACCTGGAGGGTACCAGCAAAATTGGTCAAAGAACAAATCAAGCTCTCTGATACCTTCAAGACCGAGGAGCAAAAACAAAGGCTGAAACAGGTGTTTCTAGATTTTCAGGATATCTTTTCAGTGGATTCATATGACTGTGGATGCACAGAGATACATTCAACCACCATACCACAGACCCCGAGAAGGGTCCAGTATTTATGAAGCAATACCAGTTACCTTAACATCCATGGAGTTACTCATGGAGATTATTAAAAACTTAGAATCCTGTGGGATAATTAGTCCAATATACAGTACCTTTAACAAACAGGGACTGGGGATACTTAAACCCAATGACCAATGGAGAATTTGCGCAGACCTAACAGGTCCACATGTCGAGACGGCTCATCCCCTACATTGATCATGGACTGGCACAGATCCACGGGTCAAAGGTGTGTACCGCCATTGACCGGACCAATGGCTACTGCACAGTACCCATGAGTAGGGAAGACCAGTTTGAGCTTGTCTTTACCTTCAGGGGGCAGCAATACAGTTGGACCTGAACCCCCTTTGCATACATAAACCATGGCAATGAATTTAACATCTTCCTACATAAGGGCATGCCCAATTTGGCCGAAAGGGGGAACCTGGCCTATGTAGATGATGTCTTAATCAAGAGCTGAAGTATGGAGTAACATATAGCGGAAATACGCTATGTTCTGACCAAGTTGCAGAAAGCCAGAGCAAAAGTGTCCTTTCAGAAGGCACAAGGGTGTAAGACCCACGTGAACTTCTTAGGGCATGAAGTCAATCCTGAGCGGTCCCCAGGCAAAAAAGGTGGAAGCATTATTTAAATTGAAAGACCCTACTACTCTGCGAGAACTTAGAAGCCTTCTTGGACTTATTACTTACAGTAGAAAGTTAATTGAAGACTATGCAGAGGTCACTCGATGCTTGGTCCATTTATTAAAGACCGGAGTCAAGTGGGAGTGGAGTCCGGAACAATCCGAGGCAGTAAAAAAACTAAAGAGAAGCCTTTCCGAAGTCTCTTGTTTGTCTTGCAGCATCAAGAAACAAGGAGTTCTTCTTGCAGACGGTGTTCTCAGAAACTTGCTTAACAGCAGTATTGTACCAAAAGCACAAGGTCAGCAAAGTAATCTCATACGCAAGCAAGACTTTGTCCTCTACAGAGGAAAAATTCAATCATTGTGAAAAGGCACTCCTGGCAACAGTGTGGGCAATGAAGGATTACTGCCCATTCATCCAGGGAGCGCACATCATTGTCGAGACTCCTCACCAACCCTTGCAATATCTCCAAAGTGACCGAATCCGAACAGGGAATGTGAGTAATTCGAGAAATGCTTCCTGGATTCAGTTCATGCAAGGATTTCCTTTGGAGGTCAGATATGGCCAATACAAGAAGTCCTCTAGCGCAAGGATTGGCTGACTTGCATGGCTATGCTAAAGAAAACTGTCTCAAGGATGAAAGGCTAAGGACCAAGGACAATATGGAGGCGCACCTTACTTCCCCGCACAAAGTCTATGAGGAAGACATGTCTAAGGGGATACCTACCATTTACATGGATGGGTGCTCCTACCATGTTGAAAACAATAGGGAAAAGGAATTAGTGGCTGGCATTGGGAATGCCTGGCTGAATTAGGCCCCGGAACCTTCTGCTGGGTACAAAATCGGTCTCTGAATGTGGCAGAGGTGATAATGGTACATCTAGCCATCCTCACTGCAGCACACCACCAACTCAAACAACTGGTCATAATCACTGGCTCTGATTATGTCAGGAATGGGTTCATTGAACACCTGATTTACCAGAAAAATTGAGGCATGCTGTGTGCAAACAATAAACCGCTAAAGCATGGCAAATGAATTCAATCAATTGATGATCTGGTAACCTCTAATGAGATGACCATTTGTTGGAAAATGATCAGAGGTCACTCCAAAATAGAGGAACCAGACAAGACTGGGAATGACTTGGCTGAGCAGTTGGCAAAAAAAACCTGAGCAGTTCACATAGATCTCATAGAAACCGAATCCCTGTTGGGGGAAATCCAGGCCACTGCTGTCACCAGGTCCCAAACCCATGCCAATAATGAACTCTCAACTGCCCAGTGGAGTAGAGGAACCCCAGATGCAGATTTGATTACTGCACAAAAGGAGGACCAAATTATTAGGAAAGTTTATCAACATATTGAAGACCCTGTGAATTTTCCTCTGACAGAATCGGATTATGCAGGGAAAGAGGATCTCCAGGTGTTGATGAAGTTTTCCAAATGTACTGAATCCAGGATAGTTTGTTGGTATGGAGATCCCTATCTGGATGTGACCAGTGGGTGATACCTACCTCATTCTGAAGCTTGATGTTAAATCACACCAATGATGCGACCACTTCCTGTCATAGGGGTTTATACAACATTAGAAGTCTTGCGCAAGGTTGCATACTGGCCTCATGTGAGTCAGGACCTCGACATCTACTTAAAGGGATGTCCATTTCAGCCAAGTTCCAACTCATCTGGGGCTCCCTTTCCCCCTGTGGCCCCTCCTTCACTGGCTCTGTAGAGGAGCAGCCAAATACCTCTGCAGGAAGTCACCCCCCCACCTGCCTGTTAGCTGGAAGCCTGAAATCGTGCCATGCATGACACCAGTGGTTATGACTATTCCACAGAGAGCCTTCGAGAAAAGGTATCCGCTAAGAAAACCCTATTTGATGTATCCCTGTAGAGATGCCAATCTCTTGGAAGAGATCCCCGAAGGAATATGAAGATGAAAGAAAGAGATACTGATGATGTCACAAGAGATGAGTGTGACACACTGAGAAGAGTGGCTGAAGAAGAGGATGTATAGACTTTATGGAATCTGATGACGAATTGAAGAATCAAGTAAACTCACATGCAAAGTGAAGATTGCACATGTGAAGAGCACTGCAGAAAATGCAAGCTGTTTAATAACTGTACAGATTCAGCAACGCAATCAAACTAAGTAATCTTATAAGCTGGCTATATGTAGTGAATAGACTGCAGGCGGTGCTGCCATTATATAGAATCTGGACTTCGGTGTCACAACTTTAATTAGCTTAAGCCCATGTAGGAGATCGCTGAAAGTTGTGTCACAGCAAGAAAGCAGCTGGAATCGAGGAAGGACCGAGAAAGGTTGTCTGGCCTGGTGTCAAACACTGGAGCAGCAAAGAACTGCTTATCTATCCTTGAAGAACAGTAAATGTGAGAAGCTGAGTCATCCCTTCCTAAGGTGCAAAAATAGAACGCATGAGTGCCAAGTTTTATTCATTTAATACAATTAAATGCTAGAAAATGAGCCAAATTGTGGCCTCCTGTCACATAAGCTATGGATGGAAATAGAAGCTGGGCATGCAGTTTTAGACTTAAGATAGCGTATGCTCACACACCCATATTCCCACGAGCGAGAATACATTGCAAGGCCAGGTTCAAAGGCAATCTCTATGGCAGAAGTCATGGACGATGAGAGATGGTGGGCTAAATGGGTGGGGAGACATGGTCCAAGTGCACCCACTGACACCTGGGGTACCAGCTCACGTGCTGCTAGTGAGCCGAATGTTCCAGAATGGTGCAAGTGTGGACACCAATTATAGGAGGCCATATAATGAAGAGCCTTATAGTTTTATAGCCAATGATGAGCTGTCTGTCAAATAACTGTTGAAGATTACTGGCACTAGGGGTGGGCATACGTTGTCCACCTGAATGGAGAGACTCAATCAAAAATGGATCCCTTATACAAAGTATATTTAGATGTTCCCTTTAAGCCTATTAGAGCCCTGCATAGGTTTTTCTTATTTGCCACATAGTCTGACGTCACCTATGATGAGTTTATACTATATAAATGTAATTTTTTATGAAATGCTTCCAGTGAAATTATGCTTTTTGATGTCCGTTGATGTCCGTTGAAACTCCCTGTTTTAGACAATTAATAATAAAACAGTAATATGACTGCGGTCTTCCTGAGTTGATTTGCTTACTTGGTGTAAGAGTTACTCTGCATCCCACCTACTGCACGATATGCTTCCTATTTAAGGGCCATAAATTCAGATCCCTTGCCATCTACCACTGACTCGGCTCCCTTGCCTGCACTTCTTTCATCCCCTCTCCCGTCAATGTCTCCCTTGCCATCTACCACTGGGTATCATTACGAGGTTGGAGATAGCCATGGTGCTATTAGCACCATGGCTACCCCCTTACCGCATACCGGGTCCGGGTTCCCTGAATGAGGAATTACCGGGCCATTCCAACCTTGGAGGACCCGGTATTTCCCCATTCAGGGAACCCATCCCCATTTGAGCCCCCATAGGGCTCAATGGGAATGGGGAGCATGCTAATAACGGGCCTGTTAATAACAGTCCCGTCATTAGCATGCTGGTTCTCTAGTGGCTCCCGCTAAGGGTGTCTGGTAAAACCAGCCGCCCTTAGCGGGACCCGCTATAAAGGACCTCGTAATGCGGAGGTAAGGGGTTAACGGCACCGGCACCTTTACCGGCACCATTAACCCCTTACCTCCAACCTCGTAATGACGCCCTATACCTAGTATACTAAATAACTTTGTCCTTCACGCCAATTTCACAAATTCACCCACATTAGGGAGATGAAACATGTAAACAACCAGACACTAATTAACAGCTCTTAGGTTGAAACACAAATCTGTCCAGTAGGTTCCCAGGCCACAACAATTGGAGAAACCCACCAGGAAGCCTCCACACATTCAATCACAGTCATTTGACTTAAAGATTCTTAAATCACTGGGCTCATACCATCCCGCTAAGCAAGTGAATCTGTGGGAAACATGACCCCTAGAATTAACCGTTGACCCTCATAATTCACGTCTGGATATGGTTCTGAAACCACACAGAATGTACGTAGGTCACTCACATAGGTGTTCACATGAATTTTGGAAGGCCCTAGCATACCTCATCACCTGTCAAAATCTTCTACACAGGAGAGTTTGTTGATGAGGGTGTAGCCTTTAATACACACCTGAACTTTGGGTCTACTCTTTCTATTCCTTTTCACACCCAACTCACAGTAAAAGTAACCTTATCCTCATTACTCTTGTCCTTACCACATCATACACTCTCATTGGACCTAGACACTTCCTATCAGCGAGCAAAAGGCCCTTCCGGCCCAAAACTCCTGTACTTAGCATTTAGACCTGTGCAATTGCCTATATGTGTCAAAAGGAAACTGCTCCCACGTCGGTAGCATTGATGGGCTTACACCAGTCCATACCACCCATTGTTTTACCTACCCTGGTAGAGCTATTTGAACCTGATCCCAGGCTTGTCAAGTTACCATCCACCATGCTTCATTTTCTCCCACTTTGTTTCCATCAGTTTCCTATCAAACACTTCATTTTTTAATACTTTAAACTCCTTTTATTCTATGCACTCATGTTTCTTCTGTTCCCGCACACAATGCATGCTCTGTTAATTTCTTTTGGCAATCTCTGCAACTTCGTATAGTGACTGGTCTTCAAATCTGCACACAAGTCTTCTGCTCCATAACTTTATGAATACATGTGTTCCATACATGTGCTCATCACAAGTGTTCCTAAACTTGTTTGTCTGCTCCCTTGTGTTTGTAGCAAAATCCTCAATAGACTCATCCTTGCCTCTGTCCTCTCATTACAAAATCATAACGCTGGAGAATAATATTCACGTTTTTGTCATTTTGTAACTCTAATTTCTTCAACATCGTTTTCCATGCATTTGGAGCCTCACCACCACCTGCATCTTCCACTCCCTCCAAGCCATCCCCCAGAGTCCCCCCCCTCCACCTGTTGTCTGTTTTTGGGGAGGCTCTTGACAACAGGTCTTCCTTCAAAACCTAGACAGTGCATTAACAGGGCTCTTTTCCTTTCTGTTCTGTAGGACAACCCATGAACAGCAATGACCCAATCCTGGAAATCTCTTTCCATGTTGCCTACTTGATAGTGGGTTCCCCGAGATGTGGCAGAAATCGAGATGGTCCAGGTAGGTTGGACATCCTGAAGGTGGTACATCCACAGGTTTGGATGATGGGTAAAACAACAAGGCAACACAGCAAATCTATATAATAGTTAGCACAATAACCAAAAATAATTAGACAATATAATAAAGCAACACAAGAAATAAAACTAAATGTGTTAGTGCAGCAGATGTAATTTATTAATGCACTTGTTGAATTCCCAGTATTGCTTCTATAGTTTCCTTTACACTGTTTTAGTTTAGTTTAGTTTATTATTTGATAATGCGCTCCAAACCCAGGGGTAGCCGGGCGCAGCAGATACAAGAATGCTTAAGCTTAGGTCACATGCATACGATACATACAGAACGTCCAAGGCGATACAAATATGCAGGGTATACAAATTATGGATACAGAAAACAAAAATACAAAAAGAGTACAAGTCCCTTGCATGGGAAAGACTGTTATCGAGGTATCACGGCAATTGAGGTGGTAATCGATCCGGCCCTAGCGCAGCGGCGCTGGGTGTGAGTCCTCATTCGTCCAGAGCCAGATTTTCACGTTGCGCCTGAATCTAGTGTAAGGTAGATTGGCTCTCAGTACAGTGGGCAGTGCGTTCCAGGCACAGGCAGCTCTAACAGGGAAACTTGCTCCCCCCGCTTTAGATAGTCTGAATCTGCGTGTTTCAAGTAGGAGGTGGTTGGAAGCTCTGGTATGGTGAGAAGAGGATTTTCTAGTCAGTCTGGCCGTGATATAGGGGGTGCAGTGTTGTTCAGACCTTTATAGGTAAGGGATAGCGTCTTGAGGAGGTCTCTGTCGCTAATTTTTAACCAGTGGTAGTCTTTCCTGATGTTAGAAATATGGGCTCTGCAGGGTATGTCCAGGGCTGCTCTCAGAGCATTGTTCTGGAGTATTTGCAATTTGTTTATGACTGTTTTACTGGAGCCAGTATAGAGGGTGTTGCAATAGTCCAATTTCGACATTACTAGGGCATTGGCTAGTGTGATACAATTAGTTGTGGAGAGGTAAGGTCTGCAGGCCCAAATTAATTTACAGGTGTAAGCTGTGGAGGAGGCTAGGGAATTAGCTTGTTTTTTGAGGTATAAAGTAGAATCAAGGTAGAAACCTAGTGTTTTTACCTCAGTTGCTACTTTAATTATGTTGCCATCTATGTTGAAGGCAAGGTAGTTATGGCTGAGTTTTTTGAGGATGGAGTCGGAACCCAGGATCAGTATCTCTGTTTTGCCGTCATTCAGGCAGAGGCCTTGGGAGGCCATCCATGCCTGAATGAGGAGGTAGATCTTGTTTACTAGAGCTGAGTCTTCGACAAAGTTGCTAGATAGTGGTATGAGGATCTGCGTGTCGTCCGCATAATTGGTATAGGTTACCCCCAGTCTGTCCAGTCTGTCAAAGAGTGGCTTAGTGAAGATGTTGTACATAGTGGGAGAGACACATGAACCTTGTGGGACGCCACAGGTGATTTGAATTGGGTCCGCTGATGCTAAAGGGGAGAACACTCTCATCGTACGGTTGGCTAGGAAGGATTGTACCCAGGCTATTGCTTCACTTGAGAAATGGGCGGCAGACGCTAGGTGGTTGCATAACACTGCATGGTCCACCAGGTCAAAGGCTGCCGATAGGTCAAGGAGTAGGAGCATAGCTGTTTTACCTTTATCCTTCAACTCGTCGATTTGTGTCTTAAGGTCAATGAGTGCTGTTTCAATGCCATGAAGTGGTCTGAATCCAGATTGGCGAGATCCTAGTAGTTGGTGCGTCTCCAAATAGTTTTGGATCTGGAGGTAGGCTACTCTATCTATGATTTTGAGGAGAAATGGCACCGTGGTGATAGGCCTGTAATTGGTTGGGATAGCTGGGTCAAGGGTCTGTTTTTTAAGCAGGGGCAGTACCCAGGATTCTTTGAGGTTAGTGGGTACAGTACTAGTTCTGAAGGAAGCGTTGATTAGTTTCGAGATGAAGGGTGCTAAATCTCTTGCTGCGTCCTTAATGACTTGTGCTGGGCAATTGTCGCCTTGGCAATTAGAAGGCTTTAGTGATGAGATCACCTTTTCAGTTTCCAGAATGGAAATGTTGGTAAATCTGAAGGGTTCGTAGCTACTTTGGGTGACTGATCTGAGTGTGGTATGGGTTTTTGTAGGGCTCAAGGAAGCTTTCTTCTTTGCAATTTTAGTTTGTAGAGTTGCAATTTTATTAGCTAAGGCATTTTGGATGCTAGTGCACCAATGTTTGTCCTTGGGGACGTTTTCTGTTTGAGCAATAGGGTTTTCCATTTGCCACAGGATAGAGAAGAGTTCTTTAGAATTAGAATTAGCTTTGCTAATCCTCTCATTAAGTGAGTCTTTTTTAGTTTGGATAATTTCCTTCTTATATTTTTTAGCAAGGTTGTCAAGAAGGGTTTTATTCTCCGCTGAGGGTGTATGCCTCCAGATAGCTTGGACTTTACGTTTTTGGATTCGTAGTTCTTTAAGGTGCGGGGAGAACCATGAGTTGAGATGGGATTCTCGTTTACTTTTACGTTGTTTGATCGGGGCAATTGTACCCAAGGCTTTGGACATGGCACTATTAAATGTCTCGACTAGCATATTAGGGTCAGGGTTAATATCGCTAGTAGTGAGAGTTGGTAGGAGGAGTGGGAGTAATTTTTCGGATGTGATTTCTTTTTTACTTCTAGTTGGCATGGGTGGTACTATTTCCTGGTTGTTTGGTTTAGGATGCTCTATAGTTGATGAGAAGCAGATGAGGTGGTGCTCAGTCCAAGTTTGAGGTAAGATATTAGAAATGGTAGTATCACAGTTTCGGTTTGCTATCCAATCTAAAGTCCGTCCTTTTATATGTGTAGGGGCTAGGACTTTCTGGATGAGGCCATGATCAACTAGTATAGATTGAATGGAGTAGGCTTGCTTGTCCTCGTTATCATTAAATCCCAGATTGAAGTCACCTAGTAGAAGAAGTTGGGTGGTGTCTTTGATATAGTTAGTAAGGAGGCTAGATAAGTCATCCTCAAAGTTGCCTAATGGACCTGGTGGTCTGTACACTAGTAGTACAGTTAGTGTACCAATATTAGAAATAGGTATTTTGCCCGAGAGAAGTTCGCAAGATGTTATTTCCAGGTGAGGGGTGAGTCTTGCATCTAATTTTATTTTGGTAATGATGGCTAGGCCCCCTCCCTTGGAGTTGGGCCGATCGACTCTTAGTATGTTGTAATTGTCAGGTATGGCAATCATGAGTGCAGGACCTGCGGCGTCGTGGAGCCACGTTTCAGTGATTGCGAGGAGATCCAAGTTATCCATGGCAAGTTTTCCTAATGCGCTTGTGGTTGCTACACTCCAGATGAAGTTTACTAGTCCTTTTTCTTTTTCTTTTAGGCATAAGTAGGTTACAGTGAACACAGCCAGTATTTTACATTTACATTCCTTGCGCAACCTCTATTCCCTGCAGGCAGGCTTTGTATGTTAAACTCTGTTTCTCTGGATGTTGATGCCGAGTGTGAGATGCCAGATAAACAAGACACCGAAACAGTAGTGTGCTTCACAACGCATTTTATTTTAAATCAAATGAGGGGAGGAAAATGCCTCACTGTCCCTAATTCTATGAGGGGTTTCCCTGCTTCAACACAACTAAATAATGCAGCAGGCTTTGTTAGGATGTCCAAAAAACAGTCTGACTCTCACACCTAATGTGTCAAAACTGTTATCAGGGAAAATAAACAATATTTGGCTGTCTTCCTACAGTCGTGTGATGCCTCCTACATCCACCGTCCTTGAAATATTTGCCATGGGGACACTCCCCTTCCCCGTTTTCTTCCACATGTCAGGGCTTTGGAGCCCACAATGCCAGGGAGAAGCTCCCCTTCCCTGATCTTTTCTCACGTCTTAGGGCTTTGAAGCCCACACTACCAGGGGGACACTCCCCTTCCCTGGTCTTTTCCCAAGTGTCAGCCCACTGTGTCTGTCCTTCTATGTTGGTCACTTGCTAAGTTTATGTGTCCAATTGTGCAAGCTGATTGATTTTGAACAAGCCTGTCGTTCAGTATGAATCTATTGCATGCATAGACTCTTCATAGTGTTTTAGGTAGCCCACAACTGTGTTATACATAAACAATTGCATAACCTATGTATGCTGTGCTTTTTCCATCTACTTTGACTTTCCCAAAGCTATTGGAATTAACAAAAACGGGCTCGTAATCAGAGAGCATGTGATTTGGTTCATTAAATAGTCAAAACAATTATAAATAATTTTTACAATTATAATTAATAATAATTATAATTTGCACTTGTCGTTAGCTAATTTGCAACTGTTTAATACCTTTAATCAGCCCCCAAACCCCTTTTCACCAGACGTACCTGGAGCTTCCAGCGCTGATGTCCTGGCTGGTTCCAGACAGTTTTCTGAATCCCAGGGTTTCCACGAGTCGTCATCGGATTCCCTAAGAGAGACGCTCCCTGCATCTGATCTGTGTGCCGCTCGCCTCCCATGGCCCGATGCACCTAACACCAGGCTTTGAGGTTTCCTTGCGGTGCTGTTTGTCTGCTGCCACTCCTCCCCTTTTTATACCGGGGTTTGTTTACTGGTGTTGCCTGTGGCTTTGCTCCCTGTGGTGCGTTCACCGCACATGGGGACTGTTGTTCCCTTCTCTGGCAGGGTGGCCACTCCCCCGCTGGGTCACGTTATCGTCCATTGGATTTCCTTCTAAGGGGATTCATGGACATGCGGGTGTGGGGTGTCCCATCTGGGGTCTGGGACATTTTGGACATGTGGGTGCGGGGTTCTGGAGGACTTAACGCAATAGGTTTCCAAATGTTTCCACCTCAAGATTAATGTTTACACTCATGCTGTTTTATGGTATAGCAAATTGTTATGTGTTATGTGTTTTTGCCTTGTCATTTTACTGTGGATTACAGCGTGAGCAGCTATGGAATACCGGGTGGTTCTGTAGTTTTAAGATTTAGTGAGTGTTGTTCACAGTCAGAGCATGTGAGTGTGTGTATTCTTAAACTGTTGGTTACAGTTGTGTGAGATGACAGAACACCGGGCGGGTTCTGTAATTGATGTGGCTGTTGGCTACAGTCAGGTGGGGCTAAGAGTAAAGCATTTTAACTGTGGATTACAGTATGGTCTGCTACAGAGTTCCGGCCGGGTTCTGTAGTGTGGTGTGACTGCTGGTTACAGTCAGGGTGTGTGAGTGTGGTGCATTGTTACACTGTTGGTTACAGTTGTGGTTGGCTGCTGAATGCCGGGTGGGTTTGTAGCTGGTGACTGTTGGTTACAGTCTGGGTGTATTAATTGTAGAGCATTATTTTACTGTGGATTACAGTGTGAGCGGCTATGGAATACCCTGTGGGTTCTGTAGTCTGGTGTGACTGTTGGTTACAGACAGGGCTTATTGAATGCAGAGGGTTCTGGTCAGACGTCAAGTGCAGGTCATGGACTTGTTGGGCTGTTAGTTGCTAGGCATTTCTCATGTTCCGAGGTGAGCCCGCTTACTGGTTGAATTATGGGGTTGCACTAACTTCTAGGGGTTACCCTAACTTCTTTGTGTGTGTCACTTTTGTTGTAAGGAAGGAGTGGAGTGAGTGGTAGCGAGTTTCCTTTGCTTTCTCTATAGTGCGTTGCCTGTAGTTTGTGCGGGTGAGCACACTTTCCTTCCCATGTGTATTCCATTTTCATGTGGTTTTTGGGTGTTGTTGCATCTAATTTCTTAGGTGGGTGTTGTTTGAGTATTGGCCCGTGTACCCATCTGGATTAGTTGTGCTATTGTTTTCTTATTTGATCTGTGTGCTGTCTACACATAGGATTTTGTGAAGAGCTTTGTTGTTGGTGGGTTTCCTTTAGGTACTAGAGGGAAAGGTGCTGTAATGTGAGTTATGGGTCGTGATGTCATGGACAGCAAGGTGTGTGGAATGTAGCTATGTCACTTGGAGTGTTGATGTGTGAGTGGCTCTGAGGATTCCTGGTGTGTCAGTTAAAACTGGAAGCTGGCTGGATGGGATGTGCCAGTGTCTCTGTACCAAGTAACATATTTGGAATAAACTTACCAATTAATCTTACCTTCTGACTCCTGTGTGGACACAAAGAACCGCACTGCCCCAGAATACCGCCCTTCTGAAGCGATCATGATACTGCAGAGGAAGCTTCACTGATGATTTTTCCAGATCTTCTAACTCTCCTTGTGCAACCCTATATTTTACCAAGTCTATGCACTGACTTGCCAATCAGTTGAGGAATGTGAAGGTTATGAACTTAGATATTACAACGACCCAATTTCTGACTGCCTGCAAAACTTCAATGCAGTGCTGCATTTCCGCATTACATTTAAATCTCTTTGTCTTTCACCGGGTGTTATTGTATCCTATGTTGCAGAGGAGGACCACTTCCATTTCCACTTAAGTACAGGTTGGCCCCTTTGTGTAAATGTTAACTTTTTTTTGCCACGTGGTGGGAAAACAAAGTCTAAAAAATAGGCATTAGCGTCTTTACTCTTCACTTTTCCACTACGGTTGTGTACATGTTTAAATGACTCCGGTAATTAGCGATTGTAGCATGCACAATAGATTCCCATAAAATCTGCCTGCTTTTACCCGGCTCAAAAGGCAGCCGCATTCGAAAGGCATCCATTGGCATAACACTAGCTTAACAGTAGATGCTGGTGTTAAACTATGCGTTGTTTTAACCGGCGAAAGGTCTTATTTTCTGCATTTTGTTGCCGGCATACCCGTACATCAGATTTGACCAAAATACTGAAAATCTACTGAGGAACCATTTAGTATAGACTCCTCACTTTTTAATATTATTTTTGGGAGCTTCTTAAAATAAAGTTTTTTTGCAGAATGTTGTGATGTCTCATACCAGCAAAGGTTGCAGTTCAATTCACTCACGCTCCACACAGTTTCTATTACAAGTAAAAGTCAAAACAATGTTAACATCAATGACATGAGATAAAAGGCATTTGACAAGAAGCAGTTTATGCATTCTCCCAAGATGAAATAATCACAAACAGTACAGATGAAAGATATATTTTGGTTTTATCTGTTGGTGGTTTCTTCCTCCACATCAAAGCACACAAATGCACGTAAAACCAGGGGACAATTAATCTTGAGGGAAGTAATTTTGGAAAGCAATCAATATTTAAAATCTTTTTAATCACAAGTGCTCCTTTTAATCATTCCAACTACATTTAGACGTTGAAAAATCACAGCTATCACAAAATCAACATTTTCACTAAATCTCTATTTTTCAATGTTTCAAGTATACATTAATTTTGAAAGATGTTGAGAGGCAACGATTACTGTAAGTTTTACAGAAAAGTAATAACAATTTACAAGGGTACAGACTTTATTGGTCACATTTTCATATAATACACATTGTCGGATAACATTGATACTGAAAGGATCAAGTGGTAGCATATGAGGTGGTGAGGATGACTGTGCTTAGTGTGAGTGACAGAGGTGGGGCACACAAGCCGGGGCAAAATGGGATGTAGTGAAAGCAGAAAAACACTGGGCTGGGATGTAGAGCCTTCGTCATTCTGGTGGAACACCCTTCCTGGCAAGGTTCAAACTGAGTGGTGGCAGTTGGTGAGCAAGTGCAAGTGAATCTAGGTCACATGGCCTAAGCACCACCCACCTGTCAATCACTGCTAATCTGTTGGTGCCGTCTTGTTTTGCCACCCTTTTTCCCCTGCCAGCCTCTTTTCCTGTCCAGTTGGTGAGCAAGTGCATCAGGGTCACCTAACCTAAGCCCCACCCACCTTCTTAGCCATGCCTCTTCCTTTCTGATTTTAACTCTTAGATTAAGGGCATCTCTTGCCGAAGTGTCTGAAGTGAAGGGCATATGACGAAAGGGTCAATTCCTGTTTGGTTTTGTTCAGACCGGGAGGACCCAGGACCAGAACCCTGCCACTCTAACATCAGGCAAGCTACTTGAATATGTGTTTCACCCGTCTCTCCCAACAGCCCATTCCTACCATCACCACCCATTGCATCTTACGTTGCTCACCAGTAACATCATGGAACTGCATTGCATCAACCTCAGCCATACCACCATTCACCCCATCACCACTCCATCATCCAACATTACACACAAATTAATGCTTGCCAATGTCATCCCACCAATCAACCATGCAGCTGGCATCGCCAACCTCATCACCACACATTACTTGGATGCCATCTTCAATACTGGGACCTGGATGACATCCACCGCTAACCACACCCTAAATGTCCTCAGTCTCAATGACTACAGAATTGTACGATGAGACTGGTGGCTGCCACGCTATTATTCACAAGGCATCATGGCCATGCACCCAACTGAATGTCGCCACCATTGGCTCTTCTGAAAACCTATCCTGTCACTTCCTGCTCTCCCCGATGGACACAATCACTTTTCATCTCATTCACAGACCACCCAAGCACAACACCTGCTTCATTGAAGACTTCACATACTTGGTTACAACCATGTCTCTCACACAGGCCAACAACATCTTCCTCTGCGACTTCAACATCCCATGGCATCCCAGAAACCAAGTCAGTGAAGGAAGATCTCCACTGCCTACTTGACCCACTAAACCTCACAAAGCACACAAAAGGACCAACTCACAGGAAAAGTAATATCCTCAACTTCATCATCACCACACTGCCCACCCTCCATCACAGCTCTCCTATTCCACTCGACTGGTCAGACCATCTGGCAATCCCCTTTGAGATTAGTCACTCCACACCTCTCAAGCAAACCCATTGCAATCCAAGCAATCAAGCCTTCAGATCGTGAAAGAACTTGCCAGTGGAGGCTCTCACAGAAGACCTCACCAAACTCAACCTCACATGGGCTGATGTACCTCTGATTAATCAGGACTGCAATTCTCTTCTCCAAGAACTCAACACCACCCTCACAAACAGCATTAACCACCATGCCCCAGTGAAACAGCACACCCTCAAGCCTAAACCTTCAGCACACTGGTTCACTCAAGAACTAACCTCAACAAATAACAAATAAGCCATAAGAAAAAAGAAAAGAATTGGCGAATATCCTGTTGCAGATCCGACCTCACCCTGCTCAAGGAACTCCATGCAACATGCAGGCTATTGATCAACACTACCAAGGCCAACTAATACCAAAACACCATAGGTAAGGACTTCAATGAAAGCAAAGCCCTTTAAAAAGCCATCAAGCACTGCATCAACCCGCTGCATGACCCACTGATAGCAAACTTCCCTGAAAAATCCAACACCATCAACTCTTTCTTCATCAACAAATTCAACATGATTCGCCAATACACAGGGCTTCATTCTGAGTTTGGCAGCAACCCGTCGGTGGTACCTCAAGAATTCCACCATCAAAGACATCCACAGGCTCAATGCCTGCCTCATATTGATTCAGTCCTGGATGTCCAGTGCTTACCTAAAGCTCAACCGCTCCAAGACTGAATTTCTACTGCTGTCCAACAACACCAAACACCCTGACATCCAACCTGGCTCTTTGCTGTGAACCTCGATGAATTCACAACCCAGCTGGCTACTTGACCTTCACTTCTTCACTTACATCCTGCGCACAGCTGTTTGCGTGCTCTCCGCGCGCATACCTCACTGGAATCAGCTGTTTTCACCGACTTTGGACACAACCTACAGCTGGGCACCAAATCAGGGTAAGCCGCGTGCTTCCTCTACTGCCACTGGCTTCTGCATCGATCTGAACTAATGTAACCACATTGCCTGAATTTTTGTGCATTCTCTGCATTCACCGCATTCAAAATGCAGCCGTTCACGCACAGAAGCATGTGTGCTGAAACCCGTGTTTTAATCTGCTTTTGTGCTGTGTGTGGTGATATTCAGCCCACTATGAGTGTCTTAGTCCCATATTCATGTAGCCCTCATCCCTTCAAAGATGGCTACTTGTTTTTTCGATGTCACTTGTTTAGCCTGCCCGGTCCCAATCCATTGGCTACCTTGTTCTATTTCATCCAATCGGTGGGACTGGGAGGTGGGAGCCGGCCCACTGCCTCAAAGGCCCACTTCTAAGGCCCCTGTCTGCTCCCTGTCCGCTTTAGGGACAATTCTCACCCCCCTCTGTTCCCCCGTGTTGCTCCTCAGTGCCTCCACCCCCTCTGTTCCCCTGTGTGTCGCCTCATTGTCCCAGCCCCCTCTGTTCCCCGTGTTGATCCTCAGTTCCACCCAACCTCCCTGTTCCCCCCGTGTTGCTCCTCAGTGCCCACCACCCCTCTGTTCCCCCATGTTGCTCCTCAGTGCCCCGCACCCCCTCTGTTCCCCTGTGTTGCTCCTCAGTGCACTCCACCCCCTCTGTACCCCCATTTTGCTCCTCAGTTCCCCTCAAATCTCTCTGTTCCTCTGTGTTGCTCCTCAGTGCCCCCACCACCTCTGTTTCCCCATGCTGCTCCTCAGTGCCCCCCACCCCCTCTGTTCCCCGTGTTGCTCCTCTGTGCCCCGTGTTGCTCCTCTGTGCCCCACCCCCCTCTGTTCCCCTGTGTTGCTCATCAGCACCCTCCAGCCCCCCTCTGTTCCCCCGTGTTGCTCCTCAGTGCCCCCACCCCTTCTGTTCCCCCGTGTTGCTCCTCAGTGCCCCCCATGCCCCTCTGTTCCCCTGTGTTGCTCCTCAGTGCCCCCTCCCCCTCTGTTCCCCCTTGTTGCTCCACAGTGCCCCCACCCCTTCTGTTCCCCCGTGTTGCTCCCCGGTGCCCCAGCCCCCTCTGTTCCCCTGTGTTGCTCCTCAGTGCCCCCAACCCCTATGTTCCCCCATGCTGCTCCTCAGTGCCCCCCACCCCCCTTTGTTCCCTCGGTGTTGCTCCTCAGTGCCCCACCCCCTCTGTTCCCCTGTGTTGCTCATCAGCACCCCCCACCCCCTCTGTTCCCTGTGTTGCTCCTCAGTGCACCTCACTCCCCTCTGTTCCCCCTTTGTTGCTCATCAGTGCCCCCCACCTTCCCTCTGTTCCCCCATGTTGTTCCACAGTGCCCAGCACCCCCTTCTATTCCCCTGTGATGTCTATGTGCCCCCCTTCCTTCCCCTCTGGTCCCCTGTGATGTCCGTGTGCCTCCCCTCCCACCCTCCTGGTCCCCTGTTGGCTTGAGATGTTCTGCCGACTCGTATTCCCTCTTCTTGCTGTCCAACCTTCTCCCCTCTCCCCTCCCCTCATTGTAATCCTTAGCACTTACGCTTTTCAGATATGTCACCTGACCAATTTGTTAGCTACTTGTTTGTCTCCCCCTCCCGTTTGTTTTTCTCCTCCCTCACCCCCTCCAGCACTATCTGAAATGTCATCAGGCCTAGTATGGTAATCGCTTCTTTTGTTCTTCTCCTTCTCCCTCTACTTCAACCCATGTTCCCTCCCTGCGTTGAAGCGCTTTGAAAAACCATGTGTATAGGTGCTATATAAATAAACAATCAATCAATCAATCCCTTGGGTTCAACATCGACAGACACCTCACGTTCATACAACACATAGCAAAGAAGACACAAACGGCCTGATAGCAAATTTCTCTACTGTGAAAAACTGAGCCCTTCATTCCAAAAAACAACTTCAGATCTGCTGTCCAAACTTTAGTCCTTTTGCACCTGGATGGTGGTAATGCACTTTTGGAAGGCCTTCGTGCGACTACCCTGGCACCCATGAATTGTATGCTATATGCTGCAGCAAGACTCATTAAAGAACTGTGCAAATTTAATCACATCACCCCAATCGTCATCCAACTGCACTGTCTCCTACTTCAGGCCGTATCATCTTCAAATCCTGTTGCATCATCTACAAGGCTATCATCCTGAAGTACCTAAGCTACCTCACTGAGAATCTCAGCATTTCCAGAAGCCTACGATCCACCAAAAATAGGGGAAATGCAGACTTCAATTAAGACTATGCAGGAAGGAAAGACCCAGAAGACAGGCCTTTGCCGTCTATGGTCCAAGACTCTGGAACCTCCTCCCCTTAAACATCAGACTTGCTCCATCACTTCTACAGCTCAGGAAAGAAAATGTTTCTCTTCAAGGAAAGGATCCTCTTAAACACCTAGGTCCACACACTGTGCACCCCCCACCCTACATGGGACTCTGTGATCTGCTCCCCAATGTCTCCCCCTGGTTGTTTGTAGATCTCTTTTCTATGCTTCCTTCTCTGTGTTCTTCCCCCTATGATTGTAAAGTGCTCCATTGCTTCCCAAAGCTAGGTCCGTGCTCAATAAATACAATAATAATAGTAATAAAAATAATAATAATAATAATAATAATAATAATCATAATCATAATAAATAATAATGATTGCAGTGAAGCCCTGAATCTTCATGCAGTAGTTTTATGTAATCACATTGAAGTGGTTTTGGTCAGTCAAAGTTCATGTTCATGGTTACAGAGAAAGATGGGAAACCATTGAGGGCAAAGGGGGAACAATAACTTGTAGGATTTTGCAGGTGCAGGTAGGCTCTTTTAACCAAGACTCTGGAATTCTACAGAATCGAGTATTCCTGCTTTAGTCACTTGTTAGGTGCCTGTGGGTACTGATGGAGTGCAATATAACCCTGCTGTTCTGGTATGTTGGAACTTGTAGCAGAGACCTCTACTAGTCTGTTGGAGATGCAAGTGTCCAAGCAAAGACCTTTATTGCCTTAGCAGTAACCCTTCCACAGGACTTGAGTGTAAACGCAGGCTGATCTATTCTTAGTCAGAACAAAGTGTGGCACTTACAGTATAGATCACTCTTGGCACATCCGTGCCATTAAACCACCTCCCCAGGCAGTGGCTAAAGATTCCAGTAATTGCACTGTAGTCTTCATTAAGAACTTCATACGTTTCCAGGAACAGCTCCTGTATGCTTGGGTTAGGGCAAGGGTGTTCTGCCCACGCTCTCATGGTCCTTTGCCCTGGTGGGGTGAAAAGGCAGCCCCAGAGTGACAGAGATGGAGAGGCCATGCTAGCCCCCTACTGTGAGAGTGAAGCTGGCTAATGTGGAGTTCCATTGAAATATAAAAGCCAGGACAAAACAGTGATTTCCGACATACAGTCTCGTGAAATGGAAAGAAATGGGCTTTGTCAATTTCACAAAAATGGGCAGGTGCACCAGTGAAAGGGAATCTACCTGAGAGCTTAAAACTGCTAGATAGGCCCAATGAATGGGAAATAACATGTGGTGCTCCAGATGCCGACTTCGTGTAAACTGGGACAAGGCACCTTTTAACAGATTCGAAACTGCAACAGTACACATGGGAAAAGATACATTGAAATAAAATAAAAAGGAGAAATTGTGCCTTACAGTTAAAAGGTGAAGTCAAGTGACATATTCCGGGGAAAGACATTTAACTTTTCACAAATAAACTAACATTCAAATGGAAAGGCTTACTTGTTAGAGAAGTGAACAAGAATTTTCTATGTAACTGTGGCCTATGCGTGAATAATACCTAAAGTGAATTTATATCTGTCCAACCCATATGTAAAGAAAGATTGTATTATAAACAATATTCCAATATATAATGCTGAATGTTACATGTAAGCACATCTTGTCGATTTAAAGCTGTATTTTCTGAAGTATAGATGCATCTGGTGTTTTCCCCACTGAACTGAAAGGTCTGTGCCATTGAAAATTTGAACTCCAGACCTGTGGGCTGGGCCCCCCAGGAAACGCAGGCCTGGTTCAGTAAGAAATACAAAGAAATAACTGAGAATTAGATCAAAAGTGTGGGATCTGTAGATAACACAGCCAGCAGAGATGACCCCATTAGCTGTGCATTAGTGGGCAACAGAAATGACCTTTTCCTTTTCCTTTTCCGACCTCTAGAAATGGCTTCAAAGTCACTAATGGATGATAAAACATTGTGTATGAAACAGACCTTGCTGATAAACAGATGTTCGTGTCAGGTCACAAGAACAGAAATTAATCTTTAAAAATGTTTGGGGCTAGTGTAAAGATGAGGGGCACATGTGATGCCTTGCCATATGATTAACATTGGGTCACCTTTTCTTTAATTAAAAGAGATGCATATGTCCCAGTGAGCTCATTCTGGGCCCATATTAAAGAGGACAAAAAGCCTGTCGGTATCATGTAAATATGAATCCAGTGTGATGTATACAAGTTGAGTTATAAAGAAAATTATGATTCTGGTCTTCTCATAATTCTGAGGAAATGGAATGTTGGTGTGGTGATAGGTTATGGAAGTACGGTTTGAATCATGAAGGGTCAGATTTGTGACTATTTCGGCTCAGGAGTAAATTGATAAAAATGGTAGCTCACCCAAGGAAGAGCGTGCCGAAATATGATTAGTATTTTCCGACTCGCCATAAAATATAGAACTCAAATATATATATGTGCCTATAGTTATCTGAAAAATTTGGGTAGCTGCCATATTGTTAGATTTTTAAGGACACTGAAGAAGGTAAACCCACTTGTAATTTTGGGATGATTAGTCTTTCTCCTCCCTCAGCCTCTATCATCTACCCTCCCAAGTCCTCGTCCTATCAGCCAGCAGTGGGCATAGTGGAGGAGATGGAGGGAGAGAGCTGGACAATCAGTAGCGTGGGAATAATGATAATAGTTGAGTGTCATAAGAGATCAGATTTCAATCTGAGAGGGACTTTTCTTTGCCTTTTTGACTCTTGGGAACTTTTTTGGGACTTTTGATCTTTCTCTTGACTTTCCCATTCTATTGCTGAAAGTAGTCTACTTCTGGACTAGGCCAGGAACAACAAGCAGAGAGAGAGGGAGAGCTCCAAAGGCTTGAAACATTGTGTGGGAGACAGAGAGTGAGAAATCTAGAAGCTAGCTGTGCCTGCCATTTGAAGAGCCAGTAGAAGTCTGTGTGCTGGGTACGAAACTCGGTGCAGACATATTATAGCACAAACAATAGTTCAATAACCCCAGTATGAGTACAGAAAGAATTGCCATTTTGTAATTATGGAGGAGACACAGCTACACAGCTCTTAGGGCTCCATGAAAGGTCTTGACGAGGCCCAGATCATTAAGACAGGATGGGTCTGCATAACCAGTTCTCACGGAAGCAGCCTCTTGTCCCTCCATTGTTGCAATAACTTAGTATAACTCGGAAAAATGCACCCCGCAAGGACGTGGGACAATACCAGGCTCCTTGCAATGCCCATTCATCACAGCCAAGCTGCCAGCAGGCCACTAGCCCCCATCCCGCCTACCCAGAGCCAAATTGTAAACCCACTAGCCATAAAAGATCTAAGCATGAGGGACTGTTTCACCTTGTAACATAAATACATCATTTGTAATGCAAGGTACAGGGAGGGATAAATTATAGATCAAAATGAGGTTGGAAGCCTTGGGGGCGAGAGGAATGGTATCAACAGAGCACAGAATGTGTGGGTCACTGTGACTGTATTTCTTCCTCCCTTCCCCCTGGCACCAGCCACGAGCCGCCCAGGTGCATGCCATAGTGATGTAGTAGTAGGCTTAGCATATAATCACTGTTTTTACAATGTAACTTATGAGAGACCTGACCTTCACTCCGTGGAGGGATGAGCTCAACTGACCCATGCGGGAACTGACAGACAGCAGAGAAGAGAACCAATTGTAGCCTGGCATCCCCTATGGAGCAAGCCCATTTATATAGTGCCACCAATCAACAAGGCCAGTTTTTATTGTATACATGTGGCGCGTGTGCCCTTAAACCCTTGATTGTAATAACTGGAACCAGAACATTCTCAAGCAACAGAGTCCTTTGCTGATATTTTGTATTCTGTACAATTAAACCTTGTTATCCTTGTAAGCTATCTCTTTGCCTATTTCCCTAGAGGGTTGTATTTACTCTGGCATGCGCGTTAACAGGGACTTGCCTACAGTGTCTTGTGTGCGCTCAGTTTCAGACAAGTTCTCTCACACACATAGCTCCCCTACAGAAAAGGGGAATGACACTGCCTTGGTCAGAATTTGTAAGTCAATTTCATTGGGCCAGTGATTTTCTCCTCTAGAGGTAACAAGTACATGTTGACTGTGACATGTTTGTTAACCAAGTGGGTAGAATGACTTCCAGCGCCCGAATTGTAAGGCGGAGACAGCCGCCGCACTAATGATCAACCATGTCTTCTCTCATTTCGGCCTTCCCTAAAGGGTTGAGTCGGACTGAGGAAGTCATTTTACCAGGTGGGTGAACACCAAGATGTGGGAGATACTGGGGGTAAAAAGAAAACTCCACATTGCCTACCGCCAAGCCTCGGGTGGGGGAGTTGAGAGGTACAATAAAACAACTGTGGGCATCTTGAAGAAATTTGTGGAAGACTCTGGATCTATTTGGGACATCTGACTACCGCTTGCCATTAGGTCCATGCCATCTTCTGCAACCAAAATCTCTCCATTTGAGCTCACGACTGGACGTAAAGTGGTGCTACCTCAGCATCTGCTCTACAGAACTCAAGAGCAGACCCTCATCAACTCGTCCAGTACCCATGAGTAAATTGAGAATTTATAGAAACACCTTCAGCATGCTTTTGCTTACACTCAGCGCAATTTAGAAAAGTCGGCAGGAGGAATGAAAGTCTACTACGACTTAAAGACTACCAAGAAGGAGCAGGAAGTAGGAGCCAGGGTCTACCTGTACAATTTCCAAAGGAACCAGACCAAGGAGCGGAAGTTCCTCCCCTCTTGGAGCGGTGCCTTTGAAATTGTCGATACAATCTCTCCTGTCACCTATAAGATCTGCATCCGTAAAGGAGAACATACGGAAGAGAAATGACTGATTGAAGTACCCAGTGAGGGTAGAGCCCAGGAACCATCTGAAGATGAAAGAAAAGGATGGCAAACCAGATGTAGAATATCGCACAATAACAGGAGTAAAGGAAATGATACTCACAAAGAATGTATAAAAACCAGGAGGAAAAAAAATAATATCTGTAGAAATGTTCATGTATGGGAAATAAATGTCAATGCGCTATGTGATGTTTTGTTTTTCAAGTTGTATGCCTATTTATTGGGGGTAAGAAGTACTGTATAATATACTTAACCTCTATTTTACTCTCTGCAGACGCAATAACTCATTTCCTTCACAGCCTGAGGTTAGAAGTTCCAAAAAGGGAGGGGTTCCAGGACCAAACCCCAAAATCCAATCAGAGTGGAGCGCAGACCAGAGCACTACTCCCTCACGACAAGAAAAGAGCAGACGTGCTCCAACAAGGAAATTCATGGAATGGGCCAAAGCAAAAAGAAAATAATAGCCCCACCCTCCCTTGCTCTTTTCTATGGGACAACTGAGTCAAAGACCCTGGGAGGGACTTATGGGGTGGAACGACAGCCCTGAAGTGACAGAGATGGAGAGGCCATGCTAGGCCCCTATTGTGAGAGTGAAGCTGGCTTATGTGGAGTTCCATTGAAGTATAAAAGCCAGTACAAAACAGTGCTTTCTGGCATAAGGCCTAGTTAAATGGAAAGAAATGGGCATAGTCCATTCCACTAAAATTGACAGTGTGCAAGTGAAAGCTTAAAACTGCTGAATATGCCCAAATTATGGTAAATAACATGTGGTGCTGCAGATGCTGACTTCGTGAAAACTGGGAAAAGGCACCTTTTGAAAGATTATAAACTGCAGCAGTACACATGGGTAAAGATATATTGAAATGCTGTGCCTTTGAAAAATAAAAAAGATGAATTGTCCCTTACATTTAAAAAGTGAAGCCAAGTGACATATTTCAGAGAAAGACACTTATTTTTCACAAATAAACTGACATTCAAATTGAAAGGCTTACTTGGAGAAGTGAACACGAAATTTCTATGTAGATCATTCGGAAACATCAAGGCCTAAAAATGACTACTGTATTCCCTTGTGCCCTTCCCGCCTTGATGCGCTTTGAAGCATTCCACTTGTGTATGAGTGCTGTATAAATAGACAATTACAATTACAACTGTGGCCTATGTGCGAATAATACCTAAAGTGAACTTATATCCGTCCAAACTGTATGTAAAGAAAGATTGTATTATAAACAACACGCCCAAATATAATGCTAAATGTTACATGTAAGCACATCTTGTTGTTTTAAATCTGTATTTTCTGAAGTATGGATGCAGCTGGTGTTTTCCCTACTTAACTGAAAGGTTTGTGCCTTTGAAAATGTGAACTCAAGACCTGTGGGCTGGGCCCCCCAGGAAAAGCAGACTGGGTTCAGTTAGACATGTAAAGAAATAGCAGATAATTAGATGCAAATTGTGAGAGCTATAGATAATACAGCCAGCAGAGATTACCTTTAAGGTCAGGTCTCCCCATTAGCTGTGCATTAGTTGCCAAAAGAAATTACCTTTTCAGGGCTGACTCGACCTCTAGAAATGGGCCTTAATGGATGATAAAACATTAGGTATTAAGCAGATGTTCGTGTCAGGTCACAAGAACACAAATGAATCTTAAAACTAGGTTGCTGCTAGTGTAAAGATGAGGGGCACATGTGATGCCTTGCCATATGATTAAGATTGTGCCACCTTTTCTTTAATTAAAAGAGAATCATAGGTCTCAGTGACCTCATCATGGACTCATATTAAAGGGGATAAGAAGCCTGTCTCGTGTAAATATGAATCCTGCGTGATGTATACAAGTTGAGTTATAAAGACAATTATGATTCCGGCCTTCCCATAATTCTGAGGGAATGGAAAATTGGTGTGGTAATAGGTCATGGAAGTAAGGTTTGAAACCTGGAGGGTCAGATTTATGACTAACTCAGCTCAGGAGTAAATCAATAAAAATGGTAGCTCCTCCCAGGAAAGGCGTGCCGAGATATGATTAGTATTTTCTGACTCACCATAAAATATAGAACTCAAATATATATATGTGCCTATAGTTATCTGAACAATTAGGGTAACTGCCATGTTGTTAGATTTTTAAGGACATTGAAGAAGTTAAACTCACTTGTTATTTTGGGATGATGAATCTTTCTCCTCCCTCAGCCTCCATCATCCACATTCCCAACTTCTTGTCCGATCAGCAGGCAGTGGGTGTATTGGGGAGAGGGAGGGAGAGAGCTGGCCAACTCTTAGCGTGGGAATTATGATAATAATGGAGTGTCACCAGCCCTCTAAGAGATCAGTTTTCAATCTAAGAGGGACTTTTCTTTGCCTTTTTGACTCTTGGGAACTTTCTTTTGACTTTTGATCTTTCCCTTGAATTTCCCACTGTATTGTTGGAGGTAGTCTACTTCTGGGCAATCCTGCAGGGCCGCTCAAAGCGAGGCAGGGTAACTGCTGGTACCATCCGGCAAGCCTGGGAGAGGGGCAGCTGCCTTCCCCCTAAGCCTGCTCTCCTCTCCCCCACAACACAGAGACACGCGGTCTCTCCTCACTACAAAGTACAAGAAGGGTGAGGTGTGAACAATCACCTCACCCTTCCACATAGCCACAGGGTGCTAAGCACCCAGAGGAAACCAGCAATCAGGTAGGAAGGAATACAAAGACCTGCCACCCCTGGAGGCCAGACAGTCGGCTACAGCCGTCCTGGGGGTTGGGCCTCAGCCCCCACAGCTACACATCAAAGACCCAGGATTACCCCTGGGTCTTATATATGGAGCTGCACAGTTCACAAAAAATACAAGCTGTTTGTGGACCCTGAACAGGGACCCAAACAGTCAGGAGGTTTGCTGTTCACTCAGCGTCTTCCACTCTCTTTCTTCTTTTCCAAAAGCCCTCCCACCCTAGAAAAGAAGGGAGAAGAACAAGGAAGAGAAAAACAGGACACTGTACGGTGGCCACAACAAGTCATGGGACAGGAAGGCGGCACGGGCCAGAGGGGGTAACCTCAGGACCCAGTGCCCAAAAGTATGATGATATTAGGATATGCGATTATTGTTATTGTTTCCATAACCATATCTGTAACAATATAATCCTAAGGCCTTTTATTGCCAACACTTGCCAAACGTGTGGTCTAACGTTTCTCTGAGGAGGGAAAGGGTTATTTTCGGCAGCTCACAACCACTGTCACGAAAAGCACTAAGGTAAGTTGTGTTCATATGGGTCCAGCAGTTATGGACTCTTGCAAGGAACAACTAGCAGAGAGACAGGGAGAGCTCCAAAGGCCTTACACATTGAATGGGAGACAGAGACTGTGAAATCTAGAAGCTATCTGTGCCGTTTGAGGAGCCAGAGGAAGTCTGAGTGCTGGGGACTCCCATTGACCGAAGCCTTTCACCAGATCTGTGCTGTCCTCAGAGGAGTCCTGCTATGTTCCCTGGATGCCCCATAACCACGGCCTCCCATGTAAATAGATTGATCCAAATGCCAAATAAAGTGTGGGTGGGAATCTGCAGGTTTCATTCTCCATCTTGCATAGCAGGTAGGGGGTGGAACTGGGGAGACCCTTGGCACATTTTATTAAATCTAACTCAAATTAATTCCACTATAGAAAATCGCCCTATTCATTTAAATTGAGTTGTGTTGGGAACTGCTTGCCTTAATCCTTTAAATTAAATTCTGGGGAGGGGGTGAAACAGTGTAGATCTGTAGCACATTGAATTGAAGTTAAATCAATTAATTCCCATAGAGAAAATCAAGGGATGAGTGTTGTTAGAGTTCAAAACTAACAACATTTATGCCCAGTGGGTTAGAGCCGGTATAGTCAATTAAGTACTTGGGTGACTCTACCTTTCTGAAACCCCTATCTTCTGTACAGAAGGGGGTTGTCCATAATCTCAAAATCAGTAACCCTAAAACTCTGCCATTCCATTGAACATAATATGTCCAAAACGAAATTTCCCATTTATTTGCTTGCCTCCCAAATCAGAATCCCAAGGTGCTGCATTTTATTCCAATAAAAAGGCCAAATATATTTTCCCATTGAGTTAATTTGCCAAACATTGAGGCTCATTACAATACCGGTGGTAGCTGTGCCGGTATAACATGCACGGCTGCTGCCGGTATCATTTTATTTCCGGGGCCCGCAAATGGGTAATTACTGAATTACTGGGTCATTATGCCCCGGCGGACCCGGTAATTTCCATTTGCGGGCGCCGGAAAAAAATGCTCCCCATTCTCATTGAGCCCCTAATGCCCCTAAGGCTCAATGGGAATGGGGAGGTCGAATGCACCGGTAACATGGTGCCGGTGCATCCGACATGCTCTGCCCGTGGGTGCCGGTACGCCCGCCAGTTCAGACCAGGAGGGCGGAAAGGCACACGCGAGCAGAACTCGTAGTTTGCCAGTCCAGTAACAACGGTACCGGTAAGCTTGCCGGTACCGTTGTTACCGGACTGGCAAACTTATAATGAGGCCCATTGCCTTTGACTAAAAAACCAAAACAATGTTTCCATTGTATTTCCAGTCCCTGTACCTTGCCTTCAAACCAGACGGGTCATATCTAATTGATGCCCTGGTCGGGGGTTGCTGGGAGAAAAGAGCTTGATAACGGATTAAACAATCACTGTGTGAGTCATATTGTTTGGTGGGTGAAATTGCAAGAAATATGATGCAAAGTGATGACTGTCCATCTCTAAATTTTACCTGTGTGTTGTAGTATCTGCAAATCCATTAGAAATAGGTGTCAGTCAGTTGGTGCAAGTAAGTTGAAATTGTGATATTGTGTAGTGCCACAGCGTTGGTGGCTAATGTTTCGGTTGTTCAATTATTCTTTGTCAGACCTTAAATAAATATATATCCTTACTATACACCGGCCCGGTTCCTAGCTCATTGGTGGTACAGAAGGTATTTGCTGGATCGTACGAGATGGGTTGGAGGCCCCACTAAAGGTGAATCTGCATAAGCGCTTTGGTGCATGCCACCTTGCCTGAGGGGGGAAAGGAACTCCCTGAGTTGAGAGTAACCGCCTAACAAATCGTGACGCCCTCACCCTGGAGATGTCATGGCTTCCTGTAAGGTATGTGAGGTCCTGTCTTCAGGTCTATTATAGTCTGTTCCAGTGCCAGGAAAAAAGAGAAAGGAGGTCCCAGAAGCATACGGTCCACTCTCAATTTAGGTGAGAAAGTGTAAATGTTGTCTCTGATTGTTCCTAACTCTTATTGGAGTTTTAAGGGTGAGCTAATCTTGGAAGGCTGCTCCAGCTGTGAAACTCTCCCTCCATCTGCTACATACATGGCTATTTGTTCAGACACAGAGCTCCTTGGCTCGCTCCACTGGGTAAAAGTCTGCACGTAGTGTGAAAAGTGTATTTGGGAAACTCCGCAGAGTTGAAATTCTGCCCATCCAAAGACAGTAGGAACCTCTTTTACCCTGACACACTGTTCCTGTGGATGTCGATAGAAATACACTGACTTTCAGCTTCTATTTAATAATGTGTGTACTCAAAAGTAGGAAAACAATAGCTCTTATCTTTACACATAACTCCAATAAAACATTAAGGGCCTAATTTACAAACATTATTTCCATGGGACTTTCCCATGTTAAAGCATTTTTCTAAACAGGCCCCAAGTCTCTTGAAAGCATGCAACCACAAACTGTTTTACCAGCGAAGTGCAATTTTAATGCAGGGATATTGAAATATTATTGAAAACTTGTACTTAAGGTCTTTACATTAAAATATGCACGTTAGCAGGTAGATAGCCCACCCCTCGCATGGCATGGAACCCAGAGTCAGCTGCTTGTCTTATGCTGACCCCTTGGCACGTTTAAACATCGCCTAGTTCACCAGATCTGTGGTGCAGAGATCTTGCATATCAAGCCACTGAACTCAGTTAAATGACTCAATGGAACCCATGAAACCCCGGGATGAGACCAGGTTGGGTTTTCAAGGTGCCACAAAAGGGAAAGCATCCAGCCTGGCTTATAACACACACAGCACACACCACGCTTTTCTATTCAGTGCAGGAAATACATTTGGCTTTTTAGACCATGACAACAGGATGCCACCGAAAATAGCTTGTGGAGCAGTTAAAGGCAACGACAGAATAGCCTCTCGCTGTAGATTCCCCATTAATTGTGCGTAAATAATACATCTGAAAATGTGCAGTGGGTCCGTTTATTCAGTCCACTGTACATTTTACAGGCAAGTGACACAAGACAAATGTCACAATGTTAAATGTTGTGCCCATTTTATCCAGAAACCAAGCACTTACAACACCTCACTGAGAACAATATTAGAATGGGACCATGTTCAACCTCACAATGATGTCATGAGTATATATGGAGGGTATCAGGTAATATTATCCCCACCAATAATATCACTATATATATGGTCGTGGGGTAAGGCATTGTATTGTACTATGTGCTTGTATTCTATGTTTTAGTGGACATCCACAAGTCCAGAAAGATCAGCCCGTTTGTGGCATGCATGTGGAGTACGAATGTTTTCACACAGGGCAATGTTGATGTTCAAAAGCTATTAGCCATGTATGTGAGGCACACTTTCTCCAGCCCTTTATCAGGCTTTGGCAATAGATGCATGTGGTATAGGTATAGGCAACCAGTAGGATAGCTAGAGAAAAGGGGGAATAAAGTTAAGTTCTCAATAAAATGAGTAAGGAAGAGGGAGTGGTAAGTAAGAAGGGGAAAAAGTAAAGAAAAAGGGTGTGAGCTGAAGATGTTTATGTGGCAAGTAGGGGGGTACAGTGTGCACAATGAGCCCAACTAGTGTGACAGGCAATAAAAAGAAAGTGGCATTGGAAGCTCTAACATATGAGTACGGTGGACACGTGCCCTAGTGCACCAAACAAAGGTGATAACAGATGGGGTGACTTGTCTGATTTCTCATGCGTGCTGTTTAAATATGTGGCATGGTCAGCCAAAAAAAGCGTCTTTTAACAGCTAATATTTCAACATATACTATACACCCATCTCTCCCCATCCCACCCTCATCAAACACGCCTTATCTCTCTACAGCCAGACCCTTTCATTACCAAAAATGTTCACCCATATTGTTGTATGTAGTTTGTTTCTCTCCCACGCTCTGATATGTACTTTCTTTCTTCGCCAACAAACCAGCAAACCACAGGTACCAGATCCAGCTATTCCTGGCATCATTTGTGCTCTATGCTTTCCTGACCCATTACTGTATAATACACCCCCACTCCATTACTAGTATCATTCCACCCTCCACCCTTTGGAATCACATGTCATATTCCCTCTCTTGACACTCACAACAAGCAGCTCATTAGTAACACTGCTGGTGTCAATACATTGGGCCTGATTACGGATCCGGTGGTAGCCCTGCCGGTGCTATCGGCGGGTTACCGTCGAACCCAAAATTAGTTACCGGCGCCCGACTTCCCGAAGCCACCGGGCTATTACAAGTCCAGAGGCTGGGAAGTCAAACGCTGATACATTTGTTAATCCCCATTCCCATAGAGTCCTACAGGAGCAACGGTGCTGGTGCTCCCGTGACAAGTCTGTCTACCATGGCCGCTGCTCCCGGCAGGGTCAAACCTGTCGGGCACAGCGGCTCTGGCAGGCAGACTTGTAGTTTGCCGGTCCGGAAACAAGGGTACCGGAGAGCTTACCGGCACCCTTGTTTCCAGACTGGCAACATTATAATGAGGCCCATTGCCACGTGCATTCTACAAGATTATATTTACAAAAGTGTACACAATTTGTTTTAGAGTCGATGTTCCATGTTTTCCCATTGTAACGTATGGCTAAATCTTTAAAACAAAAAGCCTCGGGTTGAAATCAGCCAACTTGTTAAAATGTATAACAAGGTTGTCACACGATGCCACATACATAAATCACATGCATGATAACCTCTAACAACCACCAACCAACATTTTGGGACTATCTGCTTCTATCTTTGCTTGACACACAATGGCCACCATGCCACATGTGTGCACAGTACACCTGAGTAATCACATGTCATCCTACTATATGCATATCTATCATCACCAATGTTTGCCTAAAATGGTCACACATATACGCCACGCATACAGGTTTTAGCTTCAAAGGCCACTTTTCCGTGACACATCATACCACATAACACAATGGAGGTCATTACAACACCGGCAGTTGCCGTGCCGGTAAAAATGGCAGGCTGCCGCCGGAGTTGTGAATTTTTCCTGGCACCTGGCAATGGGGAATCACCGGGGCATTACAGCCCCATCGGTCCCTGAAGCCAGGCGCTGGAAAATGTCACTCGCCATTCCCATTCGAGTCCCATAGGACTCAATGGGAATGGGGAGGACGGATGCACCGCACTGTGCGCAACATCGCCGGTGTGTCCCTCAAAGTCTGGGGGCGGGTGCCATTCCACCCGCCAGGTCAGGTCAGACCTGGCAGGCGGGAGGGCGGGAGGGCACACGCACACTGAACTCAGAGTGTGCAGGTCCGGTAACAACGGTGTCGGTAGCTTACCAGCACCGTTGTTACCAGAGCCAGCACACTCCTAATGAGGCCCAGTGCATGTATTAGCTACCTCCCTGCATGTCACATTAAATGTTTCATTCTTTTCCGCTCACCTGTCTTACTATCAACATGGCCCTCTTCCTAACTCATTTGACTTATCTCAAATGTAATGTGCTTCCGCTTCTCTTTAGCTATTACAGCGGTTACCTGTTCCTAAACTCAGCCAGACAGATAACCTGCATAACAGCCTCTTTCACTGCCATAAAACAGGCAAATGCACCCAACATTAAAATAGAGAGTAAAAATTATCCCAACAAAAAACAGGAACAAAAGCCTACGCCTTGCTTGCACCAGCACAGCTCTACAGAGATCAATGGTACCAGCAAAACAGGAAGCAGATCTAAAATCATTGTTACCTGGTCTGATAAGGAACTTTAAGGTAAAAATCAATCGTTTAATTTGCAAGGATTACTAGCTGCAAAGACGCAAGATGTACTTTTACTTGCTTATAGTCCCATTGGTATTGGAAACTATATGTTTACTTCCTAAAAAAATCATATTGCTCCCAACTTCACAAAATAGGAAGTAAATCACTTCACTGCAGATCCTATCTGGGTTCCTGGTTATCACCACTTATCAAATGCTAGAGCCTTGATAAAGTGCTAGAGACAGCGCAGAACACGTGCTGGGAAAGCGGCTTTCGCAGTTCATAAGTCGTGTTGTTTATTCTGCTCCTCTGTTCTGTTGTCTTTTGGTCTCGCTCATTTTAGAGTCTTTATACGTGGGAGTTTTAATGACAGGTTTTAGGTGATTCTTGGGCATTGTGGTAGAGTGTCATTATTCAAGCACTTAATAGACCAGATAGATTGGAATAAATAAATAAATTGTATTCAAATATATGGATTCACCTTCAGTCCGGATTCTTAATATCACTGTGATCTTTACTTCTTTGGGTTTGGTCCACAAATTCAGTCTATCAAATATGAATTTTCTTCAAAAGAAACCTTCATCCCAAAGCCCTTCTTCTCTCTCCTCTTCTCCTTTCTGCACCATCTGGTCAGCTGGCTTTGAGCACAGGTTCTGGATGTTCCTCATTCTTGGATCTCTGGCATCAATGGAAGATTTTTATGTTAGTAGCTTTTCCTCTGTTTGAAGGCTTGATTTGGGCATTTCAGCGTTTACCAGAAAAGCACATCTTTTAAGTGTGGCTTTTGGATCATGTAACTCCCAAAATGGGTTGTTTTGCTTTCAATTTTTCATGTTTGCTTATTCCTTAGCACCACTTCAATTCAAGTGTTGTTCACCTTCACTGAGCCTCTTAGATTCAAGTACTCTGTGGGTTTCAGTACCCTTCATATTCCAGAGCTTTGAACATTGTCACCTCTCATATTACAGCACTCTGGATTTCAGCACCTCTCAGGCTCAAGTGCTCTCAAGTGTTCTGAGGCTTTCAGCATCCCTCAGATCTCAGACTAAAGTGTTCTCTAGGTGTCTGCACCTCTTGGATTCAGGTGCTCCCAGGGTTATGAGAGCTATTAAATTCAACTATTCTCAGGTTTGCAGCTGCTCAATTGGGTGAAATGCACCAAGGGTTGTTTCACCTTTCAAGTTTAAGTGCTCTACTAGTTCCAGTACCTGTTCACATTCAAGTGCTCCTAGGGTTTCAGTACCTCTTCAGGATCAAGAATTCTAAGGATTCTCCAATACCTCTCCAATCCCCTGGAGCACCCTCAATGTGTTATCTCATGCTGAGGATTTGGGCCCAGCCTTTAATATCTCCCTCGGGTATATGTGGACCTCTCTCCCATGTGAGATCTCATTGGTGGCTTTGTTATGATTCTAGCTCTCCCTCAAAACTGAGTTTTTGGTCTGCAGGAGGTGATGAAATGGCCCACTGCTTATTTGAATTTTCTCTTGTGACGGGCCTCATGGTGTGGAAGACTGATGTACCCTCTGTTGCCTTTCCCGGGGTAAGATGCTGCAGCAAACCTGGGACTTCGGCGCTCTCTAGAGTTCTCCCATGCATCTCTAATATACATCCGACATTTTCCCTCCTCTTACAGGTAAGACTATGTTGCAGCTTACCTAGTCTTGATGCATCAATGATGGCCTTGCGAACAGATTCTTCGTGCAGAGTTTGTTTGTTTGTTTGTTTATTGATTTAATATGGCACGCAAAACCCAGAGGTAACAGGGTGCAACAGAGAACAGGAAGATAAGATTACATAAAAGCTTAGTTGCAAGATAAGGCACAATTGAGTATAAAGCAGACCATTACATTTCGTAGAGCCTGGTAAAAGGACATATATACATACAGTAAATTACATTTCGGCAGGTCAGTTAATGAATGTACATAAATACAGTTAGGTTGGCTAGGGTCTGTTAGTGTAAGAGGGCACGGTTCAGTCATGGGGATCATTGTATCGTAACCAGGTTAGAGTGTTTCGCCTGAAGCTGTAGTAGGATTGGTCTGTTCTGATATTGAGTGGGAGAGCATTCCAATGTTGGGCTGCATGACAGGGAAGCTACTGCCGCCTGTTTTCTTTTGTCTGAATTTGGGTACCTGAAGGCAGTAAGAGTTAATCATTCTGGTGGGGTGGGTGGAAGTTCTTTTTACTATTCTGGCTGCCAGATAGGGGGGACTGCGTTATTTAAGCATTTGAAGGTGAATTATGCCGTTTTGAGTGAGATGCGGTCGCAGATTTCGAGCCATTTGTGTTCTGTTCTTTTGTTAGAGATGTGTTCCTTGGAGGGTAAGTTAAGGGCTGTTCTGAGTGCGTTGTTTTGCAGTGTTTGAAGTTTGTCGGTTATGTATTTGTTGGCTCCTAGGTACATGGCATTACAATAGTCAAGTCTGGAGAGTATTAGGGCGTTAGCGATAATGATGCAGCTGGCTTGGGAGAGGAATTCTCTACTTGCCCTGATACGCTTGCACGTGTAGGCGGTAGAGGATGCTAGTGAGTTTACTTGTTTTTTTAGTGACAAGGCTGAATCAAGGTGAAAGCCTAGAGTTTTCACTGTTTTGGCAACTGTGATGGTGTTGCCATCAATGTTGAATGCCTTGTAGTTGGAGCTGATTTTTTTAGATTGGCGTTGGAAACAAGGAGCAGGATTTCGGTTTTATCATTATTCAGGCATAGGTCGTGTGTGGCCATCGATGCCTGAGTGATGAGGTATATTTTGTCGTCTGTTGTTAATGTCTGCCTCGGCGCTTCATTCTTCCGGCCGCCGTTCACCGGTGATGCAAAAATGCCTTTAATGTGGCTCATTAACATGAGTCTAGATTTGTGAGGATTCATACTTAGCACACGTATATTTGTCATTTCTCTAAATGCATTTAGACACTGATTCTGTAGTGAGGAGTGCTATCTCTGGGGCAGTCTGAAAAGAAAAACGATCATATGAAGCAACTGTGCACACTTATATTCCAACACCTCTTTCAATCTAGTTAGGATGGCTGGGTGATCAATTGCATCAAATACAGTGCACTGATTAGGTTTGACTAGAAGCAAAGCTCCACTCAAGGTAGCCACAGGTTGCAGTCATTCACAAACACCAGATTGGGAAGCTCTGTTTGCAAACCTGGTGTGAACCCTAATTTTCAGTGCCATTCCTATATTTAATTGTATGTGAAGGTGAAGTTGAACATCCAAGACTTGCTTGGGAATTTGTAAAGGTCTCAATGTTACCTGAATTGGTTGATTAAGGCACACCTTTATCATCTGGTGTCCATGACGGATAGAGGCACGGGGAGAGGGGGTAGGGGGTAGTAACCGGAAGGGTTTTACATTTTGGAAATGGAGAGGACAGTAGATAATCAGCTCTTGATAGTTTTTAGAAAGGAAGAGATCATTTTGAAAATAATCAGGCATAGGCAAAAATTTCAATAAAACCCAGCAAAATTCATGATCTTTCATCTATCTGATAGAACAAGCAACATGGCATTTACTAAACAGTTATACAGTTGTACAGCGGTGGGATACGACTGAAGGTATCGAGTGTTGCGCACGAGCGAGGGCATTTCAAGTTATTCCTACCAGGACACGTAGTGAATTGTTGTAGTATAACTTTTAAAAGGCCATAGTCCTATCTAACAGTATGGAAACAAATACCTTGTTAACTTTAAATGCTTCTAAATCCTAAACATTGAAAAAGATGTGTGCAGAGAGAGGTGTCTCCTCTCAAGGCACCAAATTGGATATGATCCAAAGAATCGCGGCGTGGCAAGAAGCGCAGCTTGACGCTATAACCTCCGAGGACAGTGCAGAAGTAGGTGGGGCTGCTCTCACTGGTAGAACCGACAGTTCTGCCGCTGCACTGGTCCACCGCGACCACGAGGACAGGGAGGATGAGATGTCTAATGTTTCCTCTGCCAGTGTTGATGGGGAGGCCATGCTTGAATTCAAGAAGCAAGAACTGCTGTTTAGGCAGAAGGAGCTTGATTTCAACATGGCCAAACCAAAAATCGAACAGGCCGAAAAACAGAAAGACAGGGATCACGAGTTGGAACTGGCCAAGCTTCAGGTTGCAAATGGATCCAAGGGTCCTGGACATGGGTCTCGGGCCTCCTCTCATCCACGGTTTCCAAAAGATCTGCTCAGTGTGTATGAGGAAAAGAATGACATTATGGACTGGCTGAATACGTTTGAGTATGCATGTGAAGTTCAACAAGTTGACAATGCTGATAAGATTGCCTGGTTACTCGGCAGACTGGCCCATTCTGGCTGCAGTGCCATTATGGAAATGTCGAAGGCTGAGCGAGCGGATTTTGCAATGTTAAAGCAAACTCTCATTTTAAAGTTTGGAAAGACTCCTGCCCAATATTTAAAATGATTCCGAGAGTATAAGAAAAAAGAAGGTGGTACTTGGGTATCTTATGTAACCGAATCCTTAAAAAACTTGACTGGCTGGGTCGAAGGTTATAAGGTTTCTACCTTTGAAGGCATGATAACTCTTGTCATGCTGGAACATATTTTTGCATCTTCTTCCCCGGAGCTTAAGCAGCATTTGGCAGATTCGAAGGAGATAGATCCTAAAAAGCTTGCCATTGCAGCAGATTTATGGGTGTCACATCGAGTGTTCCATAAGGACAAAACTCATCCTGGTATGCAGGAGGAAGGGAAAAAGTCCAAAGATAAGGAGGGTTGAGAATCTGATAAATCTTCTTCTCAAAAGGGCCACAAAAAGAAAAATAAGGGTAAGACACAAGAGAACTCACATGGTAGTCGAGGTCAGCCTCCGAAACAGAACTCTAGTTACAATAAGCCTCCATATGTAAACAGACCCAATGGATCTCGTTTTGCTTGTGGAGCAACTGACCACGTGAAGGGGGATCCCCGGTGTAAGGTTAAACCTTTGGGGTCCACTCCGCTAATCTGGCCTTCTCCTCCTACGAGAAAGAAGAGATTACAGGAGCATCCTTCTCCTCAGACCCCTTCCCCAGCGGGATAGAAGCTGAGGTAGTTTTAGTTTCCCTGGGTTCCTGGGAGCCTAAAGTCTTAGAGGCTTATGCTAGGATTCCAGATAATACCAAGCACTACTTTAAAGACAGTGTGCTGATCAATGGAGTAGATACTCCAGCTCTTAGGGATAGTGGGTGCAGTCAAACTGTAGTGGATTCTACCTTGTTAGACTCAGAGGAAGTTGCCAGAGCTACTCTGATGCCCACTAAGTTGGCTGACGGCCCACCTCGCATGTTTCTAGTAATACCTGTAAATCTTACTGTAAATGGTACAGCAGTCAGGATTCCAGTGAGCATTCAGAGAAACGTCCCAGGAAAGGTCTTGTTGGGCAATGATCTCTGGGCTTTAGGGCTCGTAGGAGACACTGCCGACAGACCCTGCACACGGTCTCAAACACGGGCAGCACTGGCCAAGACCAATACGCCGCCCCAGCCAAAGGGGAAACCCAAGGCGAAAGGAGTAAGAAAGTCAAGATGAGGGAAAGAGAATATTCCCCCGAACTCGCCTACCACTGCGTTGGAGGAAGTTGGTCAATCACCTGAGCCTGATGAGGAGATGGCGATGCCTGAAGTATTTGAACCCAATGACCATCCTGAACTAAAAGACTTGTTAGTAGAAGGTGGTCCGGACAGGGAAGAATTCAGTAAAGGCCAACGTTAGTGCCCATCTCTGGAAGGCCTAAGGAGACAGGCCTGCTCCCTTGAGGGTGAACCTCCTGGGATGCATCAGATTTATTGGGAAGGCGGACTCCTGTATAGTGAGCCCACAGAGTCTACAGAAGGAGACCATAGGAGATTGGTGGTTCCCCTTGCTGTAAGACCCTTCCTCCTGCAGCTGGCGCATGAAGTGCCCCTTGCTGGTCACCTTGGTATTAAGAGGACCAAGCAAAGGTTATCCATGCACTTCTACTGGCCCAAGATGGGGGTGCAAGTAGAAAGTCACTGCAGGAGTTGTGCCTCCTGCCAGTTATCTGGTAAGAGTGGCTCTACAATCCAAGCTCCATTGGTACCACTCCCAGTTGTGGGAATACCATTCAAAAGGGTAGGGACCGACATTGTTGGTCCCCTTGACCCGCAGACATCCTCAGGCAATAGGTTTATCTTGGTGCTAGTCGACTATGCTACCAGATATCCTGAGGCCATCCCATTGAAAACTGTAACTGCCAAGTCAGTTACAAAAGCGTTACTTGGCATCTTTACTAGGGTTGGCTTCCCTAAAGAAGTTGTGTCTGACAGAGGCAGCAACTTTATGTCAAAGTATATGCAGGCTATGTGGAAAGAATGTGGGGTCACCTACAAGTTCTCTTCTGCATACCACCCCCAGACCAATGGTCTGGTGGAATGTTTCAACAGAACGTTAAAGAGCATGATTGGGGCTCTGGAAGAACCTCAGAGAAGAAAATGGAATCTTCTTTTACCATGCTTACTGTTTGCCTACCGAGAGGTACCACAGGAGGGTGTTGGCTTCAGCCCCTTCGAACTTCTGTTTGGTCATCCTGTACGGGGACCCTAAGCCACAGTCAAAGAGGGATGGGAGATGCCCACTCCCCCTGTTACTACCAACGTAGTAGATTATGTGCTGGGGCTTAGAAAATGGATGGTACTACTGATGGGCTTGGCTAGTGATGAATTGAAGGCAGGACAAGCGCTGGTGAAACATTGGTACAACCAGAAAGCTTCCCTCATCAACTTTACACCTGGTCAGCAAGTCCTGATTATGAATCCCATAAGACCTCGAGCTTTACAGGACAAATGGTCAGGCCCTTACACAGTGGTGGAGCCCCAGGGTGAGGTTAACTATTTAGTGGACCTTGGAAGGCCTGGACAGGCTCCAAAAGTGTTCCACGTAAATAGGCTGAAGGCTTTCGTCCCAAGAGTCGAAATCGCAGCACTGCTACTGGCTTCAGATGTTGAGGAAGAGGAGTCTGAACCTCTCCCCAACCTGTTCCAAAGCGGTCCTTCAGATAGCTCCTTTGAGGGTGTCCGAGTGGCCCCTCACCTGACTTCTAACCAGCAGGATGAGGTGAAAAGTTTGCTTAGGCAGTTTTCCCCCCTGTTTTCACAGTTGTCTGGTTTGACACCTTGGTGCAAACATAACATAGACACAGGAGACAGTGTACCTACCAAAAGTAGGGGATACAGGATGTCAGACAAAGTACGGTCTTACATTAAGACCGAGGTCAACAAGATGTTAGACCTTGGGGTGATTGAACCCTCTAGTAGTCCTTGGTCCAGCCCTGTGGTTTTGGTTCCAAAGGCAGGCACTTCTGAATTGAGGTTCTGCATGGATTACAGGGCTCTGAATGCTGTCACCAAGACAGATGCACACCCCTTGCCTCGAACAGATGAGCTGGTGGATACCTTGGGTGTCTCCAAGTACCTCAGCACGTTTGACCTCACTGCTGGCTATTGGCAAATAACTTTAGCAGAACATGCCAAGGAGAAGACAGCGTTTTCTACTCCAGACGGTCGTTACCAATTCAGGGTAATGCCGTTCGGGTTGAAGAATGCACCTGCCACTTTCCAGAGGCTTGTGAATCATGTGTTGAATGGGTTGGATGAATTCTGTCTTGCATATCTGGATGATATAGCAGTTTTCAGCGCCACCTGGGAAGACCATGTGAAACACCTCGGGATTGTGCTACAGGCTCTTCAGAAAGCACACTTGACCATAAAGGCTAGTAAATTCCAGATTGGACAAGGCTGAGTGGTTTACCTTGGACATGAAGTAGGTGGAGGGAGGATACAGCCTCTTCCCAGTAAAGTACAAGCAGTACAAGACTGGCTTACCCCCACTACACAGACCCAGGTGAGAGCCTTCTTAGGACTCACGGGGTATTACCGCAACTTCATGGCAGACTATGGCACCATAGCTGCCCCTCTGACTGCCCTCACCACTCCGAAGAAACCCAAGAAGGTAACTTGGACCGACGAGTGTGAGAAGGCCTTCAACGGCTTAAAAGACTCCTTGTGCCAGGCCCCTATCCTCAGGGCCCCTGATTACCAAAGACCTTTTATTGTGCAGACGGACGCCTCTGACACTGGGATAGGAGCTGTACTATCGCAAGTAGATGAGAAGGGTAAGGAACACCCTATTGGTTTTATTAGTCACCACCTTAAGGACAGAGAGCTCAGATGGTCCACAGTGGAGAAAGAATGTTTCTCTGTCGTGTGGGCCCTACAGAAGCTGGGGCCCTACCTCTATGGGACCCACTTCACTGTGCAAACTGACCATAAGCCCTTAAAGTGGCTAATGAACATGAAGGGAGAGAATCCAAAGTTGCTTAGGTGGTCCATAAGTCTACAAGACTTTGGCTTCACTATTGAGCATAGGCCAGGTGTCCAACATAGCAATGCTGATGGGTTGTCCAGAATGTTTAACCGACCTGAACAAGAGACTCATCCAGGGGTGGATTAGTTCCCCCTGTCCATAGTCTGGGAGGGGCGAGTGTTAGGAAAGATTTCTTAATTGTGGGTAATTTTCCTTCCATGTGGCAACCCCTAAACTTTTTGCTGTTGTTTTCACCTTGATCTACACTTTGCTAGAGAAGTGCAGCCTTCTGCTGCACTCCTCTGGGCTTTCGCTCCATTCTTACAGGGAAACTGACATGCCCTTAAGACAGTCAGTACCGGGAAACGTTGTTTTCCGTAGTTCTTTTATCATGTTGCAGCTTTCGCGCAACATGACACAAGAGGGCACTGTAAGCTAAGTTACTGCTCTCTTGGGTCTCTAGTCTTCTACAGGCCCTAGACACTCTCTTTGGATTGTTAACGAACGGTGCAAGTGAATCACGGACGGGACTGGTGGCAGCGATCGTTTCTTTGTGTTTTGAGCTCCTTTTGGCTGTTTAAGCGCGTTTCTCGTGCTTAGCCCAAAATGGTGGCCTGGCTTCCAAAATGGCCAGACCACGAGGCTCTTTGTCCTGCCCGCTGACCGTCTTGCCCTCTTCACCTTCTCCAGGTCGAGCCGACCCGGGGCCTTCCTTATTTGGACATGTACTTTCCCGCGAAACACAGATGCTTTCGCGGGCTTCTACAGGCCTTGTGTGTGCCTCCAGGATGCGGGCTGGGATGTCTGGTCCCAATACACATCCTGGGTGCCAGAGAGTCTAGTGTGTCGTGAATGCCTGGGACCACCGTGGTCCGTGATAGGTCCACGTATGGTGTGAGTGTTTTGTGAGCAGATCTCCCATTGGGTCCTCTCTGTTTTGGCGCGAAGGGAACGGTGGATAAGAGGAGGCTGTAAACACCACTACCATGTCGATCTCCTGAGTTCTCACGAACGAAGGGATACAGGAGCCAAGTATCCTGCAACTACAAGGCTGAACCGAGGAATCGCTGGTGACCCGCTGAAGGACTGCTCCTCTGCACTGCTGTCGCTTTGTGAAACCCTTTCTACCTCTGATCGAACGAGAAGGCCTGTACTGGTACTTCGACCCTTTGGAATAGTGGGAAAAACTATTCTCGGCATCTTCACCATCTCCTGCACGTAAGCCTTCGGAAGTGTCTCTGGGCCATCCAGTGGACTGACCAGCCTACCCAGGAGTCTTGCTCTGTTACCGCCGTCAGGTTGTGTTGTATTCCGAGTCCTTAGCACTCTCACACGATTCATACACTTGGCATTCCCAGGTCTGAAGTGAGAAGTGTACATTGGGCTGAAATACACACGGCCGCTCCGTTGCCCTGCTGTGGTAACAATCTGTGCGGGTTCACTGCGTTTGGGACATCCTCAACTCTAACTTCTGCTGCCGTGGAATCTACACAACGGCGAGACGTCCCCTGCTCGTATCTGAACCTGCCAGCACTGAAACTGACGCGGCAAAGCCTGGGTCTGCCTGCATCGGGGACCGGTGAGTAGCAACGCTAGGAACTGGTCGCCCTCCTGCAGTAGCCCGTAGCTTTTCCTCGCTGTGTTAAAGAGCACACCTTTTTCGCACTCGCGTCCTGCTTCTGCCTGCAAGTGGAGGCCGTGCTTGAGTAGCAGAGATCTGTTCGCCCTCCTTTGTTCACCGCTCTGAACTGCCTGACTTCCTTGAAGAGACTCCCCTGGCCCATTGGCACCAGCGTGTGCAGGTACTTTTGAGCACAAGGCTCCACTCTTCATAGGGCTCGGATTCCTTCTAGTTAGGTGGCCTCTGAAGGCGAACTGGGTCTAACGATTACTTGCACTGCCTGTTTTCCCCCCCATCTAGGTGGTCTGCATATTTCGTGCTTCGAACTCTTTAGACCCTTCGGTAATTGTATATATATTGTATTTGATTGTGATGTGTTGGTTTACTTGAGTTTTATCGTGATTCTTTGCTATGGTCAATATTACAAAGGCCTTGTAATAAATGTGTCTATATTTTTAATGTAACGCCTGATTGGAGTAATTTGTAAGCGTCCTTGCTTTGTGTGCTCATTGCGGGCTTTCAGTCACCCTCACCCCTCTTGAGACCTAGTCTTGACCGCCGCGATCGCTACCTTGATTGGTCTGGCTTGTCCAGAGGTTACCCTGTTCCAAGAAACTAGGCTGGCCTTCTGAACCTCTGCCCCTCCAGGACAGAGTTCAGAAATCCATCTTAAAAGTCCAGGCATTCATGTGATGCAGCTGATTTCCTTCAGTGAGTTGAAATCCCCCAGTGACTGTTTTCCGGAATTCTCCTGTTCCCTCTCCCTGTATGCACTCGTGTTTGTGGGGGGAGGGCAAGCAGGGCTCCGCTGCGGTCTTCCGCGGCCTTCAGCGGACTTCAGCGCTCCATGCAGGAGCTCAAATATCAGCTGTTGCGGAGAGCGAGATGCAGCGCTGTAAAGTAGGTTGCAGGCGGGGCCGTGACTCCCTATCGTGGAGCGGCCAGCTCGACGTTGGGCAACACCGTGACTCGCGTGCCTACCCGCACGGGGACCAGCGCAGGTGAGGGGTGCCGACGCACAGCACTGCCCGATGGCAGCCCTCTGCCTGCATGTGGTCCGTCAACCTCGTCGCCAGTGTGAAGCAGTGACTCGGGCCCCAAACACTTGTCGCATTCACCCAAATGACAAGTCAGGAGCCAGAGCGTATGTATTGCACGTCTGCTTTATTTTAACAATCAAACTCAACTGCCGGCGTCCCCGCCAGCACCTCCCTAACCCTCGACGTCATTTCCTCCTTTCCCCCGAAAGGCCCGCAACGGCGGACTCCCACATAACGATGTGGGTGGGCTCTAACAGGGCCCCGGATTTCTCAGCCTGACAGAGACTGGATTGCTTTTGCCATATTTACACAGCCTTTTGGTACTTTGTGTCCTGTAAAAAACAGATGGGTTATGGCAGGTTAATGGGAGGAGAGGGAGCAGAGACTGTTTTTATTCGATTATCCGCCCAAAGGAGACGTGCTTTTTTATTGAAGAGGTTTATATGGCACTACAGCGTCACCTTGCAGCCACTCCTGGGCACTTCGGTACATAATGCAAGGCAGTCACCTGGGTGCAGGTTAGTCTCAGTCAGGGTGAAGTATTGAGGGTGAGTGATGGAGTTGGAGAGTTTGTGCATTGCTTGTTCTCTGGAGGCGGGGGGGTAATGTTGGGACTGGTGGGTGTTGGTTAGGGTAGCAGGATGTGAGTAATCTGCTTCCAACAGACTGGATTTGCAAGTGTTACATAAAACATCAGAGGTTACAGATGAGATCCCATATCAGCTACCAGTTTTGAACCAGGGCTCGGGTCAATACTGCTCCACATTTCCTGGTAATTTATCGTGGCATGACATATCACTATGCAGCATGAGACACCCTTTAACTGTGCCATGACGTGCATTGGAGTATGGGGTGATAACTGTTATTGGATATATTGTGATGATGTGGGTTGCAGGGATCCTAACAGATCTTGATACAGCCTAGCACAAAAGGAAGCAGTGCAGAACATCAGATCTAGACACCAGCATCTAACCTCCTGTTGCATTTTGTTTGCTGGTACAGTCCTACGAGGGTAAGTCCTTTTCTCATCTGTTGCTCATGTATTATATTGTGTACAGCTACTTCTCTACATTTGGTACAGATATCCATTTGCTTGATTTATTTTTCTTATTATTGATTTTTCAGATTGCTGGGCTGTGTTTCCTTACTAGGAAATCACAGTCCTGCAATCTGAAATGTGTGGGCTTCTAGTCTTTAGCGGTAGTTGTCAATTGCCAAGCTATGAGTGCTTTTCTAGAACAAATGTAATCTTGCACAGATCCAATTCTAGTGGGTTGGAGTTCCAAGGTTAAGCCTTGATAACAGAAAAAGCCGAGCCTCCTCGACATTTTCTGTTTGTGTTGGTATCAGGAGCAAGGCAGCCGTGGCAGAACTGAGTGGCATGGTTAGTTGGTAGTGCTGGGTTCTTTCTGTATGAAATTCAGCTCCTTGCTCTGGAAGACGTGCTTAGCTATACATAATACCTTGAAATGGATTCTTTGTCTGACTGCCACCCATTGTAATACTCAAGAGTACTTATGTGTGTTTCCTTTAATCAGCCACGGAAGCAGTCTCACCTCTGGTACTCTCTAAAGACGTCTCAAGAGAAGACCTGAGAAGATACTGGACCTCATTATGAGTTTGGAGGCAGCCATGCCCTTAAAAAGGGCATGGCTGCCTCCAAACTCGGGTCCGGCTCAGTGGTCCTTGAATGGGGAAATACCGTGCCATTCCGACTTTGGAGGGCCCAGTATTTCCCCATTCAGGGAACCCGGACCCAGATCATCCCCATTCCCATTTGAGCCCCCATAGGGCTCAATGGGAATGGGGAGCATGCTAACAACGGGCCCGTTGTTAGCATGCTGGTCCCCACGCGGGACCCACAAAGGACGTCTGGTCTGACCAGACATCCAGAGCGGGTCCCACGAGGGAACCTCGTAATGAGGCGGTACGAGGTTAACAGCGCCGGCACCTTTACCATTAACCCCTTATAATGAGGCCCACTGTGTGCATAGTCCATCCTTGAGAGAACCAGAGAGATGATGTTGAGTGTTCTTTGTTGGACATTTGAAAGAACCTTACCTGATCCAATGAGCAAACAAAATCTACAGCCACCAAGAAAATAGCTAAGAACCATAAATGGATATGAAATAAGTTAGAATATTGAAACCTGAACACTACGGGATTGTAAAGTGTACCCTATTGTTTTAATCTTCCTAGCGCATCTCTATATCGGTTCAAAATACTCAGCAAAAGCCAGAAACATTGAACAACAAAACTTATTATTCAAAACATTACAAAAATTAGTATAGAAAAGCTCTAAATGATTTGGGAAAATAAATTTTTCATTTTTTTGCATACATTTCATTATGCTATTTCTTCTGCTTTGGTATTATGCAGTCAACAATAGTCCGTTTTTAATTCACAACATAAACACATTTTCAAATACTTTCATCATATTAATACACAATCATAAAACATAATAAAGTCACAATATCCCACATATGCATAATTTCCTAGAAAATACTTTAAACACTTTGATATCTATCCAAAATGTCATCATAAAATAAATACAAGCATCACTATTACCACTCATAAAGAGAGACCAGATAGTGTCAGCATTAACAGAGTGATACAGTCTCAATCCAGCCGCTGTTAAATATTGTGCTCTTAAAGAAATCAAGGAGGGACATTCCAACAAGAGATGTGTGATGAATCCTTAGATGTCGTACCTTCTCCCATAGGGGGTGGGACCTTCCCATGGGGCCAGGCCCGTGCAGCCACAGTCCAATAGTGCCCCTGTAGGTGGCACATTGTGAGAGGATCACAAGTGGAGGGAAACCCCTTATGAGACAAGGGACAACCTGTTAGGAAGAACACAGTATCCACCCACCACTTTACAACCTCCCTCACCCTCCTACCATAGGCAAGGTAGCATAGTCCCAGATACCCGATCTATATGTGTAAGATGGGCCATTCCACCTCATTGCCTTGTACCGGGACGAGGAAGTTTAAGGACTACCCAGGTGAATCCTCTAACAAAACTGGGACGAACAACATCGCCAGTAACCCAGTAGAAAATAACAAAATTTTTACTGAGACAAAAAAGAAGGATGGAGTGTTGAAGAGCACCCTGTGGAACCAAAAAGAGTGGACTAGTCAATATGGACAATTTATTGGTATCCGTGGTATAAAAAGAGAAGCTGTACTTAACATGAAGTCAAACCCTCTCAGTAGGAACCGTGAGAGGCCGAACGAGACGGGAAGGAGAAGAGAAGAGTGGTACACTGAGCCAGCAGTAGGACGCTACACAGCTGATCCAGAATGGCACGACAACTTACTGAGCTGGCAGAGTGTAACTTCTGAGTCCCTAACTCTCAGGAAGAGCATGGAATGAGAGCCACGCCAACAGAGAAACAGGAAAGTCACGGTGCCACCGCACATGACTAAAAACCCCCAAGAGCTGGAGGAAGCCGCCCGCATATCCACAGATGACCAAGAGAAGTCAGAGCCCACAAGGACTAAGACAAAAGGTATGCAGGTTACTGAATGGGCAAAAGGGAGCTAAGAAGAAGGTGGCAGGGCATGAAGAAAGCCGAGAAAGAAGGGTTTTGGTACAAGTTGCAAATCACTGAGTGAAATGATAGATAGTACCTGGCAGGATAGTGAACCAGGTCTATCCTGCAAGCAGCAGGGAAAGTGAAGAAATCACATGAATACCTGGCAGGATAGTGAACTAGGTATTTGTTGCAGTACCTGGTGAAGGAGAGAATCAGGTCTGCCAACCGGGTTCTGGTACCCACACCCGAGAAACCAGGGGAAGGGAATCATACCTCTTGGTGTTGTGGAAACTGAGAAGGAAGCCAGGGGAAATGGAGTAGTTTCCTCCTAGCATTGAGAAGGAAAGAATCCAAGGGAATGGGAATCAAACCCCCCTGGTGTTTTGGGACACTGAGAAAGAAGACAGGGGTAGGAAGATGTTCCCCCTGACATTAGAAACCTTAAGAGAAACCAGGGGAAGGGAGACATTCCACCTGGTATGATTTTCAAGAAACAGTTAGCCCTTTGTCCAGAGGAAGGGAGTCATCCTTCTGGACCCAAAAGAGCCTTGATCCTTAGTTGTTTATGAGTGTAAAGGAAGGAAATCGGATTTTGACACATCAGTGGACATTTATGATTTTGGACATACTGACAATCTCCTTAGTTTATTATTTGAGGCAGGGAAACTCCTCTTAACACTAGGGATGGGAAGGTGTTTCCCTTTTCATTTGAATGAAATAAAAGTTTATAGCAACCACTATGCCACCTTTGTGTCGGTCTTGTACTTCTGCACCCTTACAGATGTTTAACGCTTTCGACCATCTGGTCACCACATAATCTACATATTTCTCCCCTCGATAATCTCTGCCTTGAAGCATAGAACATAATTGTTGGGTTGTGAGAGAGGTCCCTTCCGCCTTTTATTTAGGCAGTGATATTCTCAATCGATTCTCAATCAATTTGGATGTAATTAATAATAAAACCTTGTCACGACTGGGGGTAGCCCAAGAAGAGGTTACCATTCCAGCACAGGTGTGACAATTCACTATTCCCCTCAAATGTAAGTGAGGACATAACCTCAGACATCAGGACGCCTACATACATTTAAATTCCCATCTCCAACAACCAGGTTTGTATTTAAATCTACACCTCTAGTAGATCTAGAACACAACACCATTCGGATATTGGTGGATAACAGCAACCTTCGAAGTATCACTTTGGGCACAGGCACCTTTATTGGAATGGCGGTTGATGCCCAACATTATTCTATTGATTTAGGTAATTAAATCATGGGACCAATCCCAAACAACTGTTTTTCACATCAGCAACGGTATTCCTCCAGAAAAGATTGTTACTAGGAATGGGGTGAATTTCATGGTGTACTCTCCCTGCCTCTAAGAGGTGGACGAGGTGACCTGTGACATTAGGAGGAAGAAGGTAGTGTTCAGAGTCAAGGACTACTACCTCAAATCACTGGAACCTACTGTCCAGGTCAACATCATCAAGAGATCTCTCCACCCAACTGGAACATACCAATGAAATTGCCAAGTCTGAGGTCCTTCCAGGTTTCAAGAAGATGGTTGAGGAAAGGATCAATCTTGCTGATGCATGTGAGACTGACGAGCAAAGACAAAAGCTGAAACAGGTCTTCCCAGAATTCTAAGATATCGCTTCAGTGGACTCATACGACTGTGGACGCACATCCATTCATTGAACCACCATACCCAAGGACCCAGAGATGGCTCCAGTATTTGTGAAACAATAGTGGTTATCTCTCCCATCAATGGAGTCACTCACAGATAGTTCATCCGATCCACAGTACCTTCAACAATCCGGTACTTGGGATACTTAAACCAAACGGCCTATGGAGACTATGTGCAGACCTGAGGGAGTTGAACAAACTGGCCCACATGTCAAGATGGCCACTTCCCTACATCGATCAGGGACTGGCAAAGATCCAAGGGTCAAAGGTGTACACCGCCATTGATGTGACCAACAGCTACTGGACAGAACCTGTGAGTAGGGAAGACAGTACAAGCTTGCCTTTACCTTTGGGGGGCACCAACATACATGGACCCAAACTCCCTTTGGATACATAAACTCCGGCAATGAGTTCAACATCTTCCTACAAAAGGCCATGCCCGGCTTGGGCAGACAGGGGAAACCTGGCCTATGTGGATGATGTTCTGATCAGGAGCTCAACTGTAGAGGAACATATAGCAGAAATCCGCCATCTTCTAACCCAGTTGCAGAAAGCCAGAGCAAAACTGTCCTTTCAGAAAGCACAGTCGTGTAAGACCTGAGTGACCTTCTTTGAGTGACCTTCTTAGGGCAGGAGATCACCACTGAGGGTCTTAATCCCCAGGCAAAGAAGGTGGAAGCCTTATTATCATTAAAAGACCCTATTACTCTGTGAGAATCAAGAAGCCTCTTGGACTCACTAATCATAGTTGAAAGTTCATTGAAGACTACGCAGAGGTCACTCGACCCATGGTCCATTTATTAAAGGCTGGATTCAAGTGTGAGTAGGATCCGGAACAAGCCAAGGCAGTTAAACAACTGAAAAGAAGCCTTTCCAGGCTCCTTGTTTGGCTTACCCCATAAAGAACAAGGAGTCCTTCTTGGAGACAGGGTTCTCAGATACTTGCCTAACAGTGGTGTTGTATCAAAAGCACGACAAGGTCAACAAAGTAGTCTTGTACGCGAGCAAGACCTTGTCCTATGTTGAGGAAAAATTAAATGACTGCAAGAAGGTACTCCTGGCAACGGTGTGGGCATTAAATAATTACTGCCCATTCATACAGCGGGAGCACATCATTGCAGAGACTACTCATCAACCCTTGCAATATCTCCAAAGTGACAGAATCCTGGCGGGGAACGTCATTAATTCCAGAATTACTTCCTGGATTCTGTCCATGCAAGGCTTTCCTGTGGAGGTCTATATGGCCAAAGCAAGACGAGTCCCCTAGCGCAAGGGTTGACTGACTTGCATGATTGTGCTAAAACAAGACGTCTTGAGGACGAAAGTCTAATGACCGACAATAACATGGTGGTGTACTTAACTTCCCCACACAAGGTCTATGAAGAAGACACGTGTCAGGTGATACCCACAGTTTATGTGGATGGGTGCTCCTACCATGTTGATAACGAGGAAAAATAACTAATGGCTGGGAATGCCTGGGTGAATGATACCCCGGAACCTTCTGCTGGTTACAAAATAGGACCCTGAAGTAGTCAGGTTTCAGAGTTGATGTCCATTCATCAGGCCATCCTCACTGCAGTGGACCTCCAACTCAATGAACTGGTCATAATCACTGACTTTGATTATGTCAGGAATGGGTTCATGGAGCACCTGATTAACTGAAAGAATCGAAGCATGCTTTGTGCCAACAATAAACCCCAAAAACATGCCAAATTGATCCAGTCCATTGACAATCTGGTGACCTCCAATGAGATGACCATCTATTGGAAGACGATAAGAGGTCACTCCAAATTAGAGGGGCCAGATAAGACTGGGAATGACCTGGCTGACCAGCTGACTAAAAACAGAGCCCTGCAGGGGGATTTCATAGAAACCAAATCCCTGCTGGATGAAATCCAAATTGCTGCTGTCACCAGGTCACAAACTCGTGCTAGCAGTGAACTCTCGACAGCGCAGCGGAGTAAAGATATCCCAGATGCAGATTTGATCACTGCACAGAAAGAGGACCCGATCATTGGAAAGTTGTATCGACACATTGAAGACCCTGCAGGATTTCCTCTAACAGAGACAGATTGTACCGTTAAAGGGAATCTCTGGGTGTTGATGAAGTTTTCCAAGATGTTCCCGATCCAAGACAGTTTGTTGTTAAGGAGAGCTCTATCTGGCTGTGACCAATTGGTACCTCATTATGAAGCCTGATGTTGAACTACACCCATGACGCACCCACTGCCAGTCATAGGGGTTTCACATGACATTAGAAATCTTGTGCGAGGTTGACTACTGGCCACACATGGACCTGGACCTCGACACTTATTTAAAGGGGTGTCTTGTGTGTGCTCAATTTCAACCCAGTTCACTCGCACTCAGAGCTCCCCTACAAAAAGGGGGAATGACACTGGCTTGGTCAGAATTGCAAGTCGATTTCATCGCTCCAGTGGTCCGCTCCTCTAGAGGAAACAAGTACATGTTGACTGTGGCATGCTTGTTCACAAAGTGGGTAGAATGTCTGCCAGCCCCAAATTGTAAGGCGGAGTTAGCTGCTGCACTAATGATCAACCACATCTTCTCTCGTTTCCGCCTCCAGCAAAGGATTGAGGCCGATCGAGGAAGTCATTTTACTAGTGAGGTGATGGTGAAGATGTGGGAGATTGTAGGTGTAAAAGAAAACTCAGCATTGCCTATCGGCTGGCCTCAAGCAGGTGGTAGAGAGATACAACAAGACAGTTGTGAGTATCTTAAAAAAGTTCATGGCAGACTCTGGACCCAGTTGGGACATCGGATTACTGCTTGTCCTGATCGCTTTTTGGTCTACACCATCTCCTTCAACAAAGATGTCTCCATTTGAGCTCATGACCGGATGAAAACTGGTGTTACCTCAGCATCTGCTCTACATAACTCAGAAGCAGACACTGATAAATGTGTCCAGTATTCATGACTACATAGAAAATTTAAGGACGCAACCTCCAGCACGACTTTGCTAATGCTCAGTGCAATTTAGAAAAGTCAGTTGAAGGAATGAATCTAAAGACCACCAAGAAAGAGTATGAAGCAGGGGACACGGTTTACCAAGACCAAGGAGCAGATGTTTCTCACATCTTGGCATGGTGCCTTTGAAATTGTAGATAAAATATCACCTGTTGCCTACAGGATCTGCATCCCAAAAGGAGAACAGTCAGAAGAAAAATTGGTCCACGTCAATCAGTTGAAAATCTGTGATCCCAGACATGCTTTATGACTAATTGAGGAGCCAAATGAAAGTCGAGCAGAGGAACCATCCGAGGAGTGAAAACCCTGGATGGGAAATTATAACAGGTGAGTAGTTTAATTCTTCTTCTTTCAAGATGTTAAAATAATTTGCTGAATTGATGTTCTCAAATTTTGTGTCTAGTTATATATAATGTTTTCCTCTTTTGAATGGAAATCTTGAAATATGTCTATTTCTGTGTGATATGTTTCTTTCGAATGAAATGTCCATCTTCTGGGGAAATATGTTATGTAAAAAGTACTGACCCTCTTTTTTTTATTTGTTAGATAATTAACTCCATTCACTTCAAGCCTGGAGGCAAGAGGGGAGTCCAATGAGAACCCCAGGTGCCCTGGAAGGAAGGAAGAAAGAGGGTGCTGTGCTACACCCCCAAACCCAAAGATAGAAGGGGAGGCTGGAGTGCCCACTCCCTAATGAAGGAAGAAAGGTGGTGCCATGCTACAATCACCAACCCAAAGATGAAAGGGGAGGCTAGAATGCACACTCCCTAATTAAGGAAGATAGGTGGTGCTGTGCTACACCCCCCAACCCAAAGATGGAAGGGTAGGCTGGAGTGTCCACTCCCTAATAAAGGAAGAAAGGGGGTGCCACGCAATACCCCTAACTCAAAGACGAAAGGGGGGGCTGGAGTGCCCACTCCCTACTGAAGGAAATTGAGCCGGACATTAAAAATAAGGGGGACTTTGGATAAAAACCCCACTCTGCCCTGCTCTTCCCCACAAAAGTATAATAGAAGAGCAAGGGGGAAGATGTGGGGATTAATCAAATCCCCTAAATAAATGAAACTGAAGGGCTACGAGAAGTATGGCCCGCCAGCTTTCATCAAAGAAAATAAGAAAAATCTTCACACGGAAACTGGACCTATTAAGGCAGATTGTGGGGGTTTCTTCACGTAACACAAGGATGCGCTATGTGAAACAGATTGCCTGCCATTACAAAAGGAAAAGCAGCCTTTTTAATTCACAAAGACAGAAATGATTCAAAGGTCCATTTCACATAAAAAACGGATTTGTAAATACTGACACCTAATACTTTGCATGTTTGTTTGCAGTTTAAAGCAAGACATGAGAAAAATGTACCCCTTCTAACAAAAAGATGTCAGGGAGAAGACATGGTGCATGTGGACAAAAAGTAAAGTATATTATGCTTCACATACAAAATACCAGCAGACATTTGAAAAGAAAAGCCCACTGTGTTTTCATGAAAAAGTTCCTGTAGGCCCGAGGCAGACCCTTTTGCTTGCTGTGGGGGCAAATATCACAAAGGACTCTCCCACTGAAAGCCTGGCTGGCATCCCAGCGGTTTACAACTTCAATAATATGTGGCTGCTAAGGGGTATCAAAAAACAAGTTTCCCTAGACCTGCTGTTTCTGAGGGCAGTTCTGAGCAGGCCAAATGTCTAGATAGTGCATGACAGGAACGTGGGGAGGGGTATTTCTGTGTTGCCAATTCCTCATGTTTTATGACCTGCAACTACCAACATCAAAAAACAAAGAGGATAATAAAAAAATATGCTGATCATAAACTGGGGAAGTGTGGTAAATGGCTCGAAGGAAGAGAAGCTCACATTTGCACACATGAAGATTCCCCTTAGTTTAAATGGACTGTCACAATTGTTGCTGTTTCTCAGAAATTACAAATCACACTGTATCCATGTATGTTTTATTTCAAGGCAATTTTGGTGATATACAATTCCTCCACCTGCGATTTAGGGAATTGTAATGACCAGCTAATAGGTGTTCCTGGATGCTTTGAACATGTTCCGAATTTGACAGTTGGCGAATGGATGGAGGGTAAAATTAGGAATATAGGTAATAAATGACACACTCCTCACTATTACGCTTTTTGTTCAAATTGCAGAAAATTGCCAAATGCCCGTGCAAAATAGCGCCTACCTGGCTGTTGTTTTCTTAAATTCTCCATGATTAGCTGAAGCGGAATAAATATATATATATATATATATATATATATTAATATATATATATATATGGTTTACATATTTTGTATTTTCTAAAAATCTCCCCCAATAAGTAACACTTAGGTTCCTTTCTTAAGAATGAATTATTTTTAGAACATTCTGCAAATATCGTTGCTTTTCACTTCCATTGTTAATGGTATTTTATGGTAGAGAACTTAGGGCGACTCCAAGATTTAATTAGATGTACCAGCCCATATGTGTCCTCATGCCATCTGTACTTTTTTGCATTTTTGTTCAGTTGACGGTGTACAATTACTAATTGTATTAAAATAGAGATTGTGGATTATTGTATTTTTAAACATATTAACCATGAGAGACTGTTTCAAGAGTTTCAAGAATATTTGTTGACATTATTTTATATTTATTGTTTTGGATTATAGGTATTACGATATTATATAGCTACATGGACTCTTTGCTATGGTAATGTACATAGTACTTTATATAGGTATTTTTGCAAAGGCACAGTGCTCTTTATCTTTATTGCTGCTATGTATCATGTTGCACACTTCCATTGGCAGCTACAAGCACTTTATGATAATTGCAGTTTGCACATTTTGGCACTATGCTCTTTATCTTTATTGCTGCTATGTATCTTGTTGCACACTTCCATTGGCAGCTACAATGCATATTTGCACAAGAACATTCAGTGAGGCCCCATCAACTGAATATACCTAAAGTACGGATACCGGTTTAGTAATTGGATGGCTCTACTCAGAATAGTAAATCATACTTGTTTGCGGGATGCTGTCATGTGGAAGGCATTGCTTTGGGAGATGGTAGATGATATTAGTTACTGGCCCTTTGAGGGTTACTTATTGAAACTCCTACATTACACTTGTATATATGAGGGAGGTACACAAAAGCTATCTTTTGAGTGTTTGGATTGGTGGTCTGCCATCAGAGCAGAATTAGTGTACACTCTCTCGTTGCTATGTGGGGCTGAAATAAATTTGCCATTTTCTATTTGTTTGGCAACAGAGATTTATATAAACATGTATTCTGACCAATTAACGTGTTATATTCTCAACAATCTCCCATTGCAGAAACATGGCCCCATTCCAAAATATAGATTATAGTATGTGAAACATGCAAGTGCTATAATCCATTACAACTGTGACCATCTAAGAAATTCCAAGATGTCTGACCTTAAAAAATTGAACTGTTCCTCATTTTGGCAGTGATACTTTTCTGGCAATTGTGATCATAGAGATGCTTGAAGTATTTTAGACCTTCATCTGTGTTTAGTCCCTTAACGTGATCAATCGGTGTGTGTACCACGAAACCCGTCATTTTACTAGTCACTTTCTTTTTTCCACAGCATATTATAATAAAGGAAATTGAATTGCCTGGAACATTGTGGTGTTCTTTGCTCTGGGCTCAGAAGAAATTGGATTCTTTGAGGCTGCTTTTTGGAGTGCATTCCGTTCTTAGTACTTCGGTACAAAGGTCTTTGGAATATATATGTATATGTATAAAAACACATATTTATAGCAAGTTGTAACACTATAAAAAACCTGTTAGTATGTAAGAAAAAACCCAAGCACTCAAGACCATGCTACCTTTTACATAAAACAAGTCATTTTTATTTAATAATATACGTGCAACAAAAAGGGTAAGCACAATAAGCCTGCTTACCCACATGACATTCAAGTCTATAAAACACTCACCCTCTAGGGTGGAAAATGCCACGCGTTCCATTCGATCTTACGAGCTCCAGGCTGATAATATCCATTTTTGTGGAAAACACCAACAAGTTTAAAAGGAACCAGCATGAGTGGCATGCTCCTCCCTCAGGTCCCGTTTAATGCAATCAGGTGATAGGCTATGCAAATACAAAGAGAAAGTTGCCACCATATTGGAAAGGCTTCATTCTACTGAATCCAAGGGTAAATACCCCATGATTTCAATATAATGCATGTCTGCATGATTAGATGTTTAACGGGCTATCTGGGGGTGGGCATCCAACTCCTTGCCACCTACCTTTAGCTTGTTTTGAATTACAGCAGAATCTGTGTTTAATGCGCTAGTGCGCTTATTATAATAAAAGAAATCCTACCTTGTTAAAAATAACAAAGCAGGATCACACGCCACTGAGGGGATCGTTATGAAGCGAAGGACAGATTGCAGCATTATCTCCACTCTGTACTTCACCTCGCATATAAACTGCGAGCCCTGCTCACATGGTGTGCAGTACCAAATCTGTCCACAATGTAGACATTCAGTAATTTTCTAGTTGAACAATGTCATCACAGTATGTTAAAAGCAGCTCTTGCAACAGCATTTATATCAACATGAAAAGTGCAAGTGCATTTCCATAGTTTAAATAGCAGCACAAAATGTCAAACTGTCCCTTTCATGGAACTAGCAGCAGCTTTATCAAATAGTGCAAATTTCCGTTGTGCATCACAGATACATTATAGGACCATTGATGACCACCTAGAAAGTGCAAGTGCATTCTCATTTTTGCCAACATTTGACTTGAAAACAAAAGGGGATTGCAAATGGGAATTGCCATATGTCTGCTTCAGTCTCCTAAAGCAATCCTTAGAGAGGGGCTGGATTTGGGGGGAGAGAGAAGGGTAACTGGCCAATCCTCATTGCGAGAACTCTTGCAGGGCACTGCCCAATGTTGTAACCTTGCTGGTGTCGTAACTGGTGTATAAAGTGAATGCACTTTGAGGAAGAGAGAGCTGCTGGAATTTACCTTCTGACAGCCGCACGGAAACACCAAAAGGAGATTTTGCTGAAATTGCATCTGGGTGGAGTGGTTTATTGTTGGGGAGGCCTAAAAGCTGACTGCGTCCTATGGTGACGAGCTAGGGACCATCCTTGAGAGTGGAGTGACCCGAACATTGCCCTGTCCTCCAAGAAGGTCCTGAAATGCAGCTGGATTTCCCGCAATTTAAACAGAGGTTTAAATGTAAGTAGAATTGCGCCATTTGAAACCAAAAGGTGGGGAAGTCTGCTTGCCTTAAATCCTTTGCCTTTATAGTGGGTGGGGCAAATCTGTGTAGAACCTTAGCCTATTTCACTAAAAATATTAATGTAATTAATTCCCCTTGACAGAACACCACGGGTGATTTTTGCTAAAATTCAAAATTAACAAAGCTCATTCCCAGTGTGCGCTGAAAACTAAAGACTGTAGTTTAAATGGGTAATCCTATGTGTCCAACTTCCCCTTACACAGGCCTTTAAGTGGAGGGGGTCTGAAATCCAAAACTCTCAAATCATTCAAATGTTTCTCTCTGACTTCCCGACACAGACCAAAGTAGGGGGAGTCTGAAAAACAAACTGTTAAATCACCCTGTGTTTATTTTAAAGCAAAGATGTGGTTGAAATAATAATTGCCATATGCATTTGCACAAATGTGTAAAACTAAACTGCTAGCCTTTTAAGCGTGCAGGAAAATCAAAATTGCACAGCATTGCACATGCAAATGGTCATTGACCAGTGCTGATTATTTTGTGAGGTGGGTGCAAATCCCAATGCAGCAAGCCATGGGAAAGGCAGAGCCTCAGAAACAGGTCAACCCAGTAACTGTATGGGCCTCATTACGACCGAGGTGCTAATGGGTTAATGGCGCCATAAAAGGCTGTGGCACCGTTAACCTATTAGCGCCTAATTACGAGGTCCCTTTGCGGGACCCGACCTTAACTGTAGACCAGCCGTTAAAGTAGGGACCCGCAAAGGGACCTTGGTGCAAATTGCGGCACCGTACTTAGCGCCTTCCCCATTCCCATTGAGCCCTATGGGGCAAAAATGGGAATGGGGAAGGGCCATGGAGGAAGGGGGAATTACCGCCCCACCAACCTTGTAATGAGGTGGTAACTCCCCCTTTCTCCATGGTGGAGTCGGTAACTTACCGGAATGGACCATGGTGCTAATAGCACCATGGTCTTCCGCCAGGGTCGTAATGAGGCCCTATCACTGACTTACCCACTTTAAATGGTGCCTATGGGACTGCATTCATTTCTGCACCATTCAAAGACAGCTGTTCACTTGATTAACATTGTTGGCTATAGTATGCAGGTCCAATAAGATTTGAGTGTCATCTGCATACATTTCGCACCACAGACCATAGATCTGGATCAGAATCATCAGGCAAAATATATAGATATTAGTACAAAGTAGGGGCACTGCTGTTTTCCGGGGCACTCAACAGATCAGGGGTAAAGATGGACAAAAAAATTGCATTGTTTGATACGGAGACCCCTCCCCTCACAGTGAAAGTAATGCATCCAGGCCAGTGTTGCCCATTTAATCTCCAAAATCAAATGCCACCAGCAATTCTGATTGGTCTTAGAAACTTATGATGGGCAGTTGTGATTCAATTAATGACATGAACCTGAGTATTATGCTGTGAACACATTTCTTTATTCTTTTAAGCAGCAAGAAAAACAAATAAACTACTGCACCCACAGCCTTCTTTTCACCCCTCCTTTCTCGTGTCCAATCTATCATCATTTCCTCTTATCAGTCTGTTCACTCTCTTAGTGCCATCCTCTTTCCGCTAGCACAGTCACCAACATATCTTTCACATGTATATTAGTCTGGGCATCACCATCCCGCCAACCCTGAAAGCACCTCTCTCTCCGACGAACTTCTATGATTGTTCCCCCATATCACCTATGAACAAACTGTCAACAACCAAGTAAGAATGTAGGTCGGGAAGGGAGGAATAATACTCACTTCCCTGCCCTTAATGGAATCATGACTGACAGTCTTTAATTACTTGGACCAATCGGAATTTTAGGGCATGGCACGAAGGCTCCTATTATGCAGCTTTCAAAACTGATAGAAACGCAGCCGAAGAATGCACAACCGGCTTAAATAAAACGTAAAAACATCTTAAAGCCTTAGAGCAGTCAGCATCCTTGAGAATATCTTCCAGTTTAGCACCTGCCCAGAAAGCCTTATACCACATAGCATCATTAGAGAAATGAGCCCCTAAAACAGAAGCCATCTATCTCAGTTATCACCCATTTGACCCAAAGTGCTAATGAGGATGAGGATTTGGGCTTGTATGGTTTACACAAGGACATAAAGTGAAGAGGAATGGTCACATGGGGAAATACACAAATAAAGTACAATCGACTCAGATCAGTGAAAGGGAGAAAGCCCAGTCAGGCATTAAATTAGTATAAACATATTTTAATAATATCAAAAATTACAATAGAACAAGAATAATTCACACAATAGCATAATACAAACAATTCTAAAAGCAGACCTTTAGTGCACTGCTAGGAGTAAATTATGCCATTTTTGCGTCTAAGACAGTGCTCAAGGATCAATATATGAGTGCTAACATAAAGTGCTTAGTGCCGACTATGGGTATCTTGACCTTATTATTAGAATTGTGAACACCAAGATATCGTATTCAATGTAGTTTCGACAAAGGTAAAAATCTAGTTCATTCACAAGAACTGATAATCGTCTTCCTCAGGACTCAGAATAGAACTTCCAATGTTAGAAATCCAAATAAAAGGAATGCATATAGACACAGAATGACATACAGGTCTTATATCACATTACATAATTTTCCTGCTTGATTGATTGAAAACCTGAACATCTGCGGAAATTAGAGAAAAAAGAAAAATAATATTAAAAGCTGACTGAACCTATAAATCACAAACACCACATAGAGTTCAAATTGTGTAGACTGCCAAATTCATATGAGCAATGTTAACCTTAATGGGTCCATATGGGGCGCAAGAATCAATTTCTTCATACTCACAGCCCAGTAACAGACAGATAGTAACAAATACATCTGCAGAGGTAAAAGTGAAAAGGTACTGGGATTAATACTATCCCTAGTTCTCTTCTCACCAAAACCATAGAACCCTGGACAAAAGGAGTGCAAGAGACCCCGTAAAAACAAAGAGGGAAAAGGAAACTAACCTCATAGGCGTTAAGCACTAGAGTATTCCAAAAAGTCATGGTGCCATCCAGCTGCCGATCAAGTGTAGCTGGCAGATTTAATCCAGCACCGAATATTCACAAGTAGGAAAGCCCAAGCAAGCTGTAGAGTGAAAAAATGTACCCTAAATATGAAACATATGAAGAGAAGACAGAAGAACAAGAGTGAAAAAAGAAAACGTATCGTCAATCGTGTCGCTACGTGAACAACATCACATATTAGTTAGGCTAAACTAATTGCAAGTCAGGAACGGGCAATGTCTAGGATGTAAAATCCATATAAATATTTCAAAAGGGGCCATACTAAAAGGTCCGACCAAGCAACGGTCGAAACAATATATATGTATATTGACAGCATAGCTTTAAACATGCAAATTAGAAATGTAGATGTGGAACCTTTAAAGTGCTAACCCAGATTAGCCAAGCAATGTTTGCCGATATAAAGTGTGACTGGCTCTAAGGTATATATAGTGAGCACACGCATGAGTGTTAAGCAACTCTGATGCTCCATTGCCAGCTTTGAAATATCTAGTTAACGTGTGTTTGTTACTGTCCGCAGAGGATGAAAAATACAAGGAGACAAAAGGCACTCTTACCAATCGTGGTTAGGAACACTAACCAAGCGGGAGACATGAACTCGGCGTTCCCGAATGCAACATTGCCAAATTCAAATTGCGGCGCGTCTTGAGGATGGAAGACTAGACATACTTCCGTTCTGCAGTAAAACGCAAGGAGAATCATAGGTATAAAAATAGGACTAATAACAAGCACGGGCAAGTCAACAGATATACCCATAAGTGATACACTATGACCTCCGAATGGAGGTAAAAAACTATTTAGAAACAAAGTTAAAGAGAAGTATATTTTAATGATAACAAAAACGAAAACCTGAGCAAATATACGGCTAATAGTGGATATACAACACCTTGCCTCATGGGACACAATGTAGCCATTCCTCCTGTTGATTGAGGCCTACATGATAACTACGGGTGTTGTACATCTACCATTGTTCTCGTTGTGCCAACCAGAATGATATATTGTTCGAGTCAACACCTTCGACTCATTCCAGGGCCCAGCCTTTGACGTCATTGCAACTGTGATTATTCTCTCAAAAATGGGATGCTAAAGGAGAAGTTAAAGCTTTAGTGCGAATGTTAGACTTATGTTTGCCAACTTGATGTTTTGCCAATATATGACTTAAGACAAGGGCAGATAATGACATAAAATACATTTTTAGTATTGCATGTTGTTTAAGCTGCCACATTTTTCCATTAATCGTGACTGATGTACAAGCAGTCGTAGATGCACATTGACTGCAAAAGCCACACGGTAAATGTCCGGTAATGGGTTTAGCACCCCATAAACTCATAAGAGTATTTGGGTTTTTAACAGGAAGTGCTCTGTCTGCTTTAGATAGCCAATTTGTAAGGTGTTTGCCCTTTTTAAAAGCATAGATTGGGCGTTCTAAGCTAGGATTATTCAATTGCAACAGATGCCAATGTCTTGCAATGGCCTTCTTGATCTTATTATGATGAGGGTTGAAGGTCATGACACACACTATACGCTCTTTGGTTATGTTCTCCTTGTTGGTTTTAGCTAAAAGAATATCACATTGTTGGTTCTTAGCCCTTTTACGTGATTGTCTTAATAGGTGTGCAGGATAACCTCGTGATTGGAGCCTGTTTTGAATAATATCTGATTGAATGGTGTAGTCCTCTACTCTAGAGCAGTTGCGTCTTGCTCTAAGAAATTGTCTATAGGGGATACTTTCCCGCAAGGCAGGGGACACCCATCCATTTGAACTTTACACAAGGACATAAACTGATCATGCCAGCATGCTCTCAAGCCTGCTGTAACTGCCTCATATTGTTTAAGACCTGTCACAAGAAACAAAGCAGCATTTGCAGTAAATGCCGGGAATTAATATTATTTCAACCAAACATTATCAGTTTTGTAAAATGAAAAGTCACCCCAAGGACCCTGACATCTTACAACCTCCTGAAAGACACCAAACACATCAATTTGAACAATTTGGTGGAAATCCACTTAAGGGACATGAACAAAATAGAGCTAACATCAAGCTACCAACACACATTTTGGAATATCTTTGTAATGGAGGATTTGTACTTCTGATGCCACTGAGGCATTTTCCCCAACTGGAAATTCATCTAACAGTACGTGATAAGTCGCAATAGCTAACCTATAAACATTCACTGTACCATAATATGAAGAATATGTCAAGTCTGCCAAAGAACGAACCAACTGTACTACACTGACCTGAATGGGATAGCAACACTGCTGATCACATCAACCAATCCAAATGTTCCATGCTGATCTGTATGAGTGCTCTGTGTGGGAGGCCATGATTTCTCCACCTGCATTGCAGGCCTACACGAAATGCCACTTGCCTTCCACCCACCCCTGCTATTTGCCATGTCTCCATCCCCAACAAGCTCTAAATGGCCAACGGGTCAACATTTCCCTATGGATCCTGTAACAAAGGCATTATCTGGGGCAATAGATGGAGTACCTCTACCAACATTTTGAATGCTATAAGAAATCAAACTTTTATGGACCAAAGGGGGACAATCCATACTACTACTGTCCATGCAACAGAAAACACAGAATCATGGCAAGTAGTAGGAAACGCATAGTGAAAGAATCCCAGGTCCATTGCCAAAGCATTTAGATCCTGCCTACAGCTGAAAAACTGGAATTAATGCATCTTGTGTCTGGAGACAAAGAGATCCACCTGGAACGGACCCCAAATGTCTGGTAACTGGCAAACAATGTCCCTTTGCAGACACCAATCTGTGGGTCCATCCAAAAGAAGGAACGCCAATCTGCTCTCTTATTTTTTTCCATTGGGAGGGACTCACCTGCTATTTTTGATTGTGAGGCATGCAAAATGTCCAAAAGCTTTTGCCAACTCCAACAACCTTCTGCGCCAGTTACTACCTAACTTGTCGATATACCTGACTGCTGATCGATTGTCCAGCCTCAATCATTTGATGCAATAACGTTTTTGTTTGGCAAAACTCTTGGCTGCAAAGGACCCAGCAAGAATCTCTAAACAATGTATTTGCTCCTGTCATAGGCCACTCCCTGCAGTTGAAACACTGCTGCAATACACCCCACATCTGAGAAGTCTGGCATTGGATTCTAACAGAAGATCATGGGATTGACCGAAAACGACCCTTCTGTTCCAAGCATCTATGTGGAACAAATACCATCCTAGCTCTTGCCTGACATCTACGGAAATATGTACCCAATATGAGTAATCCGCCCCTTGATTTAAATGCCATTTTTAAATCCCTGTAAGGCCCTGTAATGGAGAGGTGCCAGAAATATTGCCTGAATAGAGGCAGAAAGGAGCTCCGTAACACAGGCAATTTTACGCAAAGAAACCAACCTTTTTTGCCAATATTCTTCATAATTCTTTCTTTATTGCCTGTACTCGTGTGTGTGGTAAGTGCAATGTAGCTGTCCTTTAATCGATTATGAACCCCAGAAAAACAAAGAACGGAGTAGGGTGAGTGGCTGATTTTTCATTTCATTTCATTTTGTATTAATTTATATTCAGCCAAAACGACATTGTATATACAAACATATAACACATTAAAACCATAAACCTATAAAAGATCCATCACGTTTCATAGTGGTATTTTTCAAACTGATTAAAATAAGTGCCCTGATAATTCATCAAGGATTTTTACACAAGACAAATAACAGTTTACTATGTGATATATCAAATTGATATTGTTTCCTTCCATTAACATATCCCAAATACCTGTTCTGTCATCACAGTTCATCATATTGCCAGAGGATTTTAGATGTCTATTTCGTATACTATTTAAACTCTCACAGTAGAATAGTGTGTGCTTTATAGACTGGATCTCTGTTTTTCCACATAAGTGACACAAACGATCTTCTCTGCAGATATCAATTTTAGCTCCCTGAATCTCTAGCAGATTGGTGACATTACATTTTAACAATAAATGCCATAAAGCTATTAGGAAATACAACTGTATAGCTGGGTACCTGTACACGTGACTGTAAATATTGGATAAAAGACCCACTGTTGACATTTGAGGCCAACCGTATTATATCAGTTTCTCTACTAAACACACAGAGTCCCCATTTCAACAATGTTTTCTTAGATGTTGTCTGCTGCTGTCCATGGGTAGATGTTACAAATCTAGATAACCAGGTCTTGGTCTTTACCAACAATTTACTAAGGGTACCAAACCGTTCAAAGTTACCCAGCCGAAGAAACGCTTCAACCATTATTGTTTTGTTATCAAGGGCCACACGTTTCTCATAACACATAACCATTCCACAGGTATATTGCACCATGATACTTTTCTGATCAAATTCTAGTTGTACGCATTCTATTGGCAATTTTCCAGGCATCCTAAACAATAACCAAAGGATTTTTGCTTCATATGTTCACAGTTGTGATAGAAGCTTGTCACCCCACACTTCTACACCATACAACATACATGGCACAATTTTAGCTGAGTATAACAAGAGCATTGTTTGAATTGACCACACTCCCTGTCTATTAATAAATGATCTTATGATATATGCTATCCTCGTGCAGTTAAGCTTATTTGCTTCTCAATGTGCAGTCAATTTCAGCTTGTCATCAATCAGTACACCTATATACTCATATTGACTTACGATTTAAACAGGTTCAGAATTGATTTTCCATGTACATTTGGAGGGGCACATATTTTTGCTTTGTGAATTCCATTATCTTTGTCTTGCCATTATTATACGTAAGCCATTCCTGCTAACATAGGTTACTAGTGCATCAAGCAGGCGTTGGAGCCCTTTGGGTGCATAGTCAAGCAGGAGAAGGTAATTTGCATATCCCAGTCAGCCTATCTTCAGTGCTCGCATTTTTACTCTGAATGCCTCGGGGATGGTCAGTGCATCTACAAGATCAGCAAAATATAAGTTAAAAAAATGGTTGAAGCCAGTATACATCCCCGTTTACTCACCTCAAAGTAGGGAATAGGTTAAATAAACTGCCCTGGCCATCTAGACACACTCTCACACGTGTGTTCTGGTGCAACAACATAATCATGCTCCACAGACCACGTGGAATATTCCAAGGTGTTAACTTTATCCAGATGCAATTCCTCATCACTGTATCAAAGGCTGCACTAAAGTCTATATATGCAGCATATAGAGGAAGTTGTTGTCTATACAGGCATACTCCACCGCAGATACCAAAGTGATAAGGTTATGTATAGTGCCCGACTTTTTCCTAAAACCTGTCTGGTTTAAAGGAAGGATCCTATTCGCTGTTATCCATTCCTCAGCTGACCCAGTAGAGCCCTGGCAAAGATCTTAGCTGGGATATCAAGCTTAGCTAACATGCAATAATTACCAGGATCCTTCCAACAGCCTTTTTTATGGACGGGCAATCTGTTACTTTCTTTCCAAGTAGCTGGAATGTTGCCATGTTTCCCTATATTTTCAAAATGTATATACAAGGCCTGAGCCCAGATAGCTGGTGATAACGTAATTAAGCCATTGCATGTACCATCTGGGCCTGCAGCCCTTGAGCTCTTCACTCGTTCAATTATCTTAGTGATATCAAGTACTGAGGCTTTTCTTTTATGTATATTTCCATCAGGATCAACCGGCTATACAGCCCCCAGTGTATTTTTAAGATGGGTGCACCAGGTTTCTTCACACACGCTGTTAAAGGGTAGGTCCCTCTTATTTGCACCCTTCACCACTCCCCATATACAATTATTGTTACCTGATCTTGCATATGACGCTAACTCTTGCCATGCCTCAGTCTCACACTTTATTTGATGTCCCTGCAGCCATCGGCGATATCTTGATTTCAATATTTTCATGTTTTTAGTGACTTCTATAGCTGTCAGACCACTAATAGTGCTAACTAAAATCTCTGAGATTAGTTTTCGCAAATCTTTTTTGGCAAGCTGAATTCTATCGGCAGATTCTTCCCAACTCACCAAAAAACAAGGCATAATAACAACTGGATAATGACAACACTGTGACAACTAACCATATTCGGGTCTATGACCATAATGGGTATATTGTCCAAATAAAGGAATAACCTTATACCTTTGCTTCTCAGAAAACATACTGTATGCCTTGATAGCTTTGTAAACACCAAGAGGCTGATGATAGAGCCAAAAAGCAAAGAGCAAAACTGAAAGACATGACCATGCCAATTAAATATATAGAAACTGCATACAGTCGTGTGCTATTGGAGATGTTAAATAGGTGCTCTTGAGGTCCAATCGTAATATTAACCAATCACCTGGCCCCAATATGACTTGTAGCACAGCCCTCGACTCCATCTTGAAGTTAATCAACCTCACAAACTGGTTCAGAAACTTCTGATTGAAGACTGGTCTGTAACTCTTGTCTTACCTTTTTAACAGGAAGATACTGCTGTGGATGTTTATTGGTGATTCCACCCCCAGCTGGATAACCCTCTTGTCTCACAACTGTTGAATCTCCACCCCTACGGCCTGAATCTGCTCCTTCAGCCACTCAAACGTGTAAGGCCTGTACTAAGGCACTGTAAGCGTGACAAAATCAAGGTGAAAACAGTGTGCTGTTTACATTATATGAGGAGCTTCTGAAAAGGCAGCCCACCTTTTGTAGAAATAATTGAATGCATCCTCCCACTGGACCCTAGGATGACCGAATAATCCTTCCCATCTACCACTAAATCCAAAGTTTGGGTTTCCTCTCCTGAATCCTCCTATTTTCTTGCCTCTGATATTGCGGTGGGAAGAAAACTGGCTGATTCATACTCGCCTGACCTGCTTCATCTGCACCAGCTCCATACGGGCCATAATGCACAGATTGCCTGGCGAACTGTGCCCGGCTGACCATATAGTACCTGTATCAGCCCGGCAATACTGCAGCATACAGTACCCATATCGGTCAGCAAAACTAAAGACCTGAGTCTGGAACATCTTTTTTAAAGAGACTGCGCTTTCTATAATGCAGTAAAAGTGGAGACAAATATGCCTATCTCCTCCACATCCAAGTCTCAGAATAGGACTTCTTTCTCTCTTCCATCTACCTGGGCCACAGCCAGCCCCACTAGTTTGGGATTGGCCTCCATTAGGATACCCTTTCTCTGCTCCTGAATGATGGATGCATTTCTATCCCCAAATGAAGCATAAAGCTCTCTGAGCCATTCCACTAACTATGGCTGGGTCTAATGGATCCCCTGCTACCCTGCCCTCTTCTGCCATGTCCAAAATCTTCAGCAGAAGGCCTGTAGAATTGAGTAGTTGAATCTAGCATGTGGCCCAGGTCTTATCCACCCCTTTGGCAATATCTTTCCCAGAAGGTGTAAAACATGTGGCCAAATTGGGATCCACAACCAGAGTTGTATGTTGTTCATCCTCCATAGCTGGCTTGGGTCATTCTGCCTCCCTCTCTCTCATGGAGATATTATCACATTTTTTCCTCAACATGAGGCACCACAAACCAGTCAGAAGAGTTTGGAGGGGTTAAATCCAACGGATTAGAAATTGGTTGACCTGACTGATCCACCACCCCATCGTACTTGCACCCAGCACTTCCTCTAGCATATTGTCAACTTCAACAGAATCAGGGACTTTAACTAGGGGTAAAGTACTGTGGAGCCTGAAGTGGTCGGAAGCCTTCACCACCGTACCCCTGGCAATGAGTCAAGGACCGAATCCAACCTAGCCCTCTCAAATGGGTACACTATGCCCCCTCCGCTAGGGGGCCCAGCTGATGAATTGAAGTCAACTAACACTGGTGCTCTACATACCATATCCTTCCTAGGGCATGTAGACTGGACCACATATCCAACCTCTTTGGTCATCTTTGACTCCATCCTTTCCTTCTCCGCCCACATCTCTGAGGTATCTAAAAAGTCAAATTTCCTACTGCAGCTCCTCGGAGGTACTCTGCCTTTCCTCTCCTTCCCCCAGAAGCTCATGGTATCCCAAGCTCTGGTTCTCTCTAGCTTGGACTATTGTAACAGCCTCTTTCTAAATCTACCTGCCTCTACTCTCCGCCCTCTGCAACTAATCCAGAACAGGACTGCAAAACTTGTCCTTGGCCTCAAGCCCTGGGATCGTATCTCTCCAGCTCTGAAATCTCTCCATTGGCTCCCAGTGGATGCAAGGATTAAATACAAAACACTCTGCATTGTCCACATGGCTTTCTGGGGCCTGGGTCCAAAATACCTTCAGCTATCCCTCCGCAAATACCTCCCTCTTTGCTCCTCTACCTCCTACTCCCTCAGGGTCAGTCATTTTTCCAAGAAACAAGCTGGGGGTAGATCTCTGTCTTCGGCTGGGGCCTCCCTCTGGAACAGCCTCCCTGCCACTCTAAAACTTGAGGAGAACCCTCTCTGGTTCCGGAAGCACCTCAAGACCGTCCTCTTTTCTTCTGCCTTCGCTCACCCTCTCCCCTGATGATCTGTTCTCTCTTGGCACCTTGCACCTGGCCACTCTCTGTCTTCCGGGTCCAGGTACCTGCTCACCCTGCCACCCTCCCGCACTGCCTCCAGGCCCCCCCTTGCACTGGGGTCTGTATCTGTACCCATAGAGCCCCCCCCCTTTTTCTTCCTGCACTTATCAGACCTACCCTGTCTGCTGCCTTGCAAATTGCTGGCTGCAATACCACTGTTTGTTGCCTTTATTATTTATTTATTGTTATTTATCTGTTTATCCTCTGCTTCGCACTTTCCACTTCTCCCCCTTCTATGCACTTTTCCCAACCCCCTCTCCCATGCACTTGCGCATTTTCAATGTCACTGGGCCTAGTAAAATCACTGTTTTGTTCTCCCCTGTTCCCCTCCCTTGCCTTGTTGCGCTCTGAAACACTTGTGTACGAGTGCGATAGAAATATAATATCAATATCAATATCAATATCAACCTCATACTGGCTTTATTTCCCATTATGCTTCTTTTGAGCATGACTTTTAAACTCTGAGGTAACCCCATGTTGCCACTAACCACTCTAGACAGTTCTTCCTAATTCCCTCCTGCGAGGGCTTCCAAGACTACATTAGAAATGGCAACTCCAAAACTCGCAGACTGGTTGGCCATAGACACCTTAATGGCTGTATCCACCTGTGAACTAGTCTGTATTGCAGCAGGCAAACTATCTTGAATAAAAGAGGCCAATTCAGTCCCCCCAAGTCTCTTAATCTTTTTAGCACACCTCTGTTCCATCCCATCCATTTTCCCCAGCGGGTACTTACAACCCACAATCCCTAGTACTCCTTCTATATCCTGTATTATAGGCCATCTTGTAGGGTCATTTTCCCTAATGAGAATTTGGCAAGCCCAAGCCTCTAGGCCTGTGTAATCCCTTCATTACGGCTAACACTCAGAAAGGTGAATGTCTCTCTTCCATTGGTCATGTCTCCTACCGGGGTACCACACCACTACTTTAACTCTCCCTCCAGACCCTTGTAATACAGGGTGGCGTCCAGTTACTGCCACGCATTTGTGCCTGGATTTACCTGTATGAGCCACACGCATTGCCAAACACTCATGCACAGTAAATGCTGCGCCCTATCAACAGTACGCCGTAATCTGTTTACAAACACGTTAGTACAGCTTAAACATTCAATAAATCAAAATAGATTTCTTGCCCATTATACTTAACCCATGGAGGTAGTTCCTTTGCGTTTCTTGCTGTATAAAATTGTATAGGAAGAGTGCACTGCACACTAGGAGCCGCCATGGTCTGCCTTAGAATTCTGATAGTATGTAAGTCACAAGATGACTGCTATTCCTAAGGCATAGTAACATTTGCCTTACATCAACAATAGCAATTTCTGCCCCTAACTGCACAGGTGCCTCATTGGACATCAGATGAGGCTGTGCTTCTCTAGGTAGTCTTGGAGCTAAGCGGTTGCCTCTGAATCAATGACGTAACCTCTGAAAGGTGGGGTTTATGTAGGTATATAGCTCACTGGTTCCTTTGGCTGATGAGTAGGGATTTTGCAGATGATAAAACCAGAGTCTTTTCGAGAAGTCATGTTTACACCCTTCTTTGTGTGGGTACATTGATGAATATCAATAATCTTTGAGGAACCACAATCTCTCCAATTTCCCTGTAAGCCAGTCTTCTTCTTCTTCGAGGGTAAAGAGAGATCGTTGAGAGGGCTCTGTTTGGACGGAAAATGGTCATAGATCCTTACTCTACTGGTGTAATTGATGGGAAAAATAGGTAAGCAAAGGTAAAATGGTCTATCAGGAAATCTAAGACTTCTAAAATGCCAGATGCTGTTTATAAATTGATGGGCTGGGGAAGAGTCAGTTAAATGTTAAGCGGAGTGACATGTTGCTGACCTTACTTTACCCGTCTTAAACTCTTAGGGGCACGTTCATGTTGGAAAATCTGTTACGAGCAATAACAAAATCCTCCTATTTGCAATGAAGGCAAGACTGCTTCAGAGAGAAAGGTGCGACAGATCTCTGCCTCTGTGGGACAGTGAGAGTTATTTTACTGTGAGGAAGAGATGAAGAGTGACAATTGCACGGTAACAAGAGCCAAAGTGAGCGGCAGAGTGGTAAGTGAAAGCGGGTAATTTGGGATAATTTGAAGACATCACAAATCGCAGGTTGTGAATCCTGTAGGAGTGAGACAGACATGTCCTATTTCAGGCAGAGCAGTATGTGTTTTACACTCCCAGGGCCCTTTCAACCTATCCAAAGATCCCACTCCTAAGGAAGCATCATACATTCCCTCTGGACCATTCTGAGTTGGGAGGGCACTGTGTGGTTTAGAGTGGCAGAGGCATGCATCTGCTAATCAGTGAGGGTATCAGGCCCTCTACCACTGTGGGACAGTGGAGCCAAACGCAAAGCCCTGTGATCAGGCCAACTCATTGACAAGCTCAGGATTAACTATTCCTACACAGGGCAGAGGTGTTCTGTTCAGTGAGATGCGAGTCATGGACAGTAGTTAGGTGAATTTTACATAGGTGCCTCATTGACGATATGAGCGAATGAAAGCACAGCGGCAATAAAATGGGCAGAGGACCACCACCCGACATTTATATTTACACTGAGACTTGATTTAAAAGCCAATGTCCAATAAAAGGGCAGTGCTCCAATGCATAATAATGTGGGCAATCTGAATATGGCTTTGGCAGCATACTTATGCCAGGCTCTGCTCCAAGCAATGTGGTAACTGTCTTCAATGGACCACTTCCATTTTATGAATGAATACTTCTTGCGCTTGGTAGATCATAACTGTTCAGTGCTTCATGATGGCACGAACGATCAGAAACTATTGATTACTTTACTTGCGAGGCACGAGAAAAGGGGGAATACATATTTCCCATCATGTCTACCTTTGGACTCCCAAAAGGTTGAAACGTGGACATTGCGATTCACTATGGCAATTGCCAATGGAAAATATCGATTTAATACGTTGAGACCAGAGACGTTGCCTTTGAAAAGCCTGCCTTTTTGAGTGTCGACGACTTTTCATGTGTAATTTCTCTTGTATGCCTGTCCCTGTTTTTTCGGTTAATGAGTTTATTTCTGGCTTGTATTGTTTAAATAAAGACTAACTAACGACTATGTGCTAATGAAAACAGAGAGAGAAAGAAGAAACATACAAGTACTTTTTAATAGGGGTGTACCGAATAGCAGATTTAAGTATTCGTTCGAATACCGTATAGTTGGACAAGTATTTGGCCAGAGACGAATACAGAGCCGAATAGTTGCCTTTTTAATAAATAAAGTTATGTAGGCAAGAAAAACACTTTGTACATGAAAGAACTCTTTGAAATATATACATCCATTCGTTATTGCATTTCCTCTCTTTTGTTGTCTACAGAAGATGTTTGTGTAAAGCATGAAAGGAATACATTATCAGAAAAAAACCTGTTTGGCATGTAGCCCAGACTGGCCAAGACTCCTGCTTTAAACTCTGTGGCCGTCCATGCCAAATGAAAGGCGTGCAGAGTGAGAGTACATTGAGTAGGACCGCTTTTCTGTAAACAATGTTATATGTAAGAATTATTCAGCCATAATCAGAAGGAAAAGTGGCAGATCGCGAATTCTGGCAGATAATTCTAGAAAATGAACTGATACATGGATTTGAATAATTAAGGGTTTGTCATTTCAGTTAATGGCATTCTGCCTTCCTGATTCAATTTTGTCAATCGTTCTTTAAATCACTGGCTCTGCTGGCATCGCAGCTGCATTAGCTATCCACGGGAATCGTCAGTAACCTGATGTAGGGTGCGTGCCCTTCCACCACCTTCAAGTCCCAAAATAGGCACCTTCTCTACTGACACAGCCCAACGAGAGGAGAGGTGCTCTCCTTTCTCTTAAAATGACAAATGTATTGTCAAATGTGAGAAATCTCAATATGCTCCATCTGGATGTCATGCACATCCCCAGAGTGCACGTCTGTGGGGGGACTTGAGTGGGTGAGCGGGGGATGCCGTGTCATATAAAGCAAATGTGGAGCATAATAGGAGAGATGCTGCAGTCATTTGCATCAAATTGCTGCGGACGCAGCAGAGGAAGACCCGATGTCCACGGCGAGCACAGTTGACCGGGGGAGGCGGGTTATTAAGACAGTGGGTTTTTTTTGGTGTGTGGGGCACACCGAGGGCCGGCAGCGAGAAGTGAGAATTGGAATCTGGCTGCCATAGTGCAGGTTCTGCCTTCTCCAAACACGTCTCAGTCCCCCACCCCAAGCCCCTTTCCCTTTGTTTATTCCTCCATCAGATCACAGGGCACCTTCTCAGCACAGCCCGATGCTGATCTCCCTCTCCTGTATTTCCAATCTCCCGGATTGAGCCTCTGTATGGATAACATCAGAGCTGAACAGAGGCGTTGCTAGAGGGGGGCTAAGGGGGCTATAGCCCCTGGTCTTTTGGTTGTAGCCCCGGATAGAATCTCAGGAGCTACAGCCAAAAGGCTGGCTAGCCCCGAGTCCCGACAGTCCCGACATTAGCTTAGCCCCAGATCTCTTCCAGACCTAGCAACACCCCTGGAGCTGAATATAAAACACGACAGGTATCTGACACCTAATCAAGAACATACACCAGGGAGTGCTGAATGCCTTCTGAACGGGTAAGGCTCAAGTAATTAGGTGGCTGGGCGAGCTTAACAGGACGATTCAAACAAAACTATAACACCATTGTGTTTACGAACGCATCCTTGGCTACCAATGTATAGTTGGAATTGAAAGGGAAAGAGTTCACAGTGCTGCTCGCTTGCCCACATTGACCAGTGTGGTCTGAACCAGGGGCGAGGCATTACATCAGCAGGCTGACATATCATGCCCCCCAACCCTCTGAACGGCTTAATCACAGCTTTGGGAGGAAGTGGCATTCTTCTGTGGGGAGTTGCAAGTCGAGAACCTCTTTTGCCTGAGCCCACCCCAGGGTGGAGCCTGGCACTCCTTTCAGTGCTGGCTGTGAGAGGATCATAGCTCTGCTAATGTCAGTGACATTGTAGCTTTACAATTCAAAAGAACAGGGGGTTGTTTCAAGTAGGAATAGCGTGCAGTGTAATGTGACAGGAACTAGGTCTGTAAACTTCGGCTTCGAGTACAAATCAAGTAAGTATTCAGCCGAATTGCTGGTTTTAGCCGGAATTCGGCCGAATACTTACACGAAGACGAAGTTTGGTATACCCCTACTTTATAAACATTTATTATTTTTAGGTTTCAGCTGAATATTTGATACCCTTTGCATTATTTGACAGAATGTTAAATCTGCTATTTGGTAAAGTCCTACTTGGCCCACTTCTGGGAATGGCAGAGCCGTTTTGGTATCTTGAGAGTGTCACTTTCACCTCCTTGGGTTGTGTAACCGCATGTAAAGAGAGGAGGGAAGATGAATTAGACAGGGCTGGATGCCAGCCTATCAGGGAAGGTCCTTTTGCCAAATTGGCTTCATGTGCACACCCCTTTGTCCTAAGAAACCCGTGGGATTAGGCCAAGCAGGAGCTCTTTGATGCTCACCTATTAGTAGCCATTGTGCCTGATAAAAAGCAGATGAGACCTGAGAGGAGGGCAGATCACAAGGGAAGGGATCCTTTCACAGCACCTTAACAGGATACCTTCCAGCATTAGTCTGCGCTCTTCTTTTAAACAGTGGTCAAAGTGTTGAAAAGAAGTAGTGGAACTACGTTCTCTGCTGGCCTGCCCCCACAAACCCAATCGCCACACCCCCTCCCACACACAATAAAAAATCCCCAAACAAATGTTCCTACTGTTTAAGGGAACGCTTAGTGCAGTGCTCTGAAGTGCAAGTTTCAACTGCTTCCTGCATTTTTATTTAAAAACTAAACCATTCCGGAACAGTTTATTTTTAAAATCAAAACATAGGAACAGTAACAAAATGTTTTTCAATGTAGAGGAGCACCTCTCCCGCCCACTTCGACCACTGCTTTTAGATAGTAGTTAGGCATAATAAATCGTACTCTGTTATGCAGTATTTGAGCAAAACGAGCTAAGATGTCCATCCAAGGTACCAGGGCTTGTACAGGACTGCATGATGGAATCCTGCCTCGGTCTCCTTGCCATGGAAAAAGGAGGTAATTGTGCACTATTGTGGCCTGCTCCCATAAACTTTACACTGGCGCAAGTGCAATTTAAAATGGTATTAGCAGGAGGGAAAAGATTGCCGAAATATGAATAAACATATTCTTTTGATGTATTTTTGTACCAGCGCAATGTTTGCCCCAATTCCATATTGGAACGAGGGCAAACTTTGAAGTTGGTAAAAAAAAAAAAACATTCACAGAATAAGGACTTGATTCATAAAGCATTTTTCAATGAGATGCACCCAATGAAAAATTATTTGACAATAAGGCCCTAATTATTTTCAGCAGTGTTTACCTTGTTGCTAAAACGGTTGAATATTACAGTTGCACTGGTGCAAAGTTTCTGAAACGAGGTCTATGAATGAAAGGGGAGCGGATTGGAGATAGATAGTCCACTAAAGCCCTGAGTTGGAACCATCAAATTGGCGTAACAGCATCTTCACCATCCTAATCTCTATTGCTCAGCTTTGCAAATTTGGTGATTTACTTCCAAACCAATCAGATGGGAAATGGAGAATGCGGTGCACATCAGGGGCCAGATTATAGATACTTTGCACTGGTGCAAGTGGAAAGTTGCACGGTATTAGCACCAGGGCAAAGTTTGTCCTATTTCTAAAAACGCTGGGACATATAAGAAAATGATGTCACCATGACAAGTGCAGTTTGGCATGCTATAAGCAGCAGGGCAAAAATTGGCACAGTGCAAAAAAGATACATTTTCAATGCGTTTTTTTACCAGGGCAAAATTTTCCCTTGTGCTAATACTATTCCGTATTAGAACTAGGGCAAACTTTGCCCTGAATGCCACATTAATTCTGCGCATTCTGTGTATTCATGGAATTGTTTGCGCAAAGTAACTGTATATGCAAGTCGTGGCCGGAGAAGCCCTGACACGGCCCCACGCAAAGCAAAAACAGCCAGAACAGTTTCTGTGCGTGCTCCCAAGGGGTGCAAATACATGCACCCTTCAAACAGGGTGTGGGATCCCCACAAGCAGGGCTGCATCTCAGGGAACCTGCACGGGTTACCCCAGAACTTTTACCAGCACCCCGACAACAAATGTACGATTTATCTTAACTCGGGTAATACACAGAAAATCTGCGTGCAAACCCCTGTAAACTGTTCCTACACCCCACTACACTGCGTACGTGCACCCCAAAGCCCGATCGGAACCACGGCTGCGTACACGCACCCCTAAATCAGACACCCAATCTTACCTCTGTACAGTGAATCCTATGTGCAAGTGTCTGTACGCCTGCCTTCCGGTGGCGGATAGTATAAAGGCTTTGCATGGCCATTTCCCTGTGGAGAGGTTTCGTGCTCAGATCCATGAATATATATCGTTCCGTACCTCCGGGCCGTCCCTCGTAACGCCCATATTTTGCCTTGTTTTTCCTCAGTTTCCGTGTTCCGCCCCCTGCCCTGCCCTTTGTGCAAGCCACGCCCACGCTCTGCGTGGTGTCTCGCGCAAGGCACTTGGCCTCTCGCAGTGACGTGTCGAGCTTGTGCGAAGTCCCCACAGAGTACAAAAAAGTGCAGCGCAGTTGATTCCGTGAATCAACTAACAAGATTTTGCACAGAGTTGGCAGGCAAAGTCCTGATTTTCCGCGCAGATAATACCATGAATCGGGCTCTTAGTGTTTCCACACATTGCGTTCTGCACCTTAAGTAGTACAGCCTTGTGTGTGGACGTACCCGCTACCACAACATGAGCCATGCGCCACTTGTAAGGTAACTTGTAGACCTTTCTCTGGGTTTAGCGGTGGTGGAAGTTAAACCTCACAAAACTACCTTTGGTGTTCCCTTTGACGATTTTTTGCCAAAACAGAACCCTCACAGATACACTTGAAGAAGTAAGACAAATAATTGTTCTGTCATGTTTACGGTGCGGTGGCATTAGATTTCGCTTTGTATTCTAACCACAGAAACTCATGAAGGAATAGAATAGGGAGGTGCACAGTCAATTGTTTCACTGCATTTGCATTCTCGAAGCGTGTTGAAAGGTTGTGGCAGTTTCTCTTGCAGTGTGTGCAATTGGGTAGCATCAGGGGCACACACTCAAGAAGCTGCTGCATCCTCGATTGGGGCACCTCAGAAAGCACTGCATTTATTTAGTATGACAAGGGGCAGAGTTAAAGGTTGTCACTGTGAGGATACAAGCAGTAAAATAAATATTTGAAAAATGGCTGGACACTATTCTTACAATGTGTTTCCTGTGCCACTGCATGCCATTGCCACCAAATCAGCAGGCGGGCAGCTTTATGAGTAATATTGTAAATAAAGGACATGGAAAATATCTTTATGCATATTTATGCCTCAGTGGTTAAACAGAGTAAAGATAACACATTTCTATTATTAATCACAAGCTGAAGTAAATTAAGGCACTTGCTTAACATCACAAATTAACTGTGCTTTAATAAGAATATTTCCGAATGTTGCAGAAGCCTTAAAAGGACACATTGATATCATGCATTTCACAATCTAGAGACTTTGGGCCTCATTACGACCCTGGCGGTAAGTTACCGCCAGGGCCGTGACTTTACCGCCATGGTGCTAACTACGTTAACGCCATGGCGGTAAGGGGATTTACCGCCCCATTCCGACCTTGGCGGGGCGGTAAATCCCCAATCCCCATTTACCCTTCCCCATTCCCATTTTTGCCCCATAGGGCATAATGGGAGTGGGGAAGGCGTTAATTACGCCACCGTAAATTACGGTGGCGTAATTAACACCAAGTTCCCTTACCGCCATGGTTTTTTACACCCGCTAAAAGCAGGTGTAAAAACCGCCATGGCGGAAAGGGAACTCGTAATTGGCGGTAAGGGGTCGGCGCAGCTAACGCTGGCGCTAACCCCTTACCGCCAGGGTCGTAATGAGGCCCTTTGTGTTCATAATAGTTCCTATTTTGCCACAATTTATTGCCTTCGGGTATTAATTGTGCTTAGTTATTGTCATTTGCCTTCTTCTTTTTTTGTCCCTAAAACCAACATAAAGATAACAGTAAGTACTAAAAATAAAATGAGTGGAACATGTTTTTCATCAGTTTGTACTTGGTTTCAGCCCAAACTGCAAACATATTTTTTATGGTAAAATGTATATGTTAACCATACCAGAGTTCTGTCTGTATTAGATACTAATATCATATTGTATCTAGCGCTTCATGCCTGATTCCCCCCATTTTAAGCACTGTAATAATGGGTATTACTATTATCTTCCTCAATCGTACTAAGTTTCTCGAGCTCCGAATAAAGGGCCGAGTTACTGAACGTTGCACACACATTTCTCAAGCAAGAGCTCAACTTGCTAAGTTGTCTTGAGGTAGAGCTCTTCTAGCCCACAGAACAGCTGTACAAAGAAATATTTAACAAAAATGTCTCCTTCATATGACTGCCTCCCCAAACCTCTCCTTCCTTTCCACAGTCCATGGTCTGGTGATAACCCTGGCACGGTAACAATATACCACCTTTTGGAGGAAGCCCAGGTGCCGTAAAACCACCAGAGTGGTGCTGGGAGCAGTATAAATATTGGATAGCATAATATAACAAATACAAATACTAAATGGCTTTATCAATAATGGTAGAGAATGGGAGAGAGAAAGAATACACTCATTGGGCCAGATTCTCAGAGCGTTTTATATGGGATTGCGCCATTATACAACGCTTCTGTGCATCAGGCCCATGTAATCACAGCTCTTCAAGCTATTTCTAAACCACATTCTGAAGGGTTTTTAATATTTCTTCAATGTATTATTTTATTAAAGGTATTTCTGGAGCGTGGGCCTCGCCAAAAGGGCATGGGAGTGCTTTGCAGGTATTTATCATTATATCATCACAAACAGTGAGTCCTGATAGAATGTGGGTGGGATGAGGAGGGAGAGGGGAAATAGAGGTATAGAACGATAAAAGGGGATGGGTATATGGGTTTGTATTTCTGCATTACTTGTAAATATGTTTCCATTTGTAAAACATGCTATCTGGAAAATGGAGACGCCGCCATGGCCCTGCAGGAGCGGTGCCATTAGGGGCTGCCTCGTGGGCCATGGTGAGGGCCTCTGTTTGCTGGGGGTTCTGGGAGAGAAAAGGGGATGTGGGGCACGGCAGTGGGAGGTGGGGGCAGCTTACCTGCATCCGGTCCGGTGCAGGGTCATGGTATATAACCAAGGCAGGCCCAGGCATCCTGCTCTTTCTTTCCCGCCACTGGGCCAAGGCATGACTTGCGGTTTTATAAACGGTTACTTTCCTTATGCTTTAGTACTCGGTTCCAGTGGAGTAATTCCGCTAATGGGGCTGCTACCTAGACACTGAAAGGTGGCTGCCTGTATTTTCCAACTGTTCAGCTCGAGGATGAAAGTCTGTATTGGCCGTGAATAATCGGACTCTAGGCAGCCACATTAAAGGGTTACATGTTTTTATAACGAATAATGTATTAACGAATGACTATATAACGAAAAATATATAATGAAAAAATAACACTTTTTTATTGGGTGGGTTCCCCCCAAGCCACTGTTTCCCACAGCTAAAAACCCACCCCAACCGTTTCCCCACAAGATTGAACCCTTTACCCCACCCCCACTCCCACATACATTGTTGTTATTTTTTTCGTTATATAATTTGTGTTATATAATCATTCTTTATTAGATTTTCGTTATGAAGACTGTATAACCATTAAACGTGTTCTCCTTTAAGAGGGGACAATGCTACATGTGGCTTTTGTAGTAGTGGTAGCAGCTCAGATTGCATTTACATAATTAGATCTCGGAAGGTTATGGTGGGTGATGTTCCCATGTCGTTCCCATATGTCCCGGGAGGATAGCTCAGTGGCAAAGTGTTCGCCTTGGAAGCAAGACTACACAAAGCAACAGAGGTTCCACAGGTTCGATCCCTGGGTCCGTACTCAACTAAGCCACACAAAAAAAAAAACAATTAGGCCACCATTCCTGTAACAGCGCCTCGATGCCCGCGGGCTTTGTGAGCGTTCTAAAATGCAAATAAATAAATAAAATAGTTTCCCGGTATCAATAATATTGAGTGCACTTTGATGGGGTCATCAACAATAATAAGGTGCAACAACTTTTTTTACTGGAATGGTTTTACTATTGTGTCTAAAAAGAGGGGAAATTAATTTGCCCTTATGGCTGGATCCACCGAAGGCTAGCATAGCCTTGCAGTTCTCTTCTGGGTATGGGCCATTATCTACGCAGCCAAACATGCCTTCACTACCGGACTAATGCAGTGATCGCCTGCAGCTGGGTCCATAACCAGAAGTTGGTGGATCGGGCCCCATTTGACAGCACTGCAGAATGAAGCACTCTGTCCTTGTTGGTAAACAAATGGACCCATAAGAGGTATGGGTTACTGCAGTCGACGGATCAATAGCGGGCAGATCCCGGTACATGACTCTGCAGTTCTGGGTGTAGTGATGGTCAGAGTGGAAGATAAATGAGGTCATGTATTTATTGCTGCCAGTAGTTATGGGCTACAGTGTCGGGTTGGATAACTAGCTATCTCAGAGATCTGCAGTTGTTTGACAATTATACATTTCAAGATTTCTTCCTTTGAATGGGTTGGGGAAACGCTTGTTTGGGAATTTTAGCTGTGGCCAATTCAAAGCTACATCTAGTCTTCTTGATCATTTGAAAGGTAGCCCCTTCTTGTAGGTATTGGAATTTTCTGTTAGCCAAAAGTAAAGCATCCCCTCGCTATCAGGTTCTTATACTGGGCATTGCCAGGCCATACGTGTGCAACCATGTGCCTATGTAGCAAGTGGGGAGAGGATCATGAGGAACTTGGTTATGAATTGTTTATGTCATTGAAACGTCACGCCAGCAAATGTCTCAGGGATCGCTCGCTGGGCCAAGGTGGGCCACCTGCTTGTCTTGGAAGCAAGGTACCACCAAGCATCTCCGTTTCGGAATCCGAGACCAATCCAGGAATAGTGTTCTGAGGTTAAGGTACAGCAGCAAGTTTGTAGCTAAAAGGCTGAGTTAACAGTAAGGCACTAAGAGTAGTGTTCTCGAATGGAGTTCTGAGATGATCTGATTTTAGGTGGGTGTTGCAACAGCGTATAGGTATTATGACCCATGCATGTGTTGGCCAGCGGATGTCAATGGGATTGATTTGCGCCTCCTGTTGTATTCTCAGTGTGGCTGGCGGGCGAAGGTGGAACATACAATGCGACTCAATTTTGTCAGCATGTCTATTATGGAATGGAACCCTGATGCATCCCACACTCCAATGGGAGTTATACAGTAATGAAGGCATGCATTTTAGGTGGTGGTTTACAGGGGTTGTCACGTTGGTGTCAATGGGATGGAATTTATTTGGACCTCTTGTAGTAGTATCGGAGAGGCCTGTGTAGGCTGAGCATAAAGTGCAACTCCAGTTTGCCTGCTGTGGAGTGGTATCCTGACGCATTCCCACCTGGTGTGAGGGTTAAATAGTGACCTTTAAGGCAATACTGGCATAAGTGAAAAAAGCACATATCTAGGGCATCATTTCACAGTCGCATTGATCTGCTTTTCCACAAGGATGAGGTATCAGTGTTTCTATTTTATGCATTTTCGAGCCACGTCTGTTGTTGTAGTACTTATAAATCCTGCTATAAGTCCACCTAATTTGTTGGCATTTGTTCTTCTGCCTTTAACGTTTCCTACCTGTATAAGGGCACGCTATGTGACTTGTGACTGCACATTGCTTTCTAATGGCTGTGACAGATGGTTTGTGGCTGGTAAGGATTTTGCTACCCGGGTTCTGGGTTGAGTGGTCCACTCGCGTCCAATAGGCTAATTCAGAATGGACGGTGGTCCCCTCTGGTTGCCCATTGGGTTATAATATAGCCCAGGCTTGGGCTTTGGACTGTCGACCTGGGCATTGATAATTTGGCTACCCTGGTGGTGGGTTGAAGGGTAAACTCATGTCCAACAGGCCAAGCTGGCAGCGACGGTGGTCCTGCGGGTTGCCCATTGGGGGTAATGTAGCCCAGCCTTGTATTTTTGACTGTCTGGCTGGACATGGACATTTTGATTTTGCTATTAACCCTGGAACATTTACGAGGGTCTGCACCTTAGCGTTTGGGGGTAGGGCAGTTGGACATTAGCCCAATCAGCCCTGTGGCGCTGTTCACAGGGACCTAAACAATGGATTATTTCTAAGGTTCGGACCATGACCTTAATGTTGAACTAGCAAGAACTATGAATTTGCTATCCGTGTTGTGGGGGGCGAGGGGTCCACTTGCGCCCAATAGGCCAAGCAGGCAAGAACAGCGGGGGTGGCCCCTCAGGTTGCCCATTGAGTGGATTTTTAGCCCAGACTCAGGCGTTTAGGTTGCCAGGCTGGACATTGGATATTCTGAAATTAACCATGGGACAGCTCAGACAGCCAGTAGGCCAATCAAGCAGCTGGCAGGTTGGCAGGGAAGCTAGGGTCAAGGTCATGGTAACCAATGATGCACAATGTCAAAGACTGGTGGATCCCTGTCTGAATTATAGTGTGGAATTTTGTCTGTAATAAAATGTGGCCTGTTTACCTCCAAAAATTGACGTCACATCATTTGCATTAATACAAGGTGTGTTTGATGTTATGGAGACATTGGCATCTACGAGTGCACTCCTAATGATTAGGTGCCAAACCTGAGAAATGACAATGGAAGTTTTGCCTGATTTTGCAGAGTCTCTATGGACTCTGCCTCACAAGTGCGTTGTTTTTTGGTGGTAGCAGGCTATTCCTAGACTCACCTAATGTGCCCATTTCCCTGCCTACACTTTTCACAGCTGCCCCACTGGGACCTATGGCTGATGCTGCTCTGCTAAGTCTTTTCTGCTGAGTGAATTCCCTTGCAACTGCGTGCCAGCATACCTGTGAGGCCGTTCCACACATTCCCATACCCTCTTGCCTGTTGGAGTGGTGGGCCCCCACCCGCATTCACACACAGCTACACATTCACGCCGAAGGAACCACGCCAGAGACGTGTAGTAGGCTCGGGTCCCCGGAGCCAACTGCCGGAGGACTGTCCTTATTAACATGGCGCATGCGCAAGCCTCGATCCCGCTCGTGCAAACGTACAACAACGTAGTCACTACGCAACATCCATCCTTTTCCCCCAAACAAGAAACCTTAACAACCAGTACAATCAACAATAACAATTTCAAACTTTAACTGACAGTCTGTCACTGATTACGAGGCAGAGTCCATAATAAAGTCTTGGAACGTCTGCGGCGGCTTGCGCCCCGCCTGGCTCGGGTACCTGTGTGCCCCAGCTGTGGGCACCTCTGGTGTCCCAGGAGTCTCTGGCGGTCCATCGTTTCTCAGTAACGATCCTGTGTCATGTTCTGGGCCCTGCATGACGCTTTCTTCCGGGTTTGGCGCTGCCTCTATGCGCTTGAAGAATGATGCATTCCTGGTGACTGTCCCTCGGGCATTGGCTGCTGTGACCATGGATCCCTTGACGTGGGTCACCCCCAGCGGCTGTGTTTCGTACGGCAACAACAACTTTCCTTCCGGCCTCCGATTCCGCACCAGCACGGTGTCCCCCACTGCAATCACTTTATCTGGTAGTCCCCGCCGTATCGTCTCTCTCTCGTTTTGGGCAGCCCTCTCTGCTCGCACCCGGTTGTTGTCAATCTCTCCCGGACATCGAGCTTCAACTTTGGGCAACAGTCCTCGTGGGGCCCGTTTGATGAGGGCCTCCGCTGGCGCGACCCCAGTGGATTGATGCAGGGTCGTGCAGTATTCGCGTAAGAAGTCAAACAGGTTGCGCCGGAGGTCCTCCCCTCCATTCAGCGATATGCAGAACACTTTATTGAGCGTCCGTATGAAGCGTTCTACCTCAAGATTCGCTCTGGGCCAGAGTGGGATGACTTTCCGATGTTTTATCCCCCTTTCCTCACAATAGCGAGCAAACTGTTGCCCCTGGAAAGGTGCTCCGCTGTCCGAACATATCTCAAGGGGGGAACCATGGGTGGCAAACATCTTTTCCATGGTCAGGATGGTGTGGTGGCTGGCCGTGGATTCAACCAGCTCCACTTCTGGATAGCGCGACCACTGCTCCGTCACTGCCAAAAAGTACATTCCCTGGCCCGTGGACCCAAAGTCTGCATGCACTGTCCCCCAAGGGCGGTCACTCCTCTCCATGGCCTGAATGGGTGGCCCCCTCTCCACTGGACACGCTGCCTGGCAGGGGATACAAGCCTTCACAAATTCGTCAACCCTGCTCTCCAGGTCCAGGAACCACACCTTCAACTTGAGGCGTGCCTTCGTCTTTGCCATCCCCTGGTGCCCTTTGTGGGCGATCTGCAGCACTTTGCCCACCAGTGCCCTCGGAATCACGATTTGGTGGCCCCTCTGCAGGAGACCGTCCTCTGCCACCGACAGCTCGTGGCGTGCCCTCCAGAGCACTTGCAGGTCCTTTTGCGTGCCGCCATCCCTTTGGGAATTGCTCATGAGGACCTCACGCCATTCCTCGCTGGCCACAGCTTCTTTTATTCTCAGGAATGCTTCATCCGCATTGGATTCATCCGCAATCTCTTGGCGCGCTAGGGTGACGGCTAGCGCCGATTCGACCATCAGCTGTATGGCTTCCACGCAGTCTGCTACCTCCAGCGAGTCCCTGGGTCGCCCAGCTCCTGGATGACGGGACAGATAATCCGCGGGGTTGTGTGTGCCCGGACGATACAGCAACTTGACCCCGTACTCCATGAGCGAAAGCATCCATCTCTCTATGCGGGATGGTGGCTTGGACGATGCTCCTGACATGATTGGGATCAAGGGCTTGTGATCCATCACAACAACTACTGGCTTCCCTAGAATGTAAATCCGAAAATGCTTGCAGCCCCATAACATGGCCAAGGCCTCACGCTCAATTTGTGAATAGCGCCTCTCAGTCTCGATGAGAGCCTTGCTGGCAAAGGCAATGGGTCGCATGGTCCCTTGAGGGTCTGCCTGCATGAAGCTGCTCCCAGTCCTACCGGGCTGGCGTCGACCACGATTTCTGACTCCCGGTCTGGGTTGAAATAGGCCATGGTCTCTTGCCCCGACAGGGCGTTCTTGATGGCGGTGAACGCCCTCTGTTCCTTCCCGGTCCAGGTCTAGGCTACGTCATTTCTAGTGAGTGCCCGCAGGGGTTCTGAGAAGGAGGCCAAGTCGCGAATAAATCATCCACAGTAATTGACCATCCCCAGGAAGCTCCTTATATCCACGGGGGACCCCGGCGGGGCTGCCTCTTGAATGTCCTTCTCCGGATCCGGGGAGATGCCCCCGGCGTGAAACACGAACCCAAAAAATTCCAGCCTGTCCTTCAAGAATTCACACTTTTGTTTGTGTAGGGTCAGTCTTAGGCTGCGCAATCTCCAAGGGTGTTCTCTAGACGCTTCAGGTGCTCTGCTTCTGACCTAGCAAACACCAGGATGTCGTTCGACATGTTGATTACCCCCTTGAGTCCTGACAGGGCCCCCCTGATGGCATTTTGGAAGACTTCCGCTGCGGACGAGACCCCGAAACTGAGCCTCTTATACTGGTATAACCCCTTGTGAGTCGTAAAGGTGGTAATGTATCTCGACTCGGGGTGGAGCTCTAGCTGGTGGTAGCCAGATCTCAGGTCCAGCTTCGAGAAGACTCTCGCCCCTTGGAGCTCACCAACAATGTCATCTAGGGTGGGCGTGAGGTGACATTCCCTTTTGATTACCATATTAGGGAACCTCATGTCCACGCAGATGCGGACTGCACCCAGCTGTTTGGGCTTTGGGGCCACCACGATCGGAGAGACCCAAGGGGTAGGGCCTTCCACACTCTCGATGATGTCTAGGTCGACCAGTGTCTGCAACTCCTTTTCCACCTGTGCCCGCAGGTGGAACGGGATGCGGCGATGCTTGAGCGCTGTTGGTCTCACCGACCCATCAATGTGCAGTCGTATGGGGTCGGCCTTTAACTTCCCTATACCTTGGAAAATCATGTCAAAACATTGTAGCAGGCGCTGCAGGTCAGCATGATACACCGCAAAAGTGACGTGCACAAGGTTTAGCGCTTCAGAAGCAGCACAGTTTAAGAGGGAGTGCGGGCTCACGCTTGTGACGAAGAACCTCACTTTTATCTTGCTCTGTCCGTGGGACACCAGCGCCACAAACACTCCTAGGATGGGAAGTGGCGAGGCTCCCCCAAATGCGTATATCCGTGCTGTGGATCCTGTCAATTCTGGCGGGCCTGGGAGTGCTTCATAATGTTCGGTCGCTAGCACACAGACCGACGCCCCCGTATCTATGAGGACCGGGGTGGGGACTTCTCCGATGTTTACCGTGCATGTCATTTGTCGGCTACCTCCGGGGCCCTTGGCGATGCTTGAAATGAAGAAGATTTCTTCCTCCTCTGCGATGTTCAGGTCCTGCATGCCTTGCTCGACAGCCGACACGCCTTCACCCTCCGGGTGTTGCTCCCGCCAACTCTCGCTGGTCCTCTTGAGGCTGCTGCTGGCACGGCTGCCCTGCACACCCTAGCATAGTGTCCTGGTGTGCCACACCGGCCACAGACCCTCAATTTGGCTGGGCACTCCCCCACGTGCAGCAGGTCATACCCGCAGTAGGGGCACGACAGAGCACTGCCCAATGCTGGAGGGCCATCTTCTCTCTTTGGTGTCCATCTCACCCTCCCTGGAGCAGAGCGTCCAATCGCGAATGCCTCTTCCCCCTTTCCAGAGTGCATGGCTGCGTCCATCTTCGCCCCCCTGGCCTGGCCTCTGCCAGTTCATAGGCTCTCCCAGTGTCCAAAATCTGCTGCACGGTCAACCCAGGCTCTCTCAAAACTTGCCTCCTCAGCTTCCCCGAACTGCACCCCTGCAGCAGCTAGTTGCGAACCATCTCCTCTTCGTTCACCCACCTGCAGGAGCTTGCTAGATGCCTCAGCCACGCGCAGAACTGGTCCAGCGATTCTTCTTCCAGCTGTTTCTCGGCGCACAAGACAAATCTGTCAAAGTCCACGTTTGCCATGGGAAGAGAATGGTCTTGAAGAGCTTGCTTCAGGGCGTCGTATGTGACCACCGGGATGTTGAGAGACAGCGCCCCCCCCACCACTATAAATTGTGGAGTCCCACAAGGGTCCTGCACTGCACCGACCCTTTACAACCTATTCACCAAACCCCTCTTTGACTTACTGGACTCCCTCAACATAGCATACACAAACTACGCAGATGACACGCAAGTTCTCCTCCCCCTCTCCGGAGACTACGACCGAGACTCAGAAGCCCTCTTCAAAATCTACTCGACTATCCAAACCTGGATGGCTATCAATGGTCTCTGCCTAAACGGAGACAAAACCGAAATCATCATCCTAGCCCCCAACGAAACACTAACCAAACTCAGCCCCAACTATTCTCACATGATCATCGACAGTATTAGCATACCTGTCTCCTCTGCCGTCAAGACCTTAGGAGTCTACATTGACGCCACACTCTCAATGACTAGACAAACCAGCGCCATCGCCTCAGCGTCTGCTCTGACCACCAAACTCATTTACGCCATCAAACCTTACCTCACCACGCCTAACTGCCTCTCCATAGCCAGAGCTACTATAGGAGCCAGATTGGACTACTGCAACGCCCTCCTGGCAGGCACATCGTCTAAAAACCTAAGCAGGCTCCAAATAGTGCAAAACAATGCCCTCCGCGCTGCACTACACATCCCCAAAACTGACCATATTTCACAGGCCAGAAGACTTGTCCACTGGCTCCCAGTCAAGGAAAGAATCAACTTTAAAATCCTCACTCTCACACACAAGTGCATCAATCACACAGCACCCCCCTACCTATCTGAAACTATAACTAAGAACTCTTCCATCCGTCCCAGAAGAAGCCATCACGCCAACCAACTCCGAGTACCCACTGTAAAAAGAGCCAAAGCCGGCGGCATAGGCTTCCCACACATAGCTCCTAAGCTCTGGAATGCCCTCCCTAACTCACTCAGAGCACAACCTTCTCTGTACTCCTTTCGCAAATCTCTCAAAACCACTCTATTCAACTAACTCCATCCTTCCTTCACCCACACCAGCTCGCATACGTCTGTTACGAAATGTGCCTTGTAATGAAAACTGCTTTGTAACCATCTTCCTTCCACGGTAACCAGATTATGTATGTCCTCATGTAACAGCGCCACGATGCCCCCGGGCTGACGTGCGCTTTAAATAAATCTGAATAAATAAATAAATAAATAAATAAATGTATTCTGTGGATCTCCGTCCCTGCAGAGTACACCATGATGGCGATCATCGCCTCGTCATCCGTTTCCCCCGAGGCTCTGAAAAACATTTCTAGTTTTTTGACCAATAGGAGCCATTTCGGCCCCAGTTTGGATGGCGGGCCCGTGGTGTCAAATTCGGGCATGGGGGCCAGAGTACTGTGCATCCTGCGTGGGGCTGGGGCGAGGGCACCCTCCTCTTCTCCTTCCTCACCCATGGCAGTGTCAAGTACTCACAGGATGTTGTCCTCTGCGGGTGACGGGGTGATCCGACACCCAGGCGAAAAATTGTGGAACCCGGTCTGATGGGTTCACGTGTGAATCAGTGTCCAGCACCCTCACCAGTGCTCTCTTCCTTCTTTTTTTTGTGTGCCACAGCCCTGCAGCAGGCTAGGGCTGTGGAAGGTCCCAAAATTTGCCAAAAGGCTCAGGGGATTGCAGCCGGCGCACGAGCATCCTCCCGGACTGCAACCGCTGCAATCCACCTGCGAATAAAGATGGCCGCTGGCCGTGCGTGTAAGTCCGTGCCGACACGGAGCAACGTTCTCTTCCTCCAACGCCGTCGGAGCGGAGAACTGCTCCGGAGTCGTCCTCGTCGCCAATGTTGGAGTGGTGGGGGCTGGCCAGAGCCCCCACCCGCATTCACACACAGCCACACACTCGCGCCGAAGGAACCACGCCGGAGACGTGTAGTACGCTCGGGTCCCCGGTGCCAACTGCCAGAGGACTGTCTTTATTAACATGGCGCATGCGCGAGCCTCGGTCCCGCTCGTGCATGTGTACAATGGCGTTGTCACTACGCAACATCGCCTACTGTTTCTGGCCTCCCCTCTTTGGCCTGCCACACATATATCATGTTTGGTATGTTTCTCCCTCTTTTTGGAGTGCATCTGGGAACATTCATCCGTCCAGTTGACGGCATAAACCGAACACTCTATTAACAGTCACCAGACATTGCCGGTATTAGCATCCTTGTGGTTAAGCATACACTGGGTAACCTGTATACACGGCATGTGGTTATCCTGCACCACTAATCACCTAGTACCAGTGGGTCCCCATTGGCGGTGGATGATGAAGTTTCTACTGTATGTTATGCTTTGTAACTAGCATTCGTGTAGCACAGAAGGGCTGTTGGCATAGTCATATAGCGCGTTAAGGCCCAGTAATACCTCACATTTTATCAGAAAACTCCTCCTTGGGTACTATTCCAACAGTGTCACAAAAGGAATGAATTGCCATTTGCAACTGTGGGCCACTTTTTCATTGGTGCCCGAGGCAATGTTATGGCCCAGTCCAACCCTGCATGTCAGGCTTCCTTCCACTTGTGGAGCAGGAACAGTCTGACATGCACAATTTACTTCTCTGTCAGTGGCATCGATTGGTGACACTTGGGGTCCTTGGCGGTGAGTGTATCCTTAGTGATCATGTTAATTGATTTCTATATTGTGAATGCTTCAAGTATCGATGGCTTGTGTGTTGATGTTGCTGCCATATGAGCAGAGTCATATCATTTTGATGTCAGACTACAACAAGCACTGCTGTGAATGCCTGGCCATGTCTTGCAATGCCACAACATAACACAATAAAACATAGAAACTGTGGGCATCTGTGAAGTGAATGGGTGTTGAAAGAACCAGATTTCAACCGGGAATTCATTCTACAGACAGATGCTTCATATAGTGGCTTGGGGGCAGTTCTTTCACAAGATCATGAGGGCAATGTGCATCCTATCATCTACTCCAATAGGAACTTGTTCCCACGAGAGAAAACCTACACTGCTACTGAATTAGAGGCCTTGGCAATAAAATGGACTACAACCTACCTCAAATACAATGTGACAGGTAGGAAATTCAGGTTGATCACTGACCACGCTGCAATAATATGGATGAGCCACCGCAAGGACCCAAATGCAAGAGTCATGCGCTGGTTCTTAGTTTTACAGCCCTCTTGTTTTTTAGTGGAACATAGGAAAGGAAGAGAACAGGGTAGCATGGAATTCCTTTCCCATTTTCCAATAGATGCTGAGAGAACCAGCAACATTAGGGAAAGGGTATGTGATGATTCCAATGAGTCATCACGGATTAATCAGCAGTGACTTCCTCCCATTGTAACGCTCACCTGATTCTCGCAGAGGCGCCGGTCTTGACTGGGCGACTACCGTATCTTCAAAGGTGATGTGTAGCACCCGGTTGGCTCTTTGGGCTGGACCTCTGTGCACTGTATGCCTGACGTGTAGAGTAAGATGTTTGCAGATAGAAAATATGGGGTTAATGAACTGGGGTTATTGGGGTGTCCCTATCTCTTTCCTCTTCTCCTCTCCTGTAGACCCCAAAGGTTAACGCTCTCACCTTAGGTAAGTGAATGCCGAGCTCTCCATCTGCCTCGGGGCAGGGTGCTGTAGCCAATTTCTTCACTGGATAGGTAGCGCAGGCCTCTTGACTTCAGAGGACTGCTGTCCGTCGTTTACTGCACGAACGGTAAGTTTCGAGTCATTCAAATGTCTTTTTAAAGTCTTTAGTAATGATGTCTCTTGTTTTGCAGGGTTCCGGCGATGGCGGATGACGGGCTGAAGTGAGTTGAAGATGGAGCCCGTTTGATGAATAGAAGCGCCTGGAAGCACGTGAGTAAGTGCTTGTTGCCATCCTTCACGATGCGCTCTAACTGTCTTTTTATTTTGCAGGTACGAGTTCGGAGCGGCTGCAGGGTGCCGGAATACCCACTGGATTAGATGTGGAAAGGAGTAATGGCACGTGAGTATTAAAGTTCCCCAATGTCTTTAAACGCACCTTGTTTTGTCTTTCAGATGCGGATGCAGCGCCGAAGGCCTCCGGAGCGTGCGAAGAATTGGTAAGCTTTTGTCTTTCAGATGCCGGAATGCAGTATGAAGACCTCCGGAGCGCACGAAGAGTAGGTAAGCCTTTGTCTTTCCGATGCCAGAATGCTAACCTGTTCTTTCTTGTCTTTATAGGTGTTGCTGAAGACTGGATTCAGGATGGTAAGCCTTTGCCTTTCAGATGCCGGAATGCTAACCTGTTCTTTCTTGTCTTTATAGGTGTTGCTGAAGACTGGATTCAGGATGGTAAGCCTTTTTCCTTAGGGCCAGGACTGGATGCAGAAGACACGATGAGCGTCCTGCTGCAGAGGGTGCAGAATAACGCAAAGCAAGATTCATCCACCGGGTGTGGTTTAAATAGCCTCCTGTAGTGCTTAGGTGTCTCCTTCCACAGCCACGCCTAAGTAAGAAAAGAGTTCCTGGTAAGAAAAGAGTTCCTGCCTTCCAGAAGAGTTACAGTGTTCTAAATCTAGGGAGTGGCTCCAGCCCCACCCAACAGGAAAAGTAGTTCCAAACAGAAGAGGATCAGAGGCTCAACTGGCAGGCAAGTAAGCAGCATGGTCTGCTGCAGGTAAGTCCACCCAAGCATTATGAGCCCGGCGCTTCCAGCGCTGGGACTGGGCATATTTATGAGCCTGGTGCCACTGGCGCCAGGACTGGGTCCAAAAGGCCCCAATTGGGACTGGTTGGCACTCGGAACCTGGGTTATGGATCTGCTTCCAAGGGAGTTGGGAAAACCCTGACCTTTTGGAAGCAGAGATCATGACAGTACCCCCCCTCAAGGCCCCTCCCAAACCGGGCTTCTCCGGGGGTTTTGGCTTGTCAGGAAATGTTCGGTGAAATCTTTTGATTAGGCGAGGAGCGTGGACATATTCAGCAGGTTCCCAGGATCTCTCTTGGGGGCCGTAGCCTTTCCAGTCAATTAGGTAGAATAGTTTAGATTTGGAGATCTTGGAGTCCAGAATGCTTTTGACTTCAAACTCGAGTTCTCCATCCACTAGGATAGGTTTTGGAGATTTGGTTAGTCGGGTTTGAGGTTGCACGGGTTTTAATAGAGAGACGTGGAAGACCGGATGTATCTTCATGTGCGGGGGCAAGTCCAACTTGACCGCTACTGGGTTTACTATGGTAGTGATGGAATAGGGACCAAGGTATCTTGGGTTGAATGTGCGTGGCCCTTTTAGAGATAGATATTTGGTGGATAACCAGACTTGATCCCCTACTTGATAGTGAGGGGCTTCCTTCCGATGTTGATCTGCTCCTTTCTTGTATTGTTCTTTAGCCCTTTGAAGGTGAGAAACAGCTTCCTTAAAGGCTTGGGTGATTGTAGAATGCAGGTAGTCTACTGCTGGTGTTTCAAGATCTTGGAGGGGATCCAACTCTGAGGTTCGAGGGTGACTGCCGTACAAAAGAAAAAACGGGGTTTTCCCAGTTCCCGAGTGGACAGAGTTATTGTAGGCATACTCGGCTATCCAAAGGATATCTTTCCAAGTTTTTTCAGTTTGTTGCAGCATGCAGCGTAAATACTGTTCCAGAGTTTGATTGGTCCTCTCGGTTTGTCCGTCGGTCTGAGGGTGGTGACTGGTCGATAGTCTCACATCAATTTGAGCCGACCGACAGCAACTTCGCCAAAAATGAGAAATAAATTGACTACCTCGATCCGAAATTAGAACCGAAGGAAAACCGTGCAGTTGGACGATGTTTTCGAGAAATTCTCGGGCCAGAGTTGCTGCTGTTGGCAAGCCTTTGAGCGGAATGAAATGCGCCATCGTGGAGAATAAGTCCACGATTACTAGAATCGTATTGTATCCGGAGCATGGAGGTAGATCGGTGATGAAGTCCATAGAAAGCCTATGCCAAGGGCGAGGTGGGATGTCAATAGGGCGTAAGAGGCCTGCTGGTCTTTCCTTTTGACTCTTGTTTTGGGCGCATACTCCACAGGACATTATAAAGTCTCTGATATCTTTTTTCCAAGACGGCCACCAGAAGTAGCGCTTGATCTTTTCTGTGCTGGGTAGGTATAATCGTTCTTGGAAATACAATAAGTTGTCCTTTACTGCAAAGTCCTTTCCCTGCAGATGCCACTTCTGTATATCTGCTGGAGTTACAAGTTGCCTGGCTTTATCCTTAACTTCCTCTATGGATTCTGTGGCGATTACACCCAGAATTCTTTGTTCGGGAATGATTGGTACAGGTTTAGGGTTGATCAAGTGTTCTTCCACTCCCATCCGAGAAAGGGCATCGGCTTTACCGTTCTTTGTACCTGGTCGATAGGTAATTATGAAGTCAAACTCGGCAAAGAATAATGCCCAACGGAGTTGTCTACAGGATTGGGCTTTTGCGGTTTTCAAATATTGCAGGTTTCGGTGATCCGTAATCACAGTAACAGTGTGTCGGGCCCCCAGCAGATAATGCCGCCAACCTTAAAGGCAGACTTGATAGCCAGAAGTTCCTTGTCAGTAATCGTGTAATTGACTTCAGGAGGCGAGAATTTGCGGGACCAAAATGCCACGGGATGCAACTGATTGGTTACCGGGTCCTTTTGTGATAGAACTGCCCCCATGGCAAGGCTTGAAGCATCAGTTTCCACGATGTAGGGGAGTTCGGGGCGAGGGTGTTTTAAGATTGGTGCAGAGATAAATTTAGTCTTCAAATCCTGGAAAGCTTGTTCCGCCTCGGTAGACCATTCAAAACGTTTGTTTTTCTTTAACAAGGCAGTGATGGGCTGGACTATTCGAGAGAACTCGGGGATAAACCTGCGGTAAAAGTTAGCGAAGCCTAACATGCTTTGCACACCTTTTACGGAGGATGGTGATGGCCATTTGAGAACTGCATCGACCTTCTTTGAATCCATACGCACCCCGCCAGGTGATAATATGAATCCCAAGAATTCAACTTCAGTCACGTTGAAAACACATTTTTCCAACTTAGCGAAAAGTTTGTGTTGACGCAATCTTTCGAGGACCATTTTCACGTGTTTACGATGTTCAGATTCCGATGAAGAATAAACGAGGATGTCGTCAATGTAAACAACAACACATACATCTATGAGCTCTCTGAGGACATCGTTCATAAAATATTGAAAGGCGGCCGGGGCATTGCAAAGTCCGAAGGGCATGACCTGATATTCAAATAGCCCATACTTGGTGCGGAAGGCCGTCTTCCATTCATCGCCCTCTTTTACTCGTACCAAGTGGTAAGCTCCTCTAAGATCCAGCTTTGTATATATGCATGCTTTTCTGACTTGGTCCAGGAGTTCAGGGATCAAAGGTAACGGATATCTATTCTTAACGGTGATCTGGTTCAGGGAGCGATAATCGATACAAGTTCTAAGGTCTCCTTCCTTTTTTGGAACGAAGAACAAAGCTGAAGAAGCAGGGGACTTGGAAGGACGAATAAACCCATTTGCCAGGTATTGATCCAGGTATTGTCGAAGGTGAAGGTTCTCAGGCTCGGTGAGGGCATAAATTCTACTACAAGGAGGAGTAGATCCAGGTATCAGGTCTATCTGGCAGTCATAAGACCTATGAGGAGGTAGAGAGTTAGCCTGATCCTTCCGGAAAACATCTTGGTATTCTAGGTATTCGGGAGGTAACTGGGGAGTCTCTGAAGAAATTGCGGCCAGTGCAACACCAGGTGGAGGGTGACAAGTAGAGACACATTCTGGAAACTGGACCGTTCTTGCCCGCCAATCGATCAGAGGATTGTGTTTCTCTAACCAAGGTATTCCTAGAATAATCTGAAACTGAGGGGCCTTGATCACATCGAACACGATCTTCTCATGGTGTCCATCTTGACTTACTAGCGTCACTTCTTGAGTGGTATGCGTTACTGGCCCGGAGGCTATCTCCGTACCATCCACCGTAGTAATGACGTCCTTTACAGCCTTGGGACAAAGAGTTAGATTCATCCTCAAAACCATTTCATGATCCACATAATTGCCGATGGCACCGCTGTCGACGTAAGCTTCAATTGCATGTAATCGATCCGGATTATCAGGGCTAATGAGGACCATAGGTATCACGAAATGCGAGGTCACGGAACTGGTTTTTACGCTCGGCAAGAGGACCTCTATTCTTGTCGGGCGAGGTCGTTTCCCTGCTCAGAGTTTGTAACTTTGGTAACTGCAGCTCCTACTGCCTTCTTGGCAGGTTTCACCGGACAGTCTCGAAGAAAGTGCCCTGAGTTTCCGCAATATAGGCATAATTGCAACTGTTTCCTCCTTTCCCGCTCCCGTTGTGTTAGAGGACCTTTCAGACCCCCTATTTGCATGGATTCCCCGGAGTCTACTCCTTTGGAAGGAGTTGGCGGTTTGGAAAATACTCGAGCATCAAACTTGGAACGATCGGCCTTCCTGTTCTGCAGCCTGTGATCTATTTGAACGACCAAGTCTATGTAATCCGAACAGTCTTGTGGGGGATTCACTACTTGGGCTAAAACGTCTTTGAGCTCTCCACGTAGACCTCTATAAAACAGCGTAATCCTTTTGTCCTCAGGCCATTGAGTTTCCACTATTAGTCTATTGAAAGATGCAATATAAGCCAAAAGGTCTTGATTACCCTGTCGCAACGAAAGAAGCTCATTGTCCAAGGCCTGTCCCTGTGAATGTCTTGCGAACAGTTTTTCCATACTAAGCTGAAAGGCTTGAAAATCATGGCGAACCGGATCATCTTGATGAACTAGAGGGATCGACCAGTCTGCCTCATTGCCACTAAGGTACGAAAGTACAAAAGCTACTTTAGCTTGATCAGTTGGAAAGGCTGCTGGCCGGCATAAGAAGTGCAACCGGCACTGATTGATAAATACTGCAAACCTCTTTGGGTCACCAGAAAATCGCTCGGGCGGAGCCAGAGGTACATTCCCAGGTAGGTTGATCTGCACTGGATTCATAGAGGATGTTGAAGGAAGATTTGCCCTGATGCGGGTAACGGGGTCTGTCCGGCTTGTGACTGTAGCACTTGTCTAGCAAGATTGTCTGTTCTCTCCTTGGAAATAATTAGTTCCCTTCTTAGAGCATTCGTTTCCTGACGAGTTGCATGCACTTCTGCCCTTAGTTCCCCAAGTAACCAGGCTAGGGGGTCAGTATCCGAGGTTTCCATAGCGCCTGGGCGAGAGTTTTGCGATAGGCTTTGCGTTCTGTAACGCTCACCTGATTCTCGCAGAGGCGCCGGTCTTGACTGGGCGACTACCGTATCTTCAAAGGTGATGTGTAGCACCCGGTTGGCTCTTTGGGCTGGACCTCTGTGCACTGTATGCCTGACGTGTAGAGTAAGATGTCTGCAGATAGAAAATATGGGGTTAATGAACTGGGGTTGTTGGGGTGTCCCTATCTCTTTCCTCTTCTCCTCTCCTGTAGACCCCAAAGGTTAACGCTCTCACCTTAGGTAAGTGAATGCCGAGCTCTCCATCTGCCTCGGGGCAGGGTGCTGTAGCCAATTTCTTCACTGGATAGGTAGCGCAGGCCTCTTGACTTCAGAGGACTGCTGTCCGTCGTTTACTGCACGAACGGTAAGTTTCGAGTCATTCAAATGTCTTTTTAAAGTCTTTAGTAATGATGTCTCTTGTTTTGCAGGGTTCCGGCGATGGCGGATGACGGGCTGAAGTGAGTTGAAGATGGAGCCCGTGTGATGAATAGAAGCGCCTGGAAGCACGTGAGTAAGCGCTTGTTGCCTGCTTCACGATGCGCTCTGTCTTTTTATTTTGCAGGTACGAGTTCGGAGCGGCTGCAGGGTGCCGGAATACCCACTGGATTAGATGTGGAAAGGAGTAATGGCACGTGAGTATTAAAGTTCCCCAATGTCTTTAAACGCACCTTGTTTTGTCTTTCAGATGCGGATGCAGCGCCGAAGGCCTCCGGAGCGTGTGAAGAGTTGGTAAGCTTTTGTCTTTCAGATGCTGGAATGCAGTATGAAGACCTCCGGAGCGCACGAAGAGTAGGTAAGCCTTTGCCTTTCCGATGCCGGAATGCTAACCTGTTCTTTCTTGTCTTTATAGGTGTTGCTGAAGACTGGATTCAGGATGGTAAGCCTTTGCCTTTCAGATGCCGGAATGCTAACCTGTTCTTTCTTGTCTTTATAGGTGTTGCTGAAGACTGGATTCAGGATGGTAAGCCTTTTTCCTTAGGCCCAGGACTGGATGCAGAAGACACGATGAGCGTCCTGCTGCAGAGGGTGCAGAATAACGCAAAGCAAGATTCATCCACCGGGTGTGGTTTAAATAGCCTCCTGTAGTGCTTAGGTGTCTCCTTCCACAGCCACGCCTAAGTAAGAAAAGAGTTCCTGGTAAGAAAAGAGTTCCTGCCTTCCAGAAGAGTTCCAGTGTTCTAAATCTAGGGAGTGGCTCCAGCCCCACCCAACAGGAAAAGTAGTCCAAACAGAAGAGGATCAGAGGCTCAACTGGCAGGCAAGTAAGCAGCATGGTCTGCTGCAGGTAAGTCCACCCAAGCATTATGAGCCCGGCGCTTCCAGCGCTGGGACTGGGCATATTTATGAGCCTGGTGCCACTGACGCCAGGACTGGGTCCAAAAGGCCCCAATTGGGACTGGTTGGCACTCGGAACCTGGGTTATGGATCTGCTTCCAAGGGAGTTGGGAAAACCCTGACCTTTTGGAAGCAGAGATCATGACACCCATGTGGCAAGGGACAGCAGCCGCTATCTGATCCTGACGGGGGCTATATGAGGGAGACGATTACTGGGGAGATGCCATGGCTTCGTTGGACGAGATATGGTATCCCCCATTTACCCATGTGGAAGACCCCCTTATGCCCTATACCCTGATGGCTGGTTACTGATCTGATCCCCATCATCTGCGGTGTCCCACAAGGCTCCTGCATATCGCCTACTTAGTACAATATCTTTACAAAGCCCCTACTCGACAAATTGGACCATCTGGGTGTTACCTACACTAAACTATGCAGATGACAACCATATACTCCTAACACTATCAGGCATCTACGACACAGATATCTGTCGGATTAACGAAGTCTACTCTATTGTTCAGGCATGGATGGCCACACATGATGCTGCCTGAATGATGAGAAGACCGAGTTGCTCCTAGTCGGCTCACCCAATAACCTTCAGAAACTCAGCCCTAATTACAATAACATCTGTATCAATAGTAATAACATACCCATTGCCAAAGATGTAAAAACCCTGGGAATCTAACTGGATGCCAACACCAACCTTACCAAACAGGTTAATATGACTACCTCAGCCACCGCCTACACGGGCAAACTGATCAGGGCTTGTAGACCCCTACTGTTGCCTAACAGTTGCCTCACACTGGCCAGAGCACTTATACAGTCCAAACTGGACTACTGTAACGGCCTATACTTAGGTGCTAACAAATCTATAATCAATAAATGACAGGTTGTGCAAAATAATGCGCTTAGAGCCGCACTAAGCATACCCAGAAGAGAGCATATACCAGCAACCAGAAAGTCTTACAAATGGCTCTCCATACAAGAAAAAACTGACTTAAAAAACATCTGCCTTACCCACAAGGCCTTGAACCACCAAGCCCCACCATATCTCACTGACAAATTGTCTATGAAATTGTCAACCACAATCACAAGATCTACCAACACATCCTGCCTGGTGGTGTCCAGGTACAACCGAAAGAAAGCTGGTGGAACAAGCTTCCTGGTTCTAGCCGCCCAATTATGGAACACTCTTCCACAGAACATCAAATCTATTCAGACTTTGTACAATTCAGAAGTCACATCATCACCTGGTTACTGAACAAAAACGAACACCGCTCACCTCTACACCTGTAACTTCTCTTTACTCCCCTTACCTTATGTATACTTCTCTCCCTATTTCGTATCACTCTCTCTCCCCATTTGATACTCTTTTTACCATTTATACCTTATTATGTAACCACTGTTTTACTTGTATCATGTAACCATGATGTATACCTTATCATGTAACCACTGTATTACTTGTATCATGTAACCATGATATTTGAACGTATTGCCTGTAATCTGTCTTTCACAACTACATCATGTAACCACTGCATCATTTGTATTCGTAACCACCTCCTTTACCTAGAGCGCCCGGAAACCTCTCGGTCAGGCTCGCTATATCAATAAAATAAACAAACAAAAACAAAACACACCATTTATCTGTTCCCCCCTTTATGAAAGAAAAAGATACCTTTCCCAATCCCTTTGATGACCTGAGGTATTGTGAAAACAACATTCAAAATATCGAGGCTGAGTACCCCAAAAGGAAATACACTGAACACGGGTTACAAGGGAACATACAAAGAACTTTATTTTATACTAAATAGTTTTGCAATAAAAGTAACAGATAGCTATCAGCCCTCATTACAACACAACGAACTCCAGCGTGGTTCAGTGAGAGACGCTGTACATTAGAATTTGTCTCTCTTTTATACCATTTGCGAACATGATGTCCAACCCTACTTCAGGTTAATATTCCTCTAATACATTACTGATCTAGGGTTCATGCCGAGTTCGCATATCCACATGGAACTAGTTTCCCTTCAATACATACGTCAACAAGCCTACACGGCAACTGTGTATTTTGGGATTTCTCATACAGGTCTTCTCAAACATTAATACAATGTAGTGAAACAAGTGTTCTCAGTTCAGTATTTGAATACATTGTTCTTAACATTTACCCGCGGATTAGTTTCATTGCACGAGTAATCCTTCACACACAGGTCAGCGAAGGACAAGGTCTCAGTTCACGACCCCAACAAGTGGCCTGCAGGCAAGTTACATATTAATTACACACAGAGGTCAGGACGGCCATGTTGTATTTCGGAATGACATCGTCCACCATTTTAACTCACAGGGTGACTTTACAGAGAGAACCTAAAATGGCAGATTCACCTAAAATGGCGGCTTACATTGATTCTAAGGTCAGGACCTTGCAACACTGATTATTTCGCAAGTGGCTTACAAGCAGCTTGGCGTAGGCCAATGTACATATATTTGTTGCAATAGGAGGTACGATATAATTTCCCATTTGACAAACCCTCCTTTTGGCCTACGCCAAATGCTAAGCTACTTCTGATCTTCTTGCAAACAACTCCATGCATCATCGTCCATGCATCCTGAATCGCTGTCAGAAAATCTATTGCCATCAGGTCATTCGCTAAAATTTCCTTTAACATGTATTCCTTGGAGTTTTTATCCGGGGCATACACTTTATGTCGTATCGTACCTATCGCTTGTGCGCAACATCCCCCTAGCATCGAACATATACTAGGTAGACACTGGATACAACAACAAAGGAACAACAGAATTCCCAAAATGGCCAGTAAGACCAAAAGTACCTTCCAACCGCAAGATCGCAAGAAGTCCCAGAACCAAGCGCTAAAATCCCAGTTTCCCTCGGGAACATGCACTTCTGAACTAAGGACGTGCAAATTCTGTATTGCCTTGAAGATAGTTGGGGTGGAATCTGGCACGAAAACACAGCAAGCGGACCCCACTAATTTACACACTCCACCACGTTCAGCCAGGATGACATCTAATGCCATCCGGTTCTGAAGCGCTACTAGTCTTATCGCTTTCTGTTCTAATGTCATATTATAGAGTATGTCCAAGGTCCGGTTAATGGTTCTCTCCAGTACTCTCGCTAGTCTTCTGATATCTTCGGAATTCGCTATCTGTCCCCAAAATGGCACAAATGATTTTGCTACATCTCACAAGATTTGTGCTGGAGTGTCACCATTCTCATCCCGCCGTGGACGAGTCTTTAAAACCTCTGCTGTACTAGCTATATACACCCCAGGTAACAGGATCCCTAAATAACAGGTTCCCTGCCAATCCCTGGGCAACCATGGAAATGCTACATTACCGCAAACAAAGTAGACAGGTTCGCCTACATACAAAGGTCTGTCTTCATCAGTCAAATTTGCAACGTTGGCACAACCTCTAAAATCTCCCATTGACTGAGTACCATTCCTCTATATGCAGAAAGAAACTGAGTCGGGGCTATGGTTAACAGTGTAGGAAGGAGGCATGGCATCCTTATTGCCTATCGGAGCCATTTTAAAGGAAATCAAAGATTGGAAAGGACAAGACAGTCTATAAGATGGCCTAATAGACGCAACATTGAGCTTACTCCTATTTGTGAAAAGCGAGCATCCCAGGGGAGTCAGAACACGTTTCTCAAAGCTATTTAAATTAGTACCATCAAAGTTCCCCGAGATGCTATCGTTCCAACGGCTAAAGAAAGGTGCTCTAAGAGAAGCATAACAAGCAGTTGTCAAAGGAAACGGATGAATATACCAACCTAGCCCCTTATCCCCGTGTTGCGGTAAATGTGAGCAGACTCAACAGTTGGACTTATTAAAAATGGCATGCGTGGCATTCATGATAAGTAGCAGAGTATTATTGTGGTACCTTTGTCTATGCTGGGAGTCCCTAGGGGACAGAGTATGCAAATGTACGAAGGGAGTAGGAACAGTAGGTACATTTTCATTCGGTAACAAGGACTCTAAAGGATGCGTTTCCTCGAGGTACCATAAGCCTAAAACAGTGACTATTATAAAACCAAATATTATTATAAGAACACAGCAATACGTTTTTGGGGCCCAAGTCCTTTGTCCATTATCCCAGTTGGTCACACAATCATTTACAAGTCCCATACGAGCGGTAGTGGTGGCAGGCATTGTAGTCTTCAAACGGAAACCCCCAATGTTCGTTGCTGGCAACCTCCCGGCCACGCAACTTCTTAGTCCTTCCACAACCCTAGTCAACAGAATCCCCTTTCTCAAATTTGGGCAAAAAAAACAAGCCCTCGATGATCCTTTCTTTCTCCGAATGCACAGCCGAACCGTGCCATAAGTCTATCAGATGCACAGCAAAACTGTGCCGTAAGTCTATCACATGCACAGCAAAACCGTGCCGTAAGTCTATTTTCTTGGACGCAGATTGTACCTTGCTTTTCCCGGTACTGATTGATCCGGAAACAATGTGTCATCACTTCCCGTTGGAAGCAACGTATCAGAAGCAAGTGAAGATGCCGAATTTGAAACAGCAATTTCCAGAAGCAAGACTTTTGGAGATTGTGGAGACAAAATGGCAGGTTTCCCAAGCCTCACAGGCTCAGAAAGATTCTCCGATACACTCTCAGTGCTATCTATTGCTTTGGGATCATTGGTTGCAGCGTTAGCGGGGGGGGTTCTGTTTCTTCTGTATCATGTGGCACTCGGTGAGGAAGTTTCTTGACATGCCATGCGTGGATCCAGTTCTTTCTGCCAGAAACCCACACCGCCGTCTGGGTGACCAACAGGACCTGGAATGGGCCCCGCCAGCAAGGTGCAAGGCAGGAAGAACATTCAAATGCCTTGATGAGCACCCAGCTCCCAGGCCGTATGCTTTGGCCCGGGCCCTCGTATCGCACAGGTAAAGCCTCTCGCACCTGGTGATAAATCAAATACACGTTTTTAGTCAACTGGCTACAATAATCTGAAAGTAATACATTTTCAACATTTCTCAAAGATCTACATTTAGGAAGGTTCCAGATATTGGCAGGTCTCCCCATTACCACCTCAAATGGAGAGAGCCCAGTCTTAGTTTGAGGGGTTGTACGCATGGCTAATAACACGATTGGTAAGGCGTCCAGCCATTTTAATTTAGTGCCGGCACATGTCTTAGCGAGCTTGTTCTTGATAATACCATTGTGTCTTTCTACTAGTCCGGCGCTCTAAGCCTGTCTGGCCGAATGGAACCGTTTGTCGATCTGTAATGCTCCACATATCTGCAGAATTACAGCAGCGACAAAATGTGGACCATTGTCCGACCAAATGACTCTCGGTAGCCCGAACCGCGGGAAGTATTCTTTTAACATGGTTTTCGCAGTAGTCATGGCTGTAGCATCTTTGACAGGGAAAGCCTCAACCCATTTACTAAAAGCACAGAAGACCACTAATACGTACTTCATATTGTTACACCGTTCCATTTCAATAAAGTCGAAATGGATGACTTCAAAGGGGACAGAGGGTGGCCCAAAACTTCCCCTTGGAGTTGCTATCCTCTTTTTGTCATTTGCCCAAACATTCTCTAACATTTTTGTGACTTTCTGGGCACATATATGCGTAGGACCATGGGCCATGATGACCATCATCATTACATAAGCGTCAGGGAGTAGCCATTTCCCTTCAACTATGTCCACCCAACACCCGTCATCATCGAGTTTCCCAAAGCCTTCAGCCCACCTCTTGGATTCTTGTAACGTGGCATCAGCTTGGATATCCCGTACAGACCCAACACCCTCGTCCATTGCTTAGGCATTTACAGTCTCCCTTGAAACATATATCTCCGTAAAGAGATCGGTAGCAGTTTGTCTAGCTATCTGATCAGCGAAAGCATTCCCTTTTCCTATGTCATATGTAATCTTTCGATGCGCTGCACATTTTATGATGGCTAACTGAGTAGAGAGCGCAAGCGCTGAGAGCAGTTGTACTATTAGGGAGCCATGCTGGATTTTGGTACCATGTGAAGTTAAGAACCCTCTCTCTGACCAAAGTCTCCCAAAGTTGTGAACCACCCCAAAGGCATACTGACTATCAGTATATATGTTTACTGTAAGCCCTTTGGAAAGTTCACAAGCTCGGGTCAATGCTATAATCTCTGCGGACTGCGCAGAGTTATGCGTGATTCTCTTGGTTTCCACAACCGTGCTTAATGTGGTGATTGCATAAGCAGCTTTGGATGTACCATCTGGAAGTTTGAAGCAGGAGCCATCACAAAACAGCTCTCCTTGCAGATTATTCAAAGGACTGTCTTTCAAATCAATTCTACCCTTTGTCTCTTGTTCGGTAGTATACAGACAGTCATGTGACTCTTCATCGCCACAAGTAGTACCTTGCGGGAAAGGTAGGAGTTCAGCCAGATTAAGAACAGAACACCTCTTAATTTGGATGTGAGGAGCAAACAAGATCAATTCATATCTCATCTACCGTGCAGAAGTGAGGTGTTGCGTTTGAGTTCAGATCAGTAGAACATCTACAGAGTGAGGCACCATCAGGGTTAGATCATGGCCTAGGACCATTCCCGCACTCTGTTTTACAGACGCAGCAGCAGCAGCAGCAGCAGCGACAGCTCGCAAACATCTCGGCTTGCTATAGGATCAAGGGCGGAAGAAAAGTAACCGCACGGCCTATTCTTCCCTCCATGTTCCTGCGTTAATACAGCCAAAGCACATCCATCACATTCATGCTCAAACAACACAAAGGCCTTTTCATAGTTTGGTGTGCCCAAAACTGGTGCCGAGCATAATGCAGTCTTGAGCAAATCAAACGATTGCTGGTGTTCCGCGTTCCACGGCAATGGCGAAGAAATGCACTTCTTTGTCAAAGCCAACATCGGTTTGATCACTAGTGAAAAACTTGGGATCCACAACCTACAGTAAGAAGCCATTCCTATCAAGGCTCTAACTTCCTTCTGTGTATTTGGGACAGACATGCCAGAAATGTGTTTTATACATTCAGGTGTCAATCTTATTCCCTCCTTTGACAGGAGATAGCCTAAATAGGCGACCTCCTGGCAACAATATTGAAACTTTTTAAGCGAAGCTTTGTGACCATGTTTAGCTAGATGTATAAGCAACAACACAGTGCCCTCCTTACAGGCGCTCTCAGAGTCAACAGCTAAAAGCAGGTCATCAACATACTGAAGCAATGTACACGTAGAGGGCAATTCAAGGGTCTCAAGCTGTTCTTTCAAAGCCCTACTGTAGATGCTAGGGCTCTCTGTGGACCCTTGAGGTGCACGAGTAAATGTGAACGAGCGTCCCCCTAAGGTGACCGCGAACAAGTATCTACTATCCTTGTGTATAGGAATACTAAAGAAAGCATTCTTCAGATCCACAACACTAAAGTAAGTAGCTGTAGCTGGAATAATGGTCAATATTGTCGTCACATCAGGCACAATTGGAAATTGCAGAGCGATGACTTTATTAATGGCACGTAGATCAATTATGAAACGGAATGGAATTGCATTATCACCTTTCTTGTACACGGGTAAAATCGGACTATTGCACAAACTTCCTGAAATTTCCTCAATCACCCCGCGATGCACAAAATCGGAAACAATGCATTTCAAAGCTCGCTCACCTTCAACTGAAATCATATACTGTGGAATGCGTGGCAGCTCAATTCCATGTTTCAAAACTATCTTAACAGGCTCAACCTGTAAAACACCGACATTGTTGCCGTCAACAGGCGATAAGCACTCTGGTGCATCACTGAATTCTGGCGGCAAAGGTCTAGTCAAGAATTGAGAGACAGAAAGTTGCTGTGGTGAAATCGTCAAGCGCACTCCATCGGAAGAACAATAAATTACTGCATTTAATTCCTTTAACAAGTTCAACGGCAGCAAATTCTCTCCACAATTCAAAGTCAAAAGGAATGGACAGTGGTCCGTAAAGGGACCCAAAGAAATAGGTACCGGCGAAGAAACTGGACAAACAACTGGTGTGCCAGAAAACCCTAGATAAACATTGGTTTGCCCTGACAGTGGAATGTTTGGAACCCGTGAATGATCAATGGAACACTTCTGTGCTCCAGTATGTATCAAAAACTGATGTTTCCTATTTCCCACCACCATTTCAACGTAGGGACCTCTCTGATTGACGGGAATAGGTGTAGGTTCCAAACCCTGCTTCGGGCAATTCTAACGAAACAGAATATCATCAAAACGAAGCTCTCCAGATAGATATGCTGTAGAAGGATGATCAAATATGTTCCTAGTATCCACACTCGAAGTCTGATTATCCTGTGAAAAAGGTTGCTGAGGACCTTGGACACAGGCCGTAAGTTTGTCCCAAATAATTCCTTTCTTAGGAATTATGGTTTTCAATTTTGCAATAATTCTATCAGGCAAAGTTAGTATCACCTGGGGCGGTCTTTCACCAGCTGGCCTTTCCCCATCAAATCTAGTTATATTCGCCCATGTATCTCCCAACCCTGGTACGTCGTCTATAGTCCGAACTTGTTTCCACAAATCTACGGGCAGGAGTACAGGAAATAACAAATCAATATCACGTAGGGTGAATACTGAGGACTGCAGGACAGACTCTATTTCTTTATAGAACTGTGTCTGATTTTTCCTAATATCAGGAATAGATTGTCTAATAGTATTCACTTCCTGTCTTGAGAACGGGACGTGAACAAACAGTGATACATAATGCGCAGGAATGCTCACAGCAACTGCATTTGTTGCAGGATCAGCCGGAATCTCAACCTTCGGGACAAATGTCGGAGGAACCTCTCTCATAGGCAACTGAGTAGGCAACTCCGAACGTTTACTAAGCAACAGAGCCAAGTCGAGCGCTAAAGCAGTCGAAGAAGTTTCAAGTGAAAAAGCTCTTTTATAAATACTCAATAACTCTGTGGGACAACACATTTTTCTCTTTACACAATCATCCTGTAGGTACTCTATCATTACCTGTATCACTTTCCTCTGCATTTCTGGCGTATACTGACATATGTGTCATATACCTCAACTGGAGTTATCGACATATCTGAAATCCATCTAAGCGCATCTTTCGTACAAATTCGTGCTTCCTCAGATATCAATTTATAACAAGGAAGGAACCGTTTCTGTACATACATACTTTCCCCCTCGTCATGCTCATTCTGTAACCTTTCCAACTCCTTTCTATACTCAAATAACCTCTCAACATGCTCATTAACTTTCTCCACAGTGTCTCTTGAAAACGCTAAAGTGTTTACATCCTATAACCCTTGCGGGAGATCTGTATTATTTAATTTGTCCCACATTACACATAAATGAATCCCTAAACCTTCAATACAAACATTTTTCTCAGGAAAATTAGCCATATTAAAAAGCGTGGCAAAAACATTAGCTTGATCATCTCTCTCCATACAATGCTTAGCACATGCAATCAAATCCCGTTTCTTCTCTGGCGGTACAGTATTGCGAGTGACAACCCTTGACCCCGCACCCTGATCGACTACAAGCGGCACAAGACCACTTGGAAGAGGGGGAGCAGGCAAATTCAATGGAAGTACTGTTACTGGTGCAATAGGAAGGGGTGGAGGAATAGGTGGAGGAACAGTAACTGGAGGAAGAGGAACATTAGGAGGAGCAGGAACAAAAGGAATAACAGCAGGAAGAGCGGGAATAACAGGAGTAAGAGGCAAAGCAGCAGGAAGAGGAACATACGGAGGTGGCGCAGGGGCACCAGGCCTTCGTTCATTTAACAATTTGTCTATGAATTTGTCGGAAACATGAAGGTCTTTAGAAGAATACATTTTCTGAATTCCAAGTGAGAAAGCCCTATCCATGTTCCTAGTTGACTCAGAATGTTTATCGTGGTCATATAATAATGCTTGTTCGGCGTTTTCCAATTCGGCAAAGCATCAAATGCTGCAGGTCTAGCCTTTTTCTTTAATAGAATTGACTCTAAATACTCAATACGGGGGATTTCAAAACTACCATTGATTGGCCATTGAAGTTCAGAGGCAGGTCTGGTTTGTTTGTGCCCAATATCATTAAACACTATACTTCCAAAGCCATGCTTACAGTACATAGTACACGCCGGCGACCCCTCCTGTGGTGCCGGGTGGCTAAATTCCAAAGATTGTCTATCGCTGCAAAATAACACCCTGAAGCAGGTAGACAATTTCCTAGGCATATCAAATTATTGGTGTTACCTGGTCAATAATTGTGTCTGCCGATACAATACGCCAAAATCAAATTATCAGGATATTTAAGAATTGGGTCACGACATACCTGATCAGTCCTAAGGAGGTCCGATCAGATTACAAAGAATCTTACCTACCTAATCTTACCTCGTGTTTGGTGATTGCGGCAAATCTGCCCGCCTCGATAAGTGGACCCTCGTCAAGATGCCATCTCGGACCACAAGCAGATTGGCCAGGGATCGGGTCGTGCAGCACTGCTGAGGTGTCACGTCTGCTGAGGGGCCCCTTATTTTGTCACACCGTCCGATCCCGGTCCGATAGCGAGGGTCAACCTTCGATAATCCGGCATCAATCTTGAGGGTCCGTATTCGGGCGCCAACTGTGAAAACAAAATTCAAAATATCGAGGCTGAGTACCCCAAAAGGAAATACACCGAACATGGGTTACAAAGGAACATACAAAGAACTTTATTTTATACTGAACAGTTTTCCAAGAAAAGTAACAGATAACTATCGGCCCTCAGTACAACACAACGAACTCCAGCGTGGTTCAGTGTGTTCAGTGAGAGACGCTGTACATTAGAATTCGTCGCTCTTTTATGCCATTTGCGAACATGATGTCCAACCCTACTTCGGGTTAATATTACTCTAATACATTACTGATCTAGGGTTCATGCCGAGTTCGTATATCCACACTTGACAGTATAAAAACTCCAAGAAAACCTTTTTCAGTGTCCCTTCATATGGAACGTATCCTTCTTATGGAATCGTTGAGAGAGACTAGCCGGATACTATGCACCAAGTGACATCAATGGACTCCAATTCCTGCAAACGTCCAAGTCATCAATTGATATCAATGGACTCCAATTCCCACAACGACATATGTACTGAGACAAAGAAGATGAAGGATTTGATGCAAGGTAGCAGGAGCCTCAAGTTCAATGAACGTGCTAGTTGTTTGGTGAAAACACCTGTGCGCGGGACATTTAAATATGCTAACCACACAATGAGAGAGAGGTTGAGAGTTTCAAGTAGTGCGAGAAGCTCAAGGAGTTCAGAAAAAGACATTGGGTCTCCTGCAGAGGGATGCAAGCGTTGTTGGAACGAGTTGGTCTGGCGAATCAGAGGAGCTTGCCAGCAGAGAAGGAAAGTAACGCGTGTGAGCCTGATTTGCAGCTTGAAGAGGCAGCAGTGTCCATACCAGGAAGAGGAAAGCTGACATCCATCAGGTGCACTTGGCATCGTGCACCTGGCCACCCTCTGTCATTCGGGCCCAAGTACATGCTCACCCTGCCACCCTTCCTGCACTGTCTCCACACCACCCTCTGCACTAGGGTTCTGTATCTGTACCTACACAGTCCCCTTCCCACTTTTCTTCTGCACTTATCAGGTATACCTTATCTGACCAATTTTCACCTGTCACTTGCTGGCTCTACTACATTTATTTATTTATTTGCTTTTATAATTCTGTTTCTCTCTCCTCTCCTCCGCACTTACCACCCTCCCACCCCCCTTTATATGCACTTTCCCCTTTTCATCTGCACCTTTCCATGCACTTGCGCTTTCTTAGATGTCACTGGGCCTAGTAAGATTGATATTTTATATTTTGTTCTCCCCTGTCCCCCTCCCTTTGCCTGGTCGTGCTCTGAAACACTTGTGTACGAGCGCGTTATAAATAAAATATAATTTCATTTCATGCAGGAGCGGAGCTGCGGGAGAAGTCGAACAGACGTCCGAACAGCCGCGAGCAGGAAGAAAGTGGCAGAGAAATACATTGTAAGCGCGAACCAGACCAAAGATGCTACACAGAGCCGGTGAGTCAGCCCAGGCAAGGTGGGGACCCAGAGGGCGTTTCTGCGGCTTCGCCAATAACAAATTGAAAGACAAGTTGAAAGCTATGACATTGCAGACTAGAAACAATAAGAAGATTGTTTATGCAAAGAGGAACTGTATAAATGAAAAGTCCTGGCAAGGGTATACCAGGCAATTGAAAGTATAAGAAGAGAAGTCCTGGTAAGGTTATACCAGGCATGTGAAGCATGTTAATGTTAATGTTAAAGGATGTTTGTACTGCACACTATCACCACCGGAGTGGTCCCCTGGCACTCTCGCATAAGAAGAGAAGTCCTGGCAAGTGTATACCAGGCAATTGAATTAGAAGAGGAGAAGTCCTGGCAAGAGTATACCAGGTAATTGAAATACAAGTCCTTTCAAGAACATTCCAGGCAAATTAAATTAGAAATATAAGAGAAGTCCTGGCAAGAGTATAGCAGGCAAATTGAAATACAAGAGAAGAAGTCCTGGCAAGAGTGTACAATGTAAAATGAAAGTACAAGGTCAGAAGCCCTGGCAGGAGAGTACGCCAGGCAGTTGTGAGTGCATAACCTAAGAGAAATGTCAAGAGAGGACAGTGTTTGTTGAATACAGAAGGAACTTGTGTCAAAGAAAGATTTGCAAAGTTAAGTAACTTTTTACCTAACAGGATTGTTGTGGGACAAGCAAAGACACAAGGAACTGTTAGACAAAGAGACAGTGTTATACCATTGAAGAATCCAGGGAAGGGAGTCACCCTCTGGAACCAAGGTATTTTTCCATCTTGCAACACATTTGTTTTGGAGTTGTTCTATTTTTGTTCATATACAAAACTGAACAGACAACAGTTGTACAATTTCAGATTCCCTGCTTCTGAGCAATCACATTCACTCAGCTCAGAAGTATATTCCTAAAGACACTCCTATTAGGTTTGTCAGTGCCAACACGTTTCGGATTGTAGGAAATCCATCTTCAGGGCAGGATGTGTTTTTAGTTTCAACAAGATTCAAATTTCAGTTTTCAAATTTCAGTGGGGTTTCCTAAAGGTATAAGGATACGCTAATTAGATTCATGCAGAATTTGGAGAAACTCAAATAAGTCTCTCACAGAGGTAGAGATAAACTAACCTGCTTTCCTTGGTACCCATAGAAAAATCATGGCCACCTATATAGTTAAAATGACATGACAGAAACAGCTTGTAAGGATCAGATCATTGGTGAGGGATCAGATTTTCAAGTGTTGTGAACATAATTTAATCGTAACTCACCCGGTCAAAAGACCGTAGATGTCTCGCCGGGTGTAGTGGCAGTGTTGGGCAGTTACTTCCCCGCCTCGAGGACGCGCTGCACAGCTCACCCAGGGAACTGACGCATGCGCGTCGGTTCCCTGGGCAACGATAATAGCTTGGGTGAGCTGTGCAGCGCGTCCTCGAGGCGGGCTGCTACACTCAGTGTTCTACAGGCGATTTCTTTACTTACAAGTAAGTTACAACAATAACCGAAGCGAGCACTAGTAATTAAAATGTCACCATGAGTGAATGAGTGTACAGAGGCGGCTTTTCCACCTCTCACCCAGCGACATTTACTATGAGTAAGTATGCTTTGAAGTCACCCTCCTCTTCTTTCTTCACAATTGCAGTCGCTCTCGGTTGAAGTAACTGCCCGACACTGCCACTACACCCGGCGAGACATCTACGGTCTTTTGACCGGGTGAGTTACGATTAAATTATGTTCACAACACTTGAAAATCTGATCCCTCACCATTGATCTGATCCTTACAAGCTGTTTCTGTCATGTCATTTTAACTATACAGGTGGCCATGATTTTTCTATGGGTACCAAGGAAAGCAGGTTAGTTTATCTCTACCTCTGTGAGATACTTATTTGAGTTTCTCCAAATTCTGCATGAATCTAATTAGTGTATCCTTATACCTTTACGAAACCCCACTGAAATTTGAAAACTGAAATTTGAATCTTGTTGAAACTAAAAACACATCCTGCCCTGAAGATGGATTTCCTACAATCCGAAACGCGTTGGCACTGACAAACCTAATAGGAGTGTCTTTAGGAATATACTTCTGAGCTGAGTGAATGTGATTGCTCAGAAGCAGGGAATTTGAAATTGGACAACTGTTGTCTGTTCAGTTTTGTATATGAATAGCTCAGTCAGACTATACTGCTAAAAGGTGTATTTTACTTGTGTTACCTACTGTGTATATGTGCTGTTACAGAGCATTCTGTCCAGATCAACTGAAATTCAATCCTTTGTTTGTGTACTATAAACTTACTTTTACTTAGTATCCTGCGAATTGAATTCATTGAGTCTCACACCTTTTACACATTGAAGTGTGGGAAGTTGAATTGATATTCAATGTGAATGATACAACTTAATGGCACCTAGGCCAACCTATTACCTGTTCTGAGCCCAGCCGAATTCTATCTTCACTTGGGACCTACAGCGTGAGAGGTTTGTGTACACCTGGAGCACCATTGTAATACTTTAATACTTGAACAAGCTGAACCCTTTTCTTTGAACGTTTTTGAAAATTTGTCCTACTGAACTAGTATTCCCACAAGGGAGTCCTCTTGTTTCAGCCAGGCTGAATCACCAGTTGGGATTTTATTCCGATTAGGAGTGCAGCACAGGGTTACCGACTGGCAACAGTCTGTGCATGTTTTGTTCCTCAGTATTTTGAATCTCGAGTGGCCTCGAGCTTCACCCTGCTGCACCTGAAATAGCACATACCTGTTTCACACACTTAACATAAGACCCCTTGGGGTCTATTTACCTTGAATTACCCCTGACTATTACCAGTAGTGCCTCCCACCAACTTCCTATTTTTGTTTATAAACACGTTTTGCCAATACCAGGTTAAAGACATTCCCCTTCTCACTTTATTGTTTTGTTTGTAGTGTGAGGGACAGGATAGATTGTTTTGGAGACAAGGACGGCTTTTGTTTTCTGGCATCCTGACACAGACAGTTCCTTAGTTTTTGGTTTTAGGTAGGGAAACTCCTCTTTAGAGCAGGGTCAGAGAGGCATTTTCCCAACCCGTTTCAGTCAATTAAAGTCTTTAACCAAAAAACATGACAACTTTGTGTCCGGCTTTTATTTCTGACCCCTCACAACAGACACAGACACTGACAAAGAGACAATCCCATCTCCGCACCAATAGGAACACAAAAAAGGAGTGAAGACATATTCCTGTCGCACCCGTGTATGATGCTGGTGAATCCACTCAATCTTGGAGTGTTCTTGATCAGTGATTTGTACTAGGTAACGTATACATGCATCTTGCAAGTGGACCCAGCAACTCACATGTCCACTGTAGTCATAAGACACAGGAACAAGTAGCTGGCACTCTTATGGATCACATCGGTGACCCACTCACATCCACCTGCATGTGCCAGTGCGACACGTGCTTAGTTCCATTGAGGGACTTGCTTGTGTTTTAGGATATGTGCGGGGAATTGACATCAGACACTGGTGTGAGCCAGGCCTAATTCTGGTTGCTTGGAATCAAGGAATGGAAGCATGGAAATGCATCCTAGCAAGGCCAATCTGCTCTGCAGATGTCCGTTATATTGGCTCCTTGCAAAGTCTGTGAGGTACAGGTGTCTCCTGCTACATGACTCGTCAGATCTGCAAGGCCTCTTAGAAGGCCTGCGCTTCAGTGATACGGAGCAGGTCCTGAGGCGACAGGTGCCCTCTGGACATCTGCTGTAACAGCCAAGTCCCTTCTGTACAGAAGGTGGTGTGCACCTCTTATCAGACACACCATGTGCACGTGTCACTGTCGAAGGGTTAGTTGTGAACATGTATCATGCGCCATTCTAGATACGTGTCGTTTGTAACCAATAGGCTCATGTGTATTACTGATTCCATGCCTTTGTGGACTCTGTGTGGTCCATCAAGCTCTGCTCATGCTCTGCATATTCTCCCAAGCCAGGCGGCCCATGCCACTCCCAGTAAACACGTATTCCAGGGTTTTCCTTCTGCCCCAAGCTCAGTGAGGTAGGGGTTCACCCCTCTACAGAGACAACTACCTTCAGCTTTATGCACTATGGACATGGAGTCAGAAGGCTGACGCTAGTTGTCTCAGGCCCATGGGTTGGATGCCTTCAAGCAGCTTTGAAGCAGCCCAGGCACCTGTGCGCCTTTGTCTCTTTTTGATCCCTTTTGCAAAAGGTGATCATGCAAAACCCACAGCCATTGAGCCTAGAATGGAGTGCCCCAAGGCTGAGTTGATCTGCACTCACTGAGCACCCCATGCTACATAGGTGAAGACACATGCTGATGTCCAGCCATAGAGAGACTCCCTATTCATAGAGCGATTCCCTATTTCACACTTGACCCTGCTCTCTTTTGGATTGTTCTCTTTGGCCAGCTCTTTTTTTTCTTCTGCTTTGAATGAGTTTTCATTTTGTCTGAGTTTTGTGTTTGAGCGCCCTTAAGCCTTCGGGTACCTGGCGCGCTGTATAAATGGCAAACATAAACATAAACTGCCACTGTGCTCCACACCACCATAGGCTGGCAGAACCAGAACCTGGAGATACACACCTTGTCCTACAGCCCCTAGAGTGGCACTCATATCGTCTGGAATACAGCCTGGCTCCCTCTTCTCCAGGACGGAACCGCTCGGACTACAATTAAACCTTGTTCACGACTGGCGAACCTGGGCAGCCCACCAGCGCACTGCACATGTCAAGCCACCTAGGAACTGGGTTCTTCCACTGCAGTACCTGATCTTCCTCCCGGGCCCTTCCTTGGGGCCCAGAGACATGTTTTATCACTTCCTGGACCCAGAATCGCACCAAATACATTCCCACTTGGACAAGTGGGTGACTTCCTCTCACTACAGTGTCAACGCCCATGCCCCCCACAGAGTGCAGCCCCTCCTGCTCTTGAAATATTAGGTGCTCTTTTGATTGCGTGAGTCGACATATTTTGTGTGAGAACCTTCAATGTCTTGCAATGGTGTGTTGCAATGTGCATATTTGCATGGGCCCTTTTACGGCCATGCATCTAGTAAGGAATTTTGTTCTCAGGATGTTAGTCTTGATAATGTAAATGTTCACACACCTCTTCATGGTATGCCCTGTCTTCGGACGACCTACCCGTAAAGGGCAATGGAGGGCCAACTGTGAACTGTGCTCGCTTCACCCTCATGTGTGGGAACACACGTGTCATGTGGAAGTGTGAGGATTCATCACGCGCATTTGTGAATACCCATGCATGAACCCCTGTGGCAGCTCCTTGGTTTAGGGCTACATTTTATATCTTCATTTGTGGAACCCATTGGAAAGCACCATGTGCATTAGGCCCTGATTCTCACAATGGCCCAATGAAGTGCATTTCAGCACATTGGGCCTCATTACGACCCTGGCGGAAAGTTACCGCCAGGGCCGTGACTTTACCGCCATGGTGCTAACTACGTTAACACCATGGCGGTAAGGGGATTTACCGCCCCATTCCGACCTTGGCGGGGCGGTAAATCCCCAATCCCCATTTACCCTTCCCCATTCCCATTTTTGCCCCATAGGGCATAATGGGAGTGGGGAAGGCGTTAATTACGCCACCGTAAATTACGGTGGCGTAATTAACACCAAGTTCCCTTACCGCCATGGATTTTTACACCCGCTAGAAGCAGGTGTAAAATCCGCCATGGCGGAAAGGGAACTCGTGATTGGCGGTAAGGGGTCGGCGCAGCTAACGATGGCGCTAACCCCTTACCGCCAGGGTCGTAATGAGGCCCATTGTGTTGGTTTGCTGACTCACACACAGTGGACACATGCAGGGATTGCCTTCAACTCATCATCCAAACATGTTGTGTAAGGGTTCCACTCAGCACATGTGTGTCTGTCATGGAATTGTGATACCTCCAAACAGGGGTCAAGTCCTAAAAATGGGGGGACTCGTCAACAAACGCAATGGGATGCGACTTCGCCAGAAATTAGCATATCAAGGTGAAATATGCACATTTAATTGAATTGACTTTGTATAACCACCCAAATTGCACAGGGCGAGTAGGCTGTAGTCAGGATACTATTTGGAAACGATGATTTAACATACAGAATGTACACAAAGGTCTAGCATTATCCAGCTTTATTAAAAGTCTAAATATGCTGTAATAACTGATGAACATATGAATACATGTATGTAGAACTCACCATAGTGAATGATTACTCAACAAGTAGATGGAGATGACACTAAATTAATTCAAAACATATCAAATTTTAATCAATAAACTCGTAACAAAAAAAACAATCATAAAATTCAATAAAAAACGACCAGTTCATTCCTTCAATCACAACCACATACAAAATTCATTCAGACTTTCATCTATAAAACCCCAAAGTGATTTCTAAACCAGTAAGCATTGATAGTGTTGCTACACCAATTATTTTCAATTTTCGCATTCATCAGTGACCCAGTCCATAGTATCAGGTGTCGTTGTGCATCCAGTATTCTATTAAACCAGATGATTCACATCAAAAAGCGTTGACACGTGTTTCGGTCAAAGACCTTCTTCAGGACATAGGTCATGGAGAAATGACACAGCCCTATTCTCAACGTATATGGGCCAGTAGTCAGTCTAAAAAAGATAAAAACCATAGTGTCATCCCTATTTCTTTAAACAAGTGACTGATAATGTCACAAATGTGTTATAATTCAATAAGCCCACACGCCCCTACTCATCCCCAAGTTCTATCTCGAGGGATGGTGAATGGGACAGCGGAAATCAATCCTCCACTGGAATCAATATATATGTTGAACCTGTGCAACCAACAGAAAACTCTCAGCACTCTGGGAAAAGACCGAGCACTCAGTGTACATTCCTATGACCAAGATAAATAAAAACATTCAAATCACTTACAAGCACCCATGGTGCAGAGTGGAGATCTTCAAAAGGCTAAAACTGCCAATTGCCACCTAGAGCCACACGTAGTTCTAAAACGGATTGTCTTAAATTCCTAGTGTGTATCCGTCGGTGATCTTTCACGAGGCTACAGAAAAAACACACAGAGTAACAGCTCCTTAGTCAAGAGTATTATATTTCATGTACATATACTGAATATTATAACTATCTGACATGTTACAACAAAGGCCACATCCTCAGAAAGCTTGTATCCTCTAAAACAAAAATGCGGAAATACAAATGCGGCTAGATGCGGGGTGCGCAGGTATTTATCCTATATCACTAATGCACGCGCACTCAGAAAACTTGTGTCCTCTAAAACAGAAATGTGGAAATACAAATGCGGCTAGATGCGGGGTGCACAGGTATATATCATACATCACTAATGCGCGCGCACTGTGAGATGATACCCATTTGCACCGTGATAGTTCTGTACTGGTAACTCCCACATTAAGAAAACTCCCGTATTGAAAAAATGCCTGCCCGGCGCATGCGGTAATAGTCACACAATGGACAGCGTCCACGTCATGCCCGTGGCTCTGTCATACCATACGATCAAATAACGCGTGCCGCAAAATGTAAAAGCTCCTCTTATTACTCGTGGCACAATGTTCGCCCTGTGTATCCTGAACATTATATTCCATATCCTAGCGTGCCTCCAAACACCCGTAGCAAAGATGCCCAAGTACTCCATATCCTAGCGTGCCTCCAAACACCAGTGTCAAAATGCTCCCCCTGTGTGTGCCTCTTACCGTGGATAGAAGCGTGAAACCCCCTTTCCTAGGGAATACAAACGCCGGCACCTCCGTGAGTCGCTCCACTCCAATCACCCACACATCAGTAGACTGTGCAAGCTCAACACAAACAAAGGGCTATATTTATATAATTTCCTGAACACCAAGGTCGGACTAGCCAGTTTAGCATGGACTCAGACACAAACAAGGGACACAATTTTAAGAAAACTGTATGTGAATGATTAATCCAAAACATGTCATCCATCCCGCTGTCCGTGACTCGTTCTCATCCAGTGCAAATCTGCCGTAGAACTAGACGGACTCTATGACATAACTGCATATTTTGGTCAATTTCCTTCTTATATTTTATATTTTCATTTTTTCACTTTGTTTTTGCCTCGGAAAGCACGGGCGAATGTGCAGACCCAACGGTATCCAATCACCAGGCAAAAAATTGGTAAAAATGGACACATATACAGAACAGATGTTAAATGTTGGAACCATATACCTTCAGTTTGCAAAGTACTCGTATTGACTCCCTGATATAAGGAACTGGGTCAATGGACCAATGTCACAATCCAAAACAATATATCAGCGTTGTATATACATTATTCTTGTTCTGGGTACAAAATAATTTATAACGCATTCCAAAATACATACAGTCTCCTAGTTGTTATTAGAGTAATTCCAAATGGGGGAGTTCAGAAAACATCAACATGCAAACCCATTTGTAGATCTAAACTTTTTTGCGATAGTGGATAGAAATGCAAATTATTGTGTGCATGATTCAGAGCATTATGACATCACATCGTGGGACTCAGATTAACATATATCAAATAGGGCATTTTTAAATGGAAACATATATGGATAGGAACATATTTGGCCCAAGAGATGTTTATAAAATATAAACAGTCGATCTCAACATAATAATAGTTCATAAATACAGTATAGTTGTTTAGCACATAGTATATGTCATTCTAACCAGTCAACTCATATTACACATCATTTCCTTGTGACCAAATTATTCCATTCAACTGAAACATTCAGTCCCTTTTGGACTGTATTTAAAGTATGAATCCACTTTTGCTCAGTACGATGTAATGCTATACCAATATCGCCCCCTCTCATGTTGTTATTAATGTGTTGTAGTACGAACCATCTCAGGTCTGTGTCCTTGTGCTGCATTTTAACAAAATGCTCCACAAGCGGTTTATCCGCCACTCTATTCCTTATTCAGCTCTGATGTTATGATATGCACTGTCTAACTTCCCGTGTGGTTTTACCCACATATAGAAGTTGACAGGGACAGCTGATAATATAAATAACATTTTTTGTCAAACAGTTCATTTTCCAAATTCTTTGACCATAATGAAATTCCAGTTTAGTTTCAGTGAGGGGGCACGCGACACATTTGCCGCATTTATAGTGTCCCACAATGGGCAGTAAACCCCATTGATCATTGATAGTTGGCTCTCTTGCTGGCTCTCTATAGGTATGGACCAGTCTCTGTCTGAGATTTTGATTGCGTTTGAACGCAAACATAGGTTTCTTCATTAATGACCCTGGTTGTTTAACTAGACCCCAGTGTTTGTTTATGATCCTCTTTAAATCCCCACTTTTTGGATTGAATGTGGTCACACATACAAGGCATTCGTTCTTACTCGGGCAGTTAGGCATGTCTCGCGATTGGTGTTTTCAGCTCTTTTCATTTGATCTTTTACCATCCTTTTTGGGTATCCCCTATTCTCCAGTCTCTCCTTTAGCTGTTCTGCATGGAGCTTGAATTCATCCTTCTCAAAGCAATTTCTCCTAATACGTAAGAACTGCCCATATGGTAAGTTCTGGCATAAGCTAGCAGGGTGAAAGCTGTTAAAATGGAGTAGAGAATTCTTATCAGTTGGTTTTTTGAAAAGAGTGGTTATAAGTTGATTCATCGACTTCTTAATCAGGAGATCAAGAAAGCTCACCTGACGATAACTATATTCAATAGTGAATTTGATGTTTATGTCACATTGATTTATCCATTCATGGAACTCCATGAGAGATGTGGCAGACCCCCTCCAAATTAAGTAAACATCATCAATATAGCGATGCCATGATTTCATATGAGATTTCAGTGTGGGATGGATCGTAAGCAAATTGTGTTGAACCAGAATAAATCTATCCTCATAATTAGCCATGTACAGGTTTGCAACATTGGGGGCAAAAGTTGCGCACATACTAACCCCTTTCTCCTGTTTATAAAGTTGCTTTTTAAACAAAAAGACATTTTCGGTCATTGCTAGCCTAATACACTCTTCAACAAACTCAGTAGGGGGTAAATGTGGTCTTGTTCTCTTGTTCAGGTATTGCCCCAAAACATGAAGGCATTGCATCTGTGGAATGGCCGTATACAAGGACTCGACGTCCATGGTAACTAGAATATCTGACTCTTCAATTTGGATATCGTGGATGATATTAATCATGTGAGTCGAGTCCCTCGCATATGATGGCATCTCAAGAACAAATGGTTTTATAAATATCTCTGCATAGACAGATAACGGTTCCAGCAGCGAGTCAATGGCAGACACTATAGGTCTACCGGGGGGGTTTTGTGGAATTTCTTGTGAATTTTGGGGAGTATGTAAAAAGCCGCCCTCTTCGATCCTGTTTTGTTCAGAAAGCGGCCTTCTTCAATACTAATCCACTGTTCATGTACTGCATGATTGGTCAGACTCTTTATTTCATCTTGTAATCTCACTGTGGGGTCCCTCTCTAGTTTTTTGTACGACTTCTTGTGTCCCAATAGTCGCATGCATTCAGCTTTATACATAACTTTGTCGAGAACCACAATACCTCCCCCCTTATCAGCAGGTTTTATAGTAATGGATTCTTCACTACACAACCTCATGAGACTTTTTCTCTCTTCTCTTGTCAAATTGTCAGGCTTATGGTTCTTAGACTTGATAGCTTTGAGTATTTCTCGAGTCACAATATTCTCGAAAGCCATAATCTCAGGTGTGCAGGTGTGAGGGGATGGAACAAAGGTGGATTTGATCTTAAGACCTCTAATGTTAGGTACTGAATCAGGGAGGGATCCCTTTTCACTTGGATGGGCCGCAAGATAGACCTCGAAAATATGTTTCAACCGTATATTTCTAAAGAATCTGTGCAGTTCTAATTCTGTGTTGAAAACATGCGCTCTCATAGTAGGGACATACGATAGTCCTTTAGATAACAGCTCTAAATCTGGTTTGTCGAGATGAAAAAGAGATAAATTGAAAATGGGCATTTGATCAGGGGTACCATGATTCACTGATTGGAGTACCACTGTCTGGTTCTCAGCCCTTGTTCTCGGTCTGTATTGTGGCTGTCGCTGTCTGGATCTGCCTCGTTGCCCCCTCTGAAAAAAACCTGTTGTTGGTTTTGTCCCCTTCCCCCACTCCTGTGCTAGTACCAGGTTGCACATTCAGGGCAGGGTCTGATCCGCTTGAGGATCCGGATGTGTTCGAAAAATTGGAATATCGGTTATTTCTTCGATAGTTGTAACCACCCGTTGGGGGATCAGTGAAGAATCCCTTTCTTAAATAGGGATAAGTTCTTTCTTCATTATAATTTGCAATGTCTTTTTTTAACATATTGATTTTTCTTTCTAAATTCATATCTTTGAACTTTTTAATTTCTTCTTCCAATCCCTCAAGTTGTTTTTTGCATCTATAACTGTAGTACTTTCAAGGAAAGACTTCTCCAGAACTTCCAACTCATCCCCCTGTGTTTTGGTTTCTTCCTGAGCTGTTTCGATGATCAACATAATCCAATCCCGAGAACATTTGTTGCCAACCCCACTGAATTTTTTTTTAAATTTGGTGTTGTCAACAAATATCCTCGGGATGTTCTTAACCTGTAAACCCTCAGGAATAATCCCGGACTTTAAATACTGCAACATAAATTGTCCATGCAGATCTGTTCGTGTTACTTTTTTAATTTTTTGTAAACAATTTTCAATTTTGTTCGTGGCGAGCACTTTGTCGGCAATTGGACCCTCTCCAAAAGGGACAATGGGTGCCTCTAACAACTTCTTTTAGTGGTCGTATGTAAACTCGTAACAAAAAAAACAATCATAAAAATTCAATAAAAAACGACCAGTTCATTCCTTCAATCACAATCACATACAAAGCTCATTCAGACTTTCATCTATAAAACCCCAAAGTGATTTCTAAACCAATAAGCATTGATAATGTTGCTACACCAATTATTTTCAATTTTCACATTCATCAGTGACCCAGTCCATAGTATCAGGTGTCGTTGTGCATCCAGTATTCTATTAAATCAGATGATTCACACCAAAAAGCGTTGACACGTGTTTCGGTCAAAGACCTTCTTCAGGACGTATGGCATGGAGAAATGACTCAGCTCTATTCTCAACGTATATGGGCCAGTAGTCAGTCTAAAAAAGATAAAAACCATAGTGACATCCCTATTTCTTTAAACAAGTGACTGATAATGTCAGAAATGTGCTATAATTCAATAAGCACACACGCCCCTACTCACCCCCAAGTTCCAACTCGAGGGATGGTGAACGGGACAGCGGAAATCAATCCTCCACTGGAATCAATATATATGTTGAACCTGTGGAACCAACAAAAACAACTCTCAGCACTCTGGGAAAACACTGAGCACTCAGTGTACATTCCGATGACCAAGATAAATAAAAACAATCAAATCACTTACAAGCACCCATGGTGCAGAGTGGAGATCTTCAAAAGGCTAAGACTGCCAATTGTCACCTAGAGCCACACGTAGTTCTAAAATGGATTGTCTTAAATTCCTATTGTGTATCCGTCGGTGATCTTTCACGAGGCTACAGAAAAAACACACCGAGTAACAGCTCCTTAGTCAAGAGTATTACATTTCATGTAAATATACTGAATATTATAACTATCTGACATGTTACAATAGAGGCCACATCCTCGGAAATCTCGTATCCTCTAAAATAAAAATGCGGAAATACAAATGCGGCTAGATGCGGGGGGCGCAGGTATATATCCTGCATCACTAATGTATTGTAACATGTCAGATAGTTATAGTTATAGCTGAGAGTTGTTTTTGTTGGTTCCACAGGTTCAACATATATATTGATTCCAGTGGAGGATTGATTTCCGCTGTCCCGTTCATCATCCCTCGAGTTGGAACTTGGGGGTGAGTAGGGGCGTGTGTGCTGATTGTATTATAGCACATTTCTGACATTATCAGTCACTTGTTTAAAGAAATAGGGATGACGGTATGGTTTTTATCTTTTCTAGACTGACTACTGGCCCATATACGTTGAGAATAGGGCTGTGTGATTTCTCCATGCCCTACGTCCTCAAGAAGGTCTTTGACCGAAACACGTGTCAACGCTTTTTGGTGTGAATCATCTGATTTAATAGAATACTGGATGCACAACGACACCTGATACTATGGACTGGGTCACTGATGAATGTGAAAATTGAAAATAATTGGCGTAGCAACATTATCAATGCTTACTGATTTAGAAATCACTTTGGGGTTTTATAGATGAAAGTCTGAATGAGATTTGTATGTGGTTGTGATTGAAGGAATGAACTGGTCGTTTTTTATTGAATTTTATGATTGTCTTTTTTCTTACGAGTTTATTGATTAAAATTTGATATGTTTTGAATTAATTTAGTGTCATCTCCATCTACTGGTCCACTTTCTGTTTGATTACTATGTATTATACCTGAAGGATCAGGGATTTGAGTGCAGGTCTACCCCTTTATTTATAATTTGATTACTCAACAAGCAGTGAAGATCCATGTATTTAGGACTCACGGTTCTTTCAATTGATTTGATGTGAACATGTATGTTATTGAAGGACCTTTTTATTTTTAAGGACATTTGTTATTAAGGACATTTTGAGTTAGATTTTGTGTCTGTAGATGTATTTTAATTGTATCTAAGTTTGCTGTTTTCTGTTCCGTTTCTCTTAAAATGATTTTTAAATGAGTATTGTAAAGGTTTAATTTAAGCCAAATACAATAAAAAATAAATCTATATGAATTGCACAGGACAAATGGCATTTGCCTTTAATAAAATCAACACACACACAAAACCAAGAGAGGATATTTTCTTCTAATAGTGTTTTTGAAAACGTTAAAAGGTGTGCATGTTTTAAACTCCAAGAACCAATACAAATGTTTTCCATGGATCTTGCAGTAGTGCGACATTTCACCTTTAGTTGCTTGTTATTTTTCATAAGTTTATATAGTGCAGTGGTGAAGTGGCCAGCCTGCAAACCTGATGGCAGTGGTTCAATCCCTAAGGTCGGCTTTAATTCACAAATTCAAAGAGAACATTCAATGTTTCTCATTTTAGCTAGGGGGACTGAGTCCTGACTCTGAAAAAAGTGGGTGGACTCCGTCCCCCTGCGTGTACCCTCGACTTGAGCCCTGCCTCCAATCCACATTGTTCTCTGGCACCCTCGCACAGGTCTAGGTGCATTTCATTCACAGGTTATTTGAATTGTACTGACCACCAGGTCAGTTTGTATGTTATTTTGCTGTAGCCATGCGGTTAGTGCTTGCTGCCTCTCTGCATGCTACGGCAGGTACAATCTATTCGTGTGGCCATGGAAGGGGAATTAATGGCATGTACACACAGGCACCTGTGCATATGTCTTGCTGTGGACAGTCATAGCCTTGGCTATGTGTGGTAAATGCGCACACTACTGTTCCCTAGCCCAGGACATATGTGTGATGGCAGTTTACATCACTACTACCTACACTCCTACCTACACTTGTGTGCCACACATGCCTTTGTATGTTCAACATCGCATTGCTTACAAAGTGACAAGTGACCTGAGCATGTGGCAGACAAGGCATTGTACACAACATGCACCATGGAAGCCGCCCACTGTCTGCATGATACCCGATAGCCTCGCCTTTGTTCATGTTGCAGGTATCCAATGTCACCTGTAGAGTTCAATTGTATCTTGTAATGGCGACGCCAAACACAGACAGGGGTCCTTCATAAGATGAACTGTGCATGCTGCAACTGTACATGCCTTCTAACTTCCCTCATATTTCCATCTGCGTGTTTTACTCCATGGGATGAGAAAACAATGTTTGAAATGGAAGAGGTGTGAGGATGCAAAGGGGTAGGGATGAGTGACTGAGTGAGGATCAAAGTGAGTTACTACACTCACATACCTAGCAGGTCAAGGCATGCTTGGCTGTGACACATCATGAACCCGGGTGCTGTTCTGCAGGATCATGGAGTCGTGTGTTGATCCTGAAAAGTGTACACAGCAGTGTGTCCTTCACAGGCTGGCATCACATGTCATCTGCACATTGGCCCTCATTCCGAGTTAGGACTACACCATGGAGTAAATAGCTCCATAGTTGGCAACCATGGAGCTATTTACTCCATGGAATACCGGCATGGTGAATGGAGTAATTACCGGTCCATTCCAAGGTTGGATGGACCGGTTATTCCCCATTCACCATAGCCCTTCCCCATCCCCATTTCTGCCCCCATAGGGCTCAATGGGAATGGGGAAGGAGGTGATTACGGCACCGTAAATTACGGTGCCGTAATTTACTCCAAGGTCACTTTGCGGGTCCCGTAATTTGCTCCTGCTAAAAGCAGGAGGTATAGAGGGACCCGCAAAGGGAACTCAGAATACGGAGGTAAGGGATTACCGCCATTGGTGCCCTTACAGGCGCCGGTAATCCCTTACCTCCAACCTCGGAATGACCCCCATTGAGTAGTAAGTGATGCTAGTGTGCAGTTCCTAAACACCTGCTCCCTTGCCTGGGGAGGACCATAACAATATGTGCATGCAGTCAAGTGGGCCAATAACTTTGGGAATAACGATTATGTCATAGAAGGCGGCTGTTGGCAGCATTTATTTCGGTCTGTTTGCTGGGCAAGGAGATGTGGCTATGGGCATAGGGCATTCATGGCATGTCCCAGCACAGTAGAAAATGCTGCATGTGACATCCCAGGCAGCCGTTCAGTGGTGTGCGGACACGTCCCTGTAATGCAAAAGTGAATGGCTGTCAGGAACATGGGAAGAGGGCTCATGGCAGGGTGTGCCTCTCAAGCTCAGCATGCTTGAGCTGGAGAATGCAGGTGATGGTATGTCAGATCAGAATGTATGGGCTGATGGTTTTCCCATTGCTGTCCTGCCCGTGGGATGGTCTTGTCCCTGGCACAGGGGCCCAACTCCTCCCCCTCCTCCTCTCATGCAGTTGTCTGCTCCCTCGATCCCTGTGGTTTGCAATTGCTCCCTCAAACACCAGCCTTACTTCCCGGAATCCCTGTTGAGAGCTCCAACCCCGTGCATGTTGCTCCCTGAATCCTTCCGCAGTTCGAGACTTGGATTCCTTTTTCATGTGGTAGCCTTCACCTGGCCAACGGGAACCTTTCACACGTGTTATTCAGCTAGTTCCCACCTCATAAACTGCAGCTAAACACTGAAGGCAGTTTTACAAGAATTGCAGCATGTACATCTGTGTCAATTCCCCTACGGGTGTAATAGAAATGTCTTAAGCAGGCCTGCCTTCAGTCACTTGAATAATAAGCACTGTGCGTGCCCTTCACTCAAGTCCTGTAAAAATCACGCATTGGCAAAGCCAACAGTTACGCTATGTGTATAGGTATTAGATAGCTATTTGACAGGCAGAGCTATTATATGCTCAGGTACTCACACCATTTTATTTATTTATTTATTTGCATTTTTAAAGCGCTGACACAGCCCGCGAGCATTGAGGTGCTGTTACAGGAATTGTTTTTTTTTTAGCCGCATAATTGTTTTTTGTCTTAGTTGCGTATTTATAGCTTGCTTAAATACCGAGAGGTTTTTAAGCGCCAACCCGGGATCGAACCTGTGTTGCTTCGTGCCGTCTTGTCTCCAAGGTGAGCACGTTGCCGCTGAGCTATCCTCCCGGGACATTTTGCATTTTGCAACTGCTATATGACCAGTGAGTACCATTACAGAAGTGCCTGGCAAATGCCTTTGCCAGTCCTACATGAATGCCGAAACTGTTGGCATTGCCAATGCATGTCACCATTACCCTTGAAGTGATATTGGGCGTGTTATTTCGCAGAGGCTTCGTGGCATTGAGCAGCCTTTTGCTGTTCCCTCTTCCTAACTACAATGACGTTTATGGCCCACTTCTTTATGACTTCATTTTCATCCCAGCTGAATGAAAGCACAATGGAAATAAACAAATGCATGTGGCATGGGTTTTATTTGATATCGATGGGAGTAAAACGAATTAAAAGCTGGGATAGGGTAAGCACTGTATATCCAAACTGGTTTGTTTGACAATCAGCTCATTTTCTTTTGAGGTTGTCTAAGCTATAATCCACAAAACAAAGCTGCTGGAGCAGAAGAATGCTAGCATTCTTGCCCAGCAACCTATTAAATAAATAATCCAACAAGAGTCCACCAAGGGGTGCAGGAGGAATAGCTGCTTAGCGTTCAAGCTCCGTTCTTTCTTGTGGTGGGTAAGGCTCTGACCCCACCCTCTTGACCCACAAGTGGAGCGTGATGTGAAGGGGAGATCGCATATAAGGTGGGCCGCTGAACCCCACAAGTTTGAAGGATGTAAGTGTGGTGAAGTTGGAGAACGCAGCTCTGAACCGGGAAAAGTGAAGAGGGGTCAGTGGGGAGGTCCCAAGTTGGACTAGATGCTGGTAGAGCTGCAGTCGACCAGTAAGTGAGGGCAAGGCACCATTGCAGGGGAATAGACCTGTTAACATGGATTTCTAAACTCTGACCTGGTGGGCAGATGTTTAGGAGGACACCCTAGTTTAGTGGAACAGGGGAATCTTCTGGACAAACCAGACCAATCTACGGTAGCTTGGCAGGCGGTCAAGACTAAGGGCCTCATTACACGGAAGGCGGTGAGCCATGGCGCTACTAGCGCCATGGCTCATGCCGGTAAAATACCGGCACCGCCTTGGCGGAAAGGGGATTTACCGCCCCATTCCAAGGTTGGTGGGGCGGTAAATCCCCCTTCTGCCATTGCCCTTCCCCATTCCCATTTCTGCCCCATAGGGCTCTATGGGAATGGGGAAGGCGCTAATTACGGCACCGCAAAATTGCGGTGCCGTAATTAGCTCCGAGGTCCCTTAGCGGGTTGGTTTTTAACGCCTGCAAAAAGCAGGCGTTAATGCACCTACCCGCTAAGGGACCTCGTAGTAAGGCGGTAATGGTTAACGGTCACCGTTACCATTAACGGTGGCCGTTAACCATTACCGCCTTCCGTGTAATGAGGCCCTAAGTCTCATGAGGGGTGAGAATTTTCAGAAGCGCACGGTGAGCATAGACAGGAAAACTCTAAAGACTACTCTTAGACAGATGTATATCAAAAATACATTTATTATAGGCCTTTATAATAAAACACAATTAAACCACAGTATCAGGAAAACAGAACACACGCTTATTCGCTATGTAACATATATACAAAATGTGTCTAGCCTAATGCTGATAAAAGGGGAAACAATAACCACAACCTGCAACAGAAAGGGGGAGGTTCAACGCAGATATCGCATTACACAGTTTTTCATAGTCAATACCTAATTTATGCAGTCCAGCCCTAAGAAGTGAGGAGCCTTATGCTCAAAGTACAGCAGTGCGTTAACAATGCGCGGTTGTGCGTAAAGCAAAAAGCAAGTTCTCTTCAGGGAGCTGTAGCTGTTTGGGAAGGAGGTTGAGACGATGAAGAATAAAGCCTTTGTGAAAGGCAGTCTTCAGGGAGCCCGGTTAACCATAGTGTCGATCTACTGTTCGAATACAGGCCAATCCTCTTCATGGGGTGCAGTTGCAGGGTGGTTGAGGCTTTTTGTGGAGGGGTCTCTTTTTATTGGAGGGGACTTCAACATGGTCATGGACCAGATAAGAGACAAGAAGCGGATGAAGGTGGATCAAGGGCCCCTGTTTCGAGGGATGACTCCAGGAGGCCTGGGCAAACCAATCTGGAACTCTGGGTGCAGAACGCATGGGACCCTAGGGATGTTGGGGATCCTCCATTCACGTACTACTTGGCTGTCCATGACTCCCTCTCGAAAATCGGCATGATTTGGGGTGGACAGCTTAAGTAAAGGGAGGGTTGAGAAAGCCTGCCTGGTTCTGATCCTGTGGTCCGACCATGATATGGTAGGGGTCAAGATGTGTAGCTGTTTGGGGCAAGATAGAAGGGGCTGGTGGATTTGTAACGACTTCACACTAAAGGACACAGAGATAGGGAAGGGTATTCTGGAGGAAATCACAAAGTACTTCAAAATGAATGCTAAAGGCAAGATGTCCACTCCAAAAGTGTTGCAGGGATTTAAGGCCATGATTAGGGGAGTACTAATACGAATTGGATCCCACTCCAAAAAGAAGTGCCATGAAGTGGAATTGGCATTAAGGAGTAAGATAGCTGCTCTCCATCCAGGGGGCCCCCGGGAAGAATTACATACGCCCAAGTACCCTAGGCAAATTGAAGAGGCATAAAGCAGAGCTGAAGGTTTTATTAATGCATAAATGGAGAAGAAGCTATGATTCCTCAAACAAAAATATTATGAAAAGGGGGAAAGAGTACACAAGATGCTGGCATGGAAACTGCAGGAGCAGAGAAAATCAAAATGGATTCCATTGATACGCACCTGGGATGGGGGGGACAGTTCATGAAACTGACGGTTTTGGGAGGGGTTTGAGAATACTATGAGTCTCTATAGCCCCACCGGCAGGCGGAAGCCGGCGGCGGAACAAGGCCAGGATAAAGGCCATCGCCCCCTGTTTGTCCCAGTGAGCGTCCCCACCTTGAGGCAGTCACACAGGTTGGGAGGGCAGGCGCCCTTCTGCCTCGTGTGCCCCAGCGGACATCCCTCGACTCCAGCGAGACCTCAGCCACGATGACTGCAGCCCCTAAACTGTTTCACCTGGAAACAATCCTGCATCCTTTACAGCCCGAGCCCATGCCCCTGAGCAGATTCGACCTACACTGCGCACCTTTCAGGCACCTGCAAGCACCCGAGCCCCCCAGATGGAAGACCGCCTTGCTGCCTGACCTTCCAAAATGGCCGGCGCAACGCGGCATGAGAGCGAGGCTCTCGGTTGCTAAGCAACCACAATAACATATCCAGATCCGCCCCCCCGGCAGGCGGAAGCCGGCAGCGGAACAAGGCCAGGATAAAGGCCATCACCCCCTGTTTGCCCCTGTTCGCTCCGGTACGCGAGCTGACTACAGTCTACCAGCGGAATGCCCCACCTCAGCTTACCTCTCATGGCTGATCCCGAGCACCAATACGAAGGTGAGCGCCAAGGTGTATTTCAGCCATCCCCCTACTCCAGGTGCAAGCGCTTACTTGAAGTTGCGACCCAGCATCCCCGCCTCCATGTCTTACTGCAACAGCCATATGGGCATCAGGACCTTCTACCACCCCAGCAAAATATCCTGCATGAACCAACAGCCCAAAACCCACAAGGAGAGACTTGATAAACGTCTCTCCCCCCCGCCACCAGTCAGGCGCCAATTAGAGCCCTGCTCCTGCTGAACATTACCTCGGAAATCGCCCCTACGAAAGTAAGCCAATCCTATGACCTATCTACTCCTGCCCAATATGCATTGCCACCCGATATGACTTTGGGAAAGGTTCTTACCGCCGCATCCTACCTTAATGTTGATAATTTTACCACTGCCAGCAAACCTAGTATTGCTGTAGGCACTGTTGATACCGTCGCATCCTACCTCAATGTTGATAATTGTACCACTGCCAGCAAACCTAGTATTGCTGTAAGCACTGTTGATACCGCCGCATCCTACCTCAATGTTGATAATTGTACCACTGCCAGCAAATCTAGTATTGCTGTAAGCACTGTTGATACCGCTGCATCCTACCTCAATGTTGATAATTGTACCACTGCCAGCAAACCTAGTATTGCTATAGGCACTGTTGATACCGTTGCATCCTACCTCAATGTTGATAATTGTACCACTGCCAGCAAACCTAGCCATCTTAAATGCTCACTCATTAACGCACGCTCCATCAATGCTCATGCCCTAGACATCCACGAACTCATATCTACACAAGACCTCGACATTCTCATGATAACTGAATCCTGGCTTCATGAAGCCCTACTACCAGGTTACACCATCATCAGGTAAGATCGCACCACCCTAGGTGGTGGAGTAGCCATTATAGCCAAAAATACCCTTGCCATCAGGAATATAGACAAAGGTAAGATCGAAAACAGTGACTACCTGCTTACCAAAATTAAAATATCAGACCACTGCACTATCACATTGCACCTCGTCTACCGACCACCTGGTCCCATAGGTAATTTCCAAACCACTCTCACTGACCTCCTATCTGATAACCTGAAACACACCACCAATGCCATACTACTAGGTGACCTCAACCTAGGTCCCTATGATGCCAACGATCACTCAGCCAAAGCACTCAACACAGCACTCGAAACTCTCGGGTTTAAAAACACCATTACCACACCCACACACATACAAGGTCGCTCCCTAGACTGAATAGTTCAGCACAACTGCCCTATTTCCATCACCGCCAACACACCCATCCCATGGTCAGACCACCATGCCATCCACTTTAACATCCTCACTACCAGGAATAACAAAACGCATGAGCCACCTCTGCCTAAAGCACTCACCAGAAGCTCCAGGCAGCTCACCAAGGATAACCTTATCCCATTTCTAGCCAGACCGGCTTTCAGACCCCCTTTCTCAGCTGATCCCGAGGTCCTAGCCAGATCCTACAATAAAGCCATTAAGGCAGCTGTTGAAGCCATTGAACCACTTAAACCACGCAGGGCTAAACCCACAAGCCATACCAACGCTTGGTTTACCCCAGACCTCCTCGTACTCCAGTCAGAGAAACGAGCAGCATTGACCCTCTGGCAAACTATGCGCACAGAGGAAGCAAAACTCAACTTCAAATCCAAATCAAAAGAGTATAAAAAAGCTATAATCAGAGCCAAAGCCACTTGCTTCGAAGCTAGAATTATAGATGCACAATCTAATACTAAAGAAATCTTCTCGATCTTCAGAGACCTAGAGACCCCCACAGCAACACCACAGAACTCCACCAAAGATAAAACCTGGTGCGATGAAATCCAATTAGCTATGAACGGCAAGCTCAACACCCTCCAAGCTAAAATTCAAACAACCAGGCAAACACTCAACATCCCAACCTCCAACATCATACCGCCACCCTCACCTATGGCACCAAACTCCTTCTCCTTTAAGGAAATCACAGAATCAGATCTAATCAGCATTATGAAAACCATCAAACCATCTAACTGCAAAGGAGACATATGCCCAGCCACACACCTCAAAGAATGCACCAGCCATCTTGCCTCCTTCCTCACAGCCTTTGTAAACATCTCCTTTGCCACAAACAAAGTCCCACCATGTCTGAAGGAAGCCTGGGTCCGTCCTCTCATCATAAAGAAACCTTCCCTCGACCCAAGCATACCCAACAACTACCGACCCATCACCACGTTCCCTTTCCTCCTTAAAATATTGGACAAGGCGGCATACCTACAAGTACAACAATTCATTGAGGAAAATAGACTTCTTGGACTACGCCAGTCAGGTTTCCGCCCAGGTCACGGGACTGAGTCGGCGTTACTTGACCTAAAAAACCAAATGGACGACGCAAGGGACAAAGGGAAACCTGCTCTCCTCCTCCTCTTAGATATATCAGCGGCCTTCGACCTCGTCGACCACCAGGTCCTATGCCACCACCTCTCCACTACAGCCAACTTCTCCAATAATGCCACAGCATGGATCTCCTCATTCCTAAAAGGGAGGATCATGCAAGTCTTCTCAGACCTGGCATCAGCCTCTCCCACTATTATCCTATGCGGTGTTCGACAAGGATCATGCATCTCGCCCACCCTCTACAACATTTTCACTCGACCCCTATTCCTCATCCTCGACTCCCTGGGTATCTCATACACTAATTACGCTGACGATACCCAGATCCTCATTACCCTAACAGGAGACTATGACACTGACTCAAAGACTCTTAACTACATCTACAACACAATTCAAGCCTGGATGGCAGCAAACGGCTTATGCCTTAACTCAGACAAAACTGAACTTCTCATAGTGGGCTCTAATGAAACACTCTAGAACCTTGACTCCCAATTCACTCATTTCACCATTGCCAACATAAAAATTCCAGTTGCAAACGCAGTAAAGACACTAGGTGTCTATCTAGACTCAAATCTAACAATGACCAGACAAGTTAACGCCATTGCCTCAACAGCAGCCTATCATGCCAAACTGCTGACAGCAGCCAGACCCTTTCTATCAAAGGATAACTGCATCACAATTGCTAGAGCCATAACAGGGTCAAGACTTGACTATTGTAATGCTCTCCTCCTGGGCACTTCCTCCAAGAACTTATCTAAACTTCAAACGATACAAAACAGCGCTCTTAGAGCAGCCACGGGAATACCCAAGAAAGAACACATCACGGAGGCCAGAAAACAGGCACATTGGCTCCAAGTAAGAGAAAGAATTCTATTCAAGGCACTTGCCAACTCACACAAATGCATCCATCTCACCGCCCCACCCTATCTCTCCGATAGGATGCACCCCAGTAGATCCACCAGGCCTACCACAACTCCCTGCACAAACATGCGCAGTCCAAACTGTGTATACACCCCTAGTGAGGATTATTGATGATTTCTCCACTGCATGGTTGATTTGTATATTGTATTCCATATTGCACATTATGCATATTTGCATGTAGCTTCTTCATGTCTTACCTTGCCGGTCTCCATTGCAGATGCAGTTCATGTTGTATGCAGTACCCTGCACATTTACCTACCAGTAACACACTGGAAATGGAAGGGGTCGATGTGCTGCCTTTGTCAGGTTGTGACACTTGCACTATTGTGATTGGCTGCTGTCAGACGTTGCCACTGTTGGGTCCTGTATTCATGTTTTGTCATGCTGGTAAGTATATGTTCATGTGTGGTGTTTCTTTTTCATAGGTGATAGGGAATTGTCTGTGGCCTGTTTCTATTTGTGACGGTGCACTTTGTGACAGTTGTGTCATGTGCTGTGAATTCATTTGGTTGCTTTTACATAGCACTGTCTAGTGTAGGCGATCATGACTGCACGCTCCTCAGTCCGCAGGCACATGTACTTGCCCAGAACAACTGCCGAAAGGCAGGCCGTGGTCCAGGACTTTTACGGGGTGGCACACTTTCTCAAAGTGCTAGGTGCCATTGATTGCACCCATGTGGCTCTACGTCCTCCTAGGGCCACTGAGCACATCTATCGCAACCACAAGCACTGGCATTCCATCAACGTGCAGGTTGTAGGTGATGCCAAGGGAATCATCACCTCTGTATATGCCAACTATCCGGGGTCCAGCCATGGTAGTTTTATATTCAGAATGTCACCCCTAAACCGGGACCTGGAAGCTGGGTGGCATGGCGACACATGGCTGAGCAGCTACATGATGACGCCAATACGGAACCCCACCACACCACCCGAGGTAAGATACAACGCAGCCCATATTGCAACCCGGGGCATAGTGGAGCGCACATTCGGAGTGCTGAAGTCACATTTCCGCTCCCTTGACCACTCTGGCGGCCAGCTGCTATATGTGCCTCCAGTAGTGTGCAGGATTATAGTGGCAGCATGTGTCCTGCACAACTTTGCAACCTGGCGGTGTGTGCCGATGGACATGGTGGTGCCCTCACATCCCCAACCACATGCATGCCCGCTGCGCCTGGGAGGGGAAAGGGCACGTGGTGAGGCAGCCCGTACCCAGCTTGTGGCAACTTTTTCACCTAAAATCCCACCCCTGCGTGGTGCACAAAGGCCAGGCACATAACAGCTGACAATTGATGATGACAAAAGGGACAGTCAACTGTCACAACCATACCATCTTGAGATTGTTTCCCTGGAAGTGCTACATTGTGTGCATCCCTAGCTACTTAAACAAACCCAATGCTGTGTCAGTAAAAGGCACATGTTCATGCAGCATGAAGGACTACCCCCTTGCAAAACAGCACACCCAAATACTGGTATGTCACCCAACCCCTCTCAAATCTGATCTCAACCGCCAACGACACCATGGCATGGTATGCTATGTGAAAGCAACCAAATCAATTCACAGCACATGACACAACTGTCACAAAGTGCACCGTCACAAATGGAAACAGGCCACAGACAATTCCTTATCACCTATGAAAATGAAACAGCACACATGAACATATACTTACTAGCATGACAAAACATGAATACAGGACCCAACAGTGGCAACGTCTGACAGCAGCCAATCACAATAGTGCAAGTGTCACAACCTGACAAAGGCAGCACATCGACCCCTTCCATTTCCAGTGTGTTGCTGGTAGGTAAATGTGGAAAGAAAGAAAGAAAGAAAGAAAGAAAGAAGGAAAGAAAGAAAGAAAGAAAGAAAGAAAGAAAGAAAGAAAGAAAGAAAGAAAGAAAGAAAGAAAGAAAGAAAGAAAGAAAGAAAGAAAGAAAGAAAGAAAGAAAGAAAGAAAGAAAGAAAATGGCCATGGGTCGACCAGCAGGGGGGGACCACTGAGAAGGGAGGAGGTGCAGGGTGCACCCCAACACTCACACATGCGGATGTTGAGAAAAAAAAATACCCTCCATGGGCTCATGGCCTGCATGGCTACCCGATAGTGGGAGAACTGCTGTCGCTGTCGTCACCCTCTGGTGCTACATTAGAAGGTGTGTGTGGTATGGGAGGCAGACCAGTCAAAGCCCTGGCATGCTCCTCCATGGCAGCAAGCATGCGGGTGTGAAAGGTTTGGTTCTGCAGGATGATGGTCCAGAGATCCCCATGCAGCACCTCACGGGTAGCACGGACTTCTGTCTGCAAGGCCTCACATGATGCCCGGATCTCCTCATGGGTTGCGTGGAGCTCAGCTGAGATTGTGCGTGTTAGCTGCTCCAGCTGCTGTTCTTACCTTGTACTCTGGAACACCTGAAGTGCAAACAGAGTAGCTCTGAGAGAGCTGTTTTCTTCCCTCAGAGCATCCATGTGGGACCATGCCTATGCAGATATGGTTGTACGCAGAGCCTCCAGTTCAGCCCGTCGGTCCCTATTGGCGGCCAGCATGTCCTCCCTGTGTGAGCAGCACGTGGACTCCGTTGCCTGCTGCTGGAGCTCCACCTGCCTTTCGGGGAGGAGAATGGAAGTGGCCACCCTATCCACGGCCTGAGCCATCATCTCACATGATGCCCCCTGTTGTGCTGCAATTGCATAAATGGAGTTCTCCCACACAGTATTGCCCGGTGGCATACAGCCACCGTGTTGCCGGACATGACACCTGTTGGCCCCAAGGTGATGTTCATCTTGCTGTGCTGGCACTGCCTGAGGCTGCAGGACTACATTCCTCCTTTGATCTGCTGCCCCAGGAACAGGAGAAAATATTGTGGAGTGTGACCCTGCATCCGTAACCGCCACAGGCGGACATTCCAACACTGAATGAGCCATTGAGGGGTCTACCCCCAGTGCATGTGCATTGGACAGAACAGCATCCCTGCCAGAAACACCAACCTGCGATGGGACATTTGTCTCAATGTCTGATTCAGCAGCTGAGCTATAGAGATCATTGGAGGTGTACCCAGAGACACCCGTGGACAGGATGGTCTGTAGGACTAATGGATTTTTGTGCACCACCACCCCACGTCCTCCAGTGGTGCTTGGTTGGGGCTCTGAGTCCTCCTGCCCCTGCACCATCGCCTCCTCCTCCACAGCATCTAGTGCCTCATCACCTGCACAAAATGAAAAGAAAAGTAATGAAGACATGCATGAACAGCATAGCAAACACACATAGGCATCACAATGTACACATAAAATACAGACATGTCACACATGACACAAACTCAGCCATGCATGGAGTGGCAATGAAGTGGAAGGGGACCCTGAAAGCAGACACTGATGACTCCAAAATGGAAAAGCAACACATGTGCTGCATGGTGCATAGCACCTGCATCACACATTAGCCTCTGAGTGGCATGGACCATCCACAAACATGACACATGCCAGCACACAGATGGCACGTAGCATAGCCATGCCAGAACTGACAAGGACACCCAGATGGGAGTTAATCTCTACTGTCCCCCATCCCTGTCAAACACATATTATCAAACAGAACATGCAAAAGAGTGGGACAAAACACACATGTGTCACACGCTGCAACAATGCCACTGTGTTGAAATACAGTGATGGGAGGCACATGGATACATCAATGGTAGGTCACTTGGACATGACACAAGTCAATTCTCATGTACGACATTCAAACAGGGCTCAGAAGTGTTTGGGTGCAGTTCATGTGTAGGTGCACAGCAGTCAAATCAGCCTGATTGATGAAATCATTTAGGAAAAAAATGAACATATGTGGGGCTTTCTGGGGGAACATCCCTGTCTGAAGTATGGTGATTTTGGGGCAGAACGGCACACAAATGTGCGTTTATCATTCAAATGATTCCATCAATCAGGCAGAATAAAGGGAAAAACTGTATTAACAATGTCGTGGCATGATGGCAGTTTAAGGGCAAGTGCAGTCATCAAGTGCAAAGTGTTTGCAGCGGTCAGTAGGGATACAGTGAACACCAAACCCAAGGGCGGGGGATGGGTTGGAGGCCCTACATGGGTCACATATAGCAGTCATGACTACACAGCCTGACCTGGCACTCAATCAGAACACATCACCCAGGCAACATACACATGGTCTGGACACACACGCATGGGCACTCACCGGACATTGGGGGTCATTACGACCCGGGCGGTAAGGGATTACCAGTACCAGTAAGGGTACCGGTACCAGTAATCCCTTACCGCCCTATTACGAGGCCCCTTAGCAGTCCTCCCTTAACGCCTGGTTTAACCAGGCGTTAAGGTCGGGACCCGCAAAGGGACTTTGGAGGTAATATCGGTACCACAATTTGCGGTGCCATTATTACTGCCTTCCCCATTCCCATTGAGCACTATGGGGGCTCAAATGGGAATGGGGAAGGGCCCTGGTGAATGGGGAATTACCGCCCCCGCCAACCTTGGAATGGGGCGGTAATACCTCCATTCACCAGGGCGGAGTCGGTATGGGTTTGGAGGCAGCCATGGCGCTAATAGCGCCATGGTTACCTCCAAACTCGTAATGACCCCCATTGTCTCAAGATCTGGTAGGTCTGCCATGCCTTGGATCTAATCCTCTGCGATGAACCCTCCAACAATTGCCTCATGTTCTGTGAGTTCATCCTCCTCTGGTCGTGACCCACTGCCAGTCACCAGAGTAGGGGCGTAATTGGAAGCCAGCATGTTTTTTGCTCGGCGTTTGAGGTCATTCCAAAGCTTTGAGCAAGCATCAGCTGTGCGCTTCACAAATCCAAGGGAACTAATCTGGTCCACGATGCACTGCCAGTGGACCCTACGCTGAGCAGTCGTAGTCTTGCACCCTGCTGTCACCAGCATGTCGCGGCCCTGTGCCGACACGTAGCCCACAAGTGCGTCTAGTTCCACATCATTGAAACTCCGCTTCCTTGACGTGCCGGAGGGGAGAGCCGTGTCTGGGGTCCCAGCCTGTTCCGCAAGAGGACGCTTCTTTCTCTTGAGAGGTGGTGTGGACCCTGAGTGGCTTATGCCGCTCTGGTCTGTGGGGGCTGGAGCGCAGGTGGACTGGCTACTGGAAGCAAGCAATGACACAATGATCAAAGGTCTCACTGCAGCCATTGGCTGCTGGGTGCTGTTGCCAGGACCAAGCGGCACAACTGCCTTGGTGTGAGGGTCCTGAACCAACACTGTCCCGGCTGGGTGACTCAGAGCCGGGGTGGAGTGAGCTGCAGCTGCCCCTGCAGCCTCCTCACCCTGGCTACTTGGGGCAGTAGATGTCATTGCTGACCCAGATCCACGTGGCCTGGTGACAGCAGCTTTCACCGCCACACATGGCTATGATTTCATGACACGGAAGTCGGCCTGTGAGTCATCCCCTGCCAGTTCGGTGACCAATCCGGGATGGGTTAGCAGGGCCTGAGTGGGATGGTGTCAGCTGCATCTCCCTGACCCACTGGGGGGGGGTGATTGGTGTCCCTGAATGGTCCTGGACACACTGCCCTCTTGGGCCACCCTGCCCACGTTGGCCACCACTACCACCTTGGGCACCTTGCTCATCCTGGCCACATCCCCTACCGCGGCCACCTCTTGGAGGTCGGCCACCTTTGCCTCCCTTACTACTTAGTCACCTCCCAACCATGGCACTGATGTTTTTGTGCAAATGGGAGGTGCAGAAAACAGTCCTGGGCAATTGGGGTGAAGGGGGCAGGGTGCTAGATGGACTACGTACCCCTGTGCTCTTGCAAGGCTGTCTGTGACCCCTGGTGGAAAATGACGGGTCACGTAATGCTCAGGCACCCCAAAAACAAAAAGAAACGTGCACACAACCCCTTGGTAGCCCACTTGCGTGGAATGAAGGACCCGCAGTATGATGTGGCATCCAGAAACAACACAAAAATGTGTACGCGTGGTACACACAGGCTACAATAACCTCTGAATGGGTACGCGACACATGGGGGCAACCACAGTGGAAAAATATGTGCGCAACTCACTGTCTGCCTGGAAAATGAACTTGAAAAAGACGCGCGTGTGCACGTTGGCAACACCCACGGCAAAAGAAAACAAGGAGTACGCACTGCAACCGTTGTGAAGTAATCGCATGTGAACCGACAAGAAGTACAAGAATCACCCGCTCACTCTCCACAAAAAGCTCGTACAAGAAAATGGCGCCCTACTTGGAACTTTAACCCCTGCCCACAGAAACGCCTACATGTGCCATGTTAATTGCACGCTTACGCACTGATGCCCTTTCCTCGAATTACATGCTGACATGCTGTTTTTTCACGTGCAGATTCACTCTGCATCAAGCTGACCACGCGACAACCCACGGAAGACCATGTTCCTGCTCAGAAGGCCATTTTTCTGTCCCTCCAGAGCCCCGAGCTGCCTCCCACGAGCCATCTGCTGCTGCCTGCCTCCCTGCTGGCCACTTGCCCTGCCATTTGGTGCCTGCACATCATCCATCTGTAGGGGTCCAGTTGCTGCGACCACCCCTGCTGGAACAGAAGACTCCCGACTGCTGTTCCATCACTCCACAGCCCAGCCCCACGACCCAGTTGCACACCCACACCTGCCTCGGGGGTTGCCATGTCGGGGCAAACACCATCTGAGTCCACTGGTAACCCCCAGCCAGAGAGGCAGAGGGCTGTCAGCTTCTCAGCCAGAGAAGTTGACATCCTGGTGGAGCAAGTCTTGGGGCACTATGATGCCCTCTTCACACATCTGTGCACCGACAAGGATAGACGGAAGAGGACCTGGTTGGACATCGTGGTTGCCATCCACGCTGAAGGGGTGGCAACCTGCGACTTAAAACACGTCCAGAAGCGCTGGGAGGACTTCAGAAAGTTGGACCCTTGCATGCAGCGGATGCAGGGGGGCGCCGGGTCCAACTTTCCAACGACCAGATGAGGGTGCTGGAACGCATCGACCCAGTGCTTCACCACCAGGTCCTGGAGAGGCAGACCCGTCTGGAGTTGAGCGGTGAGTGTCTGGGCTATCCCATTCCACACAGTGCATGTTGAGGTGTGGCAGGAGTGTGCAGCTTGGACATATGTCTGACATGGCCCATGTATGGATGTGTGCGTCTGCAGGGACATGCCCGTGCTGCATGTGAGTGCAATCGTGTGTGATGCACATAAATGATGTATGTGTTCCAATGCATGATGCCCAACTGCATGTGGAGATGCACAGATGTTTCTGTGTATGTGATATGCCATGGTTGGGGTGTGACACATGGATGCTCATATACATGCACGGCGTACATGTGCGTGTGTGTGCTTGACATGTGTGCGACTGTGATATGCCATGGATGCATGTGACCCGGACATGTGGGTACCTGATTGGCAGATGTGACTTAGTTGCTGATGATTGCACTGTGACAGGTGTTGAAGATGTACAGATGAAGGTCTGTCTGGTGGCGTATGTGCATGTGATCGGCACTCCCCATGTTGCTTGTGATATTATGCCAACCTTTGGTTGTTCATGCAGTTGCGTGTGTATGGATGCTGATGCCTATTGCATGATACCAGTTTATTTGTGCATGTGTGTGGGTTCAAATGATATGAGTGTTGGGGAGTGTGATGCCATCTGTGAAGTTTGACACTGCCACTCATGTGCAACTGTCATGTGTGTATCAGACCATTGCACAGTGACCTGATGCCTGTGTTCTGTCTCTCCCTGTCTGCAGCATCGACTGATGAAGAGGGCAGAGACGGTGCTGTGGAGCACAGTGGCAGGGATCCAACCACCAGACGCAAGGCCCAGCTCCCCTCCCAGGTACTGATATCTTCCGGGAGTGAGGAGTCTGGTGCTGCGTCCGCTGCCGAGGGAAGGTCCAAGAGGCGGAGGTTGGAGGTGGACTCCTCGGCAGCAGAAGGGGCAGCTGAGCCCTGACAGGGGCCTACAGAGGAAGATGGCACGGAGTCATCTAGGTTGCTGGGGGGGTTTGGTTGAGGAGGAGGCCGTGGAAGCCCCACACACAGGGCCTGGAGGGGCGATTCCACTGGTGCTAGTGGTGCAGTCCAGGTGCAGGGACAGGAGGCAGCACATGCCGCCGCGGAGGTGCCTGTGTGTAATCCTGTCCCCGATCCTGTGACTGCATCATCCGGCACCAGCAGAAATGCCTCCGTCCAGACCCGTTTTCAGGGAGGGGATGCGCAAACAACAACTGGCCTTCCTCTCCCTGAGGATGTGGCAATCCGTGACCGGATTGAGCCTGTCCTAGCTGGTGTGGCGTTGCGCCAATGTAGTATTCGGGATGACGTGCAAGGCTCTCGTCAGGACAATGCACGTCATTTCGAATACCTGTTTGGCTGCGTCACACTACTAGGACAGGTCGTCGGCAATGGGTTCCTCCGTGTGCTGGATCTTCTTGTGACCCCCTCCTCAACTGAACCCCCTATACACCAGTCATCGTCCGTGCCATCTTCCCGCCCAAGTGTCACCTGGGCCCCCTGTGGAGCTGCCCCTGAGCCAGCAGCCAGGCTGGTAGAGGACACATCCCTGCCACAGTCGGGAGTCGGAGGTCCAGCAGGAATGGCCACCCCACCAACTGGACCCCAGCAAATGGATGACGTGCAGGCATCAACAAGTAGGGCACGTGCATGGTGGCACCAGAGGATTCCATCAGCCTGGATGCTGTTGTGGTGCCAGAGGCAGTTGCATTGGAGGCAGCAGTAGGCTCAGAGTGGAAGCCATCATGGCTCGGGCCATCAACATCCCAGGGGCAGTCATCGGCCGGTGGGCAGGAGGACCCAGAATTGGGAGTGTCTTCCATGTGACAGCGGTTGTGCCAACAAATAGATGCGGAGCGGCAGCGGGTGGAGAGGGCATGGCTCACAATGGTCAGGGCGGAGAACTCCATGCACTGGGCTTTGAGGCGGGCTGAGTACCTCAAGGCAACTCGCAGGGAGTTGGAGGAGGAGGCCATGGCTGCATCCCTGCGAGACCTCGAGGCCAGGGAACAAGCCCGCCTCCGGAACATCGACATGGAGTTCTATGATGCCCTGGCCCGGAACATCAAAAAGTGAGCCGTCGGACTAGCCCGCCGCCTTTGTATATAGTTATTTAGGTTTAGGTTTCATTTGTTTTTTTTATGATTTGGAGTCCACGGACTTTGCTCCACTTTTTGTATATAGTTGTGTTTTAGATACGGTTTTATGTAGGTTTCCTTTTGTTTTGGGATAATGGACCCTTCAGACTTTCATTTTCTATATTTCATACTTTCTATTTTAGATCATCACATGGAGTATTATTTTTTTATGCTTTTCAACTTAGGATTTCTTTCTATGGACTTTGTCGATGGACCACTTCATTTTTCATGTTATGGATTTTCATTTTTCCTTGGATTTTACTTTGCAATCATAATTTCTTCATTTGCATGTGTGGTTTTCATTTTGTCGTTTGGTTTTCTTTTTAATACATTTCATAATTCTTCATTATTGGTGTGGTCTACTATGATTTATTTTGTGCATGTCTCCATGAGCTTTGGCTCAGTCATGTGTTGCCACTGTGTGGCTCTGTAGGACTTTTATTAATGGGCATGCTGGTTCTTTTCATACTCTCATGGCATGGGTAATTTACTAGGGAGTGGGTGCAGTGGATCGTTAGGTGTTTGTACTGGGGGTTTGGGGGGTGGGATTTGGGTTGGCATTACGGCCATGGGTCTGTATTGTTATGACGTGGTGTTTGGGGGGACATGAGTCGGGGCGTGCTGGCAGGTGCCCGTCACTGATGGGGGGGCATGAGTCAGGGCCTGCTGCAGGTGCCCGTCAATAGGGGTGGGGTGGGGGGACATGTTTTGGGGCCTGCTGGTAGGTGCCCGTCAATGGGGGTGGGGTGGAGGGTCATGAGTCGGGCCTGCTGGCAGGTGCCCGTCAATGGGGGTAGGGTGGGGGGGACATGTGTCAGGGCCTGCTGGCAGGTGCCCGTCAATGGGGGTGGTGTGGAGGGACATGTGTCAGGCCTGCTGGCAGGTGCCCTTCAATGGGGGTGGGGTGGGGGGGACATGTGTCAGGCCTGCTGGTAGGTGCCTGTCACTGGTGGGGGGGACATGAGTCGGGGCCTGCTGGCAGGTGCCCGTCAATGGGGGTGGGGTGGGGGGACATGTGTCGGGGATGCAGGTGCCCGTCACTGGTGGCGGGGACTGGTGTTGGGGCTCACAAGTGCATGGTGTCATGTGGTCTGCCTGCAGGGCATGGTCAGGGCTTGCAGGGGTCCCCCAATGTGGTGTGGGGTGCCTGCGGGGCATGACTAGGGATGTAGGGGGGGCTTGTGCTGTGGGCTTCCTGCGGGGCATGCCCAGGGGTGAAGGGCAGCCCCCTGTGGTGTGGGCTGCCTGTGTGGGCATGGGGAGGGCACACCCAGGAGGGATCCCGCTTGCGCCAGCGAAATCGCATGGTCTGCTCACTTGCGTTCCCCGGAACACACGTACCCCGCTCGCGCCAGCGAAATCACGTGGACTGCTCACTTGCGTACCCCGGAATACACATACCCCGCTCATGCAGCGAAATCGCGTGGACTGCTCACTCGCGTACCCCGGAATACACGTATACGGGGTGCGCCAGAATGCTGTTTAGCGCACACAGCTGGCGCACGCTCCCTCTCTGCGCTGCCCGCGTGCTCTACTTCTGCACTGAATTCTATGAATTACCCCCTGTGTCTTTTTAAGCAATACATTCTTTTTTCATGAATTGTCATTGTTAGGAGCTTTGTTATCTTATTGAGCACAATTTATTTTATTTATTATGTGGTTAGTTCAAAGAACTGTCGCATCCTAACACAAAAGATACAATAAAAGAAACAACATTTATAAAACATTTCATAATCACATTAGTCACACACATAAACACATCCAATCATTAATAAATATGTACTAAAAAAATAGAACGAAAAGAGAGTACACAGTTATCGCTCCAGATCGTCAGACTTTTTTACATCTTACACAATTAGTTCCTTTTATCCAATTTTCCCGTATCAACCAAGCTGGTCCAAATCTGATATAGTGCCACATGCAAAGAATTACTATCTGAGTTTAGGCAATTGCACCAAACAGAGTCACTTTTTACACTTTCATAATTGGCGAAAGATGGACCCAAGAATTTCATGTATAAATGTGTCATTCCGTAAGGAATAATATTTACATCGGGCCGTTTTTGCCTTTTAATGAATCAAGTACTCATGCTTGCAGTTGCGGCTGGGACTCCATTTCTCTGTGGCATGCACTCTTGTGGCGTCACTCTGAGGGGACTGTAGGCCTTAACAGAAGCCTATGTTGGCCTGTTGTGGTCTGTTGTGGCGCTTGGCGGGAGATGCTCGTGTCTGTATAGGGCCTTGCTTCTTGGATACAGGCGGCCCTGACCCCAGGTGCTCGCCTCTAGACTCTCTAATAGAAGGTGGCGTTAGTCCTTTCACGCATCAGCTGTGTATAGAAGTAAGTGCGTAGGTGTAATTCCCCCACTGGAATCGAGAGCTGGATGAATGTTGCGCTGTAGTAGATACAAAGGAGGAGTGATGGTGCTGCCGCATTACAATTCAATGACAGGAGTTAAATGAATGCTGTATGAAATCATCGTGGGGCGCGTAGTATCCACGCTAGTGCGGAGCGGCATATCTTCCCCTCACAACACAACGCTTTTGATATGTAAAAAGGGAGGACGTGCGAATGAAACAGCATAGTAATTCTTTGAGCAGTATGCAATACAGGCATTTACCCCCACCAACCCTCCTTTTTTCTCCGTAGAACTACCATATGTGGCAGTGCTCAGTAAACTACTGCATCCAGTGAACCACTGCAGTAAAACACAACTGAAACTACAGGTGAGCCTTTAAACAGTGGGTGAACAGGCTCACCGCAGTTGAATAGTATTCAGTGTAACCATGAGAACCCTCTCTTTTCAGGGACGCGGTTCTGTGCATTTGTTTTAGTCCCTGCCCAGACTTTACAATCATCAGTGGCCATAAGGGAAATTAATAACCCATGTTCAACACGCTAAGTAAGTGTACCACTTATTATCAAAAAATAGTGTTAACAAGCGCTAAATGCACCAAGAAGGGATGGAACAGTTATTGTTGCTTCTTCTTCACCCTGTCACTAATAGATGGCCCTAAATACACTGACAGAGTTCTGAAATAAGAATTCTGTCGATACCCCACAGCTGCGACCAGATTTTCCACTGGAGGTAGGCAGGGATTTTCTTCAATTTATTTTAAAGTTGAAATAACTTGAGCTTGGTTCATTCAATATAAAAAGTGGCGAGTGGGGGCTTTGGACATCTATATGGTAATACAAACATCTGTTCTAATTACAGATAAGCCAACCAAAACATCAAGGCGTATCAAATGGGGCTCACTGCAATACCCATTTTCGTCCTGAAGAAGGCTGGTGCTATTTGAGAGCTACACTGTATTGGCTCACTTTGTCCAGCCGAAACACGTGTAGACAACATTATCATTGTTAAATCAGTGTCACACCTAATTAATGAGAGGGTGCACAAGAAGTGAAATAAGTACTTTACCACATGAAGCCCCGAATTATATGAGAGGCAGATTATGAATAAGGAACAACACTGTGAGAGCGTTAGTATGAGTGTATAGAGATACGCCTGAGGAAATAGGTTGAATGTGTTTGGGAACAACCAGTATAGAGAAGTGTTTAGGAAATGAAATGTTATGACGAGAAATGTAATATTACCAGATTTTATTAATTGAATCTGAAGAATAATACATTTATATTTTTGTATGATATATATGGGTACAACTGTCGTTCATTTGACAATGTCGGCTGCTCTTTGGTCTTGATCCATTGTGTTTTGCTATATGCACCTTTAAGTGTAAGGGCCTCATTATGAGGACGGTGGTAGAACCCACCAGTAGGTGGAGGGCTACAGCCGACCCCCAACACTGTTTCCACCACCCGATATCCCGGTGCCACCGGGATATCATGGGCGGTATGGGACGGTAAATCCCAATTCCCGTGGAGTCACAGGAATGGGGTCACTGAAGCACTGACACTGTTCCTAACGGTGCCGGTGCTTCAGTGAAAACACTGCCGGTAGGGGCCTGAACTCCCAGCAGGTTAGGCTTGCCTGGAGTACTGTGTCCCTGCCAGCAGATTCGTAGTTGGTGGTCCAGAAAGGGTACCAGTACCTTGCAACCGGCACCCTTATTTCCAGACCTCCAAACTTGTATTGATGCCCTAAGACTGTAAGGGTCAACAAGAGCCGGTAAGATTTGTTTTACTAGCTGTGGCACATCTCATAATATGATACAATATTCCAGTAACAATATTCCAGTAACACTCTCATATCCCTTAGACATAACCCAGGCTATATAACTTTGAGGGCCTTTAACAAAATCAGAGATTGCCCAATCTGCGGCTATGCACCTGTAACTACAAATACGAATTAACTCAAATGAAGTCAGCACTAATTCATGCTAGGTCAGCTGTAGTGCATGTCCTGTGCTGCTTGATTTGATGGAAAACAGAACCTAGACTTGCTATTTATCTCAGGGATGTGGTTCAATGATTCCGCCCCGGCCTTATTTCATACTCTGTTTCCTCATGATTACGCCATTAAACACATCAATCGATCCTCGTTCTGAAGGGTGTGGCATCACAGTGGTCCACAAGAACCAATGGAATGTGTCACAATTTGCTGTGCTAAACTGGGACGAAGTATCTTAAATTGGGCTCATGAAACTTACTCTAGCCCCCACTATGGCTTTTAAAATTATGTTATGCTACAGCCCACACCAGACCAGCTACACGTGTTTTAGCTATACTGGGCCCATTTCTAGCTTTCCTCTAGGAGGTCCTTAAATTCACTCAACTGTTGCTTATAGGTCACCATCAGCCGGTAGAGGGGCATGTTTGCTGTTTGGCATCCATTTAGCTGGAGGAAGATCTTCACCCTCCAACAGCATATGTCACCTAAACATTTGGGCTGTTTGCCAGGTCCCTCTAGCCAACGTCCATTCGGATGTGGACCCGGAAGTTGCAATAAACATCTGAAATGTCAACTGTTGTCTTCATGTTATCTCTGCCGTCATGCATGTGTAGATGTGGGACAGCAGAGGGACACTGTGCAACGTGTCTCGACATGGTGCATAAGTGCTTAATTTGTAAATAAATAAAATATTTTCTAGCAAGCTTGTGCCACGTCGGTGCAACAGCTCCCCTGATACTGCTGAACCCCCATTTAGGCTCTACTGAATGTCAACATATTTGGGGTTGCAGCTGCAATTCCCACTATCTTAATGGGGTTGATGTGTGCACTACCCAGGCATATCTGGGATTTACAAATACCAATCAACATAACATAGTAGTTTTTCTCTGAAATGAGACAACACATGTTGTATTGCTTCTTTAGACGCGGCATCCCCGCTTTTCCCCTGGTTCTATAGGTGGCAAGGGGAACATTTCCTTTGTCTGTCCATAGAATATAGAGCAAAACTGCTTTTCCTTATGTAATAAAAGGATGGGCAAATGCAGACAAAATGACTACTGACCTGATAACCTGGCCAGTCAAACACACCAGCAAGATCTTCCACAGGTCCACACTCAGCACAGGCACTCATCCTAGGCAGTGCCTTTTCCCTGGCCTTGCCCCTCTGGGCGTGCTGTTGTCTGATGGATGTGTTGTTGCTGTCCTCTCTGTGATGGGTGCTCCTCTGCCCCACTAATGGAGTGATGACTGTGTGGCACCAATCACAGACAAGTGCCAGTGTGCACTTAGGACCAAGTGAATTGGCAGGCTAGCGCATGCCCGCTTATTGGTGCACACCTTGCTGGGTGCATACTAGAGCTAAAAGGGAAGTCCCTGGCTTAACAAGGCAGATCATGTGAGTGGCCCTGCTATAGAGGCATATTGAAGCCAGCATCATATCGGCACTTGCACATACGCATGTGGGTGCCGGCTGAACAAGGGAATTTCACCTAGCACCATGGCTTCCTGGATGCTGCCCGAGCCACCCACTCAGCTGTTGCAGTGCAGCCAGGTATTGTAGTAGCAGAGTGGCACCAGTGTCATATAGGCCGACTGGAGCAGTGTGCTACCATGACCATCCCGAGAGCCTAGATAGTGCTGTCACCTTCCAGCTGTTCTTTTTCATGGAACTGGATAACTAACACCGGAGCCTTGACACAGCTCACACTGCTGTTGCTAGATGTGCCACTAAGACTGACTAAGAGTTATAGAAATAAAGTCGAGAGAAAAGAAGCCGAGGGGCAGGTGGTTGGAGTCGAGTGGAGTTGAGAGTTGAGGGCTAGGGCCGTTAATTGTGATGCAGGAAAATAAACGGTGGCCATTGTTATAGCTGCCTTGACCTCCTTAATAGTGGCAACAAGTTTCCCACAGTGATGAAGCGGCTGCAGCATGGAAGCCAGGCCCTAACTGCCAAGGGTCTTGTCTCAGAGGATAGCTCAGGGGCAATGTGCTCGCCTTGGAAGCAAGACCACAGGAGCAACACAGGTTCGATCCCCGGGTCCACGCTTAGAAACCACTGGGTATTAAGCGCGTTATAAATAACCTATCAAATCATATCAAGAGTGGCTGATGTCACTATTCAGCAGAGGTCTCCCAGCGGTGGAGCAGATGTGCTAGTGCTGGACAGGCGCGATTAACCACCAGGGGTTTGGTGGAATTTTCATTGGTTGGATTTTGGTCTGAAGACCTTTATCGCTCTCTTTACATGCCACACAATCTCGAATTTCCCTACCAATGTTATCATCCATGCCTAGCCACCTGTAATCTTCCCTCCACACCTTGCCCTTCAGGACACACTTGGCCTGTGCCACTGCTTCTGGGACACTAATGTCTACACGGCAAGACTTTTGAACCGGTTATGGTGGTCCTTTGTTCCGGACACTGCGAGAGGTCGACAGGGATTCGTTTATTTATTTATTTATCACATTTATAAAGCGCGCCAAGCCCTCGGGCATCTAGGCGCTTGTACTTATGAAGTTGGTTACATTTGCTCAGGGAACTGAGCAGCATTGCTTAATAAGTTAGTGTCATTGCAGTCTTAGTCACATGGTTACATTGGCTAAGGCATCTGAGCCATCATACTTAAGAAGTCGTTTATATTACGTACTTAGTCAGATTACAGGGGTTACATCGGTTCAATGCTTCATCAATACCACCCTTGCATCCAGCTCGCCCTCAGTGATGGCAAGGATGGAGAATGTCCGTTGTGATCACAGCCTGGGCTGTTTGTTTACCTCTGAGGCATGATTGGTGGTGTGTGGAGAGTTGCTGCGGTCTTTTTATTCTCCCAGAGTTTGTGGTGGTGAAGGAGATTTGAGATTGGAGAGTAGTTGTCTTTGACCTTGTTGTGTGCCAAGGGTTTGTTAAGAAGGCTGCAGCACAGTCGGGCATTCGGGCAGGTCTTGTGATTGCCAGTTCAGTTATGCTTCCATACTTGTTCATTTGTTGGAGCGGAAGCAGAAGTTTAGATGATTTCCTGGCTTCCAATAGCAAACCACATTGATTTGAATTCTTTATGCACCTCTGAGCCTGCTTACTCCCACATAGGACCGCCTTTCCTCGTAGTACAATTCAGCCCCTTCCAGAAGCTGCAGAAAGTGCATCCTCTTCCGGTCCGATTTTTTTTTGCTGCAAAATGAATGCTGAAAATTGGTACTAGGTTACTGACTTCAGAAAATTACAAAAGCACTGCTTCTTTCCTTATGGAAAGGTGATTCTACCGATCCTGTATAACTTTGTACTTCCAGTAGAATTTTTTTGTGAAAGGTAAAGGAAGAGAGAGGTCATATGATGGGGGCAATGAAAGACAACGGGCCTCATTACGACCCAGGCGGTAAGGGGTTTACGGCAGCGTTAACAGCGCCGACCCTTACCGCCTGAGTACGAGGTCCCTTAGCGCCATGGCGCTTTTAACACCTGCTTTTAGCAGGTGTTAAAATCCATGGCGCTAAGGGACCATGGAGTAAATTACGCCACCGTAATTTACGGTGGCGTAATTAACGCCTTCCCCACTCCCATTATGCCCTATGGGGCAAAAATGGGAATGGGGAAGGGTAAATGGGGATTGGGGATTTACCGCCCCGCCAAGGTCGGAATGGGGCGGTAAGTCCGCCAACCACCATGGCGTAAACTACGTTTACGCCATGGTGGTAAAGTCACGGCCCAGGCGGTAACTTACCGCCTGGGTCGTAATGAGGCCCAACCAATGAAAAGAGGATACAAGACATTGGCCCTCATTCAGAGTATGGTGGTAGTAATGGCGCTATTTGCGCCATGACTGCCTCCCATACTGGTACCGACTCCGGTTTGGTTCAATGGGGACTTACCGGTCCATTCCGACCTTGGAGAGACGGTAAGTCCCCATTTACCAAATCATTCCCCATTCCCATTTGAGCCCCCATAGGGCTCAATGGGAATGGGGATGGCACAAATAACGGGCTGGCGTATGTCAAGCCCGTTATTTGCACCCAGGTCCCTTAACGGGTCCCGTCCTTAACACCTGGTCAGACCAGGAGTTAAGGAAGGGACCCGCTAAGGGACCTCGTAGTAGGGCGGTAAGGGATTACCTGCACCGATCTCCTTACCGGTGCCCGGTATCCCTTACTGCCCTACTCGGAATGAGGGCCATAGAGCCCGAGAGTCGGGGCAGAAGGAGAGGTATCGTAATTGGTGCCCAACTGCATGTGTGGAGAGGGTTTCCATCAAAGCTGGTCCTGACGTAAGTGAAAGAGTTGAAAGTTGCCAAAGGACCTTCCACGAGTGAAACATTTGTCTCAGACAGATAACAATGCACGTTAAGAACATCATTACAGAAACTGTGCACTAGTGCAGGTGTAGTTATGCACTGTAGTACCACCAGGGTTCATATTTCACTATTGCAAACAAGTATTGCTTCATTGCATATTTGCATTAGTGTTATTAGGGCAGGCTGTTCGCAACATGGCAAACATTGGACAGGTGCACAAATGCGTTGAAAGAAGAGGTATTTGCAAAAGGGCAACCTTTGTCCTAGTGTTAAATCCTCATAGATTGCGCTTGCAATGGTGCAATGTTTCTGTAGCGATGCACCTAGGGTTGATTTCCTCATGTTAACTCTCCCCTTTCGTTACAAATGAATGAGGTTTTCCAGTTTTGTTCAATTGGAATCCTCTATCCCCGATCCGAGTAGGGATTCTACTATGGAAAGCAATTGAACTATGAACAGGGTGAATCCCCTAGTCCAAGTGTCACTGTTCCCTCCTTGCAACCCGCCACTATTGCTGGCTGATAGCAAACCCGGCACATTTCCTGCAGCGGGTGTCTGTGCTGAGCCCAACCCCATGAATGTTTGATGCTACATTTGCAGTTGGATGTCATTATTTGCCATATTGGCAACCAGAGCATCTTGAAGACCCTTGTGGGGACTGTGAAGACAATAACAGCGAACCTTCAACAGTTGCATTGGTCTCCAGAAAGAATAGTTTGCCACTGTTATTTTAGCTTGAGTGCAGCTGAGGCAAAGCTTCTATTAATTAACTCATTCATGTATTTATTTTGGGTATTCATTGAGTGTACACCTTACTTCGGGGAGCAACCGAGCACTGTACATCAATAGTGGTTATGGGAATGCACTACACATACAATGAAACACAGATGATTGTTAACTAATGAGGCAATAATAAGTGGGCCTCGAACCTGTATCAGGTGGTAGGGGCCCAAGTTAATGAGGGTCCCAGAAATATTACCCCCAGGACAGCCCGGGGACCCGGTTATTATTTCTATTAGCACCACAGATTAACGTCCTAGGATGCTAGTAGCAATGTATTTGTTTTAATTAACGGGTCACGGCAGAGGTCGAAGTCTAAGAAAAGAGCTAGTGGATCTATGGTTCCCGCTGGTCTGCACCCGCTCCCCACAAACCCCATCTCCACACCCCTCCCACACACAATACCAACCCCCAAAACACATGCCACTGCTGTTTAAGGGAACGTTCATTGTAGTGCACTGAAAGGGCAAGTTTCAACTTCTTCCTACACTTTCATTTTAAAACGGAACCATTCCGGAACGGTTTCTTTTTAAAATAAAAGTATAGGAACAGTAAAACTTAATTTAAAAAAAGTAGAGGAGCACAGGAACACTGCTCCCAACTGCTACCGCTCACTTCGACCACTGGGGCACTGTGAGTGTGCTACCTGCTCATTCAACCAAATACTCACTCAAGATTGCCGCAAAGGAAATGGAAGGTGGGGCTCCATGCGGATCCTCTCTCTGAAGGAGCTGCTCGCCGGTGGCAGCAGCATCCACAAACAACAAGTAACTGGGAGGGAGGGGGGTGGAGAGCAGGCGAGTGAGAGGTGGGGATGTGGTGCAGGCCAGCGGCAGCTAGGGAAGGTGGAGGGAAGATGGCGGGGTGGTTGCAATCAGCCTTCAGCTTCTTTGGAACGTGGGTTTGGATCGTGGGATTCAGTCCATGATCCGAACAAGATGATTGGCTGCGGCGCACGGCCTGGTTTCTAATTCAAAATGATTGTTTGGAGGGCTGCAGAGACAAGCAAGATCCCAATCTTCCTAAGAAATTGTTCTTAAAATAACAGTTTACCCAAATGCAGTACTATGTCACAGTTTAAACCACCAATACAATCGAATGGAATTGTTATTCTATAAAAAGTCACATTTATTTAAACAGAGCACAGAACACATGTTATGCTTGTTTGCTAAAGTGTCAATATAACAAAGTTTCTGAGGCTTGTGGAATCTGCTTAGATCACATGTTGTGCATAGGCCGACATCTAGTGGAAGCTGCGGAGTATTACAGTTTGTTTTTCGAAAGTCGAAAATGGGGCGTCGACACAGGCGTGCCAGTAATACTATCCCTAGTGTGACGTCCACTGTACCCAAGATCCCTCACGCGTGTAGGATCCTCAGATTGTTTTTTTCCGCCATACTGGTCGGAAGCATCTTGCGGAGTTCCCTGGCCTTAGCCATACTTTTGCTGTTATTATAATTATAATTCTTATTCATTCCCTTCCCCACCCCAACGTCGACCCTCAACCTCGACGACGGCTGGAGAAGTCATCGACCGTCGACTGCTGCACGACGGATCTGGGCCTCGGAAGGCCGCTGGCCTCGGCCCGGGCCTAGTAGGCCGCTGGCCTCGGCCCTTACAAGTAGGGAGAGTGGGGGGTGGTACATACTCTTCACTCTTGATATATAGTTACATTTTATATATTCCTACACTTAGCAGCCCGCTGCCTTAAGGTGCGTATGGAGGGTACCCCTTTTCAATTCTGCCCCAAGTGCAATCGCAAATACCCTTGGGTCGACAGGCACGCCACGTGCAATCTCTGCTTGCCGAGGGATCACCCCGAAGCGAACTGCAGAGCGTGTAGTAGGTTTAAACCTAAGACACTTAAGGACCGTTCGACAAAGCGTTGGGCCCACCACGCCAGGCAGGAGGCCATGGCAGCGGAGGGCGCCTTCAGCGATGGCAGCGACGCCGCACTTTCGGACGGCGAGGGCATTACGGCGTCGAAAGACAGCCGACGAGCGCAGGTCCCCGACCTCGGAAGGTCGTCCGGCAGGGCGGCTATGGGGAAGACCCCCGGCGACGCAAGCGCTACACACCTAACACACACTAAACACACTAAGACCAACCGGACCTCGACGACGTCGACTTCCCGGAAAGAGGCACAAAAAGAACGGTCCGACTCGGTGTCCTCTGGGCGCTCTCGATCGAGATCGCCTCACGACGCAAGGCAATCATCCACTCTTGCCAAGAGTGCCTCGCTACACACATTAACGGAAGTTCGATCGTCGGGAGACGAAGACGACTTCCACCCCCAGGCCGCGCTCCAAGATACCGAGACCGCGGTTAACACCAGTGAGGCCCCACGCCCGAAGCACACAGATACCTCTCCAGACCCTCGGCGCCAGGCGTCGAAAGTCTCTGGGGCCTCCAAGGGACAGGGAAAACATTTTTCCACGCACGGGGAGGGGGGGAAACAGCGGAAAGCACAGCCTTCAACCCCTGTAAAGCCATCCTCTCACCCTAGGCAGACAAGCAAACACAAGTCTACCCTTGAAAAGTCCCATAAATCATCACCTGCTAAAGTAATACCCTGTTCCAGGGAATGGTCCAGTGAAGACATAGACAGGGTTATGTCTAGAATGTCTTCCTTGGCTGATTTTTATGATAAGAACCCAGAACACTTTCTTTCATATAACCCTCAAGGGGCCACACCCTCAGGCTCCTCCGATCCTATCCCGCTAAGTAAAAAGCCCCGGTTCGAAATCCCTGAACCCTTCGAGGTTCAGCCTTACTCCACTCCATATTCTACTCCACTCCCCAGTTACCAGGGACAAGTTTTCCCTGAAGAGGACCAGGAGTTTAACATTATGGAAGAACAAACCGGGACAGATTACTATGCAGAGGATGAGGACCTGGAGGAGGGAGAAGATGAGCAGGAAATTTACAGAGTAGATTCCCCAGTACAAAGCTAAGCCCCAGTTACTGACTCTCCAATTGATAACCAGCCCCTCCTTAACGAGGTTCTCGCTCGAGCAGCGGAACACTTCCACATCGACACCCACGGTGTACAGGAGGAAAGGGACTTCGCGGAGGAGTTTGTAGGAGAGAGAAGACCGGTCGCTCAGACCATCCCTATCCTCAAATCCATCCAACGAAGAATAGATCCTTCCCTGGTGAATCCGAACCTCACCAGAGCTGTCAACCCCAGAATTGAAAAGATTTTCCGGGCAGCCCAGTCTGACCCTCTGTATATAAGGGGACATCTCAAACCAGATTCCCTAGTGGTTACCAACACTAGAAAAAGGGCTGGCACGCCCTTATCTTCATCAGAAGCTCCTCCCGACAAGGAGAGCAAAAAACTTTACGGGTTTGGCAGGAAGGTAGCCTCAACGTCCGCCTACCAAGCAAGGATTGCGAATTCCACCTCCCTGTTGGCTAGTTACAATTGCCATCAATGGGAAGAAGTCGCGGCGCTCATTGCCTCTGCTCCAGAACCATTAAAGGGCCAGCTGGCTCGGATCTCGGCAGAGGGGAGAGCCGTGTCTGGTTGCATTTTAAAAGCAACTTTCGACGCCGCTGACAACGCAGGGAGATTGATAGCAGAAGGTACTGTTATCAAGAGACATGCGTGGTTACGGCAGTCGGGATTCAAGACAGAAACCCAGGCTTCTTTAATAGACAAGCCAGTGGAACCCGACCTATTGTTTGGGAAAGCGGTCGAAGACGCACTTAAAAATGCCAAAGATGAATATGAGACTCTCAAATCCCTTGGCCAGCTTACCAACAAACCCCCTAACCAGAGGGGGAACAGTAATTTTCGTCGCCCACGCGGCCAAAATTCACAAAGCGGCAACTATGCCCAGGGACAGGGTACACAATGGAATAACAACCAGCAGTCTACCCAGAGTTACGGCAGGGGTAACAAGAGAGGTCGTGGAAGAGGCAGAGGCAGCCCCAACAAGGGAGGTGGCACGCCTCCACCAAAACAGTGACGCTCAGCTCAGGGTCCCTTGCCACGCAACCCCAGTAGGGGGACGCATTTCCACCTTCACCCAAGCTTGGGAAGGGATCACCTCAGACAGATGGGTGCTGTCAACAGTATCCGCAGGATATTGTATAGAACTACTGCAGCGTCCCCGGAACCATCCTCCACGACAAAGAGTGCACTCCCTAGAGCATCAAAGGATCCTTCTCGAGGAGATCGCCATTCTGCTAGAAAAGGACGCGATAGAACTCGTCCCAGGACACCAGGTAAACAAGGGTATCTATTCAACTTACTTCCTTGTGCCAAAGAAAGATTTGACAATGCGCCCAGTATTGGACTTACGGCCTGCCAACAAGTATGTCAAGCCCCAAAAATTCCGTATGACCACGCTACAAGAGGTAATCCCCCTCCTAAAAAAGGGGGATTACATGGCAACCTTGGATATGAAAGATGCTTATTTTCATATTTCCATGCTCCCAGCGCACAGGAAGTACTTGCGCTTCAAGGTGGACAGCCGCCACTACCAATTCAAGGTACTGCCCTTCGGGATAGCCTCAGCACCAAGGGTATTCACCAAGGTACTGGCGGTGGCGGCTGCACACCTACGCAGGGAAGCAATCCCGGTGTACCCTTATCTGGACGACTGGCTCATAACGGGGGAAACCCCGGGAATTTGCAGGTCAAACATTCAGAGGACTATCGACCTCCTCCACGAATTAGGTTTCTCCATCAACGAGAAAAAGTCAAGTCTGGTGCCAAGCACCTCAAAACAGTTTCTAGGAGCTATCCTAGATACTCAGAAAGGATTGACCTTCCCTTCGGAAGAGAGAATTCGGAATATACTTCTGCAAATTCCGTATTATCAGTCAGGTCAACAGATAACAGTACGCAAAGCTATGCGGTTACTGGGCATGATGGCGTCATGCATTTACCTGGTCCCCCACGCGCGTCTGCGCATGCGTCCCATGCAGGAATGGTTGGCGAAACAGTGGTCTCAGGCAAGTGGTCATTGGGACGATCTAGTGGTCGTTTCGCCAACACTCGTACAGAGCCTACACTGGTGGACAAGAGAGAATCTCGCAAAGGGGAAACCCTTTTACGATCCCGAAGTACAAGCCGTGGTGACTACAGATGCATGCCTGACTGGGTGGGGAGCTCACCATCTCCACCACACAGCTCAGGGTCTCTGGTCTCACTCAGTAGCCAAGAACCACATCAATCTGCTAGAGCTTCTGGCAGTATTCCGAGCGCTAAAGGCGTTCGAGCCCCATCTACTGAACTTGTCGGTGCAGGTCAGGACGGACAGCACGACAGCCATGTTCTATCTGAACAAGCAAGGGGGGACTCGTTCGCCAAATCTGTCTAAACTTGCCCAGAAATTATGGATATGGGCACTCAGACGGAACATCTTCCTGTCATCGCAACATGTTCCAGGGGAGCTCAATTCCCTAGCGGATACTCTAAGCAGAGACTCCCTCCCAGAAGAACACGAATGGGTCCTTCACAGAGACGTAGTAGAAGATCTCTTCTCTCAGTGGGGTTTCCCCACTATAGACCTATTCGCCACAAGCGAAAACAAACAATGCCCAGGATTTGCATCCAGGTTCCCCCAGCCAGACTCCCAAGGGAATGCCCTGTGGATGAACTGGTCAGGGATGTTTGCGTACGCTTTTCCACCAACTCCTCTCATCAGGAAGGTGGTGTACAAGATGAACAAGGAATCGATGACGCTCATCCTAGTTGCTCCCATGTGGGCGAGACAACCATGGTTTCCACACCTACGCAGGATGGCGGTGTGCGAACCCATCAGACTCCCAGCCTGGTACAACCTACTGTCCCAGCAACAGGGTCAAACAGTGCATCAGAAACCCAACTCTATGAACCTAGCAGCATGGCTCCTGAAGTCATAGAGTTTGGACATCTCAAATTACCACAGAGGTGTATGGACATTCTAAAGGAGTCCAGGAAACCAAATACAAGGCACTGTTACTTTGATAAGTGGAAAAGATTCGTTATCTGGTGCCAGAATAAACAAATCAACCCGGTTGATTGCACTCCTTCCAACGTTGTAACATACATGCTCCACCTGCTGGATGCAGGGTTGGTTTTTAACTCGCTGAAAGTACACCTGGCAGCCCTCTCGGCTTACACCACATCCCATAACAAGGTCTCGTGGTGGAAAGTACCAGTGGTTAAAGCCTTCATGGAAGGAGTAAAGAGACTTCACCCTCCTATTTCGAACCCACCGCCAGGATGGGACCTCAACGTGGTGCTAGCTAAGCTCATGGGACCCCCATTCGAACCCATGCATAAAAGTAGTCTCAAACACCTGACTTATAAAACGGCCTTCTTAGTAGCCATTACCTCCATAAGAAGGGTCAGTGAAATTCAGGCTCTGTCAGTGCAGGATCCTTTCTTTACTATCCACAAGGACAAACTGGTTTTACGCACACACCCTAGGTTCTCACCTAAATTCATATCCAAATTCCATGTAAACCAGTCCATCGAGCTTCCGGCTTTCTTCCAAAACCCGCAAAGCTCGGCTGAGGTGAAACTACACACCCTAGATGTGCGTAGGGCGGTCCTATACTATGTAAATAAAACCAGACCGCTAAGGAAAACAGATCAACTGTTTGTCTCCGTAGCTACAGGCAGAGAGGGGGATCGCGTCTCTAAGGGCGCTATCTCGAAGTGGATTATCAACTGTATACAGCTGTGTTACTCTCTTTCTAAAAAGACTCTGCCTTTTACGCCAAGGGCCCACTCTACTAGAGGCATTGGTGCCACTCTGGCTTTCATTGCAAATGTTCCCCTCGACACCATTTGCAAAGCGGCTACTTGGAGCTCTATTCACACTTTTACTCAGCATTACTGCATTGACACTCATTCCAAGACAGATACACAAGTGGGACAAGCGGTTCTAAGACACCTGTTTGCTCATGACCCTTCTCACATCCCACCTCCTTCTTCTGGTACTGCTCGCTAATCTATGCACAGCATGTGATCTAAGCAGATTCCACAAGCCTCAGAAGGGATACATTACTCACCGTAATCGTATTTCTGATGCTTGTATCTGCTTAGATTCACATGCGACCCACCCTTCCTCCCCTCCGAGAGAAGGCGCATGATTGCTTGTCTTACCTTTCTGTCTATCTGCTTGGATTATCTGTACTCACGCTACTCCTCATGCTTCCTCATGTCAGAAAAAATACAATCTGAGGATCCTACACGCGTGAGGGATCTTGGGTACAGTGGACGTCACACTAGGGATAGTATTACTGGCACGCCTGTGTCGACGCCCCATTTTCGACTTTCGAAAAACAAACTGTAATACTCCGCAGCTTCCACTAGATGTCGGCCTATGCACAGCATGTGAATCTAAGCAGATACAAGCATCAGAAATACGATTACGGTGAGTAATGTATCCCATATGATATGCGCTTATCCTTCAGAAAATCACTCCAACAGAAAATCATGAGTTAAAAGCAGCAGTAGAAAAGCAGCCCAGAATTTACTTCTTCTAATAGGGCTTTCCCTGTGGACCTTACCTCACCAACGATCAGCTACTGAGCACTGACTTTAAACCATTTTGAGTAGAAGTATTGGGCCTCATTATGAGTACAGCGGTGGGGTAACCGCACCGCCATACAATGAGCCTCATTATAGGTTTGCTGGTGTGGAAATAACGTGCCGGTAATAACATTTACTACAAGTTTGCTGGTGGGGGGAGCTTGATTTACCTCCAGCCAAGACTGCAAAAAAAAAAACCTGGTATTACCGCAACCGTTATTACCGGTGCCGGTAAAACCGGCAATCCCCCATGGAGGCCCAATGGGATTCCATGGAATGGAGATTAACAACCCTTCCTGGCACTTGTAATCTGCTGGTAATTCCGGGAGACCAAGTGGCCGGAACAGTATTACTGTCTGGTGGTATCCCGCTCGGCGGATACCACCACGCTTGTATTGAGGCCCTATGTGTTTGACAGGTATGCGTAAGAAAAAAAAAATACCTCTATGCGTAGTGATTTTCATACACATTACTGCCAAAAAATCACCAGTCCCTGTAAATCCTCCAAATACACAAAGCATTCCTATGCACTCCATGAATAGGCACTAACGCTGCCTTACCACAACTTGTCATCTGGCAGGTTTACCTCCTGACTGAGTGGTGGTAAGGGTAAACGAGCATGACAGCATTTCGATGGGAAATACCATCTTCCTCGAAATGAGGACCATTGTCTTACTGCAAATGACTCAAACCCTTTGGAAACTGGATTTATCCTTCACATGGAGAGTCTGTAATGCATCATAAAGCAAGAAGTGTCCTGGATAATAAAAAGGATTAGTGTGGTACTGCTGGGATAACCAACAGGACACCTACCTAGATAGGTTCCCAGGGTTCCTAAGGCACACATGTTTCTATAGAAATCTTGAAAATGTTGCTTGGTTATTGTCAGGTAAATTATATTTTGTTTTCACAGCAACCCAAGTACTTCAAAAACAGTCAGAATGAGCAAATTAGGATGTTATCTTTTAGTGCAAATATTACCTGTGTAGAAAAGCGTTAGCTGCTGTATAGGAAACCTGACACTTATTCCCCTGGCTTAGACACATTTTTGTAGCCAATATCATTATGCAATAGCAAACATAGCTGCCTCTTGGAAGCTCCTACAGATTTGTAGTGTGTTTACATAAAAGAATTTGCATAAAAGCATGATGTATTACTTACTTCACAATGCAACACACTCTTTCAATGATGGTTGATCTTACTAAGCTAAAATAAAAAACAAAAAGCAGACGCCCCTCCTCACAAAGCTCGTTTCAAAATGACTTTTGGCCAACTTTCCTTTTTAATGCAATTTAGATTTCTTATAAAGACATTTTTCCTCCCCATGATTTGATAAGAAGAGCAGCGCAGTTATGGATGGATTCCAAGCTGCTGTGACGAAGTTGCTCACCCCTCTTTCTTACAGTCTAAAGTGTGTCAAAAATGGAAGGAGTCAGGCATCTCTCCAGCAATTTCCTTGCTTCGTGATACTGCAGATACTGAAATGCTGGTAGGATTTATTTGCTTCTAATTAAGAAAGAATCAACATTTTTAAAAAGCCATGAACCCATTGATTTATATGCCTAAAGGTTTTCACACCGGTGACCTACTTGTTGGAACTGGTCATTACTTTGTGACAAATTATGAAAAACTGCTCTTAAAACTAGATTGTGCCTTTCTGGACCCCGAGTACTCTACAAGCATTAAAATATCTCCCAGAGAGTATCTACTCAAATCAAGCCTTAAGGTGGTTATTTTTCTTTTTCACTTTTCCAGTGTGGCTCAGTACCAGTCTTTTCCTGGCCCTGATGAAGGCATTAAGCGTATGTTATATGCTCCGAAACATACATTTCAGCCATTGCTGGATCTCCACCAGACCCCACAAATATACTTGCCAACATTAAGCTGATCTTGAGCATCATAATGAAATACGTTTATTAAGCTTCAGAACAGGGCAGGAACATCCACTCAGTACTGTGTGTAAATCACTGCATGTCGTGTTTTCCTTGCGTTAGTTGCACTTGTTGCATTTCTTCTTTTTACTCTTCTACTACAGAAGTATTAAATTGGATAAGGATTTTAGAAATGTTCCTGTGTAATATATTTAATTGATCTCTCTTGTGAACACACACATACCCTACTTGTTTTACTCTTTGTAAAATGGACAGCTGTTTCTAATCTTGCATTAAAAAAATATTTTTTACTTTTTATAGATTAAAAGTGATATTTATGAGAATGAACTATTTCTGTTAGTAACTGAATAGTTTTGATATTAATTGTAAGGATTAACATAACATAGTTTATGACAAAGACCTTCTTTACAGTGGTCCCGCTTCATGTATGTCATTGCTTCACTAACAGGTGGAATTACGTTATAGAAAGTATTCTAAGAATTATTATGATTACACGTATGATTAGAATTATCTCATAGTAGCAGATTCCTTCTGTGTAGTCAAGATTGTATTTTGGCAGCTTGGCTTCTGAATGGAACTCAGACTTCTAAAAAAAAAGATTATTTCCCTGCCCATATTCTAATTGGAAGAACAACGCAGGTGTGGCAATTTCCTATGAGGAAAAAAACTTTGGCTGACCCCCAATTTGGGAGGCTCTGGGGACCTGGGATGCTCAACAGTTGCGTTCCACAGAGTCCTTCCGTAAGCCCCAAATTATCATGTCTTTTGAGATTAGGGATAGATGCTGTACAACCCCACACCCATGGCAAAGAGACTGACAGGAGAATGTCCATTTGGGCTGCGCACGCATCGTTCCTCCACATAACATCAAGTCCATTGATAGGCATTACGATCTAGATGGGAAGTATTACACAGTCAGAGAGACCTTAGATCAAAAGGATAGTGAAGCGCTCAGCCTGCGATTATGAGGCAGCTAAGTATTTGATAATTCACCCTTTCCTAACCCAGACTCGCGGCCTCCGTGGGCTGCTCACTGACTGCTAGTTGGTAGCAAGACTATGCTACCACATCGGAGGTTCATAATGGACTAGGCATGTCTACCTGATGACACAACGGCAGACAGGGTGTTTAAGCCTTCAACAACCCCTAGGAAGGTAACATTTGCAGACAATCAGGGAAGTGGTAGAAATAAGCACAAAGTGACGTGGCGAGGAAGGGCCAATCACAAAACAAGAGGGGAACGAGGCACCAACACAAAACATTATTGGGTGATCAATGTAACAAGGTGTTCAATGAAAACCCAGAGTTTGCTGCTAGGGGGGGGAGACAGGGCCACTGGCCTGGAGGCATAACACAACAAAAGGGAAAAGGGGCTACAAGAGTAGCCTGAACGCCAGCTAGTAGCTTTATTCCCGACACTGGCTGATACCATGTCCAAAGGAAGGGTGAGATCTAAAAGCCTGCTGGGATCCATAACTCAGACACTGGCCGAGACCAGAAATACAGGAGGTCACGCAGTTCAAAGCCTGTTGAAGGCTATAGCTCAGACACTAACTGAGACCAAGATAACTATGGTAGGGTGAGACCGCTGGTTAGTGCGCTTAGACCACTTTTGATATGTGGTGTGGTGTGCTGCAAAACTAGTAACATGAGTTTCTACCCAAAACCTCATATGTAGAATACAAATCAATGTTATTTACTAGTTGAGCACTCTTGCCCCTAAAATTGGGATAGTGTACATATATAATTACAATTCTCTATAATAGATGCTACAAACAATGTTTGAAGTTATTGCATGTCTCTTTTTTTTAATATTGAAAGGCTCTTCTCGGCCAACACGTGTTTTGACACCAGGTCTTTCTCAATGCTGATATTGGGACCATGTGAAATACATTTCATCAAAGTAATTCGACATATAGAAATAAAAATTATTATAAATACATACCCGGGCCATGATTTAGGGAAGGAGTAAGGAGAACAGCCAGAAACATGGCAAACACGGGTATTAAAAACCAAAATTCAAAAAGTTAAACAAATTCAAGATCATTGTATTGCTAGGTGCAAGTGATACCTGATGCCCACTTGGTGTAATACCATGGGCAATAAGTCTCAGCATAAATGAGAGCTGTCGTGGATAAGGTGAAGCACCCAAAATTTCATAATATCAAATAACCAACTAGCTGTTTGCCCAATAATTGGTGTGCACCCTTTCATTGTGCCTAAGGAATTTTAATGTGTGTTGGTTCTGTATTAATGGAATTGCATTGTAAGTAACTATGATAGTCAGAGTGCTGGCTCCCCTTAGTGGATCTGGTTTAATGTCCTAAAATGACTCACCATATGTCGCAAGTATAGCTATCCTGTAAGTCAAATTAAACGATTTCGTTACTGTCTGTCACGGCATACCCTTACTGGATTCCTACTGGAGCTTGATGATGCTGCGGAATGAGATGAACTTACTCATATGTACTTTGGGTGTTACTTTAATATATCACGATGATTGCTGTGGCTGAAGTGTTGAAAGTTTGCCAGATTCCTGAAGAAATTAACAAAACCTCTAATTAACACTTAGTATAAAGCATTTTAACTGATTACCCAAAACGGTGTTCCCGCCATTTTACAATAAGAGCTTTGTTGATCAGGGTGTATATCCGTATTGCTGTGACTTATTTTAGATTTGGCCTGCTCACGGATGAGGAAAAATCGCTTCTCACATTTACAGAACCAATAATGCCAATGATATATTTCCTACCTACAATACACAAACAATTTGACACTCTACCAGAAGTACGCACTATTATGAGTGGCATTGGTTGAGCAATTGAAGATTTATCAAAATACATTGACAATGCCATCAAGGAACATGTATTGCAACTACCAACATACATCAGGGACGGTAGACAGGTCCTACAGTTTTTGCAAGATTTAGATTGGAAAGAGGAATACTTTTTGGCGACATTGGATGTTACAGCACTTTACACCTCAATTGATCATTGTATTGTATTGCATTGTAGGATACTCATTAAGTGCAATGTTTGCCCGAAAGCATCTTGGCGCTCCTTGCAGGACAGAGAGCAAAGAATACGCGAAAAAATAAACATTTTCAAAGCTTTGTGAAACACCAGGTGAGCAGTTGTTGCTCTGAGGGGCAGTGGAAGGGAGTTCCGAAGAACCACCGCTGCCACTGAGAAAAAGTGGCCACCAATGGGGCTATACTTGGCTACAGGAACAGTCAGTAGACAAGCATTAGTTGACCGCAGGGCTCAGCTAAGGGTATATGGCTGGAATTTGGCCATGAGGTATTTAGCAATCAAAGCCATAGACTATACCTATCGGGACTTTTTAGCATCCTACCTCTCACATGTAGAGATGACAAAAAATATTTCTGAAATCCACGCTCAAAAATAATGTTTGTCTTTTCGATGACACATATTACTTGCAGACAAAGGGAGTTGCAATGGTGGTGAAGTATGCCCCATGATTGACCAATCGCTTCATGGCTCATTATGAAGAAACACATGCTCATAACAACAGTCCATTTGTTGACAATTTTGTCATATGGAGAAATACATAGACAAAATGATCAGAATATGGAATGACACACATCATCGATTTTGAGAATTTAACAAATACTTGAACAACAACAAATTTGGTCTTACTTTGACAGGGCATTGTGATGATAAGAGTGTAGATTTTATAAATCTACACATTTATATTGCCAACGGCAGAATCGAGACAACCACATTTTGGAAGGCTACTGAGGTCAATTCGACACTTCATGCTAACAGTTGCCACAGACGATCCACTGTAATTAATATTCCTGCAGGGGAGTTTCACCGGGTATGCCGTAATTGTAATGAGGATGCTCACTTTGACAAAAAATGTGTAATACTTACAGAGAGAATTCAGGCGAGGGGGTATTCGCCTACAGATGTCAAAAAATATTATGATAAGATTAAAAGCCTGGATAGATCAGTCATTATACAAAGCATCCCGGAGGGGGGGGGGGGCTCTGATAAAAGGAACAACAATGATATCATTACTCAGTACTCCGAGGATGCACACATCCTTTATAAAATAGTGCAGAAATATTGGCACCTCCTATGCATGTATTCAGGCTTGAAAAGATCCTTAGACTGCAAGCCCAAGTTTGTATTTACAAAAGCACCAACCAATAGGACTAAATGATGTCCTTCATTTCTTGACACTAGCATTGGGGCTACATATAGTGGCAGTGACTGGTTGAGAACTGTTAAAGGGTTTCACAAATGTGGTACTTGCAGCATATGCAAGTACGCACATAGAGATTGCGACAAATTTGCTTATAAGGAAGGCACAGAGATTAACATCAATGATTTTATTAACTGTAAAACGACACATGTTGTATACGCTATCATATGTAAGAAGATATGTATCAGGGGCACCCTCCGACAGTTAAGAATTCGCATCAGAGAGCATTTAACAAGTTTGAATAACCAAGACCCCAGGTTACCACTTGCACATTATTGGCAAGAATGCCACGAGATGCATAACAAAAGTGACATCCAATTTATTGGACTCATGAAAGCAAAATGCAGTAAACATGGGGGAGATCTTAAACTCATGTTGAGACAAATGGAATCCAAATGTATGTGTAAGTTACGGAGCACAGCGGAAGGCCTCAACACTGAGCACAAAATGAAAGTATTTTTGTAATAATGGAGGCATCTGTGTTCAAAATATGTCCTACTATTGGGTAACAAAATGCTATCATGGAAAGGTTTTGTTTCAGTGTTTGTTACTGTCAGGAATAAAGAACTGTGAACAGAGAATGTTTTACGAATGTTTTTCTTATGATTTGTAAATGTGAATTACATTTATACTACTTGAATAGGTGCATAGCAGCGATACTATTTTCTGCACTACTTCGCATTACACTTGCAAACAATATGCTTAAAAGTGTCAAGCAGTATGTCGTCAGATACTAATAAGCACTTCAATATGGATGTTGCTTCAACATAATGGATGTATTATGACACATGACAAAACTGGACGGATGAAGCACCCCAAAAGCCTATCATTGGTTACATACATATGAAGGTATACGGATCTGCGTATTTTTCTGTTGCGGAAAAGTCAGCAATGGAAAAGTTTGCATGAGAAATGTGCGAGCCACAAAAGGTTCGCACATTTCCCGTGCAAACACGCATTTAAAACCCCTACAAACCCACACCCCCACCCACAACACACCCACAACACACCACCACCCACTCCCTTAACACACCCCCACCCACACCCCTAACATAACCAAACCCTACTTACCTTTCCTTCACGCGGTGTCCCTGTGGTGCCAGTTCCCATCCACTTCCGTGATCGGGAACCGGCGCTGCAGGGTCCTTTTCTTTTTTTTCAGAAGCTGCAGGGGTTTCCCCCGCAACCCCCGCTCACTATACTTTAAAGTATAGTGAGCGGGGTGTTACAGGGGACACCCCCGCAGCACCTGGTTTTTTTTTCCCTCGGGTGTGCTGCCGGGGTGTCCCCCGTAACACCCCGCTCACTATACTGTATAGCATAGTGAGCAGGGTATTGCAGGGGACACCCCCGCAGCCCCCGTTTTTATTTATTTATTTATTTTTCTTCATTTGGCGGGGGCTGGGGTATTTTCCCCCGCAACCCCTGCTCAATGTAGTGAGCGGGGTGTTGCGGGGGACAAACCCCCAGCCCCAAGTCCGACCCCACCAAAACACCTAAACACACACAACGAAAAAAGTTCAGACTTTTGGTAGTCCAAATTTTCGTGGTGTTTGTTTTCGGTCTTTTGGCAGGGTCGGACTTTTAAAGTCGGTAAAATCGTACAATACCAAAGTATACAAGATACTTATCAGTTTTCTTTTGCTCAATGGCACCTACACTGTCATTCAAGCATTCACATGAACCAAATTGCCACAATGACCACAAACTTTATGCTATCGGCCAATAATGCACAGCATAACTGCACTTGGAGCCCCAACAACTAATCGAGTTAATAGTTATCAAGAGTGTCACTTACCAACATAGTTCACCAATCATGGTGAATACATAACCAAAGAGAATCGTTAACCCGTAGGGGGGTTCCTCCCACTCACCGCCCACTAGCATCTAATTATCTACTAACAAGACTCATACAGGATCATAATTCACATCCTGGGAATCCATAGGATATGCGTACTAGCACCACAGAACTACCCATGACACAGAATATAATTTTTTTTTTTTTTTTTTTTAATTACTTGTGTATAATCAAACAAGATTTTTACAAGAGCTCAAGAGAAGAAGAAGAGTGAAAAGCATCACCAGGGAAACAAGGATGAAGCTTCCACCAATAAAGAGATGCTGAGATAAATGACGGTGGTCAAAGTAATTTTTTGAAATGCTAGGTTCAACAGTTTAGCTGACGCCGTATGCCATCTTGTCTTGTCCCCAGTAATTAAGCGATTCCACCAGATGTCTTCGTTACTTGCAAACGAGTTAGCAGTCAGGGAGCTGAAAAAGGCCATCCTTTCTTGGTGCAGAGCAGGACAGAGCATTAGCAGGTGTCTGATGGATTCTATTTCTTCAGCGTTTTTGCAAAGTCTACAGGCTTTTGTCGTGGATCCTGTCCTGATCGCCAGAATTTCCTGCGTCGGGAGAACGTTGAGACGGGCTTTTAAGAAAGTTCTCATTAAGGCTTTGTTAGGATATCGTTTGCAATATGCCATTGGTTCTTTCAATTTGTTGATGTTCGTTGGAAGATGGGCTAATAATTTGTTACCAGTTGCTTTTTCGATGGTCAGGATCCAATCTGTACACTGTAGTTTGGTTTTAATCCTAACAGGATTGTACTTTAATTCTTCTTTGTTACAAGCGATTTCCTCCAGTTTCAAATTTTGGTCCTGAGCCCATTTATTCATCGTTTGGTTATTGCCCTTCTCGATCTCTTCGGCAATTATGCGATAGATTTCTAGGCTCTCCGGATGGATGACTTTCCTGTACAGATATAGAGTTGCGATATCCACCACCGCTTTTAGGAAAACAAGACCGAGTTCCCGTCGGATCGGGGCTACAGCAACGGAGTTAGGTAAACCCAGCACCGATCTCCAGATAAAACCTTCGAGTTTAAGCCAGAGGCCCTGAGGAATAGACGGAGTGGCGTCCATGCCGTAAGTCAACGAGGGGATGATCTTGGCCTTGTAAAAGTTGATGGCTGGCTGCAGAGAGAATTTCCCGTAGTTCCGATCAACAGCTCTCAATTGCGCTACCCATGACACAGAATATAATACATTTTTGACATCACCCAAGCAACATCACTATAATTATTAATGATCATCAGCAAGCCAGTGTTCGTTAGGTAAATCCTGAGTTAGTCTTCTTTAAGATGGTTCTGACGTTCTGTTAACAAGGTACGCTCGCACTTGTTAAAGTCCAAGACATGGACTATGATGGCATACGCGTTCCGTGCGTGTGACATCATCACGCATAGGCCGACCAAAAACAATGGAACCGAAATGGCACCTGCTTGCTTTCTGCATGCGGGATGCCGGGATGATGCCATACAGGACATCCCATCTTATTATAGGTAAGGACTTTGCCAATTATGTTTCATGACCATTGGTTATCAGGGCAGGACTAGTTTCACTTTGAACAAAGATTCTTAGTCTTACTTGATAATACTTTTGAGTGATATCGGCCCAATGACTAATGATAGGAGATTACAGATCACCAGTGGACTTGTTTCTTCAAGTTATTAATTATGGCATACTATGCCTTTTCAGGATCATATACTGCAAACTAAGAAGTCTTAAAATCACAACAATACGGGCATACACCCGAATCAACAAAGCTCTTATGGTAAGTTGGCGGCAACACCGTTTTGGGTAATCAGTAAAAATTCTCTATACTAAGCTTTAATTAGGTGTTTTCTTAATTTTTTCAGGAATCAAGCAAACTTTCAACACTTCAGCCACAGCAATCATGGAGATATATTAAAGTAACACCCAAAGCACAAATGAGTAAGTGCATCTGAATACGCAGCATCATCAAGCTACAGTAGGAATCCAGTAAGGGTATGCCAAAATAGGGTTTATAGTGATTATTTCGTCTAATTACATTATTTCGAATGCAAAAATGTCGAAAAAATGTTACAGAAAAAAATGTTTTCGAATGTCTTTTTTTTGTTATTTTTTGTTTGAAATGGGGGGTTCCCCCAACCCTCCTTTTTTATTTATTTTTTAACCCTTTTTTTCACTCGCGAAACAAATAAAAACATGTAAATTAAAAAAATAATACATTCGAGAAAAAAACAAAACAAATCGGTAACATTTTTTTGACATTTTTGGCATTCGAATTTCTTTTTTAGACATATTAACTGGATACCCCAAGACATACAGTAACAAAATCGTTTATTTTGACTTATAGGCTAGCTATACTTGCAACATATGGTGAGTCATTTTAGGACATCCCACCAGATCCACTAAGGGGAGCCAGCATTCTGACTATTTAATTACTCACAATGCAATTCCTATAATACACAACAAACATGCATTAAAATTCATGTTTCTGTTTGTTCTTCTTACTCTTTCCTTAAACAATGGTGTGGTATGTATTTGTAATTATTCTTATTTATACATGTCGTATTACTTTGATGAAATTGATTTCACATGGTTCCAATATCAGCCTTCAGAAAGACACAGGGCCTGATTCCGAGATTGGAGGCAGCCGTGGCGCTATTAGCGCCACGGCTGCCTCCAATACCGGGTCCGGGTCCGGTTGCATGGGGACTTACCGTGTCATTCCGACCCTGGAGGACCCGGTAAGTCCCCATTCAACCAACCATTCCCCATTCCCATTTGAGCCCCCATAGAGCTCAATGGGAATGGGGAAGGCGCTAATAACAAGCCCGCGAATAGCAGGCCCGTTATTAGTGCCCTGGTCCCTTAGCAAGAACCGTAAAGGAGTGGTCAGACCACACGTTCTTTACGGTTCCCGCTAAGGGACCTCGGAATTGGGCGGTAAGGGTTTACCGGCACCGGTCTCCTTACCGGTGCCCGGTATCCCTTACTGCCCAACTCAGAATGAGGCCCACAGTGTCGAAAAACACGTGTTGGCCAAGAACAGACTTTCTATATTTAAAAAAGAGACATGCAATAACTCCAAACATTGTTTGTAACATCTAATATAGAGAATTGTGATTATATATATATGCACTATCCTAATTTCAGGGGCACGCGCGCTCAACTAGTAAATAGCAGTGACTAACTGAGACCTGATCCAGAAAAGGAGAAGGGAACAGTTGTCTGGGGGCTATATATAAGGCACAGTAAGGTGTGAATGTGCACTCACTTTTGTACCAGTTTGCTAGTTTAAATAGTTTTCTCCTTGATTAAGTATGTGATGGTTAAGAGTTTTGGGTGCTCCTTGTTGAGGTCTGTGCTACCAGACCGAACTAATTGTAGAAGGATGGCTTCCAGCAGGGCATGGGATGCAAGGACAAGGGCTCACTTTTGTTCGATGTAATCGGAAACAATTCGGAATACAATAAAAAGCATTTAAGTTATTCGGTATAGATTCACAGAACATAAATCTTTTTACATTAAACAAAATTTTATTTATAGCACTGTATGTTTTCTTGAGTCTTCATATATAAATCAATCAAACATTACTATTGTAATTCGCCGTCATTACATTGTAAATTGCTCACATTGTTAAACACATGTAATCAAAAAGTATATAACTCGGTTGAGAATTCATCAATTTGAAAAATATATATGTTTGCATAAAAACATGCATTTAAGAAACTCCAATATTGTCTGGTATCCTGATAGGATTTTTAGTGCAATGTCCTGTCTTGTTGTTGATTCTTCTTGCCAGAGACAACTCCTGTCTTTACATTACGCGTTTCGGGCTATCTTTTAACCCTTCTTCAGATGTAGGATAACAGATTTTTTCACTGATTCATCTAAAGATAATAGAGAATATTTTTTGTTACTTTTTGTAAGTCTTTCCTAGTCAAGCACAATACTTTTGTGATTCTCTCAGCTGCCAAGTATAAACCTACCTTAAGGCTAAGTGTGTAGCCAATGGCACGCAATCTTGTGGGATCCCGTTTCGTGTTTTCAATATCTTTGCTCTTTAGTTGCTCCAGTTACTGTCCATTCTGTGAAGCGAAGGACACTTTGCTTAATGAGAGGAAGTCTGTATCTACACTGCTTACTGATACATTTTAACGTGGCATAAAGTGAGACCAGTCGCTGTATAGGCGCTGGGTCCCACTGTTATGTCACATTTCGTTTTACATTTAGAGGTACTTTCTGTTCAGTTCAAACATAGGGGGCGAAAGCAACTCACCACTCGGGCATGTCGTTATAACTACTGGATGCGTAATGGATTCCTGGATGTTTGTCAACTCAAAGCACTCGATTATGGTTGTCATCTATCCCTCTGACAACCCACAGTTGTTTCCGTTTTTAAACTTCCTGTGAAGACATGTATTAACCTGATTTTAGTTGGACATCCGGGAGGCTCCTACATTTGGAAATTACGTGTTATTCGCAATCTTACCGGCGAGTCCCGCGCAGTCCTCCACTGCTCGGTTCTGTCTCCCTTTGCGTCTGTCTTCCTTCTCCCGTGATTGTATTCAGGGTCGGTAAGCAACCGGGTGACTTGTCTTTCTTCTCTTGCTAATTTTTGTTACTAGTCCCAAAGGTTCCGCCATCTTGGATGTGTTTGTTCACAGACTGTAATTGTATTCTAGGTCACTGGGCAACCGAGTAAACAGTCCTTCTTCTCTCACTGTTCTTAGTTTGTTCTGAGTCCCAATGATGCCTCCATCTTGGGTGTGGTGTCCACAGACTGTAATTGATCAGAAGGGTCATTTACGGATCTAGTTAAAGCAAGGTAGATTAATTCAAGTGCACTGATTATGGATTCAAGTATACTTATGTATGTTCAAAAAAATTATAAATCCATTACTTTCCGTTAGCTATGTGAATAATTTAACGAGTTTCTTTCATAAAAAGCAAGTCAGATCCCAATCATGGTTCATACCATGAGGATGCATGCTGTCCAATTTTTCAATCCAGTATATTTCCTGCTGCTGTCGGCGTTTCGTTATGTTGCCACCTCTTCTAGGTAAAGTTACGTGTTCAAGGATGATTAATTGAAACTGGGTTATTGAATGTTTAAATTCTTTGAAATGTTGTGATACCAGTGACTTGGTTGATTGTTGCCTGATGTTTGATTTATGTCCACCCACCTAGTTTTCGTTTTTCTGCTGGTAAGTCCAACATAATGCATTCCGCATGGGCATTTAATTCCATATATCACGTTCATCGTGTCGCATGTAGATGTAAGGGTAAGTGCGATCTTATATCCTTGACGTGGATGATTGATGTCATTTCCTTTGATTACGTTGTTACAACAGTTACAGTTATTACATGGAATAGTTCCCTCGTAAGTTTTTTGAGTGATTTTTTTCATAGCCAAAGTCTGATTTGATTAGGTGATCCCGTATGGATCTGCTTTTACTGTATGCAAATAAAGGTTGGTTAGGGAATAGTGCTGACAATGTTGGATCCATATTCTATAATTTCCAATGTTTCTTGATGATTCTTTTGATGCTGTTGCTTTGTTGGGAATAAGTCGTAACGTAAACCAATTCTGTTTCTTTGTTTTTAATTTTGGTTTTTAGGGCTTCTGGTCTAGAGGTATTCTTAACCTTTGTTGCATGTTTTTTCACTGTTTCTTCCATGTATCCTCTCATCAGGAATTTTTTGGTTAGATCAATTGCTTTTTTATCATATTCTTCTTCATTGGAAATGATCCTCCTATAACGTAAAAATTGACTTAAAGGGATGCTCTCTAATGTGTTCTTTGGATGAAGTCATTCCGACCCTGGAGGACCCAGTAAGTCCCCATTCAATCAACCATTCCCCATTCCCATTTGAGCCCCCATAGGGCTCAATGGGAATGGGGAAGGCGCTAATAACGAGCCCGCGAATAGCAGGCCCGTTATTAGCGCCCTGGTCCCTTAGCAAGACCCGTAAAGGTCTGTCTCCTTACCGGTGCCCGGTATCCCTTACCGCCCAACTCAGAATGAGGCCCACAGTGTCGAAAAACACGTGTTGGCAGAGAACAGACATTCTATATTTAAAAAAGAGACATGCAATAACTCCAAACATTGTTTGTAACATCTAATATAGAGAATTGTGATTATATATGTGCACTATCCTAATTTCAGGGGCACGCGCGCTTAACTAGTAAATAGAAGTGACTAACTGAGACCTGATCCAGAAAAGGAGAAGGGAACAGTTGTCTGGGGGCTATGTATAAGGCACTCATGGCAAACAGACCCAGAAGTAAAAGCAAAGTTGACAGCGTGCTTAGGGTTATATCTCAGACACTTGTTAGCGAAACCCAGGAGAAAAAAGGAAGCCAGCGCCGGGCTTTATCTCAGACACTGGCAAAGATGAGAATCTGGGGAAGGAGAAGAAGCTGACTGTCTTCTGAGGGATACATATAATACCCTGCTGGAGACTAGACCTCAGATGCAAACAAGAAGTTGACAGCCTGAGGGAGAAAGGAGCTGGGAATACAGCTGAGAGCTGTATCCCTGAAATTGTCAGAGACAAATTGCTGAGAAGGAGAAACAAAGCTGAAAAATGGCTCAGGGTTATATCTCAGACACTAGGAGAGATATGATCCTGAGAAAGTTAGGCAGTTGAAAGTCTATTGACATGTATAGCGCAGGACCCGACTAACACCAGACCTATGACATGGAGGACAACCACTGCAAGATCCCACAGATCCTGGCGCTGGTTGGCCAATCACAGCAGCTGAATGATAATATATTTGTACAAATCGTAATACTGAGCAAGGGGGAAGGAAGTACAAGTGGGTAGAGGGAGTGTATGATATGATATGATGTGGCATTTATAACACGCATGTACACAAGTGTTTCTAGGTGCGACAGGACAAGGAGGGGGAAACAAAGGGAGGACAAAATAGCAATTTTACTTGGACTTGTGTCATTCAGATCGTGCAAGTGCGGGAAAGAGGGAAGGGGAGAAGTGCCTGGGGGGAGGGGAAGGGGAAAGTGTAGTTAACTCACAAGTGCAGCCAGGGGGTGGCTCATAAGTACAGAGATACAGACCCTTAAGTGCTGGGGAGCCCAGAGGTAGTGCAAGGGCAACTGGACATGCAGGAGCCTGGGCCCGGGTTCAGATGGTGAGCAGGTGACCAGTGCGCAGAGCAGTCAAGTGCATCAGCAGGGGAAAGGAAGAGAGAAAGCGGCAGCGAAAAGGAAGGTCTTGAGTTACTTCCGGAACTGGAGGTGGTTCTGCTCAAGTTTGAGAGAGGCGGGGAGGTTGTTCCAGAGGGAGGCCCCAGCCAAGGAGATATATCTGCCCCCAACTCTCTACTTGGAGAAGCGTCTGACCCTCAGAGAGTTGGAGGTGGATGAGCGGAGAGCTTGAGAAGGAAGATGTTTTGGAAGAGAAAGTTGGAGGTAGAGCCATCCCAGGCCCCAGAAATCCTTGTGATGCAGATGGTCTTGCGGTTGGTCCTTGCAGCCACAGGGAGCCAGTGGAGAGAATTCAGAGCTGGAGAGATACGATCCCTGGGCTTGAGGCCAAAGACACGTCTCGTACTCCTGTTCTGGATAAGTTGTAAAGGTCGAAGAGTAGAGGCAGGAAGATTTAGAAAGAGGCTTTTGCAATAATCCAGCCTGGAGAGGACCAGAGCTCTGGAGACAGTGAGCTCCTGGAGGAAAGTGAGAAAAGGAAGAATACCTCTGAGTAGGAGCAGCCGATAGTTTGACTTCTTAGAGACGTCAGAGATTTGAGGAGAGAAGGAGAGGGCGGAGCCGAAGAAGACACCAAGGTTCTTAGCCTCACAGGAAGAAGGCCCAGAGGGGGCAGCCAGAGGGAGAGAGAGAAAGAGAGGAAAGGAGGGAGCGAGTGTACAAATGAGGAGGATATCAGTTTTACTGTCATTAAGGCAGAGATCATTGGTGGCACACCATTCCAGAATTGCGGACAGACAGTCTGGTATGAGAGAAGAAGCAGAGGTGGCTGAGGGGAGCCGGACATAGAGCTGAGTGTCATCTGCATGACATTGAAAATTGGAGCAGAAAGTAGCAATGCGTTGGGCAAGAAGTGCCAGGTAGTGGTTGAAGAGCGAGGGAGAGAGGTTAGACCCCTAGGGAACACCACAAGTAGAGAGAGAGATAGAAGAGAGGAAAGACCCCAGTTGGACCTGAGAGGGTCGGTCAGTGAGAAAGGAGGTCAACCAGGCCAGAGCCTGATCAGTAATACAAAGGTTGTTGCAGAGACAATTGAGCAGGGTGGCAAGGTTGACCGTGTCAAAAGCAGAGGATAGATCAAGGAGAATGAGGACAGAAGGAAGATTAGCATCAAGATTGGAGAGCAAGTCTTCACAGGTGTTCAGGAGAGCAGTTTCCATACTTCTGGCAGCTCTAAAGCCAGACTGGTGGTCATGGTGGCAACCAACATATTCAGTATGTAGACTAAGCTGGGAGATGGACAGCTTTTCCAAGAGTTTGCCCAGGAAAGGAGTGATGGAGATCTGGCGATAGTTAGCCGGAGAGGAAGGATCTGCTAGGTGATTCTTTAGAAGGGGGTGCTTAAGGGTGGAGGAGAAAGTTCTTGTGGTAAAGGAGTTTTTGCAGAAATCGGCCAATGCTGGAGCAAGGGTGTCAATGTGGTCCTTGATTGTTCTGAATTGTTCCTACTTTGACAACACTTTCATAGATCAGACACATCATCCCTGGTGAACAGGCGAAAGGAGGATAAAGGAGTAGGAGGAGAGATGGTCTCAGACGGGCAAGGAGTGGTAGAGGAGGAGGAAGAGGAGGTAGAGGAAGAGAGGGTGGACAGGATGACCTGAGTTTTAATAGTGAAATGAGAGGCCAAGGCCCTGCAGAGGGCCTGGGAGGGAACACGAGAGGTAGAGACTGCAGCAGGATTGGCCAGCTCCTTGCAGATTTGGAAAAGTTCAGCCAAGTTATTAGATGTCACAGAGATGCAGGCTTGGGTGTAGGCTCTCTTCTTAGAAAGGACAGAGAGTCTGTACTGCCTTTGGAGCAGGCAGCAGGCCAGTTTGTCAGTAGGTGCGCCCAATGCCCTCCACTTCCTCTCAGCTCCCCTACACTTGCGTTTAAGGGTGGCAAGGTCAGAACCATACCAAGAGTTGCACTTGGATTTGGGCTTCAAGCGGTTCCTCATGATAGGGGCAAGAACATCCAGAGTGTTAGAGGTAGAGAGATGGAGGTTAGAGAGGGCTGCATCAGGGTGTGAGTCAGCCAAAGGTGCAGAAGGAGGAGAGAAAGTAGCAGCGAAAGCCTCAACTGACACAGGCTTCATGGGTCGGATGACCGAGAAGATGATCGAGAAGGTAGGTGGCTATGCTGGAGTCAGATTGACCTGCGGGGAAGAGAGAGAGAGGTGGGAGGAAAGGGGAAAGTGATCACTCCAAGAGAGAGCAATAGTGAGAGGGTTAGAGAAGGGGAGAGCTGAGGAGATCAGAACATCCAGGGTGTGCCCTGCAGAGTGAGTCGGGCCAGAGGGAAGAATAGAGAGAAGAATCATCACTTTCCCAGGATGGTGATCTATGCAAAAGGCTTAGAATATTAGAGCCAAATCCTTACCCTAAACCAGGTGTTGGTATGCAAATACAAGAAAGGAGCTGTGTGCTATATGCCTGGTATTGCAAATTCAATAAGGAAACTGGGTGCTATGTCCCTGAGATTGTGCATTAGATTAGGTATCCTGAAAAAAACAGTTGTCCCTTATAAAGGTCATTGTACTATTTTGTGCGTACACATCCATACAACCTTAATAGTAGCTTTATAATCATATTATATTTTAGTCCACTGATGGACTAGGCAATCAGGTGACGAGAGCGTGTGTCAGCACTTCTGGTTTGTTTCTTCACTTTCTGTCTGTAGCATCACTTCCCGCGGCCATCTTGGATCAATGACATCACTTCCAGGGGCCATCTTGGATCCGAGATATCACTACGTGTCACCATCTTGGATCAGTGACATCACTTACTGTAGCCATCTTGGATCGGAGTCTCATCGGGTATCAGGCTCCTCCACGACCAGTCGCCCCTGCACTGCTTCTGGGCCTACCGCACACTTGGGGGCTGTAACTGTAACCCTACACTCACTGCCTCCTTGCACTTAACCAGAGCCGCGCTGCTCTGGCTGCGCTTCCATCGAGCATTCTGCCCCAATTTCCTGTTGTACAGGGATCCAGTGCAGTTTCCGATGGGCCTGAGAAATATGAGCCCTTCGGTCCATACCACAAACAGCATGAGCTGTGCCATTCTGAATCACCTGGAGCTTTTTAATGTTGCTCTGAGTGGTCTCCGCCAACAGGCTGTTACAGTAGTCTAACATTGTGTTTATTGTTGCTGCTTCAACAAGCCTCTATTTTTCTCTGAAAGGTAGGGGTGAATCTGCCAAAGTAGATGTGTCATATACGCACAAGAGGAACTCAAATAGGAGACGTGCTTCTTAAATGTCAGCTGGCAATCAAACAACCCCCCTCCCCACCAATCTGAGACCAAAATCATATTGCCTTCAATCATGAAGGCACTATATTGGGGGTTCCATTTTTTTTATTTGGCACTCGTACCAAGAATCGGGATCTCGGATTTTTTAATCATTTAGGGCCAATGAGTTCCTGGCCATCCATGTCTTTATAGCACCAAAAACCTAATTTAACCTTGCCAGATCCTTTGCGTACCACCCTGACAACTCCAGGATGATCTGGGTGTCATCCGCATAGTTTGCAAACTGCACCTCCAGTACCATCCGAAAGACTGCATAATGGTCTTGAATAGATATTAAATAGCAAAGGTTATAATATAAGCAGGAGCCCTGCGGGACACAACATGCTGTGACTGAAAGTCATACTTAGCCACTCTTGCCATCCTTGGCCCAAAAAAGGATTTAAACCATTTGACTGCTACATCCGAACATTTGCCAATACCAACCAATCCGTCTACCATCATCTCATGATTCACTAAATCAAATGTGGCGGACAGGTCGAGCAGCAGAAGCAATGCCAAACCACCCATGTCTATGGTATTGGCTAAGTTAGACTTCAAATCAAGTAACACAGTTTGCATTCCATGCTTTATTCGAATGCCTAATTGTCCTACGGCAAGAATTCCCTGTTGCTCAACAAAGCCCTGATACTGATGACAGGCCACTGTCAATAATCTTCAGTAAGTAGGGGACTTTCATAATAGGTCTGAAACTAACAAGGTCACTGAGATCGAGGTTCTTCTGCCTTAGTAAAGGAGATATCCATGCATCCTTAAGGCAATCTGGAACAATGCATTCCTGAAAGGAACTGTTTATGAAGCTAGTAACCCAGGGAACTAGAGATTGTCAAAACTCTTTAAAACAAGCATTGGCAATGCCAGTGGTTTTGGCGTTTACTGTTGTTGCTTGCATTATGCATTTATAGGCACCATGGTGGAAAGAGGAGAGTGCAAAGTTTGAAAGGAGGATGTGATAAGGGGTGCAGTTGTGCAACAGAAGGAGATGGGGAAGAGAGCAACAGAGGACTGATGAGGAAGAGGAAATATGTGCGAGAAAGGGTGAGAGTGAGAGGGTAGCAAAGTGAGTGTGAGAAGGATTAGTAAATGCCCCTGCCAAAACAAAAAAAACGTGTACGGGATATTAAAGCAGGGATCGAAATATATATGGATGCCTCTTCAGATGTTTTGGACTAAAATACCCATACGCCCTAGCAGGCATTGTCAATGATGAGAGACCATGGAAGTTGTGGTCCAAAACACCAAGCAAGCCACAGGTTGAATCCTGCTGTACTAAGGGGGCTGTAGTCTACCTAAGTGACAACAAGGTTGGTATGGTTTATAGAATATTGATCCCAATGCTTACTGCTGGGTCGTTTTAAAAACAACTGGAAATAGAAAAGTATTTATTTATTTTGTTGTTCATTTATAACGTGCTTAATACCAGCAAGTGGTTTCTAAGCGTGGGATCGTGATTCAAACTGTGTTGCGCCACATTGCCTTGCTTTGAAGACAAACGCATTGCTGCTGAGCTGTCCTTCCTCCTAGCAACTCCTCTCATCTCAGTGATCTGTTTCTAAATCTATATTGTGGGGCCTCAAGCCATACATGCCAACATGTCCCATTCCACACTGGTCCTGGTTTTAACTTGCCATTGTGGGACTTGTAGTCCTGGGTTTATAAAGGGGAAGGTCAGGACTACAAATCTCAGAAGGCAGAATTAAAACTAGGACTGGACTAGAATCTCCCAGACGGTATGGATCATGTTGGCGTGAATGCTCATACTGCACTTACATTAAGCCGGTTTACTACGGTTCACTTCGGTGCGCTTCAGCTTCGCTACTCCCGCTCTCGCTCTCCCTGTTCTCCTGGGCACTTGGTGCCACCCTGTGTTTAGGTAAACCGGGGCTAGCGATATGCAAGTCCTAGATGCAGAAATGCAAGCGAGATTGCAGGAGGGGGAGGGGGCTATAATTAATGAGGTGGAGGGGAACACTAACATTGAACCACCACAGGAGTGTATGGAGAAGTTTTTGCATCTTAACATTGGTCTACTTAATACACGTTCCTTAACTAAACATACTATTAACATCAAAGACATGATTAGCTCTAACAACTTTGATATTCTCTGTGTAACAGAAACCTGGCTTAAAGGCCCAGTGGGGCCCGCTTGCGAGCAGGCTATACCAGAAGATTACACTATTTACTTTGACAACAGATTGCAGGGTAGGGGACGTGGGGTGGCAATTATTGCTAAGGATAGCCTCATACCTTTTAAGGTGACTCTAGGCTTTAGTGGGTGTGAAGCTTTGCACCTGAAACTGGTGTTCTCACCCAACAACTGCCTTAACCTAATAGCTATCTATAGACCACCGGCACTGGTCTCAGACTTTTCATTGGAACTCTGTTCATACTTAAACACTCTAAGATCCGTTAATGTGTCCACGGTTATTATGGGAGACCTTAACCTCTGGCGCGGGAATAAGAAGGACAAAGGAGCCATTGCTCTGGAAAAAGCATTGAACAATCTTGACTTTAAAGTTCTTAACAAGGACCCCACTACCCCTCAGGGAAACCAGTTAGACTGGCTGTGTGGATATAATATATCCCTGCAAGACTGCAGAACCACACCCTGTATCTGGAGTGACCATCATCTGATATCGGCTCATTTAAAACTGCCTTCTTATGCACATAAGCATAATCCCCACATCAAAGTAGCTAATAGAAATTCTAAAAATCTAAATAAGCTACAGCTTAAGTCATGTACTGATACAATACTGGGTTCTTTTCAGGATCATGACTCATGTATTAATCTTCTAGATAAATACAATAAGCATCTTCTTGAGTTAGTGGAGACAGAGGCACCGATCACAACCAAGCTAGCTAGAAAAAATAACAACAGCCAAAAATGGTTCACCACAGAGCTCCATTTATTGAAGAAGGAAAAACGGACCTTGGAGAGAAAATGGATCATAGATAAATCTGTGGATAGTAAAAATAATTGGAAAAGAAAGGACAAGGAATATAGAGACAAAATTAAGGCAGCTAAGGCCGATTTTTTCAATTCTGAAATTGAGCATGCAGATAACAAGACTAGCAAACCTTTCGATATTCTGAAGAGTATTCTGCAACCCTCACCCCCCCATTTATGCCCACAGAGGAGGATTGTAACATGATCTTAAATGCCTTTCAAGCCAAAACGGAAAAAGCACGACAAAATATCATCAAGGCCAGAACCTCCGTTAAACAGGACACTCGACCCACGGAAGTGGAGGCAACTGTCAGAGAACAGCTCTTTAAATTCGACCCCATTTCAGAGGCAGATCTGCTAGAGGTGTTGAATAATATGAAACCTACCACCTGTGTAGAAAACATTTTACCACTTAGTATCATCCTCCAACACAAAGACATTTTCGCACCTATCCTCTGGAGAATAGTGAATGCATCTTTTCAAGAGGGCAAAGTGCCCAGAGATCTGAAGAAAGTCACCATCACCCCACTTGTTAAAAAAGCTGGCCTGGATCTTAAGGACCCAGCAAACCTTCGCCAATAACTAACTCGAATTTCGTTCTTAAACTATTAGACAAGGTAGCAACACAGCAACTTCACCACTTTGTAGAGAACCAGGAGGTTTCGCACCAGCAACAATCAGGCTTCAGAGCGTCCCATAGTACTGAGACAGCCATGCTGGACCTGCAGAATCAGATGCTGAGTTAGTTAGACAAGAATAAGTTAGGGATGCTGATGCTCCTAGACCTAAGTGCCGCTTTCGACCTGGTGGATCACCATCTTCTCATCAAGGCACTTAGAGAGAACGTGGTCTGTTCCGAAGGAGCCATTGATTGGCTTCTGTCATTTCTATCTAACCGCCAAGCCAGAGTCCATTGGGGTAGCAGTTTCTCTGATCCCTGTGACATCCTATTTGGAGTTCCCCAAGGGGCTAGCCTGTCACCGATGCTGTTTAATATATATATGCGCACACTGTGCAGCTTATTGGTGGAAGCAGGAGTGTCGTTTACGAATTACGCGGACAACACCCAACTTATATTGGAATTGGGGGGTAGTCATCACGCCACGGATAGCAAAGTGATTGCAAGGGTTTACAAGACAATAGACTGGATGCAGGCAAATTGGATGTGCCTGAATGACTCAAAAACCGAACTGATGTTGTTTGATTCCAGTCGTCAGTTGGCCAATCTGGGGGCAGAGTACAATTCTTTTCAAATCAAGAATGCCACTATTTTGGTGGCCCCTAAAGTGAAAACCCTGGGTATGATGGTCAATTCTGTGGTTGATTGTCATGCCCAGACCAGCTATCTTCAAAAAAATATGGCGTATTATCTCAGGCTAATGAAAGCAATTAAGCCGTTCCTTAATGAAGGCAATATGGCCACGATAGCCAGAGCCATCATTCTATCATGGCTTGACTATGGTAATGCTCTGTTCTGTGCCTCATCCAAGGACCTATCCAGCTGCCAAGTGATCCAGAACAATGCGGTCAGGCTAGTTAAGAATTTGAAGAAGAAAGACCATGCTACTGCAGATAGCTTATCTCTGCACTTGCTTAGAGTAGAGGAACGCATAAAGTTCAAGACTCTCTGTTTGGTACACAAGTGCCTTTATGGCATAGCTCTGGACTACTTGAAAAAGAGCTTAGTGCTCTACACACCCAGGAGAAGACTACGCTCGGAGTGAAAGTGCCTTTTGACTGTACCTAAGTTCAAGTTGAAATCCGGGTTGAGTAGATCCTTTCTGGTGCTGGCTCCTAAATTGTGGAACAGCGTTCCTGAAACTCTAAGGTCTGAAGTAAATCACCTTTTTTTCAGGAAGCGGTTGAAGACACACCTTTTTAGATGATGAATTGGGGGAAAGCAGTGTTTAGGGTCACTCATCAGGCCACAGTAATCATTATTTAATGTCTGTCGTGCAGCTGCTGTGTTGTAAGTTTAAGCGCCCTGATGCCCTCGGGCTACCGGCGCTATACAAAAATTAAAAAAAATAAAAACATTTAAAAAAATTAATCAAGTTGCTTTCATTGTAACATATGTCTATTTCTGAAAATCACTTTTCATAAAATGCAAGTGGAAAACGTTAAAACTAGAAAATCACTCCAGTGGTGATGACGAAGGATAGTGTAATAAAAGCCATTTGTTATAATCCACCAAATGATCTTTGATTAATAGACAACGAAGATCCTCGGCATTCCATCGGGAAAATGCAAAAGATGGGAGGGCATGCCTTCTCAGTCGAGGCATCCCAGCTGTGGAACAGTCAGCAACCCAGTTCTCCTTAGTGCTATGAATGTGATTGCCTGTACTCTGAGCCTATAGGCCAGCAGGGTTTGGAGTGCTGCTATTTCTCCTTTAGGCGAGTTTGCCTCTGCTGGGAACAACACTGACACACATCTCCAGTTGGCTGATGCCATATTCCATTGGAGCTACTCCCTGTAGGCTTGAGCCCGACAAACACGTCCATTATGTGAGGGAATGGGGCCAATGAACAAGGTGTGTGCTGTCAGAGTGACAAAAAGCACTCCCACCCTGCTCCTTCTTGCCATCCAGAGAATACCTGTGAATGGCTGGCAATCCTGGAAACAGAATGCAAAGCCTCCTTGTGATCTGGGGCATACAATATATATTACCAGCACGTGGATGCAGTATGAACGTAACACTTGACATATTAAACACCATAAATTGACATTTTGTAATACAGAAGTTCGGACTGTCTTACCATAGATTGCCTCACACCACCACCTTCTCTTCTTTAGCATGAATAAAAATAATTGCCATTTGATGCACTGTCAATCACTAATTTTGCAAACCTAGCCTCTTTGCAAGGCGTTTGACATCCACACCACTTTGCACTGTGGTCTTCGACGTTTTACGTCTTCCATTACACACGCAGAACTGCACACTTCCTGTTTGCAGCGGGATAACTTGTTAACGTTCAGTTACTCGGATTGAACTCTGAATATGCACAATTTTCCTCAGCGTTTAAGGAAATGATGGCCAATGATAGCAGCTGCCCCACCTCAAGCAACACTATTCGCAGGCAACCCTGGGAACAGTTGCAGACGGCCAGCAGGCGGCCGGCTTCCATGTCCATGCCCACCTCGCGAGAAACAGGGAGGTGGGTATGTTGAGGCCTAGCCACACGCACAACGCACAAACGACACGTGACACCTTAGCATTGTGTCTTGTCCTCTTTATTCCCTAATTACAACTAACTTCCCCTTGTGTTCCCCTCACCTTCCTCCCTCCTCCCGCCTGCCCCTCTGTCCTGGAGTTCGTCCCTCTTAAAGGGCTCTCCTTCCTTTTCTGCCATAGCGGGGTAGGGTAAGAGCAGACATGGGGAAGCTGCAGCGTAGACGCAAGGCATGATACTGCAGTGTGCTTTATCAACAAAAATGCATAACATTATCTACTCAAAGTGCCATTCGACAGAAAGTCATTGGAAGGCTGTATTGGACACCAGTTAAGATGTTTAAATTGGGGTTACGATCAAGTGAATTATGTTGGTGTTGTAACAATAATAGAGGTACTCTTTTACATTTACTGTGGGAATGCCCGAGAGTACAATTGTTTTGGAGAGAGGTTATTGATAGGATTGATTTGATCTTTGGTATACACTTGCAAAGATTCGCTGTTAACATAATTTTACTCTCACATAAAGAAAGGTGTGTGCGCACTAGAAAACATTCTTGCTGGATTGATAGGGTTATTATGGTAGCTATTAAGCTTATCCTCAGGATTTGGAAGACGAGGAAAAAGCCTAGTATTGAAGAGTGGTTGTCGGAGTTGCAGGTTTTATCACAGTATGATAAGATTTCTTTGAAAAATAGAGATAAAGAAGAGGATTACATGATGTTATGGGGTCCTTTTCTGGCTCTTTATGATTGAGGTGGTGATGGAATTGTAAATATAACAGATATGACTGTGCCTTTTACGAAAATGTTGGTGAGGGAGGGTTCCCCCCTTTTTTTTCTTTTTTTTTTCTCTTTCTTTCTTCTTTTTCTTTTTCCCTTTTTTCCTCTTCCTGTTTGTGTTGTCTTTTGTACTTGTATATGTGCATTTGTTGTATGTTCCTTGAGTTCATTGGATATAGTTATTATGCTAGAATGCGCAGAATATGATATTTACAATGTACTGTAATTTTGATTATTACTGCTTAGTATGAGACGTTGTGTACTTTTTATGAAAATGTTGTTGTTTATTGGAAACTTAATAAAATGTTTCTGAAAAAAAAAAAAAAGAAAAGTGCCATTCCGTGTCCTAGGGGGCTGCTGGTCCCACTTTGGTTTTCTTTGTGCTATTCTGAGCCCATGGAGCTATAGGGACCAAGACGCATCTTTCGAGACCCATAGTTCCCTTTTAGCTGCCACTATGCAGCCTTCTGTATCCCATGGAGATTTCTGAGCAGGGCAGTCGTCGTCGACCCACTCGATTCAACACGCCAGTCATGTTTCCAGAATGATCCACAAAGATGCAAAAAAAAAAAGACTTAAATTCATTATATGTAAAGTTGTGTCATGCACATTCCTTTTGGATATCCTCAAGACGTGCACTGGCTTATATAGTTCTTTGGGTTGAGGAGCCCGATCCTCCTCCTGGTAAAAGATTAATGGAGACTTTCGCCTTTATGCACTCGCTCTTATGTGGAGACATCCTGTATGCAGCAAACAAGCAATACAAATGCCATCCTATCTCTGAGTGCTGAGCCCGGGGCTGGCAACCACTGGGTTTAACAAGGGCATTGCCATGTCATGCTCTTTTTGCACGCGCCGTGTGATGAGGTTAAAAGGATGAAGAGCCAGGGAGGTTGCTGGCTTCCTACCACCCAATCATGTTTTCGGGGTTTCCCTGGCAACATGTTAAAGAAGTGTGTGTCACAGGGATTCTTCTGTCAGTAGCCACAAAGAAAAACAAAACGAGACAATGTAGCGAAAAACCATCCCCGCTACAGGGGTCAGGGTGCAAGCCTGTTCACCATGGTCGCAAGACGGCTGCTGAATAGAGGCCCCCAGGCTCCAGGCAGGCAACACCTGCCGCTACGGCTTTGCACACAGCGTGCAGCTGCTGGTTGAGGCTCCAGCTTGATGTGGCTCCTAGTGGGTCGGCGAGGAGAAAGAGCGTGTCCGTCTTGCAAACAGATCACTCCGCTTGTGCCAAAAGACGTTAAACAAGGCACTATTGGATTACATCCTCGTCGTACAACAGAAATGTACACTTAGTGCATTGGCGATTGTATGGTAAAGCATTTCCTGTTGTCATGCCAACACAAACACTACTTCTTGGAAAACTTCTTCACTGTAGCAATGGTGTTAGCGATATTTTAGCTTATGCCAAAATGCGCCAAAACCCAAAAGAGGCAGGGAAAACATCTCATTTACAGGTAGTATTCTTCATTGTATGCGCAATCTTCAATACCTCACTACCTGAGACTTGTTATAAAACAAATGTATCAACATCTGCAATCAACGTAACGCAGGAATCAATAATCCCTGTTTCTAATTTTGGTAAAGTATTTATACAATCTATAATGCGAGTTTGGTGCTGATTTATTTCCGTGCAAAGCCATCGTGGACCTTTCGGCACCAGTTATTATCAATAACCACTTGGGAATCTTTTGCCATGCCTTTCAACTCATGTAAAATAAAGAACTCTCTCGAGTTCGATTTGGCTGTGTTAATTTGTTCATCCAATTTAATCTCTTTAGCTTTAAAGATGATTGTCTTGTAGTTATTAATACATAACAATGCCAAACAAGGAGCAAAGAAGGATAAGCAAAGTAATGTAATGGAAGCTGTCTGCCTTCTTGGCAGCCTCCGGCAAGTGGGCCTGTAAGAAAAAAGTGATGTTTGGTCATTAGTAGGATACGGGGGAATTCAGATGTAAATTACAAGGTCTTGATGCATGCAGGAAAGAAGCACCCGAGTACTAAGTGCCAGTATGATTATAGCTGGCTGGTGGGAGAGACATATGGTTATGTATTTCACCCAGATGGCAGAGCCCAAAGCATCTCACAGCAGTATGTGAGGTTTGATTGTGTGAGTAGTGTAAGGTGGTAAGACATGGAGACATGAGTCAGTTAGGAGGGTGTCAGATTGGCGCGAGTGAAACATTTTGATTCAGGATTATTGTTCAGGTGGAGGAGCAGTTTGAGCTGTCTTGCAGGGTGAGGAGTTCTAATCGACTTGAAAGGATGCAGTGCGACTGACCCAAATGCCTCCTATCTACAAAAATGCAAAATGCATAAGAGGAGTGGAGGGAACACACAGTGAATCATAAAACTGCAAGTAGTGAAATAAGATTGAACCATGAAAGCAGGGAGAGGGAAAAAGCAAGAAGTAATCTCATAATATTCTCCCTTCCCTCACTCGGGGAAGGAAATAAGGGACAAAAAGTAGAGCTGGCACTGGGAATGCCCTATAAGCAGGGAAAGTTCAAGAAATAAGGGTCGACTGTAAATCAGCGTGAAAATAACACAGTCGGACACACACCAAACTGGTTTAGGAACACAAGAACAGCGAAAACTGCTCTATCTCAAGAAAGAAGAGGAGTGCTAGCCAGCATGAACACAGGAATGAAAAAAAGAAACACAGGGAAATCTCAACCAGTAACCTGCATCAATGACCAGTGCTGGACTGAAGCAAAGGGAGTGTTATCAAAATGAGTCCTCCTTTTCCCAGGCATCCTTGGCTTGCAGGGGTTGAAATCAAGCAGTAGAATCCTGAAATGGAATTGGAATAGAAGCAAAATGCAACCCTAGATCCTTCAGATCCCAAAAGCTACAGGCAACAAGGCCTGGAAGCAGGATTCAGCACTCCAACGCTCCTAAAGCACACCCCGTCACGATGGGCACGTGAGCACAGGCCTACCAAACCACAACAGCAATGCTATTCATTTCATACTTGAACATTCTCTCCAAATAACCCTGAAATACAAATTGTGTGAAGCTTAGCCTTAAGAGAAGGTGGATGTGCTGTATTTAAAACCCTCCAACATGCTGACAAAGTGACTGCATAATGGGCATATTCGTCTGACACGTGAGTAGAAGGAAGCGTTCTCTCGTTAATCTCAGGGACGTAATTTACCCAAAATGCCACTGGTAGTGTAAACGACATCACACGACCCTTGACCTCCGATGACATCACAGGAAGTGATGTAATTTGACCCCACCCCAGGTGACATCACAGGAAGTGATGGCACACAACCTGTCTTTCCCCCCTTGATAAAACTTGAAGTGGCATCACATAGCATTGTTCTTCAGTACACTAAGAAATATCTCGTTACGATATCACTATAATATGATATACATTTCATACAAGAATAGATCACCATCTGTAGCGTTAATATCAGTGTGTATAGGTCCATATCACCATATTACTGTGAATGTAAGCAGACGTCCAACACAACAACCTGGACTATTGTACGTCACTCGGGTTAAACTGTATACAGACAGAGCATCTTGAAGAGTCCTAAACCCCAAAGCACAGACATCCAGTGCCTGCCAAGTGTCTGACCACAGACTGGAAACAGCAACTGACCAACACAAGTCCTACCAGAAAAATGATGGTCTGGAGAGTTGCCCAGAGCTGTGCAAGTGGTTATAAATGATTTAAAACATTACACCCTTCACCGTTCTGTTTTGCCTATTAGGTAAGTAACCCACAGTTTTGTTAGATAGAAGATAGAGGGGAAGGATGTGTTGCAGGTCACAGTAATTGAAGGTTTTTATTTTATTTTAAAATGTTAACAGCAGCAGCAGTTCCATGACATCACCCCTAGAAAAACCAACCTCCTCCAGATTCTAAGCACTGGACCAGGAACTGACCCCATGGTGCACTGCATCCTCTTGTTCTCAAAGCAAGTCTGTTGCCCCTGAGCTATCCTTCCAAATATATATATTTTCTTTGCTTGAGGAATCAACAGAAGGCTTACTTCAAAGGCAGAGTGCAACTACATGTAAATTATCTCACCTTGCATCTATCTACAGTGTGCCTGTGACACAGGTCTGGCAGATCTGGGTCAGGTCACGCAGTCCTGGGGTAGTATTGGTGGCAGAAGCCACTGGGGCACACTCCTCCCATCACAGGCCCGGTGGCTCACTGGATGTGCAAAGCAGACAACAAGAAACATGGATGAGCTTTGCGCTCATACTGTGCTGTCGCTGAGTACTGCAGGCTGCTCTTACACATCCCAGCTAGCTAGACCCAGCCCCCATACCCTTCTTGTTGATACAGTACTGGGTATGAGCAGCACAGACAGCATTCAGGCATTCTTCACTCATGGACTGCCAACCTGTTGGGGATGGCGGATTCATATTTCTTCCTGCATCCCTGTTATTTCTCCAACTAACGAGATCTAGAATCCTGGTGAAAAAAGCTGTGGCACATTTAGCTGCATTTACATCTGCCTTTTTCAGGTGCAACACAGATATCTGCTCTTGGCATGCCTCTTTGTTCAGTGACCCAGTGGTCGCAAGACAGTTCTAGGGTTAGCAAAGGGAGAGCCAGTGGTAGCAACTGCTACCCCTGGCAACCCCCAAATGATGTCCCTGTTAATCTCTGTGTTTCTCTATGAATACTGCTTGGTATGTCTATCAGTGGCTTTAGAAATCATATCACCTCAGTATTAGAAAAGCTGCACTACCTCCTAAAACTAACAGCATCCATTTAAAAAAGAGTGTGTCTCATCTTTGTAGCCATTCACATGGTTCGCCATCTGACCTCACTGACAAACGTACTGGATTTGAGAGTTACGAGACAGAGAGCTCATAAAATCTGAGACCTCAAGATTTTTTTTAAAAAACAGTATTCAAAAACAATCTTCTGAAATAAGATTTTGCAGGATCAGTGAAAGGGTGGTAAAGGTCTTCGTTTCGGAAAACGTCTGAAGTTCTGGCTTATTTTTCTGGATGCCTTTGAAGGTTTGTGATGTATATCTTTTTCATTTCCCTTTTAGCTGCAGTGCTCTGGTTCTAGCTTTAAAAAAGAATAGATTAATTAACTCAATGAATAAAAATAAGCAAAGATACACTACATATTTCTATATTTATAGAAATGTTCAGACGAAAAACTTCAGTTTAGGGACCTTAAGGTGAAAATGTAATGCAACAAAGCCCCTGACATTCGGCAGACAATTCACGCTAAGCCATCTTAACATCGCGCCCCATATTGCGCAGCATATGACCACAATGATGACATCAGCTATTGCATCACTGACAACATCGCTGGTAACATCACTAATTACATCATATAATGGCATCAGACATAAGATCAGTCATTAGGTATGAACACATTTTTATAGGGGCCATCTCTTAGTACATATGTGATTTCAACATACTTAATAACAATGAAAACATTGTACAAAACATTAAACGGCTACTCATGCATGATATCGGTACTTGTGAAGCTTTCATTTGTAGCATTTGGTAAAGGATGAAATTTTAAGTATGAATATCTAATACTTTATAAATATCTTTACTTTCATTTAACAGCAATCAGCTATGCCCACTGTATATTTGAAAAACTACCAGGCTCAGCAGCTACGGCCTTCGGCCGTGTCCACTGTACATGTTCCTCCAATATCTTTCTTTTGGACCTCTAGGTTGCTGGACTTCGGCCGTGACCACTTTACATGTCTTTTTGGCCAACTAGCCAGGGCCTTCATATCTTACCAGTGAGCCCAGCCTCCGGCCATGTCCACTATATATTTTAAAACACTATCGGGCCAGTAGCCATGGCCTTTGGCCATGTCCACTGTACATATTCTACCAATATGCTTCCTTTGGGCCCACTAGGTGGCCACGCCCTTTGGCCGTGGCCACTATTCATGTCTTTCAGCCCAACTAGCCAGGGCATTTGGCCCTAGCTAGTAAGCAGAGCCTTTAGCCGTGCCCACTGTATATTTCAAAACACTACCAGGCTACTAGCCTTTGGCCATGTCCACTATACATGGTCCCCCAATACGTTTCTTTTGGACCCAATAGTGGCCGCAGCTTTCAGTTGAGACCACTATACATGTCTTTCAGGCCCTGGCCAGGGAGTACAGCCTTTAGCTGTGCCCACTGTATATTTTAAAACACTACCACGCTTCAGGCCATGGCCTACGGCCGTGTCCATTGTACATGTTTGCCCAATATGTTTCTTTTGGACCCACTATACATGTCTTTGTGGCCGTGCTCACTGGCCAGGAAAGATCAAAACACTACCAGGCTACTAGCCTTTGGCCATGTCCACTATAAATGGTCCCCCAATATGTTTCTTTTGGACCCAGTAGTGGCCACAGCTTTCAGTTGTGACCACTATACATGTCTTTCAGGCCCTGGCCAGGGAGTACAGCCTTTAGCTGTGCCCACTGTATATTTTAAAACACTACCACGCTTCAGGCCATGGCCTACGGCCGTGTCCATTGTACATGTTTGCCCAATATGTTTCTTTTGGACCCACTATACATGTCTTTGTGGCTGTGCTCACTGGCCAGGAAAGAAGGCCCTGGCCAGTGAGAACGGCCTACGACCATGCCCACTATATATTTTAAAAGACTACCAGGTCACTAGCCATGGCCAGTCTTCATCTCTTTGTATTTTTCAGATTAATCTAAAACTTCTTTCATCTTTAGCCTCTTAAAATTCTATGTTTCTTTGCAATGTACATTTTTATTCACTTGTATCAATTTGATTGTACTGTTTATTCTTTTGCTTTTTGATTGTTCAGCGCCTTTGGTGAAAGACACTTTATACATTTAATAAATACAATACAAATACAAAGGCTGCTATATAAAGGTTTTAAGGAACAGGGGGGCACCCCCATGTCTCTGTCAAATATTTTTAAAACTACTGGATGGACGTCCCCCACACCAGTCAAGCCAATTGAGGCACTGCTTTGTGCCCAAATTGTTTCTTATTTGGTCTAAATATGTCCAGCTGTTTTCAAGCTACAGCTGTTCAGAAACTGCACTTTTTCTCTATGGGAAAATGTATGCGAGTCGGCTGGAAACAAAATGTTTATGTTTTCTTAATAACTTTTTAATTTTTTAAACTAATTGTTTCCCAAATGTCCAGTTTGGGGGGGGGCTTGACAACCTTTTTGTTTGTAAACTTTCATCCAAATCCATCCAGCAAGTCAAAAGTTATTAACCTCGCTCAGCCGTAAAAATGATTAGCCTCGCTCTGCTGTAAAAATCACCAAGGCCAATATAAATGTTTTAAGGAGCAGTCTGCGCCCCTTCTCTGTGAAATATTAAAAAGACTACTGGATGGATTTAACCCAAACCAGTCAAGAAATATAAATCCATGGTTTGTGCCCAAGTTGTTTCTTATTTGCCACAAATCTGACCAGCGGTTTTCATGCTATAGCTATTCAAAAACTGCACGTTTTCTCTTTGGAAAAATGAATGGCCTGAAAACTGTGAAACTGTGATGTTTTGTTTCCTGAATAACATTTTCATTTTTATAACCCGTTTTTTACCATAATATGCAGTTTGGGGAGCCCTTGACAAACCTTTGGTTTTCCGAATTTCATTCAAATTCTTCGAGGAAGTCAAACGTTATTAGCAATAGAATTTGAGGAGAAAATGGCTGCTTTTTCATTTCTGTAATGCCTCTCAGCCTCTTTGCTGCAAAGCACCATGGGAGAAATAGCTATATTTTTGGAAGAAGGGGGCACCCCCTTCTCTGTCAAATAACTTAAAAACTACTGGATGGAATAACCCCAAACCACAAAGGATTTGTGTTGCAATGCTTCGTGTCCATGTTGTTTCAAACCTGGTCCAAATCTGTCCAGCGGTTTTGGCTGTACGGTTGAGCTAAAATTAGCCTTTTTTGTCTATTGCAAAATAAATGGGGACGAGGCCGAAAGTACCTTTTTTTGTTTTTTTAATAACTTTGTTATTTGTTAAAGAATCTTTCCCAAACTTTCCAGTCTGGAGGGCCCAGAAGTATAACATTGTTCTCAAAACTTCGGCCAAATCCATCGCACGAGTCAAAAGTTATTAGCAATATATTTTTTTGATTTCCTATGTAACTCTGACTCACCTAAACCATAGGGCGGCTACCGAAGCATGTCCATGCGCTATTTATTAAAAGAACAACACATTAGATAAGAGACGGCAGGCAAGTAGTGTAAGTCCTAAGGAGGCAGCCTGCCTAAAGAACATAAACACAACAGTCCTTAGGACTAGTTGGCAAGAACGTAAAGCAGTATTAAAGGAAATGCGTCTCCAGGCATCCATGGTAATTGTGTGAAAAGTACGAATTGTGAGGGAAGGGCAAGGCCAGCCCCTTAGGAGATAAGTGCGAAAGGGACGGATTTAAGATGTAAGATCTAAACTATGTTGAGGAAGGAAAAGAAGGGCAGAGGAGTAAAGTGGGAATGCAAGCAGAAGGTTAACTGCACCCAAGAGAGGACGATGTCGGCCATTGGGGGAACACCAGCAAACAGGCTAATAGCAGGCATCTAAGGTTCAAAACCAGATATTGCAGTCGAGCAGAAGGTGATAGGTTAGGTAATAGCTGGACACACAGCACAGCACTAAATGGGGTTGAATAGAAAATAAACAATGAATTGGGATGAGGTAGAGAATACATACAGGAGGCTAACAGCCCTCAAGACAAGAGAGATGAGGTAGTCCAGTGACGTAATGTAAGAAAACAGCAACATCTATTTGGAGGCTGGAGAGGCAAAATTGTATGAGTGAAAATGCAAGTAGAATGCCAGCCTGCATAACATCGGGCGAGAAGTTGTTAGTACAATGGCGTGCAGAGATGCAAGCATCCAGGCATACAAATATGTGTGTTAAAGTCGCTACTGCAGAGTCTGTTGGATGATGCAATGAGTTATAAGAAAGGGGAGGGGCTTTGAAGGGCAGATTTTATAAGAGTTGGGAGGGGAAGAACGGGAGATGTGCACATAGGTCGTGGGTCAATAATGTGTAAGATACAATGAGAGCAGCAATGAAGCACACATTTGACATAGGGGTTGTCAGAAATACAGCCACATACTGAGATGAAGCCTGGCAGTGAGGTATATCCTGATCAGAATGAAACATGAATAGGGTTGTGGCCTAACAAGGCTGTAGGGGTGAGAGCCCCAAATCGCTGTGGCTGTTTATTTGTGGGGAGATTAGCCTTAGGTCCCCTTTGCTTAGGGGGATTTGCAACCTGCCAGAATAATGCTGTACCTTGGCGCGGCATTCCTTGAGGCTAACCCAGGTATCCTTATTGACAGTACAAACCTGCCTTAATATACATCAGGCCTGAACTAGGAGTCAGTTCATTGTTGTGAAGACTGGCATTATATGATCAAGGAGGTGTGTACTTGATGTCAGAGAAGTGGCAGCATGGTTTACAACTTTCATTAGTGGGAGGTGACTTCTCTAGAGGGCTGGTAGGAGTGTGTTTCCATAATCCAATATAAAGATTACAAGGGCCTGGAACATTGAGCGAAGACTCATTCAAGGAAAGCTGCCTTTTTCCTCAACACCCAGTGGAAGTTAGAGAGGAAGGGAGGGGTGGAAATGCAAGTTGTGTTCCGCCCCTGCTCTCTGCCATAAAAATCCAGGAAAATGAGCTGCAACATGAATGAATGGTGCAAAGGCCTTATGCACAGCTTTATTGTCATTCATTTACATTACCTGCTACATGAAAATGAGCTCCAGTGCACTGTGTCGTGCAAATTACCATAATTCAGCGGCGGCGACCCGCCTATGTGTATGCCAGCACATAACGGGTCCTCACAAAATGAGCTCTGGTGGTTTTCAGAGCGCAAAGTAGAAAGTGAGAAAGAGTGGAAACTAGGATTACCATCACAGAACTCCTTGCGGCTGCTGATAGCCCATTCCTTAATAGAACAGATATAGTGTTATTATTTTATATTCTACCTCAATTAAGGGTCCGAACCACAAAACACTTGGCGAGAGTAATCTTTCCAGACTCTGAATTAGGGCTAATTGGGCATGTCTACAGTTTCTGAGTAAGATTTTGTTATGCAGTATGCACCCCACTACCTGAAGATGGGATTCCTAATGGAGGCAGGTTTCCTTATGTTGAGAATGTAGAAGCACTCATAAGTTTGACCCTAAAAGTGAAACCGAAGAAAGTACCCATACGTGAAGGAAGCATGGTCTATTTGCCTTTCGATGAAGAAGCGCAGGGGGAATGGGCCTGGATTCCTCGTCCAAGCCATGCCTCTGAACATTGAGGTCTAGCCAACACTGATCCTGCCTCGATAACTGTTCTAAGCTGGAACACTGCCACCACCAGCATCTTTCACACAGAGAAGGCGGCCTTAGGGAGATCATTGCCTCACACATCTTCCTGCTTCAGGGAACTTGAATTGTGTCTAATTTGTATTTCAATAATTCAAAGTTTTCAACAAGCCCACCATGAAGGGCCTGTGTGGCAGTCCCAGTGGAGGTTTCATTAGTGGGGATAGGAATGACCTGGAGATGGGCAGATATGTGGTTGGGCAGGGTGATCAGAAGGTGCCTTGTGCAGTTTGACTCTATGCAATGCTTGTATACTTCTGATTCATATTTCTGATTCTCCAGGTGGGAAACCTACAGCACGTATTATGACTCATCTGACAGAGATCTTGACTGATTGGAACTGGAATCACAGTGGTTGTGATATTGTTATTTGTGGAGACTTTAATGATTTTCGTAGGATGGCTCATAGCGACACCTCGAAAAAACAGTAACATTGCCCACAACTTGAACAGAGACATAAATGGCTTAATGGGTTGGTGTTTTTGAATGAGGTGCCTTCTGACAACCCTGCTAATGGATATAGCTGGACAAACAGGTCTTCTTATGGCTATATTGATTATGTATTTACTCCCAGCACCCCTAACTAGAAATCTGTGAGGGTATGTCTCACAATATCAAAATTCAGTGATCATAACATCCTGGAGTTTAATCTTGATTGTATGATAAACAAGCAGTCCAACCACGTGAGGGGCCAATATGACGTCTCCATGCGGGGCAAACATACCTTTGGGAATTGGTGTAATATTGATTCCTTTAACAATTGCATGTATCTGGACTGTTTGGTGGCAGTTGAGATAGATTACAGCAACGTTGATACGGCCATAACATTATGGTCAGGATATGCTAAATTATACAGGGCACCCAAATTAGCTGGGATGAGGACTAAGAGAGTTTCAAATGCTGGTCTTTATGACGTGGTAATAGCAGGCAAAAAGAGAGCACTCAGTCAGAGATTGCGCTCACTGAATCGTTCTCATAAGCAGGGTCTTGTTGCTCATGAGCACTGGAGAAATAGGACCACCAGATACAAAAAATGGGTAAAAATGCATAAGATTTCCGTTAACACTGTTAATTGGCAGGTAATGTATAAAGTTCTCAGGAAATGTGATAATAAGGCCTTTTGGCAATTTTACAGGAAATTCATCAGGATGGTGTGAAAGGGCGATTTAAATCCCATCCCTGAAAATACTTGGGTGGCTCATGTTAATGTTTTATATGGCAACGCTAATGTATCAGATACTGAAGTCCATTTTGGGATCCCTTTAAAGGTGCTTACAATCTTAAAATTGGAGTGGAGGAAACATATGAGAAAATGATGAAATTGAAGACCTCCAGGGCTCCGGGACCCGGTGGTCTTTCTAACCTGGTTCTCAGGAGTGATCCGGAACTCTGGGCTAACCTCCTCTTCAGTCTATTTCTCGAGGTACTTTCTTGTGTGAGTATTATAACCTCCTGGAGGAAGTCCCTGCTCATCCCTGTCCATTAGACGGGTCCCTGGGGCGATCCACCCAACTGTCTTATGCTGGCGATGTTGAACGCCTCTGGTGGGAAACAGTTTTGTATCATGCTGTTGAATCACTTGAATGGGTGGGTTGAAGAAAGAGAATTATTACCCATTCAACAAACGGGATTCAGAAAGGGGATGGGCCCATTACACAATGTACTGACTACTCAACTTCTTATGCACTCTGCACTTGACTCTAAGACTACTCTGTACATGGCATTAATTGATTTTTTGATTGCATTTGACAGAGTGGTGCGGAAAAATGTATGGAATAAATTATGCAGGTGGATCATTAATCTGGACTTATTGTAGTTGATAAAGCAGTTCTACCCAGATGTGGCCATTCGATTAAGCCAGCAGGGCTTCTGCAGTAATTAAATTCCTACATTTGAGGGCTTAAAGCATGGGTGCGTTTTGGCCCCCGTGCTTTATAACCTCTATGTGGCAGATATGGGGATGGCCCTGTAGAGATGTAAAAACATTCTGCCTAAACTGGGGCAGAATCCGATATCTTGGATGTCGTATGCGGACGATACAGTTTTACTAAATAAAAATGCTATCGACCTGCACAGATCCCTAACTGCTCTTAAGTACTCGCAAAAGAATAATATTGTAATGAATAAAGTGACAACTAAGATCATGATTGTGGGAAATAAAAGCGTATCTTGTAACTATTTCTGGAAACTGGAAGAGCAGAAAATGGATGTGGTGGATACCTACATCTATCTTGGCACTCTGATTACGCCAAGCCACACCTGTGCATCTAAAGCGATACATTCTCCCAAAATCATTCAGGAAATTTTGTTTCAACAAAAACCTTTATTCAAACTAAGGGGGTGTAGGGTTCTCTGTGGAAGGATTATTAAATGCACATAAAAACAGTACTGTTTGCGGGATTACTTATGGCCTGGAAACGTAGCTAGTCAGTTGCCTTGGTTAAATTGGTAAGAAAATTATGGAAACACGTCCTGGGCCTTCCACAATCTTTGCCTGTGGCGGCTCTGCACCTAGAACTGCGATTGGTATCTCTTACGACTATGGTGAAGATCAAGAGGAGCCTCCTAATGATGGACGTACTGTACAAGATGGGTGAATCTCTGCGCCAGTGGCTTTACAAAGCCTTACAGCTCAAATCCAGTGCCTCCAAACTAACCTATGAATTATGGGAGGCCTGTGATACATTCCACAGGCAGATTGGGTGGGATTGTAGTGTAGTGATTATAGGATTGTAGTGATTTTCTTTCCTCTGGAGCTCGTGTTGGTTTGGTCTCTGTCTGTGATCTGAACAATGACTGAGGATGGAGCATCTACAGACTGTACCTGCCCCTTGCACATGGGGTAGGAGCATTGCAGCCATCAATCTTGAAAATAGAACTTTGTCCTGGGCATAAAAGCGATTATCAGTATTTTATTATCACTGAAGGCTCCCTGTCGCCTCCAGCAACTGCCTTTTCTGCCTGCCTATTGGTCACCTGCAGTATCATATTGGCCTATGGTGGACTGGCAGGCTTCAGCCGACCCACCCCTTCCAATGTCCACTTTTTAAGGTCCCTGTCAACTTCCCTGTCTGCTTTACAGGCTGCAACATGGGATTACTGCAACAGCCAAACCCTCACTGAGGCTGTTACCCCTGCACTATTGGACTGCCATGACTCTTCTACCATTTTCTGTTTGGGTTAGTTCCCTCCTTCTTGATTTACCTGTACTTCCTTCGCAGAGAGTACTCTCAACTCTCCCTGTTATGTACTAATTTGAAGCTTTATCTATACTCACCTCTACCACCTGATTACCACTTTAAATTCCTTAACTACTGGTCTACCATTTAGCTGAAAGTCAAACCTGAGTGTATTTTTGCAATTAGCTGAAGTTGAACCTGAGTGTATTTTTGCATTTAGCTGAAGTCGAACCTGAGTATATTTTAGCATTTAGCTGAAAGTCAAACCTGAGTTATTTTTGCATTTAGCTGAAAGTCAAACCTGCGTGTATTTTTGCATTTAGCTGAAGTCAAACCTGAGTGCATGTTTGCATTTAGCTGAAAGTCAAACATGAGTGTATTTTTGCATTTAGCTTTACCTGAGTGTATTTTTTGCATTTAGTTGCAAGTTAAACTTCAGTGTATTTTTTGCATCTAACTTTGGCCATTGATTGTAACCTGCTAGCCGAGTGACTGTTCAATACTGCTTTACTTGCTTACTCTTCCCTCTGCCTCCACTCTTTTTCCACTCATGGCGCTCTCTGTCTCTCCCATCTATTCCAACTGCTTCTCTATCAACTATCCTTCCCTTCTCTTTAAGTCTGGAAAAAAGAAATTTAAAAAGGATATCTTGGCCTCCAACCCTGGTCTTCCTATCGCTGATACCTATACCAGTGCCTCTTCCAAACAGACCCTCACTGACATCCTCTTTGTTGTCCCTTTGCCGGATCCATGGACCCCCATATGATCTCTGTGCTTTGCCCTGTCTCCTCCTCTCCCATTAATGGTGGCACTCGCTGGGATGTCCTCATGGCCTCTTTCAACTCCTCCAGAGTCATCCTTAATGTCTACCTACATGGCACTATCATGGTCCGAGGTCCTCAGGCCAATCTCCTCCTCTTTGATAGGCGCTTCCCTCGCCTCATCAACTTCCTCTCATCTCCAGCTGTCCCCTCCTCTCACTCCTTGGCTACCTTGCCCACTTTTTCCTCCACCTCTGCCACTCTACAGGCTACCTCCACAACTCCGCAGGGCGTACCTCTGATTTGTACCCCTCCCCGGAAGGTCTTTAAGGTTGCAAACCTTCTTCATCTTGCCACTCTCCACTCTCACTCTGCTGTTAAACACTCCTCTGACATCTGCCACCTCCTTGAAGAACTGGACCTTGATGTCCTCGGTCTTACGGAGACATGGTTCACGGCCAGCTCTGTCACAAGCTTTGACACTCTACTCCCTGAGGGCTACAAGATCCTCTCCGCACCCAGATCCACTCGACCTGGAGGGGGCCTAATCCTGATCTTTCCTGAGTGGATTCCCGCCACTATCATCCCGATTCAGATTTACTCCTCTTTTGAATGCCTTGTCTGCAGGCTCTCAATCTCTCCCAGCCACTCCCTTACTGTTGCTACTCTCTACCGGTCGCCCGGGCAAATCACCTCTTTTCTCTCTGAGTGGGCTGACCTCTCCTCCTCCCTCCTGGCCTCAACCACTCAACTCCTCCTCCTTGGTGACCTCAACATCCACCTCGATTCTCCATGTCCCTCATCTCTGCTCTTTCGCAACCTCTGCGATTCACTCTCCCTCTCTATCCTCCCCTCTGGCCTGACGCACTCTGCAGGACACACACTTGATGTCTTGATCTCCCCAGGCCTCCCCCTCTCTATCCCTCTGACCACTCCTCTCTCCTGGAGTGACCACTGCCTTCTCTTCTCCCATCTCGCACTCTCTTCCACCCAAGCCAACAACACCCCAACACTGCCACTTACTTTCTAGGACATCCGACCTATGAAGCGTGTGTCAGCTGAGGCTTTCGCTGCCATCTTCTCTCCCCCTGCGCCTCCTCTGGCTGACTCACACCCCCATACAACCCTGTCCCTTCTCTACTCTTCTATCTCTGATACTCTTGATGCTCTTGCCCCTGTCATGAGGGTCCGCTTGAAGCCCAAAGCCAAGTGCAATTCCTGGTATAACTCCGACCTAGCTACACTTAAACAGAGGTGTAGGTTGGCTGAGAGGAAATGGAGGGCTTCTTGTTCATCCTCTGACAAACTGGCCTGTCGCCTGCTCCAAAGGCAATAGTGACTCTTTGTCCGCACTAAGAAGAGAGCCCAGATTCAAGCCCGTGTCTCTGCGGTATCTAAAAACTCGGCTGAACTCTTTAAAATCTGCAAGGAGCTTGCCAACCCTGCAGCAGTTTCTACCTCTCCTCTTGCCTCCCAGGCTCTCTGCAATGCCCTTGCCTCACACTTTATTTCAAAAACCCAAGACATTCTGTCCACCCTCTCCTCCCCTGCCCACCATTCCCTCTCAGTCTGTGCTTGCAGACCCCCCTTTAACCGCCCCCTACCGTCCTTCTCTTCCTTTCCTATTTTCTCCCCTGACGAGGTCGCTAGACAAGTCCGATCTATGAAAGCCTCGTCAAAACAGGTTCATCTCTGTTCCTCTAAAACCATCAAGGACCACATTGACACTCTTGCTCCAGCCCTTGCCGATTTTTGCAACCACTCCTTTGCCTCAGGACCTTCCCCTCCTCTCTGAAGCACTCCCTTGTGCATCCTCTTCTCAAGAAACACACAGCTGATCCTTCTGTCCGGCTATCGCCCAATTTCCATTACCCCCTTTCTGGGCAAACTCCTGGAAAAGCTGGCCATCTCTCAGCTTAACCTTCATTCAGACTCTGTTGGCTGTCTCCATGACCACCAGTCTGGCTTCAGAGCGGCCAGAAGCACGGAAACTCCTCTCCTGAATATCCATAAAGATCTGCTCTCCAACCTGGACTCCAACATTCCCGCTGTCCTCATCCTTCTTGATCTCTCTTCTGCCTTCGACACGGTCAACCATCCTGCTCAACCGTCTCCGTAATAACCTGGGCATCACTGATCAGGCTCTGGCCTGGCTGACCTCGTTCCTCTCTGACCGACCCTCGCAGGTCCAACTGGGGTCCTTCCTATCATCTATCTTCCTCTCTACCTGTGGGGTTCCCCAGGGGTCTAACCTCTCACCCTGGCTCTTCAACCAATACCTGGCAACTCTCGCCCACTGCATTGCCATTTTCTGCTCAAATTTCCAGTGCTACGCTGATGACACTCAACTCATTTTCCAGCTGCCCTCAGCCACCTCCTCTCCCTCTCTCATCACCTTACTGCCATCCAAGATTGGTGTGCCACCAATGATCTTTGTCTGAATGCCAGCAAGACGGAGATCCTCCTCATCAGCACACCATCTCCATCCTTCTCCCTCACCCTCTGGCCGGCCTCCCTTGGCCCCCGTCTTCTCCCTACCTGCGAGGCTAAGAACCTCAGGGTCATCTTTGACTCCACACTTTCCCTCTCCGCCCATATCTCTGAGGTCTCTAAAAAGTCAAACTTCCTACTGCACCTCCTCAGAGGTATTCTGCCTTTCCTCTACTTCCCTCAGAAGCTCACTGTCTCCCAAGCTCTGGTTCTCTCTAGGTTGGACTATTGTAACAGCCTCTTTCTAAATCTTCCTGCCTCTACTCTCCGCCCTCTGCAACTTATCCAGAACAGGACTGCAAGACTTGTCCTTGACCTCAAGCCCTGGGATTGTATCTCTCCAGCCCTGAAATCTCTCCGTTGGCTCCCAGTGGATGCAAGGATTAAATTCAAAACCCTCTGCATTGTCCACAAGGCTTTCTGGGGCCTGGGTCCAAAATACCTTCAGCTATCCCTCCACAAATACCTCTGCTCTCGAGCTGTACGCTCCTCTACCTCTAACTCCCTCCGGGTCAATCGTTTTTCAAAGAAACGAGCTGGGGGTAGATCTCTATCTTCCGTTGGGGCCTCCCTCTGGAACAGCTTCCCTGCCAATCTAAAACTTGAGGAAAACCATCTCTGGTTCCAGAAGAACCTCAAGACCTTCCTCTTTGCTTCCGCCTTTGCTCCCCCTCTCTCCTGCTGATCTGCTCTCTCTTGGCACTGTGCACCTGGCCACCCTCTGTCCCCTGGGCCCAGGTACCTGCTCACCCTGCCACGCTCCAGCACTGCCTCCCAGCCACTCCTTGCACTGGGGACTGTATCTGTACCCTTAGAGCCCCCGCCCCCATTTTTCTTCTTTTTCTGCACTTATCAGACTTACCCAGTATGTTAACTTAAACACAGCACTTGCCACTTGCTGGCTGCACTACCACTGATTATTGCCCCATTTTCTATTTATTTTTTATTTATTATTATTTATCTGCTCTCCTCTGCTCCGCACTTTTCACTCTCCCCCTTCCATGCACTTTGTCCCTTTTCCCATTCCCATGCACTTGCACGTTCTCAATGTCACTGGGCCTAGTAAGATCGTTGTTGTTGTGTTGTGTTCTCCCCTTTTCCACACCCTTGCCTAGTCGCGCTCTGAAACACTTGTGTACGAGCGCGATACAAATAAAATATCATATCGGATCCTAACTGCCTAACCTTAATCTTGCCAGGAAAATGTGGATAAAAAAGTGAATAATGTGGAATATGTGTCCTAAAATATCTTTGAATGTCTATTCCAACCAAGCTTTCCCTGGCATAGAGCCAAGGGGATATCGTATGTACACTATAGATTGCAACCTGAGGAGATTTTTGATTTAACTTTTTACCTTCTCTTGTTATGGTGGGGGCGAGCATGACCATTCCCATAGATCAAAGAATATGCAGATTGTGCAAGCGCACTCTTGAGACTACAAGACACCTTCTGACTCAGTGGGCCTCATTCCGAGTTTGGAGGTAGCCATGGCGGTATTTGTGCCATGGCTGCCTCCAAAACCGGGTCCCGAATCCCCATTTACCAAACCATTCCCCATTCCCATTTGAGCCCCCTAAGGACTCAATGGGAATGGGGAGGGCGCAAATAACTGTCTGGCGCATGCCAAGGCCGTTATTTGCACCGTGGTCCCCTAACGGGAACCGTAAGGTACGTTTGGTGCGACCAAACGTACCTTACGGGTCCTGTTGGGGGACCTCAGAATAGGGCGCAAAGGGATAACCGGCACCGGTGTCCTTACCGGTGCCCGGTATCCCTTTGCACACGGGTCGGAATGAGGCCCAGTGTCCCAAAATGGTGGGCACTTACCAAGCATTATCAAGCCTATATTAGCCGTCTTGATAGCGGCCGATCAAGGGTGTTACATTTGTCTCGGCTAGTATGGAAGCAAGTGAAGGAAGTGCTTGTTGTCTAACTGTAAAATTGTTTGATTGTTTAACCGTGAATAGTTAACTTTCACTGCTTACTTATTATTTTAATCATATATGTATCCTCTGTATTTTATATGAACTTTTATTGTAAGTTGTTTAGAAGGATCCAAGGTTATTGTCTGGATGATTATATATTTAATTACTGCCTGTTTTATGTGTTTTTTCTTGTAGCAAGAAGGTTTAATTTTTTAAACCAATACATTTGAATAAAATAAAAAAAAGACAGTGTGAAAGAGAGGGAAGTGGCAGGCGCTAGTTCTCCTACTCTGCCATTCAGAAGAGAGCAATAGAATCGCCATCACTGATGGGTTACCCATGCTACAATAAGAAGTCATAGTAGTACCCCCTCCCACCCACACACTTAGAACATGAAAATATTGCACAGTCCACTAACCGCTGTAGAGTAAGCTTTTCATTGGTGTCTTTAAGAGACGGGCACTGCCAGTGCCTGACCCACTGTTGGCTGCAGTAAAATGCCTTGCAACAGGAGAAGCAATTGGCATCAGGAGCTTGAGTGGGCGAGGGGGAATGCCTTCCAGAGAGTTCGTCAGTGTTATTAAGTGACACTGAGCATAGCCATGAGCAGGCACCTCTTTACCCAGAGCGGCTGTCAGAGGGATGTCACTGTTTACCTGACATCTCTGCTCTTGGCAGCGCGCGCGTTGGCTCTGAGGCCCGGGCCCAGGTAGGATCCCCACAGAAGCATTCCGTTAGCTCCATAACAATGTATACACACTGCACCATACGTCAAAGGGATTTCCTAGTGTGGTACTAGCACTCTGAGTGTCCGACGTTAAATGGTAACCCCGGTCCTATGTTTACCGAGAATAAGAAAGGGCATCTCAATTTTGGCAAACGAAATAGCTTTGGAGAATTAACTGTACTTATCAGGCCCGATTTATGAGGTGCTTATGAGCAAAGAGTCCAAATTCCAAGTGTACTGACAAAGGTGTTTGATAGATAGTACATGCATACCTCAGAGGCATGAGTGAAAGGCTGTGAGCAATGAAGCAGCTCCCTAATCTGCTGCAGTGCTGAAACGCGCCAACATTTTGCTAGCCCTAAAACGGACAATTATTATTTCTAGTTTTGTTTGGAAGGGTAAGGGGTGCAAGAACAAACCGATGCGCCTGGCAGACTCTGTTGGTTGATGAGAAGTTCATGATCAGCTCATTACCTGCCTCATCACGAGTTGGGCAGTATCCCAGCGGTATTACTGCTGCCCCCGCTAATAGCTGTTAGCGCCAGATCAAGGGTTGGGCGGTAACTGTAATTCCCCATTCCCCATTGGGTCCATTGTACCCAATGGGGAATTTTTGGCGCAATTAGGGTGCGCTGATAGCGCGGCGCCAATTGCGCCTGAAAATGGGAATTTTTCTGGCACGTTTACCCCCAGCTATAAGCTGGAGGTAAACACGCCAGACCCATGTTTGGGCGGAAAGAACAAAGAGAGGTCGGGACGGGCACCGCTAGGTCAATCTGAAGTTTATATTAACTATTAGTTATTTTAGAGTATGCGATTAATGGCGTCACCAAGTGAACCAGTATACACTATACTGGGTAAACACGAAATTGATTAATGTCTGATGAGAAAAAAATTGTCATCAGACCTTGGGTCGCCAATTGTAGTAAAAGCTACTGAAAAATATTGAATCAATATATATCTTGATGATGAATATAATATGGACTTTGTTTAATCCAGGATATCTGCTATTCCAGCAAATGGTGTGGAGAAGAAATCCCAACCAAGTTTTGTTATAAGTAACTTCTTTAATTCATCAGTTTAAGAGAAGCAGAAATAATATGCCAATGCATTTTGGACCTATGCCTGGTCCTTCATCAGGGCGAATTTCTGCAATTATGTATGTTCTTGTCACTTGGTCATCATAGTGATGTTTCAATTTGCATCAATCAAATCTGAGAATTATCTCCTGGGTGAAATATATCGCAAACTTCCCATTGGTTTTCACATTTAATCGCCTTTGGACTAATTATGCGTAGCTTTGTGCCTATGAGACATTAATGATGTAACCATGTAAATAAAATTATCCAGTTTCATATTATTATGAACTGCGATGTTAAATTGCGCATTATATTGCATGTTTGGGCGGACCCTTAAATGCAGCAGTAATAGCGTTACCGCCGCATTTAAGGGCTACCGCCCAACTCGTCATGAGGCCCTACATGTTTTACAATGGATGCCCATATCCCACGTAGAATGGCCATATGTAATGTAATGTAATGTAAAGTGATCTGCTATTGTGCACCTTTTGGCAGCCTCACTGTGCGTAGTCCGGCAAGAAAATGGGAGTGGTTGTGATGGTAGTGGGATAGAGTGGGAGCAGGTGCTAAGCATCAAGTGTTGATGAGTGCAGGCCTGGCGTGCCCGGGTCCTGAGTGCGTACATGGGTCTATGTGCTTTATGGTGGTTTACTCAGGGGTCCTCTGATCCCACCACATAAAAATCAGAATAAAAAACTAGCACACACAAGGCAAGAAGCAATGCTTTTTATTACAGTTTGGCGAGCACAAATCAAACAGAACAGTGACTGGAACTGATTGATGAGAGCTGACATCTGGGCATTCAGTGAACATTAGTTTTATACTACAGAATACAATGGTCAAGACACTTAGAAACAATTGCAATTCGATATGTTCATATTTTCGATGTTTCTAAAAGTTTGTCGATGAAACATGATTGGAGCAAACAGATCAACAGTATCCCAACTCATTGCCTCACCATGTGATGCCACATCGATTCTCACCCCTCCCAGGAACAGTTTGCAATTAGTAAAATAACATTTGTGCGGATTGCCAGAACTTTATCATACTGCATTGGTCAGCACCATTGAGAATGGAACACGAGACACCCTGCTTGTGGTGGGAAGGAAGACATTCACACGATCCCTGCTGGATAAAAGCCTTCGCAAACCTTGTGGTGGATAGAAAGGCCCAACCTCCCAAACTCGGACAGCCTGCCCCAGTATCCACCAAGGCCTTCAAAAGCTCATTGATGTAGAGGGTAAACAGTTCACTGTCCCCCTGCTCCGCTGTGCATACCAGCCTGGCTCACCCTGTGAAGTTCTCGTTCTCTTCCGCCTTAGTATCTTTGGTTATTCTCCTCATGTCTCTGCTGGCCCTTTTTCTTTATTATTCCATGTCTGGGTGGATAGCTTGTTGAATGGCATCAAATCTGCATAGGGCACCACCAATGTAGGGCTGAGGAGGGTCACCGGTGCACATACTCCTCCCCGATCTGGCGGTAGCTGGGTGTATGCTCTTGTTCCACAGGCCCACCATAATGTCGATCACTGCCACTGTCCCTTGTTGCAATGCTGCGTTCCTCATCCTCCTCCCACAGACAGTGTTAATTCCTAGCGCCACTGTCACATTTTCTCTGAAATACAAAGAATATTGTGGGAGCGGCTTTATGAAGACTGGGCTGTGTTTTTCATCTATCCATGGTAAGGCATGCACATTAGCATCCCATATTCTCCTGCACCCGGCATCTATTTTCTTCACAACCCTCTCTTCGACTCCACCAGCCTTTCGGCACAACATTGTACAATCCCGCTTTCCCATTTTCCATGGTGGTACACCAGACCCTTTATTCGCATTAAGGGTCTGGTGTGGCATCAGGGTATGTTGTGTCCGGCCAAGCTTTTACAGAATAGTCTCTTGTGGGCAGTGACCACCTCTTTTCCCTTCTGTGCCCCTTCTGTGTTATACTCTAGTATGCTGTACTTGGTCGTTTTCTCCTGGGCAGTGCTTTCTAGTTGTTTATAGTAGTCTTCATACACGTCCTCCCACTCATCGTTCCATTTTACTTCTACGGTGTGCCCTTGGAACATCCCCCTAGCTTTGCACAAAGACATATGCATCAGAAATCCTCTTTTTTCTACTGTCACTTCTTGTGGCAAAAATTGTTTTGGTGTCCCTATGAGGTGTGGGATGAGTGAACACACATAATAACTGCCATTGGTGTTTCCTCGCCCCACCCTCTTCATCTCCCTGTACCATATATTTTCAGATGCTAGGTCCCCTCCTTCCCCAATACCACTTTAAAATCCTTCTGCACTAGATATACTTCTTTTGGCACATGTTTCCCTTCCACCATCAGCAGTTGTACTCATACTACCCCTATGCAGTAGGAACCAAAGGAGCAGAAGGCAGAAAAGCAGGACAATCCAATTCCTATCATATTTGCATCAACCTTTGTCCTCCCATTCCCCCTATTATTCTCTTGCCCCTCTTCACTTTCATTTATGGGCCTTTGATTGAGTCTTATTGAAGTACACAGAGTCAATGACAATTGGATAATACTTCCCATTAGGTGACGCTTTGTCTTTCCTCTGTGCTGCTGTTGTCTTTGCAAACGTGTGACATTTGGATCCATGCCCTTCTTTCCTCTATCTTCTCTGCTGTTGGGTTTGCGTAGACAGCTTCAAATGGACCACAAAACCTTGGCTCCTTCCACTTTCTTACCACGTTGTGGAACTCGGTTTCCAGGATAGAGGGGCTCTGCTTGAGGAAAGTCCTCCTCCTGGTAGGCACTTGTGTGCTCATCAGCATTGGTCGGCGGACATGTTGGTTGCTGAACCTGGCGGGAGATGTAGCAGAGAACATTTGTCATTTCTATCAAGTATACTTTCATTTCGTCTCAGATGATCTCTGAGTTAGGGTTAGCATTCAAAATTGAACGTGTATTAGGGACAGGCAAATACATCCTCCTACCCATTACAATTTTGTGCAGAATCAAATGGTGATCCGCACTGGGTGAGTTGCGGAGGGCAAAAAGAGCAAGCGGGAGGCAAGAAAGCACATTTTGGCACAAAAAAGAGGTTAGCTTTGTGAAGCGTTCTTTAAGTAAGCCATTAAGCCTTTGGACAATCCTTTTCGCCTGTGACCAATAAACGCTGCAAAACTTGTGTTTTCTCCTTCAGAGGCACATCATTATATCAAAAAGGTTGTTGGCGAAATGCTGGCCATCATCCAACCTTATCTCTTCACATACTCCCCACCTTGGAAACACTTCCCTCAACAAGAATTTGGCAGTGGATCTCGCTTAATTTTTTGCACAGGGTCCCACCTCAAACCTATGTGAGAATGGACAGACTATGGTGATCATGTACCTATAGGAGGCCCACCTGTCTTGCATGTCAATATAACCGATATGCAAGTGCCGGAAGGGCCCTTCCAGATGAGGTATTTTTCCGCTCATCGTTTTTAAAGTATGACCAGGCAAACATTGTTGACACATCACACAGTTTACCATGAATTCCGCCACTCTCTCATGTAAATTTGGTACATACCATCCTTCATTCATTTCTGTTGCTATATTTTCCTTAGAGGCATGGGTGGGGAAGTGCAGCTGTTCTAGTGCTACACTCGGGAAGATAGCTCAGGGGCAACATGCTTGCCTTGGAAGCAAGACGTCACAGAGCACAACAGGTTCGATACCCGGGTCCACGCTTGGAAACCTCTGGGTATTAAGTGCGTTATAAATAACCTATCATATCATATAACTTATCAATTCCTTGGACATTACAGGCGTCCCAGTGTTATTCTGCCTCCAAATCAAGTCAGTGTGTGAGAGTGAGCACCCCCGATGTATCCATACATCTTTTTCCTCTCTTGGTGCTTCTCCTTGAACCTTTATAATTTGGACAATGGAAATTGTTTTGAAACTCTCCTCTCTCTCTTCCTCCCCATGCACCTTCCTGCTGCCATGAGTGGGGTTCTTTCTATTGTCCCTGGGTACTTTCCTGTACTTCCTTCAGGTAAGTAAGCTGCTTCCTTCGCTGCTCTGTGGGCCATTACATTTTCTAATGATATCCTGTCTTGTTTACCTGTGTGGGTGGCGCATTTTATTGTTGCCACTTCTACTGGTACCTTTAGGGCCTCAATTAAATGTTTAAGCAGCTCTGCATGTTGCACAGAGGACCCGTCACTTCTTATGAACCCTCTCCTTTCCCACTGTGCTAACCTTGAATGTATTGTTGACGTAACATAGGCAGAGTCGGATTTCTTTTTAGCAGCATGTTCTTCCATCATTTTTAATGCACTAATCATTGCTACCAATTCTGCTGCTTGTGCTGAATAGTGTGAGGGCAGTCATTGTTGGGATGCTATTACATTACATCCATTTATGTTGCACACTACCGTCCCTCCAGTATGTCTCCTTCCCGTCTCCGGGTCTATACTCGATGACCCGTCAAGATAAACCATGTCAGCCCCTGCTATTTCTTCTTCCTTTACCTGTATGCTCCCTTTCATCCTGTCCATGTGTGCTGCACAATTGTGTATGTTTTCACCTTCATCTACAGGCTTCGCTAGGTAGGTAGCTGAGTTGACCACATGGCACCTTACCACTTCAATGGCTGGGTTAGTCAGTATTACCTCATAACCAGATGTCCTTTGTGTTGTTAATGTGTTCTTTGAAAGTTTCCAGGATGGCAAATAATGAATGCTCAACGTACAGTACTGTCTGTGCCTTTTCTATAAAAAAAACGCTGCAGCTGCAAGAGCTTGTTTGCAGGGGAAGTGTCCCTGCATCACTTGGTCTAGAATACCACTGTAATAAGCTAGTGGCTGGTGTCCCTGTGGCTTGGTTTGTGTGAGGACCGCTGTCATCACTGAGCTGTCTAAGTGTGAGAACAGATACCATTTTTCTCTGTAGTTTGGGGTGGCCAGTACCCGTGTGTGGGCGAGTGTGTCCTTTAGCTTTGTGAAACTCTCATTAATTTCTGATGTCCATTTTAGCCCCCCCTTCTCCTTTTGTGTTTCTTTAAGGCCCTGCAATAGGGGTTTTGTGAATAAACACCCACACCCTGCAGTAGTTGCATAGCCCCAGGAATGTCTGCATTTCCTTCACTGTGTGTGGATGTGTGGTGAAGTGAATTGCCTGTACTCTATCTGGTGTTATCCTGCATCTTTGATGGATATTAACCACTGCCCCAGAGAAGCCCTGCATATCCATCACCTTGTATGATAATGGGATTTCCCCCTCTCTGATGCAGGATTTGGTCGCTCCTGTGTCTATAAGAAAGGAAAATTCTCTTGCTCCCATTTTCACTGCTACCTTGGGTTCCTCTTCGGGGTCATCAGTTACTGCTAGGACTGGACACATTCGGGCTTTCTGTGGGCCCCCCTATTGTTGTGTGTTACTTGGTGGGAATGGAAATGGATTCCCCTGGACAATGTTGATCCTGGTGTAGTGGGGCACTAGGTTCTGTACTAGCACAACTGCGGTCCTTGCCATCACTGCTGGAGGCTGTGTCACAGCTGGGGCTGCTATCCCGCCATCTGTTGTCTCTCCTTGGATCTGTGTTCCACCCTGCTGGTGGGCATCTGTACTTGTTGTGATTGTGCTGGAAGAAGCTGCATCTGCTGTCACTGCAGCTGTAGTGTTCCGAATTCCTGCTGCTGTGCCACGGGTATCGCCTGTGTCTGGATTTGCCACACAAAAGAACAGGTGTGCGGCAGGCTTCCCACGTTATGGCATATATAACAGTTTGAAGACCCTGTAACCTGACTCCCCATATCCCCCTCTTCCTCGATGTCTGTACTCTCTTCCCATGTGAAAAAATCCCCCATGCATGTAATTCCCTTGTGACTGGGTTCCCCATTGTGGCGTGAATTGCGGCTGCATGTAATCCCCTTTCTGTGGCATGTTCCCTGTGGGACACCCTCCCACAAGCATTGCCCCTTCCATTGTCTATTTTGACCGTTTCATTTGTACCAGTTCGTTTTCTGCTTTGGCAGCATTTTCTGCTGCCTGTCTCTCACTTTTCTGTTTTCGTTTGAAATAATGCACCATCGTTGCTTGTATTTCAGGCCAGCCCTTAGCTTAAATGCCCACAATCTTACCCAATGATGAATGTACTTCTTTCGGCAGTCCCTTTATCAATATGTGCTAGAACAAGGGTACGCATTCATCCCACGACCTCTGTGTCTCTTGTGTCCATAGGTCATGCAACCATTTTATATAGTCTGCTGGGTCATTGTCACTTTTCATTTTATGATCCATTACTGTCTCTAGGTCATAGCTGTCAGAATACATACTTCTTAGAACCTCCCAAACATGTGCTTGACAGTTATTAAATGGAGCTCCGTCATGAGCATTTGTGCTTAGGTTCACCCCATTGTATCCTGCCTGGTTTCATATTTTGTCTTCCTGCTCTCCTATGATTGGATTGCTGCAAATGAACAGTTCATGACTCTGATCACTAATGTCACTCCTGCCATCTTTTTTTCGAGCACCTGTATCCACTTACTGGCCCCTTCCACGAGGGAGGGCAGGGTGCATATTAGATTGTCTCTGTCCATTGTTTGCCATGTCACATAATGCGCGTCCCCTCTTCCTTTCTGTAGTAATGGCATTACTTGTGTCTTTGGACCTATTCCTCCTCCCACTGTGGTTTTTTTTAGTTATTCCCATTTTCACCTTCCCTACACTTCTGAGGAGGAAGGTGGATTAGTCCTGGTCACTCCACCACTGTCCTGTCGGTTTTGCTCTTTCCTCCACCTCCTCCTTGTTTTATCGAGCGTCCATTCGTCACTATACCCATTTTATTTATTTTTATTTATCGTGCATTTGTAAGGCGCTTATACAGCAAGTAAATTGTGTTTCAAAGCGCCCACAGGGCAGCAGGCAGGGAACATGGGAATGAAAATCAATTAAAACAATGAAGGAAAGAGGCAGACCTACTAGGCCTTGTGAGCATTCAGAATGTGCAAGTGCAGAGAGAGGAGAGGGGAAGAGGGAGTGGGGGGGTAAGTGCTAGTTGTGTCCAGAGGGAAGTGCTTGGGAGTGAGCAGCTGTATGTGCCAAGTGGAGGAAGTGCTAGGGAGTGGTCAGCTGCCAATAAATAAATAAGTGCAGGCCTGCAGTGGCAAAGGCCACTAGGAGCCGAGGCAAGTGCTGTGAACAGGCGGAGGCAGAAGGCGATTGGGTGTGGGAGGCCAGGGCCGTAAAGGACACATAAGGGCCCTAGTTACCAATCTCAGCAACTGTTGGATTAGCAGAGAAGGGTGAAAGGGAAGGAGGAGGTAAAAAGGAAAGTCTTGAGGAGCTTCCGGAATTTAAGGAGATCCGGCTCCATATGCAAAGGAAGAGGGAGGCTGTTGCATAGGAGGGAGCCTGCTGAATAAAGAGATTGGCCACCAGCTCGCTGTTTAGCAAAGCGCTTTACACACAGAGAATTGGTGCCAGAGGAACGTAGACATCTGGAGGGAGAGGATTTAGTAAGAGCAAGTTGTAGATAGCATGGTCCCCGGCCTCAGACAGCCTCATGGATGATGCAGAAGGATTTGAATTTGATCCTTGCAGCAACTGAGAGCCAGTGGAGAGATTTTAGGGCTGGAGAGATGCGGTCCCTGGACTTGAAGCCAAGGATAAGTCTTGCTGGCCAATTCTGGATTAGCTGAGGGGTCGTAGAGAAGAAGAGGGGAGATTAAAGAAGAGGCTATTGCAGTACTATAGCCTGGAGAGAATCAGAGCTCTAGAGACACTGAGCTTCTGGGGAAAAGTGAGGCAAGGGAGAATTCCTTTGATGAGGTAGAGTTGAAAGTGGGCCTTCTTGGCAAGGTCCTGAATGTGAGGGAAGAAGGAATGAGAGAAGTTGAGGATGGCCAGAGTGAGGGGAAGAAAGAGGGAGCAGGAGTCCCAATAGGAAGGATATTAGTCTTGCTGGCATTGAGGCAGAGATCTTTGGACGTGCACAGGACTGGAAGGCATATAGGCAGTCAGTAAGTATGGCGGAAGGAGAGGGTCAGAGGGAAGTTTGAAGAACAGTTGTGTGTCATCTGTGTAGCACTGGAAGCTAGGGGAGAAGGTGGAAATGAGGTGTGCCAGTGGAGCATGGTAGGTGTTAAAGAGCCAGGGGGAGGTTGGAGCCCTAGGTGATACCACAAGTGAGAGAGTGGTAGGGGAGGATAAAGATCCCAGAATAACCTGGGATGGACGGTCAGTGAGGAAGGAGGTCAGCCAGTCCAGTGCCTGCTCTGAGATACCCAGGGTATCAAGGAGCAGTTTTATGAGGGTGGAGTGGTTGACTGTATCAAAAGCTGAGGAAAGATCAAGTAGAATGAGGACAGCTGGAGAGTTGTAATCAAGAGATGCAAGCAGTTCCTCACGGGTGTTCAGAAGAGCAGTTTCCGTGCCTATGGATGTTTGGAATACAGACTGATAGTCCTGGAGGCAACAAACAAGTTCAGTTTGCTGGGTAAGTTGGGGGAAGGCCTGCTTATCAAGGAGTTTCCCAAGGAAGTGAGTTATAGATATGGGTTGGTAGTTGGCTAGACAAGTGGTGTCTCCTGAAGGTTTCTTCAGGAGGGGGCACACAATGGAGTGCTTGAGGGAGGAGTGGAAAGATCGAGAAGCAAAAGGGTGGTTGCAGAAATCAGCATGTGCAGGGGCAAGTGAGCCAATGTTGTCCTTAATGGTTCTGGAGGAGCAGGGTAAGTTAATGAGGGATGGCAGGTGCTGGTGAAAGAGAAGGAGGTTGGGTTGAGGACCCTGAACCAAGATAGTGCCAGTGTGATAGACATTGATGATAGACCTAGATGATGCAATGCCCGCCAAGATGTCTTCCCATTTGGTGCCACCATTAATGGGAGAGGATGTTTGAGGAGAGAGTGTAGAGATGAGATGAGGAGTCCATAAATCTGGGGAGGGACAGAGAACAGGATATCAGTGAAGATCTGTGTGCAAGTTGCGCTGACATAGGTGTCTGTGATGGGTAAGCCAGGGTTCATGGTCAGGGTGTCTATTTTCTGTTTTTTTCTTCGAGACTTCATGAGAGAGGGAGGATAGGTGATAGTGTAGCAGTTAGAGAAGATATGGGAGATGGTGAGTTCCATAGGGTCGGTAGAGAATAGTTGAATGAAAGAGGAGTGGCTGCACAGCACAATCCTACCACAAACTCACCAGACAGTCTACTAGTTCCAAAAATACACAAAATGCAATGCAAAATGGGGTACAAAGATTTTAGAAAACACACACCAGGATTCGAATTTCCAAAAAGGAATGCAAAATGGAGTGCAAGGATGTTAAAAACCACACCAGGATTTGAATTTCCAAAAAGGGACACCAAATGCAATGCAAAATGGGGTGGGAAGATGTTAGAAAACCCACACCAGGTTTCGAATTTCCAAAAAGGGACACAAAATGCAATGCAAAATGGGGTGCAAAGATGTTAGAAAACACACACAATGACTCAAATTTCCGAAAAGGGACACAAAATGCAATGAAAGAAGAAGTAAATTAGGTAAGGCAGGGAAGGCAGAGTGATGTAGGCACAGCTTGGTTCAAAGTTGTTAGTGGAGGAGGTAATGTCAATGTTCAGCCATCACTCACTGGTATATCTGTGGAGTGCGTGGAGGTGCAGGGGCCCAAGTTCATGGGGTAGCAGGTTATATACAGGAAGCTGCTCCATGCTTTGATGAGGGGGGAAAGCTGCAGGCCCTCCGAGCCCTCAGACAGACAGACAGAGCCGTAGTAGTGGACCTTGGGAAGTGGACCGACACTCGCCTGCCAGCACACTGATTGGCTCAGAAAAGGTGGGTAATGGCCACAATTACAGATGTTGAGTAGCCCCCGCCCGGCAATGGGGATACCTCAGCTGATACGCCGGCTGCAGGATTCTAGCAGCACTCAAGTACTGATTTGAAATCCATCAAGATGGGCTCGCCTACCTCCAAACCAGTCCTCCAAGCTCACCAGAAGAAAGGGCAGCAAGGTGAGGGGTAAATCCTGAACAACAGGATCCAGGCAGAGGCACAAAACATCCCAGTCCCTGGGCCAGCTCACAGGACCAGCACCAATACTATGCTCAAACCAGCAAAAGGATCCAGCTCATTAAGAAAAGCACCATGTCCAAATGGGCCCAGGCACAGGGCAAGGCACAGCCCATCCAAAGCCCCTCAGCCAGCACCCCCTGCACAATAAACTGTAGCTGTCAGACAGAGGGCGGCCACCTCCAGAGCCAGATGACTATGGCTCCACGACCTGAAAACTGCAGCATGCTGCAGTGCCGGCAGAACACCGCAGAAGCCCAACATCCAGAGAATGGCTCAGTGGTCTCCAATCCCAACGGGGCACACACACCCCAATGGGAGCTGTGAGAAACCTGAAGTTGTCTCACCACTAGTCCCCGAAGATCTGTCATCCAGCTGGCCAGGACATGGCCATCGCTATTGGATCCAGTTCCCGAGGTGGACCAGTGGGGGAGAATCACCTGGATGGATGAGGGGTCTTCGGGGAGTGAAAGTGGTACACTGGCGTGCGAGAAGCGATACCACCCCTTCCTTGTAACACCTTTTCCCCATCCTACCCTATAGGATATTTAGAATCTCTACCCCCGTCCCCTTTCCGACACTAGCACTTTCCTACATCGTGACAGACAACGGACTAACACCAGAGCTGTTTACCTGACATGTCCCAACACAAGGGTCAGGCAGAGTCAGGCAATTGACAATAACTGCACACATCTGACAGCCCTCTCCCTTCCCCACAGGGATAATTGACGGAGCACGAGAGCACACTTTGACCAAGGTGAGCTGCACCAGGAAGCGGGTATTCTGGATTGGCAGTTCAAACAGAGAATAAAGGAGGTGAGACCTGAAAGGATGAAAAGGAGGGAAGTGCTCTTGCCCTTTTTAACCCAGGCCTGCAAAGCCTCAGTGAAAAGAATAACAAGACTGGGATTTACAGCTGGCGTGTGGTGTAACAGATGTCAACGGTCCACAAGGGCCTCCTGCATTGATAGCCCAGGCGGGGAAGCACGCTTGCTACTGTGGTACTGTCCTTGACTCCAGAGGCACCAAAGCCAGTGAGTCAGAGTGAGAGAGGATAGCGAACCAGACTGTGTTGAGCACAAGGTTGCAAACGGCAACATTATATGAACTTTGTGAACAAAGAACTTGTGTGTGTGTGAGCTTGAAAGGAAGTCCAGTGACGGACGAGCTGCAGAGTGGTCAGGTGCCACGCGAGCGCTCATTCGAAGGACTCTGGCTGGTCGACAAGAGTGAACCCGATTGAGGGATGTCCACAGTGAATGATTGCTTGAAAAGACATTGAGACTCTTGAATGTTACATTTGAAGGAAAGGCTGTAGTGAACCCGACGGAGGGAGGCCCACGTTGCACGATGTATCAGAGCCCAGCAGAGGGGGATCCTAAGACGAAGTGTAATCGCCCTTTGAAGTTTTATTGAAAGAACTTTTGTTTTTGTTGTTTATGGCACATCAGATCCTCTGAGGCAAGAGAGTTTGTGTGAAAGAGACTTGGCCACAAAAGGCCCTGATATTTTGGAGATAAACTGTGAGCTTGTACTGGTGAAGCCCAGGAGTGTGCTCTGCTCAAGAGTCCTGCCTTGTCACATGCTAAAAACGTGGGGAAGGGAGACCCTAGCTACACCATACTGACTTATCATTTTGAGAACACTTCCATTCTTTCTTGTGAATATAATCCCATACCCTTTTGTAGCATAGCAGTAAGGATTGGCAATAGTTTTTTTTTAGTATGATTTGACTAGACTCCCCTTGGACGGTGTTATTATTATTATGGTTGTAGCTTGCTCCCATCTTAGATTTAGGTTTAGATTAGTCTTTTGTCTCACCCATTATACTTTTTAATAAACACCCTTGAACTACAAGGCCAAGTTCAAAAACAATCTGAATAGCAGGCGGCATGAGTGATGAGAGATGGTGGGTTAATTGGGTGAGGAGGTACGGTCAAGTCCACCCACCAGCACCTGGGTTACCAGCTTACGTGCTGCTAGAGAATCCAATGTTCCAGAAGGGTGCAAGCGTTCCAAGCAACTGTAGAAGGCCATATAACGAAGGGCCTTATAGTTTGAGAGCCGATGATATGCTGTGGACTTAATAACTGTTGAAGATGACTTGCACCAAGGGAGGGCATGAGTTGCCAACCTGACTGAAGAGATCCAATCACAATCCTATCCCATATAGAAAGTATACTTAGATACTCCTCTTAGTCCTAGCACAATCCCACGTAGGTTTTTGTAGTTTGCCACATAGTATGATGTCATGTATGACGGTTTTTGCTATAAAAGTATTTTTTTTATGAAATGCTTTGAGATCGTACTGTGGGACATCAGTTGATGTTCGTTGTACTCACCTGTTTTAGAGAATTGAGAATAAAACAGAAATGTTGTCAACTTCCTGAGTCTGTCCTCTTGCTTGGTATGAGAGTTATTCTTCATCCCATCCATCATACGATGTGTTACCTTAATTAAAAGGACCATAAGGGTTCACTTGGTAGCATGTCGGATGCTTGGATAAAAAGACCCATCGACCAGTAGGTCTCCAGAGTTTCGGACGATCAAGTACCCTCCGCATCTAGCCGTCAGGTCTCAAGGTTTCCTGTGGAGACAGCCGATATAGAATTCTTGCAAGAAATCAAGACAGGTGGGATGGATCCCTCTTTGACGAAATCCCCCCTGGTTTCCACAAGCGCTTTGCGGACGGAAGGCGAAAGTGGTCGATTGGAGGGGGTCGTCGATACCAAAGGCCTTGAGCTGAAAGAGCAAATGGTGAGTAGACTAAGGAGAATGACGAAATGAGGGGATGGGATTGTGATAGTTAGAAATGAATAGGTAGTTTAAGAAAGTAATGGGGAAATGTGACAGGTAATTAGAAAGTAACAGGAAAAAGTAACGAGTAACGAGAAAAGTAAAGTATGATTTTTTATGCGTAAATAAGAGTGAAGAAGGCCCGAGAGTCCTAACCCAAGGGGTTCAGAAGGAGTTGTCATACGCTTCAGTCAAAGTAAATTAGTCTACGTATTGTACAGGTCCATATAAGATGATAACTCAAATCATGTGACCAGGGTATTATTAGGGGCGGATATAAGAGGAATGATCACTGTGGATAAATGTGAAGAGTCGACTAGTCTGTCTATTTGTGTATTTGTGGTATATTAAGGTGTCAAAGAGCGACAATTGTGTAAGCAGAGTTGAAAAAAGGTCAAGGAGATATAATGTCTATCTAGAGAAACTCAGTACTGACTCAGAGATTGGCTGAGATTATTGAGCTGCGATTGTTGGAGCACGCTCATATTTGTTCTTTTCATAAAAACTATTTTTGTAAACACTGGTAAGTATTGACAATCAATTAAGACTCGTCACAATGGGAGACATTACTCCTCTGATGCATTTATGTAAGACATTGCCGAAACATATGCCCAAGCTCAAACAGTACAGTGCAGGATGGGTGAAAGACACAGCAGATAAGATGTTCATGCCATGGCCACAAGGGGGATCATTGTCGAAAGCAGTTTTGCAACACATGAACACATACTTGCACGCTGCGTACACGGGAAAGAAATTGGAGAAAAGGTTAACTATTTTAGAGCTTTAGAAAATGTACCAGGAAGAGAGAGAGGATCCACCACCTGAGGATTGGATGCTAAACTAGTGTGAAGAGGAAGGTATTGAGCCTTCTGCTCCCCTTACCTCGTCTGGGGTAAAAAGTGATAGCACACAAGATGTAGAATTGTATCGGTTTAAGGAACTGAAAGCAGCGATGGGGTATAGTAATCCGATTTACGAACCACCTTCTTATAATAGTGACGATAGTCCAAAGGAGACTAAGAGAAAAGAGGAGATCTTTAAAGTCTTTAAGGTCTTACAAAACAGGGCAAAGAAAAGCGAGCAATTTAATGTATCAACAGATACAGAACAAGAGACGAAGTACAGAACAAATGGATGGGAGGACAGATATTACTCAGGCTAGATGGGAAAAGCATTGAGGAAGTTAGGCAAAGGGAAGATCAAGACGAACAAGATAGAAAAGACAAGGAGCGAGAGAAGATATTGAAAGAAAACGAGTATAAATTGAAGAGCAGACAGCGGCAAGAACAGATATATCAGGAAGTGCAACAAAGGAAAGAAGGGCAGAGGAGCAAAGGAAGTATGATAACAGACAGAGAGCAATAGAAGAACGGGATAAGCAAGAAAGGAAGAGAGAAGAGGAGGAAGCACAGAAATTAAGAGATAAAAGAATACAAAGATGAAGAGAAGGGGAGAAAGAAGAGCAGGGGTAAGGAGAGAAGAAATGAGAAAGGAAGAAGAAAGTGTTAGATGGGGAGCAAGTAAGCAAAGAGAGGTAGATGAAGAATTAGAATGAATGGAGCCAAGTCCAGTGATACAATGGAGTAGAATAGAAGAGTTCTTCCTGATACAGGAGCAACGTCAGGGCCATCCAGAGTAACCCTAGAAGAGAACTTCGATATAGGGAGCATCGGAGATAGGATCGATAAAGTCTATCAGAATTAAGAGAAAGTGGCAAATCGGGAATCCGAAGGGAGAGAAAACCCTAGTTTTCCAATCACGAAGTGAAGAGAACAATCCATTCAGTCTTTAGCATAGAGCCTTGTCTTTAAGTAGACTGACCTTAGACAAGGGTGAAGGAGATGAGAGCCATACTAGTTGGGGACTAGATATGTCAGATGAGGAGAGAGAATCCTTCCGTAGGGAAGAGGAAGGAAGTGCATGCACGCTCGAGGGAGGCCTGCAGGCCGACAAGGAAGTGAGATGGTCTGATCTAGAGCAACCTAAAGATAGAATGCCAGATCCTCTAGCCTAGCCAGATCGCCCTAAAGGACGATCGTATAGCGAAAAGAGGGAGTCCCTGCCATATGTAATTAGGTTAAGGTTATTGCCAGGAAGAAGGCGATCAGGAACCATCGTCCCTGCTATGGATAGGCAGACGATGTGAGACGATTTTAATCGCGATTTTCGCAGTTTGCCTTATTCCATGGCCACAGATGGATAAGGATAATTTAAGGTTCAAACTCCCCAGTTTAACAGCGGGTGCGGGAAAATGGATTTATGAGCTAGAAAAAATTACGGCAGGAAATACCTTGGAAATAGGGGATATTAAGGGTCTCCTAGCAGCCATTCTAGGGGAAAGAGCTGATGACATTTGAGCCAGAGCAGGATATTCGAGTGTTACAGCACAGAACACGGCGCATCGATGGAGCGCCATTTAATAATAGTAGAGCAGATTCCTGGAGAGCTCTCAGCGTACAGTTTCACGATGTATCGGATGGATGCAATTATGACACGAAAGATGAAGATCCGCTTGCTTACATTCAGGCTATTCAAGAACACTGGACTCTTGAAACGCGTGAGCCGTGGGGAAAGTCAGTGGCAGTATTTTACCACATATTGGGCCTCATCACGAGTTGGGCTGTATTCCCGGCTGTAATACCGCCAACTGTAATATCCCTAGCACCGACCGGTCCAGCTGTATTACCGCCGGATCACGAGTTAGGTGTTAACGGTAAATCCCCATTCCCAATTGGGTCCATTGGATTCAATGGGGTATTTTCAGCACTAATTATGCGGGCTAATACAGCCGGCGGTAATACAGCCGAAAACAGGGGATTTTCAATTCCAGAGAAAGGCTGGAGGTAAAACAGTCCATTTAGCACCCAACTCGTGATAGGGCCAGCCCTTAAATGCGGCTGTAATACCATTAACAGTTGACTGTATTGCATCACTGTTGGCTGTTACAGGAGAAAAACAGGAAGAAGGATAATGTTATAAAATTTGAGGAAGCCAAGTTAGTCCAGAGGAAATTGTCAGAGTATGCCATAGAAGGGGCAGTATTGACGAGCAGAGAAGGGCTAGCAGTACAGCAAGCAGTGGGTACATTTCAGGCAAATAATTAGCGTCCGATGGACCAAGGAGGGAACAGATTTGTACCAAAGGGTAGAGGTATGGGCTACTGAGGAAGGGGTGGATTTCAGAACACTCAAAATGGGTTTTAGAATGCACAAAATGAGAAACAGAATGCGCAAAGAGGGTTCAACCAAGGGGGACTAGTCAGACAGGGTTCTCCCATATGTTGGACATGTGGGATGACAAGGCACATTGCGCGTACATGAGGAAGACAAGGGTATGTACAAAATAGCCAATTCTAAAGAGGGGGGACATCTTATCTTCCAGCATATAGCTCATAAGCCAGGGAAGGATTTGGCCAAGATCAGGGGCCTCATTACAATCTTGCCAGTATAAAATCGGAATTACTGGTATGCCGGTGCTAACATGTCCGTGTGGAAACGGTAGTGCCGGCATGCCGGTAACACCACCAAACAGCCCTCAAACCCCCCAAAACCGGCAGCGTCGCTGATGCTGACTCCGATTCCGGCTCCGCGCTCATGGACCTACCATCACCACTGTTACCGGTATTACCTGGAACTAACATGATCGCCGAAACAGGAAATGTACCGGGGGTAATTAAAAAACATAATCCATTGCAATCCTCAGGGCACAGGAGTCAGAGCCATACCCAAAGCACTGAAAAACTTCCCCAGACATGTCCGTCCTCAAGGCAACTAGCTGCATGGAGACGCAAGCTGCGTTTCAGCGAAGCTGAACTCAACCTGTTGGCGGACACACTTGTGGAGAACTCAGAGGAAGTCTTCTGCAGCGACCTAAGCCGGCAAACCCAATTAAGGAAAAAGGCGATCTGGGAGAAGGTGGCCCGGAAGGTGTCAGCGGTCGGGACCACCCCCAGAACCGTCAGGGACTGCCGCAAGAGGTGGCACGATCTACGTCTCCGGGTGCGGAACCTCCTTACCGCACAGCATGCCCAGGACATGGCAACAGGAGGCAGACCTGCATCAGCAATCAAACTCCAGGCCTGGGAAGAAACCTGCAGCAGCATAATGCACCTGGAGGCAATCAAGGGAGTTGGAGATGCGGAGTCTGGAGATGTCACATCTGGTGAGGCTGGTGAGTCCCCGTAAGGCCAATGGCATATCACAAACCTTGTAGCCTCAATGCAAATGAGTAGGCCAACATGTCAAGTATGTTGTACCCAAGGCCAGTACAGCCCTGCTAGTGGTCCACCCACCATCGATCTGGTTGTACACATCCACATCGAACCTGCCCACAACCTACATCCATACACCACTCACACATCACACAGGTCCCCTCTATTGCACCCACAAGATGCACCTCCAGGAACTCAGACACACATCCCCCTGACACTGCTGTTGTCACCGCCGTGCAACCACATGCTCAAAGTCACGACAGTATCAAGCACCCCCACCACCAGCAAATGAAAAGATGCACACATTAATGATACATGTAGCTCACTTGTCCCATCCACCATGTCACATCCTGCTAAATAACCATCAATGCAGCAACTGCCATAGGCATCAGTCACATGTGTAACACATCCGTGTCACAATCAGACACCATTTCATACAGCTTGAGTGGCACACCCATAACACCCTAACCGGCAAACACCAGTACCCCAGGCAACATCCACTGCACACACCATTTAAGCACAGCACACATGCACCCACACAGCATCCCCGAAAGATGCATGTGTGCACCATGCCATGGCCACCACCATGTCCATGACAACGCACATACATCTGAAAGTACTAGCACTTATATCTTTCAGATGAATCCACACACATCATTGATGCCCTGCCTTTCTGATCCACGCAGGCTCATCATCTGGCAATGAGGCCGAACAGCCAACCACTTTGAGGAACACCAGGCCACGTCGCCACCGGACAATCACCACCTCCACCCAGGATTCAGGTGCATCCGTCAGCAGACGGGAGTGGGCAACTACTCCTGCCGCTCAGCCACCACCCAACCAGGTGACAGCTGCTGATACAGCCACCAGCTGAACAGGAGGCACCTGTGGCATATCCTCCACCACAGTAGGAGGCACCTGCGGCAAATCCTCCAGCACAGCAGGAGGCACCTGCGGCAAATCTTCCAGCGCAGCAGGAGGAACCTGCACCCCTTTTGCAAGGGGATGTACACAACAACATTGTGGAAGACGGTGGAGTCGAAAACCAATTCAGCGACCAGAGCTATGCGGAGGCTGAGGGATTCAGTCCCAATCAGACCCCAACCCAGACAACCACCACTCCTATGCAATGTTAAGGATATAGAGGGGCGCCTGTCTGGGATGGAGGCAAGACAGGTATCGATGGCCAGAATGGTGGAACAACACCTGCACGAGGCGCATCTCATGCATGAGACACTGCAGCGCACCTCCAGGAGGACCGTATGAGTGCAGGACCGAGCCACAGCAGCCATCTACCATCTGGCACGGCACGTGAGGGAGGGAAACAGGGTTATGTTTTCCCTGGTGGAGTCCATATCAATATTGGTGCAGGCACTTACCAACCAACGACATATGCCCTTGCTACAGGCACGATCCACAAGTACCACTCCAGCAAGTTCACTAGCAAGCAGCCCAAGGCGAAGATCAGAGCGGCTGACTCGGCCTGCAGAAGGGCACACCCCTCAGCCTAAGAGGGAACGTAAATAGGACACCATTGGGTGTGTGTGTGGAGCATGGCACATGCAAGCACAATCTTTCTGACCTTTTCATGGCTGTATATCAGCGTGCCACCAGATCTGCTGAGGCAGCGGTACCCGGCCTTTAACAGGTCGAATGTCTACTCAATGGCGCAGCAAGTACGGACATGGGCACGGTTGTACGGCTGTTCGTGGATGTTGTGTGGTTGCCTGATGGGTGTCAATAACCATGGCTTCAGGGGATACCCAGCATCACCTGCATGGGAGCAACAGAGAATGTATATGTCAATTCCCTTGTTATATCATGTTGGCACAGGCTGCATAGTGTACATTTGAGACAAATAACATGCACAAGCACAATTGAGTTTAGCTATCATCCTTCATCTTTCATGTACCAGATAGGGCACTTGGTCAGTAGGCATAGAGGGGGGGGCATTGTGCATTTGCATTCACATGGACCATTCATACACCACATGAGCTACATCACTTCTCGTGCAAGTGACACACATGCAATTGATGTATGTCAGTTATGGGTCGCAGAAGAATAAGTACTATATGTGCATGTAGCACCGGTGTCCTTAGCATTACCATGATGTGCATTCTCTATACAGACTTTGTGTCGTGACTCACACATATGGGTGTAATGTGTGAGTGTGGTGAGGACTAGTGTGTACAAAATTGTGGGGGGGTATTGAGGGGTGGGAGGCATTAGTTGGGGCTGACCACTCTAATCATCAAAGTTTGGAGATGACATATCTTTCAGTGATGTTAAGTTTTGCAAGTTTCAGTATGACTGCATCGATTTGTACAGTGTCTGTAATGGAGTCATGTATCCGGAGCTGAATGTACCAGTCATCTGTGTGTGCTGTAAGAAGATGGTTTGGGGGTGTTAGCCTATGCTTCCTGTGGCTATGTATCATGAGTTGTGTGTTTGCTGGACTGCGTTTTTGCTTCTTGTTGTAGTCACAATGGTGTGGTGCAATCTAGTACATGTAGTTTCAAGGATGTTGGGGCACGGAATAGATGTAGCTATGTATGCACTGCATATTCATCATACATGGTGGCACGCCTGTCAACCCCTTCCTCTCTGGCATGGTACTATGGTGTCGCACCTTGAATTACACCTACACACTTGCACATTTAATCCATTCACAACACAGAGTATGGTTCTGTGCACTTAAATGTTTGCGTTTTACTGGTCTGACAATGGTAAGATTTCTACTTGCTATTATCATTCGTCTACCTTCCACATTTTACGCCATGTGTGGCCTCTGTGCACCTTTCCAGGAGTTGACTCTGAAAATGGTGGTAGTAGTAATGATGGTTAAATGCATGCAGTGTGCACATCCACTGGTCATGGGTGTCATACTGGAACATGATTCAACACAGCACATGCCCTTGGAGTTAGCCTCACCCAGCTGCCAGGTATGCTATGCTGGTTACTGCCCCCCCCCACCGCAATTCAACACAGCACATGCCCTTGGAGTTAGCCTTACCCACCTGCCAGGTATGCTATGCTGGTTACTGCCCCCCCACAATTCAACACATCACATGCCCTTGGAATTAGCAATCAACCATGTACGATGTCCAGCGTGTCGTGCCATGTACCGAGGCAGCGTGGAGTTCAACAGCACCATGGAGTCATGTGTTGAGCCAGGAAATCTTGCAGAGCAATGGGTGATGAGGTGGCGGGCATCACACAACATCTGTACGTTGAGTGAATGGTACATCTTCCTGTTGCGGTACACTACCTCCACAGCATGCCTGGCCACCAGCTCCACATGTGTGCAGTCCACCACATTAATGTCATTAGGCATGCCTGCAAGGGCATGGAATGCTATTTTTATGGCATTCACCTCGTCAGCTGTCCGGGATAAGCTGATGTGGTCCCATACATGACACAGGAGGGCATCAAGCACCTGGAAGAGCACACAGGAGAAACAGGGTTGGGAGATCCCATGCAGCTGCCCAACTGTGTGATGATATGTGCCTGTAGCAAGAAAGTGTAGCAAAGACACTAACTTCAGCATGGGCGGTGTGGCTGTACGGATGTTTATTAGGCTCACCAGGTCATCATGTATCAGGTACACTATAGTGGTGATGGTGTCCCTGTGTAGCCAGTACAGGGTTTGAATCTGACCGGGAGTGAGGCTGAACGGGGTGGCCCTTAGGCGATGGATTGGTGGCTGCCTGCGGAGTACAACCTGCTGCACATTGGGTATTTGCTGGGCCATGATGGCCCTCCTTCTTCTCATGTGCCTCCACTGCATCTTCCTCCTAACTGCCTCTTCAATCAATAGCTCTGCAGGCATGGCCTCCAGGTCCTGCACTGCTATAGCTACTGCTAGCATTGTGATTTTGGAATGGGTGTGGGATGTGGGAATGGTCCTTTTGTGCAGTGGCATAGCCCATAGGTAGCACCTGTGCTGATTTTGAGCACCATGTTTCTACACACCAGATTGCACTTAACGCCTGGTCCGCGATGCCAGTGTTTCTGGCATTGTTTTCATGTTGTTACCAGCATGTCCGTGCTGGTGATTGCGTGTCTGTGCAGCTCTGGATGTGCACTTGCTTACGTCATGCCGGTATCTCAGGCACGTCTGCTGCGTGTCTACGCAGATACCAGCAACGGTGTTAACGATGTGGTGGGTCACTTTTGATGCCTGTGTGATCACGATTTGGACTACACCGGTCCGTAAAAAGGTGCCGGTATATCCAGACCGGCATACTTGTAATGAGGCCCAGTGTATCAGGTACAAGTGCTGCAAGTGCAGCAGGCACAGCAACCACAGCAGTCAAAGCAAGCACCATTGAATCCACTGCAAGGGCAGTCGCAGCACGCCCCCATGCAGAAACAGCAGAATGCAAACACAGGACAGTTATTGGCACCTAGAATAGGGGATGCCACTGTGGTGGGAAGGAATCCTTTCACAGGTACAGGGGTATGCATGTATCCACAATAAGGCAGCTCACCGGGAAACCTGATGTATTCAGTACTATCTAAGGGTTGATGTGACGATAGGAGGCAAATCTTTTTCATTTTTAGTAGACACTGGTGCAACTCATTCATGTACATGAGAGGGAAAATATCCAATGTCGGGAAATGCCATGAATGCTCAAGGTTTCTCTTGAGCTACAAGTCGAGTTCCTTTTACTGACGAATTACCAGTCTCCATAGGAGAGTTAGATATGTCTGTTCCATTGTTGTATTCATGGCAGACACCAGTTAATATTTTGGGAATAGACTTAGTGACAAAACTTAACATGGCGATTTCTTTTACTGACAAAAGTATAGTGTGCACCACTCCGGGGATACATTATATGAATGTGGGTGAGTTTATATTGGTATTTACAGGGCAAATGGCTCTACGAGATGTGCGGAGAGAGCCCAAAGTTGTCCTTTATGGGGTAAGCATTCTGTTTACATGGCTACCTGGTTTAGTGGGAAGGACTATGAGGATACCTGATGAATGTGTGTTTAGACCACGGGTACCTATGGCCGGGTGTGAGGTTGCTCGGTTCCGACTCTTGACCCTCTGCGCTTATGTGGTGACTGGTGGTAATAGGTGATGCTGTTCGGGACTGCTCCTGCATGGAGAATAGGGGGCGTGAGTATGCCAGCTTGTGCACCTGATCCCCTTCCAGACCCCTTCTCCCAAACCGTGGTACCCGTGGGATGCGCTGTCCCTGGAAAGCTCACATGTTCATTAGTTTTGGCGAGCACTCCGTCCTGCTGCTTCTGGCAGGGGCGCTTGTATATTCTGGAGCGAGTTCCTTCACTGGTCCCTTGCATGTGGTAGTCCAGTCCTGCTGCGACTAAGCCACTATACTTCAGGTAAGTGTTCCTGTTTGCCTTTGTCTTTCCTCTTCTATTTTTGTTGTATTGTAAAGTTTGTTGTCTTGTATTGCTGTCCGTTCCACTTTTGATGTTTGCTCTTTTGCTTTCTTCCCTTGCAGGTGATGTTGCCGGCTCGGCAGAAGCTGCGGAGCTCGAGGCGGCAGCCGGAGGGAATGAGGAATGAAGCTGCAGCGGTACAGTAGCTGGTAAGTTGTTAACAAGGGGGTGCGCAGGGTTCAAATGCGGCGCAGACCTAAGACGGGTGTTCCAACCTTCTCTTTCTTCTTCTTCATAGGGTCCAAGTTTGTGGATGTGGAGTGCAGTGCTGCGGCATCGGGATCAAGATCACTGGATATCTGGAGATGAGTCTGCAGATGAAGCGATGAAGCACCGGTTTCCTGGAGGTGAGTATGCAGGAGAATGCCTGGTTTCAAAGGTAAGTAAACTGGTCCAAGTGGCGGTAAGCGTCACGTTGCACGCGAGTGCACAGTAACGTGAAGCACCGACCTTAAGAATGGAGCAGCTTATATAGCTGAGCTTCTGAAGCCACGGCCACCAGGATCAGCCGCCTGCCACACCCTGACACACCCAATGAGTCAGCACATGAAGACCAGGCCTAGGGAGCCACACCCGATGAGTCAGCACATGAGGATGTTCTCTGGAATAAAGGCTTTCAGCTCCTGGAAAGTTCTTGTAAAATAAAAGCACTCCTGCACTGAAATAAAGTAAAAGCACTCCTGCACTGAAATAAAGTGTTCCTGCTCACATCTCTATATTAGCCTGGCGCCAAAGGTGCCAGGATTGAGTCCAGTCAGGGCCACTGGGTTTATGGGTCCCAAAGGGACATAAGGCAGTCAAGTGACCCATTGCCCCATCACTAGATGGTGTGGTTTTTGTGTTCTGGGGCCTGTGACCATGACAGCATTTCCCCTCAAGGCCCCTCTCATGGGTGGTTTCCCTCGGCCCTGGTTTAGTGGGTTTATTGCAGTGGAACTGCCTGATTAATCGTGGAGCATGGACATGCTCACTGGGTTCCCAGGTCCGGTCTTGAGGTCCATAACCTTTCCAGTCTATAAGGTAGTATAACTTGGACCAGACCATCTTAGAGTCTAGGATCCTTTTAACTTCGTATTCTGGTTCTCCTTCAACTATTCCAGGATCCAGTGGAGTATCGATCCACGTTCCTGGTCTCAATGGTGTTAGGAGGGAGACATGAAACACCGGGTGGATCCGCATGTGGGCCGGTAATTCTAATTTCATGGCCGCAGGGTTGATCACAGCCTTGATAGTGTAGGGTCCCAGATATCTTGGATGGAACGCCTGTGGTCCTTTCAGAGGGATGTTTTTGGATGCTAACCAAACCTTGTCTCCGACTTGGTAGTTGGGAGCTTCCCTTTGGTGTCGATCCGCAAACTGCTTCTATTTCTCTTTGGCTCTGGCAAGATGCTCTGCTGCTTCCTTAAAACCTGGGTGATGGTTTTGTGTAAGTTTGTTACAACAGGCATTTCTAATGATTCGAGTGGGTCAAAAATGGATGTCTGTGGATGTCGACCGTACACTATGTAGAAGGGCTTTGTCCCGTATTGGTGTGAAAGGAGTTGTTATATGCGTATTCTGCTAACCAAAGTATGTTCTTCCAGGTATCCTCGGTTTGTTGCAGCATACACCTTATGTATTGCTCGAGGGTCTGGTTAGTCCGTTCGGTCTGTTTGTCAGTTTGGGGTAGATGGCTTGTAGATAACCGGAGGCCGATTTTGGCACTTTTACAACACCTTTTCCAGAATGCAGAGACAAACTGAGTTCCTCGGTCTGATATCAATATTGATGGGAACCCGTGTAGCCAGACGATCTGTTCCAAAAACATGGTAGCCAGAGTAGAAGCAGTTGGGAGACCTTTCAGGGGAATATAGTGGGCCATTTTGGAAAACAGATCTACAACGACTAAGATGGTATTGTATCCATTACAGGAGGGAGGGTCTGTAATAAAATCTACTGATAGCGTATGCCAAGGTGCTGGGGGTACTTCTAAAGGATGTAGCAGACCTGCAGGACTTTGTTTTTGGGACTTGTGTTGTGCACAGGTGCCACAGGTTGCGATGAACTGGACAATGTCCTTTCGCCAAGTTGGCCACCAGTAATTTTTCTTTATTTTAGCTTGGGTTTTGGCTATTCCCGGATGCCCTTCTACTAATGAATCATGATAGTTTGCGATGATTTTATTCTGTAATTTCTTATCCGGGATGTACACTCGTCCTTGGTAGTATGGTAGGTTGTCCACGATCGTATACCGGTCTCCCTTCCCTAGCCATTCCTGTTGTGCTGGTGGACCATTCAAGTGTTGCAGGTCAGATTTTAAGTTGTCTAGAGTGGTGGTTGCGGCAATCATTCCTTGGATTCGTCCTTCAGGGATGATGGCCACGGTGTCTGGTGTAGTGAATGCCTCGTCTCCCTCACTCATGCGAGACAGGGTGTCCGCTTTTCCATTGCGTACTCCGGGTCTATAGGTGATGACAAAGTTGTATTCCGCAAAGAAGAGAGCCCAGCGGAGTTGGCGTGATGATTGCGCTTTAGCGGTCTTCAGATATTGTAGATTGCGATGATCCATGACGACAGTGACTGTATGTTTAGCTCCAAGAAGATAATGTCTCCAGGCTTTGAACGCTGCCTTAATTGCTAGAAGTTCTTTATCTGTGATTTCATAATTCAATTCAGGGGCTGAAAACTTGTGAGACCAGAATGCCAAGGGATGCAATTGACCTGTTTCAAGGTCTTGTTGTGACAGGACTGCTCCCATTGCTATGTTGGAAGCATCAGTTTTTGACCACGTATGGTAGTTCTGGTCGAGGATGCTGTAGAATTGGTGCTGTGGTAAATGCTTGTTTTAGCTCCTGGAAGGCTTTCTCTGGCTCTGCAACCGATTAAATTGTTTAATTTTCCGTAGTAAAGAGGTGATTGGGTGGACGATCTGGGAGAACCCGAGAATGAACTGTCGATAACAGTTGGCGAACCCGAGTACACTCTGTACTCCCTTTATGGATGTCAGCGAGGGCAAGTTAAGGATAGCGGCTACTTTGCGCGTGTCCATGCGAAAGCCCCGTGGTGTGAGAATAAAGCCGAGGAATTCTACCTCTGTCACATGAAAGAAGCATTTCTCCAATTTGGCATAAAGCCGGTGTTGCTGCAGTTTCTCCAAAACTGCCCGGACATGGTTGACGTGGTCCTCCTTGGTGGTCGAATAGATAAGAATGTCATCAATATAGACAAGAGCGCAGACGTCCAACAGTTTGCGGAGCATGTAATTCATGAAAAATTGGAACGCCACCGGGGCATTAAATAGTCCAAAGGGCATAACCTGATATTCATAAAGGCCATATTTCGTGCAAAAGGCTGTCTCCCACTTGTCTCTTTTTTGACTCTTACTAGATGGTAGGCCCCTCGTAAGTCTAATTTTGTATATATCTGAGCATTTTTGACTTGATCTAAGAGCTCGGGGATAAGCGGTAACGGGTACCGTTTTTTACTGTGATCTGGTTAGTGCTCTGTAGTCAATGCAAGTTCTCAGGTCTCCCTCCTTTTTAGACACAAAAAAAGAGGCGAGGATGCAGGGGACTAGGACGGATGAATGAAGCCATTTGCCAGTTACTGATCGAGGTAGGTTTTTAGATGCTAGTTTTCCTGTTCTGTTAGGTCGTAAATCCGGCTGCAGGGAACTTGAGCTCCAGGTACCAGATCAATTTGGCAGTCATATGGTATGTGCAGCGGTAGGATGTTTGCTTGCTCTTTTTGAAAGACATCTTGGTAATCCAGGTATTTAGGTGGTAGTGAACTGGTGAGGCCCAGTATGGTTTCTTTCTTCAACGAACCTGGGTTGGTAAGACCTTTTAATGAGAATCCCTTGCTATAACAGGTGTCGGCACAGTCTTGGGGAAAGGTCAGAACTCGTTTCCGCCAGTCAATTCTGGAATCGTGGGTCTGCAGCCAGGGCATTCCCAATATCATCTAGAACTGAGGAGCGCTGATGCGATCGAAGGTGATGTCCTCTTGGTGACCGTCCTGACACAGAAGCGTGACCTTCTCGGTGTAATGCGTCACTGGGCCGGATGATAGCTGAGATCCATCAACTGCTGTGATGTTTTCCGAAACCTTCTTCTGTCGGAGAAGAAGGCCTATCCGGTAGCCAGATCTTGGTCCAAGTAATTTCCCATAGCCACACTGTTAATGTATGCCTCCAAGGCATGTATTTTTGACGGTTGCTTGTGGTTTACCAGGAGCACAGGGATGACTAGATGTGAGGTCTGTATAGGTTCTTTTTCACCGCTCGACAAGTGGACCCGTACACTTGCCAGGCGTTGGAGTTTCCCCGAGTCCTGTTCTTCTTCTTCACCCTCGTCAGTTGCTCCAACTTTATTCCTGGGTGGTTTCACCGGGCATTCTCGGAGATAGTGACCTGCCTTACCACAGTACAAACAAAGCTGCTGCTGTCTCCTTTTCTCCCTTTCTGCCTTGGTGAGTAGGCTCCGCAAGCCTCCAATTTGCATTGGCTCAGACTGATCGTGTGATTTGGTTTGATTCTCATGGGGTCGCACGTAGACCGACCGGCCCTCGGCCTTGGCCTGATCCATCTTACGATCCTGCAATCTGTGATCAAGCTGCACTGTCAGGTCGATGTATTCAGCACATCTTTCTGGGGGATTTACTACTTGGGCTAATACGTCCTCAAGTTCCCCTCGCAAGCCTCGGTAAAAGAGCGTAGTTCTTTTCTCCCCTGGCCAGTTAGTTTGTGCTATCAGATGATTGAAGGAAGTGATATATGTTAGTACGTCTTGATTACCCTGCCGTAGTGATAACAGTTCATTGTCCAGAGCCCGCCCTTGAGTATGCCGTGCAAATAGTTTCTCCATTTCACGCTGGAAACCTCTGAAGTCTCGAAGCAAAGAATCATCCTGTTTTACCAAGGGTATTGACCAGTCAGCTGCACTACCTCCCAAATATGAGAGTACAAATGCCACTCTCGTTTCATCTCTGGGGAATGCCCCAGGTCTGCACAAGAAATGTATGCAACATTGATTCATAAAGATTGCGTACTTATTTGGATTGCATGTGAAGCATTATGGAGAGGCCAGGGGAACCCCCTGAAAAAACCACCTGTACTGGCGTGGGCTGTGGAGGCGTGGCAGGAGGGGCATACCCCGGCTGTGGGACCTGGCCTGCCTGTGCCTGGAGCATTTGCCTTGCTAGTTCATCTGTACGTTTGCGGTTCACAATTAGATCCTTCATTAGGGCATTGGTTTCCGGTCTTGAGGCATGAACTTCAGCCCGTAACTCTCCCAGTAATCAGGCCAATTGGTCAGTTTCAGAAGTTTCCATAATGCCCAGGCAGAGATTCGAAGAGGCTTCATGTTCTGTTATGCTCACATGGTCTCTGCGGAGGCATTGGGGCACAGTTGCAGCACTCCCGGGGGTGAGGTTGCTCAGGTCCGACTTCGCCCTCTGCGCTTATGTGGTGACTGGTGGTAATAAGAGATGCTCCTCGGGTTGCTCCTGCATGGAGAATAGGGGGCATGAGTATGCCAGCTTGTGCGCCTGATCCCCTTCCAGACCCCTTCTCCCAAACTGTGGTACCCATTGGATGCGCTTTCCCTGGAAAGCTCACCTGTTGATTAGTTTTGGCGAGCACTCCGTCCTGCTGCTTCTGGCAGGGGCGCTTGTATGATCTGGACCGAGTTCCTTCACTGGTCCCTTGCACGTGATAGTCCAGTCCTGCTGCGACTAAGCCAATATACTTCAGGTAAGTGTTCCTGTTTGCCTTTGTCTTTCCTCATCTGTTTTTGTTGTATTGTAAAGTTTGTTGTCTTGTATTGCTGTCCGTTCCACTTTTGATGTTTGCTCTTTTGCTTTCTTCCCTTGCAGGCGATGTTGCCGGCCCGGCAGAAGCAGCAGAGCTCGAGGCCGCAGCCAGAGGGAATGAGGAATGTAGTTGCAGCGGTACAGTAGCTGGTAAATTGTTAACTAGGGGGCACGTGGGGTTCAAATGCGGCGTGGCCCTAGGACGGATGTTCTAACCATGTCTTTCTTCTTCTTCACAGGGTCCGAGTTCGTGGATGCGGAGTGCGGTGCTGCAGCGTCGGGATTAAGATCACTGGATGTCAGGAGATGAGTCTGCAGATGAAGCAATGAAGCACCAGTTTCCTGGAGGTGAGTATGCAGGAGAACGCCTGGTTTCAAAGGTGAGTAAACTGGTCCAAGCGGCGGTGAGCATCACGTTGCACGCGAGTGCACAGTAACAGGAAGCATCAACCTTAAGGATGGAGCAGCTTATATAGCTGAGCTTCTGAAGCCACGCCCACCAGGTTCAGCCTGTCTGCCACACCCTGCCACACCCGATGAGTCAGCACATGAAGACCAGGCCTAGGGAGCCACACCCAATGAGTCAGCACATGAGGATGTTCTCTGGAATAAACGCTTTCAGCTCCCGGAAAGTTCTTGTAAATTAAAATCACTCCTGCACTGAAATAAAGTGTTCCTGCTCACATCTCTATATGACTCTGGCGCCAAAGGCGCCAGGATTGCTTCCAGCCAGGACCATTGTGTTCATGGGTCCCAAAGGGACATAAGTGAGTCAAGTGACCCATTGCCCCCATCACTAGATGGTGTGGTTTTTGTGTTCTGGGGCCTGTGGCCATGACAGGGGGACAGACCATCCCCCTAGAATTAGATACAGCCATAGTATGAGGGAAAATGGCAATGCTCAAAGGAACAGATGATGAGGCTAGGCCACGGAGAACAGTAATCACCATTGGGGAAGGGTGCAGACTGACGACATGTTTAGAGATGATCCATCAGATGATGAAGTGGTATTTTTTATGAGCATTACATATTGGATCAGAATAGAGAAAAGGTGTCACGCCACTGCCACTTACCAGGATGAAGGGACGGGGTTGCCATGTCCGGTGGATCCCATCATGGAGTGTTTATCCCCATTACCGCCTATGGCGGCTGCGTTTTCTCGTGGCTGAGGGCATCCATAGTTGCGGGTCTGCGCATGCACAGGCAGCCGTGTCCTGCTTCCGCGCATGTGCAGTTTGCTTGGCATTGGAGCAACGCGGGCTTGCATTGAGAGCCTTGTTGTGGTTCCGGTCCCTTATCTGGGTCCTGCCTACAGGAACAAACCGTGTCTCAATGCGGTTTGTTTCCTGATCGCAATGCTACACTCTTTGGCTCTGTTCCTGCTTGTTCCTGCAGTTACCTGATCCTTGTCCCCTGCCTTCCTGGTTTCTGGTCTGGTTGGGCTCTCCTGGTTCCTGGTTTTGCCCCCTGGGGTAGGGGTTCCTTCCTTCCTCCTGTGGCTTCCCTGGCTTCCCTGGTGCTCTTCTGTTCTGTGTCCTCTTGCCTTGGATCTCTGTTCCTTGATCCTCCCTTGGCTTCCCTGGTACCCTTCTGTGTCCTCTTGCCTTGGTCTCTGTTCTTTAATACTCCCTAGCTCGCCATTGCCCTGTCTCTGGTCTCTGCTTGGGCACCTTGCTACCAAAGATTGTCGCCTACCATCTGAGTATCACAACACGCTTCCTAAGACCTGCATCAGACGTCGGAGTCCAGCGTACCACATCTATTGGACATCAGTTGGCCTTCCCTGCCATTGCTTGCACTGTCCTGACATCACACTAATCAGGGAAGTGTGGGAGTCAGTCCACTCCCGACCTAGTGTTTTCATTGGGTGGGTGTTGGACTGGTTCCTTGTTTTACCCTTTATTCACCTCAACATTCAAGACAGACTGGCTACCTCTCCACGTCCTTCAGCTGGAAGCTCAGGTACGCAGCGTCCATGGGATGCTTTTCTTAACAAAAGGGAGATCCCACAGCGTATGGCGATAATACAGAAGCATCCAGCATTTTTTGAAGAAGACTTGAAGAAAGTGCCAAACGTTTTGTGGACTAAAAGACCTTACGATTAAGTCCTACTAAAGAGAGTAGGGGCAGTTAAAGATAAGCTGAAACCAGGAGCAATTTTACCTCAAGTAAAACAATACCCCATATCTCGAGAGGCAGATGAGGGCATTTTTGAGACTATCGCCTCAATGATGGAGCAAGGTATTCGTGTACCGTCAGTCATCGTGTAATACCGCGGTGTGCCCATGGAAGAAATTAAAAGCAGGGTTGTTGAGATTCATACAAGACATGAGACTGATTAACCATATTGTAGAGGCAGAGTTTCCTTTAGTTCCTAATCCTGCGACGACATTATGCAGTATCCCAGTAGAAGTGTGATATTTCACAGTGATTGATCTGAAAAATGCAGTTTTCTCAAACCCGTTGCACAAAGATTCACTAGACTTCACTTCGTTTTCATTTCGTCAAATCCATCTGAAGCCCACGAGGCTGCCTCAAGGGTACTGTGAGTCTCCATCAATCTTTAATAGAGTCCTACAGATGGGCCTAGTCAATATTGATTTGAAAAGCATTGTGATACAGTACGTAGATGACATTTTGATTTGTAGCACAACAGAAGATGAGTTTAGACAAGACTCGATTCAATGAATTACTATTCTAGCAGACAAGGGATACAAGGTAGACAAGGAGCAGTCACTATATTGTTAAGAAGAAGTGTTGTACATAGGCCAGTTGATCTCACATGAGGGAAAGAAGGTAACACATGAAAGAGATGAAGCAATCATGAAAACTGCAAAACTGCACCCGGTGAAGCAGATGCAACAGTTTTTGGGATTATGTAATTAAGTGAGAGCATGGGTCTTTGGCTATAGTTCGTACACAAGACCCCTTTTGCAGGCTTTAAAGAAAGCACAGCTGAATAAGGAGAAAATAGAATGGACTGAAGAAATGGAGAGAGGATTTGAAGAATTGAAGAAAGCGATTTGTACAGCTCTTGTTTTAGGAATTCCCAATTATGCTGAGGAGGTTTTCTTATTTTCACACACCAATGGGACAGTTATGACAGCAATGCTTACACAGAGGACTGCATTAGGGTACTAACCTCTGGCATATTACAGTGGGATTATAAACCCGGTTGTGAAAGGGCATTTTCCTTGCATGATGCTTTTTGTGTAGCATGCTTTGTTTGCCTTTTTGGAGAAGCCTAAGGGTACATTGACATCTCAGAGAGCTTCTGAATATGAAGTGATTATATAAAATCCAGCGATTAAAATTGTCAGGTGTAAAATAGTGAATCCTAACACCTTTGTAGCAGAGCGAGTGGCAGAGGGAGAGCATGTTCATGACTGCGCAAACTATGAGGAGTTTTATGATGATATACGACGCATAAAGGAAAATGCGTTATCAGGAGGGGAGATTCTTTTTATTGATGGTTCTTTGAAAATTGATCAGACAAGTGGAGAAAGGCATTCTGGCACAGCTGTAGTGAAGCATAGAGCAAACAGTGAATTTGAGATTGTGGCAAGTGCAAGACTACTGTCTCACTTTTCAGCGCAAGCAGCAGAATTGGTAGCGCTTATTGTTGTGCTCGAGAAACATGAAGAACAGGAAGTGACAGTGTACAGTGATTCCACCTATGTGAAGTCCACCATACATGCAGGGTTAGCATGTTGGAAAAGGTGGGGCTACCTACGAGCAGATGGCACTCCAGTGCAGCACGCATCATTATTAGACAGGCTTAATAAGGCACTACAACTCCCAGTAGCCATAGCAACAGTTAAATGCTCAGTGGACACTAAGCAAACTGATTTTATTTCTTGCAGGAATGAAGCCGCAGATGCAGAAGCCAAAAGGGTTGCGTATTCACCAGATATTTCAAGTTGTGATACTCCAGATGTTAAGGAGAGTGTAGTTACTATTATGGTAGTGAAAAAAGGATTTAATCATTTACTGAGAGCCCAATTTATGGAGATTCAAGGCAGTGCAGAAAAAACAAATAAAGATAAGGGTAAACTTAACGGCAATGGAATTTGTCCCCAGAACAAGCTAGGGTACATGCTTCAAAACTAAGGAACCCCACTGCCTTTGTGTTATCTCTTCTTGTTTTGACCAAGAACACCTACTAGGCACAGTCACAAAACAAAGAAAAGACTGTGTGATTAACACCTACAAAATTAGAATGCAATCAATTTTTATTAATAAACATACAATAACATCATAAAACCACATAAAATCTAGTAAACATTACACATGATTCGAACAAAGTGACAAGTGCAAGTGCAAATCTTAATGTGCAAAGCTACATAGAGATTAAACCAATTTTTCTTTACAATCACAGACTCAAATGAGTCAAATAAAGTGCAATACTCTCAAACTGCGTTGGATAGTTAGCAGAGAACTCCTAATATTGATGGTTGCTCTCTCTCTTTGCTCTTGTTTAGAAATAACTGGGCAAATCCTTCTCACATTCAGGAAAAAGGTTCTTAACAGAATTAATATCTTATTCTAAGGCACTGTTCATCAGTCCAGCGACTGATTCGAGGCAGTGCACCACAGGAAGAGCAGGAATTATGGAAACAAAGGGGGTGTTCGTTATCCCTCACAGAAGCATTATGGCAACAAGACAGCACTGGAAAGCCAGTGATGCCAGTAGCATTGTTAAAGGTAGCACTTGAACAGCTGCAATACCCCATGCATGTAACTAGGGAAAGGAAGACTGCTTCTTACTAAACCTGTTTGAACACATTGCATTTTATGTAGTAAATTGCATTGTATGTCAAAGGTTTAGGATACACTGCGAACGATTAAAGGAATAATTCCTTGACCGAATGGTCCTTTTCAGCATTTACATATTGATTATGTTGACATGCTGCAAGTATGTAATGGATACAGGTATCTGATAGTGGTGGTGTGTCCCTTCTCCAGGTGGATCGAAGCAGGTCCTTGTACACACCCTGTTGCCACTTGTGCAGCAAGGATTTTAGTACGAGAAGTCCTTCCCAGATGGGGAGTGTGTGAGATGCTAAGATCCGATAATGGGTCGCATTTTGTTATTTAAGTATTTGAACAAATAGGATTGTTACTTAATATTAAGCACAAGTTTTCTTCTGCTTATCACCCGCAAGCGCACAGATTATGTGAGAGACTCAACGGTCTCCTAAAGGAAAGAGTCACCAAGCTCAAACTAACACTGAAAAAGGGTTGGCTATATTGCCTACCCCTAGTTCTATATGCCCTAAGGAATCAGCCTGTGTCTGACCACCACCTCACACCACACGAGTTAGTAACAGAAAGACGAATGAGAATGCCTTTAACTCCTCCATAGAGGAGTAGAAGTGATGCCCATAGCACTGTGAAAATGTTAGGAAATGAATTAAATGAATATTTGACATGTATGACTGCTAGTATCTCTGTCATTTCAGATCACCTCAAGCGTCAGGGTGGTCGGTCTCAGATCACAGATGAAAACAATTCAGCAAGCAGATTTTCTAGATTATTATCAGCACCTGAACTATTTGTTGGAGATACATTGCTGATCCGTAACTTTACTAGAAAGTGGCATGAGCCACGATTTGTTGGACCCTATGTTGTGGAGGACATTACTCCCTCAGCAGTAAAAATTCAAGGCAGGCAAGCTTGGATTCATCTCAATGACGTAAAGCTCTACACCGGTGAGACCGACGCACCCCCAACGATCAATTCAGAAGCAAGACAAGAAGAAGAATTTCAGGGTGGGCAGACTCAATCGATGACGAGGAAGAAGAATGATAAACCAGCGAATTGATTAGTAAATGCACATTTGCATGTATCCTGTGGTTCTCATTGGACACTCCTTAAAGATATTATAGCAGGCATGCAAATTCGTTTCTTGAGCCACAGAATTCTTTGAAAATGAACTTTAGAAAGTTGTTGATGCCTCATAATTATGCTTGAGTTGGATTTTGAATTTGGCTTTGACAACTGGAAGAGGGAACAGTATCTCGATTTGTTCCTAACTGAATACTTGTTCAATTGAGTTTCTGGGTATCCCCGAGAATAATGTGCATCTAATCATGCTTGCTATTCTTGTGTTTATTCTCTGAGCTTAGCCTGCACTTGTTATCAGAGATGTGGATATCCACACATTTTTACAGGATCCTAAACACGGCCCTATAGTAAGGAAGATGCTTATAGCAATCGTAGACGAGTTACTGCAAATACCGAATATATTGCAATTGCCGGAGTAGTGTTTTTTCCTTCCTTAAAGAGTATAAGCAAAAATGATTACTGTGTTGGTTTGCAATATTCAAATGCACAGTTAGGCTTTGTGTCCTTTTGGTCCTTATGATTCATCTTTTCTATTATTATGATCCAAAGGAGGCCGGAGTTCCCTTGATTCTCCCCACTCCAGGAACTAATGTTGAATTGCCCATTGACAAAGAGTCAAGGTCTCGAGTATTTTCCGCCCAGAGCAGAGATGCTTTAGAGTTATTTCCATGGGCTGCTAACATTTTAAGAGGAAGACACAGGAGAAGTGCAGAGGAAGATGATAATGAGATTAAGACATATTTAGACAGTACAGCACTTTTGGGTAATAACAAGTGATATCAGCACATGAAAAAAAAGTGATTTCACCAATGATATTTGTGATCTCATCTTTGATGTCCTGGGTGTTAGTCTTAGCAATGCACGTAGATGGCGCGAGTTATGGTTGCTTAGCTTACTATAATGGGGGAATGTGCAGTGGTGTTTGGTTGCACTGTGAAGTATAACATTCATTTAGTCAATAATCTCCAAAAAACAAAGTGTCTCCACTTTGTTAGAAAATGCGCTTCTCAGTTAGCCCCAATCTAGGTTGCTGTGTCTAAGTTCAATGCTCATGGTATCACAACGAGTCCCACCGCGAGTGCGCTGAATGCTGTACTCGCGGTTATAACGTTCTACAAGTCGCCGGGTAAGTTCAGACACTCCCAAATAACTTTAAATTGGAATGTTAGTTATACTCGGTGTAGGAGATTCCCTCTTAATTTATAACTACGATCTATTACAGATTTTGACACTTTGCTCGTACATGACGAGGCTATCCAGGCGTTCTTTGACTCAATTAAGGTATGCAGAGCTTGTAAGCTCGTAAAATTACTCACGTAAAAGTTAATACTACAGAACACTAATTGAATTGCTTTTTTCTCTTCTACAATTTCCCAAACGGCTGTGGCTCACAAATGGGTATGTGTTTTCATATATTGTACATGTATTTGAATGTACGTTGTGATCTTTGTGACTCAATTAAGATATGAAATTTCAGGTTGTGCTGTAATACTGCCCTGATGAAGGTTTTTTTACTGAAATGCATTGGCACTGACACCTGAGTATTATGGGCAATTTTGGATGGATGCTCTATGTGTTACCTATTAAGAAGATTTTCATTATTCAACATTACAGAAATGTGCATTAAACATTTTCTGTCTAAACCCATTGAATTAGTATTTTTGATACCATGAGCATTGAACTTAGACACAGCAACCTAGATTGGGGCTAACTGAGAAGCGCCTTTTCTAACAAAGTGGAGACACTTTGTTTTTTGGAGATTATTGGTTTGAATAGATCCCAGTGCTAAGGGGTCTTTTATAGACTGGCAGCTCCAGGCAAAAATATTTCAAATACCCACTTTTTTGAACGACAGAACCCTTCTCGCTACTTTCCAAATTACCAAGTGGTGCCCTCCTCGCTCTCTTCATTTGTTTGTTTCCTTACTTGACACAAAGAGGCGGAGCACACAGATTAAGTAGTCTCAATAAGAGAAAATAAAATAACAGTTGAAATAATAATTAGGATGTCTTATACAGACATCGAAGCCCTGACCACAAATCGGGCAGACACATTGGGCTTTTCATCAGAAGAAGCAAACGCCATATTAGATCTTATAAAAGACAGTGGCTTTGGAACTGGAAATAGTACACATCAAGATCCTAAACAACAGATCAAACAACTAGAGCACCTTATTCGTAAAGAAATAAATCGCAAATTACATGCAATAACCTTAGGAAGATACCACAAAAGTCAACGGATCCCAAGGGGATTACGCATCCAATTACGTCCTACATTATGTAAAGAGAGCAAGACTTTCGTAAAGAAATGGGAAGCCATACTCAACAAGTGCTCACTAGATCTGATATTACTGACCATACAGGAGTTGGCAAAGGATTTAGTCGGTCTCAACAAGGAAATTCAAGAGATTGAAGCAGCTTTAACAACAACCTACAACAGAGAAGAAGTTGATGCTATCTTGAAAGAAATTAATGAGAAATTGATGGAATATAAGTCAGAATTACAATCTAAAAAAATTTGTAAATTCAAAAGAGATACTTATGATTATCTCAAAGACGAAGTATACAATTGGATGGACAAATATGCTCCACCACTAAGGAAACCCAGACCCACTAATACTAGTGAGACTTCCAGCTCAGGCACAGATATCGAAAGTGAACCCACAAATCGAGAAGAGATCAGCACGGCAAGCACTTCAGGCTCCCTGAGAGCAGCCGCAGAAACACCACCTAGAAATACAGCTGTCTCTTTTTTAGACAAAGGAAGAAGAGAACACGAAGGGGGAAGAGAAAAACCAAAAGGGAAACCCAACACGAGATTACAACAAAAGAGAACATAGTGATGAATCTTTCTGCGAGGATAGTGACAAGAAAAGAAACAGAGACACTTCAAAAAGGTTTAAGCTTTGTCCCTACGTATGACAGTACACTGTTTGAGTCAAAAATAGAACTTTATAAACTCATTAGAAAGATGAAACTTAAAGTGTTTTTTAATGAGCTGGAAGACCAACAAGCTAAGGAAGAAACAGAGCTTCAAGAATTTAGAAGTAAAAGCACGTTCATTCCTCCTATAAGTGTACCATCCATCGAAATTTTCCAAAAACAGGTGATAAAAGATCTTGAAAAGCTCAAGTTTAAAGGACATTCACCGCGCAATATGAAACCTCATGAATTCAAATTGATACGAGATTTATATGGAGATCCGTCAATTACAATAAGAGCTGCAGATAAAGGAGGAGGTCTCGTTGTGTTAAACACAATAGAATATGAACAAGAGTGTGAAAGACAATTGAGCGACACTAATACTTATGCAAAATTGCCACATGACCCGACGCCAGAGATAAGAGACAACTTAAAAAGCTTGCTAGACAAGGCAGAGGAATTGGAGTGGATTAATCACCATACCAAAAAATGTTTGACTAACGCTCATCCCAGAATACCACATTTCTACACGCTGCCTAAAATACATAAAGATCCAGTTAGTCCCCCTGGGAGACCTATTGTGGCAGGAATGAACAGTATATTAAAACCTCTAGGTAAATATGTGGATTTCTTCTTGCAACCATTGATCCAGAGAACGAATACATACATTAAGGATTCTACCCATTTCTTGCAACTGTTGAATTCCACCACATTTGATGCCCACAATATCTGTTTTACAATTGATGTTAAAAGCCTATACACGTCGATCCCGCATGATTTAGGGGGTGAGGCTGTAGAGTGGATGTTACTTAATGCGGAAGAAATACCTGCCCAAAAGGAGTTCATAATGGTACTACTAGAATTCATTAGTAACAACTCTTACTTTCAATATAAGGATGATTACTATCTTCAAGTGGCTGGTACGGCTATGGAAGCCACTATGGCCCCCTCCTATGCAAATTCCTTCATGCACAAATTCGAATCAGAAAAAATACTACAAAATGAGCACTGGCATTCCAAATTGGGCCTCTGGATAAGATATATCGATGATATATTTGGAGTATGGAGAGACACAGAAGAAGAATTGCTCAATTTCTTTGAATACCTGAACAACATAGATATGCGAATTCAATTTACCCATGAATACTCGCTTAGCAACATCCATTTTTTAGATGTAGATATCAAGATCACCACCATGGGATATCAGACTAACATCTTTCGGAAACCAACAGACCGTAATAATCTACTTCAACGCCTTAGCTTCCATGAGCCGAGCCTCATAAAGAACCTCCCATACAGTCAAATGCTAAGGGTGAAAAAACTGGTAAGTGATCCAGAAGATTACCAGGAGGCCATCCAAGAGATGGGCAAAAAGTTTTTGGACAGAGGATATTCAAAGGAAGAAGTAAGCACTGCCCAATCTCGGGTAGCCACTCAGAAGAGGGAAGACCTATTGAAGGTCAACCCGAAACAAAAACAGGCTCCTCCTCTAGTCTTTGTGTCCAAATATTCACGCCAGAGTACCCGCATCAAGCGTATTATCAAGAAACATTGGAATACCCTTCTATGTGACCAACGAGTTGAACACTTGTTTGAAGAAATTCCCACATTTGCATACCAGCGGAGCCAGAATTTAAAGGATAGACTGGTTCAAACGAGACCAGCCTTCAAAAAGAAATTCACAACAAAGATTGGCACATTCCCGTGTTTGAATTGTAGTAATTGTGGTTACGTCATAAAAGGAGAGACAGTGAAGCATCCTTATACAGGGGAGACAATTAAACTCAAGAGCTTTGCCACATGTGATTCCCAAAATGTTATTTATGCCATTAAATGCCCATGCGGCCTATATTATGTGGGCCAAACATTGAGATCAGCTAAGACCAGATGGAACGAACATCGATCATGCATTAGGAACCACAATGTCATTTCAGCAGTATCAAGACATTGGGATGAAAAAAAACATAACTTAGCCCAGATCCGTTTTGTAATCCTGGAAGTGGTCTACAAAAGAGACATCCATGAGAATTTCCAAAGAAAAATGGACCCGAGAGAGACCTTTTGGATTGACCGGCTGAGCTCCCTCACTCCGAGGGGGCTCAATGAAGAAATTAACTATATGTGCTTCTTGTAAATAATTGGGACTAATTGAACAAACATATCCCCCAAATTCCTCTTGTGCCAGGGGCTTTGCACTCTACGCACTGTGTGTATGGATAAATTGTATTGCCTTTTTGTTACCAGTACTTTCATTACCAGTATTTTCCTGATGACTCGAAATGAGAATCGGAGCTTTTGAAAACAATGTGTGCTAGGTGTTCCAGTTCCAACCACGACTTCGGTTAGCTATCCGCCAGATTTGTAAAAAAAAGGGACACTACCATGCAAGCCATGTATGTATAGCATCACTATGTAATGGAATTTGTATCTCTAAACGTCGACATTTATACTAGAGCAAGTGCGCCTAATGTTAAGCTAATGATAAGCTATTACATTATGGGTTTTCGTAGTAACAGTTCCAAGGCATTTCACCATGGAGACATCCCCGCCCCCAAGGCTAACGCCGGGGGTGGGGCGTGAGGCGTACGTGCTCTCCCGTGACCACGACGCCTCGTACCGTCTCCATGGTTAAGCTTAAATACACAATGAGTCCCACCGCGAGTGCGCTGAATGCTGTACTCGCGGTTATAACGTTCTACAAGTCGCCGGGTAAGTTCAGACACTCCCAAATAACTTTAAATTGGAATGTTAGTTATACTCGGTGTAGGAGATTCCCTCTTAATCTATAACTACGATCTATTACAGATTTTCACACTTTGCTCGTACATGACGAGGCTATCCAGGCGTTCTTTGACTCAATTAAGGTATGCAGAGCTTGTAAGCTCGTAAAATTACTCACGTAAAAGTTAATACTACAGAACACTAATTGAATTGCTTTTTTCTCTTCTACAATTTCCCAAACGGCTGTGTCTCACAAATGGGTATGTGTTTTCATATATTATACAAGTATTTGAATGTACGCTGTGATCTTTGTGACTCAATTAAGATATGAAATTTCAGGTTGTGCTGTAATACTGCCCTGATGAAGGTTTTTTTACCGAAATGAATTGGCACTGACACCTGAGTATTATGGGCAATTTTGGATGGATGCTCTATGTGTTACCTATTAAGAAGATTTTCATTATTCAACATTACAGAAATGTGCATTAAACATTTTCTGTCTAAACCCATTGAATTAGTATTTTTGATACCATGAGCATTGAACTTAGACACAGCAACCTAGATTGGGGCTAACTGAGAAGCGCCTTTTCTAACAAAGTGGAGACACTTTGTTTTTTGGAGATTATTGGTTTGAATAGATCCCAGTGCTAAGGGGTCTTTTATAGACTGGCAGCTCCAGGCAAAAATATTTCAAATACCCACTTTTTTGAACGACAGAACCCTTCTCGCTACTTTCCAAATTACCAAGTGGTGCCCTCCTCGCTCTCTTCATTTGTAACATTCATTTAGTGACATTTATTTACTGAATGTACATATATATATGTATGGCAGGGAAGGAAAAGAAAGTGGCTAAACAAGTGATGTCGTCATTGATGTCATCATTGACATTTGAGATGACATCTTTCATGGTCTGGGTGTTAGTGTTAGCAGTGCACAGGGGCGGTGGCAGGGTTGGGGGCTTAGTTTACCATAACTGTCGAATTTCAGGGGTTTTTCGGTTTTAATTTGAAGCAAAAAGGGGAGGTGGAAAGTATTTTTGTAGTGAAGTGTACAGGTTTTTGTTAGGGCAACTTAACTAGAAGTTTTTTTTGTAGTGAATTTTACTGTTTTTTTGGGAGGGCAACTTAGCCATAACGTCCCCTCAACAAAGTTTTTTTTTGTAGGGAATTGTACAGGTTTTTGGAAGATGATTTTGAGAGATATGTAGTGTAATGTACGTACTTGACATACATTTAACATAGAACATACAGAACCCCCTCGCTATTGATATTTGAAAGGGACGGACTGAGCACCCGTTTGCGGACAGGGGCGGACATGGTCAAAATTACTCAAAGAGGCGGGGGGTAGCTGAAAATGTACTATTGTCTTACACAAAAAGTGTGCAATGTAGAAGAAGGACATAAAGATATTATAAGTAGTAATAAGTAAATATTGAAACCTGAAGCTGGGAAAAGAAAACGATACATTTAATAACCATGTAGAATGAAGAGGATGGCACCATAAAAATGAAAAAGGATGCCTCCAGCGTAATCACTTCACAGAAACTTGGCAACCTGGAACGACAGTGGACAGAGGCAGTAGGACGAAGGGAGATTACAGCAAAAGAGTGATTGTAGGTCCGTTTTTTTATATGGGTGTGTTTTTTTTTTGGTATGTGGTGCAGAAGTAATAATTTATTTCTGTTGTTTTGACTTAGAAATGGCTAGTACTTTGGAGTGGCTGGAGGAGTATTTCCCGCATGGGGAAATGTCTGAAGACAGTGACAATAATGGTACACATTGCTCTGCATATGGAAAATAGTGACCAGTATTTTATAGGCATTTAACTTATGTATTTTTTTTTCAACAGACCAGGAAAAAAAAGAGGAAAGGGCAACAAATGAGACAGAAGAAGACAGGATAAAAAGGATAGAGCAGAAAATGGACATATTGAACGAGAATTTTAAAAGTTTATGGGAGTTTGTGGAGGACTGTGTGAGAGGAAAAGTTTGTTACCATTGCCCCACCTGCACCTGCCCTGCTTCTCCATTCCCTAGTGACCCATCCCCAAACCTTCAAGAGGAAAATAGACGTTTTGACGAAATATCCATCCCTTCTTCCCCTCCCAAATCTTCTCCTCATAACCAGCCCGTGTTGAATCCTAATTCCCCCATATTTGTTTCAGTGTCCGCTTCGAATGATGTGTGTGTGTGTGTGTGTGTGTGTGTGTGTGTGTGTGTGTGTGTGTGTGTGTGTGTTTTAAATGTTTTTGTACAGTAGTTGTAGAGAAAGAGTTTGTGTGTAAAATATTTTTTTTAAAAGACGTAAAATGTTCGCTTAAAGCGCGCCTGTTCGACCTATGTGCAAGGAATGGAATGCGGGTGCTGTAAAGGCAGTACACCTACCCTTACTAATGTCAAGTAAGATGGAATTGATGTTTGACTGCACCATCTGTTGAAATTGTGCGTGCAGAAACAGAAAGGGGTGTCCAAAGGATATTAGACCTTGCTGTACCGCTTGGAAGCGAGATGATAAATGTATCAGTATATATACAGTATAGCTGTCCGTACGGGCACAGCCAAAATGGTGCCGTCCGTAGAACAGACGCGGTTGGCGGCAAGTTCATTGGCAAACAAAATGGAGTTGTCCTAGGACACTGGAACTGTCCGTACAGTGAACATAGCATGCGGGCACACACGCAGTACAAACGTAAGTATAGTGAACATCGCGCCTGTCCGTAAATGTCTGTCTCACTTGTGTCGCACTTTGAATTACTTTGAGAACCCGAACACTGTCCGCAGGACACTTGCGTGCATGCCCACGTTTAATTCTTTGCATTTGCTGTCCAGGGGACTTTCATTACTGGCGCGGATGTGTTGAGGATGTCATCATGTGACCGCACCCACGCTGAGCATGGGGACTAATTTGCGCGGATGGTGTACTTCCGCAACAGTACAAAATAATTTGTAGACTCAAGGCAAAGTATTGTAGAGTGTAAAAATGTTATCAGTAGGTGACCTCAGGACTTGCTGTGCAAAGTTTGTGTACCGCTGTGTAGGGATGAAGACGGTCATGAGTCACACCCCTCCACCCCTACAAATGGCCACACCCCCGAGCGCATCTTCATTGTCCTTCTAGCTATAGCAGATTGAGGTGTACTGCCTTTACTGCTGTAGTGACCAAAAGGAAAGAAATCGGTATGGCTTATATGGCTGCTGTTGGATCATTAGCCTCTGCACCACCCCCAAACCCGCCACCACCACCACCTCCCCAAGGGCCTGCAGAGAGATATATGGGTGAGGATGTAGAGAGTGAGGAAGAAGAGGAGGAAGAGAATGAAGTGGAGGAACTCCGCACTAGGAGCACTCGGCGGGAGTCGTGGGTGTGGCAGTTGTTTTCCGTTTATGGGAACATACCAAAAGCATGTGCAAACCTGGTGAAGTGTAACCAGTGCAAGGTGGTGCTGAGTCGCGGGACATTTGGTGCATACAGTTTTGGTACAACAACCATGAAGCGACACCTCATTTCGTTCCACACTGCGGACATTCACAAGGTGGTGCCATGTGAAGAGCGTAGTCGATTGAGTTCCTCCACAGCATCCTCTGTGTCCGATCCTCCCACCACAAGAGACACTCCTGTGGGGGAGCGCCTCCCTCCAGCTGCCTCACAAGCCATTTGTAATGCTGTTGACCCTTACCTTTCAAAGGTGACAGTAGTGTGCACGTGTTGTGACGCAGTACTCTGCAGGGGGGAGAGTTTTCGAAGTGCTTTTGCGGCTGCAATCACAGAGCAACAGAAGATCTGCTCCTTACCTAAATAAAACTCAGCCTAAATCTTTCACTGTTCATTTGCCCTTTCTTATCCCCGTGGCTGGTGTCCCTTCCTTACCCTCCTTTGGCCTTTTCTCCTAGTGTGCCATGTGCTGTTAAGCAATAAAGGTGAAAACAACAAAAATTACAGAAAAGGCTCTTTTCAGAGCTGCCTTTCTCAGTATAAAAATAGAACTATGAAGTAACGGTCGTAGACCCCCACGGAGTTCTGAAATAGTTTGCGGACAGTTTTAGGGAAAAAAGGGGAGGGTGCAAGCGGAGCAAACACAATGAAGTGTACGCTGGGAGTAAGTGGCGGCTCTGAAAAGAGCCTTTCGGTGGTGCATTGTGTGGCTCAAAAACTGTGGATTGGTGAAAATGGAATGTCAGATAGGTTAGTGTGATTGCAAAAGAGGTCGCAATGCATTTTGTACATTGCGAAGAAAAATCTGATTGCCAGCATATGTGAGGTGGACTCCATCTCTGCGGAAAATGAAAGTGCTGCAAAACAAAATGTTTTCATTGTGGAAAGAGGACATGCCAACATCTCTTAAAAATGCACACACAGCCTTATTCACATTGCGTCTCGCTTTCTCCATTTGTGGACCAAATGTGGAAGAACGCAGCCATATTTGTCTTTGGGCAATACAGGAAAAAAGTATTTGACAATTTTGAAACATGTCCATGAGCTTCGCGAGTCCTTCCTTCATTGCAAATTGCAAAGAAATTCCAGATGCATGGCCTAAACTGTTTCCTCTGCAATGAATGAGCAGTATATCTGGAGGACGCTCTGTCAGTAATGTAACACAGAGAGGTACCAAGTCCAGCCATCTCATGCCACGCACGCCATGCCAGTGCACTTCCACATGAGGAAATCCGAGATTTGTAGATAAACTGCAGCTTTCTGCATGCACCTTCAGCCAATGTATCCATGAGTCTCCCAAAATCCAGATAATCTGTTTTCGAGCATGGAAAGCCATGGCTGAGTGGTCTCCTGTGAGGGAGAAGACGGTCTTACTAAAGTAGGTCGGTCAGAACACAACTACTGAACTTTATGGACAAATCCCTAGCTCCGCTCATTCTCATTTACATACGTCTCCACCCCTGAATCTCCGTCGGTGATATGTGCTTGCTGCAAACTACCGCCATGTTCGCGGCCATGTAGAGGATCAGAGCGTGACGACGGTACATTAAAGTACTATTCCCCTTTTTCCCCTTTAAGGTAGGCTCTGAAAAGAGCCTTTTTTTTATTTTTGGCCAGATACCGTACAGACATCTGGTATTTTATGTATTTTTTTGTATTTTTTGTCCTTGCTTTACTCTTGCAAACATTAAAGAACCTTCTCTAAAGCAAGCCTTATGTTCCAAAAGAATTTCCCAAAGAACATAGCGCAACACCATCTCCTTCAAAGTAACCCGCATTGCTTGGAGCAATGTTATCGTGGCAGCAAAAAACATACAAGCTCGTAGCATGAATGCACGCATGCCGCGATTGATGATACACCTCCCGATACTTTGATCTGGACAGAAAAAACAGAATTGTTGCTCCATTGTACTCTAGGGAGTAAAGCAGAAAAAATGACTTTCGTTGTTGGGAAGATGGTCATGAGTGCTTCAACCAACTGTGCCAAATCTGCCAACAAAGAACGTGAAGTCACGTATCCCAAATGGCAAGCACCGTGGTGCAAAATTACCACATGAGGAGTGGTCATTGTACGCATGTCTCTACAAACTTGCAGAATTGCCGCAGCATTGGCATCAGTGTCTGCGCTCCACACCACCTCCATTCCTCTCACATCGAAATGGTGTGCCACATGCCTACTCTCGGCATAGTGTTGTAAGCCCTGCAGAAAAATGTCTCCAAGCATCAAAACCCTGACCCTCTCGACCTCTGCCATCTTCAGTGTGCGCACAAAAGAGTAATGTGAACATCTGATTGGCTGATGCCTACAGTCGCCTTTCCATGCAGGATTTGCTGCTGTAGAAACCCGTATGTGACACGCCCTACCAGCGGACAAGCGTTGCTTACGTGCGGAACTCTTACCCAGTCCTTCCACCCTTTCTACAGCGGTACCAAAGCGAGTCCCTCATTGGACACAACTAAGCAGTCGCACTATCATCCACCAATCACATTGAACATCGCAAATTTTAACTCCGTCATCAACATTGCGCACTTCAAAATTACTGTTGGTGATTCTGAATGGAAGTCGCATATCATTGCAAAGCACCTACTTGACAAGCTACTGTGCAAATATTACGAATTTCTACGTACAGCTCCATGCATGTGCACATGCATGGGTATAGAGAACAGATATGTATATTTTAATCAGAGAACATGTGGAACCCTTATGATTTAATTTAGACAAAATGATGCCGCTAAATCTCCATAGGGAATACATAACAACGTTTCCCCTTTAAAGTGCAAGATGTCCGATTTGTCATTCACAAATCGCACGACTGCTTACTGACGTCCGCATAACCTGTACATATCTTGCAAGCATGCCTATTTAGGGCAGAACTCAATTTTGTATGTGAAAATGTCGGAGTTGTGTACTCTGTACGGCCTACAGTAATGAAATTTGCAATGTGATCGTATGAGAATAGAAAGCGCTCCCGATTGCGGTGGTGACATTTCCTTCTGAGGGTCTCTCTATTTTTCGCCATTGTGCTTTTAATTTACAAGTAGAAAATGTTTCCCCATCTAGTACTATGCCCTATCGCTTACAAACCTCTCTCCTATGCATAATACACTTTGTAAACAACAAGGCATTTCCATACCCTTAAAAGTTTTAGCTATTTTGAAGGACTTTCAAGTACCATATTGCAAGTACCATGCAAAGACTGCACAGAGTGAAGTAAAATGTACATTTGCACTTGGTCGAAATATGAAAGTTGAATGCTCTGATGAAAGAAGCACAATTAATGTGTGCAGTATCATCACTGTTGCAAACACAAAGTAATTGAGTTTCTTTTTTTGAATCCCAGTGAAGACTATTCTCCTGAGAATCAACAGCATCTACAGTGCAGACGACATATCCGAAGAAACCTGCTCATCTTTCACAAAAAAGTAAGTACAGTACAACCTTTATATTGTAACTACTCCTGAAAGAGGCTGCGTGTGTTATCTGTTTTTTTTGGGCACCAAAGCAAGCATTGATTTGTAAAAAATTCTACCTACAAATATCCATTTATTGAACAAAGAATAACAGGCAAAATGGCTGACAAATCCCTGTGTGTTTGGTACTCAAATAACATATGTAATCCTTAGAAGGTTAGATTGTGAAAAGAAATTGCTGTAGCAAGTTTTTGGCATTTCGGTTATTAATAATGGTTCTCGTCACAAGTAGGCCACTTTGCACTCTCATCTGAAGCACATTGTAGTAGTATACAAACACTAAAGTAGCCTTACCAAATCATTGCAGGAGTTCAATGCACGTTGACACACCATGATGAAGAGCTTCCTCATCAGACTCATGCACACATGCACACTGCACACATACATTGGACAACAGACCAAAGTATATATTTTTTTGTCAACAGACACCAAAGAATGCCTACCAAAAAGCAACTCCGTAGGAAGGAACGCAGAAGTAGAGCAAATAAAAATAAAGGTACCCAATGTAAGCCTCTACCTGTTGTACAGTTTGTACAGAATGTTGGTACAAACCAGCTAATGCAGTTGGGTAACAAAATAAAGGAAGTCTCAACTACCGAAACTGTACCTCCACCATCAAAAAGTGTCACAAAACACAAAAATGTTGTCAAAAAAACGCCTACCAGTACAGCTAACAATGTTCCTAATAATCCTGACAGTGTAAGAAGAACCCATAGTAAAAAAGTATTTTAGCAAAAATGTTTCGCCACAGAGTCCTTCAGAATCTACTAAGAAGAGGACCGAAATCATCCTCACCCCTTAAAACCTACCGTAGAAAGTTAATCCTACAAGCTCTCGTGGACAGTGCAATCCTTCTCAAAAGGAAGTTGTTCATATTAGTGTTAAATAGGATGAAAGCACTAACAAAAGTAATTACCAAACTACAAAAGAAACTCAGCAATAAACGGAATGTGAACAAAAATAATTTCTTACATGTTTGTGGTGGTGAATGGAGTCACACAACAACCACAGAGCCATATTTTAATGAAGAAGCATACAAACAAGGGGGGCGTGGCTTGGACGCCATGTGAAAGGACGTGCCTGAACGGGAGCTCCCGCTGATCCGAACATTATCCGGCTGAATCCGCGCAACGGACGCTACGATGTGGCATAGACGGTGATGACTGTAAATGCGAAGCTCGGCTGCACATGTGGATGCATTCTCATACGGGATTGTGCAGCGCTTGTGTACTCAGGAACCGCGTGAAGTTTTTGGGCCGGAGCTTCGCCGGCAGACAAAATGGCTGCCGTCGCTTGATGTTGGGACAAAGGATCGGGGACCGGATCCTGGAGGCGATTCCCTCAGTTCACGTTCAGCGCGATCCAGCGAAAGCAAGCTTGACTGGAGGTAGCCGAAACTGTGTGGCGACGGGGGGACATAGTGCCCCCAGGCCTGGGGCCTAAGCGAGATCGAAGGGACGCTCCTGATCGAAGATATGACGAGCAAGCTCCTGAGGGCGAAGAATAAACAGCCCACGCTCGACGAATTTGCCAAGACATCGCCTGGCACCGAGGGGACCAGGAGCAAAGAGAAGGCCCAGCCCAAGGAGATGGCCGCAGGAGGAACGAATCAAGAGGTCCTGGCAGCGATCGCAGATCTGAAGACGACATGGGAGACCAAACTCCAACTTGCGGTGGCCGAACTGAAAACTGCGATGGAACTTCAGGTCGGGGCGGTACAGGAGGACGTGAACCTCCTGAGGCAAGATGTGCGAACCCTGGCCGAGCGCACAGAGACCCTGGAGAAGGAGATGGGCCCGACTGTGGCGGAATGCACCGCGCACAAACGAGAGATCCATGCCCTGGTGCAGAGGGTAGGCAACCTGGAAAGCAGGGCTGAAGAGGCAGAAGGTCGGGCCCGCAGAAACAACATCCGGATTGTGGGCCTACCGGAGGGAGCTGAGGGCCAGAATCCCACAGATTTTATTGAGACTTTGCTGCTGCAGGAGATCACCGGAGGTGCCCTAACGCAGGGATTTGCAGTGGAGAGGGCACATAGGGCCCTGATCAGAAGGCCACCGCCAGGTAATCCGCCCAGGCCCGTGATCGCCAAGATCCTCAACTACAAAGACCGGGAGAAGATTCTGGAACATTTTCGCAAAGGGGGCACCATACGGCGAGGGGAGGCAACCATCACTGCTTACCCCGACTACACTCTACAAGTGCAGCGCAGTCGGATGAACTTTGGGGCGGTCAAAAGGCGCCTGCGGACGGCCGGTTTCAAGTATATGTTACTCTACCCAGCCAAACTTAAGGTCTTCTTCAAGGCTAAGACGCTGTTTTTCGACACCCCTGAGGAGGCCATGGAATGGCTCGATGCGCAGAACTGCCCTCAGGAGCCTGATGAGCAGATGGCGGACGGAGCAGGGAGAGTTAAGTGAAACAGTGGGCCCGGCGGACTTTGAACATTTGGACTGGAATATAGTCTTTGCCACTTTGTGATGGGGATGTACTTTTTAACTGTTTCGAACATGGTCCGCGAGCGCGGATATAAATGTGTAGGGGGCATCCGAGGGCCGTTTTATTCGTACCCCAGTGTGTGGTTAGGTTAGTCACTGTGTGGGGTGTGACACCCTGTCGGGTTCTCTACGGGGGCTTCCGTAGAGAACCGAACACGGGGATGCCTGAGATCCAGGGATGGAGCTGGGCAGTTGGTTGGGTTAGGGGGGTGGGGGGTGTTAGTTGTTATGTGAGCCTGGGGAAGAAACTGAGAAGGGATGTAGTCGGGACTGGGGGGAGGCGATCAGACCAGAGGGGCAAGTGGGAGCTACGGATAAATCATGGGAGACCTTAAGGTATTAACATGGAATGTTAGAGGGTTGAATAGCTACCTGAAGCGTAATAAGGTCATGTTGTATTTGAAGAGGCAGAGGATAGACGTGGCCTTGCTACAGGAGACGCATTTGACACGGGATAAACTTGAAATGGTGCGGAGAAAATGGAGGGGGACAGTGGTTGGATCCACATTCTCTGCGTATGCCAGGGGTGTGCTGGTTTGGGTTGCACCACATGTCCCGTTCAAGCTCTTGGGGGAGCTTGTGGAGTCGGACGGGCGGCTGGCCATGGTTCGGGGGATTGTGGAAGGTAGAGTTGTCTGTATCATAAACACTTATGCGCCCAACCAGGACACAGCGACTTACTTCAAGACACTGTGCGCGAGACTCGGTGAAGGGATGGGGAGCACAGTAATCTGGGGTGGAGACTTTAATTGTGTGCTTAACCCCAGGGAGGACAGGTCGGATGACAAAATGGTTAGGCCCAGCCCAGCGGCCAAGGTGTTGCAGTCGCTGCTAGCGGATCTAGGCCTGGTAGACGTGTGGAGAGCGAGACACCCGGGTGGGAAGCAGTATTCGCACTATTCGGCTCCGCACCAACTGCACACGAGGCTCGACTACTTTTTTGCCACTCCAGACATTCTTACGGAGTGTGAACAGATTGACTACAGGGCGAGGGTCCTCTCGGACCACTCGCCCCTAATCATGCATTGGCGGCTGCGCCCCCCACGTGCACGGATTCCAACATGGCGCCTTCGGGCGGAAGCGCTACGGGATCCGGTATTCAAGGAGGACATGAGGGAGGAGATAGTCGCGTATTTTGAGTCGAACACAGGGAGTGTCAAATCGGCTGGTACTTTGTGGGAGGCTTTTAAGGTGGTGATGAGGGGAGTTGCTATCGCGAAGTCCAAGGGATTAATGGGCGGAATCCTGACCGACCTGCGAGAGGCCGAGATCGAGCTGGAAAAAGAATTGGAGAAGGGTGGGACCGATATGGAAGTAGTTACTGAGCTGCAGCAGCGGTGCTCTGGGCATTGGGACAGACTTTGTAACCTGAATTATACGAAGTACATTGAGAGGTTGCATGCGGGTGGGGACAAGACAGGCAGGCTCCTCGCTTGGCTATATAAGAGCGAAACCCCTAGGGCTCCAATCCGATCGGTCATCACCGAAGGGGGTGCGGAGATCGATACGCAAGAAGGGGTAAATGGGGCATTCGCAGAATACTACCAAACATTGTATGAAGATCGGGAAGGGGGGAGCCGAGAGGAGATAGATGAAGTACTCGGGGATATAGGCCTGCCCAGAATCAGCGATGAAGAGCGAGAGGAGATGGATGCTCCGATCACTCTGGAAGAGCTCAGAGAAATAGTGCGACAGCTGCCCACTTGCAAGGCCCCGGGGGCGGACGGGTTCCCCAGCGAGTTTTATAAGGCGTATGGGGAGGAGGTACTCCCACCCATGCTGGACATGTTTAATGAGGCGTTTGAGCTGGGACAGCTACCAGAATCACTCAGGGAAGCGGTCATAGTGCCACTCCCCAAGCACAATACACCGGGACACGGTTGCGGCTCCTATCGACCCTTGTCAATGCTGAACCAGGACAGCAAGATCCTAACAGCTGTCTTGGCGGCTAGAATGAGGAGAGTGATAGGCAAGCTGATTCACCCTGACCAGACGGGCTATGTCCCGGACAGGAACATTACCCACAACCATAGACGCCTACACAGAGTGGTCGAATGGGGATGTAACAAAGACGGCGAAATGGCGATAGTGGCGCTGGATGCGGTCAAGGCGTTCGACTCTGTTCGTTGGCCGTGGCTGTTGGCGGCACTGGATCACTTCGGAATGGGGCCAGGGTACAGGAGGTGGGCTGAATTATTATATAGCGCGCCTCTAGCCAGAGTTCGTACGGGGGCAGTAAGGTCGGATAGGTGGCAGTTAGGTAGAGGCACCAGGCAGGGATGTCCTTGGTCCCCAATGTTGTACATCCTGGCCCTTGAGCCCTTGGCAATTTACCTCCGGCAACAGTATGACCCGGTGGGCATAGAGGTGGGGGGGGAGAGCCATCTGATATCCCTGTATGCCGACGATATGCTGTTGTACCTCCAATACCCTGAAGAGAACTTGCAATATGTCTTGGAGGTGATGGAGAGGTTTGCTTGGCTTTCTGGTATAGCGGTCAACCCTCGGAAATCCACCCTGTTCCCGCTGGGCGGCTATGTGGGGATACCGGCTGAGAGGTTGCCAGTATTGCGAATCCCATGGGCGACAAGCACCTTTCGGTACCTTGGCATAGACGTATATCACACGACCGGGGAGGAACACAGGCACAATACTGTATTGGCAGTGGGGAGGATCGAGAAGTGCATGAGGTTTTGGGAGAAACTACCCTTAGCGATGATGGGCCGGGGTGCTATGCTTAAGATGGTCGTGCTACCTAGGCTGCTGCATTATTTCAATAACATTCCATACATGATACCCAAGGGGTTTTTTGCTAGACTACATAGGGTATGTAGAGATTTCTTATGGCAGGGCACGCGTAACAGGGTCGCATTGTGGAAATTGCAGAAGGCTTATGAGAAAGGCGGCGTGATGCTGCCGAACTTTGAGGCCTACTACGTGGCAGCGCAGCTGCAGTACGTGGCCAAGTGGCTTTCGGACGACGAAACCCCGGAACATAGACTGTTGGGAAAGGACTGCTCCCCCTTCTACCTGCGAGAGATTATTTGGGTATCCAGCACATGGATGAGGGGGCGTCCTAAGATGCTAGTGCTGGGCAGGAACATGTGGCGAAGAGCCTGCCGGATGATGGGGGATCCCCTGCCGTGCATGCCGCAGCTGCCGCTGGTGGCCTTGGCAGGGGAAGACGGACAGCTTAGGGCCATCCTGCGAACATACTGGGAGTCAGTGGGGCTGGTCACTTTGGGGGACATTTGGCAGGATGGGGCCTTGGCGGAGTTCGCAGATCTAGAGGCGGGGGCGGGGCTGCATGCGGGGCAATACATGACGTTCCACAGAGTGGTCAGGGAGGTCCGGAGCACTTGGCCCGAGACCGTATTGGCTGACGAGCCGGATGCGACGCTGGAGATTATGTATGACGCATCCGAGGGCGGGCATGAGGTCTCCAGGCTGTACGAGATGCTGATGGCAAAGGTTGGGAAGGATTTGGGGTACCTGAGGTTGGAATGGGAAACAGAGATGGGGGCCCCGATGGCGGATGGGCAGTGGGAGCGCGCCCTGGGGTACCACAAAAAAGTATCGAGGAATGCCAGGTTTAAACAGATACAACTATATATCACGCATAGGGCATACATGACCCCCCTGAGAATTTCCAGATTTCGAGACGCTGGGCGCCAGGCGTGTCCCAAGTGTAACACAGAGAACGCTGATATGATTCACATGTTCTGGGCCTGCCCTGTGATTGCAACCTACTGGAGTGAAGTGGCGCAGAAGCTGGCAGGGAGGGGCATTGTACTTAAGATAGATTCGGCCTGGGCCTGTTTGCTTGGAGGGTACCCCAGGGCGCGCAAGCTTCGGCACGTGGAGAAGCTTAAAGATTTGGCTTATACACTTGCCAAACGCAGAATAGCCATGGGATGGAAGAATTGTCAGAGGCCACGGGTGGAGGTATGGTGGCGGGACCTCCAGAAATGGGCTGCCGCCGAGACGACAGCATGGTGGGAGGCCAGCAGGGCGGGAGGGGAGGAAGAGGTGAGCTCCCTCACGGCATGGAAGGTGCTATTGGCTGAACTGTTTAGTACGGGGTCGACCTCGGCTGGATCTGAGAGCGACGGAACCCCACCACACGGAACGGACAATGATGGTGGACACCCTGCAGGCTCATAGGGGGGAGGGAAGGGGATTGTTAAGTTAATTCTGTCCTGTTTTTTCTTTCTTTTCTTTTTCATATCTGTTGTTTGGCCTTTGTTGTGGCTTGATGTGTTCTATTTATGTTCTGTTGCACTGTGTGGTCGTTATAAAATAAAATACATTTAAAAAAAAAAAAAAAAAGAAGCATACAAACAAAATCAAACAAACACAATTGCCATCCATAGCAGTGGACGAGATTATGAGAAAATCAATACTACCATTATGGAACAAGAAATACTGCTTACAAAATTATCCCCTGAAAACTCTGAATTACCTCTCGATTCAGCAGAACCACACTGTCCAGTATACAAATACCTGTGCACATCAATGTGTGCCATTCCAAACAAAGCTTTCAAATCTTTACGTCAGTTCCTCAATCAATATGTAAAAGGTAAAGATAAAAGTAAAATGAAAGTGCTGCAAAATATGGATATTTGTCCAGTGCGGAAAGACACAGGACTAAAAGGACATTCATTAGCCTGCATTTCTGGGCCTATTTGCAAAAGTACCTTCCATGATATCAAAAGAATATCAATACATCATTCCAATGTAAGAAATTTAGTGTATAAAATATACTATGCAAAAAGTCCAACTTCAGAATTAGGCAATTTAAATACCACTCTTCTGCATGGTACACCCAAATACTTACAAGAGGAAATTGACCGTATTCAGAAAAAGTATTTTGGAAGTGAGAGCCACTTACAAAATGCAACAGTTTCCTGAGAATGCCCTCAAGGGGCGCATGGAGGATGCTGTTGAAACCTTGCTCAAAGACTTACTGGGCAACCCGGCTTTGTCTCCTCACTTCACAGTGGAACGCGCCCACCGAGCTCTATCACCACGTCCCAAGCCGGGCGACATCCCAAGGCCCATCATCGCCAGGATTCTCAATTACCGGGACAGAGACCTCATCCTCCGCCTGTCGCGTGAGAAGGGAGACCTACGTCTTGAGTCCCACACTATTAGGATCTTCCCAGATTTCTCAATGGCTGTACAGCAGGAGAGGCGTCAGTTTAGTGGAGTCAAGAAGCTGCTTAGGGAACGCAGTGTCCCGTACGCCATCCTATTCCCAGCACGTCTCAAAATTACACACAATGGCAAGCTATACTTCTTCACTGTCCCGGACGAGGCAGTGAAATTCATCGATGCGCATATACCACTTCATAATCCGGTGGGAGATCTCGCCAACAACGCTTAATCAAGCGAGATATGGACTAGCGTAAACTGTCCCATTCAGTGTATCCGACATTTGGTATGTGTTAATAGCAATAGTGTACTACATATTCACTGATCCTGGCTCCCCCTGCGCCTGGCCGGGCTGCGGCTCAACCCGGGTATGATGGACATTACTCCCCTCTTGCTCGGTCTGACCAAGGACTCTAGATACCTCTTCAGGATCATCTCGCCTGCATTGACCAGCCAGCTATGGGGGCCTGTCATTGGGTCCGTCTACCGCAGAACTTGTTTTTGACAGCCCTCGCTGTCCTACACGACGCTTAAATAGCCGTCCACATGGCAACAGCACACCTCACTGCAATTGCAACGCTCATGTTCTTTTGGTTGTCACTGCTTTGGGCACTGTTAGGGGCTTGTCTCTGTTGGATCTTGCCCCCCGACCTCTACTCTTTAGGGGAGGTCAGTTTAATGGGTGACGCCTGCATCGAGGGAGGGGGCGAATCCACTGCAAGCTGGGGGTGGGCAGTGAGGGTGGGAGGGTAAGGTTGGGGTTTTGGGGCATATTACAGTAAATGGTGGGGGCGGATTGGAAGACCGCATGACATCGGGGCGCCCGTTCTGGAGAGGGCGTTGCCTTACAGCTGGGCCATGACAACAATGGTGGGATGTACACTAGACTTTTGGAATCATGGTGTATGCTGATGGACATGGGTGTATGGCTTGGTTGGTGGCGCACTCTGCGGCTCCATTGGGGGGCGGCCTCTGCTTGGTCTCGCACTATGATACTCGTGGTGGGATGTTACGTAGTTCATTGAAATGCCGGTGACGGTGATGTCTTGGAACGTGCGGGGCCTGAGCAATTACACCAAGGCTCGCAAAATCGTGGCATACGCCAGCAGACATGGCTGTAAAATCCTGCTCCTGCAGGATACACATTCAATGGGTCCTCTGTCCAAAAATATAGCGCCAACATGTGGCTCGCATAGATATTTCACCTCATATTCCACACGCGCCAGAGGGGTGCTGACACTGGTCCATAAGTCACTTAAATTTGTGTTACATAGGAGTTATGTGGACCCCGAGGGGAGATACATGGTGCTGTTTTGCGTTATAGCCAACAGGGATTATTTGGTGGTGAACACATATGGCCCTTATGTCGACTCTCCTGAATTTGTTGACCAGGTGGCATCCATCTTACTAGGGTATGTGGGGGTACAGATCATATGGGGTGGGGATATGAACTTCATACTTGAAACGACGTTGGATAGGCTCCTGTCAGGTGCAGCGCGAAGACTACTGACCCACAGTGTGACACTCGACGTACATGATGTGTGGAGTTCACTTTTTACTCCTCAGTACACGACAGCTCCTCCAGGATCGACATGTTCCTTGGGTCCGGCTCTGTACTGGGTAGGGTTGTGGAAATGCGGAAACTAGCACGGACTCTGTCCGATCATTCACCGATTCTAATGGCCCTGGAACTGGGAATACCTGCCCCCCCTATTAATACGTGGTTATTCAAATCGGCTGCTCTACGGGACATTGTGTTTAAGGCAGATTTCCTTGTCGATATTCAGTCCTATTTTGAGCACAATGGGTCGCAGTGTACCACCCTAGGGGTCAGTTGGGATGCTTTTAAAGCTTTCATCAGTGGAGCCTCCATGTCTAGAGAGTCCGGAGTCCTCAAAACTATAAGATCCACTCTGTCCTGCTCAGAAGCCAAACTCCGGGATCTAGAACGAGCTCACCCGGCATCCGTCGACCCTGGTGTCCTCTCCCAGATCAGTGAGGAGCTGAAAATCTTTAATGAACAAGCCACTAGGGAGGTGCAGTTCTTCAGCCGGCCACAGGCTGCGCGGAAATACGGTGAGGGAGACAGGCCCGGCAAAACCTTGGCCGCGCTGGCGAGGGGTGAGTGGGGCCAATCCCAAATTAACTCTGTTAAGGACAACCAAGGGATAATACAGTGGTCCGACCAGCGTATCCTCGAGGGCTTCACAAGCTTCTACTCTGAGCTATACTCTCAACCCCCTGAACATAGTGACTCTCAGATGCGGGAGTTCTTGGAGCAGATACCCACCACCATTATCTCCGATGCAATGAGAGACCAATTAGATTCCCCCATTTCATTAGATGAAGTAGTAGAAGCCATATCCAGTCTCCCAGACGGGCTCACGGCTGAATTTTATCAGGAACATGTAGCTATATTGGCCCCCGAATTACTCGGGGTTTGGAATGAGTCGCTCCGGGTAGGATCCCTTCCTCCAACACTGCGCGAGGCTGTAATTACGGTCCTTCTCTAGCCAGGTAAGCCTGGCGACGACTGTGGATCATATCGGCCCCTCTCACTTATGAACTTAGATACTAAAATCTTTGCTAAGGTGATCGCTACTCGCTTCTTACCCGTTATGTCATATATGGTGCACGATGACCAATCAGGCTTTGTGCCCGGGATATCCACGTCCCATAATATTAGACAGCTCATCAACGTCATGTCACAAATCAATCAGGATGCGGTTGCAGTCACCCTGGATGCTCAAAAGGCATTCGACATGGTGTCCTGGAGGTACATGTGGCTCATCCTCGAGACTATGGGGGTTGGGCCCAGAATTATTGCATACATCAAACTATTGTACACTTCCCCGGTTGCCAGGGTCCACGTCAACTCGCAAACGTCTGCTCTGTTCACTCTCTTCAGAGGTACCAGCCAGGGTTGCCCGTTCTCCCCGCCAGGGTTGCCCGTTCTCCCCGATCCTATTTGCCCCAGTCATCGAGCCCATGGCGGACTTCATAAGGGAGTGCCACTCTAACAAAGGGATACGGCTACAGGGTATCCCCGAAATTATTTCCCTCTACGTGGACGATGTCCTGCTGTTCGTCAGAGACCCAAATGTCTACCTGGACCCAATACTGCGGGACATCACCAGCATTGGCACATATTCTGGTTTTATCAATAATTATACTAAATCCGAGCTTTTCCCTCTCACTAGCTCCACAGTACAGCCGGCCACGGAATATCCGCTCTGTTGGTCCCCTGATGGGATTAAGTACCTTGGCATCCAGGTGTCTCTGACCAAAGACGCCCTCCTCGCTAATAACTACTTGGCCGCGGCAGAACAAGCAGGCACTAAGATAGAGCGTTGGCGCTCTCTCCCGCTATCACTAGCGGGGAGATTATCACTGGTAAAAATGATACTGCTCCCGAACGTACCTATATGGCCTGGCAGGAAGTACTTCGCAGATCTCCACAAGCTGTGCCCGCAGTTTATGTGGCACTCGGGTGCAGTGTGCAAAAAATGGCTTGGAAAGACACTCCCCTACGATAAAGGTGGATTCACTGCCCCCGACTTGATGAGGTACTGGATTGCAGCACAGGCGCAGTTCGCCTCCTACCGGTACCCCGGGCCCCCGGCTCGCCCCCATGTTAAATTGGAAACTCTCGCTGCATCAGGCACCAATATAATGTCTCTAATACTACACCGTCAATATGAACCTGACTCCCCATGGACCCGGTGTACATCACCATGCTGGCCTGGAGGAGGGTGTTCGCTGCAGAGACCAGGGATCACCCATACTACAAGTGGCTCCCTGCCTGGCGGTTCCCCGGGCTGGAACCCACAAACAACATGGCCCTGGCGCAACACTGGCAGGCCCTGGGATACCGAGCCCTAACTGACTTCTACCCGGACAGCCAATTCATAACACCACAGACGTGGAAACCGGGCCACTCAGGTTCGCCATTAGAACTTTTACAATATTATAGACTCCGTGCTGCCTTCCGCAGCGCTTGGCCCGAGTTCCCCAATGAACCTCCTGATTCCCCTAGGATTTCCTATATTGCCAACTCAGGGGGTGCCCGTGGTGTGGTGTCTTCCTTATACAAACTCCTCCTCGCTGGTGCTGCATCACAGGCAGCTAGGGCTCGGGACGACTGGCCATCCGAACTGGAGTTAGAATTTACTGACCAACTGTGGGGGAAAATGTGCTCCCACACTAACAGAGTCTCCCTGAACTTTCGATACCGCACCATCCAGTATAAGTTGCTGAACAGGCTATATTACACTCTGCGCAGGATCTCCAGGTTTGCCCACTCTGATCCACGCCCCTGCCCTCGCTGCGGTGCGGATGATGCGGGTCATTTACACATGGTTTGGGACTGCCCAGGGCTGACTGTATTCTGGGGTGAGATCCTAAAAACACTGTCAGAAATCTGTGATACTACTATTGACCCCGACCAGCTGGGAGTGCTGTTTGGGGCGTGGGGAACTGAGGGTGCCAGAGGGGCAGCCAAATTCCTAAATGTGGGCTGTATGCTAAGAAATGTGTTCTGCAGAACTGGAAGTCCTCTTCCCCTCCTACATTCTGGAAATGGTTGAACTTACTAACTTGGACACGGAACTGTGATGAGGAATACCTCAGCACCCTCCCTGTCTGCTCCCGGCCCAAAAACATCTGGACTGCTTTTAACAGCTATCTTAAAGGGCTGGACGCCCCTTCATCGGCTGACAACTCACCGTGATCTCCTCAGTTGTGTACCTTGGCCTTGATAGCCTGGTGGTGTCACACCCCACACACAGACTCTTTATTGCTTACCAGCTGTATGTTCCATTGTAATTTGTAGATTGTACATTGTGTCCCTTTCTCTTTGGTCGCTTTGATGTGTGTGTATGTCTTCCGCCTCTGCCAACAAAAAAAAAAATAAAACAAAAAAAAATGCAACAGTTTTAGAACATAGTAGCAACAATTCTGCACATAGCAACCTTCTATTACACACATACAGAAAAGAAATAGTAAAATTTAAAAGGTCATCGGCTGAAGTACCAAACCATGTGTGTGTGTGTTGCCGCAGAACGTTTTACAAAAGGAACACAAAAAATGTGGACATATCATACAAAGTAGAAGACAATGAAGACTGTAAATGGTTTGAATTAGCGTTGTACCTATAGGCTGAAAACAAATATGAACTAACTGAACGCCTAATATGTTGCAGTTACTGTACTGCAAAATTAGACAACAACCACACTCCTTCACGTGCTATTACAAATGATTTGGAAATGTTTCCATTACCAAAAATCCTGCAACAGCTCAATTTGTATGAGAGCATAATAATTCAAACAGTTCACCCATTTCAAGCAATTATACGCCTTCCTCCAAAAACAGCAAAATTACCTTCCTCTGAATTGGTGAAAAGCATTTGTGGCAAAGTAGTTTATCTGCCATTAGATCTAACGGAAAATGTACACACTCTAGGAGTGGAACGTTCAATAGAGCATTCTTTAATAGTCTTGGTAAATGGAGTACCAACAAAGGACAAAAAAAATTGCCAACAATTAGTGGACTTACACAAAGTTAGACATTGCAATATCTAAAAGACAATAATGAGTACTACAAGGAAATAAATATTGATGAAAGTTTAAGAGAAACAACTGAAATAATTTAAGAGCCATCAGAAATTGGAAAATTCGTTCTTCTGGATCCAGCTACAGTATCCACTCTTTTGGACCATTACACAATTCATCCATTGCATTCCAATGAAAGCATAGATGATGCACTAGAAACTTACCAAATGTGACAAACCAAAGGGCCACCAATGAATATTTGGGAAAAAAAAGTATAGAAGCATGTGCTTTTCCACTGCTATTTCCTACTGGCAAAGGTGGAAGATACGATGATAGACCCACTCAGATTGGGGCATCAGAATACCGCTCATTACAAATGTATTCGCAAGATCCCAGATTTAGACAAAATGTGGAATACATATTCCACCTACTCTATGAAAGTGAATTAGCAACACTATGTTATAGAGTTGCACACATTCTTAAATCGGGAACCCACTTTCAAAATATGTCAGCTATGCAGTTAATACAAAAAGTACAGGAAAAAGATGAGGTTTTACAATCAAGTATAACAAATTTGTTTGCAAACATGTGTGGTTCAAAGGAATACTGGTTCAGACGGCACGGAGACGTGCTTTGCATGATCAGAAACCTTGGACCACCAACTTGGTTTGTTACGCTAAGTTGTGCAGAATATGCATGGGAAGATTTACATGAGTTCCTACGCATAGCAAACAGCAACAAAAACAACATAGATATATTAACACCTGGAGAAATTTGCTCTCTAGATCCAGTTAATGTCTCAAGATATTTCCATCATCGTTTCATTGCCATGCTACACATTATTTGCAATAAAAGTGTTCCTCCCCTTGGAGAAGTGCAGCACTTCTTTTGGAGAAAAGAATATCAAGCGAGAGGAGCACCACATATTCACATGCTGTTATGGATCAAAGGTGCACCAAACTTTGGGCACGACAGTGATAGCACTGTTTTGCAGTTTATCCAAAAATATGTCACATGTGAAATCCCTTCACAACAGACACATAGTGAGCTGCATGGGCAGATTTTACAATTTCAAAGACACAAATGTGGCAAATATTGTCGCCGCAAATACAAAAACAGAGGTAAATACTACACCAAATGCTGCTTTGTTTTCCCTAGACCAGTTACAGAAACAGGTGAAGTAAACAGCTTCATGTCTTCAGTTCGACATAGTGCTAAAGGTAAATCACCTAAAAACATGTATTACATAAAAAAGAAGGGAAGAATCAAAATATATCAATGATTACAATGCAACCATTGCCCTCTTATGGAATGCAAACATAGTTGTGCAGTACATTGCATACAATTCAAATGCTGGTGCACGATATGTTACAGCCTACTTAACAAAAGCAGAAAAAACAGAGCTTCAAGACCTAGCATCAGACAAAACATTATCACAGAAATTGTACAGCCTAGGCATAAAAATGCTCTCACATAGAGAATGTGGGTCCTATGAAGCAGCAGATCGTTTAACCAGCACTGCTTTGTATGAATAATCAGACAACATAGTATGGCTTAGTCTTGGTCCTGCAGAATGTAGAAAAAGAGTGCTAAAATCATATGAGGACATAGAAACAATTGCCAGAAATGATCCCAACAGCCAAGACATTCTAAAAAACAATTTACTGGACACATACTATCCGAACAGGAGTACCACTCTGGAAAGCATGTTTCTATACCACATAGCTCAAAACTTTGCATACAAAAATAATGTAAAACCCGATGAAAGCAAACATAGTTATAGAGTGACCGATTGTGAAGGGAGCTTAGTGAAACTTACCAAACGAAGCTTAATTAATCATGTAAAATTGTCATTAAAAACTCCTCAACAGAAAGAACTATATTACATGTCTCTGTTACCACTTTTCAAACCATGGAGCAAAGAGGAAGACATACTAGATAATTATGACTGCTATGAAGATGCTTTCAAAGCAAATGAAAGCACTATCACCGATGTGAACTTTAAGCACTACAAAACAATGTTACACAATGAGCAGCAACAGGAAGAAGAACTTCAGGCCCAACTAGATAAGGACTCTTCTGACAGTAGTCAACCTTCTGTAACAGGAAGTCAAGAACCACTAGGACAACCACTAATAGCAAATGAGGCTGAATTAGCTATGGCAGAAGTAGAAAACACCATGTATCAGTATCAAGAAGATACAGAAGACTTAACTGTACAACAAGCAAAACTTAACAACGATCAGCGCACCATTTTTGAAGACGTAACAAAACAAATTGTACATGGTGTACAACACGAAAATAAAGAATGTACCTGACAAAATTACAAACCTATACTGCTGTACGTCAGTGCTGAAGCTGGATCAGGGAAAACATTCTTAATCAAAATCATCAGCAAGTTCCTTCAACAATTGACAAACAACAAACTGTCAGCTGTTGTAACGGCCCCCACAGGTTTTGCTGCCTACAACATAGGCGATGTGACTTTACACCGATTACTACTGCTTCCAGTAGAGCATCAAAATAAATTAGACTACTACAAACTTTCTGCAGATGCTGCAATGGAATTACGTAAAGTATTGAAACAAATGAAAATGCTACTAATAGATGAAGCGAGCATGGTCTCCAACCTAATGTTGGCTTTGATTCATCTCAGATTGCAAGAAGTACTTAAAAATAATAACTAAAAACTCTTTGCAGGGAAACACATTATCGTTTTCAGAGATCTTCTACAATTGACACCAGTGAAAGGTGAACCGATTTTTAAAACCTTAAGCCACAAACTCTGCCGGAAAACTGTTGGTAGCATAGGTAATGTTAACCTTTGGCAACATTTCCAATACAGAGAATTAACTGAAAACATGCGGCAATCTGCAGATCTCACTTATGCCAACATTTTAAAAAGTATTAGAGCTGGTGTATTATCGCAAGAAGCACAAGTTGTATTGAAAAACCGGCATATACATGCACTTTATGGCGATAATGCATGTGCAACTGACGTTATGGAACAAATAGCGCACAAAAATGTCAATTGTATGGCCTTAATGCCAACTCTTGCAAACTGTTTCAAATTCAATAAAACAATGTTAAAGAAAGAAATGCAACCAATAATAGAAATTAACGCCACAGACAAACTAGACGTACATGGTATGACAGTACCCATGTGTGAGCAAGCCACAACAAGACTAAATAGTTTAGAAAATTCAATCTCCAACTCAGCTGGGTTGGAAAAAATATTGAAATTATCCTTAAATTGTTGAGTAATGCTTAAACGTAACCTTGACGTAATGGATCACTGGGCACAGTTGTTGGCTTTCAATCATACCCACGTGATAGCAACATTCAGTTTGTAAATATTCGCTTTGATAAAGTTTCAGAAGTGAAAAGGATAGGGCGCTCAATTGCTCGATTCCTTCTCTTCAAAGACATGTATGTACGTAGAGAGCAATTTTCTCTAACTCTTGCATATGCAGTTACCATTCATAAATCCCAAGGTCTTACCCTTACCCTTGGATGCATGGCCGACGGCCATGCATCCAAGACTCTAGGCCCTGGCCACAACCATCGTAGCATGTGCCACCCATGGCGGCGTACTGATGAATTCAATAACCTTAGGAAAAAGTATAGCAATTACGGCATGCTGTCAATTTCTGTCAATGCTGTCAATTTCAATTTTCAATATTCCCTAACGCCAGGGGCCAGGATCTCTGCCCTTTCAACTCCAGGATCTCTCACTATCAGAAGTTGGAGACGCCCTCAGCCGCATTACACTGATTCTAAACATGTATGGTACATTGGCCATGTACAGCACCATGATACCTATCAGCTTAACTGAACTGTTTTGGTGAGTAATGCTTAACTACATAAGACGGCTAAGTTCTCTTAAGAAATAACTGAAGCGATACACCTACATTTGTAATTGTTGATTTTCTAACAACAAAAGCGGTAACAATCACCAGCTGCGCAAATTCTGAGATTTTCTAACGTTAAACAAATTGTACGCATTTCTTAATGTGTGATTGGAGCTCTCTCACTTACTGAACAGCTATCATTCTATAGTACTCAAGAAGCAAGTACAGTAGACACGAATACATGTTTACTCATACACAGCAATGCCCTCAACACCACAGATCCTTCTTGGTATCATGCGCCCCCCCCGACCATGTGGTAGTCTTTTTCTACTAACTGGTCCAACTTGCAGAGTTATCTATATGTCTGTAGCCATTTCTAGCCCAAATGTGATTACCGAATTTAGGTGAACCCCTTGCCTACTTGCATCTACTTGCACATGCCATTTTTAGCCTAAATGTGATTACTGCTCTTAGGTGAACCCCTTGCCTACTTGCATCTACTTGCACATGCCATTTTTAGCCTAAATGTGATTACTGTTCTTAGGTGAACACCTTGCCTACTTGCATCTACTTGCACATGCCATTTGTAGCCTAAATGTGATTACTGTTCTTAGGTGAACCCCTTGCCTACTTGCATCTACTTGCACATGTCATTTTAATCCTAAATGTGATTACTGTTCTTCTGTGAACTACTTGCCTACTTGCATCTACTTGCACATGCCACCTCTAGCCCAAATGTGATTACTGTTCTTAGGTGAACCCCTTGCCTACTTGCATCTACTTGCACATGCCATTTTTAGCCTAAATGTGATTACTGCTCTTAGGTGAACCCCTTGCCTACTTGCATCTACTTGCACATGCCATTTTTAGCCTAAATGTGATTACTGTTCTTAGGTGAACCCCTTGCCTACTTGCATCTACTTGCACATGCCATTTTTAGCCTAAATGTGATTACTGTTCCTAGGTGAACCCCTTGCCTACTTGCATCTACTTGCACATGTCATTTTAATCCTAAATGTGATTACTGTTCTTAGGTGAACTACTTGCCTACTTGCATCTACTTGCACATGCCACCTCTAGCCCAAATGTGATTACTGTTCTTAGGTGAACCCCTTGCCTACTTGCATCTACTTGCACATGTCATTTTAATCCTAAATGTGATTACTGTTCTTAGGTGAACTACTTGCCTACTTGCATCTACTTGCACATGCCACCTTTAGCCCAAATGTGATTACTGTTCTTAGGTGAACCCCTTGCCTACTTGCATCTATTTGCACATGCCTTTCTTAGCCTGAGTTGCGAACTCAGGTAACCCTAAACCCCCTGTCTATTTACACATGCCAAACCGTACAATGTACTTCAGCAAGAGCCAAACAGCCACCCTACTGTATCTCCTCATACATATATTACACCTTACCATCTTCATTGCCACCATAACCATGTACCCTGCAGAAAATGCACCCTGTCCAACCCTAGAAAGAAACACTAGACTACGAGCCAGACTACCCCGTCTCTACGAGCCCATCTACCACAACAAGAGACCCACCCTGCAACACACCAAAATCCACCCGAGCCACATCACACCCTGCTACAACTCCACCCAACCCAAACTCATCCCTATAACAATCCAGGATACACCCAACACTACCACTATATCCGGAGCTTTGATCAACGCCAGATCGATAATGGCCCACGCCACAGAAATAGCAGACACCTTATCCTCAAACAACCTCGACCTCCTAGCTATCACTGAATCATGGCTGCACGAAGCAGCAGGCCCAGCACTCCCAATAGCCATTCCAGAAAATTACCAAATAATCAGAATGGACAGGCCCAACAACAGAGGAGGCGGCCTAGCCATCATAGCTAAAACAAACCTCAAGCTAAGACCACTGCCTCAAGCACCTCTCAAATCCTGCGAACTCCTAGTAGCCAAACTACCCATGTCCAACTGTCGCACCTTAACCATCCTTCTAATATATAGGCCACCCGGCCCCATTGGCTCATTCGAAGCAGACCTATCCAGCCTCCTAGCCAACAACATAAAAGACACCACCCAAATATTATTGCTAGGCGACTTGAATCTAGGACTAAACGACCCTGACGACAAATCAGCACAAGCTATAGCCAACATGCTAGATGAACACGGCCTAATCCAAAGAGTGCTCACCCCCACCCATAATAAAGGTAGGACCTTGGACTGGATCGCCACTCTAAACTGCGACACCGTCATTACCAAAACCACTCCCCAGCACTGGACAGACCATCACCTCATTGACTTCACCTTATCTCTCAATAAAGAAGTCAACAAAAGAAAAATCATGGCACCACCACTACCCACTAGAGCAAAAAAAAACATAACCCCTGACAACCTCCTACCACTACTACTGCCAACCCTCAATGCTCTCCCCGATAATCTAAAACCAGAACGCCTAGTAGAAAACTATAACAATACCATAAAAAAAGGACTAGACATCATTGCCCCTCTAAAACTGCAAAAAAGCAAACAGCAAGCCCACCTGAACACCTGGTTCACCCCACATCTGAAAGAACTTAGACTGCACAAAAGAAAACTTGAAAGCCAATGGCGCAACTCCCCTACAGAAGAGAACAAATCACAACTCAAACTTTATGCAAACAACTACAAAAAAGAAATTCTACTCACCAAAAAGAAACTATTCAATGAAAGAATCGAAAAATCGAGCTCCAACACCAGAGAACTATTTGCTATACTGAGGGAACTAGAATCCCCTATACCCCCACCAGACAATATAATTAAAGATAAAGTATGGTGCACCAGCGTCCAAAACGCCCTAACTAATAAAATCAAAACTCTCCAAACCAAAATCGCTCTGAAAAAAGACTCTCTCACCACCAATGAAGCATCTCCCAGCAACCACGACAAAACAGCCAACCGTCCAGGCCAGAATCTCTTCAGATTTACCAAAATATCTATCCCAGAAACAGAAAAAGTTATAGCCTCACTTAAACCATCTAACTGCAAAGGCGACAACTGCCCTCCCCAGATAATCAAGGATGCTGCTAGGGATCTAGCCCCCTTTATAACCAAGCTGATCAACGCATCCTTCTCCTCCAACACCATACCAAGTAACCTCAAAGAATCTTGGGTCCTGCCTCTCCTCAAGAAGCAAACCCTAGACCCCGCTATTCCCACCAATTACAGGCCCATCACCACGGTGCCATTCCTGTTAAAGATAATAGATAGAGTAGCATACCTGCAGATTCAGCAATATCTTGAAACTCACAAACTACTAGGCACCCACCAAGCAGGCTTCAGACCGAAGCACGGCACCCAAACAGCCTTAATCGATCTTAAAACCCAGATCAATGAGATTAACGACAAAGGGAACACTGCCATGTTACTACTCCTCGATCTGTCGGCAGCATTTGACCTGGTAGATCACGCAGTCCTGTGCGAACACCTGGCCTCAGCAGCCCACTTCTCGAAAGAGGCCATAGCCTGGATCCAATCATTCTTGGACAACCGAACTATGAGGGTCTTCTCCACCCTAGCCTCAGCAGACTCCATTAAAATAACCTGTGGGGTGCCCCAAGGCTCCTGCATCTCTCCCACCCTCTACAACATCTTTACCAAGCCCCTATTTGACAAGTTGGACAGACTGGGTGTCTCATATACCAATTATGCAGATGACACCCAGATCCTCATACCCCTTTCAGGCAACTACGCTTCAGATACGGCCTTGGTAAACAAAATATATCTCATCATTCAGGCATGGATGGCCACACACGGTCTATGTCTAAATGATGAGAAAACCGAAATCCTGCTCCTCGGATCCAATACCAATCTCAAAAAACTCAGTTCCAACTATAAGGCCTTCAACATTGATGGCAACACCATCACAGTGGCCAAAACAGTGAAAACACTAGGCTTTCACCTTGATGCAACCATGTCACTAAAAAAACAAGTTAACTCACTAGCATCCTCCACCGCCTACACATGCAAGCTAATTAGGGCAAGTAGAGCCTTCCTCACCCAAGCTAGCTGCATCATCATAGCCAACGCCCTAATACTATCCAGACTGGACTATTGCAACGCCATGTACCTAGGAACCAACAAATGCATAACCAACAAACTACAGACACTACAAAACAACGCTCTCAGAACAGCCCTCAACCTACCCTCCAAGGAACACATCTCCAACAAAAGGAGAGAACACAAATGGCTTAAAATCCACGACCGCATCTCCCTCAAAACGGCATCACTCACCTACAAATGTTTAAACAACGCAGCCCCCCCCTATCTCGCATCCAGAATAAAGAAAAAAACGTCCACCCGCCCCACCAGATCGATTAATTCCTACTGCCTGCAGGTACCCAATTTCAGACAAAAGAAAACCGGCGGCAGCAGCTTCCCTGTCTTGGCAGCCCAACACTGGAACGCCCTCCCACTCTACATTAGGACAGACCAATCCTACTATAGCTTCAGGCGAAACACCCTCACTTGGCTGCGGGCCAATGATCCTCACGACTAACCCTGCCATCTAATCTGATCATGCCAGTGCTATAACCTGACTACCATGCACAGCCTTAAATATGTAAATATGTAAATGCAACCGAACTGCCCCCATGCACAGCACTAATTATGTAAATTTGTAAGCTTTCGCTCAATTATATGTATATATGCACATCCCACACAATGTAACTGTAAATGTAATGCTCCTTTTCTCATGCCTATCTTATTCTGTAACCAAGTTTTTATGTAATCCTATCTTCCTGACCTCTGTTGCGCCCTGTTACCTCTGGGTTTTGCGCGCTATACTAAATAAACAAACAAACAAATAAACAAACAAACAAAACCACACGTGTCCTTACAACAGTAACAACTTAGGAAAAAGTATAGCAATTACGGCATAGTGTCAATTTCAATATTCCCTAACACCACACATGTCCTTACAACTGTAACAACTTCCCCGTGCACTGCACGGGCTGAAATACTGGCCTTATTGGACCCCTCATTTTCTGTGCGTACAAGGAGGCCATAGAACATACGTCATTAAGAAGGTATTAGTATATTATTGGGTGCATGGCCTTCAGCCATGCAAGAATGCACGGTCTCCCCACGACCACCTCAGTGATGTGTGGTAGTGGGGGTTATTCTATAGGTGTGTTATCCTTCAGTGTTTCTGCCCAGAGGCTTCACTCCTAGCTGTATGTCTGTAGATCTTACATGGGATCGGTGTGCAGTGGCCTCCACATCTAGTACTTATGACTTTGTTCTTGGGTGCATGGGCATTGGCCATGCACCCAAGACTGCACGCACTCCCCACAACTTGACAATCAAACCACAACACTACGGGTGTATGCATGGGTGGCACATGCGGCGGTGGTTGTGGCCAGGGCCTACAGTCTTGGAAGTAAGGCCTTCGGCCGACAGCCATGCATCCAAGACTCTAGGCCCTGGCCACAACCACTGTACCATTTGACACCCATGGCGGCGTACTAATGAATATAATAATAGCCATAGGAAAAAATAATGCATTCACGGCATGTTGTCAATTTCAATGTTGCCTACCAATACACGTGTGCTTTCAACAGTTACAAGATTCCTGTCCACTGCCTGGACTGAAGTGCTATTGTTATTGCACCCCACATTTACTGTGCGTACAAGGTGACAATAGAAATTACATCATGAAGACCGACCCCCAGAACAAATGCATTGATCACCCATGTCTTACTGTCTGAACCTTTCCCAATACTGTGTGACACAGCAAAAGAGTTTCATGAATAGAGCATGTATACGCTGGTTGTTGCTCCGCTTTCGGCGGATCCAAGATGTCAGTCGCATCCAAACAATCTTACGCAGAACACGTCTCGCAGCAGCCAATGGGTAGAGATGTCGCGTGTCCGCGGTCATGACGCCAGCCCCTTAGCCAATCGGTATCTTGTTTGTGGACCGAACAGGGAAGTGTGGCCACAGAGCAGACATAGATATCACAAATTTTTTCAGACCTACTTTTTGATAATTATAAAGAAAAATACTGCACGGCTGGTCACCAAATTTACAAAAGCACGCTTTCTGGACCAAGCCCCTGTACCTGCCGCAGATTTTCGTCAAAATCCGTCCAGCGGTTTGACCTGTAGCCATGCGCAAAGTTTTTCCCCCATTCAGTCTATGGGGAAAAAAGACATTTTGGGACCCCCCCTACAACTTTTGCCCCCCTGCACCAAACATCTCCAAACTTTTTTTGCAAAGTTTGGTGAGGATTCGTCCGGGGGAGCGGAGTTATAAGCTGCCCAAAAAGTGTTCTTCCTATGGAAACAGCAACTTAACCATAACTACACGGCCACGGTATATTCGAAAAAACCATCTGGACCTCATCCACAATGAGACCAGGCAAAAGTAGGTGGAATGCACTACTAGGAACAGTGGAGAACGTCTGATTGACCCTCCACACGAAGACAGGAACACCAAGGCTCTTTCAGACTGAAAATGCTTTTTATTAGGTATCAGTCAACATGGCAAGGAAACCAGCAAAAAACGTTGCGTTTCGCGGTAACTCACCGCTTGATCACGTAGGTAGTGTAAACATAGTCAAGGTGACTTAAGAAGGGCTCCAGAGTCTCTATCCCCTAAAAGTCAGATAGACTGTCTCCATGAAAGGCTAGATGCCTCTATGATTCCAGCTCAGCAGAAATTTTGACACTGGCAAATAGTGGCGTAACTGTGAAGGTTAAAGATTTAAACAAAGTAAAAATTAAAAGCACAATAACGTAAAAAGCCTTGTTGCTGAGTGTTTTTACAATTAGCATTCGCTCAGCCATTTAGTGTAGAACACCAAACGTTTCATTACATATTTGTGCTTAATGCACCACGTTTTGGCATAATATACAAACCTGGCTTATTACATGCAATTGCCGTCCGTACACGTCATGAAAGCAAACATAATGATAAGACACCACTGATTGCCGTAGTGTATATACAGAAGTAACGCTGTGCTACATTGTCCATAATTGATGGTGATACAAAAATATATGTATATAAAAAATACACATTTCAATTGGCCTCAATCTAAGTGTACATTACAAATAATGCTGGCCACACTGATGTAAGAGTGTTCAAGGACTCAGGTAAGCATCCATCAATAAAGTGCATAGTGCAAGTACAAATTAGCATGGTAAAATTCAAACCGTGCAAATATGCAATAAAGTGCATGGTGCAAGTGCAAATTAGCATTTGTCAAGAATTCAACCTGTGCAAATATGCAAAGCAGCATCTAACTGGGATATATATCCCTTCCAGTTAAAAAATCACAGAACAATAAAGTGCTTAGTACCTGTAAAGATCTTATGTAAACAATTTGACTTGTGCAACCTGCAAAAAAGTAATAACTATGTCTCTATGATGCTAACACTGAGGGTGTTGCTGCCAGAACCAAACAGTAAAATAATGTGAATCTTCATTACATTTCTAGACTATTAGAATCTCACATATATATAGTATCCGCAGTTTTGTGCCTCATGTTCATTCCTTAGAAAATGTGTCCATGTATTTCAATTAATTAAATATGAGCAGGACAAAAGCACAGCGTTAAAATATAGTAAGTTTATCAAAGCCTGCCGATATTTAGGAATCAACAACAAAGATGTTAGTTAAAAGGAGGAGTGTATGTTAAAAGGAATCCTATATGTTAATAGCCTGAATACACTTCCTTGGAAACAAAATTAGAAAAATGAAATATAAAAAGTGAACAGTATTACAAAATACTGTAAAAGCTATGCGTAAAAGTAACCTATAAAATGTCACAGGATTGACATTAATGTCTATGTGAGAAGATCTCTACAAACCAACCAGAAATCCAGATACCTAAGTAACCTGTGACAAATCTAAGCGAGCACAAACAACCAATCAGGTCATAGCTTACCTAAATGAACCATATCTGACCAAGACAAGACCAAAGAAAAGCAAAAAAAGAAGAAGAAAAAAGAGAGAGTGTAAGGAGATGGAAACAGGTCATATTCTCAAAATAGAGGAAAAAGAAACAGACAGTACAGGGATAACTTATTATAAGGCATCTGACAAAGTTAATATGTACAGCTGAACATAAGGCTTAGTGATGTACCATATTTGGCTAGAATAAAACCAATTTAAAATATAGAAAGGCATGACAACACAGCATCACAAAGAATCAAAGTCATCTAAATGGCTGAAATAATCACATTCATATTTAAGTCCTTCAGGGTTAAGTTCCTAAAAAAGTATAGAGTTCTTCGTCTAAATTGTGACCTTTTGGTTTTTTGGTTTCTAGGTCCAGGATGCATTTCGTTTCCAGTTGTCTCAATGCCAATTCCCTATTCCCAGCCCTTGGGTGTTTGGCTATTGTATGAATGCCAAAAAAAGTAAAACCATCCAACCTTCCATTATGAATTTCCTTAAAGTGTACAGCCATGGGGTACGTGGGATCCACATTCTTGATAGCCCGAATATGCTGGAGCATGCGCAATTTGAGTCTTCCTATGGTGCTCCCAAAGTACCACTTGCCACAGGGACATGTGAGTACGTAAACCACGAACTCTGTGTCACAGGTAATTCGTGATTTTATAGGAATGCACTTTGCTAAAATAGGGTGTTCATAGTTGGAGACATCTTTGGCATGCTGACAGGCTTTACTTTTCCTGCACTTGAAAAAGTCTGTAGTGGATGTATTCAGCCAAGTTTGCCCAGTGGATAAGGTAGGCAAGCTCATGAAGCTAGAGACTAAGTTATCTTTGAGGGAGATAGAGCGTCGGAATGTAATATTCATCTTCTCCCCCAGAATGGCCCCCAAGTGTTCATCCAGCTGTAAAACATGCCAATGTTTACACATGATCTGTCGTATATGCTGGGAAGTGTTGCCAAAAGTGAGAATGAGTCAAGTCTCACTATTACTCGTCTCTGGAAGTGGCAAAACTTTAGTTGTTAGAAGTGAGGAGCGTTCTTGGTCCCTGGCTTTATGATAAGCTCTCTCAAGTATTTTTTTGGGATATCCACGCTGTTTAAATTTCAGGGCCATACGTGCACATTCAGCATCGAATGTCTCCAACTTAGAGCAATTTCTTCTGATGCTAATACATTCACTATATGGTATGCTCCATTTAAGGGAGGTGGGATGGTTGCTTTTAGCATGTAACGGTATACTTGAACTCATCGGTTTCCTATACAAGTTCATCCTGAGCCACTTTAACAAGAATATCCAAATATACGATAGCAGTCTTGTTATGGCTCTCCGTAAATTGAAGATTTAATTTATTGATGTTCAATTTTTTAACGAACTCTAGCCACTCTGTGCTGGTTCCATCCCAATAATGAATAAATCATCTATATACCATAACCAGAGTATTATTTTGGCTGTGTCACAATTATTCTCTGGCCTCCACACAACAAACTTTTCCCACCACCCCATAAACAGGTTGGCATAAGCAGGGGCAAATGTGGTCCCCATGGTTGTGCCTTGTAGCTGTACATAGAATTCTCTATTGAACAGAAAGCAATTGTTAGTTAGACAGAGGTGGGCCATATCTAATATCATTTGGCTGTGTGATAAGAAGTTCATGCACCTTGTATGTAGAAAATATTCACCTGCCCGCAGGCCATCTTTATGCTTGATGGAGGTGTATAAGGACACCATGTCTAGGGTGTTGAGCAAGTATGTGGGTTCCCAGGTAATGCCATCAATTTTATTCAAAAAGTCTTCGGTGTCTCTCACATATGATGGAAGTGTAGTCACAAAGGACACCAAAGTCTCATCTACAAACTTAAAGGTATTCTCATACAGAGCCCCACAGAGTGTAACTATGGGGTGACCCAGTGGTTTCCGCATACTCTTGTGCGCTTTAGGCAGAAAGTAAATGGTGGGCATGACAGGGAATTTAGGGTGTAAATACTTGCACATGTCATCCTCAAGTAATCCTTTCTCCTTGTACGTGTTAAGCAAATCAAAGAGTTTCATATTCATACCTGCAGTGGGATCTTCTTCCAATTTAGCATAGCATGACTGGTCATTGAGTTGTCTTGCCGCCTCCTTGATGTAGTCCAAGCGATTCATTACTACAATATTTGTCCCTTTGTCTGAAGGTTTAATGATGCAATCTGGTAAAGTGCTAAGAGGCTGTAAAACGTTCTGTTCTTTACGGGTAAGATTGCAATGTAAGCTTCCTTTGGGTTTCCTGGTTAGTTTCAGGTCGTGAATCACTAAGTCCTGGAATGCTTCTACGCGGATTAAACATGGGATTGAATCTTGATTTGCACCTAAATTGACTGGTGCCTGGCCAATCAGTGTGTATATTCATGGCGTTCCAATCAAGGTTGCTAGTGTCATCCAATTCCACACAGTCTGATCCCAGACTTATGAGATTGCCAAATGTGGCCATGTCCTCAATGGGCACAGGAGTATACCCTTCTGATGTTTCTTGAACAGGTTGCTTAGATGGATTCATAGCAAAAAACATATATATATATATATATATATACATATATATATATATATATATGTGTGTGTAGAATCTGGACATTTGATGCCACAATTTTAGTAAGCTCAACCCGTGGAGAAAGGAGGATTGGTAGCTGTGTGTGAGTGGCAGCAAAGAATAAGCCGAAGCTCGAAGATGGACAAAAGGAAGACTGCTTGACCTGGTGTCAAAGGCTAAAGGCAACCAAAACTGGTTATCAGTCCTTGACGAACAAGTAAATGTGAGACGCCGAGGCATCCCTTGTTAAGTTGCAAAGAGAGAACACCATGAGACCCAAGTTCTTCATTTAAGACAATTAAATGCTTAAAATGGGCCGATTGTTGGTCTCTGATCAAGTGACTCCAAGATGAAAATAGATGTGGGCATACAAGCCTGAACCTTGATAAGAAAGTGCTCACAATCCCTTATATTCCCAGAGATGAGAAACAACTACAAGGCCAAGTTCAAAGACAATCTGAGTGGAAGACAGCATGAGTGATGCGAGATGGTGGGCTAATTGGGTGGGGCAGTATGGTCAAGTCCGCCCACCAGCACCTGGGGTACCAGCTTACATGCTGCTAGAGAATCGAATGTTCCAGAAGGGTACAAGCATGCCAACCAATTGTAGAAGGCCATATAACGAAGGGCTTTATAGTTTGAGAGCCAACGATATTCTGTGGACTTAATAACTGTTGAAGATGACTTGCACTAAGGGAGGGCATGAGTTGCCCACCTGAATGAAGAGACCCTATCACAATCCTATCCCATATATATAAAGTATTCTTAGATACTCCCCTTAGTCCTATCACAATCCCACATAAATTTTTGTAGTTTGCCACGTAGTATGATGTCACGTATAACAAGTTGTTGCTGTAAAAGTATTTTTTTTAATTAAATGCTTTGAGATCGGGATGTGCAACATCCGTTGATGTCCGGTGTACTCCCTGTTTTAGACAATTGAGAATAAAACAGACATTTAGTCAACTTCCTTTGTCGGTCTTCTTGCTTGGTGTGAGAGTTATTCTCCATCCCATCCATCGTACAATGTGTTACCTTAATTAAAAGGACGATAAGGGTTCATCACCTTTCATCTTTCTAAGGAATCGGCCTGATGCCTGACTAGTGTTTTCGAGGCAATACGATAATGTGACCAACCGACCGACTATTTGCAAGTGTCCAACATTTCAATGACCATGTTTCATTTTCCCAGTGTAAATATAGATGGGCATGGTGGGAAACAGATTTAGCTGAAATGGACACACAACTGGCCCTGCATAACATCTACCAGACTCCCTTGCCGAGAGCAGTCTAACAGTTTTTCTTTCTCATCCCTGCCTGCATATATTTTGTAGTGCCCCATTTTAATCCTTTAGAATGTAGTACGCAGGGCATAACCTCTGAAGCGCATTCCGTTCTTTAGGAATCACACATCAGAAACACAGTCATGAATAAAGAATTCCAGAGGTGAATGCTTAAGCTGTCCTGTTTTTCCAAGAGTTTCATTCTTTTTCCGCCTGATGAAGTGATGTGAAGTTTACACAAGCTTGCAGATAAATTACTTTTGGAGCCTAACTAGGGTATCAACCTATTGTCTTTTTGAATCAACACTTTAAATATGTATATATATTCTATGTATGTCTGTAGTAATGTAGTCTGTAAACAACTTGAAATTATTGTTTATAGGATGGCGTATAATGTTTGTTTCAGAACAATGGGTTGTGCATGTAGACATAACCTCGTCCCTCGGTGACAGGAGATGGACCCGCGGTGTATCTATGAGATTGTTAGATTATATTGGAGCATAATAGATACCTTGAGATAATTATAGCTTTGAAGAAATGGACCCCATTTCATCACTAATATGGCATGCATTGTTAAGCTCACTTTGTAGTGCCCACTGCTGTGGCTAGTTCAGATTCTCCCAAGTAGTAAAGGATACAATGTTTAGTTGATGGATACAAATAACATCTGATATTTGACACCACAAAGGAATGCAACTTGGTGTTAGCATCCATTAGGGTGACCACACTGTGGTGATGCACTTTCACGGCAAGACAGGGATCGCTTCAGACTCTTGTGACTTTGTGTAACCGATGCTCTTCCATTTCAATACTCTGGTGCCCATGCAGCCACACAGATGTTGTCTGCAGCCTTTGGGTAGACAGACTCTGAACATGTATGAACCTAAAACATACTCTGCCTTTTTTCTCAAGCAACCCCATTGCACCTCAGCTTACATTGTTCTCCCGAATACAGATCTTCAGAGGAGTCTATGTATGAATCACCTTCACCAAAGTCAATTTAGAACTATTCTCACCAAACTGCTGCCAGTGGACAAACTTGCATAATAGACATTCATGGAGATGTTCACTCAAGGCCTCAAGATGTGTACTGGACCGTAACCGGCACATCTAGTTTTCCTAGTATTCACATTGTTGCCTCTCCCAATGCCCTGCCTAACACAGGGAATCCTAAAGGGAAGGCTATTTTGATTCTGAATATGGGATAGGCATGAGCATCCCTGTGATATAGCACTTTTGGAGAGTCCGTTCACGTTTTCATGTACATATGTTTCAAGACCACACCAAACTGAATATTATATGTGCAGGCCTCTAACGAAAATTCATGGAGATCCTGAGAAAGATTGGCGAAAAGTAAATACATACCACTTTAGTCGAAACATGTAGGCTGTATGCACAAAGATAAGCCACAAAGATAAACACTGGAAAAATAATTAACATATTTTTTCAAGAATACTGTTTATTTGCCCGACAAACTGAAAATATCACTATTCTCCTCCCTTTCCTTTGTAAATTGCACCATCATTAATGCTCCGATGTCACTGACAACTAAAAATGCTAAAAAAAGGTTTAAAAAACAGACCCTTATGGAAAACCACAATACCCCCTGCACAGGCTGTTATTGTGCCCATAAATCTAAAGAGTGGGTTACCTTCATCCTTCCTTTCTCACACTGCCCTGATAAGTGGACCGTAAACCCCAGCACTTACTTTGCAACTAATGAACATAACATTTTAAGTGGAGGGATCAGATGGAGCAAAGTTATCCCCAAATCCACAACGAAAATAATTGCTATCAATGTCTACTCCAACGGCACAGTGATGTTCCAAGCAAAACACACTCTCCTCCTAGCTCTCTCCTCTATCTCCCCTGACCTTCTAAGGCCAGCTATAGAATTCCCTGCAAGCCCAACTCCAATGCACATCATCACTAATGTAGACATGCCAAGCAGACCCCATGTGCATAAATACACTAGACCTAAGCAGTCTCGAGACTCAGACACCCCCTCACCTATTCCAGCTCTCCACACCAAACTCACACCTGCCAACACTAAGAAGGTTCCGCTGCCACAGGAAGCTTCATATCAGCATTTCTGAAGTCATCAAGTACACATGCCCAATGCCCCTCTCTCGCAATCACAATCAAGTTGCAAGTCTACCAAAACTATGGAAATCTATTTTACCACAAGTAGAATTACACCCAGAACAGCTTTACTTTAGACTAACATTCTAGATGAATTCATAATAGATGTCTTAGGGAGCGCAGAAAGATGGTTTTCTGCGAATGACTCCACATATTTAGACATCCTACTTCCCACCTCTCATAAGAAGCTTGCTAGCAACACGAAAAACAGAACAGGCAGAGGGGCAGAGGGGTAGCCTGTGTACACCCTGATCAATACCATGTCTCTATTCTCTCATCTGTACAAAACCCTTCCCTTGAGGCATTAATTTGCAAATTCAGCATTGATGATAGCACTTCTTTTAGCTGCGTTATTGTGTATCAATCAATTGGCCATAATCCTACCTTCTCTAAGGAATGGGGAAATGTGATGTTGGATTCCGGAATGTCGACTAAAGAGAGAGCAACTCCTGCCCACCACCTCGGCTGATCCTTTTGACTTTTGCTTATAATGACTATTGATGATACTAAAATCACACCACAATGACCAACAATGAAAGGATTGATACCTCTGACAATCCAACCTCTAAGAAGCCTAAACAGACCCTGACATTCCGGCAGAGATGGGCGAGACAAGGGAGGAGGCTCCAGGGACCTCTGATATCTATGCCCTCTTGAAGCAAGCGGCTAGCGATGTTGGGGAAATTAAAGCTGCCATTGCGGACCTTTAAGTGAAAATATCCTCCCTAGAAGGGTGTGTATCTGAAGTAGAACAAAGGTCAGTCAGTTTGGAGGGGGAAACCTTCGGAAGCTACAGAGCAAACAATAAACCAAAAAAGAAATGAATAACCTATGATTGAAGAACTCTAGCCTGGAAATTCAGTGTAGAATTAACAACTGCAGTCTTCTTGGTGTACCTAAATCACAAGACCCCCTAAGCAGTCTAAGTGAATTATCTGCTTTGGTGCTCTCAGAATGTCTACGAAGTGATACCGTGAGTAAGGAAGATGTTAATAGTGTTCACGACTGGATCGATGGACACAGGGAGACCAAGACAACTGATCATTTCTTTTGTGAAACCTTCTGTGAGAGAAGCTATCCTTCAGAGAGCCAGAGCGGTAGATACACTTTTATGGAGAGGAAACCATGTACACATCTTTCCAGACTAGCCAAAAGACATTGCAACCAAAAGGAAAGGCTTTGGGGAAGCTAAAAGAATAGCCAAGCAACAGGGAATTAAAGTAAGCCTCCTTAAACCCGCAACCCTGAAGTTGTTTTTCACAGAGGGAGCGAAATTGACCACAGACCCTCAACAAGCGTGTACCTAGTTAAATGACTACTTGGGAAACAGAAGAGCCTGATGGCTTTCCACGTTATTAATGGTCGGGTATTTTTTTTCATTCAAACTAACAATTATTTGATATGTGCTTATAATGATAGCAAAAATGTTGACGAGTCACCTGCAGCCCCAGTGGTTATGGATCCACACTTCTCTAATTGGAAAATTGATTGGCAGCTGGCAAAGGCTGCTCCACGGTGCCTGTCTTCTTCCGGGTGCTCTGATGTCAGACCGTGTTGTGGCACGATGCAGAGACACACAAAACCTACATGCCTTGTCTCTTACTGCACGATTTATTACGGATCCTCCACTGATCTTTGACACTGTGTACTGTGGACATCAATCCTTTTGACACTGTAAAGAAAAGAAGGCAAATCAAATGAGACCTGTTCTATCGTCTATCATTTATTATGCATTTATTATTTTATTTGTCTTAATGTGCTATGTTGTATATTGTGATATATGGCAGCTTGAGACACTACTTCTGTAATTTCACATCTCAAATGTATTACATGGAATGTTAATTGATTGAACAATCCTGTGAAAAGTAATAAGGTCTTATCTTACCAGAAGTGAATGTCATGTGACATTGCCCTTTTGCAAGAAACTCACCTTACAGACACTGAAGCTCAAAGGCTCAAACAAAGCTGGGTGGGCCAAACATTCTGTTCTATGTTCAGCTCTAGAGCAAGAGGAGTATCCTTTTTACTCCCGGAAGAATCTACCCCGTAAAGTACTATCACATATCGCAGACACAGTGGGCAGAGTAAATTCAATGAAGGTCAGAATCCAAGACACATAAATATTAATGTGTTGCATTTATGCACCCACTTCTGATGACCCCCACTTTTCCCCCGAACCGGCACAACATTTGCAAGGTTTCAATATGGGATTTCAGCACAATTTTTGACCCAATGCTGGATCAATCTGGTTCCCAAGGTAATGGCTGAAAAACAATGGGCGGACATTCATTGGAAAACTTGATTAAGGAATTCCACTTAGCGGATATTCGGAGGCTGGAACATCTGACAGGAAGAGACTATAGCTTCCATTCAGTGTGTCATGATATCTACTCTCAATTGGACTTCTTCGTGACATGGGGCTGCGTTGCCCCAAAAAGCAATGAGAGATAGACACAATAGCAATATCAGACCATGCACCAGTATCTGTAGGTCTTATTTTGACACATACTTGAACTAAATCCTTTCTATGGGGGATGAACACATCTATACTACAGAAGGAAGTGACTAAAGAAGAAATTGTTAACGAAATGAATGACAACCAAACAGAGGCTATGCCCAGTTCAATAATATGGGAATCTCTGAAATGCTACATGAGAGGTGTTTTAATGAACATAACTGGGTGCTATACGAGAACCAAAGAAAGAGAAATGCAGAGATTGAATAAAGAAGCTAAAAAGATGGAAAACATTTATGCGGAAACTAAAAACCCATCTTTCCAAGCAGAATGAAAAAGTATGAGCTGAACAAAACTATAACAGATAAAGTGGAATACGCCATGTTCAGAACACAAGTGAATTATTTTGATCAAGGTGAGCGGGGTGGCCGACTTCTTGCATATACGCTCAGAGTTCTGGAAAGTGAAAAGGCCACTACAACAATCATGGATGACATAGATGCTCTAAACATGACTTCAGAAGGAATTAATAACAAATTCAGGAATTTTTATGAAAAATGATGCTGCTCGGAGAATAAATGTGAAATTCACTGTTACCAAATTAGAGATCAATTCCTAAGAAAAAGACTTAAATGTCTGTCCGACGAAAGAAGTATTATCAGCAAGAAATCGAGATGGGTAGATTACATCCTAATGTCGCTTCTGTAAGAACAAAGACGAAACTGAGTCATTATAGCACATACTCATGGATTGCAAAGCATTGAAATAAGAAAGATTACTATATGCGAACATGCTGCCCATGGGATATGCCCAATTAAGTCCCCAAGAAAGCAGGTGAAACCTGATGACCGGCACAAATGTTGGCGAAGTGCTGTTGTGAAGTACTGTTTTAGCTGTCAATCTGTCTGCTGGACCACGCTCTCAAAACTAATTGGACATCAATATTTGTATATTCTTCTGCTGGCCCTGCCCCCTTCCCAGAATCCTACAAAAATACGGGCCATGCGCAGTAGGCGCGCGCGTTGTTGGCGGAAGTGCTGTTTTGAAGTGCTGTCTTCACTGTCAATCTGTCTGCTGGACCACGCTCTCAAAACTAATAGGACATCAGCATTTGGTATTGGACTTAAATTGAACCAAATGGGTATTTACTGCTCACTGCAAGCTTAAAGGGTGTTATAATATATGTTGTTTGTCCCCATTTTGTCTCCTTTTTAGTATATTCTTCTGCTGGCCCCGCCCCTTCACAGAATCCTACAAAAATACGGGCCACGTGCTGTAGGCACGCGCGCTATTGGCGGAAGTGCTGTTGTGAAGTGCTGTCTTCGCTGTCAATCTGTCTGCTGGACCACGCTGTCAAAACTAATTGGACATCAATATTTGGTATTGGACTTTAATTGAACCAAATAGGTATTTACTGCTCACTGCAAGCTTAAAGGGTGTTATAATATACGTTATTTGTCCCCTTTTTGTCCCCTTTTTAGTATATTCTTCTGCTGGCCCCACCACCTTCCTAGAAACCTACAAAAATATGGGCCACGCGCTGTAGGCGCACGCTCTGTTGGCAGAGTGCTGTTGTGAAGTGCTGTCTTCGATGTCAATCTGTCTGCTGGACCATGCTCTCAAAACTAATTGGACATCAATATTTGTATATTCTTCTGCTGGCCCCGCCCCCTTGCCAGAATGCTACAAAAATACGGCCCACACGCTGTAGGTGCGCACGCTGTTGGCGGAAGTGCTGTCTTCGCTGTCAATCTGTCTGCTGGACCACGCTCTCAAAACTAACTGGACATCAATATTTGGTATTGGACTTTAATTGAACCAAATAGGTATTTACTACTCACTGCAAGCTTAAAGGGTGTTATAATATACGTTATTTGTCCCCTTTTTGTCCCCTTTTTAGTATATTCTTCTGCTGGCCCCACCCCTTCCCAGAATCCTACAAAAATACGGGCCACGCGCTGTAGGCGCGCACGCTGTTGGCGGAAGTGCTGTTGTCAAGAGCTGTCTTCGCTGTCTTGCGGGATTGTGGGATGTGGAGGCGTAAGCATACACTAATTGATATCATCAACAGTAGCTGCCTTCTGTGTTTTTCAGGTGCAGGCAGCACTGTTTCGCTATATTTGATTAATATCTGCCTGCGTTGCTCTTCCGCAATTGAATAACATGGGGAAAACCTATACATTAGTATCAAACATGCCACCAAGCAAAGACATAAGGAAGTGCATTTCTGAGATACAAATCACCCCCAAGTCAACCTCACGCTCAATAAATATAAGCAACACCAGAAATGCAAAATGAAAGTCAAGATCGATATCATTTAAGTCTGATATCAGAAACTTTTGTGCACAGGAAAACAAACAAGTTGACATACCTGATGTGCCCAATAACTCCATCAACATCTTAACCGCGCCACCAGAGGTGCAGCTGGCCGAATCGCCTGTAAGAACGCCATCAAACACTCCCACCAACTCTCTGGTGCAAGCGAGCGAACTGACAATCTCGCCACTGCAACAGGAGGAAGCGGCGCAACAAACAAACAATGGCGACTCCTTACATCCAGCAGCTGCAAAAAATTGAGGCTTGAGGGAGATTCCTACAGAGGAATTAAGGTGTCTAAATGGCGCTCTGAACACACGGTTAAATCCGGGTTCACACACGACTTCTGATGTCACACAGCCCGCAAGAACAACAGAGGAAATCGAGGCTCGGCTAAATCCGGGTCCTGACATGACCTCGGATACTTTACATCCAGTAAAAATAACAGAGGAAATCGGAGCTCCAAGTGCAACAACTAATGAAATGACAAACACACCTGCAAATGCAAGATTAGCCAGTGAATTATCACAGTCACCTGCTCTTTTCTCACCAACAGCTAGAAATTGATCTATTCTATCGATCTCGTTCGCTGAGCCCACACCAAGACGAAAAACAATGTCTCCAGAGAGAAACACACATTTTCAGTGCAAATCTGAAAATGTTAAACTAGAGATTGCGCTACAAATGATAAATACAGCCTTATTTTCCATCATGAAACTCTACGAAACAAAGGACGAGAAAATAAATACTAAAAATAACTGTTAGAACAATTAATAAATGCACAAACAATAAACATTAAGGAAAATGGATTGTCCCAGATGGAAACACCCGCACCCACAAATAAAGCAGAGGAAAGCAAAGTGATAAATAATGTCGGGACGGTTCATAAAGTTCAAATAACAGAGACATGCGAGCTAGGAAAACCGTGTATCAAGAAGGAAAAAAAGAAAACAAAACATATTGAAGACGAAAATACAAACATGCATGATGAAGAAATAATAGTGGTAGATTCACAGCCAAGTCAACCTGTGAACAAAATTGATGAGGAACCGGAAAAGAAAAGCAATAAGAACTACCAACTATTTCAAATGGACAAGCCAAAACAGGTTGCAGATCAGCAAATGAAAAAGAGTAAAAATATGAAATTGCCATCAGCGTCCAATAATAAGAACTCGAGACAATTCTTACAAGCAATAGCGTCATCTAATTCCTTACTTACCAGAAGAAGAGCTGTCGCAAAAAAGTATGCAAATTGTGGACAAAAAAAGACCGTCCAATTGAATACAATACAAAAATCGCAAGAAGTCATATCAGAATATGAACGTATGTATGCGCTAGTATCAATGTCTGAACAAATGGAGGAAAGAAAAGTAAAAACCGCAAATATAACTACAAAGATTCCAGGCTCCAACATGGAACTTATAGGAAGCACAGAACCCGGCGCAATCTACAATGAAAAAACAACTTCTAAGAAATCAGAAAATACAAATGGATCCAACCAAATCGTAACGTATAACCCCAAAATGACAACACTTGAGGAGAGAAGAAATGAAATAGCCAAATCAGTACAGTTGCACTTCTCGCAACTGAAAACAGAATCAGTTGTAAAACAAAATGTTAAATCAACATTGCCAACCGGGCTAGATCACCCAAGTTGTGATAACGTGAGAGGAAATGAAAATATAGATTATCAACATCACGGAAAGCCCTTTGCTATGAGTAAGGATAAACTGGAAAAAAAGCAACTACCAAATGACAAACAGAAACCGTATAGTCTCATATTACGATGCAGAAACCATCAATTTCCGCAATATGCACTAAATAGAGCTTGTGTTCTGAATATCTTGGCTGACATTCCATCCTTACAAGTTCTAGAATTAGCAGATATCAAGCAAATTGAGCTAATACACTACTATGATCTAACTGTAGCCAAGATCTGGTTCAAATCAGGAATGGTTAGAAATATTATATGGCAAGCAAAATTAGAAATAAATAACGTAGGGTTCATCTTAATCAACCCTGCAGACCAAGAGATGTACATACACAATCAAATAAGCAGAACAAGTTTGGAGATCCAAGAGGAACGTAAATGGCCTACTTATAATAACCAAAATGAGAAAGTACAAGCAGAATCGGACTTGATCTCGATTAAAATAACAATTCAGAACAATATTAACAATCCAACAAGCCTAATATATGCTCTCTAGCGTCATGGAATACCAGGCCATAAACATTTAACGGATAAGACTCTAAGTCCACTCCAAGAGTACAATATAGTCGCTCTCCAAGCAGTATGGCTGACCTCTACTCCCATTTCGGAAAAGTATGCATTATCTTTAGTACTAGCAAAACTACTGTGAGAGGACATTCAATGGCAGGGCTACTAGTTGCTGTAAAAACAACATCAAATCTAATAGTAGAACCCTGCGCCTCTCCAAATATGTTCTTGCAATTAGTAAGAATAAAATCAAGAGAGCAAACCCTGGCATTGATAAATGTGTACTGGAACCACGTAGGAATAAATAGATTGAGATGTTTCAATCAAACATATCATGGTAGCAGGAGATCTCAATATAACTTGCCTACCCAAAAAACAAAAACCGTTGACAGAAGTGGCACAACAATGGCTGTCCATAATGGAAGATCGACAAATGTATATGGTGAATGGGACAAAGGAGGATGATATTCCGCCCGTAGAGACATGGCACAGAGGGAAGCAATCTGCCCTTGTAGATTACATTTCCGTGAACAAACAACTATTCACACAAATAACACAATTCAATATAACCTTATAAAATTGCAGCAATCACAATTTATTGGAAATTCGGTGGTCTTGGAATAGGAAGGAAAAATAAATACTGGATTCAAATGCTCGAAACCTAAAGGTGTCCAATGGGCAAAATAGACTTAAATGGGATGTGCCTGCACTTGAATTGATGAACAAAATTATAAACAATGGAATGAATAATGCACAGCGGAAAAGTAATGCTATCGAAGACTCATACATCACAGCTATGCAAATATGTGCAAGACCTATGAAAAAAGGTGTTAGATCTAACATATATAAACTTCATACTTGCGATCATGAGCTAGCTAAGAGGAATTCAAAATATCGAGCGGACAGACGCAAACTAATTAAAGAAAGATCAGCTAATTTGAAAACATTGCTGAGGTCACTGAAAGCCTGCTACAAAAATTGGAGAAAAGGAAGGAAAGCAATATTATATCAACAAGATGGGGAACACATGCTAAATGTTTTAAAGACAAAAAACTCTGCACTAATCTGGACACTTCTGAATGAGTCGAATAGTACATCTCAACTGAGCATGCAGATTAACGCAATACCGGAGGAAGTATGGACTGCATATTATAAGACTCTATATGCAAACCACCCCCTATCAAGTAGTAATATAGGACGATCACTTGATGGAAGACACCACTTACTATTTGATACTGAGGATGTACTATACCATATAATCAGATTAAGTTCCTCAAGAGCGGCTTGTCCGGACGGCCTCTCTGATCAAACCATCAAAGCACATTCTCATGTATGGGCAGAAATTCTTACAACTATCTTCCTAGAAACAATCCACACACAGACAATACCATCATCGTGGAAAACCTCGATAGTTATTCCTATTTACAAAAAAGGAAATCGGTGTGACCAAAAAAACTATCGTCCCATCACATTACTCGACATTCCTGGTAAGATTTTTGCTAGGATCATATTAAAAGAATTCTCAAATTGGATCCAACTAACAGACCTACAAAACGCAAATCGAACGGGATTAATCTGCACACTAACTAATTAAAGCACAAGAAAAACAAAAGAAACAACTGTTATACATAGCTTTCATTGACTTTGAAGCAGCGTTCGATTCTGTTTCCAGGGAAAAACTATTTGGAGAAATGAAAAGGGATGCTTTTCCCAATAACATCATATATTGGGCAAAACAACTATATACAAATACAAGCATCCAAATTAGGCTTTCCCAAGACGGAAACTTATCGCAACCCATTTTAACACTAAGAGGCTTAAAACAAGGATGTGTTTTAGCATCAACCTTCTTTAATTTTTTCATAAGTGACATCAAAAAGGAGTTTGCAGGCATAAAATCTGATCCTCCTAAACTAAATGGCATATCGATCCCATGGGTGTTTTACGCAGATTACTTAATTCTGTTGGCGAAAACACCTATGGGATTGCAGGTCCTTCTGCGTCAACTTGATAAATATGTTACTGCAAATGATTTGAAAGTAAATGAAGCTAAATGCAAGATAATAACGTTTCAGAACCAACATGGTAAACAAAAGAAAATGTTTAGATGGGTTCTACATGATGTACCACTAGAAGTGATTAATGAATATAAATGCTTAGGTATTATGATGAGCAACTACCCATATGACCAAAACTACCATGCAGCATTGAAGAGAAAACTAAACACGATGATATCGCAGGCCCGAATATTACAATACAAATTCGGGAAGTTCTCATTAAAACCTCTTATAAACTTTTATAATCAAAAGGTAGCCCCAATAGTACTATACGGGACTGAGACCAGAGACTGGATGTCTGAAAACATATCGGCATGTATAGAAGGCACATTCTGGAAATCGGTCCTCGCGACACCTAAGTCAACATCAATCTGTACAATTCGTCATGAACTGGGCCTGGAATCCCTCTATGGTATGTATAGATGGAGAGTCTGCTCTCTCTATAGGAAGTATATAACCCCTTCAAAGAGTGTTTCCCTACTGAATATAACATTGACGTACCTATGCAACACAACTCATAGACAAGCTCAAAATTGGAGATGCAAAGTCCAACAGTGTTTAAATCTAGAAGGAATATCAGAAGATGAGCTGATCTCAAATCCAACTGCTATTAAATTCAAACTACGCAAAGTTGATTGGATTAGAAATAGAGAGCAATGCTCAAACCTAACATTGTTTACAAATCATGATCTGACGCAAAAGAAATTGGGCTCTCCGGAACCATCTACCATCCTATTCCCAGATCCTTTAATGAGAACACAATACACGAGATTCAGACTCAATCTGTGGTACACCAAAGAAGTTTTATATAAATGGAATAAGAATATAGCAGAAGGAAACAAATGCCGCTTCTGTGAAGATGCAACTACAATAGAAACGCTAAGGCATGTAATTTCGGAATGCCCAGCTCTAGCAAATGATCTCAGTGCTTTCTACGCTTCTTTCCTTATGCAAAATATATGACATCTGACAAAATATGGAAAACAACCTCTTTAACTCACATAAAACATCTATGAATATAGCAGTAGTAAAATATCTGACGCTGCTAAATTTACATTAAAAAAAGGAATGACAATGATGGATTTTGCAAAAATTAAGCATTAATCCCTTGCCCATTTCACCTGACATCGAAATGTGTTAAAGATGTTGTTATCTTCATACTGAATGAGCATAAACTGTATGTATATTGCTTCTATAACTGTTACTTCTCTATTTTTAATATAAATTGTTCATGTATAACACTTTTAAATCTATGATAAGACATATATAAGACAAACTGATATGCGCTTATATGAAAATTGCAATCTATATATCAGAGACTCATGTCTATATTGACTTTCAGAGAAACTCAGTGTTAAAGTCATCTACACTAAGAGATGTTGAAATAGAAATGTAAAAATGTAAATAGATTTACTGTTGATTAATTTGTTGAAAATTCTTTTTGTAAGGCTGTTTTTCGGCCATATCAACAAAAGAAAAGGAAAAAAAATATTTAAAAAATAAACGGCACGAAAAAGAAGCTGACATTCAGAATAGTTCAATTCTGGTTACATGTCTTTGGAAAAACTTATCTCTCAACATTGACTAAGCTTAAAACATGAAAGAGTAATGACTAAATCCTGATGAACTATAGAATTTGAGCAACCTAGATCAAGAAGATAAATTATTAATTATTAATGATTACTTATTCTCATCAAACTGCCCTGAAATTCTGGTCTGTTCTTTTTTTGCCCTTTCCCTTTTTTTTTGTAATTGTTTTTGCTCATCCTAAATGTAATCTCCTCTTCTTTTACATCAAATGAAAAAAGTTTTTCTTTTGTAAAACTATAATCATAAATATTTTTTTTTAAAATGTGAAATCCCGTGAATAGAAGACCTACTATCTCTGAATTGATACACCATGGTTAACAGAGCTGGATGCAACTGCCTTTGAAAGAACGATTTCTGCAAAGGAAATTTGCTCAGCCATTTTGCTTAAATACAAATAAAACACCTGTTTCCGATGGCTTACCAACAGAATTCTGCCGTCTCTGGACCGACTCTGCTGTAAACTACTACATGACACGTTTACTGAATCCCTCCAATCAGGCACTTTGTTGAACTCCCTGAGGCATACTTTCATTACTGTCCGGTTGATGGGCACTTCTTTTGGGAAAAGGTCAACAGTATTAAAATTAATTGGGCTCCCCCGGTCAACTATGTTCTTTCTATGCTCCCTCTCCAACCAATCAAAAGTCTCTTCAAGAATATTGATTCTATGTTACAAAGATTTCCATGGGACGGTAAACCACAGAGACTAGTACTTTGGAAGCTGCAACTATTGACTCACCTGTGAGGGATGAATGTCCCCAATTTCATCCCCAAACTCGCGCACACACATTATGTAACAAGTAAAGCAATTCTGATTGTCTGGCTGTTAGGCATTGAGAAGAATGCTGAATACAATTCTGCTACCTTGAATTGAGTGTCAGTCGAAGGATGCAGGATTTTATAATCACAAGTTCCTGAACAAACCTGTTGGTATCTCTTCCTTGTTTTTAGACTTGAGGTCTGGGGGTATTACAAGGGCTTCTTGTCCACTAGCTTCACATTGAACATACAGTCCTTACTTATCTATGGCCCTAGGAGGTTCATCATGAGGTCTTCTCTCTGGCTGTATTAGTATTGTTTGATATGTGCCTGTCCAGCCTAAACCCGGGGGCAATTGCGCAGGGGAAAGCCCCCTGTTCCGATGGTGCTCTGAGTGGATGTTCATTCTTCCAGTGGTCCAGTTGTTTAAAATAATGATATGCCGTGCCGTTGGAAGGGAATTCCCTTGACTGACCTGGCTGCCCTTCTTTTGGGGCACCCCTAACCCTTTGTTGTACTCTTTCCTTGTAGCCCCATCTTCAAGCGCCTCTTTATGTGTGGGGCCCTGCCCTTGAAGGTTCTGTTTTCTTTTTTATGATCTTGGCATGCTGCACAGTGATTCTCCATTGTCACAAGATCTGCTGGAGATTTATTATGCCATCCGATACATATCATCTTCAACTGTGCCTGAAGTTCGGGCTGGAGGCCTATGACAAATACATTGGCTACCGCCTCTTGAGTAGTATCTTTTGGTTTGACTATGCCTGAATGTTGGGTGAATTCTCTCTTTATCTTTAAATGGTCCAAAACGTCCACTACTGGCTCTCCTTTATTTTGCTTGAAGTTAATTTTGCCCAAATTTTTTACTTGTGCATGTCTCTGGGAAAGTGGTAAACAGTCTGTTCGACGCGTGTTCCAACTCAGTTCCCATTCCCAGGACTGTTGCAGCCCACTGGCTCTGCTGAGTAAGCTTTTGTCTAACCTCTGATGGCATAATCACCCACATGGGAAGATTCATATCAGCCCATACACTGTAACATTGAAATATAGTCTGGGGTTCTTCAACAAATCTCTGGGGTTCTGCTCTATTGTTTGGGGATTATTTGACTAAGTTCCTTATGTCTTCAGTAGTCCAGGGAACATTTATCATCACTAAGTAACTTTCTTCTGCATAAGTGCCTGTCATTCCCATCCCACGTACCTAGCACAAAAGTACTTAAAATGTCCAAGGGGCTTTTCCTTAGTTTATCCATCCTCTCATCATGAAGGCTGTAATCGGAGAAGAAATTAGTATTTATGAGAAGCTGGATCAAATGTTCAATCAAATCAATATTGGCCTCAAATGTCTCAAATGAAACAATTTAACTCTAGAATTCGATGAAATCTGTAGTTCCTCTTATATCCAGTCAAAACAATCAAATTCTCAGTTTGTATAAAATCATCAAGGTTCCCTGATTCTTTAATCAAATATCCAGTTAGATCAATGAAATGTTCAAATATTGTAAATTATTGATAATTCTTAATCACATTATTCAATTGTGGATTTTGGAAACTTCTAATTGTTTCTGATCCCCAATTGCATTGACCATATGTTGTATATTGAATAATAGCTTAGATAATAATATCTTAGATCCTCAAGTTATATTGTAAATTCCTAAATCCTCAATCCTCAACATGTGTTGAGCCATTTCTATGATTTATCAGGAGAATAAACATTTTTAAATCATGTAAGGATCTCAAAGGTAAACTTGATGCACCTTAAGAACTAATTCTCTTGTAGTGAATTGTCCTCAATTACCATCAGTTCATGTATTGGAGTTTCTTTTTATATTACAATACTGATTTGATTGAACATTTGATCAACCAATTTCAAAAACGTAAAGACTGATTTTAAAATTGAAATCTTGTTAAAAAGTCCGCAGCTTCACTACTGTGATATTATTTTGCAAGTATTCATTCTAAATAATGGATTACAGCAATAAATCACTTTCCTTTTTCACAAATGTTTTGGTTATAATATTTTGACTGATCACAGAGTACATGTATGAATTGTTAGCTAACTGTGCATTATTTTCCACAAAATAAACAATCTCAAGTAACCAATAGAAATCTTAGTAGGAATTTCTAGTGGATTGGATGCTGCATAAATAAGAAATCACATTTTCAAACAGGTGTAATTTGAATCCTGCTACTGACATTGTTTTGGTATAACTAGATGTGTAGTGCCTGATGCCCAGTCCACATTAGATGACCGAAGGGTACAGGATGGTGGTGGCTGTTAGCCTAATCCAAGAGTACAAATGCATGATGATGACAATGCCAGCAGTGGACAAAAATGGCACATAGCCAAGAAAAAGGCCTTTTGGACACTATAAGAAATGTCTGAGACTGTGAGTGACTGTTTGCCCCCTCAATCCCCGCAGGTGGCACCCTGAATTAAGGTAGAAAGAGATGGACTGCCGACCACAGTCATATCCCTGAAATAAGGAAGAGAGAGATAGCAGAACCCATCTTTAACTGAAGAATTCCTCACCTGGGCTACTCTACGTCACCCTGCCCTTTCCTACATCAAAAGGTCTCTGTTAAGTAACAACCTGGTATGACGTCCCTTAGCCGGGCAGAGCCTACCCTGTAAAGCACTCTACATCTATCTGCCCCATGAAGCACAGTTCCTATTGTCCTATGATGTGACAACCCTTTCCAAAGGAAGGAAATGCTTTTTCTGAGGAAGAGCCCATATTGTTTTTGTTTTGGGACAAACGTAGTCCCAGGCTGTGAATAAAAAGGAGCCCCTGAACAGAAAGGTCACAATTAACGAAGCTGATAAAAAAATGACATCAATATGTTTTGGCCAATATATTTGCCTATTCACAGATTTCTCATCTGACACCAGATCCTGCGCCCCACAATTACATGATTTAATTTAGGCCCAGAATTGCCCACAGTTAAAGCCAGATCCTGCCATGCTGAGATTTTAATTCCAGTGGTTGATGGCAGGAATTCATATAACACTTTGTGACTGCCATGTTGCCAAACCACAATGCAGATTCTGGGAGGTATTGTTAGACAAGCTCAGCAACGTCACATGTGTGCAATATCCTTTTCCAGCATGGAGCATTTTGAAAGAGGGATCTGATTAACAGACCTTACTTTCAGAGACAGAGCTGCAATCATCAAAAATGTTTTAATAACATCAAAAATCCTCAGGCTATTCTGCCCTCAGAGATGTATCTGTCACAAGGGGGAGGGTTAATACAATAAGGGAGTGGTGCTATGCTATACCATGAATATCTCCACCTAACCCAGGATGAATGGTAAAAGGTGAAAGTGAAATTCGACCTGTGGTTACCTTTTGTCTTTCCTACATGTCCTAAGCCGAAGTGATGAGTTCAATTGTGGAGTGTGGTCTAATAACATAAAGACCATCAACACTGAGCGTACAACCAGGTTTCTTTCCAATTATGCATGCCATTTCTGAGAAGCTAAACCACTAAGTCCATCCACTTTGATGTATGGGTATTTAAGAGTAAATGCAACTATCAACTGACATAAGACACCTAAGAGCTGCCTTTTCCATGCTTCAGTAGGAGGGGCCATTGACAGCTAATTAGGTGAGATAGGCACATGGGAAAATGTACAGGTCTCATCTGGTTACCTGCATATACATTCTTCAACAATGTAATGGGCTGCAGATTGGCACTATATCTGGAAAATTCATCTTGGCACACAAATGGCAAACAATCTCCGTGGCATTTGATTGTACATGTGTACTAATTATAGATCACACAGAATTAACAGAGCAGGGGATTGGGGTACGAATTTAGGTCTGAAACCACTCCAGAGTGATTTGTAATGCATTGTCTAGATCAGGGATATTTTGATTTTGTTTATCAGTTGTACATTTATTTGGTAAATCTTTAGCCATTTTTAGTGATATGACTTCATGTAATGCATTCTGGATCAAGGTCATGTGATATTCCTTCGTGTTGCAGGTTCAAAGCGTATGCGATGTGACTTCCAGTAATGTCATCAGCGGTTACAAAAATATGTGATGTCATTTCCACTACCCCTGGATTTATGGTCAATTGACATCACTGGCATGATTACATTTAATAGTTTGATCATCCTTATCATATCACAGTGCTAACAAAGGGATGCATAATTGTTTGCCAGGAAGTAGTTGATAATTTCTTTCCAACTAAATATTACATGGGTTGCACCTTATGGCAAGTAAAATGTACCCATGGTGAAAACCCCTCCATTCTCATTTCCTGTAAATACAACCAAGTGCACCATTACTATGTGTAAGTGAAAGTTATTTCCAACACAATGGTGTGATACAAAATCCAAGAGAACAATCATGCCAGTCCTTATCGCCAACCACACCCACTCCCACCGTTGTCCCTAATAACTCCCACCAACTTGCTTGAGTAATATTGAAATGCCCTAACAGCCCCATATAATGCCTCCGTGCTCTCTCTTTTCTTGCTGGGTTTAACTGTCACAGCTTCTCCGTTCTGGCGCTGGTGGAGAAGAGGAACTGGCCACCATTAGTGTGTGTCACGCTTTCCCCGGAACGTTTCGCATGCTCTAGCTTTTTTCCAACATGGCCGCTGCCAGCAGGATATGTTAATTCTGGGCCGTAACAGCGGCGCGTTGCAACCCATATTCCTATCTGCCAGGTAATACGCTAGTTCCTTGTGTCTTCCTCCTGTTCCCCCAACCCCCGCTCATGCCCAGTGTCTCCCCTGTCCCCCCTCCCCCTGCTCATGCCCCATGTCTCCCTCACGATCCCCCCACCCCCGCTCATGCCCCGTGCCTTCCTCCCGTTCTCCCCCACCCCCGCTCATGCTCCGTGTCTTCCTCCCGTTCTCCCCCACCCCCCGCTCATGCTCTGTGTCTTCCTCCCATTCTCGTCCACCCCACGCTCATGCCCCGTGTCTTCCTCTTGTTCCCCCACCCCCCGCTCATGCCCCGTGTCTCCCTGCCTTCCACCCCACCCCCGCTCATGCCCCGTGTCTACCTGATGTTCCCCCCACCCCAAGCTCATGCCTGTGTCTCCCTCCTCTTCCCCCACCCCCGCTCATGCCCTGTGTCTCCCCTGTTCCCCCCCACCCCCGTTCATGCCCTGTGTCTACCTCCCGTTGCCCCCCACCCCCCGCTCATGCCCCGTGTCTACCTGATGTTAACTCCCACCCCCCGCTCATGCCCCGTATCTCCCCTGTTCCCCCACCCCGATCATGCCCCGTATCTACCTCCTGTTCCCCCCACCCCTCGCTCATGCCCAGTGTCTCCCTCCCGTTCCCCCTCACCCCCCGCTCATGTATCATGTCTCCCCTGTTCCCCCCTGCTCATGCCCCGTGTCTCCCTCTTGTTCCCCCCACCCCCCGCACATGCCCCGTGTCTCCCTCCTGATCCCCCCATTCTCCCCATCCCCCACTCATGCCCCGTGTCGACCTCACGTTCCCTCCCACCCCCCGCTCATGCCCCGTGTCTCCCTCCCATTCCCCCCACCCCCTACTCATGCCCCGTGTCTCCCCTGTTCCCCCCACTCCCCGCTCATGCCCGGTGTATGCCTCCTGTTCCCCCCACCCCCTGCTCATGCCCCGTGTCTCCCCTGTTCCCCCCACCCCCCGCTCATGCCCCGTGTCTCCCTCCGGTTCCACCCCACCCCCACTCATGTCCCGTGTCTCCCCAGTTCCCCTACACCCCCCGCTCATGCCCCATGTCTCCCTCACGATCCCCCCACCCCCCGCTCATGCCCAGTGTCTCCCTCCCGTTCCCCCACCCACCCGCTCATGTTTCATGTCTCCCCTGTTCCCCCCACCCCCGCTCATGCCCCGTATCTCCCTCCTGTTCCCCCCACCCCCCGCTCATGCCCCGTGTCTCCCTCCCGTTCCCCCCATTTTCCCCCACCCCCCGCTCATGCCCCAATGTCGACCTGACGTTCCCTCCCACTCCCCGCTCATGCCCCGTGTCTCCCTCCCATTCCCCCCACCCCCCGCTCCTCATGCCCCGTGTCTCCCCTGTTCCCCCCCAGCTCATGCCCCGTGCCTCCCTCCCGTTCACCCCCACCCCCACTCATGTCCTGTATCTCCCCTGTTCCCCCCACCCCAGCTCATGCCCCGTGTATCCCTCCTGTTCCTCCCCACCCCCTGCTCATGCCCCGTGTCTCCCCTGTTCCCCCCACCCCCGCTCATGCCCCGTGTCTCCTCCCGTTCCACCCCACTCCCACTCATGCCCCGTGTCTCCCCTGTTCCCCCCACCCCCCGCTCATGCCCCTTGTCTCCCCTGTTACACCCTACCCCCCTCATGCCCAGTGTGTCCCCTCTTCCCCCCACCCTCCGCTCATGCCCCGTGTCTCCCTCCTGTTCCCCCCACCCCCCGCTCATGCCCTGTGTCTCCCTCCTGTACCCCCCCACCCCCCGCTCATGTCCAGTATCTCCCTCCCGTTCCCCCCACGCCCGCTCATGTATCATGTCTCCCCTGTTCCCCCATCCCCCGCTAATGCCCCGTGTCTCCCTCCTGTTGCCCCCACCCCCCGCTCATGCCCCGTGTCTCCCCTGTTCCCCCACCCCCCGCTCATGCCCCATGTCTCCCCTGTGCCCCCCAACCCCGCTCATGCCCAGTGTCTCCCTCCTTTTCCCCCCACCCCTTGCTCATGCCCCATGTCTCTCTCCTTTTCCCCCCACCGCCCGCTCATGCCCCGTGTCTCCCCTGTTACCTCCCATCACCCGCTCATGCCCAGTGTCTCCCTCCCGTTCTTCCCCACCCCCGCTCATGCCCCGTGTCCACCTCCCGTTCCCCCACCCCCAGCTCATGCCCGTGTCTCCCTCCTGTACCCCCCACCCCCCGCTCATACCCCGTGTCTCCCTCCTATTCCGCCCACCCCCCGCTCCTGCCCCGTGTCTCCCTCCTGTTCCCTCCACCCCCGCTCATGCCCAATGTCTCCCTCCTTCCCCCCCACTCATGCCCCATGTCTCCCCTGTTCCCCCCACCCCCCGCTCATGCCCCGTGTCTCCCTCCTTTTCCCCCACCCCCCGTGTCTCCCTCCTTTTCCTCCCCATCCCCCGCTCATGCCCCGTGTCTCCCTCCCGTTCCACCCCACCCTCCGCTCATGCCCCGTGTCTCCCTCCTGTTCCCCCTGCCCCCCGCTCATGCCCCTTGTCTCCCCTGTTACACCCTACCCCCCTCATGCCCAGTGTCTCCCCTCTTCCCCCCACCCTCCGCTCATGCCCCGAGTCTCCCTCCTGTACCCCCACCCATGTCCAGCGTCTACCTCCTGTTCCCCCCACCCCCGCTCATGTATCATGTCTCCCCTGTTCACCCCCATCCCCCGCTAATGCCCCGTGTCTCCCCTGTTCCCCCCGCTCATGCCCCGTGTCTCCCCTGTTCCCCCCCACCCCCGCTCATGCCCAGTGGCTCCCTCCTTTTTCCCGCCACGCCCCGCTCATGCCCCATGTCTCCCTCCTTTTCCCCCCACCGCCCGCTCATGCCCCCTGTCTCCCCTGTTACCCCCCACTACCCGCTCATGCCCAGTGTCTCCCTCCCATTCCCCTCACCCCCTTCTCATGCCCTGTGTCTCCCCTGTTCCCCCCACCCCCCACTCATGCCCCGTGTCTCCCCTGTTCCTCCCCAACCCCTGCTCATGCCCCATGTCTACCTGACGTTCCCCCCAACCCCCGCTCATGCCCCCTGTCTCCCTTCTTTTCCCCCCACCCCCTGCTCATGCCCCGTGTCACCCTCCTGTTCCCCCCCACCCCCGCTCATGCCCCGTGTCTCCCCTGTTCCCCCCACCCCCCGCTCATGCCTCGTGTCTCCCCTGTTCCCCCCACCCCCCGCTCATGCCCCGTGTCTCCCTCCTGTTCCCCCACCCCACGCTCATGCCCAGTGTCTCCCCTGTTCCCGCCCACCCCCGCTCATGCCACGTGTCTCCCTCCTTTCCCCCCCACCCCCGGCTCATGCCCCATGTCTCCCCTGTTCCCCCCCACCCCCGCTCATGCCCTGTGTCTACCTGACATTCCATCCAACCCCTGCTCATGCCCCGTGTCTCCCTCCTTTTCCCCCCACCCCCTGCTCATGCCCGTGTCTCCCTCCTTCCCCCCCACCCCCCGCTCATGCCCCATGTCTCCCCTGTTCCCCCCACCCCCGCTCATGCCCCGTGTCTCCATCCTTTTCCCCCCACCCCCGCGTCTCCCTCCTTTTACCCCCCACCCCCCACTCATGCCCCCTGTCTCCCTCCTTTTCCCCCACCCCCTGCTCATGCCCGTGTCCCCCCTGTTCCCCCCATCCCCGCTCATGCCCCATGTCTCCCTGCTTTTCCCCCCACCCCCCGCTCATGCCCCGTGTCTCCCTCCTTTTCCCCCCCACCCCCCGCTCATGCCCTGTGTCTCCCCTGTTTCCCCCACCCCCGCTCATGCCCCGTGTCTCCCTCCCGTTCACCCCACCCCCGCTCATGCCCCGTGTCTCCCTCCTGTACCCCCCACCCCCCGCTCATACCCCATGTCTCCCTCCTGTTCCACCCACCCCCGCTCCTGCCCCGTGTCTCCCTCCTGTTCCCCCCACCCCCGCTCATGCCCCGTGTCTCCCTCCTTCCCCCACCTCCCCCTGCTCTTGCCCCATGTCTCCCCTGTCCCCCCACCCCCCGCTCATGCCCCGTGTCTCCCTCCTTTTCCCCCCACCACCCGTGTCTCCCTCCGTTTCCTCCCAACCCCCCGCTCATGCCCCGTGTCGCCCTCCTTTTCCCCCCCACCCCCGCTCATACCCCCTGTCTCCCCTGTTCCCCCCACCCCCCGCTCCTGCCCCGTGTCTCCCTCCCGCTACCCCCTACCCCCCGCTCATGCCCCGTGTCTCCCTCCCGTTCCCACACACCCCCGCTCATGCCCTGTGTCTCCCTCCTGTACCCCCATCCCCTGCTCATGCCCCATGTCTCCCTCCTGTACCCCCCCACCCCCTGCTCATGCCCATTGTCTCCCTCCCATTGCCCCCCACCCCTCGCTCATGCCCCGTGTCTCCCTCCCCTTCCCCCTACCCCACTTATGCCCCGTGTCTCCCCTGTTCCCCCCACCCCCGCTCATGCCCCATGACGCCCTCCCGTTCCCCCCCCAATCCCCCGCTCATGCCCCGTGCCTACCTGACGTTCCCTCCCACTCCCTGCTCATGCCCCGTGTCTCCCTCCCATTCACCCCCACCCCTGGTCATGTCCCGTATCTCCCCTGTGCCCCCACCCCCCGCTCATGCCCAGTGTCTCCCTCCCGTTCCCCCCTCCCCGCTCATGTATCATGTCTCCCCTGTTCCCCCCACCCCCGCTCATTCCCTGTGTCTCCCTCCTGTTCCCCCCACCCCCGATCATGCCCCGTGTCTTCCCTGTTCCCCCCACCTCCTGCTCATGCCCCGTGTCTCCTTCCCGTTCCCCCTGTTCCTCCCCACCCCCCGCTCATGCCCCGTGTCTACCTGACGTTCCCTCCCACCCCCTGCTCATGCCCCGTGTCTCCTTCCCATTCCCCCCACCCCCCGCTCATGCCCCTTGTCTCCCCTGTTCCCCCTTGCTCATGCCCCATGTCTCCCTCCCGTTCACCCCCACCCCCACTCATGTCCCGTATCTCCCCTGTTCCCCCCACCCCCCGCTCATGCCCCGTGTCTCCCTTCTCCCTCCTGTTCCCCCCACCCCCTGCTCATGCCCCGTGTCTCCCCTGTTCCCCCCACCCCCTGCTCATGCCCCATGTCTCCCTCCCGTTCCACCCCACCCCCACTCATGCCCCATGTCTCCCCTGTTCCCCCTGCCCCCCACTCATGCCCCTTATCTCCCCCGTTACCCCCTACCCCCCTCATGCCCAGTGTCTCCCCTCTTCCACCGACCCTCCGCTCATGTCTAGTGTCTCCATCCCGTCCCCCCCGCTCATGTATCATGTCTCCCCTGTTCACCCCTATCCCCCGCTAATGCCCTGTGACTCCCTCCTGTTCCCCCCACCCTCTGTTCATGCCCCGTGTCTCCCCTGTTCCCCACCCCCCGCTCATGCCCCGTGTCTCCCCTGTTCCCCCCACCCCCTGCTCATGCCCAGTGTCTCCCTCCTTTTACCCCCATCACCCGCTCATGCCCCATGTCTCCCTCCTTTTCCCCCCCACCACCCGCTCATGCCCCGTGTCTCCCTCCCGTTCCCACACACCCCCGCTCATGCCCTGTGTCTCCCTCCTGTACCCCCATCCCCTGCTCATGCCCCATGTCTCCCTCCTGTACCCCCCCACCCCCCGCTCATGCCCCTGGTCTCCCCTGTTACCCCCTACCCCCCCTCATGCCCAGTGTCTCCCCTCTTCCCCCCACCCTCCTCTCATGCCCCATGTCTCCCTCCTGTTCCCCACCACACCCGCTCATGTCCAGTGTCTCCCTCCCGTTACCCCCACCCCCCGCTCATGTATCATGTCTCCCCTGTTCACCCCCATCCCCCGCTAATGCCCTGTGACTCCCTCCTGTTGCCCCCACCCCCCGCTCATGCCCCGTGTCCCCCCTGTTCCCCACGCCCGCTCATGCCCCGTGTCTCCCCTGTTCCCCCCACCCCCCGCTCATGCCCAGTGTCTCCCTCCTTTTACCCCATCACCCGCTCATGCCCCATGTCTCCCTCCTTTTCCCCCCTACCCCCGCTCATGCCCCGTGTCTCCCTCCCATTCCCACACACCCCCGCTCATGCCCTGTGTCTCCCTCCTGTACCCCCATCCCCTGCTCAGCCCCATGTCTCCCTCCTGTACCCCCCACCCCCTGCTCATGCCCAGTGTCTCCCTCCCATTGCCCCCCACCCCTCGCTCATGCCCCGTGTCTCCCTCCCGTTCCCCCCACCCCACTTATGCCCCGTGTCTCCCCTGTTCCCCCCACCCCCGCTCATGCCCCATGTCTCCCTCCCGTTCCACCCCACCCCCACTCATGCCCCATGTCTCCCCTGTTCCCCCTGCCCCCCGCTCATGCCCCTTGTCTCCCCTGTTACCCCCTACCGCCCTCATGCCCAGTGTCTCCCCTCTTCCCCCCACCCTCCGCTCATGCCCCGTGTCTCCCTCCTGTACCCCCCACCCATGTCCAGTGTCTCCCTCCTGTTCCCCCCACCCCCGCTCATGTATCATGTCTCCCCTGTTCACCCCCATACCCCGCTAATGCCCCGTGTCTCCCCTGTTCCCCCCGCTCATGCCCCATGTCTCCCCTGTTCCCCCCCACCCCCGCTCATGCCCAGTGGCTCCCTCCTTTTTCCCGCCACCCCCCGCTCATGCCCCATGTCTCCCTCCTTTTCCCCCCACTGCCCGCTCATGCCCCCTGTCTCCCCTGTTACCCCCCACTACCCGCTCATGCCCAGTGTCTCCCTCCCATTCCCCTCACCCCCTTCTCATGCCCTGTGTCTCCCCTGTTCCCCCCACCCCCCACTCATGCCCCTTGTCTCCCTCCTTTTACCCCCACCCCCACTCATGCCCCGTGTCTCCCCTGTTCCCCCCCAACCCCTGTTCATGCCCCATGTCTACCTGACGTTCCCCCCAACCCCCGCTCATGCCCCCTGTCTCCCTTCTTTCCCCCCCCACCCCCTGCTCATGCCCTGTGTCACCCTCCTGTTCCCCCCCACCCCCGCTCATGCCCCGTGTCTCCCCTGTTACCCCCACCCTCCGCTCATGCCTCGTGTCTCCCCTGTTCCCCCCACCCCCCGCTCATGCCCCATGTCTCCCTCCTGTTCCCCCACCCCACGCTCATGCCCAGTGTCTCCCCTGTTCCCGCCCAACCCCGCTCATGCCACGTGTCTCCCTCCTTTCCCCCCCACCCCCGGCTCATGCCCCGTGTCTCCCCTGTTCCCCCCCACCCCCGCTCATGCCCCGTGTCTACCTGACATTCCATCCAACCCCTGCTCATGCCCCGTGTCTCCCTCCTTTTCCCCCCTGCTCATGCCCGTGTCTCCCTCCTTCCCCCCCACCCCCCGCTCATGCCCCATGTCTCCCCTGTTCCCCCCACCCCGCTCATGCCCCGTGTCTCCATCCTTTTCCCCCCACCCCCGCGCCTCCCTCCTTTTACCCCCCACCCCCCACTCATGCCCCGTGTCTCCCTCCTTTTCCCCCACCCCCTGCTCATGCCCGTGTCCCCCCTGTTCCCCCCACCCCCGCTCATGCCCCATGTCTCCCTGCTTTTCCCCCCACCCCCCGCTCATGCCCCGTGTCTCCCTCCTTTTCCCCCCCACCCCCCGCTCATGCCCTGTGTCTCCCCTATTTCCCCCACCCCCGCTCATGCCCCGTGTCTCCCTCCCGTTCACCCCACCCCCGCTCATGCCCCGTGTCTCCCTCCTGTACCCCCCACCCCCCGCTCATACCCCATGTCTCCCTCCTCTTCCACCCACCCCCCGCTCCTGCCCCGTGTCTCCCTCCTGTTCCCCCCACCCCCGCTCATGCCCCGTGTCTCCCTCCTTCCCCCACCACCCCCTGCTCATGCTCCATGTCTCCCCTGTCCCCCCACCCCCCGCTCGTGCCCCGTGTCTCCCTCCTTTTCCCCCACCACCCGTGTCTCCCTCTGTTTCCTCCCCACCCCCCGCTCATGCCCCGTGTCTCCCTCCCGTTCCCACACACCCCCGCTCATGCCCTGTGTCTCCCTCCTGTACCCCCATCCCCTGCTCATGCCCCATGTCTCCCTCCTGTACCCCCCCACCCCCTGCTCATGCCCTTTGTCTCCCTCCCATTGCCCCCCACCCCTCGCTCATGCCCCATGTCTCCCTCCCGTTCCCCCCACCCCACTTATGCCCCGTGTCTCTCCTGTTCCCCCCACCCCCGCTCATGCCCCATGTCTCCCTCCCGTTCCCCCCCAACCCCCGCTCATGCCCCCTGTCTCCCTTCTTTTCCCCCCCACCCCCTGCTCATGCCCCGTGTCACCCTCCTGTTCCCCCCTACCCCCGCTCATGCCCCGTGTCTCCCCTGTTCCCCCCACCCCCCGCTCATGCCTCGTGTCTCCCCTGTTCCCCCCACCCCCCGCTCATGCCCCATGTCTCCCTCCTGTTCCCCCACCCCACGCTCATGCCCAGTGTCTCCCCTGTTCCCGCCCACCCCCGCTCATGCCACGTGTCTCCCTCCTTTCCCCCCCATCCCCGGCTCATGCCCCGTCTCTCCCCTGTTCCCCCCCACCCCCGCTCATGCCCCGTGTCTACCTGACATTCCATCCAACCCCTGCTCATGCCCCGTGTCTCCCTCCTTTTCCCCCCAGCCCCTGCTCATGCCCGTGTCTCCCTCCTTCCCCCCCACCCCCCGCTCATGCCCCATGTCTCCCCTGTTCCCCCCACCCCCGCTCATGCCCCGTGTCTCCATCCTTTTCCCCCCACCCCCGCGTCTCCCTCCTTTTACCCCACCCCCTGCTCATGCCCGTGTCCCCCCTGTTCCCCCCACCCCCGCTCATGCCCCATGTCTGCCTGCTTTTCCCTCCACCCCCCGCTCATGCCGCGTGTCTCCCTCCTTTTCCCCCCCACCCCCACTCATGCCCTGTGTCTCCCCTATTTCCCCCACCCCCGCTCATGCCCCGTGTCTCCCTCCCGTTCACCCCACCCCCGCTCATGCCCCGTGTCTCCCTCCTGTACCCCCACCCCCCGCTCATACCCCATGTCTCCCTCCTGTTCCACCCACCCCCCGCTCCTGCCCCGTGTCTCCCTCCTGTTCCCCACACCCCCGCTCATGCCCCGTGTCTCCCTCCTTCCCCCACCACCCCCTGCTCATGCCCCATGTCTCCCCTGTCCCCCCACCCCCCGCTCATGCCCCGTGTCTCCCTCCTTTTCCCCCCACCACCCGTGTCTCCCTCCGTTTCCTCCCCACCCCCCGCTCATGCCCCGTGTCGCCCTCCTTTTCCCCCCCACCCCCCGCTCATGCCCGTGTCTCCCCTGTTCCCCCACCCCCCGCTCATGCCCCGTGGCCCCCTCCTATTCCCCCCCACCCCCGCTCATACCCCCTGTCTCCCCTGTTCCCCCCACCCCCCGCTCATGCCCCGTGTCTCCCTCCCGCTACCCCCTACCCCCCGCTCATGCCCCGTGTCTCCCTCCCATTCCCACACACCCCCGCTCATGCCCTGTGTCTCCCTCCTGTACCCACATCCCCTGCTCATGCCCCATGTCTCCCTCCTGTACCCCCCCACCCCCTGCTCATGCCCATTGTCTCCCTCCCATTGCCCCCCACCCCTCGCTCATGCACCGTGTCTCCCTCCCGTTCCCCCCACCCCACTTATGCCCCGTGTCTCCCCTGTTCCCCCCACCCCCGCTCATGCCCCATGTCTTCCTCCCGTTCCTCCCAATCCCCTGCTCATGCCCCGTGCCTACCTGACGTTCCCTCCCACTCCCTGCTCATGCCCCTTGTCTCCCTCCCATTCACCCCCACCCCTGCTCATGTCCCGTATCTCCCCTGTTCCCCCACCCTCCGCTCATGCCCAGTGTCTCCCTCCCGTTCCCCCCTCCCCGCTCATGTATCATGTCTCCCCTGTGCCCCCCACCCCCCGCTCATTCCCTGTGTCTCCCTCCTGTACCCCCCCACCCCCTGCTCATGCCCATTGTCTCCCTCCCATTGCCCCCCACCCCTCGCTCATGCACCGTGTCTCCCTCCCGTTTCCCCCACCCCACTTATGCCCCGTGTCTCCCCTGTTCCCCCCACCCCCGCTCATGCCCCATGTCTCCCTCCCGTTCCCCCCCAATCCCCTGCTCATGCCCCGTGCCTACCTGACGTTCCCTCCCACTCCATGCTCATGCCCCTGGTCTCCCTCCAATTCACCCCCACCCCTGCTCATGTCCCGTATCTCCCCTGTTCCCCCACCCCCAGCTCATGCCCAGTGTCTCCCTCCCGTTCCCCCCTCCCCGATCATGCCCCGTGTCTTCCCTGTTCCCCCCACCTCCTGCTCATGCCCCGTGTCTCCTTCCCGTTCCCCCTGTTCCTCCCCACCCCCCGCTCATGCCCCGTGTCTACCTGACGTTCCCTCCCACCCCCCGCTCATGCCCCGTGTCTCATTCCCATTCCCCCCACCCCTCGCTCATGCCCCTTGTCTCCCCTGTTCCCCCCTGCCCATGCCCCATGTCTCCCTCCCGTTCACCCCCACCCCCACTCATGTCCCGTATCTCCCCTGTTCCCCCCACCCCCCGCTCATTCCCCGTGTCTCCCTTCTCCCTCCTGTTCCCCCCCACCCCCTGCTCATGCCCCCTGTCTCCCCTGTTCCCCCCACCCCCTGCTCATGCCCCATGTCTCCCTCCCGTTCCACCCCACCCCCACTCATGCCCCATGTCTCCCCTGTTCCCCCTGCCCCCCGCTCATGCCCCTTATCTCCCCCGTTACCCCCTACCCCCCCTCATGCCCAGTGTCTCCCCTCTTCCACCGACCCTCCGCTCATGTCCAGTGTCTCCCTCCCGTTCCCCCCGCTCATGTATCATGTCTCCCCTGTTCACCCCTATCCCCCGCTAATGCCCTGTGACTCCCTCCTGTTCCCCCCACCCCCTGTTCATGCCCTGTGTCTTCCCTGTTCCCCACTCCCCGCTCATGCCCCGTGTCTCCCCTGTTCCCCCCACCCCCTGCTCATGCCCAGTGTCTCCCTCCTTTTACCCCCATCACCCGCTCATGCCCCATGTCTCCCTCCTTTTCCCCCCACCACCCGCTCATGCCCCGTGTCTCCCTCCCGTTCCCACCCCCCCCCGCTCATGCCGTGTCTCCCTCCTGTACCCCCATCCCCTGCTCATGCCCCATGTCTCCCTCCTGTACCCCCCACCCCCCGCTCATGCCCCTGGTCTCCCCTGATACCCCCTACCCCCCTCATGCCCAGTGTCTCCCCTCTTCCCCCCACCCTCCGCTCATGCCCCATGTCTCCCTCCTGTTCCCCACCACCCCCGCTCATTTCCAGTGTCTCCCTCCCGTTACCCCCACCCCCCGCTCATGTATCATGTCTCCCCTGTTCACCCCATCCCCCGCTAATGCCCTGTGACTCCCTCCTGTTGCCCCCACCCCCCGCTCATGCCCCGTGTCTCCCCTGTTCCCCACGCCCCGCTCATGCCCCGTGTCTCCCCTGTTCCCCCCCACCCCCCGCTCATGCCCAGTGTCTCCTTCCTTTTACCCCATCACCCGCTCATGCCCCATGTCTCCCTCCTTTTCCCCCCTACCCCCGCTCATGCCCCGTGTCTCCCTCCCATTCCCACACACCCCCGCTCATGCCCTGTGTCTCCCTCCTGTACCCCCATCCCCTGCTCAGCCCCTTGTCTCCCTCCTGTACCCCCCCACCCCCTGCTCATGCCCAGTGTCTCCCTCCCATTGCCCCCCACCCCTCGCTCATGCCCCGTGTCTCCCTCCCGTTCCCCCCACCCCACTTATAGCCCGTGTCTCCCCTGTTCCCCCCACCCCCGCTCATGCCCGTGTCACCCTCCCGTTCTCACCCACCCCCCGCTCATGCCCCATGTATCCCTCCTGTACCCTACCACCCCCCGCTCATGCTCCCTGTCTTCCTCCTGTACCCCCACCCCACGCTCATGCCCAGTGTCTCTCTCCCGTTCTTCCCCACCCCCGCTCATGCCCATGCCCCGTGTCCACCTCCCATTCCCCCACCCCCCGCTCATGCCCCGTGTCTCCCTCCTGTACCCCCCACCCCCCGCTCATACCCCGTGTCTCCCTCCTGTTCCGCCCACCCCCTGCTCCTGCCCCGTGTCTCCCTCCTGTTCCCCCCACCCCCGCTCATCCACTCATGCCCCGTGTCTCCCTCGTTCCCCCACCACCCCCTGCTCATGCCCCATGTCTCCCCTGTCCCCCCACCCCCGCTCATGCCCCGTGTCTCCCTCCTTTTCCCCGCACCCCCGTGTCTCCCTCCTTTTCCTCCCCACCCCCCGCTCATGCCCCGTGTCACCCTCCTTTTTCCCCCACCCCCCGCTCATGCCCGTGTCTCCCCTGTTCCCTCCCACCCCCCGCTCATGCCCCATGTCTCCCTCCTGTACCCCCCAACCCCCGCTCATGCCCCGTGGCCCCCTCCTATTCCCCCCACTCCCCGCTCATACCCCCTGTCTCCCCTGATCCCCCCACCCCCCGCTCATGCCCCGTGTCTCCCTCCCGCTCCCCCCTTCCCCCCGGTCATGCCCCGTGTCTCCCTCCCGTTCCCACACACCCCCGCTCATGCCCTGTGTCTCCCTCCTGTACCCCCATCCCCTGCTCATGCCCCATGTCTCCCTCCTGTGCCCCCCACCCCCTGCTCATGCCCAGTGTCTCCCTCCCATTGCCCCCCACCCCTCGCTCATGCCCCGTGTCTCCCTCCCGTTCCCCCCACCCCACTTATGCCCCGTGTCTCCCCTGTTCCCCCCACCCCCTGCTCATGCCCCATGTCTCCCTCCCATTCCCCCCACCCCCCGCTCATGCCCCGTGTCTCCCTCCCATTCACCCCCACCCCTGCTCATGTCCCGTATCTCCCCTGTTCCCCCACCCCCCGCTCATGCCCAGTGTCTCCCTCCCGTTCCCCCCTCCCCGCTCATGTATCATGTCTCCCCTGTTCCCCCCACCCCCGCTCATTCCCTGTGTCTCCCTCCTGTTCCCCCCACCCCCGATCATGCCCCGGGTCTTCCCTGTTCCCCCCACCTCCTGCTCATGCCCCGTGTCTTCTTCCCGTTCCCCCTGTTCCTCCCCACCCCCCGCTCATGCCTCGTGTCTTCCTGACGTTCCCTCCCACCCCCTGCTCATGCCCCGTGTCTCCCTCCCATTCCCCCCACCCCTTGCTCATGCCCCGTGTCTCCCCTGTTCCCCCCTGCTCATGCCCCATGTCTTCCTCCCGTTCACCCCCACCCCCACTCATGTCCCGTATCTCCTCTGTTCCCCCCACCCCCCGCTCATGCCCCGTGCCTCCCTTCTCCCTCCTGTTCCCCCCACCCCCTGCTCATGCCCCGTGTCTCCCCTGTTCCCCCCACCCCCCACTCATGCCCCATGTCTCCCTCCCGTTCCACCCCACCCCCACTCATGCCCCATGTCTCCCCTGTTCCCCCTGCCCCCGCTCATGCCCCTTGTCTCCCCTGTTACCCCCTACCCCTCCTCATGCCCAGTGTCTCCCCTCTTCCCCCCACCCTCCACTCATGCCCCATGTCTCCCTCCTGTTCCCCCCCACCCCTGCTCATGCCCCGTGTCTCCCCTGTTCCCTCCGCTCATTCCCCTTGTCTCCCCTGTTACCCCCTACCCCCCTCATGCCCAGTGTCTCCCCTCTTCCCACCACCCTCTGCTCATGCCCCGTGTCTCCCTCCTGTTCCCCCCACCCCCCGCTCATGTCCAGTGTCTCCCTCCCATTCCCCCCACCCCCCGCTCATGTATCATGTCTCCCCTGTACACCCCCATCCCCCGCTAATGCCCTGTGACTCCCTCCTGTTCCCCCCACCCCCCGTTCATGCCGCGTGTCTCCCCTGTTCCCCACCCCCCGCTCATGCCCCATGTCTCCCATGTTCTCCCACACCCCCCGCTCATGCCCAGTGTCTCCCTCCTTTTACCCCCATCACCCGCTCATGCCCCATGTCTCCCTCCTTTCCCCCCCACTGCCCGCTCATGCCCCGTGTCTCCCGCCCGTTCCCACACACCCCCGCTCATGCCCTGTGTCTCCCTCCTATACCCCCCACCCCCCGCTCATGCCCCTTGTCTCCCCTGTTACCCTCTACCCCCCCTCATGCCCAGTGTCTCCCCTCTTCCCCCCACCCTCCGCTCATGCCCCATGTCTCCCTCCTGTTCCCCCACCCCCGCTCATGCCCCGTGTCTCCCTTCTCCCTCCTGTTCCCCCCACCCCCTGCTCATGCCCCGTGTCTCCCCTGTCCCCCCCACCCCCCGCTCATGCCCATGTCTCCCTCCCGTTCCACCCCACCCCCACTCATGCCCCATGTCTCCCCTGTTCCCCCTGCCCCCCGCTCATGCCCCTTGTCTCCCCTGTTACCCCCTACCCCCTCATGCCCAGTGTCTCCCCTCTTCCCCCACCCTCTGCTCATGCCCCATGTCTCCCTCCTGTTCCCCCCCACCCCCTGCTCATGTCCAGTGTCTCCCTCCCGTTCCCCCCACCCCCCGCTCATGTATCATGTCTCCCCTGTTCACCCCATCCCCCGCTAATGCCCTGTGACTCCCTCCTGTTCCCCCCACCCCCCCTTCATGCCCCGTGTCTCCCCTGTTCCCCAACCCCCGCTCATGCCCCGTGTCTCCCCTGTTCCCCCCACCCCCCGCTCATGCCCAGTGTCTCCCTCCTTTTCCCCCCCACCGCCCGCTCATGCCCCGTGTCTCCCTCCCGTTCCCACACACCCCCGCTCATGCCCTGTGTCTCCCTCCTTTTACCCCCATCACCCGCTCATGCCCCATGTCTCCCTCCTTTCCCCCCCACTGCCCGCTCATGCCCCGTGTCTCCCTCCCGTTCCCACACACCCCCGCTCATGCCCTGTGTCTCCCTCCTATACCCCCCACCCCCCGCTCATGCCCCTTGTCTCCCCTGTTACCCTCTACCCCCCCTCATGCCCAGTGTCTACCCTCTTCCCCCCACCCTCCGCTCATGCCCCATGTCTCCCTCCTGTTCCCCCACCCCCGCTCATGCCCCGTGTCTCCCTTCTCCCTCCTGTTCCCCCCACCCCCTGCTCATGCCCCGTGTCTCCCCTGTCCCCCCCACCCCCCGCTCATGCCCCATGTCTCCCTCCCGTTCCACCCCACCCCCACTCATGCCCCATGTCTCCCCTGTTCCCCCTGCCCCCCGCTCATGCCCCTTGTCTCCCCTGTTACCCCCTACCCCCCTCATGCCCAGTGTCTCCCCTCTTCCCCCACCCTCTGCTCATGCCCCATGTCTCCCTCCTGTTCCCCCCCACCCCCTGCTCATGTCCAGTGTCTCCCTCCCGTTCCCCCCACCCCCGCTCATGTATCATGTCTCCCCTGTTCACCCCCATCCCCCGCTAATGCCCTGTGACTCCCTCCTGTTCCCCCACCCCCCCTTCATGCCCCGTGTCTCCCCTGTTCCCCAACCCCCGCTCATGCCCCGTGTCTCCCCTGTTCCCCCCACCCCCCGCTCATGCCCAGTGTCTCCCTCCTTTTCCCCCCCACCGCCCGCTCATGCCCCGTGTCTCCCTCCCATTCCCACACACCCCCGCTCATGCCCTGTGTCTCCCTCCTGTAACCCCATCCCCTGCTCATGCCCCATGTCTCCCTCCTGAACCCCCCCACCCCCCGCTCATGCCCCGTGTCTCCCCTGTTCCCCACTCCCCGCTCATGCCCGTGTCTCCCCTGTTCCCCCCAGCCCCCGCTCATGCCCAGTGTCTCCCTCCTTTTACCCCATCACCCGCTCATGCCCCATGTCTCCCTCCTTTTCCCCCCTACCCCCCGCTCATGCCCCGTGTCTCCCTCCCGTTTCCACACACCCCCGCTCATGCCCTGTGTCTCCCTCCTGTACCCCCATCCCCTGCTCATGCCCCATGTCTCCCTCCTGTGCCCCCCACCCCCTGCTCATGCCCAGTGTCTCCCTCCCATTGCCCCCCACCCCTCGCTCATGCCCTGTGTCTCCCTCCCGTTCCCCCCACCCCACTTATGCCCCGTGTCTCCCCTGTTCCTCCCACCCCCCGCTCATGCCCCATGTCTCCCTCCCCTTACCCCCACCCCCCACTCATGCCCCTTGCCTACCTGACGTTCCCTCCCACTCCCCGCTCATGCCCCGTGTCTCCCTCCCATTCACCCCCACCCCTGCTCATGTCCCGTATCTCCCCTGTTCCCCCACCCGCCGCTCATTCCCTGTGTCTCCCTCCTGTTCCCCCCACCCCCGATCATGCCCCGTGTCTTCCCTGTTCCCCCCACCTCCTGCTCATGTCCCGTGTCTCCTTCCCGTTCCCCCTGTTCCTCCCCACCCCCCGCTCATGCCCCGTGTCTACCTGACGTTCCCTCCCACCCCCCCGCTCATGCCCCGTGTCTCCCTCCCATTCCCCCCACCCCCCGCTCATGCCGTGTCTCCCCTGTTCCCCCCCTGCTCATGCCCCATGTCTCCCTCCCGTTCACCCCCACCCCCGCTCATGTCCCGTATCTCCCCTGTTCCCCCCACCCCCGCTCATGCCCCATTTCTCCCTTCTCCCTCCTGTTCCCCCCACCCCCTGCTCATGCCCCGTGTCTCCCCTGTTCCCCCCACCCCCCACTCATGCCCCAGGTCTCCCTCCCGTTCCACCCCACCCCCACTCATGCCCCATGTCTCCCCTGTTCCCCCTGCCCCCGCTCATGCCCCTTGTCTCCCCTGTTACCCCCTACCCTCCCTCATGCCCAGTGTCTCCCCTCTTCCCCCACCCTCCACTCATGCCCCATGTCTCCCTCCTGTTCCCCCCACCCCCCGCTCATGTCCAGTGTCTCCCTCCCATTCCCCCCAACCCCCGCTCATGTATCATGTCTCCCCTGTTCACCCCCATCCCCCGCTAATGCCCTGTGACTCCCTCCTGTTCCCCCCACCCCCCGCTCATGCCCCGTGTCTCCCCTGTTCCCCACCCCCCGCTCATGCCCCGTGTCTCCCCTGTTCCCCCCCGCCCCCCGCTCATGCCCAGTGTCTCCCTCCTTTTCCCCCATCCCCCGCTCATGCCCCATGTCTCCCTCCTTTTCCCCCCCATGGCCCGCTCATGCCCCGTGTCTCCCCTGTTACCCCCACCACCTGCTCATGCCCAGTGCCTGCCTCCAGTTCCCCCCACCCCCTGCTCATGCCCCGTGTCTCCCCTGTGCCCCCCACCCCCCACTCATGCCCTGTGTCTCCCTCCTTTTCCCCCACCCCCACTCATGCACCATGTCTCCCCTGTTCCCCCCAACCCCCGCTCATGCCCTATGTCTACCTGATGTTCCCCCCAACCCCCGCTCATGCCCCCTGTCTCCCTTCTTTTCCCCCCACCCCTGCTCATGCCCGTGTCTCCCTCCAGTTCCCCCTCACCCCCGCTCATGCCCCGTGTCTCCCCTGTTCCCCCCACCCCCTGCTCATGCCGCGTGTCTCCCCTGTTCCCCCCCACCCCATGCTCATGCCCCGTGTCTCCCTCCTTTTCACCGCCAACCCCACTCATGCCCATGTCTCCCCTGTTACCCCCCGCTCATGCCCAGTGTCTCCCTCCTGTTCCCCCCACCCTCAGCTCATGCCCCGTGTCTCCCCTGTTCCCCCCCAACCCCGCTCATGCCCCGTGTCTCCCTCCTTTCCCCCCACCCCCCGCTCATGCCCCGTGTCTCCCCTGTTCCCCCCCACCCCCCGCTCATGCCCCGTGTCTACCTGATGTTCCATCCAACCCATGCTCATGCCCCGTGTCTCCCTCCTTTTCCCCCCACCCCCTGCTCATGCCCCGTGTCTCCCTCCTTCTCCCCCACCCCCTGCTCATGCCCCATGTCTCCCCTGTTCCCCCCACCCCCTGCTCATGCCCCCTGTCTCCATCCTTTTCCCCCCCACCCCTGCGTCGCCCTCCTATTCCCCCCACCCCCCCGCTCATGCCCTTGACTCCCTCCTTTTCCCTCCACCGCCGCTCATGCCTGTGTCTCCCCTGTTCCCCCCAACCCCGTTCATGCCCCATGTCTCCCTCCTTTTGCCCCCACCCCGCGCTCATGCCCCGTGACTCCCTCCTTTTCACCCCCACTCATGCCCTGTGTCTCCCTTGTGCCCCCCATCCCCGCTCATGCCCCGTGTCTCCCTCCCGTTCCCCCCACCCCCTGCTCATGCCCCGTGTCACCCTCCCGTTCCCACCCACCCCCCGCTCATACCCCATGTCTCCCCTGTTACCCCCTACCCCCCTCATGCCCAGTGTCTCCCCTCTTCCCCCCACCCTCCGCTCATGCCCCATGTCTCCCTCCTGTTCCCCCCCACCCCCGCTCATGTCCAGTGTCTCCCTCCCGTTACCCCCACCCCCCGCTCATGTATCATGTCTCCCCTGTTCACCCCCATCCCCCGCTAATGCCCTGTGACTCCCTCCTGTTCCCCCACCCCCCGCTCATGCCCTGTGTCTCCCCTGTTCCCCACCCCCTGCTCATGCCCCGTGTCTCCCCTGTTCCCCCCCACCCCCTGCTCATGCCCAGTGTCTCCCTCCTTTTACCCCCATCACCCGCTCATGCCCCATGTCTCCCTCCTTTTCCCCCCTACCCCCCACTCATGCCCCGTGTCTCCCTCCCGTTCCCACACACCCCCGCTCATGCCCTGTGTCTTCCTCCTGTACCCCATCCCCTGCTCAGCCCCATGTCTCCCTCCTGTACCCCCCCACCCCCTGCTCATGCCCAGTGTCTCCCTCCCATTGCCCCCCACCCCTCGCTCATGCCCCGTGTCTCCCTCCCGTTCCCCCCACCCCACTTATGCCCCGTGTCTCCCCTGTTCCCCCCACCCCCGCTCATGCCCATGCCACCCTCCCGTTCTCACCCACCCCCCGCTCATGCCCCATGTATCCCTCCTGTACCCTCCCACCCCCCGCTCATGCTCCCTGTCTTCCTCCTGTACCCCCACCCCACGCTCATGCCCAGTGTCTCTCTCCCGTTCTTCCCCACCCCCGCTCATGCCCATGCCCCGTGTCCACCTCCCGTTCCCCCACCCCCCCGCTCATGCCCCGTGTCTCCCTCCTGTACCCCCCACTCCCCGCTCATACCCCGTGTCTCCCTCCTGTTCCGCCCACCCCCCGCTCCTGCCCCGTGTCTCCCTCCTGTCCCCCCCACCCCCGCTCATGCCCCGTGTCTCCCTCCTTCCCCCACCAGCCCCTGCTCATGCCCCATGTCTCCCCTGTCCCCCACCCCCTGCTCATGCCCCGTGTCTCCCTCCTTTTCCCCCACCCCCTGTGTCTCCCTCCTTTTCCTCCCCACCCCCCGCTCATGCCCCGTGTCACCCTCCTTTTCCCCCCACCCCCGCTCATGCCCGTGTCTCCCCTGTTCCCCCCACCCCCCGCTCATGCCCCATGTCTCCCTCCTGTACCCCCACCCCCTGCTCATGCCCCGTGGCCCCCTCCTATTCCCCCCACCCCCCGCTCATACCCCCTGTCTCCCCTGTTCCCCCCACCCCCCGCTCATGCCCCGTGTCTCCCTCCCGCTCCCCCCTACCCCCCGCTCATGCCCCGTGTCTCCCTCCCGTTCCCACACACCCCCGCTCATGCCCTGTGTCTCCCTCCTGTACCCCCATCCCCTGCTCATGCCCCATGTCTCCCTCCTGTACCCCCCACCCCCTGCTCATGCCCAGTGTCTCCCTCCTGTTCCCCCCACCCCCCCGCTCATGCCCCATGGCCCCCTCCTTCCCCCACCACCCCCTGCTCATGCCCCATGTCTCCCCTGTCCCCCCACCCCCTGCTCATGCCCCGTGTCTCCCTCCTTTTCCCCCACCCCTGTGTCTCCCTCCTTTTCCTCCCCACCCCCCGCTCATGCCCCGTGTCGCCCTCCTGTTCCCCCACCCCCCGCTCATGCCCCGTGTCTCCCTCCCGCTCCCCCCTACCCCCCGCTCATGCCCCGTGTCTCCCTCCCGTTCCCACACACCCCCGCTCATGCCCTGTGTCTCCCTCCTGTACCCCCATCCCCTGCTCATGCCCCATGTCTCCCTCCTGTACCCCCCCACCCCCTGCTCATGCCCAGTGTCTCCCTCCCATTGCCCCCCACCCCTCGCTCATGCCCGGTGTCTCCCTCCCGTTCCCCCCACCCCACTTATGCCCTGTGTCTCCCCTGTTCCCCCCACCCCCCGCTCATGCCCCGTGCCTACCTGACGTTCCGTCCCACTCCCCGCTCATGCCCCGTGTCTCCCTCCCATTCACCCCCACCCCTGCTCATGTCCCGTATCTCCCCTGTTCCCCCACCTCCCGCTCATGCCCAGTGTCTCCCTCCCGTTCCCCCCTACCCGCTCATGTATCATGTCTCCCCTGTTCCCCCCACCCCCCGCTCATTCCCTGTGTCTCCCTCCTGTTCCCCCCACCCCCGATCATGCCCCGTGTCTTACCTGTTCCCCCCACCTCCTGCTCATGCCGCGTGTCTCCTTCCCGTTCCACCTGTTCCTCCCCACCCCCCGCTCATGCCCCGTGTCTTCCTGATGTTCCCTCCCACCCCCCGCTCATGCCCCGTGTCTCCCTCCCATTCTCCCCACCCCCTGCTCATGCCCCGTGTCTGCCCTGTTCCCCCCGCTCATGCCCCATGTCTCCATCCCGTTCACCCCCACCCCCACTCATGTCCTGTATCTCCCCTGTTCCCCCCACCCCCCGCTCATGCCCCGTGTCTCCCTTCTCCCTCCTGTTCCCCCCCACCCCCTGCTCATGCCCCGTGTCTCCCCTGTTCCCCCCACCCCCCGCTCATGCCCCATGTCTCCCTCCCGTTCCACCCCACCCCCACTCATGCCCCATGTCTCCCCTGTTCCCCCTGCCCCCCGCTCATGCCCCTTGTCTCCCCTGTTACCCCCTACCCCCCCTCATGCCCAGTGTCTCCCCTCTTCCCCCCACCCTCTGCTCATGCCCCGTGTCTCCCTCCTGTTCCCCCCCGCTCATGTCCAGTGTCTCCCTTCCGTTCCCCCCACCCCCCGCTCATGTATCATGTCTCCCCTGTTCACCCCCATCCCCCGCTAATGCCCTGTGACTCCCTCCTGTTCCCCCCACCCCCCGTTCATGCCCCGTGTCTCCCCTGTTCCCCACCCCCCGCTATTGCCCCGTGTCTCCCCTGTTCCCCTCCACCCCCGCTCATGCCCAGTGTCTCCCTCCTTTTACCCCATCACCCGCTCATGCCCCATGTCTCCCTCCTTTTCCCCCCCACCGCCCGCTCATGCCCCGTGTCTCCCTCCCGTTCCCACACACCCCCGCTCATGCCCTGTGTCTCCCTCCTGTACCCCCATCCCCTGCTCATGCCCCATGTCTCCCTCCTGTACCCCCCCACCCCCCGCTCATGCCCCTTGTCTCCCCTGTTACCCCCTACCCCCCTCATGCCCAGTGTCTCCCCTCTTCCCCCCACCCTCCGCTCATGCCCCATGTCTCCCTCCTGTTCCCCCCACCCCCCGCTCATGCCCCGTGTCTCCCTTCTCCCTCCTGTTCCCCCCACCCCCTGCTCATTCCCCGTGTCTCCCCTGTTCCCCCCACCCCCCGCTCATGCCCCATGTCTCCCTCCCGTTCCACCCCACCCCCACTCATGCCCCATGTCTCCCCTGTTCCCCCTGCCCCCCGCTCATGCCCCTTGTCTCCCCTGTTACCCCCTAGCCCCCTCATGCCCAGTGTCTCCCCTCTTCCCCCCACCCTCCGCTCATGCCCCATGTCTCCCTCCTGTTCCCCCCCACCCCCGCTCATGTCCAGTGTCTCCCCTGTTTCCCCCACCCCCGCTCATGCCCCGTGTCTCCCTCCTGTTCACCCCACCCCCGCTCATGCCCGTGTCACCCTCCCGTTCTCACCCACCCCCCGCTCATGCCCCATGTATCCCTCCTGTACCCTCCCACCCCCGCTCATGCTCCGTGTCTTCCTCCTGTACCCCCACCCCGCGCTCATGCCCAGTGTCTCTCTCCCGTTCTTCCCCACCCCCGCTCATGCCCATGCCCCGTGTCCACCTCCCATTCCCCCACCCCCCGCTCATGCCCCGTGTCTCCCTCCTGTACCCCCCACCCCCCGCTCATACCCCATGTCTCCCTCCTGTTCCACCCACCCCCCGCTCCTGCCCCGTGTCTCCCTCCTGTTCCCCCCACCCCCGCTCATGCCCCGTGTCTCCCTCCTTCCCCCACCACCCCCTGCTCATACCCCATGTCTCCCTCCTGTCCCCCCACCCCCCGCTCATGCCCCGTGTCTCCCTCCTTTTCCCCCCCACCCCCCGCTCATGCCCGTGTCTCCCCTGTTCCCCCCCACCCCCCGCTCATGCCCTGTGGCCCCCTCCTATTCCACCCCACCCCCGCTCATACCCCCTGTCTCCCCTGTTCCCCCCACCCCCCGCTCATGCCCCGTGTCTCCCTCCCGCTACCCCCTACCCCCCGCTCATGCCCCGTGTCTCCCTCCCGTTCCCACACACCCCCGCTCATGCCCTGTGTCTCCCTCCTGTACCCCCATCCCCTGCCCATGCCCCATGTCTCCCTCTTGTACCCCCCACCCCCTGCTCATGCCCATTGTCTCCCTCCCGTTCCCACACCCCCCCGCTCATGCCCTGTGTCTCCCTCCTGTACCCCCATCCCCTGCCCATGCCCCATGTCTCCCTCTTGTACCCCCCCCACCCCCTGCTCATGCCCATTGTCTCCCTCCCATTGCCCCCCACTCCTCGCTCATGCCCCGTGTCTCCCTCCCGTTCCCCCCACCCCACTTATGCCCCGTGTCTCCCCTGTTCCCCCCACCCACGCTCATGCCCCATGTCTCCCTCCCATTCCCCCCCCAATCCCCCGCTCATGCCCCGTGCCTACCTGACGTTCCCTCCCACTCCCTGCTCATGCCCCGTGTCTCCCTCCCATTCACCCCCACCCCTGCTCATGTCCCGTATCTCCCCTGTTCCCCCACCCCCCGCTCATGCCCAGTGTCTCCCTCCCGTTCCCCCCTCCCCGCTCATGTATCATGTCTCCCCTGTTCCCCCCATCCCCCGCTCATTCCCTGTGTCTCCCTCCTGTTCCCCCCACACCCGATCATGCCCCGTGTCTTCCCTGTTCCCCCCACCTCCTGCTCATGCCCCGTGTCTCCTTCCCGTTCCCCCTGTTCCTCCCCACCCCCCGCTCATGCCCCGTCTCTACCTGACGTTCCCTCCCACCCCCCGCTCATGCCCCGTGTCTCCTTCCCATTCCCCCACCCCGCGCTCATGCCCCTTGTCTCCCCTGTTCCCCCCTGCTCATGCCCCATGTCTCCCTCCCGTTCACCCCCACCCCCACTCATGTCCCGTATCTCCCCTGTTCCCCCCACCCCCCGCTCATGCCCCGTGTCTCCCTTCTCCCTCCCGTTCCCCCCCACCCCCTGCTCATGCCCCGTGTCTCCCCTGTTCCCCCCACCCCCTGCTCATGCCCCATGTCTCCCTCCCGTTCCACCCCACCCCCACTCATGCCCCATGTCTCCCCTGTTCCCCACTCCCCGCTCATGCCCCGTGTCTCCCCTGTTCCCCCCCACCCTCGCTCATGCCCAGTGTCTCCCTCCTTTTATCCCATCACCCGCTCATGCCCCATGTCTCCCTCCTTTTCCCCCCTACCCCCGCTCATGCCCCGTGTCTCCCTCCCATTCCCACACACCCCCGCTCATGCCCTGTGTCTCCCTCCTGTACCCCCATCCCCTGCTCAGCCCCATGTCTCCCTCCTGTACCCCCCCACCCCCTGCTCATGCCCAGTGTCTCCCTCCCATTGCCCCCCACCCCTCGCTCATGCCCCGTGTCTCCCTCCCGTTCCCCCCACCCCACTTATGCCCCGTGTCTCCCCTGTTCCCCCCACCCCCGCTCATGCCGTGTCACCCTCCCGTTCTCACCCACCCCCCGCTCATGCCCCATGTATCCCTCCTGTACCCTCCCACCCCCCGCTCATGCTCCCTGTCTTCCTCCGGTACCCCCACCCCACGCTCATGCCCAGTGTCTCTCTCCCGTTCTTCCCCACCCCCGCTCATGCCCATGCCCCGTGTCCACCTCCCGTTCCCCCACCCCCCGCTCATGCCCCGTGTCTCCCTCCTGTACCCCCCACCCCCCGCTCATACCCCGTGTCTCCCTCCTGTTCCACCCACCCCCCGCTCCTGCCCCGTGTCTCCCTCCTGTTCCCCCCACCCCCGCTCATGCCCCGTGTCTCCCTCCTTCCCCCACCACCCCCTGCTCATGCCCCATGTCTCCCCTGTCCCCCCACCCCCCGCTCATGCCCCGTGTCTCCCTCCTTTTCCCCCCACCCCCCGTGTCTCCCTCCTTTTCCTCCCCACCCCCGCTCATGCCCCGTGTCGCCCTCCTTTTCCCCCCACCCCCCGCTCATGCCCGTGTCTCCCCTGTTCCCCCCACCCCCCGCTCATGCCCCATGTCTCCCTCCTGTACCCCCCACCCCCCGCTCATGCCCCGTGGCCCCCTCCTATTCCCCCCACCCCCCGCTCATACCCCCTGTCTCCCCTGATCCCCCCACCCCCCGCTCATGCCCCGTGTCTCCCTCCCACTCCCCCCTACCCCCCACCCCCCGCTCATGCCCCGTGTCTCCCTCCCGTTCCCACACACCCCCGCTCATGCCCTGTGTCTCCCTCCTGTACCCCCATCCCCTGCTCATGCCCCATGTCTCCCTCCTGTGCCCCCCCACCCCCTGCTCATGCCCAGTGTCTCACTCCCATTGCCCCCCACCCCTCGCTCATGCCCCGTGTCGCCCTCCCGTTCCCCCCACCCCACTTATGCCCCGTGCCTCCCCTGTTCCCCCCACCCCCTGCTCATGCCCCATGTCTCCCTCCCATTCCCCCCACCCCCCGCTCATGCCCCGTGTCTCCCTCCCATTCACCCCCACCCCTGCTCATGTCCCGTATCTCCTCTGTTCCCCCACCCCCCGCTCATGCCGAGTGTCTCCCTCCCGTTCCCCCCTCCCCACTCATGTATCATGTCTCCCCTGTTCCCCCCACCCCCGCTCATTCCCTGTGTCTCCCTCCTGTTCCCCCCACCCCCGATCATGCCCCGTGTCTTCCCTGTTCCCCCCACCTCCTGCTCATGCCCTGTGTCTCCTTCCCGTTCCCCCTGTTCCTCCCCGCCCCCCGCTCATGCCCCGTGTCTTCCTGACGTTCCCTCCCACCCCCTGCTCATGCCCCGTGTCTCCCTCCCATTCCCCCCACCCCCTGCTCATGCCCCGTGTCTCCCCTGTTCCCCCCTGCTCATGCCCCATGTCTCCCTCCCGTTCACCCCACCCCCACTCATGTCCCGTATCTCCCCTGTTCCCCCCACCCCCCGCTCATGCCCCGTGTCTCCCTTCTCCCTCCTGTTCCCCCCACCCCCTGCTCATGCCCCGTGTCTCCCCTGTTCCCCCCACCCCCCATTCATGCCCCATGTCTCCCTCCCGTTCCACCCCACCCCCACTCATGCCCCATGTCTCCCCTGTTCCCCCTGCCCCCCGCTCATGCCCCTTGTCTCCCCTGTTACCCCCTAGCCCCCCTCATGCCCAGTGTCTCCCCTCTTCCCCCCACCCTCCACTCATGCCACATGTCTCCCTCCTGTTCCCCCCCACCTCCGCTCATTCCCTGTGTCTCCCTCCTGTTCCCCCCACCCCTGATCATGCCCCGTGTCTTCCCTGTTCCCCCCACCTCCTGCTCATGCCCCATGTCTCCTTCCCGTTCCCCCTGTTCCTCCCCACCCCCCGCTCATGCCCCGTCTCTACCTGACGTTCCCTCCCACCCCCCGCTCATGCCCCGTGTCTCCTTCCCATTCCCCCCACCCCGCGCTCATGCCCCTTGTCTCCCCTGTTCCCCCCTGCTCATGCCCCATGTCTCCCTCCCGTTCACCCCCACCCCCACTCATGTCCCGTATCTCCCCTGTTCCCCCCACCCCCCGCTCATGCCCCGTGTCTCCCTTCTCCCTCCCGTTCCCCCCCACCCCCTGCTCATGCCCCGTGTCTCCCCTGTTCCCCCCACCCCCTGCTCATGCCCCATGTCTCCCTCCCGTTCCACCCCACCCCCACTCATGCCCCATGTCTCCCCTGTTCCCCACTCCCCGCTCATGCCCCGTGTCTCCCCTGTTCCCCCCCAACCTCGCTCATGCCCAGTGTCTCCCTCCTTTTATCCCATCACCCGCTCATGCCCCATGTCTCCCTCCTTTTCCCCCCTACCCCCGCTCATGCCCCGTGTCTCCCTCCCATTCCCACACACCCCCGCTCATGCCCTGTGTCTCCCTCCTGTACCCCCATCCCCTGCTCAGCCCCATGTCTCCCTCCTGTACCCCCCCACCCCCTGCTCATGCCCAGTGTCTCCCTCCCATTGCCCCCCACCCCTCGCTCATGCCCCGTGTCTCCCTCCCGTTCCCCCCACCCCACTTATGCCCCGTGTCTCCCCTGTTCCCCCCACCCCCGCTCATGCCGTGTCACCCTCCCGTTCTCACCCACCCCCCGCTCATGCCCCATGTATCCCTCCTGTACCCTCCCACCCCCCGCTCATGCTCCCTGTCTTCCTCCGGTACCCCCACCCCACGCTCATGCCCAGTGTCTCTCTCCCGTTCTTCCCCACCCCCGCTCATGCCCATGCCCCGTGTCCACCTCCCGTTCCCCCAACCCCCGCTCATGCCCCGTGTCTCCCTCCTGTACCCCCCACCCCCGCTCATACCCCGTGTCTCCCTCCTGTTCTGCCCACCCCCCGCTCCTGCCCCGTGTCTCCCTCCTGTTCCCCCCACCCCCGCTCATGCCCCGTGTCTCCCTCCTTCCCCCACCACCCCCTGCTCATGCCCCATGTCTCCCCTGTCCCCCCACCCCCCGCTCATGCCCCGTGTCTCCCTCCTTTTCCCCCCACCCCCCGTGTCTCCCTCCTTTTCCTCCCCCTCCCCACCCCCCGCTCATGCCCCGTGTCGTCCTCCTTTTCCCCCCACCCCCCGCTCATGCCCGTGTCTCCCCTGTTCCCCCCCACCCCCCGCTCATGCCCCATGTCTCCCTCCTGTACCCCCCACCCCCCGCTCATGCCCCGTGGCCCCCTCCTATTCCCCCCACCCCCCGCTCATACCCCCTGTCTCCCCTGATCCCCCCACCCCCCGCTCATGCCCCGTGTCTCCCTCCCACTCCCCCCTACCCCCCACCCCCCGCTCATGCCCCGTGTCTCCCTCCCGTTCCCACACACCCCCGCTCATGCCCTGTGTCTCCCTCCTGTACCCCCATCCCCTGCTCATGCCCCATGTCTCCCTCCTGTGCCCCCCCACCCCCTGCTCATGCCCAGTGTCTCCCTCCCATTGCCCCCCACCCCTCGCTCATGCCCCGTGTCGCCCTCCCGTTCCCCCCACCCCACTTATGCCCCGTGTCTCCCCTGTTCCCCCCACCCCCTGCTCATGCCCCATGTCTCCCTCCCATTCCCCCCACCCCCCGCTCATGCCCCGTGTCTCCCTCCCATTCACCCCCACCCCTGCTCATGTCCCGTATCTCCTCTGTTCCCCCACCCCCCGCTCATGCCGAGTGTCTCCCTCCCGTTCCCCCCTCCCCACTCATGTATCATGTCTCCCCTGTTCCCCCCACCCCCGCTCATTCCCTGTGTCTCCCTCCTGTTCCCCCCACCCCCGATCATGCCCCGTGTCTTCCCTGTTCCCCCCACCTCCTGCTCATGCCCTGTGTCTCCTTCCCGTTCCCCCTGTTCCTCCCCGCCCCCCGCTCATGCCCCGTGTCTTCCTGACGTTCCCTCCCACCCCCTGCTCATGCCCCGTGTCTCCCTCCCATTCCCCCCACCCCCTGCTCATGCCCCGTGTCTCCCCTGTTCCCCCCTGCTCATGCCCCATGTCTCCCTCCCGTTCACCCCCACCCCCACTCATGTCCCGTATCTCCCCTGTTCCCCCCACCCCCCGCTCATGCCCCGTGTCTCCCTTCTCCCTCCTGTTCCCCCCACCCCCTGCTCATGCCCCGTGTCTCCCCTGTTCCCCCCACCCCCCATTCATGCCCCATGTCTCCCTCCCGTTCCACCCCACCCCCACTCATGACCCATGTCTCCCCTGTTCCCCCTGCCCCCCGCTCATGCCCCTTGTCTCCCCTGTTACCCCCTACCCCCCCTCATGCCCAGTGTCTCCCCTCTTCCCCCCACCCTCCACTCATGCCACATGTCTCCCTCCTGTTCCCCCCCACCCCCGCTCATGCCCCGTGTCTCCCCTGTTCCCCCCGCTCATTCCCCATGTCTCCCCTGTTACCCCTACCCCCCTCATGCCCAGTGTCTCCCCTCTTCCCACCACCCTCTGCTCATGCCCCGTGTCTCCCTCCTGTTCCCCCCACCCCCCGCTCATACCCCGTGTCTCCCTCCTGTACCCCCCACCCCCCGCTCATGTCCAGTGTCTCCCTCCCGTTCCCCCCACCCCCCGCTCATGTATCATGTCTCCCCTGTTCACCCCCATCCCCCGCTAATGCCCTGTGACTCCCTCCTGTTCCCCCCACCCCCCGTTCATGCCCCGTGTCTCCCCTGTTCCCCACCCCCCGCTCATGCCCCGTGTCTCCCCTGTTCTCCCCCACCCCCCGCTCATGCCCAGTGTCTCCCTCCTTTTATCCCATCACCCGCTCATGCCCCATGTCTCCCTCCTTTTCCCCCCCACCGCCCGCTCATGCCCCGTGTCTCCCTCCCGTTCCCACACACTCCCGCTCATGCCCTGTGTCTCCCTCCTGTACCCCCCACCCCCCGCTCATGCCCCTTGTCTCCCCTGTTACCCTCTACCCCCCCACATGCCCCGTGTCTCCCCTCTTCCCCCCACCCTCCGCTCATGCCCCATGTCTCCCTCCTGTTCCCCCAACCCCCGCTCATGCCCCGTGTCTCCCTTCTCCCTCCTGTTCCCCCCCACCCCCTGCTCATGCCCCGTGTCTCCCCTGTTCCCCCCACCCCCCGCTCATGCCCCATGTCTCCCTCCCGTTCCACCCCACCCCCACTCATGCCCCATGTCTCCCCTGTTCCCCCTGCCCCCGCTCATACCCCTTGTCTCCCCTGTTACCCCCTACCCCCCTCATGTCTCCCCTCTTCCCCCACCCTCCGCTCATGCCCCATGTCTCCCTCCTGTTCCCCCCCACCCCCTGCTCATGTCCAGTGTCTCCCTCCCGTTCCCCCCACCCCCCGCTCATGTATCATGTCTCCCCTGTTCACCCCCATCCCCCGCTAATGCCCTGTGACTCCCTCCTGTTCCCCCCACCCCCCGTTCATGCCCCGTGTCTCCCCTGTTCCCCACCCCCCCGCTCATGCCCCGTGTCTCCCCTGTTCCCCCCACCCCCCGCTCATGCCCGGTGTCTCCCTCCTTTTCCCCCCCACCGCCCGCTCATGCCCCGTGTCTCCCTCCCGTTCCCACCCCCCCACGTTCATGCCCTGTGTCTCCCTCCTGTAACCCCATCCCCTGCTCATGCCCCATGTCTCCCTCCTGTACCCCCCACCCCCCGCTCATGCCCCTTGTCTCCCCTGTTACCCCCTACCCCCCCTCATGCCCAGTGTCTCCTCTCTTCCCCCACCCTCCGGTCATGCCCCATGTCTCCCTCCTGTTCCCCCCCACCCCCGCTCATGTCCATTGTCTCCCTCCCGTTACCCCCACCCCCCGCTCATGTATCATGTCTCCCCTGTTCACCCCCATCCCCGCTAATGCCCTGTGACTCCCTCCTGTTCCCCCCACCCCCGCTCATGCCCCATGTCTCCCCTGTTCCCCACCCCCCGCTCATGCCCCATGTCTCCCCTGTTCCCCCCAGCCCCCGCTCATGCCCAGTGTCTCCCTCCTTTTACCCCATCACCCGCCCATGCCCCATGTCTCCCTCCTTTTCCCCCCTACCCCCTGCTCATGCCCCGTGTTTCCCTCCCGTTCCCACACACCCCCGCTCATGCCCTGTGTCTCCCTCCTGTACCCCCATCCCCTGCTCATGCCCCATATCTCCCTCCCGTTCCCCCCCACCCCCCGCTCATGCCCCGTGCCTACCTGACGTTCCCTCCCACTCCCCGCTCATGCCCCGTGTCTCCCTCCCATTCACCCCCACCCCTGCTCATGTCCCGTATCTCCCCTGTTCCCCCACCCGCCGCTCATTCCCTGTGTCTCCCTCCTGTTCCCCCCACCCCCGATCATGCCCCGTGTCTTCCCTGTTCCCACCACCTCCTGCTCATGTCCCGTGTCTCGTTCCTGTTCCCCCTGTTCCTCCCCACCCCCCGCTCATGCCTCGTGTCTACCTGACGTTCCCTCCCACCCCCCGCTCATGCCCCGTGTCTCCCTCCCATTCCCCCCACCCCCCGCTCATGCCGTGTCTCCCCTGTTCCCCCCCTGCTCATGCCCCATGTCTCCCTCCCGTTCACCCCCACCCCCGCTCATGTCCCGTATCTCAACTGTTCCCCCCACCCCGCGCTCATGCCCCGTGTCTCCCTTCTCCCTCCTGTTCCCCCCACCCCCTGCTCATGCCCCGCGTCTCCCCTGTTCCCCCCACCCCCCACTCATGCCCCAGGTCTCCCTCCCGTTCCACCCCACCCCCACTCATGCCCCATGTCTCCCCTGTTCCCCCTGCCCCCGCTCATGCCCCTTGTCTCCCCTGTTACCCCCTACCCTCCCTCATGCCCAGTGTCTCCCCTCTTCCCCCCACCCTCCACTCATGCCCCATGTCTCCCTCCTGTTCCCCCCACCCCCGCTCATGTCCAGTGTCTCCCTCCCATTCCCCCCACCCCCCGCTCATGTAGCATGTCTCCCCTGTTCACCCCCATCTCCCGCTAATGCCCTGTGACTCCCTCCTGTTCCCCCCACCCCCCACTCATGCCCCGTGTCTCCCCTGTTCCCCACCCCCCGCTCATGCCCCGTGTCTCCCCTGTTCCCCCCCATGGCCCGCTCATGCCCCGTGTCTCCCCTGTTACCCCCACCACCTGCTCATGCCCAGTGTCTGCCTCCCGTTCCCCCCCACCCCCTGCTCATGCCCCGTGTCTCCCCTGTGCCCCCCACTCATGCCCTGTGTCTCCCCCCTTTTCCCCCACCACCACGCATGCACCATGTCTCCCCTGTTCCCCCCAACCCCCGCTCATGCCCTATGTCTACCTGATGTTCCCCCCAACCCCCGCTCATGCCCCCTGTCTCCCTTCTTTTCCCCCCACCCCCTGCTCATGCCCGTGTCTCCCTCCAGTTCCCCCTCACCCCCGCTCATGCCCCGTGTCTCCCCTGTTCCCCCACCCCCTGCTCATGCCCCGTGTCTCCCCTGTTCCCCCCACCCCATGCTCATGCCCCGTGTCTCCCTCCTTTTCGCCGCCAACCCCACTCATGCCCATGTCTCCCCTGTTACCCCCCACCCCCGCTCATGCCCAGTGTCTCCCTCCTGTTCCCCCCACCCTCAGCTCATGCCCCGTGTCTCCCCTGTTCCCCCCCAACCCCGCTCATGCCCCGTGTCTCCCTCCTTTCCCCCCACCCCCCGCTCATGCCCCGTGTCTCCCCTGTTCCCCCGCACCCCCTGCTCATGCCCCGTGTCTACCTGATGTTCCATCCAACCCATGCTCATGCCCCGTGTCTCCCTCCTTTTCCCCCCACCCCCTGCTCATGCCCCGTCTCCCTCCTTCTCCCCCACCCCCGCTCATGCCCCATGTCTCCCCTGTTCCCCCCACCCCCTGCTCATGCCCCGTGTCTCCATCCTTTCCCCCCAACCCTGCGTCGCCCTCCTATTCCCCCCACCCCCCGCTCACGCCCTGTGTCTCCCTCCTTTTCCCTCCACCGCCGCTCATGCCTGTGTCTCCCCTGTTCCCCCCACCCCCCGTTCATGCCCCATGTCTCCCTCCTTTTGCCCCCCACCCCGCGCTCATGCCCCGTGACTCCCTCCTTTTCACCCCCACCCCCTGCTCATGCCCTGTGTCTCCCTTGTGCCCCCCACCCCCGCTCATGCCCCGTGTCTCCCTCCCGTTCCCCCCACCCCCTGCTCATGCCCCGTGTCACCCTCCCGTTCCCACCCACCCCCCGCTCATACCCCATGTCTCCCCTGTTACCCCCTACCCCCCTCATGCCCAGTGTCTCCCCTATTCCCCCCACCCTCCGCTCATGCCCCATGTCTCCCTCCTGTTCCCCCCCACCCCCGCTCATGTCCAGTGTCTCCCTCCCGTTACCCCCACCCCCCGCTCATGTATCATGTCTCCCCTGTTCACCCCCATCCCCCGCTAATGCCCTGTGACTCCCTCCTGTTCCCCCCACCTCCCGCTCATGCTTCGTGTCTCCCCTGTTCCCCACCCCCTGCTCATGCCCCGTGTCTCCCCTGTTCCCCCCCACCCCCCGCTCATGCCCAGTGTCTCCCTCCTTTTACCCCCATCACCCGCTCATGCCCCATGTCTCCCTCCTTTTCCCCCCTACCCCCCACTCATGCCCCGTGTCTCCCTCCCGTTCCAACACACCCCCGCTCATGCCCTGTGTCTTCCTCCTGTACCCCCATCCCCTGCTCAGCCCCATGTCTCCCTCCTGTACCCCCCACCCCCTGCTCATGCCCAGTGTCTCCCTCCCATTGCCCCCCACCCCTCACTCATGCCCCGTGTCTCCCTCCCGTTCCCCCCACCCCACTTATGCCCCGTGTCTCCCCTGTTCCCCCCACCCCCGCTCATGCCCGTGTCACCCTCCCGTTCTCACCCACCCCCCGCTCATGCCCCATGTATCCCTCCTGTACCCTCCCACCCCCCGCTCATGCTCCCTGTCTTCCTCCTGTACCCCCACCCCACGCTCATGCCCAGTGTCTCTCTCCCGTTCTTCCCCACCCCCGCTCATGCCCATGCCCCGTGTCCACCTCCCGTTCCCCCACCCCCCGCTCATGCCCCGTGTCTCCCTCCTGTACCCCCCACCCCCCGCTCATACCCCGTGTCTCCCTCCTGTTCCGCCCACCCCCCGCTCCTGCCCCGTGTCTCCCTCCTGTTCCCCCCACCCCCGCTCATGCCCCGTGTCTCCCTCCTTCCCCCACCACCCCCTGCTCATGCCCCATGTCTCCCCTGTCCCCCCACCCCCTGCTCATGCCCCGTGTCTCCCTCCTTTTCCCCCACCCCCCGCTCATGCCCCTTGTCTCCCCTGTTACCCCCTACCCCCCCTCATGCCCAGTGTCTCCTCTCTTCCCCCACCCTCCGCTCATGCCCCATGTCTCCCTCCTGTTCCCCCCCACCCCGCTCATGTCCAGTGTCTCCCTCCCGTTACCCCCACCCCCCGCTCATGTATCATGTCTCCCCTGTTCACCCCCATCCCCTGCTAATGCCCTGTGTCTCCCTCCTGTTCCCCCCACCCCCGATCATGCCCCGTGTCTCCCTCCCATTCACCCCCACCCCTGCTCATGTCCCGTATTTCCCCTGTTCCCCCACCTCCCGCTCATGCCCAGTGTCTCCCCCCCGTTCCCCCCTACCCGCTCATGTATCATGTCTCCCCTGTTCCCCCCACCCCCGCTCATTCCCTGTGTCTCCCTCCTGTTCCCCCCACCCCCGATCATGCCCCGTGTCTTCCCTGTTCCCCCCACCCCCCGCTCATGCCCCGTGTCTTCCTGACGTTCCCTCCCACCCCCCCGCTCATGCCCCGTGTCTCCCTCCCATTCTCCCCACCCCCTACTCATGCCCCGTATCTCCCCTGTTCCCCCCTGCTCATGCCCCATGTCTCCCTCCCGTTCACCCCCACCCCCACTCATGTCCCGTATCTCCCCTGTTCCCCCCACCTCCCGCTCATGCCCCGTGTCTCCCTTCTCCCTCCTGTTCCCCCCCCACCCCCTGCTCATGCCCCGTGTCTCCCCTGTTCCCCCCACCCCCCGCTCATGCCCCATGTCTCCCTCCCGTTCCACCCCACCCCCACTCATGCCCCATGTCTCCCCTGTTCCCCCTGCCCCCCGCTCATGATGCCCCTTGTCTCCCCTGTTACCCCCTACCCCCCTCATGCCCAGTGTCTCCCCTCTTCCCCCCACCCTTCGCTCATGCCCCATGTCTCCCTCCTGTTCCCCCCCGCTCATGTCCGGTGTCTCCCTTCCGTTCCCCCCACCCCCCGCTCATGTATCATGTCTCCCCTGTTCACCCCCATCCCCCGCTAATGCCCTGTGACTCCCTCCTGTTCCCCCCACCCCCCGTTCATGCCCCGTGTCTCCCCTGTTCCCCACCCCCCGCTCATGCCCCGTGTCTCCCCTGTTCCCCTCCACCCCCGCTCATGCCCAGTGTCTCCCTCCTTTTACCCGTCACCCGCTCATGCCCCATGTCTCCCTCCTTTTCCCCCCCACCACCCGCTCATGCCCCGTGTCTCCCTCCCGTTCCCACACACCCCCGCTCATGCCCTGTGTCTCCCTCCTGTACCCCATCCCCTGCTCATGCCCCATGTCTCCCTCCTGTACCCCCCCACCCCCTGCTCATGCCCCTTGTCTCCCCTGTTACCCCCTACCCCCCCTCATGCCCAGTGTCTCCCCTCTTCCCCCACCCTCCGCTCATGCCCCATGTCTCCCTCCTGTTCCCCCACCCCCCGCTCATGCCTCGTGTCTCCCTTCTCCCTCCTGTTCCCCCCATCCCCTGCTCATTCCCCGTGTCTCCCCTGTTCCCCCCACCCCCCGCTCATGCCCCATGTCTCCCTCCCATTCCACCCCACCCCCACTCATGCCCCATGTCTCCCCTGCCCCCCGCTCATGCCCCTTGTCTCCCCTGTTACCCCCTAGCCCCCTCATGCCCAGTGTCTCCCCTCTTCCCCCCACCCTCCGCTCATGCCCATGTCTCCCTCCTGTTCCCCCCACCCCCGCTCATGTCCAGTGTCTCCCTCCCATTCCCCTCACCACCCGCTCATGTATCATGTCTCCCCTGTTCACCCCCATCCCCCGCTAATGCCCTGTGACTCCCTCCTGTTCCCCCCACCCCCTGTTCATGCCCCGTGTCTCCCCTGTTCCCCACCCCCCGCTCATGCCCCGTGTCTCCCCTGTTCCCCCCACCCCCACTCATGCCCAGTGTCTCCCTCCTTTTACCCCATCACCCGCTCATGCCCCATGTCTCCCTCCTTTTCCCCCCACTGCCCGCTCATGCCCCGTGTCTCCCTCCCGTTCCCACACACCCCCGCTCATGCCCTGTGTCTCCCTCCTGTACCCCCATCCCCTGCTCATGCCCCGTGTCTCCCTCCCATTCCCCCCACCCCCTGATCATGCCCCGTGTCTCCCCTGTTCCCCCTGCTCATGCCCAGTGTCTCCCCTCTTCCCCCCACCCTCCGCTCATGCCCCATGTCTCCCTCCTGTTCCCCCCCACCCTTGCTCATGTCCAGTGTCTCCCTCCCGTTACCCCCACCCCCGCTCATGTATCATGTCTCCCCTGTACACCCCCATCCCCCGCTAATGCCCTGTGACTCCCTCCTGTTCCCCCCACCCCCCGCTCATGCCCAGTATCTCCCTCCTTTTACCCCATCACCCGCTCATGCCCCATGTCTCCCTCCTTTTCCCCCCTACCCCCGCTCATGCCCCGTGTCTCCCTCCCGTTCCCCCCACCCTACTTATGCCCCGTGTCTCCCCTGTTCCTCCCACCCCCTGCTCATGCCCCATGTCTACCTCCCATTCCCCCCCACCCCCCGCTCATGCCCCGTGCCTACCTGACGTTCCCTCCCACTCCCCGCTCATGCCCCGTGTCTCCCTCCCATTCACCCCCACCCCTGCTCATGTCCCGTATCTCCCCTGTTCCCCCACCCCCCGCTCATGCCCCGTGTCTCCCTCCTGTTCCCCCCACCCCCCGCTCATGCCCAGTGTCTCCCTCCCGTTCCCCCCTCCCCGCTCATGTATCATGTCTCCCCTGTTCCCCCCACCCCCGATCATGCCCCGTGTCTTCCCTGTTCCCCCACCTCCTGCTCATGTCCAATGTCTCCTTCCCGTTCCCCCTGTGCCTCCCCACCCCCCGCTCATGCCCCGTGTCTACCTGACGTTCCCTCCCACCCCCCGCTCATGCCCCGTGTCTCCCTCCCATTCCCCCCACCCCCCGCTCATGCCCCGTGTCTCCCCTGTTCCCCCCGCTCATGCCCCATGTCTCCCTCCCGTTCATCCCCACCCCCGCTCATGTCCCGTATCTCCCCTGTTCCCCCCACCCCCCGCTCATGCCCCGTGTCTCCCTTCTCCCTCCTGTTCCCCCCACCCCCTGCTCATGCCCCGTGTCTCCCCTGTTCCCCCCATCCCCCGCTCATGCCCCATGTCTCCCTCCCGTTGCACCCCACCCCCACTCATGCCCCATGTCTCCCCTGTTCCCCCCACCCTCCGCTCATGCCCCATGTCTCCCTCCTGTTCCCCCCCACCCCCTGCTCATGTCCAGTGTCTCCCTCCCGTTCCCCCCACCCCCCGCTCATGTATCATGTCTCCCCTGTTCACCCCCATCCCCCGCTAATGCCCTGTGACTCCCTCCTGTTCCCCCCAACCCCCGCTCATGCCCCGTGTCTCCCTCCTTTTCCCCCATCCCCTGCTCATGCCCCATGTCTCCCTCCTTTTCCCCCCCACCGCCCGCTCATGCCCCGTGTCTCCCCTGTTACCCCCCACCACCTGCTCATGCCCAGTGTCTGCCTCCCGTTCCCCCCACCCCCTGCTCATGCCCCGTGTCTCCCCTGTTCCCCCCACCCCCCACTCATGCCCTGTGTCTCCCTCCTTTTCCCCCACCCCCACTCATGCCCCATGTCTCCCCTGTTCCCCCCAACCCCCGCTCATGCCCCGTGCCTCCCTGACGTTCCGTCCCACTCCCCGCTCATGCCCCGTGTCTCCCTCCCATTCACCCCCACCCCTGCTCATGTCCCGTATCTTCCTGACGTTCCCTCCCACCCCCTGCTCATGCCCCGTGTCTCCCTCCCATTCTCCCCACCCCCACTCATGTCCCGTATCTCCCCTGTTCCCCCCACCCCCCCGCTCATGCCCCGTGTCTCCCTTCCCCCTCCTGTTCCCCCCCACCCCCTGCTCATGTCCCGTGTCTCCCTCCCGTTCCACCCCACCCCCATTCATGCCCCATGTCTCCCCTGTTCCCGCTGCCCCCCGCTCATGCCCCTTGTCTCCCCTGTTACCCCCTACCCCCCCTCATGTCCAGTGTCTCCCCTCTTCCCCCCACCCTCCGCTCATGCCCCATGTCTCCCTCCTGTTCCCCCCCACCCCCCGCTCATGTCCGGTGTCTCCCTTCCGTTCCCCCCACCCCCCGCTCATGTATCATGTCTCCCCTGTTCACCCCCATCCCCCGCTAATGCCCTGTGACTCCCTCCTGTTCCCCCCACCCCCCGTTCATGCCCCGTGTCTCCCCTGTTCCCCACCCCCCGCTCATGCCCCGTGTCTCCCCTGTTCCCCTCCACCCCCGCTCATGCCCAGTGTCTCCCTCCTTTTACCCCCATCACCCGCTCATGCCCCATGTCTCCCTCCTTTTCCCCCCCACCGCCCGCTCATGCCCCGTGTCTCCCTCCCATTCCCACACACCCCCGCTCATGCCCTGTGTCTCCCTCCTGTACCCCCATCCCCTGCTCATGCCCCATGTCTCCCTCCTGTACTCCCCCACCCCCCGCTCATGCCCCTTGTCTCCCCTGTTACCCCTACCCCCCCTCATGCCCAGTGTCTCCCCTCTTCCCCCCACCCTCCGCTCATGCCCCATGTCTCCCTCCTGTTCCCCCCACCCCCCGCTCATGCCCCGTGTCTCCCTTCTCCCTCCTGTTCCCCCCCACCCCCTGCTCATTCCCCGTGTCTCCCCTGTTCCCCCCACCCCCCGCTCATGCCCCATGTCTCCCTCCCGTTCCACCCCACCCCCAATCATGCCCCATGTCTCCCCTGTTCCCCCTGCCCCCGCTCATGCCCCTTGTCTCCCCTGTTGCCCCCTAGCCCCCTCATGCCCAGTGTCTCCCCTCTTCCCCCCACCCTCCGCTCATGCCCCATGTCTCCCTCCTGTTCCCCCCACCCCCTGTTCATGCCCCGTGTCTCCCCTGTTCCCCACCCCCCGCTCATGCCCCGTGTCTCCCCTGTTCCCACCACCCCCCGCTCATGCCCAGTGTCTCCCTCCTTTTACCCCATCACCCGCTCATGCCCCATGTCTCCCTCCTTTTCCCCCCCACCACCCGCTCATGCCCCGTGTCTCCCTCCCGTTCCCACACACCCGCGCTCATGCCCTGTGTCTCCCCTGTTCCCCCCACCCCCCGCTCATGCCCCGTGTCTCCCTTCTCCCTCCTGTTCCCCCCACCCCCTGCTCATGCCCCGTGTCTCCCCTGTTCCCCCCACCCCCCGCTCATGCCCCATGTCTCCCTCCCGTTCCACCCCACCCCCACTCATGCCCCATGTCTCCCCTGTTCCCCCCACCCCCTGCTCATGCCCCGTGTCTCCCCTGTTCCCCCCACCCCATGCTCATGCCCCGTGTCTCCCTCCTTTTCCCCCCCAACCCCACTCATGCCCATGTCTCCCCTGTTACCCCCCACCCCCGCTCATGCCCAGTGTCTCCCTCCTGTTCCCCCCACCCTCAGCTCATGCCCCGTGTCTCCCCTGTTCCCCCCCAACCCCGCTCACGCCCCGTGTCTCCCTCCTTTCCCCCCACCCCCCGCTCATGCCCCGGGTCTCCCCTGTTCCCCCCCACCCCCGCTCATGCCCCGTGTCTACCTGATGTTCCATCTAACCCATGCTCATGCCCCGTGTCTCCCTCCTTTTCCCCCCCACCCCCTGCTCATGCCCCGTGTCTCCCTCCTTCTCCCCCACCCCCCGCTCATGCCCCATGTCTCCCCTGTTCCCCCCACCCCCTGCTCATGCCCAGTGTCTCCCTCCTTTTACCCCATCACCCGCTCATGCCCCATGTCTCCCTCCTTTTCCCCCCACCGCCCGCTCATGCCCCTCCTATTCCCCCACCCCCCTGCTCATGCCCTGTGTCTCCCTCCTTTTCCCTCCACCCCTGCTCATGCCTGTGTCTCCCCTGTTCCACCCACCCCCGTTCATGCCCCATGTCTCCCTCCTTTTGCACCCCACCCCGCGCTCATGCCCCGTGACTCCCTCCTTTTCACCCCCACCCCCCGCTCATGCCCTGTGTCTCCCCTGTTCCCCCCACCCCCGCTCATGGCCCGTGTCTCCCTCCCGTTCCCCCCTCCCCCGCTCATGCCCGGTGTCACCCTCCCGTTCCCACCCCCCCCGCTCATACCCCATGTCTCCCTCCTGTACCCCCCACCCCCGCTAATGCCCCATGTCTCCCTCCTGTAACCCCCACCCCACGCTCATGCCCAGTGTCTCCCTCCCGTTCTTCCCCACCCCCGCTCATGCCCATGCCCCGTGTCCACCTCCCGTTCCCCCCACCCCCCACTCATGCCCTGTGTCTCCCTCCTGTACCCCCACCCCCCGCTCATGCCCCATGTCTCCCTACTGTACCTCCCGCTCATGCCTAGTGGCCCCCTCCTATTCCTCCCCACCCCCCGCTCATACCCTGTGTCTCCCCTGTTCCCCCCACCCCCCGCTCATGCCCCGTGTCTTCCTCCCGGTCCCCCCTACCCCTGCTCAATGCCCCATGTCTCCCTCCCGTTCCCACACACCATCGCTCATGCACTGTGTCTCCATCCTGTACCCCGATCCCCTGCTCATGCCCCATGTCTCCCTCCTGTACCCCCCCACCCCCTGCTCATGCCCAGTGTCTCCCTCCCATTGCCCCCCACCCCTCGCTCATGCCCCATGTCTCCCTCCCGTTCCCCCCACCCCACTTATGCCCCGTGTCTCCCCTGTTCCCCCCACACCCTGCTCATGCCCTATGTCTCCCTCCCGTTCCCCCCCACCCCCGCTCATGCCCCGTGTCTCCCTCCCATTCCCCCCACCCCCCACCCCCCACCCCCCGCTCATGCCCCGTGTCTCCCTCCTGTTCCCCCCACCCCGATCGTGCCCCGTGTCTTCCCTGTTCCCCCCACCTCCTGCCCCGTGTCTCCTTCCCGTTCCCCCTGTTCCTCCCCACCCCCCGCTCATGCCCCGTGTCTACCTGACATTCCCTCCCACCCCCCGCTCATGCCCCGTGTCTCCCTTCCATTCTCCCCACCCCCCGCTCATACCCCGTGTCTCCCCTCTTCCCCCCCTGCTCATGCCCCATGTCGCCCTCCCGTTCACCCCCACCCCCGCTCATGTCCCGTATCTCCCCTGTTGCCCCCACCCCCCGCTCATGCCCTGTGTCTCCCTTCTCCCTCCTGTTCCCCCCACCCCCTGCTCATGCCCCGTGTCTCCCCTGTTCCCCCCACCCCCCGCTCATGCCCCATGTCTCCCTCCCGTTCCACCCCACCCCCACTCATGCCCCATGTCTCCCCTGTTCCTCCTTCCCCCCACTCATGCCCCTTGTCTCCCCTGTTACCCCCTACCCCCCTCATGCCCAGTGTCCCCCCTCTTCCCCCACCCTCCGCTCATGCCCCATGTCTCCCTCCTGTTCCCCCCACCCCCCGCTCATGTCCAGTGTCTCCCTCCCGTTCCCCCCACCCCCCGCTCATGTATCATGTCTCCCCTGTTCACCCCCATCCCCCGCTAATGCCCTGTGACTCCCTCCTGTTCCCCCCACCCCCCGCTCATGCCCCGTGTCTCCCCTGCTCCCCACCCCCCGCTCATGCCCAGTGTCTCCCTCCTTTTCCCCCATCCCCCGCTCATGCCCCATGTCTCCCTCCTTTTCCCCCCACTGCCCGCTCATGCCCCGTGTCTCCCCTGTTACCCCCCACCACCCGCTCATGCCCAGTGTCTGCCTCACGTTCCCCCCACCCCTGCTCATGCCCCGTGTCTCCCCTGTTCCCCCCACCACCCACTCATGCCCTGTGTCTCCCCTCCTTTTCCCCCACCCCCACTCATGCCCCATGTCTCCCCAGTTGCCCCCAACCCCCGCTCATGCCCTATGTCTACCTGATGTTCCCCCCAACCCCCGCTCATGCCCCGTCTCCCTTCTTTTCCCCCCACCCCCTGCTCATGCCCGTGTCTCCCTCCAGTTCCCCCTCACCCCCGCTCATGCCCCGTGTCTCCCCTGTTCCCCCCACCCCCTGCTCATGCCCCGTGTCTCCCCTGTTCCCCCCCAACCCCACTCATGCCCATCTCTCCCCTGTTACCCCCCACCCCCGCTCATGCCGAGTGTCTCCCTCCTGTTCCCCCCACCCTCAGCTCATGCCCCGTGTCTCCCGTTCCCCCACCCCCCTCTCATGCCCCGTGTCTCCCTCCTTTCCCCCCACCCCCCGCTCATGCCCCGTGTCTCCCCTGTTCCCCCCCACCCCCCGCTCATGCCCCGTGTCTACCTGATGTTCCATGCAACCCCTGCTCATGCCCCGTGTCTCCCTCCTTTCCCCCCACCTCCTGCTCATGCCCCGTGTCTCCCTCCTTTTCCCCCGCACCCCCCGCTCATGCCCCATGTCTCCCCTGTTCCCCCCACCCCCTGCTCATGCCCTGTGTCTCCCTCCTTTTCCTTCCACCCCCTGCTCATGCCCCATGTCTCCCCTGTCCCCCCACCCCCTGCTCATGCCCCGTGTCTCCCTCCTTTTCCCCCACCCCCTGTGTCTCCCTCCTTTTCCTCCCCACCCCCGGCTCATGCCCCGTGTCGCCCTCCTGTTCCCCCCACCGCCCCGCTCATGCCCCGTGTCTCCCTCCTTTTACCCCATCACCCGCTCATGCCCCATGTCTCCCTCCTTTTCCCCCCACACCGCCCGCTCATGCCCCGTGTCTCCCTCCCGTTCCCACACCCCCCCGCTCATGCCCTGTGTCTCCCTCCTGTACCCCCATCCCCTGCTCATGCCCATGTCTCCCTCCTGTACCCCCCACCCCCGCTCATGCCCCTTGTATCCCCTGTTACCCCTACCCCCCCTCATGCCCAGTGTCTCCCCTCTTCCCCCCACCCTCCGCTCATGCCCCATGTCTCCCTCCTGTTCCCCCCACCCCCCGCTCATGCCCCGTGTCTCCCTTCTCCCTCCTGTTCCCCCCTACCCCCTGCTCATTCCCCGTGTCTCCCCTGTCCCCCCCCACCCCCGCTCATGCCCCATGTCTCCCTCCCGTTCCACCCCACCCCCACTCATGCCCCATGTCTCCCCTGTTCCCCCTGCCCCCCGCTCATGCCCCTTGTCTCCCCTGTTACCCCCTAGCCCCCTCATGCCCAGTGTCTCCCCTCTTCCCCCATCCTCCGCTCATGCCCCATGTCTCCCCTCCTGTTCCCCCCCACCCCGCTCATGTCCAGTGTCTCCCTCCCAATCCCCTCACCCCCCGCTCATGTATCATGTCTCCCCTGTTCACCCCCATCCCCCGCTAATGCCCTGTGACTCCCTCCTGTTCCCCCCACGCCCTGTTCATGCCCCATGTCTCCCCTGTTCCCCACCCCCCGCTCATGCCCCATGTCTCCCCTGTTCCCCCCACCCCCCGCTCATGCCCAGTGTCTCCCTCCTTTTACCCCATCACCCGCTCATGCCCCATGTCTCCCTCCTTTTCCCCCCCACTGCCCGCTCATGCCCCGTGTCTCCCTCCCGTTCCCACACACCCCCGCTCATGCCCTGTGTCTCCCCCTGTTCCCCCAACCCCCGCTCATGCCCCGTGTCTCCCTCCCGTTCCACCCCACCCCCACTCATGCCCCATGTCTCACCTGTTCCCCCTGCCCCCCGCTCATGCCCCTTGTCTCCCCTGTTACACCCTAGCCCCCTCATGCCCAGTGTCTCCCCTCTTCCCCCCACCCTCCGCTCATGCCCCATGTCTCCCTCCTGTTCCCCCCCACCCCCCGCTCATGTCCAGTGTCTCCCCTCCCGTTCCCCCCAGCCCCCGCTCATGTATCATGTCTCCCCTGTTCACCCCCATCCCCGCTAATGCCCTGTGACTCCCTCCTGTTCCCCCACCCCCCGCTCATGCCCCGTGTCTCCCTCCTTTTCCCCCCATCCCCCGCTCATGCCCCATGTCTCCCTCCTTTTCCCCTCACCGCCCGCTCATGCCCCGTGTCTCCCCTGTTACCCCCACCACCTGCTCATGCCCAGTGTCTGCCTCCCGTTCCCCCACCCCCTGCTCATGCCCCGTGTCTCCACTGTTCCCCCCACCCCCCACTCATGCCCTATCTCTCCCTCCTTTTCCCCCACCCCCACTCTTGCCCCATGTCTCCCCTGTTCCCCCCAACCCCCGCTCATGCCCTATGTCTACCTGATGTTCCCCCAACCCCTGCTCATGCCCCCTGTCTCCCTTCTTTTCCCCCCACCCCCTTCTCATGCCCGTGTCTCCCTCCAGTTCCCCCTCACCCCCACTCATGCCCCGTGTCTCCCCTGTTCCCCCCACCCCCTGCTCATGCCCCGTGTCTCCCTGTTCCCCCCCACCCCATGCTCATGCCCCGTGTCTCCCTCCTTTTCCCCCCCAACCCCACTCATGCCCATGTCTCCCCTGTTACCCCCACCCCGCTCATGCCCAGTGTCTCCCTCCTGTTCCCCCCACCCTAAGCTCATGCCCCGTGTCTCCCCTGTTCCCCCCAACCCCGCTCACGCCCCGTGTCTCCCTCCTTTCCCCCCACCCCCTGCTCATGCCCCGTGTCTCCCTGTTCCCCCCCACCCCCGCTCATGCCCCGTGTCTACCTGATGTTCCATCTAACCCATGCTCATGCCCCGTGTCTCCCTCCTTTTCCCCCACCCCCTGCTCATGCCCCGTGTCTCCCTCCTTCTCCCCCACCCCCCGCTCATGCCCCATGTCTCCCCTGTTCCCCCCACCCCCCGCTCATGCCCAGTGTCTCCCTCCTTTTACCCCATCACCCGCTCATGCCCCATGTCTCCCTCCTTTTCCCCCCACCGCCCGCTCATGCCCCTCCTATTCCCCCCACCCCCCTGCTCATGCCCTGTGTCTCCCGCCTTTTTCCTCCACCCTCGCTCATGCCTGTGTCTCCCTGTTCCCCCCACCCCCGTTCATGCCCCATGTCTCCCTCCTTTTGCACCCCACCCCGCACTCATGCCCCGTGACTCCCCTCCTTTTCACCCCCACCCCTGCTCATGCCTGTGTCTCCCCTGTTCCCCCCACCCCCGCTCATGCCCCGTGTCTCCCTCCCGTTCCCCCTTCCCCCGCTCATGCCCGGTGTCACCCTCCCGTTCCCACCCCCCCGCTCATACCCCATGTCTCCTCCTGTACCCCCCACCCCCCCGCTCATGCCCCATGTCTCCCTCCTGTAACCCCCACCCCACGCTCATGCCCAGTGTCTCCCTCCCGTTCTTCCCCACCCCCGCTCATGCCCATGCCCCGTGTCCACCTCCCGTTCCCCCCACCCCCCCGCTCATGCCCTGTGTCTCCCTCCTGTACCCCCACCCCCCGCTCATGCCCCATGTCTCCCTCCTGTACCCCCCGCTCATGCCTCGTGGCCCCCTCCTATTCCCCCCACCCCCCGCTCATACCCTGTGTCTCCCCTGTTCCCCCACCCCCCGCTCATGCCCCGTGTCTTCCTCCCGCTCCCCCTACCCCTGCTCATGCCCCGTGTCTCCCTCCCGTTCCCACACACCCCCGCTCATGCCCTGTGTCTCCTCCTGTACCCCCATCCCCTGCTCATGCCCCATGTCTCCCTCCTGTGCCCCCCACCCCCTGCTCATGCCCAGTGTCTCCCTCCCATTGCCCCCCACCCCTCGCTCATGCCACGTGTCTCCCTCCCGTTCCCCCCACCCTACTTATGCCCCGTGTCTCCCCTGTTCCCCCACCCCCTGCTCATGCCTATGTCTCCCTCCCGTTCCCCCCCGCCCCCCGCTCATGCCCCGTGTCTCCCTCCTGTTCCCCCCACCCCGATCATGTCCCGTGTCTTCCCTGTTCCCCCCCCACCTCCTGCTCATGCCCCGTGTCTCCTTCCCGTTCCCCCTGTTCCTCCCCACCCCCCGCTCATGCCCCGTGTCTACCTGACATTCCCTCCACCCCCCGCTCATGCCCCGTGTCTCCCTTCCATTCTCCCCACCCCCCGCTCATGCCCCGTGTCTCCCCTGTTCCCCCCCTGCTCATGCCCCATGTCGCCCTCCCGTTCACCCCCACCCCCGCTCATGTCCCGTATCTCCCCTGTTCCCCCCACCCCCCGCTCATGCCCCGTGTCTCCCTTCTCCCTCCTGTTCCCCCCACCCCCTGCTCATGCCCCGTGTCTCCCCTGTTCCCCCCACCCCCGCTCATGCCCCATGTCTCCCTCCCGTTCCACCCCACCCCCACTCATGCCCCATGTCTCCCCTGTTCCCCCTGCCCCCCGCTCATGCCCCTTGTCTCCCATGTTACCCCCTACCCCCCTCATGCCCAGTGTCTCCCCTCTTCCCCCCACCCTCCGCTCATGCCCCATGTCTCCCGCCTGTTCCCCCCACCCCCCGCTCGTGTCCAGTGTCTCCCTCCCGTTCCCCCCACCCCCCGCTCATGTATCATGTCTCCCCTGTTCACCCCCATCCCCCGCTAATGCCCTTTGACACCCTCCTGTTCCCCCCACCCCCCGCTCATGCCCCGTGTCTCCCCTGCTCCCCACCCCCCGCTCATGCCCAGTGTCTCCCTCCTTTTCCCCCATCCCCCGCTCATGCCCCATGTCTCCCTCCTTTTCCCCCCCCACCGCCCGCTCATGCCCCGTGTCTCCCCTGTTACCCCCCACCACCCGCTCATGCCCAGTGTCTGCCTCCCGTTCCCCCCACCCCCTGCTCATGCCCCGTGTCTCCCCTGTTCCCCCCACCCCCCACTCATGCCCTGTGTCTCCCTCCTTTTCCCCCACCCCCACTCATGCCCCATGTCTCCCCTGTTCCCCCCAACCCCTGCACATGCCCTATGTCTACCTGATGTTCCCCCAACCCCCGCTCATGCCCCGTCTCCCTTCTTTTCCCCCCACCCCCTGCTCATGCCCCGTGTCTCCCTCCAGTTCCCCCTCAACCCCGCTCATGCCCCGTGTCTCCCCTGTTCCCCCCACCCCCTGCTCATGCCCCGTGTCTCCCCTGTTCCCCCCACCCCCTGCTCATGCCCCGTGTCTCCCTCCTTTTCCCCCCCAACCCCACTCATGCCCATCTCTCCCCTGTTACCCCCCACCCCCGCTCATGCCCAGTGTCTCCCTCCTGTTCCCCCCACCCTCAGCTCATGCCCCGTGTCTCCCCTGTTCCCCCCACCCCCTCTCATGCCCCGTGTCTCCCTCCTTTCCCCCCACCCCCCGCTCATGCCCCATGTCTCCCCTGTTGCCCCCCACCCCCCGCTCATGCCCCGTGTCTACCTGATGTTCCATCCAACCCCTGCTCATGCCCCGTGTCTCCCTCCTTTTCCCCCCACCTCCTGCTCATGCCCCGTGTCTCCCTCCTTTTCCCCCCCACCCCCCGCTCATGCCCCATGTCTCCCCTGTTCCCCCCACCCCCCTGCTCATGCCCTGTGTCTCCCTCCTTTTCCTTCCACCCCCGCTCATGCCTGTGTCTCCCCTGTTCCCCCCACCCCCCGTTCATGCCCCGTGTCCCCCTCTCGTTCCCCCCGCTCATGCCCCGTGTCACCCTCCCGTTCCCACCAACTCCCCGCTCATGCCCCATGTCTCCCTCCTGTAACCCCCACCCCATGCTCATGCCCAGTGTCTCCCTCCCGTTCTTCCCCACCCCCGCTCATGCCCATGCCGCTTGTCCATCTCCCATTCCCCCCACCCCCCGTTCATGCCCCATGTCCATGTCTCCCTCCTTTTGCCCCCCACCCCGCGCTCATGCCCCGTGACTCCCTCCTTTTCACCCCCACCCCCCGCTCATGCCCTGTGTCTCCCCTGTTCCCCCCACCCCCGCTCATACCCCATGTCTCCCTCCTGTACCCCCCAGCCCCCGCTCATGCCCCATGTCTCCCTCCTGTAACCCCCACCCCACGCTCATGCCCAGTGTCTCCCTCCCGTTCTTCCCCACCCCCGCTCATGCCCATGCCCCGTGTCCACCTCCCGTTCCCCCCAGCCCCTGTACATGCCCTGTGTCTCCCTCCTGTAACCCCCACCCCCCGCTCATGCCCCATGTCTCCCTCCTGTACCCCCCACCCCCCGCTCATGCCCCGTGGCCCCTTCCTATTCCCCCCCACCCCCCGCTCATACCCTGTGTCTCCCCTGTTCCCCCCACCCCCCGCTCATGCCCCGTGTCTCCCTCCCGCTTCCCCCTACCCCCCGCTCATGCCCCGTGTATCCCTCCCGTTCCCACACACCCCCGCTCATGCCCTGTGTCTCCCTCCTGTACCCCCATCCCCTGCTCATGCCCCATGTCTCCCTCCTGCACCCCCCTCCCCCTGCTCATGCCCAGTGTCTCCCTCCCATTGCCCCCCACCCCTCGCTCATGCCCCGTGTCTCCCTCCCGTTCCCCCCACCCCGCTTATACCCCGTGTCTCCCCTGTTCCCCCCACCCCCCGCTCATGCCCCATGTATCCCTCCCGTTCCCACTCCCCCGCTCATGTATCATGTCTCCCCTGTTCCCCCCCACCCCCCGCTCATGCCCCGTGCCTACCTGACGTTCCCTCCCACTCCCCGCTCATGCCCCGTGTCTCCCTCCCATTCACCCCCACCCCTGCTCATGTCCCATATCTCCCCTGTTCCCCCACTCCTGCTCATGCCCCGTGTCTCCCTCCTGTTCCCCCACCCCCCACTCATGCCCAGTGTCTCCCTCCCGTTCCACCCCACCCTCACTCATGCCCCATGTCTCCCCTGTTCCCCCTGCCCCCCACTCATGCCCCTTGTCTCCCCTGTTACCCCCTACCCCCCTCATGCCCAGTGTCTCCCCTCTTCCCCCCACCCTCCGCTCATGCCCCATGTCTCCCTCCTGTTCCCCCCACCCCCCGCTCATGCCCCGTGTCTCCCTCCTGTACCCCCCACCCATGTCCAGTGTCTCCCTCCCGTTCCCCCCACCCCCCGCTCATGTATCATGTCTCCCCTGTTCTCCCCCATCCCCCGCTAACGCCCCGTGTCTCCCCTGTTCTCCCCTACCCCCTGCTCATGCCCCATGTCTCCCCTGTTCCCCCCTACCCCCTGCTCATGCCCAGTGTCTCCCTCCTTTTCCCCCATCCCCCGCTCATGCCCCATGTCTCCCTCCTTTCCCCCCCACCACCAGCTCATGCCCCGTGTCTCCCCTGTTACCTGCCACCACCCGCTCATGCCCAGTGTCTCCCTCCCGTTCCCCCCACCCCCTGCTCATGCCCCATGTCTCCCCTGTTCCCCCCACACCCCGCTCATGCCCTGTGTCTCCCTCCTGTACCCCCACCCCCCGCTCATGCCCCGTGTCTCCCTCCTGTACCCCCCACCCCACGCTCATGCCCAGTGTCTCCCTCCCGTTCTTCCTCACCCCCGCTCATGCCCATGCCCCGTGTCCACCTCCCGTTCCCCCCACCCCCGCTCATGCCCTGTGTCTCCCTCCTGTACCCCCATCCCTGCTCATGCCCATTGTCTCCCTCCTTCCCCCCACTGCCCGCTCATGCCCCATGTCTCCCCTGTTGCCCCCACCCCCGCTCATGCTCCGTGTCTCCCTCCTGTTCCCCCCACCCCCGCTCATGCCCTGTTTCTCCCTCCTGTTCCCCCATCCCTGCTCATGCCCATTGTCTCCCTCCTCCCCCTCACTGCCCGCTCATGCCCCATGTCTCCCCTGTTGCCCCCACCCCCGCTCATGCCCCGTGTCTCCCTCCCAATCCACCCCACCCCCACTCATGCCCCGTGTCTCCCCTGTTCCCCCCGCCCCCCGCTCATTCCCCTTGTCTCCCCTGTTACCCCCTACCCCCCCTCATGCCCAGTGTCTCCCCTCTTCCCCCCACCCTCAGCTCATGCCCCGTGTCTCCCTCCTGTTCCCCCCACCCCCCGTTCATGCCCCGTGTCTCCCTCCTGTACCCCCCACCCCCGCTCATGTCCATTGGCTCCCTCCCGTTCCCCCCACACCCGCTCATGTATCATGTCTCCACTGATCCCCCATCCCTCGCTAATGCCCCGTGTCTACCCTGTTCCCCCCACCCCCGCTCATGCCCAGTGTCTCCCTCCTTTTTCCCACCAACACCGCTCATGCCCCATGTCTCCCACCTTTTCCACCCCACCACCCGCTCATGCCCAGTGTCTCCCTCCCATTCCCCCCCACCCCCTGCTCATGCCCCGTGTCTCCCCTGTTCCCCCCACCCCCCGCTCATGCCCCGTGTCTCGCTTCTTTTCCCCCCACCCCCACTCATGCCCTGTGTCTCCCCTGTTCCCCCCAACCCCTGCTCATGCCCCATGTCTACCTGACGTTCCCCCCACCCCCGCTCATGCCCCCTGTCTCCCCTTCTTTTCCCCCCACCCCCTGCTCATGCCCCGTGTCACCCTCCTGTTCCCCCCACACCCCTGCTCATGCCCCATGTCGCCCTCCCGTTCACCCCCACCCCCGCTCATGTCCCGTATCTCCCCTGTTCCCCCCACCCCCCGCTCATGCCCCGTGTCTCCCTTCTCCCTCCTGTTCCCCCCACCCCCTGCTCATGCCCCGTGTCTCCCCTGTTCCCCCCACCCCCGCTCATGCCCCATGTCTCCCCTGTTCCCCCTGCCCCCCGCTCATGCCCCTTGTCTCCCGCCTGTTCCCCCCACCCCCCGCTCGTGTCCAGTGTCTCCCTCCCGTTCCCCCCACCCCCCGCTCATGTATCATGTCTCCCCTGTTCACCCCCATCCCCCGCTAATGCCCTGTGACACCCTCCTGTTCCCCTCACCCCCCGCTCATGCCCCGTGTCTCCCCTGTTACCCCCCACCACCCGCTCATGCCCAGTGTCTGCCTCCCGTTCCCCCCACCCCCTGCTCATGCCCCGTGTCTCCCCTGTTCCCCCCACCCCCCACTCATGCCCTGTGTCTCCCTCCTTTTCCCCCACCCCCACTCATGCCCCATGTCTCCCCTGTTCCCCCCAACCCCTGCACATGCCCTATGTCTACCTGATGTTCCCCCAACCCCCGCTCATGCCCCGTCTCCCTTCTTTTCCCCCCACCCCCTGCTCATGCCCCGTGTCTCCCTCCAGTTCCCCCTCACCCCCGCTCATGCCCCGTGTCTCCCCTGTTCCCCCCACCCCCGCTCATGCCCAGTGTCTCCCTCCTGTTCCCCCCACCCTCAGCTCATGCCCCGTGTCTCCCCTGTTCCCCCCACCCCCTCTCATGCCCCGTGTCTCCCTCCTTTCCCCCCACCCCCCGCTCATGCCCCATGTCTCCCCTGTTGCCCCTCACCCCACGCTCATGCCCCGTGTCTACCTGATGTTCCATCCAACCCCTGCTCATGCCCCGTGTCTCCCTCCTTTTCCCCCCACCTCCTGCTCATGCCCCGTGTCTCCCTCCTTTTCCCCCCCACCCCCCGCTCATGCCCCATGTCTCCCCTGTTCCCCCCACCCCCCTGCTCATGCCCTGTGTCTCCCTCCTTTTCCTTCCACCCCCGCTCATGCCTGTGTCTCCCCTGTTCCCCCCACCCCCCGTTCATGCCCCGTGTCCCCCTCTCGTTCCCCCGCTCATGCCCCGTGTCACCCTCCCGTTCCCACCAACTCCCCGCTCATACCCAGTGTCTCCCTCCCGTTCCACCCCACCCTCACTCATGCCCCATGTCTCCCCTGTTCCCCCTGCCCCCCACTCATGCCCCTTGTCTCCCCTGTTACCCCCTACCCCCCTCATGCCCAGTGTCTCCCCTCTTCCCCCCACCCTCCGCTCATGCCCCATGTCTCCCTCCTGTTCCCCCCACCCCCCGCTCATGCCCCGTGTCTCCCTCCTGTACCCCCCACCCATGTCCAGTGTCTCCCTCCCGTTCCCCCCACCCCCCGCTCATGTATCATGTCTCCCCTGTTCTCCCCCATCCCCCGCTAACGCCCCGTGTCTCCCCTGTTCTCCCCTACCCCCTGCTCATGCCCCATGTCTCCCCTGTTCCCCCCTACCCCCTGCTCATGCCCAGTGTCTCCCTCCTTTTCCCCCATCCCCCGCTCATGCCCCATGTCTCCCTCCTTTCCCCCCCACCACCAGCTCATGCCCCGTGTCTCCCCTGTTACCTGCCACCACCCGCTCATGCCCAGTGTCTCCCTCCCGTTCCCCCCACCCCCTGCTCATGCCCCATGTCTCCCCTGTTCCCCCCACACCCCGCTCATGCCCTGTGTCTCCCTCCTGTACCCCCAAACCCCGCTCATGCCCCGTGTCTCCCTCCTGTACCCCCCACCCCACGCTCATGCCCAGTGTCTCCCTCCCGTTCTTCCTCACCCCCGCTCATGCCCATGCCCCGTGTCCACCTCCCGTTCCCCCCACCCCCGCTCATGCCCTGTGTCTCCCTCCTGTACCCCCCATCCCTGCTCATGCCCATTGTCTCCCTCCTTCCCCCCACTGCCCGCTCATGCCCCATGTCTCCCCTGTTGCCCCCACCCCCGCTCATGCTCCGTGTCTCCCTCCTGTTCCCCCCACCCCCGCTCATGCCCTGTTTCTCCCTCCTGTTCCCCCCATCCCTGCTCATGCCCATTGTCTCCCTCCTTCCCCCCACTGCCCGCTCATGCCCCATGTCTCCCCTGTTGCCCCCACCCCCGCTCATGCCCCGTGTCTCCCTCCCGTTCCACCCCACCCCCACTCATGCCCCGTGTCTCCCCTGTTCCCCCCGCCCCCCGCTCATTCCCCTTGTCTCCCCTCTTACCCCCTACCCCCCCTCATGCCCAGTGTCCCCTCTCCTCCCCCCACCCTCAGCTCATGCCCCGTGTCTCCCTCCTGTTCCCCCCACCCCCCGTTCATGCCCCGTGTCTCCCTTATGTACCCCCCCACCCCCGCTCATGTCCATTGGCTCCCTCCCGTTCTCCCACACCCGCTCATGTATCATGTCTCCACTGATCCCCCATCCCTCGCTAATGCCCCGTGTCTACCCTGTTCCCCCCACCCCCGCTCATGCCCAGTGTCTCCCTCCTTTTTCCCACCAACACCGCTCATGCCCCATGTCTCCCACCTTTTCCACCCCACCACCCGCTCATGCCCAGTGTCTCCCTCCCATTCCCCCCACCCCCTGCTCATGCCCCGTGTCTCCCCTGTTCCCCCCACCCCCCGCTCATGCCCCGTGTCTCGCTTCTTTTCCCCCCACCCCCACTCATGCCCTGTGTCTCCCCTGTTCCCCCCAACCCCTGCTCATGCCCCATGTCTACCTGATGTTCCCCCCACCCCCCGCTCATGCCCCCTGTCTCCCCTTCTTTTCCCCCCACCCCCTGCTCATGCCCCGTGTCACCCTCCTGTTCCCCCCACACCCCTGCTCATGCCCCATGTCGCCCTCCCGTTCACCCCCACCCCCCACTCATGCCCCGTGTCTCCCTCCTGTTCCCCCACCCCACGCTCATGCCCCGTGTCTCCCCTGTTCCCGCCATCCCCCGCTCATGCCCTGTGTCTCTCTCCTTACCCCCCACCCCCTGCTCATGCCCCTTATCTCCCTCCTTTTCCCCCCAGCCCCTGCTCATGCCCCGTGTCTCCCTCCTTCCCCCCCACCCCCTGCTCATGCCCCGTGTCTCCCCTGTTCCCGCCCACCCCCGCTCATGCCCCCTGTCTCCCTTCTTTTCCCCCCACCCCCTGCTCATGCCCCTTGTCTCCCTCCTTTTCCCCCCAGCCCCTGCTCATGCCCCGTGTCTCCCTCCTTCCCCCCCACCCCCTGCTCATGCCCCATGTCTCCCCTGTTCCCCCCACCCCCCGCTCATGCCCCGTGAATCCATCCTTTCCACCACCCCCGTGTCTCCCTCCTTTTACCCCCCACCCCCCACTCATGCCCCGTGTCTCCCTCCTTTTCCCCCACCCCCTGCTCATGCCCGTGTCTCCCCTGTTCCCCCACCCCCCGCTCATGCCCCATGTCTCCCTCCTTTTCCCCCACCCCCCGCTCATGCCCGTGTCTCCCTCCTTTTCCCCCCCACCCACGCTCATGCCCTGTGTCTCCCCTGTTCCCCCCACCCCCGCTCATGCCCCGTGTCTCCCTCCCGTTCACCCCACCACCGCTCATGCCCCATGTCACCCTTCCGTTCTCACCCACCCCCCGCTCATGCCCCATGTATCCCTCCTGTACCCCCCACCCCCCGCTCATGCCCCGTGTCTCCCTCCTGTACCCCCACCCCACGCTCATGCCCAGTGTCTCCCTCCCGTTCTTCCCCACCCCCGCTCATGCCCATGCCCCGTTTCCACCTCCCGTTCCCCCACCCCCTGCTCATGCCCCGTGTCTCCCTCCTGTACCCCCACCCCCCGCTCATACCCCGTGTCTCCCTTCTGTTCCGCCCACCCCCCGCTCATGCCCCGTGTCTCCCTCCTGTACCTCCCACCCATGTCCAGTGTCTCCCTCCCGTTCCCCCACCCGCGCTCATGTATCATGTCTCCCCTGTTCACCCCATCCCCTGCTAATGCCTCGTGTCTCCCCTGTTCCCCCCACCCCCCGCTCATACCCCGTGTCTCCCTCCTGTTCCGCCCACCCCCCGCTCCTGCCCCATGTCTCCCTCCTGTTCCCCCCACCCCGCTCATGCACCGTGTCTCCCTCCTTCCCCCCACCCCCCGCTCATGCCCCATGTCTCCCCTGTCCCCCCACCCCCCGCTCATGCCCCGTGTCTCCCTCCTTTTCCCCCACCCCCCGTGTCTCCCTCCTTTTCCTCCCCACCCCCCGCTCATGCCCCGTGTCGCCCTCCTCTTCCCCCCCACCCCCGGCTCATGTCCGTGCCTCCCATGTTCCCTCCCACCCCCCGCTCATACCCCATGTCTCCCTCCTGTACCCCCCACCCCCCGCTCATGCCCCGTGTCCCCCTCCTATTCCCCCCCAGCCCCTGCTCATACCCCGTGTCTCTCCTGTTCCACCCACCCCCCGCTCATGCCCTGTGTCTCCCTCCCACTCATCTCATGCCCTGTGTCTCCCTCCCGTTCCCACACACCCCCGCTCATGCCCTGTGTCTCCCTCCTGTACACCCCACCCCCTGCTCATGCCCAGTGTCTCCCTCCCATTGCCCCCACCCCTCGCTCATGCCCCTTGTCTCCCTCCCGTTCCCCCACCCCGCTTATGCCCCGTGTCTCCCCTGTTCCCCCCACCACCCGCTCATGCCCCATGTCTCCCTCCCGTTCCCCCCCGCTTATGCCCCGTGCCTACCTGACGTTCCCTCCCAATCCCCGCTCATGCCCCGTGTCTCCCTCCCATTCACCCCCACCCCTGCTCATATCCCGTATCTCCCCTGTTCCCCCTCCCCCCGCTCATGCCCCGTGTCTCCCTCCTGTTCCCCCCCGCTCATGCCCTGTGTCTCCCTCCTGTTCCCCCCACCCCTACTCATGCACCGTGTCTCCCCTGTTCCCCCCACCCCCTGCTCATGCCCCGTGTCTCCCTCCTTTTTCCCACCACCCCCGATCATGCCCCATGTCTCCCTTCTTTTCCACCCACCACCCGCTCATGCCCAGTGTCTCCCTCCCATTCCCCCCACCCCCTGCTCATGCCCCGTTTCTCCCCTGTTCCCCCCACCCCCCGCTCATGCCCTGTGTCTCCCTCCTTTTCCCCCCACCCCCACTCATGCCCCGTGTCTCTCCTGTTTCCCCCCAACCCCTGCTCATGCCCCATGTCTACCTGACGTTCCCCCCACCCCCTGCTCATGCCCCCTGTCTCCCTTCTTTTCCCCCCACCCCCTGCTCATGCCCCATGTCACCCTCCTGTTCCCCCCCACCCCCCGCTCATGCCCCATGTCTCCCCTGTTCCCCCCACCCCCCGCTCATGCCTCGTGTCCCCCCTGTTCCGCCCACCCCCCGCTCATGCCCCGTGTCTCCCTCCTGTTCCCCCACCCCACGCTCATGTCCCGTGTCTCCCCTGTTCCCGCCCACCCCGTTCATGCCCCGTGTCTCTCTCCTTACCCCCCACACCCTGCTCATGCCCCGTGTCTCCCCTGTTCCCCCCCACCCCCCGCTCATGCCCCGTGTCTACCTGACGTTCCATCCAAACCCTGCTCATGCCCCGTGTCTCCCTCCTTTTCCCCCCAGCCCCCGCTCATGCCCCGTGTCTCCCTCCTTCCCCCCACCCCCCGCTCATGCCCCATATCTCCCCTGTTCCCCCCACCCCCCACTCATGCCCCGTGTATCCATCCTTTTCCCCCCACCCCTGTGTCTCCCTCCTTTTACCCCCCACCCCCCACTCATGCCCCGTGTCTCCCTCCTTTTCCCCCACCCCCTGCTCATGCCCGTGTCTCCCCTGTTCCCCCACCCCCTGCTCATGCCCCATGTCTCCCTCCTTTTCCCCCCACCCCCTGCTCATGCCCCGTGTCTCCCTCCTTTTCCCCCCCACCCCCGCTCATGCCCCGTGTCACCCTTCCGTTCTCACCCACCCCCCGCTCATGCCCCATGTATCCCTCCTGTACCCCCCGACCCCCCGCTCATGCCCCGTGTCTCCCTCCTGTACCCCCACCCCACGCTCATGCCCAGTGTCTCCCTCCCGTTCTTCCCCACCCCTGCTCATGCCCATGCCCCGTGTCCACCTCCTGTACCCCCCACCCCCCGCTCATACCCCGTGTCTCCCTCCTGTTCCGCCCACCCCCCGCTCCTGCCCCATGTCTCCCTCCTGTTCCCCCACCCCCGCTCATGCCCCGTGTCTCCCTCCTTCCCCTCCACCCCCCGCTCATGCCCCATGTCTCCCCTGTCCCCCCACCCCCGCTCATGCCCCGTGTCTCCCTCCTTTTCCCCCACCCCCCGTGTCTCCCTCCTTTTCCTCCCCACCCCCCGCTCATGCCCCGTGTCGGCCTCCTTTTCCCCCCACCCCCGGCTCATGCCCGTGTCTCCCCTGTTCCCCCCCACCCCCCGCTCATGCCCCATGTCTCCCTCCTGTACCCCCGACCCCCAGCTCATGCCCCGTGTCTCCCTCCTTTTCCCCCCACACCCCGCTCATGCCCTGTGTCTCCCCTGTTCCCCCCACCCCCGCTCATGCCCCGTGTCTCCCTCCCGTTCACCCCACCCCCGCTCATGCCCCATGTCACCCTTCCATTCTCACCCACCCCCCGCTCATGCCCCATGTATCCCTCCTGTACCCCCCGACCCCCCGCTCATGCCCCGTGTCTCCCTCCTGTACCCCCACCTCACGCTCATGCCCAGTGTCTCCCTCCCGTTCTTCCCCACCCCCGCTCATGCCCATGCCCCGTGTCCACCTCCCGTTCCCCCACCCCCCGCTCATGCCCCATGTCTCCCACCTGTACCCCCCGCCCCCCGCTCATACCCCATGTCTCCCTCCTGTTCTGCCCACCCCCCGCTCCTGCCCCATGTCTCCCTCCTGTTCCCCCCACCCCCGCTCATGCCCCGTGTCTCCCTCCTTCCCCCCCACCCCCCGCTCATGCCCCATGTCTCCCCTGTCCCCCCAACCCCCGCTCATGCCCCGTGTCTCCCTCCTTTTCCCCCACCCCCCGTGTCTCCCTCCTTTTCCTCCCCACCCCCCGCTCATGCCCCGTGTCGCCCTCCTTTTCCCCCCCACCCCCGGCTCATGCCAGTGTCTCCCATGTTCCCTCCCACCCCCCGCTCATGCCCCATGTCTCCCTCCTGTACCCCCCACCCCCGCTCATGCCCTGTGTCCCCCTCCTATTCCCTGCCAGCCCCCACTCATACCCCGTGTCTCTCCTGTTCCAGCCACCCCCCGCTCATGCCCCGTGTCTCCCTCCCACTTATCCCCTGTGTCTCCCTCCTGTACCCCCCACCCCCTGCTCATGCCCAGTGTCTCCCTCCCATTGCCCCCACCCACCCCTCGCTCATGCCCCGTGTCTCCCTCCCGTTCCCCCACCCCGCTTATGCCCCGTGTCTCCCCTGTTCCCCCCACTTCCTGCTCATGCCCCATGTCTCCCTCCCGTTTCCCCCCACCCCCCGCTCATGCCCCGTGCCTACCTGACGTACCCTCCCAATCCCCGCTCATGCCCCGTGTCTCCCTCCCATTCACCCCCACCCCTGCTCATGTCCCGTATCTTCCCTGTTCCCCCTCCCCCCTCTCATGCCCCATGTCTCCCTCCTGTTCCACCCCCCGCTCATGCCCAGTGTCTCCCTCCCATTCCCCCCTCCCTCGCTCATGTATCATGTCTCCCCTGTTCCCCTCCACCCCCCGCTCATGCCCTGTGTCTCCCTCCTGTTCCCCCACCCCTACTCATGCCCCATGTCTCCCCTGTTCCCCCCACCCCCTGCTCATGCCCCCTGTCTCCCTCCTTTTTCCCACCACCCCCGCTCATGCCCCATGTCTCCCTCCTTTTCCACCCCACCACCCGCTCATGCCCAGTATCTCCCTCCCATTCCCCCCACCCCCTGCTCATGCCCCGTTTCTCCCCTGTTCCCCCCACCCCCCGCTCATGCCCCGTGTCTCCCTCCTTTTCCCCCCACCCCCACTCATGCCCCGTGTCTCCCCTGTTCCCCCCCACCCCCTGCTCATGCCCCCTGTCTCCCTCCTTTTTCCCACCACCCCCGCTCATGCCCCATGTCTCCCTCCTTTTCCACCCCACCACCCGCTCATGCCCAGTGTCTCCCTCCCATTCCCCCCACCCCCTGCTCATGCCCCGTGTCTCCCCTGTTCCCCCCCAACCCCTGCTCATGCCCCATGTCTACCTGACGTTCCCCCCACCCCCTGCTCATGCCCCCTGTCTCCCTTCTTTTCCCCCCACCCCCTGCTCATGCCCCGTGTCACCCTCCTGTTCCCCCCCACCCCCCGCTCATGCCCCATGTCTCCCCTGTTCCCCCCACCCCCTGCTCATGCCTCGTGTGCCCCCTGTTCCCCCCACCCCCCGCTCATGCCCCGTGTCTCCCTCCTGTTCCCCCACCCCACGCTCATGCCCCGTGTCTCCCCTGTTCCCGCCCACCCCCCGCTCATGCCCCGTGTCTCTCTCCTTACCCCCCACACCCTGCTCATGCCCCGTGTCTCCCCTGTTCCCCCCCACCCCCCGCTCATGCCCCGTGTCTACCTGACGTTCCATCCAACCCCTGCTCATGCCCCGTGTCTCCCTCCTTTTCCCCCCAGCCCCTGCTCATGCCCCGTGTCTCCCTCCTTCCCCCCACCCCCCGCTCATGCCCCATATCTCCCCTGTTCCCCCACCCCCTGCTCATGCCCCGTGTATCCATCCTTTTCCTCCCACCCCTGTGTCTCCCTCCTTTTACCCCCCACCCCCCACTCATGCCCCGTGTCTCCCTCCTTTTCCCCCCACCCCCTGCTCATGCCCGTGTCTCCCCTGTTCCCCCCACCCCCTGATCATGCCCCATGTCTCCCTCCTTTTCCCCCCACCCCCCGCTCATGCCCCGTGTCTCCCTCCTTTTCCCCCCCACCCCCCGCTTATGCCCTGTGTCTCCCCTGTTCCCCCCACCCCCGCTCATGCCCCGTGTCTCCCTCCCGTTCACCCCACTCCCGCTCATGCCCCATGTCACCCTTCCGTTCTCACCCACCCCCCGCTCATGCCCCATGTACCCCTCCTGTACCCCCTGACCCCCCGCTCATGCCCCGTGTCTCCCTCCTGTACCCCCACCCCACGCTCATGCCCAGTGTCTCCCTCCCGTTCTTCCCCACCTCTGCTCATGCCCAAGCCCCGTGTCCACCTCCCGTTCCCCCACCCCCGCTCATGCCCCCTGTCTCCCCTGTTACCCGCCACCACCCGCTCATGCCCAGTGTCTCCTCCCGTTCCCCCCACCCCCTGCTCATGCCCCGTTTCTCCCCTGTTCCCCCCACCCCCCGCTCATGCCCCGTGTCTCCCTCCTTTTCCCCCCACCCCCACTCATGCCCCGTGTCTCCCCTGTTCCCCCCAACCCCTGCTCATGCCCCATGTCTACCTGACGTTCCCCCCACCCCCTGCTCATGCCCCCTGTCTCCCTTCTTTTCCCCCCACCCCCTGCTCATGCCCCATGTCACCCTCCTGTTCCCCCCACCCCCCGCTCATGCCCCATGTCTCCCCTGTTCCCCCCACCCCCCGCTCATGCCTCGTGTGCCCCCTGTTCCCCCCACCCCCCGCTCATGCCCTGTGTCTCCCTCCTTTTCCCCCCACCCCCACTCATGCCCCGTGTCTCTCCTGTTTCCCCCCAACCCCTGCTCATGCCCCATGTCTACCTGACGTTCCCCCCACCCCCTGCTCATGCCCCCTGTCTCCCTTCTTTTCCCCCCACCCCCTGCTCATGCCCCATGTCACCCTCCTGTTCCCCCCCACCCCCCGCTCATGCCCCATGTCTCCCCTGTTCCCCCCACCCCCCGCTCATGCCTCGTGTCCCCCCTGTTCCCCCCACCCCCCGCTCATGCCCCGTGTCTCCCTCCTGTTCCCCCACCCCACGCTCATGTCCCGTGTCTCCCCTGTTCCCGCCCACCCCGTTCATGCCCCGTGTCTCTCTCCTTACCCCCCACACCCTGCTCATGCCCCGTGTCTCCCCTGTTCCCCCCCACCCCCCGCTCATGCCCCGTGTCTACCTGACGTTCCATCCAAACCCTGCTCATGCCCCGTGTCTCCCTCCTTTTCCCCCCAGCCCCCGCTCATGCCCCGTGTCTCCCTCCTTCCCCCCACCCCCCGCTCATGCCCCATATCTCCCCTGTTCCCCCCACCCCCCGCTCATGCCCCGTGTATCCATCCTTTTCCCCCCACCCCTGTGTCTCCCTCCTTTTACCCCCCACCCCCCACTCATGCCCCGTGTCTCCCTCCTTTTCCCCCACCCCCTGCTCATGCCCGTGTCTCCCCTGTTCCCCCACCCCCTGCTCATGCCCCATGTCTCCCTCCTTTTCCCCCCACCCCCTGCTCATGCCCCGTGTCTCCCTCCTTTTCCCCCCCACCCCCGCTCATGCCCCGTGTCACCCTTCCGTTCTCACCCACCCCCCGCTCATGCCCCATGTATCCCTCCTGTACCCCCCGACCCCCCGCTCATGCCCCGTGTCTCCCTCCTGTACCCCCACCCCACGCTCATGCCCAGTGTCTCCCTCCCGTTCTTCCCCACCCCTGCTCATGCCCATGCCCCGTGTCCACCTCCTGTACCCCCCACCCCCCGCTCATACCCCGTGTCTCCCTCCTGTTCCGCCCACCCCCCGCTCCTGCCCCATGTCTCCCTCCTGTTCCCCCACCCCCGCTCATGCCCCGTGTCTCCCTCCTTCCCCTCCACCCCCCGCTCATGCCCCATGTCTCCCCTGTCCCCCCACCCCCCGCTCATGCCCCGTGTCTCCCTCCTTTTCCCCCACCCCCCGTGTCTCCCTCCTTTTCCTCCCCACCCCCCGCTCATGCCCCGTGTCGGCCTCCTTTTCCCCCCACCCCCGGCTCATGCCCGTGTCTCCCCTGTTCCCCCCCACCCCCCGCTCATGCCCCATGTCTCCCTCCTGTACCCCCGACCCCCAGCTCATGCCCCGTGTCTCCCTCCTTTTCCCCCCACACCCCGCTCATGCCCTGTGTCTCCCCTGTTCCCCCCACCCCCGCTCATGCCCCGTGTCTCCCTCCCGTTCACCCCACCCCCGCTCATGCCCCATGTCACCCTTCCATTCTCACCCACCCCCCGCTCATGCCCCATGTATCCCTCCTGTACCCCCCGACCCCCCGCTCATGCCCCGTGTCTCCCTCCTGTACCCCCACCTCACGCTCATGCCCAGTGTCTCCCTCCCGTTCTTCCCCACCCCCGCTCATGCCCATGCCCCGTGTCCACCTCCCGTTCCCCCACCCCCCGCTCATGCCCCATGTCTCCCACCTGTACCCCCCGCCCCCCGCTCATACCCCATGTCTCCCTCCTGTTCTGCCCACCCCCCGCTCCTGCCCCATGTCTCCCTCCTGTTCCCCCCACCCCCGCTCATGCCCCGTGTCTCCCTCCTTCCCCCCCACCCCCCGCTCATGCCCCATGTCTCCCCTGTCCCCCCAACCCCCGCTCATGCCCCGTGTCTCCCTCCTTTTCCCCCACCCCCCGTGTCTCCCTCCTTTTCCTCCCCACCCCCCGCTCATGCCCCGTGTCGCCCTCCTTTTCCCCCCCACCCCCGGCTCATGCCAGTGTCTCCCATGTTCCCTCCCACCCCCCGCTCATGCCCCATGTCTCCCTCCTGTACCCCCCACCCCCGCTCATGCCCTGTGTCCCCCTCCTATTCCCTGCCAGCCCCCACTCATACCCCGTGTCTCTCCTGTTCCAGCCACCCCCCGCTCATGCCCCGTGTCTCCCTCCCACTTATCCCCTGTGTCTCCCTCCTGTACCCCCCACCCCCTGCTCATGCCCAGTGTCTCCCTCCCATTGCCCCCACCCCTCGCTCATGCCCCGTGTCTCCCTCCCGTTCCCCCACCCCGCTTATGCCCCGTGTCTCCCCTGTTCCCCCCACTTCCTGCTCATGCCCCATGTCTCCCTCCCGTTTCCCCCCACCCCCCGCTCATGCCCCGTGCCTACCTGACGTACCCTCCCAATCCCCGCTCATGCCCCGTGTCTCCCTCCCATTCACCCCCACCCCTGCTCATGTCCCGTATCTTCCCTGTTCCCCCTCCCCCCTCTCATGCCCCATGTCTCCCTCCTGTTCCACCCCCCGCTCATGCCCAGTGTCTCCCTCCCATTCCCCCCTCCCTCGCTCATGTATCATGTCTCCCCTGTTCCCCCCCACCCCCCGCTCATGCCCTGTGTCTCCCTCCTGTTCCCCCACCCCTACTCATGCCCCATGTCTCCCCTGTTCCCCCCACCCCCTGCTCATGCCCCCTGTCTCCCTCCTTTTTCCCACCACCCCCGCTCATGCCCCATGTCTCCCTCCTTTTCCACCCCACCACCCGCTCATGCCCAGTGTCTCCCTCCCATTCCCTCCACCCCCTGCTCATGCCCCGTTTCTCCCCTGTTCCCCCCACCCCCCGCTCATGCCCCGTGTCTCCCTCCTTTTCCCCCCACCCCCACTCATGCCCCGTGTCTCCCCTGTTCCCCCCCACCCCCTGCTCATGCCCCCTGTCTCCCTCCTTTTTCCCACCACCCCCGCTCATGCCCCATGTCTCCCTCCTTTTCCACCCCACCACCCGCTCATGCCCAGTGTCTCCCTCCCATTCCCCCCACCCCCTGCTCATGCCCCGTTTCTCCCCTGTTCCCCCCACCCCCCGCTCATGCCCCGTGTCTCCCTCCTTTTCCCCCCACCCCCACTCATGCCCCGTGTCTCCCCTGTTCCCCCCAACCCCTGCTCATGCCCCATGTCTACCTGACGTTCCCCCCACCCCCTGCTCATGCCCCCTGTCTCCCTTCTTTTCCCCCCACCCCCTGCTCATGCCCCGTGTCACCCTCCTGTTCCCCCCCACCCCCCGCTCATGCCCCATGTCTCCCCTGTTCCCCCCACCCCCTGCTCATGCCTCGTGTGCCCCCTGTTCCCCCCACCCCCCGCTCATGCCCCGTGTCTCCCTCCTGTTCCCCCACCCCACGCTCATGCCCCGTGTCTCCCCTGTTCCCGCCCACCCCCGTTCATGCCACGTGTCTCTCTCCTTACCCCCCACACCCTGCTCATGCCCCGTGTCTCCCCTGTTCCCCCCCACCCCCCGCTCATGCCCCGTGTCTACCTGACGTTCCATCCAACCCCTGCTCATGCCCCGTGTCTCCCTCCTTTTCCCCCCAGCCCCTGCTCATGCCCCGTGTCTCCCTCCTTCCCCCCACCCCCCGCTCATGCCCCATATCTCCCCTGTTCCCCCACCCCCTGCTCATGCCCCGTGTATCCATCCTTTTCCTCCCACCCCTGTGTCTCCCTCCTTTTACCCCCCACCCCCCACTCATGCCCCGTGTCTCCCTCCTTTTCCCCCCACCCCCTGCTCATGCCCGTGTCTCCCCTGTTCCCCCCACCCCCTGATCATGCCCCATGTCTCCCTCCTTTTCCCCCCACCCCCCGCTCATGCCCCGTGTCTCCCTCCTTTTCCCCCCCACCCCCCGCTTATGCCCTGTGTCTCCCCTGTTCCCCCCACCCCCGCTCATGCCCCGTGTCTCCCTCCCGTTCACCCCACTCCCGCTCATGCCCCATGTCACCCTTCCGTTCTCACCCACCCCCCGCTCATGCCCCATGTACCCCTCCTGTACCCCCTGACCCCCCGCTCATGCCCCGTGTCTCCCTCCTGTACCCCCACCCCACGCTCATGCCCAGTGTCTCCCTCCCGTTCTTCCCCACCTCTGCTCATGCCCAAGCCCCGTGTCCACCTCCCGTTCCCCCACCCCCGCTCATGCCCCGTGTCTCCCCTGTTACCCGCCACCACCCGCTCATGCCCAGTGTCTCCCTCCCGTTCCCCCCACCCCCTGCTCATGCCCCGTTTCTCCCCTGTTCCCCCCACCCCCCGCTCATGCCCCGTGTCTCCCTCCTTTTCCCCCCACCCCCACTCATGCCCCGTGTCTCCCCTGTTCCCCCCAACCCCTGCTCATGCCCCATGTCTACCTGACGTTCCCCCCACCCCCTGCTCATGCCCCCTGTCTCCCTTCTTTTCCCCCACCCCCTGCTCATGCCACATGTCACCCTCCTGTTCCCCCCACCCCCCGCTCATGCCCCATGTCTCCCCTGTTCCCCCCACCCCCCGCTCATGCCTCGTGTGCCCCCTGTTCCCCCCACCCCCCGCTCATGCCCCGTGTCTCCCTCCTGTTCCCCCACCCCACGCTCATGCCCCGGGTCTCTCTCCTTACCCCCCACACCCTGCTCATGCCCCGTGTCTCCCCTGTTCCCCCCCACCACCCGCTCATGCCCAGTGTCTCCCTCCCGTTCCCCCCACCCCCTGCTCATGCCCCGTTTCTCCCCTGTTCCCCCCACCCCCCGCTCATGCCCCGTGTCTCCCTCCTTTTCCCCCCACCCCCACTCATGCCCCGTGTCTCCCTCCTGTTCCCCCACCCCACGCTCATGCCCCGGGTCTCTCTCCTTACCCCCCACACCCTGCTCATGCCCAGTGTCTCCCTCCCGTTCTTCCCCACCTCTGCTCATGCCCAAGCCCCGTGTCCACCTCCCGTTCCCCCACCCCCGCTCATGCCCCGTGTCTCCCCTGTTACCCGCCACCACCCGCTCATGCCCAGTGTCTCCCTCCCGTTCCCCCCACCCCCTGCTCATGCCCCGTTTCTCCCCTGTTCCCCCCACCCCCCGCTCATGCCCCGTGTCTCCTTCCTTTTCCCCCCACCCCCACTCATGCCCCGTGTCTCCCCTGTTCCCCCCAACCCCTGCTCATGCCCCATGTCTACCTGACGTTCCCCCCACCCCCTGCTCATGCCCCCTGTCTCCCTTCTTTTCCCCCCACCCCCTGCTCATGCCCCATGTCACCCTCCTGTTCCCCCCACCCCCCGCTCATGCCCCATGTCTCCCCTGTTCCCCCCACCCCCCGCTCATGCCTCGTGTGCCCCCTGTTCCCCCCACCCCCCGCTCATGCCCCGTGTCTCCCTCCTGTTCCCGCCCACCCCCGTTCATGCCCCGTGTCTCTCTCCTTACCCCCCACACCCTGCTCATGCCCCGTGTCTCCCCTGTTCCCCCCCACCCCCCGCTCATGCCCCGTGTCTACCTGACGTTCCATCCAACCCCTGCTCATGCCCCGTGTCTCCCTCCTTTTCCCCCCAGCCCCTGCTCATGCCCCGTGTCTCCCTCCTTCCCCCCACCCCCCGCTCATGCCCTATATCTCCCCTGTTCCCCCCACCCCCCGCTCATGCCCCGTGTATCCATCCTTTTCCTCCCACCCCTGTGTCTCCCTCCTTTTACCCCCCACCCCCCACTCATGCCCCGTGTCTCCCTCCTTTTCCCCCCACCCCCTGCTCATGCCCGTGTCTCCCCTGTTCCCCCACCCCCTGATCATGCCCCATGTCTCCCTCCTTTTCCCCCCACCCCCCGCTCATGCCCCGTGTCTCCCTCCTTTTCCCCCCCCACCCCCCGCTTATGCCCTGTGTCTCCCCTGTTCCCCCCACCCCCGCTCATGCCCCGTGTCTCCCTCCCGTTCACCCCACTCCCGCTCATGCCCCATGTCACCCTTCCGTTCTCACCCACCCCCCGCTCATGCCCCATGTATCCCTCCTGTACCCCCCGACCCCCCGCTCATGCCCCGTGTCTGCCTCCTGTACCCCCACCCCACGCTCATGCCCAGTGTCTCCCTCCCGTTCTTCCCCACCTCTGCTCATGCCCATGCCCCGTGTCCACCTCCCGTTCCCCCACCCCGCTCATGCCCTGTGTCTCCCTCCTGTACCCCCCACCCCCCGCTCATACCCCGTGTCTCCCTCCTGTTCCGCCCACCCCCCGCTCCTGCCCCATGTCTCCCTCCTGTTCCCCCACCCCCGCTCATGCCCCGTGTCTCCCTCCTTCCCCCCCACCCCCCGCTCATGCCCCATGTCTCCCCTGTCCCCCCACCCCCCGCTCATGTCCCGTGTCACCCTCCTTTCCCCCCCACCCCCGGCTCATGCCCGTGTCTCCCCTGCTCCCCTGTTCCCCCCCACCCCCCTGCTCATGCCCCATGTCTCCCTCCTGTACCCCCCACCCCCCGCTCATGCCCCGTGTCCCCCTCCTAGTCCTCCCCAGCCCCCGCTCATACCCCGTGTCTCTCCTGTTCCACCCACCCCCCGCTCATGCCCCGTGTCTCCCTCCCACTCCCCCCTACCCCCGCTCATGCCCTGTGTCTCCCTCCCATTCCCACACACCCCCGGTCATGCCCTGTGTCTCCCTCCTGTACCCCCCATCCCCTGCTCATGCCCAGTGTCTCCCTCCCATTGCCCCCACCCCTCGCTCATGCCCCGTGTCTCCCTCCCGTTCCCCCACCCCGCTTATGCCCCGTGTCTCCCCTGTTCCCCCCACCCCCCGCTCATGCCCCATGTCTCCCTCCCGTTCCCCCCACCCCCCGCTCATGCCCCGTGCCTACCTGACGTTCCCTCCCAATCCCCGCTCATGCCCCGTGTCTCCCTCCCATTCACCCGCACCAATGCTCATGTCCCATATCTCCCCTGTTCCCCCACCCCCCGCTCATGCCCCGTGTCTCCCTCCTGCTCCCCTCACCCCCCGCTCATGCCCAGTGTCTCCCTCCCATTCCCCCTGCCCCGCTCATGTATCATGTCTCCCCTGTTCCCCCCCACCCCCCGCTCATGCCCTGTGTCTCCCTCTTGTTCCCCCCACCCCTACTCATGCCCCGTGTCTCCCCTGTTCCCCCCACCCCCTGCTCATGCCCCGTGTCTCCTTCCCGTTCCCCCTGTTCCTCCCCACCCCCCGCTCATGCCCCGTCTCTACCTGATGTTCCCACCCACCCCCCGCTCATGCCCTGTGTCTCCCTCCCATTCCCCCCACCCCCCGCTCATGCCCCGTGTCTCCCCTGTTCCCCCCTGCTCATGCCCCATGTCTTCCTCCTGTTCACCCCCACCCCCGATCATGTCACGTATCTCCCCTGTTCCCCCCACCCCCTGCTCATGCGCCGTGTCTCCCTTCTCCCTCCTGTCCCCCCACCCCCTGCTCATGCCCCGTGTCTCCCCTGTTCCCCCCACCCCCCGCTCATGCCCCGTGTCTCCCTCCCGTTCCACCCCACCCCCACTCATGCCCCATGCCTCCCCTGTTCTCCCTGCTCCCGCTCATGCCCCTTTTCTCCCCTGTTACCCCCTACCCCCCTCATGCCCAGTGTCTCCCCTCTTCCCCCCACCCTCCACTCATGCCCCATGTCTCCCTCCTGTTCCCCCCCACCCCCGCTCATGCCCCGTGTCTCCCCTGTTCCCCCGCTCATTCCCCTTGTCTCCCCTGTTACCCCCTACCCCCCTCATGCCCAGTGTCTCCCCTCTTCCCACCACCCTCTGCTCATGCCCCGTGTCTCCCTCCTGTTCCCCCCACCCCCCGCTCATGCCCCGTGTCTCCCTCCTGTACCCTCCCACCCCCTGCTCATGTCCAGTGTCTCCCTCCCGTTCCCCCCACTCCCGCTCATGTATCATGTCTCCCGTGTTCCCCCATCCCCCGCTAATGCCCCGTGTCTCCCTCCTGTTCCCCCCACCCCCCGCTCATGTCCCGTGTCTCCCCTGTTCCCCCACCCCCGCTCATGCCCCGTGTCTCCCCTGTTCCCCCCACCCCCGCTCATGCCTCGTGTCTCCTCTGTTACCCCCCATCCCCCGCTCATGCCCCGTGTCTCCCTCCTTTCCCCCCACGCCCCCGCTCATGCCCCGTGTCTACCTGACGTTCCATCCAACCCCTGCTCATGCCCTGTGTCTCCCTCGTTTTCCCCCACCCCCTGCTCATGCCCTGTGTCTCCCTCCTTCCCCCCCACCCCCCGCTCATGCCCCGTGTCTCCATCCTTTCCCCCTACCCCCGCGTCTCCCTCCTTTTACCCCCCACCCCCGCTCATGCCCCATGTCTCCCTCCTTTTCCCCCCACCCCCGCTCATGCCCGTGTCTCCCCTGTTCCCCCCACCCCCCGCTCATGCCCCATGTCTCCCTCCTTTTCCCCCCACCCCCCGCTCATGCCCCGTGTCTCCCTCCTTTTCCCCCCCAGCCCCCGCTCCTGCTCTGTGTCTCCCCTGTACCCCCCACCCCCGCTCATGCCACGTGTCTCCCTCCCGTTCACCCCACCCCTGATCATGCCCAGTGTCTCCCTCCCGTTCTTCCCCACCCCCGCTTATGCCCATGCCCCGTGTCCACATCCCGTTCCCCCACCCCCCGCTCATGCCCCGTGTCTCCCTCCTGTACCCCCCACCCCCCCGCTCATGCCCCGTGTCTCCCTCCCGTTCACCCCACCCCCGCTCATGCCCCGTGTCACCCTCCCATTACCACCCACCCCCCACTCATGCCCCATGTCTCCCTCCTGTACCCCCCACCCCCCGCTCATGCCTCGTGTCTCCCTCCTGTACCCCACACCCCACGCTCATGCCCAGTGTCTCCCTCCCGTTCTTCCCCACCCCCGCTCATGCCCATGCCCTGTGTCCACCTCCCGTTCCCCCACCCCCCGCTCATGCCCCATGTCTCCCTCCTGTACCCCCCACCCCCCGCTCATACCCCGTGTCTCCCTCCTGTTCCGCCCACCCCCCGTTTCTGCCCCGTGTCTCCCTCCTGTTCCCTCCACCCCCGCTCATGCCCCGTGTCTCCCTCCTTCCCCCCCACCCCCCGCTCATGCCCCATGTCTCCCCTGTTCCTCCCACCCCCTGCTCATGCCCCGTGTCTCCCTCCTTTCCCCCCCGTGTCTCCCTCCTTTTCCTCCCCACCCCCCGCTCATGCCCCGTGTCGCCCTCCTTTTCCCCCGCACCCCCCGCTCATGCCCGTGTCTCACCTGTCCCCCTAAACCCCGCTCATGCCCCGTGTCTCCTTCCCGTTCCACCCCACCCCCACTCATGCCCCATGTCTCCCCTGTTCCCCCTGCCCCCGCTCATGCCCCTTGTCTCCCCTGTTACCCCCTACCCCCCTCATGCCCAGTGTCTCCCCTCTTTCCCCCACCCTCCACTCATGCCCCATGTCTCCCTCCTGTTCCCCCCACCCCCGCTCATGCCCCGTGTCTCCCTCCTGTACCCCCCCACCCATGTCCAGTGTCTCCCTCCCGTTCCCCCCACCCCCGCTCATGTATCATGTCTCCCCTGTTCACCCCCATCCCCCGCTAATGCCCCGTGTCTCCCCTGTTCCCCCCCACCCCCCGCTCATGCCCCGTGTCTCCCTTGTTCCCCCCACCCCCGCTCATGCCCAGTGTCTCCCTCCTTTTTCCCGCCACCCCCCGCTCATGCCCCATGTCTCCCTCCTTTTCCCCCCACCGCCCGCTCATGCCCCGTGTCTCCCCTGTTACCCCCCACCACCCGCTCATGCCCAGTGTCTCCCTCCCATTCCTCCCCACCCCCTGCTCATGCCCCGTGTCTCACCTGTTCTCCCCACCCCCACTCATGCCCCGTGTCTCCCCTGTGTCCCCCCAACCCCTGCTCATGCCCCATGTCTACCTGACGTTCCCCCCACCCCCTGCTCATGCCCCCTGTCTCCCTTCTTTTCCCCCCACCCCCTGCTCATGCCCCGTGTCACCCTCCTGTTCCCCCACCCCCACTCATGCCCGTGTCTCCCCTGTTCCCCCCAACCCCTGCTCATGCCCCATGTCTACCTGACGTTCCCCCACTCCCTGCTCATGCCCCCTGTCTCCCTTCTTTTCCCCGCACGCCCTGCTCATGCCCCGTGTCACCCTCCTGTTCCCCCCACCCCCCGCTCATGCCCCGTGTCTCCCCTGTTCCCCCACCCCCCGCTCATGCCTCGTGTATCCCCTGTTCCCGCCCACCCCCGCTCATGCCCCGTGTCTCCCTCCTTTCCCCCCCACCCCCCGCTCATGCCCCGTTTCTCCCCTGTTCCCTCCCACCCCCCGCTCATGCCCCGTGTCTACCTGACGTTCCATCCAACCTCTGCTCATCCCCCGTGTCTCCCTCTTTTTGTCCAGCCCCTGCTCATGCCCCGTGTCGCCCTCCTTCCCCCCCACCCCCCGCTCATGCCCCATGTCTCCCCTGTTCCCCCCACCCCCCGCTCATTCCCCGTGTCTCCATCCTTTTCCCCCCACTCCCGCGTCTCCCTCCTTTTACCCCCACTCATGCCCCGTGTCTCCCTCCTTTTCCCCCCACCCCCTGCTCATGCCCGTGTCTCCCCTGTTCTCCCCACCCCCCGCTCATGCCCCATGTCTCCCTCCTTTTCCCCCCCACCCCCGCTCATGCCCCGTGTCTCCCTCCTTTTCCCCCCCACCCCCCACTCATGCCCTGTGTCTCCCCTGTTCCCTCCACCCCCGCTCATGCCCCGTGTCTCCCTCCCGTTCACCCCACCCCCGCTCATGCTCCATGTCACCCTCCCGTTCTAACCCACCCCCCACTCATGCCCCCTGTCTCCCTCCTGTACCCCCCACCCCCCGCTCATACCCCGTGTCTCCCTCCTGTTCCCCCCACCCCTGTTCATGCCCCGTGTCTCCCTCCTACCCCTCACCCCCCACTCATGTCCCATGTCTCCCCTGTCCCCCCACCCCCGCCCATGCCCCGTGTCTCCCTCCTTTTCCCCCCACCCCCGTGTCTCACTCCTTTTCCTCCCCACCCCCCGCTCATGCCCCGTGTCGTCCTCCTTCTCCTTTTCCCCCCACCCCACGCTCATGCCCGTGTCTCCCCTGTTCCCCCCACCCCCCGCTCATGCGCCATGTCTCCCACCTGTACCCCCCACCCCCGCTCATGCCCCGTGTACCCCTCCTATTCCCCCCCACCCCCCGCTCATACCCCGTGTCTCCCCTGTTCCCCCCACCCCCCGCTCATGCCCCGTGTCTCCCTCCCGCTCCCCCCTACCCCCTGCTCATGCCCGTGTCTCCCTCCCGTTCCAACACACCCCCGCTCATGCCCTGTGTCTCCCTCCTGTACCCCCATCCCCTGCTGATGCCCCATGTCTCCCTCCTGTACCCCCCCACCCCCTGCTCATGCCCAGTGTTTCCCTCCCATTGCCCCCACCCCTCGCTCATGCCCCGTGTCTCCCTCCCATTCCCCCCACCCCGCTTATGCCCCGTGTCTCCCCTGTTCCCCCGACCCCCCGCTCATGCCCCATGTCTCCCTCCCGTTCCCCTCCACCCCCCGCTCATGCCCGGTGCCTACATGATGTTCCCTCCCACTCCCCGCTCATGCCCCGTGTCACCCTCCCATTCACCCCCACCCCTGCTCATGTCCCATATCTCCCCTGTTCCCCCACCCCGCTCATGCCCCGTGTCTCCCTCCTGTTCCCCCCACCCCCCGCTCATGCCCAGTGTCTCCCTCCCGTTCCCCCCTCCCCCGCTCATGTATCATGTCTCCCCTGTTCCCTCCCCACCCCCCGCTCATGCCCTGTGTCTCCCTCCTGTTCCCCCATCCCCACTCATGCCCCGTGTCTCCCCTGTTCCCCCCACCCCCTGCTCATGCCCCGTGTCTCCTTCCCGTTCCCCCTGTTCCTCCCCACCCCCCGCTCATGCCCCGTTTCTACCTGACGTTCCCTCCCATCCCCCGCTCATGCCCCGTGTCTCCCTCCCATTCCCCCCACCCCCCGCTCATGCCCTGTGTCTCCCCTGTTCCCCCGTGCTCATGCCCCATGTCTCCCTCCCGTTCACCCCCACCCCCGCTCATGTCCTGTATCTCCCCTGTTCCCCCCACCCCCCGCTCATGCCCCGTGTCTCCCTTCTCCCACCTGTTCCCCCCACCCCCTGCTCATGCCCCGTGTCTCCCTCCCATTCCTCCCGACCCCCACCTCATGCCCAGTGTCTCCCCTCTTCCCCCCACCCTCCGCTCATGCCCCATGTCTCCCTCCTGTTCCCCCCCACCCCCCGCTCATGCCCAGTGTCTCCCTCCTTTTCCCCCATCCCCCGCTCATGCCCCATGTCTCCCTTCTTTTCCCCCCACCGCCCGCTCATGCCCCGTGTCTCCCTGTTACCCCCCACCACCAGCTCATGCCCAGTGTCTCCCTCCCGTTCCCCCCCACCCCCTGCTCATGCCCCGTGTCTCCCCTGCTCCCCCCACCCCCCGCTCATGCCCCGTGTCTCCCTCCTTTTCCCCCACCCCCACTCATGCCCCATGTCTCCCCTGTTCCCCCAACCCCCGCTCATGCCCTATTTCTACCTGACGTTCCCCCACCCCCCGCTCATGACCCCTGTCTCCCTTCTTTTCCCCCCACCCACTGCTCATGCCCCGTGTCTCCCTCCTTTTCCCCCCACCCCCTGCTCATGCCCCGTGTCTCCCCTGTACCCCCCCACCCCCCGCTCATGCCCCGTGTCTCCCTCCCGTTCCCCCCACCCCCCCTCATGCCCCGTGTCTCCCTCCTGTACCACCCACCCCCCGCTCATGCCCCATGTCTCCCTCCTGTACCCCCCACCCCCCGCTCATGCCCAGCGTCACCCTCCCATTCTCCCCCACCCCCAGCTCATGCCCCGTTTCTACCTCCTGTACCCCCCCACCCCCCGCTCATGCCCGTGTCTCCCTCCTGTTCCCCCACCCCCCGTTCATGACCCGTGTCTCCCCTGTTCCCCCCACCCCTGTTCATGCATCGTGTCTACCTCCCGTTTCCCCCCCACCCCCCGCTCATGCCCCGTGTCTACCTGACGTTCCCCCCCACCCCCCGCTCATGCCCCGTGTCTCCCTCCCTTTTCCCCACCCCCCGCTCATGCCCCATGTCTCCCCTGTCTACCTCCTGTTCCCCCCACCCCCCGCTCATGCCCTGTGTCTTCCTCTTGTCCCCCCTCCTATGATGCCCATTGTTGACCTCTTGTTCCCCCACCCCCTGCTGATGCCCTGTTGTGTTCTCTTTATACACCCCACCTTCCGTTTCCATGGTGGCCATCTTGTAAAAAAAATTCCATCCTACACCGGGACGCCGCAGGCGTAACGGTTTGGGAAGAAAAATATTTTTTATACCACCCGAGGTTCCCACCTTGAGGACCTAGGATGCTAGTGGTCTTCATCTATTGAAAAGGACGTTAAGGTTACGTTGCACTAATAAAAACCTATGAAATTCAGTAAAAAAAATGTGTTAAAGGGATGTTATGGATAAGTTGCACTAATAAAAAACCTATGAAATTCATTGAAAAAACGTTGTTATAGGGACGTTATTGTAAAGTTGCACTAATAAAAACCTATGAAATTAAGTAAAAAAACGTTTTTAAAGGGACATTATGGTTCCAAGTAAAACCGAAAAACCCCTGAAATTCGCCAGTTATGGTAAGATATGCAACCATAACTCGCGCCACCACCGTGCATTGCTAAGACTAACACCCAGGACATCAAAGATGACATCACAAATGTCATTGATCACATCACTGATGACATCACATGTACATTTACTTTTCATACAAACTCTGTAGAAGGTATTCTCATTATAATGTTGACCAAAATGTGGCAAGAAATATTGGAATAAATATCAAGTGCTAATTAGTACATACATTAAGCAATGCGTTGATATAAATAGCATTCTAGTATGAAGTTCTATCCAGTATACTAAGCTACTCATGTAGAAATATAGGCATTGTGTGCAACATATATGATGGAGGTGCAATATTCATAAGCTTGCCATGTTGAATAGTGAAATGATAACTGTTTTCTTATTAGAGTTTTGTGTACTGTGAAACAGGTGATAACTAGGTAATAAAACCCACTTACTACATAATTGCATTATTATAGACAAAACACAAAGAGACACACATACAAATTTGAGTATATACAAGGACTTTGAAGTAAGGAAAAAAACAGCAGCAGTAGCAGAAAGTGTTCATATTCTAACTGATTACGTTTATGCAGAGAAATGATTGCTCTATTTGAATGGTGCCACTTACCCTATGCATATGTATCACATGATTTGACTGGACCCTAAGGGAATTACTGTAAGAACATACTTGAAGGATAAGTCTACAAATAGAGTACCTATTCAATTTTTCATTCCTGACGGTTAATGAAGGAAACCATGTGGCCAAGATATCGCAATAAAGGAAAAAAGGGGGAGCCAGGCATGTGATGTCATCAGTGATGTCCTCAATGACATTTGTGATGTCATCTTTGATGTCCTGGGTGTTAGTCTTAGCAATGCACGGTGGTGGCGCGAGTTATGGTTGCTTAGCTTACCATAACTGGCGAATTTCAGGTAGTTTTTCGGTTTTACTTGGAACCATAACGTCCCTTTAACAATGTTTTTTTACTTAATTTCATAGGTTTTTATTAGTGCAACTTTACCATAACATCCCTTTAACAAAGTTTTTTCATTGAATTTCATAGGTTTTTATTAGTGCAACTTTACCATAACGTCCCTTTAACAAAGTTTTTTTTATTGAATATATAGTATGTATACGCTATATCTGATGTCTTAAATATTTGAACTCAAGTGGCGCGAGTCAGTCAGCAACGCTTTATTCGACTTAAACGTTATAGAGTGAATACAAAATTATACACAATTAATTTAGCAATCTCAGATAAGAAACATTACATCATACTGATAACATTAAATACACAATCCTACATAAAAACAATTCCAGTCCAAAGACACACAAGGGATGAAGATTACTCATTGAACAGGTATATGAGTAAATATTCGATGCACATTAATTATGTTGGGATAATTGGTTCTCTTCCATTTAACCACGCTCTATGTATAAATGTAGCTACTGAGGTTGTGACTACCTCATACCTCATTCGTGGTTGACCTGAACAATGACCTCCCTTCAGAGATAGTGCAAATATTAGCACCTCCCAATAAGGGCTTATCTGTGTTCGGCATAGCTTGGGCAGAAGAAGAGAAAGTGCTCTATACTTTTTCTACAAACTATGTCATAAGGACACCAGGGGAGAATCCAGCATTGCAAGAGTGGGTTTGGGGGGGCGGGCCATGATAAAGTCCTGCACCTTTCCCCCCAAATACAGTGCGCGCAATTCCATACGGTCTCATTTGCGCCCCCAGCCGCCCACCCCTGCCCCAATGTACTTTTCTGGTAACATTAGTGGCAGGTGGCATTTTAACATATAACAAAAAAAATAAAACTGCAGGATCATTACAGATGCAGGAAACTCGTCCGTTAGAGCTATGTCCAGGCGCTGTGGGGCAAAATTCATGCAAACCTCCTAATTTGTATATGGATTGCACCAACAGAAGTGACTTCACAGAAAAGGACATTGCAAAGGAGCATCATCAGTCTCTGATAATTGGAGGCACCATGGAAGTGACTTTAGAATGTGTTGCCATAATTAAGCTAAGTACCTACATTTCGCTAATATTATATGTGGAGTGACTCGATAGACAATAGGCTTTTATTTTTATAATAGCAAGATATATTAACATACACTATAAAGAGAATCAGAATCACTCACAGAGCTGCAGACAAGACACAGGGAGTCATTACAAGTGAGGCGGTAAGGGGTTAACGGCGCCGGTAAAGGTGCCGGAGCCGTCAACCCCTTACCGCCTCATTACGAGTCTGTTTGCGGGAACCCGCTTAGGATGCATGGTTTTACCAGGCGCACTTAGCGGGTCCCGCGAGCTGTCCAGGGTGCTAACAACGGGCCCGTTATTAACGGGCCCGTTGTTAGCACCCTCCCCATTCCCATTGAGTCCTATGGGGGCTCGAATGGGAATGGGGAAGGGTTCCTCAAATGAGAAATTACCGCGCCCTCCAAGGTCAGAATGGCCCGGTAATTCCTCATTCGAGGAACCCGGACCCGGTACCCGGTAAAGGAGTAGCCATGCCGCTAAGAGCGGCATGGCTACCTCCTAACTTGTAATGACCCCCACAGTGTGACTTAAAGGCATGGTCCAGTAAAAAATGTTATTGTCCCTACGGGTCGGCCAATTTTTTTTAAGCCTAAATGGCTCGATTTTAGAAAACTTTCCTATGGACCTTACCCGAGTTTTCGTCCATTAAACGCACGCGAAAACAGGCACCAGGGAGCCGCCATTTTGTGATAATCCTATCACTTGCCGCATCGCCCTGGCTGACCTGCTTCTGCGGCACTAAATCAAATCCCCCGCCCCTGAGCCTGACATTATCAAAACATTCATATTCCCCGCCTCTTTCCGTGACGTTACTGTGCTGCGTAGGCAAACGCGCCCAGTCGTCTTCTACGCGACTCCACACAGAACCCGGAAACCAACACAGACCATCTCACAACACAGCGCGCCACAATTCGGAACATGAAACTGTACTTTAAAATCAAACAGCAACACGGTACATTTGGTAAAGTACATTTATTTGACATTAAATGTTTAGAGAATATTCAGCAATTGCCATATGAACTCCGAAAGCCATTTATTTTCTTTTATCTGTATCCACAAATCCGTCTAAGTTTATATTGAGTCACGCGCTGTTCCTTTATGGTACACAGGGTGTTGCTTTTCGTTAAAAGAAGCACTTTGGAAGCACAGTGAACCGCAAGGCTGTTCCATCAACTAGGCACTAGTCCACCGTAAAGGTTGATATGTTGCTTCTAGCCACTAGTACAGCTTCAGGGCATGTGGGCCCTTGGCGATCGTCCCATAATATGGTTAACGTGCTCCAGTTGTTCACACGAAGCTGCAGGTGTCTATTGAAGAATCCGTCTGCCGGTGTCTCAAACCGATGACAGTAGCAGAACGGGATCAAATACCTGTTATGAAAACAAAAAAATTATTTTATTTATTACGGCCAATCAGAAACTATTTGCTTGCAAGGATAGTTCAATGGATTATGTTCGGCTCTAAAATCAATGCGAAAAGTAACGAAATAAATCGAGGCCAACACACAGTGAGAAACGACAGTTAGTCTACATGCGTGTGGAATGATATGATATATGATATGGCATTTGTAACATGCCTATACACAAGTGTTTCAAGGCGCGATGAGGCAGGGGGGGAAGAAGGGCAGTCAGACAACGATCCTACTAGGCCAGGTGTCTTTCAGATCACGCAAGGGGAAGGGGAGAGGGGGTAAAAGTGCTGTACATGGTTAGTAGAATACAAGATAAATAATAGGGCCAGCTGGTGGCAAGTGCAAGGTAAATGCCGGGAGAAGGGGCTGAAGGATACAGAGACAGTCCCGTAGTGCAAGTAGGCAGTGCAGGGAAAAGTGGCTGGGCCAAGGACCGAGATCGGTGAGACCTGTGGACCTGCATGCCCATGTGCCCACTACGAACACGTTTTCCTTGCTTTTCCTAGCTCTTCATTCATTCATTTATTCATGCATCCATTCATTAATTCTTCATTCCGGTATAAAAGCATCTAAAGATTTACTCACATTATATTTGAAATTTCCATTGTGTCTCTGCGTAATGCAGTCTGTAAATCCGACCGTGCTCTTGACAACGATTTTTCGTATACTGAACTAAAATGAAACTCGGTCTAGTTTCTGAATTTTCTGCCTTATCGTCTCTTACGTTATTGCGCACCCCCTTCAAATGAAGTTCTTTCGGCATGGTCCCTGTCTCAAGGTCAAAAAACAATAGACCCTTATACTTCCAGTGCGACTTGTGGGCCTCTTCTGGGCGCCAGCTGAAAATCAAAGCCGCTGTCCTTCAAATTCTTTATTTGCAACATCCCGTAGTAAAGGCATCTGTGAGAACTTGAAGTTTAGAATCCCTCTATGTAGTGCGCCACAATGTGCAAATGCGAACTGGCTTCTCTCCCAAATGCAACGGCCCGCTTGGCGCGTTCTAAGGCCCCCAATTTTGTCCCCGTTGTCTGCGAGCTTTGCAGCCCCAAAGAATCATAACTATGGAGACATTTAATTTTTGGCGGAAGGTCAGGGAAAGTATAAAGTACCACAGGAGTTGAGTTAAACGTGAGATTTATTGTTTGTTTGTTTGTTTTATTATTTGCAATACGCAAGCCTCCCCTCCGTTAACAGTGCGCAACAGTGCGCAGCATTTACATTTACATGAGATGAGACATGAGAAAAATATATACATACACATATATGAGGTGAATAGAGAGAATTCAAAGATGACACCCAGCTTGTTCGCCACCCATGATGGTGAAGGTAGGGGTTAGGGTTACAGGTACACTGTACAATAACATTTATTTACAAAAAGACAATCGTATTGCAATTATTTAAACCGGGATTTGTACTTCACAACCAGCTGTGCTTCTGGTGGACATAGCACAGTTGCAATGTTCGGTGGCAATGGATCACTGCTCTGCATAGAAACGTCCAAAATTCCATATCTGTGCTTCTCTAACACAGCAACAATAAGGCCTTTCACAAAGTCGAACTGCATTTCATCATAGACTGGTTTGATCACCCATTGCTTACTTCGTTTTGAAAACACCTTAGTGTAGCGAGGCATCCTTACTTTACCCCTAGTCTTAGATTGTTCACATCCGACATTGCTGTTATGGGCCAAGACCGCTAGTAGAGTGCAATTTTTCATGCCCCGAAAGCTAAAATGCAAGCGCTTTGGCCTGTACTTTAGGCACATATTGTGGAACACCTCCAAACCTCCTGTGTGACAGAATTCTGTCAGTCCTCTCAAATCTCTTGATAGAGCTTTGTCGAAAACAATCTTTTCAATGGCTTTGTGTGTCGGTGAAGATGGAATCAACCACTTCTTCCGTGCCTCCTCTGGGGACAAAGGGTCATGTTCACATTGGTGGAAATGTAGGTTTTCTGACCAGCGGTGAACGTTGGTACAGTGGTGCATCAGTGACCGACATTTTTCAAGTAGTATTTCCACTGACCCTTCACAAGTTTTTTAGCTCCACCAAAGATGGTTGGTGATAGACTGGGACCACTGCAAAATACTTTCAAAACCTTTTTTTTTTCCTGCAGCCGAGATTTTCTTACTGATTGATTTAGCAAGATGTCATACGTCAAATTGATGATTAATAAGCGGGAACTGCACTCTCATTGTCTTGGCAATTGAAACGTGTCTGTCCGTGGCTATGAGGTCGATGTGCATTCCCCTTGATTGTAGATATTCCACTGATTTTATAAATCCTAGTTTCTCCATGGCCACTGAGGATGTACATTGTGTTACCTGCACAACCACCGAACTCACAATTTTCTTACTATCCATGTCCTGAAAGTGGTAGGTGCAGTACTTGGCAGAAAATCCAGGGCTGTCGCACTGTCCATCGCCAGCTAGCCTGAAACGTTTCCCTTCGAATGTACTTGCTAGAGACAATTGTTCAATTTTCCAAGCATCACTAATGGCCAGAAACAGATAATCACGTTGGTATATGTAGTACAGCGATTTAGAAATGAAATGGAGTCCCACAAACTGAAAGAAAGCCTCTAACTTTCTAAAACTGGAGCCACTAAAAAGTGATGCAGCTGCACACAGTAGATTGCCTGCTGGCATTTTCCCCAGCATCGTTTGTGCAGACCATGAGAACCTATGATTTAATCGACAGGCGGCATTTATTTTGACGTTACTGCCTTTTATTTGACGAGTTACATTAATCAATGGCTTCCCACATACTTTCCCTCTAACTGAATGCCCACATTTCAGCACACTTATAATTTCCATCAAACAACTGTTGAATACAATGTATTTGCTCTCTTTCATTAGACTGTCATCCTGCGTCAACGTTGTTTCGGCCTGTGACGTTGCGGAGATTTCAACACATTGGAAAGTAATATCGCTGCTATCAAGTTCTGATGCGTCTATGGATGCTGCGGCTGGTTCATTCTCTGTCATTTCGACATCTGCTACTTCAACATTGATGGGAGAAAACAACAATGTCGACATGTTTTTGGGTGGCAATTTTTTGGCGGGTGTAGATTGTGTGAATTGATCTGCAACTACTTCAGAGCTATCTTCAATACATTCAATATCATCTTCTTGTGGTGGTGCGGTCGCACTGTAGCAATGGTCCAATGCAATTTTGCTGTATTCTCCAAACACAGTTAATTCATGTTCTGGCCATTGGACATGAGCATCTCGAGCCTGAACACGCCTCGCCTCAATTAATAGTTCCTCCATAGTGTACATGGTCTGGCAAGCAACATCTCTCATTCGCTTCACTGTCTGTGTATGTATAGTTCTGACACCCACGGGTAACTAGAGGAGAGATTGGAAAAGGGATGTTCAGTTTAAACACAAGATAAAGTGTAGTCCAATTGACTGGAAAAAAACATAAAATAGTCCCACATTTTTCTAAAGTTATGAACTGTTTGTAACTAACCTTTTTTTGTTTTTTTTTCTTTGCAACTTTTTTGACTCGACCTTCAACATCTGCACGCTGTAGCTCTGATTCGTTTCCGCATGTCCTCCCTTGCTCTTGCGCTGCAGCAACTATATTTTCTGTATCCGCATAGACAGCACGGAATGAGGCTCCATCGTCTCCCTGAAACACAGTACTTTCATTACTATGTATCAAAATATTGTTAGCATAAAACACACGTGAGGACGAATACACAGGTACATCTTAATAGCCAAACACGATTTAAACATTGTGTGCAACAATTAAACGACAAGTATTCGACCAGTGATGATCTATTACGATGGAACTGTCAGTATCCATACCTCTGGCTCTGCATGGACTGCCATGAATGGTTGTATTGGAGAGGAGGCATCAGCATCTCCCTGAAACATAGTACTTTCATTACTATGTATCAAAATATTGTTAGCATAAAACACACGTGAGGACGAACACACAGGTACATCTCAATAGACAAACACGATTTAAACATTGTGTGCAACAATCAAACGACAAGTATTCGACCAGTGATGATCTATTTCGATGGAACTGTCAGTATCCATATCTCTGGCTCTGCATGGACTGCCATGAATGGTTGTATTGGGGAGGAGGCATCAGCATCCCCCTGAAACACAGTACTTGCATTAGTATGGTTTTCAATATTGGAAACATAACACACACTTGGGGTCGAACGCACAGGTACATATAAAGAGATAACCACAAATGATGCATTGTCTAAAAGAATCAAGGAAAATCTAAATATGATCACATTTCATGGAGTTATTTCTCCGATTTATTTACATCTGCATCATCTAAATGGGATGTTGTGATTGTAGTGGAAGCTCCGTCGTCTCCCTGAAACACAGCACTTGCGTTAATAGGGAAGAAAGTATAGCAAATGGAATCACGTTGTATGATCACGCATGATGGAGCTGTCAGTATCCATACCTCGTGCTGCTGAAGAATATCTATGGGTGTTGCAAATGTAGTGCGCACTTCCGAAAGCTGTTGCCCCAATTCGTATACGCATGGTCCCGCTTCGACTTCCCCTGGAATTACTTGAATGTCAGGCTCCGCATCAAGTGCAGGGGTTGACGCTCCATCAACTGCCTGAAACATAGTACTTGCATTAGTGAGGATTACAATAGTGAAAACATAACACACACCTGGGGTCGACAGCACAGGTACATATCAACGGCTAACCATGAATGAAACATTGTGTACAACAATCAAACAACAAGAATTCCAGCTCTGATGATGACGCTCGATGGAGCTGTCAGTATCCATACCTCCTGCTGGTCAAGAACATCTAGAAATGTTGTAGATGTGGTGGACGCTTCAGCATCTCCCTGAAAGACAGTACTTGCATTAGTATGGATAACACTAATTATAACTGAAAACAAACACCAGTGGACGATAACTAAGGTGTATATCAATTGGAAAGCACTAACCTAACATTTGGTAAAATAATAAAACGATAGAATAAAACTATTACTTGACATGCATAAAACAAGTCTGTAGCGGATTAGCCTAGTAAGATTACCTTATACGCGCTAGAAGTGGTTGATAACTGCGACCACGTCAAGGATGTAGAATGTTCTTGCTTCAGATTCAAGGGATAGTCAAGATGTTGTAAAGGTAAATTAATGATTGATAATGAAATGCCAATATTAAAAATAGCCATGTAAGGCGACAGAATACTTGAAAAATGCTCAATACAGCACAGTTCCCTGTTCCCATATATATACATTTCTTTTGTGGGTTATGAAATCGAAAAAGAATATATTGATAAATGTCATTATTCAAAAAGCTATACACTCATATCAATATCGAAATTATTACAAGGGATAGAACACCTACAATATCAATTAATCCATTTGGCTACCTACACACTACCGCAAGGCCTAAAGCTAAATCCGGACACTTGACTCACCGGTGGCGGAATGTGGACGAATAGAGTGGGAATAGCGTTTTCGAGCAATTTCCGTGTCGTTCGCCGTTTATTCTTCTTTGTTACCCAAGATGTTGTGTACATGTCCAAGGAAAAGTGCCGGCTGCAGATGCAGTATCGATCACCCCTCTTGTCCTGTAAGACTTGTTGGACTCTACTTTCCAGCTCATCCAGTGGATATCCGCAATGTCTGACCCATTCTCTTATTCGATCAACAGTTTTCGGGAATACATGAATTGTAGTGCCTTCCGATTTCGCATGGGTCTTCGAAGGGCAACCGCTAATCGAACAGGCAGGCATTGTTGATCAATCTGAAAAGTAAATATCGACATTATTATACAATCTTCATGAATAAAGATTTGATACAAAAGTAAATGAATCATACAATGATCATTGCAAGGTTTGTTTTGGTCGCCGGAACTATACCAGTTCATTATGTGCGGCTTAGTATTTGCATAAATTGCAGAATTGTATAAATGATGTGACTAAAATCTGAACATGTGACTCGTCCCTTGGATGTTCTGTCTTGCACGAGAAGGGAACATGCTTACATTATAGACTGGACCCCCGAAGGATGCAATTCGATGACAATAGACAAAGATGAAAATAAATAGATCCATTGATAGCATAGCAATGGAAACTCAAGTCAATAGCAATGAGACCAATGAACATAGCACTATTGTGTACTCTACTCGCAAATAGATAGAAATTTAAAAATCTGCAAAATATGACTAGGATACATGGCCTTACCTTGACCAACAAACAGTTGGATTCAGCAAGCATAGCAGTATGTTGCAGGAGAATGGTTGAGTGGCCACAGGTAGCACACTGATGGATTTGCTCTAAGGGGTCACAGAAGTTCACGGATAGCACGACGACGAGCAGATTAGCGTAGATCTCAGTGGTTGCCAGGTAGCACGTTCAGGAGTTGACTTGCAAAGCACAAAGATGTTCTCATGAGACATATCAAGTGGTTTATAACGTATTAGAAACAGGGGTGTGTTTGTGAATGAATGACGTATGTATGTCATGGTCTTAGGGGGGCGGCCTGCTTGAAGGGGAGGCCTGGCTGGAGACACGGGGTCTGAGGAGGCCATGTGAGCGATGGCCCCTGGGCGTGGGATACCTTTTGAAGTGTACATGCTGTTTGGCATCTTGGCCTTTCGTGCCCCAGACAGCCCCACATGCCAGCGCTCATCCACGGGTGCGAACTGCCTTTGATAGTATATCATTGCTTATCAATAACAAATGCCACATACCGGAGATTCTTGTGAGCACAGACCCACACTTCAACCGGTGTATTATAGTGGTCAAGACCCTTAACCTAAGGCCTGTATAATCCAATGGTAATTGTTAGTATAGATATATGTGTGACTTTTATAGAGACATAACCTACTGAAAGACTTTGAACAAGTGTTATTTAGTGCATGCATTATCGAGAATATGTTATGTTAGCTTAGATAGATAGTGACCACCCTGCTTCACAGCGACCAGACCTTCACCCATTCGGAGCACAGATGTCTGACGTCCATCCTTGAATGGAGACACACTTGATTCATTTAAAAAATCGAAACAACCGTTGTTAAAAAATATGTGGTGTTTTATTTTGTATCTTATTTTCATGACACAAAAATACAAGACTTGAAAGATTATACAGGTCAGGTTGCAGCACAGCGAGAGAAAATCCCCTGTACTGACCACTGTCACTCGGGAACGTTTCTCTTATGGCACGAACGGCACAGGCGGGTATCACTCTTCGAACGCGGTGTCCAAGCCTCCCGTGGAGCCACCATGTAAAGGAACGATAGGCCACCAGCCTGTACCACCTGTGAAAAAGGAATGAAACAAACTGTTTTTAAATGACCAAGATAAGTTTAATAAACGTTTGTTGTCAATGAGAATTCTTGTAACTAATGGCATTCTGCACGGACAATGCACACTATTGAACGACTTTCATGCGTTACTATGATATGAATATATCATTTTGGATATAGTAGAAGAACATGAAATAGGAGTGGCATGACAAGCAGAGTATACTTACTCGTTACTCGGATTACGAGGACGAACAGTTGTGCGAAGTTTGTGCATAAGCACCATCATTATTCTCAACCAGGCCCGTGTGAGGCAGGCTGCCCTGAAGTCTGGCAGCTCGGTGATGCATTGCGGTCGTGGCTCGCCTTCCGAAATGTCGGCCAGGCATCCCGAGTTTTCTCGGCAGCAGCAGTTCTCTTCCTCGGTTGGCATTAGCTCGCACCGATTGCATGTGCACCAGGTGGAGACGACGTCCATGCGACTAGGCCCAGGCTCTTCATCTGTTGAATCGTCCTCCCAACTGCCGTCCGAATCCCCATCATTTTCGCGTGCTTCCCTTTCCAGTAGTTCCTCCTCGGTATACTCGGGCTCGTACATGTAGGGCATTATTGTAGCCATTGTGTGGTAAACAAAGTAAAATAATTTACAGAGATGGTACAGGTGTTCACACGGGCTACAAGCGGCGAAGGTAGCTGACCAGAGCACAGAAACGAGTCACAGAATACTCAAAGTAACACAGAGAGAGGAATGGAATCGAAAATCTGCTGCTGTGTGTTGGGAAACGCTCTGTTTATACTTATTGAGGAAAGAGGCGTCCTGCCATTTCCATGGCGACACGTCATTAGCTGAGGCGCAGCGATTGTTGACAAGAGACGTGCTTTGGCGTTGGGAAATGGGCGGTAAGAGTCTGCTGATGACAGGCTCAGGGGCGGGGGATTTGATTTAGTCCCGCAGAAGCAGGTCAGCCAGGGCAATGCGGCAAGTGATAGGATTATCACAAAATGGCGGCTCCCTGGTGCCTGTTTTCGCTTGCGTTTAATGGACGAAAACTCAGGTAAGGACAATAGGAATGTTTTCTAAAATCGAGCCACTTAGGCTTAAAAAAACATGGCTGACCCGTAGGGACAATAAACATTTTTACTGGACCATGCCTTTAATGATTTGCCTAGGATCACACACTTTGGTTAAATGGTGAAACCGGGATGTGGAAAATTTAAGCACATCTTCCCAGGTTTAGTTGATTTAGACATTTATTAAGGTCTTGCTTTGTTTTATGTACTTAAATACTATTTTATAGCAATGCCATGGTAGAAAACCACATTACATAATAAACTAGCCTTTCATAATAAACTAGCTACACACTGTATACATTGCCATCGAAATATGTTAGGCGATAAGAGTATGACTTTAGTTGTAGTCTCCCTATCCTGCATGCAAAGTCACAATAGCATCATGCAGATTAATGTGAGCCTAACAAAACCCTTTGGGTTTTAAAGCAATAGTCATTATGTCATGAAACATGCAACATTATGCCCCCTTCTCACTTCTGATCAGTACCTCCCATTCACATTTCTTAAGGGTGAAAAGACCCTGCTAATAGTCCCCACCGACCTCCCTTCAGTGCCTAATGGCTTACACTGTAATGCTCTGCTAACACAGAGCAACGTGAGAGCCCCTCTGCTGCGCGGGGCTCTTTGGGACATTGCCCGGAGCTCCTTGGGACATTGTCCTGCCAGCGGGACACCTTTCCTGTTCGGAAAGGGTAAGGTGTCCTTCTGCCAGGTCAATGAGCGTGCTGAGCCGGAATTGCTCAGCACACATTGTCATGCCAGCGGGACTCCTTTCCCATTGGGCACCCTCATTGAGGTGTTGAATGGGAGAGGTGTCCCACTGGCAAATGTCACAATCTCCCCCCCTGTCCCCCCTGCTCGGTACGCCACTGAAGGACACCTGTCAGAATGTGTTGCGTTCCACGCATTTAACAAAGACCCCAGAGTCAATGAGCCAAATCGAAATATCATACACAAAGAACGGGCATCAATATATTTTTCACACATATGTCCCTGTTTCTGTGACCAATGTGCACGAATCAAAGAGGATCTTTCACCCAATGGCAGGTTTCTAGCATTAATAACATAAGAAAGGCTGTTTTTAACATATTCTTCATCCCAACGTCAATACTAGCCTTCATTGACCACAAGTAAGAGAGTCCCATCGAGGACAGAATGAATTAATGTGTTTGCACAACGGGGCGGACGTCCCGTCGTCAGGGCTTTAAGTGTGGTAAGTTGGGGGGCTTGGCTTGCATGATGACCGTGGCTTGAAAAGTACACAAACCATAGTAAGGTACGAACACAAATTGCGTGCGTACCTTACTATGGTTTGTGTACTTTTCAAGCCTTCTTTTTTAACATAGAAATATGTAACATGTTTCTATGTTTATAAAAGATTGCTTGAAAAGTACACAATTCAGTACATCTTTTATAAAGCGTTGAGGATGGACAAAGACTGAGGTGTCTTTGTCCGTCGGCAACGCTTTATAAAAGATGCCTTGAATTGTGTTCTTTTCAAGCTATCTTTTATAAACCTACAAATATGTCACAGAGTCCCCAGGTTCGCTGAGGGTTAAAGATGCCTCAGTGACCTGAGGATGGGGTGGGGAAACAAAAGGACAGTAACTTCCTCTGGTAACCCCTCACACAAGGGGTCACCAGAGAAAGTTACAGTGACTGACAAAAGTGCCAGCACTTCTGTCTATGGTGTGGTGAGACCGGGTCGTCCCGAAAGGGCCCAAGCTCAGTCCTATTTTTTGGAGATTGCCGGGCCCGGCCCCGGATGGATCCGGCCCACTTATAGATTTAGCAAATAGGCTAACGCTTCCCTATATTTCTCTAAATGAGGGAAAGCCCATAAGGGCACACAATATAGGACTGGTTTCAAAGCTACTTCATCTAGAATATGTTTCAATTCCAATTCTTCATGTAGCATATGGTTCGATGTAGATTTTGGTAGGCATAAAGCTCTTTTTAGAAATGTATTTTCAAGCATCGCCAATTTTACAGTCTACTGCCTACGCCAATGCTCCACGTCATCCAAAGCAGCCGCTTTGGCCTGAAGGTTGTGTACGTCAAGAGCAGGTGAAAATACCCCTTTACCATGCTCTGTATCACACGATCGTGCAGATTTTCTGCTGAATTCTTAATTTTTCTGTGCAATCCTACAGCATTTCTGTTGTGCAGATTATATCCAGATAGGGAAATGTTAGGGCGTTTCAACTGCTTCGTGGAAGAACTTTCTTTCCATTTCATCCTTTGTGGGACTGCCATTCCAAGATGGCTGCCCGCACCTAGTGCACCAGAGTGCCTGGTGCCCTGAAGCTATGGACTTGGATTGGCTGTGGCTCTCTTCTAATCAGCCTATTGTAAGCCGGCAGCCTTGGCCGGCCCTCCTCACAAGGCCCACTCCTAAGGCCCCTGCCACTGCATGATGACTTCCTACACCCCTTCAGCACCATGACTCTGGCGCTTTGTCGCTTCTACACTGCCTTCTCCGCTGAGCTCCCACCAACCTGACTTCGCACATCTCCATGGGTTAGTTCTGTCACTTTCACCAACCTCCCATCCTTCTGACTGTCCCACCTTCGATCAGTCTCACCTGGACTCCCTTTCTCACCACCACAGCAGTCCCCTGTGGCTGCAACTGTGTTATCTAGTTTGCCTAAAATTCAAACTTTGTTTTTGCCCTGTGGCTGCAACTGTGTTATCTAGTTTGCCTAAAATTCAAACTTTGTTTTTGCCCTGTGGCTGCAACTGTGTTATCTAGTTTGCCTAAAATTCAAACTTTGTTTTTGCCCTGTGGCTGCAACTGTGTTATCTACTTTTGCCTAAAATTCAAACTTTGTTTTTGCCCTGTGGCTGCAACTGTGTTATCTAGTTTTGCCTAAAATGATAACTTTGTTTTTGCCCTGTGGCTGCAACTGTGTTATCCAGTTTTGCCTAAAATTCAAACTTTGTTTTTGCCCTGTGACTGCAACTGTGCTATCTAGTTTTGCCTAAAATGCTAACTTTGTTTTTGCCCTGTGGCTGCAACTGTGTTATCTAGTTTGCCTAGAATGCAAACTTTGTTTTTGCACTGTGGCTGCAACGGTGTTTTTTAGTTTTGCCTAAAATTCAAACACTGGGCCTCATTACACGGACGGTGGTGGACCAAGGTGCTATTAGCACCTTGGTCCATGCCGGTAAAATACCGGCACCACCTTGGTGGAAAGGGGAATTACCGCCCTATTCCAAGGTTGGTGGGGCGGTAATTCCCCCTTCCCCCATTGCCCTTCCCCATTCCCATTTTTGCCCCATAGGGCATAATGGGAATGGGGAATGTGCTAATTACGGCACCGCAAATTGCGGTACCGTAATTAGCTCCCTGGTCCCTTTGCGGGTTGGTTTTTAATGCCTGCAAAAAGCAGGTGTTAAATTCTCCAACGCACAAAGGGACCTCGTAGTAAGGCGGTAAGGGTTAACGGTCACCGGTACCATTAACAGTGATCGTTAACCCTTACCGCCGTCCGTGTAATGAGGCCCTTTGTTTTTGCCCTGTGGCTGCAACTGTGTTATCTAGTTTTAGTTGCAACTGTGTTATCCAGTTTTTCCTAAAATTCAAAATTAGTTTTTTCCCTGTGGCTGCAACTGTGTTATCTCTGGCCCAGTGACTGTACTTGCTGCATGACCCTCTCCACTTCCTCTGCCACCACCATCACGCCTCCCCTTTCTCTCCCTCTCCTCTTCTTCCTCTGCCGCATCACCTATGGTGCTCTCAGTTTCACCTATCTATTTTAACTGCTTTTCCTTGACTATCCTCCCCTTTTCACTAAGTCTGGCAGGAGGAAGTTCAAAAAGGACATCTTGGCTTCTCACCCTGGTCTCCCTATCGCTGATACCTACTCCAGTGCTTCCTCCACACAGACCCTAACCGACATCCTCTTTGTGTTTCCTTCGCAAGACCTATGGACTCTTCACATGGTGTCTGTGCTTTGCCCTTTCTCTTCTTCTCCCATTAATGGTGGCACCATATGGGAGGCCCTTCTCGCCTCCTTCCACTCCTCTAAGGTCACCATTAATGTCTACCTTAATGGCACCGTCTTGGTCCAAGGCCACCAGGCCCATCTCCTCCTCTTTGATAGACGCTTCCCGCGCCTCATCAATTTCCTTTCTTCTCCTGCTGTCCCTTCTCTCCCTTCTTCAGCTTCCTTACCACCCCCCGCTGCTTCCTCCTTGATTGCCTTGCCCTCTTGTCCTTCCTCCTCTGCTCCCCCCTCACGCGCCTTGTACACCTGGGCAGGGCGTACCTCTGATTTTTACCACTCTCCGGAGGTCTTCCAAGGTTGGCAACCTTCTCCATCTTGCCACTCTCAACTATCGCTCAGCTGTCAAACACTCCTCTGACATCTTCCGCCTCCTTGAAGAACTCGACCTTGATGTCCTCGGTCTCACTGAGACATGGTTCACGGCCAGCTCTGTCATGAGCTTTGACACTCTCCTCCGTGATGGCTACAAGATACTCTCCATGCCAGGATCCAACCGTCCCAGTGGGGGTGTAGCCTTGATCTTCCCAGAGTGGATCCCTGCCTCTGTGATCCCTACGCAGGACTACTCCTCCTTTGAATGCCTTGTCTGCAGGCTCTCTCTCTCTCCTGGTCACTCTCTCACCATTGCTACTATCTATAAGCCACCTAGTCAGACTAATACCTCTTTCTTCTCCGAGTGGGCTGACCTTGCCTCATCCCTCCTGGCATCAACCACTCAACTCCTCCTCCTTGGTGACCTCAACATCCACCTGGATGCTTCCTGTCCTTCCTCTGGATTCTTTTGCGACCTCTGCGACTCTCTCTCCCTTTCAATTCTCCCCTTTGGCTGGACTCACTTTGCAGGGCACACTCTTGATGCTCTCATCTCTTCCGACCTCCCCCTCTCTAACTCTCTCACCACCCCTCTCTCCTGGAGCGATCACTTTCTCAGGGACGTCATTTAGGGGACACCAGCGGTCACAGCTGCGAACCCTGAGGTCTCCCTTGCTACCCCTGTGGTTTCCCTTGCTACCCCTAAAAAATAAAACTTTTTTATTTTTTATAATGGAAGCTACTGGGCTGAGGCCAGGACCATGTGGCTCTTTGTTTCTGGAGTGGCTGGATTTCTTATTCAGGCCTCTTAAAGAAACAGGGGCTTCCACAAGTGTACTACTTTGAGACATGACCCTAAATAAGAAAGAATAGGAATAACAAATAATTTGTCTTTCTGGAATTATAAAGACTTCGATTTAGTCTGTTATTAAAGACCTCAAATTCACCATATTTTTCATAGTGTACTTAGGAACAATGCAATGTGATGACACTTCCTGTTTTGTCAAGGGGTGAAAGATCGTGTTCCATCACTTCCTGTGATGTCACTTCGGGGTGGGATCAAATGACATCGCTACCTGTGATGTTATCACAGGTCAAGGGTTGTGTGATGTCAGTTCCACTACCCGTGGCATTTCGGTGAAATGACGTCCCTGTACTTTCTCCTTTCCTCCCATCTCTCCCTCCCTACCCCGCAGGCCAAGCCAGCTCCAGCACTGCCACCTACCTTCTCGGTCATCAAGATTATGAAGTGTATGTCAGTTGAGGCTTTCACTGCCACCTTATCTCCCCCTCATCCACCTCTGGCTGACTCCCATCCTGACACTGCCCTCTCCAAGCTCCACTCTGCTATCTCAGACACTCTTGATTTTCCTGTCCCTGTCATAACCTCTTTGCCTGGCTTTTCAACCAATACCTGGCACCCCTTTCCCACAGTATTGCTGTTCTCTGCTTCAACTTTCAATGCTATGCGGATGACACTCAGCTCGTTTTTGTGCTCCCCTCTGCCACCTCCGCTCCCTCTCTGATCTCGGATTGTCTGTATGCAATCCAGGAGTGGTGTGCCGCCAAAGACCTCTGCCTTAATGCGAGTATGACAGAGATCCTCCTCATCGGCACTCCTGCACCTTCTTTTCCTGTCACTCTCTGGCCGGCCTCCCTTCCTGCTCCCACCTGTGAGACTAAGAACCTTGGGGTCATCTTTGACTCCACACTCTCTTCACATCTCTGACGTTTCTAAGAAGTCAAACTACCAACTGCACCTCCTCAGGGGTATTCTTCCTTTACTCTCCTGTTACGCTCACCTGGCTCCCACAGAGGCGTCGATCTGAACTGGACAGCTGCGGTCTCCACCAAAGTGACGCGTAGGGCCGAGATGACGGACTGGACTGGCCCACCGAGCTTCGTTTGCTTGGCCCGTAGGAATATTCTTCTGCAAATGGAGAAAGGGAATTAACCACCCGTGGAGTTGAGCGTAAATCCCCACACCCCCGCTGTTCTCCCCACAGATCACCTTTGATGTCCCCACTTATAGTCTCACCTGGTTTGAAAAGATGAGCTCTCCATCCTGCATTGAGCGCAGGGGCGCGTTGATAACCAGTTGCTTCACTGGCTCGAAGGAATTGGTGAGTTCCAGAACAATATTGACTCCGAAAAGTATGTAGTTCGTAAGAGTTCACAGGTCTGACTTTCACTCTTATCCGATTCCTTGCAGTTTGCAGCTTGACCCCAGCGAAGAGTTCCTCGTGGTAGCTGACGAAGTTCAGGTAAGGATTTGGCTTATCCTACACAGTTCAATAAAATAAGGCCAGAATGTAACCTGTTGCTTGTTCCCTTATTCAGGTGTGGAGAGAAAATATGAAGTTTGGGGAATTATGCCTCCGGCGGTAAAATTAGGTAAGTCTATTGCGGTGAGAAGAGTTCCCCTTATTTGTCCCATTGTCTCACCTTGTTGTCCTTTTGTTCCCCTTAGGGGCTCGGGTACGGCGAGGATGCAATGGAGACTGCGCCGACCCGTGAAGAGGAATAGTACCCCCGGCGGTAATCAGGTAAGCCTATGGGGGTAGTTACTATTGCCTCTGTTTATTTCCTTGGCTCACCTTTGCTGTTCTTGTGTTCCCCTTAGGTGCCAGAATGCGGCGGAAACGTGCAGAAGGATGCGGTGGATCGTGAGGATGCTGCGAAGGCCGGTGAGTTCAGCACGGCGCTGCAGCAGGCGAGGCGACGCGTGTAAAATGCTTCTTTCTTCCAGCTCGAAGGCGCGGTGGATCTGGAATTCAGGTAAGGATCGTAGGTTTGCTCTTATTCTAATCTTTTCTCCTTCTGTTCCTCCCTTTTTCTAGGAGCTGCAGACTCGAGGCGGGCGTGGCAGAAGACTGGATGCAGGCTTGCAGATACGGTGAGCGTTACGCTGCTGGATGCAGTATAACGCGAAGCGTGTGCTGCTCTTCGGGCGTGGTTTAAATAGCCTCCAAAGTAGTCCCAGGTAAGTAGTCCTCCCCAGCCCCACCTGAGTAAAAAAATAGTCTCTAGGTAGAATAGTCCCTTCTAAGCCTCTTTTGGCTTGGAGCTCTGCAGCATGGTCTGCACCAGGTAAGCTTGCAGCATGGTCTGCATCAGGTAAGTTCTACTCTATGGGCCTCATTACAACCCTGGCGTTAAGGGGTTAACGGCACCGTAAAAGGCTGCGGTGCCGTTAAACCCTTAACGCCAGATTCACACTTTAACGCCTGCTTGCGTTAAAGTCCAACCCGCTAAGGGACCTTGGTGCTAATTACGGTACCGTAATTTACGGTGCCGTAATTAGCGCCTTCCCCATTCCCATTGAGCCCTATGGGCCAAAAATGGGAATGGGGAAGCGGCCATGGTGAATGGGGATTTACCGCCCCGCCAACCTCCGGCATGGACCATGGTGCTAATGGCGCCAGGACGACCCTCCATATGAGCCTGGTGCCATAGGCGCCAGGACCGCACCCAAACAGCCCCTAGCAGGGGTTTTTGGGCTTGCTCAAAATAACTTGATGTCTGCTTCCGGGGTTGCTGGACCTGGTCTGGTTCCCCGGGGGTAGGCATCATGACAGCACTCCCCCCCAAGGCCCCTCCTAAAGTCGTTCTTCCCCGTGGTTTTGGTTTGTCTGGGAAATTTCGGTGCAATCTTTTCACCAATCGAGGTGCATGCACATGGTCACTAGGTTCCCAAGACCTTTCCTGTGGTCCGTAACCTTTCCAGTCGATTAAATAAAAAAGTTTTGACTTCACCATCTTGGAGTCCAGGATGTTCTTAACTTCAAATTCGGTTTCCCCGTCTATAAGGACAGGGTCTGGTGGCATGGTTAATCTTGTCCCTGGTTGCACTGGCTTCAAAAGTGACACATGAAAGACGGGTTGAATTTGCATATTAGCAGGTAAGTCTAACTTGACGGCCACCGGGTTGATAATGGCCTTAATAGAGTAAAGTCCCAAATATCTAGGGTTAAAGGTCCGCGTTCCCTTGAGAGGTATGTGCTTTGTGGCCAACCATACTTGGTTCCCTATCTGGTACTGTGGAGTATCACTTCTATGCCGATCAGCATCTTTCTTATATTTCTCCTTCGCCTATTTCAAATGTGCAGTTGCCTCCTTAAAGGCTTGTGTAATCGTAGCGTGTAGATGGTCCATTTCGGGCATTTCTAAGTGTTGGGGTGAGTCAAGGTCTGAGGTTCGAGGGTGGTGCCCAGATAGGGTATAAAAGGGACTTTGTCCAGTTCCAGAATGTACTGAATTGTTGTATGCATATTCGGCGATCCAAAGGATGTCCTTCCAATTACTCTCAGTTTGATGTAACATACAACGCAGGTATTGTTCAAGAGTCTGGTTGGTCCTCTCCGTTTGACCATCGGTCTGGGGGTGGTGACTGGTCGATAATCTCACGTCGATTTGCACCAATTGACAACATTTCTTCCAAAATTGTGAAATGAATTGACTGCCCCGGTCAGAGACCAACACGGACGGAAATCCATGTATGCGAACAATGTTTTCGAGGAATTCTTTGGCCAGGATTAAGGCTGAAGGTAGTCCTTTTAAAGGAATAAAGTGGGCCATCTTGGAAAAAAGATCCACAATAACTAGAATGGTGTTAAACCCATTACAAAGAGGTAGATCAGTAATAAAGTCTAATGATAAGGTGTGCCATGGTGTAGGCGGAATATCTAAAGGTTGTAAGAGTCCAGCTGGTTTTTTCTTTTGACTTTTGTTTTGGGCGCAAATGCCACAAGACATCACAAATGATTTAATATCCTTTCGCCAGGTGGGCCACCAGAATTGTCTTTTAATTTTAGCTTCAGTTTTTGCAATAACTGGGTGCCCCTCCATTAGGGTATCATGATAACGGGAAATGACTAGCTCTTGTAGTTCCTTGTGTGGCAGAAACAGTCACCCTTGGTAATAAGGCAGATCATTGGTGACAGAGTAGTCCGAGCCTTTCTTTACCCAGTCCTGCAGGGCTGTAGGATCAAAGAGTTGCTGGATCTTTACCTGAATGTCCTCTAGTGTCTTTAGAGTAGTCATGCCAAGGATCCTTTGTTCGGAAATTATAGGTACTGGTTCTGGGTTCACTTCTGCCTCTCCCATCCCTATTCGGGATAAGGCGTCTGCTTTACCATTCTTACAACCTGGTCGATAGGTTATCACGAAATCAAACTCGGCAAAGAACAATGCCCATCGGAGTTGATGTGACGATTGGGCCTTGGCCATTTTTAAATACTGTAAGTTCCGGTAATCGGTGATCACAGTAATGGTATGCCTGGCACCGAGAAGATAGTGCCGCCAAGCCTTGAAGGCGGATTTAATGGCTAATAACTCCTTGTCGGTAACCGCATAGTTTAACTCGGGTGCCGAGAACTTTCTGGACCAAAATGCTGGGTGAAGCTGGCCAGTTTCTGGGTCCATTTGAGACAGGACAGCTCCCATGGCTAGACTGGATGCATCAGTTTCCACTATGTATGGAAGTTCAGGGCACGGGTGCTTTAACACAGGTGCAGACGTGAATTTCGCTTTCAGCTCTTGGAAGGCTTTTTCAGCTTCTTCAGTCCACATAAAGAGTTTATTTTTTCGCAAGAGTGCTGTGATGGGATGTACGACATGTGAAAAATCTGGGATTAATCTGCGGTAGAAATTGGCAAAGCCAAGCATGCTTTGTACTCCTTTAACTGAACTTGGTGATGGCCACTTAAGGATTGCGTCCACCTTTCGTGAGTCCATTCGGACTCCCTTTGGGGTCAGGATAAACCCAATGAATTCAACTTCTGTGGCATGAAAAACGCATTTTTCTAGTTTTGCATATAGTTTGTGCTGGCGCAATTTCTCAAGGACTGCTCAGACGTGCTTCACATGGTCAGATTCTGAAGAGGAGTATACTAGAATATCATCGATATACACGACAACACAAACGTCAATGAGTTCACGAAGGACATCGTTCATGAAGTATTGGAAGGCTGCTGGTGCATTGCACAACCCGAAAGGCATCACCTGGTATTCGAATAACCCATACTTAGTGCGGAAAGCAGTCTTCCATTCGTCACCCTCTTTTACACGTACCAGATGGTATGCCCCCCGGAGATCTAATTTAGTGTATATACAAGCGTCCTTCACTTGGTCTAGTAGTTCAGGGATCATAGGCAATGGGTATCGGTTCTTAACAGTTATCTGGTTCAATGCGGGGTAGTCTATGCACGTTCTGAGGTCACCTTCTTTTTTGGGCACGAAGAACAAAGCTGAAGATGCAGGGGACTTGGATGGGCGAATAAAGCCATTGGCAAGGTACTGGTCTAAATATTGTCGTAGGTGAAGGTTCTCAGGTTCTGTAAGGGCATAGATCCTGCTACAAGGGGGTTGTGTACCGGGTATAAGATTGATTTGACAATCGTACGATCTGTGAGGAGGTAAGGTGTTTGCCTATTCCTTTTGGAAGACATCCTGGAATTCTTGGTATTCTGGAGGTTGTTGCATGACTGCTGTGGTTACTGTGGCCAGGCCTGCGTTCTGATTTTTCTTTGGGTAACAGGTTTGTGCACAATCCGGGAAGGTTATTCTCTTCTCTCGCCAATCAATACAAGAATTATGTGTTTCCAACCAAGGTATCCCCAGTATTATTTGGAACTGTAGGGCTTTGATTAGATCAAACACAATAGTCTCTTGATGCCCATCCTGACCCAATAGTGTCATCTGTGTGGTGGAATGAGTTACAGGCCCAGAGGCAATTTCAGTTCCATCGACTGTGTTGATGACATCTGAGGTGGTTTTTCGACAGAGAGGTAGATTCATCCTGGAAGCCAATTCATAGTCCACATAGTTTCCTATGGCCCCGCTATCAATGTATGCCCTTACTGCGTGCATACGCGAAGGCTGCCCTGGATCTACGAGGACCAATGGTATGATGAAATGCGAGGTCTGAGTGTCCTTCTTCAAGCTCGGCAAGCGGACCTCTACGCTTGTCAGGCGTGGTCGTTTCCCGGGTCTGACTCCATATGGCTTTTATCAGCAGCTCCTACCACCTTCTTGGGTGGTTTTACAGGGCAATCCCGTAGAAAATGCCCAGAAGTTCCACAATATAGGCACAATTGCATTTGACGTCTCCTTTCTCTTTCCTTCTGGGTTAAGGGTCCTTTAACCCCTCCGATTTGCATGGGTTCTGAAGCTTCTGCTCCTTTGGGATTAGCGTGGGTTTTGACCAACACCCGATTCTCAAACTTGGCTCGATCAGCCTTTCTGTTCTAAAGTCTGTGATCTAACTGGACCACTAAGTCTATATATTCAGCGCAGTCTTGAGGTGGGTTCACGACTTGAGCCAAGACATCCTTGAGTTCTCCTCGAAGCCCTCGATGAAATAATGTGATTCGTTTTACCTCAGGCCATCCAGTTTCCACTATCAACCTATTAAAGGTCACGATGTAGGATAGAAGGTCCTGGTTACCGTGTCGTAGGGACAAAAGTTCGTTATCCAGGGCCTGTCCTTGGGAGTGCCGGGCAAATAGTCTTTCCATGCTAGTTTGAAAGCCCTAAAAATCTCGAAGAATTGGGTCATCCTGAGTGACCAGTGGAATTGACCAATCAGCGGCACTGCCGCTGAGATATGACAATACAAAGGCTACCTTGGCTTGATCGTTTGGGAAGGCTCCAGGTCTGCATGAAAAGTGCAGGTGGCATTGGTTCATAAACACGGCAAACCTTTTGGGATCTCCGGCAAAGCGTTCCGGTGGAGCTAATGGAATATTTCCTGGTAGGTTTATTTGCACAGGGTTACTTGATAACACAGGAGCTGGATTTCCCCCAGAACCAGGCAGGGGTGCTTGTCCAGCCTGGCTTTGCAATAGTTGCCTAGCAAGGTCATCAGTTCGCTCCTTTGACAAAATCAGTTCTCTCCTAAGAGCATTGGTTTCTTGACGGGCGGAATGCACTTCAGCCCTCAGTTCCCCTAGTAATTGGGCCAATTGGTCAGTCTCTGAGGTATCCATAACGCCCGGGTGGGAATTTGTGGGTAGGCTTTGCGTTCTGTTACGCTCACCTGGCTCCCTCAGAGGCGTCGATCTGAACTGGACAGCTGGGGTCTCCACCAAAGTGACTTGTAGGGCCGAGACGATGGACTGGACTGGCCCACCTAGCTTCGTTTGCTTGGCCCGTAGGAATATTCTTCTGCAAATGGAGAAAGGGAATTAACCACCCGTGGAGTTGAGCATAAATCCCCCCACCCCAGCTGTTCTCCCCACAGATCACCTTTGATGTCCCCTCTTATAGTCTCACCTGATGGTTTGAAAAGATGAGCTCTCCATCCTGCATTGAGCGCAGGGGCGCGTTGATAACCAGTTGCTTCACTGGCTCGAAGGAATTGGTGAGTTCCAGAACAATATTGACTCCGAAAAGTATGTAGTTCGTAAGAGTTCACATGTCTGACTTTCACTCTTGTCCGATTCCTTGCAGTTTGCAGCTTGACCCCAGCGAAGAGTTCCTCGTGGTAGTTGACGAAGTTCAGGTAAGGATTTGGCTTATCCTACACAGTTCAATAAAATAAGGCCAGAATGTAACCTGTTGCTTGTTCCCTTATTCAGGTGTGGAGAGAAAATATGAAGTTCGGGGAATTATGCCTCCGGCGGTAAAATTAGGTAAGTCTATTGCGGTGAGAAGAGTTCCCCTTATTTGTCCCGTTGTCTCACTTTGTTGTCCTTTTGTTGCCCTTAGGGGCTCGGGTACGGCGAGGATGCAATGGAGACTGCGCCGACCAGTGAAGAGGAATAGTACCCCGGCGGTAATCAGGTAAGTCTATGGGGGTAGTTACTATTGCCTCTGTTTATTTCCTTGGCTCACCTTTGCTGTTCTTGTTTTCCCCTTAGGTGCCAGAATGTGGCGGGAACACGCAGAAGGATGCGGTGGATCGTGAGGATGCTGCAAAGGCCAGTGAGTGCAGCGCGGCGCTGCAGCAGGCGAGGCGGCCGTGCGTAAAATGCTTCTTTCTTCCAGCTCGAAGGCGCGGTGGGTCCGGAATTCAGGTAAGGATCAAAGGTTTGCTCTTATTCTAATCTTTTCTCCTTCTGTTCCTCCCTTTTTCTAGGAGCTGCAGACTCGAGGCGGGCGTGGCAGAAGACTGGATGCAGGCTTGCAGACTCGGTGAGCGTTACACTGCTGGATGCAGAATAACGCGAAGTGTGTGCTGCTCTTCGGGCGTGGTTTAAATAGCCTCCAAAGTAGTCCCAGGTAAGTATTCCTCCCTAGCCCCACCCAAGTAAAAAAATAGTCCCTAGGTAAAATAGTCCCTTCTAAGCCTCTTTTGGCTTGAAGCTCTGCAGCATGGTCTGCACCAGGTAAGCTTGCAGCATGGTCTGCATCAGGTAAGTTCTACTCTATGAGCCTGGCGCCTATGGCTCCAGGACTGACTCTCCATATGAGCCTGGCGCCATAGGTGCCAGGACCGCACCCAAACAGCCCCTAGCAGGGGTTTAACTAACAACAAATAACTTGATGCCTGCTTCCGGGGTTGCTGGACCTGGTTTGGTTCCCCGGGGGTAGGCATCATGACATCTCCTTCCCCCAGAATCTCACTGTCTCTAGAGCTCTGGTTCTCTCTAGGGTGGACTACTGCACAGCCTCTTCTAAATCTGCCTGCTAACACTCTTCGCCCTCTGCAACTCATCCAGAATAGGACTGCAAGGATTAAGTTCAAGACTCTGGATTGTCCACAAGGACTTCTCGGGCCTGGGGCCAAAATACCTTCAACTCTCCCTTTGGAAATACCTTTCTACTTGTGCTCTTCGCTCCTCTACCACCAACTCCCTCAGGGTTAGTCGCTTCTCCAAGAAACGAGTTGGTGGTAGGTCCCTTTCCTCCACTGAGGCTTCCCTCTGGAACAGGCTCCCTGACTCTCAGAAACTTGAGGAGAACCATCTCCGAATCCGGAAGCACCTCAAGACCTTCCTCTTTGCTTCTGCCTTCTCTCTTCCTCTCCCCTGCTGGTCCCTTCTGTTTCTACACTGGGCACCTGGCTACCCTCTGAATTCGGTCCCATATCCCTGCCCTCACAGCTGCCTACCTGCACTGCCTCCCTCCGCACTTGGGTCTGTATCTGCAACCCTACAGTCCTCTCATCGGCACTTATTTGACACCCATTGTCTGCGCTTAATTTCTTGCAATTGCCTCCTGCTGTTCCGCACTTCCTGTTGCTGTTTTTATCTCGTGGTCAGCACTTCCCGCTCCTCACCTTCCCCTTGCATTTCCCCCTTCCCTCTCCCCTGCACTTGCGCGTTCTCAATGTCACTGGACCTAATAAGATCGCTGTTTTGTTCTCCATTCTACCCCTCCCTGGCCTTGTTGCACCCTGAAACATGTTTGTAGGGCGCGATATAAATAAAATATCATATCATATATATCTGTAAAGAATCTGAGTATAGCATTATTACATTGTTTAAGCTTTAAACAAAGCTTTCCTATGTGATTTGACCATTTGCAACTTCCCATAAACTTTTTGCCCAGATAAACAACGTTTTGTACTTGTTCAACTAATTGACCGTCCAATGTGATTGGTGGCCTGGGCCCTTATGTGTGCTCTAGCTCCTGGCCTGCTCTCCGATGGCTCACAGCATCCCCCACCCCCTGCTCTTGCCTTCGGGCTACCTGGCCTGTGCTCCCTCACAGGCGTGCATTGATTGTATGGGCTGGTGACCCCTCTTCCATCTTGTGGTCACAGCCTGGCACCTACCTGTTGCCTGCGCAACCAGCGCTTGCAACGCTCTCCATGGTACTTCACCCTTCTGTGGATCCTCTAGCACTTACCTCCTCCCCTGTCCCTTCTCTCTCTCTGCACTTGCACGATCCAAATGTTCACAAGGCCTAGTAGGACCACTTTTGTATTTTGCATTTCCATTGTCTTGTTGTCTCTCTTGTTCCCTTCGCCCTGTGGGCGCTTTGAAACACAATTCACTTGATGTATAAGCGCCTTACAAAATGCCAAGTAAAATAAATAAAAAATAAACGCAGTTTTGGTATTTTCTTCTTAGTGTGAGGGAGAGATAGCATACTTTTCGTTTTTTCAGTGTTTATCTCCAAGCCATTTGCTCTACAGCCCTCACTAAAAACTTCTGTCTCCTCAATCCTTTAGAGCTAAGGATAAATAAGGAATAGCAGCAGAGGGATCTTGTCAATCTCAAGTTGTGGAACCTCTGAATTTATCTGGGTCAGTAAAAGCACCAGTTAAAACGCTGAACAAATTAGGGGCCAGAACACATCCTTGCCCATCTCCATTAACATTATCTAAATGCCCTGAGGAGCAAAGGGCTGAGGACTTTTAGCTGTTTAGCTGTGGCGAGTGGAATTATTTGGAAGAACTACCCTGCTGTTGAAAAAGAGGTGCGTGTGCCTGTACCTTTAACAACCAACAACCAACCAGGTTACTGGGTACAAATGGCCGCCTCCTGCACACTTGTGGCGCTAAGCCCTGAGGAGCAAAGGGCTGAGGACTTTTTGCTGTTTAGCTGTGGCGAGTGGAATTATTTGGAAGAACTACCCTGCTGTGGAAAAAGAGGTGCATGTGCCTGTACCTTTAACAACCAACAACCAACCAGGTTATTGGGTACAAAAGGCCGCCTCCTGCGCCCTTGTGGCGCTAAGCCCTGAGGAGCAAAGGGCTGAGGACTTTTTGCTGTTTAGCTGTGGCGAGTGGAATTATTTGGAAGAACTACCCTGCTGTGGAAAAAGAGGTTTGTGTGCCTGTACCTTTAACAACCAACAACCAACCAGGTTACTGGGTACAAAGGCCGCCTTCTGCGCCCTTGTGGCGCTAAGCCCTGAGGAGCAAAGGGCTGAGGACTTTTGCTGTTTAGCTGTGGCGAGTGGAATTATTTGGAAGAACTACCCTGCTGTGGAAAAAGAGGTGCGTGTGCCTGTACCTTTAATAACCAACAACCAACCAGGTTACTGGGTACAAAAGGCCGCCTCCTGCGCCCTTGTGGCGCTAATCCCTGAGGAGAAAAGGGCTGAGGACTTTTTGCTGTTTAGCTGTGGCGAGTTGCGAGGTGCAGTTGCCATGTCAGACAGTACTCAACTAAGAACTTTACTGGTGATGTCTTCACCAAAAACTCGTGCTCAGCGTAAACGTGAAGATTCTGCTTCAACTAGTAGAGCAGTGCCTCAACGGGGTCACCAGGCTAAAGTAAGTAATTACTACTCATGTGCATCCACGAGTGAAGATACTGACACGCATACGCACTTTCACACAATAATGCCTGTCAGCTTGGCTGTACCAGTTACATCCAACAGCCCTGATGATGACGTATTTTTGGAAAAGCACACTTCCATCTTACAGATGCAGCGTGGCTCATTTGAAACTTTACACCGTTGTGACACACTAGAGCAACTAGAGCAACATAACTCTGAACTTGAACTACTAAGAGAATTGACCTTTCACGAAACACACGACGCTCTGGAGGTAAACGCTACTGGCCCGATCAACAACCACACAGAAAACCACTCTGCGTTACCTCTTGCGTGCTGTACCTCGATGATGGCTAGATGCGAGTACTCGCGGTCTACGGCGCTGCTCGATTCAGAGGCGCCGACAGGAACCTTGGAGGTCTTGCCCGAGTGTTCCATCCGGAGTGAGGATCTGCCGCACAGTGCGTGCGAGATCAGCTTAGTCGAGCGTCGATCGATCGATGCCGGCTCTGGCACGTTGCCGACTTCGAGAGCTTGCTGACGACCCGCCCTCAGTCCCCTCTCGAACTCAAGAGACGGACGTTGGCGTGTCTCGAGGCTGCAACGTTTCAAACTTACACACACATCCAGCCGAAGAAATTTTCGACGGCCGGGTTGTTGACACGCCTAGTGATTCCTACACAGGCACACAAGTTGTCTCTGCAATGTTGGACTCAACTAACAATCAGACCGCACGTCGAGACTCCTTAGATCTCGTAAACAATGTGCTTCAAAAGTTAATCATATTGAATAAAGCACAGAAAATCAACGAACTCGACACATCAACAGCTACTAATAAAGAAAGGGCTAAACCTTAGCTTAAACGCAAAAACACGAGACTAGCTGATCCTGGTGACGAGTCAGCACCGAAAATTCCAGGTAAACGAGCAAAAAGGTCTGAAACAGGCGAACAGACTGTTTTCCCCCCTGACCTACCTGACTTACCACCTTTGTCCCAGAAAAGGTTAAGCACCAAAATGAAATGCCTTCCAACCATTAGTCCCTTGATCTCCAAAAACGGCTTTGTTGTTGAGCAGCGTCAACTCTGACACTGACTCGGACAGTGAGGAGACTACCGACTCTTCCTTTATTGAATGCCCATTCCCGAAAATCAGAAAGAATAGAGCCAACATTGGCAGAAGGCATCATCGTCTCAAAGCATCCGCCCACAGCTCCTCAATAAACATTGCTATGTCGTCCACTAGCTTGCAAGAATTGCTATTATCTACACTAACCATTTCTCTTGCCCCGTTCATAAAGCTGTATGAACAGCTACATGAGGCCTTCCGAGATTTGACCACTGTCGTGGCCTTACTCAACTCAAAAGTCGTGAACCTAGAACAAATATGTAGTCTCACTAATAAGAAGCAGCTTGAGGGCTCAGTGAAATTAGACGACTTACATAATCTCATGACCAAACAAAGGAGTAATGACGCGACTGATAAAAATTATTTGCTGAAGTTGCAAAGGAAGTTCTTGCTTTATTCAAATGGGAAGGAAAAAGACCTCAAACAACAGCAAATCCGAATGGATCTTATACTCACACCCAATCGGCGACAGAGGAGTTAACGCATGGAACGGGCGACTGTGGTGACATCTTAAATCCACTAGGCTGCTTGTTAACAACTAAGCCTAACTCACCACAGTCGAGCCCTAAACCACCTGTTGAGAAGACACTCGTCCAGACACCATCCATGGACCCATCAAAGTCAACTGCCAGCAACCACAAAACAAACACACCGTCTTCGACGAGTTCAAGTATATTACTGAGCTCACAAGCAAATCCAATCACTGAAATTGCTGATGTATCATTTCATACTGCATTTCAACTAGCAAAAGGCTCTGCAAATCTAGCATTAAGGTACTCTCAAGTTGAATCGACATCCACAACGAAACCCCAGACTGCGGGCTCAACCCTGGCTGGGCTTAGCCCCACCCTTAACACAGCTCCATCCTTATTTTCCATCTTTACCAAAGAAATTGCGACATCATCATGTATAGGCGAGGGTAAACAATTGACTGTACACCAAGGTAAAAAATCGAAAAATGTACCTGCAAAGAAAGGCAATAAACAGAATGGAGCCCGCAATTTTCTTCGCAATATCAAGGTGGTACACGTGCTAGCCACGGAAAACAGGAAACAACTGCCTAAGCGCACTCAAAACCAAGCCTCCGTCAGTCTGCCTGCCAACGAGTGTGGAGCCAACTTAGTTGACAAAGCGAGCACAGAGCAAGAAATTTCAATCGAACTGCTAAACATGTCAACCTATGACGACCCTGAAAACGAGGATATTGGGTCTACCGCCGTGCCCTGCGAAAAACTTCAAATCGGCATTGAGAAGCAAATGGCCACTCAACCTGAAGGAGCCCCAATGGTAGGAAGAGTTGTTCTTATTGGGAACGCTGCACAAACACGAGAAACTGTTGCACGACTCAAGGTGGCTTTGGAGTCCTCCCTTACACAGCTTAACCACGGGAGTGGCAAGGGGGGAGCTCTGCCGAACGCAACGGCACAGGCGAAGAGCCCAATTTTCTTGACAATGCCGGAAAAACGAGAAGAACTAAATAGAACTTATCAAACGCAAAAATGCTCTGACCCTGATCATTGAGCCATGGACCAGGGAGAGAGCCAAGGCCAAGGTCGAGAAGACAGGGTTGTGCCCCAGCATTTAATGCAGTCAGTAAGCCAAAACAAGCCTACGCAATAAGACTTAATAAAGCAAACCCTATACCGAAAAGGAACTCCTCGACCAAGGGGTCACTCCATCAACCCTTGGTCAGAATATTGGTTGAGCAATTACAGCCTTCTGATAACCTTATCTTAAATCGCAGGAACATCATAATATTATTACATCATGTACCAGGTCTTCGTGCAATTAGTTCCGACGATTTGTACATTGTTGAATTCCCAGAAGAGTGCCGTAATGATAGAGTGGTACTTCATATAACCTCTCCTCTAATCGCCTCCTCTATTTTGGATGCAAACGTGTCACTTTTATCTTTGGGCTTTGATGTCTACACATTGCAAGATGACTTGCCAGCTGTATCAATAAACGACCAAATTGCTCAATCACAATCTCTAGAACGTGTCCTGACTACTCAAAATGCATCAAAGGGATCTCTGAATCACCCTGCCGGACGGCTAAAGTCACTGTGTAAGACTCTAAATGATGACATCTTCAAAGCAAAAGCCATAAACAAAAATTCCTTGCTTATCGAAAAGAAATATGTCTCGTTTGCCAAAGATCACTATCTAGAAGAAAGCGATACAAACAAGCAGTTCAGCATAATCATACAAGGTTACCAGAAAGCTGATGACTCAACGGTCAACCCTCACTCAAGTACCCTTTCTCAGGAGGCTGAACAAAACTGGCATTGGCTAGCAGCAACACTGAATAGCAATCACCACAATAATGCCAGATGGAGTCCTCCCCTCGGCGATGTTCCCTAGGCTCTTGGAACACGCAAGGATTTAGTCACTTGTTTACCAACGAGTGGTTGGGCGATTTGTCCATTGCCTGCCTACAAGAGACGTGGCTAAGTGACACTCCTACTGTGATGGGTTTTCAGATTGCTGTGAACCCTGCCATACGACCTGGAAAGGGGCGCCCTATGGCTGGACTCATAACGTTGGTACGAAGCACATCCGGGTACAATATCTCCAACTCTGTAAACCATACTCTGTTTATTCAAGAATCAACCCTTACTAGAACTGACCGTGAGTCACAAGTAACTGAACAAATGACGATCATTAACATATATTGGAACCATGTAAGAGCAGGGAAGGATGAGTTCATCGATGCAATTTCTACCATCATAGACCGTCTACTCGTGGACCAAAAGAGCTCCAACGTAATACTCTGCGGCAACCTGAACATTGACCATTTTCACGCGAGAACACCTTCGATAAAACACTTAGTGTCAAAATTGAAGAAAGAATTGTGTGTAAGAAATCTGAAAATGCTAAATGGTCACACTCAAGGTGACATACCGCCGGCCCTGACATGGAACAGTGGGTGATATGGTTCCATAATTGATTACATATTTGTCTCAGCAGACTTTCATAAACGAGTGACTACACTAAAAGTGACTTCAAAGGAAAAGAGCGACCACAATATGTTAATCATGGAATTCACGAACTTTGCGCAAAACGTCGGGCCCAAATGGCCGCAAAAGATCAAAGTTGCATCAAACAGAGTGAAGCTAAGATTAGCTGAGGTAGATGTCGCCCATATATCTGACCAATATCGAATAAGTGGAACCATGCTTGACTATGCAGGATTACTGGTCAATTTTCAAACAAACAACGGTGGTTTAAAGCATTCGAACATAAAACGCCTCCATTGATTTGACCTAGAGATACTTCAACAGAAACGACTGATGAGGCGCACCATCCGACTAGCCCAGATTGCTGACAAAGCCGCCTGTGAAGCCTTGATGAAGGCTGCCAAACAGCATTACAAAAACTGGATCAAATCACACAGACGCATAATGATGCAAAGAGACTCGGAGCGTATGTTAGAAAGTCTCCAAAACAAAAACACTAGAGACTTTTGGAACATCATCAACGACATAGAAGCTCCTCAGGCTGGTCTTCAAGCCTCCATGGTCTCAGAACCAGTATGGATCGCCCATTTTAACGACCTATACAAAAAGAATTCAAAAACAACTGATTTGTATGTCCTAGCTAAAACGAAATGGTCTTTGACATTCGACAAAGATGACATTGTAAACATAATCATCAAAGCAAATAACTTGCGTGCACCTGGGCCTCATGGCCTGACGAACTTTACAATTAAACAACATCCGGAGCTATGGGCTGACTTCTGCATGACACTTTTTCAGAGGATAAACGATCAAGCGCAAACACCTAAGTCATAGAAATCAGCTGTGATCGTGCCAGTTTATAAAAAGGGCGACAGAACATGCCCAAAAAATTAACAACCGATTGCGTTACTTGACGTCTTAGGAAAGATCTACGCAACTATGCTACAAGTCAAGTTAGTCAAGTGGGCTACACGATCAAACCACGTCGACATTCGACAGACTGGATTTGTCAAACACGTCGGATGTTCGTTGAATTTATTGCTGTTGAACCTACTGAAGATGGAGGCCATTAGATCTCAATCAGTTGTATATCTCGCCTTCATTGACTTCTCATATGCCTACGACACGGTAGATCGAGAATTGCTATGGAAAAAATTGAACTCATGGGGTTGCCCTGATGACCTCCTGGCTGCAATAAAAGATCTACACACCGGCACCTCTGTTAGAGTAAGATTAGACCAAACCGGTACTTTGTCTGCACCGATCGAAACATTCAAGGGATTCAAACAGGGTTGTCCCCTGGCGGCCGCCATATTCAGTTTGTTTATATCTGACATCGGCAACTCCATCGAGGCCATAAGATCTTTTCCGCCAAAGATTCATGGTTCAAACCTGAACTGGCTCTTGTATGCAGACGACCTCATACTACTAGACTTAACACCAATTGGCCTGCAAAGGAAAATCAACGCACTACAACAGTATGTGGTCAAAAATCATTTACTCATTAACACTAAGAAATGTGAAATTCTTGTGTTGAATAATCTCCAGAGTGGTCAGAGAAGAATGCTTACGAGACAATCTTGGTTTATGGGACACGAAAAACTCACAATATCATCCAGCGTAAAGTATCTTGGAATGATCGTTAGCTCCAGTCTCAACGACGACCCATGGACAACAGCGACAAAACGCAAATGCAAACAACTGGCAAATCAAGCCTTAGTGCTAAAGAAAAGATTTGGTAGGTTTTCTCTTAAAGTAGTATTACGATTTTACCAACAAAAAGTTATACCATCTTTAACGTATGGGGCAGAAAACGCCCTGGGTTGTACATGGAAGTTGTGGTCTACGCTCGAGAACATCTTTTGGACAAAAGTTTTGGGTATAGCAAAAGGCACCTCGACGGCCTCAATCAGGTATGAACTATCACTAATCTCTATTCACGCACGTGTTTGTTGGAGCCTGTTATCCTTATACCGGAAAACAATGGTCTGCGAACAAATTCCGCAATTTGCTATTTTCAACAATGCTGGCTTGTCAGCATCAGGTATTTGGCAATGTGGTTAAAACGCTGCAAAAGTCTAATGACAGAGTATGACATCAAACCAGAACTGTTACAAGGAAATCCAGACGCAGCAAAACTAAAACTGTGGCGAACAGACTGGGCATTGACATGCTTCGAAAGAGGAGCTTGGAAGATACTGAGTGAAGTGCCATTGGAAGCTCGGGCCTTCAACAATTTGCAAAAATATATTGAATTATTTCCTGATTCTAACGCAAGAAGATTGTTTATGTGCTTCCGGCTCAACATGTTTAAAACTAAAGAACGCTTGAGAGCGTGGTCAGTGAACGCGAACTTGAACCCTATGTGTCGATGTTGTGCTCAGGAATCGGAAACTCTAAAACATTTGGTGTTATTCTGCACAAATTTACATACAGAGAGAACCCGACTCCTGGGTAATTGGAGTGAGTGTCATCCATCCCTCAACGCCGACGAGTGGTGGCAACACATGTTCAGAGGCACGGACCTAAAACTGATACTGCCGCTGACAAACATTTTGGTGATAATTGAAAAGTGCTTACTGGACTAATATGATGGTCTACAAGTGATGTAAAGAGTTGTAAAGTAACGAGGATTAATGAATGGTCTTATTTTAAAGGTTTGTATGTAAACCAATAAAATTAATTAAAAAAAAAAAGTGGTCTTGCTTCCAAGACCAGCGCGTTTCCCCTGTGCTGTCCTTCGTTCACATCAATGTTCCATTAATGTTTCCTATAGCTTGACCCTGGGCACACCATCAAAAGCGGTCCTTAAGTCAACAAAATGGCGTAGATACAGACCTTCCTCAACACAATATACTTCTTCAACAAAATAAATTAACAAAACCGTTATCTATTGCAATTTGGCCTTCTTTAAGCCTGGCTTGCAGATGGTTTACAATGTCTCCATTTGCCGCCCACTCCAGTAGTAATGCAGCAAAGATCTTCCCAGGTGCATCTAGAAGCGATATTGGCCAGTAATTGGCCGGGTCATCCCTGTTGCCTTTTGAATACAGGGGCACTATTTCAGAATGTGGAGCCTTCCATGAACTTGTCACTGCATTAAGAATGTGATGCAAAATCGGTGGCCAGGCGGACATCTCCGATTTGAAAAATTCTATTGGGCTCTTCTTATCAGGTTCAGGCACCTTCCCACTTTTTTTTTACTGTAAATGTCTTCTTTGGCCTGCTCTAGCGTGAAGTGAAGATTGCATGCCTCGTTGCTCGATTTCCTATTCAATACTGGCAAGGGGAATCCTGCCTCGCTAGAAAGCATGGAGAAGTTTTCCAACCAGGCCCTATATGTTTTTTGCCATTTCCCCTTGGAGAACTCCTTCTGCTTGTTGGAAATTAACATGTTATATATTCACATCTCTGGGAACTAACCTCTTCTTTTGACTGACATTCAATATTTGTGAGCCCCTTCATTAGTGCCCATCTCCATTCACTGTACTCTTTATCACACACCAGCCTGCTTCTTACGTGGCACGAGCAGATCATCTTCTTCTTGTTGGTGTCCGTTCAAATGTTCGAATCAAAAGGATCGAATGACCTTTTGATTGACAGTAAAAGGACCTAAAAAAAGGATCGATTTTTTTTTTTAAATGTATTTATTTATATATTTTTTTTAGTTTAGCATGTATAAAAAACTTTTTTAAAAAAGGAAAACAGGGGAACCCCCCCCCCCCCATAAAACCCACCCATAAAAAAAATATAATAATTTGATCCTTTTTTTGGGCCTTTTACTGTTGAAAAAAAGGCATTCGAGCCTTTTGTTTTCGAACATTTGACCTATAACCCTTCTTGTTCACCAGTCCATTTACTCACTCTGTTCATCATTTCGTCATAGGTGGACATTAGTTCTTCATCGCTCATGTAACCATGAGTCATAAAGAATTCGATAAGATCCAGAATCCCACCATATAAATGTGGTAGCAAATTCCCCTTCTCCATATCCACCCATTTCACACACGCTCTCTGTTAGGCCAGATGGCACATTTGGCAAAGGCGACCATTCATTAGCTCTTATGTGCATACTAAGGGGACGATGGTCACCCTTCCTATCATCTATGAGCTCGAAAGTCTCAATACACGGCCATGCGTTTATAGGTACCAATGCATAACCAAATTGAGAGCATTTCTTACCCACTACACAAGTTGGTTTTGCTGGTTGGTCATCCTCTAACCTCCTGTTGCAGGTCCTCATTGCCAGTTCGAGCATCCTCTATCTGTATCGATTGCTTTTTGAAGCTGCCTATCAGGGGGATTAGCAATAAGGTCAGTGATCGCACATGCTAAATCTTCCTACGCACCCCTTCAAATATTGTCAATGGTTCAATTTGCAAATGAAATCTCTAACGTGATGCAAGTAAATATATATCTTATAATTTCATTGTGCTTTTTCTTAAATGAATATCAACTTGTGCCTGGTGCCTTAATTATCGAATTTGGGTGGTCTAGGCTTTCTGCATCCGTTTCTCTATTTAACGACTAATGCTAAAGTTACCCCTATAATGCACTTCATGTGAACTAGACCTTTTTCTCATATGACAAATACCTATAAGTTACCAACTCACAGAGTCCTTACTGGCCCACCCACGGCAGTCTCTTGGTCACTGACCCTCTTCACTGTAAGTGAGAGTCTGCCAGTACACATAACTGCTCCTTTTGACCTAGACACTGCCTGATGTAGCCCCTAAATTGAGGGCAGTCTCAGCCAGTCAATGTAACTACACCCAGAAGATCTGCACCTACCTGTCCTATGTATGTATCTCTGACGTAGCTCCCTGTAACATGAGGAGTAGCTTTACCAGTCTGTATATCTGCACCGACCTGTCCTATGTATGTAGGCCTGACGTTTCTCCCCGTAAAATGAGGAGTAGCTTTACCAGTCTGTATATTTGCACCTCTCATGTCCTGTACCAAGCACTTTCTGTAACTAGCACCTAGAGGCCTGAAGGTTTTGTGTGCTGTAATAAATGCTGAAATAAATAAGATAAACATAGAAACATATGCAATGCAGTTTGTTTAACATAATGAGTAGCTAAAACATGACGCTCAAAAGGTAAACAAACTGATCCACCAGTAATATGGTACGCAATTATGACATCACACTCATAGATGATGATGTTATAGTTGCAAATCTAGACATCACAAAATGGCAGCCACAAGACACGCTGCATTTCGACTTCTTAGCTAATCACAGCTTCGATTAATTCATCCACTGTAGCTAAGTAAAAACACTAGTGGGACACTGTTAATTTCAATAGTACCAGCAATAACGTTTTTTGCACAGAATACATAGATATCATTTGCAATCCCATGGGTATTCATTTTTTGTCTTTAGAAAACATGGAACTGAACTAAAACTGAGGAAATAGAATTATTGACTGTGAGTATTATAACCATCCATTTCCTATGGTAATAATTGGAAAATACTCCTTACTGACTTTTAAATATGATGTAAGCTCCTTTTCCATACTTAAATGTTGTGTCATTTTCCAACAGAATCAGATTAATGCTCATTTAAGTAAATTAACAAATGGTAACATGATATTGACACTATCATGAAACTTAGCATAATTCATTAGCATGAACATGTTTATTTATTCTACTTACCAATAATGTCTATTCTTTGCCCTTTTGTCCCACAGCCACCAAGGATTATATGTGCCTATTTTGAACATTAGATAATATTTTGTTTTTAAATGTTTGTGTACAATGGGAGACAGTGTAATAATTTAACTACGTTGGGCAGGGCCTGCTGAGTGTGATAATGTATGATCTATTGAATATCAGTGCCCTGAAAAAGATCAGTGGTCGAAACACATGTTGGCAGAGTGGCATAGAGGCATATTCATATACAATTTTAATTCAACCCTATTATTTGCTTCATATGGTTTTCTTTGAATACATTGGCACTGATGAGCATAACAAGTAGCTAGACTTAGATATAACACCATTATTGGTTTTTGAAAAAGTGTAAAATGAAGAACCGTAGGTGCTAAAGTACACAGAATATCTTTCTTTAACCATCAATGACATTTGATTTGCAGTTTACCTTCTCAAATGTGTTCTTATGTAGCTATGCAGCTTCTATAAAAATAGCACTTATTACTAATATATCGGGTTCTTTGGTGCGAAACAGCACCCACTCATTTGGCTTTATTTAGAAGCTGTCAGTGGCGACATTCTGGGTTCCAGGGGCTATTAACAATTATTTGCTGGTCCTGCTTCACTGATGTAGGGACAGTGACAAAGGAGAGTAGGGCTTGAGTCGGAGAGAATTACTGGTAAGTAATCAGGCCCTTGCTGTTATGATATAAATATAATAAGTTGTCCCCTATTACCCATAATGGGCCGACAGAGCGATTTATCTCTTGGCATTGCATGGTTTGGTTCTAGGGCCCAGGACCAATCAAGATTCCCACAGAAGCATCCAACTAGTTCAACTGCAAGACATACACTATGGGCCTGATTAAAAATTTGGCGGTGCAGGAAAAAGTGCCGGTAATTCCGTTACCGCCACTTTTCCCACAATGCCAATTTATAATGTTTGGCGGATTTTCCAGCAGCTGTATTATCGCGCATTAAATCTACTCATTTTTGATGGAAAAGTGTTGGATTCACCTCCATCTTGTTGCTGGAGGCAACTCCTCCAAATTGCCTCCAGAAATTGGTGGATTTACTGCGCGGCAATTCCACCGGTGAAAAATCCACATGGAGGCCTGTGGACCCCAGCAATGTGGAATTACCACAACTTTGTAACCCTGTGGTAACTCCACAGGACCAAGTGATGGTAACGGTAATTGAGTTTGGCTGTATTTCAGCAGATTTACCGGTGGAATACCACCAAACCAGTTATGAGGCCCTGTGTACCTATCATAGGTAAAAGGGTTCTTCCTACGGCTTGCATGTTATCACTCACACTAGGCGCATCGGACTCAAAATGGCAACACTGCTTTGTTTTGCACTGAGAACAAGACCTCACAGTTTGGCAACAGTCACAGTTGTGGAGAACCAAGCGTGCTCGTGAGAGGCCACTTATGAGGTGTTGGTGAGTAAGAGTCAAGGACAGTTTTTGGCAGCCGGCTGTAGAAGGGGTGCATGCATAGTTCAGAGGCATGATTTAGAGACTGTGAATTTTTCTGAAACCTCCGACAGGACAGAAAGGCACCGACATTGTGTAAACACTGCAAATGTTTAGTTCTCGTGCTGGCAGGAAGGGTGACGTTTATAAGGGCAAACGGAAGTGCCTGACAGCAGGCCCTGAGGGTGAGTCCATGATCCCTTCATAGCTCTTTCAGCAGTGGAAGGCCACCTCACACTTTGAATTATGTTTCAGAAAATGCAAGTAAACGTGTAATTGGCAGTGGGCAAACGTGCTTATCGAAGGCAAAATCAGTGTGTTTGTCTTCTGACAGCCTATAGTGAAAACGTGTGAACAAAACAACAGTAAAAGGATCCCATTTGCAAATATAGGCCTCAAAAAATGGCGGTCACCAGGAATTGTGGTGCATGCAGTGCTTATGAACACATACACACATCAGTAGTGCTGAATATGAAGCCTGATACTGACGTGCCAGGTTGGGGTGCAGTGTTGTGTTGGCTGTTACCTCCAATGGACTACCTACAATTACAGCATGGCTCAAGACAAACTTCTCATGATTGGCTTTCCACAGACGCCTACTCAAAATATGGTGACATATCTTTAATTGCACAAAGGCACGCAGGCACTGAATCTATGTGGAATAAAAAATGATAACGCCCCAAGCCGTGGCTTGGCAACGAGGCGTTTTACGGCCTCCCTCTAACACTGCCCGTAGCATTGGCGCATGAACATGCCATGACGCCTCGTATGTTCCGTACACCTTTTAGTCCGTTTTCCACTGTCCATGTCTAATAATATCGATACAAGCATAGTTTTATTTTGTGCTTCAGGAAAGATTCCTCCCGCTTCTAAGCCTTACCGACTACGCAGGTGCTGCGGGACAAGCAATCTGTGCTAAATGTCCCTATGCTTTCAATGGAACGTCCCAAAATTCTGGCTACCGGATCCCCCACACGCCCCCCACCACAACTGCAATCCAGCCAGTAAAAGTAAAATAATTATTTGCTTAGCCCTTAATAATAGATTTCTCGTTCCCCTAGTGTCAGTCTGCCTCGCCACGGCTTCAAAGTTGAAGCACATGGGAGGCACAGGTCACATAAATATCAAATACATATTACCTGAAGAAAAACACAACAGAAATAGTTTATGATATGATATGGCATTTATAACGCACCTATTCATAAGTGTTTCAAGGCGTGATGAGGCAAGGGAGGGGGACAGAGGAAGGAGAGAGACAACGATCTAGGCCAAGTAACATTGAGATCGGCCAAGTGCGAGGAAGAGGGGAGGAGAAAAGTGCCAGGGGAGTGGGAGGAAGGCAAGTGCCGTACACGGAATCAAAAACACCAACAAGTAGTGCGGCCAGCAGGCGGCAAGTGCAAGGGTTAAGTGCAGACAGCAGGCATCCAATAAGTGCAGGTAGGGGGACTGTAGGGTTGCAGATACAGACCCAAGAGCCAGGGTTGCCAGGAGGCAGTGCAGGTGTGCAACAGGGCGGGCAGTGACCTAGGCCCGAGATCAGAGGGTAGTCTGGTGACCAGTGCAGTTTCAGACAGGAAATCAGCAGGGGAGAGGGAGAGAGAAGGCAGAAGCAAAGAGGAAGGCCTTGAGGTGCTTCCGGAACTCGAGATGGTTCGATGGGAGAAGCCCAGCCCGGAGAAAAGGGCAGAGCATCTGGACATCTGGACTGTTTGAGAGACTGTGGAGCTGTGTCTCTATCCTGCTGTCCAGTGCTTTGAGCCCCTGTGCCCCCGTGCTGACTTTGGAGCGAATCACCCAGCTGATCAGCGTTCGCCTTACCTGTTTGGGCTTAGTCGCATTGAATTGCTCGAATCCTTCGTTCGGCTCGTAGTGCGGCACGTGACACATCACGTGACCAGGAAGTGCGCTATTTAAGGAGCCGTAGTGACCCCTTGCGACGAGAAGCCCGGCGCGGAGAAAAGGGCGAAGCATCTGTACTGTTTGAGAGACTGTGATGAGCGGAGGAGTTCCGTCAGTGACTACAAATGGCTGAAAGGTCTGATCCAAAGAATGGCCAGGAACGTGCTTCTGGCCCCCTCCTGAGGAGTTCCGCTCTACGCTGCCCGTCCTCCCGTCCTGATCCTATCCGCTCAACAGCCATGATGAAAAGCGGACTCCCACTGTCTTTTTGCAAACTGCCCGTCACCTCAGGTAAGAGAGCCCAACCCATCTCATGTACCACCACGCCGCCATACAGCCTACCCCCCCTAGTCCAGGATTCTTTACACAAAAGAAGGGGTAGCGCTGGTGACAAACTGCTATTGACTCAGTCTAAGGGTGAGACATGATTTGTTCATACATCTACAAACCAAGTAGCTGCCATAAAATTGGCGGACGTATAAATCACAAACCTATTACCAAGTGAACATGCTTCTGTTGTGAGTTCTCAGTCCCATGAGGTTCTGAACGTGATCTCCACCGATATAATTTCACAAGATTTACCTGATTCCAATGGCGAAAATTGCCCCCTTCCGATACTTGGAATCAACCCACTCTTGACCCAAGACCCCCACCTTCCCTGCGAAGAACTGGGAATGAGTCTGGTACCTGTAAATAAACTAACATTACAGGTTGAGGTCTATGGCCCCCCACGGACAGCTGCACCACCTGAGTTCACGCTCAGTGATAATAATATGTTAGGGCGGCCTTCAGCACTTCCCGAAGCCCTCATTGAGATCTCACAAGAAGACACATAGACTTCCACGAAATCTCAAAATTCAAACTCAACGGTCCATTGGATCCTAAGCAACATAATAGACAAACTTCCCATGGACTCCTATGAAACCGCAACTTCAGACTCGTCCGACTCGGACTCTGAGCCTTCAAAGTAATGGAAAAATTCCCAGAGAGGATAAAAGCGACACAAGCTCCCCTGAGTAAAAAAATCATATGCAAATAAGATGGGGAAATCAACTATACTCAGAAAAAGGCGAGTCTTAAGAAGAGATGGTCCACATCCGTCTCGAAAAGGCGAAAGAATATCTTGCAAATCGGTCTTAAATTACTTTAAAAAAGAGAGCAACCAGCGGGAAAAATTTCAGACGCTGAAATCGTAGAGGGGCTGACTGGCTCAGCAGCCTTAGGGGAGCCATCAATTGTAGTAGTGGAGTCTACAAAAGAAACTTCAAACTCCACGATAACAATAACTAAAAATACTTCTCCTCAAAGTCTAAGATGGCACTACGGCAGCCCAAGGCCTGCCTTTACAATGCAAACTCGTCAAACAAAAAAACAACCTGACTTACCAACGGCGGCTTTGAGATCTTCCCCACAAGATGACAGGAGTCTGGAAGAATCATTTCCCTCGTCATGCTTAAAATCTACCAACAACATTGGTCCCTTAAAGCCTAATGCTGATTTATATAACAGCTAGCGTGACTTTGTGGAAAAAATACACTCTGAATCTACGCTCCCACTTACGAGACACGAGGGAGAATGCAAAAGCTAACCTTGATGAATTAACCCCTCGAAAAGACCGCACTTCGCTCTCTCCTTTGAGGAGAAGACGGTCTGACTTTCAAACACCCAAATCTACAGCTTCACCCGGAAAAAAGCATGACTTATTGACAATCATGTCCGCAATAACAATCGCTATGGCCTCCTTCTGCAAACTGTATGAGGGAATAGCAGAAACTATGAAGGATCACACAAATATCATGGCCGCAATGAACTCAAAACTTTGCCTATTGGAAGGCTTTATATTGGCAAAGAATATAGAAGTTCCAATAATGACGAACCAGACAAGTGAAATCTTACCTACAGATTTCCAATGTCTTTCCCTCAAAGCTAGCCAAGAAAAAGATAACCATGCAGGGGGGCAACGATTCAACGCCCAGGTAACGCAAACGAATGAGTGCCCAACGGATCGCTTCATTCTAATCCCAGACTCAGAAATTGGTCCTATTGACTTGACTGAGGGTGGTGAAACCCGAAAAGCATTAAGACCAGAGAAGACGACAGCCTCAGCTAATCCACCCCCTGCCGGGGTGGGGAACAAACAAAACTATGCAATAAAGTTGTTGCTGACCATTTTTGTTGCTGACCTCTTTGTAGCTGAGCGCGGGTGAGTGAATTTCATTACAGGCATCCGTGTGCCTTTTGTGTGCCTTTTGACCCGTGTGTCCTGCAGCCCCAGGCCCTCTTTCCAGCCGGTGTCCCCTGCCTACCCACCCCGCTCCCACTTCCTGATTCCCATCCCTCCCGCCTCCCAGCCCGCCCACCACCCCGTGATTGGTTGGGTGGCCAGCGCTCTGCAGGCCTAGTGAATGGCTTCACTGCCCGCTCGCTTCTTTGCAGCTGAGCGCGGGTGAGTGAATTTCATTACAGGCATCCGTGTGCCTTTTGTGTGCCTTTTGCCCCATGTGTCCTGCAGCCCCAGGCCCTCTTTCCAGCCGGTGTCCCCTGCCTACCCACCCCGCTCCCACTTCCTGATTTCCATCCCTCCCGCCTCCCAGCCCGCCCACCACCCCCGTAATTGGTTGAGTGGCCAGCGCTCTGCAGGCCTAGTGAACAGCTTCACCGCCCGCTCGTTTCTTTGTATCTGAGCGCGGGTGAGTGAATTTCATTACAGGCATCCGTGTGCCTTTTGTGTGCCTTTTGCCTCGTGTGTCCTGCAGCCGCAGGCCCTCTTTCCAGCCGGTGTCCCCTGCCTACCCACCCCGCTCCCACTTCCTGATTCCCATCCCTCCCGCCTCCCAGCCCACCCACCAGCCCCGTGTTTGGTTGAGTGGCCAGCACTCTGTAGGCCTAGTGAACGGCTTCACCGCCTGCTCGCTTCTTTGTGGCTGAGCGCGGGTGAGTGAATTTCATTACAGGCATCCGTGTGCCTTTTGTGTGCCTTTTGCCCCGTGTGTCCTGCAGCCCCAGGCCCTCTTTCCAGCCGGTGTCCCCTGCCTACCCACCCCGCTCCCACTTCCTGATTCCCATCCCTCCCGCCTCCCAGCCCGCCCACCACCCCCGTGATTGGTTGAGTGGCCAGCGCTCTGCAGGCCTTGTGAACGGCTTTACCGCCCGCTCGTTTCTTTGTAGCTGAGCGCGGGTGAGTGAATTTCATTACAGGCATCCGTGTGCCTTTTGTGTGCCTTTTGCCTCGTGTGTCCTGCAGCCCCAGGCCCTCTTTCCAGCCGGTGTCCCCTGCCTACCCACCCCGCTCTCACTTCCTGATTCCCATGCCTCCCGCCTCCCAGCCCACCCACCAGCCCCGTGTTTGGTTGAGTGGCCAGCACTCTGTAGGCCTAGTGAACGGCTTCACCGCCTGCTCGCTTCTTTGTGGCTGAGCGCGGGTGAGTGAATTTCATTACAGGCATCCGTGTGCCTTTTGTGTGCCTTTTGCCCCGTGTGTCCTGCAGCCCCAGGCCCTCTTTCCAGCCGGTGTCCCCTGTCTACCCACCCCGCTCCCACTTCCTGATTCCCATCCCTCCCGCCTCCCAGCGCGCCCACCACCCCCGTGATTGGCTGAGTACCCAACGCCCTCCAGGCCGTGCCCTGATTGGCTAGCAGGCCCTGAATCACCAGCCATTACAGAGCTTCCCAGGGCAGCCCCCTGCCCGGCAGCCCCCTGCAACTAAGGACCCTGTGACAAAGGACAGCTCATACAGAGACAGCTCCAAACCGTATCTGCAGGTATCCGCAGGAGAAGCAAGAAGCCAACAATAATAAGTGTGGGAAGGGCAGGGCCTGAGGCAAACACTTCGCACCATACTACCCAACCACGCATCTAACAAAGCATTAACACTGTAATCCAATCATAGCTGTAGCATACTTGCACTTGGAAACTCTAATCTATACATGTATGAGTAGATTTAAATGTGCGCCCAATAGCCTCCCTTGAAAGTTACATCTAGAAGTGTGCCCAATAGCCTGTCTGTGGAAAGCCACATTTAGAAGTGTGCTCAATAGCCATCATTGAAAGTGCACCATTTGCATTAGAAGTGTACCCAATTGCATTTAGAAGCTGCGCCCAACAGCCTCTCTGAGAAAAGTTGAATCTAGAAGAGTCCCCAATTGCATTTAGAAGCTGCGCCCAACAGCCTCTCTGAAAGTTGAATTAGAATTGTTCCCAATTGCATCCAGATGTGTCCAACAGCCTCTCTGAAAGTTCCCAATTGCATCTGCGCCCAACAGCCTCTCTGAAAGTTGAATTAGAATTGTTCCCAATTGCATCCAGAAGTGTCCAACAGCCTCTCTGAAAGTTCCCAATTGCATCTAGAAGGGTACCCAATTGCATTTAGAAGCTGCGCCCAACAGCCTCTCTGAGAAGGTTGAATTTAGAAGTGTACCCAACTGCATTTAGAAGCTGTGACCATTTGCACTAGAAGTGTACACAATTGCATTTAGAAGCTGTGACCATCTGCATTAGAAGTGTACCCAATTGCATTTAGATGTTGCGCCCAATAGCCTCTCTGAGAAGTTGAATTTAGAAGTTTACCCAATTACATTTAGAAGCTGTGACCATTTGCATTAGAGGTGCAACCCAATTGCATTTAGAAGCTGTGACCATTTGCATTAGAAGTGTACCCAATTGCGTTCTTGAAGCTGCGCCCAACAGCCTCTCTGAGAAGGTTGAATTTAGAAGTGTACCCAATTGCATTCTAGAAGCTGCGCCCAACAGCCTCTCTGAGAAAAGTTGAATCTAGAAGAGTCCCCAATTGCATTTAGAAGCTGTGACCATTTGCATTAGAAGTGTACCCAATTGCATTTAGAAGCTGTGACCATTTGCACTAGAAGTGTACCCAACTGCATCTAGAAGCTGTGACCATTTGCATTAGAAGTGTACCCAATTGCATTTAGAAGTTGCACCCAATAGCCTCTCTGAGAAGTTGAATTTAGAAGTGTACTCAATTACATTTAGAAGCTGTGACCATTTGCATTAGAAGTGCAACCCAATTGCATTTAGAAGCTGTGACCATTTGCATTTGAAGTGTACCCAATTGCGTTCTTGAAGCTGCGTCCAACAGCCTCTCTGAGGAGGTTGAATTTAGAAGTGTACCCAATTGCATTCTAGAAGCTGCGCCCAACAGCCTCTACATGAAAAGTTGAATCTAGAAGAGTCCCCAATTGCATTTAGAAGCTGTGACCATTTGCATTAGAAGTGTACCCAATTGCATTTAGAAGCTGTGACCATTTGCATTAGAAGTGTACCCAATTGCATTTAGAAGCTGTGAACATTTGCACTAGAAGTGTACCCAATTGCATTTAGAAGTTGCACCCAATAGCCTCTCTGAGAAGTTGAATTTAGAAGTGTACCCAATTGCATTTAGAAGCTGTGACCATTTGCATTAGAAGTGTACCCAATTGCATTTAGAAGTTGCGCGCAATAGCCTCTCTGAGAAGTTGAATTTAGAAGGGTACCCAATTACATTTAGAACCTGTGACCATTTGCACTAGAAGTGTACCCAATTGCATTTAGAAGCTGTGACCATTTGCATTAGAAGTGTGCCCAATTGCATTTAGAAGCTGTGACAATTTGCACTAGAAGTGTACCCAATTGCATTTAGAAGTTGCGCCCAATAGCCTCTCTGAGAAGTTGAATTTAGAAGTGTACCCAACTACATTTAGAAGCTGTGAACAGTTGCATTAGAAGTGCAAGCCAATTGCATTTAGAAGTTGCGCCCAATAGCCTCTCTGAGAAAGTTGAATTTAAAAGTGCACCCAACAGCATTTAGAAGCGGTGACCATTTGCATTAGAAGTGTACCCAATTGCATTGAGCAGCTGTGACCATTTGCATTAGAAGTGTACCCAATTGCATTTAGAAGCTGTGACCATTTGCACTAGAAGTGTACACAATTGCATTTAGAAGTTGCGCCCATTAGCCTCTCTGAGAAGTTGAATTTAGAAGTGTACCCAATTACATTTAGAAGCTGTGACCATTTGCATTAGAAGTGGACCCAATTGCATTCTTGAAGCTGCGCCCAACAGCCTCTCTGAGAAAGTTGAATTTAGAAGTGTACCCAATTGCATTCTTGAAGCTGCGCCCAACAGCCTCTCTGAGAAGGTTGAATTTAAAAGTGTACCCAATTGCATTCTAGAAGCTGCGCCCAACAGCCTCTCTGAGAAAAATTGAATCTAGAAGAGTCCCCAATTGCATTTAGAAGCTGTGACCATTTGCATTTAGAAGTGTACCCAATTGCTTTAGAAGCTGCGCCCAACAGCCTCTCTGAAATTTAAATTAGAATGTCCCCAATTGCATCTAGAAGTGTCCAACAGCCTCTCTGAAAGTTCCCAATTGCTTCTAGAAGGGTACCCAATTGCACCTAGAAGTTGTGACCAATAGTCTCTCTGACAAAGTTGAATTTAGAAGTGTACCCAATTGCATTCTAGAAGTTGTGACCAATAGCCACTCTGAGAAAGTTGAATTTAGAAGTGAGCCCAATTGCACTTAGAAGCTGTGAACATTTGCATTTAGAAGTGTACCCAATTGCTTTAGAAGTAGCACCCAACAGCCTCACTGAATAAAGTTGAATCTAGAAGAGTCCCCAATTGCATTTAGAAGTTGCGCCCAATAGCCTCTCTGAGAAGTTGAATTTAGAAGTGTACCCAACTACATTTAGAAGCTGTGAACAGTTGCATTAGAAGTGCAAGCCAATTGCATTTAGAAGTTGCGCCCAATAGCCTCTCTGAGAAAGTTGAATTTAAAAGTGCACCCAACAGCATTTAGAAGCGGTGACCATTTGCATTAGAAGTGTACCCAATTGCATTGAGCAGCTGTGACCATTTGCATTAGAAGTGTACCCAATTGCATTTAGAAGCTGTGACCATTTGCACTAGAAGTGTACACAATTGCATTTAGAAGTTGCGCCCATTAGCCTCTCTGAGAAGTTGAATTTAGAAGTGTACCCAATTACATTTAGAAGCTGTGACCATTTGCATTAGAAGTGGACCCAATTGCATTCTTGAAGCTGCGCCCAACAGCCTCTCTGAGAAAGTTGAATTTAGAAGTGTACCCAATTGCATTCTTGAAGCTGCGCCCAACAGCCTCTCTGAGAAGGTTGAATTTAAAAGTGTACCCAATTGCATTCTAGAAGCTGCGCCCAACAGCCTCTCTGAGAAAAATTGAATCTAGAAGAGTCCCCAATTGCATTTAGAAGCTGTGACCATTTGCATTTAGAAGTGTACCCAATTGCTTTAGAAGCTGCGCCCAACAGCCTCTCTGAAATTTAAATTAGAATGTCCCCAATTGCATCTAGAAGTGTCCAACAGCCTCTCTGAAAGTTCCCAATTGCTTCTAGAAGGGTACCCAATTGCATTCTAGAAGTTGTGACCAATAGCCACTCTGAGAAAGTTGAATTTAGAAGTGAGCCCAATTGCACTTAGAAGCTGTGACCATTTGCATTTAGAAGTGTACCCAATTGCTTTAGAAGTAGCACCCAACAGCCTCACTGAATAAAGTTGAATCTAGAAGAGTCCCCAATTGCATTTAGAAGTTGCGCCCAATAGCCTCTCTGAAAGTTGAATTAGAAATGTTCCCAATTGCATCTAGAAGTGTACCCAATTGCACTTAGAAGTTGCGCCCAATGGCTTCTCTGAAAATTGAATTAGAAATGTTCCCAATTGCACCTAGAAGTGCACGCAATTGCACTTAGAAGTTGTGACCAACAGCCTCTCTGAGAAAGTTGAATTTAGAAGTCTACCCAATTGCATTCTAGAAGTTGCGCCCAATAGCCACGAGAAAAGTTGAATCTAGAAGTGTGCCTAGAGGCGTGACACCCCCGATCCTAGAACTACAATCAGGAAACCCTCCTAAATCAACCTTAAAAGTCTGCACCAATCATGAGTGCATCCACCCCACCAGAGTCTCTCAGAAACGAGCCCCGTGGACCACCCCCACTCTCCGACCCGCCCTCGCTCCCGCCCACTCAGTCCCAAACCACCCCACCCTCGTCCACACTCGCTTCCACTCCCCTCTCCAAACACCAAGCCAGAGGAGCACGATGGCGAACCACTCACCCTAAGACCATTCATCCCCTGAACCCCACCACCGACCCGCCAGCACTGCCCATCCCTCCTCCCCTCACTATCAGACCTGGCACACCACCTTCCCCCACCGATCGCACTCCTTCCCCTCCCTAAAAACTGCACACCTAGCCCTAGCACGAACCGAAGCCGCTTCCCTCTCCCCCTCTGACCCCCCTACCCTCTCACACACACCAGTCACAGCAAAGAAACTAAAGAGGAAACGCTCCTGGTCCCCCTCAATCTCTCAGCACTCCTCGCCTCCCCTGCCTCGACCCACCACCTCTCTCCCGCCTTCCCCCATGGCCTCCCCCTTCCTGAAACCCCTCTCCCTCGATTTCTCATCAACTGCAACTGAAACTCCCAACCGCCCACACCTCTCCCTCAAATCCCCCAACCCAAACCCGATCATCCTATCACACCCAACCACCCAGCCCCGCACGAAACCTGCCAATTTTACGGCCCGCCCACTATTCCCTTCTAGCATCACCTACCTTACCCCCCCGCTTCACTCTCTCCACCACCGCCCCATCCCGCTCCAGCACCGAGACCTACCTTACCTGCCGATGTGAACTGTATCCTATTTAACGCCCGTTCCGTAGCAAAAAACAGACATTGCATCTATGACCTCCTGGCCTCTGTCAAACCTGACCTAGTGTTCATCACTGAAACCTGGTTCTCCGATGACTTTGGCCCAATCGCTAGTGAAGCCTTTCCCCCTGACTACTCCCTCATCCCTCTGAACCGTCCGTCCAGAGGAGGTGGAGTAGCATTCGTATTCAAATCCCTCTTCCATGCCTCAATCATTGACAACTAACCCTCCATCCCATCCTGCAAATCTCTCCTCGTTAAACTTTCCCTCTCCCCATCGCTATCACACAGCTTCCTAATAATCTACAGGCCCCCTGGCTACGATAGACAATTCGCAAACAACCTTTGCGATTCCATCGCCACCCTCCAAGTAAACCATCCCAACCTCACCCTCCTTGGTGACTTCAACATATGGCTCGACAACCCCACCAACCCTATGACACACTCCCTGGTTGAAGGTTTAGATGCAATTAATCTCCAACCCCACATAAACGGCCCGACCCACTACAAAGGACACACTCTAGATGCCATCTTTAGCTCCAACACCCTGATTCATTTAAAGCCCTCCACCCCAATCATCTGGTCCGATCATTTCATGCTCTCGTTCACCATCCACTCACCCGACCCCCTTCCCGTACTCACATCCGAACCTCCGAATTTACCCAAATGCTGGAAAAAACTAATGATCACCCCGGACCTAGCCGAGGCACTCCTCCATTCTCCCCCACCCACCTGCCGTCCCAATAACCAACCAACCCCTGAGGCCTTTGACTCATGGCTCAAAGCATCTCTCCTGCCACTCACCCCCCCGTGTAAACCATCAACCCGCCGTGGCCCTTTCCCCATATGGTTCACCCCTGAGCTGAAGACCACTAAACGAATTTACAAATACCTAGAACGCAAATGGCAGAAAGAGAAAACCCACGAGAGCAGGACCACCTTGGCCCGACACCTATATCAATACAAAGCCGAAATTCGGAAAACAAAAAAAGCCCACTACAACTCCCGAATCCTAAACTGCAAAAACCCAAGCAAAGAATTACACAAAATCATCTCAGAATTCACCAATCCGGCTTGTAATACAACCATCCCGACCCCCTCACAATCACTCTGCGACTCACTCTCCCTCCACTTTTACAACACGGCTATCGAAAGAACAAAAACTCTAAATACCAAACTGGCTCTACTACAGCCTCCGGGCAACCCTCTGCCCATATCGGCCAGCCCTTCAGCCGCGACCACTACGCAACCAACGTTTGAATCCTTTAGTCCAATATCACCAGAACAATTTCTCAAATTTCCATCTGCTCGCAAACCCTCTGGATCACCACTGGACCCTTGCACAGCCACAACCCTTAAAGAAATTTTTGCTTCCACCTGCGCAGGCGAACACGCAAGATCTATCATAAATTCCTCCCTCTCCTCCGGTATCTTCCCCGACGCATTCAAAATAGTGCACGTCAAACCTCTATTAAAAAAACCTTAGCTCGACCCGCTTGAGCCCAAAAACTACCGCCCAATCTCAAACACCAGGTTCCTTGCCAAACTCATTGACCGAACCGCCTACTCTCAACTAAATGCCTTTGTCGAAACCAACAACCTCCTAGACCCCGCCCAATCAGGTTTCAGATCACGTCACGGAACTGAAACCACCCTAACCTAGATCTGGGATGACCTTAAAATGACAGCAGACTCCGCGGGATGCGCCGCACTAATCCTCCTCGACCTATCGGCTGCCTTTGACACAATCAATCACTCAATCCTCCTGGACCGCCTCCACTCCCTAGGAATTTGTGGAACCGCCCTTAAATGGATAGCTTCATTCCTCAAAGACAGGCACCAAATAACGACACTCTCCAGCTTTACCTCACAAGCCCGACCAGTCGGCATGGGAGTCCCTCAAGGAGCATGCCTATCCGCCCTCCTGTTCAACCTCTACCTGATCACCCTCCCACCAATAATTTGTTCACACAATATCCTATGTTACAACTACGCCAACGACACTCAACTAATTCTAAAACTCCTGAACTCGAAACCCAACTCCCAACCTGACCTGGCATCCTGCCTCCTTAACATAGAACTCTGGATGACCCAAAGCCACCTCCTTTTAAACCCCTCCAAAACAGAAATCATGGTCTGCGGCAACTCCGACCTTCTTCCGCACCCACTACTCTGGCCACCCGCCATGGGCAAATCGCTGACACCCTCCAACACAGTGAAAAACCTTGGATGCACCCTGGACTCCGACCTAACACTCTCACGCCAAGTCAACAATGTCTCACAATCCTTCCACTACCACCTCAAAAACCTTAGGCGCATCCTTCCATACCTCTTATTTCCTAGCAGAGTCTCCGCGGTCCAATCAATCGTCATATCAAGACTCGACTATGGAAACCCCCCATACCTCAGAATTCATGCCTACCAACTAAATAAACTCCAAAGAGCACAAAACACGGCAGCCAAAATGCTACTTGCGCTTGGTCCAAGAGACCACGTATCCCCTGCCCTTAAGACACTGCACTGGCTTCCAGTAGCCCATAGGGTGGTTTTCAAAACATTATGCCTCTCCCATCGAGCACTACATAAAACTGGACCTCAATATCTTCAAGACAAGCTAATACCTTACCACCCCACTCACACCCTAAGATCAAGCTCAGCCGGCCTCCTTGTAATTCCTAAGACAAACTCAGTCAGGTTAGGCGGATCATCATTCTCAGCCCTGGCCCCAACCCTATGGAACTCGCTCCCATCCCACATCCGCCTAACTGAAAATCTATCGGCCTTCCGCAAACTACTGAAAACCTGGCTCTTCCCCTAAGACTAATCGGTCCCAAACTAGCTTCTGCACAATAACTCCCACCCAGCAATCGACCTGAAGCAACAAAGTTACAGCTAAATAAACTCAAATGTAAACCATAAAGACAAACAGTACTAAATGAGCAATGTAATAATGAGCGCGGAGAGCGGATGAGAGTGGATGAGCGCGAAGAGCGGGTGAGCGCTGAGAGCGGATAACTGCGAAGAGCGGATATGTTTGGAAAATGGTTGAGTGTATAGAGCGGACGAGTGTGTAGAACGGATGAGTGTGTAGAGCGGATGAGTGTGTAGAGCGGATGAGTGTGGAGAGCGGGTGAGCGTGGAGAGAGGATGAGTGGGGACGAACGTAGAGGATTAATGCGGGTGGCGGATGAGTGTGGAGGGCCGATGAGTCTGGAAAGCGGATGAGTGTGGAGGGCGGATGAGTGTGGAGGGCGGATGAGTGTGGAGGGCGGATGAGTATGGAGAACGAATGAGTGTGGAGAGCAGATGAGTACGAAGAGCGGGTGAGTCTGGAAAACAGATGACTGTCTGGAGCAGATGAGTGTATTGAGCGGTAGAGTGAGTAGAGTGGATGAATGTGGATGAGTGTAGAGGATTAATGCAGTTGGCCGTTGAGTGTGGAGGGCGGATGAGTGTGAAGGGCAAATGAGTGCGGAGGGCGGATGAGTGCGGAGAACAGATGAATTTGAAAAGCGGATGAGTGCAATGAGCGGATGAGTATGGAGAGCGGATGAGTGTGGAGAGCGGATGAGTGTGGAGAGCGGTTGAGTGTGGAGAGCGGTTGAGTGTGGAGAGCGGATGAGTGTGAGAGCGGATGAGTGTGGAGAGCGGATGACTGTGAAGAGCGGATGAGTGTGGAGAGGGGATGAGTGTGGAGAGGGGATGAGCATGAAGAGGGGATGAGCATGAAGAGGGGATGAGCATGAAGTGGGGATGAGTGTGAAGAGGGGATGAATGTGAAGTGGGGATGAGTGTGAAGTGCGTAGAGGATTAATGCGGTTGACGGATGAGTGTTGAGGGCCCATGAATGTGGATGGCCGATGATTGTGGAGAGCGGATGAATGTGGAGAGCGGATGAGTGTGTAGAGCGGATGAGTGTGTAGAGCGGATGAGTGTGTAGAGTGGATGAATGTGTACAGCGGATGAGTGGGGACAAATGCAGAGGATTAATGCGATTGGCGGATGAGTGTGGAGGACCGATGAGTGTGGAGGACCGATGAGTGTGGAGGGCCGATGAGTGTGGAAAACGGATGAGTGTGGAGAGCAGATGAGTACGAAGAGCGGATGTGTGGGGAGGGCGGATGAGTATAGAGAGCGGTTGAATGCGGAGAGCGGTTGAGTATGGAGAGCAGAGGGGGATGGGGAAAGGAGGAGCGAGGAGAACGGAAGAGAGTGGAGAATGGTGGAGCCTACAGAGCAGAGGAGAGCGCAGAGTGGAGGAGCATGGAGTGCGGCTGAGCATGGAGTACGGCTGAGCATGAAGTGCGGCCGAGCATTGAGTACGGCTGAGCGTAGAGTGCGGCTGAGCGTGGAGTGCGGCTGAGTGTGGAGAGCGGACGAGCGTGGACGAGTTTAGAGCACTAACACGGTTGGCAGCTGAGTGTGAAGGGCCCATGAATGTGGAGGGCCGATGAGTATGGAGAGCGAATGAGTATGGAGAGCAGATAAGTACGAAGAGCGGATGAGTCTGGAAATCGGATGAGTGTATAGAGCGGATAAATGTATATAACGGATGAGTGTGTAGAGCGGACGAGTGTGGACGAGTGTAGAGGATTAATGCGGTGGGCGGATGAATGTGTAGGACCAATGAGTGTAGAGGGCCGATGAATGTGGAGGGCCGATGAGTGTGGAGAACGGATGAGTATAGAGAGTGAATGTGTATGGAGAGCGGACGAGTGCAAAGTGCGGATGAGTGCGAAGAGCTGATGAGTGCGAAGACCGGACGAGTGTGGAGAGCGGAAGAGTGTGGAGAGCGGAAGAGTGTGGAGAGCGGATGAGTATGGAGAGCGGATGAGTGTGTAGAGCTAATGAGTGTGGAGAGCGGATGAGTGTGGAGAGCGGTCGAATTGCAGAATTGCATGACATCCGTACTATGCCTTGGAATGCATGGATCCTTTGAAAGAGCATACCTCATATCACACCCCACGCTTACTCTCTCCTTACACCACCACTCAACTAGAACACAGAGATACTATGACACCATTCGGTATAACTGTTCGCATATCAACATCTACCGCTCAGTCCCCATCACTCTAAGTAATCATTGCTGGTATTGCACCCCCAGCCAGGCGTTCTCCTCAGGCCTAACGCTGCCACTCTCGGTCTGGATAATTCTGGCCAGATCGAACACATACTCCTGACCTCTCAGCCACCACACCTACCGCTAGGAAGCAGCTACCACAGGAATTCTGCACCAGCTGCACACATACCGGTTGCGCACACGCACCATTGGAATCTCTCTACTCCCTCTACTGACCAGAACTTCGGTTCCCAAGGGCGTTCAACCTACCAGCGCCTTCAGACCATACCAATGGTATATAAGGCGCTATATAAGTGCAAAATAACATAACATAACATAAAGGCTCCTCTCAACGGAGGCACACTTACAAACGGATGCATATCTCAGATAAACACCTGTGAAATAAGCTCCAAACCAACTACAGATAAACCTCGCCTGTATGAAAGAGAGGCAAAGAAACAGCTGGATGAAGTGGCGTCTTTCGGCATATTTTCAAAAAAGGCTTCAACAATTGCGGACCTTATGTGGCCCTCTAATTCAAAGTCAAAACCCATCACAGATAAACAACATTTGGAAAAGCCACTCAAAAAAAACAGCCGCCGAGTGGTTTTGCTGAACATTAAAAAACCAAGCACTCCATACACATCGAAGACGCAGTCAAAAGACTCTGTAACAAAATCAAGAAGTACTCAGGTTCCAGCTCACTGCAGAACTCAAGATGACTCAGCAGAGTTATTAAACATGAGTGTACATCTTGAAGATCTCCCGGACCAGAGCGATCCATCGTCAGAAGGAAGAAAGAGGAAAGCAGTGCCGAGTATAAACGAAGAGGGTGATTTACCATCACAAGAAAACAAGGAAACAACGAAAGATTCTCTTGCACCTAAGTTCGTCACGCTTGAAGAGAAAAGAAAAATCTTATTGGTTAAAAAATGTAATGAAAGAAACAAGAAAATTGGTCCAGTCACTCCAATCCCCCAAGCCAGTACCTACAGATCCAAAGAGAGGCACGACAATGGAAATAAAACGGTATACTGGAAACAGGACCTTACTGATCCAACTGTCTCCTTAAAAAAACAAATTACAAAAATGATGCGCATGATAATCATAGAGAAAGAAGACCATCGCAACAAACAAAAAGGACTCCAACAGTAAACAATACAAAAACGCCAGACCAAAAGTCAGATCGTACAACTTATCAGGAGAAAAAAACGGGATTGAAAAAGTCTTTCAACATAGGAAGAATTGCTCACAAAAGGGATAAACTGATATTGAACCGGCGGACACTGATGGAATTATTCTCAAGAATACCAAGCTTAAAATAACTGAGATCGAGCGATTTGAAAATAGTAGAGCCAGGATTGAATGGATGTGATGATTCAGCTTGTATGTTTATCGAATCCCCTATGGTAAAAGATTGGATAAGAAATGCAACTGAGGACAAATATCACTGGGGATACAGACTCGAAGATCTTAGCCAGATCACACATGAATACTATTCTGCCTATAACAACTCTGGTAGACCAATGAACAAATCGCACCGATCTTTTTCTGAATCGAGACCTGAAGGGAGAAGAGGCTCGCGCTCTGAGGGATCCAGTTACCACTCAAATGCCTGGCATATTTCAGAATCGGAAGCTGCGGATAGATCGGCAAGGAGAAGTGACCATCTACTGAAATCTCGATCAGACCACCCAACTAAATCCTGATTAGACAAAGAAAGGTCACAGTACAAACACCCCTCAATGAAACAATCTTTAGATCTTGATGACTCCATTTCTAGCGATCGTGATTCACAAACTGAATTGAGAGATCCTGATCGCTTTCCAAAGGGCCCAATACCAACGATGAAAATTACCTTTGACCAAAAACTACCAGTGAACAAAAATAATGATTTCATTGAACGCAAATCGTATGAAGATAAGAGCGTGGAAAAATGGGCCTGGATCGCGTCCACCTTAGCAAGTAAAGAAGCTTAGCAACCAGCAAAATTCGTCAGAATACAACAACCAAGTGAAATACCTGATAAAGATCTACCAGACAATTTATCTATTATTTCGTGGAACACTAGAGGTTTCTCTCATTTGACTAGGGAAACCGATATAAATTTGGGACTACACGATGTAATAATGTTACAAGAAACCTGGTTGCTAAACAAACCTTCACTGGACAGCTTTGAAATCCACTTCTCCCCGGCATATAGAAGCATCAAAGGTCGTCCGATGTCCGGCCTATTAACAGCTTTCCGTTCCAGTAGTGGGTTCCATTTGATGGCACCATTGACATCAACAAAATTCTTACAAGCTTCCCTGGTTCTATGGAAATCACATACCATAAAATCGGAAGTGATAAAAAGGAAGCTGATGTTCATAAACACTTATTGGAATCCAAACGCAACTTCGGATGAAGATTTCCTTAATGCTATGGAAAACGCCATCGAAACAGCGTCTGAGAAATTTGACATCGATCACATCCTGATAAGAGGTGACTTGAATACAACCTGCGAAGGGACTGACAATCAAAAAATTGCCTATCCGCAAAACACAGATATGGTAAGAAGAGCGCATCTTTGGAACTCACTTATGAAGATCAATGACCTACATAACCGCCATGTAATATTTGAAGCAACAACTGAAAAGATACCTACTTGGGAGAGAGAAAATCAATCAGGAACCATAGATCACATCTACGTCTCAAGAAATCTGCTCATGGAAAAATCAAATCCTTCAATGTAGTACAAACAACTCACAGCGATCATAACATGCTGCAAATGAAATGGATATCTCCAAAACCATCGACTCATAAAATCCATCTTGACTTAGAAGCAGATTGCAGTGCAGTCCGCCTTAGAATTACGGAAGCAGGGATTGTGCAAAACGGTATTCTAACACTGGTATGATTAACAAAACAATAGATTATCGTCCATTTCTCTTGACATTCAGGCAACCAAATGGAAACCCAAACAATCATACAAAACCTGAAAATCATACATACGACCAAGAATTTGTCGCAAAGCGCAAATGGATGCGCAAACTAAAGAGACAAGCAAAAAAAAGACCCTCACCCGATATTATAGAGGACGCCTGCAAAGCAGAAAAAAATTACAAAGCTTGGGTAAGAAATCATAGAAGTAAAATGCATCAGACTGATTCTGAGGAGATGTTGAAAACTCTCCCTGGGAGAAAAACAAGTACTTTTGGACCTTAGTAAAAACCACTACAAGATCAGCAAATGAGCATTACAGAACAGCGTGGGGGAAGCTAAGTGGATTGACCATTTTGAACAACTGTACGAAGCAAGAAATACCTGCGCGCAATTAATATCAAAAGAAGTTTCTGAGGCATGGACCATTCCGCATAATCCAAACTAAACCAATCCAGAGCCCCAGGACCAGACGGGGTGACCAATTTCGATCTGAAAAAACAGGCAGATGCATGGGCTGTATTCATCAGTAAAGTATTCACAAAATGCCAGAGAACTAGATAAATCCCTGTGTAATGGAAATGTGCAAACATAGTACCAATATTTAAGAAGGGAGCAAGGGATAATCCCAAACATTACGGCCCTATTGCACTACTTGACACAATAGGAAAGATCTTCGCCTCTTTTGTATTGGATCAATTTCAAATCTGGACCAATACTAATAAAATCAATGACCCTCTACAAACCGGATTTGTCATGGCTACAGGAACAACAGCAAATATTCTCTTGCTAAGTATACTTAAGAACAAAGTGCTGGAAGGCAAGCCGAGAGTATTTATGGGATTCATTGACTTTGTACAGGCCTTTGACCAAGTCAACCGGTCAAATCTGTGGAAAAAAACTTGCCTCTTGGATAATGCCCACATCAATTACTGGCGCAAATCAGAGCACTATACTCTGGAACCACAATCCAAGTACACCTCAGCAGAGCGGGCCAATTAACAAAACCTATTGAAACAGCCCAAGGAGTAAAACAAGGCTGCCCCTTAGCACCAGTGTTATATAATGCTGACATCGCAGATTATAAGATCAGTGAATCTAAAATTCCAGCTTTACCTCCAACCTTTGGTGGTGAACCACTACCGCGACTAATTTACGCAGATGACATTATTATCATTGACCAAACACAAGTAGGCCTCCAAAGAAAATTGAACAACTTGGTCTGCTTCATCAAAGAAAATGATTTGGAAATCAATAATGCCAAAACTAAGATAATGTCTTTTGAATCTGCAAAAAGGAAAAATGAAAATCCGAAATGGTTCATCGAGGGGAAAAAACTAGACACAGTTACCAGTTTCAAATATTTAGGTGTGACCCTCAGTTCAAGTGGAAGGGATCTTCCAATGCAAGAGGCATTACAGGAAACATTGAAACTCCTGATTGTTCAGACTAAAGCCGTAAACAAAAAATATTTCGCCCTCCTACCAGTTCTGAACTTTTATAAAGCCAAAATCATACCAAGTCTGGTCTACGGTGTAGAAGCGATGCCAAATCTCCCGGAATCTCTGTGGGACAAGCTAGAAGGGAAGTTTTGGAGAAGGGTTCTGTCACTCCCGCAATCAACACCCATAGCATCGATCTGGAGAGAGCTAAGCATCCAATCAATTTCATCAACTGTAGCTCGAAACAGAATCATGCTATACAGGAAGATAATTTATCCTGCAAGCCTGCATATATTCGGCTTAATTAAAAAAGAACTTCGGGAAAACAGCACTAAAATCATGACAAGATGGGTGACTGATATACAAGAGAAACTTGATCAAATTGGCTGCTCAGAGAAGGATCCGGTAAAAATAAAAAAAATATATACTTATCCAGGATTGGATATTAACTCAAGACCGCGCTAACAGAAATAAATTGACAAAAGACATTCCTGTAATACAAAACAAAATCAACCAGCCACCAAATTACCTTAAAGAATTTCCCAACAAAACTGTAAGAGAAAATTTCATGAGAATAAGACTACATTTATTAAACACCAAAGAGGTGAAAGCCATAAGGAGTAAACAAAGTGAAAAATCCTGTCAGTTTTGCCAAAATAAGGAGTTAACTGAAAATTTAAGACACCTATTACTAAACTGTAAAGCATTAGAACAGCAGCGTAAAACTTATTTCGGACACATCCTTCTTGACCTTCACTCATACGATGAAAATGAATGGTGGCTACGTCTGCTGAGTGGGGAAAGAACTACATGGGTGATTGCTGTCACCAAATTCTTTGAGAACTTGAAGCTTGAGACCACGGGGATTGAGTGAAAGCCAGGATAGAAGACTGCATGAGGGGCTGGGGAGAAGAAGTCCTCAGTCGATTAAGCGGTTAAGCGGAACTCTCACCCGGAGAAAGAAACGGAATTGGCCGGGTTTTACACCAACAGAGTATCCGCTTTTGTAACTTGAGAAGTGTACCCTCGAACTATCTGTCTTGCCCTATCATTCGTTCTTCAACCCCTGTCCCCTCCCTAGAATCCCGATTTTCTTTTAAAAAAAGAAAAAAAAGAAAAAATGAAAACTTCTTCAATTCTTGTAAAAATTGATTTTCAATTAAAACAAGTAACAATAAAAAAAATGGTTCTCCTCAAGTTTCAGAGAGGCAGGGAGGCTGTTCCAGAGGGAGACCCCACCCGAAGAAAGACTTCTACCACCAACTCGTTGCTTGGAGAAGCGATGACTCTAAGGGAGTTGGATGTGGAAGAGCGAAGAGCTCAAGTAGGAAGATATTTATGAAGCGAGAGTTGGAGGTATTTAGGCCCCAGAAGGCCTTGTGGACAATGCAGAGGGTCTTGAACTTAATCCTCGCAGCCACTGGGAGCCAATGCAGAGATTAGAGTCCTGGAGAGATAGGATCCCTGGGCTTGAGGCCAAGGACAAGTCTTGCAGTCCTGTTCTGGATGAGTTGCAGGGGGTGGAGCGTAGAAGCAGGTAGATTTAGAAAGAAGCTATTGCAGTAGTCCAGTTTAGAGAGAACCGGAGCTCTGGAGACAGTGAACTTCTGGGGGAAGGAGAGGAAAGGAAGAATACCCCTGAGTATGCACAGTTGGTTTGACTTCTTAGAGATGTCAGAGAAGTGAGGAGAAAACGAGAGTGTGGAGTCGAAGATGACCCAAAGGTTCTTAGCCTCACAGGTGGGAGCAGGAAGAGGGGCAAGGGAGGCCGACCAAAGAGTGACAGGAAAGGAGGATGCAGGTGTGCTGATGAGGAGAATCTCCGTCTTACTAGCATTAAGGCAGTGATCGTTGGTGGCACACCACTCCTGAATAGCAGACAGTGTTAAGGATTTCAATCTGGTGACACACACCTTGGTCTAGCCAAGTATTTAGCGCACAACTGAAATGCTTATCTTTTTATATTGTACAGATTCAATTTTGGATGGTACACCACTCATATCACACCCCCTCTTCAAATACCCCGGGCCACGATGGACCATTAACCAGGCTGGTTGATAGAATGCAATATTTATTTATTTATTTTAAAATTCGAGAGTAGCGTGATGCACCACTCTCTGATGGAAGAAGGACTTATAGCTGACTGGTCCTACTTTGGCCCATGAAGAAATTCCACTTGCCTGACTCTCCCTCGACTTGGAAGCTCAGCAGAAGTCTGGGCGGGGGGATGAGTGGGATATATTAACCCACTCAACAGTATTTCACCACATCACAAAGCTGCATTTGCGCAAGAAAGAGCAACCTGGCTGCGCTGGCTCCTGTGCATACCAGGACCTCAAAACTGTGTTTTGGCAGCAACAAAAAGATGGCTGCACCGTCCTGCCAAGCAAAATTCAGGCAGGATGGAACAAGGAGACACACTGAAGGAGCGCGCCAGTGTGTTCTGAACCATAAATGGAATGAAGTGAAAAGACAGCACTGCTTTGCGGAAAACCTCAAATTGCCCTTCAAAATGAAACATTTTCACCCTTTAAAAATGCTGCTTTGATGCTAATTCCATCTGTTCATTCTGAAACCACTGTGATTAAAAAGGCCCAGTCAAACCAACTCTGAGAGAAATCAATAAGCAACTTCACTTTCACTCGCACGGGAACATGCGTTTATTTCTTTCCAAAAGTATCCAGGCTCAGCAGTTCAAAGAGACTTTAACTCTTTGAGCCAGGTCAGTGTCAATGTATCTATGCTTAAGATAAAACTCCTGCATTCAAGGAAATGACTATAGCTGCAAAGACAGTGTGGGTATCTGAGGGAGCTGGTGAAGATGCAAAATCAAATTAGAAAGGAAATGCTAGAAGTTTGCAACACATGTGGAAAAAATGGGCTTTTGCAAAACTAAAGGGGAAAAATGCCCATTTAAAAAGTAAACTGTTGAAGGAAAGCCTGCCATTAACTAGCAATGTGAAGTGGTTTGTGGCTGGTGAAAATACATACAGGGGCTCTTTTTATTCCACAGGTGTGTTTTAATTCAGGACCAAAATAAGAAAATAAAGATTTTAAAACACATGGGCTACATTTGCAAAGCTCTCACAGTTATTCCAGATGGCACAGCCCTGAAACTTCCCCCTGGGAAAGGAGACACACCATAAACTTCCAGGACACAAAAGTGATAATTGCCAGCTTGAGAAAGGTTGAATGGGCCAGGACAAAGAAAGTTCACACACTCATCAGACATTTGTCTGTGCTCCCGGCTGGGACAATAGAAGTCCTGGGACACTAACCTGTGAAGTGTGAAGGGGCAATAAAACCTTCAATTAAGCTGAGAAACCCCCACCTTGCTTTGAAGGAAATGACAGTTGATGGCAGCTGAAATGGTCCAGGGCAAGACAAAGTACTGCCATTTGCTTCTAAAGACTATTTCAGAAATAAACTTTAAAGACTGTTATCTCTGCACCAAGACCTCGTAAAAATGTAGAATGTTCACAGTGTAAACGTGATTGTGGGCTATCTTTTAAGACTTGGTAGAATTCATTGACACCTTGGGGACAGAAAGGGTGAAGTACAGTGCATTACGAGAAAAGAATCAATTTTGCAAATGCACATTTTTGTACATACATCCCTTATGATAATCCAGACCCATGTATAAAGTTATAGAATTTTGAGTAATATAAATCCCAGTGAAAAACACGAAAAACTGGTAGAAGGGCGAAACAAGATATCACGGACTGGAGGATTGGACTGCAATGTGCTGCACAAAATATGTAACCTGTGTATATAATTTGCTAAGAGATTGCCATTGTATAAATGTATGTTTGTGGCAAAATCGGATTTTAGTTAAAGTAATTGTGGGAGGTTGTTGGACATTGTAAAACTCACACCATTAATCTGACATCATTTTCTTGAAATCCAACCAACTGAGAGGGAGGCAGAGACTATTACCCTTGTCCAATCTTGTTGTTAGGGGTGTATTTAGTTAAGCCTGCCCCAATCATATACTGTGATGATGTCATTAGGCATTATAAATAAGTGTCCCTGACAAGACTCTAGACACACACCCACACACACTCTTCCTGATTTTCCTGCGCCGGCATCATGTTTCTGTCCCATCCATCCAGATTCCAGATCCAAACTACAAGGCCCAAGCATTTCTGACCCTACTCCAGGGCCCACTGCAAAATCCAAGCATTGCTGAACCTGCTCGAGTAAGGCCTAAATTCTGAAAACCACTAAAATCCCCAAATAACCAAAGGGGAAAGCTGTGGTGTTTTGGGGAAGCATCCTAATCCCACTAACTGCATTCAGAGGTACCTGTGCCATCCAGATGATCTGTAGTATCCAGTGACCAGAATTGCCGGTCCAGAAGTGCTACCCGGTGACCAGAACACACAGCTGTTTGCCGGGTGCCCAGCCATGTAGTGACCAGAACCCTTGACGGTCCAAAATCCCAAACTAAAGTGGACTGTAAGTATCATCCTTATCCCATAGAAATCCATAGTCTATGTGTCTTGCTTTGTCCATATGCCACTCTCTAAGTCATTCTATCCTTACCCTGCTAACTTGTTCAAACTGTCAGACTCATTCTTGCAACCCTGTCTTTGATTTCTAGTGCTAGTGCCATCTATTAGTAATTTTTCCTGGTGTAATCCTAAGCCATTAGTCCTATTTCCAGTGATCGGACTGGTTCCGCCAAGGTTGGGCAATGGGGTGAGAGGGTTGAATTCGCAAATCAACCCTGGAGCTTACTGTGTCCCTCTTTGGTGGCCTAGCCTGAATATGCTAGTCTAAAGTAAAACTGTTCTTGTCACACTGATTTCCTTTCCTATTTTCACGCCTTCATTTGACTCAAAGTGCACCTTTTTAGATCTTGCATAACTCACTCAATTTACCAGCTAGAGACTTAATTTCACTTCCATATTGTGCCTGTGATCTAGAGCTACCCCCAACCAAAAAACAATGCAATGTTTCACCCGTTTTTCAAAGAAACCGTTTTAGTAAATTTACACGGAAAACGGAAATATTTGCAAAGTTTCCAACGTGTCATTTTGATTGTAAACTGTTTTAAATCTTCCACAAATTTTTTGAACAATAAGCTCTTGCTAATCGATTGCTTGTGATTGTTTGTACCTTTACATTGTTGCCTTAGTGAAGAATTGTATCTGCTTCAAGGTTTTTACCCACATTCATTATTTTATTCATCCATTTCCGAGTGTCATTTTTAACATTGCAAGGGTTTAAAATCCGTTTTTCACTCTTATTTGGGGAGGGAAGGTTGGATTTGAATTCCGTTTCAGCTTCTTATTCCTGATTGCCTGCTGTTTCTTCATATCAATTCAGAATTGATTATTTGTGGGTTGAGAGAACATTGCAGGGGGAAATCCTAACTTGAGTGCTATCTTTCCTAAAATCAAAAAGTGATTATATTCCCTGGTGTTTTGTATATGTGTCACTAGAAGGTTTAACTAAGTGCATTGCTTGCATTCTCGTTGTTATTATCACTACATTGGTGATTGCTGCCACATACTAAAAATTGTATGATTTCTTTTGAATTTTAAAATAAATAAATAAATATTGCATTTCATCAACTAGCCTAGTTCATGGTCCATCGTGGCCCGGGGTATTTGAAAAGGGGGTGTGATATGAGTGGTGTACCATCTCAAAATTGAATCTTTACAATATAAAAAGATAAGCATTTCAGTTGTGCGCTACATACTAGGCTGAGACCAAGGTGTGTGTCGCCAGATTGAAATCCTTAACAATAGAGATGAGAGAAGGAAAATAGGTGTCAGAGGGGAGCCTGAAAACGAGCTGTCATCCGCATAGCACTGAAAGTTGGTTCAGAGATCGGCAATGCGGTGGGCAAGGGGTGGTGGTATTGGTTGAACAGCCAGGGAGAGAGGTTAGACCATTGGGGAACACCACAGGTAGAGAGTGAGATAGAGGCAAGGAAGGGCCAAAGTTGGACCTGGGTGGGTCGATCAGTGAGGAAAGAGGCTAGCCAGGCCTGGGCCTGATCGGTGATACCCAGGTTATCACAGACATGATTGAGCAGGATGGCATGGTTGACCGTGTCAAAGGCAGAAGAGAGATCGAGTAAGATGAGAACAGAGGGGAGATTAGGAATGAGGTTAGAGAGCAGGTCTTCGGGAACAGATGTTCGGGAGAGCAGTTTCCATGCTTCTGGCTGCTCTGAAGCCAGACTGATGGTCATGGAGACAACCAACAGATTCAGTATGAAGATTAAGCTGGAAGATGGCCAGCCTTTCCAGGTGTTTGCCCAGGAAAGGAGTGATGGAGATCAGCGATAGTTAGCCGGGCAGGAGGGATCGTCTGAGGGTTTCTTAAGAAGAGGATGCACAAGAGAGTGCTTCAATGGTGAAGGGAAGGCTCCAGTGGCGAAGGAGTGATTGCAGAAGTCAGCCTGGGCAGGAGCGAGGGTATCAATGTGGTCCTGGATGGTTTTGGAAGAAGAGGGAAGAACCTGTTTTGATGAGACTTTCATAGATCAGACTTGTCTAGAAACCTTGTCAGGGGAGAACAGAGGAAAGGCAGAGAAGGAGGGAGAAGAGGTGGCCACAGGGGGGCAGAAGTAGAGGAGGGAGTGGAGGCAGCAGGAGGAGAGGATGAGAGAGTGGACAGGATGTCCTGAGTTTTAGAGATGAAATGAGAAGCCAGGGCGAAGGGACAAGAGAGGTAGAGACTGCAGCAGGATTGGCCAGCTCCCTGCAGATTTTAAAGAGTTCAACCGAGTTGTTAGATGCCACAGAAACTCCGGCTTGGATGTGGGTTCTCTTCCTGGTGCGGACAGAGAGCAGGTATTGTCTTTGGAGCAGGCAGCAGGCCAGTTTGTCAGAGGATGCACAAGAAGCTAGCCATTTCCTCTCAGCCATCCTGCACTTGCGTTTAAGGGTGGCGAGGTCAGAGTCATACCAGGAGTTGCACTTGGCTTTGGGCTTCAAGCGGATCCTCAAGACAGGGGCAAGAACATCAAGATTATCAGAGATAAAAGAGTGGAGCATGGAAAGGGCTGTGTCAGGATGTGAGTCAGCCAGAGGAGGAGGAGGAGGGGAGAAAGTGGTGGCAAAAGCCTCAACTGACACACGCTTCATGGTCAGATGACCGAGAAGGTTGTGGGCAGTTGTGAAGTTGGCTTGGCCTGAGGGGAAGAGAGGGAGAGATGGGAGGAAAGGAGAAAGTGGTCACTCCAGAGGAGAGCAGTGGTGAGAGGAATAGCGAGGGGTCGGTCTGAGGAGAACAGAACATCCGTAGTGTGCCCTGCAGAGTGGGTCGGGCCAAAGGGGAGAATAGAAAGAGAGAGAGAGTCGCAGAGGTCGCGAAAGAGTCCAGAGGATGGACAGGAAGCATCCAGGTGGATGTTAAAGTCTCCAAGAAGGAGGAGTTGAGTGGTCAAGGTCAGGAGGGAGGAGGAGAGGTCCACACACTCAGAGAGGAAGGAGGTGATCTGGCCAGGTGGCCGATAGATAGTTTATTAAGTGTAATATTATTTTGAATGTGGTATCATCACAACCATTCACAAACATAATATTACTTTGGTAAACAGGTTTGTGCAAATAAAGACAAACATCACATTTCTGAGCAGTTATGAACCTAATATGCCGGCACAAACATAGTGAATATTATTTTACACCGTGAAAGCCAAACCTTAACATATTTGATGTAATTTGAGCAGAGGAGTTTGGCAAATACCTAAATTGGAGACAGTCCTTATACGGCAGCTTGACTACAATGTGTGATCCAGGGCACAGCATTTTCTCTCACTCTATGGGGTTAGCCGGTGCCAGAGGGGCACTGGCGCCCTCTCAAGCAGGTGGACACCCTTTGCAGTGATCTGGCGGAAGCCGGGCGCTGGGCCCGTACAGCATGCAGAACCCATGGGGAGCATAACCTTCTGATGGGTTTTCCTCTGTAGAACTCTACTGTGCGGTTTTGAACCTTTGTCCTGCAGACTAACCACAGATGTCTGAGACAAGTGTTTTACTTGCCGAGCTATCTCACCAGCATTTATGAAATGCCGGTTCTGATGCACAAAGTGATCACTGTAGATTCACAGCACTTTGAAGCTATGAGGATCAGAGCACTGTGCTTGGATACAAATTGAAGTCGTCGATTGACTTTTTTCTAAGGCAATACTGCTGGCGTTGACCACATGGTTGAAGAAAGCAGATTACAAAGAGAGGAAGCGGTGAAGGAAATCATTTGACAGCCATGTCCCATGGCTTTTGCTCTGGTTGTGGGTATACTATTGAGCGATGAAAAGAAGCATGAATGGATAGATGTGTGGAGGCTTCTGGGGCCCCATTTGAAAATTATGTTTTTACTCTCCCCTGAATATATGATATTCCTCCCATTCCCACCCATCTCACCCCAAGCCACACCCCTTTTTTCACTCTTTCCCATCATTTGTAGTGTGTGCTGAATGTGTCAGCCATTTTTACTTCCAAAATGGCAGTCGCCATGTGTTAATGTTATTAAAACGTTACTTGACTTGTTCGATTGTTTAAAAAAATATGTACATTATATATCAGTATTTATTTTGTATAAAAAAATAAACAATTTACTGGTATAAATATGTTTTTTTGCAAAATGGCACTGAAAATGCCCATTTACTTATTCGTGAGTATTGGTCGTGTGTGTTGAAATGTAAATAGTAACTGTTTGGTTGGCTGCATGTTAGAGTGATGTCAGTATGATGTGATTGGCTTTAGAGTATTTGCTTTTTTTCAACAAGGCAGCCATTTTCTTTCACCTCCTGGTTTGTAGCCGAGCAGGGCTCTATGGGCATTACTGTAAGGTGAAATTGCTGGTTTAGAAATGTATATTGTCTAATGAGGGAGTCCTTGAAATCAACACACAGGTCTCTGAAGGGAGCTGCGTGAGTGCATACATCCAGCGTGCAGCCATGTTTCTGTAGTTGCTAGAATGTCGAGGTTAAGAGTGGTGATGAGGTCATTAATGTCATGGGCATGTGCAGGGATGGACCTTGCGTTGATAAGAGCACATTTTAGTGGTGGGGTGGGTATGTGCCCGGTCAGCTGGTCAGACAGGCCTTTAGACGTGTCCTTTTGCGTGGAGGTAGGCTTAGAAGGCTTGTGGGTGTGGCGTGCTGCTGCCAACTTGGGCCTAGGTGTAGGGGTGGTTGCTATCCAATCCCCTAAGCAAGAGTTTCTTTTGGTAGTAATTTGAGGAAGCAAGGTGTGGTGGGGAGGGGATGGTGCCTGAAGGATAGCATAGCAGGGGGAGGTAGTGTAGGTGGCCCACCCCACACATACAACAAACGCTCCACTCCAACAAACGATCAGCAGAAGTGAATTGGAAGAAATCATCATCAGTAGAGAAGAAACTACTGTTCACAGCAGCTACTAAACACTACAAAAAAGCCAATCCTCTCTGCCAAATCGGACACTTGTAATGCCTGCATTTGCCAACGCTAAATCTATCACCCGTGAAATGTTGACTATTACTAGGGAACTGGAAACCCCTACTAGGACCATTATCAAAGACGAATCATGGTGCTACAATATCCGAAATGCCAGGCTCACGACAAATTGATATTAAACAATCCTTGATCGATCCCTTGCAAGTGTCGCTAACAGCCACATCCCCCGCCTCAACCGGCCCACAAGACCTTACCATGCTATACTTTTCCAATGTCTCTGAAGAGGAAGTCAAAACCATTCTCAAAGGCCTTAAACCATCTTGATGTAAAGGTGACACCTGCCCAGCTAGTCTTAGCAAAGACTGTGCAGACCCCTTGTTCCCCTCATCTCTGCCTTTAGAAATGTCTCCTTCTCCACTGGTACAGTCCCTACTAGCCTTAAGGAAGCCTGCATGCTCCCTTTATCAAAAAACCTTTTCTAGGCCCTGGCATCCCCGCCAACTACCGTCCCATCACAGATGTCCCATCCTTGCTAAAAATGTTGGATAGAGCAGCCTATCTGCAAGTTCAGCATTACCTTGAAGCCAACCATATCATGGGTATGCGTCAGTCAGGGGTTCGACCAGGCCATGGGACAGAGTCAGCATTACTCGACCTGAAGATTCAAATTGACAAAATTATGGATGAAGGCAAGCCTGCCCTGCAGCTTCTCCTTGACCTATCTTCAGCGTTCGACCTGGTTGACCACAAAATCCCAGGCCGGTCAACACCTATCCACCTCAGCCAACTTCCCTCTCTGAGCCACAGCCTGGATTGCCTCCTTCTTAGGGGATGGTACCATCAGGGTATTCGAAGAGAATGTCAGCGCCCCGCAGCACCTATCACCTGTGGGGTGCCCCAAGGATCTTGCGTATCCCCTTCTTTGAATAACATATTCACGATACCACCATTTGCCCTCTTTGACTCTATCGGCATATCCTATACAAACTATGCTGATGATACACAAATTGTAATCCCCCTCTCTGGCGACTACTTTGATGACTTCTCTACCCTAAATACTGTTTATATAACCATCCAGGTCTGGATGGCCACACTCCGTCTATTCCTGAACGATGACAAGACAGAGTTACTTTTAGTGGGCCCCGCCATCGGTGATTAATAGGCTTGAACCCCACCACTCCTCCTTTAACATAGACGGGATCCCAATCTCAGTCTCACCTTTTGTAACAATGCTTGGCGTATAACTGGATGCTACCCTCTCCCTCTCTCTGCAATTTAGCACTATAGCCTCCTCTGCTTCTGCCTACTCGACCAAACTAATCAACACATCCAGAACTTTTCTCTCCCCGGATTGCTGCCATACTATGGCTTGTGCTGCCATAAGATCCTGGCTTGACTACTGTAATGCCCTCTTTGCAGGCACCTCTAACAACAACATTTCAAAAATGCAGGTTATTCAGAACAATGCACTTAGAGGTGCACTGAATATCCCCAAAGCTGAACATATCACAGCAGCAAGAAAATAAGCCCACTGGCTCCCAATTCGGGAACAAATCCTCTTTAAGACACTTTCCATCACGCATAGATGTTTGTCCAAACATGCTCCACCTTACCTATCTCAGAAAATCACCAAAGCTTCCTCCTCCTGACCTACCAGGGCAGCCTATGCCCACTGTATCACCCAGCCTAAATATAAACGTCCCAAAGCTGGAGGCACCAGCTTCCCGGCCATTGCGGCCAAACATTGGAACCTTCTCCCGCCTAACCAGGGAACTGAACATTCTTACTGGACTTTCCTGGGGGGCACTAAAAATGTTGTTGCTCGCCTAGTTGTGAACTGCCCAGTGCCTCCTCCGTCTTGTGATAATGTGAAACTGAAAATACCTTACATGCTCGACTATCACTGTATAGAACTCTGTGTCTTATTCTCTTGCAAGTAACTTGTCATGTAACAGCGCCTTGATACCTCAGGGCTTAGTGCACTCTATAAATGTATAAATATACACATAAATAAGTGCTGGCACATGTAACAGTTTTAGTCGCCCCTTTCTGCTTTCAGACACAGTCCCTCAAGTATGCTTCCTGCTGCTGTCGTGCCTCAATTTGGTCTGTGTTCGTTCTTTGCCATCTCAACATCATTCCTTGGGACTTCTCTAAATGTATAAGTGAAAAGGGAAAGAAGAAAGAAGAGGAGAGAGAAAGAAGTCAAAGGGCAGCTCCCATTAATGTATATTCATTACCCTCCCTTTCCACCCAAAGGAGTAGCACCTTACCCGCAGAGGCATACTGCACACCAGGTGCAGCGTACCGGACCATCCCGCTGTCCGGCAAGCCTCCTTAGAGGAGGAAGAAGGGGTGTGCAGAACCAGGACGGATTTTAAAGAGTGCGGGCCTCATTACGACCCAGGAGCTAAATGTTTAACGGCGCCGTAAAAGGCTGCAGCGCCGTTAAACACTTAGGCCCTCATTACGACCCTGGCGGAATCCGAAAAACGATGGCGGAAATGCAATACCGCCATCGAATACCGCTCGGTGCGACTATGACCCGTCACCGCAAAGTACGAAGCCATTAGCGACACCGTAGTGAACGCCAACGCTAACTGCACCAAGTACGCGCGCGCGCGCCATGCCAAACCGTAAATACCACCATGGAGCAAGGGTACGCGAATTCCGACCCTAGCGGACATGTACCTAACGCCATCAAGCATGGCGGAAAGCACCAATCCGCCATGGTGAGAAGTACGGCATCGCGAATCAACCGTAAACGGCCCCACTGAGTGCCTGTACACCGCTCCCTGCCCACAAAGTACAACTCCCCGTAGGTGCAATGAAGTCACAATGCAACCAGTGAAATGTACAAGTCACCCATGCATGCCAACGAACAAAAGAAACACAAGAGGGGCCAATGGGAGCTGCAGGGCACAGATGGCACGAATACAGAAGCCATTCCAATGGACATGACCACAGTCCCCCCCCCAGAAACGCACGCAAACACAGGCACCTGTGATCAGCAATATTCCGAAAATCACAACATTCCACCAGTCCACCTGGCTGACCGGCATCTGTTAAACAAAACCCATTCCCCCGCCCCTGAGCATGACAACATTCAAACAGTCATATTGGCAGCCCCCATCCCTGACCTCACTGGGCTCCGTAGGCAAACGCGCCCAGCACAGTACCACGCGACTAAACTCCGAAGCTGGAACCCAATGCAGATCTCCTCACAATACATCGCTCCCCAAATAGGAATATGCCACATCACTCGCAAAGAAGAACGCTACACGGCCCATATCAGAATAGAAATTTAATGCACAACTAAATCACCAAGCCCATACAGCCATTAGTCCATGAACTCCAAAACACATATCACCATTGTGGGCTGCATCCGCAAGGAATGACCAGCTACTACTTGTGTGACGCCCTGTTCCATCATGGTACACAGAGCCACATTCACGTACGAAAAGGCAACATGGTAGCGCACAGAACCTCAGGGCCGTCCCAATGGGGAGGCACTAGTCCAGCTGAAAGGCCGAAATGTTGCTCCGAGCCACTAGTACTGCGTAAGGGCATGTGGCCCATTGGCGATCGTCCCATAAGATCGTAATGCTGCTCCACTGATTAACACGAAGCAGCAGGTGTCGGGAGTAAACGCCATCTGCAGGAGTGGCATACAGATGGCAGTGGCAAAAGGGGAGGAGATACCTGTCAACCAAAAGAAAAGAAAAAGAACAGAATGGCCATCAGAACTACATTCGAACAACTCACTTCAATGATCACACTAAATCCACAGTCATATGCATGCTAGCCCACTCGAAAGGATCATCACCACCCCGAAACCACTTGCGACTCATAACTATCTATATCGAGGTGTAAACACCATCACAAACGAGTGTACCTGTGCATGCGTCTGTCAAAACAGATTCCATCAGATGGGAATGTTAACGTGCATGGACACAAGTGTCTGAAGGCGCGTCGAGACAGGGAGGGCACAACAAGGCCAGATAGACGATGGTCCCACTATGGCAGCCCTGCACCACATAGCGCAGGGGAGGCGGATAGATTCCAACAAGCCCTGTACATGGCAAACCCTGTATCAAATCACCTGCCCATGCATCCATTCATCATTCCCTCATCCTGTTATAAAAACGCCTGAATATTTACTCACAAAACATTCGAAATTTCCATTGAGTCTGTGCGTTATGCAGCCTGCAAAATCCACAGTGCCCCAGCCCGTAATTCCAGTGTTGTGAAGTTACATGTATTTGGGAACGTCCGGCCTCATCGCCCACGTCACTATTGCGCATCCAAAACTATTCATATCAATCATTGCTTCCTCGCCATGGCCCCTGTCTCAAGGACATCGAACAAAAGAACGTTATATTTGCAGTCAGACCTGTGGGCATCTCCCCGGCGCTAGCTGAAAACCGAAAGCGCCGCCCTTCGAATTCCTCATTTGCAACATCACGTCGAAAAGGCATCTGTGGCCGTTTGAAATCACAAATTAATCCATCTAGTGCGGCTGTGTGTGAAAATGGCAACTGCCTTCACCCACGAATGGGACGCCCCGCCCGTCGGTGCAACTCAGTACAGTGATGCATGAGGGCCCACCGTTACTCGAGTACTACGTTCCACTGACCCATCACAAGTCTGTTCGCGACTGCAAAGATTGTATGTGAAACAATGGGACCATAGCCGAATGTACATATCAACAAATGTTACACGGCCATCGGGTACAAATACATGATTGCAATAGCAAGATGCCATTCCTCGAATTGCAGCGTTGTGTGCGGGACGTGCTCGGCCAAAGGGGAGAGCAGCTTGCACAGGTGGAATGAATCACCACAGGTGGAGGCCATACAGCCTGAAAACACATAAATTGCACACCCAGTCTCCTCCCACAACCACACCCACTCCGAAATGCTACCGGCAGGACTCGCGATGTTGGCCCTGGGGGACCTGATAGCACTGCAAGTACTCCAACTCCAAGAAGAAGACGAACACCAACTACAACCGGCCGCACGGAGCAGACGCAGGAGGAGGAGGAGGGCAAGGCAGGGCCAGCAAGGGCCGCCAGCACAGCCACTACCACCACGCAGGCAGCCCGCAATCCCACGCCTCCGAGCACATCCGTTCAACCTCACTGATGAGCAGATCCACACCCTCTACCATTTGGACCGGGACACCATAGCCGCAATAGTGGACATGACACACGTTGACCTTGTCAGCATGATAGATAGCCCAACCGCCATCCCACCCCTACTGAAGGTGGTGTCTGTACTCCACTTCCTGGCCACAGGCACCTACCAGCACACAGTCGGACAGTTGCATGGCATTTCTCAGCCACTGTTCTCACGGACACTATTGCAAGTGCTCGATGCCCTCCTGCAGCACGCAGACGACTACATCTCTCTACCACGCTCGGAGCAGGAAATTACCAACACAAAAGTGGGATTCCATGCACTTGCCGGCATACCGGGTTGCATTGGTGCCATCGACTGCACCCATGTGGAATTGGTCGTCCCACATGCCATGGAGGCCCAGTACCGCAACCGAAAACAATTTCATTCCCTGAATGTACAAATGGTGTGTGACTCCAACAGGATCATTACACATTGTTGTGCCAGATTCCCTGGATCAACCCATGATTCTATGGTCTTGAGGAACTCTACTATACCACGCTACATGGAGCGACACGCAGGGAACAGATCCTGGCTACTCGGTGAGTCTCATTTCATGCATGATGATGTGGGGTATGTGATGCGGCAATGAACTGGCAGGAAGGGGGGGGGTGTGCGTACGTAGCAATGGCATTCCACATCATACGTTTATCGTCCACATACAGGTGATGCTGGGTATCCACTGAAGAGATGGCTCCTCACACCAGTCCGGAACCCACGGGACCAGCATGAGGAGGACTACAACCATGCCCACTCACGTACCCGTGTAGTCATTGAACAGGCATTCGGCCTACTGAAGACTCGTTTCCGCTGCCTCAGCAGGTCTGGCGGGGCACTCCTGTACCGCCATGAGAAGGTTGCAAAGATGGTCATGGCATGTGTCATGCTCCACAACATGTGCGTACGTAGAAATGTGCCCATGCCCCCTGACGCAGAACTGCAAGCACCTGATGATGGTCATGATGAGGGTGGGGATGTGGCAGCACCTCAAGGAGTCTGCGAGGCACCGGAGGGCCGTGACATTCGTCAGCATCTCATTGATGCATGCTTCTAGCACTCACGCCTGTTGGCTGATACATGGACACGGGACTCGTGGCACTGTGTGTGTCTGGTACATGCACAATATGGACTGTACGCCTATGATGGCCTAGTACACAAAGATCATTGTCCACACATCTCATTGGTTGATCGTGCACTGTTTATGGCATATGTGATATCATGTTGAACACCCTATCGACCCGCCACCCAAGTGAGCCCAACACACCCCCTCCACCCTCCTACCTCCCCCCCGAACACCAGTGTCCAAAGATGCTCATTGTCAGTGGGCTGTCGCTATTGCAAGCCGCCTCTGCGGGTGTCAGGGGCACCCCTGCCTGTGGAGCGCAGGTTCCTCCCAGATCTACGTTGGGGGCTGCCCTGGACGGAACTTGCTACGGATGATGTGTCTGCCTGCTCACGTCCATGCATGTCCCTAAGGGTTTGTGAGAGCTCAGTGAGCACACGGCGCACTGCGGCAAGTTCGGCACATACGTCTTTGGACGTCGCATGCAGTTCCCCCCACAGGCTCTCGGTGCTTCTCTCCATCTGGACTCTCAGGCTCTCGGTGGTACTCTCCATTTGTGCCCTTAGTGTCTCTGTACTTCTCTCCATTTCTGCCCTGAGTGTCTCAGTTGATGTTTCTATGTCTGACTTAGTGCGCCCACATTCATCGGCATGGTCCTTGAGGAGCGTGGCCAGTTGCTGCTGTTGCACGATTAACTGGTCGAGGGACTGTTGCCTCTGCTGGGCCATGGCCATTTGCGGGGGTGTCACAGAGGGGCTGTTGACCTCATGTTGCCTTGCCACAGGGCTTGGGGGGGATGGCCAGTCGTCGTCTTGTGGGTGCCCCTGCGTGGTATCCTCATGTTGTACGGGATGGGACAGACAGGGGGAATGGGACAGGTCATGGATGGATCTGACTTCGACATCCCCGTCTTCTGTGTCGGAGCATGCTGCCATCAATGGGGTGTCACCTATGGTGCTGCTGCCACCAGAGGCAGTGCCTTCTGTGGCATCCGTTGGGGGGACCTGTGGTGGTGGTGTTGTGGGCATGCTGGCTGCTGGGGTGCCTGTTGATGTTCCCTCCTCTGTGCTGCCACCTGATTTGTGCTGCTGCCGTGTCTTGATGCGTGCAGCTGAGGTGGAGGGTCTTTGGCCGTTGGTCTTGGCCCTCTTTGCAGGTGTGCTGGTAGGGGTGTCCTGATGCTCGTCGTTTGGATCGGAGCCTGTGGTGGAGTAAAGGAGGGCGAGGGTTATTAATGGGTCTGTGGGTATTGGAATGGCATTGTATCACATGCATTGGGGTGGTACATGAGGGTGATTTGGGTCGGTGCCTTGGAGGTGCTTTTATTTGTGTGTGGGGTGAGGGTGCAGTTGTTTGGCAGCCTGCAGTTAGGGTGTGCCTGCTGGACGTGTGGTGGGTGTTTTAGGGGTTTTTAATTATTTATGTATTTATTGTGGTTTTAAGGTGCGCTATCAGGGCGATGTGTGTGGACGTTCTCCTGGACATGTGTTTCTGTTGCACTATGTGGACACATGGTACTTCACATGATTGGACATTGTGGATTTAGCATTGTTTTATCTGGGCCACCTACCTGATTCTTCTGATGTCTGCACTCCTTTCTCCATCCCTCCGACTCCCTCTATGCTCTCCATTCCGATGGTGGAGGCACAGATTTCTTCCCAGGGGGTCAACTTGATGGGTGATTCAGGGCCTCCCCCGGTGGCTGTGGCAATGTTGCGGTTGGCAGAGAGTATGCTGCGGACGCGTATCCGCAGGTCGTCCCACCGCTTTCTGCATTGCTGTGGGTTGCGGGGTGCGGTCCCCACCGCGCTTACCCGCTGTGCCACCAGAGCCCATATGGCCTTCTTGTTCGCAAGTGCCGTCCTGGTCATTTGCGTGGAGAAGACGACGGCAGCATTCTCCTGGAGGGTCTCTGTTAGCACGGTGAGTTCCTCACGGGAGAAGTGGACCTGCCGCTTGCGGTCGCACGCTTTCTTCGCTACTTTTCCCATTTTTCTTGGTTTCGCTAGGGTGGATGACGGGTTGGGGTGTGTCTCGGGGTAGTGTTTTTAGTGGTTGTGTGGTTTTTGTGGTTTTATAGGTGTACGGCGGGATGTTTCCCGTTCCGGGACCATGTTTTAACTTCCGTTTCCGTATATTTCCGGTCACCGTACTTTCCGGTAGGCGCACTCTGCGGTGCCCGCTGTGATGGGTGGCGGTATTGCACCTAGGGCGCCGTACGGCGGCGGTGTGGGCCGTTTTGGGGTCATTTCCGCCATCGCGGACTTTGCACTTCCGCCATGCCGTGGTGCTCGTGCCCGATGGGTCGGAATGGGCTGCACTTTGCTCCTTCGTGCAATGGCGGAAACGCTATTTACGCTGTTGCGGTCCGGTCAGTCACTTTCCGCCAGGGTCGTAATGAGGGCCTTAGTGCCTAATTACGAGGTCCCTTTGCGGGACCCGACCTTAACGGCTGGTTTTTCCAGCCGTTAAAGTAGAGACCCGCAAAGGGACTTTGGTGCTAATAACGGTACCGCAATTTGCGGTATCATTATTAGCGACTTCCCCATTCCCATTGAGCCCTATGGGGCAAAAATGGGAATGGGGAAGGGCCATGGCGGCATGGGGAATTACCGGCCAACCTCGGAATGGGGTGGTAATTCCCCATTCCGCCATGGCGGACACCGGCATGGACCATGGTGCTAATAGCACCATGGTCCTCCGCCTGGGTCGTAATGAGGCCCTGCATCCCGTTCCCCACTTCCCAGTGAATGGCCACGTTTCTCCTTCCCATTCCCAGTGCCTAGCCTCTCGCCGGTCATTTCTACTCAGCACTTAGCACAGAACATGGAGAACAAGGTCTTCACACCGCTGCTGGAGCAGCTCATGTGGGAAGGGCCGCTGGGTGGGGTTTGTTTGGGGCCAGTGCACAGTTTCAGCACTTAATGACAGTGGCCTTTATGTCTCCCTCTAGGTGAAGGGTGCTGTGGAAGGCTGACACTGCTCGAGGAGTAGGTGGCCCTGGTGGGCGGCGTCTTTCTGAGCGAGCTGATGCTGGAAATGTAACTACCCCGGGCTCTCGTATGTCTGTGCTAGGGGCAAGTTTGGGAGGGCAGTGAGTGCACATGTGCTGTCATTCCTCGCTGTTGTGGGGCGGGGACAGAGCCCCCAAAGGAAATGGATGCAGCAGCATAAAGCGTTGTGCAGCGGCTCTGGCCCCTCCTCGGTGTTAAACAAGTCAGCCAGGGCCTCCCTTTGGAAGGGGAGGCTGCAGTCCCACACAGATTGGGATGTGCATCGGGCAGAAATACTGGGGACAGTGAAACATTTCTGGCTGGAAAAATAGACTCTTTCCCAAATGGAGGAGAGACGGCGGCACAGCTTTCTTAGAGAAGGGCAGATGTGTGCAGGGAAAAATGGACAGTATTGCCCTTACCATGGGTCTTGTCAACACTCAGTCTGTCAGATATGTGTGACATATACAGCTTTCATAACATCAGACCGCTGCTGCAAATGTTGTTTTGGGGGTTTTGCATTGCGGTCCATGCCTAATCCATCTCTCTATTGACCGAGTGTGAGATTCTCCATGTGGATGTTTTCTCTTTCAGGGTTAAAATATATTTTACAACCGCATACTACATACACAAATTGTAGGTCATGCGTCTGCTAGCAGCCGCCTCGAATGAATCATGACACTGAGGAGAAGACGGCGGCCCTGGGTTGCCAAACTGTAGCCTGAAGTAGTTTATACCCAATAACATAAAAGGACTTCTGTGTCATATGCTGAAGGCCAAATCCTCTCGAAAAAACACACGCTCTCGTTACACGTGTTTTCGATAAGTGACGTTATTTACTCGTAGTGCCCTGCTATTCTGTTCCTCTGTACACGCTGTCCACATTTTTACAAACATATTTTCCCCCCAGTGAAAAACCAGAGGGTGTTTCACTGCCCAGACCCAGGGGATCCCTTGCTTAGGTGGCCAGGGCACAGCCGTCGCATTTGGATCCAGACCCTGGGGGTGGACAAGTGTGGGAGGATCACCTGGGTGAGGGATCCGCTAGGAGTGGGAGTGGAACGCCCGATGACGAGACAAGGTATCCCCCTTTCAAAATACCCTTGCCCCATCCTATTTTATAGGATATTCCAACTTCCCAGATCCCCTCTTTTCTACACAAATACTGAGCCGAGGAAGAGGAGATCTGAGGCTGAAAGGAGAACCACCCATGAAATACATTGGATATGTCCCACCAATAAGTTCAGGCAGGGTCAGGCACTTGATCTTAATTTGAAACCCCTGGTACCTATTAGCCATACCCACATGGTTAAAAGGTGGAACACTGAGACACACTCTGACCAAGTTCTTATAGGGCGGCGGCGGCGGCAAACCAGGCAGAGCAGAGCGACAGGTCAAAGGACAGAACCCAGGTACGGAGAAACCTCGGACACTTCAGCGAGAGATTGTTACCTCTGAAGGGCCTTGAAGGTTGCGCAAGGAAGCCCAGCTGGAAAGAAAAGACAAACCTCTTTGGTGTTTCAATGATACCAGCCACTCTCATGGGTGAACAGCAGAGTTGAGGAGGTGCAGCAGCAGTTGTGGTATCAGCCTTGACTTCGGGATCAAAGCCGCGAAAGACAAAAATGAATTAACACAGCCGGTGAGTTGATGAAAGCAATGAAAGTCCGGTCTGTGTTAAATTAAACTTGACAGCAATATTATCCGATGAATGAAGGTTGCACGTGTGCCGATAAGATGCATGAGAAAGCAAAGCATTGTAAAGAACTGTAAATTGAAGACAATATGTATGTGGTCCGGTGAAAGAAAATTGCCCAAATCGAAAGTCTCTGTGAAATGTCTGATGCCGTAGAATCGGCGGGAAGAGAAAGAAAGTTAGATGAACTGTTGTGAGGTTTGATCCCGGCAGAGGGAAACCAAGATGTGAGAAATATATTTGAACTTTTAGGTTTGATCCCGGCAGAGGGAAAACTGGATGAAAGAAACATTGATGAACTGTTAGGTTTGATCCGAGCAGATGGAAATCTGTATGTGAGAAACGTCTTTGAATTGTTGTTAGGTTTGATCCCAGCAGAGGGAAACCTGGATGTGAGAGACATCTTTCAAATTTAAAATAAGTACTGTGCTCAAAACTACATTTACCAAGAGGCCTTGTATAGGAGAGAAAAAAGTAATGTTTGAGGAAAGAAGGTCGAAGTGGTCATGTCGAAGTAAGAGCAAAAGCATCACAGTTTCGAAAGTCTTTGACAGCGGAAGGAAAGTGAAAGGCGGCTCGAGCCCGACAGAGGGAAGCTTATGAAGGTGTGATTGAAACTTAGGTAAGGGAACCCCCACTAACTGTGATTGAAAGGTTAGAGCTCGGCAGAGGGGAACCTGTATTGAATTGTGGTAACCAGAAGGAAACAGACTTCAACGAACTATATTTCATTGAAGGGCAAGTGGGCCCTGGTCCACGAAATGAACTGCATGCTTGTGTCCGAAGCCAGAGTCTCTCACAAGGTCCAAGTGTGCCACCTTACCCTGTGCTACAAAACTTGGTGTAGGGAGTTTACTCAGCCATATTGACATTTCATTTGAACACTGATTTTCCTTTTTGCATTACACCTTCCCTTTACACATTTATTGTATTAGAAAGAGGGAAAGCATTGGGTTTATTAGTATAGGCCATTTTATTATGACTAAGGACTGACTAGGACTGTATTTTCTTTTAGTTTGATGGTCAAGAATACTCCCATCTTAGTTATAGGGCAAGATAGGAGTTTTCCAACCCCTTTTAAACCATCAATAAAGGTTTTAAAACTTGCAGCTCTTGTGTCAGTGTTTACTTGTAATACCAGAAAATGCCACAGCTCTCTTGGTGAGTCACTACATGGGATTCCAGCTCTCTCCGAATGGTATACTATGGTGGATTTTGGACACAATAAGAAGTGAGCCCAAATGTGCAGAGAAGCCTGATTGAGAAAGAGACCCGATGGATACACAAAATGGATACTTATAATCATGGTCCGAACGAGGAATTTCTACTCCTCACCTAAAAATTATTTTCTCTCCACAGTGGAATCGCCCTGGAGACAGCCGACCCAGTGCCACCAAGCAGCACCTAACATGAGCACTATTCTATGCCCACTCAACCATCAGGGGCACCATTTTTCCACAAGGAACCAAGAACCCCACTATGAAATAGCTGGCACAGTGACTAGCGTGACCCTATGGGACCCGGAAATATGGACGCCCATTGCCACTTATCCATGGAAACAAATGGTCATGACCATACTACATGGTCCACACAACGCAGTATCATGTGAAAAAGGTCAGTGTGATTAACGCGTACTGCTAAGTTTAAGCAGAGTATTACTTTTCTTTAAACAGCTTTGCAACATTAACTATAGGTGTGATGTAACCCTATGTACACAGATATCCCCGACCAGGGATGGCCAGTACTCTACCAATGCATGTCCCGAGAATAGGACAACATAGGTTGCCATGACAGCAATGCACAGACGCTCTAACTATACTTTCCGGGCACGCCCTGCAGAAACCTTTTCCTGCAGCCGTTTCCTTGACAGCGCATCGCGCCCTGCTGCGGAGCCCGTGTAACAGAGCTGACTGTTCCGCTCGAGCGGCTTCTCTTCAAGGTAAGCAAAAACTGATATTAGCAAGACCGCTGGGTCTTTCAACAATCCTGTAAACCAGAGACGTGATCCCCTAACCTAGATTCCTTCCATTCAGATGAACTACCCCTGGACGTAAGCAAGCACTTTCTCCTGCAGCATCAACCGGCGGATAAAGATAGAACCAGACACTCCAACAGGAGGTAGGAAGTTTCAAAAGGGCATGTCGTTGTGCATGAACGCCAGGATTTTCTTTGCATGTACCACCATGGCACGCCACCCCCTCAGATCCCAACAAGACAAAGCAGCACTTAACCAGGGCTCTGTCGTCCCTCCTTTATGATATGGCACCCGTCCCCTCCCCCCCTTTAATATACTTATAGCAATAGATCCATTTGTTCAAGTGGTACACAGTTCTATGTTCGTAAGCGGACAATGTCAGACTTCACCGTTTCCCCATTTAGGGTTACACCACCATGGCAGGATGTCCACGCTTTCACTTTAGAGTGGTGTACCTCTATGAAACAGTCTGATCACATCTGCTGTCATACAAGACCATCTTACATTGCTTTGTTGTCTCTGATAGGTACCAGAATCCCACTGTGACAAACAGAAATCTTGGGCGCTACCCTGACATCCACTCGGTTCAACTCAATCGCATCACAAATCTTTGCCTCTCCACCGACTGCCCATCTACAGGATGGGGTGTTGCACACTGGAGACCCTCCCTCACCCCTAGAATACAGGGTAAGTGACGACGAAAGCCACTCTGGCCCTCCCTTAATGACATACAGTATAGACCTGACATATGACTAAAACGCATATACTGTGTACCCCACAGGTTCTACGAAGATGCTCTGACGAAGGCGAGCTAATTTAGAAGTTTTCTCGCCTAAACATGCCACATCATGATTTTGCCTTGAATAACTTGAGACAATCCTGTAAAAGATCACCTTGATATTACCAACACTTTGACATACCCTAACCTAGGAAAATGGACTTTAGGACATCAATATCTTCATTTTAGGCAGACACTAACCTAGGCGAATGAACTTACTGAACATTGAAGCCTCCAATTTAGGAGACAAACACTGTATGTAAACCACAGGTTACGCGGTTCGCTGAATCAGTTACTTCACAAATTTATGAAAAAATCTTTTTTTTCTTCTCTATTGTTTGTTTTCTTGGCTTACACCTTGTGGACACCCTATTAATTTCTGTTACATTATGACTTCACTTAAGGAATTGCACTAAGAGGTACTTTCAAATATACTTAAAAAATCTCTTTATAAAATTCTATGTTTTCTGTTTATTACTCATATTAACTGTTGTTGAGTTAGAATTTATTTCATTTATGTGTTGCAAGTTTTATATACACTAATTCTGTTTTGACCTAAATAAACAACGGTTTCACCTTCTTTCACCTTCTCTGAACTTGCCATTTGTGCACAGTATCTTTCTTTTTATATCATTATGCAAGGAACATTTCATGGGATAGCTGGCAGGGATACCCTGACCCATGAAACTCGAATTGACCAAGTAGCAATTATGATTAAGGCCCCACAGTGGAATCTATATTTGTATGCATAAGTATCCCACCCCAGCCACCAATGAGAGTAGAGATTCTCCCTACTTATGTAAATACTTGTGATAACATGCCTCCCTCACACCCCTGAGGAAAGCGTTCCCATCTTTAAGTTTGTTGCGAAAAGATATAAATTATACTTCCATTTATTGATGTAAGCATTCTGAATCTTTTTTACCAAAATATGAATTCATTTTTTGTTAAGGTGCATTTCATCTCATTCACTCCGCCTCTCACACCGCGACCCTGGCATCATGCAAACCACACAAACACGACAGCTTTCTCATGTTAAAACTCTACCCTTTTCCTTATTTTTTTTCAGAACCAATAATCCACTCTATCTGTCCTTTGTATCTGACCTCTCTCTCCCAGTCTGATGCACATTGCCAGAGCTATGTGCCTGGCTCCTGGGGGTGTAATCCTCTCGCACATTGTTCCATGGTGGCACATATTTCCTGCTCCTTACCTGGCTCTCGTTGCAGGATGTGTCTGGCTAAAACCCTCTTTTTTGTTATTGGGGGGCCCGACTCATGAGGGACTAGTCAGTTGAGAAACACAAACAAGTGAGTACAGGCAACCCCACCCTTTAACACAGTATGGTATGGATAGTGGATAGTGGGCAACAGCCAGACTGATGTTCAGGTCCCTCTGTCGTTTTGATCAGACACCAGTCAAAAAACAGATAAAACAAAATATATTCACAATCGATAGTACAACAATATATATTAAAACAACACATAATCATACATCTGATAGCACAATTGGTATGCTAAATCTAAATCTCACAGAGTCTGACAAAAGTAAGTTCAAACAATTTACTTTAGATAAAAAAGATTTAGAAGCTAAAGAAAGCCATCGACAATTACAAAGAGGAGAGAACCTACACCTACCTGGTACCTGTTTTTTATCAGCAGCAAAATATGAGCCAAAATAAGAGTGGTGGATATAACCAACAAAGATACCCCGGAAAATGTGTTACCTTCTCCGACACTTCGAACAGCAGCAACTCCGATTGAGTTAACAGAGGCCCTTCAACTTCAACATCAGAGGGGGCAACAGCAGTTTTTTCAAGGGCGACCACACCCCCACCACCAATGTGGTATTCCTATCTTCAACTTGAGCGACCATATTCTTACAAAAGAAGAAAACAGTGTCTTAAGCAAATGTCTAAGTTTTATCTGAGTTTTGTCCCAAGTACTGCTGCAGACAGGTTCTCGACAGAGGTGGAGCTCAGGAAATTCTGCAGAATTCTAAGACTACAACACTTTTTACGTGACTCATCTGAAGAGAGAAAAGATCAGTGGAATAATACAGGGCTAAAACCTCCCTCGGTCTTCACACCACTATCCTCAATGGTTTGCCCTGAACTTCTGGCCTTTCAGAACACAATACTCAGAGAAACTGGCATTCTGTTCTCCACATAAAAACTGTTATGCAGACAACCTAACTAAGCAAGAGAGACTGGCTTTGAGAAATGTACAGAGCCAGTATGATTTTGTCATTAAACCAGCTGATAAAGGTGAAGGCATTGTTTTGTGGTCCAGAATCCTCTATGAAGAAGAGATACAAAAACATCTCAGTAATGAAACGTTTTTACAAAAGAATTGACACCAATCCAAGGGCCAGATTATTAGCAGAGATAGTGAGTCTTATGACACACGCATGGACAGAGGGACGGATCAACGATAACGAAAGGGCCTGTTTAGTCAAAAGACCTCCGAGTAGACCAGCCTTCTACTGACTACCGAAGATCCACAAGAACGAAACACACCTGCCGGGAAGACCAATTGTCTTCGGGATCGGTCAGTTTTGGAGCCCTTACCCATTTTTACAGATGTGTTTTTGCATCCTTTTGTGGGCAAAAGAAATCTTATGTCCAAGACACTACAGCAATGATACAGACACTGGTGAATCTCACTGTTGATACTGGTGACATTCTCGTCACTCTCGACGTTTAGTCACTTTACACTAGCATCCCTCAAGAGGAATGCATGTAGGTTCTAAGGACATATTTAGACAAAAGGGACAACCGTGAGTACCAACAGATTTCATATTAGAATGTACTTGCCTATCCCTCACAGAGAATTACTCCCTATAACAGGTTAAGTTCTACAAACAGTTCCATGGAACGAGTATGGGTACCACTTTTGCTCCAGACATAGCCAACCATTTTATGGATAACCTAGAGGCCAAATCGGTCTATGACCACAATAACATACTAAATACTCATTTTAGGTGCTGGCACTGATACAACGACGATGTGCTTTTAGTTTGAAGGGGTTCGCTGGAATTAATAAATGAGTTCTTGAAATTGTTGAACATCCAGAAGTGCTACATTAAGTTTGCCATGACCAGTGACATGGTCCGTATCCCATTCTTGAATCTGAAAATGTATGAAAATCCCTCAGATAAAAACACACAGTTGGCCTTCAATAGCTTTCACCCTCTCAGGCTGAGGGAATATTTACCTTACGGACAATTTTTTAGGCGTCGCCGCAACTGCACTAAACTATCAGACTTCGACAGCAATAGCAAATATCTGAGTAATCACCTTGCAGAGCGTGGCTGCGCCTCACAGGTAGTGCGCAAGGCATGCAAGAGGGCCAATAACACAGACAGACAGACATGCCTCTCGAAGCAGCCCAGAAGCCAGGAAGTGGATAAAATAACATGCATGACCACATTTACCCCACTTAGCCACCATTTAAGAAGAACCATTCTCCGACATTGGGACATCCTGAAAACAGATAGTTTCCAGCCAGCAAAGCCCAGGTTCACGTTCAAGCGGAGTAAGAACTTAAAAGACTGACTTGTTCACACCTACGAGGAACCACAAGTCAAGAGGAATCCACAGATGAATCCTTGGAACTTGCCGCCTGTTATTGGGCATTACAGGTATGGAAAATGTTCTGTTTGTGGATTAACCAAAGACCTCAAGGAGATTGACCTTTATTGAATCCAATGGACATTTAACTCTTTCACCAATTGTCAAAGCAAATTGACAATATATGGCATCAAATGCCCTTGTGGACTTATCTATGTTGGAAAATGTAAAAGGGAAATTGGGCAGCGCATCTGTGAGCACAGATCATGTCTAAAAAATCTAGTAGCCGACAGACCGATGGTATCACACTTTAAAGCAAAAAGCAATAAACACATGGACATGTTCTGGTTCATCATTCAGACATTAAAAAGTTCATCCCAAGGAGGAGACTGCGACTTGATGTTAAGAAAATTGGAACATAAATTGATTTATCGTTTGGAGTCAGTGAAGAAAGGCTTAAATGTGGTGATAGAATGGAACCTTTTCCTTAATTAAAAAAGATGTTCTATTCTCATCGGCTAATAAACTGGCAATTACTGAAATATGCAGCCATCTCCAGGGGTCTGACCTCATTTCAATTGATTCCACTTTGCTCTGCCATGATCAGATGGGCCCCCCTCATGATTAGACCAGTTCACACTATTCTTTTATAAAACCATCTTGTACCTGGCCATACGTAACTTTTCTCTCATGTCAGTTGCTAAAAGTATGTCACAAACTACAGTTCATAGCCTGTCATGACTATCAACATCATGACAATAACAAGCGATTCTGAAAGTAGACCAGGTTACTGCATTTGACCACTGATGTATCCTATTTGTCTTTTCTTTTCTTTCCAGTCGTGGTCACCTCTATTATATATATATATATATATATATATATATATATATATATATATATATATATATATATATATATATATATATATATATATATATATGCCTGGACCATACCAGCGCATGGTGAAATAATAAAGGCCCTCTCGCGGACGCTGAGGCATTGCCGGTTGCGTAGCAACTGTCGCCCAGTAAACGTGATGGCAATAAAGGAAAAAAAGCCAAGTAGTCCGTCTTTAATATCTTGTGCGCATGCGAGCCCCCATAGACTAGACCAGAGAAGTTAGACGTATGTTGTGCCGCAGTCGCAGACCGAGCAAGTAAAGAATCTTTCGATTTCTTCACTTTGAGGATTGTTTTTTGTTAGTCAGTCAACCCTATAAGCGTAGTTCATAATGGTAAACGGGATCTCTCCCGGTGGATGGATATGTACCTCTGCTATGTCCCCGCCCGCCGACTAATATGTAAAGTCACAGTCACATATAGAACTAAACACTAAAATGTAGCATTTAATACGTAATGTGGTCACATCTGTTCGACAACAACATGAACAATAATCTGTTCCCTCTTTTTTGTAGTGGAACCACTTTCTGATTGACTCACCGCGTTCCATGTGAAGACCATTATTCCTCAGCAACGACTTTATAATTTAGCACTTCCTGGCGAACGATGCTATGAGGTACAATGCATGGTTCTGAGTCTGGTGTCAAAATTGAAAAATAAATGAAGCCACCTACATTGGATGGCTAATAATGGGGAACCGGTTGCCCTTTCTCCCCCCTCTCTGGAGCATTTATCAGAGACCAAACAAAGGTGCATCACTGTATCGGTGATGGTATCAAATTAAATAGCCCAAGACATGAAGAAGTAATCATAGGTGGGTAGGGGTCTACAACCCTTAGAGACTAATTTTATGCTCTCTTATTTTGATCAGTTTCTAAAAAATGTAGGCTTTAGTAGCAAACCTCCCAACACTATATTTCATTTGTTTTTATTTAGACTTGGGACCTCTCTCCACTGTCCTGGGAATCTAGAATGACACTACATCGCGTTAAGCCATAGTGTCCTGAAGAAAGCCCAGACAATACATCTTGTATTACAACTGGAACTGCTGTTAGTTGACCTTGAGCTGGAAACACGGAAGTGTTGACCAATGAAGTGTGCTGAGAATTAATACAGTGCACTAAATAACATTTAGTTACAAACCACCCCTTTGCTGTGCTACTTTTGTCAGACTCTGTGAGATGTAGCTTTAGCATACCAATTGTACTATCAGATGTATGATTATGTGTTCTTGTTGCAGGACAACAGGTCACAGAAAGCAAGAACAAAAGCAAGAATTGGAGGCCACAGCACATGTATGAAGATACTATTAAGTTTTCAAACATAGCTTTGTTCGGCTTTGAGAACCATAAAAGCAGCATTACATCACATTATAAAAGTTGAACATATTTAAAGCAAAAAATGTTACAGTACAAATTACATTACCAGCACAACCAAGAAAAAACCTAAAAGAATACCTTACTAACACATAAACCATCCATATTTATGATTTGTATAAAACCAGTGTATCGGCAGCTATACATTCTACAAAATACTTGACACATTGCCAGGGAAATTTATCACTGGTTATTTTACAAAATGTAATCTTCTTAACCAAGCCCTGTGTAGGAACTTCAAAATAAAATAGACTGCATTCAGATCATTGGTACTTTTGCAGAATGCCACAGCAACAAGAAGTGGCAACAAGTAACATTCCCTCAGGCCCGAATAGCCAAGGCAGAAAAATAGGATGTGCCCAATCGATTCCTCTGGTTTTCCACAAACCTTGCATTGTGTGTCTGGGGGCTTTGACCATTTTGCCGTAAAAGTAGCCACCTTCAGGGTATTGGTACGCAATTGAAGGTATAGAGCTCGGGTGTCACCTGGTGCCACGCAATCTAAGTAGGGCTCAAAACCCTCTTCCCGCTTTGACAATATATACAGAGATCCTGTGGACATCCCAGCACATGCCCTTTTCATGTTCCTAATTGATTCCACTTGGCACTTCATTTTGACCAATTCCCTGGAACCTGGTAATAAACCAGCAGTACTGGACCAGAAGGTAGTCAGGTCCGGGCCCTACAACCTTTTACGAACCAAAAGCAAGGGAGGGAACCTGAACCAGAGACATGTTGCAAACCTATTAGCGCTTCTCTATATTTTGCAAGTTCTGGTGCGCTCCTTACTCTCATCTAGTATGTCAGTGGTTTATTTGCTATAACTTCCAAAATAGGTTTCAGGTCCCTTTCCCAATGTAGACTAGCCATAGGGGCGCCCTTTGATTGCGTAAGTAAAGCCCTCAAAAATGTATTATCAACCACATTAAGAAGGAATATGCACAATGACCCCATTATTCGGCTCCATACATGGTCTCTCCCCGATCTTGTTCCCTGTATTATTTTAAGGCGGGGGAGTCTGCTCTCCTTCAATCACTATTATAAAAACTGCAGATTCCGACACTGTACTTTTCTAACGTTGCCACAGTCTTGGGACAGCCATGTCAAATCCTCTACAAACTTTATCGCTAAATAATCATAAAAACACACCTGCTCCAGGGGACAGCCTTCATTTAACTTACTTACTGCATTTGCGGGCAAATACCATCACCTTTGGTTTTTCTGAGTTGAGTACCATTGAGAGTTCTTGGCGATTCCTGACAAAAACGTGCAAATTGTGACTCAGACCCATGGGAATGGTAGATAATAAAACCGCATCATCTGCGTAAAACAGTGCTGGGAATTTGTCTTCTACTAATTTTGGTGGCTCAAGACCACAATCTAACAGTTCTTCTATAATTACATTGATGTACAAGCAAAATAGGAGGGGGGCCAGCACACACCCTTGACGGACCCCCCTCTCTACTGCAAAGGGCTCAGTGATCTCACCACCCAGCCCCCATCTCACCGACGCCCTGTTATTAAGTAAAACACTACTATCTGGGATCATATTCTGCTTCCATCTCATTCTCTTGCACATTCCCACCCCTTATCGCACCCTCCTTTAAAGCTTTGCACCCTCCTCCTTGCACTGTGGTACCTATAAATGCAAAATGCATATAGCCTCAGTAAATGCCAAAACTATTGGCATTGCCAATGCTTAATTGCTATGGCCCGTGCACTCGGCTGTTGGACTCAGAGCAGAGTATTTTAGCGACGCACATTACATCAATCCAAGTGCTCCTGACACAGACATGCTAGCAATGGGTTTGTATAAGTGTTACTTTTTTGTTGCAGTGCCTATTAGCACAGAGAGTTCAAAATTGTGTGTTTTGAGGGGAATAGTTGAACATTGTAGAGGGTGGAGTCTCTCACTGCACCGAGTGGGTGGCCTCCCAGCCCATCCCTGGCTGCTCCACAAGGACATACATAGGGCTAGTTTTGCAAAACTTTTTTGGGCACAAGTGAGGAGATGTGCATCTTAGATACGCTCATTCAGATGCCCTTTTGTCCCCATGTGCGCAAATGATGGGGCATTTCTGGGCATTTAAAAGCACATCCTGAATTCACATGCAGGAGGCGCTTTAAAAGGCTCGGAAATGAGGGACCACCCCCAAGGGGAGGCACAAAACATAACAAGGTGATTTCTAACTTTCAAGGTACAGTGGCATGCAGGCTCTGGTGCAGAGGGTCCTTGGAAGCCTTTGGACAACCTATGGTGGGCTGATAACTGGTACTTACAGACAGTTGCATGAGTTACTGTATTTTGCTGTGTAATTATTTTTCACAGTATCTTATCTTTCTTCAATAATCCCTCTATTTACCCCGAATAGCACCATGCAATGGAAGTGCGCCCAGACACTGAATGAAGGCTCTGGAGGATGGTGTATCAGATGATCACCTCAGTATTCTCTTAAAGGTACACTACAGTGCTGTAGTGTACTTCAAACCAGTTTATCTGGGGCCGGAAAGAGTGGTGAAAATAGGTGACGGTTACTGTATGTAATGTTGGAGGATGTTGGAGTATGGTAAAATGTGGAGAGAATTGGGGAATTGATGGTGATGAACATGGAGTGATGTAAAGCGATGAAGAAAATCCTGATTTGAGGTACTGTATGATGAGCTAGAAAGTAAAATGATGTACAGAAATGCTGAGCACTGATCAAGAGCAATGTTCCCTCTAAGCTGTGCACATGTGTGCTTGCCCAGCTTCCTTCTGGGTGCCACTCAGAAGATTTTTAGCAGCACACACAGACAATTCTCACCTATTCAAAAACATGTAATAAGGCACTAGACACAGCAATTACCTGACATTTTCTTCCTCTTAAAATAACTAACTAGTCTTGATATTCTGCTAATTTGCATTACCCTACTATGCAAGCGTGATCGTAAACACCTAAAATCCCTACCAGAATAAACACACACAAGAGGTTAAAAACTCATATGAAAAAGTGGCTTCATGAATAGAAGATTCTAACCAAGATGCACACATTAACCAAATAATGTTCCCTCCCCACCCATGTCTTCTAAACTTGACTCTACCACGCTTTTACCTTCTGCCCCAGAACACATTTAGATACTACTAGACAACCTTAACTCTTCCTCTCTTGGTTTTGCAAAAGGTTATTCGACGTACACCAACATCCACTTGTTTTCTGTTTGTTGCAATATAAATAACGTTCATGCACCAGAATTTCTGTTACTCAGGGTGCCTTAGCAAAGTGTCACCCACACTATTACTCTTCTTTGTACACATGCTTTGAAACAGTTCCCTTGCAATTTAACGCATTATAAAACTAAAATATTAATTTTCCCTGTCAGGATTTTGAGAAAACAAATGTGATGCTCAGCGTCTCCTACAGCATTGCCACCATTACACTATAAGTGGAGAGCAACATTGCAATATAATTGACTTGGCCTACAAGGGATAATGGGTATGGACTATGCCTGGCATTACTCGTCTGTAGTATCAGGGCACTGGATATTCAGACGGTAGAATGTTTTTTATTCAATCTGCATCCATTCCAGGGTTTCAGAATTCCATTAGGGGCATAGATCTTCACACATTATATGATAACTTGCTACATACAAAAACGGTTTCACTGAGCACTTGTGTAATCCTACACAATGAGATAAGGTTGGGATATGTTGCAAGCATTCTTGTATGCATTGCAAAATAATTGTGTACGTACAGAGTCATGACATTCCTAGAATGCACATAAAATCATGGTGAGGCATATTACTGCTACAATCCCTCACCTTTTACAGTGCTCTATCAACTAGTGTTGGAGGCTAGCACATGGGTCGAAGTAAGTGTATGGATGGAAGAGCACAGGTAAACACTCCTTGCAGGCGATGAACAAAGCAGCACATTTCAAAAACCCAATTGGATGTTTCGGCCGTGCAGTGAAGAAAATGTGTTACTTGTTTGCTAAAGGATAGGAAATACTAGTACCATTCTGGACAACAGAACCTTCTTTTTCTTTCTATGCTCAGCTACTGAGGGCGTTTCAATATAACCATGTGCTCTGTGTGTATTGTCTCTAGCAGCTCACTGTATCTTACTGATAAAGAATTACAGAAGAGGGATCCCTAATTGCAGAAAAAGGCACTCAATCTGCTGTATCTATCAGAATTGATGCTATTAACTTAAAAGGCATATATGTGTAATTTTCTTCAAGAGGGTTCCATAATAAACCTCAATAGGGCTCTTGTTTAATTTTTTCAAGGCTGTGGTGTGGAAGGGTGAGCACCTGCATTAAGGATAGTAAATGGTGCACTAACATTCAGGCAGCGTTACTGAATAAAATCACTATGCTACAATCTAAAATCATTACTAAACAAGACAGCCTGAAACTTGACAATCGTCCTCCTACCCCGGCTGGGGCCCCCTCCCCTGACCTGTCTAATCTCAAACAGTTTGCCTTCTTACCGCTCACTACTGTGGAGGTGGAAAACATTATCTCGAGGATCAAACCGTCCAACTGCCAGGGCGATCCCTGCCCTGCCCCCATCATTAAGGAATCTGCCCACGATTTGGCCCCATTTATCACTTCCTTCATCAATGCCTCCTTTAAAACAGGAACTGGCCCAGACAACCTTAAGGATGCATGGGTTATCCCCCTGCTCAAAAAACCCTCCCTGGACCCAAGCATACCCACCAACTACCGACCCGTAAAGACGGTCCCGTTCCTGCTGAAAATTCTAGACCGTGCTGCTTACCTACAAATCCAAGAGTATTTGGAAGCTAATAATCTTCTTGGCCTTAGACAATCTGGTTTCCGCCCTAGACATGGAACAGAGACAGCTCGACTAGACTTAAAAACTCAAATTGAACTTTTAAAGGACAAGGGCAAACTAGCCTTATTACTTCTACTCGAACTCTCTGCGGCATTCGATCTGGTCAATCACCAAATCTTATGCAAGCATCTCCACTCTGCCGCCCACTTCTCTCCGTCAGCTATGGCCTGGATCAAATAATTCCTGAGTAATAGATTTATGCGGGTCTTTTCTCAATCCGCAGCTGCAGACCCCTCACCTATTCACTGTGGCGTCCCCCAGGGTTCTTGTGTGTCGCCAACACTTTATAATGTCTTTACAAAACCGCTCTTTGATGTACTTGACTATCTGGGTGTCTCCTATACGAATTACGCTGACGACACCCAGATACTCATCCCCATCACTGGAGACTACTTAGCTGACACCAAGGCCCTGAATGACATCTACTTGGTCATCTAAGCCTGGATGCCTCAATGATGACAAGACTGAGCTCCTCATCCTGGGCACTACGCAACGCCTTAGTAAACTTGAGCCATCCTACCAGTCGTTTATCATCGATGGCAACACCATCAAAGTCTCGAAAGACACTAAAACTTTAGGCTTCTACCTTGACGCCACTCTATCCCTATCCCGACAAACAAATGCAGTCAGATCTGCCACAGCATGCACCTGCAAACTCATTGCAGCCTGCAGGCCTTTCTTGACCACCCCAAACATGGTCACACTGGCCAGAACCCTCAAGCCAAGAGAATCTGAATAAATTACAAATTTCCCAGAACAACGCTATTAGAGCTGCCTTAAACATCCCGCGCAACCACCACATCTCTGAATCTAGATCTAATCTACACTGGCTACCTGTCAAACAGAGAATTTCACTGAAAGCCCTAGGCCTTACACACAAATGTCTAGCTAACCCAGCTCCCCAGTATCTCTGCAGCCGGATATCTCGGCACGCACCCACCCGTCCCCAAAGATCCGCCCAGACCCACTGCTTAACTATCCCTAGGTTCAAACTGCAAAAAGCAGGCAGCTCAAGCTTCCCCGTCCTTGTGTCCAAGCTCTGGAATGCCCTCCCCCTCCTCATCAGAATGGAAGACTGCTTCAGTGCCTTCAAGTCCAAAACAAAATCCTGGCTCTTCAATCAGCCCTGAAATTCGGATCTCATATGTACCTGGGAGCCCTGTCCCAGTAAATGTCTGTTCTAATCTCTACTCTGTAATTATGTATATTGCTGTATGCTCCTTATACTATGTACATTTACTCGTTCTGTATCAAAGCTTGTATATATCTATGTCCCTTTATGTAACCCTATACAAGTTGCGCCCTGATGCCTCCGGGCCGGACGGTGCGCGTTACAAATAAAACAAATACAAATACAAAACTATAGACTTTATTATGTACCCTGTCATTTTACTTCTTATGTCAGAGTTACAGGCAAGGCTCTAATCCGATTTTGTTCCCTACTTGGAGTCAAATGATTTTTCAGGTAGTGAAAAAGTAATTAGCTTTTCCAATAGAGATACTTTATGCTTACTAAAATTCCTCTTGTGATCTGCCATTATTGTTATTAGAGTTCCTTCCTATGCCACGGCTCTGCTGGTCACTAATTTGAAAACATATCAGTGGAGGTTTGTGGGCTGAATCAGGGTGGGTATGTTATTTTTTTTATTGTTTCTTGTTTTTGTTAGGCACATTTTCCTTTTTAGGGAGTAAAAAATGATGGGGTATGTCTCTTAGCTGTAAGGCTGGTACTAGCACAACTCACAGGACAGCGTAATGTGGATAGTAAGCAAAGGGCCAGGAATGTTTTATCATCATATTCTGAAGTGCAATTATCATCCTTACACACATTATTAGAGGCGTGTTCTCCTGCCCGTTAATTACTTCATTAAACTGGCACTTGAAATCCTATTGGAACTTTTCTTTGACACATTGCTTTTAATTAAACAATAGGACGTGTGGAGGTGGGGCATTATCGGCGATAGTTAGAAGCCCAAGCGAATCGAAGGGCTTTAATGTAGCCCTGGGGGGCATTACCCAATCAGTAATGCCCCCCTCCGAGGGTCCTATGCTATTTGTACCCTGGCACATCGCACCAGGGTACTAATAGAAATCTTTCTGTAGTTGAGGAATGGCGCTGCAACCATTTCACGATTTGAGGATAAAAAATGGCCGCCAGGGATCAGGGAAAGGGACTTCATGTAGTCCCTTCTCCCTTTTCACAGCGGCATGACGGGAAAAACAAAAGGAACAGCGTAGGACGCGATGCGCATCACTCGTCAGGTAAGTTTTTCCTTGCCAGGTAACGACCCGACGAGGGTCAAACAGATTGATTGTTACAACAGATTGACCCTCGCTGGGTACTAATTGCCATTAATCCATCTGCAAATGTTGTATTCTGTCTGTATTTTTTGACAGCCACATTAGTTATGAAAGCGATATTTGTTTTTTTTTAAATACACATGACTGTTTTTCCAGTGCCACTAAGAACACATTTTTCTCTGCACAGAAGTACGTTTGCAAGATACTGTGGCAGATGTTGAAGTCTTGGCCTGGATCATAAATACTCTTTATTATCACAAGTAAAATAATTGTTTAAGCATATGTGTTTGGAAAAGTTATTGTAAGATGCACCTTTTAAACAGATTTGTAAATAATTGCAGTGATTGGGAAGAGGAAATTCCTTTCTAAACTCTCTTTGGAGATTATAGTTCACTAAATACGCATGCTCACAAAATGGCTTACCTCATTAGTCAATTGCCCATGTGGAAAATAATGTGCGCACGACAGCCAGCCGGTTCCGCACATAGTTAAAAATAATTAGAGGAAAACATACTGCATGCATAGAGGTTAATGACATTGGGCCTCATTACGACCCCGGCGCTAAACCATGGTGCTATTAGCACCATGGTCCATGCCGGGGTCCGCCATGGTGAATGGCGGAATTACCACCCCATTCCAAGGTTGGCGGGGCGGTAATTCCCCATTCACCATGGGCCCTTCCCCATTCCCATGTTTGCCCCATAGGGCTCAATGGGAATGGGGAAGGCGCTAAGTACGGTGCCGCAAATTGCGGCACCGTACTTCGCACCAAGGTCCCTTTGCGGCACCCTACTTTAACGGCTGTTAAAACCAGCCGTTAAGGTCGGGTCCCGCAAAGGGACCTCGTAATTAGGCGCTAATAGGTTAACGGCGCCGCAGCCTTTTACGGTGCCGTTAACCCATTAGCGCCTGGGTTGTAATGAGGCCCATTGACACAACTGGTTGTGGTGGATGGGCTAGCAATTTTGCAAATTTAGTAGTAACTGGTTACACTCCCATTATCTTTGGTTTCTTTCAGGACACCAGAATGGGCCAAAGCCAACCTTCACCGCCTCGGCCACCCACGTGTCCAGCCCTGATACATGTGGTGTCTGGTTTCAGAGTTGTCGGAATGCTAAAGGATGCTCATAATTCTTAGATGTCAAGTGCACCCAATAAAGGATCACCTAGATATGATGGTGGAGAGTATGGGTGGGCTGTAACCATCCTGCAGTTGCCTACTGGCAGGAAGCATCATGGGATGTTGTTGACTGTCACCCAGAAACCCCCTTTGAGACCCCACTGCTTGCCCCCTCCTACTTCTCGACAGGCCGCAGCTCACCTTTGCCCACCACGGTACCCCCCACTTGTTCCACACTGATTCCCACATCGAGGTTGCCCACAATCATGCCTCCTTGTGGCCACTTGTCTTCAATAGCAGCATCCTGTCTGCTCCTAAAAGCCCCATGCCCCTATCAGACCTGATGCATGAATCAAGAGAAGAGTGTTGGTCTCGCATTGCCAGAATTTCCACTGAAAACTGTTTCAGCTAAGGATGAGCAAGTGATTATTGACAAGTGCAACCACTTCCCAGGCAATATCGCATGGATACTGTTCAAAGATTTGGTGACCTTTGAGCAGTATCCGCAGTAGTACAAGTAGTTGAAATTTGATGACAATGATAACTAGTCCAGCCTGCTTCTCCTTCTGAGGATGACTATTCCACCTTTGTACATGTAGGATTCAAAGGTGAGCATTTGCAGCTGTGTAAGAATCAAATCAACACATTCTTGTGCATCTAAAGACAAAATCCCAGGCTCCAAATTCAGCCAAATCCCTCTGTCACAGCCCTCACACCTTGAAACCTGGCAGATCCCCCATCCACAGCACCCATGGCCTGTCCAATTCGATCCTAGCACCATTCGTTTTTTCAATATTATTTTCCTTTTTTTTCATTTGTATATTTACAGTTCTTACATTTACAACAGACAAAAATGAAACACCCCAAGCATCAACTAAGCAGAGTCAGTACAGTTCTAAAAACCGTCCCCAGATTTTCTCAAATTAAGCACTCTTTTCCTGATGATTGTATATTAATCTTTCCATATCTGCAGGTTTTGAAATTTCATCCAACCAACACTACTCATTGAGAGAATCCCTGGATTTCCATACTTGTAGTATCAGTTTTTATGACACTACCACTTCCTCTGGGATGCACATAAATCATCCAACAATTTGTCATCTCCTATGATTAATCTTGTAGAATCGTAATCCTGGGCAAACCCCAATACATTGTTGAAAATCATGCAACGTTTCCCCCAGAAATCTCTCATCCTTACATATTCCCAAAGCATATGTTCAAAACAGTGCTCCAGATAGGTTTTTGAGGTGGAAGTATTTTACTCTCTATTTTTAACCTTTGAGAGTAAATGTGATTTTAAGAGAGTATAAATGACCTTTCTCCTTTACAAGAGAACAAAATGTATGTGACATCCAGCCGACGTGTGCAAAAACTGTATGGAAATCATTACTATGCGGCAGCTTTCTGCATTGTGACAGAATACACATTTAATTATTTCTCTAAGGTCTGGCCATTTGATCTCTCCTGTATATATTTATATGTTGAAAACACAAAAACCTAGCCAATTACATATTAAAGCAACCAAATTGTTTTGTGTGTTTTGAGGTTTGATAGCAGAATTGTCTTTTGATGTTCAATGAAAGTCCTCCTTTCCTGAAACTATTGCTACCTAATGGTATGCCAATGTTATGGTACAACAGTGCAGAGAGGCAAGGACTCCATGCTAAATTCTATATCTAATCTCATGGTCAAATGGTTATGTATATAGCGCTTTTGATGTAATGACAATCACTCACCCTTGAACAAAGACTCTGCTGCCACTGACCATTTATAGTAATGTACCTCATTGACTGCAAGGTTGAATGGATGTAAACTAGACCATGCATACTCATCATTTTACATGCTGTTTCTATAATTGGAGTGTAAATTAATTCATAAGTGTAAAAAATTATCTGCCTGCGCATGATTATGCACACAGCGCAGGAACTTTGAAAAATACAATTGTGCAATACTGGTTTGCTTTCACTGGGAAAAAAAGCATAATTTGTTACAAAATATTAATTCTCACTTACAACTTAGTTTTCCATCATATTAATTTTACAATCCTAAAATGCTAGGAAAATAAACATGCACAGTGCTTCGGTTTGCTCCATGAGCAGCAACACAGCAGAAGCTGAATAGCAATAAACCATTCCTGTTATTACAGTGTGCAGTTTCTTTTTTTGGAAGGCTTCAGAGAAATACATTGTTTCAGAGGCATTTATCCATGGCTTGCAATTGCATCCATGCAGATAAAAATCAAAAGAAACTTTCTGGTTTCTGTCAAGTAACCTGACCTTTGCACTGCCCTCTGCTCTAAACTTGTGTGTGAATGTACACAGGAAAATAATAAAGCTGTCGTATTTACAAGATTTTCATGCATAAAAAGGCATAGTACGCACTTTATCTGGAGGCCTGGTTCTAAAGTTCCCACTCTGTGGGAGCAGCCCCAGCAGCTATCCGAATGAGACATTCCTCTTTTGTATAATCTCTCTGTTGTCCTGTTTAAGATTTTAATCTGTTGTGATCTTTCCCCCAAACCCCCAGAAGAGAAATACACAGTCCTACATACATTCGGCCAATGCTCCTGCATCATTTCCCACGGCAGTCTCCTTGTCCATTCCTCTAATAAGGTAGTATTGCTCTTTGCCCTAGATAAGTCACTTTATAGTATTTACTTACTAAAAGACCCTCAATATTGGCCTGTGAGTTCAAACTTTGGAAATTGACCCCCTCATCCACTGAGATTTCTCCAATAGTCTGTTTAAGTTTTAGGAAATCTTGTCGCGTGCAATTCGGCATCTCTCAAGTCGATTGTAATTGATCTAACGTCAACCATCCACCAATTCCTCTAAGGTCTCCAATCCACTGGACTCCTACAAAAAACCTATCCGGCCAGAATAGCATCTTATTTTTCTCCTTTATTGCTGGATTGTACCAGTTGGAAGAGTCATGGCATTTATAGCAATTTCCCCCAACAGTGACACCATATCCTTCCGCGAATTACTTAAAAATTCCTAGGTAGTTTCCCCCTTAGATACCCTCCTTGATTTAGTCATTAATATTGCCATTAGCGCTAGTCGGCCCAGCAGGTAAGCCTTAGCCTTACCCCATTCATCTGCTCAGATTCTAGCAGGGGTGCAAAATATCTGGCCGTAAACACTAGATGATATGCCTGAAAATTCAGAGCTCCCAGGCCTCCCTTTTCCTGAGGAAGTTCCAATTTCCAAAGTTTCATTCTTGGTGGTTTATCATCTCATAGAAAGCCCTGCAGCAGAACATCAAACTCTTTCACATTTTCTTTCCAATTCACAGCAGAAGCATGCTAAGCACATACGTAATTCTTGGCGTCGAGATCATTTTTAAAGCATTGGCCTTCCCCCATAATGAAAGTCTCAATAATTTCCCCTTTCCAGATCCTGCTTAAGACCCACACGCAAAACATTCAAGTTTTCTGGTATGATTTTCTCTAATTTACGTGTCAACCAAATACCTAAGTATTTCAACTGCTCTGAACACCATTTAAACCCTAAGCTATTGATTAGATTCCTCTTACTATTCACTGTAAGCAGCATTTCGTCCGACTTTGTCCAATTAATCTTATAACCAGAGCTAATGTTAAAGTCTGCAATCAGCTCCATCAATTTCGGGAGCGAGGCATCCAGGTCTTTCAACATCAGCAATAAGTAGTCAGCATAAAGCCACAATTTTTGACTAACCCAGCCGTAACTCACTCCCTGTATGTTTTCCTCTTTTCTGGTTGCAGTGGCCAAAGGCTCAATAGCAATCACAAACAATAGTGGAGACAATGGGCACCTTTGTCTGGTACCACGTTCTAATCTAAAAGACGCAGACCTCATACCGTTCGTTCCCACGTCGGCGTCAGTTTTGAGTACAATTTCACCAAATTGACAAGAAATGACTCTCCAAATTCCATACTTTCCAATACAGTATATAAATAATCCTAGTTAACACAATCAAATGCGTTCTCAGCCTCTAATGAAAACATTGCAGCGTCATCAGTGCAACCATCTATATGTGTTATCGTCTGTAGTAGCCTTCTCATATTATTTGCTGCATGTCGCCCCTTTACGAAACCTGTCTGTTCGTATGAATTAACCCTGGTAACAATATTTCCAGTCTTCTTGACATCGCTTTAGCTAAAATGGTATTATCTGTATTTTGCAGAATAATAGGTTGATAGTTTGAAGGTCACGTCTGATCACTATGGTATCCGGTCATTGCATTGACAACCAAAGCATCGACAGCCAAACCATCTAAAAAAAAAAGCACCTAATGCATTTTTTTTTAGATGGTAAAGGGTTTAGTTTAATAAAAATGGCTTTTAAAGGTTAAAAAAGAGGGGTATGGGGGACCACCCCATAAAATATATATATATTTTTTTAATGCATGAGATGCTTTATTTAAATGCTTTTTTTAGATGGTATGGCATTAGATGCTTTGGCTGTCGATGGAATGACTATAAACCATCACTATCCTTCTTCCTTATCAATTAAATAGATGTATGATGGGTTGTTTGTGGCAATACATCAAGTGGTCATCAATGCTTTGTCATATCGCGCATGAGACCAAACAGTGAATCAGGCATAACCCTATACAATTTCATAGGAAGCCTGTCAGGTCCCGGGCGCCTCCCTGAATTCAGGCATAAGGCTGACTTTTTCAGGTCCCCAAGAGTAAAAACCTCTTCCAGGGATACTCTCTCCACGTCAGATAGCTTTTGAAGATGCACATTTTCACCTAAACCCAAACTCTCATTTGAGTAGAGAACCTTAAAATAGTTCTTAAAAACGTCATTTGTTTCTTTTGGATTAAACGTTATGGTGCCATCAGACTTAGAAATCTATGTGATTTCCCTGTCCACCTCTTGTTTCCGTAAGCAATGAGCTAACCATCGGTCACGCTTTTTCACCCTTTTCATAGTAGGCACACTTAATGCGGAACAGTGCATGTTCTTCTTTCTCAGACATTTTATTATTAAAATCACTTTTGAGCCTATGAAGCTCCCTAACATTCTCACTTTTTAGATTTTGCATCACTTCCTGCTGTAACATTTGAATCTGTAAATCCAATTTATTGGTCCTTATATCATGTTTCTTTTTTTCGACTTTTCGACATCCCAATCAGCAGGCCTCTCCTAGTGTGGCCTCCCAGACTGTTCTTGGACCCAACTTACTGGTGTGGTTCCCTTCAACCAAGTGATTTGCTTCACAAATAACCTTATCCACTGACTCATCCAACCTCCAAAAGCAAGGGGCTCATACTCCACATAGATCCCCTTGCTGTATTGAAACACAAGGCCATAGTCATCTCCACCGGAGCGTGCTCCGATAAGTGGATGGTTTTAATCATCCCTCCTGTGTAACCGGTCGTTGCATACCGGGCGATAGTAGCATATCAATCCGTGAATAAGTATTGTGGGCACTCTAAAAGAAACTGTAGTCCCTTGTAGAAGGATGTTCAAGTCGCCAAGTGTCAACTAGGTTGTGCTGCTTGATCAAGTCATGTAAGGCTATCGATTTGCTGCCCCTTTACCTTAAGGCGCTGTTAATGCTTCTGTCCATCAGAGGGTCCAACACTTCATTGAAGTCCCCTCTCAGTGTAACATTCACAATATTCTAATCCTGTAATGTCTGGGCAGTACATCTGAAAACTGAATCGTCATCCACTGTAGAAGTGTAGATGTCAAAACTTCAACAATAGTATTACCAATCTTCCCTCCCGGGCCATCTGGTGTTGTCAGGTCAGGTGTTTGGTGTCTCATTTCTATTTGACAGGAAAATTCCAAGTCCATTTCCTGGCTGTTCATGATTTCCTTGCTCAGGATTGAGTATTCTAAGTTGCTCCCAGCTGCACTGTGTTTGTTGGGAGTTCTGAAATTGAAAAGAGAGCACTCTGGCCAGAAAATGTGCTGGGAGGCATTTTGTGACAGATGGCGGCACCAGTAACCACATGCATGGCACACAAAGAGGCTCAGGTGGATGAGGTCTCCCCGTCTCCTCCTTCCTCGCCTGGCAGGGTAATTAATGTACCTATGGCATCACCTTTGACCTAGTGGATAGTTACTTAATCTGGAACAGTCCAGAACAGCCCAGATAAGGGGTGTATCAGACATTTCTACTCCCTTCAAATAGGCAGATACTCTTGAAAAATGAAAATAGGGAGTACAAATACTTGCAAAACAAAATGGGAAACTGACATTTAACTCCATGCCAGTACTCCCTACCCCAACGCCTAGCCCCTCACCCAAACCTGTCCCCAATCATTAGCTCTCTCACCCACAGTATATGCCTCCTACATGCCCCCCATACACTGTGCACATCTCACCCCCATTGTCCCATCCCCCCGGTCGCCAAATTGTGTGATCCTGAGAAAAAAATACCTTTTCTTTCAATGGCTTATTTTCTCTATACTGTATGTCAATTTTGGGAGCATCTGAAAGTGTTTCAGATGGTAGCATGCACTTTACCAAAAAGCCTCACAGTTGTGAATGATTCAATAGCCCTCATTATGACTGAGCCGGTCTGGAAATAAGTTCTAATGGCGCTACCAGCGGCCTACCAGCAACCCCCTAAAGAGGGCCTAAGAGTTGCTCCACAATTAGAATACAGAAGCAAGTTAGTAGGTGTGGCCATTTACATAGTGCTTCCGCAACCCATATTGCCTCTAGCTGCTGACCTCTACATGATTATGCAGACAAAAATTAAATGATTACTATTTTTACTCTTTTTACTAACCATTGAGTGGGACCCTGTCAGGTGCAGGAGCGTGTGCCCCGCCTTGTAACCCACAACAGCCTTTATTTCCCCACTTCTCCTGTGTGAGAGGCTGACTTTGTGGCACCACTTTATGTATACTTTATAGAGCACTACACAAACAGAATTGTCTTTTGGCTCACACATAAACAGCACCTCTAGTGGCCCATTTCCCTCTCCCTGGTAAATAGAGAAATAAATAATTACTATATTATATTGTTACACTTTTTAAGCTATGTCCAACACACCTTAGGTCGCACCCTTTGAAAAATCATGTTTTAAGACTCGCATGAGGTCACTTCCTTTCTGATCCGACATCAAGAACTGCATATTATGAGTATCACTGATTTACAGTATCTTCGGTGCTACACATTTGTTGATGCAATAGAATGTTGTCAATAATATACCATTGTGTATTTCTTTGTTGTAATACACACTTTTTATTTGGAAGAGCGGATGCAAGACATGCAGTCAGACGACACTTGCAATACTCCATTCTGCTTGAGCACGACAGAGAGGAAGTTCTTAATGCGGTCTGTAGTCCGCAGGCAGGTGTCGTGTCAGGTATCAGTATCTTGAACTAAAACATAGTTATCACAACAATGAGTTCTGCCTGATTGGTGGGCTTATGGACATGTTTCAGGAACCCCTTGGGTTGGGGCCGGACCATCTCAATGGAGATTTGGTCTGGTAATTCGAGTGGGCTTTCGCCCAGTTGAGTCTTTCTTCTGACATAAACACAGCCTCTGCGAGTGCTTTGGGTCATTCCTGGACGACTCATCCTTTGCACATGTCCTGTGGGAAATGGCATTGTCCATACAACAATAGGCATTGCATTAAAATTAAGGCTCCCAGTTTGACATTTTTACGGATTTTAACACATAAATGCAGGCGGAAATCAATTTGTTTCTTTTCTGTACTTATGTGTTAATGCCACATAAACATGGAAAAGCATGTCTTCCCATGCTGTCTGTAATGGATTCCTGGCTAAGCCAGCAAAGACAGGAAGCACGGAAAATGCAAAAAGCTGTGGTTTTCCTTGGCAGGTAGAGGATTGCTGGCCTGGTAAATACTACCTTGACACTTCTGTGATGTATGCACTGCCTTTCCAGTGTGCAGCCAATCTCCATGGCAGAACCGAAGATGCAGCACAGTAGTGATTGCATCTCAATATCATCACACATATTGCCTGCACACTCTGTACCTTAATACGATGAAAACCATGCATGGAATGTTCACCCTTACAAACGTCCTTCTGCAGGAATCCTGCTTGCTAGCACTCAAAAGATGTTTCTTTATTATGATAAATCCACAACTACCTACTTGCTATGTGGACAGTGCCCTTATGAAACAGTTTCTAATATTGTGTATATTCAGTTATTGGTAGCACTAAAGGTTTGATTTGGGAGCCAAACTGCTTGTACCCCGTGTGTTGTTTTTTAAAGTTGAATTCTGGTGTTTTTCTGCTTCAGAACATCCACTCAGTGGCAACACTGGAGATTTTGGGGCCACATACTATTTATGCACTTCGAAGCAGGAGGCATATGTCATGAAGCACCTTATAAAAATGTGTTTTTTATTATACAAATACATTGGAATTAGTATGAGTACTTTGGGATTAAGCCTCACTTCTAAGTGTTAGTGCAAATAGTTACCTTGAATAAATGTGGAAAAATAATAGCTTTAACTTTAAAGTGGAGAAATACAGATATGCATGACAAAACATGGATAGATACAGATGAAAATGTGGAAAAAATAAATACCATAAAACCGGGAGCCTTAATTATGTTTTATTTGAAAAAAGGCAGACTGCATAAACCCCTCAAAAACATCACTGGCCCTTCTTGTATATGCTGCCCCGTACGTGTATCTTCACAGTGTGTTTTGTATAAGGTATACTGTGGTAATGTTCTTTACACCTGAATACCATTTGGCTAAACCTTTCAAGGGCAACAAAAGTCCAATTTGTACAAAGGACACCCTCAAAGTCTTCCCAGTCTCTAGGAAGTCCTTAACGTGAGCAAACCACTTTTATTTGTTGATGTCATGGGCCATTGGGAAAATCCTGTGAACAAATAACAAGGCATGTCAGGTTTAGATGAATGTAACAACATGAATAGCATAACGCATTACTGTGTAAATGTGTGAGACAGAGGACAAAACTCACTGAGGATACATATCTGACAGAGACTACACTCTCTTTGTGTGCCTGAAACGGAGCCGGCCCAACCCATGCCTACTGTGTGCTACATCAACAGGAACCCTAACCTTGCATAAACCCAGTGTAAGCTAAGGGGCGAGTGGCCAACTTCCCATGAAAATGGCCACTTTGCACCAACTCTCCCATACCCCCTCACATCTTTTTAAATATTTGAGCCGATGCAGGGCTTTCTCTGACAACGGATGGAAAATGGCAGCAGAATAGATGAGGAGCATTTATATGCAGACCAAAGTGCTACCGACGAACGGCAGAGGAGCTAGCGAGGAAATGGCGACGGGCTGGCGAAGCAGTGGCATAGGATAAAAGACGTCGGAGATGGCTACAGCTTCTGTGCCAGCCAGGGCGAGCGAGCTGAGATCTGAAGAGGATGGGGGAGGCAGGTGGCGCACAGGAGAACACTGTGGTAACCAGCTGATTGAGAGCGCTTAGGGGAGCCACGGAGGTCTGTGGCAGTCGGCCAGCCATGCGCATGGAAAGGGAAAGAGGACTGGCAGCGAAAGCCGGCAGAGCAGTTTTCCAGAAGCAGTGGAAGGAGCTGGCCTGAGGACCTTTTTGAAGAATTGGATACCAACAGCAATGCAAATAGAATTTGAGAGGGCACAAGAAATACAGAGGGCACAAAGAGTGCAAAGGCGAAATGGGAGCACATTTGCACATACCAAGACCAGTGATTGGATGCTTCCTGAGTGCGTAAGATTGCATTGGCAACAAAAAAGAAACCTCCGGCAATGTGGAAGGGACATACGATATATTTTTCACCTGACTTTTCCAGGAAGACACTAGAAATACGAAAGAGGTTCCTAAACATGCGACCCATGATGAGAAAGTGGGATATAAGGTATGGACTGATAGAACCGGCCAGCATATTAGTCAGGAAAGATCACAAGAATAGTCACAGACCCATCTGAATTATGGTACCTCTTGCAAGATCTAGAAACGCAGGCGATGGACACCTCACGACCGCAGAGAGGAAAAACAAGGGGGAGAAGGGCGCCAACAGGAAGGGCATCAGAAGAAGAGAGGGTGTGCTGGTAAGAAACCAAGGAAGGCATCGCAAGTTGCTTAATGAAAAGCAGCAGGTGAGAGAGGGACCTTCCATGGACAGAGCATGGGAAAAATAAAGATCTCTCCTGAAGAACCAGAAATAGGAGACTAATCCACGAAAGCAGAATAATTAGAAAAGCCGAAGGCCTGCCCCGAGATGCCCAGAGTGACTATAGAATGAAGGGCAGGTTAGAAAGCCTATTATAGATAGGCGTAAGAATGATCCAGTGGAAAACCTCACAGCAAGGAATGATGGTGGGGGAAGGAATGTTGCGGCCACTGGATTGTTTTGTTACAGGTCTTCAGTTTGCAGGTTATTTATGTAAGTTGAAGAGTTCTGGAGGGAGCAGGTGACGGTGGAAAGTATAACATCACAGGCAGTAAGAGGGGGCTAGAAGACCATGCGGAAAGTCCCAGCTAACAAAATCACATACCAGGGTACAGATGAGTAAAGATCTAAGAGGGCTATCTTTAAATGCCAATGGTTTGAGGCACTGCATCAAGAGGAAGAACATACTGCACTATCTAGCCACCAAGAAAGCAGATATTGCACTTCTACAGGAAACGTATCTCAGCAAACTAGAAGCGGAGAAATTCCGCAGGGACTGGGTAGGAAAGGTATTTCATAGCAGCTTGGAGAAAGGGAAGAAGTCTCGGGTGGCGATTCTCATACGTAAAACTCTCCCAGTGAAGCTAAGCAAGGTGTGGACAGACACTGAGGGGAGGTATGTGGCAATAAAGGTCCATCTGGGTGGAGATCCGATAATTATTGGCCCGATTAAGGCACCTACAGCGAGCAAACAAGTATTCCTAGCAGAATTACATAAGTCATGAGCAGCAACTGAACGGAACCAAATACTGAGGGGGGGGGGTGGAATCTAGCAATGGACCCTTTTGTAGATACATCAGATGGACCCAATCATGGGAATAGGAAAGAAAAGGAAACCATGAAGCAAATGATGGTAGGCTACAGCGTATGCAACCCCTGCAAGCTGCTGAATCCATCTGACAGGGATTTCACTTTTACATTGTGTGTTCATGATATGGCATTTATAATGCGCCTGTACACAAGTGTTTCTAAGCATGACAAGACAAGGAGAGGGAAACATAGGGAGGACAAAACAACGATCTTACTAGGCCTTGTGTCAATCAGATCATGCAAGTGCAGGGAAGAGGGAGGAGAGAAGTGCCAATGGGGAGGGGAAGGGAAAAGTGCCGGTAACTCAAAAAGTGCAGCCAGCGAGTGGCTCATAAGTGCAGAGAGGGACTGTAGGGTTGCAGGTACAGACGCTTAAGTGCTGGGATAGCCCACAGGCAGTATGAGGGCAACTGGACATGCAGGAGCCTGGACCCGAGTTCAGAGGGTATCCAGGTGGCCAGTGCGCAGAGCAGTCAGGGACAGCATTAGGGGAGAGAAAGAGAGAAGGGGATGCGAAAAAGAAGGTCTCGAGTTGCTTCCGAAACCGTAGGTGGTCCTGCTCAAGTTTGAGAGGGGCAGGGAGGCTATTCCAGAGGGAGGCCCCAGCTGAGGAGAGAGATCTGCCCCCAACTCTCTGCTTGGAGAAGCATCTGACTGGAGAGCTTGAGAAGGAAGATTTTTGGGAAGAATAAGTTGGAGGTAGAATGGTCCGGATCTATGTGATCACTGCTCGGCGAAAATGTCGACTTTGAAATTGCTGACTACATTCAAGGCGACGCAATGATCACATAGTGTGTACCATGAATATATTAATAACACAGAGTTTGTGAAATTAAATATGGTAAATGAAAAAAAAGATACAGGGCCTATAGTGTTACATTTACTGTGTTTGTTTGAGCAGGAGCGAGGGGCAAGTTGTGTTTCTGAAGCCTACAGCATTCAGAAGGCAATGCCAGAAATTAACATACGCCGCACTGAAGGGAAAGGAAGATTCATTTTTTGTTTGGTGTGCCCACATGCATTAAAACCCATAATCGATAGCAAACGAAAATGAAACGTTTGAGAAAGAACAGTTAGGCGGAGGCGGCGAGGGAAATAATAAAGTCAAAGAAGAAAATGTGTTAGCTTCAAAAGAAAGGAGTAAACTAAACGGTTATTCTACCAGATGAAGGACTACAGAGTGCTGGTGAGGGAAAAAAACAAAAATGTAAGATGAAATACACTAGGCCTTATTAAAAGTAAGGCGGAGCAGGAAAAAATTGGTGTTAACGGAATTACCAATATTCCCACTCCTACATACTACGAGTATGACCCTGGTGTGGGAGATGTACACCCAGCACAATGCTGGAGGTAAAATCCTCCAAATTGCAACCAAAAAATCGACATCGGCGGAATTACCATGGTGGAATTACCACCGCAGTGATTCCACCAAAAAAGCCTCATAGAGTCCTATGAACGCACAGAAAATGTGGATTTCGATGGCCACTGCCACTGGTAATCTGGCGGCAATTCCACCAGATCAAGTGGCGTTACTGCCCAAATCGTAATGAGGCACACTGTTTTGTAAATAGGATATTATAATATTTTCTGTATAAAAAAAAGAAACATTCTCTTTTCTGTGCTAATTGATTCAAAACGTGCACATTAATAAAAGAAAGAAATATGTGGTATGGATTTTATAAAGGTAGTAACAATAAATAAATAATGAAGAAGGGGAGAGGAGTGGCTGCGAATATAGCCCAACTGTTTTGACCTGAAAGACGATGCAGCAGGAGTCGCAGTCGAAATGGAGTTGGTAAAATGTTATACCCAGTTATCGCAGTAATGAAGTCTACATTTTAGTACGATTCCAAGCGGTCCCAGGCCCCAGAAAGTCTGGTGGGTGATGAAAAGGGTCTTGAACTTAATCCTTGAAGCCACGGGGAGCCAGTGAAGAGATGTCACAGCTGGAGAGATACAATCCCTGGGCTTGAGGCCAAGGACAAGTCTTGCAGTACTGTTCTGGATACGTTGTAAAGGTCGAAGAGTAGAGGCAGGCAAATTTAGGAAGAGGCTATTGCAGTAGTCCAGCCTAGAGAGGACCAAAACACTTGAGTCAGTGAGCTTCTGGGGAAAGTGAGAAAAGGAAGAATACCTCTGAGGAGGTGCAGTTGACTTCTTAGAGACGTCAAAGATGTGAGTAGAGAAGGAGAGGGTGGTGTCGAAGAGGCGATTGAGCACAATGGCATGGTTGACTGTGTCAAAAGCAGAGGATAGATCGAGGAGAATGATGACAGAAGGACGATTAGAGTCAAGATTGGACAGCAGGCCTTCACGGGTGTTTCCGTGCTTCTGGCAGCTGTGAAGCCAGGCTGGTGGTCGTGGAGCCAACCAACAGATTCAGTATGCAGATTAATGTGGGAGATGGTCCGTTTTTCCATGAGTTTGCCCAGGAAAAGAGTGATGAGATCGGGCAATAGTTAGCCGCCGTGGTCAAAGTGTAAGAAAAGAAGTAATGGAACTATGTTCCCTGGTGGCCTGCCCCGCTCCCCACAAATCCCATCACCACACCCTCTGGAGAGGTAGAGCCTGCAGCAGTATTGGCTCCATTCAAATTTTGAAAAGTTCAGTCGAGTTGTTAGATGCCGCAGAGATGCATGCTTGGATGTAGTCTCTCTTCTTAGAGAGGACAGAGAGTCTGTACTGCCTTTGGAGCAGGCGACAGGTCAGTTTGTCAGGGGGTGCACCCGATGCCCTCTGCTCCCTCTCAGCCTCCCTACACTTGTGTTTAAAGGTGGCAAGGTCAGAATCGTACCAAGGGTTGCACTTAGATTTGGGCTTCAAGCGGATCCTTATGACAGGGGCAAGGACATCCGGAGTTTTAGAGATAGAGAGATGAAGGTTAGAGAGGGGTGTGTCAGGGTGTGAGTCAGCCAAAGGTGCAGTATGAGGAGAGAAAGTAGCGACAAAAGCCTCAACTGACACACTCTTCATGGGTTGGATGACCGAGAATTTAGATGGCAGTGCTGGAGTCGGATTGAGCTGAGGGGTAGAGAGAGAGAGGTGGGAGGAAAGGAGAAAGTGATCACTCCAAGAGAGAGGAGTGGTGAGAGGGCTAGATAAGGGGAGGTCTGAGGAGATCAAAACATCCAGGGTGTGCCCTGCAGAGGGAGTCGGGCCAGGGGGAAGAATAGAGAGAGAGAGAGAGAGAGAATAGCAGAGGTTGCGAAAGAGCCCCGAAGAAGGGCTAGTAGCATCCAGGAGGATGTTCAGGTCTCAGAAAAGGAGAACTGGAGAGGTAAAGGCAAGGAAGGAGGAGGAGAGGGCAGCCCCCTCAGAGAGGAAGAGGGTGACCTGGCCAGGTGGGCTGTAGATAGTGGCAACAGTGAGAGAGAGGTCAGGAGAGATAGAGAGCCTGCAGACCAGGAATTCAAAGGAGGAGTAATACTGCATCGGAATGATAGAAGCAGGGATAAACTCTGGTAAAATCAAGGCTATACCCCCCTCTGCGATTGTTGGTTTTGTATTTGGAGAGGATCTTGTAGCCATCAGGAAGGAGAGTGTCAAAACGTGTGACAGAGCTGGCCGTGAACAAAGTCTCTGTGAGACCCAGTACATCCTAATCAAGCTCTTCCAGGAGACGGCAGATGTCAGAGGAATATTTGACAGCTGAGAGTTGAGAGTAGCGATGTGGAGCAGGTTGCCACATTGAAAAACTTCCATGGAGGGTTACAGGCCAGAGGTACGCCCTGAGGAAGTGTTGCAGGTACCCGAGGATGAGTGGAGGAGGAAGGAAGAGAAGGCAGGGTAGTAAGAGAGGAAGAAAAAAGTGCCAGAGGGGTGGCAGAGGAAGGAGGCAACAGGGCGGCCAGAGAAGCAGCAGGGGGTGCGGAAGAGGTGGCTGAGGAAGGAGGCGGCAGAGGAGCCAGAGAGGGGTAAGACAGGATAGCAGGAGAGGAAAGGAGGTTGATAAGGCACGGGAAGCATCTATCAAAAAGGAGGAGATTGGCCTGAGGGACCTAGACCAAGACGGTGCCATTTAAGTAGACATTCATGATGGTTTTAGAGGAGTGGAAGGGGGCCAAGAGGGCCTCCCAGAAGGTGCCACCATTAATGGGAGCAGCAGAAAAACGAGAGAGAAAAGAGACCATATGGGGGGTCCATAGGCCTGGAGAGGGAACGACAAAGAGGATATCGGTAAGGATCTGTCTGGAGGAAGCACTGGTGTAAGTATCAGCGATAGGGAGGGCTGGGTTGGAGACTAGGATGTCCGTGACACAAGATCGCACATTGACTATTTTCTACTATCAACTTGCATGACCCCTCTGTGTGCAGGAAAGTAAAATCAGACCAGGGGGGCGTCTCAGACCATGAGGTGGTGATGACGTTAATGAACACTGCTTTGAAGAGGCCACACATAAGGAGATGAGGATGAACATTAGCATGATTAAACATCTGCAAGACAAGCAAACCCTTAGACAGGTGATGGAGGAATGCTTTCGTATGAATGAACGATCAGTGAACAAGGTGAGCAGTTTTTGGGCAGCAGGGAAAGCACATATTAGGGGGATACTGATGCAAAAAATGTGCAAGAACAAAGAAGGAAGATAGGGAGATGGAGGAGAATCTCGAGAAGGAGATAGGCCGGCTAACGCGCCTGCATGATAGAAATCCTTCAACAACCGCTCAGATGGTGCTAAGGAGGGCAACATATGAATTAAATGCACTCCTCACAAAACAAGCACAATATTCTTTGTTTCGGCTGATATCGACTCATTATGAACAAGGAGAGAAGGCAGGGCGTCTGTTAGCAGTTAATTGAGACAGGGAGAGGAACAAACAGCAATTACCCTTATCAGGGACTGAGAAACACATGAACATATGATAGACCCAGATGGAATAGGTAGAGCCTTTTGCAAATTCTACGAGAACACATGTATGGCAGAGGCCTCCTCAGACCAGAAGGAGGAAGATAGCTTTATGGATGCTAGAACCTTCCCAAAACTAGGGAACGAAGATGGAAGTATGTCGGTAGCCCCTTTTTCAATGGAGGAAGTAAAGAAAGCCATAAGAGAAATGTGTGCGACCAAGAGGCCAGGAGAAGATGGCTTTCCTATAGAGTTTTTTAAAGTGGGAGGTGATAAAGTAGCAGAAATGCTGGCATTGCTCTATAATGAAGCAGAAAAGGAAGGATCCCTGAACTCAGAGTTTAATAGAGCAATAATAACGATCCTACCTAAACCGGGGAGGGACCCCACGAGTCGGGGAAGCTACCGACCAATATCCCTAATCAATGTAGATATTAAGATTAGTTCTAGCAACAAGGTTACGGAAAGTGATTGCAAAACTAGTGCACAAAACACAAGTGGGATACATGCCTGTTCGTCTAGCCAGAGATAACCTGAGACTTAACTACATAGAATTCGGCAGGAAAGTGAGGGAAACGCGGGGGTAGCGCTTTCCCTAGATGCAGAGAAAGTGTTTAATAGGGTTGAGTGGGGATACTTATTTCAAACATTGGCAAGATTTGGCCTGGGAGAAGACTACATAAAAAAGTGACATTGTTGTACTCTCAACCTACGGCAAGAGGGAACGCAAGGGGGCATATTTCGGAGCAATTTCAGATTACAAGAGGGACGAGGCAAGGATGCCCACTACAACTGCTACTGTTCACGCTAGCATTGGAACCACTCTCTATGTCAATTCGGGAAAACAAAGGAATAACAGGGATAAGGACGCTAGTTGGGGAAGTGAAGGCCCTGCTCTATGCAGATGACATAATGTTAACATTGGGTAACCCTCGTTCAGCCATACCAGTACTAGTGGAGGCTGTAAGGCTTTCTCTGCTTTTTCTGGGTACAAGATCAACTGGGACAAGTGTGAAGTGATGCCGCTGAACACAAACACATCCAAAAATGATTTAGCGGACCAGAAGTTCAAATGGGTGGAAAAAAGCATGACATATTTGGGAATACATTTCAATATGGACTCAGCAGACACGGTCAAAGATAACACAGAAAGGGTATGGAGCAAAATGTGTCTGGCTATGACCAGATGGTCATCATTGAACTTGTCTATATGGGGAAGGGCACAAATTGTCAAAATGGTGATCATAGTGCGACTAAATTATATATTCAATATGTTACTAATGAGGAAGATCCTAGGAGGAATACCAGATTGTGTGGGGAAGTTTGAAGACCAAGGCTTAAAGTAGAGACACTATGTGCCTCTGCTGGGGCAGGTGGCCTTAGCCCAATGCAGAGCTGTGTTACCTGGTGCAGCAGCTATCTCAGGTGACAGCATCCTTTTGGGATGCGGGGAATGAGCAAGACTGGGTTAGGCTGGCGCAAAGTCTAGGGCATGAAAGATGAGCTGCAATGACATGTAGTGTAAATGGTGAGAATAAAACATGTCCGATTCTGAGGGCTACTGTGAAAGCACAGGAAAGAGCTCGCTCATTAGTTGAGGTTGACAGTTACTGGCAAAAAGAAGCCCCACTCTGGAACAATAGAGTCATAAAAATAGGAGGGCGGTGCGTAAAATGGGCAGACTGGGAAGCCAAAGGGATATGTCAAGTCAAAGCTATACTAGATGAGGGAAAGTCACCTACTTATAATGCACCTGTGACCAGACACAATGTAAGCCCCTGTGATGGGCGGTGGCATATGCAGCGGAGGCACTGCATCACCAGAGTGCAGAAGTACTGCTTGCAAATTCCTAGAAGCTCTCCAGTAGCGAAGGTCATACACAACTGGGAAGGAGAGAAAGCATGAATAGGGACACTCAGAGGATGCTCAACACACAGCTGGGGCAGGAAGCCATAGACAGCATTATGGAGAACTACCCAAAAGGGACTGGAGAGATGAGACTTAAGCTGATACAGTTTAAAATGTTACAAGGATGCTACAGGACTCCCAGGAAGATGCATACTATAGGTATCAAACAACACGCTGTGTGCTGCTGCAGGTTCAGTGCACCAGAGGCTGGTCCCCTACACATAGTATGGGCTTGCACTAAGTTACAGTGCTATTGGGCAGATGTGCAGAGCCAAGTACAGATGACTTTGGGAAGGGAGGTAGCATTAAGCACTGAGCTTTGCCTACTGCATGACATGTTGAAGGTGAGTGCCTTATAAACCAAGAGGTGCAGTGGCTCAACACTGCCTTAATGGTGGCTAAGCAAGGGATATTAAGACTGTGGGACACGGACAAGGTACCCCCAGTGAAAACATGGGAGTTGGATTTACAACAGGTGGTGGCCTACGAAAGGCTGATATATAGAGCACAAGATAGGGAGGAAGTGTTTCTGCAAACGTGGGGTAAATATATAAGCCCAGGGGTAGCATAGCTGGGACTCACTACACACCACAAGCAGAGTGTTGAGATGCGAAAGCAGTACAGGAGTAGCCTCGTTCTAATTCCAACTGTACAGCTGCGTATGTGATTAAAAAGTATAACGTAAAGGATATATTTCATAATCACGGCCCTCAGATCCAAGAAACCCTGTTACTATAATGTAGAAACTCATATGCTCCCAGTTTGATCTTGCATATAGTTTTACTGTTGCAGTTATGCTATGTATGTGTGCTGGTTCATCTTCTGTCTTGAAAGCGAATCATCATATCCTGTTGGCCTGTTTTGTTTTATTTTATTAATATGTGTACCTCGAGCCGAACCCAGTCGGGGAGGAAGCACAATGAATTGCTTTAATACATATGCACACAGCATATAGAAGAATGCAATGAGGGACAGCCAGGAACCTGATGATGACAGATGATACAGGTGTAATTGAAGAAGGTAATGAAGGCTGTAATGATGTATCATTGCTACTATTATTATGTGTATGGTGGTAAGCTAATGGATGGTGTAATTACTTTTTCTGTTTTATTGAAAATATTCAATAAAAATGACAATGGAAAAAATAAACAAATAAATAAAATAAATAAATAAACCATGTTAGTCCATATCTGCACTTCCCCTATCTGACCTGAATCAGAGATGGTCCACACATGCATACTGTGCTGTACAAAAACAGGAATCCCTCACTTTGAACAAAACACATTGTAAGTGCATGTATGTTATGTTATGTTACGTTATATTATGTTATATATCGCTTGTTTGGGCCTTCTATCATTGGTATGGCCTCGAAGCGCTGTGGGGTTGAACGCCCTTCCAATGACCGTAGTCAGAGATGTAAGAGGTGAAGAAAGGATTTCTAAAATGCATGTGTGCATTTCTAGCCCTCACAAAGGTGGGTTTAGAGTGGCTTGGTCCCTATCAGCAACACGTAGTGGGATAATCAAAAGGGTCAGATTATTTGAAGGCCTATCAGCAATGTAATAGAACAAAACAACAGCGAGATTCAACAATGCAAAGCCGACCAGGAGCACTGTGGGAAGAAAAAGCAATGTAATGGAACAAAATAACAGCGAGGTTGAACAATGGGAACCCAGCCAGAAGCACTGTGGGAAGAAAAAGCAATGTAGTGTTAGAAAACAACAGTGAGATTCAACAATCAGAATCGGCGAGGACGGGAAGTGGGAGGAGGGGAAGTGTAGCTGGGTCTCTGTGCAGGGGAGCGCTGTGGGAACGCTGGAGACCCTTCTGGAATGGACAAAGATCTAAAAATACTGTGATAACCTGGGAGGGGCGGCTAGGCCCTGAGGTGGGTCCAGGAGGCTGCCGGGCAGCAAAATGCTGAGATTTACCATGCCATCACCAAGTCTTTTTGGTGCTCTGGGGCTCATGACCTGGAACCCCAATCAGAATCGGCGAGGGAGTGCAGTGGGAGGGGGGAAGTGGGGCTGGGTCTTCGTGCAACTGAGTGCTGTGAGGGCACTGGAGGCACTTGTGGGATAAACAAAGGGCCAACAATTTTGGGATTACCTGGCAAGAGCTGCTAGGCCTGAAGGTAGACCCTGGACCCCGGGCTGGAAAAGGCTGAGATTTACCATGCCATCACTGAGTCTTTTTGGTGCTCTGGGTCTCGTGACCTGGAACACCAATCTGAATCGGCGAGTGAGTGCAGTGGGAGGTAGGGCTGGTTCCTCATGCAGGGGAGCACTGTGGGTGTGTTGGAGGAGCTTGTGCAATGGACATTTGTCAAAAAATGCCAGGATTACCTGGCAAGGTCTGCTAGGCCCTGAGGTGAGTCCTGGAGACTGCCGGGCAGGAAATGGATGGGATTTTGCATGCCATTGCCGAGTCTTTTTGGTGTTTTGGGTCTCGTGACCTGGAGCACCAATCAGAATCGGCGAGGGTGTGCAGTGGCAGGGGGGAGGTGTGGCTGGGTCTCCATGCAGGGGGCGCTACCTGGGCGCTGGAGGTGCTTGTGGAATGGACAAAGGTTAAAAAATGCAGCAATAACCTAGCAAGGGCTGCTAGGCCCTGAGGTGGGTCCTTGAGGCTGCCGGGTAGGAAAAAGATGAGATTTTGTATGCCGTCACTAAGTCTTTTTGGCGCTCCGGGTCTCGTGATGCTCCAATAGGAGCCGATAGGAGCCAATAAAGCGAAATCCGAGTGTGATATGGTCCCAAGATTTTAGTCCAAGGTTCAAGATTTTAACCCAAGGATTTTACTTGCTGCCTTATTCTACTTGATCTGAAACTGATGAGTAAGATGTTTACGTAGACCAGAAGGCTATTACAATAGTCCGGGCAGGATAGGAGCACTGCAAAAATTACTTGAAGTTTCTGGGGCATATTCAAGGAAGAGTATAATGTAAACATGTCAATAGCAGATTAAAAACACCTGGTAAACATGGTATTTTTCTTTTGTGTTCATTTGGAAAACGTAGAGGTTCCCAAACTAAAATAGGAAAGAGCACCTTACTCCTCGGGTATCCCAGTATCTATCAGAAGTGGTACACAAAAGGTTTTGTAAGAGCAAATTCTCGATTAGAAAACCATCTAGTTTCTTACTGTTTTAGTGAAAAATGAGAACAAGTGTCTTCAAAAAAATTTTAAAAAGAAATTTACCCACTTTCGTCTACATCTAGATATTTCTCTGGAGACACTGCAGCAAACAAATTACCTGCCACTTCTGTTTGAAGCACTCTTTACATATGCTATTACAAAAATATGTGGGTAATCAGTGAGCACTTGATTTCATTGCAATGTGATGCTGTCATTGCATCAGTGCTCGGATCGTGTACATCATGTAGGCATGATGACGTTGTATTAAGTTGTGAAATTGAAAATTAACAAAGTCAGAAAGTAAATACACATTCATTTGTAGAGGAGCAGTTTCATGCCTCTGCAGGAAGTCCCGCCCCTCCTTCTTGCATGTTGGAAGCCTGAGATTGTGCCATCCTTGACCCCAGCAGTTGTGACCATACCACAGCGAAAATTCGAGAGAAGATACCCATTGAGAAAACCCTGTCAAATGTATTCCCAAAGAGACGATAATCTAAGGGAGGAACTCCCTGAAGGAATATGAGAACGAGTGAAAGAGGAGCTGGTGATGTCATTAGAGACAAGCGTGACACCCTGAGATACTGGCTGAAAAGAATGCAAGGAGCTTATAGAAACTAGTGACGAACTTAAGAATCGAGTAAACTTTCATATGCGAAAAGAAGATTGTACATGTGTGACGCACTGCAGAAAATGCAAGCAGTTCAACGACTGTACAGATGCAGCAACGCAAGTAGATTAAGTAATCTTAGAAGCTGGCTATTTGTAGTGAATAGACTGCAGGCAAAGCCGCCATTGCATAGTAACTGGACATCAGTGTAACAAATTTTAGTAAGCCCGGACCCATGGAGAGGAAAGGCTGAGAACTGTGTCGCAGCATGAATAAGCTGAGATCGTGGATACGAATGGTGAGGCTGTTTGGCCTGGTGTCAAAGCTGAGGCAGCAAGGCTGGTTATCTATTCTCAAAGGCAGTGAACGTGAGAAGCTGAATCATCCCTTGTTAAGGTGCGAAGAAAGATCACCAAGCGTGCCAAGTTTTATTGATTTAAGACATTTAAATGATTCAAAATGGAGCAAATCGTGGTCTCCTGTCACGTGATCCAAGGATGGAAATATAGTTGAGCTTGGCGTCCTAGAACTGCGATAGTGCGTGCTAGCACTCCCTTGTATTCTCAGAGACAAGAATACTTTGCAAGGCCAACTTCAAAGACAATCTTCATGGCAGAAGGCATGGGCGATGAGAGATGTTGGGCTAATTGGGTGGGGAGGTAAAGTGAAGTACACCTTCTGGCACCTGGGTCTGAGCTTACGTGCTGCTAAGTGAACTGAATGTTCCAGACATGGCACGAGCATGCCAACCAATTATAGAGGGCCATATAACGAAGGGCCTTATAGTTTGAGAGCCAATTATATACTGTGTACTTAATTGTGTTGAAGATTACATGTTTTAGAGGTAGGCATACGTTGTCCACCTGACAGTAGATATACAATCACAATCCAGTATAGAAAGTATGCTTAGATGTTCCACTTGAGCCTATCACAACTCCTCGTAGGTTTTTATCATTTGCCACGTAGTATGACGTCACGTCTGATGTATTCTTTATGTAAAAGATAGGTTTTATGTGAAATGTTTGAGAGCACGAGCGAACATCCGTTGATGTCCGTTGTAACTCCCTGTTTTAGACAGTTCATATTAAAACAGTAAACTTTGCCACCTTCCTGAGTTGGTTTGATTATTTGGTGTCAGAGTTATTCTGCATCCCCATCCATTGCATGCACGATACCCAAAGGGCCCCACGTTCACTTTGAAATTTAACGCAGGCATTAAGAACCACCTGCCGTGCCATCTGTAATAATGGTTACATAGAGTACAGTTTAAGATGAAATCGTTCAACAGTGATAAATGATATGGTAAAGAAATACTTTTATTTCCGTAAATCCAATGAGAAATTTAATTAACATGTAATGTGTACATTATATACAATGTATAAGACATCCAGTGATCAGTTGTAAATCAAATGATCACTGGCTCAGTGTGCGTTAGCTGTAATCTTGTCATCAATCATCATATTAGGTATATCTGCGTTGTAGTCCGGCTTGGACTGGCCCATAGGGCAATAGGCCCAGGACCAAACCAAAAATGCAAAATGCTGGTGTGGGCCAGTTTTTGTGGTCAAAATCGGCCACATTTCTGGCCATTGTGGGACAGTTTAATGAGTTACTCACTATGCGGCTAATAGTTTTGACCAGTGTTGCTAAATAAAGTATCTTTAAAATGCACAATTTGCATCACATTTTATCAAAAAAATCCCCCTTCGGTACTATTCAAACAGTGTCACACAAGGAATGGTGGGACACTTTTTCATTGGTGCCCAAAACACTTTTATGGCCCAGTCCGACCCTGGTTGAAGTCCAACTTTTTTCATATGACATTCAACGTCTAAAGTGTGCAAAACACTATCTTATAAATTAAAATCAGGGATGTTGCTAATGCACCTCCAATATGCTCTGTATAATGGTGGGGTGTCTCTATATATCAACCAAATAGTCACATTACAAATGACATATTCATTACAAAGATATGCAGGTCTGTCAGAATTTTAAGAAACAATAATTAATAGCAATTTTGAGAATCAACAAAAACACAATTGCAACATATGTAAACAAGCATTGGCACTGCCAATGTACCATCTTGTTGTAGGTCAGCTCTTATAGTAAAAGGTCTGTGGTTATAATCCACATGTTCTAGTGAAAAAAGACCTCATGTGTTAAGGATGTAGACTGCATGTTTTGGTGGCAGCAGCTATGTGGTGTGTGAAGGAAAGGTGGGGGTCAATGATGAAGCAAAAGGATTTGACCGGTGTGCAGAAGGATATATGTGAGTTATATGTGGTGAGCTCAGATAAGGAGGGCAGATAAGGAGGTATCACATTTTGGAAGGTTTGAGCTTGAAAAAGTGGGCGGCCATCCAGGTGGTGATGGTGGAGAGACAGAATTAGGATTTGTGGAGGGGGATGAGATTTGGAGGTATAATTATGTTATCTGCATATTGATGGAAATTGACATTGTGTTTACAAAGGGATTGAACCTGGGAGTGGAGACAGGCAGGAGTCTTGCAGAAACCCGTAGTTGACTGAAGTGGTGTCGGATCGTCAATGTGGCATGGAGACAAAGTGTGTCGTGACAGTAAGGAAGGTGGTGAACCAGTGCCTGCGAGTTTCATCCTGTGGGATAGGATGTTGAATAGAATGGTATGGTCGATGGTGTGGAAGGCTGAAGGGAGGTCTAGGAGTGTGGATAGTACTTTGTACCTTTGTCTATGATGAAGCTGTGGAGGCCATCGAGAATGTGAAGTGTGGCGGTCTCAGTACCGTGTCCAAGTCGAAAGCAAGATTGGAAGGAGGCGAGTAGGTTATTTGTGATGATGTGTTGTTGGGTAGTGATGAAGCATTCCATAGTTTTGGTGAGGTATGGCAGTATAGTGGTGGGGCTGTAATGTCTGGGGTGTATGGAGTAAAGAGATGTTTTTTTGAGGAGTTGTCTTACCCTACTAAAGGTCGCAAATGAGTACCCTTTTTGTTAGACATTTAAAAGGCATCTTATCTTTCACGGCGCACATTGTGTAGTTGTGAGGTAATTGTTCAGGGTCTACCGCACAGTCCTTTATTCTTGTGGTAGCGAGTTGGTAGGTACCATCATTTTTCTCTAAGAATTCACAAAGCTATTTTCATATTTTCAGGTCAGCTGTAAATTATTTGTTAAGCATGCTAGTATATCACACAGAAACAAAAATCACAATGTGTGGTCTATCTGTCTGGGAAGCTTCGACCTGCTCTCGCAGAGGTGTGTACACTTATGTTAGGCTTTCATATGAGTAAAGCATGTGAATCTAAGGCAGATATACAACTAAACTGTAGATTGCAACACCGAGGACTTGATTGTCCAAATATCTCTGTTTGTGGTTTCTTGATTCTCAGAAAACAGGATAAGGTACAGACAGTTTCTCTCGGAAAGTGAGAGCATGCTGATTGATCGAGTGCTTCATTAAATACCTCCATTGGCGCTTTTACAAAGCAACAGGGGGCTTGTCTGTAGAACATACAAATATTAACAAAGGAAAACTACGCACATAGTAAACTTGTGTTTTTCCCACCCGGTGTGTGAAAATGTTTTTGTAAAGCCAGTGGTGCCCGAAAGAAGGACTTTGAACTGTCGCGTGATTTTGAGAGGCTGAGATAGGGAAAGTGAGGCAGCCTTAATATTCCGGTCTCCAACAAAACATGATCCATCCTTGACAGTGTGTAGATAATACTCACTTAGCCCAGTGGAGATCAGCAGAATCAGCAAAGCGATCAGCAAGAATGGGCTGATTCTTCCAGGCAGGTAAGTGTATGAACCTTGTACCACCACCAGAAAGCGCAACCAATCTACATTCAGCCCAGTGGAGATCAGAGCATCCGTGCACTGTGCAGTGTGATGTTTTGGGGATACTTGTCTGATGTTTACAACCAGCTCCTGGCTCTCTCTGTCAATCAGATGAAAATAACCAAAAAAGGATAATGTACTTGGCCTACCTCTCCCTGAAGATCAGCCGACCACATCCTTCTCACCGTTCACCCTCCCCCATGTGCCTCCTCCCGTTTCCGCTCCTTTCAGCTCCTAGCCCCCCTCCACTGGAACTCCTTACCTCTCTCAATCCGCTCTATACCTACCTTTTCCTCCTTTCGCACTTCCCTGAAATCTCTCCTTCCCCATTCCCCGCCTTGAAACCTTCCCCACCTCTCATCCTCTCCCCTTCCCTCGAATCTTCCCTATGATCCTCTCCTCCCTCCCACCCTCCCCTTATCCTCCCTCACTTCACCCTTATATCCCTTCTGTTTCTCCCCTCCTCCTTCCCTTCCTCTCCTCTCCCCTTGCCCCTCACAGATTAATTGTTCTACTTACTGTTTTTATTGGTTCGATTCATTGTAAATTGCCTCTTCTGTTATAATGTTCTAATGTTCTATGTATTCCATTGTTATAATGTAAAGCGCTTTGGATGAAAGCGCTATATAAACATAATAAATACAAATACAAATACATCTTCTTGCGTTCAGACAGTCTTTCTGGCACTTTGAGCAACTGTAGAAAAGTGTTGGTAAAAGGATGGCCTGACAGAGGCCAATTTCAGGTTACACTTATATTGAACATATTTGAACTCAATATTCCAGTTTGTATAATTTAGGATTCTGGCAATCATGGTGGTTCCTTGGTATTTCCCCATTACAAAGACAGGGGATCAGGGGTATTTGCGCTCTGAACTATACAATGAGGAGGTAATTCCATCTGGCAGGGAGCGACGGGGTGAAAGCTCAAGCTTTTTTATTTGTATTAATATAAAATAATGCGAGTAATTTGGTTTCTCAAAGGGAGGTCTCCTAATCAAACCACCCTTTCAAAATGATCCATGCCAAATGTATAATGTACACCTGTCTACTGACATAACAGCACCACCTGTGGTACACAGGAGGATTAAAGGTCAACTGTCCATCCCTGACAGCTGCTGGGACGCAAAGCCACTGCAGGCAGAGGTAACCATTTAACATGTGCCCTTCTGATCTAAATTATAATAATTGTCTGCCTTAATCACTTTGGTGGCAGGTACCTCTCCAAATATCAGCCTTGCCAGTTTGTGGCATGGTGACTGATAAAGAGCACACCATTATGAAGTCACATCTATTTGGTGTAAAACCAGTGTCAACTTTGTAAGCAGGGCTAAACCATGACAAGACTAATGTTTATTGGTGTCTAGGAGGAATGTCTGCACAGCTGCCACCTGACCAATAGCCAGGATGCTGCCTCCTTTGATTCTCCCATAGGGAGGGACACCCCTTCTCCTAAGGCATATAAACCTCACCCAGGAGGTCTCCTTGGAATGATGCTCCAGAGGCAGCACTGCAATAATAAAGCCAGTCTCACAGCAGGGTGATGATCACTGGAATGCCTTTAAAGCCATCAGGTATGGGGTGGGGTGGGTTTAGAGTAGCCAAAGAGGAATGGTGTGTCTAGAGAACGATCATAAGGCAAACAGCACCTATTACAACAATAGGTATTGGATCCTTTTCAGCAGACTTGCTTTCAACACATTTCCTGTGGTATTTTACCTATAAAAGGAAAGTGTTGCCCCTCATTCTCTGGTTCATCTTTGAACCAAGAAGGATACACTGGACCTCTTTTGGCTCTGTTGGAAGTACTGGCTACTTGAAAGTCCTATGCCAGGGAGGTGAAGACAGAAGGGATCCAAGACTGAGACAAGCTAAACCCGCTAACCATCCTCAGGGAACAGCAGGTGTGACTGCTGTTGGACCAAGGCCTTACTGTTGCTACATTGGTACCAGGACCCTGTCACTGGAGGTGAGGTCTGTGTCAAGCTCCCGGGAGTGGGAGTGCAACAGAAGGCCTCACCTTATCATAGATCCCCTGGATTGGGACTCCCCAGCAACCACATAACCAAGGAGGTTGTCAATGCTGCTGAAAAACACTGGGTCTTGGAGCCTGCCATGCTGCTCCTCAACCCAACGCTGAAAGCACCCAGACTCCCAGTTTGACACTGGAAAGTCTGGCTCGAAAATGTTCAGCTCAAAGGTAACGATAATGTCCCTGTGGTCAACATTTTGAGCTATAGTAACGTTGTAGCCACTTTCTTTGCCTTCTTCTTACAAGACATTTTCATGAACATTGATATTATGCATGTTAGGCGTCTATGCTTAGTTCTATTCTATAACAGTTCATATTTTCTGTGTTTCTTTACAGGGAAGGGGGGGATGCTTGTTTAATTTTAGTTAGTTATTTTCATCTTTGTTTAGTTAAAATTCTCAATTTTTTGTATAGAACATTGATTGGACATTCTTATATTTTGGATTCTTTGTACTATTGATGTTTGGGTTACTACTTTCGTCAGCCTCACCCCTCCTGAAGATAAAGCCTGCCCTCGGCCTGCACTACCACACAAGGTGAAGGAGGTAAACCTTTTGGGCTCTGCCTGTTTCACATTTATGATTCGGATCACTGCTGGTTTAGTCGTTGTGTGGGCTGAGTAGGTGATTAAACCTCTGCTCACTCCTGTACGCCTGAATAGCAGTCGCCATTTTGTCACATGGGGTCCCAGGGATGACGCAAAGCAATTCCTCTACAAATGTCTTCATGCTGCCCTTCATAGAGCTTTCAGCCATGCTACTTATAAGAAGTTTGTAAATGTTGTTACGTCTTCATCTCAACACATTTATTTCGGACAACCTTTAGTTACATAGACTGATTTCCATTTCCAACTGTGCAACTGTGGGTGGTAACTTCAACAACTCTAGTCTAGTCTCTTCCTCTGTAATGCACCGACCCTCTCCTTTAAGGAGCCAACACTGGCACTTATGAGCTTCGAGTCCATCGAAGCTAATCCTTCACTCATTCTTTGCTGTGTCCTTTGCATTTAGAGTCCTAGAGCCTCATCATGCACCACAAAGGCAGCAGCACCTGCAACACACCCTTTACACAAAATTAAGGTTGCTCTTTGTCTTCCCACCCTTGGCCATCTCCTGTACCTGTCTATACTAAATCAGTGCCCGCTCTTGCCAATTCAAGGGCACATGCAGCAGTTCACAAAGAAAGAAACACACATTGAGTATTGGCACTCCAGAATAGAAGCAAAACAACCGAGGGTCAGCTTTCACTTAGTAGATATGATATGATAGGTTATTTATAATGCGCTTACAACCCAGATGTTTCTAAGCGCAGACCCGGGGATCGAACCTGTGTTGCTCCGTGACATTTTTCTTCCAAGGCGAGCACGTTGCTCCTGAGCTATCCTCCAAAGACTATGATGGTGCACAGGAACTCACAATCAGGCCAGCAAGGCCAGTGGGCCAGGGGTCACTGAGCACCGTGCTCAGGATCTACAACTGAAGAATGCTGACAGACCAGCTTTGGTCTGATGAGGGGGGAGCTACACGTTTGACAGCTCCAAGCTGCGCAGCCACTCAGAAAGGTATTATCGCAGTTGCTGAGTTCATACATGGAGGCAGCGGAGTCAGCTGTCCAAGTGGCTTGCTCTGATTGGCGCCTCTTCCTCTCCGTTATCTAAGCACATATCTGTGAACCTTTCACTGGTCACACGGTTTTACTAAGTACCCTTTGTGGGGTCACTGTGGAGATGTACTTGGGGATCATTTCTGATGTATTCTTTCGGAAATCTCATATACTTGCATGATATGCTCTAGAATATAATGCCATTGAAGCATGACTGCCTGCCCCAAAGGTATGACAAGTGTCAGTCAACTAATTTAGTGGTACGAAGCCGAAGGCAAAGGGCCTCTAACAAGGGGGTGGGTAACCTTATACCGGGGAAAAAGGGAAGCATCAACTGTGGCTTCCTGTGACTGAGTATGTCCACGTCTCACTGCCCAGTTCCCAGTGCCAGTAGATACATATCACAAAGGAAAGCTTGGATGTCACTTTTATAGGCGGTTAAAGCCTCCATTCCAAGCTTGCGGATTGGCTAGTGATCTGGAAGCCTTTTGAAGAACAAAGAAGAAGCATGTAATACTGGCTTCTATTGATGGTTAGGATGGTGTTAAGAGTCTGCATTTTTCACTTTCAGATGTTCTTAAGAGAAGACAAAATGATCTAATTAAGTCTTGGTAGGCTGTGGGGTGGAACTCCTGGTCATTAGGTGCCTGAACGTCAGACTTAATGTCCTGAGTGAAGCGCAAGCATTAAGTAGGGTTTCTGGCACCTAATTCTGAAGGAATTCCAACAAAGCCTACTCTACCAGGGGTGCTAAGGCTTTTAGTACCCGTGTGGGTGAGATCCAAGCTACAAAATGATAAAAGTGAAGGGGCACAGCAGCCCAGCAGCGTCAAAACTCCTCTGTATGGCCATGGCAACATGACTACGCTGTTGGACATGACGTTAGCTTGGTGTGTAATGGCGTTGATGGAAGTGCGGCTGATGAGGCTCGGCTCCAGAGGAACAAGTAGAGGTGAGGTAGGTGCGGTGTCGGGTGACACTGGGGTACGCAATGCAGGGAGGATGGGAGAACGGAATGGCACCCAGGAGGCTTCCAGTTGGCTTAGCCGGCATGGAAGAGAATTCCAAAAAATACTGTGTGGTAGTGCCCTGAAATTTCTCAGAATCATCATTCCTGATTGGCTAAGTAAATCGGGAAGTTCAAAAAAAGAGTGCCAATTAAGTATTAAAGATTTCCCCTTGGAAAAGTCGAAGGCTGTATGTTGGGGAAGGGTCATTATACCAAGCGATAATGAGCCCTCCTCATGTCTATACATGGGGAAAGAAATGAGCACACACACACATAACTTGTAATGTTAAATTAGTGAACATTGTGTACTTCATTGTTGTTTGTTAGTGTGGCAAATTGAACTGCAGGTTCTCCTCTCTGCCCTTTCACAGCTGCAGATAACTGATTATGTGCTGCTTCTCAAACTCAAGTTTGGAACAAGTTCTATACCACAGAATACACACTCCATTAGGAACATTCCAAGAGAGGAATTCTATAATGAAATCCATGTGCTAATTAAGCCTGAGTGCCTGGAATTCGTGGGAATATGCTGTCTGGAAGCCCGACTTAACCTCCTGGGTGAATTAAGGTAATTAGGGAGGGCATCAGGCACCTAATGCCTGGGAATTCCTGTGCCCCAGATTCTAAGACCTTTACAGCCCAGGGAACCCAGTCAGACTCCTCCCACCGCAAAAAAGGCAGTGCATGTTCTGTGGCATCCTCACAGCACAGCAACACAGGAAGCCAAAGGTGTGGGGGCTCAGGCCAGGCTCACCGAATAAGGTAAGGAGGGATAGAGTGGTTGGAAGGGAGATGCAGCATCCAGCGGCAAATGGGGAAAGGAGGGGTGGACCAGCAGAGCACCCTGGAGCCTGGCACTTTTCAGATTCCGAGCAAATAGGGGTAATAGTAACTGGAATTTGCATCCATAATCCTGGTTGGCTGGGACATTCAGAATGTTTTGTTTCAGAGTGCTAATAGAATGTTGTTTTTTGAAGTGGTGTCAGTTTGCAGGGAACTTTCCAGCGGGCTCGCTGTGTGAGGCAACGGAGCGCGGTGTGCACCAATAAACCCGTTCAATACGGATAAGGGTCCGTTTTTCATTCTCTATAATTTTCCCTGTCTTCTTTTAGTGAAAGCGGTTAGAATATTCTGAGAGGGAGAGGGAGAGAGGGCACAGCAAAATGTTACGTCTCAAGATCACATGTTGATTGGAAAATAGCATCCCAAGACCACAAGTTGTGTCTGCTCTGCAGATTAACATAAATTCATGAATTCCTAAAATGTAGCTTCTGAATTTGTGGGCACCAAACCAAAAACCCGTTCCCTGTGAAAAGATCTTTTCACTGAAAGATCGCTTTAGAAAGACCACTCTGTGACCGCACCGATTTATAATGGGTGAATATTTTTTTTTTTTAAACTGCATTTTAAAGGTCTCAAGAGAAAAAGACCTTTACAGTGCTGTTTTTATGATAAAAAGAAAATTGGTCATTGTAAATCGGTCCTTTTCTCTAGAACCCAAAAACCTTACAAAAAATCGACTTACCTTTATTTTACAACAATGGTTATCTTACATAATATGCTACTTTCTAATCGACCGTTGGACAGTTAAGCAGTGACATGCACTGTTTAATTCATAAGGTTATTTCTTTGATTAGTTTGTTTCTAGGGAGTGAAAGTTGCCTGCACATGGTCATTGATAGCCACAGGAAATGTAAAAGATGAACAACTTGCTGGACTGGCTTCTATACACCCAATGAAACAAATCAATTTCCAGGTCAAAGGCCAGACAGAATTTGCCGAGAATGACAGGCCTCATTGCAGTCTCGTTGGTAATACTAACACAGTATCTGCAAAATATCGCCAGCTTCAGCACCCACCATATTACAGGCCTGCCGGTATATGCCTCTTGCTGTGTTCCCAGCCGATGCCACCATTTCACAAAATGCATTGCATCATTGAAAGTCATGCAGTTTTGGATGTAAAAATTGGAAAACGTCTGCTGAAGTTTTAAACGTTTTTTTCTAGTATTGACGGCATGATGTCGCTTCATGGCAACATTGGAACGGGGTGAAATGGTGAGCACCTATAATGCCCACCTTTTCACCACCTTTCCACTGTAATGCATACAAGTGTCACAATTGACCATTCAGTGCATTCAAGAAAATGTACAGTAGTGGTCTCAACCACTACTCAACACAGTACATTGCTTAAAAGTGAGGGTGTAAATGGGTAGAAAATAATTGGTGGTATTTCAGGACATCCACTACGGTTAGCAGTGGTAGAGTGGTATTGCTGAAACGGATCAGATTTTACGGATTAACACCAGCGGTAATGGTAGATTTGCGCTGGTAGTAATGGTAATTACCACCAGTGAAAATCTGTCAAATAAATCTGCCCGACCTGCAAATGGCCTTAAATCGCCAATTATGGAGGTCGGTTTAACAATGTGCTTTAGACACATCTGCTGTCTTCCTGAAAGTACTGTGGCTGCTTTTACAAAATTCAGAGGGGTGTTCTGTAGTGAAACACCCTGGGAGCTTAGAGCAATATCAGCTTGCTTCACTATGTGCAGAGTTTAAACAATAACAAAATGGACGCTCAGAAGCATAAATACATGTCAGGGGACGAGGGGCAGTGCAGAATTTAATGTCCGTGTTGTCTGCTGATGTTGTGGCTTTCATCTGAAAAGCATGTCCAAACATTTGAGTGGATCTGCTGTGTTTAAGTTTTACTGTCAAATTAATTTGCTTGAAGTTGAGTCCAGATATCACTGGTCACTAGGCAACAGTTCCAAAACAGCAGTTAACAAGAGATTTGGATGCGTGAAACTCAGTGCAACAGGATGCTGCTGGAGGCTGGAGGGCCTCCCTTCATCACTCAAGCCCTGTTTATTGGAAACATTTCAGTACACATGGTCCTCGGGGATTAAGAGCCTCCTTCTTTAGCCAGTCGACTTAACTGCTCCCCTTAAAGCATGACAGCTTTAACCGGGAAACAAGGAAACGGTTTGCATTAAGATTGTGCAAATAGCCTCCATTTTGCCAGGAAGCCAGGACCTTGTGCTTAATCGTTCTGGAGTGCGTGCATACTTATATCTTGAGATGTACACAGTATTGAATATGTTGCATTAAGGTCAAGACCTGGTCATGTCTCCCTGACTTGTCCACATCGGAACTTTGGAGAGTCCCAAATTATTTTGGAGAAGGGGCATCTTTTTGCTAAAATGTACAGTGAGGCGCATCTAAAAGTTGTTTTGCGATTTATCAGATATGTACGTGTGCAGAGATTTGATGAAGTATACCATGTGTTACGGGGGATTCGCATTTACGCATGCGCGAGCCTCGTTTGTGATCACACATGTGCTGTTTAAATAAATGCGTCCTGAACGGCAGTTGCCGCCTGGACTTCAACAGCACCAGATGTGTCTCTGGGTATTACTCAGTGTGCGTGTGTGTATGACTGTATGAGGCGGCCCGAGGCATCCGCCGGCTATAACATTGGCGACGAGGACGGCTGCTCGTGGAAGGATCACGCTGGCACACGCAAGCGAAGTGTTATCAAACCTTCCTCCGAAGCAGCCCGAATCCGACGCTGAGAAGTTCGGCCATTTTGAAATTTGTTTGTGGTGCGGTTGCAACCTGCGAGGGTGCTCGTGCGCTGACCACGGGCTATTCACAGAGCAATTTTTGGAACTTTCGTGGTTCTCCAAGCTGGGGAGCCGCGATTTTGGCCTGAGAGGCCAATTCTTCAAAATTAAAATGAAGAGCCGGCAATGCAAGTCCAAAGAGCATTTTAATAATGGGTTGGGTGTTTAAATTGCACACTGGTTTACAATTTTTTGTAAACAGATCAAGCTTAAAGCTTATAGGCCCTTGACACAAATGTGGTTGCTTTACATGGTGCTTTGCAGTGATTTATATGTACTTAAAATTAAAAAGTATGGCCGCTGCAATGCAACTCATGTATTGTAACATATGTAATGTGAACTGGTGTAATCATCCATCCCTCTTTTTAGTGCTACTTCACTGATATTTTTTCCTGTTCTGTGAATATATACATGAAATAAGGTTCTTCGTTACTTTCATCCGTAGTTCGAACAGGTGTACGATGCGCATTTGTTGCTGGGCCTTCCTGGAGCAGGTCATCTTCTGCAACGCTGCATGGATGTATGGGATTTATACATGCAAACGCACCTGTGAAGCAGCAGAGCAATGTACAATTGGGGCACATCCAGTGGGTTAGAAGAGGAGTGCAGGAGCTGGGATCGATAGGGAGCATATAAGAGGGGGATGCTAGAAGGCAAGAAATAGGGATGAATGGAGTGATCTGTGATTGGTGGGATGTTCTTTGAAGAGTATAGTCTTCAGGTCCATCCTGAAGTACAGGACTCTAAATCATAATGGATGGAAACCTTTGAATTAATCATAACCAATGGTAGCGATTACAGAAGAACAAACATATGCAAAATAGTCTTAGTCACACCCACAAAAGGAGCAGTCCAGCCTCAACTGCCAAGGCGTAGACTTTCTTCACAAAACCACAAGCCACCCTTTAGCTTGTTTCTGCCTTCTTGGGCATTGTCAGTGAGGTGCAGGTTGAGAACGTGATCTAGCCATTTCAGCTGTGGTGCGCTGTTTGTGGTATGATATGACATGATTGTTTATATTGTTTAACGCGCTTAATACCCAGAGGTTTCTAAGCGCGGACCGGGGATCGAAACTGTGTTGCTCTGTGGTGTCTTGCTTCCAAGGCGAGCACGTTGTCCCTGAGCTATCCTCCCGAGACTGATTTGCTAATGGTTGAGACCAAGACTGATTTGCTAATGGTTGTATTCTTTCTGTAATGGCGTTGCAGCTGAAAAACAATGTAATGGAAAGCTGCCCAGAGCAATGACAGTGGTTAGTATGAAGGTTCCATAAGAGACACAGCTATGCCCAGCTCTGGTCTGCATCACTTATGCACACCCCGAGTCCCCCTTTGTGAGCCGCTCACAACTCTTCCCAACACAAGCCTAGGGCAAGCTCATTCATTGTACGTGGCCCTTATTTCAAAAGTGTATTACTTTTAAGGCCAGGCAGGCAAGTTAGCAACACCATGACAGCTACATGACCTACAAAGAGAGAATATTTGGCATCTGCTGAGAACAAACATATTTTTTTTAATGGACTGTTTCACAGATATAAATGTAGCTGTTACAATATATGTCATGTTATCTTATATTTATATAGCGCCTCCTGCCTTAGCTAATGGCCCCCCGACAAGAAAGGGCTATAAAAATGGAATAGGGTGCGAAGCAGTGCAGGTCTCTCTGGGGGGTGGGGTCAATTTTTGTTGGCTTTTTATAGGTTTGCAGGTGGGCCCAGTGTATAGTTTTGTAAAATCTCACAATTCTTTTATTTGCATTAAAGAGGTCTTATATAGCAAAACCCAAATTATGACATATTCCTGCTCTGTGGGGAAATTTCCTAATGCCCAAGTGACTTCTAAAGCATAATAATAACAAGCATAATGATAATGATAATAATACACATAATAATAGTAATAATAATAACAATTAATATTGTTATCATTCATGATGCTTATATCATTAGTACTATTATTATCACTAATGGCAATACAATAATAATAATGTAAATGATAATAATAATACTGGTTTATGTAGGAAAAAGTAGGGGTGCTGTGGAGCAGCCAAACATGATGGGTGCTTAGCTTTGCAGCTCTGCTCGATGGCACGAAAATCCTTAATTTAATACAGCCTGAGGAGACGTGTACCTGTTAGAAGTAGACCTTCTGGCAAGAGTGATTGAAGCGGAGTATGGGAGATCAACTCCAGCCCGCCGGCACCACCGGTGGATGAAGATCAACTCTAGCAGATTGCGATGCCCGCCAGAGCCCTGGTTGAGAGAATCACTGCACGGGAGGCTGTGCTGTAATTGGAACCGGTCGGGGGACAGCACGTTCCGGAGTAGCACCCACCATTTTTAAAAAACATTTGAGGAGGAACGGAGTGCTAAGAGCCCTTAAACATTTCAACTACCTGGTGGATGATCGCAGCCGTGTATACACTGGCGTGGGCCCTAACTCCCATATCCTGGCATGGTGTGTTCTAAATAACTGGCAAGTGGAGACCATTAAGCAGTTGGCATAACATAGAGAGAAAGGAGAGCTTCGGGAGGCAGTGTGTAGCATGCTAGGACAACTTCCTGAATGGCAGTGGTTTGGTTGGAGAAAGAGGAGTGAGAAGACTCAAGTGGGCATATTGAGAAGGAAACCTATACCCAATAAAGTGCGTGATCAACTGCTCTCTGCCTACCCATTGGGCCACGCTATGACTAGGGGCAGAGGTGGCGGTAAGAAAACCGACAGCATGGAAATATTTACAAAATCAAACCCTTGTGTGAAGGGGAACTTCAACATCAGGGCCCTGCCAGCTCGGAATCGCAACTGGTGCCAGAGCCGTCTGAAATGCAACAAATGCTAGCCACTATACAGAAGGGGTTTGCGGCTGTGCACGAATATCTGGAGGACATTACGCTTAGTGTCATTACTCTTCAGGCACAACTGGCCAAGGAAGTTCAGCGTATAAATGAAGCGGATGAGAACATTGGTGCAACAGATGACACTGTGCATAAGCTGCACGCCACAGTGAATACCTTGATTAAGGAAATTAAATATGTTAAAACTAAGTGCAAGGACCTGTAATCTAGATCCCGAAGAAATAATGTGCGGATAGTGGGGGTCCCAGAAAATGCCCTGTCTGGAAACATGGAGCAGGCGGTTCAAACACTTCTCAGACAGTTATTGGATGAACCATCTCTATCCCCATTTTTTGCTGTTGAGAGAGCACATAGGGCACTCGCTCCGAAACCCAAACCGGGAGACTTTCCCCGATCAATCATAGCCAAGATTTTAAGCTATTGAAGCGGAGATCCCAATCTAGCGTACCCACCGCCTGCAGCATTGCAAGTGGGTGGACAGCGCAGGGACAGAGACGAAGGACTAAGCTTGTCTGGGAGCACTCCAAGATGGCCCATGCGTGTAGCAGCATGATGAACGGAAAGAATGGATAACGGAAATTCAAGACTGGTGTTGTTGAGTGCAACAGCAGCAGCTTTGAATAGCAACAGCATTGAATTAGGGTCTATCTATGTGTAGATTGGCCTTGGAAGACATTCTATCGCAGGAGGGTTGCCGATCATTACCCTGGTTGGAATATTTAAAGGAAGCTTTCACTCAGGACATTGTGAATGCTGGTTAGAACCTCAGCTTATTAGTCAGAGCTCAAAAAACAGATCAAAGAAGCCCTTTTGTATGATGAAGTGTGTGGCCTTCTTGCTTATATTTCCAATAGCGAGCATGGAAGGAGATGCTGGGAGTTGAAGCAGTGCTTTGGCTACAAATGTTATTTGGACATCGTATCTTCAGAATTCTCTAGGGTGCTGTATTTTAAGCTCCGCCTAAGCAAGTTCCTTTCCGCTGAATTACTGCATAAGTGGAACCGTGATGTTTCCAATAAATGCCCTTCATGTGAAACTGAAACCGAAAACGAAATACACTTTATTTTATTCTGCCCTCTTTATCATGTTACTAGGAAAAGTACCTCAAGCCTCTGTTTAGGTGCAGAGCCGTCAGAAGTACAAAGCAAGCGCTGGCGCTGTGTGTAAACTCTAAAGACGATCTGGCAGTGCCCTGCCCTGCTAACATTTCTGCGAAGGCATGGAGGGTGAGATTAAGTTGTATACAATAAATGCAATACTGGGCACAAAAGTGGGGGAGATCTGGGGTTATTTATTTCTTGAACCTTTGAGCTCGCTATTTTACCAGAACTATATTTTCACTGGGCATACTTTTTCAGTCGCATCAGGCACTTTTTTTTAGTTTGTTTTTAGAGTTTAACATGCATTTACATGAATATGGCTGACGGTATTTGTGGTGATTGAGTAAAGGGTATGTTTGTAATTATTTTATTAATGCACTGATTGCGGTTATGATTTGTTTGTGTAATAACTTTTATGGTCTTTGATCGAAATAAAGTTAAAAGAAATGTAGCAACAACATCCATGCAGAGGTTCAGTCTATACCTGGCATAGTACGGGATACAGTCTTTATATCGAAAAGTACATCCCGAACCACCTATATATCTAAACATATACCCTGAAAACCCATATATTTGATATATTTATGGTGGGTTAAAGAGTCCATTTCTTGGAGGAAATGCTCGGGATTGGTTTTAAGGGGTCGGATACGGTGGTTTGGGGGGAATCTCCCCCCCAATAAAAGAAAAAAGAAAAAACAAAAATTAAATATGTTTTTCAAGGTATATGTTTCGATATATAAGTGATTCGGTATATAATATCTCGGTATAAAGACATGTACCCGCATAGTACCACTGAAGCAAGCACATGGAATGGATTACATGGCAACAAATGAGAAAGAAGAGGTGCTTCAGGCACCAAGAGCTGTGTCAGCCCTGGGTGTGTACCAAATGTCGCTAAGTATTCATCCGAATTTCAGCTGAAAAATAGCTATTCATCTCTAGACGAATAATTTCTTGTTATTCAGCTCCATCCAAATATTTTGTCTTCTCATTTGAATGCCATGGAACAACTCAAAGAGGGAACTTTGGAGTGCAGATTGCAGCAGGGAGTGGAATTAAGTATTGTCTGACAGCATTCCTGAATAAATATCAGACTAAGGTTATGTTTGTGTATTGGAAAGGAGGAGTGGTGAGGATGAGTGAGAGGTCAGCATGGTTTGTTGGGAATGTCTATGGAAAAACGTGAAGAATTCACAACAGGTGGGGGAGACCAATAGGGCTGTACAGGATGTAGTGTGCATGTCAGGTAGGGTGACATGTCCTCACCTAAGAGGCTTCATGTTGGAAAATCCCCCATGTTCCCCTGTGGGCCAGTCTGCCAGGGGGGTATCTAGAGATAGGTGTGAGACTTTGCAGTATGTCGGTTGCCTCTTCTAGGTCCGCAGGACTGGGGCTGAGTCTGTTACATGACGGGCAGTGCAAGAGGCACTCAACATTTCCCTAGACTTGGCTATTGGAAAATGTCTCATATAACATTTTTGCCCACTCAGAACCAACAGAAATAGTGTGAGAGATTGACGCATTTTTCTGTGTGGCCAGAACGAGAAATAAAGAGCACTGTATCTGTTGGTGTTGTGGGGCCGATGGTTGAAGAGGGCGAGACATAGAAGAACCCAGAAAGACTTGCGTTCTCTAGTGTGGTGGGAAGGATGTGGGGTATGTGGACGAGGATTGAGATATGGTGGAATTGAGCAACTGCCCAAAGGGCAAGTGCCTTCTTAGACCTTAGAGGGTTTGGACATATTCAGTCCCATGACAGTCTTTCTATCATGTGATTAGCCCTGCTCCAACCTATCCGCCTCTCTGGTAGACCCCTCTCCCATGTTTGACCTAAGGGGTAAGAGTAAGGAAACAGACTCTGCTCACCTCCCATGCACCCTTAACGTGTATCCTGCATGACTGGGCAGGAACCATTTTTTAAGGTTTATGTGAAAGGCAAGGAAGGTTTGAAACTCACTTTCCACATAAGCTACCTTTCAAGTTGCAAGAGCTTGCAATGTGTGCAGTTTGCAATTGCAATTGAAAACTGTCAGTATCCATTTAGCTCATTGCAACGTAGCACTTTGAATTTGTGAAGCCTCCCACTTTGAGTAGCAATGGTTTTGCATATGCAGCATGCGTCTATATATTGGGCCCCAGGTCTTTTGTTAATATGTTCTTTTCTGGCTTAAAGGCTTTAAATAATGACGATAAGTTGATTAAAATGAAGAGAAATACATGAAACATGGGAATACATTTTAAATTGTATATGTCTTTTAAAAGTGTGTTTTCTTAAGTTTGAAAAATATCTATTTGAAATAAGCCGATTCCGCTTCATAGTCAGCTTCAGCCGAATACTTGACAAACTATTCGATACTGGTCTGGAAACTGAATATGATATTCGGCCGCCACTTGCCAGGACAGATGGACGTGAGACAACGTGTGCAGACTGTCAGTGGCCACTGCGGAAATGTGGATGGTCAGGCAGTGCATGGAGGGAGCAATGAAGAGTCTCCCGAGACATTGCAGAATGGAGAAATCCAGGAAGTAGATGATTACATGGGCATCAATAGCTGCTGGTGATGTGGTGGGCAGTTTCTGAGGATGTGCCTGACCTAATACAAATGCAGATGATAGCATCCTTGGCTCGGGTTTTCCTTAGCTTGAATTTTTAATCGGTTCCAGTGGTTTAGATGGAGTTACATTGGCCATAGTTCGATTAATAAACGGTTGACTATGTCGGATTGTTCATCATTTTGTGTAGCATTTTGTTTTGTTTCTGGCATAGCTTTTGGTTAAAGGGATGGTCTAGTAAAAATTTTTATTTAAAAAATAGATAGGCCACATAAAAAAAAATACTAGCATCCTCCGTTTTAAAACTTCCTATGTAAAATTTTGAGCTATTCAAGCTCAAAATTCGAAAAAGCAAGCACAGGGGCGCAGCCATTTTGTGAAATGGAGACCCTCCTGTGCTGGCTTTTGCTTTTGCGGCACTAATGAAGGAAAAGCCAGCCAGCTGTAGTAAACAAAGTCTACCGCTGGGTGGCTTTCCCTTCATTAGTGCCGGGACTCGGAGGACGCGGACCGGAGACCAGAGCAGGAAAGCTGCAGTTGAATCTCGGTAAGTGCTGTTTATTTTTTTTACAAGCAAAAGCCAGCACAGGAGGGCCTCCATTTCACAAAATGGCTGCGCCCCTGTGCTTGCTTTTTCGAATTTTGAGCTTGAATAGCTCAAAATTTTACATTCAATCCACTCAAAAGAGGCCCACCAGAAAATCTCCAGAGTTCCCTGTAGGCCAGTCGACCACTGGTAGTGGGCACTGATTCCCAATGTATAAACGCTGAAACCTATACAAGGCAGGGCACATCCTGGGCTCTTACTGCTTACTTGTTATTAGTACCCGGCGAGGGCACAATCAGAATGAAAGAGCCATTCTTATTGTCCGTCACCGAGTCATTACCAGGCTGGGAATCCCTCTGTCGGGATTCCACGGCCTTTGTCCACGGCGGGGGGCGCCGCAGCCCCTCAGCCAATGAGGATGCTCGAAGCGGAGCAATCCCCGCTCCGAGCCTCCCCACGGCTGAGAGGCTACCTTTGCCCCCCGCCGGACAGAGGTAAGGCTTTTTTTTTATTTTCCTCCCCTTTCCTCCCTCCTCCCACCTCCCTGCCCTGCCCACCCCACTTACCTTCTATGCCTTGTTCCCTGGTGGGGCCATCCCCGCTCCAAGCCTCCACACGGCTGGAGGCTTCCATCATCCCCCGCCAGGGACCCAGGTACGTTTTTTTTCCGTGTTCTTTTTTTCCCCTTTCCCTCCCTTCCGCCCTCCCAACCGCACTAACCTTCTTTTTTTTCGGGCGTGGACGCGCTGGCAGCGCTTCTGTTTCCAGTGCGTCCGCTCCCGATGGCCGCCATGGAAAGGGAAAACGGACTGCCTTTTTTTGTCTTTTTTTTTCGAAACGCCAAATCGTTTCGGAACAAAAAAAAAGCTTTTAGTGCCCCGTTCACGCAGTTTTTGTGGGCCGGCGTACTAATAGCTATATGCCCCTCGCGGCGGGCATATTGCTTTATTGAGTGCAGAACAATATATCCAAGTCTGAAGACATTTCTGAAAGAGGAATTCATGCCAATTAATCCTGACACATCGTGAGAGCCATTTGCATCATAAACTTATGTATAGGCGCGTTATAAATGCCATATCATATCATATCATACATTTCAGGTAAGAATTAAAATGAGTGTTTCACGATCAAGCATTTTCTGTATATTAATTGTTTTTACACCCTGTGAATGACAACAGCCCAACCTGCGTGGTCTAAAAGTGGAATGAGTTGCCAGACCCTACATTGACCTTGAGTGTGCTGTGTTCATCTAGATCTGCCCGTTCCTTCAAGCATTCACTGCACACTGGCTTTGCACTGCTACTTCCTCACGTTTTCCTTTTGGAAAACACCTACTGGATTGCTGGATAATGAAAGCGCTGTGATGACATGTTCTTGGTATATGATCGTGCATGATGACATGTCCTTGGGATTTGATCGTGCACGTTTAAAGTTTAAAACCAGTTATACATTCATTTAAAATTAAAAAAACAATTAAACTAATTTCAAAGAATATCAGCATCCTTGCAAAACTACAAAACACACAGTGCCATTTTATCATTTAGAAAATTATTAAAATACCAACAAATATTTAAAATGCCTACAAAATGTGTAAATACCTACGTATTCATAAATATTTTTACGTATTTGTTTACATGTATAGCTCAATAATATTACAATTTCATATTGTGCTTTATGACACATTCTTCGTGCTTCTAAGCGCTATTATGATAGCTGCTATTATTACTTCATCTGCCTCTGCATGCTGATGGTCTGAATTAGCTATTTCGGTATGCCATATTTAGCATTCATTGAGAGCACATCTGACCCTGTTTTGGAGTCTTGTGGAACTACAGTCTTTTCAATACTTATTTCTGAATGGTAGTGTCAGTATTCAGATGCTTACGCTTGAATGTTTGAGGAAGTCATTAGGACTCCAAAAGAGTATGCATTGTACCCTAGTAGAAAATGGGTAAAATGTAGCTTACATGGCAGCATGCCATCTTGAGCAACTCCTGATCTTTCACCCACAGTAAAACGCTGTGCTTTCTGGAACCTGTATTTTCGTAATTCCCATTACAAGTATAGGCCTAAAAGACATGGAATATGATATTTAGAGAGGACAAACCTGATTTAAAAAATGCTGTTGCTGATCACCAAATGTATTTTTTTAAACTTGTTGAAGATAGGAAGAGTACATGCCTTACAAATAAACTATCATTTTGGTGACTTTCAAATGCACGCAGCACCGTCTATTCCAACGTTTGTGAAATGTTCACTCATACTGGACAGCGAGTAGTCATACCCTGAAAATAGTGAGAAACGGTCTTTTGCTAAAACACTGACTGTAACAGTGACCTAACATGTGTGCAATTAAGTGGATAAAGACATGGGTGCAGATACTGAACTAGTGAAAGAAATAGACGAATAAAATGCATACAGACATTCAGACAGATAGATGGAGGTCTATAACAGAGAAACTAAGGGAGAGGAAGGAGCAAACAGAGAGAGGGAGATGCACGTATAAGGGAAAAGAAGAGTGTCAGACAAGAAACCCAGAAGCGGGAGAGTGAGAATTGCATGATTGCAATTAATGAGCAAGCAGGCAGTGCATGAAATACATTACAGGAGTAACTGAGGTAAAGAGAAACAGAGACACACACCCACCTGCTGCAAGCACCCAGAGCTGCCCCTCGCAGTGTGATTCTCCATGAGACCGCCTGATGTTAGGAGAGCTCTAACATGCAGCAGTGTCTGCAGAGAGGGGTCTGAACTGGGGACAAAACGGCATGCTCCCACTCTCCAAAGAGCACGATTTCTTCCGTTATTAACTTCCCTCTCTCTCCCAGGGCAGGGCTGTGACATGGCTGTCACCCCAGATTCCAACTTTCCTATTAACACGTAAAGAAGTCACGGGCAGCTGCGCAGTATACCCATACATTGTTGTATCCTTCCCCCAAGAAAAGAGGCCCTGTGTGCCCAGGCCCACCGGGGAAACTCCCGGTGGCCTGGTGGGCCAGTACAGGCCTGGATTTGGTGTTACGGGTTACCGTCAACATCGTAATGAGGCCCTCTGGTTACCAATAAAGATTACCCCTGCTAACTGCGCAGGGAGTATTAATCCTATTAAAGAATAGGAGGCAAGCATTATGCTTCAACTTCTTTTATTACTACTCTTCAGCAGTTTCAACAAACTATACCAAAAACAACAAAGAAATGTCCCATGTGACTTTCACTTTTTAAACTACGAATCACATAGTCTCTGTAGTACTTTACACTCCAGCTCACCTATGACCACTTCCTGTCCCTGAACTCCTCCTCTCTTTTACGTGCTCTGAATGTCATTTAACCATAACTTTTCTTGTCCCACCAACAGAGCGAAGACTTCCTGAACTCCAACTGATTAACAATTCTTCTGGCTGTATTCTCGCCTTCTTCTTCCTAGTCGACCCACTCAAGTATTCTTCTGCTCTTCCCCTAGGGAAATACAAAATAGAATATCAGGGTGGAGTCTAGTTTGTTATCATATCATCACAAAATCCACATACAATATGATTAACAAATAGCAGTGGGTGGGAACTAATGCTCGCCTCCTAGTCTTTAATAGAATTAATACTCCCTGCATAGTTAGCAGGGGTAATCTTTATTCTATGACAAGACTGGAGGCGAGCATTATGCTTGCTCAAAGCTGTCCCAACACCGTACACGCTATACTCTCAGCTGGCTTAAAATAAAATTCTCTGAAGGTACGATCATTTGCCCAGTCTGCCGCTAACATAATATCCGGCAATGGAACACCTGTCCTAAATGCTTTGGATGCCATGGCCCCTGTTACGTAATGAGCTCCATACTTCTGCAAATCAATTCCCGCTGCTTGCATTATTTCTCTAACCCATCGCACAATAGTAGCTGTGTTTAACACATGAAAAAGCTTCCTACGCGCTATTAGCAATTGCGTCGTACTTATTGCTCCATTCTCTGCTGTCCTAGCTTCATACTCTTTGATGCAGCTAGCTACACACCATTTGATATTATTTGAAAAATACGGATAGTGCAATGTGGAGGTACTTGATTTAGTCCTTTGTACCACTATAAAAGTCACTCCTTCCGGCCCAAATGTCCTCCTAGCAACCTCTAATGCTTTAAAATCCGACACTCGCTTACAAGATATGAGACATAGCAGCATCGCTAGCTTACCCGACAACTGCTTGAGAGATAGATACCTGTTAACAGGCCAGCTTTCTAATAACCGCAGTACTACTGTCAGGTCCCATAAGACTGTGTATCTAGGTTCTGGCGGAACTTTAAACTTAGCTCCTCTGATGAGCCTACAGACTGCCGGGTGCTCTCCCGCCGGCACTCCTTTGATTGGTAGGTACCCCGCAGAAATCGCTGATCTGTACACTCCTATAGTGCGGAATGCTTTCCCATCTTGCAGAAGCTGTGCTAGGAAATTCAGTATCGCTACTACAGCTGCTGAAACGGAATGAATATTTCTCCCTCTACACCAACTAGTGCACTTGGCCCAAGCCGCGTCGTAGCTCCTCCTAGTTGATGGAGCCCAGGATTCCGCAATGAGTTCTGCAGCCTGCATCGAAATGCCTGGCAGTTCCCATTGTCTCCTGATATCCTGCATGCGATGAGCGGGAGTGTCCCTCTCACTCTCAGAGGATGACACTGCCCAGCTGGGTCAGTGAGCAGTCGCTCTCCTTCTGGGAGGACTTTCGGCAGGTCTATCAAGCGTTCCCAGGGACATCATTTCACCAAAATGCCAGGGGTAGCGGAAGTGACATTACATGACCCTTGACCCCTGATGACATCACAGGAAGTGATGTCATTTGACCCCACCCCGAAGTGATATTGCGGGAAGCGATGGAACACCACCTTTCACTCATTGACAAAACAGGAAGTGGCATCACATAGCATTGTACACTACAAAAATATGGTTATGATATCACTATAATGTGATGTACATTTCATACCTGAATGGATCGCCATATGTATCTTTAAGATCAGTGTGTATAGGCCCATATTACCAAATTACTGTGATTGCAAGCAGACGCCCATGAACAAATGATAATGATGTGTTATTATATAGCACTTACGCTTAAGCGATTTACATAGAAGAAATATACACCCAATATCACCCAACCTGTGTTGGTACCCATTTATCGACCTCAGAAGGATGAAAGGCTCAGTTGAGGCATTTGAGAACAGACTAAATCAGTGACTCACCCCCTGAAGTGTACCTGAAATAAACCTTTATTGAGTCTAGCAATTATTGTATAGAATTCCAGAAAGACACATTTTTTGGCATTCCTATTCTTTCTTATTTAGGTTCAGTGCTGAAAGTGTTAGACTTGTGGCCCTCATGTTCTTATTTTTCTTCTTTTTTTTAAGGGGCCTGAACAAGAAAGCTAGCCACTCCAGAATTAAAGAGCCACATGGTACTCTGGCGACCCCCAAATGACATCCCTGAGCGTTCCATCAGCATCGGGAACCATACTTGGGGTTTCCACAAAGGCGCTACTAGTACCAGCTCCATATTCTCCCTCAGACACTTCGCTAGCACTCTGCTCAGCATCATAAAAGGCGGAAACGCGTAATGAGGGCCGCCTGCCCAATCCTGCAGGAATGCGTCTGTACCTTTTGCGTCTGGGTCTAACCTCCAACTGAAATAGTTGAGTGTCTGCGCCTTGAGGCGAGACGCAAACAGATCCATGTGTAACGGACCCCACCTCCGATCCAGTATCTGAAATACTGCCGGATCCAGCCTCCAATCGCTGGAGTCCGTGAGGTATCAGGAATTCCAATCCGCTACTACGTTCAGTGCTCCAGGCAAATACTCCGCTGTCACTGACGTCCCTGTCTGCAGGCAATAGTGGCAAAAATCCTTTGCTAGCTCTGCTAGCATCCTGGATTTCGTCCCTCCTAGGTGGTTTATGTAATGCACTGCTGAAATGTTGTCCATCTTTAGCAGGACGCACAACTTCACTTTGTCTCTCGTGAAGGTTTTTATCACGAAGGAGCCTGCCAGAAGTTCTAGGCAGTTTATGTGCAAATTCAACCCTCTTCGCTCCATTTGCCTCCTGTCTGCAACTCTCTGCACCGCACTCCCCATCCTAGACAACTGGCGTCTGACTCTATAATCAGGTCCGGCCGGTCTCCGAATATGGCACGCCCATTCCAGGCATCCATATTCTGCAACCACCATTCCAGCTCTGTGATAGACTCCTGATCCAATGGTATCGATTGATGATATCTCAACCCTTGTTGGAGGTGTCTTATCTTCAACCTTTGTAAAGCTCGATAGTGTAAGGGACCTGGAAAAATGACTTGTATGGAGGATGCCAGGAGGCCCACTATTCTCGCTAACACTCTCAGTGAAATCACTTTCTTCTTCAAGCATGCTCTGATCTCTCTTGATATCTCGTATCTCCCTTGCTGGTAGCTGCAAGGTGGCTTTCCTCGTGTCTAAAATGAAGCCGAGGAAATCCAGCCTCTGCGCTGGTTTGGTATCTGATTTCTCTACGTTCACTAGAAATCCCAGCGACTGCAACAGGTCTAGTACCCCCTTTGTCTGATACTCCAGCGCTCCTCAATCCTCTGCCAGAAGCAATAGATTGTCTAGATATATTATTAGCCTTATGCCTTTCTCTCGAATAGCCGCAGCTAGAGGTTTCATCATTTTTGTGAAAGCCCAAGGCGCTGACGCAAGCCCGAATGGCATTGTCTTGAATTGCCAGCGCTGTCTCTTCCAGTGAAAAGCTAGGAATCTCCTGAAATGCTTCTGTACTGGAATCGTCAAGTAGGCATCTTTTAGGTGGCAGCTGATCGATCCCTTCCATCTTGAAATGATGGTAAACTATCCATCCGTTCAATTCCTTTAGATTTATTACCGGACGCACCTTCTCCTTCCTGTGAACGAGAAACATGTTGCTTATGAATCTCGGGGCACTGGGGCACCTTTCTATGGCTCTTTTCTTCGCTAATAGCTCTAACTCAGCATTTAGGGCTTCCTGCTCTGCTTTCGCTAGGCGCGGGCGCTGGGGTACTCGAGTCTGCACGGGGGTTTGTATAAATTCTATCTGCACACCTCTGAAGGTTTGCAAAATCCAGGCATCGCTGGAAAGCGCTCGCCAATTTTCCCAGAATATACTGGTTCTCCCTCCTACTGGAGGGTAGGTTATCGCCCTTACCTGGTGTAAATCCTTGTCCCCATCTGAAGCCTCTGCCTCTGCGCCCTCTGGTATTGCGGCATCTGGCTGGAAAGAACGAGTCCTGTCGCCTGCTCTCCCAGTACTGGGCTCTGTGATTAGGGGGTCTTCTCCCTCCTTGTTGGCGACCGTCCGAGCGACCCCTGTAGCGGCCGGTCCCGGAAAAAACTCTTTGCAGGAAGATTTTACGGATGGATGCCTGCGCCTTCTCCAGTGATGTGTATGTGCCTACAAATCGACCCATTTCCTTCCCAAATGTCTCACCAAACACTGAGCTTCGAGTCTATTTTCAACAATAGCCCTCTTCTTCTCTCAGAACCTATGGCATAATTTGCGTTCCCCAAAAGGCAAACTGCTCTTTTCGCCCACCCTGCTAGGACTTCTCGGTCCACTTCTTCGCCTGTGTCTCTCACACTTTATGCTGAGTCCATAATCTTAGCGAGAGGGCCGGGCAGATCCAGTATTTTCTCCTGCCAACTTTTCCATGATCTATCTATACCTTTCTGGGGGTCCTTACTGGTCTTAGAGACAAGGGTAAGCATTTTAGGGTCCAATTCGGGACCTTCTGCCACTTTCCCTGGCAAGTCTGGATGGGGGCATTCCACGCGGAGGCGTTGTCTGACCTCCTTATCTAATGCTTTTCTCAGCCTTGCTGTCATATATTGAGCCACTCTTGGGGATGTCTGCCAGTCGGAGGATCTCGGATTCCTAATACTCTCCGGATCAAACATGTCGTCCTGGTCCTCTTCGAGGTGCTTCTCCTTGCGGGTCCTTTTTCCCCCGCTGGGTTTAGCCCATTCTTCTTCAACTGGCTCCTCCGGCTCATGAGGGGAAAGGTACTCTCCTCCTGGCTCCTCTTCCGAGCCTGGGTCTTCATCTCCTTCATTGTCTTCCCCAGGAGAGGGGGTCATGAGGTCCGGCACTGCCTGGTGCTGCAAATATGCTTTCTTAAGCTTCGCGAAGGAGTCGGTCTCCTCCGCGGCCTTGTCTTCCGCCCCTTCCATAGGGCCCTGGGGGTCTGCAGAGGCTTTCCTCTTGCGGGCCTGGATACTCCCCTTAGACCTTGATCCAGAGTGTTCAATGGGCAAGCCGTGTGTCCTCTTGGTGTTTTCCTTCAGCTGGTGAAGCATTGCTTCCAACGTCTCCAGCCTTTCTTGCAGGGGTCTCACCCCTTGAGCCACTGCATCTACTAGGGAATTCCCCAGCACCTCCTTAAAACTGGCGGCTAAATCTAGAGGCTGCTCCTCCTCGCTCCATTCGAAACTCCGACATGTTACTGAGTGCCTTAGTACATGTAGGAAGGTGTCTCTGCTGCCCACTTCCTAGTAGATGCTTTTTGAGAGATAGATATCTAGTCTCTTTCTTTTATTACCCTTTATTTTTATTATTTTTTCTTTTTCTATGTGGCTGCATCGGACTTTATCAGTTTTGTGTGCCAGTGATGGCTTCTGGTCTCTTTTATCTTGCTGGGAGGCTGCCGCCTCGTGCGGGTGCTTGCTAGCAGCTTTCCTTCGTGAGTGAGTTACTTCCTCACTGTTCCAGCTTCCGCCTCACATGCGAGTGCTTTCTCAGCCTGGACTGCTCTCTTTCACAAACGTACGGCGGTAAGAGCTAGGGCTCTTTAAATTCTCATTACATCTATTGTATTTGTTCCGCTTGTACGCGTAAGAAGCCACCGGGTGCTATGAGCCGCGACGCCTAGTGAGTGTGGCGCGGCGCGGGCACTCGGCTATCTCAGCCCCCGCGAGGGTGGGGGCCGGCGTACTGCGAGACAGCCCTTTGCCAGGGCTGGGTGCAATCGGCACCTGACTCCTCCTCCGCAAGGGTGGGGGCTCGCGCTGGAGCGAGTTCGCTCTGCCCGTAAGGGAGAAGGAACTGGGTGTTATGAGGGAGACTCCGCGGCTCCACTGGCAACCCCTGAAGTGGCGGAAATGCGGCACGGGGCCCAAGGACAAGCCGACGGAGCTCCTGATGCTAGTGTTACTGGTGAGTGACCGCGGAAAACTTCGGCAGCTCACTATGGTGTCGAGACGGTCCTGTCACGAACTACATGCTGTACACATCACGCGCCGATTCTAACGCGTTGCCTGAGGCTGCGCTGCACGCTTATGTAAACAGTTCTAAACTACAGTCTAATCTGTACAGTAATGGTATGAGGCCCTCTATGCTCAGTATATATGTGCAATCTAAGGCAATACTATATAAATTTCACATTAACTGAAGTCAATATTATAGAAGATTCCCATTAGCTGGGAGGAAAAGAAAATGTCACTTATCTGCTTGAAGAGCAGTAAAAGAAGAGGAGGAGCTCAAGGACAGGAAGTGGTCATAGCTGAGCTGGAGTCTAAAGGACTACAGAGACTATGGGATTCGTAGTTTAAAAAGTGAAAGTCACATGAGACATTTCTTTGTTGTTGTTTTTGGTATAGTTTGTTGAAACTGCTGAAGAGTAGTAATAAAAGAAGTTGAAGCATAATGCTCGCCTCCAGTCTTGTCATAGAAATAGAAAAGGTGTGCAACTTTCATACTGGACATGTGTAAGAAAATGTGTACTGTACAGCAGAAGGTCAAGTGTTTCACAGCTAGCTGCTTATATATCTTTGTGGTCTTGCACATGAATTCATTGAAAACACACAGGGTGGGGGGTGGCATCCACCACCTGAAAAACATGGGCAAACACCGTCCACCTGTGTGTTCCCCCGACTTGAGCCCTGGGGTAATTGATACCCCAGGCAATTGATTTATTGATGGTCCATTGTATTTTTTCAACAATAATATTTATACTTACCAAATTACTCGATACATTGGTAAACAATGGGTATGCGACCTTCCTCTACATTAGAACACAACTTTTTTTCAAATTTTCTCTGCATCAATGTATACAAGAGTCCCTTAATGCCACACTTAATGTTCTAGGACGTATTACCATCCCAGTGAAAAATCTCAGGGAACATAAACAGATGAACACTTTGGGATTCATCCAAAATACTATCTCAATGTGCAATACAGAGGTAATTGCTTATGGTTCATTCAATGAGCTTGTTCGTTTCTGCCGTAACAATATCATACACTTTGTACACCGGCTGTCTGTTTCCTATGCAGGTACACCTAGATCATTTTTGGTGGGGTACACATTGACCTAAAGCAAGATGTTGCTCTGCTTCGGACTATTTTGAATAGGTAACTGGCTACCAGTGGTACTGTTTCAGCTATTACTACTGGCTAACAAACTAATTGGACAATCACCATTTTTGTTTACATTGTAGGATCATTTAGGCCCCACTAGAAACTTATGGGTTCCAAAAGTTGCCTTTTTTTGGTTTATGCGTGATGATAGCCCGAATACTCTTTTTATTACATAAGTTACCTTGAAACATTTTTTTTGTTGAATTGTGTTTAGGGAATTGGGCCCTTCTTTTTTTGGGAAAAAACTAGGCCACTGAATGAAATAGTTTTGAATCCATTGTGAGCCTGTGTGGACAAGAATAGATTGTTATACCGATCATTGTTAAATTAGAGGGTTTTTCTTTTGTTAAAAATATCTTCTTTTTCCTTTCCTTTAAGACCTCATACCATTGGCCACACATACATATTATCCCTGAAGACGACAGTCTAAGTATCCCTCAGATAATATTTGGACATTCTTTTCACTCAAGCAATTTGGGGGTTTAATTCCCCAACCATGTAACATTCATTTTTGATTAAATCATTTTACTATTTGGTTAATATTCATTCAGCTCTATGATTTTAATTTCAATTGCTGATGTGTATGGTTGATATATTCTTGTGTGGAATTGATACAAATGTAGATATATGAATGTGTCTTTTTCTTTTCTTTTTAAATATTTATCTTAAATTGATGATTTGAAATGTTATGTTTGTTTTGGTGTGGACCAAAATAATATCTTTGGGCACTATCAAATTAATTCTCTGTGCCACATTATTTAAGAGACTTGTGCGTTGTTTTTTATATACACACTTCTTTTTTCATGCAGGCTTTCTTTATCTTCCGTATTATCTTGTTTTAAATTCATTAAACTTTGGTGCTCTTGAATATGTTTTTGAAATTTTTGAAAAGGTATTTTAGGAACCCCAATGTACCCAATTGTGTTTTGCCTGATGGTTCCTATGGATAGGTCACCCTTGTAACCCATTGGGATATATACAGCAAGTTTGTTGTAGCTATGAGAATCTCTAGTTATATTTTGGGAAGGATTTCATGTAGTCTGCTTGTTTCGAGGGGCTGACAGAGCAGGCATAGGACTATGTGCAGAGGGGCAGGGTGAAAAAGTCAAAAAACAGTCACAACCCTTATCAAACCACCTTTACTTGAATGCCTGGAATTCCAGCCCACTGAGGTTAGGGACGCCAATGTGCTTACATTCTGAATGTCCACATTGGTATGGGAGTATGGTAGGGTGAAGGAGTTTCTTGATGCCTGTGTAATTCAGTATACTTTTCAATTACGATATTTTGTTTGGGAATGGTAAAAGGTTGGATTTATGATTGGGAATTTGTTAGTTTTATCTTCGACCGTGTCTTTTATCCCAGCTGCTAATCTAGTTTTAGATAACTATGCAACTTTCTTCACATTGTGTCTGTGAAAGAATTTCAATGACCTATGCTTCCATCTTCTCCCAGAGAAGCTTGGTGTGACTTACGGCAGGGAGAAATCAAACTCTTTTATTTGTCACAAGGTTAAGACATTGGGTAGAAAGAACACAATGCACCTTATTCTACTAAGGAAGACATGTGGGCCTTAAGAATGAATTGGTCAGATTGGATTGTTTCCAATCTTTCAAGGAACAGTTAAAATGGTCTGACTGACTGATTGATTATCATTTACAAGAGGGAAGGATGGAAAGGCAGAAAGGCAAGAACTGTGGAAGGTTCATGTCTCCACAAGGGATTGATGTTAGGAAGTCAAAATGAACTATAGCATCGACCAGGTTTTCAGAGATTCATAAGCCAATACATATAGGATCAGTACATGGATCACTTCACTGGATGAGAAAGGACATGAGAAATTACTTGTTTTTTTTCCCTCTGAATTGTGTCATTGGGGGAAATCCAATATCTTGTCTGTCCTGCCAAGCACTCTAAAAATCAAGTCACCTGTCTCTTGTGAAGAAGAAGAGAATGGGTCTTAATGTTTATCTTCCTCAGATGGAAAATGATACCACCAGGTCAGTATTGACATTGGACCAAGATTGGGGGTGAGACTTTTCTCCTGTGAATACATGAACAAGGCCTCACCCTTACTGCATTATGGGGTCTCTGTGATGTACCTGGATCAAGCCTATGATCTGGTAATGGCCAACTCCAAGGTGTTTAGGGGACAGGTGGTGAAAGTTTTGGCTTCTGAACATGTTAATACTAAATCTAGGCAACTGAGGTCCTGCTCTGCAAGCCAAAGGGTGACCTTGTCTTTTGATTTAATGTCAGCTCATATCTGACTGGAGACCTCATGGGTTAAACACTCACTTCTGACATGGGGCAGGCCTGCACCTCACAGGCTCTATCTGATCTCATGTCCAAGGAGATAGCTCACAGGTTAATCACTTGCCTCTGACATGGGGACATGGGCCAGCCCTGCACTTCCTATGTTCATTTGTTAGGGCTGACCCATCCCTGACTCATCCCTTTATTATTCCAATGTTGGCCAATTCATTACCATTTAATTGGGTAGTGACATCTATTATTGCAGCGCTTTGATGGACAGGGAGTCTGACATGAAGCACTGTATAGAAATCAGATAATATCGTCATTGGTATTACCTCATAGCTTTCCTTCGTCATTTTGATTTCCATGGTTTGGAAGACATAATACTTATATTAAATGGACCTCCCAGTCTGTAGTTATGGGGTTGTCATCTTGTAAAGTCACTGGGCCTTGTTATGACATCGGCCTGTAATACAGGCACGGCTGCTGCCGGTGTGATTTTTTTTCCGGCGCCCGCTAATGGGCAATTACCGGGTCATTACGGCCCTGCCAGACCCAGTAATTGCCCATTTGCGGGTGCTGGCCAAAAGATGCTCCCCATTCCCATTTGGCCCCATAGGGCTGAATGGGAATGAGGAGGTTGGATGTACTGGCACCGTTTTTAACGGTGCCAGTGCATCCGACATGCTGTGCTCGCGGGTGCCACTCTGCCCGCCAGGTCCGACCTGGCAGGCACAAAGGCACCCGCGAGCACAACTCTTAGTTTGTCGGTCCGGGAATTACGGTACCAGCAAGCTTACCGGTACCGTAGTTCCCAGACCGGCAAACTTATAATGAGGCCCACTGTATGGTAGACAATAGTTACTGTGCTTCTGAATTGAGATCTGAGAAGACAAAGGATCAGAAAGGTTTGTTTGTTCTGTTGTTGATGATTAATGCCTCAGAGGTTCATCTATAGATAATGATTTTGCAGCTATGTTTCAGGTGCCTCTTGAACATACACTACACCCTCCTGGAGAGTGTGATTGAGCAATACAAAATGAGACACACATTTTGCTTTCCTTTGGACAAATGCATACATTATCTGAACAGTAAAAAGAGACCTTGAACGACTATTTGCTGAAGAATGTAGGAAATGGACTTCTACATCTTTGTCTGGGGCTTTGCTCCTTTTTGCACCCAAACAGCATGTTCCTTGTGCCTCTGTGTGGACAATGGTGGTTTCCATAACTCTACGACAATGGTGTGTTATTCTTTTCTTTTAAAAGCCTATATTATGGAATGTGAGGTACAGTGATAGCTGGGCCCACCAAAGGGGAACCTCAAAGAAAAACACAATATTTGGGAGGAAAATAAATGTTTAGGGGGAGCCCAACTCCAATTATGGGGAGAATTAAATGTGTTAACTATGAAGATTCAGCTAGGCTCAAAATAACTTATGAATATTTACGCTAATAAAGGACTTCAGTTAAACTTAAAATTACAACATCATTACTATAATACAGTAAGAGGATGAGCAGATGGTTGGCAATGTAAAATCACCAACCACGGACTAAACACAAGACAGAAACTATCTTGGAAAATGTATGAAAAAACTGTAACATAACATAGTTATATCATAGATGTATTGCTTATATTTGATCAACATCTGTATCAAAAACCAGTTCTGTGCCCAACAAATTAGTAATTAAAACATATATGCATAATATTCATCTGAAACAATTGAATGCAAAAGAATTAGTCTTGAGAGGCCCAGCATCATCACTGCGACTGTGGTCATGGACATCATTAAAGACCTTAACATTGAAAGCCACTTGGCCCAGATTGTTTGGGCAATGACCAATATAAAATAATGAGAGTAATAATAGCTTGTATAATGGTTAACATTTCTTAACCATGCAACAACCAGGCACCACTCTGAAAATATTGGAAGAAGTGGCAAATTGCTCAACCCCAAAGCCTGGACAGGATTTTACAAAGTTTGAATCCTCTCCCAGTATTTCTGTATTAAAATCATACTCCTTAATTTACTCATCAATTCAGGCAAAAAAAGGTTGAATGAAATGCTTCTCTATTTATTATGCAAAGCACAAGATGAGTTTGTTTTAAACAGAAGTGGAAATGCACACCACTTGACCTGTCAAGTGCCTGAATATCGTGTACAGCAATTGATAAAGATGAGTGATGCAGAAAAGGCATTTAGCAGGGTCAAATATGATTTTCTTTTAAAATTGATGGTTATAATGGACTTCTCTGCACAATTATTGAAACAAATCCAAGCCTTGTATGAAACCACAGACAAAGATTCTAATAATCAATGAAGCCACCAACTAATTTAAAAAGTGTAGTGGGAAGAGACCAAGTTCTTGTCTATACTCATTGAATATGGATTCTTACCTGCCAAAATGTAAAATGTGACATGCATAACGTTCAGTATACTGCTCAGTTGGATTCCACAGAAAGATTTATATTCAGACAAACTGCATATGCATATGTCCAATCTAGATCCCATGATGGACATCATCTTTAAAATCACTAAGGAATCTGAATCAGGAATGGGCCATACATTGAACAACTTAAAGACCAAACCTGTGAAAGTGAAGTGCAATTAGAAATAACGCTACATCAACAAAGAAAAATTAAGTGTTTGGTTTGTGGGATATGATGAATTGGAAATAAATGCTTAAGTAACATTTTTACAGGAATTTAAGTCTTATTAATGTAGAATTAAAAAGAGTCAATGAACACTGCCTCTCCAAAAATTAGTAAAGTTAAGAGATTTATCAGAATTTACGAAAAGACCAGAGGTAACAGATAGGGTGTGGAAGTAATAGAGGTAGTTGGGATGGGTAGCAGAGAGCAGGGGAATAAAGCAGTCTTGGAGAAGGGGGAATATGTTTGAGTGGAGCAATCAGTGATTGCCAAAACATTCTTTCACAATGAAAGTCATCATGTCCTACCTGAAGTGTAGGATGGCAGGGACCAGTCTGATCTGCGTTGGTAACTTGTTCCAAAGACATTGTGTGTCGCTGAAAAAGTCATTGTGCCAAAATGTTTCCCTCTTGCATTTCTTTGTTTCCAGTGTGGCAATGTTGTGGCTCCTGGTGATGCATTGACCTCCAGAGATGGCACATTTCTTGGCCCGGTACAGTGGTGTTAATGGTTGTGACCACTGGCGGAGAAGGCACAACCGCATCCCGCGTGGTACTGAGGGGCCCGCAACAATATATCCTTGGGGGCCACCTTGGGGGCCACGACAAGCATTAAAAAGAAGTCCTTTCTTCCTGAAGTTAAATTGTTTCTTTGTGAAGTCAGAGTGATTTCATTACTTTGTGAAGTCGGAGTGCATTGCGCTCCATCTTGAGAAACAAATCAAGTAATTTTTGTGAAGTTGGAGTTGATTGCGATTCCTACTTGCAAAAGAAATCATATAATTTCTTTATGAAGTCGGAGTGCATGCAAAAGTTCCAGTTGCGGCTGCCGGGTGCGCCGGCTCAACTGCGCATGACACAAACCAGTAAGCTTGCCCTGCTTCCTGGTTCTTGTCTGCATGGTCGAGGCTGGACCACAGAGCTGCTACTGCAGTGGAGCAGAAGCCAATGAAGGCACGCCCCTGAACGCTCATGCCAGGAAAAATACAACCCGCTGGGGGCAAGAAAACAAGAGATTCTTGCAAAGATAACAGGTTTTAATCACACATAAAATAGGTAGGCTAGCAAAGAACTCTGCTGCTGGAAAACGTTCTGCCGAAAAGTAGTACAAGTAGAAGGTTATAAGGAAACACATCATCACTAATGACGTCACCCTATACAGTAAAAACCCACGTGGCTGGTTGGCGAGACCCTATTCATGGATGGCCTGCTCCATAGGGGAGGCCACGATGCAATTGGTCCCAGCCGCGTCCATCTGTCTTGCATCACGTGGGGTCAGCTGGGCTCATCATCTCCAGGGAATGAAGGTCACATTCCTCATTAGTTACTATTGTAAGACAATGCTATTCTATCATCGTGGCAGGCACCTGGGAAGCTCTAGGACTGGCACAGGGGGAGGCTTAAGATCATGCTGACCCACACATTCTTTTCTCATTCCATATCACACTATAAGCACCCAGGTTTTCCACCCTCACTTTGAACTATAATGTATTCCTCCCTGTACCCCGTATTACAAAGTGTGTCATTATGAAATAAGGTGGAGTGGCCATGCTCTTTTAGATCTTTTATGACCACTGGGTTTATAGTTGGTAGTCTGGGGTCACCTACTATCATGGAATTTAGGGGTCTTGTACTGGGGCAATTGTGGGTGTCATAACTCCCGGTGGGCTGGGTAAGGGTTGGAAGTCTGCTTTTGGCCTGGCTGTGATAAATGTGCATGGTGAGGCACCTGGTGCTGTCGCGCGGCCTTGCAAGGCGTGTTCCTTCTTGGGATAACAAGTATTCACAACAGTTATGGAACAAAGAGAAGTTTCTATGGGAGTTAGCAGCTCTGGTCTCTCTACTATTAGTGCTTGGGCCTATTCAGTTTTCTTCGTTGGGCCTGTGTTTACGGCGCGGCCATGCAAGCCAAATGTTTCTATCATCACTACAAAAAATGGTGCTTACTCATATGTGAGCACTAAGTCTATACATCTGTATTTCATGTAATATTGTGGTCGTGCAGTGCTTCTTAGCATGCCCTCTAACCCTCTGGTACATAACAAGTGTATTTATTGGATTTATAGGGGGGTGGGAGAGGTTCATTTCCTACCCAACACCTTCTTTGGGGAAGAAGGATTCGAGTCCTGATCAGGTGAGACAAGAAATGTTGTAGGGTGTGTTATGTATTATGCAATGTGTGAGCATGCTGTATGGGTGGCTGGGCTTGTGTGTGAATGTGCGAGTGAATGGTGTATTAACAGGTTTATGCATGTGTTTATGCTGGGCTGGTGCTGAGGATCTGATTATGGTGGGTGGATAGATATGGGGCGGAGTGCGCTACTACAGCATTTTTTGAATGGGCATCCATCCATGATAAAACAAGCATGATATGTGGCTTCACTGGCATTTTGGTGGAGCCAGTCTAGCCATTTTGCCTTGTAGCATCACATTTTTTAAAGGGCATTTATTATAAAATAAGCATGATAAGTGCTATTATTACCTGGCTAGACTGGCATTTGGGTGCAGCCAGTCTGGGCCTTTTCTGACTGTGAGATGTCAATTTTAACTGGGCATCTATAGTTAAGCAAACATGATGTGTTATTACATGGCTAGACTGGCATTTTTGTACAACCAGTCTAGCTAGTTCTTATTGTGGCTTGCCATTTTTTTTTCTGGCCCTCTATGATAAAGTAAGCATGATGAATGTAATTATGTTGCTAGGCTGGCATTTTGGTGCGGCAAGTTTGGACTTGTTTTCTTATTGTGGCAAGGCATTTTAATGGCAAAGCCAACAGGAGTATGCCCTTAAATGGGGATACTGCTATATATTGGCAGGGCCAGCCTGGACATGTTTTCTTACAGTATTATTCCTAGAATTATGCTCAAAGCAAGCATGAGTATATTCCTATATGGGAATACTGCCATATATTGGTGAAGCCATTATGGACATGCAGTGTGAAACTGTTTTTATACTGGCATAGATTGTCGGTAAAGGCATCATGAACATGTGTTGGAAAATGCTCCAGTGCACTATTGATGAGTTGCATCTATTGGAGGTTTGGATTAGAGGTACCGTACAAAACCAATTGCAAACTGTCTGTCTTTTTACCCAATTGTTCAGAGAAAGTATGCTGTATAAAGCACATTTTTACCCATTATTCAAAAGAAATTCCCCGGAGATGGCAGGGGCAGGTGGGGGTGAGAAAATCCTCTGAGCTCATTTTGTTATTTGTGGGAAATATTTAAGCTCCACCAATTAAAACATTCACCAGCCACCACTCGTCCCCTTGTGTCTACACTAGGTGAAAGATTTCATGTTCGATCAAAAAACATGCTTGCATCTTTCACCAAGTGCAGTGCGCGCCTTGCCCCGGCAGCACCATGATCAGCATGTGCATTGCGCATGAGTGGTGGTCCAGGCCGGCACTGAGTGTGACTTGGCCTGTGCTTCTTTTGCCAAGCTTGTGGGTAACCCCCACCCCCAGCATGGCTCGCAGAGGGACGGGGGGCCCACATTTAGTGTTACCCCAATGTGGCTGCTTTTTAGATGATGCAGGCTATCATGAACATGATGCATGCTTGAAGGGGTAGTCAACTCCATGAGGAAGGGGGTTATGTCATTGAATGGTCTTAGTCCTTTTGATGAGGGGGTGCTGCAGCTACTGCAAATGGAAGGCTTGCAGAGGAGCCAGGGTACACTGCATGCATCAAAACTGTCCACAATGGTATTCTTTCTACTGATTCATACAGCTTTCCACTTACACTGGTTACCCATATGTGGAAATGCCCCTTCTTTTTCCGCTTCCCTATATTTTCCCTTCTCCACATTTCCACTTCCATTATGTCACGGTGCTCTTCCTGCAAAAGATGATAGTCTATGTTGCTTTGTTTTCCCTGATTGCTTGCACTCAGCTACTGACCTCAAATAAGGCAAGGGTACAACATTCTGCTCTTCACTGCATGAACATCTGCTATGATGTCTTTGCAGTACATGCTTTATCTATTAGCGCCTTGATTCTTGCTCACCAAATGTTTCATTTCCATTGCTGGCTATTTCTGCTTTTTGCATAAGCCTTTTCGTGCATTCCCTTTCCCAAGTACAACTGTGTATTGAATGTCTTGGAAAAACAAATGTATATCAAACATTTCTTGGGCTTTTTAAATGGCCTGCAAAGTTTGGGGACCAATCCGAGTTTTGACCTGAGATGGGAATCATTAGGTTTTTCACATTTGACATCTTCGACCCAGGAAAATAAACATCTTTATTTGAAGCCTTCACAATTTTGTTTTATTGGAAATGTAGAGGGTTCGCCAATGACACCAGTGTATTCATGTATAAGTCCTCAATTATTGTTGCAGTGAAAGTGGGGCCAGCGAGGCCAGGATCATTCTAATAAGCAAGTCCTGCTTCACATGCGCTTTCCCTTTTGGCGTCTGGACATGTTTTGGAAAAATCAAATGTTGGCAAGCGGGCAATGTTTTTCTTTGTAGGACTTGGGAACGTTTGCTGCTCTATTTGATCTGCTGTTTGAGGGATTGTGCACTTTTTAAGAGGTGAGAGAATGATAATTGTGCAATTATTAAATGTAGATGGGGAGGGAGTTCGCAGAGTGTTCGGGAGATTTTTCATTTCTATACCAAATTCCCTTCACCTGTGAGACCGCCAGCACTTTTTGCTGGACTCATGGATTTATTTGGCTGTTTCCTGAGTGAGTGGGAATCTTTTTCCCCACTCACTCATTCTTTAACTCTCTTTTTGGAAACCTTTTTTTTTATTGCTGCTATACTTGTACCCTTGGACAATGTTTTCCTCCAAGTGTTCATGGCATCTGTAATTTCCTTTTGCATCACACAGCACCTTTTGTGCAATGTTGCCTCTTGGGCTCCCCTTTTATTTTCTATTTACTTAACTTGCAGAACTACTGTTCTGAAGGATAAAGTGGGATTTCCATCCCCTTTACATCTTATGTAGTGAGACCAGCACACCCCACCTTATGTGGAGCGCTGGGGAGATACACAGCATTCCCGTTCTCACTGCAGCTGTAACATTTCTGTTACAGTAGCAAGCTCAATACTATGGCTGGTGGCAGTGGTCCTACCCAACTTGCTTGTGTGCAAGTTTTACATGAAGGCTGTCATTACAGCTGTAGTAATGCACAGAAGGGTCACCATTCTGCTAGAATTCTTTAATTGTTTGCCATTTTTAGTGTCCTTGACCTTTCTTGGTCCTTCTTCTGCTATGCTGGGGGGGGGGTTCTGGTTGTTCTTTTGTCTTCAGCGGGAACCCTTTGTGTAGCCTGCTGAGGTTCAACTGTGTCTGTGAAGGAAGGAAGAGAGGGGGAAGTCTGAAACGCTGCTCTCCTTTGTCTGCTGGTGTGCCTGATAGATTCCAGTCCCCACCCAGCCCTTTTCTGTATACTGCAGGGTTAGTTTGCAGATGTTGTGGGTGTGTTCCTGTATATCCAGTCTGGATCCTGGCTGCTGAAGGCAAGCTGACTCCTGGAACCGAAGAAACAATGCAGAAGACAAGAGGATAACTGAAGCAACTTCCAGAGGACCGGAGAAGACCTTTATGTAACTGCTGGTGTCCAATGCCTTCTTCAAAGCATCAGGGGAGCTCTGAAGAGGATAACTCCCTCCTTTGGGCTAAAGGAACTAATCAGCCTTGAGACGATCTGCACAACGAGCCATCTCCCAACATGCTGTGACTTCCATGGGCTGCAGAACGCCAATGCCAGGGGAACTTTGACCTCCTTGCAGTGCATCATCTTCCTGCAATTGAATCTCGCTGAAACTTCTGTGGCACCCTCCTGGACCTCGAGAAGCAGGAATCCACTCCTCAGAGTCCCCTCAGTAGAGTGCAAGACCATGCTAGTGAGCGGATTCCGACTAGCAGTGATCATTTGTCCTTGGTGTCCTGGAAAAGGCACCAAAATCACAGAGCCACGAGAAGCAAAGAGGAAACCTCAGCTGAGAGCCTTTCCTCTTGAATGCTGCAGAGAAATCCCTTCCAGTGTCCCTTCTTCAGTCTCCAGACCACAAATTTAGTGACTGGGTCCTGCAGGAGCTGTGCTGTGAAGGCGTCCACCAGCTCTTCTATTGCTGAAGTACTGTGGGACCCTTTGTAATAGTTACTTTGGGTTGTTGTTTTGCACCTGTGCTGTGTGACAAACCTGATGGTGTTCTCCCACCTACTCCCCCGGGATCTTCCATTTAGGTGGCCAGCAAAGGGCCATCGATTTTGGATCCCCACCCTTGGGGTGGACAAGCGAGAGAGGATCACCTGAGTGGGGGATCACGAGGGATTGGGAGGAGTATACCCAAGGGTGAGACATGGTATTCCTCCTCTCCCCGTTTTCCATCAGAAACCCCTTCCTCGGCCTTCATGGGGTACTTTCAATCCCATTGCATCTCCCCCTCCCCATTTCCGACTAATACTGGGAAGGAGAAGAGGCAACCGAAAGTAGTAAGGATTACCTGTAAGAAACACCTTGAGACTACCATCTACTACCATTAGGTTGTCCCATTAATAGAGTCAGGCATTTAACACTGACTACTCACACCTGACTGGACTTCACTCCCGTTTTCAGTATAAAAGGTGCTGTTTTGCCCAATCAAGTGAGCGAGCTGTGAATCCTGGTCGGAGCTGAGAAGCCAAGAAGCAGGGAGCTACAAGGAGAGAAGCCTGGGGGATCCGGAGGAGAGCGGCATGCTGAGACGCTGGCCCAGTGCCAACAAGGGGCTGCAGCGTGGCTAGGCTGCTGTGTCTCCAAAGAACAAGAGCGAGGTAGCCTGTGTCCTACTAGCAGTGTGCGGAAGAGTGCTCATTCCCTTGGAACATGTGCCGAGCCCTAGGGGGTGTGAGGGGCAGGTGGTGAGACCCTGACCTCTATCCCATATGCCAGGAAAGACCGCTCGCCAGCGCAATGCTACCCAGTGAGTTTGAAGCCTGTAAGGGAGAGATAGTCAGGAGCGCACATTTCGCTGGAGTGGGAAAAGAGAAAGACAGAATGTTTGCAAGCGGCACAAAGGGGAAAGCAAGACAGATAATGGAAAGTGAATGGAACGTGAGAGAGAAGTGCTAAGAGAGCGGAAAGGAAGGAAAGGCTTGAAAGTAGATAAGGGTACGAGTGACCCGAAAGTAAAGGAAAGTTGCCAGCGAGCACCGAAGAGCGAAATAAGTGTGCAAGAGGCACAATAAGAAAAATGACAGGTGCAAGGGTGCACGTAAGTAAAGAAGTAAATGTGCAAAAGGCACAGTGACGAGAAAGTGAACCAAAGGAAGGTGCCAGGGGAACGACAAGGTGAAACTGAACAAAGAGGCTCTCTCTGTCGCCTCCCCATGTTTGAAAAACCCAATTCCCCTTCTCCCCCACCCCCAATTTACCTACAGGAGGAGCATCGGGGACCGGAGCGCAAGGTGCCTGTCCCCGATGCTTCTCTCATCTGTCCGCTGCCATCTATATTCATGGCGATGGACATTTTCTTTTCTTTTCTGATGGGAGATGTTCTTGCAGTTAGCACATCTCACGCCGGAATTTAAAAAAAAGAAAATGATCCGCTCCCTGGGAAATCCCAGGGTGCGAATAACTTTATTTATTTTGATGCTTGGATAGCGTGCCAAGCCCAAAGGCATCTGTGCTCTTTCTTACAGAGAAAAAGTTACAGTTGTTGCAGAGGTTACATATAAGGCATTGTTTATACAGTTCAGATACATTATTAAATATACAGTATTTACATAGTTGCATGTGGGAGGAAAAGGAGGGCTAGTAGGGGTTTGATGATTTTAGCAGAAGTGGGTAGGGGACTTAATTACCCAAACCTTGAGTGAAGAGGTAAGTTTTGAGTTATCTACGGAAAAGCCAAAATAATTCTTGTGCTCTAAGGCAGACCGACAGGGTGCTCCATTGTTTGCTAGCAATCATGGGGAACCTACTGCTGCCCGCTTTTTGGAGCTTGAATCTAGGGGTGGCGAGGCGATGTAGGTAGGCAGTTCTTGTAGGTCTGGTGCGGTGTGGTAATATGCTTATGTCTGACAAGTAAGCGGGGGCCACCCAGTGTATACATTTGTGCGTCAAGGTTAGTGTTTTGAATGTGACTATCTTTTATCGGTAGCCAATTGAGTTTTTGTCTTGTTGAGGAGATATGCACAGTTCTAGGGATGTTGAGTGCAGCTCTGTGGGCGTTGTTTTGAAGGACCTGTAGTTTATGTATGTTGTGGGTCTTGGTGCCTGCGTATAATGAGTTGCAATAATCAAGTCAGGCAGGAGTGTGACGGAATCAGAGTCATGGTCCCCCGCGATCGGTATTAGGATCTGCGTGTCATCTGCGTAGCTAGTGTATGTGACACACAGGTCGTCAGGTCTGTCGAAGAGTGGCTTTGTAAATATGTTGTACAGAGTTGTGGAGACACATGATCCTTGGGGTAGTCCACACGAAACAAAGGTAGGTGGTGATACTGCTTTAGGGGAGAAGACTTTCATTGTTCTATCTGTAAGGAATGATTTGATCCATTGGGTAGCGTTTGGGGAGAAGTGCGCTGATGTGGCCAGCTGTTTGCATAGGATATGATCCACAAGATCGAAAGCCGCCGAAAGGTCGAGAAGAAGAAGTGCTAACTTCCCTTTATCTTTCAGGCCATCCATTTGGATTTTTAAATCCAGTAGTGATATTTCTGTCCCATGTTTCGGGCGGAATCCAGACTGGCATAGCCCAAGGATGTTATTGGCTTCAAGGTATTTGTGTATTTGAATGTACGCTACTCTGGTCAGTATTTTCAGTAAAAAAGGTACTGTCATCATTGGGTGGTAGTTCGTTGGAATCTTTGGGCCGAGGGAGGGTTTCTAGTGGTACTACCTAGGCATTCTTGAGGTTAGTGGGGAAGCAGTTGTTTTTAAATGAGGCATTGATGAGTTTGGTGATGAAGGGCGTGAGTTAGGGTGCGCAATCTTTAATGACTGCTGGTGGGCATGGCTCACCTTGGCACCCTGATGGTTTTAGACTAGAGAGGATTTTAAGGACTTCTGAATTTGTGACCTCAGTGAATTAAAATTGAGGCACTTCAATATTCTTATGAAGACTAGTGGGATTGGGGAGTTTAGCTAGACTGTTTCTTTTTGCATCAATTATAGTCTGAAGATGAGCGATTTTATCTTGGAGAGTGTTCTTACACCAGCTAGCATTCTTGTTGCAGCTTTCCACTGGGGGAATCAGGGTTTCTAATACCCTAAGTATTGAGAACAATTCTTTTGTTTTTGAGTTAGCCTTGGTGATTCTGTCATTAAATAGCGTTCTTTTGGTGAGGAGCACATGTTGTTTGAATTCTTGGGTGGCTTTGTTGAAAGCATTTTTATTTAGTACTGTCAGTGGTCTCTTCCATTGAGATTCAGCCTGCCTTTTAGCTAGTCTTAGAACTCTTAAGGAGGGGTGAACCACCCATTTAAGTGGGCAGATTGTTTGGCTTTGTGTAAGGCTAGTGGCACTAATTTGTTAATGGCTGCAAGTATAGGGTCATTGTATAGTGTGGTCATTTTGTTTGGATCTGAGTTCTCTGTGAATTCTGTGCAAAAGGACTGAGTTCTCTGTTGCCAGGACTGGTTCCAGTAGCAGAAGGAGCAGCAGGGGGAAGTTTGTGGGGGTTAGTTTGGTTGATCTTACTATCAATGTTGAATGTTGTGGGGTGGTGATCAGACCAAGCTAAGAGATTGTTAGATAAAATGGTCGAATTGCAGTTAGCATCTGCCATCCAGTCGAGTATTCAACCTTTTTCATGGGTGGAGTTTTGGATCCTATGCGAGAAACTAAGTGCAGACATGGTTTTGGCTAGGGATAAAGCGTGTTTGTCGAGTTGGTCGTTGAGGCCTAAATTGAAATCACCCAGTATAATGGTTTTTGATTTGGGTTTGATATTTGTGGATTGTATTTGAGTTACTTCGTTTTTGAAAGCAAGTATCGGCCCTGGTGCTCTGTAGATGAGGTGTATATTTAAAGTGACCATTGCAGACAGACATTTTTACTGAGAAGAGTTCACTTGAGGTTATCTATTGTTATCTATTTCCATGTACTGCACTGTCCCCGGCCCCTGCCCACGCACTTGCGCAATCTGAATGACACCTGGCCTTATCGGATCGCTGTCTGTCCTCCCTTTGTTCCCCTCCGTTGCCTCATCGCACCTTGAAACACTTGTGTATATAAATATCATATCATATATCATGGGAGTGGTCGGGTCTTTCATGTTCAAGGAAGTTTTAGCGGTGATGGCTATGCCTCCACCTTTGGCCGTGGGTTTGCCCATCCCACAGATAGGGTAGCTGTCCAGGGCGGCGAGTGAGAGGGTTGGATCAGCTGCGGCATGGAGCCAGGATTCTGTTATGACTAGGAAGTCAAGCTTATGTGATGTGATGATGTCTGCGATGTCTAGTGCATGGGCCAGTAGGGATTTGGTGTTGATGAGTGCTCCTATGATGTTGTAGTCAGGAGTATTGAGGTTGGTGTGGTGGAGGATGGGAGGGTTTGTGTTTGTGTGGGCCTTTCTTAGTGTAAGGAGTGTGTTCCTTCTAATAATGGAAGGGGCATGGCATTAGCAAGGGAGTGGTGTCTGGTTGGCTTAGTCCTGGATGCTAGGTTGTCATTTCTGAGTGTGAGTCATCAGGGGTGGCAGGTGGTGTGACTGTGGACTTGCTGTGCTGTCAATGTTTCAAGAGTGTGCGTAATCGTGTTGTTGTACTCTTGGAGATTCAATTGGTGGTGGTTGGGAGCTGCAGAAAGGAGGCGGGACAACTGGATGGAGCTGGAACCAGGTGGGTAGGGGAGCAAGGCTATCATGCCCCACCACAGCGGTCATGCCGTTTAACGGGCCAAAGCCTGAGCTGATGCCTGAGCCATGTCCACCCCGGCGGCTGGGCATGAAAGTTATATTACCTTTGAATTGTTTCACTATTCTAGAAAGTAACTGAAAAGTTACTACTGACCTTAAAATTATTTCCAATATTCTGAAAAGTAATTATAAGCTCTGAAGTGGGACCTGTAACTAAAGTTACTGTACTTGTTTTGAATGGCAAAAGGCCAATCTGAAAAGTAATTGCTGTGTTTTTACTAATCTTTAAATTGTTGATACCATTCTAAAAAGTAACCATAAGCTCTGTAATGTGCTTACCTGCAGCACTGTAACTTATTCTGAGTTATTCTAACAGTGGTGTTTTATTTATACTTGAATTGTATTCATAACATAAGCTTTTTACACTGTGATATGCTCACGTGAATTAGTGCTTGGTTTCATATTATGTTTGCTGTTTATTATAGTAATTGCCTTATCTGAACATGTATCTTTACCTTGTGTATATATAGAACAAACCATTATTTTTATATAGCTCTAGAGTGTCTAAGTGTTTCTTTGGCCTATGTGTATGCTACAAGTTCTTTGTACCTTCCTACAGCCCTCTCTCCCTCCTAAGATATGCCTGGTGCTTTGTGACCAACCAGAACCTTGAGTGGTACAGGCCTATACTAAGAGTTGGGGATCTGTATTACCCAAGGGATAGTCGTATAAAGTCTTACCACAGATAAACTTAAGAAAAGCTTTCCTAACACAGAGGAGTAACTAGGCGCAGGAAAAGTTACCTCTATGTTGCTGATTGCAACCCATCTGTTCCAATCGAGTATACCTCTAGCTTCTGTTAGTTTTAGTAGCAGAGTATGTGTGCCTGTTCTTAAACAGTTAAATACCATGCAGCCTCCAGTCATCCATGAAGAAACTTAAAAAAAAAACACATTGGCCCTCATTGGTGGTCAATGATCAGATGATATCACTTCCTGCAATATCATACGGTGATATAGCAGATGCAAGGCCATTTCAGCTATCCCGTTAGATTAGATGAAATAATGCCACTTATAGAGGGATTGTGAGGAATTCGATCATCTGCACGCGAGAGTGCGCCCGCCTGGACCCGTCCAGCAGCTCCAGAACTGGTACCCAGCCAGCACACAGCGTGCCCTGCTAGGTCCTCCCAGCAAGCTTCCTAGGTGGGAAGTGCCGGAGAGTCTCTGGCCAAGGGACAATGCTGTTGCCTGCAATCATTCTCCTGAGCTTTGGGACGTCGCCTTGAAGGGACACGAGCCCTGCGAAGAAGCTAGGAGGAGTGCCTTACAAGCATCATCCAGCGTCCATCTTTTAAGTAAATTTCCGAAACAAGGCGAGTCCTCGAACTGCATCCGGCTGCACTGGTGACTGTTGTCATGCCGCGGTCACAAGAGCCATCCAAGCCGCCTCGACCAGCATTCCAGATCCGCCAACCGGCACAGAAACAACCATTCTTGTCCCCCAGACGCCACGACGGATAGCCTGCAGACATCCATCCAGCCTCGCTTGCCGAACTGCCTGCCGCCTGGTACCCGTAGCTGTCTCCCGCCACTAACTCTGTCTCAAGGCCTGCAAAGCGCCCTGGAACTGCCTCGCCGCTGTCGGGCATTAAGAACTTCTTCAGCACCGGGTATATTGTGGTTCTTTCTTCCCCCCTGGTCCTTCTCCAAAGGCCCCTAGAGACAGGTACGACCCTTTAACCCCTTGGTGCTGGAACCAAATAACCTTGAACAGTAAGACTGATTACTTTACCAACTACCCTCCTGTCAGCATCCAGAGTGCATCCCTTTCCTTCGTGAAACTGTCTGTCCTCTGTGTTACTTTACAGTGTGGGTTGTATTTTGTAGTGTGCTAGAACTGTCTGTTGTAGTACTAATGAAGTAGATATTTTTAATACAACCTTTACTGGACAGTACCTTTTATCATTGGGTAATAATAAACGATCCACAACCCTGCAGAGATAAGCCTGCGTCCACGTTAACAAAAATTGGACAAGGAGGTTTATAATTCACTTGTATTACAATCTGTTCCGCTCCTTTCTGGTGTACTAGAGGTGTTGGGTTGATTGATGGTTTAGAAACCGATACTCATCCCTAGACCACTGGTGCCCCTGAAGTGGATTCGTCAAAGGGACCTAGGAAACTTCAAATATGATATTCAGGGTGTAGGTTTTGTGCTGTGCAAAGTGAAGCGTTTGCAGTGTGAATCATTGATGGTACTGTACCATGAAAGGTGGCTCTAGAGTGAATACGTTTTTTTTATCAGCTACATAAGTGAAAATCATTAAACGTTCATGTAATAAGCAATTGATAAAATATTGTTAAATCCTAAAGAATAGAACATTTATAGAAAGCACAGTTATTGTCCCACCCTGCATTGTGAAGAAGGCAGCAGACATGCCTTTTCAAAACCACTAGCATCTAACAGTTTTGTTATTGTGCATCAAAGTAACGCCAAAAGTTAATGGATGGAATTCTTTGAAATATTCGCAACCCCTGACAGTGGTTCTGGGAATCGTTTCATTCCATCGTTTTTTGCCCACTGTGCCACTGCAACAGGTAAACAAATCAGCATGGGTACCACTTAAAAAGAGACTGCCCATTCTATACTACTAGCTGACATTCCTTCTACACAGGACCATTAGAGCCTCATACGCCAGCATCAATAAGTTGCATCTTTGGCCCTGTGCATACCAAGTTCAAGGTCCCCCCCTCTAGCAAATTGCTACCACATTGCAACACCAGTGCAATTCAAGTGGTTCATGATTAAGCCAAAGCATTGTATCCATTTTCTGGAAGGCGGAAGGGTGCTTGCCTCCCTAAGTGATGTGAGTCCCTTGCTTGCTGCATCAAGGTAACCAAGCTGCAGCTCTCTGATAAGGCCTAGTAAGACTGAAACATGTCTGGGATATAGTTGTATTCAGTTGAAGAGGGAACGTAACATAGTAATTCTGACTGGACCATTCCCTTTGGTAATAGATCACGATTGATTTTCATATGCCTGGGCCCCTTCAACAAAGCGGGATCAAAACTATTTTGTGGAAGGATGTTTATAGCAAAGCTTGTAGTTATGAAATCTTTAACGCCGTCTCTCCATAACTATTTGGTTTTGCTGTATATCAATGGGCACCACGTTAGACAGAAGGAACAAAGAGTGATCTTTCAGTGAACAGAGGTTTCTTCTCTATGTAGAAGTTGGCAAGGATCATCGGACTTTCTGTGCATTGAAGACATACACAATAGCACGTGTAAGAAGTAGCATAGGGTCATAAATCCGCAAGGAAGTACACTCGCTGAGGGTCACATAATGGTGAATCATAGCACTCAAGAATAGGTGGCATGATATGCACAGAAGCATTAAAAAGATGGTTGTGGTAAATGCACAAGCTGCCAGAAGCCAGGCGGTGCATCTTCAGACAACATAACACACACATCAGGAGGAAAGAGCACATACTACCATCCAAAAGCAGCAATCACTGGAGTGCATGGAGCAGACCTTAATGGCACCCACGTAAAGCTGTAATGAAGTTACAGAAAAAAATAAATGCCATTGCATTTGCAATATTTATATTTATAAACAGGAGGAACAATGCTCTTTTGATCACAAAAGAACGTACAGTAGATAAGAAATCAGATTTGACAGGAAGCAGTGAGCTTCTTATAATGGGGCAAGTTTGAGGGACATTGGGCCTCATTACGGGTTTGGCGGTAGCCATGCCGCTATTAGCGGCATGGCTGCCTCCAAAACTGGGTCCGGGTTCCCTGAATGGGGAATTACTGGGCCATTCTGAGTTTGGAGGGCCCGGTAATTCCTCCCTCAGGGAACCCGGGCCTGGACCTTCCCCATTCCCATACGAGCCCCCATAGGGCTCAATGGGATTGGGAGAGGGAGCTAACAAGGGGCCAATTACGACCGGCCCGTTGTTAGCTCCCTGGTCCCCTCGCAGGACCCGGTAACGATGCCTGGTTTTACCAGGCGTCCTTACCGGGTCCCGCGAGGGGACCTCGTAATCAGGCGGAATGGGAATAATGGGTCCGCATCCATTAGCAGACCCCGTTAACCCATTCCGCCTGACTTGAAATGAGGCCCATTGTGACCAGGTTGTGGAAGGAAGTAAATGGAACAGTCACTGGGGACAATACATAAGTAGACATACATAGCTTAAGGACAATGAACATTGGATATTTTTAGGTGCAGGTAAGGGGTATGGCCAGCTGTGCTCGGGATGTGACCATGATGGGTGAAGTGCTAGAGTGTAGTCAGAGGAAGTGAGGGACAGAGGCAGGTTAGAGGCAAGAAAAAAATGTTAGCTAGCAGGCAGATGAGCAGGTAGGCTTTTAGTTTGGTTTTGAACAACTCCACGTGGACTGTTTCTCAGATGTCTGGGGAAGAGAACTCCATGCAAGTGGAGCAAGAAGAGAGAAGGAGCGGAAGTGAGAGGAAGCACAGGGAGGGTGAGGAGCCAGAAGGGTACTTATAATGGTACTTATAATGGAGGCAGAGTGGAGATTACGAGAAGGCTTGTAGCGTTGGATAGAGGAGGATAGACACAGTGGTGCTTTACCGTGGATAGATTTGTGAACCACCAGAAAACATTTAAATCTGGCCCTGTTTTGCATCGTCAGCCATCCAGCCTGGTGACAGTACGAAGAAGTAGGTATGAAATGAGAGAGTTCAAAGAGAGTCCTGGTAGCGAAGTTAATGATCGTGTCGAGAGGACAGAAAGCATAGTGGAGGACACCAAAGAGGATGCTGGCACAGTAGTCCAGTTTAGAGACGATTAGTGTGGTTAAGAGATGATTGGCAATGTGTTGAAAGGAAGGGTCTGCCTGATTTTGCTCATATTTAGGAGGTTGAGGCAAGCTGCTGTTCCAGTTTTGGAAATAAAAGTAGAGAAGGTGTGAGAAGGGTCATAGGTGATGCCGAGGTTTCTAGCTGATGAAGAGTAAGGGAGAGTGGCAGGTGGGAACTGAATAGGCAGAGGAAAAGATGAGAGAGAGCTTTTAGCAGGGAAGAAGAGCACCTCTGCTTTGGTATAGTTTAACATCAGAGAGTGCGAAGCCATGAGAGACAGTTGGACATTTTTGATAGAGAGATCAGAGGAGATTACAGGAAAAGAGAAGAAGATTGGGTGTCGTCCGCAAAGAGTTGGTACGAGAACCCAAAGGAGGAGATTAGTGCCCCAAGAGCAGAGGTCAAGGGTGCAAAGAGCAACGGACCCAAGACAGAGTCTTATGGAACACCAACAGTTAGAGGAGTGAGTTGAGAGGTGTTGTTGCTCCAAGAGACTGAGAATTGGCAAGGTGCAAGATAGAATTCAATCCAGGCAAGGGCTCGATCGTTAATCGGACCCAAGACAGAATCTTGTGGAACATCAACAGTAAGGAGTGAGTTGAGAGGTGGTGCTGCTCCAGGAGACAGAGAATTGAAAAGGTGCACAGTAGAATTCAATCCAGACATGGGTTTGATTGTGAATCCCAAGAAAAATTATTAAGGTGATCAGTTTCAAATGTAGCAGACAGATCAAGGAGATTAGGATAGAGTATAGGTTGCAGTGCTTAACAGAGGTGATAAAGTTGGACACATTCATGAGAGCAGTTTCCGTTCAGTGCCACAAGCGAAAACCTGCTTGTAGCGGGTCTTGAACATTGCGAATATCTAAGAAATTGGTAAGATGTTTGCACACAACTCTTTATAGAACTTTAGAGTAGTGCAGAAGAAGAGACACAGGGCAAAAGTTAGTCAGTAGGCTTGGGTCAGCCTCTTGCTTTTTTAGGATAGGGATGGTCATGGCTGTGACGAAAACAGAGCCAAAGCAAGCAGAGTCAAAGGACAGGTTGAAGAGTTCAGCGAGGTGAGAGGCTACAAAAGGCTACTAAAGGGGCTTGACTAGCATAAGCAGAGATAGGAATTTGTCCGTATTACTGTGACTAAAGTGGGGGGAGAGAGGCAGAGGATGATGGTAGAGTAGGCAGAGTGTAAAATGTAGGAGGAGGGAGTGTGAGGAAGGTCAGGAGAGAGTCTCTAATTTTGGAAATTTCTGAAGCTAGATCATTAGCTGTGAGAGTGGAGTTGATAGTCATAGACTTAGGGGGGAGTGTGAATGGTGCTGTGTAGCTGGCGAGGATGGTTGGAGTGAGAGTCAATGAGGATTAGGTATAATTCTCTTTTTGCTCTATCAAGAATGGACCTGAAAGAGCTCAGGGCAGAGAGATAGAGCTACAGGTCCTCATGTGAGTATGTACGCCTCCATTTGTGCAGTAGCTGGCGCATGTCTGTGCGGAGAGAGCTTTAGAGGTGGAGCTGAGTGCCCCCATCCAAAGCTCCTCCCCCATACTGCCTATATGTTGGAAGCCAGAGTGTGAGACATGTGCATTACCAGTGAGAATACCTATACCAAAGAGAATCATGGAAGTGAGATTCCCATTGACAAAGCCATACATGCATACATGACAATATGATGGCCATTTGAATGAAATCCCAGAGAAAGTGTGAAAACTGGGCAAAAGGGAAGACTGGTGACATCATGAAAAGCAGAGCTGATGCACCCAGAAGAGATGCAGGAACAAGAGAACATAAATATTCTATAGGCTCTAAAGAGGAGGTGTTAAAGATGAGCAACAGATGAAGATGCTCATGCTACAGAAATAATGAAGAAGATATCAAGTCATTTTATAATTGTACAGATGCAGTAACGCAAGTAGGCAAAGTATTCTTAAAGGCTAGCTATGTAGTGAATAGATTGCGGCGATACGCCTACGTATATATATAGAAAATGTAAGGAATATGGATGATTCCACAACGCTCTTTAGCAGAGCTGGATCCCGTGAGCAGAAATACTTTTTCAGTGTGTCGCAGTTAGAAATCGGAAAATTTAACCATGAAGGTAAATCAAAGAAAGGCTTGCTTGGATCAACACCAAGAAGTCAAGGCCACTGTCGGCCTGGATGTGCGTACAAACAATTACAGAATGTGTGAAAAGAACAAACTTCTGTCTTAAGTGAGGGGCAAGAACATTGAAGACGTCAAAGGTTCATCGAATAATAGTATTTTTAATGCAGTAAGACTCAAAAACATGGTCTACAGTCACACAGTCAGATGAAAATACGCACTATGATGAGCTGTATCGAAACAATGAAGACAGGGGGCCTCATTACGAGTCCGGCGGTAACCGTGCCGGAAATTACGGCAGGTTACCGCCGGTCTCGTATTACCATTCCGCCTCTGTGAATGCCGGAATCACCGGTGCATTACAACCGCGGTGACCCGGTAATTCCGGTGGCGGAATTCTGTTAATCCCCATTCCCATGGAGTCCCATAGGACTCCATGGGAATGGGGAAGTGGAAACACCGGCACCATGCTGTAATGGTGCCGGTGTTTCCATGTCCGCCTGCAGGCTGGTGGTGTTAAACCCGCCAGGTCAGACCTGGCGGGATTGACACCTCCCGCCTGCAGGACTCTTAATCAGCCGGTCCAGAAAGAACAGTGGTGGCGGATTTACCACCACTGTTCTTTACGGACCGGCAGGGTCGTAATGAGGCCCAGAGTATGCTATACTCCCTCGTATTCTCCAGCACAGAGAACATTTCCAAGGCCGAGTTCAAAGCCTTAATTGACTAGTAAACTGCAAGTGTGATGATGGATGCCAGGGCTAAATTGGTGGGGAGCTATGGTTATGATCAGCCCACCAGCATCTGTGTGCCAGCCTGCGTGCTGCTTGCACAGGCGGAATATTACAGAGGGGTACAAAGGTGCCAACCAATTATAGAGGGAAACGTAATAGAGAGCCCTATAGTTTGTATAACCAATGGAACATTGTGTATTTGATGACATTCATAGGAGGGCTTAGTTGCCCCACCTAGTGTTAGACACCCAATCACCTTCCCTGACAAGTATGGAACGTATACCTAGATGTTCCCTGTAAGCCTATCACCATCCCAAGTAGATTTTTGTAGTTTGCAACGCAGATTGAAGTCAATAATGATGAGTTTTTAGTACATAACCTGCTTTTTTAATGTTTTGCATTGAGTGTGAAGATCGAGCGAACGCGTTGATGCTCGTTGTAACTCCCTGTTTGAGATAATTGATATTAAAACTGATGCTCTTTGCCAACTTCCTGAGTCAGTTTTGATTATTGATGTTTGAGTAATATTCTGCACCTCCATCTGTCTTTAAGTATTGCTGCCTCGTCTTAAAGGGCTGCATCGGACACCCCAGTTCAGAGCATATGAATGGGGTGAGAGATGGCTGAGGATGCTGAGACTTAGGGGTGAAAGTAAACAGTTGTAAATGAGAGGGGAATGAGTCATGTAGTAGGGATTGGAAGCTGGAGAAGGAAGTGTTGGTGAAAGAGGCATCAGGTGTGGAGGAGGAGAGTGAGAACTGTAGGTCGGAGAGAAAAGGGGAATGGCAGAAGGTTTACATTTCCTTTTAGTAATAGCTGAAGTAAGTGGTTAGTAAAGGTCAGAGGGTGGAAAGGAGACAGTGGTGGAAACAATGGAGTGATCAGATAGGGATGATGTGACAGTAGTATTAGTGGCTGAGAGAGAGGTGGAGATGAATAAGAGATCCAAAGAGTTACCCCCTGTGTGGGCAGGTAAGTTATGGTTAGAGTGGAGCGCGTGACCAATAAGAAAAGACTGAAGTTCAGAATTCTAAGAAGTGGTTGGAGAGGGAAGGTTAAAGTCACCTAAGAAAAAGAGGTGCTTTTTAGTGGAAAGAGAATCAAGGATTTGCCCAAGATCATCAAAGAATGGTCCAGGGAGACCAGGTGGGTGATAGAGGGAGATGATGTGAACAGAGTAAGGCAGAGCAATAGTAGAGATGGTGAATTCAAAAGAGGTGGGAGAGGATGTAGCATTGGAGATGATTGAGGCAGGAAGAGACTAGGTGTCCGAGGCTTCCATCTCTGCCAGTCAGTCGAGTAGGAATGATATTCTTTTGTCAAGTTTCATGGTGCATTGTGCATGTGCAGCATCCCACACAAGTATGTTCTCAGCTAAGGAAAAAGTACTTATAGGGATAATAAGAAACTGTAACGTATACAGGATGCAGCTGCCAAACCGCTCCGCAAACTCTCAAGAAGGGACCACATCACTCCAGGGCTAAAGGTGCTACATTGGCTGCCAGTCAAAAAACGAATTACCTTCAAAACAATGTGCATAACGCACAGAGCAATCAACAGGTGGGGAGCAGAATTCATGCAAATGAAAATCACCATTTACCAGCCGACCAGACACTCAGACCCAGTGATGACATCCGCCTAGAACCTAAACCATACACAAGGAAAAAACATGGTGGTTCAGCTTTCTCCTGCCCAGCCGCTAAACTTTGGAACTCCCTGTCCAAAGAAATAAAAACCATGAAGGACCATCTAAAATTCAGAAAACTTCTAAAAACCTGGCTCATCAACTCAGAACGGGACAAAAACAAATGAGGAACACCCGGCCCCCACGGAATAAACAGACATCTGGAAATGACAGGGGACTAGGACCGACCACAGCGCAGGGAAGTAGAGAGGCCTCTGAATGGGAAGGAGACCCAGGTGCAACCGTTCCTGTATAGGGCCCGACGACAAACAAAGGAGAGAGATGGGGCTGACCTAATCGAACCACAGATAGAGGGCATTAGAATTAAAGGGGGGAGAATGGTGACTGCACAGATGGACCAAGGGGCCCAGGAAGCTCAAGGGCACAGGGAAAGGGTGCCCCCTCCTTGAGGGACCCGTGGAGGTGATGGTTGCTGCACAACGGAATGTGCCAAGTGGTAAAGTTATATGAACATCCATTAGTCTGAAACCAGGGGGAGGTGAGGGTACAACCACTAAACAGCCCTATTAACAACCCACACCCCTGCACAGGAAATAAAAGTGGGAAATGAAGTGCACCACAATGTACGGCATTGGAAGGGATATGTGGCGCAGGCAGCCAAAATTGAGGGGGTACGATAAGATCTCCACTAACCAACCTCATCCCTAAGCATGCATCTCTCAAACTCTGAACTAAACACAACCATACCTCTACAGCACAACAAACCGCACACCCTTCCCTACACAGCAACAATGAAACAAACCACGCATAGCCTTGTAAAACAGCACATGACGGCTACTGACCGAAAATTCACACCTACGCTCAGCGAACGGTGTTAACCGAACTGAAGCTGCCAACCGCACATCACTGTTCTCTTGCGCTTTTGTCCCGCTCAGTCCTACTAACTAACCACCCCACACCTCACCCTCTTAAATTTACAGATCCGCCAGAGCACTAAGGGACCACACCTTTAACATAATATAAGATAACATAATTTATAACAATAAACCACTACATGATCAATAATGGAATACTGACCAACATACTGTTCTCTCCCAGATCCGGTACCCACTTAAGTATCCCATGTAAAACAGAGGCGACCAAGAACAGAAGAAACAGAGGAAGGTCCGGAAACACTTCAACAAAAAGTATTCGGCTCAAGGAAACACATGCAGATGGTAGGAATGGCATTTCCTGGAACAAAGCCTTCTGCTAAAATGTAAGCTTTGATATCCATCGGGTGCTAAATTTACTTGCGTGAGAGACATCAAAGGGATGAATAAATGTTAGCGCACGCAAGTCAATATACAAAGCAGTTCTTAACATTTTGAGTGCCAACCCTTCAGGGGCACATAGTACCAGGACACAAGATTGGGTTCCCATGTTCCCCGGGAATTAGGGTCAACGGGACACATTGTTTCCCGATGCAAATTAGGACATATATATATATTCTGGCAAAACAACGTGTTTAAGGGGATAACGACATGCATACATCCTATGGTCACTCAAGGAATTTATCAAGATTTTATTTTACTTATATCAAGTATTGCATTCTTGGAATGCAAGTATTCATCAAAACGGGCAATCTCTTGCTTATGTGACTGCTGTCTGTGGCTGAGATGTTTTTTGTAGGTAGCATTTTCAGTCATAAAAAGCATGCCACATTGTTGGTAAACAATCATTTATGCATGTTTCACTCCGTTTTGTATTACCCTGTGTGATGCAGTTGCTTGCTAAAGTAAGGGCCTGATACATGGAATTTGTTTCACCGTGCAAATTGACTTTTCACTGGTGCAAAGGGACTTTGCACTGCCAACAAACACCATGATTCATGGAGCAATGCAAAGTGTATTTTTTCAGTGCAAAGTGATCCCACTGGTGTATATTGTAGCAGAAGGATTCGTATATAATAATGTCACAAGAGATATAAAATACAAACCTACCCCGATTCTGGTAAGTACCTTAATCATGAATATCCATTCTAGTGAATTGAAGGCCTTTTCTGCGTCCAAAAAGTCAGCAACCACTGGGATTGTAGGGTTGATCAGTGCCATGATGCTGAACAGTTTACTCAAACTCTTAGATGTGGAGCGACCTGGTATGAATGCAGACTGGTCATCAATGACCATGTCAGAAAGAATGGGGAGAAGTCTACGAGCTAGCACTTCAGCAAATATTTTGTTGTCTAGTTTTAACATTGACAAAGGCTTTTACAATCTGCAGTCTTGTGGATCTTTATTGGGTTTCTGTAGCACCACTGCTCTGGCTTCACTCATGGTAGGAGGAAATTTGCCAGTTTCCAATGCCACGTTATATAGAATGAATAGTTCTGGTGCTAATATGTCCGTGTAACCTTTATAAAATGTGTCCGTAATACCTCAGGGCCCAGAGCCTTACCAGCCAGAGGTTCTGCGGTTGCCGCTTTAATCTCTAATCTCTTCTAATTGTATTGGAATGTTTAACAAGGTCCTCCGTTCATCATTCAACCATATTAAAGTGGCTCTTTCTAAATACGCATCTATATGCTCTCCAGGCTTAGCTAGTTTAGGCAAGTACAATGCTGAATAGTACTGATAAAAAATCGAGTTAATACCCTCAGCGGGAGTCACAATAGTCCTAGTTGAATCCCTCAAAGAAGTGATATCAGTACTGCCCTTGTCTATTTTAACCAGGCCGGCTAGCAATCGTCCCGGCTTGTCACCTTCTGCGAACCTCCTCGCCATCGGTCTGCGATTACACAATTCAAGTTCGTTGTCCGCCAATTGCTGAATTCAGCAAAGTGTGCATGTATATTTATTTATCTTTATTGGTTTACAGTTCAAAATAATTTTAACAAATTAAGACTACATGTTCAGTGTGTATATACACTACATATGTGGGTCTCATTGGATCAATCTGATCAAAATAGTACACATTAACCGTTCATAAATTAATCTCAATTATACTCAACAGAACCAATACCTTTCCATGTGCAATTAATAATTCTTTAAGACCGGCCCCTGTCACTAGTGGTGTCCCTCAATGATCCTGTGTGTCACCGACACTGTACACTATCTTTACAAAGCCACTATTGGCCCTACTTGAAGCCCAAGGAATCTCTTACAATAACTACGCAGACGACACGCAGCTACTCCTACCTTTGACCGACGACTATGCCACAGACTCTGTCTCATTAAAACAAGTGTACCAAACCATTCAAGCCTGGATGGCAGCACACATGCTCTGTCTCAATGATGACAAAACGGAGCTGCTCATAGTCTGGTCTCATACCCTACTAAACAAACTTGATCCAGCATACAAATCCTTTGATATCGACGGCATTACTATCCAAGTAACCCATCATATGAAAACCCTTGGGGTGTACCTAGACTCTACACTATCCAGACAAGTCTACGCTATTGCCTCATCTGCAGCATGCATCTCTAAACTTATCTATGCGTGTCGCCCATTCCTTTTGTCAGAAAGCTGCCTCACCATCGCAATGGCCCTGATAGGCTTGAGACTGGACTACTGCAACCCCCTCTTTGCAGGCACCTCATCTGGAAACCTAAACAAACTACAGATCATGCAAAACAACGACTTACGAGCTGAACATTGCAAAAAAAGATCATATTTTGCTGGATAGAAGAATTGCTCACTGGCTCCCCATCAAAGAGCGCATCCGTTTCAAAATTCTAGCCATAACCCACAAATGTATGTTAAATTCCACTCCAAGATACCTCACCTCCAAATTCTCAAAAGCCTCGAACACAAGGCTTATTCGCTCAACCCACAAGAATCGGCTCAAAGTCCCCAGATTCCGCCTCCAAAGAGCTGGAGGAATGAGCTTCCCGGTCATCGCTGCCAAGAACTGGAACAATCTTCCATCATCACTGAGACTTGAACACTCCTACTGGTCATTTTGCAAGCAGCTTAAAACCCTGCTTTTCTCTGAAAACACACCGTGATGACCATCATCCCATCGCCTTAACCAACATCTTTAAACCCTACTTTATACCACTTAAGTCTGTCATTGATTTCTTTTACAGGTTAAATCTGACTTGCTGTCTGATGCCCCTGAGCCTAGTGCGCATTACAAATGCCAAAATAAATCAAAACATCAATATTAAGTCATCCAAACATTAAAAACACCCAAGAGCTATTTTGTTGCATAAAATGTTAAAGACTTAAAAGAAGTTTCTGAACTTAAAATCGTGTCTAAAATTATTAATTAAACATCCACTCTCAATTCTCAGGTTTCACAACTTAAACTATCTTACATTTTCAAAACCTTTTCAACAGATTTCCAAACCCAGTAAAGTGCCTTGTGCATTTCATTTGATTCCGAATTTGAACAATAGGCCCAAAAGGACTCTGATTTAATCAAGTCCTACTTATGCACTCTTTCTCCTAATAGACACATGTGGACTGACCCGAGCACCCTGCACTCAGTCATGGCATGCTTTGCAGTTTTCATATGATCAGGTGATTTACATATCCGACATGTCCTCATCTGCCTTGGGATTCCCAGTTGTGGGCCTCTGGCTGCCAATACCGGTAGTTGGTTGATTCTCAGTCTCAACATAAAATTTAATACAACGGGTCTTGGGTTTAGGAGAAGGTATGTTTGTGGTTTCATATTACTGCGTGTGGCCTGGGCTGCAGCATTATAATTACAGTGACTGGACAAATAGGTGCCATTTATGTTCCAGTCCCATAAATTAGTCTTTTTGAAAAGTGAAGCCTTGACTAAATCAGAATTGGACCAAGTTTCTGGCTGGGGTGTCCAGTTTACGGCACGAAAAAAGTTTAAGGTTTCAAAACTCTTTCCGCAAGCACTCGATTTACATTTGTAATTTTTTTCCCAGCTCGTTTAGTATAGGACATATTGATGTGCTTTTAGACTTCACATAAAGTCCCCCTATCTTCTTAGTAGCGGAGTACTTAACGACACAATGCCTAATTCGAGTCTCAAGTACTCCATAGATGGAGAAACTTCTAGATTTAAGGCCCTACGCCAGAACCTACCCTCCAAGGGATCTAGCCAACCAAGGTCCCTCATAGTTAAGGCTTCGAGCCCATAGAGTACCATCGGGCTGTAACACTGCTTATAGAGTACTAGGATGCCCTGGATCCGTTAACCTGCTGTCTTGGTGGTGAAGTGCCAGAGGAGGAGCGTCAACTGGCACACTTTCCTTGTTTTGGTCTCGATTATACCTGAATAATGATTCTTATTACACTTTTCGAGGCCCAGATAGATGTTATTTTCCACATAATCAATCCTGCCCAGTTTAGTCTTAATAGCCATTTTATGCACCTTTTTACCTGTTAAGAGCATGCTTTTGGTTTCAGTGGTGTTTACCATGAGTTTGTTTTTATGTGCGCAATCGCATAACTCATTTAGCATATGTTTCATGCCGCTGAGCGTGTGCTCAAACACCACTAAATCATCAGCATACAACATGCTTCCAATGTGGTATATCCCTATTTTAGGTGGGCAATTGTATTTTGCCAGGAGGCGAGCTGAAAGGTGAGTTACATAGAGATTAAATAGAAGGGGAGCCAATACGCATCCTTGCTTGACTCCCCTGCGAATGCCTATCAGCCCTGACATGCCCCTATTGTTGTCCAGTCGGACTTTAACTAGGGAGTTGTTATGCAGGAACTGAATTGCGTACACTAGCCATTCTGGGCATCCCATTCCGTGTAGCTTTTGCCACAATTTCTCACACTCCAGTCAATCGAATGCACCTTTTATAGCCCACTAAGTTTACATATAAAGAAGTGCTATCTTTACCAACAGACCTTTTGGACAACATGTCCAGCACCCTTATGTTGTGAGTTGTTGCAGAGCCAGGTCGAAAACCTATCTGATATTTGTAAAACACTCCAGAGGTCTCGGCCCAGCTCTGCAATTCATTTAACAGAAAGGTTCCGAACAACTTCCCCGTTACATCTAACATTGACAATAGCCTAGTTATCCGGGACATTTCTGTCCCCTTTCTTATAAATTGGGACCAACACAAACTGCTACCAAAATGCTGGTATTTGATGCGCCACACACGTTTTCTTAAACAATATAAGGAGGATTGGTCCCCAAACCTCAGGAGAGTTCCTTAGCACCAGGTTGGACAGCCCATTTGGGCCTGGTGCTCGAGACCTTTTTAATTTCACTATGGCCTTGACCATTAATTCATATCAAATCCTCACGGACCACTCTTGCGCAGGGTTAGGGTCATGTAAAGCAGAGGTGGGCCTGTGTCTTCTGCTGTTTTTAAGAAGGTCTCTTAGGTTTCTCTTTTTATAGGATTTACAATAGTCTTGGCCCTTTCGCCCATGACTTGAGATAACATTTGGCATATGGAATGCGTGTTCCTGGTCTTAGAGTCCCCAACATTTGCTGTCACTGAGCATTCTTGATAGAGAAACTCCAGCGCCTGAGCCAGTTTTGATAGCTGTTTTTCTCCCTTTTTGCCAGCATAAGTTTCTCCTGTAAAGTTGACTTTGAGCGCCTGATAACCCTAATTATGTTCTGAGATAGCCAAGTGAGTGCCCTTAATAGCACCGTTCCCTTCAGCTAACCTCTTTGGCCAGCCCTCAAATTCGTCTGGTGTTAGATCTACCAGACGTTCCATGTCATAGGCATGTGGGATGTATTGACCCACTCCGCTATGCTATGCGGCATCACCCTGCCAGTTATGGGGAAAGAAACAGCAACAATAACGGCAAAACCCTTGTGCGCGCCAAAAACCTACAAAAACCGTGTGCTTCAGCACACAAAAAGAGGGATGCACAACCAGCCACCCATGGTGCATGTGCAGTGGAATAGAGTACACCCTTCAGAAATGTGCCAGTGGGCTCCATGACCAGCAAACAGAGTGCAGAGAGAGAAGCAGCACTTTGCAAACAAAACCCAAAAATGTGCCTACAAATTACATTTGCTTTGTTGCCAAAAATTCCAAAATGCCTATAACAAAACACTTTTCAACATTCACAATCTTGCCTGGTGCTAAAATGCATGTATCAAATGAAACATTGTGAAACATACAAAGTCTGAAACTGACAGCCTCTATGCCAAAATCTGGGTGCAGTACCCGGGGCTACCTGAGTACTGAGGAAGCTTTAAAATGACCTAAAACAAAAAGTCTGCTGAATTATCAAACATAAACAGGATTGTTGCCAAAAAGGAATACCGATTTTAGTTGTGTTTTTGATTCCACAGATTTTAAGGCCAAGAAAGAAATGTATTTGAATGTGATACAACAAATGTGGTTTTTACAGGCTTTAAAAGTTAATTAGCTTGGCTGAAGCTGCAAGAACTGGAAAAGCAGGTGTTTCTCCCAGAAGGAGGGCCTTCCTCTCAGCAGAAACTCACTGGGAGGTGTTAAATGCAGGTTAGAACAGAATCTTGTCTACAGAAAGCAAAGGAACAATGACAAAGTTGCAGCCCAGGAAACTGGAAGTGTGAAAGGGGTCGTAAATGGCCTCTGGAAGGAACAAACGTGGAGGGGGATGCCCTGGACTGCAGGGAGACAAAAAGAGGCAAAGCCAGGCGACCATCTGTTGGTATAGATGAACAAAGAACACATTTTAAAAGACTTTCTATTCAAAATGGTGAAAAATATAAAAAGGACAGAGTTGTTAATTTAAATTCTGGCTGCACGTGTGAAGAGGTGGTAGAACTGTGTGACATGTTCTGGACAGGAATGGCAAGATATGTGGTTTTATGCAAAATGCATTTCTGTTAGAATTGTGAAAATGTACACGCATATCCCTATGTTAAACACGCACATTTGTGGAAATTTGCATAAAATTTGGGAATTGCGTTCATAGCGAAAAATGAAAAATTCTGTAGAAAGTGGAGACAAGATCGCACCACTGCAGGGTTTTGAGGAATAGCTGCTATGTAAAATATGGCATCTTTGTGTGTGATTTGTATAAATGTGACCAATGTAGAAATGTACATTTAGTATAAAATCCGATTTTGAGACCAGTGGCTAAAGGGAGGTCCCTGAGGATTGTAAAGCAAATCATAAAACGTGACATCACCCAGTTTTTGATCCAATCACTCAAATTGCAACGTCAGAGATAAAGTGTGGTCCTATCCCAGCTCACAGGGGCAAGCCTAGCTAAGCCAGCCCATACACCCTCGCTGTGATGTCATATTTAGTCATAAATAGAGACAGCTGACAACACATAGGGACTCACTGATCCAGCCACTTTCCTGATTCCGGCGAAGCACTCTGATCCAGCACCCTACATCCAGCTTTAAATATTCTTCCAAATCCAGATGCCAAATCTCTTGCCAGCAATAGAGACTATTGATTTCAGCAAGGCCCCAAATCCTCAAATGTATTCTCTCTACCCAGTAAAGCGCTGGGTGGTGTGAGAAGGCCTTTTGAACCAGTATCCAGAAATTCTCTGGCTTGCCATCACTAGGCTTGCCTGAGGAACTCGCCATCCAGCTGATCCAAATACCCACAGACTAGGAGAGTAGATCCTGTGCCAATCCGGCGACCGGCCTAGAGGATCCAGTCCCGTGCCTGATGTGCTGTCTTTCTTAGACAGACCCAATCCATGACCAGAACTGACAGCCCCATTAAAAAACTTATCCTGTGAGCATAAATAGGAAGAACTGTGCCCCATAGTATAATTGCATTGTTTTATCCCTATTTGCAACCCATCCTATCTTTCATTCAGAACCAGTATTGTTAAGAGTATCTTTGCCTTGTCTTATCCCTATCCAACCCATCCTATCTTTCCTTCAAAACCTGTATTGTTAGAACTATCTTTGCACTGACCCTTTTCTCATCTGAAGAAGTCGAGTTTCCTTTGCAGTTGGGTCACCCTGATCCAGTGACTGTAAGATCCCTGTGTGGTATTTGCTTCTTCATAGTCATCCCCGAGTGTAAGCAAACCCATTTGTCATTTTTTAAAAGTGCATTCCTGTTTTCCATTCTCGTGCCTATTTTACAAAAAAACGACCTTTACTAAAACCTCCATAACTCCCTCAGTTTTGGGATAGAAACGAGCTATCCATAGAACCCAAAATCAGTGCGCTTCTCCAGTTATCGTGAATATCGCGCAATGAAAAGTTTGCCGCGATTTTAAAAATCTGACAGGGTTACACATGTAAAATAGCTTTTAACTGCTTCTGACTTGCACCTTAAGATTTCAATTGTTTTCTGCTGACCAAATCATTGCTTGTGCTTGTGTGCAACAGTTCAAAGCAGCTCCCATAGGAATTTATAACAATTTCAGTATTTTTGACCATATTTGGTGTTTCTGCCTAGTCCATTCTAAAGATAATTTAAAAGCCAGTCTGACAGCTGAAAAGTCAATTCTGTTTTCTCTTGTGTTTGCTGGGGGAAAGTGGGACTGATATTCTGTTTGATTTGTACCATTCCTAAATACCTGCTCTCTCCTCCTATCTCTTTACATTGCCTATTGGGGATTCGGGGTGTTGGAGGGGGAACTTCTAACCATAGTGCTATCTGATCTGAAACCAACACAAAAGTATTATGTTCTGTGCTGCATTTGTTTTGCTCATTGTATTAAAGATATTATTCAGTGTTCTGTCACCCCATTGGTGATTGTTGTTTACCTATTAAAATATATTGGCCCTCATTACGAGTTCGGCAGTAACCATGCCGCTATTGGCGGCATGGCTGCCACCGAAATCACGGTGGGGATCTTGGTCCTCGGAATGAGGACTTACTGGGCCATTCTGAGTTCGGAAGGCCCGGTAATTCCTCCCTCCAAGGACGCGGACATGGTACTTCCCCATTCCCATTTCAGCCCCCATAGGGCTGAATGGGAATGGGAGAGGGAGCAAACAACGGGCCATTACGAGATGGCCCGTTGTTTGCTCCCTCTTCCCCTCGCGGACCCGGTAAGCACGCCTGGTTTTCCCACGCGTGGTTACCGTGTCCCGCGAGGGGAACTCGTAATGCGGCAGTACGGAGTGAACGGCGCCGCCACCTTTTACGGCGCCGTTCACTCCGTACCACCAGGGTCGTAATGAGGCCCATTGTGATTAAATCTTAAATACATCAATAAATATTTACCTTTGCAAACCAGCCTGATTCCTGGTTCAGTGTGACCGAGGTGGGTGGGGGCGAGGGCGTTGCAGGAGAAGGGTGTGATATGAGTGGTATATCGTTCAGAATATTGAACTTTTAGACAAAAATAAATAAGGATTTCAGTTGTGCACTACATGCTGGGTTTGACTTGTGTGTGTGCCGGATTGAAATCACTTACAGGTATGAGCACAAAGTACAGCTTGTAAGACTCTCTGGAGATTTACTGATGACCAAGAGATGTGGTTGCCGGCATAATTTCGGTCAAGAGACTGCATGGTCACTATTTACTCCATAGATCACTTTGAGTTCAAGGATGCACTCCAGGGCGACGTTGGTACCAAAAAGGTAATCTAGTGTAGCCTTGGACTTGCTGTTTCTCCATGTAAACTGTCTTGGAAAGTCATCCTTGGAACTGCCTTTTATTAGACACATCTCTCAGTCCTTCATAAAAGAAAGCCAACGCTTTCCTTTGATATGACCGTTAGTCTGTAGCATAACACTTCTACTTGAAATATTGTTGTACACTGCACACTTTGAGAGTATGTCCTCTATGGTTTCATAGCTAGCTTCTACATTTCCAATTTCAGGAGGCATGTATACATTAACGATAAGCAATTTGTCATAAGTATTTGCTTTCTCTATTTGTACTTCATCTGCCATCACATTCTCATTTGCTATCGACAGAGACAATTTTTCTGAATTGTAAGCATTTGCAACACCAATAATGAGGCCTCCATAGGGCCTACCCTGTGCACCCTTGCTTGCTAGTGCCTCGTACAGCTGAAACCCATCGACCACAATCACTGAAGTCAGCCAAGTCTCTTGAATTTCAAGAGAACCCAACTGACCCAACATATGCGCGTGGCCTCTGGTATTCCAGCACGCAATCTCCATACTTCAGTTAGTGTCAATACCGTGCGTGCGTAAGAAACCCTTCAACCAGGTCCAACTATTTTCATTATCGTTAATGTTTCCCAAGGGGACTTTTTTACCAGTGAGTTTCTCTTTCCTGTCGTTAGTAATATGAGTTACACATTTCTTGCACCACCCCTTAGGCGTGTCCTTTACAATTTCTTTATCTAGCGTATAACCTAAACTAAGTAGCATGGCCTTATGAGATTGTATTAACTGAGCGATTCCTGGCAAGGTGTAGTGTGTACGCGAGGTGTTGCCACCAACCACTCTTAAGGGTTCCACAAACTCAAAATCAGAGGAGTTCAACACTCTCAGAAAGGGAATCCTGTGAAGAATTTGAATTAACTTGCTACAGTTAATCCTCTTTTTTGTTTTGTCATATGTCTTTTGTGAACCTTTTTGGATCTACAGGCAAGTGGGCTTCTGGGGCTAGCTTTGTTATTTCCTTTGAGTTGATTGCTGGTTGAATCTCAGTTACATGTTCTCTCGCCACTGTCTCTACGACCATGGCAGCTCGTATATCTCGGCAGTGGTTTGCATATAGAACAAGATTTGTTGTATCCTATTTCTTCGATAAGGTCAGTTCTCTTATCTTTCAATAGCCAACTAGTGTGAGTCCGCAGAGCCCTTTGTGCCCTCTTCTTGCATCTAAATTCCTTTCTTCTCGTTCTCCGTGTGTTGGGGTGAGTCTCTGAGATTATAGTAGAATTTAGCAGCTCAATCAGTTTGGAACTGTCAAAGAGTGATAAAGCCACTTATTTCTTTCCCTTTTCGGGCTTCGTTAGGTCATTCAGCCGTCGTTGGGTCATTCTGCACTGTTTTCGGGTTTGGAAAATCATTGATTCTTCCAATAGTTCCAGGCCACTAGGTTGCCCTGTTTGTTCTAAAATTAGTTTGTCTATTGCCGAACATGGGGAGTCGGCAGTGGCTTTTCCATGATTGGTTTCACCTGCTGACTTATGTTTAAGTAATTCTCCCACTGAGTGGTGCTCTGTAGGTTTAATTCTTGCAGTAGTGTGCCACATAGCTTCAGTAAGATCTTGGCCGCAAACTGCAATGGAACATTACCATCCTTGTTTCCGGTTGAGCTATGGGCAATTGAATTATAGTTTATAGTTGTAGATGCTTCCAAACACTCTAGGCCTCCGGACGACGGGTATAGCTCAGGAGTGGTCGACAATCTTGGTGGGTGTACAGCAACATACAGTGGATAATGGAGGGTTTTGTAGTGCCAGGGTCTGGCAGATTAACTTGTTGAAGTTCAGGAGAGTCCGCGTCTGTTGGCACTTTAGACTGGAGAAACCCTGGCTGTAACATTTCGTGCAAAGTGTAGAACAAGTCTAGCAAGGAGTTATTGTCTATACTACCAAAATCAGAGCACGTGCGGTCTGGGTTTTCCTTTGTTGTTTGGTCCTCCTGCATTAGCCCCTCTGAGGCTTTCTCTTCTATGTACGGCCCAGCCTCTCGATGAGGAAATGCTGTAATCGTTCCTCGGGTGGTGGTGCTTTCCCTCTTCTGTGACAAGTACGGTGAGACGAGAGGAGACAGAGGTTCTGTTGCGGGAGCCCCTTACTGTGTTGTTAGCATTTCGTTAGCATTTCGGTATAAGGTTTTGGCTGGCGCTTTCTGACAGTTATACCTTTCCTTAGGGTTTTCCCAGGCATTCAATGGTGGTGTATATAGCTTGTTAATATGAATGTTAATTTTAGTGAAAGCAACAGTTGTAAAATTGCACTTGGTGTTCAGCAGACCAGTTAAATTCAATTTCCACAGTGCAAAGAATCAACTTGCTGTTTTCAAAACCATGAAAATTATTAGAAAAATGCAGGCTGACCGTACTAATGGTCATTCTCTCTCCTCGACTTGGTCTGTGTTGCCAGCAATGTCTCTGTAGGGTGCCGCTAATGAAACGAAAAGCACTTGGAAGGAAGGACCGTCAACTGGTCTTGAGCCAGGAATTAAGGAGATAAGGTGTTGGTACCACGTAAGGGCTTCCTGAGCCTACAAGGCCACTGACCCTCAACGCTTATGGCCAGTATGTGTCAGTGTGAAGTCAGTATGGGCAGACCGACAGCCTCCTCAAAGACCAAGGTTAGTGGCCCAACATTAATTACAGTTCGATACAAGTATTTGGCCCCCTAAAGCCACCGGAAACACCAGTAACACTCAGATCACACCGCTTTGCTCCGCTCGCACAAACAGTTTATATCAGTATGGGTCCTCCTCCTGGACCATAGAAAGTGAAGAAAGACCAATCCAGCAATTCCACGGCAGCAGCGTAGCAAAAGGAGACACTGGTAACACTCAGCTCACTCTGCCTCACTCTGCTCGCACAAACAGCTTATATCAGTATGGGTCCTCCTCCTAGACCGCAGAAAGTGAAGAAAGACCAATCCACCAGTTCCACTGTAGCAGCGTGGCAAAAGGAGACACCGGTAACACTCAGCTCGCTCCGCTCTCACATACAGTTTATATCAGTATGGGTCCTCCTCCCGGACACAGAAAGTGAAGAAAGACCAATCCAGCAATTCCACTGCAGCAGCGTAGCAAAACGAGACACCTGTGACATTCAGCTCACTCCGCCTCGCTCCCTTCGCACAAACAGTTTATATCAGTATGGGTCCACCTCCTGGACCATAGAAAGAGAAGAGAGACCAATCCAGCAGTTGCACTGCAGCAGTGTAGCAAAACAAGATACTGGTAACACTCAGCACAAGGGTAGGCACTGCTCACCCTGGATGCACACTGCTCTGACTGCAGGTATATTTAAAAGGACATCAGGTCAGTCTGCAGTTGCTTGAGACGCATAAAGTGTATTCAACTGTGCTTCACAGGCGGGAAGCTCCCTGCACACCAGTGTCAGTATCCCAAATTCGTTTGCAAGACACATACCTCTAATGACTGTTTAAAAGCCTCCCATACCAGCTTATCATTAGTAGCGACTGCCTTTTACTTTGAAAATATTGAACAATCTATTCCTTCACATCAGACATGAACACCAGATTGGACATAAATTCAGCTTTGAATCTCCAAGTGGCTGCCCAGGGGACTCTGGCCTTAACCCGAACCTCCAAACGGCCAGGTGTATGATTAGAAAGCATGTGAGCTTGTATCTCACAGTTTATAGTTCTGTTCAATACAGTAGTAGAGCCCAGCCATAAGTCCAGTCTAGAGTAAGAGCTATGAACTGAAGAGTATAAGTGTACCATCTCACAGTCAAGTGCATATATCCCCAAACATCAACAAAATGCAGTGCCTTACAAGCCTAATGGATGATACATTTTGCATTAGAGTGTCCATGACCCAATGCAGAGAATCTATCTAGGTAGTCTTGTAGAGTGACATTAAAGTCCCCACCTATCACTAATTTGTAGTCAGCGTATATTGCACATGCATCTAATTGGATTTGAAAAGAAAACAGGATCATCAACAACATGTGTATAAACTTTCAATATCAATGTGCCCACCCCATAAAGGCGTCCCACTGCCATGGCGTACCTACCCTCGACATCTGTTAAGACTTCATCCAATCTAAAATCAACAGCTTTAGGCATTCAGGTTATCACCCCTGTTGAATAACCAGAATGCCAGCATCTATCCCGCCATTAATTTGCCATGGGCATAGAGACACGCTTCATCAAGTGCATTTCCTGCAGCAGGATCATATCTGCATTCTGCACCGTGTCGTCAGAGATATGTGAATACCTTATGAATATTAATCGGGTTATTTAACCAGCGAACATTCCAAGTTACATATCGAACTGACAGCATTACATATCACTAAAAGCTTTCGGAGATACTCCATGCCTAACATACATTAAAAGCACACACTAAACATACTGGTAACATTCCACCAGGGTCTACCTTCGATAATGTTTACGGCATGGAGACATTTATACGTGATTTTAGTGGCATGTTTAACTTTAACCCCAACCCCTCTGCCCCCCTCTGTGATGAGTTTACCCAACTTGCTTGGGTACATCCCATCTTTCACCCAGAAGATATTCTGAAACAAAATAAAAGAGAACAACACTAAAAACAAAAAATGTAAAGTTGCTAATTGGCTTTGTGGGGGCGGACTGTCACGCTCACATAAATATCAGAAGATTCAGAAGTCATGCCCATAAGAAAGCATAACAGATACCCAGGAAATGTCAGAGGTGTGGGCTGGCTTTGGCCAGGGAGGGAAGTAAACAAATTAGACTTATTCGCGTAGATGATTTTGAGATTGGCAGGAACCACCATTGCATACACAATCTGCCTGTCACGCAGATATTTCCTCACATCGTTAAATGTCTTCCTGGACACCTGCACAGCAGGGCTAAAGGCTGGAAAGATTTGAAGGTTAGCCGTTTTAAATTGTAGTGAGCCCTTTTCACTGGCTGCTTTGAGTATTAAGTCTCTGTGACAAACATTTAAAATCTTAGCAATAATAAGTCTAGGCTGCTGCCTTGGAACTGGTCTGGGGTCCAACGATCTATGCACCTGTTCAAACTGGAAATGTGAAGACAAGGCAGGATTGCCCAGGATTGACAGTAGGTTTTTTTCCAGAAAATGTTCCAAGGGGCCAATAGTTGATGATTCTGGGTGGCCCAGTAAGCATATATTGTTACGACGCAATCGGTTTTCCAAATCGTCCGTCTTAGCTTGTTCAGCTTTGAGGTCAGAGCGTAAGGATTTCACAGCTGTCTCCAGGTCTACAATTAGGTCCTGAGTCTTTGAGATTCTTTGTTCAGCCTCCTTCAATCTAGTACATATCTTGTCAATCATAGCATTGGACTTTTCTACCTTTACTGTGAGCGTATCTATCTTTTCGCCAATAGCGCCAATGCTCTCATGCAAGTTATGAAAGGACAACGCAACTGGATCCATCTGGGCTCTATGTTGACATTCCTCATGAGTACTGTGCAGGTCTGGATCATGTGATCTCACAGGCTATAACACCTTTTTATTATAGCCATCCAGTTTAGCCTGTTTCAGCAAAGAGCTACTTTGGCAGCCTTTGCCAACAGAATCAGTATGGAAAGTGCACACCAAAGGTTTGGCTTCACAAAGCAGATTACTGCAGAACATCAGAGCAAGTAATCTGTTGTATAGGAATTAACCGTATCCACCTAAGGCCTCACTGCTAACCAGGTAGCAAATCCGTCGCAGTAGTAGGCTTGGTAGTACTTCAATTAGGAAATTGATAGGCCAGAATAAGGAAAACTCACAATGGGCTCATTTAGGCCCTTATAAACATTCCCGGGATAATATCAAATCAATGAGTTGGTAACCCTGTGGAGACTTTGTGTTTGGCAAGCACCAGATTTGATCCAGAACTCCGCCAGCAGCGACAGGGCTTGTGTACTGAAGCATGGGCAACCATTAATTCTAGTGACTCACTGGAAGGCCTTGCCAATTTCAATATGTGATCAGGCTCCGCCACCAATCAGGTCTGCCCAGGCATTAGGTTTAGTTGCCCACCTCCATGCTCCCTCCCAGTACGGACTTGCTTCTCTCACTCACGATTATGTAGATGCAGGCACAGCTGTGCAATGGATTCCTTTTTCAAAGCTGCGGCTCACCAATGGGGACAAACCCTCTTTTTTTCACTCTGAGAGGTGATCGGTCTCTCATGGCCGATATCACCCGATATCTCTGACAAGCTGCAGTTCGTGCTCGCAGCACCCAGGACCCGGCTGTCAGTCCCGCACTCACTCACAGAAACCCTTACGGAGGCCGCAGTGCCCTTCGATTATGTTCCTCCTTGGTGGCGGCCACGGGTTACCGGCCGGTCCAGACCCTCTTTTGTGCACTCTGAAAGTTGATGGGTCCCTTGTGGTCGATAACAATCGGGTGTCCAACTAGCCACGGGTTGGCTCCCAGCACCCGGGGCACGGCTGTCACTCCTTCACTCACAGGAACTCTAACGGAGGCTGCTATGCCCTTCGATGATTCTCCCCCTCAGCGGCACTTTTCACCACCAAACTCGAACAGGCTGTTCCTTGTCACCAACGGATTTTATATCTCTCCAGTACGGAACGAGGGCAACAGAGGATGTTAAACGGATAAAATGTGTAAGCACTGCAGTTCGAGTAAACAGCAGCCATCTTGGCAGCTGCGCAACAGGCCCTCCCACCTCATACTACGGGATTTCTACTTTATAATTGAGTCTCTCTGTTTTGTGTTTTTATTGAATTTTACAAATAAATACAGATGGAAATCACTGCATTTCCGTTCAGTATTTATTTGGGAAAAAAACGAAAATGAGTTTCTCTTACTGGTAAATGGCTATGGTAAGTAACATAACAGAGGGATTGAACATGGAACTGAATTGCTTTTTAAGTTGTTTAAATGACTGCAAATGTGCAGATTTTCACTTGTGGTGCAAGGACCCACCTCCACGAGCTTCCCATTATAGGCATCTAAATGCTATTGTGTAAATAAATGTGGAAAAATACTAGTAACAATTTAGCAAAAAATAAACCTGGCTAAATACAGTTAAAAAGAGCACTAAATAATTATGGATAAATACACACAAACTGGTGTGGATACTTCAAATCTGCCAATTGTGTGTCTATAAGCGCAACCATTAATACTCACCCGTGTCACCTCTCCCTAGGGGAGGGCAGTCCGCATGCATACACAGAGACGCCTTTAGCCCTGACGTGCTCTCGCCCTGTGCTTGCAAACGTCTTTCCCCCTTTCCCTCCCTCGTGCATCTCCCGTGCTGAGGCTGTTCTATGGTCTGGCGACGCGGGCAGAGCCACACTGGGCCTCGGGCAATGATTCTGCGCCTTGACAGTGCAGGGTGGTGGGCAAAAGCATGTACCGTAACATTACAAAAACGTAAATGTGTCTGGGATTAGGCCAGGTCCCCTCTGCACAGAAAACCAAGCAACCCCAGACATGTTTCGGCCTTGTTGGACCTCCTCAGTGAGGTGCAGCCTGGTTCCCTGTGGCGCAGCGAGCAAGGGACCCACGTCTGGGCATACCCTCTCTCACAAGGAGAAACAAACTGACCACAAAAGTGATGGGTGGAAGGTTTCGAATGAATCTAAACCACTGGCAATTGCTGTGGGCAACCTTCCACACCAATGTTTTTTAGCCCGTCTGCACCATTGCAAAAGGGGACCAGCCATGTGCAAATCAGTCAGCAGCTGCCGCCACCGAAGGTAGCAGCCCAGCCCGAACTGCTAGGCCAGGTCCCCTCTGCACAGAAAACCCCAGACATGCTATACCATAGGGCACATGCAGCAGCTGCACAGTTGAGAGTGGATGTGGGGTGTCTGTACAGCCGTGTGCTTCTGCCTGCTACACCATAGGGCACATGCAGAAGCTGCACAGTTGAGAGTGGGTGTGGGGTTTCTGTACTGCCATGTGCTTCTGCCTGCTATACCATAGGGCACGTGCAGCAGCTGCACAGTTGAGAGTGGGTGTGGGGTGCCTGTACTGCCATGTGCTTCTGCCTGCTCTACCATAGGGCACGTGCAGTAGCTGCACAGTTGAGAGTGGGTATGGAGTGCCTGCACTGCCACGTGCTTTGGCCTGCTATACCATAAGGCACGTGCAGCAGCTGCACAGTTGAGAAAGGGTGTGAGGTTTGTGTACTGCCATGTGCCTCTGCCTGCTATACCATAGGGCATGTGCAGCAGCTGCACCGTTGAGAGTGGGTGTGGGGTATCTGTACTGCCATGTGCTTCTGCCTGCTATATCATAGGGCACGTGCAGCAGCTGCACCATTGAGAGTGGGTGTGGGTATCTGTGCTGCCATGTGCTTCTGCCTGCTATACCATAGGGCATGTGCAGGAGCTGCACAGTTGAGAGTGGGTGTGGGGTGTCTGTACTGCCATGTGCTTCTGCCTGCTATACCATTGGGCACGTGCAGCAGCCTCACAATTGAGAGTGGGTGCAGGGTTTCTGTGCTGCCATGTGCTTCTGCCTGCTATACTATAGGGCACGTGCAGCAGCTGTACACTTGAGAGTGTATGTGGGGTTTCTGTACTGCCATGCGCTTCTGCCTGCTATACCATAAGCACATGCAGCAGCTGCACAGTTGAGAGTGGGTGTAGAGTGTATGTTCTGCCATGTGCTTCTGCCTGCTACACCATAGGGCACGCGCAGCAGCTGCACAGTTGAGAGTAGGTGTGCGGTATCTGTACTGCCATGTGCTTCTGCCTGCTACACCATAGGACACATGCAGCAGCTGCACCGTTGAGAGTGGGTGTGGGCTATCTGTACTGCCATGTGCTTCTGCCTGCTATACCATAGGGCACCTGCAGCAGCTGCACCATTGAGAGTGGGTGTGGGTATCTGTACTGCCATGTGCTTCTGCCTGCTACACCATAGGGCATGTGCAGCAGCTGCACCGTTGATAGTGGGTGTGGGGTATCTGTACTGCCATGTGCTTCTGCCTGCTACACCATAGGGCACGTGCAGCAGCTGCACAGTTGAGAGTAGGTGTGGGGTTTCTGTACTGCCATGTGCTTCTGCCTGCTACACCATAGGGCACGTGCAGCAGCTGCACAGTTGAGAGTGGGTGTGGGGTTTCTGTACTGCCATGTGCTTCTGCCTGCTATACCATAGGGCTTGTGCAGGAGCTGCACAGTTGAGAGTGGCTGTGGGGTGTCTGTACTGCCATGTGCTTCTGCCTGCTATACCATTGGGCAGTTGCAGCAGCCTCACAGTTGAGAGTGGGTGCAGGGTTTCTGTGCTCCCATGTGCTTCTGCCTGCTATACTATAGGGCACGTGCGGCAGCTGTACACTTGAGAGTGTATGTGGAGTTTCTGTACTGCCATGCGCTTCTGCCTGCTATACCATAGGGCACGTGCAGCAGCTGCACAGTTGAGAGTGGGTGTGGTGTGTATGTTCAGCCATGTGCTTCTGCCTGCTACACCATTGGGCACGTGCAGCAGCTGCACAGTTGAGAGTAGGTGTGGGGTATCTGTACTGCCATGTGCTTCTGCCTGCTACACCATAGGACATGTGCAGCAGCTGCACAGTTTAGAGTGGGTGTAGGGTATCTGTACTGCCATGTGCTTCTGCCTGCTATACCATAGGGCATGTGCAGCAGCTGCACCGCTGAGAGTGGGTGTGGGTGTACTGAGTACTGCCATGGGCTTCTGCCTGCTATACCATATATCCCATGCAGAAGCTGCACAGTTGAGAGTGGGTGTGGGGTATCTGTACTGCCATGTGTTTCTGTCTGCTATACTGTAGGGCACGTGCAGCAGCTGCACAGTTGAGAGTGGGTGTGGGTATCTGTACTGCCATGTGTTTCTGTCTGCTATACTGTAGGGCACGTGCAGCAGCTGCACAGTTGAGAGTGGGTGTGGGTATCTGTACTGCCATGTGCTTCTGCCTGCTATACCACTGGGCACGTGCAGCAGCTGCACAGTTGAGAGTGGGTGTGGGGTTTCTGTACTGCCATGTGCTTCTGCCTGCTATACCATAGGGCACGTGCAGCAGCTGCACACTTGAAAGTGGGTGTGGGGTTTCTGTACTGCCAGGTGCTTCTGCCTGCTATACTATAGGGCACGTGCAGCAGCTGCACAGTTGAGAGTGGGTGTGGGGCGTCTGTACTGTCATGTGCCTCTGCCTGCTGCACCATAGGGCATGTGCAGCAGCTGCACAGTTAAGAGTGGGTGCGGGGTATCTGTACTGCCATGTGCTTCTGTCTCCCTCTACACCATAGAACACGTGCAGCAGCTGCACAGTTGAGAGTGGGTGTGGGGTATCTGTACTGGCATGTGCTTCTGCCTGCTATACCTTGGGGCATGTGCAGCAGCTGCACAGTTGAGAGTGGGTGTGGGGTTTTGGTACTGCCATGTGCTTCTGCCTGCTATACCATATGGCCCATGCAGCAGCTGCACAGTTGAGAGTGGCTATGGGGTACCTGTACTGCCATGTGCATCTGCCTGCTGTACCATGAGCAGCTGCACAGTTAAGAGTGGGTGTGGGGTATCTCTACTGCCATGTGCTTCTGCCTGCTATACCATAGGGCATGTGCAGCAGCTGCGCAGTTGAGAGTGGGTGAGGCATGTCTGTACTGCCATGTGCTTCTGCCTGCTGTACCATAGGGCACGTGCAGCAGCTGCACAGTTAAGAGTGGGTGTGGGGTATCTGTACAGCCATATGCTTCTGTCTGCTATACCTTAGGGCACGTGCAGCAGCTGCACAGTTGAGAGAGTGTGTGCGGTGCCTGTACTGCCATGTGCTTCGGTCTGCTATACCATAGGGCACGTGCAGCAGCTGGACAGCTGAGAGTGTGTATGGGGTGTCTGTACTGCCATGTGCTTCTGCCTGCTATACCATAGGGCACGTGCAGCAGCTGCACAGTTGAGAGTGGGTTTGGGGTTTCTGTACTGCCATGTGCTTCTGCCTGCTATACCATAGGGCACGTGCAGCAGCTGCACAGTTGAGAGTGGGTGTGGGGTTTCTGTACTGCCATGTGCTTCTGCCTGCTATACCATATATCCCATGCAGCAGCTGCACAGTTGAGAGTGGGTGTGGGGTATCTGTACTGCCATGTGCATCTGCCTGCTATACCATGAGCAGCTGCACAGTTAAGAGTGGGTGTGGGGTATCTGTACTGCCATGTGCTTCTGCCTGCTATACCATAGGGCATGTGCAGCAGCTGCGCAGTTGAGAGTGGGTGAGGCATATCTGTACTGCCATGTGCTTCTGCCTGCTATACCATAGGGCACGTGCAGCAGCTGCACAGTTAAGAGTGGGTGTGGGGTATCTGTACGGCCATGTGCTTCTGTCTGCTATACCTTAGGGCACGTGCAGCAGCTGCACAGTTGAGAGAGTGTGTGGGGTGCCTGTACTGCCATGTGCTTCGGCCTGCTATACCATAGGGCACGTGCAGCAGCTGGGCAGTTGAGAGTGTGTATGGGGTGTCTGTACTGCCATGTGCTTCTGCCTGCTATACCATAGGGCACGTGCAGCAGCTGCACAGTTGAGAGTGGGTTTGGGGTTTCTGTACTGCCATGTGCTTCTGCCTGCTATACCATAGGGCACGTGCAGCAGCTGCACAGTTGAGAGTGGGTGTGGGGTTTCTGTACTGCCATGTGCTTCTGTCTGCTATACCATAGGGCACGTGCAGCAGCTGCACAGTTGAGAGTGGGTGTGGGTGTCTGTACTACCACAGGCTTCTGCCTGCTAAACCATATATCCCATGCAGCAGCTGCACAGTTGAGAGTGGGTGTGGGTATATGTGTACTGCCATGTGTATCTGCCTGCTATACCATGAGCAGTTGCACACTTAAGAGTGGGTGTGGGGTATCTGTACCGCCTTTTGCTTCTGCCTGCTATACTGTAGGGCACGTGCAGCAGCTGCACAGTTGAGTGGGTGTGGGGTTTCTGTACTGCCATGTGCTTCTGCCTGCTATACCATAGGGCACGTGCAGCAGCTGCACACTTGAAAGTGGGTGTGGGTTTTCTGTACTGCCATGTGCTTCTGCCTGCTCTACTATAGGGCACGTGCAGCAGCTGCACAGTTGAGAGTGGGTGTGGGGTGTCTGTACTGTCATGTGCCTCTGCCTGCTGCACCATAGGGCATGTGCAGCAGCTGCACAGTTAAGAGTGGGTGCGGGGTATCTGTACTGCCATGTGCTTCTGTCTGCCTGCTACACCATAGAACACGTGCAGCAGTTGCACAGTTGAGAGTGGGTGTGGGGTATCTGTACTGCCATGTGCTTCTGCCTGCTATACCATGGGGCATGTGCAGCAGCTGCACAGTTGAAAGTGGGTGTGGGGTTTTGGTACTGCCATGTGCATCTGCCTGCTATACCATGAACAGCTGCACAGTTAAGAGTGGGTGTGGGGTATCTGTACTGCCATGTGCGTCTGCCTGCTATACCATAAGGCACGTGCAGCAGCTGCGCAGTTGAGAGTGGGTGAGGCGTGTCTGTACTGCCATGTGCTTCTGCCTGCCATACCATGAGCAGCTGCACAATTAAGAGTGGGTGTGGGGTATCTGTACCGCCACGTGTTTCTGCCTGCTATACTGTAGGGCACGTGCAGCAGCTGCACAGTTGAGAGTGGGTGTGGGTATCTGTACTGCCATGTGCTTCTGCCTGCTATACCACTGGGCACGTGCAGCAGCTGCACAGTTGACAGTGGGTGTGGGGTTTCTGTACTGCCATGTGCTTCTGCCTGCTATACCATAGGGCACGTGCAGCAGCTGCACACTTGAAAGTGGGTGTGGGGTTTCTGTACTGCCAGGTGCTTCTGCCTGCTATACTATAGGGCACGTGCAGCAGCTGCACAGTTGAGAGTGGGTGCGGGGTATCTGTACTGCCATGTGCTTCTGTCTCCCTCTACACCATAGAACATGTGCAGCAGCTGCACAGTTGAGAGTGGGTGTGGGGTATCTGTACTGGCATGTGCTTCTGCCTGCTATACAATGGGGCATGTGCAGCAGCTGCACAGTTGAGAGTGGGTGTGGGGTTTTGGTACTGATATGTGCTTCCGCCTGCTATACCATATGGCCCATGCAGCAGCTGCACAGTTGAGAGTGGCTATGGGGTACCTGTACTGCCATGTGCATCTGCCTGCTATACCATGAGCAGCTGCACAGTTAAGAGTGGGTGTGGGGTATCTGTACTGCCATGTGATTCTGCCTGCTATACCATAGGGCACGTGCAGCAGCTGCGCAGTTGAGAGTGGGTGAGGCATGTCTGTACTGCCATGTGCTTCTGCCTGCTATACCAAAGGGCACGTGCAGCAGCTGCACAGTTAAGAGTGGGTGTGGGGTATCTGTACGGCCATGTGCTTCTGTCTCCCTCTACACCATAGAACACGTGCAGCAGCTGCACAGTTGACAGAGTGTGTGCGGTGCCTGTACTGCCATGTGCTTCGGCCTGCTATACCATAGGGCACGTGCAGCAGCTGGACAGTTGAGAGTGTGTATGGGGTGTCTGTACTGCCATGTGCTTCTGCCTGCTATACCATAGGGCACGTGCAGCAGCTGCACAGTTGAGAGTGGGTTTGGGGTTTCTGTACTGCCATGTGCTTCTGCCTGCTATACCATAGGGCACGTGCAGCAGCTGCACAGTTGAGAGTGGGTGTGGGGTTTCTGTACTGCCATGTGCTTCTGCCTGCTATACCATATATCCCATGCAGCAGCTGCACAGTTGAGAGTGGGTGTGGGGTATCTGTACTGCCATGTGCATCTGCCTGCTATACCATGAGCAGCTGCACAATTAAGAGTGGGTGTGGGGTATCTGTACCGCCATGTGCTTCTGCCTGCTATACCACTGGGCACGTGCAGCAGCTGCACAGTTGAGAGTGGGTGTGGGGTTTCTGTACTGCCATGTGCTTCTGCCTGCTATACCATAGGGCACGTGCAGCAGCTGCACACTTGAAAGTGGGTGTGGGGTTTCTGTACTGCCAGGTGCTTCTGCCTGCTATACTATAGGGCATGTGCAGCAGCTGCACAGTTGAGAGTGGGTCTGGGGTGTCTGTACTGTCATGTGCCTCTGCCTGCTGCACCATAGGGCATGTGCAGCAGCTGCACAGTTGAGAGTGGGTGTGGGGTATCTGTACTGCCATGTGCTTCTGTCTCCCTCTACACATAGAACACGTGCAGCAGCTGCACAGTTGAGAGTGGGTGTGGGGTATCTGTACTGGCATGTGCTTCTGCCTGCTATACCATGGGGCATGTGCAGCAGCTGCACAGTTGAGAGTGGGTGTGGGGTTTTAGTACTGCCATGTGCTTCTGCCTGCTATACCATATGGCCCATGCAGCAGCTGCACAGTTGAGAGTGGGTGAGGCATGTCTGTACTGCCATGTGCTTCTGCCTGCTATACCATAGGGCACGTGCAGCAGCTGCACAGTTAAGAGTGGGTGTGGGGTATCTGTACGGCCATGTGCTTCTGTCTGCTATACCATAGAACACGTGCAGCAGCTGCACAGTTGAGAGTGGGGGTGGGGTATCTGTACTGGCATGTGCTTCTGCCTGCTATACCATGGGGCATGTGCAGCAGCTGCACAGTTGAGAGTGGGTGTGGGGTATCTGTACTGCCATGTGCTTCTGCCTGTTATACCATAGGGCACGTGCAGCAGCTGCGCAGTTGAGAGTGGGTGAGGCATGTCTTTACTGCCATGTGCTTCTGCCTGCTATACCATAGGGCACGTGCAGCAGCTGCACAGTTAAGAGTGGGTGTGGGGTATCTGTACGGCCATGTGCTTCTGTCTGCTATACCTTAGGGCACGTGCAGCAGCTGCACAGTTGAGAGAGTGTGTGGGGTGCCTGTACTGCCATGTGCTTCGGCCTGCTATACCATAGGGCACGTGCAGCAGCTGGACAGTTGAGAGTGTGTATGGGGTGTCTGTACTGCCATGTGCTTCTGCCTGCTATACCATAGGGCACGTGCAGCAGCTGCACAGTTGAGAGTGGGTGTGGGGTTTCTGTACTGCCATGTGCTTCTGCCTGCTATACCATAGGGCACGTGCAGCAGCTGCACAGTTGAGAGTGGGTGTGGGTGTCTGTACTGCCACGGGCTTTTGCCTGCTATTCCATATATCCCATGCAGCAGCTGCACAGTTGAGAGTGGGTGTGGGTATATGTGTACTGCCATGTGTATCTGCCTGCTATACCATGAGCAGTTGCACACTTAAGAGTGGGTGTGGGGTATCTGTACGGCCTTGTGCTTCTGCCTGCTATACTGTAGGGCACGTGCAGCAGCTGCACAGTTGAGAGTGGGTGTGGGGTTTCCGTACTGCCATGTGCTTCTGCCTGCTATACCATAGGGCACCTGCAGCAGCTGCACACTTGAAAGTGGGTGTGGGGTTTCTGTACTGCCATGTGCTTCTGCCTGCTATACTATAGGGCACGTGCAGCAGCTGCACAGTTGAGAGTGGGTGTGGGGTGTCTGTACTGTCATGTGCCTCTGCCTGCTGCACCATAGGGCATGTGCAGCAGCTGCACAGTTGAGAGTGGGTGCAGGGTATCTGTACTGCTATGTGCTTCTGTCTCCCTGCTACACCATAGAACACGTGCAGCAGTTGCACATTTGAGAGTGGGTGTGGGGTATCTGTACTGCCATGTGCTTCTGCCTGCTATAACATGGGGCATGTGCAGCAGCTGCACAGTTGAGAGTGGGTGTGGGGTATCTGTACTGCCATGTGCTTCTGCCTGCTATACCATGAGCAGCTGCACAGTTAAGAGTGGGTGTGGGGTATCTGTACTGCCATGTGCTTCTGCCTGCTATACCATAAGGCACGTGCAGCAGCTGCGCAGTTGAGAGTGGGTGAGGCGTGTCTGTACTGCCATGTGCTTCTGCCTGCTATACCATGAGCAGCTGCACAATTAAGAGTGGGTGTGGGGTATCTGTACCGCCATGTGTTTCTGCCTGCTATACTGTAGGGCACGTGCAGCAGCTGCACAGTTGAGAGTGGGTGTGGGTATCTGTACTGCCATGTGCTTCTGCCTGCTATACCACTGGGCACGTGCAGCAGCTGCACAGTTGAGAGTGGGTGTGGGGTATCTGTACTGCCATGTGCTTCTGCCTGCTATACCATAGGGCACGTGCAGCAGCTGCGCAGTTGAGAGTGGGTGAGGCATGTCTGTACTGCCATGTGCTTCTGCCTGCTATACCATAGGGCACGTGCAGCAGCTGCACAGTTAAGAGTGGGTGTGGGGTATCTGTACGGCCATGTGCTTCTGTCTGCTATACCTTAGGGCACGTGCAGCAGCTGCACAGTTGAGAGTGGGTGCGGGGTATCTGTACTGCCATGTGCTTCTGTCTCCCTCTACACCATAGAACATGTGCAGCAGCTGCACAGTTGAGAGTGGGGGTGGGGTATCTGTACTGGCATGTGCTTCTGCCTGCTATACCATGGGGCATGTGCAGCAGCTGCACAGTTGAGAGTGGGTGTGGGGTATCTGTACTGCCATGTGCTTCTGCCTGTTATACCATAGGGCACGTGCAGCAGCTGCGCAGTTGAGAGTGGGTGAGGCATGTCTGTACTGCCATGTGCTTCTGCCTGCTATACCATAGGGCACGTGCAGCAGCTGCACAGTTAAGAGTGGGTGTGGGGTATCTGTACGGCCATGTGCTTCTGTCTGCTATACCTTAGGGCACGTGCAGCAGCTGCACAGTTGAGAGAGTGTGTGGGGTGCCTGTACTGCCATGTGCTTTGGCCTGCTATACCATAGGGCACGTGCAGCAGCTGGACAGTTGAGAGTGTGTATGGGGTGTCTGTACTGCCATGTGCTTCTGCCTGCTATACCATAGGGCACGTGCAGCAGCTGCACAGTTGAGAGTGGGTGTGGGATTTCTGTACTGCCATGTGCTTCTGCCTGCTATACCATAGGGCACGTGCAGCAGCTGCACACTTGAAAGTGGGTGTGGGGTTTCTGTACTGCCAGGTGCTTCTGCCTGCTATACTATAGGGCATGTGCAGCAGCTGCACAGTTGAGAGTGGGTGTGGGGTGTCTGTACTGTCATGTGCCTCTGCCTGCTGCACCATAGGGCATGTGCAGCAGCTGCACAGTTGAGAGTGGGTGCGGGGTATCTGTACTGCCATGTGCTTCTGTCTCCCTCTACACATAGAACATGTGCAGCAGCTGCACAGTTGAGAGTGGGTGTGGGGTATCTGTACTGGCATGTGCTTCTGCCTGCTATACCATGGGGCATGTGCAGCAGCTGCCCAGTTGAGAGTGGGTGTGGGGTTTTAGTACTGCCATGTGCTTCTGCCTGCTATACCATATGGCCCATGCAGCAGCTGCACAGTTGAGAGTGGCTATGGGGTACCTGTACTGCCATGTGCATCTGCCTGCTATACCATGAGCAGCTGCACAGTTAAGAGTGGGTGTGGGGTATCTGTACTGCCATGTGCTTCTGCCTGCTATACCATAGGGCACGTGCAGCAGCTGCGCAGTTGAGAGTGGGTGAGGCATGTCTGTACTGCCATGTGCTTCTGCCTGCTATACCATAGGGCACGTGCAGCAGCTGCACAGTTAAGAGTGGGTGTGGGGTATCTGTACGGCCATGTGCTTCTGTCTGCTATACCTTAGGGCACGTGCAGCGGCTGCACAGTTGAGAGTGGGTGCGGGGTATCTGTACTGCCATGTGCTTCTGTCTCCCTCTACACCATAGAACACGTGCAGCAGCTGCACAGTTGAGAGTGGGGGTGGGGTATCTGTACTGGCATTTGCTTCTGCCTGCTATACCATGGGGCATGTGCAGCAGCTGCACATTTGAGAGTGGGTGTGGGGTATCTGTACTGCCATGTGCTTCTGCCTGTTATACCATAGGGCACGTGCAGCAGCTGTGCAGTTGAGAGTGGGTGAGGCATGTCTGTACTGCCGTGTGCTTCTGCCTGCTATACCATAGGGCACGTGCAGCAGCTGCACAGTTAAGAGTGGGTGTGGGGTATCTGTACGGCCATGTGCTTCTGTCTGCTATACCTTAGGGCACGTGCAGCAGATGCACAGTTGAGAGAGTGTGTGGGGTGCCTGTACTGCCATGTGCTTCGGCCTGCTATACCATAGGGCACGTGCAGCAGCTGCACAGTTGAGAGTGGGTGTGGGTGTCTGTACTGCCACGGGCTTCTGCCTGCTATTCCATATATCCCATGCAGCAGCTGCACAGTTGAGAGTGGGTGTGGGTATATGTGTACTGCCATGTGTATCTGCCTGCTATACCATGAGCAGTTGCACACTTAAGAGTGGGTGTGGGGTATCTGTACGGCCTTGTGCTTCTGCCTGCTATACTGTAGGGCACGTGCAGCAGCTTCACAGTTGAGAGTGGGTGTGGGGTTTCTGTACTGCCATGTGCTTCCGCCTGCTATACCATAGGGCACGTGCAGCAGCTGCACACTTGAAAGTGGGTGTGGGGTTTCTGTACTGCCATGTGCTTCTGCCTGCTATACTATAGGGCACGTGCAGCAGCTGCACAGTTGAGAGTGGGTGTGGGGTGTCTGTACTGTCATGTGCCTCTGCCTGCTGCACCATAGGGCATGTGCAGCAGCTGCACAGTTGAGAGTGGGTGCAGGGTATCTGTACTGCCATGTGCTTCTGTCTCCCTGCTACACCATAGAACATGTGCAGCAGTTGCACATTTGAGAGTGGGTGTGGGGTATCTGTACTGCCATGTGCTTCTGCCTGCTATAACATGGGGCATGTGCAGCAGCTGCACAATTGAGAGTGGGTGTGGGGTATCTGTACTGCCATGTGCTTCTGCCTGCTATACCATGAGCAGCTGCACAGTTAAGAGTGGGTGTGGGGTATCTGTACTGCCATGTGCTTCTGCCTGCTATACCATAAGGCACGTGCAGCAGCTGCACAGTTGAGAGTGGGTGAGGCGTGTCTGTACTGCCATGTGCTTCTGCCTGCTATACCATGAGCAGCTGCACAATTAAGAGTGGGTGTGGGGTATCTGTACCGCCATGTGTTTCTGCCTGCTATACTGTAGGGCACGTGCAGCAGCTGCACAGTTGAGAGTGGGTGTGGGTATCTGTACTGCCATGTGCTTCTGCCTGCTATACCACTGGGCATGTGCAGCAGCTGCACAGTTGAGAGTGGGTGTGGGGTATCTGTACTGCCATGTGCTTCTGCCTGCTATACCATAGGGCACGTGCAGCAGCTGCGTAGTTGAGAGTGGGTGAGGCATGTCTGTACTGCCATGTGCTTCTGCCTGCTATACCATAGGGCACGTGCAGCAGCTGCACAGTTAAGAGTGGGTGTGGGGTATCTGTACGGCCATGTGCTTCTGTCTGCTATACCTTAGGGCACGTGCAGCAGCTGCACAGTTGAGAGTGGGTGCGGGGTATCTGTACTGCCATGTGCTTCTGTCTCCCTCTACACCATAGAACACGTGCAGCAGCTGCACAGTTGAGAGTGGGGGTGGGGTATCTGTACTGGCATGTGCTTCTGCCTGCTATACCATGGGGCATGTGCAGCAGCTGCACAGTTGAGAGTGGGTGTGGGGTATCTGTACTGCCATGTGCTTCTGCCTGTTATACCATAGGGCACGTGCAGCAGCTGCGCAGTTGAGAGTGGGTGAGGCATGTCTGTACTGCCATGTGCTTCTGTCTGTTATACCATAGGGTATGTGCAGCAGCTGCACAGTTGAGAGTGGGTGTGGGGTATCTGTACTGCCATGTGCTTCTGTCTGCTATACCTTAGGGCACGTGCAGCAGCTGGACAGTTGAGAGTGTGTATGGGGTGTCTGTACTGCCATGTGCTTCTGCCTGCTATACCATAGGGCACGTGCAGCAGCTGCACAGTTGAGAGTGGGTGTGTGGTTTCTGTACTGCCATGTGCTTCTGCCTGCTATACCATAGGGCACGTGCAGCAGCTGCACAGTTGAGAGTGGGTGTGGGTGTCTGTACTGCCACAGGCTTCTGCCTGCTATTCCATATATCCCCTGCAGCAGCTGCACAGTTGAGAGTGGGTGTGGGTATATGTGTACTGCCATGTGTATCTGCCTGCTATACCATGAGCAGTTGCACACTTAAGAGTGGGTGTGGGGTATCTGTACGGCCTTGTGCTTCTGCCTGCTATACTGTAGGGCACATGCAGCAGCTGCACAATTGAGAGTGGGTGTGGGGTTTCTGTACTGCCATGTGCTTCTGCCTGCTATACCATAGGGCACGTGCAGCAGCTGCACACTTGAAAGTGGGTGTGGGGTTTCTGTACTGCCATGTGCTTCTGCCTGCTATACTATAGGGCACGTGCAGCAGCTGCACAGTTGAGAGTGGGTGTGGGGTGGCTGTACTGTCATGTGCCTCTGCCTGCTGCACCATAGGGCATGTGCAGCAGCTGCACAGTTGAGAGTGGGTGCAGGGTATCTGTACTGCCATGTGCTTCTGTCTCCCTGCTACACCATAGAACACGTGCAGCAGTTGCACATTTGAGAGTGGGTGTGGGGTATCTGTACTGCCATGTGCTTCTGCCTGCTATAACATGGGGCATGTGCAGCAGCTGCACAGTTGAGAGTGGGTGTGGGGTATCTGTACTGCCATGTGCTTCTGCCTGCTATACCATGAGCAGCTGTACAGTTAAGAGTAGGTGTGGGGTATCTGTACTGCCATGTGCTTCTGCCTGCTATACCATAAGGCACGTGCAGCAGCTGCGCAGTTGAGAGTGGGTGAGGCGTGTCTGTACTGCCATGTGCTTCTGCCTGCTATACCATGAGCAGCTGCACAATTAAGAGTGGGTGTGGGGTATCTGTACCGCCATATGTTTCTGCCTGCTATACTGTAGGGCACGTGCAGCAGCTGCACAGTTGAGAGTGGGTGTGGGTATCTGTACTGCCATGTGCTTCTGCCTGCTATACCACTGGGCACGTGCAGCAGCTGCACAGTTGAGAGTGGGTGTGGGGTATCTGTACTGCCATGTGCTTCTGCCTGCTATACCATAGGGCACGTGCAGCAGCTGCACACTTGAACGTGGGTGTGGGGTTTCTGTACTGCCAGGTGCTTCTGCCTGCTATACTATAGGGCACGTGCAGCAGCTGCACAGTTGAGAGTGGGTGCGGGGTATCTGTACTGCCATGTGCTTCTGTCTCCCTCTACACCATAGAACACGTGCAGCAGCTGCACAGTTGAGAGTGGGTGTGGGGTATCTGTACTGGCATGTGCTTCTGCCTGCTATACCATGGGGCATGTGCAGCAGCTGCACAGTTGAGAGTGGGTGTGGGGTTTTGGTACTGCCATGTGCTTCTGCCTGCTATACCATATGGCCCATGCAGCAGCTGCACAGTTGAGAGTGGCTATGGGGTACCTGTACTGCCATGTGCATCTGCCTGCTATACCATGAGCAGCTGCACAGTTAAGAGTGGGTGTGGGGTATCTGTACTGCCATGTGGTTCTGCCTGCTATACCATAGGGCACGTGTAGCAGCTGCGCAGTTGAGAGTGGGTGAGGCATGACTGTACTGCCATGTGCTTCTGCCTGCTATACCATAGGGCACGTGCAGCAGCTGCACAGTTAAGAGTGGGTGTGGGGTATCTGTACGGCCATGTGCTTCTGTCTGCTATACCTTAGGGCACGTGCAGCAGCTGCACAGTTGAGAGAGTGTGTGTGGTGCCTGTTCTGCCATGTGCTACGGCCTGCTATACCATAGGGCACGTGCAGCAGCTGGACAGTTGAGTGTGTATGGGGTGTCTGTACTGCCATGTGCTTCTGCCTGCTATACCATAGGGCATGTGCAGCAGCTGCACAGTTGAGAGTGGGTTTGGGGTTTCTGTACTGCCATGTGCTTCTGCCTGCTATACCATAGGGCACGTGCAGCAACTGCACAGTTGAGAGTGGGTGTGGGGTTTCTGTACTGCCATGTGCTTCTGCCTGCTATACCATATATCCCATGCAGCAGCTGCACAGTTGAGAGTGGGTGTGGGGTATCTGTACTGCCATGTGCATCTGCCTGCTATACCATGAGCAGCTGCACAATTAAGAGTGGGTGTGGGGTATCTGTACCGCCTTGTGCTTCTGCCTGCTATACCACTGGGCACGTGCAGCAGCTGCACAGTTGAGAGTGGGTGTGGGGTATCTGTACTGCCATGTGCTTCTGCCTGCTACACCATAGGGCACGTGCAGCAGCTGCACAGTTGAGAGTAGGTGTGGGGTTTCTGTACTGCCATGTGCTTCTGCCTGCTACACCATAGGGCACGTGCAGCAGCTGCACAGTTGAGAGTGGGTGTGGGGTTTCTGTACTGCCATGTGCTTCTGCCTGCTATACCATAGGGCATGTGCAGGAGCTGCACAGTTGAGAGTGGGTGTGGGGTGTCTGTACTGCCATGTGCTTCTGCCTGCTATACCATTGGGCAGTTGCAGCAGCCTCACAGTTGAGAGTGGGTGCAGGGTTTCTGTGCTCCCATGTGCTTCTGCCTGCTATACTATAGGGCACGTGCGGCAGCTGTACACTTGAGAGTGTATGTGGAGTTTCTGTACTGCCATGCGCTTCTGCCTGCTATACCATAGGGCACGTGCAGCAGCTGCACAGTTGAGAGTGGGTGTGGGGTGTATGTTCAGCCATGTGCTTCTGCCTGCTACACCATTGGGCACGTGCAGCAGCTGCACAGTTGAGAGTAGGTGTGGGGTATCTGTACTGCCATGTGCTTCTGCCTGCTATACCATAGGGCATGTGCAGCAGCTGCACCGCTGAGAGTGGGTGTGGGTGTACTGAGTACTGCCATGGGCTTCTGCCTGCTATACCATATATCCCATGCAGCAGCTGCACAGTTGAGAGTGGGTGTGGGGTATCTGTACTGCCATGTGCATCTGCCTGCTATACCATGAGCAGCTGCACAATTAAGAGTGGGTGTGGGGTATCTGTACCGCCATGTGTTTCTGTCTGCTATACTGTAGGGCACGTGCAGCAGCTGCACAGTTGAGAGTGGGTGTGGGTATCTGTACTGCCATGTGCTTCTGCCTGCTATACCACTGGGCACGTGCAGCAGCTGCACAGTTGAGAGTGGGTGTGGGGTTTCTGTACTGCCATGTGCTTCTGCCTGCTATACCATAGGGCACGTGCAGCAGCTGCACACTTGAAAGTGGGTGTGGGGTTTCTGTACTGCCAGGTGCTTCTGCCTGCTATACTATAGGGCACGTGCAGCAGCTGCACAGTTGAGAGTGGGTGTGGGGCGTCTGTACTGTCATGTGCCTCTGCCTGCTGCACCATAGGGCATGTGCAGCAGCTGCACAGTTGAGAGTGGGTGCGGGGTATCTGTACTGCCATGTGCTTCTGTCTCCCTCTACACCATAGAACACGTGCAGCAGCTGCACAGTTGAGAGTGGGTGTGGGGTATCTGTACTGGCATGTGCTTCTGCCTGCTATACCATGGGGCATGTGCAGCAGCTGCACAGTTGAGAGTGGGTGTGGGGTTTTGGTACTGCCATGTGCTTCTGCCTGCTATACCATATGGCCCATGCAGCAGCTGCACAGTTGAGAGTGGCTATGGGGTACCTGTACTGCCATGTGCATCTGCCTGCTATACCATGAGCAACTGCACAGTTAAGAGTGGGTGTGGGGTATCTCTACTACCATGTGCTTCTGCCTGCTATACCATAGGGCATGTGCAGCAGCTGCGCAGTTGAGAGTGGGTGAGGCATGTCTGTACTGCCATGTGCTTCTGCCTGCTATACCATAGGGCACGTGCAGCAGCTGCACAGTTAAGAGTGGGTGTGGGGTATCTGTACAGCCATGTGCTTCTGTCTGCTATACCTTAGGGCACGTGCAGCAGCTGCACAGTTGAGAGAGTGTGTGCGGTGCCTGTACTGCCATGTGCTTCGGCCTGCTATACCATAGGGCACGTGCAGCAGCTGGACAGTTGAGAGTGTGTATGGGGTGTCTGTACTGCCATGTGCTTCTGCCTGCTATACCATAGGGCACGTGCAGCAGCTGCACAGTTGAGAGTGGGTTTGGGGTTTCTGTACTGCCATGTGCTTCTGCCTGCTATACCATAGGGCACGTGCAGCAGCTGCACAGTTGAGAGTGGGTGTGGGGTTTCTGTACTGCCATGTGCTTCTGCCTGCTATACCATATATCCCATGCAGCAGCTGCACAGTTGAGAGTGGGTGTGGGGTATCTGTACTGCCATGTGCATCTGCCTGCTATACCATGAGCAGCTGCACAGTTAAGAGTGGGTGTGGGGTATCTGTACTGCCATGTGCTTCTGCCTGCTATACCATAGGGCATGTGCAGCAGCTGCGCAGTTGAGAGTGGGTGAGGCATGTCTGTACTGCCATGTGCTTCTGCCTGCTATACCATAGGGCACGTGCAGCAGCTGCACAGTTAAGAGTGGGTGTGGGGTATCTGTACGGCCATGTGCTTCTGTCTGCTATACCTTAGGGCACGTGCAGCAGCTGCACAGTTGAGAGAGTGTGTGGGGTGCCTGTACTGCCATGTGCTTCGGCCTGCTATACCATAGGGCACGTGCAGCAGCTGGACAGTTGAGAGTGTGTATGGGGTGTCTGTACTGCCATGTGCTTCTGCCTGCTATACCATAGGGCACGTGCAGCAGCTGCACAGTTGAGAGTGGGTTTGGGGTTTCTGTACTGCCATGTGCTTCTGCCTGCTATACCATAGGGCACGTGCAGCAGCTGCACAGTTGAGAGTGGGTGTGGGGTTTCTGTACTGCCATGTGCTTCTGTCTGCTATACCATAGGGCACGTGCAGCAGCTGCACAGTTGAGAGTGGGTGTGGGTGTCTGTACTGCCACAGGCTTCTGCCTGCTAAACCATATATCCCATGCAGCAGCTGCACAGTTGAGAGTGGGTGTGGGTATATATGTACTGCCATGTGTATCTGCCTGCTATACCATGAGCAGTTGCACACTTAAGAGTGGGTGTGGGGTATCTGTACCGCCTTGTGCTTCTGCCTGCTATACTGTAGGGCACGTGCAGCAGCTGCACAGTTGAGAGTGGGTGTGGGGTTTCTGTACTGCCATGTGCTTCTGCCTGCTATACCATAGGGCACGTGCAGCAGCTGCACACTTGAAAGTGGGTGTGGGGTTTCTGTACTGCCATGTGCTTCTGCCTGCTATACTATAGGGCACGTGCAGCAGCTGCACAGTTGAGAGTGGGTGTGGGGTGTCTGTACTGTCATGTGCCTCTGCCTGCTGCACCATAGGGCATGTGCAGCAGCTGCACAGTTGAGAGTGGGTGCGGGGTATCTGTACTGCCATGTGCTTCTGTCTGCCTGCTACACCAGAGAACACGTGCAGCAGTTGCACAGTTGAGAGTGGGTGTGGGGTATCTGTACTGCCATGTGCTTCTGCCTGCTATACCAAGGGGCATGTGCAGCAGCTGCACAGTTGAAAGTGGGTGTGGGGTTTTGGTACTGCCATGTGCATCTGCCTGCTATACCATGAACAACTGCACAGTTAAGAGTGGGTGTGGGGTATCTGTACTGCCATGTGCGTCTGCCTGCTATACCATAAGGCACGTGCAGCAGCTGCGCAGTTGAGAGTGGGTGAGGCGTGTCTGTACTGCCATGTGCTTCTGCCTGCTATACCATGAGCAGCTGCACAATTAAGAGTGGGTGTGGGGTATCTGTACCGCCACGTGTTTCTGCCTGCTATACTGTAGGGCACGTGCAGCAGCTGCACAGTTGACAGTGGGTGTGGGTATCTGTACTGCCATGTGCTTCTGCCTGCTATACCACTGGGCACGTGCAGCAGCTGCACAGTTGAGAGTGGGTGTGGGGTTTCTGTACTGCCATGTGCTTCTGCCTGCTATACCATAGGGCACGTGCAGCAGCTGCACACTTGAAAGTGGGTGTGGGGTTTCTGTACTGCCAGGTGCTTCTGCCTGCTATACTATAGGGCATGTGCAGCAGCTGCACAGTTGAGAGTGGGTGCGGGGTATCTGTACTGCCATGTGCTTCTGTCTCCCTCTACACCATAGAACACGTGCAGCAGCTGCACAGTTGAGAGTGGGTGTGGGGTATCTGTACTGGCATGTGCTTCTGCCTGCTATACAATGGGGCATGTGCAGCAGCTGCACAGTTGAGAGTGGGTGTGGGGTTTTGGTACTGCCATGTGCTTCTGCCTGCTATACCATATGGCCCATGCAGCAGCTGCACAGTTGAGAGTGGCTATGGGGTACCTGTACTGCCATGTGCATCTGCCTGCTGTACCATGAGCAGCTGCACAGTTAAGAGTGGGTGTGGGGTATCTGTACTGCCATGTGCTTCTGCCTGCTATACCATAGGGCACGTGCAGCAGCTGCGCAGTTGAGAGTGGGTGAGGCATGTCTGTACTGCCATGTGCTTCTGCCTGCTATACCAAAGGGCACGTGCAGCAGCTGCTCAGTTAAGAGTGGGTGTGGGGTATCTGTACGGCCATGTGCTTCTGTCTGCTATACCTTAGGGCACGTGCAGCAGCTGCACAGTTGAGAGAGTGTGTGCGGTGCCTGTACTGCCATGTGCTTCGGCCTGCTATACCATAGGGCACCTGCAGCAGCTGGACAGTTGAGAGTGTGTATGGGGTGTCTGTACTGCCATGTGCTTCTGCCTGCTATACCATAGGGCACGTGCAGCAGCTGCACAGTTGAGAGTGGGTTTGGGGTTTCTGTACTGCCATGTGCTTCTGCCTGCTATACCATAGGGCACGTGCAGCAGCTGCACAGTTGAGAGTGGGTGTGGGGTTTCTGTACTGCCATGTGCTTCTGCCTGCTATACCATATATCCCATGCAGCAGCTGCACAGTTGAGAGTGGGTGTGGGGTATCTGTACTGCCATGTGCATCTGCCTGCTATACCATGAGCAGCTGCACAATTAAGAGTGGGTGTGGGGTATCTGTACCGCCATGTGCTTCTGCCTGCTATACCACTGGGCACGTGCAGCAGCTGCACAGTTGAGAGTGGGTGTGGGGTTTCTGTACTGCCATGTGCTTCTGCCTGCTATACCATAGGGCACGTGCAGCAGCTGCACACTTGAAAGTGGGTGTGGGGTTTCTGTACTGCCAGGTGCTTCTGCCTGCTATACTATAGGGCATGTGCAGCAGCTGCACAGTTGAGAGTGGGTGTGGGGTGTCTGTACTGTCATGTGCCTCTGCCTGCTGCACCATAGGGCATGTGCAGCAGCTGCACAGTTGAGAGTGGGTGCGGGGTATCTGTACTGCCATGTGCTTCTGTCTCCCTCTACACATAGAACACGTGCAGCAGCTGCACAGTTGAGAGTGGGTGTGGGGTATCTGTACTGGCATGTGCTTCTGCCTGCTATACCATGGGGCATGTGCAGCAGCTGCACAGTTGAGAGTGGGTGTGGGGTTTTAGTACTGCCATGTGCTTCTGCCTGCTATACCATATGGCCCATGCAGCAGCTGCACAGTTGAGAGTGGCTATGGGGTACCTGTACTGCCATGTGCATCTGCCTGCTATACCATGAGCAGCTGCACAGTTAAGAGTGGGTGTGGGGTATCTGTACTGCCATGTGCTTCTGCCTGGTATACCATAGGGCACGTGCAGCAGCTGCGCAGTTGAGAGTGGGTGAGGCATGTCTGTACTGCCATGTGCTTCTGCCTGCTATACCATAGGGCACGTGCAGCAGCTGCACAGTTAAGAGTGGGTGTGGGGTATCTGTACGGCCATGTGCTTCTGTCTGCTATACCTTAGGGCACGTGCAGCAGCTGCACAGTTGAGAGTGGGTGCGGGGTATCTGTACTGCCATGTGCTTCTGTCTCCCTCTACACCATAGAACACGTGCAGCAGCTGCACAGTTGAGAGTGGGGGTGGGGTATCTGTACTGGCATGTGCTTCTGCCTGCTATACCATGGGGCATGTGCAGCAGCTGCACAGTTGAGAGTGGGTGTGGGGTATCTGTACTGCCATGTGCTTCTGCCTGTTATACCATAGGGCACGTGCAGCAGCTGCGCAGTTGAGAGTGGGTGAGGCATGTCTGTACTGCCATGTGCTTCTGCCTGCTATACCATAGGGCACGTGCAGCAGCTGCACAGTTAAGAGTGGGTGTGGGGTATCTGTACGGCCATGTGCTTCTGTCTGCTATACCTTAGGGCACGTGCAGCAGCTGCACAGTTGAGAGTGGGTGTGGGGTATCTGTACTGCCATGTGCTTCTGCCTGTTATACCATAGGGCACGTGCAGCAGCTGCGCAGTTGAGAGTGGGTGAGGCATGTCTGTACTGCCATGTGCTTCTGCCTGCTATACCATAGGGCACGTGCAGCAGCTGCACAGTTGAGAGAGTGTGTGGGGTGCCTGTACTGCCATGTGCTTCGGCCTGCTATACCATAGGGCACGTGCAGCAGCTGGACAGTTGAGAGTGTATATGGGGTGTCTGTACTGCCATGTGCTTCTGCCTGCTATACCATAGGGCACGTGCAGCAGCTGCACAGTTGAGAGTGGGTGTGGGTGTCTGTACTGCCACGGGCCTCTGCCTGCTATTCCATATAACCCATGCAGCAGCTGCACAGTTGAGAGTGGGTGTGGGTATATGTGTACTGCCATGTGTATCTGCCTGCTATACCATGAGCAGTTGCACACTTAAGAGTGGGTGTGGGGTATCTGTACGGCCTTGTGCTTCTGCCTGCTATACTGTAGGGCACGTGCAGCAGCTGCACAGTTCAGAGTGGGTGTGGGGTTTCTGTACTGTCATGTGCTTCTGCCTGCTATACCATAGGGCAGGTGCAGCAGCTGCACACTTGAAAGTGGGTGTGGGGTTTCTGTACTGCCATGTGCTTCTGCCTGCTATACTATAGGGCACGTGCAGCAGCTGCACAGTTGAGAGTGGGTGTGGGGTGTGTGTACTGTCATGTGCCTCTGCCTGCTGCACCATAGGGCATGTGCAGCAGCTGCACAGTTGAGAGTGGGTGCAGGGTATCTGTACTGCCATGTGCTTCTGTCTCCCTGCTACACCATAGAACACGTGCAGCAGTTGCACATTTGAGAGTGGGTGTGGGGTATCTGTACTGCCATGTGCTTCTGCCTGCTATAACATGGGGCATGTGCAGCAGCTGCACAGTTGAGAGTGGGTGTGGGGTATCTGTACTGCCATGTGCTTCTGCCTGCTATACCATGAGCAGCTGCACAGTTAAGAGTGGGTGTGGGGTATCTGTACTGCCATGTGCTTCTGCCTGCTATACCATAAGGCACGTGCAGCAGCTGCGCAGTTGAGAGTGGGTGAGGCGTGTCTGTACTGCCATGTGCTTCTGCCTGCTATACCATGAGCAGCTGCACAATTAAGAGTGGGTGTGGGGTATCTGTACCGCCATGTGTTTCTGCCTGCTATACTGTAGGGCACGTGCAGCAGCTGCACAGTTGAGAGTGGGTGTGGGTATCTGTACTGCCATGTGCTTCTGCCTGCTATACCACTGGGCACGTGCAGCAGCTGCACAGTTGAGAGTGGGTGTGGGGTATCTGTACTGCCATGTGCTTCTGCCTGCTATACCATAGGGCACGTGCAGCAGCTGCGCAGTTGAGAGTGGGTGAGGCATGTCTGTACTGCCATGTGCTTCTGCCTGCTATACCATAGGGCACGTGCAGCAGCTGCACAGTTAAGAGTGGGTGTGGGGTATCTGTACGGCCATGTGCTTCTGTCTGCTATACCTTAGGGCACGTGCAGCGGCTGCACAGTTGAGAGTGGGTGCGGGGTATCTGTACTGCCATGTGCTTCTGTCTGCTATACCATGGGGCATGTGCAGCAGCTGCACAGTTGAGAGTGGGTGTGGGGTATCTGTACTGCCATGTGCTTCTGCCTGTTATACCATAGGGCACGTGCAGCCGCTGCGCAGTTGAGAGTGGGTGAGGCATGTCTGTACTGCCATGTGCTTCTGCCTGCTATACCATAGGGCACGTGCAGCAGCTGCACAGTTAAGAGTGGGTGTGGGGTATCTGTACGGCCATGTGCTTCTGTCTGCTATACCTTAGGGCACGTGCAGCAGCTGCACAGTTGAGAGAGTGTGTGGGGTGCCTGTACTGCCATGTGCTTTGGCCTGCTATACCATAGGGCACGTGCAGCAGCTGGACAGTTGAGAGTGTGTATGGGGTGTCTGTACTGCCATTTGCTTCTGCCTGCTATACCATAGGGCACGTGCAGCAGCTGCACAGTTGAGAGTGGGTGTGGGATTTCTGTACTGCCATGTGCTTCTGCCTGCTATACCATAGGGCACGTGCAGCAGCTGCACACGTGAAAGTGGGTGTGGGGTTTCTGTACTGCCAGGTGCTTCTGCCTGCTATACTATAGGGCATGTGCAGCAGCTGCACAGTTGAGAGTGGGTGTGGGGTGTCTGTACTGTCATGTGCCTCTGCCTGCTGCACCATAGGGCATGTGCAGCAGCTGCACAGTTGAGAGTGGGTGCGAGGTATCTGTTCTGCCATGTGCTTCTTTCTCCCTCTACACATAGAACACGTGCAGCAGCTGCACAGTTGAGAGTGGGTGTGGGGTATCTGTACTGGCATGTGCTTCTGCCTGCTATACCATGGGGCATGTGCAGCAGCTGCACAGTTGAGAGTGGGTGTGGGGTTTTAGTACTGCCATGTGCTTCTGCCTGCTATAACATATGGCCCATGCAGCAGCTGCACAGTTGAGAGTGGCTATGGGGTACCTGTACTGCCATGTGCATCTGTCTGCTATACCATGAGCAGCTGCACAGTTAAGAGTGCGTGTGGGGTATCTGTACTGCCATGTGCTTCTGCCTGCTATACCATAGGGCACGTGCAGCAGCTGCGCAGTTGAGAGTGGGTGAGGCATGTCTGTACTGCCATGTGCTTCTGCCTGCTATACCATAGGGCACGTGCAGCAGCTGCACAGTTAAGAGTGGGTGTGGGGTATCTGTACGGCCATGTGCTTCTGTCTGCTATACCTTAGGGCACGTGCAGCAGCTGCACAGTTGAGAGTGGGTGCGGGGTATCTGTACTGCCATGTGCTTCTGTCTCCCTCTACACCATAGAACACGTGCAGCAGCTGCACAGTTGAGAGTGGGGGTGGGGTATCTGTACTGGCATGTGCTTCTGCCTGCTATACCATGGGGCATGTGCAGCAGCTGCACAGTTGAGAGTGGGTGCAGGGTATCTGTACTGCCATGTGCTTCTGTCTCCCTGCTACACCATAGAACACGTGCAGCAGTTGCACATTTGAGAGTGGGTGTGGGGTATCTGTACTGCCATGTGCTTCTGCCTGCTATAACATGGGGCATGTGCAGCAGCTGCACAGTTGAGAGTGGGTGTGGGGTATCTGTACTGCCATGTGCTTCTGCCTGCTATACCATGAGCATCTGCACAGTTAAGAGTGGGTGTGGGGTATCTGTACTGCCATGTGCTTCTGCCTGCTATACCATAAGGCACGTGCAGCAGCTGCGCAGTTGAGAGTGGGTGAGGCGCGTCTGTACTGCCATGTGCTTCTGCCTGCTATACCATGAGCAGCTGGACAATTAAGAGTGGGTGTGGGGTATCTGTACCGCCATGTGTTTCTGCCTGCTATACTGTAGGGCACGTGCAGCAGCTGCACAGTTGAGAGTGGGTGTGGGTATCTGTACTGCCATGTGCTTCTGCCTGCTATACCACTGGGCACGTGCAGCAGCTGCACAGTTGAGAGTGGGTGTGGGGTATCTATACTGCCATGTGCTTCTGCCTGCTATACCATAGGGCACGTGCAGCAGCTGCGCAGTTGAGAATGGGTGAGGCATGTCTGTACTGCCATGTGCTTCTGCCTGCTATACCATAGGGCACGTGCAGCAGCTGCACAGTTAAGAGTGGGGGTGGGGCGTCTGTACTGTCATGTGCCTCTGCCTGCTGCACCATAGGGCATGTGCAGCAGCTGCACAGTTGAGAGTGGGTGCGGGGTATCTGTACTGCCATGTGCTTCTGTCTCCCTCTACACCATAGAACACGTGCAGCAGCTGCACAGTTGAGAGTGGGTGTGGGGTATCTGTACTGGCATGTGCTTCTGCCTGCTATACCATGGGGCATGTGCAGCAGCTGCACAGTTGAGAGTGGGTGTGGGGTTTTGGTACTGCCATGTGCTTCTGCCTGCTATACCATATGGCCCATGCAGCAGCTGCACAGTTGAGAGTGGCTATGGGGTACCTGTACTGCCATGTGCATCTGCCTGCTATACCATGAGCAACTGCACAGTTAAGAGTGGGTGTGGGGTATCTCTACTACCATGTGCTTCTGCCTGCTATACCATAGGGCATGTGCAGCAGCTGCGCAGTTGAGAGTGGGTGAGGCATGTCTGTACTGCCATGTGCTTCTGCCTGCTATACCATAGGGCACGTGCAGCAGCGGCACAGTTAAGAGTGGGTGTGGGGTATCTGTACAGCCATGTGCTTCTGTCTGCTATACCTTAGGGCACGTGCAGCAGCTGCACAGTTGAGAGAGTGTGTGCGGTGCCTGTACTGCCATGTGCTTCGGCCTGCTATACCATAGGGGACGTGCAGCAGCTGGACAGTTGAGAGTGTGTATGGGGTGTCTGTACTGCCATGTGCTTCTGCCTGCTATACCATAGGGCACGTGCAGCAGCTGCACAGTTGAGAGTGGGTTTGGGGTTTCTGTACTGCCATGTGCTTCTGCCTGCTATACCATAGGGCACGTGCAGCAGCTGCACAGTTAAGAGTGGGTGTGGGGTATCTGTACGGCCATGTGCTTCTGTCTGCTATACCTTAGGGCACGTGCAGCAGCTGCACAGTTGAGAGAGTGTGTGCGGTGCCTGTACTGCCATGTGCTTCGGCCTGCTATACCATGGGGCATGTGCAGCAGCTGCACAGTTGAGAGTGGGTGTGGGGTATCTGTACTGCCATGTGCTTCTGCCTGTTATACCATAGGGCACGTGCAGCAGCTGCGCAGTTGAGAGTGGGTGAGGCATGTCTGTACTGCCATGTGCTTCTGCCTGCTATACCATAGGGCACGTGCAGCAGCTGCACAGTTAAGAGTGGGTGTGGGGTATCTGTACGGCCATGTGCTTCTGTCTGCTATACCTTAGGGCACGTGCAGCAGCTGCACAGTTGAGAGAGTGTGTGGGGTGCCTGTACTGCCATGTGCTTTGGCCTGCTATACCATAGGGCACGTGCAGCAGCTGGACAGTTGAGAGTGTATATGGGGTGTCTGTACTGCCATTTGCTTCTGCCTGCTATACCATAGGGCACGTGCAGCAGCTGCACAGTTGAGAGTGGGTGTGGGATTTCTGTACTGCCATGTGCTTCTGCCTGCTATACCATAGGGCACGTGCAGCAGCTGCACACTTGAAAGTGGGTGTGGGGTTTCTGTACTGCCAGGTGCTTCTGCCTGCTATACTATAGGGCATGTGCAGCAGCTGCACAGTTGAGAGTGGGTGTGGGGTGTCTGTACTGTCATGTGCCTCTGCCTGCTGCACCATAGGGCATGTGCAGCAGCTGCACAGTTGAGAGTGGGTGCGAGGTATCTGTTCTGCCATGTGCTTCTTTCTCCCTCTACACATAGAACACGTGCAGCAGCTGCACAGTTGAGAGTGGGTGTGGGGTATCTGTACTGGCATGTGCTTCTGCCTGCTATACCATGGGGCATGTGCAGCAGCTGCACAGTTGAGAGTGGGTGTGGGGTTTTAGTACTGCCATGTGCTTCTGCCTGCTATAACATATGGCCCATGCAGCAGCTGCACAGTTGAGAGTGGCTATGGGGTACCTGTACTGCCATGTGCATCTGTCTGCTATACCATGAGCAGCTGCACAGTTAAGAGTGCGTGTGGGGTATCTGTACTGCCATGTGCTTCTGCCTGCTATACCATAGGGCACGTGCAGCAGCTGCGCAGTTGAGAGTGGGTGAGGCATGTCTGTACTGCCATGTGCTTCTGCCTGCTATACCATAGGGCACGTGCAGCAGCTGCACAGTTAAGAGTGGGTGTGGGGTATCTGTACGGCCATGTGCTTCTGTCTGCTATACCTTAGGGCACGTGCAGCAGCTGCACAGTTGAGAGTGGGTGCGGGGTATCTGTACTGCCATGTGCTTCTGTCTCCCTCTACACCATAGAACACGTGCAGCAGCTGCACAGTTGAGAGTGGGGGTGGGGTATCTGTACTGGCATGTGCTTCTGCCTGCTATACCATGGGGCATGTGCAGCAGCTGCACAGTTGAGAGTGGGTGCAGGGTATCTGTACTGCCATGTGCTTCTGTCTCCCTGCTACACCATAGAACACGTGCAGCAGTTGCACATTTGAGAGTGGGTGTGGGGTATCTGTACTGCCATGTGCTTCTGCCTGCTATAACATGGGGCATGTGCAGCAGCTGCACAGTTGAGAGTGGGTGTGGGGTATCTGTACTGCCATGTGCTTCTGCCTGCTATACCATGAGCATCTGCACAGTTAAGAGTGGGTGTGGGGTATCTGTACTGCCATGTGCTTCTGCCTGCTATACCATAAGGCACGTGCAGCAGCTGCGCAGTTGAGAGTGGGTGAGGCGCGTCTGTACTGCCATGTGCTTCTGCCTGCTATACCATGAGCAGCTGGACAATTAAGAGTGGGTGTGGGGTATCTGTACCGCCATGTGTTTCTGCCTGCTATACTGTAGGGCACGTGCAGCAGCTGCACAGTTGAGAGTGGGTGTGGGTATCTGTACTGCCATGTGCTTCTGCCTGCTATACCACTGGGCACGTGCAGCAGCTGCACAGTTGAGAGTGGGTGTGGGGTATCTATACTGCCATGTGCTTCTGCCTGCTATACCATAGGGCACGTGCAGCAGCTGCGCAGTTGAGAATGGGTGAGGCATGTCTGTACTGCCATGTGCTTCTGCCTGCTATACCATAGGGCACGTGCAGCAGCTGCACAGTTAAGAGTGGGGGTGGGGCGTCTGTACTGTCATGTGCCTCTGCCTGCTGCACCATAGGGCATGTGCAGCAGCTGCACAGTTGAGAGTGGGTGCGGGGTATCTGTACTGCCATGTGCTTCTGTCTCCCTCTACACCATAGAACACGTGCAGCAGCTGCACAGTTGAGAGTGGGTGTGGGGTATCTGTACTGGCATGTGCTTCTGCCTGCTATACCATGGGGCATGTGCAGCAGCTGCACAGTTGAGAGTGGGTGTGGGGTTTTGGTACTGCCATGTGCTTCTGCCTGCTATACCATATGGCCCATGCAGCAGCTGCACAGTTGAGAGTGGCTATGGGGTACCTGTACTGCCATGTGCATCTGCCTGCTATACCATGAGCAACTGCACAGTTAAGAGTGGGTGTGGGGTATCTCTACTACCATGTGCTTCTGCCTGCTATACCATAGGGCATGTGCAGCAGCTGCGCAGTTGAGAGTGGGTGAGGCATGTCTGTACTGCCATGTGCTTCTGCCTGCTATACCATAGGGCACGTGCAGCAGCGGCACAGTTAAGAGTGGGTGTGGGGTATCTGTACAGCCATGTGCTTCTGTCTGCTATACCTTAGGGCACGTGCAGCAGCTGCACAGTTGAGAGAGTGTGTGCGGTGCCTGTACTGCCATGTGCTTCGGCCTGCTATACCATAGGGGACGTGCAGCAGCTGGACAGTTGAGAGTGTGTATGGGGTGTCTGTACTGCCATGTGCTTCTGCCTGCTATACCATAGGGCACGTGCAGCAGCTGCACAGTTGAGAGTGGGTTTGGGGTTTCTGTACTGCCATGTGCTTCTGCCTGCTATACCATAGGGCACGTGCAGCAGCTGCACAGTTAAGAGTGGGTGTGGGGTATCTGTACGGCCATGTGCTTCTGTCTGCTATACCTTAGGGCACGTGCAGCAGCTGCACAGTTGAGAGAGTGTGTGCGGTGCCTGTACTGCCATGTGCTTCGGCCTGCTATACCATGGGGCATGTGCAGCAGCTGCACAGTTGAGAGTGGGTGTGGGGTATCTGTACTGCCATGTGCTTCTGCCTGTTATACCATAGGGCACGTGCAGCAGCTGCGCAGTTGAGAGTGGGTGAGGCATGTCTGTACTGCCATGTGCTTCTGCCTGCTATACCATAGGGCACGTGCAGCAGCTGCACAGTTAAGAGTGGGTGTGGGGTATCTGTACGGCCATGTGCTTCTGTCTGCTATACCTTAGGGCACGTGCAGCAGCTGCACAGTTGAGAGAGTGTGTGGGGTGCCTGTACTGCCATGTGCTTTGGCCTGCTATACCATAGGGCACGTGCAGCAGCTGGACAGTTGAGAGTGTATATGGGGTGTCTGTACTGCCATTTGCTTCTGCCTGCTATACCATAGGGCACGTGCAGCAGCTGCACAGTTGAGAGTGGGTGTGGGATTTCTGTACTGCCATGTGCTTCTGCCTGCTATACCATAGGGCACGTGCAGCAGCTGCACACTTGAAAGTGGGTGTGGGGTTTCTGTACTGCCAGGTGCTTCTGCCTGCTATACTATAGGGCATGTGCAGCAGCTGCACAGTTGAGAGTGGGTGTGGGGTGTCTGTACTGTCATGTGCCTCTGCCTGCTGCACCATAGGGCATGTGCAGCAGCTGCACAGTTGAGAGTGGGTGCGGGGTATCTGTTCTGCCATGTGCTTCTGTCTCCCTCTACACATAGAACACGTGCAGCAGCTGCACAGTTGAGAGTGGGTGTGGGGTATCTGTACTGGCATGTGCTTCTGCCTGCTATACCATGGGGCATGTGCAGCAGCTGCACAGTTGAGAGTGGGTGTGGGGTTTTAGTACTGCCATGTGCTTCTGCCTGCTATACCATATGGCCCATGCAGCAGCTGCACAGTTGAGAGTGGCTATGGGGTACCTGTACTGCCATGTGCATCTGTCTGCTATACCATGAGCAGCTGCACAGTTAAGAGTGCGTGTGGGGTATCTGTACTGCCATGTGCTTCTGCCTGCTATACCATAGGGCACGTGCAGCAGCTGCGCAGTTGAGAGTGGGTGAGGCATGTCTGTACTGCCATGTGCTTCTGCCTGCTATACCATAGGGCACGTGCAGCAGCTGCACAGTTAAGAGTGGGTGTGGGGTATCTGTACGGCCATGTGCTTCTGTCTGCTATACCTTAGGGCACGTGCAGCAGCTGCACAGTTGAGAGTGGGTGCGGGGTATCTGTACTGCCATGTGCTTCTGTCTCCCTCTACACCATAGAACACGTGCATCAGCTGCACAGTTGAGAGTGGGGGTGGGGTATCTGTACTGGCATGTGCTTCTGCCTGCTATACCATGGGGCATGTGCAGCAGCTGCACAGTTGAGAGTGGGTGCAGGGTATCTGTACTGCCATGTGCTTCTGTCTCCCTGCTACACCATAGAACACGTGCAGCAGTTGCACATTTGAGAGTGGGTGTGGGGTATCTGTACTGCCATGTGCTTCTGCCTGCTATAACATGGGGCATGTGCAGCAGCTGCACAGTTGAGAGTGGGTGTGGGGTATCTGTACTGCCATGTGCTTCTGCCTGCTATACCATGAGCATCTGCACAGTTAAGAGTGGGTGTGGGGTATCTGTACTGCCATGTGCTTCTGCCTGCTATACCATAAGGCACGTGCAGCAGCTGCGCAGTTGAGAGTGGGTGAGGCGCGTCTGTACTGCCATGTGCTTCTGCCTGCTATACCATGAGCAGCTGCACAATTAAGAGTGGGTGTGGGGTATCTGTACCGCCATGTGTTTCTGCCTGCTATACTGTAGGGCACGTGCAGCAGCTGCACAGTTGAGAGTGGGTGTGGGTATCTGTACTGCCATGTGCTTCTGCCTGCTATACCACTGGGCACGTGCAGCAGCTGCACAGTTGAGAGTGGGTGTGGGGTATCTATACTGCCATGTGCTTCTGCCTGCTATACCATAGGGCACGTGCAGCAGCTGTGCAGTTGAGAGTGGGTGAGGCATGTCTGTACTGCCATGTGCTTCTGCCTGCTATACCATAGGGCACGTGCAGCAGCTGCACAGTTAAGAGTGGGGGTGGGGCGTCTGTACTGTCATGTGCCTCTGCCTGCTGCACCATAGGGCATGTGCAGCAGCTGCACAGTTGAGAGTGGGTGCGGGGTATCTGTACTGCCATGTGCTTCTGTCTCCCTCTACACCATAGAACACGTGCAGCAGCTGCACAGTTGAGAGTGGGTGTGGGGTATCTGTACTGGCATGTGCTTCTGCCTGCTATACCATGGGGCATGTGCAGCAGCTGCACAGTTGAGAGTGGGTGTGGGGTTTTGGTACTGCCATGTGCTTCTGCCTGCTATACCATATGGCCCATGCAGCAGCTGCACAGTTGAGAGTGGCTATGGGGTACCTGTACTGCCATGTGCATCTGCCTGCTATACCATGAGCAACTGCACAGTTAAGAGTGGGTGTGGGGTATCTCTACTACCATGTGCTTCTGCCTGCTATACCATAGGGCATGTGCAGCAGCTGCGCAGTTGAGAGTGGGTGAGGCATGTCTGTACTGCCATGTGCTTCTGCCTGCTATACCATAGGGCACGTGCAGCAGCTGCACAGTTAAGAGTGGGTGTGGGGTATCTGTACAGCCATGTGCTTCTGTCTGCTATACCTTAGGGCACGTGCAGCAGCTGCACAGTTGAGAGAGTGTGTGCGGTGCCTGTACTGCCATGTGCTTCGGCCTGCTATACCATAGGGCACGTGCAGCAGCTGGACAGTTGAGAGTGTGTATGGGGTGTCTGTACTGCCATGTGCTTCTGCCTGCTATACCATAGGGCACGTGCAGCAGCTGCACAGTTGAGAGTGGGTTTGGGGTTTCTGTACTGCCATGTGCTTCTGCCTGCTATACCATAGGGCACGTGCAGCAGCTGCACAGTTGAGAGTGGGTGTGGGGTTTCTGTACTGCCATGTGCTTCTGCCTGCTATACCATATATCCCATGCAGCAGCTGCACAGTTGAGAGTGGGTGTGGGGTATCTGTACTGCCATGTGCATCTGCCTGCTATACCATGAGCAGCTGCACAGTTAAGAGTGGGTGTGGGGTATCTGTACTGCCATGTGCTTCTGCCTGTTATACCATAGGGCACGTGCAGCAGCTGCGCAGTTGAGAGTGGGTGAGGCATGTCTGTACTGCCATGTGCTTCTGCCTGCTATACCATAGGGCACGTGCAGCAGCTGCACAGTTAAGAGTGGGTGTGGGGTATCTGTACGGCCATGTGCTTCTGTCTGCTATACCTTAGGGCACGTGCAGCAGCTGCACAGTTGAGAGAGTGTGTGGGGTGCCTGTACTGCCATGTGCTTTGGCCTGCTATACCATAGGGCACGTGCAGCAGCTGGACAGTTGAGAGTGTGTATGGGGTGTCTGTACTGCCATTTGCTTCTGCCTGCTATACCATAGGGCACGTGCAGCAGCTGCACAGTTGAGAGTGGGTGTGGGATTTCTGTACTGCCATGTGCTTCTGCCTGCTATACCATAGGGCACGTGCAGCAGCTGCACACGTGAAAGTGGGTGTGGGGTTTCTGTACTGCCAGGTGCTTCTGCCTGCTATACTATAGGGCATGTGCAGCAGCTGCACAGTTGAGAGTGGGTGTGGGGTGTCTGTACTGTCATGTGCCTCTGCCTGCTGCACCATAGGGCATGTGCAGCAGCTGCACAGTTGAGAGTGGGTGCGAGGTATCTGTTCTGCCATGTGCTTCTTTCTCCCTCTACACATAGAACACGTGCAGCAGCTGCACAGTTGAGAGTGGGTGTGGGGTATCTGTACTGGCATGTGCTTCTGCCTGCTATACCATGGGGCATGTGCAGCAGCTGCACAGTTGAGAGTGGGTGTGGGGTTTTAGTACTGCCATGTGCTTCTGCCTGCTATACCATATGGCCCATGCAGCAGCTGCACAGTTGAGAGTGGCTATGGGGTACCTGTACTGCCATGTGCATCTGTCTGCTATACCATGAGCAGCTGCACAGTTAAGAGTGCGTGTGGGGTATCTGTACTGCCATGTGCTTCTGCCTGCTATACCATAGGGCACGTGCAGCAGCTGCGCAGTTGAGAGTGGGTGAGGCATGTCTGTACTGCCATGTGCTTCTGCCTGCTATACCATAGGGCACGTGCAGCAGCTGCACAGTTAAGAGTGGGTGTGGGGTATCTGTACGGCCATGTGCTTCTGTCTGCTATACCTTAGGGCACGTGCAGCAGCTGCACAGTTGAGAGTGGGTGCGGGGTATCTGTACTGCCATGTGCTTCTGTCTCCCTCTACACCATAGAACACGTGCAGCAGCTGCACAGTTGAGAGTGGGGGTGGGGTATCTGTACTGGCATGTGCTTCTGCCTGCTATACCATGGGGCATGTGCAGCAGCTGCACAGTTGAGAGTGGGTGCAGGGTATCTGTACTGCCATGTGCTTCTGTCTCCCTGCTACACCATAGAACACGTGCAGCAGTTGCACATTTGAGAGTGGGTGTGGGGTATCTGTACTGCCATGTGCTTCTGCCTGCTATAACATGGGGCATGTGCAGCAGCTGCACAGTTGAGAGTGGGTGTGGGGTATCTGTACTGCCATGTGCTTCTGCCTGCTATACCATGAGCATCTGCACAGTTAAGAGTGGGTGTGGGGTATCTGTACTGCCATGTGCTTCTGCCTGCTATACCATAAGGCACGTGCAGCAGCTGCGCAGTTGAGAGTGGGTGAGGCGCGTCTGTACTGCCATGTGCTTCTGCCTGCTATACCATGAGCAGCTGCACAATTAAGAGTGGGTGTGGGGTATCTGTACCGCCATGTGTTTCTGCCTGCTATACTGTAGGGCACGTGCAGCAGCTGCACAGTTGAGAGTGGGTGTGGGTATCTGTACTGCCATGTGCTTCTGCCTGCTATACCACTGGGCACGTGCAGCAGCTGCACAGTTGAGAGTGGGTGTGGGGTATCTATACTGCCATGTGCTTCTGCCTGCTATACCATAGGGCACGTGCAGCAGCTGCGCAGTTGAGAGTGGGTGAGGCATGTCTGTACTGCCATGTGCTTCTGCCTGCTATACCATAGGGCACGTGCAGCAGCTGCACAGTTAAGAGTGGGGGTGGGGCGTCTGTACTGTCATGTGCCTCTGCCTGCTGCACCATAGGGCATGTGCAGCAGCTGCACAGTTGAGAGTGGGTGCGGGGTATCTGTACTGCCATGTGCTTCTGTCTCCCTCTACACCATAGAACACGTGCAGCAGCTGCACAGTTGAGAGTGGGTGTGGGGTATCTGTACTGGCATGTGCTTCTGCCTGCTATACCATGGGGCATGTGCAGCAGCTGCACAGTTGAGAGTGGGTGTGGGGTTTTGGTACTGCCATGTGCTTCTGCCTGCTATACCATATGGCCCATGCAGCAGCTGCACAGTTGAGAGTGGCTATGGGGTACCTGTACTGCCATGTGCATCTGCCTGCTATACCATGAGCAACTGCACAGTTAAGAGTGGGTGTGGGGTATCTCTACTACCATGTGCTTCTGCCTGCTATACCATAGGGCATGTGCAGCAGCTGCGCAGTTGAGAGTGGGTGAGGCATGTCTGTACTGCCATGTGCTTCTGCCTGCTATACCATAGGGCACGTGCAGCAGCTGCACAGTTAAGAGTGGGTGTGGGGTATCTGTACAGCCATGTGCTTCTGTCTGCTATACCTTAGGGCACGTGCAGCAGCTGCACAGTTGAGAGAGTGTGTGCGGTGCCTGTACTGCCATGTGCTTCGGCCTGCTATACCATAGGGCACGTGCAGCAGCTGGACAGTTGAGAGTGTGTATGGGGTGTCTGTACTGCCATGTGCTTCTGCCTGCTATACCATAGGGCACGTGCAGCAGCTGCACAGTTGAGAGTGGGTTTGGGGTTTCTGTACTGCCATGTGCTTCTGCCTGCTATACCATAGGGCACGTGCAGCAGCTGCACAGTTAAGAGTGGGTGTGGGGTATCTGTACGGCCATGTGCTTCTGTCTGCTATACCTTAGGGCACGTGCAGCAGCTGCACAGTTGAGAGAGTGTGTGCGGTGCCTGTACTGCCATGTGCTTCGGCCTGCTATACCATGGGGCATGTGCAGCAGCTGCACAGTTGAGAGTGGGTGTGGGGTATCTGTACTGCCATGTGCTTCTGCCTGTTATACCATAGGGCACGTGCAGCAGCTGCGCAGTTGAGAGTGGGTGAGGCATGTCTGTACTGCCATGTGCTTCTGCCTGCTATACCATAGGGCACGTGCAGCAGCTGCACAGTTAAGAGTGGGTGTGGGGTATCTGTACGGCCATGTGCTTCTGTCTGCTATACCTTAGGGCACGTGCAGCAGCTGCACAGTTGAGAGAGTGTGTGGGGTGCCTGTACTGCCATGTGCTTTGGCCTGCTATACCATAGGGCACGTGCAGCAGCTGGACAGTTGAGAGTGTATATGGGGTGTCTGTACTGCCATTTGCTTCTGCCTGCTATACCATAGGGCACGTGCAGCAGCTGCACAGTTGAGAGTGGGTGTGGGATTTCTGTACTGCCATGTGCTTCTGCCTGCTATACCATAGGGCACGTGCAGCAGCTGCACACTTGAAAGTGGGTGTGGGGTTTCTGTACTGCCAGGTGCTTCTGCCTGCTATACTATAGGGCATGTGCAGCAGCTGCACAGTTGAGAGTGGGTGTGGGTGTCTGTACTGTCATGTGCCTCTGCCTGCTGCACCATAGGGCATGTGCAGCAGCTGCACAGTTGAGAGTGGGTGCGGGGTATCTGTTCTGCCATGTGCTTCTGTCTCCCTCTACACATAGAACACGTGCAGCAGCTGCACAGTTGAGAGTGGGTGTGGGGTATCTGTACTGGCATGTGCTTCTGCCTGCTATACCATGGGGCATGTGCAGCAGCTGCACAGTTGAGAGTGGGTGTGGGGTTTTAGTACTGCCATGTGCTTCTGCCTGCTATACCATATGGCCCATGCAGCAGCTGCACAGTTGAGAGTGGCTATGGGGTACCTGTACTGCCATGTGCATCTGTCTGCTATACCATGAGCAGCTGCACAGTTAAGAGTGCGTGTGGGGTATCTGTACTGCCATGTGCTTCTGCCTGCTATACCATAGGGCACGTGCAGCAGCTGCGCAGTTGAGAGTGGGTGAGGCATGTCTGTACTGCCATGTGCTTCTGCCTGCTATACCATAGGGCACGTGCAGCAGCTGCACAGTTAAGAGTGGGTGTGGGGTATCTGTACGGCCATGTGCTTCTGTCTGCTATACCTTAGGGCACGTGCAGCAGCTGCACAGTTGAGAGTGGGTGCGGGGTATCTGTACTGCCATGTGCTTCTGTCTCCCTCTACACCATAGAACACGTGCAGCAGCTGCACAGTTGAGAGTGGGGGTGGGGTATCTGTACTGGCATGTGCTTCTGCCTGCTATACCATGGGGCATGTGCAGCAGCTGCACAGTTGAGAGTGGGTGCAGGGTATCTGTACTGCCATGTGCTTCTGTCTCCCTGCTACACCATAGAACACGTGCAGCAGTTGCACATTTGAGAGTGGGTGTGGGGTATCTGTACTGCCATGTGCTTCTGCCTGCTATAACATGGGGCATGTGCAGCAGCTGCACAGTTGAGAGTGGGTGTGGGGTATCTGTACTGCCATGTGCTTCTGCCTGCTATACCATGAGCATCTGCACAGTTAAGAGTGGGTGTGGGGTATCTGTACTGCCATGTGCTTCTGCCTGCTATACCATAAGGCACGTGCAGCAGCTGCGCAGTTGAGAGTGGGTGAGGCGCGTCTGTACTGCCATGTGCTTCTGCCTGCTATACCATGAGCAGCTGCACAATTAAGAGTGGGTGTGGGGTATCTGTACCGCCATGTGTTTCTGCCTGCTATACTGTAGGGCACGTGCAGCAGCTGCACAGTTGAGAGTGGGTGTGGGTATCTGTACTGCCATGTGCTTCTGCCTGCTATACCACTGGGCACGTGCAGCAGCTGCACAGTTGAGAGTGGGTGTGGGGTATCTATACTGCCATGTGCTTCTGCCTGCTATACCATAGGGCACGTGCAGCAGCTGCGCAGTTGAGAGTGGGTGAGGCATGTCTGTACTGCCATGTGCTTCTGCCTGCTATACCATAGGGCACGTGCAGCAGCTGCACAGTTAAGAGTGGGGGTGGGGCGTCTGTACTGTCATGTGCCTCTGCCTGCTGCACCATAGGGCATGTGCAGCAGCTGCACAGTTGAGAGTGGGTGCGGGGTATCTGTACTGCCATGTGCTTCTGTCTCCCTCTACACCATAGAACACGTGCAGCAGCTGCACAGTTGAGAGTGGGTGTGGGGTTTTGGTACTGCCATGTGCTTCTGCCTGCTATACCATATGGCCCATGCAGCAGCTGCACAGTTGAGAGTGGCTATGGGGTACCTGTACTGCCATGTGCATCTGCCTGCTATACCATGAGCAACTGCACAGTTAAGAGTGGGTGTGGGGTATCTCTACTACCATGTGCTTCTGCCTGCTATACCATAGGGCATGTGCAGCAGCTGCGCAGTTGAGAGTGGGTGAGGCATGTCTGTACTGCCATGTGCTTCTGCCTGCTATACCATAGGGCACGTGCAGCAGCTGCACAGTTAAGAGTGGGTGTGGGGTATCTGTACAGCCATGTGCTTCTGTCTGCTATACCTTAGGGCACGTGCAGCAGCTGCACAGTTGAGAGAGTGTGTGCGGTGCCTGTACTGCCATGTGCTTCGGCCTGCTATACCATAGGGCACGTGCAGCAGCTGGACAGTTGAGAGTGTGTATGGGGTGTCTGTACTGCCATGTGCTTCTGCCTGCTATACCATAGGGCACGTGCAGCAGCTGCACAGTTGAGAGTGGGTTTGGGGTTTCTGTACTGCCATGTGCTTCTGCCTGCTATACCATAGGGCACGTGCAGCAGCTGCACAGTTGAGAGTGGGTGTGGGGTTTCTGTACTGCCATGTGCTTCTGCCTGCTATACCATATATCCCATGCAGCAGCTGCACAGTTGAGAGTGGGTGTGGGGTATCTGTACTGCCATGTGCATCTGCCTGCTATACCATGAGCAGCTGCACAGTTAAGAGTGGGTGTGGGGTATCTGTACTGCCATGTGCTTCTGCCTGCTATACCATAGGGCATGTGCAGCAGCTGCGCAGTTGAGAGTGGGTGAGGCATGTCTGTACTGCCATGTGCTTCTGCCTGCTATACCATAGGGCACGTGCAGCAGCTGCACAGTGAAGAGTGGGTGTGGGGTATCTGTACGGCCATGTGCTTCTGTCTGCTATACCTTAGGGCATGTGCAGCAGCTGCACAGTTGAGAGAGTGTGTGGGGTGCCTGTACTGCCATGTGCTTCGGCCTGCTATACCATAGGGCACGTGCAGCAGCTGGACAGTTGAGAGTGTGTATGGGGTGTCTGTACTGCCATGTGCTTCTGCCTGCTATACCATAGGGCACGTGCAGCAGCTGCACAGTTGAGAGTGGGTTTGGGGTTTCTGTACTGCCATGTGCTTCTGCCTGCTATACCATAGGGAACGTGCAGCAGCTGCACAGTTGAGAGTGGGTGTGGGGTTTCTGTACTGCCATGTGCTTCTGTCTGCTATACCATAGGGCACGTGCAGCAGCTGCACAGTTGAGAGTGGGTGTGGGTGTCTGTACTGCCACAGGCTTCTGCCTGCTAAACCATATATCCCATGCAGCAGCTACACAGTTGAGAGTGGGTGTGGGTATATGTGTACTGCCATGTGTATCTGCCTGCTATACCATGAGCAGTTGCACACTTAAGAGTGGGTGTGGGGTATCTGTACCGCCTTGTGCTTCTGCCTGCTATACTGTAGGGCACGTGCAGCAGCTGCACAGTTGAGAGTGGGTGTGGGGTTTCTGTACTGCCATGTGCTTCTGCCTGCTATACCGTAGGGCACGTGCAGCAGCTGCACACTTGAAAGTGGGTGTGGGGTTTCTGTACTGCCATGTGCTTCTGCCTGCTATACTATAGGGCACGTGCAGCAGCTGCACAGTTGAGAGTGGGTGTGGGGTGTCTGTACTGTCATGTGCCTCTGCCTGCTGCACCATAGGGCATGTGCAGCAGCTGCACAGTTGAGAGTGGGTGCGGGGTATCTGTACTGCCATGTGCTTCTGTCTGCCTGCTACACCAGAGAACACGTGCAGCAGTTGCACAGTTGAGAGTGGGTGTGGGGTATCTGTACTGCCATGTGCTTCTGCCTGCTATACCAAGGGGCATGTGCAGCAGCTGCACAGTTGAAAGTGGGTGTGGGGTTTTGGTACTGCCATGTGCATCTGCCTGCTATACCATGAACAGCTGCACAGTTAAGAGTGGGTGTGGGGTATCTGTACTGCCATGTGCGTCTGCCTGCTATACCATAAGGCACGTGCAGCAGCTGCGCAGTTGAGAGTGGGTGAGGCGTGTCTGTACTGCCATGTGCTTCTGCCTGCTATACCATGAGCAGCTGCACAATTAAGAGTGGGTGTGGGGTATCTGTACCGCCACGTGTTTCTGCCTGCTATACTGTAGGGCACGTGCAGCAGCTGCACAGTTGAGAGTGGGTGTGGGTATCTGTACTGCCATGTGCTTCTGCCTGCTATACCACTGGGCACGTGCAGCAGCTGCACAGTTGAGAGTGGGTGTGGGGTTTCTGTACTGCCATGTGCTTCTGCCTGCTATACCATAGGGCACCTGCAGCAGCTGCACACTTGAAAGTGGGTGTGGGGTTTCTGTACTGCCAGGTGCTTCTGCCTGCTATACTATAGGGCATGTGCAGCAGCTGCACAGTTGAGAGTGGGTGCGGGGTATCTGTACTGCCATGTGCTTCTGTCTCCCTCTACACCATAGAACACGTGCAGCAGCTGCACAGTTGAGAGTGGGTGTGGGGTATCTGTACTGGCATGTGCTTCTGCCTGCTATACAATGGGGCATGTGCAGCAGCTGCACAGTTGAGAGTGGGTGTGGGGTTTTGGTACTGCCATGTGCTTCTGCCTGCTATACCATATGGCCCATGCAGCAGCTGCACAGTTGAGAGTGGCTATGGGGTACCTGTACTGCCATGTGCATCTGCCTGCTGTACCATGAGCAGCTGCACAGTTAAGAGTGGGTGTGGGGTATCTGTACTGCCATGTGCTTCTGCCTGCTATACCAAAGGGCACGTGCAGCAGCTGCACAGTTAAGAGTGGGTGTGGGGTATCTGTACGGCCATGTGCTTCTGTCTGCTATACCTTAGGGCACGTGCAGCAGCTGCACAGTTGAGAGAGTGTGTGCGGTGCCTGTACTGCCATGTGCTTCGGCCTGCTATACCATAGGGTACCTGCAGCAGCTGGACAGTTGAGAGTGTGTATGGGGTGTCTGTACTGCCATGTGCTTCTGCCTGCTATACCATAGGGCACGTGCAGCAGCTGCACAGTTGAGAGTGGGTTTGGGGTTTCTGTACTGCCATGTGCTTCTGCCTGCTATACCATAGGGCACGTGCAGCAGCTGCACAGTTGAGAGTGGGTGTGGGGTTTCTGTACTGCCATGTGCTTCTGCCTGCTATACCATATATCCCATGCAGCAGCTGCACAGTTGAGAGTGGGTGTGGGGTATCTGTACTGCCATGTGCATCTGCCTGCTATACCATGAGCAGCTGCACAATTAAGAGTGGGTGTGGGGTATCTGTACCGCCATGTGCTTCTGCCTGCTATACCACTGGGCACGTGCAGCAGCTGCACAGTTGAGAGTGGGTGTGGGGTTTCTGTACTGCCATGTGCTTCTGCCTGCTATACCATAGGGCACGTGCAGCAGCTGCACACTTGAAAGTGGGTGTGGGGTTTCTGTACTGCCAGGTGCTTCTGCCTGCTATACTATAGGGCATGTGCAGCAGCTGCACAGTTGAGAGTGGGTGTGGGGTGTCTGTACTGTCATGTGCCTCTGCCTGCTGCACCATAGGGCATGTGCAGCAGCTGCACAGTTGAGAGTGGGTGCGGGGTATCTGTACTGCCATGTGCTTCTGTCTCCCTCTACACATAGAACACGTGCAGCAGCTGCACAGTTGAGAGTGGGTGTGGGGTATCTGTACTGGCATGTGCTTCTGCCTGCTATACCATGGGGCATGTGCAGCAGCTGCACAGTTGAGAGTGGGTGTGGGGTTTTAGTACTGCCATGTGCTTCTGCCATATGGCCCATGCAGCAGCTGCACAGTTGAGAGTGGCTATGGGGTACCTGTACTGCCATGTGCATCTGCCTGCTATACCATGAGCAGCTGCACAGTTAAGAGTGGGTGTGGGTATCTGTACTGCCATGTGCTTCTGCCTGCTATACCATAGGACACGTGCAGCAGCTGCGCAGTTGAGAGTGGGTGAGGCATGTCTGTACTGCCATGTGCTTCTGCCTGCTATACCATAGGGCACGTGCAGCAGCTGCACAGTTAAGAGTGGGTGTGGGGTATCTGTACGGCCATGTGCTTCTGTCTGCTATACCTTAGGGCACGTGCAGCAGCTGCACAGTTGAGAGTGGGTGCGGGGTATCTGTACTGCCATGTGCTTCTGTCTCCCTCTACACCATAGAACACGTGTAGCAGCTGCACAGTTGAGAGTGGGGGTGGGGTATCTGTACTGGCATGTGCTTCTGCCTGCTATACCAATGGGCATGTGCAGCAGCTGCACAGTTGAGAGTGGGTGTGGGGTATCTGTACTGCCATGTGCTTCTGCCTGTTATACCATAGGGCACGTGCAGCAGCTGCGCAGTTGAGAGTGGGTGAGGCATGTCTGTACTGCCATGTGCTTCTGCCTGCTATACCATAGGGCACGTGCAGCAGCTGCACAGTTAAGAGTGGGTGTGGGGTATCTGTACGGCCATGTGCTTCTGTCTGCTATACCTTAGGGCACGTGCAGCAGCTGCACAGTTGAGAGTGGGTGTGGGGTATCTGTACTGCCATGTGCTTCTGCCTGTTATACCATAGGGCACGTGCAGCAGCTGCGCAGTTGAGAGTGGGTGAGGCATGTCTGTACTGCCATGTGCTTCTGCCTGCTATACCATAGGGCACGTGCAGCAGCTGCACAGTTGAGAGAGTGTGTGGGGTGCCTGTACTGCCATGTGCTTCGGCCTGCTATACCATAGGGCACGTGCAGCAGCTGGACAGTTGAGAGTGTGTATGGGGTGTCTGTACTGCCATGTGCTTCTGCCTGCTATACCATAGGGCACGTGCAGCAGCTGCACAGTTGAGAGTGGGTGTGGGTGTCTGTACTGCCACGGGCTTCTGCCTGCTATTCCATATATCCCATGCAGCAGCTGCACAGTTGAGAGTGGGTGTGGGTATATGTGTACTGCCATGTGTATCTGCCTGCTATACCATGAGCAGTTGCACACTTAAGAGTGGGTGTGGGGTATCTGTACGGCCTTGTGCTTCTGCCTGCTATACTGTAGGGCACGTGCAGCAGCTGCACAGTTGAGAGTGGGTGTGGGGTTTCTGTACTGTCATGTGCTTCTGCCTGCTATACCATAGGGCACGTGCAGCAGCTGCACACTTGAAAGTGGGTGTGGGGTTTCTGTACTGCCATGTGCTTCTGCCTGCTATACTATAGGGCACGTGCAGCAGCTGCACAGTTGAGAGTGGGTGTGGGGTGTCTGTACTGTCATGTGCCTCTGCCTGCTGCACCATAGGGCATGTGCAGCAGCTGCACAGTTGAGAGTGGGTGCAGGGTATCTGTACTGCCATGTGCTTCTGTCTCCCTGCTACACCATAGAACACGTGCAGCAGTTGCACATTTGAGAGTGGGTGTGGGGTATCTGTACTGCCATGTGCTTCTGCCTGCTATAACATGGGGCATGTGCAGCAGCTGCACAGTTGAGAGTGGGTGTGGGGTATCTTTACTGCCATGTGCTTCTGCCTGCTATACCATGAGCAGCTGCACAGTTAAGAGTGGGTGTGGGGTATCTGTACTGCCATGTGCTTCTGCCTGCTATACCATAAGGCACGTGCAGCAGCTGCGCAGTTGAGAGTGGGTGAGGCGTGTCTGTACTGCCATGTGCTTCTGCCTGCTATACCATGAGCAGCTGCACAATTAAGAGTGGGTGTGGGGTATCTGTACCGCCATGTGTTTCTGCCTGCTATACTGTAGGGCACGTGCAGCAGCTGCACAGTTGAGAGTGGGTGTGGGTATCTGTACTGCCATGTGCTTCTGCCTGCTATACCACTGGGCACGTGCAGCAGCTGCACAGTTGAGAGTGGGTGCGGGGTATCTGTACTGCCATGTGCTTCTGCTTGCTATACCATAGGGCACGTGCAGCAGCTGCGCAGTTGAGAGTGGGTGAGGCATGTCTGTACTGCCATGTGCTTCTGCCTGCTATACCATAGGGCACGTGCAGCAGCTGCACAGTTAAGAGTGGGTGTGGGGTATCTGTACGGCCATGTGCTTCTGTCTGCTATACCTTAGGGCACGTGCAGCAGCTGCACAGTTGAGAGTGGGTGTGGGGTATCTGTACCGCCATGTGTTTCTGCCTGCTATACTGTAGGGCACGTGCAGCAGCTGCACAGTTGAGAGTGGGTGTGGGTATCTGTACTGCCATGTGCTTCTGCCTGCTATACCACTGGGCACGTGCAGCAGCTGCACAGTTGAGAGTGGGTGTGGGGTATCTGTACTGCCATGTGCTTCTGCCTGCTATACCATAGGGCACGTGCAGCAGCTGCGCAGTTGAGAGTGGGTGAGGCATGTCTGTACTGCCATGTGCTTCTGCCTGCTATACCATAGGGCACGTGCAGCAGCTGCACAGTTAAGAGTGGGTGTGGGGTATCTGTACGGCCATGTGCTTCTGTCTGCTATACCTTAGGGCACGTGCAGCAGCTGCACAGTTGAGAGTGGGTGCGGGGTATCTGTACTGCCATGTGCTTCTGTCTCCCTCTACACCATAGAACACGTGCAGCAGCTGCACAGTTGAGAGTGGGGGTGGGGTATCTGTACTGGCATGTGCTTCTGCCTGCTATACCATGGGGCATGTGCAGCAGCTGCACAGTTGGGAGTGGGTGTGGGGTATCTGTACTGCCATGTGCTTCTGCCTGTTATACCATAGGGCACGTGCAGCAGCTGCGCAGTTGAGAGTGGGTGAGGCATGTCTGTACTGCCATGTGCTTCTGCCTGCTATACCATAGGGCACGTGCAGCAGCTGCACAGTTAAGAGTGGGTGTGGGGTATCTGTACGGCCATGTGCTTCTGTCTGCTATACCTTAGGGCACGTGCAGCAGCTGCACAGTTGAGAGAGTGTGTGGGGTGCCTGTACTGCCATGTGCTTTGGCCTGCTATACCATAGGGCACGTGCAGCAGCTGGACAGTTGAGAGTGTGTATGGGGTGTCTGTACTGCCATGTGCTTCTGCCTGCTATACCATAGGGCACGTGCAGCAGCTGCACAGTTGAGAGTGGGTGTGGGATTTCTGTACTGCCATGTGCTTCTGCCTGCTATACCATAGGGCACGTGCAGCAGCTGCACACTTGAAAGTGGGTGTGGGGTTTCTGTACTGCCAGGTGCTTCTGCCTGCTATACTATAGGGCATGTGCAGCAGCTGCACAGTTGAGAGTGGGTGTGGGGTGTCTGTACTGTCATGTGCCTCTGCCTGCTGCACCATAGGGCATGTGCAGCAGCTGCACAGTTGAGAGTGGGTGCGGGGTATCTGTACTGCCATGTGCTTCTGTCTCCCTCTACACATAGAACACGTGCAGCAGCTGCACAGTTGAGAGTGGGTGTGGGGTATCTGTACTGGCATGTGCTTCTGCCTGCTATACCATGGGGCATGTGCAGCAGCTGCACAGTTGAGAGTGGGTGTGGGGTTTTAGTACTGCCATGTGCTTCTGCCTGCTATACCATATGGCCCATGCAGCAGCTGCACAGTTGAGAGTGGCTATGGGGTACCTGTACTGCCATGTGCATCTGCCTGCTATACCATGAGCAGCTGCACAGTTAAGAGTGGGTGTGGGGTATCTGTACTGCCATGTGCTTCTGCCTGCTATACCATAGGGCACGTGCAGCAGCTGCGCAGTTGAGAGTGGGTGAGGCATATCTGTACTGCCATGTGCTTCTGCCTGCTATACCATAGGGCACGTGCAGCAGCTGCACAGTTAAGAGTGGGTGTGGGGTATCTGTACGGCCATGTGCTTCTGTCTGCTATACCTTAGGGCACGTGCAGCAGCTGCACAGTTGAGAGTGGGTGCGGGGTATCTGTACTGCCATGTGCTTCTGTCTCCCTCTACACCATAGAACACGTGCAGCAGCTGCACAGTTGAGAGTGGGGGTGGGGTATCTGTACTGGCATGTGCTTCTGCCTGCTATACCATGGGGCATGTGCAGCAGCTGCACAGTTGAGAGTGGGTGCAGGGTATCTGTACTGCCATGTGCTTCTGTCTCCCTGCTACACCATAGAACACGTGCAGCAGTTGCACATTTGAGAGTGGGTGTGGGGTATCTGTACTGCCATGTGCTTCTGCCTGCTATAACATGGGGCATGTGCAGCAGCTGCACAGTTGAGAGTGGGTGTGGGGTATCTGTACTGCCATGTGCTTCTGCCTGCTATACCATGAGCAGCTGCACAGTTAAGAGTGGGTGTGGGGTATCTGTACTGCCATGTGCTTCTGCCTGCTATACCATAAGGCACGTGCAGCAGCTGCGCAGTTGAGAGTGGGTGAGGCGCGTCTGTACTGCCATGTGCTTCTGCCTGCTATACCATGAGCAGCTGCACAATTAAGAGTGGGTGTGGGGTATCTGTACCGCCATGTGTTTCTGCCTGCTATACTGTAGGGCACGTGCAGCAGCTGCACAGTTGAGAGTGGGTGTGGGTATCTGTACTGCCATGTGCTTCTGCCTGCTATACCACTGGGCACGTGCAGCAGCTGCACAGTTGAGAGTGGGTGTGGGGTATCTATACTGCCATGTGCTTCTGCCTGCTATACCATAGGGCACGTGCAGCAGCTGCGCAGTTGAGAGTGGGTGAGGCATGTCTGTACTGCCATGTGCTTCTGCCTGCTATACCATAGGGCACGTGCAGCAGCTGCACAGTTAAGAGTGGGTGTGGGGTATCTGTACGGCCATGTGCTTCTGTCTGCTATACCTTAGGGCACGTGCAGCAGCTGCACAGTTGAGAGTGGGTGCGGGGTATCTGTACTGCCATGTGCTTCTGTCTCCCTCTACACCATAGAACACGTGCAGCAGCTGCACAGTTGAGAGTGGGGATGGGGTATCTGTACTGGCATGTGCTTCTGCCTGCTATACCCTGGGGCATGTGCAGCAGCTGCACAGTTGAGAGTGGGTGTGGGGTATCTGTACTGCCATGTGCTTCTGCCTGTTCTACCATAGGGCACGTGCAGCAGCTGCGCAGTCGAGAGTGGGTGAGGCATGTCTGTACTGCCATGTGCTTCTGCCTGCTATACCATAGGGCACATGCAGCAGCTGCACAGTTAAGAGTGGGTGTGGGGTATCTGTACAGCCATGTGCTTCTGTCTGCTATACCTTAGGGCATGTGCAGCAGCTGCACAGTTGAGAGAGTGTGTGGGGTATCTGTACGGCCTTGTGCTTCTGCCTGCTATACTGTGGGGCACGTGCAGCAGCTGCACAGTTGAGAGTGTGTGTGGGGTTTCTGTACTGCCATGTGCTTCTGCCTGCTATACCATAGGGCACGTGCAGCAGCTGCACACTTGAAAGTGGGTGTGGGGTTTCTGTACTGCCATGTGCTTCTGCCTGCTATACTATAGGGCACGTGCAGCAGCTGCACAGTTGAGAGTGGGTGTGGGGTGTCTGTACTGTCATGTGCCTCTGCCTGCTGCACCATAGGGCATGTGCAGCAGCTGCACAGTTGAGAGTGGGTGCAGGGTATCTGTACTGCCATGTGCTTCTGTCTCCCTGCTACACCATAGAACACGTGCAGCAGTTGCACATTTGAGAGTGGGTGTGGGGTATCTGTACTGCTATGTGCTTCTGCCTGCTATAACATGGGGCATGTGCAGCAGCTGCACAGTTGAGAGTGGGTGTGGGGTATCTGTACTGCCATGTGCTTCTGCCTGCTATACCATGAGCAGCTGCACAGTTAAGAGTGCGTGTGGGGTATCTGTACTGCCATGTGCTTCTGCCTGCTATACCATAAGGCATGTGCAGCAGCTGCGCAGTTGAGAGTGGGTGAGGCGTGTCTGTACTGCCATGTGCTTCTGCCTGCTATACCATGAGCAGCTGCACAATTAAGAGTGGGTGTGGGGTATCTGTACCGCCATGTGTTTCTGCCTGCTATACTGTAGGGCACGTGCAGCAGCTGCACAGTTGAGAGTGGGTGTGGGTATCTGTACTGCCATGTGCTTCTGCCTGCTATACGACTGGGCACGTGCAGCAGCTGCACAGTTGAGAGTGGGTGTGGGGTTTCTGTACTGCCATGTGCTTCTGCCTGCTATACCATAGGGCACGTGCAGCAGCTGCACACTTGAACGTGGGTGTGGGGTTTCTGTACTGCCAGGTGCTTCTGCCTGCTATACTATAGGGCACGTGCAGCAGCTGCACAGTTGAGAGTGGGTGCGGGGTATCTGTACTGCCATGTGCTTCTGTCTCCCTCTACACCATAGAACACGTGCAGCAGCTGCACAGTTGAGAGTGGGTGTGGGGTATCTGTACTGGCATGTGCTTCTGCCTGCTATACCATGGGGCATGTGCAGCAGCTGCACAGTTGAGAGTGGGTGTGGGGTTTTGGTACTGCCATGTGCTTCTGCCTGCTATACCATATGGCCCATGCAGCAGCTGCACAGTTGAGAGTGGCTATGGGGTACCTGTACTGCCATGTGCATCTGCCTGCTATACCATGAGCAGCTGCACAGTTAAGAGTGGGTGTGGGGTATCTGTACTGCCATGTGGTTCTGCCTGCTATACCATAGGGCACGTGCAGCAGCTGCGCAGTTGAGAGTGGGTGAGGCATGTCTGTACTGCCATGTGCTTCTGCCTGCTATACCATAGGGCACGTGCAGCAGCTGCACAGTTAAGAGTGGGTGTGGGGTATCTGTACGGCCATGTGCTTCTGTCTGCTATACCTTAGGGCACGTGCAGCAGCTGCACAGTTGAGAGAGTGTGTGCGGTGCCTGTACTGCCATGTGCTACGGCCTGCTATACCATAGGGCACGTGCAGCAGCTGGACAGTTGAGAGTGTGTATGGGGTGTCTGTACTGCCATGTGCTTCTGCCTGCTCTACCATAGGGCACGTGCAGCAGCTGCACAGTTGAGAGTGGGTTTGGGGTTTCTGTACTGCCATGTGCTTCTGCCTGCTATACCATAGGGCACGTGCAGCAGCTGCACAGTTGAGAGTGGGTGTGGGGTTTCTGTATTGCCATGTGCTTCTGCCTGCTATACCATATATCCCATGCAGCAGCTGCACAGTTGAGAGTGGGTGTGGGGTATCTGTACTGCCATGTGCATCTGCCTGCTATACCATGAGCAGCTGCACAATTAAGAGTGGGTGTGGGGTATCTGTACCGCCATGTGCTTCTGCCTGCTATACCACTGGGCACGTGCAGCAGCTGCACAGTTGAGAGTGGGTGTGGGGTTTCTGTACTGCCATGTGCTTCTGTCTGCTATACCATAGGGCACGTGCAGCAGCTGCACACTTGAAAGTGGGTGTGGGGTTTCTGTACTGCCAAGTGCTTCTGTCTGCTATACTATAGGGCATGTGCAGCAGCTGCACACTTGAAAGTGGGTGTGGGGTTTCTGTACTGCCAAGTGCTTCTGTCTGCTATACTATAGGGCATGTGCAGCAGCTGCACAGTTGAGAGTGGGTGCGGGGTATCTGTACTGCCATGTGCTTCTGTCTCCCTCTACACCATAGAACACGTGCAGCAGCTGCACAGTTGAGAGTGGGTGTGGGGTATCTGTACTGGCATGTGCTTCTGCCTGCTATACCATGGGGCATGTGCAGCAGCTGCACAGTTGAGAGTGGGTGTGGGGTTTTGGTACTGCCATGTGCTTCTGCCTGCTATACCATATGGCCCATACAGCAGCTGCACAGTTGAGAGTGGCTATGGGGTACCTGTACTGCCATGTGCATCTGCCTGCTATACCATGAGCAGCTGCACAGTTAAGAGTGGGTGTGGGATATCTGTACTGCCATGTGCTTCTGCCTGCTATACCATAGGGCACGTGCAGCAGCTGCGCAGTTGAGAGTGGGTGAGGCATGTCTGTACTGCCATGTACTTCTGCCTGCTATACCATAGGGCACGTGCAGCAGCTGCACAGTTAAGAGTGGGTGTGGGGTATCTGTACGGCCATGTGCTTCTGTCTGCTATACCTTAGGGCACGTGCAGCAGCTGCACAGTTGAGAGTGGGTGCGGGGTATCTGTACTGCCATGTGCTTCTGTCTCCCTCTACACCATAGAACACGTGCAGCAGCTGCACAGTTGAGAGTGGGTGTGGGGTATCTGTACTGGCATGTGCTTCTGCCTGCTATACCATGGGGCATGTGCAGCAGCTGCACAGTTGAGAGTGGGTGTGGGGTTTTGGTACTGCCATGTGCTTCTGCCTGCTATACCATATGGCCCATGCAGCAGCTGCACAGTTGAGAGTGGCTATGGGGTACCTGTACTGCCATGTGCATCTGCCTGCTATACCATGAGCAACTGCACAGTTAAGAGTGGGTGTGGGGTATCTCTACTACCATGTGCTTCTGCCTGCTATACCATAGGGCATGTGCAGCAGCTGCGCAGTTGACAGTGGGTGAGGCATGTCTGTACTGCCATGTGCTTCTGCCTGCTATACCATAGGGCACGTGCAGCAGCTGCACAGTTAAGAGTGGGTGTGGGGTATCTGTACAGCCATGTGCTTCTGTCTGCTATACCTTAGGGCACGTGCAGCAGCTGCACAGTTGAGAGAGTGTGTGCGGTGCCTGTACTGCCATGTGCTTCGGCCTGCTATACCATAGGGCACGTGCAGCAGCTGGACAGTTGAGAGTGTGTATGGGGTGTCTGTACTGCCATGTGCTTCTGCCTGCTATACCATAGGGCACGTGCAGCAGCTGCACAGTTGAGAGTGGGTTTGGGGTTTCTGTACTGCCATGTGCTTCTGCCTGCTATACCATAGGGCACGTGCAGCAGCTGCACAGTTGAGAGTGGGTGTGGGGTTTCTGTACTGCCATGTGCTTCTGCCTGCTATACCATATATCCCATGCAGCAGCTGCACAGTTGAGAGTGGGTGTGGGGTATCTGTACTGCCATGTGCATCTGCCTGCTATACCATGAGCAGCTGCACAGTTAAGAGTGGGTGTGGGGTATCTGTACTGCCATGTGCTTCTGCCTGTTATACCATAGGGCACGTGCAGCAGCTGCGCAGTTGAGAGTGGGTGAGGCATGTCTGTACTGCCATGTGCTTCTGCCTGCTATACCATAGGGCACGTGCAGCAGCTGCACAGTTAAGAGTGGGTGTGGGGTATCTGTACGGCCATGTGCTTCTGTCTGCTATACCTTAGGGCACGTGCAGCAGCTGCACAGTTGAGAGAGTGTGTGGGGTGCCTGTACTGCCATGTGCTTTGGCCTGCTATACCATAGGGCACGTGCAGCAGCTGGACAGTTGAGAGTGTGTATGGGGTGTCTGTACTGCCATTTGCTTCTGCCTGCTATACCATAGGGCACGTGCAGCAGCTGCACAGTTGAGAGTGGGTGTGGGATTTCTGTACTGCCATGTGCTTCTGCCTGCTATACCATAGGGCACGTGCAGCAGCTGCACACGTGAAAGTGGGTGTGGGGTTTCTGTACTGCCAGGTGCTTCTGCCTGCTATACTATAGGGCATGTGCAGCAGCTGCACAGTTGAGAGTGGGTGTGGGGTGTCTGTACTGTCATGTGCCTCTGCCTGCTGCACCATAGGGCATGTGCAGCAGCTGCACAGTTGAGAGTGGGTGCGAGGTATCTGTTCTGCCATGTGCTTCTTTCTCCCTCTACACATAGAACACGTGCAGCAGCTGCACAGTTGAGAGTGGGTGTGGGGTATCTGTACTGGCATGTGCTTCTGCCTGCTATACCATGGGGCATGTGCAGCAGCTGCACAGTTGAGAGAGGGTGTGGGGTTTTAGTACTGCCATGTGCTTCTGCCTGCTATACCATATGGCCCATGCAGCAGCTGCACAGTTGAGAGTGGCTATGGGGTACCTGTACTGCCATGTGCATCTGTCTGCTATACCATGAGCAGCTGCACAGTTAAGAGTGCGTGTGGGGTATCTGTACTGCCATGTGCTTCTGCCTGCTATACCATAGGGCACGTGCAGCAGCTGCGCAGTTGAGAGTGGGTGAGGCATGTCTGTACTGCCATGTGCTTCTGCCTGCTATACCATAGGGCACGTGCAGCAGCTGCACAGTTAAGAGTGGGTGTGGGGTATCTGTACGGCCATGTGCTTCTGTCTGCTATACCTTAGGGCACGTGCAGCAGCTGCACAGTTGAGAGTGGGTGCGGGGTATCTGTACTGCCATGTGCTTCTGTCTCCCTCTACACCATAGAACACGTGCAGCAGCTGCACAGTTGAGAGTGGGGGTGGGGTATCTGTACTGGCATGTGCTTCTGCCTGCTATACCATGGGGCATGTGCAGCAGCTGCACAGTTGAGAGTGGGTGCAGGGTATCTGTACTGCCATGTGCTTCTGTCTCCCTGCTACACCATAGAACACGTGCAGCAGTTGCACATTTGAGAGTGGGTGTGGGGTATCTGTACTGCCATGTGCTTCTGCCTGCTATAACATGGGGCATGTGCAGCAGCTGCACAGTTGAGAGTGGGTGTGGGGTATCTGTACTGCCATGTGCTTCTGCCTGCTATACCATGAGCATCTGCACAGTTAAGAGTGGGTGTGGGGTATCTGTACTGCCATGTGCTTCTGCCTGCTATACCATAAGGCACGTGCAGCAGCTGCGCAGTTGAGAGTGGGTGAGGCGCGTCTGTACTGCCATGTGCTTCTGCCTGCTATACCATGAGCAGCTGCACAATTAAGAGTGGGTGTGGGGTATCTGTACCGCCATGTGTTTCTGCCTGCTATACTGTAGGGCACGTGCAGCAGCTGCACAGTTGAGAGTGGGTGTGGGTATCTGTACTGCCATGTGCTTCTGCCTGCTATACCACTGGGCACGTGCAGCAGCTGCACAGTTGAGAGTGGGTGTGGGGTATCTATACTGCCATGTGCTTCTGCCTGCTATACCATAGGGCACGTGCAGCAGCTGCGCAGTTGAGAGTGGGTGAGGCATGTCTGTACTGCCATGTGCTTCTGCCTGCTATACCATAGGGCACGTGCAGCAGCTGCACAGTTAAGAGTGGGGGTGGGGCGTCTGTACTGTCATGTGCCTCTGCCTGCTGCACCATAGGGCATGTGCAGCAGCTGCACAGTTGAGAGTGGGTGCGGGGTATCTGTACTGCCATGTGCTTCTGTCTCCCTCTACACCATAGAACACGTGCAGCAGCTGCACAGTTGAGAGTGGGTGTGGGGTATCTGTACTGGCATGTGCTTCTGCCTGCTATACCATGGGGCATGTGCAGCAGCTGCACAGTTGAGAGTGGGTGTGGGGTTTTGGTACTGCCATGTGCTTCTGCCTGCTATACCATATGGCCCATGCAGCAGCTGCACAGTTGAGAGTGGCTATGGGGTACCTGTACTGCCATGTGCATCTGCCTGCTATACCATGAGCAACTGCACAGTTAAGAGTGGGTGTGGGGTATCTCTACTACCATGTGCTTCTGCCTGCTATACCATAGGGCATGTGCAGCAGCTGCGCAGTTGAGAGTGGGTGAGGCATGTCTGTACTGCCATGTGCTTCTGCCTGCTATACCATAGGGCACGTGCAGCAGCTGCACAGTTAAGAGTGGGTGTGGGGTATCTGTACAGCCATGTGCTTCTGTCTGCTATACCTTAGGGCACGTGCAGCAGCTGCACAGTTGAGAGAGTGTGTGCGGTGCCTGTACTGCCATGTGCTTCGGCCTGCTATACCATAGGGCACGTGCAGCAGCTGGACAGTTGAGAGTGTGTATGGGGTGTCTGTACTGCCATGTGCTTCTGCCTGCTATACCATAGGGCACGTGCAGCAGCTGCACAGTTGAGAGTGGGTTTGGGGTTTCTGTACTGCCATGTGCTTCTGCCTGCTATACCATAGGGCACGTGCAGCAGCTGCACAGTTAAGAGTGGGTGTGGGGTATCTGTACGGCCATGTGCTTCTGTCTGCTATACCTTAGGGCACGTGCAGCAGCTGCACAGTTGAGAGAGTGTGTGCGGTGCCTGTACTGCCATGTGCTTCGGCCTGCTATACCATGGGGCATGTGCAGCAGCTGCACAGTTGAGAGTGGGTGTGGGGTATCTGTACTGCCATGTGCTTCTGCCTGTTATACCATAGGGCACGTGCAGCAGCTGCGCAGTTGAGAGTGGGTGAGGCATGTCTGTACTGCCATGTGCTTCTGCCTGCTATACCATAGGGCACGTGCAGCAGCTGCACAGTTAAGAGTGGGTGTGGGGTATCTGTACGGCCATGTGCTTCTGTCTGCTATACCTTAGGGCACGTGCAGCAGCTGCACAGTTGAGAGAGTGTGTGGGGTGCCTGTACTGCCATGTGCTTTGGCCTGCTATACCATAGGGCACGTGCAGCAGCTGGACAGTTGAGAGTGTATATGGGGTGTCTGTACTGCCATTTGCTTCTGCCTGCTATACCATAGGGCACGTGCAGCAGCTGCACAGTTGAGAGTGGGTGTGGGATTTCTGTACTGCCATGTGCTTCTGCCTGCTATACCATAGGGCACGTGCAGCAGCTGCACACTTGAAAGTGGGTGTGGGGTTTCTGTACTGCCAGGTGCTTCTGCCTGCTATACTATAGGGCATGTGCAGCAGCTGCACAGTTGAGAGTGGGTGTGGGGTGTCTGTACTGTCATGTGCCTCTGCCTGCTGCACCATAGGGCATGTGCAGCAGCTGCACAGTTGAGAGTGGGTGCGGGGTATCTGTTCTGCCATGTGCTTCTGTCTCCCTCTACACATAGAACACGTGCAGCAGCTGCACAGTTGAGAGTGGGTGTGGGGTATCTGTACTGGCATGTGCTTCTGCCTGCTATACCATGGGGCATGTGCAGCAGCTGCACAGTTGAGAGTGGGTGTGGGGTTTTAGTACTGCCATGTGCTTCTGCCTGCTATACCATATGGCCCATGCAGCAGCTGCACAGTTGAGAGTGGCTATGGGGTACCTGTACTGCCATGTGCATCTGTCTGCTATACCATGAGCAGCTGCACAGTTAAGAGTGCGTGTGGGGTATCTGTACTGCCATGTGCTTCTGCCTGCTATACCATAGGGCACGTGCAGCAGCTGCGCAGTTGAGAGTGGGTGAGGCATGTCTGTACTGCCATGTGCTTCTGCCTGCTATACCATAGGGCACGTGCAGCAGCTGCACAGTTAAGAGTGGGTGTGGGGTATCTGTACGGCCATGTGCTTCTGTCTGCTATACCTTAGGGCACGTGCAGCAGCTGCACAGTTGAGAGTGGGTGCGGGGTATCTGTACTGCCATGTGCTTCTGTCTCCCTCTACACCATAGAACACGTGCAGCAGCTGCACAGTTGAGAGTGGGGGTGGGGTATCTGTACTGGCATGTGCTTCTGCCTGCTATACCATGGGGCATGTGCAGCAGCTGCACAGTTGAGAGTGGGTGCAGGGTATCTGTACTGCCATGTGCTTCTGTCTCCCTGCTACACCATAGAACACGTGCAGCAGTTGCACATTTGAGAGTGGGTGTGGGGTATCTGTACTGCCATGTGCTTCTGCCTGCTATAACATGGGGCATGTGCAGCAGCTGCACAGTTGAGAGTGGGTGTGGGGTATCTGTACTGCCATGTGCTTCTGCCTGCTATACCATGAGCATCTGCACAGTTAAGAGTGGGTGTGGGGTATCTGTACTGCCATGTGCTTCTGCCTGCTATACCATAAGGCACGTGCAGCAGCTGCGCAGTTGAGAGTGGGTGAGGCGCGTCTGTACTGCCATGTGCTTCTGCCTGCTATACCATGAGCAGCTGCACAATTAAGAGTGGGTGTGGGGTATCTGTACCGCCATGTGTTTCTGCCTGCTATACTGTAGGGCACGTGCAGCAGCTGCACAGTTGAGAGTGGGTGTGGGTATCTGTACTGCCATGTGCTTCTGCCTGCTATACCACTGGGCACGTGCAGCAGCTGCACAGTTGAGAGTGGGTGTGGGGTATCTATACTGCCATGTGCTTCTGCCTGCTATACCATAGGGCACGTGCAGCAGCTGCGCAGTTGAGAGTGGGTGAGGCATGTCTGTACTGCCATGTGCTTCTGCCTGCTATACCATAGGGCACGTGCAGCAGCTGCACAGTTAAGAGTGGGGGTGGGGCGTCTGTACTGTCATGTGCCTCTGCCTGCTGCACCATAGGGCATGTGCAGCAGCTGCACAGTTGAGAGTGGGTGCGGGGTATCTGTACTGCCATGTGCTTCTGTCTCCCTCTACACCATAGAACACGTGCAGCAGCTGCACAGTTGAGAGTGGGTGTGGGGTATCTGTACTGGCATGTGCTTCTGCCTGCTATACCATGGGGCATGTGCAGCAGCTGCACAGTTGAGAGTGGGTGTGGGGTTTTGGTACTGCCATGTGCTTCTGCCTGCTATACCATATGGCCCATGCAGCAGCTGCACAGTTGAGAGTGGCTATGGGGTACCTGTACTGCCATGTGCATCTGCCTGCTATACCATGAGCAACTGCACAGTTAAGAGTGGGTGTGGGGTATCTCTACTACCATGTGCTTCTGCCTGCTATACCATAGGGCATGTGCAGCAGCTGCGCAGTTGAGAGTGGGTGAGGCATGTCTGTACTGCCATGTGCTTCTGCCTGCTATACCATAGGGCACGTGCAGCAGCTGCACAGTTAAGAGTGGGTGTGGGGTATCTGTACAGCCATGTGCTTCTGTCTGCTATACCTTAGGGCACGTGCAGCAGCTGCACAGTTGAGAGAGTGTGTGCGGTGCCTGTACTGCCATGTGCTTCGGCCTGCTATACCATAGGGCACGTGCAGCAGCTGGACAGTTGAGAGTGTGTATGGGGTGTCTGTACTGCCATGTGCTTCTGCCTGCTATACCATAGGGCACGTGCAGCAGCTGCACAGTTGAGAGTGGGTTTGGGGTTTCTGTACTGCCATGTGCTTCTGCCTGCTATACCATAGGGCACGTGCAGCAGCTGCACAGTTGAGAGTGGGTGTGGGGTTTCTGTACTGCCATGTGCTTCTGCCTGCTATACCATATATCCCATGCAGCAGCTGCACAGTTGAGAGTGGGTGTGGGGTATCTGTACTGCCATGTGCATCTGCCTGCTATACCATGAGCAGCTGCACAGTTAAGAGTGGGTGTGGGGTATCTGTACTGCCATGTGCTTCTGCCTGCTATACCATAGGGCATGTGCAGCAGCTGCGCAGTTGAGAGTGGGTGAGGCATGTCTGTACTGCCATGTGCTTCTGCCTGCTATACCATAGGGCACGTGCAGCAGCTGCACAGTTAAGAGTGGGTGTGGGGTATCTGTACGGCCATGTGCTTCTGTCTGCTATACCTTAGGGCATGTGCAGCAGCTGCACAGTTGAGAGAGTGTGTGGGGTGCCTGTACTGCCATGTGCTTCGGCCTGCTATACCATAGGGCACGTGCAGCAGCTGGACAGTTGAGAGTGTGTATGGGGTGTCTGTACTGCCATGTGCTTCTGCCTGCTATACCATAGGGCACGTGCAGCAGCTGCACAGTTGAGAGTGGGTTTGGGGTTTCTGTACTGCCATGTGCTTCTGCCTGCTATACCATAGGGAACGTGCAGCAGCTGCACAGTTGAGAGTGGGTGTGGGGTTTCTGTACTGCCATGTGCTTCTGTCTGCTATACCATAGGGCACGTGCAGCAGCTGCACAGTTGAGAGTGGGTGTGGGTGTCTGTACTGCCACAGGCTTCTGCCTGCTAAACCATATATCCCATGCAGCAGCTACACAGTTGAGAGTGGGTGTGGGTATATGTGTACTGCCATGTGTATCTGCCTGCTATACCATGAGCAGTTGCACACTTAAGAGTGGGTGTGGGGTATCTGTACCGCCTTGTGCTTCTGCCTGCTATACTGTAGGGCACGTGCAGCAGCTGCACAGTTGAGAGTGGGTGTGGGGTTTCTGTACTGCCATGTGCTTCTGCCTGCTATACCGTAGGGCACGTGCAGCAGCTGCACACTTGAAAGTGGGTGTGGGGTTTCTGTACTGCCATGTGCTTCTGCCTGCTATACTATAGGGCACGTGCAGCAGCTGCACAGTTGAGAGTGGGTGTGGGGTGTCTGTACTGTCATGTGCCTCTGCCTGCTGCACCATAGGGCATGTGCAGCAGCTGCACAGTTGAGAGTGGGTGCGGGGTATCTGTACTGCCATGTGCTTCTGTCTGCCTGCTACACCAGAGAACACGTGCAGCAGTTGCACAGTTGAGAGTGGGTGTGGGGTATCTGTACTGCCATGTGCTTCTGCCTGCTATACCAAGGGGCATGTGCAGCAGCTGCACAGTTGAAAGTGGGTGTGGGGTTTTGGTACTGCCATGTGCATCTGCCTGCTATACCATGAACAGCTGCACAGTTAAGAGTGGGTGTGGGGTATCTGTACTGCCATGTGCGTCTGCCTGCTATACCATAAGGCACGTGCAGCAGCTGCGCAGTTGAGAGTGGGTGAGGCGTGTCTGTACTGCCATGTGCTTCTGCCTGCTATACCATGAGCAGCTGCACAATTAAGAGTGGGTGTGGGGTATCTGTACCGCCACGTGTTTCTGCCTGCTATACTGTAGGGCACGTGCAGCAGCTGCACAGTTGACAGTGGGTGTGGGTATCTGTACTGCCATGTGCTTCTGCCTGCTATACCACTGGGCACGTGCAGCAGCTGCACAGTTGAGAGTGGGTGTGGGGTTTCTGTACTGCCATGTGCTTCTGCCTGCTATACCATAGGGCACCTGCAGCAGCTGCACACTTGAAAGTGGGTGTGGGGTTTCTGTACTGCCAGGTGCTTCTGCCTGCTATACTATAGGGCATGTGCAGCAGCTGCACAGTTGAGAGTGGGTGCGGGGTATCTGTACTGCCATGTGCTTCTGTCTCCCTCTACACCATAGAACACGTGCAGCAGCTGCACAGTTGAGAGTGGGTGTGGGGTATCTGTACTGGCATGTGCTTCTGCCTGCTATACAATGGGGCATGTGCAGCAGCTGCACAGTTGAGAGTGGGTGTGGGGTTTTGGTACTGCCATGTGCTTCTGCCTGCTATACCATATGGCCCATGCAGCAGCTGCACAGTTGAGAGTGGCTATGGGGTACCTGTACTGCCATGTGCATCTGCCTGCTGTACCATGAGCAGCTGCACAGTTAAGAGTGGGTGTGGGGTATCTGTACTGCCATGTGCTTCTGCCTGCTATACCAAAGGGCACGTGCAGCAGCTGCACAGTTAAGAGTGGGTGTGGGGTATCTGTACGGCCATGTGCTTCTGTCTGCTATACCTTAGGGCACGTGCAGCAGCTGCACAGTTGAGAGAGTGTGTGCGGTGCCTGTACTGCCATGTGCTTCGGCCTGCTATACCATAGGGTACCTGCAGCAGCTGGACAGTTGAGAGTGTGTATGGGGTGTCTGTACTGCCATGTGCTTCTGCCTGCTATACCATAGGGCACGTGCAGCAGCTGCACAGTTGAGAGTGGGTTTGGGGTTTCTGTACTGCCATGTGCTTCTGCCTGCTATACCATAGGGCACGTGCAGCAGCTGCACAGTTGAGAGTGGGTGTGGGGTTTCTGTACTGCCATGTGCTTCTGCCTGCTATACCATATATCCCATGCAGCAGCTGCACAGTTGAGAGTGGGTGTGGGGTATCTGTACTGCCATGTGCATCTGCCTGCTATACCATGAGCAGCTGCACAATTAAGAGTGGGTGTGGGGTATCTGTACCGCCATGTGCTTCTGCCTGCTATACCACTGGGCACGTGCAGCAGCTGCACAGTTGAGAGTGGGTGTGGGGTTTCTGTACTGCCATGTGCTTCTGCCTGCTATACCATAGGGCACGTGCAGCAGCTGCACACTTGAAAGTGGGTGTGGGGTTTCTGTACTGCCAGGTGCTTCTGCCTGCTATACTATAGGGCATGTGCAGCAGCTGCACAGTTGAGAGTGGGTGTGGGGTGTCTGTACTGTCATGTGCCTCTGCCTGCTGCACCATAGGGCATGTGCAGCAGCTGCACAGTTGAGAGTGGGTGCGGGGTATCTGTACTGCCATGTGCTTCTGTCTCCCTCTACACATAGAACACGTGCAGCAGCTGCACAGTTGAGAGTGGGTGTGGGGTATCTGTACTGGCATGTGCTTCTGCCTGCTATACCATGGGGCATGTGCAGCAGCTGCACAGTTGAGAGTGGGTGTGGGGTTTTAGTACTGCCATGTGCTTCTGCCATATGGCCCATGCAGCAGCTGCACAGTTGAGAGTGGCTATGGGGTACCTGTACTGCCATGTGCATCTGCCTGCTATACCATGAGCAGCTGCACAGTTAAGAGTGGGTGTGGGTATCTGTACTGCCATGTGCTTCTGCCTGCTATACCATAGGACACGTGCAGCAGCTGCGCAGTTGAGAGTGGGTGAGGCATGTCTGTACTGCCATGTGCTTCTGCCTGCTATACCATAGGGCACGTGCAGCAGCTGCACAGTTAAGAGTGGGTGTGGGGTATCTGTACGGCCATGTGCTTCTGTCTGCTATACCTTAGGGCACGTGCAGCAGCTGCACAGTTGAGAGTGGGTGCGGGGTATCTGTACTGCCATGTGCTTCTGTCTCCCTCTACACCATAGAACACGTGTAGCAGCTGCACAGTTGAGAGTGGGGGTGGGGTATCTGTACTGGCATGTGCTTCTGCCTGCTATACCAATGGGCATGTGCAGCAGCTGCACAGTTGAGAGTGGGTGTGGGGTATCTGTACTGCCATGTGCTTCTGCCTGTTATACCATAGGGCACGTGCAGCAGCTGCGCAGTTGAGAGTGGGTGAGGCATGTCTGTACTGCCATGTGCTTCTGCCTGCTATACCATAGGGCACGTGCAGCAGCTGCACAGTTAAGAGTGGGTGTGGGGTATCTGTACGGCCATGTGCTTCTGTCTGCTATACCTTAGGGCACGTGCAGCAGCTGCACAGTTGAGAGTGGGTGTGGGGTATCTGTACTGCCATGTGCTTCTGCCTGTTATACCATAGGGCACGTGCAGCAGCTGCGCAGTTGAGAGTGGGTGAGGCATGTCTGTACTGCCATGTGCTTCTGCCTGCTATACCATAGGGCACGTGCAGCAGCTGCACAGTTGAGAGAGTGTGTGGGGTGCCTGTACTGCCATGTGCTTCGGCCTGCTATACCATAGGGCACGTGCAGCAGCTGGACAGTTGAGAGTGTGTATGGGGTGTCTGTACTGCCATGTGCTTCTGCCTGCTATACCATAGGGCACGTGCAGCAGCTGCACAGTTGAGAGTGGGTGTGGGTGTCTGTACTGCCACGGGCTTCTGCCTGCTATTCCATATATCCCATGCAGCAGCTGCACAGTTGAGAGTGGGTGTGGGTATATGTGTACTGCCATGTGTATCTGCCTGCTATACCATGAGCAGTTGCACACTTAAGAGTGGGTGTGGGGTATCTGTACGGCCTTGTGCTTCTGCCTGCTATACTGTAGGGCACGTGCAGCAGCTGCACAGTTGAGAGTGGGTGTGGGGTTTCTGTACTGTCATGTGCTTCTGCCTGCTATACCATAGGGCACGTGCAGCAGCTGCACACTTGAAAGTGGGTGTGGGGTTTCTGTACTGCCATGTGCTTCTGCCTGCTATACTATAGGGCACGTGCAGCAGCTGCACAGTTGAGAGTGGGTGTGGGGTGTCTGTACTGTCATGTGCCTCTGCCTGCTGCACCATAGGGCATGTGCAGCAGCTGCACAGTTGAGAGTGGGTGCAGGGTATCTGTACTGCCATGTGCTTCTGTATCCCTGCTACACCATAGAACACGTGCAGCAGTTGCACATTTGAGAGTGGGTGTGGGGTATCTGTACTGCCATGTGCTTCTGCCTGCTATAACATGGGGCATGTGCAGCAGCTGCACAGTTGAGAGTGGGTGTGGGGTATCTTTACTGCCATGTGCTTCTGCCTGCTATACCATGAGCAGCTGCACAGTTAAGAGTGGGTGTGGGGTATCTGTACTGCCATGTGCTTCTGCCTGCTATACCATAAGGCACGTGCAGCAGCTGCGCAGTTGAGAGTGGGTGAGGCGTGTCTGTACTGCCATGTGCTTCTGCCTGCTATACCATGAGCAGCTGCACAATTAAGAGTGGGTGTGGGGTATCTGTACCGCCATGTGTTTCTGCCTGCTATACTGTAGGGCACGTGCAGCAGCTGCACAGTTGAGAGTGGGTGTGGGTATCTGTACTGCCATGTGCTTCTGCCTGCTATACCACTGGGCACGTGCAGCAGCTGCACAGTTGAGAGTGGGTGCGGGGTATCTGTACTGCCATGTGCTTCTGCTTGCTATACCATAGGGCACGTGCAGCAGCTGCGCAGTTGAGAGTGGGTGAGGCATGTCTGTACTGCCATGTGCTTCTGCCTGCTATACCATAGGGCACGTGCAGCAGCTGCACAGTTAAGAGTGGGTGTGGGGTATCTGTACGGCCATGTGCTTCTGTCTGCTATACCTTAGGGCACGTGCAGCAGCTGCACAGTTGAGAGTGGGTGTGGGGTATCTGTACCGCCATGTGTTTCTGCCTGCTATACTGTAGGGCACGTGCAGCAGCTGCACAGTTGAGAGTGGGTGTGGGTATCTGTACTGCCATGTGCTTCTGCCTGCTATACCACTGGGCACGTGCAGCAGCTGCACAGTTGAGAGTGGGTGTGGGGTATCTGTACTGCCATGTGCTTCTGCCTGCTATACCATAGGGCACGTGCAGCAGCTGCGCAGTTGAGAGTGGGTGAGGCATGTCTGTACTGCCATGTGCTTCTGCCTGCTATACCATAGGGCACGTGCAGCAGCTGCACAGTTAAGAGTGGGTGTGGGGTATCTGTACGGCCATGTGCTTCTGTCTGCTATACCTTAGGGCACGTGCAGCAGCTGCACAGTTGAGAGTGGGTGCGGGGTATCTGTACTGCCATGTGCTTCTGTCTCCCTCTACACCATAGAACACGTGCAGCAGCTGCACAGTTGAGAGTGGGGGTGGGGTATCTGTACTGGCATGTGCTTCTGCCTGCTATACCATGGGGCATGTGCAGCAGCTGCACAGTTGGGAGTGGGTGTGGGGTATCTGTACTGCCATGTGCTTCTGCCTGTTATACCATAGGGCACGTGCAGCAGCTGCGCAGTTGAGAGTGGGTGAGGCATGTCTGTACTGCCATGTGCTTCTGCCTGCTATACCATAGGGCACGTGCAGCAGCTGCACAGTTAAGAGTGGGTGTGGGGTATCTGTACAGCCATGTGCTTCTGTCTGCTATACCTTAGGGCATGTGCAGCAGCTGCACAGTTGAGAGAGTGTGTGGGGTATCTGTACGGCCTTGTGCTTCTGCCTGCTATACTGTGGGGCACGTGCAGCAGCTGCACAGTTGAGAGTGTGTGTGGGGTTTCTGTACTGCCATGTGCTTCTGCCTGCTATACCATAGGGCACGTGCAGCAGCTGCACACTTGAAAGTGGGTGTGGGGTTTCTGTACTGCCATGTGCTTCTGCCTGCTATACTATAGGGCACGTGCAGCAGCTGCACAGTTGAGAGTGGGTGTGGGGTGTCTGTACTGTCATGTGCCTCTGCCTGCTGCACCATAGGGCATGTGCAGCAGCTGCACAGTTGAGAGTGGGTGCAGGGTATCTGTACTGCCATGTGCTTCTGTCTCCCTGCTACACCATAGAACACGTGCAGCAGTTGCACATTTGAGAGTGGGTGTGGGGTATCTGTACTGCTATGTGCTTCTGCCTGCTATAACATGGGGCATGTGCAGCAGCTGCACAGTTGAGAGTGGGTGTGGGGTATCTGTACTGCCATGTGCTTCTGCCTGCTATACCATGAGCAGCTGCACAGTTAAGAGTGCGTGTGGGGTATCTGTACTGCCATGTGCTTCTGCCTGCTATACCATAAGGCATGTGCAGCAGCTGCGCAGTTGAGAGTGGGTGAGGCGTGTCTGTACTGCCATGTGCTTCTGCCTGCTATACCATGAGCAGCTGCACAATTAAGAGTGGGTGTGGGGTATCTGTACCGCCATGTGTTTCTGCCTGCTATACTGTAGGGCACGTGCAGCAGCTGCACAGTTGAGAGTGGGTGTGGGTATCTGTACTGCCATGTGCTTCTGCCTGCTATACCACTGGGCACGTGCAGCAGCTGCACAGTTGAGAGTGGGTGTGGGGTTTCTGTACTGCCATGTGCTTCTGCCTGCTATACCATAGGGCACGTGCAGCAACTGCACACTTGAACGTGGGTGTGGGGTTTCTGTACTGCCAGGTGCTTCTGCCTGCTATACTATAGGGCACGTGCAGCAGCTGCACAGTTGAGAGTGGGTGCGGGGTATCTGTACTGCCATGTGCTTCTGTCTCCCTCTACACCATAGAACACGTGCAGCAGCTGCACAGTTGAGAGTGGGTGTGGGGTATCTGTACTGGCATGTGCTTCTGCCTGCTATACCATGGGGCATGTGCAGCAGCTGCACAGTTGAGAGTGGGTGTGGGGTTTTGGTACTGCCATGTGCTTCTGCCTGCTATACCATATGGTCCATGCAGCAGCTGCACAGTTGAGAGTGGCTATGGGGTACCTGTACTGCCATGTGCATCTGCCTGCTATACCATGAGCAGCTGCACAGTTAAGAGTGGGTGTGGGGTATCTGTACTGCCATGTGGTTCTGCCTGCTATACCATAGGGCACGTGCAGCAGCTGCGCAGTTGAGAGTGGGTGAGGCATGTCTGTACTGCCATGTGCTTCTGCCTGCTATACCATAGGGCACGTGCAGCAGCTGCACAGTTAAGAGTGGGTGTGGGGTATCTGTACGGCCATGTGCTTCTGTCTGCTATACCTTAGGGCACGTGCAGCAGCTGCACAGTTGAGAGAGTGTGTGCGGTGCCTGTACTGCCATGTGCTACGGCCTGCTATACCATAGGGCACGTGCAGCAGCTGGACAGTTGAGAGTGTGTATGGGGTGTCTGTACTGCCATGTGCTTCTGCCTGCTCTACCATAGGGCACGTGCAGCAGCTGCACAGTTGAGAGTGGGTTTGGGGTTTCTGTACTGCCATGTGCTTCTGCCTGCTATACCATAGGGCACGTGCAGCAGCTGCACAGTTGAGAGTGGGTGTGGGGTTTCTGTACTGCCATGTGCTTCTGCCTGCTATACCATATATCCCATGCAGCAGCTGCACAGTTGAGAGTGGGTGTGGGGTATCTGTACTGCCATGTGCATCTGCCTGCTATACCATGAGCAGCTGCACAATTAAGAGTGGGTGTGGGGTATCTGTACCGCCATGTGCTTCTGCCTGCTATACCACTGGGCACGTGCAGCAGCTGCACAGTTGAGAGTGGGTGTGGGGTTTCTGTACTGCCATGTGCTTCTGTCTGCTATACCATAGGGCACGTGCAGCAGCTGCACACTTGAAAGTGGGTGTGGGGTTTCTGTACTGCCAAGTGCTTCTGTCTGCTATACTATAGGGCATGTGCAGCAGCTGCACACTTGAAAGTGGGTGTGGGGTTTCTGTACTGCCAAGTGCTTCTGTCTGCTATACTATAGGGCATGTGCAGCAGCTGCACAGTTGAGAGTGGGTGCGGGGTATCTGTACTGCCATGTGCTTCTGTCTCCCTCTACACCATAGAACACGTGCAGCAGCTGCACAGTTGAGAGTGGGTGTGGGGTATCTGTACTGGCATGTGCTTCTGCCTGCTATACCATGGGGCATGTGCAGCAGCTGCACAGTTGAGAGTGGGTGTGGGGTTTTGGTACTGCCATGTGCTTCTGCCTGCTATACCATATGGCCCATACATCAGCTGCACAGTTGAGAGTGGCTATGGGGTACCTGTACTGCCATGTGCATCTGCCTGCTATACCATGAGCAGCTGCACAGTTAAGAGTGGGTGTGGGATATCTGTACTGCCATGTGCTTCTGCCTGCTATACCATAGGGCACGTGCAGCAGCTGCGCAGTTGAGAGTGGGTGAGGCATGTCTGTACTGCCATGTACTTCTGCCTGCTATACCATAGGGCACGTGCAGCAGCTGCACAGTTAAGAGTGGGTGTGGGGTATCTGTACGGCCATGTGCTTCTGTCTGCTATACCTTAGGGCACGTGCAGCAGCTGCACAGTTGAGAGTGGGTGCGGGGTATCTGTACTGCCATGTGCTTCTGTCTCCCTCTACACCATAGAACACGTGCAGCAGCTGCACAGTTGAGAGTGGGTGTGGGGTATCTGTACTGGCATGTGCTTCTGCCTGCTATACCATGGGGCATGTGCAGCACCTGCACAGTTGAGAGTGGGTGTGGGGTATCTGTACTGCCATGTGCTTCTGCCTGCTATACCATAGGGCACGTGCAGCAGCTGCGCAGATGAGAGTGGGTGAGCCATGTCTGTACTGCCATGTGCTTCTGCCTGCTATACCATAGGGCACGTGCAGCAGCTGCACAGTTAAGAATGGGTGTGGGGTATCTGTACGGCCATGTGCTTCTGTCTGCTATACCTTAGGGCACGTGCAGCAGCTGCACAGTTGAGAGTGGGTGTGGGTATATGTGTACTGCCATGTGTATCTGCCTGCTATACCATGAGCAGTTGCACACTTAAGAGTGGGTGTGGGGTATCTGTACCGCCTTGTGCTTCTGCCTGCTATACTGTAGGGCACGTGCAGCAGCTGCACAGTTGAGAGTGGGTGTGGGGTTTCTGTACTGCCATGTGCTTCTGCCTGCTATACCATAGGGCACGTGCAGCAGCTGCACACTTGAAAGTGGGTGTGGGGTTCTGTACTGCCATGTGCTTCTGCCTGCTATACTATAGGGCACGTGCAGCAGCTGCACAGTTGAGAGTGGGTGTGGGGTGTCTGTACTGTCATGTGCCTCTGCCTGCTGCACCATAGGGCATGTGCAGCAGCTGCACAGTTGAGAGTGGGTGCGGGGTATCTGTACTGCCATGTGCTTCTGTCTGCCTGCTACACCATAGAACACGTGCAGCAGTTGCACAGTTGAGAGTGGGTGTGGGGTATTTGTACTGCCATGTTCTTCTGCCTGCTATACCATGGGGCATGTGCAGCAGCTGCACAGTTGAAAGTGGGTGTGGGGTTTTGGTACTGCCATGTGCATCTGCCTGCTGTACCATGAGCAGCTGCACAGTTAAGAGTGGGTGTGGGGTATCTGTACTGCCATGTGCTTCTGCCTGCTATACCATAGGGCACGTGCAGCAGCTGCGCAGTTGAGAGTGGGTGAGGTGTGTCTGTACTGCCATGTGCTTCTGTCTCCCTCTACACCATAGAACACGTGCAGCAGCTGCACAGTTGAGAGTGGGGGTGGGGTATCTGTACTGGCATGTGCTTCTGCCTGCTATACTATGGGGCATGTGCAGCAGCTGCACAGTTGAGAGTGGGTGTGGGGTATCTGTACTGCCATGTGCTTCTGCCTGTTATACCATAGGGCACGTGCAGCAGCTGCGCAGTTGAGAGTGGGTGAGGCATGTCTGTACTGCCATGTGCTTCTGCCTGCTATACCATAGGGCACATGCAGCAGCTGCACAGTTAAGAGTGGGTGTGGGGTATCTGTACGGCCATGTGCTTCTGTCTGCTATACCTTAGGGCATGTGCAGCAGCTGCACAGTTGAGAGAGTGTGTGGGGTGCCTGTACTGCCATGTGCTTTGGCCTGCTATACCATAGGGCACGTGCAGCAGCTGGACAGTTGAGAGTGTGTATGGGGTGTCTGTACTGCCATGTGCTTCTGCCTGCTATACCATAGGGCACGTGCAGCAGCTGCACAGTTGAGAGTGGGTGTGGGGTTTCTGTACTGCCATGTGCTTCTGCCTGCTATACCATAGGGCACGTGCAGCAGCTGCACAGTTGAGAGTGGGTGTGGGTGTCTGTACTGCCACAGGCTTCTGCCTGCTATTCCATATATCCCATGCAGCAGCTGCACAGTTGAGAGTGGGTGTGGGTATATGTGTACTGCCATGTGTATCTGCCTGCTATACCATGAGCAGTTGCACACTTAAGAGTGGGTGTGGGGTATCTGTACGGTCTTGTGCTTCTGCCTGCTATACTGTAGGGCACGTGCAGCAGCTGCACAGTTGAGAGTGTGTGTGGGGTTTCTGTACTGCCATGTGCTTCTGCCTGCTATACCATAGGGCACGTGCAGCAGCTGCACACTTGAAATGGGTGTGGGGTTTCTGTACTGCCATGTGCTTCTGCCTGCTATACTATAGGGCACGTGCAGCAGCTGCACAGTTGAGAGTGGGTGTGGGGTGTCTGTACTGTCATGTGCCTCTGCCTGCTGCACCATAGGGCATGTGCAGCAGCTGCACAGTTGAGAGTGGGTGCAGGGTATCTGTACTGCCATGTGCTTCTGTCCCCCTGCTACACCATAGAACACGTGCAGCAGTTGCACATTTGAGAGTGGGTGTGGGGTATCTGTACTGCCATGTGCTTCTGCCTGCTATAACATGGGGCATGTGCAGCAGCTGCACAGTTGAGAGTGGGTGTGGGGTATCTGTACTGCCATGTGCTTCTGCCTGCTATACCATGAGCAGCTGCACAGTTAAGAGTGCGTGTGGGGTATCTGTACTGCCATGTGCTTCTGCCTGCTATACCATAAGGCATGTGCAGCAGCTGCGCGGTTAAGAGTGGGTGAGGCGTGTCTGTACTGCCATGTGCTTCTGCCTGCTATACCATGAGCAGCTGCACAATTAAGAGTGGGTGTGGGGTATCTGTACCGCCATGTGTTTCTGCCTGCTATACTGTAGGGCACGTGCAGCAGCTGCACAGTTGAGAGTGGGTGTGGGTATCTGTACTGCCATGTGCTTCTGCTTGCTATACCACTGGGCACGTGCAGCAGCTGCACAGTTGAGAGTGGGTGTGGGGTTTCTGTACTGCCATGTGCTTCTGCCTGCTATACCATAGGGCACGTGCAGCAGCTGCACACTTGAACGTGGGTGTGGGGTTTCTGTACTGCCAGGTGCTTCTGCCTGCTATACTATAGGGCACGTGCAGCAGCTGCACAGTTGAGAGTGGGTGCGGGGTATCTGTACTGCCATGTGCTTCTGTCTCCCTCTACACCATAGAACACGTGCAGCAGCTGCACAGTTGAGAGTGGGTGTGGGGTATCTGTACTGGCATGTGCTTCTGCCTGCTATACCATGGGGCATGTGCAGCAGCTGCACAGTTGAGAGTGGGTGTGGGGTTTTGGTACTGCCATGTGCTTCTGCCTGCTATACCATATGGCCCATGCAGCAGCTGCACAGTTGAGAGTGGCTATGGGGTACCTGTACTGCCATGTGCATCTGCCTGCTATACCATGAGCAGCTGCACAGTTAAGAGTGGGTGTGGGGTATCTGTACTGCCATGTGGTTCTGCCTGCTATACCATAGGGCACGTGCAGCAGCTGCGCAGTTGAGAGTGGGTGAGGCATGTCTGTACTGCCATGTGCTTCTGCCTGCTATACCATAGGGCACGTGCAGCAGCTGCACAGTTAAGAGTGGGTGTGGGGTATCTGTACGGCCATGTGCTTCTGTCTGCTATACCTTAGGGCACGTGCAGCAGCTGCACAGTTGAGAGAGTGTGTGCGGTGCCTGTACTGCCATGTGCTACGGCCTGCTATACCATAGGGCACGTGCAGCAGCTGGACAGTTGAGTGTGTATGGGGTGTCTGTACTGCCATGTGCTTCTGCCTGCTATACCATAGGGCACGTGCAGCAGCTGCACAGTTGAGAGTGGGTTTGGGGTTTCTGTACTGCCATGTGCTTCTGCCTGCTATACCATAGGGCACGTGCAGCAGCTGCACAGTTGAGAGTGGGTGTGGGGTTTCTGTACTGCCATGTGCTTCTGCCTGCTATACCATATATCCCATGCAGCAGCTGCACAGTTGAGAGTGGGTGTGGGGTATCTGTACTGCCATGTGCATCTGCCTGCTATACCATGAGCAGCTGCACAATTAAGAGTGGGTGTGGGGTATCTGTACCGCCATGTGCTTCTGCCTGCTATACCACTGGGCATGTGCAGCAGCTGCACAGTTGAGAGTGGGTGTGGGGTTTCTGTACTGCCATGTGCTTCTGTCTGCTATACCATAGGGCACGTGCAGCAGCTGCACACTTGAAAGTGGGTGTGGGGTTTCTGTACTGCCAGGTGCTTCTGCCTGCTATACTATAGGGCATGTGCAGCAGCTGCACAGTTGAGAGTGGGTGTGGGGTGTCTGTACTGTCATGTGCCTCTGCCTGCTGCACCATAGGGCATGTGCAGCAGCTGCACAGTTGAGAGTGGGTGCGGGGTATCTGTACTGCCATGTGCTTCTGTCTCCCTCTACACCATAGAACACGTGCAGCAGCTGCACAGTTGAGAGTGGGTGTGGGGTATCTGTACTGGCATGTGCTTCTGCCTGCTATACCATGGGGCATGTGCAGCAGCTGCACAGTTGAGAGTGGGTGTGGGGTTTTGGTACTGCCATGTGCTTCTGCCTGCTATACCATATGGCCCATGCAGCAGCTGCACAGTTGAGAGTGGCTATGGGGTACCTGTTCTGCCATGTGCATCTGCCTGCTATACCATGAGCAGCTGCACAATTAAGAGTGGGTGTGGGATATCTGTACTGCCATGTGCTTCTGCCTGCTATACCATAGGGCACGTGCAGCAGCTGTGCAGTTGAGAGTGGGTGAGGCATGTCTGTACTGCCGTGTACTTCTGCCTGCTATACCATAGGGCACGTGCAGCAGCTGCACAGTTGAGAGTGGGTGTGGGTATATGTGTACTGCCATGTGTATCTGCCTGCTATACCATGAGCAGTTGCACACTTAAGAGTGGGTGTGGGGTATCTGTACCGCCTTGTGCTTCTGCCTGCTATACTGTAGGGCACGTGCAGCAGCTGCACAGTTGAGAGTGGGTGTGGGGTTTCTGTACTGCCATGTGCTTCTGCCTGCTATACCATAGGGCACGTGCAGCAGCTGCACACTTGAAAGTGGGTGTGGGGTTCTGTACTGCCATGTGCTTCTGCCTGCTATACTATAGGGCACGTGCAGCAGCTGCACAGTTGAGAGTGGGTGTGGGGTGTCTGTACTGTCATGTGCCTCTGCCTGCTGCACCATAGGGCATGTGCAGCAGCTGCACAGTTGAGAGTGGGTGCGGGGTATCTGTACTGCCATGTGCTTCTGTCTGCCTGCTACACCATAGAACACGTGCAGCAGTTGCACAGTTGAGAGTGGGTGTGGGGTATTTGTACTGCCATGTTCTTCTGCCTGCTATACCATGGGGCATGTGCAGCAGCTGCACAGTTGAAAGTGGGTGTGGGGTTTTGGTACTGCCATGTGCATCTGCCTGCTGTACCATGAGCAGCTGCACAGTTAAGAGTGGGTGTGGGGTATCTGTACTGCCATGTGCTTCTGCCTGCTATACCATAGGGCACGTGCAGCAGCTGCGCAGTTGAGAGTGGGTGAGGTGTGTCTGTACTGCCATGTGCTTCTGTCTCCCTCTACACCATAGAACACGTGCAGCAGCTGCACAGTTGAGAGTGGGGGTGGGGTATCTGTACTGGCATGTGCTTCTGCCTGCTATACTATGGGGCATGTGCAGCAGCTGCACAGTTGAGAGTGGGTGTGGGGTATCTGTACTGCCATGTGCTTCTGCCTGTTATACCATAGGGCACGTGCAGCAGCTGCGCAGTTGAGAGTGGGTGAGGCATGTCTGTACTGCCATGTGCTTCTGCCTGCTATACCATAGGGCACATGCAGCAGCTGCACAGTTAAGAGTGGGTGTGGGGTATCTGTACGGCCATGTGCTTCTGTCTGCTATACCTTAGGGCATGTGCAGCAGCTGCACAGTTGAGAGAGTGTGTGGGGTGCCTGTACTGCCATGTGCTTTGGCCTGCTATACCATAGGGCACGTGCAGCAGCTGGACAGTTGAGAGTGTGTATGGGGTGTCTGTACTGCCATGTGCTTCTGCCTGCTATACCATAGGGCACGTGCAGCAGCTGCACAGTTGAGAGTGGGTGTGGGGTTTCTGTACTGCCATGTGCTTCTGCCTGCTATACCATAGGGCACGTGCAGCAGCTGCACAGTTGAGAGTGGGTGTGGGTGTCTGTACTGCCACAGGCTTCTGCCTGCTATTCCATATATCCCATGCAGCAGCTGCACAGTTGAGAGTGGGTGTGGGTATATGTGTACTGCCATGTGTATCTGCCTGCTATACCATGAGCAGTTGCACACTTAAGAGTGGGTGTGGGGTATCTGTACGGCCTTGTGCTTCTGCCTGCTATACTGTAGGGCACGTGCAGCAGCTGCACAGTTGAGAGTGTGTGTGGGGTTTCTGTACTGCCATGTGCTTCTGCCTGCTATACCATAGGGCGCGTGCAGCAGCTGCACACTTGAAAGTGGGTGTGGGGTTTCTGTACTGCCATGTGCTTCTGCCTGCTATACTATAGGGCACGTGCAGCAGCTGCACAGTTGAGAGTGGGTGTGGGGTGTCTGTACTGTCATGTGCCTCTGCCTGCTGCACCATAGGGCATGTGCAGCAGCTGCACAGTTGAGAGTGGGTGCAGGGTATCTGTACTGCCATGTGCTTCTGTCCCCCTGCTACACCATAGAACACGTGCAGCAGTTGCACATTTGAGAGTGGGTGTGGGGTATCTGTACTGCCATGTGCTTCTGCCTGCTATAACATGGGGCATGTGCAGCAGCTGCACAGTTGAGAGTGGGTGTGGGGTATCTGTACTGCCATGTGCTTCTGCCTGCTATACCATGAGCAGCTGCACAGTTAAGAGTGCGTGTGGGGTATCTGTACTGCCATGTGCTTCTGCCTGCTATACCATAAGGCATGTGCAGCAGCTGCGCGGTTGAGAGTGGGTGAGGCGTGTCTGTACTGCCATGTGCTTCTGCCTGCTATACCATGAGCAGCTGCACAATTAAGAGTGGGTGTGGGGTATCTGTACCGCCATGTGTTTCTGCCTGCTATACTGTAGGGCACGTGCAGCAGCTGCACAGTTGAGAGTGGGTGTGGGTATCTGTACTGCCATGTGCTTCTGCTTGCTATACCACTGGGCACGTGCAGCAGCTGCACAGTTGAGAGTGGGTGTGGGGTTTCTGTACTGCCATGTGCTTCTGCCTGCTATACCATAGGGCACGTGCAGCAGCTGCACACTTGAACGTGGGTGTGGGGTTTCTGTACTGCCAGGTGCTTCTGCCTGCTATACTATAGGGCACGTGCAGCAGCTGCACAGTTGAGAGTGGGTGCGGGGTATCTGTACTGCCATGTGCTTCTGTCTCCCTCTACACCATAGAACACGTGCAGCAGCTGCACAGTTGAGAGTGGGTGTGGGGTATCTGTACTGGCATGTGCTTCTGCCTGCTATACCATGGGGCATGTGCAGCAGCTGCACAGTTGAGAGTGGGTGTGGGGTTTTGGTACTGCCATGTGCTTCTGCCTGCTATACCATATGGCCCATGCAGCAGCTGCACAGTTGAGAGTGGCTATGGGGTACCTGTACTGCCATGTGCATCTGCCTGCTATACCATGAGCAGCTGCACAGTTAAGAGTGGGTGTGGGGTATCTGTACTGCCATGTGGTTCTGCCTGCTATACCATAGGGCACGTGCAGCAGCTGCGCAGTTGAGAGTGGGTGAGGCATGTCTGTACTGCCATGTGCTTCTGCCTGCTATACCATAGGGCACGTGCAGCAGCTGCACAGTTAAGAGTGGGTGTGGGGTATCTGTACGGCCATGTGCTTCTGTCTGCTATACCTTAGGGCACGTGCAGCAGCTGCACAGTTGAGAGAGTGTGTGCGGTGCCTGTACTGCCATGTGCTACGGCCTGCTATACCATAGGGCACGTGCAGCAGCTGGACAGTTGAGTGTGTATGGGGTGTCTGTACTGCCATGTGCTTCTGCCTGCTATACCATAGGGCACGTGCAGCAGCTGCACAGTTGAGAGTGGGTTTGGGGTTTCTGTACTGCCATGTGCTTCTGCCTGCTATACCATAGGGCACGTGCAGCAGCTGCACAGTTGAGAGTGGGTGTGGGGTTTCTGTACTGCCATGTGCTTCTGCCTGCTATACCATATATCCCATGCAGCAGCTGCACAGTTGAGAGTGGGTGTGGGGTATCTGTACTGCCATGTGCATCTGCCTGCTATACCATGAGCAGCTGCACAATTAAGAGTGGGTGTGGGGTATCTGTACCGCCATGTGCTTCTGCCTGCTATACCACTGGGCATGTGCAGCAGCTGCACAGTTGAGAGTGGGTGTGGGGTTTCTGTACTGCCATGTGCTTCTGTCTGCTATACCATAGGGCACGTGCAGCAGCTGCACACTTGAAAGTGGGTGTGGGGTTTCTGTACTGCCAGGTGCTTCTGCCTGCTATACTATAGGGCATGTGCAGCAGCTGCACAGTTGAGAGTGGGTGTGGGGTGTCTGTACTGTCATGTGCCTCTGCCTGCTGCACCATAGGGCATGTGCAGCAGCTGCACAGTTGAGAGTGGGTGCGGGGTATCTGTACTGCCATGTGCTTCTGTCTCCCTCTACACCATAGAACACGTGCAGCAGCTGCACAGTTGAGAGTGGGTGTGGGGTATCTGTACTGGCATGTGCTTCTGCCTGCTATACCATGGGGCATGTGCAGCAGCTGCACAGTTGAGAGTGGGTGTGGGGTTTTGGTACTGCCATGTGCTTCTGCCTGCTATACCATATGGCCCATGCAGCAGCTGCACAGTTGAGAGTGGCTATGGGGTACCTGTTCTGCCATGTGCATCTGCCTGCTATACCATGAGCAGCTGCACAATTAAGAGTGGGTGTGGGATATCTGTACTGCCATGTGCTTCTGCCTGCTATACCATAGGGCACGTGCAGCAGCTGTGCAGTTGAGAGTGGGTGAGGCATGTCTGTACTGCCGTGTACTTCTGCCTGCTATACCATAGGGCACGTGCAGCAGCTGCACAGTTAAGAGTGGGTGTGGGGTATCTGTACGGCCATGTGCTTCTGTCTGCTATACCTTAGGGCACGTGCAGCAGCTGCACAGTTGAGAGTGGGTGCGGGGTATCTGTACTGCCATGTGCTTCTGTCTCCCTCTACACCATAGAACACATGCAGCAGCTGCACAGTTGAGAGTGGGTGTGGGGTATCTGTACTGGCATGTGCTTCTGCCTGCTATACCATGGGGCATGTGCAGCAGCTGCACAGTTGAGAGTGGGTGTGGGGTATCTGTACTGCCATGTGCTTCTGCCTGCTATACCATAGGGCACGTGCAGCAGCTGCGCAGATGAGAGTGGGTAAGCCATGTCTGTACTGCCATGTGCTTCTACCTGCTATACCATAGGGCACGTGCAGCAGCTGCACAGTTAAGAGTGGGTGTGGGGTATCTGTACGGCCATGTGCTTCTGTCTGCTATACCTTAGGGCACGTGCAGCAGCTGCACAGTTGAGAGTGGGTGTGGGTATATGTGTACTGCCATGTGTATCTGCCTGCTATACCATGAGCAGTTGCACACTTAAGAGTGGGGGTGGGGTATCTGTACCGCCTTGTGCTTCTGCCTGCTATACTGTAGGGCACGTGCAGCAGCTGCACAGTTGAGAGTGGGTGTGGGGTTTCTGTACTGCCATGTGCTTCTGCCTGCTATACCATAGGGCACGTGCAGCAGCTGCACACTTGAAAGTGGGTGTGGGGTTCTGTACTGCCATGTGCTTCTGCCTGCTATACTATAGGGCACGTGCAGCAGCTGCACAGTTGAGAGTGGGTGTGGGGTGTCTGTACTGTCATGTGCCTCTGCCTGCTGCACCATAGGGCATGTGCAGCAGCTGCACAGTTGAGAGTGGGTGCGGGGTATCTGTACTGCCATGTGCTTCTGTCTGCCTGCTACACCATAGAACACGTGCAGCAGTTGCACAGTTGAGAGTGGGTGTGGGGTATCTGTACTGCCATGTTCTTCTGCCTGCTATACCATGGGGCATGTGCAGCAGCTGCACAGTTGAAAGTGGGTGTGGGGTTTTGGTACTGCCATGTGCATCTGCCTGCTGTACCATGAGCAGCTGCACAGTTAAGAGTGGGTGTGGGATATCTGTACTGCCATGTGCTTCTGCCTGCTATACCATAGGGCACGTGCAGCAGCTGCGCAGTTGAGAGTGGGTGAGGCGTGTCTGTACTGCCATGTGCTTCTGCCTGCTATACCATAGGGCACGTGCAGCAGCTGCAAAGTTAAGAGTGGGTGTGGGGTATCTGTACGGCCATGTGCTTCTGTCTGCTATACCTTAGGGCACGTGCAGCAGCTGCACAGTTGAGAGAGGTCGTGGGGTGCCTGTACTGCCATGTGCTTCGGCCTGCTATACCATAGGGCACATGCAGCAGCTGGACAGTTGAGAGTGGGTATGGGGTGTCTGTACTGCCATGTGCTTCTGCCTGCTATACCATAGGGCACGTGCAGCATCTGCACAGTTGAGAGAGGGTGTGGGGTTTCTGTACTGCCATGTACTTCTGCCTGCTACACCATAGGGCACGTGCAGCAGCTGCACCGTTGAGAGTGGGTGTGGGGTATCTGTACTGCCATGTGCTTCTGTCTGCTATACCATAGGGCACGTGCAGAAGCTGCACAGTTGAGAGTGGGTGTGGGGTTTCTGTACTGCCATGTGCTTCTGTCTGCTATACCATAGGGCACGTGCAGCAGCTGCACAGTTGAGAGTGGGTTTGGGGTTTCTGTACTGCCATGTGCTTCTGCCTGCTATACCATAGGGCACGTGCAGAAGCTGCACAGTTGAGAGTGGGTGTGGGGTTTCTGTACTGCCATGTGCTTCTGCCTGCTATACCATAGGGCACGTGCAGCAGGTGCACAGTTGAGAGTGGGTGTGGGGTTTCTGTACTGCCATGTGCTTCTGCCTGCTTTACCATAGGGCACGTGCAGCAGCTGCACAGTTGAAGGTGGGTGTGGGGTGCCTGTACTGCCATGTGCTTCTGCCTGCTATACCATAAGGCACGTGCAGCAGCTGAACAGTTGATGGTGGGTGTGGGATGCCTGTACTGCCATGTGCTTCTGCCTGCTATACCATAGGGCACGTGCAGTAGCTGCACAGTTGAGAGTGGGTATGGAGTTCCTGTACTGCCATGTGCTTCGGCCTGCTATACCATAAGGCACGTGCAGCAGCTGCACAGTTGAGAAAGGGCGTGAGGGTTCTGTACTGCCATGTGCTTCTGCCTGCTATACCATAGGGCACGTGCAGCAGCTGCACATTGGAGAGGGGGTGTGGGGTATCTGTACTGCCATGTGCTTCTGCCTGCTATACCATAGGGCACGTGCAGCAGCTGCACAGTTGAGAGTGGGTGTGGGGTTTCTGTACTGCCATGTGCTTCTGCCTGCTATACCATAGGGCACGTGCAGCAGCTGCACAGTTGAGAGTGGGTGTGGGGTGGGGTGTCTGTACTGCCATGTGCTTCTGCCTGCTATACCATAGGGCACGTGCATCAGCTGCACAGTTGAGAGTGGGTGTGGGGTTTCTGTACTGCCATGTGCTTCTGCCTGCTATACCATGGGGCACATGCAGCAGCTGCACAGTTGAGAGTGGGTGTGGGGTTTCTGTACTGCCATGTGCTTCTGCCTGCTATACCATGAGCAGTTGCACACTTAAGAGTGGGTGTGGGGTATCTGTACCGCCTTGTGCTTCTGCCTGCTATACTGTAGGGCACGTGCAGCAGCTGCACAGTTGAGAGTGGGTGTGGGATTTCTGTACTGCCATGTGCTTCTGCCTGCTATACCATAGGGCACGTGCAGCAGCTGCACACTTGAAAGTGGGTGTGGGGTTCTGTACTGCCATGTGCTTCTGCCTGCTATACTATAGGGCACGTGCAGCAGCTGCACAGTTGAGAGTGGGTGTGGGGTGTCTGTACTGTCATGTGCCTCTGCCTGCTGCACCATAGGGCATGTGCAGCAGCTGCACAGTTGAGAGTGGGTGCGGGGTATCTGTACTGCCATGTGCTTCTGTATGTCTGCTACACCATAGAACACGTGCAGCAGTTGCACAGCTGAGAGTGGGTGTGGGGTATCTGTACTGCCATGTGCTTCTGCCTGCTATACCATGGGGCATGTGCAGCAGCTGCACAGTTGAAAGTGGGTGTGGGGTTTTGGTACTGCCATGTGCATCTGCCTGCTGTACCATGAGCAGCTGCACAGTTAAGAGTGGGTGTGGGGTATCTGTACTGCCATGTGCTTCTGCCTGCTATACCATAGGGCACGTGCAGCAGCTGCGCAGTTGAGAGTGGGTGAGGCGTGTCTGTACTGCCATGTGCTTCTGCCTGCTTTACCATAGGGCACGTGCAGCAGCTGCAAAGTTAAGAGTGGGTGTGGGGTATCTGTATGGCCATGTGCTTCTGTCTGCTATACCTTAGGGCACGTGCAGCAGCTGCACAGTTGAGAGAGGTCGTGGGGTGCCTGTTCTGCCATGTGCTTCGGCCTGCTATACCATAGGGCACGTGCAGCAGCTGGACAGTTGAGAGTGGGTATGGGGTGTCTGTACTGCCATGTGCTTCTGCCTGCTATACCATAGGGCACGTGCAGCATCTGCACAGTTGAGAGAGGGTGTGGGGTTTCTGTACTGCCATGTACTTCTGCATGCTACACCAAAGGGCACGTGCAGCAGCTGCACCGTTGAGAGTGGGTGTGGGGTATCTGTACTGCCATGTGCTTCTGTCTGCTACACCATAGGGCACGTGCAGAAGCTGCACAGTTGAGAGTGGGTGTGGGGTTTCTGTACTGCCATGTGCTTCTGTCTGCTATACCATAGGGCACATGCAGCAGCTGCACAGTTGAGAGTGGGTTTGGGGTTTCTGTACTGCCATGTGCTTCTGCCTGCTATACCATAGGGCACGTGCAGAAGCTGCACAGTTGAGAGTGGGTGTGGGGTTTCTGTACTGCCATGTGCTTCTGCCTGCTATACCATAGGGCACGTGCAGCAGCTGCACAGTTGAGAGTGGGTGTGGGGTTTCTGTACTGCCATGTGCTTCTGCCTGCTATACCATAGGGCATGTGCAGCAGCTGCACAGTTGAAAGTGGGTGTGGGGTGCCTGTACTGCCATGTGCTTCTGCCTGCTATACCATAAGGCACGTGCAGCAGCTGAACAGTTGATGGTGGGTGTGGGATGCCTGTACTGCCATGTGCTTCTGCCTGCTATACCATAGGGCACGTGCAGCAGCTGCACAGTTGAGAGTGGGTATGGAGTTCCTGTACTGCCATGTGCTTCTGCCTGCTACACCATAGGGCACGTGCAGCAGCTGCACAGTTGAAAGTTAGTGTGGGGTATCTGTACTGCCATGAGCTTCTGCCTGATGTACCATATGGCCCATGCAGCAGCTGCGCAGTTGAGAGTGGGTGTGGGGTATCTGTACTGCCATGTGCTTCTGGCTGCTATACTATATGGCCCATGCAGCAGCTGCACAGTTGAGAGTGGGTGTAGGGTATTTGTATTTCTTTGCTTTCGAGGTTTGATTCCATAGGGCACCTACAACAGGTTCACAGCTAAGAGTGGGTTTGGGTTTTTTGTATTGCCATGTGGTTCTGGGTGCTATACCATAGGGTGCATGTAGCAGCTACACAGTTATGGGTGACTATGGGGTATTTGTACTGCCTTGTGCTTCTTGGTGCTATACCATAGTGTGTATGCAGCAGCTGCACAGTAAGGAGATAGTGTAGGACATCTGTACTGCCAAAAGCCTCGGGGTGCTATACTGCAGGGCACATAGCTTTTGCACTTTTATAGTATATTTAGTGTTAAGGAGGTGACTGGTGCAGAAAAAATAAATACACTTAACACACAAACCACATTTGACACAGAGTCATTTCGGTTCCCTTATGCCCCATCAGTCACATTCAGTGCTTTGAGACATCCTGGGAGTGTTTCGGAGTTACAAATGTAACCAATACACTGTATTGTATGCTAACTTATAAAGCGCTGCAAAGACCTGAAGGCATCAAGGCGCTGAAGCAGTGAGCTGCCAGAGAGGGAGGCATGGAGAAACAGACTCAGAACAGACATGTTTCAGCTGCCTATGAAAGGCGGATAGTACCTGAATACTCCTAACATGCGGCGGAAGACCATTCCACAGCGTGAGTGCCAGCACTGAAAAGGATCTGCCACCTATCCAGGTGCGCCGAAAGCAGGGAACAGTCAGCAGAAGCTGATGAGCTGATCAAAGGTTTTTCTTAGGTTGATAGAGAGCCAGCCTTGACTGAAGGAACGAGGCCCCTGTGGCATGGATAGCCCGGTGGACAATACATAACAATTACCTTACCGGGAGCCAGTGAAGGCGCTGTAGAAGGTCACAAGAGTGAGTCAATCCAGGGGCACTCAAGGCCAACCTGGCTGCTGCATTTTGTAGAATTTGGAGTCGCTGGAGTAAAGCCACCGGTTGACCCAAGTAGATGCCATTGCAGTAGTCAATGGCACCCATAATGGCGACAGTGACAATTTTACTCCTAGCATTGCTAGGAAGGGATGGAAGCACCTTCTTCAGTACCCTGAGTTTAGCAAAGCCGCTACGGCATACCGTGGAGATCTATGCCTCTCTGGAGCTGGATGACATATCTTAACGCCCAGACTTTTCTCTGCACTGGCAAGTTGAGGACAAAGCCCAAGGCAAGTAGGCCAGTAATCAGGAGTTCAGCTAGTGGTTGACTTTCCGGTAACAAGTATTTCTGAGTTGTCGCCGTTTAGTTTTAACCAGTAGTCAGACATCCACTGGCAAACAGCAGAGAGACAGTCTCTCAGAAGGGTCGGGGGACTCTCAGTCGGGACATTAAGACGGAAGAAGATTTGTGTGTCGTCAGCATACATGTAGAAATGAACAGTAAAACTGGCAATAAGTCGGGCCAGGGAAGCCATGTATAAATTAAAAAGCAAAGGGGAAAGCGCCGATCCCTGGGGGACTCCACAGTCAACCACCGTGCAAGAAGTAGTAAAAGGAGGGAGGGACACCACCTGCAACGGCGCGGGGTAGGACAGGAGTAGGAGGCTCCTTGGCCACTAAAAAAAGCTCCTTAGAAGAGCATGGGGCACTAACAGTATGTGCCTCCATTCTCTGTTCTCCATTAATGCCTTCTCACTTTTCCCCTCATCATTTTCAACTGGCCAGGCAACTGGACAGTTAGCCATCCTCACTTTAACAGCGTAAATACATTTCTCACTTTTTCTGCCTAAGGCCAGGTCATGGCACCATTACATAACAAGCTTTGCCTCTGCTTAAAGCTTGGAAGCATATGTTGAATTCTGGTGTGGCTGTCAGTGTGTATGGAGGGAGTTCCAGAGTGTGACAGGATAGGGAGGGTAATGTAACCTTTGTATGCTTTCTCCCTACATAAAATACACAGAAGACTGCATGCTGCCAGTGGCTTTCTCTGGAAACCCCTTCAAGAAACAAGGTACATGGAAACATTTTGAATGCATGAACTAAAATGCACTTCCCTTGCTGCTAGATAATCTTTAGGCTGAGGGTGGGTGGGCAAGTATTGGTGGTAGATACTGTGTGCTTCAACAGGCTTTATTGTACTCATGCCTGGGTTTTGAAAGGGTTTTTGAAGGATTTCACAGTTTAACCAATTTGCAGAGCCACATTTATACTGCTGCTGGCAAAAGACATAGGGCTGGGAGTTAGCTTTGCAGCAAATTAATTTGCAACTTGACATGTTTTAGTTCAAACCTGTCTAATTTTTAAAGATTTTCAAATGAATAAACTAACCAGATTACAAGTTCCCTTTCCTCTGACAGCATTTTGTAAGAAAATGAATGTGTTTTTCAAGGCCATTCTCTCCATTATGGGTCTGAAGGCTGTTCAGTTCTGTTGAAAGAGCCGGTTGTCCAGTAACTCAGATGTTTTCTCAAAGCCTGCTGGGGTTCTCCTTACTGCTACCTGTTAATCGAACTAGGCAACTTCAGCTCACAGAAGGGGGTGTTATGTGGTGGCTTATTTGCAAATTATTCCCATATGAGCCCCGCAACTGCCTAAGAGGGGCCCAGTCTCTACAGCAATCCAGGAATCCTCAAAGGTGTAAAGGTATGGTACAAAGAATGCTCAGGCAGTAGCCTCATGGTCGTATCCTCAGCAGGGAACCTGCATGCGTAAATCTACCCTAACCAGAATCATGGTCACTTCTCTTATCGATACCATAGAACTGGCCATTCGTGGCACAGGGGCTCTTCAGTGCTGCTTTCTGGGCACACTGATGCTTACATTGTTGGTTTGCAACCTGAAAGCATTCCCTCCACGCTCCCATTGATCTGAGCTGGCATGAAGCGCTACACAGAGCATTGTTGACTTTACTTCCAGATCCAGACATAAAATCATTTTGGTATTCATGTTTTATTCATTATGAATTCTGTCCATCTAACTCATTTACCTCTCTGATGTCCTACTAGTAAGTCGCCTTCTGAGTTGGCTTGGCAGCCCCACAATTATCATTGAGGAATGCATCTGTGGTACCATAAATACGCACTGCAGGTATTTTGAGCCTACAAATCTAACAGGATATCCCGAGCATGTGCTTCAGCCCTTCAGTTATCCAACACTGTCTGGTCTCTGTCTTCTAATGTGACAAAACAGTTTTGGAATCCCAGTACGTATATTAGCTCAACATATACTCTTCTTTAGTGCCTCTCTATAGATGATAGTTCATAGAAGCAAGCATTTTGCATTGCCTATCTCCCTCCTTGTGTCTGCAAAGGCCTTTCTTGTGTTCTCTCCCTTTCACATCAGCATTGCTTATGCTATTCCTCCCAAGAGACTGTGGCCTGGCAACCCCGGGCCCTGGCACAATAAACCTCAGACAAGGATACAGCACTTTGAAACGACTACACTGGTGATTTGGTGCAGTACAAAAGCATAGTAAGCAAACACAGCCTGGCACATTTAATATACTATGCTACTCATACTGAAAGAGAATGTGCTCTTTCCCTGAGAATATTATGTGGTAAAAAATTCCTTGTTTGTAATGTGACTTGCACTGTGTTCAAATACTCTCCCTCTCATATTCTGAGCCTCATCTATTTACAAATTCATACTATTGTAGCAGCTCAATAGCTGTGGTATGTAACACCAGCAACACAATATATCACAGGGCACAGATGTACCAAAATAAATGCTTTTCTAGGAACAGTAACATTTTCCCTACTTCGTTAAGAGTCCAGGTAACCTCTCACTTCCAAAATTGTCCAAAGGATGCGGCTATTCAGCGGATAGCATTGATTCCTACAACCGGGAAAATGGATTTAGAAGGGTACATATTGGATGCTGCAAAATTCTCTTGTTGCAGCCTGGAATGTCTGTAAAGGGGAATTATGTGGGGGAAATGATATCAACTAGAAAAGGGCAAGGGCACATTAAAGGGGCACAATTGTCTAGTGTTGAAGCTAGTCTTGGTGAACTGTGCATTATGTAGGAGCCGGGCATGATGCCAAAGAGCCTGCTAAAAAACAAGGTTCTGAATATCACTTGTGCAGGTGAACAAATTGAGTATAACATAGTGTGTGCTGAGGCACAAGAGTCCTCAATGGCCAGATGCAGACAATCTATGATGGCATTGAGCGCTAAAGGACAAAGGCCTTGACAAAGGACTTTGGAATACCACCTGATCTGTTGCAATGGAGATCATAGCGCAAATGCTCACACTGATTATTCCCAGCATATAGGCCTGTTCAAGAACTGTGGATCCCCACCTACAAAATACCAGCAGGGCCCTAGGCAGGAGGCCTATATTGCTGTGTCACTCACTGTGTTATTTGAGAAATAAAGACTCCTAAAAAGCTTAGTCATTTCATCATAATTGCCTAAGGGTGTCACACCAACTGTCTGGCTGGGAGCATAAAACCAGTGGGAATTCTGGCCAATAAAACCTCCAGAGCTACAATGCATGGAAAGGTTTAGTCCAGGACAAAAAGTGACAGTTGACAATAAGGTCTATTGAGAACACTTAGATAAAAGGGTTCTCCATAGGAAAGGAAGTTATTTGGCACCAGCAATGGTTGTATATGGGTAATGACACCATCACACATGACATCTACTTCACAATAAACACCAGAATTAAATAGTGGATTGTGTTTTATCCCCAAGAAAGAGTCAGAGAAGTAAGTATCATTTACAATATCCCTTTTAATTGAACATCACTAGTACCACAAGCTTCCAAAACCTACTGAAGCTCCTATGAAAGATGGAGACCTTCTCAGATTTAAAAAGGCAAATACATGGACTACATGTTATATATGATATTGATAAATGTGCCTTTCAGGCAGCATATAGAACTGCTACCTTATACACCCCAAGTAGTATCTTGTGTTTTGAAGCAAATGTCCTTATCCCACCTCAGTATTACTAATGGGTCATTCTATTACTAGTAATAATATTAATTTTGATTGTTAGCCAATGGGCCCGTTTGCTGAGACCAGTTATCGCTGGTAAAAGGGCCTTCCGGTCTGCCTTTTTTCAGGCATGCGTGTGAATATTTGGTGCATGTGTGCATTTTAGTCAGCATTATACTGTTTGCTAAGACCTGAGTGCCATGGACCCCTGTGCTCAAAATGTATTCTTGTTGTGCCAATAACCAGGCAGTAAGGATTGCCACTAGTTTGTTGCTGCATGAGTTACTATTTCTGTGTATCCCAGCATAGCGCAGTGGACCTTTTCAACGGGATGCACGGTTCACCTCATTAGTTAATTAGAACTACATTACCCAGCTTCCCCGGTCCTCAAAAACCGTCTATGCCAGCGAGTTTGCTGAGACCAGTTATCGCTGGTTTGCGTCCGGCTTGCTTCCGATGTGCTTCTTGCCATCTCCCTTGTCGCAGGTAGGCACCCTGCCTTTGGCAGTCTACTTTAAAGTACACCCATTCTTCATTTGCTTTGTGTATTACGATATGCCCTAGACCAAAGGTTGTCCTGCTAGACACGTATGATGCCGCTCTCTCAAAGCCTACAAGGTTTCTACCACTAAAAATGGCCCGCCCGACCCTCCACTGGTGGTTTCTCTTCTCAATACACACTCCCTTATGTCTCATGGGTTTGAAGTTGAAAACCTCCTTACACAGTGAGTCCAGCTATGATCTGCTGGCTATCACTGAGTCTTGGCTCAGTGACGCCATCTCAAATGAGGCTATTCTGGCGGTCCCCCCTGGTTACTTGCTCTTGAGGGCGGACCTTAAAGATGCCAAGGGAGGAGGTGTTATCTTACTCCTTAAGGATAATCTTCAATCTCACCTCTCGCCTCATAATCTTCCAGACGAGTGTGAATCATTGGTGGTCAAATAAAAAATTCATGACAACACCACTCTCACTCTCATTGTCATTTATCGCCACTAAAGACTCTCCCATTGTTTGAAGAGCAATTGTTACATTTACTTAGCAGAGCTGCTGGCGGTATTGCGCCAGTTGTTTTGCTCGGTGACTTTAACCTCTGGGCCAATGTGCCAACAGACAAGGCTGGCCAGTAATTGTTGACTGCACTCTCTACCATCTGTTACATCCAACAAGGTACGGAGCCCACCCATACAGGGGGCCATATTCTTGATTGCATATTACTTCACCAAGTGTCCGCTTCTACTCCATCTATTGCTTTGTGTCCTTGGTCAGATCATTCTTTGCTTACTCTCGCTATTCATCTGCCTGCTTCGCCCCTTAGAGTTGACTCCACTCCTAAACAGTTTATTAAGGTCAGAACTCTTAAAAACCTTACACCTCAAAGACTCTCGCAGGTACTGAGAGGTAGGCTTTGCGGCATACAGAACTATGACAGCTCACCCGTCCTTTCAGCTCATATAAAAGCTCATATAAAAGCCCCGCTTGAATCTCTTATGGAGGATCTTGCTCCCATTACCACCAGGCGCGTTAAGCCCGAAACCTTGTCCCATCATTGGTTTAATTATGTCATTCTCGGTCTTAGGCACCGCAGGAGAGCAGCTGCTCTATACAAACAGGCACTGAAAAAGTTCAAGGCGGCCGTGACTCTAGCCAAATCCACGTATTACAACAATAGAATTGTGCAAGCTAAATCACGTTCCAAGGAACTTTTTGCGATCCTCTGGGACTTTAATTGCAATACTCATACTAAGACCAGCATTCCCCAAGATTCTGCATGCTGCCAAATCATCCATGACACTTTCACAGCTAAAGTTGCCTTTCATCTGGAGTCCAGCGTTTCTTATGACGCTCCTACTCCTACACCCTCACCTGTTATGTCTTCATCTAGCACAGTACCCACAAATCAACAAACCACCTCCAAGCCTATGTTTTCCTCCACTCTTTCCTGGAGGGTTGGGTTCCAATTGACCTAAAAGAAGCATGGAATATTCCTCTTCTTAAAAAAGATAATCTTGACCCCCTTCAGCCCAAGCACTACCGCCCTATCACTAATGTTCCATTTCTACTCAAGGGGATGGATCGAGTGGCACATCTACAGCTGCAGCGGTTCATTGAGGAAAGTTCCATTGTAGGGCCACACCAATCTGGCTACTGTGCCCGACACAGCACTGAGACCGCCATGCTCGAATTGAAGTCCAACCTGTCAGCCATTATCGATCGTGGTCATCCAGCACTTCTCATGTTACTCTATCTCTCGGTCCCTTTCGATTTAGTCGACCACGAGTTGCTGGCACCTAGGCTGCAATCACAGGTGGGCTGTTCTAGTCTTTCAACACAGTGGCTGGTTTCCTTTTTGGGTCCTCGCAATGCTCGAGTTGCCATTCACGATGCCTGTTCCGCCCCTACTCTACTCACGCGGGGTGTTCCGCGTGGCTCATCATTTTCACCCACTCTTTTCAATATTTACATTCTCCCTCTCCTCATGATGCTTGAAGACCTGGGTGTCCGGTATACCAATTATGCTGATGACACCCAGGTCATGCTTGAACTTTCAGGCACCTATGCTCAGGATTCCGAGGCCATCAATGCCATCGACGCCATCATTCATTCATGGATGGTAGCAAATTCCATGGCTCTCAACATGGATAAGACTGTGATTCTTATCACTGCCTCTTATCACATGCTCAAAAACCTCTCCCTGGAGTATGCTACCTTTTCCATTTCTAATGTCACCATTCCTGTGGCTAAGAGCGTAAAAACGCTTGACGTTACGCTCGACCCCAAGCTCACCATGAGGCAACATGTAGCAAAGACCCATGCCTCTTGAGGCTGGATTAATAAACAGCTAGGTTATCTGTGTCCATTCCTCTCTGTGAAAAACATGTCCATCCTAGCTTCCGTCTTGGTCACCCCGAGAGACTTGACTGTTATAATAGTCTTCTGGCGTGAACTGCTCAGTCCAATCAAGCCGCCCTTCCTGTCACACAAAATGGTGCGGTTAGAGCAGTGGTAGGCATCCCCAGGCAGCAGTCTATCATCGAAGCCAGACGAAACTTGCACTGGCTGCCTGTTAAGCACTGTGTCTCCTTTAAGATCTTGACACTCACCTTTAGGTGCCTTACCCTCGTAACGCTGTCTATCTTTCCGAGCGAATTGAGCGTTATGTACCTTCACAATCTCTTAGGTCAGTTGACCAGGCTAAACTCAGCCAACCCAGATTTCGCTTAGCCAAATTTGGGAAGACAATGTTTGATGTCTTGGCTCCTGCCACCTGCAACTCCATCCCCTTGGATCTGAAAATGACCACGGCTCTTGTTGACTTCAAAAAGAAGTTGAAAAATGTTCTCTTCAGGGCTCCCTCGATCTAGTTTACACTCTTTTTGATGCTGTTCTACTGTTCTGTTTACTGTCTTCTGCCTGTCATATTTGTGTGCCTTGAGGCCCTCCACCACCCAGGGACTATTGAAATAAAGAGATGTTATAGGAATAAAGCACTCTCTCTTAGTCTTAAAAGATTAGGTAACTCTCATAATGTGTGTAGACATTGATTAAGGTTTTTACTTAGTAAACTATGTTTAGGCAGTGTAAATAATTGACTCCTGCCTTGCTGGAGTACAAGGGTGAGTAGAGGCTAAAGCACCGACTCAGCCCTCACACTTCTACGAAACAAGAGCTAACTGAATCAAGCAGGTAAAACAGACACATATAAGAGATATTCTTCCTTTGCCTTTTCTGGTAACGTGGGCCGAGGGAAGGTCACACTCTCAAGAAGGTTGTGACTGTGGTTCAGTAGAAACCCAAACAGCGAAGTATAACAGTCCAAAATAAAGCAATGTCCAAGCAAGGTTCTATAAAACATATACTTTAATCAAACACACCATACACAATAATAACTAACTAGAAAACACCGTAAAAACCCACCCCTGTAGAAGAAATACTGGATATGCAGAGATAAACTAGATGCAGCACTCTGGGTAATGAGACAGGGGAGAAAGGACAATCAAAAGACCACAATGTTCAAAAATGATACTTCTTGTGCTTGCAAGAGGGGTTAAAGTGACCTATCCAGTCTCTAGGGCTAGAAAATGAACAAGGGGGAAGATATCAGTCAATAATGCTATAGCAGATGACTCGCGGTACAACAACGTCACGCCAGGCTTCTGATGCAGTCCAAATGTTCAATTCGGTTCAAGGATGTGGTAGGCACAGTGATCCAGTGGCAAGCATGTATTGGGGTAGAACGGGACGGTAGCTGCGGTTGGAAGTGTTACTCCAGCGATGCGGATTGGGGAGTCACCAGGTTCGGTTCGATGGTCGAGGTTCGATGGCACCAAGCTGGTACAAGGATACGCAGGTGATTCCATTCATTGCTGAAGCTTGAAGGTCACGGTTCAAGGGACACCAAGTTCGATCGACTTAAAGTGGTGATTCCAAGATGTTTTAAAAAAGTGGTGGATGACACCTTCTTTTAAATATAAAAGTCTGCATGTGATTGAACTAAAGCTAGCCTGCCTTATTGTTCCAATCCCTATTCTTGAAATGAGTGGACGCTGCCCTTCTGGCATCAGACCCAAACTGATTCACTCGAGGGATATTGGAAGAAACAGAATGAAGAGAGAGAGAGGCAGAGAGAAACAAGTTGGTGGAAGTCTTCCTCCACTGTACAGAGCTCTCCTGTCTACGCTAACACTGATCCCTCCCCTTCTCACTTGGATCAAAATCCATTAGAAATGCAGCACCCTAGTGTGAGGTTACTCCCTTTGAGTGGGTGTACTCCTTTGATGCCTGGCCCATGGCAGCTGCCTGTTGTGTGGCCCAGGGTAGCTGCCTATTGTGCGACTGTCTCTGGCGGAGGGTCTTACCTACCCTCACAAAGAGATCAAAGCAGAGGCATGGCCATTCAGGCCCCTGCCCTGTCATTTAGCAGACTCGGCCAATCTGGACAGAATACACATCACCTTCCACAGCAGAGCTGGCTTCACAGGAGCTGACATGTGTGATATCACATTGGATGTGGATGCAATGATCATAAGTAGTGCCATGCACCATGCCTTAACTCAGGCATAGCTTATATTTAGAGTTTACCCTACTACCAGATTGGGCTACTTATGATCATCAAAGTTCTGGTGCAGGGGTGCATATCTTAAATACAACCCCTGTGCTGAAAAAACGTGGCTATCACTGCAGCTGTGAAATGGTAAACTGTGGCCTCTACTCTGTGTAGCTGGTAGAGCAGGTGCTGCAAATTAGTATACTGATGCAGCAGGACACAGATGCACGGTATGCTTTTAGCATGGAGCTTATGAAAGAGGAATCTGATCAGCAAAACACACTTAAGAGGCTTGAAGAAGCGCGCTGTTCACATATAGGATAGTGAACTAAACATGAAACTCATGTAGGCATTTATTAAATTTTAATATTGTTCTTGGATGAGGCATTTCTTAGCTACTATATATGTAATAAGACTAGCAACATTAAGTATATGCAGAAATAAGTGACAATGAATTTCAAATACAATACAAAAATGTGGACAGTGCTTATTTGGGTCATTCTTTTTTTTTGGATAATATTATACATTCTTTTTTTCAAGTAGTGCCCTATCAGAGATGTGTTCATGATCAAACATCTGAGCAATATCAACCGAAAGACATATTCCTCAGTTTCTGACTTGACATGACATGGCTGGAAACAGTGGGTTTGTGTGTACACCAGAGTCGACATGATGCAAAAAAGATGATAGAGGAGATGTGTTGCCTCTGGCTGTCCACATATATTGCCTAAGAACGATCTGTAAGAGATATCTGGTTAGCATATTAACACTGCATAGTCTAGTGTTCTTTAAACTGCTGGGCTGGCCCCTGTAGCGAGGTCTAAAGGATGGGCTGGGTGGGCCAGGGCTCCTTACAATGGGGTTCCACTGACTGCTTTTAATAGAAAATATAAGCAGTTATGTCTTGTGTGAGGGGCGGAAACAATCGTTTTACTCAAAGTGGGGCTCAGTATACATTATTTTGCATACCACTGGCATAGTCCAACGCTGTCTTCTTCTAATGAAGGGTCAATATGTAGGTGGCTATTGTCATATCAGCTGCTCACATGTACCCTTATTGTGGGAAGGAGAGAATAAGAAATGTGATTTGTCAAGTGTCCTAGGATCCAGGAAAGAGAGGAAATGGCCTAAATGAAACACGTCACTGGCAGAACATTGCTGCTGGAATATTTTTTTTAAGTTAGTCAATTAGAGCACAAGGTCTGGAAAAGAATTGCGATTCAGCAGTTGCAAGGTAGCAAATATGATGTCCAACATGATCCGCACTTCGGATACAAAGAATTGCGCTATGCCATATAACCTGCATTTTAATTGAGTATAGTCCTTGAAAACAAGATGAGAAGATGATCCTTTTTCAGCTAATATCATAACTATCAAAATCTGCTAAGCACAAAGTGCTAAAGTTTGACTTTATCAAGGCTATGTGTGACTTTAACTTTTACTGAGGTGGTGTGTTTTAAATCGGTATATGTGAGCCACGGTCCTTGCTGTAAATGATGTTGAGGCAGTGACGTAATTTGGGGATCCCCCGAGGTCTAGCTTGCTACCCCTGTGGTCAGCCTTGCTACCCTTTTAATTTGAAGCTCCTGGGCTGTGGCCAGCGCCATGTGGCTCTTTGTTTCTGGAGTCTCTGGTTTTCTTGTTCAGGCCTCTTAAAAAAATAGGGGTGTTCCACAAGATTCATTAAAGGTTTTTTTCACACACACTTCAGGGGTTAAATCACTGATTTAGTATGTTATTAAACACCCCCAATTTGCAATGCAGACAAAAACTTCCAAAAACATTTAGGATAGCTATGTATTTTGTTTTTCACAGGTTACAGTTATAGCAAGTTTATTTCTGCTGTTGTCTCTGTCATGATCATCACAAGACATTCCATCTCGGTGTCCTCGGTCACTTGACAAAATCCATGTGCCTAAAAGCTTGTGCACAGTGTAGATATGTTTGACCAAAGCACATAAAATGGCCCTTGATTTAATTGTGCCACAATTAATGCTTTGTTGTAATGTGTCTATCTTTCCCATCTCCCAGGCATGCTGTTCAGGATTTTGTTTGCATGTATGAGGTAACGAGTGCCCGGAGTACGGGATGTGGTGTGAGTGCCCTGCTTTCCTGCGCTACTCTAAATTCTTGAATACACAGTTATGAACCTTCCCAATGGTATGTATTTTGACAACCTCTGAAACCTGAAAAGTAGATCCACGCAGGCTTGACATGTGGCCAACTTTGCACCAGACCTGCAGTTGAACTGGCCTGCTGTTAAATCTCAGTTGCCAGTTTAATGATATCCACTACAGAGTGTAATTTGCTTTCTGACTTTGAGAACATTCAGACATGTAATTGCTCATTTTACTATAGCTGGTAATATAGCTATGGCGGTGAGATAACTAAGTGGGTTAAGTGCTCGCTTATGCGATATGATATGATATGGCATTTGTAACGCGCCTATACACAAGTGTTTCAAGGCGCGACGAGGCAGGGAGGGGGGAACAAGGGGAGACAGACAACAATCCTACTAGGCCAGGTGTCATTCAGATCGCGCAAGTGCATGGGTAGGGGGGACGGGAAAAGTGCAAGGGGGAAAGGGAGAGGGGAAAGTGCAGTACAGGGTTAGTAATGAACAAGATAAATAATAAGGGCCAGCTGGTGGCAAGTGCAAGATAAGTGCAGACAAGTGCGGGGAAGGAGGGCTGTAGGGATACAGAGACAGTCCCGCAGTGCAGGGGTTGCCAGGAAGGCAGTGCAGGGGAGAGTGGCTGGGCCAAGGACCGAGATTGGTGAGTGGCCCAGTTGCTGATTCAGTACAGTTTCAGTGATTTAGCAGGGGAGAGGGAGAGAGAAAGCAGAAGCAAAGAGGAAGGTTTTGAGGTGCTTCCGGAACCGGAGATGGTTCTCCTCAAGTTTCAGGAAGGCAGGAAGGCTGTTCCAGAGGGAGGCCCCTGCAGCGGAGAGAGATCTCCCCCCAACTCGTTGCTTGGAGAAGCGGCTGACCCTGAGGGAGTTGGAGGCGGAAGAGCGAAGTGTTCGAGAAGGAAGATATTTAGGAAGGGAGAGTTGAAGGTAATTTGGCCCCAGGCCCCAGAAGGCCTTGTGGACAATGCAGAGGGTTTTGAACTTAATCCTCGCAGCCACAGGGAGCCAGTGTAGCGATTTCAGTCCTGGAGAGATACGGTCCCTGGGCTTGAGGCCAAGCAAAAGTCTTGCAGTCCTGTTCTGGATGAGGTGCAGAGGGCGGAGAGTAGAGGCAGGCAGATTTAGATAGAGGCTGTTACAGTAGTCCAGCTTCGAGAGAACCAGGGCTCTGGAGACAGTGAGCTTCTTGGGGAAGGAGAGGAAAGGAAGGATACCTCTGAGGAGGTGCAGCTGGTAGTGTGACTTCTTAGAAACGTCAGAAATGTGAGGAGAGAAGGAGAGTGTGGAGTCGAAGATGACCCCGAGGTTTTTTGCCTTGCAGGTAGGAGGAGGAAGAGGGCCAAGAGAGGCCGGCCAGAGAGCTGCAGGGAAGGAGGGATTGGGTGTGCCGATGAGTAGAATCTTGGTCTTACTGGCATTATGGCAGAGGTAGTTGGCGGCACACCATTCCTGGATAGCAGAAAGACAGTCAGAGATGAGGGAAGGAGAAGAGGAGGCCGAGGGTAGCCTGAAAATGAACTGGGTATCATCCGCATAGCACTGAAAGTTGGGGCAGAGAGCAGCGATGCGGTGGGCGAGAAGTGCCAGATACTGGTTGAACAGCCAGGGAGAGGTTAGAACCCTGGGGGACACCACAGGTAGAGAAAAAGATGTCAGACAGGAAAGACCCCAGTTGGACCTGGGAGGGTCGATTTGAGAGGAAAGAGGTCAGCCAAGCCAGAGCCTGACCAGTGATACCCAGTTTATCACGGAGACGGTTGAGCAGGATGGTATGGTTGACAGTATCAAAGGCAGAAGAGAGATCAAGCAAAAGAAAGTGATCACTCCAGGAGAGAGGGGTGAAGAGAGGGACAGAGATGGGAAGGTCAGAAGAGATCAGGGCATCAAGAGTGTGCCCAGCAGAATGGGTTGGCCCAGACGGGAGAATAGAGAGTGAGAGAGAGTCGCAGAGGTCGCAAAAGAGTCCAGAGGGGGGACAGGAGGCATCCAGGTGGATGTTGAAGTCTCCAAGAAAGAGGAGTTGAGTGGTTGAGGACAGCAGTGAGGAGGAGAGGTCCGCCCACTCGGAGAGGAAGGAGGAAATTTGACCAGGTGGCCGATAGATAGTAGCCACGGTAAGGGAATGGCTAGGAGAGAGAGAGAGGCGGCAGACAAGACATTCAAAAGAGGAGTAGGTCTGCGTGGGAATAACAGTGGCAGGAATCCACTCAGGGAAGATAAGGGCCACACCCCCCCAGCACGGTTGTGTGTGTGATCTGCATGTTGCAGGTTGAAATCCTGGTAAGGCCAACACAGCCTTTCATCCTTGTGAGGTTGATAAATGAGTACCAACACAGGTGGTTGGGTGATATTGTATGTATATTTGTTCTATATAAAGCATCTAAGCGTAAGTGGTATATACAGGGACGTCATTTAGGGGTCGCCAGAGGTCACAACTGCGACCTCTGAGGTCTCCCTTGGGACCTCTGTGATCTCCTTTGCGACCTCTGTAAAAAAAAATGTAAAAGTTAAAAAAAAAGGTGTGTTTTTTCTTTCCGGTTTTTTTTTTTCAAGCATGCTCCTGGGCTGTGGCCAGCACCATGTGGCTCTTTTCTTCTGGAGTGGCTGGCTTTCTTGTTCCGGCCCCTTAAAGAAACAAGTCTAACACATTCAGAACTGACCCTAAATAAGAAAGAATAGGAATACCAAATAATTTGTCTTTCTGGAATTCTATAAAATAATTGCTAGACTCATTAAAGGTTTATTTCAGGCACACTTCAGGGGGTGAGTCACTGATTTAGTCTGTTCTTAAGCACCTCAACTCAGCTTTTCATCCTTCTGAGATCGATAAATGAGTACGAACACAGGTTGGGTGATATTGGGTGTATATTTGTTCTATATAAAGCGCTTAAACGTAAGTGCTATATAATAAAACATCTTTATCATTTGGTCATGGACCTCTGCTTGCATTCACAGTAATTTGGTAATATGGGCCTATACACACTGATCTTAACGATACATATGGCGATCCATTCTTGTATGAAATGTACATCACATTATAGTGATATCGTAACCATATTTTTCGTAGTGTACAATGCTATGTGATGCCACTTCCTGTTTTGTCAACGGGTGAAAGGTTGTGTTCCATTGCTTCCCGCGATGTCGCTTTGGGGTGGGGTCAAATGACATCACTTCCTGTGATGTCATCAGGGGGCAAGGGTCCTGTAATGTCACTTCTGCTACCCCTGGCATTTTGGTCAAATGACGTCCCTAGGTATATAATTAAGCAATATGACCCTAGCGGCGGGGGCATTGCCGACTCAGGTAATGCCCCGGGCTCATAGTTACAGGCCCGAGCGAAGCATTATGTGCGTGACCGGGGCACTAAAAGCATTTTAGTCTGTCCCAAAACGCTGCAGCGTTTCGGGACAGAACAAAAAAAAACGACCAAGAAAATGGCCGCCATGGAAAGGGAAAACAGAGTTTGTTGTCCCTTTCCATGGCGGCCATCGGGAGTGGACGAGCGCGTCCGCTCCCGAAAAAGGATCAAAAAGAAGGTAAGTGGGATTGGGAGGGCGGGAGTGAGACGGGAATAAAAAAAAAAGTTAAAAATAAAACAAAGCGTACCTGCATCCCCGGCGAGGAACGAGGGAAGCCTCCATCCATGTGGAGGCGCGGAGCGGGGATGGCCCCGCTCCGAGTCTCGACACGGCAGGAGGCTTCCCTCGTCCCTCGCCGGGGAAGCAGGAACAAGAAGGCAAGTGGCGGTGGGTGGGGAGGAGGGAGGAAAGGGAATAAAAAAAAAAGAAAAGCCTTACCCGAGTCCCCGGCGGGGGGCGAAGGCAGCCTCTCAGCCGCGCGGAGGCTCGGAGCGGGGATGGCCCCGATTCCAGCCTCCTCATTGGCTGAGGGGCTGCCAGGCCCCCTGCCGAGGACAAGGCGGCTGGAATCCCGGCCGAGAATCAAAGCATTCACGGCCGGGTAAGGACCCGGCGAGAGCCAATCAGAATGCGTGTTGCATTCTGCTTGACTCTCGCCGGGTACTAATAACACATCATTGGGCCTCATTACGACCTGGGCGGTAAATGAATAACGATGCCGGTAAAGGATTACTGGCATCGCTTACCGCTCCGGACGATCATGACCCGCCAATCCGCTATTAGCGGCACCATAATCAACGGTGCCTCTAATAGCGGCATGGGCGCCGCCACGAGACCCTTCATGTCGGCAATACTGGCATGGCATAAACAGGAGGACATCACAAGTCAGGCGGCCATGCAAATAATGGCCTACTGAAGGCCGAAAAGTACCTTACCGGCATGGAGCAAATACCAGCATCGCGGACCACCCGTAAACGGCCATGTGCAGTGTTCCCAACTGCCACAGGTGCACACAATCAGCACAGGTGGAGGAAATATAGACTGGGCCAGCACAAAAAGAGCACACCCCACCCCTTCCCACACCCAGTCACACACCAAAATGATTCCCATACTACTAGCAATGCTGGGGCTGGAGGACATGATTGCAGTGGAACTCCAGCTACTACAACAACAACAACAACAACAGGCAGCACAGAGGAGACGCAGGAGGAGAATGAGGGTTAGGCAGGCCCAGCATGCCCCACCAGTGCAGCCAGTGGTACCACGCAGGCAGCCCCCAATCCTTCGCATCAGAGCCAGTCCATATAACCTAACCCCTGAGCAGATCCACACCCTGTACCGTCTGGACCGGGACACCATCACCACCATTGTGGACATGATACATGACGACATTGTCAGCCTGATTGAAATACGCACCGCCATCCCACCCCTACTGAAGCTAGTGTCTGTGCTCCACTTCCTGGCCACAGGCACCTACTAGCACACAGTGGGGCACATGCATGGCATATCACAACCATTATTCTCACGTAGGCTGAACCAAGTGCTTGATGCCCTCCTGAAGCACACAGGCAACCACATTTTCTTACCATGGACAGCCCAGGAGATCTCAAACACCAAAGTTGGTTTCCATTCACTGGCCGGCATCCCTGGTTGCATTGGAGCCATCGACTGCACCCATGTGGAATTGGTGGTCCCACATGCCATGGAGGTAGCGTACCGCAACCGTAAGTTATACCACTCCATCAACGTGCAAATAGTATGTGACTCAAACAAGATCATCACACATTGTTGTGCCCGATTCCCCAGATCAACCCATGATTCAATGGTCATGCGGAACTCCACGATACCACGCTACATGGAGCGACATGCAGGACAGAGATCCTGGCTTCTCTGTGAGTTTCATGTTAGGCTCATGGAAATGCGATGTGGGTAGGTGATTGGGGGAGAGATGCATACTTCACCTGGCTGAGATGAGGGGGGGAGAGATGCATACTTCACCTGGCTGAGATGGGGGGAGATATATACTTCACCTGGCTGAGATGGGGGGGGAAGATGCATACTTCACCTGGCTGCGAGTGCCTGAGAGAATGGACCATGCTCATACCCCAAAGCAGGCCAGACTGGACCTGACACCTGACCACATAATGCAAGATGTAAGCTGCACTCTCATGTAAATGATGCAGTGTTACAACCATTCCATAGCCATCAACATGTGCACTGTACTCAATCAGACCGTATCCCCCGCAACACAATGCAGCTACAAGCAATTAGTATTGCCAATACACAGCACCAAATACCATCAACAGAAAGGACAGTCCTCCATTACTGCGTACAAAGGAGTCACATGAGGGCCAAATATATTAATACACCACTTCACTGACACAGAGGTCCAACAAAACTGCATGTCACCATTTGTTGTGCATAGTGAGATCATCATGAGGCTGCCATCAACGGTGACAGGATGAAAGCATACAAATGAGTGCACATCAGCCACATCATGGGAAAAAACGGCGTGGACTAACACAGTGCATGAGCACTCACAATGAATAGGACCACCCTGCGCCCACTAGACGATGGCACGCAAACCTGTCTATAGGAGGAATACACACATAGCAGTCTCCATTCATGCATGGACATGTGGTTGCAATCAGGAAATAAATGCATTCTATGGTGTCATTGATACAGGTCCCATATGATGTGATGACTTACACATATACATTGTTGCCCACATGCAGGTGATGCAGGCTATCCCTTGAAGAGGTGGCTCCTTACCTCAGTCCGGAACCCACAGAACAGGCACAAGGAGGACTGCAATTGTGCACATACACATACCCGTGTGGTGATTGAGCAGACATTTGGGATCTTGAAGGCACAGTTTCGCTGCCCCAGCAGGTCTGGTGGGGCACTCCTATACGGCCATGTGAAGGTGGCCAAGATCGTCATGGCATGTGTCATGCTACACAATATGTGCATCAGACGGAATGTGCTTCTGCCCCTGACGCTGAACTGCAACTACCTGACGATGAGGAGGGTGGAGATGGGGCTGCACTTCAGGGAGGCAGCGATGCACAGGCGGGACATGCCATGCGTCAGACTCTGATCAACCAATGTTTCTAGCACACATGGACAGGGAGTGTGACATGGAGGTGGCACTCAGGGCACTGGGTGTGTCAGGGACATGGACACTGTAGACTGTTCACCAATAAAGCACACGTACACAATAAGCAATGTCCGCACATGTTATGATTTCCCAACAGGTGTATTAAAGGAATATAACAAAGTGCACACGCCCTCCACCCCACACACCCTCTCCCCCCTCCCCCCTCAACTCCCCCACACTCCCTCTCCCCCTCCCTCCTCAACTCCCCCACACGCCCTCTCCCCCCTCCCCCCTCAACTCCCCCACAAGTCCTCTCCCCGCTCCCCCTCAACTCCCCCACAAGCCCTCTTCCCCCTCCCCCCTCAACTCCCCCACACACCCTCCCCCCTCCCCCCTTGGCTTCCCCACACATGTGCACTGGCGTGCACCATTAGTCCACATGGGACCAGTATGCCTGGCTGTACCTACAGCCCTCCCGCTCTTCCAGCACCAGGTGCACCCCTGTCCAATCTGCACAGGTTCCGGCCAGACCTACGCACGGGGCTGGTCCTAGTTGTGCTTGCATTGGAAGATGTCCCAGGTTGTTCTGGCAACTGTGGCGGACGCATGGCCTGCATTGCTGCCACCATTTCGGAGAGGACCTGCCGCACTGCTGCCAATTCGCCGCAAATGTCCTTCAAGGTGGTCTCAATTGCTGTTTTCAGGGATGCAGCACATTCCCTAATGTCATCCTTGCCCTGCCACATTCCCTGATATGCTGTGTCAACAGCCCTGTGAGCTCCTCCTGGCGCTTCTGAATAGCCCTGATCCACTCTTGGCTGGTTGGAACAGTGGTGGATGTGTGAGGGGTTTCCAACATGGTTTGTTCCTCATGCACAGTTGGCGTGGGGCTAAAACTGGCGGGCCATGAATCCCCAGGAGACAGCCCATGCATGCTGCTGTTGTGCAAGCTGCATGGGGACAGTTGTGGTGAATGCAGGGGGCCTGTGGTGGTGGTTGCATCATGCGGCTGAACATCTGCCTCATCGTCCGACACAGCTGCTGTGGCAGCTGTCTCCCCCACAGTGCTGCTGGCAGCCGATGCAGTGCCTTCTGCCACTGGCTCCTGGGTGCTGGTGGCTGGTGTGGGTGCTGTTGTGGGGGCCGTAGTGCATATTGGTGCTGTGGCCTCTGGGGTTTTCTTGCCCTTCCGCAGTGGTGCAGGTTGGCCTCTATCCCTTGAAGTCGAGGGACAGTGTTCTCCCTCCTTGCCCCTGGCCTTCTTTAAGGTGTGGCATCATCCTCCCTAGTGTCCTCGTCACCACTGTCTGAATGCGTGCCTGTGGGGGACCAATAGAGGGAGAGGGTTAGTGACGGGTCTACAGGCATCAGGCATGCATTGGGGTGGCTGTATTCATATTGAATGGCAGTTGATTGACATTGGGGGAGTGACATACGGGCTCCTTGGCTTTTGGGTGGGTGATGCATGGAAGCATCTGGGTTGAAACACATATGGGGTGCATTATGCATGTGGACAAGATGATGCTGTGCACTGCCTGTAGGCAGTCTTGTACATATGTGTCTGGTGGACCCTGCTCTACATCATTGCACTGTCAGTTCAGGTGGACATCATCGTGTTGGTATTAGCATTGTTTCATTTGGGACACCTACCTGCATCAGCCGATGACGGGGCTCCTCGCTCCATGTCCCCCACTCCCTCAACTGCCTCCGTCCCTATGGTGCTGGCACAGATCTCCTCCCATGGTTGCAACTTGATGGGGGAGTCTGCACCTCTGCCTATCGCCATCCCCAGGTTGCGGTTGGCAGAGAGGATGCTCCGCACGCGTAAACGCAGATTGCCGCAGCACTTACGGACATCCTTAGGAGTGCAGGGTGTGGTGCCAAAGGCACTTACTTTCTGCGCAACCTCCACCCAAATCTGCTTCTTGCGCTGCAGTGCAGGTCGGGACATGTCGGTGGAGAACACCACATCTGCGTGTTCTTGTAGTGTCTCCGCCAGCATGGTCAACTCCTCTCGGGAGAAGCGCTCCTTGTGCAGGCGATCTGTGCTTTTTTTAACTGCTTTCGGCATTGTAAGATGCAGCAGGCAGTGGTGGAGGTGTGGTAGAGTTCTGGGGGTCAGATGGCTCCTGGTTGTGGTGGATGGCAATGGATTATGTTTTTAAAGATGGCCGCCATGCTCTTTCCCGTTCCTGTGCGATGACGCTACTTCCGGTTCTGCTTATTAGCAGTGAACGCTAATAGCAGTCACCGCTATTAGAGGTGACCGCTATTAACGGTCACCGCTAATGCCGATGGCTTGGATGCCGGTGGAGCTATTTGCACTTCGTACTATGCTGGAAAGGGAGATTTTTCACCCTTTTACAGCATGGCGGTGGGGTCATTACCGGCATGGCGCAAAGCTCATGCCAGCTTACTTGTAATAGGCCGCTTTTAACAGTCTATTGCCAGCACGGACACGGTAGTTGCCCCATGCCAGTAATGACCAGTACTTACCGCCCAACTCGTAATGACCCCCATTATCATTTGGCCTTGGACGACTGCTTGCATTCACAGTAATTCGGTAATACACACTGATATTAATGATACATATGGTAATCCATTCTTGTATGGAATGTCTATCACACAGGAACAATGCTATGTGATGCCACTTCCTGTTTTGTCTAGCAGTAAAGGGTCGTGTTCGATCGCTTCCCGTGATGTCACATGGGGTGGGGGTCAAATGATATCACTTCCTGTGATGTCATCCAAGGTCAAGGGTCGTGTGATGTCAATTCCGCTACCCAAGGCATTTTGGTGAATTAACGCCCCTGTGTTGACAATTTTTTTTAGTTCATCCTGGGACAGCCTCTTCATGTGGAGCAACACTTCTCTAGGATTCTAATGGTCTTCTAAAACTGTCACTGCTTTGTGGAAGGCAAAAGCACAGAAGTATTAGTGTTGTGGTGGAAGCCTAAGGCATGCTCTAAAGGGGAATCCCTGAAGTACAGTGTCGCTATGCATTGGCGTTGCTATGCAGGCGCGCAGCTGCCACGCTAGAAAAAACATGTCTTTGTTATTCTTTGGATACAAGGCAGACCTGTTGCTGCTTTTTGTAGCCACAGTGTATATTTAAAAGAAGCAACTTTTTTTGCGGGGGCCTTGCTCTGTTTTTTCCAACATGGCCTGGGAACTCAATAGGGAAAGCGTTAACGCATGCGTTCGATAGTAAATATATGCATTACTGCCGGGGCGACTTGTCACGCCCGAGGGGCCTTGTCCATGGTGCTTTTGCGTCAGAGGAAAGGAGTTGCTCAGCGAAGTCTTCAATGGTTCTTTTTTTAAGAATCGTTGTACTAACATCCTGACTAGGGTACAATTCATACACATCACGCCTCCAAGTTGCAAATTTGAAATGCGCAATTATTGAACAAGCATTAACCACCAACTTGTCAAAGATGCTCCACCTTAAAAAGAAACACTTTCAAGTAACATTCACATTTTGAATATCTCCTTGTCTGGACTGAAGTTATACTCCTAGAAGACCTACCCACCCAAAAGAAATGGGGGAGGAATGCTGGGTGCAAATGAAGAGAGGGGGGAACGGGTCACTTCCTCCATCACGTTCTTAAAGTAGCACAGAACATTGTACCCTCCACCAAGAAACGGTCAAAGCAGTCTTAGGAAAAGTGCAAACATGTCACCCAAAACAAGACCGGATGTCCTCGCCCTGACCCAAAAGTCAATATATATCAGTCCCGTTCATGTCCTCCTGCCCCCTCCCCTCCACCCTGGAGCCAATTCACAAATACGTGGCTATGAGTAGCAGTTACTCCTGGAGGGGACTATGCAATCCACATTATTCTGAATTTACCACTGACTTACTAAAAGTAAGGCAGGAGTAAGTCAGATTTTGTGTCAGGTTTTGTGAAACGAAGAGCTCCCACCAGGCTTCAGTGAATGGAGAGTTTGTCGAACAGATCTTGAGTATCAAATCACTCGATGATTTGAGATACAAAGGAATATATATATGTACATATATATATATATATATATATATATATTTATATATACAGTAAAAAATCTTTGTAAAAGGGACGTTATGGTTAAGTTGTGCTACTAAAAACCTATGAAATTCACTAAAAAAAACTTTGTTAACAGGACGTTATGGTGCGAAGTAAAACCGAAAAACCCTTGAAATTCGCCAGTTATGGTAAGCTAAGCAACCATAACTCGCGCCACCACGGTGCACTGCTAAGACTAACACCCAGGACATCAAAGATGACATCACAAATGTCATTGATGACATCACTGATGACATCACATGTACATTTACTTTTCATGAAAAGTCTGTACAAGGGATTCTTATTATAATGTTGACAAAAAAGCGTCAACTGTCATTGGAATAAATATCATGAGCTAATTAGTGCATTAAGCAATGCATTGATATAAATAGCATTCTATTATGAAGTTCAATCCAGTATACTAAGCTACTCATGCAGAAACATAGGTATTCTGTGTAGCATACATGATGAAGGTGCACTATTCATAATCTTGACATGTTGAATAATGAAATGATAACTGCTTTCTTATTAGAGTTTTGCGTACTGTGAAACGTAATAAGTAGCTAATAAACCCACTTACTACATAATTGCATTATTACAGACAGACAACAACACATACAAATATGAGTATATAGAGGGAAAGTGAACTAAGCAAAAAAGCAGCAGTAGTACCAGAAAGTGTTCATAACGTGACTGATTATCTTTATGCAGAGAAATGATTGCTCTTTTTCAAAGCTGCTACTTCCCCTATGTATATGTTTCACATGATGTGACTGGACCCTAAGGAAAGTAGTGTGAGTACAATGTATACAAATATGAGCATATACAGGGAAAGTACAGTAATAAAAAAACAACAGAACTATCAGAAAGTGCTGATAACCCTACTGATTGTCTTCATGGACAGAAAGGATAGCTGTCTTTCAAGTCTGTTTCTTCTCCTATGTATATGTTTCATATGATGTGACTGGACCCTAAGGGTATTACTGTAAGAAAATACTTGAAGGATAAGTGTACAAATAGAGTACCTTTTCCATTTTTAATTCCTGACTGTTACTGAAGAAAACCGTGTAGCCTAGATATGTCAGTAAAGGAAAAAAGGGGGAGCCAGACATGTGATGTCATCAGTGATGTCATCAATGACATTTGTGATGTCATCTTTGATGTCCTGGGTGTTAGTCTTAGCAGTGCATGGTGGTGGCGCAAGTTATGGTTGCTTAGCTTACCATAACTGGCGAATTTCAAGTTCTTCGGTTTTACTTCGAACCATAACGTCCAGTTAACAAAGTTTTTTTTAGTGAATTTCATAGGTTTTTAGTAGCGCAACTTAACCATAACGTCCCTTTAACAAAGTTTTTTTTACTGAATTTGAAAGGTTTTTAGTAGCGCAACTTAACCATAACGTCCCTTTAACAAAGTTTTTTAACTAAAGTTCATCGGTTTCTAGTAGTGGCATGTAACCATAATGTAAACTAACATCTGACTTCATTGCACACCTTGCGGAGAATGACCCATGACCATATGCTGGCGCACAGCACGGTGACGTGTCCGAGAATCCGTACACACTTAACAATAAGATCTATGCCTCGTGGACAGTGTGGAAATACTTTTTACTGATGTAGGAACTCCCAACTTCAACATTTCCCTTGCACAGCTCCAACACCTATTCGTGCTCAGCCATTAACAATGTAGTACACAGTACATACTTTTAGCAAAAGTACTATTTATCTGAAAACAACATGAGCTAAGGCCATCCCTCCTCCCCAAGAAACAGTACCACTGCTGTAATGAAGGAGCATGAGAAACACTGCCCCTACCTAACAAATAACACACGCACAACATTTTCCCCCATCCACCTACCCCCCCATATTACTGTTTGGTGCCTCTTTGCTCATTTTCTTCTGCAACTTTCCTTCTTAGCTGTCCTTCCAAAAAAAAGCCATCCGTAAACAAATTAAATGTTCCTTTAAGAACCACCTTTCACAGTTTAAAAATATAAATTAAAAAAAATCACATAGACTCCATCTACTTTATATTTCTCAGTAAAGGACATAGACGCAATAAGATTTTTCAACATTTCCATTTGCAGTTTGTGTTATGCTAATGGAAATATTGTAGCGTTCGTCCTCCATTCCAGGGACTAGAACAGTGAATAAAGGGCCAGCAGGCCAAGTTATCAGCCCAATCAAAGCGAGAGTGCATAACGCGATCTCTGGGTCATTACCCCCTCTTCCACCCCTAAAATGGGGGATGAATGCCATTAACAATCTAGATTAGCAAAGCAGTAATACGTGCCACTAAAAAAGAGGATTTTTCATTCTAATCCGGGACGCCTGTGGTGTCCCGAATAGAAAACAAAATCCTTTTCCAAGATGGCCACCATAGAAAGGGAAGGCGGTTGTTCCATACAGGGCCCCTCTTCGCTTTCCATGGTAGCCTGCAAAAAGCAAAAAGGAAACCCTGCTAACATATTACCACAAGCACTTTTTTCTTCCCTTTCAAATGTATCGTAATGTCGAACAACTTTACCACAAAGCCAGTCCCAGGTGGACATGGCCACTGTAATCCTATCTTTTCTCCCTTCTGGTCATGGCTAGTAGCCACATTGTGCGGATCATGACCTTATACCATGACCCCGACATTCTTCCCTCTCCCCATGGCTGCAGCCTACTCCTCAGTCAATAAACGTATACCGCTATGTTTTTTAACTACATTACGACACTTGTCTAATACGAAAACACTCCCACATCTCGTCACATAACCAACCCTAATGATATTCTACACCTTTTTTGGATGACGTTCCTCTCCAGCGTAGCCAAATGCGCCCATAAGCACATACGTGCCGTGACGCAGAACCTGAAAATGAACACACAGCAACGTACAACGTAGCACGTTACATTTAGAAATAATAAACTGGTTTATTTAACTACATTACGACACTTGTCTAATACGAAAACACTCCCACATCTTGTCACATAACCAACCCTAATGTTATTCTACACATTTTTTGGATGACTTTCCTCTCCAGCGTAGCTAAATGCGCCCATAAGCACCTACTTCCGTGACACAGAACCTGAAAATGAACACACAGCGACGTACAACATAGCATGTTACATTGTAAAATAATAAACTGGTTTTTAAAAGAAAACATTAACATTTTAGAATTTGTAAAGTACTTTTATTTCACAATAAACTGTCCGAGACCATCGGAATATTCCCATTTTCAATCAAATAGTAACTTTGTTTTTTCGGTCGTCATCGAAAATGTTAATCGTGAGGCACACGTTGTTCTTTTCCCATACACAAAGTATTCGTTTTCGATAAAGCAACAGCTTCGGTCGCACAGTGATTTCCAAGACGTCGGCATGAACTTCGGCCTACACCACCATAAAAGATGTTATGTTACTCCTAATGGCCACTGCAGCGTATGGACAAATGGGTCCTGCGCGATCGTCCCACAAAACAGTGACGGTTAGGCAGCCGGCCACGAGTATGTGCATCTGGCGTGCAAAAAAGCCATCACTTGGCATCTGGAATCCATGGCAATCACAGTATGGCAGGATGTAACTGTTCGGAAAGCACAACAGAAAATATGTATCAATACCCAACCTTTAGCAAACAATTTAAAAAAAGACAAAAAGAATGTGGAAACTGATACACAAATCGATGTGGTCATACATGACATTTTAAAGAAATATTAGCGTTGAACATGGGTGAATCTAGTGATAGCCTACAAACGCTGAGAATCTACACTCTCCACAACTAAAAAAAAAAAGGACAACTACACAGAAAGATACTACTTCAGTTACATTGCCAAAATTAACGTTCAAGTAATAAAAAAATAAAATCTTGTGATTTCAAAAAAGATAAAAAGAACGTGGAAACAGATACACAAATCGATGGGGTCATACATGACATTTTAAAGAAAGATTAGCATTGAACATGGGTGAATCTAGTGAGAGCCTACAAACGCTGAGAATCTGCACTCTCCATAAGTAAAAAAAAAAAAAATGACAACTGCACAGAAAGATGGTTTTTCAGTTACATTGCCAAAATTATTGTTCTGGTAATAAAAAATGAAAACTCGTTCTGGTATAGAGTCATCAAAAGTAAACTTACACAATATTTACTGTCTCAATTGTCTTCGTTAAACTCAGACAGCAATGTACTTGCACCAAAGAATCTTCTTCAACAGATATATAGATGTGCCTTACAAACGTTTTGAATACATAACGTTATCAAATGGTATTTTTTGCAAACTTTCACTCCCTGCATTCTTACTTAATTTTCCCTTTTGCTCAAGGTAAAAAAACAATTGACCCTTATGGGTTTAGTCAGATGCCTGCGCCTACTGAGCTCGCAACCAAAAAAGCAAAGCAAGTGACCTTCACTCAGAATGCAAATACATTCTGACTTTGCAACAACATATCTGAATGCATTCATGAGAACTGCTACTCCCATACACTTGCAGACCCGCTGTTTCCATCAAACAGTGCAGGTGGCTGCCTCAGATTTCAAACTCTAGGATGCCAGTCTGACTGCAATATTATTTTAAATACATTGTAACGCAGACGCAGTAATTCTTCGTCTGTACTTAACAGACACTATATTGAGCAGCAACTTCCAATGTACCATATGACTTTGGTGACAAGAAAACCCCACTTTTTGACTTCCTGCGGTCACATCCCATCCCAGCCTCAATAACCGTCCCCTTCCGAAACAGTATTTCATAAGTTTAACAAGTACAATGTTGTGTTGTTTTATATGTGTTAGCGGTGATGTCCGCGTACACCAAAACACGAATGAAAGATGGCGGGCGCAGCGAAAGAATCTGACGCACTTCACGCTGTTCAACATCCAATTAGTGAATGCGTCAAATGTCCGCGGACGTGATGCTACGGATTAGCCAATCAGTATCTTGTCAGCGGAGCGAACAGGGAAGTGTGACCGCGGAGCGGACGTAGATATCACTAATTTTGTGAGACATACTTTTTGATCGTTTTAAAGAAAACTACTGGACGGATTGGCACCAAATTTACAAAAGCACGCTTTCGGGACCAAGCACCTGCCACAAATTTGGTGAAAATCCGTCCAGCGGTTTGGGCTGTAGGGGTGCACAAAGTTTTTCCCCCATTCAGTCTATGGGAAAAAAGACGTTTTGGGACCCCCCTATAACTTTTCCCCCCCTGGACCAAACATCACCAAACTTTGCAAAAAAATCACAGTGGCCCATATACTTTATTTTTTGCAAAGTTGGGTGTGGATTCGTCCAAAAGGGGCTCTTTCCTATGGAAACAGCAACTTAACCATAACTACACAGCCACTACTGTGGCTGTGTGTTATATATATACATATATTTTACACAGCCACAATAGTGGCTGTGTAGTTATGGTTAAGTTGCTAATCCCATAGGAAGAGCACATGGTGGGGTAAAGGGTTACTTTTTTGGGAGAAACGGTCGGGATGGGTTTTTAGGGGTCGGAAACATTGGTTTGGGGAGGGAGTCCACCCCCAAAAAATAAAAAAATTAAAACATTCAATATTACGGGTTTCAAGGTATATTACATGGTCTGCGGTAGCAGCCATGTAGTAATGGTTAAGTTGCTAAAACCATAGGAAGAGCACTTTTTGGGTGGCTTATACCTTTACTCTCCCTGGACGACTCCTCACCAATCTTTGCGGTATATGGCCCACTCTGAATTTCTTTGCAAAGTTTGGTGAGGTTTGGTCCGGGGGGGCAAAGTTACAGGGGGGTCCCAAAACTTCTTTTTTTCCCATAGAATGAATGGGGAAAAAACTTTGCTCACGCCTACAGCCCAGACCGCTGTATGGATTTTCACCAAATTTGTGGCAGGAGCAGTGCCTTGGTCCCAAAAGCATGCTTTCGTAAATTTGGTGAAAATCCGTTCAGTATTTTTTTTAAATGACCAAAAAGTAGGTCACAAAAAATTAGTGATATCTATGTCCGCTCCGCGGACAGGACACCGATTGGCTAATCAGCTCACGTCATGTCCATGGACATGCAATGTCTTCACTGATTGGCTGGAATGAAGCGTGAGGTGTGTCGTATTGTTTTGATGCGCCCGCCATCTTGGATCCGCTGTGACAAACGGGGGAGAAAAACAATATTGGCAAGTGTGTTGGTGTGTAAGAGTGTTTGGGGAGGGGGGGAAGTAAGAGATGGGTCAAATGCTGTATTTATTTAGGTGGCAGGCACCCCCGTTGTGTTCGTCATGTCCGCGGAGAGCTGCGCTGTTCGGGATGTCCGTAATTAGGCAAAATGGGGGTGTCCTAAGGACACTATACCTATCCGTACTGTCCGCAGGCAAGATGAAACTGTTCTTAGAACACACTAGGTGTCCTGAATGTCTGTAATTAACCAACATGGGTGTGTCCTAAGGATACTATACCTGTCCGTACTGTCCGCAGGCAAGTTGAAACTGTTCTAAAAACACACGAGGTGTCCGGAATGTTCGCAAATAACCAAAATGGGATGTCCGAAGGACACTATACTTCTCTGTACTGTCCGCAGGCAAGATGGAAGTGTCCTTAGAACACCTTTGGTGTCCAGAATGTTCGCAATTAACCAAAATGCAGGTGCCCTAAGGACACTATACCTGTCTGTGCTGTACGCAAATCCTGCTGTGTTTATCATGTCTGCGGACAGCCGCACTATCCGTGGACATAAAAAATATAGCCAGTTAAAATGTTTGATTCTATGGGTGAGATATGCTGCGGTGGTTGTGGCCAGAGCCTAGAGTCTTGGGTGCATGGCTGTTTGATTGTATTGTATGATCTATGGGTGTGATATGCAACAGTGGTGGTGGCCAGGGCCTAGAGTCTTGGGTGCATGGCCGTTTGATTCTATGTGTATGATCTATGGGTGTGATATGCTGCAGTGGTTGTAGCCAGGGCCTAGAGTCTTGGGTGCATGGCCGAAGGCTGTAGGCCGTAGGCCATGCACCCAAGACGCTAGGGCTTGACACAACCACCCCAGCACTTCACACCCATAGATCACATCCATAGAATTTAATACGTATGAAATATTTGCAAATCTACAGTTTATGTACTGTTTGATTTGTATAGTTTGTATGTGAAGTTTTGGCTACATCATTTCATTAAGATTGTAGAGTTTGGTAAAAAGCACTGCAGTATAACATATCCATGGAAGTAAACATTTTGTATTGTGGTCTACGGTTACATGTTTGCTTCAAAAGTTGCGTTATGGAGCAGTATTTATGAGTTGTATTTATTATAATATACTTACTGTTTGGTTTGGTAACTGGAGCAGATATATTCTTTGTCAATTTCTGTGATAAAAGAAAAGATGATGTTAGTTTCGGTAGTTTATACAAACATATAACATTGAATAATAGACATTTCTGATTCCTTTTGACCCTCACATTTAGTAGTTTACAAACCAGTGTACTGTGCAATTTGCTCAGTTTCTGTGTTTGTTGCTTAAATCATTGGGTCTGTGGGAGAAAAAAAATCCATGTTGGATTAAAAAAAAAACTTTTTTTGTTTTGGTACAGTACATTTATTTCTGTGTTTTCAGTGTTTACTTGTTGTTTCTGGCTTGTTGGAGATTGTTAGATACTTGTTGTTGAATTGTTACTGGTTGCTATTGTGAATTATCGTTTTTTATTTACATTCTCAAATTGCTAATCTATCTGTTGGGTTGCTGCAGATTCTTGGGGCAGTTAGATACATGTTGACGTATATTAACTGTTTATGTCTTGTTATTTTTCAGTGGTATTGATTTATCTGTTTGGTTGTTGCAAATTCTTGGGCAGTTCGATACCTGTTGGCGTAGTCTAACTGTTTATTTCTTGTTATTTTTCAGTGGTATTGATTTATCTGTTCAGTTATTGCAAAATCTTGGGGCAATTAGATACCTGTTGGCATATTCTAACTGTTTATTTCTTCTTATAATTTAGTGGTATAGATTTATCTGTTTGGTTGTTGCAGAATCTTGGGACAGTTAGATACCTGTTGGCGTATTCTGTTTATAGTTTTCTAATTTAAGTTTTATTAATGTTTATGCACAGATTAGTTATTAAATTTTGGTTTTAAGAATATTAAATAAGCGTTTATAAGATTTGCTGGTAATCTTTGCTTTAAAGTAATGGTACTATCATTACATTCCAACCATCCACAATTATTTTTTATATATGCAGTGCAGTGATTTGCATTGGTTGTGGTAGATTATACCTATGGTTGTGAAGGTTTTCTTACCAAGTGATACTTGAACATGTGTGAATCCAGTCAGCTTGCAATTGTTTTTGGTACCATTTGCATTGTAGCGTAGAAGCATTAGTATTATATATTTACTATGTGTTTGTATTTGTAAGGTGGAGCGATTATCTGAATTGCAGGTAGTACATAATCTGCCATGGTTTGCATTTTGTACAACTTGCTGAAATGGAACGGATTCACAGTTAGGTATGATACATACACAAACCGTTCATTAGGGATTTGTTCATGCTGCATATTGTTGCACAGAGTGCATGTATGTTTCCACATGTATGAAATCTGGAAGATTTCATTCATAGGTATGTTTTTGTTTTCCAGTACTTGTAGTAAGTACATTTGAAATTCTTGTGGATCTTCTTGTGAGTTTATAGTGAATTTCACCATTCCAGCACAGTAATCCAATTCTTGTCTTATTCCATGAACACTATGGGCCTCATTATGACCCTGGCGTTAACCATGGCGCTGTTAGCGCCATGGTTGACGCCAGTATTTTACCAACTCCGCCATGGTAAATGGCGAAATTACCGCCCCATTCCAAGGTTGGCGGGGCGGTAATTCCCCATTCACCATTGGCCCTTCCCCATTCCCATTTTTGCCCCCATAGGGCTCAATGGGAATGGGGAAGGCAGTAATTACGGTACCGCAAATTGCGGTACCGTAATTACCTCGAAGGTCCCTTTGCGGTTCCTTCCTTAACGGCTGGTAAAACCAGCCGTTAAGGTCGGGACCTGCAAAGTGACCTCATAATTAGGCAGTAAGGGTTTAACGGCACCAACACCTTTTACAGCGCCGTTAACCCCTTACCGCCTGGGTCGTAATGAGGCCCAATATGTGTTGTCAGGATTGTTGCTTGCATTTCTATGAAGAACTAACATTTGCAAACACAATTGGTCTGTACTGTGTAAGTAAATGTTGTCAACAATTGGTGGCAATTGAAATAGAATATTGATTGCTACATTTGCGTAGAAATTTACACCAGTTATATTTGAACATTTCAATGGACCAGATAGTTCTGTGTCCAAGTCATTTTTCCGGAGTGTGTGTTGCTTCTTTGAAGAAGTACCTGAGTAACTTTGAGTAATAGATTCTTCTTTGGTTGTAGTAATTGATGAAGTATTAGCTTCTTTTACTCTCTTTGGAGGATTTGCAGTGAGATCCTGTTGCATTTCTTTTTGAAGTAGTTTTCTTTTACAACGTTTTGCTTATTGTGGAACAGGATATGTTTTTAGTTGGGGGTGTATAATGAATGTAGTCTATTATATTCTAAAAATGCAAGGAATATCAGCGTTTACTTTACTTGCATCAAAGTTGATTAGAAATAGACGGTCAAGTGCACGTAAGCATGATAGTGCTACGTAGCTCATGCCTTCTTTAAAGACTGTGTTCCCAATATCTATCAATGCTTTATCTAGGGTAAAACCGTGTGATTTGTGAATTGTGTGTATGCTAGAGTTAGAGAAAATTGGTCTCCGCGTACATACATGTCTTTGAAAAGAAGGAATCGAGCTGTTGAGCGCCCTATCCTTTTTACTTCTGAAAGTTTGTCAAAGAGAATATTGACAAACTGAATGTTGTTGTCACGTGGGTATGTTTGAAAGCCAACAACTTTACCCAGTGCTCCATTAACTAGTCCTTGCTCCACGTCAAGGTTATGTTTAAGCATTACTCTACAGTTTAAAGATAATTTTTATATTTTCTCCAAACCAGCTGTGTTGGAGATAGAATTTTCTAGGGTATTTAGTCTTGTTGTGGCTTGTTGACACATGGGTAGTGTCATTCCATGTACGTCCAGTTTGTCTGTGGAGTACATTTCAATTATTGGTTGCATTTCTTTTTTCAACATTGTTTCATTGAATTTGGAACAGCTTGCAAGAGTTGGCATCAAGGACATACAATTGACATTTTTGTGTGCTAATTGATCCATGACAACAGCAGCACATGAGTTATGGCCATACAGTGCAATGATGTGCCGGGGTTTTAATATTGCTTGTACTTCTTCAGATAGTACACCAACTCTAATACTTTTTAAAATGTTGGCGTAGGTGAGTTCTGCAGATTGGCGCATGTTTTCTGTTAATTCTCTGTATTGGAAAATTGGAAATGTTGCCAAAGGTTGACATTTCCTATGCTGCAAACAGTTTTACGGCAGAGTTTGTGTCCTAAGGTTTTAAAAATAGGTTCACCTTTTACTGGTGTCAATTGAAGAAGATCTCCGAAAAACAATAATGTGTTTTCCTCCAAAGAGGTCTTCGTAGTTTGTTTTAAGTACTTCTTGTAATCTGAGGTGAATTAAAGCCAACATTAGGTTAGAGACCATGCTCACTTCATCTAATAGTAGCATTTTCATTTGTTTTAACACTCTGCGTAGTTCCATTGCAGCTTCTGTAGAAGGTTTGTAATATTCCAATTTGTTTTGGTGTTCTACTGGAAGGAGTAGTAATCGGTGTAAAGTGACACCGCCTATGTTGTAGGCAGCTAAACCTGTGGGAGCAGTTACAACAGCTAACAGTTTGTTGTTTGTCAATTGTTGAAGGAACTTGCTATTGATTTTGATTAAGAATGTTTTGCCTGAACCAGCTTCACCACTGACATATAGTAGTATAGGTTTGTAATTTTGGCAGGTACATTCTTTATTTTCATGTAGTACACCATGTGCAATTTCTTTTGTTACTTCTTGAAAAATGGTACGCTGCTCTTTGTTCAGTTTTGATTATAGTACTGTTAAGTCTTCTGTATCTTCTTCATAGTGATACGTGTTTTCTACTTCTGCCATAGCTAATTCTGCCTCATTTGCTATTAGTGGCTGTCCCAGTGGTTCTTGGCTTCCTGTTACAGAAGGTTGACTACTTTTGGGAGTATCCTTATCTAGTTGGGTCTGGAGTTCTTCTTCGTGTTGCTGTTCATTGTGCAACATTGTTTTGTACTGTGTAAAGTTTACATCGGTTATAGTGCTTTCATTTGCTTTGAAAGCGTCTTCATTGGAGTCATAGATATCTAGTATCTTTTCTTCTTTTCTCCATGGTTTAAAAAGTTGTAGCAGGGACATCTAATATAGTTCTTTATGTTGAGGAGTTTTTAATGACAATTTGATATGATTAATTAAGATTGGTTTGGTAAGTTTCACTAAGCTGCCTTCACAATTTGTCACTCTGTATCTACCTTTTTTTTCATCGGGTTTTATAATATTTTTGTATGTGAAGTTTTGGGCTATGTGGTATAGACACATGGTTTCCAAAGTGGTACTCCTGTTTGGGTAGTATTTGTCTAGTAAATTGTTTTTCAAAATGTCTTGGCTGTTGGGATCATTTTTGGCTATTGTTTCTATGTCTTCATATGATTTGAGAACTATTTTTCTAGATTTAGCAGAACCAAGAGTTAACCGTACTATATTTTAAGATTGTCCATACAAAGCAGTACCGGTTAAACGATCTGCAGCTTCATAGCAGCCACATTCTCTAAGAGAGAGCCTTTTTATGCCTAAGCTGTACAATTTCCGAGACAGTGTCTTGTCCGATGGTAGGTCATTCCAGAGGTCTTGAAGCTCTGTTTCTTCTGCTTTGGTTAAGTAGGCTGTAACATATCGTGCAACTGCAGTGGAATTGTCTGCAATGTACTGCACATCTATGTTTGCATTCCATAAGAGGGCAATGATTGCATTGTAATCATTGATATATCATTGATATATTTTGCTTCTTCTTTTCTTTTTATCTAATATGTGTTCTTAGGTGATTTCCCTTTAACACTATGTGTAACTGAAGACATGAACTTGTTCACTTCACCTGTTTCTTTAAGTGGTCTAGGGAAACAAAAGCGGCATTTGGTGTAGTATTTCCCTTTGTTTTTGTATTTGCGATGACAATATTTTCCACATTTGTTTCTTTGAAATTGTACAATTTGTGCATGAAGATCACTATTTTTTGCTTCTGATGGAATTTCACAAGTGACATATTCACTGTCTTGACCAAATTTAGGAGCATCTTTAATCCATAAAAGCATGTGGATATGTGGTGCTCCTCTGGCTTGGTAGTCTTTTCTCCAAAAGAAGTGTTGCACTTCTCTGAGGGGAGTAACAGTTTTATTACAAATAAAGTGTAGCATAGCAATGAAGCGATAATGGAAATATCTTGAAACATTAACAGGATCTAGAGAGCAAAGCTCTCCAGGTGCTAGTATATCTATGTTTGTTTTGTTTTTGTTTGATATGCGTAGGAAATCATGTAAATCTTCCCATGCATATTCTGCACAACTTAATGTAACAAACCAAGTGGGTGGGCCAATGTTTCTTATCATACAACGTACATCTCTGTGACGTCGGAACCAGTACTCTTTAGTACCACGCATGTTTGCTAACAGATTTGTAATGCTTGATTGTAAAACCTCATCTTTTTCTTACACTTTGTGTCGTAATTGTATAGCTGACATATTTTGAAAGTGGGTTCCTGATTTCAATGTGTGTGCAACTCCGTAACGTAGAGTTGCTAGTTCACTTTCAAAGAGTAGGTGGAATATGCATTCCTCATTTTGTCTAAATCTGGTATCTTCAGAGTACATTCGTAATGAGCGGTATTCTGATGCTGTTATCTGAATGGGTCTATCATCGTACCTTCCTCCTTTCCCAGTAGGAAAGAGTAGAGGAAAAGCATGTGCTTCTATACTTTTTTCCCATATGCTGATTGGTGATCCTTTGGTTTGTCACATTTGTTACGTTTCTAGTGCATCATCTATGGTGTCATTAGAGTGTAATGGATGAATTGTATAATGGTCTAAAATATTGGATACTGTAGTAGGATCTTGAAGTTCAAATTGACCAGTTTCTGGTGACTCTTAAATTATTTCAGTTGTTTCCCTTAAGTTTTCTTCAATATTCATTTCTTTGTAGTAGTCATTATTGCCTTTTAGATATTGCAAGGCTTGTCTAACTTTATGTAAGTCTACGAGTTGTTGCCAAATTATTTTGTTTTTTGTAGGTACACCATTTACTAAGACAATTAAAGATTGCTGTATTGGACGTTGCACTCCCAGAGTGTGCACATTTTCTTTTAGATCTAATGGTAAATAAACTACTTTGCCATGAATGCCTTTCACTAATTCAGAGGGAGGTAATTTTGCTGTTTTTGGTTGAAGACGTATTATTGCTTGAAATGGGTGCACTGTTTGAATTATGATGCTCTCATATAAACTTAGTTGTTGCAGGGGTTTATGTAGTGGGAATAATTCCAAGTTATTTGTGATAGCACGTGAAGGAGTTTGGTTGTTGTTAAGTTTTGTAGTGCAGTAACTGCAACGTATTTCGGGGTCAGTTATTTCATAATTGTTTTCTGCTATAAGGTAGAGAGCTAATTCAAACCATTTGGAATCTTCATTGTTTTCTATTTTGTATGTTACGTCTATAGTTTTTGTGTTACTTTTGTAAAAAGTTCTGCGGCAACACACACACACATGGTTTGGTACTTCAGCGGATGCACTTTTAAATTTTAGTATTTCTTTTTTGTATGTGTGTAGTAGAAGGTTGCCATCTGTACAATTGTTGCTAGTCTGTTGTAAAGCATTTGCATTTTGTAAGTGGTTTTCACTTCCAAAATATTTTTCTGGATATGCTCTATTTTTTCGAGTATGTCTTTGGCTGTACCATGTAGAAGATTGTTATTTAAATTGGCTAGTGCTAAAGCAGGACTTTTAGCATAGTACAGTTTATAGACTAGATTTTCTATAGTTGAATGATGTGTTAATATCATTTTGATATGATGGAAGGTGCTTTTGCAAATAGATCCTGAAATGCAGACTAATGAATGTCCTTGTAGTCCTGTGTATTTGCGCACTGGACAGGTATCCATATTTTGTGGCAGTTTCATTTTGATTTTGTCTTTGCCTTTCACATACTGATTGAGGAACTGGCGTAAAGATTTGAAAGATTTTTTGGCAATCTTACACATTGACGTGCATGGCCATTTGTATACTGGATGTTCTGGTTCAGTCGAAAGGAGAGGCGATACTGAGTTTTCTGGGGATATTTTTGTAAGCAGTATTTCTTGTTGCATTATGGTATTACTACGTTTTTCATAACCTTGTCCACTGCTATGTATGGCAATTGTGTTTGTTTGCTTTTGTTTGTATGCTTCTTCATTGAAATATGGTTCTGTGCTCGTGGTGTGACTCCATTCACCTCCACAGATATTTAAGAAGTTATTTTTGTTTACATTCTGTTTATTGAGAAGTCATTTTTGTAGTTTAGTAGTTAGTTTTGTTAGTGGTTTCATTCTGTTTAACACTAGAATAAATAACTTACTTTTCTATGGTAGGTTTTAAGGGCTGTGCATGATTTGTCTCCTGTTTTTATAAGATTCGGAAGGACTCTGTGGCAGAACATTTTTGCTAAAATACTTTTTTTGGTATGGTTACTTGCCACTATATCAAGATTTATAGGAGCAGTGTTAGCAGTAGTGGTAGCTGAATTCTTGTTAATCACTTTCTGTTTCGTTTTACATTTTGATAGAGGAGGCAAAGTTTCTGTACTGGAAGCTTGTTTTGTTTCGCTAAATGACTGTATTAGCTGTTTTGTTTGAACTTTTTGTACAAATTCTGCTAGAGATGGATGCTTATTTTGGACACTTTTATTTTCATTTGCTCTACTTCTGCGTTGCTTTCTACGGATTTGCTTTTTGGTAGGCTTTCTTTGGGGTCTGTTGAAAAAAAAAGAAGGTATGGGTTGGGCTGTTCTTCAATGTATGTGTGCTGTGTGCATGAGTGTCTGAGTATGATGGTAAGGATGTATGTGGTGATGTGTGATTGTGCATTGGGCAGCTACAACTAGTTGGGAAGGCTATTCTTCTATTTGTGTGTTACTATACTGCAGTTCAGATCACAGTAGAAAGTAAGCTAGTGGTGAGGAGAAGCACTAATACTAAATCTAATGGTATAGAATTAAAACAGTTCTTTGTTCTGTAATACTAACATTCTAGGGGCTGAGAAAAACGGGGATTTGTGTGCCATTCTGCCTGCTAATCCCTGTCTAACAAATGGGGATTTGTGGGCAGAATGGTGCACAAATCTCAGTTTTTCGGTGCTCAAAAGGTTTCTTCTGAGTTGTTGTTTGTACTTCAGATGCTGTTGCTTTTCAGGAGAGTGGTCTTCACTGCAATTGTAAAAGAAAGAAGTTAGTAATTTAGTGTGTTTATAGCACTGATGTTAATTTAGATGTTGATTTTTATGTTTTTGTAGTAGTATTCTTGTTTGATATCTGAACATAGTGTGTGCATGCAGTTTCCTCACGCCTGTTCCCCTCTTCAGTCCCTTGGGGAGGTGGTAGTGGTGGAGGGGTTGGGGGTGGTGCTGAGGCACTAGTAGCACCAGCTGGAGCAGCAAGCATAGATGCCATCAGGTCTGATGGGAAGCAGGAAGAGCAGCAAAATCAGGAAGATCAGCAGCCAAAATAGATAATGCTCTGTGAGATAGCCAGAAGCACAATGAGTATGAGCTCTGGGGTGTGGCCTTTTATAGGGGTGCAGGTGCACTGCGCTGTCCGCCGACAGATACAACACCCCAAAAAGGCTCAAAAAGTTCCGAAAAGTATGTAGAAAGTCAGGGTCATTGTCTGGGACATGTGCAATGGTGAATGTTTACTGTAAAATACTTTGGATTGTTTGAAAAAGTACTTTTAAAATGTTCGGGGACCCGGACAGTGTCCGCAATTCAGGACACACGCTCAGCGTGGGTGAGGTCACATGATGACGTCGCAAACACGTCCGCAAAGGGAACGGGTGTCCGCAGGACACCAAATGCGTAGGAACGGTCGTGCGCATGCGCGCGGGTGTTCTACGGACAGTGTTCGGGTCCTGAAACTAATTAAAAGTGCGACACAAGTGAGACGGACAGTTACGGACAGGCGCGATGTTCGTAGGACTTATGGGTGTGGTGCGCATATGTGTAGATGTTCTACAGTCAGTACGGACAGGTATACTGTCCTTAGGACACCCCCATTTCTGTTAATTACAGACATCCCGGACACCGCGCATGTTCTAAGAACAGTTTCATCTTGCCTGCGGACAGTACGGACAGGTATAGTGTCCTTAGGACACCCCCATTTTGGATAATTGCAGACATCCCGGACACCAAGTGTGTTCTAAGAACAGTTCCATCTTGTCTGCAGACAGTACGGACAGGCATAGTGTCCTTAGGACAGCCCCATTTTGGTTCTTTACGGACATCCCGGACACCCCGCGTGTTCTAAGAACAGTTTCATCTTGCCTGCAGACAGTACGGACAGGTATAGTGTCTTTAGGACACCCCCATTTTGGATAATTGCGGACATCCCAGACACCAAGTGTGTTCAAAGAACAGTTCCATCTTGCCTGCGGACAGTACAGACAGGCATAGTGTACTTAGGACACCCCCATTTTGGTTCATTATGGACATCCCAGACACCTGTGCTGTCCGCGGATATCTTAACTGCCTTTTTTTTTTAAATAAGACACAAAGGACTGAATTAAAACACACATAATTTATTTTTTATTACATACAAATATAAAATTTAGGAAAGAGAGGGGGAAGCAGAAACTGACACAAACACAGGGGAATTGGGGGTTTGGAGAGGATGGATGGGAGGAGATGAAGGGATGAAAGTCTCATCATAACGTTTTTCTTGGTGTTGAGGGTTTGGGGATAGTTGACTGGGACATGGAGAGGGGGAACAGGTACATGTGGGACAGTGATATTTAATTTTTTCCTTTTATGTGGTCCTCCACAAAATGTTTCAAAAGATTAAAATTTTCCATGAGCATGTCCATTTTTTGTTCCATGCGCTGCAGAGTATTTTCTAATGTCTCTTTTGGTGTATTATTTTCAATATTTGTATGGTCTGTTAAAAAGAAATATATATGTTAAGTGCACATAAAGTAATTATTATTTACTTGTTTATATAGAGAAGTGTCTACCATTAGTATCACTATCTTCAGACATTTCCTCACGTGGGAAATTTTCTTCAAGCCATTCCAAAGTACTGGACATTTCTGTGAAGAAAAAAAAATATGACTTTTAGTGTACCTAATACAGAAAGTTTAGAAGTATATAAGAAAAATGAAGTTTACTTAGTAGTTTCTGGTAAGTTGTGTTCCTACTGTTCTGTAGGTCTGCTGTTGCTCCTAGTTGTGCAGTTTTTGTGAGGTAATTATGTTGGAAGCATATCTTTTTTATTTTGGTATCTTCCATTTTAGTACATATGGTATTTAAATGGATGGTTGATGTGTTACATATATAGGTTCCACTTCTTATTTATTATTACATATAATGTGTTTATGTGCTGCTTTTTGAACTTGTGCAGTGTTTATATGGCATGATAGAACAATTTAAGATACCCCCTGAGTTTTTGGGTAGTGTTGATGTTGGCCGCACAGTCCGCGGACATCAAAATCATTAGGTGGGGGTTCAGTATGTTCTAACATCTATCAAATTCACACTATGAATATGTATATTCAGTAAAATAAAATTTGATAAAGGGAGGTTATGGTCAAGTTGCGCTATTAAAAACCTATGAAATTCAGTGAAAAAACTTTGTTAAAGGGACGTTATGGTTAAGTTGCGCTACTAAAAACGTATGAAATTCAGTAAAAAAACGTTGTTAAAGGGATGTTATGGTTCCAAGTAAAACCGAAAAACCCATGAAATTCAGCAACCATAACTCACGCCACCACGTGCACTGCTAAGACTAACACCCAGGACATCAAAGATGACATCACAAATGTTATTGATGACATCACTGATGACATCACATGTCTGGCTCCCACTTTTTTCCCTTACTGACATATCTAGGCCACATGGTTTTCTTCAGTAACAGTCAGGAACTAAAAATTCAAAAGGTACTATATTTGTAGACTTATCCTTCAAGTATGTTCTTATAGTAATTCCCTTAGGGTCCAATCACATCATATGAAACATATACATAGAGCAGCGGTATTCAAACTGTGGGGCGCGTCCCCCCAGGGGTCCGCGGGTGCATCCCTGGGGGGCACTGAGAGCTCAGCATGAAATATAAAAAATACAAAAATGATTTCTTTTTTTTGGAAGAAATGGGCAGGGGTGGCTCACATAGTCGGGATGAAGCATGAAACTGTCTCGGGCAACAATGAAAAAGTGGCCCGCAGTTGTAAATGAATATTCATTCATTACAACTCATTCATTACAACTGTGGCGGTACGGTAACAACGGTGCCGGTATGCTACCGGCACCGTTGCTACCGTACCGCCAGAGTAAGAGTTGTGCTGGCGGGTGCCTGACAGCCCGCCAGATCTGACCTGGCAGGCCGTGCGGCACCCGCAAACACAGCTCGTCACAGCTCGTCGGATGCACCGGCACCGTTAATAACGGTGCCGGTGCATCCAAGCTCCCCATTCCCATTGAGCCCTAGGGAATGGGGATCTACCGGTACTGGCACCCGCGAAAGGGCAATTATCAGGTCCGCCTAATTCGGCATGACTCGGTAATTGCCCATTCGCGGGTGCCGGACCCAGATGCAACTCCAGCAGCAGCCGTGCCGGTTTTACCGGCACAGCTACTGCCAGGGTTGTAATAAGGCCGACTGTTTCAATAGTACCAAAGGGGGTGCTTTGTGTTAAAATGTAAGTAAATTGTGATATATTCAGCAACAATGGTCAAAATTACTAACTGCATAGTTAAGTAACTCATCAAACTGGTCCACATTGGCCAAAATGGTGGCCCATTTTGACTGGCCCACACTAGCATTTTACATTTTTGGTACAGGCATTGCCCTATAGACCAGTCCGAGCCTGGCGGCTCATCCATAATGGCGAGGGGGCGCCCACCCAGTGGCTCTTCACCCATTATGGAGGAGCTAAGAAGCCAGCCCAGTGAAACAGTGAGCACTCCCGCAGCTGCTTTTTCCAGCTGATGGAGTGCTAATGGGCTGGCTGAACTGTCAAAGGGAAACAGTGTTTCCCTTTGACAATTCAGTTTAGTTCCCCAGCCGCACATGCTCACTGAGCCAGGCAAGTGCTGGGGCGTTTTGCTTCGCCAGCATTGCATAGCTCAGTGGAAATGCTGGCTGGGGCACTGCATGTCTGTATGTCCGAGGGGGAGGAGCTCCTGCGCTTCCTCGCACATACGGACAGAGCAGCCTGGAGCAGGGCGTTTCAGCACCCACATGCAGGCCAATGCAGAAGGTACGTTTATGTTCATTGTTTTTATTTAAACATGTGTAAAGATGCGTGTATGCTTATGTTATGTGTGAGTGTATGGTGATGGATGCTCGTGTGAATGATAGAGTGATTGCTGTATGAATTTGCAGCGCCTTGCATACACACATAATCAAGTTGATTGTGTGGGGCCCAGGGGACAGGGATGGTATCTTTTTACTGGGCATCTATCATAGATGTCCAGTAAAAAAATGTCATGCTTGCCCCCTGGGCCCCCCAGCACCAATTGCAAACTGTTTGGTTATTTACCCATTTTTTTTGTTAAAAGTATGCTCTACAGTGCAACATTTTAACCCATTATTTTAAAAAAATTCACAAGGGGAAACCCCCCCGAACCACACTTTATTGGTTCGGGCTCCCTCACTATGCTGGCTTGCTATGGCATTTTTGGGGGAAAAAGTGATGCCCCTCCACTTAAAAAAAATCACCAGCCGCCACTGGCCCTCAGACTGTGTTGGGAAGGGGATGGGGGGAACCCAGGGACTATGGTGGGAGCACAATGGGCGGGAACCATGGGATAGTGGTGGGAGCAGAGTGGGGAGAGCCCAGGGTGTGTGATGGGGTGGGGAGAGACCAGGGACTGGGTAGGAGTGGGATGAAGGCCCAGCGACTGTGATGGGAGCATGTGACAGCGCGCAATATATATTGTCCATTTGGCATCTCTGGGGGGTCCCGACCTGCCCAAATTTTGCTCAGGGGGGCAGCGGCCAAAAAAGTTTGAAGACCACTGACCTAGAGAAAGACACAGGCTTGAAAGACAGCAATCATTTCTGTGCATGAAGATAAACAGTAGGGTTATCAGCACTTTCTGATAATTCTGTTGTTTTTTTATTTTCTCTATATATGCTCATATTTGTATACATTGTACTCACACTACTTTCCTTAGGGTCCAGTCACATCATGTGATACATATACATAGGGGAAGTAGCAGCTTTGAAACAAAGCAATCATTTCTATGCATAAAGATAATCAGTTACGTTATGAACACTTTCTGGTACTACTGCTGCTTTTTTGCCTACTTCACTTTCCCTCTATATACTCATATTTGTATGTGTTGTTGTGTCTTTGTGTTTTGTATGTAATAATGAAATTATGTAGTAAGTTGGTTTTATTAGCTACTTATTACATGTTCCACAGCAAGCAAAACTCTAATAAGAAAGCATTCATTTATCATTTCACTATTTAACATGGTAAGATTATGAATATTGCACCTCCATCATGTATGCTGCACACAATGCTTATGTTTATAAATGAGTAGCTAGTATACTGGAAAGAACTTCATAATAGAATGCTATTTATATCAATACATTGCTGAATGCAATACGCAGCTCATAATATTAATTCCAATGATCCTTGACACTTTTTTGTCAACATTATAATAAGAATCCCTTGTACAGACTTTTCATGAAAAGTAAATGCACATGTGATGTCATCAGTGATGTCATCAATGACATTTGTGATGTCATCTTTGATGTCCTGGGTGTTAGTCTTAGCAGTGCACGGTGGTGGCGTGAGTTATGGTTGCTTAGTTTACCATAACTTGAGTATTTCAGGGATTTTTCGGTTTTACTTAGAACCATAACATCCCTTTAACAAAGTTTTTTTACTGAATTTCATAGGTTTTTAGTAGCGCAACTTAACCATACCATCCCTTTAACAAAGTTTTTTTCACTGAATATAATGGTGAAGTTGCTAAACCCATAGGAAGACCACTTTTATTCAGCGGCTTATAACTTCGCTCCCCCTGGAAGAATCATCACCAAACTTTGCGAACAAAATATATGCCCGGCTCTGAATTTCTTCGCCAAGTTGGGAGGGGTTTGGTGCAGGGGGGCGCCCCAACATTTTTGTTTTTCCATAGACTTAATGGGGAAAAACTTTGCGCACAGCTACAGGCCGAACGGCTTTACGGATTTTGACCAAATTTGGGGCAGGAGCGGGGGCTTGGATCAGAAGGCGTGCTTTTGTGTGTTTGGTGGAAATCGGAGCAGTGCTTTTGTTGCAATGAACTGAAATGTATGTCCCAAAAAATGTGTGATATCTGGGTCCGCTCCATTTCCCTGTTCGCTTCGCGGACCGAAGTCTCATTGAGCTGCGGTACGCCGTGATGTCAGCAAACATTGGACGCAGCCGGTGGTTGGCTGGAGGGAAGTGTGCCGTACATCAAAGGTTTTAGGAAACGCCGCCATGGTGTATCGGAGAATAGTGTTGTCGTGTGTGCGTCAAGGCTCTAAGCCATTGTGTGCATGGCTGGGCCTCTTGTACGTAGCAGTGGGCGCACTAAAATTAGTCATATCTGGCTCCGTTCCGGCATCCCATTGCCCTGTTCGCCACGCGGTCAAAATGTTGATTGCAGAGTATTGGGAGCAGGCCCAATGTTGTGAAGATTGTCATGTTTGGTTGGCATGCTTATAATGCTTTGTGATTGGAAGTGGGTAGCGGTGCCAAACACAGCAATATGTTTCTGCATTACGGTAAGTGGAACACATGTCCTTGCCTCCCTGCTTTATGGTGCGGCAGTTGGGTGGAAGTGCTGGTGCGTATGTTGTCTTTGTGATTTCTGGCACATGCCTACATGGTTGCCTGCATGGCTCTGTTATGTTGTGGTGAGTGTGGCCAAGGCCTAGACTGTTGGGTGCATGGCCGTAGGCCATAGGCCATGTACCCAACAGCCTAGGCCTTCATCACACTTACCACAGCATGATGCAGCGATGCAGTTGTCACTTTGCAGTTGTCACTCTGCATGCATTTGAAATTGGTGAGGAGCACACCATGGTTGTGGAGGACGTTGTTCACTTGGTAGAACAGCAGAAGTGAGCTGCTATGCGTACATTAGCATATGGTGTTCATCATTGCCCCTGTTGCACAATAGGGAGCCACATGTCACTATTTGCGTTTGCAATGGTTAGGCCCTTATAAGACCCTTGCTTGAGAAAGTGTTTGACCACATTGCCACATGAAAGGAAGTCATCAGCATCAGAAAGTTGCAATATGGACAATGTACACAGCCACTCACATACCATTCAGCACAGGCAACACAACGGCATGGAGCCATGCATGTAAAGATGTGCCCAGGGGGAAAGTTGGCAGGCGCTATTGCAGATGGGGAGTGCATTAAACATGACATGAGAAGTAAAACATGGGTTGTACTGGGGTGTGCTGTGTGTGGTGAGGCCCTAGCGGTCAGTGATGGTAGAGCAATGGCAGAAGGGGAGTACAATGAAGACCACATGAAACTTGAAACGTACACTGAAGTACGGTGTGTTGTGTGTGCTATGCCCGTAGCCCCTTCGATGAATGGGTGGCCATCTTGCACCGCCAAATATGTGCCCTGGGGTGAAGTAGGTTTCACATTGTTGCCTTCGGTGTGCGGCTTGTGATCATTGCATAAAATGTTGCTTTCATGGTTGTGGGGATTGGTTGCAATTCTTACACTGTGTAGCACATGCCTGATGGAGTGATGACTCCTCCAGTGTGTCCTGTGGGTGCAGTGGTGAAGTAGTGGATGCTTAGAAGTGGCTAGGGGTGTCCTGCATGTAGCTGGCCACTTGTTCACCCGCATGACTCTGTTATGTTGTGCTGGCTGTGGCCAAGGCCTGCACTGTTGGAAGTATGGCACAGAAGAGCCTAGGCCTGCACCATAGCACGCCACCATAACGCAGACATGCATTTCTAAGTATGCATGTCTCTGATGGTGGTGACATTCAAAAAATGGTTCTGCAGGGCCTTGTAGATGTGGTAGAACAGCACAAGTGATCTGATATGCGTCCAGTACCATGTGGTGTACATTATTCCACCACCTTGGATATTAGGGAGGCACATGGCGCTGTTTGCGTTTGGCATGAGTTGCCCTTTGCACCACCCATCCTATGGTACATTTGTGGATTGTGGTATGTGGCAAATGTTCCCCTTCATGAGGCCATTATGTTGTGCTGGGTGTGGGTAAGGCCTAAACTATTGGGTACATGGCCAAAGGCCATAGGCAGTTGGCCATGCACCCAAGAGCCTATCCCTTGACGACAGCCAGCACACCATACTGCAGCCACGCAGAGTTGGCTCTGCATCTCTCAGAGGATAGTGACCTTTGAATATTGGGTGCGGAGAGCATTTTACACTTGAAAAAACCAAAGTGAGGTGCTATGCGTTGACGAGCACATGGTGTAGGTCATTGCACGTGTTGCACATTAGGGAGCCATATGTTAGCATTTCGGTTTGCCATGGGATGGCCTTTACAAGACCCTTCCATCAGGAAGTGTTTTAATATATTGCGCTTTGAAATGAAGTCATCAGCATCAGAAAGTTGCAATATGGACAATGTACAGAGTCACGCACATACCGGTCAGCACAGCCAACCCAATGTCATGGAGCAATGCATGCAAAGATGTGGCCAGGGTGAAAGGTGGGAGGCGCAATTGCAAATGGGGAATGCATTACACATGACATGAGGAGTACAACGTGGCATGCACTAGGATGTGCTGTGTGTGGCGAGGGCCTAGCATCTTGGATGCATGGCTGGAAGCCTTACATCAACAGCTGTGTGGTTTGCTTGCAACTACTCCTCAGATTGTTGCGTTTTGTGTGTGGTTTGTGAGTTGTACATACATTGTTGATTGCATGGGTGTGTTCATTGTTCGCACATGGTACATTTTCCAGTGCATGGCAGGAGCTTATGGAGTGAACAGTTCTGTATTGTGTCCACTGCATGCTGTGGTCAGAAAGTGTGTGTGTACCAGTGGATAGGGTTCAACTGCATAGTGTATGTGCTTGAGTAGTGTGCATTGCGCAGATTACTAACTACTGAACTGCACTTTGAAATATGTTATCATTGGAGTTGGTGGAGTGCTGGGAGGAAAAAAACAATGGACCTGCAGTTTGCGGTGCTGCGTGCTGCTCTGGGTGAATGTGGACGCTGAAAGCGTGGATCGGTTTGGAGACCTGTTACCTGGAGGTGCTTTCACATGACACAAGACCTGTACTATAAGTGTGTAAAGGTACATCTGCAGTGCAGTGCAGAAATTATAGTGTTCGATGCGGAGGTCTTGGATGTGAATGCTACATGCGTGTGTGACTATTGAATACTACCTAATGCGGGAGTGTTGCATATACAATAGTGGAAACGGAATAAGGAGTGCCAGTGCTTTACAATCTGCCCTTCTGAGCATTGTGCCTTTGCAAATGGAACTGTAGGGGTTATCCAATCAGTTGTCGAGGTTGTGGTTCGTAGGAAGGGGTGATGATATATTTCCTCCAATCTCGATGCAGTGAGTTTGACAGAGATGGACAGACGCAGAGTGCTCATCGTAGGTGATACCTTTGTGCAAGATCTGCACAGGTATGCTGTGGAAAGAGGCTTTGATACTAACTTTCAGTTGGAAGGAATTGAGGCTTTTTGGGGTGCAGTGTATGAGTGGGGTTTCAGTGCCATGGTTCTCCTTTGTACATGTGTGGCCTCTGTTGGCAGTGTGGATGTTTTAGTCGTGCATTATGGAGCACTACATTTGGGGTACATGTCGTGCTCACGTTTCGTTTTCTCCGTCACCTAAAGAAGTTGACAGCAGTGATGCAGATTTTTCCCACTGTCAAGGTGATTTTCTCCTCCATACCACCAATAGGTGCATGGGTGTAATTTGCCCACAGCCAGAGGTCGGGAGGTGTTTCATAAACAGAAGCATGTGTGACTTTATATGCAGTGCGGGAATGTTCTGCACCGACTATGACAGCATTAACAAGCAAGATTTGCAGTGGTTCCAAGGAAATGCCATTTCTTTTACCTCCATTGGGAATGCTGTTTTGTTTGCCACTCTGCACGCAGTGTTGCAGACAATCCTGTAGAACTATAGGAGAAGCATTGACATTCAGCCGTACAAATGTGAGGTGGAGAAGCAAACAGAAACTCATCGAAAGAGATAAAAAAAATTGTATGCAAACACGTACATAACAAAAACAGGACAACAAAAAAAACTTTTGTTTTCTGAGACAGTACTACAGACCGAAACCCCTACCCTGTTTTACATTTACTCCCGCCAACCACTCTTCCCCACCCCCTCCCTCCCTAGCACAAAAACTCTATTTTTACTCTTCCACGTGCCACATCCAGCCATTTTCTGGATGGAAGCCATGGAAAAGAGATTGTGGAGCGAAAGACACTGATCTATAAGGTTGATGGGTCTGGTGTGTACGCAAACACTGTGCCAGAAGGTCTCTTTGCACAAAGAAGTGCAGAAGGCTATGGTGTAAGTGTGCAAGGTAAGGGGCAGGCATCCTGGGTGCATGCATGAACTGTATGTATTTATTTGCAGTTAGTAACATGAAAAGTTGTGCTGCGTGTGCGCAATACTTGTTAAAAAGTGTGCAGTAAGTGGGGTACATGAGAAAACAAAAAACAACTTTGCAGTGTACACAGTAAGTGGCAGGCATCCTACTGTTGTGCATGCATTGTGTGTATGGTATCATATGATGTGCAATTTTATGCTATGGTATGGCATTCATAATGCGCCTACACACACCTCTCGCAAACAAGGCATGGGATGGGAAACAGAGGGGAGACAGAGACAACCACCTACTAGACCAGGTGTGACTTAGATCGTCCAAGTGCATGGCTGGAGGGAGGGGAAGGTACAGTATATGGAAAAAAGAACCAATGTCAATAAGTAAAAATAAGGGCCAATTGTGCCAAGTGCACGGATAAGTGCACACAACAGGTGGTGGATGCAATGATAGGCATACAGAAAACAGTCCTCAAGTGCAGGTTTTGCTAGAAAGTCAGTGCAGGGGTTCACCTGGCGGGGGAGGTGACATGGGCTCGACATCACAGAGTCGTCAGGTAAGTAGTGCAGAATCAGTTTACATAAGGCAGTTAGCCGGGGAGAGGAGCAAAAACAACAGACGCTAAGAGAAAGGCTTTGAAGTGCTTCCGGAACTGGCGATGGTTCACCTCAAGTGTCAGGGAGCCAGGGAGGCTGTTGCAGAGGGAGACCGCAGGCGAAAAAGCACAACTACCACCAACATTTATTTTGCAGAAGCGCCTGACCCTGAGGGAGTTGGAGGCGGATGAGGGAAGAGCTTGTGCACGCAAATATATAGGGAGTTACAGTTGAAGGTATTGAGGTCCCAGGGGCTAGAAGGCTTTCCGCATAATGCAGAGTCTTCTCACTTTAGTCCTTGCAGCCACTGGGAGCTGTTGGGGACATTTCAGTGCAGGGGAGATACCATCCCAAGTCGCGCACTCCTCTTCTGGATGTGTGCCAGAGGGCAGAGAGTAGAAGGGGGCAGATTTAAAAAGAGCCTGTTGCAATAGTGCAGCGTAGACAGAAGTACAGCTGTGCAGACAGTGATCTTTTGGAAAGTTGCTTTCGCTTGGTACCATACATTCAATGCTGCTATTGGTGGCATTTTTTTTACGATTTATGTAGGAGGTGTGTTAGTGGGCAAATATTTCGTAGCAGTGGCGGAAGGAAAGCAGAGAGTTCCTGTTTCGATATTGCACTGTATGATATTGCTAAATGAGAACGTTTCAAGCACATATCACTGAAGAGCCACTTCATGGTAGGGGATGTGGAAAAAAAACAGTATGCTTTAAAGAACGTAATGGCCGCTTAGTGGCAGATACCGTGCGTAGAGGCACTTATAACATAGTCATATACATAGTGCAGAAAAGGTTTCCGTACCTCCATTTTGTGGAGATGGGTGCGCAAGTGGATGAATGTGGAATCTGTTACTGAACTTTCTACTGGACGTGCTGTCCAGTGACAGCACACTAGCAGGCTGAATTTGTAACGGTACCTATGAAGTTTTGTGCAGAACTGACAGTGTTAGATGGTAACGTCTTGGATAGCATTGGTAGAATCGTATGTGCCCATTTATCCGTACCCAATGAGGTTGTGCTGGACTAAAGGTAGTGGAAAGGGAAGAAGGACTGCTGCTGCTTTACTGGGGTGCGGCCCTCGCGGTACTTTGGGCACTGCACATGCCACAATCTGCACTTTTTACCTTGCTGCCCAATGGACATGGGACTTTCAGGATTATCCAATCAGGTACTGTGGGTGTGTTTCACAGGAAGGGGCGGTCAAACTGCTGTACATTACACTCTGCATAGTGAGGCTGGCTGACATGGCGAAATGCATTGTGTTGCCTATAGGTAATGCCTTTCTACCAGATCTCCACAAGTATGCTCTGGAAAGAAACTTTGATGACAATTTCAGGTTGGAACGGTGTCTAGGAGTGCAGTTTCGCCGACATGCATGCACTTTGCAAAGACCTGGCCACTTTTGCTAGAGCCGATGTTATTGTCATCCTAGTGGTGGCATGCATATGGGTTACGTGTCTTGTTTAGGCATGTTCCGTCGACTGAAGAGGTTGTTAAATCTAGTGAAGAGGCTTTTTTCCACTGCCAAGGTGCATTTCTCATCCATACACCACAAAGATTATGGCACATTGGTCCTGGAAGTTGTTTCGAGCCAAAGGCAGGAAGGTGTCTCATCAACAGAATCATGTATATTTTTTTGTCAGCTGCTGGGATGTTCTTCTGCAACAATGACCTCATTAGTTGTGGAAATGTGGAATTGTTCCAAGCAAATGACATTTCTTTGTCGCCCATTGGTAATGCTGTTTTGTTTGCCCGTCTACAAGATGTGGTGATGATTTTACTGTAACAATGTTCGCACAAGAAAACACAAAATCAAATAAAATGTGAAAAAAGATGGTTCTCTAGAAGCATCTTAAAAAAAATGCTCTTTTCAGAGTTGCCAATTACAATGAACTCCCCCTACTGCAAGTTATTCCCCCACGCAGGGGCAGCACGAAAGCCACATCCAGGGATTTTCAGGATGGCAGCCATGGAAGTGGGACTGTGGAGCCACAGGGATTGCGCAACGTCTCTGGCCGTGGTGTGTACGCAGAGGACTGTTGTACTGAACTGATACTGTTCCATGGAGAGCTTGTCAATGTCATTGGTGGAAGCGTGTGGAACTTTTTAATAGTACGCAATGTCGGCGTGCTACAAAGAAGAAACTGGAAAGTGAAGAAGGAATGTTTCTGCTTTATTGGGACAGGGCCCTCGCCGTCCTTGGGGAAACGCACGTGTGCATACTCCCCTTTGCCGCTAGCTACCCATGAGATTGGGACAATGGGGAATATCGCAGCTGTGGGTGTGGGTCACAGCAAGGCCCGTTCATAATTTTCTCCATTACTGTGCGTACCCAGCCGGACTGACATGGTTGCTATTAGTTGCAGACGCACTGTAGCACAGCAGATTTGGTGCACCATTACTTACAGGGCAAAACTATGTGGCCTGCTGCTCTGTTCTGAAAAGCTCCAAACAGATTGCACAGCACCTCTGGGGTGTGCCCTTTCGTAGGGATGCTGTGTACAACTTTCAACCGGAAAGCAGGCCTACATTGTTCCTAAACCTACATACATGTGCAATGGCAAATTTTGGTGTGTTTGTAAGCGTGTACTTTCCGAAAAAGACTCTTTACATTGCTCAACCCTGCACTTGGCTGGTGTTCGAGGATCCAGCTTCTTTCCCCGAAATAAGGGCCCACGCGCAGCGTGGGTGTGGTCGCATGATGACATCACCACTGTTCTCCTTTAGGACGGCTGTCCGCTGGATGCATGTTCGGTGGAATGCGTTGTGCGTATTTGCATGGGTGTCCTATGCACACCGTTGCCTCTCCTCTACTCACTAAAAGTGTGCCACACGCGTGCCGACCATTTTGGGAGATGCTGCCTATTTATAGGGTACAGCAGGTGGGATGGTTATCTGTATAGCTACCTGCAGGGTATGGGTGGACGCCCGACCTAATTAATGTTCCTTTGCATATGCTGCAAAGTGGCGATGTTACCAGGACATAGAGGAACAGATACATATGCATGTACTTGCACTACGCACAAACGTCCGCTCCCACGCGCATTGATAGGTGGTGGACAACATGCAGAGATGCGGAGCCTGCTGTTGGTGCACGGATGCCTCCATTGTCATTTTGGATAGGCCGGACAGCTGCGGTGTCCGTAGGACACCTACCTTCTCCTTGCTTGTGGTTATTGCAACGAGGACTGTGTGCCGCTGAATCAGAACCCCATTTCAGGTAAAAAAGAATACCACACAAACACTCAGAAACATTCTCATTATTACCGTTTACTTATACACATGCATACACCCCATTTGGAAAGGGGAAGGGTAGCAGACGTGGATACTTGTTGTGGGGAAATGGGGATTCGCACAACTTGGTTGTGAGGGGAGGAATTGATTGTTGTATTACCGTAACGTCTCCCATGAAACGGTTTTTGAGGGAATGGCAGGCTCCAACATGGGGAAGGAGTACACGTGCAGGTGTGCCAGTGCTGTTTCATTTTGTCCAAAATATATCCTTGTATGCAACATTTAAAGTGGCACAATTGTTCACCAATTTCTCCACTTTGACTTCCATGCAGTCCATTTCCCTATGCACAGAGTTTCTTTCCTTTCCTATGCCCGTATGCTGCTGTGGAAGGATTGCCACTTGTACTGCCTTGCTTTCCTTTCCAATATGTTCTCTTACCAAAAAGAGAATGTGTTTGGTGTACATGCAGCAACATATATTACATAATTTACAGTTCACAGCACTGTGCGTACCAATGGGGTTAATATAGAAAGTCATTGCGTCATGAGGGAAATATTCATCCTGCCACTCTAAGGTGCTTGCCATTGCTGCATTACAAAAAGACACGTTCTGCTTCTGTACTATTGCATACTGCAGCACCTGTGCAATTATTAGACAACGTTTGGGTTGTTACTACATTGTAGTGACGTTCAGGTCTTAGCACTTTCCAGTCGTTACTCTGGCCGTTCGTTCTTTGTACCCCTTTACAGTAGCAGTGCAGTAAGATTGGTAAAGGCAGACGTCACTTTTGTTGTTGATGCATTCTGTTATGGTGCACTCCCTATGCATTTCTCCTGTTTGCTTTATAAGTAGACAATTTGCAAACCTACTCTATTTTCCCTGGCAATTCTTGCACATGGTGCTGTTTGTCTATGTTCTTTGTTTTGGTGATTGGTACCACCATGTAAGAGAGCACCTGCCTTCCTCAGCAGGTTGGATGCCACACGATCTCTGCAAACAGATGCATAGTCTGCGACATCTGTCCACATTAACATGGTGCCAGCAGTTGCACTATGTTGCACAGTTCTTCTTAACAAACGAAGGGTATCCTGCTAAAAACCAATGAAATCCACTGACAAAAAACCTTGTTAAAAGGGACGTTATCGTTAAGTTGCACTAGTAAAAACCTATGCAATTCAATGGACAAACGTTGTTACAGAGATGTTATGGTTACAGGAAATTCACCAGTTATGGTAAGCTAAGCAACCATAGCTCGCGCTACCCCTGTGCACTACAAGGACTAACACCCACACATGGTGACTGAGCAAGACCTAGATCAATACAGAGCTTATTTTCACCATAAGTCAGTAATTATATGAAAACATATTTGCATATCCACATTTGAGGTAGGGATGTCAGATTGATCAGCAGGTACATTCTCGGTGGGGTGGTGGGGTGTTCCTTTTTTTATTAGGAGGTGAAGCCTGGTCTTACATAATTCCACTGAATGAATTGCTTTGACAGCAGGTGAGAGAGCATTCCGGTGGCGAGGGGCCAGGAAAGGAAAGGGACAGAAGCAGAAGGCAGCGTGGGTAGTAAAGAGAGGTTGTTTAGAGTTATAGACCAAAGATCCTGAGCAGGAAAGTAGAGGGAGATGTAATCAGCAAGGGAGCTGAATGCTAGGCCATGGAATGATTTGAAGAAGTAGACAATTGCGGAGGAATCCTTTTACATCAAAAGCCAACCAATGTAGGGGTTGTATGCTGAAGCGGGAGAAGTTCCAGGGAGGTTTTGGAGGGAGGCAGTGGCAAATCCAAGTGCTTTGTGGAGGGGAGATAAAGGGGTGGCCCAAGAGCAAGCTGTGGCAGTTGTCAATTCTACTGAGAACCAGGGTGGAGATTTGCGTTTTTTCAAAGAGTTGGAGGTAGGGGCTGTTACTAATATTTAGAAGGTTTATCCTGGCCACTGTGGTGTGTGGGGGACGATGATAAAGGGATTTTGCTTTTGCTAGCTGACCTCGAGGTACCCACGGTTGCAAACCTTGGGTTTTGGAGTGAGGAGGCCATAAGGAAATATGATAGGAGATGGGGCAGTGGGATTGGCATTAGATACCAGGAGTAAGATACCATTGTATGTCAAATTTCAGAGCTGTAGCTTGCGATGCACTCTGAAATGTGATCAGTGAAGGAAGGAAAGGAGAAGAAGAACTTGGTGTCACCAGCAAAAAGGGGATCAGAGAAGTCATACGATGAGATGAATTTAGGTATGGATGTTGCCTGGGATATTCCCACATTGATAGCTGATCCCTCAAAGCAGATGCATTGAATCACTATGGACACGGCTCGTTCCTTTAACAACATGGAGCTTAGGGCCTGTAACAGTTGGTTTGCAGAAAATCAATCTGCAAACCCAACTTTTGTTGGATAATAACAATGTTTCTACCATAGATTACTTCCTCATTTCGGCTAAGTACTGGGCAAGGGCCAGCAACATTAGAATACATGAAAGAGCTGAAAGCGATCATGAACCTTTCAGTGCCTTAATTCAATTTGGTAAGCCTACTAATTTATTACGAGGACAACTTGAGGAGGTAGAAGCCATAGCCCTCACTAGTCAGGCACGGAAATCAGTTAAATGGATTCGACTGATTGAGCAAGATTTAAAGTCCCCTTATATAATGCAATCCTGGAAAATCTTGCAAACATCAGTACAGATAGTATCTCTGATTGGGAGATATTGACTGATTTTAATAGAACAGTAGAGGATTTGATTCACTTTTTAACTTGCCTGGCCTCTAGAGTAAAAAAATGTGCAACAATGAAATAAACTGGTGTGATCGAGCATGTAGAGACGCAAATAGTAAGATAATAGTATGCTTAAAGGCTCCTGGTGTTGTGGATATGCCACAACTCTGTATAGATCTGATTATAGTAGCAAAGAAAAATAAAAATGTTGTTACCCAAAGATGGGAGACATTGCTACAGGCCTATGAAGAAGGGTACTTCATTTCCGACTGGAAATTGATTATGGTTATACAACTGAAAGGGGAATCTAGCTTGAAATGCTGTATCACGGCTGAAGTTTAGCAAGAGCACTTTGCAAATCTATTTGGTAAATCTGGAGTGATTAATGTCCAGAAAGACACATCAAATTCTCACTTCAACCCTAACCTTAGAGATCAGATCCTTTTATTTAACATAGGGGAAGTTCAGAGGGCTATTGTAAGCCATAAGATTGAGAAAGCGCCTGGGCCGGACGGGATACCACTTGACCTTTATAAAGAAGAGCCAATGGTCTGGGGTCCAATACTGTGTAAAATCTTCAATGCAATTTCTACAGTCCCGATCTCGTGGAGAAATACAGTATTTGTGGCAATATATAACAAAGGTGGCAGGGACTCCCCAGTTCATTACCGGCCTATCTCCCTCTTAAATAGTGTAGGGAGAATGTATGCCATGGCCGTTTTGTTCCACCCTCAATCCTGGGCCAAAGAAAAAGATATCACAAGTGGCCTACAGGCAGTGTTCCAAAAACATAAGACTACTGTCGACCAAAGTTTCTGGCAGTTCCTGCTAATCCAGAAGTACACCGTATTGTTGAAAATGAAACTGTATGCTGTATTTGTGGATCTCAGGACAGCATTCAACGTTATCTCGAGGGAAACCCTGTGGTGGATTATGAGGGAAAGGAGATCCCCTTCTAAACTGATTTCCACTATTCGGCTGCTGTATACTGACAATGTTTGCTTCTGACTAGCAGGAGAAGTAACTTAACTACACCATTTAAAGTGGCAAAGGGGGTGAGACAAGGCTGTGTCCTTGCCCCCCTACTCTTCAATACCCATATTGAAGAGATAATTAAGACACTAACATAGAGATGTATGGACTGCCCTAAAATGGGTTAGGATTTTTATCCCGCTTTATTTTATGCCGATGATGCAGTGATATTATCTACCTCACCACAAGGATTAAAGACAACATTGGACATATTTTTAAATAAATGCAAGAACCTCAGATCACAATTGAATACTGACAAAACAAAGATAGTAGTGTTCAAGCCGCAGTTCTCAAAGCCTAATAAATTGGATGTCTATGCAAGAGAATGTAAATTAGAACATACAATGTTCTATGATTACTTCTGAATTAGATTCCATGACAACTGTGGACGGTCTTCACAAATTGTTGAAGCCTGTTCTAATCTGGGAAAGTATAGTGAGAGACTACCAACTCCTTTTTCTCTAAAACATGAGAGAGGGGTAATTTGGCCAGCTTTGGACAATACCAGCTTCAACTTTTGGTACAGAAATCTGGGGCTCTGGTACTATGCGAGCGCTTGCCATATTACACCTGGAACTGGATGTCAGCCTGTTAGGACATATACTTGTTGTAAAACCAGTATATTATTGGCTTAGGCTGTGGAGTTCGGATAGCCTTTTGGAAATACAGAGAAACATTAAAACATCTTTTGAGCTTAGAGATGGGTTAATCTATCCAATGGGTAGTACATGTCAAGCAGCAATTAATAGGGCTGAATGAAGCTGCACTATGGGAGTTTCTGATAAGACAGATACATCCACTTTGCCCAGGATTAAGAGAGCAATAAAAATGAGAGATAAAGAGCTGCTGCTGGAAACGGCAAGATACTTCAATTTGGGACCAGCCTACATTGAGAGAAAGCTAGATTTTGGCTTTGAATGTTATCTTGACTATATACAACCGCCATATGAGAAATCTTTGTATACTCGTTTTAGGGTGGGTACGCTTCATTTAGCGTCCTTTACTAACACTCGGGTACAAGGTGGTCTAGACATATGCCCTCTATGTGACTCAGGTATGGAAACTGTAAGTCACTTTTTGTCCATCTGTATTAAACTGAAAACCCTGATAATTCGATATTTAAGACCACTTCTCAGGGCAGCCAGTTTATGATCTACTATTGGAGCGATATGATATTTGACTGGTTAATTGTCACCAGTCTACTGGAAGGACTCGTGTGGATATCCCACTAAATTTCTTCTTATTTACTTTGTATAGAAGTTGTCTTTTTGTATTTGATTTCTTCAATAATTCTTGAGAAAATGTTGATAATTCCGATGAATTTATGGTAAAAATATTTTTATTCAATCATTTGTATTTTTGTGAGGCCTTTAGCAAACATTATACTGTTCAATGCATTTCGGTCAATAATAGACCTTCATCAGGAACTGTTAATAGTAAAGAAAAGAATAATTAACTAAAGTTTTTGTGTAATTTTGCATTAACAAAGAGATAATCATGTATTCTAAATTGTAACTATACACATTGTGAAAAAAGTACCTGTGTAAAACGTTGCTTCAAATCTTTGGCCTGATTTACTATTTTTCCTTATTGGTAATTCCAATTTCTCTTCACTCAAGCACGTTTGTTTATGTTAGCCGTTGCATGTCTTTTAATGTCACTTCTTTGACTTCCTGGTAATATAAATAGTAACCAAAATATATTCAAACTCTAACAAATAACATATATGAATTATTCTGTTGGTTAAAGTTCACCCTCCCCACAGGGGGAGTCTTACCTGTTGTGTAGACCAAGGTAATAGCATCCGGGCACCTTGCTCGCGTGAAAACGCGTTGCTGGTTGTCCCGTTTGCTTTTATGTTGAAAAAATGGCGCCGGCACACAACGCTGTGACGTCATCAACGTGATGACGTCATCGCGCGCCGGCGGCCATTTTGAATTAGTCAAAAATCGTTGTTGGATGATTGTAAATAGTTATATTCATGTGTAAAGCTCTTTAAATAAAGCCTTCTCATTGCTAAACTCTAAGGGAACCTCCTAAGATCCAACATACTTGATAATTCAATATAAAAATAAACATAAATTAAAGACATGATCTAGTAGCTATATAAACTATGGTTGCTCCATTTAAAGTAATACACGTGTTTCCAAAGTTATTAGAGCACGACAATATACATTTGATCTTTTTCAATGTGAACTGCTACTGATATAAATGAGTTGCTTGCTTATTAGAGCTCTATTACCATGTAATCCAGTCTTCTACACACATTATTGAACATATTATAGTTAACAACATACTTACGTTCTAAAATGCAAGGTATAATTTCAACTTTATAATTGCCTTTAAAGAAAACATGCAAAATTACATTCCTCGTTGAGACCATCCGGTTGCATGGAGTTGAGTTTTTCAATCCAGAGAGTTTCTTTCTGGTTTAAAAGTCTGTTAATATCCACTCTCTGTCCTTGATAAACTTCTAGTACATCCAAAATTTGAAATTTCAATTGTGCTATCTGGTGTTGAGCTTCTTTGAAATGTCTCGCTACTGGGGATTTGGTGTTGCCTGTGCGAATGTTAGAACGATGTTCATTCCATCTAATTTTCGCTTTACGAGCAGTCTGTCCCACATAAAATTTGCCACACGGGCACTTGATACTATATATGACGTTCATGGTGTCACATGTTGCAAATTTTTTCAAGTAAATTTTGTGTCCTGTTTTTGGGTGGAATACAACATCCCCCTTCTGGTCCATATTACAATTTGAACAATTTAAACATGGATAAGTTCCCTTCTTTGTTGTTCTCTGTTTTTGTACTTGAGAGTCACTGCGTATAAGCATATCCTTAATGTTCTTACTTCTAGTATAAGCAAACATTGGTGGAGTGGTGTACAGATATCCCAATGTTCTGTCTTCTGATAAGAAATGCCAATGTTTCAGGACAGTTTTCTTGACTTTGTTGCTTTCTACAGAGTATTTAGTAACATAGATAAGCGGAGTTTCTTTGGTTGTTGGTGTTTTTTCAAGGATCTCTTGTCTGTTGATTGTGGTCACTTTAGAGATGGATTTGTTAATCTCTTGTGTTGAATACCCTCTTTGTGCAAATCTCGTTGCCATCTCTTTGATTTGTTTTTCGCATTCTACTTCATCTTGCACTATCTTCTTAACTCTTAGCATTTGACTGTAGGGGAGACTGGTAAGAGTGTTCTGAGGGTGAAAACTTAAACGATGTAATAAGTTGTTGCGATCACTGGATTTACGATACAAAGTAGTGACAAGCTTAGAATCTTGATTTGACACAGTAACGTCCAAAAAACTCACTTCCTTTGTGCTGTGAGTTGTTGTAAATTGTATACGTGTATCAATGGTGTTGAGAAATCCTGTGAATTGTATGAACTGTTCTTCACTTCCCTGCCAGATTCCGAATACATCATCGATGTATCTTCCCCAGTATTGAAGATGTTGTTTCCAAGTATCATGATTTAATATATGTTCTGTTTCAAATTTGTACATGAAGCTATTAGCATAGCTTGGCGCCATTGTGGCTCCCATGGAGGTGCCGCTTGTTTGCAGATAATATTGATCACGATATCTGAAGTATGAATTTTGTGAGATGAAATCCAGAAGGATCATTAAAAATTCTTTTGATGCTTCTACCCCTCTGGTGTTTATTAAGAGCCATTCCACTGCTTCTTGTCCTTGGTTATGTGGAATTGAGGTATATAAGCTACGTACATCTGCAGTAAATAAGATGGTATTGTCGTTCGTAGATATGTTGGTTAGAATATTCAGAAAATGAGTAGTATCTTTGATATAAGTATTCGTTTTTTGTATTATCGGTTGTAAAAAATAATCCAAGTATGTTCCTAGTGGTTGTAGAATACTGTTGGTGGCTGATACGATTGGTCTACCTGGTGGTTTTATTAGTGTTTTGTGAATCTTGGGGATAGTGTAAAACACTGGTGTTCTTGGACTTGTAATGGTTAAGAAACGTCTGTTTTTTTCTGTAATCCATTTGTTGCTCTCCGCTAGATCTAATATGTATTCCAAGTTCTGTTGAATCTCATCAATTGGATCTTTATCTATAGGTTGGTATACTGACCTATCCATAAGTTGTTGCATACATTCCTGATGATAATCTTCTGTGTCTTGGATTACCATCGCTCCTCCTTTGTCTGCAGGTTTAAATGTTATGTTTTTGTTTGAAAATAATCTGCGAATGGTACTCAAGTCTTGTTTGCTGAAGTTGCCATATCGTGGTGGTTTATATGAAAGCTTCTTCAAATCAGTGGTAACCATTCTTTGAAACAGATCGATTATAGGATAATTAACAGGAGGTATGAAAGTGCTCTTGGGTTTGAATTCTTTGTACTCAATTTCTGGTATTGACTGTTCTATGTTATCTTCTTCAATTGTTGCAAAAAATGCTTTTAGTCTAAGCTTTCTTGAAAATTTGAAAAGTTCTATTTTCTTTTCAAAAAGAGTAGAATGATATGTTGGGACAAAGTTAAGTCCTTTCTGTAGTAGAGTATTTTCTTGTTTAGACAAATGATATTTGGACAAATTGACTACTAGGTTTTCCTGGGATTCAGTCGTGTATGTGGACGCTGTCGATTTCTGTCTGCGTCCCCTCCTTGTCCTTTTCCGCGTTGGTGTCTGTCTAAAAAAGTACCTCTAAAGTTAATACCCCTTCCTGTTGGAACAGGACACAAAATTTACTTGAAAAAATTTGCAACATGTGACACCATGAACGTCATATATAGTATCAAGTGCCCGTGTGGCAAATTTTATGTGGGACAGACTGCTCGTAAAGCGAAAATTAGATTGAATGAACATCATTCTAACATTCGCACAGGCAACACCAAATCCCCAGTAGCGAGACATTTCAAAGAAGCTCAACACCAGATAGCACAATTGAAATTTCAAATTTTGGATGTACTAGAAGTTTATCAAGGACAGAGAGTGGATATTAACAGACTTTTAAACCAGAAAGAAACTCTCTGGATTGAAAAACTCAACTCCATGCAACCGGATGGTCTCAACGAGGAATGTAATTTTGCATGTTTTCTTTAAAGGCAATTATAAAGTTGAAATTATACCTTGCATTTTAGAACGGAAGTATGTTGTTAACTATAATATGTTCAATAATGTGTGTAGAAGACTGGATTACATGGTCATAGAGCTCTAATAAGCAAGCAACTCATTTATATCAGTAGCAGTTCACATTGAAAAAGATCAAATGTATATTGTCGTGCTCTAATAACTTTGGAAACACGTGTATTACTTTAAATGGAGCAACCATAGTTTATATAGCTACTAGATCATGTCTTTAATTTATGTTTATTTTTATATTGAATTATCAAGTATGTTGGATCTACGGAGGTTCCCTTAGAGTTTAGCAATGAGAAGGCTTTATTTAAAGAGCTTTACACATGAATATAACTATTTACAATCATCCAACAACGATTTTTGACTAATTCAAAATGGCCGCCGGCGCGCGATGACGTCATCACGTTGATGACGTCACAGCGTTGTGTGCCGGCGCCATTTTTTCAACATAAAAGCAAACGGGACAACCAGCAACGCGTTTTCACGCGAGCAAGGTGCCCGGATGCTATTACCTTGGTCTACACAACAGGTAAGACTCCCCCTGTGGGGAGGGTGAACTTTAACCAACAGAATAATTCATATATGTTATTTGTTAGAGTTTGAATATATTTTGGTTACTATTTATATTACCAGGAAGTCAAAGAAGTGACATTAAAAGACATGCAACGGCTAACATAAACAAATGTGCTTGAGTGAAGAGAAATTGGAATTACCAATAAGGAAAAATAGTAAATCAGGCCAAAGATTTGAAGCAACGTTTTACACAGGTACTTTTTTCACAATGTGTATAGTTACAATTTAGAATACATGATTATCTCTTTGTTAATGCAAAATTACACAAAAACTTTAGTTAATTATTCTTTTCTTTACTATTAACAGTTCCTGATGAAGGTCTATTATTGACCGAAATGCATTGAACAGTATAATGTTTGCTAAAGGCCTCACAAAAATACAAATGATTGAATAAAAATATTTTTACCATAAATTCATCGGAATTATCAACATTTTCTCAAGAATTATTGAAGAAATCAAATACAAAAAGACAACTTCTATACAAAGTAAATAAGAAGAAATTTAGTGGGATATCGACACGAGTCCTTCCAGTAGACTGGTGACAATTAACCAGTCAAATATCATATTAACATTTTTTACCTCCCTAAGCAACGGGGAGGAATCTGGCGACAGGACTAAATACCTCACCGAGTATAGACTACCTTATTAACTAACGAGCAGTGCCCACTCTTTCTCTTATTTGGACACTACTATTGGAGCGACACATTTTTGTAGACTTTCTATAGAGCACCATATAATATTTGCAGTTGCCGTTACATTCATAGGGCCTGATTGCTCAGGATGAAGTTATTGACTAAAGGTAAGATTGATGGGAGCTAAGACACTTTAACACAATGTTCACACTTTAGAATGTAGTAACTGATTTAAACTTGGGTTTTTAAAGAGGCTGCGAGTATACTCTCCTCTTTTCAATAAGGAAAAGAATAAGAGAAGGCAAAATAAATATTTCCTTTTTTATCTTTTTAGGGATATGTTTTTGGGATGTATTATTAATTGGATATATTATTAACTTGAACAATGTTTTATCTCTCATGCAATGTATGTGAAAGTATTTAAAAATGGCATTGTGCAACCTATGCCTTTTTTCCTACTATTCAGGACTCTCAAACTTAGAGGTGTGTTTCTCCCGTTTTAAAAATTGCATTGTGAAAGTATTTCAAATCTAATTGTCTGTCGTCTTGTCCAATTGTTCAACTTGTCTCGCCTCTCTCGCTTGCTTGCACCCTGCCCTATGTCCTTCCCTAGTGTTCTCCCCTTCCCCTTCCCTTCCTCTTCTCTCCTCTTCCCACCTACTCTATGGTGCTCTCTGTCTCTCCTATTTTCTCTAACTGCTTCTCTATCGACTATCCTGCTCTCCACACAAAATCTGGTAGGAAGAAGTTTAAAAGGACATCCTGGTCTCCAACCCAGGCCTCCCTAGCGCTGACACCTATACCAGTGCCTCTTCCAGGCAAACTTTCACCTACATCCTCTTTGTCGTTCCCTCGCCAGACCTATGGACTCTACATATGGTCTCTGTGCTCTCCCCCTTCTCTTCCTCTCCCATTAATGGTGGCACATGGTGGGAGGCCCTCCTGGCTTCCTTCCACTCCTCTAAGGTCATCATTAATGTTTATGTGAATACTACCGTCTTGGTCCGAGGCCCTCAAGCCAACCTGCTCCTCTTCGATAGACGCTTCCCGCTCCTCATCAATTTCCTTTCTTCTACTGCTGTCCCCTCTCCACCCTCCCCCCTCCACGGGTTCCTAGCCTGCCCCTGATGCCGCCTCCTTGGCTACCTTGCCCTCTCCTCCTTCCCTTTCTGCACCCCCTCGGGCTTCTTCTGCACATCCGCAGGTCGTACCTCTCCCTGGAAGTCTTTCAAGGACGGCAACCTTGTCCATATTGCCACTAAACTCTCGCTCAGCTGTTAAACACTCCAACATCTGCCGCCTTCTGGAGGAACTTGACCTCGATGTCCTCGGTCTCACCGAGACATGGTTCACGGTCAGCTCTGTCACAAGCTTTGACACTCTCCTCCCTGACGGCTACAAGATCCTCTCTGCGCCCAGGTCCAGCTGCTCTCGAGGGGGTGTAGCCCTGATCTTCCCCAAGTGGATTCCTTCCTCTTTCATTCCTAAGCAGGCCTACTCCTCTCTCGAATGCCTTGTCTGCAGGCTCTCTCTCTCTCCTAGCCATCCCCTTACTGTGGCTGGTCAGATCTCCTCTTCCCTCCTGGTCTCGACCACTCAACTCCTCCTTCTTGGAGATTTCAACATCCACCTGGATGCTTCCTGTCCTTCCTCTGGACTCTTAAGCGACATTTGCGACTCTCTCTCACTCTCTATTCTCCCCTCTGGCCCGACTCACTCTACAGGGCACACTCTGGATGTTCTGGTCTCCTCAGATCTTCCCCTTTCTATCCCTCTCACCACTCCACTCTCCTGGAGTGATCACTTTCTCCTTTCCTCCCAGCTCACACTCTCTACCCCTCTGGTCAAGCCAACTCCATCACTGCCACCGACCTTCTCTGTCATCCGACCCATGAAGCGTGTGTCAGTTGAGGCTTTCGCCGCCACTTTCTCACCCCCCTCTCCCCTTTGGCTGACTCACACCGTGACACAGCCCTTTCTATGCTCCGCTCTGCTATATATGATACTCTCAATGTTCTTGCCCCGGTCATGAGGATCTGCCTGAAGCCCAAAGCCAAACTGGCCTGCCGTCTGCTCCAAAGGCAATACCGGCTCTTTGTCCTCACCAAGAAGAGAGCTCACATCCAAGCCAGCGTCTCTGCGGCATCTAACAACTCAGCTGAACTCGGCTGAACTCTTTAAAATCTTCAACGAACTGGCCAATCCTGCCACAGTCTTGTCCTCTCCTGTTCCTTCCCAGGCCCTCTGCACGGCACTCGCTTCCATTTCATCTCTAAAACCCAGGACATCCTGTCCTCTCTCTCCTTCTCTCCCCTTCCTCCCTCTACTCCCTGCTCTTCCTCTGGCCGTTCTTCGGCCACCTGTCCTCCCTCCTTCTCTGCCTTTCCCCTGTTCTCCCCAGACAAGGTTTCTAGATCAGTCCGATCTATGAAAGTCTCGTCAAAACAGGTTCATCCCAGTTCCTCGAAAACCATCAAGGACCACATTGACTCCCTGGCTCCTGCCCTGGCCGACTTCCCCAACCACTCCTTCACCACTGGAGTCTTCCCTTCCCCCCCTGAAGCACTCCCTTGTGCACCCTCTTCTTAAGAAACCCTTTGCCGACTCATCCTGCCCAGCTAACTATCGCTCAACCTCCATCACTCCTTTCCTGGGCAAACTCTTGGAAAAGCTGGTGCTCTCCCAGCTCAATCTCCACACTGAATCTGTTGTCTGTCTCCATGATCATCAGTCTGGCTTCAGAGCTGTCAGAAGCATGGAAACTGCTCTCCTGAACATCTGTGAAGACCTGCTCTCCAACCTTGATTCCAACACCCCCTGTGTCCTCGTCTTACTTGATCTCTCTTCTGCCTTTGACACGGTCAACCATGCCATCCTGCTCAACCAGCTCCATGATAACCTGGGGATCACCAGTCAGGCCCTGGCATGGCTGACTTCTTTCCTCTCTGACCGGCCCTCCCAGGTTCAACTTGGGTCCTTCCTCTACTCTATCTCTATCTCTACCTGTGGTATTCCCCAGGGGTCTAACCTCTCTCCATGGCTGTTCAACCAATACCTGGCACTTCTTGCCCACTGCATTGCCGCGCTCTGTCCCAACTTCCAGTGCTATGCAGATGACACTCAGCTAATTTTCAGGCTACCCTCAGCCACCTCTTCTCCCTCTCTCATATCTGACTGTCTGTCCGCCATCCAGGAGTGGTGTGCTGCCAATTATCTGTGCCTTAATGCCAGTAAGACCGAGATTCTCCTCATCGGCACACCCGCTCCCTCCTTTCCAGTTACTCTCTGGCCGGCCTCTTTTGGCCCTCTTCCTGCTCCCATCTATGAGGCTAAAAACTTCGGGGTCATCTACGACTCCACACTCTCCTTCTATCCTCACATCTCTGACGTCTCTAAAAAGTCACACTACCAGCTGCACCTCCTCAGAGGTATTCTTCCTTTCCTCTCCTTCTCCCAGAAGCTCACTGTCTCCAGAGCTCTGGTTCTCTCTATGCTGGACTATTGCAACAGCCTCTTTCTAAATCTGCCTGCTTCTACTGTCACCCTCTGCAACTCATCCGGAACAGGAATGCGAGACTTGTCCTTGGCCTCAAGCCCAGGGATCGTATCTCTCCAGGACTGAAATATCTGCACTGGCTCCCAGTGGCTGCGAGGATTAAGTTCAAAACCCTCTGCATTGTCCACAAGGCCTTCTGGGGCCTGTGGCCTCAATACCTTCAACTCTCTCTTCCTAAATATCTTCCTTCTCTAGCTCTTCGCTCATCCGCCTCCAACTCCCTCAGGATCAGTTGCTTCTCCAAGCAACGAGTTGGTGGTAGATCTCTTTCCTCGGCTGGGGCCGCCCTCTGGAACAGTCTCCCTGCCTCCCAGAAACTTGAGGAGAATCATCTCCGGTTCCGGAAGCACCTCAAAGCCTTTCTCTTTGGTTCTACTTTTTTACCTCCTCTCCCCTGCTGACTTCCTGGCTGAATCTGAAACTGCACTGGTCACCTGGCCACCCTCTGATCTGGGCCCAGGTCCCCTTCCCCACCAGTCACACACCTGCACTGCCCTCCTGGCAAACCTCGCACTTGGGGACTGTTTTCTGTATCCCTACAGTCCCACTACCAGCACTTGACTTGACACATGTTGTCTGCACTTACCCTTGACACCTGCTGGCCATACTTTTACTTATTGTTGTTGATTCTTTTATCCCATGTTCTGCACTGTCCCTGCCCCTTCCCCCTGCAGTCTCCCCCTTCCCCCTTCCCATACACTTGCACAATCTGAATGACACCTTGCCTAGTAGGATTGTTGTCTGTCTTCCCTCTGTTCCCTCTCCCTTGCCTCGTCGCGCCTTGAATCACTTGTGTATAGGCGCGTTATAAATGCCATATCATATCATGTTTGTTTTTATATTTACTTTATGGTTTTTTATACCGAATAAAGTAATAATGAACGAATGAAATGTGATCAGTGAAGAAAGGGAAGGAGAAGAAGAACTGGGTGTCACAAGGAAAAAGGTGATCAGAGAAGCCAAACGATGAGGTGAGTTTAGCCAAGGATGAGGTGTATAGTCTTACAAGAATGGGCAGACGAATGAACTTCATGTGATGCACCCTGAAAGGGGGCTGGCAAAGTAGGTGTTAGAGGTCCAGAAGACAGAGAACATGCATTTAAAGAGATAAGAGCCATCCATTTGAGTCCTAGGGAATAGAGAGGTTGGGTGGGGGGTAATCCATGGTATCAAAATCGCAGAGAGATCAAACAGAATGAGGATGGAGGAGAGGTGAGAGTAGTGGGCACCTGTAAGAAAGTTATAGGCATGGGTAAAAAGCAGTTTCTGTGGAGTGGGTGATATGGCGTGTTTTTCCTCAAAGTAGTTGGCAATTCAGTTAATGATAACTTTCTTGAAGATTATTGAGTGGTGGGACAGGAAAGTGAAAGATTGGCAGAAAGAGGGATTATTGCAGTCAGCGGGTACTTGTTTTAAGATGGGTATGACTGGTGATACCTTGAAGCACTCTGGGAAGATGCCAGTTGATAGATATTTAAGAGGACGGGGAAGTTGAAGCGGGTAACAGGTGCCACATCTTTGATCCTTTGGGGTGAAAAGAAATCAATAGGAGTCCAAGACAAGTAAGCGGATGAAGGGGTGGGTACATGCTCACCTGAAGAGGTAGAAGTGAAACATAGAAGACACCATGGAGCTGGGGGTGGTGAAGAGAAGGATGGAGGGGGAGGGATAGAGGGCTGGGCAAGGTGTGGAATTTTTCTTTTTTTTAGAGGAGAAGAAGGAGATTCAGCCTTCAGTCGAGGGAGCAGAATATGGAACCATATTAGGTGTGGTAGCAGAAGCATTGCCTGGATGGTCATGCATGCAAGATATGTGATCAGTGTACCAAGCAGATTTATCAGAGTAAAGAGTAGTGGTGAGGACAAGGATAGAGTCCTTGTAAGCAATAAGGAGAATAATGGAGTGAGCATTGTGCCAGCTGTGCATGTTGAGATGGAGGGTGAAAAGAGATAGCAATTGGATGAGTGAGGCATTCAAGGATTAATCACTAAAAGCGAGATTAGCGGAGCAAAGCGAAGAGGATAGGAGGATGAGCTCTAGCAAGTTGCTGTGAGTGTAGATAGGAAGGCTAGGCATGTCAACCATAGAGTGTTGGAGATAGTGGAATCCAGCTGTAGCTGATGAGCATTGGACATATTGATGAGGTTCAGGTCAAGCATTATGATGACAGAGGCATCATCCGGGAGAGAATCATCTGGGAGCGAATGACCTAGTAGGTCATGGTGCATGAAGTAGCTGGAGATGAAGGGTGCCACGTGGGCACCTGAGGAGCAGGATAGCTTGAGAGCAAGAAGTTGGACATAGAGGCGTTCAAAGGAGGAGGGAGTAAAGTGGAGGGGAAAGAGTGCTACCTTTCTTTCTTAGTAAAGGGCAGGGGGAGAAGGTAGTGAAGTTAGCATGGAGGGCAGCATGAAGGCAGTGTGGAGAGAGGAATACATGCTTCAGGGAGAATGGGCAGCTTTATAGAGAGATTGTCTTTTCAAGAGGCTCGAGTGAGTTAAATATGGCAGCAAGAGGATGAGGGATAGATGAGGAAGTGGTGGAATGGTTATTGGGCGTTAGTAGATGCCTCAAGAGAGAGGAAGAGAGAATACAGCCAAGAGAAGGAGTAGGATGGGCAAGAGCATGGTGAAGATAGGTCGGCAGGGATTATGAAGGCTGGAGTTAAATTGGAGAAGAGGACATAATGGTGCACATGGGCATTGTGCTTACCATGGCAGGTGGGTGTGGAGTGCTGCAGGAGCAGGGGTTGTTGTCCTATGACAATGCAGAGAATGCTTCTCATGATTTGTTTTAGATGTAAAATTAAAATTAATTAAATAAAAAATGGACGAGCCTTTACTTTTCTATATTATGCTCTTTCTGAATAGAGGAGAACCAAAGGCACGTGAGGAAGCAGATTTAATTTTGTGGATTCTACCACCTGTACAATCTATGCTTATTCTTCACTTGCTTTTGCACTGGGCAGAGTCAAGTGGGGAAAAGTGGCGAAGATTCCAAATTACCTGTCAGGCATTTGGCTAATGCTCAAAAAGCAGTCAGGCAAGCATGGGGCCATATTTAGTTTTGGGTATTAGGTGGTACGTAAGCCAACACTTTTGCATCGAAGGACAGCTAGAAGGGAGATGGCATGTGAGGAGGGACACACAGCTTGTGAGTGCAACCCAGGAACTGCCCATGGCTATGCTAATCCATCTGCCCATTTCCACCCACTACCTGCCCCGCCCCACCCAAAACACATCTTCCTAGGATGCCTTTTAGCCAGCTTTATCAAGCAATACCATTAAGTGTTAATGGCTTAATTTCAGCTGAAAATCACTACTGGTGTAATAAACATGTGCTAACCAAGTGTCGCTTCAGCCAATTGATTCATGTATGTTCCTTGTACTGAGATCCTGTTAAAAACAATTATTGACAAAGATAAATGTATTTTCTTGAATATATATACATCCCATGGCTCCCAAAAGCCCAAACTGGTGGCTTTGACAATGCTTGTTTAAGACACAATGTGGGTCTACTTTGTAATATACGCCACGGATTAAAATAAAGTGATGACATCTAACATTAGCAAACTTTTTAAAATCCTGAAAGAACTGGAAAATCCAGTCCCCACCGTAATAAAACGAACTAAAGATAGACCTTGACACACCTCATCCAAAAAGAAATGGTAGATAAAGTACAGAAACTTAGGAAAAATAACAAAGAAAAATCTCACGGGGACACGAATATAGATCAGTCGAAAAGTGAATATGAGGCTGTTCCACCCCTCATCACCCTGCCTGAGTTTTATGCTTAAAACAGTCACAGAAACTGAGGTTGCGGAAATAATAGCACAGCTCAAACCAATCACCTGTGAAGGTGATGTTTGCCCGGCAATGCTGGTTAAAGACTGTACCCCATTCTTGGCCCTGCTCATTAAAACTGCAGCATCTCCGTTCGCCTGACTGAAGAGGGACCTGCCTGAGAGACTTGCCTGACTACTTCATGGTTCTACGTGCCATGCGCTCGTGCTGCTGGAGCAAGCACGAGCTTCCAGCTCGCTTCCAGCTCGAGGTGTGGAATGAGAACGGCTGTTTGAACTGCAACATCGTTCAGCCTTGGCAGGGTTGGGCAGCCTCTCTCCTCTTTCCCCATGCATTAATACTTGTATATTAATAACTATAATTAGCCCATTTTCTCTCTTTAATCATCCCCTTGTAGTGTCCATTATTAAGTCCCAACACTACAATTGGCGACAAGGACTTTCTCACCTACGCTCTGCTGGCTGTTTTCACGGAGCCGCTCCGCTCATGCCCGAGCGTTGCAGTGGCCCCGAGCGGACATCATTGAGGTAACACGCCGCTTTGCTGTGCTTTATTCGCATGATTGTCACACTCCGTACTGTCCCGCAAAGCTGAATTGTACCGCAGCACTCAGTTCATTTTCTTCCTTCTTCCTCGACGCGCGCATGCGCTGTGCTTTGTTTTGGGATCACCGCTTCATGATTTTCTTAAAGCTGTACACATGCCTTTGCTTATGTGAAAGGAACGTTGCATACAAAATACTGGATGAGAGAGTAAACGTGCCTGAGAAACGTCAATCACACTTCTCGAATATTTTATTTAACAAAGTCTGCACAGATTCTGCCTCAAAATGCACTGTTTGCTGCAGTCACATTTGGGATGCATTTATATTTCATGAATAAGGATAGATGCACAGGAACTCTGTTACAGGCTACACTGTCCACTGCAGTCATATAAGGATTTCTCTTACACAGCATTGTCTCAGCAATATTAGCTAGTTCTACTGAACCCATCCTTCACCAACACCGCATATTGTATCATGGCTTTCAGCAGTGTTCCCCCGCCTGTGTTTTTTATGCCTGACACCAGTGAGCCTAGCATTCCATGGAAGAGATGGATTAAATCATTTGAACACTATGCTGGAGTTGTATGTGGCACTAATTGTAGTGCAGAAAAGAGAAAATCACTTTTTTTACATTGTTTGGGCCGGCTGGTCAGGAGAAGTATGAAACCCTGCCAGGGTTGTCGGTGGAGGAAAGTTCCGACATCAATGAATATGAGTGTGCCGTCAAGAAAATTAACAAACATTTTGAAAAGAAGATAAGTATTATTTTGGAAAGGTACAAATTTGGGAAGAGAACACAAGAGGAGGGAGAGAGTGTCGAGAAATTCATTACCGCTTTCAGAAAACTCGCCAATTCATGCAATTTCAATGAACAGCTTGATGGGAGACTAAGGGACCAGTTTATGCTGGAATGCCGAAGTGCCACGGTGAGAGAAAAACTTTGGTCAGAAAATGATCCACCCCTGGATACCGTACTTTGTGTGGCGAAGGAAGTGGAACATACCGAAGAATGTGTGAAAGAATTGGAAAATACAGTGAAATATATGCAAATTGAGACTAGCAGTATTAAATCTACCAAAGTATCCTGCAACAATGCTGAAGAGACTGAATCCATATCTGTGATTAATAATGTCTCTGTCAGACGGAAGATGCCAATTGGACAGTATAGGCCATCACAATCTGTTAAAGAGAGGAATAGGACCAATCAGAAAGCATCTTTTTATGATCAAACCAGGGAAGATAGCCCTGATAAACAATCCACGAACTCAAGAAGGAGACGCCAAGGGAAGTGTTACAGGTGTGATAGCGTCAACCATTGGGCTGATGACACAGAGTGCCAGGCTTTAAAAATGATATGCAGCAGATGCAAGGGTAAAGGTCATTATTCATGGTGTGGCAGATTCCGAAATACTTCCACTAATTGGATAGTAGGTCATAGTTGTGGAGAGGAAGGTAAAGAATGCGTATTTGGCATAACTGGTGATGATGATGAAGAAGTCCTGGAAAGTCCCAAAGCCATGGTTTCGGTCCATGGTGTAGAATTGAATATGATGATTGACACCGGTGCAAAATACACGTTACTGCCACAACACTTATGGAACAAGGAAAAGTATGAATATCTACACGAGACCGATATTAACCCCAGAGCTTATGGTGGGGTAAGAATTGACACCATAGATTGGTTTTGGGGGAAGTTGAAGTTTAAAGATAGGAGAGCCAAAGGCAAAGTTTACATCACCAATGTGGGCAGGATGCCACTTTTGAGTTGGACTCATCAGATTAAATTGCAAGTCAAGTTAGACTCTATGGTTGAAGAATCTGTTTTTGCCATCAGCAATGATGGGAGTAAACCGGGTAACGGTTGTGATGCAGCTAAAGAGTACACCACGGATGTCATGCAAGCTGTTTTCAGTGATGGTGTAGGTTGCCTACAGGGTTATGTGCATGAAATACAGTTGAGACCAAATTATAATCCAGTTGCCCAGAAGTTAAGGAATGTTCCTTTGTCCATGCGTGATGAAGTCAGAAAGGAGATAAGAAGGATGGAAGAATAAGGAATCAATGAAGGGATTGATGCCAGTGAATGGGTTTCGCCACTTGTGGTCATAAGAAAAAAATCAGACAAACTCAGAATTTGTGTAGATATGCGTGAATTGAACAAGTGTGTTGTCCCTGACCGACATCCTCTCCCCAATATACAAGAAATTATCTCCACAATTGGGCAGTCAAAGTTCTTTTCCACCCTGGATTTGACCTCCACGTATCACCAGATTAAACTACATAAGCATTGCAGGCATCTAACTGCTTTCATTACGCCGGATGGCCTTTATCAATTCAAGAGGAAGCCATTTGGTTTGGTGTCCGCAGCATCAGCGTTCCAGAAGATAATGCACAACTTGTTTGAAGGTGTTTCTGGTGTAATTTGTTTCCAAGATGACATCTTAGTCTATGCCGACAATCAAAAATTGCACGATGAGAGACTGGAGTATGTATGCGAGAAATTATACAAAGCAGGGATGACTTTAAGTAAAGATAAATGTAAAATTAATTGTCCTGAAATAGAATATTTGGGACACAAGATCTCTTCCGATGGAATTTCTCCCAAACCGCAATTAGTCAATACCATCAATAAAATGCCCAGACCATCCAACAAGGAAGAGGTTCACACATTTATTGGAATGGCGGAATACTACTGCAAGTTTGTCAGGGATTTCGCAATCCACACTGTTCCGTTACGGGAACTGCTCAAAAGAAAGAGTTTTGAATCGAACAATGACTGTGAAGAAGAGTTTAGTTTCATTAAAGCTGCAATAAGTTCAGCTCCAGCTTTGAAGAATTTCTGCAATGGCAGGAAAACAATTATCACAACTGATGCTAGAAATGTTGGCCTCGGAGCTGTTGTCACACAAGAGGATAAAGGGCGTGAAGTTTTAATTGCATTCGCTTCGAGGTTGCTGAAAGGAGCTGAGTTATCGTATGCTGCAATTGAGAAAGAAGCACTGACGATAAAATGGGCAGCTGAAAAGTTCAGGAGTTTCATTTGGGGCAGTTAAGTGGAATTTCGTACAGACCATAAACCATTGATCCACGTATTCATGTCAAAAGGTTTGGACAAGGTTTCCAATAGAATCAGGAGGTGGGTGATGCTTCTTCAAGAGTACAATTACACAGTGCTCTATGTGCCTGGAGCTAAGAATATCACGGCCGACTGTTTATCCCGTCTGACAAACGTTTCAGAATCAATGATGGGGAGGATGACATGGAAGTCGTTTTGAGCATCGAGGCAGCATCGATTTCAAAGATAGAATGGGACAATGCTGATCGAGAAGATAAAACTTTCAAATGCTTGAAGGAACTACTTAATAGTCAAAGTCCCCAGAGCAAGTCAAAATTTGAAGAAGCAAATTTGATGGCGTTTTGGTCTGTTGCTGACGAGTTGCATGTGCATGACAAATTCATCATGAGAGGAGATAAAATAATTCCTCCTTCAAGTTTGTGCCAGAGAGTCATCGAACTTGGACATGAAGGACACCAGGGTATTATAAAGACCAAAAAAAGGATAAGAAACGATTTCTGGTGGCCCGGATGTGATTTGCAGATAGAACGCTACATCAGGGATTGTATCCTTTGCATTAATAGTAAAAAAAACTGTGTGGGTGTGAAACAATCTATGGTGCTGATTGAGATTCCTAGTAAAGCATGGAAGGATGTAGGCATGGATATCCTAGGTCCAGTGAGTAGCAATGGAGTGCAGAAATTCTGTTTGGTGGTTATTGAGCTCCTCACTAGGTGGGTGGAAGTTTTGATTGCACCTAGCATTACTGGGAAAACTGTGACTGAATTTTTGTCGGCTGTCTGTGAAAGGGAAGGATACCCAGGGAGCATTCTTTCTGATAATGGTGCACAGTTCAAATCCAAGGAAGTGGCAGATTTCTGTAATAAATATTCCATTGAGCATAAAAGGAGTGCCATATATCACCCCCAGACAAATGGGATAGTTGAGCATTTCAACAAGACATTGAAGGAGACCATCAGAATGGCTTCGTCCAATGGAATGAACTGGGAGGAAGCGGTCAAAGAAAGGGTGATTGTTCATCGTTTCACACCATATTCCACCACAGGTCTTTCTCCTTTTGAACTCAGAAGAGGAAGGAAAGCCAACACGAAGTTGGCACCTTTGTGGCTAGATAACAAAGGTAACGGGGTGGAGAAGGATTTTGGTAATGTGTGTGATAAGATCAGAGGAGTTCAAAGAAAGAACAAAATCATCCATGAAAAGGGAAGACGTACTGATAAGTATGATAAGGTTTCTGTCGTGGGGAAGTTGGTTAGGATTCATCTTCCCCCTGCTCTCAGGGTGGGCCTGTGTAAGTGGTCTAGGCCAATCAGAGTCATAGAGGCATGCTGTCAGAACGGAAGATGGAAGGGTTTGGAATGTTGAGAGGATATGGGTATGTGGGGACAGCGAATGTGACACTAGTGGTAGTGAGAATGTCAGTTTGGGTGTGAAAGATGGCAATAGTGGTGGTGGTAATGATGTGGGATTGAAGAGGATGAGAAGTATACCAAGGGCTAAAGTTATATCGGAAGATGTTTCCTTGCCAAATCCTTCCAGAGATACTGGTTGCAAGTCAAGATGGGGAAGAACATATCGCACACTAAAACAGATGGAGGACTATGTGTGACTTTGATTTTTTTTCCTTTTCCATCTGGAGGACAATGTGTGACTTTGTTTTTTTTTCCTTTCCAAGTTTTTTTAGTGTTTTTTTTGTTACTGACTGAATAGGGACCTGCCAGAGAGACTTGCCTGACTACCTATGGTTCTACGTGCCATGCGCTCATGCTGCTGGAGCAAGCACGAGCTTCCAGCTCACTTCCAGCTCGAGGTCTGGAATGAGAACGGCTGTTTGAACTGCAACATCGTTCAGCCTTGGCAGGGTTGGGCAGCCTCCCTCCTCTTTCCCCATGCATTAATACTTGTACATTAATAACTACAATAAACCCATTTTCTCTCTTTAATCATCCCCTTGTAGTGTCCATTATTAAGTCCCAACACTACAAAAACCCATTAATAGTTCCTTCTTAGAGGGACATGTACCAGAACTCATAAAGCAGGAACGAATCAAGCCTTTGTTAAAACAGCCCCCTCTAGATTATAACATTGCAACAAACTACAGGCTCATTACGAATGTTCTGTTTTTATGGAAGATCGGGCTGCTTATTTGCAAGTCCAAGAACATTGGTCTATCCAGAATATCCAGGGTAAACGCCAGTCTGGCGTCAGACAGGAACACAGCATGGAAACGGCTATCTTGATTTAAAAACGAAAATGTAGTCATCGATGGACAAATGCGGCACCGCTTTACAGATGCTGCTGGATTTGTCGGCCGCTTTTGACTTATGGACCACTCTATTTTTGTTGATAGACTGAGACATATTGTGAATTTCTGACACCCAGCAGCGAGATGTATGAAATCTTTTCTTTCTGACCACTCAGCCAGGGTATTTAGCGGTGACGAAGCAGCAGATGCTACAAAGTGCCCTATGGGGTACCACAGGGATCTTGCCTCTTGTCAATTCTGTATAATATCTTCACAAAACCACGGTTTTATCCAATGGATGATTTGGGTATTTCATACACCAACTATGCCGATGATACCCAATGCCCGATTCCCATTTCAGGGGATTATAAGAAACACAAAGAAACCATCAATGAGGTCTAACCTCATGTTCAGCAGTGATGGCTCAGAATGGCATGCACCTAAACAACTCTAAAACAGAGTTCATGCTCGCTAGCACCATTAATTAGGGAGGATCAAGAGGTTAGGCAGAATATAAAAACGTTTTATTAGCTGGACACACCATTACGACGCTGACGAAAGTGAAAACTCTAGGCGTTTACCAAAAGCAATTGCGCTGGGCTGGCAAGAGCGATCATTGGGGCAAAACTGGATTATTGTAATAACTTACTATTTGGAATTAATAAAGGTAAACTAGCCAAATTGCATATCATTCAGAACAGCTCTGTATGTATGGTTGAAGGTACAAGCAGGAGTGAACAATTCTCTGATGCCAGACGATCCCTCCACTGACTAACGGTAGAAGCCAGGATCTCATTTAGACTTCTGACCTTTATGTATAAATGTTTATCTGGCAATGGTGTAAGTAACCTATCAGAGAGGATCTCTCAGCAACCAATTCAGAGAACATTGAGATCTAACAACACTAACTTGTTATATGTGCAGAGAGCTAAACTGACTTTAGTGAGCAAATGTGCATTTGCCATGGCAGCCCCTAGATTGTGGAACACCTTGCCACCTCATCTGAGGAGCAGTCCCACTTCGGTTTCCTTCAAACACAGTTTAAAGACGTACTTGTTTGACTGAATGGCCGAAGCTTGGATTGTTATTGATTTTTCTTGTGGTGTAGATGTGTGTAATTGTGGTCTTGTGAGCGCCCTGATGCCCATTGCCTTGTTTGTTGGCACAATCTAAATAAATAAAATGTATTGTAATAGATGGACTTGGACATCTCAGGATGTGCAGGACATCCATCTGATTCACAGGAATGAGACAAGGCAGACTAGTTTGCGCAAATCGTTGCGAACATATGTGCTGTAAGTGCGCAATTCTTTATGGACATTTTCAATTGCACGGCCCACCTTGCTAAGATCATTGGCCTTGCCAATGCAGCAGCATGGTGTGTAAGTGGTATGTATCAGGTGAAGGAGAGGAGCGACTCAAGGCATAGTGCTGCGTACTACTTTCGAGCTCACACACTTCCGTAATATAAAGACGCAGTAGCCTGCTGATGAAGCTTTTGAAGGCATTCTCTGCTCACCTCCACTAAACAACACCCTCCTTCAAGCTGCCACCGCCTGAGCCAGCAACACAACTGCTGACAGAGCTCACTGTATGTGACTGGCGTTGAGGAAAGGGCGGGTGAGTATCTCCGTGTTCCCTTGTGTATGCATCTGCTTGTGTCTATGAGCTTACTTCTGTGCATGGTGTGTCTGTTCGTCTGTGGGTATGCGTGTGTGTATGTGTCTAAGACAGAGAGAAAAAGAGAGTGCGTGAGAGAGAGCGCGCACGAGAGTGAGACAGAAAAAGAGAGAGAGATGAAATTAGCATTGCTCTGTAGGAGTGCAGGGATGAGTAGTGGTTTCTAAACTCCTACTCAGCCGCACACTAATACTGAACCAGCAGTGACCCCAATTATACAGGTGTCAAATGCCCTAGATGAATGGTAGACCTTGCTTGCCTCTTTCAGGCAACATGAACAGGGGACAGGCTATACTCTTCAAGAGTGGTCTGAGCAGGTCTGGAAGTCGAACAATGCAATAGTACTATGGCACCAAAATAAAAGAGATGTCCAATCAAGGTTCCAGAAAAATATAACACTATAGCAAAACTAAAAGGACAGACAAACTAATAAAAGCGCTAACACACCAAGCCTTGTGATGAAATACAAAGAATACACAGACTCTTGGTAGAAAATGGCACTTTGAGAATGAAGACAGGGGTATGGATGCGATTGTCTTTGCACCATTGTTCAATTTTAGGCATATGTCTTTTAAAAAGGTAATGAGTGGGGGTCCATAGGATGACAGGACCTCTACAGATACCTTAAAGCATCTTTCTGGGGATGCACAGCATTAAGCTGGATTTCCTGGCGCTTTCTGATGTCTCGAATCCGATCCAGGGTGGTTGAGCTGCTGCAATGGAATTCAGAAATGTGGTGCAATTCAACAAGCGGCAACATCACTGGGGTGGAAGAAGCTTTTGACAGGCAGGCAATGTTTGAGTCGGTGCAGCTCACAAGAGCTGGAAGCAGTTTGAAATGGTAGAAAGAGCTAAGGCAGCGTCTTTTCTTCCGAGGGCGCCAGGGGTTCCTGCCCAGGATCTCTGGGGAAAAGTAAGTCGTTCCCCTGCCCCTCCCAGCCAGGGAGGATGCCAGAAACACGTGCAGGTTTGCCACTTCATCATGCAGAACTCCCTGTACCAATGTCCAAGCAGTAGGCAGGCCTCTTCCACCAGTAGGTCACTTTAAATGTTCCATTGAAGTGGGCAGAAGGGAGCCTTTCTCCCTCCTTGCAATTCTTTGTCATCACTCCAATGGCTGGGGACTTTTGGCAGACTTAACCCAACAATGTTTGCATCTAAACCCTATTCAAGTTGGTCCAGGATGAGTCTTTAAGATGACTCAATAAAAGGGGGAGGGTCGTATCTTCCTATAGACCCACTTTGCCACAGTGGAATGGTGCATTCCAAGCCATCTATAAGGGCAATATTTGCTGCTGTAACAAGGGGTTTGTATTCTGATGTCAGCCCCCAGAGTGCCATGACTCCAGGAAGTTACAGGAGAGCCCCAGGAAGGAAGGGTAAGCTAGGCATTTCCAAGATAGCAGGACCCGTCATCCAAGCGCAGATCATCTCCTGGCCTTCACTATACTCCCCCCTCTCCTATCTGCCTGAGATACAAAATACTCCCATAATTATCCCTCTAGTGAGACTTTCCCATAAGGGTAGCAGAACTTCCTTTGAAGCACCACTGCCCACCGACCCCTGTGGGAATATGTCCTGTCCTCGTGGGAAGCAATTCCAGCAGAGAACAAAGGAGCCAGCCCACAATATTGCTGGTGGAACCCCAGCTCCAGATAGCAATACACATAAGCTGAATGAGTCACAGGAAACCAGTTGACAATAAAATGACACCAGACGGTGCTGGCAATTATAACTTTATCTGTTCATAGGACACTTTATCAAACCAGATGTAGCTTTATATTGACATGTTATCAAAGTACTGCTACCAAGTTAATAATCTAAACCTGCTTTTCACATTTAAATGGAAGCCCATTCTTTCCCCAAAAGACCAATGTGAAATTGAAGTTTGCTTTGGCCATAAATATCCTAGCAGTAATTCCTTTATACGACACCTTCTTGATGTTGTCAGGAATGTACTTTCCAACGTGTAAACATGTGTAGCAGATTTGGGGACCAAAAACGTATTTACGCTTTGTAGTGAACAAGTCAGCTTGGGCAACTTCTAAAGGTGTAGCCCCATAGCTGCTAACATGAACTTAGTTTCAGCAGACAATTTGTAAGTTCCAGCCATAGTTTCCCACAACCTATAATACTGGATTCATAAGGTGAGATGTGTGAGTAGACACCTGTATGATATGAAGGGGTTTCCATAGGGACAATGACGCTTTTACAAGCTTTTACAAGGGAAACTACATGATAAACTGTTACTCTTATGCATGTGCACATTTCTCTCTGTGCATCCATTTATGTGAGGTACCCTGGCCGCCTGTCACCCCCAGGCCTTCCACTGCCAGTATCAGTCCCTGGCCTACCTGCTGTGGTTGCGCACCATTCTGCTTTGTGGCCTCCTGCTGCCTGCTTTGATCCTTGATCTTGCCATCTTACAGGATCATCTACCTTTAACTTCTCCTCCTGCTCAGCTCCAGCCTGTTGCTCTGTTCCTAGACTCACTCGCCCTGGTCCTGATTGACTTCTCTCCCCATTGATGCCTTCCTCTTTCCTCCCTCCTCCTTCCTCTATACACACTCCCCCCTTCTTTTCCCCTTTATTCTTTCTTCATCATACCACTCTCCTCCACCCTGTTATGCGTTTTGACAAAACTCTTTCTCCCCGTCCTCATTACTCTTCCCCCGTTCAATCCCTCTTTCCCCTATCCCCTTCCTCTCCTACTCTCCATCTCCCTCTTCCTCTTGTCCATCCCCCTCTTCAATCCCCTTCTCCACTCTCCCCACTCCACACCTCCCCCACTGACCGTCCTAACCTTATCTACCCCCCCACTGCTCTTCCCTCCAGCCTCATGAACATTGCTCTCTGGAACGCCAGATCCTTCTGCAATAAAACCGCTGCTGTTCTGGATATGTTCTTTCATCTCACTTCATTTCCTATGTCTAACCGAAACCTGGATCCCCCTTCACAACTCTACGGTCCCTGCATACCTCACCACCTCCTCTTCATCCTTCTCTCATATCTCTCACTCTACTGGTCATGGCGGTGGCATTGGCCTCCTCTTCCACCCTAAATACCTTTCCTCTACCTCCTCACCACCTCTTCCTTCTTTCCCTTCCTTCGAATACCTTTACAAATCCTTTTCTTCCCTTTACCCTATCCCCTTTCTAATCATTTATCGGCCTCCTGGCCCCCTGACCTCCTTCTACGAAGACCTTGATAACCTCCTTTCACTTATCTCCCCCTCTCCTCTAACTGTACTTGGTGACTTTAATCTTCACCTCCCTACTCCCCCTCAATCCTCCCCCCTTTTCTCCATCCTTGACTCTTATCTCCTTTCCCCTCTCCCCTCCTCTCCTACTCACTCTTCTGGCTAGACTCTTGACCTTATCTTGAACTCATCTTACCCCCTCTTCTACTGTCTTCACACTACCTATCAATCTCACTGACCATGTTTTACTCTCCTTCTCCCTTACTCCCCTTCTCCATCCTTCTTCTCCTATACCCTCCTCTACCATCTTTTCTCGACGTGACCTTTGCAACTTTGATCCGTCTCTCTTTCTCGACACTTGCTCTTCTTCTCTTCCCCCTCTCCCTGATTTCTCTTCCCTTTCAGCCAATGAAGCGCTATCCACTCTTTCTTCTTCTATCTCCTCCACTCTTGGTCTACTCTACCCCCACTCCTTCTTCCGTCCTACTCGTAAACCCTCTCAACCATGGCTCTCTCCTCAACTTCTCTCCATGCGTCGCCTCCTTCAACGTCTCCAGAGACTCTCTACTCCCAAGCCTCTCACCCTCGCCGTATTTTCCAAGCCCTCTCTCGTCTTCTCTCCCCACCTACCCCCGACCTTCAGCCTCTTCCGCGCTTTCTCCTTCTGACTTTGCAATGTTCTTCTCCTCCAAGATTCTTTCTCTTCGTCAATAAATCAACTGCTCTTCCTACCCGCCCCCTTTCCCCCTCCCTATTCCCCCTCAACCTGCATGTCTGACTTCTCGCCTGTCTCCCTTTCTGACATGTCCATCCTCCTGTCCAAAGCCCAGCCCACGTCTGCTCCAACTGACCCTCTCCCCTCCCTTCTTATCCCTAAGATCTGCCCTCTTCTTATTCCCTACTTAACTTCCTTCTTCAACACCTGCCTTTCCTCAGCTACCTTCCCCTCCGCATTCAAGCATGCTACTATGATACCGATTCTAAATAAAGCTTCTGCTGATACCCTTCTTACCTCTAACTTCTGTCTAATCTCTCTTCTCCCATTCCTTTCTAAATTACTTGAACGCCTCGCCTATTCTCAGCTCTCAACCTTTGTCACCAATCTTTCTCTCCTACCCCCCTCTCAATCTGGCTTCTGACCTAAAAACTCTCCTGAAACGGCCCTCACTTACATCCTTAACTCCCTTCTTTCCGCTCGATACTCTAAGCAATCCTCTGTCCTTATTCTCCTTGACCTTTCTGCTGCTTTCGACACTGTTGATCACCCCCTTCTTCTCAACACTCTTTCTTCCTTTGGTTTCAATTGCTCTGTACTTAACTGGCTCTCCTCTTACCTCTCCTCCGGCTCATTCACTGTCTCCTGGGGCGGCCGTTCCTCGCCTACCCTCCCTTTGGAATACAGCGTACCCCAAGGTTCGGTTCTTGGCCCTTTCCTATTCTCACTCTACACCTCTCTCCTTGCCCCTGTTATCTCTTCATTCAGTATTTCTCACCATTTCTATGCTGATGACACCCAACTCTTCCTTTCCTTCTCTTCTTTCTCATCTGATCTCCACCTTAAACTCTCTTCCTGTTTTACTGCCATTAAAAACTGGATGTCATCCCGCTTTCTTTCCCTCAATACTGATAAGACTGAAGTCTTATTTTCCCCCGCCAACACTCTTCCACCTCCCTCTCCTCCACCTTTCATTCACTTCCCCCTCTAATCTTCCTATATCTGCCCACGCTCGCAATCTAGGCATTCACTTTGACTCCTCCCTCTCCTTTTCCCACCATATTTCTCTTATATCTCGCGCCTTTTGCTACCACCTCTTTAATATTTGCAAAGTCTGCTCATCTCTCACCTTCCATGCTACTAACCTTTTAATCTCCTCCCTTATCTTCTCTCGCCTCTTCTACTGCTCCTCTTTACTCTTTGGTCTACGTGCTTCTCACCTCGCCCCCCTCAAATCTATCTACCACTCTGCCGTCCATACGCTCTGTCTCCTTGCCTCCCATGACTCCATTTCTACTTCGCTTTCCTCCCTTGGCTGGCTTCCCTTTCACTCCCAACTTAAATTTCATTTCCTCTGCCTAGTCTTTAAATCTCTCCATGATCTTGCTCCCCCTTATCTCTCCTTTCTCCTCTCTTTCTACACTCCTTCACGCTCCCTTCGCTCAACTGACCATTTCCTTTTCACTGTTCCTCCTTTCCTGTGTGCCTCCTCCCGTTTCCGCTCCTTTCAGGTCCTAGCCCCCCTGCACTGGAACTCCTTACCTCTCTTAATCCGCTCGATACCTACCTTCTCCTCCTTCCGCACTTCCCTGAAATCTCTCCTTCTCCATTCCCGGCCATGAAACCCTCCCTTCCTCTCATTCCCTCTCCTTCCCTTGAATCTTCCCTATGATCCTCTACCTTCCCCTTCCCCTACCGTCCCTCACTCTCGCCCTTATACCCCTTCTGTTTCCCTCCTCCGTCCCTTCTTCGCCCTTCCCTCCTCCCTCATAGTTTGATTGCTCTACTTACTGTTTTGTTGGTTTGATTCATAATTGTAAATTGCTTCTACTGTTGTAATGTTATATGTATTCTGTTGTTAAAATGTAAAGCGTTTTGGATTAAAGCGCTTTATAAACACAATAAATACAAATACAAATACTTTGTGTGTGCGGAGCTGCTGGCATACACATTACTGATGCTTGCAAAAAGTATACATGGGTTACCAATAAGTCAGTAAGTTGAAATGTACACCAATGTACGGCAGACAGAGAGAGAGAGAGAGAGAGAGAGAGAGAGAGTGTGTGTGTGTGGCTACATACATCATCATGCTTGTGTGTCTCCCCGAGTGTGAGGGTGTGTCTGTGTCGCTGTAGGAGTGTGTGCCAGCTTTTTAACTGGGCATTTACAAACACACAAATGCTGCCCAGAAATAGGTACGGATGAACATGCCATCATGTGATTTTGCGGAAATGGCACACAGAGAGACTATTCCACTGGTTGATAGAAAAAGAGGCTTAGCAGGCAGGGTTCAACACACGCTAATCATGGGGATACAACTCAGTGGGTTAATGTACCCACTTAAGGTCGTCATTTTAAATAACTGACCTGCGCAGAATGTATCGATACTACTGGTTGGATAACAACAACACTTGGTAAAACTTTGGCATGGGTGACAACGCGCTAGTCTTGGAAGCAAGACTACGCAAAGCAGCACAAGTTCGAATCGTGTTATAAAAAATAAAACCATACATGCTTGCAGGCAAATCAGACGCTGAAGTGCACTGGTCAATGTGCTCCACATTAATAAAGCAGGACTAGAAGGGAGGCTGTGCTATATGTGCTACATTTCTACAGATTTGGTTTCTGAAATGTGACTGGTGCACAGTAATGATGTAGTGGACACCTGGGGATGGGGGCTGCCTATTCGAAAGGTTTTGGTGGATGCACAGAGCATGGTCCAATATTAAGAGGTGCTAATCTTAGAGACAGTGGCAGAAATGGCACCCAAATATAATGGTGTTTTGGCAAATATTCCTTTAAATTGACCCTGTGAAACCTATGGTGAGCATGACTGCATTGAATAAAACCAAGGTGTAGGGACGTTGTGATATTACGCAACCGCATGGTCTCGCGAGATTTAGAGCGCGACCCGGCGAGAGGCGTGAAAGTCGCCAGACACTCATCCTGAAGGCCACCAGAGCTCTGGAGCAGGTCGAGCTCCCGGCGCTCCTCCTTACAAGAGACTACAACTGCCACTGTTCCTCAGGGCACTGTTGTCCAGCACCACATAAACTTCCTTGCTCCTGATCATTCAAAATACCTTGTTCTTAGTTAATTGCATATTATTACCATGACAAATAAAGTTGTCAAATACAACTGGCTGATTCTTCATTTATTATACCACACAAGGCTTGGTAATAAGTGGGTAAGTATGTTAACACAGCGGGTTGAGGGCCTGATGTAGAAATCTGTGGTTGCATGTCACAGGTTTGAATCCCAGTAAGCTACAATTCTTCTGTGGTTGCTGAAATTAGTTCAAGTGTTCTGTGTTCTAATTTAAGAACACCTATTGGAAAAACATTAAGGATGTCATTTTCCTCTAGGCCCTGTTACTCACAGTGAGTGAAAACATTTGTAAAACAATTTGCCATTTGATGCAGGGGAGAATGTCCTGGATTACTTTGGAATCTGCACGTGGTTTGCACCTGCAATGCTGTCTTCCAGGCACGGATATGGCAGGTGGCCTTCACGATCCATTTTGTGAATGGTGTAATTCTGACATGGAAACCCAGATCTGCCCAGATTTCCATGTTGGATGATCAACATTTGCCAAAACGAATACAAACAGAACGGGGGTGGGGGGACTGCTGACACGAAAGGGTATTCGGAAGCAGTCTCCTTCGTCCTGTGGGGATTATTCAATCGGGTACTGTGGGTGTGGTTCACAGAAAGGGGCGGTCAAACTGTGGTACATTATACTCTCCGTACTGAGGGTGGCTGACATGGCGAAACGCATATTGTTGACTGTAGGTGATCCCTTCTGCACAACTATGCCCTGGAAAGACACTTTGACAGCAATTTTGGTTTGGAATGAGTGATCACATTGTGGAACGCTGTGTATGAGTGCGATTTCGCCGATATGCATGCACTTTGCAAAGACTTAGCCACTCCTTCGTCCTATTTCCGGGTTTATGAGCCCCTCCACAAAATGGTTCTGGTGCTTGTTATACAAACTGCCAATATTATTATTGTGCGTATTAATGCAACAAGGCCAATGTCCTTCTCCAACAGGAAATCTTATGGGGGCATAGCTCGCACTGCGGGACTGTCTCTGTATCCCTACAGCCACCCCCTCCCCCAGCACTTGTTCTGCACTTGCCTCACACTTGCCACCAGCTGGTCCTATTTATTTATTTATTACGTACGCCACTTACCTTGTACTGCACTTTTTCCCACTCCCCTACCCCTGCACTTGCGCGATCTGAATGACACCTGGCCTAGTAGGATCGTTGTCTGTCTCCCCTTGTCCCCCCCTCCCTGCCTCGTCGCGCCTTGAAACACTTGTGTATAGGCGCGTTACAAATACCATATCATATCATATCATATATCTAGCCAAACCAGCTATGTATACATTTAGCAATGCCATGTCCTTCATTAACCTTCTTTAGAAAAGTAAGTCACCCTTACACAAATATGACATTTCCATTTTACCAACATTATAGGTGCATTCCCGGCATGTCACAGGTGTACACTAGGCACATCACATATGAACGCCATGTTCTACACAAAAAAATCTTTCTGATTGCAGGCAAGAATCATAACAGGATCTAAGAATATAAATGTACAATGCAAACGGTTATGCTTTTTTGCGAATTTGCATAAGCACACGCATTGCTCAGTGGTTCGGGACGGCTATTGGGTGACGTTGCAGCATGTGTTACTGCTTGATGAAATGGAATCTGAGTATTTTTGGCTAAGGATTGCCTGAGCTCCATCAAGACTGACTTCAAAGACGTGGCAAGCCTTAAAACCAGGTCCTCAGGGGCGGTGTGTGATCGCTTTACAGAGTGCCTCAAGGTGTGACCCCATCCCCAAACTTAGTTATGGAGCCACTTGGCAACAGGACTTGGGTAAGAGATCTTCCTGCACCAGTTAGCGGAAGATACCCAGATATATCTGAACATGTTGTCACTGTTGGCGTACCTTGTTAAGACAATCATCCTTGCTGAAGTTGGCGTACCTTGTTAAGACAATTATCCTTGCTGAAGCAGCAGCATGGGCAGGAAAGCTGAACGCAGCAAGCAACAACAGACTCCGCCATGTTGTATTTATATGTTGTGTCCACCATCTGGCCTTGGGCTTCATGTGTCTCCATGGTGTGACAGCGTGCAGGTCTACACAGCTTGTGAAGTTCTTGCAGGACTCAAGAGACCATGCCCTCTACCCTGCCATCAGCAAAAGAGTCTACATCTTCCCTGACCATGCTCTTCCACCAGGTTACCGGTCATGTGACCAGCACAGCCTCCTCCAGCTTTTCATGCCAAACGCTAACTGCGCAAGGGATTGTTTTTTTCTCTCCTTTGCAGTACTGTTCCACAAGGGTCAGAAGAGTGCTCCTGATCAGAGACCAGCTCCACGCCTCCGTTTGCATTTTACACCAATTGGTGACTAGCTCTGCCTCCTCCAGGTTCTCCTGGCAAACAGTGACTACTTAAGCGCTTGTTTTTTGTTCCCTTCCATTTCTCTTCCACCAAACTCGCAGATGTGTCCCTGGTTATGTAATCAACACTTCCAGATTTCGAACCAAAGAGTGACTATTAAATGCTTGCAATGCTGTTCCACTGGGCCCAGAAAATGGTCCCTGGTCACATGACCCGCTCGAGCCCACCAGCCATGCATGTGCCACCTACTCTTCCTTATATCCAGCCTTTCCTAGGTGTCCTCACTATGAACATCCAAAGCAAAGGACCAAGAAAAGAACATCACCTGTTTGTGCCTTTTAGGGCCTGGATAAGGCCAATGACTGGAAGCTCTGCCTATCCAATATCAGTCAGACATTACAATGTGTCCCTTACAGCCACAGTCCATTCCTAAAATCATGAGGACACAAGCTCAGAAAGGCCATCTCCACCACCCCACCTCAGTCCCAACTTAATGTTCATTAATGCACACTTGGCCATCTGCCACACTGCCAACATTGCCAACATCATCACCACACACAAATCAGATGTCAGTTTTATGATGGAAACTTGGCATTTTTGTGACTGCATGGGAAAGGTAGGTGGGGGGTGGTGGCTGTGCACAGAACAGACTAGACCGCTAGCATGTTCAGCCAAACAGCCAATAACTCATTTGAGCCACTCTGATGCCACCTTCCACAATCACATAAAGAAACCACTGCATTCAATATGATCTACCGCCTGCCTACCAGAGTGGGTAATTCATCACTGATATTTCCGACTTCATCACCTCAGCATTATTTGCAAATTACGTAAACATCTTCCATTGTGACATCAATCTGCCATGGACCCAAACCCACTAAAAGCACCAGGCATGATCTCCTCAACCCTCATACATTCCTTGAAGAGAAAACATGTACACAAATATACCGAGATCAGAGGAAATGTTCTCAAGCTCGTCTTCACAGCAATCCCCTGATACATTATCTTTAACCGACCACACGTGACTGAGCAGATGGTACCTCCATCCCTATTATCCTTATGCATACCTTCCCAACCAACATGGGTCATGATAAGCCCACTATGTCCTCGAGCACCTCCGCTAAAGAATTTGCCTGGGAAGTATTAGAACACCAACTAGAAACTGTAACTAAACTCACTGTCCACAACGTGGACACTCGTTTCAGCTTGGAACCAAACCATAATGGAATTGGCTGACACACATATCCCCTTGAAAGTAAATTGCATCAGGGCTCAACCCCCTGCCCCAGGATACACAGAACAACTACCAACAATGCGCATACAATCCTGTTACTTGAATGCTGGCATAAAATGCAGAGGCAAAAGCACCTCCTCACTTTCAAGAGCTCCCGCAGTATGCAGCGGTCTCCCATCATTGATGCAAAATCACATATAACTCACTGACTATATCAGCACCTGCCAACAGGTGCACACCTCTTTGCATGGTAGTGAAATCCACTGCCTGATCCAGTAATCTCTGAGTGATGCTATTAACAACCTTTGCATCAACAAGATAGATAACAAACAACAACAGATCAATACTGTAAAATCAGTCAGCCCCCTGCTCTCGATTCCAAGGTGCATAACATACCCTGGACCCCCTTCCCTCCCCTAACCTCCAAGGATCTTGCTGGCATCCTCACATAACTTAAACTGACAGTCTATAACGATGATGTCCTTCCTGCTGCCATACTAAAGCCAATCAAGGGATCTGCCCTCACCGTCCTCCTTGAATTAGTAAACGACTCACTCATGCAAGACACCGTTCAAAGCGCAATAAAAACTGGACTAATACACCCTCTCCTCAAAAAACAAAACCCACCTTTGGCCCAAAATATATCAAAAACTACTGACCGATCATTAGCGTCCCATTAATTGGAAAAATCATTGAGAAGTAATTTTCCAACCAAACCCATGCTCAGATTAACCAGCAGAGCCTGCCATGGGATTGTCAATAAGGCTTCAGACCAACATGTAGCACTGAGACAGCCATCATTCAGGTCAGAGATGACACTCTTCAAATAATAGACAAACGCGACTCATGCCCCATGATCCTCCATGACCACTCTGCTGTGCATGACACAGTTGACTACTTCACGCTGGCCATGCTCCACATGAAGCATAATGGATTTCTTGGGAAAGGTTTGAATCTCTCACCTCAATCAAAATGTACACCTAGATTATACACAGTATCAAAAAAGGGTGATAGGACAAGGGGGAAATAAAGAGCAGAAATGTGTGGGGAGGGAGAGGTGGATGAAGATGGAAAGAAGAGGACTTCTGTTTTTGAAGGATTAAGTTGGTGGAAGTGAGAATGCATCCAGTGTTGGATAGCAAGTAGGCAAGAAGGAAGAGAAGCATGAAGGGAATCAGTAAAGATTGAAAAGGACACAAGGATTTTAGAGACGTCGGCGTCAAGGTGAAAAAAAAGGCCAAATTAAGAACTGATCTCAGAACGGGAAGAACTGTAGATTGGGAAGGGGAGAGTTCCAAGAACAGAGCCTTGGGGGACAATGAAGTACAAAGAAAGAGAGGGGGAATGAGAGCCAGAAAAGTTTGATTTGAAAGGTTAGACAAAAACCTAAGAAGGAAAGAGTCAGAAAAACCCAAGGAAGAGAGAGGAAAGTTAGGTAGGGTGATCAACCATATCAAATGCAGCGGAGAGATCGGCAGGACCAGAATAGAGGCATGTTTAGAATGTCTGGCAGTAAGAAAGTTGGTGACATAGAGCAAAGCTGTCTCAGTAGATTGCATGGGACAGAAACCAGACTGGTGAAGGGAAAGAAGTGAGTGGAGATTAAGATTGTCAGAGTTACAGGAGCGAACAATTCACTCAAGAAGCTTAGAGAGGAAAGGGAAGAGTGAGGTGGGGGAAGTGATGGAAGATTTCACCAAACACATAGTGATGTGGTATCGTTTTATTGACGATTTGTTCCTAATATGGGATGGTACTGAAAATGAATTAGAGAAATACATCTCCATCCTGAACTCCAACCCATGTAATTTGGAATTGACCAGTACTGTCAGTAGAAATGAATTGGTCTTTTTAGATGTGTTGTTTAAAATAGAAGAAAACAAGCTAAAATCTACACTCTATAGAAAAGAAACCAGTTCCAACTCTACCCTCCATGCCAATAGTCATCATCCCACATCACTGAAGAAATCCATACCATATGGAAAATTCTTGAGAGCCAAACGTGTATGTAGTCTGGAGAAAGACTTTCAGGAAGAAGCCAAAAATATCGGCAGAAGGTTCATAAGCAGAGGATACTCTAAAAGTACGGTGACAGAATGTTTTGAAAAAGCAGATAAACTTCCTAGAAGCAGTCTTTTTAAGCCCAAAATTAAACCTAAAGATGAGACGATCAGGTTCATAACAGGCTATAATCAACAAGGCCAACAGATGAAGGCCATAATGCAGAAACATTGGAACATTTTGACCACCGATAGAGATTTGTTTAAAGTCCTTGAGACAAGACCTAGTGTTACCTTCTGCAGAGCCCCTACAATAAATAATATCTTGGCGCCAAGTATGGTAGTGACTAAGAATGAATCGCCAAGCTGGCTCCTAGGAAAGAACAACATGGGTTTCAAAAAGTGTTGTAAATGCAAAATGTGTAATTTTGTATCCAAAAAACCATTCACCGATGTTGATGGCACACAATGGAAAAACAAACACAGAATAACATGCCAGACTAGGTTTGTTGTTTATGCCATTACCTGCAGTTGTGGTCTTAATTATATAGGATCAAGAATAGGCCCGCTTAAATTGCGCATTTTACAACATTACAGGCCTATAAAAAATGGAGATCAAACTTATCCACTGGCAACACACTTTGCTGAACAACACAGCAAAAATGTAAAGGAAATGAGCTTCCAGGGACTAGCCCATATACCACAACATAAAAGACTTGGCAACAGAGAACTCAAGTTACGTCAACTAAAAGCCAAGCTCATATGCAAATATGATACTTTGAAACCCAATGGTCTAAACATAGACTCAGAGATGCATGTGTTTCTATATGAATGATAAAACAAACACTGAGATCCAGGTGGGACTTTATGTCAACCTATACACCGTGGTCTGTCTACTCATCCTCACATTCTGCATATATGATTATTATTGGTCCCTATGATTGTTGTTTAAAGGTGTGTTGGCTGTGAGTATCATATGATGTAACATACTCAAAAAATCATGGATACTTGGATGTTATACAGCCACATTTATGCACTGAATAGGGATTGAGGTTTAAGCTTTTGTCTCATGTTGCACTTTTATGCACTAGTCACTTTATTCTGTTTAATGATGTTTCACTAATCGTTATCTTTTTAATATGTCTTTGAGAATCATGCTGTCCGTACCACATATGCTCGCTCCGTGTAGTGACAATTATCATTGTTTCAATATGGCAATACACTGGTACTGCCATTTTGAATAGGGTGCAACCTTATCCTGAGTAACTAGGGAACTTCATGCGTCTCTGGTAGAGGATTTTTTCCTTTTCAGGGCATACTTAGTTTACCTCCTCTTTTGGTTATTAGACCTATCCTGTCACTTTAGTTTATGCATTGCATTTTATTTATCGTGTTAACCTAAAAAGGGGCATGGTTTAGCAGTAATTATGAGCTTTTAACCATATGTGACATACCTTTACACATATATTTATATATATGTTAATACTGGTAAAGGTTATCTAGTTGTTTTATACATTAATAACTTGTATGAAGTCTTTTTTAGATATGTTTTAGCATTTGCAGTAAAATGTATACTTGCTTTTTATGCGCCCCATTAGACTTCAGGCTGGGAGGTAACTGTGTCCTAGTTTTTGACGTACTGCACTCACTACATTCTATGTAGGCTTTCACTTGAAGGCTCACTTTACTATGCAAGAGCGGGCGCTGTGGTTCTAGGTCAGCAGCTGCAGACATTTGTCTTAGGGCACTTTACGCCACTAGCGGATAGATAGCAGCGCCGTAAAGATATTTTTTTCTCTATCACGGCGCAGCCATATATTAGACAGGCGCACTCATACAGTACATGTTTTCCCCTCGTCGTAACGGTAGCATGTTCATAAGCACAGTTTCCTGAATAGCAAGCCAGATAGCCCCTAGAAAGCTGAAAAAGCTCTTGGGTTTTCCATCTCTACCGCAAAAACTATATATATCCAGGTTGTACACCTTTCCTGTAATGCCACAAAACCCTACATTCACAGTCCCAGTCTTCAGAGCTCAATTCGCCCCCCCATAGTCGACCAAGCAACACTGCTCCCGACTGTTCCCATGTTTTCATAATTTTTATATAAAAGTGATATAAATCATGCGCACTTGATATCAAATATGCATTTTATATCAAATCGATATCAAAATATTTAATATCTTTTTTATATAAAATGTATATCAAATTGATATAAAAACTGTAGCAAAAATGAGGCGGGACTAAAGACACAAAGGCGGAGTGCCCGCCAGTCAAATTTACTTGATGTAGAAAGGGGGCCCCATTAACTACTGTCTTGTGGTCCATTAACTACTGTCTTGTAGTTCTGTCTTTGAATCCTACCCAATTTTGACCAACATTGATGGACCAGAGACCTTCAAAATGGGATAGATTGTTTTAAAATGCAGCATTTGCTACAAATGTACCCAGCATTGCGTTTACATGCAAGACCCAAACAGTGCCTCACAAAAAGTGACTGATCAGTTTTTGTACCCCCATGATTTAGTCCCACACCCATCAATTTGGTTTTCTCTTGCACACACATCACGTGGCTTGCCCTAGTGGGTTCTGAACTCACTGAAATGACTCCTGCTCTTTTTTCCCATCTTGTAAAAATGGGAGCAGAAGAAACCGCTTTCTTGCTTGTTGCAATTTCGGGAAAGCATTGTTTGCTTGTATTAATTTACAAACGTGTTTATAATTCTTGGTTAAGCAATGCACACATTTATTGGGACGTGGGCTGGGCCCAGGGACGTTGCTAGGGGGGGGCTAAGGGGGCTATAGCCCCTGATCTTTTGGTTGTAGCCCCGGATAGAATCTCTGGAGCTACAGCCAAAAGGCTAGCTAGCCCCCAGTCCCAACAGTTCCGACATCAGCTTAGCCCCGGGTCTTTTCCAGACCTAGCAACTCCCCTGGCTGGGCCATATTAAAACAGTGGAAATGTGAATGCATGTGAGGTTGCAAAAACGTTTACTTTCCAGTGTTGTTCTCTTTATGCATGTGTGCTTGCAGAATGTCTGCCCTCTACAGGCTGTTAATGAAAAGCCCACTTTCCAGGCCTTAGCAAGTACTGCAAGACAGCTGCGAAGGAGCCCAGCCCTCTGCCAACCCTTCCCCAGTTTTATATTAAAGGTAGGCTTTCGTAATCTTTCTGGTCCAGTTGCTGAGAGATCCCCTAAATTCCTTTGCCCTAGCAAATCAATGCATCCGATCTTTCCGAAACCTTTTGCTCAAGTTCCGCCATCTTTTTGTAAATGTCAATTTAAATTAAATAAGGTATTGCCCAATGGCCATTTTGAATAAACGACACACAAAAATAATCCCCCCTGTGTGCATTCATAATGATTTATTTAATTTATGTATTTTATTTCTATATTTCTATAACGCAAGACTCTGACCCAAAGGTATCCAAGCGCAGGGAAAAACAGACCCATAATGAAAGAAGAGGAGTATAGATTAAATAGGGAATATAAAGGTTTTCCATTTCATTCTGAAGACCATAAATGAAGGGGCCAATCGAAGTTCGATGGGACGGCTATTCAAAAACGGACAATAGAAAAGGAACAAGCAATGAACCTTATACGTTAAATGTGGTAAACGAGCTTCCAAAACAGGTATACACATATTTGGTGAATATGATGGTGCAAAGGAGTTGGAGAGTGGGCCTAGGGCTCAGAGGGTGGGGTAAGAAACCTAGGTTAAAAGTTATGGTTAGGGCTTCAGGTTGCCTGTTAGAAATTAGGGTAAGAGGTCAGAGGTTGTTTTAGAGGTTTGGAGCTAGGTTTTAGAGGTTGATGTTATAGTTAGTGGTTAGAGATTAAATTGTGGTGTTAGAGATTGGAGATAGAGGTCTGGTGCTAGCGGTTAGAAGTTGGGTTAGAGGTTGCAGACTAGAAAATTATATGATAAATTGTAGATGGAAGTTTAAAAGTTCAGGTTAAAGGTTAGTAATTAGAGGTTGGCGTTGAGAGGTTTTGTGTAAGAGATTGAGGTTTAATGATTGGGGTCAGAGATTGGGGTTAGGGATTAGAGGCTGAGGTTAGTGGCTGGAGGTTAGGGCACTGGGTTAAGGATTAGAAGTTACAGAATGGGGTTAGAAATTGGGCGTCAGAGGTTAGCGTTATGACATAAAGGTGGAGTTTTTATAGATTGAGATTTGAGGATAAGTGTTTGGGATTGAGGTTTGGTTTTATAGGTTGGGGATAAGAGGAAAGAGGTGTGGGTCAGCGGTCGAAGCTAGTGTTTGGAAGTGAGAGGATGTATTTTCGGGTACAGGCTACGGGATTGAAGGGGGAGTTTAAGGATGTGGCTGAAAGGTTGGGTTTTGGATGTTGATGTTAGGCAAAACAATTCTCGTTGTTAGTGGTTTGAGGTTTGAGGTATGCAAAGGGTTTAAATGCTGTACAAAGGGGGGAGCGCTGTTGCGCTCGATTAGAATGGCCGCCTGAGTGAGCTGTTCCGAGCTGAGGGAAGATCCTTTCTCAGATATTGCATGGATGGTGCAGCGTTTCTTCATCTAAACTTGCAGACTGACTCCTGTGGGTCTGCTGCCGGTGCTGTCAGACTGGCCTGTCCTGGGGGAGCACCATTGCGGTGTTGCCGGATTCTGTTGAACTGCTTTCCCCCCAGCGTCCCACTCTCCGCCTCCACAGGGTGCGGTCTGCTACACACTCGAGGGATGAGGGAGGGAGGACCGCTGCTCGGCACCTCGCGCTCTGGGCCTAACCACACTGAACACCGTGGCTGCGGTGCTGGGCTTGGCCCCCTACTGCCCCCTGTGGGGATGACAACGGTGCGGACGGCCGCCCGGGGATGATCCCTCCCATCTATTGTTACAACTGCAAACCCTCGTTCCGGGGCTGTGGCTCTGATCCCTCAGGCGGCGCAGCCTGCCGCTTCCTGGCTCCCCCGGCTCTACGCGGCAGACACAGAGAGCCTCAGGATCCCAGCGGGGCTCTCCCAGACAGGCCCTGCTTTCACCCCGAGGGCCGAGGCCCCGGGCCTGCTGACCCACGGCAGGAGGACCCACAGAGGGTGATATCCTCTTCACATCAGGTCTCAAGGTACGTGGAGCCCCCACCTGCTAAACCACACACTGTGCTGCCGCATGTTTCAGTCCCCACACCCCCACCACTGTACAGCTGATGTCTGGAGTGCACTGGGGAGACATTCAGGATTAACATACCTGGTTAGCACTTTATTTGAAATTGCCAGAGCAACATTTCTCTGATCACTTCAGCCCTGCTCACTACAGACCCCCTGGACACTGGATTCTGAGGCCCACACCTCAGATATCACTGGCCTGCTGGTGTTGGGGGTGGCCTGCGTGTCATCCCTATCTGAGAACTTACAACCCTTGTAACCTCCCTCACATCGACTACTCCTGTGCTGCTCTACAACTCACTGCTCATTGAGGCGTGCATGCAGTTGCCCGTGTGGGTATAGTCTGACCCTGCATCCAACAACTACCACCTGGTTACTATTTTACCTGCCCTATCATACGTGGGAGGCCACAACCCACTTGCATGTAGGCCGGCACGCCTTGCTGGTTGCGTTGCTCTGCATGGTCACCCCAGATTGCCCTGACCTGCTCTGGAAAACAGACTTGCTCCAGCCTGGACGACCTACTTGAATCTATCGCTTGGGACAGTGCCCTCTCTCCCTGAGATGTTGGCACCCACCTTATCATCCTCCGGGCATGCTGATCCGCAGTTGCCACACCTTCGAACCGGATCTGTCTGGCCTTGCAGCACGCTGCGATCCTTGATCCGGTGCCCTACCACGTAGCTAAAGATTGCATCGAGCACCCTTGCCATCATAAATACATGATGGACAGAGCTTCCTGTGCCGGCTCCAGGCATGCAGATCTCTCTGGAGCTTACAACTCTACTTCCCACGTGGTTGGTCAGGATCATGACCAAAGGGGCTAACAAAAAGCAGAGCTCCATCAACATGTATGCTAAAGCTGCAACGAAACTGAATGAACCCCAATCGGAACCAGTGGCATCCGTGTCAGCATCCCCCGAAGCCATTGAGTCACAAAATAAGATAGAATTCATGCAGGAGGGTTTTACTGCTCTACATTCAAAACTAGATGACATGAGCGGAACCATATGCTCGATCAAAGCTCATATGGAGAAGACGGTCACTCGAGTAACAAAGGTGGAGACCAGAGTCGGAGCGGCTGAGGACGATATCATTGCCCTTCGGGTTGAGTTGAGCACCCTGTCCAGGCAGGTTCAAGATGTCGGGAAGAAGAACGAAGATCTAGAATCGCGCTCCAGGCGCAATAACCTACGTGTCATCGGGGTACCAGAGGTTAAGATCGACGGTCCAATGGAAAATTTGTCGAGTGCACTCTGCTCTCATTTCTGGACTTTCCGAAACTCTACCTGCAGTTCGCAATTGAAAGGGCCCACCAATCCTTGGCGGCAAAACCCGGGCTGGGTGCCCCTCCCCACCCCATCATAGCAAGGGTCCTGAATTATGGCGATAGAGACTCCCTTAATTGGGCGGCGAGGAGCAAGGGCGACCATTTCCTTGGCTCTTCCAGAGTTCACCTTTACCCAGACTTCTCGGTGGCGGTCCAGCAGGAGCAGAAAACCTTCCAGGCCACCAAGAAAAGGCTGAGGGCCTGGGAGTCAAATATTCAATGCTTTACCCTGCCAAACTCAGGATTGAACACTCAAATAGTGTCTTCTTCTTCACCATCATACAGAGACATTGTTCACGGCCAGCTCTGTCACAAGCTTTGACACTCTCCTCCCTGATGGCTACAAGATCCTCTCCGAACCCAGATCCACTCGCCCTGGAGGGGGTGTAGCCTTGATCTTTCCTGAGTGGATTCCTGCCACTATAATTCCCGATCAGATCTACTCCTCTTTCGAATGCCTCGTCTGCAGGCTCTCAATCTCTCCTAGCCACTCTCTTACTGTTGCCACTCTCTACCGGCCCCCTGGTCAAATCACCTCTTTTCTCTCTGAGTGGGCTGCCATCTCCTCCTCTCGCCTGGCCTCAACCACTCTCTATCCTCCCCTCTGGCCCAACGCACTCTGCAGGGCACACACCTGGTGTATTGATCTCCTCTAGCCTCCCCCTATCTATCCCTCTCTCCACTCCCCTCTCCTGGAGTGACCACTACCTCATCTCCTCTCATCTCTCTCTCTCTTCCCCCCAAGCCAAGCCTACCCCAACACTGCCACCTACCTTCCTGGACATCCAGCCCATGAAGCGTGTGTCAGTCGAGGCTTTTGCTTCCACCTTCTCCCTAGCCCTTCTACCTCTGGCTGACTCACACTCTGACACAGCCCTGTCTTCTCTCGATTCTTCTATTTCTGATACTCTTGATGTTCTTGCCCCTGTCATGAGGATCCGTATGAAGTCCAAAGCCAAGTGCAATTTCTGGTATGACTCCGACCTAGCTACACTTAAACGTAGGTGGAGGGCGGCTGAGAGAAAATTGAGGGATTCCTGCTCATCCTCTGACAAACTGGCCTGTCGCCTACTCCAAAGGCAATACCGTCTGTCTGTCCGTACCAAGAAGAGAGTCCACATTCAACTCTGTGTCTCTGCGGCAACTCTTTAAAATTTGGAAGGAGCTGGCCAGCCCTGCTGCAATCTCTACCCCTCCCCTTGCCTCTCAGGCTCTTTGCAATGCCCTGGCCTCACACTTTATCTCAAAAACCCAGGACATCCTGTCCACACTCTCCTCCACTCCCTCTCCTCTCCCCTCTCTGTCGGTACTCACTGACCCTCCTCCAGCCAACCCCCCAACCTCCTTCTCTTCCTTTCCTCTCTTTGCCCCTGATGAGGTCACTAGACAAGTCCGATCTATGAAAGCCTCGTCAAAACAGGTTCATCCCTGTTCCACTAAAGTTCTCAAGGACCACATTTATACCCTCGCTCTGGCCCTTGCTGACTTCTGCAACCACTCCTTTGCCTCAGGATCCTTCCCCTCCCCTCTTAAGCACTACCTTGTGCATCCTCTCCTCAAGAAACCCACAGCGGATCCCTCTTGTCTAGCCAACTATCGCCCAATTTCCATTACTCCCTTCTTGGGCAAACTCCTTGAAAAGCTGGCCATGTCTCAGCTAAACCTTCATTCTGATTCTGTTGGCTGTCTCCATGACCATCAGTCTGGCTTCAGATCTGGCAGAAGCACGGAAATTGTTCTCCTGAACATCCGTGAAGATCTGCTTTCCAACCTTGACTCTAGCATTCCCTCTGTTCTCATCCTATGTGATCTCTCCTCTGCCTTCGACACGTTCAACCATACCAACCTGCTCAACCGTCTCCGGGATAACTTGGCATCACCGATCAGGCTCTGGCCTGGCTGACCTCTTTCCTCTCCGATCGACCCTCCCAGGTCCAAACTTGGGTCCTTCCTATCATCTATCTTCCTCTCCACCTGTGGTGTTCCCCAGGGGTCTAACTTCTCGCCCAGGCTTTTCAACCAATACCTGGCAACTCTCGCCCACTGTATTGCCATTTCCTGCTCAAACTTCCAGCGCTATGCAGACGACACTCAACTCATTTTCAGGCTGCCATCAGCCACCTCCTCCACCTCTCACATCACTGATTGCCTCACTGCCATTCAAGATTGGTGTGCCGCCAACGATCTTTGTCTTAATCCCAGCAAGACAGAGATCCTCCTCATTGGCACACCATCACCTTCCTTTCCCCTCACTCTCTGGCCGGCCTCCATAGGCCCTCCTCCCATCCCCACCCGCGAGGCCAAGAACCTTGCTGTCACCTTTTATTCCACACTCTCCTTCTCCGCCCACATCGCTGATGTATCAAAAAAGTCAAACTTCCTACTGCACCTCTTCAGAGGTATTCTTCCTTTCCTCTCTTTCCCCCAGAAGCTCACTGTCTCCCAAGCTCTGGTTCTCTCTAAGTTGGACTATTGCAACAGCCTCTTTCTTAATCTACCTGCCTCTGCACTCCACCCTTTACAACTTATCCAGAACAGGACTGAGAGACTTGTCCTTGGCCTCAAGCCCATGGATCGTATCTCTCCAGCTCTGAAATCTCTCCATTGGCACCCAGTGGATGCAAGGATTCAATTCAAAACCCTCTGCATTGTCCACAAGGCTTTCTGGGGCCTGAGTCCAACATACCTTCAGCTATCCCTCTGCAAATACCTCCCATCTCGAGCACTCCGCTCCTCTACCTCTAACTCCCTCAGGGTCAGTCGTTTCTCAAAGAAAGGAGCTAGGGGTAGATATCTGTCTTCGGCTGGGGCCTCCCTCTGGAACAGCCTCCCTGCCACTCTAAAACTTGAGGAGAACCATCTCTGCTTCCGGAAGCACATCAAAACCTTCCTTTTTGCTTCTGCCTTCTCCTCTCCTCTCCCCTGTTGATTCTACTCTCCCTCGGCACCATGCACTTGGCCACCCTCTGTCTTCCGGGCCCAGGTACATGCTCATCTTGCCACCCTCACGTACTGCCTCCGGGCCACTCCTTGCACTGGGGTCTGTATCTGTACCCATACAGCCCTCCCCTTTTCTTCCTGCACTTTCAGACCTACCCGGCCTGCTGCCATAAACCCAGCACTTGCCACTTGCTGGCTGCACTCCCATTGTTTGTTGCCTTTTTATTTATTATTTTATTATTATTTTTGTTTTTTCCTTCTCGCTCCGCACTCTCCTTTTGTTCCCCCTTCCATGCACATCTCCCCCTCTCTCAATGTCACCCCACTAGTAAGATCATTGTTTTTGTTTTCCCCTGTTCCCTTTCCCTTGCCTTGTCGCGCTCTGAACCACTTGTGTATGAGCGCGATAGAAATAAAATATCAATATCAATCAATATCAATATCAATACTATCCCTGAGGAGGCTTCCAAATTTATTGACAAGCATTTTACTGGTTAACCCCATTTGATTTCACTTCTAGGTTCATCCCGTTCTGCTCATTGACAAACGTTAAATAGTACTGAGGGCAGATCTGGGCATGGGTAACACATCACTAGACTCATCAGATTGGTTGCCACCCAGTTCTGACCCACAGGTTTTGTCCTTCAGTCCCTGTATACTATCTGTGTTTAATAATACCAAGAGCGGATTTAGACCTGACATCTGTTCTGTTTGCATGCTGCTGCGGTCTTTCTTCCGGCCGTCATCCAGCCCGACCCGCAAGTTATGCTCCTAAACTCTCATGTATTGCTTTGCAATTGTGCACCACATAATGCCTATTTAACACCCCACTCCAAAGGTATAGCGGCTCATGGCTGTTGCACGGCCCCCCATGCGATGCCAGCGCTGCTTGAGGTTCAGTTAAAGTACTTTTGGGATGTCACCTCTCGGATTTGTGATGTTGCAAGCATGAACGGCGCATGCGCGAGCCTCGTTCTGATCCGCGCATGCGCATTGAGAATAAAGAATGTCCGTGCGGGCAGTTGCCGCCGGGACGCCGTAAGGCACACACGTGTGTCCCGTGTCTCCTTGTGTGGATGCACGCGAGCGAGTGCGTGTGCAGGGCAGCCCGAGGCACGGGCCTGCTCACAACATCTGGCGACGAGGCGGGATCCGAACGGAGCGTTCCGCTGGCATAACGCTGCATGTACACGGCAGCAACGTTATATCGGAGCATTCCCCGAATCCAGTGGGAGCAAAGCAGATCGGTTTCTACGCAGGACACGGGGCAGTAGCGGCCTGAAAAGGTGCTCGTGCGCTGCTCACGTTCCACAGAAACTACAGTGAACAAATTTTTGGAATCCTGACAGTTGTCGAGATCCAAGACGACTGTCCCTCAAGCTGTGGCAATTGGACGGGTCCATGGCCACGTTGATCCACACCACGCAGCAGCCTTATGTACGTCGACTGTCTGCACAAGTCAGGTTTGCGGCCTCTAAACGCTAAGGAGGTGCCAGTGCGACCTGTGAACATGGCGGAGAGTGATGAAGATGCAGGGACAGCGCAGGTGGTGGTAAGGAGGAGACAACAGGGATTGCTGTTACCCATGCAAGAATTCGACACGTCGGGTCCACCCTCAAAATTGGGCCCAAGATGGTTGCTGTGGATAAGAAAATTGGACATGTACTTCACCGCAACAGGAGAAACTAATGATGACGAAAAAAGGGCAACTCTACCATACTCCGCGGGTATGGACGTCCTAAGCATTTATGAGTCCCTTAACCTGCAAGTAGTCACCTATGATGCGGTCAAGACTGCCTTAAAGAATAATTTTATTCCGCTGTCCAACGTGGACTATGAGAGGTTCCTGTTCAATAGTGAAAAACAGCGGGAAGAAGAGTCGCTTGATCAATTCTGCGCTCGCCTAAGGCAAATGGCCACGACGTGCAGATGGGACAAGAGAGGGGACATGCGACCCATTGCGTATGCGAGCAAGGCGCTCACAGACACAGAACAGCGCAACTCGCAAATAGAAAGAGAGGCCTTGGCCATACTGTGGGGCTGTCGCCATTTTCGTCTCTACATCCTGGGCAAGCCGGTCGTAGTCGTGACCGATCATAAGCCCCTGCTGCCCATCCTGGCGGGTGTGTCATCAAAACCTCCACCCAGAATCGAACAATGGATGCTAGCCCTTATGGGATATGGGGTTCGACTGGTGTACAGACCAGGGACCAATAATCCAGCGGACTATCTGTCGCGACACCCAAACCCAGAGAGCGTGGAAAAGACCAAGGAGGTGTCTGCTTGTAGAGGGCTGCTCTGTCAGGTGGTGGAAGGTGCATTGCCGGTGGCGCTGTCCAGACTCACCATAGCGACGGAATCGTCCAAAGATGAAGTGTTCCACATCATCAAAACGGCGGTTAGAAGCGGCGACTGAAGAGAGGTGCTTCAGAATAATGCAAGGCGGCAAGCTGACGCCCAGAAAGACCTTCAGGCGCTGTGGAGGGTGAGGGATGAACTATCCATTTCCGACGACGGACTACTGCTGAGGGGGAGGCAAATTGTGATCCCGCAGGCCCTGAGAAATCGTGTGTTGGAATTTGCTCACATAGGGCACCAAGGGGTGGCCAAGACCAAAGCCCGGCTTCGACCCAAGGTGTGGTTCCCTGACCTCGAGGGAATGGTCGAGCTGTTCATAAAAAGGTGTCTGCTGTGTCTGGCGGCGAATCCCGGGGATAAAGCTCCACCGATCATCTCAATGGAACGGAGTGAAAAGCCCTGGGGAACCGTCCATGCGGATTTTGGATTGACGGGTCGAGGCGTGTACTTTTTAGCGGTGGTAGACCAATGGTCCAGATATCCCGAGGTGGAGATCGTAGAGTCCACCACCACCGAGTACACCACCAGGGCCCTGGACAAAATGTTTGCGACCCATGGCTTCCCCGAAATACTATGCTCAGACAATGGTCCCCTGTTCACGGGCAGCCAGTTCGCACAGTATCTTTAAGCGAGGGGCATCCATCACCGGAGAGTATCCCCATTGTGGCCACGTGCGAACGGGGAAGCTGAAAGGCTCATGCGCACGCTAAACAAGGTGCTGAGAATATCCGCAAGCGGAGGAGAAGACCTCCCGAAGAAGGTTGTGGAATTCCTGCAAAAGTATCGGACCACGCCGCATCAATCGACGGGCGTAGCTCCTGCTGAAGCGCTATTCGGGCGCTGCCTTCGCGGCATGATACCGGAGATAGAAGGAAGAATACCCGGGGTCATTGACAATGAAAAAGTGAGGGAGGAGCGGGCAGCCCGCAATCAGAGAGAGAGTGAGAGGAGGGGTCTCCAAGACAAGGAAGTGGCTGTAAGTGATTCCGTGCTAGTGCGGAATCGTCACCCGGAAGGCAAACTGTCAATGCCTTACGAACCTCACCCGTGGACAGTCACGCACGTGAAAGGAACCATGGTCACAGCAGCATGCAACCGGGGGACCGTCACCCTCAACAGGTCCTTTTTCAAAAAAGTGGACACATCAACGAGGGCCAGTGAACCGGACGAAAGCACCTCCTCCGAAGCGGTCCACGAAGATCAGGCGGAGGACGCCCAGAGGGAGCCCATTCCACATGCAGATGGTCCCAGCTTGACTCCGAAAAGCACCCCTCTGTACCCTGTGCGAGGAAACCGCAGACTGCCGGCTCGCCTCAAGGACTATGTTCTGGACTCGGGAGACTGAGCCGAGGGTACAGCAGCCGGCCAACCCACGTTGGGTTACATGTTTTATGTTTACCATGTATATGGTTCATTCTGGTCGATGTTAGATTGTTTTTGGTTGAAGAAAAAAAGGGATGTGTTGTTGCAAGCATGAAAGGCACATGCGCGAGCCTCGTTCTGGTCCGCGCATGCGCATTGAGAATAAAGAACGTCCATGCGGGCAGTTGCCGCTGGGACGCCGTAAGGCACACACGCGTGTCCCGTGTCTCCTTGTGTGGATGCGCGCGAGTGCAGGGCGGACCGAGGCACGGACCTGCTCACAACAGGATTGTGGGAAGGGTGGGGGTGGGTAGGGTGTGGTATAAAGTTGACAAAATTCTTGACACGCGACTGAGAACTCGGGCGCTTAAATGTGTGCAGCTTAGTATCACTAGAATGAAACCTCTGCACATCTGATCTGAACTCTATAGACCACTCTCCAGTATGGGCGATTGCCTGATATTGTTGGTTTTTCGTCCCAATGGCTGATGATTGTATTGTATGTATGAGCTGGAATGTTAGGGGTCTTGTTAATCACGCTAAAATGCATAAACTGCAGCTATATATCGAACGACACAAAGCTACCCAGAACCGGGGGGTCATGATCTTAATCCATAAAACCCTAAAATCTTGGCCTAAAGCGACCTAGATAGATCCCCTGGGGCGATATGTACTGCTATTCGGGGCCCTGCTAGGCAGAGAGGTCGTACTGCTTAACATATATGGGGCCTCATTACAACCCAGGCATTAAGGTGTTAACGGCGCCGTAAAAGGTGTCGGCGCCGTTAAACCCTTAACGCCTAATTACGAGGTCCCTTTGCGGGTTGCACTTTAACGCCTGCTTTTAGCAGACGTTAAAAAACCAACCCGCAAAGGGACCTAGGAGCTAATTACGGCACCGTAATTTACGGTGCCGTAATTAGCGCCTTCCCCATTCCCATTGAGCCCTATGGGCCAAAAATGGGAATGGGGAAGGGCCATGGCGGCATGGGGAATTACCGGCCCGCCAACCTCGGAATGGGGTGGTAATTCCCCATTCCGCCATGGCGGAGTTGGTAAGTTACCGGCATGGACCATGGTGCTATTAGCACCATGGTCCAACGCCTGGGTCGTAATGAGGCCCATGGTCCTAACATTGATGACCCTGACTTCTACGCTCAGCTATCCCCCCTGTTGGCTGTGTTTCCTTTGGTTCCTATCCTCTGGGGTGGCGACTTTAACACTATTTTAGATGTAAACCTTGATAGATCGGGCTCCAGACCCTACCAACTTTCCAGGGCAGCCAAGACAACATTGGTTAGAAGTTCCTGATGCTTGAAGGCTGATACATCCCGATTCCAGAACGTACTCTTTTTAATCCTCGGTACACGATTCACACTTGCGCATTGAGAGATGGCTCATCTCGGATATACTAATCAGTATCATTACCCATATGTCCATCCTTCCCAGAACATTCTCAGACTACTCCCCGGTGACGGTCTCCCTCAGCTGGAATGCAGAAACCCTGGGCACTCGCTCATGGAGATTGAAACCACACTCTCCACTTGATATTGCTTTTAAAACTGAACTGGGGTCCTCCATCGACTTTTTTTGCACTAAATACGGGATCTGTCGAATCACAAGCCACCCTCTCAGAGACATTCAAAGTTTACATCAGGGGCCTCACAATTTTCAAAGAAGCAGGGATTCTCAGAGTGATCTGGTGGAACATTTCAGAGAGTGAGACCCGCCTCGCCACTCTTGAAGCCCAATACGCTTCAACTCAGCTGCCTGCCAGCCTCACACGGACCCTGAACGAAGATTCCTTGATGATCCCCAAGCTGCAAGATGCCCTTGACACCCTGATAATGCCAGAGGAAATAACCAAGGCGGTTGACGCCCTAGCCTCGGGAAAGGCCCCTGGGTCCAACGGACTCCCTGTTGAGTTCTATAAGCGGTATAAGGCCCGTCTGATTCCCCACTTGGCATTCTTATGGGAGGAGGCCTGCAAGAATGGCTCCCTCCCCCCTTCCCTACGAGAGGCAATAATCTCGGTACTGCTTAAACCAGGCAAACCCCCCACACAATGTGGCTAATACCGCCCCATCTCCCTTATCAACTGCGATGTCAAAATCTATGGCAAGGTATTAGCTTTGAAATTGGCCCCGTATATGTGTTGTTCTATATTTCACCCAGATCAGTCGGGGTTTATCCCGGAGCGCTCCACTTCTTTAAACCTTTGCCACCTATTCAACACACTATGCTGTGCGATCCGGGCGTTCAGGCGATTGCAGCTACACTAGATATGCAGAAAGCATTTGACTCTGTTTCCTGAGGTTATCTATGGCAGGTCCTCGAAAAATACAACTTTGGTCCTCGATTTTGGTCCTAGGTTAAACTACTGCACTCCGCTCCCATCGCCAGGGTCCGCACTGAGGACCGATGCTCAGACAATTTCCAATACTCTGAGGTACAAGACAGGGCTGTCCCTTCTCACCGCGGATCTTTGCCATAGCCATCGAGCCCTTTGCCGACAGGATACGCCAACGACACGTACATTGAGGCATAAGACTCACTGCCCCCACCCCCCCCCCCGAAATCATTTCCCTTTATGCGGACGATGCAGTCATGTTCATCGTTCCCCTGACCAGAAGCTGGCCCCAGTGCTTGAAGATGTGATACTCCTCGGTGAGCTTTCAGGTCTCAAGGTTAACTGCTCTAAATCTGTATTGTTCTCTTTGACCGAAGACACCACCCCCCCTACACGCCCTGGGATTCATGTGGTCACAGTCCGAGATAACATACCTTCGAGTGGTGGTCACGCGTCAGCAAACCTCCCTGTATGAGGCCAACTACTGGAAGTACCTGGTCACTCTTTCTCGAAAATGCACGGGTTGGGCCAAGCTGCCAATCTCTCTGGTGGATAGGATTGCCATGCTTAAAATGATAGTGCTACCACAACTCCTATACAGATTCCTGAATGTTCCACTATGGCCAGGTCGCAAATTCTTTACAGCACTGACTCGGACCATTAATGCCTTCCTATGGCATTCCGGAGTGGTGAGCCTGAAATTTTAAACATTGGCTACTCCAAAGGCAAGGGACGGGTTTGATGCCCCCGACTTTGAGAGATATTGGGTGGCTGCTCAGGCTCACTACACGTCTCACTGGTTCATATCCACCGACCCCCTCTCCATGTTTAACTCGAACGCCTGGCAATAGATGGCTGCAATATTTGCTCACTAATCCTCCCCTCCCACTGTGATAAATTTGAACCCCTAGATCCCACCGGGGCCACAGCACTGGCTTTAAATAAGCTGTGCTAATATCTCACATCCTTTCCATGCAGACCTCCCCCTTTGGAACTTTCTTCCGGAATCTCCCCGGCTAGACCCCACAACAACACGTCTTTGGGCTGCTGCAGCTTGCGTATCATATGCAATGTCTTTGACCAGGGTAACTTTCTTGAATGGCCAGACCTACCAGAGCCCCTGCGAAGTAGGCCTTCCCGCTGGCTGCACTATGCAGTGCTGCGCCGCTCCCTCAAGCGCAGATGCCCAGATTTCCCCTCAATTCCCCCTGATGACTTGATACTGTCGGAAATCCTGAATACCACCACCTTCAGGGGGAAGGTCTCCAGATTGTATGCCCTCCTTCAGAATAGGGCTACCCCTCCATTCGTCAGGCTCAGGGAGTCCTGGGGTGAGGACCTAGGTATTGAAATGACAGACCAACGCTGGGACCGCATGTGCGCCCGTATTCATGACGTCTCATTCAGCTCCCGATTTAAACTGATCCAATTTAAGGTACTCCATAGATTCCACTGCACACCGATCAGACTGCATCACATGTCAAAAGATCATCACCCCATTTGTGCAAGATGTGGATCAGATGACGCAAATTACATACACATGATGTGGTCCTGCTCATGCCTCTCCCTGTTCTGGGAGGAGGTATGCTCTACTGTATCTGACATATTAGAGTGCACCATTGCCCCATCTCCGTTGGCTTGTCTTTTCCATGAATTCGCCCGACTTGGGCGTGACTCCAGAAAACTGGCTGGCCTATGCATGCTACTGGCGACCCGATGTATCATACTGCTATGGCTCTGCCCAGGGACACCCACACATGACCAATGGCTTTGGGCTGTCACCTGGGCCTCCGACACTGAGGAGTGCTGTGCAGGCCTGCAATAAATAGCCACCAGACCCGGGAACATTTGGAACCCCTTCCACTCTTATATTACCTGCTTATCCATTGGCTCCAATGATGACACTGATGACCGGATCTCCCCAGCTCCCAACCTCGTTTAAGTATTTATCTCGACTGTCATTGTCTCATCTATACTGCTGAATACTGTACCCCAAGAGGTATCTATGGTTTTGTATAAGTTCCCACCAGACTATGTTTGTGAATGTAAATGCATCAACTGTCTATAATTGCCAGTTTTCTCTGTTGTAATTTCAAGCTTCCTACATAAAGTAAAAAAAGATCATTCTGTACAAAGAGAATGAGATTAGAGGTAACTCCTTAGGGGTTAGATGTTAAGGTTAGAGGGTAGAGGCCAGAGCACAAAGGATGGGGTTTAGGGTTTGAGTGTAGATGTTAGAGTTCAGGGTTAGAGGTTGGGAGTCAAAGGTTAGAGGTTGGGGTAAGAGATTAAAGCTATAGTTAGAGATTGGCATTATGGTAATAGGTTTGTAATTAGCAGTTTTTAGTTGAGATTGGGGTTTTAAGGTTGAAAGTAAAGGTGAGAGGTTCCAGTTAGGCTTCAAGTTAGAGGTGTTAGTCAGAAGTTAGAGTTTAGGGTTAGGATTTACATCCCTAGGTTAGATATTGGGTCAGAGGTTGCAGGTGTGAGGTTGAGGTTTAGGAGCGTGGGGTAGGTATTACAGGTTGTGGTTAGAGAGTAATGTTATGGTAATGTATTAGAGTTGGGGGTCAGGAAAAGTTTTAGGGAGTAGACATGGGGGGAGAGATTACAGGTTGGACTAGATGTTGTTTGATAGACATTTAGAGTTCCAGGTTGAAAGTCAAGGGTTGGGGATGGGGTTAGCAGTCTGGGTTAGAAGTTAGAGTTTATGTTATGGTTAGCTATGGAGGTTTAAGATTGTAGTTAAAGGTTGGGGGTTAGATAATAGAGTTAAGAGCTATGGGCTGGTGGCAGTGGTTTGGGGCTAATGGTTAGATGTTGGGTACTTGGAAGTTGAATGTTTTGATTAGAGGCTGGCAATTATAGACTGCAGTTAGAGATTACTGGTTGGGCATAAAGGCTTTTGCTTTAGAGGTCGACAGTCAGGTGTTAGGTTCAGGATTAGGGGTTACAGTTGGTGACTGGGAGTTAGATGCATGGGGTTAGGGATTAGGAGTTACAAATTGGGGTATAATGTTGGCGTTAGAGGTTGACATCTGCAGATAGAAGTCAGGGTTAGGCCTTGTAGGTTTTGGGATGAGGTTAGATGTTTAGGGATAGGGTTTAAAGGCTGGGTTTTAGGGTTTGGAGGTAAAATGTGGGGGTTAGAGGTTGAGGTTAAACATTGGAGGTTAGAAGATATAACTTGGGGTTAGCGTTTAGCTTTATGGATTAGGGTTGGAGATGGGGTGGAGTTTGTAGAATAAAGATTGGGAATCATAAATTAGAGCTAGGAGATAGAGATCTGAGTTTAGAGATTGGAGCACTTGCTGCTTTGGGTAGTGTACTTAGAGGAATGAGTTAAAAGGGTTAGATGTTGTAGTTAAAAGTTAGGGATTAAAGATTTCGAGAGGATAAAGGTGGGGGTTCATGTTTGAGTTTAGAAGTTGGGATTAGATGTCGGGGTTAGGGGTTAAAGTTGGATTTAAAGATTGGGGTTACGGGATTGGGTTTAGATGTTAGAGGTTGGAATGAAGCGTGTGAGGGCAGAAAGCAGCAATTGGGTGTAGGCTTGCAGTTAGAGATGTGGCTATAGAGTGGAATTATGGGTTCAATATTGGGGTTATAGTTTGAAGGTTAGAGATTGGGATTAGGGTTAGAGGTTTGGTGTGAGGTTTGTGTCAGGAATTAGACACTGAGAGGTAGGGATTAGAGACTGGGTTAGAAGTTGGGTATAAGAGACTTTGAGTTGATAGAGGTTGAGTGTCAGAGGTTGGGGTAACAGATTAAAGGTTCGAGTTTGTGGTTAGATGCTGTAGATTCGAGGTTCATAGTTGAGGTTGGGGGTTAGCCATTAGAGGTTAGAATGTGTGCTTTTGGACTAGTGTGGAGAGGTAAACGTTTTGGTTTAGAATTTTGGGGTTAGAGGTCAGCAGTTAGAGTCAAAGATTGGAGTTATGGGTTAGAGGTTAATTTCAGATCTTAAAGGTTGGGGCTAGGAGGTCTGAGGTTAGAAGCTAGATGATCTGGAATACAAATTATAATTAGTGATTGGATTTAAATGTTGGGAATTAGAGGTTGGGTAAAGAGGGGGAGCATAGCTCATCCAGTACCCCCTTTTGTTTGAATTTCAAGATGTATAGTCCTGCATTTATTATGGAAAGGGCAAAACGACAAGTCTCAGAATGCAAAGAAAAAAGGTCTAGATGGGCTGACACCTGACATGGATCTAGTTAAGAGTGCTTCACTGATAACATAGATATAGAGCACAAGGCCCACAGGAGTCAGAGTCCCATGCTTGCAGTTTACTAATCACCACACTGAGCATTCTCACATTACCTACAATGTAGTCACCACTCTCCAGCCTCTCCATCACATCCTGCTGTTGTCACCTTTTAACCCATAGCACATTGGTTTCCCATGGAGTACTGCACATGCAAGGGTCCCCTAGAAATTCCTACAAGCAGAGCATGAAACTCAGGGGCATCATTTAGCTGTCCTTGCCCGAATTGGATCTGAGATTCATTCCAAGGGCAACATGAGGGAATATGCACTTTGGTGTTGATTGATTGTTGTATTCAGTGGGACAGACAGATCACTATCTGATTCTCCCATAGTGTAAACGTTCCCATTTCTGAAATGATAAAAGCAGGTCCTAGCAAACGGCCACAAAAACCAATGGGTAGAACTTTACATTGAAGTATCAAATCTTTGGACGCTTAAACAAATGAATATTTAAAAAAATAATTATATGAGATATGTTATTTTACTCAAATGCTAATATTTGTAGAACTCTAAACTGATCTCATCAGTTCACAGTTCATTCCATTCTGGTGCATTTATTAACAGAATAGTTGCTCTCACTGGAAAAGAACTAAAGACCAAGCTTTCATGTAATACAACACCAGAGCTCTTCAACTGTCCTGTGCCCTTTTTTTGCACTATGCTACTTTTAGCTGTGTAATCATTAAACATTAAATACAAGAATAACCATAGCAGAATGCCCAAGTTGATTTACTCAACCCAAGCTCCACCACTCTCAGAGAGTCAGAGAATTCGAGGTCTCCTGATTTCACTGAAGGCCTTGCAGGTCATGAAAACATTTACTGCTCTACCCTGGGCCCCTACAAACTTCCCCGGGAGCCTATTAAATACAGTTTACTGGAATTGGAAGTGTGCTGTGAAAGTTCTCATGAGCAAGTACTGAAAAGCATGGGAGGCACTGGCCTCAACCTGTTGGGTTCCCTCCTGGTGCGTCACCTATAGAACTGCGTCTATGGAACACAATTTCCAGACTAGTTCGGGATAGTACTGGTAGGCCCTGGTGCAGTAATTCAAACTCCTCTTTTCCATTGTAAAGTGTTTCTCAGTGCCAGAGTTAAACATGTGTGGCTATTGTGTGTGATGCCTTGCTGTAACTGATTCAATCTATTAGGCAAATGCGTAGGCAGTAACTTTATTCTGGAGGGAAAATGTTTTATTTTTCATTAGATTGGATTTGCATAAATTAATGAAATGGGATATTCCTCATGGCCTGTTGCAAATAATCCAGTTGTTATACAGAGTCCAAGTGAGAACCAACAACATGGGCCGTGTTACTGAACCTTGTATTTTGGCTGCAACATTGTTTAACCTGTACCTGGCTGACTTGGACGCGACATTAAACATTAAATCTGGCGGAAGCCAGTCCAGCAAATGTTGGCTCATTGAGTTGTAGTTCGCTAGGATACGCAGACAACATTTTGCTGGTTGATTACACTCCTAAGGGCTGTCGCTGGTTTACTACACTCCTAAGAGCCTACAGGAGTGTATACCGACAGCAATGGTTTTTTGGATTAACATCGAGAAAACCAAGATAGTGGCATTTTTTAATAAGACAAAGTGTAAAACACCAGCATGTCCAAAATGGAAACTCAATGAGAAAGAAATAGAATGTGTAGAATTCTATAAATATCTTGGCATTATAATTGAAAACAAGTTGAGCTGGGCTCAGCAATGGAAAGCAAATCAAATCAGCTGTATGAAAATCAGCTATTACCCAAATTGATCGCTTACAAACGATCGTATGGTAAATCTGGCTGAATGCGGCCAGTACCATTCGATTCTTTGTAAACAATCAGTTTTGGTAATCACTACCAAACATTGAAGCAGGGGTTGCGGGGTTGTCCGCCACTACTCATGTTTGGTAGTGATGGCTTTTGGGGGTAGCAGGGGTGTCCCTCGCTTAGGAGGTCTAAAGGCGGGGGATGGGGAAAAAAGAAAAGAAAAGCGGACCCTGCCGCATCGGATCCGGCCCGCATGGGAGGGATGGCTCTGACACTGAAAGGTTAGAAGATGAGCAGACGGCGAAAAAGGTAATTAGGGAGTGGTTGGGGGGTGTATGGGGATGGGTGAGGTGTTTTAGTTTGGGTGGATTTGGCCATGGCAAAATTGGCTTTGTGGCCAAATTGACCACGGTCAATTCAGCAGTGAACAATTGTGCCATCGCCAAACCGTATACATCCGAAAATCGCACATTCTTTGATCAATCTCCATTAAAACCATCCTATTGTTATAGTCCTCCATGATAGTTCCCTAAATGCTATATGGAGTGGAGGTATGGGCTCATAATTTGAGAACTGAATTTGGTAATCTAGAAGCTAAAATCTTGAGATTACTGTTCAGAAAGCCAGAATCACTGCCAATAGAATAACTCTTCTTAGAGTTTGACATCCAAAAAATAACTGGAGCAATAGAACATAAATTGGTGATGAGCTATTAGAAATTGCAATGGCTTGACAGTAGCACAATAATGTGGAAATGTATGCAAGCCTTTAGTGGTATTGATAACCACACACATTTTGGGACTCTTGGTTGTCAATATGGTAAACACAAGACCTTAAAAGAGAATCCAAGATTAAGTAGCCCTTGTTCCCAGATGGTATTAAAATACTGCTCAAAGGCAAATATAAAAGATACATACCAAGAAAGAGATATGGTCAAGATTGCATCACAGGTAAATGGTGGCCCCTTTATAGCACATTGGATGGATCACACTACTAGATGTAAATACATTGATGTCTACATTAATAGTGATAGTATACGTAATTACTTGCTGTACATGTTTAGCCATTCAGAAGTATTAGAAATAGTGGGAGCAATAATGCAAATACCACGCAATGAGTAGAATTGTTGATTATGTGGTGAGAACACAATTGAATCCACTGAACATATACTATGTGCATGTGAGAGTCTTACAACTTTGAGATAAGTGCAATGCGGGCATACTCCAATATAGCAACTGCGAATACCCAGTTAACACTTTGGTGAAAAATGACGGAAGGAAATGATGCTAACCTGATATATTACATGATGACATTTTATGTCAAAATTATGAAGATTTTAAAAATACTAACTGAATAATGAATTTCAAAAGAAACAATGCTAATCTGATATATCATTTGATGAAATTTTATATAGAAGATTTTAAACAATATTAACTGAATAATTAATTTTGTGTAAGTGAAGATCGTAATTGTCATGTATGTCCAGTATTTTATGGTTATAGCATAATAGTTGATTTGATAAAATGTGATGTGTTTGTATATTATTTTTATAAAGCCCATGTTGTCTATATGTATAAAAAAAATCAAAAATTGTTTGCTGAATTACTCATTTTTTAATTTTTCTCCATCAGTTAATTTTATACTTCTTACAATATACTTATACTTCTTCAATAATATTTAATTTTGTGGAAGTGAAGATCGTAATTGTCATGTATGTCCAGTATTTTATGGTTATAGCATAATAGTTGATTTGAAAATTGTGATGTGTTTGTATATTATTTTTATAAAGCCCATGTTGTCTATATGTATAAAGAAAAATCAAAAATAGTTTGCCGAATTACTCCTTTTTGAATTTTTCTCCATCAGTTAATTTTATACTTCTTACAATATACTTATACTTCTTCAATATTCAAGAATTAATGCAACAATAAAGCCCCACCTGTAAGAGCCAGAGTATACTGAAGAGGAAATGGTAGAGAGAGAAAGAAGCTTAAAAGATGGTAAATCTAGGGAAAGTCATGATGATCAATCACAAGATCCTGATCCTAGTCACAAGGAAAACATTTCCATTTGGTGCGTGCCATCAATGTGAGGTAATTCATACTTTGGTGGAGAACTGCATTGCAGAGCCAACTCTGGCTGCTTGGCCTACATAGCCGAAGAAGAGCATCCCCCAATATGCATTACCCAGCTGCATGACTTCAGGCCAGCCGCCTTACAAGATCTGTGTTAAGAATGATGATGGTCCTGATGCACAAACTTACAGCCTCAGTTTGCTCTCATTCTCCAAGTAATGAGCAAGTGTTGCATTTATACATTTTATTTGTGACAACCTTTAACTGCAGCTGTTTATGTTTTTTTCCTAGTACATTGTGATTTTGCGGGTTCACTGGCGATATACATTTTGGTATATTTGAAAAAAGGTTCTGTTTTTTGTTCATGCCAACTATTCAATCTTCTATTTAGCGACTTAACAACAAAATTTCAATAGTGTTTTGATAAAATGTCATTGACTTTCCCTATGCTCCTATCTTTTATTGTTCAAAAGGGCATACACATTTCTACATCACCCTTACTTCAAAAGAATTGTACTGTGGGTACTTTACTCATACCAATGCTTTGTATTTTAGAAGATAAGCTAAATTATTGGTTTCATTCAACAAACCTATTTCTGTATCTGTTACGGAGATAGCACAGGCTTCAAGCGTTTACATGGTGGATTCATGGAAGACTGGGATTCCGCGTTCGACAAGTCATCCCTGCCTTTGTGGTTTGAGCAATTTGTGATGAATTCCCTAGTGCCTCCAGACAATACAAGGTATTTATACAGACAATACCTCAACCACATCAGTATAATTTGTAGTTTGTATATACCATCAACCTTTTGTAAAAAAAACTAGCATTTTAATGAAATATTTTACTTTTAATAAATAATTTATGCATACAATCATTTTTCATTGTGTTTTTTTTCAAATCATTTCAAGTTACTATGTGTTTCATTTAAAGGTTTCAGTTTTCCTTTCAAATTTCAGGTTTTTGCACTTTTTTAACAACAAAATACAACAATGCACAAACACTAAAGTGAAAATACAAACAAATCTGTACTTGCATTAAAAGGATGATTACAAATCATATTCTTATCATTTATTCATGTTACTTTTTGCCTTCATGTGCTCTATATTACATTAGGTTCTATTTATGAATAAACAACTCTTTCAATAAAAGTTAACAATGATCACACTTTTGCTGTCATAGCAAATAAAATCAATGAGGTAATATGCCAAGTGAATTAAAGTAATTGTCCAAGTCACCAACGCCTTCAAGTATACTGTTTTAAACTGTATGCTGTACAATCAAGATCAAGAAAGATTACTGTTACTGCCATCAATCATTTTTAAACATCATTTGGAGTCTATCATAATCTATCCAACGACGAATCCCTTATCAAACTCATTAAATTCAATGTCTTTCATATGCTTTTGGTTTTGGGCCAGCAAGTTCAACACAGTGGAAGTGAATCTACAACTCAGCGTGTTCTAGTGTCTATGGACAATTGTCCACCTAGCACCTTTTGCCTCCATACACCCCTTAGAAGTCCCTGCATTGAACATATCTCAGTGTCCTTTGAAAAGGTGCAAGGCCTATTGCGGCCACCTCACCCACATCCATTCCCTCTCCGGTATAAATGTCAGTTCCCACCTGTGGCCCAGCGCTCGCAATGGGGCTGGGTGGATGGGAATGCACGAGGTGCCGAATACAATGCACAACTCAAAGTGTTTTTTCGCATGGGGAACACTGTCCACAAGGCCACCCCAGAGCCAGTGTCTCCAGACTCCCCTTTGATGACCTTGCCCCTGCAATCAACATATCTTTGTGTCCTTTGACAAGGTTCTGAGCCTTTTGCGCTTGCCTCATCCACATCCATCCCCCTTCCAGTATCAATGGCAGTTCGCACCTCTGACCACACACTCACAATTGGGTTGAGTGGATGGGAATGCACAAGGTGCAAATACAATGTACAACTAAAAGGAGTCTTGCCTCTAGGGACCATTGGCCACAGGGCCACCCCGGCCTGTGTCTCCATACTCCCCTTTGAAGACCATGCCCCTGCAATCAACATATCCTTGTGTCCATTGGCAACATTCTCTGGGCTTTTTGCGCTCGTCTATTCCACATCCATCCCGGCTCCGGTATCAATGGCAGTTGGACCTGTGACCATGCACCCGTAATTGGGTTGGGTGGATGGGAATACACAAGGTGCCGAATATCATGACCAAGTTAAAGTGGTCTTTCCATGGAGATCATCGTCCACCAGGCCACCACAGACCCTTTGTCTCCAGACTACCTTTTGAAGACCCTGTCTCTGCAATCAACATATCTATGTGTCCTTCGAAAAGGTTCTAGGCTCTTTCACTCACTTCATCCTTATACACCCACACCTTTATGAAAGGCAGTTCTCACATTAGAGCATGCGCTAACATAGTTGGCTGTAGATGCTCACATTCTTCTTTGACATTTGATGTCATCAAACCCTCACCAGCATCAATCTTTAAACATACCCAAATATGGCTATGTAATGATACTACATCACTCCCATGAAAAAAGACTAACTAAATGTAGTGGCAGTCCGACCATGTAATAAATTCACATACACTCGCACTTTTCTAAGTGTTTTTAAACTGTTTCAAACTTAGCAAGAAAACATCTCTGCCGTCTGCTGTAAATATCACCATTGCATCGTTATATGTTGCTGAAACGCCTCACCAGTTTTTCCGATTGCAGGTAATTTAATTCTTGGTTATTACAGTGTCCTAGTTTTCAGCTTGGTACTTTTATAGTGTTTTTTTAAGGCATTTTCATCCAATTTTTATTTTCATGTATCTGAATGACTTCACCATTATCAACCTTTCTATGTATCATTATCTTTTGACTGCCTACATCACATGACAATGCATTTTTTGAAAATCTAATATTTTGTCATCCCTCTTTTCTTTTGGTGGCTCAGTAATACATTTCTTCATGTGACAGACCCTAGACTTAAAAATTAAAATTTCTTTGTTAACATGGCTGGTTGAGACTAGCTTACATGGCAGTTACCAAACTGTAAAGCACTTTGACTGTGCAAGATTGTTTTTCTTGGATGTATCACTGTCATAATGTGTTGTCATATTGTTCACTCTTTTCTAGATCTACTGGACTATCAAACAATACCTTTGTGTATTGTTTTGGGGTGCCCTAATATCAGCCATGTCAAAACTGCGGGTACAGTTATGCATATGTTACCAAAGGATATGTTGTTGATAAGAAAATGGTTGTTCAATTGTGGATTTCCAGTATCCAAGATCGACAGCAGAGCCAAGAAAGTCTCTGAGGGTGTTGGGGCAATTGAATCTGCATCTGCAACATGCACTTCTCAGAAAATGTGTAAGAAACAGCAACGTTCACTAAAAAGCATCACCCCAGACTCCTTTGCAAATTACTTACCAACACTGTTCCAACTAAATTTCAACACACACCGAGTCAGGTGAGTAGTGCACATGAATGATTCATATATGTTTATTAATACACTTTTGTGTATATACACATATTTATTAACAATGATCACACATTTTATTGACTTTGTTTGCCAATAGGAAATGGGATGCAAATAATTATTCTTTGGGGTGTGTTATTGGTATAGATATTTTATAGTCAAATGTTCTACTATATTACAATCTACATATGTATATACATGTGTGCCTCAATAAATTCATTTTGTGATACACAAAGTTATATGTAATGTGAACCTTTATAAAAACTAGTATATGTAAAATATTTTCCAAATTTAATGATTACAATGTTTGTCATTACATAGACCACACTAATGGAAGTCCAGACCGTTACCTCCAAAGAAACAACAGACCCCTCAAATATTCAGTCAGTGAGCCATGCTGACATGCATGTACACTTAGTGTACTACATTTTGTATTTCTTATGACTAATGTTTTTTATTAACCATTGCTATAAATATATGATTTGAATAAAGGAACAAGCTGGAATGAACATCAAGCTCACTTCCATTTCAAGTAATACTTTTTTCAATTTTAATTTTGTCTGCGAAAATAATAGAGATATAAGGTCAAGTTCAACTTTTGAAAAAATATAGAATTGTTATTGATTAAATATATTTAATAGAAAAATTAGAATGTTGAATCATACCAAAGTATCTGTATTATTTTTTATTGAATTTATATGGATAAACTTCACTTGTAACAATATAATTTAAAAACAGGACATTAAAGTATCTACAGGAGAATGACCGTGCTTCAACAGCATACTCTTCTTCTATTGCAACTGGTCAGGCAGAAAAGGCATGACAAGTGATGCTTTATTGAACGTAACTCATTCTTGGAAAAGTACCTGCCGGAACCGTACTTTGTTTTTGTGCTCTGTTGTTCAGTGGTTCCACATTTAGTAAGATATCAAGTTTCTGTATATTTGTGGGACTTGAGTTCCTTGCTAAAACTGCATACTAGAGATATCAGAGACAGTTCTTGTTCCCCACTATTAGTCAGGCCTGGAATTTCAAAGAGATAAGAGTAAAATTTGCTGGTGGTGGGCAGTGCGACAGTCCTGGATTTTCGGCCAAGTACTGCACTTACCACTTACATGACATGGATACCCAGAAAATTGTGAGTTCTGTTGGAGTGCAAGACTCAAAATGTACATCCTCTGTTGCCATGGAGAAATATGGTTTCCTTTCATTCCACTGAACTTCTGCAATCGAGGGGAATCCAAATTGAAATGATCGCCACTGACAGGCACGTCGGAATAGCAAAGGTCAATCGAGAGCAGTTCAAGAAAGGGGTGTACCGAAATTTCGCTTTGAGTAGGTATTCAGCAGATACCCAGTGAAAATTAGATATTCCGCTTCAGCCAAATACTTAATTAATTTTCACTCGAAGCCGAATAGTTTCCCCTACAAAATACATGAAGTAATGCTTTGACTGTAGTGCTTGGAATCATTCATGCATGTCATGTTTATCCTTTAAAAGGATCATTAAACAAATGCTTCTGTCACTTGTTTGATTGATTTCGGGCACAGCAGAGGTGTGAAAGTGCAAACAAAGTCTCATCCCTTCATGTGCCGTACACACATACTTTCATTTGGTGGCTTGCTGAGGAGGTGTGAGCAGAAGCAAAACTCTCAGTATTTTGAATGTGCAAGGAGATGTCTCTGGTATCCCCAGTATCTTGCAGTTGAAAACCATTTTGCTGGAACAATAGTTTACAGACTATTGGAAAAAGGTATTTTCTTTAGGAGCTTATTGATCTGCTGATGACCTGTGCCAGTAATCTGAATGTTACAGGTTGCAATTCCCAATCCAAGTAATATAATTAGGTGTATTAATATAACTGCTGCAGAGATCCCACGAAATTCCAAACCTGGGGTAAAATATCTCAGGAAGAAGTGTGCTTGCATCAAAGAACTGAATGCAGCCTGCAAGCCAAGGTTATGAAGCAAGTAAGATGGCTCAGTGGGAAGTGTGCCTGCGGCAGAAATGTGCTTGTAATATCGAAATATAGGTTACAACTTCTGCTCTTCAAATATTTAATGTTGCCAAAATGAGTCCCTTTGAATTGAGTAAAGTGATAGATGTTACTAAAGAATGTGGCTATCCAATAGATCAAGAGTTTTACAAAAAATTATTTTAACCAAAATACCCCACTCTGTTTCAGCAGAAATATTCCTCCCAACATTACAGAGTTAAAAACAGAGGGATATTTGTGTAATAAAGATGAGGAGATACAATCTTACAATTTAGAAACATTGGACCAAATGGATGTACAAGTGAAGCAAATTAGAAAAATCAACATGCACACGCCAATGAAAGATCTGGAAATCAGCACTGTCCCTGTAGGTGTCATGATCTCTGCTTCCAAAAGGTCAGGGTTTTCCCAACTCCCTTGGAAGCAAATCCATAACCCAGGTTCCGAGTGCCAACCAGTCCCAATTGGGACCTTTTGGACCCAGTCCTGGCGCCAGTGGCACCAGGCTCATAAATATGCCCAGTCCCTGCGCTGGAAGCACCGGGCTCATAATGCTTGGGTGGACTTACCTGCAGCAGACCATGCTGCTTACTTGCCTGCCAGTTGAGCCTCTGATCCTCTTCTGTTTGGAACTACTTTTCCTGTTGGGTGGGGCAGGAGCCACTCCCTAGATTCAGAACACTGGAACTCTTCTGGAAAGCAGGAACTCTTTTCTTACCTAGGCGTGGCCGTGGAAGGAGACACCTAAGCACTACAGGAGGCTATTTAAACCACACCCGATGGATGAATCTTGCTTTGCGTTATTCTGCATCCTCAGCAGCAGAACGCTCATCGTGTCTTCTGCATCTGATCGTGGGCCTAAGGAAAAAGGCTTACCATCCTGAATCCAGTCTTCAGCAACACCTATAAAGACAAGAAAGAACAGGTTAGCATTACGGTCTTCAGTGACAGCTCTTCACTTACCTGGTCCATCGGCTGTCACCAACGCCTCGCGCTGCATTCCGGCATCTGAAAGACAAAGGCTTACCAACTCATAGTGCGCTCCGGAGGTCTTCACACTGCATTCCGGCATCTGAAAGACAAAAGCTTACCAACTCTTCGCACGCTCCGGAGGCCTTCGGCGCTGCATCCCGCATCTGAAAGACAAAACAAGGTAACAAGGTACGTTTAAAGACATTGGGGAACTTTAATACTCACGTGCCATTACTCCTTTCCACATCTAACCCAGTGGGTATTCCGGCACCCTGCAGCCGCTCCGAACTTGTACCTGCAACATAAAAAGACAGTTAGAGCGCATCGTGAAGCAGGCAACAAGCGCTTACTTACGTGCTTCCAGGCGCTTCTATTCATCACACGGGCTCCATCTTCAACTCACTTCAGCCCGTCATCCGCCATCGCCGGAACCCTGCAAAACAAGAGACATCATTACTAAAGACTTTAAAGACATTAGAATTACTCGAAACTTACCGTTCGTGCAGTAAACGACGGACAGCAGTCCTCTGAAGTCAAGAGGCCTGCTCCCCTTATCCAGTGAAGAAACTGGTTACAGCACCCTGCCTCGAGGCAGATGGAGAGCACAGCGTTCACTTACCTAAGGTGAGAGCGTTAACCTTTGGGGTTCTACAGGAGAAGAGAAAGGGAAGAAGAGAGAGACATTCAATAACCCAGTTCATTAATCCCATATTTTCTATCTGCAGACATCTTACCCTTCGAGTCAGACATACAGTGCACAGAGGTCCAGCCCAAAGAGCCAGCCGTGTGTTACACATCACCTTTGAAGATACGGTATACGCCCAGTCAAGACCGGCGCCTCTACGGGAATCAGGTGAGCGTTACAGAACGCAAAGCCTACCACAAAACTCCCGTCCAGGCGCTATGGAAACCTCGGATACCGACCAGCTAGCCCAGTTACTTGGGGAACTAAGGGCAGAAGTGCATGCAGCCCGTCAGGAAACGAACGCTCTAAGAAGGGAACTGATTATTTCCAAGGAGCGAACAGATGATCTCGCTAGACAATTGCTACAGTCACAAGCCGGACAGACCCCGTTACCCGCATCTGGGGGAAATCTTCCTTCTACATCCTCTATGAATCCAGTGCAGATCAACCTACCTGGGAATGTACCTCTGGCTCCGCCCGAACGATTTTCTGGTGACCCAAAGAGGTTTGCAGGATTTATCAATCAGTGCCGGTTGCATTTCTTATGCCGGCCAGCAGCCTTTCCAACTGATCAAGCTAAAGTAGCTTTCGTGCTTTCGTACCTTAGTGGCAATGCGGCAGACTGGTCGATCCCTCTAGTAAATCAAGATGATCCGGTCCTCCATGATTTTCAAGCTTTTCAGTTCAGTATGGAAAAACTGTTCGCAAGACATTCACAGGGGCAGGCCTTGGGCAATGAGCTTCTTTCGTTGCGACAAGGTAATCAAGACCTTTTGGCTTATATTGCGTCTTTCAACAGACTGATAGTGGAAACTCAATGGCCTGAGGACAAAAGGATTACGCTGTTTTATAGAGGTCTACGTGGAGAGCTCAAAGATGTGTTAGCCCAAGTAGTGAATCCCCCACAATTTTGTTCGGACTATATAGACTTAGTCGTTCAAATAGATCACAGACTGCAGAACAGGAAGGCCGATCGTTCCAAGTTTGATGCTCGAGTATTTTCCAAACCGCCAACTCCTTCCAAAGGAGTAGACTCCGGGGAACCCATGCAAATAGGGGGTCTGAAAGGTCCTCTAACACAAAAGGAGCGGGAAAGGAGAAAACAGTTGCAATTATGCCTCTATTGCGGAAACTCAGGGCACTTTCTTCGAGACTGTCTGGTGAAACCTGCCAAGAAGGCAGTAGGAGCTGCAGTTACCAAAGTTACAAACTCTGAGCAGGGAAACGACCTCGCCCGACAAGAATAGAGGTCCTCTTGCCGAGCGTGAAAACCAGTTCCGTGACCTCGCATTTCGTGATACCTATGGTCCTCATTAGCCCTGATAATCCGGATCGATTACATGCAATTGAAGCTTACGTCGACAGCGGTGCCATCGGCAATTATGTGGATCATGAAATGGTTTTGAGGATGAATCTAACTCTTTGTCCCAAGGCTGTAAAGGACGTCATTACTACGGTGGATGGTACGGAGATAGCCTCCGGGCCAGTAACGCATACCACTCAAGAAGTGACGCTAGTAAGTCAAGATGGACACCATGAGAAGATCGTGTTCGATGTGATCAAGGCCCTTCAGTTTCAGATTATTCTAGGAATACCTTGGTTAGAGAAACACAATCCTCTGATCGATTGGCGAGCAAGAACGGTCCAGTTTCCAGAATGTGTCTCTACTTGTCACCCTCCACCTGGTGTTGCACTGGCAGCAATTTCTTCAGAGACTCCCCAGTTACCTCCCGAATACCTAGAATACCAAAATGTTTTCCGGAAGGATCAGGCTAACTCTCTACCTCCTCATAGGTCTTATGACTGCCAGATAGACCTGATACCTGGATCTACTCCTCCTTGTAGTAGAATTTATGCCCTCACCGAGCCTGAGAACCTTCACCTTCGACAATACCTGGATCAATACCTGGCAAATGGGTTTATTCGTCCTTCCAAGTCCCCTGCTTCTTCAGCTTTGTTCTTCGTTCCAAAAAAGGAAGGAGACCTTAGAACTTGTATAGATTATCGCTCCCTGACCAGATCACCGTTAAGAATAGATATCCGTTACCTTTGATCCCTGAACTCCTGGACCAAGTCAGAAAAGCATGCATATATACAAAGCTGGATCTTAGAGGAGCTTACCACTTGGTACGAGTAAAAGAGGGCGATGAATGGAAGACGGCCTTCCGCACCAAGTATGGGCTATTTGAATATCAGGTCATGCCCTTCGGACTTTTCAATGCCCCGGCCGCCTTTCAATATTTTATGAACGATGTCCTCAGAGAGCTCATAGATGTGTGTGTTGTTGTTTACATTGACGACATCCTCGTTTATTCTTCATCGGAATCTGAACATCGGAAACACGTGAAAATGGTCCTCGAAAGATTGCGTCAACACAAACTTTTCGCTAAGTTGGAAAAATGTGTTTTCAACGTGACTGAAGTTGAATTCTTGGGATTCATATTATCACCTGGCGGAGTGCGTATGGATTCAAAGAAGGTCGATGCAGTTCTCAAATGGCCATCACCATCCTCCGTAAAAGGTGTGCAAAGCATGTTAGGCTTCGCTAACTTTTACCGCAGGTTTATCCCCGAATTCTCTCGAATAATCCAGCCCATCACTGCCTTGTTAAAGAAAAACAAACGTTTTGAATGGTCTACCGAGGCGGAACAAGCTTTCCAGGATTTGAAGTCTAAATTTATCTCTGCACCAATCTTAAAACACCCTCGCCCCGAACTCCCCTACATCGTGGAAACTGATGCTTCAAGCCTTGCCATGGGGGCAGTTCTATCACAAAAGGACCCGGTAACCAATCAGTTGCATCCCGTGGCATTTTGGTCCCGCAAATTCTCACCTCCTGAAATCAATTACACGATTACTGACAAGGAACTTCTGGCTATCAAGTCTGCCTTTAAGGCTTGGCGGCATTATCTGCTGGGGGCCCGACACACCGTTACTGTGATTACGGATCACCGAAACCTGCAATATTTGAAAACCGCAAAAGCCCAATCCTCTAGACAACTCCGTTGGGCATTATTCTTTGCCGAGTTTGACTTCATAATTACCTATCGACCTGGTACAAAAAACGGTAAAGCTGATGCCCTTTCTCGGATGGGAGTGGAAGAACACTTGATCAACCCTAAACCTGTACCAATCATTCCCGAACAAAGAATTCTGGGTGTAATCACCACAGAATCCATAGAGGAAGTTAAGGATAAAGCCAGGCAACTTGTAACTCCAGCAGACATACAGAATTGGCATCTGCAGGGAAAGGACTTTCCAGTAAAGGACAACTTATTGTATTTCCAAGAACGATTATACCTACCCAGCACAGATTTACAGAAAAAAGTAATCTCTTGTTATCACGATTCTTTAATGGAAGGACATCCCGGTATGGCCAAGACCTCAGAAAAGATCAAGCGCTACTTCTGGTGGCCGTCTTGGAAAAAAGATATCAGAGACTTTATAATGTCCTGTGGAGTATGCGCCCAAAACAAGAGTCAAAAGGAAAGACCAGCAGGCCTCTTACGCCCTATTGACATCCCACCTCGCCCTTGGCATACGCTTTCTATGGACTTCATCACCGATCTACCTCCATGCTCCGGATACAATACGATTCTAGTAATCGTGGACTTATTCTCCAAGATGGCGCATTTCATTCCGCTCAAAGGCTTGCCAACAGCAGCAACTCTGGCCCGAGAATTTCTCGAAAACATCGTCCGACTGCACGGTTTTCCTTCGGTTCTAATTTCGGATCGAGGTAGTCAATTTATTTCTCATTTTTGGCGAAGTTGCTGTCGGTCGGCTCAAATTGATGTGAGACTATCGACCAGTCACCACCCTCAGACCGACGGACAAATCAAACTCTGGAACAGTATTTACGCTGCATGCTGCAACAAACTGAGAAAACCTGGAAAGACATCCTTTGGATAGCCGAATATGCCTACAATAACTCTGTCCATTCGGGAACTGGGAAAACCCCGTTTTTTCTTTTGTACGGCAGTCACCCTCGAACCTCGGAGTTGGATCCCCTCCAAGATCTTGAAACACCAGCAGTAGACTACCTGCATTCTACAATCACCCAAGCCTTTAAGGAAGCTGTTTCTCACCTTCAAAGGGCTAAAGAACAATACAAGAAAGGAGCAGATCAACATCAGAAGGAAGCCCCTCAATATCAAGTAGGGGATCAAGTCTGGTTATCCACCAAATATCTACCTCTAAAAGGGCCACGCACATTCAACCCAAGATACCTTGGTCCCTATTCCATCACTACCATAGTAAACCCAGTAGCGGTCAAGTTGGACTTGCCCCCGCACATGAAGATACATCCGGTCTTCCACGTCTCTCTATTAAAACCCGTGCAACCTCAAACCCGACTAACCAAATCTCCAAAACCTATCCTAGTTGATGGAGAACTCGAGTTTGAAGTCAAAAGCATTCTGGACTCAAGATCTCCAAATCTAAACTATTTTACCTAATTGACTGGAAAGGCTACGGCCCCCAAGAGAGATCCTGGGAACCTGCTGAATATGTCCACGCTCCTCGCCTAATCAAAAGATTTCACCGAACATTTCCTGACAAGCCAAAACCCCCGGAGAAGCCCGGTTTGGGAGGGGCCTTGAGGGGGGGTACTGTCATGATCTCTGCTTCCAAAAGGTCAGGGTTTTCCCAACTCCCTTGGAAGCAGATCCATAACCCAGGTTCCGAGTGCCAACCAGTCCCAATTGGGACCTTTTGGACCCAGTCCTGGCGCCAGTGGCACCAGGCTCATAAATATGCCCAGTCCCAGCGCTGGAAGCGCCGGGCTCATAATGCTTGGGTGGACTTACCTGCAGCAGACCATGCTGCTTACTTGCCTGCCAGTTGAGCCTCTGATCCTCTTCTGTTTGGAACTACTTTTCCTGTTGGGTGGGGCAGGAGCCACTCCCTAGATTCAGAGCACTGGAACTCTTCTGGAAAGCAGGAACTCTTTTCTTACCTAGGCGTGGCCGTGGAAGGAGACACCTAAGCACTACAGGAGGCTATTTAAACCACACCCGATGGATGAATCTTGCTTTGCGTTATTCTGCATCCTCAGCAGCAGAACGCTCATCGTGTCTTCTGCATCTGATCCTGGGCCTAAGGAAAAAGGCTTACCATCCTGAATCCAGTCTTCAGCAACACCTATAAAGACAAGAAAGAACAGGTTAGCATTACGGTCTTCAGTGACAGCTCTTCACTTACCTGGTCCATCGGCTGTCACCAACGCCTCGCGCTGCATTCCGGCATCTGAAAGACAAAGGCTTACCTACTCTTCGTGCGCTCCGGAGGTCTTCACACTGCATTCCGGCATCTGAAAGACAAAAGCTTACCAACTTTTCGCACGCTCCGGAGGCCTTCGGCGCTGCATCCCGCATCTGAAAGATAAAACAATGTGCGTTTAAAGACATTGGGGAACTTTAATACTCACGTGCCATTACTCCTTTCCACATCTAACCCAGTGGGTATTCCGGCACCCTGCAGCCGCTCCGAACTTGTACCTGCAAAATAAAAAGACAGTTAGAGCGCATCGTGAAGCAGGCAACAAGCGCTTACTTACGTGCTTCCAGGCGCTTCTATTCATCACACGGGCTCCATCTTCAACTCACTTCAGCCCGTCATCCGCCATCGCCGGAACCCTGCAAAACAAGAGACATCATTACTAAAGACTTTAAAGACATTAGAATTACTCGAAACTTACCGTTCGTGCAGTAAACGACGGACAGCAGTCCTCTGAAGTCAAGAGGCCTGCTCCCCTTATCCAGTGAAGAAACTGGTTACAGCACCCTGCCTCGAGGCAGATGGAGAGCACGGCGTTCACTTACCTAAGGTGAGAGCGTTAACCTTTGGGGTTCTACAGGAGAAGAGAAAGGGAAGAAGAGAGAGACATTCAATAACCCAGTTCATTAATCCCATATTTTCTATCTGCAGACATGTTACCCTTCGAGTCAGACATACAGTGCACAGAGGTCCAGCCCAAAGAGCCAACCGTGTGTTACACATCACCTTTGAAGATACGGTATACGCCCAGTCAAGACCGGCGCCTCTACGGGAATCAGGTGAGCGTTACAGTAGGATCAACTGGGAGCCATGCCCCCAAAACACCACAACCATAACCCTATCTCACCCAAATAGGAAAGAAAAATACTATCCATTAATGAAAAGATATTTTTCAAATGCCTCATCTCCTCTTAGCACCACGCGTAGAAAGCATGGCTTTAGCATCCCAAAGGTTTGCATTCAGTGGCACTTCAGCAGTCAGCAGGGTGCTAATTGATGTAATTGCTCCTTTTGTGTTTCAGTGTCATGCTGGAGCCAGAAGGCTAAAGTTAGGCAGGCCAAAAAGGGACATTTAAAAGTACAAATAGATGCATCCCAGTCTACCCTCAGAGTGATTGCATACTATCCTTTTTTGGGCTAGACTTAGTTACTTGGACCCTACCCACCAAGCAACACCTATGGATGCCCAATACAAGCTGTGCTGTTATTGAACAGTTTATTTTCTAATAATGTATTCCTGTATTCTGTTGGTAAGGAGGCCCTTGAGAGGGGAAAAAGAATATTGCAAGAATTTGAGGCTTGGGATTTAATAATTGTGAATGATAACATACAAATGGACCTTCCTCCAGCTTTCACATGGCAGAATGGGTTATGGGAGACGACACTGGACTATGTCTTTGTCTCACAAGATTCAGTTGTGAGAGGAGACAGCTTGGAAGTTAAACCCCTGACCTGGAGCGATCACTCCCTGCTCGTATTTAAACTGTTTGGTTTAGTGATGAAGAGGGAGCCTGAGCCCTTGGTGGTGGCAATAAATTCAGGAAGGAATGAGGTAAAATGGACCCAAGAATAGCAAAGGCATCTCTTGGTGAGATAGTAAATTGACTTGCAGATAAGATGGTGTTTCCTCGGGGCTAGTAAGAGAGCTGTTGGCTAGGTTAACCACAGACCGAGGTTTAATTCAGGGGTCAAAAACAATGAAAGGCATTCACTCAATTGACATGGAGATACAGGTGCACAAAAAAACAATTGCACCAAGAAGCAAGCCAGCTTAAGAAGTCTCTACCGGTTGGGTATAAGGAGGAGGTTAGGAGACTAAGACAAACATACAGGAATTGGGTGAAAGGAAGGCAATTTGTGTTTTACATTAAAGATGCTGAGAGAATGTTGTCATGTATGGCAGGAAATAAGACTGAAACATTTTGGGGCTTAATTAAACCTATAGGATCCCAGGATTTTTTGCAAGCAAAGGTGGTTAGTGATACAGCCTCGGTTAAGCATTTTCTGACCTATACAGGGTAGAGGGGTTGGAAAGATCAGTGATCTGGTCCCAGGTGGAATGGAGTGGGGCTATGGTATGGGACTTGGAGGATGTTACTTCCTTGATAAAGAAAAGTAAGCAGTCGAATGCGCCGGGGCCAGATGGATTATCAAATTAGACCTTTAAAGATAACCTTGTAGTTTGGTCAAAAGTGCTTTTAGACTTATTTACCAATATTCCCGCAAACAAACTATTTCCCTGCACTTGGTCGGCGGCCACCATAATTTTGATTTTTAAAGGAGGTGATAGGTCTTCGCCTTTACATTATAGACCAATATCCCTGCTGGACACCTCCAATAAAATGTTTGCGAAAATGTTGTTAAAGGCCCTGCAGATAAGGGCACTGGAATCAAAGTCTCTGGATGTCTTTCAATCGGGCTTTCGCCAAGGGCTGAGTACTGCCACAATTTGCTTTGTTTTAGATCTATTAGCACATCAAGCAAAGATCCAAGCTCGGCCTCTATTCCTAGCCTTTCTGGACATAAGTAAGGCCTTTAATTTTGTGAATAGGTCCTTTTTATGGAAAAAGTTACATTATCAGGGGTGCCCGGCTGCTCTGTTAAGTATCCTGGAGGCCCTACATACAGACCCAAGTATTAGGGTCAGGCTTGATGCCTTTGGAAGTTATTTGCCTTGGATACAGACATATAGGTGCCTTAGACAGGGCTTTTTATTGTCCCTTTTCCTTTTCTGTTTTTACTTGTTGGGGTTGGGTGGCCATCTACAAACATTCAATACTTTCCCACCAAGATTGGGCTCTGTGGTAATCCAATATTTACTCTATGCAGATGATATTGTTTTATGTGATTTAACAGCTATTGGTCTACAGAGAGCATTAATAGCAGTAGAAGGCTTTTTGGGGAGTTTGGATTTATTGTTAAATACAGTAAAATCAAAGGTGCTTGTCCTAAAAGGGGGGGTGGTGGGGGGTAAGCTGTAAAACATTAACCTGGCATTTGTAAAATGGTAAATTAGAAGTAGTGAACAAGTTTGTTGATCTAGGTCTTGCAGTGTATGATAAGGTTACAGGGCCAGAGCCTCAAGAAGATCGTAAGGTTAAATTCCTAGGGGCACTTGTGAAGCTGCGAATATTCGATGGTAAATTTGGCAGATATTCTCTTTTACAAGTTTTGAAACTGTATAAACAGCAATTAGTTCCAAAACTAATTTATGGTACCCAAACTAAGAGCCAGCACATAGATTGGTCAAAATTGGAGGGTGTCTTGTGGAGAGGTATTTTGCAATTACCCCAATCAGTACCCCTTGCGGGGATTCTGTTCAAGTTGGGACAGCTGCCTATTCAGACAATGGTAGACTGGGGGAAGCTCCAGCTATTTATAAATATTCTTAACCCCCAAATGGCTTCGGTTTTTGAGCAGCTAAATCTGGTAAGGTTACAGGGTTGCTGCAGGGTCCTTATGGGCTGGGTCATTAGCTGTGAATCAGTGCTCTAATGTGCAGACATATCTGTTGAAGACCTGGGCCTTACACCAAAAGTAGCAAAGTTAAGATGGTGCAGATATGTCTGGACAAATGTGAGAAGCACGATCATGGATTTTAAATGTTTCGGTGATCATTTTGTGTGGTCTTGCAAAAGCTTTAATGCACTAGCACCTTACTTGAAAAAGCACCCACCTAGAAGCTTTAGGTCTCAAGTACTAAGAATTAGGCTGAACCTGGTCCCAACTAATGAGATACTGGGGCAGCGACTTAATATCCCACGAGATCAGAGACTGTGTCCTCATTGCAAAGTCCAGATTGAGACTTTAAAGCACCTATGTGTTGGGTGTCCTAATTTGGAAATGTTGAGATCTCAATATTTATCCGGGAGAGGTTACTCTTCCGAAGATGAGCTGTGGAGGAGGATTTTTAATCGCAATGAATTCAGTTTGAGTATTCATGTTTTAGAATTTCTAAAGAAAGTTGCAGTACTTTTATAATAGGTTGGAATGTGTTAACTTTTGTACATTTTTGTATGGTGTTTTTAGGACTTAAATTTGTGGTTATTATTGAAGTGCACTAAAACACGAAATGTGAATGAATTGCATTGGTTGTTAAAAATTATTTTCTTGTATCATCATTTTAAATACTGTGTTAAAAGTACATTTGTACTGTGGAACACAATAACAATAAATAATGTATTCCTTTCATGGTTTGCACAAACATCTCCCATAGACAATGCAAAAAAGAATGGATATAGATATTTTAAAGTGTGTTTTTAATTTTAAAGTATTTTTCTTGTCTACATAACTCTATTTAATGAAAAGGCAACTATTCAGTTTCATTTCGGCTCCCTCCAAATACTAGTCGGTATTCAGCCGAATACTTAAAACTACTATTCGGTACACCCCTAGTTCAAGTACATAAAACATGAATTTGATGTATGGCATGTTGTTAAATCAATATCCAAAAGAATAACAGCAGCTGCTAAAAAGAAGGGGTCAGAAGAAATATTAAATTTGTCATCTTTGGTGGAATTCAAAAACTTGTGATGCTTCTCTACAGATTCTTGAAGAAAAGTGGCATTCAATGCTCAATCATATTTCAAATGTGCACTCATGGGAGAATAATGAGCATTTCACAAGTGTGTACATGGACCTTTGAGTGAAGAGCACAATATCAACAAAAAGTGGTTGGTACAAGGCTACCCTCCTCACATGGCTCTACAAAAGATTGTGTGTGACAAAATGCTTACCAGAGATTTGAAAGGCCTAACACAATTTCGTCATACTAGTGATTTGGAGGTTTTCCATAATATGCGCCTAAAGTACAGGCCTAAAATGTTGAATTCCAGCACAGAAGTTATGGAGACCAGAACAAGGCAGGCTGTACTTGCTCACAATGAGAACATTGGTAGGCAACAATCAAGAACAGGAGGTACTTTTACTATGCTTCGTTACACCATGGTGTTAACAAAAAGCCAATATAAGAGCAGATGGAATTTGACTTTGTGAAAGATCTGACATTGACTGTGTTGGCCATGCAAACGCATAGAGTGACAACAAATTATATTTCCAGTGGGCAGTCTATACCACTGAACATTGCTGATGTGTTTCGTCCTCCAACAGTTGAACTTGTTGCAAAGTTGACTTCAAGATTCAAATGAAGTTGTGTGGTCTTTCGAATTTCATAATAAGCTACTTTGAATAATCAATTGTATTTTCTAAAACTGAATGACATAAAAAAATGTTAAGTCATTTTAACTGTACTTATTTTTTGAGGAATACCTTTGTATATTAGTTTTTGTATGTGACTGTATTTTTCTTAATGAATGTGTATTTTTATGAAAGTTTCATGATTTATTTGGATACATTTTATTTATATAAGTGAACTTTATCAGAATTACAATATATTATGGTGGTCGAATTTTTGAAAAATGTTTACTTAGATGATTTATTCTTAAAAAGTAACACACCTTTTTGTGCTATATTTTTTAAAATTGGAATACGTTCATTTAAATTCTTGAAAAAGATCAAAATTACATAAGTGCCAAGGACACCACAGCCACATTCAATTCATTACAGTGATACAAGGAGCAGATGTGACTTCAACATGGATTTTCATAATACATTTATCAAGATCCAAAGAAGATGCATTTCTCATTGTTAAATATTTATACATAAGTATTTAAATATTATACCACATACACAAGGGCTACATTTAAAGGTTTTCACTTGGGGGCTAGTACAATAGTGTTGATGATGGTGCTCCTGCAGTCGCATAATGCAGGACAATACAGAGTCCCTACCATCTATAACAACTAGACTCAATGCCAAGTCTCACATAATTGGTTGTGTTTCAATTAAGCATGAATATATATATTTTTTAAACTGTTTCCTCAAAGAACATGGATTTTGGTAACATTGAACGTTATATTTCTTACTTGTGTAATTAGGACACCATTGTGTAAGAACTTTTATGAAGAAATAACTTGACAAGGATATCCAAAATAATCTTTTTTTTTAAAAAAGCAACCAAAGGATCTATGGCTGGCTATGTGGATAAATTGATGTGGTTAGAAATTAATGATGATTGAAATAGACTGATAGTCAATGCTACACAGTGCTGCAAATATTACCAAAAAACTCTTTGCCATCCTTATTCGCCAATGAGTATGGCCCTGTCTGTGAGCCGACCAGGTAGCCTAGAAACACGTGTGAAATTGATGCGAGCCTATCACTGCATCTTGTCAGTGTCAATTCAAAGGCATGGATGAATCAAAGCAATGCAGTATGACTCTTCATCCACTCTTCTTCTATACATCTTTGACAACAAATGATTCCTGTTGTGTATATATACGTATAATGATCAGCATCTGTATGTATCGGTCTCTCTATATCCACCCACCTTTTTCTCCATCTCTATCAGTGCATATTTATATCTCACTGTGTCCATCTCTCTGTGTCTGTCCTTGTCTACCTGTGTTTGCATGTCTCTATATGAAGTGTGGTAGCACAAAAACAACGGTTTTAAAGGAAGTGGGTGATTCCACTGTGACTGTACATTCAAAAACTAAGTACATAATTGCTCAGATTCAAGATACAAACGAGGGTCACCAAACTATGCATACCTTGCCCTGGGGAAGAACACCCTATCCCTAGCGGGGGTGCCTGTCCCTAGGTAGCGTGTGTGGTAACACCTATCTAATAGAGATAGAGGAGAGGACTAGCCCTAACCTTCTATACTAGTGGCATCCGTCTATTTAGGAGCAAATATCACATAACACACATAAATTCCTAATACTCAATATTATAGGCATTTCCAATTTGGTATTGGCAGCAGTGCCCAGAACTGAGGATTAGATTCTGTAGCTGCCTGGATTTAGTCGAAACAACCTGAGGACAGGTCAACTGTGCGTATGCCATACCATGTGTCAATTTTAATAATGCCCATAGGTCACATTAGTGGGAAATACGATTAGTTCAAAAAGGTTGAAAGGCCTAAATAGAGGCGAAGTAAAAAAAGCCAAAAGGCTATGGGGCATTAAAAAGGCTCTTCTAAAACGTGCTCACTCTAGCCATATGAGTGTGCCAAAGAGCGATTGGTGGGACAATATATTTTTCCTCTTATTGGATATATTTGTTGTGGATCATGAGAGCCCTCATGGCCACTGGAGATGACCGGTTTCAATGGCATCCATGAGTCAGGCCATCTTCGTCAGGACCGTGATTGTAGTGTTGGAACAAATCCGTAGGTTCAGGGTGGCTGAACTTGATAGAGTGTCTCCTGTGGGGAGACAGAAGAGGGAGGGGGGTTGTAGAAAACAACAAAGCATTAGGGGAGCGTAGGCTCAAGTTACTAGCCTTAGGAGGAGAGGTAGGCGTTCTTAATCTAGAACTGAGGAGAGCAAACTGACCAAATAAATCAGTGAGCAGTTACAGGAGAAATTACTGGTGCCTGATCACCTGTGAAAGAAGACTCATCAACAAGGGCAAGTGAAAGGTGGTGGGGAAGGCTGAGTAATGGGTGTGCTGGGAATCCACTCCCTAGTGTGGGCAAGGCACAATGACCATAGGTCTTGGTGCAGGCAGTGGCTGCAGGGTGATGTTGGCAGGGGCAACGTCGGTCTGATGGACCTGGACTGACACTGTCCCAGCTGGGAGGCTCAGAGCTGGGGTGGATAGAGCTGCAGCTGCCCCTGCAGCCTCCACACCCTGCCTACTTGGTGCAGCAGATGACATTGAAGGTATTTAACTCTCAAAATAAATGTAATTTCAGATTTCTTTCTGATTATTCAAGTTATGTTTCCTTTGCCTTTGAAATGCAAACCATGCTATCATAATGCACTGTATTTTAATTTGACTCAAACTTTGAGAGTCCCTCCTCCTGAGAACACCATCCAAGTGAGATTAGATGTGAGGTAGAGTGGTAGTAATGGCAGAGGAAAGGAAACACATGGGGATCTAATGAATTATGCTGAATACATGGACATATTTGATTTTTAGACAGGTTTACATCAATACATTTCATTGGAAACATGCTATGTTGCTTTTTTTCCTTTGGCCATTCTACTCTCCTGCAAATTCCAAAGTACCATACTCCATCCAAAGCCTTCCTCACAAGCTATCTGTGGGGGCACATTTGGGGCGTAGCCACAGTGCACTTGTCCCTGACAGAGAAAAGGCAACTTCAGAAGCCAGGGCAGCTGTACCAAACCTGCACTGAGCATATCTAGCATGGTGTGGGGTTCCAATAGTGAAGAGGGACATCATGAGGGATATGAAGGGTATTAGCATACATGGTCGAGAAACATTTGACCTTTTACTTTTGACTGAATAATTTTGATTGTATCTTGGTCAAAATTCTGTCACGTTAAATTAAATATATATATGGGGCGGGAATAGGGTGAGGTTGCGGTGGGTCTCCCTCCGCATATTCAATAAAAAAAGCAAAAAGAATGTGGTCAAAAGTGAAAAGGTCAAATATTTGTGACAAAGTAGACACAAACCATTTAACGCCTGGAGCATCTGGGAGAATAAGAATTTGTACTGGTGCTTCAAATGAATGCTTATTTATTTCTCTCCTTCCCCATGTCTGAAAGTGTTTATGGAAAGCCTTGCACAATCATCATTTGGGCTAAACGGATGTGGATTGTGTGAGCGGTTCTGCAAGCAATCCAGATAAATCGTCTGTTATTTCTGTATCTTCTTGTAGCATGTTTTTGTTGTAGCAATGATCCATGGTTCCTTTACTTGGATCACTTGTAACAATCCAATCAAACTCTGGACACTGGACATCTGCATCACAGCTCAGAATTTTGATTGAACAATGCTGAGCTTCAAAATGTAGCTGCTGCCAATTGACATCGGTTTGGCAAGCCACTTCATTTGTTTGATTTGTTGTCTATGTCTTCATGCTGCTCTTCTTCCTAGGTCTCTGATGGATGAAAAGAAACATGCTTAATCTTTTGTACACATACATAATATTAATCCAAATCTTTATTTACCCTTTTTTCTGTATTTTCTTTGGAACATTCAAATCTCATGTGCGACCACAAGAGCAAACTGAAAAACAACATTTTGAAATGGTATCAACCATGTAATTTGCTCTTCAACTGCTACATTCATATACACAAATCTACAAGGAACCATTTTCACTCAGCTAAACATTCGAAAATGTAAAAATATTACATGAATGTTATAAACGATGATAACTTGAAATTTATAGATATCGTATGTATATCTCAGGTCCATGGGTATCTTCAATTTCGACCACTTCAGTAGTACATTCCTTAAACATAACAAATTCCACAAAAATGATTATATTAAAATCATTGATCTCACAAACTAAATCTTGGGACAGTTCATCTAATGATTGTCTACCTTACAATATCTCTAAAAAATGTTTTCAAAGATACGGTTAACTGTCTGTTTACAGTTTTGGCATTATTATGGACATATATTTTAACACTGTCTATATGTAACATTTTTAAAAAACAGATTCGAAAGTGTATCTGATAAACCTCAGCAATGTCGTTAGGAGTTGGTGTGTGTTCATCCTGCAAAACATATTCATTAATGGTGTGTTGAAATTTCTTTGAATAGCCATTAAATTTTCAAACAAGCAGATAATGTTTACGAGCAAAAACATACTCCTTTCATACAGTTAGTGAAAGTGTCTATAATTCAGTAACTGTTATCTGATTATCTCCTCTCTCTTATGAGAGAGTACTCTAGGAAGGTTATCCCTCCGGTGTACAACAAATAGGCACAAGATAAGAATGACTGACCTGGTCTTCGGAAGCAGCTCGAAGAAAGAGAGAACTTCACCTGATACACTCTGTACCAGCCAATTGTATTGGCAAGAAGAGAATGCGCCAGGGACACCCTTGTGGGGAAAAAAACACTGTGATGCTGGAGATCGTAGGTTACAGTGAGCTGGAGGGTGGTTGATGGTGGTACTCCTTTTACTCCCAAGGCGTGGATTGGAAAGTTAAGTTGTCATCCAACTCACGTAATGGTTCTAAGGATATATGAAGAGAGAGGTTAATATCCGTTACTGCTAACAGAACCTCTAAGTAAATGGATAAACAACGAACCTCTCCTTTCAATGACTGTAGTCTGGTTAAGGAGATAGTAGGCTGTGTTCTGAAGAAATGGATCCAGGTAAGAGCCTGGAGAAGGAAACAGAATAAAGATTTGAAGGGACAGTAGAATGGAGAAAAAACAGTAATGGGGGTCTACGGGATTCCAACGTACCAGGTAAGATATTTCTTCAGTGATTTTTTGCTCGCGGTTGATTCCGCGAACGATTTGAAGGGTATGCTGGGAGTTGAAGTCTGATGTACGTTCGTAAACCGTACCTTCTAAGAGAAACAAAATGGTTAGCCCTGTATCGATTTCCTGACACTAGCTATGCTGAAAGGGAGGACGTACTAGTCTGTGATCCCGATTTGCTATTACTCCGGTATTCAAATCTTTGTTGGAACAAGAATAGGTGTCGCGCTGGAGGCAGGATATTCTGAGGAGATAGGAGAGAAATCAAGAGTCTGAAGAGGGGTCAAGTGTTAAAGCAAGGAGTAAAGTAAGTACAGGACGAGCAGTAACATACGAAGCGTGGCCACTAAGCACAGTAGCAACGCACCACGGCATCTGTTCGGTGTAGGGAAGTACTGCTTCCTGGTTTAGGGGAGGAGCCAGGTCTGTTTCAGACTGCAAGACTAGACCGACACCCGGAACTACGGGCACCATCTTGCAAGAGGGAAAATGAACCCTTGGCAGATGCCGCCAACGATGCCAAAGAGACCATCGTTGTGTTCCTTCCATAACAGTAACAAATTATGTTTTATGAAGTTTTTCTTCAATTGTGGCATTAGTTTGCAAGGAATACGTAGAGCTTGTTGAGATAATGCTTAGTAATTTGCAGAATGTATTGATAATTACAACCAAAAACGTTTAATATAATTCGATAATTCATCACTTGTCATACCTCATCTGCGAGAACGGTTGCAGTACAAGAATAGCACGTGCCTGAAGTTCCAGCCTCCCCCTATATCAAATTAATAGAAATAATAAAGATGTAAAAGGAAAATCGAAAAGAAATTACAATTAAAATAATGTTGGACAATATTCACATAGAAGCCTACATGCCACTTAGACAGATTTCAGGGTTGCAATGCACTGAAATAAATACATATTTCGTTAAGTCGCATCTGAAGGTGAATCTGGTTGCTGTTGACTCCGGAATGGTGCTAGATGTACATCTATCTCCTTTAATTGATACATACATTAACACAATTGTTTTAATAGCCAATGCACATTTGTATTATAAATTATACCACATCAAAAGCGATAATGTAAGTATATGTGTTAGTCACTCGGCCTCACCATGTGGATGTTAGAAGTGTCTGTGGTTTCCTCCATAGTAACGGTCTCCACTTCCAGAGGTGTCACCTAAGTAAAGACAGACATGGTAATGAACACATTGAACAAAATGACCTATTTGTAAAAGACATTTCACCAAACTATCGCTGTATCACGGAACTCAGTATATAATTATATAAACTTTCATTGTGGCATTTGTTTCTGTGAGAAATACATCGAGGTTGTTGAGCTAATGCTTTGCAATTTGCAGATAGTATTTCAAGTTTAAAAAAAAGAAATAATTTAATTCAATAATTTATCACTTGTCATACCTCAACTTCCAAAACGGTTTCTGTACAAGAATAGTACGTTGTTGAATCCTAACACTGACGAATCCTAGCGGCAAGGAGCACGGAGGTCCTCAAGTAAACCAATACGAAAACCATCACGCTGTCTCAAATTAACATATCAAGCGCACAGCAGCCCGCGTGTATACCGACTGATTTCTTCAGAAAGGAGCAAGGCGTGTCGTGGTTAACCAACTTAAAAACCGGCAAAACTGCCATCATGCTGTCTCCAATTCCAAACCATTTAACACAATGAAACAGGAGACAGAGTTGTTTACCCACACTGTCATATACAGAGGCATGCTGGAAGAGGAATTATCACTGACTAAAATCATGGTCCTGAAGAAGATGGCCAAATTGTACATGCCATTGAATCCGGTCCACCTATTGGACATGAGGGTTCTCATGACCACATAAGATATTCCCAATAACAACGAGGGATACAAGATATATTAATTGCATCTAATACTCATGTTCAGTGAGCCTTGTAAGAGGTCCCACTTATATGGCATCATTTTTAAATGTTGATCCACTGAGCACAACCAATTGCATATGGCATTCTTGATGCCCAAGAGTGAATAGAAATCCCAAGGTCACAAATTGTATTGCCAGTAAACCAGCTGTTCCAACAGGATCTAATAGTCCTGTTGCCGATAATAGCCGATTGGTTGTCCTTTTGTTGTCTGCTTGAATTGTTAAACGAATCAATACATTTACCCAATTGTTAGCACTGAGGAACAGTCTCTCCCTCCTCTATCCCTGTTAGATAGGCGGTGCATCACTCCTCACATAGGGCCAGGCACTCCTGCTAGGGCCAAGGTGTTCTTCCTCTAGGGACAGTCAGGATATTGTTTTTCACTTGCTTTACAATCATTGGGTGACACCATGGTGCACATCTTGTTAAGTTCTGCCAGAGCAGAGCAGTTCTAGTTAAGTGCAAGGAGGCAGGGGGGCTGTAGGGTTTATATTTACAGTCCATGTGAGCATGGTAGGCCTGGAGGCAGTGCAAGAAACACTGGTGAAAGAGGAGCCCGTTAACAGTGAGACTCTGAGGGTAGCCAGGCAACCAGTCGGTGCAGCGGACGGTAAGTTAGCAAGGAAGTGAGAGAGATAAGTCCCCAGGAAGGATTGTGGACGATGCAGAGGGTCATCAACTTGATTCTTGCAGTCAGCAGGAGCCAGCAGAGAAAATTCAGGGATGGCGAGATACAGTGCCTGGACTTGAGGTAAAGGATAAGTCTAGCAGCCCTGTTTTGCATTAATTGCAGAGAGTGAAGAGTAGAGGACGGCAGATTGAGAAAGAGGCTGTTGCAGTAGTCCAACCTGGAGAGAACCAGGGCTCTAAAAACAGTCAGCTTCTGGGCTAAAGTGAGAAAAGTTGTAAAACCTGTGAGGAGATGCAGCTCGAAGTGGTCCTTCTTGACACGGTCCGTGATGTGAGGAGAGAAGAAGAGAATTGGTTCGAAGAGGACACCTAGGATTTTTGCATCACAGGAAGGCAAATGTAGAGGGCCCAAGCAGGGCGGGCAGAATAAGAGATTGAAAGTGGGAAAGGGGGGCCCAATGAGAAGGATATTAGTCTTACTGGCAATAAGGCAGACATTGGTTGAGGCACACCAATCCCGTATAGCGGATAGCCACTCAGGAATGATAGAGGTAGGAGAAGCGGCTGAAGAGGTGAGCCTGAAAAAGAGCTGAGTGCCATCCGCCTAACGCTGGGCCTCATTACGACCCTGGCGTTAACCATGGTGCTATTAGCGCCATAGTTTACGCCGGTATTTTACCAACTCCGCCATGGTGAATGGCGGAATTACCGCCCCATTCCAAGGTTGGCGGGGCGGTAATTCCCCATTCACCATTGGCCCTTCCCCATTCCCATTTTTGCCCCATAGGGCTCAATGGGAATGGGGAAGGCGGTAATTACGGTACCGCAAATTGTGGTATCGTAATTACCTCGAAAGTCCCTTTGCGGGTTCCTTCCTTAACGGCTGGTAAAACCAGCCGTTAAGGTCGGGACCCGCAAAGGGACCTCGTAATTAGGCGGTAAGGGTTTAACGGTAGGTATACATCAAGTGGGACGCAAGCTAATAAGAGATAAAAGTACATGCAATGGTTGATAATGGTGTCAACCTTTTACATATATTAAATTGAGAATAGGGTGTACATTGTGTATAAAGCAATAGAAAGTGGCAGAGCATTTAACATTGACACAAAAGAAAACAACAGCAAAAGTTGACTAACTGTTAGCTAGAAGAGCAGATGAGCCGATTCAGCAAGCAAGGAAAAAAGTGGACAGATGGTGATATCCATAGTCGATTTCAGAGATGTTTTCTTGGTAATTTCCACAGTGTTTATGAAGGCTTCCAGAAGTGGGTGTGTATGTGAATTTATGACATGCTCGTTCACACCCACCGGGCCTGTATGACAAATTTGGATGTCCTACATCCTGCCAGGGAAGCCCCCTTGCCAGCCCACGGCCCCAGAAGCAAATTGCCATTGATGGCAAAGGTTGGATTGATGGATTTTGACAATGCGAGCCCAATAGGCCTGGGACACATTCAAAGGACACAGCCATATGTTGATTGCAGGAACGAGGCCTTCGAAGGGGATTCTGGAGACACTGGGTCTGGGCTGGCTATGTGGTTAATGGTCCCTGTGCCAAAGAGCCCATGGGGTTACATGGTGTTCCGCACCTTGAGCCTTCCCACCTACCCAGCCCCCTTGCGAGCACGCGGCTACAGGTGAGAACTGCCATTGATCACACAGGGGGGATGGATATGGATCAAGGGAGCGCAATAGGCCCGGAACAAATTCAAAGGACACAGAGGTATGTGGATTGCAGAGACAGGGCCTTGAAAGAGGATTCTGGAGACACTGGGTCTGGGGAGGCCATGTGGTCTATGTTCCCCCTGCCAAAGAGCACTTTGAGGTGTACATGGTGTTCAGCACCTTGAGCCTTCCCACCCACCTAGCCCCCTTCCGGGCGCAGGGGGCACTGATGAAAAATGCCATTGATCACGCAGGGGAATGGATTTTTTTTTAAAGAACTTTATTTTTGGGAATTTGCATACATAACATATACATTTGCACTGAACTGGTGCATCCATAACAATATCAACTTTCAAACGTCCCTGCTCAAATTCCCTCCGCCCAGACGCCCGTTTCAGTAAATATATAACCATTTACTCAACCACGCCGATGTGGTCTGTCCCTTGCACTATTTCTGAGTTTCACTGTCCCATACGCTGTGTTTATGTTTCTGGGGTTTCTGAGTCTGAGGTCTCCGCGCTATTTAGCAGATATACTATGTATGGCCCCCAGATGTCGGGGGGACGTGCATGTAGTGGTAGCATCTTTATGAATTCATTGTCCATGTCTTGGCAGTACAGAATGTCTTTTTTCCAGGCTTCGATCGTAGGTGGTGGGCCGTGGCCCCATGCCATGGCTATCCTCCTCCGTGCCAGCACCATAAGCAGGGTAGCTAATTTTCATGTTGTGGGTTGTAGGTACCTGGTCAACCCGAGGAGGGCCCCCAGTGGGAGTGGGGTCACTTCTTCCCCCACGATGTCGGCTGTTATTTGCAAAACGGTGGTCCAGAAACAGTGTATTCCGGGGCAGTTCCAAGCCAAATGGAGAAAGTCTGCATTTGCAGTGTTGCATCTTTTGCATTGCGCCGACATTTCCGGGTGGTGTCTGTGTTTTCTAACTGGGGTGTAATAGGCTTGATGCAAAAAGTCGAAGTGGATTAGTTTATAGCGAGTGTTTATCGCAACTTTTTGGGTTTGCCGGAGAATATAGGTCCAGTCTTCTGCAGGTATTATTTCTTGAATGGCCGTTTCCCATTTTTGCTTCACCCGGGGGTCAATTGTTTCTGTGTCGGTTAACAGGGATTTGTATAACAGTGACACTAGTCTCCCTTCTCCTGGGCCTGGATTACGTTGTGTAGTAGGTCCCATGTTGGTGGCTGCTTGGGGAATGAAGGGAACAGTTTTTGTATGGTGTGGCGTAGTCTAACGTATAGGAATATGTCAAGAGAGGTGTTTCCTCCCCTGTCTTTGGCCATCTGTGGGGTTAGAAAGGTGCCCTCTGGGAATAGGTCTCCAAAGGATTGGATGTTGACTTTGTCCCGCCATATAAGGAATACGTTTTCATTTGTGAGGGGAATGCCAGGAATACATTTGATTGGCAGTAGGGGGGAGAGACTTATTTTTACCTCGTATTTGCGAGCGATCTTTTTCCAGATCACGTATGTGGATAGGACCGTGTTTAGCGTGTTATGTGGTACCAGGTACCGGGATGTGGCTGATGATGATGGCTCTTAGCATATTGGGGGATGCGAGGGCCCGCTCCACTTGTACGTGTGGGCAAATAAATTGTATCGTATACCAGTGACTCAAAAATTGTTCTTGGGCTGCCCAGTAGTATTTCTCTATATCTGGGAGTGCCAGGCCGCCACTTGAAGTTGGTAGTGTTAGTGTTCTATATGCTACTCGTGCTGGCTTTCCCGCCCATAGTAGTTCTAGGATAAGACTCTTGACTTTTTGGAGGTAGGACTTCGGGATGAGCAACGGTATATTTGTAAATAGATAGAGGAGTTTGGAAAGAACAACCATTTTAGTCAGTGAGGTTCTACCCCATAGTGTTAATGGCAGTGACTTCCATCTATGAACCCATTCCTGCAAGGAGCTTAGTGTTGTCACGTAGTTGTCTTTATATATATCATTGTGACTGAGGGACATTTAGATACCCAGGTACCGGACCTTTGAGTTTTCCCATTTGAAGCCGTGATCGTCCGTAAACTCAATGGTATTCGGAGTCAGAGGTGAATACTACTGATTTCGAGTGATTGGTTTTGAGGCCGGACATTTGGCCGAACTTGATCACTTCACGCATTTTAAGATTGCGGTTAGTTTGGGGGTCATTACGAATAACATGACATCATCAGCATAGAGGAAGTCTATTAGTCTATGGGGTCCTAGCTTAAGGCCTCTGTGCAGTTGGTTGGATCTTAGCCTTGAGGCTAGGGGTTCCATCACTAGGGCAAAAATGAGAGCCGAGAGGGGGCATCCTTGCCCAGTTCCACGCTCTAGTTTGATGCTTGAGGATCTAGTGTTCCCTAGTGTGATGTAGGACCTTGGGTCGCTGTATAGCAGCAATACTAACTTGATAAAGAAGTTCCCTAGCCCCATTTGTCTGAGCGTTGCAAAAATGAAGGGCCCTTCCACTGAATCGAACGCCTTCTCGGCGTCAAGCAGTACTGCTATTGCCTGTTGTGTTGGATCAAGGGCCTCTATGACGCCAAATAGCCTTCTGATGCCGTAGGTTGTGCTGCGTCCTGGGATAAATCCAGCTTGGTCGCCGAGTACTAGGGCTGGCATTAGGGGGAGTAACCATGTTGCCAGGATTTTGGCCAGAATCTTATTGCCCAAGTTGATCAGGGAGATCGGTCTGTATGATGTGCAGTCTTCTGGGGGTTTGCCTACTTTGTGCAGTACTATTACGTTGGCTTCGCGCAGTGTGGGGGGGAGGCTCCCTCGTTCTATTGATTCTTCATAGACACGAAGCAGGAGGGGGGCCACGGTGGTTGCATGGGCTTTGCAGAACTCCCCTGTGAGTCCATCAAGACCTAGCGCTTTAGTGTTTGGGAGAGATTTAATTGCTTCCAGGATTTCTTCTAGTGTAATAGGTGCGTTTAGAGGTTCACGTAGCTCAGTGGCTACCCAGTACAATTCAGTGTCATTCAGGAAGTCTTGCATTGACTCTGGGCTTATACTGCCTTTGGAACTATACAGGTTTTGGCAGAAGTTGTGAAACACGTTGGCTATTTCTTCTTCCGTGTAGACTAGTGTCCCTTGTGCATCTTTGATGCGTTCCACGCTGGTGGGTGTTTTGTCGATTGTTAATAGACGGGCCAGCAGTGCACCCGGTTTTTGCCCTTCTCCGTATTGCCGGATTTGATGTTTGTGTCCTAGAAATTTCAGATCGCATTCGGCCGTTTCTTTGAACTTCAGTAGTTCCTCTTTTAGCTCAGCTTGGGTATGTGGATCCGTGGTGGCAGTGTATTTGAGCTCCAGTTCCTTCAGGCACTGTTCGCTACTGGCCAGCTCTCTGCGGATCAGTTTTAACATGCCTTTCTCCTTTGCCATGCATACTCCCTGGATGTAGCATTTTAATGTTTTCCATATGGTGCTGGCCAAGTCCACAGAGCCCTGATTTACTTCTAGAAATGATGTGATTTCTTGGTGTAGCTCTGCTGCGAATGCAGCGTCGTCTAGTGAACCAGACTTGAACCTCCAGTTGAGACCAGGTGTTGCGGCGCCGGAAAGTGTGACTTCGAGGGTCACCATTGAGTGGTCTGAGAAGGATTGTGGGAGAATTCGGCTCGCCCCCCAGTTGAATCGACTGTGGGTAGATGCCAGAATATAATCTATACGGGAGCTGGTGTTATGGACAGCTGAATGGAAAGTGTATTCTCTTGCATCCCGGTTGTATTGTCTCCACGTGTCAGATAGATCAAATGCCTGGCAAATATCTTTGACTTGAAGGCTCGCCTTGGATGGGTTCCCTGCTGTGTTGTGGGATTTGTCGATTCTGGGATCCATTGGTGTGTTGAGGTCCGCTCCCCAAATAATAGTCGCTGCGTTGGTCTTTCCTAGTTGACTCATAACCCAGTTAAAGTTGTTTGACCCATCAAAGACTTGGTTATCTCCCCAAAATATCCAGTACAACATTGGAAACAACTATCAGGATATTTTTGTGAAGACTAAATTCCGGTTCACTAATTACAGTTTCACGTTATATGTATTTCTTTGTACATAATTGCTGTAAAATTACTCTGCTTCTATGTACATGTTTTAGTAAATTCATGACCATGTTTTGAGAATTTGAATTGTGGCTTAAGTTTACTCTCTATTTGTTCTTTTTTCAATATGTCTGCCAACTTTTAGGCAAATGTTATTCAAAAAAACTATTAAACACTATGGGAAACTGAACCCATATTCTTCGTGACATCAGCCAAATAAATAAGCTAATAGTCACCTGTGATATTCCTTTTTGTATTCTTACACCTATTAACTATGAGTATACAGTTCCTTTGATAATTAGCATGAGAAATGTTATAATCTTTGCAGCAAATAAAAATGTAAAGAGCAATTGACATAAATATATGTGGCAGGACACCACCTCTTTGTTTCAAAACCATCGGTGTTTGGAGCATACGAGTTTACTATGACTACTTCTTTCCCTGCCAGTATCCCTCTCACCAGTAGGGCTCTCCCTTCTGCATCTTTCCTTGAGTCAATCAGGCAGAAGTTTGCTCTTTTGTCAATTAGGATTGCGACTCCCCTTGCAAAGGATGAGTAGGACGAGAAATATCTATGGCATCCCCAGGACTTGGCCCAATGTTGTTCCGAGGACGGAAGGAGATGGGTCTCTTGTAGTATGGCGACATTGATTTTGTGTCTTCGGAGGTATTGGATGATTCTCCTGGTTTTTGCTGGTTGGTTACCACCACAAATGTTCCAGGTGCCGACTTTAAACAGTGTCACTGGCATTTGGGAGGATGGTTGAATGTGGGCCAGCCTTGGTCGTTTGGTTGCGGCTGGAGTCTAGGTGCGTTTAGGAGTCTGTCGGAAATTGCTTTCATCCAGATGGCGCTCCGTTGTGTGGACGTTGTGGTGCGTGGGTGAGCAGTTAATGGCATCTTCATATAACTATCGTCCCTCCCCTGCATGGGCAACCCCCATCTGGTCCACGATGAATGTTCCCCTCTAAATAAAACAGTCAATATTGCTGTGCTCGGGGCGCTGGTAGCCCTCCAAGAGGGGGGTGGGTTCCCTTCTGCTGTCGTAGATATGTTCTGTGGTGGTTATTTCGTAGTGTTGGTGGTGACATGATGCCATTGCCTTGCGTTTCCTGTGGGGGGGTTTTATGGTGGGTCTCTTCTCATCTGGTCTCTCCTTTGTGGTCTTCCATTGTTCGAGGCGGGTCTGCAGCCGGCACGGTCTAGATTGTCACTGGTATCCTCCGGTGTGTTAAAGAACTGGGTTCTGCGTTCATATTGAATGCAGAGTTTCGCCGGGAAGAGCATTGAGTATTGTATTTGGTTATCTTGCAATCAGCGTTTCACGGCTGCGTACGATCTTCTTTGCACCTGGACTGCCTGGGAGAAGTCTGGAAAGAATTGTATGTTATCTCCCTCGAATTGAAGGTCTCCTTTTTCCCTGGCTGCCCTGAGTATTGCATCGCGGTCCTTGTAGTTTAGCAGCTTTGCTATAATTGGGCGAGGGTTTGTTCCCAGGATTGGTCTCGTGTTGGGAATTCTATGTTCTCTTTCTATGACGATCAGCTTGGAGAGGGTCTCTGCTCCGAATAGCTCCATGCAGATCTTCTCCACGTGTTCTTCCATTTTGATCTTGAGTTGTTGCTCTCTGACCCCAACAATCCTAATATTATTTCTGCGAGAGCGTCCCTCCAAGTCCTCATTTTTGGCGCACACTGCTTTCATTTGTGATTCCAGCGAGGATACCCTGGAGGTTAGGGACTTTGCACCGTCGTCAAGGTCTGACACCCGTTGTTCAACTGTGTCTAGTCTGTCTGCGTGATTGTCCAGATGGTGTTGGAGCTGGTCGACTTTTGATGAAAGTGAGTCTAGTTTGCTTCCCAGGCCTCCAATTCCTGCTTTCAGGTCTAATAGGATTTCTGTGATGTCGAAGTCTTGTACTTCTTCCTCCTCATTAGGGAGCACCTGAGTGTGTGATTGTGGTCTGCTGTTGGAATTAGGCACTTTGGAGGAGGAGCTGGTGTTGAAGTTCAATTTTCTTGATTTGTCCGTTTTCCCCATTTCCTGCTCTGATGTGAGTACTTTTGCGCTCAGGTGATGACTTGGATCAGGTTTGGGGTTAATGGCTGGTTGTCTACACCTATATCTGGTGGATTGTCTCACTGCTGTGGGTGGGTCGAGGAGTTTTGTTGCTGAACTTTGCGTGGTTTCGCTGTGCTTCTAACAGCATTGGGTAGGTGCAGAATCGAGACGCTGAGCTGCGGCTGATGGTGACGGTGTTGTCCTCTGCAGGAGGTCTATGCCTGTTGCCTTTCTCCTGAACATGGGATTTTTGTCGGCTGTGGTGTGTGGTAGCCACCTAGTTTCGTGCTGGCGGTGGGGTTATGTAAGGGGACTGGGGCGGTCCTCTTAGGCGTGGGCAGGATAATGGGTGTCTGTGGCTCGAAGCACACCTGGGTTGTGTACTGATACCGCCACGGTTCTGTCTTAAAGACTAGTGTTTACAGTTCTTGTCGGCCACTTCTGATGGTGTGGGACAGTAACTTGATGGTGGCCTCGCCCCCACACTCTCTATCTGGTATACTGGAGAGGGGCTGTGTGGCACTCCCTCCACCATCAGCCACACACGTTGCCCCATGGTGTTCCAGTTAAGTGTTTGGAAATTGTGGAGGGCCTCTGTGTTGTGCCGCTCGCCCTCTAGGTGGTCCTGGGTGGTCCGGCCGTGATCGGAGTCTCTTCAGCACACTGGGTCTCGGCTGCAGAGGTGCCGGGTACCCCCGCGACTCTCAATAAGTATTGTGTCACACGGGAGGACCGGGTCAGATGGGGAGCCCGCCGCACGGGTGAGCATCTGTGGAGCCGCGTGGAGCGCTCGTACCTGATTCTTGTCCGGAGCTCGTCTGGGCGAAGCGGCGTCTCCTCCTCCCTCCGCGCCGGTCCTCCACAGCACCAGGAGCTTCCCCGCTCACCCAGGCGCCGGGGCAGCACGCACGCCAGTGTCCAGCTGCAGCCCGAAGCTCCCGGCGGGATGCATCTGGTGCTCTCCGGATGTTCCTTTTCAGCGCTGGTCCGCTCCGCGGCAGGCCGCTCTCCCTCTCGGTGCTCGCAGCGTCCCAGCTTAAGGCCACGACTCCACGCAGGCAGGGGGGGCTCCTCTCCACCAGATCTTTGGGGCTAATTAGCGGGCATCGGATGGAATAGAGGCTACGTTTTGTGCCAAATTGCCTCGCGAATTTGATGGTGGTGTTGTCGAGTGATTGTCATGATGCCTACCCCCGGGCATCCGAATCGAGCCCATCAGCCCCGGGAGCAGGCATCCAGACATTTATCAAAACCCAAACAGCCCCAGCTGGGGGCTGTTTGGGTTCAGTCCTGGCGACTTAGACGCCAGGCTCATAATAGGAATCAGTCCTGGCGCCATAGGCGCCAGGCTCATAGACATTACTTACCTCATGCAGACCATGCTGTAACTGAATCCAAGCCAACGTGATGCTTGGATGGGACTATTTTGTTACAGGGACTATTTTTTACTCGGGTGTGGTTCTGGGGAACTTCTTACCTGGAACTACTTTGGAGGCTATTTAAACCACACCTGATCAGCAGCACATGCTTCGCGTTAGTCTGCATTCTGCAGCGTAACGCTCACCGTGCCTGTAAGCCTACATCCAGTCTTCTGCCACGCCCGCCTCGAATCCGGAGCTCCTAGGAAAAGGGGAAAAGAAGGAGAAAAGGTTAGATAACGAACATCATTTTATTTCCTTACCTGATTCCGGACCCAGCACGTCTCCGAGCCTGGAAAGAACATTATTCCAACACGCGTCGCATCGCCAGCTGCAGCGCCGCGTTATACTCACCAGTCCACAGCATCTTTAAACTCGGCGCTCTCTCCATCTTTTTAGTCGTCGAATTCCAGCATCTGGGGAAAACCAAAGAAACAACAAGGTGAGCCCGGAAGCCGACAAATATCATCACTTACAATAGACTTACCTGATTTATCACCGGAGGCATTACCCTTTAACATGCCACATCTTCATATGCCGCACCTATAAAGGGAGAGAAAACAACAAATTAAACTCATCCAACTTTAGCGGACAGTGTTGGGAAATACAGACTCTTACCCAAACGCCATCAGCTACCTCCAGGCAATATTCTTTTGGACCCAGCGCAATTCTAAAAAGGGAATGGAACAAGAGTGAACATCGGACATATTGAACTCTTTTGAACGTTATAAGCCCCGGAGTCAATAGCCGGAACTCCTCCAGTACTTTCAAGCCAGTGAAGTAACTGGTATCTACGCGCCCCTGCATGCCAAGCAGGATGGAGAGCTCATCATTTAAATATATAAGGTGAGCTTACTAAAAGGAAATATCAGAGGTGACTAGTGGGGAGATCAGGAGCAGCGGGGGGTCCTTGCTAAAATCCACGGTTGGCTAATTCCCTTTCTCCACTTGCAGGAGAATACTTCTTCGGGTCAAGCAGACGAAACTAGGCGGGCCAGTCCAAACAGTCATCTCTGCACTACGCATCATATTGGTGGAGACCGCAGCTGTCCGGGCCCGACTGACGCCCCTGTGGGAACCAGGTGAGCGTAACAGTGATTTAGGCACCACAGAAGCAGCGATTTATCAGGATTGATGTAGGAGCTACACGGATGTCACTGGGAAGCTGCCATCTTGGACGGCTCTCTAGCGCCCTCTCCGCAGGGGAATGGATGAGTGAAGCACAAAAGGTCCGGAACACATTCAAAGGACACAGAGGTATGTTGATTGCAGGGACTGGGCCTTCAAAGGGGAGTCTGGAGACACTGGGTCTGGGGAGGCCATGTCGTTAATGGTCCCCGTGCCAAAGAGCCCTTTGAGGTGTACATTGTATTCTGACCCTTGTGCGTTCCCACCCAGCCAGCCCCTTTCTGAGTGTAGGGCCACAAGTGTGAACTGCCATTGATCCTGCAGGGGGGATGGATGTGGATGGGGAGGGAGCGCAATAGACCCATAAACTTGTTGAAGCACACCAATCCTTCACAATCCTCTTATAGTTCTGTATATGGTGTGTAGGTACAAATAATTTGCAACAACTTTATTGTAAAGTGGGATGCAATGACAAACTACGAATTGTACTGCTGCGGTGTAGGGTCTGTCTGCATAAATCTGCGGTATTGTCCAGAGTCCCTTGGGAATTTTGCACGAATGGCACAAAACACCAGGCAGATATCACTTGTCGAATACGGAATCCCAGTCTTCCATGAATCCACCATGTAACCGCATGATAGGCCACAAGCTTGTACCACCTGTAAAGAGATACAGAAATATTTCACTTATGTAAATGAACCCAATAATTGATGTATTATGTTTGAAATAACCTTTTAAATATAAGCCATTGTGATGCTTTAAAAAGTACATTCACATGGAAAGTACTAACGGTGCTTGGAATATCAAGTGGGGATCAATTGAAACTGTGAAAGCCCATTCGATAAAAAGCTGTTTGTGGGATGGTTAAAAAAAAGTTTTTTTTTACATCTGTGTGAAAGAAAGCTAATTTTTTGTATGCTGAAATGTTAGCTGTCTCGGTTGTCAACAACATATACTCAGTGAACTTACTAGTTACTTATAATACGCAGGTAAACTGCAGATTGAATTTCATGCATAAGGAACATCATCATTCGCAACACGGATGTTGTTAAGCATGCAGCCCTGAGGTCATGCAGATCGGTAACACAATAGCGGTGGTGTGTCTTCTTGGGCAATGTAGGCCAAGCAGCAGTTCTCCAACACACTTGGCATAACCACACAACGATAGGAGGTAAACCAGGTGGAAACGTCTTCCATGCGAATGGGTTCAGGCTCTGGTGATTGATGGACACGACTAGCATCTGATTCCCGATGGTCTCTACTTGTTTCTCTTTCACAGATTTCCTCTTCTGTATATTCAGGCTCGTACATGTACGTTGAATATTGGCCATAGTTCCTGAATATTGCAGAAGTACAGAATTAAAAGTTGAATACATAGAAATGTTTTTGCTTGTATACATTAACGAAATTAGGTTGAACATTAAAATTCAATGTCAACCAAAAATAAGCAAGAAAACAGCCATGTTATAAAAAACTATTGTGCAAAGGGAGGATTAATCGGGACAAAAGTGAAAAGTTTGCAAGGACACATGTAAAGAACATGCCATGTTTATAATTTAAATATGGCTTGGTAAAGACATTTGTACATAATATAAGAAACGATTAAATAAAAAGCAACTACTGAGTTAATTATTTTTAGGCATCATAAATACCTGTTCTAAATGTGTGGGGTACTTAGAAAATAGCTGGACAGAGCACAAACAAGTCTGGCAGGCTAGAAAAGAAATAAACTGACACAAGGGAAAAAATAATCTCCAAAGTTGTGTAATCAGAAAGGGTGTGTTTACATTTATGGAGGAAAGAGGTGTCTTGGCATTTCCATGGAGACACGTCAATAGAAGGCACACAGAGAACGTTCACATGAGACGTGCATTGGAGTTGTGAGCAGGGGCGTAAGCGTATAGGGATATAAGCTTGAGGGGCGGGTGATATGCTTTAGTGCCGTGAAGACACTTGAACTTAGAGCAAGGATCAACGGATAAGATTTCCACAAGATGGCGCTGCCCAGGCAGGCATTTTCTCATGTATAAAAGAGAGAAAAACCAAGGTAAGGTGCATAGGACTTTTTTTAAGATGGATTGATATATGATCGAAAATACATGCCGATCGATTGGGGAAATAAGATTTCTGTAAAAACTACCCCTTTAATGAAGAAAAGCCTGATCATAAACATCCACAATAGATTTGTACACTGGGCTGTGTGGTTGCCGGAGGATGCTTTGAGTGAGTCCTACAATCTCTTTATAACAAAAGTATGCAATATTTGTTTTGTGCGTAGCTGGGTTCAGACATTCATAGACCTAGCTACAAAAAGCCTTTCTGAGTTATTTGTTCAATATACTGCTATCCGTGTTTTAACACCCACGGATACCAAGGCTTATTTGGGTAATTACTCTGCGTGGGAATATCTAAAAATACAATGTAGCACCTCTACTACATTAGACAGGAGCGTGGCACAACATTCTGAAGGGGGAAAGACTGTCAATGATGTGTTGAGCAAAGGATCGAACATGTTAAACATCTACTGTTAGAATGCCCTTCCTTAAAACACATAAGACAAAGATATCCAGCATCCAAGTTTTCTTCGTGTTGATCTAATATTGGAACCTGTTCATGAGCGACAATAGTGTTGCCTGTACGTATTTTCAGATGAAGTTCTGGACACAAATCAAAACTATTTTAAGTATCCTTAACTAATTATTAATGTGAATTCGTCTATCTGAGCTCTTAGATTGTATATTGTTTTACTGAATATGGATTAATTGGGATGTCTGTAGTTTGTATTATTCTTTGTGGGCTATTGTGTAAGGTTTCGGGATGTCCACAGGAATATACACGAGAATACATGTGCGTGCTATGTATCCAAATGGGAAAATATTGACATATTCAGGGGTTATCCTAAAAAGGCGATAGGTGTGTAGGCACGAAGGCCAGAGTTCTACACCACGGTTCTAATCAGTCTTGCCTCACAAAGAAAATACTGAAAACAGAGTTTACAGTTGAATTTACAAGATGATTGAGAAAAAGAAAAACAGATTTGCTGTATTGCGCGCCAAGGCCTCTCAGCCTCACGGCCATCGCGCCTCACTGGTGGCTTGTGAATACCTTCTGAATGGAAAATATGAGTATTAAATAGTTCACAATGATTTCTACTGCTTCCAGCTGGCAGAAGAAGAAACTTTCCTAGGAAATAAAAACGTCAGAAAGCTACGTCCGGGAAGCTTGAGCTGTCAAACAATACGTCCATAACCATAAAATGTATTGAATTGTCGCCTAGGATATTTTCATTTCAATCAGGACATTTTCTCTTTCACCATTTATATTCATCTCAAAATATGAGAGTGATTTTTATGGATAGTGGCATTTGTTTGAGAAACGTTTTCGGGGAATGTGAAGAGAAGTGCTCAGACAAGCTTCCTGGTGACCCCTCTTGCTGGCCTTCATTTGCCTTTTCCCGCCATTGTCATCTATATTCTAAACAGCGGCTTCTTTCAATGAACTGTAGTTTGTGCTGTGGGTGTTGGTTTCAAGGATGTATCCTAGGACGTCATGCCGCTGTGCAAAGGAAAGGGTGTACAGGAGGAAAGGGTGCACAAGAGAAAAAGGCTGCTAAAATGGCCACTCGAGTAGCTGGGCCCCAGAGCCAAGGGGTACAATGGACCCCGAGGGGTGAATCAGGTGGAGGAGTAGAGGGGTTCAGTGAGCATGAGCGTATAAAGAGGTGGGTGGGGTTGCAAGAGGAAATTGGGGGGGTGATCTGTTCAGCCACAAGCAAGGGTGTGAGTGGGGCTGCCTCCCAATAAGAATGATATGTAGAAATGGGGAAGGATTGGGGGTGTTGGGGAGGGCGGGGCTGGGAGGTGTCCAGGGAGTATCCCCTGCCTTAAAACCAAACCATGGGTGGGCATACCTGTAGTGGAGACAGTAGGGTGACCAGACGTCCTAGTTTTGCCGGGACTGTCCCAGTTTTTGGTGCTCAGTCCCCCTTTCTCAAGATGATGTTTCCATTGGAAACTGCAGTGGTCCCGGTTTTTGGTAGTAGGTCTTCATTGCTGGCAGACAGGAATGCACAATCTCGCACAGAGGAAATGCTGCATTTTTCAACTTAGCTAGTGTTCTTTTGTGATAGATTAATTATAACATGTGTCAATTTGAACAGTAATACCTAAACCCCCTTCCCCCCCAACCACTAATGAAGTGTAGTGCCTTGACAGCCACTTTCAAGAGTTAGTCCTACTTTTACGTTAGTTGCCCTGTCCCGGTTTTTTTACTTTTTGAATCTGGTCACCCTAGGAGACAGCCACCAGAATCACTGTGCAGTAGAGGCTGCATGAATGCCACTTTCAGGTTTCTGCATGCTCCATTGAAGTTTAGGGAAGCACAATTTCATTACCAGACAAATCCTTAACCTGGTACCTCATTACCGCATGTTTCCTCATCCTGGACCCGCTTTACCCATAGCTCTCAACCATTTGTTTCGCAAAGGCGGGTGAAATCACCTGATTTGTTTTTTGGCGGGTGAGACGCCCATTGGAATTAATGGGTGTGCAGGAGACTTGGCGGGTGAGTCAGCCCTTTACAAGGCGGTGACACCCACCAAAAGCGTGTTAGTTGAGAGCTATGGCTACAGAAACGGAAAAGGAAACAAGGCCAGAGCATGGTGGTCGGGTGCCAGCTTTCTACTTGGAGCTCCAATATATGACACTCCTCTCCTTGCACTATCCTCCTCCTTTCGCGGTATTAAAACTGATATTCAAAATTAACCAAAATTGCATCCTTTACTTTGCGGATGAATCGGGAAGCCGCTCCTTGCTCTCTGGCCTCTTGCTCCCCTTCTCTGTGTATTCTCACGCATCTTCCCCTGCACTGCTTTAGTAGGGCCACGCCTTGCATACTTCACGTGACTTCCCTCTTCACTGCCTTCAATTGGTTCACAATATGGCCGCCAGATTGACGACAGAAGATACCAGCGGACCTCTCTCTTTTCGCAGGCCCTCGGGTCGCTCCCAATCTGGCAGAGGAATTGGTTCAAAGCCCAGGGGTGGACTGACCTATTGGGAACTCTGGAGATTTCCCGATGGGCCATCGCGCTTCTAAGCCCGAGGGCCCCCATTTTCTCTCCAGATATATCTGTGTTTACTCTGGCCGCTCTGCCAATCACTTTATCCTCAAGGTTCCACGTTGCTACTTTGTATCTAAGGGAGGGTGTGCTTTTGCATTGGAGTACAGGAAGGAGACGTGAGGAGTGATATGCAACTTGTAGGTGTTGTTTGATTATTTACAGACCCATTGACTGCCCCTGGCCATGCAAATCCCTATGGCCATTCCATCCACTACATGCCCCCTACACTCCGCCGAAAAACACCCTCCTGGGATCTCTATGCCAGCACTATCAAGCAGTAACATCAAACATTTGATTGTCAATGTTTTTTCTAAGCAGTCTTCGGAGTGTTAACAGTTGTATTGCAGCTGTAAATGGGTACTGGCTAATTCAGCCACTTAATATCTCTTCCATGTACTGAAGTCCTGTTAAAAACGAGCAACGGCAAAGCCAACAGTTTTGTCTTGCACATCAGATAGGCAATTGCCAGGTACTGACATCATATGCCTAGGTCCATCACTCCGATATCCAGCTGTTGCCATCTTATGGCCGGGTACTACAATTACAACAGTGCCTAGCCAATGCCTATGCCACACCTAAACTAAAGCCCAAACTGTTGTCGTTGCCACTTCATCTTCACTGCTTGGTTTAATTTTCTTCATTTAGGCGAACTGCACATCGCAGCTTTCAATCTCTCCTTACTTTTTTCCACTCTGATTTCATTGAGCGGAAGGAAGCAGTACATGGTGAACAGGCACTTAATTGTCGTATAACAAGGAGGCCACAGCCCAACATCTCATAATCGGTATTCTCGAAAATATGTTGCTCTATTGCGTGATTTCTGATGTGAGAGATTGAGCATTGCATGAGGCTACGGAAGAAAGATCTCGAAGCAGGGGTAATTGTTAAGGTCACCGCATCAGACATCAAGGGCTATGCCATGTGTAGCAGTTGCCAATGAGGGCAAAAGGAGTACTCACACTGACCAACAACGCATAGGGGCAATTTACATTTTTTCTGAGTGTAGCTTCTGCTCAGGAAGGCTGCTTCTCTTGCTGGAAACGATGTAGGCTCTGTTAGATGAGGAGATGTCCTACTGCCTGGGACCAGGGTTACTGAGGAGACTTCCGGTTTTCAGAACAGAGAGATTGCGCATGACAGACGTTGAGGACCAGAAGAGTAACAAGCAGCAGCCAGGGGTAACCATGAAGATGCAGACTATAGTGGACATGTTTGTGTCCGGTCTCTGAACGTACTGGCCAAGTACCACATAAAAGCTTGAGCTGGAAAATACAATGAAGATTCCCCCTGCTAATAGCGCAGGGAGCTCTTGATTCTATTAAAGACAAGGAGGCGAGCATTAAGCTTTCTCTTCTATTTAATTTACTCTCCTGCAGTTTCAACAAATAGATCATATTTCGTGAAAACAACTTTTTTATTTTTTTTTCAAAAAACTTCCAAGTCCCATCATTCCTTGTAGTCTCAGTCTCTAGTCTCTATGCTTAGTCCTTCCTGTTCCTGTACTACTCCTCTTCTTGGACTGCTTTAAACTGCCATCCTCTGTAACCTTAACTTGCCAACGGGCCCAACTGCTTCACATTCCTTGCTTTCTGCGGAATCGATCTCTTGCTTCAGAACTTGCAATTTGATCTGATCAATCCAGCTTCCTCGATTATGAATCAGCCGTTCTTCTGGTCATCTCCTAATATCGGCAAATAACAAAAGATATATGTTAGGGCTGGGAATACACACCCTATTTTGTGAGGAAAGAGTCATCATGGTTACTTACAATGCAATACTTCGTTCATTACATTAACTTTTCCTATTTCCTGTGTATCTGGGTCGGGAATTTAATGCTTGCCTCCTTTTCTTTAATAGAATCAAGAGCTCCCTGCGCTATTAGCAGGGGGAATATTCATTCTATGTCAAGATGGAGGCGAGCATTAAGCTTGTTCAAAGCTTCTCGCTACTGCTTCTGCTATCGTGCTGATTGGCCTAAAATAAAACATCCTAAATTTTTTATCACTAGTCCAATCTGCTGCTTTTATGATATCCTGTAAGGCTGCGCCTTGCCCCAATGCCTTTGAGGCCATCGCTCCTCTGACTGAGTGTGCTCCAAATGTAGATAAATCAATGCCCGCTAGGCCCATGATGTCTCTGACCCATCTCGCTATCGTGGCTGATGCTACGCCTTTGTGTGGTTTTCTACGCGCTATAAGTAATTGGGTAGTTCCTACTGGTCTCATTTCCGCTGTCCTACTCTCGTACTCTTTAATACATGAGGCCACGCACCATTTCGCATGCTCCTGCATGTATGGGTATGTGATTGTAGACAAATCTGTTTTAGTTCTCTTTGCCAGGTTAAAAGTTACTCCTTCCGGTCCATATGTCTTTATATCTATCTCCTGTGCCTTCACGTCTGCCACTCTCCTGCATGATACCATACACAGTAACATGGCTAGTTTCCCTGATAGTTGTTCTAGAGACAGGTATCTGTTGCTAGGCCAGTCTGCTAGTAGTTTCAGCACCATCGATAAGTCCCTTAGCACTTTGTACTTAGGCTGTGGCGGTTTCCTAAATCTTATTCCTTTCAGGAGTCTAATCACTGCTATGTTCTCCCCCACTGGTGTACCATCAAGTGGTATATGACCTGCTGAAATCGCAGATCTGTGGACTCCTATGGTTCTATATGCTTTGCCATTCTACAGAAGTTCTGCCAGAAAATTCAGTACTTCGACTAAAGGTGCAGAAAGGGGATGAATATCTCTCCTTCTGCACCATGACGACCACTTATTCCAAGCTGCGTCGTAGCTCCTTCTGGTTGAAGGTGCCCCATGACTCGGCGATGAGACTTGCAGCCTGCGCCGAAATGCCTGGGAAGTTCCAGCGTCTCCTGCTATCCTGCATGCCATCAATGGCAGCGACCCTTCACTCTCAGAGGGTGAAATGACCCAACTGGGTCCGTGAGCAGGGTCACTCCTTGGGGTAACCTTCTCGGATAGTCTACTTACATTTCTATGAGTGCTGGAAACCAAACTTGTGACTTCCATATTGGAACTATTAATATCAGAATCGCCGCTTCTCTGCAAGCTTTCGCCAGGACTCTGCTCAGCATTACGAAGGGCGGGAAGGCGTACAGAATCTGTACTCTCCAGTCCTGCAGGAAGGCATCCACTCCAGCAGCTGCTGGGTCTAACCTCCAGCTGAAGAACCTATCCTTCTGTGCGTTCAGTCTGGATGCAAACAGATCTGTATGGACCGGACCCCAACGTTCTTCCAGCTGTCGGAAAACCTGCTGGTCCAGCTTCCAGTCGCTGAAGTCCGAAAGGTACCTGGAGTTCCAGTCTGCTATCATGTTCTGTGATCCTGGCAGGTATTCTGCTACTACCGAGATCCCTGATTCCAGGCAGGAGTGCCAGAAATCTTTGGCTATTTCCGCTAGGAGTTTGGATCTCGTCCCTCCTAGGTGATTGATGTATTTTACTGCTGAAATGTTGTCCATTTTCATCAGAATACAGGAGTTCACTTTCCCTTTCGTAAATGCCTTGATCGCAAATGATCCGGCTAGTAATTCTAGACAGTTGATGTGAAGTATGGGTTCTTCCGAACTCTACTTCCCTCCTGTCTGAAGGTCTCCGCAACGGGCTCCCCAGCCTGCTCTGCTGGCGTCCGACTCTATAACCAGGTCTGGACGATCGCCGAAAATGGCTCTCCCGTACCATGCAACCATGTTTGCTAGCCACCACTCCAGTTCTGTTCTGGCTTCCTGGTCGATGTGGACTAGCTGCTGATATTGCAGACCCTGCTGCAGGTGTCTTATCTTTAGCCTTTGTAGGGCTCGATAGTGTAGCGGCCCTGGGAATATTGGTTGTATGGAGGCTGCCAGGAGGCCCACCACTCATGCTATCGTGCGTAGTGATATGACTGCTTTGCTGAGACATGCTCTTATCCCCCTTTTTATGTCTCTTATTTTCCTGTTTGGAAGTTCTAGAGTCGCTGACCTGGTGTCTATAATGAAACCTAGAAATTCTATTCTCTTGGCTGGTTTCATTTCCGATTTTTCTTGGTTCACTAGGAATCCCAGTGACGTCAGGGGATTCACTACCCAGCTGGACTGGTAGCAGAGTGTCTCCCTGCAGCCGGCCATCAGAAGGATATCGTCTAGGTATATAATCATACAGATCCCCTTCTCCCCGATCGCTGCTGCTACTGGTTTCATAATCTTCGTGAAAGCCCACGGCGCTGACGCCAGACCAAACGGCATGGTAGAAAACTGCCACAACTGCTCGCCCCAGTAAAATGCTTGGAATGGACGAAAATCTTTTTGAACTGGTATTGTCAAATAAGCATCTTTGAGGTCTATCCTCACTAACCAATCGTCTTGTCTGAGTGTGTCTCTGAGATGATGAGTTCCTTCCATTTTGAAATGGTTGTACGTTACCCATCTGTTCATGTCTTTCAGGTTTATTACGGGTCTCACTTTGTCCTTTCGATGGACTAAGAACATGTTGCTCACAAATTTGGGAGAGGTCTCGCAAGGCTCTATCGCCTGCTTCTCCGCTAACTTCTGTAGCTCTGCGTGTAAAAGATCTATCTCTATTCGTGTTTTTGTTAGAGGACGTGGTCCCTGACTTTGAGTAGGAGTCTCTATAAAATCTATGTGCATGCCTTTTGCTGTCTGTAGAACCCAGGCATCGCTGGAAAGCGCATGCCAGTTCTCCCAGAATATTGGTGCTCTCCCCCCAACTGGTGGATAATTTTGGACTCTCACCTGTGGGGAAGTTGTGTCCTCTCCCTTGTCCTCTGCCACGTCTTCCTCTCGGGAAGCGACCCCTGGGTGGGAAGAATGTGTCTGGCTGTCTGTTTCCCAGTAATTACTTCTGTTTCCTTGAGGCCTCCTGAATGCCTGGTATCGACTGGCCGCTTGGCCTCTAGCCCGACCGGTCCCTCCAAAAATGTGTCCCGGAAAAATCTTTTTCATGGATGCTTGGGCCTTTTCCAGGGAGGTGTATGTTCCTACAAACCTCCCCATTTCTTTGCTGAAGGTTTCTCCGAATAGAAGACCATGAGCGGCTTCGCCCGCTTCATAGGATGACAGGTCTCCTAACTTCTGATCAATCTTAAGTAGAAGTCCTTTCCTGCGCTCAGAAGAAATTGCGCAGTTCGCATTGCCTAAAAGGCACACTGCCCTCTGGGCCCAGTTTGCTAGGACTCCCGGGTCCACTTCTTCCCCCGTGTCCTTCGCACGTTCGGCCAGATACATGATCTTCGCTAATGGTCCCTCAATGTCAAGAAGTTTCTCCTGACAGCTTTTCCAAGAGCGATCAATGCCTTTTCTTGGATCCTTGTTCGATTTTGAGACAAATGACAACATTTTCGGGTCAAACTCCGGAGCCTCTGCTACCTTGCCTGGTAACTCCGGTTTCAGGCATTCTGCCCTCATCCTCTGCCTGACCTCTTTCTCTAACGCTTTTCGCAATCTCTGCGTCGTGTATTTTGCCACTCTTGGCTATGGTACCCATTCTGATGATCTTGGGTTCCTGATATCTTGCGGATTAAACATATCAGAGGTCTCTTCCTCCTCTAAATTGTTGAGCTTTCTGAGCCTCTTCCTCGGCGGCGGTTGGCTACTCTCGTCCCCTTCGTTGTCTGCCTCTTCTTGTGAGGAGATAGGGGATTCTGGAATTCCCTCTTCGGGGAAACCTCCTTCTATGTTGCCCATATTATCTTCCCCTGGGTAGGGGGTCTCGAGGCTCGGCACCTGCGATTTTTTTATGAACGCTTCTCTTAGTTTACTAAAAGCATCTAAAGCCTCTGGGGCCTCAGTACTTGCCCTCTCAGTTTGGCCTGGGGGTCGGAAGAGTCCTTGCTCTTCCGGGCCTTGGTACACCCCTTGGGGTCCTTTGCTGCGACCCTGGTGGACGTGCTATCTTCAGTGCATGTACCATTTGTGCTCAGGTATAATTCTATGGTGTGTAGCCTGTCTTGCAGGGGTCCCACACCCTGCGCTACTGCCTCTGTGAGTGAGTCTCCCAGCACTTCCTTAAAGCTGTAGGCTAAATCCTCTGGATAGATCGCCTCTTGCTCCTCATCACTCCACTCAAAGTTAGACATAGTTGTGCTGTATAGGTGCCTTTCAAATACCTTTCCAGGTGTAGGGGCACGTCCACTGCTCCACTCTATGAGGCTGCACCTGCCTGCACTATTTCTTGCTGTGCAGGGTTCTTTAGGGCTAGGCTCTCTGCCCTGTGTGTGAAGCTATATGCTTTATGAGACAATATTCGTGTCAGCCACGTAACGATAATCCACTGAGCTTATTAACGCTCCGTAACACACCGCATGGCGAAATCCCTTCAAATTGAAGATTTCTCCGTGCCGTGTGAATTGGCTCCGCCCCCCCAAGGGTGGGGGGGGGCTTCTCAAGCCGAGCGCTCGCGCTCTTACTGGCTTAATCGCTCGGGAGCAGTGAGCCTCCCTCGCAAAGGAGGGGGCCCTCTCCTCTTGGGAGCGCAAGCTTCTGTGCGTGCTCGCGCTCTGCTCCACCCTCATAAGGGTGGGGGCTATTCTATGCCTAGCGCGAGCGGGAAAAGAAAAAGTTTCTCGCTCGCGCCGCTTGCTCCGCCCCCCAAACATTAAACTCTATGCAATCCTACTTCTATAAGTATACAATTCACGGAGCTCTGGTAATCATGTGTACTTATCTGGAGAGCAGGAAAAGAAGAGGAGGAGTACCGGAACAGGAAGGACTAAGCATAGAGACTAGAGACTGAGACTACAGGGAATGATGGGACTTGAAGTTTTTTGGAAAAAAAAAAAATGTTGTTTTCACGAAATATGATCTATTTGTTGAAACTGCTGGAGAGTAAATTAAAGAGAAGAGAAAGCTTAATGCTCGCCTCAGTCTTGACATAGAATCCAGGCTGCTCTAAGTGTGTCCAGCCCAAAATCTCTCTTAATGTACCCTATCGTAGGTGTTATTGATTTCCATTTTCTAGGGGAAAACTCCCAGAGTTTTCCAATTTCAGGAGCACAAGGGAATGATGCCTTATAGAAGTTATGTCTGCTAAACAGCTTTAATTTGCAGATGGGGCGGCCCGCGCATGGCACAGACATCCATATAGACACTTGCATACATGTGCTGCGCACTGTCTATGGACATACTAGCATCTGTTAGGCAATATGGCCACCTTGTAGACAAAGTTACATACAGCAAAATATTGTGCATGATATGTTGAAAGCATCATCAATGTACTTTCCTTTATACACTTAGTGCCATCAGGAAAGGGAACAATTGTTTAGTTTAGTTTATTTGCTTGTATAGCGCGCTGAACCCTGAGGTAACTAGGCGCTTGACTTGGGTTGGGTTTGTTACAGACATGGTAAAATACACAAAAGTAGTTGAGAATAGAGATAATATACAAGTACACAGAAATGACATTGGTATAGGAATACATACATAGTGGGTAAGGCAAGACAAGTGTGCATACAAGAAGAATTTACAAGAATTTACAAGTTAATAGCAGCGGAGTACTGTAATATACATTTACATTTACAAAATATACAGGATGTACATGTTCTCGGTACTGGTTGAGTGGGGTTTACGTAGCTGTGATCATGGTGAAGAGCCAGGTGTTGACTTTGAAACAGAAGGCTGGGAAGGAGTGTTCGTCTCTAAGCGCTGGGGGCAAGGAGTTCCAAGTTTTAGCAGCCAGGACTGGGAAGCTGGTTCCGCCTGAATTTTAGAGTCTATATTTGGGAATGCTGAGGCAATGGGCATAGTGTGATCTGGTAGGCCTCGATGTAGTCTTTTTACAGAATTCATCGGCCAGGTATTTGGGGCCGGTGTTGTTGAGACATTTGTGGGTGATCATGAGAGTTCTGAAGGTGATTCTGTCTTTTATAGGGAGCCATTTGACCATCTGTCTGGCTTGGGATATATGGTCGGAGCATGGAATGTTAAGGGCTGCTCTGAGAGCATTATATTGCAGGATTTGGAGTTTGTGGAGGTTTTGCTTTCTAGTGCCAAGATAGAGGGAATTACAATAGTCTAGTTTTGATAGTATCAGAGCTCTAGCTAGTATGATACAACTCTGGGTGGATAAGAATGGTCTACAGGCAGTTATTAGTTTTGCGGTGTAGGCCGAAGAGGAGGCTGTGGCATTGAACTGTCTTGAAGATGAAAGGGTTGAGTTGAGGTAGACCCCCAAAGTTTTGGCATCTTTGGAGACCTTGCAATTGTCATTTGGCTAGGTAGGTAGAAATCTTATAAAGCACAGCAACTGACCTCCCAAGATAATAAATATGTCTTGAATTGAAAAAGGGAGCGAGTTCCAGATTGTCGAGGAAGTGACAGCAAATGTGCGGCCACCACATTTATGTCGCTTAAATTTGGGGATAGTCAAAGGTTTAGCAGAGAAAGATCTAAGATGTCTTCCAGGAACACAGTGAGAGAAATGGTAGCTGGACAATGCAGAAGCTGTTTTGAAATAGGCCTTATGAGTAAGGCACAGAGCTTTGGGCTACATTACAAGTACAGCGGTAAGTGGGTCCTGAAGTTTGGGGACGAGAAGATTGAAGGTCCAATTAGAAAGGCTTCCAATTCGATAGTGGCAGGACCCTATGTGCTATCAAATGTCATCTTGAAGGACAATCCTGGGTTATGGGCAGTGGTCTTGTTTTTGTTATTTTCATCAGTCTTGACAAAAAAGCAGACCCCCAGCTCGTGGCAGCAATCTGTGATTGTGCCTATTTTTTAAGAAAGGTGACCAGAAAAGCCTGACCCATATCGCTGTTGGATTCTGAAAGTAAAATCTTTGCAAGTTTGGCGCTATAAGATCTAGAAGCTTGGGCTGTAGAGGCCGGTTGCCTAACGAAATACCAAACCTGTTTTTAGAAAGGGTATGTCGACTACACTGAATGGTTATGTCATTTCTACAATCCAAGAATTTGCATGGACGAATTCATCGCGGCAGGTCTTTGTCATGGCGATTGATTTCTTCATGGCATGTGATATGGTGAAACGTGCAAGTCTCTTGGCGAAACTACATGCTTGGGGTATCCTGAAACCTTTACTTTCTATCTTGGTCTATCTACATTACGGGACTGTTTTGCAGGTTAGATTGAACAGGGAGGGGCCTTTATTTAAATAATTCTACACTTTGAGATGACTGAAACAGGGCTGTGTATTGTACCTAGTTGATTTGGGCGATTGCCTGAGTTCAGTGAGTTTTGCCCCACCAAGGTTGGCGGAAACACAGATACCATATTTAACATTTGCAGACAACGCTATCTTATTAGATAAAACACAGATCGTTTTGCAGAAATTGGCGAGTGCAATAGAAAAATATGCTTCAATAAACTAATTAGAAATTAATTGTTCTAAAACTAATGTATTAAGGTTCGGTACGAATGGTAGGAAGTCAATTGGATTTAGATGTTCGTTATTTAAAGAACTAGTGCTGCCTAAATCTAGTCTCATCTATTAAAGGGTTTGTTTTAGATGCAGCACCTAATAGGGGTAGCGTAGGGGGCAGACAAACTGAAAGCAGAACAAATGCCAATTCAGATGAAAAAGATAGGTGTGAAAGTTTCTAGATTCACTCTGGTTCTTCCACCAAAAAATGGGGTCAGTTACTACCACCAAACAGGGGGAGGTAAAGGGAGGTAAATGCATTCAGGTGACAAAAATAAAGCCACAGGTGCACCCAACTGACTGAAACAGGGTGTGTAAGAGTCACGTCTTCTGCAAACTCACTTCCAAGCCCCATGCAACCCATGGCAGATGCTAACTATGAGATCCAGGGACTCCTACAATATATTGACCTAGAGAGGATAGCACACCAGCAGCAACAAAGGAACCCACGAGGGCCAAGGTCAGAGGAGACGTGTGGGAAAGAGGGCCCTTTTCCCAGAGTCAGACCATCGCCCCGGACACTGAAAGACGCACAGTTGATAACACTATATCACCTCAACTGCCAAACCATTGCAGACCTCCTCACCTTTATCCAGCCTGACATTGGGAGTACCATCAACATACGAACAGCGCAGCTGAAGCTGGTATCAGTCATGCATTCTGTGCCACAGGCACATATCAGCACACAGTCGGCATGCTGCACGGCATGCCACAACCAACATTTTCAAAAGTGCTGAAACACCACTGAAACATGTGCACCAGCATATCTCTCTGCCCAGCACCCTTGCAGAAGTGCATGCAACACAGGCCAGATTTTAAGCCACTGACTACTTCCTCAATCTAGTAGCCGCTCTGGACAGCATGCATGTGCATTGGTGGAGCGGAGCATATGTTTCGAAAACAGCAAACAGTACCATTCCCTGAATGTTCCAATGCATGTGACGCAGACCTCACTGTGACCCACTGCTAAGCCTGCGTACATGGAGCACTCTGGCTGCGTACATGGAGACCTACAGAGGACACCACACTTGGCTCTTGGGTATGTATCCACAAAGGTGAATGTGGAAGGGGGGGCCTAAGATCCATCATGCACATGTAGCACAAAGTACCCTGAGGCACAATCCACATAAACACCCCATGCCATGCCCCCTCCACACTAAAGCATAGGACGCCATAACTGCAAATGCATTTTTGTAGCAGAGCGCTCCCTCCCCTATCCTTCAGATTTGATGCCGGGCCCAGGTGGCCATACATGGAAGCAGAAAGAAAAGCACCCCACCATTCCCAGTAGCACACAACAGTCTGGAGACATACAAAACGCCAATCAAGCACACTTCCACAGGCGCACATCAAATACACCACAATGGGCAAGAAAAATGCTGCACATGCCACAACATACGAAGTAACCACTGGGGTGTGCAAGGACAACTGGGAAATCCAGACTATGGGAGTACTGTCACGACCCGCATCCAGAAACCCTCCTGGCAAGCCCATGGGCCAGGAGGGGTTTGGCTCGGGTCTCCAACAAACTTAGGCATCCTTTGCCTAGGCCCTCTTGGGGCCAGTCCTGGTGAGTTTGGTGCCAGGCTCATACTTAATAAAGACTTGTGTATAGGGAACTACTTTATTTCAAGTGCCAGCCAACATGGATGCATCCACATAACTTGGCTCCTTGGAACCAAGCTATGCAGTATAGTGATTTGGGTGTGGTACCCTAGGAACTACTTTATCTGGACTACTTTCTTGAAGCTATTTAAACCACACCCGACTTGGATAACACGTTTCGCGTTACTTTGCAATCCTGCAACGTGATGCTCATCGTGTTCAGCTGTACCCGCGAACCTCGGAAGACCAGCATCTGTAAAGAGACAAAAGGACATTGTTAGCAGCAGCAGCTTACCTGTAATTTTCATCGTTAGCTGCCCACAGCTCCTGCGAACAGCATCCTAGGATCAGCGCGTCTCCCGGACCGACGGATCTGCAAAAAAGGAAGAAACAAGACATTAGACACTTTTACAACATATCGAACTGCCGAAAAGCTTACCTTGCAAGTCGCCCCTCGACCAGCATCGCCTATGGATTTCATACATTGGGTGAGCACCGCGATCTATGGGAAAGAAAAGACAACAGGTTAAGGCAAGGCATCATAGCGCTGCGCATAGTGCCTACTTACCGCATTATAGCGCTCTTAATACGCCATTATTTACCGGCGAGACCCAATTCAGCCAATGCATCACATTGGACTTCCGCGCACCTAAGGAAGAGAAAGAGACATTTATTAAACCAAGAAAGGCATGCAAGAATAACAACAATATACAACAGCAATAAGACCTACCTGAAAGACTCAAAGCGGGGCGGCATCAGTGAAGTAACTAGATCGCATTCGCCCACAAAGGACAACGCGCCCCTGCCAAGAAGGCAGGACAGAGAGCACACCTGAATTAACAACAAGGTGAGGAGAGGTCCAGAGGGGCTGCAGGCATACAGGGTGGTGGGGGGCTGCTTACCCCAGTCGCCCAGTCTTGAACATTGCCCACCTGTATTCCAGGCAAAACTTCCCTGCTGGTCACACCTGGGAACCGCAGAGAAGGATACCAGAGTCCCTACGGCTGGGTGGCGCCCCCGTGGATACCAGGTGAGCGTAACAGAACGCGAAGCCTGTCAAACCAATCCACCTGGGCACCATGGAGTCATCAGAATTAGACCAATTGGCCCAATTGTTAGGAGAACTTTGTGCCGAGGTTCATTCTGCCCGACAAGAGACTAATGCTCTCCGGAGAGACTTATTAGTGACTAAAGAGCGCACTGAAGAAATTAGCAGGCAATACTTGCAATCACAAGCAGGACAGACACCTCTACCTGGAAACAACCCAACGATGCAAAATCCTACCATGCCATCCACTACCTCTACTCCGGTACAAATCATGTTACCGGGAACAGTTCCTTTGGCACCACCGGAGAGGTTTGCAGGTGATCCACGGAAATAGGAGCTTTCATGAATCAGTGTCGCCTTCACTTTCTTTGCAGGCCTGGAGCATTCTCAAATGACCAAGCTCAGGTAGCCTTTGTTTTATCATACCTGAGTGGTAGCGCAGCAGATTGGTCAGTACCATTGGTGACCCATGATGATCCTTTATTACATGACTTTGGGGGATTTCAGAGGGAAATGGACAAACATTTTGCTCGCCATACTCGAGAGCAAGCAGTGGACAATGAACTCCTTTCCCTCCGACAGGGGAATCAGGACTTGTTAACATACATTGCTACTTTCAACAGATTGGTTGCTGAAGCTAGGTGGACTGAAAACAAAAGAACCACGTTGTTTCATCAGGGCTTACGAGGCGAATTAAAAGACGTTCTAGCTCAAGTGGTTGATCCTCCAAGAGACTTTTCTGAATTCATACATTTGGTCGTACAACTAGACCACCGGTTGCAAGTCTGTGAAGCAGACCGTTCCAAAAAGGAACCTCGGGCTGTGTACGTTCGATCTAGAGACAATGTAACTCGAGTGCAAGAAAATACTGTGAAGCCCATGCAAATCGGAGGGGTACGACCTCCAGTAACAAAACAAGAGTGAGATAAAAGGAGACAACAACTATGTCTGTATTGCGGAACACCAGGGCCTTTCCTGAAGGACTGCCCAGTGAAACCTCTAAGGAAGATTGTCGCGGCCACGGAAAAAGATGAAGAGAAGGAATCTAAGTCGGAAAACTACCCAGCTCGGCAAACGTAGAGGTCAGTTTGTCGAGAGAGAGAAAAGAGCCACTGAACTCACACTTTGCAATACCGGTGAACTTAATTAATAACCAACGGTCGTCAAGAATGCATGCCGTTGAAGCATACATCGACAACGGAGCAGTTGGGAATTATATAGATCAAGACCTGGCTGCAGAGATGGGGCTTCCCCTATGTTCCAAGCCGACTACAGTTAAGGTTACTACGGTGGATGGGACAGAAATCGCTTCCGGACCCGTAACCCAATGCGCAGCCAAGATAACCTTGCTGTGCCAGGACGGACATCGGGAACTTATTTCGTTTGATCTCATCAAGGCACCTCAATTCCGGCTCATACTAGGGATGCCATGGTTAGTCGCTCACAACCCTTTGATTGACTGGCGGGCAAGGAAATTAACCTTCCCCAGCGACTGCTCCCCAGCCTGTTATTATCAAGAACAGAAACCTGCTTTCAGTACCTCTACGACTCCCGGAGCGACAGCATCAACCCTGGGTGTAACTAATACCTTGCCTGAGGAATACCACAATTTCCAGGATGTATTCCAGAAGGACCAAGCAAACACGCTGCCGCCGCACTGGCCCTATGACTGTCAGATCGACCTTGTTCCAGGTGCTCAAGTCCCTTGCGGTAGAATCTATGCTCTTACGGAACTTGAAAACCTTAATCTAAAGTCTTATTTAGACCAGTACCTTGCAAACTGATTCATCCGTCCATCAAAGTCCCCTGCAGCCAGTCCTTTGTTCTTCGTACCGAAAAAAGAAGGGGACTTAAGAACCTGTATTGACTACCGCGCATTAAACCAGATCACAGTGAAGAACCGTTACCCCTTGCCACTTACCCCTGAAATGCTGGACCTGGTCAAAGATGCCCAGATTTACACCAAATTGGATCTTCGAGGAGCATACAACCTGGTCCGGGTCAGAAGCGGAGACAAATGGAAAACTGCTTTACGTAGCAAATACGGTTTGTACGAATATCAAGTCATGCCCTTTGGGTTATGCAACGCTCCCGCAGCATTTCAATATCTCCTGAATGACGTCTTGAGAGAGTTAATTGATGTCTGCGCACTAGTGTACATAGATGATATCCTAGTGTACTCAACCTCAAAACAGGATCATATCAAGCACGTCCATTCAGTCCTCACCAAGCTCCGTGAACATCATTTATATGCAAAGCTTGAAAAGTGTTTTTTTCACGTCACCGAAGTTGAGTTTCTGGGTTTTATTCTTACTCCAGGAGGCATCAGAATGGACCTGCACAAAGTAGATGCCTTTTTGAAATGGCCATCACCAACGTCCTTAAGGGGTACAAAGCATGTTGGGCTTTGTGAACTTCTATCGCGGGTTCATACCAGACTTCTCTCAGGTCGTACACCCGATCACCGTATTGCTATGAAAAAACAACAAAAAATTTGCCTGGACCGAAGAAGCAGAAACAGCTTTTCAGGAACTTAAGAAAAGGTTCACCTCTGCGCCAATCCTGCGACATCCTCGCCCAGATCTTCCTTATATTGTGGAAACAGACGCTTCCAGTATAGCAATGGGAGCTGTCCTCTCACAAAGAGATCCAGAAACCGGCCAGCTACATCCAGTGGCCTTCTGGTCAAAAAAATTCTCACCTCCGGAGATTAATTACGCCATCACGGACAAAGAACTCTTGGCGATCAAATCCGCCTTTAAAGCCTGGCGGCACTACCTTCTGGGGGCCAGACACACCATTACAGTTATCACGGACCACCGAAACCTGCAATATCTTAAAACAGCTAAAGCCCAGTCTTTACGGCAATTGCGGTGGGCCCTTTCCTTCGCCGAATATGATTATGTCATCACATTTCGACCAGGGGTCAAGAATGGGAAAGCTGACGCACTCTCTCGTACAGGCACTGATGACATAGTATATACGATCCCAGACCCAGTTTCCATCATACCGAAAGACAAACTCTTGGGCCTCACTACGGCCTTAACCCAAGTAGAACTGAGAAACGAGATTCAACTAACCATGAATCCAGATACTTTCCTTGCATGGCAAGCGCAGGGGAAACAATATGCCATCAAAGATCACTTACCCTTTTTTAACGATCGTCTGTACGTACCCACCAAGGACTTACAACAACAAATCATTTCAGGTTATCACGATTCTCTGATCGAAGGACACCCTGGAATCACCAAGACTCTAGCCAAGGTAAAACAGAACTTCTGGTGGCCAGCCTGGCGTAAAGACGTCATCCAATAGATTCAGTCCTGTGGAGTCTGCGCACAAAATAAGTCGCAAAAACAAAAACCATCTGGTCTTCTGCAACCTTTGGACATTCCTCCCACTCCATGGCACACTCTTTCCCTCGATTTCATCACTGACCTACCTCCCAGTCAAGAGTTTGACACCATTCTTGTGGTCGTGGACTTATTCTCAAAGATGGCACACTTTATTCCGCTCAAAGGCCTCCATGACGCATTCACTTTACCCAAAGTGTTCCTGGATGCTATTGTTAAACTACATGGCTTTCCATCAGTCCTGATCTCCGATCGAGGTAGCCAGTTCATCTCCAACTTGTGGAGAAAGTGTTGTGCAATGGCGCAAACTGACGTTCGGCTATCCACTAGCCATCACCCCCAAACGGATGGTCAGACCGAGAGGACCAATCAGACCCTCGAGCAATACCTACGCTGCATGTTGCACCATGAACTAAGAGACTGGAAAGACCCACTATGGATAGCCGAGTAGGCATATAACAATTCCTTGCATTCCAGTACCGGACAAACACCCTTTTATACCCTTTATGGTAGACACCCACGTTCCTCAGAACTGGATCTCCCAACCAGTTTGAAAATGCCAGCAGTAAAAACCCTTCACACCAACATCACTCAGGCTTTCAAAAAAGCCAAAAAAAAGCAAAAGAATTTGCCGACCAACACCGGAAAAAAGCCCCCGACTATCAGGTAGGAGACAAGGTTTGGCTGGCAGCCAGATTTGTACCCATCAAAGGAACCCAGACCTTTCAACCGAGGTACTTAGGGCCTTACACCATCAAGGCAATTATTAATCCAGCGGCCGTCAAACTAGATTTACCACCTAACCTACAAATCCACCCGGTATTTCATGTGTCCCTTTTAAAACCAATGCAGCCCGGTACACGGATTGGGACACCACCAAAACCCATACTTATTGACGGAGAACCAGAATTCGAAGTCAGAAGCATCCTGGATTCCAAGTACTCAAGGGGCAAGCTATACTATCTAGTTGATTGGAAAGGATTTGGACCCCACGCTAGATCCTGGGAACCCTGTGAAAAGATTCATGCACCACGTCTGATCAAAAAATATCATCGAAACTTTCCAACTAAACCTGGGCCGGACAGAAGGAACACCTTGAGGGGGGCCTTGGGGGGAGTGGTGTCATGACCCACATGCAGAAACCCCCCTGGCAAGCCCATGGGCCAGGAGGGGTCTTGGCTCGGGTCTCCAAGAAACTTAGGCATCCTTTGCCTAGGCCCTCTTGGGGCCAGTCCTGGCGCCTCTGGCGCCAGGCTCATACTTAATAAAGACGTGTGTAGGGAACTACTTTATTTCAAGTGCCAGCCAACATGGAGGCATCCACATAGCTTGGCTCCTTGGAACCAAGCTATGCGGTATAGTGTTTTGGGTGTGGTACCCTAGGAACTACTTTATCTGGACTACTTTCTTGAAGCTATTTAAACCACACCCGACTTGGATAACACGTTTTGCGTTACTTTGCAATCCTGCAACGTGACGCTCATCGTGTTCAGCTGTACCCGCGAAACTCGGAAGAACAGAATCTGTAAAGAGACAAAAGGACATCGTTAGCAGCAGCAGCTTACCTGTCATTTTCATCGTTAGCTGCCGACAGCTTCTGCGAACAGCATCCTAGGATCAGTGCCTCTCCCGGACCGACGTATCTGCAAAAAAGGAAGAAACAAGACATTAGACACTTTTACAACAAAACGAACTGTGCCGAAAAGCTTACCTCGCAAGTCGCCCCTCGACCAGCATCGCCTCGGGATTTCATACACCGGGTGAGCACTGCGATCTATGGGAAAGAAAAGACAACAGGTTAGCAAAGGGAAGGCATCATGGCGCTGCGCATAGCGCCTACTTACCGCATCATAGCGCTCTTTATACGCCATCATTTACCAGCAAGACCCAATTCAGCCAATGCATCACGCTGGACTTCCGCGCACCTAAGGAAGAGAAAGAGACATTTATTAAACCAAGAAAGGCATGCAAGAATAACAACAATATACAACAGCAATAAGACCTACCTGAAAGACTCAAAGCGGGCCGGCATCAGTGAAGTAACTAGATCGCATTCGCCCACAAAGGACAACGCGCCCCTGCCAAGAAGGCAGGACAGAGAGCACACCTGAATTAACAACAAGGTGAGGAGAGGTCCAGAGGGGCTGCAGGCATACGGGGTGGTGGGGGGCTGCTTACCCCAGTTGCCCAGTCTTGAACATTGCCCACCTGTATTCCAGGCAAAACTTCCCCGCTGGTCACACCTGAGAAGGATACCAGAGTCCCTACGGCTGGGTGGTGTCCCCGTGGATACCAGGTGAGCGTAACAGGTACATACATATGCAGCAGAGCAGGATGGGCACAAGTCATTGTGCATTGTCAAATGCAAGGAAAACGCACCCCAATGGCACTAGAGTGTACTCAAATAACTTCATTGAAGTGAAAAGCATGCACCACTTAGAACAGGAAAGTACAACCATTACCTATTTACAGGCAACACAGTTTCATTCGACTTGCAGGTGACTCTGGCTATAACAACTAGCATGGCTCACAACCCCAATAAGGAACCCTGCAACGCCACATGAAATTGCCTACAACGAGGTACACACAAGGACCAGGGAATGCATAGAACACACATTTGGACTCTTGAAAGGAAGGTTCCAGTGCCTCCAGCAGACTAGAGGGGCCCTTATGTACAGTCCAGAGAAGGTTGGGAAGATAGCCTTTGTGTGTTTGATGCTGCATAATATGTGCATCCGGAGGAATGTACAATTGCCTGCTGAGGAGGATGTGGCACAGGCAGACACAGAGGCGGAGTGTGACCAGATATGGGCTGGCAGACCAACAGAGGATGGCCATGCAGAAGGAAGGGATGAGTGCATGCAGTTTCAAGAACTGAAAGACAAAATATCCACAATATACAATGTAATTAGATAAATCAATGTAGTAAAATCTATGACATGACCCAAAAGACTACCGGATCTTTACATGTAATGAAAACTACATTTATTAAGTCTGTTAAACCCATGAGCTCCCATCCTCCCTCAGTCCACAACACCCATACCCTCCCACTACCCTCAATCCCAAGAATCCATGTCCTCCCACCTCCCTCAATTCCCAATGTCATCTTGGAGTCAGGTAATTATTTCTTATGGCATTTGTCTTGCCCAGAAAGTGCCTTTGGGGTGTGAGTGGTGGTACGCAATGACCTTTTACGGGGACACCCTACATGTGACCCTTCTGTGGGGGTAGCGGAGGCAGAGCTTACTGACAGCAGGCCACACATGCGTTGCATCAGGAGAAGTGCCCTCTGCATGTTCTCCTGGCCAGCTTCCAGTACCTTGGTAAGCTCCAGCACCCTCTGGCCCAGCATGGTATTCACCACTGTAGCCTCAGATCGGTGTCAGCAGTGAGGTGCCATTTCCCTGGCTATTCTCCATGTGGCCCCTAGCACAGCATACCACATAGCCTGTGCATCCTGCAGGCGGTGCTCTGTGAGTTCTTTCATCCTCTCCTGCCACTGCTCCATTCTTGCAAGCCTCTACCAGATGGCAGATTAGGCATCAGGGGGCAGGACAGCAGGTAGGAGAACAGGTGAGGTGTTGAGTGTGACATCACTCTCAAACATTGCTGCATCGCCACCGTCTGAAGCATCACCATCATCAAGCTGCGTGAGTGACTGCAGGTTAACAGCAACAGATGATTGGGGAGGACTGATCACAGGAGAACCAAGGACTGGAGGGGGCGGTCTGGAAAAGGGCAGGGCAACTACAGCCCACTCATGGTAGGTGACAAAGAGCCAATGCTGGAGACAAATAAAAGGGTGCCTGATGGAAGTTGTCACCAGTGGTAATCCTGCTTGACTTGAGCCAAGCACACTGCTGGCATTTGAGCTGAGGGATTGTATAACCAGCAAGGGAATTGCCGGATTTGCATCTGAGGTGCTGATGGGTGCAACAACAGATGTGGGGACAGGTAGCTTGGTGGTAGTGGCTAGTGCAGAGATTACTATGGTGGTGACAATGCTCACAGAGGTGCAGCTGCTTCCGAATATACCTCTCATCCAGCTTTTTGGGGTGGGGTTTTGCGGCAACTGCCTCATGTCTGGAGTGCATTGGTGGCAAAAGAGGTTCATGGGGTTGTGGGATCAACTGCTGCATCAATGGTCATGGCATGTGGAGGTGCTACATCAATGCTACTGGTACATTCACCTTGTGTGCCTGTAATGAGAGGAAAGACTTAGATTCATTTGTCATGTATGCTTTAGCAGGTGCATGCATGGAACACAGTGAATGGTCAGGGGCCTAGGTACATCTACGTATGTAGGTCTCATGCCTGTCCTGTGATAGAGACGCTTTGTTCTCTAAGAGATATCGAGTGAGCTATGAATAAGGAAAGCTTGTATCTACTATTGTAGCCCAACTGACTCCCCATGGGATGAGGCTTCTGGAAATGTCAGTGAAATATGGTTGACACTTCCCTGAGAAGTCGTCCTTATAGTGCTCTAGCAATGGGCTTGAAAATGCACCAATCCCCTGCTAGGATTTTATCACAAATTGAGTAGTTGCAAACCTCTCCGTTTATTCTTGTTGAAGTTGTGGCTTGCTCTAAAGACACTGATCAGAGGAAGGAGTGAGTACTTTTACGTATTGTCTTCAGGAACATAGTGGACACCAACAGGAAGACCACAAACCTTGCCTGCAATAAGGTCCAATTCAATGGAACACCCAAATATCAAGAGTTATACTGCTGTTGTTTAGATGGTTTTGCTAATGAGCTACATCTCTGAATAGTAGCGCCTTCCCTCAGTTCATGCTATCAGGATATAGATAAAGAATGTTTACTATTCACTTCTACCTTTATGAGTGGAACAAATCTCAGCCAAGTTACGGTACAAGTTAGAGCAAGGCACATAGAAGCCACTGCACTCCTTATTACTTCTGAGAGCCTACATGTGATATTTTTTATTTTATTTATTTTTATTTGTTACATTTGTAAAGCACCCAAGCCCAAGGGCATCAGGGCGCTGTTGCAACGGTTACATTTAAGCATATTGATGAGAATCGAGATTAACAAGGATGTCCAGTACAAGGGTAAACCTGTTAGGCGAAGGGCCAGGTTTTAAGGGCTTTCTGAAAGGGCCAGTAGGAGTTCTCTGCTCTCAGTTCGGGTGGAAGGGAGTTCCAATGTTTAGCTGCGACTGAGGGAAAACTGAAGCCTGCTCCTCTTGACCTTTTTGGCTTTGGCATCTTTAGTCGGTTGGCATACCTTGTCCTTATTGGTCTTGTGGATGTGGCTCTCACAATCTTTCAGCATAAGTATTGTGGGGCAGTTTTGGAGAAACATTTATGAGTAATGGAGAGAGTTTTAAATATGGTCAGTTCCCGGACCGGATAGGTAGCCCGTGGACTTTTTTCCTGGTGTCAGAGATGTGGTCTCTTTTGGATATGTTCAGAGCTTTCTGAAGAGCCTTGTTTTGTATGACCTGGAGTTTAGCCAGATAGACTTGCGATTTGCCAGCGAGGAGGACATTACAATAGTCAAGTCTCACTCCGATGATGGCTCTTACAATGGTTAGACAGTTTGCTGGGGAAAGGAAGTGTCTGGCTGCATTAATGAGTTTCATTGTGTAGGCGGCCAAGGAGGTGATTGCGTTCACTTGCTTGGTGATGGACAGGGTAGCATCGAGATGAACCCCCATGGTTTTTACTGAGGTGGATATTGGAATCTGGATATCATCGATGAGGAAGGAGGTGAATTCCCCTCCTAGCTTTTTGAGCAGGGAGGGTGAGCCAACAAGTACATTCTCTGTTTTCTCATCATTGAGGCATAAGTGGTTGGTGGCCATCCAGGTTTGGATGGTGGAATAGATTTTGTTGATGGTCAGGGGATCATCTGGGTGGGAACCGGATAGGGGGATGAGGATTTGGGTGTCATCAGAGCAGTTAGTGTATGAGATGCCCAAGGAGTCTAGGAGGTCAAAGGGGGGCGTGATGAAGATATTGTATAGGGATGGGGAGACGCAGGATCCTTGTGGGACTCTGCAGGTAATGGGGATACGGGGAGCTCTGTCCATGTCTGAGAAAACGCTCATGAGCCTGTTGGTGAGGAAGAAGTTGATCCAGGATGTGGCAGGTGAGGTGGTGGCTTATGGTGTTATGGTCAACCAGGTCAAAGGCCGCCGAGAGGCCCAGGAGTAAGATTATGGCTGGTTTGCCTTCATCGGTTAGTGAGTCAAGTTGCATTGTTAGGTCGAGGAGGGCTGATTCAGTGCCATGACCTGGGCGAAAGACAGACTGGCAAGTTCCTAGAATATGGTGGGCTTCTAAGTAGGCCTGGATTTTAATGTATGCTGCCCTATCTAGGATCTTGAGTGAAAACAGTACAGTGGTAATCGGGCGGTAGTTATTCGGGGAAAGAGGATCAAGTGAGGGTTTCTTTAGTAGTGGGAGTACCCAGGATTCTTTTAAGCTGTTTGAGACCAGGCTAGAGGCAAAGGAGGCATTGATAAATCTGGTTATGATTTGGAATATAGTTTCCAAGCAGTCTTTCATGATCATGGCTGGGCATACATCCCCTTTGCACCTTGTTGGTTTGACTGTTTTGAGTATCTTTGTTGTTTCCTCTGTGGTTATATTTCTGAATTTAAAGGTTGGTATGGAGTGATACGACCTAGTGGCAGTAGGCAAATTGGTAGGGTTGGTTGCTGCTTGTTACTTGGCAATTGTGAGTTGCAGAGATGTCATTTTGGTGTGCATCGCGTCCTGGATGCTGCCACATCAGGTCTCGGCCTTGATAAAGGTATTGGGCGGGGCATAAAGAGTTTCTAGTTCTCTGAGCATTTTAAAGAGCTCTTGCGCAATGGAGTTCGTGTTAGATATCCTTAGGTTTTATGCTGTTGCTTTGGCTTCGATTATGGCCATCTTGTATTCGTTGGCTAGGCTAGTGAATGTGGCTTTGGTAGTGGTGGAGGGGTTTTTCTTCCAAGTACTCTCAGCTGATCTCTTGTTTGAAGGTAGGGTCGGGGCGTTGCTAGGGGGGGCTAAGGGGGCTAAAGCCCCTGGTCTTTTGGTTGTAGCCCAGGATAGAATCTCAGAAGCTACAACCAAAAGGCTAGCTTGCCCCCAGTCCCAACAGTTCCGACATTAGCATAGCCCCGGGTCTTTTCCAGACCTAGCAACACACATGTCGAGAGGTCTGCGGAGAACCAAGAGTTGATGTGACTTATAGGTTTGGCTTTTCTGGGGAGGAGGGGGTCAACCGAGCTGACTGTGTTGGTGAGGGTAGCCGTGCAGTGGTTGGCTAGGAGCTCTGTATCTGAAGAGTCTGTGTGGTCTGATACAAGGAGGAGAGAAGGGGTGTGAAGGTGTCTTTGGTGATGTTTCTGGAGCTTTGAGCAAGAATGGGGGTAGGTTTTTTGGGTTGGGAGGAGGAGGTTTCAGCAATGGGAGAGAGAAACATATATGGTGGTCTGAACAGGGGCAGGGGGAATTGGACGTGATGGATATTTGGCCTTTGAGGTCAGATATCCAGTCCAGAGATCTACCTTTGATGTGGCTGGGTTCGCAGACTCGATAAATGAAGCCCATGTCTGTGAGATCTTTGGCAAGTGAGACTGCAGTAATGTCGAGAGGGTCAAGGTGGCCTAAGGTGAGGTCTCCTAGGAGTAGGATTCTAGAGTTAGGTTTGATGTTAGTGCCTATGGAGTGTAGAAGTTCAACTTTGAAGGAGGTAGGTGGGCTGGATGGTCTGTAAATGATGTGGATGGTGATAGCGTCTGAGGGATGGATATGAGTTTGAGAGAGAGAGAAGTTCACCGTTTTTTACTGCTCTGGGAGGGGAGTCGAATTTGAAGTGAGTCTTTGTGGATGAGGGCGATGACGCCACCCCTGGATTCCGTTCTATCTTGTCTGAGTATGGAGAATACTTCTGGTAGAACCAGAGAGAGAGCAGGGCCTGAGGCAGGATGGTGCCAGGTTTCAGATATGGCTAAGAGCTCTAGTTTCTGGGATGTGATGAGGTAATTTATGTCTAATCCCTGTGTAGGGATCGATCTTGCATTGATGAGGGCTACATGGAGAAGTTGCAGGTTGCATCTATGTGTTGGTCATTAGGAGCTCTGTCGGTCTGGGAGATTAGTGATTTCCTGTGCTTAGGTGATTCTGGTATTGTGGCGCATGTTTTTGCTAGATGTATGACTAAGGTAGTGGATTGTGTTGTAGGTGCTTTCTTTGGGTTAGGAAGGCCTTGTGGGCTCGATAGCTTGTTTGTTTGTTTTATTATTTATAATGCGCGCCAAACCCGAGGGTATCAGAGCGCAGGAGAAACAAGAAGATTTTCAGCATAGGTTACAGAGCTGTACAACAAGATATAAAACAACAAGATAAATCAGATCCTGCGAGACCGTCATGGAAGACCACAAGGGACTCTATGTTCACCCAAGGAACCAAGCCCTACACCTGAGGCCGATGGCGTAGTTGTAGGGGTAGCACTCAAAATGGCCGCCGCGGTCGTGGCAGGAACGGCGCCATTTTGTCATCATTTTAGGGGAACTGCGACACGTGAGGAAGTGAGGCAGGGGTCCCCGTCGATGGATCAGGGGTCTTAACTTTAGCCTTAATATAGGAACCTCGGCAGAGCCGGTACTGTGAGGCCTGGAATGTTTCGGAGACATTCCAATCGCCAAATTAGCCTTGCAATGAAGGACCTCAGTCTTGCCGGTAAAAGAAGAGCTTTCCTTCTTTGCCCCCTCAACAGATCTGGTGTCGCCGCAAGAGCGGGAACGGTGAGAAACAGCCTTCACCTGTTGGTAACTTTAGCCTCTGAAAGAGGGACCTCAGACCCATGTCCGGTGACAGCCTTATCCGCGCAGGCCTCAAACATACGTTTGGTAAAAGCAAGCCCCACCAAGGCCTCGGGGCGCACCCCGGTCTTATTTTTGAGGGAAGCCGACAGAGAGGCCTCAGAGCGAGCTCCGGTATCCCACGATTCAGTAGAACTGGGTCTACAAACAGCCCCCACAGGAGGGGCCTCGGAGCGTGCTCCGGTATCCACAGGCTCCTTACGGAGACCCTCTGAGAAAACTGCGGTACATTTATTAGGCCCAACTGGCACCTCAGGGTGAACCCCGGTGACAGAGCGATCAAAGCCCCTACCGGAGGAGGCCTGTTCTATACAGTCGAATAGTAAAAAAAGACCTTAGATATTATTTACAGGCAGACTAAGGCCAGGCTAACAGCAAAATGTTACAAAGCGCAAAGCTTTATACAATGCAAGGGGTGAACCAGTGGGCAGACGCCTTACGTATTTAGCAGTCGTTTTCTTTAATCAAGTTGATGATATTATGTCTAAAATGCAGGTATGTTTGGTCTGCCCTCAGGGAGGGGGATAGGGAGTTCCAGAGCTGTGCAGCTCTAACTGGGAAGCTGCACCCTTCCACTTTGGTGAGTTTAAACCTTGGAACCAACAGGCAGTTAGAGTTGGCCGTTCTGGTAGGCCGATTAGATACTTTTCTGTTGAATCTTTCTGTGAGATAGCGTGGGGCGGTGTTGTTAAGACACTTGTGCATTAAGGAGGCAGTTTTTAGAAAGATTTTATCGTTGGTGGTGAGCCAGTTATTCTGTCGCCTTATCTCTGATATATGTTCTTTTTTTATATACCAAGCGCTGCTCTAAGGGCTTGTTTTGGGGAATCTGAATTTTGTTAGTAATATACTTATTGGCCCCCAGGTATAGTGAGTTACAATAGTCCAGTTTGGATAGAATTAGAGCTCTAGTCAGTGTGGTGCAACTGTGCGTGGAGAGGAATGGCTTAGCAGCTCTAATTAACTTACAAGTGTAAGCGGTAGCGGAGGCCATAGAGTTTAACTGTTTGGTGAAGGAGAGGGAGGCATCTAAATAAAACCCTAATGTTTTAACCTGTTTGGCAACTTTAATGGTGTTGTCATTGATGTTAAAGATGGAGTATTTGTGTCCACGTTTATTGAGATTTGTGGTGGTGCCGAGGATGATGAGCTCAGGTTTGTCATCATTGAGGCATAGATCGTGGGCAGTTATCCATGCCTGGATGATGAGGTACACTCTATTCACCAAGGCCAAATCCTTGTCGTAATCTCCCGTAAGTGGTATTAGGATCTGGGTATCATCTGCATAGTTAGTGTAGGTGATACCCAGACAGTCCAGATCATCAAAAAGGGGCTTAGTGAATATGTTATACATTGTGGGTGATATATCAAACAGGGGTGATGTCCAATGGATAAGAAGAAATAACTAGGGGAAGAGACTGAAACTGCAAACTGACTTAAATACTATTCCATTTTATTATTGGTTAGATAAAAAATGTTTTTACAAAAATAGTCTCTAAAACATTATTCACTCATCACTTCGTTCATTTGTTCGTTCGTTCGTTCGTTCATTCATACTCAATTCATACAAAAGAGGAACAGAAAAACTGTAATTTCTACATTAATACATCCGTGGAAATTGTTTTTATATCCACAGAGAGGTTTGTTCCAACATTTTGCTAATAGTGATAATACTACTATTACTATTAGTCCACACAATAAACTTTCATCGACTATAGGTGTTCTAAATTATAGGCAATGATTTCATAAAGGACTTCCAATGCATGATAGTTTTCGACAATAACAAGCATCTAGAAATTCCTTCAAGATAGTTTGTATGCGTCTTCTTCAGGATATGTGAACACAATAGATCAATTTCTAATTTTCATTTTCTAAAAACAAACAAAAACACTCTAGGTTAAAACCATGATAAAAAAGAAAGTTTGCAGTTCGCATCTCTTCATCCTGTAATTCTTCAACTTGTATAATTTCTTTACTTTAGGGGTAAATTAACCTCCATTTAGTTACTCTTACCCACATTTTCAATTTCTTTAAATGTGGGGAGTAATTCAATTGTTTCAAACTCATTTTAGAATCAATGGTTCTTCGAACAACCTATTTTACATCTATACATAGGTCGAATAAAAAAACTCATGGGCTACATCTAAATTTCCAACAATCATGTTTGCCCAGGAAAAATCCAAACAAACAACTCTAGTTTACTCAAACATGAGACATCAGCATGTTTATGGGAGCCACTCTGTAATGTGAACTGACAATTTTCTCCGGTGTCTGTGGGATTGGAATTACTTAATTGTTTACCTTGGGGTTTGTAATTGCATTTTCCTTCGTTTAGCAAGGTACTATTTCTAATCTTCTAGGTTCAAGTAGCTCTCTTCTCAATAGTCCATGTCTATAAGCAAATATCACAAATGTATTGAGCAAATCCAACTCACTGCTATGTACATATATACTTATTCAAATAGACTAGATTAGAGCGCAGAGTATCTTATGTTTACCATGGGAGATGTCTTTGTGATTGTACCAAGGCATATTCGTCAAACATGTAGGTGTCTGGTGTGGGATAGCACTCCCATTCTGCAAATTCTTCCATCAAGGTATGCCATCATTTAGATCCCCACTCTTTCTAGAGGGTAAATAAAAGTATGTTTGAGGCTTGGACACTTCTGCTAGAAAAATTCTAATTTTTCATTTTAAATATGTTAGACAAAAAAAACAACCTGTAACCTATTGTGCTCATAACAATAGTTATATTGCTCATTAGGCTAATTATAGAAAAGAATGTCCCAAAGGCATGTTTACATTTTCTAGTTATCTGTGGTTGTATCTTAACAGAGAAGTTGAGCCCTCATATCTGTATTCACGGTGGCTCCAATGCCATTCCATTTGTTCAAAAGCGTTTTTCGACTGCACTCTGTTTAAATGAAACACACAGACCAAGCTTATTTTGGTACGGCATAGCGTAGAGCTTCAGTCTCTCTATCCTTGTCTATATTTTAAATCCTATGAAATGTAATTCACATACCTTGTCAGGAGACGAACGCTGTCTTTGGATCGACCTGTCCTGCCTCTCGTTTGTTTAGGTTTTGAGCAGCCTTCAAACAGAGAAGACGTATGTTTTAAATAGACGTGAACATCAAGGAGGTGGACGTTTTCGAAGGAAACAATCCATCGAGATAGAAAGGGGACAATGGTTGTGTCTATTTGGTCCATAGTAAATTGTCCGTCCCAGTTTTTTATATATTTTTGATCGCATGTGGGCCATAATTTCGTCCATACATGCTTGAAAAAAAGGCTACATTGTCCCTATCTAAAAAACAGATATTTAACAGGTATTTAATAGGTATTAAATAAACAGCCATCCCCATATTCCTCACAGTTGTTTATGTAAATCTGGGCTTGTGTGGTTAAAGCCATATACGGGAATGACAAGTGCCAGAAAGCAACAAATGTGTCCTGAAAGTGAAAAGGGAAATGCAGTACCTAGTAGGTGCATGCTCGTCACGTTTTGGTAGATGATCAATGCAAAGCTTGTAATGGTGAAAATCTTCATTAATAAAGAGCCATGTTGTGTGCCATGTGCATTGTATATCTTTAGAGCAATACTGCAAAAGCTTGTGATGGTGGAAATCTTCATTAATAAAGAGCCATGTCGTGTGCCATGTGCATTGTAGATCTTTAGAGCAATACTGCAGAAGTATCAATTGCACAAAGGATGAATGTATTAATCCAGGAAGGAATTTCATAGTTGGAAAATCCCAAAATTATGATATTTGATGCATTGGTTCCATTCCTCCTGCAGATTGAGGTCCTTTTGATAGCTCTGTGTATGGTAGAGCCATCACTGTTCGCTTTGACTTAGTCTATTGGCTGTATTTGCTGCATCTGTTCCTGTCACTTTTTCTACCACCCACCAGCGTAAATCATTACAACTGTGGTTCATTGTAACAAAGTGTGCTACAAGCGGCGCATTCAGTTGTTTACTCCTAATTTTTGATTTATGTTCAGTTATTCGTAGCTTAATTGCTCGGGAGGTCTTAACAATATATGTTTTTGCAGAAGGGCATATTATTGCATACATCACATTGTTACTTTGACATGTGGAATGGTTCCTTAATGTCCAAACTCTCTCGTGTATAGTAATGTTCTTGGTGGCAGTAGTGTCTCACCCACATTGTGGGTGAGACACAGGAACCCTGTGGCACCCCACAGGTGATGGGAATACGATCAGCAGATGAAGATGGTGAGAAGACTTGCATAGTCCTATTATTCAAGAAGGATTGTATCCAGCCTATGGCCTCTTGAGAGAAGTGCGCGACTGAGTCCAAGTGGTTACAGAGGACTTTATGGTCCACCAGATCTAATGCAGCCGAGAAATGAAGTAGGAGTAGCAATGCAGTTTTCCACTGTCTTTAAGTGCGTCGATTTGGGCTTTGAGGTCTATCAGTGCTGTTTCAGTCCCGTGTTGGGGCCTAAAGCCTGATTGACGGACTCCTAATAGATGGTTCTGTTCTAAGTACTCCTGTATTTGGAGGTAAGCTACCCTATCTAGTTATCTAGTATTTTGAGCAGGAAAGGTACTGTGGCAATCGCCCTGTAGTTAGTAGGTATTGTTGGATCTAGTGATTGTTTTTTAAGGAGAAGGAGTACCCAGGACTCCTTTAGGTTGCTACGGATTGTGCCAGTGGAGAAAGAAGCATTGATTAGCTTTGATATGAATGTGATAGATCTCTGGGCGCATCTTTGATAATTTGGGCTGGTCAGTTGTCGCCCTGGCAGTTTGAAGGTTTGAGAGTGAGGATAACTTTCTCAACCTCAAGGATTGGGACTTTGGAGAACTTAAAGAGGAGTGTGGGTTTGTGTAAAGGGGTAGGAATACTAGGTTGTATGATCGCATTAGGGAGGTTGGCTTTTTTAATAGCAATCTTGTCCTGTAATGTTGCTACTTTCTTAGATAGAGCTTTTTGCATGTTGGTACACCAATTTTTGTCCTTCGTGCAGTTGGCTGGCACAGGGATCCGTGTTTCAAGTTCCTTTAGGATAACAAAGAGTTCCTTTATGCTTGAGTTGGCCTGCAGGATTCTCTTATTGCAGGTATCTTGTTTGGCAAGAAGTATTTATTTCTTGTAGCAGGAGGAAATTTTACTAAGGATGGATCTATTGTCATCAGTGGGTAGTTGTCTCAATGTGGATTCAAATATTCTTTTTTCATTTCTCAAGATTTCAAGGTGAGGTGTGAATCAGGTATTAAGATGCATTTTGGGTTTGCTTTTTCTCATTTCTAGTGGGGCAATGGAGTCTAAAGCTTCGGACATTATTTTGCTGTATTCATCAATTAGGATGGTGGGATCAGTAGACTCTGGTAGAGAGTTGAGTGTTGGTAGTATTAGAGATAGTAGTTTGTCTACTGTGATGTTTTTTTTGTTTCTGGTAGCTGTGTGGGATGGGGGGGTAGGAGTTGTTTTTAATTGTGATCGTTTTAGCTGCTAGTGAGAATACTAGGAGGTGGTGGTCTGTCCAAAACTGAGAGGTGTTGGACGTGATGGAAGCATTGCAATTATAGTCTGCCACCCAGTCAAGAGTTATTTTTTTGTTATGAGTAGGAAGTGTCACTCTTTGAGAGAAGCCGAGTTCAGTAAGAGCGTCAGCAATTATAGTTGCTTGCTGGTCTTTAGGGTCTTTAAATCCCAAGTTGAAGTCCCCTAGCAAGAGTACTTGCGAGGAGTTTAAGTTATCGGATAGAATGGAGGTTAAATCCTCCTCAAAGGACCCAATGAGGCCTGGGGGTATATGTATTAAATTGATACTTAGTGTTTGGGTTCCGGCTATAGGTAGTTTAACAGTCAGGGCTTTGCATGATTTAACATCAGATGGCTGGGCTAGTCTCATGGAGAGGGTGGATTTAGCTATGATAGCTATGCCTCCTCCACGCGCCTCACTTTGTCTGCGCTGAGTATAGAGTCATCGTTGGGGACTGCGAGCATGAGGGCGAGGCCGGTTGCGGTACACAATCATGGTTCAGTAATAGCTAGAACGTCAAGCTTTTCTGCCAGGTCGACTATCTCTGTGGCATGCACCAGTAGAGATCGGTCGTTTATTAATGCCCCCTTGAGGTGCAGAGCATTAATATTTGTAAATAGTTTTTGTGGGGTCTGGGAATTAGTTTCATCATTGAGTAGCGCAGTGAAGGGTTTATTCTGCTGGTAATTCTCCTTCAATGGTGCCGGTGGTCTGAGAGTGTTAGAATTTATATTTATGTAGGATTGTTTAAGTAGTGAGCATTTTTTTCTGGCATTTGTAAAAGTTATTGATCTAGCAAGTGGGTCCAATATTTTGGCCAGTCTGGAACGGAGTCTGTAGTTTCTAACGGGGGTGCTGCATGGAGTGTTAGTTTTGGGTAGACCCTGAGTGCAAACATCAATCGTTAGCAGTTGGACTTAATTCTGATTATATGGTGCTAGTAGAGTCGGTAGGGTCACCATGAGTAGTGATAGATTAACTCTTAGGGTGGAGATAGGTGCAGGTCTGGTGTATGGGCCTATGATACTAGTCATTGAGCTCAGTGCTAATATAACTCGCAGCAGGACTGTCTATATGCCCGTCAAAAACATGGTGTCCTTGGTGTCAGTTATGCCCAAAGCCCAGTTCCAGTATATTATATGCAGGCAAGGGAGTAATTTATATTGTTGGTAGGTAGGTGGTAGTGATCAATGCAAATCAGATAAGCAGGCAATGGTAATCAAGGCTGTCTGCGCTAATAGGCTAGTTTGGATTTGCCACCAATGGGGTGAAAAACCACAGTGTGCTAGGGAAGTACAAGCTAGCACAAAGTGCAGTTTTTAAAGTGGTGGTGGCGGCAGCTGGCTTTAGAAGTACAATCTAGCACACAATGTAGTTTTAGACAAAGTGGCGTCGGCAGCTGGCCTCGGAAATGAAAACTAGCACAAGATGCAGTTTAAAAAAAAGTTATTTGCAGTGGGGGTGCGGCAGCTGGTCTGGGTAGTGCATTCTAGCATAAAGTACAAGTTTGGTAGTGTGGTGGCTGCGACTGGCCTTAGAAATGTGTGCTAGCACAAGATGCAGTTTTAGACAATATGGCGGTGGCATTTGGCCTTAAAGAATGTGATCTAGCACAGGATGCAGTTCTAGACAATATGGCGGCGGCAACTGGCCTTAGAAATACAATCTAGCTCAAGATGCAATTTTTAAAAAGTGGCAGCGGCAACTGGCCTTAGAAATATGAACTAGCACAGGATGCAGTACTAGACAATGTGGCAGCAGCAACTGGCCTTAGAAATACAATCTAGCGCAAGATGCAATTTTTAAGGTGGCAGCGGCAGCTGGCCTTAGAATTACAATCTAGCCCAAGATGCAGTTTTTAACAAGTGGCGGCGGCAGCTGGCCTTAGAAGTACAGACTAGCACAAAATGCAGTTTTTAAGGTGTCAGCGGCTGGCCTTAGAAGTGCAATCTGGCACAAGATGCAGTTCTAAACAATATGGCGTGGCGACAGCTGGCCTCAGAAGTACAATCTAGCATGAGATGCAGATTGTAACAGTGTGGTCGCGGTGGCTGGCGTTGAAATGCGATCTAGTACAAGATGTAGGTCTCTACAGTGGGACGGTGGCTACTGGCCGTGGCAAGCGAGGACATAGTGAGTGTTGATGGCTTGGGCATAGATAGTACATATGTAGAGCTAACATCTCGAAGGGAGTTCAAAGTAGTGAAGCAAAGAGTGTACTCACGCGGTTAGATAGATTGTGAGAGCGGCAGAGTCGGCAGAGCATGATCGGCTACGAACAGGCACAGACAGGCAAGTGCTTTTAACCGTGTGCCTTTGGAAATATGGGCCAGCTAATGCCTTCCGGCGGGGCCCTTTCAGTGAAGAGCTTGTAACGCACCAATGAGGCTCGTGTACGGTTGCTAGGCAACCGGTCAACAGGAAGAACGGGCGGTCATTTCGGGCAGCTCAACGTGGTGTACCACGTGTTTGATGGCGCCGAACCGGCAGAATATGTAAAAACAAAGCTTCTCCTCGGTAGCTGCAGGGGAGGAGGCTTCTTGTCGGAGCGTGGCAGTAGAGATCAGCGTTTCGGATTGAGCATGGGCTCGCTCAGCTTACCCCGCGCTAGAAAGGGGATCCCAGACATCATACCCTGTGGCTGGAGCTGGGAGCAGAGATGGCTGTGCTGCGGCTGTGGTGTTGGGGCTGGGATCCTGCCCACCCACGGATTGAGGAGGGAATGGGCACAGGCACAGACCGTAAAGTGCCTTTAACCGTGTGCCTTTGGAAATGTGGGTTGGCTAACGCCTTCCGGCGGGGTCCTTCCAGTGAAGCGCCTGCAATGCTCCAATGAGGCTCATGTACAGTTGCTAGGCAACAGGTCAACAGGAAAAACAGGTGGCTATTTCGGGTAGCTCAACGTGGTGTACCACGTGTTTGATGGCGCTGAACCGGCAGAAAATGTAAAAACAAAGCTTCTCTTCAGTAGCTGCAGGGGAGGAGGCTTCTTGTTGGAGCGTGGCAGTAGAGATCAGCGTTTTAGATTGAGCGTGGGCTCGCTCAGCTTACCCCGCGATAGAAAGGGGATTCCAGACATCACACGCTGTGGCTGCAGCTGGGAGCAGAGATGGCTGTGCTGTGGCTGTGGTGTTGGGGCTGGGCTCCTGCCCACCCGCGGATTGAGGAGGGAATGGACACAGGCACACACAGGCAAGTGCCTTTAACCGTGTGCCTTTGGAAATGTGGGCCGGCTAACGCTTTCCGGCAGGGCCTTTCCAGTGAAGAGCTTGTAATGCACCGATGAGGCTCATGTACGGTTGCTAGGCAACCCGTCAACAGGAAGAACGGGCGGCCATTTCGGCAGTTCAATGTGGTGTGCCACGTGTTTGATGGCACCAAACCGGCAGAATATGTCAAAACAAAGCTTCTCCTCAGTAGCTGCAGGGGAGGAGGCTTCTTGTCGCAGCGTGGTAGTAGAGATCAGCGTTTCGGATTGAGCGCGGGCTCGCTCAGCTTACCTTGCAGTAGAAAGGGGATTCCAGACATCAAACGCTGCGGCTGGAACTGGGAGCAGAGATGGCTGTGCTGCGGCTGTGGTGTTGGGGCTGGGCTCCTGCCCACCCACGGATTGAGGAGGGAATGGGCACAGGCACAGAGAGGCAAGTGCCTTTAACCGTGTGCCTTTGGAAATGTGGGCCGGCTAATGCCTTCCGGAAGGGCCCTTCCAGTGAAGAGCTTGTAACGAACCAATGAGGCTCATGTACGGTTGCTAGGCAACCGGTCAACAGGAAGAACTGGCGGCCATTTCGGGCAGCTCAATGTGGTGTACCACGTATTTGATGGTGCCGAACCGGCAGAATATGTAAAAACAAAGCTTCTCCTCGGTAGCTGCAGGGGAGGAGGCTTCTTGTCGGAGCATGGCAGTAGAGATCAGCGTTTCAGATTGAGCGCAGGCTCACTCAGCTTACCCTGCGGTAGAAAGGGGATTCCAGACATCACACGCTGTGTCTGGAGTTGGGAGCAGAGATGGCTGTGCTGCGGCTGTGGTGTTGGGGCTGGGCTCCTGCCCACCCACGGGTCAAAGAGGGAATGGGTTAGGGGGGCTGTATGTGTTTTCAGGCTTGTGGCCTCTGTCCTGAAAGCGGGACTTGCTTGTATGGGGACCATTTGCATGCTTTTGTGGTGGGATACTTGGCCTCTGTAGAGTATACTGTGTTTTTTTTTCGATAGGGTTCTTGTTCTGAGGTGGTTGTTGCTGTTCTCTATGGGTAGTGGCAGGGAGAGAATGCAGGGTGGTTGCTGCTGTTCTCATGCATAGCTGGGAGTTTCTGAGGGCTGTAGTTTCTTGGTTGGTCATAAGAGGAGGAAAGGGGGCCTTTGTGTTGATATGCTTGGGTAGCGTGAGTAGACACAGATTTCCTTGTAGTTTGGCTGGGATGCGTTGTAGCAGAGGTGCCCTGGTTGACATGGCTTTGTTTATTGCTGGTAGTGGAAGTATAGGACGAGGAGGGGCTTGGGAATGGGCACCGGAATGCTGAGCGGTCTTGGAATTGGGGCCTGGATGTGAAGGGGTTGCAAGTAGGCATTTCGCTTGCTGTGTAGTGTGCTGATTTTGTGCCTGATTGAGGCTGCGGGGGTCTCTCTGCAGTAGATGCCAGGGGAGCCAGGGGAGCTTTGTTGTTGCTGTGATGGGGCTGGGGGATGCGCACAGAAATGGAGAACAGATTTGAATGCAGGAGTTGAGGATAGGAATGGGGATGGGTGTGGTAGTGGCACGTGCCTTTTTCAAAACACTCTTGCAAGCAGAGTATAGGCGCCATGGGTACAGTTATCTGCAAGTGGCTTACCTTGCCTGATGAATGCGTGAAATGACTCCGGTGAGGTAAGTTCCATGTCTCTCTCGTCGAGCAGCAGAGAGCGGCAGAGAGGATAGCTGGTATTTTCTCCCGGCCTTCACTTAACGGCTTTGCCTGCCGGTTGGGTGGTGCAGCTGATATTGGCTCTGTGATGGCCCAATGAAATGCAGGGAGGCTACCTGGTGGAATACCCAGGCCAGGTGAGGTGTTTGTGGCGGCCATCTTGTTGCGGGTCGCATCCCGTATTGAATGCTGGAGGAGGGAACACTCCTGTGTCCCTCGAGGCATCTGGACTTCTGGCGCTCGCAGCAGAGCTGTAGAGAGGATAGCTGGCCTTTGCTCAGTAGCACTCCATGTCAGTGAGTAATGTCACATTCCCGCCCAGCCATTCAGGAAGATGGACACATGATCGGAAATTGTCAGAATATGGCCATGTTTTCAGATCCACCTGCCCCCCTTCCCAGGGTGCTTGCTGCCTTTGTTATTTCCTCAGCCATAGCCCCTTCTTGTCCTTTATCTTGGCCCCCTACCCCATGAAATCCCACACCCTCCTGCATACATGCCAACATTCAGATACAGCTGGGAGGGAGATTTCCAAAGGGAAATCGGGAGACCAACATTTCCCCATTGGAATGCATTGGGGCTACAGCTATTTCAGGCGGGAGACAGTGAAAAATAGCCCGATTTTTCGCTGAAAAATCGGGAGTCTCCCGCCTAAATCGGGAGGGTTGGCATGTATGCTCCTGCCTTCCTCCCTCTCCCCAGGGACTTACTGCTGCCCAATGACTTCCTGGTCAATCTGCCATGCTCCCTCCCTGTCAGCGCCTGCCTGGCATAGAAATAGAAGAGGGACTTAATCCTTTTCTTATTGCTATGACGGAGGCAATAGATGTTTTTTTTCTATGGGAGATTGGTCTCACACAAAATGCACGCAGCCATTTTCCCATTAAAAAAAATAACTTTTCACTATTCCCACTCCAGAGGAAGCAATCACCTCTGCATTCAGGGATGTACAGGACTGGCAGGTACGTACCTTCCTGTACACCTTGGAACATGGGGGTGAATTCAATATGCATGCATACTGCTATACCATTACTCTAGGCTGTTCCAGAACACACATCATCAACTGAAAAAACTAGCCCTACGGAGCGCAGAAGAGCATAAAACAAATGTTGACTCAAGAAACAAAGGTGCCTATGGAATGCATGAGACTTGTTTGAATGTTCTGGAATCTATACCAGCACCAAGACCCAGGAAATTATATCACAAACCCTCATTGTGACAACATCTTGGAACTTACAGGAGCAATAACTGCAATATATTGACACCACTAGAAAAACCAAGATAAACAAGACTTTGCACTTTGGCAGATGAATCACTGGAACTTTTTTTTTACAATAAAATGCCTATTTACATTTTAGAGATAAAGCTGCGTGATGAAATGACTGCAGGAGTACAGGGACGGGAAGTGGCAAAACAGCCTAGTTTCCAGAAAGTTTGTGAACTGATACAGTTCCAACACAAACAACAATAGTACACTGGTAGAGAAATAAAAGAAAGTCTGACCAAGGTTTAATAACAAATAGAAACTTTAATAAAAAACAAACAAACCACACTAGCAATGAAAAACACTAAAGGCCCAGTAAAGAAAGCGCAGATAATGCAAACTGGCAGACTGAAGGGGCACTCTTTGTGAAGACAGGGGTGCAGACAAATGAATTGAGCATCAAATGTTAACATTTAAGGATATATCTTTAAAAGGAAAAGACGGGGGGCTGAAAAGTCACTAAGGTACTTTAAGATGGACCAGAGGGCAGGGTCCCTTTAAATACCTCATGTTCTCTCCGTTGTGGGCTCGTCATTGTTAAGCCAGGCTTATAAGAGCTTCCTGAGGTGGTGATTCAGCATTGGGTTGGTGAGCTGTCATCTAGCAGAAACAAAGAGCCTTGTGTCCCAGAAGCTGTCAGGAATGCACATGTGACATTTCAATCCGCTCTGCTTCCAATACAGGGCATCTGCTCGGGATGTCAGGAGTCTCTCTCAGCAAAGGCACATGTGTGCACTATGATTTTGGTGCAGGGCATTATGAAAGGGGCAGCAGGTAACTAGCAGTCCTACCTTTCGGAAACAGAATTACCTACATCATGTTATTACTAACAATCAAAAAAGGCTTTTACATCACAGACTGTGCATATGTTTTGCTTATTTTGAATTGACACATGGGAGCTGTGTTATATGATATGATAAGTCATTTATACACATTCGATTCTCCACCCACCCTCACTTTTTGCACAAAAACTATACATGTAAGGAAAGATCAGTGGCTGCAACTCTCATTGATTGAAATAACCGGGTATCCTCCTTTCCCATCCTTTGTTCACAATCCCTACCCCCCATTAGTCCCCTCACAGCTGCAGAATCTTACTGCTGGTTCCTTTTTTTGTATTGCCCTCTTCTGTCCTGTTATTGCTCTTCCATTGCTTTGCTGCACCCATCTTTTCATGCAATAAGGCAGTCTGCAAACAACACCAATGTTAACATGTTTTCATCATCATATAAGTTTGTTTTGGAAAGCAAAAATATTTCCATAAAAACATCATTAAAAAAGCAGAAACAATTACAAAAACATGTACACAAAATGCCAGCAAGATAAAACCCATTAAGATACAATTAAAAGTAATTAGATCAAATTTCATTAAATATTTTCTAGTAAATGACGCAGTATTCAAAAAAGACAGAAGTGCCCACCCCACATGAGGCGAGACAGCCCATAGGAAATAAAACATAGTGCAACAGAGTGGATCTATACTGGGAGAACCCCAGCTGCCGCAAGAGTGGTTTTAACATATTCCCTATTAATCTAGAATAAGCAGGACAAAACAACAAAAAATTGGCCAAGCACTCCTTACGTGCATTACACAAAGGGCACGACCGATTGTCAATATTGTTAGTGCAAGTTGCCACACCTGCTCTTAAAGAAACGCAAATAAAGCATGCGCTAGTTCTAAGAATGCATTCAGAGGGATTCCCGGACATAGCAAATAGCTTTGAAGTCTAGGGCCTCCGATGACGAGGGTTGCATAATCTCCTGGGACTCCCTGTTCTCTGAGATATACAGATAGACCTTTGTTGTCAAGCTCTCAGTTCACTAAGAGGCCGGATATCTGATGCGTGAAACAAATGGGCCGCATTTACGTCTGCTAGTTTTACCTTGACATACCCCAGTCAGGGAATTCTCCCATTGGGATCTTTAATGACCAAATATCTGAGTAGCTCATGGGTCAGTACAGCTTTGGGATTACCCCAGATTCTGATCCAATGACAGACGGGCTGTGCTGGGATTATGTCACAGACAAATTTGCAGCCCAGCTCTAAATGTACTCCAAAATAAGAAGCCGAGAGAGGAAGACCCAGCACCCTCTTGAAGAAATCATTCTTCACCGCCTGGATGGAATTGATATTACTATAACCCCACAGCTCTATGCCAAACCTTGCAACCAAGGCTGCTTTTCCATTATACATTGTTAGCACCAGATCAACTGGTTTGGCCTTAAACATGCCCATGGCTCTGGTGACCCCGCCCATGGCCTGATTACATTTTGCAGTTTATTTGGCTACATGTGAATCAGGACTAGAGCTAGAAGAAAACCTAGCTCCGAGGTACTCAAAACTGTGGACTCTTGGAATCAATGCCCCCATAATGAACATAGCTTGGAATTTCAGAGGGCACTTCCCCCTACAGCAGAGCATCACGGCCGACCTTTGGGCATTATCCCTAAGATTCAAATGTGTAGCCATAAAGGAGTTTCTGCAATGCAATTTCAACTTGTCTTCAAATAAATCTGTTCCTTTCACTTTAATTATAACACACTAGTTGCACACCCTCAGTAAATCTTGATAGTAATTGTTGTAAATTCAGGACTTTTTGGCAGATGTCCTAATTTTTATCAGTTGGGATTCACACATGGGAACATTTTTATGTTTATTATATTAGTTCAGGAAACTCTTTATTGCAGAGCACTGCAGGAAACAAAAACAAAACGAAGACAGAGATCCCTGTCACATAAAAGAGTAAGCTCCCCTCCATCTGAATCCAGCAGGCTTTTAATCTTTCTTGATATAGCAAATTGACAAGGGGGGGTCCCAGGACCCCCCCTTGTTAATTTGCATATTTAAGTAACTTTGGGTTTTACCCTAAATTACTAGGGGAATCCAGACGTGGACCCCTTGCTCGCTATTCTTAGAGAGGCACAGATCCACCCTACTGATGAGGTCCAACCTGACCGAAACACGTGTGTGGGGTTTCTGTTGGTACTCTTGTTCAGAGGAGAATTGCCTAGCATTTCGGTGCTGGACTGCCCCAGGGCAGGACAAAGACTGATATGTTTGGGATATTTCTTCTCTGTGAAAGATAGTGAGCTAAAGACTCTGCTTAAGTCTCTCATAACCAGGACTAATGTCTGGCAGAGGGACTCCCAGGACCCCCCTTGTTAATTTGCATATTTAAGTAACTTTGGGTCTTACCCTAAGTTACTAGGGGAATCCAGACGTGGACCCCTTGCTCACTATTCTTAGAGAGGCACAGATCCACCCTACTGATGAGGTCCAACCAGACCGAAACACGTGTCTGGGGTTTCTGTTGGTACTCTTGTTCAGAGGAGAATTGCCTAGCATTTCGGTGCTGGACTGCCACAGGGCAGGACAAAGACTGATATGTTTGGGATATTTCTTCTCTGTGAAAGATAGTGAGCTAAAGACTCTGGGTAAGTCTCTCATAACCAGGACTAATGTCTGGCAGAGGGACTCCCAGGACCCCCTTTGTGAATTTGCATATTTAAGTAACTTTGGGTCTTACCCGAAGTTACTAGGGGAATCCAGACGTGGACCCCTTGCTCACTATTCTTAGAGAGGCACAGATCCACCCTACTGATGAGGTCCAACCAGACCGAAACACGTGTCTGGGGTTTCTGTTGGTACTCTTGTTCAGAGGAGAATTGCCTAGCATTTCGGTGCTGGACTGCCCCAGGGCAGGACAAAGACTGATATGTTTGGGATATTTCTTCTCTGTGAAAGATAGTGAGCTAAAGACTCTGGGTAAGTCTCTCATAACCAGGACTAATGTCTGGCAGAGGGACTCCCAGGACCCCCTTTGTTAATTTGCATATTTAAGTAACTTTGGGTCTTACCCTTAGTTACTAGGGGAATCCAGACGTGGACCCCTTGCTCACTATTCTTAGAGAGGGACAGATCCACCCTACTGATGAGGTCCAACCTGACTGAAACACGTGTCTGGGGTTTCTGTTGCTACTCTTGTTCAGAGGAGAATTGCCTAGCATTTCGGTGCTGGACTGCCTCAGGGCAGGACAAAGACTGATATGTTTGGGATATTTCTTCTCTGTGAAAGATAGTGAGCTAAAGACTCTGCGTAAGTCTCTGGTAACCAGGACTAATGTCTTTCAGAGGGACTCCCAGGACCCCCCTTGTTAATTTGCATATTTAAGTAACTTTGGGTCTTACCCTAAGTTACTAGGGGAATCCAGACGTGGACCCCTTGCTCACTATTCTTAGAGAGGCACAGATCCACCCTACTGATGAGGTCCAACCAGACCGAGAAACACGTGTCTGGGGTTTCTGTTGGTACTCTTGTTCAGAGGAGAATTGCCTAGCATTTCGGTGCTGGACTGCCCCAGGACAGGACAAAGACTGATATGTTTCGGATATTTCTTCTCTGTGAAAGATAGTGAGCTAAAGACTCTGGTAAGTCTCTCATAACCAGGACTAATGTCTGGCAGAGGGACTCCCAGGACCCCCCTTGTTAATTTGCATATTTAAATAACTTTGGGTCTTACCCTAAGTTACTAGGGGAATCCAGACGTGGACCCCTTGCTCACTATTCTTAGAGAGGCACAGATCCACCCTACTGATGAGGTCCAACCAGACCGAAAAACGTGTCTGGGGTTTCTGTTGGTACTCTTGTTTAGAGGAGAATTGCCTAGCATTTCGGTGCTGGACTGCCCCAGGGCAGGACAAAGACTGATATGTTTGGGATATTTCTTCTCTGTGAAAGATAGTGAGATAAAGACTCTGCATAAATCTCTCATAACCAGGACTAATGTCTGGCAGAGGGACTCCCAGGACTCCCCTTGTTAATTTGCATATTTAAGTAACTTTGGGTCTTACCCTAAGTTACTAGGGGAATCCAGACGTGGACCCTTGCTCACTATTCTTAGAGAGGCACAGATCCACCCTACTGATGAGGTCCAACCAGACCGAAACACGTGTCTGGGGTTTCTGTTGGTACTCTTGTTCAGAGGAGAATTGCCTAGCATTTCGGTGCTGGACTGCTCCCAGGGCAGGACAAAGACTGATATGTTTGGGATATGTCTTCTCTGTGAAAGATAGTGAGATAAAGACTCTGCATAAGTCTCTCGTAACCAGGACTAATGTCTGGCAGAGGGACTCCCAGGACTCCCCTTGTTAATTTGCATATTTAAGTAACTTTGGGTCTTACCCTAAGTTACTAGGGGAATCCAGACGTGGACCCTTGCTCACTATTCTTAGAGAGGCACAGATCCACCCTACTGATGAGGTCCAACCAGACCGAAACACGTGTCTGGGGTTTCTGTTGGTACTCTTGTTCAGAGGAGAATTGCCTAGCATTTCGGTGCTGGACTGCTCCCAGGGCAGGACAAAGACTGATATGTTTGGGATATGTCTTCTCTGTGAAAGATAGTGAGCTAAAGACTCTGGGTAAATCTCTCGTAACCAGGACTAATGTCTGGCAGAGGGACTCCCATGACCCCCCTTGTTAATTTGCATATTTAAGTAACTTTGGGTCTTACCCTAAATTACTAGGCAGAGGGACTCCCAGGGCCCCCTTGTTAATTTGCATATTTAAGTAACTTTGGGTCTTACCCTAAGTTACTAGGGGAATCCAGACGTCGACCGCTTGGTCACTATTCTTAGAGAGGCACAGATCCACCCTACTGATGTGGTCCAACCAGACCGAAACACGTGTCTGGGGTTTCTGTTGGTACTCTTGTTCAGAGGAGAATTGCCTAGCATTTCGGTGCTGGACTGCCCCAGGGCAGGACAAAGACTGGTATGTTTGGGATATTTCTTCTCTGTGAAAGACAGTGAGGTAAAGACTCTGCGTAAGTCTCTCGTAACCAGGACTAATGTCTGGCAGAGGGACTCCCAGGACCCCCCTTGTTAATTTGCATATTTAAGTAACTTTGGGTCTTACCCTAAGTTACTAGGGGAATCCAGACGTGGACCCTTGCTCACTATTCTTAGAGAGGCACAGATCCACCCTACTGATGAGGTCCAACCAGACCGAAACACGTGTCTGGGGTTTCTGTTGGTACTCTTGTTCAGAGGAGAATTGTCTAGCATTTCGGTGCAGGACTGCCCCAGGGCAGGACAAAGACTGATACGTTTGGGATATTTCTTCTCTGTGAAAGATAGTGAGCTAAAGACTCTGGGTAAGTCTCTCGTAACCAAGACTAATGTCTGGCAGAGGGACTCCCAGGACCCCCCTTGTTAATTTTGATGATATAGCATCCAAAACAAAATGAGTGGAAGTGTCTACGATTTCATCACATTGATAATATATTAGTTAGTGTGAAATTGTTGTTTGTTACATTCAAACCCAGGTTCTCAAGGTTGAATACATAGTTAATGGGTAGAAACAACTTTCAGCTATTGGTTAAAAAAAGAGTTGCAGCAGGGAAGTGATGTATATCATTGGCTTTGGAGCCAATCCTTGCAAAATGGTACAAGTATTTGACTTTAACAGTATATCTTCTCCTTAACGTCATAGCGTTTAAGCAGTCTGCAATTCTAATCGTGCTAACATGGCATAATATAAAACATGGAAAGAATACATGTGTTCCTTCTTTTCTCTTGCTTTTATCAGTTCAAAATGGTTTCAAATCATCTCTGTGCTTTTAAGACACGTCCGCAGGTGTTCACAAAATAGTACACATCAAATTATGTATTTACTACACAGTAACTCTCCTCTGGGGCTTATTCAATGTGACATTTCACATTTCAAACATGATGAATTTTCATTTGTTACCCCCTTTGGAGAATTGTTCAGATACCTTCATGAGCATCAATTGCTCCTAAAACGTCACTGTATTTGAAACATGTTTGCAGGTTCAACTGATTCCATACTTCACAAGTAGGAGGGCATAATTAATCCCAATCAGAATTGCCAGTACAATCAGGACACCATGTGTGATGAAATGAATACTTCTCTGCAGGAGTAAAGGGATGAGTAATGACTAAAGTGCCTATTCACCGCAAGACCTCTTCTAAACCAGCAGTGATCCCAATCAGAAAGGTGAAACAAGGAACATGAATGGTTTACCTCCTTCGCATCTTACAGCAACGTAGATCGAGGGCAGGCAGTTCTTTCCAGAGGGTTGTGAGCTAGCACAAAAGCATCCAAAACAGCAACAGGACTGTGGTACCAAAATAAAAGAAATGTCCAATCAAGGATATATAAAAATGCAAAACTTTAATTAAACTAAAAATACACACAACTAATCCCTGCAAAGGATAACACAGAAAATGCAGACTTTGGAAAAAAAAGGTCACTCTGGGTTTGAAAACAGGGAACAGAAAGGCAAGAATTTCAGGACCAAGGTTCAAATTCACTGAGATTGTCTTTAAAAAGATAAGGAGAGGGGTCTTTAATGTCATTAGGGCCTTTCAAGGCCGGTCCAGGAGTAAAAATAATTAAAATATCTTAAGAGCATGTTTTTGGGCCTCAAAAGTGTTGAGCTAGGCTTCTAGGAACTGTCTAAGTCAGTGATTTGGCAGCAGAATAATGAGCAGGTTGATGGGTGCGACAGGGTCTGGTCCAAGCAACAACGGCACGTGGCGTGAAGATGTTTGTCGACGACCGTGTCACTGTAACTCACAAGTGGTTCAAGGTAGGAACCAGGGCCCAGAGCTGTTCCCGACTTCTGGGTTGCTTGTAGGCCTTGTAGAGGGTACCAAGTGTCCTTTGCCTGCTGAGGTCATCCCCAGAGTGCCTTGTCTGCAGGATGGGGTACAGGAGGTTTGGAAGCCCTAGCAAAATCCAAGCTGGTAAAATCTTTTTCTGAACTGAAGCTCTCTCCTGGACTATTCTCACTTCCTCCCTTCCTCTGTCTACCTACTTTAAAAGGCCTCCAGCAACCAGTACTATGGTGAGAGGTTATCATTGAAGTGACGATGCTGCCTTTGAAGCACCAGTTCCCAGAAAACTTCTAAGTTAGTGTTCCTGTTCCCTGAAGTAGGGTGACATCCTTCTCAGGGGAATCAAAGAGAGGGTTTCCTGGGCTGGATCCAACATGTCTGTAGGGAAGATATACCATTGGGAAGTCGGAGCCAATGTCATGGAGAAGGTGTGCACAAATCCAAAGGTCAGATATGTTCTGCATACAGGCACACTGCCAGATTGCATATGCATAGCTGTTCTTACATTCAATCAAGAACACCCAGGTGTCTGTGGGCTCATGGTACATAGTATTGAATGCAACTACAGTCAATACTGGAAGGGGGATAAATTATAAATTACTCACCATAGTGACTAACGTACTCTTAGTCCATAGTCCCCTATCCTCCATACTGCATGGGCGTCCCTGGCGAGGGACGGGAGACAGAGCCTTTTTTCACCAGAAAAACATTCTCCCCCTTTAAATTTAGAGGCACGCGGGGGTGCGGCCCCGGGAGCACGCCCTGCCCTGACTCCGCCCTCAGGCGCCACACCTCAGTCACCATTGACGCATCGACAATAGATTTAACATTGCCTAGTGACACCAGTATTATTAGGGGGGAGAATGGTGGGACGTATGGAGGAAAGGGGACTATGGACTAAGAGTACGTTAGTCACTACGGTGAGTAACCTATAATTACTTTTACGTCCCATCCCCTTTCCTCCATACTGCATGGGCGATTACAACTGAATGTAGCCCCAGGGTGGGGAGGAGACCCACCTTAAGCAATTAGGTTCCGGAGAACCGCCTGTCCGAAAGCCCCATCAGATCTGGAGCCGGCATCCAAACAGTAATGCTTGCAGAAAGCCGAGGGAGTTGTCCAAGTGGCCGCCCTGCTTATGACTTGCCAAGGGACATGGCGCTCAAATGCGTTGGCCGTTGCCTTGGCTCTGACTGCGTGGGTGTGCATGTTAGCCAGAAGTGGCTTGTGCTGGCCCTCGTATGCTGCTTTGATGGCTGAGACCATCCAGCGGGATATGGAGGCCTTGGAGGCTTGATAGCCTGGTCTTGCACCTCCGAAAGTGACAAACAAGGCGTCTGACTTGCGGAAGCCCTTTGTCCTGTCAAGGTCGAATTTCAGGGCACGCCTGACATCTAGGCAGTGGAAAACCCTCTGTGCATCGTCCTTAGGGTCGTCGAAAAACGTAGGAAGGACTATTTCCTCGTTAAAATGGAAAGCCAACTGCACCTTAGGCAGAAATACTGGGTGTGTCTGCAGGACTACATTGTCCTTGTGAAAGGAAGTATATGGTTTCCGAGGCGACCAGCACCTGGATCTCCCTGACTCTGAGAGCCGAGGTGAGGCCGACTAGTAAGGCCGTCTTAATGGTGACCAACCTGATGTCCGCGGACGCCATTGGCTCAAATGGTTTGTGCGCCAGGGCACCCAAGCCTATCTTCAGGTCACACACGGGGTGTGGCCTCTTGATGGGCGGGTAGAGCTTTGCGAGCCCTATCAAATGCTTCTTGACAATTGGATTGGAGGAGGAGAGGACTCCCTCCTCTGAGTTCCTGTAAGCCCTGATGGCTGCGAGGTAAGTGCAGCAGGTGTCCACCTGCACGCCTGAGTGGGCGATGTGCGCCGAGAAGGAGAGCACGTCGTCCAAAGTACATGCCAGGGGGTCGATTACCTTGGAGTCTGCCCAGTGGCAGAACGTGGTCCATTTACTTTTGTACTAGGCCTTGGTAGCCTTGCTCCTTGTGCCCTGTATGATCTCCGGATTTGCCTGGGAGAGTCTGAGGTGCTTTAGCGTTACCTGCTCAGGACCACGCTGTGAGGGCTAGTTTCTGTGGCGCGGGGTGGATGACCCTGCCCCCCCTGCTGTACCAGAAGATGTGCTGGGCCTGTCGGAAGGTGAATCGGTGGCATCTCCGAGAGGCTGAGCAGCTCTGAGAACCATGGCCTGGCCTGCCACCAAGGAGCTATTAGAATGATGTTGAGCTGGCGAGACTCCTTGATCTTGCAGATCACTCTGTGAATCAGCGGAGTGGGCGGGAAGGCGTACGCTGTCATGCCGTTCCACTGAATCCGAAATGCGTCGTAGAGGGAGCCGGGGTCCTGTCCCTGCCAGGAGGCGAACTGAGGGCACTTCTTGTTGTGCCAGGTGGCAAAGGGATCAACCTGGGGAAGACCCGAGTTGTTGAAGATCTCCTGTATAACGAGGTCCCTTAGCTACCACTCGTAGTTGTCTGCTCCCAACCTGCTGAGCCTGTCCACCTCCAGGTTGGATTCCCCTGCAGTGAGGTAGATGTCGTTTTCCAGGGTCCATTCCCACATGCTGATTGACAGTCTGCACAGTGGAGGGGATCTGGTGCCTCCCTGTTTGTTGACATAGAACATGCTGGTCGAGTTGTCTGGATGAGGACAACTTTGCCCCTGAGAAGTGGAAGGAATGCTCTGAGCACTGGCCAGATGGCGTTCAGCTCCAGCCAATTGATGTGATACTCCTGCTCCTGTCGGATCCAGGTGCCATGGACCGAGAGATCATCCAGGTTGGCTCCCCAGCCCTCTAGCGAGGAGTCCGTGGTGATAGTGACCTGCGAGGTGGGAGGCCGGAAGGACTTGCCCGCCCGTACGTTGCAGTGCCTGGACCACCATTTGAGGTCCGGGTGGAGGGATGGAAAAACGTTAATAATCTCCTGGTTGTATCCTCCTCATCCTGAGTCTTGTGTGGGGAACGGCTAGTAGAAACGCTGCCAAGAGACCCAGGAGATGCTGGTACCACCAGGCCGAGGCCACCTCTCTACTGAGGAAGCGAGTAGTGGCCCTTTTGATGGCTGTGATCTTGTCCTCCGATGGAAAATCCCTTTCGGAGCACATGTCCCAGATGAGGCCCAAGAAGGTCAGAATCTGCGTGGGCAGCAGCTGCAACCTCTTGAGATTGAGCAAAAAGCCCAGATCGTGCAGTGTGTTCATAAGAGCCTGGGAAGAGTGGTGAACCGCTTCCGGAGATGTAGCCCTGACGAGCCAGTCATCGAGGCATGGGTAGATGTGGAGGCCCTGAGGCCTGTGGAAGGCAGCTACCGTATTCATGAGCCTGATAAACACCCTGGGGGCCGAGTTGAGGCCAAAAGGAAGGACCTTGGTATTGGAAATGGTAACCCATGATCCTGAACCAGAGGAAAGAACGATGGGGCTGTCAAATCAGGACGTATAGTTAGGCGTCCTTCAGATCCAGGGAGCACATCCTGTCTCACTTGCACAGTGTCTCTGCAATAAAAGCTGGCGTAACCATCTTGAATTTTTGTAGAGGTAAGGAGAGGTTGAGGATGGAAAGGTCCAGCACTCACTCTCAGGCCAGCCTGGTTCTTTTTCTGAATGGCATAAATCCTGGAGTAAAAGCCCAAGCCTCGCTGGGAGGCTGGGACTTCCTCCACGGCCCGGCTCTCTACGAGCGACCGAATCTTCGCCAGAAGAGTTGCTGTCCCAATTTAAGGGAGTGGAGGGGAGGAGGGAGGAGAGGCTGGGATGGGTAGGCAGTACCTCGTGGAGACTACGGAGCAAGCCTGCCCCCCACTGGAGACACGTGGATCCGGAGCAGCGTGTCATGCCTTCTTTCCCTCTGAGGCTGTTGCAGAGGAGGGGTACTGGAAACGGCCCTCACTCCCCTCCCCCACCTTTTTGTTGTTTGTGCCGATCCTGAGTCGGCGAGCGACCAGGCTGCCTGGACCTCCGTTCTTGGAAGCCGCGGAACCCTCCATATGTACGTCCCTTGTCGGAGCGCTGCTGTGACTGGGTGTACGATTTGGGCATGCTCTTTGTCAGGGTGGATAAAGACTTGGCCGTTTGTGAGCTGTTTTTCTTCTTGTCCAGCTCCTTGTCCGTGGTGGAGTGGAAGAGGCCCCCCCACCTCAAAGGGTAGATCTAGTATGCATTCCTGGACATCCAGGTTGAATTTAGTAGCACAGAGCCAGGCTGTTCTTCTCATGTCCGTGGCGATGCAAATGGCCCAACCAGAGGTATCAATCTGGGCCATGGTGAATTCCATAATGTTTTGTGCCACCATCTTGGCCTCTGGCAATCCGGCCTTAAAACGTGATTGTCTCTGCACCGGAAGATCCGGGAGGAAGTTGGCAATTTTGCGCCAAAGCCTCTGGTTAGCGGCAGCCAGCATGGCATCCGCATTGGCTTGACGAAGATGTAAGGATGCATTGGAATACAGCTTCTTCCCGTACGCCTCCAAGATCTTCTCCTCCTTGCCTAGCAGCGCCATTGAATATGAAGATGAGGACGACTGCAGTTTGGAGTATAGTGATGCTGCGGCGATCACTGAGGAGTGTGGCTGAGGATGGGCTGATAGCAAGAGTGTATCCCCCTCCATCTGCCTGTACTTGGCGTCCAGGCGTCGATTGACCAGCTGGACTGAGTGGGGCTTGAGCCAACTCCTTTTGGCTAAGGCGACTACGTCTGCCTGCATAGGGATTCCCGTTTAAGCAGAAGGGCGTCGCATGAGGACTTCTGCGAGGACCTCCTCTGCTGGCTGCTCGACCTGGGGTTGGGGAACAGCAAGGTACTCTGCCAGTCCAGCGAGACGTTCGTGGAAGGCCTTGGCTGATGAAGGCGTGTTGGGGTCCACCTCCTCATCAGTGTCATCCTGCGGGTCCGGAGGATCCTGCACCGGGGGAGGAGTGTTGGGAGCCAGAGGCTGAAGTATGGGGACCGGAGCCAGAGGCTGGTTCTGGACCGCCTGTGAAATGAGCTAAGGGGCCGGAGCAGACGGCACAGGCTGCGCCAAGGCCAGAGGCGTCAGCGGAGGCATTTGTGTTGCCCCTAGCATAGTCGGGAGGATTTCGCTGATGGCATCCCTGAGGATCCCCCAATCTGAGGAGATTTCATAAACCCAAGGAACTTCTCGAAGAAGCTGTCCTCATAGGCTGAAGAGGTGGTAGGCGATATTGAGGGAGGAGCGGAAGGCTGCTGGAGCCGCTGCATACCCTGCCCATATGGACGCACAGTGAATCTACCTTGCGCAAATACGTACCTGGTTGATGCCAGTCCCACCTTGACACTCGCTCTTTGCCGAAGTCCTGTATCTGGGGCGGCGTCGGGCGGGTGCTGATATCTGGCACAGCGGCCATCTTGTCGAGCTGCCTTTCACGTGTCTGCGTCGTGTTGCTCAGCTCGTTGGGCCCAGCCTCGTCCAGGACTCTTGAGTGTGGATCATGAGGCCTGCTCTGCTCCTCGGGCCGAGGCCCGGTAGGCATTATGCCCTCGGCCCATGGGTCGGTAGAGCTGCATTCAGGCGCCCCCTCTGACATATTGCTGGTATTAGGGTGCAGCCCCTCAGGTGAGAACCCGGTACAAGAACCTTCCGGTCCCTCAACACTGTCACCGGGAGGATCCACAGAACCCTCGGCCTGCAGGCCGGTAGCTGAGGTAGCCTTGGTGCGTGCGTTGGTACAAGAACCAGAGCGGTCCCTCCCCCGCAGGCGAGTCCCTGGAAAGGAGTATCCCTTGTGGGGTGCTATGGAAAATAGAGGCCCTACCTGTGGCCTGGATCGATGGTAGACGAAGTCTCTCAAGTCCTCCGGAGGCAATTTCTGGAAGAGCTCCCTCCACCTGGCCAGTCTGTTCTTCAGAACTTTTGATTACAGTGCATCAAACTCTGTACAAGCTTGCCAACCGTGGTCTGCGCCAAGGCACCGTAGGCAGAGGGTATGGGGGTCTGAAGTTGGAAAGAGCCCGTCGCAGGCTGGGCATTTGCTGAACCCTGTGGAAGTCGACATGCACCGGGGAGGAGCGTTACGCCTCAGGACCGATATCTGTAATAAAAAAGACAAAAAGATAGAAGTTTACGCGCATGGAATTACATGGCCGAAGCCAAACCCAGGAGCGCTGGTGAATTCGGCCCTTTCCCGTCTACGTGGAAAAGGACACTGAGGTGTGGCACCGGAGGGCGGAGTCAGGGCAACGCATGCCCCCAGGGTCGCATCCCTGCGTGCCTCTAAATTTAAAGGAGAAGAAGGTTTTTCTGGTGAAAAAGGTTACGTCTCCTGTCCCTCGCAAGGGACGCCCATGCAGTATGGAGGAAAGGTGACGGGACGTAAGAGTATGAGATGAATGAAAGTTGTGTTGTATGATCAGTTCTTTTCTGTTTATGTTCATGTGTGGAATAAATTGAAATACAGTTCATGAACCCACACCAGTTCTTCACAGTTCTTCAAGAAGTCGGCAGGCAAAGTATATCCCCAATTTCATGAATAATAACAAGGCTACCCTTTGGCAGAGGTAGTCATTGGGATGTGCATGTGACTTAGTGGGGGTCTTGCATTATAGGAAATTGGACATATGCACCAGCATGAGAATTTCAATAGCCAACAGAAACACTCCAAACAAAATGTTATAAAGAGTTCAAGCAGCAGCAAATTCAGGTGTCTTGGACGTGAGTAGGAACCCCGCATCATCTTGGCTGGAGCTCAGGTTTCCTCTGCTGCACACAGATGTAAAACCAGTACCCTGGATTGAGTTTATGGCATGCTCTGTTAAGAACTTCGGGCTGGTCCTCCTTGAAATGGAAGTAGATACATTAAAAGACCACAAGGGACTTACAGTAGTTCAAAATTCTATAATAAAGATGGAGATTACTTTCACTCAGACCTTGTGGAGGGGTAGAGACTATACCCATTCTTACGATTGCCATTATTGTGAATATAAAGCAGAATCGTTTTTCCCTTTGACAGTTCAAGCCAGCCCAGGAGCGCTCCTTCAGCTGCTTGTTCCAGATGAGGGACCACTTAGTGTTAACTTGCCGGCTCCTCCAAAATGGGTGGGTTAAAATAATGTGGTAAAAATGCAAGTTCAGCGCAGTAAAAAGGCGCAAACTTATCTGCTGTGGGATTAGACCACTAATATGGGAGGGGCTTTGTTGACAGCAACAAAGTTCAATGCACTAGGCTGGAGAATGCCCTATATAATTGTGTTTCAAACAAATAACATATGGATGATAAAGATGGGTTACAGGTAAGTATACATGGCTTAACATTAGACTGAGGCACTGTAAACAGGCCTCTGAACATGCTTTTCACTAAAATCAAATTCACATTTATTATTCATTTGCTTAGTAGCCGCAGAGGCTGGCAGCACATTGCAAATTATACGTTCCCAGGATCATACAGCAACAAATGAATAGCGCTTGATATTTTTGAGTTCAGGGAGCAAACCTCATGGGTGCCGAAGGGTCTACTGGCGGTTTCGAAGTGTCCCATAGTGATTTCAAATGGCCTCTTGGCACATGTGAACTTGAGAAAAGGTTCAAGGAGTTCTTAAAATACAACATTAAAATGGTAATTTGTCAGTGGTTAAAGGCTCCTCCAGTGTCATGATCGACTATATTCTCATGAGAAACGGATGGAGATAAACGGTGGCAGATGAATAAAGATCTGCAGGTTATCTCAAATGTCTCAATGTTTTGGCACTATTGATGTGGGAATTGTGGCTTGGACTGTGACGTCACAGAGATGGTTGAGGGTGGTGTGGCAAGGTTTGCAGGACCCAATCATTTCAGGATAATGTATGTCCCACTATAGGGGAATGACACAGCTCTACTAATTAATCTCACATGGAGGATTAACCTAATGTTGCAATGTAGTTTGATGCTAATTAGTTTGTATGATTATAAAAGCTCTTGTCTTAGGGGCATTTCTTTGATAGCGTCTCTCATGCAGCACTGTTCCGCCGTCTGTGTGAATTTTGCTTTTCCAGCTGTGCCTGGTGCCAAAATAAATTGCGTTATTTCTTGCCTGGTGTACACTCCTTTTTTGGATTAATTTTGTAGTTTTGCTGCAACCCGCAATACACTTTGGTGGCCCGTCCAGGGAATCAGCATTCCCGACCAGACGGGGGAAATTCCAGCCGTGCTCCAGGAGGAGTGCGGGACAGCATTTGCAGACCAGTTCTAGAGCTCTACACGAGGAGGCCGTGCAGATACCGAGTTCACAAAAGTCTGCCTAGTCAAACCGCTCCCTGCACTCAGAAGGGAGTGCTGGCCTTTAAAGCGCAAGACTGGCATTGAGAAGACTCGAGAACCTCCGAAGAAGGATATGTGTGTGCACTCGTGCATGAACCTGGAGGGGAGAGGGTTTATTTTTATGGTGTATATAACGCACCCTCAGGAGGTGGAGGGCGAATGGCTGTAGTAGTCTTAGGTACCTACCCGATAGGGAGTTAGTGGGCAGTGGCACATCTGCGTTAGAGCAGAGGGTTGTGTAGTAAGTGGCAGACCTTGTTAGATTAGAGTTGCATGTAGTGCAGGCAATTGGTATAGTTGCGCCATTCTTTATTTATGGGTTAAAAAGTATTGAAGTTGTGAAGAGAAAGAGAAAGGGCATATGCATTGGTAGTAGTTTTCTGTGATAAGGTGAAGTTATTGTGTTTTATGTTTATTGTGGTTGCGGAAAACGCAGAAGGGCCAGAGCCGAACTAATATGTAAATATTGGAGGAGCTTTGGTGCACGTGCAAGGGGGTGGGTTGAACAGAAGAGCAACCGAACCCCAAGCACACTAACATAGGGCATAGTTGTTAAGGTGGTAGGCCTGTGGAGAGGGCCATTTGTGTATTAACTGAAATTAACAGGACAAGCCTGTGGAGAGGGCTATTGTGTAGCAATAAACGGGCAGAGCCTGATGAGAAGGCCAGTGTGACCGAAATAGGTTAAACTGTAAGTATAGGCGAGAGAGAGTGGGTGTGGGTGAGTAAAGGGGTACATGTTTTTGTAGATATAAGTAAGAGGGGCCAAGAAAAGAAGGGGGGGGAGTACTCTAGAAATTGTGAAAAGGGTGCAATAATGTCATCATGGTATATGTACTCACCCCTTGATCATATGTGCAAAAGGGTGCTGCCATATCGCGATAAAATATTAAAGTATCACTTTCAGTAGATGAATGGCACAGTGGGAAAGTGTTATCAGGAATAGCCGGGGAGGGTACATTTCAAAAGGATATCATTGATAGTATGTTTTCATATCTCTTAGCAACATATAAAGGTGCAAAGCTTAAAAAGAGACAGTACATCTTGGGTCTCTGGAAACTTTATGAAGAGACTAAAGTGGAGAAAAAGAAGGGAGAAGGGGAAGAGGCGAAAGCTAGTGCTCCACCCCCTCTGATGGATCTTTTCTGTTATTAAAGCCAGCTGCAGGATATTGTGAGAAACCTGAAGGTGTCTCATCCACTAGACCCCGGAGATCTCTCATCCAGGTGACCAGGACATGGCCATCGCTATTGGAGCTAGTTCCTGGGGGTCGACCAGTGGGGGAGGATCACCTGAGTGAGGGGTCTTCAGGGAGTGGAAGTGGGACACCGAAGGGTGAGAGGCGGTATGCCCATCCTTCCCAGTAGGATCACAGAGACGTTTACCTGACATGTCCCAACACAAGGGTCAGGCAGAGACTTGGGCACAGAAGGCCCTGATTTTGGAAAGGAACTGTAAGCTTGTGCCGGAGAAGCCCAGGAGTGTGCTGTGCTCGAGAGTCCCCCCTTGTCCTATGCTAAAAACGTGGGCAAGGGAGACCCCGGCCATACTATCCTGACTTATTTTGTGAACACTCCTTTCTTTTCTTTTGGCAATAGTTTTGTTTGGATAGACCTTTTGTATATGACTAAGACACCACTAGGACTGCATTCCTATTATCTGATGGTCATAGCTAGCTCCCATCTTAGATTTAGGTTTAGATTAGGCGTTTATCTCACACGTTTATACAGTTTAATAAACACCCTTCAACTCTGATCACTTGTGTCTTTCTTACTTTGATACCATGCCTTTCTTACATTAAACTCCATAGAATGCACATTTTTTGTTGTCTGTTTATAATAACATTGTCTTGCAAACCATCATCTCCTTCTTCCGTTTTTGGTCTTCTATAAAACCTTATTGCTGAGAAAAAAGTTAATGAGAGCTGATGTATATTCCCCGTCACGTTGTGCTCCGCCCTCTACTCCGGGGGAGCTGGTGCTCTTGTACCTGCACATGCTGGTCAGGCGGAGCCATTCTCGACGACCCTCGACCTTGACAGCCATTGGTATTGAGTATGTCACTGTATGCAGACCAGTGAAACGTTCTTCTTTCCACTTTCTGACATGGTTTTTGCTAAAAAATCTTTTCTGCTAGAAGTGCTGCTCGTGGAAATTCCCTTGCCTGCACCCAACTGTTTATTTCACAGGTTTGCTCAGTCTGTATTCTTGAAATTTGTCTGTTGGGATATATATGGAAGCGATCTTGTATGTTCTGTGAGGTACATATCAAACTCCTCCCCAGAATGTTAGAAGAGGAATTAACATCAGAAATTGTACATGCTGGACAGATAGGTGCATGCATTCTCCGGCCAATAACAATTTCATGAGGAGTGAGGTGATGGTCTCCTTCAGGCAAATTTCACAAAGCAAAGAGAGTAAGAGGTAAGCAGTACATCTATGTTTTACCAAGCATCAGTGTTAGCTTAGCCAAGTGCTCTTTTAGTAAGCCATTCATTCTTTCAGCCACACCATTGGCCTGTGGGCAGTAAATGGTACATAGTTTGTGCCATATTCCTAGCAGGGCAGTTATTTCCCCAATCAAATGATTTGCAAAATGCTGACCATTGTCAGAACGAACTTCATCTGGGATCCCTCACCTTGGGGAAACTTCCCTCACCAAGAATTTGGCCACTGAACGGTTGTCATTATAGGCACTGGGACCAGCCTCAAGCCAACGTGAAAACAGACATACCACAGTAAGCATGTATCTATGTGAGTTATATCTATCATGCATATTGACATAGTCGATATGCAAGTGCCGGAATGGCCCTTCGGGTCGCGGCCAAGTTCCTTGTATCACTTTCAAAGTGTGTCCACATAAAAATTTTTGACATGTCATGCAGTTGCTCACATATTCATGTAAATTTGGGGCAAACCAATCCTCACTTATCCCTGCAGCCACATTCTCTTTTGATACGCGGGCTTCCCCTAGGCCTCTTGGTCTTTGTAGTTTAGAAAATAATCAATACTTTCACTTTCTTCATTAGACGGGTACCAGTCAGACATTCGAATGGATGCCCACATGGCGCCGGCCCACTCTATCTCTGGTATCGATGGTGTTCACACAAGATCTTTGTCTATTATCTTCTTTCTTATAATGTTGCCACTGCAATCTTGAGCCTAACACAGTCCTGTTCAGTATCAAGTTCCTCCGACTCATCAGCTGTGCTGAACTCATTTGCTTTTCCTCCTTCTCAGGAGTCAAGGTCAGCACCACAGTGGCAATCGCTTCTCCCCGCCCTGGTTATCAGTGCGGGAGGCCACCAGGTACCGATGACATCCGTTGCATCACTCGCCAGCTGCGATTCCTGGTTTTATGTAACATTTCACCATAAAATAACCTTAGATTCCCATCCATTTTTACCAATTTGCTTTAAAATGCAAGGCACACCACTTTGCATTACATTAATGACGTGTCAACACTGGCATCCGAAAATACCGCTCAAAAACGCTGATGCATTAGAGCGGCCATGACAGATATATGGAAAGTCTTCCCGTTTCTCCACAACAAAGGAGATGGGATGCTGCACCATATGGGGACAGGACAGAGGAATGAGCCTTCCTCTGGGGGTTGGGGGTCTGCCACCCCTCCAAAAAATAAATAATACACCAACCAGCTTGTTATGTGATCGGGGTCAGATCGGGACATCAAAAAAAAGTGCCCCACATTTTCAAATAGTAATGGCGTGATCCTAGGGTTATAGAGGAACAGACCGCACCTAGGTTTAAACAATATGTTGTACACAAGGACCTGTTCTTAATAACAGCAATTACTACTCCTAAGTGCAGAATGGTGCTAAAACCTCCTTATTATTTTCCAATAACAATTCATTAATAATTAAATATTGCAATCCCATTACACATCTGGGCATCATAGGGTGATGGTTGTGAGGTGTCAGAAATGTGAGGCGGACAACTTGATAAAGGGTTTTCACAAGAAGCCATTTTATTAACTTAAAAGGGTGTGATAAACACCTCACTTTCCCTAAACTAACGTGGGTTTCCCTGCCTATGAGACAAAGGCTAAAGGAAAGCACTCTAATACAAAAACCCATTTGTCCCTCACACTTATACATACAACAAAAGCATTTCAGGTATTTATATGGCTGTTGAGATTCAACAAAATAATAATTATAACCAAATATTCTTGTGACAAGGGACGGATTCCCTTCCCCAGAATCAAGGCAGAATTTCTGAACAAAAGTTTCAATGAATCAAGTCTGTTTCAATAATCAGGTTCTACTTCAAAAGGTAACACACAAAGGTTTCTCCCAATAGCCAAGTTCTGTTTCCAACACAAAGGTCCTTTACTTCTGGAGGGTTTCACTTGACGTTGTGATCTTCTTATAATCAAACAAAGTTCAACACTCTTCCAATGAATATTTCAATATGATTTCTCTTCTCTTGAGAAAGGCAACTACTACACACTTCTTTATATAGAGCAATGTTTTCATCAGGATGGTTTTACCACATTTCATCAAACAAGTTAGTGGCCTTGCCACTTTATTTCCACCACAAACTTTTAACACAACACAGTACTTCAATGTCTTCTTCCTGGTTCACTAACTTGCCAGGACCACCACTAACAATTCCTTTCCTGGTGTACTCTCCTACACGGGTGAATACACTTGCACACCAGAGTAAGTATAATTCAGTAAAGAGTAAACAGGAAAATAAACGTTATGTTAAATTGTTCAAGGTGTGGGGGAGAAAAAAACAGCCTTGGTATCTAGGCTGGATATATATAGAGAACAAGAGAGTAATCCAATGAGGATAGCTACGTCCCCTGCACACTTTCTGTAAGGCCAGAGACGGCCTAATGGAGGTTAAGTAGAGGGTTTTTATCAATTATAATCACTTAGGGTCTCATATGTAGGCAATTTCAAATAAAGAATTCGATAGTAAATTCGTGTTTATAAAAAAACAATTTTTGCATTTTATTTGTATCTTGGTAGGCCCAACGCATTTCGAGTTATGTACACTCTTCATCAGGGGCAGCATATTCAACAATTAAAGTCTACAAAAAAGAAAGATTACATACTACAATATATAAGCATTTGTTTAAAGCAACTTTTGTAATTCATTTAGTATAAACAGAGAAATCATGATAGTCAGTGTTAAGGCAAAATTCCTCTCTTTTTTTATAAATAAAACATCCTGTCATCTGCCTTAAATAGTGACCCAGTAATTACTCAATATGAGAAGAGCAGATACTAATATGAAGAGGTATTCCAATTCATGGACGTTAGAGTTATTGGTTTATGGTTTCAACACATTTCTTTTATACCAAAAGTGGCCCAGCAAGTCCTACCCCTATACTCAGTGTGGGGTAAAGTGTATATCATGTGGTAGGAAAAGTACATAGCTAGATTGGGGTAATGACCCTCCGAGGGTGGTGAGAATAGGTTAATATGGATGGTGCACGAGTTAAAGATAACGTGCATGTTAGAAAAAAGGGGGATGAGCAGCATATTAATGAGAAGGAAGTCACCATCTTACCAAAAATTCAAGGTTAAGTAAAAGCTGATGGATTTAGTGGTCAGAAGTGGAAGACAGCCGGAGGAACTCCAGTCGTCTTACAAAATATCTGTTGCAGGCTAAGTATCTTCCAGTCTAGGAAAGGAAGGTTTGTAAGTCCAATAGTTAGAGAAATATAATACCAGAATACAAGCCAAATAGGGTTGGCTATAGAGGTACTTACTCGATCTGAGCCGGTAAGGTGAGAAGCATCCAGATATGGTCGGGAACCGCGGCTGAATGAAGTTGAAGATACACAGCTGTGTATTTATATGTGTCATAGCTATGACGTCATTCGCGCATGCATCAGTGGCGTTGGACGAGTCTGTGACGTCACTGGCGCATGCGCGAAAGGACGTAAACAATGAAAGTACGGATGTAAGTGCCGAAATTATATATTAAGTATAAAATGGATGAATGAAAGAGATCTTCTTTATATATAAGTGCAAGGGTTGCGCTGTTTATGAGCATCTTAAGGAAAGATGAGTAGTCAAAGAGAAGTCGGCAAAGTAATTAAAAACGAGGTGAGAGATCGTAATGAGGATCAAGTGTCCCCCTGGGTTACGGATAGATAATGCAGCAAGCCATGAAGATTGAGGCTGCTACATGTAGATATTTAAGGCAATAAGCTCTGTAGATCGAGACTTGGTTCTCGATATATACTGATATTTTAGGGTATAGGTAATGTTTCTATGAGATGTGGATGCAGATCGTGTATCTAAGAGTGTATAGTACACTATGGTGCAGTGAGATCAGATATTCCAAACTCTCAACTAGTTCCTAATTACAAAAGTTACACAAAAATGTTTTCAAGATGTACAATTGATTACTGACCCAGATGAGATCATGGGTGTACATTCTAATGCCATCAAGTGGCAAACATGGACATAAAATGCAAGCATTACAGAACAGAAGAAGATTCTCAGACAGGTTCAATGCTAGGTCAAAGATTTTTTTATTTGAAATGTGCAAATGATGTATAAAGTTGCTAAGCCAAACCAGATCATGGGTGTACATTCTAATGCCAACAAGCGGCACACATAGACATAAAGTGCAAACACTACATGTCAGAGGACACGTAGACAGGTTAAAATCATGGAGGTACTATGATATGCTAGCTTCCTTGACATGAAAATTGGTGTTAGCAGTCTGGCCCATAGAGTACATATGGTGATACCGTATGGGGTGCGGAAACTCATGGTGACATGTCTATTTGTCGATGGGAGATCAAATGTGATTTGAATATATAGTTAGTGATTTGGGTTATAAAAATGGACCTAAATAGTAATCCTCATTGATCCCAAGGGGGGGGGTCATGGCATCCAGTTTATTTATCCAAAAGAGTTCTCTTTGTGCCAGGAGTTTTGGAAGATTCCCACCTCTGCTTAGTGGTCGTAAAACTTCTAGTACCACAAATCTCATTTGTGATATGTTATGTTTCTTGTCCCGAAAATGTCTTTAAACTGGCGATTTGCAGTTTTTCGTCCTGATGCAGGATTTGTGCTCTGTCCACCTGTCTTTAACTTTCCTGTTGGTCTTACCAACATAGTATATCCCACACAGACAGCAGATGGCATAAATAGCATTTTTCGTATCACATGTTGCATGATCATTTTGCCATTGTGGGGATGTCTGATCGCCTTTTATCAAGTTGTTACAATGTTGGCAGTGTAAACAGGCAAAGGTGCCTGTTTTTTGTTTGCTGAGAATCGTCTGGGGCGATGTTTTGGGTTTTTCTGCTTTTATCAATTGGTCTCTCAGATTCTTTCCTCTTTTGTAAGCCATCATCGGTAGATCCGGAAATAATTCCATGAGCATGCTGTCATTTGATAAGGTCCCAATTTTTGTATATTATTCTTTTGATCTGAAAACTTTGACTTGAGTATCTGAATGTGTGGATCAGACCTTTGTCGTTTCTTCTAGGATTTCCTTCCAGCAGTGTGTGTCTTTCTTGGGTTTCTGTGCGTGCTATGGCTTTGTCTACTCCTTCGGATGGGAATCCTCTGTCAAGGAACCTCTTCTTCATTGAATTATATCCCTCATGATCTGTGTCTGTTTCTGAAGTAATCCTCTTTAGCCTTAGTTGCTGACTGTACGGTACATTTTCCTTCAGATGTTTTGGATGGTGATTAGTATGGTGGAGACAGCTGTTCCCATCCGTAGGTTTTCTATATATTTTCGTTTTCACAGTGGTGCCTGTTAATTCCACCGTGACATCCACAAAATTCATGTGTGGCTTGCCAATTTCAATGATAAATCCAATTTTCAGATTACATGTATTCAGAAAGTTCCAAAAATTGAGGAGTTCTTTTTCAGTGCCCATCCATATTCCAAAAATGCCGTTGATGTATCTCTGCCAACATTTTATCTTGTTCTTCCAAAGTGGGTTATCCAATACGTGGGTTCTTTCATAACGGTACATGAAGATGTTCGAATAAGATGGGGCCACATAAGGACCCCATGGAAGTTCCGGAAATCTGTTGGTAGAATTGGCCATTATATCTAAAGTAGTTATTGTAAAATATGATGTTAAGTAATTCCAATGTGAAGAATTTTTGAATATCCACTTGTCTATGTGTTAATAAGAACCATTCTAGAGCCTCAATGCCTTCATAGTGTGGAATGGAAGTATATAGGCGGTTGACGTTTATAGTGAACAATAGCAGGTTGTCCTCTGTAAATTGTATGTTTGTAGAATTTTCAAAAAGTGAGTCGTGTCTTTAAGGTAAGTCTTTATAGCTTGTACCAGTGGTTGGAGTGCTGTATCAAGATATATAGCAAGAGGTTGGAAAATGCTATCCGTCCCAGCAACAATCAGGCAAAATGGTGGATCACGAAGATTTTTGTGTATCTTAGGCAAGCCATAAAATACTGGTGTAACTGGATATTTCTGGATCAAAAAATCTGCTGTTTTTTCTGATATCCAATCCATTGTTAGTGCTTTGTCCACAGTAGTTTTGATGATGTTAGAAATTCCAAGGATAGGGTCACTGTCTAGCAGTGTAGGTCCGAGTTTCTTTCAAAGGTTTGGAACAACCTAGATTGCAAAGGGTGGTGTCCATCAAGACCAGGGCGCCACCTTGATCAGCTTGCTTTAAAGTTAGGCTACTGTCCTCAGCCAGTTGTTTGATGAGTTTCAATTGGTGTTTTCGAATATTCTGTTTTTTGGGTGGGAAGTATTTCAGCCTTTTGAGGTCTTTGGTAGTTTTTTGTTTAAACAGATTTATCAAAGGGTGGTTAACCTGAGGATAGAAGTTGCTTTGGTTTTTCATTTATAGGTACCTTGATTTGGTCTTGGGTTGCATGTTGTCCTCTATGTTGTTAAAGAATACCTTGAGTTCCATTTTCCTTATAAGCTTGAAAAGATTGATTTCTTCTTCAAAAAAGGAAGTGGAGTTGGTTGGTATGAATGAAATTCCCAGATTTAGTGTGTCCAATTGTGCCAAAGTGAGAGGTTTAGAGGAGATGTTGATGACAAGGTTATCTTTTATTTCTTTTTCTGGCGTAGTTTTCTTCTGTCCTCGTCTTGCTTTCCGTTTCCTAAAAAAGCAATCTGTGGAGTTGCAGCTATTGGTCTGCTGGTTGCCCCTTCAGGTAAGTCTGGTGTCGTGATCCCAACTCTGTTAGAAGTTGATGCAGTGCTAGGTGTCTCTTCAAGTTCGCCACTGGTTACTTCACTACTTTCTGTATAATTTTCTGCTCCTGTTGGTTGCCTGGGGGTCTTCTTGGTGTGGGTCAACTGTTCGCATAAAATTCCTGCCAGGAGTAGACGATGTCTCGAGCGTAGTCCAGAGTGTATCTGCGGAATTTCCTTATCTTGCGTTATTCTATGTCTTGTTTGTAGGATTCTAATTTTTTGTTGGTATCTTCTAGGTACTTACATCCGTACTTTCATTGTTTACGTCCTTTCGCGCATGCGCGAGTGACGTCACAGACCCGTCCGGCGCCACTGACGCATGCTCGAATGATGTCATAGCTATGACGCATATAAATACACGGCCGTGTATCTTCAACTTCATTCAGCCGCGGTTCCCGACCACATCTGGACACTTCTCACCTTGCCGGCTCAGATCGAGTAAGTACCTCTATAGCGAACCCTATTTGGCTTGTTCTCTGATATTATATTTCTCTAACTATTGGACTTACAAGCTTTCCTTTTCTAGACTGGAAGATACTTAGCCTGCACAAGATATTTTGTAAAACGACTGGAATTCCTCCGGCTGTCTTCCACTTCTGACCACTAAATCCATCAGCTTTTACTCAACCTTGAATTTTTGGTAAGATGATGACTTCCTTCTCATTAATAGATACAATAAATACAAGTCAACTCCCTAGCCCCTTCTACAGAATATACTTGCAAACTCATTAGAGCCAGCAAGCAATTCCTCTCTACAGACAGCTGCATCACGCTTGCCAGAGCCCTTATACTGTCCAAACTGGACTACTGTAATGGTCTCTACATTGGGGCTAACAAACAGACTATCCAAAAAATCCAGGTCCTACAGAATAATGCCCCGAGAGCCGCGCTTAAGATCAACAGGAAAGAGCATATCTCCTCTATAAGAAGAGAATATAAATGGCTATCCACTCAGGACAAAATCCAACTCAAAATTGCCTCCCTTACTCACAAGTGCCTCAATAACATGGCACCACCCTACCTCATGGACAGGCTACACTTAAGAACCTCACCTAGACCAACAAGAATGGTCAATGCGAATTGCCTCTATGTCCTTCGCTTTAAACGTGCCACTATTGGAGGACATAGCTTCGCAGTCAAAGCAGCACAGCTTTGGAACTCCCTACCACATGACATAAGAGAACCCCAGCCCTTTGCGAAATTCAGGCAGAATTTGACCAAGTGGCTGAGAGCTAATGACATCTAACTAATCCGACCTGCTTGACCTGACTGTCCCTACTAGTGATCCACCTACATGCCCCAGCTCTGATACCACGTTCTGTATTTTACACCATTGTATATTACTGTACTTATTCCACTGTATATCACCTCCACATTGTTAAATATTCCTGTACCCTTATCACCTCTTGTCTGGACCTAGCTCCAGCCCTGCTCATTCTTGCTTATTGTATACTGCATTATGACCATGCACATGTACCTGTATATATTTTATTTATTGCAGAATGTACTATGATTATGTAGATGTACCTGTAACAAAGTTGAGCATATTCTTGTCTTGTGCGCCCTGATGCTCCAGGGCTTGGCGCGCCCTACAAATAATAAACTAAACTAAACTAATATGCTGCTCATCCCCCCTTTTTTCTAACATGCACGTTATCTTTAACTCGTGCACCATCGATATTAACCTATTCTCACCATCCTTGGAGGGTCATTATCCCAATCTAGATATTTACTTTTCCTACCACATGAAATACACTCTCTAAGTTTACCCCACACTGGGTATAGGGGTAGGACTTGCTGGGCCACTTTTGGTATAAAAGAAATGTGTTGAAACCATAAACCAATAACTCTAACGTCCATGAATTGGAATACCTCTTCATATTAGTATCTGCTCTTCTCATGTTGAGTAATTACTGGGTCACTATTGAAGGCAGATGACAGGATGTTTTATTTATAAAAAAAAAAAGAGGAATTTTGCGTTAACACTGACTATCATGATTTCTCTGTTTATACTAAATGAATTACAAAAGTTGCTTTAAACAAATGCTTATATATTGTAGTATGTAATCTTTCTTTTTTGTAGACTTTAATTGTTGAATATGCTGCCCCTGATGAAGAGTGTACATAACTCGAAATGCTTTGGGCCTACCAAGATACAAATAAAAAGCAAAAATTGTTTTTTATAAACACGAATTTACTATCGAATTCTTTATTCGAAATTGCCTACATATGAGACTCTAAGTGATTATAATTGATAAAAACCCTCTACTTAACCTCAATTAGGCCGTCTCTGGCCTTACAGAAAGTGTGCAGGGGACGTACCTATCCTTATTGGATTCCTCTCTTTTTCTCTGGTGTACTCTCCTGCCAGCAGGAATCTTCTACCACTACTATAAGTACTCTGTGGTGTGGTTTACTTCAAAACATCAGTAAAGTCTTTGACTTTCAATAACACTAAAATTCACAACTTCCTCCATAAGGATACAACACACATTGATGCTGTTTGTTCCACTGACTGAATTACCACATGTAATCCGGGTTGTGTTCCTCTCCCCCTTGACACTCCACAAGGAGGGCCACTTTCCTGTCACCTTTGTGTCTCCACTATCACAGCAGGTATTTGCTGGTAATGTCTTTCATTCAAGTTTCGCTCTCCAAGAAAGCTGTTTTTCCTTTTATTTCCAACTAGTGGAAAAGCCTGTGTACACAGGCCAAAGTGCCTAAGGAAAGACAGACTGTCTATATGTTATGTGGTACAATCCCGACCTGACCCGTTGCGCCGGTGTGACGGGGCTGCTCTCTCCCTCAGCGTTCGGCATCAGTGTCCCACTTTCACTTCAACATCCATTGAAAGCCCAACCGAGATAGCCGACAGCCTGCAGAACTACACTCCCCAGCATTCTGTGTGTTTGGGCAGTCTCTAATGCGCATGAGAGCATTGGACAAAGTTACAGTAGGTTTTCATTCACACACTAGGGTCACGACATATTTCCTAAGGCACAAGCTCCCTCTAGCGGTGACAATAGGAGAAGCGTGCAGCCACTGCTGCCATGCCGCTTTGGTCTTTTATTGTATTTTGTGATGGCCTTTCTTTGGCTTGGGCAATGCTGGTTTTTATCTGACAAAATATTGCCTTCTCTTTACTTTGCCAATGCTGGTTACAGTTTTGTTTTAGTATTGCCCCGCTTTACTTTGCCAATAGTGGTTGCACTTTGGGTTCAATGCTGTTCCCACTTTACTTGGGCTAGGGTAGTCACAGCTTTTCTTAAATATTGTGCCCTCTTTCCTTGTGTAGTGATTGCTATAAACATTCTCTTCTTGTTTCTTTTTCACTTACGTTGTGGGCCAAAAACACATTTTCATTAGTTTGATATTCAAAAGTTCTATAAGCGGTCAGTGGTTTACAATAGAGCGCCCCAGGGTCACCTTTCAGAGTCCAACCCACCGTTCTTTCCCTGCACGTCCATGTATCCCGCTGCCACTTCTTCTCTGTCCTTTGGATTTGGAGCTTCTGACAGCTCCGGTTGCAGTGCTGTGACTCCCGCCACCCCAAACAGGAGCTTACGTTGCTCCTTTCGCTCCCCGGTGCGCGCCAGCCACCGCAGAAAAGCAGAAGGCACAGAAAGAGCTTCTCTCCCATGGGGTAACCTGCAACAGCAGTGCTGTACGCTGCGCAAACTCTGCAACCCGGGCTTCTCCTTCTCAGGACTCTGTCAGCACCGTCAACCGTCAAACCGTCTCGGGAGGATAGCTTAGGGGCAACGTGCTCACCTTAGAAACAAGATGACACGGAGCAACACAGGTTCAATCCCCTGGTCCGTGCTTAGAAACCTCTGGGTATTAAGCACATTATAAATAACCTATAATATCATATATATAATGAAGACACAGCAGTGGTCGCGGTGTCCTTGGCTCTCTGCCCATGCTGCATACACAGCCGCTGAAAACATCTTACACTACTACGACTACTGATCCTTCTCACCTGCACCAAAGGGGGATTTAAATTCCTGTTCAGGTGTAGGTTGTCAGAAACTCTAGACTGCATACTGCAGTTCAGTGACTCTGAGGCCCACTTTCTCGTCATAGTTCCTATGGCATTATGGACTTGAAGTCCCCAACATTCTCATTCTTCTTTTTTATAACATACTAGCAAAAAGTACCCATTCATCGAACGGGTTCGATAGACAGACATGATAACACTCATCAATTGTTGAAAATCAATGAACCTGTAGGACCCTGTTCCAATTCGCTTATCGCTTGATGTGCTTTGCACCCTGAAATAAAGTGCACTGAGAATTGGTGCGTGTGGCTGGCTGACATAAACCCCGGAGCAAATGATGTGGGGAGGCGATAGTTGGTGTGCCTTTGCATACTGCGACCTTCTGTGCTCTCTCCCCACCTGTCGCCTCACCCTGGCATGGAACAATTTGTTGCGGAACATTGCGGAGCACATATCGCAGAAACTGTGCCTCCTAGGGCCTTGAAACCTAGGACCTTGAGTTGTGTTCCTCATGTCGAGACTGGTCCTTCTATGACTACGTTGATGTTTTGACGATTTCAGGCAACCGTCTCATGTGTGAAGGTGTTGAAATCGGGGGGAAAGGGGTGGGGTGTCCAAATGTCAACTAGCCAGTAATGTCCACAGGTAACTATGCAAAAGCTGGTGCAGACTGGTGAAATGGTGCGGAATGGTATAAGGAACAACTCTTTGCCAAGCCACAAAAACATTTGGACTTTTATTAATATAGATAGATTTCGGCTTTAACGTTATTTAGCTCACTCTGTCTGTAAAACATACATTTAGATAAGGGTTTTAAAGACATTGATGGTTGTTTCTTAATTTCACAGCTCAACCCAAAGGGGAAATCACATTTCTCAGAAGTGATGCTATTGATGTTCTGATTCTTATGCAGTAAAGACACAAGAGGAAGGTGATACAGTACGTGTCACAAAGTCTTATCTCATCAAGACCTGGGTTTGGTGACAATCTCATTTGGACCATTAAAAAGGGCAGAATATTTTAATATACAAAAATATATTCTGTTTTATTATACATTTTCACACACAATAATATAATGTCATAAAACATTAAAAATAATGGATACAACCATAATATGATACACAGATGTATCCAGAGATCATACAATATGACAGCACAGTATATCATTAAACTGAATTTCAACAACATGGATGTATGAATCACACCTTTTCTCGTTGTACCAAAAAGCCCAACTTGTACACGTTTCTGTAATATGAAGGCAATTACTGCCGGACATTCATTAGGGGCACAGACATTCACTTGTGTGTGTTTAAAGGCTGCCAGTGATTTTCAATCTTCTTTTGCCCTGATTTTCCTGCAGGTCCCTGCACAGTCTGTCGGAATGTACTTATAGAGATCATCTGCAACTAGTTGCGGTCACTGGCTTCTTTATTCTGAATATACCAGGAAATCTTCCTCTTGCTATCCTCTCCAGGCGTGCCAGATGGACCCCTCTCGGAGTGTAATCCGACCCTTTTGTAAATTGAATGAGTGGAGCATTCAAACTCTTAATCCATGTAAGAGGAAATGTGTTTAGTTGTGGCAAGCTCGTCACTGTCCACAACCATTTCAGAATCAGGGCTTAGTGTTCCTTAACATGATCTCTGTCATCCATTAGAAGAGGGCTGGATGGTATACCACAGGGAGAAACCTTGCAGGAACTGTCAATAATCCCACTCTTCTGCCATAGTACTCGCAGTTCTCTGATTCTTATGCTGACCATAAGGGCTTTCATTACCAACATTTTAGGTACCTTTGGGAAGGGGTGCCTTACTCTGACAACACACCATTAGGTATTCTGGTATCAGACGAAGATGAATACTGCGTATCTCCCAGCGAATCCCTCCTATTCCCTTGGGGGCCTTCTCCTCTCAGGTTATCCACCCAGCTAATACCACCCCAAGCATTAGGATCAGGTAGCAGTTGCCCTCCCTACCAACCTTGGAGGAGACTTTAGGCAGGGATTCTGTGAGGACGCCGCAGGATTCATTATGTGGTTCCAAGATACACAAATAAAATACATCACGATACATAAAAACTCCCAAGGTACATTTATTTTGTTTCAACAAAATGATGCAACAATTCAAACTCATCAAATTAATTTTCTCCCATACACAGCCTACAACACATACACTAATGTGAACCTTACAAAAAACTAACAAAACATGATCACCTTTCATCTTTGCAACAAGACCTGTGGCTACTACATAGCACTGATCGCCTTTAACAGGTTATATATAAACCCAACATGTTTCCTTCTTCCTAATTACAGTTAATTAGGGAACTTCACTAAGGAAGTGACCACTACAGGAGTTAATCACATGAGGCCTTATTTCTCTCAACAATGTCTCCTTCACTCAGTTCTACAGCACCCTCTGTTGTCCACATCCATAAGGTCCAGCTTTACAACCACACTTCTGTGACCCGATCTTTATGTGACGGTCTACAGTGTGTGGTAAGTATTGTGGCAAATCCTATTAGGATGATACAGAGGCTACATGCAGAGGTCTGGGGACCTGCAAGAAGCATCCAGGATTGATCTAGTGGCTGCTCAGGTGACGTCTGGCCCAAAAACCACCATCTTTGAAAAGTGTTTCCACCTCAGAAAGGGGCTTCAACGGGGGATCTATACCCAGCATGCTTCATTCCTCCTATCTACAAATAAGTAGGGAACTCCATCAGGGAGAAGACCATTAGCTAATCACCTGAGGCCTAATACTCTGAGCAATGTTTCCTTCAATACATTCTACAACACCCTATGTTTCCACACCCAAAAGGTCTAGTTTTACAACCACACGTCTTTGACCAGATTTGTATGCAATGGTCTACAGTGTGTGGTAAGTATCTTTGCAACTCCTATTATGAGACTTACTGCTTTATTTTCGCATTTCTTCAAGACTCTCATCCTCATAGTCCCTCAATACTTAGGGCGTGTGTGTAATAGCAGGTTTAGTCTTCACCAGGTGCCAGTGGAGTGAAAAAGTTTCCAGTATTACAAAATGTGGCATTTAAATATATCTGGATAAGAGGAAGATAATGTCAAACCATTTATGGAACTCACTTGACTTATCTGTGGCATCCGGGAAATAGGATGTGTTCCCCATCAGTGGGACCCATACTGGATGTGTGCTGAATTGACACAGCAATAGTCGTCTAGTCAGTACTTTTTGCCATCCCCTGTGTGTGTAAAATGTGGCTAACTCCCGCAGAAAACATACAGAGCCACGCTTATTTTCAAAAATGACATGTCGCAGGGAAACCGCAGCTACTCTTTAGGACGCCTTTCAGTCAACGCTATACTCCTTGCGTACCTACTGTTAATCGTCCTGTACTAACGGCACTATGCAAGTTAGTTACGCGGGCAGCGTCAGTAAACAGTGTGACATGTGAGTAGCTTCCGAAGATCCTTTGTTCTTAAATTAATTGTATTAATTTGGCCTGTTGTCAATTAACTATTTCCCTTGTCAATTCAAATCCTAGCCCAATTGGAACATGTCTCTATAAATTATCCTAACAAAATGTTATTATTCTGAGATGGGCAGAGAGGTAGGGTGGGGAAAATCCATGGATAGTTTTGAAGATGATGAGAAGTTTATACTTTGCTCTTTGATTTACACATAGCCAGTCAATCTGGCAAAAGGCAGAGGAGGTAGAGGTGAAGTGATAAAGGTTGTGAAGTTTGCAGACTACCAAATGAAGGACTTTGTCCAGAGGTGGAAAAGCATAGTTGGAAAGGCCTTAGAGGAGACTGGGACAGTAGGTCAGATATAGAAAGGGCTACATTGGAGATTGACAGGAAGATGAAGGATTTTCCTGATAATGGGGAGGTTGAGTCTGGCTGCAGCGGCAGATTTGGAGATCATGACATCAAGGTTATGAGTGGAAGCAAAGTAAGGAAGGTAGTCAGGATAAAAGAGATGAAGAGGCGGAGAGGAAGTGAAAGGCTTTTTGGCTGGGAAGTAGAGAACCTCTGTCTTTGTGGGGTTGAGTATGAGCAAGTGAGACCCCATCCAATATTTGATGGCGAAGAGACAGTTTTACATTTTTTACAACAGCTTGTTGGTTAAGGAGGGAAAGGAGAAGATCTGAGTGTCATCAGCGAAGAGTTGATAGGAGAAACTGCAATGGAGAACAGGGCACCAAGAGCTGAAGTTTAGCGTAAAGAGAAGTGGACCAAGGACAGACCTTTGTGGAACTCCAACAGTAAAAGGGTGAGTGGGCTGTAAGGCTGTTCCAGGACAGCGGGAATTGTCTAGGGGCAAGGTATAAAGCAAACAAAGCAAGGGCCTTATCTCTGATGCCAAGGAGCGATAATGTAGAGAGAAGGTCAGAACGATCGATAGTACAGTGTGAAGGGAGCAGAAAAGTCGAAAAGAATAAGAATAGATTAATGGTTTGCATGTTGTGTGGAAGAGATGACGTTGCTGACGTTGAGGAGAGCTGTCTCCGTAGAATGCAGAGATCGGAAGCCAGACTGAAGAGGGTCCTGGAGGTTGTGAGTATCGAGGAACTCAGTGAGTCGATTGAATATTACTCGCTCTAGGATTGTGCAATAGTGTGGTAGAAGAGAGACGGGATGAGATTTGGCATGGCAGTTAGGATCAAGACTAGGTTTTTTTTAAGGAGAGGGATAACAGTAGATGATTTATAGGATGAGGGAAAAGTAGCATTATCAAGACAATAGTTGAAGAGAGAAGTAAAATGTGGAGCAACACTGGGAACTAAGTGCTTCAAAATGTGCAGGACAGTTGGGGTACAGGAAGGGTTGGCCATGGAGTAAGGCACGAATCTCATCAGGGTTGGTGGGCGCAAAGGAAGACACAGTAGCGGTAGAGGAGGGTAGGAGTAGTGGAGAAAAGTGAGAAGGGGATAAAATGCAAATAGTGAGTGTACTGTGAATGGTAGAAGGTTTCGAAGCAAAGTAGAGAGCAAGATTGTGTGCAGAAAGAGTGGAGCTGGAGGAGGGTTTAGGAGGTGAGAGAATTGGGTTGAGAGATTTTTGGAGGTGCCAGGGTTGGGAAGATGGTGACAAAATGAGAGGGAGGTCACATTTGGCAGAGTCAAGAGCTGTGGAGTAGTTTTGAAGAGCAGTGAGGTAGGGTTGAAGATCTGAGGGGTTTCTTGACCTTTGCCAAGTGCCAACGTTTTTCCACATTATTGTTTTCAGGATGCGGATGAGAGGTGTAATCCAGGGCCGTGGAGGGGAGGATTTAGGAGTAAATCTGTAAAGAGGGTGGAAAGAGGGTACAAAGAGGATAAGGGATCATAGAGAGCAGTGTTAAAGTTAGTAAAGGCTTCTTCAGTGAATGGAAAGTTGAGTTCAGCATAGGAGGAGAGCTAGTGATATAGGTCAGAGATTTAGTTAGGGAATTTGGACGAGGGAACCTGTGTTTAGTTCTCATCTCAGCTGAGACTGCGGTAAAGATGATAATGATAGTGATTGGAAGGAGGAGGAACGGTGGAAGTATTAGAGACAGAGAGTTGAGAGGAGATGAGAATAAGGTTGATGGAGTTTACATTTGAATGGGTGGGCAGAGAGTGGACAGAAGAGAGTGAGTGGTTAAGGAGAAGAGAGTTCAAGTCAGTGGATAGAGCAGCAAAGACAGAGGGGAGGTTAAAGTCACCAATGAGGTGGTGATCAGGAGAGAGTCCATTAGTTGAAGGAGGTAGTTAATCTATCTATCTGTCTGTCTATCTATCTTCTTGTATTGCGCCACTAACCCAAAGGCCTCAGGGAGCACACAGGAGGAAGAAAAAGACAGACGACAGATAACATAAAAAGTTCAGAGGGAAAAAAGCATGAGACACAAAGGAGGGCCGTATTCATCTAGTAATCCACAATACAAAAGATCAATGTAGGAGTACATACAGTGGGATACAAGACTGAATACTCCAGCAGCATGAAAAAGGAAATAATTATCCTTGACCTATGTCAAACAGGAAGGTTTTTAGTTGTTTCGTAAAGATACTCAGAGAACTGCTGTCAGCAAGGTGTTTAGGCATGGAATTCCATAAGGCCGGAGCCCAGGCATTAAAACCTGTTCCCCTAAATCTTTTCAAGGTAGACAGAGCTTGAACAGAGGTAGTGTCGCTACTGGAAAGTAATGAGTAATGGGATTGTTGAATACCAGGTCTATGGTGAAACATGCAATTAATATAAATGAATTGATTAGGGAGAAATGTTTTGATATTTTTTGCATAACTGAAACGTGGTAAAAAGATCCTATTTGACCTACATGTGTATCAGCAGTACCTGAGGGCTATACGATTTATAATGCAAATAGAGAAACAGGTCAAGGAGGCAGTGTGGCCATTATCGCTCGAGAAGAGTTGAGGTTGTTTAAGGTCAGTTTCAGCTGTAGTGGCTGCGAATCAATCCAGCTGAAGTTAGTTTCACTCCTAATAATTGTCTTAATATAGTGCTTCTCTACAGGCCACCTTCTTTGGTCTCAGAGTTCGCTAATGAGATTAGCTCTCAACTTATTAACTTAAGAACTAGTAATTTATCTACTTTGGTTGCTGGTGATTTAAACTATTGGAGAGGGAATAGGAAAGATAAAGATACCATAGCCTTGGAAAAAACACTAAAAAACCTTGACTTTGTGGTTATCAATAATGAACCCACGACACCCCAAGGCAATCAATTGGATTGGCTTATATCCCACAATTTGCAAACACACATGATTTTAACTGAACCATGCCTATGGAGTGACTATTTTTTGGTCACCCTGGACATTGTCTTACAGACTCCTGTAAAATTACAGAATCCTCACATAAAGGTCACAAGCAGAAATGTTAAAAACCTCAGGATTGAACAAATCCAGCCTTATTTAGATAAAATCGTACAATCCTTTCAAGCCCAGGATAGTTGTGAGACCTTGTTAAACAAGTATCTATTACAAATCCAGGATCTGGTGGATCAGATAGCGCCACTTAAAACTAAGATAACTCGAAAAGACAGTAATAACCAAAAATGGTTTAACTCTGAGTTAGACTATCAAAAAAGAAAAAAGAGCACGTGAAAGAAAGTGGCAACAGGATAAACCCAAAGAAAACAAAGAAAAGTGGAAGCTAGCCAATAAGAAATACAGAGACACTATTAGAATAGCACAGGGCAATTTCTTTAATAGGGAAATAGAAGCTGCAGCAAATTCAACTAGTAAATTATTTGAATTACTGAAAAATATAGAGAAACCAAAGACGCTCACTCCACCTTTTCTTCCATCCAAGGAAGAATGTGATGGGGTACAAGAAGCTTTTGCAGCGAAAATTGAAAAAGCAAGACAAAATCTAATTAATGGCAGGAAGGCTTTTAAACAGGAATCCCCGTCAAGGGACAGTAGGACAGGGGCACGATTAGAGAATTATAATTTTCCCCGTATTACAGTAGAGGTTTTAGAGGAAGTCCTGGGACATATGAAACCCACGCCGTGCGCAGAAAACGTACTACCCGCATATATTATACTTTGCACCTATCCTGACGAGAATTATCAATGCCTCATTCAAGGAGGGGATAGTACCCAAAGAAATAAAAAAAGGTCACAATCACTCCGCTGGTAAAAAAAAGCGGGCTTGGACCCAAAGGATCCAGTGAATCTCCGCCCCATTACAAATTCTAACTTTATTCTCAAAATAATGGATAGGATTGCTACTCTGCAACTACAAGAATATGTAGAACAGAATGTACTACATCAACAACAATCGGGTTTTAGAGCTTCCCATAGCACCGAGACAGCCATGCTGGACCTCCAAAACCACATGCTTTGGGTGATGGATAGATGAAAAACAGGGATCTTGATGCTGTTGGACCTCAGTGCAGCGTTTGATCTTGTTGATCATGAATTGTTAACTGAGGCACTGAGAGACATTGTGGGATGTTCCAATGTAGCCCTTAGGTGGCGAGTATCTTTTCTCACGGACCGCCAAGCGAAAGTGCACTGGGGGAATAATTTTTCTGACCCCATGGCAATTATATTTGAGAGTGAGAGTCTCTCACCTATGTTACGTAACATCTACATGCGCAGTCTGTGGGATATTTTAGTGAAAGCTGGAGTGTTTTTCACAAATTACGCGGATGACACGCAGTTGGTCATTGAATTAAAAGGATCATACATTGAGGATAGTGAGGAAATTGCTTCTGTTTATTGTAAAATAAATGAGTGGATGCAGAGGAACTGGATGTGCCTCAACGACACTAAAACAGAAATCATGTTATTTGGGCATAGTAGTTCTCTTGAGAAACTGGGGACTGAGTATGGGTCTTTTAGGATCAATGAAGCCATAATTCAGGTTTCAAACCAAGTTAAAACCTTGGGAATGATGGTTAACACCTCTTTAAATGCGGAAGCACAGGTTAACTACCTGCTTAAAAACTCAGCTTACTACCACCGACTAATGGAGGCAATTAGCCCTTTTCTGGATGAAGGCAATATTGCCACAATAGGCAGGGCCACCGTGCTGTCAAGATTGGATTATGGCAATGCACTCCTCGTTGGAGCAATGGCTAAAGATTTAGGGAGATGCCAAGTCCTAGAAAATGATGCCGTAAGGATAGTGAAAAAGCTAAGAAGAAGTGAACATATCACCTCAGCTAGACAATCGTTACATTGGCTCAAAGTTGAGGAGAGAATTAAGTTTAAGATGTTGATACTTGTACACAAGTGCCTCTGTGGAAAAGCTCCCAGTTATCTAAAAAAGCGTCTGGAACAGTACATTGCACAGAGAGTGCTCGGATCAGAAGGCAAAGGACTGCTTATAGTGCCTAAATATAGGCTGAAGAGAGGTCTGGGAAGATCTTTTGTAGTGTTAGGGCCACAACTGTGGAACAGTCTTCCACAAGACCTTAGACTGGAAGAAAACCACTTAAAATTTAGGAAAAGTTTGAAAGCCCTGCTGTTCAGGTGATTTATGGTTTCTCAGTCTGGACAACCTTACGATAGAGAGCTAGAATTGGTAGAATCTGTTGGCTACAATGCACCTGTGTTCGTTTAACTGTGTTGTTTTGTGAAAGTGCCCTGATGCCCTCGGGCTGCCAGCGCTATAGAAGCAGACATAACATAACATAACAATCGCAGCTGCGATCAGTGCAAGATTTTCTTTGGACAAATATAGATGTATCTGCCATAAGAGCTGGATATAGTAATGGCAGGAAGATTTGAGATAGTCTGTCGGGTAAAAGACAGTTGAGGGTCAAAAAAGACCCCCAAGGTTTTTACAGATTTTGATATGTGAATAACATGTTGACCAATCAAAAAGTTATCATATTTTGTATCCAGTTTCTATAACCTCTGCTGAGTGCCCAGAACCAGCAACTCGGTTTTGGCATTGTTAAGGGCCAGAGAGTTTAATGCCATCCATTTCTGAATTTCGGCAAAGATGTAATTAATATGCTCTAAGTCTTTTTGATACTCACCAGTGAGTTTGATAACAATCTGTGTGTCAGCATAATTGGAAAAATAAATGCTCATAGCTGACAGAAGAGCGCAGAGAAGACGTGAGTAGATATTAAAGAGCAAAGGCGAAAGACATGAACCCTGTGGCACGCCACATAATAATATAGAAGCCATGGAGTGAGCATTGTCCTTAGTTACTTTCATGTTTCGTGTACCCAAAAACAATTTAAACCATTCTGATGCTTCTGTGGAACATTTACCAATTGAAATCAACCTGTCCGCCAAAGGTTGATGATCAACTAGATCAAACGTGGCGGATATGTCTAAAAGCAGCAGCAAGGCTGTATTTCCTTCATCGATAAGACCCGCGATATATGATTTCAAATCCAACAACGCAGTCTCAGTCCCGTAATTAGGCCGGAAACCGGACTGTTGGGTAGCTAATATATCGTGCTCATCGACAAAGGTTTGATATTGACAATAGGCGATTTTATCAAAAATGTTCAATATGAAAGGAACATTTGTGATAGGACGATAGTTCCCTGCCTCAGCAGGATCTAAGTTTTCCTTCTTAAGCAGGGGTGTGACCCAAGCCTCCTTTACATTCGCAGGGACATATTACTCCTGAAAGGATCGATTTACAAAAGTGGTAATCCATGGGGCAAGGGTTAAAATGTGTTCTTTAAATAGGGTAGCAGGAAAAACATCCCCTTTGCAAGAAGTAGGTTTAAGTTTAGAAACTATATCAATAACTTCTTCTGTAGAGACTTTTTAAAAAGAAAAGGCAGGGGGATTTCTAGCAATATCTATGCTATCTATTGTAGATGACATATGGTCAGAGATAAGTTTGACCTGAGCGTTGATATTATTTTGGTGGGTTAAAGTTTTATTTACAAAACTATTATGAATATTTTGACACCATAAACTATCGGCCTGTGGCAGAGAGGTTGTGGTACAGCCCTTTAATTCCTGAAGAATAATAAAAAGTTCTTTGTAGCTACATTTTGCTTTGAATATCCAAGCATTAAGGTGTGATTCTTTAGTGAGATAGATAAGAGATTTATAGTATCGAACAGCACGCTTATATGGAGTAAGACTTGTCTCAGATGGAACAGTCGTTCCAGTTGGCGGTTTTTTGTAAGAGTTTCAATTATCTCCGCCGGGAAAGGAGCATAAGATGTATTTTTTCCTTTTTTTAATGGAAGTTTTAAGAGGAGCAAGTATTTCGAAGGCTTCATCAACCGCAGATCTTATATTTGCTACAAAAGCATAGGCTCCTCCATAGATGGTAGCAATGGAAGAGCCGTAGCACGAAAAGCATCTTGTGTCATTTTTTGTACATTCCTCGTCATACCATGTATAACCAACTGTTTGTCAATATGAATAGTATGATGGTGATCTGTCTCAAAGCATACTAAATGATGATCTGACCAAATGCATTGATCTCCTTTGATATTAATGATAGGAATGTTTTTTTGATATGTCTAGTGTATTGCCACCTATATGAGTAGGAACCTTAACATGCTGGGTAAAGAATAATGAAGACAAGGATTCAGCTAAATAAATAGAGGTTCCATCCGATGGGTTATTCACCCATAGGTTAATATCTCCTATAATAATAGTAGGAGAATGTGGCTTGCAAGAGTTACCAACAAAAGCCAGTATTTGTTCTTCAAAGAGAGGTGTATGAATAGGAGGTCTATAAAGCAACAATAATTTGAGAGAGGATGTTGGGGCAAGACAGAGTTTAAGAAAGAGTGCCTCACATTGATCCAAAACTGGTTTCCCTGATTCATGTAATTTAAGGGTAGTTCTGAATAATAAAGCCACACCTCCACCCCGTTTTTCTTGTCTATCTGAATGAAAGAATAGATAAACAGGTGGGGTGGCCATTTGAAGAGAGTGAATAGCAGCATCATGAACCCAAGTTTCCGTGAGAGCACATATATCCACTTGTGTTTTACAATGAGATCTGCTACCTCATGGCAATGCTTAACTAGAGAATGTGTATGCAATAGCAAGTACTTGATTGTAGTCCCTTTCAGTATAATTTGACTTGGTATATTTGGGGCCACACTAGAATTCGGTTCTGATGACAAAACCTGTTCACGTTGGCTGGGGCTGGAATCTGTTATCGTATGTGTTAAGGCGAGGGCAGAACAATTAGCACCATAATCATGTGTTACCGACAGTAACCTGTTGCTGCGGTTACGTAAGATGGTTGTAACCAGGTCACAACGGGACGTCATATTTAATCAGTATACAATAAGAAATCAATAAAATGTAAAAATAACGACAGGGATACTGGCAGATACAGATACTCACTGCCACGAACCGCCACAAACCGTCCTAGACGTGCTGGCGCTGACGCACCTGACGTGTCTAGAAATACCGTGCAGGAACTACAATACAGATGGTATTTGTCGTTCTAAATTGCAACGGTGCAGTAAGTATAGTGCAGAGAGAGTCCCCAAGGAAGAAACGTATTAAAAATGACGGCGCTTTTTAAACAAATAATTAAAAAAAGTAAGTCACTAAGACTACCACGCGAAAATCACTAAAAGTGCTCAATACTGCTAATCTGATGAAATAGGATTCTAGCAACAGAGATATTTTCAAATTTCTACAGCTATCTCAATAGAATACAATAAACACGTGGCTAAAATATAAATTCAAACAGTTAGGCTAATATTAAAATGGCTTTACCAGATGGACGTGGGCCCGGTGTTTAAATACACCTCCATAAACCGTCCCAGACACGCCGGCGCTGACGCGCATGACGTGTCTAGAAATACGGTGCAGGAACTACAATACAGATGTTATTTGTTGTTCTAAATTGCTATGGTGCAGTAAGTATAGTGCAGAGAGAGTCCCCAAGGAAGAAAGGTATTAAAATTGACGGTGCTGTTTAAAAAAAGAATTAAACAAAGTAAGTCACTAAGACTAAGACGCGAAAATCACTAAAAGTGCTCAATACTGCTAATCTGATGAAATAGGATTCTAACAACAGAGATATTTTCTAATTTCTACAACTATCTCAATAGAATACAATAAACACATGGCTAAAATATTAATTCAAACAGTTAGGCTGCTAATATTAAAATGGCTTTACCAGATAGACATGGGGCCCTTGTTTAAATACACTGCCACAAACCATCCCAGATGCGCCAGCGTTAAGAAATTGACCTACCGGACCAGGTGGCAGATTAGAGAGAGATAATATGTATTCTGTAGGGGGCAGTGATTGAGCAGATATTGTATTCGAAAGAGGGACAAATAGCGGGAGTTGGAGAGATAGGAAGTCTGGAAGATGAAAACAGTCCTAGACCATTACCCCTGCCAGTGAGGCGGGAGGAGTGGGTGAAGGTGTAGGCAAGCTCATGAAGGGCAGCAAAGCTTGCAGAATCAGAGGGAGAAATCCAGGTTTCGGTAAGGGTAATGAGGTCAAGGGAAGGAGAATGGGAAATGAAGAGCTCCGAGGTAAAAGAGGTTTTATTACAGACTGCGTATTCCAAAGAGCAACAGAAAGAGAGCGAGATGTAGACACATGCCGACGTTGAATCTGAGAAATAGAGAGGTGCTGGGGGTATAAGCGAGAAGAGGAATTGCAATGAAAGATGGGTTTGGAGTAGGTTTTGTAAATGTAGTGTGTAGTGGAGCGAGAAAAGGGGTGGCTTCGAGGAGAAGAGCTGATAGGGATCCGCATAGAGTTGAGATGGTTCTCAGCAGAGTAGAGAGCAAAGCAGAAAGGGTAGAAAGAGAAGCATGTGAATTGAATAGTGAGGGCAAGGCAGGAAAGAAGCAATAATTGATACTTGCAGACCAGTACAGACGGAGCAAAGCAAAGGCTCCTTGGCAAGAGGCTAGGGGAAGACAGCTGGGAGATTGCCCTTTACTTCAACGTCCTTAACTGAAGATGTTCATATGGAGCGTCCAAACGATGTGACAGGGCAAAGTCACCTTAAGAGGATTGCCGCTTTCGGCTCATGGACCCGATCATGTGATCTACCACAACAGAATGGAGGCAGGTCTGTGGGAAACTGTGGGCAGTGCTGGATGGAAGTAGGAGTTGCTGCTGGGCTCTCCGGTGGGCAAAGTTACCTTAAGAAGTCTGTCGCTTTTAGCCCTGGGACCCCAATCACATGATCGGAGACCAGTGCCCCCAATTGGTGGTTAGAATGGAGGCAGGTCCATGGGAAAGCTGGGAGCCATGCAGGCTGGGACTGGAGCATGACTAGTTGGCAGAGGTGGTTTCAGCGGTCACCGGAGAAGCCCCTAGTTCAATCCTGGATGCTTCTTGCAGGTCCCCTTACCTCTGCAGGCAGCCTCAGCCAGAAGGAATGAGGGATTCCGGTGGGTGTGTAATGAGCTCTGTGTTGCTCTCAGCCCAGTTGCAGGCCCTTTTTGAGGCTGAAAGACCTTTCAAAGATGGCGGTTTGGGGGTCAGAGCTCACCTGAGGAGTCCCTTGAACAATCCTGGATGCTTCCTGCAGGTCCACAGACCTCTGCATGCAGACTCTGTCTCAGCCTAATATGAGTTGCAAAGATACTTACCACACACTGTAGAGCGTTACTTAAAAATCGGGTCACAGAAGTGTGGTTGTAAAGCTAGACCTTATGGGTGTGGACAACATAGGGTGTTATACAACTGAGTGAAGGAGACACCGTTGAGAGCAATAAAACCTCATGTGATTAACTCCTGTAGTGGTCTCTTCCCTGATGAAGTTCCCCAATTAACTGTAGATGGGAAGAACAAACATGTTGGGTTTATACATTAAATGTTGAAGGTGATAGGTGCAAAGTAGTAGTATATATGACCAAGATATTTCTGATGATTCTATAAAGAGGAAAGGTGATAATACCGTGTTAGTTTTTTGTAAGGTTCAAATTAGTGAATATTTTGTATTCTATGGGAGAAAATGAATTTGATATGTATGGGGATTGTTGGAATAAAAAGAATCTATATTGTGAGAGTTTTTATGTATCGTGATGTATTTTATGGGTGTATCTTCAAAAGATCAACTTATGATGCCCAGATGTGTAATGGGTTTGCAATATTTAAATATTAATGCATTTTTATTGTAAAATAAATAATAATAATGAGGTTTTAGAACCATTCTGTACCATTAGGAGTATTCATTGCTTGTGTTAAGAACAGGTCCTTGTGAACATATTGTTTAGACCTATGGGTGGCCTGATCCTCTATTAACCCTAGGGTCTCGCCATTACTATTTGAAAATGTGGCCCACTTTGTTTTTGGTGTCCCAGTCCGACCCTGATCTGGTTTATTACTCATTTATTTTTTGAAGGGGCAGCAGACACCCAACCACCACAGGACGGCTCCTTCCACTGTCCTGCCTCTGTATGGTGCAGCATCCCATTTCTCTTGCTGTGGAGAAACAGTAAGACTTTCCATACATCAGTCATGGCCGCCCTAATGCATCAACGCTGAGGAGCGGTATGTTCGGACACTGGTGTCGTCACATCATTAATGTAATGTGATGTGGTGTGCCTTTTGCGAATTCCCCCGGTGCAGGCTTGCCACTGAAATAAGCCATTTGCAATGCAGTACAGGACAAATGTGAATTCATGTGGTCGTAAAAAAATAGAAATTATGGTTGAATAAGTATCCGCATCCTCCCCGTGGCTGGAGAATCTAAATCCATATGCAACTGACCAAGAGTTTGTGTTAACCTTAAGCATGAAAAGCATTACACGTGCGTGCTTCAAGTCAGAGACACAACATAAATTGTTAAACTACAAGTTCTAATTTTTACGTTACTTTATTATTGAATATTATAGGAAATAACATGCATACATTGAGAAAAAAGAAACAAATGTAGAACTGTACATTTTGCGTCTATTATAGACAGTGCTGTTCCTTTATAAAATCTTGACCACATAGGAAATATGATCCAGTGGAATCAGTGAAATCAGTCTTTCCGGCTTTCCACCGCTTCATTATTGGTTGTGTTCTGGAATATAAACGAGATATGTTCTTTGCTTTCTTCGAGGTAGGGATCTGAAAAATCCAGAAAATCTCCACAAAAGTGTTTCCACTGCATTAAATCAGACATTGACAAATGTTTTTGAGAGCCGACCTTTTCCAGCTTTGGACCAAGCTGACAGCTTCTCTGCAGAAGTGGCTTTTCCAACGAAAGTGCTGAAGGTAAATAAAAAGAACATGTTGCAATGAATACGGGTGTAGAGAGCAAGTATGGTGGCTTTGAAGAAGATTCAGACATTAATGGAAATACAGTAAGGCTCATTAAGCAGTGCCCTGTGTAAGTGACGTTTCTGAAAAGAAAACAAAAAGGTTACATACACATCCAGGCTAATTCTGAGGTAATGAGATTTTGTTACATGTGATACGCCCCTTTCGGGTTTCTTCATATTGGCTTGATGCATTGAATTTTATTTTTTTAACCGGTTTGTTGTGGGCCTACACAACACATGACACAGATGGAAATTTGTAACCCTACTTTATTCACAAGAAAACTGGAAGTACCTCTCAGAGAATCATCTAAGCTAACAGTGTCAGGATGGGTCAAATAATCAAAGGCCAGGGTTCCCACTAAGCCAAGTCTAAACTTCTGCAGAGAAGGAAAGTGTTGGCTATCTCCTCGATAACTCCTTTAGTTTAGGGCTCTTTAGTTTGCTCCCAAGCAAAAGGGAAGGGGGTTGGGAAAACACCTATGGAACCTAGGGGCTCTGGCTTTCCAACTATGCAAGGTGTTTCCTTCTGGGATTGATCAGAGTTAAAAGGGAGGTAGGCGTGGTCCAACGATAACATGACAGTGATCTGATTCTCTAATCCAGGTTCTCTAATCTCTGCACAGACTCAATGGTGTAAGGCCCAGCCATGTCTTTCTTTCTGTTACAGTCACAAAGATATAGTGCATAGCCGCTTCTCGGATCAAATTCACAGTCACAGATATGTACCAGCACGCATTGCTTTGCTCAGGTTACTGACAGAGGGGTTGTGATAAAGTTGCATTTTAGAAGGCATCTGGGCAGGGGATTCGTGGACTCTGAGGGCTTGGGACACCTGCAGACACTGTGAAGAGGTGGTAAAAGGCTGATCTTCCAGTCTCGCTCTCCTCTCCCCAACCTTCTATGCCAGGCAACCTCACAGGGTGAGAGATTCAGGGACACCAACCCAAGTATGGAAGCTTTGCTGGAAGCAAACAGCTCATTATCCAGCTTCATTCATTTAGCGCTGAACCACACTCGGATACAGCAACCGTGGGAGCTCTGCTTGCCACTACACAGCTGCAGACATGCAATAATAGAGTCTACGGGGTTTAGGGGCTATGTTGCCAACTGTGTTCCAACTACCACTACTGCAGAGGCAGTTCATGCACATAGTAATCGGTATGACAGGGTGACACCGGGGCACAGCCAGCATTTTTATACTGATCTTGCTTGGCAACATTATTCACCTGTAAACTCAAAGACCATCCCCTAAAGCTAGAGGCAGGATGCAGAGTTGCACCCTGCATAGTACTTTTGCGCATGGCGGACATAGGCTTTAAGCTTTTGTTCCGAATAAGGGGCAGCAAAAAAGTAGACACCACACTTAAACAAGGGGAAGGGGCACATGGAAGGAAGGTGGGGGGGAAAGAGTCCTGACTACTCTAATTCACCACAGGGGATAACACAAAAAAAACAATTGATCTCTCACATTAGACAATCGAGGTAGTGCACACCCCCATAAAAAGGGATACTTAAGAGCAGGAAGTGGCACACTTGGGTTGGCAGTCCAGGAAGAAGCTAAAATTGGTTAGAGAGGAAAACAGCACGGCCTGCTGAGGACTACTACACAGGTGCCGGAGGCAACTCATATCCCAGTAGGAAAATGATCAATAAGCCAGCACCAGAAAGGAGAAGCGGAAGACTGCTGAGGGTCAATCTCAGGAGGACGACCCAGACTGGTGTGACACAAAAGCTTCAGACTGACTAGAAGTTTGGCAAAGGGAAATAAATACTTGATGGCAACAGTGAAGGTAGTTTGCTAGCAGGGGGGACACAATTCCTGCTGGCAAGGTATCCCTTAAGGCAAGGAGGGTTAAGAGGTTCTTTCTGGCAGGCATCTGTGATACCAAGAAGCCTGTGCAATAAACCTGTGACACATTTCGGAACCAAGCAGTAACCACAAGGAAGAAAGAAACATTATGGGCACTACATCCCAGCGACTGTGATTTCAACAAAGAAGCGAGCAATGAACTATATCCCAGGGACTGGATTGCAGCAAGGGGGTGAGCAAGGTGTTATTTTGCCTGGGGACAGTGGGAGTTAATATGGGTATCCTAGAAAAGGAGGCTAGGTCATTGCAGAACAATAATACCCTTATATAGTTCTCTCACACGCAGACACTTTGCAATGCAGTTTTCTGTAATGGCTGCACTCTGAGTGGGACAGGTATGCCCAGACTTGGGTCCTGTGCCTGCTGGGCCTAGAGACCCAAGCTACACCTCGCTGATGAGGCCAAAACATGTCTGGGTTACTTGTGGTCTCGTGCAGAAGGGATGTGACCAAGCAGCTCAGGTTGCACTGTCCCTTTGAGGGTGGGACCAAGCCTAATTTGCATATGGTCTATCCCCTTTATGTAATGGCTTGTTAGGCAAGGAACGGTTGCATGGAGAGTTGCCCACAGCAATTGGCAAAAGCTTAAGATTAATTCTAAACCTTCCAGCCATCGCTTCTTACATGTAAAAGTATCAAACGGTCCTGTAGAACTGAACCAACATGGAGCTCGCCCCACCCAAAGAAGTTGCAACTTTTATAGCGGAAAACCACAAATTAACAGAACTATGCATAAAAAAGATTACAACATGAACCTGTACTCTCCATTGCTAACACCTATATACAATTCTAATGATCCCTATAGTCCATTACCCTATTGGTCACACATTATCTGAACACATTCCCCTAAACACATGACCTACTATATCGTCATCATGATCAAAGTGTAAATAGCGAGGCCAACTCTGCTTTGATAATACAATGGTCCTCTTCATTATACCAGACACTGTGGCACGCACAAACAGCTCTCTGACCTTGTAAATACTTTTATTGGCATCACCTCTGGTCCTTCTGTCCCAAGGAACAAGTTACTTACCTGTAACTGTTGTTCTCCAGCATGGGTCTGGCATGGATTCACATGCTCATGAATATTCCCCGTCGTCAGGCTGGGAATACTCGGTAAAGAAAAAATCAGTATCAGTTTTGTTTCTGATCTGTCTTTATTAGTAGTAACCAATCACTGGTCTCTGGGTCATACTGTCCCCAGCCAATGACTGCCCTCTCCCTAAGCCCCGCCCCTGGCAGCCATCCTCAGATTTGGTAGCACGTAAAGTGGCAGTATGACTAAGTGAAGAGCCTCAGAGGGGAAGGAGGGAGGGTTCGCATGTTAATCCATGCCAGACCCATTCTGGAGAACAACAGTTACAGGTAAGTAACTTGTTCCTTCTCCAGCATGGGGTCTGGCATGGATTCACATGTTCATGAATATAAGAATACATAGCAGTACACACACATGCACAACCACGGGAGGTGGCAAGGCTCAACATTAAGCATCTGTTACCTCCTCACCAGGCTCACCTTAAGCGAACAGATTGCGCAGCACTGCCTGGCCGACTCTGGACTCCTCCCTGGAATCCCTGTCGACGCAGTAGAATCACGTGAAGGTGTGCGTCGACCTCCACGTAGCAGCCCTGCAGATGTCCAGCAGGGGCACACCAGACAAGAACGCCGTGGTAGCAGCGATTGCTCTGTTCGAATGGGCTCTCGGACGGCCAGGCAACGGTCGGTTTGCCAACCGATGACAGTGAATGATGCAGCCTGAGAGCCATCTGGAAATGGAAGCCTTCGAGAGAGCCTTCCCTTGGTTCACAGGTCCAAAGTTCACAAACAGCTGTGATGTCTTCCGAAAACTCTTCGTCCGGTCCACGTAGAACTTCAGCGCTCTAGCTACATCCAGCGAGTGCAAAGTCCTCTCAGCCGGCGACAAAGGCGACGGGAAAAAGACTGGTAACACCAAGGGCTCTTTGAGATGGAAGTCCGACGGCACCTTGGGCATGAAGGAGGGGTGCGTCCTCAGCACTACCCTCGTCTTGTGGAAAGTCAAGTATGGAGGCTTGCAGGATAGAGCCCGAATCTCTCCCACGCGTCATGCAGAGGTGATGGCCACAAGGAACGCTGTCTTCCACGACAGGAACTTCAACAGAGCCGAATGCAAGGGCTCGAATGGCGGGCCCATGAGCCTGGTCAGCACCACGTTGAGCTCCCACGCCAGAGCTGGAGCCTTCACCGGCGGGAACGATCAACACAGTCCTTTCATAAATTCCTTCACCAGGCGATGAGACCACAGGGACGACCGTCCTGCAGTTCTGGTGTATCGGGAAATCGCTGCCAGATGTATCTTGATGGAAGCATGAGCTAGTCCAGCTTTGGCCAGCGACAGTAAGTATGGCAGTACTTGAGGGGCTGTAATCCTTAGAGGGTTAATCTTCTGTGCACAGCACCAGACAGAGAACCTCTTCCACTTGTGTCCATAGCACTTGAGAGTTGAGGATGCCCTGGCCTTTGCAAGAACCTCTCTGCAGTCAGTCGGCATATCGTACCCTCCAAACTCTAGTGCTGCAGGAGCCAGGCCTGCAAGTTCAGCGACTCCGGGTCGTGATGAAGAATGGCGCCTCCTTCTCTGGAGAGAAGATCTGCGTCCGTCGACAGTTTGACTGGTGGGGACGCTGACAAGTCCAGAAGGTCAGGGAACCATATCTGTCTCGGCCACCTCAGTGCGACTAGGATCATCCTGCACCGGGACCTCTTGAGTTGGTTGATGAGCCTGAGCGGCAACAGAGGGAACGCATACAGGAACAGGCCGTACCAGGGGAACGAGAAAGCATAGCCCATGCTCCTCGGCTGGGGGAACCTGCTGGCAAACCTCTGGCACTTGGAGTTCGTCGCCGTCGCAAACTGGATGATTTGGAGTTTGCCCCATCGCCGGAAGAGTTGATCCACTTGATCCTGGCGTAGTTCCCACTCGTGGCACGAGCGCAGCTCCCTGATGAGTGAGTCAGCGATGGTGTTTTTTTATCCCTGCTATATGAAAAGGTACCAGAAACATCCCCTGGGCAACGGCCCAGTGACACAGATCCTGGGCTTCCTTGGACAGGGCTGGGTATCTGGTTCCTCCCTGCTTCCGGATGTAGAACATCGTGGTAGTGTTGTCGGTGAAGATCCTAACCACCTTGCCCTTGAGGGACGGGAGGAATGACTTGAGGGCCAGAACATTGCTTGGCGGAATACTTCGTTGATCGAGATCTTGTCCTCGAAGCTGCCCGTCGCTTGCATCCAAAGGGTGTCGAGGAACTCCGGGAGGGGGCGCATCCGAAGCCTGCACAGGCGCACCAGATAGATGCAAGGGACTTGATGGACCTCACTCTGGCCACGTCCGTGGCCAGCAGACGCTGTACCTTGCCCAGGATGGCCTGCGTTCTTTCCTCCGACGGCGTGGCCAATCACGTTACTGTATCGAGCTTGGCTCCCAGAAACAGCGCGACCTGCGACGGAACCAGGTGGGATTTGGGGAAGTTGATGGAGAATCCCTGGTCTGTGAGCAGCCGGACGGTCTTCGCTGTGTGTTCGACGGCAAGTTCCCTTTTCCCTGCTCGTCCAGGTAGGGGTAGACGTGGATCCCCTGCAGGCGCAGCCGCGCCGCCACTGGTGCTAGGCACTTGGTGAACACCCTGGGCGCCAACTTCAATCCGAACGGGAGGGCCTTGAACTGGTAGTGCCGTCTTTGGACTACGAACCTGAGAAACTTTCGGTGTCCTTTTAGGATGGGGATGTGAAAGTACGCATCCTCCAAATCCAACGACGATAGGAAGTCGCCTTCCTCCAGCTGGCCCAGCATGTGCTGGAGGGTGACCATCCGGAACTTCTGTGCCTTGATGTATTTGTTTAGCCGACGCAAGTCCAGGATGGGACGCCAACCTCCTGTCTTCTTCCTGACGAGGAAGTATCTTGAGTATACTCCGGAGCCCCGGAGCCTCTTTGGGGCGAGCTCGATGGCTCCTTTCTTTTTTTTTTTTTAATAACACATTTTATTGGTGTTTTTAGGAAAAAACAAGGTTAAACAAATAAACAACGTAAACAATCAATACATGCGCATTGCCGGAGAGGGTTACTGGCTGTTTCAGATGTTGTACACATATGTTTGCAAAGGAAAAAAGGGGGGGGGGACAGCTTTAGTTGAGCCCGCAGGCAGCGTCCAGTTGTTTTATAATCCTCATTGGGCATCTTCCCATTTCCTCCACACTTTCAGGGCTTTTGCCGGGCATCCTCTGGCCGCGTATACTCTGTATTCCGTTGCGACACAGATATCCACATCCGTTCTCCATTGTTCATAGCTCGGTATTTGGTCCGAGCCCCATTTTTGAGCAATGTTCCTTTTCAAAAGTGCGGTGGTGGTGAACAAGAGCAGTTTTTCATATCTAGATAGGTCAATTTCATCATCTATCCCCAATAGTAGTAGCTTAGGGTTTCTGGGAACTGTTTTCCCCATAACTCTAGAGAGTTCCGCACAGCATGCCTCCCAAAGTGGTTGTATATGTGTGCAATCCCATATGATGTGGAAAAAGGTACCCTCTTCCGTTTTGCATCGCAGGCAGTTCGGATCATCTATTCTTCCCCATCTGTGTAGGGCCACCCTGGGATAGTATACTCTGTGTAATATCTTTAATTGAACCAATCTAAGCCTTGATGAAATCGCTATCTCCCTAGGGAACATCAATGTCATGACCCATTCCTCCGGCAGTATGGCCCCCACGTCCGATTCCCACTTGGTCCGCAGTGACAGTAGATCTGGTGTGCCAAAGGAACTTATGGCACTATATAGAACCGATGTCACTCTCCGGGTAATTGGTTCCGGGAGTAGATTTCTCTCAATGGGGGTGAAGTCCGGTAGGGGGCTCACTTCGGGGAGGATGTTTCGTAGTGCGTGTTGTAGTTGAGCATAGTGGTAATGTTCGGTTTGGGGAAGTCCAAGTCGGAGAGCCAGCTCTGCAAAAGGGACCATGGTGTTATCTTTCACAACGTCTCCCAAGATGGGCGGACCTTGCCGGGACCAGTTCGGCCACCTGGGGAGCGTGTATACACCTGGAAGGTTCTTGTTGTTCCACAGAGGTTGGGCCTGCGATAGTTTGTCGCCCCATCCCACGAACTTGTGTGCGTCTGTCCAGATTTGTGTTAGCTGTGCGCGCATGTTGGGAGTAGCCGCGCGGTCTCTTTTCTTATAAAGGTACAGCATGATGGGTTTTCCAGGAGTGTCCGACTCTAGAGATTTGTTGTGTGGTGCATCGGTGTCGCCGTGTAGTTGGTCATTCACTTTCATCAATTGACTGGCCCAATAGTATGTTTGCATTCGGGGTAGTCCTATTCCGCCCTCCCATATGGATCTTTGGAGTGTAGCTAGGGCTATGCGTGGATGACCGTTATTCCACAGCAGTCTGCGGAGTGTCTGGTCTATTTTCCTAAATATGTTTGAAGGGATGTGTAATGGGGCATTTTGTAATATGTAGAGTAGGCGGGGTAGGGTCATCATTTTGAAGAGTGCAGCTCTACCCAGTAGTGTCAGCGGGAGGGATGACCAGTGACGGGCATCCTCTGCAAATCTTGTCATGACTGGGTACAGGTTTCTGGGCACATAATCAGTCAGCTTATTTGTTATTAGAATACCTAGGTATTTGAATTGTTCCCTTTCTACCCGGTAGGGACATTGGGGCGGGATCGAGTCTCCCTCTTGTTTAAGTGGGAATAAGGTGGATTTGTCCCAGTTTACTTTCAGGCCACTGAAGGAGCCGTATTTCTGCAGTAAATCAGTCACTATGGGGCAGGATCTGACCGGGTCTTGTAAGTAAACCAATAAGTCGTCCGCGTATAGGGACACCTTATCTTCCCAGGCTTCAGACCATCTAAATCCCTTCCATGTTTCGTTTGTTCTTAACAGTATAGCGAGTGGTTCAATCGCTATTGCGAATATCATGGCCGACAGTGGGCATCCTTGTCTGGTTCCTGTGCCGATTTCAAAGGGGCCTGACACGTGACCATTCACTTTCGTGACTGCTAGCGGGGATTTGTACAATAATTTAACCCAGCTCATAAACTGGGGCCCGAATCCCATCCTTTGCATTATCTCCCAGATCGCATCCCACCTGATAGAGTCAAAGGCCTTCTCGAAGTCTACGGCCAACAGGGCCAACGGGTCTCGGATGGTGGTCGCATTCTCCATCGCCATGAATAATCGATGTATATTCATCCGCGTGGATCTCTGCGGCATAAAACCACACTGATCCGGGTGGATCAAGGAGGGTATAACTTGCTGCAATCTATTGGCTAAGGTTTTCGCTAAAATTTTGGTTTCTGTATTGATAAGGGAAATGGGCCTATACGAACTGCAGCACTCTGGGGGTTTGTCCGCTTTGGGTATGACCACTATGGTGGCCTGTCTCAGGTCTTGTGGGAGGGACCCTTTGTTTCGGGAGGTTTCATACATTTTCAGCAAGTGTGGTGTAATTACGCTCGTGCCTATTTTCTTCCATACCTCGACCGGAAGGCCGTTGGGTCCCGGGGCTTTCCCGGGTTGAAGGTCGGCTATGGCTGCAGACAATTCATTCTCCGATATGTCGGTTTCTAGCAGGGCTCTTTGTTCAGGTGTCAGGGAGGGAAGGGTGATTCCCGAGATGGGTGTAGTGTCAATGGGGGAGATTGGCGGTCCATAGAGTTCCTTGTAGTAGCTTGCGAACTCTTCCGCTATGTCACGGTCCGCTGTCACTAGTGTATTCCCCTGTGTTCTGATCGCTCTAACATGTCGGAGCCCCTCGTCACGCCTCTCCAGCCACGCCAACATTTTGCCTGCCTTATCCCCGGTTTCGTACACTCTGGTCCGCATCGCTGCGTGTGCCTGTTTGGCATTGTCCAGGGCGACGTTTTGAAACTGTTTTTGTGCTAGCTGTAATTCGCGATGGGATTCTGGGAGGTCTTGGGATAGATGAGCTACCTCTGCCTCTTGTACTCGCTTTTCGGCCGCCCGGATCGCCGCGGCGTGTTTTTTCCTATGGGCTGCGATCTGGGATATGAGTTCCCCTCTCAGTACGGGTTTGTATGCCTCCCACAATGTTACAGGGCTATCCACTGAGGTTGTGTTCAGTTCAAAGTATGATTCTGTTCCTTTTTTGATATGTTCGACTAGGTCGGGGAAGCCCAGATAATAATTGTTTAGCCTCCACGTGGGTGGGGGAATCGGCCTGTGTGTATTGAGCACCATTACGAGCGGGGAGTGGTCCGATATACCTCTGGGTAGGAGGTGTGCATCGGTTGCTAGATGTAATTCGGAGATCGGGAGAAAAAAGTAATCAAGTCTAGATAATGAGGCGTGTGCTCCGGAGAGGAAAGAGTATTCTCTCGTGCCAGGATGCAAATGTCTCCACACATCTTTCAGGCCTATTGCGTCGGCGAACGTGGCTAGTTTGGTATGCGTAGCTGGATTTCTCGAGCGGATGTGTGTTCGGTCAAGTTCTGGGTGCATGACCTCGTTGAAATCTCCCCCCACCACCATCAAGCTCGAGGAGTCCGCCGCCAACATTGGCGTTATATCTTCAAGTAGTGCAGTGAGTAAGGTAGGTGGTGCATATACGGCTAGCATGGATATAGGCCGCTCCCAAAGAGTCGCGGTTATGTGAACGAATCTACCTCCTGGGTCCTGTGTGACGGATGAGAGGGTCAGTGGAAGTCGTTTGTGCACGAGGATCAGCACCCCCCTAGCTCCCATGGAGAAACCTGAGTGTATCGCGATGCGGTAATTAGTTCGCTTGAAGAGGTTGCAGTTTGTGCCCGCCAGGTGCGTTTCGGTTAGGAAGGCTACATCGGGCGTATAACGGTTCAAATATTGGAGTACAAGGCGTCTCTTGATACTGCTGCCTAGCCCATTCACATTCCAGGTCATTATCTTAATAGACCTGTTCTTGCTTTCAGCGGTGTGGTCAGTCATGGTGGTCGGGAATCGGACATGCCGGGTAATGTTGTGTGTATCTCCGGGCATTGCCCCTTATCCGCCCCCCTGGAACCCGACCCCAGCCTATTGCGCGCATTGATCTTAGAGCAGCAAACCAAACAAATAAACTCTGTCCTAAACACAAACTCCCTCGTACCCTCCCCATACTCCACCCCAACTGGAAGTACCTGTCGCCCCAACATTAGGCCGAGCCTGACAAGGGTCTGCTCGGACCGAACAAACAATCAATACATTCGATATAACTTCTTTGCGATTCTGTCGCCGTTGCTCGGCGCTGGTCCTATTACCTTTGTTGAGGGGGGGGGCCCCCGCTCGAGCCGCCATTTCTTCAATGTGGGGGGGGGGAAAAGCTCTGACAGTGCATTGCTATCAGCATGTGTCCGCACACTTCAGTCGGCTTCTCTTGGTGGTAGTCCATCCTGGCCTTGTAGTGGTTGTGCATTCGGGGATCTGTCCGGGCGCGGTCTATTTCGTTCACGTTCCCTTCTATTTGTGGGGCCCCAATCTCCCTCCAGGTTATTTTCTGCCCAATTCCATGCATCCTTTGGGTCATTAAAGTGCACGGTTGTGCCATTATGGTAAATTTTCAGCTGTGCCGGGAACAGGAGACCATATTTGATGTTTTGGGTCTGTAGCTTCTTCTTAAGCTGGTCAAATGATTGGCGTGCTCTTTGTACTTCCCGTGTGAAATCCGGGAAGAAAGCGATTTTCGCGCCGTTGTAGGTCGTGGCTCCCTTGGATCTGGCCATTTGCAGTATCGCGTCGCGATCTCTGTAATTTAGGATTTTGGCAATCACAGTGCGGGGTGGGGCCCCAGGCGTTGGTCTGCCTGTTGGGACTCGATGTGCACGTTCAATGGAGAAAAGTTTCGAAAAATTCTTTGGGGCGTATAGGTCCATGAGTAGTTGTTCAAGGAATAGTTCCATGGAGGGGCCTTCACTTTTCTCAGGTAATCCCAGGATTCGTATATTGTTCCGTCTAGAGCGCCCCTCTCCTTCCTCCACCCGTTCCTCTAGAGTCTTAACACGTTGCAGTACTCTGGTCATCTGTTGATGGATGTTTCGGAGGCCATCTTCCGTGTTGGATATGCGGGTTTCCGCCTCTCCCGTGCGGGACGTGAGTTTCTGCAAGTCATGGCGTAGGAGGGACACTTCTGTGCTGATGCCGTCCATTTTAATCTCCATAGCGGTTCTGGAGTTGGCTATGGCGTTCATAATGTCTTTGAGAGAGGGTTCGGGTTCCTCATCTTCAGTAATTGCCGATCTTTCCTGTGTCGGCTCCGTGGCCAGTGTGGGCACCGCGTATTGTTCCATTTTGCTTTGCGTCGTGCCTCTCCTGCTCTTGTCCTTGCCCATGACCGTTGCAGTCACAACTTCGATGAGGATCCGCCTTGATGATTCTAGTAGCGTTGTGCGTGGGCCGGGGCACGGATTTAACTCTCGATCTAATCACAAGCGATTTTCTGGGAGCGGGCAAGCGGGAAAGCTGCTCGCAACCACTGCCTCCCGCCCACCCTGCTCCTCACCGTTTCGCGTGCCCAATCACGTGCCTCTCCGTCGCTGTCTGTCGCCCCTTGTTCTGAGTTGGCGGGCGCTCAACGCGGAGCGGAGCGGAGCGCGTACGGTTGGTCACTGCCTTCCCATCAACCGTTCGCTCCTCCTGTATGGCGCTGTTCTTCGTGCCGGATGTCAGTGGCGCACTATCCCAAGTCACTGTCGGCCATCTTGGATCGAGTTCGGCGGGTGCCACGCTCTATCACCTTCCACCGCAGTTATCTTCGCCTCCGGCCTCCGTTTTGTTACGGGAGCAACTGCAATGTGTCGTGTCGTCTGTCGGCCAACTTTTCGTAATTTTGCAGGAGTGTCGCAAGTCAAATTCCCCCAGGATTTGGCAGGATGTGTTGGCGGCACCGGGAGCTCAGCGAGCACGCGTCTACATCGGTCGCTCGTTGGCCACGCCCCCTCGATGGCTCCTTTCTTGAGCATCCCCCTTACCTTTAACAGCAGTTGAGGGACGTGGTTTTCCTTCCTGGCCACTGGAGGAATTCGGGGGCACTTTTTTAGGAATTCCAGAGTGTGCCCGTGGGCCAGGGCATCCAGCACCCAATGGGTCGGTGGAGATGGATTCCCACACGCTGACGAACTTCGCCAGCCGGGGTTCTTCGGTGGGGGCCCGACGTAATGGCCAGTTCAGTCTTGCTTGGAAGCAGCCTATCCTTCTTGACCTCCCTGGCGACGACGGCGAGATCCACCTGACTTGCCTCGTCCCGTATAGGCTTCTTGCGACGAGGAACGGGCCGCCCGACGGTAGGTCGAGGAGCCTCCGCCGAATCCTTTGGAGGCACCTTGCTTGCCTCCGGAGTTCCGAAATGGCGGCCGCCGTTGCTGCAGAACTCCCAAGGCCCAAGCCGTCTCTGTGTCTGTCTTGATGGCCTGCAGCGACTCATCCACTGTCTTTCAAAACAGATTGTTCCCGTCGAAGGGCATGTCCAAAACCTTGGCTTGCACAACCTGGCGGACATCCGTCGCCTTGAGCCACCCCCACCGTCGAAGGCAAATGCTGTTGCCCAACTGGCGATAACCGGTGTCTGCAATGTCCGTAGCCACCGTTATGGCGTGGTCCGACGCCACCTCACCCTCCTGTAGGATCGCCAGGGCCTCTGCCCTCTTGTCGTCCAGGAGGAAGTCCAACAGGGGGGCGATCTTGTACCACATTCCCTGTCGTAGCGGGCCACAATCGCTAGGGCGTTGGCCGGCTTAATCGTCGTTGTCTAGCTTCTTTCCCTCGCCGTCCGGTGGGGAAGTAGAAGATGAAGCCGATGCCCCCCCTGCTTTCTTCTTGGGCGCTGCTGAGACGACCGAATCCAGGGTCGGCTGTGCCCTAAGGCACAACGGGGTGGCGTCGAGGACCCGGTACTTCTTCTCATACCGGTCCCTCTTGACAGGTGCCGTGGACGGGTTCTTGAGGAGGGCAAGTCCCTCGTCCCAGATGTCATCCAGCAACGGCACCGCGAGGACTGTCTTCTTCTTGGCCTCGTGCCATTGGTAGAGGAAGCCTTCCTTCTTCTCTTCAGGGCAGAGCTGAAAAAGCTTGGATGCCCTGGCAATCATGGCGTGGAAGGAGCCAATCTCGTCGGGCGGGGACGCCCGAGGAATCGGAGACGGCAGGTCAGTCCCGTCGTCACTGCCGTCATCATCCGTCCCCGCCGTGGCCGTGTCCGTTCCCGTGTCGTCCCTCGGGCCCGGGGAAGGCGACAAAGGCTGAGAAGGCCGTGAGGGCACTGGATGAATTCTCCTCCTCTTGTTTGGAGGGCTTCCCGACGGACCCGGTTCAGCCGGGTCGTCCGTCGGGGGTAGGGGCAGTCTTGTCCTTATCTCCGTGCATAAGGCTTGGATTGCCGTCAAAATGGCCGCCGAGTTGTCCTGCGGCTCGGGCTGCGACAGGCATGTCTGGCACGACGGGTGTGTCGGGCACGACGGTTGCTCCTCATCCACGGGAACCTCGTCATTGCCACCCTCGCCCTCGTCGTCCCCCTCGTTGGGATTCCTCCCGTGGGACCGAGCCTCTTCCAAATTCTCAGTCAGTCCCTCCTCGGAGGTTGTGTCCGTGTCCGTAACAGCCACCGCCCCGCCTCCCTTTTTCCACCGGGGTCTTCACGGGGGTCTTCTCGATGGGCTTAAAAGAGGATTCCCTCCGCTGAGGCAGGGAAACTCTGGGCCCTGAGGTCGCCTCCACAGGCTTCACCAGGGCTGCAGCGACTCCCTCGATAGAGGCCTTAGCCTGGTGAATCAAGGCCTTCACCACCTTGGGCGCGCTTGAGGCCTTCACCTTAGGGGGAGGGTCACCGTCTCGCTCCCCTTCGGCCGGTTCCTTCGAGATCGACCGGGGCCTCTCCAGAAGCTTAGCCGGGTTCTCCGATTTTCTCTTCCCCGAGCCAAAGCGTTGGCTCGTGGTTGATGGTGTCGGTGAAGGTGCGCCCTGCCTGGCAGCCGAGGAGCCTGACCGTTCGGCGCTCCCGGTGCCCGCGGTGCTTTGCCTTCTGTTGGCCCCCGTCGCCGCGGCGCCCTCACATGACTTAGAAGACCGCTCGGACTTCTTCTTCTTCTCACCTGCTGGGCTCTTGCCTTCCAGCCAGTTGGAGAGACGGGTCCGACGATCCCTCATAGTCCGATCCGACATGTTCATGCAAAACACACAGTCCGTCTCCAGGTGCATTTTGTCCTTGTGGAGGCAGTAAAGCCATTTCAAATGCTCGTCCTCCTTGAACACATTTTGTAAGTTGCATCCAGGGCAGATCCTGAACAGTTTGCCGGGAGTCGAGCTTCCCTTCTCCTGGGCCATGGTCTTCTCGTCCACGAGGTATGCCTCAGAAACTTCTGGAATACTCCAAGAAGCGTAACTCGACGAAAACTTCACCCTTGAGGGGCGTAGATAAATCCGAAACGGGTCCCCATTGATCGGAAGTAGAAACGGTGGAGCTTGAGGCTCGATTAAACCGAAAAATGAGATAAATCTCTTTGAAAAAGCGCAAAACACAGTAAAAGCTCGAGAGCTATAGCACGAGGACTCCCAACAGTTGAACGTGCGGTAAAGATCTGAGGATGACTGCCAGGGGCGGGGCTTAGGGAGAGGGCAGTCATGGGCTGGGGACAGTATGATCCAGAGACCAGTGATTGGTTACTACTAAGAAAGACAGATCAGAAACAAAACTGATACTGATTTTTTCTTTACTGAGGATTCCCAGCCTGACGAAGGGGAATATTAATGAGCATGTGAATCCATGCCAGACCCCATGCTGTAGAAATCACGGTACAACCCTAGCACGCCTCCCCCATATCTCTCTGGGAACCCAGGTGGCCATGAATGATGTGATCGGGGCATCACTCGCATGTCTGAATTTCGTGTATTTATTTCAACCCCACAGTGCAGCGCCTGCAGTTCAAATAAGAAGACCACTCTTCGGGTGAGGGCAGTAGTGCTCTAAATCTTCACCATGCCTCTTGGCATCCAAGACCCTATGCCCTACTCACATGAATGTAACCTTTAAAGGGCGCATCGCTACCCTTCCGCCCTGGACCCAACATTCCTTTGCCAGCTCCTCCGAGATCTGCAGCTGGACTCAATTAACTTTATTGACACAGCATGGCTGCCGGTGGCCAACTTCTCTCTTGGGGAACAAAGGTGGACTAATCTCAGTATTAAATGGACAGAGCCGCAATTCCACGTTAAGCCTTTTTCTCATACTTCAAAAACCCATCCTGTAACATGCCTTAAACATTAATATGGTGGTACTCTTGCTACCTTAGCCCCCGGACCTCACCTTTACTTCTTTGACTCCATCTCATACGCCTATCTATATCAGCTACTTACTCGCACATCCCTTAAAACATAACACTGTACACACTACCGCTAAATGTAAGATACATCACCCTATCTTTAACTTCTGCATCCGCAAAGTGAATACATTGTTAGTCTTTCTGTGTGGCTATATAGTGTTTCTAATATGTGTCAAAGCTAACTACAAATGGATACATGCGCATTCTCCCCCACCCAACGCGAACTGCTAGCACTAGGCCTGCTAATATATTTTTCGTAATCTAAATCTCTCTGCCTGACGGGGAAGTTGTACTTGCATCCCAACAGAGCCAATGAGTCTGAAATATTTCTGGGGTTGCTAGTGGTCTTGTGCAGAGGGATGTGACCTAGCAGTTCAGGCTGGAATGCCCCTTTGGGGGTGGGACCAAGCCTAATTTGCATATGTCTTTCCCCTTTCTGTAATGGCTTGGTAGGCAAGGAACAATGGTCTGGAGAGTTTCTCAGAGCTATTACCAGAAGCTTAATTCTAAACCTTGTGTAAGTGCAGCCAGGGCAGCGCAGCTCTGGGTGGTACAAGGAGAACAAGGGACTGTAGGGTTACAATTACAACCCGTAAGTGCGTGGTAGGCCCGGAAGCAGTGCAAGGGTGACTAATCAAGAAAGAATCTGATACCCAGTGCGACTCTGGGGGTAGCCAAGCAACCAGTCGGTACAGCAGAGTTGGATGTAGCTACATGAAGGTCTCGAGAAGGAAGGCATTTTGGAAGAGTGTGTTTAATGTAGTGTGGGCCCCAGCCCCAGAAAGCCTTGTGGACAATGCAAATGGTCTTGAAATTGATCCTTGCAACCACCGGGAGACAGTGGAGAGATTTCAGGGCTGGAGAGATATGGTCCCCTGGCCTGAGGCCAACTATAAGTCTTGCAGTCCTGTTCTGGATTAGTTGCAGAGGGCAGAGAGTAGAGGAAGGCAGATTGAGAAAGAGGCTGTTGCAGTAGTCCAACCTAGAGAGAACCAGGGCTCTGTAGACAGTGAGCTTCTGGGGAAAGTGAGAAAGGGAAGAGTCCCTTTGAGGAGGTGCAGCTGGTAGTGGGACTTCTTGGGGATGTCCGAGATGTGAGGAGAGAAAGAGAGAGTGGAGTAGAAGATGACACCAAGGCTTTGTGCCTCACAGGAAGGCGAAGGAAGAGGGCCCCAGGTGGGTAGCCAGAGTGAGAGAGGGAAAACAGGGGCCTCAATGAGAATGATCTCCGTCTTATTGGAATTAAGGCAGAGGTCGTTGGAGGCGAGGGCCCTGGGGGAACACCAGGGTAGAGAGAGAGGTGGCAGAGAGAAAGGAACAAGTTGGACCTGGGAGGGGCGGTCCAAGAGGAAGGAGGTGAGACGCTCCAGGGCCTGACCTGTGATGCCCAGGTTCTCACAGAGCCGATTGATCAAGATGGCATGGTTGACCGTGACGAAAGCAGAAGAAAGATCAAGGAGGATGAGGACAGAAGGAATGCTGGAATCAAGGTTAGAGAGCAGACCTTCAAAGGTGTTCAAGAGAGCAGTTTCGTGCCTCTGGCAGCTCTGAAGCCAGACTGATGGTCATGGAGATAACCAACAGATTCAGTGAGGAGAGTACAGAGATATGGCCAGCTTTTCCAAGAGTTTGCTCAGGAAAGGGGTGCTTGAGATTGGACGATAGTTTGCCAAGCAGGTACGATCGGCAGACAGCTTCTTGAGGAAGGGATGGACAAGGGCATGCTAAAGGGGAGAGAGGAAAGTTCCAGTGGCGTAAGAGTGATTACAGAAATCGGCCAAGGCTGGAGCAATGGTGTCAATATGGTTCTGGAGGAGCAGGGGAGCACCTGTTTGGACGACACTTTCAGAGATCGGACATGTCTAGATAGAGTAACAGTTAGAGAAGATGGGCGAAACAGACAGCACCATAGGGGGTGCGAAGGAAGTAGGTGGAGGAGAAGGGGGTGAGAGTAGAGAGAGGGACGCACAGCCCTGTGGCACACAACTCAGCATGCGCAGGGGGAGGAGGGGGAGGGAGGATGGGGCAAAACAAAAGGAAAACGCAGGAGGGGAACAAGTAACCCACAACAATGAATGGCACACATTGCGGTGGGGTGTTCTAGGTGGGAGCCTCGAGAGACCAAGCAACAATACCACAGTTACCGGTATGCGAAAACACCCAGATTCGACTTTCCCGGAAGGGGGAAAAAGGCAGGTTTTTGAGCACAGCACAATACAACACACCCAGATTCGACTTACCTGATCAGTCACAGCAGGTTGATGGCTGCAGCCTCATGCTACCACGGCAGACACCGGTACCACTGGAGCTGTCCTTAGCCTCCAGTCCTTGGCCGAGGGGGCTGCCATGGGTGGCCGATTTAAAAGGCACTCCAAACAATGGGAGTAGGGCCATCAAGCAAGGAAGCAACCGGGACAAAGGGAGGGGGGTGCAAGCACACACGCGCTGCAGCGTAAGAATAAAACTTGGACAATTGTACAACTGTCATGGCCACAGGTCCCAGAACACAAAAACCACACCATCTAGTGATGGGGGCAATGGGTCACTTACCTGGTGGGCGTGGCTTCAGAAGCTCAGCTATGTAAGCTGCTCCATCTTTAAGGCTGTGGCATCGCGTTACTGTGCACTTGCGTGCAACGTGACGCTCACCGCCGCTTGGACTAGTTTACTTACCTTTGAAACCAGGCGTTCTCCTGCATACTCACCTCTAGGAAACCGGTGCTTCATCGCTTCATCTGCAGACTCATCTCCTGACATCCAGTGACCTTGATCCCCAAGCCGCAGCACCGCATTCCGCATCCACAAACTCGGACTCTGTGAAGAAGAAGAAAGACAAGGTTAGAACATCCTTCCTAGGGCCGCGCCGCATTTGAAACCCGCACGCCCCAAGTTAACAATTTACCAGCTACTGTACCGCTGCAGCTTTGATCCTCATTCCCTCCGTCTGCCGCCTCGAGCTCCGCAGCTTCTGCCGGGGCGGCAACATCGCCTGCAAGGGAAGAAAGCAAAAGAGCAAACATCAAAAGTGGAACGGACAGCAATACAAGACATCGAACTTTACAATACAACAAAAACAGACAAGGAAAGACAAAGGCAAACAGGAACACTTACCTGAAGTATAGTGGCTTAGTCGCAGCAGGACTGGACTACCACGTGCAAGGGACCAGTGAAGGAACTCGGTCCAGATCATACAAGTGCCCCTGCCAGAAGCAGCAGGATGGAGTGCTCGCCAAAACTCATCAACAGGAGCAGTCCCGAGCAGCATCACCTATTACCACCAGTCACCACATAAGCGCAGAGGGCGAAGTCGAACCCGAGCGACCTCACCACCGTGAGGGCTGCAACCGTGCCCCAATGCCTCTGCAGAGACCAGGTGAGCGTAACAACAATCTACTGTGCGATGGAGCACCTGTCCTCGCCCTAGCACCGGAGAAGTTGACGTTGGCGTTGATGGTCGGGCTGGCCTGTGGGGACAGAGGGCGAAAATGCATGTCGGCGCATGCTTACCTGTTGTCTGAGCAGAGGTTTGGGCCCTCGGTCCTCCTGGTCCGGAAAGGCCCAAACAGGAATTGCCCTTTTCTTTGTCTGCCCTTCGCTTCAGACCCTCGGGCGAGAGATGCTCTTGATCTAAGAGGCAGGGCTAAGAAGGTGGGTGGTGCCTAGGCCAGGTGAACTAGATCCACGTGCACCTGCTCAACAACTGCAAAGAAAAAGAGGCTGGAGGGCAGCTTAAGTACAGAAAAAGAGCGGCAATCCAGGAAAGCACCAACAGTTTAAAGTGATTGACAGGTGGGCGGGGCATAGGCCAGGTGAGCTAGATCCACTTGCACCTGCTGACTAACTGCCTGTAGAAAGCTAGTTACTTCATTCTTTTTGTTGAAGTATCCTTTGTGCCACAGATTTCACGTTCAGCCTATAATAAAAGGTATTGAATTGCATTAGTGTTCTCTTGGTTTCTCTTCGTGACAAGGCATAACATCTGGATGCTCCTCTGGCACATTTGCCCTTCACAAGGATATAGTGCCCGACTCGCTATCTGGAATTCAGCCACAGAATAATTTATGGCCCACTTCCTATTATGGGTTAAAGTGCCCCAGTTCACTCAAAAGCTATACAATGCCCCTTTCACAATTAAGGAATATGGTGCTTTTCCAACCCAAGGGATGTCGTGCCATTGCCAATTGCCATTGCCAATAAGGGATATCATGGCATTCTGACTCTTAGGGGATATGTGCCCTTCGTACCATCAAGAAGTTCTAATCCATTCAAGATGGCATGGGGGTTCAGCTCATGTGCATGCATCTCGGCTTCAGCCATAGCAATGGGGTCAGTCCGCCAAGTTGTCTCAGGCTCTATTGCAGTGCCCCCAGTGTCTGCTTCTCGCCCTCCTTCTGCTGCTGGCTCCTGGAAGACTGTTTCTCCTGTTTCTTCTGCACAGTCTGCTTTGCGTGTTCCTCCTGCTTTACCCTCATGTCATGCCGCTTTGATCCCTTTCTTTTGAGATTGGTATAGGTCAATTGCTGACTGTGAAGGCCCTACACTGGTTGATTAGCTACCTTAATACTTTGGCCCTTCCATTGTGGGTCCACGGCTTACCAAGCTCAAACAAATCCAAACAGCCATTTTGGCATCAAGTAGAAGTCCTGACTCCAGACCAGATCCATGTAGCTTCTCCAGTCGTCTGCCTCTGCTCCCCGAAGCCTGTCTTACTTTGTCAGACCTCAGATGGTCTTCCGTCTACTACAGCACACTGTTAGTAGAGGCCTAGATGAACGTGGGGTTGCAGAACATAGAAAATATCAAACAGCACATGTATTGAGCGAATACAACATCTGATGCTATTATGCTGCTCTACTTGTGGGTCTTGAATCATGTGAGGTATGCTGCTTGATAACAGTGGGGTTTTAGCCTTCTTCAGAATTTCAGGTAGTGCCCTCCTAGTCTGGTGTGCAAGGGTAGAGCACTGATGGTGTAGAGATCTCCTACTAAATCTTTTTTACTTCAATGTACAGATTTCATGCAGACTGAGGAGGCTGAACGTAGGCCCTTTGTTGTAAAGCAGGTTAAAAAGTAGTTCTTCAGAGTCTGACGACTCATGTCTCTGTGCAACATACAAAGTATTGAATTGAGAGCCTCTGCAGTATCTATAATGAAGGTGTGATGTGAATTAAACATTGTAGAATGAACATGATGTGAACAGCGAGGTGATCAGCCCTTTCTACCTTGAGAAGTAACAGTCAGGAGTGCATGGTAGATGGTCTTGAAGTAGTACAATCATTACATTACTACAGCAAGAACTGGACAATGTTATGGGGAGAAATAGCAATTATGGACCACTCATAGAACACCAAGGTGTTTGAAAGCATTTTTCGTTATAGGTTTTACTTGTGGGGGTAAAGAACAGGTAATTTTCAAATGTTTCCATAAGATTGAAGATATTGAAGGAACAGTTAGGGAAGACCCAGAGTGAGACAGAGAAGGGGAAGGCCTGTTAAGAGCCAGCACCTGTCCAGCTAGTGGGCAGCAATCAGAATCAATTAACAATCGTTTCATTTGGAATTTCAGGGGCACTGTGTATAAGAGGAATGAAATGGCTATACTATCAAGTCAAACCAAGAGAAGACCAGAGATGGAGCATTGACCCATTTAAGAAGCGCAAAGAGAAATAGCTTTGTTGAAAAGAGTGGCCAACAGGTCAGTGCTAGGTTGGCCCCACAACAGAAAGATGCTCTGAATGATTTCAGTGAGGGGTTACCGCTTGTGGCTTTGGAGGGATGTACTGTTCAGAGCATCTATCAGGTTCAATGCTTGAAGATGGACCTCTTATGATAGGCAATACATTCGCTTTCCACAATGAGGGTATGAGTGGTCTAGCATAAGGGCAGGACACATTTTAATACTAGCAGCCATGAGGAAGGTATGCAGACTGCAGTACAGATGCAGGACATAGCTCAGTATCTATGCTGAGGTCTGTGTACCATTTTTTTCGTGCGGCTATTGAAAATGAGATTAAACATCACAAGGAAGGTAGATATACCAGAGGATATACTTTGAGTTATGACTTGCCAATTTAGAAAGCAAACATGCCCCCTACATGATTCGAGGATGCAGATTGGGAGCCATTAGATAGGTACATGCAGACTGTTAAAGATGCAGGACACTGGCTAGCAGCCTCCCAGCAGGAGCAGGTGTCCAAGCATGGATACACTATACAGAATAGAAGCATAGAGGAAGGTGCACATACCAGATCATTGAAAGAGGAGATGGATTGGAGGTTACCAGAAAGGTGCACATATTCAATCAGACTGAGATTAGAAGCAGGATATGGTTTGAGAAGTGTTGACATGAATGGGCCAAGAAAGAAATACATGTCTTATGTTATGTTACTATGCTTTTGTGCTTCACCAGATCACCATAGTAGTTTCAAAGAATCAATCCTTGTCCATAGCAAACTGTGCCCCTGCCTTGGTAAGACCTTAATCTGCTGAGAAGGAGAGCAAAAGGAAAGTAAGAGGGGCACTAAAACAGTGATAGAGGTTGCAGATGCAGGAAGGGAAACAGGCAGAGTGTAAATGCTTTGTATTAGTGTGGATACTTGTTAGTCCACAATATATGGACTATCTTCTAGAAAAGTATGTGTTGGGTTTATATATGCATTAATAAAGCAAACCATCTTTATCCCTGGCATGTTGATGTAAATGTAACTAGTGTTTGTGTTCCTTGTTCTTCTATGTTGATTTATGATGTGATGTCTTAATGCAGAAGGCCTAATGTCGGTGGGATTTTGAAAAGGGTGTGCAGACTCTGGCTTACATACTGCTTATGTCTGAGTGATATGGATGTGGAATAGTGAAACGTAAGGGAACCAATTCTGTGGTTACAGCTTTTTATTTATCTACACCTTACTGTCTTCACTCCCTAATGTTATGTGGTGTTCTTCAAAAGCTAGGTGGCAATGGCGAAAGTATTTTCTTTCCACAAAGTGCCCTGAACAATGTAGTCCCTTGGTCCCATTCCATGAAATTGGCAGAGCATGTATCACAGTTCTATCCTGATCTGCTATCTGTTTTGTTAGTTGGTGAGAATCAGAATCCATAGGAGTGTGCACACTGAAAGGAAGGTTTGAATTCAGGATGTGTGTAGTCAGTCTAAAATGCAGGTCCTAACCTTTGGAAATATATTAATCCCCTAGAGAGGTTAGAAGTGAGTCGCTATGCAATGTAGTTTAGAGGGGCAATAAGTACTTAATAACACATAGGGCCTCATCACGAGTTGGGCGGTAACCCTTAAAATCGGCGGTAACGCTATCCGCGCCGATTTTAAGGGTCCGTCGGATCACAAGTCCAAATACCGCCGACGCCATTACAGCCGGCACAAGTACAGCCGGCTGTACAAGCGTCGGCAGTAAAAGCGCCAGTAACCATTTGCAGTAAAATATTAGCAATCACGCGTCCGGCGTAGGCACAATAAGCGCCAGAAAAGCGGCGGATAATCCGCCGAAAATACCCCCAGCAAAAAGCTGGAGGTAACAGAACACAGCCCACAGCAATAAGGTCCCAGGTGAAACCAATGCAATTCAGAGGCCTACAAAGGACCCACCCATGCACAACACACCCTCCCCAACACCATTACACCAGTAGGAGCAGGGAGGAGACAGCAATAAGGTCCCAGGTGAAACCAATGCAATTCAGAGGACTACAAAGGACCCACCCATGCACAACACACCCTCCCCAACACCATGCTACCATTTGGAGCCGGGAGCCTTGATGTGGACTTCTACCTGCTGCGCCTGGAGCTACAGAGGCCAGTCAACCAGGCCAGGGCCCTGGAAGCGCAGGGCGGGGTGGGGATGAGGAGAAGGAGGAGGCGGGCAGCACCCGCAAGGCGGCCAGCCATCCCCAGGGTCAGGCCAACACCCTGGGCCCTGACTGATGGCCAGTTGGTAACGGAATATCGTCTGGACAGGGCAACCATCACCCAGTTGCTGGACACAATCCAGGGCGACATTGGCAGCCGCATAGCCATCAGCACAGCAGTACCTCCGCTAGTGAAGCTCGTGTCTGTGCTTCAATTCCTTGGGGCTGGCAGCTACCAACATACCGTTGCCATGATGCATGGAATGGCACAGTCCACATTCAGTGCCATGCTGGGACAGGTGCTTGATGCATCATGTGAACGAGCACATTGCATTGCCAGCCACACAGGCACAGGTGCTCCAGCTGAAGGGTCAATTCCATGCCATTGCCCAAGTCCCGAATGTAATTGCAACCCTGGACTGCACACATGTAGCACTCATACCACCACAGGCACATGAGGTACCCTACAGAAACCGGAAACAGTACCATTCCCTAAATGTGCAGATGACATGTGGTCCTGACCTCACCTTCAGCCACTGCTGTGCCCGCTACCCAGGATCCACCCACGACTCCATGGTCCTGCGCAACAGTACCCTGCCAGCGTACATGGAAAGGCACCAAGGTCAAAACACATGGCTGCTGGGTGAGTAGAAATGTATACCATAATGCATGTCAAACCACCACTGATGGGGGTGGTCACACACAATGAAATCCATGAATCCCAATATGCAGCACCATTACTGCAGCATTCACATCCAAGCACCTTTCACGACAAACCTTAGAAATGTTCAACACAGCAGAACACACCCATTCAGGATGCAAAAGACATGTGGCAGCACAGTGACATATGGAAGGGCCACCAGCATAAAGCCTCCTATGAGTTGCACTATGGCTCCCAACACTGACACAGCACAGCAATTCGACCTTGCCCACCCGACAGTAATGCAAATGTAAACCATAAGTTGCCACATCCACAAATGCACCACACATGAGCAGGCTGAGTAATGGCAATGTACATCCCACAAACACTGTCCCCGGTATGGCCAAGCAAATGCGTGGAGAACAGTACAGAATAGTGACAATCGGCAATTGCAAATGCAGCCAAATGGAATGGCAATTACACATGAGGCAGCCACATCTGTCCTGCAGAAGATGGAAGGCCCCCTCCTTACCCAGTGACAAGTGAATGAGTACAGTTACATTCAGAAACATAGGCGTACCAAGATGAGAGTACCTCATTGATTCAATAGTGCTCGTAGAACAGCACACTCCACAATGTTGTAGACCAAATGAATAGTATGGCAAAATAACACTGATGATACACCCACTGGACTTACCTTGTCCCCATACTGGCTTTCTCTCCTCTACAGGTGATTCTGGATATCCACAGTACACATGGCTTATGACCCCTGTGTGTCATCCACGGATCTGCGCGGAGAGGGCATTCGGACTGCTGAAGGCACGCTTCCGGTGCCTCAACCGCACGGGAGGGGCATTAATGTATGCACCAGAAAAAGTTGGCAAAATTGTACTGACATGTGCCATGCTGCACAACATCTGCTGTCGCAGAAATGTGCCACTGCCCCCCGATGCTCATGGGCAGCCACCTGAGGATGGGAGTGACGGTGATGACATGCCTGAAGGTGTTGCACATGCACAAAGGGTTGGGCTGAGGGAGGGGAGGTTGGCCAGGCAGGGATTGATTGATGTATTTTCCTAACACGGGTGATGGGTAAATTGAACAGATGTCACTTCAACATTAAATAGGATTCTTCAACAATCACTACTATCCATGCTTTGTGATTTTTCAAACGTTATTTATTTTCAGTGTAACAAACCCCGCCTCCCCCCAGTGAACACCCAGCACACAATCCCCCCTCCCCCCAGTGAACTACCCACAACTGTGCAGATAGGTGCATGTGTCTTAACAGGGCACCAACAACAATGCCATGCACGCCTAGGATGGTCGTGGGCGCTTTCCTTTACCGGGCCCCTCTGGTGTGCATGCCCTCAGGTGGCGCATTGACCGGCACCTAGGAGAAGGCTTAAGGGAACCCTCCGTGGGTGTGGTTGATGTTGAGGGAACTGACCCGGTGGCCTGCATGTGCTGTCGCATGAGGTTGTTTCCCTCCCTTGTTTGCTCAGCAAGTGCTGACTCTGCCTCGCTCAACTCCCTCACTCTTTGGCCAAACCCTGTCAGGGCAGCGGTGCATTTTTCTACTACTCTGCGTGTCCGCACATTGTCACGCGCTATGTATTTGCATCCATGCCGTATAGATGCACTGACAGCCTTGATGTGCCATCTCTGCACCTTGGCCATTGATTCAACCCTGGCCTGTTTGGCCTCAATCACGTACATTCGGCCCATCACTGCTGCCCCTGTGACGAATGGCACCCCTGGTGAGGCATGTGCTGGCCTGCCACTTGTGCGCTGTCAGGGTGGGGGGGGGGGCTGCAAGGGGACATGGCGCCGCCTCGGATTGCGCTGCCAGGCTCTGAGTGCCGGTCATCAGGACTGCCATATGATGGCGTGTCTTCGTCCGGCTGTGGTGTGCACACACAACGCACATGCACATGTGGTGTTTGTGCTTGCTGTGTGCCTGGCCTTGGGGTTCCCTGTATTGTGACCCTCCCTTGTGCCTCACTGCTTCCAGGTGAATGCTGTCCTCCTGCATGATGAGCACGTGGAGGTGTAACTCCCACGTCGGGCTCCGATCCACAGGTCAGTCCCTCTGCATCTGGGCTGTGTGTCGTGGCTTGGGGCGAGCTGGCGGTGGACTCCCTGCGGCCATGTGGGTGCTGCTGCGGTCTGGTAGGGCTTTGGTGTGGTGAAGTGGGGGGTGCCCTGGGTCGTCTCCCTTCAGTGCAGCCTCTTTATGGGGTGGTGGTGCTGGTGGAGGCTCGCTGCCGTGGGCGCCGTGTTGGTGTGGCCTCCTCCCCATCATCTTCGTCCCGTTGGGTTTGACGTGTGCCTGTGGGGTATATAGGGTGTGATCTGAGTTCAATGATACCTACATTTGTGTAATGCAATTCATGCTAACAAGTGGGATTGAAGACAGTATCAATCACACATTCAACTTGCATTCTGTTCAGTCGCCATGTGGTGCTTGGTGTGAGCGAGTATGGAGGTACACTGCATGGGAATGTTTGAGTGACAAGATTGCATGCGTGTTTGGGATGCACTGCGCTCAGGGTTTTGGAGCTGTATTCATGCACACTCAAACTGTACGTAGCTGTCCCAAGCCTATGGATGTCTATCCCATGCCCCTGACATTGATGCACTGCACGTGCAGGGTCGTCTAGCCAGCACTACGGTTCAATGGATGTAGGGCTCAGTTATGGGTGTCTGCTGTTCCTCACACACATTTCTTCACATTCATTCACTCAGGGTCTGCATGTGTGGTACTTTCAGTTGCATACATTCGGGGTGGGACTCAACTGCAGTTGGATCGATGCCAGTGCCTGCCTCCGCTCCACCAATTCCCTCGATGGTGCCAATATCAATCAGGGCTGTCATTTTCTCCTCCCAAGGTGTGAGTTTGGGTGGGGGTGGTGGTGGCCCTCCTCCAGTGCCCCTGCTTGCACTCCTGTGCTGTGACAGGATGCCGCGGACTCGCACACGCAGGTCGTTGAGGCGCATGCGGCAATCCTCCCCGTCCCGGGGCACGCGCCCCACAGCAGTGACCCTTTGGCTGATGTTGCGCTGAATTTGTGCTCTGCGCTGGCCACTGGGTTTGCGCTGCTGCAGCTGCTCATGATGGATCTAGGCCTCCTCCACCAGTACAGCCAGCTCCTGGTCACTGAATTTGGGCTTTCTCACCCTGTCCAGGGCAGTCTTGCCCCTAGTGCGCTCCTGTGACATGTTTTGCTCTTAGATGGCGTGGATGGCTTCCAAGGGCTGTGATATCCGACGGATTGTGATTTCCAAGATGGCTGCCGCTTTGTTTCCCGTTCCAGCGGTAACGCGTTTCCCAAGCGCTAACAGCACGCGCTATTAGCGCGATATGGCGGTAGCGCACGGTGCGCCAGATTTAAGGGTTCGCGCTATTTGCGATTACGCCATGGCCCAGGGCGCGTTCACGATAACTCGTGATTTGGCGGATTATCCGCCCGGGGCCTTGGCGTTAGCGCTTTTTACATCCAACGGGAAAACTGCCGCATTACCGCAGAACTCGTGATGAGGCCCATAGTGTTTGGCTGTGTGGCTCGTGATGTGCTTCAGCCACTCAGTTTAAATGTGATGATCTTTTGATACATTCTAGAATATGTTGCAAGCCTGGCTCTCACAGATCTGCATGTCAATGAATTTGTTACTTGACTGTTATCCTAAGGCTATGACACGCTTTGTTGCTTATACAGCACTTTATGCAACAGCAAGGCCAACACACAGGACTTTGGAGCAGGAAGGGAATCTTTCAGACTGCAAGCCAACTACAAGAACATCAGCACCCTGAAGATCAGCACTGGGGTCCCTCTGCCAGCCAAAGTGGGGAGAATTCTACATGAAAGTGAAATGTGATCTGGGCAGTTGTACACCTGAAAACCTTTAACAACATTTGGGAGTAATTATATGCCAGAAATGTAATTATATGCCAGAAATGTGAATTTGCCATTTACCATTTTTACAACTCCCTAAAAAATAAGCAACATTTTTAACTTTCATTTTGACAACATTTTCCAGCACCAAACCGCCACCCTAGGAGTATCAGCATGACTCGTCCTGCTGTGTAAGATTGTTAAGGACTAAGGACATGAGCGTTTAAGCATTCCACATTGCCACAGTGAGTCTGCACATGTTAAAACCATGTACAAGAAAAGAGGAGAGCTCAGCCCTTCCACTTAATCCCACGTCCCACAAACGGCCAGGTACTATGCACAAATTATTGGCACTTAAATGAGGGTGGATTTTGAAACATGGCTCCTCTTGGAGCAAGCCCCTGGACCAGGTTTCCAGCAATTTATTGAGGCCTGCTGGGAACTTTATGGAGATGGTCGTAATGGTGTGCGAGACAGGACTCCTCTTGGGGTGAGGCTGGGCTCTTCTGGAAGAGAATGTGAATAATGCAGCCTAGACCATCCTGCTCAACTTGGGTTGCAGTTACCTTGCACTGGTAAAAGAAGACAAAATGCAAATCTTGGGTTCAAACGGAGGGAAGGGCCTACTTACCAGCTTACATTTGCATGTTGTGAGACAGGCATGGTATCAAGAGAGACACAGTCTCAAAGGTAACAGTTTGGAAACCTTTTATTATACGACTTTGTGGGGTTGATGTAATGCCTACCTGGCCCTAACTCTAAGAGGATTGTTCCCTCAACAGATGCTTCTAAGGGCTGTCGGTGTCCGTAAGTCCAAAACCAAAGTTTGTCTGTTTACAAACCTATGCTTGCCCTCACTCAAATGTGATAGGTGTTTTCTTAAAGGAAAAATGGTGATTCAAAAGGAAATGTAAACCCCAGCTTGTTTTGAGTAGTCTTACCCATGTGTGTAGTTCTTCCAGTTCAAAGTAGTTCAATTCAACAGCGTTGCCCTACCTTCCATGAAGGGCTCTTGCAGCAAGTCAACAAGTTCACAATGACTCTGGGTCTCTTGGGGGTTCCCTTCCCCAAGCTTTCATCCTTCCAGTTCCAAACAAAAAGACGCAGTTCCTGTTAGGCCTCTCAGGGTTCCCTTCTCCAAGTCTAGGGCCCTCATTACGACCCTGGCGGAATTCGGAAAACGATGGCGGAAATGCAATACCGCCATCGAATAGCGCTCGGTGCGACTATGACCCGTCACCGCAAAGTACAAAGCCATTAGCGACACCGTAGTGAACGCCAACGCTAACTGCACCAAGCACACGCGCGCGCGCGCCATGCCAAACCGTAAACACCACCATGGCGCAAGGGTACGCCAATTCCGACCCTAGCGGACATGTACCTAACGCCATCAAGCATGGCGGAATGTACCATTCCGCCATGGTGAGAAGTACGGCATCGCAAATCAACCGTAAACGGCCCCACTGAGTGCCTGTACACCGCTCCCTGCCCACAAAGTACAACTCCCCGTAGGTGCAATGAAGTCACAATGCAACCATTGAAATGTACAAGTCACCCATGCATGCCAACGAACAAAAGAAACACAACAGGGGCCAATGGGAGCTGCAGGGCACAGATGGCACGAATACAGAAGCCATCCCAATGGACATGACCACAGTCCCCCACCAAGAAACGCACGCAAACACAGGCACCTGTGACCAGCAATATTCCGAAAATCACATCATTCCACCAGTCCACCTGGCTGACCGGCATCTGTTACACAAAACCCAATCCCCCGCCCCTGAGCATGACAACATTCAAACAGTCATATTGGCAGCCCCCATCCCTGACCTCACGGGCTTCGTAGGCAAACGCGCCCAGTACAGTACCACGCAACTAAACTCCGAAGCTGGAACCCAATGCAGATCTCCTCACAATACATCGCCCCCCAAATAGGCATATGCCACATCACTTGCAAAGAAGAACGCTACACGGGCCAAATCAGAATAGAAATTTAATGCACATCAAAATCACCAAGCCCATACAGCCATCAGGCCATGAACTCCAAAACACATTTCACCATTGTGGGCTGCATCCGCAAGAAATGACCAGCCACTACTTGTGTGACGCCCTGTTCCCTCATGGTACACAGAGCCACATTCACGTACGAAAAGGCAACATGGAAGCGCACAGAACCGCAGGGCCGTCCCAATGGGGAGGCACTAGTCCAGCTGAAAGGCCGAAATGTTGCTCCGAGCCACCAGTACTGCGTAAGGGCATGTGGCCCATTGGCGATCGTCCCATAAGATCGTAATGCTGCTCCACTGATTAACACGAAGCAGCAGGTGTCGGGAGTAAAACCCATCTGCAGGAGTGGCATACAGATGGCAGTGGCAAAAGGGGAGGAGATACCTGTCAACCAAAAGAAAAGAAAAAGAACAGAATGGCCATCAGTACTACATTCCAACAACTCACTTCAATGATCACACTAAATCCACAGCCATATGCATGCTAGCCCACTCCAAAGGTCCATCACCACCCAAAAACCACTTGCGACTCATAACTATCTATATCGAGGTGTAAACACCATCACAAACGAGTGTACCTGTGCATGCGTCTGTGAAAACAGAATCCATCTGATGGGATTGGTAACGTGCATGGACACAAGTGTCTGAGGGCGCGTCAAGACAGGGAGGGCTCAACAAGGCCAGATAGACGATGGTCCCACTATGGCAGCCCTGCATCACATAGCGTAGGGGAGGCGGATAGATCCCAAGAAGCCCTGTACATGGCAAACTCTGTATCAAATCACCAGCCCATGCATCCATTCATCATTCCCTCATACCGGGATTAAAATGCCTGAATATTTACTCACATAACATTAGAAATATCCATTGAGTCTGTGCGTTATGCAGCCTGCAAAATCCACAGTGCCCCAGCCCGTAATTCCAGTGTAGTGAAGTAACATGTATTTGGGAACGTCCGGCCTCATCGCCCACGTCGCCATTGCGCATCCCAAACCATTCATATCAATCATTGCATCCTCGCCATGGCCCCTGTCCCAAGGACATTGAACAATAGTACGTTATATTTGCAGTCAGACCTGTGGGCATTTCCTCGCCGCTAGCTGAAAACCGAAAGCGCCGCCCTTCGAATTCCTCATTTGCAACATCACGTCGAAGAGGCATCTGTGGCCGTTTGAAATCACTAATTAATCCATCGAGTGCGGCTGTGTGTGAAAATGGCAACTGCCTTCACCCACAAATGGGACGCCCCGCCCGTCGTTGCAACTCGGTACAGTGATGCATGAGGGCCCACCGTTACTCGAGTACTACGTTCCACTGACCCTTCACAAGTCTGTTCGCGACTGCACAGATAGTATGTGAAACAATGGGACCACAGCAGAATGAACATATCAACCAATGTTACACGGCCATCGGGTACAAATACATGATTGTAATAGCAAGATGCCATTCCCCGAATTGCAGCGTTGTGCGCGGGACGTGCTCGGCCAAAGGGGAGAGCAGTTTGCACAGGTGGAATGAATCACCACAGGTGGAGGCCATACAGCCTGAAAACACATAAATTGCACAGCCAGTCTCCTCCCACAACCACACCGAAATGCTACCGGCAGGACTCGCGATGTTGGCCCTGGGGGACCTGATAGCACTGCAAGTACTCCAACTCCAAGAAGAAGACGAACACCAACTACAACCGGCCGCACGGAGGAGACGCAGGAGGAGGAGGAGGGCAAGGCAGGGCCAGCAAGGGCCGCCAGCACAGCCACTACCACCACGCAGGCAGCCCGCAATCCCACGCCTCCGAGCACATCCGTTCAACCTCACTGATGAGCAGATCCACACCCTCTACCGTCTGGACCGGGACACCATAGCCGCCATTGTGGACATGACACAGGCTGACCTTGTCAGCATGATAGATAGCCCAACCGCCATCCCACCCCTACTGAAGGTGGTGTCTGTACTCCACTTCCTGGCCACAGGCACCTACCAGCACACAGTCGGACAGTTGCATGGCATTTCTCAGCCACTGTTCTCACGGACACTATTGCAAGTGCTCGATGCCCTCCTGCAGCACGCAGACGACTACATCTCCCTACCACGCTCGGAGCAGGAAATTACCAACACAAAAGTGGGATTCCATGCACTTGCCGGCATACCGGGTTGCATTGGTGCCATCGACTGCACCCATGTGGAATTGGTCGTCCCACATGCCATGGAGGCCCAGTACCGCAACCGAAAACAATTTCATTCTCTGAATGTACAAATGGTGTGTGACTCCAACAGGATCATTACACATTGTTGTGCCCGATTCCCTGGATCAACCCATGATTCTATGGTCTTGAGGAACTCTACAATACCACGCTACATGGAGCGACACGCAGGGAACAGATCCTGGCTACTCGGTGAGTCTCATTACATGCATGATAATGTGGGGTATGTGATTCGGCAATGACCTGGCAGGAAGGGGGGGGGTGTGCGTACGTAGCAATGGCATTCCACATCATACGTTTCTCGTCCACATACAGGTGATGCTGGATATCCACTGAAGAGATGGCTCCTCACACCAGTCCGGAACCCACGGGACCAGCATGAGGAGGACTACAACCATGCCCACTCACGTACCCGTGTAGTCATTGAACAGGCATTCGGCCTACTGAAGGGTCGTTTCCGCTGCCTCAGCAGGTCTGGCGGGGCACTCCTGTACCGCCATGAGAAGGTTGCAAAGATGGTGATGGCATGTGTCATGCTCCACAACATGTGCGTACGTAGAAATGTGCCCATGCCCCCTGATGCAGAACTGCAAGCACCTGATGATGGTCATGATGAGGGTGGGGATGTGGCAGCACCTCAAGGAGTCTGCGAGGCACCGGAGGGCCGTGACATTCGTCAGCATCTCATTGATGTATGCTTCCAGCACTCACGCCTGGTGGCTGATACATGGACACGGGACTCGTGGCACTGTGTGTGTCTGGGACATGCACAATATGGACTGTACGCCTATAATGGCCTCGTACACAAAGATCAATGTCCACACATCTCATTGCATGATCGTGCATTGTTTATGGCATATGTGATATCATGTTAAACACCCTATCGACCCGCCACCCAAGTGAGCCCAACACACCCCCTCCACCCTCCTACCTCCCCCCCGAACACCAGTGTCCAAAGATGCTCATTGTCAGTGGGCAGTCGCTATTGCAAGCCCCCTCTGCGGGTATCAGGGGCACCCCTGCCTGTGGAGCGCAGGTTCCTCCCAGATCTACGTTGGGGGCTGCCCTGGACGGAACTTGCAACGGATGATGTCTCTGCCTGCTCACGTCCATGCATGTCCCTAAGGGTTTGCGAGAGCTCAGTGAGCACACGGCGCACTGTGGCAAGTTCGGCACATACGTCCTTGGACGTCGCATGCAGTTCCCCCCTCAGGCTCTCGGTGCTTCTCTCCATTTGGACTCCCAGGCTCTCGGTGCTACTCTCCATTTGTGCCCTTAGTGTCTCTGTACCTCTCTCCATTTCTGCCCTGAGTGTCTCAGTTGATGTTTCTATGTCTGCCTTAGTGCCCCCACATTCATCGGCATGGTCCTTGAGGAGCGTGGCCAGTTGCTGCTGTTGCACGATTAACTGGTCGAGGGACTGTTGCCTCTGCTGGGCCATGGCCATTTGCGGGGGTGTCACAGAGGGGCTGTTGTCCTCATGTTGCCTTGCCACAGGGCTTGTGGGGGATGGCCAGTCGTCGTCTTGTGGGTGCCCCTGCGTGGTATCCTCATGTTGTACGGGATGGGACAGACAGGGGGATTGGGACAGGTCATGGATGGATCTGACTTCGACATCCCCGTCTTCTGTGTCGGAGCATGCTGCCATCAATGGGGTGTCACCTATGGTGCTGCTGCCACCAGAGGCAGTGCCTTCTGTGGCATCCGTTGGGGGGACCTGTGGTGGTGGTGGTGTGGGCATGCTGGCTGCTGGGGTGCCTGTTGATGTTCCCTCCTCTGTGCTGCCACCTGATTTGTGCTGCTGCCGTGTCTTGATGCGTGCAGCTGAGGTGGAGGGTCTTTGGCCGTTGGTCTTGGCCCTCTTTGCAGGTGTGCTGGTAGGGGTGTCCTGAAGCTCGTCGTTTGGATCGGACCCTGTGGTGGAGTAAAGGAGGGCGAGGGTTATTGATGGGTCTGTGGGAATTGGAATGGCATTGTATCACATGCATTGGGGTGGTACCTGAGGGTGATTTGGGTCGGGGCCTTGGAGGTGCTTTCATTTGTGTGTGGAGTGAGGGTGCAGTTGTTTGGCAGCCTGCAGTTAGGGTGTGCCTGCTGCACGTGTAGTGCGTGTTTTAGGGGTTTTTAATTATTTATGTATTTATTGTGGGTTTTAACGTGCGCTATCAGGCCGATGTGTGTGGACGTTCTCCTGGACATGTGTTTCTGTTGCACTATGTGGACGCATGGTACTTCACATGGATGGACTTTGTGGATTTGGCATTGTTTTATTTGGCCCACCTACCTGAATCTTCGGATGTCTGCACTCCTTTCTCCATCCCTCCGACTCCCTCTATGCTCTCCATTCCGATGGTGGAGGCACAGATTTCTTCCCAGGGGGTCAACTTGATGGGTGATTCAGGACCTCCCCCGGTGGCTGTGGCAATGTTGCGGTTGGCAGAGAGTATGCTGCGGACGCGTATCCGCAGGTCGTCCCATCGCTTACGGCATTGCTGTGGGGTGCGGGGTGCGGTCCCCACCGCACTTACCCGCTGTGCCACCAGAGCCCATATGGCCTTCTTGTTTGCAAGTGCCGTCCTGGTCATTTGCGTGCAGAAGACGACGGCAGCATTCTCCTGGAGGGTCTCTGTTAGCACAGTGAGTTCCTCACGGGAGAAGTGGACCTGCCGCTTGCGGTCGCACGCTTTCTTCGCTACTTTTCAAATTTTTCTTGGTTTCGCTAGGGTGGATGACGGGTTGGGGTGTGTCTCAGGGTAGTGATTTTAGTGGTTGTGTGGTTTTAGTGGTTTTATAGGTGTACGGCGGGATGTTTCCCGTTCCGGGCCCATGTTTTAACTTCCGTTTCCGTATATTTCCGGTCACCGTACTTTCCGGTAGGCGCACACTGCGGTGTCCGCTGTGATGGGTGGCGGTATTGCACCTAGGGCGCCGTACGGCGGCGGTGTGGGCCGTTTTGGGGTCATTTCCGCCATCGCGGACTTTGCACTTCCGCCATGCCGTGGTGCTCGTGCCCGATGGGTCGGAATGGGCCGCACTTTGCTCCTTCGTGCAATGGCGGAAACGCTATTTACGCTGTGGCGGTCCGGTCAGTCACTTTCCGCCAGGGTCGTAATGAGGGCCTAGGTCTCTTTTCACAAAGTTCAAAAATGCCCTTAGTGGGCCTTTTAGGGTTCCCTTCCCTAGGCCTAGGGCCCTATTTATGCAGTTAAGCAAACAAACAAAAAGTTCCCGTCAGGATTTACCTTTCACTGTACAGTTCTTTCATGAGGGTAGAATCAGAGACTTTCAAGAACAACGGGTTCTTTGCTCCTCCCAGGTGTGACCACTATGACCTCTTACCCCTCTCCTTAATCTCTGGCACCTGTTCTTCTTCTGTGGCTCTTCCACTCTCCTTTTCCTCTTTACTGCGCTTCCTGCACATCACCTTTTTCTATCGTGCACACGTTCATCTCTTTTCCTCCTTTCCGTGCCTCTTGCACACTTCTCTTTGCTTTTCGCCGTGCTCTCTTGCACCTTCATTTTCTCACTGTGCTCGCTTGCACCTTCATTTTCTCATTTACGTGCCTCTTGCACTCTCTACATTTTTTTCGGGTTACTTGCACCCTCTCTTGGCTGTCCAGTTTCCTTCTCTCTGTCACTTTGCTGTCTTTCTTGGTTTCGGGCCACTTGCACCCTTTTCCTTACTTTCGGGTCTCTCGCACCCACTCTTGGCTGTTTCCACGCACCAGCAAACTTGCTTTGTCTCTCATTATTTCTGCGACTCTAGCGCCATTTTCTGTTATTCTGCTTTGCTTTCTTCCCGCTTTTCAGTTTTCATTTCCTTCACTTTGCTTTCGCTTCCTCCACTTACCCTTTTTCTTGCTTTGCTTTTTCCTGATTTCACTCACCGGGCTGTTCAACTTTCTCAATGCTACTGCGCCCGCTCCAGCCACCCAGGCGCTACTGAGTTTCTTTCTGGCTCATGAAACTCACAAATAGAAGCGCAGCGCAGGCAAGCAGGTCAAAGGGTTCCCACCCCTGGGGCCAGCACACGTGCCAGGATGAACGAGCACTGGTCTGAAGAAGGCCAACAGACTGCCTTCCGTCCCACTGCGGCTTCCTGCAGAGATGGCTCACTCGCCACGCTGCAACCCCTTACACACACCGGGCCAGCGTCTCGGCGTCCCGCACTCCACCGGTCCTTCTGCGCTCCTCATCCTGAAGCCTTCTGCTCCTTGGCTCCTCAGGTCCAGTAGGAATCCCCAGCTCGCTCTCCGACTCTGGCAGGACCAATTTTATACTGCATGACCATCAGTGCGACAATTCAAAGGTGTTAGATGGTAGGCCTCCCGTTGTATCCATATTGATTGATTGATTTTTTTATTTATAGAGCGCTTTACACCAAGGCGCTGTACAATGGAACAACAAAATACAGAGTAATAACAACAAATAACAATGTGAGCAAAGAACAAGTTACTTTCTTACCTGGTAACGTTCTTTCGATGGGATGGTCCGACGACGTATTCCATATCTATGACATGTAATCACCACAGCTGTGCTGCTTCGGAAACTTTTTCGGCGTCTGCGTCCTGCGTCGATGACGTCGATGCGCCGTCGTCGAGGACCTCCTCCGACGTCCGACGTCATCCGATGTGATAAGTAGGACGCACGACGCCCATAGCCTCAGTTGTAGTTTTTTCCCCCAGAACGTGTGACATAAGTCAACTGCCAGTCAGACACAAAGCCTTGCGGAACGTAAGCTGCAATCGCAAAAGAAATTCTGCAGCGGGGAAGGCCGGGCGGGAGCGATATGGAATACGTCGTCGGACCATCCCATCGAAAGAACGTTACCAGGTAAGAAAGTAACTTGTTCTTCGAGGGGATTGGGTCCTCCGACGTATTCCATATCTATGACAGACTCCCAAAGCAGTACCAAAGCAAGGAGGAGGGAAAGAATTTAGAATCAAAATGTAGAATAGCCAATCAAATAGCAGAGCAAAGGACCGCCTTGCCAAAGGCCAGATCCTGTGCTCGGATGGAATCAAGGGAATAGTGACGTACAAATGTATGTACTGAAGCCCAGGTGGCTGCATCACAGATGTTGCGAATAGGAACACCCCTCTGCAGGGCAGTAGACGCAGCCATACCCCTGGTAGAATGGGCCCGCAAGCCAGCCGGTGGGTCCTTACCCGCCAAACGGTAGCACTCCGAGATGGCCAAAATAATCCAGCGAGACAAAGTCTGTTTCGTCACAGCTTGCCCCAAACGCTTACCAGCGTAACCAATAAAGAGTTGATCATCCACTCTGACCCGGGACATGCGTGAAACATAAAAGCTTAAAGCTCTCCTAGGATCACGCCTATGGAGCCTCTCCTCTTCCTTACCAGGATGCGGAGGAGGATAGAATGCCGGAAGAACAACCTTCTGGGCCAAATGAAATTCCGTCACTACCTTCGGAAGAAAAGAAGGACGAACTCTAAGGACAACCCTGTCCTTGTGAAATACAGTGAAGGGAGGCTTAACTGAAAGTGCCTGTAACTCACTCACTCTGCGAGCGGAAGTAACCGCAACTAAAAACACAGTTTTCAGAGTTAACAGCCTCAAAGGGCAAGAATGTAAAGGCTCAAACGGAGCACCCATAAGAAACTTAAGAACCAGGTTTAAATCCCAACCGGGCACCAGGAAAGGTGACGGAGGGAACACATTAGTGAGCCCTTTCAGGAACTGTGAAATCAAAGGGATTTTAAAGTAAGAACACTCTTCAGACGAGCGCTTAAAGATGGACAGCGCCGCCAGGTAACCCTTAACGGTACCCACTTGCAAGCCCCTGTGGGCCAAAGAAAGTAAAAAGGACAGAACCATGGGGATGTCACATGCAAAAGGATCCACATTCTGAACTCTGCACCAGTCGCAGAACTTACGCCAATGGCAACGGTACAGAGACTTTGTTGCCGGCCTTCGGGCCGAAAGCAACACCTCCATCACGTCCTCAGGGAGGTCCCAATCCTTATACCTCAACCTTTCAGAAGCCAAGCGTGAAGGTTGAGGGATCTGACCTCAGGATGGAGAACCTGACCTCCCTCCCGTGAGAGCAGATCGTCTCGGTAGGGAAGACGACGTGGAGGGCAGATGGATAAGTCGAGAAGGTCCGGGTACCACGTCCTCCGAGCCCACGCCGGGGCAATGAGGATCATCCGGGAACCGAACTTCCGTAACCTCCGCAGCACTTGTGGGATGACGGGGACTGGAGGAAACGCGTACAGCAGCGGGAATGACCACTCCACCACGAACGCGTCTCCTAAGGCTCCTTCTGGAGGAAATTCCCGCGAGCAAAACCTTTCGCACTTCCGGTTGACACTGGAGGCGAAGAGATCCACTTGAGGGGTCCCCCAAAGGGCGAAGATCTCTAGGAGAATCTCCTGAGCCAACTCCCACTCGTGAGAGATCGCGCTCTGCCTGCTCAGATCGTCCGCCGTCACGTTTTCGGCTCCGGCCAGATGAACTGCCGAGATCGAAACTTCCTGCTGGATGGCCCAGAACTCGAGCTGCATCGCCTCTCTGCACAGAGGAAGTGACCCTGCCCCCCCCTTTTTGTTGAGGTAGTGCATGGCCACTGTGTTGTCTGTCAGGATCAGGACATTCTACCCTCGCACAGACGGCAGAAAAGCCTTCAGGGCTAGCCTGACGGCCCTCAGCTCCAACAGATTGATATGGAGTCTGGACTCCGACGGAGACCAACGACCGCTGACTGTCAGCCCGTTGGCATGAGCTCCCCAACCCGTGAGGGATGCATCCGTCACGATCGTCACCCCCGGCCAGGGAAGCCAAAATGGAGCCCCCTTCATCAAGTTGCCTTCGACGGCCCACCACAGAAGGTCCCGGGCGACCGAGGACGGCACCTGAATCGAGTCCGACATCCTGCCGGAGGACTGCCACCATTGCGTCTTGAGTGCCCACTGCAAAGATCTCATCCGCAGGCGAGCCTCTGGCACCAGAAGAATGCAGGATGCCATGAGGCCGAGCAACCTCAAGAACTCGAACGCTGGGAGCGTCTGGGCATGCTGAAACTTGTGCACCATCTGCTGAATGTGAAGAGCCCTCACCTGGGGAGGAAAACACTGCCCCAGGGAAGTGTCGAGCACTGCTCCGATGTACTGGAGCCGCTGTGTTGGCGTCAAATGGGACTTCTTTAAATTGAGGGAGAAGCCCAGCCTGTGAAGGGAGCGACAGGTGATAGATAGATGATCCAGGACTTGCGCGGGAGAGCTCCCCCTGATCAACCAATCGTCCAGGTAGGGGTAGACGTGAATCCCCCCTTGCCGGAGATGCGCTGCCACCACCACCATGAGCTTGGTGAAAACCCTCGGGGCGGAGGTCAATCCGAACGGCAGGACCCGAAACTGAAAGTGCGAGTCGCCAACCGCGAACCTCAGGTACTTCTTGTGCTTGGGATGGATCGGCACATGGAAGTAAGCATCCTTGAGGTCGAGTGACACCAACCAGTCCTGAAGCTGAAGGGCCTGGAGGACTTGAGAGAGAGTAACCATCTTGAACTTGTCCTTCCTGAGGAGTTTGTTCAAACCGTGCGAGTCCATGATGGGTCTCAAACCCCCGTCTTTCTTCGAAACCAAAAAATAAGGGGAATACCATCCCTTGTTCCTCTCCGCTACAGGCACCAGTTCTATGGCGCCTTTCTCCAGCAGGGCTCGAATTTCCTGCGCAAGGAGCGAATCCGGACTCTGCAAAGAGAGGTTCCCCGGTGGATTGTCGCGAGGCCTGTGCCGAAAAGGAAGACAGTAGCCGTGGGTTATGATCTCCAGAACCCACACATCTGAAGTAATGGCTTGCCACTCTACAAGATGCTGCGCCAGCCTTCCCCCAACCGGCGAACCATGGGACATGGCCTCACGACTGAGTGGGAGCGGCTGCGGCGTTACCTGAGGGCAAAGAGGCAACTGCCCGAGCGGCCTTGGCACCACCGGTACCCTGTCGTCCACCTCTGGTACCCCTGCGTTGGCCTCTTTGACTGCCAGCTCCCCTCGCTTTACTGAAGGATGAGTAATAGCGAAAGGAACCACCCCTCCACTGCTGTCCCCTAGGACGAAAAGGCGGAGGTTGGCGAACCGCAGCGCCCAACGACTTCGCTGCAGCTTTTGAGGTCTGCAACCTCTCAAGGCTCTCGTCAGCCTTGCTGCCAAAAAGGTGTTCACCATCAAAGGGCATGTTGAGGAGCCGGGACTGCACATCAGGAGCAAACCCCGACTTCCGCAACCACGCAAACCTGCGTATCACGGTGCTCGCCGCCATGGACCTACTGACGCATTCAGCCAAGTCCAGACCCGACTGAACGGACTCACACATGGCATCCTTACCATCCTGGACCATAGCAAGGAAACCATCCCGTTCATCCCCTTCGGGAATATGTTCAGCCGCTAACGCAACACAGTTCCACAGAGTGTGCGTGAAACGTGACAAGGCACAAATGGAGTTGGCCGCCTGAAGCGCCATACCGCCAGAAGAAAACACTTTCTTCGCCCAGCCATCAAAACGTTTGTCGTCCCTATCAGGAGGGATGGTAGGGTACGACGCCTGCTTTGCCGGGGCCGTGGCCGCCTGCACCACCAAACTTTCCGGAGTGGGGTGCCTGGTCAAGTAGCAGGGGTCGCTACTGGCTGGATGGTATTTACGCGACAAGGATCTGCCCACCGCCGGGAGACTCTCCGGAGCAGTCCAAGCCGCCGCCACCCTTCTCTGTAAAGCCATATGGAACGGCAGTACCGGGTCAGTTGGGGGACCAACATCAAGGATGTCCGTCAGATCATCCTGCACAAACTCCCCTGGGGGAGCAGACCATCCCAGATACTCAAGACACCCTAGCCATAAGGCGCCGGTACGAGGAATCGGCATGGGAGCCAGGCTCAGGCCTACAAAATTCCACCTCTGGAGAGGTGTCCAGTCCACTGGCATCATGCAGTGACTGCCTCAAATCGTCAAACTGACTATGGCCCGAGACAATTTCATCTGGCACCTGACTAGGAACCAGGCCATCAGAATCCTCATCCGCCTCCGAAATATATTCCAGGTGGCGAAAAGGCACCCGAGAGTGCTTGCTCTTAACCAGAGCCTTCCTAGGGGGTACACCCGTGACACGGGGCACCTCCGACACGAAAGGCGTCGATGGCGTCGAGCGAATCGGCGCCGACGCCGAGAAAACCGGCAACGGCGCCGAGAGGATCGGCGTCGACGTCGAGGAAATCGGCGTCGACGTCAGATGCAGCGCCTCCAGTATCGGCGGCGTCGACACAGCCCTCGAAGCCGGAGCCCCGAGCGTGTCCCTCGACGACCTGATCGTCGACGGCTTCGACGACGTCCTCGAAGCCGGAGCCTCGAGAAAGCCTGTCGACGCCCTCGACGTCTCAGACGTCGATGTCTTCCTCGAAGACTTCACAGGAGCACACGGTCTCAAACGCGTCGAGGACCGGGACCTGGAACGGGTACGGCGAGAACGAGCCTCCTTGTCCGAACGGGACCGCTCCCGTGACTCGTGCCGACCACTCTTGCGAGCGGCGTCTCTCGACCTCACACGGCCGACCCCACTCGGGGGCGCGGACTGCTGAGTACCCTGCGACTCAAGAATCGCCAACATTTTCTTCCCGAAGGAAGCCCATTCCTCCGGCGTCGCACGGCTGGTGGGGTAACCGACGTGCCGTGCAGAATCCTCGGAAGAGGACCTGGAAGGCGACCGGTGACGGCGCTTCCGAGAATGCCTCGAAGAGGCTGAGGAGTGGCGAGACCCACTTCTAGAAGAAGACCGACGAGACTTCCGACGATGACGCGGAGAGTCACCCCTCGAATCATCCGTCGAAAGCCCCGCCGACTTCGACTTCCGGGGCTTGGACACCCGACCTACCGACAACTTCTTCTTACGTTCGCGTAAGGCTTTGGTCGTGAGCGACTCGCAGTCGATACAGTCATCCGTGTCGTGGGCCTCCCCGAGGCACCAGAGGCAGGCGTCGTGCGAGTCAGTCACCGACATCTTGGACCCACACTCCCCGCACTTCTTAAAGCCCGGACGCGGGGTTGAAGACGAAGTGGAAGACATCGCCGAAGGAAATTCACAAACGAACAGGTTCGAAGAACCAGAAAGAACAGAACTCCAAAGAGTCGAGGCTTAGAACCGAGAAACACGAAGCAACACGTTCGCGGAAAAAACGGAACTGAGGCTATGGGCGTCGTGCGTCCTACTTATCACATCGGATGATGTCGGACGTCGGAGGAGGTCCTCGACGACGGCGCATCGACGCAGGACGCAGACGCCGAAAAAGTTTCCGAAGCAGCACAGCTGTGGTGATTACATGTCATAGATATGGAATACGTCGGAGGACCCAATCCCCTCGAAATGGCAACTTGAATCATTCAACAACAAAACAGTGCAAAGAGCAATTGACTGAGAAGTGGAGTGCGAACAGGAGAGTGAAGGGAGGGGCGGGGAAGGATTGAGTGAGAGTAGAAGGAAGGGAGAGAGAGTGTAAAATAGAAAAGGGAAGGTGGAAAGGGAGGGGAGGGATTAGAAGAGGGCAAAGACGGGGGAGTAGAGAGGGCAGGGGGGGCTTCAAGGTGGGGAATGGAGGAGGAAGGATTTAAGGGAAGTGCGAAATGAGATGAGGGTAGTGGAAGAGCGGATTGAGAGGGGGAGAGAGTTCCAATGCAGAGGACCAAGAAGTTGGAAAGAGCGGAACCGGGAGGAAGCGCAAGGGGAAGGAGGTACAGAGAGCAGGAAGTGGTCAGCAGAACGAAGGGTGCAAGAGGGGGAGTAGAAGGAGAGAAGGGAGGAGAGATAAGGAGGGGCATATTTTGTGTCTATGGGTAATCGTCATTGCTCTCAATCACCTCTTCCTCGTCCAAGCACTGTGAGAAACCTGAAGGTGTTTCACCTGCTAGCCCCTGGAGTTCTGTGATCCAGGTGTCCAGGACACGGCCATCGCTATTGGATCCAGTTCCTGGGGGTGGAGCAGTGGGTAAGGATCACCTGGATGAGAGGTGTTCAGGGAGTGTAAGTGAGACACTCACGGGCGAGATGCAGTACCCCCTTCCTTCTAACCTCTTTTCCCCATCCTACCCTGTAGGATACTTAGAAGCTCTACCCCCACCCCTTACACGACACAAACACTTTCCTACACCATGAAAGACAACGGATAACCGTTTACCTGACATGTCCCAACACAAGGGTGAGGCAGAGTCAGGCAATTGACAATAACTATGCACACCTGACAGCCCTTTCCCTTGCCACAGGGATAAAAGGCGGAGCACAAGAGCGCACTTTCAGCAAGGCCGAACACACGAGGAAACAGCTACACCAGATTGGCAGTTCAAATGGAGGAGAAAGGCGGCAGGTCCTGGAGGGACGACGAAGGGGGAACTGCCCTTGCCCTTTTCAACTCAGACCCACGAAGCCTCTGAAAGGAAAATCATAAGACCGGGAAGTCCAGCTGGCGTGTGGTGTGACAGGTGTCAACGGCACACAGGGCTCCCCCACGCTGATAGCCAAAGCGGGAGGAAGCGCTTGTCACCTTGTTGCCGTCCTTGACTCACAAGACAAGAAAACTCTGACAGTTCAGCACAGCCGGTGGGTCGAAGAAGATAGATAGTAAAACCGAACTGTGCTGGGCTGAAGGTTGCAGGCAGCAACCTTGTAGAACAAAGAACTTGTGTAAATAAACTTTAATGAAACCCCAGTAAAAGGTTCAGAAGCAGAGTGGTCAGGCGTTGCAGGGCGTTCAATTAAAGGAGTCTAACTGAAGACATTTTTGGGTGGTGTTTTTGTTTAGCTGAAAGCACGAAAGCCAAGAGGCCAGGAAGAAGTGTCAAAGTGGTCCTATGATGGTCTAGCAAAACCCCTCCTACACTCAAAAGTCTTTGGCATATGGGAGAAAGGTGAACCGTAAACCCGAGCGAGGGATGCCAAACTGAATGAACTGTGAAACTGGCAAATGTGGACCCGATTGAGGGAGGCCAACATTGCAAGAGGGATCTGAGCCCAGCTGAAGCTTTTCTACAAGCTATTCAGAAAGGAGAAGGTATAGAGAAAGGAAGCTTTTTTCTTTTTCCTAAAATAAGGGTTACTTTATAGAAGTGCGACATCTACAGAAGGCTTAGTAAAGAGACAGTTGGCAAGATTGCGCATTCCCATCTTACTCGGGGGCATTTAGGACAGTCTAAGACCCAGGCACATATTAGTGGGAACTTTCACTGGCCAGGTATTCACACCGATATTAAGACCTTTATACAGATGTGTGAAATATGTGAAAAGACCAGCATGCACATTCCATTACCTGCCCCTCTGAAACCGTTGCAGATCATAGAAGTCCCTTTTTCAAGAATCGAGATGAACATAATTGGACATCTATAAATATCAAGGTTAGGCAACAAATATGTCCTTGTGATTGTGGACTATGCGACCCGATATCCCGAGGCATTCCCAATGTGAAATAATACCACACAGCAAATCCTTAAACACCTCCTATCGTATTTTTCCACGGTCGGCTTTCCCAAGGAAATACTAACCAACCAGGGTTTGAATTTTATGAGTAAGCTCATGTCAGAAGTCAGAGAGCTACTTCATATTACCACCTTGCGGACTTCTGTGTACCATCCCCAAACCGATGGCTTGGTAGAAAGATTCAATAAAACTCTGAAGTTAATTCTACGAAAACTGGTAGATAAGGACGGGAAAGACTGGGACCGAAATGATCACGTGGGCACTATTTACGGTAAGGAAAACCCTTCAGCCCTCCACAAGTCTCTCTCCTTTTGAACTACTCTATGGTAGAAAGCCTAGAGATGTCCTAGACATGCTCTGGGAAAAACGAGAAGAGGCTCCCATTCCCATCTCGTAAACCGGCACCAGAATGTGGGAACATATGAAATTGGTTCGAGATCTAGTCTGTACTCATATGGAAAAAGCCCAGAGCCAAAAAAAATCCACTTATGACAAAAAGGAGAGCTTACGATCATTCTCTATAGGATAGAAAGTACTCGCCGTCCTACCCACCTGAGAAAACAAACTTGTCTCCAAGCAGCATGGGCCCTATGAGATATTAGAACGAATGGGAACCTGTATTTATAAAGTAACCCAAACGGACAGGAAACAGAAGGCCCATTTGTATCACGCAAATCTCTTGAAAGAGTGGAAAGAGAACCCGTAAGCCACCCATACCAAAGTATTAGATGGTCTGGTTCCAGAAGAGGTAGACTTCTTTGAATTAATTCCTCCAGAGCTATCTATCCAGCACCAAGAAGAGCTACAAGATGTAGTCAACTCATTTCCCAATGTATTCTCAGAAAAATCAGAAGAGTAAAAGGCACATACCACTATATTAGAACACCTAAAGATAAAGTGGTTCATTTAAAGACATACAGAGTCCCCGAATCCTTTAAATAGATAGTGATTAAGGAAGTGAACAAAATATTGAATGACAATATTATGAGCTTTCATCTAGTCCCTGGTCCTCTCTTATCATGTTGGTCACTAAACCTGACCGATTATGTATAGATTTCCGTCAAGTTAATTCCATTTCGGATTTCTATCCCATGCCATGCATCGATGACCTAATCGTTGCACTCGGAGCAGCCACCTTTTTATTCACCCTAGATTTAACCAAAGGGTACTGCCAAGTTCCAGTACACGGGCCAGATAGGGAAATGACAGCGTTTTCAATGCCCCTAGGCCTGTTTCAATTCAAAGTCCTTCCCTTTGGCTTACACAGCCACTTTCCAGCGCCTCATGGATAAAATCCTGCAACCCTATCCCGATTTCTTTGGGGCTTATATTGATGATATTGTTATTTGTAGTAAGACCTGCAAAGACCATTTCTTTCATCTTTATACCATCATGAAAGTCAAGACAGGCCGGCCTAACTGCTTATCCAGCCAAATGCAGACTAGCTCGGTCAGCAGTAAAATACCTCAGATTCTTTGTAGGGAATGGGAGTGTACAGTTTCAACATGAGAAGGTGAAAGCCGTCCTAGATACACCAACACCAAACACCAAAATCGATCTTGGAGCCTTTTTCAGGTTAATAGGATATTACTCTAGGTTTATCCCTAACTTTTCGGACAATACAGCTAGGCTAAACGACAAACAAAACAAAAAATACCGAATCCTTGAAACGTAATTGGAATGACGAGGATGATATATGTTATAACACTCTAAAACAAACTCTGTGCCAGAACCCAATCCTGAAGGTAGTAGACTTCTCTAAAGAGTTTATGTTAAAGACAGTTGCCTCCCTTAAAGGCTTAGGAGCAGTACTGTCCCAAGTTTGCGATGGGTTAGAACACCCTATACTATTTGCAAGTCGCAAACTCTTCCCACGTGAAAGAAATTACTCTGTGTTGGAATTAGAGGCCCTGGCTATCAAGTGGGCTATTATCCATTTTAGATACTACCTATCAGGAAGAAGGTTCACACTAGATACAGACCACTCGGCCCTAGTTTGGATTAGCCAACAAAAAGATTCCAACCTTCGGGTTATGCAATGGTTTCTAGACGTACAACCCTACTGTTTCACTGTAGAACACCGAAAATGAAAAGACCAGAGGAATGTAGACTTCCTTTCCCGGTTCCCCTGTGAAGCAATTGTGGCTACATCACATGGAGGAAGGGTATGTGAGAAACCTGAAAGTGTCTCACCCCCTAGTTCCCAGGGATCTGTCATCCAGGTGGCTAGGACACGGCCAATGCTATTGGATCCAGTTCCTCGGGTGGACCAGTGGGGGAGGATCACCTGTATGAGGGGGTCTTCGAGGAGTGGAAGTGGGACACCGACGGGCGAGATGTGGTATCCCCTTCCTTGTAACTGCTTTTCCACATCCTATCCCCATAGGATTCTTAGAAGCTCTACCCCAGCCCCTTTCTGACACAAACACTTTCCTACACCGTGAAAGACAACGGACTAACACCAGAGTCGTTTACCTGACATGTCCCAACACAAGAGTCAGGCAGTCAGGCAATTGACAATTAGTATGCACACCTGATGGCCCTTTCCCTTCCCCACAGGGGGCACAACAGCACATTTTGAGGAAGGCCGAACGCAGGAGGAAACAGCTACACCGGTCCGGCAGTTCAAACGAAGGAGAAAGGCTGCGCAACCTGGTGGGACAACGAAGGGGGAACTGCCCTTACCCTGTTCAACCGAGACCCACAAGCCTCCGAAAAAGGGAAATCATAAGACCGGGAAGTCCATCTGGGGGGTGGTATGACAGGTATCAATGGCACACAGGAGATGCGCCTGCTGCCGTGGTGCCGTCCCTGACTCACAAGACAAGAAATCTGACAGTTCAGCACAGCCTGTGAGTCATAGAAGATAGATAGTAAAACCAAACTGTGCTGGGCCCAAGGCTGCAGGTAGCTACCTTGTTGAACAAAGAATGTGTGTAAATGAACTTTAATGAAACTCCAGTAAAAGGTTCAGAAGCAGAGTGGTCAGGCGTCGAGGGGCGTTCATTCGAAGGACTCTAACTGAAGCCTTTTTTTGAGTTGTGTTTTTGTTTTGTTGAAACTACGAAAGCAGAGAGGCTGGAGAGAACTGTCAAAGTGATCCAACGAGGGTCGAGCAAAACCCATCGTACACTCGAAACTCTTTGACATATGGGAGAAAGGTGAATGAACTGTGAAACTGGCAACCGTGAATCCGATTTAGGGAGCCCATCATTACAAGAGGGATCCAGGCCCGGCTGAAGGGGATGCAAAGGAGCGAAGAGCAATCGCCCAACGTGAAAGATTACAAAAGGAACTTGTACTTGTTTGTTTGGGTTCAGCCGGCCTTCTAAGGCAAGAGACTTTGCAGGTAAGTGACTTGACCCCAGAAGGTCCTGGTATCGTTGAAAAGAACTGTAACCTTGTGCTGGCGAGGCCCAAGAGTGTGCTGTGCTCAAAGGTCCGGCCTTGTCCCATGCTAAAACCGTGGGGAAGGGAGGCCCCGGCTATACCATCCTGATTTATCACACTTCTTTCTTTCTCTTTTGTGAACATTATCCCACACTAATTTAGTTGTAAGGATTGGCAATAGTTTTTTTTTAGTATAGGCCATTTTTATTTGACAAGACCCCACTAGGACTGCCTTATTATTATTTGATGGTCGTAGCTTGCTCCCATCTTGGATTTAGGTTTAGATTAGGTGTTTTTCTCACCCATTAGACAGTTTAATAAACACCTTTGAACTGTGATCACTTGTGTCTGTCTTTACTGTTGCCACCATGCGTTTCTTACAGTACTTATTGGAAATGGGGAGGGGGAGATGGGGTGAGAGTGGAAATACGCCATGAAGACTGAGGGAGAGTGGGTTGGTGGGCAATTAGGAAGGGGGAAATACCATGTCTCGGCCTTGGGTATTCTTCTCCCAATCTCCCCGCGACCCTCCACTCAGGTGATCCTCCCCCACTTATCCATCCCCAGGGTCGGGATCCAAAAGCGATGGCGCTTCCTTGGCCACCTGAATGGAAGATCCCAGGGAGTAGGTGGGAGAATACTGTCAGGTTTCTCACAATGTGTAGTTTGGGCGTTATGGCTCTTTTCATAAACTGAGTGCACTTATGCTATTTATTTGGGTGTTTTGCAGAGTGCAACCTGCCACTTCATGGCTGCTTCAAAGCACATGGTATTAGACATGAACGTGAAATGACATAATGAAAAATGACATGATAAAACCTGGCATAGCACGACCTAAAAAGCTAGTATAACAAACCTGCTATGTCCTAAAAACTAAAAAGAAAGGGTGAATAAATACATACAAATGAAAATGAAAACCTCTCTTAAAAACAGTTCAAATTCAGTTACAAGATCACAATCAGTAAGGGAGAATTAAAAAATGAAACCCCAAGGCCAGAGCAGGGTAAGTTTAGATGCAGTCAGTATGGAAGGAACTTGTAGTGCAAATGGAGGTGCGGGTGGGGGTGAAGGGGCACCCACCTAAAAGCAAAAGGAAGTTCTATACTGAAAGCATAAATTCAATTTAACACGCACTTATATTTGGGCACAAAATACACATATCCTAACACACAATCATTGCACCACATGTCCAGGTAGCGGTAGCTTATACATGAAATGGCGCATTATGACATATCACGGTGTAGCGTACCAAACCTAAGAGAGCAAAGCAGGTCAGAGCATAGCAAAGATAGCACAGCATGGCCACATAGCAAAAACATGCCATAGCTTAGCATAACAAACAAATAATAACGCAAATAATAACGCAACCCAGTATAACAACACTTTGAAGGAAACATGTCACATGTACAAATACAAACCACACACAAACACCCTGCTTCAGAATCACTTCTTCTAGATTTGGTATCTGCTGCTCTCTGTTTAATGCAAATGAAGGGTCAATGGTATTATATAGGAAGCAACCTGATAATCAATTAATCCATAGGACTACCATGAGAATTAAATCCTAGGAACTGAAGTTTGAAATATTTATAGACTGGCAGTGTTGACAGTTAAGGCACTAAGATAAGATGAGGCACCCAAAATCACAAACTGAGGTTTTAGGAAGCATCTGCAATTTCCATAATACACATTACGAGGATAACGTAACGGCACCATGGAATATAGCCATTTCCATTTCCTCCACAAGCAACACCTTTGTGTCATGACAGTTTCTCGGTGAGGTAGCTCGGGGACTCAGGGTGACAGCCTTCTAGATGATGCAGCAGGATTTGAAGATGATAGAGGCTTGCAGCGGGAGCCAGTTCAGTCCATGAGGGTCGGGAGAATGTGATTGAATTTGCAGAGTCCTTTGATGAGTCATGCTGCAGCATGCAGGACACATCTCAGGGGTTCTAGGGCTGTCGCCAGAAGGTCTTCCGAAAGGACATTGTCACCATCCAGGTGGGAGAGCACCAAGGCCTGATTTCCATTGCATGGTGTTACTGGGATATTATGGGCAGCAGACGAACAGTAAATTCCCATTCCCGTGGAGTCCAATAGGACTCCACGGGAATAGGAACACTGAAGCACCGGCAACATTAGTAATGGTGCCGGTGCTTGAGTGAAAAATCTGCCAGTACGGGGTCAGGGCTGCCGGTAGTTCACAGCCCCTACCAGCAGACTTGTAGTTTGCCGGTCCGTAAAAGGTGACAGTAACCGTTGTTACCAGCACTTTTTCCCGGCCCGGCAAACTTGTAATTAGAGCCATGACTATGTTGGTGCTGATGTGGCAGATTGTTATGCTATGGTAAACTACATTATGCTCTTGCATACATTTTTGCCTCATATTATCCATTTTGCCTTTGCCTGAGGTCTCCCTCTGCACACAACTCCTATGACATGCCCAAACCCCGCCTGGTGCAGATTAGACCAAGACCCTGTAACAAGGCAAAGGGACATGTCAGACCTTCTCTTCCGTTTGCTCTCTACAAGTGTAGCATTAGCACCATATATGGTAAATAACAGTTGGGTTTCTGTGAATGTCGCTTAGAGGTCCGCTTATCCATATTACAACAAAATGTACCCGCAATGCTTCGTCACAAGGTCACAACTGAGATGGTAACAGTTTTGCCAAATGTCTGCAATGTCATGCTAATTTCCACCCACCATTGTGAAAATGCTATGGTATATTAGTGATTGCTTATGACATGCTATCTAAACTGTGCTCTAAGGGCTGTCGCTTCAGAGCTCCATTTGACAACTGCCGGGATACTTGTCCTTCTGTATTTCCTGCACATCCGCTGATCATTTCTCTGTATGCCGTTTATTTTCTCTCTAATACAAGAAGTTTGGTTGACCCATCTGTCTGGTAGCTAATCTCCTTATATCTGCTAGCTAAAGCTAAAGCTGAGGTGACCCTTGTGAAGGGGCCGCCTTGGCTACCACAGAATGGAAAAGCCCACATGGAGATTAAGATGAGTCTGGGTGCCTGGATCAAGGGGGAAAGCAATGTTGTGAGTTGCTATTATATGAAATGAAAGACAACCACCTCCATCTAACCACTGACCTAATGCCACATATTCCAAGATCAAATAGTGTTGCTGTAGTAGGCACTACACTTTTCCTAACATTGTACGCTATATTTTACTTTCAAATTTCTGTACAATCGAAAGTACCCAAACTAGATAAATCTCTACACCATAAACTAATTTAGGGACAGCCGTGGTCATATATTTACTGGGATCAATGAATGTCTGCAGTATTTATTTTTAATTAATTTCATCTGGCTAATTAATAAATCGGATCTACGACTGAAGAAATTGGACATTTTGTCTTTGTTGGGGGGTCCTAAGATATAAAACCCTAGGTAAACTAACTCCCCTACTTTAACTAGTTGACATCCACTCATGTACCAGTTTTCTCCTGAGACACGATTTATATGCCTAAAGGTTAAAATGCATGTTTTTGCGTGTTAATTCTCAAATAGTTACTAACCGCATATTCCTTCAAAGCATTGAGTAATCTTTGCAGCCCCAAAACTGAAGGGTCAACAAAGAGAAAGTCGTCAGCGTAGGCAATCCGTGAAGGCCTCAGATGTCCGAGCCTTGGGGAAGCCAATGCTGCACCTTCTATCTCTTCTTCGGCATCAGAAAAATAAAGATTAAATAGGCTGGGGGCCAAGATAAAACCCTGTTGCAAGCCATTAGTTATGTTATGCCTCTGGTTAGAGTACCCAAATAATTCAATCAAACTTGCACCTGGGTAGATTGTTGTAGTTGAATAATAAACTTCAGTAATCCCGAGGGAATACCCCAAGTACTCAATTTACACCAAAGTCTATTACGACGTAACAGACCAAAAGCGGCACTTAAATCAATTGACGCTACATGGATTGCCTTATAGCTACCATCAATTACATAGGCCTAAAGACAATTTAGGAGAAATCCATTCAAAGCTGTCCCGTGGGATTTTCTAAAACCAACTTGCCATTTTTTCAACCGCCCACTTCTACCTCCCGAGCCTCAAGATGTTGCAATAATATGGCAGCAAAAACATTACTGCCGGCGTCAAATATTGAAATGTGGCAATAGTTCCCTGGATCGTAGCAAGAACCACTTTTATAGATGGGAGTTATATTAGAAAGATTCCACCTTATAGGTAATCTGCCAGTTGTCATTATATCAGTAAAAAGCAGTGACAGGGTGATCGCCCACCCACCAGGTTTTCCTTTAAAGGGTCTATTGGAGTAACTATTGGGACCTGGTGCTTTAGAATTTCTTGCTCTAACAATTACGTCATATAAAATTTAGGGAGTAAAAACTATTGACCAATGATTTAAATTATCTTCCATTGCCACTTTCATCTCTAACTTCCAGTGCTACGTGGATGACATGAAACTAACTTTTCAGGCTCCCCTCAGCTGCATTCTCTTCTTCGCTCATATTCGCTATTCAGTCTTGGTGTGCTGCAAACAACCTCTGCCTCAATGCAACTAAGACTGCACCTAATACTGAGATCGTTCGCATTGGGACCCCTGCTCCCGCTTTTCCACTCTCGCTCTGGCCGGCCTGCCTTGGCCCTGCGCCCACACCCACCTGTGAAGCAAGAAACCTGGGGGTCATCTTTGACGCCACACTCTCCTTCTCCTCCCACATTTCAGACATCTATAAAAAATCTAACTATCAGCTTCACCTCCTTGGGGGTACTCTAACTTTTCTCACTTTCCCCTAGAGGCTCACTGTCTCCAGAGCCCTGGTTCTCGCCAGGCTGGACTATTGCAACAGCCTCTTCCTCAACCTCCCTTCTTCTGCCCTGCGCCCTCTGTAACTCCTCCAGAACAGAACCGCAAGACTTACCCTTGGCCTCAAGCCCAGCGACCGCATCTCTCCGGCACTGAAATAATCCCTCCACTGGCTCCCTGTGGCTTCAAGGATCAAATTCAAGACCTTTTGCACTGTTCACAAGACTTTCTGGGGCCTGGGACCTACCTACATGCAACGCTGCCTACCTAAATACTGTCCCTCACGAGCCCTCCACTCATCTGAAACTTGTGTATGAGCGCAATATAAATAAAATATCATATCATATCTACCTCCAACCAGCCATTTCTCCAAACAGAGATTTGGAGGGAGATCCTTATCCTCAGCAGGTGCCTCCCGCTGGAATAGCCTCCCTGCCGCCCTCCGTCTTGAGCCAGATCGCCTTAAATTCCGGAAAACTCCTCAAGCCTTTCCTCTTCTCCTCTTCCTTCTCTCTCCATCTATCCTGCATACCCAGTTCTCTGTTTTCCCTCTCTCCCTCCTCTTCCTTACAGCACGCTGACTGGCCGTCTGGTGTACCTCAGGTCTCACTGGTCCCCGGGACCCCTGCCAGTCCTCTTTCGCACTTGCCTCAGGTCCCTAAACCTCACCCACACTCCATACACTTGAGAAATGTACCGTAGAGAGTGGCTCTCTCTGCACTTACCCCAGTCTCAACCAACCGGGTGCACTTGAGCCTCCCTCCCACCCCCCATGACCCTCTGCGCACTTTCTCGATCCGTACGCACCACGCCTGAAGATCGTATGTCTGTTCACCCTTGTCGTCACCCCTTAATTGCACTGTTTTTTTGGATAACACATTTTATTACATTTTGTGCGATAATACAAAAACATACAAAACGCAACAATATAACATTGCATACAAATGGCAGAGCAGTACGAGCAGGTATACTTTGGATATAAGCGAACGTAGAAACACATATGCTGCAAGGTATAGATGTGGACAAGTGGACAAGTCAACGAATGGCCTTTTACATACTGGTCTTGCTCAAGCAGCCACAAAAAGCGAGTTGCGCGACAAAGCCTGCTGTCCATGTTGTATCTGAGTTATAATGTCTGTTCCCATTTTCCCCAGATTTTATCTGCTTTGCCCGGACAACCTCTAGCCTGGTAGACTCGGCGTTCCATTAGGATGATAGCGTCCACATCTGATATCCATTGGTCGTATTTCGGGGTGTTTCCTGAACCCCACAATTGCGCAATGTTCCTTTTGGCAATTCCTGTGGCTGTCGAGAGAAGTAGCTTTTCGAAGCGAGACATTTCTACTGTATCTTCAATACCCAAAAGAAGGAGTTTGGGGTCTGTTGGGATCAGGCGACACATGACTTTGGTGAGTCTTTCGCTACATTTGCGCCAGAAGTGTTGTATACGTGCACATTGCCAGAGGATATGATAGAAGGACCCTTCTTCTTGTTTGCAGCGTAGGCATTTGGGGTCGGTCGTTTTGACCCAATTATTCAAAGCTACTCAGGGATAGTATATCCTATGAAGTATCTTCAGTTGAACAAGCCTAATTCTTGCTGAGATTGCAGAGTCTCTAGGATACATTAGGGTCGAGATTCAATCTTCGGGTAATATTGGGCCCACATCTCTTTCCCATTTCATCTTCAGGTTCAGCAGCTCTTTTGTGGCAAATGAGGAAATAGCGTTGTACATAGTAGACGTGACCTTATTACTCACACTGTCTATGACTATATTTCTTTCCATAGGCGTACATTCCGGCATGTCCGCCATTTGGGTCCTCTGCAAGGTGAGTGCATGTTGTAATTGTCCATAGTGATAGTGTTTGGTGTCTGGGAGACCGTGTGCTGCCACGAGCTCGGGAAACTGTATCAACTGGTCGTTCACGAATACCTGCTGAATGGTCTGTATGCCAGCTGTTACCCAGTTTGGCCATTTTGGGAGGTTACTAAGGCTCGAGAGGTGAGCAGTGTTCCAGATGGGTTGGACTGGGGTAATTTTATTGTCCCATCCTAGGTGTTTGTGTACTTCCTTCCACACGAGGGCTGTGTGCGCTACTATAGTGCGTTCAGGCGGGCAAGTCTGTTTACAGTAGAGGCTTTCGATCGGGGACATGTCGTGTCGTGCAGCTAGTTCAGCCTTTATATGGGGAATGGTCGGGTCCATGTGCAATATGTCATTGACTGTCGCCATCTGTGTCGCCCAGTAGTAGATCTGGATGTTCGGAAGTCCTATTCCTCCCTCTGAAACAGAGCGTTGGAGGGTTTTGAGGGCAATTCTCGGGTGTTTCCCACCCCACAGGAGTTTACGTGTTGTCCCATCTATTCTGTGGAACTCTTCGGTGGGGACATGGAAAGGGGCATTTTGGAGGATGTATAAGAACCGGGGTAGGGCCAGCATCTTAAAGAGTGCCGCCCTGCCCAACAGTGGCAGTGCTTGCCACTGGGCTGCATCTTGCTCGAATCTTTTAACTAGTGGATGCAAATTTTGTTTTACGTAGCTATCCAGCCCATTAGTGATTAGAATGCCCAGGTAGCAGAACTGAGTGGTTTCAACTTGATATGGGGAACCCGATGCCGGTATGCAGTCTACCCCTTTTACCGGAAACAACACGGATTTGGACCAGTTTACTCTAAGTCCACTAAAGGCTCCATAGTTAATCAGTGTTTGTGTGACCACGCGGCAGGAAATCGCTGGCTCGCCCAGGTATACTAAGAGGTCATCTGCATAGAGGGATATCCTATCTTCCCAATTCGACCCCCATCTGAAGCCAGTCCTCGTGGTGGCGTCCCGCAAAAGGGCTGCTAGTGGTTCTATTATTAGTGCAAACACCATTGCCAAGAGCGGGCAACCCTATCTGGTTCCTTTCCCCAATCTGATATTACGCGAGGGCCACCCATTTACTCTTACCTCCGCCACTGGATTGTTGTAGAGGAGTTGCACCCGATTCCCCAAATTGCATCCTGCGCATTATTGCCCATAAGGTCTCCCAATGAACTGAGTCGAATGCTTTTTTGAAATCTATGGCCAACAATGCAATTGATTGTTACAAGGCAGGTGCTCTCTCCAGCGCCAGATGCAGCCTGCGAATGTTCATTCTTGTGGACCTTTGAGGCATGAAGCCGCATTGGTCAGGGTGGATCAATGACGTGTGGACCGATTGTAGTCTGTTGGCTAGTATTTTGGCTTCACTGTTGATTAGGGATATGGGCCGGTAGGAGGTGCATTCCTCTGGGAGTTTGCCCTTTTTTGGGATCACTATAATGGTGGCCTTGCGGAGGTCTGGTGGTAGCTCGCCCTGGTTTAGGGAGTGTTCAAACACGTTGAGCAAGTGAGTGGGTATATCTAGATGCTTTAGTTTTTTCCAAATGTCAAGTGGGAACCCGGTGGGACCTGGGGTCTTGCCTGTTTGGAGTGGGGCAATGGCTGTTGATATTTCGTCAGCTGTTATTTAGTTGTCTAGAGTGGTGGCTTGTCTGTGGTAAGTGTTGGGAGGTCGATATCGTTCAGTATGGTTCTGGCTACAGCGTTGGTGGGGGGTTTGTAAAGTTCCTCGTAGAATTCAGCGAAGCGTTCTGCAATCTCTGCATCGGAGTAGACTAGATCTGCGTTCGATGTTCTGATGCACTTCACCTTCTGGTGTCCTTCGTCGCGCTTTTCCATCCACACTAGCATTTTGCCTGCTTTTATCCGCCGTTTCGTACAGACGTGCCTTCATAGCAATAGGTGCTTTTTTGGCACAGTCTAAGGATAAATTGTGCAGCTTTTTCTGTGCCATTATAAAGGCTCTGTTCGACTATGGGGTGTCGCTGGCAATGTGGTCTAATTCCTTGGACGTGACTTCACTTTCGGCTTCAATGATTCTCTCGCGTTGTATCTTCTTTTTTTCCGATGTCCATGAGATGATTTCTCCGCATAGGACTGGTTTGTATGCCTCCAATAGTGTACTGGGATCGTCAACCGAGCCTGCGTTTAATTCGAAGTAGATGGAGGTAGCTGCATCTATCTTTTCTTGAAAGATGCGCTACATACTTTATGAATATTTTGGTATGGTAAGAAGAAGTAGTCTATTCTGGACATCGAGGCGTGGGCCCCAGAATGGAAAGAATATTGTCGAACCTTAGCGTGCCAGTCTCTCCACGCTTCACACAGGCCCAATGCTGACACTAAGGAAGCCAGTTTGGTGGTGGTGGCGGGATTCCTGGCTCTCAAGTGCGTGCGGTCAAGGATGTTGTCCATGACTTCATTGAAGTCCCCTCCTAACACCCATGTGTCTGCGGGGTTTGCTGCGAGGATGGGGATAATCTCGTTTAGCAAATCATTAAGGAGAATTGGCGGGGAGTACACTGCCATGAGTGCCAGGGTTTGGCTCCATAGTGTTGCTTGGATGTGTACATAACAGCCTCCTCTGTCTTGTAGTATGTGCGTGATCACCAGCGGAAGCCTTTTGTGAATTAGTATGAGCACTCCTCTCGCACCCATGGAGAAACCGGCGTGCACCGCTGTACGATAGTTTGAACTTCGGAAGAATTTGCACACATTTCCTGCTAGATGTGTTTCGGACAGAAAGGCTATATCCGGGGAGTGTCTATTTAGGTGCTGCAGTACCAGTCTTCTTTTGATGCTGGATCCCAGCCCGTTCACATTCCATGACAGGAGTTTGAGCTTTCTTTGGGTTGGATCAGTCTCAGATGCCTTTGGTTGTTTGGGATATAGATTCGCACATGTGTTTCTTCGGTTGTATACGCGGCGGTTGTACCGCGTTTGATCTGTACAGTGTGCTCATTGTGCCTTTGCATGCTAAACGTTGAATAAAGACATTAAATCTAACTCCCCCTTCCCCATACTCCTCCCCCAACTGAAGCATCTGTCGACCCGATATAAACTTTTAAACAATTGAACTTTATACTACATCTGCCCGCCCTATGGCAATCAGGTTTTGAGGTTCAGGTTTGCCGGGTGGTGTGGATCGGGAATAGTTTGGGGCTGGGCAGTAGAACACCACTTTACGGTGCTGCAGGTACACTTTTTGTCTGGGGGGCGGCTATTTGGCTGGCCGCCAGCCGTGTTAGCCATTGTAGCCAAGTTTGCAATGTGCGGTGTGGCTCCTTTGCGTTACGTTGGCGGTGATTTGGACATACGGAATACTGTTGCTGCTTATTATGCCTCAACGTGCTGTGGGTTCTCGATCTGTTGCTGCTGCTACGGATCCACGTCAGGTGGCCGCTCAGTATGTGGTCTGTTACGTTCTCCTCTTCGCCTCCCCTCAGCGCTCCAGTCGCCATCTATGTGCCTTTCGGCCCAGCGCCACGCCTCCTTAGGATCTGTGAAATGCACCGTTGTGTTCTTATGGAATATTTTGAGCTGGACGGGGAAGATTAGCCCGTATTTGACTCCCATTGATTGCAGGCGTTTCTTGAGGGGATCAAATGACTGACGCGCTTTCTGTACTTCTTTGGTAAAGTCAGGGAAGAAAGCAATTCTTGATCCATTGTACGTGACAGTCCCGTTAGACCTAGCCAGCTGCAGTACTGTATCTCTATCCCTATAATTTAGGAATCTTGCGATGACTGTACGTGGCGGTGCACCTGGCGTGATCTTGCTGGTTGGGATGCCGTGGGCCCGCTCAATGGAAAAGAACTTGGAGAAGGACTGTGCATCGTGCATTCCTCAAGGAATTACTCCATGCAAGCGCCTTCTGCTTTTTCGGGAAGGCCCAGTATGCGGACGTTGTTCCGTCTAGATCTGCCCTCACTGTCATCCGCTCTTGATTCCACAAGCTTTATGCGTGCCAACATGCCAGACATCTGGCAGCTCACTCCGCGAAGACTGTCCTCAGTTTCCGAAATCCGCGCCTCCGCTTCCCCGGTGCGTGAGGTCAGCTTCTGCAGGTCATGTCTAACAAGGATACGTCCGCGCCAATGCTGTCCATCTCTTTCTCCATGCAATTTCTGGAGCTGGCAGTAGCGCTCATTATGTCTCTGAGGGAAATGTTCTCCTCCATGCAGTCTGCGTCGGACAGCGATGGCCTCTCTGGGGAGTGAGTCATCAGTGTGGTTGCGTATTGCTCAATTCTGCTTTGTGTGGAGGTTTTCCTGGGCTTACCTTTCCCCATTTCTGATATTCTGGAGGGATGGCTTCGAAGGTCCGCGTCATGCTTGGAGGGAGACGCCAGCTGGAGAGTGGAAAAGCAAGTGTTATCGAGGCGGTCTGGGGTGAGCGCTCTTCACCTTCAGTGCTATGAGTGTGGTGGCCTGCGTGGAGCCGTGCCGGATATGACCTTGATGTATCGGTACTGCCTTACAGGGATGTTGACCACAGGGTGGAGGCCCTCGTCTGGGTTTGCGTTGGAACTGAGCCTGCACTTGGGCCCAGGTCTGCCGTGGATCCGTGCCCTCGTACACTTCGTTTGTTGTGGGCGCCTTGCTTAGTACAACTCGTGTTGTTGTGTTTGGGCGCTTCCGCAGTGCACGGGGGGGGCGGCAGCAGGTTAGGCAAGCATTGGAGCTCCGACAGCGATTTCTTCTGGGCACCGGAGGCGCAAGGTTAGCGGACGCACAAGGCCCACTGGGGTCAGCCTGAGCCCTTCAACTCCACTTTGTGGCAGGGATGGCAGACGCCTTTGTGCCTATATGCGAGGTGCTTATTGACGCTCTGCCTGTTACGTAAGGTCTCCAGCTCCGTCTCTCAGGTATTCTTTTGGTTTGCTGTCTCTTTTCCCTTCGATTGCCGTGTGGCTGCGGTTGTGCCCGTTTGTGCAAACTGGCCAGGTTACTGGGGCGGGAGGCACACCTCTGCGGTCATCCCGCCGTGCGCACGATGATTGTGCCTCTGCTGTTGCAATACAGAGCTATTTTGCTGTGGCGTGTCGCCGCTCCTTGCACCAGTAGCACCCCTTTGGAGCAAGGAACTGCGCTTATAAGGAACTGCGCTTATATTTGAAGCCTCGCTGTCGGCATACTGCAGTCAGATTGAGCAGGTCATGGTGCTTGCTTGGTTACAACACGGGCCACATTGCCTTATCCTCAGTATCCCTCATGTATTCTAGGTGGCCGCCTGTCGATGTTTGTGGGTTGAAGGGGCCTCTGTATGAGTTCATGCAGTGAGGGCCCCAGGGGTAGCATTGTTCCGTGGGGGAAGCGTTCAGGAGTGTCACACAGGGGGTCTGACCCCAATCTCCCGTCCCCCTTCTCCTTACCACTGAGCTGGGCCGCCGACAACTGCCAGGAGATGAGTGGAAGCCGCCCGGGAGTCTAGCAGGCGCTGGGCGCAAAGCAGAGCGCCCGCAGTTCAGCCGTGGCTCCGGGTGGCTTGATGGTGTTGTGCCTGCTTCCCCGAGGCGGGCTACAGCAGTACACGGGCTCATGCACCGCCGCGGCGGTGGTGACTGCTGGCAGTTCTGTGCCTCTGCAGGTCGCCGGCGACGGATGTTCGGCGTTCGCCACCAGGGACATCCCGCCTCCGCTCTCCGATCCGCAGCGGGTAGTAAGACCTCTCGTCTCGGGGGGTCCAGTAGGCGGGAAGCGGGGAGGCACCTTCTGGGATCCACCCTCTCGCAGTCAGGGAGCGGCGCCGGTGGCAATCCACATGCTCCTACGTTCACTCTCTGGCTCGCCACAGCTCCTCTCCTCCCTCCGATTTGTCGTTGTCCCTCGGGCAGGATTTGTCATCGGCGCGCGGCGCCCTCCGCACATCCGCAGCATGCAGCGGCCATTTTGTTTATCTTACGGCGCGTGGGCCCACTTCTTGTAGGCTTTGCAAACTGGGTCTCCTGGCACCGATTTGCACCGGAACCGGGTAGAGATGCGCAGCACAGCTTCCCACGTTAATGAGGCACTTTAAGTCCTCTCAGGCAAGGAAATAAAGCAGGATTAATACAGGATCTGGCTGGCGGCACGAGAGCGATGCGATCTCACGTCCTCATCGGCAGCCTGCTGGCCACGCCCCACCTTAATTGCAACGTTGAAACTACAGAATCGCTGCCAGGCCTATTTGTTATCTCCCAAACTGTTAAATGTATTTTTTACTCACTTACTCTGCCTGTGCAGGCTATTATCGCCTCCGAATTTCAAGGGCTCTGAGCAACTGTTTTTTTCCCCCCCTTGTTCCCACCCTCCTTGAGCGCTTTGAAACACTTGCCTGTGTATAGGCGCTATATAGATAAACAATACCATACCATACCAACAATACCAAGAGTGGAGATGTATATGGAACAACAGCATAGATGGAAATGTACAGATGGATCAGAAATGACCAATCTCTAGTATTCGTCAAACGTGTTAGAATGCAGACATATGAAATGTCCACATCATCACTTACTTTGAGAACCATCTTTTCACTTGCAGGACATACAAAAACTTGTATCATGGCATATGGGAGGAAAAAAAGATGTGTACCCCCATCGGCACATTGACTCCCTAAGTGCCTGTACCATGTAAGTTATTGCAAGTAACAGCGCCTCAATGCCCCTGGGCTGCTTGCGCGCTATATAAATATAAATAAATAAATAAATGTTTCCCATTCATAGGTGCTAAGAAAACAAAACTCACCAGTTTGGTCTTTTTTTCCATCACAAGCACATTCAAGCATGTCATGTGTGACACAGTTTGAATCTTCATGTAGTTTAAAAAGATCTCGAAGCTCCTCAACAGAAAAGCGAATGTGCTCAGACTTCTTTGTCATATCTACCACTGCACCTGAGAGGCCCTGCTTGCTGATCTGCCTCTGGTATATCTTCTCCTCAATTGAACCTGTAACGAAACAAAGCACAAATACTGGATAATACAATATTTGCTGATTGCAGTAATGTTCACTAACCCTTTTAAAGGTCTAATGGTCATTCAAAATGCAAATGGTACTTCACTGTTGAAAACCAATGAGAGAAAGATCTGTTCACCCACTTCAATATCCGGTCCTTTACTTACCTCCATCCCAGGTGAGTTTATTGAAAGAATGGGTGATCTTACAACTTCAGCATCATCTCCAATAACACAATATACCAAGAACATGTCAGTCAGGGCCAGGAAATGGTACAGCACTAGGTCAGCCAATATTTTGTATATTAGGTGACCATAATGATGTGGATGCAGAAGTATCTTGCTTATGATTTTCCTACATCAGCCACGTGATCTCATCATGTCATTTGTGCTTTTCCTCTGTCAACAATATTTAGAATAGACTCTGCAACATTATTTATTTTCCTTCCAGCAAGTGACAGTGGGCTTTAATCTAGTGATTTATGTATTATTAGTGCATCATGTACTTCTCTGTTGCCAGGTCTGCGGCTCAGGGAACTAATGCATCCACTACAGGGGCCTGTGTTTGATTTCATGGTCACAGGTTCGAATCCCAGCAGGTCCACTCAGCCCTCCGTCCTCCTGAGGTCGATGATATGAGTACTATTAAGTTGGTAACAATAAACATCTATTATCTGTCAATGGCGCTAAGAGGCCCCACTGTGGGTGAACGTGCGCTCTACAAATACACCTGTTATGTTATCTGTTGAGAAATTAGACCTGCGGAGGAAGCAGTTCTGTGTGAGGCACCAGATGTGTCAAGTAGTAAACATCAATCCAATTGAGAGTTTTGAGCAGGCAGCAATGGAAAGTTACAACCATGTGTGACAATGAAAATGGCAAACCTGATCATCGTATAGGTGGGAGCCTTCCAGAGGGATCGCTTTCAGGTTATTGGCCCAGTGGAGACACGTGCATCGACGATAGACTTGTCGATGACTCCAGAAAGAACTGGACAGGGAATGGAGGCCTACTCTTAGAGACTGAACAATGAATATTTGTTCTCAAAGGAACTTTTTTAGGTTTTACTTTTGTTCGTGTCATGAGCTATAGAGGTGAGCAGGGTGGGTCAGGTTGTTGTGGGATTTCTCTGGTAGAGTCAACATGTAGCTCTGTAGATTGTCTGGCAAGGCAAAGTTATCTCTATCTTTGCTACTGTCCAAGAATTATTGTTTCTCAAACAATTAATAGTGAGCGCTCGGCTGTTGGATGTCCGTGGAGCCATTCATACAGTGAAATCTGGTACACAATCTACAAACTGAACTCGATGTGCACCTGTACTTCCACAAAAGACTGCTACCTTTGTGTTGCCAACGGGTGCAAAGATGTTAATCTTCTATAGTGTTTCTGCATTCTATATGGAACCAGTGAATAGAAATGGATTTGTTCTTCAGGGTGCCAAATACAAAAAATGGTTACAATCCATTCAAAACAGATGGCTCTGGCTTGTTAAATGCTCCTATGCTTTCTCCCCCTGGCATCATAAGTGCTTCTCATGCAGAAGTAGATTAATTTCTTTATGTTTACATTTGTAGAGCGCACAAAACCTACAGGCATCAAGGCACTGGGTGCATGGGGAATGAGGGAGGCTAGGGGAAATGAGGGAATTGAAGGAAAACGGGAGGGAGTACAAACAGAAAGTTTCAAGGCAGTAGAATACATATTTTCACATTTTTGAGAGCAGGAGGGCAGTAGTGCAATGCCATAAGATTCATAATAAATGGAAAAAAATGTTTTTCAGTTGTTTTCTGAAAGTCCAATACCGAGGCTCAGAGAGCAGGTGAGGTGGTAAGTTGTTCCACAAATGGGCGGCAATGAATGGGAAGCTAGATCCCCCAGCTCTAATACATTTGAAGCATGGGGTGGTTAGTCTGTGGCTGTAGATTCGTCTTGTAGGTATAGAGGAACTGTTCTTGGAGATCCTCTGTGAGAGGTAGGGCGGAGCAGTGTTCGGAAGATATCAATGAGTTGACCTTTTCTCTGACTGGTAACCAGTGTGCACCTTTTCTGTGAGCTGAGACATGGTCATGTTTTGCTAAACTCATAGCGACCCGGGTGGCATTGTTCTGGATGGTCTGGAGCTTGTTGAGATTGCGCTCTGAGGTACGCGCAAGAAGGGAATTAAGCTAAAGGTGGTGTCAGTGGAGAAGGGTGGGGGACGGAGTGGGGGGTGGGCTACGGGGGAAGCTTGGGTTCAGATATATGTATCTTGGTAAGGATAGAGGCTTGCTTCTTCTCGATTTTCACTTGAAGGCTGGCAATCTTGCTAGTGAGAGCATCTTGGATATTTTGACACCAGGTGTCATCTTTAGTGTAGTTGGCAGTTAGTGTCATGGGGGTTTCAAGCTCACTTGGGATAGAGAATCATTCATGGAATTTGGCTTTGGAGATTCTGTTAGACCGGGCAGTTGCTTTTGCTGTGAGGATAGCTTGCTTGTATTCTTTTGAGAAGTTGAGGAAGTTTGCTTTGTTGGCATCTGAAGGGGTTTTGCACCAGGTGGTTTCAAAGGCACGTTTCTTAGCCCTCATGGCTGGGAGACATGGTGTAAAACAATAGTTTAAGTGCGTAGTTGGTTTGGCTCTGCGTGGTTTAAGTGGGCCAATGGCATCGATAGCTGGCAGGATGGCAGCATTGCAGGTGCTGACCAAGTCTGTTGGAGTAGAAGGCAGGGCGGCTTGGGCGAGGGAGGTGTCAGCTGTGAGGACAGGGAGGAAGTGGGGATACAGGAGCATCTACTGATCACAGGTGGGTAAAGAGGAGGGAGTTAGTTGTCTGGGCAGAGCAGATGGGTTGCATGAAGGTGATGGTATGGTGGTCAGACCAAAGATTGAGGGTGATGGCTCTGTTGGCTGCATTACAGTTTAGGTCTACGAGCCAGTCTAGTGATCTTCCTAGATGAGGCGCTGGGCTAGAGATGTGTTGAGTGAGCCCAAGAGAGGCTAAGGAGTTGGCAAGTGAGAGGGCATCTTTGTCTGATGAGTCATTAAGACCCAAATTAAGGTTTCCTGGGAGGAGAACTTTGGAGGTGGGTTGGATACTGGTACTGAGGTGCTATGCTAGGTCATCGTCAAATGACTTAGCTGGGTCAGGCGGGCGATAGATAACATGAATGGTGATGCAGAGGTAGGTGTTAGTGACAGGTTAGTGCGGAGGAGTTCGCAAAAAGGTGGGGCAATCGTAGAGATGATTTTGATGTTCATTGCATTTTTGTAGATGATGGCAACTCTGCCACCTTTGAGTGATGGGAGGTCACAGCGGAGGATAGTGTGGCCTATGGGGACAGCAATGGCAAGAGGTGGGCCTTCTGCCTGGTATAACCATGTTTCTGTCACTGCTAAAATATCCAGATTGAGGTTAGTGATGAGGTCCCTGACATCTGTGGCATGGGCAATGATAGATAGGGCATTGATGAGTGCGCATGAGAGTGGTTGGGGGTGGGAGTTGGTGATATCGCTGCATGAGTAGAGGCTTGAGATGTAGATATGGCATCATGAGAGGAGGAGGAGGTGCGTGTATAGACGTGCATAAAGCAGAGTTTAGTGGGTGGAGAGAGGGAGCAAGGTAAGGGTGGTGTGAGGGTACGGGATTCAGCTGTTCTACATTTAGTTGTGTCCAGTGTCTCCGACAATGGACTGGTGCAAGGTTTGTTGTCAAAACCTTGCCCCTCAGATTGCAAAACTTGTATGATGGTAAAGATGTTTACAGTATATTACGACTGTGGCAGCCAACTCAGCCAATCTGGCTGCTTAGAACACAGGCTTTTGTCGCTGGTTCAACTCCTGGGTTATATGTTATCAGATAGCCACCTCCCCACCAGCATTGACTGCCACCCACCTCACTGCCTCTCGTCTATTTTTTGTTGTTATTCTGAAAAAGTAAATGTTTACACTTTTGTTTTGGCACTGTAACCCTCAGTAAGGGCCCATGCTTAACTCAAGAAAGTTACTTTCTTACCTGGTAACGTTCTTTCGATGGGATGGTCCGACGACGTATTCCATATCTATGACAGGTAATGTCCACAGCTGTGCTGCTTCGAAAAATCTTTGGCTTCTGCGTCCTGCGTCGATGACGTCGATGCGCCGTCGCCGAGGACCTCCTCCGACGGCCGACGTCACCCGGTGTGATAAGTAGGACGCATGACGCCCATAGCCTCAGTTATAGTTTTTTCCCAGAACATGTGCCACCAGTTTTCTGCCAGTCAGACACACAAGGCCTTGCGGAACGCAATCGCAAAAGAAATTCTGCAGCGGGGAAGGCAGGGAGGGAGCGATATGGAATACGTCGTCGGACCATCCCATCGAAAGAACGTTACCAGGTAAAAAAGTAACTTGTTCTTCGAGGGGATTGGGTCCTCCGACGTATTCCATATCTATGACAGACTCCCAAAGCAGTACCAAGCAAGGAGGTGGGAAAGAATTTAGAATACAAATTTAGCATGCTCAATCAAATTGCGGAATAGAGAACTGCCTTGCCAAAGGCCAGATCTTGCCCTCTGATGGAATCGAGGGAGTAGTGACATACAAAAGTATGTAATGAAGCCCAGGTGGCTGCATCACAGATGTGACTAATAGGAACTCCCCTCTGCAGGGCAGTAGACACAGCCACTCCCCTGGTAGAATGGGCCCGCAAGCCAGCCGGAGGATCCTTAGCCGCCAAGCGGGAACACTCAGAGATAGCTAAAATAATCCAACGAGACAAAGGGCCTCATTACACGGAAGGCGGTAATGGTTAACGGCCACCATTAATGGTAACGGTGACCGTTAACCAGTACCGCCTTACTACGAGGTCCCTTAGCGGGTTGGTGCTTTAACGCCTGCTTTTTGCAGGCGTTAAAAACCAACCCGCTAAGGGACCTCAGAGCTAATTACGGCACTGCAAAATTGCGGTGCCGTAATTAGCGCCTTCCCCATTCCCATAGAGCCCTATGGGGCAGAAATGGGAATGGGGAAGGGCAATGGCGGAAGGGGGATTTACCGCCCCACCAACCTTGGAATGGGGCGGTAAATCCCCTTTCCGCCAAGGCGGTGCCGGTATTTTACAGGCATGAGCCATGGCGCTAATAGCGCCATGGCTCACCGCCTTCCGTGTAATGAGGCCCAAAGTCTGTTTCGTCACAGCTTGTCCCAAACGCTTTCTAGCGTAACCAATGAAAAGTGATCGTCCACTCTGACCCGGGACATGCGTGAAATATAAAAGCTCAACGCTCTCCTAGGATCAAGCCTATGGAGCCTCTCCTCTTCCCTACCAGGATGTGGAGGAGGATAGAACGCCGGAAGAACAACCTTCTGGCTCAAATGAAATTCCGAAACCACCTTCGGAAGAAAAGAAGGACGAACTCTAAGGACAACCCTGTCCTTATGAAACACAGCGAAGGGTGGCTTAACTGAAAGTGCCTGTAACTCACTCTGCGAGCGGAAGTAACCGCAACCAAAAACACAGTTTTCAGAGTTAACAGCCTCAAAGGGCAAGAATGTAAAGGCTCAAACAGAGCACCCATAAGAAACTTAAGAACAAGGTTCAAATCCCAACCTGGCACCAAAAAAGGTGACGGAGGGAACACATTAGTGAGCCCTTTCAAAAACTGCGAAATTAAAGGAATCTTAAAATAGGAACACTCTTCAGACGAGCGCTTAAATATGGACAGCGCCGCCAGGTAACCTTTAATGGTCCCCACTTGCAAGCCCCTGTGGGCCAAAGAAAGCAAAAAAGACAGAACCATGGGAATGTCACATTCAAAAGGATCCACATTCTGAACTCTGCACCAGTCGCAGAACTTTCTCCAATGGCAACGGTACAGAGACTTTGTTGCCGGCTGCCTGGCCGAGAGCAACACCTCCATCACGTCTTCAGGGAGGTCCCAATCCTTATACCTCAACCTTTCAGAAGCCAAACGTGACGATTGAGGGATCTGACCTCTGGATAGAGAACCCGACCCCCCTCCCGTGAGAGCAGATCGTCTCGGTATGGAAGACGGCGCGGAGGGCAGATGGACAAGTCTAGAAGGTCCGGGTACCACGTTCTCCGGGCCCACGCTGGAGCAATGAGGATCATCCGGGAACCGAACTTCCGTAACCTCCGCAGCACTTGCGGGATGACGGGGACTGGAGGAAACGCGTACAGCAGTGGGAATGACAACTCCACCACGCACGCGTCTCCTAAGGCTCCTTTTGGAGGAAATTCCCACGAGCAAAACCTTTTGCACTTCCGGTTGACACTGGAGGCGAAGAGATCCACTTGAGGGGTCCCCCAAAGGTCGAAGATCTCCAGGAGAATCTCCTGAGCCAGCTCCCACTCGTGATAGATCGTGCTCTGCCTGCTCAGAGCGTCCGCCGTCTCATTGTCGTCTCCGGCCAGATGAACCGCCGAGATCGAAACTTCCTGCTGGATGGCCCAGAACTCGAGCTGCATCGCCTCCCTGCACAGCGGAAGTGACCCGGCCCCCCCTTTTTGTTGAGGTAGTGCATGGCCACCGTGTTGTCCGTTAGAATCAGGACACTCTTTCCGCGCACAGTCGGCAAAAAAGCCTTCAGGGCTAGCCTGATGGCCCTCAGCTCCAACAGATTGATATGGAGTCTGGACTCCGACGGAGACCAACGACCGCTGTCAACTCGTTGGCATGAGCGCCCCATCCTGTGAGGGATGTGTCCGTCACGATCGTCACCTCCGGCCAGGGCAGCCAAAATGGGGCCCCCTTCATCAGATTGCCCTAGACGGCCCACCACAGAAGGTTCCGGGCTACCGAGGACGGCACCTGAACAGGGTCCGACAGCCTGCCGGAGGACTGAGACCACTGGAGCTTGAGTGCCCACTGCAAAGATCTCATCCGCAGACGAGCCTCTGGCACCAGAAGAATGCAGGATGCCATTAGACCGAGCAGTCTCAAGAACTCGGACGCTGGGAGATCCTGGGCAAATTGAAACTTGTTCACCATCTGCTGAATGTGAAGAGCCCTCACCTGAGGAGGAAAACACTGCCCCAGGGACGTGTCGAGCACTGCTCCGATGTACTGGAGCCGCTGCGTTGGTGTCAAATGGGACTTCTTTAAATTGAGGGAGAAGCCCAGCCTGTGAAGGGAGTGGCAGGTGACGGACAGATGATCCAGGACTTGCTCGGGAGAGCTCCCCCTGATCAACCAATCGTCCAGGTAGGGGTAGACGTGAATCCCCCCTTTCCTGAGATGCGCTGCCACCACCACCATGAGCTTGGTGAAAACCCTCGGGGCGGAGGTCAATCCGAACGGCAGGACCCGAAACTGAAAGTGCGAGTCGCCAACCGCGATCCTCAGGTACTTCTTGTGCTTGGGATGGATTGGCACATGGAAGAAAGCATCCTTGAGGTCGAGAGACACCAACCAGTCCTGAAGTTGAAGGGCCTGGAGGACTTGAGAAAGAGTCACCATCTTGAACTTGTCCTTCCTGAGGGGTTTGTTCAAACCGCGCAAGTCCATGATGGGTCTCAATCCCCCGTCTTTCTTTGAAATCAAAAAATAAGGGCAATACCATCCCTTGTTCCTCTCCGCTACAGGCACCAGTTCTATGGTGCCTTTCTCCAGCAGGGCTTGAATTTCCTGCGCAAGGAGCGGATCCGGACACTTCAAAGAGAGGTTCCCTGGTGGATTGTCGTGAGGCCTCTGCCGAAAAGGAAGACAGTAGCCGTGGGTTATGATCTCCAGAACCCACACATCCGAAGTAATGGCTTGCCACTCTACAAGATGCTGCGCCAGCCTTCCCCCAACCGGCGAACCATGGGACCTGGCCTCATGACTGAGTGGTAGCGGCTGCGGCGTTGCCTGAGGGCAAAGAGGCAACTGCCCGAGCGGCTTTGGCACCTCGAGTACCTTTGTTTCTACCTCTGGCACTCTTACGATGGCCTCTTTGACTGCTAGCTCCCCTCGCTTTACTGAAGGACGAGTAATAGCGAAAGGAACCTCCCCTCCATTGCTGTCCCCTAGGACGAAAAGGCGGAGGTTGGCGAACTGCAGCGCCCAACGACTTCGCTGCAGCTTTGGAGGTCTGCAACCTCTCAAGGCTCTCGTCAGCCTTGCTGCCAAAAAGGTGTTCACCGTCAAAGGGCATGTTGAGGAGCCGGGACTGCACATCAGGAGCGAACCCAGACTTCCGCAACCACGCAAACCTGCGCATTACGGTGCTCGCCGCCATGGACCGGCTGACACAATCCGCCAAGTCCAAACCCGACTGAACGGCCTCACACCTGGCATCCTTGCCATCCTGAACCATAGCAAGGAAACCATCCCGTTCGTCCCCTTTGGGAATATGTTCAGCCGCCAATGCAACACAGTTCCACAGAGTGTGTGTGAAACGAGACAAGGCACATATGGAGTTGGCCGCCTGAAGCGCCACACCCCTCGAAGAAAACACTTTCTTCGCCCAGCCGTCAAAACGTTTGTCGTCCCTATCCGGAGGGATGGTAGGATACAACGCCTACTTTGTCGGGGCCGTAGCCGCCTGCACCACCAAACTCTCCGGGGTGGGGTGCCTAGACAAGTAGCAGGGGTCGCTACTAGCTGGACGGTATTTTCGCGACAAAGACTTGGCCACTGCCGGGAGACTCTCCGGAGCAGTCCAAGCCGCCGCCACCCTTCTCTGTAGAGCCATATGAAAAGGCAAAACCGGGTCAGTGGGGGGACCGAGATCAAGGATGTCCGTGAGATCATCCTGAACGAACTCCCCTGGGGGAGCTGACCAACCCAAGTACTCGGTGACCCGAGACATAAGGCGCCGATATGAAGAATCGGCATGAATGCCAGGCTCCGGCCTACAAAACTCCACCTCCGGAGAGGTGTCCAGTCCACTGGCATCATGCCGCGACTGCCGCAGGTCATCAAACTGACTATGGCCCGAAATAAGTTCATCCGTAACCGGAACCGGAACCAAGCCGCATCAGATCCTTCATCACCTTCTGAAATTTACTCCAGGCGGGGAGAGGAAGACCTCTGGGGACCAAAGCAGTGCCTGGCCTTAGCCAGAGCCTTTCTAGGGGCAAACCCCGTGCCACGGGGCCCCTCCGACACCACCGCCTCGAAAGGCGTCGAGGGCGCCGAACGAGTCGGCGCCGGCGTCAACAGAAAAGGCGTTGACGTCGAGCGAATCGGCGTCGACGTCAGCTGCAGTGCCGCCAGCATCAGCGGCGTCGACACAGGCCTCGAAGCCGGAGCTCTGAGCGTGTCTGTCGACAACCTAGGCGCCGATGGCGTCGACGACCCCCTCGGAGGCGGAGCCTCGAGAGAAATCGTCGACGACCTCGGCGCCACAGGCGTCGACGTCTTCTTCGAAGACGGCACAGGATCACGCGGTCTCGAGCGCGTCGAGGACCGGGACCTGGAACGGGCATGGCGAGAACGGCTACCCTTGTCCGAGCGGGACCTCTCCCGCGAGCCGTGCCGACCACCCGAGCCCAAAGGCGTACGAGCGGCGTCTCTCGACCGGTGCCGACTGACCCCACTCGGAGGTGCGGACAGACCGGTGCCCTGCGATTCAAGAATCGCTAGCATCTGCTTCCCGAAGGAAGCCCATTCCTCTGGTGTCGCTTGCATGGAGGGATAAGCGACCTCCCGACGGGCGGAGTCCTCGGAAGAGGACGGGGAAGGTGACCTATGCCGGCGCTTCCGGGAATGCCTCGAAGAGGCGGAGGAGTGCCGAGACCGACTCCTGGCAGGAGACTCACTGGATTGCCGACGATGACGCAGAGAGTCGCCCCTCGAGTCATCTGTCGAAAGCCCCGCAGACCTCGACTTCCGGGCTTAGACACCCGGCCTACCGACAGCTTCTTCTTGCGTTCCCGCAAGGCCTTTGCCGTGAGCGACTGGCAGTCGACACAGTCGTCCATATCGTGGGCCTCCCCGAGGCACCAGAGGCAGGCGTCGTGCGAGTCTGTGACCGACATCTTGGACCCACAGTCCCCACATTTCTTGAAGCCCGGACGCAGGGTTGAAGATGAAGAAGACATCGCCACGAACAGGTCTTCACAACAAACCGAACAGGTTAAACGAACCGAGAATTGAAAACAGCAAACTCCAACGAGTCGAGGCGTACCGAGATTCACAAAGCGAACACGTTCGCGGAAAAAACTGAACTGAGGCTATGGGCATCGTGCGTCCTACTTATCACATCGGGTGACGTCGGCCGTCGGAGGAGGTCCTCGGGGACGGCGCATCGACGTCATCGACGCGGGACGCAGACTCCAAAGATTTTCTGAAGCAGCACAGCTGTGGACATTACCTGTCATAGATATGGAATACGTCGGAGGACCCAATCCCCTCGAATCTCCGTTATTACAACATCTCTATGACACTTACCCCTTTATCGTTGAGGCAGATGCCTCCGACAGAGCAGTTGAGGTCATTCTTCTACAAAACAATCCTAGCTCTACCCCGGAACACCCCATTGCATATTATTCCAGAAAAATCACCTCCTGTGAGGTGAACTATACTGTGATTGAGAAACAATTGCTGGTGGTAAAGAAGACCTTTCATGAATGGCAACACCACCTGCTGTGAGGGGCTTTCAAGGAACACCATTGCCACTCTGAAACCATAGAATTGTAAAGGGGATAGTTTCCCTGCCCGTTTAGTCAAACTATGTGCTCCCACCCTAGCACCCACCATTACCAACTTCATCAATGCCTCCTTCATCACAAACTTAGTCCCTGACAACATCAAAGAAGCTTGGCTCACACAACTTCTTAAGAAACCCTTGCTGGACCCTGACATACCCACAAACTACTGACCCATTACCACGGTCCCACTTCTTATTAAAAATAATTGACAAAATATCCTACACCCAAGTCCAAGAGTATCTAGAAAAAAACCCACCTACTAGGAGCCAGACAATCAGCCTTCTGACCTAAACATAGTACAGAAACGGCCCTGTTAGATCTCAAAATACAGATGGAAACCCTAAGAGACTTGGGGAAAATATGCATCCTCCTTCTACTTGACCTATCCGCTGCCTTTGATCTGGTTGACCACGACAAACTATGCACGTTAACTTCTCTTCGGATGCCACCCTCGGGGTTAAGTCCTTTCTCTCGGAACACACCTCAAGAGTGGGCATTGGCGATGAGGCTGCTGATCCTACCCCAGTACCCCTTGGGCTACCCCAAGGCTCCTGCCAATCACCCACCCTTTACAACGCATATATTAAACTCATGTTCGCTGCTCTTGATGCCAAGGGCGTTAGTTACACCAACTTCGCAGACAACACACAGATCTTCATCCCTATTACGGGCAATTATGATCTAGACAACACAAACCTCAACAAGATCTAAGCCATCATTCAAAACTGGATGTCTTTTTTAACAGTCTGTGTTTGAACGATGAAAAATCTGAGATTTTCATTGTAGGCCCCCCCCCCTCCAGACTCAAAACTCTCCCCTCCGATTACTCATTCATCACCATTGACGGAACACCTATCCCAATGCGTAACCAGGTCAAAACACTGGGAGTCTATCCAGATACCAATCGTAACATGACCAAACATATCAGTGCCCTCTCCTTCTACACAGCCAAACTCCTTGCACTCAGCCGCCAATTCCTAGCCCCACAAAACTGTCTCACCCTAGCCCAAGCTCTAATACTCTCCAAACTTGACTATTGTAACATTGTCCTACTAGGAACGACAAGTACCAACTTAGCCAAACTGCAAATGTTACAGAACAAAGCCCTACGGGCAGCCGTAGGACTAAAAAGAAATTACCATATCTCCCATATTAGGAGAGGAGTGCACTGGCTACCCATCCAAGCCAGAATGAATCCTCTATAAGACACTGATCATCACACAAAAATGTATCACCAAGGATGCTTCCTCCTACCTCAACAAATGTGCGTCCCATAAAATTGCATGTAAATCCCTCAGATCAGGTTCGAGTACTCACTTATTTGTCCTGAGATTCAAGAGTTCTAGGGCTGGGGAGACAGCTTCCCAGTAGCCACACCCAAGATCTGGAACTCCCTTCCCATGCACATTTGAAATGAGCCCTCTAACCAACGCTTCAAGAAACTTATCAAGACGTGGCTCTTCAACAAATTCTAACCTTCAGCCACCTCACTTGTCACGAAGAGCTCAAAGCCGCTCAATGCTTTAGTAATCTATTGTATTAACCCTCTGTATAAATACGTACCTGTAGCTGTAAATGTATTCTATATCAATTTCTGTATATATGTTTTTGAACTTGTAAGCAGATAAGCACTCCGGGTTTGGGCGTGTAACAAATACGATAAATAAATAAGGTCTAAGTGCTGGCCAATCACTATAATCTTTAATACCTACAGTCCATATATTGAAACAACAGCTTTCTTCTTTTCACAGTTTGACTTTTCCATTACCTATATTCCAGGCGCTCAAAACAAATGAGCTGATGCATTATACAGTGTCTACACCCAGGACACTGCTACTGACAACTGGAAGAAAAAAAAAAACGATCTTACCACTGACACACTTTTTGAATGCTGTCCTACCATATCTAAAGTATATCAAATTGGAGACGGCTCGGCACCCAGAGGTGAAAACCCTTATGAAAGACCCTCTGTTTTAAGTGTAACGATGGTCTCTTTTTTTACAACGGCCGTTTCTATTTGCCATCCACAGCCAGTTGTTGTGACATCCTTCCCTGCTTCCATGGCTGATGGGCTGCCAGAAACCGAGTGGTCAAGGCCACAGTGCATTTGAAATATAGTGAATTGGGTTGACAAATTGTGCATGGTAGAATTATTCTTTAGTGTTGCTTCTTACAAATTCTTTAGGTAGTCAAAAATGTCCTCAAATTTCAACTTTTAGTATTTCTGAAAAGTTCGATTTAATTAAATTCCTTCTCTTTGTCAGATGTTCATCACATCTTAAATCGAAGTAAAAATGTCCAAACATCATCCAGAAAGTTCTTCGAGTAGAGACCTCAACACGTGTTTCAATGGTATATAGGCATTGTTTCGAATGACTATGGTTTCGGAAAAAAATGCATTGAAAAAACGCATTTTTTTTGTAGGTAAAGTGTTTTTTTTTTTTTACTAAAATGGGTCTTAAGGGATAAAAAAACGGGGGGGGGGACTCCCCATTAAAAAAATGCATTTTTATTCGAAACCTTGCCATTCGAAACTATGGCATTCGAAACTATCACTAGGAACCTGTTTCACCACTTATTCAGTGGCTCATCAGGAGGATTTTCTGTAGAAAGCACTACACACTGGGAATGTTCACTCTGAAACAAGGAAAGCAAGATTTGATTTCATACATCACACTTTTCCGATATTAGTCGCAGAGGTCCAGTGTTTCAGAGAATCTCAGCTCACTGTGTTTTAACATGACCACCATTACAAATCCAGGACGGTTGGCCTATGTACATACAGCAACAGCCAATAGGGCAGTGCGCGTTCAATTAGCTTTCTTTATTCAAAATCCATGGAATACTGAGGCATTCACAGCCCATTAAAAGCCAAAGTAAGAAAATGTCTTCATTAAGAGAATGTGGTTATGTATAGTGAAAAACATTTATTAATTCTGTGGCAATAAGCCCTCGAGAGGGCGGGCCAATACCGCCCAAGGTAATGCCCCCGGGGCTCATAGTTAACAAAGGCCCCGGGGGCATTACCACAGGTGGGTTTGGCCCGCCGTTGAGGGGCTTATTGCCATTAGTATTCCAGGGGCTGCAGGCACGGGAAACTAGTTTTCCCGAGTTTGCAGCCCTGAACACTAATGGCTGACGAAATCATTTCAAGCAGCATTTCTTTTGCCGTTTGAAAAGGTTTCGTCGCAGTACGCATTAGTTCTAGGAACACTAGAAAGCACATACTGCTTCAATAGTACGGAGCAACAGGGTGCCATTTTGGGTCAAGCTGCTCTGTACTAATGAATGGGAGGAAACTGGCCACTGTGGAAATGTCACTGCCTCGTGTCATATGTGGGAGTGGGAAATGGGGAGATCACCGATCTTCCCAGCCTGGCAACATTCAGATCAGGTAGGTGAGAGGGGAAGAAGATACATGCTAAAGTGTGCATGTAAAGCCCAAAGAGGACAACAGGGAACCAAGAGTTGCATACAAAGGACTCCCTGTGAGCATAAAATGGCCCATAAACCAGACCAAAAGAAGTGCACAGCATCAGTGACATAACCAGAAGTACAGAATGAAGCAGGGAATGGATAGTTCCAATAACCTAGGAGGAGAACAGGGGACGCAGAAACACTCCACAGAAGACACTCTGCAAAAAGATACTGCCGGGGGCCAGCCAGTCTCATGTGAAGTAAGTGGCGGTCAAGAGGCAGTCAAACCAAAAAGGTAAAAAAATCCTTAAAGAGGAGAATCCTTAAGTCCTTTCTTGAAACACAGGTGACTTTTCTTGAAACACAGGTGACTTTTTCACTCTCTGAAGGACAGAGGCAAAGAACTCTAAAGAAAAGCAATTCCAGCGTTAGGGGGTCTTGCCCCCAAATTACTTCCTTGTGGGCTGTCAGACGACGAGACCTCTGGAAATGGATGATCTTAAGGGCCTGGAAGGTCCGTACTTGGTCACTTTACGCTTGAGGTATACACAGTAGGAAAAATGGATGACACAAAGAACCTTGAAGGAGATCTGGGCCTCAACAAGGATCCAATGCAGGGATTTCCAGAGAGAACTGCGGTCACTAGGTCTGAGGCCAAGAATGACCCTAGTCAGTTGTGCGAGAAGACCTGTAGGAAGTGGTGTGGGGTATTAGAGAGGCCAATGTAGAGCCTATTTCAATAGTACAGGTGTGGCAGGATCAGAGCCCTGATAGCCTCCATCTTAGGAGAGAAATTAAGGAAAAGTAGAATATGCAGCTGAATGTTGTAGAAGGTGCAGCTGAAAATGTGACTTTCTAGATAGCCCAGGAGTCAACGGGGCAAACAAGGGTGAGTTGTAAAAGATTTCTCTTAGGCTATCAGAAGGAACCAGATAAGGTAACTGGGGCCCAAAGAAGCAGGCCAAGGAAAAGGTTACTGAGGGAAAAATTATAGAACCCAAATAGATGATTTTAGTCTTCTCTGCATTGAGACAGATTGACATCAAACACCTAGGCACAAACATGAGAGAGTCAAGATGTAATACGGGTATACGCAAGTGAGAAGTCTCCACCCAACCTAACCACAATTTGGATGTCATCAGCATCAGACTCAAAGGGGCAGGAGAAACAAAGTTGGGATGTGCTAGTGGTGCCAGTTAAATGTTAAAGCACACCGGAGAGAGGATGGAGCTTTGGAGAACCCCACAGTGAGAGATAGTAGGCTGAGAGAGAGAATGATCAGGCCTGAGCTCTACATCTCTGTTCAGAAGGAAGGAGGCGATCCACTGGTGTGCCCAGTCTTTGATGTCAAAGAAGTTTTGGAGGCTGCTCAGAAGAGTAGCATGATTGATGGCATTGAAAGCAGAGGATCTTGTAGGAGGATGGGTATGGCAGGACAGTTACTGTCAAGCAGTTGAAGGGTTTCTCTCGCATAGAGAGATAAAGAGGACAGGCGTGACAGTTCCTCTCATAGGCAGGAACCCAGATTGGTGGTTGTGCAGCAGGCTATTCTCAGTGAGGTCATGAGTTGTAAGATGACATCTTCTCAAGAAGTCACTGAGTCATCAGAGGGATTGCTGAGTAGTGGCAAGATGCAGGTCTTCTTTAGCTCTTGGGGAAAGACATTAGTGTGAAAGGAGCTGCTGCAGAGGGCAGCCAAAGAAGGGGCAAGAGTGGCAATATTGTCTTTAATGGTGCTGGCCATGCAAGGGAAAAACTATTTTGCAGACACCATCATGTTCTTAACAGAATTCCTGATAGCAGGCAGATACTCTTTTGAGGAGAGGAGGTGGGGAGAAAGCCCGGTGGTATTGAAAGGGTGAGAATAGCTTCCTCTTAGGTGGTACTGGTGGTCTGGATCAACTTAAGCTTTTCAATTAAGGACAAGTTGCTTCTGTTGATCATTGCCACAGAGAAGCTTTACATGTAGCATAAGCGAGCTAGCTTATCCTCTCTGAACTTTATTGCTTCCCTTCATGTGAGCCAGGTTAGAGTAGAACCAGCTATTGCATTTTTGCTTGTTTTCTTCTTCTAAAAACATGAGGTCGATGATACCCAAAGTGTTGGGAAGACCACTGTGTAGGCTGACAAGAAATACATCCAGGACAATGGAAGGAGGAACGAAGGTGAAAGCAAATGCAGAAGTCGACACCCCTTCATAGGTCTCAGAGAGAAGTACTACACTTCTGCGAGAGAGGTGATAAGAAGTACCAAGGTCACAGATGACCCACTGTAGGAAAGATAGCTTCTTTACTTAGTTTCAGTTGCAAGTTACAAGAATAGATTCAGGTTACACAGGACAGGTACACTGGGACCCATACACTGGCACACTCTCTCTCAGCCAGCCTCAACCAACTGGCACTCCAGGAACATTCAGAAAGAAACATTCACTCCAACATTCCAACCGGACAGAGTAGGCAAGACACAACAAGAGGCACTTGTAAGTTTTGCCATGAGGTGAGAAGGGAATGGTCTGTCCAGGGTAGGTCAGAGGTAGAGATATTCGAGAGTGATAACAGGGTAGAGTAGATAAGGAAAGGCAAGACACAACATATGTTCCACCTTTAATAAAAAAGGAATGAACACCCAAAAGAGATGCACACACAAGAAAGCAGCAACACACAGGTACGTTCTTCACACTCCAAATTCCACTCCAACACAAATAACAGTAAACACTCTACTCTACCTCTCACAGCAACACCGTCCTCACACACCCACCAATGTGCCTGGATGGCAGCGGGACAAATCAACACTATATTCCGTCATCCCTCAGGGAACCAAAAGAAAAGAGATATGGCCCACTTCAACAATAAGAAAACCTTGTATGACCCTCACCCAACCAGACCATAAGCCAAACAGAACATCACTCCCAAGTTTGCAGTCCTGTAACCACTCTGAGGCAGCAAACAAAACTTAAACGATGATACAGGAGTCCAACTCCCCAAAATGCTGTGCCAGATGACAAACCACTACTCTTCATAAACACTGGGGTGTCCAACACCTCTACAACATGAAACCTCTGGGGTGTCCATCACCTCCACACACTAAAAACACTGAAGTGTACAATACCTCTACACTTGAAACATGTGGCACGGTTGAACACACCCGAAAATGATGCCGGGTACCAAAACAACCCAAAAACACCTGTGGCATGGGTGAACATACCCCAAAATAGTGCCGGATACCAAAACCCCAAACCTATGGCACAGTGAACACACCCTCACATGGTGCTGGGTACCAAAACCACAAAAACTGTGGCACAGGTAAACACACCCCACAATAGTGCCAGGTACCAAGACCCCAAAAAACAATGGCAAAGGTGAACACATCCCAAATAGTGCCGGGTACCGTGACCCCAAAACCAATGGCACGAGTGAATGCACCCCAATGATTGCTGGGCATCCAACACCCTTAAAAGCACATCTCATCCAACAATAGGGTGTCAAACACCTCCTATACTATAACAACGTGTCCCACACCCGAAAACAACTCTCAGACACACACAAACCTACCAAATGTAACAAGAGCTGTCCCCCCTCCAACTGAGACTATGGGTCGCTAATCCACAGCCACAGTATAAGGCTGTCATCAATCTCATGTAAAACATATGTAATCAAGTGTCATCACTCTCACATCTGACATCCTCACAGGCAGGTATTAAAAACAAAACGTGAACATAAAGGCATCCTATCACTTGATAGGTCCAAGCCCTGACCCTAACATTTGTGTTAGTCCCTTGTTCCTGTGGAGAAAAAAGTTACAAGTAAATCATTGTGCATACTTGGGCTAATGAGATCACACACATTGAACAGAGGCCACGATGAATATTAACAGCATTGCACACATCACCATTAGAGAGACCTCACATCACATAGAAGCTCACATCTCCTTCTGCAATATGCATCAGCTTAATACTGCATTTGCCCCAAAACATCCCCATTACAAATGACAACATTCAAACAATCTGACTGCCATTGAAAAACCGCAGTACCTCCAGAGCACATATGCCCTTTAATTACATAGTGCTCTCTCCGTGATGCAGGGCGTCGGAACATAAGGAAATGTACCCACAGTGCGCTTGCTATGGTTGCCACACAACCTCCCATTTCCGCCTCTCCATAAGGGCACAAAAGCCAAGACTTTACAGGAGACCATTACTCTTCCAGATAGATACGTTGCACGATCTTCCAAACTGCTGAAAAGCTGAATGCGGCATCCTAACTGCTGACGCAGCATCCAGGCCGTACTGTGGTCCTTTCCTCTAGTCTGTGGAAAAACGTCCTCTGTGACATGTACGCATAGTGAGAGAATCCACAAAGAGCCATTATTCTGGAGCAGTCGACATCCGCATCTCCCCTCACATCACCATTATTACTGCAATCCTCGACCAGCAAAGAGGTCCTTTCCTCTAGTCTGTGGAAAAACGTCCTCTGTGACATATACCCCCAGTGAAAGAATCCACAAAGAGCCATTGCTCTGGAGCACTCGACATTCGCATTTGCCCACACATCAACATTATTATTACTGCAATCCTCGTCAAGCAAAGAGCTCGGTTGCATCACCATAATCCAATGACACTCGCCTCCACTCGAGCAGACGGATGCTTTTCGGATGGCCCACATGTCACAGCACCTGGCGGTGCCACTAAGGAAACAGAGTTAAGGATGGCTGCCAAAGTTGCTTCTGCGCAAAAAGCGGCTGTCTCCCGTGATAGTGCCATAGCCCGTCTTGAAGCGCATCTTACACCACAGGCATGCTGGCGAGATCTGGTCCTTGCTCCGTGAGTACATACTCTGTCGCACAGTACCAGGCAAAGAATCCAAAGCCTGATGTATGCCGTCATCTCACCTCTGCCTGATCGAGGGTCTTCCTTTGAGCTTGGTTCCACTTGGCTGTCACTAGCAGATACTCCCCTCAGAGGCCAGCTGTCCACCACAGCTGAGGTTGCGCTCAGGTTCAACTTGAGAGAGGGTATTTTTCTTGGTTGGGGAGCGGTATATGTCCCTTCCTTGTGCTGTCCCCCCAGCACAGTCCTTGCAGGTCCTTTTAACTTGTCGCCAGTGATAAGAAGTACCCAGGTCACAGATGGCACTTAGTCCAGTGTAGGAAAGAAAGCTTCTTTACTTAGTTTCAGTTGCAGGTTACAAGAATAGATTAAAGTTACACAGGAACACATACACCGGCACCCTCTCTCTCAGCCAGCATCAACCGACACTCCAGGAACATTCAGAAAGAAACATTCACTCCAACATTCAAACAGTGACATCACACACACCAGGACAGAGTAGATACGGAAAGGCAAGACACAACAAGAGGCACTTGTAAGTTTTGCCATGAGGTGAGAAGGGAATGGTCCGTCCAGGGAAGGTCAGAGGTAGAGATGTTCGAGAGTGATAACTGAGTAGACCGAGGGCATCAAGAGTATGCCCTTTGATATGCCTGGGTGGTAATGGGCATACTCTGAGGACAAGAGCGCCTGAGGAGTCGAGAACAATTTTGATGGCGTAGTTCAGTAAGTTGTCTAGCCAGATAATAAAGTGCCCTAGAATGAGAACGTATTTTGAGACGGATTGGATCCTGGCCAGGAAGTCTGCATATTCCTTTAAAAAAGTGCAGTGTCTCCTGGTGGCTTATAGATTGTCATGATGGTGAGGAAGGTGTTGACACTCAGTAAACATTTGCAAGACGGGCTCAGAAAGGAAGAAGGGTTTACTGTAGCAATCATAATGGTAGTTATTGTGACAGGGTAAATAAGGGCGACAGCCAACCAGTTCTGTTCAGTCTATTGTTTACAATGATCGGCTGCAAAGGATCAAAAGAGGCCATGTAGTTGCTGGAGAACCAGGTCCCCATAAGGCCAAGAAAGTCAATGTCATGCTCTTCAAGCAGGTTGTTTAAGTTAGAGGCACGATTCTTGGCAGACTCAGCGTTAAAGAGTGTCAACTACAAAGTAGCTGTGTGTCTTGAGGACTTTTTTAAGTGTTGGACTAGAAAAAGGTGGAGATGCCTTAATTACCAATGAGCCAGGCAGAGGGGATCGAGAAGCCGACCCAACCAATGTGATTAATGGTTCATAGAGGTCACAGGACAAGCAGGGTTATAACAATGGTACATCCTGTAACATAGATAAAGTGTGTGTTTGTGTGGGAAAGACATGGAGCAGACAAACAAGGGCCATTTTGTGTGAGATTGTCCATGACCGCATTAAGGAAAATTTAAAGCTTGCAAGTGAAGGGGAATCTGCTTCAGAGGTTAGACAAGAACATTCTGTGTTACACATGTTCTACTCACAAATACCCAGTGTCTACAGTTTTTTTCTTATGGTTTTAATAGGAATGGAAATTCAAGTAGAAAAGATGTTTTAGTGGATTCCTGGGCATCAGTATCTGGTTGTTCATGGACCTCTGGAGCTATTGCTCACACAACCATTATTTGAATTTTGTATTTTATTTTGGATATGCATTGAGGGTGCACCGAGATTCAAGAAGCAGTGGGGTACTGAACAACAGTGGATTAAAAGGAATGCAGAACTTGCAGGGGTGTGTTATGCTCCTCATGCAGAGCCCAGATTAATTGGAATAGCTGTGTTTAAATCTAACTGATGAGACTCAACTCAAGGTTTTAATGGGCACTCTGTGGCTATTCCACAATTGGCCTGTCTACTGTCAAGTAGTAAACTGGGGATTTGAAAACTGTACACAAACCTTTATGATTGTATACTTGCGGAAGGAGGTTCCAAGACCTGTGGCATATTTAAAAGGTCTACCTGCCCCAAGCTATCCAATTGTATTCACTGCTATGTGTAATGCTTCTTTTGATAAGACACTGGCAAATTACCTTTGTATTTCAATCTACAAGATGTTTTTGCATCATTACGCCTCCATAGGAAGATATCCTTTCAGCTCAATCGACCTCCCAACAGTAATGTCCACTGGACCACCCAACTTAGTCTGAATTGTGCCGATGGGAACCTGGAAGGTGAAAGGGGTCCCAGGGAATTGTGCATTATATTTAGTCATCTTGTTTTTTCTTCCAGCACCACTTGGTCACTTTTCTGCACAACTTCAGCAACCCTGGCCTTTCCATTATTCCCAAATCTGAGATTAGAAGTCTATAACTGTCCTTGCCTGCTCTCTTACTAGTTCAGCCCTATCCTCCATTTTGAGATGCCCCAGAGAGGCAAGAGTGTCTTGTCTTCTCAATTCATCAATCAGTTCCCATAAAAACCCAGTGTGAGCTGGATAAAGGGTTGTTCAAAAGCGTCCTTAAGCATAGCATATGCCACATGGCTCCCTCCTCCCCTTGCCTTATCCCATCCTAGGATTTGTCATGTATTATTTTAAACTATTTCTATTCCTCTCTCCCACATACTCTTCCTCTCCAGGAAGCTAATCATAAGTCCACTATGAACCTATTTTTTAAATGTGTTTTATTTATAGGCTTTATATGGTTACACAGTACAGTTAACCTTTTGCCATTTTCTCATCCAAATTAAAAAGAGATTACATTACAGTTCCATGCTGTCAAATGTATTATGATGTTCATTTCAGTTCGTATTTTGCTTCTTTGATTTTCACAAAGATTCTTAAAAGTAGTTTTACTAGCACCAAGGTTAATGGAATTTGCCCCCCCCCCTAAATGTTATGTCCACCAATCTTCTATTGAGCGTCTGCTATGTTTCGTAGAGAATTCAGTCAATACGCTCAATCTAGTATTCTTCATTACTGGACAGAAAAGTACAAGATGTTTCAAAGTTTCATATGAGTCCTCCTGACACAGACTGCAAGTTGTTCCATCTTTGTGTAACGCTAACCTTAGGTCTCCGCGGGAGCGTAATGCCTTTTCAGCTGAGGACCAGTTGTCTGGGCAACGATTCTGAGGAAACAACAATTATAACAAACCACTATTGTAATCCCCATCCACAAACTAAAACTGTGATACAGTGTACCTTGAAATAACCCACCCTTCTCACCTGTACTTTTGTTTTGTGGAGCTCTCCATCCTGTATTCTACAGGGGCGCGTTGGCTAGATGACGTTTGATCTGAGGGGGCTGTGGTGTCGAAATATTCTTAACTGAACAATGTCCAAAACGTCTTCTAATGGTATCTTGGGCAAGTCGTTTGGTGAAAATAATAATTATATACAGGTCATCAGATACTGAATGGTCCCTATGTTGGAGAGATCTCTCTTGCTAGAATTTCCTTTAGTTTTTGCTGGTTCGTGATTCCCTAACAAGGGCTGATGCTGTGGTATGGCTGTAGTTATACTAGTTTTGAGGAAACATTCATTTACGTCAGTTCGTCGAAAAAAACGGAGTAATAGCTGCCTTTATAAACAGGTGTGATAAGAAAAAAGCGAAGAAAAGCCTTGCTGAGACTTTAGGTAAGAACATATGTAACTTCTTCTTTCTTTCCTTTTTACAAGTTCGTTCATTCATTCATTCATTAAATATCTTTGTTTTGCAGGTCTTCGGAAAAACTGTTGAAGAAAATACCTTCTGGCGATACAGAGGCTGCTGAGGAAAACTTTAAAAAGAATACACTGTGACCGCAGACGAAAGCTGCTGAGAGAAGAAATGCTGCGGCTGCGACTGAGCTGACAGAAGATGCAGAGACTACGAATATAACAGCGGACTGAGGAAAATACTTGGAAAATACTTGGGTTCGGTAAGGCTTTACAATTCTACTGCTATTCTGTGGAAATTAATATCTTTGACTCTTTTTTCTTCTACTGACAGGTACTGTCAGAGATCGCTGGAAGCGTTACCCGCTGTCAGCAGAGAAGACGCGAAACGAGAGCTTTGGTGGAGGCGGTACTTAAGGAGTTCCCTCTGCAACAGGTGTCGAATACACTGTGAGTTATCTATGGACTTAGCGGCGGCCATGTTGAGGGTAGGGAAGGCAATGTGAGTGTAATGAGCCTACGGGTACAATGCTAGGAGTGAGGTAAATGTTTCTTGCGCCAAGCTTGAAGCCACTGTTGACCCACTGATGGATATAAAGTTCCTTGCCTCCCTAGTTTTACTGAATGGAATCTGTATTCCTGTGCTGAGATCATGACACAGTCTGCAAGTTGTTCCATCTTTGTTACTCGTTCTTAGAATCCATTTCTCCCTCGCTGGTAGTAAATTCAGCTGAAACCTCATAAACTGGTCCCTAAAGTACCAGTTTGGAAACAACAAAAGGTATTTAGGCAGAGTATTCAACTTTTTTGCTTCTTGAAAGGGCCTCCCGTACAGTTTGAATTGCTGACGGTTTTCCTGGGTTGTAATCCAACCTTGGATACATTGTTTTTTTTAACCTTGTCTGGATTCTCCCACAAGGTTGATTCAGATTATCCCAGGTCCAACAAGATTGCCTGGCATACCACTCTCCATTCTGACAATGTTATTAGCTGCCAGGGCTTCTCTCAGGACCACAAAACCTCCTGTTTTCGAATTGTCCAAGATTTTCCAGTAGTAGGAGATTGATTTCCAAACAACTTTGATTGTTTTCATCGCTTTAAGGCCTAACCCCATACGGATAGCTTGAATCGGGGTGCTCTTAGGCAAGCGGAGCAATTTCTTCCAAAATATCCCCTCGATCTTTGACCAGTTTTCCGCACCAAATGTAAAAGATGCTTCAGCTCCATGCATGAGTATTGGAAAGGCCTTTATATGGTAGAACGAGACCAGTGGGGACATTGAAAATCCGCAAAAAATGTTCAGCAGTATCCTGCCTTGACTTGCTAGGTTTACCGCTTTAGCTCTTAGGAGATCCAGTCTTGGGCCATTCCTTTTATTCGTGTTCAAACATATACCCAAATATGTGAACAATTTCACCTCCAGGATTTTCTTTCCCAACAGGAACCATGCGTTGATTCTCTTGGACTGCCTCTCCTTATTTGCACGGAAGGACATGATCCGTGATTTTGCTGGATTGATCTTAAGGTCATTTGTCTCCACATACTTTTGCAGCGCTTCAAGTTGTCTCTGTAGTCCTACTGGGGTTTGATCCAGCAGAACTACATCGTCTGCATATAGGATTCGTCCTATTTTATTTGTACCAATTTTGGGTGGGAAACATCTGATGTTCCGGAAGGTGTCTTCTATGCCAGAAATGAACACATTAAACAGTTTGGGCGCCAACGTGCACCCCTGTTTAGGCCTTTGTTGCTCAAAATGTCCTTCGTCAACAAGCCCGATCTGTCTAGTTGCACCTGCAGGGATGTTTCAGAGTAAAGATCTTGAATTATTTCCAGTGTATTATTAGGACATCCCCAACGTTGTAGTTTTTGCCATAATTTGAGTCGACTGACAGTATCAAAGGCCTGGGAGAGGTCTATGAAGGCCATAAAGATGTTCTTTTCTTTGCTTCTATCGACTTGTGACTTTAAGATGTTTATAGTAAAGATGTTCAGCGACATTCCCACACCCTTAAAGCCAGCTTGCCATTCGTCCCTAAGGATCGAATCGATGCTCCATTTCACCAAGGTCTTCAATGTGAGTGAGGCAAATACCTTCCCTGCCACGTACAGCAATGCGATCGGGTGGTAGTTGCCAAGATCGGATCGAGTTCCTTTTTTGTAAATTGGAACGATCACAGCCTTTTTCCACGTATCCGGGAAAGATTGAGTTTTCATATTATGGTCAAACAGCGTCATCAAGAAGGTCGAACATTGCAAGGGATCTTCCTTGAGTAGAGCATTGGTCAACCCCTTTGGGACCCGGGGCTCTGGAGTTTTTCAATTTAAGTATAATTTCTTTTACAGATTTCACGCTGATGTATAATTTGGTCCCATGCTCTACTCTTCCTTAGGTTTACCAATGATTTCCGAATATTGTGATCGAACATTTTTGAAAAATATGTCATCCATTATGCAGCAGGGACCGGGTTAGCTATCAGAGCCCGCTGGGGTGCATCCAATGCATTAATCATTGTCCAAATTCCAGCTGTGTTCTTTAATCTTATGTTTTGGAGCATATTTTCTGCATCCTATTGTATTAACCTTTTTTTATGTAGTTTGCGCCAGTTTCTATATTGTTGTTTTAATTTATGAATCTCTTTAGTTGCTGGCGTAGAATGTTTCTTCAGGGTACGAATCAAGCTGTTGATTGATTTCTTTTTCTCCAAAACAACTGAATTAAATACATGCTGATGGTGAATAGTTGGTTTGTTGACAAAACCTTTCTTCATCTCAAAGGCTTCAAGCAGCCGACAGCAGTTGATGGTGACACTGCTTTTTGCTTCAGTTGTTTGCAGTATGGCTGTTTTAAGATTTTCCATAAGGGTTATTATTTTCTTCCCTTGAATCTTCAATCTATTCCTGCCAGATGTCACTTCCAGATCTGCTGGATGATAAGATTATGCACAAAAATAAATAAACTCGAGTGCTTATCTTCGACCTGCAATGATTGAATTGACATAAGCATGTTGCGAGACACACAAATGTAGACGATGATCCGACCTCCAGTTTTTCTTCTCCGTGTTGCCTTAACCGGCATATCACCATCCGTGTACCATTCAGGATCAGTGCATCTCTTGAATTAATGGCTATTGTCCAGCGTTGGCCCCTTATCCAAGACTCCGTGGCTATTAGTGGATCATCATCAAATTCCCTTCCATTTTTATCAAGACATTGGGACCACATATGAGAAAATAAGGATCACCCCATTTTTCTCTTTGATCGTCGATCAGAGCAGTTACCTGCTCAGGGAAGTTGTTCAGTTCCCGTCTTTTCGGGTTCCAATATAAGTTTACTAGAGCTAAGGCCTTTTCCGATCCATCTTGTTGCATAGGCAATCTGCCCACCAACAAATGCATGTATGGGCTTGGGTTAAATTCATCAAAGTGAATTGCAGTTGGTTGTTAATAGCTGTCAAAAGACCTAGACTGTGTAGCCATCCAAAGTCGGGGGATCTCTCAACCAGGTTTCTTTTAGATGGATCAAATCATACTTTTCCGCAAACAGATCTTCATTTGCTAACAGCTGAGAGAAACCCCTGGTGTCCCAATTGCCACTTTCAGCTGCCCACTCTCCAAAGTTACTTGGAGTGAACCTATAGAATACATTCTGAGCTCCCCAATCCATGTTGATGACTTCACTCCAAGCATTCTTCCTCCCTTCCCAATCCTCTTACTGCTATCCCTAACAGTTTAAGCCTGTCATCATACAAGGTGATGGCTTCACTTATAGAATTGCTCCACTACACCCTCCCATCTTTCTACAATTCCCGTTCCACTTCTCCAAGCTTTGTTTGTGGACACCTGTTGCCCATCTGAGTTGCTCCTGCTCACATACACCTCCCCCACTCTTTCCAAGTCACCACCTCCACGACCCACTTGTGCTGTGCTTCCTTTACCTTCTCTCCCTCACTCCAGCCCTATCTCCGTTCAACCACCCGCCACATGCTAATGGCTTTGCAGCTAGCATTACCTTATCTCTTCCCCTATCCCCTGGTTCATTTTATCATTCACCCCGCCCCTCCTTCTCTCAGTTTTCATCACAATGTCTCTCCTTGCTTACACCACTATTTATACTTAGGACCTGTGGGATAGCATACACAACACCCCCTCTCTATTAGCCCTCTAGACACATCAGGCCCCACATTGCTGATCACAACTTCTCTTAGCATACATCTTGCTTTACTCAACCATTTTCAATTATGCTATGCCTGTAATTTACATATGAAATTTCATTTTTGATGTACGTTTTCACCATTTTTCATAATTACATACAGTAAACGTTACTGCTGCATTTGTAAATCCTATATAGCGCTACATAAAATTGTACCTGTCTTTCATTTATAAACTCTTCATGATGTATGTATAACTCTATACTTTTTTGCACAGAGTTATGGCTTCCTTTTGGGCCTGGCTCTTGTTTACTAAATCTAACTAAATAATTATATGAATAAAAGTTACAACAAAGAGAGTCATGATGGACAACTGGGATTAAAGCTATGGATATTTTCCTTCTGATGATGGCATCTTAATTTTTTATAAAGCAAGTTTTATTATTTTTCGTAGTTTTCAAAGCAACAGTCAAAACAAACATCAAACAAAAAGTCTATAAGGTACAAAACCACAAAGAATTTCCCTTGCCAATCCCTGGGCGTCCTCCATGTTGAACCCACCCCCACCCATCAACCTGTACTGTGCCCCCCCCCCCAATAGTCCAGCTGCTGCTCCTTAACTGGCCTATTTTCCTCCCGTCCCTCCCAATGGGTCTTCCCCAAACCGCTGCTTATCCCAATTCCAGCCATCAAGCCCATACTTTTCTGAACTTTTGGCGCATCCCCTATCCCTAGAGTTCCTTCTTTCTAATTAATCCATTCATTCATTCCTGCCATCTATGTATATTTAATGATGTAGAGTTGCCCCACTCTGTTGCCAACACTTTATTACCCATCATCGCGGCAGTCCTGATTAGGCTTTTATCTTTAGTATTGCACCCTGAGTCATCCCATACATGCAAAAGCATCAGTTTGGAGGCAGTCCGGTAATGGTGCACTGACAATCCCGGACAGCCTGTCTCCAACTAGTTTCCAAAAGGACTTCACTTTGGGGCACTCCCATAACATATGGAAGAAAGCGGTTTGATGAATCCTGCAGAGTCCTCACAAGTACCCGACCTAAAGTCTCCTCCCATGTGGCCAGGGGACAGCAGCCGCTACCTGATCCCGACAGTGGTGGTGGTATTAGCCAGGAGGATCACTTGGGAGGAGAAGGTCCCCCGGAGGAACAGGAGGACTCCTTTGGGAGAGACGCAGTATTTGTCTTCCTCAGAGGAGGAAGTGTCAGTGATGCCGGAACATACACTGGCTTGCTGTCAGAGGTAGCTTATCTTTCCCAAAGCTAATTATGCTGAGGGTTGTGAAAACTGTCATAACCAATAATTTATTGGGAGTAAGAATCTCTCTCCCAAAATCAGGTGAAAGCTACTGTGATCAACAGGGGAATTTTAAAGGTGAATCTCTAAACATTAAGATCTCAGATTCTGAAACCCTGAATTCACCTGTAAAGCAGAAACACTCATTAAATCCTTATATTACTCCTTTAGAAAATGTAATTAAGGATCGAAATGAAGTTGATAACAATATTCCCATTAAAAGACGTAAGTTGATCATTGGGGACTTCAAGTCCCACAATGCCCAAAGTACTGGGACAGAGAAGAGGGATGCAGAGACACTGTACTGCAAGTTGCAGCCTAATAGGGTTAATGACCCACACCTGAGGGAGACTGGAAGGCATACAAGCCATAGAGAGAAGTAGTGGGAGGTGGAGTGACTGCAGTAACTCCACATTGCAGTTTAAGCTGAAGGAGAGCAGAAATGCCAGAGCCACCGGTTCTGAGAGGGCCTCTTCCTTCAGAGACCTTGAATATAGAGGTTCCGCAGCAGGAAGCATTGTTTTTGGAAGGTTTCCCCCGAAGACCGTAACTGCAAAGGTTACACGGCAGGAAGCGCAAAGTTAAGAAGCCTTCCCCATTGTAAGTTGGGCCACGTTGGGAGGTGAGCACCGGAGTGGCCCAGGAGCGAGGAGAACTCCTTTTCTGACCAGCGTGGGCCACGGAAAGCAGAGAGAAGCAGACGGCCGGGCCAAGCAGAGCAAAAGAAGCAGAAGACCAGGATGCAGCAGAGTGACCGGACGCAATACCCAGTGAGTTCCCCAGCAGAGTGTGACCCCAGAATGCTCTTTCAGCGCCCGCTGCCCATGTCTCATTATTTTGAATACCAAACTGATGCAAGAGAAGGGAAGTGGAATAATAATTATTGTGAATACTGTGCTGATACACAGAAGATAAAAGGGCAGAATAAAAACTGTGGGCACAAGCACGAGAGGTATCACTGCGCTTATTAAGGTCAGAGTAACCGCCCAAGTCAAGAGAGGGCAATATTACAATATGTATATACAAACTACAATTGTCAAAGAGAAAAGAAGGCAATAACAAAGCAGGTTAAGAAGAGCCAACATTGCCAAATCGAACAGAGGGCAATTAAGAAACTAAAGTTTCCTAAGGTCATCCAGACCTGGACCCCTTGCTCACTGTGCTCAGAAAGGCACAGCTCCACCTCACTGATGAGGCCCAACAAGGCTGAAACATGTGTATGGGGTTGCTGTTGGTACTCTTGTTCAGAAGGGAATTGCCATAGCATTTTGGTGCTGGACTGCCATATGGGCGGGACAAAGACTGATATGCAAATGGATATTTCCCATCTGCGAAAGGTACAGTGAGCTAAAGTGTGGCTGCGGACCCTCGAGTGGGTAACTTCCCAAAGAACAGGTCAATGGGCCATGTTCTTTCTCGCAGAGAAAGTCATTATCTGCACTTGGTTAAAACAAGAGTGGGAAACCAAGAGTGGCAGGAGAGCTGCCCTTCTGACAAAAAGTATTCAGGAGGAGGGGAACGTGACCTGCACTGCATGTGGCAATCACATGGGTGGAACAAGCAGCACCAATGTGTTGCATGTCTTCGCAAAAATGGTAGTCAAAACTGATATTGTGGAAAGTCAAGAGACTTTACAAGTTGTTTGAAGCAGATTGAACCACAGAAGTACTTGTAGTAGTGTTAATAGGTGCATTAGTCCTGGCAGGTGAGTATACCAGGGCAAAGGACCTTATAGTGGTAGACATGGCAGGTGAATGGATCAGGTGGAAGTCATTGAAGTACTGTGGTGTGGTTAAAAGCATTGAAGAAGAAGAACTGGCAAGACCACCAAAATATATTATGAACTGTTGTGGAATCATCCTGACAAATCAATATTGTTGAGGCAGTATTTTCTGAACTGTTGCAGAAGCATCCTGACAAAAGCATTTTTGTTGATACTGATGAACGGTGGAAGTATCATTGTTTTCTGAGAAGAAGTTGTGTTGAACTCTCTGCTACAAGTGGAGTGATAAAAGACATGTTGACTATTTTGAACTGTTGGTCAAGTCCAAGTGAGAGACTTACTGGTGCAAGTTGAACTTTATTAGAACTTTGTTGCAAAAATGGAATTTCCTTATTTTTTTAAACTATTGATTGAAATCCTGTTTGATTCTGGGGAAGGGGAACTCACCCAGGTTACGTTACAAGGAGAAACAGTTATCAGGTTTTGAACATAATTGTTATTTCTGTTATACCTGAATTGCCATGTGTCTTGTTAAGTGTGTTGTATGTACAGGTGTGAGGGACAGAATCATTTTGTTAGAGTGTTTCCTTTAGTTTATATTAATATGCAGCAAAATCCTCTTCAGGGTAGGGATAGTGAGGCGTTTATCCAAACCTTTTCAGTTAATAAAATGGCATTTTATGAAAAACCTTCTAAAAGTTGTTGGCCTCACATTTCGGATGCCTCACAGAGCCCATGCCCACACTGCATCTCAGACACAGGGGATCAACTGCCCTGCCCATCTGATGAAGTAAATCCCTGCTATCGTACACTATATGTAATATCTTATACTGTATTAAGCGCAGTCACAAGGTTATTTTTGCTTCTCTTAGTGAACTCAGCGTTTTAACCCAGTCTTCCTCCTCCAAAGTTCCCAGGTTCTCCTCCCATTTCTCTCTAGGCTTCTGCAAAGGTTTTGAAGTGAAACTATTTAGCATATGATATAACTGTGTAATTGCTCTTCCCTTGATTTACATTTACAGGAGTTTGGCTTGTATTGGGGACCTCGCAGGCATATCCCACTTGTTTTGTTGTTTTTGGGCGATAGCATATTGCAGCATGGTGAAAGTATAGCGATCCCAAAATCCATACTGGCCTTGCAATTGTTGAAAGGAGACAAATTGGCTTTGTACTAAACTATCCTTCACTTTCCTGGTGCCCTTGTTCTGCCATCTTCTCTGCATACTGTGAGACAGGCATGGTATCAAGAGAGACACAGACTCAAAGATATTTGTTCAAAACCTTTATTTACTAAAGTTCCTGGGCTGGTGCAATGCCTAACGGACCCTAACACTAAAGGGATGGTTCCCTTAACTGATGTTTCTAAGGGCAGTCGAAGTCTGGAAGTCCAACATAAAAATATGTCTGCGTCTACGCCTATGCTTGCCCTCACTCTTTTGACAAAAATGTGCTAGGAAGTCTGTCAATAGCAAAAACTGGTGGTTCAACAAACAATCGGAAACCAGGATTGGTTTCAGGTAGTCTTCTCAACAAGTGTAGGCTGGTCAGCTTAAAAAGAATGAGTTCAATCAAAAAGGACTGTTCATAGGAACTTCTCCATAGTTCAAACAATGTCAATGTCTTTAATGTCCTGGGGTCACCTTTCCAAAGCTTCAATTCCTTCAGAAACACAAAATAATCAAGATTCCACTTTGATAGGCCTCTTAGTGTTCCCTTCACCAAGCTTAGGCCTCCTCCATGTTCAAACACAAATACAACAATTCTTGGGCTTCTCAGGATTCCCTTGCCCAAGCTTAGGCTTCTTTGAGGTTCAAACTTAAGTTCAGCTCTTAGGCCTCTCAGGGTTCTGAAGGCACACCCATAAACACTCACACCAGAAGAAATTAGAACCCTCTAGTGAAAAAGGCCCAGGAAACTCTTGCAAGGATAAGTGTTTATTTCTACAAAAATAGGTGCATCAGCAAAGAACTCTGCTGCCACAGAGCATTCTACTAAAAAGTATACAAGCAAAATCATAAGTGACGTCATTGTATACAGTGGAAACCCACGTGGCTGGTTGGTGCGACCCTATACATGGTGGGCCTGCTCCCTAGGGCATGCCAGGTCATTGGTCCCAGCCAGTCCGTCCGTCTTCCATCACGTAGGTTCTGCTGGGCACATCGTCTACAGGGAACCAAGGCCGAAGAAGCAATTTGCTACTTTTGTGAACAATGCTACTCTATCATTATACAGTGCACCTGGCCGGCTTAAAGGCTGGCACAGGGGGGGGAGTGTCGAGGTTACACCAACCCACACACACTTCACTCATTCTTGATCGCCTCATCAGCTCCCAAGGCTTCCACCCTCGTTTCTAAACTATAATGTATCCCTCACACTACTGCCTTGCAGTACAAACCATGTCATTATAAAATAAAGGTCTCAGATCTTTATGGTTGATTGGTTCATGGTCAGTGGTCTGGGGTCAACTGGTATCTTGGAATTCAGGGGTCTCGGGATTAGGGAAGTTGTAGGGACTATAATTCGTAGTGGCTGGGTGAGGGTTGGAGGCCTGCTTCGGCCTGTTTGTGATAACACGTACACCACGGCACCCAGGTCTGTTTCATGGCCTTTCGGGGCACATTCTTTCTTTGAACAAAGATATTGGAAACAATCTTAAAACAAAGAAGGGTTTCGGTGGAAGTCAGCGGCGTGGGCCTCTCTCATCAGCGCTTGGGCCCATCCAGATTTCCCCTTCAGGCTTGCGGCCTGTCGCTAACACACTAAATACTGCATAGCCATGCATGCCCTAGGTTTTCACTATGGCTCTTCAAAAATGGTGTTTGCGTAAATGAGCGCACTAGGGGCCTCATCACGAGTTTGGCAGTAACCCCTAAATGCGGCGGTATTTAAGGGTCCGCCAAATCACGGGCTTGGCGGATTTTCCCCCAGCTCTTAGCTGGAAGCAAATCCGCTGCGATTTTGCCAATTTTCACAGCGGTAATATCACAGGCGGTAATAGCGCCAAACATTCCCCAATGGGGAATGGGGAATTGGAAATTCCTGAATGGGCCCAATGGCGAATGAGGACTTACGTTCCGCCAAACCCTTGATCTGGCGCTTATAGCGCTGGGGGGTTTGGCGGTAGGGCTAATATCCCCAGCGGCAAAACCGCCGGGGTTAGAGCCCAACTCGTGATGAGGCCCATGTCTAAATGTCTAGATTGCATACAATATCATGATCGTGTGGGTACTTTTAGGACGCCCCCCCTCCCCTTCGGTCTATCATAGTTCTTTCAATGGGGTTCGCCTCATGTTAAAGTGCCTATGGGTTGGGATGGGCTTGCTCCCTTCCCAACATTCCCCCCTTGCGTTACTTCTACAGTAATGAACTCCCCCCCATGCATGCGCTCGTTCTCCCTTCTCACTGCCTCCTCATATGCTGGGGTTCCCTGTTCTAGAATCCAGGCCCTGCACACGGACCGCAGACTTTCCCCCTGATCGCGCATACTCCTCTGGCGTGCATGTCATATGAATGCATCCCCCATCGCCTGCCAGATCCACCTATACTTCCTTATAATTCTCAGTGTCAGGGGGTGGAACAATAATGGTGTGATACAAATCGGTCTTCTTTCTCTCCGTAGGAGATGAGGACAATGTGAGGGATGGGGTGGTCAGTCTGTATTTCACTACCTTTTGTATTGTGAGGTACCTTTGAAACCCCAATTGACACCATCATCATCATTGCGCTATTAGGCACTGCTTTGGCACACCGGAGGTCATTTGACAGGGGCAGAAGATGACCAAGACGAACACAATGATGGGCACCAGCATCGTCACAATGGTGCCCAACCAGGACTGGGCCCAATCAAATGCGGCTCTCATACCACATTGCTGGAGCATCTGGAGATAATGGCGGTTGGGGTAGATGTTCCACTACGTTCCGCTTGGAAGCGCTAGCAATGATCTAGTCAATCCAACATGGCCGCCCACTGTTTTTTACTGCTCCAGACCAGCAGCGCTTCGCATTGCAACCCTTCCTCTCCCCGGGGTAGGACGCTAGTTTCTGCTACCCTTTCGCTCCTCCCACCTTCTCTTGCCTCTCCTTTAGGTTCCTTGCTGACTACTTTCTTCATTACTGGAATTGTCCTCTGTTAGGCAGAAAACTGTGCAGTTCCCTCTGGACCACTGCAAAAGATTTAAGACTACAGGTGTTTGGCAGTAAACCCACTTGGTAGCAGTCTGTACCACACAGATTCACTTGGTAGCTGTGGCTGAGCAGTCAGACTTCCCTCAAGAAGAGTTAGGCAGTATACAGAGTATTCACAATAGGTCAAAGGAACACAGTAGAACAAGCAAACATTGACCAGAGCTTGGTGTAAAAGAGATATAATTATTTATTTAAAACCACATCTAATAAAACACACTGGCACTAATATCAAGCAGTTCAAAAACACAGTCACTAAAAGATATACACTCCCTTCAACGATTAGTTAGACAAGTCTTAAGTAAAGCAACACTTATTTTCAGACAGCGGTGAGCGCTTAACGAAGATGGCACTCTAATCAATCGGTTTAAAAGGGAGAGGAAGGCAGAGCAAAGATAGAAACAGATCCCAACACTTTCGGAAGAACACAGTAGGAGAAGAAGGCAGGTTAAAACCATAAAGTCAAAGTTAACAAGGCCGGACCCACTTTAAGAGGCTCCGGTCGAAATGTGTCCAAGGTCACACGGTTCAAAGTGCCCAAAAGTATCGCAATCAGTTCAGAAAGAGTTGGACCAAAAAGAAAGGGACCAGTTAGATGGTCAAGGCGGCCAGCCCAGTCCAGAAGGTTAAGGGATTATAATTACCTTGTAGCAATCTTTAGAAAGGAAGGCCTGGCGGACACGGTACCTTAAAGTGGTGAGAATACTCCAGCGGGGGCAGTTGTTCCTGGCAGCGTGGTGCTTCGTCCGGGGGAAGAGAGGATCTCGTCGGGGAGGAAGACAGGAGTCCGTTGCACTGCCAGGGAAGAAACCAGCCGCAGAGTTCTCAGTTAAAAGGAGCGGTCCTTTTTATTCGCGGTCCAGTGGTAAGTGGCTATCCGGTTGCCGGGGTGCTTGGCACGGGCAATTCGACCACAAGATGTCCTGGGATGCGAGAAAAAGAAGGTAAACTGGTTGTGCCCACCAGTCGGGGGAAGAAGACTCTCCAGCCGGGAGATCTTCTGTGTCGTTGGGAAGTGGTGTCGGTTCCGCAGGGCTCCACCAGTGGTGTTGTCGTAGCAGGTCGGCTCAGCTTCTCCCTCGTCGGATTTTCAGGTCCTGTGGCGACTTCTAAAGTTCCAGTCCCAAAAGCCCTGCTTTTATGCAGCACAACCCCATTCACTCAGCCTAGCTGTCAATCAAACATGCTAAGTGGTGAGCCGGCCGGCTCCCCACTTGGGCCAATCACACAAGAGTGCGACTTGAGTTACCAAGGTAACTCAGTCCAGGGTGCCTAAACCCCCTCCCGCACCCCCTGTGGTACTCAGACAGAGTGGCACCACTTTTGGAGGCTTCTGTGGAGAAGCCCACCAAAAAGTGGAACAAAGGGCTCGACTTGGGTTGGAGTCACAGAAGAGAACACAAACGCCATTTTAGAATCAAGTTCTGGCAAAAAATACCAACCGGCGAATCAATATTAAATAAATGAACCGGCGGTATGTTCGAGGCTATGAGAATTAAATAATTAAAGTTGGTAGCCTCAAACAATGGGAAAATCCCATAGAGATATATTCGCGGTCGAATATAAAAAGTAGTATCCACTGCCACCAGCCAAAACTCGATTAGGGGGACAGAGACGTGCCCCCTCGACTAACAGACCCCGGGGCAATCGAATTGCCCCGACCAGTACGTCCACAATATGATGGTTTGTACTGGTTTCTGTTCATAATTTGGGACTAGTAAAGCCAATGGTGACTTTACATGCCCTGGGAGACAGTAGTCAGTCCCAGGGTATGGAGTCTATGGTGGGGTGTCACTATGACACCTCTGTCACTGCACTGAGGGTGCTGCGTAACACACATAGTAAAAACACATGAGACCCTATGGAGTAAAAGACCCCATAGCCCATAAAACACATTAACAGTCAAAGGAACCCCTCAAATCATGTCCAAGAGTGTGAGGAAAAGAGACTCACTCTTGGCAGGAGAAAAAAACAAACTCCAGAAACCCAGCAAAGCTGCTGGGGGACTCACTAGGTTAGGAAATTCAGCCTAAACAGAGAATTCTCCCTAACATCCTCTTACTTTGCTTACTGCTTCCATTTCACCCTGTAACACACTACGGTTCTACTACAGACTTCCACAAAGAAGCTGCCTCGTTTACTCCCCTTGACATCGGAAGTCTTCGCAGACAGGACACATTCTTGTCTCCAGGGTTTTTTCAGTCAGAAGGCTTTTTCCCGGTATGTGTTTTTCCCCGGGATGTCACCGTCCTTGATTTGTTTATTGAATTGAGTGTGGTGGCCTCCAACAAGAATAGACCTCATCTCCAGTCCAGCAGAAGGTCTGTAAAGGAAAAAAAGAAAAAGAAGAAGAAAACGAAAGACACCTCATCGGAATCAGCAGGTGAGGACATTAAGGATTCCAAGGTCAAACTTGACAGTGATATCAATTCAGTAATTTCCTTGTATTCCTCCTCCTTTGTTTATGCAGACTCTTAGACCATGTACGGCTGCAATTATTTGAGATAATGACCAGTTCTATGTGTCTTCAAGAGGTGAAGCAGGAGTCGACAATTCTTCGGGACACACAGCTCCTTCGATTGCCGTCAGCATATCGAGGACATAACGATTCTGCATTGTCATCAGTCTCAGGGCACGCAGCTCGACCTTCATGACGTTGAACCCATGCTCAGTGTCATTTGCCAACTGGACCAGCTCCCAGCAGCCATTTTGCATTGGCTGCTGTCTGCACGCCAGGTAGCAGTAGTGAAGCGAAGAAAGTTTCTGCTGAGCAAAAAAGTCTGTATTCATCAGGAATTTCGGCAAGCAACGCAGAGGAGTCTCTGAATAGGTAGCTTGATCTCTGCTTCCTCCGCAGCTGCTCATCTTGCCCTCTTCAAGGTTGGATGCAAAACTCTGGTGGCGGTAACAGTTTCTGTTCTTCAAATGCGAGAGAAACAGTTGGGCTGTATCGGGTATTGGCCCTGCTTGCAAATGTTCTTCGGGGATTACTAATAGTGCTGAGTGCAGCATTGCCAGCGAACAGTAGCCCCTCCATGATGGCGGGAGGCCATGATGGCGGGAGGTGCAAGTACGCTTGTTGGCTGCAGTAGTAATCCATCACTGCCACAGTGCCCCTTTTCAGATCTGAGATCAGGAGGGTTTTATTGCAGCGTTAGTTAGAGCCATTAAAAAGAGTTCTTTTCCCTGTGGAAGCAAAGTTCATATGTTTCTTCTCGGTGCACTTTCACTGGTATTTCCATTACTGCAATCCATGTAAACTTTGTAATGTGCTCCATCCAGATTTGTGCGCAGATTGCTTCCAGTCGAGCCAAGTGCTCCTCTTCATATCATAGGAGGCCCTCCGCCATGCAGCTGAATGTAGTCTCTTGCCATCTGCTGTTTATGTATTTGAGTTCTTGGATCACCAGGTATGGTTGTTACAGGCATTTAATGCCTTTTGGAAATATTGTTACATTGCAGGGGATCTGGAACCACAAGCTCTAGTAGCACGCTGTGTGCCTGGAAGGTGCCCTTGACCCTACATAGCGCAAGATTAACTAGGCACTGTGACTCTATGATTGGTACTTCTTGTGGCAATAATACCTTGGGTGCTCCCGACGCGTTCAGGATTAGTGAACATACATAATAACTACCATTTGCTGTTTCCCTCCCTACCACACTCATATCCATATACCAACAGTTGGTCATCTCGGGGTGTCAAACATCTTTAATAGCATCAAGGCCTAGCCCATGGTAGGCATCATATTTTGCCCTTCGTGCTTGCCTTTTCATTCTTCTATGTGGCCATATGTGTTTCCTCGCAACACTTCTAATGCTAATATCATTAACAATTATGTTACGAAAAATATTCTTGAAAACAATTGGGAATTTTATTTCTAATATCCTACTCATACGTACAGGAGTGCTTGTTGGTTTGTTATAGCTGTTATTACGCTCATTACTATTGTTATACATACTTACAGTGCTATTTTTGATGTTTTGTGTATGCACCCCTTTCTCCCCCTCTTTCATATGACCTCCCCATATAAAAGATGTTCCCCAATGAATTCCCAATATGAACATTAGAATGGTGAATATTCCTGTGATAAAATGCATACCACACATATATGAATATGAGCATCTAGGAACACTCTGATAGCGAACACCTTTTCTAATATACACTGAGGTATCTGAAGCTGCTGGGTCCATCGTCTTCTCACCTAAAGTGACAAAGAAAATGCACACAAAAAGATAGGGCGGGGGGTTGAGAATAAAAAGAAAAAGACAAAATGAAAAAGGGAGATAGAGGATGAAAACAAAAAGAGAAAAATAAATACAAGAGAGAAAGAGCGAGAGTTCTTATGTTAATGTTAATGTTAAAAGACATTTGTACCATGCACTATGTACCGTGCACTATCACCACTGGAATGGCCCCCTGGCGGCTCTGGCGGCTCTGAAAGAGGGGATATAGGAAGGGTGAGTTAGTGGGAAGAAGCTGGAAAAGTGCAAGGGAGGTGGGTCCGTTGGCTGGGCTTGGGGTGTTTGCGGCCGGTAGTCATTGTTTACTGTTGTGTGAGTCTATGTGTGTTTAATGTTTTGTTGTTGCAATGTAGTGAAGTTTGTGCGGTTTGTTGTGCTGTAGGTTTGTGGTTGTGTTTGGTAAGGAGTTTGAGAGGTGTATGCAGGGGCGGAAATTGTTAGTGGATTGGTTAGTTGTCATTTCTGTCTCGAAGTGAGGCGCTGGATTTGCATAATCTCCCCAGATGGGGTGTGGGAGCATTTCTCCACCTCTGTCCTTATCTGGGCTTGTCCGGTACGCACAGTCCCTTTCACATCTGGCCTCCACTTCCATCTACCTCCTTCATAACCTTACCTGCCTTCCTTTTCCACTCATACAGCCAGTGTACCTGCTAATGTCCACAACTCAGTTCGAGTGTGGTGATTGCTAACATTTAGATAACTCTATAGCAGTGTAGTACCCGGTATCAATTATGGGGCGGGTGAGGATATTGGCTGGGTTTGGCTGGGGTTGTTCATTCTGTCTTAATGGGTGTCGCTTGTGTTCATAAAATATTTATGTTCAAACAGCTGTGCGTGAGCACAAATTGGATAAAGGCCAGAAGGAATTGGTTAATGTGGCCGTATACTTGGTGCGTGTCGCTTTTAAATTCAGCAAACCGAGGTCTGCCGCCTGTTGCACCCGGGCCCCTCGCACTCCAAGCCCCGCTCCAATGGGGGTCGATCCAGACTGCTGTTCATTGCAAAAAGGGGTGGGGGGTGCCCATCTCTGTGCCTCTCCCCCTCTCCTTGTCTGTGCGATCAGTCCCTGCAGGAGCTGTCAAAGTGAATCGATCCCCTGGGCTACAACCAGAGGGGGTTGGAGGCCCCCTGACGGCTACCAGAGCACTGCTGTGCTGTTCTTCGGTGTCTGTTCTTCAGTGTCTGCCACCTCAGGCAATGGTGCTCAGCGTTGAGCCGCCATTTGGGGGGATCATCATTATTAATCAAACACACATGAATATATCAGCAAATTAAGTTCCCAAATTACCCAGGAGCAACTACTCCTCCCCAACACGAAAAATCAAATAAAAGCATAATGGAAAAGAAGAGTACTCAAATGCTCAGAGTGAAGAATAATTTGCTTTGAATGTTCTTTCTATCTGCAAAGACTTGTAATCCCTTGCTTTCAGGTAAATGATGTGCAACGCAATCTGTCTTCCAATAGATGTCTTCAAAACTGAGAGGACTATGGTAATGGGGCCACAGTTTACAAGAAGCCTTTTGGGCTTTCTAACTTATTTCATTCTCTCTAGGAAGAATGTGACATTCCTGAGAGACGGTTGAGTTGGAGTTAAAAATTTGGAAAGAAAGAAGGAAGGAAAATGTTCCCCAGCAAAATGGACCATTATTGAGTTAACAAAAAAGGCACAAAATGTAACTTGGGGTTGGAGCAGGAAAGGGCACTTGGGACGTTACAGGAAGCATTTGCTACTCCAGCTCCTAGTGTGAGATACCCAGATTTAACACAGTGATTCATTGTGGAAGCTGATGCCTCAGCATCAGCTATTGAAGCCATATTATCACAGAGAGATGTGGATTTGGAGGAAATGTCTCTAGTGTGCATCAGGGGGAATGGGGTTCACCTTCTGCCACATATGGACTTCACCCATGAATGTTCCCAAGTATTGAGAAGGACCTGGAGAAACCGGTTGCTAAGAGAAACATGCAAATAATTAAGGGGACATTGCCAAAGGTAATACATGTAAGGCAAGCAAAGAGATATTACAAAAGGAAAATAGCAAAATCCCCATAACACTGTTTAGGGAAAGAAATGTGAATTTCCACAGAATATTTGCATGTTTGAGGATTTGGCAAAGAAAAACGCTCTGTGCGACCACCTGCCAGTCTAATGAGAATACGTGCAGTAGACATGGTGTTGAAATTAAAGGGAAATTAGTAAAATCATCTGGCTTTCTATGTTTTTTTTTCTCAAACCAGAGAACCCAGGCTGTACAGAACAAAGGGGTTCAGCAGCAATAATTATTGAAGGCAATGCAGAATTTGAGGTGCAGAAAATACTGGACTCCAGAATTTGTAGGGGACAACGTTATTACCTTATAGTTTGGACGGGGTTTGGCTATGGGTAACGGCTGAGGGAAATTTTCCTCAAACCCTGTGATCAGGGTCTTTAGGTGTATCTTTCTGAACTTGGTAGTGTTAGGGAATCTCTCAAGCTCACCAGGCTGTCAAAGTGGTAGCCGTAGCAGTGCAGCCCCAACTCTCAGAAGTTGGAATGTGGTGGTTAACAGGTACAGTACACACTATTCATTCATGCCCAATGCGAGATTGTCCACAAACTAGTTTTATTTAAAAAAAGAAAAGAAAATCTTTATCTATGAAAAGCCAAAGAAAAGAAATATGAGTACACATACAGGTACGTAAACGTTGCATGACAAAAGATGCCATAATGTATCACGTAAGTAAAACAGTTTCAAGAAGAGTTTTTGACAATTTACTAAAAAGCTGTGCTTATAGCTCGATCCCCTAGAGCTTTGCAGTGTCTAATCAATAGTTATGTAGCATTCATGGGAGAGTTGGACCTCCAGTTTAAATCTAAAAAATCAGATATGTTTTGTGGCCTATCTAGGAAGCACGCTGCCCAATCTTCACTCTACACAACGCTCTTCGCAACGTTCGTCATGCATTTCCGTCGCCGATAAGACCCTTGCACCCGACCCTCTGTGGCAAAGCCTGCGCAGGCCTAGGGCACAGTGTTGTGTGCCGTAGGTGCGCAAAGCACGCTGCCCGATCTTTGCTCTACACAACGTTCTATGCCACGTTCGACGTGTATTTCTGCTGCCGATAAAAAACCCTTGCACCCAACCCTCTGTGGCAAAGCCAGCACAAGCCAAGGGCGCAGTGTTATGCGCCGCAGGTGTTAGGCGCTGCTCAAATGGAGCCACAGAACTCTCCCGCTACGCCCTTCGCCTCCCTAACCCAGCAGAACCCCATCACTGTGGACCAGTAACGCCTCCAAACAGACCAGTACCAAACCCGCAACGCATGCCCAGCCATCCCCAAGGACAGCTGCCCCTGATCCGCAGGTTAGCACCCTAGTGTCTCACCCCTCACCACCTCGCCTCTCCTCCCACGATCCCTAGGCCACCCACCCTCTCCACCATCAGCTTGACACCCCTGGCTCTGCAATCGCCATGCTCCCCTCAATCCATAAGAGGAACAGCCTCCTCAGGCTGCGCACCAGACTCTTCGCATGAGCTCCTCACCTCCGATCGCAATTACTCGGCTCAATGCAAAAACTTAGTCCAGGCCCCTCGCAATCCTAATTCGTCAACTTGCCCATTGCTGCACACCCCCCGATCTCCACGAGGAACAGCCTCCTCAGGCTTTTCACTAGACTCTTCACATGCGCACCACTCTTCGCATCGCAGGCAATCGGCCCACTGCATATCTACGGACTAGGCCCCAAGCTACCCGAAACCCCTAACACGACCATCACCCAGCCCCCTCTGACATTCCTCAGATTTCGCACCCAATTCATCCCATGCTGCCCATCAATTGCAAAATCCACCAACATGCAAGCCTGCCAGTCTCAACAGCAAAGCCATCAACTGCACGCTCATTAGCGCAAGATTAGTCCTGGCCCACGCAGCAGATATCATTGACCTCATAACATCCAACGACTTTGACCTGCTTGCCATCACAGAAATGTGGCTCCATCCTGCTGCTGGCCCAGCCCTTTCCATTCCATTGCCGCCACCCCCCCCGGTTTCACCACCTTAAAATGGGATAGATCTGCAAAAATAGGAGGCGGCGTTGCCCTCATCTTAAAACACCCTCACCATCAGAGTCACGCAAACCAATGTCATCCCCAATTGTGAATCCCTACTCCATGCCGCCTAAGCACTCTATCACATTCCTCCTTGTCTATCGTCCCCGTCTCCAACCCCACCTTCGAAGACAACTTAATGCATAGTATCTTCACCTCCATCAAACCCAAGTTCAAAATCATAATCCTTGGGGACCTCAACCTGGCCCTCAATGACCCAGCTGGCACATTGGCCACCAGCGTAGCCTTGGCACTTAACCATGCCGGCTTTGCACAATGCTCTCTCAAGCCCACCCATGACCAAGGCCGCACCTTAGATTGGTTAAGCAACCTCAACTGCAACATCCCCACCCGTCACCTCCCCCTGCCCATGGTCGGACAACTGCATCATAGCATTTGAAATCCCCCATTCAGAATGCCCCAGGCCAGCTTACCCTGACAAATCTGAATGTGTGGCCCGGTGCACCAAAAACCTCAACGTGCCAAACTGGCGCATCCACCACGCTCAGTAACAGACGCTGCAGCACTAGTTGACATCTACATGCTATCTGTCATACAAGTAGTCAACACGCTCGACCCCCTCAAACTCAGAAAAGCCAAACTCTCTCTAAATAAAATGCCTGGTTCACACCTGAGCTCCACAAAATCTGCGCCAATAAGCATGCCGCCATGGTAGCCTGATAAAAGAACCCACCCCTGCCTCCAAAGCCCTTTTCTCCTCCCTTGCCAAATAATTGAAAAAGGAAATCCACGCCACCAATGCCAAAAGCTACAATTCTAGAATTAGTAAGGCCTCATCCAACTCACGGGAACTATTCACCATCCTCTGAGAAATAGAATCTCCCCGCCCCACCCAGACAGACCAGACAGTAGACAGCACCTGGTGCATAAAAGTCCAAAACGCCCTAACTTCAAAGATCAGCTTCCTCAAAGAAAGAAATTGCAGCCAAAAAACTTACCATGCTCACCAAACTACCACCGCCCACAGTACTGATCCCATCACTGTCCCACTTCATCACCCCGTTCACTTTTCACCCCATCTCAGACATGGACGTCTCCAGGATCCTCAAGAGCCTCAAACCATCACGCTGTAAAGGCGACTCCTGTCCAGCGCCTAGCATCAAGGACTGTCCCGGGACACTCATACCCCTCTTCACAGCCATTATCAATGCATCTTTCTCCACCAACTCAGTGGCAACTTCCCTGAAGGAAGCATTGGTCCTACCACTACTTAATAAACCTTCCCTAGACCCATCCATCCTGACAAATTACAGCCCCACTACCACATTTCCCTACCTCCTTAAGATCCTTGATCGTTTTGCCTACACACAGGTCTAACAACATCTAGAGGAAAACTATATTCTGGGCACTCGCCAATCAGGATTCCGCCCAAAGCATGGAACTGAAACTGCTCTACTAGATCTGAAAATACAGATGCCATCAAAGACACTGGCAAACTTGCCCTCCTGATGATGCTAGACCTCTCTGAAGCCTCTGACTGGGTGAGATCCTTCTTAGCTGACAGATCCTCCTGTGACTTCATGAACAACTTCTCTGCCAAACCCACTTCTGTCACTTGTGGAGTCGCCCAAGGTTCCTGTCTCTTCCCCACTCTCTACAACATTTACACTAAAACCCTCTTCAACCACCTTGACCTTCTAGGCATCTCATACACAAACTATGCTGATGATACACAGCTCCTTATCCCACTGTCCGCATCCTATGCCCAGGACTCAGCAACCATAAGCTCTGTCTATGAGCTCATTCAAAACTGGATGGCCTCCCACCAACTTTGTCTCAACGATGACAAAACGGAAATCATCATTGTTGGCTCAAAACCAACACTGCGTAACATTGATCCAGCCTACAAAGAATTCACCATTGATGGTAACCGCATAACCACCTCCAACACTGCCAAAACCCTGGGGATTCATCTGAATGCCAACCACAACTTCTCACAGCAAGTGAAATCAATTGCCCCAGCGGCGGCCTACACAGCCAAACTGCTTCATCCCAGCAGGCCCTTCCTCTCAACTCCTAACCGCCTTACAATAGTAAGAGTCATCACTAGAGCCACGCTCGATTATTGCAATGCCTTATTTAACGGTACATCCAAACGCAACGTAAGTAAACTCCAGACGATCCAGAATAATGCCCTCCGAGCGGCCATTGGCCTCTCCAAATCAGACCATATTTCGGAAGCCAGGAGAGCTGCACACTGGCTGCCCATCCGGGAACGGATTCAATTCAAGACATTATCCCGGGTCCACCATTGTCTCTCTAACACTGCCCTGACCTACCTGTCATGGTGTGTAGAGAAATAAACCCCTACCCGCCTTCTGAGATCACCCAACTCTCACCTCCTGAAGACCCCCAAGTTCAACCACCTTTCAGCAGGGGGAGGGGGGAAGAGCTTCCCGGTTGTGGCAGCCAAACTTTGGAACAATCTGCCACTTATCCTCAGAAAATAACAGGCCTCTGACTATACCCTCACTAAGACTATTGCATCCCCCTCTGCCTTGCCCCATCCCCCTCTTTTAACTTCCTTCTCTATTGTCAAATGTAACTTTTCATGCACCTCTTTTCAAGTAAAGTAACCTGTAACCTTGCAACCCTATGTAACTAATGTACCTAACTAATGCACCCTAATCAAACTAGCGGCGAGATACCCGAGGGTTTTGTGCACTGTAACAAATGCATAAATAAATAGGAAGAAGGAGAAGTTTAGAACCATGTGGTGTAGGGCAGACCCAATTCACGGGCTGAATCTTTTGATTTGGGGGTCCACTTTTCCAAGGTCTTTTGATGGGGCAGCACAGGCAACAGCCATTAAAGATAATTAGAACTATCTATATGGCTAGGACCAGTGGAACAGTAAAATATGGTGCCGTGAATCAAAAGGCCATTCAATATAAAGAAAATAGTTTCCTGAAATAATTGTTAGCCCTACCATTATCGGACTCAAATCTTGCAGTCCACAACGAGCTGGGCTTGAGTTACATTGCTGATGAGATAGCAAGCGAACCAGGCTAACCCCAATGCATTTTTATTCCAGCATTTAATAAAGAATATCATAAGGCAGAATGACTGATGCAAACAACATGGCTTTCCTTTGTTAAACAAATACTTCAGAATGTAACTTTGGTGAGGCACTTCAAGGACCCAAGGTTATTGAACAGGGTAATGTCCCGAGACATAAAAAAGATGCTTGGATTTAAAGGGCAGGTTAAGGGCATGTGTTAATGTTTTTATATGTGGTATTTATGATTAATGTGTTTAAATCGTTGTTGTACTTTCATGGATCTTCATATCCGAATAAAGTTTTGATTGACTGAAAAGCCATTTAGCAGATAAGTAAAATGGTGTCAAGAAGAGTCTTCCCTGGAAAATAAAATGCAGTGGCAGGTAAGCAACATACTTATCTAGGCAAGAATGTTTACAGAGATGAAGGGACATACGTAGTGTACATTTTTGGCATTCTCCTTGGTGGGAAGAGTTACTGTTGTGACTTGTAATTGCCTTCCCTCCTTTTGCTATGTGAGCTTGGAATGTTATGAGTGCTTGTATGCAGAATGCTGAGAGAATGTTATGTGCAGTGTGTTCCGAGAGTGTCAGTTGAAGTGGGCCTGACTGAGAGAGAGGGTGCCGGTGGATGGCTCCCAAGAGTCTTACATGAATGTGTCCTACATGTGTCCAATGTACCTGTACCTGAGTTCCGAACTAGTAAAGAAGACTTTCCTTGTAACCCAAGACACAGTGTCATTTGTGGCTAAGACCTCATTATAACATAGGTGACGAGTTGGCTGGAGAACCCAGAGGACCAGAGCTGTGTCAGGGAACAGCTGAAAGAAGGGACTAAGGAGAGTTGTTAGAAGAGGACCATGGCACCCAGAAGAAGATACATCTACTGCCCCCGCCCTCAAAAGAGAAGACCGTCTCTCTAACGAAGTGTCAGACAAGTTAAGAAAAGGCAATGAAGAGGGAGTGCCTGCCATGTCAGCTATTGGTGAAGAAGATACCTGCCAGTCCGCGTCTGCAAGGGGCACACAACCCGAAGTGTGAGCCGCGTCTGCAAGGGGCAGACAGAGAGAGAGAGCAGTGGGCAGGCTGTCTGTGTCTGCAGGGAGCAGTCAGAGCAGGAAGAGCTTAAGAAGTGGACTTAAGCCACTGTCTGTTGCGTGTGTTGTGAGGGGAAATGAGTCAGACACAAGGTATTCATATTCTCAAGTAAAGACATTTACTGAAACAAAATTGGTTGGGAAAATGCCTAACTAGCCCTATTCGAAGAGGAATTTCCGTACCTAAAAATCAAAAATTAGGATCAGTCCATGACAGGAAGTCAGTAACTGAAAAGCAGTCCGGGTGTCTCAAACGTCCTATGCTGACCCTCACACTAAAACAAAACAACAAAGGGTGCAAGGAAATGTCTTTTTCTTGGTGTTTGGCAAAAAGTGTTCAAAACCAATGACTCCAACAAAAATGTTCCCCAAGGTGAAGTTCCTTGGATCCAGGGGGATGGTTCTCTTCCCGTGGTTTCTTGAATAGGATGGCAAAAGCACCACTTTAATTAACAGTTCCTTTGTTCCTTCACTGGACTCACAAAGTTCTTGCTTACATCAAACATTTTGCAACAGTCTTTCTGTAAGATTGGTTCCTTCACTCTGCAGATTGCCTGGTGTACTCCTCTGCCAGGAATCTTCAGTCAGTCTCATCCACTTGGCATACTCGCCCGCCAGGGTTTCTTTTATAGTTCCTTTAATCAATCTCAATTACCTGGGATACTCGGCTGCCAGGATTTCTTTTATAGTTCCTCCCAGATCCCCTGGTATACTCTCCTGCCAGGAATCTTTACTTAGCTTCAACTGCCTTGTGTACTTGCATGCCAGGACTTCTCTTAATGGATTCACAGTGCCTTGGTTATACAATAATGGCTTATACCGTGAGGTACTTGATATATTTGCCTATGGTAGCACTTGCTCAAATTTCTCCCCCACACTGGCATCTCATGCCCCTGTATTGGGTTGGGGTTACTCTTGGCACTGTGTCTTGTCTACATTCAAACATTCTTCTTATTGGTTGCTACGATAATACTTTGGTCTTGACTGCATTCATATATTCTTCTTATGCTCCTTTTATCATCAACAATCTCAAATGTATAAAATGTGGGCTGGCGTGCTTGTCGGAATGCCGCGGGGGTTCCCAGCTACTTTGGCTAGACTCACTGGTCTCTTCCTGCATCTCTGACTCTGCCTGCACCTTTGTGGAACAGCTGCTTTGTTTGCTTTTCACCCACGAGTCAGCAGAGGTCTCTCCAGCGTTTTGTGCGGCACTGCAGTCACACACTGGCTTCCCCTCTCGTTCGGGATGGGTGAACGCTGCTGCCACGAGGGGCCTGACACTCAGGAGCTTCTGTGCATGTCTCCTCGCATCTCCACGGCTTTTCCTGCTAGTTTGCGGCGCCCCGGTAACCGTTTTTGTGTGTCTTACGTTTGCGAGCCTCTGCCTGGAGTGTAACATCCTCTCCTGCACTGCACGACTTCTGACTGTCAATATCATCTTTAAATTTTCCGCGCAATGTAGGCTTTGAAAAACAACTAGCCTGCACGTTGTACTTTGGCACTGACCACTTTGCACAAACTCTCTCATCCTTCTCCTCGTCTCAGTACCTACTTCTCAAATATTTTTTCTTTGGATGTTTATAATACGGCATATTAGAAACCAAAGTGGTATGCATGAGTTAAGGGTGTTTGGGCCAAAGGTGGTGGTCTGACTTGAATACTGTAAAAAGAAGGTTTCTTGATTCCCTCTAAAAGGGGGAACCGTTAAATGATAATATGCCATGAATGTATATGTTGTCAAACGGTCTTCCTTAGGGAAAAGGGGGGAATACTGTGCTTCATCGAAAGGAGTCATAACATCTCCAAGGCAGTCGTCTCCTCCCATGTGGTCCTCCCTCATAAAGCCACCCCCAGGGTCACAAGTACGTAGCGGCTGCCTTCCCCTTGCCACATGGGAGGAGATCCCTACTGGGGAATCCATAATGACTCCAATGGATTCATCACAGTTTACTGTGAAGGGCAGCAAAGCCAAGAATGGCTGGCTGTGACTGCAAGGGAGAGCCAAGAGGGTCCCAGAAGGGGCAGGAAGAACATGGCTGTTAGGGGTGGTTAAGCCATGCTGCGAGGCTCAGCTGATTAACAACATTCAAGGGGCTTCTGAAAACCGAGTTTTGAGACTTACTGGGGAGTTGCTGGTTGGTGCTCCAGATCCGGGGTGCTCACAGCAATGATTAGTAGAATATGGTGGGTTCCGTTGTTGTCCGGTGGACTGTGCAGCGCTTGTGACCAAACGGTGGAGCTCTTTTCGCTTTGGGTAGACTGATGATATCGGAACAGGTTTTTTGTTTTTGTTTTAGGTTAAAGAACCTCAGGAAGAGCTGTGGTAGTGACGTGTATGGCTCTCCACCAAGAAGAATATCCGGTGCAGGAGACGGCACAACAGGGAAGTGGACAAGAGAGGGAAGTGTGAAGTTGCACAAGTAGAAATGTTGTCCAGCGGCAGAGAGAAACATAGTGCGGGGTGCTGGGGACTCTTGGCAGTTGGAGTTGCAACATAATGTGCTTTTAAGGTACTGTCTGCCAACTGTGACTGGGGAAAAAGAGAGCTATTGGTAATAAACACTTGAGAGTTTTATCTATCTTCCAGGTCTGTGGCAGCTGGGAAGGTTATATGCATTTAAAATTGCAGACATGGGGTGCTTGTTAAGGGTTGCTGTGCATGTATTAAAAACATATTTTTTTTTAAAGGAGGGTTTTGTGGAATATTGTAGTGCTTGGGACGTGATGCAAGGCCGGTTTGGGATTTCTTAAGAATTGTTGTGTGAGCGCATTGTTGAAGTGTAGTGAGTATTGGTACATGACGTGTCCCCTGTCAGTTAGGGAAACTTGTACAATGATTGGATTCTTATGTTTTGTGAACAATAGTTTACTTCCATAGGGACAAACAGCATCTGCAGGACTTTAAGCTAGGACACGGACATGTCAAGGATAGGGTTTACTTCATTTACTGTGTTCCTGTGGTGCTCATTTACTGCGTGCTGTGTTGGTGAGGATGCGTGTTGTTTGTCTTGTGTTGTAAATGTAGCTTGTGGCGTTACCAACCATGAGTAAAGTTTGAGGCGGCCGTTGAGAATATATGTGTGTTGTAGTGAAGTGTTGGCTGATTTGAGCTAGGATCTATCTGCGTGCCGTCTCAGGTGTTGGACACCCATGTTGGAGATAGGTGTTGGACACCTCAGTAGTTGTGGTGGGTGTTGGAAACCCAGGTGTTGAGTAGTTGGGGTGTTGGAGACACTGGAATGTAGTGAGAGACTGGAAACCCGGTAACCTTAGTGGGGGTAGTTCACCCAAAGAGTTGAGGAGTTGGGGTGTAGGGCACCCATTAATTTTTCTTGGAGCATTGGACACTGAGAAACCGTACAATGTCTCCTTCGTTAGTCCCCGGGGATCTGTCATCCAGGTGGCCAGGGCACGGCCTTCGGTATTGGATCCCGTTCCTGGGGGTGGACCAGTGAGGGAGGATCCCCTAAATGGGGGGTCCTTGGGGAGTGGGAAACCGACGGGCGAGACGCAGTATCCCCCTTCATTTAACACCTTTTCTCCATCCTACCACGTAGGATATTCCAAAACACTGCCCTCCTCCCCTTTTTCCACATGAACACTTTCGCACAACACGAAAGACAACAGACTAACACCAGAGCCGTTTACCTGACGTGTCCCAATACCAGGGTTGGGCAAAGTCAGACAATTGACCAGAATGACACACACCTGACAGCCCTTTCCCTTCCCCACAGGGATAAAAGATGGAGCACAAGAGCACAGGACGAGCAAGGCAGACAGCACGACGCAAGAGCTAACTCCGCACAGCAGTTCGTGGTACCGACCTTGACTACATGGTGAAAGAAAGCCAAGCAGTTCATCGCAGCCAGTGAGTCGAGGGGAGTGTAGATGAGAAACTGAACTGTGTTGAATGAAAATTAGCCAAAGGCTAAATTGAACTTTGAAAAGCAAAAGAATACTTTTAACAAGGGAGGGGGAAAACCAGATACAGAGTATTCCGGCACCACATGGGTGCTCACGCAGGAGACTCTGGGAGATTACCAAACGGTAAAGACCACGGTATCCAGAAGGCCTGGGAAGAGGCGAAGAATGGTCAAAGTGGTCATACAGGAGTCTTGTAAAATCCTCTCTATCATCGAAAGTCTTTGACCGACAGAAAATTGTGAAAGCTAAGGGAAGTGAATCCTGCATGGGGAAAATTAGCACATGAACTGTGTTTCGTGAAGATTAGCAAGCGTGAACCCGGCTGATAGATGCTAATGAAAAAGGGCGAAGTCTAAATGTCCCATGAGAAATTGTTGGTAAAGGCTGGCAAGAGTGACCCGGCAGAGGGAAGCCAACAATCCAGAATAGTGGGTTTCAAAAGTCGATGAGTGAACCCGGCAGAGGGAAGCCGACAACCAACCAGGGGCAAAGGCCGAAAACCTGTTAAAAAACACATTAACATTGTTGAAAGCAAGAAGCATTGCAAGACAAGGGGAAGGGAAGTGTGCCCCTTGTCATCTGGGGTCAGAGCCCAGCCGAGGGAGGATCCAGGGATGGAAAGTTATCACCCAAAGATCACTGAGAAAGGAACTGTCTTGTCAATTTGTTGAATAAGACTTCTGAGGGGTCTGCGCCCAGAAGAGGGGGACCCAGGGGTGAAGTCGTCACCCGAAGTGTTTGTAGAACAGAACTTTGTGTTTGCTTGTTGAGAACATCAGGCCTCGAAAGCAAGAGACTTTTCTGTTGAAGAGCCTGATAGCTGATCCGGAACTGTTAGCTGGGAAGGCTCGAGCATGTGCTATGCTCCAAAGTCCCACCTTGTCCCGTGCTAAAAACGTGGGGAAGGGAGACCTCGAGGCAATCACATCCTGACTTATTATTTGTGAACACTTTCTTCCTTATTTTGAATACCCTATCCAACACCTTTTTGAATACCCTATCCAACACTCTTTCTGTAATTAGCTGTAAGGAATTGGCAATAGTTTATTTTTAGTATAGGCCTTTTATTTTGACAAGACGCCACAAGGACGGCCTTATTTTTCATTTGATGGGCCACACTTGCTCCCATCTCAGTTTTAGGTGTAACTTAGGGGTTTTTCCACCCTGCATTTACAGCTTCATAAACACCCTTGAACTGTGATCACTTGTGTCTGTATTTACTGTTGTCACCATGAGTTCCTTACTACACCCAATGGTTTGTTGGGGTGTCTGACTCCAGGGATTTTGGTCAGTGGGGTATTTGCCCTGGCGGTTTTATTGCGTTATGCCACATTGTGGCCCGGCTTTGGACATGCAAAGGTTGTCTGGTGTTTGTCACACAGAGATTGGGCATTGCTTTTTGTTTATTTTGGTATTTCAGTGCAAGGTTAATATTCAGATCAGTAATCTTTGTGGAGTTTTGGTTTAAGGTGTGCCTTTCGTGTTTATGGGAGAAGCACTTGGTCTTGTTGGGGCGTCATGTGCCCGAGTTGAGGTGAGGTTGTTCGGGACTTGAAGTGTAAAGTTTGAGTTTGGCTTGTGGGGCTTGGAGCCTGCTGTGTGAGGGTAATGTGTGGCATTCCTTCTTCAATCGTGAGTGCCTCTCCTTTACTCAGTAGAAATGGGGAGAGGCATTGTTTTGTGCAGTTTTATCGCACTGTTGTGAGGATGGTGAGGGGATATGATTAGGGCAGTTATCTCCCACTGTTGTGAGGATGGTGCCGGCTGTGTTGTGGTGGAAGCCATTCTCCCTAAAGTTGGAATAGAGTGGTGTGTGAGAATCCATGTGATGTGTCCCTACAGTTGTGTTCTTCTGTGGTGTTAAGCAGCGTACATGTTTTAGGTTTTATTGGTATTTGTATCTTCAGAGTGTTTGTCTTGTTTGATTAAAGGAAGGAGATGGGCTGTGACTTGTAATTGCCTTCCCACCTGTTGCTATGTGAGCTTGGAATGTTAGGAGTGCTTGGATGCAGAATGCTGAGAGAATGTTATGTTCAGTGTGTTCTAAGAATGTCAGTTGAAGTGGGCCTGACAGAGAGAGGGTGCCGGGGGATGTCTCCCAAGAGTCTTACCTGAATGTGTCCTACCTGTGTCCAATGTACCTGTACCTGATTATTAAAGAGGATTTTCCTTATAACCTGATAAACAGTGTAATCTGTGGCTAAGGTCTCGTTATAACAGTTACCTTTGATGAAAGTGTCCCCAAGGAGTAGTACGGAAGAATTGCTGGGGTAAAGACCATTGATGATGAAGAAGGGTCTAGTGATATAGAAATAAAGAAGAGGTGTGCCAGCACGTGGGGAGCCAGGAGAGAAATACCATGGTACCAGAAAAAGCAGTTCTACAGCAGGTGGCTTCCAGTGGCAGTTGCTGTGCATGTTAGATTTCAGCAATGACACACTGGTGCAGAGATGACCCCAAGACCTTTGTATAGGACGACTATTCGCGATTCTATGAATACAAGGCGAAGACTCCGAGCCAGAAGAGCTGAAGGGCAGTGCAGCTGCAGACTGTAGTAGTCATTGATGCTTGATTTCCTCACCATCCTCAGACATTGGATTCGGCTTCCCTGGAGGGGGTCGGCTTGAGAAGACCAAAATAAAGAGGGAATATAGCAGAAAAGCTTGAGAAGTATCACCAGAGGGAAGGGAGGAGAGTGTGGCAGTACTGGTGCACAATCCAAGTCGGCACAGATCCCTATACCTTCCCAGAGGGAGGTCGGACCAAAGTGCTTGCCTGAGGTCCTGGGATAAAAATTCTCTTGTTGGTTCAGAGTTCTGCATTGAAGTGGCACCTGCTTTTGGATGCAGCGATGCAGCCACAGGCAGGGGCTTTAGGGAGACAAAGCCTTTAAGCAGGGGGTGTGATCAAGTTGTTCCCTGTGGTTAGAGGGAAAGAGTGCCACTGTTGGTTTCTTCTGGTATGCTAGAGAGGCAGAGCGTCACCATCTCATCTGGTGGAACATCAGAAGAGGCTGGTGCAGAGCTTGGGTCCTTCCTCGAGGAACAGGTATTCCAGGGATTCAGGTACAGAGTTCCAGCAGAAGACAAGGTAAGTGGGTAAGGGCGTTGAAGCATCCAGCATGGGACTAGGACACAGGAACCAGGCAAGAAATGGTAAATATAAAACAGGAAACATACTTTATTCTTCAGTTCCAGATTAAGGCTTAGATAGGAACACAAGGAGTATGCATCTTCTCAGCTCACAGTCCCATGCTGAAGTCCTGACCAACATCCACTCCCAAAATCTCCAGCAACACACATTCTACAGTCCATCCAACATTCTCGCAGCAGTGCCAATCTCACTTGCATGCACGATACCACAAACCTCCTTCCCTAACAACAGAAAACCCATCTAATACTGAACCTAACAACCACTCAGAACCAAACTAACTGACAAATTGCCCAACAGGAAAACCTACCAGACAAAATAAACAAATACTCCCTTATGCCCTGGCCTGCCACACAGGGCCTCAGGTCTGCAACCCCAGAGCGCAAATCTGCTGAACTACACCGAGCAACCAAACAAACCACAATCCTGTAATGTCACAACCAGCAACTAAACGCCCTGAGAACACAACCATCAGAATCATATCACCACACCACAAACCAACCATGAGACTGCACGCACCACAAGCTCAACCACATCTCCCTGAGAAACAATCAAAAGCAAAAGCAAAGAAAAGCCACTAACTAGACAAAGATCAGATAAAAACACAAACACCACTGCAGAGAGCAGCAACGTCAAGACCACACAAACAGCAGGCCAATCCCATGTTCACGTGAAACCTCACCTGTCACCCAAACACAGGTTCGCCAGCCCCATGTTCAGGCAACACCACCATATTTGATATAAATAAGTAAATACAACAATAAGCCGGCTAAACCACAGTGCACATCCGCCGTCTGCCACAACCGTGCTAACACCACAGCTAAACACGGGATAACTCCCTGCACAGAAGAGCAATACAGCCTCCACATAACAACTCCCCATTGCAGAAACAACACTAATTTACTACTTGTATCACTATTCCACACTACTCCTGCACAAACGTGCATGAACAACCTACGTCTGCAAACATAAAACACTTAAAGGCTCCCAAGTCAAAACTCCTGCCCAATTAATGTAACAACGTCCAACAACCACACAACTCAAACACCAACTCATTACCTGGTGTCAGTAACCACTTCAACCAAACCTACAGACACCTACTCCTGACGTCATTAATCCTAAACAAAATACTTAATACCTACTATTACCTGGTGTCAGTAACAAAAACCACTGCAGTAACAGACAAGCACCTACTCATAACTGGTTTCCATAACTCCCAAACCATATAGTACAACACCTACTCTTAGCTGGTGTCAACTATAACATGAATATATACTTCACTCCACAACATCCATACACACCACAACATATGTCTCTACACCACACCAACAGCATAGGCACCCTACATCTCCACTAGATCACTCCAACTTCAATTCACCCATTACCCCCAGTGCGATACCAAAATGCACGTCACATGAAAAAGGACATAAAACTTGCTTGAAACACATTTTAAAGTAGTGTTGATCAGGCACTACTTCAAATTCCTTGGCAAAAACATTTTCTAAAAACTTGAACGATGTTTGAACATAGTAAAAAACACACTTTTATATTATTATCATTTCACATTATTATAAAACACATGTTCATTACTAAAATTGCTTCCATACAACATGGCACGCTACTTCTAACCACAACCAGCGTACAACATGCCTACATGGTGCACTACTCACACTCACAACGAGCTACTAAGTGCACTTCTCACTTCACATACCCACAACACGCCACACGCGGTGTACTCACTACACCCAAAACACACAAACCAACAAGGTGCAATGAAAACCGTAAAGGCTCAAATGGGAATGGGGAAGAATATTTTCCGGCACCAGCAAATGGGCAATTACTGTGTCCGGCAAGGCCGTAATGACCCAGTAATTGCCCATTTGCGGGCGCCGGAAAAAGAAATGATACTGGCGGCAGCCGTGCCGGTTTTACTGGCACAGCTGCCGCCAGTATCATAATGAGGCCAAATGTCTTACTCTTCTAATTATTAGAAAACCCACTGACTTCTACACACTTGCACATCACGTATAACACTATGACTTCATTATACATCCATTTTAAAACAACATGCTGTAAAAATCGACAATTAGGCATCAGTAATTGTCTCCCAACAAACTAATAAACCTCAACCCTCAGGACACAGTATTAATAAACATAAATCCCCTTCCTCAATAAACGTAATGCCATGTATAAGGGATACTACAAACCAAGGTAGAGTCACCAGGAATCAGCAATTAGATGGGCTGAAGTTGTTTCTGTGTCCCGCTGCACCTAAAAGTACCTCACACGCATCTGGCAGCCCTGACAGCAGCAGCAGTCTGAATCTCCATCTGGAAGGCTGCCACTCCACAATGGCCAAATATCAGTCCAAAACATGTCGCCATATGTTTACTCCGGTGCACAGAACAACGCTAAACCCCATTTAACTTTCGTATCTCTCTGATGCACAACGACATCTGAAAGCGCGGCCTGCGCAGTCCAACGTTACGCCCACAAAGATCCGGACACTAATCATCCAGCTACGACATAACACACAGCGATTTAGGAAGGGTCCTTTTTTCAAAACCACTCCAGATGCCTCTTCATTCCTCCGAACCCTGCAATACCCTCCAAACGATCACCATCCACCACACCAGGAAAAGTGACATCATCAGTCTTATTAAAACTGCCCAGCTGGCAGGAGCTCATTGGCACCAGTAGCTGCCTGAGGCCTGACCACTGCGCACAAACTCAGCCATAAGGGAAATGGCACCTGCAGCCCCCTAGGCAGGCCTAAAGGACTACGAGTATCACTGCTCCAAGACACCAGCTCCAGCATAGCCACTTCCTCCATGGTGTCTGCGCATCTCCATTTCCACAGGCTCTGGGATAGGTGCAGGGATACAGCAGCCCACCAGCCTCCGCCTGCCGAGGCGCTCCAGCCTCTGGCCTCCTGCTGGGCATCAAGAGCCCCTTCCTGGGCTGTGCAGGGCTCACTGAACTCTTCTCCTTCCACCCCTGCAGGGCACCCTGAACTTCCAACCTCCCTTCTTCGTGCCGCCTTGACTCTCTGCTGGCTCCCTCAAGGGACCTCCTGTCACCACAGGGCTGCCATTGAGCAGCCTTGTTGCCAAAATGAAGCCTAAAGCATGGGGACTAGGACACAGGAACCAGGCAAGAGATGGTAAGTATAAAACAGGAAATTTACTTTATTCTTCAGTTCCAGATTAAGGCTTAGATAGGAACACAGGGAGTATTCATCTTCTCAGCTCACAGTTCCATGCTGAAGTCCTGATCAACAGTCATTCCCAGAATCTCCAGCAACACACATTCTATATTCCATCCAACATTTTCACAGCAGCAAAAATCTCATTTGCATGCATGTTACCACACATGCCTACTTTTATCCCCCTTGGTAGGCAGGGACTGAATACATCACCCAATAAAACACTGCAAATTATTCAAACAGAGGACTGGTCATTTGGTGACAGACTATCCCTCCAAACGCATCCAAGCATTCCGGAAGGGTCTCTCACACAAAGGAATGAATCCACACTACCCCAGATGGGCATCTTCGTATTACATCATAACTGGTTTCAGGTTGACTGCAGCCTCCAGTCCAGGGATACAGGCATTCAATACCTAAAGACGGCTACCCTCTCTCACATAGGCAGAAAGGGACACAAGAAAGTCGTGTGATCACTCAGGTCTGTGAAGAAAACAAACAACCTCCATTTTAATGAAATGGTGGACGGTCAAAAAGGACCCATCCAGACAAAATGGATTCGACCCAGTGGAACCATTTTACACAGGCGAAAAGGCCACCACCAGCCTAGCCACAAAACTAACAGAGAAGGAGAATATTCTCAGGGGCTATATGGGGCTTTTTTGGTGATCCCCTGCATTCTGAGTCGTAAGGGCTCTTAAGGCCTAGCCCATTAAAAACAGAGCCACACTCTCATTCAGGCTTTGGATTAAGCCTGGCTGGAAGAAAGAAATAAAGTCCTCAACACGAAAAAGCTAGCAAAACAGACAGGTGGCTACCATAGCAGGTAAAAGTGGGCTTTGTGGGGCATGACCTGGAGCTGGAGCGAGAAGTATGGCTCCATGAGAGCTCCTGGCCTGAACCAGGTGGTTATGCCCTGATTGTATGACTTGCATCTACGAATTAGCCGCACAAGTGTCAGCTGCAGCGTGAAGCCCTGGCGGAGCGGCTGGAGTGTCTCGGAGGTGTGGGGGAAAGGCTTGCTGTGGAGCTCCTGACAACACCCCTTGGCAGGCTTGTAACCAACATGGCGCTTTGTGCCCGTCGGCCAGCATAGCGGTGGACGGCACGGCAGCTGGGGTCCCGGTGTCAGGCCTGAGGGGAGGAGGGGCCTGAAGCTGTGCTGGTCTCCCACTCCCTCACCCCGATTCCTGCAGCTGCCGTGCCCGCTGTGTCCTTGCCAGTTCAATGGATGCCTCGCTGAGGGGGAGAGACTCTGGCTTCAGCAGGCAGGCTGGGGTGCTGACGGTGAATGGAAGAAGCCAACAGAGCGAGGATGGGGCGGATTCATGGCAGCAGGACCCGGTATGAATGCCAGAGAGAGGAGGGCGCCCCCACCGACTCATGAGGGAATGATGAAGCAGAGCAGCCAGTTTATGGACCAATTCCCCAGCTCTCTACAGCGGCAGCCCTCAGGGATGCATGTACTGGGGGAGTAAGTAGTGAGGATGGGGGATGAGGATTGTGCCGGGATATGAGTAATACGGTCAGATTATATCCCAGCATCTTCGGAGCAGGTACCTGGGCGCACCTAGCTGAGCATAGTGTCTGGAAGCATCCTGAGAAGGCAGCACTACTAAGAAATTATAACTGGGAGCAGAAGAGCTCATCAGCAGTGTGCAAGGGGGTTATACATTAAAAAAAAGTATTCCAAAAGACCGAATTACAAATTCACGGAGCCCACTTGCCCATATTTTGTAATTTGATCTTTTGGGATTTCGCCCGTTTGTCTCCCGCACTGCCTTTAATGTATGCGGAGGACAGCCCCGCAGCCCATAATACTGAACTGGGGTAGCGGGGGACTGCAGATTTTCTTAAAATCCCTTTTAATCAGGTCCCTCAGATGGCTAACCTATGAAATATCACTCCCTGGTAAGGAGGATGTTCCATGACTACTTACGTCACCATCCCTAGGTAAGAACCTTCAGCCTGTAACTAGCAAAGAAACCCTGGCCAGTCAGCTGACTGTTGGGAAAATACTCATAGCAGCACTGCTAAACACACGATCGTTAAATATACATGCCTCTGATAGCCATGATTCCATCATTGACAAGGAGCTAGATCGATTGTTCTTGACCAAGACTTGGATCTCTGAGGCTAGCAGGCCCATAATAACTCTTGCGGTCCCTGATGGGTACACCATTTACTGTAAAAATAGACAACAGAGATGGGGGGAGTGGCAATTATTGCCAAACATCACATTTCCCTACACAGCTCATCCAGTCACTGTAACGGCTGCGAGATCCTACATCTCAAGTTAACCCTCACCCCCTGTAGTTGCATAAATGTTATCCTGATCTACCGTCCACCAATTGTTATGGATTCTTTCAATTATTAAATTTCACACATTCTAGCAGATCTTAAAAAGGGACCAAAAGTGCCACTCTATTCCTGGGAGATCTCAATCGCTGGCGAGGGCATCCCTTTGATAAAGTGGCCATCTGGCTTGAGTCCATCTTAAATAATGTCGACCATAATGTCTTGAACTCTGATCCGACCAATACCAAAGGCAACGTTCTCCCTTGGATCGTTACAAGAAACCTCAAAGTCCAGATTAACAACACTACCCCCTTGCATTTGGGCAGACAATCTCATGATCAATTTTGATATCCATCTTCAGGCACCCCCGTCTCAGTTACCCAACCTTCCTAAAACTGTCACTAATCGAAACCTGAAGAAAGTTTCAACTCCGGATCTCCAAGAATTCATCGCAAATATCATGTCCTCAACCTCGGTGTTAGATTCCCCCGACTAGCTAATCGAGGCTTTTGATGCAAACTTTACCCTTCTTCTGGACAAGCTCACACCCCTCAAAACCAGGGCTGTCCGGAACAACCCCAACCATCAAGCATGGTTTTCACCCAAACGTAGATCCCTCAAAACTAAAAAAAGAAGAGCAGAGAGGTGTTGGCTTACATGCCCATTATTTGACTATAGGAATGCATAGTAAATCCTTGAGAAATCCTACAAGGATACGATCACCAAGTCAAAAGAGAACTTCTATAATCAACAAATCTCGGAGACCAATAATAAATCAAATAAATGGTTTGAAGTATTAAAGCTTCTTGAAAAACCTCAAGCTCAACTGACACCATTCATACCCTTTAATACAGACTGTACCAGAATACAGCTAGCTTTTGAAGAATAACTTCTTAAGGCTAAGGACAAATCCCAAACCAGATCACTAGACGTTTAAACTCACTGAGTTTGCCTTCTCAGATCATCAACCCAGTCACCCAAATTACACAGCTAACGGAAGATTGCACTACCTTCAGCTTTACCCAAGTGACCAGCTTAGAATTGCTGTCTACCATGAGCACTATGCGCCTGTCGGCCGGGCCATATAATGTGATCCCCCCCGAAAATGATTCTAGATAAGGGTATTTTCTCTCAATTTCTCGCAAGATTCAACAGTGCTTCCTTTCGCACAAACCGAGTTCCAGACTGCATTAAAAAGGACACAGTCACTCCGCTTTAAAAAAACTAGGACTGGTCACAAACAACGTAGCAAACTTAAGGCCCATCACAAACTGCAATTTTTTCTTGATGTTCTTAGATAAAGAATCCACCCGTCAGATCCATTCTCACATTGAATCCATCAATGTACTACACACAAGACAAACCGGTTTCCACCCTTCTCATAGCACAGTGACGGCCCTTTGGTCTCCAAAGCCACATGCTGAGCATTGTAGACAAGGGCAAGTCTGGCCTTCTAGTTCAACTAGATTTATCGGCCACATTTGATTTACTAGACCACGAGTGACTTTAACACACCTTAAAGGATACTTGCCACTGCTCTGAAATGGAATGCAGGTGGATCCACTCCTTCCTGACTGGGAGGCAATCAAGAGTCTGCTGGGGGATGCCACAGCGGACGCAACTCTCTCCACCTGTGTGGTGCCGCAAGGAGCGTATATGTCCCTGATATTGTTAAACATATATATATATATATATATATATATATATATATATATATATATATATATATATATCTATCCCTATGGAGCATCCTAGAGGAATCTGGAGTGTTCAGGACCAATTATGCAGGTGACACCCAGTTGGTCTTGTAGATCTCTGAAGAATACGCAACTGACAGCATAAATCTTCAAAACATGTACAATAGAGTGGACTCCTGGATGGCAGATAACTGGATGTGCCTCAACAAGGGCAGAACTGAGCTCCTCATCTTTGGATCCTCCCAAGTAAGGGCTAAACTCACTGACTGGGACCAGTTCTTCTCCATCCAGGACTGTAACATCCAAGTAAAAAAGAAAATCAAAACACTCAGCGTGCAAACCGGCTGTGCCTTGAGCGCAGATTCCCACGTGAACCTGGTCACAAAAAACTGTGCATATTATCTCAAATTGCTCAGGAACATCCGCCCGTATCTTACTGAGGATAACTAGGCCACAATCGCCCGGGCAACTATTCTAACTAGAATAGACAACTGTAGTGCTAATAAAAAAAGTATCCAGAGACTACAAATCGTCCAGAATGATGCGGTCCGGAACGTCAAAAAAGTCCAGAGGAAGTGCCACATCTCGACCTACCGGCGGGGCCTAAACTGGCTCCCCGTCACGGCTAGGTGTCAATTCAAAGCAGCTACTCTACTACACATGTGCCTTTATGGGAAATCTGCAAGCTACCTGAGATCAACCACTTCGTGGTATGAATCCTTGCCATCTCTTAGATCAACAAACACCAAGATTGTTACTTGCCCCCTTTCAAAAGATCAGAAGGACTTGTAGGTCCCTCACAAGTTGCTCAACCAAAATTTGGAATGCCCTTCCTGTAACCATGCGATCGGACGTGAACATTAGAACTTTTAAACAAAAACACTGAAGACTTTGCTCTTCGAGTAATTTGACCATTTCACCATTCCCCGCCTCCTGATGGCCCATGACTGCTGTTGTCTTATGTGTATATGTGCAGCCTGATTCCTTTGGTACGTTATAAACAAATAAATAAAATAAATAAATAAACACCTTCCTGGTCATGAGGTGCATATCGCCATATGTGACAGTGCTCATACCCAACCCGGGGATGCCACCACAGGACTGCAGCTCCTACAGGCCGATAACGCTGATGAACGACGACTCAAAAATCTTTGCAAAAATGTGGGCAACGCATCTCTCAGGGGGTCATGGGGCAGCTGATCCATACGGACCAGACAGGGTTCATCGTGGGACGTACCACACACGATAATATTAGGCGTATTCTAAATATCATCAAGAGCGCTTCCAGGGCAGGAACGAAGATGGGCGTCATCTCACTGGATGCCCATAAGGCATTTGACCCGCTGGAATGGCCCTATATAACTAAGGTTCTCACCCATTATGGGTTTGGCCCAAACTTAAAAAAATGGGTCTTGTCCAACTATCAGCAGCCCACCACGTCGCTCAGACTTAACAGCCTTCGATCCCCAAAATTTGAAATCTCGAGGGATACCCGGCAGGTCTGCCGTTTGTCGCCCCTAATTTTTGCATTATTAATGGGGTCATTTGCCATTAGGATCCGGGCCAACCAGCAGATAAAGGGAATGCAGATAGGAGGGCACTGCTAGAAAATCTCTCTGTATGCAGATGACGTGCTGCTGTCTCTCACAAAATTGGACTCCTCCCTCGAGGTTCTTTGGCAAGAGATCTTGAGGTTCGGTCGAGTATCCGGATTCCTTGTTAACTACTCGAAATCCAGCGCAATGGCAGTGAACATCTCACAGAGACAGCTGGGAATGGTAGCAAGCAAGAGCCCAGTCTCTTGGGGTAAAGCTAGCATCACATACCTGGGGGTCCGCATCCCGAAAAAGATCACGCAAGCTTACCAAGTCAACTTCCTGCACTTATTTAAGATCCTACTGGACGACTTAGACTGCTGGCACAAACAAGAGGGCCATCTACCACTGCTCGCTGTGCCTTTTTCACGATTCCTGAAAAGGACCATGAGAGATTGCAGAAGGGGATGATGAAGTTTGTCTGGGGCTGGAAAAAACTGAGGCTAGCTAGAAGGGTGATGCTTCGGAGTGTTTCCAACGAGGGCCTCTGTATTCCGGATGCCTCCTGATACAGTCTGGCAGCGCAACTATCATTCTCCTTCTAATGAAGTAGAACCCGACTCCTGTGGCTCCTGTGATCCGGGCACAATCCTGTCCTGAAACTGAGGCTTAATGGAAGCTTCTGTGCCCGTGGCTTCAGCACTGCTTGGATGAATAGGACGTGCTCTGCTGGGAAAAACCTGAGATGCCCTCCAAACAACATTCGAGCCGACCGAAGTCCGGGACCCGTCCCATAGGAAGAAAGAAACAAGATGGCGGTGCGGAGGAGACGTGGGTCGTACAATGCCTGATACACAAGGCGATTTAGAGGGACAGCAGCCCAGTGAACTTTGCACAGCACGGGCAGCAGGAGCTGGAGTGACACCGACCAGTCGGAGCATTAAATGCATGAAAGTGCAGACCCTGCACCAGCTGCAGAGGAGTTTGTGAACAGCAGCAGCCCGGCTGGAGCCCGCACGGCTGCAATAAAGAGGCAGAGGGAGCCGGGAAATATTCAGCTAGTGAAAGGGTCCAGTATGAAAGGCTGGCCTGATGTGCAGCAGGCTGCTCAAGTTGTTGTTACGGTCGTGATGCAGACACAGCCACGGTAGACCTGAGGGACAGAGGCCGTGAGGGAAACCCCTGCCACTGGAACTAAATACAAAAAAACAAGAACATTGCGAGCCAGCCGGCTGTTGTGGCAACCAGTGGAGGAGGCGACTGAGGAGCCGTGTTGCACAGCAGTCATCCTCTGAGACAATTGCCTGGTAGCAGTGAGAAGCTACCAAACAGGCTGTGATACAATCCAGCTGTCAGGGCTGGAGCTATTGGCAGTGTTGTGGGGGGCCTGGGAGGAGATAAGGAGGCTTTTGGTGGTGCCAGCAGCTTGTCCAGGCGTGTTCTCCATCCTTTTTGCAGGAAAAAGGCCCAAGGATGGAGAACCGCCCGGAAACTACATCTCCCAGCAGGCCGTGTGCTTCACGGACCTGCTGGGAGCAACAGGACCACACGCGCGCTACTGCGCATGCGCGAGCCATGCCCAAGAAGCACTGCTCGCCATCCTGGTCACCGGCAAGAGAGGACTTGTTCTTCCCGAGCTCCAGGAGGCATGCCTACGCGGGGCACCGCCCGCCTGCTACATCCCCGGCCCCGCGTACATGAAAAGCTAAGTACACGTTTTATTTAGAACAAGCTGATTCATTCTGTTGGAGGGAGACGCGCTACGCGCTACAAGACCTAAGTTCCTAGGCTGATTTGAAGCACGGGAAAACCTGATTGCTAGTTGCATGCAGAGCATGAATACTAACCCTAAGTTGGAGTGGGCTAGGCGGTGAAGTAACCGCACCACTTAACAATCTTAAACCCCGCAGGGAACGTTCTTAAGGAGCGACTTTTTCGCACTCACGTGAATTGACTTTGATTTACTATTCACAGCCTGTTGTTGAATCGGATCCGGTGAGACATATCACAGCCCGTCAACACGAAAAGGCCAAAGGACCTCGAACTCACGCAGAAGCCAGAGCTAAGTGTTTAGCACTTTGTGTGCATGTTATTTGTTTGCTGCCTGCACATGGGTTAATGTGGGGTACTTGTGATTTGCATACCATTCATGATTTATTAGGCAAGCATTGTGAAACCAAACGTAACACCAGAGCAAATGGTGATTATTGGTTAAAGGCTCCAATACAAAAGCCTTACAAAAGAATAATCTCCGAGCTGAGTGTGTGATACTAGGATGTGAATGTGTGAGAGGGCGGTGTACCTTCAAACGATTACCTGCAAGATCGGCACAGGAGTCGAGGAGTATGTTACCCTAATTTTCCCCCTACCCATCCACTGTTATTTCCTGAACCTCTTTCCGGTCATCCTGAACTCCCTCTACCCATCCACTCAACGGACCCTAACCCTCTTTCCCCAGAGGGTTGCAGAGGCCTGCGGTGTCTATTTCCCAGGTGCCAAGACTCAATGGGGAGGGAGGCGTTTGTGCTGCTTCTGCGCCTGTCAAGAGGAGTGAGGATCTGACAGAATTGCGAGCCCACGTATCTTCTGGCGCCCATGCAGCACAATAATGGCAGACGTAGTAGCCCTTCTCCAAGACTTGAAAGCCGAATTAGCGGCAACCAGGCAGGATTACCAGAACCTAGCAGGCCAAGTTCATACCCTGACTATCCAGACCCAGGCCCAAGCAACGCCTTTGCCTAGACAACCCCCACCAACTCCAGTACAAGTACAGGTAGCCACAGAGCCAACTTTGCCACTTGCTGCCCCTGAGAGGTATCATGGGGACCCACAGAACTTTGACCAGTTCATCATGCAGTGCCAATTACATTTTTTGACCAAACCCATAGTGTTCAGAACTGCTCAATCTCGTACCGCATTCGTGATATCCTACCTGACGGGAGATGCAGCTTCATGGGCGACACCTTTGGTGCGCAAGGACGATGCATTGCTGTACAGCTGGGATACATTTTTAGAAGAGTTTGGTGAAATATTCAACCGCAGGGCTGCGACCTTGCTTAAGGATCGGGAGTTGTTGCAGCTTAGACAAGGAAGCAAGGACTTGGTGACGTATGCGACAGCCTTTAATCGGTTAGCAGTAGAGACCGATTGGCCTCAGGAGAAAAGAATGGCCCTGTTTTATCAGGGTCTAAGAGAGGAGCTGAAGGATTTAGTGGCACAAGTCGACCCCCAGCCTGAAGACTGTTCTACCATGATTGATCTGGCACTACGATTAGACCAGAGACAAAGTGAACGTCGCCAGGACGGTCGTAAATGGGACAATAAACCTATGGTCCGGCTAGATCAATAAAAGCCCAACAAGGTGTCAGAAAAAGGAACCAAAGAACCGATGCAGATCGGAACTGTACGAGACCCTTTGACTAAAGAGGAGAAGGAGAGAAGAAGAAGAGACAAATTGTGTCTCTATTGTGGTAAATCGGGCCACTTTGTCCGAGAATGTACAAATAAACCACCCATCAAAGGAATCTCGTCAGGAAACGCGGCAGCCCGTCCATTAAGGGGGTGAGGGCGAGCAAATCTGAAGATACCCCAAAGATGCTAGCAAACGTACATCATACTCCGTCTGTTCACATAATGCTGGCCGGTCATCTAAATGTGCAAGGAAAACGTATACCAGTGTCGCTAATGGTCGACTCCGGGGCCACGGGTAACTTCGTGGATGACCAAGTAGCGAGAAGACTAGGACTTCCATTGAGAACTAAGAAACAGCCAGAACCAGTAAAGTCAGCGGACGGATCGCCATTGGTTTCAGGCCCAATCACCCAACACACGCAACCCATGGAGCTCGAGTGCGGAAAAAGACATCGAGAGATCATCGATTTCGATGTGATCACGGCACCTCAATTTGGGTTCATTTTGGGCTTAGCGTGGCTACGACTCCATAATCCAGTCGTGGATTGGGTCACAGGAACTCTACAGTTCTCCTCGAAGTATTGCCAGGCTAGTTGTAGCGTGGAGGAAAGTTGTCCCCATTTCGTAGGAGGCAGTACTGATGTAGTTCTACCTGAGGAATATGAGGAGTATCGGGATGTCTTCAGTAAGGTGGCCGTCGAGACCCTACCACAACACAGGCCTTTTGACTGTCGCATAGACTTGGAAGCAGCTGCGGTGCTACCTTGTAGTAGGATTTATGCACTCACCGAAGCCGAGAACGAGCACCTGAAGGAGACATCGAAACCAACCTGGCAAACGGTTTCATACGGCATTCAACATCCCCTGTATCCTCTCCTTTGTTCTTCATACCAAAAAAAAACGGAGACCTAAGAACTTGTATTGATTATAGGGCGATCAACCGCATCACCATCAAGAACCGTTACCCGCTGCCTCTGATTCCCGTGTTATTAGACCAGGTACGGGGATCCACTATATACACGAAGTTAGATTTGCGAGGCGCGTATCATTTAGTGCGCGTCAGAGAGGGCGACGAATGGAAAACGGCCTTTCGGACCAAGTTCGGCCTGTACGAATATCAGGTCATGCCCTTTGGGCTGTGTAATGCCCCCGCAGCATTTCAACACTTCTTAGATGAGGTGTTACGGGGTTATCTAGATGTTTTTGCCATCGTATACATCGACGACATCCTAATCTATTCTCACAATGCTGCGGAACATCAGGGTCATGTGGAGGCTGTTTTACAGAGGTTGCGTGAACATAAGCTGTATGCGAAACTTGAGAAATGCCAATTTCACCAAACCACAGTCGAGTTTTTAGGATTTATCTTATCACCTCAAGGAGTCACCATGGATCAAAAGAAAGTGCAGGCCATTGCAAACTGGCCCTCTCCAAGTTCCGTGAAAGATGTGCAAACAGTATTGGGATTTGCCAATTTCTACCGCCGGTTTATCGAAGGTTTCGCTAAGAAGGTACAACCCATCACTCAATTGTTGCGAAAAAGGTGTTCCTTTCCAGTGGAACGAAAAGGCCGAAGCTAGTTTCCAAGCCTTGAAAGAAGCATTTGTGACAGCGCCTGTCCTGCAGCATCCAGACCCTGCTAAGCCTTATATCATAGAAACTGACGCATCTAGTTATGCGGTGGGTGCTATCCTGTCGCAGCGAGACAGTACTGGACAATTACATCCAGTTGCTTATTATTCACGAACATTACTACCAGCTGAACAAAATTACGTGATTGCAGATAAGGAGTTGTTAGCTATTAAAGTACCTTCGACGAGTGGCGTCATTACCTCATGGGAGCTCGCCAACCAATCACCATCTATACTGATCATCGAAATTTACAATTCTTGAAATCCGCCAGAGCCCTTAGTCCGAGACAACTTAGATGGGCTATGCAGTTCTCAGAATATGACTTCGTCGTCACATATCGGCCTGGAGTGGAAAATCGGAAGGCGGATATACTATCTCGGTATCCAGAGTCAAATTCAATTCTGTCAAAAAACTTAGAAGAGCCAAAACCAATTGTGGACCCAATCCGCGTAGTGGGAAGTGTGGTGGTGGACATCATATTTGAAAAAATTCGGAAAGCTATGTCTGCACAGGATCTGGTACGATGGGCTAGTGGAGGTCAAGAGCAGACCATCAAGGAAGGATTGCCATTTTACAAGTCTGCACTATACTTGCCTACTATACCACTCCGACAACAAGCTATTAAGTGGTGCCATGACTCCCCTTTCGTGGGTCATCCTGGAGCACTGAAAACCAAGGAGCTACTCATGCGCCATTTCTGGTGGCCTAGTTTACAAAAGGACGTGCAACAATACATATCAGGATGTGAAACTTGTTTGAGAAACAAGACCGAACACAGGAAACCTGCGGGTACATTGCAACCCCTTCCTACTCCTCCAGCACCGTGGCATACAGTGTCTTTGGATTTAATTGTTGATCTGCCACCTAGTCATGGATTTTCAGCTATCCTGGTTGTGGTGGACTATTTAACCAAGATGGCTCATTTTATACCATGCAAGGGCACTCCAACCACCAGCATAATAGCGAACTTATTTCTACAACATGTGGTACGACTCCACGGCCTACCTTATGGGATAGTTTCAGATCGGGGACCCCAGTTCACTTCACGATTCTGGCAAGCGTTTTGCAAATCTGTAGGAATAGAGATTCGGTTATCTACCAGCTACCACCCAGAAACCGATGGTCAAACCGAGAGACTAAACCAAACTTTGGAACAGTATTTGCGGTGCCTAACACAAGGAAAAGAAAACGAATGGGCAGAAGTGATTTGGCTGGCCGAACTAGCTTACAACAACGCAGTACACGCATCAACCAAGGTTACCCCGTTTTATTGTGCCTACGGCTATCATCCCCGATTTCAGCCTGTGCCTCAGGGATCAATACCCGAGGTACCCGCAGTCTGTGAGAGGCAGAAACAGTTGGAGTACGTCTGGCGAATTGCACAGCACAACCTAAATCTCGCCAAAGCAGCTTATAAACATCATGCTGACAAGAAAAGAAGATCAGGTCCACAATATCAGGTGGGGGATCGGGTGTGGCTTTCGACACGCAATTTGCATATACAAGGTTCTCGCAAGTTCTGCCCCCGTTACATTGGTCCATTCCCAATTGCGGCTCTGGTTGGTCCTGTGGCAGTGAAACTAATCCTACCCTCATCCATGAAGATACACCCAGTGTTTCACATCTCTTTGTTAAAACCAGCCCCAGCCTCCATAAGATCAAAAGTCCCCCACCTATCTTAATAGATGGCGTCCCAGAATACGAAGTGCACAATATCCTGGATTCACGCCGGAGGCAGGGGTCCCTATGGTATTTGGTGGACTGGAAAGGGTACGGCCCAGAAGATCGCTCTTGGGAGCCCGCAGGTAACGTTCATGCTCCTCGACTCCTCCGCCAGTTTCATCTGTTAAACCCTGCTAAACCAGGGCCTGTTGGAGGGAGGGGGAGTACTGTCAGGGCTGGAGCTATTGGCAGTGTTGTGGGGGGCCTGGGAGGAGATAAGGAGGCTTTTGGTGGTGCCAGCAGCTTGTCCAGGCGTGTTCTCCATCCTTTTTGCAGGAAGAAGGCCCAAGGATGGAGAACCGCCCGGAAACTACATCTCCCAGCAGGCCGTGTGCTTCACGGACCTGCTGGGAGCAACAGGACCACACGCGCGCTACTGCACATGCGCGAGCCGCGCCCAAGAAGCACTGCTCGCAATCCTGGTCACCGGCAAGAGAGGACGTGTTCTTCCCGAGCTCCAGGAGGCACGCCTACGCGGGGCACCGCTCACCTGCTACATCCCCGGCCCCGCGTACATGAAAAGCTAAGTACACGTTTTATTTAGAGCAAGCTGATTCATTCTGTTGGAGGGAGATGCGCTACGCGCTACAAGACCTAAGTTCCTAGGCTGATTTGAAGCACGGGAAAACCTGATTGCTAGTTGCATGCAGAGCATGAATACTAACCCTAAGTTGGAGTGGGCTAGGCGGTGAAGTAACCGCACCACTTAACAATCTTAAACCCTGCAGGGAACGTTCTTAAGGAACGACTTTTTCGCACGCACGTGCATTGACTTTGTTTTACTATTCACAGCCTGTTGTTGAATCGGATCCGGTGAGACGTATCACAGCCCGTCAACACGAAAAGGCCAAAGGACCTCGAACTCACGCAGAAGCCAGAGCCAAGTGTTTAGCACTTTGTGTGCATGTTATTTGTTTGCTGCCTGCACATGGGTTAATGTGGGGTACTTGTGATTTTCATACCATTCATGATTTATTAGGCAAGCATTGTGAAACCAAACGTAACACCAGAGCAAATGGTGATTATTGGTTAGAGGCTCCAATACAAAAGCCTTCCAAAAGAATAATCTCTGAGCTGAGTGTGTGATACTAGGATGTGAATGTGTGAGAGGGCGGTGTACCTTCAAACGATTACCTGCAAGATCGGCACAGGAGTCGAGGAGTACGTTACCCTAATTTTCCCCCCACCCATCCACTGTTATTTCCTGAACCTCTTTCCGGTCATCCTGAACTCCCTCTACCCATCCACTCAACGGACCCTAACCCTCTTTCCCCAGAGGGTTGCGGAGGCCTGCGGTGTCTATTTCCCAGGTGCCAAGACTCAATGGGGAGGGAGGCGTTTGTGCTGCTTCTGCGCCTGTCAAGAGGAGTGAGGACCTGACACCAGCCCGGACCATCCCAGCCAAAGGCAACGAGTGCGGCATACAAGGTATGGCAGACGTTGCCTGGAGGTGAAGATGGTGCAGGGTCGTCACGGCTGTCGGGGCACAATGCACTGCCTGTTGAATGGCCTGTGGCGCCCGAGCAACAGAGACAACAAGCAGGTGCAGCATTTAGTCACTTATAAGTGACGGTAATTCACGGGCCCACGGCTGTGGGCCTAAGCAAAACCATAGTACGGGCTAATAACCAAGAGCAGTAGTGCACAACCATAACAGGATCTCCCAACACAGGAGCACAAGTGGCACGTACCAAGGACATAACAGGGACTACATGAGGGACGAGATTAAGCCTGTGCCAGCAAGCAGGAAATGCATATGGGCTACCTCCCGCCTGGGTATACATACCGGTATAGAGAACTGCAGAATGGTGGTATTATCCAGGTGAAGGGGCAGGCCAAATACTGGAGGCATAAGGCTGCCGACCCCCAGCATACTGAAGATTCTGCAGGCCATGAGTAGGCCACAACACGGAACATACGTAGCCAAGAGACATTTAGCCAAACAGTCCATTGTGGTGCAAGCACTAAATATCATGGCAGACTTAATGCAGACAGCCTAAAGCAGGATAGGGACAAAATAACCAAGCATTGCTGATACCGTTCGAGAGGTCACAATTAGCACCTGCCAAATATGTGGGAATATTCAAGGGCACGCGGACGGTGGTAAAGCAGCAAAACCCGCTGCAAGGTCAGAACAATAAGTAGTGGATTTGACGCATCCAGGAGGCACGATCAACAGTAGGGGTGCGGAGGAGCACAGCGGCAACAAACCATGGCATCCACAACTCAGAGAAGTAAGGGGAAGCAACTTACTCTGGAGGCTTGTACCAAAACCGCACACCTGGCGGAGAGCCCTGCTCAAACAACCTCAACACCTCAAAGAGAGCAGATGCTCGAGAAAGGAGATCATCAGATCCTGGAAGCTATAGCATCTCTGAAGGAGTCTCTCGAGGCTAAAATAGATGCCATCAGCATAGATGTGAACTTGTTCAGACAAGATGTGAGGTCACTTGCTGAATGCACGGGATCACTTGAAGACAGTGACAGGTAACACAAGTGGCTTGAAGGAAACCTATGAAGAAGTCAGGGTACTGCAACAACAGTTTGCAAAGGTAGCGGGCGCCCCTCTCTCGACAGAACAAGGCCTGATAACCTGTTCAGTGGTTATTAACCACTTGAGAGTTCGCAGCCACTGCTTTTACTCACTGTGCCTTTCACAGATGGGAAATATCCATTTGCATATCAGTCTTTGTCCTGCCCAGGGGCAGTCCAGCACCGAAATGCAATGGCAATTCCAAACTGAACGAGAGTACCACCAGCAACCCCATACACGTGTTTCACCCTTGTTGGGGATCATCAGTGAGGTGAAGCTGATGCCTCTCTAAGCACAGTGAGAGGGAGACCACGTCTGGTTGCCCCCAGGAGACCTAGGGTTACCAATCCCAGGTTCCTTGAAATTTAGTTTGCAAAGGTAGCGGGCGCCCCTCTCTCGACAGAACAAGGCCTGATAACCTGTTCAGTGGTTATTAACCACTTGAGAGTTCGCAGCCACTGCTTTTACTCACTGTGCCTTTCACAGATGGGAAATATCCATTTGCATATCAGTCTTTGTCCTGCCCAGGGGCAGTCCAGCACCGAAATGCAATGGCAATTCCAAACTGAACGAGAGTACCACCAGCAACCCCATACACGTGTTTCACCCTTGTTGGGGATCATCAGTGAGGTGAAGCTGATGCCTCTCTAAGCACAGTGAGAGGGAGACCACGTCTGGTTGCCCCCAGGAGACCTAGGGTTACCAATCCCAGGTTCCTTGAAATTTAGTTTGCAAAGGTAGCGGGCGCCCCTCTCTCGACAGAACAAGGCCTGATAACCTGTTCAGTGGTTATTAACCACTTGAGAGTTCGCAGCCACTGCTTTTACTCACTGTGCCTTTCACAGATGGGAAATATCCATTTGCAAGGAACCTGGGATTGGTAACCCTAGGTCTCCTGGGGGCAACCAGACGTGGTCTCCCTCTCACTGTGCTTAGAGAGGCATCAGCTTCACCTCACTGATGATCCCCAACAAGGGTGAAACACGTGTATGGGGTTGCTGGTGGTACTCTCGTTCAGATTGGAATTGCCATTGTATTTCGGTGCTGGACTGCCCCTGGGCAGGACAAAGACTGATATGCAAATGGATATTTCCCATCTGTGATAGGCACAGTGAGTAAAAGCAGTGGCTGCGAACTCTCAAGTGGTTAATAACCACTGAACAGGTTATCATGTCTGTTCTTGCGAGAGAGGGGCGCCCGCTACCTTTGTAAAACTATTTTTTAAGGAACCTGGGATTGGTAACCCTAGGTCTCCTGGGGGCAACCAGACGTGGTCTCCCTCTCACTGTGCTTAGAGAGGCATCAGCTTCACCTCACTGATGATCCCCAACAAGGGTGAAACACGTGTATGGGGTTGCTGGTGGTACTCTCGTTCAGATTGGAATTGCCATTGTATTTCGGTGCTGGACTGCCCCTGGGCAGGACAAAGACTGATATGCAAATGGTTATTTCCCATCTGTGATAGGCACAGTGAGTAAAAGCAGTGGCTGCGAACTCTCAAGTGGTTAATAACCACTGAACAGGTTATCATGTCTGTTCTTGCGAGAGAGGGGCGCCCGCTACCTTTGTAAAACTATTTTTTAAGGAACCTGGGATTGGTAACCCTAGGTCTCCTGGGGGCAACCAGACGTGGTCTCCCTCTCACTGTGCTTAGAGAGGCATCAGCTTCACCTCACTGATGATCCCCAACAAGGGTGAAACACGTGTATGGGGTTGCTGGTGGTACTCTCGTTCAGATTGGAATTGCCATTGTATTTCGGTGCTGGACTGCCCCTGGGCAGGACAAAGACTGATATGCAAATGGATATTTCCCATCTGTGATAGGCACAGTGAGTAAAAGCAGTGGCTGCGCACTCTCAAGTGGTTAATAACCACTGAACAGGTTATCATGTCTGTTCTTGCGAGAGAGGGGCGCCCGCTACCTTTGTAAAACTATTTTTTAAGGAACCTGGGATTGGTAACCCTAGGTCTCCTGGGGGCAACCAGACGTGGTCTCCCTCTCACTGTGCTTAGAGAGGCATCAGCTTCACCTCACTGATGATCCCCAACAAGGGTGAAACACGTGTATGGGGTTGCTGGTGGTACTCTCGTTCAGATTGGAATTGCCATTGTATTTCGGTGCTGGACTGCCCCTGGGCAGGACAAAGACTGATATGCAAATGGATATTTCCCATCTGTGATAGGCACAGTGAGTAAAAGCAGTGGCTGCGAACTCTCAAGTGGTTAATAACCACTGAACAGGTTATCATGTCTGTTCTTGCGAGAGAGGGGCGCCCGCTACCTTTGTAAAACTAAAAAGTACTGCAACAACAAGTGCGTAATCTGGAAGACAGAGCCGAGGATGCATAAGGAAGAGCCAGGCGCAACAACGTAGGAATCATTGGGATCCCAGAAGGAGAGGAAAGAGCGAACCTGACCGACTATATAGAGACCCTGCTGCTACAAGAAATCAGTCCAGGGGCCCTCACTCAAGGCTTCACGGTCAGGAGGGCACATAGGTCGCTTATGAGGAAACCACCGGCTGGGGCACCGCCAAGCCAATAATAGCTCGGCTGCTGAACTACCATGATAGGTAAAAGATCCTCGAGTATTTCCGTAAAGAAGGGACGATCCAGCGGGCGTCAGCCCCAATAACTGAACTATATATCCGTCAAAAGGAGACTACGAGCGGCAAACCTGAAGTACATGTTGCTGTATCCGGCTAGGCTGAAAATAATTCACAAAGGTCACGCCATTTTCTTCGCCAACCCTGAAGACACATAAATGGATGGACACGCAGAATTTGCCAACCTGGACGAAGGGTGGAGGGAGTAGCGCTGCATAGGCACATGGAGAAGGCCGCGACAACTACAATGCAACAGAGGACTGTAATTATAAGACTAGGTGGTGGTAGAACCTCCAGATGGAAGCCTCAGGAATTTTGAGTTGTAAAATACAGTAGCCAACAACGTGGTGCATATTGCAAAATCGCACTACGTAGGAGCGTCCTGCACCTCAGACTGGATTTGCTTGTTTTTGGATACTAACAGTTATGTATCCACCTACTGTACCCTACGCATCGGGACGAGACCCTGGAGTGGAGGCAAGAAGTGGGAATGCCTGAGCACAAGGTACTGAGCTGGGCAGTTGTTGCGAGGGCGGTGGGATGTGGAGTTTGGGTAGTTAGCCAGGAGTTAGCCTATAGGTCCACACTGTATATGCTGAACTTGACCATTTGACTGCTTGTACATGTCAGAATTTTTAAGTGCGATGGGGGAACATAGAATAGTACCCTGGAATGTCAGGGGTCTTAGCACTTATATTAAACAAAACAGAAGGCGACAAAAAATTGACATTGCACTGCTGCAAGAAACGCACCTCACAAAAGAGAAACAGATTGCCCTTGCTAAACAATGGAGAGGCAACACGCTAGGTTCATCATACTCTGCTTATGCTAGATGTGTAATAATATGGGTGGCACTGTCGGTACCTTTGAGGGTGCTTTAGATTTTCCTAGATAAAGAGGCAGGATGTTTGTATTGAAGGTCGAGTGGAACACAAAGATTTTTGGATCATGAACACATATGCACACAACCAGGAAACAGCGGCCTACTTCCACACGTTATACCCACTGATAAGTCCCCACAGAGATGGCACACGGATATGGGGAGGGGACTTTAATTGTACGCTCAACCCTACACTGGACAGATCTGAAGACAAGTTCACTCACCCTGCCCCATACGACAAGGCCCTGAATACATTGTTGCAAGCATTTAAACTCTCAGATATATGGCAGGCTTTGCACCCACAGACCCGCAGATATCCACATTACACTGCTCCCCAAGATCTGTACACTAAATTGGATTATATTTTTACAGGAGAAGACACTGTGGGTGAATTCAAATAGGCAGAGTACAAAGCACGAGTGTTGTCAGACCTGTTGTCAGGTTATGTCCCAAACAGGAATATCACATGCAATTTGAGATGATTGCATCATGTCACTGACCATACCCAAGACAGCACCCGGCTCAGGCAGTAACCTCGCTGGATGCAGTCAAGACATTTGACTTGGTTAGAGGGTCGTGGCTGCTGTCGGTGCTGAAAGGGTTCGGTATTGGCCCTACATATATTAAATGGGTTAAGCTGCTATACAACAACCCAGTGGCAAGAGTCAAGACAGGTACCACTATATTGGAACAATAGGGATTAAGCAAAGGTATTAGGCAGGGCTGTCCATGGTCTCCTATGTTATTTATATTGGCCTTAGAGCCACTAGCGGTATATTTACGGAAAGAATATCATGAGGCAGGCATCAAAATACAGGGTTGTACACACTTGATCTCCCTATATGCGGATGATATGCTTCTCTACCTACAACATCCAATGACCAACCTACAATGTATACAGGATGTGTTTGAGCACTATGCGGACCTTTCAGGGATTACAATAAATGCACAGAAGTCATGTATATTCCCCCTTGCAGGGTACATGAGGAGACCCCGCAGTGCGTTACCCGAGTTACCGATTAAATGGGAAATTGACACATTTAGATACCTGTGAGTAGACATTTTCCATGACCCTAAAACAGAACATGCACAAAACACGTTAAAGGCAGTGAATAAAATCGGGAATTTATGAAATTCTGGGCTAAGCTGCCGCTTTCATTAATGGGAAGGGCTGCACTGTTGAAAATGGTGCTTCCGAGGCTGCTCCACTATTTTACAAATGCCCCATATACTATACCCAAAACCTTCTTTAGGACATTGAACACTACTTGCCGGAGCTTTCTGTGCCACAACTCGAGATGCAGAATGTCGTTGGAGAAATTACAGAGACCATATGAACAGGGAGGGATAAAAGTGCCAGATTTTGAGGGCTATTTTGTGGCGTCCCAACTTCAGTTTGTCACGTACTGGCTGTCAGACGAACGGACCCAGAACACTGAGTTACTACAACCGGCATGCACCCCATTCTTTTTGAAGGAAATGGTGTGGATCTCGGCATTACGGGATCTCAAGCCCCCACTGTTGCTGAGGGTTGGCAAAGATACACCGTATTCACCCCAAATCCCACTGGTGACGCTGAAGAGTGAAGATACACAACTCAGGTTGAATGTTAGGAAATACTGGGAGTCTAGGGGGGTGGTGACATTAGGTGATATATTAACAGAGGGGCGACCGATGACTTTTAGTGCGGTCACTTCGGAGATAGGAGTACGGGAAGGGCACCACATAACCTACGCCTCATTTCTCCATACAATAAAATCAAAATGGCCCGGACTGGATAGAATACTGTTAGAAGATGAAACGATAGAAATGATAGAAACAGTCTATGACATCTCCGAAGGGGGAAACACAATATATAGATTATACGAGGTACTAATGGCAAGGCCAGATAGCAATCTAATAGAGACCAGGCGGAGCTGGGAAGCAGATCTGCAAGAGCAGTTGCCGGATGCAGCATGGGGTAGGGCCATGGGGTATCACAAGAAAGTGTCCAGAAATGCGAAGCTACAGCTGATCTAATTATAAGTCATTCACAGAGCATACTTAACTCTGAAGAAAATTGCTAAATTTAGTAAAGCAACAGAACAGGTTTGTTCGAAATGTGGCCTGAACAACGCAGACCTGGTGCATATGTTCTGGGCCTGCACGGAGATTCGCCAATATTGGGAGGGAGTGGCCCGGATCCTGACTAAGGTTGGCCTGTCACCTGACTCAGTGTCTCCCAAGGCTTGCTTGTTAGGAATCTTCCTAAGACCAAAGCATGCGAGAAATGTTAGTAAATTGAGAGACCTAGCGTACATTTTGACAAAGCGTAGGATAGCAATGGGGTGAAAAGCACGCATCAGACCAGTGATAGGCGTGTGGTTGAGGGACCTCCAGAAATGGCCACTGGCAGAAACCGCTGTATGGCAGGAAGCATCCCGTCTGGGCCAAGAGGAACAAAACTTAGATTTAGCGGCTTGGAAACATGTTACAAGAACTGATAGCACCCTGACGCAAGTGCAAGCACCATCACAATCTGCTGAGTAGAGATATGGTGATAAATTCAAAGCAGTCTAGTATACAATATATGTAGACATTGCTAGTGGAATAGGCTGAGGTGGGGGGGAGTGGGAGGTTTGAACAGACAACAATGCGATGTATCATTGGAGTTTATATGTCTGTAAATTATGTTGTGGAAAATTAATAAAAATTGTTATGAAAAAAAAATATTCTCCTTTGCGTCGCAGATGTCCGAAGATCTGCCTAAGTGGAGGCATAGTGAAGAATTTTGTGCCTCGCCCATCCTTTTCTCCCAACCGCACTTCAGGCTGCTGCAACAGGCCCCTGATGTAGGCCCACTGGCCTCTACAAAGAATTCCATCCATTGCTGGAGGAGGGCGGTTAGCCAATGGGGAGTCAGCACTACCTTGGCCCCCCCATACCCTGGTCTGGAACAACCCAGAGTTCACATTGGGTTGCAACTCAACAGGGTTCTGTAGGTGGCGAGAGGGAGGATTATCCCAGCTAAAAGATTTCTCTAGTGGAGGAGTTCACCTATCCCTTGAGGAGTGCAATGTTAAGTTCCAAATTCCAGAGGAAGAGAGATTCAGGTACACCCAACGTAGGAACTGGATGTCAAACCATAAGGTGAAAACATATGGGGGCAGGGAGTGCAATGCACTAGAGCTAACCTTGACCACTGCAGCACCCAGGGGCAATATTTCTACCCTCTACAAACTACTGGATAGATCAGACCCCTCCAAGAAGTAGAGCTACATGGCCATGTGGGAGCGGGAGCTGGGGGTGGAGTTGGGGAACAGAGTCTGGGCCCGCACGTTTAAAAGCTCTGGGTGCATCACAAACAGGGAGGGTGCAGCAAAGGTGTGCTACAGGTGGTATATTAGACTGGAAATCCTGCATAAAACGAATCCCTTGCTGTCACCCCTATGCTGGAGGGGATGTGCGGTTACAGGCACACTTTTACACCTCTTGTGGTTTTGCAGGAAATCAGCCAGATTCTGGAAGGAGGTTCTGGCACAAATTAAGCACATAACCGGGCTGACAGTCCCCTGGGATCCAGGGATAGTGCTACTGGGCGATACGGGAGAGGGACAGTATCCTATGAGGGGCCCCATGGTGGAACTCATTACACACCTCCTCACAGCAGCAAAGATTACAATAGCACGCCTCTGGAAGAACCCTGACGGGCCTGCGATTACTATGTGGTGGATAAAATGCTGGGACACAGCAGGTTGGGGCGGGGGGGGGGATCATGGCGAATCGTCTGGGGTGCATGGGGAGATTCCACAGCACTTGGTCCCCATTTCTTGAATATTCAGACTGGTTCCCAGGGGTTGTGCACAAACCGCTAAGCCTCAGATAGTTCACAAAGTACTAAGACCCAATTGAATGAGGATGGGCCCCGGGAGACTGATGGAATACCTATGCTGGAGTGGCAACTGACTGGGGGCTACTTACTGTTCCATCAACTGCAAGTAATAGCATGAAGATCTGCTACTGTGCGAAATGTGAAGTTGTTTAATGAACTATACTGGAGCTGTGATTGTGCATGCAACGCTGTTGTTACTGTCCCCCGCACCCCGATTTCTTCCTTATGTTTCACTTGCTTTTTGTCTTTTCCTATTGTTGATTAAAATCTTCAATAAAAAGAATGTATTGAAAAAAAGTGGGCTTTCCGCCCAACACTAGAGAATTGTATTCACTCCCTAAGGCTGGCCCACAAATTTCATGGAGACTTCCCGAACAGACCTATGGCGGGACATGGGATGTTACAGAGGGGTAACTATCAGGATTGAAGGCACAAAGAATCGAATTAGGAGGGTGTTGGACAATGTATAAGAAATTGGCAGTGGAAGGAAGGAGATGGTGACCATTAGATTTAAAGGTTAATGTTACTATTTATAAGATGCCCACCATATTTGAAGGAAGTACACTTACAGGGTCACTGCCATTACTAGGAGTCTGTGCCCTGAAAATGATGTTTGGCAACATTTCTTGATGAGCATGATTTTGTTCTTGTTTTTACAAGTGGAGCTTGTGTATCCCTTTTGTTCCTGCTCCCTCCCTCTTCCCCTCGTTGTCCTTGCGCTGCAACCCCTTGCTACCGCCTTGTGTCCGGTGTAATTTCTGCTTGAGAATTGATCTCTTGGCCCGTGCATACATGCTTCATTCCTAATCTAGTCCTCAGTGTGGCTCCTGCAGTTGAGCCTTTCATTAACTGCTCTTCTCTGGCACAGTATACTTCACTGTTTACTCTCGCGTTGGCTGCATAAACTGGTTTGCTCCCACCCTCGCATCGCTTGCATGTTATTATGACTAGTAATAGGCTTTCCCCGGCATTTGGGTGTGCTTGTGTTCCTTCCTTGTTGCACCCCTCTGCCTTTCCCACTTTCTACTTTTTCCTCCGGCTAGATCATCATTTCTTCCTGACCCTTGTTGTGCTCAGCTGGGTTTCTCCCCTACAGCTGTGGTGGTTTTTACCATGTTGCAAATTAACATAGCACTGCAGTCCAGGATGCCACTGGTGCTGCTGGATTGATGTCACCCCTCTCTTCACACCGGGTAGGGAATGTGTGTGTCAGTACTGTGACGAATGAGGGAATGTGTCACTTCTCCCAAAGGCAGAGCCCCTCCTTGTGCGGCTAGGGAGGTGAGCCCACTCCACAATACCCTCCCTAGTGCTAGAGGCAAGCAGGACCGCATCAGAAGAGATTCCCCCATGGGGGACAAGGACTCCTGTTCCCCTGAGGAACTTCCTACAGTGACAAAGACTATGGCATACAGAAGATGTTCTCAAACTCAGGAAATCCCTTTACACTCAAAATGGGATGAAGAAACTCTACAGGTATACCATTATTTTGATGAGCAGGATGATGTCCCTTTATATAGAATTTACCAATTCACTGAGACGAGTATGTCTTATAATGTATCCTCAAGCAATGGAAAGAGAGAAAAAGGAAAGCCGACTTTGTCACAGGAAGGCCCTGAGAGACGCAACACCTGCAGGAAGCAGGAATCCGAGAGCCCGTGGGTTTCGAACTCGGTCCAGCAGAACAGGCGGAATGCCAACATTGTGGCATAGGCAGAACGAGAGAATGCAGTCGGGCAAGAGCCCGAACACTGATGGTGGTGGGAGCACAGGGAAATGTCTGTGGTGGACCAGTGGTCCAAGTAATGCCACCAAGAACATTGCAGAGTCAAAGCCAGACGCAGTTTTGTCTAATGTCCCAGGACTAGAACACCAAAGCGAGACGAGAAGCCAACAGAGAACGGGAAACCGTGAGAAACCGTCCATCCGAGAAGAGAAAATGCCAGTGATTGATAACTGAGAAGAAAGGTCCCTGACTCCGAAAGATGCTTGCTATTGAACAGGAAGGTGATGGAGAATACGGGAGTCATGGGTGGCCTCAAGTAGGGGAAACATTATGGTTTCTTTTAAATATTCATTTTATTTTTATTTTTTTAATGCGCTTAATACCCGAGCTCGGCGTGGTCTTCCTTCCAAGACCAGCATGTTTGTCCCTGTGTTATCCTCCATTCACATCCTCCATTGACATCCTCTGTTGGGGATCCAACTCGTCGCAGTATCAATTTGAAAACTCCATTTAACTTACAACAAGTCAAGAGAAAAAGTGAAAACCGAAGGGGGGAGATTATTGAGAAAGCTATATATAGTGATTTCCCTACCCTGGGAAAAGACTCTGAAGTAAATACAAAGTGTGATAGTGTGAAAGCTCAAACCATACCCTCGGAAAAGGCAAAAGATTTTGATTTGAATACCAAGAGTGATAACTTGGAAGCTCAAGTCAGATCCTGGGAAAAGGGAACATGTTCTAAAGTGGACACAGAATCAGATAATTTAAGGTCCCAAATCCTAGCTAAAAAACAGCTACAGATTGTGCCACAAATATAAAGTGGGAACGTCCCAGCTGAAGTGAACCATACTCAAGTGAGGAGGAAACGACCCTCCACTTTGGAATGTAAACAAGTGTATAGTGAAAGATACAGTGAAGGAAGTGAAACCCGTAATAAGTCTACAAAGGAGGTCCCAAGAAGAAAAAGAGACTTATTAAATCCATTGGAGGAATTACAGAAACTAATTAAAGAAATAACGAGAAGATATTTTAGAGGCACATATTAAAGGACAGAGTGATACTACCAGTATCTAAGGGGAAGGTAGCCAGTCTCCAAGCCTAAGTTAGTTTAAATAGTGGTTGGGTCAGTTAGGATAGTTTTGAAAGAGGACTTCTTTATTTTTGACTTCCGAGACAGACTGACAAGCACCTCAGTTAGTTTGTTAGGTAGGGAACTCCCATAGTGATTGGGGAGGTTAGGCATTGCACTCTTAATTTTAATAAATCATCCTGACAATGTCATCTGAGAGTCTGTCTTCCTTCTGACTTGCCGCAGTACTTACGAGCTCAAGGGTACGGAGGAATAGCAGGAAAGGTGATATTGGTTCTTATTTGTTTTTGGTGTCCAGCAAGTAACCATGGCCTAACTCTTCAGTGGATGTCGTTTCATTTTCTGATGGGTTGGCGCTTACATTACTAATGACAGTATGGTACACTAAGAACTCGGCGGAGGCTGTGGGAGGGCTAGTGTGTGATGCCTCATTCCTCACGTTACCATACCGTAGCTGGCCACCTAGTCCTGGGACATAATTACTTCCTTTCTTAGCTGAAACCAAACTTATCATCTCACTGTCTAGTCACCTTCTCCCACAGTCACCTAGCTGTCAGACCCAACTGTCAGAGTCTCCACAGTCATTGATTCCCCACTCAGGTCTCTCACTGTCAATGCGGTTTCCTATTTTATATAACCTCTAGACACAACACTGTCACCTCAAGTGAGGAATCGGTCACCGCACTTCTGACAGTATCTTCAGTAAACGCCATGAATTCAGCAAAATGAACCCCCTATCCCGCAGTGGATACAACAAAAAGGCATACTCCCAGTTGGAAGAAAACAACCCAAAGAAAGCAAAAACAAGACCCATGAAGAAAACATTAAAACGCATGCCTTATAGGTAAAGTGAGAAGTACTAGGTCTGTTAATTTTCCTGACCTGTAGTTAGGAGTCTGTAGATATGCACAGTACGCTTTTGACCATCTCTCCACACCCGAGCCATGGCCTATAAAAAGAAAGGAAACAGCATTCGATTATGAGGCCATTACACTTCATGGGAAGGCATCAAATTATCACCAGAACAAATATTTCAGCCTAACCGGTTCATTTTATTTTAACTTATGATTGGTAAACATTGATTAGATGTTGGTAATATGCAAGCAGAAGCACAAAAAAGCAGACCGCATCATCTCTCGAACCCGTCCATGGAAAAAAATAATATAGTACACGCAGAGACAGAAATCTTTACACCTCAAATAGTATTTTAATGATCGCAGAGCAGGTAGCAGATCGCAACTGAAATAAATAAAGGAAACTGTACGTTCTCACTCCGGTTATATAAAATAAAAGGTAACGGCAAGTAATCACTGCCAGTACCTACCAAATGAATATATTGATTTCTCAAAACTGGGCGACATGGGCAAATAAAATTCGAAGCATCTTACATCAGTTTTTCTCTATGTGGCTTGGATGTCTTGCAAGCAATAAATTGTTAATCAAAACGAGAAACAACTTAGAACCCCGATTAATGAAACTAAACACATTTTACTTCAAGTACAGGTCAGGCAAGGCTTGCCATAACTGGAACACATTCTTGTAGAATGAAAGAGACTGGGCTTACAGGATTTAGAGTATGCATCGTTTAAATAATATAAGTTCCAGGTTCACTGTATTCATGCATAGGATTTGTATCTTGGCCCCCACCCAAAGAGAGAGGCACACTTTGTGTAATGATCCAGGAGCTGAAGAGAATGCAGACTCACCACACTTTTTTTGTCAAAAACATTTATTTTTATTTGAAAACAGACAATTTAGGACACAGCAACTGAGTGTTGAAATTGCATTACGCAATAGCATCTCCATATGGCTGAGCCCTCTGCGACGACCCCTTCCCGAACAGCCCGCAAATTAAAACTGCAAGGAAACAGCTTAGCCATATACAACCACAGTTAGACAGTGTCATTCTTGTAGCCCATTGGGGCAGTCATAATTAAGAGGGTTCATCATGTGTTTCAAACAAGTTCAAGGCCCTCAATCTTTGGGGGCATGTATGTTCAGTATTGTCCAAAGTCATAAAGTTCGGCAGCGGGCCCCAGTTTTTAATAAATGCTGTAGTGCTCTCAGAGAGATTCACTGTCATTTTCTCCATGGTCATTATTGACCACAACCTCATCCACCATAACTGAATGCCTTGCAGATCTTTCTCCCTCCAGTGTGCCGCTATCAGTAGTTTTGCCATCAAGAGCATTGTCGTAATTATGGTCGAGTTTCTGTCATAAAGCGGGTAGATCCCTTTGGCACGGATCCCCAAGAGAACCCTCCCTGGGTCAAAAGGAAACTCCTGTTCTCCCTCCTTTGACACATATGCCAAACTTCCTCACAAAGCGGGACTATTTTAGGGCAAACCCACCAGACACGTAGAAACGTACCCTTTCCCCCAAAGCCCCACCAGCAGTCCCTTGATATACCTGTATTCACCCTACTAAGGAGTGATGGTGTCATGTACAAATTGTAGGTGATCTTATAAGCTGCTTCCCCAAGCTGTATCGATGTTGAGGCGATCTTCTTTCACATCCACGTGACTGCCCACTCCTCCTCAGGGATCACTCTCCCCAGGTCCCTCTCCCATGATTTCATGTATGCACATTGTGTCTGCTTTTTTTGCAGTCACGAGGGCCTTGCATAATGCAGAGTTCCGCCCCTTAGCCGAAGTCGCAGTGATTATAATCTTTTCAAAATGGGTCAGTTTTCTAACAGCGGCCTCCTGACTACTTTATTCATTACCCAATGTCTAATTTGGCAGTTTTGCAAGCGATCTTCTTCCCCTAGTAGTAATTCCTGTTTACAGTCCAGGAACGTCTTCAACTCGTCGTTCTTAAGCAGGTCGGATATGCACCACCTCCTGTTCTCTCTCCATCTAGGAAAGACTCGCGGGGGGTCCGCCGGGGCAAAGTCTGGATTATCGCGTGTGGGTGTGAACGGAGAGGGGAATGACGTGAGATGGAATGCCATGTTTACCCTATCCTATGACAACACTTGTGTTAATCAAATTTACACATGCTAACCTGCTAAAACCTTCTCCCAACAGCAAAAAATATAAACAATTCTGTGTTTCTGCGTACCTCCAGGAGAAACAATACCCACTGAGAGTTCTAGGAGTCACTGAAGAGGGAAAATTAACAACTGTAACTATGTCAAATACGACGTGGGCAAAAATATGATTTATATGCAAGATGCAACTTGCTTGCAGTTACTTTTGGTAGGCAGTAGGCGCCCAGGGAGAGCTAGCAACATAATGCATGTTTTCTAAGAAAAGAAAAAGACATCCCGGGGAATCGAGTTGTATTTCAAAGTAACTTCACCTATAAGGCACTTGGAGATTCAAGGATATTTAGAAAAGGACTATATACAAAATACACCTCTGACAACCTGCTCACTCACACGTCCAGGAGAAATTGTAATGGCCCACCTGTGTTCCCTAGGCCAACGTGGAATTCCCTACTGTACTGTATTATACCGAGTGTTAATGCTTGTGGACGAGTGTAAAGAGGCCACGAGATCCAGTCTAAAAAATAAGTGTCTCCCCGTTGCATCACGTTGGAGTGCTATAGGTGTCTGAAGAGCATACATTTTGAATAATTCAAAGCGGGCTTCCAACAAATGACCATCACGTCTTTCATTTGCCATAATAACTGGAAAGAAAACCAGAGAGGGTGCAGGTGGTGACATTCAAGTATATAACTGCAAAAAAAGTTTTGTTAGCTATCCCTTTGTGACCGGGAAAAGATATCCAACTTTGCACTACAAGAGAACCTATTACAAATTCTGGAGCTGTAGGCGATTTAGTGGAAATTCAATCACAGTATACACCAAAGGGGATTTCTAACAGCAGCCGCTTAGCTTCCTGAATGAGACAATAGTTCATATTTTGGGCAGAACATACTAGTGAGCTCTTTCTCATTGCCTCTGGGATACAATTAGATTGACTTACCCAGAGCAGCACCACCTACAATTAAACTCTGAACTGAGGACAATGGGGAGAAAGGTCAAATAATGAAGTGTTACTGTAATAAAATAATTCTAATAATCAGAAATAGTCTACAATCAGTACACAACATCGGGTGCCAAGAGATGCCAGCAGAAGCACTTTCAGCATAAACATGGGGGATTTGGACTGTGAGAAGACTTTTCTAGATTTCGACTTTATATCAAGGGAAATAATCTTCCTGTATTACGAAAGACATGAAAAAGGCCAGAATAACTCCAGATCAGGATGAAGGTAAAAATATTTAAAATTGTTTTTTTAAAGCAGAAATGTTTTTTCTCCACATGCAGGTGGCGATACTAGTATTGTATCAGTGCTTGATTTCAAGGAAAGATAAATGAATTATCTGATGCAATAGAAAAACGAAGGGCCTCATTACACGGACGACGGTAAGGGTTAACGGTCACCGTTAATGGTCCCGGTGACCGTTAACCCTTACCGCCTTACTACGAGGTCCCTTTGCGGGTTGGAGACTTTAACGCCTGCTTTTTGCAGGCGTTAAAAACCAGCCCGCAAAGGGACCAGGGTGCTAATTACGATACCGAAATTTGCGGCACCGTAATTAGCGCCTTTCCCATTCTCATAGAGCCCTATGGGGCAAAAATGGGAATGGGGAAGGGCAATGGGGGAAAGGGGAATTACCGCCCCGCCAACCTTGGAATAGGGCGGTAATTCCCCTTTCCACCAAGGCGGTGCCGGTATTTTACCGTCATGGACCCAGGTGCTAAAAGCACCTTGGTCCTCCGCCTACCGTGTAATGAGGCCCTAACTGTCCAACAAATAGCTCTGAAGAAGGCTGGCTCACTGAACTGACACTTAAAGCTTAAACCAGGCTAGCATATCTGAATAAGTTTGTGAACACTTTTTAGAAAACATAGTTAAGAGATAAAAACTGAATGTATGATTGCATACATTAAGAAGTTTACAGGAGACGAACATGACATTGTTAATTCGAAGATATGTCAACACAGTGAGCACTTTTGTTTTTATTCTGTTTTGTGTTATCTTTTTGGTGTATTTGGTATATTATGAGTTCTTTCTACCTTCTTGTAACTGACTGTCTTTATACTTTAGATGCGAGTATAATTATAAAATGATTGCTTTTTTTAGATTTGTGTTGAATGTTTCTACAGGATTACTTTCACAAAATTAAAATATATACTTTGTATCATATTCGTTTTGGTGTTATGGCTTTCTGTAATACGCAGTGACATATGTTGAATACAATGACTGTGAATACACTCCCTGTGTATGGATGGTTGAATTTATTAGTAGAGTTTTATGACCCTGAGAACCTTTTTTAGACTTTTTCAAAACATTACCCCTACGTCCCCCCCCCACCCCCCGCCCCGGTCCCTGCTCCCCCTCCCTCCGGTTCATGGCTGAGTTTATAGAGATATGTGTTACCTTGTCTTTTTAGCTTGAACACTTGTGTCAAAAATACCCCAGCATTATACACCATGATGAAGGGCAGATGGGTCTGTACTGGTTGCATTAGTCACCTAAAAATGTAGTGCAGTAAGGATGGGCCTGACTAATTCATGTTCTGTGGACATGACCATTGCTTTCAGCAGGCTTTACAATGTGTACTTGCCACTGGTGAGTAATAAGTGTGCTGTGAGCATTTGGAGAATTGAGGGAGCAGGTGACTTTTTATGCCTGGCCAGTGCCTTGCAATGTAAGGTTTGCACGCCTGGCTTTAATAATGAGAATGTACAGAGCACCAGCTTAAGAATGTGCACCTGAAATCCAACCATTAAATCATTGCCAATAAGGCCCTCTGTGGCCAGATGATGGAATGTTCAGTGTTGATAAAAAGATGAGTGTTTAAGGCTTTTTGGTACCTCAATAAAGATGTGCTTAATTTAGATGTCATCGTTGCAATGCTACCAACAGTGGTGCACTAGTATTTATTTTATTGGGCATTTATCATGCGCCTACACACGTGTGTCTCGAGGCGCAACAAGGCAAGAGGGTGGGGAGAGGAACAACAGGCCTTGTACATTCAGATCGTGCAATTGCAGGTTATTTATAACGTGCTTTATACCGAGATCGTTCTCAAGCACAGATCCGGGATTCGAACCTGTGTTGAACAGCGTGGTCTTGCTTCCAAGTCCCGCGTGTTGCCACAGAGCTATCGTCCCATCACAAGTGGGGAAAAAAGGATGGGGAACATCGCACTGGAACTAGAGACATTGCCCATCAGGATTCACAGACAGATCAGAGGACAAGGGATGTCTGCACATTGCCATGTGGAAGAAATAATGTTCAATCTAGGACTAAGGCAAAAGTCTCCCCCCATGACAAGGCATGGGGTGTTGCAGTTCTCCTGAATCACAAGTGTAAATGATACACAGGTGACACACATTGCACCAAAGTTGCAGGATCATGTTTATTAACAGTTCCACGCGTGGGTACACCCCCTTTTGGCGCGGCCGTTTCGCCGCGGGCCGGTTCGGCGCGGCCAGTTCGCCGCCCCCATTTCGGCGCGGGAGCCTTTCTGGCGCCGCCGATTTGGCGCGAGGGACGTTTGGACGTGGCTGACATTGCAGCCACATCTAAACTCCCTCACGCCAAATTTAAAAGCATACTTATTTTCAAATGCAGCACGTTGACAGGAACTGTGCCTGACAACTTGTTGCATTTGAAAATAATTTGGGGTGAAGTGTAGTATTTTTTATTGTGATTTCCCAAATGCTTTATTACTATTTTTTTTATTTGACTGTTCAATTATGCGAGTTAAATATGCAACTTTTGCTGCCTCAGGCACAAGGCCAGTTTGGTCTTGTGGTTAAGTTCCAAGCCTCACAATCTTGCAGGCCATGGTTCGTGGCTGGGATAAAGCTTTTAATGTTATTCTATTTGAAAAAAAAATAATGTGATATTTTGCAAATAGAATAAAATTAAAAGCTTTAGCCCAGCCACGAACCATGGCCTGCAAGATTGTGAGGCTTGGAACTTATCCACAAGACCAAACTGGCCTTCTTCCTGGGGCTGCAAAAGTTACATATTTAACCCCCATGATTGAACAGTCTAATAAAAAGAAATAATAATAAAGCATTTGGGCAATTCACAATAAAAAATAACCCTCTGCCCACTACCAACCCCTCCTCCCACCACCTGCCCACTACCACCTCCCACCACCTGCCAGCTACCCCCTCTCTCCTCCACCCCCTGCCCACTATCACCTACCACCTCCCACCACCTGCCCACTACCACCTCTAACCCCCTGTCAGATACCACCTCTCCCCTCCACCCCCGCAAGATGCCACGAACCACCTGCCCACTACCACCTCTCTCCCCATACCAGGGATTACAGGGATTCGCTGGAGGTAGTGGCCCTGCGGTAAATTCTCTACCCCAGAGTCTTGCAGGCCATGGTTTGTGGATAAACTGAACCTTTCTTTAATTTCCCCTTTTAAATAAAAATAATGTGATATTTTGCAAATACAATCAAATTAAAAGCTTTAGCCCAGCTACGAACCATGGCCTGCAAGATTGTGAGGCTTGGAACTTAACCACAAGACCAAACTGGCCTTGTGCCTGGGGCAGCAAAAGTTACATATTTAACTCCCATGATTGAACAGTCTAAGAAAAAAATAATAATACAGCATTTGATATGATATGATAGTTTATTTATATAGCGCCTATACAAAATGTGTTTCATGGCGCTATATAAATAAACTATCATATCATATCAAATGCTGTATTATTTTTTTTGGGCAATTCACAATAAAAAATACTGAACGACGCAAAACAATGACAATTCCCACCGCCCCCCCCCGCGCCAAAACATCCCCGCGCCCAAATGTCGTGAACTGGGCGCGCCCAATTGTCTCCTGCGCCGAATCGGTCGCGGCGAATTGGCCCGCGCCGAACTGGCCGCGCCTAATCGTCCTGCTCCGCCACGCGTATTCAAAGCACTGGGTGTCATTTACGCAATTACCAATGTAAATTCTGCAGCCTCCTATACCCGAGCGATTGCACTAGGGATCCTGCAGTTGCTCTTGAGAACTTATGGTGTAAAGGTGCGTGTGGTCTAGAGGGATTGGAGTACTACAAATGCAAAACCGTAAATCCCGGTGTACGTCAAATATTCTATGCCCAATTAGAGGCCACCGATTTCCATGCAAGAAAAACACTGTAAGCACTGCCTAGGGATGCAATGTGATCTGAAAATAAACCTTGATTTGGAAATGCACACTGATATTACCCCCTGGATTCTCACTAGCAGAGACTATCCTGCCGGATCCACCTACGCCTTCAGACCATGAGTAGGCTATTAATTGACACCATGATGATTCATAATAACAAAGCAGAAAACATCAATGGGAATAAAAATGCAGGTTTTACTCATATGTTCTATGGCCCACTGCCTTCCTTGATTTCTGCTAGCGGAAACGTGGTGCACCAGGAATAAGCAAAGTGCATCATAGATTAAGATAAATATTCTGTTAACTTACACAGTGCCACCAATGTAGACAAAACAAAGAGGAAATGAAGGCCAGGTGTAAATATGTGGCCAAAAGGAATGTGCGTGATGAATGAGAGCTCATTGCTGGGCACACTGATTCCACTTGGTGCATGCACCTTTATGTTCCAATTTGACCACAGAAAATTATTTAAAATTATGAGCATCCTAGAACACAACTACATTCAGATAAAGGGATCCAAAAATCTATTCACAACTGAAGGAAAAGCGTGCTCCACCAAGTCCCGATTAGTGGAGTAATAATTCACTCGTGGCGAGTGAGAGAGTGAGCTTTGAGCACGTGGAGAATTGAGGGGGCGCGTGTGGCTAGTGGAGCATTGCTCAGACAGATTAGTGGTGCATTGCTCAAACCACTAATTATCATGGACATGAGAGTAAATGTTGCAACAAAAATAAAGTATCTCCAGATATTGCATTACAAAAAATAACTTTGTCTGGTGTTCATGGTGGAAACATGTGGAACTTCAAATACCGGGTTTTACTACCCCAGTATTTACCACTGACGAAACTTTTACTTCTACACAAACATTTTAAAACTCCCATCAGAAAAAAGGGGTGTCCTTAATGTGAGGAATGCTCTATCCCTTCAAGTTGAAGACAATAATTTGCTGGGGACCACCATAGGTGGTGAAAAGGTAGGCCTTGCAAGCTCTTCGCAATGTAATGAACGTGCAGTAACCTGAGGGTCTTGGGGTGATGATGGGCTCACCGCCCTCCCAGCAGTAAAGTATGCATCATGCTGGAAATAAAGCATTCATTGATTCCAAAAATATATATGTATTGTTTTAAAAATATTTTAAAAAACAATGTACATGCCTATTTGGAAGGTGGAAATGGACTGGGTAGAGTTGCAGATCATATCGCTACTGCACCACGTGAAATATTGGCCAAAAAGGGATAGTATCGGTAATTACCACATGTGAACTGCAAAACTCACAAATATGGTTAACAGGTTCCCTAAATCTGTCAAGATCCAACTGTAGAAGGTGAGTTGCCTGACCCCTATGTCTGAATACAAGATTTTTTAGATCTTGATATCAGTAAGTAGTACTTCTGGTGATTTTATTGACCACTTTATGAGAAAGGTTTTTACTGTGCAGACATAATCACAGAGCTCTTCCATGAAATGAGACACAATTAGTTGTAACCCCAATAATAAATGCTTGTCTAATGGGCATTTGTGATCGAGCAATCTTGTTTGGATCCAGAGATACCCAATTTCTGTCACCCAAGCATATGATTTGTATGGTATCGAATCCTTTCTGCTGATTACACGCAGGCTTCTAGAAACTGTACACCACAATGACAGATCGCAAACGTTCCTGCATTAAAAGGTTTACAAACATTTAAGCTGAAGAATTCCATTATGTATCCTAAGTGATCAGCTGAAACACCTGGCCTGTAACCGTTTCGGGATCTCCCCACTGTGCAGCGCTCTGTTGCTGTCCAGCTAGGTTTGCACTTTATATAAATCCCACACATACAAACCCTGATGACATTGCATTATAGACAAAGTCTCACGAACATCAATTGCACGTGAGCAATAAAATATAATTGGTCTCAATGATTGACTTGTTTATTTCCTCACACGGCAATGTTGTGAGTTATGTGGCAAAGGATAGCAACAATTCTTTTGCTTTCAGAAACCTTAGGAACAATAAAGATTTGTAGTTTAAAGAGTATTTTCTTGTTGGCAAATACATAAAACTGTAAAACACTGAATCCGTGCAGTTTCTTTTTTTGACATAACTAAAATGTCTATCTGTTTTTCCACTGCTACTGCGCTTTTTTGGTTCTGAACACGTTAAATGCTGTCAAGAGTTGTGACTGCATAGAATAGTCGAGAAGGTAGCAACAGTAGTTTTGTTCCCCTGAAAGAGCAAATTAGAGTAAATACTGATGTATTGTAGATTCCTCCAAAAGAGGCAGCTTAAGAGTACAGAAGGAAATCATTATCGATTTCTTAGTTACAAATAGTATTAAAAAAATGAGTAGCAGAGTTGCAAGATGGCCGCCGGTAGGAGAGCAACGTAAAGACTGAGCTCTCTCATCCCCTCAGACGCCAAAAGTAAAGCATAGTAGTAAGAATCCCTCCCCAGGCGGGGAAAGTGAATTAAACCGAAAACCTAACGGACCGGCACGATGCGAGCAAGGTGCGTGGAGACCCGTGCATCACTCTAAATTTGGACCGCAGGTTCGATGGCAGGACTCGCTGAGAGCACAGAAGTGCAGGAGGCGAGCACGGAACAGTAGAGGAGGCACTGAGGCCCACTCTGGTGAGGGACAGCGCAATGGAGCAGCCACCGCAGACACGCTCCGCAGCACAAATTAACGCACACAAATCAGAACTATTGAGTCTACTTGCGCCCACTTCCAAGCCCAGAAGCTGGGCCAGGAAACAGGAGCGTTATCTGATGGTTCAAATTATGGACTCACTCGATTCCCTTTATCGGGCAAACTTTATACCATTACTAGAGCAGGTGAAAAAACTGATGGCGGATTGGGGCCCTCCATGGCCGAGATTATGTACTATTTCATGGCTCTTCCGATGGCAATACCGCAGGGATTCCTAAGGAACCTGCGAAAATTGGTGGGAGCCTTCACCTGGAACCACAAGAAACCCAGGGCCTCAGTACAGTTACTTATCTAAGGTGGGATGGGAGTTCCGAACTTTGGTCTACCTGGTGGCACAGATCAGAGAGTTGCAAGAGTGGTTCACGGGCAAGCGCACAAACATGTGGTGCCGGATGGACAGGGCAGTGGTAGGAAGGGGAAGTGCTCTAGCAGCCTAAAGAAGATTGTCCCAAAAATATGTATTTAAGCTGTTTGACAGCACTGGTAGGGGACTCATGGGACAACCTGCTAACCTCCCCGCTAACGACCCGATTCAGGAACCCACAGTTTACACCAGGACAGGAAAAAGGAGCATTTGCCAAATGGAAGAGGTTGGGGTGTCATAAATTAAGGGACATGTTCGAAAAAAGGGGAAATCAAATTATATGAGCAATGTAAGGAACAAGTTACTTACCTGTAACTGTTGTTCTCCAGCATGGGTCTGGCATGGATGCACATGCTCATGAATATTCCCCGTCGTCAGGCTGGGAATCCTCGGTAAAGAAAAAATCAGTTTCAGTTTAATTTCTGGACTGTCTTTCTCCTAATAACCAATCACTGGTCTCTGGGTCATACTGCCCCCAGCCAGTGACTGCCCTCTACCTAAGCCCATCCTCTGGCAGCCATCGTCAGATTTGGTAGCACGTAAAGTGGCAGTAGGACCAGGTGAAGAGCCACAGAGGGGTAGGAGGGAGGGTTCGCATGTGAATCCATGCCAGACCCATGCTGGAGAACAACAGTTACAGGTAAGTAACTTGTTCCTTCTCCAGCATGGGGTCTGGCATGGATTCATATGCTCATGAATATAAGAATACATAGCAGTAAACACATGCGCAACCACGGGAGGTGGCAAGGCTCAACATTAAGCATTTCATCAACTCAACATTAAGCAACTCTGACCTCCTCACCAGGCCCACCTTCAGGCGAACAGGTTGCGCAGCACTGCCTGGCCGACCCTGGACTCCTCCCTGCAATCCTGGTCGACGCAGTAGAATCTTGTGAAGGTGTGCGTCGACCTCCACGTAGCAGCCCTGTAGATGTCCAGCGGGGGTACGCCAAACAAGAACGCCGTGGTAGCAGCGATCGCTCTGGTCGAATGGGCTCTCGGACGGCCGGGAAACAGTCGGTTTGCCAACTGATGACAGTGCATGATGCAGCCGGAGAGCCATCTGAAAATGGAAGCCTTCGAGAGGGCCTTCCCTTGGTTCACAGGTCCAAAGTTCACAAACAGTTGTGATGTCTTCCGAAGGCTCTTCGTGCGGTCCACGTAGAACTTCAGCGCTCTAGCTACATCCAGCGAGTGCAAAGTCCTCTCAGGCGGTGACAAAGGCGACGGGAAGAAAACAGGTAACACCAAGGTCTCGTTGAGATGCAAGTCCAACGGCACCTTGGGCATGAAGGAGGGGTGTGTCCTCAGCACCACCCTCGTCTTGTTGAAAGTCAGGCATGGAGGTTTACAGGAGAGGGCCTGGATCTCTCCCACTCGTCGTGCAGAGGTGATGGCCACAAGAAACGCCATCTTCCACGACAGGAACTTCAACGGCGCCGAATGCAGTGGCTCGAATGGCGGCCCCATGAGCCTGCTCACCACCACGTTGAGTTCCCACGCCGAGGCTGGAGCCTTCACCGGTAGGAACTATCGGAACAGTCCTTTCATAAACTCCTTCACCAGGCGATGGGACCACAGAGATGATCGTCCCGGAGTTCTGGTGTAGCGGGAGATCGCCGCTAGGTGCATCTTGATGGAGGCGTGCGCAAGCCCCGCCTTGGCCAGGGACAGTAGGTACGGCAGGACCTGGGGAGCTGTAATCCGCAGAGGGTTAATCTTCTGTGCGCTGCACCATACACAGCACCTCTTCCACTTATGTCCATAGCACTTGAGAGTCGAGGACGCCCTGGCCTTTGCAAGCACCTCCTTGCATTCCACTGGGATATCGTACCCTCCAAACTCTAGTGCTGCAGGAGCCAGGGCTGCAAGTTCAACGACCCGGGTCGTGGTGGTGGATGGCGCCTCCTTCTCTGGCGAGGAGATCCGCATCTGTTGGCAGTTTGACTGGGGGGGGACGACGCTGACATGTCCAGAAGGTCCGGGAACCAGGTCTGTCTCGGCCACACCGGTGCGACGAGGATCATCCTGCACCGAGACCGTCTGAGTTGATTGATGAGTCGCAGCAGCAACGGCAACGGTGGGAATGTATACAGGAACAGGCCGTCCCAGGGGAATGAGAAGGCATCGCCCATGCTCCCCAGTTGGGGAAACCTGCTGGCGAACCTCCGACACTTGGTGTTCATCGCCGTCGCAAATAGGTCGATCTGGGTATTGCCCCATCGTTGGAATAGCAGATCCACTTGATCCTACCGCAGTTCCCACTCGTGGCACGAGCGCAGCTCCCTGCTGAGTGAGTCGGCGATGGTGTTCTTTATTCCTGCCAGGTGGAAGGGCACCAGAAACATCTCCTGGGCGACGGCCCAGTGCTACAGATCCTGTGCTTCCTTGGATAGGGCTGGGGATCTGGTACCTCCCTGCTTCTGGATGTAGAACATTGTAGTGGTGTTGTCGGTGAAGATCCTCACCACCTTGCCCTTGAGGGACTGACGGAACAACCTGAGGGCCCAGAACACGGCCCGGAGCTCCAGTACGTTGATGTGGAGTGACCTCTCCTCCGGTGTGCGCTCCCCACCCCTCCAGGGAGGCGTCCGTCGTCACCGTCTCCTGATGTGCCGGGGTCTGGAAGTCCATACCCGCCGCCAGATGCGCGCGAGTGCCCCACCACCCGATCGCTTGGCGGAAGGTCTCGTTGAGCGAGATCCTGTCTTCGAAGCTGCCCGCCGCTTGCATCCAACGGGTGTCAAGGAACTCTTGCAGTGGACGCATCCGTAGCCTGTACCGGCGCACGAGGTAGATGCACGAGGACATCCTGCCGAGAAGGGACTTGACGGATCTCACCTTGGCCACGTCCATGGTCGACAGCCGCTGCACCTTGCCCAGAATGGCCTTCGTCCTTTCCTCCGACGGGGAGACCACTCACTCCACTGTGTCGAGCCTGGCTCCCAGGAACAGGGCGACTTGTGACAGAACCAGGTGGGATTTTGTGAAATTGATGGAGAATCCCAGATCCCTGAGCAGTTGGACGGTCTTCACTGTATGCTCGACGGCGAGTTCTCTTGTCCTTGCTCGGATGAGCCAGTCGTCCAGATGAGGGTAGACGTGGATCCCTTGCAGGCGCAGCCGCGACGCCACCGGTGCTAGGCACTTGGTGAATACCCTGGGCGCCGACTTCAATCCGAAGGGAAGGGCCTTGAACTGGTAGTGCCGCCCTTGGACCACGAATCTGAGAAACTTTCGGTGTCCTTTTAGAATGGGGATGTGGAAGTATGCATCCTCCAAGTCCAGCAACGACAGGAAGTCGCCTTCCTCCAGCTGCCCCAGTACGTGCTGGAGGGTGACCACCCAGAAGTTCTGGGACTTGATGTACTTGTTTAAACGAGGAAGGTCCAGGATGGGTCGCCACCCACCGGTCTTCTTTCTTACAAGGAAGTATCGTGAGTACACTCCGGAGCCCCGGAGCCTCTTTGGGACGAGCTTGATGGCTCCTTTCTTCAGCATCGCCTTACTTCCAGCAGCAGTTGAGGGACGTGATTTTCCTTCCTGGCCACGGGTGGAATGCGGATGCGGGGGTACTTCTTTAGAAACTCGAGAGTGTGTCCGCGGGCCAGGGCATCCAGCACCCATCGGTCGGTGGAGAGGGACTCCCACACGCTGACAAACTTCACCAGCCGGCCTCCCACTGGGGTGCGCAGGTGGGGGCCCGACGCTACGGCCGGTTCAGTGCTGCTTGGCAGTGGCCTTGCCGCCTTGGCCTCCTTGGCGACGACGAAGAGATCCTCCTAACTTGCCGCGTCCTCTGTAGGCCTCCTGGGACGAGGAGCGGGCCCCCTGGCGGTATGTCGAGGAGTCGCTGCCAAATCCTTTGGCGGCAACTTGCTTGCCTCAGGAGTTCCGAAAGGGCGGCCATCGTTGCTGCAAAACTCCCAAGGCCCGGGGCGTCTCTGTGTCGGCCTTGATGGCCTGCAGTGACTCGTCCACTGTCTTGCCAAACAGTTTGTTCCCATCGAAAGGCATGTCCAAAACTCTGGTTTGCACGTCCTGGCGGAAATCCGTTGCCTTAAGCCAACCACGCCCGCGAAGGCAAACACTGTTGCCCATCTGGCGGAAACCGGTGTCAGAAACATCCGTGGCCACCGTTATGGCGTGGTCCGACGCCACCCCGCCTTCCCGCAAGATCTCCAGGGCCTCAGCCCTCTTGTCGTCCGGGAGGAAATCCAGCAGAGGAGCGATCTTAAACCACAGCTCCCTGTCATAGCAGGCCACAATCGCGAGGACATTGGCCGCTTTGATCGTCGTCGCCGCCGACGAGATGACCCATTGTCCCATGGCGTCCAGTTTCTTCCCCTCGCTGTCCGGCGGGGAAGTCAAAGCCATCGCCCCTGCTGCTTTCTTCTTGGCCGCCACCGAGACGACCGAATCCGGGGTCGGCTGCGCCCTAAGGCACATGGGGGCGGAATCCGGGACTCGGTACTTCTTCTCGTACTGGTCTCTCTTGGCAGGAGTTGTAGACGGGTTCTTCAGAAGCGAAAGCCCCTCATCCCAGATGTCATCAAGAAATGGGACCGAGAGAGCCGTCTTCCTTTTGGCCTCACGCCGTTGATAGAGGAAACCTTCCTTCTTCTGTTCTTCGGGGCAGAGCTGGAAGAGCTCGGATGCCCTGGCGATCATGGCTTGGAAGGAGCCAATTTCGTCGGGTGGGGAGGCCCGAGGAGGTGGTGACGGAAGGCCCATCCCGTCGTCACCACCATCGTCATCCGTCCCCGTCGTGGCTGTCTCTGTTCCCGTGTCATCCCTCGGGTCAGGGGAAGGAGATTAAGGCTGCAAAGGCTGTGATGTCTGGAAGGGCGGGGGAGGGATGAGTTCTCCTCCACTTGCTTGGAGGACTTCCCAACAGTCCAGGCTCCGCTGGATCTTCCGTCGGAGGTAAGGGCAACCTCGTCCTTATCGCTGTACACAAGGCCTGGATCGGCATCAAGATTGCTCCTGAGTTGTCCTGTGGCCCAGGTGTCGGCTGTGACGGTGCGACTGTTGGGGAGTGGAATCCTCCTCGACCACGAGCCCCTCGTCGGCACCACCGTCGCTTTCTTCGTCCGCCTTGTCGGGATCCGTCCCGTGGGACCGGACCTCCTCGAACTTTCTGTTCACGATCTTCGCGACTCCAGCCTGCTCCTCCTCAGAGGCTGTATCTGTGTCCGTGATGGCCACGGGCCCCTCTATTTCCAATGGGTTTTTCACGGGGGTCTTATCGATGGGCTGAAAAGAGGATTCCCTCCGCGGTGGCAGGGAAACTCTGGGCCCTGAGGTTACCTCTACTGGGGTAGCCTCCACAGGCTTCGCCAGGGCCACCACGACTCCCTTGATAGAGGCCTTAGCTGGATGAATCAAGGCCTTCACGACTTTGGACGTGCTCGAGGCCTTCACCTTGGGGGGAGGGTCACGGCCTCGCTCCCCCTCGGCTGTCTACGTCGGGATCGATTGGGACTTCTCCCGAAGCATACCCGGGTTCTCCAATTTCCTCTTCCCCGTGCCAGAGCGTTTGCTCGTGGTTGATGGCGTTGGTGAAAGTGCGCCCTGCCTTGCAGCCGAGGAGCCCGACCGATCGGCGCTCCCGGTGCCCGCGGACTCAGGGTGGTTTGCCTTTTGTTGGGCCCCTGTCGCCGGGGCGCCCTCCAAGTACTTAGAAGACTGCTCGGACTTCTTCTTCTTCTCACCTACCGCTGGGCTCTTCCCTTCCAGCCAGTTGGTGAGGCGGATACGCCGATCCTTCATAGTCCGTTCCGACATGTTCTTGCAAAACGCACAGTCCTTCTCCACGTGCATTTTGTCTTCGTGAAGGCAGTAGAGGCATCTAGAATGCTCGTCCTCAAAGACATTCTGCAATCCGCATCCAGGGCAGCTCCTGAACAGCTTGATCCGGGTGTCGTGTTTCCTTTGTCCTGGGCCATGTCCACACGGGGTAGGCCTCAAAGATCTTCTGGAATCCTCCAAGAAGCGAAACTCGACGAACACTTCGCCCTTGAGGGGTGTAGAAAATTCCGAAACGGGTCCCCGTTGATCGGAAGTAGAAACGGTGGAGCTTGAGGCTCGATTGACCGAAAAAATTAGATTAAACTCTTTGAAAAATCACAAAACGCAGTAAAAGCTCGAGAGCCATAGCACGAGGACTCCCAACACTTGAACGTGCAGTAAAAATCTGACGATGGCTGCCAGAGGAGGGGATTAGGTAGAGGGCAGTCATTGGCTGGGGCCAGTATGACCCAGAGACCAGTGATTGGTTATTAGGAGAAAGACAGTTCAGAAAGGAAACAAACTGATTTTTTCTTTACCGAGGATTCCCAGCCTGACGACGGGGAATATTCATGAGCATGTGAATCTATGCTAGACCCCATGCTGGAGAAACAAGATTTCAACTTGGGAGAGGGGGGGAGAGGTTTCGATATTCACAATTGAGACATTGGCTCCTGAACTCTTCGTTTAAATCGGCAGCCACAAAGGACCTTACCCCCTTAGAGAGGTATGTTAAAACAGACACAGGGAAGAAACACCTGGTGGGAACATTATACAAAATCGCGGCGGAGGAGCAGGGGACTCCAAAATCGGGGTACATGACCCAATGGGAAACAGCGATGGACCACCAAGTGGAGGAGGAACGATGGGCACAATTTGGGCAAACATTCCCAAACTTACAAGGGCCATGCAGGTACAGGAATTGTGGGTCAAAGTCATGATCCAATGGCATCTTACACCTGAAAAACTGCTTAAGTTCTACCCATCCACATCAGAGCTGTGCTGGAGGGGATGTAGGATGGTGGGATCCTGGAAACATATATGGTGGAAATGCCCCACGCTATAGGTGTTCTGGGATATGGTGAAGGTGGCAATTGAGATCTTTAGTCAACACGAGGGGGGGGGGGCAGTGAGGGAAGGATTATTGGAGATGGGCACAGTATTGGAGAACCTACCCTCGAGAACGCAAACAAAAGCATTTGTAATCTTGATGGTGGCAGCTATGTTACTAGTGGCACGCAAACGGAAACAGAAAGAAGCCCCAACGGAACATGAATCAGTGGGCAAGATATGGAACTTTGTGGCTCTAGAATGGGTAACCAATACGATTCAGGCGGAACACCAAAAATTCTTGATGGACTGTGACATCGTTTTGCAATATCTGCAAAGAGACTCGAGAACTGCTAGAAGTCCTAGGAGACTGCAGCTGTTGGGGTAAACCTTGGTACGAAACCAGGGAGATGGCTCCACTCAGTGCCTGTAAGGACCTGACGAGTATGCTTGGGGGCTGCCCAGGGAAATTGGGAGGAGATGAAGCAGACAAAGAGAGGACATGAGAAGACCGCGTTAAAGACTGTAGAAACACGAGGTGGAGGATGACTTAATGGAAAAGGTTAAGAGAGTTGTCATGTTATGAAGACAATGCACATAAAGGCTGGTTTTGCCATGTTGGTGTTGGGGATAGGGTGGAGAGAGTGGGGGAAAGGGCGGGCAGGATGGAGGGATGGGGTGTTAAAGGGGAATATTGATATGATCTTGGAAATGGCAATAAAAAGTATGGAGAAAAAAATGAGTAGCAACATACGCTCATAGAACCATGAACACATCAGCCAGTCAACGCCTGACACACTAAGAACACACAGGCTACACAACATCTCCATCAAAGGCACTCAGCTTTGCTAACCCCCCTTGATATATTGTAACATTTTGAAGTGCTGCCTGCGAAAATACCCTTTTTCAATGAATGAAGGGAGAGTTCCTGACATGAATCGTGTACGCATTGTTCGATTATTGTGTTTGGCCCCTGTGCTGCAAAATGTTATTTGGCTAAAAGTGGAATACATAGTTTAATGTTCAAGAATATGAATGACTAATATATTTTCATATGTGGGATCAGGAAAGTGTTAAAACAATAACATAATCCTTTTCTTATTGCCTTTGAATATTATAAAACATTGAGAGAGATTTTTACATTAAAGGAGGAACAAAATACACGGTGGTATTTCATCATGTGCGTGATCAGGATTAGTAACCTCGATTGATCATGTTAACATCTAAAATATGCTTCATATTGTTAGTAAGGACCTAACGTAGACAAGTGCATTGCGAAGAATCTTACAATTTGCAAAAGGAAATGTTTCAGATATCTCATTTGTTGTATTGTACTTGTTGCAATTCACTCTCATTCACGCCGATAGGGGCATGGATTGAGCCCTTTTCCAGCATTGGACTTTGCTACCAGACCTTGAGGCATATTTAGTGATCAGGAAGCGCTATGGCCCCATTTAAGAAATGTTCCTGTTGAGACTGCCCCTCCCCCTTTTTCCTGATTCCTTATTGCAGGTTTGCTATGCTTTCCAGGGTTTTCCTACTTCCAGCCTTTACTCTGTTTCGCATGAGCCAGCATTATTCCAGTGGGCCCCTGTTCTTGGACACCACAGTTCTGGCATATTCTGTACTGCGGTGACCCCTTTTTTCTGAGCTTGCTCCACTTGGACAATATTCTGCTTTTGAGTTCTGGTTCCCGTCTCTCAGTGGAGGTTTTAGTGTTCGTCCATGGCTTTGTTTCCTTGGTTTCCTTCTCATTTCATTTCCTTCTCTGTCTGGGACGAGGGGGTTTTCGAGTTTGCTCTCGTATTTTTCCTGTCCGCACTCTTGGTTGCTTGATGATTATTGAGTGGGGCGTGCCGTTTGCTTTTCTATCCGGCAGCTGTATCAATGCCTTTGTGTTCCCCTCTGTGCTTAATCATGACTCCTACTTGCGGCTTGTCTAGTGTGATTGTGTATTAAGTTTTATACTCTTTGTTACATTCTTTTGTGTGATTAATATGAATGTATTGGCTTCTTAGACAGTGATTATTGTCCTTGGGACTATTTCCGTTAAGTAACTTGTATAATGCCAGCAAAGTGATCAGCTTCAGAGACCCGGTCATTAATTGTCTAGAAGCTTGATGAGTTTATTGTTATCCTAGAGAACCTCGGAGCGCTTACTGCACATCCCCTTTAGTATTTCTCTATAACCTGGCACAGCTTGGGTGTTAATCTGTGTGAAATATTGATTGAAGAGTGCATTTTCTTGGTGAAACCAGACTCCCTATGTGATCTTGGACACATGTTCCTTGTTGGGTCACGCCACCCACCGTCCAACAGAAGTGGCAATTTAAAGCTGTAGCTTCACAAGGCAATTCACTATATGTGGTAATTAAGGACATACTATGAAGATTGAAATGCTCCTCATCATATACATACCTGAATGTCATTGGCTGGATTCCAATCAATGTCGTACAGAATTAAATGGGATGCCCCAATTAGATTTAGTCCCACACCTCCGGCTTTGGAGCTTAGCAGAAAGATGAAATGAGGCGAATATTTACTATTGAACCCATCCACAATATGTTGTCGCTGAGAGACGGGGGTTTGTCCATCGAGTCTAGTGTAGGTGTATTCATAGTGCTTGCACATTTCTTGAAACATATTTAGAGTCTTGGTGTAGTTTGAGACCAGCACAACCCTGCAAAGGAAGCACAATAAGACAATGTCAGACCCACCATAGCTTGACTCAACCGACACCTGCTGGAAATGGATCGCAGTAGAAGCAGCACGCAGTACCAAGAACATGACTGAAGTAGTCACTCAGAGCAACTTTAGTTTATGGGACCAGACAGAGAGGATTAATTAGCTGGCTTGCCCACACAATCACTAATCATTAGCTGTTGCCAACCCCATAATTAACTGACACATTTTGAAAAGTGGCAAAGACACTAGGGATTCATCAGAAAACTCCAAGGATCTAAGTCATTGGGCCCCATTACGAGGTAGGCGGTAATGGGTTAACAGCGCCGGTAAGGATGCCGGTGCCGTTAACTCCTTATCGCTGCATTACGAGGTCCCTTAGCAGGTCCCGCTAAGGGCAGCTGGTAAAACCAGCCGCCCTTAGCGGGAGTCGTTAAAGGACCAGGGAGCTAACAACGGGCCCGTTATTAACAGGCCCGTTATTAGCTCCCTCCCCATTCCCATTGAGCCCTATGGGGGCCCAAATGGGAATGGGGATGGGTAAATTGAATGAGAAATGACCGGGTCCTCCAAGGTTGGAATGGCCCGGTAATTCCTCATTCAAGGAACCCGGACCAGGACCCGAGTTTGGAGGCAGCCATGCTGCAAATAGCAGCATGGCTACCTCCACACTCGTAATGAGGCCCATGGACACCGACAACGGTGAGGTCACGGTGTAGAACCATGATGCCATTTGGGTAAACACTGTATACCATGCAATTCATAAAAAATGTATGTTGTTTCTAAAACCATGGCATCTCTGTACTTTTCATATTATTGCTGTGAAAGCTTATTGTACAACGCCTTCACACATTTCATACCACCAGTGTTTCTTTAGACCCTGCTTAAAATAATACTGTGTTTCTAAAGACAACATCCACACATGTATGTCTTTATCTCAAACGGCTGTCGTGGACATTGTTCTGACTTGTCAAAAGGTACCTGACATCATTAACGTTCAACGTTACTGTCAAAAATGGATCACTTTTTGCCTAATCCTATAAACAACTCAATCTCCTACAAGATTTACAGGTTGTTGGAGTTAGTAGCGAAAGGAGGTTTGACTAAATAGACTATTACATTTCTCTGGTAAGATCTAAATACCCTTAAGAACTCAAAAATAAAAAAAACGACCAAATTCAAAAGCTTTTAAAACTTAATCTTAGTAAAACAAGCACATGTGTTTTGGAATGTGACCCCCCTCCGACCCCTGAGACTTCCATGAATTTGAAAATCGTTTAGGATTGCCTTGAATAGGTCCAAATGGCCAATGTTGAATGTTACATGAGACCAACCAAGTGAAGTTCACAAGTCCTCCCTACATATATGTTGCAAGTTAAAATTCAGGGTTTCAGATTGTCTGTTTTCTTTTTTTGTACTCTATTGCATCGAGGTACTTGAGGAATTAAGGAGCAAGATTATTGTTGGTCGATATGGGGATGGGTTTGGGTAAAAATAAATCACTCGAAATACACTGTCCTGACAAGGCTTTGGATTCACACCTTGCAAATGGGTAATACGGGCCCTGCGTGTTTCAATTATCTTTGTTATTATACCTCTTTTCTATTATTGTGAACTTCTTTTGAATTATTACTTTTTAGAGCCTACTGGAGATGCCAGATATTTTATCATTTTACTGTTATGTCTGGCCTATATGTTCTTTGGAAAGGGAATAGGAGATTATTCAGGCTATGGGATGATGTTACCTTTAAAGATGGCGATAACTTGGATGTTTTTAAATTAGTAATTAAACAAGGGTGTGGTAGCCTCTCTACTGAGGACGAGCCTGGGTAAAATACCTTGTTCTATGGAATGTCTTTCACCCAGGAGGGTCTACAACAACGGTTCAGCTCACTGCACCCATCCCAGAGGAGAAATACCCATTTGCATATCAGTCTGGTCCTACCCACAAGAGCAGTCCAGCAGCGAAATGCTAGGCAATTCTCCTCTGAACAAGAGTACCATCAGCAACCCCAGATGCGTGTTTTGGGCTTGTTGGGCCTCCTCAGTGAGGTGAAGCTGAGCCTCTCTGGGGCACAGTGAGCAAGGGGTCCATATCTGGATTACTTGGGGGTGAAACCCCGAGTTTTACACATTAAACAAGGGTGTGGGAGCCCCTCTACCGAGAACAAACATGGGTCAAATACCCCGTTCAATGGAATTTGTACAGCTTGGAGTTCCATAGAAAATGGTATTCGACCCATGTTCGTTCTCTGTAGAGGGGGTCCCACATCCTTGTTTAGTTTTTAAATTAGTATCTTTGAATGGTCGGGGTGTTATCTTAATCTAACACAAAAAATTGAGAACCTTCCTCATTCGTTCAGTTCGTAATGCCTATTATTGGCAAAATGTCCCTACAGAAAAGGCCAAGTCACCCTGCCTCTACCCACTGACCTTAAACAAAGGTGGTGAGCAGCCTATCTAAACAGGGTAAAGGACAAGAGAACTGACCCTATCGCCTCAATTTCTTAATTCATCCCAAGTGCTCTCAATGACATACAGATCCTTTACCTTTCAACAACAGTGTTTTTTAGAATGTATTGTGCATCCAACCACAATCGAGTCCTTACTGTCACCCTTAATAATCTTGCATGACCAGCAAGATTATCACAGGTTGAAAGTCCCTTGCTTTTATTACTCCCCCTCACATGTGAAGAATAAAAATCTTAAATCCATAGCATGATTAAAAACCAAAACTTCAACTATTCTAGTGAAACCAGGAGTCCCCCCCCTTACATGGGTGCTACTACTCCAGTCCACGTATGATATTGTAGCGGACCTCCATCCTCCAGAGACTGCAAGCTATCAATGTCTCAGTGGTGTTTCTACAAGAAACTAATTTGATCTTAAATGACAAAAAGAGACTTTCAACCAAATCATTTCTGAGATATTACTGTGCCTCTATTGGCAGGAAAAAGGGAGGGACAGTCATCCTCATCCCGAACCCTTTTCCATGGACAAAAGACCCTGCAAGCAAACTACTACTAGTCAAGGGGAATGTAAGAGCCTAAATGTTTTAGTTTGTATCACTGCATGCGCCAAATGAAAGCCAGGAGGCCTTTTTACCGGCTTCATTACTAAGGTGGGACAATTAATTGAGGGAGACATTATAATAGGTGAGTACATTAAATGTGTTTTTGACCGAATGCTGAATAAGATGTTCCTTCCTACTCGGGCTTCCTGGTGATCACAAAAATGTTTTTCACTGATAGAACCAGGAGGTTTTTGCGTTGGGGGAAAGGAATTACACCCATTCTTCTTCCACACACCGGGATTTCTCAAGAAAAGATTTGTTTATGGTGTCTAACACCTACATACCTAAAATTGTGAGTGTAGATATTGGTCCTAGGGTGTTCTCTGATCGTGCCCTTGTTATTTTTTATATAATTGGCATGTCATCTAGCCTGATCCATAAACAATTTATTACTCCGTGACCCCATGATGACGCTTCACATAGCAAATACCTCGAACATTTACTTTAGAGAAAATGGCAATGGAAATCTAGATGCAGGCAGGAAAATCAGTTCCGAAAGCGAAATATTAAGCAAAACAGTGGTTGTAATAGCCAGGAAAAGCCAAATGCAAACATTAAAGAGGAGGTTAAACAGTAGAGACAGAACACAAAGTATTTCTATGAGTTTGAGGGAACTTAAATTAGCAAGGACTCCACTAGAATCAAACACAATTGATAATTCTTCAAGGCCGCTATTGTACACGAAACACTAAAGGTAATAAAGCAAATAAATGGTTAGCTAATAAGCTCCGTAGTATATCCTCCCGTAATTGTACACCATGCCGTAAGGATGATCAGAGATGCACATTAACAGACGACAAAAGAAAGGAGACATAATGGTAGACCACAGTGAATTCTCAGGCTTTTTATCTTCAGTCCCCCTCCATTAACTGTCTCAACCCGACAGATGCACTAGAGCACCCATTTTGACAGAAGAAGTAGAACAAGGGAAGGGATTAGAACTTCAAGACTATCCATGAACCTCACCTCGCCAAATTAAACACTCATTCAATGCCTTTGGCTCAGGGACCCCTTCAATCGCTAAATCTGCTACTGTCTTTATATTAATATCAAGAAAAGATCCCAAAGAATGTACCTCCTATTGCCCCCATCTCTCTTCTTGATGGCAAACGCTAATATGTATGCAAAAATCTTTGCTACACACTTGATGATAGCTTTGCCCTCTCTGGTAAATTCCAGTCAAACTGTATGTATAGCAGGCAGGAGAACTCACAACAATATTAGGCAGGTGATCACTCTGGTGCAATCTGGATCATAATCGAGACAAAGGTTTGCAGTCTTAGGGCTTGATGCTCACAAAGTGTTTGATAGCTTGAACTGGAAATATTTGGAGAACACCATGAGAGCGTTTGGTTTTTTACAAACTTTCAAATCCTATACACCAAATTGAAGTTCAACCGTTCATGAGCTAACTCTGTGAGAACAGAAAGAGGTACGGAACAAGGATACCAGTTATCACCCTAATATTTTCCTTGGCGATAGAACCGTTGTCTCAGTTCATCCACAGTAACTTAGAGATTAAAGGGGTGTTATGTCAGGGAACATACCATATATTACCATATATTAGCATTATATGCAGATGATATTATACTGTTCCTGGGAGAAGCGCTTTCTTTGCTCCCAATAGTGATATCCTATTTAAATCATTTTGGAAATGTTTCTGGCTTTAGGATCAATGTTCCTAAATTAGCTAGTATGAATATCCATGAATCCGCAGAAATAGTAGCTTTATTAAAGGCCCAGGTTCTCATTTAAATGGACCAACGCCACCCATAGATTATTTGGGTGTATAAAGCACACCAACATACGATAATCTATGCAACGCTAAACTTCCTGATCTATGGGAAAAGAGTATGGCACATTTAAATAAATTAAAACATCAGGAAATCTCATTGCTAAGGCCTTTATTAGCAATCCCCATTCCCATTCCTACTACAATAATCAAGCAACTACAAGGGGAAATCTTTACATTTATATGGGCGAAGAAGTTCCCTAGGATTTCGAGCATGCTACCTCTCAAGGAGGTGGTGAGGGAATCAGGTATACAAAGCTAACTAATCGATGCCCATATTATTCATATACTCGATTAGTCATCCTCACAAGGAAACAAAAAATGTAAGTAATCAAGCAGGAAATGATGAAGTGTCACTTGACGCCTGGCATTTTGCTCTACAGGTCAAAGGGCATTGGTGGAGGAAATTAGTATCCTCTACCCAATGCTCATTACAATATTGGGCTAAAGGATGCAGAGTACTAAAAACAGTGCTTGGCCTAGGCCCATTTACACCAGTCTCACAAAATTTAAATTTAGCCGGGCCTGGTTAAAAACTCTTATGCCAAACAGGAAGCGCCGGAAACCTGGACTCTGGGGAAACTATACATGGGGGCACATTTCTCCAATAAAAAGAGTAATTTCTAATACCAGAAACCGAACACTTTCAACAACTGAGTGATTGGGTATTGCGAGAAACCTGAGGGTGTTCTCCCAAGCAGACCTAAGTAAACCCTTATTCAGGTGGCCAGGGCTGGCACTCTCAGATCCCAACCTTGTGGGTGGGCGCGCGAGGGAGGTTCACCTGGATAGGGGTACCCAGGGTTATGCTCAGGTGGATGCCCCAGGTGAAATGCAATATGTTACCAGGGGAGATGAGGAGAGTGAGATCCATGAGATCTTTATGGGCTGTGCCACATCTGCCCCCCTTCTTCCCATTAGATCTCTCCGGCCGAGATCCAACAACCCCTCTATGCGTAATCAATCCTCCAAAGTCCCAATTTCCATTACACCCAAAAAGCATAACTCCCAGAATTATTGTTTCACCGGTCTTCATTCGAGTACTCCCCATCCTCCTTCCTCCTGTCCCTCTGATTATTTTCCGTATTCCCAACATGATAAGACAAAATACTGTGATTCCCACTATCCCCTTTGATCATGTCAAGACCCCAGCTATTCCCATTTACCCCGCAAACCCTACCAATCCTGTCCCCCGGATTGTCATCTTCCAAAATCCCAACTTATTAGGACAGACCACTACCATTCCCACCATTCCCTATGTTCTGTTCTTCATCCCGGTCATTCTCGTCCTTTACACAAACCTTCCTTATCCCGTCCTGTAGGATACTCTGGCACTCCAACCCCCGCCCCCCTTTTCAACACAAATACTTTCACACCTAAAAAAATGGACGGATGTTAAACCTGTGTACCCGACATGTCCCAACCTGAGGGTCAGGCAATTGACTCAAATCACACCCACCTGACAGCCCTTCCTTTTCCCCACAGGGATAAAATGTGGAGCCAGAGAGCACACAACAAGCAAGGCGAGTACTGCAGACAGCACAATGAGACAGCTACAATGCAGCAGTTCAAGAGAAGGAGGAAGGCGGCAGGAATCAAGAGGGTGGCGAGTAGAGAAGTGACCTTGCCCTTTTTGTCCCAGACCTGCAGAACCTTTGTGGAAGAGAGCCTAAAACCACGAACAATAGCACAGTGTCCTGCAGCAGATGTCAATGGTACATGGGGCAAACCTATGCCAATAAGCAGGAGCGAGGGAAGCTCACGCGCCCATATTACCAGGCTTGACTCCACAGAGGCAACAGCCAAGCGGTTCATCACAGCCGGTGAGTCGAGGGGAGAGCCGATAAGAACCACGCTGGGTTGAGTGAGAATCGCGAAGTGCCAACTTTTGAACTGTAAAAAGTGTGAAGGGGAGACCAGCAGCAGAGGGAAAACACCACAACGTGGGTGTTAATTCGAGAGACCCTGGTCGAGCCCCATAAGAGAGGAACTACAGAAACCAGAAGGCCATAGGAGAGCCAGCGGAATAGGTGAAACTGCTCATACTGAGGGTCAAGCAAAATCCCTGTACAATCGGAAGACTTTGATCTACAAGCATTGTGAAGAAAGGGAAGTGAATCCTGCAAACATTGAACTGTGTAAAAAGAGAACATTGAAAGTAAAGAGGGGTCAGTGCCAGAAGAGGGGGGACCCAATGGTGAAAGTTGTCAGCCCAAGACTGAAAGTGAAAGCAAAGTTAAGAGACAGCAAGAGTGAACCCAAAGGAGGGATGCTGAGCTGAATCTACCACCCAGGTAATAGCATTCAAGAAAGGTCCGAGCCTGGCAGAGGGAAATCAAAGGGTGAAGCCCTCAAACCGAGTACTGCCAGTCAAGAGGGGTCCGTGCCTGACGGAGGGAGATCCAGGGGTGAAGCTATCATCCAAATTTCAAGTAAGAAAGGAACTTTGATATATTTGTAGAATACGATACAAGAAGGGTCAGCACCTGAAGAGGGGAACTCAGGAGTGAAGCCATTACCCTACGTGAAATTTTATAAACAATTGAGAAGGGTCAGTGCCCAGAAGACGGGGAACCAGGGGCGAACCCATCCCCCAGCGAACATTGGAGCGAATTTTCATATGTTAAAGGAACCTTTGTTTTTGTTATTTAACTACATCAGGCCTCGAAGGCAAGAGACTTTCACAGGAAACGAGACTTGGCCATGAACTGTCCTGAGAACTGGCATTGGAACTGTGGTCTCATATTGGAGAAGCCAGAGACAGTACCGTGCTCCAAGCTCCCATCTTACCCCATGTCAAAAACGTGGTGAAGGGAGACCCAGACTACTGCATCCTGACATATTATTTGAGAACAGTTCTTTCTTTTCTTGAGAATCATCCCACGCCCTTTTTTTGTATTAGTTTTAAGGTTTGGCAATAGGTTTCTTAGTACAGGCCCTTTTATTTTGACACAACACCATTAGGACTGCCTTAATTTTCATTTGATGGTCAACGCTTGCTCCCATCTTAGATTTAGGTTTAGATTAGGTTTTTTTCCAACCTGCATACAGCATTCATTGCTCAATAAACCCCCGTGGACTTTGACCACTGGTGTCTGTTTTACTTGTTGTCCCCATGAGTTTCTCACAGTATTGTGATGAATTGAGAGGATTCACCCCTTCTCCCCAGGAGGAAGCCACCCACATTGAAGCCAGGGAGCTGAGCCTGTTCTGCAAGACCCTCCCTAAAGGTCTGGGCAAGTGGAACCTCAATGGGAGTGACTCCCCTCTAGGGGACAAGGACTCTCATTCCCACAAAGAACTCCCTATGCAAGCAACACTATCTGCCTATATGGGATTGCCCTTCATCACAAGTAATGTGTCACATGACGCAAACGTAACGCCCCTTTGTACGTGAACATGTATGTAACAGGGACAAACCAATCAAGAAGGCGGAGAGAGAGCCATACGAAGCCCCCTGGCATAGTTACACCTTGGAGAAGTGGGGCAGTGTGGAGCCGCGGAGCCCGTGGCTATCAGCGAGGAAGGGAACACCAGCAGAGAACGACAGAGGCCCGCTGTTATGAGTGTGGGCAAACTTGCTGTCAGAACGGAATCCAGAAGACCATTCTTTGTGGTGGGGTGACCGTAGGAAGTCTGTGGTGGGCCTGGAGCCTGACCAACGATACCGAAACCCAGAGAAACTGAAGAAACAAAGCCTCCCTTTGGCAGTGCAACACTGAACAAGCAAATGTCTGCAGCGACTCCGCAGTGGGTCGATAAAGCAGAGGCAGGGCCACGAGAAGCTGCTCAATCTTGAGGCCTGGTCTCCTAAACCTAACCCCGTGGAATTAAGGTACCGGGGGAACAGCAAGAAAAGGGTAGGCAACCGGGACTACAAGTCATATGTGAAAATAAATGGAATATTGAATGTGAGGCAGTGAGAAAGCACTAATGTATACGTGGGAAAACCACTAGGAAGTTATCAAGTATTATTGCAGAGAAAACATGGAAGCCATTTTTAAGACTTTAAACACCGCTCTGAGTTAAGTTGAAGTCTTAAACTCCCAAAATCAAAGATAGAAAAGGGGAACTCAGTGAGGAGGCTCCGGATCGGTCTGTCACACCACCGTCCCCCACATTGACTGTGAATCAAGGAAGCAGGAGCAAGTGCATGAGGAAATAGCAAGAAAGTTACCAGGTCAAGTACGAGAAAGTTACCAGGTACAACCATGAAGAAACCATGAAAGACTTGGAAAACCGCTCTGTGTTAAGTGCAAGTGATAATCTTCAATATCTAAGAAATATGAGAATAGAAAAGGGATCTCAGTAGAGAGACCCTAGGACTGGTGTTGCCACACCAACATGAAGGGTAGAACAGACCTGAATAGAGAAATAATTAAGTGTAAAGAGTCTAAAGGACTAATAATAAGAGGAAGGACTATACAAGACTACATCTAAAAGGATAGCAGGAAGGACACTGATAGGTCTTGCACACTCTGGGACAGTCAACCTATGAACCTACAGTATGAACTACAGAGACTCATGAAAGCACACTGAGAATCGGAATCCATAGTTTCCACTTGTTGTCAATACGTGACAAAATAAGACTTATGGCAATAATTGAAAACCCTGAAATATAGCTCCAGGAAAGGCGGCTGAAGGGAAGGTGACAGAAGATATATATTGTGGCCATTTTTAGTTATTATTTCTAGTGAAAGGGCCAGTTAGAGCTAGGTTTTGGACTGAGGACATTTATCTTTGGCCTTTTGATGACAGATGAACACCCTTAGTTAGTTTCATTAGAGTTAGGCATTTATCTTATTATTCAAATGTTTCAGATTGTCCAACAGGAGTCCTACTGCTCTTTCCTACCTGCCGCAGTAACTTATTGTGCAGTGAGGGTGGCAGGTACTAGAATATTTAAAGGTCTAGAATTAGTGGAAAATAGGGGAATGAAATCAAAAAAATCTGTCAGTGTTACAAAATGCTTGACTCAGAGGAGATTACTGCAATTCACCCTTAGATGCCAGGTGGGAATGAGAATTGGGTATTTAGATCCCAATAGACTCATGGCATCAGATCTGGGACTGGATGCAAACAATCTCTAAATTTGCAGCTGTCAAGGAATGGGCATGCAAAGTATTCTACTGCATATAATGGAAAGAAATCCTAGCATGAATCAAAGATATCTTGGGAATACAACTTACCTTAAACCCAACCATGTTTGTACTATGAGATGATAATGAGGGTCAATACCCATTAACTGGGCATCGGTTGGGTCTAATCACTTATTTGTTAAACGTGGCACTCCAGACAACAGCACAATTTTGGAAAGATCCTGAGGTTTTGCCCATTACTTGTTGGTTGGTTAATGTGTGGGAACTCCTCTCCATGGGAAGGTGCTCTGCTCACTAATGCATGTGCTAAATATACTAAAAGGTATGGTCTTCATTCATTGAGTATTTGAAAGTTTAACAATACATGTACCACAAGCCACACATTATTTAAAATGTTTGCCTGACATTATAAGATTGTAATGATGCCTGAATGATTTGATTGAAGATGGTTACATGTAAAGACCCTAGGTATCCCAACTGCAAGCGACTAGCCTCATTCTGCTCCTCCAAAGCTTCATACCTAGACATATTTATGTTTGTTCCTATGTTTATTCTTATTCGCTAATGTGTGATTTTGTTTAATTTTGTTATTTGACTTGTCAAGATTTAAGTTTATAATGCTCCGGTTTTGTGAATTGTTACATACATTGCATACATTTAAAATCAAAGAAATAGTGCTTAAAAACGTAATCTTACTCAACTATTTTCAAAAATCATCCTGATTGTGGATTTTGTTGAAAGAGATTTACTCTGGAAAGAGGAAGATAAAAGTGGGACATAAGAGAGAAACAACTTGCCTCCACAAAACGGATGTACAATCAATGAAGGAGAGGAGAAGGCCAAAGAAGACCCAACTGAAATTAAACAAGGTATAAGGAAAGTTCTACAGTGTGTTCATGAAGTGTTGGGAAATGACTTGCACACGTTGCATGATTACAACTAGAAGTATTTATTCAATATCGTATACTTAATATATAAGGGCATATGAATGTAAGCCTTACGCTTCCTTCGTCCACCCTTCAACGGTCCTTCTCGCGCTCGCCTCCACGTGGCGGCTCCATTCTAGAGTTTTATCATGTCCCTGCATTTTACAGGCACGATACTACACACCCCCCTTTTTTCACACAAGCTCTTCTTTCAACTTCCTCGTGGCTGAGCATAGTCATCCAGAAATCTCAGTCTTCAGAAGCATCTTTGAAATCTTGATGTTTTCGGTGAAATATCTGTTCCTTCTGACAAAGAAAACCAGCCACTGTCTCCTTTGTTCACCTTCACAGCCTTTCTTCCACTCATGACTTCATCATGTCTCGATCTCAGAACCATCACTCTCCCCAAGTGCCACACTCTTCCATCCTTCGTCCTCACAGCATGTTTGAACACCTCTGTAACCTCAATTGGTCTAGACCACTGACAACCATCTCCTCTCAATACCACTGGTAATTTGATCCTGACCCAACCTCCCACTTGTGGGAAATTGGATTTCTTGAAATGTCCATCATCTTGCAGTGTTTAATTCTTTAACTGTCTCTTTCTGATATTACCCTTCACGTCATCCAACACCACTTCCATACTGGTCACATCACTCATCAAACCTGGAAATAACTTGGTGCTGGCTTTTCTCCCTCTGCTATGTTCAAAAGGAGACACTCCAGTTGTGCTCTACGGTGTGAATCTATGAGCCACAACCGTTACCTTCACAGCTTCCTTCCAATCTCTCCCATTTTACCACGGCCATCTAATGGCCTCTTCAATCACCCCCATTTGTTTGGAGATGATATATGACACTGCTCTTGTGAACAGTGGCTCTCTCCTTAAGGTATTCTTCCATTTCCTTCTACATGAATTGAGAACCATTGTCAGTCAAAATTATCTCAGGATAACCCTCACAGCCACACAATTCCTCCAAAAACTCAATTACCCTTCTGGTCGTAACATGCAGAGTCAACACATCAACAACTGCAATACAATATGTCCGACATCCACCACTCCATATAGGTCCAATAACATCAATCCTAGTTTCTCCCATGGTCTTACTGGTATATCAGTGAGAGCCATTGGACATCTCTCACCCACACACACTTTGTCACAGCTGATACAAAGGATACAATCCATGATGATCCTTTCAATGTGAATGTTACTCTCCGGCCACCAATATCTGTTCCTTATACTGCGTTTAGTCTTCACTATTCCTTGATGTCGTTCATGTCCAAGAAGTATCAATTTCTCCCTGATTCCCTCAGGTGGTACAAGCTTGTCTCGTTTCATGAGAATGCCACCTTGAACACACAGTTCATCTCTAATGTTCCAGAAACCTTCCATTCCTAATCTTTGCACAGTCTTTTATTCAATCCATCCTTCATTAAGTCTCTGACGATGATCATCATATTAGTATCTTTCACCATTTCTTCACACCATTATTGCTTTTATATCGAAAGTTCTGATACTTCACAAATCACCACTTGATCCCCATCATCATCCTTGGTCTCTACATTTGTTGTCATCTGAGATAGACAATCTGCGGCATAGTTTCTCACTCCAGGAATGTATGTCATTGCAAAGTGAAATTCTTGTAACCTAGACACCCATTTTCTTATTCTACCAGATACTTTGTCCAGGCCCTTTGTAGAAAACAATTCAACCAACGGTTTGTGATCAGTATGCAACTCAAATCTGCCCAGATGCCTTATGCAACTTAACTTGATGGTAAGCAGATGTACGATGGAGTGTCGAAAACACCTTCGCCGGACCCATTGTAGAAATCAATTCTTTTACAGTAGGTAAAGGATGCCTTTCAGGAATCATATATTTGTTGAGCTCCCTTTGTCAATACAGACGGATACCTTTCCTGAGCTCTTCTTACTACAACTAGAGGGGACACCCCCCATTCAGCTGCACCAATGCTTTCTATGATTCCCTGCTATTCCAGCTTCTTCAATTTCAGCTTCACGTCATCTCTCATCTGTATTGGAATACTGCAGAGTTTCTACGCTACTGGTTTACAGCCTTGTTTAAGCATTATACGATGCATGAATCCTTTCAAACAACCAATTTCATCTTTAAATACTTCAGTTTGTATCTTTTCTTTGCTCATCTCTGGACTCTCAATCAGGAAGATCGGGACACCATCACAATCGGGACAACATTAATATGAATGATAGTTTTTGGACTATCAAGCTCACCATCTTCACTTCCTACCGCTGAAACACATTCCTCATCTTCATCATCGTCTTCATTTGCAATCCAATTTGTGAAGGTATTTTTATTTGTACAGCACCTAGCCAGATGCCCTCTTCCATTGCAAAATCTGCAAATTATCCCAGGAGCAGGACAGATCAGACTATTATCCCAATGGGAGGGACAGTCACACCTGTAGCATGTTCTTGATGAAATCTGCCGCTCTTCCTCTTTGGACTCCTCTCCCCCATTGAAATTGTGTGGTAGGACCCCTTTTGTTGTCTCTGTACGTTGCATCTCTTGTATCTCTGTTTTCACTGTTGTATCTGGAATCCCTGTTATCACTGCTCCATCTCTTTCTCACACTCTGATTACTTATGACTGCAATTTATTCCCCACTGGGTGGTTGCCGTGTACTAGCCCGGGCAGTTTTAACTGTGATCTTTTTTACTCTGCCTTTCAATGTCTTCACACATTTGTCGGTATGTTCGGCCTCCTTAGCCATGCGTCAGACCATCTCCAGAGTCGGGTCATCCTCCGCCCAAAGTTTCTCTCACACTTTACTGCTGCTGCATTCTAATATAAATTGATCTCTCAATCTTTCCTCTAACTGTCTATAAACGTGCACCTCCTGGCTAACTTCCACAGGGCTGTAATGTGCTGTTCAACACTTTCTCCCTCCTCCTGTATTTGTTTCCGAAACTTATATCGTTCTTGAATAGTGCTTCGTTTTTTTCATAGTGTTTGCTCATTTTCTTTATAGACTTTCTCATATTCATTCATATCCCCACTTACATCAATTCATGCAGGTCTTAAATTTGTTCTTTGCCAGTTGGATCCAAACAAAGTAGAAATAAGGATTTTTTTCTTTCCATACTATAATTTGTGCCACGCACTGCATTAGTGTAGCGTTCAAATGCTTTTAGCCATCTTTCCCATGGCAAAACTGGTTTGTTAACTTCAGGTAAAAACATCGCCAGTGGGGGCACACTATGCATAGCCATATCTCCTGCACCCAATTGGGTAGCCGTTGTGATGTGGTCCAGTACAATTGTTGCACTATTCTGTAGTTCAGTGAGATTCTCACACTATTCTGTTTGCCAGAACCACAATAGGTACCAAACTGGACTACTGTAATTCCCTCTTCCTAGGCACCTCGGTCAACAACATAAAAAAACTACAAATCACGCAAAATAACGCGCTCATGGCGGCACTGACTATTCCCAAAAGGGAACATCTCTCAAGCCAGGAAAAATGTACACTGGCTACCGGTAAAGGAATGCATACTATTTAAAGCCATGGCCATCACTCACAGGTGCCTCACACTAGATGCCCCACCCTATCTCTCTAATAGAATCACCCTCAACACCTCCATCAGACCTACCAGAGCTCACCGCGCCAACCAGATCTATGTTCCCACATTCAAAAGAACCAGAGCCGGAGGGTCCAGCTTCCAATATATCGCACCCAAACACTGGAATGCCCTGCCAACTTCACTAAGGAATGAAAAATCCTGCACCACCTTTCGTAAAAACCTAAAAACCTTGCTTTTCCGCTAAATGTCTCCAAACCAACATGCATAGTATGCTTGCACTGTAACCACAGCAACGCATAACCTCATTGTCTCCTACCCTGTCAATGTACCCCTGCTACCGAATGTTACACCCTACTTATGTTAAATTCAAGCCTTCTGTAATAGCGCCACGATTCCTCAGGGCAGCTCTGTGCGCTTTATAAATGCAAATAAATAAATAAACCATTCAACTGTCTTAGTATTATTTGTATTATTATATATTGATGAAATGTAGACTGATGAAATTGAGGCAGGGAGAGAAATGTAGGGAGAACAAACGCTCCCACCCCCCAAAACATGTTTTGTGTATACTGGGATGAGGAGAAGGCCCTATTAAAGCCTATTCACTGTGCGGGTACAGTTCAGGGCACCTGACCACGTAAAATGGCTGCCCGTCACGTGAGTAATCCTCACGTTGCTGGGTCCTTCGAATATCTTCCCTTTCGCTTTCGGCAGCCCTGGGCTCTTCGAAAAACGCAATGCAGCTTTCAGCATAGGCACTGCACTTGCCGCTCTCACCTTGTGGGACAGCTTGATACCTCCACCAACCGCTGCTTATCAGGATGGCGAGCCCAGGGTGCTGATCGCAGTAAACCTGGTAAGGCCACTCGTCGCCACTTGAAGTGTTGGGAAACGACATGCCTGTGTTGTTGCGTGATTACTACTAGAAATATTTATTTAATAACACATAAGTATAAATATACACGTAATAAATAAGGGGATATGAATGCAAGCCCTCCGCTTCCTTCGTCCGCCCTCCTCAACGGTGCTTCTAGTGCTACACTCCATGTGGTGGCTCCATTCTAGAATATTATCTCCCTGCATTCTGCAGGCACAATACTACAGTTCACAAAAATCATCCAGCACTGTAAGCAAGGGCGAGTTGGAAATCTGTGTATTCACTATGGATGCTTTGCGAAAACATGAAGAGAGCTACAACTTTAAACCAACACAGCTCTTTGTCAGTAGGCATCATTGTCTGAAGAAAAACCTGGTTCAAAATCTGAAGGAAGCATGAGTGTGTCAAAAAGCAACACATGGAGCCGTCCATGGGCAGCATGACTACAATCCTTGATGTTCCAGCAGTCTCCCAGAAACCACAAAAGGCATGAATAAGACATTGCACTGAAGCAGAGTTGGGGTGCCTGCGTCAGCCACAGGTAGCATCTTTTTTTTGCGTTTGAGGCATCTTGTTTACCTACAAATTTGTATGCAGAAACAACCTCTGCCACCTGAGTGGACGTCTACGACCCTGCGGCTTGGTTTTGCGTAAGAGAAATTTGCTCCAGCAAGAGGTGGACAGTATGAATGAAATGGCTGAGGAAACTAGTTGGCACGATCAGGCAGCTACACACTGCAAAATTTGGCTTTTCAGGGGGCTCTGCTCCCACAAGTGCCGTTATCATGCTGAGCCCTCTACAGACATAGGCTATGCCTATTTTTATATATTAACCATTGGATTAATCAAACATTATTTTATAATGTGCTTATTGTTTCTCGCACAGATCAGCACATGTGCAGGGACTAGGTCTTGAGGATTGCAGGAAAGGGTTGCTCAAGGAGCCTTGGTTTACCTCTGTAGTTGCAAGCTGCTGGGTTAGGAGTGTGGTGGGTATTTGGGTAAAGTGCATTCAATCTTTTTCTTATATCCCACTTCCACTCCATGTACGTCCTCTCAATATGAAACTCTGTGGAATGGTTGACAAGGTACATCATTGTAGTGTGTACTTCATTTAAGTTGTCGCAGAACTCCAACAGGGCTACCTCAGAAACCTACCTGTGTCTGAAATCAGGCTGAATCAGTAGGTTCTATGTGGTTTCATATAAACACATGTTTGAGTGGTACATTTGGTCGACCTAACTTTGGTCGTTTGACTTTTGCTTTCTTTTAAGGGGCGTCCCTCCCTATAGCCCTCCTTACCCTTAACCCTACCCATGCTACTACCACTCCATACACCCCATATATATATTTTAGATCTCAAGCACTTTGCACTTTAGCAAGCGGTTTTATCACATGCTTGGTTTTAATAATTTCCTATTAAATCTCGACATTTTGGCTAAACGCAGTGCTATTAAGTTGTTTTAGTCCTTGAGAACAACTTCTCCTCTTCCTTGGCAATTGTGCATTTTGCATCTTGTGTCTCGCATCTAGCTAATTTGTTAATATACATATATTATTGTTTGACTATCAACCCTTTATCTTTATTAGGGGTTACTTTGTAATGGGGCTTGCTTTTTGCTTTGTTTGTTTTGTGCAGACACCTACAGTTTGGCTTCACAAGTGTTCATTTATTTGTTTACTCATTGCTTGAAGGTAGGTAGCCTTTTGCTTATGTATCAATTTGACGAACATAGTGTTACAATGGACCAAGTGGACATGGCTCGCGTTGGCGAGGAGTTACATTTATAGTCATATCAATGGGCAAGTTTGAAAGCACTGTGCTCATCGAAATAACTTAACACACAAACTAGTTTGCTTCTAAACATCAGCTAAAGATACGGCCAATTACCACGCCCTCCAGATCAATTATCCATTAAGCGGTTAGATGGTCACAAGAATTTTTCCTCAATGTCTCGAAGAAATCAGAGCAACAGACAGATTGTAACATAAACAACACCATATGTGGGAAGTATAAACTACCTGTTCAAATCATTTCTATTGTCCTGAAGATGGCCTATATTTACAAGACCAACAACAGAGAGTGACCTGTATGGGTCTAGATGGCCGAAATAGATGTCGACTTGACTAAAGGGAGTTGTCATCTATTTTTCTATTTTTCTCATTCTATACCGAGAACAAATGGGTGTCTGATATAAGTTGTAATATCGACTACACCCTTCAATAATATTGCATAGTAATACAGAGCGGCTGTTTGATAAGAAATTAAAACGTAAACCGCTGTCTCCTTTAGACAATGGTTGCATTTAACATTTAACTATGCAGGAACGATTATAGTCATTGATGCTAGATCTGTGTTCCTTGAAAGTTCCAAACAGTAGGTTTTTCCCCAAAACAGTGTTTTTCTTTTTAATGAGCAGTTTGATTTAACTTTGTTTGATTTGCGTCTATTCATAAATTGATGGTATGAAGTGTTGTTTGACACGAGAATGAAAGTGATTTTTTGCACAATTTTGTTTAGTTTTAGAATTATACGAAAAGTATGTTAGACCAGATTGGAGGGCTTTCTTGGTTTTATAAGAAATGTATTAAATTGTATTGTAATAAATGAAATATGCAAAACTTGTAAAACAGAGTGGTGTACTTAACAGTCTTTAAGGTACTTAGACTGTCTCTTTACTGACCGGCAGACACTCAGGGGCTAAAAGGAAGGGGTAGTCGACCTGTTTTTCTTCTCTTTTTTATATATATCTCTCCCACCCTACAGTGTCGAGCCTCCCCCCCCCCGAGATAAAAAAATAGGGAGCACCCAATTTCAAATCTTATATATTCTGATCCAACACACTGATGGAAAACGAGCGTGTGAATATTTTCTCAAAACCAGGTCTTTCAATTACATGTCCCACAGTAAAATGATCATTGAGATGATCGATATATGTCTCACGAACAATGTCTTCCTTTTTAACAGCGATTTCTATATTCAACTCCAAGGAACTGCAATGGGCGCAACCTTTGCCCCTTCGTATGCTAACCTTACCATGGGCTGGTGGGAAAAATTAGTTGTGAGGACCGCCAAAAACAGCATATATACTGAGAAAATCATATTGTGGCTGCGCTATATTGATGATTTATTCATCCCATGGAATGGCACTGAAAATGAATGGAAAGAATTTGTGCAAACTTGGAACAACAATAAACCGAACTTTAAGTTTACAGAAACACAGAGCAAGGAATCCATCATCTTCTTGGACGTGCTGGTAAAATCGGAACAAGGTGAAATCATTACAGAGTTATATCGCAAACCAATCAGTTCTAACACACCACCTTTTGCAAGTAGCAATCATCTGCCCATGCTCAAGTGGAGTATACCGTACAGGCAATTTGCAAGAATAAGGAGGAATTGCGGTAAACTGGAAAGCTTCAACAGAGAATGTATAATCATAGCACAGAATTTTCACAAACAAAGGTATCCCAAGGCAATTCTTGAACGTGCTTACATAAAAGCATGAGAACTGGACAGAAATCTCCCTTTACTAAAACTAAATCTGAAAACAATCCAGATATGGATACAGTAAGGTTCATTCTCACATATGGTGCACATTCTAATGTCATTCGCCAAATATTACATCGTCATTGGCATTGGCATGTCCTTGATCTTGACACCAACCTTTCTACTAATATTGGTGAAGGAGTCAATATGGCCTACAGGAAATCAACCTCTTTCAAACATCTCCTAGTATTGAGTTATATGCCACCTGAAAGATCTAGGGGATTGAAAACTTGGCTGAACCAGCAACCCACAACTTTTTAGAAATGCACTAAATGCAAAGCCTGTCAGTATGCACTCAACAAAACTACCTATGTACATCCTGTTCTACAGAAGAAGGTGTTTATCCAGTCCAGAATTTCTTGTGATAAAGACTTTGTAGTTTACATTCTGACATGTGCATGCAATCTTTGGTATGTTGGAAGCAACGTTGGCAAACTAAAATTACGAATTCTGCAACAAATGCGAGCCATTAAGAACTGTGACCCCTCTTAACCCCTGGCTCTCCACTTTAAAGAAACACATGGCAGTACACTCAATGCTGTTAGATTTTTTTGTGATACATACCATCCAGAGACCATGTAGAGGAGGAAATCATTAACTAATGTTGCGACAATTGGAAACCAAAAGTATCCTGGACTGGAAATCAAAAACACCCAATTGGACATAACCTTTATGAAGAACTTTACACTTTTCTTCAACATAAGAAGCTCTTGTCCGTTGGTTTGCTCTTCTCCTCTCTAGGTCTCAGGTATTCTCTAATATTCTTTGATTCTTAGTGACTTACCCAATTTGTTTTATTTGAACTCATTTGTTTTCTTGCCAACGCATTTATTGTTTTTCTATTTTTTTGTACATTACACAGTACATTAGAATCTCTGTAGAAAGTCCCCCTGAAGAAATGTTAAACAGTATTTTCTTCACTCCTGGAATTTATGGCATTCCATTATGTGCATTACACGGAGAACCATTTTGGAGTGCAAATGTGGACAGCCCTAATTGCTGGTCCATGTCTGCAAGCGTTTGAAAATCAGGTTTTGTGGCTTGCTCTACCTAGATTAGTTGCTCAAACAGCAGCTTGCCATTCATGTCTCTTGCAGTATGAATCAGAAATAAGTCTGTATTTGCCCAAAAAACAATGTCAGTGCATTTCAATAGTCTCAGAGATACGGACTTGATCATTCACATGGCTCTTATAAAGATTAGTTTGATGGCAATGGTAAGTGATGTAGTGTTAAACCTGCAACAGGCCACCATCATCATATGGTAGACACAGTCAATATATTTACAGAAGCACTTACTCAACATGTTGCCAAGTCAGACTCTGGTATGCCTCCTCTCTGGACAGAGGCTACCCTACACCATGGGATTTACAAAAGAATGTTCAAGTTGAGCAGCGCCAAGAGGTGGCGAACGAATGAACAAGTCAATTTGATAGAAAGTGTGGCAAAAACACATATTAGAAAAACTTTTATTTAAAAAGAAATTAAATGGCGCTTGTTCCCTCGTTATTGGATTAAATTGTTGTTTAACTTTTTTATTGCCTGCAAGTGGCACCTCAATTTTATACTTTTTGGGAGGAAAGGGTAATATGCATAGCTTCATTTTAAAACTGTTAATGTATAAATTTGACCTGGGCAATAGGGCTCTGATTTTTCCAGTAAAGTTTATATGGAACAAAACAAAAAAAAGAAAAAGTCTGCCTTATTTTATAGACAGCTGCTTATAAAATGTGTGGGTTAGCCCACCTACATATGTAGTATGTATACAAAAAGTTTGTGTGTTCGACTTTATAATTGTCATAGTCTGTGGCTTTGCAAAGTGGACAAGTCTATGCTCTAGCAGCTGCATCTGCTCGTTATCAGTTACCATCTGTTCCTAGTGATAGCTCCTGTGGTGACCAATTCTTGCTACCAGTCAATAGATGTGCCAGCTTCTTTCCGAAGGTAATATTTTCAGACGAGCAAGATAAAATGTGGCAGTGTACTTTATAATGACTTGTAAGTTTATAATGGAAAATGGACTTCCTTCTTTATTGATTATACATCTATACATATCCATTTTTGATGAAGCAGTCATGATCTGTTTAGACTGGAAAACCTATGGTGCCTCGTCCTATCCTCTACACAAGGTTTATCCAACATGTGGCCTACAGGATGCTATGCATCCCGCCAAACCGTTTTGAGTGTCTTGTGGTGCAGACCTTGTAACCTCGGGTTCAGAGATCACAAGGGAAGTGCCATAGAACAAAAATAAACATGGCTCTGAGAGGGTGTACACTTTCTGCAGTTCCTACCCCTTGTCCTTCCCACAAACGCCTCAGTAGTTTACCTATCTCTTCCTTCGAGTGTGGGAACTGAAATTCCCACAACCGTTGCATCAGCAGAAAATTGCAAGCACAGGACAAAGCAAAAGAGGCATGGGACAACAAATGCAGATGGCAGAGCACTAATCACCATCGAAGCGGGGAGCTAGCTGAAGACACAAAGGAAATACTGACTATGCCCTGCACATGTGAGGCCACAGCTTAAATAACTACGAGGAATTCCGGGGTTTACAGCATTACTGGGGCCTTTGATGCTGCACTTGGCAGCTACTGCTCATGTATGGCTTTACATTACATATGATGTCTACCCGAGGTATGTGGGGCCTTAGCTGGCATAAGATGGTGAAATATCTTCTCACACCAAATGTGTTCACAGAGAAGGTTTATTTAAGTACATGGATTCCACTCAAGACACCATTCCACTCAAATCTCACATTCATTTTCACTAACTTTCTCATGTGAAATGTTTTACTCGCTAAGTCAGGAATACATTTTGCATAAAATTCAGCCATCCCTGAAAATTAAATTAACTTCTCTTTGTTGTCAGGGCTAGCAAAATTCAAAATGTTGTTGACTAATTCCTCTTTAGGTCTGATACCTTTGTCTGATATCTCATGTCCCAAATATGATAAAGTAGACCTATTGAACTTACATTTATCCTTACTCAAAGTAAGCTCAGCATTCTTAAATATATTTAGAACCTTACATAGTCTGTTATCGTGTTGCATTTGATCCTTACAATATATTAACACATCATCCTGAAAGTATAAAATGCCCTGCATTTGATGAAAATGTTGGTACATTATTCTTTGAAACACTGATGCATAAAGAAGACCAAAAGTCATTCTTTTGCACCAAAATAAACCCTCACTCGTAATGAATGCAGTAATATCTCTCGACATGGGATGTAACATCACTTAATGGTAAGCAGATGTCAAATCCAAGGTAATCATAATTTTTCACCTCTAATAGTACCCAACATCTCAGCTATATTTGGTAAAGGGTGCCTATTGGGAATAACACATTTATTAACTCATCTAAGATCTATGCACTACCTCAACTTTGCATTTGGCTTGTATACTATTATCAATGGTGATACCCATGACTCAATTCTTTCAATCACACCTTCAACAACTAATCTTTCAAGTTCCTCTTTTACAGCTGGTTTAACGTTCAACGGTACTGGCCTCAATTTTTGTACTACCAGAGCAGCATCATGTTTAAGCTTGATTTTGTGGTTGAAATCCTTCAACGCACCCAGTTCTTCTCTGAACACTATGTGTACTTCAAAAGTTATTTTCTGCGATTCAAGATTTACAGCATAAACTGACTCGTAGGCACTGGGATCCAGTTTTATCTTCAATCTAGCTTGATGAGACCAACTCAAAAGGGGTTGCATTCCTCTTACTGCGACATATACTTTTCCTTTAGCTGATCTGTCTTTAAATTTAATCACTGCCCAAAACCAACCAATAAGTTCAATTAGTTTACCTCCATACACCACTGGTTTGATATCCATCATATGTAGTTTTATACTGGTTTCCGAATAATTATTAAAGAGAAACTTGGGCAGCAGAGTATATTTTCCACCAGAATCAATCAACATGTTGATTTTTTTGTTGTTTAACTCTATCATGGCCATTGGCATTTCTACATCGGCATCATCATCAGTGTTGTTTCCAGAAGACGCATATTCATCAACTGCAAATGTACATTCTTCAGAACTTTCACATAGTTCTTCCAAACAATTTATGTTTTCCTTTTTTGTTCTGCAACAGCTGGTGAGATGACCCCTCATATTGCATCTTTTGCATAACTCTTTTATATCTGGACAATTCTCACTTGGTGCTATGTGAAATAAGTTATTACTTCTGAAACATCGATGTTTTTCACTTGCATCTCCGTTCCCTTTGCCCTTTGGATATTTCTTTTTCACTTGGGACATCCCTTTCTTGAATAAGGCTTTCTTCTTGGTGTAGTCAATTCCTTGCACAGCCAAAACGTATGGGTTTTGTGCTATTCGCTCCTTCTTATTCTCTTCATCCGTTCTTTTTTCAAGTTCTTTTACACACTTATTAGTGTGCTCCACCTCCTTTGCAATTCTGATGACTTCTTCTAAAGCAGGATTCCCTTTGGACCAAAGAGCTTCTCTTATTTTGCTGTCTTTCCATTCCAACATGAACTGATCATGAAGTCTCTTATCGAGTGTATTCCCAAAGTCCCATGATGTGGCTAATCCATGCAGCGCTGTGATAAATTGTTCCACAGTTTCATTCGATTCTTGCTTGCGTTTGCCAAAATGATATCTTTCTAACAATGTATTAACAAACACTTTTTTCTTTCATTGGAAAAATTCAGCCCGTGGGCAGCAAGAACTTCCATCGCTTCCATGGAATGTTTGGCTCTCCTTTTGTATTCAAGATATAATCTGGAGGTGGTATGCCCTGCATATTAGTTGGCTGTATACTTCTCATTATAACTTTTGTTTTCCAAAATGTGTTATACTGTTTCTGACTTGCTCAAAATTCCTTATTGACTTGGATATTTATTTTATTTTATTTTTTACATTTGTAAAGCGCAACTGCAGCCCGCGGGCATTGAGGCGCTGTAAGCGGTGCGTAGGAAGGCTTGATTAAGGGTTACAAAAAAGCCGCCCCAAAAGTGTTCGTAGACATGAATAGAGTGTTACATGGGCAGAGTTCCTAGGTTTCCGACCAAAAAGCATGCACAATTATTTGAAGAGCCTGGTCTTGATGGCCTTGCGAAAGGCAGTATGAGAGTCAATTTGTCTGGTGTGCGGTGGAAGAGAATTCCAGAGGGTAGCTGCCATGGTGGGGAAGCTGGTGCCACCAGCACGCACTCTGTGGGTTTTTGGCACAGTGATCAAGTTGGAGTAGGCCTCTCTGGATGGCCTAGATGCACAGGGTTTAGAGAATCTCTGCACGAGATATGTGATCTGTCAATATAATTTAGTTGTGTTTTAATGTATTCTTGAAGATACAATATTCTTTTTCTTTTTTTGCAGTTGTTATTATTATTTTCTTTTCCTTTTGTCTTTGGTGACCCTTACAGTGTTTCACTTTGTTATAACGTTTTTATTGTGTTGCATTTGGTGATCATTCACTTTTGTATGGTCCCTTTAACATGTTTCATTTACATACAGTTGTTTCATGGTGTATGCCAAACGTATTAACTTGTTAGTTCAAACGCTGCATATATATATATATCCGTGTCGTTTTGTACTGTTTTCACTTTTGCTCGGCTTCAAATTTGTAGATACAGCGTTACTATTGTAGCAGATACAAAATGAAGTCACGTTCAGTTACTTTTTAGGTCCTTTCCTCTGACGCTAAATGTAACTTTTGTTTACTTTTATACGCTCGTCGACTCGGAACGCCGTATGCTCGCGCTATGCCGGTAAGAAATACTGCTTTGTAAAATGCTATTTCAAACAATGCACATTGACGTATTGAATTTGCATTACTTGTAAATATTGCAGTAGTTAAAATTTAATAAATCGTTTCATTTCGCCGTTGTCAATACAGCCCAAGTTCCTGTATGTCTTCATTAAACCAAACAAACTATCGCGGGATGCATAACTTTGCGGCGGCAGGAGCTGCGTTGTGGCCATGCAATGAAAAGTACACTTGTTGACCCACCCCAGTTTTCCAAAGTACTTTTTGTTGTACGCGGTTTAAGGCACGATAGAATTGCTTGGTTAATGGCTGTAATTAACGTGCTTTGTCAATGCTGTGAATATGATTAATTATTTTAACGCGCTCTCATTACTTCCAGTTTAAATTATATAAACTCCCTAAATCCAATGGGATATGGTTAAGCCACACCAGCGCTTGACTTACTTTTATGAAATGAAGATTTTCCTTTTCTTGCCTTGTTTTTTCTTTATGAAAACTGCTTCATGCTTCATGACACTGTAACCCAAATTCAGTTCAATCTTCAAGCTTGTAATGCACAATTTCTCCTTTCTTAATATGGTTAATATCCAACCAATGATCAGATTGTCATAAGTAACGGCTACTCGGTGGGTTGCCGTTCTCAATGAAATCCCATCCTCGTCGCCACTGAAATATCTTCTCACACCAAATTTGTTCAGAGAGAAGGTTTATTTAAGTACAGGGATTAACCCACCCGGGAGGATGGCTCAGTGGCAACGTGGTCACCTTGGAAGCAGGACGACACGAAGCAACACAGGTTCGATCCCCAGGTCCGCGCTTAGAAACCTCTGGGTATTTAAGCGCGTTATAAATATGCAACTAAGAAAAAATAAAAAAAATAACAATTATGCAACTAAAAAAAAAATCAATCCCTGTAACAGCGCCTCGATGTCAGCGGGCTGTGTGAGCGCTTAAAAAAAAAAAAAAACCTAAAGCCAAGCCACCGGACACATCAGAAACATCTACATAACTGAACTTCTAAATTGCATCATTCTCCAGCCATCTTCATTCTAGCATCCCATCATCCTACAACATTCCATATTCCATCTCTATAGCTATCTGCGTATGGACACAATGAGATACTACAGATGGCATTACTGAGGTGTTTGAATCTGCACTTGTAAAGTGGTGGCAGCACCTAAACATGAGGCTTCCTGTGAAGTCATTGGTATTAACGATCACATGACAAAACCTTTTGTGATGACACTGGTGTCAAGCATCAAGGAGTGTCACTTAATGTGGTGATATTTCCTGTGCCGTCTGTATTTGGTTCCCCTGTCCTTTGTGTGTCAATATTTTCACAATCCAGCCCCGGACACTGAAACTGAAACGTTGGACAAACCTTGCATAGACATATTGAAACAGTGATCAGAGTGATTTGTGCAGGCAGCCGAGCCCTAGATAAACAGAGTATGCATGAGGCGAGAGGTTCAGTTACTAGGTAAGGGCAGTGTGTAGCAGTTGTTAAAGATCTGGGGAGATCTTTGCGTGACAGAGTGCCTGGAGCAGATGGGAAGATGTAGCAGGAGACATGGGCTATCATCTACTACACACCCTGAGAAAAACTGGCCACTGCTCCGGCAAGACTTCCAACTGGGTCAAGTCCTTTCTGACCGGACGGCTGTCTAGAGTCTGCTTGGGAGATGCTTCTTCAGCCCCCACCCCTACAATCCCCACTGGTGTACCTCAGGGGGCTGTTATGTCCCCTGTACTTTTCAACTTATATGCTAGGGGTCTTTTTTTACAAACTATGCAGATGACACCCAATTGGTCCTGGAGATTATAAAACAGATGGAGCAAATCTAAAAGATACGTACAAACTAATTGAATCTTGAATGAGGGAAAATTGGATGTGCCTCAATGGAGGAAAAACGGAACTCTTAATTTTTGGATCACCCCAGGCAAGAGATAAATAAAATTCCAACTACCACTCCTTTCCCATCCTCGATTGTAACATCCCTATACTAGATAAGGCAAAAACTCTTGGTATACACCTCAAAGCCTCTCTGAGTTCAGAAGCACATACCAATCAGGTCGTAAATATGTGTACTTATTATGTAAGACCTTAAAAAATATTTGTCCTTTTCTTATGGAAATAACTGCCAATGTGGAACGATCTGTTGTACTGTCCAAAATTGAATACTGCAATGCTTTTCTTGTTGGTGCTGACAGAGTATGCAGAGACTGCATACTGTTCAAAATGATGCTGTCCCTATCATTAAGAAGGTCCCAAGAAGAAACCACATCTCACCTCACAGAGAGGCACTACACTGGCTTCCTGTAAAGGCCAGAGTACAGCTTAAGGCAGCCAACATTGTGCATAAATACCTCATACTCCTTCGTATATGAAATCCCTGGTGACTCATTGCGAGCCAACGAGATTTCTGCGCTCATCCAATGTGATGCAGGTTACCTGCCCAACCTTCAAACGGTCCAAGGGTTTAAGCAAATCCTTTGCTGTTTTTTCAGCAAAAACTTGGAATGCGCTACCACTCTCCTACGCATGTTAGAGAGTTCAGGAGATCTCTAAAGACATCCATCTTTGAGTAAGGTCCTGATCCTCCTTCTCCAACTGTCTCCCTATTTTGTTCTGTGATATTGTTGTCCTGCTGGTGTTTATGTGTGCCCAGATGCCTATGGGCTTAGGCGCGTTATAAATAAATGAATAAAATAAATCTAGTTAATGGAATCGCAAACAGACTTAAAGACACATAATATGGGCAATGTAGTCACTGGACATTAAGTGCACTGTTTTTTTCCAGTGTATCTACAGGCGTAAGTAGAAATCCTGAAAAATGAAGCAAAAGCTGCTAATCCAAGACTCTGGTTTCAAAACGTTTGCAAATAAAATATGTTGCACCTTTAATTGTCTACAAAGCCAGGTTTATGTACAATGCCTAACATATATGTTCCATGGATATATATCAAGGTATTTTCCTTACAAAACGCACTGTTTGTGAAAAGGCTGTTTATCTGCCCTTGTCAAGAGGGGATGGGAACTCCTCTGATCCGGGGTCAGAGGCCTAACAGGAAGAAATCCAGAGCCAGTCCTACCACTGAGGTTGACAGTGGCAGTAGAGAGGGCCACAATTTCCACCCTCCCCCCTTGTGCCCCAGTGTCTGTTTACATACCATTGTTTTCTCCATTGTTCTCTCATGGCTTGCCTCCATTACCAGATACTTGCCAGTATCTTTCTATCAATTGCAGACCTCCGAAAACTGAAAGAAAACCAAGCCATCCAAAGAGAAATCATTCAACCCACCCTCCTCTGGAAGAACCCACGAATCAGTGTCTCGGCAACACAAGCATGTATTGGTCTTCCCGGGCCACCAGCTGCAGTATTTATTTATTTATATACTTGTAACGCGCCAAGGCTCACGAGCATCAGGGCGCGACGAGAGCACGAAGACGGAGAGATCACAGGACTATACAGAAATGAGAGAAGAAGGACTGAATATGAGTCCAGGGCTGGATAGTGTGACAAGAGTAGTGTTTTCAACTGCTTTCTGAAGAAGAGGAAATTGTTTTCCAGCCTGAGATTGCAGGGTAGCTCGTTCCAAAGAGAGATAGCTTTGGTGGGGAAGGCCTTGCCTAAGCCAGTGGCTTTTACTCTGACATGGCCGGATTCAAGTAGCCCTTGTTTCGCCGATCTTTGGCTTCTGCCTGATTCGTACCATTTGAATTCCTTTTTTAGGTATGCTGGATCCGTGCCATATAGGCAGCGGTGGACCATCGTCAGAGATTTGAATCTAATGCGCTCATCTATGGCGAGCCAGTGGAGACCAATTTGTTCTTGTGTTATGTGGTCGCGTTTGGATTTCCCAGTGATGGATCTAACTGCATTATTTTGGATTATCTGACATTGCTTAATGCAGCCGCTGCTAGATCCTAGCAACAATGCATTTCCATAGTCGAGTCGTGATCGGATGGTGGATCTAGCTATGGTAGCACTATTTTTGGAGTTTAAGAAAGGCCTGATGCGGCATAACAATCTCTGATAGCACTGGCAGTTTCTTTTCAGGTACGAGACCTGTGCCTCCGCTCCTAGTGAAGATTGCAAGTATACGCCGAGTGTTTTGACCTTGTTTGTGACTGTGATGTTGGAGTCTTTTATATTAAAGGAAGAATAGGCTGGGCCTAGATTTTGTAGGGCTTTCGTTGTTCCAAATGTCCTAAGTTCGGTTTTGGAGCCATTTAGACACATCCAATGGGCTTTCATCCAATTCTCTATAGTATTGTAGATAGCTGATAGTCTGTTGTTGTCTAATATGTGGTCTCCACATAGTTCCAAGATCAATTGCGTGTCATCTGCGAAGTTGGTGAAGTAAATCCCCAACTGTGAGAGGAGGGTGCAGAGGCAGCGAATGTATAAATTAAAGAGGAGAGGGGAGAAGCTAGCTCCCTGCGGGACGCCACAATCTACAAGGTTAGAGCTGGTGGAATGTCCGCCCCAAATGATTTTAGAGTTTCTATCCTCCAGGAAGGAAGATACCCATTCAATGGCTTGCTCTGAGCAATTTCCCGCTGTATTTAGGGTCTCTCAGAGCTTTTGTGATCTAGTAAATCGAAAGCTGCCGAGAGGTCCAAGAGAATCAGCAAGCCTGACTTCCCTTTGTCTAGAATACTCAGCCTTTTGGTTTGAAGGTCAAGTAGTGCGGATTCGCTGCTATGGGCACTTCTAAAACCTGATTGCTGGGAATGTAGTAGATCATGCTTGTCAACATACTCTACTAGCTGTTGCGTAGCTATTTTATCGAGAATTTTCAGCAAGAAGTTGCAATCCGTAATGGGCCTAAGGTTGGCCGGATTCTGCTGATCTAGACCAGGCTTTTTCATCAGTGGTGTAACTGTAACTGTTTGTATTCCAACGGGAACTTTTAGATCTCTAAATGACGAATTTGTCATGCGACATAGAAATGGTGCAAAGATGTCTGCATTATCTAGTATAAGCTTAGGGGGTAAATGTTTTCAGCACATGAGGTACAGTTTATGGCAGAGAGAGTGTTTAGCATGTTTTCTAGTGAGATCGGTGAGAACTGAAATTTGGGTACTTTGATTTCTGGATTTGTATTGTTAATATGGTGGATAAGTGGAGTATCTGTAACTTTACAGTTTATTATGGTATCTCTGGCTTTTAGAATCTTGTGTGCGAAAGCTGATTGAGCTTTTTCGCAGTCTGCCATGGTTGGTTGGAATGGTGGGGAGAGAGTGGGTGGCTTTATGATAGTTTTTAAAATTTGGAACAATTTACCGGTGAAATTTGATGCGCCAGCGATTTGCTCATTATAGTAATTTTTCTTTGTTTCAATTACTTTGGTTATGTACAAAGCATCTGATTTTTTCCAATTTTCTTTGTTGAGTTCCGAGGGAGTTTTAAGCCACTGTCTTTCGAGTTTTCTTTTGGCTGTCTTTAGCATGCCTAATTCTATTGTGTACCAATTTTGGTGGTTTGGGTTGGGACAAGCTTGTTTGTTTTTGAGTGGAGCCTTCTCATCCAGAAGCTCTTGAAAGTAGTTGCTATAGGTAGTCGTGATTACATCACAGGGTTCGTCGTCTGAGGTTATATCCATAATGTGCGTGATCCCATGCAATAGGATGTACAAAGTACAAAGCAATGATGTGGAGCTCCCAAACAACAGAGCTGAGCTTGCAGGTCCCCTAGACCACCAGGGACAGAAAGGGGAGAAAGAAACACCATCCCCGAACAGACTTACAATGAGACACTACACAACTGCTCCTGGACATGAACATAAATACTGTCCTTCCCGGGCCCCATCTTTGGTACATAGCAGGCCCATGTGTAGAAAGTGAGCGAGGCTCACCTCTCTATTTATTTCTTTTTTCTACACACACACACACACACACACCCCACGGGTGTGGAAGACCGGGCCAGATTGGCCAAGCAGAGCTGTTCAATCCTGAGAGAGAAGAGAGGAAATAGGCAGGAACAGTAAGCAGGAACTGTGGGTTATTCAGTGAGGTCAGAGGTGGAGGACGCCAAGAGACCATCAGGAGGAGGGAAGGAGCATTGCATTGTGAAGGCAATTTGTAGAGCAGGTGTGGTAATGGCTAGGGAAAGTGGTTCTGCAGTGTAAGTGGTTGTGTGATGAGTGTATAGAGAAAGTAGTGTAGGGAGTGTTAGTGAAGCGAATCTGAGTGAAAAGAGGGAGGAGTAGTGACTTTGAAGGAAGAGTAGTGGTTTTGAGGGAGAAGAACAAGTTACTTACCAACTGTAACGTTCTTTCGATTGGATGCTCATCCCACGTATTCCTCATTTTAGGTATATCCTTACCTTTAGGTTTCGCCTCGAAAAAAAATGTCTCTCTCCAACAGAGTGTGCTCCACTCTAGGCCGCGGCGTCGATGTCCGTCGGCGGCATCCGTCGAACATCGACGTCATCCACCGAATAAGAGCCTCAACCGCGCCCGTTGGTTTCAGTTCTGTTTTTTGTATGTTATAGTCCATGGATTTTGATTAGTTAATGGCATGCCTCTTTTGACCCAAGCCTTAAAAGAGTTTAGAGTGTAATTCACGTAAACTGTACTGTGGGGTTAGGTTGGGAGGGTCGATGAGGAATATGTGGGAGGAACATCCAATTGAAAGAACATTACAGTTGGTAAGTAACTTGTTCTTCGAATGGATTGTGTCCTCCCACGTATTCCTCATCTTAGATAGACTCCCAAAGCAGTTTTATATTGGAGGTGGGAGTACAGTATGTTTTTTAATCGTGTATAGAATGGAGTACAGATTTAGCAAACAGACCTCCTTGAGAAGAAGTCGAGTCCAGTGCATCATTTTTTATAAAGGTGTGCATGGATGGCCATGTGGCTGCTGCACAAATATCTTGTACAGGGACACCCCTCTTTAGTGCTGTTGAAGTTGCCATGCCCCTGGTTGAATGAGCTCTCAGTCCATCAGATGGTTCTTTTCCAGCCAATCTGTAACATTCTGTTATGGTTAAAATTATCCATCTGGATAATGTTTGTTTAGTTACCGGAAAGCCCAATTTGCGTCCAGTGTATCCCACGAAAAGTTGATCACACTGACGAATTTTTGCCAATCTTAAGATGTAAAAACTAAGAGCTCTCCTGGGATCTAGTCTATGAAGCTGCTCCTCTTCCTTGCTTGAATGCGGAGGAGGGTAAAAAGTAGGTAGAGTTATTTTCTGTGACAGATGAAAATCCGAAACAATTTTTGGCAAAAAAGAAGGTTTAACCCTAAAGAACTACTTTGTCCTTATAAAAGATGGTGTTAGGAGGACCGCTCGAAAGCGCCTGCAACTCACTTACCCTGCGGGCTGATGTCAATGCTACAAGGAGTATTGTTTTCAAAGTAAGGAGCCTTAGTGGACAAGAATGTAAAGGCTCAAATGGAATACATGTGAGAAATTTTAGAACCAAGTTTAGATCCCACACTGGAACCTGGAAAGGTATTGGGGGAAAAACATTATTTAAACCTTTTAGGAATTGAATTATCAAGGGTATTTTAAAGTAAGATTCTTCTTCAGAAGAGCGCCTAAAGATGGATAGCGCTGCTAAGTATCCCTTTATCGTCCCAACCTAGAGCCCCAGATTGTAAATGTAACAGAAAAGATAATATTGTGGGGATATTACATTGAAATGGGTCCACATTCTTTTCTCTGCACAAGTTACTGAACTTGTTCCAACGACACCGATACCGAGATTTGGTTGCTGGCCTTCTGGCCGAAAGCAAAATCTCCATCACGTCATCCAGCAGATCTCAATCCTTGTATCTCAGCCTCTCAGAAGCCATGCATGAAGGTTGAGTGTGTTGACATCCGGATGGAGAACATGACCTTCCTGTCGCGAGAGAAGATCCACTCTTCTTGGAAGACGTATTGGAGGGCAGATGGACATGTCCAGAAGGTCCGGGTACCACGTTCTCCTGGCCCAATCCGGGTAATTAGGATCATGATTTCCCGAACTTTCTCAACCTCCTGATTACTTGAGGGATCACACGGATTGGAGGAAACGCATACAGAAGTGGAAACTCCCATTCCACCACGAACGCGTCTCCTAGAGCTCCTCTTGGGGGAAATTCCCTTGAGCAGTACAGTTTGCACTTCCAGTTGGCCCCGGTCGCGAACAGATCCACTTGAGGGGTTCCCAAAGGGCGAAGACCTTTTGAATGACTTCCTGAGCTATCTCCCACTCATGAGAGACTGTGCTCTGCTTGCTCATAGCGTCCGCTGTTGTGTTTTGCTCTCCGGCTAGATGAATTACCGATAGCGATCCCTTCTTGTATTGACCAGAACCAGAGTTGCATGGCCTCTCTGCACAGCGGTAGTGACCCCACTCCTCCTCTCTTGTTGAGGTAGTACATGGCCACTGTGTTGTCCGTCATTATCAGAACATTCTTTCCCCGTACAGAGGACCGGAAGGCCTTCAGCGCTAGTCTGATTACCCTCAACTCCAAAAGATTGATGTGTAGTTTGGACTCCGATGGAGACCAACGTCCGCTGATTGTCAGATCGTTGATATGGGCTCCCCACCCTTTGAGTGAGGCGTCCGTCACTACTGTTATCTCTGTACATGACTGCCAAAAAGATTCTCCTCTGAGGATATGATGTCTGCAAGCCCACCATTGTAGGTCCTGTGCTACTTGGGCTGGGACCTGCAGCAGATCTGACATTTCCCCAGAGAATTAGGACCATTGACTTCTGAGAGCCCATTTAAGAGATCTCATTCTCAATCTGACTTCTGGCATCAGAAAAATGCAGGATGCCATCAGACCGAGCAACCTGAGAAAATCGAAGACCGGAAGATGCTGGGCATTCTAGAATTTTGCTCCCATCTGCAGAATGTGGTGAGCTCTCTCTTCGGGAGGCGAGGCTTTGCCCGAGCAGGTATCCAGGACTGCTCCTATAAACTGGAGTTTCTGTGATGGTATCATGTTTGACTTTTTTTAAATTCAGAGAAAAACCTAGTTTGTGAAGGAAGTGACAAGTCTTGGACAGATGATCCAGGGCTTGCTCTGGAGAACGTGCTCCGATCATCCAATCGTCCAGATAGGGGTAGACATGGATCCCCCCCTCTCCTGAGACCCGCTGTCACCACCGCCATCAACGTGGTGAAAACTCTTGGGGCGGAGGTTAACCCGAATGGCAGAACTCGAAACTGATAGTGAGAATTGCCAATTGCAAACCTCAGGTACTTTCTGTGCTTAAGATAGACTGGTACATGAAAGTAAGCATCCTGAAGGTCTCATGATACCAACCAATCCTGGATTTGGAGAGCCTGAAAGATCTGAGAAAGTGTGACCATCTTGAATTTGTCCTTCCTTAGGAACTTGTTCAAGTTTCTCAAATCCAAGATGGGTCTCAGTCCTCCGTCCTTCTTTGGAATAAGAAAGTATGGGGAATACCAACCCTTGTTCCTCTCTGCTACAGCTACATGTTCTATTGCACCTTTCTGTAGCAGGATAAAACTTCCTGCAACAGGAGCGGATCCGGATGTTTGGCAGAGTTGTATTACAGGGGTGATTCTGAGGTTTCTTTAGAAAGGAAGGCAGTAACCTTGGGATACTGTTTCCAGTGCCCAAGCATCTGAAGTAATGTCCCGCCATTCTTCTAGAAGCTGTGAGATCCTGCCTCCCACCGGGGTCTTGTGGGTCAAAACTTCAGAGTGGTTTTGCGGCAGCAGCGGCTGAAGGTACAGATGCCGTTGCTGGGGCTGATCTAGCACCTTTTCCTCGCCCCGAGGAAATTTTCTTTGACCTCTCTGATGGGCCTGCCCTCTTCCTCTTCCAATTGAGGAATAATAGCGAAAAGGACGACCCCACCAGGAAGATGAGCCTGTGTAGGTGCGTTGCTGAGGTTGTTTTATGGCGGCACTGAGAGATTTTGCCGCCGTTTTGGAGGTCTGTAGCTTCTCCAAACTTTCATCTGCCTTGCTACCGAACAACCTCGAGCCATCAAAGGGCATATATTAAGAAGCCTGGATTGCACATCAGGAGCAAACCCAGACTTTCTTAGCCACGCAAATCTATGTAGCACTGTGCTAGTCGCCATGGACCTGCTGATACTGTCAGCTGTGTCCAACCCTGATTGAAGGCATTCTCCCGAAACCTCCTTTCCATCCCTTATAATAGCTAGAAAGCCATCACGTTCTTCACCTTCCGGGATGTGCTCAGCTGCCGCTGACATGCAGTCCCACAGGGAATATGTGAACCTTGCCAAAGAACAAGTTACATTAGTAGACTTTAGCGCCATACTGCCAGATGTGAAGATTTTCCTAGACCATGCATCCACCTTTTTATCGTCCCTATCTGGAGGGATTGTAGGGTATGCCACATTCTTTATGGACGTCGGTGCCTGTACTACCAAACTTTCCGGAGTTGGGTGTTTGCTGAGGTATTCTAGATCAGATGTGCAAGGTCTATATTTTGCCACAAACTTTCTATTTACTACTCCTATGGCTTCAGGACGTTCCCATGCAGAACTAACCCTTCTTTGAAAGGCAATATGAAATGGTAGAATGGGGTCTTGTTGGGGTCTTCCAGATAATATATCCGTCATGTCATCATCTTGACAGACTGGTGAACTCCTACCCCACCCCATAAATTATGTAACTCTGCTCATGAGCTTTCTATAACTCATATAAACCTGTTCTGATGGGTCTGGTTTGTCAAATTCATACTCTGGAGAAGTATCCAGGCCACTTGCTGTTTGTAAACATTCTTGCAGATCTTGAATTCTGGGTTAATTAACTCCTCTGGGGCAGATCTTGTGCCAAATTTAACACCAGCAGAGGTTACTTCCTCCTCTTCTGATGAATCTCCCTCATAGATGGATGACATGGTCCTGAAAAAATCATGTTGACTCTCAGGTTCAAAAACCTTTTCAGGCAGTACAGATCTTTCCCTTATTAAAGGTTTGGGCGTTGACGAAAGCGTTGATGGCGCCGAAGTTTTTATCACCTCCTTCGACATCGTCGAAGGAACTTTCGATGACCTCGATGTATTTGTCGAGGGAGCCGTGGAAACCATTGAAGGAGCTTTAGTGGTTTTCGAGCGTGAACTTGACGTAGCTTCCATCGAGGGAGTTGTCGACTCGAGGACCTTCGAAGTCGTCGTCCATGTCGACTTTGATGGTGTGTGATCTTTCAACGCCATTTTGTTTCCCTCTGCCTTCGATTTATGCACCGAAGGATCTGTCTTACGAGGTGATCGAGAAGAATCTCTCAATGACTCTCTCGACGTCTTTTTATCGGCTTTCCTTGTTTTGGACCTTCCTCTGTCACTTTTCTTGTGAGCAGGAGCATGGTCTTCTTCAGCTATTTTTGAGGGGGTCTGGGCCGCGTTCTCAAACTGTTTTAGCATGGAAACTCGAAAAGCTTCCCATTTATCGGAGAGTCATGTTTAGATGGACATGTGATAACCTCTTCCGAAGATGTCGAAGAGGATGAGGGAGATCAATGTCGTCTCTTCTTAGCCTTTTTAGAAGACGAAGAAGACTTCCTCGATCTACTCCTCGAATGATGTTTTTTATGATATGACTTCGAAGACTCGTCCGAGTCTCTCTTTTTTAAAGTGGACTTCGATAAACCCTCCCCCATCGCCAGTTTACCTCTACGCTCCTTTAGGGCTTTGTGGGTCATCGACTGGCACGAACCACAGTCTTCCGTACGGTGGTCGGGACCGAGGCACCATAGACAATTCTTATGTGGATCCGTCAGGGACATCTTCTTTCCACATTTTAGGCATTTTTTAAAGCCTCTCTTTGGTGTGGAAGGGTTCGAAGACGATGACAGAGCTTTTTTTCACACAAAATACTGAAGCGCCGTTTAACTCGATCTGAAGCGAAGCTAACGGAAAAACAGAACTGAAGCCAATGGCCGTGCTCAAGGCTCTTATACGGTGGATGACGTCGATGTTCGACGGATGCCGCCGAGGGACATCGACGCCGCGGCCTTGAGTGGAGCGCCCTCTGCTGGAGAGAGAAAAAACTTTCCGAGGCGAAACCTAAAGGTAAGGATATATCTAAAATGAGGAATACGTGGGAGGACACAATCCATTCAAAGTGGTAATTTGGAGGAAGTAAATTGGGGAAGGAGGTAGTACTAGTAGTGGAAAGAAGATACAGTTCTAAGGGTGGAGGTGAGACCTTGGAGAAGTGAGATCATCAAAAGGATAGAAGAGTAGTGAGAGGAGTGAGGCAGAGTGGATAAGAGAAAAGTGTAGAAAAAGGAGAGGTGAGAGTGAGCATGTTAGAAGACGTTGGTATCAAACAGAGTATTTGTAAGGCACCTACCCAAATCCCATTAGGTCACTAACAACTGGATAGAGTAGGGACAGTTGGGAACTCCCACAGGGAGTTTAGACAACTGGTATTTAGAGCATTATCCCTAACACAAGCCAGTATTTAGACAGTAAAGGTCAACATTCAGTAGCACTAACCAGTGGTTCCGGATGCCTGGGTTAGGAAGGAGGGTCATAACATAGATAAGAGAAAGGGGAACAGCCCTAGGCATCGCTAAAGAGACAAATTAAAAACCTTGAGCCATCTCTGAGACTTGTAGTGATTCTTGTGCTTCTGTGACATGTGTTAGAACAGAAGATGTATGGTTCACATGTCAATGGCTGAAATGACACATTATACAGGCACATGCAGTGTCAGTGTCATATTTATTTAAAAAAGGCGTTACACATGTTCGTGTATAGCATACCGAAATTAAACACCCATGTTGAAAAGTGCTATACAGAAATTGAAGTGATGTGGCTAAAGCGTTCTTGAAACATAATAATAAAAATCCTACCTCTCAGATGGACAGTGTGCACGGATCCCTGCCAACAGCTTGGTCAGTACTTGCAATTTCCCAGATTCTGACTCAGCAAATCTGGCCGAGTTGAACTCAGGCGGGAACACCTCCAGCAGCCCGTCATAAAGATTGCATTCTGAATTTCCATCAGTGTTTGAATGATTTCCTTTCTCCTATTTAAAGAAACACAAAGTTATGGAAAAAGAAAATGCTTTGCCGGGATAATAGTTCTTATTCTTATTTTCTCCACATTTTCAAAAGATGAAACTTTTCAATGTACCCGGTTTCTCATTGTCTTCCTTCTCATTCAACTCTTTTTTCCTAATTCAATTTCTCCTCGTTCCTCAAAATATTTAACTTTTCCAGTCATTCTTCAGTGGCTGAAAACTTGCTTGCATTGTAAACCTTTGTTGTGAATCAGGTCTGAGATTTGGAATATATTATTTCCCACTGCAAGCATGTAATATTGAGCTGAATATGTCTGAATCACACACTTTCACGTTAGGAACTCTTAGATGTCATTCGCCAAGGAGACTTGACTATAATTTCTATGTAGGGTGCTGCGTTCTGCATATCTGAAGACAAGCCTGGCATTTATATACCCTCAAAAGTAGATCATTAGTCACCTCAAAAGTAGTGATAACTTCAATTACAAACTCTAAAGGAGTGTGCCCTCTCTGATCAGTCTCTTCCCTCTGTAAGGGTGCAGAGAGAGGAGACTGACACACAGGTGGCATGTTGATTGCTACAGACTTTTATTTTAGGTAAAAATAAAGAGAAAACCCTATTTCTAAGAATGTTTCCCCGCCTAAACTCAATCCTAAGGAGTCTGTCAGAATGTCTGTCTAAAGCAAAAGAGTCCTCTGTCTTGTGTCAAAAACCTATTTCCAACCCCTACACTATAAACTAAGGAACGTGATGACCTTTCTTGGTCCAGAAGAATGACTCCCTTCTTTTGGATGTTCAATCAAAGTTATTTTCCAAGTGATGAAACAAAAAGAGCTTTCTACCAAAAAGGTCAGTCAAAAGACTCAGGGGAGTGTTCTTGCTCCTGTCAATAATAAACTTCAGCAATTTTATTTAGTGTCAACTGTGAGGGGTCAGAAACGTGAGACAGACACACAGGTATAGATTTCTCACAAGTTGCCATTTTTATTAAATAAAAAGGTGTGAGACAAAGCCTATCTTTCCCTAACATAAAAAGGTTGTCCCTCCCTAACAAACTTAGGCTAAAGAAAAATGACCTAGTGTCCAAAAAGCATATGTCCCGCACACTAACATACACAACAAAATAATACAAGGTTTGTTTGACTTTCTTAAATCCCACAAAATTACATTCACTTGAATTAAAAAAGTATAAACAGTAATCCTTGTGACCAAGGTTGGGTTCCCTTCCCCTGGATCAATTCAGGAATATTTGGAACACAATTCAGTTTCAAGAAGGTTCCGTACAACAACAAAGTTCCATTCAATGTAGCATGCAAAGTCTTTTTCATTCAATGTATCCTTTGACTTGGCAAAGTGATTGTCTCTGTTCCAAACGCTTGCTCACAATTCAAAGAAATTGTTAATGTTTTTTTAATAAAAGATTTTATTAATTTTATTCAAACCAAACAACAATGCAAACCAAACACGCATTGCAATTTACAACAGTTCCATTATTCACCAATTAATCTTGGTCACTGCTCCCCCCATCCCACCCCCCTTTATGAGCCTATTTGTTCCTCGCATTCTGTATCTGCTTCACGTGGCGGGGTCCCGCTTCCCGCGGATTCTGTCGGATCTTGTATTGCTCCAAACAGTTCTGTTATTAATAATTTCCATGCCATCAGGGTACCCGCTTCTTCCCCCCCCCCTATGTTGCTCGCCTCTTGCCATACCATCGTTTCAGCCTCCGCCCATTTCTGCAACTCCCTCCACCACACCTCCACCCGTGGCTTGTGACACATCTTCCATCCCATGGCAATCCTTCGTTTTGCAAGCACATATGCCAAATCTTTTAGTTTCGCAACATGTTTAAGTTTTCGTGATCTGGGGAACCCTCCCAGCAAGCAGGCCCAAGTCGTGTTTATGATGATCGTGACCCCCTTTTCCGCTGGTTTTTGTGCCACTTCATCCCAGAAATGCTCAATTACTGGACATGACCAAAACATGTGTGTCATGTAAGCGTTTTCCTTGTCGCATTTGGGAAATGCCTGTCGCCCAGCATTTTCGAACTTGGATATCCTCAGAGGAGTCATGTATGCTCTGTGCGTTATATACAATTGTATTTTTTTCAGTCTTGCATTTCTTGACACCTTCTTGTAGTATCCCAGGGCACGTTCCCACATCCCATCCTCTATCGGGGCTCCTACTTCCGCTTCCCAGTCTAGTCTCAATTGTGTCAGCTCCTTAGGACCTTAGCCATCACCATCTCATACAGTCTAGAAATCTCATGCCCCCCTTCCGATATGTCATATATTGCCCCCATGATAGCATCTGGTTCTTCTACCAATACTGTTTCAGGCCACGTTTTCTGAATTCTCTGTACCATTCTATGATACGTAACATACTGGCCCGTATGTAATCCTGCTTCTTCCCCAAGCACTTCGAAATCTTTAATGGTCCCCTCTTGCCAAATGTCCCCTAACGTTACCAACCTCACCCCCCACCGATTCCCAGTAGGTCCTGATAATCACTCTCAGCTGCTTATCTCCCCCTGCCAATGCAACCAGCGGTACCTGCGGGGAGCATGGGAATGGGTCCTCCATCATCCAGCATGCTCGATGCCACATTTTCCACCCAAGCATCATCATCCCAGGGCGCTCTTTCATTTCTGACTCAGGCAGCCAGATCATTTCTCTTAAATAAAACAGGGCACAATCATGCCCAAACAACCTTAGTTCAGGGATCGCTTCATCCGAGAGCCATTTGGCCACTTATTGTAGCTGGCTCGCTACATAATAAAACTCAAAATTAGGCAGTTTGATCCCCCCTTTTCATAAAAGTTCTGCAGCTTCCATAGCGCCACTCTGTTCCGGGTACCATGCCACAGGAAGTCCCTACACATACTGTTCAGTTTAGCAAAAAACTTCTTGGGTATCATGTGTGGAATATTAGTAAAATAATGTAGAAGCCTAGGTAGGACCACCATCTTCAGCATTGCACCTCGTCCCATCATTGCTAGGGGCAACTTCTCCCAGAAATTCATGCATTTCTCGATTTTCCCAATGGCTACCTCGGTGTTGTGCCTATGTTCCTATTCAGCTGTGTGGTACACGTCTATCCCAAGGTATCGGAAAGAACTAACCGCCCATGGTATTTGTAGCACCAGTAACCTTTTCACAGGGGTTCCCTTATAGCTGCCCAGCAGAAAAATGCTTGATTTTTGAGGATTCACCGCTATCCCAGACAGCCCCACATACCTCTCCATCACTTCCAGGATGTACTGGAGATTTTCTTCCGGGTATTTCAAGTATAGTAACAAATCATCCGCATATAAGGATATCAGGTGTCGTTCCCCCCCTACCTCAATACCTATCATATCATATTGTTGCCTGAGGTATATTGCTAGGGGCTCCAGGGCTAGAATGTAAAGCATCGGGGACCAAGGGCACCTCTGCCTGGTGCCTCTACTAAGTTGCCACCTCTCGGATATCGCTGATCCTGTTCGAACTCTTGCTAGCGGTTCACTATATAGCATCTTCGCCCACCTAATGTAACCGGGCCGCATTTCGTACCCTTCCAGGGCTGCCAGCAGCCGTGGCCACTTGACCGAGTCGAAAGCTTTTACCACGTCTAAAGACACAATCGCCATTTTGCCTTCAGTCTTACTACCCCATTCGACCACCCGGTGGAGTCGCCTGTGATTATGAGTTATGTTCCTATTCGGGACATAGCCCGTTTGGTCTGGGTGTATTAATTTGCTAATTACTCTTCGCAATCTGTTTGCCAGGACAGGCGTCAATATCTTGCTGTCTTGGTTCAGCATCGACAAAGGTCTGTAAGAGCCACAGCTGTGCCCCGGTTTGTTAGGTTTGGGAAACGGTATTATGATCGCCTCTCTGAGCGACTCCGGCAACCGTCCCATCTCAAACGCTTCATTAAGCATTTCTAACATTGGGGAGACCACTTCCTCTCTATATACCTTATAAAATTCACTCGGGAACCCATCCGCCCCCGGGGTCTTACTGATGGGCAACTGCCTCACCACTTCTTCTAACTCCTCCAGAGTAATTGGTGCATCGAGCGCCTCTCTTTCCCTCCCACTTATCTTGGGCAGTCCTATATCTTCTAGTGTTTTGGTTATCTCCTCATGGCTGCCTCCCTCCTTATCCCTGTATAGCACCTTATAATAATCCGCAAACTCCTTGTTGACTCCTTTTTTGGTGTCCGCTACCCCACCATCTTCCCTCGTTATCGTTCTGATCGGGGGTCTGGGAGTTTCGCTCTTGTATAGCCATGCTAAGAGCCGCCCTGTTTTATCCCCTCCCGCATGCTGTCTCTCTATATACCTTTTGTAATTGAGGTTGCAGAGCCTTTCCCAGTGTTCCGCGCATTTCTGCTGGAGCTTAAGTGCCAGCTCCATGTCTACGCTTCCACCTTTTAATGCTCTTTCTAGTTCCTTTTCTGATCTTTGTAGGTCAGCCAGGACCCCGCCCTGCAGGCCCTTTGATTTTGCTATGGCAACCCCCCGCATCCCTACCTTAAAGGCTTCCCACAATGTACCCGCCGAGTCAACGCTACCAGTGTTCACTTCGAAGTAGTTAGTAATCTCTTCCCTTATATCTTCTCTAAAGACTGGGTCTTTGAGCACCTCTGCTCGGAGGCGCCATGTCGGAATCCGTGCTCTCGAGGGGCAGTATTGCCACCCGAGAACCAGTGGCGAGTGATCCGAGAGGACCCTCGCCTTATATTCTATCTGAGTAATCTCTGTAATTACATCTGACGTGGCAAAGACATAATCAAGTCTTGTATGTAGCTGCTGCGGGGCGGAGTAGTGAGAATATTGCCTTTCTTGGGGGTATTTTGTTCTCCATACATCTGCCAGGCCCAAATCATCTAGCAGTGTCTATAATGCTTTAGCCACTGGGGTGGGTGTCATGATCTCTGCTTCCAAAAGGTCAGGGTTTTCCCAACTCCCTTGGAAGCAGATCCATAACCCAGGTTCCGAGTGCCAACCAGTCCCAATTGGGACCTTTTGGACCCAGTCCTGGCGCCAGTGGCACCAGGCTCATAAATATGCCCAGTCCCAGCGCTGGAAGCGCCGGGCTCATAATGCTTGGGTGGACTTACCTTCAGCAGACCATGCTGCTTACTTGCCTGCCAGTTGAGCCTCTGATCCTCTTCTGTTTGGAACTACTTTTCCTGTTGGGTGGGGCTGGAGCCACTCCCTAGATTCAGAACACTGGAACTCTTCTGGAAGGCAGGAACTCTTTTCTTACCAGGAACTCTTTTTTTACTTAGGCGTGGCTGTGGAAGGAGACACCTAAGCACTACAGGAGGCTATTTAAACCACACCCGGTGGATGAATCTTGCTTTGCGTTATTCTGCAACCTCTGCAGCAGAACGCTCATCGTGTCTTCTGCATCCGGTCCTGGGCCTAAGGAAAAAGGCTTACCATCCTGAATCCAGTCTTCAGCAACACCTATAAAGACAAGAAAGAACAGGTTAGCATTCCGGCATCTGAAAGGCAAAGGCTTACCATCCTGAATCCAGTCTTCAGCAACACCTATAAAGACAAGAAAGAACAGGTTAGCATTCCGGCATCTGAAAGGCAAAGGCTTACCTACTCTTCGTGCGCTCCGGAGGTCTTCACACTGCATTCCGCCATCTGAAAGACAAAAGTTTACCAACTCTTCGCACGCTCCGGAGGCCTTCGGCGCTGCATCCCGCATCTGAAAGACAAAACAAGCTGCGTTTAAAGACATTGGGGAACTTTAATACTCACGTGCCATTACTTCTTTCCACATCTAATCCAGTGGGTATTCCGGCACCCTGCAGCCGCTCCGAACTCGTACCTGCAAAATAAAAAGACAGTTAGAGCGCATAGTGAAGCAGGCAACAAGCGCTTACTTACGTGCTTCCAGGCGCTTCTATTCATCACACGGGCTCCATCTTCAACTCACTTCAGCCCGTCATCCGCCATCGCCGGAACCCTGCAAAACAGGAGACATCATTACTAAAGACTTTAAAGACATTTGAATGACTCGAAACTTACCGTTCGTGCAGTAAACGACGGACAGCAGTCCCCTGAAGTCAAGAGGCCTGCGCTACCTATCCAGTGAAGAAACTGGTTACAGCACCCTGCTCCGAGGCAGATGGAGAGCTCGGCATTCACTTACCTAAGGTGAGAGCGTTAACCTTTGGGGGTCTACAGGAGAGGAGAAGAGGAAAGAGATAGGGACACCCCAATAACCCCAGTTCATTAACCCCATATTTTCTATCTGCAGACATCTTACTCTACACGTCAGGCATACAGTGCACAGAGGTCCAGCCCAAAGAGCCAACCGGGTGCTACACATCACCTTTGAAGATACGGTAGTCGCCCAGTCAAGACCGGCGCCTCTGCGAGAATCAGGTGAGCGTTACAGAACGCAAAGCCTACCGCAAAACTCTCGCCCAGGCGCTATGGAAACCTCGGATACTGACCCCCTAGCCCGGTTACTTGGGGAACTAAGGGCAGAAGTGCATGCAGCTCGTCAGGAAACGAATGCTCTAAGAAGGGAACTAATTATTTCCAAGGAGAGAACAGACAATCTTGCTAGACAAGTGCTACAGTCACAAGCCGGACAGACCCCGTTACCCGCATCAGGGGCAAATCTTCCTTCAACATCCTCTATGAATCCAGTGCAGATCAACCTACCTGGGAATGTACCTCTGGCTCCGCCCGAACGATTTTCTGGTGACCCAAAGAGGTTTGCAGTATTTATCAATCAGTGCCGGTTGCACTTCTTATGCCGGCCAGCAGCCTTTCCAACTGATCAAGCAAAAGTAGCTTTTGTACTTTCGTACCTTAGTGGCAATGCGGCAGACTGGTCGATCCCTCTAGTTAATCAAGATGATCCGGTTCTCCATGATTTTCAAGCCTTTCAGCTTAGTATGGAAAAACTGTTCGCAAGACATTCACAGGGGCAGGGCTTGGACATTGAGCTTCTTTCGTTGCGACCGGGTAATCAAGACCTTTTGGCTTATATTGCATCTTTCAATAGACTAATAGTGGAAACTCAATGGCCTGAGGACAAAAGGATTACGCTGTTTTATAGAGGTCTACGTGGAGAGCTCAAAGACGTTTTAGCCCAAGTAGTGAATCCCCCACAAGACTGTTCGGATTATATAGACTTGGTCGTTCAAATAGATCACAGGCTGCAGAACAGGAAGGCCGATCGTTCCAAGTTTGATGCTCGAGTATTTTCCAAACCGCCAACTCCTTCCAAAGGAGTAGACTCCGGGGAACCCATGCAAATAGGGGGTCTGAAAGGTCCTCTAACAAGGGAGCGGGAAAGGAGGAAACAGTTGCAATTATGCCTATATTGCGGACACTCAGGGCACTTTCTTCGAGACTGTCCGGTGAAACCTGCCAAGAAGGCAGTAGGAGCTGCAGTTACCAAAGTTACAAACTCTGAGCAGGGAAACGACCTCGCCCGACAAGAATAGAGGTCCTCTTGCCGAGCGTGAAAACCAGTTCCGTGACCTCGCATTTCGTGATACCTATGGTCCTCATTAGCCCTGATAATCCGGATCGATTACATGCAATTGAAGCTTACGTCGACAGCGGTGCCATCGGCAATTATGTGGATCATGAAATGGTTTTGAGGATGAATCTAACTCTTTGTCCCAAGGCTGTAAAGGACGTCATTACTACGGTGGATGGTACGGAGATAGCCTCCGGGCCAGTAACGCATACCACTCAAGAGGTGACGCTAGTAAGTCAAGATGGACACCATGAGAAGATCGTGTTCGATGTGATCAAGGCCCCTCAGTTTCAGATTATTCTAGGAATACCTTGGTTAGAGAAACACAATCCTCTGATCGATTGGCGAGCAAGAACGGTCCAGTTTCCAGAATGTGTCTCTACTTGTCACCCTCCACCTGGTGTTGCACTGGCCGCAATTTCTTCAGAGACTCCCCAGTTACCTCCCGAATACCTAGAATACCAAGATGTTTTCCGGAAGGATCAGGCTAACTCTCTACCTCCTCATAGGTCTTATGACTGCCAGATAGACCTGATACCTGGATCTACTCCTCCTTGTAGTAGAATTTATGCCCTCACCGAGCCTGAGAACCTTCACCTTCGACAATACCTGGATCAATACCTGGCAAATGGGTTTATTCGTCCTTCCAAGTCCCCTGCTTCTTCAGCTTTGTTCTTCGTTCCAAAAAAGGAAGGAGACCTTAGAACTTGTATCGATTATCGCTCCCTGAACCAGATCACCGTTAAGAATAGATATCCGTTACCTTTGATCCCTGAACTCCTGGACCAAGTCAGAAAAGCATGCATATATACAAAGCTGGATCTTAGAGGAGCTTACCACTTGGTACGAGTAAAAGAGGGCGATGAATGGAAGACGGCCTTCCGCACCAAGTATGGGCTATTTGAATATCAGGTCATGCCCTTCGGACTTTGCAATGCCCCGGCCGCTTTTCAATATTTTATGAACGATGTCCTCAGAGAGCTCATAGATGTATGTGTTGTTGTTTACATTGACGACATCCTCGTTTATTCTTCATCGGAATCTGAACATCGGAAACACGTGAAAATGGTCCTCGAAAGATTGCGTCAACACAAACTTTTCGCTAAGTTGGAAAAATGTGTTTTCAACGTGACTGAAGTTGAATTCTTGGGATTCATATTATCACCTGGCGGAGTGCGTATGGATTCAAAGAAGGTCGATGCAGTTCTCAAATGGCCATCACCATCCTCCGTAAAAGGTGTGCAAAGATTGTTAGGCTTCGCTAACTTTTACCGCAGGTTTATCCCCGAATTCTCTCAAATAGTCCAGCCCATCACTGCCTTGTTAAAGAAAAACAAACGTTTTGAATGGTCTACCGAGGCGGAACAAGCTTTCCAGGATTTGAAGACTAAATTTATCTCTGCACCAATCTTAAAACACCCTCGCCCCGAACTCCCCTACATCGTGGAAACTGATGCTTCAAGCCTTGCCATGGGGGCAGTTCTATCACAAAAGGACCCGGTAACCAATCAGTTGCATCCCGTGGCATTTTGGTCCCGCAAATTCTCGCCTCCTGAAATCAATTACACGATTACTGACAAGGAACTTCTGGCTATCAAGTCTGCCTTTAAGGCTTGGCGGCATTATCTGCTGGGGGCCCGACACACTGTTACTGTGATTACGGATCACCGAAACCTGCAATATTTGAAGACCGCAAAAGCCCAATCCTCTAGACAACTCCGTTGGGCATTATTCTTTGCCGAGTTTGACTTCATAATTACCTATCGACCTGGTACAAAGAACGGTAAAGCCGATGCCCTTTCTTGGATGGGAGTGGAAGAACACTTGGTCAACCCTAAACCTGTACCAATCATTCCCGAACAAAGAATTCTGGGTGTAATCGCCACAGAATCCATAGAGGAAGTTAAGGATAAAGCCAGGCAACTTGTAACTCCAGCAGACATACAGAATTGGCATCTGCAGGGAAAGGACTTTGCAGTAAAGGACAACTTATTGTATTTCCAAGAACGATTATACCTACCCAGCACAGATTTACAGAAAAAAGTAATCTCTTGTTATCACGACTCTTTAATGGAAGGTCATCCAGGTATAGCCAAGACCTCAAAAAAGATCAAGCGCTACTTCTGGTGGCCGTCATGGAAAAAAGATATCAGAGACTTTATAATGTCCTGTGGAGTATGCGCCCAAAACAAGAGTCAAAAGGAAAGACCAGCAGGCCTCTTACGCCCTATTGACATCCCACCTCGCCCTTGGCATACGCTTTCTATGGACTTCATCACCGATCTACCTCCATGCTCCGGATACAATACGATTCTAGTAATCGTGGACTTATTCTCCAAGATGGCGCATTTCATTCCGCTCAAAGGCTTGCCAACAGCAGCAACTCTGGCCCGAGAATTTCTCGAAAACATCGTCCGACTGCACGGTTTTCCTTTGGTTCTAATTTCGGATCGAGGTAGTCAATTTATTTCTCATTTTTGGCGAAGTTGCTGTCGGTCGGCTCAAATTGATGTGAGACTATCGACCAGTCACCACCCTCAGACCGACGGACAAACCGAGAGGACCAATCAAACTCTGGAACAGTATTTACGCTGCATGCTGCAACAAACTGAAAAAACTTGGAAAGATATCCTTTGGATAGCCGAGTATGCCTACAATAACTCTGTCCATTCGGGAACTGGGAAAACCCCGTTTTTTCTTTTGTACGGCAGTCACCCTCGAACCTCGGAGTTGGATCCCCTCCAAGATCTTGAAACACCAGCAGTAGACTACCTGCATTCTACAATCACCCAAGCCTTTAAGGAAGCTGTTTCTCACCTTCAAAGGGCTAAAGAACAATACAAGAAAGGAGCAGATCAACATCGGAAGGAAGCCCCTCACTATCAAGTAGGGGATCAAGTCTGGTTATCCACCAAATATCTATCTCTAAAAGGGCCACGCACATTCAACCCAAGATACCTTGGTCCCTATTCCATCACTACCATAGTAAACCCAGTAGCGGTCAAGTTGGACTTGCCCCCGCACATGAAGATACATCCGGTCTTCCACGTCTCTCTATTAAAACCCGTGCAACCTCAAACCCGACTAACCAAATCTCCAAAACCTATCCTAGTGGATGGAGAACTCGAGTTTGAAGTCAAAAGCATTCTGGACTCCAAGATCTCCAAATCTAAACTATTCTACCTATTTGACTGGAAAGGCTACGGCCCCCAAGAGAGATCCTGGGAACCTGCTGAATATGTCCACGCTCCTCGCCTAATCAAAAGATTTCACCGAACATTTCCTGACAAGCCAAAACCCCCGGAGAAGCCCGGTTTGGGAGGGGCCTTGAGGGGGGGTACTGTCATGATCTCTGCTTCCAAAAGGTCAGGGTTTTCCCAACTCCCTTGGAAGCAGATCCATAACCCAGGTTCCGAGTGCCAACCAGTCCCAATTGGGACCTTTTGGACCCAGTCCTGGCGCCAGTGGCACCAGGCTCATAAATATGCCCAGTCCCAGCGCTGGAAGCGCCGGGCTCATAATGCTTGGGTGGACTTACCTTCAGCAGACCATGCTGCTTACTTGCCTGCCAGTTGAGCCTCTGATCCTCTTCTGTTTGGAACTACTTTTCCTGTTGGGTGGGGCTGGAGCCACTCCCTAGATTCAGAACACTGGAACTCTTCTGGAAGGCAGGAACTCTTTTCTTACCAGGAACTCTTTTCTTACTTAGGCGTGGCTGTGGAAGGAGACACCTAAGCACTACAGGAGGCTATTTAAACCACACCCGGTGGATGAATCTTGCTTTGCGTTATTCTGCAACCTCTGCAGCAGAACGCTCATCGTGTCTTCTGCATCCGGTCCTGGGCCTAAGGAAAAAGGCTTACCATCCTGAATCCAGTCTTCAGCAACACCTATAAAGACAAGAAAGAACAGGTTAGCATTCCGGCATCTGAAAGGCAAAGGCTTACCATCCTGAATCCAGTCTTCAGCAACACCTATAAAGACAAGAAAGAACAGGTTAGCATTCCGGCATCTGAAAGGCAAAGGCTTACCTACTCTTCGTGCGCTCCGGAGGTCTTCACACTGCATTCCGCCATCTGAAAGACAAAAGTTTACCAACTCTTCGCACGCTCCGGAGGCCTTCGGCGCTGCATCCCGCATCTGAAAGACAAAACAAGGTGCGTTTAAAGACATTGGGGAACTTTAATACTCACGTGCCATTACTCCTTTCCACATCTAATCCAGTGGGTATTCCGGCACCCTGCAGCCGCTCCGAACCCGTACCTGCAAAATAAAAAGACAGTTAGAGCGCATAGTGAAGCAGGCAACAAGCGCTTACTTACGTGCTTCCAGGCGCTTCTATTCATCACACGGGCTCCATCTTCAACTCACTTCAGCCCGTCATCCGCCATCGCCGGAACCCTGCAAAACAGGAGACATCATTACTAAAGACTTTAAAGACATTTGAATGACTCGAAACTTACCGTTCGTGCAGTAAACGACGGACAGCAGTCCCCTGAAGTCAAGAGGCCTGCGCTACCTATCCAGTGAAGAAACTGGTTACAGCACTCTGCCCCGAGGCAGATGGAGAGCTCGGCATTCACTTACCTAAGGTGAGAGCGTTAACCTTTGGGGGTCTACAGGAGAGGAGAAGAGGAAAGAGATAGGGACACCCCAATAACCCCAGTTCATTAACCCCATATTTTCTATCTGCAGACATCTTACTCTACACGTCAGGCATACAGTGCACAGAGGTCCAGCCCAAAGAGCCAACCGGGTGCTACACATCACCTTTGAAGATACGGTAGTCGCCCAGTCAAGACCGGCGCCTCTGCGAGAATCAGGTGAGCGTTACAGTGGGTCTATCAATCTTGCCATCTGATCTATCTACCTTGGGGTTCATTACACAGTTAAAATCCCCGTCCCAGATCACCGCACTACCCACACACATACTAAGGTTGGTGCACAGAGTTCTGAAATGTGCTGCTGTGTTTTGGTTGGGGGCATTTGTATTTACAATGCTTATCTCCTTATTCTCCACCAGCCCCCTCAATATGACCATCCTCCCATCCGTCTCCACCACTTCCTGTAATAGTTCAAACGGGACGTGCGGCGCCACCCAGACAAGTACTCCTCTAACATAAGCAGAGTATGACAAGCCCACCACAACCCCTTTCCATTTCTTTCTAACCAGCTCCATCTTTTCCCGTGTCAGATGCGTCTCCTGCAGCAGTGCAATATCTATCTTTTGCCTTCTCAGATACAACATGACCTTATTCCTTTTCAAATAGCTGTTAAGTCCCCTGTCATTCCACATGATTATTTTAAGATCACCCATGGCTCGTTAATAATCCTCTCCCTTACCTCCAGCCGATCCCTCCCGCTCGTGCAATACAGATTCAACCATCCGGCTCTTCTATGTAGGCTCATGTTCAAACTTAAACTCCCCATAACTATATACACACCAAACTCCCCCCTCCCCTCCCTCGCCCTTCCAGCCCTTCCCCAACAACACCCTCCCCAACTGTTGCCCAGCTCCATTCCTGGATCTCAGGCACCCCCACATCTAGCCCTGTCCAGCACAAGCCTATGCTCAGGGCTCAGTAGGGTGAAGCCGCCCTAATGGCCACTCAACTACTAATTCTCAGGGGTGGGTTGCTTTAGTCCTGTTGCTCCTATTTTCAAGTTTATTACGCTTTACGTTAATGCTATGCAGCTCCCACATGCATTTTACCCACTATATTCCAGTCCATGCGGAGCACAAGGCCCGAAAGTTACACACTGTCCATCCGGTCTCACTTTTCCCAATATAAACAGGGTCACCCTCCCACTTACCCCCTCAATTTCCCTGGCACAGGCTCTTCAGTTGTCATGCTCCTGCCGATCTCGGTCTGCCTCTTGTTCTGGGCAACCATGCAGGTCCAGCCATGACACCACCTCCTCTGGAGTGTCAAAGAAAAGTGCTCTGCTCTTAGGCAGCACCTTCAGTTTCGCCGGGTACAGGAGCATGTACTTAATGCCTGCCGCACGCAGCCTCCTTTTGACGGCCACGTAGCTGTACCTCTGCTTCTGCACCAGGATCGTGTAATCCGGGTATGCCGTGATGTTGGTGGATGCTCTCTCTATTGTTCCGTCCGCCTTTACGAAAATATTCCAGGATCTTCTCTCTGTCTTTATAGTTCTAGATCCTCGCAATTATCGGTCTCGGCGGGGCCCCAGGTTGTGGTTTCTTCATTAAGGCGCGATGCGCCCGCTCCACCGTGAACCCCTGTGAGAGCTTGTCTGGTCCTACCTCCTGGAGGATCATGTTCTCCACATAGTTTGTGGGGTCTTGGCCTTCCTACCCCTCCGGCAGGCCGACCACCCGTATGTTATTTCTTCTCACCCTTCCTTCCGCTTCTTCCACCCGATTTTCGAGATTAGCAACCTGCTGTTTTAGCACATGGACCTCTTTTGCATTATTCGCACTGACATCTGTATTGGTCTTCACTGCGCTTTCCAAACCACTTGTTCTCTCTACCAGCGCCTTAACATCCTGTCGTAGCAGGGTAAGTTCCGTTCCTACCGCATCAATTTTGTTCTCTAGGGCTGTCCGCAGGTCCGCCATTGCCGAGCCCCATTTGGTGCTCAACTCCGTTATATCCTCCAGGATCTGATGCTTGTCTCCTTCTGAGGCTTCTTCCGCAGGAGTCGAGACCGTACTCTGTGTCAATGTTGTAGGGGTCCTCTGCGCTTTTGCAAAGACCTCCATTGTAGGTTGTTTGGTCTTGGCTCTTAGCCCTTTCACCGACATAGCGCTACCCTTCTTGCGTGTCTGGCTCCGGCTAAGCGCTGTTGCTGTGACACTTCCAGTTCCTTCAGTCATTGGGGTTGCTATCTTGCAACTTGTTTTTGCTATGGCGCATGAAATTGTTTTTCACGTGGATTGTAGCCTCCCACGTTTTACTCTCCACATATAATTCTTGTTGGCGCGCGTGTCTGCTGTCACCTCCCCTTGTGGTTAGGTTGCCTGGGCACATGTAATGTAAGCAGGGTTTGGGTGCCTCTTTGAAGTTATATTAAGCACACTCACTTATTGGTTCACCCTCAGTAGCCACCTTGTGCCACATTAAGGGGTACAATAGTACTGCACTACACAGGTCGTCTGCAGCCTCCTAGGTCGTTCTCCTGTAAGTGTTCAGTTGTATCCACGTCGGACTTTGATCACTGTCTCTTGCTATGCGCCCTGCGCATCCTCCGGCTTGCTCGTATGTCAGTGAACGTACGCGGGCCTTGTTCAGATCTTATCATATGGCGGCAGCTCTCCGTGTGCAATTCGGCTCTGTTGAGCCTAATACCACGGTGTCTGTGGCAGGCGACGCCCGCCACAAGCACTTCTGACCCGCTCCGCTGGTCACAGTGTATATTCGCTGCTGCAGCGGCTTACGTGCTGCAGAGCCCGGCAGCTCCTATTGTCTTCAGCGCTGCCCGACGCCCACACAGTTCGTGCGTTCGATTCAGTGTCATGTACTACTTACTTCTGCTTCGGGGCACCGCATCTTGTGTTTTGTGCCGATGCAATCCACTGCCATCGGCCGTGTAAAGGGCTTGCTGCCCACAAGCACATACAACTTCCAATCAGTGTCTTGACTATATTCTTTTGCCACAGCCTGCTCCTCAAGTATCAGATCACCACGTCTTGCAAGCCCGGCTGCCTTCATGAACAGCTGGGAGCCGCGTCTGCATATTGCGCCCCTCTGCTTTCGTTGTATCTATTCGAGAACGATACTTGTGTCAGGTTTCAGGAGCGCCGCCTCGTCATTTCAGTACTGAGAGATACTATTTGATGCTGGCTGCTGGCAGCCGATGTCTTCCCGCTCCGTTTGATACGGCAGGATTCAGCTGCCTTTGTATTCGGCAGAGCCGCCCCAGCCCTCAGAGCTTATTTGTTGATCTTGTAGCAATCTCCAACCACTACAATCATTCGGGCCCGGGAGCTTTGATCCATTAACATGGTCCCAAACAAGAGTGAAATACATTATCATAGGCAGTCGTCTGCATCACGCTCCGTGCAGCTCAGAGGGATTCGTTTCACTTCCAGACTGCAACAACACTTCCTTTGTTCTCCGCCATCTTGGCAACAAATTATCCTCACGGCCGCTCCAAACAAAGTCCATTTATCTTTCAATCCACAAGCACGAATGACTCACTCTTCAGGATTCCTGCGGTGCATATTTCCAACGCTCGTCCCTTCAATTTCCAGGCACCTGCATATTTTTTCAAGCGTAATTCAGCGGATTAATGACGGATCAACCGGAGCTCAGCACAAAGCACGTCCTAGTCCATGGCTAGTTAGCCACGCCCCAAGCAATTGTTAATGTTTCCACAACCTCCTGCTTTGAAAAACCAAAGTCATTTCCTTCCAAATACCTCCTGCTTGGTACAGTCGTCTCTTCCAAACATAAATTCACAAATCAAATGCACCTGTTCTTTTCTCAAAAGGCTAAGCACTTGTTAGCACATTATACTTTGTCTTCAAAAGAAACACTTTAGTCAGGATGGTTTCAACAATCACTTTCTGAAATGCAACAGTTTATCAAGACAAAGTAATGGAGTCAACACTTCTTTTCCACCACAACCTTTTTACCACAACCACAGTACTTGAAATCATCATCTTCTTCCTGATATAATCACCTGCCAGGACTAACTACAAATGGTCACTTTCCTGGTATACTCTCCTACCAGAATAAAACTCCTAGTCTACAATGTGTACTCTGTGGTAATGCTTGTTCCAGACTCTGCACACTAGAACCATAAATGAGTAGATTTGGACTAATAACTGCTTCTCTTGATATTCTTTTGACTCTCCATCAAAAAGGGTTGCAACGCTTCCCAAATTGATATTTCACAATCACGTGATGTATGTCCAAACCTCTGCCGACAGACCTGAGCAGTTGTTTCAGGAAGCAGATAGCTTTGTTTGTTTATAGAACCGAGCACGGAAGGATATCGCTGGTTTGTTAGTTCACAGGTAGCCCCGCCCCTCTGAACCCAGACCTACTCTTTCAAGCACTGTGCGTGCACATTTGCACACACGCATTTGGAAGTGCCTTCGCAAGTGCCTGTTGGCTGCCATACCTACCGTGGACTCTGTTCCCTTGGACCACTTACATCAAACAGCGAAGATATCACTGGTTTGTTAGTTCACAGGAAGTCCCACCCTTCTGAACCCACACCTATTTCAAGTACTGTGTGGGTGCATTTGCGTATTCATATTTCGAAGTGCCTTTGCAAGTGTCTGTTGGCTGCCGTACCTGCTGTGGACTCTGTTCTCTTGGACCACTCACCTCAAACAACGAAGGTCATTTATGCAGCAAAACACAATTTGACAGCTCTTACTTCCCTCCGTGCTTCTTTAGTTCTCTGCGTTGTCAAGGGCGTATATTTATTTTTCTTTATTTTATTGAATTCACAGATATCGCTGGTTTGTTAGTTCACAGGAAGCCCCACCCCTCTGAACCCGGACCTACTATTTGAAGCTCTGTTCTGTCGTGTCCAACCATTGGTGCGACCTTCCAAAGACACCATCACTGTTATGATTCATAATACTGCCCAGGAAGATCCCACGTGTCCCACTGACAATAATATTGAACTTGATATTTATACTGAAATCCCTGAGGTGGAATATCTAGGTAACCTTATCGATATAACATTGACTCCTTGTCCCCTGACTATTGATCCACTCCCTCTTATTGATACTTGTACAACTTTAATACCAGTTGATGACACTCCATCTGCAAATTACATGAATTCTGTGGACTTGACAATGACATGTGTGCATGTTTAAAAAATAGACCCTTCCCGTGTATTGACAGATGTTGGCCCAAATGATGATCGCTTAGGTAGCATGTCCTCGAATTACATATTTATGGCCTTTGAATGCCTGTTGACCACCCGGGGCGAGAAATGTGAGAAAATGGAGAATAAACGTGACATTCAATCTATACTTCTACATAAGAGCATTAATCGTGCTCGGAAAAATGTAATAGATCAGGGCTCTAATACTGAAATATCTGGAAGTGTTCTTAGTGCAAAACTATTAGGTCACTGCCTATTGTTAGTGATACAATCAGAGATTTGTACCACTTCCATTGTAATTAATTCAGCTGTGGCTCTTCCGCTTACACACAAAGCCAAGGTTGTCTCTCAGGCTTTTATGTATGCTAAAAGAGCTAAAACACGCAAGAATGCTTGCACTGCACCTGCGAATAGCGTGCCTGTCATTACTACTCAACCTGCTGACTCCATGAGTGGAAATAACACTAAACCCTCTGATAGCGTGAACCTAATCTACCTATGCCTCAGCTGTGACCCCTGAAGTGGTAGTTCTACTTCAGCCATCTGTTAATGATAACCTTTTCCCCCATGCTTCTCTCGCAACATGTGCAAGTGTTAGTTCCTCCAATGTACATGACATACAGACCCCAGGTTTTACTACTCAATCTGGGCCACTTGGCTAAGCAAAAATAACTGATCTTTGGGTTACAATGTCCTCACAGCACCTGGTGGCTGAAACTACCCATACATCTACCTTGGATATATATATGAAAGCAATACAACTTCAGCCTGTGTCTATAGAGGGATATCTTCCCCCTCTCAATAGATCGGCCGTACTCAATATCTTTCATTCTGTTGCTGCATTATGTGTGATTTTGTCAGATGACATTAAAATAGTAGACCAGATTGAACATATTACAACTAGTATTTCAAACATATGGGTCAAATCTGACGCCACTTTAGATTACATCCTCAAATATGAAGCTGGGCTTTACAGACTCGGGTACATCTGACGCCACTTTAGATTACATCCTCAAATATGAAGCTGGGCTTTACAGACTCGGGTACATTTGCAACATTGTGTATATACTGCCAGCCAAACTGTGGCCAAGTAAATCTGAACTTTATATGCAGAATAATAGACCATGTAAATCTGATTCTACTACTCTAAATAATAAAATGGGCTCCTCTTGCACCACCACTACTGCTAGTCCTTCATTGAGTGCGGGTACCTTGGCTGCGCCTCCGTCTAGGTGTATGCCTACTACAACATCTGTGAGTGCGTCTATTACCCAGAAATCAACTCCTCCAAATATTTGTCCTGAAATCTCTGATTGTATCACTAACAATAGGCAGTTAGATACTAGTGAAGGCTATTGGCAATGGTTGTCGTCTGTCTTCAAACCTCATTTTTCATCAATGTCTCGATGACAGCAACATCCTATGCTCTTGGAACACCTGTAGGTTTTCTCACCTCTTTGGTGTAGACAGAATACGGTCTGCTATGGACCTTTTCTCAGTCACTATATTGCAGGAAATGTGGCTTATTGATAGTATCCATTTGGATGGATGGACTATCCTGCAGCAACTAGCCACGAAAGGTCCACTTGGCCGACTGAAGGGTGGCCTATTAATTTCAGTAAAACACCCATGGCTTATATCTGAGATGCCCCGGAGTACATCTATGGTTCAAGCTGTAACAATCTCTTATGCACAGATGACCATTATCATGATCAACATTTACGACCCTCCCAATCGTATTGCTACCAATAATAATGTACGATCAGTGGAACATATTCTGGAAGCTAATTCGCAAAATATTCTGATTTGGATAATGGGTGATTTCAATGCCGTCATTGATGTTAGTGATATCAATTTTAATGTGACCTCTGTATCTGCACCTGTCAGACAGACTGCAATCAAGCGTCAAGGTAGAACATGGGCCACTGTCTTGAAAGTTTTCAGGCCCTTCTAGATGACTGCTCTGCCCAGTAATAAGGACTTAAATGGAGATACATTTGTAAATAGTGGAGGAAATCACATTCATTGGAACCCCCATAATTTGGACAAAGGAAAGGTTGCAGCTAATTTCCTCTTACCTACCTTTATTGAGCAATATACTGGTCCTTCTACTGCCTCACTGATAACCAATATAGAATCATTTTCGTCATTCATTATCTGTGTAAAAGATCTAGTTAAGAAACAAAGACAATATAAAAGTCTGCCCGAGCGAAGTAATAAAGTGTTTAACAAATGATTAAATTATGACCCTAGGATCACAGCTGCCAAAAAACAACTGCGGGCCGACATTTTGGCCCGCATACATCCAGTTCTTGGGTACTGTGCCGAAGAAATTAACATCCATATCAAACTTGTAAAAAGTAAATATGGTCGATGGTTGAAAGATCATAAATCCAAATGTGAACGGGAAAGATGGTTACAGATAGCCTTTCTTGCCAGGTCTAGAGATACAACTGAAATCTGGAAAATATTGAGGGCAAAAATGAAAAGTGACCTACCTATAAATTGTGTCTCTGAGTCGACTTGGGTTGCTCACATTAAATCTACCATGGGGACGAATGCTCCTGAAGATATGGAGATAGACATACCTAATGCCATGTGGTACTGCAAAGCGTTGATTCTCAACATCATTGTTATTATAGAACATCCAAATAAATCTTGTGCAGTAGGTCCCGATGGGATATGTAATGGACTATTAAAAAAATCTCCCAAACTGTGGGCACATGCTTTGCATTTATTATTTCTGGATATTGGAACTGGCATACTACCAGCCACATGGCATGAGAGTCATTCTCCCAATCTATAAAAAATGTCCTGCAATTGTCCTACTAATTATCGCATGTTGGAAATGCTAGACATTCCAGCCAAAATGTTTGCAAAAGTAATTTCGGCTGAATTGAATGAATCGATAAATGATCATTATATTCCAAGTCCGAATCAGACTGGCTTCCGTACCAAATCCTCAACATCTCACAATATTCAATATTCAATACTCAACTCACAATATTCAGACTTTGGTGTCTTCTGTCGAATATGTGTTGCTGAGAAGAGAAACTGCTGCATACTGCGCATTCATAGATTTCAGATCATCCTTTGATACTGTAATACGAAACAGATTATGGCGGAAACTGGTGGCTTGGAATATACCGCCTGTGTTATTAAAAATGGTCATGCTGCCGCATAATGATACGCGTGTTAGGGTGCGCCTTGATGGAGTTGGAAAACTGTCCATAGTCATACCTACCAGTAGAGGTGTAAAGCAGGGCTGTATTGTTGCAGCCACGCTATTCAACCTATACTTCTCAACATAAACCATTGTCCAGTAAAATTAGATACACAATTTATAAATTGGCTTGCTTACGCTGATGATCTCTTATAGCTTGACCACACACCCCTAAAGGGTTACAATCTATGATTGATGCTCTTGGCGATTTTGCACTCCAAATGGCTTAAAAGTAAACATAGCAAAAAGTAGGATCATGCAATTCTCTGGTAAGCATAAACCGAAAGTTAGTTCCAAATGGGTGTTGGATGGCGCCAAATTTGAATGTGTAAAAACCTATAAATATATTGGTTTACATATACATGATTCTTTAAGGTGGACCTCACATTGGTGTGAAATTAAAGCAAAATGCATTTTAATGGCTAAACACCCTAAGTGCATTTATCAGAAAGAACGGCGGCAACTCTGTCCACACCATCCTGCTTTTGTATACTTCTAGAATTCTTCCCGTTCTGACATATGGCATAGAAATATGGGGGCAAGTATATGGAACTGAACTCATGAAATTCGAGAGGAAAATATTGCGCAAGCTATTTGGAATGCTGCAAGCATTCTCTATTGAATTCCTTTACTTAAAATTCGAACTCATCAGGATATTATCTGTATTTGTGTCGAGAACATTTATGTGTTTGGTAAACTTACGTGCACTTAACAATGGAACCATAACTGTAAATTACATTCAGGGCTTTTTAAGTGTTGACAAATGTAACACATTGGAGACCTTGGGAAAGATACTAACACTATATAACAAATGGCAGGTTGGGCTGGACCTGCTTCCCGTATCCTGTCCTAGTCATGTGACAAAACGCTGGTTACAACAGAAGCTAATCAACTATAGCTATGATTATCATACTGTACAGCTATCTACAAAGACTAACAGTGGACCATTTATATGTTACAGAAGCGATCGGTATTGGTGGCCCTTGTACATAACTGGATTCCCTAGCAGCAGCATTATTAGACATTAGTCCCCGGCACCGGGCATTCACAGGAAACACTGAACGTGGAATGGTTTGTTTCCGAGCCATACCACAGTGTACTCTCGTGGATGCACGAATGTGCCTGCGTTTGTTTCCGGCGGGGGGCGTGGCAGCACCTCAGCCAATGAGGAAGCTCGAAACGGGGCAATCCCCGCTCTGAGCCTCGTGCCCCGCCGGGGATTCAGGTATGTATTTTGTTTCTTCCACCCTCATCCTCTGCAAACTATCTCCTCCCTGCCCTCCCAACCCCACGTTCCTTCCCTTTATACCTTTTTCTGGAGCAACATGCTGGGAACACTTCTGTACCCAGTGTGTCCACTGCAGATGGCCATGGAAAGGGAAAATGGACTCCGTTTTCCCTTTCCCGGCGGGCATTTTTTTAAAAAAAATGTGTTTTCTGTTCTGCAACGCCGCAGCGTTTCAGGACAGGAAAAATGCTATTAGCACCCCGGTCTAATGGGCCGGGGTACTAATGGCAATAAGCCCCTCGATGGCGGGCCAATACCACCCGCGGTAATGCCCCCGGGCCTTCGTTAAGCTCTCGCTACAATCAGGCCTGTAACTATGGGCCCCAGGGGAATTACCTTGGTCGGTATTGGCCCGCCATCTTGGGGCTTATTGCCACAGTATCTCTTTTTAAAATGTAATGTATGTGATTTCTTAGAAATAAAGGGCGGAAACATTGTTATCGCCCGTCCTGAACGTATGTGTAGACTATGTGGTGAGAACACTTTGGAATCATTGGAACATATTATCACACACTGCTGAAGTCTTGCACCCCTAACAATAAAATGTATGAAATCGTACAACAATCAAGTGAACTGTACTGATACATCTTTGATATGGTCCAAATTCATGGAGGGCAATGACATTCATTTTATATATTTTATTGTAACATTTTATTGAAAATGTAAAGAGATTTTAGCGTTGTGTTGTGTTTATGTGCTTACTGTTTGTATATACAGAGCTGCTTGGCTATGAGTATATTAAATAAAATTGAAAAATAATTGTTATCTTGCTTGTCTTTTGGGTTTTGGCAGTGCAGGTTACAGTTCTCTCCCCCTTTGTCTCTCATACAAGGAGGGCTTTGCTCCTGCGACCTTTGTTTTCTGGCAGTACAACCTCTTAGCTGCTGGAAATGCGGATTACAATTGTCTCCCACTTGATATCTCTTTCCGGGAGAGTTGTACTCAATTTGCCTTGGCATCCCTCTTCTGCTGACTTGATAATGTGGGTTACAATAATCTCCTAATTAGTTTCCCTGTTTAGGAGACTTGCACCTAGTTTGCCTGATTATCAATCTTCTCTGGCTTTGGTAATGAGGGTTACAATGTTCCCTTATTTAGAATCCCTCATTAGTAGAGTTTGCGCCCAGTTTGCCTGATTATCAATCTCCTCAGCTTTTTGCAATGCAGATTACAATGATCCCTTATTTGGAATCCCACATTAGGAGAGTTATGCTGAGTTTGCCTTAATTCAAGTGTTCGATATTCAAAATAGTTATCACCTAGCACGCTTCTTCAGAGCACCCCAGGGTCACTGGCATCAGGCCAACTCACTGGTATGCCTTGGTGTCTCCTTCTGACTCAACAGTGTTGCTGCTGCTCTCTTTGGGACCTCTTCTGCTTCCGACAGCTCCTCTCGGTCTGCCGTCATACGCGCCAACCTTCAATGGAGCTCTCGCAGCTCTGCACACTCTCCAGTGTGAATGTAATTCCGGAGAAGTGTCTGGAGCTTCTCTCTCACACAGCGTGACTTGCTTCAACACCGGTTCACGCTGCGCGTCCTCTGCATGGCAACCTTGCCCCGACCTCTGCTACATCTCTTACACAGTGTCCTGCTGCCGCCACAACGCCATTAGCTTCTGCCTCTCCCTGTTGCTGCTGATCTCACACCTCAAAGGCATTTAAGGTCCTGCTCAGGTGTTTTACATTAAAATAACTAGACCGGTCATAACACTTCCTTAACTCTAAGCTCTTCTTCCTCGTCTCAGTACTAAGGGGACTTGAAGTCCATAATGTTCTTGTTTGTTTTCATTCTTAGTTAACCCATTCTGATTGGGTAACAGAGTGTTCAGACTTGGGGGTGGTTATTAAAGGAGTTGGTGTTTATACTTTGGGTTTAGGACATTGATATAAGGCATAATCATAACATCTAGAAGATGTGATATTAATTTCCTGATCCCCCAGTGCACCATTTTCATACTTGTTAAAAGGGTCTTCATATTTGGTACTTTCGGTAATTCTGTGAGAGGGAGTCGTAGAGTGACAACATACCATTAAATATACGCATTAGGGAAATCTCATACTCAGAAGAGGACGAATACTGCATCTCTCCTAATGGAGTCACCACTTCCCCTTGACAGCCGTCTCCTTCCATGTGATCTTCCCTCATGCTACCGCCCTAAAGGATTAGGATCAGGTAGTGGCTGCCTTCCCTTGGCCACATGGGAGGAGACTTTAGTCTGGGGTTTAGTGATGACTGCAGGATTAATCACACAACCAATACCTCATATTGATGGTTGTTAGACAGAGACAGATGAGAAGGGATGCTTAATCATTATATGTCAAAGATGAGGACAATCATGCGGGGGACAGGGATAAAGGGTGATAAAAAATTGAAATTTCCTGAAGTTAGCAGTTTGCTAGAAACCATTCTCAGCATTAAATCATATGAGGGTGGTTGTGTTTGACACAGGCCATAATATGGCAATATTAAATCTAAAGGTAAAAAAGCAAGGTCTACTGAGAGAAATTAGACCTCCAAGAAAGAACAGGAAGCATGCCAATGAGATAGGCAAGACAGGATAAGGGCCTATCCCTAGTTCCTTCAAAACACCAGCATCTGTTATCAGCCAGAGATAAAAGTAAAAAATGCTTTAATCTTTAGTGTGTGTGTCTGGATGGTAATAAGAAAAACAGATGACACCCTTATAAAATAACTCACCAAAGATGAAACAACCCTGAAAGGCCTAATGAGTCTGGACATGAAAAACCCATGACAGTACTGGGAGTCAGAATATAAATTTAGGAATAAACTGCAAATCAAATGCTTTGTGAAGCCTCCAAAGTAAAGAGATAAAGGACATCTAATCTGTCACAGACTTAGGAAGATATTTGGAATAGGCAAGCATAGTAGTATTGATACAATAAACGCAGAGCACAATTAATAACAAATACAATAAGTTTTCACATGTAAATGATAACATGGCACTGAGTGTAGTCCAGTGGTAAGGAAGGGGAAATGCAAATGTACAGAGTTTATGAGGGCAAAACATGTCCGCATACAATGTCCTAGAACCATCATGGGATGCTTGCAAAGAATATCTAGAAAACAAGTCTTAAGACTTTTGCCAAACGGTTACTAGGAGTTTGTTGCTTGTAGATGCAATGTTGGATCTCCGCCAAAAGAGTTGGTTTCCCAATCTGTGGGAGTGGAAGGGAGGAGGGAGGAGAGGCTGTGATAGGAAGGCGGTACCCCATGGATGCTACGGAGAGGATCCAGGGCTCCGCAAAATTCTGGCACCAGAAATGTAAATGGAGAGCAAGCCTACCCTCCACTGGAGACACGTGGACCCGAAGGGGCGTCATGCCTTCTTTCCCTCGCAGGCTGTCGCTGAGGAGGGGGACTGGAAAAAACCCTTACTCCCTCCACCCCTTTTGTTGCTGGGGCCTGTTCTGAGACGGCGAGCGGAGCGGCTGCCTGGATCTGCATTCCTGGAAGCCACGGAACCATCCGTACATACGACCCCTTTCTGAGCGCTGCGGAGATTGAGGTTACGATCTGGGCGTGGTCTTTGTAAGGATGGATAAAGACTTAGCAGTTTGTGAGCTGTTTTTCTTCTTGTCCAGCCAGGCTGTCCTTCTCATGTCTGTGGTAATACAGATGGCACAGCCTGAGGTGTCAATATGGGCCACTGTGGATTCCATGAGGTCATGCGCCACTAGCTTGGCCTCAGCTAGCCCCGCCTTAAAGCGCGATTGGCTCTGGGTGGGGAGTTCCGGGAGGAAGTCTGCAATTTACCGCCATAAGCTTTGGTTGGCGGCTGCCAGGATGGCGTCGGCGCTGGCCTGACGCAGATGTAAAGAGGCGTTGGAATAGAGTTTCTTGCCATACACCTCCAAGATCTTCTCCTCCTTGCCTAGCAGTGCCGCAGAGGAGGAGACTGAGGACGACTGAGACTTGGAGTATATTGATGCTGCAGCGATCACTGAGGAGTGTGGCTGAGGATGGGCGGAAATCAAGAGTGTATCCCCCTACATTTGCCTGTACTTGGCATCTAGGCACCGATTGACCGGCTGGGCTGAGTGGGGTTTGAGCCAGCCCTTCATGGCCAGGGAGACTATATCGGTCTTCATAGGAATACCCGATTTGGCAGAGGGGTGTTGTGCGAGGACTTCAGCCAGAAACCCCTCTGCTGGCTGCTCGACCTCGGGTTGGGGTAGGCCCAGGTACACCACCAGACAAGCAAGACGTTCGTAGAAGGCCCTGGCTGAGGATGGCGTGTCCGGATCCACCTCCTCATCTGTATCCTGTGGTTCTGGAGGATCCTGTGGAGGAGGAGGAGGAGGAGGAGTAGTTGGCGCCGGAGGCTGGGGTACAGGGACTGCGGCCGGAGGCTGAGGAGGCGCCGGAGGTTGAGGAGTCGGCTGTGGAGCAGGAGGAGGTGGCTGCACCAGGGCCTGCGGCACTGATGGAGGCGTCTGTGGTGCCGCAAGCATGGCAGGAATGACTTCCCTGATGACGTCTTTGAGGCTAACACCCATCCGAGTTGACTTCATGAGGCCGAGGAACCTCTCAAAGAAAACCTCCTCACTGACTGAAGTGGTGGCAGGGGGTTGCTGATGGGGTAGCGAAGGCTGGTGGGGCTGCTGCATACCCTGTCCAACGGACACAAAGGAAAGCTGTCTTGCGCATAAGAGGGGTAGGCTGTAGACCACATACTTGGTTGAAGTCAGTCCCACCTTGACACTCGTTCTTCACTCAATTCCTGGAATGGCGTTGGATGGGTGCTTCTTTCTGGCGCTGCAGCCATTTTGTCAGGCTGCCTGCCACGTGCCTGCGACGGGTTGCTCGGCCTGGCCTCCTCCAAAACTCTTGCGTGTGGATCACAGGGTCTACCCTGCTCCTCGTGCCTAGGCCCAGTAGGTGTGAGACCCTCGGCCCGGGGGTCAGTAGAGCTGCGTTTAGGCACCCACTCTGACGTATTGCCGGTATTAGGGCGTAGCCTCTCGGCCATGGTACCGGTACAAGGACGGAGCCTCTCGGGTGAAGACCCAGTAAAAGAACCTTCCGGTCCCTCAACACTGTCACCGGGAGGATCCCTCGGCCCGGAGGCCGGTAGCTCCCACAGCCTCGGTGCAAGCGCTGGTAGAAGGACCTGACCGGTCCCTCTTGCGTGGGAGAGTCTCTAGGAAGGAGTCTCCCTTGCGGAGTGCGATGGAGAATATCGGCCCTACCTTGGGCCTGGCTCGATGTTTCACGAAGTTCTTGAAGTCCTCTGGAGGTGACTTCTGGAAGAGCTCCCTCCACCTGGCTAGTCTGTTCTTCAGCGCTTTCGAGGACAGCGAGCCACACGGTGAACAAGCTTGCCAACCGTGGTCTGGGCCAAGGCAATGTAGGCAGAGGGCGTGGGGGTCAAAGACAAAAAAGAAGACAAGGAGAAGAAGTATCCGCGCGTGGAATTACATGGCCGAAGACAAACCCAGAAGCGCTGGTGGATTCGGCCTGTTCCCGTCGATACGGAAAAGGGGACTGAGGTGTGGCGCCGGAGGGCGGAGTCTGGGCAGTGCATGCTCCCTGGGCCGTGCACTGCGTGCCTCTAAATTTAAAGGGGAAGAAGGTTTTTTCTGGTGAAAAAGGTTCCGTCTACCGTAACCAATCAGAGAACGGAGTGCTAACCTCACACCTTTATCTGGAATTGTGTCAATACAGGGCATGGAACCTTCCAAATAGATCATTTGTGCATACCCCAAGACTGATGCTTTGGACAAGGTGTTATTCAAACTTTCGTCTCCCTTGATAATTGCCACTTTGACTTTCAGATATTATTTTGTCTTCACAGGCAATTCTTTTGGAATCAAGGAAATAACGTTCTTTTGAGAGCTTTTAATAACTGATGTCCTTTAGACACACTATTTTGAGGGTAAACTAGTAGTACTGCCTCTACGTCCTAACTTAGAGAGTACCTTTTCTCTTGCCATGGCTTTAACCGAAACAGTGCTGCCTTACACGAGATCTTTTCCTGGATCCATCGGATTCCTGATTCTTCCTCTGTGCCATTAGTCCCAAACGTTTACACAAAGGGTTTTGAAAAAACACATTTTCAACTGAGTATAAAGGACCACTGACATTTTTACTGCATTTAAGCCCTAACCCGCAACCATGGCCTGATAAATTTTTATTACAGAACTGATATGATAGGTTATTTATAACACGCTTAATACCCACAGGTTTTTAAGCACGGACCCGGGTATCGAACCTGTGTTGCTCCTTGTCGTCTTGCTTACCAGGCAAGCACATTGCACCTGAGCTATCCTCCTGAGACTGCTGCTCATTTTCCTGTGAAATGTTAATATACCCCACGTCCCGCGATTTGCCTCATTTTCTGTTGCTCCTGATTACCATGAGATGTCCATTCGAGATTTGAGAAAAAGAGAACCCCTCAAATAGTCACGTATTGTGCCCTGTTCCATTAGCTTGTTTAATATAATAAATGAGTCATTATCATGAGTGATTGCTGACGTATCACCATCACATTGGCCTTAATTACATTTACCATGAGGATATGGTCATTACAGAACTGGGCAAAATGTTGCAATAGCCATTCCATGGCATTCTCGGTTTTTGCAATGGCCAAAGTGTTGTCCGCAAATAAAACAGGGGTGTCTTCCTGCCCTTGATGTTTGGTATCTCTGGGGTTGTGCCTTGCAACACCAGATCAAGTCTGTTAATATAGAGGATGGATAAAAGGAGAGCCAAACACACATCCTCAGCTTAATCCCTTTGTGGTTCATACAGTGCGCTAGCCATTGTTGTCAAATCAAACCTGTCTGCATTTCTCAGTACACAATGATACATTTGAGTAGCCCTTTGGGAACACCTAAAGGCATCCAGCAACTGTCACAACGTCCAGAGATCTGCAAAGGCCATGAAGAGCCTCTCTTACTTGATGGGTGGAAATAATTGTGTTTTATATGGCCCAATCCTGGAGTCTCCCATAAAGAAACTTCCCAAATATTTTGGCATGGGAGTTCAGTAGTTAAACAGGCTGATAATAACAATAACAACAATAAAGAGCAAAATAAATTCTGCAGATTTCCAAGAAACAGGGGTTGCTAAATTGCTTTTAATGTGGTTACATTCCGAAAGTATTGTGAAACCCCAGATAAATGGTTCATGTTTCGCACAATCTGGTGTGACACAGTCTGAACCCAGAGCCTTATCCAGAGCTTCAATTTTTGAGGCATTGAAGACCTCTTGAACTGTGGAATACTGTAACGTGACACTGGGTTGCAGAGGCGTTTTTAGGAGGGTGCTGAGGGGGTTATAGCCCCAGGTCTTTTGGTTGTAGCCCTGGGTAGAATCTATGGAGTTATAACCAAAAGGCTAGCTAGCCCCGAGTCCCGACAGTCCCGCCATTAGTGTAACCCCAGATCTTTTACAAGCCTAGCAACTGGTGGGTTGTTTTACATTTGCATCACATTATTTGTCATCTAATAATAATAATTATAATAATAATTACTTTTATTATTACTGGATGACAAATAATGTACTGAAGTTGTCACACACAGCACTAGAAACCTTCTTAAGCAGCTTCACTAGAGGTGTGGCATCGCATTGCTAGCAATATCACTCTTGCACATCCAAAATACTGTTTAGCAAGGTTCCCAGCAATCCATCATGCTTCCCTGTAAATGTCAAAATGCACATGCCAAGGAGTACAATGCAGATTCGCCTATACACTATTGACTGTGCATATAAGACAGGCTGCCGTCCTCTTCCCAGTCTATTTAATAATAAGTACATCTTGAATAATTGACCATTCCCGAATAATCATGAAATTTGATTATGGGTGGATTTTATTGGAATCGGTTGGATAAGGGAATAGTTTCTTACCTGTAACTCCATTTCTCCAGCATTGGTATCTTTCATGGATTCACATGCTTAGAATATTCCCCGTCGTCAGGCTGGGAATCCCCGATACATTATATAGACCCTTTCCCGTAGGAAGACTTTTTCGACGCTTATGCATCCTAACCACCTCGTTTTGTATCATGCGTGCCCGCGCCGTCAGGACGTCATGATATAAATACAGGCTCCGCCCCCGCGCTCCCTCAGATTTCGGCCCCCAAAGTAGTGGGGGAACCGGTTTGCATGTTCAGGGGAGGCAGGAGGGCGCATGTGAATCCATGAAAGATACCAATGCTGGAGAAATGGAGTTACAGGTAAGAAACTATTCCCTTCTCCAGCATTGGATCTTTCATGGATTCACATGCTTAGAATAGATTACATACCAGTACCACCCCCAAAGAGGAGGCGTGCATGCAAACCCATATACTTCGTTCACAAAACTTGTTCCCTATGATCATGTATACATCAGTAATCGTTAACATAGGAAAACGAACCACATACAGTCATAAATTCCATAGGATGCAACCCCTCAGCCGGGGCTTACCTTATTGGAATAGGTGTCGAAGCACCGCCTGTCCCATCCGGGTATCTTCGGCATGCTGCTGCGACAGGCAGTAATGGCGGGTAAAGGTGTGTGTAGCCGCCCAGGTAGCCGCCATGCAAATGTCCCCCAGAGGGACTCCGGCCCACAGTGCCGTCGACGATGCCGCTGCTCTAGTTGAGTGAGCTCTTGGCCGTCGTAGAAGAGGCTTCCCTGCCCTGGAATGGCAGTACGAAATGGTAGATGACACCCATCTTGACAGTCCTTGCTTCGAAATGGCTTTTCCTTTAGCACCTAAACCATAGGCCACGAACAGCTGTCTCGTTTCTCTGAACGGTTGCGTACGATGGAGATAAAACTTAAGAGCCCTTTTTACATCCAATGTGTGTAGCATGCGCTCCGCTCCCGAGCATGGCTCCGGGAAAAACGTAGGCAACAAAATAGAGGAGTGTTTATGGAACACCGACGGAGCTTTTGGTATAAACTGCGGGTTAGTGGCAAGGACTACCTTGTTCTTGAAAAATCGTAAGTATGGTGGGTCCACCATTAGAGCCTGAACTTCTGAAACACGTCGTGCTGAAGTGATGGCCACCAGGAAGGCCAATTTCCACGACAGAAACTTTAGAGACGATGATGACATTGGCTCAAAAGGAGGCTTCATAAGAGACGTTAAGACCAGATTGAGACTCCACTCCGGCGGAAATTTCTTCTCTGGAGGAAAACTCCGAAAAAGGCCTTTAAGGAAGTGCTTAATCAGGCGGTCGCTGAACAAAGGTGCCGAGTGGCGTCGACGAGTAAACCTGGAAATGGCTGCAAGGTGTACTTTTATTGAAGATACCGACAGGCCCTTTTGAGCTAAGAGCAGCAAGTATGGAAGGAGCTGTTCCGGCTTAATTGATTGCGGGGCCAAACCTGGTTGATCTTCACACCATTGACAGAAACTTTTCCATTTGTACGCGTATGAGGCGTTTGTGGAAGGTGCTCTTGCCGCTTGTAGGATACGCCGACAGTCCTCCGGAATCGTTAGCCGACCAAATTCGGCGAAGTCAGGAGCCAGGCCGTCAACTGGAGGCTGTCCGGGTCGTGATGCCAAACAACACCGTCCTGTCGAGACAGAAGGTCGGGGGTCTTCTTGAATCTCATCGGTTCCGCTGCCGCTAAGTGTAGCAGGTCTGAAAACCACACCTGTCTGGCCCAGTATGGGGCCACCAGAATTACACGACAAGGGTACCTGAGGATCCATTGCAACGTCCTCCGGACCAGGGGAAATGGAGGGAATGCGTACATGAATTTGTTCGTCCATGGAAAGGAGAACGCATCCCCCAGAGAGCCCTGCTGAGGCCATCTGCTTGCGTACTGATGGCATTTTTTGTTGTTCTTCGTTGCAAACAGGTCTATGGACGGGTGTCCCCATTTCTTGAATACTTGTTGTAGTTGTTGGTCGTTCAGTACCCATTCGTGAACTTCGTTCATTTCTCTGCTGAGAGCATCGGCTTCCACGTTTCTCACGCCTGGTAGGTGGAACGCTAAGATTTGCATGTTGTGTTGTAGGGCCCAATGCCAGATTTTCTGTGCCTCCGTCGATAGGGACCTGGAACGTGTCCCTCCTTGTTTTCTCAAGTAGAACATTGTGGTGGTGTTGTCCGTCATGACACGCACCACCGAGTCCCTCAGTTGAGGAAGAAAAGATTTTAGAGCCCATCGCACTGCTCTCAGTTCTAGCAGGTTGATATGCAGGGAGGACTCCTGCAAGGACCACTGGCCTTGTACCTGTAACGTATCCAGATGAGCTCCCCATCCGCTCAGCGATGCATCCGTCACCACCGTCTTTTGGAACTCTGGTTCCAGTAGAGGCATCCCTTTCGTTAGATGAGTAGACACTCTCCACCAGCCGAGTGCTTGAACTAGTTGTTCGTCGACGACCAGTCTGTCGGACCAGCGACCTCGGCTCTGCGCCCAACGGTCCGCTAGAAATTCCTGGCAAGGTCTCATGAACAGACGGCAGTTGTTTATCAGCGGAATGCAGGACGACATGGTCCCTAGCAGGGACATGTACTTGCGCACCGAGACCTTGGTACCGACTCTCCATTCCGACGCCTTGTTTTGAAGTTTCTGAATTCTTTCGCTGGATGGTCTCACCAGGCTTGTGTGTGTATGAAACTCCGCTCCTAGGAAGACCAAGGTCCTCGAAGGCTCTACGGAGGACTTGTTGAAGTTTATTGCGAAGCCCAGTTCCCGTAAGAGGGACATTGTGGCTCGTAGACTGTCTCGTGTTTTTTCCTTGGATGAACCTCTGACCAGCCAGTCGTCTAGATATGGATAGACATGATGACCATCCTTTCTTAAATGGGCCGCTATAGGGGCCAAGCACTTGGTGAACGTCCTGGGGGAGGACTTGAGCCCGAACGGGAGGACCTTGAACTGAAAATGCTTTTTCCCGACGACGAATCTTAAATATCTCCTGTGTCGTGGGCGTATTGGAATGTGAAAATAAGCATCTTGAAGGTCTAGTGATGATAGATAATCCATGGGTTGCACCGACCTGATAACCTCTTGGAGCTTTAGCATTTTGAATTTTAGGCTCTTTAGCCACTTGTTGAGTACTCTCAGGTCGAGAATAGGCCTCCATTTGCCGTTTGGCTTTTTTACAACAAAGAACCTGGAATAAACTCCTCGTCCTTCATGTGCTACAGGAACTCTCTCTACCGCCCCTTTTTGCAACATAAGCGCCGCCTCTTGTCGTAGGATTCGGAGGTGGGGCTGTGTCGAGAATAAAGGAGGAAGACGCGGAGGCTTGTCTTTGAATTGCAGCGCATGACCCATGCGAATCGTGTCTAGGACCCATCGATCTGTGGTGATGCATTTCCATCGGTCGAAGTGATGAGAAACTCGACCCCCCAGGACGTTCCGAAGGCCGTCATTGGTTACTGGTTTGCTTGGTCTTCGTTGACAACGGACCTGAGCCTCGCCGTCTGGAGGCTTGATAATCCCTGCTTCTACGTGCCGACTGGGACGCTCGTCTGAACCCTTGTGAAGAGTAAGAGGGCCTGTTGAATCCACGGTCCCTCGAGGCTCCAAAGCGGGAGTTTCCAGAAGCACCCCTGAAGGGGCGAAAAGAACGAAAATTTCTACCCGTTTGAAGGGCGCCGAGGGACCTAGCAGTATCCGTGTCTTCTTTCATCCCTTTCAGCGCTTCATCAACCTTTTCGCCAAACAGGTGTTCCCCTTCGCATGGCATGTCAAGGACTTTGTACTGGACTTCAGGACGGAAAGTAGTACATTTGAGCCACGCTTGTCGACGAAGCACTACTCCATGGTTGATTTGTTTGAACCCAGATTCTGCTAGGTCAACTGCGATATTGATAGCGTGGTTCGAGGCCTCTTCGCCATCCCTCACCAGTAACATAGCTGCTTTCCGGTGTTCGTCTGGCAGGTGTTCTAGGATAGGGGCTAGTTTGTGCCACATTTCCCTATCATATCGTGACACGATCGCTAAGGAATTGGCTGCTCTTACTGTCGTCGCTCCGACCGAGAGGACCTTCTTTCCAAAGGCGTCCTGTCTCCTAGCCTCGCTTTCAGGTGGCGTTGAACATTTTTGCTGGACCCTGGCCTTCCTAGCCGCTGCCGCCGACACCACCGAGTCAGACAGAGGCTGTGCTGTTAGACATTTTGGAGTGGACTCCGGAGCTTTAAACTTTTTCTCGATCCGTCCCTTTATGGCTGGCTCCGAGAACGGATGGCGCATCGTTTTGAGACCTTCTTGCCACACGTGGTCCAGGATTGGGATGGCAAATACCGATTTTCTCCTTTGACCCATATGGTCAAAAAGGAAACAGTCTTTCTTCTGCTCCTCAGGAATCAAGCCGAATTCGGAACAAGCTTTCCCCATCATTGCATGGAAGGCTCCCACATCATCCGGGGGAGATGGCTGTGACTGGCTCCTCGTAGACTCTACCTCTACATCCGAATTCCATGTCGGGTCCCTCGAAGGTGACAAGGAGATGTCTGACCCCGAGTCACCCAGTATAGAATCGGACTCCGACAACTCACCCTCCTCCTGTGCTCGAGGACGATCTTTTACTGCCTGGGGAGCCGATGGGTGTTTCGTCGTCGAACGAGCCGTACAAGTTTGCTCGTCGACGGACGATACATACAAAAGTGACGATGACGTCCCGGGTTGAGGGAACTGCGTATCCAGCCGCTGCAGGAGCTTCTGAAGAGTATTAAGCACATCCAGAGACAAAACCGTCTGGGGGGTCAATAACGTGGACGATATCGGTACCATACCCCCGCTCGCACTCGTCGCCGTCGTCGTCGACGTGGAAGGCCGTAAGCCTAAATCCGATGGCTGCAGAACCAGATCACCTTCTCCTTCCACCGAGCCCGCCGTGTCCGGCTGCAGTAAGACCTCCGGGGGGATCGGGTCATACACCTCAGGCAGCCAAGCCATGGACTGAGTCTCCGTCGACGGGGGAATCCCCACCGCTGCTGCTTGAACGGTAATAGGCATCGTCAATGACACCGAGGTCGACGAGCAAGTCGTCGCCGTCGTCGAGCCCTTAGACTTTGTCGTCGATTTGGATGCCGACTTCCCGGCTGAGGCTTCCCGACTCATGGAAGACCTGGGACGGTCCCCTGAGGAGGATTTTGACAGCGCTAGCCTCTCCGTCTTAGATGATGAGGAGGAGGAGGACTTTTTATGTGATGAGGAAGATCCATCCTGTTTCCTCTTATGCTTGTCCTCAGAGCGCATTTCGGCTGGCCGTACCTTCTTCGATGGAGGTTCCGACTTACTCCTGGAGGTCGTGGAGCCAACTTCCGAAGCCGGGTAGGCCCCTGCTCCGTCATTAAGCCAGTCGACCAGCCTTCTTTTTCGGTCCTTAAGGGTTTTTTGGGAGAAACCCTGACAAATTTCACATGTATCCGCCGAGTGGTGCGGGTGGAGACAGTAGATACAGTCCATGTGGCCATCTCCTTCATAAACCTTCTTGAGGCCACATGTTGCACACGGGCGAAATAACGCTTTTCCGGACATAATTCTAGAATTTAAACTTCGCCGAAGCAAAACAGACAAAACAACCTAGTTTTCACTAGTAGTAAAACACGAGGATCCCACTACTTTGAAAGACGGTTGAAATCTGAGGGAGCGCGGGGGCGGAGCCTGTATTTATATCATGACGTCCTGACGGCGCGGGCACGCATGATACAAAACGAGGTGGTTAGGACGCATAAGCGTCGAAAAATTCTTCCTACGGGAAAGGGTCTATATAATGTACCGGGGATTCCCAGCCTGACGACGGGGAATATTGTAAGCATGTGAATCCATGAAAGATCCAATGCTGGAGAAACATAATTATGAAAACTCTAAATACATAGTTTTGCAATCGAGTTGTGAAACACAGTAATCAACGTGCTATCAAAATGATTTTTTTCCCATTAGAGATGAATCTCACCATCTCTGAACTGCACTAAATCTGGGCCTGTTGCCAATGCTCACACGGGGAAGGACTCCACAACTAGGATGGCTAGGATATGGGAGGAGCCAGAAGAGGTGGCTTTTCAAAGACAAATGCAAGATGAAGTGGACCAATTAGAACCATTTTTGGCACCAGAGGATAGCTGATTGACACCAAAATTCCTCTAAGATTGTATGCAATGAATCTGGCAAAGAGCTACAGGTCATTATAACTAGACCTGAAAATGGAACTTGCAACAAGTAATAATATCGGCATATATATGGTCATCGGGAACGGCCATAGGTGATATTATTAGTGGGGACACTTTTTTGAGGTAAATGGGAGCGGGGGTGTCCTCCTCTCCCTTTAAAATAATATGGGGGTTGCAGGGGTGTCCCCTGCAGGTTCAATGGATTAATATTGGCGCAAAAATACGGCACCATTCTTGTATGGCAATATTTTAGCGGGGATATTAACACATGGAACCTTCCTGGAGACACCGTTTTTTTTACTGAAAGGAATGATTGATAGGAACATAAAAGGTATGGAGTCATGGCTCATTAGGAGCGCTATGCAGAGGTGGTGCCATGACTTTCCTTTTATCAAGAGTTTTGAGAGCAGTCATTGTCATCCCACGTTGAGAGTAGAAGCAGTTGGGCAATCCAGTGCTTCACATTTCTGAATAGTTTTCTGGAACTCTGAATATTTATTCAACCAATTAGAAATAATAAAACATAGCTCACTCATTTTCTTTGTTGTCTACCTTCCTATAATGTTTTAATGTCTTCCCTTTCAGATTTCAACATAAGCAATCGTAGGGCATACAATACCTGTATGGCAGTAAACAGCAAAGCAGGATGATTGCAGAGTTTTTTCAAAGCTAATATACACACTAGGTGAGGGCTATTTTCCAGGACTCCCTGCAGGCAGCTTCTGATGACCCGAGAGTTGAGCAGTTTTCGATAAAGTTGCAGCTGTAGTGTTGACGGTCGGCAGAAGACTATGCTTTCGGTCTTAGGAGGTAGAAATGTATTATTGACCTCTTGGGTTCGTCTGAGAATAAATAATCCTGTAAGGCGTGCAAGCTCGGCAGCCCTGTCTTCTCCCAGCTGTTTTTCTTCCTGGAGAAGAAAATAGATTAGCTTTCAAGACATTCCCAATTTTGGATTCATTAGATTGAATAATTCTACAACCATCAACAACACAGATTTCACATATTCCTAATGAATACCACAAACAAAAACCTCTTCCCTCTTATCTAAGAGCCATGTGCTGCGAGGCCAACAAATATGGCACAATGGTGCAATATAAAACCATGTTGCATGCAGAGATGCTCTGCCTTGAAGAACACAAGATAGATGATCAGTACCCCGTTTGTAGTGCATAGCTCATGGTTCATAGTGGTATAGGAATAAAACACTTCTACTGTCTCTATAGACCATGAGTCAACAGCATTGGTCTCCTAAATGGGTATAAGTGCTTCAGTAGTCACAAGGGTAGCTTGCAGGTGTAGTTGGAAGATAAGACCCCCTGAGAGCCGGTCTTTTATGCCTTTAAAGATTAACCACAAGTGAGTATGAGATTTCCACAAAAGAATTGTGGTGCACGCTATAACTATTTTTCTACTAAGTCCCGAAAAGGGTGGTGGTTTGGGAAGGTGTTATCAAAATACATTCTTTTTAATGTGGAAAAAACGGTGCAATTGCACTACATGTAAAATTAAGAGCGATGTCAATTCAATCCAACTTAAAAACCCTTAGAGTTGTGTGCGTAATGGTAGAGATAGCATGTCTGTGCATTTGGCATGCCGCACTTTTAAAATCATAATCCAATAAAAATGTAACCCACATATTACCACAAGCAAAGTTTAAAAGTCAGACTATGAATCAATCATGAAGTTTCAAAGCCTGACATAGTTAATGATAATTTGCAGTCTGTGGAGGCAGCGTGTATTTAAAGCAAATTCGAAAAGGAGAGCAAGTTTAAATGAGTCATTTCTAGTCCCATCAAAATAGTGTAAATGTAAAACCTAAGAAACCCCTCATTCTGAAATTGTACAGTGAGATCCATATGAGATTTGAAAGAGCAGGTGTGTGCATATGTGTTTAATACATAATAATCTACAAAACATTTTCTTAGGATCGGTGGGTGAGTCAAAACAGGCTGTGCACTCTAAATTGAAAACATTACTTATCTAATCCAAAACCTGTAGACTTCAAAAACAAGCTACTGTATGCCTATTTTAAACTACACACTCATTTGTATCCCACAGCACCAGGCCGATAGGGAAATGCGAGAAATGTCAGAGTTCACTGATATTAGCATTTATATGTGTTATTGGGGAACGCAACGTTTTTGCATTATTTTCAAATGTATTATCAAGTATAATTTGGAAATGTTTTAAAGTGAAGTGAAGAATTTTGATATACTGATCGACAAGTGGCAGAAGTGTAATTTTATTACTTTTTTTGTGTGTTGCAGTTCAACAAGTGATCTTTTCACATATCAAAACAATACAAGAAAATATGAGATAATAAAACATTTGCAAAGATGTAATCGAGAAGAAAAATGAATAAAATACAGCTGTCATTTAAAACCATCATCCAGATGCAATTGAATATCATTCATGAACTGATAAAATGCAAGTAGTGCTTGATAAGAGTGACCATGCAAACAATAAGACCACAAAGCATCACAATCAATAAAATCAGTCCTAAAAATCAAATGTCTAAAATATTTAATCCTTTTGAAAATGAGTGCGGGGCAATTTAACACGACATGCTTCAGAGTCTCAATACAGTCCACATCCCTACAATAGTGACAGGTTGCAAAGGACGGGTTAAGCCAACACCATCGAACTTTGATCTCCTTTGTAGGTTAAATGTTAAGTCTGAATCGCATAAACATATTTTACAATTAGGGGAAAGACTGAGCTATTTGTGTAAATAACCAGAGCACTTATGCTCACATTCCAGGTGATTTAAGGAACTGTATTTATGCAAAGTATTGATAGTTTCACACCAATCAACCTTATATAATGCTTATATAATGCTTTCTTAATACCCAATATCTATAGGTAACATCTGAATAGTAAATCCCAACTTCTCAACAATATTTGTGCATGTAAAAAGTAGAAGCCAATCTCTGTCGAGTAATGTTCGCATATCCTCATACATCAACACTTTACTTGCCTCTAAAAACGTCTGCACTAAACAAATTACCTTCAAACATAGTCTAGCCATTAGTGAATGCAGTCACAGCTCATATCGTATAAACGCAATGGGAACACAATTGGGGCGATTTAATGCTTTCCTCCAAATCAACGCCTCAAGCGTCTCCACTTTTTCAATCACCCACATGGGCATTATCTCCATTCCATACAATAATTTAGGTATGACTTTTCCCACGTAAATTGACACTTAAGGCTTTATTGAGAACATACAGTACTTCTGTTTGAAAACCCACATATGTGCACCGAAGCGTTCCACCTTGGCTTTTAAAATTTCTTAAATGTTTTCCTTTAAATGGTTTGTTAAAAATGGGGAACCCCATATACAATATCTTTTCCACGGCAGTTAGCTTCTGCAAGCCCAGCCACCAACAAAAGTGATGTAAAAAATGTTAGTTTTATCCAGATTCATAGACAGAAAGTTGTTTTGGGCATAAGAAGCAAAGACGGTAATCATTCTTTGTAGGCCAATAGGTGTAGTGTCAAACAACATGATATCATCAGCAAAAGGAGCTAAGGGGTGCAAATCTAAAGGGAGCGGAGCTAACAGGTGCTAAAACATCATCCAGATCAGATAAATATTAATTAAAAGACATTGTGCCAAGATACACCCTTGATGCCATTATAAGTGACTATTTTCCGAGACAATAACCTCACATGACTCAATCTGACCTGAATGCATGAATCACTATGCAACAGTATTAACAGTTTCAACAGACCCTGAGGAGTCCCCCACCCAGACAATTTCTTCCATAATAGATTTCTATTAACAGAGTAAAACGCTGCGGTTAAGTCGATGGAGGCCACATGGATATGTTCATATTTCTTGGTTTTATTTCAGGTAGCATCCTGTAGTAATCTAACCAAGAAACGATTCAATTAGGTCCCCTATTCTTACAGAAGCCAACCTCGAATGTCTTCATTCTGTGAGCCTTATATGCCTATTCCTCAAGATGTTTTAAGAGGATGGATGCAAATATTTTTTGATCAGCGTCAATAATCATCAATGGCCTATATTTACATGGATTAAGGCAATCTCTTTTTTTAAATATAGGCAATAAATACGATGTATGCCAAAATTCCAGCAGGACTCCTCTGACGAGCTTCTGCTGAAAAAACCAAACCAATAAGGTTGCCTTGCCCATACATCAGAAGCTGCCTTGAACATATTATTTAGCCCGTTCGGTCCGGCGGCCCTAGAAGAGCTAGCCCTCCTTATAGTCTCTATTGCCATATCCGAATTAATAATTTAAGTGCTAGTTATGTCACGTCAAGACTGAGCCCTCTCTATGGTAACATGGAATACACATGGTTTTGTCCATCACTTTGATCCGAAGGGCTCACTTGATATTCTATCCCAAAATCTAATATTTCTTGTTCAGGAATCATGGGTAATGGCAGATATGTTTAAGGATGGGTTTACCATTTACCGAATTAAGACAAACCCTGGTGCAAAGGGGAGACCCTTTGGGGGTCTGTTGGTGGGCGTGAATCATTGTATCAATTTCCGTAGAATTGTGAATGTACATTCAGAATAAGTGCTAGCTTTGGAAGTTGAATGATCGTCTAGTGCATTCAGCAGGCCGTCATTGATTATTAACCTTTATGACCCTCCGGGCATGAAGCAGACTGAAATGATACAAAAGACTTTGCATGAACTTTTTCTGCTTGGGCTGCAGGCGATGGGGAGGATCTAATAATGGGGGAGGGGGGATTTCGACACACACTGCGTGTGTAAAGAGGTAGTGAAGGGATGGAAGGGCATTTAAGTGTCATGAGGCAACATAACCCCAATCGAGCTTGTCAGCTATGGACATATTCCACACGAATGAACGGTCGACTGGAGGGCTAGCTTAGACAATTTCTTTGTCACCGCTCAAGTTCTCTCTCTTAAATAGACTGAGAGCGGAAAGGAATATCTGTAGCGACCATGCAATGTTAAAACTGTCAACTAAAGTATGATAATGAACGTGATAGGCATACGATTGGCCATATTCAAGTGAACCATTCTGGTCACCTCTAAATATTATGCACACTAATCTCACAATCAATGGCTTTGACCATTCCGTTCTCTACAAACACCGAAGCAGTAGCATTGAGGAATTGGAGGCATGGATCTCAGATTTCTCATATAATCATGTCAATGTAAAATCTGCAGCTATTATAGATAAGGAGAAAAAATGTCATAAAGAAGTAAAGAGATCCGTTACAGAAAGCGCCTGCTAAGACAGGAGCTGAAAACACTTTGAGGGGAAAAAGTGTGGATAGAAGGTCACGTAGTAAAGAACGCATGTTGGAATAGGATTCGCTGGTGGCGAAGGTCACGCCAATCCATTCAATGGCTGCACAAGCTAAAGGTCCTTGCTGATGGCAATTCCAGGTCGATTTGGCAATTGTTGGGGGAAATCAAGGGTAATAACATTAAGAAGGCCATTAATCTGATAAAGGGGCCGACTTGGATTCAGTACTTGAGGACGAGATCTGGCACAAAGGCTTTGGCTTTTGGCCCCAGGCCTAATGCTGAAATTCATGGTTCACCTCTGGATTATGATGAGGATGATAGAAAATGTAGGATCGTTAAGTTAACATTATCTATGGCACTGGGGCCTGATGGCCTGGCCAATGAGGTGCTAAAACAAGATCCGGATTTCTGGGCATCCCTTTTAAAGATAATGTACAATAAAATCTAAAGGGAAGGTGAGATCCCCGATCCTGGCAAACCTCAATCATGAGCCCGGTGTTAAAAAAAAAAAAAGGTTAACCTAATTCCTATCAACTACAGGCTGCTCTCAATTTTAGATTGTGCTGGTAAGGTGTTTGCATCATTTTTATTAAAGGACTTGCAGACCTGGGCAGACACATCTGGCATACTGCATACTGGATAGGTTTCAGGGTGGCTTCCGCCCGGGTATTCTACGGCACATAACCTGAGAGTTATGGACTTTCTCACTGAGAGAGCAAGCCAGAAGGAGGCTTCCAATTTATATGCGCTTTATGTTGACTTCACTACTGCCTCCGACCTGGTGCACAGGTCTTGGCTTCGGGCCAAGATGTAACACATGGGTTGCCCTGCTAGGTTACTTTTCTTAATAAAATGATTTCATCTAAGAACCACAGTAAGACTTAAGTTGGATGCAGAGGGAGCCCTGACCGTGCCTTCCTTGACTGGCGGGGGCGTAAAACAGGGATGTGTTTTTGTTCCCCTGCTTTTTAATCTTTACCTGTCCGATCTTCCTAGTATACTGGCAAAAACGTCACATTGGCCAGCAAAAGCTGACGGTCACTTAAGCTGCCAGTCACTTATCCAAGCCTGGATGTCAAGTGCCTTCCTGAAGCTCCACCGTACAAAGGCTGAATTAATTCTCCTAGGAAACTTCACCAAGCATACCTAAGTCCAGAATTTGCTGACTGACATGAAGCTCAAAGGATTCATGGCAACTCTCACACAGTGAACCAACTCTCAGCTTTATTATCGACCATCACCTCTAATTTAAAACCCACATTACGTAGAAGGCCCAAGCAGCATGGCACCAGCAAACGCTTGTTCACAAAGTCTAGCTTTTCATCCCTGCCCAAGTGCCAGAACAGCTGTCTAAGCCCTGATCATCTCCTACCTGGAAAGTGGCAACGCCTTACTCCCATGAGTCCAAGATACCACAGTGGCATTTCTGAAAGCTATCAAGCGCTTCATCACGGAACACAAGATTTTACCAAATCACACTCATCTTGAAGGAGCTATGCTTCAAGCATGCCTCTTGTTAAATACTGCCTGCATTACCGACAAAGCATGCAGAGATAAAACACCACTTAAAATATCTGGAGACCAGTGCACCACTAGAAGCCACAATATAGGCAGGCTGGAAACAAAGAACTGCAAGAGGGCAAAATCAGGCCATTTCCTGCTATGCACCGTTTCTCTGGAACAAGTTACCAACACAGATACGACTGGCCCCTTCCAACCTAAAATTTAGGAAGGACCTGAAGACCAAACTCTTGAACATCTCAACAATCACTGATCGCTCAATTCAACCCTATTGCTCAACCTATGGTGCTCCCTCTCCTGCTTTTCGATGTTCTGCTAACATTGCACCCTGCTTGTAGCCCCCTGGGTCATTCCCTTTGTACAACATGGTGTTGCTACCCAGCTTGGTTTGCACTTTATAAATCACATACATACATACATATCAGGCTGCCTTGCTGCATTTTATGCTACAGTCTCTAAAAATGCCCACCATTTCATGAGGCACTAACTGGAGGCAATTATCTGTAACCAGTTCCTTAATGAACTCTTCCCCTTCTGCAAATATCTGAGCACAGCAATGGCAGAACAAGTGGAGAGTTGCATAACAAATGTAACTGGATCTATTTAGAAAAGCAGTCTATGAGCTTGTACCATCCATCATGTTCGTCTTCTATAGAGGGCTATGATGTCAACCCCCACATTGTCCCAATACTTTTCTGGGTTATATAACCTGCAAAAGGGCTTGCCTGTGTACAATCAGTTGTTACCACAGCAGCATTCAACACATACACTCACTGCAATGACTATGTCATTGTCCATCTAAGATCACCAGTACACATCTCTTGCTTGTTGTTTTGTTAGAGTCACCCCCAATTTCTCCCTGTGGGCATTGGAATACCCAGGCCTCACACTAAAAGGTGGTAGTGTTTTGTCACCTTTTAAGTGTATCTGCCACAGATATTTCAGAATCCATTTGCCTGTGTGGTTACAACAGTAAGGGGACAATGATGCGCCTTTCATCTAGCCATACTTCAGTTGCACACTTTCCCACTCTTTGCCTGTGTGGATGCAACAGTAAGGGGACAATGATGCGCCTTTCATCTAGCCATACTTCAGTTGCACACTTTCCCACTCTTTGCCTGTGTGGATGCAACAGTAAGTGGACAATGATGCGCCTTTCATCTAGCCATACTTCAGTTGCACACTTTCCCACTCTTCACAATGTGACATCGTCCCTTATCAACTTCTGCATATGCTCCCTGTATTTTCCTTTTCCACGGTTGCTATACACTCACTTTAACAGAATATGATTGGTGTACATTTTTTCAGGTAAGCAAGATACATAGTCTGCTTGTTTTTTTTTCTCCAACCTGGGACATATGCAATGGTGAAGGTATATTCTTGTGGCTTGGCTGCTAAACTTGCAAGTCTCTGGTTAGAGATAGTTGTACTTCCTGGGCTGAGCATGCGTACCAAGGGTTTGTAATCAGACAAAACACATTTCTTTCACATATGTATGTTCTACAGGACATCATCCAGGTACTGGTAAGCACCTCCTTTTCAATAACAGAATAGTTATTTACTGATGAAGATAATGTCTAGGAGGCGAAGACTATCAATAACTCTTTCAGTGCTTTTCTTTTCTGCAGCAGCATGGCGACTCTTAGCCCATATGCACCAGTGCCCACTGTGAAGCAAGGCAGGTCATATTTACATAGTCTTCTGTGGTGTGAGTGAAATTAATTGTAGGTAGTGTGACGAATCCCAGGGTATTGTCTCTGTTTCCATGGGGGATGGCCCTTCCCATGAGGCCAGGGAGGTGAGGCTGCTACTCGATAGTACGCCTGGGGGTGGTACCCAGCAGGTGGATCTCATGGGGAGGGAAACCCTCCATGGGACCAGGGATGATCACCTTGGGAGAACGTGGTATTCCCCCCCCATTCATTTGTCCTCTCCCTCCTTTCAACCCGCTCAGTACCCTGTAGTCCCCCACACCTCTATCTGTGTAGAGTTAAGGAAACGGAGGCCCAGAGAACACAGAGACAAAGAAGAGTGCAACTGAACTCTATGACGATTATCAGTTCAATTCTATGATAAGGAGGAAGGGTGAAACAATGAGGAATACCGATAGGAACCATAATACACAGTCTAGTTGCTGGAGACTGACTATTGGTTATCCAAGATACAAATTAGGAGGACTAAGCCATTTGTCAAGCCTGCCTCGGAGGAACCGAATGAGAAGTTTGAATACCACAAACAGAGACACACAGGAAGAAGCAGCAGACCGGGAAGAGGGTGGAAGGAGTCGCAGTCTCTAACCCTCAGACCAAAAGAAACCGAAGAGACACCATGTACTGTGAAAAACAAGAAGGTGTCTCACCCGCTAGTCCTCAGAGATCTGTAATCTAGGTGGGGAGGTCACGGCCATCGCTTTTGGATCCCGTTCCTAGGGGTGGACCAGCGGGGGAGGATCACCTGGGTGAGGGGTCTTCAAGAAGTGGGACACCGGATGGCGAGATGCGGTATCCCCTTCCCATTAACACCTTTACCCCAGGCTGCCAAGTAGGATACTTAGGAACTCTACCCCCCCCCCTCCTTCCCTTCGCAAACACTTTCACAGGGACAGCCCGCTCTGGTGGCTGGGAGAAAACAAACTACACCAGAGCAGTGTACCTGACGTGTCCCGTTACTATGGTCAGCCAAAGTCAGGCAATTATGGACAACCATTCACACCTGACTTCCATTAAGCTTCCCCACATGGATAAAAGGTGGCGCACAAGAGCACACTTTGAGCCAGGCAAAACACACAAAGGAACGGTACTTTCTAGATGGCAGCTGAACAAAGGCAGAAAGACGGCAAACCAAAAAGGGAAAGCCAGGAGGGAGATACCCTTGATTTTTCTAATGAGAAACTGTTACTTTACAGAACCGTTCACATTGGAAAGCTTAAGGCCAGGAAACCAGACTGAACAATCCAGCATTGTGGGTCGGACAAACCTGAGGCATTCCTACACTGCTGACCGAGTCGGGAGAAGCAGCAGCCGCCATTGGTACCGTCCTTGGCTCCATGATCAAAGCAGCGCCAGAGAGAACAACACAGCTGGGGAGTTGGGGAAACCGATACGAGACCGGTCTGTGTTGAAGTCAAGGTTGCAAGCGGCAACATTGTATGAAGAGCACAAGAGAGAGGTTATTAACGTGTGTGAGAGTGCTGATGAATATGTGAACATTACTGGAAGAAGATACAAAACAAGTAATAGAGTGGTCCAGCACCGCAAGTGTGCTCAATCGAAGGTCTCTGTATAGACAAGAGGTGGCAGAAGTGAATTGAAGAGAAAGACAAAAAGTAATGAGTGAAACAAATCAAAGTGGTCGTGAGACGGTTTAAACAAACGTCCATTGCACATTCGCAAGTCTTTGATTTTTGATACAAAGAGGAAAGTTAAGAAAGAAAGATTACGTGGTCTGAGCCCGAAGGAGGGAGACCACTCATGAACATTGTGCATTTGTGAACATTGTGTAAAAGGGGTCTGAGCCAGATCGAGGGAGGCCTGTGGTCCAAGCCTGGGGGAGGGAGACCACTTGTGAACATTGTGTTTAAGGGTGTCTGTGGCCGACGGAGGGAGACTCATGATGAACAGCAAACCTGAGAACGTGTAAATGTGAAATCCTGAGAACGAAGGAACTTTGGTGCTTGTCTCGTGTACCAGGCCATCTGCAATAAGAGACTTTGTTTGGTAGACTTTGGTGCAGAAGGCCCAGGTATTTATCTGTTGAACTGCATCCTCGTAGCAGAAAAGCCAGTGTGCTTGAAGCTCGAGTGTTCCGGCTTGCACTGTGCTTGAACACTTTTCGTATTTCATACCTCTATGTCCCACGCTATTTGTATTTAGAAATAAGGATTGACAATAGGTTTATTGGTATAGGCCCTTTTATTTTCACAGCGACTCCACTAGGACTGTGTTATTATTATTTGATGGTCGTAGCTTGCTCTCATCTAAGATTTAGGTTTATTTATGCATTTAACCAACCTTTTCAAAGTTCAATAAACACCCTTGAACTGTGATCACTTGTGTCTATCTTCACTGTTTGATACCATGCCTTCCTTACAGTACGCAGAAGAGGTGGGACACCGCCTGGAGGGAAGCCGCACATCCAAACTCGCTGAAGCAGGGATGCGGACGACAGCAGCAGCTGAGAGAGGAGGATCAGAAGGTCATCCAGATAGTCGGAGGAGCCAGAGTGGAAACAGCAGGAACCGAGGAGGGGAGCCTAAAGAGAGTCAGGGACTTGATACAAACTGAAGCTGATAATATATGGGTGAAGGACCCTAAGAGAAATATAAGGACACATGCATACACTGCATCAGTCGACACTTGGCAGGAGAGTAAGGCCAATACAAGGGGGCCCCCATGCAAACCAAGCAAACCACAGAAAAAGCCAAAATAAACAGGTCTGAGACCCAAAAGAAATACAAGGGCAAAGTAAATATAAGAGGGTCTGGTCTGCGACCCTGAGAATATCAAAAAGAGAGAGAATCAAGGCTATGCTTGTCAGGAGGCAATATTCTGAGTGACGAAAGGGATAACAAATGCACTGTTAAAAGATGGGATATACTTTACAAAGTATTCTTTGTGGAACAGTACCTGGCAGGAGAGTACACCAGGCCTGTTCAGTAAGTCTATGAGTAAAGCAGGGACAGAGAACCTGCGAAAGCAACAGACAAAAGTCTGGGACCCATATGAAGTTGGCGAGGCCCATAAAAGTAAAGCACATGGGCCAGGGACCCAAACAAGAGCAAAGACATACATAGTCAAGGGGTGGATGCCCAAAGCAAGTTGGGGAGAGCCTGAAAGAATATAAAGGGGTCTGGGACCCTCACAGAACTGAAAGGAGTTGTATAACAAGTCAGGGAAATCCTGAGGCAGCCCAGAGGTATCTCGGGCACATGTGAAAGAAGTGAAAGAAGCCTATGTGGAACAGTACATGGCAGGAGAGTACATATGCTCTGTTCAGTTGGCCATTCAGTAAAGTAGGGGTACAGAACCTGCAAAGGCAACACACCAGGGTCTTGGAACCATATGAAGAGTGAAGAAGCACGTAGTCAAGTCTGACAGGTTAGTGCACCAGACTTGGCGCTACAGTTTTGAGCTGGCTGAAGAACCAAGGGGAAGATACTTATGAACCAGGCTTAACATTACGTTTGGGAACTGAAGACAAGAACGAGGGGAAGAGACTCCTCCCCTTTTTTGATACTTTGATACTGTGGTTAAAAAATCACTCATGTTTTCACACCACAAACTGAACTTTAAAGGGTCTGTATCCGAAACGAGAGAAGCCTCCTTCTGGATTAAGAAGACGCACAGTTTTTCCTTAGTTTAGTGTAACGGACGGAAATAGGTTTGGACAAAGGACGATGCACAATATACTTTACAAGACATCCTGACAAATTCCTTAGTGTTTTTGTTGAGGCAGGATAATCACTCATAGAAATCGGGCAAGATAGGTTTTTCCTTCCCTTTTCTTTTATAATAAAAGTCTTTGCCATCAAACATGCCACCACTGTTGTTAGATTCTTACTTCTGCACCCTTACAGTAGGCTGACAATTTTTAGCTAAAAACATTTCCGTACTGAGTGAAATAAGTGTTATTTTAAGATTAAACACGTATATTTTTCTAATGTAGGATGAAAATATTCAAATTGTTTTGTTCTTCTTTTTGTGTTGTGTAACTGACAGTTTAGGGGACCCCCTATGATTGGCCATTTCTTTTTCATCATTGTCTTGTTTTATTTCAATGGGATGACAATGAAATCAGGATCAGTTGGATACGTGTGCCATTACTGTGCATTATACAGTGTGGTTTGGAATTCTTGCTGTGCCATTAAGCAGGGCCAGGAATTTGTGGGGCCCTGTGGGGCAAAATATATGTGGTGGCCACCTGATATGCGTATTCAATGACATCACAGTGTGTGTCTAATACCCGATGTATTTTTTCATGTAAACTTTATAAAAAAAGAAGTTGCCAGGAGTAAGCCAAGAGACAACGTAAACTGTGTCAACAATGCATTGTGGGCTTCATATTTTCTCTAGATGCGTGTGTGAAGCAGTGACTTCTGTGTTGTGAATACAATAAGGCAGTATAAAGAGGTGTATGCTTGTCTCTTGGAAGGTAAGACGTTATCAGGCATAAGTGGGGTGTAATTGTTTTACTGACTCCTTCATTTCGGGAATAAGGGGTGTTTAAAATGAATGTTGAAAACAAGGAAAGAGTGTGTTTAAAAAAAATGAAAACTACCATGGCCATAACTTTCGATGTGAGAGTGCTTCCACCAGTCCCAAACCTCAACCGGGTGCAGGGTGGGCCTAGGCTACTGCTTTTAACATTGTACACTAGTTTACCAGAATTTCTGGTAAACCACAATGTTAAAAGCAGTTAACTCTCCCCACGTCTGAAACCACACGTAATTGTGTTATACTTCATCCGGAACATTTGATGTGTCTACAGAGAGGTTCAGAGAAAGATATACAGCCGTAACTCTTTTTGAGCATCTGGTGACCCAGAGGTAACATCTTAGCAAATGTCACTTGTGCACGGCATCTTTAAAGTAGATTAATACAAGAGGAACCAGCCATATTGGCCATTAATCAGAAGCACCAACATTGCCTTTGGGTGGACAGGAGTAATTAGCCCAATCATTGGATCTGGTGCAGTTCTCAGAATCAGGCTAACTAGGTGGTATTTCCCCCAGAGTGCACTGACCTTTCTGAACTCCAATCCCCACACACAGGCACAATAATAAACATGCCATTGCTTATTCAGGCACCCTATATGGGTTTGCAGGAAAACAAACCCATATAGGGTGCCAACACACATATAGGCCAACACACATATAGGCACGTGCACACCAAGCACACCTTTATGTACATTTTAACTCTGTGCACTTGGGACAATCTGTGCACAAACCTTAGGGCACATCTATACAACATTTAAAGTATATGGGGTCATAAATAATGGACAAAATCATATGCTTGCATCTCATGTGGAAGTTAGATTAGCTGGGTGCTAGGTACTAGCTCCTTCTTCCCAAGTGGTTACTCTGGGTCCCTTATCCAATCTAAATTGTGCTCTATGTTGAGGAATGGTTGACCTGCAGCCGAGATGTTATATGTTCAGTGTTGCCTGTAGCTTTTTGGCCTTTTTGCCTTAATTCCTTGTTAAAAATGTGTTCCAGAATGCACCGTTTCGATCTAGGTAGTTCTTGTTCATATTCAGAAAGGGGGGAATTTTTGCACTCTGCCCCCACACAACCCCTGCCCCAACTAGAGAAAATCAAGTGGGCACCTGTGCCACTTTGCCGATATATCTCAGCCAGGACAAGTGTGATCTCAGTGCTTTTCACTGAGACAGCCCTTGGATTTCCAGAGCCTTGTACATTTCAGTTTTGGTTTGAACCCTATCTGACTGGATAGCATTTTGCTAACTGAAGTACACTGTTTTTTGCAGCAGTTTCTCAATTGCTTTCATGTGGTGTATGTGTTTATTTGGCCATATTGTCCACACTATCATATGCTTTTAATTCAGAAGGAGCAGATGTGGAATTCCAGCTCTTTAAATGTTAACAAAATCAGCAGGTCTCCAGTCCAAGATAAAATGGGGTCACATTAACCTACACACAGGCAGTGACAATATCAGAGAAATATGCAGTTTTAATTCAATTGGCCTTTTCTAATAGACAAAAGTGCACAGGGCAAATAAGCAATGGCTTTAAAAAAAAATAAGTAACATCTGAAAAGAGAAACTTTCTGACATTGCAGGCATACGTTGTGCTCCTTTTTAAGAACCCCGAAAATATATTTAACAAAGTCACTAGTGTGAGCCTATTTTTATAGGAAAATGTTTTGTCTTGCATTTTAATTGTCTACCATGCTTTTAAGTCGACAACCACACCCAAAATCCATTCTCATCAGACTGAGATGATAAAATGGGGAGGATTTCAGGGCCATGCGAGAACCATATGTCATCAAATAATGAAAACCTATGAGAAACCGAAAGATCCCCCCAGAAGGCAATAAAATGATTGGTGATGAATTAAACCTAATACAACGTAAAGTCAGGAAACTCAAACAAAAATGTAAAAAAATGTCTTGCATCAAGAGATGCCTTTTGAACGAATTACAGCACCACATTTTCTTTCTTGCAGTTGTATGCCAGTTTAGACTTTTTTGAGACATATCTAGCAGCGACCACTTCACCCTAGTCCCCTGGAAAAGATGCATCTGAAACCCCAAAGCGATCATGGAGGGTACAATAACCCCTGCTAAACCAAAGCAGAAGTCCCATGTGTCTGACAAAGCAGTTGCAGCAATTTCGAGCTCTACAGTTGCATCAAACTGCCAGGCACAACGCATTGAAATTATACTGGTGCACCTACAGTCAGTGATGCTGGCAGCAACAATGTGACACAGGAATGCTGCCCAAACATGAATGAATCAAATGGTTTTAAGTCCCAGCTGGGACACACTTTTCGAAAGAAATGGTTAGAAACCTATAATTGGCTTACATATGAGCCTGTTAAAGAAATATTCTTTAAAAGTATGCCAGTCTGCTAATGAAAAGGGTGTGCCATTGGCAAAATGTAGCTGTGATTAGGATGTCTGGAATGCTTTCAATAAACATGGCGTTAACGAATTTAGGGAGGCCATAGAGAGATGGAACATCCATCAGAGTTCAAATCTTCATTGGGCAGCTGCAAAACTGGAACAAATGTTGCAGCAGCTTTATCGTTGGGCCACCTTCAGCAGAGGAAGGATAACAGAAGTGTGCTGCTGAATATCTTCACAACATTGTTGGCTTTGTGTCTTGCAGTTCGGGACCATACTGATGAGGACTCTAATCTAAAGAAAATTCTGTTGCTTCGTGGCAGATATGTCCCAGAACTGCAAACTTGGCTTCAAAGAACAGAGTACAAATGGATGTCTCATGACATGTTAAATGAAATGCTGTCAATTATGTCACATCATTTTCTCTGTGGCCTGATGAAAGAGATTAATGATGCGAAATTTGTTTCTATTATTTTAGATGATATGATATATGATATGGCATTTATAACGCGCCTATACACAAGTGTTTCAAGGCGCGACTGCTGAGTCTGACTGAGGCGCGACTGAGACTGCTGATGTGTCAATAAAAGAGTAGGTCTCTAAGTCTTTTGCATTGCAAAAGAGGACCTTCAGGTGGAGGAGCTGCTTTTGGCTTTTATAAAACGTCTAGTACTACAGCACAAACTCTGCCATTTTAAAAGATGTTCTTTGAGGTTTGGCTATAAAATGGTAAACTGCCAGGGGCAGTGATGATGGTGCTTCTAACATGGCTCGACATCGATATGGTTTGCATACATTGGTACAAGAGGTGGCACCACAAGTTATTTATGTACAGTGCTTTGCACACAATCTGAACTTAGTAGTTCAGGATGTAGCTACGGGCATTGACAAGTTCAGGGATCTATTCTTTTTTTAATGGACTTGATTGGGTTCACTCTAAATTCCCCAAAACGCCTTGCTTGTTTTGAGCGTTGTCAAGAGGGAGGGAACGTCAAACTGCTTCCATTCTGTCCTACCCGATGGACAGTTCAAGCAAAATCTTTGAAGACTGTGCTCGCCAACTACAGAAATGTAAAAGAATTGCTGGGACTTGCAGCCAATGCCCACAATGAAGAGGGAACAAAAGCCCATGGGTTCCACTTACAGCTCTATAAACTCAAAACCTTTTGAGGTCTTCATCCTCCTTACATGCTATTTTCTGTGTTGAAAAAGTGAACATTGTTCTACAGAAGGTCAACTTAAGATTCCATGAGGTATCGGTTATAGTTGAAAACCTTAAGATCCTAATTGCACAACTTTGTGAGGGATTTGAAGACCTCTCAAAAACCACATCAGCATCAGATGATTTAGAAGTGGAACTAGAAAAACATTTTGTGCAAAGAAGGGCCAGGAAAATCGCAAGGCGCCTGGATGAAGGGTGTTTTCCAGTCTCCTCTATAGACAAGGTTATTAGGAACTCATGGACCGTACATTAGTAGCTTTGTCAGAACGCTTCCATACAACTGCATTTGACCATATGATTAATATAGAAAAATGTGTTACAGGGAACACATCGAGGGAATATTTCATTAATTTTCACAAGACTGTCTTCCATGAATACAAGTTAGAGCTACATAGAAACATGTTCCTTGAACTTATACAGAGGCATAAGACTCAATTTATGTGTTTTCAGGATGACTTTGTCTTGTTCCAAGGTGAAAGCTGTCTTCCCATGTGCAATTTGTTCCCAGAACTGGCACGACTACTTCAAATTGCATTAACTCTCCCTGTATCCCCATGCTCTTTGGAGCGATCATTCTCTGCCTTCGGCGCATCAAAACGTATCTCAGAGTTACAATGGGACAAGCTCGATTAAATGCTGTTGCTTTGCTGCATGGACACAAAGATGAAGCTGCCCATCTAGATGTTGAAGCCACTGCAGATAAATGTATCCAACAAACGGTTGTTCGTCAGAATACATTTTGCATGTGGATGGTGCTGAAATGAAAACAGTGTGCCTGTGGTGTTTCCAGTTCCTCTTCTGTAGCATTCCCACAAGTGACATTTTTAAGCAGCATTTCAGTTCCTCGTCTGTAAATTGAAATCTAAGGTGCTTGTCAGGACATCTGGTCAATAAAAGACTGTCCTTGGTCCAAAACCTAATTTTGTCAAGACATATTTTTGGGCCACGGCTGTAGGTGGCTGTAAGGTTGTTTTTAGTTAACTGCCAGTAGAAGCCATGGATTATGGAACCCTCTTCACCTAATAGGTTACCCTGAGGTTGCTCTATATCAGCTCACCTGTTCCCATGGCTGGCCAATCCACAGCATCACTAATGTGAGTTTGATTTGGTCAAGCTTTACTGGGCAACAATGGCCACACACACGTTGCTTGGTAGATTAAATCATTTCTAAGTAAATAGAAGTGTACGATGCTGGGTATCTACTCCACTACTTATTGCTAATATTGAAATTATATACAAATTATATGAATGCAAAACTGTAATTTTGATTATTTGAATTGCTATGATTCTATGAATTTGTTTGAGTAAAATGTATAAGGTTTGTAATAAAGCATTTTGTACAATACAAAATATAAATATTGGGAAATGTGTATTGTTTGACTATGCTATGTTTAATGCTCATACATTATCTTTACAACTTAATATACATAAATACCAAACAAGAGTGAGAGCATTTTTAATGTGTTTCTATTTGAGTATAAACTATAATGCAGGTGGTTTACTGAAACTGTAGGGAAGATACTGATAGCAGCTAATTTTTATCATACACACAACACATGGGTAATAAGCATAACGCATATATTCACACAGAAGGTGGACACAAAACAATATTGCTGTCCAATAGTAAGAATGCCTGGTTCTCAGAGGTAGATGTTTCTCTTGCACTAGTGTGCAGTGACCCAATTTCCAGAGCCGTCCTTCTGGTACAGCAATACAGTCTAGTGGAAAACATGCCATAGCTTCAGGTGGGCATTTAGACCAGCTTTTGGGTGAAGGTTATGCTCTGGTATGCAGGGTATGATGAAGGCCATGTCAAAGCCCTTTTTAATCAAGAAACTTCTTTACTTCTTGTTTTCCCTTGAATTGGGAACTTCTTTTGGTGTTGGTGGTGGTACTCCACCTTACAGCTGTGCCTTCTGTTTAGCGAGCATGTCATTCTCCCATGGTAGTCGTGTTTCTCCACCTTTTGAGGGATGCTACAGCCTGGATGATTATAGAGGGGTAGGGGCAGTCCTGGCTTACTGGAATGCAACTGGAAGGCATGCATCTCCATCTTACTTGACTTTAGTATATGCAGTACATGCTTGCCAATGTTATCATTGTTCTGTGTCCCCACTTTCACCAAGTTGGCGAAATGCGGTCATATCACTGCTGGTGATGCCACTTCCCTATACCTGGGCACCCCCGGGAAATTAATAGGTTGGCTCCCTTGTTTTCAACAGAAAAATATGCTTTTTGGTGTGCCAAATAAGAACACATGGATATTAGGGAGATATTTAAAAAAGAAATGCATACAAACGGAATTACCTGATTGGCACGTGGCAGCCATTTTCTTTCTCCTGTCGCACCTGGGACTACCCTCACCCAAACCCACACTAACCAGGATCGACTTATTTACTATGACATAGGACATCTTGGTTTTTTGTTTTCAAGGGAGATTGGGCTCGCGCAATATGTGCAAAGCACGTCTCTCCCATGAAAACAACAAAAAACCCTTTTGCACCGCGGACAAATCACTGGGGTGTGAATATCAATCATCCCCACATCAGGGCATGTACATGGCCGGTAATGGCTCACAGGCCTTGCTGGAGTCCTCGCTTTGCTCCGCCCTGCCTAGACTCGGGCAGGCCGGACGTTACAGGACATGTACGCCCCACCGATGCACGGTTGATCGCAAATAGTCACATGACAGTATGTAAAATTCAAACAACCGAGGGGTGTCTAGTATCTGGTACATTTGGAAAGGGTTTGATTCTGGAGGCAGACATCTTAGCTTTTCATCCTTTTCTCTCAAGGCCATCCTTCTGAGGGTTTTAATCGGGGAACTGTGTTAGTGGGCGACAGTGGCATCCGTAAATATTGCACTTGGCAAACCCTGTGGGGAAATAGCGACATATTCAAAATGAGTCTGTTAAACAATCAGGGAGTCTATTTCTAGTTCAGGTTGACCCTTGTTGATGCATCAAATGTACATCGTTTTCTATATGCTAAAGTATGTGATCCTAAACCCAGAATAGCCCAGGCCCATAGTCTCCAGAAATTCAAGGGCGCTTCCCATGTGGCCTAATAATCCCATCTGAGATGATGTTGCATAGGTTTGGCAAATGTAGATCAGATTAGGTTGCGTCGCCAAACGAAAACAAAAATATTTTTCTGTTCCCAAGGTAGTGTCCTTTTTCCAGAAACAAGATTTGAGTTTAATTGTATATTTTATGAGCGTGTTGCCAACTTTGAGCAGTGGGAGGTGGCTCCAACAAAGGATGGCTGGAAAAAATGTCAGCTCATAAAACGTTATGACACTGTCATGCGGAAATGTGCCTTTCTGCAGTGTGTCCTTTCCTCTAAGAGGGCAGCCACGTCCTGTTGTGGCGAGGTCTGGGGTACTTTGAGGTGTCAGAGGGAAGTGGCTTGAGGTGGGACCCAACGAGCATTATGGAGTAAGGTAGGTGTGTGATGTCACTGCAGTCAATGCTGTGACATCAGAGCGAGAAATTATACGTTTTGCGTTTGGGTGTAGGAAGCTCTATACAACAAATGAGTATTACATAAGCCAAAACTAAAAGGGTAGACACCCCCAAACTTTCCAAATAACGTCCATCTTTGAGGAACGGAGAAAAAGCAATCAGAAAAATAAGCTTGTAACATGATTGTATGCTGGGCTTCCCTTGTGAAATATGCATTATATTAGCGATGCAAAATACGTGCATGTAGTCAGTATGTGTCATGAGGGGAGGAAGGTGTGCTGCATTTACCAGTACAAAATAGGCATTCAACACCACCCAAATGAAGTTAACTATAATTTTTTTAAAGTGCAATTTGTAGCACACTTGTCCACTATCCATGACAAAATGGAAACAAATGGTGATTGTACTTCTTAAAAAGCCATTCAGCTCTATATTCAGTGGAAATAGCTCCCCTTATTGATAAATATCCAATACCGATGGGGTTTCATTTATGCTCTTTCTCACCGAGTATTCAGTAGTTAGCAGGTAGGCATTCCCCTGTATAGCACACCTCAAACACATCCACTGGGATAAAAGGGTAGAACACTTGCAGTAGCATGCCCACTGGCTCTTTGGGCACTTGCCGTTTCCTTTCCGGTGGATATTTCAATGCAATAAGTCTAGGTGACCTACCTGAGTGGCAGTGGGCTCTCGGGACCGGATAATGGGCTCTTCGTATATTTTCTTGTATGTGCCCAAAGATCCAAGAATTCCTGGGTTAACAAAGTCGATTAACGCATAGAACTCTTGAAGATCATTCTGAACCGGAGTACCTTATGATAGACAAAAACGACACGTATAAAAACAGTGCAGTGCTGTGCAGAGGTTACATCTAATGCAGTACCTTTATTTAATTCACAAAGCTACACTGTGTCAGGCGGATTTACTTATTACACATTGCTGTGCTAAGCTCGGACTGTGGAGAAACAAATGTGCATGCACGTGAAGTGCGCAAACAATAACAGTTGCAGCCAGCGTGAACATCCTCGTTTTTACAGGACTGTAGTGGAGGTACATTGCAATGTAATGTGACTACTATAAACATGCACCGTGCATATATATGAGCAGACATGTTGAGTGGAACATTGAAATGGCTGATAATGTACAAGGAGGTTCACATATAACTATGAAATTACATAAATGGGAACATGTCGACTCATCTACCTTTTAAAACACGTTGATATATGTAGGAGGATGGATGCAGCAGACCTCACAATACTCCCATTATTAGGCTGTGTTAACAACCAGAAATTAACCTTTTACTTGATAACAAAATTCGTAGTCTTCGCCTGGCTATTCCAACTCCATGCGTGCCCTCCTTGTGTCCCTAGAACCGAGTGAAAACATGTTTTTTAAAAGAAGGTGGCACCTATCTGTAGACAGCTTTGGCCTCCCTCCAAATACTATTGAATCCCGTGGCGGTGCCAGGGGGGGATAAACGGGGCAGGTGTTCCCTCTGGCTCCACCCTGGTGCGCCCCTCCGTTGGGGCCAGCTGTCGGGCGCTCTACTCGGAATTTGCAAATGCATTCAAAGAAAGAAAAAACTGGGCACAATAACGCATGCTTTAATGGTTACTTTTCATGTGTTGTCAGACTTCCCCAGACTATCTGGAGCCTGCCCACCTCAGTGCCCCAACAACAAGGCAACGAGCTGGGGATAGGCCACGTTGCACGCAGAGTCATCTCTACCTCCACGCCACTGTTGTGGGCTGCCTCCGGTCTCCGGGGCAGCCCACAGATGCTGTCGGGATCACCTGACAAAGACACTGGGGGGCAGCCGGCAAATCCTCGGTAGCGACCACCCTACGGCGCCCGGTGTCACTGGGCGCAAGTCTCACGATGTGGGGGTTTCACCCCCAGTCTCCAGCAGCCGCGGCTCTGAGGGCACTCGGGCCGCGCTGCACACTAGGCCACGACCACGTGGCAGGCCCACAACCCACAAATGCACAGACACAAGTTGCCACTTCCTGGGGCTCTGCTGCTCTGCCTTCGGAGCGCCAGCAGAGCCCCTTTTATTAAGTGAGCGTGTGAGCGTCATGACACAGTCATGACGCTCACGTCAGCAAAACACTAGAACACCACATAACATCCCTCCTTTATTATAAACAAAGAAAATCAAAAACCCCACCGCAAACATCAACCACTCTACTGGGTTCCACTTGGTGCCTTCTAGTCCACACATCAAGGGTGCCCCTACATCATCACAGCAAACATTGGGTGCATTCCAGTCCGTGCACCACCTAAAACCTACTGAAGACTCAAACATTTTAACACTGCAAAACAAACCGGTGTGTTCCAGTCCTCACACCATGGGGCCCTCCGACGGGCTCCTCCAACTCAGAAGATCCCGGGATCAAACTGGCAACCGGCACCGCTGCAGGACAACAAGAATATGTTCTCTTCATATTCCTCCTCCCCCATGTCATACAGCACTTCTCGGGTCCCCTCCGCCACCTGGAGCGGCGCCACCTTGGGGGTCCTTCTCCCCTTTTCCACGTTGCCCCCCGATGTCCCCACCATGCTGGCTGGGGCCGGGGCTAGGCACACCCGTGCGAAGTGGTCTCCTTTCCCGCACCTTCCACAGATCTGTCCTATCGCCGGGCAGTCCTGCGGGTGTGGAAGATCCCACCCACACTGATTGAATATTGTGGCATTGGGGTCTCTCCTCAACCAGTCTCCCCTCCTCACCACTTTTCCTCCTGGCCACCTGCCGACAGCGGCCACCTCCTCAACCTTCACTCGCTGCATGGGGACCTCCATCTTGAGGTGGTGTCTTGAGGAGACCATGACCGAGGCCCACAACTCTGCCAGTTCCTGGGCCCGGCCAAGCTCTAGTATTCGACCAAGGGTCAGTGCTGGGTCCCTCAGAACCTGCTTGCGCAGTTTGGTGGAGCTGCAGCCGTAGGTGATCTGCGCCCGGATCTCGTCCTCCTCGAAATTCCCCAGGGCACAGGACAGTGCAATTATGCGCAGCTTCCCGTGGAATGCATCAAGACTCTCCCCTTCCTCCTGCCTCGCACACCTCATCCTGAACCGTTCATAGTCCCTGTTGACCATGGGTGTGAAATACTCGTTCATGGCTGCGATGGCTGCGTCGTATGACTGGTCTCGGGGCCTTAATGTCTTGAACAGCCTCTGGACGGCCAGTCCGGCAGAGTACAGGAGTGTCGGGCATTTGGCTGCGTCTTTGATCTCCATTGCAGCAAAATACAACTCTAGGTTCTCCACCCAGGCCACCCAACGGGCCCCCAGGCTTGCAGGCGCACCCAGGACATCGAAATAAGGTATTGGTGCCCGCTGACCCCGACATATCCCCTCGTCATCTGACATGCTGACTATTGTTGGGGATGCCAGCCGCAATCACCGGTATCGAGGGATGCCCGCTGTTAGGCAGAAACCTGTGCAGTTCCATCTGGGACCACTGCAAAAGATTTAAGACTACAGGTGTTTGGCAGTAAACCCACTTGGTAGCAGTCTGTACCACACAGATTCACTTGGTAGCTGTGGCTGAGCAGTCAGACTTCCCTCAAGAAGAGCTAAGCAGTATACATAATATTCACAATAGGTCAAGAGAACACAATAGAACAAGTAAACACTGTCCAGGGCTTGGTGTAAAAGAGATATAATTATTTATTTAAAACCACATCTAGAAAAACACACAGGCACTAATAGTAAGCAATTCAAAAACACGGTCACTAAAAGATATACACTCCCTTAAAAGAATATTAGACAAGTCTTAAGTAAAGCCCCACTTATTTTCAGACATCAGTGAGCACTTAACGTAGATGGCACTCTAATAATTCGTTTTAAAAAGGGAGAGAAAAGCAGAGAATAAATCGAAACAGATCCCAACACTTTTTTCACGAACACAACAAGAGAGGAAGGCAAAGTAACACTGTGAATTCAGAGTCAGTAGGCTGGATCCACTTTAAGAGGATCGAACGAAATGTGTCCAAGGTCACATGGTTGCAGTGCACAAAAGTCTTGTAACGGTTCAAAAAGGAGTTGGACCAAAGAAAGGGACCAGTTAGAGGGTCAAGGCGGCCAGCCCAGTCCAGAAGGTTAAGGGGTTATTATTACCTTGTAGCAATCTTTAGAAACGGAGGCCTGGCGGACACGGTACCTTAAAGTGGTGAGAACGCTCCGGTGGGGGGCAGTTGTTCCTGGCAGCGGGTGCAAGTCGGTACTTTGTCCGGGGGAAGAGAGGATCTCGTCGTGGAGGAAGACAGGAGTCCGTTGCACTGCCAGAGAAGAAACCAGCCGCAGAGTTTCTCAGGTACAAGGAGCGGTCCGGTGATTCGCGGTTCAGTGGTGAGTGGCTATCCGGCTGCCGGGGTGCTTGGCACGAGCAGTTCGACCACAAACGGGGCTGGGGTGCGAAGAAAGAAAGGTAAACTGGTTGTGCCCACTAGTCAGGGGAAGAAGCCTCTCCAGCCGGGAGATCTTCTCTGTCGTCGGGAAGTGGTGAGTCGGTTCTGCAGGGCTCCACCGGTGGTGTCGTCGTGGTAGGTCGGCTCAGCTTCTCCCTCGTCGGATTCTCAGGTCCTGTGGCGACTTCTGAAGTTCCAGTCCCCAAAGCCCTGCTTTTATGCAGAAAACCCCCATTCACTCAGCCTAGCTGTCACTCAAACATGCTAAGTGGTGAGCCGGCCGGCTCACCACTTGGGCCAATCACACAAGAGTGTGACCTGAGTTACCAAGGTAACTAAGTCCAGGGTGCCTAAACCCCCTCCCACACCCCCTGTGGTACCCAGACAGAGTGGCACCACTTTTGGAGGCTTCTGTGGAGAAGCCCGCCAAAAAGTGGAACAAAGGGCTCGACTTGGGTTGGAGTCACAGAAGAGAACACAAACGCCATTTTAGAATCGAGTCTTGGCAAAAAATACCAACCGGAGAATTCATATTAATTAAATAAACCGGCGGTATGTTCGAGGCTATGAGAATTAAATAATTAAAGTTGGTAGTCTCGAACAATAGGAAAATATTTGCGGTTGAATATAAAAAGTAGTTTCCACTGCCACCAGCCAAAACTCGATCAGGGGGGACGGAGACGTGCCCCCTCGACTAACAGACCCCGGGGCAATCGAATTGCCCCAACCAGTACATCCACAATATGATGGTTTGTACTGGTTTTTGTTAATAATTTGGGACTAGTAAAGCCAATGGTGACTTTACATGCCCTGGGAGACAGTAGTCAGTCCCAGGGTATGGAGTCTATGGTGGGGTGTCACTATGACACCCCTGTGTTACTGCACGGAGGGTGCTGTGTAACACACATAGTAAAAACACATGAGACCCTATGGAGTAAAGGACCCCATAGCCCATAAAACACATAAACAGTCAAAGGAACACCATGAATCATGTCCAAGAGTGGGAGAATAATAGTCTCACTCTTGGCAAGATGGAAAAAAACAAATTCCAGAAATCCAGCAAAGCTACTCGGGGACTAACTAGGTTAGGAAATTCAGCCTAAAGAGAGAATTCTCCCTAACACCCGCAGTTACTGGACCTCAGGTAGCTTGACCCCTTGCAGGGAGGTATTTTTGACAGCACCCAGTGCTCCCGGGGAAATCGCTGCCTTTTGGAGCTATTGCTGATGACAGGGTATCAGGAAGGGCATTTCTGTTGAGGTGGTTACTGGACAGGGCTCACAAGTCCTTACCCCGACAGCCCCACCCTTAGTGCCCACTGGTGTTTTACCTCAACAGCGCCGCCCAGCTCCTCCTTCCCAGGGACGCACAAGCACTCCAGAAGGAGCCGCTACCCCTTGAGCCCAAGAAGAATACAGGGAAGTTTGACAGAATCTCCTTAATTTTCCTCTTTTCTCTCTTTCTTTTTTTTTTTGTAGGTGGCCTTCAGTCAGGGAATTGTGGATCAGGGAAAGTTACCGCCGCGACCTGGTGTAGTGGGCCACGCCCCTTTCCAGGCAGCTTTGAGAGTCTGATTACTCTTTTTATTTTTCTTGCAGGCCCGGGTGTGCATGGGCCCTCATACACTCCAGGCCAGCCGAGGCGTATCTCTCCTTCCCCACGGGTGAGGCGAGGTAGGACCCCGCCCCCTTTTCTGCAGTTGGGCCTGCACCGAAACCGGCCCACACCTCCCGGCCCGGATGATGATGCTGGGGCCAGGGAGTTGCCGTGACGTCTGCTGCTGCGGAGCTGTGCCCAGTGGGCCAGCGCACCCCGCAGTCTTCGCTTCTGGGGGGGCTGCCAAGAAATCTCACCGCCACGGGCTCGGATCACTCTGCTCCGCCCCTTTTCTTTGTTGGGCGGCCGCGACACCACCACGCAGCCGATATGGGCCGAGCCAACAGGCTCCGCCTACCGGGTTCAGAGCCAACTCCAGCACCCATGCGTATTCGCCAGGTGCCGTTCCCTCGCGGCTCTTCCTCGCCACAGGCACACACGGCCGCCTTCTTCCAGGCAGCATCACTCGCTGCACACTGTGGGCTTCCAGCAGCCTCCACACCACACGGGTGTGGAGGACCCAGACCGCCTCGTCGCCAATGTTGTGGGCTGCCTCCGGTCTCCGGGGCAGCCCACAGATGCTGTCGGGATCACCCAACAAAGAAGGAAACGCCGGGGGGCAGCCGGCGAATCCTCGGTAGGGGACCACCCTACGGCGCAAGGTGTCACCGGGCGCAAGTCTCACGATGTGGGGGTGTCATTCCCAGTCTCCAGCAGCCGCGGCTCCTAGGGCACTAAGGCTGCGCTGCAAACTAGGCCACGACCACGTGGCAGGCCCACAACCCACAAATGCACAGACACGAGTTGCCACTTCCTGGGGCTCTGCTGCTCTGCCTTCGCAGCACCAGCAGAGCCCCTTTTATTAAGTGAGCGTGTGAGCGTCATGACGTCAGCAAAACACTAGACCACCACACAACAGCCACACGCCACACGCCATAGACACACAGGCAGGCCAGGGCACATTTGCTATTTCAATTACCTTCCCAGTACCAAGCGGCCGGGACCTGGTCACGGACGGTGTGTGCACACGCAGTTGGCAGTACTGTCCAAATCAGACAGAGTTAAAGAGCCACCCAAGGCCAGAGCAGCATTGCCTCTGTTTTTCCTGCTGCCTGGCCTGCCTGCCCCACCGTTCCCTGGCTGAGGCAAGCCATGTGAAGACTGCCGTGCTGATGATCGCTGCATGGAAAGTTAAGTGTTTGTTAAGTTTGTTTGTGCTGTTGCATGTGTGTAACATCTGTATATACATATATGTGGCCTTGCACTTCGAGATGTGGTTGGAATAATTTGTGGGCGTCATCAGTGTGATGAATTCACGTGAGCGTGACGGCGATGTTTGCCATTGCGCATGCGCATTAAATAAAGGGGGCATACCCGAGCTCGTCAGAGCATGCCGGGAACCCGAATGATCAAGACATGCGTCCTGCGTAGTCCTTGAGGTACAGGAGGGTGAGGCCCCTTACAGAGGAGTCCCGGGGGCACGATAGTAAACATCACACTGGCGACGAGGCTGGTACTAGGTGGGGAGTTCATGTTCCGACGTTGTAATCAGCGCCCAGATCATTGTTCCGACGCCTACCAGGAGCGCTACCGGGGCAAGAACGTTCAATTCGCTGTGTTGTGCTATTGATGGTCGCGGCCCCACACGTGGGGTGCACGTGCGTCATCCCGTCCATTTTTGGAGCCCATGGGGGCCAATTCATGCTAAGAAGGCCACAGGGGCCACTAGGAAGGGTGTTTTGATACATGCAAACAGTGCATGTTAAGAGACACTATCTGCCTGGACTCTGGTACAGAGGAATTTGTCTTCTCCTTCTCATTGGTGTCAAGGAAGGGAAGGGCCCTTCATGGGATATTCTGTGCTTATCTGAGGCAACACCACCACACACCACTAGGAGACACACCGCAGACCAGAGGTTGGTGCCTGTACAGTGAACCATCACACTAGCGGATTTGTGCCTTCATGCAAGTCATAGGTGCCTGTGCGGTCGTTGCCGACTTCCCGCCTTCTGTACTGGCACGGTGACAGGAGGTGAGATTGGAATTGAACAGACCGATGACTTGACATTCACATTTCCATCAGGCACTTTCTGGTGTGTTTGAGGGTGTATGCATGTAGCGAAAGTTGTTAGCTAGGCACTGCGTAAATGGATTTAAAACCAAGACGAAATATTGGGACCAGTGGGATGGGGGGTAGGGAGGCTGTATTATTAAGCGAGATTGAGAGTTTAATTGCCAAATGCCTTACAATTGACAGTTGATATTTTAACAAATCGCATGCATTGTCCAGACACCGGGTTGGCTCAGAAACAGCCTCTTGGCGCTAGAAAATGAATGCTCTATCACAAGATACAAAGCATGCGAAAGCAGCACAATCTGATGAGAAACAGGGCAAAAAGAATAGCAAATGATACCATATGAATATGAAAATTGTCACGCTTGGTTAAACAAGAGGGAAAGGGATACTTACAAGGTAACATTTTTCTGCATTTTGGAATGATAATTTCATTTTGTCCGGAACTTGCAATCATAATGTTGAGACGCTGTAAATAAACAGAGACTTTTACCTCCTCAGAAAGAGTCCTTATTAGCGCCAGAGGGATGGGAAGGAGGCGCAATAATTCATGGATTGGCGTCGTCTACGCATCTTCCAGTGAGTGCGCAGCTGGCATACAGTTTACATGTTTACACTATAATCCGAAGATCTGCCCTGCTCCGTAGTTGCTCTTTTGCCATTCTTCCTCCTGGGCGGGATTGCAAAAGAGAAAGGGTGTGGCTTTTCTTTGCATACTAGAAATAAAAAAAATGTGTCGCTCTGGCACTGTGGACACGCTGCCTACACTAGTGTATTGAGGCGTCGTACCTGTATGTATCATGCAATCATATCCTGTTATTCTCGTGTGGTATAGCTTTCTCCTTCTCATTCTCTCAGGGGGAAGACGTGAAGTGCGGATCCTCAGTGATAACGTATTTTGTTCAGTTGTTTGTGTATTCTCGTGAATATATCCTCGCCCCTGCCCTACCCTGCCAGCATTTACATGTTGGTTGAGGTACTGTTGGGTGCATGCCCCCGCTAAGCCCAGCTCACATGCTGGTGCGATAATACACCATTTTCAGTCCTGACAAACCTTGCCATCATACGACCAGCACTGTGCTGAGACTGAGGGGCACAGTACAAACATACAGTTTGCCTGTACAGCCTGGGATTTGCAGGCCCTGGGGAGCAAAAGGTGTCTGGGCCCCGCTTATTTGCATACATAGTGACATCCGTGATATTACAGGAAATTATATTAAAGAATGAGTCTTTAATGTATAAAAGTATCATGAGAAGTTCAAATATAAACACGTTGCCAGGAGTAAGGTAGGATAGAAAAACTGTAACGTCCGGTATATGAATTGTCAGTGTTAATATTTACTGATGTGGCAATATCATGAGTGTGCAGGGGAGGAATTGGGCCAGAACAAGACGGAGCTGTGCTAAGGATAAAACGGTCAAAAACGTATGCTTCCCTATCAACAGTTCCTAGTTATACCACCAAAAAGTAAGGCAATGCTAGCGACCTGACCGGTGCAGTGCCCCCTGATGAGCACTTCGCTCCTCTTGCATATAAACCTGGCTCTGTCACTGAATGAATCTGCATCTCGCCTGTCTCCTTTGCTCTCTTGACTCCTCCCATCTTAAACTCTGATTTTTCTATCCTGGATCATAATACACATCTATTTTTTTTTCTTTCACTAAGAAATCTTGATTGGACCCTTTTCTTGTTACAATTTTCAAATGTTACGATTCAAATGTTACGACACTTTTTGTATGGAGTTTCTCACTCTCCACTGGCAGTTTCCTGAACCTCTTGGAAAAACTCTCTTGACCGTGAAGTCACATCAAATTCCCACCCTATTTCTTTTCTTCCTTTTTTCTGAAAAATTACTGGAGTGCAAACATTTGCTGAGAGTTCGGAACTTCTCCATCATTTTTAAAGATGCTTAGTACCAGGCCAAACAAGCCGGCTTTACTCACCGACCTTGATGACATTAGGATGCCAATCGACTAAGTGGGTGTCATTGGTCATGTTTTTCTCAATCTAGCTAAGGAACTGTTCAAAATTCTCAAGGAGCAGGAATCGACGCCTGCCCTCGAGGTCAATGAAGCCGTTAAAGACAAGAAATGGTGTCGGGCTATCCAGGATGCCATGACCTCGAAACTACAGGGAATCAAAGCCAACATCAGCCTAAAAAAAGGCAAACGCCCTAAATGAAGGTAACACCCCAGAACTTCAGGAGCACATTAGAAGCCCACTAATTCCAGAATTTTCCTTCTCAGCAATTACACTGGAAGAGCTGACAGAGGTGGTTAAACATCTGAAAACAACTAGCTGCAGGGGTGACCCCTTCTCAGCCATTATAATTAAAGCATGTCCCCCTTTTTTGTTAGAAGCCTTCCTGCAATTTGTTAATGCCTCCTTTAAAGAGAGTGCCGTACCAGACGAACTGAAACGCTCCTGGGTCACTCCATTGCTCAAAAAACCAGGCCTCGCCAAAGATGACCCTTGAACTATAGGCCTATTACCAACTCAGCCTTCTTGATGAAGATCCTGGACCGAGTTGCCTATATACAAATAGCTAAACACATAGAAAGCCAACCAATTCTTAACTGTCTGCAATCAGGCTTCAGAGCGGGTCATAGCACTGAAACGGCCCTCCTGGAACTAAAATCCAGATTTCTTTTCAACATAGATAAGGGAGTATCCACTATGCTCATGTTGCTGGACCTTTCAGCCGCGTTTGACCTGGTTGACCACACGTTGTTGGTCACCAGGCTAGAACAAGTGGCAGCTTTTTCCACCAAAGCCTCTCAGTGGGTGGCTTCTTTTCTCAAAAACAGGGTCAGTTGTGTATGCTCAGACCTAGCTGAAGCAGACACAATCCCGATTGAGTATGGAGTCCCACAAGGAGAAAGTCTTTCGCCCTGTTTTTATAACATCTTTACTGTCCCCTTTTTCTCTATGTTGGTGCATGAAAATATCGGGTTCACTAATTTTGCAGAAGATACCCAATGTATCATTCCCCTTACGGGAGACCACACACAAGATGAAGAGCGCATAAACAAAGTCTACACCTGTATCGAGAATTGGATGGTGCAAAATGGACTGGCGCTTAACAGAACTAAAACGAAGCTCATGGTTGTGGGATCCCCTAATCGGATCTTAAAACTTGACCCCAGGTATAGCAAAATTCAGCTTGGCGAAGTCAAACCAGACACACTTAAAAAAGTTAAGTCGTTAGGGGTGTTTCTTGATCAACACCTCTCTATGAATGCTCACGTGGGAAGTATTGTATCAGGGGCAGCTTACTATCTTAAACTCTTCACTCACCTTAGACCTATGATTTCTCAGGCCAACGCCGAAACACTGACGAGAGCCATAGTAAGCGCAATAATGGATTACTGCTGCAGTCTGCTGACTGGTATCAGCAAAAGGGAGATTAATCGACTGCAAGTTATCCAAAATGGTGCTGTGAGGGTAGTCACAGGCCTCTCCAGGCGGGACCATGTTACACCAGCAAGAAGAGCGTTACACTGGCTACATGTAGAGGCTACAATCCAGTATCGTCTTATGCTCCTAACATTCAAGAGCCTCCTGGGCATTATGCCCCGTTACATCAACAAACTCATTCTGCCTAAGTGTTCTCCTCGTGTTCTCAGGTCTCAGGATACTAATATGCTCTTAATCCCTAAAAGCAAATCTTTGAAAGTGGAAAGGAGTGCATTTGCCACAGCAGCCCCTATTGCCTGGAATCACCTTCCCCTGGACCTTAGATTGGAACTGACTCTTGAGCCCTTCAAAAGAAAGTTAAAAACATGACTCTTTGAATAAAGCCCAGTTGATTCCTCGGTTCTCTCCCCTAGCTCTTTCTGCGCTTATATGTTTCTTGTTGTCTAGTCTCGTCTGCGCCATCATGCCCACGGGTTCATTGCTGCGCAGTACAAATGCAGTAAAGTAAAGTAAAGTCACAGGTTTCGATACTGTAGGGCATGACATACTCCTTAGCAGGTTTCATTTCCAGGCATTGCTGGCAAAGTTATTTCCAGGATCACATCCATTGTTTCATGTAATTCACAGCTCCTTCCGTTCCCCTCTTTTGTGTAAACTTTATGTTCAGCCTCTTGCTTCCCTTATTGCTTCCTTCAATTTCACATGTTATGCTTACAGTGATGACGCCTAGCTTCTTGTCCGCCTTGAAGGGAACATGGCTGCCACATCCTCTGAGTGTAAGTCTTGCCCATCTTCTATCTCTTCAGGCTGAAAAGAGGTTTTTGTTGTCAGTGGATCTACCCATGCTTGCTGTCTCGACTTTGGCCCTTAGGGCTTGGGCCCCATCCCACTCTGGTTCCTACTGTGAAAAACTTGGGATTCAAATTTGAGGACTCACTCGTTTCACCTCAACTTGCTCAAGTGGTGTATTGCTGGTACTATTTATGTCCTCTGCACCAAATTGTTTCTCATCTTCCGCTTCCGCCGCCTCGCCAGGTAGAGCCCTGCACGCCAACCTGCAGTTAAGTCCCGACCTTTTGGCCTGTAGCCCCCAAAGGACCCTCCCCTTAAACTTAACTTTACCCCTGTCCGGCCCTTAAGTTTAATTATTTAATTTTGACCCCCACTGCCCTTATTTTAATTAAATAATTCAGACCCTTCTGCCCTTAATTTAATAAATTCGACCCCTCTGTTTTTAATTTAATTAATACTGGAACCACCCTTAATTTTAATCAATTAACCCCATATACCATAATTTAATCGAATTTAACTCCAAAAAAATAGAGAAAAGGGAGAGAAAAAAAGACCCCACTCCCGATTCTCGTCCCCATTTTCCAAACCTTCACCCCAACCATTGATTGGTGCTGCTGGGGGTCACTTGCCCTACCAGCAACAACAAGATGAAAAAAAGAAAAGTACCAAACAAGGTAAGAGGAAGCTATTTAATTTCCCGCCTCCTTGCCAGTTAAATCCCTGCATGCCAAACTGCAGGTAAGTCCAGGTCTTTTTGCCTGTAACCCTGCCAAAGCCCCCTGCACTTAAACTGAATTCCACCCCGGCCCATGCCCGTTTAATTCATTTATCCCAAGCCCCTGCCCTTAATTATTTAATGCCAACATTTTGACACCCAGGTTCTTAGCCTTAGTTACACGGTGAGTGTTAGGCGGAAACCTGTGCAGTTCCCTCTGGGACCACTGCAAAAGATTTAGGACCACAGGCGTTGGCGGTGAACCCACTTGGTAGCAGTCTGCACCACACAGATTCACGTGGTAGCTGTGGCTGAGCAGTCAGACTTCTCTCAAGAAAAGTTGAGCAGCATGTGGAGTATACAAGATAGGACAATTCTTCACAGCAAGACAAGCAAACACGCAACAAGGCTTAGTGTAAAGATATTAAGGCATTTTATTTATAACAGAACATCTATGGAAAACACTAAGGCAAATCACGGCAAATAAATCAAACACAATTACTCTACGAAGTAGACGATCAATCCCCCTAGCAATATCGACAACTCTAGGCTCTACCGGTACCACTTATTTTCAGACAGAGGTGTATACCTCAACCCAGATGAAACTCGAATATTAGTTAGGACGGGAGAGAAAAAGATAGGCAGGTCATGAAGTCAACACAGTTCAATCCTATCGGATAAAAGGCGACCCAACGGAACGGAGAGGATTAAGACACCTCGCTCGAACCGATCGAAAGGGAAGCCAGGCGGACACGGTACCTTGTTGTGGAGGGCAGCTCCGGCGGGGGCAGTTGTTCCTGGTGGTGGATGCACGTCGGGTCTTTGCCAAGAGTAGAGATGATCTCGTCGTCGAAGAAAATGAAGTCCGGTGCACCACCAGGGAAGAGACCAGCCGCGGAGTGCTCCGCCACAAGGCACCACCTTTTGGTCGCGGTACAGGGGTAGTGGCTATCCGGTTGCCGGGGTGCTCTGCACGAGCAATTCGACCACTGCGTCCTGAGGCGAATAAAAAGCAAAGAGGACTGGTTGTTCCCACCGGCCAGGGGAAGAGACTCTCCGGCAGGGAGATCTCCTCTGTCGTCGGGAAGTGGTGAGTCGGTTCCGCAAGGCTCCACCGGAGGTGTCGTCGTGCAGGTCGGCTCAGCGTTATCCTCGTCAGATTCTTAGGTCCTGTGGCGACTTCTGAAGATCCAGCCCCAAAAGCCCTGCTTTTATGCAGAAAACCCCCATTCATTCAGCCTAGCTGTCAATCAACACAACGCTCACCACTTGGGCCAATCACTCCAGAGTGCGACCTGAGTTGGCAAGGCAACTCGGTCCAGGGTGCCTAAACCCCCTCCCACACCCCTGAGGTAACCCAGACAGAATGGCACCACTTTGGAGGGTCTCTGTACAGAGGCCCGCCAAAAGTGGAACAAAGGGCTCAACCTTTGGTTTAGGAGTCACAGAGATGAACACAGACGCCATTTTACAAACCGAGTTCTGGCAGAAAATACCATCCGATAAACTTATTTAAGATAAGTAGATCGGTGGTATGGTAGAGATTAACGAGAAAAAGTATCAATCTCCAACAATGGGACGAATCCCATAGGGTTATGCTCGGGGTCGAACATAACAAGTAGTTTCCACTGCCACCAGCAAAACTCGACGAGGGGGGACGGGACAGTGCCCCCTCGAGTAACAAGGCTAGGAGTAATCGAATTACCCCTACTAGTACGTCCACAATAAGATGGTTTGTACTAGTCCTGTTAGTAAATTTAGGTCTAGTAAAGCCAATGGTGACTTTACATGCCCGGGGAGACAGTAGTCAGTCCCCGGGTATGGAGTCTATGGTGGGGGTCCGCTAGGACGCCCCAGTGTTACGGCACGTAGGGTGCGGTGTAACACACATAGAAAAACATATGAGACCCTATGGAGTAAAAGACCCCATAGCCCATCGAACACATTGACATCTCAAAGGAATTACACACACATACATGTCCAAGAGTGGGAGAAAAGAGTCTCACTCTTGGCGGGATGGAAAAAAACAAATTCCAGAAATCCAGCAAAGCTGCTGGGGGACTCACTAGGTTAGGAAATTCAGCCTAAACAGAGAATTCTCCCTAACAGTGAGGAAAAGGACCTAAGGAGGGGGGCCAATAGTCTGATGCCCAGGAGTGGATGGCTGACCACGGACCCACAACTAGCACCAGTTTTTCCGCCATTCAGTTTTAGACAATTTAGGCTCATCTAATCTCCTACTGCTTTAAGACAGTCTCTAAGCGTGGCTGCCCCAGATGGGTTTTCCTAACTCAGAGGAACAATAATCTGGGTATAGACCGCAAAAATATGGCAGCGCAAGCCATAGCACTGGATCAGATGGACGAGGGGCTGAACATATAAAATTCAAGAGGATAGGAGAAAAAGCCGATCCCTGGGGGACACCACATGACAAATGTAAGGAAGGTATGGTATCAAACAGTGAAGCCAGACACAAGTGAACACAGTTCAAGGGTGTTTATTGAACTTTCAAATGGGTTGGTTAAATGCCTATCTAAACCCAAATTTAATATGGGAGCAAGCTACGACCATCAAATAATAATAACGCAGTCCTAGTGGAGTTGCTTCGAATAAAAGGGCCTATACTAGTAAACCTATTGCCAATCCTTATCTTTAAATACAAATGGTGCGGGACATAAATGTATGCAAAACGAAAAGTGCTCAAGAAATTATGTCAGGATAGTTGAGCAGTTGGCTTCCCTTCCGCACGTTTTCAGCACGGGGCAAGGCGACACACTCAAGCTTCGAACACACTATGGCTTTTTGGCAACGAGGATGCAGTTCAGCAGATAAGTACCTGGGCTTTCTGCGCCAAAGTCGCTTTACCAAACAAAGTCTCTTATTGCAGAGGGCCTGGTACTCCAGACAAGCACCAAAGCTCCTTCGTTCTCAGCATTTCACATTTACACATTCTCACGTTTGCTGTTCACCATGAGTATCCTTTTGACGGGCTCAGACTCCCTTAAACACAATATTCACAAGTGGTCACCCTCCTCCGGGCTCGGAACACGGGCCTCCCTCGATCAGGCTCAGACACCTGTTACACAATGTTCACAAATACACAATGTTCACGAGTGGTCTCCCTCCTTGGGGCTCGGACCACGTAATCTCTCTTACTTTCCTCTTTTTATCAAAAATTGAAGACTTTCGAATGTGTGATGTTCTTTTGTTTAAACCGTTGCAGGTCCACGTCGATTCGTTTCACTCATTACTTTTTGTCTTTCTCTTCAATTTCACTTCTGCCACCTCTTGGATAGACAGAGACCTTCGATTGAGCACAGAGACCTTCGACTGAGCACACTCGTGGTGCCGGACCACTCTATTACTTGTTTCCTATCTTCTTCCAATAAGGTTCACATATTCATCAGCATTTGGTCTTTACTCGCATCTCTCATCACACGTGTTAATAACCTTCTCGCTTGCGCTCTTCATACAATGTTGACGCTTGCAACCTTGACTTCAACATAGACCAGTCTCGTATCGGTCTCCCCAACTCAACGGCTGTGTTGATCTCTCTGGTGCCGCTTTGATCATGGAGCCACGACGGCTGCTGCTTCTCCCTGACTCAATCAGTCATGTAGGAGGGCCTTGGATATCTCCGACACACAATGCAGGATTGTTCAGTCTGGTTTCCTGGCCTTACGCTTTCCAATATGAAGGGTTCTGGAAAGTAGCAGTTTCTTGTTGGAAAGGTCAAGGTTCTTGGTTTGCAGTCTTTCTGCCTCTGTTCACCTGCCAACTGGCAAGTACTGTTCCTTTGTGTGTTTGCCTTGTGTGCCGCCTTTTATCCGTGTGGGGAAGCTTAATGGTAGTCAGGTTTGAATGATTGTCCATAGCTGCCTGACTTTGCCTGACCATAGGAAAAGGGCACGTCAGGTACACTGCTCGGGTGTTAGTCTGTTTTCTCCCAGAGCGGGCAGTCTGTTTGAAAGTGTTTGCAAAGGGAGGGGGGTATAGTTCCTAAGTATCCTACCTGGTAAGATGGGCCAAAGGTGTTAACAGGGAATGGGATACTGTGTCTCGCCATCTGGTGTCCCACCCCCCGAAGACCCCTCACCCAGTTGATCCTCCTGCACTGGTCCACCCCCAGGTACTGGAACCAAAAGCGATGGCCGTGTCCTGGCCACCTGCATGACAGATCTCCAGGAACTAGCGGGTGAGATATCTCCTGGTTTTTCTCACAAAGCCTGAGAAGATGACTTAAATGGCTGTAGTGCCAGGACTTAGGTGCGGTCAGTTAAAAAAGACCTGAACCAATCCAGTACCAGGTCAGCCAACAACAACCTATGAAGCAGAATAGTGTGATCAATGGTGTCGAAGGTGGCCGACGGGTCTAGTAGGATCAGGACACTACCCCCACCCTGATCAGTTAACCTCGCCAAGTCATCCGTGACTGATACCAGAACTTGTTTCAGCCCCTCGACCAGGCCTAAAGCTCGACTGGAATGGATTGAAAACAGAGGAGCTTTCCAAAAAAATCCCCTCATTTAATTAATTCCCCTTTGCCCTTCATTTATTTAATTCTGACCTCCCCAGCCCTTTAATTTAAAACTGACCCCCTACCCTTAAGTTTAATCAATGGGCCCCTTATCCTGTAACTTTATGGAATTTAACCCTAAAAACGATGGGAAAAGGGGAAAAAAGACCCCCACTCCCAATTCCCATCTCCATTCTGAGACCCTCCTCCAAACTTTCCCCACAATCCCCGATTGGTACTGTGTGGGGTCACGTGACCCAACCAGTACTCTGACTGGAACCTCCCAGGGAAGCCGGGGAAGGGTAATTCCTGTTGGCCTGTACACCTGGCGACCTCCCCTGCAGCCCCCCTTATTCAGAGGACTACAGAAAAGAAGGTAAGGGACTTCACAATATAATTCAAACCAATTTGTCTGCAGCTGCTTTTGAACTTATCCACGCTAAAATTGTATTCAACGCGACGTTTGTATTTAACCCCACTAGAATGGTAAAGATTTAGTTAATGCTGCTTTTGAATTTAGCCACACTAGAACTATATACTGATTTGGCAGCCACTGATTTTACATTTAGCTACACTAGAAATGTACTGATTTGGCATCTGCTGTGTTTGAATTTATCCACACTAGAATTGTACTGATTTAGTTGTTTAGATTTAGTTCAGACGTATGCCTCTAATAACCATACACCTGCCTGGACCAAAGCAAACACGGGACAATAAAGAATGAAGAACCAACTCTAAAACTACTGAACACCCACAGATCACCCGAAAGCAACTAATCACACCCCCTTCTCTTTTCCACACCCTCACACCTCTCAAGTACAACACAAGCCCAGCGGGCTAGTGAAATCACCCACCAAAACACACAAAACACAGATCCCTCTCTAATCATACTACAAACCCAATACCAGCAGACAACAAACAACTCAGACACAGGATGCCACCGTTACAGACACAAGCCCAGTGCAGATAACAAAACACACCTAGAAAGATCACACACAGATGCCATTTTCTCCTAGTTCTGCACGCGTCAACAGATGAGCACAACCTGCGTCATATCCCTCCCTCCCTCACTAACCAACCCTGTCCACTTTTCTTACAGAGCCATGCGAGCGCATGGAGAGCATGCAATGGGCAGCAGTGTGCTTTATAAATCAACATAACAGAACATCTTTCCTACTCTGCCCAAGTCTCAGCTTAGTCTACTTTAAAACAGCCTCCACTTGAATGCTCTAATTCTCTCTAACTTACTCTTCCTTCTATTTAGTTTCAACATCTTTTTTTTCTCCAAAACTCTGCAGCCTGATTGGTTTTTGGTCTTTAACATTCTTTGCAGATTTCTAGCATTTCATCAAAACCACTGATCACCCATTAAGCACTGGAAGCAGTTTAAAACTGTGTATTGTCTTCCAGTGTCTCTTGGGTACCCCCAGTCATATATTGATTTCTAAAGGAATAAACTCCTACTTCCCTGGTAGAAAACTCGGCTCTTCCCAACTCAGGCTACTTGTAGTCCCAAATTTCAGTTTTTGCACCAGGGTAACTGCTCTTTTTCAGTTTTGGATCCCTCCCTTTGGAACAACCTTCCACTGAAACTGAGGCTTTGCTCTTCTTTCATGATTTTACAGCGTAAACTAAGACTTGGCTGTTCACTCAGGCTTTTGTCTGATAGTATAGTTTCCCTTCGGGGTAGAACCAGGAACCACTTTATGGTATGCATGCAGCTTACAATGCTATTGAATAGAACGAGAAATGCTAGCGGATCCAAAAAACGCCTAAAGCTTTTTAATCTGTGAAAAAGTAAGAGGCCTCAATTAGGACAAGCATAGTTTAAAAAGCACATGTGTACAATCCTATTAGCCGTGTTTTGTAAATATTTGCTTTTTTAACCGAGAGGCTGATAAGGCACTCTCAATGGGCAAGTAGCACTATTAATGGCACAGGTTCACTTGCCAACTCAAGCACTGTGAACGTGACAATGTTATTAGTTTGATGCAATTCCTTCTTTAATTCTAGTGAAATGAGTGGACATTACTGAAATGGCATAGTAGCAATTAAGAACATTTTTCTCTTACCAGTGAGTATGATGGTTTTTTGACATGACAGGCTGCTCAGGGCAGATGCGGTCTTAATAGTGCTATTCTTTAGCCGATGCCCTTCATCACATATCACCAGGTTAAACTCTATACTCTGGGTTTGCTCCAGTGAACGCAGCAGCATTTCGTAGCTGATGATAAGGACTGAGTAAAGTGGAGAAAGGATGAACTCTTCTATCTTGTGATCCTAAGAAGAAAGTAAGACCGCTTGTCAGACCATATACTATGCTGAACTAGAAGAAAGGGTAAATGTGAAGAATAATTAACATCACAAACCCAGTTGATACAATTCTGTGTGGTATTGTAACTACATAACTATATCAAAAGAATCAACAAACACTTTCTCATCAGTATTTTTCATTCTCATTAAGTTCAAGTGATACACTTCTAACAGCACACACTGAAAGACATTGCCAATTAAAAACGCCATCCTCCATTATAAGTAAAGCATAATATCCAATGTTTAGGTGAGACCATTTTGATGTAAAGATATGAGTAGAAGACAAGGAGTGAAGAACATCAACCTATGACTCTCTTCATGTATGTTTAGAGGAATATCTGTGTTCATCAATCTTGACATAAGGGTTTAAGAACATCGCCCCATTTGAAGAGGATCTAATTTCGACAAATTCAGAATCAACCAACATTAGCTGACGGTGGGTCAAGGGCAGCCATTGTCCGCTTGTGCATTGATGTTTGGTGGTAATTGACTCCTACAGCTCCCACAAAGCCTGTTCAAGGAGGCTAGAAGGCCTCCACAACACTCTGGAAACACACCCAGATAGGAGGGAAGACAACGATGAGATAGAAGAGCAATCAGTGGAAAATACTAAAGAATGTGCTTGTGAACCCTTGCAGGGTTTAAAGGAAGATCCTAAATATGTTTTTCAGAAAGAGCTTCTGGCACTTCGTACTGACCTACCGGCAGTAATAAGCAAAAGCAAGAGGATACAACTATTTTGTGGGAACACATGGAGCAGAATAACAAGGCCATCTCTATGCTTGAAAATAAAATCCACCCAATGATCATGGAATTAATGTGGCTCAAAGACTCCACCGAAGCATTACAACATAAGTACAAAGAGATGGAAAATAGAGCCAGGTGAGAAAACCTTTGCATTCACTTTCTAAAAGAAGGAGCAGGGGACATACAAAGCTGTGTCCTGGAACTGTTCCACTTGAAAATGAAAGACTTCCCCATTTTATGAATACAAATTGACAAAAGTACAACAAATAGACCCTTTGGCATCGAACAAGTATCCCCCACTTCAGGACACAGTTATAAAGTTGCATGATTTAACAGTGAAAACACCATCTTAAATGTGTCCTGGAAAAGGGGCCAAATCGTCTTCCTTTGTAGCAGAATGCAAGATTTTCAAGAGTTGGCCCAAGCCACATCAACAAGACAATCAAAGAAACCCATGATGGAAGATCTGCATAAGCGTCAAGTTAGATATAAATGGGGACATCCATTTGGGCTCTTAACTCTTGTAGGGGCACCGGCATAAATGTTACCACAATAGTGTTGTGGATTTATGAATTTGCCAGTGTATTGTATTTCATAGAGCCTTATATTAGAAGCTAACCCTCCATATTATAACAGTGTTTGTACAGAACTTACTTTATTGCATACAATGCATGCGCCATTTTTACAAAAATCGAAAAATTTACAAAAAGGAATATACACATTTCTAAAATCCAAAATATTCCTGAAAGTGCCATGGAAAATCCCACCAAACCAAGAATGAATCAAATAATCATACAATCATGTGAGTAAACAAATTCATTAAATTCAACAACCATCTAAATATTCATGCTTACAGAATGGTATCTTATGACTCGATATCCACAATACACTGTAATTTAATTCCATCAATCATTGACGAGTCCTATGTATATCCACCAAATTAAACAGACAGCAAACAATCCTATGCATATTGACCACATACGTACATTCAGGGCTTGCAAAGTCTACTAGCTGACTAGCATTGGCGAGTAGTTTTTATGAAGGCTGAACACCATTTACAGGATACTCTACCTTGCTGGCGAGTATGGGGATGTTAGAAATTATTTTGAATTTACTGCAAACACACTTTGTTTGCAGTAACTGGCAAATGCAAGTTTCACTTTTCATACTTGGCAACACTGCACCAAATATGAAGTGTGCTTATGGTGACATGCACCATTTTGCAAAAAACATTGGCAAATATGTTGTCACCAGTCACCTTGGGGCAAGTGCATTTCTCTTAGGTCGAGTATGTAAACTAAGGAAGTTGCCCTGCAGGTCTAGTGGGATTTTTAATAGTTTGCAAGGCCTGACATGTTTCTATCAACTAAACTCTCTAATTGCTTAAGCATCCATCAGAGGTTACTTAAATTAATTATGCAATCCTTTTAGGGGAATAATACTCAAATACAACATATCCATTATGCCTTTAATATACTCCCATTTCTGCCCACAGTCTTGATTGTTGTATGTGTCTTGTTCAATATCACTTGTGTATTATCATTTAGGACTTTTTCTAGAGTTCCTTTAGTTCACAGTGTGGCACGAAAACCTCATGTAATTCTTGTCCGTGATGTGCAATACAAGTTGCAATTTCTAATGTTGCTGTAAGGATAAAAAGACACTATCATTCATAATGTTTGAAAACCTCCATACCATTGTTTTGTTTGGGTAGTGGCCACATTTCCATACAAAACTGTGACTATTGAGGTCCTATAGTTAGCATTCACATTCAATAAATCTTGCTGTCATTGAGTTTACAGCATATATGGGTCATCTTTATATGAATATTCTGTTCGATATGAAACAAAAGGTGTATGTTTCTGAAAAAGTTAACAAAAGTTTTTGGAAAAGAAACATAGTAATCAATTCTGGAGGTCAGAAGAGAAGATTTCCCTCACCAGAAGATCAGACTTGCAACAGCACCTGAAAATCCATATGCTCATTTGCATTTTTCGTTCTTTTTTGCAACTATCCATCATTCCAAATTCCCAATGACAGAAAAAATAAATGTCATTACTAAACTTTACAGACTGTGCTGTATGCAGAAAACGCTGAATTACAATTGTAATGTCCTCCTGTAAATACCCACAATAACATGTATATCATTATCTTCAGAACCCATAAAAAGTGAGTAAATAAGATATCGACATCAGAAATCTTGGGTGTCCAAGATCAAACAGTTGGCTTCCATTGTCGAGCATGAGGCAAACTGAGATAACAGCAACATTGCACTATTGAAAAATTGGTAACGCATTTTGTCACACCGTATGCAAGCCAGGAAGCCTCATCAAGCTTGAGGGATACTGAAGTAACATTGAAAATTGCACCATTTAAAATTTAAACTTAAGAATATATTTGCTAATGGTCACATTTGTGGGGAAACATTTCAAGTTGCAAGCTACTTGCCAGCTATAAAAATTCACTGGCCACCTCATTTCTAAACATAGACACAGCATCACATGTCTTAATCACCAAGAGTCAATTAACACTAGCCAATGGCTAGCGGCTAATGCACATTTCTCACCCTGGTCACATTGCATGCCAGCCAGTAGACCTAAGGAGCTGTACTGAAATTACTACATGTTCCTGACACTACATACAGCCTACAAAACACATTATGGTATGGATTCTTAATATGCCTTTCCCAGCAATGCAAGAAATGTGAAATGTTTCCAGTGGATACTGGTCATGTGTTTTCCCTGATGCCAGATGTATGGCCCTTTGGATAAAGTGGTCATTCCAGGTCTACAATTCCATGCATACTGTCCCTTCACCCAATGAAATATTTACCCTAAAAATGCTTTCTTTTTAGGCTATGCGAAATAACTGTCCAGCATGTGTTTCTTTGTTACTCATTTCACTCTATACAACATAATGAAGAGGTTTGTGGGACCTCGAAAGCTAATGCAATGAACAATCTGCATAACATTTTCAGTTCGTCCAATACGAGGGATCAGAACTTGCCTATTGTGTGTTCAATAGTAGGGACAATGTTTTTGTTGTTGTAGATTTCACATCTATTTTAATGGGACCCCCAGCATATATATGATATTGACTTAATTTTGTGCAGTAAGGTAATTTGAAACTCACGCCCTTGCTTAACACATTTAATTTTGTGGATGCAAGTGAGTCTTTAAAGCTACCAGTTCAGGGAGAGACTGACTGTCCCCCATATAAGTCAATGTTGTTTCACTACTATCTCCCGTATGGATACTAGTGTAAGGGGACCCCTGTTTCCTTTTCTTATGGCTATATAGTTGTTTTCCCCATACAGAATGAAGCCCTGACAGGCAGGTCACAGTGGTACCTTTAATTTACACGTTTTGGGTGCACTGCTGTGCACCTTTTATTTTTTCTTGCACAGCAGCCTTTTGTTAATTAAAGTTCTCACGATGCCTGGCCATGATGCTTAAGCCCCATCTTGCTGCTCACTGTCCCTTTGGCCATCTTCCTCCTCAGGAAGGGGTAGGAAATGGCCATGTATGGTCACTCTCTCTGCTAGCTCTGACTATAATTTGTATTTGTATTTTATTGAACGTATATAGCCCTTTACTCCAAAGTGCTTATAATCAGGGAAGAAGCCTTTTTTCATCCAACGTACAGCCCAATAAACAGCCAAATATTGTAGGAGGTGGAAGGCTATGCCGGAGCTGGCTGGCCATGATTGGACAGCCATTCAGAGTATGAATATTGGAGGTTCCCTGGTAGTTCGTCTATGATACGCCCAGCCCAAGATTCTGTCTATCAGGAGAAGATCTGTAGGCATTCCTACAGTGGACCACTGCAACCAAGGACCTGAAACACAAAAAGCTGCAGAGGAACACTTTGAAGACTGATGCTGGGTCAACGATTGCCGACGCCATCAAGCGCAAGGTAAAGTTTTGCGCTGTCATTTATAGGACAGACCTTACACTGTGTGTCTCTCCCTCGAACTGGTGAGCCTATCAAATTCTGCGTCACTGTGTTCTTTCTCCTGGAGCTCAGCTAAGATGTCGGCCTGTGGCTGGCACTCATCATCCAGAGTGAGGACGCTTCCTGTTGAAACGTAGTGCTATTAAACTTGCAGCAAACCCTTGGCACTAGATATCGTACCTCTGCTGCTTCTCTTTGACAAAGAAGAGGAGCTTTGCCGGAACTCGATGAACTTTGTCTTTGAACCTGCAGATCCCTGGCTGTCCCTTCATCTGCTCATCTTACCTGTGGCATCCTACTGGCCTTTCATTATCCTGGGGTCAGAGACTATTTTCTCTCTTCAGCCCGGGTCCTGCCATGTGATTTTTGGAATTGCTAGTTTGTTGATACTGTCATACTTGTCAAAAGAAGAAGACCCTGCACCCATGACTCCAGGACCCCCAACACTGCACTCTAAAGTGCGAGAAGTTCCCCCTGTTCCCCACTGGCAATTTCCCCTCTCGACATAGGACACCTAGCTTTGGGATATTATAAAAAGTATAACTATGAACTGTAGGGGGCGTGGCCAGGAAGCCATGTGAAAAGACGTGTCCATACGGGGGCTCCTGCAGATCCGCACATTATCCGACTGAAAACCGTGCAAGGACTGATGCAATTATGCTGTGACAAAGAGGATCGTTTACACGAAGCTTGGGTGCACGTGTGGATACATTTTGGCACGGACCCGTACTGCAAGAACGCTGCTGGAAGCTAAGGGAAAATCTCGAGGTGAGAGCGTAACGAAGAAGAAGATGGCCGCCGCATAATCAAGGAACAAAGGAGAGGCTGGCCTGGGCGCCTGGCGACTTGTCTCCCCGCGCGATTGCAGTGGAGGTGCGCGGCATTGGAGGAGCATGGATCGGGTGTGCTACAAACATTAAGGGCACCCGACACCCAGTCCGAGACCCGCAATGTGTGCAGCCTCTGCGGTGAAGCGGCTCCGTGCGACGCGGCCCCGAGGCCCGGGAGTCGCTGAAGCAGCCTGGTGCAGGAGCATCAGGATCAGAAGGTATGCAGCCTGCACGAGCGAGCGGCTCCGGCCGCGGCGGCTTCAAAGCCCGATTCACCGCTGCGAAGAACAGCGCGTAACTGAAGGGGAGCCGGGCCTGGTTAGAGATACATTGTATCTCGTGTTACGGAGGATCGGCCGCGGGAGCAGCAGTGCGGCCAGTGGACAGCTGGGGCATTGAGCCCTGACAATAACGCGGATGTCTTCCTGGAAGGCTACAAATGTAGCGAGCGCTCCGAACACGGAGTGAGACCCCTGATATTTTGTAGCCCAAGCGCCGGGGCTTTCAATAAGCATACAGCTGAGGTGAGAGCCTGCAGTACAATATTGGATTGTGGAACTGTTGGCAGGCGAGGGAAAAAAGTGCAGTTAAAGATCCCAGAGGTTGCTGAAAACACACATGGGCACTTCTGAAAGTGCTGGGAGCGCCCTCAGAACTTTTCAAAAGAAGGAGAAGCGCAGTTGCACCCATTATTGGGCTGTGAGAGTTGGAGAAAGAAGATAGAATGGCCAGAGGGGCCAGGGAACAAAGGAGCCTCGTGACAGAAATGCAACGGTAGCGAAGGGAAAGCAAAAAAGTTCACTGGGACACCCTGCTGCAGATCCAAGCGCGGACAGGAGGCTGCCTCTGACGGGAGAAATGTCTAATAAGCCCCTGAGAGCGAAGGGTAAACAGCCCACGCTGGACGAATACGCCAGGACACCGACTGGCCCGGATGAAGCCAGAAGTAAAGACAAACCCCCAGCAGGGGAAATGGCCGCGGGGGGCACGAATCAGGAGGTCCTTGCGGCGATCGCGGATCTAAAGGTGGCCTGGGAGACCAAGCTCCAGTTGGCTGCGATGGAATTGAAGACGGCAATGGAACTCCAGGTCGGGGCGGTGCAGGAAGACGTGAACCTCCTCAGGCAGGACGTGAGGACTCTGGTGGAGCGCACAGAGACTCTGGAGAAAGAGATGGGCCCTACTGCGGCAGACTGCGCTGCGCAGAAGCGAGAGCTCAATGCCCTGGTGCAACGTGTGGGCAACTTGGAGAGTAGGGCGGAGGAGGCGGAAGGACGCGCCCGGAGGAACAACATTCGCATTGTTGGACTGCCAGAGGGAGCTGAGGGTCACAACCCTACGGAGTTCGTGGAAAATATGCTGCTGCAGGAGATCACTGGGGGAACCCTGTCTCAGGGATTTGCAGTGGAAAGAGCGCACAGGGCCTTAACGAGAAAGCCGCCGCCGGGAAATCCGCCCAGGCCAATGATCGCCAAGATCCTCAACTACCGGGACCGGGAAAGAATCCTTGAACACTTCCGCAAAGGGGCAACAATACAACGAGGAGCGGCGAACATAACTGCCTACCCTGATTATACCCTGCAGGTACAGCGAAGCCATATGAACTTTGGATCGGTCAAGAGGAGATTGCGGGAAGCTGGGTACAAATACATGCTGCTCTACCCGGCCAAGCTAAAGGTTTTTTATAAGAGCAAGATGCTGTTCTTCGACACCCCGGAGGATGCTATAGGGTGGCTGGATGTGCAGAGCTGCCCTCAAGAGTCAGATATCCAGAAGGCAGACGGAGCAGGATGAGATAAGTAAAGCTGCGGGTCTGGTTGGGCTGCGGACTGTGGGACTTGATTATAGTCATTGAAGCAGTTGGAGAGCAGGTACGCGCAAGTTGGTAGGAAACATGATCCGTGAGCACGGATACTGCTGGGAGAGGAAGGAGCCTCCAGGGGCCGATCTTTATATCCCCATTTAGAGTTTAGTTTGGTCACTGATAGTGAGGTGACACCCTGTCGGGTTCTCAAATTGGGCTTCCAAGGGAGAACCAAACGCGGGGATGCCTGAGATCCAGGGATGGAGCTGGGCAGTTGGTTGGGTTGGGGTTTTGGGGTGTTTAAGTTTAAAAATGAGCCTTGGGGGAAGAACTAAAATCAGGAATCTGTTTGGTGTGGGGGGGGGGCTGCTTGGAAGGGGGAAGGGGAGCTATTGATGAACCATGGGGGACCTTAGGATATTAACATGGAATGTTAGAGGGCTCAACAGTTATTTGAAGCGGAACAAGGTTATGCTGTATCTGAAGCGACAGAAGATAGACGTTGCCTTGCTACAGGAGACGCATCTGACGCGAGAGAAAATGGAGTTCGTGGGGAGGAAATGGAAAGGGACAACGGTGGGTTCGTCGTACTCTGCTTATGCAAGAGGAGTACTTGTCTGGGTGGCGCCACATGTCCCTTTTAAGTTGACTGAAGAAGTTGTGGAGGCGGATGGGAGGTTGGTTATAGCAAGGGGGCTGATAGAGAACAAAGAAGTATGCATTGTAAATACATACGCCCCCAACCAAAACACGGCGACATACTTTAGAACGCTGTGTACCAAGCTCAGTGCGTGTGTGGGGGGTGCGGTGATTTGGGGTGGGGATTTTAATTGTGTATTGAATCCTAGGGTAGACAGGTCGGATGATAAGACGGCCAAGCCCAGCCCAGCGGCTAAAGTATTGCAGACGCTGCTAGCGGACTTTGGCTTGGTAGATGTGTGGAGAGCGAAACACCCTGACGAGAGGCAATACTCGCACTATTCGGCTCCGTATCAACTACATACGAGGCTTGATTATTTCTTTGCCACTCTGGACGTAGTTGCGGAGAGTGACCATATAGACTACAAAGCAAGAGTTCTCTCTGATCACTCGCCCCTGGTCCTGAGGTGGCAGTATTGCCCCCCAAGGGCGCGCATACCAACATGGCGCCTCAGGGCGGAGGCGCTCAATGACCCAGTCTTCAGAGAAGACATAACGGATGAGATTATTGCTTACTTCGAGGTGAATACTGGTAGTGTAAAGTCGGCTGGTACTTTATGGGAGGCTTTTAAGGTTGTGATGCGGGGGATCGCCATTGCGAAGTCAAAGGGATTGATGGGTGGAGTGCTAGCTGATCTACATAGAGCTGAGATCGAGCTGGAAAGAGAGTTAGAAGGGGGCGGGGCTGATACAGAGGTTGTCTTCAAATTACAACAGAAGTGCGTAGAATACTGGGAAAGGCTCTGTAACTTGAATTATAAAAAGTATATAGAGAGACAGCATGCGGGAGGAGATAAAACGGGCCGACTCCTAGCGTGCTTGTACAAGAGCGAAACCCCGAGATCCCCGATTCGAATTGTAACCAATGAAGAGGGCGAGACGGTGGACACCCAGGAAGGTGTAAATAGGGCATTTGCAGAATACTATAAGGCATTATATGAAGATGATGAGGGGAGCAGCCAGGAGGAGATAGACGAGGTACTGGAAGATATAGGCCTGCCTAAGGTCAGTGTTCGAGGAGAGGGAGGAGCTGGATGCTCCGATCACTCTGGAGGAATTGAAAGAGATTGTAAGGCAGTTACCCACCAGCAAGGCTCCAGGTGCAGACGGGTTCCCTAGTGAATTTTATAAAGTGTATGGGGAGGAGGTGCTCCCACCCATGCTAGAAATGCTTAATGAGCAGGAACATCACTCACAACCATAGACGACTCCACCGAGTGGTCGAATGGGGGTGCAGTAATGACGGCGAAATGGCGATTGTGGCATTGGACGCAGTTAAAGCGTTCGACTCTGTTAAGTGGCCGTGGTTGTTGGCGGCCCTAGGAGGGTATGGAGTGGGGCCAGGTTATATTAGATGGGCTGAGATGTTATACAGTGAACCGCTGGCCAGGGTCTGTACGGGTGCAGTGGTGTCTGAAAGATGGCAGCTGGGCAGAGGCACTAGGCAGGGGTGCCCCTGGTCCCCGATGCTGTACATACTGGCCCTGGAGCCCTTAGCAATATACCTCAGGCAACAATATGACCCGATCGGTATTGAGGTAGGAGGGGAGCGTCACCTTATATCCTTGTATGCAGATGACTTGTTACTATATCTGAAATACCCGGAAGAAAATCTGCGGTATGTTTTGGAGGTGATGGGGAGATATGCCAGGCTGTCCGGTATAGCGGTGAACCCCCAGAAATCTGCTCTATTCCCTCTGGGTAGTGTAGGGGAGGACTGGCCGCGAGGCCCTCCTCACCTGCAGCCTTCTCCCCAGGTGAGGACCATGACTCGGTGGCCGTCCCCTCATGCCACCCGGGCCCAGGTGGAGGAGGGGTCACCCGCCGACGACATTGCCCACACATATCCGTTCCCTGCATATACCCAAATTCAGTTAGGCCTAGAAGCCATCTTGTTTAGCAAACATGGCGTGAGTTCAGCACACTGTAACGAGGCCCCCACCTTTGGAGGACCTTTCATGCATCCCTGCCGCCGCAGTAGCCCTGGTAGATCCGCTGCGAGCGCGTTCCCATGAGAAAGTCGGATATGAGCTAACCCGAGATGCTAACACTGTAACATTATTCTCATCCACAATGTAATATCGCACCCTGCATGACCTGGTCCGCGAGGCCGGGGTGACGGGAAAAAAGCTGAAGCATCACTATCTGAAGAAAGTAGAAAATAATTCAAGTATTGGTATTAACGAACTACCTCGGTTTAAACAGATCATGTAAACTGTGAATTAACCATAAAGATGTAACGTTACATGATACCACCCTAGGTCTGGACTAGTGCTGCTACAACCACAGAGAAAGATGTCGACCAAATGTATAGCCTTTACTTACTCATATATGTTTTCTTAATTACCTAAAGCAGCGAGCATCAATTTCTGTAGGCCATAACCTAGAACGACCTCGTGTAACGTTTAATGTACATAAAATAATCACATCATGTAGTAAATATAATGTTAGGTAACGAAAAGGTACTCGGACCGACTGTATTAAAGAAATGTGTAACGAAATGGAAATATATATGTGTGTTTAAATAACATCAAAATAAGGCGGAACGTTATAAAAGTTCTGCATTTAAAAGTTAGCAACGCACGAGGAAAAAACCTTTGTGAGTATATGCAAGGCCATTCTTCCTCCCACCCTGCCAAGCCTGCCAGATAAGGAAGCTAAGGCCTGTGCCGCACTCCCTCACCTCCCCCAACCAAGCTGGAGCCGCTTCAGAGAGTCAGAGGCCCCGGCACCGCACCCAAGGCCACAGCCCACCACCTGCGTTATTTACAGCACGGTAATAAACCCACGTTTTGAATCCACTGATCTACCAGCACCCTCTCGTAAAGTCCACAACCCTCCCCCCTAGACCACCCCAAGAACGACCCCCATCACTGGGACAAGACACAGAGACCCATTTATATAATAACTTCTAACGCGACAGACAGGCATGTACCAGTCGGCTCAGGCCCCAAAACTCAGCCCCTCGACCTAAAATACCGGTCAATAGGACACAGGTAAATCTCACCCTAACTGACAATCACCGGACCTCTCAAGAGGTGCATTCCTCATGCGTTGCGTTTATTGTATAAGACAAACTGCCGAGCGATTTATTGATGAACTTAGATGTCGTTTCTTGAATAACTGCAGTGTGCATGGCCTAGGGCAAACGAGTCAGGAGAGGTATTCATCTTTGTCACAGGCTGCCCCAGCATACCAACACCGCTCGGATGACCTCAAGCTGGCCTGCCAGGCCCAACCCAACCCACGAGGCTGACCAGTGACGTCCTCACGCCAAGACCAACCACGCTGCAGCAACACCTATAGTTAGTCGACGCCACCCAATCCCAATTAACTTGTGCCCCCTATAGTGTGTAGGTTCTGATGACGTTTTTTGTATTAGAAATACGCCTGTCTTTGCTATTGTCAGACAGAGCGCTCTCGGAGGTTGCAGAGTTCTTTGCATGCCCTATTCTTTGGATAAACTCCCACTTACGCTCACCCGCACTCTGTCTTGGCCTTATTCCCACTACGGGAGAGTCCCTTATTGTCTCTCATTGCGGGGAGGATCGTGCTGAAATTGGGGGCGCTTCCTTTCAGTAGCTATGTGGGAACTCCTGTAGAGAGGTTGCCGGTGTTGCAGATCCCGTGGGCAGCGAGCTCTTTCCGCTACCTTGGAATTGATGTGTATCAAACGACGGAGGAAGAACATAGGCGCAATACTGAAATAGCCATTGGGAAAATCGGGAAATGCATGAGGTTCTGGGAGAGGTTGCCCTGAGCGATGATGGGCCGAGGCGCTATGCTTAAAATGGTGGTATTACCTAGGCTTTTGAATTACTTCAACAATATCCCATACATGATACCTAAGAAGTTTTTTGTTAAGCTGCACAGTATGTGCAGGGAATTTTTGTGGCACGTTACCCGGAACAGAGTTGCATTATGGAAGTTGCAGAACTTTTACGAAAAAGGCAGTATTAAACTGCCTAATTTTCAAGTCTACTATGTAGCGGCGCAACTGCAATATGTGGCTAAGTGGCTCTCCGATGAAGAGACCCCTCAACACAGGTTGTTCGGGAGGGACTGTACCCCTTTTTACTTGCGGGAAATGATCTGGGTGGCCAGCGCAGACACGAGGGGGCGCCCTAGAATGCTGTTTTTGGGGTGGAACATGTGGCGCCGAGCCTGTCGGATGATGGGGGACCCTTTCCCGTGTGTTCCGCAGATACAGTTGGTCTCACTGGCAAAGGGAGACAGGCAGCTGAGGGTAATTATCAGGACATACTGGGAATCAATGGGACTAGTCACTTTGGGAGACATTTGCCAAGACGGGACTATTATGAAGTTTGGGGAACTGGGGGAAGTGGCGGGATTATCATATGGTAGTGCATGAGATTCGGAGCAGATGGCCTGCAACTACTTTGGCGGGGGAACCGGATGCTACTGTTGGGGTACTGTATGATATATCGGAGGGTGGGCATGAGGTTTCCAGAGTGTATGAGATGTTGATGGCTAAGGTCGGAAGGGACCTGGTGCACTTGAGATTAGAATGGGAAACAGAGATGGGAGCCCCGATGGAAGATGGGATGTGGGAACGTGCTTTGGGATATCATAAGAAGGTGTCGAGAAATGCCAGGTTCAAACAAATACAGTTATATATAACGCATAGGGCGTACATGACCCCTCTGAGAATATCAAAGTTCCGAAATATTGGGCGCTAGGCGTGCCCTAAGTGTGACGAGGAGAATGCCGACATGATACACATGATCTGGGCGTGCCCGGTAATTGAATGCTACTGGGGTGAAGTGGCACAGAAACTAGCAGGAAAGGGGGTCACACTTAAAATAGACTCGGCCTGGGCCTGCTTGCTGGGAGGGTATCCCAGAGCGCGAAAACTCAAACATGTGGGGAAACTGAGAGATTTGGCATATGTGCTTGCGAAACGAAGGATCGCCATGGGATGGAAGGAGTGTCATAAGCCGCGGATGGAGGTCTGGTGGAAGGACCTACAAAAATGGGCAGAGGCTGAAACAGTGGTGTGGCAAGAGGCTAGTAATGCAGGGGGGGATGAAGAAATGGGCTCCCTCATGGCATGGAAATTATTGATAGCTGAAATGTTTGGAGCAGTGTCGGCTCCTGCTGAATCTGAGGGCAGCGATACCCTGACACACGAAGCGGATACTGAAAGTGAAGAACAAACAGGCTCATAAGGGGGAGGGACTGGGATTGCGGTGTTTCTGTTGTTCAATGTATTTAATTATGTTTTGTTGTATTGTTGTTTGGTTTGAATAAAATGAAAATCTTTTTTAAAAAAACTATGAACTGTATTTTACTTTTGAATTAAGCCCTGCACCAAACTTGTGCAAGCAAGGAACTTTGTCCAATGCCCCAAAAGCATGCTTTGCAAATTTGGTGTTAATCCATCTTGTGTTTTACTTTATCAAAAGTGCCAACATGTAGGTATAATAAAATAGTGGTATATGTTTGGTGCCTGAGGCATGGCCTGGTGGCCACTGGCCATGGCCACCGGCTAAGAGGTTAAAGTGGGCCCTGGGCCTATCCTCTAGTGTGGCCCAATGTCTACTATGAGATGGCTAGCGGTGCCTGCTACATGAATGAAGCCCAGGCCCCCAGGGATTTTGGCCATTTGCCATGGCCACAAGCCATGATGAGTGGCCCACAGTCCCATTATTGAGGAATACTTGTTGAACCAGTGGACGGATTCGCACCAAATTGTACAAGGAGCTTCAGTCAGGTCCAGAAATCATGCTTTTGCAAATTTGGTGTAAATCCATCCCGTGTTTTACTTTGTCAAAACTGCCAAAATGTAGGTACAGAGAAATGTTGATGTAAGTTTGATATGGCCATGACCCGGACAATCTGGCCACTGGCCACCAGGTGACCAGCTATGGGGTTAAAATAGGAACTAGGCCTGGCCTCCAGAAATGCTCAATGTCTACTCTGAGATGACTAGTGGGGCCCTGCAACATGGCTGAAGCCCATGCCCCAGGGATTGTGGCCATTGGCCATGGCCGCAAGCCATGAACCGTGGGCGACGGTCCCATTATTGAGGAATAGTGACCACTGGGCTAGGCTACAGGCCATGGGCAATGTTTACTGTGGGTTGATTCATGGGGCAGACAACATGGCTGAATCTCATGGCCGGCCCAGGGAGTATGGCCAGAGGTCATGGACAGAGGCCACAGTCTTACAATTTGGCTATAGTGGCCACTGGGCTGGGTTGCAGGGCAGGTCCAATCTCTACTGTCAGTAACATTTCTGAACCCCGTAATAAGAGTCTTCCCAAGGCAGATAACGTCAAAATCATCAAAGTTGTCCAAAACGCAGCATACACCAAGCAATAGGTAACACTGTTTATTGCAGGTCCAGATGCAGATGGGAGAGCACAATTCAATCAGCACAGTGGAACAGAACTGAAAATGGGAGCTGTCGGTACCGCCTACCACGGCTGGACTTTTTATAGGTTTAAACATTATTAGCATAAAAGTTAGCTACACTGTTAAATCATCCTACGAAGCTTATTGGCTGGACTATGTCAGTTCCTTCTGGCTCCCTATACGTTACTAGCTCATGATAGGTGAAAGAAATCTTGACGCCCTCTGCACAACACCTTGCACGTGAGGTCACAAACATTCCCACAGCACTCCACAAAGACAAACATTTATGTTACGCTCACCTGGTATCCACGGGGACGCCACCCAGCCCTGGTTGGATGATTTGCACTCTCAAACCCTCTCCCGGTCCCTTGGTAAGGCCTCTGGTTAAAGATGAGTCTGCAATATAGGATAGAGCTGGATTCAATACCAGATTGTCTTTATGTTTACCCACCTCCCTTGGTCTCAACTCCTTCTTCCCCCTTGGGCCTTCTCCTCACGTTAATATTGTAAAAGGTGGATTCTCTGTCCTGCTGCTCGTGGCAGGTGCGCGTAGAGGTGGGGGGCGAGCAGCAACCAAGTACTTCACTGGTGCAAGCCCCCCTGTGGGAATCCAGGCCTGCTGCTACGCCATAGGTTTGCTGCTTTACAGTCTTTATATGCAGTTCTTATGTTCCTCTTAGTTCGAATAATAATGTCTTGCTTCTTTCCTTTTAGGTATGGAAAGGTATTTTGGTGTTGTCATGCAGTTTGAAGATGAGCATGGGCCGGTAGGCGAAAGCGCGGTGTGTGCGATGCTGTCCGGTGAGTAATGCGCGATGCGCGGCACTGTTTCGCCTTTTATATTGCTAACCTGTGTCTTTTCTCTCCTTGCAGGCTGCGATGTTCCTCGCCGAGCGCCGTAATGTTAAAGCAATGATACTGAGCAGGAGATGACTACCCAGGTAAGAATTGTGTAGCTTTCTTCATTCGGGAGGAAACGTGAGTAAACGCTTACTAATGCTGTCCTTCTTTCTCCTCTTTCCAGGTTATGGTATTCCAGGATGCATGCGGTGCCGGATGATGGAGTTCGTACCTTCAGGTGAGTGGAACTGAAGTCAGCGATGGATTGAAGACAGGATACTGTTCCAGGTAAGTTTCGTAGTGTTCTTTCTCTCTCTGCAGGTCCTTGGTTTCACATAAGATTGCATCAAAGAACTGGATACGGTGAGCGTTACGCAAAGCATGTTCTGCTGTTTGGGTGCGGTTTAAATACTCAGGTAAAGTAGTCCAGGTAAAATAGTCCCAGGCCTGCCACACCAAAAGTAGTCCAGGTAAAGTAGTCCCAGGCCTGCCACACCCAAAAGACTAGACCGCATAGCTCAGTTCCTTCCAGTACCATGCACTCTTGTCCACTGGCGGAACATGCATGCCACCCAAAAGGCATCATACTCCTCCACATTTGCAGGTGGCACTGTAAGCACCACTTGTATATCCCCCTCAGCTGCTTCAGACTGTGTGGTATTTACTTTATTACCCTCTTTTTTGCCCTCCTCCACACTTAGCTTCATTGACATTATATACCTCCTCCTTCCCTTTATACATTTGCAATGTTTTACTATGAGCTGGCCTGCGCAGAGAGCGATGAGCAGCAGGACAGTTACCTTAAACAAGTTTGCCAGCAAAATGAGGACCCAGGAGAATAAGTACCCGAACCATGTGTCTGAGGCTACAGTCTGTGTTTCCTTTGTCATCATTTCATGGAGCGTGCACATTTCCTCGATGGCCTCAGTCAGTGTTCCATCGGTGGCATCATTTGTTGGTATTACGGTGCAGCTGTTACTACCAATTTGGCGGTTAACATGTCTAAAACGTATCTATTTTGCAGTGCAATCTTACAACACAGAGTTCTTGCCTCAGTGTATTGAGCCCCTTCTCAGTCGAATTGGCCAGCTGTAAGAGCACGTAGCGGGTCACCTGCAGCCACTTTGCTTTAGTGGCTGCTTGGACCACCCGTGAGCAAGAGCGAGGTGAAGAAAACAGACACCCTTGAGGAAAGCTGAAAATGATGGGCTATACTTTCCAAACTCTGTGACGAGACCACAAACCAATGTTGTTGCTACGCTTCCTTCTGTTCACAGTGTGCCTCCGCCCCTTCTTGTGCCTGCTGTTCTTCCATCATTTTTCTTTTTAATAGTGCTGGGTTGTCATTGAACGGTATCAGGTCCGCTTGAGGCACTAGCGAGGCTAGGCTGTGGAGCGTAACGAGACAACATAGTCCCCCTAATCAGGAGGCAGCTGAGCATTTGCCTTCTTCCCAGAGGCCCACCAGTGGCCCATCACCGTTGCTGTCCTGCTCTGCAACACAGTGGTACTCATCACCCATGCGCAGCCGGCATTGGCCCCCAGATATGTTGTCCCCAGTGAGCTAAAACATACGGAAAATTGTTTAAGAGGCTTTTGTGGACTGGTTGATGTCTCATCTAACCACGTCAAAGCACGCATGTAGTTATTCCATACTGCCCTGCAAGTGTCGTTCATATTCGCTACTACATCCTCCTCAAATCCCACTAATACTTTAGCTCGACAATGTACCATTTCCCCTCCCATTTGCTGTCAGTAAAACACTGATCCCTTTATCCTCATGAAAGGTCTTGTATGGCACCACGGAATGTGATGCTCTGATGTATTTTTGCAGTGCACTCTTTTGTGATAAGTGAACAGTTGCTCTCCTTTTCCTGCACCCTCTGTTATATATTCTACTATTATGTGCTTAGTAGCCTCTTTTGTGGCCATGCTTTCCAGCTGTATATAGTTGTCGGCATATACCTTTTGCCCTTCTTCTATCCAGTGAACTGCCACAGTGCGGCCCTGAAAGAGTCCTTGTGTTCTACTGGACAGGTGCATTAAGCATCCCTCTTCTCCCACGGGTACCTCTTGCAGCAGAAAGAATGTGGGTGCCCCTGTGACGTGTGGGATGAGAGAGCACACATAACAAGTGTCATTAGCCCTCTCTCACCCCACACAGCGCATATCATCATACCATACATTGCCAGATGCTGTGTCTCGTCCACCCCCAATTGTATTGTGGAAAACATATGTATTGAATACACTACAATTTGCTCCCATATTTTTTGTCATTATTCTTTAGGGTGCTGTCAGACCCTTTGTTTATCAAAGACCAGAGAATAGTGAGAGAGAAAAACACCGGAGAAAGCCAGCACTACACACTCATTTTCTGCTTTCTTGTATTGCTACTGCTATTCCGAGGCAGATGATCTTCCCCCTCCATGGGCCTCCTGTAGCATCTGATAGCAGAGAAAAAAGTCAATGACAATTGGTGTATACTTCCCATCAAGCTGCCGTGCCCCTCTCCACTTCTCTGAGGGAGACAGTGCTGACAAATGAATCCATGGTCACGTATCAGTCACTTTGACGGCTGTAGGAGTCATGTACACCACGACATGCAGCCCGTGAACTTAGAACCTTTCCATTTTTGGATGCAGCTCTTTATAAACACTTTATCTCCTGGGTAGAAAGGTGCAGCTGGTGGGAAGATGTCCTCTTGCGTGTTTGCAAGTGATCTGGCCAGGCGGCTTGAGCATGGACCAACTTTACGAGATATATAGGTGGTTACTTTGGGAAAGTTCAGTCAAGTACATTTTGAATTCCTCCCCCAGTACCTGTGCTGAGCTATTAGCATCCTAAATTGTAAGTGCAGGAGAGCTAACAATGACACTTGGCAAAAACTGACTTTATTGCCTCCCTTTCGCTCCGTTTGCATTACGGCAACTCTTGTGGCGCGGATCACCATTTGACTCTGCATTAAAACTTATCTTCATAATTGGGGGCTGCCTCTTTGAGTTTGTCTATATTCACATTCATTTCTGTGACCCTTGACCTTCTGTGATTCTTTCAGCACCTGGTGGAGGGGCTTGGTAAGTGTTGAATAATCAAACACCCAAGCACAGCAGTAGTTGCATAGGCCTAGGTATATGTGAATTTCTTTCACTGTGCTGGGGCGTGGGGTCCTGCGTAGTGCCTCTACCCTTTCTAGTGTTATTCTTTGTCCTTCTGTGGATATTATCCGTCCCAAGTACACCCCCTCTTCCTGGCAGTACTGTAACTTCTCCTTGTCTGCTAGCAGGGTCAAAAGAAGGATGTAATATGTCTGCACTGGTCCTCTTTCATACTGCACACTGTTACGCTCACCTGGCTCCCACAGGGGCGTCAGTCGGACCTGGACTGCTGCGACCTCCACCCACGTGATGCGTAGTGCAGCGATGACTGACTGGATCTGCCCTCCAATTCTTGTCTGCTTGACCCGAAGAAATATTCTCCTACATGTGGAGAAATGGATTTAGCCACTTGTGGATTCAAGTGATAGCACCCCCACTGTCCTCCCCTCTAATCACCTCTGAAGTGCCCTCTCAGCAATCTCACCTTACATTCTTGAAGGATGAGCCCTCCATCCTGCGAAGTACGCAGGGGCGCATTGATGACCAGTTACTTTACTGGCCTGAAGATATTGGAAGAGTTGTAGACGAATCCTGACTCCAAAAGGTCCTGGCGAAGAGCCGTAAGTATATAGTTCGTAAGAGTTCAAAATGTCTGGAATTCACTCCTGTCCAATTCCTCTTTTATCTTGCAGCCTTGACCCAATAAGAAGATTGACAGCTGAAAGCGCTCCGGTAAATGTCTGTGTTACCCAACACTGTCCGGTAAATAATGCCAAGGGTTTAACTTGCTGCTTTCTCCTTTACTCACAGGTGCGGCATAAGAAGATGTGGCGTGCTGATGAATAATACCTCCGGCGGTAAAATCAGGTAAGCATATGGTGGCTAAAGAGATTGTCTCTGTCTGTTCTCTCTGCTCACCTTGTTGTTTCTTGTCCCCCTTAGGTGCCGGTATTCGGCGATGTAAAGATGGAGACAGCACCGGATCGAAGAGATGCTGCCTGGAACGGTGAGTATGGCGCGGCGCTGCTGCTGGTGATGCAACGCGTTTAAAACAAAGTCTTTCCTCAGGTTTGAAGATATGATGAATCCGGGATCAGGTAAGAGATCAGGTAATACTCTTGTTCTAACCTTTGCTTCTTTCCTTCTTTCTAGGTGCTCCAGGTTCGAGGCGGGCGTGGCAGAAGGCTGGTGCTGCTGGCACGGTGAACGTTACGCTGCTTGATGCAGAATAACGCAAAGCGTGTGCTGCTCTTCGGGCGTGGTTTAAATAGCCTCCAAAGTAGTCCCAGGTAGGTATTCCTCCCCGACCACACCCGAGTAACAAAATAGTCCCAAAGGTAAAGTAGTCCCTTCCAGGCCTCACATGGGCTTGGATCTTCTTGCAGCATGGTCTGCATCAGGTAAGTGTGCACTTATGAGCCTGGCGCCTATGGCGCCAGGACTGATGTCCCATATGAGCCTGGCGCCATTGGCGCCAGGACTGAACCCAGACAGCCCCTAGCAGGGGTTGCTGGGTTTTCTCAAGGCAACATGATGCCTGCTCCCGGGGCTGATGGACGTGGTCTGGATGCCCGGGGGTATGCATCATGACACACACTAGGAGGTCATCCACATACTGTATCACTATGCTAGGCGCTTGTACATTGCTCAGATCCATCTGGATCATTCTGTTCAACACACTGGGGGACTCACAGTACCCCTGGGGTAACCTTGTGTGTTCAAATCAGACACTCCCACCCGATAGGTGAATGCAGTGAGATAGCTGGAGTCTGGATGTAATGGGATGGAAAAGAACGCATTCTTGAGATCAATTACTGTGAAACACTTGGAATTCGCTGGTTGCACAATATTGCAGCAGGATTTGGTACAAGATGAAACTCTGTCTCGACCACGTTGTTGAGGGGGGCAGAGGTCCTGTACGAATCGCCAATTCCCTCCCTTTGTTTTTTTAATTGGGTATATGGCTGTGTTTGCATGGGGATATTGACGTTGGTATTATGCTCTGCTGCCATAACACGAGAAGTGTGTCATAGATGCCCTCATCAGCTTTGCAGGAAGGGGGGTACTGTTTTACCCGTGGCAGCAGTGCCCCTTCTTTTAATGTTATGCTGATGACTCCTGCTCCCTAGAGCACTCCCACGTAAGGGGGTCCTTTTGTCCACAATTTTTTAGGGACCTTCTCCTGTCCTGTGTAACTCGCCTGTTTTTTAACTATCTGGGTCAATTGCGGTACTAGCCTTTCTATCACTCTTATGGGACATGGGATGCGTAGTTTAATGCGTAATTTGAACACCACTTCTCCCTCCTCTTCCCCTTTCCCATCTGCAAAGAGATCTACATGATCCAAGTAAGTCAATGCCAATGTGGGGTCGATACAGAGTACTGTACGCCATTCTACATCATCCTCATCTGTCCTACATAATGTCACCATGTCTTTTCGTACAATCACCTCCTCTAAGTACAACAATATTCGTGTGCCCGGAGTAATGTCCTTGTGCCACACGAGCCTGAACAGAAACTCTGTAGATAATCAGAATATCTTTCCCCTTATCCCAATCCAATAGTATCTGGACCCCGTATGGTAACACCTCAGGGTGCATGGGTTGCCCTCGTAGGGTACTGTGGGTGTAGTGGGTCTGTATGATTGCCACCACCCTTGCTGGATACACACCAAGTGTGGAACACACCATCAATTTGTGTGTGAATTAGATAGTAGCATTAAGCTTGCTCAACAAATCCCTCCACAAGATGTTTATGGGAGTGTCCATTGACTACAATAGAGGGGCTACGAGGTGTTGTGTCCCTGTTAGGGGTACATCCTGGGTAACTAGAACCATGACAATAGCTCCAGAAAAGCCTTGTGTGTCCATAGCTTTGCTTGACAATGGAAACCCATCCTCCTTTATACAAGACTTGTTGGCCCCTGTATCTATCAAGGAGAAATGTCCTATCTTCACTACTACCTCAGGTTCCCCGTCAGGGCCTTCAGTTACTGCAAGGACTGGACACACACGCACTTTCTGTGGGCAGTCCTATTGGGGCATTATGTTCTGTGGGAAAGGGTTCCCTCCCAGAACAGTCATTGGGGTACTATGTTCTGGCCCAAAAGCGTACCGTCACCTTGTGGATGTGTTGTGCGGGTGCTTGCAATGCCTGTGTGGGCATCCCCGGTCACCCACTGGTACTGCTTGGGCCAATGTCTGTGCCTGCAGGAGCAGAGGTTGTACCTGCTGTGTTTGGAGAAGTTGGGGCTGCATCTTCTGAGGATGGAACTGCTGGGGGAGGGGCCTGTTGTTGTGTTGGTTGGTTCCCTAGCTTTGGATCCCCCGGTATTGTAGCATGCTTGCTGCCCAAAAGGACACATTCATGCAAAATGTCCCGGTTGCCACATATAAAGTATGGGCCAATGAACCTATACCCTGCACCTCTATACGCACCCCCTCGGCCCTTATGTGAGTATCCGCTCACTGGAATGTAGTATTCCATTTGCGTGTAAGCCCTTCCCCCTTGTGAGTAAAGCCCTGGCTTATGGACCCCCCATTGTGGGACCTACAATGGTTGCATGCACCCCCCTACCCTTGCTGGGGTACACGCCCTACCGGAATCGCCCCCCAACCCCCGGTTGGGCAGGGACCACTGCAGCATGATCTTAGATGAGCATTACCCCCACCATGGCCAACTTCGATAACTTCTTTTGTACTAGCTTATTCTCTGCCTTCGTGGCTTTATCCGTTGTCTCTTTCTCTCTTTCTTGCTTCCTCTTACAATGGTGTATGATAGTTGCCTGTATTCTGTGCCCCCTTTTGCCTCTAACCCCGCTATTTTGTCTAAGGAAGTCTGCACATCTGATGGAAGCCCCTTGACCGCTATATGGTAAAAAAGAGGTATTATTCATCCCAGGACTTCTCTGTCTCTAAGGTCCAAAGCTCTTGTACCTGTCATATGTATTCTGCGGGGTCCTCGCCTGGCTTCATTTTATGGTCCATTACAGCCCCCAGATCCGAGGTGTTGGGGTACATACTCAACACTTTCCACATGTGGGCTCAGCAGTTATTGAAAGGTGCTCCATCATGTGCATCCATGCTCAATGTTACTCCTTTGTACCCTGCTTGTTCCCATGTTTTGTCTCCTCGCTCCCCTATTATCCCTGCAAACAAGCTCTTCATGTTCCCTGTTTCAACGTCACCACTGCTGTTTCTTTTTCGAGAGCGTATATCTACTTGGTCGATCCCGCCATAATGGAGGGCAAGCAGCAAATAAGGATGACACTGCCCATCGTCTCCCACAGTTCATAGTGTGCGTCTTCCCTTCCTTAACAGGGGCATTTGGGTTGTCCAGCCCCTTGGGTCTGGTTCCCCTCCAGTGGCCTGTGCCATTCTACGGCAGAGGCTTGTTGACCAATTTCTACTTGGCCCTACCTTATCCCCCTTCTTCAGTTGCTTCCGTCCCCTCTCTTTCTCTTTATCGGCCTCCCGGGGTTCTTTGTCCCCCGTACTTAATTCTCTCTACTCCTCTTCTTCATTGGATACATCGTTTTCATCCTATCATATTTCCATCTCTTCCTCACCCTTGTCAGACTCCTTGTTATCTAATTTGAACTTTATCTTCCTTGGGGCCCATCCCTCCCTGACCCCAGTACCCCCTCTTTCCTTTTCCTTTCTCTGCACCTCCTTCTCTATCACTCAATATGCCTCATTGAATAAAGCATCCACCTGTCGCAGCGTGCTTTTTTGTATGTCTGCCAGATACTTTGTGTCTCCCCTATTCTTCGGTTCCCCATGTCCGACCCCCTTGCTGGTCCTTCTCCCCTTGTCTGAGCCCCCCTTGCTTGGGTACTCACACCATAGGTTGGTGTACCCTGTCGCAGGCTTTAATGTTGGGTATAGCCCATAGGGAGGGGGTCACAGCGATAGGTGTTTCCGGCATGGCCCTCCCTTGCCTGCCCTCTTTTCCCCGGGCTCTTTCTTCGTCTCTTCATTGAGCTTCCAAAGCCCTAAAATATGTTGCCTGCTCTTGAGTTTTGATCCTTTGTACATCGCTAACATGTACAAAAACATGTGTTCTATTATACCACTATCGAAAGTTCCCTCCCTGGGCCATTCGCCAAAGCACTGTTCTGCAGTGTCCCGGACCCACTGAAAGTGGTATTTTTGTATTTTATCACGATATTGGGGCAACTTATTACAAATGTGATCCAGGGGCATATCTTTGAAAGCCATCCCCTCCCTGTGCACACTAACCCTATTTTATCCTCTCCAAAATGGTCTTCCCCCCTCTTAAATCTTCTTCAAGTTCCCTCCTTTCACTCTTCTCATTTGCACCCCCTAACCCCTCACTATACCCCTCACACACACATACTTTCCAATCCTCCCGCTCACACCCTAACGTCATTTAATGGCTCTCTACACAGGCCCACTCACTCTCACATTTTTAGGTCACCAGCGGCCCTCTCCACAGGCCCCCCTCCTATTTTAGGGTACAAACGCCAGGCCCTGCCCTGCCTCCGGGCGCGCGTTTGCTGCTAATGTGCCAAGCGAGCCCATATACAAGTTATCTCTGGTGCCGGCCCTTCCATCTTGCTGACTCCACATCAACCAACCACTGCTCTAACCATGATGAAGAAAACAAAAACACCTAAAGGTTTACTGACAAACAAAAGCCCACATATGATACTGTAACCTGCACCCTTCTTCAACTCCTCAGCAAACCATAAACACCCGTCCCCAAAAATGATGCAACTATACAATCGCCTGCATTACGCACAACTCCGATCTAATGGGGTCTGCCACTTTCTACGCAATCTTCTGCTCCAATGCAGATGTGCCCGCCACACATCTGCTCCCAATCGGGTGGATGGAACTAAAATCTAAAACTACTATGGCCGATCGTCCTACACACCATAAAAAGACCCACCTCCGCCCGTGGGCATGCAACCACCTTTTTGCACGTTCATGCAAGGGTACACTCACGTCTCCTAGAGATCCTCGAGTCCTCCCAGCACCAGGCCTTCCTTGCGGCTCGCCCCACCATCTGACTGCAGGTGGCGCTCGGGACCAAGCAGACCTTTGTAAACTCGGCGTCTGCGCGACCTCCTCAGTAGTGCACGTGAGACTGGTCTGCAGCCGCCTGACCCACGCCCCCTGGAGGGCGTCCAGAATACCCTCAGCTGGCCGAGGGAGCGGAGCATCTCGCTAGGGCCTCCAAATGTAATAGGGGTCTTCCCAAGGCAGATGATGTCAAAATCGTCAAAGTAGTGCAAAAAGGAGAGTACACAAAGCAAGAAATGACATTGTTTATTGCAGGTCCAGATGCATCTGGGAGAGCACAATTCCATCAGCACAGTGGAACAGAACTGAAAGAAGGGAGCTATCCATGCCGCCTATGGCGGCTGAACTTTTTATAGGTTTAAACATTCTTAGCATAAACGAGGTCAGCAACACTGTTAAATCATCCTATGAAGCTTATTGGTGGGACTAAATCAATCCCTTATGGCTCCCTATACGTTAATAGTTCATGATAGGTGAAAGCAATCTTGATCCCCTCTACCCAACACCTCCCACATGACTTCACAAACCTTCCCACATCATCCAGCAATGACAAACATTTGATGACATACTGACCACCGGAAACTTTATTCGACTGTCAGTGGCCATTTCTCATGAGAAGCAATCCAACCTGGGTTTGGCAATGGAGAAACATTCACACGGCATCTATGCAATGAGGTGCCCTGCTGACATCAGCAAGGACACAAAACACTCTTGCACCCTCAGGACACCAACACTCTGCACCTGATTGGTCCCCTCCCGTCTCACCTCCTCGCCCCACAGCCCTCTTGCCAGGCCTATCTGCCAAAGTGTGATTTGAAACTGCTTGTCCCAACGTGAAGTGCCTTCTATTTACCAGTTTTTATTCATTAAAGACCCTCCTTTCCCAGGGAGTGGCCAGGAGACTGGCTCGCTGACCTCGAATGTATCAGCTGGACCCATCTCCCAGCAACTACAGTCTCCTGGGAATGGTCAGTTGGCAACATTTCTCTAGCACATTGCTATGGGTGAGTGCTCGAGTAATGCATGTCTGCCTTGAAATGCTGGATCTGTCAGTGTGAAAACCTAAGTGGCTTATTTACTTGTGGCTTAATTAACTCAGACTATATGTCAGGGTGGCTGTTGTGAGGGCCATATTATACTGTACTACCACTGCTGCCCGCTGCCCCTGTTCCATGGTCTCCATCTCATAAGAAACCCCTAGGTGCCTCCACCCCTACTTTATCCCGCAATCTCAAGCTGCACCTGTGCACGCGGCCCCTATACCCATCATTCCTGCAACTGACAAAGTGCGCCTCTCTTGGCAGCACTGTATTTGCACCTTTACTGCAAGTCCATGCCCCAGGGTTTGTAACAATGCACCATGGCCACAAGTGGACCATGGTTCCATTAGCAGGAACTCAGGAACTGCACCGGGCTTCAGCTAGGTCCAGTGGCTATTGTGGGTGGCTTGGTGGGGCTGGGTCGTGCCCTAGGCAATTCACCCATGACTTGCACCCCAACACATGCTGCTTCAAAGTGAAACATGTCAGTAAGAGTTGCAAAAAATATATTTGTTAAAGGAGAGATATAGTCCCTTCTTATAAGTTAAAAGTGGAATTATTAATAAGTTACATACAGTGCTGGAACATCATGAAACTTCTTTAGGTATAAAAACTGGGAAAATTCAATGAGAAAACTTTGTTAGAGGGACGTTAGGGATATGTTACTCTAATGAAAACTTTTGAAATTCAGAGTAAAAACATTGTTAAAGGGATGTTATGGTTGAACCGAAAAATCAAAAACCAAAGAAATGTGCCAGTTGTTTTAAGCTATGCAACCAAAACTTCCAGCCCCACAATGCACTGGTCAGACTAACACCCACGACATTAAAGTTGACTACACAATTGACATCACATATGACATCACTTTTGAAATGCATGACTTGAGCATGTCTTCATTAACCACGGTACTTTAGCAGTGTATATGAACTGAAAAGGTTCACAGCTGTTACATTTCTTACGTGGCTCGGACTGTTCAGTGCAAAGTTGGTTAGGTACCCCTCAAAAGGTCATGACGTTTATAGAAGCTTTGCCAACTACCCTGTTTCTCCTCCTGATTACACCGATAACTAGCTACACACAACACAAGCTGTTACACTGAAAATTGATGGTGCATTGTGTACAAGTACTAGAAAGCAAAAAGGTAAGACTGTGATGATCATTGCTGCAGGGCAGCACAGAGCAGTCAGTGTGGCTTGAAAAAACAGCTCAAAGGGCGGTTTACAGTGAGAGGCATTAAAAGCACATGTTCAGGGTTCGCAACCATTGCCTGCTGCTTGTTACCACTGCATACTGGTTGACTAAGGCAACAACTGAATTTCATTAATTGAGTGATGTTTAGGTTGAAATTACCTAAAAAAAAAATGGTCGCATTGACCAAAAGTTCCAAAAATTGCTACCACCAAAGGTTCGAACCTTTGGTGGTAGCATTGAGAAAAAACAACAGGGGCTGCTGGGGTGTCCCCCACATCGCCCCGCTCGCTATACTTCATGGTATAGTGAGCGGAGGATGCGGGGGACTCCCCCACAGCCTTCCGTTACAAAAAAAGAAAGGGGGGGGGGTGTGTGTGTGTGTGTGTGTGTGTGTGTGTGTGTGAGAGAGAGATTTGCCCCGGTACTTAGTCCAAAATGGTTGTTTGAAGATTTGCAAATCTGCCATTGAAACATAATGTACTATTACCTCCAGTTAAACCTTATGTCAGTAATTAGTTTACATCTTTTTTGATCTGACATGATTCCGCTCATATTACATTTTTGCCTCTACCAGGTTTTGTTGCGACCACGGATCAAACACTAAATGGCTTGCATTCATAACAAGGCATCTGCAATTTCCTCCAAGAATGATCCAGTATCAAAATCTCCATCACAGCAGTTGAAAAAGATACTAAGCCAGTAAAGCATGAGTTGAAAGGGACACACAATGTAATACAATCCATTGATCTATGAGGTCAACAATCGTATTTCCAGTTTTGAGGACTGAATTGATGGTATGGAACAAATGCAACTAAGAGTAACACCGCTGGAAATTAAAATAATGATCTAGAAGAGAGTTTCAATGAGACAATAGTCACTTTTTTAATATTTCAGATACAAAGATGTGTGATGGCCCAGTTGCTTCAATGGAAATGTGGATCCCTAATATTCTAAATATGTCTGTTACACCTACTCTTGAGATCGAACGTGGTCATAATATTCAACTTAGATTTTCATTTAAAAAGTTCCCTGTTCTCTCATTGTATCTCTCCGTTACCTTCAGCATACTTGATCATTTTTGTTTTAGCTGCAAACCCCTTTTTGCTGAAAACAATCATGCTCTCCTGAAGTTTTGGGGCCACAAAATCATTACCCATTTTTTTGTTCAAAAGATACTAAGACCAAAAGAAATATAATTGTAGTGTGCTCTGCTCTCTGAAAGTCAGGCCTCAAATATTGCTAATTGTATTCAACAAGAACGATTGTGACAATTCATTATGGGGATATTAAGCAATTTTTTCATCCAAATGACTTACACCTTTTTCTTCAAGCATTTGATTTCGAGCAAAAGGGCCATCAAACCATCTATCATCCTTCAGCAGCATGCGAAACTAATGATGGTTCATATGTGTAGACGAAACATAACATCTAGTCAAGACCTGAACATAACAAGCACAATAATCTGAGGATTAGAAGTGATACTCTGACAAACGTTGAACTAGTTATTTCCCCAGCAGAAGTGATGGATAAATCTAGGTCTCCTATCAAATTTACTAATGGTTCTACATCGAATGCCATCTATTGATTGGCTATTTGCGGGTGGATAGCTCCTGGGTAAAGCGCCAGTCTTCAACAAGAGGCCAGCCTGTACTTTGCAAGTTCAAAACCCCCCAACAGGGCCAATTTATCTATTCATCCTTCCAAGTTCGAGCGATTGAGAAACATAAAATGGGGTAATAATAAGCTCTGTTAATTACAGCACTTGAAATGGGAGGAATCCAGCATGAACCTGCATATAAAAACATATTTAAAATAACTGATAATGTACTATTATTATTCCAAGTACATAAATAACTACAATCATTTGATATCTCATTAGAAAGTTCATCTATGTTTTACTACACTAACATGCATAATTGCTTAGTTTCATAATTAACTAAGTTGACCACAGAGGTTATGAATCTTATCCACTAGCTCTTCTAGTCCTAGCCCCACTTGTACAATTAATTCATTTTTAACTAATGGCATCTTTTAAAGGGTCACATATTATATTGTAACTCATTACTTAACATTACATCACAATATCAGATACATGACATAAGTTATTTGTAATAGCCACATCCACTGTTCTCAATGTATTAAATGTTTTGATATGTTTAGTTTATTTAACATGAAATTCCGTTATAAATGTATGCATTATTATAAGGCTATTTTTACTCCGAAATGTGCAATCATTTACAAACTATTGTATTGTGGTTCTTCTGTGGGGTCTTCAGTAGTTGTGGGGTCATCTGTACTCCCTGGTTTCCTTGTTTTACTCACATTATAACTGCAATTGAGGATTTGTTGGACTCCCAATTGCATAGCGTATGATTTTATTTCAGATTTTTACCACTCGTTTCTTTTCTAATCTGCTTGCTCTACATTTAGTGGCTGATCATTTTACAGAGGCATATACAGGGTAGGGCCTGAGTGGGCAAGGCCCACCCAAATTCTGTAAATGCCAACCCACCAGTTCTGTGTGGGCATTTACAGATATTAATGTTACTGCGATGGGCCCAACTATAGCTTCAGGCCCCACTTGTTAGACAATCCTGGATATGCCTCTGTAATTTATATCTTTACTCTACCTTTTTATGTAGAGAGTTTGATTTGTCGTTGGGCCTACCATAAGGAGGTGTATGACTTTAATAAGTTATACATTCTCATTTAGTATTCTGACACATATCAAACGAATAGTAAAGTTATAGTGTTGAATGTTAATGGACCGGGGAGTCCTGCTAAACAACCAAAAACCCTAGCTTATTTGCAAACATATGAACCCAATATTGTTTGTTTTCAGGAGTGTCATGGGAATGAATAAAAAAGTTTACATTGAAATGAGCATGGGTGGAAGAGGTTACATTTTCAAGTGCAAATGAAAAACATTGTGCGGCTATGGCTCCTGAAAATCTGAAAGATCATGTTATATGCAAGATTAATCTAACTGGGGTAGGTGGGAATGGGCTTCAGTTGACATTAATGGCCTGGGTGTTCCCATTATGAATTTCTGGGTGGGATTAAATGTTATTACATTTATTTTATGTGTTGTCTGTAATCATGTCATGCACATTGCTCGATACAGCAGATCCAAAGTGGGATGTATTAAAACTGAAACAAGGTTTTCTGTTTTGTGGAGGAACGTGGTTTCACTGAGTGATGGACACATTTGGTATCCGATTTCTCCCCAACATTTCTTTTGAGGGGCATGTTCAGGACGGCACTTCCCAATTGGATTATACCTACATAAACCGACAGTTGTTGTCCACTTTATGATATTATCTTCTTATATAAGAGCTTTAGTCATTTCTGACCATGTTCAAGTAATATCAACATTTGCTTTTGAGATTTAAAAATCTATTACAAATAGATAGAGATTCAATAATGCACTGATAAAAGATATATTTGTTGAGTGTAGTTTTCTATAAAATATCGTTTCAATCATTATAGTGACATCTCCATACATATTACATGTACTCATTGCTATTTTTTCATGACTTATTATTGAGATTTGCCCTTCAAGAGAATGCCTAATGATTCCACTAACACAAATGTCAGAACTTAATATTTGCGTTTTAATTTGTATGGCCAATTAATGTCGTGCATGCTGCAGATCTCTGCCAGGTCTCATTTGCAAACCCACGAATCCTTGTTGTTTGTTTTATGCACTGCTTTATTCAAGTAAATGTCATATTTTCACATAGGATCAAATTGTTGTTACACAAGCAGACTCAATGTGCCTGACATCAGGTCTATCAGTCTCATCAAATAGGACATCTCAAATAAAGCAGTTCTTTATTAATTTCGTTCTGTGTCAATTAATTCAAGGGATCAACCTAAACACTGCTCTTTGGGATAGTTTCTGTCAAAGAAAATGCAGGTTTTTATACCTTTTATTTGGAAAACTGGAAATATTATGCAGAGATGGAACAATGTGTTAGCTTTCATATTCCCATGGGCTTCTTCACCAGATGGTGCAGAGTGAAATTAGTGGAAATGAAGCACCCAATGGTCAGTTCGTTCTCAAAGTGAATGAATGAAAAGAGAATTCTCAGTTTAAACTGCATTGGGTGAAGGAAAAGTATGCATGGAAGCAAGGTGTGGAATGGTTGCCTTATCTAAAGCAAAGGAGAAGAAGCGGGCACCACCTTTAAAGTTCAGCTCATCTCTTTCATATTAGATAATACTCAATTCAAAGGAGCTATAGGGTCATGGTCGATCCTATGACACCAGGATGCACACAAATTCCGAAAACACAAAACTAGGTGTGTTCACCCAGTAACACCCAATGCTCTCATATAGCTCGTGGTTGAGCTGTTTAGTTGTGATAGATTTTATACTGATTGTCATCCGTATCACTTTATGCAGCACAATCCTCCTATAATATTGTTGTTTGTTCTCTATATGTACTTCAAAGTCAACCAAACGATTCGGATTAAATCTTAATCCAACCACGTGGCTCAATGGCCGATGCATTTCAGAGACTCGCTCCATCTTCAGGACTTTACATATAACAAAACCACATGTGTTTATAGACCAAATGATATTACCTTCGGCCTCATTCCAAGTTTGCCGGTACAGTAACAATGGTAAAGGTAAGCTTGCCGGTACTGTTGTTACTGTACTGGCAAACTACGAGTTCTGCTCGCGGGTGCCTTTTCGCCCGCCAGGTCTGACCTGGCGGGCGGAGCGGCACACGCGAACAGAGCATGCCAGATGCACCGGCACCATTCTGAATGGGAATGGGGAGCATTTTCTTCCGGCGCCCAGGAATGGGCAATTACCGGTTCCGGCGTGGCCGTAATGACCCAGTAATTGCCCATTCCTGGGCGCCGGAAAAAAAATTATACTGGCACGGCTACCGCCGGTATTGTAATGAGCCCAATGAATATTATATACATACCCAAGGAAGAGAAAAGAAATTAAACAAACTCCAGTTAGAACGTATTAATAAATATTTCTTCATCGTGATATCTGTTAATAAACAAGTTCATCATACCTTATTATCTGAACCTTTTCGCTGTGGATCAAAACATTAAAAACTCATTAATTCATGTTCTTGTACGCAAAAGAGTGAAATCCATCCTTAAAATCAACCGCTGACCGAGAGCAGCCTACCATCAGCAGTGTCCTACAGACAGCAACTAATTATCTGAGCCGCCAGCAGGAAACTATCAAAGTATCTACATAGATTAAGCTTTCATCAGCCAAGCCTAATCAAAAACCTACCATACAGCCAAATGTTGAGAGTGAAACACATTGTCAGTGACCCTGGAGATTACACGAAGGAACTTGCAGAGATGGGCAACAAATTCTTACACAGAGGATGGTATCTAATATTCTAACCGGCCCCTGCACCACTAGCATCAAATTCAATTGACTATAATAATAACAGAGCAGTTACTCATGATTGAACACAATTTATTGTGTTGTACACATGTCTGTACAGTCAGCCAACACGTGCTTCGGCCTTTCAAAGGTCTTCTTCAAGGCTGTAATAAATGCACGCAACATACCCATACACATTACATTGGATGTAGATCCACAATAACCAAAAGTTTCAAAACAATTTTGTGTTCACACAGAAAAAAACAAAAATACACAATCATTTTTAATTGTCCAGTACACAATGTGAATTTCAAAATAACCCCAATCATAAATTGGAACAACAAAAACGGGGAAGGAAATGGGTAAGGGAAAAACAAACACAGGATTACAATTCCTTCAACATATACGTTAAAACTTAAAACCTTATTGTGGTCCAGTGACTACATCTTGTACCCAAAAATGAATTGTGCTTATTGTGTCTGTATGGCCAAACTGTGAGTCCCATCATTCTTTTTCACCACAATACCACAAGGTGCCTCCTTTATAACCACAACCGTGTCACTATGTCAGTGTTCATGTTTGCTTCTGCCTCAGGAGATGAATGATTTGCCATAACATCCCGGGGGGCATTAACGGTTGGGTAATGCCCCGAGGACAAGGTTAAAAGCCAGAGCGAAGCAAGGGCTTTAACGGAGCCACGGGGGCATTACCTGACCGGTAATACCCCCCTACGCAGGTCATATTGCCATGAGTACCCCGGCCTGTTAGCCTGGGGGTACTAATGGTATTTTCTTTGGTTGCGAGACGCATCGTGTTTCACAACCGAAAAAAGGCAAACAAACAAAATTTGACGTAGCGGACTGGGAAATATAGTCCATTTTCCTTTTCCCTGGCAGCCATGGTAAACAAAGAAAATGCCCACCATCGAAAGGAAGAAGAGACTACATGTAGTCCTTTCTCCCTTTCCATGGTGGCATGAGTAAAGAATTACAAAGGCGGAAGAATGAAGAGGGACAGTGCAAGATAGACGCCGCAACGTGACCGTGATTACTGCAAGGGTAAGACTCGGAAGTGCTGGAATCAGTGCGTGGATTTCAGTTACTTTTTGATCCGCCGGGTACTAATCCTCAATATTTACCACAGTGTTGTGTTGATTCTGGTGTTAGTATCGAATTTTCGCACAACTTATGATTGTTATTCAGCTCAACATCAGTCTCTATATCAAGAATACATTGGATATATCAAAATTAGACCTACACATCACATTGTCTTCAATTGAATTTCCTATTCTATTTTAAAGACAATAAAATGTTGCCAATTGGTGCTACCATCTTATTTGAAAACTTGTTGCACATATCTTAATGATAGATCCTTTATTTGTCTGTCTTGACTAATTAGTTTATGATCTCTCAATCTGGAGTCTGTTCAAGGTTACTCTCTATATCTAACAAATAAATGATTAGGCCCACATAGGTTCAAAATAAACTGTCTCTTAAAAAAATGTTGTATTATTTTTTTGTGTAATGCAATAGTTTTGCTTACTTATTATTATAGGTTCCCTTGTCTAACACATGAACACATACCTTATATTCTCATAATTGTCAGTAATTTATTTATTTCACGCTGATCAAAGGAACACCCCCATACACGACTGTCTCAGTATTCCCATTTGCTGTAGTATCCGTGCTTTTGGCTCGTGGTTCACAATGTCCCAACTCCTCCTCATAAATTATTGTGTCAGGCTGCTCAATATACATACAAATATATTCATTAACCGGACTCATTTCTTGTACAAAGTACTAGCTGCGTTCCACATGCAAATTTTGGCTGCAGCCATTTTGAATCGCTGCTCTTTCGATTTCTGTTTTATTATGTGATTTTATTAAATGACACTCTGGCTGTATTCAGATTATGTATATGGAATATTCTTTGTTTGATTTGATTACTTACTTCATATCGTATTGATGTGTAAAATAAATTTGGAAGCTTGTAATCTATGAACTATTTTTGCTAAAAATTTGAAAGATCAGATGTGGATCAAATCAAATAAAAAAATAAAAAATAAAAAATTGGAGATCGCCATGGGGCGCAGACGTGATGGCTGCTTGAGCCTTTGTCTCGCCTTCTGGGCACAAGAGAATGCAACGAATCTTACAACTATATGCAAACGTTATAAGAAATCAACCACACGTTTTTAGCAATAAAGCAGTGAGCATCTTGAGGAGAAATTGTGAGCAGAACCTCAATAGTCCTTTTGAGAAAGAAGACTTCCGAAACAGACTTCCCAGCCACAACGCTGCCCTTCCAAAGTGGCGGGCACTAGACCCGAGCTCTAGTGAAGGAGAGAAGGAACACTTCCTGCACTCGTACCAAATCTACAAGGTGGGAGCAGTTTGACTGTGGTGCTACTGTGCAGTGCGTCCTCCCCGCCAAAGGCAGCAATACCACCGGTAAGGTGCATCGGGATAAATAGAGCAAGTCTGCACCGTTGGGAAATCCAAAAGCGCAGACACTTTCCCTTCCTGCCCGCTCAGCGATTATCATCCTGCTACACGTCCGTTCGTAACGAGCCATTTCGAACAAGATACTCGCCACACATTAGCCTTTTGATGTAAGGCAGGCGAGAATCACTCAGGGCTCAGGCGCGTCTCAGCAGTCCCTTGTTCCAACAGAAGCCAGCTGTATTTCACCCAGAGGCACAGAGGGAGACTGGCTTGTCCGCTGCGGGGGACGCAGCAGGGAGGGAGAGACTGCAGATCTATCCCAAGGCGCTCACAGCGTTGAAAGGAACTGTTTGTAATGTCAGCACCATAGCAAGGAGGCCCCACAAGGTGCGCACACATCACCATTATCCCGCAACAAGGAGAATTTATCCCCAGACTGCTCTGAGCCCTGGGGGGGGAACCTAAACTCCCACTGGATCCTGTGAGCCCGGCGGTGGGCACTCAAAAGGTAGATAGGTGTGAAGTGAAGCCAAGGCGCCCCCCTCTGCCTGGAGAGTCCATCCAGACCCCCCTGGCCTTCCTAACACGCACTCACCCGTCACCTGCAATATAACTACTAGAGAGTGGGGGAAGAGCCAGAAGGAGCTTCGGCTGCTCTGCGGCGGTGTGAGAAGGTGGCTGAAAGGAACTGACACACCCCATGGAAACTTATTGAGGCTGAAGAAACACCTCAAGGTGCCCTATGAGCTCCCTCACCAAACACCAAATCTCCGGCATCTAGCGCCCTTACTAACTACCTACGCGAAGACCTGGCAGAGGATTTGCATACGAATAAGGAGCAGAATAGTGGGGAGAGGAGAAGATCTTGTGCTATTGCACAGTCAGGAAGCCCACTATACACAACGCCATCGGAAGCAGTAACGCCTCAAGTGACCCTCGCCTAGACGAAACAACAGGAGGAAAGGTGAAATCGGGCCTTCCTCAACCAGATACATAGTTGTCCCTTTCCCAGCCACAAAGGAGATTGGTAATTGAGACATTTTTAGCCCCGCCTCTCCTTCGGTGAGCTGGATCTGTGCACTCTCTCCAGGCTTCGATCGCTCTGCCACACTCCAAGGATCATAGAGCAAGATGAGGTTCAGAGCTCCTCGGAAATCCCAGGGACTGACCACGACAGTGCCACTAAATCAGACATTCATCTCCTACTCGGCAAGATCCGCTCAATAAAAACCAGCCTCATGGAAACAGTGTCTGATCTTCAAGCAAGGATGGGCAAGGTCGAAGCTCGAATCGTTTGACGATTTAGAAAACCGGGACCGGAGAACCAATATTCGCATCATGGTCCTCAGTGAAAAGCCAGGTGAAACTCCAAGTAGTCTGGAAACAAGAGTTAAGGCCCTGGTTGAATCAGTGTTCGACCCCGCCAATGCCCCTGTCATGGAGTTCGACAGAGTTCATAAAGCCGGAGGTCCTCCAAACGGTCCGAGGTCCGTCGTGGTAAAGTGCCACTACTATAGGCAGAGACAAGACATTCTGCCGAGAGCACGAGAACGGGAACCCATAGAGTTCGAGGGGACAAATGTTAAACTATTCCAGGATCTCTCTGCAGCTACACTGAACAAACAAAGAGGCTGTTGCCCTCTGACTGCCTGTTTGCAAGAACGTGAGATTCGCTATCAATGGGGTTCCCCTTTTCTTTAAGCTTTGAGCACGAGGGTGAGAACTACAGAGTGACTTCAGTGGAAGAGGCTTGTGTCTGCTGGAAAGTCTGCAGGGAAGCACTTCAGACTCTGACAGGGACAGATCCAGGAGACCTGCGGGACCGCTGCACAAGTCCCTGCCCGCATCCCCCAGGAGGGGCCGAACCCCAGGAACTCAGAAATATAAGGAGTACAACACGCCCTGAGACCTGCTGATCCTCTGGTTTTACCCCAACTCAGCTCATGAACTCCAGAACAGCTTGGCGAGTGTCGCCGGAGTGAAATGTCCTCCGGTTCAAGGAAGTGGCTTGGAGCGCTCCTTGTATTGTGTTTTATGCAAGACTCCAACGGTTTACCTATGTAGTTTAGAGGGGGCGCTTTCTCTCAGTACAAAGTTATGTCGGCTGAAGATTCTGCTGTTCGATTGTTGGTTTCTTTTTGTGATAGTTTTGAAAATGTGCCTGGAGAGGGACCCTTGTAGTGTGGCCCTTCTTTGCTTCAGGGTGTCTCAGTTCTAGGAAAATGCCGGGTTTGGCATCTTCCAAGGGGGAGGGATTGAGGAGGTGGGGGGAAACACTAATCGAAAGGGAAGGGGAGCACATATCCATATCCTAGTACTTCCACTGCTGCACCCGAAAGCATTTGTCACACGTCTACACTTTAAACGCATATTAACCAGACATGGTAGAACCGTTAGATCCAGCGCGGTTCCCATCCAGCAATGCACATCCCAATATGACGCCACCTCATGGTATAACACTCGGGTCCTTTAATGTTAAGGGCCTTAACTTGCCACTAAAGCGATCCATGTTGGCACGCCAATTTAAACTCTCAAAGCTGGACATCCTATTTGTGCAGGAAACGAAATATGCACAATGAAAGGAATGTAGAATTGTCAGCCAAGAACTTGAAGGTTCGCTGTGGGCCTCGGGAGTCAGTAAAAAGGGTGTAGTGGGTATTCTATACAGGAAGTCGATTGGCCTCCAGATAGAACATATTGACAGACACACTGAGGGGAGATTCATAGCTTTAAAGGGGAAGTTGAGACTATGTTTGCTCACGCTCTGCTTATGACCCTAATCAGAACCAATCACAATTCAGTGAGTTGCTGTTCGACTTCCTGGAGTGAGGGTGTATTGGTGTGTGGGCATGATTTCAATGTGGTGGCGGACCCCGACTGGGACTCTATGAGACAGAATGCTCATCCACCTCACAAATCCCAAGGGGAACGATTCCTGGGCCAACTAAAAACACATGACCTGATAGACACCTGGCGCACAGTGCATCCGAAGGACAGGGCATTTACTTTCTACTCGCTCCCCCCATCTCACATATTTGCAAATGGACTACCTGTTGCTCAGTGCGGAAAATGAAAACTCGGTATTCGATGCGACCATAGAGATAGTAGCCTGGTCAGACCATGAATTGTGCCAATCAGACTTGGATCTCGGGCCCCCTCATGCCACTGAACATAGATGGATCTGCAATGACAATATATTTTTATAGTCTTTAAAAGTACATTAATTGAACAGATAAAGGAGTATTTCATTATAAATGACACAGGTGCTCTATCGTTGAACACTGTCTGGGAAGTGGGGAAAGCCACCATGCAGGGAACCTTGATAGCAGAGGGGGCTAATAAAAATAGGACCACACTAAAGAGGGAAGAGGAGTTAAAAACTGAGATCAGGCAATCGGAACAGGAACTTCGAGCACAGCCAACTGATGCGGAGCCGACACGATCTGAAATCGGATCGGAATGCTCAGTAAAGAACTAAAAGACATATGGTAGGGGCAAAGCACTGACACAACTGAGATACCTAAAACACATTTTTTTTAAAAAGGGCAATAAGGCCCATTCCATGTTGGCTAATCGTCTACGCAAACAAAGGGCAGATAGGGCCGTCCCCAAAATTAAAAATGAGGTAGGAATAGATCTTACCAATCCCAGTGAAATTACAGAACACTTTTCAAGATTTTATACAGCCCTCTACTGGGCTGAGGGAGTGGGGTCGGAGACCGATATTGAGGGATATCTAAACAATCTTCCCAGGCCCCCCATACCGCAAAATCATCTAGATATGCTTAACAGCCCCGTATCGACGGAAGAGGTCCAAAATGCCATCTCTAAATTAAAAGCGGGCTAAGCCGTGGGTCCATAGGGATTTATACCGGCATTCTACAAAGCACTCTGTAATTCCCTAAGCCCCTATTTGGCCAAACTCTTCAACTCGATCCTAGAAACGAGCCGTCCTTCACTGAATCGAGAATAGTTGTGATCCCTAAAGAAGGGAAAGACGCTACAGAATGCGCATCATACCGTCCAATCTCCCTTATAAATGTGGATGCGAAAATCCATGCCAGCATCTTAGTTAGTCCACACCAACCAAGTGGGCGGTGTAAAAGGCAGGAGGGAACAGATAACATCCGCAAAACCCTAGACCTCATGGCCCATCTTGATGGGAATGAAGACTACCCCATACTGATGTCCATTGATGCCGAAAAGGCATTTGACCGCGTTGAATGGCCTTTCCTAAACGCGGTCATGAAGTGGGCAGGCTTGGGGAAAGTTTGGATCTCCGGCGCCAGAGCATTGTACCATTGTGCCTCTGCCAAAGTACTGGTCAATGGCATTACATCGAGCTCCTTTGACCAAACTCGAAGCATGCAGCAGGGGTGCCTGCTCTCCCCCTTGGGGTACGTACTAGTCCTGGAGCCATTTGCACAGGCAGTGCGGTCAAACCCCCAGATTTGTGGTATGAGTAGGGGGGGAGGGAATATAAGCTCACACTTTTTGCAGATGATGTACTGACATATCTCACGCACCCATCGGAGTCAGTACCTGCTCTCTTTGACAGTATGAAGGAATACGGGAGGTTCTCAGGGTTCTGAGCTAACTTAAATAAAACAATAGCATTACTGTTTCTCCCAATCGCAGTTCTTTCTCCGCAGCTGATAGTGGAATGGGGTTTCCAGGTGCATCCAGATGCCATAAAATACCTTGGAGTTGAGATCACGAAAACCCTCCCTGACCTGTTTAACAACAATTATACTCCCCTTTGGAATACCATCAGAGCTGACATGGGAAGATGGGCCAAATTATCACTCTCCTGGGAGGCGAGGTACACCTCCATAAAAATGAACATACTCCCTAGATTCCTGTTCTTCTTCCAGTCTCTTCCGGTAGTGGTTCCCGATGCTTTTCTGATGGTGGTTAAACGTGTGTTACAGGCATATTTGTGGGCAGACTCGAAACCCAGATTCCTGTATGCAACCTTAATCCTACCAAAAGATAGGGGGGGGGGAGCATGGGATTCCCTGATCTTTCTGACTACTATAGACCCTCTCAGCTCCGTGTCCTCCTAGATCACCTATGGGAGAACTCGCAGAAACAGTGGGTCTTCTTAGAAAATTTCCTTTTTGCACCTGTCACTCTGGGGGAATGGTTGTGGGTTCCCAGTAGCACCTTACCTTGGAAGATCGGAGTACACCCGGTCCCAGCGGTATTATGGTCGATATGGTGCCCCTCCCGTTTCATGAAGCGTGTCATGTCATGGTCGTCTCCCCTAAGTTGCATCTGGGCTCCCCCTATAAGAGATGATCTGAATGAGGTACCTCACTTTCAGCCCCTGTATGAGGAGGGACTAGTAAGATGTCATGGTCATGAAGTCAGGGGCACAGGCATGCAGGGGTCGCATACACATGAGACCTTGGTGGACACTGTCCTGGCGCCTTTGGCACCAGGCTCACGAACAAAAGTAAACAAGAACATCCATTTAACACCGAAAAGCTTTTATTATGGACATAACACTTCAGATGCATTAACCTTGAACATTCCATCCATTAAGCAGGATGCATTAACCTTGAACATTCCATCCATTAAGCAGCCCCAAGTGTATTCTTGTGTGTGGCTGCTAATGGATTGCCTTCGCACGTGCTCACTCTCTAGGAATGGCAGGGTGTGGCTGGTAAAACGGCCTTAATGGGCATGCCCACAATCTCAGCTATATAAGCTGCCTGATCCTCAAGACGGAAGCTTCGCGTTATTCTGCAATTGCAAGCAGCATAACGCTCACCGTCGCCTGAGGTCAGACTAACCTTTGAAGATCCTGCTTCCTAGACATCCTGCTTCTTGCCAGGCATACTTACCAACTGGGGGAAGCTGTTCTTACCTGTACATCTCTTCGGCAAACCAAGTATTTATCTTTACACTTTCCGGAACGCCGAAATCTTCATCGTGGCACTGCAGCACGACACGCTCCATCGTCGACAGCAGCACCTGCAAGGAAAATGAGAAGACAAGGTTAGACACTTCGAAAAAACTGTCAGTGTAAGGTTGCGCTTCGCTATACTTCGCGCTTCTCCTTAAACCATCACTTACCTGCTGTCGAACATTGCCGTAGCATCCATCTTCCATCCAGCCGCGTCTTGCATCTCACAGCTGCATTGAGGCCACATTTCCATCTAATGGAAGAAAACAGAAGAGAGACATTATTGCGGGCATAAATCGGAGCAACATATAAAGACATTAAACAGAACGAACAGCATCACTCAGCTCAAGAAAGACATACCAATCATAAGGAGAAGCATAGTCGCAGCTGGACTGGACTAATCCTTATCAGGGATCAGTGAAGGAACTAGATACCATTCGATGCGCCCCTGCCAGAAGAAGCAGGACGGAGAGCTTATCTTCATTAATTCACAGGTGAGCTTTATGGGCCGGCGTATGCTCACAGAAACCGTACTTTGGGGTGGAGGGTTCGAGAGGTACAACAATCCCAGATTGGCACACTTGCACACTCTTATCTCCACGTACCACCGCTTACAGCTTTTCTACTGAGGGAGAGGCCTGAAGGGGGTGATTCAAGTTCAGGGAGGGCTGCAACCGTGCTCCAACGCCTCCGCAGAGACCAGGTGAGCATAACGTAACAGCAGGCCAGATGTCGAGAGATGGGTCCTATATTTCCAAAGAAGAGTTGGAGGAAGCACTGCATGGCAACTCGATAGCGCCTCTACTCTAGCTACAACTTAGAAGCGTCTTCAGAGATCCGTGCTGGGGGGACTCCCTTCAGAGCCCCCTCACAGTATTTGAACGTGTTCTGAGTGTGCGCCAAAGCTCATAAGGATTGATAGTCCTATTATACAATGCACTCCTTACCAGAGGTCACTTAACACGTCCCACGTCTGAAACCAAAAGGGACACAGACTTAGAGTTGCAAGACCACCCGGATACATGAGAGTGATATATAAGGCGGTGTGGAGCTCATCGATAAGGTCGGTAATAGATCCTTCTGAGAACTACGGGAAGGATACAGATCGAATTTCTTACAAACCAAACACAGATGGAGCCCATATTAAAGGAACTCTTTCTGTGTACAAACCAAACACAGATGGAGCCCATATTAAAGGAACTCTTTCTGTGTAATATATGGAGTTGTATTTTTGAAAGACAAAAAATCTGTCTGGAATTCTCAGACAGTACGTACTCTCAGCCTTGTGTTTCCCTAAACACTAACACACGAACTGACAGTACTTTTATGTTATTTGGTTTAAATATTTCTGCCAAACAAAGAAGCCGAATAAAACACACATTTTAATTTGCAAGGCAGATAACACATGCCTTGATGGTCATGACATGTGACTTTTAGGAAAACCTTAACAGCCAACATTACGGAGTGTACAGAAGGTTAGCGATAGGGTAAGTCCTCTCTTTACTATCCCCTCACGCTAGATAAGCAGAGCAACCACTGCAGACTAGGGAGAGAAACACATAAGGGTTTAGTTTAGTGTGGTTGAAGGGCAAGATAGACTAGGGCAACATTTGGTGACAATATAAAATGATGTATTAAACTTACCTGAGACTTTGTTGTGTGACAATTTGACTAGGGGAGTCTCAAGGTACAAGACCCTGAACAGTCCAAGATGTGTGTGTGTTTTGCTCAAAATAATCCACCCATTTGAAGTGTGTGATCTATATTTCACCGTTTGGAAACATGTTGTTAATCCTTTTTAACATAACATGTTTGTGTGCCTCTTCATCATTGTCCTTTTTTAGGTCCTCTTAATGCCCTTTATTGGTATTAATGGCATTCTCATAGCAGCTAAAAACTCACTCCTTATCGACTTGCTTCCAATCTATATGATTGTGCTCCATGTCTTTCCTGTGATGTTAATAGTGTGCCACTCCACTGTGCTCAAATTGATCAAACCATTTCAGGTATAAGATCTATACTTCAATTTTTGGAAACATATTGTTAATCCTTGTTACCATAACATTTCCACCTGATTCTACATTTACCAGAACTCTTAACACAGTTCCTTTGCTTAATACAGATCTTAATTCTACCAACTTATGTAAACATATTGAAGATCTAAATTATACCATACTACATTTCACTTGGGTCAAGCGTGGTGCCCAAACCTGAAATTAACAGAAGCCTATTATATTTTAACAGACATACAACATTGCAATCAGGCTGGTTGGCTTACAGCGTCTTCATAGGAATACTCCCATATCGTGGTCTGAATACAGTCCCATCTCAATTGTACGATATTTGCAAATCATCCTTGCCTCGATCTGTCTTAAGCTTTTCTCTGTCTCCTCCTCGAGGGTTGGGATGTGACAATTTAAGTCCAATGAAGGGGATTCCAGCTTTATCCTCCAATGGATGTTTCTCTTGCCAATTAGTAGAAAGAGGCAACCTTGGGTCTTCATTTCGTATTGCATACAAATGTTTCCTGATCCTTATGCATAACTCCCAAGTAGTACTGCCAATATAAACCAGCCCACACAAACAGATAATGCCATAAACTACATATTTTGACTGCCAACTAATAAAATCCTTGATTTGAAACGGCTCCTTCATATTGATAAGAATCTTCTTTGTTTCACTTCTATATTGGCACATACTAAAAGTGCCACACTTTTCTGTTCAACAATGTTTTCTGGGTGCAGAAAGGCTGGCCTGACAGATTTAATTGTATGTGCTCCAGTGTATACAAATGTTGGACATTTTCCAATGTAGCTGAATAGATCTGGATCCAATGTTAGTAAATGCCAGTGTTTTTGAAAGATCTTATACACATTATGACTATCTCTTGAGTGACTGGTGATCATCCTTACCACATTTGTATTCTTACTGCTATCCCTTAATGAACATATGAAACATAAGAGCCAAAAGACATTCAAATACATGTTTTGAATTTCTTTCTTATAGGGGGTCACTTCGCTGTATTTCACCAGTACTGATACTACAGCATATAGTAATATGGAGACAGTCTGGGGGTTTCTTTCATCAGCGTGAAATAAGGACTATACTGAAAAGTATGAGAATATAAGGTATGTCTTAATGTGTTAGACCAGGGCACCTATAATAATAAGTAAGCAAAACTATTGCATTGTGCAAACAAGAATACAAAACATGTTTACAAGACAGTCTATTTTGAACTTCTGTGGACCTAATCATACATTTTTAGATATAGCGAGAAACCTTGAAGTGACTCCAGATTGAGAGATCATTACAAACTGAGTAAAGACAGACACATAAATGATATATCAATGAGGTATGTGCAACAAGTTTTCACATACGATGATATTACTAATTGGTAACATTTTATTGTCTTTAAAATACAATAGAAATTCAACTGAAGACAATTGATGTCTAGGTCTAATTTTGATATATCCAATGTATTCTCGATATGAAGACTGATGAGCTGGATAACAAACATAGGTTGTGTAAAAATGCAATAGTAGTACCAGAATCAACACAAAATGTGGTAAGAATTGAGGAGTATATGGCAAATCATTCATCACCTGAGGTAGAAGCAAACTAACACTGACATAGTGGCATGGTTGTGGTTATAAGGAAGGCACCTTGTCGTATTGTGGTGAAAATTATTCTAAGTACTAAGCCAGTACAAAAGGAGCCAGTTACTTAAAGGGGTTCACAGTACGGTGGTGGACATACAGACACAATAAGAACAATTGGGTTTTGGGTACAAGATGTAGTAACTGGACCATGATACGGTTTCAAGTTTTAACGTACATGTTGACTGAATTGTAATCCTCTGTTTTTCCCTTACCCTTTTATCTCCCACTATTTCCTTTCCTGTTTTTGATGTTCCAATTTATCATTGGGGTTATTTTGAAATTGGCATTGTGTACTGAGCAATGATAAATGATTGTGCATTTTTGTTTTTTTCTGTGTGAACACAAAATTGTTTTCAAACTTTTGGTTATTGTGGATATACATCCAATGGCATGTGTATGGCTTTGTTGCGTGCATTTAATAGAGCCTGAAGAAGATCTCTGAAAGGTTGAAACACGTGTTGGCTGGCTGTACAAACATGTATACAAAACAATAAATTGTGTTCAATCATAAGTAACTGCTCTATTATTATAGTCAATTGAATTTGACGGTAGTGGCGCAGGGGCCGGTTAGAATATTAAATAATTGTTCTTGTGAAGATTTTGGGTCTGAGCCTGCCATTAGCCAAGGCTTGCCCACCAGTGAATAGGGGACACTACCAACATGTTTGAAATCATAACATAGTTGGACATGTTCAAGGTGTGATAGATAGCTGAAACGGGTTAAGCCCCCAATTTTATTCTTTGGTATTTGTGATGTCACCTTTTAAAACCATCAGACATAGATCATGTTCAGTCCTCTTCTTGATGGCGTCATCACATCTAAAACCTGGAACTTTATTTCTCTCAGTTGATGTCAATATTCCGAAAAGTGTCTTGCGACTGCTGATTTCACATTGTTTGTCCCAATATTTCACTTATGCTTATTGCATCTAATTCAGGCGCTGCGAGTAGAATGTCCAACAAAATAATTTCTGCAGTGACATTTAATACTATAAATGATGTTGGTTCTGTCACAAGTAGCAAAGTCCCTAATTAAGATTTTTTTATCCCCTAATCAGATAACATAACTGTGGTTTCTGCAATTTAGTCATGGAAACATTCCTATCTTCTTAGTGCGTGGGTATGTCTGTTGCTTATTTGTTACTCTTTCAGTTTGAATCAGCATATCTCTCAAATTCCTACGGTGTTCAAAAGCGAAAGTTGGCAATTCACCGTACAATAGCATGTTGAAACATAATCTGCATATCTAACTAGCAGAATTATTTTTGAATTCTGTACTGGGGTCTAGATTACGCATATCAATCCGAGTGTGTGTTCAATCTTTTCCTGCTTGAGTAATTCATCACGAGACAACATCTCAATGTTTCATTGTAAATCTTTTAGATCTGCTGATCGGTACCCCGATTTATACATTTTATCACCTATGTTCATATTGAATGTGGTAATTCATCAACATTGATAATTTGTTTAACTAATCAACTTGCTATGAGGTAATCTTCCTATTGTTTGGGATGGATGAAAGATATACAAATGAAATAAGTTATTGCGGTTTGTCAGTTTGGTAAAAAGATCAGTTGTAAACTGATCCCGATGCATTTGCACCTTGGCAGCTAGAATTTATATTGCTGTAGAGCCGACTGGAAATGTGAACTTGATATGATCATGAAGGTCATTAAAAAATTCAAAAACATTCTCCAAATATTTTCAGTCACCATGCAAGTAACTGAAAATGTAATCGATTTAGTATTACCGATATTTTAGATTCTCTTTCCATCTAACATTACAAATAACGTGATCTGTCTCGAATTTGTACATGGACATATCTACATATGATGGGGCCATGGTGGCTCCCATAAATGCCCTTGAAATTTGCATGAATTTTTTATGTTATAATGAAAAGATGTTAATAAAAACCATATTCAACAAACATTAGGGAAACTCTTTGTAAACTTCAATATTTGCCGCTTGGAACATCGATTCTATTGCTTCAATACCTTCTCCTCTGGGAGATGATATATTTAAATTTCAAACATCAGCATTAAACAAAATATCTTCAGGATCTGATTTGATTGTTCCTGGCTTTTGAAAAAAAAGAATTATTATACCCAAAACATGTAGGAGTAGATGGTATTAATAGTTGGTAGAAAGTGTCCAAATACGTACAAAGTGGTTCACGGAATCCATTAGTACTCTTAGTCCAGACATATAAGGCTACTACAAAGAAATGAAGACACACCAGTCACAAAGAACAAATATATAAACAACAGTTTATTATCGCTTAAGCAGACCCAAATTCATCAATGCATGTGTACAGGCATAGAGAAGGTGAGCTAAAACATGGGGGAGTGAGCATACTTTATACATTTTGAACAACATGGCAAATTCATTCTAACCCATCAAGTGATGGGGGTTCATGACCTACAGACGTGGTCATTTTACCATAGCAACACATGCTGGAACACTCTGCGTCTCGGATAATTTACTGTCTGGGAACAGAGCGGAGTGGGGTGTAGGAGTATATTGGGTTCCTAACACAAGGTAACATTCCTTGTGCTATAATATCTATGTTATTTCTAGAGTAAAAGGTCAGTCTGCTTTTCGACTCAGTACCTTGGTCTTTCAGAACAACATGTTCCATGAATTGTGCTTCCTTTTAATCGTCTGAATGCACATCCACTATTAGCTACGGAAAGGGCAAGAGAGCCCAGGAAGACGGGAAGGCACCTAATTTACAGATTAGCTACGTTCGTGCCAGTACTTCAAGGCTCTAATTTAAAGACAAACAATGTGCTCAGCAGATTTAGCATTTCTGTGCAGGGTCATGTTTTTAGGAGCTTTCGAAGCAGTGACTTTGTGAATCTTTACCGAGTTCGGAAAGGAAACGCAGAAAAGAGAGAAAAACGACCAAGATGGCGTTTGGGAGCCGAGATGGTGCGGATCAATGTGTGTGCGCTTAGGGAAACATTATAATACACAAAAAATAGTCCGTAGGCACGCCTCTTTGAGAACGAACACGGCTAAATGACCTGTCCTTTGGGATGGTACCCACTCAAGAGTCTGCAGCCACACTTTACCTCACAGTATCTTTCACAGAAGGGAAATATCCATTTGCATATCAGTCTTTGTCCCGCCCACATGGGCAGTCGAGCACCAAAAAGCTATGGCAATTCTCTTCTGAACAAGAGTACCAACAGCAACCCCATACACGTGTTTCAGCCTTGTTGGGCCTCATCAGTGAGGTAGAGCTGTGCAAAATGGATGAACTCTTACAAATACTCCTTTTGGCCTAAGCCAACACATTACTAGTATTCAGGTGACCATGTATCATCATCATTGGAACAACCAGAACCATCACTGTCATATACATTGATAGCCATAAACTGTTTGATAGCGACATCTTGAACGATCAAGGCATTAGTCATATTTACAGGAAGATGAGGACCAGGTTTTAGCCTCATTAAAGACCTAGAACAGCAAGTATCTAGTGCAGTACCTAGAACAGGCAAGCAATGTATGCAGCAGCAGAACAAAATTGCCCCAACGACAATAGCGCGTGCTGAGAATAATTTCCAACCCCAAGATCTAAGCATGTTCCAAGCCCATGTTACAATGTCTCAATCCCCTTATGGGACGTGAACTCCAGAGCTCAGTATATGTAACCTTTTGATCACTTGAAACACCGTAGGAGAGGAGTCAGGTACGAAAACGCAGACCCGCCCATTTTGCATACACCACCACGCTCAGCTAACATGACGTCTAAAACCATTCTATTCTGAAGAGATACAAACCTAATCGCTCTTTGTTCCAATGACATGTTGAACAGTAGATCAGTAGTTTCGTTGATAGTGTTTTCTAACACTCTAGCCAATCGCTTAATATCCTGTGAATTTATAATCTGGCCCCAAAAAGGAACCATGGCTTTTGCTACTTCTCCCAATACCTGGAGTGGGGTATCATCATCTATTCCCCTCCTAGGACGAGTCTTCAGTATGTCTGCAGTGGATGTAACAAACGCCTGGCAATAGTATCCCCAGATAACAAGTCCCTTTCCAATTTTCTGGCAACCATGGATAGGCTTCCTTTCCACAAACAAAGTAAATGGGTCACCCAATGTATAAGGGCCTATTCTCGTTTACCAGAACTACAGTGTTTGCACATTTATCATACGTGCCCATATACCGGGAACCTTCTTTCCGCAAACAAAATGGAACTATATCCGGATCATGATGAATGGTGTAGGACGGGGGAATTGCTTCCCTGTTTTCTACTGGTGACATCCTAAATGAGATCATTGATTGATAAGGTCTAGCATGCTTATCAGTACTTCTAGTGGAGGCAGTATTGGTTGTACTTTTATTCGCAAAGACAGAACACCCTAGAGGTAACAAAACGAGTCGATCAAATTCATTGATGTTTGTTTCATCAAAGTTACCAGTGGCACTATTGTTCCACTTACCAAGGAATAGAGCTCTAAATGATGCATAAAAAGATAGTGGTACTGGATACATGTACCATCCTAGACCTGTCTCACTGTGTGTGTGGTAGGTGAGAACATAACCAGCAGTTAGTTATGTTCAAAATTGCATGTGTGGCATTCATTATTTGTATGAGCATATTATTAAGATATTCTTCTCTGTGTTTCAGATCAAGTGGACGAAGAGTCTGACAGTGTACATGGAGAGGAGACAAAGTGGTGCTGGCAGTAGGCAGTAGTATACTAAGCGGATGTGAACTCTCCAAATACCATAATATAGGTATCAATGTGATTACGACACATGCTACAAATGTTATTATATTAACTACTCCTTCGTTGACCATAGCCCTCTAGATATGGGCTCCCGCGTGGCAATGCTTTCCATGTCCTCGATTCTACGTGCCCCAAATAGAGGTCTAGTTTTCAGTGTCCGTTAAGAAGCCTCACTGAAACAGGCTTTATAAGTTCATCTGTAGGTGGCACCTGACCATGTGGCCGATCTTTCTTGTAGTCTTCTTTATCTGTCTTCTTACCCTGCCCCCTCTGGAACTCCTTGAACCATCTTTAGGGGGATTGGAGGGAAGGATGTTTGTTTCTTGTGGGTGCGGTATACATACTACACTGTCCTAGTCAATAAAAATGTAATTCCCTAAGTATTTCCGTGGTGGAAGGTTGTACCTCGTAACTCCAGGTACGGAATGGTCTGCGAACAAGGGATCAGAATCAGAAGAAAATGATGAATTTTCAAGTTGTTTGAGTTCAAAATGATACTAAGGATCAGAATGGGTGTCCTCATTCAAAGGCATATTCTTAGATTCAGGATCATCAACCCTCTCCTTAACACACTTGTCGTAGGGTAAAGGCAAGGGCACTCGTTTCAGGCGCGCCGCATGTATCCAATATTTTTTCCCATCGACTCGAACAGCCGTCTGAGTAGCCAGCAGAACCTGATAGGGTCTTTTCCAACGAGCTGCAAGGCAGGAATTCTTCTCGATGTCTTTTTTATTTTTTATTTTATCAGTCTTTTATCAGCACGAAGTCCCCAGGTCGAATGCAGTGACCAGGTCCTTCGTATTTCTCGGGCAAAGCTGCTCAAACCTGTTGGTGAATCAAACGCAGGTTTTGAGTCAATTGGTCACAATAGTCAGTTAATAACGGGTACTCTAGCTCGGACAATTTTCTAGGTCTAGGTGCATTCCATATATTAGCAGGTCTCCCCATAACAATTTTGTAGGGAGAATGTCCTGTTCTAGACTGAGCTGCTGTTCTCATTGACAGTAACGCTAATGGTAAGGCGTCTGGCCATTTCAATGTACTATGTGCACACACCTTTGCTAGTTTGTTCTTAAGGATACTGTTATGACGTTCCACCAAACCAGCACTTTGAGGATGCCTCGCGGAATAAAATCGTTTATCAATTTGTAGCACCTTGCATACCTGTAGTATGATAACCGCTTTAAAGGGTGGTCCATTATCGGACCAAATTACTCTGGGTAACCCAAATCTAGGCAAATACTCTTAACATTACTTTTGCAGTAGATATGGCAGAGTTATCTCTCAAAGGGAAAGCTTCAACCCATTTACTGAAGTCGCATATCACTACTAACACATATTTGTAGTTTTGGCATCGTTCCATCTCGATGAAGTCAAAATGAATCACTTCAAATGGCATAGAGGGAGGTCCAAAACTACCCTTGAGTGCTGGTGTTCCCCTACCAATGTTGTGTTTTAGACAATTCATGCAGTTCTAAACTAATCTTTCTGCAATTTTGGGAATGTTGTCATTGTACCAAACTGGTCTAAGTGTTTACAAATACTATTTGCACTGATATGTGCTGGCCCATGTGCCTACAGCTGTTACATATGCTTTGGTCAGCATCCATCTCTGTTTCTCATGGTCTAGCCAACAACCCTCATTATCCAACCCTGCAGGTCCAGAGGCCCAAGACTCAATCTCCTCCTTTGTGGCTTCAGCCTGAATCTCCTTTACATTACTAACACCCTCATCCATCATCCCAGTATCTTGTCTGCAAATGCATTTCCTTTTCCAATGTCGTCAGTCACCCTCTGGTGTGCTGCACATTTCATTATAGCTAGTTGTTTGGGAAGGGCTAATGCGGATAACAATTGCACTATTAAGAGACCATGCTGAATCTTGGTACCATGAGATGTTAAGAATTCCCTTTCAGCCCATAATCTTCCAAATCAGTTAAAACATTCACACTAAGCCCTTGGGATATCTCACAAGCTCTAGTCAGGGCAACTATCTCCGCAGCCTGGGCGTAGTTGTGTGGAATTCTCTTGCTTTCGATAATGTTGTGTAAAGTGGCGATTGCATAAGCAGCTGTGGAAGTGCCATCAGGCAGTTTAAAACCAGAGCCACAGCTCTCCATCAGGAGATGTCAATGGTGTATCGTTCAGATCGATCCCGCCTTTTGTATCCTGTTCTGTAACATACAAGCAGTCATGGGATGCATTATTAGTGCAATCCTCATTCAGAGGAGGCAAAAGTTCAACCCGGATTCAAAGAACAGCATCTCTTAATTTTGATGTGAGGTGCAAATAGGATCAACTCATACCTAGTGAGTCGGGCAGACGTGAGATGCTGAGTATGTGTTCTATTTAACAGAACATCTACTGAGTGAGGTACCAGCACGGTTAAGGAGTGACCCAAAATGATACCCTCACTTTGCTTCACTGAGGCAGCAGCAGCAGCAGCAGCTGCAGACTGAGACGTTTCGACAAAGCTTATGCAACAGGGTCTAACGTGAAGGAAAAATAGCTGCATGGTCTGCCCCTTATTCCATTTTCCTGTGTCAAAAGAGCCAAAGCACATCCATCCCGTTCATGCACAAACAAGACAAACTCTTTTCTATAGTTTGGTATGCCCAAAACTGGTGCGAAACATAACGCTGTTTTGAGCAGATCAAAAGCTTCTTGACAATCCCTATGCCAAGGTAATGGTAAAGCTACATCTTTCCTTGTCAATGCCAACATTGGCTTAATCAAAAGTGAAAAATTCGGAATCCATTGTCCACAATACGGAGCCATGCTGATAAAGGCCCTAACTTCTTTCTGCGTATTTGGAACAGTCATGCCAGAGATGCTTTGTACACGTTCAGGTGCAAGGCGCCTACCCTCTTTCGACAGGAGATGGCCTAAATAGGCGACCTCATGTTCACAATATTGGAACTTCGTCAAAGATGCTTTATGGCCATGCTCAGCTAGATGCTTCAATAATAAAAAAACATTGCTCTCCTTGCAAGCGCTTTCTGAATCGGCAGCAATGAGTAGGTCATCAATGTACTGTATCCATGTGCAAGTGGAAGGCAATTCAAGCATATCAAGTTGTTCCTTAAGGGCTCTGCTGTAAATGCTAGGACTCTCAGTGTATCCTTGTGGTATGCGTGTGAAAGAGGGTCCTCCAAGGGAAAATGCAAAAAAGTATCTACTGTCTGATTGAATGGGTATACTAAAGAATGTGTTCTTTAAATCAATTACAGAAATGTGTAGCCGTAACAGGAATCATAGTCAAGATGGTGGTGATGTCAGCGACAATGGAAAACTGTGGTGCAACTACCTTGTTAATCACGCGAAGATCAATAACAAAATAGTAAGGTAAAGCATTGTCACACTATTACATGTACTACCAGAAATCTCTTCAATAACACCTTGATGCATTCAATCAGAAACAATACTTTTAAGTGCTTGTTCACCTTCAACTGATACTTTATACTGCAGGATGCGCGGTACCGTAATACTGGATTTTATTACTATTCGTACAGGATCAACGTTCAGTATCCCAATATCGTTGTCATTTATTGCCCATAGATGCATAGGCACTTGTTGTAATTCACCCTGTAAAGGCAGTGTTATAAATTGTGCAGTGGAATTCAGCTGGGGTGAAATGGTCAAATATACTCCATCTGGCAAGCAATAAATCACTGCATGTAATTTCTTTAACAAATGTAATCCCAGCCGATTCTCACCACAATTTGTAGTAGAGTCAGTGAATAGACCCAAAGCTACTGGCACCGGTCGAGAAACCGGACTTACTACTGGAGTACCAGAAAACCCTACGGAAACATTATTCTGCCCTGAGAGTGGGATATCTGGAACCCGCAGATGGTCAATGGAGCATTTCTGTGCTCTGCATGCGCCCTATTCCCTACTTTCATTTCTACGTAGGGTCCTCTCTGATCTACGGAAATAGGAATAGGTTACAGACTCTGCTTCAGGCTGTCCTAGCAAAACAAAACATCATCAGATGTAAAGTCCTCAGTAAAATAAGAGTGCAAATTGGTGTCAAAAATGTTCGTATTCCCAGTATTTTGTTGCTGGCCCCTATGATTACCCGTACTATTATCATGTGGTTGGTTCTGTTGATTCTGAGCAAGCTGATTCCTATTTGGACCGGGCATGCCATTACGTGCTCTCGATCTTCTACCAAATGTACCACTCGTACCATTTGCTCTCTGCTGAAGGACCAGGCACTGTGCCCTCCAGTGACCTTCTTGCTTACAATATGCACATTGGTTCATATGAACAGGCCCTGTTGGCGGTATGAACTGGCATCTCTATTATGCATTCCCACCCCGGGATCCTATCGCAATCTGTTGCGAGAGTACTCTGGTTTTGAAATCTCCCTTTTTCTTATCGATTTTCTCTTTCTCATTGTTACCTCTGTTTTCGTAATACTGATCCATATGTAAAACTTCAGATTGCGATTTAGCTTGCCATGCATTTTCAGAGGCAGTGATCTGCGACTGAATATCTAGCAACAACCCTCGCACAAATTTGTCAACAAACAATCTCTTTCCAGGTTCCGTACTCAAATCTTGACCACTGAAATACCTGTTCAAACCTGTTAAAAAACTCGGTTGCTCTCTCAGTTTTCCCTTGAATGCACGTGGTTAATGTATCCCAAATAATTCTCTTTTCAGGCACTAATCTTTTATGTTTAGTCACAATGTGGTTTGTTAACATTCACATATTCTGAGGCGGTTTTTCTCCAGCTTTCTTAGATCTATATATATCTAGTTCCAGTGCAGCCCAAGTACCGCCCACAGCAGCTTGATCATCTATGGTCCTAATTTGCTTCCATAAGTCTGCTGGCAAAATCACAGGGACTAATAAGTCACCATCACCTAAAGTGAAAACTGACGAATTTAGAACTGATTCTATTTATTTGTAGAATCCTGTAGGATTCTTTCTAATGTCTGGAATAGACTGCTTAAGAGTGTTTACTTCCAGCCGTGAGAACGGAACTTGAACAAACTGTGAGATATAATGTGCTGGAATGGTTGTGGCAGCTGCTCCATCGGCAGCAGGTATCTCTACCTTCGGTACAAGAGCTGGAGGAACCTCTCTCATAGGTAATTGTACAGTGGGAAATTCTGAAAGTTTATTAAGGAGTAAAGCCAAATTGAGTGACCATGAAGTTAGCACGGTGTCAGCAAAAAACGCCTGCTTATAAATTACCATAATGTCAGCGGGACAACACAATTTTCTTTTCAAACATTCATCCTGCAAATATTCGACCATAACTCGTAATACCTTTCTCTGCATAGGCGGAGAATATTAGCTAAACGTGTCATGCACCTTGATAGGCGAAATGGAGATAGCATGAGACTGTCTTGTGCAAGGAGACAGGAATGCTACACGATATGCTTTTCTGTTCTTAGAATAGAATATAGAACATGTCATTGTGAACTAGTACACGATTATGCTACGTTGAAATATGCATTTATGTAGCAATAGAATGCTTGTTGCCATAGAATGCTTTCTACGCATGCAATCGTAACATGTGTCATCGCTCTGTATAACAGTAGATTGCTGTTCTGTTCAGGGGAGAGGCTGTCTCGGAGCTGGCTGAGAGTAGATATTGCTAGAGATTAGATGGGAGGGTTGGGGTTTTGCTAAAAGCACTCATAGCTATAGAATGCTGATTGCTTGTTAGTGTATTGCCATGCATAAATAAATATGCATTCTGTTTATTACGATTTCTGTGTCTTGTGATCTCTGTGTGTCTGTGTGTGTTTTAATTTTTGTTTCAGTTAGTATATTTAGAGTCTTACAAATGGCGCCTGCACGGGGGCCCTACCAATGCTGAATGACGGTGTTTGGGACTGGAGTACCAGAGGATCCCTGCTTGCCAAATAAGACGAAGGTTCCTTGCAGCAGCTGCTACTTCTGATCCACTTGTTGGCCAAGATTTTCTCTGGTGAGGGTTTGAACCGCGTTATTATCCCCAAAACATGTAGGAGTAGATGGTACTACTAGTTGGAAGAAAGTGTCCAAATACGTACAAAGTGGTTCATGGAATCCATTAGTACCTTCTACTACTGGTCTGCCTGGGGGCTGTGATGAATCCTTCCTTATGTAACTTCAGTAAGATGTAGAACACTGCAGTTGGAGGATTCAAAATTATTAGGAATTGTTTGGTCTTTTCATTTATCTATTACTGATTTGCTGTATGTTCCAGTAATGTACGAATATGCTGCTCCATATCTGTGGTTGGTTCATTAGATAACCACCTGTACATGTGTGAGTCATATTTTTTTTTAATGTGTTTAATTTTAGAATTACAAGAATAAAAACACAAAAAAAGGAACAAAAAAGGGCATTACAGGCCAGGTCATTTCACTTTGTCAGTTTGGTCCATGAGGTGACACATAATGTCCTGCATTCCCATGCGAAGAACGAATAATCATCCGCAACAAGCCCATTCACTCGCCTTGATCTCCATACCTGACAGCATTGACCTCAGTTCTGGTGGGCACTCTCCCTCATGGTAGTTTCAAATCAGTGGAGGATGCGAGTACATTCAGTAATTGACCCCAGTCAATCATAAAACCTTCCTCCATGTCCATCTTTTTGACCTTACTTAGCACTTCTGATTCCGCTAACCCCCATGTCCTTATATCTAACACCCATTGCGGGATAAGAGGGAGCCTGTGACACTTCCAGGACATCACTATCCTTCTTTTTGCCAACAACAGTAGAAACGGAGTAATCTTACTCCTATGTTTCTCTCTCTTGCTACTGGGTAGTCAACCCAATAAACATACCAATGTGTCACAGTCATAGGAGCCATAAAGTAAAATGTTGATACTATCTAATACTATCTAATACTTCCCTCTAATAAAATTGGATCACTCGGCATTCCCAAACCACATGCCAAAAAACCTGCCCGTCATGATAACATTGAGGACACGTATTAGGTACTTGCAGGGCAATAACGTGCAACCTAGCTGGAGTCATGTAGACCCTATGGAAGAAATGAAACTGAATCAGTTTAAATCTGGAATTCCTGGACATCTTTTTTTTTTTTAACAACTTCATTTATATTTGCACACAGGTTATGCACATACATTAGCAACTTTCTTTGATTATACAGACATACTACATGTACAGTGCAATAGCCTTCTGTGTTCAGGTTCTCCGGTTCACTGAGATCAGCCAGATATTGCTTGTATCGCGACCATATGTTTCTGGGTCTACTTTGTGGTAATGTGTTCACAAATCTCAAGCCATTCCCGATCTGAAAATGCATGACCCAGGTCTGCTTCCCGTTTCCCCTTGCTGGATAGGACCGGGGTGTACTATTACCCTTGCTTTCTCTTATTTATCAAACAGGGTGAGAAATCTGTTGGTCTGGTCTCACTCAGCTCAGTATCAGTGCCCTGATTACATCTTAATAGTTTCTTGATAACTATTATAAACCCTTTTGTAGCAAGGTTGTGTGCCAATAATTCCAAACTATTGAGTCATTCTTGTATAGTTAAGAGAATAAGCTCCAGTGAGCATTTGTTCAAAATGTTCTGCCATTTTTTTAACAAACTCTTTGTTGTCCTTACACAAGGTATTTGATAAGTTTGTTCTTAAGCCACTAGGACTCCATTGAGATTTGTAATATCTGGCGAGAGATATAGCATGTAACTTACAACTGACATCACACCATATTAAGTATTGCAAGCATTTCATTTGTTTATTTGGACGATTCCAGTTGACAATGTATGGCATTTCACCCTAAATCCGATTTAACTCCTATTATGAAAATGCTGACAATGTACTATTTTCATCAATCGGCAATCATGGCAAGCAACACATTACATTTTCTAAAAAGGAGCTACACTAACTTCAATAGGGAATACTTTAGAATTGTACAAGAATTATATTTTGAGTTCTAGATTACAGTGAAATTAGCAAATAGAGGTAGTTCAATAGTAATAATGGGCATGGATTCCTATGAAGCAGAATGTGTAGGTCACCATAATGATACAGGAAAGTCTGTGTGGTTACCCAATCATCCAACCAAAGATATCCAGGAACATATTCGCACCTTATTGGAACATGCAGAAAATCAGCAATAGACAAGACCAAACAATTCCTTTGAAGGCAGTGACACCAGGATTGCACATTTTACCAATGGTATATAAGGATTAATCAAAGCCCCCGGGCAGATCAATAGTAGTAGCTACTAATTGAATTACATCAACCACTTGGTATGTAGTTGAACACTTTTCTTCAAACTGTTAATACAATTTATGTCTACATGTATTAAAGAGCCCACTCATGTTTTAAAACATCTGTGAACAATCACATTGGATCCTGAAGTTATCTTGTTTACAGCTGATGTTTGAAGTTTACATGCATCAATTCTGCACGGCAGACTTGAGTCAAATCTGGTTCCAGGTTTTTAGAAGTGATAACACTATCAAGAAGAGGACAAAACGTGACATAACTATCACAAAGAGGAGCATTTTAGGTTGATTATTTGAATTAAAGGAATAGAATGGATGTTGTTGCAAGGAAGCAGACAATATTGAAGCTAATAGAGTTTTTTTAAGTGTTTGTGGAATATCGTTTTAACTAACAACTGTTTCAGTTACAAAAAAAACATTTTTTCATGGACATTTCAGGAACTTTTACAGGAGTCTTCATGGCTCCATCAGATGCAAATAACGTCATGTACAAATTCAAGACAGATCATGTAATTTGTAATGATAGAAAGAGAATCTAAAGGACTGGTACTGCCACTTAGGCAACACTGTTTGTGGCATAGTGAATGATAACATTTGGAAAATATCTAAAATTTTGAATTACCTTTACGCATCAAATCCAGTAGTACAGAGGCCAAGGTAAAAAAAATACATCAGAATCAATTTTGATCCGATATTTATAACAGAGCAACAGACAGCAATAATTGAATTATTTGAGTTTTCATCCACCACGTACATTAAGACATTTTCCTTATTCATTAGAATTAAACAAATTCTCAATGATGATGAGAATTTTCACATTCAATGTGAACCTATGCAACAAAAATTAATACATTGAGGAGACCCCAAAACAGACCTGAGAAAAACACAATGACAAATGAATTTGTTATTGAGTGATGCGACAAATTGCAGGGTTTGTCCTTTCTCCCCAAGCGCAAAGGCTTCCTGCCACCTCCGGTGAGGCTAGGGAGGTGAGTCAGCTCTGCAAAATCCTCTCTAGAGGTCGAGGCAAGTGGGACATCACCGGGAGAGACACTCCCTTTGGGGACAAGGACTCCTGTTCCTATGAGAACTCCCTAGGCCAACTACCATAGCTGCATACATGGGACTGTCTGTGGAAGTAAATAAAGGGGCATCTTTATCTTTGGCTTAAGGCAATGCAAAAAGAAATCCAACTCTGCAAGAAAAGGAAGATGTTTCTTTTACAAGAGACGCATATTTAACTGTGACGAGTAGGAGAGGAAGAGGAGAGTGCAGGGGAAGACCCATAAACCATTACGCCTTGTGGATATATGATATGATAGGTTATTTATAACGCACTTAATACCCAGAGGTTTCCAAGCGCGGACCCGGGGAACAAACCTGTGGTGTTCAGTGTCGTCTTGCTTCCAAGGCGAGCACATTGCCCCTGAGCTATCCTCCCAAGACAGGAGGTGGAGCTAAAGCAAGCTGTGATTCCTGTGACTTTCAACGAGGTAGAGAATGCCAGTAGGAGAGGCCAGAGACCTGGCGTATGCAGATGCGAGGAGAGCATTATGAGGAAAGAAGGAGGCACACACTATTGGTAATAGCATGACCACAAGAGTAGCATAGTGGGCAGGACTCCAGAAGAACAACGCTGCGATCACTGGTACGGGAAGCGTGTGCCACTTCCAATTGCCATCACCCGTGTGGAGCAGGAAACCGATGAGGAGCCAAGAACGGGAATCCGTGAAGCAAAAAGAGTGAGAAAGCAATCCAGAGTGAAAGCTGCGCTCCCGCCATCATCCCCAGCACAGAGAGAGGTACCGGAAGAAGCAGGAGCCAACGGGACATCTGTCCTGTTCGCTATAGTCCTCCACCCCTCGGTTCTCTCCACTCTCCTCACCTGATTCCAAGTCCTCCAGGTGTAGCTGTCTGTGAGACAGGTAGTCCTTCTCTCTCTTGTGTGCCGTGAGCCTACCTCGGGAGGAAGCCACAGTGAGTGCTGATAAACAGCAGTCCTGGGGCCCCCTTCCCGTGATCAGGCAGTTAACAAAGGGAAAAATCCTTGACAGGCAGAAAAAGCCCTTCGGCGAGATGTGCAGCAGAGTAGCGTGTCCTGTCAGGAGTAGGAAGGTCTTGGAGTCCTCGAAGGTAAGCAGTTGAATGAAGTAGACTGAAGCGGGGTAGAGAGCCGATTTCAGACGAAACACAATACCGCTGGGGTTCCGCCACAGGCAAACGCCTTCCTCCAAAGAGCTGTGCAGGGACAGGGGCGGCAAAGGAAGAGACCGCCGTCGGAAGGCAGAAGGAGGGGGCGGGCACAGGGTGAGAGCCGCTACCGGCTGTGTCAGCGGGTAAAGGGAGAAAGAGGAGAGAGATGAGCGTGAAGGCAAAGGGGAGAGGAGAGGAAAAAGGGAGACGGGCCGTGAAAAGGGGCGGACCGGGAGAAAACGAAGAGTGGCCAAAAACGTCCGAGAGCTGGAATACTAGCGTTTAGACCCAAAGGAAGCAAGAAACGCACAGCCAGGGGGTTGCAACGCGACAGCCGCTGGGGGAGGAGGAGCTAAGTACCTCCCAGCGGTCGCCATGTTGAAAAATCCTCTAGACCGGCAATTACGCTGGGGAAAAGACGTGGCGGAACTATCCGCTTGGCTTCCTACCTCGGAGCCGCCAACGCAGATATAAACGGCAAGTGTGGTGGCGGATGACAAAATCATTATAGATTGAAAGAACCTCGTCCCAGTCCTAAGGATGTTAATGTTAAAGGTATTTGTATCACGCACCGTCCACAGGCGCTCTGGTGGAGCTGTAAACAAGAAGGTGGGGTGGGTTAGTAGGGTGAAGAGGGAGTAGGAGAATGAGAGAAGTGGTGTGCTGTTGGCAGCTTCAGTCTGGTTTTCACCATGCGCTGGTGTGAATATCGGATCAATGCGAGACCTCGTGTGCTAGTGCAGTTTATGTGTTGTTTGTTTGCTGATGCGGTGTGGTCAAATGGGTGTGGTTTGCTGAGCGAGAAGATGGTAGAGATTTGAGCATAAGGTTATGGGTTATAGATCTCTTAGTCCTTATAAATCTTGTTGTATGTGTCCGGTTGTCCTATCGGTAGGCAAAATTTCCACTTTTCTTTCCTGTCCGTCTAATTGTTATGGGTGATGTCGTGGCACATTCCCAGCTGTGTTGTTTTGAACTTAGTGTGATAGGAAGGGGTGTCTCTTGTCCACCACTCTGGTATTGGTACTGTAAATTAGAAGTCACCCACTGCCTTGTTTACCTATTTTCTGTTGGTGGTCCATTGTTGCCTGTATGTGATGTGCAGGCCAAGGTGTTATTGATATATCGTCCTTGCCCTTCCATCCCAATCTATCTGTATTCATTCTAAGGTATCGTCCTAGCATATCTATCTCTCAAATTGGTAAGTTGATATACCGCAGGTTGTTCTTCCTTAACTTCCGTTTATGGGTGATAGCTTAGGAGGATCAGGGGGACTGGTTTCTTCACTCAGCATTGTTTCAGCTGTGTACATGCCACTGCAGGTGTTCTTCTAGTTATGGGGTAAAAAGCCAGAATTTGAGGAAATTCCTGAATATTAGGTGATTTCTTCTGTTACATATGTTCTTTGGTAGCTTGTTCCAGGTTTTTGGGGCGAGGTGAGAGAAAGAGGATCCTCTGAATTTTCTTTTGTTGTAGGGTTTTGGTTCCAAACGGATGTCGCTGCTCAATCTGAGCGTCCTTGTTGGGTGATGTAGGTTTAATTTGTCTCTTAGGAACTCTGCACTTTGGTTGTGGATTGCTCTGTGCGTAATGCACATTTATTTGAACTTGATTTGCTGTTTTATTGGTAGCCAGTGTAATGTTTTCAACGCTGGTGTGATGTGTTCTCTTCAGGGTAGTTTGAGGAGCAGTTTGGCCACCGCATTTTGTATGCATTGTAGTTTCTTTAGAAGTCGGTCAGGCATTCCCAGATATAAGCTATTGGCGTAGTCTACTCTGGACATGATGAGAGCGATGACAGTGAGGGTTTTGTTGGCGAATGACAGGAATGGTAGGATCCTTTTTACCACTCACAGGAGCAAGAAGCATTTCTTGATTAAAGTGATTACTTTTTGCTCTAGAGTAAGTTTGCTGTCCATTAGGACTCACAAGTTTTTTACATTGACGATGAGGCTGGGGTTGTACCGAGTTCCCTTGGCCAGGGTATGTAATGGTTGTCGCCTCCGTTTTTTGTGATGATCATTATTTCTGTTTTGCCTGGGTTGAGTTGGAGGTAATTCGAGTTCATCCAGTTGTATATTTCTCAAAGGCAGTTTTCTAATGTTGTGTTTTCTTCTGGAGTGTCTTGTGTTTTGCAGACTATTTGTGTATCATCAGCGTAGTTGTAGCAGGTGAGGCCATGTCTTTTGATGATCTTAATTAGTTGAGACAAGTAGATGTTGAATAATAATGGGGAGAAGGATGATCATTGTGGTATTCCGCATGAGGATTGACTTGGGTTGGATTTGAATTGAAAGGTTTGATCCATATGGTCTCTGTTCTGTTTGTTAAGACGGATTTGATCCATAGTTGTACGTGCTCGCTGATTGCAATCTAGTGATGAGGATGCTGTGGTTAACTGTGTCGAATGCCGCAGAGAGGTCTAGAAGTATCAAAATGGTATTGTTGTCTGAATCTGCGTTTGTCTTTAAGTCATCCCATATTGAGAGGAGTGCTGATTCCGTTCCTCATTGGTCTAAAGCCTACTTGTGCCTGGTCTAGTATGGAGTTCTCTTCTATGAATTCTTGGGTAGTTCCGTATGTGTATGTTTCAAGCAGTTTAGCTGGGTATGGGATGTTGGAGATGGGTCTATAGTTGGAGAGGTCCTCTATGTTTCCTGATGTATCTTTGAGTAGCGGCCTGATGTATGCCGATTTGAAGGATTGTGGCACTTTCCCGGTTGAGATTGAAAGATTGAAGACGTTCCTGTGGTATTCCATGGGTGTTCCCTGTGAGAGGATTGATTTGTATATGTCCGGGGGCCAGGGGTCCGTGGGGGAACCTGTTTGGTTGCTTTGATTAACCAGTTTGACAAATGTTTCGACTGATATTTGGGGGAAGCTTCGGAGTTTGTTCAGGCATTCCTCATGGGGGTAGACGTGTCCATAGTCTGTAGGCATTGTCTGCTTTGTATGGTCTGTTGGATGACAATGATTTTGTTTTTGAAATGGTCTGCTAGATCATTTAATAGTTTCTTTAATGGAATTGCCGTGTTGTTGCAACCAGGTGGGTTTTTTTATTTCATTTATGATTTTAAAGAGTTATTTGTATTTGGTGCTTTGAAGATTCTGTTGTCATAGTATTTCCTTTTTGCTTTTTGTATTTCCTTTTTGTATGAGCGGGTCTGTTGTTGAAGTTTGAATTTGTTTCCGCAGTCGTTTTTGATCCTCCATTCTAGTTCGAGTTTTAGTTTTTTCTTTTAATGGCACTTAGTAGAGGGGTGAACCATTTTGCCGTAGCTCTTTTGCGTGAAGGGGTAAAAGGTTTTTCTTTGGCGATCTCATCAACTGTTGTAGGTATCCAGTTGTGGAGTACATCTATTTTTTTGTCTAGGTCAGCTTTGTCCATAGTTGTTGCTTGTGGTTTGCTGAGTTCCAGTAGTTCAGTTAGGTTGGAGTTTTTGATGGTGCTCCAATTTCTTTTCATGATGATCGGTGGCTTATCTTGTTGCTTGGTTATTGGAGTGGGTATTGTGAGTATAAAGGGAATGATTAGGTGGTCGCTCCAGAGGATCTGAATTGGTGGTGCCGTGGTAATGAGTTTTTTTGTTGGTGAAGATTGCGTCTAGTGTATGTCCAGCTGTGTGGGATGCTCCTTTGACTAGTTGATGTAGATTCATTGGTGCTAGTTGGCTGGCTAGAGATTTTTGTGTGACAGTGGTTTCTTCATCAAACCAGATGTTGAAGTCTCAGAGGATAATCAGGTGATTGTGCTCGATGGCTAGGTTGGTGATTGCTTCCGTGAAGGATTCTACGAAGGTTGAATCATAAGTTGGCGGTCTGTATATTAGTATGAATTTCAGGTTTGTTCTGGGGTTTGCTGATAGACGGAGGATTACAGATTCGCATTTATCGATGTTTAATGGGTCTTCTAGTTTAATTTCCAGGTGTTCCTTGTGGATGATTGCCAATCAACCACCTCTTTTGGTTTTCCTGTTTGCTTGGACGCACTTGAAGTTATCAGGCAGGCAGTTGTTGAGAGTGATCTTGTAATTGTCATCTAGGCATGTTTCAATTACAAATAGAATGTAGATACCTCCGTCAGATAGGAGGTCATAGATTTTGGTGGCATGTTTAGACATTGACCTGGCATTGATTAGATTTCAGTGTATCTTTTTGGTGTGGTTTTGTTTATTTGTTGTTCCTTGTTTTGATTTGTGGATGTTCAATCGGTGTGTTTCTATATTAATGCCGGTTGGTAGAAGATCAGCAAAGACTGCATCTTCATTGAATCGGTCTGTTAGATTGATAGTTGGGTTGTTGAGTTCTAGTGCTTCGTCCTCTCGTGTGTTTGATGTGAATATCGATAGTGCCCTTCTGTTCTCGTGATGTATGGAGTTAGGGGGTTGGTATCATCTTCTTGGGTACATTAGTCTTTTTTCCAGTTGTTTGGGGGGTTTCTTTGCTTGTCTCGAGATGTCAATGTCGTTGTAGTTTGAGGCTCTGCAGTTGTTGCAAGGTACAGTGTAAGGTATAAGGATTTTTCGCTTGCAACGTTTGTTCTGTTGATCGTAGTATTTGGCAGGGTATGTTCTGTGTTTAAGGTGTCTTCTACTGAAGGCAATTGAGTTTGTGTATCCGTATTAATTGTTCCGTGTTCCTGCTCTCTTTGTCAGCGTCCAATTCTGTGTCAGGGTATTTTGGGTCCTCAGTGGTAGGAGTTGGTCTGAGTGTAGGGTTTGCAGGGTAATTGCCTGCCTATCGTGTCTTGTGCTAGGACAGTATTGAGATTTCCTCTTGCGATAACTGGGTGTTTTCCGAGGGTCTCTATCTGTTCAGTCGGCAGGTTACGGTGTTCCTATGACTGTCCAGGGAGTCAGCGGGTACTAGGCATAGGACTTGTGACTCTGCTGTTTGGGGCTATAGGGTGCTGGGTAACTGGGTAATTACTAGCTTTAGGGCTGCTGGGTGTTAATGGGTATCGGAGGGTCTAGGGTTCCATTATGGTAGGTGCTGATAGAATGCCTAGAAGTTAGATGTAACAAGATAGTGGGAGCCTGATGTTTAAATGAGAGACTACTCTTAGATTTGCGATACAGGAGAGAGGCCTAGGTTTTAAAAAGTAGCAGTCAGTAATTGGAATAATTAGATTTGAGGTACCAGGATAAAGGCCTAGGTTTCAAAAAATGACAAGCAGGCAGTGCTTAGAGAGCAGCAGACAGTAGTTAGAGCAACTAGAATTGAGAACCTGGATATGATATGATATGATATGGCATTTGTAACGCGCCTATACACAAGTGTTTCACAAGTGGATAACGGGAGAAAGGCATAGGTTTCAGAAAATGACAGGCAGGCAAGAATTGAGATACCTAGATAACGGGATAAAGGCCTAGGTTTCCAATGATTACAGGTAAAATTGGAACACCCAGACAGCGTGAAAGATGCCTAGGTTACAAAACCTAGCAAGCAGTAGTTAGTGCAACTAGATTTCAGCCACCTAGGCAACAGGACAACTTCCAATATTCAGGCGTGCGTCTCAGGCTGATATTCATAGTAATGTCCCAAAGTGGCACAGGCTAGTGTTCAAAGTACTATCTTAGAGTGGTACTCTCACAGGCTAGTTTTCATAATGTTATCTTGAAGTGGCACTCTAGATGTGACTCAATGCATTATTAAAAATTCTCTTAAGAGTATGATGCAGGCTAATATTCACAGTGCAATCTTACAGTCAGTGGCACTCTCTAGATGAGACTCAAGGCAATATTAACCAATCCCTAAGGGTGCGACGCAGTCTGATATTCACAGTACTATCATAAAGTGGCAAAGGCTAATAAATAGCCTTTTTTTTTCCTTTTTTTTTTTAAATGGAGGTTGGGGGCACGGGGTCCTTGTGGCCTTACCTGTGCCTCGGAGTTGCCCACTGCTTCATTGAAGAGGCCCTAGTGGCCAATCACTGTGCTGTTGGGTGGGATGAAGGGAGGAGGGAGTGAGGAAACAGGAAAAAAGCCTGGTCGGGGCAAAGCGATCGAGAGGGCGTTATTCTTTTATTTTTATTTTTAATGGGCGCAGGGGTCTTGTAACCTTACCTGTGCTCTTGTACTGTTTTCGAGTTGCCTGACCCCTGGCTCCCTGGATGATTTCCAGGATGTCCCGAGAAAGCTGGGGATGTTGAAAAGTTACCTGCACAGGTACCAGGCTGCTAGGGCTAGCCTCTCTGGGACCACTCACCCCTGCTGCACCAGAAGTGGACGCTTCCCCAATGGGAGAGGTGCTTCTGGCTGGACTGACGGCTGTCGAAGGTCTAAGAACCAGAGCCTGGCAGGCCACTGAGGCGCTATGAGAATTAGATACAGCCGCTGGGTCTGCCTGATCTTACAAACAACCTTGTGGATGAGAGGGGTAGGAGGAAATGCATACGCCCACATCCCGTCAGATGGGATCTGAAGCACGTCCCAAAGGGAGCAATGCCCTCTTCCCCCAGGACGCGAACTGGTAACAAGTACGGTTGTTCTCCATCGCAAACAGGTCTGTGAGCGGGTGACCCCACCTGCTAAAAACCTAAAGAAGGACGCTCTCGTTCAGTTGCCACTCGTAGTTGTCGGAGCCCAACCGACTGAGTCTGTCCACCTCCAGGTTAAACTGTCCTGGCAGGTGCACCGCTGAGATCCAGATGCCCTGCGCAAATGCTCACTTCCAGATGCTGAGGGCCAGTCTGCATAGGGGCGGGGATCTGGTGCCCACCTGTTTGTTGAGGTAGTACATGCATGTAGAATTGTCTGTCCGCATGCAAACTGTACTGCTCCTGAATAATGGGAGGAATGCCTTGAGTGCGTGCTAAATGGCCATTATTTCCAGCCAGTTCATGTGATTTTGTTGGTCGGTCCTGGAACACAGACCATGTACTGAATGTGTCCCATGGCGTAAGGAATACGTAGTTATAGTATGATCTGCTGGAGGCGGTCTGAATGGCCTGCCAACCATGAGATTCGTATCCTGCCCCCACCATGCAAGGTCTTGCTGTAGGATGAGTGGGTATAGTGACTGGGGCTCCTTGATGGCCGACTCTTGCTCAAAGGATGCCGAAAAATGCAACTGCAGCATCCTCATTGGAACCTGGTGTAAGGGATAGCCAGGAGGCATGCTTCCAGTACTCCCAGCAGGTGCTGGTACCACCACGCGGTAGTTATTGTTCTGCTGAGGAAGTGAGCAACAGACGTTTTGATTGCTGCCACCTTGTCCCCAGTGGGGAACACCGTGAGACTTCTGTAAGTTGATTAAGAACCCCAGTTCGTAGAGTGTTCTCATGTGTCTGGCTGCTGAGTACCTGACGTTCTCCGGGGACCCCCTTGGACTAACCAGTCATTGAGGTAAGGATATACATGGTGGCCCTCCGACCTGAGCAGAGCAGCCACCGCGTTCATCAGTCTTATGAATGCCCATGGTGCTGAATTCAGGATGAAAGACAGCACCTTCTATTGAAAGTGCAACCCCATGTACCGGAACCCGATGAAGAATCAATGAGACTGCACTATGGGGACTACCGAAATCACCCATGAGTCCGTAAAGCGTGTGCGCCCAGCTTGACTGTGCAGGGCCAACCTGCCCCAACTGGGGTGCAGTGGATCTGAAACGAGCTGGCATTGCTTCTTTGGGCCGGAGGCAGCTGCATGGCAGGGTGACTGAAAGAAGACTTTGTGCGATGACGTCTGGTGTTTTCACCTATGTTGGCTGGCCGACCTATCCGGTTGCCTGGATCGGCGGTCCTGGAAACCCTGCCAAACATCCCCCATCTGTCAGAGAAAGTGTGGCGCTGTGCAAAGGTTTTGGCGGCCAGTTTGGTGAGAATGGCCAGAGATTTGTCTGTCTGCAAACTGCTCTTTTTAACTAGCTCCTCATCCGTGGAGGAGTGGACCAAGTCACCGCCCTTGAAAGGCAAGTCAAGGATTCTGTCCTGAACATCAGGGTTCAACCAGGTTGCCTTAAGCCAGGCCGTCCTTGGCATGTCCGTAGCCATGCAGATAGCTCTAGCGGTATCTATGTGCGCCACCGTGGCCTGCATGATGTCCTGTGCCACTGGTTTTGCTTCAGCAAGCCCTGCCTTGAAGGAGGCTTGTTTGTGGGTTGGAATGTCAGGGAGGAAGTCTGAGTTTTCCCTCCACAGCCATTGATTAGCAGCCGCCAGTATGGCATCAGCATTGGCATGTCTGAGGTGGACACCCGCATTGGAGTACACCTTCCTCCCATAGGCCTCGAGCATTTTTTCTTCCTTGCCCAGTAGCGCTGTGGTTGAGGTGCTCGACAAAGAGGTCTGAGCTTTGGCGTTCATGGATGCCACTGCAACGACTGACAACAGTGGCTGGGGGTGAACTGACAAGAGCAGCATGTCGCCCTGCACCTGCCTGAATTTTGCATCCAGTATTTTATTCATTAGCTGTGTGGAGTGGGACTTGAGCCAACCCTTCTTAGCCAGAGCCTCCACATCCTTCTGCAAAGGGATGCCGGATATGGATTCCGCCTTGATGGGGAGTACTTCCGCAAGTACCCCCGTCTCCGGCACCTCCTTCTGGGGCTGAGGGATGCCCAGGTATTTCTCTAAACCAGCTATTCTCTAGTGAAAGGCCCTTGCGGAAGACGGCATGTCCTGTTCCTCCTCATCTGTGTCTTGCTGGTCTCCTGTGTTAGTAGGGGCCACTGGGTCCATAGACATCAGGTCTGCCGCCGGAGATGGCAGAGGAGCTTGAGTTTGGGGCGCTGTGACTGGAGTGACCAAAGGTACGGGCAGCGGTGGAGGTGCAAGATGTGCAGGCACTGGGTGAGGTGGCAGTACAGGCAGAAGCAACTCCTGAGTTATGCCCTTAGGAATGTTCTCCATCTGCATAAGGGACAAAAATTTGGCAAAGAAATGCTCCTCGCAGGCGGCTGGGAGCGGTCCTGCAGAGGCGCCTGCTGTGGTAGCGTAAACGCCTGGTGTCTGCCCCCACCGTGTGAGTACATAGCCTCAGTGTACCATGCTTGTCCCGTGAAGGTCGGATACGTAGTGCTGCAAGTGATAGGAGTCGTAGGATCCTAATCCGCCCAGCCATAAGTTCACGCCTTTGTGGTTCAGCCTGTTGGTGGGCTTATAGCCTTGTCGAGGCCATTTCCCGCCTTTAGGGTTCTGGATTGGCCGCCATCCTGTCTGCGCACACCATCTTGTCCGTACCCTCCGCATGTGGGACCGTGGCTGACGTGGGGCTGGTAGGGTGTTGGCCCTCGGCTATGCGGCCGGTAGTGCGGCCTGCGCTGCATGTCAGCACCCCCTCAGTAATATGCTCGGTAACAGAGCTGAGCCCCTCATGATGTGTCTTGGTGCCAGAGCCAGCAGGCCCCTCGGTGGCAGAACCGGGAGGGCCCTTAGACCCCTTGGTCATTAAGCCGGTATCTACTGGAGCCTTGGTGTCCTTCCTGCTGGTGTGATGGTCCGACTGACCCCCTCCCATCAACAGGCTTCCCTGGAAAGAAGGCACCCCTGCGGGCTGCTTTGGAGAAGAGTACACTTACTGGGCAGAGTCCTGGAGAATAACTCCCTCCACCATGCAAGAGGGTTTCTGAGGGACCGGGGTGTGAGAGCGTTGCAGGCCGAGCAGCCTTCTCATCCGTGGTCTTCTCCAAGGCACCAGAGGCAGAACATGTGCGGATACGAGGGGGGAAAGGAACCGTTGCACGACAAGCACCTGCTGAAGCCTGCCGCAGCCGACATTTGCCGAGGAGAAGCGAGGGCACCAGTGGACTGTGTTCCCAGAACCTGAATAGTAGAAATAAAGAAAAAAGATTCGGGAAAACGCATGGAATTCCGAGACTTGAGGCCTTCCCCAGGAGTGCTGGTGAAAGCGGTTTGCTCCCGTGGATGCGGAAAAGAGGACTCAGATGTGGCACCGGTGGACGGGGTTAAGGGAGCGCATGCTCCCAAGGCAGTGCCCACGCGCACGTATACATTTAAAGGGAAAGTGTTATTTTTCTGGTGAAAAAGGTTGCGTTCCCGTCCGTAGCAAGGGACGCCCACACAGGATGGAGGAAAAGAGACGGGACGTAGGAGTATGTAATAGGGTCAGATAGGGTTAGTTTGGACAGAGGACTTTTTTACTTTGACTTCCTCACCACTGACAAGGACATTTAGTTTCTTTAGATAGGTAGGATATTCCCTTTAGTAATGGGGAAGGTTAAGCCTTCTACTTATAAGTTTCATCAAATAAATTAAATCACATCTCCCGAGTGTCCGTCTAGTTCTTCCGACCCGCCACAGTGATGAATCTTACATGAAGAAGATTAACCCCCAAATTGGTTTATATTCAGTACAGAGTTCTGAAATAACTCAAATATTTAAAGACAAGGGCATTAAATGGTAATTTGAATGGGATCTTTCAGCCGCACCAACTTACCCAAGTGGAAGTTATAGTAGTCATTGATTATGTTCTGCTAAACCTCAAAACATAGACATTAAACATTTCTCAATTATTAATTGGTCGGATAGTGATTATCGACCGCTCTACTATTATCAATCCCTCATTATAGTATTATTAGGGAAGAGTACACTTAGAATGGTACGATGGTAAAAATTGCAGGGCATTTAAAGTGTGCAGTTAAATGGGAATTATTGCTAAGAGGAAACACAATAGTGTGTATCTGTAGAGATATCCTACCTCTTTCAGATCCATCACCTTCTAATGTTGAAATACTGAGAACCTATGTAGAAAGTTTTAGTAAAATATATCCACTGATCAAGTTGTAAAACACTATAAGAAGCCATGCAATAAAGACTACCTCATGAGTTGAAGATTGTAAAATAGCCAAACAATATATAATAAACCATGCTAAAACTCTAGGAACCTGTAAGAAAAAAGAAATTGCTATGGCAAGGAAACTCTATACTCGAAGCTGCTTGTGGCTAAAAAAAACATGAGCATTGACAGAACAAATGGAAGACCCTTCATGATGCCATCAAGGAGGATAGCATACACATCTGGAAATTGGTGGAAGTGGGCTCTGCAGAGAGTAGAACTGTGATGCAGGGTAACATACTGGAACAAAGGTTGCTTGACAAATTTTAAGAGTTCTATCAGGAGATTAGAACATTTTCTGTACATAGTCATAGAAAATCGAGCATGATTTTAACTTCTCAGACTCCCTTGTACTCACCCTAGAGAAGGAAAACATTGCCATCAAGGCCTAAAAAGTAATAAGGTGCCAGGAACTGATAGAATACCTGCAGACATATCTAAGTCAGAACTGACAATAACAGGGACCTTTTCTCCTACATTAATTTAATGCAGTGATAACTGTCAGGTTTACCAAGCCGAGAGCAGGGATGAATCCACCGGGATGTTTGCGTGGTAGCCCACCCAACCTCGGTCCAACACCGGAGAATCCCAAGCGATTGCTGGGAGGTTAGTGTAAAATCAAGGTGGGAGGAAAGGTCAGCAACCAAAACACAAGCCCCCAGGCTGAAAAGAAAAAGGTCAGGTATCAATATCAAGGCAGAAATGTACACACAACAGTACTATATACCTAGGGCAACAGGGAAACAGGTGGATAACCTAGATTGTGACTAAATCCGTTCCCCCCACTAAGCACTCAGTCCATTGATGACAAACCCTGCACGAGCGACACGACGCACAACAACATTTTTTTTTTAAAATGCAGGGAGCTAACCCGCTGGCAGACGGACTAACTAAGCTAGGAAGGAGTAAGAAGGAGATCAAGGAAGTCCAATCTAAGGCAACAATGTAGAACGATTTCTAGAGGGAGTCCAGAAATCACATTACAGGCTAAGACCATTCAAAACAGAATACAAATGGCAGTCCAAGTAGTGGGGAGAGGGGAATGAACAGGAGTGATCAGAAGGGAGAGGAATGCAGGTGAGGCAACGAGAGACAAGAACAAGGAACAATAGAAAATACTAAAATCAGATACGGGACACGAGCACAAAGTTTCTGCGGAACGCCACAGTCTGACTTTTGTGTTGTCTTCTTCTTGAAGATACAGCATCTGCCATAGTGTGGACTAGCTGACCGAGTGGCGCATCAGCGGTGGGACTGTGGGATACATTTACCAGCCCAACAGAAATCCCTGCCTCACAAAACTGCATTTAGCAGTTACAGAAATAATGGCTTTGCTGTGAAGGCGGAGCACATATTCCTTTGCATCAAAACTGTGTTTTAGCAATTACAGAAACCATGGCTGCACTGTGTCTGCTGTGCATATATGGGGCGAGATGGAGCACACGCACCCCGAGAATGGCTGCACTTATTTTCTTCAGGGGAATTCAAAAAGAGGAATTCAAAGGCAGCCTGGCTCAGTGCTGCAGTGCTGGGATTTGTATAAACTTCAAACTGCCAAAGAAATTTTCTATGTAAAACAACTTTGCACTGGTGCTATCTTCATTTTTTAACATCACCTAGCTTGGATTTTAGTAAAACACAGCCATGTTCATCCATATTCAGGTTGTACACCAGCAAAGGGGGCATTCCTCACTTAATGGCAAGCAAAATCTGTGAAGAGCAGAGAAATCCCTTTCAGGCCGTACGACCCACGTTCACTCTTGCAACAAATTAACCCATGCAGAAGACTTCAAAAAGAAAGCTTTTTTCGACCTGGACGTGCGTCAATTACAAAGAACAATATTTCCAGCATCTTTCCATGCCCTGAAACTGATCTGATCTGTCAAGGCTTTTCTGAAAATGTGTGCCAAAGAAACCGCATCTTGTGAAATCCCCATGCAAAATAAGCATGTGTACATTCGTTTTGCAAAGGCAGTGAAATGATACTTTTAAAGCTGAAAATGTGAAATCATCCCAGATGCTCACACAGAAACAGTATGTTATGGGTGGAACTGGGGTGGTTTAAGTGTAAATTATATGTATTTACTAAAGACTTGGTTTCTGTGAAACAAAGGAAGGAAGGAAAAAAGAAAAAAAATGTGTGCTTGAAAACAGCAGAACAAAGAGGCCCGGCCAGGAAATTCAAAGGCACTAAACCTTCCTGGAACAGGAATCTCCCCCAAAAACTATGAAAGGGCCAAGGTGTGAGAATTTGCACCTTGTCAGACTGACTGGCTTTTCCTCCAGCCAGGAACAATGGATCAAGGGGAACTGGCCTTGTCGCAGTGTGAATTCCTTGTGACACCTCTCCTCAGCTGCATCTGCTTGAATGAAAGGGTGCTATGGTAACCCTGCTGCCCAGAACTGATACAGAGGGGGCAGGCTGGCTGTGGACATTTTAAGGACCGCCGTCCAGTGACAGATGCAATCCATTTGATTTAAAAGACATTTTATATTAAAGCATTTATTTCAGTAACCTAAAGAAGCAGTAATGTGAAATTATGACCGTTTTAATGCAACTTGTGTACCATTAACACAAGACAATGGGCTTCATTACGAGTTTGGGGGGCATGGCTGCCTCCAAACTCAGGTCCGGGTTCCTTGAATGAGGCATTACCGGGCCATTATAACCTAGGAAGACCCGGTGATTCCTCATTCAAAAAACCCATCCCCATTTGAACTCCCGTAGGGCTCAATGGGAATAGGGAGGAAGCTAATAACGGGCCCGTTATTAGCTCCTTGGTCCCCTTGCGGGACTCGCAAAGGACGTCTGGTCTGACCAGACAGTCAGAGAGGGTCCCGCAAGGGAACCTCGTAATAGGGCGGAATGGGTTTACCAGCGCCGTTAAACCCATTGCGCCCACCTCGTAATGAGGCCCTATGCGGGTTATCCTAGTATTTTGGGGGCGCGAACGACAGTAAAAAGACATCTGGAAAAAGCATACATGACACGGTTATGAAAGTTAAATGAAAATATGCCCGACATTAATATGTTTATGTCTATAAATTTTTTGAATTTTAGGGGAAATATTTTCCCAAAAGATATTGGAAGAAAAGTGTAGGACAAAATAGCATCGTACAAACTTGGGAGTTGGAACGGCATATTCCTTGTAAAATATGGGGTCTGCCTATTTGATTTTCAAGAGAATAACAATTGTAAATATAAGAATGTTGTCTCATAACTGATTTTGGCAAAAGTAACTGTGGTATAACAAAGCACCTCATTAAAACACCCATACTAAAACTGATGTCACTTCCCTGGGTCCAATCTGCTTATAGGGAGGCGGCGACATCCACAGGCTGACCTATCCGATCTTGGAGGTATGTCCAGTTTAGTTCTGCCCACATAGTAAAAATCCTCTGATGTCATCCGGTTTATAAAAGGAGGAAGCTTAGGGAGAGGCAGGACATTCAAGGGACAGACTCACTCTTCAAAGAATCAGGACATTCAATAATGAACATCCAGAGACCCAGACATTCCACATTCACCCTGCAAAACTCCAGTGCCAGGCCAGGTGTAGCTGATCCAGAACACCTATCCAGGCAGAACCATTTATCCAGAATTAAACCCTACAAAAATCCCAATAATTCAGGGATTTGGAGGAAAGGCTGTGGACCCCTTTGGGAGAATCCCATGACCAGACCTGTCTTTACCCATCTCATGCACCCACTGTCCACTGAGACCAGACCCTGGTTGCCTTGCTGGGTCCCTTGAGGAGAGCCGCCGCTGCACAGAGACCAGACCCTTGTCCCACTGTTCAGAGACCCAGTTAGCTGTCCAAACTACCCAATTCAAGTGCTTCTTGTAAGCATCACCCGTCGCAGTATCAAAACCTCTGCATACACAATTCTGTTACCTTGTATTTGCCCAACCCTATAAGAAACCCTATAAGAAATCCTATAACTACCCTAGTAATGTCTTAAAATTGTTAGAATCCTCTGTGTATTCTGTCGTAAAATCTGAGTTAGTCTACATCTGTTAGCGCAATTCTTTTCTAATCATGTCTGTCCTTATTTAAGTCCTTAGTGCTATTTTGAATAATTTAATTAATTTCCCATAGAGATGAACGCGGTGTGGATAGGTTAACCTTGCAAGTAACCTCCTTGCGTACCGTGTCTTTCTTTAAATACCTAGCCACTAAAATATAGTAGCAGTAGAATAAATCCTTTTTCTAACAAAACCGAGTTGCCTGTGAAAGTGTTTCCCGTGTAAAAATCTGATTTTTCCCTTCCGTTTAAGAAAACCATACTGTCACCATCCAGAGTCACCCTTTCACTTTAGTATCATACCTGTTATGTGCCTTTGTACCTCATCAGAAAAAATGATTTTCGATTCTGTTTAGCTCATTTTCGAAGCCGTCTTTGCTACCTTAAACCTGTGAAACTAAGAAAGTGCAATTTTGCCACGTGTGATTCTTGCTGCACTGTTTTTCCTCCCAAAGTCGATTTTCTAACCCGTATGGCCGTTGTTTAGTACATTGCCTTGTAGCTTGTAGGTTTTCTTGCCTCTATAGTACAGCCACACCAATTCTTGTCTGATTCATTCAATTGAACATGTAAAATAACTATTCAGTAATTCAGAGTGCCATTTTGCTCATTTTTCAAGGGAGCTCAATCCAATGTTGGCCTCCCATTCAGGGGTGGTAGGTCGGATTTTCATTCTGATTTTGCCTAGTATACCTGACTCCTTGCTACTCCTCTCCACCCACACAAAACTTGGTTAACAGGGGTTTGAGGGAGTGTTGCAGGGGGAATGCCTATCTGTGGTGCTATTTGAAAATACTACCTGAAAAAGTAATTTTGCTTTCATTCATTTGTGCATTGTGTATCTGATGTTAGAAGGTCAAACTAAGTGTATTCTATAATTTTACTGTGTAATTATCACCACACTGGTGATTGCTGCCCTATATTTAATGTGTTTGATTTTTATTAAAAATAAATAAATATTTCATTATTACACATTGGCCTGGTTCATGGTCCATTGCGACACTGGCTGTACGTCAAGGGAGGCGTGAGACGGGTTGGCTGCCTTCTCAAAAATTGAATCTGAATGTAATAAACTTAAAAGCGTTTTATTGTGCGCTGCATCCCTGGCCAGTAGAAAGAGTCCTGGCCTGAAGTGTGCCGCATCTTTAAAATCCTTAACAGGAGGCAGCGGTACGTGCCACCATCGGAGCAAAGTACACCGGGAAACATAGTCCCTCCAATCCCAAAGCTTCCAATGAAGGACGCCGCAGCACTGCTGAATGCCAGGGCACCGCGCGGTCAGGATCTTGACAATCACTATGAAAGGAGTTCTACAATCCTGGACACTGGCAAAAATGTTCCCCATCTAAAGGAAGGGCAGTCGGAAAGACCTGTCAAATTTCCGCCCAATTCCATTATTGGATGTACTGGGAGAGATCTATGGCAGAGTTCTACTGGCTCATCTGGAAAAGTGAATAGAAGATAAAAAGCATCACAAACCACTTGCAGATAGGGTTCTGGCATAAATTAAGTACTGTTGATCAATGCTTTAGAATGTTTCCTGTGGTATGCAAATATGTTCTATTTGCACCCGGGAAAGGGTGCTCAGCCAATCAGGTTTCTGGAAAAGCAGGCGAGAACACAGTGTACCGCCTGCATTCTACACCCACCCGAGGTCCTTCCAAGGGTGGAACCATCTTAATTGTGGGGAGGCAACAGGGAGTCTTTTCCCTGTTACTTCCCCACGTCCACCGTATGAACAAACAAATGCGCACCTTCTCCCCACCCTGCCCGATTACCTGCTGGACCGGAGCGTTGTGCTAAGGTCACGGCGCTCCTCTCGCCCATGGCCACCATGGGAATTGAAAAGGGACCAAATTGCTTTTGCTATGGCAACGGCCATCTTGTTTTGTGTTTCTTTTAATGGGAGATTGGGCTCAGCAAAACATGCAGAGCCCATCACGTGAAGAAAAACCCCTGGGTGCGAAAAACAATCGCCTCCGGTCAGGGAGGGCATACAAGGGAGGTAACGGCAACAAGCCCTCACCGAGGCCATCGTGTCACTTGGCCCTACCCTGGCTCGGGCAGGCAGGCCATTACCAGCTCTGTATGCATTCCTGAGCGTAGCGGTTGCTACATTGGTTGATCTGCAGACCGCCTTTGTTGGTGTGCCACGTGTAAAACTATGGGACATTTTGGAGTCCTTGGGCATACCATGCTCACTGCTTAATGCAATATTGCCAGCATACCGATAATGAAGCAGTAGTCAGATGGGGTCTTGGTGTGTAGTAACAGCACGTTTCAAGGGCAGAAAGTTGTGTGTTAGGGCTTTGTTTTAACTCCCATGCCATTCTGCCTATATATTAATGGGGCAATTGAAATGTTATGCCCATCCCAATTGATGCCTCAACATTGGGCAATGACAAGTACCCACTTATGTTCACTGTTCATATTTGCAGATAATGCTGTGCTGTTATCTCTTGCGGTAATACTCACTTTTGCCAAAAAGATTTTTATGCAATTATTACCGCAAACACGCAGATTGTAAAGTGGGCTAACTTATATTGGGGGGGTGGTAGGATAAAGTGGGAGGTGCGTGGGTCCCCCCCCACATTTTGCAGTAAATAAAGTGGAAAAATCAGTTAAATAAAACCAGTGGGGGAAAATAAATTCAGGAAACATTCATAGATCCTCCTTATGCATGCTGGACTAAAAACAAAATAGCTCTTTTATAGATTTCTGCAGTCATAAGGGTCCTAAGATAAAGCGCCCAAAAAAACTAAACTACGGTTTTCACCTCTGTTAGGGAACAGTGAAAGCTTGCGCTATCAATTGAAGGCACTGCAATTGAGATAGTTAAGACACGATTACACGGGAATTCGATTTATGGACATTGGCAAATGGAATTGTCAACTGGAAAAAGTGCATGTAGTCCTCTCCACATATGCCACAGCAATGGGCAGGTTTGTCGGGGAACTGTTAAGAAACACTCAATACATCAAGGTTCCTCACCCATCTAGCCCACTAAACCACAGATCAAGTCCAGGACATTGACACCCTCATGACAGGGCTACAGGAAATCCATTTTGTGTCTGGCGCCTGTACCCATGATGGCGCCTCGCCGGATGGAAGTCAGGCAAGATGGAAACTGGCAGTAGATGAACACTACATCCGGAAACCGGCCTTTTAACATCTCCAACGTCAGAGCACTATGTCTTTGAAACGGCTAACACCAGAGACTATGAACAGCTACACATTACGACCATCCAGGTATTTATAGATTAGGGACCGTTAGGAAGGTTAATGCCTTCACAGTTAAGTTACTTTTGTTCTATGTTATCACGTTTCTTGTTCCTCATTCCTCTGCCTACTTCAAGCCACAGTTTCTAAAGAAGAGTGTGGGAGGATTCCCGCACACACGTAGTCAGGTGACCTCCATATATTTGCTCTGCACCAACTAACAGATTGTGTCTGAATACATTACGAGGTACTTATATCGTTCATTCATGTTCCCCTCTTAGATTCTTTCTGGTCCTGGACAATGTCTCCCTGGCATCTCCCCGCCCAACACCAGGACCTATACTTCAGGCAGACAGACCAGGGTGGGAACCCATACATTGCATGTGGTGTACTACAGGGCAGTGTGTGGATTTCCCCTTGGTGGTCTTGCTGTATTCATCCTGCAGCAACCTCAACATTGACAAATGACCATAGACATCAGCTAGGTCTAGTAGGAGCACAGTTATGGGGCCTTGCTACCTGATCTCAAAATGTATGAATTTCAGGCTAGAAGTGCATCACTGCCTGGCTCTTAGCTTTGGGGCCATTGTTCCTGTGCAATGATGTCTGTCACCGAGAACACTTTTTTAAAAAAAATCCAACATTTGCCCAAGAGCACCCTGTCGCTGCCATTGCATTTAGAAAATAATATGCAGCCTATCAATCGTATTACCATGATAAAACCTCGTTTGTACTGTGGACGGATATGGGGGTCGTCTCCATTGGCTAGGTATAGAAATGTTTTATAAGATGTTCTGTCACAGGATGGTGGCGTTTCCCCTTCCTTGGTGTAGATACATCAAAGAGCCAGCCCATTATATTGGTCACACAGAGCTGTGGGCAGCACAGACTATGTATAGAAAGAATCGTCTTTTCCCAAGAGCTATGGAACTCCAATCTGAAGGATACGGAGCACATTTTTGATGAAATTCTCAATTCAACAAGACTTGCAGATACTGGGCATCCAAGATAGCATTTAATTATGAATCCTACTTGGATTAAATGAGGTCAAACCATGTTCGCTCATTGTATATTACATTTAGATTTGGTATTTTACTGTTGTACTACTGCCCCAATTCCTGGGAAGCATTCAAGAAAGATCTTTGTTCTTATTGTCAAAATGAAAAAGATTTATGTTAATATGTCCATTATACAATAAATATAGGAAAGTATCTGAAATCCAACTTTATTGAACAATTGAACATGGTAGCCGGTGTACAAAGAGGCTACAATGTATTGTAATATTAGTAAAAATAAAGAAACGATATTTCCTGTAACCAAATATATACATAGGGCTTGGATCTGTCGGTCAGCGAACTTTACTTACTGATTGTGCATTTTTTTATTGATAAAGTAAGACAGGCAAATGACATGCATACTTTCTCATTTAGATCCCATCGTGGATAGTTGACAGATTAGATTCGAGCAATCGCAACCCTTATTTCTATTGACCAAACCAACTGTTGACTCCTCTCCCTACGATCGTTCCTAATTGTGCATTCTTACCTATTTACTGCCTCTGCCAAACCTCCTTGTATTTAGATGTTATCCCAGTAAGTCTAATTTGATGCGATTTAGGGCCTCCCAGATGAGGAGTTTTTATTCTACATTGCAGCGACCCATTGTTTATCCTGGCTAGTTTGATATGCTGAAGCTTTAGTGTAATTACTCTGTTGGTTGTTCTAATATGTAATGTTAGATATTTCTTTTAGAGACTTATTTGATTAACTGTTTTTGTATTTGTATACCTAATGATCTTCTGTCGAATACAAATATTTGACTACTACTATTAAAGACAAATGAGCGCTATTTCAACATGATAAACTTAAAGAAGTTCAGGGAACTACCAATGTTTGCATTTGAAAACAGTAGGAATTCGAGAGAGATGCTGATTTAAAGTTAACGAGAAGCGAGTCAAGAATAAACAAACCTATGCACTAAAAAGACAGGAAACGTTCCTTGTATAAAGCTCAGAAACTGCAATAATGATATCAATGTCAAGGGGAAAAACATTTGAACACAGGAGAAAAAAAGTCATACTTTGCTTAGTGTGGTACACCCACATCATGTCTACCATTAAATGACCTTGTGGAACATTATGTTGGAAGAGCCAGAATCAGATGGAATGAGCATAACTCAAACAAAAGCGCAAACAACGCGAAATCCGCTGTCACAATACGCTTTTTAGAACCTCTGCAGCAATTGAGTCAAATCTGGTTCCAGACTTTTAGAAGTCATAAAACCATCAAGAAGCAGACAGAACGTGACAACAACTACCCCAAAGAGGAGCATTTTGGGTTAGTTAACTGAATGTATTCACATAGAATAGGACGAAGAATTAAGAATTAAATGCTTCATTTGAGATGTAATATTTGGTGGGACTGACAGAACTGATGTCCGACACACTGGTTCAGACTGTAGTAACAATTTGATTTACATTTTAAGATCAGGGTAGGAAATGGCCCGGAACAAGACAGAGTGGAGCTCTGGCAAAGTTAGTCTTGCCGGTACCATTCCACCATGAGAACCAACTATTACCTATTACATGCACCTCCAAGCTCCTCCTCCTATGAGACTTCAATATTCACCTTCAGGCCCCTGATGCAGCCTCTGGAATCTTACGCAACCTCTGTGACACTCTTTCCTTCTCCATTCCTCCCTCTGGTCCGACGCCCTCTGCCGGACACGCCTTGGATGCTCTCATCTCTGCTGACATCCCCATCTTCAACCCTCTCACTACTCCTCTCTCCTGGTGTGATCATACTCTCCTGTCCTCTCACCTGGACCTCTTCGATCCCGTTAGGCCTCCACCTGCACTGCCAGTCTCCTTCTCTGTCGTTCAACCTACGAAGTGAGTGTCATTCACTGATTTCGCCGCCACCTTCATTCCCCCAAAACTCCTTACTCTATCACTCTGACACAACGCTTACTAACCTTCAACTCACCATCTTCAACACTCTCGACATCCTTACCGCAGTCATGAGGATCTGCATGAAGTCTGCCTCCAAGTGCAACTCCCTGGTATGACTCCGAGCTGGCCTTTCTGAAACGCAAGTGCAGAGCTGCTGAAAAGAAGTGGCAGGCTTCAAGCACATCTGACAAACCGGCCTGCAACCTGCTCCAAAGCCAATACAGACTCTGCATCTGCAGAAGAGCGCCTATTCCGAGCCCACATCTCTGGGGCCACTAACAACATTGCTGAACTTCTCAAAATCTGCAAGGAACTCGCCAATCCCACTGCAGTATCCATTTCTCATCTGCCTTCCCTGACCCTCTGCACTGCACTGGCCCCTCACTTCATCACTAAAATGCAGGACATCCTGTGGTCCTCTCCTCCTCCATGCGCTCTCACGTCTCCCTTAACCCCCATCCTCCCTTCCCTCCTACTCTCCTCTTTCTCTCCCATATCACCTGATGAGGTTACTAGGCAGGTCTGCTCTAAGAAAGTCTCATCCAAACAGGTGCTCCCCTGCTCCTCTAGACCTTTCAAGGACAACATTGTCTCCCTTGCTCCAGCCTTGGCTGATTTCTGCAATCACTCCTTTGCCACTGGATCTTTCCCCTCACTCCTGAAGCACTCCCTTGTGTACCCTCTCCTCAAAAAGCCTTCTGCCGACCCTTCCTGTCCGGCTAACTACTGCCCTATATCCATTACCCCCTTCCTGGGAAAACTCTTGGAGAAGCTGGCAAGCTTCCTGCTTATCCACCAAACGGAATATGTTAGTTGTCTCCACGACCACCAGTCTGGTTTCAGAACCGCAGGAGGCCTGGAAACTGCACTCCTGAACACCAGTGAAGATGTGCTCTCTAATATTAATTCCAACTCTCCTTCCGTTCGCATCCTTCTTGGCCTTTCCTCTGCCTTTGATACGGTCAATCATGCCACCCTTATAAATTGCCTCCCTAATACCCATGGCATCACAGAACTGGCTGTGGACTGGTTGACGACCTCCCTCTCTGACCAACCGTCCCATGTTCAGCTGGGCCCTTTTCTCTCCTCCATCTCTCTCTCCACCTGCGGTGTCCCTCAGGTCTCTATCCTCTCGCCTTGGCTTTTCAACATCTACCTGCCCCCTCCAGCCCATTTGATCTCCACCTTCTGTCTTAACATCCAGTGTTATGCTGATGGACGCAGCTCTCCTTCTAGCTTCCCTCCTCTGTCTCCTCCTCTTCCTCTCTCATTGGGACCCCTGCTCCTTCCTTCCCTCCTACTCTCTGGCCACCCTCCACAGGCCCCCTCACCCTCCTGTGAGGCAAAAAAACTTGTTGTCATCTTCGACTCATCTCTCTCCTTCTCTCCTCGCACCACGGACCATGACAAGGCAGCCCACTTTCAACTGCTCCTCCCCAGAGGCATTCTCCTTTCCCTCACCTTCCCCCAGAAACTCAATATATCCAGAGATCTGGTCCTCTCCAGGATGGACTACTGAAACAGCTTCTTCCTCAATCTGCTTAACTCCTCCCTCTGCCCCCTTCAACTAATCCAGAATAGTACTGCAAGACTTATCTTTGGCCTCAAGCCCAGGGACTGCATCTCTCCAGTCCTTAAATATCTCCACTGGTTCCCGGCTGCTGCGAGGTTGAATTTCAAGATCGTCTGCATCATCCACAGGGCCTGGGACCCTTCTACATCCAAATCTCTCTCCCTAAATACCTTCCTGCTAGAGCCTTTCAGTCTTATAGCTCCAACTCTCTGCAGATCAGGCGCTTTTCCAAGCAGAGAGTGGGGTAGATCTCTCTCCTGCGCAGGGGCCTCCCTCTGGAATGGCCTCCCTGCCCGGCTCACACTTGAGCCGGATCTCCTTAAGTTGCGGAAGCATCTCAAGACCTTCCTTTTCACTTCCTCCTTCCCTCTTCCCCTCCCCTACTAATGTCCCCATCTGCCTCTTGACTGGCTAACTGGTTCCTTCAGATTCTTACAGAGCACCAGACCCCCCTCATCCAGTCTACCCCTGCACTTGGTCTCCCTTGACCCCAGCCCCGCTCATCCTGCACTTGCCCTTCGAGTCCCCTCCTCCTGCACTTGTCTGGCTGGGCCTGCATCCCGTGAGCCCTTCCAGCCCCTTACCTCGCACTTAGCTCATGGACCTCCCTTCTCCTTTACTCTCTGCATTCTACTGGCTCTGTCCATTTGGCCTCCCTTGGCACTCGCTTTCTCACGGGTCCTTTGTGCCCTGACTGGCACTCCCCCCTTCCACTCTCCTCTGCACTTCTTGTTACTGCACTTGCAAGATCTGAATGTCACAAGGCCGAGTAGGACTGGTTTTGTCATTCCTGCCGCCGCTCCTGTCATGTTGCACCTTGAAACACATTGTGTATAGGTGCATTATAAATACCCAATAAATAAAATAAACACCTCACTGTAGTCCCGAGCAGCAGCCCTCACCCGTCCTGCCGACTACAGAAGACACGGCAAGCTGAAGCATTGTTTAACTTGTTTTGTGGTTGTGTACAAACAGCTTGAGACTCGCATCTTCTGGACAAGATGGCCAGCTAGGTATGTATGTCGTGAATTTGCCCACCTTGTTTTTGTTAGGGTGAGTATTAAGACATATGAAGGGCAGTGAGCCCATTTTGCATTATTTGATAAGCACGTTTTTAAGCTGAATAGCGATCACAGAAATATTTCAAATGCAAAATGTGGTCATCGTTAAGGTCCCAAAATGCTCTTTGTTTTTATGCAAATCGCTAGGTTTGGGTCACCCCTCTCCCAACACCCCACGAGATAGGGTGCTTCTTGCCTTGGGATGGGCACATAACCCCCAATCCCACCCGATCACCAATGAGGGAGGGTTGCCGGAATAACTTTTTCTCATTTACAGCAATGCTATGGCTGATGATTAAGTGTGACCATTATACAATTATGGAGACTGTGTTCTTTGTGGGTTACTTGCTTGTAGATTTAGAAGTCTACAATAAAATAAAGTTCATAGGTTTGCATGGCATAGAAGCGAAAGAAATACTTATGTGTAGCTGTGGATAAATGATGGAAATAGCAAAAGGAGTTGCTACCATGAAACTTGGGGTCAAGATGGCATTTTGCCATCTATCATCGGCATGGTTACATCGTTAAGCTGGTATCTTAAGGCAGTAAGCGTGTACTGGTTGTATTTCATAATGCTTGTCAAAATCTGGTATTCACATTGCTCACCTCGAAATACGTCTAGGAATCTAATGAGATTGACATTTAATTTGCAATCTTTGAGAAAATGCAGAATGTATGAAGCACAAATTAATGAATTGTGACTGAGAAGAAAATGGATGCAGATATTGTGATAGGGGGTTTGCGTTACATTCAATTGATGGTTGAGCCACCTCTATCACGACTGGTCTCCTGCTGTGTGCATTGCTATTCATAATGAACAAACAAGTGTTGCCGGAACGGAATCGGGCGTCGCGCCTATGAACAGCAAGGAACGGGATTCGGACACAAAGATAAGCTGTGCTTACTTCACCAATGTGTATCTAAATTTCCACAAAGTGGCATCAGACGCACCATTTCCATGTTAAATATCAACGTGAGGATCGTTAGTTACAATTAGATGGCGTGCTTTGATGCCATCAAAACTGAATTACTACAATGGGTTGTGTGCTGAGAGCAGAGAAAACCGTAGAGGACGCTCAATAATTGAAAATATTTTTTTTTAAAACGAGTAGCATCTCCCGCCTCAACCACTAGATGTCAGGATAATGCATCTTTTGAATCGATAACATTTATTCAGCAACATCAGCCCAATAGAACAAACGACGGAGACTATGGGCCTCATCACGACTTGGGCGGTAACGCCGGCGCTATTAGCGGAGGCGCTGTCTGCCCTACCGCCGAACTCCCCGGCGCTAATAGCGCCGGATCACGAGTTTGGCGGTAATGTTAATCCCCATTCCTCAATGGGGAAATTTCGCGCTAATACCACCGGCAGATTTTCCGCCGGCGGTATGAGCGCAAATTTTCGATGGATTTCCCCCCAGCTCAGAGCTGAGGCGAAATCCGCCGAAGTCCTGATTTGGCGGACCCTTAAATCTGGCGGTAATAGCGCTACCGCCGGATTTAAGGGTTACCGCCAAAGTCGTGATGAGGCCCTATATCTGCAAGAATAGTGGCATGTCTGTTTGTTTTATTTATTTATTGCTATAGCGCACCTGACCCTGAGGTATCTGGGCACGTTGGAGTACAAGTATAATTGTTACAGACACAGGCAAACAGTCACGCTTGTAGAACAAGGCAAAAAGCCCATTTGGGCAAAAAATACAAATGTTACAGACATGGGTACATAATCAAAGTACAGTTACACTTGTTGAGGAAAGGCAGGTATAATTGTTATAATTGTTACAGACATAGGCAAATAGTCAGATTACAATTACACCATGGCCATTTTAAGCACTTTAGGGGCCCGGGCACGGGCATCTTTGCCCCCCCCACCAAACCAAAGGAATGAAGTGATCAAGAATATCTGACGTGCCCACCCACCCCCCGCTGCAATCACAACCCATAGGTTGCTATGCTGCCTCACAGTATTAAAAATAATGATATTTACTACCTTTAAGTCCACTTACCCTCTTCATTCTTGCACTAATCAGAATGATTAACAAGTGTCAACATTATCAGTCTACTAAGAGGTTACTTCTGTTCTAGCATAGATTCAGGAGACTTTTTAGCAATAGAATCCAGGAAGGTATGCAGCCTGTAGTATTAATCCAGGACTGTATGTAAAAGGTACATGTAACCCAGAATAGACCGAGAACTCGCATTTGCTGCCTCACAAAACGCAAACGGGCTCAAGCATTGATAGAGGAGACCAATTGGTAGGAAGGAGAAAGTTACACATAACATAGCATGTGTTAAGATGGATTTCTGAACTTGGACCTGGAGGGGCAGAGGTTCAGAAGGCCAGTCTAGTTTCTCGGAACAGGGTAACCTCTGGACAAGCCAGACCAATCAAGGTAGCGATGGCGGCGGTCAAGACTAAGTCTCAAGAGGGGTGAGGGTGACGGTAAGACCTCAATGAGCACACAAAGCAAGGACTCTTACAAGTTAATCCAGACAGGTGTTATATTAAAAATATAGACACATTTATTACAAGGCCTTTGTAACATCGACCATAGCAAAGAATCACAATAATACTAAAGTAAACCAACACGTCACAATCAATACTATATATATATACAAGCCCGAGGGGTCTAAGGAGTTAGGAGCATGTAATATGTAAACCACCTAGATGGGGAGGAAAACAGGCAGTGCAAGTAATCATTAGACCCAGTTCGACATCTGAAATACACCTAACTAGGAGGAAGTCCGAGCCCTACGAAGAGAGGAGCCTTATGCTCAAAAGTACCTGCACGCGCTGGTGCCAATGGACAAAGGAGGGCCTCTTCAAGGATATCAGGCAGTTCAGGAAGGTGAATGAAGCGATGCAGAACAAGTCCCCACTACTCAAGCAAGGCCTCCACTTGTGGGCAGAGGCAGGGTGAGAGTGCGGGATAGAGCTGCTATTTCGCAACAGCAGTAGAAAAGAAACGGGCTTCTGCGCGAGGGGCCACCGGTTGGGGTATGGACTACTCACCGGTCCCCGACGCAGGCAGACCCAGACTTCTCCAGTTCAGTTCACGTTGCTGGCAGGTTCAACTGCGATGATCAGGACGTCTTGACACCGTGTAGATTCTGCGTAGCAGGATGCAGGGTCGAGGGTGTCCCATATGCAGAGGACGTGCACAGGTTGTTACCACAGCAGGGCAACACAGCAACCGTTTACTCTGGTCGGGGCACACTCGTCTCACTTCAGACCTGGGAATGCCAAGTGTATGAAATTCGGTGTGAGGGTGCCGTGGACGCAGAACAAGCAGTAAACCAAGTTTCGAGGGCTTCCCCGAAACAGCGGCGGTGATAGAGCAAAGCGTCCTGCGTAAGATGGTCAGCCCACTGGTTGGCCCAGGGACACTTCAGAAGAGGCTTACTTGCAGGGTTTGATGAAGGTATCGGGAATAGTTGATCCCACTATTCCAATGGGTTGAAGCGCCTTCGCAGACCTTCTAGGACGATCAGATGCAGAGGGGTCTCGCAGGACTACAACAGTTCAAGGTGCCAAACCTTCAGCGGATCACCAGCGGTTCCTCGACTCAGCTTCTTGTTGCAGGATACTTGGCTCCTTATCCCTTGTTCGGTGTGAACTCAGGAGATCGACATGGCAGTGGTGTTTCCAGACTCCTCTTATCCAAAGTTCCCTTCGCAGCAAAACGGAGAGGACCCAATGGGAGATCTGCTCACAAACACTCAGACCATACGTGGACCCATCACGGACCACGGTGGTCCCAGGCATTCAGGACACTCCAGACTCCCTGGCACCCAGGATGTGTATTGGGACCAGACATCCCTGCCCACATCCTGGAGGCACACACAAGGCATGCAGAAGCCCGCAAAAGCGTTGTGTTTCGCGGGAAAGTGCATGACCAAATAAGGACTGCCCTGGGTCGGCTCGACCTGGAGGAAGGTGAAGGGGCAAGATGGTCAGCGGACAGGACAAAGAACCTCGTGGCATGGCCATTTTGGAGCCAGGCCACTCATTTGTGCCAAACGCGGTAAGCGCGGATAACATGGCAAAGAAAGGGTACAAAACACAAGAGAAACGATAGCTGCCACCAGTCCCATCCGTGACACACTTGCACAGTTCATAATAAGTCCAGTGAGAGTTTCTAGGGCCTCTGGAATGACTAGAGACCCAAGAGCGCGGTAATGTAAGTTACGGTGCACTCTTGTTTCATGTTGCACAAAGCTGCAACATGAGGAAAGGACTAAGGGAAACAAAGTCTCCCCGTACTGACTGTCTTAAGGGCATGTCAGTTACCCCATAAGAATTGAGCGAAAGCCCAGAGGAGAGCGTGGAAGGCTGCGCTTCTCTGGCAAAGTCTAGATCAGGGTGTAAAACAAAAGCAAAAGGTTGGGGGGTTGCCACATGGAGGGAAAATTACATACAATTATGAAATCTTTCCTAACACTCGCCCCTCCCAGACTAAGGACAGGGGGAACTAATCCACCCCTGGATGAGTTTCTTGCTCAGGTTGGTTAAACATTCTGGACAACCCATCAGCATTGCTATGTTGGACACCTGGCCTATGCTCAATAGTGAAGTCGAAGCCTGTAGACTTATGGACCACCTAAGTAACTTTGGATTCTCTCCCTTCATGTTCATCAGCCACTTTAAGGGCTTATGGTCAGTTTGCACAGTGAAGTGGGTCCCATAGAGGTAGGGCCTCAGCTTCCTTAGGGCCCACACAACAGAGAAACATTCTTACTCTACTGTGGACCATCTGAGCTGTCTGTCCTTAAGCTGGCGACTAATGAAGCCAATCGGGTGTTCCTTACCCTTCTCATCTACTTGTGATAGTACAGCTCCTATCCCAGTGTCAGTGGCATCTGTCTTCACAATAAAACGTCTTTGGTAATCAGGGGCCCTGAGTACAGGGGCCTGGCACAAGGAGTCATTTAAGCCACTGAAGGCCTTCTCACACTCTTCAGTCCAAGTTACCTTTTTGGGTTTCTTCGGAGTGGTGAGAGCAGTCAGAGGGGCATCTATGGTGCCATAGTGTGCCATGAAATTTCTGTAATACCCTGTGAGTCCTAAGAAGGCTCTCACTTGGGTCTGTGTAGTGGGGGTAGGCCAGTCTTGTACTGCTTGTACTTTACTGAGTAGAGGCTGTATCCTCCCTCCACCTACTTCATGTCCAAGGTAAACCACTGAGCCTTGTCCAATCTGGCATTTACTGGCCTTTATGGTCAAGTGGGCTTTCTGAAGCGCCAGTAACACAATCCCAAGGTGTTTCACATGGTCTTCCCAGGTGGCACTGAAAACTGCTATATCATCCAGATATGCAAGACCGAATTCATTCAACACATGATTCACAAGCCTCTGGAAAGTGGCAGGTGCATTCTTCAACCCAAAAGGCATTACCCTGAACTGGTAAAGACATTCTGGAGTTGATAATGCTGTCTTCTCCTTGGCATGTTCTGCGAGGGCTATTTGCCAATAGCCTGCAGTGAGGTCAAACGTGCTGAGGTACTTGGAGGTACCCAAGGTATCCACCAGCTCATCTGTTCGAGGCAGGGGGATGGGCATCTGTCTTGGTGACAGCATTCAGAGCCCTGTAATCCACGCAGAACCTCAATTCGGAAGTACCTACTTTTGGAACCAAAACCACAGGGCTGGACTAAGGACTACTAGAGGGTTCAATCACCCCAAGATCTAACATTTTGCTGACCTCCGTCTTAATGTAAGACCGGACTTTGTCTGACATCCTGTATCCCCTACTTTTGGTAGGTACACTGTCTCCTGTGTCTATGTTATGTTTGCACCAAGGTGTCAAACCAGGGGACTGTGAAAACAGGGGGGAAAATTGCCTAAGCAAACTTTTCACCTCAGCCTGCTGATCAGAAGTCAGGTGAGGGGCCACTCGGACACCCTCAAAGGAGCTATCTGGAGGACTGCTTTGAAACAGGTCAGGGAGAGGTTCAGACTCCTCTTCCTCAACATCTGAAGCCAACAGCAGTGCTGTGATTGCAACTCTTGGGATGAAACCTTTCAGCCTATTTACGTGGAACACTTTTGGAGCCTGTCCAGCCCTTCCAAGGTCCACTAAATAGTTGACCTCACCCAGGGGCTCCACCACTGTGTAAGGGCCTGACCATTCATCCTGCAAAGCTCTAGGCCTCATGGGATTTATGATCAGAACTTGCTGACCAGGTGTGAAGTTGATGAGGGAAGCTTTCTGGTCATACCAATGTTTCACCAGGGCTTGTCCTGCCTTCAACTTGTCACTAGCCAGACCCATCAGGAGTACCATCCTTTTTCTGAGCCCTAACACATAGTCTACTACGTTGGTAGTAATAGGGGGAGTGGGCATCTCCCATCCCTCCTTGACTATGGCTAAGGGTCTCCGCACAGGGTGACCGAACAGAAGTTCGAAGGGGCTGAAGCCAACACCCTCCTGTGGTACCTCTCAGTAGGCAAACAGTAAGCATGGTAAAAGAAGATCCCATTTTCTTCTCTGAGGTTCATCCAGAGCCCCAATCATACTTTTTAACGTTCTGTTAAACCGTTCCACAAGACCATTGGTATGGGGGTGATATGCAGAAGAGAACTTATAGGTGACCCCACATTCTTTCCACATAGCCTGCATATACTTCGACATAAAGTTGCTGCCTCTGTCATACATAACTTCTTTAGGGAGGCCAACCTTAGTAAAGATGCCGAGTAAAGCTTTTGCGACTGACTTGGCAGTCACAGTTTTCAATGGGATGGCTTCAGGATATCTGGTGGCATGGGCGACCAATACCAGGATAAACCTATTGCCTGAGGATGTTTGGGGGTCAAGGGGACCAACATGTCGATCCCTACCCTCTCGAATGGTACTCCCACAACTGGGAGTAGTACCAATGGAGCTTGGATTGTTGAACCACCCTTACCAGATAATTGGCAGGAGGCACAACTCCTGCAGTGACTTTCTACTTGCACCCCCATCTTGGACCAGTAGTAGTGCATGGATAACCTTTGCTTGGTACTATTAATTCCAAGGTGACCAGCAAGGGGCACTTCATGCGCCAGCTGCAGGAGGCAGGGTCTTACAGCAAGGGGAACCACCAACCTCCTATGGTCCACCTTCCCAATAAATCTGATGCTTCCCAGGAGGTTCATCCTCAAGCTGGGAGCAGGCCTGTCTCCTTAGGCCTTCGAGAGATGGGCACTCACGTTGGCCTTGACTGAATTCTTCCCTGTCAGGACCACCTTCTACTAACAAATCGTTTAGGTCAGGATGGTCATTGGGGTCAAATACTTCAGGCATCACCACCTCCTCGTCAGGTCCGGGTGATTGACCAACTACCTCCACCGCAGTGGTAGGCGAGTTAGGGGGAATATTCTCTTTCCCTCTTCTTGGTTTCTTGACTCCTTTAGCCTTGGATTTCCCCTTTGGCTGGGGCAGAGCATTGGTCTTGGCCAGTGCTGCCCTCGTTTGAGACCTTGTGCAGGGTCTGTCAGCAGTATCTCCCACAAGCCCTAAATCTCTGAGATCGTTGCCCAACAAGACCTTTCCTGGGACACTCCTCTGAATGCTCACTAGAATCCTGACTGCTGTACCATTGATAGTAAGATTTACAGGTATTACTGGGAACATGAGAGGTGGGCCGTCAGCCAACTTAGTGGGCATCAGAGTAGCTCTGGCAACTTCCTCTGAGCCTACCAAGGTAGAATCCACTACAGTTTGACTGCACCCACTATCCATAAGAGCTGGAGTATCTACTCCATTGATCAGCACACTGTCTTTAAAGTAGTGCTTGGTGTTATCTGGAATCCTAGCATAAGCCTCTGCGACTTTAGGCTCCCAGGAACCCAGGGAAACTAAAACTACCTTAGCTTCTATCCCACTGGGGAAGCAGTCAGAGGAGAAGGATGCTCCGGTAATCTCTTCTTCCTCGTAGGAGGAGAAGGCCAGATTAGCACAGTGGACCCACAAGGTTTTGACCTTACACCTGGGATCCCCCTTCACGTGGTCAGTTGCTCCACAAGCAAAACAAGATCCATTGGGTCTGTTTACATAGGGAGGCTTATTATAACCAGAGTTCTGTTTTGGAGGCTGTCCTCCACTACCCTGTGAGTTCTCTTGTGTCTTACCCTTATTTTTTTTTGTGGCCCTTTTGGGAAGAAGATTTATCAGTTTCCCCACCCTCCTTATCTTTGGACTTTTTCCCATCCTCCTGCTTACCAGGATGAGTCTTGTCCTTATGGGACACTTGATGTGACACCCACAAATCTGCTGCAATGGCGAGCTTCTTAGGATCTATCTCCTTTGAATCTGCCAAATGCTGCTTAAGCTCAGGGGAAGAAGATGCAAAAATATGTTCCAGCATGACAAGACTTATCATACCTTCAAAGGTAGAAACTTTATAACCTTCGACCCAGCCAGTCAAGTTTTTTAAGAATTCAGTGACATAAGATACCCAAGTACCACCTTCTTTTTTCTTATACTCTCTGAATCTTTTTAAGTATTGGGCAGGAGTCTTTCCAAACTTTAAAATGAGAGTCTGCTTCAACATTGCAAAATCTGCTCTCTCAGCTTTCGACATTTCCATAATGGCACTGCAGCCAGAATGGGGCAGTCTGCTAAGTAACCAGGCAATTTTATCAGCATTGTCAAGTTGTTGAACTTCACATGCATACTCAAATGTATTCAGCCAGTCCATAATGTCATTCTTTTCCTCATACACACTGAGCAGATCTTTTGGAAACCTTGGATGAGAGGAGGCCCCAGACCCATGTCCAGGACCCTTGGATTCATTGGCAACTTGGAGCTTGGAAAGTTCCAACTGGTGATCCCTGTCTTTCTGTTTTTCTGCCTGTTCAAATTTTAGTTTGGCCATATTGAAATCAAGCTCCTTCTGCCTAAACAGCAGCTCTTGCTTCTTGAATTCAAGTATGGCCTCCCCATCAGCACTGGCAGAGGAAACATTGGACATTTCATCCTCCCTGTCCTCATGGTCGCTGTGGACCAGTGCAGCGGCAGAACTGTCAATTCTACCAGTGAGAGCAGCCCCACCTCCTTCTGCACTGTCTTCTGAAGTTATAGTGCTAAGCTGAGCTTCTTGCCACGCCATGATTCTTTGGATCATTTCCAATTTGGTGCCTTCAGAGGAGACACCTCTCTCAGCACACCTTTTTCAATGTTTCGGATTTAGAAGCATTTAAAGTTAAAAAGGTACTTGTTTCCATACTGTTAGATAGGACTATGGCCTTTAAAAAGTTATACTACGACAATTCACTACGTGTCCCATTAGAAATAACTTGAAATGCCTTTGCTCGTGCGCAACACTGGATACCTTTAGTCGTATCCCACCGCTGTACACCAAATTGTTCAGATGGATTTCTGAACTCAGACCTGGAGGGGCAGAGGTTCAGAAGGCCAGCCTAGTTTCTTGGAACAGGGTAACCTATGGACAAGCAAGACCAATCAGGGTAGCGATGGCGGCGGTCAAGACTAAGTCTCAAGAGGGGTGAGGGTGACGGAAAGACCTCAATGAGCACACAAAGCAAGGACACTTACAAATTACTCCAGACAGGTGTTATATTAAAAATAGAGACACATTTATTACAAGGCCTTTGTAACATCGACCATAGCAAAGAATCACAATAATACTAAAGTAAACCAACACATCACAATCAATACAATATATATATATACAAGACCGAGGGGTCTAAGGAGTTAGCAGCACGTAATTTGTAAACCACCTAGATGGGGAGGAAAACAGGCAGCGCAAGTAATCATTAGACCCAGTTCGACACCTGGAATACACCTAACTAGGAGGAAGTCCGAGCCCTACAAAGAGAGGAGCATTATGCTCAAAAGTACCTGCACGCGCTGGTGCCAATGGACAAAGGAGGGCCTCTTCAAGGATATCAGGTAGTTCAGGAAGGTGAATGAAGCGATGCAGAACAAGTCCCCACTACTCAAGCAAGGCCTACACTTATGGGCAGCGGCAGGGTGAGAGTGCAGGATAGAGTCGCTATTTCGCAACAGCGGTAGAAAAGAAACGGGCTCCTGCGCGAGGGGCCACCGGTTGGGGTATGGACTACTCACAGGTCCCCGACGCAGGCAGACCCAGACTTCTCCAGTTCAGTTCACGTTGCTGGAAGGTTCAACTGCGATGATCAGGACGTCTTGACACCGTGTAGATTCTGCGTAGCAGGATGCAGGGTCCAGGGTGTCCCAAATGCAGCGGACGTGCACAGGTTGTTAACACAGCAGGGCAACACGGCAACCGCGTTTACTCTGGTCCGGGCGCACTCGTCTCACTTCAGACCTGGGAATGCCAAGTGTACGAAATTCGGTGTGAGGGTGCCGTGGACGCAGAACAAGGATTAAACCAAGTTTCAAGGGCTTCCCCGAAACGGCGGTGGTGACAGAGCAAAGCGTCCTGCGTAAGCTGGTCAGCCCACTGGTTGGCCCAGGGACACTTCCGAAGAGGCTTACTTGTAGGGTTTGATGAAGGTGCCGGGAATAGTTGATCCCACTATTCCAATGGGTCGAAGCGCCTTCGCAGACTATCTAGGACGATCAGATGCAGAGGGGTCTCGCAGGACGACAGCAGTTCAGGGTGCCAAACCTTCAGCGGGTCACCAGCGGTTCCTCGACTCAGCTTCTTGTTGCAGGATACTTGGCTCCTTATCCCTTGTTCGGTGTGAACTCAGGAGATCGACATGGTAGTGGTGTTTCCAGCCTCCTCTTATCCAAAGTTCCCTTCGAGCCAAAACGGAGAGAACCCAATGGGAGATCTGCTCACAAACACTCACACCATACATGAACTTAACACGGACCACGGTGGTCCCAGGCATTCAGGACACTCCAGAATCTCTGGCACCCAGGATATGTATTGGGACCAGACATCTCAGCCCACATCCTGGGGGCACACACAAGGCATGCAGAAGCCTGCGAAAGCATTGTGTTTCGCGGGAAAGTGCATGACCAAATAAGGACTGCCCCGGGTCGGCTCGACCTGGGGGAAGGTGAAGGGGCAAGACGGTCAGCGGACAGGACAAAGAACCTTGTGGCATGGCCATTGTGGAGCCAGGCCACTCATTTGTGCCAAACGCGGTAAGCGCGGATAACATGGTGAAAAAGGGTTCAAAACACAAGAGAAACAATAGCTGCCACCAGTCCCGTCCGTGACACACTTGCACAGTTCATAATAAGTCCAGTGAGAGTTTCTAGGGCCTTTTGAATGGCTAGAGACCCAAGAGCGCTGTAATGTAAGTTACGGTGCACTCTTGATTCATGTTGCACAAAAGCTGCAACATGAGGAAAGGACTAAGGGAAATGAAGTCTCCCCGTACTGACTGTCTTAAGGGCATGTCAGTTTCCCCATAAGAATTGAGCGAAAGCCCAGAGGAGTGCGGCGGAAGGCTGCGCTTCTCTGGCAAAGTCTAGATCAGGGTGTAAAACAACAGCAAAAAGTGTGAGGGTTGCCACATGGAGGGAAAATTACATACAATTATGAAATCTTTCCTACCAGCATGGATAGTGGATGCAGATTAGACGCTACCAGGAAGGTGCCTGTATCAAGACAGACTGAGATTATAAATTGGACATGGTTTTCAAATAGTGTTGCCATTAGAGATCAAAAGAATAAAGTGCCTGTGGTGTGCAATATATCAATGCTTACTATTATAGTGGAAGCAACACTATAGCCAGTGAAACCATGAGTGAGGCTGTTTTGAAGATAATACCCTGAGAAAGAAATCTCTCTAAAGGGCTGACAATTTTGAAAGGATTAGGGACTGGCAATTTCGAGAGGCTAGGCAATACAACATTAAATTAGATGCACAGCATGACACACACTGGTGAAGGGGTGAATCTGGGATTTGTGCCAACTCTGCAATTTCTGCATTTGAACACTTTCATTACCAGTTCTTACCATTAACTAAAATAATCTCATTTTATAAAACTGACTTGGAAAGTAGACCAATCACATTACCAAACATGACAATTTTTAAAAACAAAATATTATAGAAGGGTGTAATAAATTATTCTAGCTTCATTCTTCCATTATCAAAAGAAGTATATACGTACCAGCATACAAATCAGTGTGATTTTAACAGATTTCATCTGGTTTTGTCTTTTGTATTTTAAAGCTTTACATAGTTCCAAAACACTGGCTTGTGAAATTGTCATTTATAAACGTGCAGAAAAACCTTTCACTTTTACAAAAATGCAAAGCTTTTTTTTTTGTTTCAAATTAGCAGACTTTTAAATATGCTTCCACGAGTCCTGCACCACCTGGTCCGCTGCCTTCTGTCTACCACGCCTTCCACTCAAATGGCCTACATAAGAAGGAAGATCAAGTAATGGGCTAAACGATGCCACCAGCATGAGAGGAGGTAAACTTCACAGAAGATAGAACAGTAATGTACGAGATATTAGATGATTTGACCAGGAACACTGTATTGTCTGCTGGCAAAGCCAGGATACAAGCATGAATGCTTTGGTTCCAAATTTGGATACTTATTAATCTCTTGGACTAACAGTTTATGCTCATCGTTGGAGGCGATTGCGTAGGTTTTACAACACCCCATCTGAACCAACCAATTTCTAGACCTTCACCATAAGGATGACATGTTCGTTTTTATAGCAACCCCTATCTGGTGCAGGTACATTGCTGATAACAGCACCGGTTGTGCTGCGAGACCAAGTACATACGCAGGCAGTTTTATAAACTTCAGACATAGGAAAGGCTCAGCCAGCCTTACAGGAATGTGCCATTCTAATCTTGAACAGGAACACATCTCTGCAATGACTATTGTGGCACTCAATTTACCAATATGCATTTCAAATTTGGCTATTGCACATGATCAACATAATTCCCACAGGAAGGAAAGAATGCTACAGGAGTTGTGTCTTAAAGAACACACAAACTCTATATACCACAGTGAAAACAGAAAGCATTACATGGTGAATTAATCGAGGCAGAATGTACTTGCCAAAAGAGACAAGCAATAGGTTTAGAGCCTCAGCACCATGCCATAAAAAATCCTGATGTGTGCTAATTAAGTCTGGTGAACAAAGGAATCTTACTTCTTTAGATCAGGCATCCTTGTGGGGCCCCCTCCAAGGTGGGGGCCCTGGGCAAGTGCCCCTTTTGCCCTCCCATAAAAACGTCTCTGAGTTACACTTCTAGAAGAAGGCAAAAAGCCCATTCGGCCAAAAATACAAATGTTACAGACATGGGTGTATAGTCAAAGTACAGTTACACTTGTTGGTGAAAGGCAAATGGCAGGTTGCCTGTTTACTAGTGGGACCGGACAACAGATGTATACGTTGCAACATGTGACTCTCGTATCTGGAGGCAGAGATACACAAGGGAAGGCAACAAATTAAAGGTTGCCTCATGTGACGGGGTCAGAGAAAGGGAAGTGTAAAGTATGACTCATGGGTCTCTGTTAGTTCTTGCTGATTAGCCAAGAAATTGAGTTTCTTCTGAAGTTGGTGAAGAGCTGGGTAGTGTTGATGGCAGGTGGGAGTATTTTCCACAATTGGGCCGCCATGACAGGTAAACTGCTCCCTCCTGATTTTTTTCATTTATATCTCGGGACCACCAGGCAGGACGTGTTAGCCAATCTGGTGACCTGTGTGGAGGATCTGATGGTGAATTTTTCAGTTATGTAGGGTGGAGCTGTGTGTTTCAAGGATTTGAAAGTAAGACACAAGGTTTTCAGCTCAAGCTTTTCCCTTATGGAGAGCCATTTGTATTGTCTTTTTGTTGCAGAGATGTGTTCTCTCCTTGGGATATTTAGCGCAGCTCTGAGTGCATTATTCTGCAGTATTTGAAGTTTGTTAAGCACAAACTTGCTGGCACCCAAATAAAGTCTGTTACAATAGTCCAATTTGGACAGTATGAGTGCTCTTGCTAGAGTGACGCAACTTTCAATTGAGAGCAGTGGTTTACAGGCCCTTATTAGTTTACCCATATAAGCGGTAACTGAGGCCATCATATTAACTTGTTTGTGTAAATTATATGTATCGTCTTTGGCCACTGGGATGTTGTTCCCATCTATATTGAATGAGGCATAGTTTGGGCTAAGCTTGTTCAAGTTGGCTGATGAACCTACAAGCAAGAGTTCTGTTTTATCATCATTCAGACAGAGGCCATGGGTGGCCATCCATGCCTGTATGATTAGATACATTTCATTCACAAGCCGTACATCAGAATCATAGACACCTGTTAAAGGGAGGTGGATCTGGGTGTCATCTGCATAGTTCGTGTAGGTGACACCCAGTCGGTCCAGATCATCAAATAACGGCTTTGTGAAGATATTATACAGAGTGGGGGGGACACACAAACCCTGAGGCACTCCACAGGTGATAGGTATGGGGTCAGCTGCTGGGACGGTGAGAAGACTCACATGGGTCCTGTTGTTTAGGAATGATTCTTTCCATGTAATTGCAGCCTGGGAAAAATGGGCTGCCGTGGCGAGGTGATTACAGAGAACTCTGTGGTCGACCAGGTCAAAAGCGGCCGATAGGTCCAAGAGGAGTAGAATTGCAAGTTTTCCTTTGTCTTTAAGTTCGTCAATCTGGATTTTTAAGTATGCAACCCTATCCAGGATCTTCAGCAGAAATGGGACCGTGGTGATTGGCCTGTAATTTGTAGGAATAGTGGGATTTAACGATTGTTTTTTAAGTAGTGGAAGTAACCAAGATTCCTTCAAGTTACTAGGTACAATACCTGTAGAGAAAGAGACATTGATTAACTTGGTTATGGAAGGGGCCAGGTCTCTAGCGGCATCTTTGATAATCTATGCCGGACAGCTATCTCCTTGGCACCTAGATACTTTCAGGGAGACAATGATTTTTTGTACCTCTGGTACAGAGACTTTTGAGAATTTGAAGTCTTGGGAAGGTATAGTATGAGTCTCTTGAGGTAGGTGAGAGTCGGGGCTAGGTTAGTTATGTTACGCCGTTTGTCTGCAATTTTCATTTGCAGGGTGGTGATTTTGTTGGTGAGAGCATTCTGAATGTTCGTGCACCAGAGTTTGTCTTTTGGGCATGAGTCAATAGAAAGGTTTGGCGTCTCCATTTCTCTCAGGATGATGAATAGCTATTTAGTACTAGAGCTGGCTTGGTTGATTCTGTTATTATACGTATCACGTTTGGTATGGATAGTCTCTTTGTATTTGGCAGAAAGGTTGGTCAAGTTAGTTTTGTTCTCTATGGATGGGGTGTGTTTCTATAGGGTTTCGAGTTTTGTTCAGGTGGGCTCTTGGTTTACCTTTGCGTATTTTGAGGGGGCACTGTGTCTAAGGCTTTGGTCTTTGTGGAGTTGTAGGCGTCCAGTGGTAGGCTAGGGTCAGTGGTATTCTGAAGAGAGTTAGGGGTAGGGATCACAAGTGGCATAATAGCATCTGCAGTAATGTTTCGTTTGTTTCTTGTCAGGCACGGCAGTGCTGTAGGGTTAGATTTGTTTAGTGGATTGTTTATAGCAAACTCAAACGAAAGAAGGTGGTGATCAGTCCATGGTTGCGGCAGGATATCGGTAATTGCAATATTGCAGTTTAGATCTGCTACCCAATCAAGGGCCCTCCCTTTCTCATGAGTAGGCTGGGTAATTTTTTGAATGAAGCCATGTTCAATAAAGGTGTTAGCTAGTGATGACGCTTGGTGATGATATACAAAAAGTCAACAAATCGCCTAAAGCCTGCACAATCTAAAATGGCTCCTAATTGAACGGTACGTGCAGTATAAGCTGTCGGAAAAGCAGAACAATATTTCCCTATGGACCCTTCGCAATTTAAAGAGGCACACATCATCACTTATGTATGCAAAATAGTGTCATAGTGCAGAATACCGCAACAACAACGGTTTTTTAGGAAGGCAGGTATTCAGAGTGCATCTTACATATGCAAGCAATTTGATCAACTAGAGTGCTCACACTCAAAAACAAAAAAGGAGAAAGGGCCACCTGACTCGGCGTACCTTGCCCTAAGGAAGAACACCCTAACCTTGGCGGGGGTGCCTGTCCCTGGGTAGCGTGTGGTGTATCGCCTATCTAACAGATATAGAGGAGAGTACTATCCCACGACCTTCTATACTAGTTGCAATGTCTGTAGACAGACACGGGTGTCCAAAGGTGAGAAAAATCTAAAAAAGTGGTGTTCTCCAGTAGGTGTAGCAGTATTCAACAAGGTTGTAGATTAGATCTTGTGGCTGCTGGATCTTGAACATGGGTACTACCTGTGGGTCAGGTCAACTGTTTGTATTCCATCCAAAGTGTACAAATTTAATAATGCCCGTAGGTCACCATGGTTGGGGTGTAAAACAGTACAACTGGAGAAACCACTGGTGGGTGAAGCAGTAAAAACCAGCCAGCGGGCTGGAGGGTTAAAAATGGGCTCTTATAAAAGTAATTAGCTCACTCTGTGGTAAAGAGTGTGCTACAGCAGGTAAATTGCAGGAAATGAAGTCTCTTTGTTGGTATCGGAGAGATCAAATGTGGGTCATGAGAGCCCTCATGACCGAAAGGGGTCGACCGGTTTCAATGGCTTAGGGAATTCGAGCCATCTTCATCAGGACCGTGATTTGGAATGCAAACTGGGTTGCCAAGGTTCAGAAGGTGCTGAACACATAGAGAGATGCTGTGGTCTCCTGTGGAGACAAAAGGGAGGGGGGGAAGGAAAAACCAATCACAGAGAGCGAGGCAATTGGTAAGCACCAATAAATGATAGCAGGCATTAAGGTGGGAAACTCCATGCATTGGGGTGAGCATGTGGGAGCAAGAACTAACATGGATAAAATTACAGGAGAGGTGTGAGTGCCTGAGCACCTGTGTGAAATCTCATCGCCAAAGGGTAGGGAAAGGTGGAGATGTGCAGGGAAACGTCTCTTAACGTGACTACTGAGCACCAACGGAGGTTAGGGGGCGGCATGCACACAGACGGTGGAAAGTGTGCAGGCTGGGCAAGTCTGGTGACCCCTATGGGGTGGACGGTGTGTAAACAGCGCAAACTGCGGTGAACCCCTGTCTGGGAAACACAATTTCCAACAAAAGGGTGCAAGTAAAGTGCCAGGGCGGAGGGCTAAAACTCATACCTCTGGGCAGGTGTCCAATGCAGGAGGGCAGGAGGCATTCAGTGAACCGAGGATTGCTCAAGGCACTGAGTTCGAGTTGGAGAGGCAGCAGCTAAATATACACGTGCCAATTACAATACTCCTTCACCAACAATGCATGAACTCCACCCTGACAACATATTATTGGTGTAGCTTCTTTCCCCAGAGCGTCTAGTATCACCGCTTTGTAGCGCTATAAATATCAGATGGTCCTATTAATCAGCTCAATAATAACTTTGAGCGAGTGAGGGTCTTGAAAAGGTAAGGACACAGACCAGTGGCTTTCCTTAAACTATTTTTTATGTGGCTTACTCTCTGGAGGGCATATAGGATCCGTGCCTACAGATACCGGGATGCATCTTGCTGAAGGTAAGGGACACAAGGCTGCACTATAGTGGTCTCGTGCACCTACCAGTGCTGATTGCTTACTCCTGCTGACCATGAGAGGTCAGAGTACATGATATGTCCAAGGCTACATACAGGGCGCTACTTGCTGCAGTTAATAAACATACACCCACCCATGCGGGCACCATCCTATCACTGTATGTAGACTCTTACACCAAACAATACGTGTTGTCTTCATTTTGCTGTACACGCGTTTAAGCCTGAGGGGTATTGCAACCCTGCCTAGATAAACGATTGCATGGAGTATCCGTGTTTTTGGAGGTTTCATTAATTAGGTGTGCATTACTTCCTTTTGCATTACATGTTCACTTAGCCACTCCCCTGCTCCATGTCACACTTGTGTTAAACATGACCATATACAAAAATGTTTAGAATTACTGCTACTTTAACTTTAAGAAAATCACAATTTTTTGATGAAATTCTAAAACCCTTGCCACTACCTTCTGCCCAAGTCTGAGGCCTGCTTCAGAATACTTTACTCGTCCCAAACTTGCAGCAATGGCAACAGCGCTGAGAAGTGGACAAAGGGGATTTGGTGCTGCACAAAACATTATAACGAATCCGATACCTGGTCTCCAAAGTTACCTAGCAATGCGAAGAATCTTTTTGCAGACACATTTTTCAATAAATACAACAAAAAAATATTGTGCAGAGGGATAATGAAATAGTTTAACATGGATTCCTGTGACTCAAATATTTCTAATGGTTTCTGTTGAATATTACTAAGACTTGTGAAAAATTGGGCTATTTCCGGTAATTGGATAATCTACTGACCCTCTAACTCCAAAGGAGAGGTCGGTATAATTACTGAAAATGCAGAAGTAAAGCACACAATTGCTAGCAGTCACTGAAACCCGATGTGTACTGCCATCTCACTATTTTGAAATGGGCCAGCAATATTTTCTTTCTAGTGATAGTAAGTGAATACCTTCACGGTATGAATGCTGCCATAGCGGTAACCTAAACACTCCTGTGCCCTACTATTGCTGCCATGTCGGACTTCCACCCTGGAGGCAACACTGCGGCAGCTGGGAAGTGGCATTTGCACATCTGGTGCCTCTGATGCACGGCTTCCATGGCATTAGGAGGACTGCATCTGTCCATTGTGAGGTCTGCACTTCAGGCTTCAAGCCGAGGTTGCCGAGGTGGTTGTGCTCCAATCCCCTGCGGCGCGGCCGTCTGCCATCATTCTATGCAACACATCTGCTAGAGACGGGCATCTGCCCAAGCCCCTGTAGGTCTTCGCACTTCTGCAGAATATGCATCTCCCCGTGGCCCCGCGCAGGCTCAGGCGCAAGGGCTGTGTGGTGGGGCAGACTGCTGGGGTTCCTGGAATACTGATCTTTTGTACTGGCTTTTACTCTGCCTACAAGTGCACCATCTGGCCGAAGGATGCCTGTTTCTACTCCGACTTCTCATTCCAGCCATTACCTTCTTGGGCAGACGGTGCAAGTCAACTACGGAGGCTCTATCCTTGGAAATGCCCCTTTCCTTTGGCAGTACTGACATCAGTGACCTGGCTTCTCAAGAGGCTAAAGGGATTTTGGGGTCCTTTTAGACGCTGTAGGCAGCTCTGCAAGATGGTTCCGTGGGCTCGGCTGCTTGTGATATTGTATATGAGATGACAGAGAATAAAACTGTTGCATCTGATGGTCCGAAACCAATGGGTGGATAGTGGGTGCCACACAAAAAGGTGGATTACATGCATCACGTGTCACACCACGACACAGGAATAAGGTGAAACGTACAATGTCGTCCTCCGCCTCTCCGCTCATATTAAACATTGCCATTTTAATCAGCACTCGAATGAAGAAGCCCTTCTGTCACGGGCCAGTGCCGGGGGCGAGGCCTCCTTATTTAGCAGGCGACTCTTGCCAAAACAGTGCACCCTGAAGCAGATTGCAAGCGTGTCCAGAAGTGCCGCCAACTAATCCTGCACTGCCATCAATCTTTCAAGTGGGAGACAGACCGACGTCTACTAAAATGACTGGCACAACATGCGTGTGATGTGCCTGTGAGTACCTAAATGACATTGACTGACCAGCGTTGGGTCACGCCTGGAACACTTGTGGCTGGGAAAAACATTCAGGGGCGGTCAGCCTTGCCTCCCGAATCAAGCACATGCCTGCAGTGGAAAATGAGTCAAGCATCTAAGCTTCGATGTCAAAGGGGCGCGTCGACATTCCCCCATAGCACCCAAAATGCTGGCCCGATCATAGGGTTCAACTGTCTTGATTGCGGGGCATCCCACCACAGTCATTCGAACTCTTCTTCCAGCAATGAGTGGTCAAAGGGCCACGTGTTCGCTTCAGGCAATGCCATAGCGACGGATCCGAGTGCCACCCTACTAATGCACGCCAAAAGCCATCTTTTATTATTCCGAATAGATACTATAGCCGCTATGCATGGAGGATGAAAGGGAAGACCTGTCACTGAAAGCCTGCCGGCTCTTCGTCCATCCTCCACGGACATGTATTCCGACGGCCGGCATATAGCACTGATGTGTCTGGACATGTTCTCAGCTGACATCACTTGCAAAGACCAGGCCACAAAAACAAACCACGTTCAATCGCTGCTCTAGCCTCAGCTTCCAGGCGGCAGGCGGCAAGCGGCAGCATGGCAATGTGGGAGTTCCTGAAAAACAGTTTTCTTTATTGTTCCAAGCTCTGAGGAATTTAAAGAATTGACGAATACAATGTTTATCAGGAACACTGTTAATTCGGCAGCCCAGCATTATCGTGGCATCCCGTTGAATATTCAACAAGTAGAAGATGGATTGTGCAGGTTACTACTCCAGACCAAGACGCACGTTTTTGGCACTGAGCCACCACTTTTGTCTTTGTTGGTACAGCAGCAACGTCTGGCATAGGGTGAAAGCCCAGCTCGTTTCTGTGCTAGCATTTGAGAGCCCCCGTCCTTGTAATTATGAATAAAGTTGCTTTTGACAATTCCAGAAGCTCGCGGCACAGCACTGGATGAGGCACATTTGACACTCAATAAGGACAAGTGTGAGTTGAGCAAGAACTAAAATCCCTTGTGCACATACTTGCCAAAGATGGGAGAAGCCAGATTCCCGGAGAAGTGAAGGCCCTCGCTTCAGTGCCAAGCCCTCAACATCTCCCAGCTCTACACTCGTTCTAGGCATTTGCACACCATATATTCAAGACTTTGCTCGTCTCTCGGTCTCCTCACCACGCAGGATCCGGCGTTCCTTTTGGACATAAGGAGGTCAGGGTGATTTCGAGCAGATTAGCCACCAGATGGCAAATGCAGCCTGCATGGCTTATTTCCATCAGCGATGCACGGATCCATTTAGTGACAAAAGTCAAAATGAGCTCAACAAATTGGACGTCTTGAAGTCCTTTTGAATAATTTGAAACTAGAAGATAATATTTATTGCAAACACCAGATAGCATAAATCAGTATGGTGGTGACCTGCACAGAATAGAAAACAGGTTTCCATAAGAAAGGGTGATTGTCCTGGTTTAAAAGCAGAGTAACAGAAACAGCACCACACTCTTAAGACAAGGTTTAAGAAGGTCCAAGTGTAGCAATTTACCAACAACAAGGAATAATACCTTAAAGTGTGATTTGGGGAGGTTTGAATTGTGCATAAACGACAAATAACTTTACATAACATACATTGCACAATCTCTAACGTGACATTTCAGAGGTTATAAAAGTCACCTCTCACTATCAGTGAAGAAACTGTCATTCAGGGAAGTTTGAAATTCAAATAATTAACAAGAGGGCAGAGTTAGAAAAAAATGATCAACTTCCTTCAAACAGCGAAGACAAACTATATTATGGAAGGGAATCTGAAGCAGACTCTAAAAACCCGAATTACTTTAATAATAAATGTCAGGGGCAGAAATAGCGCAAATGGCATTTGTGTGACATGCAGGGGCTTTCAAGAATGACAATCTAAGGTCCAAATCTCAACGTGTGACATTTTTGTAAGGGCCAAACCAGTCTTAGCGCAATAAAGTCATGGTACACGTTTCTACAAACTTACTAGAAATAGTCAACATTTCAAGTCATTTTAGTATTGTTTGAAAGGCCCGGGCAATCAAAAGGTGCCTACATTCAGAAAACATGTGTCATTTCATAGCTTTTGGAACTACCTTCAAAACTAAAACACAATTTTGATGATCTAAAACTTTATTTCATAGTAAGCTTTTCTAGTCCACCCCAATCACACCGACAGCCTGCACTTGCCAATGGAGGTATAGCACTATGGGGGACAGTCCTCACTACCTGTTGCTCACTCCCTCCTGTGCCCACCCAATTCACCTTGCACACAGTCCACTCTGGGCTATGCCACGTCTGACAGCTGGCTGGGCAATATGAGATTATTCAATCTAGAATTTGATAGGTCAAAGTGGTGCCTAATAGACAAACAAGCCTCTGTACGTCGAGGGTATGCTGGAGCACATTGCGTAACCACTTAGTAACAAACTTCAGTACGTTGCACGCTTGTTATTAGGCGTTTGATGTGTGAGCCCTTTTCCCACCCAGTGGTACACTTTGATCACACTTCAGTGATATATAGGCACATAGCATGTAAGCTATCACACTTTCCATCCTTATTGTTCATCCTCTCTCTTACCTTTACAAATATTTCATGTTTGTTTTAATCTGCCCCCCTTCATCTTCCATCTCCTCCGATTCTCTTTTCTATTCCTTTGCAGATTAAAGTCTGGATATCATTGAAAGGGGCTCAATACGCTACTACTGAACAAGCCTCAGCGCTGTAAGATCACTACATTGTGACTGGCACAATATAAAAAAAAATGATTAACATAACATACATAACATAACATACAACGTACAAGTATGTTCTTCCATCCCTGCTTTCTGTGTTCAGACTCCTCCCCTCACTTCTTACCCCCTTCTCCGCCGCATGTTGAACTTGCAATTCAACAGTTAAGCATCCTCCCCTTGCCAGTGCAAACTGACTTCCCAATGATTCTTCTTAAAGATAGGACATAGCACCTTGACTGGAGGCAAATACTGCATTTGCGGTAGGGTTAAGGTGCGGGGGCAAGGGGCTCAAAGGGGAGGACCAAGAGCATTTAAACATCTGCTTTCTCCTTCAACCAAACGCTCAGAATTCTGCGTGATTCCCCTGGCTCTCACTGAAAACTGCTTAAAGGAAAAAGGCATGGCGCCCCCTTTAGGTCCAGGGACAGTGCACACAGCCTGTTGGGTAACTATCAGAAATCCACACACCTTTTTTAATGTTCCTGTTTTTATCCCATCAACCTCCCTATGAAGATCCCCAGTCAGGCTTTCACCATCATTCTGAAACCCAGTTATGGAGCTGCCTGAACACCAGGTGATGAAGGTGGGTAGGGGAGGGAAAGAGAGTGGTCTGTGGATCTCCAGAGAGAAACAACAAGGAATTATGAACCTGCCCCAATTTTCTGATGAATGTCCGGCAAACATCTTTTGTTGCCCTAATGGGGAAAAATCCCAACAACAGGCCCACCAAGCACAGCAACTAAGCAAATTAGAGTGAGGCTTGACAAAGCTCTGCGCCTACCAAACAACACACTAAGGAAGATGAAATGTGTACATGCCGTCTCCATATCTCAGGCATGCCTTTCTCTGAATCAAAGGTTCATGCCTTCCCTAACCCATTAGTCCCTCGCTATCCCTTTAGTTCCTCGTAAAGGTTAATAACTGGAGTCTCCAGGCGGCTCCCTCATCTCTCAAATACTTGTTGTGCATGGTGCACAAACAAGGAAGCTGCTTCAGAGCGCAGAGGTAGGTGTGCCCTCACCATATAAAAGATACAGAAATAAGATTATGATTCTCATATCTGCCAAAAGTGTCCTTTGCTTGCAATGGTAAATGCATAGTGCCATGTAATGTCCGGTCCCTGCAAGGCAATGTTGCATTAATCCTTGATGTTAAGACCATGTCAATAGACTGTTTATTTTTTTTAATGTACTTTTTTTGTTGTTTATTTTATTGGTTTATACAAATCTTTAAAACACTTCAAGTTAGTCCAGACCCAATACAAAACAAAACAAAACATAAGCATGAGATAAAGTTCCATCCTTTTGACACAGTTTGTGTCTTTAGTGCCAAAGGAGCTTTGTCAGGGAGTGATTAGTTTGCGTCGTGTGATGACTAAGCCATGTTAGACACTACCCTAATGTCCTTATACTTCGGTGTCAGATATCTCAAGGCTCCTTTCAATCTCATGCAAAAACAGGGTTAACACCCTTGTCAGTTTTGTGTTTGAACCCATGAACATCGGCTGCCACCATTCTTCGGTGTTCCTCAATGGATATTCATTTAACATTTGGCCAAGATGTTTAGTTCTTAGAGATCTAAAGAAGGGGCAGAATAAGACCAGATGTTTAAGCGTTTCGTCGCAGGCTTTACAAAACCTACATATGATATTGGACTTATCCTTTCCAGCCCAGTTCTTTGTTCGATCTTTAGTTCTAATCAGGTTTAGGCGGAATCTCATGTATGTGGCTCTCCTCCTGTTGTCTGGGAATAAGACCATATAATTTTGCAGTTTATTGAATGCTCTTGCTTCACTAGCAGCGTCCCTTATTGTTTTGGAAATCCTTTGGTCTTCGCTGGTTTGGATCCAATCTAATTCCCAGATCTTTTTCTTTACCAAAAGCGGATTGCCCTGCAGCGTTTTGATGTTGGTCTCATACATGGTCAGAAGCTCTTCACATTTCTTAAACCATAAAGCTAACAGACAGTCTGGGTTCGCATTTCCAGGTTTGCTCAGTATTTTAAATTGTGGAGCAGCGTTTGGCAGTGTAGTTTTCCTAAATAGGGCCAGGGCATTCCACGTGATCCGTGCCTCAATAGAAATCAAGCCTAACTCATAACGTAGGCAGGCTGTTGAGATGCTATTTGGTAGGTGTAAAGTTTTTACCCAGAAAATGTGTTCTAGGGTTGGCCAGAATTCGGCTGGGCATCCAAAAGCATTTTCAGCTCCATATATGAGGGACGGGACAACCTTCTGCTGGTAAAAGGTTATCACTGGCTTAAGCAAGAACTTCCCGTATTTTTTGTTTAGGATCAGTGCTTGAGAGGCAAAGTGTCGGCATTTTCTTTTCGAAATTTCCATCCAAGGGCTATCATTTATGTTTGTGTTAATTTGCATGCCGAGATATCTAGTGCTTTCCACCGTGGTAAGTTTTTCTTTTCCCAGATGCCATCTAAATTTGTTGTTTTTCTGATGGCGGCCCGTTTGCAGGTTTTGCAGCGTCAGAATTTCACTTTTTGTGTTATTGATGTGCAGACCGTTGGTTTCTACATAACGTTCCACTGCATTCATTTTACGCTGGAGGCCGATTGGGGTGGTATCTAACAAGATTAAGTCGTCAGCATACAACATCCAGCTTAGAGCACAGCCATGTATTTCTGGGGAAAAGGATCGAGGCTCGTTAATTGACATGGCAATGTCCGAGAGAAACAAGTTAAATATGATTGCCGCCAGAGGGCAGCCCTGTTTAACTCCGCAGAAGGTGTTAATTTCCTCTGTAAGAGATCCGCGTTGGTCGAGGCGCACTCTGATGGTAGTAGCAGTGTGAATTTCTTTAATGGCGGCTAGTAGACTCTCAGGACAGCCCCAGTTGGTCATCTTTGTCCACAGTAGTTCTTGGTCGATGGAGTCGAAAGCATGGGAGAAGTCTATCAGGGCTAAATAGACCTTTCTTCCAGATCTAATTGCTTCCATCTTTAGCAAATTTATTAGCAAAAGGTTTAGGCCGCAGCCGACACCTTTTACGAAGCCCGTCTGTCGTACATCAGTGTGGTTGCTATCGACAATCCATTGTGACAGTTTCTGTTGGTGCATGGTTGCGTACACTTTGCCTAGCACGTCCAAGAGCGCTATCGGTCGATAGTTTTTGGGCTCAAGGCGATTTCCTTTTTTGAAGATGGGGACTATTATTGCAGTCTTCCAAGAGTTTGGAGATTCACATCTTCTACAGATTCGGGTAAAGAGTTCTTCGCAAAACTCTGCCCATAGTTCTGGATTTTGCTTTATAGTGAAGTTGGTGAGGCCGTCCGGTCCCGGGGCCCTTGAGGCACTGACATTCTTAATTATCTGGAGCAGATCAGCTTTAGGGAAAGTGAGGTCCCATTTTGTGAAGTTCGGTGTCATCGGGGACGACCACTTCGCTTTTTTACTGTACAGATTTTCGAAATGTGAAGACCACCCTGCCTCTGAAACCATGTTTGTCATCAGTGCAGATTGAGGAGCACCTTCGTTGTTTAGTAAACTCCAAAACTCAGACAAGTTTTTATTTCTCATCTTTAGCAGCATCAATTCTGTGTCGTTTTGGAACATTAGAGCCTTGTGGGATCTTATCCAGTTTTTATATTTCTGTTTTGCAGCATGTTTTTCTTACAAGAAATGTGTGGGATCTCTGGATGTTATGTGTCTAATAGTGGCACGAAGTTCCCTCTTTCTCCTCATGACCTCAACATCAAATTTATGTTTATTTACAAACCCAGGATTTCTCGATCCATGTTTTTTTTTCCACAAACGATTGTAGAAGATGAACATATTCCACTCCAAGATCAGTCTTAATGAATGTTTCTGAAATTTTAGAGACTTCATCAAGACGGAGTGACAGCCTCACTCTGTTTGGCTCGACCAGGATCCGATGATTCCAGAATTTATCAGATGGTTGTTTTGCAACTCGCAAGGTTAAAATTGTCATCTCATGATCACTTTGGGTCATCTGCTTTACCACAAAAGACAGAGTCGACTGTTGAATCTTTTCTGAGACGAAAAAGTAATCCAAGATAGAATTCTGTGCGAGTCGTCTCCACGTTGGTTTGGCCGGTATATCGCCGGCAGTGTTTCCATTTAGCATTACCAGATCTCTGGCTTCCATTTCCGCCATCCATTTAGTGGCCAAATTATTCGGTACATGAAGGACTTTGTTGTTTTTCCGTCTTATATCCATGCAGTTAATGTTCAAGTCTCCACATATAATTATGTTGTTTGACTCATTTTTGAGCAGTAGATCGTCAATTGTTGATGAGACTTGATCTATGAAGGGAGTTGTCCCGGCCTGAGTATGGTTCCAATATAGGTTAAGTAGATGGAAGTGGGTCACATTGTTAGTTCTAGGCCCTGCCGAGGCTAGCGTTGATACTTGAAGGGCGACAAGTTTGTAGTATTTATAATACAGCACCCAGAACTTTTTTTTACAAGTGTCAGCAGGCCTGCCATAGGTCTTCCTCTGTTTTTTTTAATGGCCGGATTGAATGCCACTTCATAGGTATCCACGATCGGACAAGTAGTCAGCCAAGTTTCCTGAAGACAGACCACGTCAAGCACGTCCAGCCAGGGATCTTCTAATAGGTGGGAGAAGCCCCTAGTGTTCCAGGATCCGATCCTGAACTCCAGTTGCTCCTCTACCACCTGGCATTATCGTCTTGAGGGTCTAAATAAGGCTTCCGCCAACTAGGACCATTCCTTTTGATCGCCTCTTGGATCTTTTGGGCTTAATGAATCGTCACAGCTTGATTCCATAGCACAGGCGCCTTTGATGGTGATTTTGATATTGTCATCTTTAGAGAATTTCCCTAAGTCGTTCTCAGTGGCACTACAGGATAATTGCGTTTTCTTACTGCCGAGGCGAGAATGAAGTTAGCTCTCTCTGGACGTTTCTGAGTTTTGATACGGGGTGATTTCAGTGGCTCTGTTAGAAGAAGACGATTCCCGACGAGCATTGGCAAGTTTGGGTTTTTGAATTTCTGACCTATAGTCTGTTTTGGCATTCTCAAACACTTCTGAGATGTCGTAGCCCATGGACATAAGTGCAGATGCAGCGTCCAGGACAATATTCAGGACGATTCTGGATCTAAAGTGGAGGATGATTTTGTCATTTTGGCCCTCGTTTTTAAATTCCACAGTCTTTATGTCGTCAGAACGAATCGTTCTAAGAGATGGCACGTGTTGAAATAGGCATAGGACGTTTGTGCGATTTAAGATGAGATTGTCGCCGTTTTCTATGCGTTCTAGCCAGACTTTGTGAGGTGATAGACCTTTTTCGCTGCGTTCTTTGTCCGTCCTGTTTTCTTGGCGCCGTTCCCTTTGGTCTGGGCCAAGACCTGATTCCTTGGTCTTGTGTCGATCCGGTCTTGATCTGGTTTTGTTCTCTTTGTTACAGTCAGGCCCATCATAAGTTTTTCCTTTTGGGTCGCCGTAATTTCACGAGCCCTCTTTCGAGTCTGGAACCCTTTCCATCGAAGATTTGGGGATTGACTGCAGGTGCACAAGGGCTTTGCGTCTGTCCTCCAAAGTTTTGAAAGTCGGACTCAAGGGGACAGCCTGCGGCACGTCCTGTGCAATGGTCTTTTCAAGTAAAGTGCAAATTCTTGAAGCGCCAATCGGTAGTTGAGTGGGTTCCGGGTCATTTTCATCATTTGTTTTTTTCTGCGATTCTGGGGCAGCTACCAAGACTTCGTCTCCCGTCTCAGGGGCCAATTCCTGGGTTTCCAAGTCTTTGTACACAGAAAGATTGATAAGGTCGATGGAAGGTTCATCGGCAGGTTCAGAAGACGGTTCCGGGCCCTTGCTCTTTGCAAGTGCATTGGCAGTAGGGAGATCTTTTTTCTTTACAGAGCCTCTCTCTTCTGTAAGAGTGTTATTGACAGTGACGTTGACAGTTTTTAGGTTCCGGAGACATTTTCTTGAGTTATTTCCAAGTCTTTGTTTTTTTGTTTTTTGATTTTTCGTTTTTTTCACTTGTCCTAATTTAGGTACCTTTGGACCTGGTTTCTGAGGTACAGTTCCTTTGAATATGTCGAATATTTGACTTTTCGGCTCAACTATTTGTGGAATTAAGGTCTCCGCAGACACACGAGGGGCGCCCATATCCGGTGTGTTTGCCGATGTCGAGGGTGTTTGAGGGTCCAACGTCACAGGATTGTGGGAGCTCTTGCAGCTTTCCAAAGCGCAGGCAAAGTTCATTTGTTCGGATGAATCATCTGTCAGTTTTCCCAGACTAAGGGCTGGGTCCTCCTGCAAAGGTTTTTCAGTGTCGGGTATTAGGCCCTGGTTACACAGGTTAACAGATACTAAATGAGTCAGAGGACCCATAGAACTGGTCAGACTATTTGGGACCGAGCAATAAGAGCTTATTGATGTAATTTCTAAAGATTCTATTGGATCACTAGAGAGCTTTGTAGTTTCCAAGGCTTCCATGATAATTTGCTGCCTCGGAGCTCCAGTGTCCTTAAGGAGGTTGCTGACAGATGTAGAGACGGGGGGCTCAGTAAACAATTGCTCATTGTCATTTCTTTGGGTACCTTGAGGCTCCAACCAGTCTCGCTGAGTAGCATCCTGGTGCAACGCCTGTCGGTGTTTTAGCACACTTCGTGCTTCTTTGGCGATCTCAGCCAGTAATTTTTTGTCCAGTTTGTTGTTTTCTTTCTGTTCCATTAATGTTTGCAAGGCCGAGGTTGTTTTTGTTTTTAAAGCCCCGTTTTCCTTTTTCTCAGCATTCAAGTCTTTTTCGATGTTAATTAGTTTTGAATTCATAAGCGCCACTAACTTTGTCAGTTCCTTCACATTGTCATTCAGTTGCTCATAGAGCTTTAGGAAGGGGGCAATCGAGATTCCTGTAGATGACATTAGTACTGATTGAAGTTTGCGTCCAGCCTCACATTTGAGCAGCGGTCTTTTTTATGTAGTTGAGCTTTAGATCTCCTGACTTTTGGAAAATCACGTTCTGTAATTGAGGAGACGGAAGAGCAGGTCTCAGACAAGGAGGAACTAGAAGCGTAAGAGTCACTCGCCACACCATTGTGGGCGCTCGTGTGTTTGGCGCTTCTGAAGTTAGTTGAACGTATTTGCAGAGTGTCCTGCCTTTGAGGAGCCCGGGCTTGAGAACAGGATAAGCGAGGTGAGGCCGGACACTCGGCTTTTTCTTCGTTAAGCGCTGCATTTTTCATAGTATACATCGGGTTGTGGTATGAGGTGATCCGACCTACCCCTAATTGTGCCTCGTGAGTGGACACTGAGGGCATCCACTGTTTTTCCCGACCAGCTGAAGGGCTGACTCTTCTAGGCGAGAAATTGCGGGCCTTATTTATTTGTGAGATGCTCTGTAAGATTTTATTTACCACTTCAAGTGAGTCTCTCCTGTTGTTCATGAGTGCAGGAGAGGCACACTCTTCATGTGATGTATTTAGTGCATGTGGGAGCATGTCAGGGGGGCGGAATACCTCATTTTCCATTTCACAGTTCTTCTCAGCATTTCCAAGCTCAAAGTCAGTTTGGGCACAGACTTCTGAGGCTATTTTAGATGTCAAGCAGTGTGAAGGGCACGTTCTGGATCAGCAGTCTCTGTCCGATTTGGATCCAGTCCACCATCGATTTTATCGATTTTGTCGTTGTTTCCCCAGTTTCTCTTAGTGTGAGCGTGCCAAGCTAGTACCATTAGCTTGGGCAGCTTGGCTGTGGGGGAATTTCTAACATAATGCGCTGTTGAAAGTAATGAGTTAGGTGTGCTCGGGCTCGTACAAGATATGGGCAGAACTTCACATTCCGTGTCACAAACATCGGACGTAGGAGCGGGCGCACAGAATTCCACTCCGTGGTTTGCTTCTCTCTCAGACCTCGCTGTCAGGTCGAGCACGGGCTCCCCCGAGGCAGAAGCAGCCAAACACAAGCAGAAGGCAGCCCCGTCCGCGAGCCCATCCCCTGGACCACACACGTCCAGAGAAGCCCCAGCACCCTCCCGAGCCGACCCACACGGCCCAAGGTAAGCGGGGTGCTCCGGTCCTGGGCCTTCTGCCATGGAGCAGCCAACGTGACTGCCAACCTCCTTCCCCTCAGTCCCCCCTCCTTCCCTAAACATGGCAACGCCACACGCGATGGAAGTTCTTTCGTGTCCTCTGCAGAGTTGCATAGTGGAGGGCAAGAGAGAGGGATCGGCGTGGTACTAGACGGTGATGAATGCTTTCGGGGAGAGTGGACACATGATGGAATGTCCGCGGGTAGAGGTTTGGGAACCAATGATGAAGTTAAAGGCTGAAATGTGTTTTTCTTCGCCATTCTTTTCTTAAAACATGGCTGAAACGGATGTAAACCTGAGTCTGCGTGTTCTCCTACTAGAGTTTTGGCAAGATCATTTACATGTTTCATTACAGTTTTGTTGTTAAATGTTAATTTTGTACTTACACGAGAAGTGCCCAGTACATCAATGGAGTTGGGAGCGGCAGCGGAATTCCAGCGTCGCAGCTGCAGTCTGGTCTGGGGGGTGAGGGCAGACGGTTGCTGCCAGATTTCCCACTGTGGTTGAACAAAGTTTCTTCCATGGACGAAAAACAACCTGCCCCTCACCCTCACCTCCACACCAGAACACCAAAACACACTGCGCGCTCTGCGTGTGTTAGGGATTTTAAACTACTTCCTCCTGGAAGCAGTTGCAGCAATGGTAGACAGACTCCAATAGCAGCAGCAGCAGCAGCAGTAGAAGAAAGAGCCTGGGCAGTCTCAGGCTCACCAAAACACACTGTGCACACCGCGCGCTCCGCGTGTGTTAGGGATTTTAAACTACTTCCTCCTGGAAGCAGTTGCAGCAATGGTAGACAGACTCCAGTAGCAGCAGCAGCAGTAGAAGAAAGAGCCTGGGCAGTCTCAGGCTCACCAAAACACACTGTGCATGTACATTATTTATGCATTTGTAAAAGCATACTTAACCCAGAGGCATCTAGTTACAGGAAGCAGGTTACAGGACAAGGTCTGGTTAGAGTCAAATTGGATAATGAAGATAGATGCAGTCCACTAGGCGAATAGGCAAGTTTTGAAGTGTTTACTGAATGTCCAGTATGAAGTTTCAGAGCGAAGGGAAGGGTGGGTGGCAGGGAATTCCAAAGCTTAGATCAGTGACTGGGAAGCTAGCACCACCTGCTCTGGATCGCTTGCATCTGGGAACTGTGAGGCAGTGGCAGTAGGACGACCGTGTGGGTCTTGTTGATTTGGCTTTTTGTAATCTTTGTGAAAGATATGCTGGGGCTGTATGAGACAACAGTTTGGGGAAATCTGTAACCCATATTGCCAACAGTCAGACTCTAAAGATAGGCAACCATTGTTCAACCCTCCTCACATGAGATACTGGTGTGGGAAACATTGGAACAAATATTGTCACTAACAGAAGAGACTCATTTTAGTAGTAGGAGTTTGTTCTTCCTGGCAGGTGAATAAACTAGGAAAGAGACCAGTTGAAGTTAGTCCTGGAATTCGAGTATACCAGGAAAGAAACAATTGCTTTGAAAAAATGTGGTTGTTATAAAAAGGTGTTGTGGAAAGAATCTGTTGAGAACATTGATAAAACTACAACTTTGTGTCCGTCTCACATTCTTGACCCCTCACATATAATGTCAGGGGTGGGATGCTGAACTGGTTGATACAAACTAGGCACCCCTTAATTATACTTGGATCCTCTCATGAAACTTGTTATCCAACAGTTCGAGGAAGATCGTCATGATACTATTTTCAGAATTAAGCAGAGAATTTTGCTTTTCACATACATCAGCAGAAATATTTTTTTCACCATCAATCTCTGTCAGATAAAAAATAAGACATCTGATTATAATTTAAAACAATACAGAAAATTAAATTTAGTGGTAAATGCAGAAATAGATTTAACTTTAACCCCCCTTACCAACATTAACCTCAGTCTCAGGAAATCCACCCAAGTAGTCAATCTGGAAGAATTACCCAAACCAATAGAGGTAGATCCTTTCCCTGAAGTAGAGGAGGAAGAAATTCTCTTACACAATCAAAAAGCTGAAGACACTAATAGTCAAATTCGAACAAAATATATCTTTAACTGAAGGAGAAGATCACCTAGAAAATAAAGAAATTGCAACCATAGAGAATCTCCTAGCCCAGTTTGCTGCTCATCAGATTACAGCAGAGGAAAGATTCCATGTGGGATTATATCGAATTGCTGCTACATCAGAGACCCATATTACCACCAGGGATGTTACAACCTTATAGGGAGGGAGAAGAACTAGGAAACCTTTTCCTTAATTTTGAGCATCTGGCTCACTAGTTACATTGGGGAGCAGAGCTGAAGACTTGTTATTTAGCCACATTGTTGAAGGGATTGATTGATTATTTATTATGCGCTTATACACAAGTGTTTCAAAGCGCAACCATGCATGGGAGGGGAAGACATATGGCAAACAAGACAAAAGATCTTACTAGGCATGGTACATTCAGATTATGCATGTGAACAGAAAAGGAAGTGCGCAGGGGCAGAGGGGGCAATAGGGACAAGTGCGCCCTGTCCCGTCAGAACATGGGAAGTGCAGTGAGATACTACTCTCATGGGTGGTATCCGAAGTGTAGTAGTGCTGCAGCAAGTGCAAGGCCTGGGGGCAAATTCAGGAGACTGGCGAGGAAAGCTTGGGACCTGTGAGGCTCTGAAGGTATATCAGACAGCCAGTCAGTGAAACTGAGCAGAAGTAGAGTAGAGAGAGTGAGAGAGCAGAAAGAGGTGGTTAGCAGGGGAGGGGAACAGAGAAGGAGAAGGCGAAAAGGAAAGTCTTGAGGAGTTTCCATAATTCAAGGAGATCTGGCTCAAGACAGAGAGAGGCAGGGAGGCTGTTCCAGAGGATAACGATCTCCCCCAAGTCTCTGCTTGGAGAAGCGGCTCACCTGCAGAGAGTTGGAGGAAGATGAGTGAGGGCTCGGGAAGGCGAGTATTTAGGAAGAGAGCGTTGCAGATAGAGTCGGCCCAGGCCCCAGAAAGCTGTGGACAATGCAAAGGGTCTTGAACTTAATCCTTGCAGCCACGGGGAGCCAGTTAAGGGATTTCAGCACCAGAGAGATGCGGTCCCGGGGAGAAATTAAGAACTCTTATCAATTATAGAATCCTGAAGGGATAACACTATTTGATTACAGTAAGGAAGGGCTTTTGTAAAAGGTGGGCGAATCTGAACATTTCTATAAACAGAAATTTAGGGACCTCAGATTAAATCCTGATGAAAATGTAGAGGAGCAGGCGGACACATTCTCTTTAGTCACCGCCCCCTCAACCCTGCGCTATTGGAATGACGGACGAAGAGCTACAATTGGGAACCCATGCACAAGTGTATGTGATCTGTCTATAACCGTCGATTATATGAAAGACGATATGCACTCAGGCAGCCATTTAGAAGATAACGTCATGTTGAAACAGTGGAAGAAAACTACCAAGAAGGATGTCCCTTGCTGAGTACTCAAAATGCAGCCATGGATAAACGTGTTTGTGACATGGATGTATGTTAAAAAAAGTCTAATGACAGCAAAAGAGTGTTCTAAAGAAGATATATAAACCTATACTGAAACGATATGAAAATACTTAAGAATGACGACGTAATTTGAGCACTTAGAGAAACATGTACTCCATGATGCAGTATTTACGAATACAAAGAAGAATGTAGTGACTCACTGGTCAATAACTGTAAGTATGCAAAAACACAAGGTAGAAATAATGCAAGGTAGAAATAATACATAGAAGCTTGCTTATAAGAGGTATATATTTAACGTTTACTACCATCAAAACAAGATGGACGACAGGTTATGTCAATCAACCCAACTACCTCAAAATGCAAGCCCAGAATCTTGACGTGAAAAGATGATGAAATAGAGGATGACATTGGCTGAGAAGCAACCACAAAGGGAGTCAAATGAGCAGACCATGCACAAGGACATATTTCCCAAAGATTAGGAGGAACAAGAGCATTTACTGATGCCAAATATTGGATAATTAAAAGGGCATAAAGTCAATATGGGATAGAATGAGCAAGTCCCTAAAGGCTAAAAGGAGAACTGCACCTAGCATAATTGAATGAAATGATGCGGCGCTCGCAAACAAGGGCTATTCATTAGGCCTGGAGCTAAGATAGCAGTGTACCTACTACACTCCCTCGAATGTCCAGAGACAGTGCAGACTGGCAAGGTCAGTCTTCAAACAGAAGACACTGGCATGAGGCCTACCGATAAGAGAGGGTGGCCTAATTGGGAAACAAGGGAAGAGCTGACACATCTCCAACCACTTGGGTTTCGTTTTTATGTACGTGCTGCTAGCAAGCCAGAATTCCAAGGCTGGATTTGGGTTGCCAACCAATTAGAATAGCCTGCTATGCACTTTTACATACAATGTTGCAAAGTATTATTCCGCTGCCACATTTTCTGCTATGAGAAGTACCCTACACCACGTGTTTAGAAGTAGTTCAGGGTGTGTCTCACAGATAACAGACCACCAATGAGAGAATAACACACACATTTTCTAAAAGTAGATATGATCCCCTAATTCAATCCCACCCCTAAATAGGTTTTTACTGTTTGCCACATAGGATGACGTCATAGATGACGCATCTAGCATTATATAAGCTAAAAACGAATGACAAGACATTGTGATCTTGCATGAGTCGATTTGTTGAGTGTTTATTCGCCCTGCTTTACTTCTTGAGATTAAAGCTGTATTTTGCCATCTCCTTTGAATCTGTCCGGTTATTGCGTCTGAAATATTTTACTGGTAATCCCATCTAGCACAACAGATGCTTCAAAGTGCTAGAGCACAAAACTCCAGTAGAATCATCTGCTAGGATACAGAATACTGTATCCCTATGGATAGGGAAGAAATCATTTCCTGAAGTCTGGGAAATTGTAACTATAGAACAGTTAATAAACTCAGTGCCCCTCTTTACAAAAAGCTATTTCACAATTGAATAAACCTATTCTATCCTTGGTTGTTGAGACACAGCCCAAAATTTCACAGAAGCTAAACGCCATGTGAGAAATCTCCAAAAAGGAGAAGAGTCACGAAGGGATCACAAAGGATCTCCTCACCTTCCTACTTCGGTAACTAAGATTAGAAATCAAGGTAACCCACATAAATATGTAGTGAGAGAAACATCTGAGGGTTGGGGGGGAGAACAGCTAGTTTCATTAAAGAAAGAAGTGACCCAAAGAAAGAATTTTCTTTTATTTATTTTTTATTTTTATTTATAAAGCGCACTAGCAGCCCAGCAAGAAGGGCAGGGTCAAGGATTCATGGCGATATTACGTTTTTATTATGGACGTTCTGGACATTTAGCCTGATGTTGTCCTTCCAACAGAAGAGAAGAACCAATGGAGATTGGTTATATGATGGGACAAGATTGCCAAGAAGATCATCTAGATAAAGAAGTGGAGGGTAGAAATAATCTGTTCTTTGGTAGTATGTTCTTTAAAACTCATGATTCGGCAATAATGGGGTTCCAGTTAAAGCCTTGATTGATTCTGGAAGTAAACAGACGGCCGTAAGATCTAATGTATTACTCCTTAAAGATCGGAGAAGAGGCCACCTCAATAAGATGACGTGTGTACATGTAGATGAAGAAATGTATCATATACCCCAGTTACTATTGGGATTCAGTGGGGGGCTACAAAAATAGATGCTATTATTTGTGTACTTTGGTTATATGCATTAGTGTGAGGGTTTGATACATACTGGACACTAGGTCATCTTTCTTTAGTTTTAGTTTGCTAGGCAGGAACATCCTCGTTAGGATAGGGACAGATAGTTGTTTATCTCACCCCTCTTTATTTTTAATAAAAAAGGGGAAAACTACAACTTAGTGTCCGTCTCGCATTTCTGAACCCTCACACTACCTAAACTAAATGAAACTAAAGGTGCGTGTCTGTCGTCATGAAGTTCAAACTCAAAATCTCCTCAGCTGAAACCTAAATCTACCTGACACAACCACTAAGTGGGCAAAAGGTGGTTTCTCTTCTGGCTTTTTGGCCATTTGTCTTTAAGCTTTCTCTCAGGGTTTTCTTGTTCTACACCAATCTTCAATAAGTAAATGTCTCTCTTTTAGAAAATCTGTTCCTTATGATAATTTCTCCAGTTTTGCTCAGGTTTCATTCACCAGCTCTGGTAGCTCCTCCAAACTGTTCAAGGTATCTTGACTTTCTGACAATATGACTCTTATTGTTCTCTGAGATATTCTCTTAGACACCTTCCTTTTTTATGTTGTCCCTTTGTTTTAATAGGAGTGAGAATTCCCCACTCTTGGTGTGTTTTAAACCCACTCTTTCGCTCCTTGCTTGGTTCACTCTGTGTTTTTTAATTCATGACACTTTCAACAGTTTCTCATTAAGTGATCACCCAGCTCTTCATTAAGGATCTCTCCTGGAATTATCTCTTGTGGCTTTCTCTCACCCAGGATATTTGTTTCCACTTTCTTATTGATTCACAATCACTCTTGTTCTTCAGGTTTTCAAATAGTTCCTTAGATATCAAATAATACTGGTTCAATGTTCCATTATCGCCTTTGTCGCAATCAAAGTCCCTTCTCTTTTTTGCGTCTTGCCCCGGCGGCCTTCCGCTTATGCAGTTCACCCCTGTACCTTCGATTCCCATGAGTGACCTTGCGGGGCTCAGCATTTACTTTGGTATGTTGGTTTGCCTTCTCCCTTCTTCCTTCTGGGCTTCCCATGTGTACTGGTCTTGGCGTCTCTGCAGTTGACCGCGTTCAACCAATGCCGGCAGATGGGAGCTGTCAACACACCCCGTCTTCCAGGTTTCAGCGTTGTTAGATGAGTTTCTTCTTGAAGGGGTATTCCCTTTTCCTTCAGATGGCGTGCTGGATTCAACATTTCCTGAAGCCAAACCGAATAAGGACACAGTGTTTTTTGATGGAAGCGAGTCCCATATATGCAGAGAGTCTTTTCCCCATTGCTGTGGGCGCTGGAGAAGGTGGAGTCTGCTTTTTCAAAAAGCCTTCTGATGCGCAGAGCGCACAGTGGAGTCGCAGCTGAGTCTTAGCTGCTTGACTCAGGTGTTACGAGAGTCTTTTCTCCATTGCTGTCGGCACTGGAGAAGGTGGAGCCTGCTTTTTCAAAAAGCCTTCTGGTGCGCGGAGCACACAGCGGAGTCGCAGCTGAGTGTTAGCTGTCTTCGCTGGCTGATGGCTGTTGGTCCTCCGAAAACACTTTACCACAAAGATCAAACTCAATGTGAGCAGAACAAACAGACTTACGTGTCAACCAGTCTGTGACTGTCATCTCAGAGGAGCTGCACCGCGTTCCACGCCCTTTTTACATGTACTATTGTGTGAACTGAACTTTATGCCAACCTGAGCCCTGTGGGTTGATTGGGTTGATTGCAGGCCCTCCCTGCACTGTGTACTGTTTCCTTTGTAGAGTTTGTATGTGGAGTTTTGGCTAGGCTATGCAGTTAAGATTGTAGAGTTTGTAACAAGCACTGCGGCATAAGATACCCATGGTAGTAGACATGTTGGATTGCGGTGTATGGTTAGATGTTTGCTTGAATGGGTGTGTTATTCAGCAGTGTTTGTGAGTCCATTTATTATATACTTACTGGTTGACTTTTTTGCGGTTGTATGCAGTTTTTTTCATGACATGGGTAATTGGAGCAGACATTCTTTTTCTATCTCTGTGATAAAAGAAAAGATCATATGTTAGTGTAGGTAGTTCATAATGAGTTATTGCATTGCATAATAGACATTTCTATATTTTTTCGACCCTCATATTTAGTACTTTAGAAGTACTATAGTTCAAACCAGTGTACTGCACAATTTGCTCAGTTTCTGTGTTTGTTTTTTAAATCATTGGGTCTGTGGGGAAAAAGAATCCATGCTGGATTAATTAAAAAAACCTATGTTGTGGTACAATATATTCCTTTCATTGTTTTAGTGTTTATTTCTTGTTTCTTGCTAATCTTCGATCTGTTTGCTTGTTGCAGAATCTTGGGGCAGTTAGATACATGTTGGCATATTCTAACTGCTTATAGTTTTGAAATTGAAGTTTTGTTAATGTTTATGCACAGATTAGCTATTAAATTTTGGTTTTAAGAATATTAAATAAGCTTTTACAAGATTTGCTGGTAATCTCTGTTTTAGAGTAATGGTAGTATCATTACATTCAAACCATCCACATTTCCTTTTTATGTATGCAGTGTAGTGACCTGCATTGGTTGTGGCTCCTGTGTGGTAGATTATATCTATTGTTGTGAAAGTTTTCTTACCACGTGATACTTGACCATGTGTGAATCCAGTCAGCTTGCAGTTGTTTTAGTACCATTTGCATTGTAACGTAAACGCATTAGTATTACGTATTTACTATGTGTCTGTATTTGTAAATTGGAATGATTATCTGAATTGCAGGTAGTACATAATCTGCCATAGTTTGCATGTTGTACAAGTTGCTGAAATGGAATGGATTCACAGTTAGGTATGGATACATACACAAAGCGTTCATTAGGGACTTGTTCCTGTGCCACACGGCTGCAGAGAGTGCACGTATGTTTGTATGGTTCCACATGTATGAAATCTGGAAGATTTATAGGTATGTTTTTGTTTTCCAGTACTTGTAGTAAGTACATTAGAAATTCTTGTGGATCTTCTTGTGAGTTTATAGTGAATTTGACCATTCCAGCACAGTAGTCCAATTATTGTCTTATTCCATGAACACTGTAAGTGTTGTCAGGATTGTTGGTTGCATTTCTATGAAGGACTAACATTTGCAAACACAATTGGCCTGTACTGTGTAAGTAAATGTCAATAATTGGTGGCAATTGGAATAGAATATGTATTGCTACATTTGCGTAGCAATTTACACCAGTTGTATTTGAAAGTTGGAATGGACCTGACAGTTTTGTGTCGAAGTCATTTGCTCAGAGTGTGTGTTGCTTCTTGGAAGAAGTAGTTGAGTTACTTTGAGCAGTAGATTCATCTTTGGTTGTGGTACTTGATGAAATATTAGCTTCTTTTACTTTCTTTGGAGGAATTGCAGTGAGATCCTGTATCGTTTCAGTCTGAAGTAGTTTTCTTTTACAACATTTTGCTTTTTGCGGAACAGGATAGGTTTTTAGATGGGGGGTGTAGAGTGAACGCAGTCTATTGTATTCTAGAATGCAAGGAATATCAGCATTTACTTTACTTGCATCAAAGTTAATTAGAAATAGTCTGTCAAGTGTACGTAAGCGTGATAGTGCTACATAGTGCATGCCTTCTTTAAAGACTGTGCTACCAATATCTATCAATGCTTTATCTAGGGTAAGAACTTGTGATTTGTGAATGGTAACTGCGTATGATAGAGTTAGTGAAAATTGTTCTCTGCGTACATACATGTCTTTGAAAAGAAGGAAGCGGGCTGTTGAGCATTCTATCTTTTTAACTTCTGATAGTTTGTCAAAGAGAATGTTAACAAACATAATGTTGTTGCCATGTGGGTATGTTTGAAAGGCAACAACTGTACCAAGTGCTCCATTAACTAGTCCTTGCTCCACGTCAAGGTTACGTTTAAGCATTACTCTACAGTTTAAAGATAATTTTAATATTTTCTCCAAACCAGCTGTGCTGGAGATAGTTTTCTAAGGTATTTAGTTTTGTTGTGGCTTGTTGACACATGGGTAGTGTCATACCATGTACGTCCAGTTTATCTGTGGAGCAAATTTCAATTATTGGTTGCATTTCTTTTTTCAACATTGTTTCATTGAATTTTGAACAGCTTGCAAGAGTTGGCATCCAGGACATACAATTGATATTTATGTGTGCTAATTGTTCCATGACATCAGTAGCACATGAGTTATGGCCATAGAGTGCATGGATGTGCCTGGTTTTTAATATTGATTGTGCTTCTTGAGCTAGTATACCAACTCTAATACTTTTTAAAATGTTGGCGTATGTGAGGTCTGCAGACTGGCGCATGTTTTCAGTTAATTCTCTGTATTGGCAATGTTGCCAAAGGTTGACATTTCCTATGCTGCCAAGAGTTTTTAAATATAGGTTCACCTTTCACTGGTGTCAATTGAAGAAGATCTCTGAAAACAATACTGTTTTCCTCCAAAGAGCTCTTCGTAGTCTGTTTTGAGTACCTCTTGTAATCTGAGGTGAATCAAAGCCAACATTAGGTGGAGACTATGCTCACCTCACCCATTAGTAGCATTTTCATTTGTTTCTCTCTGCATAGTTCCATTGCACTTCTGGAGAAAGTTTGTAATAGTCTAATTTGTTTTGGTGTTCTACTGGAAGGATTAGTAATCGGTGTAAAGTGATACCGCCTATATTGTAAGCAGCTAAACCTGTGGGGGCAGTTACAACAGCTGACAGTTTGTTGTTTGTCAATTGTTGGAGAAACATGCTGATGATTTTGATTAAGAATGTTTTGCCCGACCCACCTTGACCACTCAGAATAGCAGTATAGGTTTGTAGTCTTGGCAGGTACAGTTTTTATTTTCATGTTGCACACCATGTTTAATTTGTTTTGTTACTTCTTGGAAAATGCTATGCTGTTCATTGTTCAGTTGTCATTTCAGTACAGCAAAGTCTTCTGTAGCTTGTTCATACTGAAACATGGTGTTTTCTAGTTCTGTCATAGCTAATTCTGCCTCATTTGCTATTAGTGGCTGTCCAAGTTGTTCTTGGCTTCCTGTTACAGAAGGTTGACTACTGTCGGGAGTGTCCACTTCTAGTTCTAGTTGGGCCTGGAGTAGTTCTTCATGTTGCTGTTCATTGTGCAACATTGTTCGGTACTGTGTAAAGTTTATGTCTGTTATAGTGCTTTCATTTGCTTTGAAAGCGTCTTCATAGGAGTCATATGTATCCAGTAACTCTTCTTCTTTTCTCCATAGTTTAAAATGTTGTAGCACGGACATGCTGCGTTTGATAAGTTTCACTAAGCTGCCTTCACAATTTTCTACTCTGTATCTACATTTCTTTTCATTTGGTTTAATATTATTTTTGTATGTGAAGTTTTGGGCTACGTGGTAGAGTCACATGGTTTCCAAAGTGGTACTGCTGTTTGGGTAGTATGTGTCTAGTAAATAGTTTTTCAAAATGTCTTGGCTGTTGGGATCATTTTTGGCTATTGTTTCTATGTCCTCATATGATTTGAGAACTCTTTTTCTAGATTTAGCAGGACCAAGACTTAGTTAGCCATACTATATTGTCAGATTTGCCATACAAGGCAGTACCGGTTAAACGGTCTGCAGCTTCATAGCAGCCACATTCTCTATGAGAGAGCATTTTTATGCCTAAGATGTACAATTTCTGTGATAGTGTTTTGTTAGATGATATATCATCCCAGAGGCCCTGAAGCTCGCTTTTCTCTGCTTTGGTTAAGTAGGCTGTGACATATCGTGCAACTGCAGTGGAATTGTCTGAAATGCACTGCACATCTATGTTTGCATTCCATAAGAGGGCAATGATTGCATTGTAATAATTGATGTATTTTGATTCTTATGTTCTTTTTATGTAATATGTGTTCTTAGGTGATTTACCTTTGACACTATGTCTGACTGAAGACATGAAGTTGTTGACTTGACCTGTTGTTCAAACTGATCTAGGGAAACCAAAGCGGCATTTGGTGTAGTATTTCCCATTCTTTTTATATTTCCGACAACAATATTTCCCACATTTGTGTCTTTAAAATTGTAAAATGTGTGCATGAAAGTCACTATGTGTTGTTTGTGAAGGGATTTCACAAGTGACATATTTTTGGATAACCTGCAAAACAGTGGCATCACTGTCCTCACCAGATTTAGGAGCATCTTTAATCCATAATAGCATGTGGATGTGTGGTGCTCCTCTGGCTTGGTATTCTATTCTCCAAAAGAAATGTTGCACTTCTCTGAGGGGAGGAACAGTCTTATTACAAATAAAGTGTAGCATAGCAATGAAGCGATGATGGAAATATCTTGATACATTTACAGAATCTAGAGAACAGAGTTCTCCTGGTGTTTTTATATCTATGTTTGTTTTGCTTTTGTTTGCTATGCGTAGGAAATCGTGTAAATCTTCCCATCCATATTCTGCACAACTTAATGTAAGAAACCAAGTGGGTGGGCCAAGGTTTCTTATCATACAGCGTACATCTCCATGACGTCGGAACCAGTATTCTTTTGTGCCACGCATGTTTGCTAAAAGATTTGTAATACTTGATTGTAAAACCTCATCCTTTTCTTGCACTTTTTGTAATAATTGCATTGCTGACATATTTTGAAAAAGGGTACCTGATTTTAATGTGTGTGCAACTCCGTAGCATAGAGTTGCTAGTTCACTTTCAAAGAGAAGGTGGAACATGTATTCCACGTTTTGTCTGAATCTGGGGTCGTCAGAATACATTCTTAAAGAGCGATATTCTGATGCTGTTATCTGTGTGGGTCTATCATCGTACCTTCCTCCTTTTCCAGTAGGAAAGAGTAGAGGAAAGGCCTTTGCTTCTATCCTTTTTTCCCATATGCTGATTGGAGATCCTTTGGCTTGTCGCATTTGGTATGTTTCCAGTGCATCATTTATAGTGTCTTTAGAGTATAAAGGATGAATTGTATAATGATCTAAAATATTGGACTCTGTAGCAGGATTTAGAAGTTGAAATTGACCAGTTTCTTGTGACTCTTGAATTATTTCAATGGTTTCTCTCAGGTTTTCTTCAATATTAATTTCTTTTTAGTATTCATTGTTGTTTGTTAAATATTGCAGGGCTTGTCTAACTTTATGTAAGTCTACGAGTTGTTGCCAAATTCTTTTGGCTTTTGTAGGTACGCCATTTACTAAGGCAATTAAAGATTGATCTATTGGACGTTGCACTCCTAGAGTGTGTACATTTTCTTTAAGATCTAATGGTAAATAAACTACTTTGCCACGAATGCCTTTCACTAACTCAGAGGGAGGTAATTTTTCTGTTTTTGGTTAAAGGCGTGTTATTGCTTAAAATGGGTCCACTGTTTGAATTATGATGCTCTCATATAAATTGAGTTGTTGCAGGGTTTTGGTAGTGAGAATAATTCCAAGTTATTTGTGATAGCACGTAAAGGAGTTTGGTTGTTGTCAAGTTTTGCAGTGCAGTAACTGCAAAGTATTAAGGGATCAGTAATTTCATATTTGTTTCTGCTATAAGGTAGAGAGCTAATTGGAACCATTTGGAATCTTCATTGTCTTCTATTTTGTACGTTATGTCTACATTCTAATTCAAGTGCTTTAGCCAACAGGCTTTCTAAGTTCTGCGTCGTAGTCAGATGTGTTTTGGATGACTAAGCCTTACACATCTGATTACGACTGACTACGACGCTGAATGTACCAGACAGCTCCAAGATTGCACCACATATGCTACTTTGGACCACGACCCTACTTTGGCTATCAAACATAATTTAGAAAGCCTGTTGGCTAAAGCACTTGAATTACAATGGATTAATGAGCACACACAGAAGTTTCTCTTCAAGAGCCACTCCAGGATTCCGAATTTTTACACGTTGCCAAAGATTCATAAGGATAGTGCTAAACCACCAGGCAGACCCATTGTCGCAGGGATGGAGAGCATCAATCAACCATTGGGTATTTACATTGATTTCTTCCTGCAGCCTCTAATTCAAAAAACTTCCACCTATACTCGCGATGCCACCCATTTCCTTCAAAAACTGTAATCTTTGACACCACAAGAGGATGATTTGATGTTCACCATTGATGTAAAAAGTTTGTACACCTCTATACCACACGATTTGGGGATAGAAGCAGTTGAATGGCTTTTGCTAGAAACATCTGAAGTACGTGCACAGAAGGAATTCATACTAGCTCTTTTGCAGTTCATTGCAGAAAATTCTTATTCTCAATATGGTAATCAGTTCCTTTTACAAACATCAGGGAAGTCAATGGGGGCCACCATGGCACCCTCATACGCCAACTGCTTTATGCACAAGTTTGAGACTGACAATGTATTGAATAGACAAGAATGGAACAAAGATATCCGCCTATGGACGCGGTACATAGATGACATCTTCGGAATCTAGAAGGGCACCAGAGACTCTTTTGAGATCTTTTTTGAATACCTCAATAGCATTGACCAAAGGATACAGTTCACTAAAGAGATCTCGCATGATACCATCACTTTCCTAGATGTCCAAGTCAGGAAACAAGCAACTTGCTACAGCACTTCACTGTTTCGGAAGACGACGGATCGCAATAATCTTCTGCATCGACTCAGCTTTCACCAGCCCAGCTTGCTCAGAAACCTGCCATACAGCCAACTACTTCGGGTCAAGAAGATAGTGAGTGACCCCGAGGACTGCATAACACAACAGATGGAGATGAAAGAGAAATTTCTGGCACGGGGCTATAAGCAAAACAAACTCGAGATGGCATCCGACAAAGTTAATGCCCTGTCACGAGAGACCCTATTATCAACAGAGAACCCCAAAAGCAAAAGAGAATTGAAGTCACCTGTATACGTATCCAAATTTTCCATTCAAAGCAATACAATTAAGAAAACTATCAAGAAACATTGGGGGATCTTCAAAAATGACATCAGAGTACAACATTTGTTCAGCGAAGTACCAGTGTTTGCATATCAACTGAGTAAGAACTTGAGAGATGAACTGGTCCAAACTAAACCACCACCGAAAGGGCCAACAACTCAACGCACAGGTACATTCCCCTGCCTCCATTGTGTTAACTGTAACTTTGTCATTAAAGGTAACACCATCAATCATCCCAGAACAGGGCAAAAGATACCACTTAATACTTTTGGTACCTGCGACAGTACCAACATAATTTATGGCATTAAATGTCCATGCGGTAAATTTTATGTCGGACAGTCGACAAGAACAGCTAAACCGAGGTGGAGTGAACACCGATCCTGCATATACGAAATGCGAACACTAACTCAGCTGTGGCACGCCATTGGGTTGCAAATGGACATAATGTGACACAAATAAGATTTGTGATTCTGGAGGTACTAACAAAAAACAGTCCACATGAAGATTTGGGTAAACGCCTTAATCGTAGAGAGACTTTTTGGATAGACAAACTTGGGAGTTTAGTACCTAATGAACTAAACGAGGAGATTAATTATCACTGTTTTCTGTAATCTCATGTCACTCTTTCTGTTTTGACTGATATGTGTTTAAGATTATTCAAACACAGTGGAACCTGGGCCTATCTATCATGGATGTTATTGAGAATGTTAACCTTGTTTTTGGTACCATCAACCGATAGTACTAAACATGCACACTGTTAAACAGTATACTATTTATTTTTGATCTGAATTTGAATGCTGCATTTCCTGGACTTCTGTCCAGGACCCAAGGTGGCGTCTTTATTGACGACACCATTGGTAGCAAGGTTCAATACCACAAATTGTTGTGAATAGCCATGTGTTCATCTTGACGCTTTTGGTGTAATTCAGATTTGCAATATCCTTCTATTCATATCCTACTTTCTTGATTGTCACCTTCCATTATATTCATGGTTGGATTTATTATATTTAATTCCTTTGACCCATGTGCAGTACGTTTTTGACTTGAGTATTTCATTCCTTTCTATTGATTTTCGTTTGTAATTTTCATTTTTCTTTGCACTACTTTTTCTCATATTAACCTGGGAGACACTATAAATGTTTACTTTTGTCTAGTTCAAGCCCATTGGCTTGGTTACAACCTTAATACTTAGCGCGCGCTCTTCCGGGCGCCCGGCGATCACGTGCTGTATTTAGAAATGCTGCCTAGCAACGCTCCGATGCGGCAAAGTCAGTCTGCTTACGGCAGACCACGAGAGAACTGCTTCGCTCTCCCTCTTTCCTGACGGTGAGCCTTTTGTTAGCTTTGTCCTAGCCCTTTTTGCCATGAGCATTGCTTAGAAACCACGATTGTTTACTTATACTAATAGTACTCCCTGCTTCCAGATACCACTCTTCAGTGATACACCCTTCGCTGAATTCGGTCGGGCAGTTCGTTGTGACCTTGGCAACTTCAATATAGTTTACCACGTTTGACTTCTGTCCCAGGTATTTGGCTATCTTCTTGATCTTTGGCTACAGTAACAAAATTATTTATAACGACGACTGATTTTTTCTGGTTTTCTTTTTCTCCTTTACCTCTCTGCTTCTACAAACACAACTTGTTGGTATGTGCAAATTTTCGTTTACATTTTTGTATTTTTCCTGATTATGTTTGTTCTAATTATGTATGTGATTTTGCACTGTTTATTGATATCTAAAATTTGTATGAATTATGGATAGACTGGCCCTGATGAAGGAAAACCTTTTCCGAAATGCACTGGCATAACTTAGTCTGATCAACGAGTTAACAGTGGCAAACTCTTCCTCACTAAGACAGTATTAGTGACTATTCTTTTTATAAGAAAACTATGGTTTTGGCAGATAAAAATCATTGTTGAAATACAACAGCAACTTTGAGTCTTACTTTTTTGAAAATCATTACAAAGATTTTACTTTCAGCTATTTGTTTAAGAAACTTCTACCCGGATTGGGATACCAGAGAGCGGCTGTATGACTGGGTATATTACCTGTCTCCTGCTTCAGGTGTGGAGCACTGTGCCTGGTTTCAATGTGCAGGGAATTGTACACGTTTGTGGAGATATGGGCAGGGTGAACAGTCCACATGTAGGTTTAGTACCTAGGGCAATATGGGACAATACGTTCTGTTTTGCGTTCTCACCAAAATATTGCTAGGTGTGCAATCAACCGAGGCATGTTTGCTTTCATGCTTAGAGCTTGCATGTTCTTTTGTAATAATGAGAACATTGATTCTGGTAATGTTGTTTATTTTAAAGAAGATGGCATGTCTATCTTTTATGGAAAAATACATGCTCTTTTGTAACATAAGGATTGCTTTGGAGAAGCTAATTTGAAGATTTTTGTAGGAAAATAAGGAAAAAACAGAAAAAAGTACAAAAAAAAAGGTGTTTCTGAAGCATCTTAAAAAAAAACAAAAAAAAAGGCTCTTTTCAGAGCCAACCTCAAAGGGGAAATGGGGCACACTATTTAAATTTTCATTCCCCACTCTCAGATTTTACGATTTGTCCACAGACATCACATATTATATACAGGGATTTTGGGGTTGAGAGGCATGCAAATGAGAATGAGACTGAGTAGAGCAAGGGATTGGTCAATAAGGTGTACTGGGTGTGTTGTGTAAGGAGAGAGTTTGTCAGAAAGTCTTTTCTCCTGAGAGTAGAGCAGATAGCTATGGCTGTATGTTTCAGAAAGCAGATTGTTTGGATTTTGGGAGATTCGTGGATAAATTGGTTGGAGGTGCATGCAGATCGCTGTGGAGTGGCTGCACATCTTGGATTCCCTTATGTGGAAGTCCACTGGCATGGGGTGCGTGGAATGAAGTGGCTGGATTTGGTATCTCTCTGTGCTACTTTGGTGGCACAGCGTCATCCAGACATTATTATTATTCATTGTGGAGGGAACAGTTTAGGACATGTGTCTGGAATTTCTTTGCAATTTGCATTGAAAGAAGGACTTGGGAAAGTCATGGACATATATGCTGTCATGAGCACTGCTCCCGAGAAGCCAAGTCAAGCCCAGCATCCCCGGAAGCAGGCTCACGACCCTCGTCCCCGGCTCCAGCAAACCCCTATTGGGGCCCTTTGGACCATGTCCTGGCGCCTCTGGCGCCAGGCTCATAAGGAGCCTCAGTCCCGGCGCCAGGGGCGCCGGGCTCATAATTCTTGCAAAGGTGCTTGGGTGGACCTACCTGTAGCAGACCATGCTGCATACTCACCTTTGCAAATGCTGGCAGGATGAAGTCCCCAGCCTTCTGCTGGGAGGAACTATTCCCTGAACTGGGACTACTTTCTTACCTGGGTGGGGCTGGTGCCACTCCTTAGCTCTGGAACACAGGAACTATTTTACCTGGGGGAGGCTGAGGAAGAAGACACCCAATCACTCCAACACTATTTAAACCACACCCGATTGGGAAAACGTGCTTCGCGTTATTCTGCATCTGCAGCAGGACGCTCACCGAGTCAGCTCCAGCATTCCAGTGACATCTCCAGCTTCAGCTCAGCAACCTGTGGAAGAAAGACACGAGAACTATACTTACCATCCAGGAATCCAGACACTGGCAGAACCTGCAAGCAAAAGAAACATAAGGTTAGCAAGTTGCAACACGTTCGCAGCCGCGCTCGCTTACCTGATCCATCTGTGCTTTCACGGATTCTTCGCGGCCTTCTCTTCAGCAGCCTAACGGCACCTGTAAAGACAAAGAACATTGTTAAGTAGGAATCGGGTGAAGGCGGCCGCATTTACTTTTCTTACCTGCTTTTGTGCGCGTATTACGATCTCTTCAACCGCAGCAGCCCGGCACCTGAAAACAAGAAAAGACATTATTTAAGTGCCATTAAAGACTGCAAGAAAGCCTAACGCTTACGTGTTTCCCCACGTGCATCCGCGACTGGGAAAACGCCCGCAAGGTCCCGACACCTGCAAATAAGAAAAGAACATTGTTAGATGTGCTATAATAAGGTCACAGATCATTATACTCACGTACTTCGCACGTGCAACGGCAACGGACGAACAACGCCCGCAACATCTCAAGACCTGAAAACAGAAAACAAGGGACATTATTGAGGTGTCATTGAAATTCCCATACCTACGTACAACCGCACGTGTCGCGCTCTCAGTGACCACGCCCTCAGCATCCAGGCACCTGAAAAAGACAATGCAAAGACTTCATTAAAGGTGCCCGTCTCTTCAAGACTATAAACTCTTTATACCTACTGGCATCCGCTCGTGCAGTAACGGCGGCATCACCTTTTGGCATCTCAGCACCTGTGCCACTTCTAATGCCACAAAAGACTTTGAGGACCTCCAGTGACGTAACTGGAACCCACGCACCCCTGCATAAGTCGCAGGATGGCGAGCCCAGCATTTATACGCCTAAGGTGAGAGCTCACCAGGACATTGGACTTTCGGAGAGTTGGCGATTAGTGAGGAGGAAGTCCAGACAAACGGTCATTAACCCTTTTTTTCTTCCGCCTGCAGAAACCTTACCCTGCAAGCCAGACGGTCAATAAGAGGAAGCCCAGTCCAGAGAGTCATCCGAGCTCTACGCTTCTCAATTGAAGAGACTATAACAGTTCAGCCGGGACCAGAGCCTCCGTGGGAATCAGGTGAGCGTTACAGAACGCAAAGCCCTCCAATAACCTCCTACCCAGGCGCTATGGAAACTTCCGACACTGATCAACTGGCCCAGTTACTAGGGGAATTAAGAGCTGAAGTGCATGCTGCCCGCCAGGAAACAAATGCCCTGAGGAGGGAATTGATTATGTCCAAAGAACGAACTGATGACCTCGCCAGACAGTTATTACAAACACAAGCGGGGCAAACCCCTCTACCTAATTCAGGAGGGACCTATACCCCGGCGGCTTCAGCCAATCCTGTTCAAATCAATCTGCCCGGAAATGTGCCTTTGGCTCCGCCCGAACGCTTCTCTGGTGACCCTAAGAGGTTTGCGGTGTTCATAAATCAGTGCCGATTGCACTTTCTTTGTAGACCAGCTGCTTTTCCGACTGATCAGACTAAAGTAGCCTTTGTGCTTTCGTATCTTAGCGGCAGCGCCGCTGATTGGTCGATCCTTCTGGTTACACAGGATGACCCGATTCTTCGCAATTTCCAGGCCTTGCAGGCCAATATGGAAAGACTTTTCGCAAAACATTCCCAGGGGCAGGCCCTGGACAACGAACTCCTTTCCCTATGGCAGGGCAATCAGGATCTTCTGGCTTATATTGCATCCTTTAACAGACTAATCGTAGAAACCAGATGGCCCGAGGACAAGAGGATCACGCTTTTCCACAGGGGTTTGCGTGGCAAACTCAAATACGTCCTAGCCCAGGTCGTGAATCCCCCTCTAGATTGTTCAGAGTACCTTGATTTAGTGGTCCAATTGGATCACAGACTACAAAACAGAAAGGCAGACCGCTCCAGGTTCGAAACTCGAGTATTCTCTAAGCCACTAACTCACACCAAAGGAGTTGAAGCCGTAGAACCTATGCAAATAGGGGTCGTAAAGGGTCCCCTACCCCAGAAAGAACGCGACAGGAGACGACAATTGCAGCTATGTCTCTATTGTGGGAATTCAGGACATTTCCTCCGAGATTGCCCGGTGAAACCTCCGAAGAAGACAGTGGGAGCTTCTGATAAGAATTCTGAAAAGCCCGAGCCGGGAAACGACCTCGCCCGACAAGTGTAGAGGTCCGCTTGCCGAGCGTAAAAACCAGTTCTTTGACCTCGCACTTCATAATGTCAATGGTCCTCATAAATCCAGAACGACCGGATCGTTTGCATGCCATTAAAGCATACATTGATAGCGGAGCGATTGGAAATTATGTAGACCGCGAGATGGCTTCCAGGATGAACCTACCCCTTTGTCCTAAGGTAATTAAAGGCGTCATTGCCACAGTGGATGGTACGGAAATAGCCTCCAGACCGGTAACCCATACCACCACAGAAGTGACGTTATTAGGCCAAGATGGACATCGGGAGGTAATCGTGTTCGATGTGATCAAGGCCCCTCAGTTCCAAATAATTCTGGGGATCCCTTGGTTGGAGAAACACAATCCTCAAATTGATTGGCGAGCAAAGACGATACAGTTCCCAGAGTGTGCACCTACTTGTTATCCTCGACCCAGTATTGGCCTAGCGGTAGCAACATCCGAAGGACCGCAATTGCCTCCAGAGTATCAAGAATTTCAAGATGTCTTTCAGAAGGAACAGGCTAATACCCTGCCTCCCCACAGATCTTACGACTGTCAAATAGACCTGATACCCGGAGCCACTCCCCCTTGTAGTAGAATTTACGCCCTTACCGAGCCTGAAAATCTTCATTTGTCACAGTATCTGGACCAGTACCTGGCTAATGGATTTATCCGCCCATCAAAGTCTCCTGCATCCTCGGCTCTGTTCTTCGTACCTAAAAAAGAAGGTGACCTTAGAACCTGTATTGATTATCGTGCCCTGAACCAGATAACGGTAAAGAACAGATACCCCCTACCTCTGATTCCGGAACTCCTTGACCAAGTTAAGAACGCCTGCATTTATACAAAGCTAGATCTCCGGGGAGCCTACCACTTGGTACGGATTAAAGAAGGCGACGAATGGAAGACGGCATTTCGCACCAAGTATGGACTATTTGAATACCAAGTGATGCCCTTCGGACTATGCAATGCACCAGCCGCTTTTCAGTATTTTATGAATGATGTCCTCAGAGAACTCATAGATGTTTGCGTAGTCGTCTACATAGATGACATCCTTGTGTACTCATCTTCAGAAGCAGATCATCGGAAACATGTTAGAGCCGTCCTTGAAAAACTCCGCCAACATAAGCTTTTTGCTAAGCTCGTAAATTGTGTTTTTCGCGTCACGGGGGTCGAATTTCTAGGCTTTATTCTGACACCCAAAGGAGTCCACATGGACTCGAGAAAGGTGGACGCTATCATTAAGTGGCCATCACCTACTTCCGTGAAAGGTGTCCAAAGCATGTTAGGTTTCGGCAACTTTTACCGCAGGTTTATTACAGAGTTTTCACGAGTGGTGCAGCACATCACCGCCCTCTTAAGAAAAAACAAACGTTTCGAGTGGTCAACAGAAGCAGAACAGGCCTTTCAAGAGCTAAAAGGCAAGTTCACCTCAGCACCCATACTGAAACACCCACGCCCAGACCTCCCGTACATCGTTGAGACCGACGCCTCCAGCTTAGCAATGGGGGCGGTTCTATCACAGAGAGATCCGGAAACTAACCAATTGCACCCCGTGGCATTCTGGTCTCGCAAGTTCTCGGCGCCTGAAATTAACTACACCATCACAGATAAAGAGCTTTTAGCAATTAAGTCCGCTTTCAAGGCCTGGCAGCACTATCTCCTTGGAGCCAAACACACTGTCACGGTAATCACCGATCATCGAAACCTACAATACCTGAAAACCGCCAAAGCTCAGTCCTCCAGACAGCTTCGCTGGGCACTTTTCTTTGCCGAATTTGACTTTGTAATTACTTATCGCCCCGGCAACAAAAATGGCAAAGCGGATGCCCTTTCCTGGATTGGAATGGGAGATAATATTGTCAATCCTGAACCTGTGCCAATAATTCCAGAACAGAGAATCCTGGGCCTGATTTCTTCACAATCCATCGAAGATATCGAAGCAAAAGTTAAACAACTTGTGACCCCTTCGGACTTACAAAACTGGCAACTGAAGGGAAAGGACTTCATCATAAAAAAAGACCTGCCTTATTTTCAGGGACGACTATTCCTACCACATGCCGATTTACAAAAACAGGTAATCTCTTGCTACCATGATTCCTTGATGGAGGGCCACCCAAGCATTGCCAAAACCTCGAAAAAAGTCAAGAGACACTTCTGGTGGCCGTCATGGAGAAAAGACATAAAGGAGTTTGTGATGTCCTGTGGTGTGTGTGCCCAAAACAAAGGTCAGAAGGAAAGACCAGCGGGTCTCCTGCATCCGCTAGACATCCCGCCACATCCCTGGCATACCCTCTCCATGGACTTCATCACCGATTTACCCTCCTGTTCCGGATACACACTATTCTAGTAATTGTAGATTTGTTTTCTAAAATGGCCCACTTCGTTCCACTAAAGGGCTTACCTTCAGCTTCAGTTCTAGCACGGGAATTCCTTGAAAATATTGTAAGATTGCACGGCTTCCCTTCGGTTTTGATCTCAGATAGGGGGAGCCAGTTTATCTCTCACTTTTGGCGAAGTTGCTGTCGTTTAGCTCAAATCGATGTGCGACTTTCAACCAGCCATCATCCCCAGACCGACGGACAAACTGAGAGGACAAACCAAACTCTGGAACAAGATTTACGTTGTATGCTACAGCAGTCGGAAAGTAATTGGAAAGATATCCTTTGGACAGCCGAATATGCTTACAACAACTCGATCCATTCAGGAACCGGAAAAAGTCCCTTTTACATTTTATATGGGATTCATCCTCGAACCTCCAATCTCGACCCTACCCAAGATCTTGGAACGCCTGCCGTGGATCAACTTCACAATGCTATCACTCAAGCTTTCAAAGAAGCGACAATCCACCTACAACAGGCTAAAGAACGGTACAGAAGGGAAGCAGACCAACACCGAAGAGACGCCCCTCAATACCAGGTTGGAGATCAAGTTTGGTTATCCACCAAACATTTATCACTTAAAGGACCTCACACCTTCAACCCAAAATATCTGGGACCATATCCAATTACAGTCATAATAAACCCAGTGGCTGTCAAATTGGGTTTGCCATCCCACATGAAAATACATCCGGTGTTTCACGTATCTCTACTAAAACCTATGCAACCTGGAACCAGACTGAATAAACCTCCAGAGCCTATTCAAGTAAATGTAGAACCTGAATTTGAGGTTAAAAACATCCTGGACTCCAAGATCATCAAGTCAAAATTATACTATCTGATCGACTGGAAGGGTTACGGCCCTCAAGAACGATCATGGGAACCCTCTGACCACGTCCATGCTCCTCGTCTAGTCAGAAAATTCCACCGAACTTTTCCCAATAGGCCAAAACCTCTGGGGAAGACAAGTTTGGGAGGGGCCTTGAGGGGGGGTGCTGTCATGAGCACTGCTCCCGAGAAGCCAAGTCAAGCCCAGCATCCCCGGAAGTAGGCTCACGACCCTCGTCCCCGGCTCCAGCAAACCCCTATTGGGGCCCTTTGGACCATGTCCTGGCACCTCTGGCGCCAGGCTCATAAGGAACCTCAGTCCCGGCGCCAGGGGCGCCGGGCTCATAATTCTTGCAAAGGTGCTTGGGTGGACCTACCTGTAGCAGACCATGCTGCATACTCACCTTTGCAAATGCTGGCAGGATGAAGTCCCCAGCCTTCTGCTGGGAGGAACTATTCCCTGAACTGGGACTACTTTCTTACCTGGGTGGGGCTGGTGCCACTCCTTAGCTCTGGAACACAGGAACTCTTTTACCTGGGCGAGGCTGAGGAAGAAGACACCCAATCACTCCAACACTATTTAAACCACACCCGATTGGGAAAACGTGCTTCGCGTTATTCTGCATCTGCAGCAGGACGCTCACCGAGTCAGCTCCAGCATTCCAGTGACATCTCCAGCTTCAGCTCAGCAACCTGTGGAAGAAAGACACGAGAACTATACTTACCATCCAGGAATCCAGACACCGGCAGAACCTGCAAGCAAAAGAAACATAAGGTTAGCAAGTTGCAACACGTTCGCAGCCGCGCTCGCTTACCTGATCCATCTGTGCTTTCACGGATTCTTCGCGGCCTTCTCTTCAGCAGCCTTACGTCACCTGTAAAGACAAAGAACATTGTTAAGTAGGAATCGGGTGAAGGCGGCCGCATTTACTTTTCTTACCTGCTTTTGTGCGCGTATTACAATCTCTTCAACCGCAGCAGCCCGGCACCTGAAAACAAGAAAAGACATTATTTAAGTGCCATTAAAGACTGCAAGAAAGCCTAACGCTTACGTGTTTCCCCACATGCATCCGCGACTGGGAAAACGCCTGCAAGGTCCCGACACCTGCAAATAAGAAAAGAACATTGTTAGATGTGCTATAATAAGGTCACAGATCATTATACTCACGTACTTCGCACGTGCAACGGCAACGGACGAACAACGCCCGCAACATCTCAATACCTGAAAACAGAAAACAAGGGACATTATTGAGGTGTCATTGAAATTCCCATACCTACGTACAACCGCACGTGTCGCGCTCTCAGTGACCACGCCCTCAGCATCCAGGCACCTCAAAAAGACAATGCAAAGACTTCATTAAAGGTGCCTGTCTCTTCAAGACTATAAACTCTTTATACCTACTGGCATCCGCTCGTGCAGTAACGGCGGCATCACCTTTTGGCATCTCAGCACCTGTGCCACTTCTAAGGCCACAAAAGACTTTGAGGACCTACAGTGACGTAACTGGAACCCACGCACCCCAGCATAAGTCGCAGGATGGAGAGCCCAGCATTTATACGCCTAAGGTGAGAGCTCACCAGGACATTGGACTTTCGGAGAGTTGGCGATTAGTGAGGAGGAAGTCCAGCCAAACGGTCATGAACCCTTTTTTTCTTCCGCCTGCAGAAACCTTACCCTGCAAGCCAGACGGTCAATAAGAGGAAGCCCAGTCCAGAGAGTCATCCGAGCTCTACGCTTCTCAATTGAAGAGACTATAACAGTTCAGCCGGGACCAGCGCCTCCGTGGGAATCAGGTGAGCGTTACATATACAAACTCCAGAGTAATTTTTTCCCGTATTGCACAGAGACAAATGTAGCTGCGTTCTTTTTCATTTGGTCCACAAATGGAGAAAGCAAGGCACAATTAAGGCTGTCTGTGCCTTTTTGAGAGATGTTGGTATGTCCTCTTTTCAGAATTAAAACATGTTTCGTAGTACACACATTTTTCGCAGATATGGAGTACATCTTACTTATGCCGGCAATCAGAAATATACAAAATACATTGCAACCTTTTTTGGAATTAAAGCAATTCATTTTTCAGTAGGTGTTGACCATTTGAAGTTTTTGAAACACTAAAAACACCACATAAAGGCTCTTTTCAGAGCCACCACTTCCTCCCAGAGAAAAGTGCAATGGTTCTAATAGGGCAGTACCCCCAAAAAAATGTAATGTCCGCGGACTTCTAAAAAATGCAGAGGGCCCTGAACTATTTATTTGTCACTTCCATTTTTGAACTGTGAAAGGCGGCTCTGAAAAGAGCCTTTTTTGGGGGGGGTTTGTTGTTTTTTATATTTTTGGGTTTTTTAAACACGACACACAAGGAAAGGAGGGGAAAGGAGGGTAAGGAAGGGACACCAAACACGGGGATAAGAAAGGGCAGGTGGAGAGAGGAAGATGTAGGGTGGGCCTTATTCAGGCAGGTAGCAATCCATTTTGCAGTAGGTGTTGACCATTTGAAGTTTTTGAAACACTAAAAACACCACATAAAGGCTCTTTTCCGAGCCACCACTTCCTCCCAGAGAAAAGTGCAATGGTTCTAATAGGGCAGTACCCCCAATAAAATGTAATGTCTGCAGACTTCTAAAAAATGCACAGGGCCCTGCACTATTTATTTGTCACTTCTATTTTTGAACTGTGAAAGGCGGCTCTGAAAAGAGCCTTTTTTGGGGGTTTTGTTGTTTTTTATATTTTTTTAGGAAAGGAGGGGAAAGGGACAACAAACACAGGGATGATAAAGGGCAGGTGGAGAGAGGAAGATGTAGGGTGGGCCTTTTCAGGCAGGTAGCAGTCCTTCTCATGCTCCTTGACCGCAGTCTCGAAAGCACTGCATCGCAGTACATGCACAATATTGTGACCCTCGAAAGGTAAGGGACAACAGCATCATGAATGGCCTGCAAGGCAGCTGGAGGGATGCGCTGTCCCAGAGGAGTGTCTCTTGTGGTGGCATGAGCAGAAACGGAGGATGCTGCAGGGGAACTCCATCTACTACGTTTATCGCAAAGGTACAACCTTACAAATAGCCCCACCGGGGAACGACCTTAGGTGTTGCTTCATTGATGTCGTACCATAGCTATACGAACCAGGCTTGCCACGACTCAGCACCATGCGGCACTGAGTGCAGATCACCTTGTTCGCAAAAGCTTTTGGCAGACCATCGAGAGTGGTAAATAACCGTCACAACCAAGAGTCATGATGAGTGCTAGTAGTAGGGACTTCCACTACCTCATCCTCTTCATCTGTCTCCTCTGCATCCTCATGCCTGTTCCCCTCTGCAGGCTCTTGGGGAGGTAGTGGTGGTGGAGGGGTTGGAGGTGGTGCTGAGACAGCAGTAGCACCAGCAGCAGCCATGGATGCCATCAAGCTAGCTGAAGCAAAAGCAGCAAGAGCAGCAACAGCAGCAAAACCAGGTCAATCTGCAGTAGTAGAAAGAAAGAATGAGGATGAGCTCTGGGGTGTGGCCTTTTATAGGGGTGCAGGTACACTGTAACTCATAACAATCTCTCCGCACTCCGCGGTGCTTCTGTGTGTCTCATTCAGTGGAATCGCTTCATAATGCCATAGGAGCCAGCTACATTCTTTCTAGCGTTTACTCTTTCTCTCGCAAACCCGAGCGCTATCTATAATGCCTCAATGCATATTCTAAGTGCACACTCAATGCGTGTCTCTCTACATGCATACATAATACATAACAACATAGCTCTCTACATGTGTCTCTAAATGGCACTTCAAATATAACAGGCCTCATTCTATATTCAAATTGCAAATGCATACAAAGTGGCAGAATAATGTGGATAGTCTAATGATGTCACTACTAATCAGAATTAATCAGGATGCAATGATGGATAACTGGATCTCTAAATGGGTAATGATTCTCTAACAATGGGTAATGATTCCATAATGATAACAAACCAGGCTTCTCCATACTATTAGGTTTCAAATGCGCTGCGCGAACATCTGCGCTGTCTGCCGACATGTCAAACACCAAGAAAGGGCTCAAACAGTTCCAAAAGTATGCAGATCGCCAGGGACATTGTCTGGGACATGTGCATGGGTGAACTTTTACTGGAAAGTACCTTGGATTGCTCAAAAAAGCACTTTTTAAATGTTTGCGGGCCGAGACAGTGTCCGGAAATAAGGACACGCGCTCAGCGTGGGTGCGATCACATGATGACGTTGCGGACACGTTCGCGAATGGGACGGCTGTCCATAGGACACCAAATGCGTGGGGTCGGTTGTGCGCATGCGTGCGGGTGTTCTACGGACAGTGTTCGGGTCCCCGAACTAATTAAAAGTGCGACACACGTGTGGTGGACAGTTACGGACAGGCACGATGTTTGTAGGACCCAAGGGTGTTGTGCGCATGTGCGTGGTGTTCTAGGAACAGTGATGAAGTCCCCAAATAAAATAAATGTGCGTCAACACTTTTCGGACAGGCGGACGGGATATGTGTTCTATGGACACATTCATTCTGGTTGCGGACATTGCGAACAGTGGGGGTGGTGTTCTTAGGACACCTTAATTTGAATAGTTACGGACATGCAGACAGATTTAGTGTCCTGCGGAAATCTTCATTTTAACTACAGACAGTGCGAACAGGTATGGTGCTCTTAGGACACCCCCATTTTGGTTAGTTACCGACAGGCGGACATCATGTGTGTTCTAAGGACACCGCCATTTTGATTGCGGATAGTACGAACAGGTATGGTGTCTTTAGGACACTCCCATTTTGGTTAATTGCGGACAGGCTGACATCTTGTGTGTTCTAAGGACACCGCCATTTTAATTACGAACAGTACGAACAGTTATAGTGTCCTTAGGACACCCCCATTTTGGTTAGTTGTGGACACCCCAGACACCCGCCATGTCCGCAGACACTCTAACTGCCTTTTTAAAAAAAATAAGGCACAGGCATATACTGAGAACACACTTAACGTTTTTCTTGCTGGGGAGGGTTTGGGGATAGTTGGCTGGGACGTGGAGAGGGGGAACAGATACATGTGGGACAGTGATATGTAATGTTTTCTTTAATGTGGTCCTCCACAAACTGTTTTATAAGAATTACATTTTTCATTAACATATCCATTTTTAGTTCCATTTGTTGCAAAGTATTTTCTAATGTCTCTCTTGGTATATTATTTGTAGTTTCTGTATGGTCTGTTAAAAAAAATGTGTTAAGTACTAGGTGTGTACCGAATAGTAAATGTACTAATCGGCCAAAGCCGAAAAGTTACTGAATAGTAGATTACTACAGGAAATGTGTCAAGATTTGCATAACAAGCCAAAACTGTTGACTTTGCCAATGCTTGTTTTAACAGGACTTCAGTGAAGGACAAGCTTATAAATGGATTGTAGCTGTAACTAAGCTTTAGAAGGGGAGGGGCCTGAAGGAGACATTATGGGCACTGATGGTGGTGGAAAGAGGAGGAGGGAGACAACGCTGCTTTCAGTGTTCATATGTTAACACATGAGTCTTTTGCAGGCAGTGAATTAACCTGCCTTCGCGTAACGCCGAAGTTGCTCTGGCTGATGTGGCTCACATAAGATGCACAACAGCAAAATTGGGAACTATTCCAGAATTATTGGCTGCTGCCATCTGTAATATAGACTTTTGGTGGCGCTGCCTGCTGCCATCGTTAATGCATACTGGCCATAAGCAGTGTCTGGTGAGATCAGCTCTGCCTGCTTCCATCAGTGCTGCCTGCTGCCTGTGTCCTGCTGCCGGCAGTGTCGGTTCAGAGGCCTGTCGTGTGCACTTGGAGGAATATACAGAGACTTACAAGGGGCACGGAGGCAGCACATGAGCGAAGTAAAAGAATGAGTGAGTGTGGAGGATGGATGTGCCTGAGTAAGGCTGGACATTAATTTGAGACTGTGGGGTATTGGCTTTGAAAGTAACCCACATTGCGGATTTAAAAGTGTCAATAAATTTACTTTCTTGGCTGTTTTGTCAGTTCCTGTTGATTGGAAACCCTGTAACGCTAGGCACAAAGGAGCGACCTTGCACATCACCTGGTCCTTCTGGGGTGCAGCCTTCTCCCGCCTTTCCGGCTCCACTTCCCGCTGACTCTGGTGGGTAGCGTTCACGTGTTTGAATAGATCTTTAACACCTCTCCACTCTGCGAGCTGGTGTTAATAGCTGCATTTCATGACAATGGGGTAACTGAAGGGGCAGGCTCTCTCATAAACCGCAGATGTATGCGGATTGATCGCTGCCGGCAGACTGGTGTGGGGGTGAACATTCCATAGTGTTAGTGTGGACTAAAGCAGGCACGCATCTCAAAAGCAAATCACGATCAGGTGCCGGGGGAGAAGCAACACTGCATTCACCATCACAATCACAAATCGAGATGTGGGTGTGCCCATCACCCATCATTTGCACAACACACTGCCCGTCTTTGATGCCTGAACGCCACTCGTTAACTCGTCCCAATGGCCACAATACAACTTGACAAATCTGTTTCTGCGTTTGGAACATTAAACAAAGAGTGCACGATGCAGCACAGAGAAATACATCCTCTGCACTGGATGTGGAAGCAGAACCAGCTCTTTGGTGTACGTGGAAACCCCCGGGCACCCGTCGCTTACAAGTTACAACACTCAACTGGAGCTCTGATATATGCCAGAAGTCAGCCTCATGAACGTCTCATGTTACAACACTTCCTCACAGGAAAACGTGTTCCGTGTGGACCGGCACTGCAATGACACGTGATCCTTAAAAGACACTGGGGAAGACGTGCATGAACCAGGCGCTTTGACAATGTTCAGTAAGAGCCAACAATTGTATTTGAGGGTCTACTGTTATACTGCTAAAGAGGAACAAATGAGGATAGGTTGCTAGGATGATCACTCAAGAAAACTCAAATGCCTGCATCATAGGTAACACATTATAAACCTATGATGCATGTATCATTTGGGAAATGATCCTTCTGTGCATGCTACAGGCTCCGTTAGCTCCCTGTCACCCCATTGGCCAGTGAGCTCTGTTTCGTATGGCATCATTCTCGGAGACTCAGTACTGTTAAAGGCATGCATTTTGTTATTGCCTAGTAAAATGTGCGTGGGGGCGGAATGCACGGAGCGTAGGGGGAAAGTGGAGCCCATCCAGTCTCCCACACGTGCATAATATTCATTTATATGAAAAGGTGCTGGAGAACAGCAGAGGGAACACAGCTGTGTTGCTGTAAGCCAACGTTTCTGCGCACCGCTAACAAGTTTTCCTCCTGCCTGCCATTTGAATTGGCAGCCATCAGAAAGATAATTTACTGCAAACTGTAAGCCTCACACGCTCAAATTCTATTGGGCAAACAGAGAGAAGCGCCCTGTGTTGCGCATCTGGCATGCGGATAAATGCAAATCCTGCGTGGTGTTGATGTGATGGAAACACTATAATTGCACAATTATGTGGGTGGTTCAGTTTGGAAGACAATAAAATGACTTCGAGTAGGTGTTGAAAATGGGATATAGCCTGCGTGATATGATCTGAATGTCTCCACGCAGATTCAGTGCAATAAATACTAGGGGTGTAACTTCGGCTTTGAATAATAATTAAATAATTATTCGGCCGAATGCCGAATAGCTAATTTCAGCCGGAATTCGGCCGAATAATTACTCAAAGCCGAATTTCGGTACACCCCTATTAAGTACACATAAAGTAATGGTTATTAATTGGCTTATATAGAGAAATGTTGTGTCTACCATTAGTATCACTGTCTTCACTCATTTCATCTCGTGGGAAATTTTCTTCCAGCCATTACAAAGTACTGGACATTTCTGTGTAAAAAAAAAAAATATATTAGTTTTAGTGTACCTAATACAGAAAGTTTATAAATATATGAACTAAATGTAGTGTACTTACTAGTTTCTTACAAACTGTTGGTGTTACTGGTGTGTAGGTGTGCTCTTGCTTTTTACTGTGCAGTTTCTGTGAGGTAATTCTGTTGGTGGCATATTTATTTCGTTTTGGCATATTCCATTATATTGCAAACGCTATTTCAGTGGATGGTTGGTGTCTTATATATACAGTTTCCACTTATTTATTATTAAATGTAATGTATTTATGTAGTGCTTTTTGAACATGTTCAGTGTTTTTATTGTCTGATACAATAATGTAAGATACCCCATGAGTTTTTGGATAGTGTTGATGGTGACCGCTTCCCTCCGTGGACATGCGTATGGTCCGCAGACATCAAAATCACTAGCGGGGGCGGGGGGTCCTGTATTTTCTATGTTGTATGTATTTAAGCTAAGGGAATCCTAGTGAACATTTATCAAATGTATATTATCTAAATCTATATTCAGTGAGAAAACTTTGTTAAAGGGGTATTATGGTTAGGTTGAGCTACCATAAACCTATGAAATTCAGTAAAAAAAACGTTAAAAGGGATGTTATGGTTCCAAGTAAAACCGAAAAACCCTTGAAATTCGCCAGTTTAAGCAACCGTACCTCGCGCCACCACTGTGCACTGCTAAGACTAACACCCAGGATATCAAAGATGACATCACAAATGTCATTGATGACATCACTGATGACATCACAAGTCTGGCTCCCTCTTTTTTCCTTTACTGACATATCTAGGCCAGTAACAGTCAGGAACTAAAAATTCAAAAACTACTATATTTGTAGACGTATACTTCAAATACGTTCTTACAATAATTCACTTGGGGTTCACTCACAGCACATGAAACATATACATAGGGGAAAACACAGATTTGGAAAACAGCAATGCTTTCTATGTATGAAGATGATCAGTAAGGTTATCAACACTTTCTTATAGTTCTGCTTTTTTTAAAATTACTTTACTTTCCCTGGATATGCTCATATTTGTATACATTGTATGCACACTACTTTCCTTAGGGTCCAGTCACATTATATGATATTTATACATAGCAAAGTAGTAGCTTAGAAGCAGAGCAATCATTTCTGTGCATAAAGTTAATCAGTTAGGGTCTGAAGATTTTGCTGGTAATACTGTTGTTTACTTCATTTTCCCTGTATATGCTCATATTTGTATGTGTTGTTGTCTATTTGTGTTTTGTTTCCAATAATGTAATTATGTAGTAAGTGGTTTTTATTAGCTAGTTATTAAATGTTTCACAGTAGGCAAAACTGTAATAAGAAAGCATTTATCATTTTACTATTCAACATGGTAAGATTAATATTGCACCGCCATCATGTATGTTGCACACAATGCCTATGTTTCTACATGAGTAGCTTAGTATACTGGAAAGAACCTGATAATAGAATGGTATTCGTATCAATGCATTACTTAATGCATTACGTACCTCATGATATTTATTCCAATAATCCTTCACACTTTTTTATCAACGTTACTATAATAATCTCTTGTACAGACTTTTCATGAAAAGTAAATGCACGTGATGTCATCAGTGATGTCATCAATGGCATTTGTGATGTCATCTTTGATGTCCTGGTGTTAGTCTTAACAGTGCACGGTGGTGGCGCGAGTTATGGTTGCTTAGCTTACCATAACTGGTGAATTTCAAGGGTTTTTCGATTTTACTTGGAACCATAACGTCCCTTTAACAACGTTTTTTTCATTGATACATATACATATATATATATATATATATATATATGCAGATAAAGTGTCCTGCCTAGGGAGTTCCCATTGGCAATGGGAGTCATTATCCCCTAAATTGGAGTCACTCCAGGTGAGGTCCCACTTGCCCATACGGCTAGGGAGGGTCTTGCAGAGCAGGCTCACCTCCGCAGCCTCAAAGGGGGTGGCTCCTAAATGGGGAGAAGCGATGTATACTCCCAGATTCGTCACACCAGGAAAATTATAAATGGTCCAAGTATAAGAAGAACAACCTAACCGTGCAGTGCGTTAGTGATGCAAAGAAAATATTCTCTCATATGAGTGCCAAGCGTAAATTTGTCTCGATGTGCAAGCAATGCAAATGATTGAAGATGATGTCTAACATCTAGCCAGACCAGTGAATAGTTATATTACTCTAGTAGCATTTGATTCTCAAGGCAGCAATACATTGTGTGAAGGCATCATTAAGGAGACCCAGACAACTGGTTCAAGAAAGGCTTTATTAATTTAAAAGGCAGGATGGAAAAAGGCCTAACTTACGCTATGCTAAGGTGGGATTTCCGGACCAAAAGAAAATGAAGGATAGTCTGTGTCAGGAAGTCTGAATCAAAAGTCTGTCCGAGTCAAAAACCTATACTTGCCGTCACAAATAACTGTATACAATGGGTAGGGATGTAAGCATCAAAATTAATAGTAAGCTCAGAGCTTCTTCCAGCTTTTGGCTTGTAATCAGCTTCCCCTTCCCCAAGTTCAAAACAGTTCACAAAGTCTCGGGGGTTCCCTTGCCCACAAGTTTGAATCTTCCATCTTTTCAAATCAACACCAATTCAAATCTTCCAGCTTTTCAAAACAGTTCATTGGGACACTTCACATACCTTTTGTCATCAATACTTTTCACTGGTTCACATAGATAAGTCTTTTTCTTGAGTTCAATATCACATAAGCGGCTGTTGCGAAACAAGCTCCATTTATGTTTATTTTCATTGGCTCTTTTCATAAAGGGGGCAATCGGCCTATGCGATGTTGTCGGACCAGACAGTCCACCCATTACAGGTCATGTAACCGATGCCCCTATGCATTTTGTTACACTTTTCTGTATTCTTCTGCCTCTTGCCAATACAGGTTTCCTCTTAACCTGCAGTTCCTTGAACTCCTGAAGCTTTTGCCAATACTTAGTTCCTCATCTCATATCCTTCTTGGTATTCTCTTGGCTTTGCCAACACTTGTGTCTCACATAATTCATTCCGTGGTATCTGCTATTTGTACCACCTTGCTTTCACTTGATTCATAAATGCTCATACCTTGCTTTTGTTCTGTACTGCTGTAAAAAGTGCTTACCATGTCTTTCAGTTCGGTCGGTATTCAAATTTGCTTGTTTCAGCATTCATAAGTGCTCCTAATAATGTTCAGCATGTTTGGTATTCAAAGCCACTTGTTTTTGGATTCAAAACTGCTTACAACAACTTTCTCACCAGTTGTATAGGACAGCTCCATCGGGTCTCAGTCCGATATCCGCTCTACTTTCCGGCTTCTATTAGCTCTACCCTCTCTTGCGGCAGTCATGGCGAGCACCACTTGCTCTCCTGGAGTCTACCGGCGAGTAGCTCGCTCCACTCTTCCCTAGCTGCAGCTACCGAGAGCACAGCTTTGTCTCCTTGAGTCCTGAGCTAACCAACAGGCTCCATTGCCCCACAGCTCCTGCTGCAGGCACCTGACAGGAAGGACAGCAGGGTTGCCAGACCCTCTCACAGCCAGCCTCTGTGTCTCTCTCCCTCTCCTGCTCTGCATGCATGGCTCCTTTCAGCCCGTTCCTCTCCAGCCCGCTCCGGTTCTCCAACCTGCTTCTTTCTCTCCAGGCTGTCTCGCTCTTTGTGCTGGGCGGCCAGCATTTTTACACACCTTGAGATTGTTAAATGACCGTAGGTGCGAGTCGTTGAGTTCAAATGCCTGACCAGTGTGAAACCCATTAGCAGGAAACGCCTGACTGTTGCAACTAAAATTCTCCATAGCCTTCCTCCTCGTCTCAGTACCAGAGTGCTGTTCGGGGAGGTTTGAATTAAAAAAAAAGTGTGTATAACTGTGTTGTCTCCTCTTCGTCTTGGTACTTGACTGATGTGTATCTATATTCACAATATAAGACTGATTTATATTGGTCCCAACGAAATGAGGATGTCTCATCCTCGTCCCAGTATTAAGGTGATGATTCTGGGGAATATCTTGGGGGAAGAAAGGGAAAAAAGGCTGACACTAGCCTAAAAAGGCTTGAGGGATAGAGGGTCCATTTTGAAAAGGGAAAGGGTGATACCATGTCTCACCTAAAGATGTCCTCTCCCACTCCCCAAGTTCCCTCCACCCAGGTGATCCTTCCTTCCATATCCAAGCCCGTGGCTTGCCCTTGTGGGGGTATTTTATCTACTTATAATTATTTCCACATTAGTTAATGGAATAGTTTATGTTCAATGTTGTTTGTATTGTATGCGCTCTCACACCTATGGGTTTATCGGTGCGCGATATGAATGCAATAAATAAATAAATCTACATAGGCCGCATTACCTCTTTCCACAACATCAGGAATGGCTTCATGTAGGAATATTTAAACTCATTTTCGCGGTTAATATTACTAAAAGGATTACGGGTCCGGGCGTATTGTTGCCCTCCCAAATGTAAAGGCAAGTTTGTATCAGTGTTCCGAGACAGTCCAATATCCATTAGTCAAATCAAGGATAGAAGCCCCTGATTGATATAAGGGAGAGGCCAAGAGGATATGTGTACCCTATTTTTCAGTTTCCATATGTTGGCACAGAGTCTCCACTGTCCATTGGGTTTCAATATTCCTAGAAATTGATTTTTAAAGGTACTACAGATTTGTCGGATACTCCCATGGGATGCCAAATTGTTGATAATCTCTGTGTGTAATTCCATGAATGCTAGAGGTAACCAGTATTGTCTTACACATACTTCCACCATATTAACGTCCATTGGTATGGTTGTGTAATGAAGGGAAGCATGTACACAGTCAAAAGAATCATCAGAGAAGAATTTCTGGAAATCAAGGAATATTTGCCTGAGTTTCTGTTTTTGCTCTTCTGTCTCACAGGCATCAGCCATGCTGATCTGCTCATTAGCCATCTCACGGAAGCCTGAAAATATTGCTAGGGTGTCCATTTCTGAAGTATCTTCTAATGGGTTGATAGGTCCTTATTTATGGCATCTATGAGTGATTCCCTAGTGACTCTGAATATTATTTCATCTTCCACCATATCATAGGTAACATCCTCACATGTGACGTGAGGATAGCTCAGGGGTAACGTGTTCACCTTGGAAGCAAGACGACACGGAGCACCACAGGTTCGGTCCCCGGGTCCGCGCTTAGAAACCTCTGAGTATTAAGCGGTTAAAAATAACCAATCATATCATATCATTTCATATCATATCCTCCATCACATAAGGCCACTGGGAGTACACCATAAAATCCCCCTGTCCCCTTGTTGAATATAGAGGGTTTCTGGTCTACTACCGTTAGTATTGTTAGAATAACCTTCAGGTATAGGACCATTGATAGGGTTGGCTAAATCCATGGAAAGGTGGACAAAATCTACATCCAATCCAATAGAGGTATTTTGGGATAAAATCATGCTTTGGGAATCACTATTGTCAAACACTATCCGGATGCTGTAATCATTGAGATTACCTATTGGAGTTGGTTGAAGAGACAGGCCTTGTCACTGAAGAAGATTATTTAAATTAATATAGGCTTCTTCATTAAGCAAAGTCTGTCCTTTTCTGATCTTTATTGGCAAAGTGCATTGTCAAGTATTTGCTGGAATATTTACTTCTTTGATTTGGCCTTCAGTAGCATAAGTCAGAAATTCAGCTGAACTAAATGCCTTTTCAATATCATTGAATTACATTGACCTTCCCCTCTCTGTCCCCCTCTCCACTCCTCTCTCCTGGAGTGATCACTTTCTCAGATCCTTCCACCTCACCCTCCCTACCCCTCAGGCCGAGCCACCTTCATCACTGCCACCCAGCATCGCGGTCATCCGACCCATGAAGCGCGTGTCAGTCGAGGCTTTCGCCGCCACCTTCTCACCCCCTCCTCCCCCTTTGGCTGACTCCCACCCTGACACAGCCCTCTCCATGCTCCACTCTGCTATATTTGATACTCTTGATATGCTTGCCCCTGTCATGAGAATCCGCCTGAAGCCCAAAGCCAAGTGTAACTCCTGGTATGACTCCGATCTCGTCACCCTAAAACGCAAGTGCAGGGTGGCCGACAGGAAATGGCGTGCTTCATGTTCATCATCTGACAAACTGGCCTGCCGCCTGTTGCAATGGCAATACCGGTTCTCCGCTCTCACCAAGAAGAGAGCCCATATCCAAACCCAGATCTCTGCGGCATCTAACAACTCGGCTGAACTCTTTAAAATCTGCAAGGAACTGGCCAATCCTGCTGCAATCTCTACCTCTCCTGTCCCTTCCAAGGCCCTCTGCACGGCACTGGCTTCTCACTTCATTTCCAAAACTCAGGACATCCTGTCCTCACTCTCCTCCTGCCGACTCCCTCCCTCTATCCCCTGCTCTTCCTCTGGCCGTTCTGCTGCCACCCCTCCTCCCTCCCTCTCTTCCTTTCCCCTTTTCTCTGCAGACAAGTTTTCTCGCCAAGTCTGATCTATGAAAGTCTCGTCAAAACGGGTTCACCCCTGTTCCTTCAAAACTATCAAGGACCACATCGACTCCCTGGCTCCTGCCCTGGCTGACTTCTGCAATCACTCCTTCGCCACTGGAGTCTTCTCATCCCCCTGAAGCACTCCCTTGTGCACCCTCTTCTTAAGTAACCCTCTGCCGACCCCTCCTGCCCGGCTAACTATCGCCTTATCTCCATCACTCCCTTCCTGGGCAAGCTCCTGGAGAAACTGGCCATCTCCCATCTTAATCTCCACACCAAATCTGTTGGTTGTCTTCATGACCATCAGTCTGGCTTCAGGGCTGCCAGGAGCACGGAAACTGCTCTCCTGAACATCCGTGAAGACCTTCTCTCCAACCTTGACTCCAACACCCCGCGTGTCCTTATCTTGCTTGATCTCTCTTCTGCCTTTGACACTGTCAACCACGCCATCCTGCTCAACCGTCTCCGTGATAACCTGGGTATCACTGGACAGGCTCTGTCGTGGCTGACTTATTTCCTCTCCGACTGACCCTCCCAGGTCCAACTTGGGTCCTTCCTCTCCGATATCTTTCTCTCTACCTGTGGCATCCCCCAGGGTTCTAACCTATCTCCTTGGCTGTTCAACCAATACCTGGCACTCCTGGGCCACCGCATCGCTGCTCGCTGTCCCAATTTTCAGTGCTATGCAGATGATACCCAATTCATTTTCAGGCTACCCTCGGCCTCCTCCTCTCCTTCCCTCATCTCTGACTGTCTGTCTGCTATCCAGGAGTGGTGTGCCGCCAATGACCTCTGCCTTAATGCCAGTAAGACCGAGATTCTACTCATCGGCACACCCTCTCCCTCCTTCCCTTCAGCTCTCTGGCCGGCCTCTCTTGGCCCTCTTCCTGCTCCCACCTGCAGGGCTAAAAACCTTGGGGTCATTTTCGACTTCATACTCTCCTTCTCTCCTCACATCTCCGACGTCTCTAAGAAGTCACACTACCAGCTGCACCTCCTCAGAGGTATTCTTCCTCTCCTCTCCTTCCCCCAGAAGCTCACCGTCTCCAGAGCCCTGGTTCTCTCTAAGTTGGACTATTGCAACAGCCTCTATCTAAATCTGCCTGCCTCTACTCTCCTCCCTCTGCAACTTATCCAAAACAGGAGTGCAAGACTTGTCCTTAGCCTCAAGCCCAGGGATAGTATCTCTCCAGGACTGAAATCTCTGCACTGGCTCCCAGTGGCTGCAAGGATTCAGTTCAAAACCCTCTGAATTATCCACATCCCTTCTGGGGTCTGGGGCCGCATTACCTTCAACTCTCTCTTCCTAAATACCTTCCTTCTCGGGCTCTTCGCTCATCTGCCTCCAACTCCCTCAGGGTTAGCCGCTTCTCCAAGCAACGAGTTCGTGGTCGATCTCTCTCTTCGGCAGGGGCCTCCCTCTGGAACAGCCTTCATGCCTCCCTGAAACTTAAGGAGAACCATCTCCGGTTCCGGAAACACCTCAAAACCTTCCTCTTTGCTTCTGCTTTCTCTGCCACTCTCCCCTGCTGAAATTCCCTGCCAAATCTACACTGGTTACCTGCCCACCCTTTCTGATCTTGGAGCCAGGTCCCGCCTTTTGCACACCTGCCCTGCCTCCCTGGCAACCCCCTGCACTTAGGGACTGGTTCTGTATCCCTACAGTCCCGCTACCAGCACTTATGTCTGCTCTTACCTTGCACTTGCCACCATTAGGCCGTCTTTATTTAGCGTATTTATTCTTCCATCCCATGTACTGCACTTTCCCTTCCCCCTGGCACTCTTCCCTTTTTCCCTTCCCTCGCACTTGCACGATCTGAATGACACCTGGACTAGTAGGATCGCTGTCTTCCACTATTTTCTCCTCCCTTGCCTCGTCGCGCCTTGAAACACTTGTGTATAGGCGCGTTATAAATGCCATATCATATCATAGATCCCCTCAATTCTGGAAGAGACTTTGTTATCATTAATAAAATCTAAATTAATTTTGAATCAAGCAGAATTAACCATCTCTTACACCCCAACAATGATTTTTATTTTTGCTTCCAATTTTGATTTCCATTTCCAGCCAACACCTGCAATTAATCTGGTAAATGTCATCAATGGCACCAATTCCAGCTTCCAATTTATCTGTTGGTTTAAATGTGGGAATTTTCTGACCCATCTGTAATTGCCTCAGCAATCCTTTATTGATGAAGCTTCTTTCTTGAGATAAAAAGACATTGTAGGGAACTGGTTCCTGACCATCATTTAGTTAAATGGTGAAGAATAGGAGTTCGCCTTTATTTAACATAGAAGCTAAACGAAGGATTTTATTTCCTGAGTTATCCAGCGGTTGACCTTAGTCCTCACTTGAGGTCCGCCGTGCATGACATTTCAGTGCAAACCACTCATTATTATTTAGAGGAACATATATTCTCAAGGGTTATGTAAGCATGTCCTTCACTATCATATTGTACCTTCAGAGATATGATACTGATGTTTGAGACGTGGAAAGCTAGCTTCAGGAATTGGAGAACGTCTCCCTTCTTCCTAGAAACTTATCTAAACTCAACTGTATTTTTTCTTTCTTTTCTCAATCCAGTATTGTCATCCATTTTAATTATTGTTGATTACTCTGTACCAATTATTTCCTAGATTCATTCAGATTAGCCTGGCGAGTGTTCTAGTAATGGAAGCCAATTTTTCTTCATGTTTTGCAACTCATTTTGCAAGTAAACTTATACATTGTGATACATGTGCAGTTTTTCCACTGACCCTTGGTTTATGGACTGCCAGCTAGCTAATACTTTCTTCAGGTGCTCAATCTGTGACATACAAAACAAAGGGGGTCTTGGAATCTCTCTACCAGCACAAACACAATTTTCCCGCATATCAGCCTTTGTCCTGCCCAGGAGCAGTCCAGCACTGAAACGCTAGGCAATTCTCCTCTGAAAAAGAGTACCAACAGCAACCCCATACAAGTGTTTCAGCCTTGTTGGGCATCATCAGTGAGGTGGAGCTGTGCCTCTCTACGAACAGTGAGCAAGGGGTCCACGTCTGGATCGCCCTGGTAACTTAGGGTGAGACCCAAAGATAATTTATGCAAAACAAAGGGGGGTCTGGGACATAGCTTCATCAAGATCTTTCATTATGTTTCTGACTCAATAGGTTTTCTTCATCTTTCCACTACTCTCGTGACGTGACCTTACTGTGACTGCTGTGTGAAATTGGAGGGTATACTCACTTCTCCTCCCCGTGGATACTCTTCTAAGGAGGCCAGGGAAGGGCTATCGCTTTTGGATCCTGACCCGGGGTGGAGAAGCGAGGGAGGATAACCTGGGTGGCAGGTCCTTGGGGATTGGGAGTTAGGGGCCCACATGCGACATATGATATCCTACTTTTCCTATTGACGATGAACGTACCCCTCCTGCAGCCTTTATGGGCTACTGCAAGACCTCTTCCCTTGTTTCCTCACCTATAAACTCTGAAATTACTGGGACGAGGAAGAGGAGACCGAGAGTAATGAACACTAAACCTTCAATTTGCCACTATGGTACTGGGATGGAGAAGATGCCTGCAGAGCGTGGTGTGAGTCGGTCATGTACGCTTAATTATAGTCAGGCAAGCCCACCGAGGATCTAAACCTGCAACTTGTTAAGTGGTTGCAGGTATATAAAGAGAGGGACGGAGAACAGAAAAGGGGGCAAGAAGGAAGCCTGTGGCGGAGAAACCAGCAGGGGATCCTTTTCCAAAAGAGTCAGCTGTGGTGGAACCAGTGGAGGAACCAGGACGCCGGCCAGCAGCACGGTGAACATGTTCAAGGTAAGTCAGGCTGCTGGGCTGTTACAGTTGTGGGAGCCTCTGCAACGAGGAATCAGCAGCAGAGCTACTGGTGGGTGCAAAACAGCCCGAGATGCGTGGTGGGTTTGCAGGAGCAGGCCCGCCGCACTGAGGAGTAAAAAAGAAGCAGCAGGAGCCGCCGAAGAACAACGCCAAGGACCAATGAGTGTTGGAACAAGCTACTTGACAACCCGGGGCAGTCCTAGAAGGGACGTCATTAAGGGGTCACCAGAGGTCACAAGAGCGACCTCTGCCAATCTCTTGTGACCGCTGAGGGGGCATGGCCACAACAGCAAGCACGGTGCCACGTGTGGGTTCCTCCAATTTGCCCCGTGTCACGTCACCACGCACAGCAGCAGCATGTGTTGTGCGCTTCACTGCTGGTTCTCCCTCCCTCCCTCCCTCCCTCGTGCTGACGAGCCTGGTGCGAGCTAGCTCCAAAAGAAGCAAAGAAGGAGGTAAGTCAATCAATCTGTTTGGTACCGTGCAGGCGCAAGGCAAGGGATTGATGTCCTTTCTTTCAGTTCATATTTTCTTTTGAAAAGCCCAAACTTGAAGTTTTGCATGCAATGTCACGAAATGTCAGCCCATTAGAAGGACCCTTTTCATGCAATTGAGGCTCGTAGGTCTCTCCCTTTATTCTTCTGTGAAGTGCCTCCACCCCATGATTATTGAGCAGACGGCTTGCATGAGTTATCTGCTTCTGGTACTTAACCCGCCTCGTGGGTGGTGTCGGCTTTTAGCTGAAAGGTGATTCAAGGAGGAAGGGGCCTTTCACTCAAATGACCTTTACACACATTTATTTTCTCATACGCAGGTGCACCTATAGGTCTCGTGAAAAACAAATGCTGCGTAAACTGGCAATATCGACTGCTAACTGTCACAGCGTCGACATTTACCAAGTGAAAGATGTGAACAGAAGATCGCGACTTGAATAAGAGCTACGTTTGTCCAGAGCTCTGGTTTGGCATCAGATGGGTTTAGCATGCAAGAAAACGCAATGTACAAGAGGCAGATCTGTATTTCTCAAATATGTTGTATAGGTCGTTATATAAGAGAAGCATATTGGATTACAAAACTGGCACTCCTCCTTTGGGGATATCAATTTGCAAAAAAACAGTTATTGCATGGTGAGGACCAGTAGCTCAGCACATGGACTAAAATATGCCTGACCATTTTCTACGCATACTAAAGCATTGCCGATACATATGGTGTTGTGCTGTGCAGCCTTGGAGCTGACAAGTTGCTTGATGGAACTGAATCAATCACAATCAATCTAGAACTTCAACATCAGTCTCAGAATTTATGTGTCGCTAGTCATATTCTCTTAATAGCATTTGAAATAATTGAATGTTGGACTGATGTAAGTTTTCCAATACTCACATTGCAAGGCAACCCTGCAATACGCAGCACGTAGGAGGGGACACAGGGAATGGGAGTGCTCAGGCTTTTTCAAACCATTCGACCATCTTCTTTTGCGATGCAGAATGCATTATTCTATTGCTGCGCAAATCATACATTACATGAGCTAGCTTAGTTGCTTTCTAGAGCTCTCACTGCACTCTAAGGATAGGCAAATTCCCACAGGTCCTTCACCAGCGTTAATTGTTCACAATCTCCACTTCAGCCTACAGCAGATTTCAGATTGCACTGCTTACACTTTTCCTCACTTCTCTGCCATTTATAAAACTATCATATCATCGAACCTCAGAGAATTACATTTTCAATGCATAATGGATGCCAAATATACCATTTGAGACAATGCTAAATGACCCAAAGTACACATTTGCAGGGTATCATGGTGTATTAAACAACAGTGTGGGAGCCCCTCTACTAAGAACAAACAAATACCCTGTTCTATGGAATTTCTCCCACTCAGGAGGGTCTACAACCACGTTTCAGCTCACTGCACCTTTCCCAGAGGATCCCAGACTTTTGCATATATGTTTAAGGACTTGGAGTTTCACCCTATGTTACCCAGGGTAATGCAGACGTGGACCCCTTGCTCACTGTGCTTAGACAGACACAGCTCCCACCTCACAGATGATGCCCGATAGGGGCAAAACATGTGCTGTTGGCAACAAACTATACTTGTTTTTACATTTTTTTCATCTTGAGTTATGCAAGCACTTTGAAGGAATACAGGAAGATGATCAGGTAGCAGTATCTGCCAAGGCACTAATCAAACCCATTTTAAATTTAGCTCTAGGTTCTGAAGGAGATGAAAATCGGAGACGTCTGACTGTTCTGTGCAGGAGTAATGAAGTCCCCCCCAGAATGTTATTTCGCTCTGTAGTCCTGTTGAATTAACAGGGCGGATCCACATAAAGAGGGGATTCGGGTTCATACACTTCCCATGGCAACATGGGCCTTGACAACCTTCTAAGTATGATGATCCATTCTTGTATGAAATGTCACAATACAGTTGTATCGTAACCATATTTTTCTCAGTGTACTGAGGGATAATGCTGTATGCTGCTACTTCCTGTGATGTCACGTGGTGGTGGGGGTCAAATCAAATCCCTTCCTCTGATGTCACGTGGGGGTGGGGTCAAATTACATCATCACTTCCGGTGATTCCGCTCGCGGGGGCATGGCAGTGTGATGTCACTTCCGCTACCCCTGGCATTTGGTTCCTAGTGGGCTGCGAAGGCATATTGAATGCCGAACTAAATAGAAATTTGACATTAACCATATCGAATGCATATTGAATACAGAACTAAGTAGAAACTTGAAATTCAGCTTATTAAATATATGTAACTCCAGGAACTTCTGGGCAGTGGTGGGTCAACTAGAAATGGGGTTCAACAGCTCCCTTTGTAACTTAGTCCCAGAAGCAAAATGGGTGGAGTATCTCTCAGGCAACTTTAAAGGTTGCGGGGCAACAGAAACCAATATGGTTAAAAATGATCCCTGGCATCTTACATTTGAAGAACAAGATATTCTTGAAATAATAACCAAATCATCTACATCCAAAGCTGCAGGCCGAAATGGTCAGACCTATCAGGTCTTGAGAAATAAACCAAAACTTTGGGCCAAGATATGAAATTATCTTTTCAGAGAAATCTTGAAAAATCGCACATTTCCCCCATCATAGAAGAATGCACTTGTCATTCCATTCTTCAAGGGGGGCGATCGGCTAAGTCCAGCAAACTACCGGCCAATCGCCCTCCTTGACATTGATAGCAAGGTGTTTATGAAATTATTGCTGAGGGAGCCATCACAGTGGGTGGAGACAAGGCAGATTCTCTCATGCCATCAGACAGGGTTTATACGGGGACAATCTACCAGCCTCAATGGTCTGATCCTAAACCTTGTAAGTGAAAAATCCAGGGAGAAAGCGGACACCCCGCTCTACGGGGCATGGGTAGATCTATCCAAGGCGTTCGATCATGTGGATAGATCCCTGCTCTGGAGGAAACTATACAGCTGGGGGATCCCAGATTCCCTGTTGGCAATGTTAATTGATCTTCACAGAAATACCACCATAAGACTGCGTTGGACGCACAAGGACATTTGTCAGAACTAATACATGTCTTTAGAGGGGTAAGACAAGGTTACCTGGGCGCTCCATTGTTCTTTAATATTTTTTTGTCAGACGTGGGTGCATTTCTGCTTTCTTCAGCGTTGGTCAGTCCAGTAATAAATGGAAGGAGGATTCACTGGCTGGCCTATGCGGACCACATTGTACTTCTGGACAAGTCTGCAGTAGGCCTACAACATCTCCTAAATAAACTTGGGGAGTATGCTAGCTTTTATGGGCTTTCAATCAACCCTCTAAAATCCAAAATCCTAGTCTTTAAGCACCCAAGAAAGAAAATTGGCTATGGAAATTGGGTTCTAGAGGGGAAAACCATCCCTAAAGTTGAAGAGTTAACATATCTGGGATATAAGATATACGCCTCCCCAGCAAAAAGCAAAGCTGATATGGCAATTATGGAGAAAGTCGCACAAATAACACCTAAAATGAAAAAATTAAACGCCAAGTACTGCAGATTCTCTATTGCACCCCTAATTAGATTATATATGACAAAAGCAATTCCAGTCATAATCTATGGTCTGGAAGCAAAACCATTGCTTTGGTACACAAATTGGAACGAGCTGGAGGGCCCTCTCTGGAAAAGAACCCTTGGCCTCCCGATGTGCACACCAATCTGGAGTCTACGATTTGAATTGGGCCTAGTATCCCTGGGGTGTCGAGCAGACTGGAAGCTTATCACACTCTATCGGAAAATAATCATCACAGAAAAGAACTCGCTTTATGGGGATGTGATTGAGCACTTAAAAATCTCAAGATCTGAGATTCGTCTCAGTCTGGAGCAGAAAACAAGAGAAATTCTAAACAGACTCGATCTAAAATTGGAAACACTAGTTACAAACCCATTGAAAGTGAAGCAGTCCCTAGAAACAAGTGATTGGATAGATACAATCGCGGGCGTGAGATCTCTGAACCCCACAAATCTATTTCTTACAGCGGAAAAAAAATGAGGATGCTTACCACGATATCTACAAAAATGTCCAGATAAAAACTTGAGAAATAACTTTCTTAGACTCAGGTTAAACATTACTCATACCGGAGAAATACTGGCAAAAAGCTCCGTGGACAGTGCGAATCACCCTGTAAACAATCACTAAGACACTTACTAATGGAGTGCGAGGGTACCTGGGAAGCCAGACTACTATTATTCAGGAGATTCGTGGCCCGGGAGAAGGGCCTGATATCAGAGTTTTTTTGGGACAGAATAATAGCCGGTCATGAGACTCTATTAACAGCAACAACAGTGCAAGTACTGGAAAGAAGTACCTTCAAAATATAAAGGGAAAATATATGAAGCACGAAAGATGGCAACTATGTCGAGGCCAGGTCCCTTTGGTCTATGGACTTTTCTTTTTGTTTTTCCTCTGCTGCTTCTACTAATATGGGTTTTGCTTATCCTGAAAATTATGCACTGTTTCGACTGTGCACTTTGTAAAGGTTTTTTTCTTAAAACCAAAACAAATAAATAATAATAAAAAAATATATATATGTTGAATGCTGAACGGAATTAAGCTTACTGAATACAGAATCAAGTAACACTTTATGGGCAAAGCAAGTAGCAGAGGACAGTCAAAGTGAAAATGCCCATATGAAAGCAATTTAGGGAAAATAGTGCAAGTGTGAAAGAGTGCCATAGAAAGGTGGGACAGGAACAAGACCACAACAAATTGAACTTTATGAATAAATGCAGTGAGGCAAGGCCAAAGACTGGCAAGAACGGGACTCTGTACACAGGAACCAGTATAGAAGAACCTGTGTGGGCTGAAGAGCCTAGGGTTCCTGGGAGCGCGACCTGTGGCGAGTAGACCATGTGGTCCGACAACTGCGCCTAGACCAGTGAGCCCTGAATTACAAGAACCAAAGACATTGTTAAATAAACCAAGGAAAAGCACTACAAGTGAACTGGTGATTTAATACAGAAGGATGGTCAGGCTGACCTTGAGTTGTGTTAAACCTTTAACATTTTCTTTTTAACTGTTACTAGGGACTTGGGGAAGGGGACCCAGAGGATTGTGGGAACTTGAATGTGGGAAAGGTAATTTTGAGACTTATGTGGTACTTTCTTGAACTTGGGGAAGGGGAGCTAAAAAGGAAGCTAACCGATGGAAGCTCAGAATTTTATGTTGATAACTATTTCTTTGATTATCAACATCCCTACATGTTGTTTAGCTATAGTTGTGAGGGCAAGCATAGGTTTTGGACACCGACAGACTGTTAAATTGAGCTCTTTGACTCAGAATTTTCTTAATTTCGTTTTTTGGGCTTTTCGAATTTAGGGCTTTTTTGTCAACTAAGGAATGTGGCACAGCCAACACCCACATTCCTTAGTCTCACGCTCGTCCACACGGCAGTGACTGGAAGCTCTACACGCATTGAAGCGGTAACTTGTACATCTCATGCTAAGCTGACAAAAAAGCCCTAAGTTCGAAAATTGTCTCAGGACCCCAAGACTCCATTATCTACGCAATTTCCATTACTAAATTGGGGAATTAGATAACATATACCACGGGTCTACTGAGATGTTCAGCAAATAAAACCAAACACTGTGCGGTTTCGTATACACAGCCTGTCCATGATCAATCAGAAATTGGGAAATGTTTAATTGATAAAGACTTAAGTTGCCTACGTTATTGAATATGCCTTTTCAACCACTATTTCTTCTTCAACTATATACTTACACGCCCTGAAGACAGCCCGGTTAGGGTTGAAACACGTGTTGGCGTTTTTTCTTAAATTTTGTGGGCGCTCTTTGCTTTGTTTTCATTTCTGTAAATTTTCAACTGTTACTTGGCGTTCTTTCTAAAATATTGTGGGTGCTCTTTGCTTTGTTTTCATTTTTGTACATTTTCAACTGTAACTCTGCAATATAACTTGCTGTTGAAACCTAAAAAGCTGGTAATTTGGTACTTCTCTGGAAGAGGATCGTTGAAGTGTTACGTTGTAAAGGTGTTAACAAAAAGCAACTGTGGCAGGTAGCGCAGACAGTTAGGTCATTCACTTTTCTTGTCATTTTTGGTCTGAAGGGGTTTTGAGAGATTACCCTTCTGGTCCTAACTGCTGCTGCATACCTTTCCATAATTAGACACTTCTCACATACAGATAGAGAGCTGTTCTACTCTTATGGTTGTGCGCAACTTCTACTATAGGATAATTTCTCAAACATTTCAAGTCAAATTCACACCTACACTCAGCAAACGTTGTAAACCGAACTGAAACCGCCAACAGCACATCACAGCTTTCTTGTGCATTTTTTCCCGCTCAGTCCTACTAACTCACTCCCCTCACCTTAACCTCTTGGTTTTCAGATCAGCCAGAGGGACAGGGGACCACTCAGGTGGTGATAGTGCACGGTATAAATATCCTTTAACAACAGAACAGAGATACAACAAAGATTGGAAATGGTGCAATATTAAAGTCTACTTACGCTACATCACCTGAAACTACAAGTGCAGTTTAAAATCATAACTTTATCAAATCAAGACTGTATTAAAAATAATTATCTGAGAGGTTTACATTGTATGCAGACTATGAATATGAGTACTATAGTATAAAAAACGATTCCAAACATTTAATTCCAATTTACCCTAATTTAGAAAATGTAGTAATTTCTTGGGTTACCGACCTGATCACAACTGCAAAAATAACATGTTTTTATTTGGTGCTTCCTACCCCACGAGACGTTGCTGTTTCGTAGTGTTGTAAAAAAAGGTGTTGCTAGTAAGAAGTCAAATGGTACTAAATGTATCCACCTCAGAAGTATGCAGGACAGCGTTGGCTTTGCTGGGATTAACTATTATGACCTGCTATCTGACCATAAACTATTGTAGCAAGCGGTTAACTCATCTCACCAGCACCAATCAAAAAAGTACTGGAACACCTTTTTTATTATTTTCCCATTACAAATAGTCGATACCAACTAAACTTTACTGGTTAGCCTGTAAAATGTTAATTATGCTTTGAAAATACATGCTTACCACGACACACGTCAGTGGCATGGCACCTTTCGGTGCAACCTCTAAACGAGGAAGGTTCGTTCCCATCACATCTCCTCCAACTGTAAGACATTTTAGGCTCCCCTGATTACACCCACAGAATTTTCAGTAGAGTTCAAAATCTTAACTCCACTTTACATTTTTACTATTGAAATCTAAATGAAATGTATGGACAAAGGTTGACTTGTCAACCCTTTTCAGAGTTAATTTTAAATGAGAGTTCTGTAAGGGATCAAGAGTAAGACTCATACACAGTAATCAGTTATGGTACAAACTTGGTGTTTTAATGATAAGAAATTATTAAGGAGGGCTGGGGAAATCCCATCTGTCCCTAAACCTAAAATGGGTTTCCCTGCCTCAACAGAACAAAGGATTGTTTGTGTCAAGATGTTAAACAAAAGATCGTCCTCCGTCCTATGTCCGAAAATCTTAAACTGACCCTCACACTCTAAACTCAATATTATGTATGCAAGGGGATTCTGGTAAGCTATGTAGCTTTCTTTCAAAGTTCTCAACATAAAGTTGTAAGGTGCAGAATAGAAAAGAAATAAAAGTTCTAATAGAGAATGGGATCCGACATTCCTCTAGGTTTTTTCTGGTCGTTCACTGCCTATCCAGCACTTCTGGATAAAGGTCAATAATATTCCACTGCTCCACAAAAACGTGGGCGTGCCGGGGGTACCTCTTCTACGTTTCTCTCTTCTCTGACTGTTTCACTCAACAGTTTTGAAAGGGGACAATGTCTTCCTCGAGGTCCCTCAGTACTTATATTCCCATTGTTTTAAGGAAAATACTTATTTTCCCTTGACTTCTTCCATCTGTCACATTCAGCACTTTTTCGCTTTACCCCAGGGGGATGGCTTTTCCCTTTGAATTCCTCCACTGGTTACATTTTACTTCCACAGTTTAACGTTACTCAGGGGGCCTGTCTTTTCCCTTTGTGAGTTTTACCTTAAGCATGCAGTACTGTACACTGTTCTATTTCTCACACTCACTTATCCTTCTACCCTTGTTATACTCTCCTTCCAGTGTATTTGTAATTTTCTAATTGATCCTTAAACAGGGGATGAATCCTCCCTTTTCTATTCACAATTTCAGGTTAATTTTTTCTCTTGCTTCTGGTATACTCTCCTTCCAGGATATTACTTCACTTCTCTTCTCACTCCTGGTTTACTCTCCTGCCAGGAAATTACTTTACTTCTCACTCCAGGTTTACTTTCCTGCCAGGAAATTACTTCACTTCTCTTCTCACTCCTGGGTTACTGTCCTGCCAGGAAACTACTTCACTTCCCTTCTCACTCCTTTCCTGGATGTGAGTCACGGACTCAGTGTTTGCCTGGTGTACTAACTTGCCAGGGGTTTTCCCTTCTCTGTTCACTCTTTCTTTCATCCACATGACAATATGTTTCCAATACTGGGTCCCTGACCCTTCCTATACAAAGTTCACAACTGTGTTAATTCCTCTTTTCACTATCCTTTGTATATCAAGTCCTCTTCTAAAGCATTGGGTCAGCGCCCCATTTTCAACTATGTTTTTATACGCATCAGTTTCTTTACAGACTTTAATTAAGGTCTCCATGTTATCACTGCGACAAGTCATCTGCATTCATGTGCCCCAGTAATTGTTGGTCCTCGTGTCTCTCTTTCCACTTCTCTCTCGATCCGCTGGCTGGGCGTACATCCCGTCAGCTTTCCCTTTTCCTTTCATCACTCCGGGAAGCTCCAGCTGCCCATGATCACCAATCGGTAACCTTCCTACAGCTCGGTCTCGCTGCACACCGTTCGTGTCAGTATCCGTGCTGCTTCTCACAACCATCTCGTCTCTGGCGTCCTGACCGGCATCCGAAATAGTTACATACTGCTTCTGACTCTGCCTCTCTCCCTCAAACGGAGCAGCAGTGGCAACTTTAAACTTCCCGGAATTGGTTAAAAGTTTCCAAAGACTAGAACGTGGTGTTGGCTTCCCGCTTCTAGTCATCTTCATTGCTCCATTCCTCCACCTCGTCTCAGTTCTAAGATGGGGGGTAGGAGGGGGTAAATAGGGTAATTGGTTGGGAAAACCTGGAACATTTATTCTATTTATTTATTTGTACATTTATAAAGCGCACGCAACCCAAAGGTATCTAGGCACTGATACTTACGAATATGGTTAAAAGTAATTTGAGCTTCATGACAGTGCATTTATATAGTGGGAATAAGAGTTACACTTGCAGGGGTTACATGTTGACTTAAAGAGTAGGAGAACTTCTCTGTTAAACAATCAAGGGTTACATTTTGACTTAAACACCAACGATACCTCCAGGTGCAATGGCTAAGGCTGTGTGATTGTGGTGTTAGTACTGGTGGGGACAGATAAGTCACCACGGATGCTGCGAGCTGATGGGCAAGGGGACTGTTGTGAAAGGTCAGATCTGAATAGTACAGTTTTTAGGTTTTTCCTGAATAGTCACAAGGAGGGGTCGTTTCTTAGTTGTGTAGGAAGGGCGTTACATGATTTGGCTGCTAACACTGGAAAGCTTGAACCTCCAGCTTTCTGTCTTCTATATCTAGGCATGTAGGAAGAACGGGTGGGTCTGTTAGATTGAAATTTGCAGATCAGGTTGCTAAGGTAAGCTGGCGCATTATTCGAGATGCATTTATGTGTAAGCGAAAGAATTTTTTATTTGACCCTGTCATGGACTGGGAGCCAGTGGATGTTTTGCTTAATTGTTGAAATGTGTTCGTTGTTAGGAATATTCACAGCTGCTCTAATGGCATTGTTTTGTACCGTTTGTAATTTTTTTATATTTCTTGAACTAGTTCCAGCAAATAGAGAATTACAGTAGTCAATACTGGAGAGTATTAAGGCTCTGGACAGAGTGATGCACTTGTCAGTGGAAAGGAAAGGTCTGCTAGCTCTTATCAGTTTGGCTGTATAGGCCGCAGAGGAGACTATGGCATTGACCTGTCTGTGTAAACTGAGTGAGGAGTCAATGTAGACCCCAAGAATGTTTATTTTGTTGGCAAACATGAAAGTGTTGCTGTCGAAGTTGAAGGATTTGTACCCTTGTGGGAGGTTGCTTAGTTTCGATTTATTATTTATTTCAGATTAGAATTAACTGAGTCTTGTCATCATTAAGACACAATTCATTGACGGCCATCCAGGCTTGGATTGCAAGGTAGATTTTATTTAGATTTTTGGAGTCTGTGTCGTAACATCCAGTAATTGGTATAAGTATTTGTGTATCGTCCGCATAGTTAGTATACGTGATACCCATTTTGTCAAGCTTGTCAAATAGAAGCTTAGTAAACTCATTGTTTAAGGTATAAGGTAGGTGACACGCAGGAGCCTTGTGGTACGCCACATGTCACCAGTGCGGGGGGGGGGGCTGCTGAGGTATCAGAGAAGACCCTCATGGTCCGGTTTGAGAGAAAGGATTTGATCCATTTAATGGCTTCCGGGGAAAAATGGGCCGGTGTTTCTAGGTGTTGGCATAAAATATCATGGTTAACCAAATCAAAAGCTGCTGAGAGGTCTAGTAGGAGGAGGATACAAAGGTCACTTTTCTCTTTATATTGGTCCATTTGCCTTTTCAGATCTAGAAGGGCTGTTTCAGTTCCATGGCCTGGTCTGAATCCTGATTGTCTTAGACCCGAGAGGTTATTACATTCCAAAAACATTTGGATCTGCAGGTAGGCTGCGCGATCAAGGATTTCTAATAAAAAAGGTACTGTGGTGATGGGGCGGAAGTTAGTGGGGATGTTGGGGTCTAAAGTAGGTTTTTTAACTAATGACAGAACCCTGGCTGCTTTAAGGTCTTTTGGTACTGTGTTGGTGGCAAATTAGCTGTTAATAAGGTTGGTAACGAACGGTGCAAATTCGGGGGCACAATCCTTTATCAGGGTTGCAGGGCAGATGCCGCTCTTGCATCTAGAAGGTTTTAGGCCTTTAATAATATTGATGGTGTCTAAGATGGAAAGTGGCGAGGAGGCAAATTTGCTATCCTTGCAGAGTTCCATTGAGGGAAGTGTGGTTGGGGAGGTCAGGTTGAGGTTGAGTTTAGATTTTTTTAGTACTATTTGTTGTTGTAGTAGTGCAATTTTGACTGCTAAGGCATTTTGAATGTTGGAGCACCATTGTTCATCTTTGATGGTATGGTCTGGGGTAGGTGCTGGTGATACCAATTTGCAGAGAATGGTAAATAGTTCTCTAGTATTGGACTGGGCATTCTTAATTCTTTGGTTGCAGACCTCACTCGTTGCTGTAATAATTTCCTTTTTATAGTTATTGGCTAGTGCCTGGAAGATGTTTTTATTCACTGGTATTGGGGATTTGATCCAATTGTTTTCAGCAGACCTTTTGGTTGTACGCAATGTATGCAGCTCAGGAGTAAACCAAGAGTTCATATGCGCAGTAGGTTTGGCTTTTGTGTTTTTTACCGGAGCTACTTGGCCGCAAGCATGACTGTATTGTACTGACAGATCAGTGCCGATGGGTCATTGTCAGAATAGGTCGAGTCCAGTAAGGGTGATAGGAGTGGAAGCATGCTATCTCTATTAATATTTTTCAAACTCCTAGATGGGGCTATAGGTGCTAGAGGGGGATGATTCACAGTTTTGGTAATAAGAGTAGTAGTAAAGATTGAGGTGTTGTGATCTGACCAAGACGTAGGGGTGTTTTGAAAGAATGTCAGTGACGCAGTTAGAGTCAGCTATCCAGTCTAAGGTACGTCCTTTTTCATGGGTAGGGGAGCAGGTTCTTTGTGTAAAGCCTTTGTCTTTCATGGCGTTGGCTGGGAGGCCTGTGAGAGTATCCTGAGGGTCATTCAAACCTAAGTTGAAATCACCCATAATGATGGCTTTGGAATGGGGTTTCATATGTGCCAAAAGTTTAGTGTAAGGACATTGCTTGCAGCAAAGGGGGGTTCAGTGGAGGTTCTTATGTTCAAAGCTTTCTTGGCTAGCTAAGCTACTCCACCTCTTTTAGATGTTATTATGTCCTTCCTGAAGATGGCGTAACCATCTGGAATGGCTAAGGAAAGAAGGAAAGGTAAGGGCCAGAGGCTGCATGGAGCCACTTTTCCGTGATTGCAATGAAGTCAAGGTCATTCGTTTTGATGACATCTGCGATATCCAATGCATGGGCTGTGATGGATCTTGCATTGATGAGGGCACCTTTTAGTTGAAAGGTCTCAATGAAGTTAGCTGGAGTTTTGGTGGCTGGGTGAACATTTGTAGGGTGTATTGAATTTCATCTGACAGGTTTGGCTTAAGTGTGGTTGGGATGGTGATGGTGGGGGCTTTAGGGATTCTTTTTAAAGTTATTGATGTGTGGAACTAGTATAGCATCTGGGTAGTTGTGGGTCTTAAATTTTTTAAGGTTAGGGGTGATTGGCAATTGTGCCTTATTGAGACATGGGGAGTAATGTTGGTAGGAACATGAGGATAGTCTAAGTCTTCTGGTAAGTCCAGTAATGGGACGTGAAGATAATGATTGTGTGATAGTTTGAGGATTCTGTGTTATACATTTCTGTGATAAGGTATGTGGTGCGTGGGCTCTGGGGGCAATGGAATGTCTGTGGGCTGTCCGTGCAGATAGGCGTTATGATCTTGTAGTGCAGTCTGGTATACATGAGGTATGGGAGCAGGTATTGTTGGGAGGGTAATATCCCATAGTGGGGGTGGGGGTGAGTTGATAGGAGAGGGGAGGTGACTGGGAAGGGCGCAGTTGTGTTAAAGAAGGGAGTGTGACATGGACACTGTATGCGGCCTAGGCCATTTCCTAACTGGATGTAAGCGCCTGTAGTACAAGGTATATCCATTGTCGGGGAGATTTCCATGAAAGGACAATGGTGTGGGAGTTTCTCCAGGCAGTAATTGACTTGAGTAAGCAGTAACAGTACTGGGAGCATTAGCAGCACGAATGTGGGCTCTGACATAGCAATGGCACTAATAGTTGCTATGGTGTAGTGGTACAAATTAGGTGACACGTAGACTATGCAGTAATACAGAATACACAGGTTCAGAGGATCTAGTAGGTCAAGATGACTGGGTGCGTTCGCTGTGACAATACAAGAATTTGAAGGGTGCTGTGTGTGCAATAAGACCAGAACAGCTAGATGCAGAGTCAGTAGGGGCCACAACAATCAATGCCTACTATCATGTAGCAAGGGCAACTACAGACAGTAAAACAAGAACTATTGGTTACAGAACAGTAGGTTTACCAACATTTCGAGAGTACTACAATATGGCCGGTGCAACTAGTTACAAGGTCATTATCTAAGGAACTATAGGTCATACAGGTATGTTGTAAAGGCAAATGGGTAACATGTGGAGTTGGGACTGGATATGATAGGATATGATTATTTATATAGCGCCTATACACATTGTGTTTCAAAGCGCTTCAAGGCAAGGGAGGGAACGAGGGAAAATACAATGACATTCTTACAGGCCATGAACAGTAAGGATGTGAAATTAAATATCGTACTCGGCCTGACGACATTTCAGAGTGCTAAGACACAGATAAGGAAGGGAGGTGGAGAGTGGGAAGGAAATGGAAACAGACAGGCAACTACCGTACTATGCCTAACAACATTTCTGGTAGAGCCGGAGAAAAACAAAAAGGTGAGGGAGAGGGGTGCAAAAAGGGAGGGGAGGAACAAAACAAGCAACTATCGTACTAGGTTTGACGACATTTCAGATAGTGCTGGAGGGGGGGGGGGCAAGTTAGGGAAGGAGGAGAAGACCGACAAGGTTGCTATCATACTAGGTCCAGGGACAATTCTGATAAAGTGCATAGATGAAATTAAGGGGAGGAGGGAACAGAGATAAGCAGTCCAAGAGAGTGGAGAAGCAAGAGGGGAGAGCGAATACAATTGCAGAGGTCCATAGTAACACATCATTTTGCAAGCCAGGATACAAGATGAAGACGGGAAAAGCATGATTCTGGGCCACCATGAGTACAAGATGCAAGGAAGTCCAGCACGAGAGTTGAGAAAGGGTGATGCACCGTGAATCAATGAAGTTCATAAAAGTCAAATCCAGCATTGGCCACAAGACGGTGATGGGCAAACCAGAATGTATCAGGACAGACTGCTGCAGAAGTAGGCTGGAGGGAGTTGTGGGGGCGAACAGGGTAGAAGAATCAAGCAAAACAGGCAACACCTGTGTGCGAGAAGGATGGGGAGAACAGGTAACGAAGAGTTGGAATGTTCTGCGCGGTCACTCTCAGAAGGCAAGAAGGTTATTTTGGTACAATGCTTTCCTACCTCTCTGGGGTTGGTCTTCTCCTATCCTCCTGCAGACAGCTGCCCCTGGGTCAGAGTCAGGTAGATTTTGCCTTTCCTTGGCCACATAAGAGAAGCTTCCCCTCCACAGTCAGTGGCGATTTTGCTACATTCGTCACAGTTCGTATATAACTTCAACCACAGTACATCCCTTCTTACTAGCTTCTCATCACACACAGGGTCAATTCCTCTGTTTTGCTAACCCCTTATCCTTACCGTATTACATTTCTGTGTCAGGTTGCAGTCCCAACAACATTCTGACTGGTTAACCTGTAGGCTAGTCGAGTTTTAGCTTTCTTGCTTTAGGTTAATTCTGAAACGAAAGTTAACTTTAGAACCTGCTAACATATCGTAGTAGCCTCTGAAGCAGCAGCAGTGATCCTCAGAGCAGCTACTAAACCAGCACAGCATCCACAAATGGGTTCTTTAATACAGTCGACTCTAGTGGCCAACAATCTTTCATAATGTTATTGTTGATCTATATGTGCTTAATGCTAGACTAAGTCCAGCTTCTAAGCACTGGACCTTGGATCAAACGGATGGTGCACGGCATTGTCGTATTTGCACAGGGACCGTGTTGCTCCTGTGCTACCTAGTGGCTTAATTCCCCTGCCACCAACTTACAATTGCTGTGGCTCTAAGACCACTGGCATCTACCAGTAGCTACGTAGAGGAGGTCCCATTCCAGAATAGCGTTTCATGTTTACAAAGAAAAAATCGACTCTATTTAAAACGTCTTGCAACAAAACATACATTAAAATCCCTTACCTGATCAACAGCAAACACCTTTATCCTCTCCGATCCAAGCCATTTCTGAAACTCTTTTCTCCAGTTTTTCACTAGACTCCCAGGGGTGACAATCAGGGCACGCTTTAGCACAGGTTTGCCTCCATAGGGCCCCTGACGCAAGAGAGTCCACACCAACGAAATGCATTGCAATGTTTTTCCCAAACCCATTTCATCCGCAAGAATCGCTCCAAACTTGCCTTCCACTCTGTTGAGGAACAAAACATATCAAACAGATAGAGCATTATGAAATATAGCACACTTTAAAATCATTAAGGTAAATAAAAAATAGACCACCATAAAACTGTCCTCATATTCATGAAAAACACTTTCCAGTCATATGAAATAATACACGGCAATACTGATATTGGCAAATGCTGTGAAGCCAAAAACACCTTTCGGTAGTCACATATCTTGTCAACCCATCAATAGTATTAGTTCCTCACTGTACAGATTCCTGCCCCAGAAGCCCTTAGTCCCATTTCCTCCAGACTTTGAGCATCACACAGAGCCGGGAACACACAGGTGGCAACAGGCCCACAATGCACTTGCCAGTTCCCAACAACTCCGCCCTTTTATCTTTGTAGCTGAAAATTAGTCTGACAGAGGGCCTGATGGCTTTTTTTTTTAACAACTTTATTTTCATTTTACCATACAGCTACAACAAAAATAAATGATCAAACCTAACAAGATATCTTCATGCATATGACCAGCAGCAAAAAACTGTGAACATAAAACCCATGACACCCAATGTCTCGATGCGTTTAGTTTCGATTTGTTGCACTGACTTACATATGCAAGCATGTTTCACTAAGTCAGGTTTGGATACTCTTAATTCCTTATTTGAGTAATAGTCTATAAACGGGGCTCATGTTCTATGCAACTTAAATAGGGAGTCTCTGATCATAGCCGTTAACTTTTCCACTGCAAACACCTCCCATACCATACACCACAAATTGATAACTGGGGTACCACAGGGTCTTTCGTTCATTGAGCTAAAGAGAGTCTTTTAGCCGTTAGTATGTGTGTCACAAAGACGTCTAATACTACATGTATAGGATATTCACCATCCTCTCCTATATTGCCAAGGATACGTACTTTAGAATCTAAGGGGAGTCTTTCCAGTAAAGCGGTGCTCGAATGCAAGCATATGCTCCAGAAGGGTTCAACTGCTGGATACTATTTAGTTCATGGTTATAGCTTAGACGAGCCTGGATATCTTGACACCGGCATCTACCAGCAGCTAATTTAGGCTCCGCAAACCAGCTAGTGGCACACACATTTGCCTATCTATCTAACATTAATTTAATGTGTCTGTAGATTTGTATAACAGGCACACTAGCACATCTCTACAAGACGTACAAAGTATAGTTTTCATCTCATGTGGAAGTTGGATTTGTGGCCCAATATGTAGTAGCTCTTCATTCTACAGGAGCAGAAAGAGAGAGTGAGTGAAGTGCCATCACAAAAAAAGAGGTGGCACTGGAGATAAAATTGCTGTGTCAGTAAAGAGACCCACAACAGAGATTGATGCAGTTACAGAAGCAGGCATGGTGAACGAGTTATGGCTGCAGCAAAACAGTCTGAAACAGAGCAAATGGCACCGCAACACAGAAATAGAAAGGGGTTTATGGCATGCGCATTTTTTTGTGCATGCCTCAATGTGTAAAAAGCAAGTTCCACCATCTTTCTGATTTCTTAGTAGCTATTGTTATATGTGTATCTCTAAATTTTAAATGCATTTTTTTTCAATCTCTGCCTTCTTGTAATAATCTTGTGCACAGAATTATTTGATTTGATTTATTGATTTATAGAGCGCTTTACACCAAGGCGCGGTTCAAGTCCTCCATTAAATACTCATTCATGAAACTTTAATTGCTCTCGGTTCGTGATGGTTAACTCCTGGTCAGCGGGAATTCCCAACACCCAGGAGCTTCGTCTAACTCCTGCTCTCTGAATATGAGTTTTGGCCCCTGCCCCACTGTGCCCTCCTCCATGCTCCCTATCCAACAGAAAAATAAATATAGTGGCTAAAAAGAAAGTATCTGTTGGGAATAAAGGTAGCACTAAAACGTATCTTGTAAGCACATTGCATACTTGTTATACATTAAGAATGTTTGTGAGCACTGGAAGCAAGGTCCACACCTTGGACCTTGCTTCCAGACCCAGTTGAATTCCCAAGCCTGCTTACCATCTATTCATTTACAGCATTCTCTCCTCCAAGTCGTTGCCCTTTAGCAGATGTTAGTCCTTTCTCAGTCCCTCACTACATTGTCTCCCTAATTAAGTTAGATGTCTTCACACTGCCGTTCGGACCATCCGATGGGATGCCGAATGTCAAGCTACTGTGATAAAAACAAAAGTGTACGCTTCGTGTAGGAAAACCTACCATTCTCTCCTAAGAAAAATGGGGCCTTAGCTTCCTCAAAGGAGAGTGGAGATCCCTGAATAAAAAAATATTTGAGTTTCAGAAGTCCCCTTTCTACTCCGGTTCTGAATCCTCCCCCTTGCCAACCTGGAGAGAATCCAGATTCTGTATTATAGCTGTGCACTGGCCCAAATCCTGCTTAAGGGCCAATGCCAAGTGGTTGTATTCCAGAATAAAAGAGGTTTACGTAGTTTTTAGTGGTGTTTCACACCAAATCCTACTACTCTGATACAGGAAATGAAGAAAGGGGAGTGGAATCCCCACAGCATATTATTCCAATGTCGGCCAGCCCTCCAGCTCCACCAACAACATCCATTGGGAGCTGAACCGCTGACCGGTATCATTTGAGGTCAAGAGCTGCCAGACCCCCTTGTGCTAGAAACTGGACAAGCATTTTCCCCAAGACCTTGAGTGGGAGTAGAGGGGGCTATCGGACCAATTGAATCTGAAGATTTCTTGCTGCAGTGTACATATATTAATTCCTGTTATCTCTAGTGGAAGGTTTCTTAAGACAATTGATGCCCTTGGGACTATGTTCATTTCGATGGTGCCTATCCTGCCTAAGTGGGAGATTTCTTGGTTGGTTCACGTGGCAATTCTTTGAAAAATGGTGGACTATTTGCCTAAAATGATTCAGAGCTCTTAGATGTAAGGCGGATGCCCAAGCATTCCACTGAAGAGTTTGTCCATTTCAATGGAAACTCATCTTCTATGGTGTGTATTGTCAGGGAGGACGTGAAAATGTTAAGGCCTTTTGATTTTGCACAGTTTATTGAGATGAAATGGGGATTTACTGGTGTTTCCACCACCTGGAATATCCCAGTGATACTGGGATATCAGGCGGCATAAACGTTAGGGTCAGTTTGCCGGTATACCGTTGGAATTGCTGGCGCGATACCAGCAAACTCCTAATGACCCCCATTGTCTGAATGAAGAGCAATTATATTGATAGTATGGCCTACTGCAATACCTGAATATTGTCATTGGATCACATTCTCCAGGCTAGAGGTACAATAGATAGGGCAAAAATGAGGGGCGAGAGGGAAGCCCTGGCATGTTCCTCTGGAAATTAGAATTGTTTACGTAAGGGCACCATTTAATTTAGCACTTGCATGGGGGGGCTTATAAAATGCGAGAAACCACTAAGAGAATTTCGATCCGAAACCAAAGGACTCGATCATCATCTCGATGCACGTCCAGTCAACCCAGTAGCATGCTTTGTTGACATACAGAGCTAATAGTGTAAACTGTTCCTTTGTCCGCTTATCCCATCTAATCAGATCAATAGTTTGTCTTATGTCATCATGCATGCCTCTGTTCATGCTAAAGCCTAACTAATCCCTCAGGAGCTCTTCTCTCATCCGCCTCCAACTCCCTCATGGTCAGTCGCTTCTCCAAGCAACGAGTTGGTGGTAGAGCTCTCTCTTCGGCAGAGGCTTCCCTCGGGAACAGCCCTCCTGCCTCCCTGAAACTTGAGAAGAACCATCTCTGGTTCAGGAAGCACCTCAAAACCTTCCTCTTTGCTTCTGCGTCCTCTCCCCCTATTCCCTGCTGAATTCCTGGATGAAACTGCACTGGTTAACTGCCCACTCTTTCTGATCCCGGGCCCAGGCCCCGCCAGTTGCACACCTGCACTGCCTCCCTGGCAACTCCTGCACCTGGGGACTGTTTTCTGTATCCCTACAGTCCCCCTACCAGCACTTATGTCTGCACTTACCTTGCACTTGCCACCATCTGGCCTTTTTTATTTATCTTATTTATTCCACTATCCCATGTACTGCACTTTCCCCTCTCCCTTCCCCCATGCACTTTTCCCTTTTCCCCCTTCCCATGCACTTTCTCGATCTGAATGCCACCTGGCCTAGTAAGATCGTTGTCTGTCTTCCCTTTGTTCCCCCTCCCTTGCCTCGTCGCGCCTTGAAACACTTGTGTATAGGCACGTTATAAATGCCATATATCATATCATATCATATCAATCCCCATCATTGAGTGTAATTCATGCATTAGCCGTGTTGCCAAGAAATGTGCATATATTTTAGCATCCATGCTTAGCACAGCGATCGGTCTACAGGCTCCACCATCAGTGATGTCTTTCCCTAGTTTCAGTAAAAGAGTAGTTAACGGGCCAGGAATTTTATTGTCAGGAATGGAAATGATGGCCCCCTTCTACTTCCTTGCACTCTAACAAAAGGAAGTAGTTGACCATATCCTATACATACACCCTAGCACAAAGTCCTATAGGTTATACTTCGTATAGAATGAATCCTAAATTCACACTTCGCACACACAAATAGGTATTTCTTCTACTTCCTGACTTGTGATCAGGGAGTCTAGTAATTGAGATTCTTACATTGTCCAGCATTGCATGTCCACAAACTTTATGTAGTCCCTCTGTGCCTTATGGTCCAGGGAATTTCCCTTCATCAGATCACTGAAATATGCATCCAAAGTATTGGCCGTGCCCGTTTCCTTGTGGTGCAAGATGCTGCTGGTGTCTCTCAAGTAAGTTATGAAATTTCGGGAGTGAAGTTTCAGTTTGTTTGCCAAAGGTTTATTGGCTTTATTATCTTGGGACAAATAGTTTTGCTTGGTTTGAAGCAGGCTGTTGGTGGTCTTTTCCGTCAAGTGAGCTTGGTATCAGGTAATATCCCCATATATATGGTCGCCATACATAATGTCGCTGGGAAAAAGGTTCTGGCAACATTATATATGGTGACCATATATAAGGGGTCTAGGGCAGCGGGGGTTGCAGGGGTGTCCCCCGCTCCCATTGAAGGAAAAGAAAAGGATTTGGGTGTTGCGGGGGTGTCTCCTGCATGTTCTATGTAATAATGTCCTTGCAAAAAAACTCAACTTTGTGGCGACTTTTTTGCCAGACGACATTTTTGCAAGAACATAATTGCATGGAACCATGAGTTTCTGGTTTAGCCCTTAATATTCATTGGTCCTGCAATTCTTTGAGAGAGCATTTGACCTTGAGAGCTTATCCTTTAGGTGAACTTCATTATATATGATATGATATGGCATTTATAACGTGCCTATACACAAGTGTTTCAAGGCACGACGAGGCAAGGGAGGGGGGAATCAGAGAGAAGACAGAGACAAGGATCTTACTAGGCCAGGTGACATTGAGATCGTGCAAGGGGAAACATGCGAGGGGAAGGTGGAGGGGCAGTGCAGTACATAGGATAAACAGTAAAAATAAATAAACACAATAAATAAGCAGAAATCCCAAGAAATCATGTGTATTTCCCCTAGGTAGATATAAAGGGATACCATGAGGGAAACTGCAGGTACTACAAATACAATGAGAGACCAGGAGCTTTAGGTACCTGGGGATCGATGTATACTATACGGTCGAGGCCGAATACAAACATAACACAGAGAATGAAGTGGCTAATGTTGAAAACAGCATGAGGTTCTCTGCCAAGCTCCCTTTGACCATGATGGGGAGGGTGGCATTACTAAAGATGGTGGTGCTGCCTAGGTTGTTGCATCTCTTTGTGAATATACCATACATGATACCGAAGCAATTCTTTGTCAAGCTTGAAAGTATATGGCACGATACTAGAAATAGGATAGCATTATGGAAGTTGCAAAACACATTTGACCAAGGGGGCATTAAATTGCCCAACTTCCAGATATACTATCTGGCTAGCCAATTGCAATGTGCAGCTAAATGGTTATCTGAAGACTCAACATCAGAGTCCAGATTGTTGAGGGCTGAATGTGTCCCGTTTTTCTTAAAAGAGTGGATATGGGTGCCGAAGCCATAGCAAGATGGAAGGACAAGAATGTTAGACTTAGGATTGCAGATTTGGCAAAGGGCTTGTCGGGTCATGGGGAATCCGACCCCAAGGAGTAGACGAGAAATCGAGGAAAACAATCCGGAAGCATTGGGAACCGATTGGGATAGTACCGCTAGGGGACATATGGCAAGAGGGGAAGGCAGTGGAGTTTGACACACTGGTTGAAGACACTGGTCTACACCGAGGACAATATATTACTTATACTAGGGTGGAGCAGAAGATAAAAGATACGTGGTCAGAAATAGTGCTGAAGGGTCCTCCCGACATGGCCATAGAAACATTTTACGATATATATGATGGTGGCCATGAAGTTTCCCGAATTTATGAACTGTTGATGTCAAGGGTGGGGAAGGAGGTGCTTCAGTTGAGACGGGACTGGGAAGAGGAAGCCGGGGAATCTATGAGTGACGGGCTGTGGGTCAGGGTTCAGAGATACCATTAAAAATGTCTAGGAACGTTAGGTTGCAGCAAATCCAGTTATACATTACCCACAGGGCGTATATGACCCCTCAGAGGATTGCATGGTTCAAGAATGCTGGAATACAAACATGTCCTAAATGCAGGGAGGTGGATGCCGGAATGATACATATGTTCTGGGCGTGCCCGGAAATGGGGATATTCTGGGGGGAGGTGGCCCACCTCTTGCCCGAGAAAGGGATTAAACTGGAGGTAGAATCTTTGTGGGCATGCATGGTGGGGGGGGTTTCCTAGGCCGCGTAAACTGGATCATGTAAGTAAACTTAAAGACTTGGCCTATATACTGGCCAATCGCAGAATTGCCATGGGCTGGAAAGCAAGTAATAGACCAAGGATAGAAGTTTGGTGGCACGATCTTCAGAAATGGGTGGAGGCGGAAACGGTGGTGTGGAGTGAAGCAGCTAACAGCGAGGGGAGATGAAGAAGCAGAGACACTGAGGGCCTGGAGGCATTTAGTGGCTACTTTGATTCTGTCCTGACCTGCTTAGAAGACGAGGATTCTTCGGAGGGTGAGGGGAGGAAGATACTCCAGGATAGGGCGGTGGATGGCGGTAAAGGGGAGTAGGCTTGGGATGGGACGAGGGTAACGAGACAGCGGTGGATATTACATGCTACTGTACATAATATTTGAAAGCTATGACTGATATTCACTGTCTGGTTTATTTTGGTTGTTTTGTTTGTTTGTTAAAATTAAAAAAAAATAAGCAGTGCGGCCAGCTGGCGGCAAGTGCAAGGGTAAGTGCAGACATCAGTTGTCAAGTGCTAGTAGGGGGCTGTAAGGATACAGGAACTGCCCCTGAGTGCAAGGGTTGCCAGGGGGGCAGTGCAGGTGTGCAACTGGTGGGGAGGGGACCTGGGCCCGAGAACAGAGGGTAGCGAGGTGACCAGTGCAGTTTCAGTTTCAGCCAGGAATTCTGCAGGGGAGAGGAGGAGAGCAAGCAGAAGCAAAGAGGAAGGTCTTGAGGTGCTTCCAGAACCGGAGAGGGTTCTCCTCAAGTTTGAGAGAGGCAGGGAGGCTGTTCCAGAAGGAGGCCCCAGCCGAAGAAAGAGATCTACGACCAACTCGTTGCTTGGAGAAGTGACTGACCCTGAGGGAGTTAGAGGCGGATGAGCGAATGAGCGAAGAGCTAGAGAAGGATAATATTTATGAAGAGAAAGTTGAAGGTATTGAAGGTATTGAGACTCCCAGCCCCCAGAAGCCTTGTGGACAATTTGTTATCCAATTGCTTGCTCAGTTTTTCCTTTAATTTATCATGGATGCCTGACTGATTAAATCACGCCCCCAAACGACCTTATAAGCCTCCAAAATTGTGCTCCGCTTCCGCAGTATCTCCCCCCAGATTCTCACTTTCTGGGGTGTATCTGCAAGGGGGGTGCTGGATGACCCCACCAGCAGTCTGGCCCTTTATCCCAAGGGCCTCGTCACTTCCGAGTTCTGCTCGTTGTGGTCCAGGAGCTTCTCGCCGGCGGGATTAATTTCACTTTCCCATCGGCCACACTGAGATCTCTGCTTCTTCGTGTCAGATTTGCTCTGTTTTTGGACCGGAGTGTGGCCCACATCTTCCAGGACCAACTGGACCCTGCTTGCACTGTCATGGGGGGGAGGTGTCTAGGCAGGGGCTCAATCCTCTTTTCGGTACGGAGGGTCCGGGAGAGTTTAGTTAGGCTGTGTACATACACGCGCCCCGTCGTTGCCTCATATTGTGAATCTTAATAGCACTGTGCAACTTTATTCATGTATTCCATTAGGTCAATGCTAGAAATCCCTACAGGATGCTCTGCATTATAAAAAGTGGATGGAAGGTGGTTCATGTGACATTTGAAGGCAACTTCGAAAAAGAAAGAAACAGATATTCAGAATGACCACCTAATTAAGAGTGTGAGACTTTCAGAAAGAGAGCAACTAAATTGCTACTTGACGATTATTGGGGTTAGGGCAACAGCAACAAGCCAAGACCTTATATTGATATGATATGATATTTTATTTATAGCGCACCTAAGTGTTTCAAGGCGCGACGAGGCAGGGGAGGGGAACAAGGGGGGACAAGAGAACAATCTTACTAGGCCCAGTGACATTGAGATCGCACAAGTGCAGGGGAGAGGAAAGGGGAAAAGTGCAGGGGCAAAGGGTGGAGGAGCAAACGCAGGACAAAGGATCTAAACATCAAAAAAACAAGAAGTGCGGCCAGTAGATGGCAGTGCAGGGTTTAGTGCAGACAGCAAGTGTTAGATAGTGCAGGTAAGGGGACTTTAGGGTTGCAGATACAGCCCCAAGTGCAGGGTAGCCAGGTAACCAGTGCAATATCAGACAGGAGATCGACAGGGAAGAGGAAGAGAGAAGGCAGAAGCAAAGAGGAAAGTCTTGAGCTGCTTCTGGAACCGGGGATGGTTCTGCTCTAGTTTCAGAGAGGCCGGCAGGCTGTTCCAGAAGGAGGCGCCAGCCGAAGAGACAGATCAGCCCCCAGCTCGTTGCTTGGAAAAGCGACTGACCCTCAAGGAGTTGGAGGTGGAGGAGAGAAGAGCTTGAGTAGGAAGATACTTTAGAAGAGAAAGCTGGAGATATTTCTGTCCCAGGCCCCAGAAGGCCTTGTGGACAATGCAAAGGGTCTTGAACTTGATCCTTACAGCTGCTGGGAGCCAATGGAGAGATTTCAGTGCTGAAGAGATACGATCCCTGGGCTTGAGGCCAAGGACAAGTCTTGCAGTCCTGTTCTGGATGAGTTGCACAGGACGGAGAGTAGAGGCGGGCAGATTTAAGAAGAGGCTGCTACAGTAGTCAAGCCTAGAGATAACTAGAGCTTTAGAAACAGTGAGCTTCTGGAGGAAGGAGAGGAAAGGAAAGGAAGAATACCTCTGAGGAAGTACAGTTGGTAGTTTGACTTCTTAGAGACATTGCGGATGCGAGGAGAGAAGGAGAGTGTGGAGTCGAAGATAACCCTGAGGTTCTTAGCCTCACTGGTGGGAGCAGGAAGAGGGCCAAGGGAGGCCGGCCAGAGAGTGAACGGAAAGAAGGGTGCAGGTGTGCCGATGAGGAGGATCTCCGTCTTGCTGGTATTCCGGCAGAGATCATTGGCGGCGCACCACTCTTGGATTGCAGACAGACAATCCGGGATGAGAGAGGGAGACGAGGCGGCAGAGGGGAGCCTGAAAGCGAGCAGGGTTTCATCTGCATAGCACTGGAAGTTGGAGCAGAGAGCAGCAATGCAGTGGGCAAGAGGTATCAGGTATTGGTTGAACAACCAGTGAGAAGGTTAGACCCCTGGGGAACACCACAGGTGGAGAGAGAGAAAGAGGAGATTAAAGACCCACGTTGCACCTGTGAGGGTCGGTCAAAGAGGAAAGAAGTCAGCCATAGCCTGATCAGTGATATCAAGGTTATCACAGAGCCGGTTGAGCAGGATGGCATGGTTGACCTTGTCAAAGGCAGAGGAGAGATCAAGTACAATGAGAACAGAAGGGAGATTAGAATCAAGCTTAGAGAGCAGGTCTCCACGGATGATCAGGAGAGGAGTTTCCGTGCTGCTGGCTGCTCGGAAGCCAGACTGATGGTCATGGAGACAACCAACAGATTCAGTGTGAAGATTAAGCTGGGAGATGGCCAGCTTTTCCTGGAGTTTGCCCAGGAAAGGAGTGATAAAGATCGGGTGATAATTAGCCGGAATGGAGGCGTCGGATGGTGTTTCTTAAGAAGAGGGTGCAAAGCGGTGCTTTGGGAGGGAGAGGAAGGTGCCAGAGGCGAAAGAGTGGTTGCAGAAGTCAGCCAAGGCTGGAGCGAAGGTGTCAATGTGGTCGTTGATGGTTTTGGAAGAACAGGGGAGAACCTGTTTTGATGAGGATTTCATAGATCAGACTTCTCTAGAAACCTTGTCTGGGGAGAAGGGAGGAAAGGCAAAGAAGGGAGGGGGTGGCCGCAGGGGGGCCGGAGAAAGCGGAGAGAATGGAGGGAGAAGCAGGAGAAACAGAGGGTGGACTGGATGCCCTGGGTTTTAGAGATGAAGTGAGAAGCCAGGGCCGTGCAAAGGGCCCGGGAAGGAATAGGAGAGGTAGAGACTGTGGCAGGATTGGCCATATTGTGAAACTTAGTACAACGTAATTTCATCGCCGGATGTTTTTTCGCTGGGTTTTTTGCCGCAAATTGGGTGTGGGTGTACGGGGATATAAAAATAATTAAAGGGGATGGGCGGTTTGGGGGATAACCCACCACCCCCAAAAAAAAATGGGATGATTTTATTCGAAAAAAAATCTGCGGTAAAAAACCCTGAGATGAAACAGCAGGCGATGAAATCACATGGAACCGTGAAACTTAATAGGATTGTGCAACTTTATGTATTACGCTCTGCCAATGCTAGAAATCCCTAAAGGATGTTCTGCATTATAAAAAGGGAATGGAAGGTGGTTCATGTGAAATTTGAAAGAAACTTCAAAAGAAAGAAACAGAAAATCGGAATGACCACCTAATGAAGAGTGCGAGTCTTTCAGAAAGAGAGCAACTAAATTTCTATTTCTTGCTGATTCTTTGGGTTAGAGCAACAGCAACAAGAAACAAATGTATTACAGTTCACCAGTTTAAGATCACTGTTAGTTGTACGATTTAAATGACTCATGAAACCGAAAAGAAAGCATAATTGTTTGTTTATTTTTATAACTGAAAGGTTGACTAAGAGGTGCTGTTAAATTTTGTTCCTGGATTTAACTCTCTAGGACCAAGTTTTAAAATGAAAAACGTCCTTACAATAAGTTTATAGCTGTTAATGACTGTTAAATGATATCTGCAACTCTTCACATGGACAACAGACACTACTATATGACACAAAATCAAATATTGTTCAAGAATCATTACAAGGAATTCCATTTTTTTAAACATCTTGTTAATCTATTTTCCTTGGAGAACAGTTGTTCTACAAAACAAATCATACTGTCAAATTTTAAAGAAGCAATTCCCACAACCCTCCACCCCAAGCCAGACTACTTTATTGAGTGAATGAACACAGTGCCGAAAATTGCTTACATTAAATAAGGTTTATTCAAATAAAGCTTCCTAGCGCCAACACGCTTGTAGAGCCACAGTATGATAAGATAAACAAAACAGACCCACTTACATAGGTGTAACCACTGGAGGTATTAGGGTTGGAGGAGGATCTCCTTCCATAAAACAGATTTGCATTTTTGCTGCTGCTGTTAAATTAAACATCGTCCGATCAACATTAGAGATGTTTTCTAGGAGAAGGTCCCTAACCAAGCCAAATCTTTCAATTGAGTTCTAACCTTGGATATGACCATCATATGCGTAAAGCATCAGCACTTTCCCCACAGCCTGTCCATCAAAGAAAGATCTGTGGTTCCTAGAAACATTATCCTCAGGTGTGATGAGGTCAAGTGCCAATTAAACATCACTTTATAATTTGCCCTTCTCTGCACTGATCTACTGGATTGGGTATTGAGCAATAAATGCTGCCATGAGTTGTCAGTAAAAATGGTATTCAGCTTGTTGTCCCATTTTTTGACAAGCCCCCATCTAGAATGTCTTTCAGCATTTTTCATAGCCTGGTACAGGACATGATCAAGCATTTGAAGCTAGGCTGGCTTAGTATTAGCTTCTCAAACAGTGGGCATGATGTCAGGCTCCTCGCAAATCCCAGGTTACAATACCAAATGTTTAATTTGCATATACCTAAATCTGTCCCACTCCGTGACCCCAAAATAATCCTCACATCACTGAAAGATTATAACAAGTCCCCCTCAAACATGTCTTGAATTGTGTCACAGCCTCCTTGTCTCTAACTTACACATGTGGGATCTGGAATTACCAGAGTATAGGCCAGCCAGAAGTGTATGGGAATTAGGTAAGAGAGAAAGGAGTTGAGCTTCAATTTGTAGAACAAGTCATCCGAGATGATATTCAGCATATACGTCATAACTAATGCATTAACAGGTCAACCTAATGTATGCAGCCAAAGACTTTTTTTCAACACAAACCCTACTTTAGCGTGTTCCATTCCGGCACTTTTTCTTTCAGATCCCCTTTGGGACTACTCAAACAATATGCACAATTGTGCCACATGATGATATGCTCTGGATTCAGGAAACTCCAGATCACCTTTACTCTTATGGGCATTTAGTATTGTCCAAGATATACAATGGAGCAGCTTCCCCATACAATGGACAGTTCCATTTTGTGCAAGCGGGCAAAGAAAGGTTTTGGTGTCCCAACAGTCAGGGCCTGAAAAAGGTATAAGAATTTCAGCCAAATGTACATCTTCAACGTTTCAAAGCAGCCAGCAGCAAGAGTACTGATAAACAACACTACTTGAGTGTTCATATTGGTTTGCATGATGAGGTTAGGGACATTTGCAGCCTTTAGTTTATCCACAATGCCCATGATATCTATGCCAAGAAATGTGATACTTTTAGCTGCTGGGAGGAATGGGACAATAGCTATTATATGTTCTAAGTGGTCAGGTGAATCCGTAAGAGTCAACATTTCAGATTTATTGACAAGTTATATAATAATCTAAAACAAAGAGGTGTTGCTGTCATGTGTTTGACTAGTGCAATTGGAGCTTACTAATAAAACGTAGGCATATGTGATATTAATGGCCATTAAAAGGACAGAGAGGGAGATTATGTAGAAAGTTAATAAAAGAACACATCCCAAAAAGAAACCAGACTGAATGAAAAAGCAATGTTGTTGCACACATTCAATAATTGGTCTTATGTATTGATAGGTCATATAGATATTTCATAAAATAAAGTACGTAAGGCATTGTTCATTCAATATAAATACAACCAAACAGACTGGAGTATAGATCAAGAAAGGAAAAAAAACAATCAACAGAGAATCAACAAAAAGACATTAAGTGGCAATATACATAACAAGAGGAGTTGTCCCGTTTCATGACACATTTTACTCATCAAGTGTATTCTTGGAATTAATCCCATTTCAACAGGTAGGTTACAATGAGAATATTAACATTAATGTCTGTATGTTTTGATCAATCCTTAGAGGAGTCTGAGGCTAGTCAGTACCCGATGGTCTAGAGTCCATGTAAGCTTCTGATTAGCTGTATGTACATTTCTGAATAGCAGAGTACGTTTTGGCGATAGTAGTCAATGTATCGCCATCATCAGGACGGGTACACAAACCAAAGTTTCAGTTAAGTATTGAAAGGTTGAATCCATGTCATGTTGCGGGTGAGGTATGCAATTTGTTATCCTCAGAGTCTGATTTGTATAACTCACATAAAGGGTACAAACTGGAGGTGAAGCATGCTTCATTTGTAAATTTGCAAATTTGTCTAGTAGTCTGGTTCTGACGGTTTAACCCCATAGTTAGCCACTATAGCAATGCTCACCTACACTGTTTTCAGAAAACGAACTTGGTTGTCCAAGAAGTGACAGAGCCATTTCGGGGCTTGGCACAGTGGTTTATCATGAAGAAGCATGGATATGAATTAGAGAGCCAGTATTTAGTACCCTCCAGACCTGGTCAGTCGGGTTTGTGCAATCCAATAAGCGAGACATCTAGCAGCAGCAGGTTTCACAAAGAAGAGGTGTCTACACCCGTCAGTAAAAGCCATATGATGGGAGGGAGCATGACCTGTCTCATATTGCAGTGAGAACCGTTTTGGATATATCACTTGCAAAACCATATACATGGACTTAATTTACAGGAAGAGTGGCATGAATTGCGCATTTAAGGTAAATAGATGCTGCACATATGGCCAGAAAGTCACTTTTATGGTTCATATCTCTGTACATTATGGAGTAGAGGATGCTCAACCCCGCTCACTATGTGATGCGTTAGTGGTATGTACAATTTTAATTGTTACATTGTAGGAGTTTGGTCTCTGTTTGTGACCGTATTCATTGAGGTTTATATCCCCGCCTACTGAGTTGTACGCCACTGTTGGTCGGTTCTTCAGCTGATTTAATGTACTGGCTGTGGTCTTTGACAGCAGCATGCCTGGTTTTTCAGAGTAGTTTCAGTTATTCATTGCGCTTGATACCTCTTTTATTCAGCGGGACATTGTAGTCTGCTGCCCGTTCGGGTGCTTTTATGCAGGCTGTGTTGCCAAGGATACCAGCATGCTTGCTTCTTCAGATTAGTTTCCTGCTCCAGGGAGCGCACACATGATGTCATGGCCATTAACTAGTTGTCATGACAACGCTGGCAAAACTCACGCGTAGATTCTCCGACTTGGCATTCATTCACGCAGTAAGATTAACTCGCAAACAAAGGTTTTCCTATTGGAGGAGGAGACTGGGGCCGCTACCGGACCAGATTCAACATGGCGCTTGTCTCACACAGAGTTCAGGTGAGACCACTCACGAGTGGGGAGAACACTACTCTACTGCCGAATCCACCTAGGTTGGACCATTATCACTGCAGCTTGAGGCACAGATCAACTATTGATTTCACATGCTACAGGAATTGATGCACGAATACCATCACAGGAAAGCTAGTCTCTGCCACATTGCAATTCCATGTCCTGATGAAGGTTGTCTCACTCACAGCCATCAGAATAGGCTGAAAGGCCGAAACACAGTTGTGTCAACTTTTTATGCTGCACAATGTCGTTACATACACCGGGCACCAAGTTTATGTTGTTTAAATCAATACCAATACAATTCCCCTTTCAACTATAAAGGGATGTACTGATGAGATGCTCTATACTCCGAATGTGCACTGAGTGTCACTACGATTATATGCTTTCATTGTATGTTTTTTGTTTGGGATGTTTTGGGTTCCATTACCTTTGATAATCACCAACATGTGTTGTTTTTGTAATAGTTATCATTAAATCCTCTTTGGGTCTTTTTGTTTAACCGGGCTCACCCTGATAATTTGCTATATAATAAGTCTGTATTACCTGGGGAGATCAGGGAATAGCCAGGTGCCCCCTTTTTCACCATGGTCATTATTTAGGCCACCCCCTTGAAGGAGTTTAAGTTTGTGCACTTCCGAGCACATACTTGATGCAATGAGGTAAGCAGTTTAGCGCCCAGTGTCGCATCTTTGCGCAGTGTGAGCACTCCTCTTTCAGCAACACCGATGGGTAATATGGATTGATGGACTATGCATTCTAAAAACATCTAAAGTAAGTAGCATATGGTGTGTTAAGGTTTGAGTATGGAGCATGAGGACCACGCTTATTCAATGTGGTACATATCAATGCAGAATCGCACGTGGAGTCGAGCCGTCACATGTGGTTGTCAGTTGTAGTAGGTCACAGCCTGACCCACGTTTTTTGTGGAGTCTTGCGATGACTCAATATGGCATTTTGAGACTATTATTGCTATCAGTGCCTCGAGGTTTGTCCTGTTACGAGCATTTGTATGATTTTGGAAGTCACAGAGCATATATATAAGATGTGTAGTTTTGCTCTGGACTACTCAAAAAGGGATCTAATCTGTTCCTTTTATTCTTGCTTTTTCAGCAGAAACAAATTGTGATTGAATGCCTGTTTTGATGTTTAAGAAGATTTGCCCAAAGAAAGAATATTCTCAGGAGAAATCAGACCCGCTAAAATATTGGATATGATGTGGGCTACATCGACCCACTCAGCAGAATTTCCATCCATAACCAAGCTGCGCTTCTGCAGTCAACAGCAAAATGGCTGCGCTGGCTCTTTGGTGCCCTGTCGTCCTGCATCAAAACTGTGTTTTGCAGCTGTAAAATGATGGCTGCACCATGTTGCCAAACAACTATTGAGCTAGTTGGAACAGAGAGCACACCAGGAAAGGCTGCCAGTGTGTGTTCTTGTGTGAACCAAAAGAAATAAATTCAAAAGTGGCGCTGCTCTGCGGCTTGCAAAAGGTTCCCATTGAAAAGGGAATATTTTACATTGGAAAGGATGCTGCCCTGATGCTATTTTCATCTATTCAACATCACATTGCTTTTATCAATGAGGCCCTGCCAAGCCCATCCATATCCAGATCGTGCTCTAGCAGAGGAAAGCAGTATCCCTGAATGTCAGGCTGTTGTTCAGAACTGGGAAATTAACAAAAGCTTTATTTTCAGCCGCACGGGAAAACACTTGTCTTTTGGGTTACAAAATATCAGAAATAAATGCTTCAAAGAAACCCTAGCTCTATGGGCAAATGTCAATTTCAGTGAACCTGTGTCTTGAACAAACTACTGTATAAAAAAAACTGGCTGGGGCTGCAGAATAATATTGGGAAGTCGGATGGAAGTGCAAACCTTTTATAAGAGAAGTCCCAGCAGCATTCACCTTGTGTCAAAATGGGCTTTTGCAAGCCAAAAACAAATATCTGGTTTAGAAGTACAATGTTGGATAAAAACCTGTCCTGGTCTAGCAATGTAAGGGGTTTTGCTGGTAAACATATATGGGATGTTTTAGTCAACAGGCTTGCTTTTGATTTATAAGAAAATAAAATAAAATAAGAAATAAAGACCTGGGCTGCCTTTTGAAACTAGTCTTACAGGTTTCTGCTTGGAGGGTTGCTAGCAACAGAAGGAGCCACAATAGATTCTAGGGCGCATGAGTGCTAATTGCTACCATGGAAGACTTTAAATGGACCAAAAGCACTCAACAGCCTAGGCTCATCACACTTTTGTCTGGGCTGAGGCCTCACACACTAGGGATTCTGGGACTAGGACATGTGAAAAAGGAAATCACACGTCCCTTCGACTTCTACTGGGAGCTTCAAAGCCAACTCAAGAGTAGCCTGGAAGTACATGACCATATTTGGAGGACAAAGGCAGACCATTTGTTTCAAAAGACTATTTTATTAATAAACTTATAAGACTTATCTTTGCAACAGGACTTCGCAGGAATGTAAAAAGTTAACAGTTTAAATGTAATTTTTGTGGTTTTCAAACAAGACGTGATAGCCTTCAATGCCATATCGGGAACAGAAATGGCAGAGAATTGGACATGTTGAGAAAAGTGTACATGATGCCACTGTGAAATTTAATACTTACACACCTTATGATAATCTCTACATATGCATGAAGTTATAGGATGTTAGGTCGAATATTTATCACTGAAAATCATGAAAAACTAGTAGACGGACGAAACAAATTCCTGCAACCGTGAGAATTGGACTGCCATGCTCTACATAAAATATGTAATCTGCCTTTGTAATATGTTCAAATGCCACAACTGTAAAAATGTGCCATTTATGTCATAACTGGGTTGTGACAAAAAAAACTGCGGGAGGTACTAGACATAGTAAACCCATATCATAAAGCTGATGTCATGTCCTTAAGAATCCAACCAGCTGACAGCAAGGCGGTAACAATCACCCCTGACCAATCCAGTTGTTTAGAGGCGTGCCCAGCTAACCCTACCCCACCATATAATTCTATGATATCACGATGCCTTATAAATAAGGGTGGCTGACAGAACTCTACACACACTCTCTCCTGAATTTCCAGCGCCTGCGTATCCTGACATTCCAGATCCACCTTTGCAAGATTCTAGACCATACTGCCAGGCCAAAGCATTGCTGACCATATCCCAGCGAGGCCATTGATCCAGAAAACCCCACTAAAACCCCATAACAAAATCCCACTAACTTCAGGGAGAAAGGGTAAAGGTGGCTGTGCCCGCTTTGGGATTCTCCAGTGCCGCCTGCTTGCCCTGCTTACCTGCTCCATCCCGCTGAAGTGTCGCTGTGCCGTGACCAGACCTTTGCCCAGCTGTCTTTTGCCAGGAGAGCCCGCTATCCGGTTACCCGAGCCTTTGAGTCCAGAAACCAGATGACTGTTCCTAATCCCAAATCCAAGAGCGGATTGTGAGTATTTCCCCATCACATAGCAACACGTAGCCTACCCCATTGTGATACTTTGTCTTTGTTCTACTCTCCAAGTAATCCTATCCATACCCTGATAACTGGTCTAAACTGTTCTAATTCTCTATGCATCTTGTACTGGATTTTCTAGTGTTAGCGCCCTTCTTTCATTCACCCCATCTTGTAACTCCTTAGCAATATTTTTATTAAATAAATTAATTGTTCCTAAAAGAAAAGGGGTACACTGCGTGAAGGCTTGTAACTGCAGCGTAACTTTTATATTCACGGGTGGCGTTCCTCTTTTCTAGCCGTTAAATCTAGGGTAAGTGAAACTGGCCTTTCCTTTTCAAAACAGAGTTTCTTTTCTTAATTGCTTAATTTTACCAAACCGGAACCTCCTTTCACCTGGAAATCTCATCCAGTTCTTCAGCTATAGTCACTCTTTCATAATCATCTTGTCCCTGGGATGTGCATCTATTCCCCAGCCCAAAATCTGCATTCCGATTATGTGTTTTTCTCCCATTTAAAAAAAAACGGTTTTGACATTTAAAACGGAAAAAAAGTGTTTTTTCCACGTATGATTTCGACTGCACTTGGTTCTCACTTTCACATTGCTTTTGAACTGTATGCCTTTTGTGATACCTTGCCTTATGGTTGCTAGTCATATAACATCCCTGATACTGTGATAAAATATATGTATATCATTATTTAATTACACATATAATTAATTGTTAAAATCCGAGTGTCATTTTAGGCCATTGCAAAGGGTTTAAAATCCGTTTTTGCCTCCTATTTTGTGATTGTGAGGGAAGGTAGGATTTTGATTCTGTTTGCTGCCTCATATCCCTGACTACCTGCTGCTTCTTTCTTTTACTTTTTGTGGGTTGTGTGAACATTGCAGGGGGAAACCTTAACTCGGGTGCTATCTATCCTAATTGAAAACATGCTCCTATTCATTTGTGCTTTGGCTATGTTCTTGTTGAAGGTTAACCAAGTGTATTTCAGTGGTTTTCACTGTAATTATCACCCCATTGGTGATTGCTGCCCAATATTAAAATTTGCGTGATTTCTTTGAATTTTAAAATAAATAAATATTGCATTCCCACCGACCGGCCAGGTTCATGGTCCATTGTGACCCGGGTATTTGTAAAAGGGGGTGTGAGATGGGTTGTGTGCCATCTTAAAGTGAATCCGTAGAAAAGAAAGAGAAAGCATTCCTATTGTGCGCTAAGACCAAGGTGTGTCGCCCGATTTCAATCCTTAACAATGATCCATGTATGTCTTCAAGCTAACTGGGCATGCTTCCAGGCACACTATTTGCAAGATGGGCATGCTCGTAAATACATTTACATTGAGCACTAATAGCGCATATTATTATGTCTTCTAGGTGATTTATCACACCAGGATAATTGATTTAATTCTCCACTAGAACATACTGCAAGATTTGCTCGCAGAGGTATGTCTATAGTTGGTGTAATCTCCTTACCACCTTTGTGGGTGCTCTGATATATAGTCTGTAAGGATTTATATTTATGCGGTTTTATGTTTTTGTTTGTCATGTAGTTTGAATCATCATAGGTTTGGTCCTGTCGAAGACTGACAATAATAATGATTGATTTGTATTAAGTAGTCGAAATTGGTATTAGAAGGTGTACATAAATAAACAAAGAATTAAGGGATACAAAATTGACTTTTATGACCTCCGCTAGATGACCACATACTCGAACATATGTGGATTGAAAGAGTGATACACATATCGGCTCAGTCGAGGTTTCATCAGTATGAGCTTTTTATATTTGTGAGCACTGTATCACAGCACTAGCACTGTTAATGATAAATTAGGAGTATGATTGAAGCTGAATGAGTGATAGTGATGTTTGATGTTGGAATGAAAGTGTGTGAGTTAAAATGATAAAACATTAACACAGATGCAGTTTTGATTATATTGAAATGTACAAATGATGTTTTGTCATGGTCTTGTATTCTTGACCAAATCTGTTGTGATAAATAACAGATTGATTTATCGTCCTTGCAGACTCTTATCTTTGAGCTGGCTCATCAGCGGGATAGGCGTATGATTGGTGGCTTACCCATTTTTTATTCTTGGAAGTGGGGTATGTCCATCAGTCCTCATGTGATACCATTTTGTTGTCTTTTGCACATGTTGAGTTCCCCAGGTGTCAGTGAGTTATGGGGTCCTACTGTCCCATGTTTCAACATATGTGAGAATCTGCAAGATAGTGTGTTAGGGCGAGGACAACACCTTGCAACCCAGGCAGTGCCAGAGACAGGGAAGCATGTACGCTACTAAAGCAAAGGGAAAGGACAAGCAAGATATTGTTGCCCTGGTGGTGGGTAGGGCTGGATACCTTTAGAAGGGAGGATCATTTGCTCACATTGGACCGTACCTTTAAAATAACCGCACCAGGCAGTTCATACAAGGAGGGAGGGCACATATGGAAAGAAGAGTGAGCAATAAGCCAACACCCCAAAGTGGGCTACCTCCTATGGAGCTGTCAAACTAGAGCCTGACAATAGGCAGCACTGTTTTTGCTCCCCCAGGTAGATAGTGTCTCAGACTAGGGCAAGCAAGGGACAGAAAGCTGTACTTTTACAAACAACTCCAACCCTTGGACCACCCAACAGTCAGTGCTCCACAGGGTTTACACTATATTTAGGACTATGGAATGCAATAACGATTCCAATAATGCCATTCTTATAGAGCACTGTCTCGAAGTTTAAAGATTAAAAAGTGCCTTGAACGGTTTCAGTGCTGCGGGGGGCCAGTGTATTTGAAGTGCATTTTGGGTTCTTTGAGCAGTAGCAGTGCCGCGTGGTGCTTATCACAACGGTAATAGTGTCCCTTGGTCGATCGCCGTGCCACAGGGTTTCTTTGGTATGAATCTCAATTCGTCTTCCCCGTGTGGTCTCCGTGCCGTGGGTGGGGTCTGCATTTCAACTGGTTTTAAAAGCCAAAATTGTTGTGGCCTCCCAATTATCACACAGGCACTTTCTAGTGAGACACTGCCTTTATTGACAAAGTAATACTGCTTGCACCCAGTTGCTTCACTGTGGTAATTCTAGACCTTGGCTTACTTGGTGAGTCTTTAAGAGGAGTTGTCATAGGGGTGGCAGGCTGGCAGGAGATGAGGCCTGACCTGCAGGTCAGAGCACTATTGCTGCAGTCTTGTCCCTCACTCGCCCGTGCCGCGAATCTCTTTCGCACGTCTGCACTTTCCATTTCATTGCGTCCTCTCGCGAAAGGTCAGATGAACTCTCGCAAGATTATGCTCTACATACCTGCTTTTGTTAGAAGACGGAAGCAGGTGGTGCTACTCCATGATGAAGTCTGAATCGTGTAGGTCTCTTTCTCCCTCTGCGGTCGACCTTCTCGGCTTTCTTTCCTTTCTTGCATGTTCCTTTGCTTCCTCCTCCCTTTTCGTTCCTGCCTCCTGGAGTGTCTGGCTGTACTCTTCCTGCTCCTCCTGCCTCCCTGCCCTCTCCTTGCTCAGGGTTTGTGGCTTTTTGTCGATCCTTCTTTCCTCTCCCTTCTCTCTTGCACCTGCTCCTGAGCGATGGGGCCTGGCGTTTCCTTGAGACTTCTCTCAAACAACACCACTCGCACCAGGTTCCATCTTCTCCCATCCTGAGTGTGCATGTGATTAGTGCCCCTTTTGCACATCCGGATGGGTCTGCTGAATTTGGACCCTGTGACAGGGTCTCTCTGTGTGTCAGCTTTATCTTTACCCAGTCTCCTTCTCATATTACGCTTCCCTGGGGCGCCCTTCTCTTGTCAATCCACTCCTTCATGAGTGCCTCAGTCTTTTTCATTCTCCATACCAATTCTTCCATGTTGACTTAATCGTCTTCCCTTACTTGTGACATCCACAAAGGGATGCCCTGCATCCTCTTAGCATCCGAAACGGGGACACAGTGATCCCGTTGGGGGTAAATTGGTGGGCTGCCACTGCTTCCTTGTCTGTGGAAAAGGGATCCATTCCTGATGCTGTGGCTAGCTGCTTCGCTCCCTTGAACATATTGGCTGTTCCACCAAGCCATTTGCTCGAGGGTGATACAGGGCTGCTTTTACTTGGTGGATGTTTTCCCTCAGGAATGTGTCCATCTCGCAAGAAACTAGTTGGTCACCATTGTCGGTGACCAATTCTTTGGGCAGGCTTTCTCTCTGGAAGATGTTCTTCAACACCTCAATTATTGTGGATGATGTAATGTCCAGGACAACCTCTACTTCTACTCACTTCGATAGGTAGTCTATTAGCACAATGCTGTATTTGTGCTCAGATCTCATCGGTTCCAGTGGGCCTATGAAGTCAAGTCCTAGTTTCTGCCACACCCCTTCTGGGATCTCTGTTGCGTGGAGAGGCGCTTGCCTCACTTTTGACCTCTTGTCACTATTGAGACTCTCGTGGCACCTTTCAGTCATCATTCTTATGTTGGGGTCCATGCCTGGCCGTACCACTCTCTCACTCTCCTCCTTGTCATGTTGCTCCCCAAGTGCCCTGTGTGGGCCCTGCACGTGATGGTTCTTCTCAACGCAAGAGGAGGGATGGCTGGGTCGCCTCTCATCAGCATGCCTTGGTCCTCAAATATCACATCTCATACTTTCCTGTACGGCAACAGGCCTTCCGGGATCATTCTTTCATCCGGCCAGCCGTTTCAAAGCCATTGGGCCTCATTACGAGTATGGAGGGAATGAGAAAAGGAAGGCAGAACGGCATAACCGGCATCGTTAACGGGTCCGGGCCATTACGATCCGACAACCCGCCAATACCGCCACCGCCCATACCGTGCCTCTTCTTATCGGCATGCGCACGTACACGTGCCCCTTCACGCGCCAATACCAGGATGCCGCTAACAGGACATCAAAAGTTTCGCTGGCATGCACTTACCGGCATCCCGATGGCAGTGATTAGGGCCTGCACGATGGCGGCAATACAGGCATCACGGACCACCCACAAATAGCAACCTGCAGGGCAGTGCAGGCAACTACCACAGGTGCACACAATCACCACAGGTGGAGTGAATGAAGCCTGACCCAGTACAAAAGGATTACACCCACACACCACACCCCTTCCTACACCAAAATGATCCCACTAACTGTGGCAATCATGGGGCTGGAGGACATGCCTGTACTGCTACAACAACAGCAACAACTACAGCTACAACAACAGGCAGCACAGAGGAGACGGAGGGTGAGACAAGCCCAGCAAGTTCCACCAGTGCAGCCAGTGGTACCACATTGGCAGCCACCAATCCCTCGCATCAGACCCAGTCCATTCAATCTAACCACTGAGCATATCCACACCCTGAACCGGTTGGACCGGGACACCATCACCACCATAGTGGACATGATACGCGACGACATTGTCAGCCTGATAGAAATCCGCACTGCCATCCCCCCTCTACTAAAGGTGGTGTCTGTGCTCCACTTCCTGGCCACATGCACCTACCAGCAAACAGGGGGCCAGCTGCATGGCATATCACAACCATTCCTGTCCCGCATGTTGACCCAAGTGCTTGATGCATCCACCACATTTACCTACCACGTACTGGCCAGGAGCTTGCTGACACCAAAGTAGGCTTCCATGCACTGGCAGGCATACCCAATTGCGTCAGTGCCCTCGACTGCACCCATGTAGAATTAGGGCCCCTCATGCCAATGAGATGGTGTACCGCAATTGCAAGCAATACCACTCCATCAATGTGAAGATGGTATGTGACTCCAGCAAGATCACCACACATTGTTGCACCTGATATCCCGGATCTACACATGATGCCATGGTGCTGCGTAACTCCACGCTACCCTGCTACATGGAGCAACATGCTGGGCGACGTGTCTGGTTGCTTGGTGAGTTGCCTGACTGGCCCATGGCAGTGCATGGTGTAAGGCGCTCTATAAATCAATAAATACAAAATACAAATACAAATACTCCACCTGGGTGGGATTGGGGGGGTGCATACTCCACCTGGGTGGGATTGGGGGGATGCATACTCCACCTGGGTGGGATTGGGGGGGATGCATACTCCACATGGGTGGGATTGGGGGGGGATGCATACTCCACCTGGGTGGGAATGGGCGGTGAGTGGACAATGCACTCAGAGCTACACACTGTTGAACTGAACATCCCAACTCGAACATGACACATCAATGCCATACATAAGACCAATGCCGTACATCAATGACAACATGCAAGACGCACAAGCAGGCCACCATGGGTATGTCAAGCGAGCTTGACTAAACATGATTACAACTGTGCCAATGTCGCTAGTGTGATTAGGTACAGAGTAGCATACACTGCAATTATGGCTGGCAAGACATAGTTCCGCATCCACAGTACATCCGCATCAGCAAGCAAGTGAACACCCTGCATCATCTGTACAATGCAATCCACACTAGCAGACCATATTGCAGTACACAATGCATCAAATTAATCTGTGTGCATACATACAGGGACATGTGCATGTCAACACCAAATAGCTACAGTCATGGCCGTGAATCCTAAAGTTGTCAGCTCAGATTGACTCACACATACCTCTTTGTGCTCCCATGCAGGTGATGGACGCTATCCCTTGAAGACGTGGCTACTTACCCCTGTGCGGAACCCACGTAACAGGCGCAAAGAGGAGTACAACCGGGTTCATACCCGTACCCGTGTCGTGATTGAGCAGACCTTTGGCCTGTTGAAGGCACGTTTCCGCTGCCAACGCAGGTCTGGTGGAGCACTCCTTTATGGCCCTGAGAAGGTGGCAAAGATCACCATGGTCTGTGTCATGCTGCACAACATGTGTATCCGGAGAAATTTTCCACTGCCACCTGACATTGACATGCATGCACCGGGTGAGGATGATGTGGAAGATGGAGGATAAGCAGCACTCCTGCCAGTACGTGATGCACAAGATGGCCATGCTGTACGCCAATCACTGATTGACGATTACTTCTGAACCACAGGGACGTTGATGGTTATGTGTCAGTGCTACACGGAGCACTGGGACCGTGTGGACATGGACACAGGGTGTGTGGGGAGTTGGGCACTGTGCGCTGTCATGAATTGAATGGACACACACGAAATCAACAATGTCCAGGCAATAAATATTGAACACAACGGGGGTATTAAGAAAAATTACAAAATACTGCTTCCTTCCTATCACTCACACCCCCTCCCCCGTCACCCCAAAACACCCAAACACCACATACCCCCCAAACACCCCATACCCAATAAACACCCCATACACCTAATAAACACCCCCTTAATCGCCTCTACACCACCAACACCACCTCCCCTCTCACCCATTGTCATCCCACACTATGTCTGGGCTTTTTTTGTGTCCAGGGGCAGCATTTCTGTCTGCCTTGCACTGCGCCTCGTCATCCGCACAGGGCTGGATGGAGCGGAGCTTGCAGGTGTGGATGATGTGGTGGATGCGGGTGGGATTTGCACCGCCGGTGCAGGTTGTTGGCGCTGCATGTGTCGGAGCATGCTGGTTAGGACCTGTGTGACGGCCCCCAAACTGTCACGGATCATGATTGCACTTGAATTTATGGCCGCAATGGTCCCAGCATTGGCCTCACGGATCTCTCAGCGTGCTTCCTCGGCTCGATCATCGAGTCCTGCCGGGCCTCTACCCTTGACAGGCGTGCCTCCATGTCAGTGGGGGCTGTGGAGGTAGAGGGTGCTGCGGCTGGGTGGGCCATTGCAGGGCTGGCCTCTGGGGTGGTTGTGAGAGCTGGACTGTGCAGTTGAACCGCAGAATCCAGCATGGGCTGGACAGTGTGCCCTGAGTGGTGTGTTGGGGAGCGGACGGGGGGCTTGGGGTGTGGGGACATTCTACATGAATTGTGCCATCAACGTCCTCGTACTCCTCTGCTTCCACATCCACATCGCTGAGTGGGGCTGTGGCTGCTGCCTCACCCACTGAACTTGTGGCAGCGGACTGGGTGCCATCAGCCTCCCCTTCAGCTGTTGTTGGCAGCTCAGTAGTCGCAGTCTCGTCCGCTGCTGTGGTTTCCTCATGAGCCTGCCTGGTCTGTGCATGTGCCCTGGGTTGCACTGTGGGCCGCGGTGCTGCCCCAGAGGTGGAATGCCCAGTGCCCTGTGGTCTGGCCCTGGATGTAGATGGCCTTTGGGCAGGGTCCTGACTTTCACCTTCTGCATCAGTGCCTGTGGGGCAAGAAGAGATGCAGGGCATCAGTGATGGTGTTACATGCAAGATGCATGAGTTGGTGCTGTACAGTATTTCATTTCTCATGCATTGCAATCTTATAGGTGTGTCACATAGTGTATTTTCAAGAGGGGGGGGGCATATTGGCATAAGCCGTGACGTCTCCATTCGGCAGGTTTGTGTGATGTATGACATGCAAATGGTCCCTGTGTGTTTGGTGTCTGTTGGTAATGGGATTGGCACACAGCATGCATTTCATTGTGGCAGGGTTTGGGCCTCCATCTGGACATGGATCTGTATATGTGTGCATGATGGGCCATGCATTGGCTTGGCTTGGCTCACTTTCACATCAGTTGTACTATGTCATGGTTTGGCCTACTGGGGTTTGCAGGGTCACTCACCTCCATCTCCCCATGTCGCGGCACCCGTCTCCAATTTGCCAAAGCCCTCTATGGACTCCATTTGGATGTTCGTGCTGCAGGTTTCTTCCCAGCGCATCAGTTTCACTGGTGAGTGGGCACCCCCGCCTGTGGCCATGGCCTCTCTGCGATTGCTGGTCAGGATGTTCCGGACCCTGAGACAGAGGTCGTCCCATCTTTTTTTAGTCTTTGACTGTGCGGGGGGGGGGGAGGACGACAACCGCTGACACCTTGTGCGCAACCTCCTCCCAGATTTCTTTCTTACTCAGCTGGACCTCCCTTTTGAGGTTATTAGCAAAAACCTCATCTGCATGGGCTGCAAGGGTATTAGCCAGCATGTTTAGCTCCTCATCAGAGAAGCGCTTCTTGCGCAGACAGGGGGTAGTTTTGCGGGTAGCCTTCAACATGCTGGATGCTATGACCCTGCTCTCTCCTCTGTAGCACTGCTGGATTGAGAGGATTGCAATGGATTGTGTTTTTAAAGATGGCCGCGGCGCATTTCCTGTTCCGACGCGATGATGTTACTTCCAGGTACGGTATTACGAGCCCGGTATTAGCATGTTGTTATTACCGGGTCGTTATTAAGGGGTTGCTCCTTGGCGGAGGTGGTATTGGTGGGTCCCATGATGGCGCTATCGGGGGGTTGGAGGGCCTTTAGCGGCATGGCGGTGTAGCCATTACCGGCATGGGCGTTTGCGCATGCTCGCGCACTCGTAATCAGCCGTTATTAGCGGCATCAAGGGTGCACGGACGCGCTAATACCTCCATGCCGGTAATGACTCCGTTTTTAGCGGGCATCTCGTGATGAGGGCCATTGTGTGAGTTTTGCAGTGGTGGCATTGTTGGCTGCTTCCTCTCTACAGTGTTTCTCACTCATCTCCAGGTATTCTTTACTTCGGAGTTCTCCCAATGAAGCTACAACACACTCGTCCTTCAGGAAGTTCTCATTTAAGCTGTTGTGCTCCGGCAGTATGGACATGCAGTCCGCCTGTGCATTTTGCCATCCAGGAATATGTACCACTTCGTATGTATATTCTTGTAGTTTTGCTGCTATGCGGGCAAGGCGAGGTGTGGCCGTTCTTGTCCCTCCTGGGCTAAGCATGTGTATCAACGGCTTGTGGTCCATCACAAGTTGGAATTTGGTACCCCAGATGTATGTCTGGAAATAATCGGCTGCCCATGCGCAGGCCAGCATTTGTTTTTCAATTGTCTAGTACTTCATCTCTGTTTGTGACAGTGCATATGAGGCAAAAGCCACTACCTGCTCAACGTCACCCTTCCTTTGGGTTAATGTCGCTCCTAGGCTGTAGGAACTGGCATCTGTGGTTATGATAGTCTTCCATATGTGGGTTGAAAGGCTGTATGAAGGGGGCATGTGGGATGCAATCCTTCACCTTTTTAAACGCCTTCTGCTGCTCCGCTCCCCACTTGTACTCAGACCTTTTTTTCATTCATTTGCGCATAGGAGCTGTGGTTTCTGAGAAGTTCTGTACAAACTTGGCATAGTATTCGCCCATCCCCAGAGACAACCTCAGTTCATCCCTGTTGGATGGATCAAGTCCTTCTTTTGGCTGATGAATGCTTTTAAGATTTTGTAGCCTAAATACTCCTCTTCGTCGGTACTTCAGACGCACATGTCAAATCATAGACAGACTCCCGCTTCTTGCAGACGCGTCAGCACTACACGAAGCACCCTATCGTATGTTTGGTCGTTGGCTGCATAAACCATAATGTTGTCCTGGAAGTACACTACATTGCCAATTGTCCTTAGTAGCGAGTCCATCATGCGCTGGAAAGCTGGGGCGGCCGATGACAGACCAAATGGCATGCGGGTGAACTGGTATGTTTCAAATGGGGTTATAAATGCCGCCAGGAGCCTTGACTCTTTGTATAGGCCAATTTGGTGGTATGCATCCCTCATGTCAAGTTTTGAGAAAACTTTGGCCTCTTTCATTAGGAGGAGTAATTAATTAATACTAGGGGAGTGGGTAGCCATTGTTACCACCTCAAGCATCAGGCTGCGGAGATCTATGCATATGCGCAGGTCATTCAAGTGTTTCTTGATCATGACGACCAGGCTCAACCATTCGGACGACTCTACAATTTCTATCGTCCCGTCTTTGAGCATCCTGTCTAGCTGTTCCTGTAGTGCTTCTCTTGCCATTGCAGGGGCCAGCCTCACTTTATGTTTGACTGGGATGGCTCTGTGCTTAGGCTTTATTTTACGTACATAATTTCTTATTTTGCCTGGTTCATCAGGGAATAGCTGACGAAAATCTTCTCTGGATACTGGTAGGCCCTCCGAGGTTAGTAATAGCACTTGTCCTTCCACGCTGGCGCCTAGTCGCAGCTGCAATTTTGCTTGATCGTCCCAACCCAGCACGGCTGGTCCTCTTTCGGAAAGGTATACTTTGCTCTCGGTTACCCTCCCCTTAAATTCAATGGTGCTTTGTATGTAGACCAGCAAGTTCACTGTGGCTCCGTCAAAGACGGTTGGTCTGTGCTTCATCGTGCATACTTCCACTCTGTCTTTCCCTACCATTTCTTTGTACACTGCAAGGGTAGTATGGTTAGGTCAGAACCAGAGTCAGCCATGACCCTTGTTTTGTTGCCGTCAACTTTGCTGACACAGTGCGGCTTTTCCCTACGAGCAGTGATGCAGTTGACCATAATTACAGTAGGACATCCTTTGTCTTCTGATGACTCTTCCATCCTAGCTGTGTCACTGAGTAGCGCTGCAGCCATTATACTACCTGTCCACGTGCAGGAGGCAGCCACGTGTCAAAATCTGCAGCACTTTGAGCACTCTTTTTTCCTGGCTGAACACTCCTTGTCATTGGCAAGGTGACTGGTGCAGGCACACCTGTAGCATTTGGCCTGTTCTCTTCTCCCCGATCTGCTATCCTTGATGTCCTGCTGCCATCTCTCCCTTTTACCCTTGAATTGAAGTGCTTGTACCTCCGGCTCAGGGCAGCTCCCCCCAAATTCTTTCCGCCTCCCAGAGGTCTCCTCCACTGCTCTGGCTATTTGTATTGCCTTAGCCAGCTGCAGCGTCTTTTCCAGGATGAACTTATCCTGTATCTTGCAGCTGTTGGTGTGCAGGGTCAACATGTCGCATATTCTCTCCTCTGTCGTATCTCCGAAAGCACACAATGCAACCAGTTCTCTCAGTTTCGTAACAATCATCCACTAGCTCAGCCGGCCCCGGTTTCTTTTTAGAACCTAATTCTGGGCAGTTCGACATTCTCACTAGACGAAAACCTCTTCACGATCTGCTTCATTGCCTCTTTATAGACGTTGTCATTACCTTCTTACGCCTCCGGTTTCAATCCTGTAAAGCTTCTCTGGCCTTCCACCCCTGATGTGTTCAGCAGCATGGCACTCTTCCTTGCTGTCGCAAAGTTTGCGCCATGTCCCTTGGTTGGTCGCCGTGCTGCGGGATTGCTTGGGTGACGGGTCCGCAGTTTAACTTGGGTTAAAGCGCAATGTTTCAATCATGCTGTTCATTGTATTAATTTGCATGGTTAATGTTTTTGAGAACGCCTGTGTTTTAGGTGGGTGAAGGAAGAATGATGATTTGTGCCCAGGCGGTCGTCGTGCTGCCTGGGTTGCCTAAAAGTTTATGGTATGATATCGCCTGTGCGGCACATGATTGCAGGCGAGTGAAGAGGGTTTTTAAAACTTGCTTTTTTTACATTCATAAATATTTTTGCACTAATGGGTTTCAAGTTGTAGCTAAGCTAATTTTGGCAAAATATGCGTTCCATGAAAAATAACTTAAAATAAGACCAAATGCCTTCGAAATAATTTTTGCTGATCTTTTTGCCATTGCTGACAGTAACTTACCTCGTTAAGGCTGTTTTTTTTAACATGATGTAGACACATTATTTTCTTACCTGTGTTCAGAACTTAAATACTGCCATCTTTTTTAATGAATTCAAACGGCTTAGTAAACGATATGGTTACTTAAAACAGTGTTACCCTTTTTTGTGTTGACTGGTTTATGTCCCGGCCCATGCCCACCAGTCTTGTTTGTGCTTCTGATGTGCCCCTTCCCACCAAAGATATTGGTTTCTAGAGGGCTCCCCTGCTGAGATGCACTCATCAAGCATGGCATAAAATGACAGTGTGGTGACTTGGTGAAATTGGGGCAGTGGATGGCTCTCAGAGCAGTGGGAACAGGGAAGTGGCTAACGGCTAATAGCGCTTAGGTTGCTAAGGGCAACACGTGCAAACAGATAAGCGCAGGAGGGCGTCTTTTTTCATGTCTGGGACACTGGCAGTTTGACAAGGACCTTTCACGGCTATGGAGGAATAAGCAGGTCATTCGGGGGTCGTGGGTGCCATGTATGAGATTAGTCACTGCTTTCGAGCGATTCCTCTATGCCACGCTGGCTTTTCAGCTAACTGTACTTCGATTTTCTGGGCTTCATGGTTTCATTTTGCCAGTCCAACTGAAAAATGCGCTCACTTGTTCCAACCCACAAATCAGTGATACTAAAATTATATTAAATAAAGGAATTTCTGGAGATTGCACACATCATATGGGACATGATAGGGTCAATTGGCAGCTGCGGTATAGGGGGGGGAGTGGGGACAGGATGGGGTGGCTTTTTTAAAATCATTTATGTGATAGAAAGGGTACTTGCTACAGAGCAAGCTTGAATTCATATCACACGGGCTCTCTCCAAGTAAGGTACAGGATGCTGTTCCGGGCGTTAGACTACTAATAAGGAACTTATAATGAATAGCAGCTTGCAATATCCGTATAAAATCCTGGAAATAATGTTCTTATTACAGGCTAGTTATGACATCACAACTGACCTGTAATAAAATTACATCACAACCTTTGGGTGCAATTCAAAAAGGGCATATGGCCATTTTGTCATGAGTTGCAGAAGGAGTATTTTAAATGGGTTGCGCAAGGGAATGGAGGAGCTGGTTGTGTTTGAACATAAGCAGTGTAGTGTATGTTATTATAGGCCATTTAAAAGATCTATCACACACAGTAATAGCCTCTTTAGCAGCAGCAGGATTATAGAGTAACAGGCTGATGTCGGTAGTTGCGCTATTGTTAAGAAGGATTTAAAAGCAGCATCTTACTCAGGCTGGCTCTTGGTTTGAATTGCCTTTTTATATTACGCTGTTTGTAATAACGATTTGATCCAGCCTTTTGTTTCACAGGTTTTGAAGTGACATGGATTAATACAATGATGGGCAAAGGCGTAATAAAGTGGGCACCGGCAAAATGGCAGCCGCACGCCCCTCCTCCACTGTCCTCCCCGTTATGTTTTGCGGGTTTTTGCGCTGGAGACAAACAGTGGATAAACGATGGATTTTATACACTACATGACAAATGCGTGCCAGGTGCATTTACAGGGTGGATTTTTCATCGTGATAGTAGCATGCCTTTCGCACCCATAATTTTAAAATGCCAAGTTCTACAGGGATTATAATGAAAGGAATGTAATGCATCTTTTTCTGTGTTTGCATGGTGACGAATATTGATAGGGGGCATTTCAGAAGCTCACTTTCAAATGGCTTATGTCCTCCAACGTACTCCTCATCTTTGACATGTAGTATCCACACTTTGGCTGCTTCGGAAATTTTTCAGCCAAAGGCGCCCTGCGCGTCAATGGCGCTGGGTCGATGTCCCTCGAAGGCCTTGGTCGAGGGTGACGTCGTCAAATATTATAAGTAGCACGCACGGCACCTGAAGCCTCAGTTCTGTTTTTCTGCAAACGTGTTTGCTTCGTGAAACTCGGCACGCCTCTACTCTCTAGTATTTGCTGTAAAGTTCTTCGATATGTCTTTGTCTTCCACCCTGATGACACCTCGGTCCGGGTTTAAGAATTGCTGGGACTGCGGATCCAAGATGTCCATCACGGATCCCCATTGTGTCTGCCTGTGGTGTCTCAGCGGAACCATGACATGGATACGTGCTCCAAGTGTCAGTCGATGACTGGAAAGGCCTTGCGGAAACGAAAGGGGAAACTCAAGGTAGGCAAGGTGTCCAAGCCCCATAAGCCCCGACCTGCTGGGCCTTCGACCGGTGGGTCGAGAGGTGACTCTCCTCAGAGGAAGAAGGTGAAGCTTTCAAGGTCCAGGAGTGGTTCCCGCCACTCGTCCGCCTCGTCGAAGCGCTCGAGGAGAAGGCATCGCTGGTCGCCTTCCTCATTGTCGTCTTCTGGGGGCACCCCCGAGAGGGTGAGATGCCCATCCAAACATTCGACGCCCAATAAGTGGAGAAGCTTTCTGCGTGGAAATGCTTTGAATTTTCAAAAAGCAGGGCAAGACCCCGTCCGCGCCCTCTGTTGAAGACGGCAGGGAACGGTCTCGGCCAGAAACTCGCGCGCCCTCGAGAGCCTTCGAGGCCTCGTCCGGACAAGGTTGCTAAGGATCGCTCAAGACGTGATGCGACGTCACAGTCTTCATCTCCACCGAAACCGTCTAAACCCTCGATGCCATCGAAGCCGTCGGCGCACCGCCAGTCGATAGAGCCTGTTGTGTCCTCCACCCCGATCAGGCCCTCGATTGCCTTAGGTGCCGTTGTCGACGCAGAAGGCTCCGTTGGTGCCAAATTTGCTGGTGCAGCCTCTGCTCCCGGTGGATCCTCCTAAAAAGGCGGTGTCTAAGTTGAAGTCGTCGACTTCAAAGCCTCTGGCTGTGGTTCCTGAGAAACGGTGTACCCCGCTGCTGAAGAAAGACTTCTTTAAGTCCCTCACCTCCATATTTGAGGAGGAGGAACAGTCGGGGGAGGCTCCTTTTGGTCTCCAGTTTGGAACCCCTAATGTGCCAGAATGCCTCATCTCGGAGGAGAATAGAATGCAGGATCTTTGTGATACCTTGCATAATGCCAGTGGTATTGACACTTCTCCGGAGCTGGAGTTCGGCAGACCAGACCCTGGTGAGCATGCCGAATCCTCTTACAGATGCCTTATGTCGAGAGTTGTGGAGTATTTGGGCTGGTCCAGGCCTGCTATCCACTATGATCATGATGATCTTACGGACATTTTGGATCAGGGTCCTCCTACAGATCCCATATGGCCATTTCATGTGGCTCTGTAGAACAGGGTGACAATTAATTGGGAAAACCCAGAGACTAATCCGGCGGTGAACAAGTCTCTGATGATAAAATACCGCCCCTCCAGTAGCGACCCCGGCTATCTGTCATTTCACCCCACTCCTGAGAGTCTGGTGGTCCAGGTAGCCATGGCTATTTCGAAGCAGACTGCCTACCCTACCACCCCTTTGTATAGGGCGATAAGTGCGCAAGGTTTTTTCAGGTGGGAGTATGGCGTTGAAGGCAGCCAACTCCTCTTGTGCCTTGCCAAGATTTTCGTACACAGTGTGGGATTGCATCTCTATGGCGGTTGAGCATATTCCCGAAGGGGAAGAAAGGGACGGCTTTCTGGCTATTGTTAAGGAGGACAAGGAAGCCATGTCTGAATCACTTCAGTCTGGGTTGGATGTTGCTGACAGTGTCAGCAGGTCCATGGCTACTAGCACCATAATATTCTGATTTGCGTGGTAGCGGAAGTCAGGATTTGCACCGGATGTGCAGTCTAGACTTCTAAACATGCCATTTGACGGGTCTCACCTTTTTCCCAGCAATGCTGACAAGAGCCTTGAGAAGCTGCAGACTTCTAAGGCGGCCGCCAAGTCTTTGGGTGCCTCTGTTGGGCAGCCTCAGCCTTTTCGTCCTAGCAGACAGCAATGGAGGGGTGGATCCTTTCGTTCCTACTCGTCATTTGGAAGGGCGAGAACAATGGCCAGTCAAAGAGGCTAGCGTAAGTTTGCTCGTGGTGGACGAGGTAGAGGTGCCAAAGCCACTCAAGCAGCAGCCTCTTTGCCAGCCGGCTCTGCTACTGCCGCTTCAAAACCGCTCTGAGGCATTCGGTCACAGTTCCCCGATTGGGGGGCAGGCTGTCGCAGCATCTGGTAGAATGGCGAGCTATTACTTTGGATGCTTTGGCTCTGGAAACAATTGCCAATCAGTACTGCCTTCCTTTTTTACAGAAGCCTCAAGACAATCCACCAGGAGAACACTCTTTGAGGGTTCAAGATCTGCGCCTTGTGCAGGAAATATTAACCCTGCTAGAGAAAGGCAGTATAGAACCAGTGCCTGTAGCGGAGAGAAACAAGGGCTGGTACTCCCCTTATTTTTTGATTCCCAAGGAGGACGGGGAACTGAGACCGTTCTTGGATTTGAGATGCTTGAACAAGTTCCTCAGGAAGGACACATTCAAGATGGTCACTCTTTCTCAGATCCTTCAGGCCCTCCAACTTCAGGATTGGTTGGTGTCATTGGACCGTCATGTGCCAATCCATCTCAAGCACAGGAAATACCTGAGGTTCAAGTCCCGTCATTCGGGTTGACTTCCGCCCGAGGGTCTTCACCAAATTGATCGTGGTGGTGGCAGCCCATCTCAGGAGAAGAGGGATTCACATCTACCCTTACCTGGACGATTGGCTGATCAGGGCACGTTCTCCCGAACAAGCCTTGGATCATCTCAACGTTACCCGTCACTCCCTTCACAGACTGGTCTTCTCCCTCAATTTCAAGAAGTCCCATTTGACACCTTCCCAACAGCTCCAGTACATGAGGGCTGTCTTAGACACGTCCTTGAGGAAGTGCTTGCCACCCAAGGTGAGGGCTCACAACATTCTCCAGATGGTAAATAAGTTTCAGACTGCCCAGAGTCTTCCGGCCTTCGACTTCTTGAGGTTGCTCGGCCTCATGGCATCCTGTATATTTCTGGTGCCAGAGGCCCGTCTGAGAATGAGGTCCCTTCAATGGTCACTCAGGACTCAATGGTCACAATTCTCAGGCAGGATATCAGATCACCTTCAGGTTCCGGTCAGGGTATCACAGCATCTTCTAGGGTGGGCCTGCGAGGAAAACCTAATGAAGGGAGAACCTTTTTGGCAGCCATGGCCGGAGGTGACCATAGTGACGGACGCTTCCCTCAGAGGGTGGGGTGCTCATGCCAACGATCTGACCATCAGCGGTCGTTGGTCTCGATCGGAGTCCAAACTGCACATCAATCTTTTGGAGCTGAGAACGATCAGGCTATCACTGAAGGCTTTTCTGCCGTCTGTACAGGCAAAGAATGTCCTGATAATGACAGACAGCACGGCGGTGATGCATTACCTCAACAAGAGAGGGGGTGTAGGGTCGCTACCACTGTGCAGAGAGGTGATGCAGCTCTGGTTCCAGGAAATTCAAGAAGGAATCTCCTTAGTGGCTGTTCATCTGGCCTGAGAGGAGAATACGGCAGCGGATGGTCTGGGCAGGCAGAGCGCAGTCTCCCACGAGTGGGAAATAGCTCAGGAATCCTTCAAGAGGTCTTTGCCCTTTGGGGAACCCCGCAAGTGGATCTGTTCACTATTGGTGCCAAATGGAAGTGCGAGCAGTACTGGTCAAGGGAATTTACTCCGAGAGGAGCTCTAGGAGATGTGTTTCTGGTAGATTGGGAATTCCCACTACTGTACGCGTTTCCTCCAGTCCCTGTCATTCCTCAATTTCTCAGGAGGTTAAGACGATTCAGGTGCCGCATGATCTTAGTTGCTCCGGATTGGGCCAGGAGATTGTGTTACCCGGATCTTCTAGAAATGTCCATCTGTCCTCCGATGCGTTTTCCCCAAAGAGAGAATCTTCTCTCATGGGAGGGAGGTTGGGTTCTCCATCCAGAGGTCAAGACACTCAACCTTCACGCATGGTTTCTGAAAGGTTGAGATACAAGGACTGAGACCTCTAGGATGATGGGATGGAGGTGTTGCGTTCGGCCAGGCAGCCGGTAACAAAGTCTCTGTACCGTTGCCGTTGGAATAAGTTCTGTGACTGGTGCAGAGAAAGGAATGTTAATCCTTTTCAGTGTTCAACTCCGGATGTTCTGTCCTTTTTGCTTTCTTTAGCCGAAAAGGGTCTTCAGGTGGGGACCATTAAAGGTTACCTAGCAGCGCTCTCAATCCTTAAGTGCTCATCCAAGGAATGCTCTTATTTTAAAGTCCCTTTGGTTACTCAATTTCTGAAAGGGCTCACAAATGTGTTCCCGCCTTCACCATTCCAGGTTCCGCTTTCGGACCTTAACTTGGCCTTAAAGTTTCTGATTAGTGCTCTGTTTGAACCATTGCACTCATGCCATTGAGGTTGTTAACCTTTAAGACTGTTCTGTTCCGTATACTGCTTTGTGGGTCGGTCAAAGATGAGGAATACGTTGGAGGACACAATCCATTCGAAGAACAAGTTACTTACCTCTGGTAACGCTCTTTCGACTGGATGTTCCTCCAAAGTATTCCTCATCGCTCTCCCAACCTACCCCTCTGTAGAATTTCCCATGCTATTACAGCTTTCGTTCCAACAAGGCTGAGTACGGTCAGGCCCGATTTGTGGCCACTTCTGATACACGAGGAGGGGGAAAGGGGGGAACAAAAACTGAGGCTACGGACGCTGTGCGTGCTACTTATAACATCCAATGACGTCATCCTTGACGGAGGCCTTCGAGGGACATCAACCCGACCCCATCGACGCAGGGCGCCCTCTGCTGAAAGATGTCCAAAGCAGCCGAGCTGTGGACACAACATGTCAAAGATGAGGAATACGTTGGAGGAACATCCAGTCGAAAGAACGTTGCCAGGGGTAAGTAAATTGTTCTTTCCGAACTGTGGGCTTGCTATTCTACAGGCTCTTCAGGGGTGAGCATAAGCACAAGTGGTACACAGGGGGACGAATGTAGGGGTGCATGTATGGCGTAAGCATGAGTACCCAGTAATTTTGACCAGTATTGCTGAAAAAATATTCTTTACACTGCTCAATTTGTACCAAATTTCATCAAAATGGTTGCTATTGAAACAGTGTCACAAAAGGAATGAATGGCCATTGGCAATAGTGGGCCACTTTCTTATTGGTGCACAAGACAACTTTATGGCCCAGTCAGACCCGGTTGGGCAGGATCACGCTGCACTGTCTGCACCAGCCAACCAATAGGAAACCCAAGTGGATGATGATGATAAAGAATTCTTTATTATATTACTTTATTTGATAACGGATTGTCTTATGTGCTAATCACAGGTTCAAGGATAACCCAAAGCGGGCGAAGGATAATTTGGCATGTCGGTCACAGTGAGGAGCTGGAAATTAGTGGAAAGGTTGCCAGTATATAAAGCAGCTTAAGGGGAGGTTGGCCGGACGTGCATGGGGTAGGAGGTGTATACTTGGGGGCCGTAATTTAGGGGTGCATGTATGGCATAAGCACAAGTACATTTGAGTGTAGGAGGTGTCTGCTGAGTATGTGGAATATAAAAATTGTATTCCCTCCCTACCTTCCCCATGCATTTTGTGAGCTGCGGCACTTGCACTCTTAATAACACATGGTCTAGTGAGATTGTTTGACTGTCCTGTTCTCCCTCTGTCCCATCTTTGCATTGTTGGGCCCAGAAACACCTGGGTACGGCCGCTTTAAACGTGCTATAGCATATTGGATCTTGTCATAGAGGGATACTAAGGGATGTTGGGTGAATACAGGGGATACACATCATAACTAGCTACATTTTGTTCCTGTCATCTTAGGTTGGTGAGAAATGACAAGAGAAGGGTCATCAGACATGTTCACCAGCATCGAAGTTGGCTCTAACAGTCATAATGGTCATTAGTGTGGAGCAGGCCGTATTGAGGGCCCTGTTCCAGGAAGAAATGCGCAGTAGGGGTAGGAACTGGGCAAAAAAGATGTTGGGGGTGGGGCGGTTGGTGCCTTCACACCAGCAGGCACAGATCTGCTCGCCTATAACTTTGGACACCCCCCAACCCCCTGTCAAGCAAAATACCTACTAAAGCACCACCAAACAGGAATTGTGCAGCGCGTAAACCAGAGTGTAAGATGATAACTGTCAGGTCACAAGAATTGTCCTTATTACGGGTGGCAGCTAATCCCGCCGAGCACTCTGCTGAAGTGCAGCAGGCGGTTCTGCCCACAATATGTGAGTTTGCAGCAGTAGGTGGTGCTGGGATCTCACACACCGGTAACCACTTGGACAATGGGGCGGTAAGTGAGCAACCAACAGGCAATGATTCAGACAATGATAAAATTATTAAGGCATTAGAAGAAATGCTGAGATTATTGCGAGGAGTGGTGCAGCTACCTAGGGAAGGAGCCAGCAGTGAGACCTCAAGAAGAGTTTGGGAGGGCCCCTCATAGCCTTCCGCGATCGTGGAGTTTATGGTGGCCCAGACCTTTATTGATGCAGGGAGGGTGTCTGTCACACCAGGGGTTGCGGAACCAGTACACCAGCAGGGGGCCACAGGTCTGGGAGAATTGATTACACCGGGACAAGGTGAAAGAGGGGTAGCTGCCCCAGCATTGGCTTTAAAGGAGGTGGAGGGTACTCCCTTAGTAAGCGTTGGAACTTTACTGTCTGGCAGGTCCACTTTAGCATGGCATATTCCTAGGGGAGTGAAAGAGCGGATTTGGGAAAGGGAATATTTCGCCATAGTCTCATTATTATCGGTAGAGACGGCAGGGCTGGAAATTACGGTTAGCAAAGAGGAGGACAAGAAGAGGCAAAAAAGAAGTAGACCTGAGGAGAACATAGTAAACTGGAACAAAGCATTCTCCCTGTTAGCAGCAGTATTGATGGAGAAACACCCAGAGCAGGGGCCAGCTTTATGGAAGTACAGGGACACTATTAGGAATGAGTAAAGGAAGTATGCCTCCACGGGATGGATAGATTACGACAGGGATTTTAGATCCAAGATGTCAATGGTGCCAGATATGACATGGGACCAGACAGACATGGAGGGCTGGGTTGCATTTATGGGTGGTAAGGACAGGGCCAGTAAGGCAACTGTTGACGTGTCAAAGGAGAGGCTGAAGCTGTGGTACGGTAAAAATGAGCCCAACCATCAAGGCCCCTTAGCACTGAGACGAAATGATCCGTCACACAGGATTTTGGTTTTGGACAGGCCTCCAGATCAGTCAACAAGGGGTCGTGCAGTTGGGGCGTAAGGCGCCAATTTGCACATCATTGCTCAAAGAGTGGACATCATTGCTCAAAGTGTGGGGGGAGTCACCCAGTTGTAAGATGCTTCAATTCCGAGGTGGGGCAGGAGCAGAGGGCAACACAAAGGTGCTCAATATATCAATGTGGGAAAAGGACCCCAACCAGGGTGAAACACGGTGCGGCAAGACTTTTTAAAAATTGTATACAAAGAGTGTGAGTTACGATTTAAGGGTTTTTGTTGTCCTGCATACTTACAGTGTGCATACTAATGGTTTGTGTTTATGTGCTGTCATAGGAATGGAGATATCTGAGGACGAGGACCGCCTCAGGTTTGTCTCTAGAGTATGGCCATGGGCACTGCTGAAGGGGCCAGAGGTTTGGTAAGGTGTGGGATACTCCCACGGGTTACAGGCTCAGCTGTAAGATTGGATATTAATTGAAATATGGCAGTCAGACAGCATAAGGCAAAAGTTGCCTCGGTTTGTGTACACATCTCTACAATGGGCAGGATGTGCTAATGAGAGACGGGGAGTGTAGAGGCAGAAATATATAAGGTCGGTACGCATTTGCGAGCATTGGGAGTGGCCACCCCCAAAGCATGACTGAGTTACGGGGTGGTCCTAGCCAGGGATGAGTTGACACTGCGGTTTCAGCCATGGGCGGTTTCCCGATGTCCACACTTGAGCCAAATTTGGAAGGTGGGCACCGAGTCCCTTATGGACAGTTGAGACTCCTGGTCAACGAGATTCAGTGGTCCCGGGAAATTACTGCTTGGCTGTTGATAACCAGAGGCGGACGTCTGCTACTCTGCAAAACCGGAAGGGACAAGTGTAACTCGGGACGATAAAAACTATTGCAAGCCTGGGTAAAACCCTATAGGGCCCCTTAGAAGTCTAAGGAGATTGCTTCACTTAGGGCTGGGACCACCTCCAAATTGTGTATGGCTCCAATAAATGTGATCTTGTGCTTCCAAATTCTATACAAATTGTCTGTGTGATTATTACAAATATGTAACCATTGCATTTATGTCTTGGACCCTGGGGGTAAGAGGGGTGGCCATAGTAGGGGATGGCCCAGCTAAGCAAACAGCAACACCCCAGAGCACAAAGGAGCGATTCCATGTCGAGGCTGCAGCCCAAGCATCAAAGACCTTGACTGAGAAACCTAGCAAGTCAATGCATCCCGACATCCTGAGGTGAGTGGGGGCAGGGAGCTACTAGGACAAAAGAGGGAGTGAGTGGAGGAAGAGACAAGGCCCTTAACTCTTCATCCTAGCTCAAGGTGAAAAGCCAGAAATGACTACAGTGAACTGAGACCCGAAGAGGTTCGGCTTTTTGGATTACTCATGTGTGGCCCAACCCACCCCACACATGGAGGCACCTGGTTAAAGCAAGGAACATACTACCCACATAACGGCGCAAGGAGATCCAGATCCGAAAGCCGTACGTTTATAATTGTTTTGTGCACTTAGGATATTATTGGCCAGGAATCGGTTTGCAGCTGCCTGGTCCCTTAAACAAACCATTAGATAACTGTGCTGCCAAGCAGCAATTGTGTTCCTGTGCCATTGTGCTATTGAGGTACCCTACCAGACACTGTTAAGATTACTAAAATAAATAAAAAATGTTACATGTTTCTATTTATGTGTATGCATTATTGACTCATTGTAAACCAAGCAGCTCCTAGGGTTAATCCCATTCACTCCAAGTAAAGGTACTGCTATGCATATTTTCACACTCATAAGCGATAGAATTCACAACTCCTCTGTTCAGTTGACCACGATACACAACACTTTTCCCATTGACAATTCAATTCATTATCAGGCACACATGGCAAAAAAAATCTAGCAGCAACACTCGCAGAGGACTGGTTCATTCCGAATTTAACCAAGCACGTTGCATTTTTCATAGTAAACTGTATAATCTGCCAACAATTCACAGCTGGGCACACATTAAAGGTAATGAGAGGAGTCATCCGCAGGCCAAATGGGCCTTTTCACCACTTGCATGTCGATTACGTCGACATGATTCAAGTATGTAACGGGTACAGATACTTAATTGTTGTGGTGTGTCCATTCTCTAGATGGATTGAGGCAGGTCCCTATACATACCCAGACTGTACCTGTGCGGCCTGATTTTTTGTGAGAGAGGTGTTCATCAGGTGGGGGGTGCGAGGTCATGAGATCAGACAATGGAGCTCACTTTGTAAACGAGATATTTGAACAGATTAGCTTGCAGCTTGGTATAAAGCACAAGTTCTCGTCGGTGTATCATCCACAAGGTAACGGAATATGTGAGAAGCTCAACAGCTTATTAAAGGAAAGGATAGCCAAGTTGAAGCTTACTCTAAAGAAGGGATGGTTGCACTGCCTTCCTTTGGCACTGTATGCACTTAGGAACCAACCCCGTTCCGACCATCATCTTACGCCACACGAGATAGCCACAGGAAGAAGAATGCGCACTCCCCTGACACCCCGAGATAGAGCTAGATGTGATGCCCAGTCAACAAGAGAATTTTAAGAGTCTGAAATGCAAAATTACCTGAATTGCATGACATCTTACCTTACTGTAATTTCAGAGCAGCTGCAGCGACGACGAACAGGGTGCAGGGCAGCACGGAACACAGAAGGAGATACTACTACAGACACAGCTCAAGGACTTTGTGTACCATCCGTTTTCCCTGGAGATACCGTCCTTGTAAGGAAGCATACGAGGAAAAAGTGGGACGAGCCAAGATTCAACGGTCCCTTTACAGAGGAGGACTGCACTCCCTCTGCAGTGAAACTACAAGGCAGGAGAGCTTGGATTTTCCTTGGCGATATCAAACCCTACATCAGAAAAGCCCCCTGTCTGCACCCCAGCGCGAAGAGACGGTGAGCGACGGGGAAGAACCACAACACGTGCAGACGAGATCCATGACGAGGAAAAAGGATGCATGACCAGCCAGACAAAGATAAAGAACTTACTTCCTCTAAGCAAAAACGGGGATAAGGACATAAACGAAGGACACCTCTGTGCATCCTAGTTGCAGGGTGAAGAAGAAAATTACACATATAAGCCACAACATAGTCTGTTAACTTTGACTTTGGACTGAGGCACACTTAAGGCCTTGATAAAAAGGAATATGCCACATTTTGATCGAGGACACATAAATTGGAAAAAAATACAGTATCCAGACTCATTCCACACCGAGACCCTATTCGGAATCACTTATGGTGCCCCACCGTAGCGACATCACCAAAGACGTGGTAACGTACTTTAATCTAGTGCTAAGATCATGCCCTTCATTGGTGGGAAGGCTCACCAGTGTCACTGACTTTCTTCAAGATCCTGAAAACGAAGACAATAAGAAGACTGCTTACTGTAATTGCCGAACTATTTCTCCTACTTCCCGAGTACAGTGAGAAGGAACCAAATGTCTCAAGCAGAGAAGGAAATAAATGAGCTTGTCAACACATTGTTCTTTCGTATAATCGAAGACTGTCCAAATCTTGTCGGAAGAACAACAGACACACTCACGTTTCTTCGAGATCCAGCGAATACAGAAGATCTAAGCCAACTCCTAAATAAGATTGTGATCTTAGTTGCACTCCACGCGAACTGACAGTGCAGACATTGTTTACATTGAAGAGAAAGCATACAATCCCGAAACTCAGCAAGACAGGACAGATGTCCCTGTCACTAGAAGACAGCAGGTTGGCTCACAACGTCCTCTTCCGTCTAGTCACTTACTTTCCATAGCTAGTGGGGAGACCGAACGATGTTGACATCCTCACATTCATCAGAGATCCAGCTAATGTTGCACAGATGGGCATGCTCTTGCATAGAATCATACTACAAATAGAACTCTCTAACCATCAACAGAACAATCTGAGAAGATTCTAAAAGCTTTCCGCCAAGGGACAGATCGAGGAAGCAGTGTCAAGAGTTTCACATTCTTCCATTTGTTGTTATTTTGTCTCTATTCTTCATACTGACCAGGATACAAAATGTCTTCGGGACTGAAGCAAATCTGAGGCGTAGACTGGGAGCTGACTTACTTTGAACATGCACAGTAAAAGGACTGGCCGAAGTGTTATTTGATTTGATTTTTCCCATATTTTAGCAAAGGAACTGTATCCTGAAATAAGAGACAATTCACCGCCCGCAAGAGGAGGGACACTTGTCGGACAACTGAACCTCTTGAACACAGAGTCTGACAGACAATATTGGTTAAAGAAGTATAGTAAAGGGTAGACATTTGGCGAATGATCGAGATGGGGATCCAGAGCAGCAATCTGTTCCTCCCACAGGAGGAGAGACGCCCACGTTTCTCTGGAAGTAAATGCTGCTGCCTGACCTACAGGGGGGAATAATGTATTTGTGTGTCATATTCATCATTGTTTTACTGTCATTAACGATCAGAACTACATTTTTTATTGGTGCAAAAAGCGTTCCAATTCCAGTGCACCCACCTAATGATGCACGCATGAAACCCACAAAAGCACCCAGACCTTACATAATCATCCCAGTCCCTAGGAGATCTGATGGTGGAATGAATGAGCTCGAAATTGATGTGATTTGCAATTAAACACACACACTCATGGTAACAAACAAAAGGAAAAGCAAGAGACAGGGTCAGCAAGGAATGAATGATGAAAGGTCACTGACAACCACACGCATGCAAACACTGAATGCACAACCAACAGACCTAGTGTCAATGACTACAGAACCACAATCCGAAGCATGGGTGAAAGAGAGACTGCCTACTATGAAAAGTTCCACTACAAGTAAGGTGAGCAGACAATCGGGAAAAGCTGAACTCCTGAAGAGACAAGAGGAATTGGAAAAGAAACCAACAGCAATGACAATAATGAACACCCCTTAGACGACACTGATGGAGACAAAGACAAACTCAAAGAAGATCTCACAAGCACAACTAATAGCAGACATAGTATGGCCATTCATAGCCAAAGGAAGGAAAAGATTAGAGGAACTGAAGAATAAATCAGCAGAGACAGTACTACCAAACATATATGTTCTAGTCAAAGGGACAAGCACAAGTTCCACAGTACAACCATATACCAGACCAATGCCAGAATGGATATGGACATTTCTAGCCTGAAAGAAAAAGACGTTTAAGGACAATGAAAGAGCTGCCAGACTCTTGTCCACTCAAATGGCGCAGATGAGGAGGCCTGCACCATGGACCAGGATACCTGAGAATCCTCCAGCAAGAAAAGGCCATACAGATGCATTCAGGGATGTAGGTATAGCAAACTATATGAAAACACAAAGAATCAAGAGAAGCATGCATGGAGATGACAATGAACTAAACGACTACCTGGACAGCACAGCACATTTGGGAAATAACATTTGGTACCAGCACATGAAAGAAGTTGGAAGACGAAGTTCAGAAGTGGAATGCTTTGTTTGTGCACTCCGACCATACAGCATGGGGAAGTCTAAGATCTTCGTAGCTGTAGAAATTGATGTCCAGACAGCACACTGTCTTTCACACGTAGCCATGTGCAAAACTGGAGGCCAGTTTATGGGAAGTTATGCTTCCCTAATATGGGCAACTGAAACAGCTTATCCCGACGAAGATAATTATGTTCAAGACATTAAGACAAGAAACAGAGCCCATACTAGGAACCATTTAATCTGGTATGAGAAGCCTGGAGTTAAGGGAGCAGAAATAAGATGGGAAGTGAACCCGAAACTAAATGTCCAGGGAAAAACTCCAGAAGAGGCTCGAAGTTGGAAGAACAGAGGCCAAATGCAGATTTGGGGAACAGTGCTTTCACCAGACGGATGGGAGAAAGGAGTAGTCATCTGTAGAACCTGGATGGTCACTGGTCGGTACCAAGGTACCATCGACATCGTACAGAACGGATGCAAGCCATTATGGCCAAAACGTGCAAAACATTTGACATGGGTTGAAGACAGAGGAATACCCTTGCAGATAGTGCCACTGGAAAGCCCAAAATTCTGCTTCAGGAATAATGGCACAAGAAAAATGGGAGAGAATCAGAACTGTAGATAAGTATTTGATGCTCCAGGAATGGTGCACGGAACTGCAGTAATTATGGACCATTACTGGGCATGCGGATCCAAGGCATACATCAGACTGGCGAAAAACTGGGGAGGCATATGCACAATAGTGAATGTCCACGTTCCAGCACTGGTGATCCCGAAAAGTGACCTGAATGTTGACAGTTTCCCAAAAGAAGATGCTCACCTGAGGAAGAAGAGATCTGTGGAACTGCTGACTCGAATGAAGAGAGAAAATTATTTCTCTGCCAAATCAGAAGAAGCCTTTCATGCAATCCCATATGAACACAGGCTGTTTAGCCTCACCTCATCAGTGTTCACAACGATGTTCATGCCGAGAATCCAAGTTGGAATAAATACTAAATGGTTGCAGATAACCAGATGGGAGTTACTGCAGACAATCAACACGACCATAAAAGGATTCAATGCAATCAAGGAAGAGCTAAGAGCCATCCGACTGATGACTCTCTAGAACAGATATGTCCTTGACATGATCACAGCTATGGATGGAGGAGTTTGTGCAAAAATCGTAGAATCATGTTGCACATTTATACCTTCTCACGATGAGGAAAACTGAACCCTAACAGAAGCCATAGGTATGCTGACAAATCTGCATTACCAGATGATCGATGAAGCTGACAAAGTTGATGATGACAGCTGGTTTGGATCACTGTTTTCATGGGTCCCACAATGGATGGCAGATGCATTCAAGTTCTTGGGAGCCCTGCTAGTGATGATATTGCTAGGATTTTGCGTTATCAAGATAATAATCTCTCAGTGCCAGAAGATTGCGAAAAAAGCCATAGGGATGAAGATCATGATTGATGTCAAGTCAGGATGGAAGCCCAAAGGCCTGACTGATGAAGAAATAAGAGACTTTGTGAAGGCCAGCATTCACGCACCAGAGGGAACAAAGTTTCTCTTCCCCAGGAAGCACAGAAACTATGTGGGAAGATGGGTTTATTGCAGCCCAAATGGATAATGTCAATTGATGACTTGGAATAAAGACAAACATGTAAGGACAGCAGGAAGCCTGAAAGGAGTAATAAAATCTGGACTCCAAAGAGACACTTCTTCAGACCATCATGTATAGATCCAGAAGAGGAAGAAGGGATGAACCCAGGCGATGGAGTGAAGATGAATACATAAGAACAAAGTAAGATTAATCCAAAGATGGAAGTGAAAGTGGTCGATGAATTGCCCAGAGGGGGAAGTGTAGAGGATGTCCCAAATAAAGCATGCACTCCAATCATACATTTTCAGGTACCTGGAACGTTCACACCGAGATATGTGACGTAATATGAGCAAATAAACAAGCAGAGAGCCGCAGTAGGGCTCTGCCCAGTGCCTATCAGAAGAACAGCACCTATTGAAGTACCAATACAAAGAAAACCATGGACAGTAAGGTATCCCTTAAGAAAACCCTATCAACAAATGAAACAAAATGAAGATCGCCTAAATACTGTCCCGGAAGAAACCAAAAAGGTCTTAATGGAAGACGAATGGTGATGTCACGTGGACCCGGACAGACTCACAGATAGAAGAAACGACGACCCGAGAATGACACAAAGAGACGAAACGCCATGAGTAAGGATATCGTGAACTTAAGATAAAAGATGATGTCTAAATGTAAGAGAATTAAGCTGTAAGCAAGGTGAAGATAGTCGACCAGTTTATCCCTGTAAATATGCGTGGAACCGCAAGAAAGCTAAGAAAACAGTGCGGCTTGCTATGCTTGGTAGAAAAGTAGTGCGGCCAGCGCCATTATACATAATCTACCTCAAATGAAGCACTTTATTATAAGTAAATTTCTACTTTGAACAAAAGCGGAATCAACCCAGGTTACTAGAGGCCACACAAGAAAAGATTCATATTCTAGCTAAACGAGAAGAGACGGATGAATCGAAACTCGGCAGAAGCAACTCATGCCAGGGAAGCCAAGGTCATACCAATAGAAGCTTTGAACAGTAGCAACTTTTAATTGAAACTAAGAACAGAATATCCTGCCCCTGAAGGATCGAGATCAGAAGGCGAAGGCAGGTGGCGGGTGAAATGAAAATCAAATACACAAATTGAGAGAAAGGAGACAAATTCACAGTGTGGGAATCACGTGACCAGCCGAGCAAGAAGAAGCACGGGTTCACACCTACGCTTGGCACCGGAACAAGCAGAGATATCAGAACTTTTCCAGACAGAAGATGCAGTTTCGAGGCCAACAACAGTGAACTAATTGACACATGGCTATTAAAGTGATGATTGATTGTAACCATAATCAGAGGAAGGCCGGGTAACTAAGGGGCACCTGGCCGACCATTCTGCATGCTGCTAAGTGAAATGGAAAAGGATGCATGGAGTTGGTGACAACCCAATCACAATGGACCAAATAATCTAGGGTCCTATATTTAGTAGAACCAATGAGACGTCATATCTTAAGTGACATCTACAGTAGTCATTTTTGAAGGAAGGGCTTAGACGCCCACCTGACAGTGTTTACCCAATCCCCTCACTCCGTTATCATATACAGATATAGTACCTATAGTAAAGTTACTTTTTCCAAACCAATAGAATTGCATATTAACTTTTGAGTGTTACACGTCAATTATGACGAGTTTTGAGTATAAATGTTACAACTTGTATGAAGTTCGTTGGAGTTGAAGCGAGAAAGACGATCGCATCACTGCTGATATCCATGACTCCCCGTTTTCTGTACTTGTCATTAAACGGACTCCCTTTGCCAAACCATTGAGTTGTCCTTATTGATTGGTGTTGGAGTAATAAATCTGCACCCCCATCCATCTCAAGGGTGCAGCTATCTCGTCTTAAAGTACTTCTGAGCAAACCTCGGCTCTATGGGCCGGCTGGGGGTTCAGGAGTACACATTCACCACAGCCCCGTTCTTATTGGTTCTCCCTTCGACTCACCGGCTGTGATGAACCACTTGGCTTTCCTTGTGGCTGGAGTCAAGGCCGGTACCACAGTAGCAGAAGTCTCCCTCACTCCGGCTTATCAGCATCAATACGCTGCATGTACCATTGACATCTGCTGCAACACACTTGAGCTACTCTCCTCGGTCTTACGATTCCCTCTGCAGAGGTTTCGCAGGGTGTTGTCGAAAAGGGCAGGGTTGTGTCTCTCCTCCTCAGCCTCTCGATGTTTGTCAACTTTCTCCTCCTCTTGAACTGGCGGGTCTGGATAGCTGTCTTGTCGTGCAGTCTGCCCTGCTCGTACTGTGCTCTCTTGGGCCATCTTTTATCCCTGAATGGAAGGGAAAGGGCCGTCAGGAGTGTGTGATTCTGATCAATTGCCTGACTTTGCCTGACCCTTGTATTGGGACATGTCAGGTAAACAGTTTTGGTGTCAGTCCGTTCTCTTGTGTGTCCTGCAAAAGTGTTTGTGTCGGAAAAGTGGGGGAGGAGGGGTCAGTGGGTTTGAATGTCCTACGTGGTAGGATGGGGAAAAGATGTTGAAAGAAGGGGGATACCGTGTCTCACCCGTTGGTGTCCCATTCCCACTCCCCGAGGACCCCCCATCCAGGTGATCCTCCCTCACTGGTCCACCACCAGGAACTGGATCCAATAGTGAAGGCTGTGTCGTGGCCAACTCAATGATAGATCCCTGGGGACTAGTTAGGGAGACACCATCAGGATTCTCACAGAGGGCTAATAAAGCAGTGCTCCGAGGGGAGGCACTCTCACTGGTGGCAGCACAAAATACATACGCAGGTGGTAGAGGAGGCGGAGAGGGCCGCATGGCTGGCAGGGGAAGAGTTATTTGCCTCTGGGTCGCAAGCAGTGTGACAGCCTTGTTTACGGCGCAGGAGACATTATGTAATGTGGCCTTGGACAATGACCGAGCGGAGCACTGGGCTAGGCAGAGTCGGATACATGAAACGGGAGACAAGGCAGGCAAAATGCTTGCCTGGCTGGAGAGAATGAACAGGGGGAATGGGTTTGTGTGGGCCATACAGGATGTCCAACGGAGGTCACTGACTGACAATGTAAACATCACAGGAGCGTTTCCCCATTTCTACAAGACATTATACAATGCCTCGCCGAGGGGGCACTTGGAAGTAGGGACAGGCATGCTTGATTTGGTGGCTCTCCCAAGACTCACCGAATAGCAGGCCTCGGGCATGGAGGAGAACATATCTGAAGAACAGATCTCTACAGCACCTGCAGACGGGTAAAACTCTGGGACCCCACGGCTTCCTGGTGGAAGTGGCTGGGGGGATTGTGTGATTGGACCGCTACACTGCCTCTTTACGCAATGTAGGCAAGATGGGTGGCTCCCACCGGATCTCAGAAAGGCTAGTATAGTGGTTCTCCCGAAACCTGGCAAGCCATCCTAGCAATGTGCCTCCTACAGGCTCCCTCTCCCTGCTGTTAACGCTGGCCAGGAGTGCGCAGGGATCAAATGGCCCTAGGGCGGAGGGGGAAGGATGATTTATATGAGTGACCCAGCCGTTTCGTGCCTGGCTGTGACCCGTATACTAACGGAATACCAAGGTTTTAGCGGGATTAAGATAAATTGCCAGAAATCAGTCCTTTTTCCATTACAGTTGGGGCCAGCAAGCGATCCCGCGGGAATGCCCATGTGTGGTCGCGGTTTCGGGCTTCAAATACTTGGGTATTCACCCAAGTCCATGTTTCTCAGATTTATTCTGTCTCAACTTCTCACCTGTGGTGGACATGTTCACCTTCAAGACAACATACTGGCAATCTCTCCAGCTGACCTTATTGGGCAAGGCGGCTCTCTTTAAAATGTTGACTCTTCACAAGTTTCTTTATTTGCTGCAGAATGCCCCACTCCAAATTCCCAGGCAAGTTTTCACTGACATCAACGGATCCCTACGTGGCTACCGGTAGGGAGGGAAGCAACCACTTCTGGCCCTGAAGACACTGCAAAGGTTGGTATGGGAAGGGGGAATAGGCCTGCCCAAACTCCAACTGTATTATTGGGCTGCTCAACTAGGGGGAGTGAATTACTGACTTCATGGGGACCCAGGACTCCCTCACATTGCGATTGAGGAGGGTTGGATGAAGGGGCGGCCACCTAGATAGGTACTCGGGGGAGGAGAAGGGTGGTGCCCTTATGGAGATGATACGACACACATGTTAGATATGGGCCGATGCACACCAGGACATTGGATGGGGAGGCAGTCTGACCCTGGACCAGCCCATGTGGCGTAATGTACACATGCCTGAATTGCTTAAGATGTGGTACTTCGGGTGCTCGGAAGCAGAGGGGATTCTCGCCTTAGCAGATGTGATATGTGAGGGCCGACTATGCTCGTTTGAATTATTACAGGAAAAATATGGTCTGCCGGGCAGGGAAAAGTATAGATATGTGCAATCGACACATACCATGGGTGCTCAGTTCCCCAATCTGGAGGAGATCCCGAATGGCTAACCCCTGTAGAATAACCTGCTCCCGGGGGTATTCCTCCAAAGTAACCACTACACTGTACCAAGTGATAACTGCTTTTGGCACCAGGGAACTGACCCACCTGAAGAACAGATGGGAGCGTGATGTGGGGCTGTTGGACCCATAAGAATGGCTGGAAGCTCTTGTGTTTCCAAGGGAGGTTGGGATCACGACCAGACTTAGGCTGATACAATAAAAGATACTCCATCAGGAGTTTTATTCTTGAAAGACACTGGCACAGTGGGGTATCGTAAGGAGTGATGTAGGTCTGAGATGTGGAAGAGAGAGGGGTTACATTTTACCATGCTGTGGGACTGCACGCAGATCCAAGTTTTCTGAGGGAGATGTATATGCAACTTGTTAACAGTAATTGGTGTTCAAATGTGCAAATTAGCACTTCTGGGAATATATGGTTAGAAGCCGGGTTCACAAAATATGAGAAAATGTTTCTGGCGGTAACAATGGGGCTTGCCATGAGGGTTATTGTAACACAATGGGAATCTGCGGAGCGCCTGAGACTGAGCGAATGGTCGGTGGAGGTGGACCGATGTCTATCCTCAAAAGGAGAGTGTAAAAGCCGAGGGGCTGCCCCTAGAATTCCTGAAGATATGGGGCAGGTGAGTGGGGGAAGGCTGAGGGAAAATTGTGGTTTGCTTTAGTCGCTATCCCAAACTTTTATGATGTTGCAACATCACCAGCTGAGATCTTTTATTTATTTACGAGCTGATAAACCTGGTGTTGTCCGGGCTTTCATTCCCTCATACAGGTAACTCTGCACATTTTGGTGCAGATTGGTGAAACAGTGTGGGATTTATAAGGAACACAGCTTGGCCAAGCCACAAACAAATGTTGATCTTTGCTGAAATCTGGGGAAAGGGGTGGGGTTCCAGATGTCATGTAGCCAGTAATGTCCGGAGGATCCTAACATGTGACTGTGCAAAGTTTTGTGCAGATTGGTGTTACGCTGTGTAATTGTATAGGGAACACACGCAAAGCCACACACCCCACCCAATTTTTCACCTTTGCTGAAATCCAGGGAAAGGGGTGGGGTTCCATATGTCATGTAGCCAGTAATGTCCAGAGGGTCTTAAACAGGTGACTGTGCAGAATTTGGTGCAGATTGGTGAAACGGTGTGGAATTATATAGGGAACATACGCTTTGCCACAAATTCACACATTTTTACTGTTATATATATATAAATATATATAGATTATGTTATTGCCTATTTTGTTATCCTGTGGAAACTGTCATAACAAGCATGGACATACTTATGTTTTGTTTTTTGTTATTTCAAAACTAATAAAAAGGTTATGTTAAAAAAAGAGGTTGGTCAATCTGGACAAACAAAGCTTGGATTACCTAAGAAAGTGATGGGAGGCAGTTGGTATTGAAGGGACCTTTTGAACATAAGGCTAAGCAAAATGAAGATGCCTTTCCAGCATTTGTGAGTGAGCATGGCCTCTTCTCCCACTATATCAGCTTCTCTAGAAATGTGCACGCACATCTCCTCCTCCTTTCAGGATAACATACTATGAATACAACCTACCTACTATTTTATCTACCTAAACCTCTCCAATCCCCTTCTAAATCCCCTCCATCGCTTCTCTGCAACTTCTTTGTTTGCACACCGCAATCCCTCCTCAATCAGACTGCTTGTACTAAATCCAGTTCTCCTCTTGACAGATTCCCCATCTATTGTCTTAAATCCAGTTTGACTAGAATTGCCCCAACCTTCTGTCTTAAGTCAATCTCTTCCTCTCTTCAAACACAGTTCCCTCTTGTTGTAAGTCTGCTATTGTTTCTCCACTTGTCAAGAAGCCCATCCAGGAGCCTTCTTTTTCTCTGCATTTTCATTCTATGTCTCTTCTGCCTACACCTACTAAAGTACTAGAAGCCCATGTCAGGTCTCTAAATTCACAATCACTTCTCCACCCTTACCAAGCCGATTCTGACCAAGACACAGCATTAAATCTGCCCTCACTGCTTGTTGGATGTGACAATCGTCATGCCGCTGTTGACCAATCAAAGGCTGTGGCCATGGTCCGTTGACCTGTCCAGAGAACTTGACAGGGATTACCACTCTATTCTCACTACTCATTTCCACTTTTGTGGCATTCACAACTCCACTTAAGCTTAATTATGTTAGAATTGAGGTATTGATAGTCAGCGCTTCCCCACCCACTGGAGGGCGCGCATATGTCCCTCTCTTCTTGCTTCACCTCCCTACCCTGTCTCAAATGTCAAAACCATTGGCCCAAGCTGGGCTTCTCTCTTTGTGTCTTTCTCGCTCTTTCTCTATCATCCACAAAATCAACCAGATTGTGCCTCCTGTTTTCACCATCTCTGCGTGATCTGCTAATTACTCCACTTCTTTTCTCTGTCTGCGAACTCCTATGCAGTGACCACACTGGTGCAACCTTGTCTTGATTACAATAATGCCCTTTATCTTGAGCTCCCCACTAGCTACTTGCATTGTCTGCAGTTTATTCAAAACATGGCTGTACGTGTCTTCACTAATTTAAGTGCTCTAAGGTTAAAACCCATCTCTTCCTTCTTTACTGGCTTGTGATTCAGTTTAGGGTCATCTTCAAAACACACTGGGCCTCATTACGACCCTGGCGGAGTGGGTTTACGCCAGCGTTATTCGCGGCGGACCCGTCCGCCCTACTACGAGTTCCTGTAGCGCCATGGAGCGTTTTCCGCCTGGTTTTTCCGGGCGGAGAAATCCATGGCGCTACGGGACCTTGTTGTTAATTACGCCACCGTATTTTACGGTGGCGTAATTAACGCCTTCCCCACTCCCATTATACCCTATGGGGCAGAAATGGGAATGGGGAAGGGTAAAATGGGGGATGGGGATTTACCGCCCCGCCAAGGTCGGAATGGGGTGGAAAATCCGCCAACCCCCATGGCGCTATCGGTTAGGAAACATTTTTTTAAATTCATCCCTTCCTGTGCACTCAGATCATTCCAGCACCTTCTTCCACACAACCCTTGTTGTTGGTCACACCTAGGTGGAAGCTCCTCCTTTTTTGCTGCTTGAGAATGTAACTGTCTTGCCCCATCCTGCATTCTGTCAGATTCTCAATAGCCACCTCCTCTACATAGCATTCTGTTTGTTCGATAAGTTTCCCTCCTCCTATTGTATGGCAGAATTTCAAAGAAAAAATCTATAAAATCCAGGAGAAGATAGGCACTGGAAGACATGTCCTTCCTCACTCCCCTGAAGTGTCTCCTTTCCCGGTCATGCACTCCATCAATGCTTTTAAGTTTAGGCCGGTGACGGACACTATGGTCTCCACTGCCCTCCTCAAGCTTAAGTCGGCTTCCCCTACTGACCCAATTCCAATTTGTATCCTTCAAACTCTTTCCCAAAAACTTGTCCCTCTACTCACGTCAGCCCTTCAGTACCCTCTCACTACCGGGTATATTCCTGATTCGCTCAAACATGCTGTGATATGTCCCCTACTGAAGAAATCACACCTTGATCCTGCTGCTGTGGAAAACTACCAGCCAATATCTCTTCTTCCTGTCGTCATGAAATTGCTTGAATCTTTTGTCACCCCTCGACTTTCTGTTTTTTTTTAAACTAATCATCTCCTCTATCCTTTCCAGGCTAATTTTCACCCTGGTATGGGTACTGAGCCTGTTCTGGTGTCCCTCCTTGATGACATTGCTTCACTTCATGTCCGCAGAGAGATTGGTGCTCTTATTCTCCTTGATCGCTCTGCAGCCTTTGACACCATAGACCATCACAGACTTCTCAATTGTCTTCATGAAGCTGGAATCTCTGGTACTCCTCTGAAGTGGCTTTCGTCCTCTCTGTCTAACACGGTTCGAACTGTTTCTCTCCCTCCTTTTACCTCTCTTCCCACCACTTGGATTGTGTAGTCCCTCAGGGATCGACCTTTTCCCCCCTCTTGTCTAATCTGTATATGATGGCTCTTGCCAAATTGATTTCTAGTCACGTTATACATTTTTTCTCCTACGCCAATGACACACAGATCCCTTTCTGTCTTAATGTTCCCTCTACTGGCTCCCCTCAGAAGTTAAAGGATTGTCTCTTGCCAGTGGCTGACTGGATGTCCAAAAATTGGCTCAAGCTTAACGGCCATAAAATGGACGATTTGTTGGTTGGCTCAATCTGCTCCGGCTTATCCAGGACTACCGACTACTGGCCCTCCTCTCTTGGCCCCTGCCTTGAACCTTTGAACCTTCTTCGGTTGTAAAAAGCCTCGGCATTAAAATCATGTCCTCTGGTTCTAGAGCAGCCCAAATTTCGGCAATCTGCCAAACTGACTTTGCCAAACTTAAACTACTTAAAAAGGTTCTCCCCTTCCTCGCAACCGACTCTTGATCTGAAATTGTTAGAGAATCTATTATGGGGTCAATTGATTACTGTAACGGTATCTATCTTGGCCAACCTGAATTCCTGCTCCAAAGTTTGCAGACTCTTCAAAACTCAGCAGCCTGCCTTGCCCTAAAGGCCCCCAGAATGGCCTATTCCCAGGACCTTCTCCGCCAACTCCATTGGTTCCCTGTGAAAAGCTGTACTAAATCTAAAGTTCTTTGGCTTGTTCATCGAGCCATCCACAATGCCGGGGCAGAGTTTCTGCAATCCAAACAGATACCCTACAGACCATGCAGAACTCTCTGCTCGACTAATCAATCTCTGCTTTGAGTTCCTCGTTTTCAACGGCCTCGGGCCGGAGGAAGGTCTTTCTACATGATTGGTCCTACTCTGTGGAATGCCCTCCCTTCTAAGATTCGCAATATCTCTGATTTTCACCCTTTCTGCAAACGTCTTAAAACTCTCCTGTTGCAAATTCCCTGGCTGCTTCCTCTCCTCTCTCTAGCGCCTTGATGCCATTATTGGTCTTGTTCGCGCTTTACTAGGTTTCAGTACAATACAATACAATACAATACAGAAGCATGAAGCCCTGGGTTGTACATTCACTCTACAAAAAAAATCACTTACATAACTTCACTCACCTTGTGCTTCCTATTCATTAAGTTGACGGAAGTCGGTGGTAGACTACTTGTTGACATGGCCCCTCTTGAGTCATGGTCTCCAAACAGTCGATCAAAAGTGACTGGTAGCTCGCCAGAGGCTTCTAGGCTGCTCACATGTCCCAGAGACCAGGACTCTTTTGCTACAGAGCAAGGAAGTGATCGGGCCAATTATATTGTGCCTCGTATCTATGTCAGACACAGTAAATGCTGTGATTGGTCAGCTCGTGCTACAAACTAAAAGTTGCACCCCTACCGGTCCAATGCTGATGCTGGTGCCGTTTTCATACTTGTTTTGGCCAGGAATTTTGCACTTTATCACTTCCTCTCCTCAGATATCATTTGCACTACCCATGCCAGCTTTCTTATGAGCAGTTATACATTTCCCCTCTTGATGTTCTTTGCTACCCTAGCTCCCTGCTTTTCGCTGGGGCCCAGAAAAGGAATGCAGCCATGGAAAAAGGTGTGAGATTTATTGCCATAATCAGGTACGTTTTTGTTAAAACTGTGTGCATGCCTATTAATGCTGTGTGAATGCGTAATATGAGTGTGTGTAAATGTTTATGAGTGCATACATATATGTGGGCAAGTGCGTGCAAACAATTGAAATCTAAGTGAGCTGGTGCAGGCCACACTTTGAGGAAAGTAGGAAGCTACTGGAGAGAAATCTTCTGTCAACAGAGGAGTCAGTGCTGGGCCTTAGGAGGTGGGGTAGAGGAGTGGCACACTTCAGCATTATGGATATGTTTATTTGCAAGGCACTAGGGGCAACGCCTATACAAGTGCTCTAAAGTGGAAATACTGCATATCAGAATGGACATATTTTCTTACAGTGGAATGGCATCATTGCTTGCACTAGGCAAAAAACAATGTATTTTTACATGGAATACTGGCTATCTTGGAACATTCTAAAAGTGGCGCACATTATCACTGGCATTAATGGCAATGTGAGCAAGCTTATGTAGGCATAGCAGCATGGATTTATTTTCTTACAGTTACTGGAATTAGCCAATATGAGAATGTTCTTAAGTGGGAATACTGGAATATATGGGAATACTGGCATGTATTTGCACAAGCAACATGAACTTGCCTTCTTAGTTGACAGAGGTTGATTAAAGAAAACCTGGTAAGCCCTTTTGTCCTGCATCCTCTGATCCGGAAAGTGAGGGGGATAAGTGATCTTTTAGCCTCCCCACTCTGGAATGTGGGGGATAAACCTCTTTGCCCTCTCTAGTTCCCCTGCCACTAACCTAATGTCGTTTGAGAATGTCAGGAAAAATAGATTAACTCAAAATAGAGGGACTTGGGGGGGCATGGCCAGCAGGAACAGCATGCAGACATAGTCCTTCAGATCTCCTGCCCGAAGTAATCCTCAAAAATATCATTATTGCAGTGCATCAACTTTGGAAACAAACAACCGTGGTGATAGGAGTACCTGGAGAGACAATAGATGTAGCCTTGTGGCCGGGAGTTTTCTCCCCGTGCTATGCTTCCATCTCGAGGAAGCCGGAGCGGGAGGCGGCGAGCAGACAGCTCCAAGATGGCCCCTGTCCGCCGCAGAAAGTGATTGGCTCCCGCCTGCGGAACACAACACTAGAGTGGCCTAGCAGCTGAGATTGCTGCAGATAGAGATGCTGGAGGGTGCTTTCACCGGAGAGCTTGTTCACATCCAGATAGAGGAGGAAGCATTTGCAATCCCCTGGGTGCGACTCGTGGCAGCCAGAGGGAGCCTGGCAGGGAAGAACACCTACGGTGCTCTCGGACATGCGGGAGAACGTCTGCAACTAATCCAGAACCCGATGCTGTGGCGGCGCAACAGTCAGTGATTTGGTGAGGTCTGGCGAGAGGCAGTTGAGGGGACTCAGAAACTGCAGGCAAGTGGGTGCAGGCCCCTGCCACTAGAGAGGGCACATCAGAGGACTGTGAAGCTCAGGGGCACCCTTCTGGGGACTGGAGAAGGACGCGCCAATGGCACAGCACGGGCAAGCCATCCGACATTCCAGGTAGACTGAAAAACAGCCCACAACAACCCTCAATGTCCAGAGGCTCTCAAGGGCTGGCGACGCAGGGAGGGGGGCTCTGGGGACAGAAAACCTGAGGCATATTTTCACTGTGGGGCCACGGCACCACCCCATGACACGGTGCAAGGCAGTTTGTTACCCAGAAAGGAAACAGGGGTAAGAGCACCCTGTGACAAATTGAGGAGTAGAGTTATCGCAATGAGACAGCTGCAGATCGTTTCACATCAATACCGCATAAGCCCAGGGGGCTCACGCAATTTGAAAGTCTTCGCAGACATAACTACAACAAAGCAGCCTCTCCCAGAATAACGCACACTAATGGGTGAAACACCTCTGGAACTTCACTATTAGGCTCGGGGGAGACTCAGCCCACTAAAGAAGGGGCCAGAGATTACAGCATTGACGACTGATCCACGCAGAAAACAAAGGATCAGGAGACACCGCACGACCTCCCTCCCCTTCATACTCTACCCATGTGGATATAACCTCTAATATAAAAACTAAGCTACAAGATGGGGGGACAATGGGCAGCAACCGAAAATGTACACATTTTACAACACCAGCAGTTCGCTCACAGGGCACCAGGAACGGGGAGACCCCCGCTACGGGCAGGGTGCCTCATTAAACTGGAGAGCAAGATTGCCCACACCTTAAGTAGTTTAGGAGCAATGATGTCTTTGTAAGCCTTATATAGCTCTATGCCTATGCCCTCTGGGCCTGGGGCTTTACTTGATGGTAGGGAGAAATCTACTTTCTCCACTTTAGAGCACTTGTATAGGCGTTTCCTCTAGTGCCTTGCAAATAAACATATCCATAATACTGAAGTGTTCCACTCCTCTACCCCACCTCCTAAGGCCCAGCACTGACTCCTCTGTTGACAGAAGATTTCTCTCCAGTAGCTTCCAACTTTCCTCAAAGTGTGGCCTGCACCAGCTCACTTAGATTTCAATTGCACTGCAATCTTTTGTACTGTAATTGGACTGTTTATGGGGGGTTTTCAGAGGGTGAGGGTCTTGGACCTGTGAACAAGTCCATCGGGCCCTTCTTTTTGTTGGCCACTTTGGTCATGGCAGTCAGTTGATGAGTTAAACAAGGAGAGTACTTGTACGTTTTCCTTCCAGTATGTATCAAGAAGTGGTGGAACTTGATCCTTTGGAATCTGGTATGGACTTGCGGTATTGCACACTATTTGATGGCGCCTCATGCTGTTGAGTAGTGTAAGCCATCTTAGCGCTTGAGAATCGCGCTGGTCGCTCCCCGAGCCCGTATCCCGTTGCTTTTTACCCACACTGTGGGTTGGGGGTCAGTTCAGTAGTCTGTGCTCGGGGTGCCGGCTAATGGTAAGGATTATGGCAGTCTAATGTAGGTTATATTCAGGTGCTGATTATAACACCAATAGTCAACCAAGCCCCTGCGCAGTGTGCGAGAACAGGCACTCGGGTGTTCCAGGAGCAGGTAAGGTTGCAATTCTTACCTTAACGTCGTAATAGACCCCTCCAACGACGCTCCATCCACCTTCTGGGAATGCGGCTATGTTGCCGTTCACCGCCTGGTCCCAAGGGCGAAGAGGGCCATCTGTGGTGCATAGGGGGGGCTGGTTTGGCATGGACTGGCGGGCAGGAGCGGTCGGGCCCGCTGCTCCCATGCAGCAGCAGCCTCGTCGGCGCTCAGCCACCTGCAATCTCCGGTCCGGAGAAACAGATCACTGACGGCTGGATCCTCTCACGTGGCGGTGATGGCCACGCAGTCAGCCAACACTTCGGACGTCCACGTGCACTGGGGGAACCGACAGTCCTCCCCTGCAGCACGTCAGGTTGTCAAGAGGAGCACGATCTGCGGCGCCTCGGCTGGTGTCTGTTACTGCAGAGACACAGGGAGCCAGGAAGGCATGCACACCTCCCCCAGCCATGCGCGCGCGTTTCACCGGCGTCAATCAGCTCAGCTGTCAGGTCGGGATATTGTGTGTTGCATCCACTGGATCTTCTTCGTTTTTGGCCCAGATATGCACACTAGTTCCTGCACCTTGTTGTTTATTCAAACCCAGTCAGGCAGACGTGACGGCGGGTAAATTAACAGGATCTTTAGCTGAGGAGCGGAGCTACATGTTTAGGCGCCCATTTTGTAGGCTGCTCAACAGCGCCCCTGTGCAGAAGGATTTTAACATCCCCTCGGAAGTTAGGGTCAATGCCATCTGCCATAATGTCCAACCCATATCTCCAGATCAACCCTGACTTTGAGGCTAGGCTAATGTAGGTGTCTTGGGAAGGGGCCAAGTTAAGGCCTGTGGGGATCAGGTGTCTCTCCCCGGATGAAATCAAAATGTCTTCAGTACTTTGTAAATAACATCCCATGGACTTCTCTGTGGCTACCGTAGGGGCTTTGGCACGCAATTTAGTAAATAGCAGGGGTCCCCAGCTTCTATCAGTTGGTTGACATCGCACTCCTGACACCATATATGGTGGGTCACAAGAAGTAGGCACACACTTGAAGGACATTTTTACTGGTGTTTAGTAAAATAATAAAGATAAGGCCTATCTTTCCCTATTGCTAGCGGGTTACCCCAGCCTATATAAATAACAAAAGGTAGTCATCAGAAAGTCCAGAATGAATATGTCCACGGTCCGAAACTAGTTCTAACTGACCCCACCACTATTTTAACTAACTTAAATTATAATAGGAGAACATCTCCCCCTCGCCAGTTATTCTCTTATGGCACAGTCTCTTCTTCAGTCAAAAGTTCTCTTCAGTAAGATATATTCAAACAGTCTCTTGCCACCTTCTGGACAAGATCTTGTAATTCTTCCACAGTGCACTTGGGTTTGGGCTCCACTCTTGAGACAGTTCTTCCACAGTTCTTTTTATTACTCTTTCTAGTTCTTTGATCCAAGTGTATATGCCCTTCTTCCACTTGCAACCCAGGCCTTCTTAGGATGGGTATTCTTTTAGGGACTTCACCTTCCCCCTCTCCTGGGGTTGATCAGTTAGATTATCTCTCCTCATATCTCGTTCACTTGACTTTACTTCCCATTCCTATCTATAAACTTCTCTCTACTCCCAGGGTGTTTGGGCCCAGTTCTTAATAGCTTCTCTTTCAGACTTATTCATTATTCTATTTATAACAGTCGCACAGTTCCACTTAAATTGCTTTGTTTTTAGTAACTCATCAGGTTCTCCTGCTCCATTACAATTCCCCGGCGGCCACATGGTTCTCCCATTCTCCCCTTTACATCTGCAGGTACCTCTGTATCGGACTAGGTAACCAGGTCTGGATTCTGGTCGTAGGGTGTCTTGTGAACTCCCAGCTGGGTGGTTTCAGCACTGTTCATTGGGCGCATGGCCAAAAACCAAGTCATTGTGGTCACGCCACCACCGGGATAAGGATTCCCTGCTCCTCGGCTTCTCTCTATTCAGAAACGCTGGGCCTCCAGCATTTCCCCTCTGCTGCTTAGGACTTCTCTGAAAGTCGTAGGCTCCGTCTCTCCTCAGTTCCGTCTCCTCCATGCGTCACATCTTCAGGCGGCTTCCTCTGCATGTTCTCCCCATTCAGCCTCCTCTGCTCAGTTAAAGGTACGCCTCTTCTTAAAGAGACTGATTCTCCTCTGTGGTCATAATGGGGTATTATAGTTTTGTCTTCAGCCAAGTCTCTGGATCTTATAATGTTCTTCATGTCGCATAGTCCCACATATGCTACCATGGTGGATGGTCTAGGGAGTTCCTCATAGGAACGTAAGCCCTTGTCCCTTAAGGGGGAGTCTCTAAAGTTGCCCATCACTCAATTATTGTAGCAATGCTAAAATAAATGGCTCATAATTATCCCTCCTCTGAAAAATCTATCGCTCATCCATCAACCTTGTTCATGACAATCTAAATTACTTAGCTGCCATGGGTATAAATATGCTTACTAATATCCGTCATCAAATATTGCACTTGTCTAACTACATTAGTGGCAGTCAGGTTTAGGCAAAAAACATGGGATGTAGACTGTTGGGCAACCAAAGTATGTTGATTGTTTTCAGATCGGTTTGTGGCCTCTGATAAAATAACTGTACTGGTCTATTAAAACACTGAGAAATAGTGGCCAGGAGCATGAAGGAGTCCTTGAGGTATTGTTGTACCGATATTGGTGCACGATTTCCCAGACAACATGTTCTCCTAAACTTGTCAGCATTGCTACATTACCACCTCTTGGGCACCTTCGACGCCATAAACTCAACTTCCGCTCCTATGCCAATGACCCCCAATTATCTCCATTCATCATACAATGATCCATTGAATTCCAGTATCTAGGCCACCAGGAAATTTGTATTTCCCAAAAATGAAATAACTAAACAGAAAGAGACGTACTCTTTACTGTTTGAAAATATGTACTGTACGCACCATGCTCTGTTGCCGCTAATGATTTTCACAACTGCCATGGCTGCATGGCTACTGTGACTACCTGTTGCTCCCTCATTCTTTTTGCAAGTTTCTCTCCATAGTTTTCTGTGGGTCCCCACTATTTATGCTTTACTGTTTACCCTGTTCTGACTTTCAAGGGAAGTAAAGCCTGCAGCTTCACTTCCCTTTTGTTTGTTGTCATTCAGACTATCAGTAATGAGAAACTTAGTTTATCTTTTGAATTCCTGTATTTTTACAGTACCTTGTAGTGCACGTTTTTGCTTTATTTTTGTGGTGCACATTCACGTTTACTGGGTCTTTATACTAAACATCTCTAGTGCCCTAAAATGGCCATGCAATGAGATTTTAGTTTGGCCTTCAGTCTGCCCTTCCAGGTCAGACAATTCCATATAAGGTCATGCACTTGCCCGGCAAGAAGAGGGTGTGGGTGTATGTGTGGGTGTGTCTCTGCCTCTCTCTCTCACAGGAAGGGGGATGGCACTGTCTACTCCCACCCAGTCCACACATTCTTGGTGCCAGAAAGTCTGCTGCTGGGGCAGATTTGAAACCAGTAGTTATCCCTGATTGGACTACTGGCTGTTTGAATGGTGCAGATCCTTACCATTGGTGGGCTTGCACTTGCTTCCAACTCTGAATCTAGATAAGAGGAGGACTCCTGCAGCCATTCTTCAGATCTACGTTGGAGCCAAGAACCCTATGACGAAGAGCAGCACGCTCACGACTCAAGGCTAACTTCTGCAGCGGACCAGCATCCCATCCGGTGGCTGGGCTGGTGAAGCCCTACTCCTCTGCAAGATCTCTGAAACCCCTTTTTGGGGCTTTGACCCTTGGACTAGCACGTTCAACTAGTCGCAAAGCCTACTTGATGTTGCATGCCCCAAGAGACTTTGGAAGTGTCGCTGGATTGCCTGGTGGACTGACCCGCTCCCTCGTGGGCGACTTTCACGAGAGACGTTGCTATTCTGCATTCAAGCGTGGAACATTGGTGATCGCCAGCTTGTGCCATAAGTTGTCTTCTCCAGTCTTCTTTCAGCTTCCTACCATCAAGGGAACCTGCCCGGAAGCTGCTTCTGTGACTGTAACTGGAAGATCACCTGCAAAGGGTGACCGTTGCAGGAACTCGTCTTCCTCCATTCTTTGAATTATCTTAAAGAGGTCTGCATTGCAAAAGTCTACAATCTTCATCAGTTGGGCTTGCATCTTGAAGTTCTATCCAACCGGAAGAAACTCTTGAACCTGCAACCACTGTATGCCTCTCCCCGGAATGGACCGAAGATCGTGTCCCCAGCGAACCCCCAGATAATTCATTGTGTGACTTGGGAATATTGCAGTCAGGGAGTTAAGTAAGCAATCCTGTTACTGTCTCCTCCTGTCCTCCATAGGATAACATTGGGTGCAAAGCCTTTAATCACCTAACTCCCTCTTTACTTTGGCCAAACCTGGGTCAAATCTCCTGCCCCCGAGCAAACCTTGGGACTGGCAGAGAGGAGAACTTACATGTCTTCGGACACATTCTTATTCCACTTTTAAATAGTTTTTAACTGTTTGAAATCACCACCACAGCCCATTGCATCCTTTTAGAGAATGCCTTCCCTGGAGAAACCTGTGGTGGAATCTGTGACTTTTGGTCAGTAGGCCCCACCCATCTTAGGGCTTGACTTCTTAAGTAAAGGGAACTGTGCTTGTGACTGGTTCTAATAATTTTACCTGCATCAGAGTTTTTACCTGTTTTACCTGGTTAGTAATGGATTGATGTATTGTAAGTGAACCTACTGGTGAATGTATATATTAGTAATATATTTTTTTGAGCGATAATACTACCTTCTACTTTAATTTCTAAGTGTTTTCTGAAAGGCCTAATACATAACTGTATTTGTATACAAACTGTCTTACCTGAATTATTTTGTGTTATTCTGTGTAAAGTCATTGAGGCCATAGACCACCCTCATTCACTCTTGAGACTAAGCCTTAACTGCTCTTCCACGTAGCTGGGTTAGGTTTTGGCTAAAATCCCAGAGCTCCCTGCTCACCATACCTAGGGTGGCCTGCTAAAATCCTCCCCCACGGTTCATTTTGTAAATAGATCTTAGCACTCCCTATTCTCGCTTTGGAAGCAACAGCCAACAATGAACAGCCGTATCATAGCACATGTTCAACAGCAGAAAGTGGTGTAGCATCATGGGCTGAAGAAATCCAACCCCATTTTATACAAATTTGCGTGGCGTTGAAACATATATATATATTTTTTTTTTTATTATACTTTGTTTAACCCGAAGGTTTTTAAAAAATATGTGTTTCGTTATCTATCGTGACCATTGATCGTTAATCTGTTTTTTCTTTATCTATTGTAGCAAGAATAATTTCCAGAATTTTCACTGTGGCAGTTACCCAAGTGGTTCGCCCACCCCCGATTAGTCTTGACCACCAGACGTTTTCATCAAGAATGAAACATATTTTAATACAGTTTTCACTCCATTCCGTGATACCCAATTAAAGTATATGAGGAAAGGCAGACTGATGTCCAAAGGCTGAGCATTAAATGTGTGATATATAAACATACTGATATAAAATATGCAGTAGGGTATCAAAACTGTGCCTTATAATGGTATTTAATGCATTAATGGATTAACCTATTATGGTATAACAAAAAAGGTACACTTCCATCTTTACAACAAGGTGGTCCTTCCATGCCATGTTCATGAATTCTGGCTATTGAACTGTATCTTTCCCAGGTGCATGTAGATAACAAAAGTGTTTAGACAGCAATACTTAAGGTCTGCTTTTGAGCAGTAATAACCCCAAATGTACATTTCCAGAAAATGGAACATGTGAAAAGTATATCGCTTCCCATTACTCACCTCATTCCCATTACGCACTCATATAGGAACACAACTCCTTCCCTCTGATGTGGTCTAAGATGAACCGTCAGGTAAGGATCCACAACGACTGCAACTAGTGGCAATCCAGCCTTATTGAACATCCACTGATGAGACTGTGCTGGATGTGGCATAACCAAGGAATCTGGAGAAAGTAAAAAAAACAAAATGTCAAACATACTAATTACAATATAAATCATAATCTGTCACAGACAAAACATCCCAAGCCTGCCAGTTACAGAACTAAATCTGCATTCTGCACAGGATAACTGCAGTAAACAAGTGGAAGACAATATGAAAGCACGCATATGGAGAAGAATGTCGGACAGAGGGCCAGTCCCATACTTGACAGATCCCTGGTCTAGTATTGGCCTCAAATCATCACCTTCTAATCCCTCAACATTTAACTTACGCTGATAAGTCATACTTGAAATTAATTGAGCCACTGCCTTATCACATTAGCTGTTATATAACAATGTACGTAATTGAATACGTCGGATAAGAAATTAATGATGCCACTGAACCTATTGCAAAGATAGGAAACACTAATGCCAATTCACAATTGAGTAATTTTGTGATCTCAAGTGGTTCCAAGGTGACATGCCTGCTCTTCTCAAATCACAGAAATTAACTAACAAAAAGACACTTATTTGGGGGCGCTGTTGCGCACGACAGAAATGCCCACCTGATTCCAGAGCTCCCGCTCCACTAGGATATCCTGCGCCATAACATCCTTTATAACACTGCCTGCGTAGTCTATCTGTTCTGGGAAGGCAGTCCAGCTATCCGTGGTCGGCCGGCCGAACTCCCGTGAGCTGGGGCCTAAGAGCGTCGGAGATACAACCCCTGGCCGATCAGCCGATGCACGCGGCCAAAAGTATCCTGTTACGAGCTCTAGGACGATTCACGCGAGAGCCGCCGCGCGGCTCTAGTGCTGAGGCCCCTGATGGGAGGAGCCTGAACTGTGGCCCAGGCCCGCTGCCTTGCTGGTAATACGCTGGGCTATCCGCAACATGGGTGGTTCAATCGGACGACCCGACCTGCATTCCAGTCCGGCCCCGGTGTGTGGAGACCACGGCCGCTGAAATCCTGAAAAAACCCCTGTGGAGCCTGCGTTAAAACTGGTGACGGGGTTCACGGTGGGCCCATGATACTGGACCGCGAAGAGACCTGGAGACGAGAATATCCGGAGAAGTGTCGGGTAAGGAGGCACGACTAGGCGGCGGATAAGTGGCCGAGAAAAGACTCATCATTTTCCGGGGGCAGCGGCTGCAAACCCGGGGACAATCCTTTTGGAGCTAATATACTTTGCTCTACGTTCTGTTGGACCGGCAAACTCCGGTGGTGCGTGCGGCAGGTTGTGGACACTCGGGCGGTCCCGTTGTTTGAGGGACGGCCCCCCCCCAAGACCCCTGATACTGGCCCTGGCCTTCGCCGGCGGTGCACTGTGCGGGCCGCAGTGGGCTTTCGCTCCGAGGATCTGCTCCGGCTCCCGGGACCGCCGGGGACGCAGGCCTGCACTCCCGTATACGGGGCACGTCCCGCATGGGGGACTGGACTAAGTAGAGGCCTCAGCACATACAACAACTGCGGGCCGACGTAGCTCAGTAATCCTGCTAAACTATCACAGAACTGTTACACACGGCGGATGCGGTAAGCGTGGAATACTGTACGTGGGGGGACACAGTCCACTCGGACCACTGGGTCCCGGATGGGGACTCAATGTTAGATCGTTCATAACGCCTCTAGCCCCTTGACCTGTTCCACTCCCAGGGCTGGAGCACGGCACAGGGAGCGGGGGAAAAAGGCGACCTGGCACTTGGCTCACAACTTACTGCATTGCTTCAGTACACAATTCCGACAGTACCATGGGGGAGCCACAGAAGTCGGGGAAAAGCACAAAAACTCTAGGGAAGCAGAAGAAAGGCCCAATGGACGCTTACACGGGCAGTCAGAGTCTGGCTGCGCCGGCTGACGCCCATGCTGATGCCAACAAGACCCCCACTACTGAGCCTAGTGAGAATTTGGACAACTTAATCGCAATAGTGCTGAATGGTTTCCGCGCAGTCAACACGAAATTGGACGACATAGTGTCCACTATCGGCTCCTTAAAAGCTAAAATGGAGAAAGAAAGTTTGTGCATCACGGAGACCGAAAGCAGGATAAGCACTAATGAAGACACTATCTCGCATCACAGCCGTGACATCAGTCAAATCAAAGAAAACATTGTGAAACTACAGAACAAATGCGAGGACTTAGAGTCACGTTCCAGGAGAAATAATATCCGCGTGGTGGGCGTGGCGGAATCTTTTGGCAAAGGCCAAATGGCGAAAAAGCTTGAGGCACTGCTTAAAACCCTGTTTGGACCGGAGGCATTCTCTGAACATTTTTTGGTGGAACGCGCTCACCGCACATTGGCTCCAGCACCTACACCGGGTACACCACCACGTACCATAATCGCACGACTCCTCAATTACAGGGACAGGGACACTATCCTACGTAAGGCAAGAGAGGTGGGCACCCTTCAATATGTGGAAAGTCGCATCCACATCTACCTTGATTTCTCCTCGGGGGTGCAGGCAAGCAGAAGATCCTACGAGCCAGTCAAGAGACTCCTAAGAGAACGCCAGATCCCATATGCTCTGATGTTCCCGGCAAAAATGAGGATCCAGCATGCAGGGAGGGCCCATTTCTTTGAGTCTCCGGCCGAAGCCACGCAATATATTGAAACGTCCATACCTCTTCCTCCCAGAGGGGGTAGACCGGCCCAAAATAACAGACCCAGACCTGCAGATTAAGGAATACTCGTCTGTCAACTCCTTCTAAGGCTATAGTCATGATGAGTGTTTGATCAAGCTATACCAGGCAATTTGTTTGGTGGAGTTGCCGGACCTGATCGGCGGCCATGTGGAGCAACAGGGCTACCCGCAGAATATTCCATAAGTTTTGTTGGACACATCATCAAGTTGGGGATGATGATGAGGGTGGGGGGTTGTGATGGGGCGAGGGATTTGGAGAATTCAGCTCCAGTAGTGACTTATGGTGGCAGCTTGTTGGGGGTAGGTGCCACTCTACGGAGCCATGTTCAGGCACAAAGTGGTTGGAGATGTTTTGTTGGTTGAAAAGTAAAATTGTGGTGGCATTGAGGCTGGTACCGAGTATATTGCACGATTACTGTAAACCCGTTGTGTTTGACAATGGCTAATGCTTCGGTTCAGAGCCCAGGTAATGGACTTAAGGTTAAACTCCTGACGTGGAATGTTCGGGGACTAAATAACCAGGCTAAGGTCAAGAAGGTTTCCAACTATGTTGCCAGGCATGCACCCCAGATCCTGATGCTACAGGAAACCCATTCGGTGGGGATAAGTAATGCCCATATATTGCCCAGGTGGGGTCCCATGAGGTTCTACACTGATTATTCATCCCAATCCAGAGGGGTGATCCCCCACATTCATCCAGGCCTTGGGTTCAGGGTGGGTGGTCATAAGGTTGATCCTCAGGGCAGATATGTCATGGTCTGGGGGGAGGTGGCTACTCAACAGATACTTCTGGTCAACACATACGGGCCCAATATCGATGACCCTGCCTTTTACATGGATGTATACCAGATGATTTCGTCACTTGATATCCCGAATGTGCTATGGGGGGGGACTTCAATTTGGCTTTGGATCAGACTCTTGATAGATCCTCGAAGGTGGTTAGAACCCCTAGCAGGGCAGTACTGAATCTGAGACATGTTTTGTCACAAGTGTTGCTGGCTGATGCATGGCGTGAAATTCATCCTGATAGCAGGAGATATACGTTCTATTCCTTGGTGCACGACTCGGAGTCTAGGATTGACTATTGGTTTGTCTCCATGTCTTTGATGGCTGGGGTGGAGGAGTGCGAAATCTTTCCCCGAACATTGTCAGACCATTGCCCAGTGCTGTTGGAACTAGTGTTCCGAAAGGCCCCGTGTCCTGGTAGGAGGTGGAGGATGCCGGGTGGAATGTTGGGAGACCCGGGGACAGTGGAGGAACTTCATGTTGAGATTGCAGGATTTTTTTCTAATAATGTGGGATGAATGGACAAATGCTCAACAGTGTTGGAATCCTTTAAGGTCTGGATAAGGGGGGTTTTGATGTCCAAATTTACGGGTATGCTGAAGGCTGTGCGAACCGAATTGTCCACTATTGAAGGCAAACTAGACGTTCTGGAACAAACATACACCAACACGCAAGACAAAGTAGTATTGGCCGACATACACACACACCTCCAAGAGTTTGATAAGCTCGCCATAAGGGAGGTCCGATACGTGGCGGCCCCTGTACACGTGCGTAGGTACGGGGAAGGTAATAAGGCAGGTAGAACGCTTGCAGACCTACTTAAGCACGATAAGCAACCTACACATATCACAAGTATACGCACAGCTCAGGGAAGGATACTGCTCAGAGATGAAGACATTAATGGGGAATTTATGGAATTTTACAAGGAGTTATATTCCAATTAAGATAAAAAAACACTCGTAGAAATTGAGATATACCTTGAAGCCCTCTCCCTTCCTAAACTTTCTGACGAAGAACGCCTAGCGTTAGATCAACCAGTGACAGAGGAAGAGACTGTAGAAGCAGTCAAAGCATTGGCTTCGGGCAGGGCACCGGGGTCGGACGGGTTGGGTGCCGAATTCTACAAAGAGTTTCACGAGGAACTCGTTCCGATACTGTTGCAGGTATGGGAGGAGGCCCTGGAGTGTGGCAGGCTGCCCCCAACTATGAGAGAAGCTATCATAACCGTACTCCATAAGCCTAGACGACCGCCGCAGGACGTTTCATCCTATAGGCCCCTGTCACTTATTAACCATGATGCTAAAATATTTGCAAAGTTCCTCGCGAATCGGCTTCTGCCAGCGGTCCCTACTTTAGTACATCCTGATCAGAACGGGTTTATTTCTACACGATCTACTGCCCTGAACCTCCGAAGACTCTTTGGTATAATGGCACAGATAGATCCCGCTAAGAGCGCGGTGGCCATATCCCTTGATGCTGAAAAAGCGTTTGATTCTGTCTCATGGGTCTATCTCCTTGCAGTGCTGGAAGCGTTTGGGATGGGGCCTAACTTCATAAAATATGTGAAACTACTGTACACAGATCCTGGGGCTCGTCTCCTGACTAACAGAGCCATTTCCCGGATGTTCCTGTTGGGGAGGGGAACCAGACAGGGATGCCTGTTTTCGCCCTTGCTGTTCATATTAACTATTGAGCCAATAGCAGCTGCGGTCCGCCTCAGACATTCGGATATAGGGATCAAAATGAAGGAATCTACCCAACTAATATTGCTTTATGCGGATGACACTCCGTTATATGTTAAAGAACCTGAACTTAATATAACACCCATTATGGCTGAGGTTGAGGACTTCGTAGAGTACTCTGGGTATGCGATAAACAGAGCCAAATCGGAGATATTTCGACTCACACCGGCCACCCAGTGCCCCACAGGTACAGATGGACTCAAATGGTCTGACGACCGTATCAGATACCTGGGAATTCTTGTCTCCAGTAATAAACTTACATTATATTCGGATAACCACGAAAGTGCCCTGCAAACTTTAACTGCCAAGCTTCAACTGTGGGGGCGTCTCCCGATCTCCTTGGCCGGCCGAGTTGCTATTCTTAAAATGGTTATCCTCCCTAAATTTCTTTATTTATTTGTCAACATCCCTATATGGCCTGGCAGAGCCTTCTTCACCAAACTCAGATCCATGGCGATAACATTTCTTTGGAACGGTAAGACTGCGAGGATAAGCTGGGAAAAATGACAGAACCATATTCTTCGGGAGGTATAGCAACCCCAGATTTCAAACTTTACTACTATGTGGCCCAGGCTCAGTTCGCTAAATATTGGTATAATGATGAGGACAGCACACCCCATGCATGAATAGAAAAATACACTACACATCCCACCAAGATACAATCAGTCATTTTTGATCCACGCTACAAAGACACATGTGAATATAATCCAGTTAGCTGCACAGTCAGGGCATGGGAGGCTATATTCAAAAGGCTTGGATTGGAGGCCCCCTACAACCCCAAGATACCTCTTTGGAACTTTCCGGGGATTCCTCCTACACATGCCACGAGCATACAGGAGTCTTGGGACCTTAACTGTGAAATGAAGCTCGTTGATATGTTTGTCAATGGCATTTTTTTAGACCTGGAATTGCTGTTGAGGGCGTTAGGTGATGGTCCACTGAAAACGTTGCAATATTACCGCATGAGATCTGCATTTCAGCAAAAGTGGCCTCTATTCCCGGATGAACCTCCACTGCATCCATGTGTACAACTGGTGACAGCCAAAAATGGCCTGGGAATTTCTAGGCTATACGCTGAAGTTCAGGCCCATACCCCCACAGTGAATCAGATACGGTAAACGATGGGAGGCAGACTTACAAGTTCCCATCAAGGCGAAGCAATGGGCCAGATATTGTTCACTAACTAAAAAGATCTCACTTAATTCTGGCCTGAGGTTGATCCAATTTAAAATTCTTAATAGATTACATTACACGCCGGCCAGGATCGCTAAATTCGCACTGGGTTCTTCGGATGACTGCCCTAATTGTAATGCCCCTCAGGCGGGTTCCTTTCACATGTACTGGGAATGTCTGGTGGTTAAGGGGTTCTGGAGGGAAGTAGCAGAAGTGGTGGAAGACATAACTCAGGTTCCTCCTGATCAAACCCCCCAGAAATATCTTTTTGGGGACATAGGCAAGCACTCAGAAGAAATCAGAAGACTATTCAACATTTCATGTGCGGTTGCCAAAAAATGTATTTTATTGAAATGGAAGAGCGCCATGCCGCCCAGCATGAACCAATTTTTACAAGAATTGACACATGTTAATTAATCGGAGGAGCAATTTGTTTTGACCCAACCTTCGATGTGCAGACCCAAAGACATATGGGGCCCGTTTAGACTCTACCTGTGCAATATGATTACTGATGATGATTTGTCACCATAATATTGTTATGTGAAACTGCATTGACCACATTTATTTCAGTTGTATCTTTGGAATGTACTGTGCAATGGTGCTGTTGGCCTCTCTGTTACCACTAATAAAAAAGAGTTTAAAAAAAATAGACACTTATTTGGTATCCTCTAAATCACATGTCTAGAACCATACCAGATGATAAATCACGAAGGAGCAGTGTATAAATCAGAACTTCAGATTCCAACAGAAATGGAGAAAAATATACCTATGCCTTACCTATGCAAACCACTTGCCAACCCCTTCAAATCCATGTTCTTATTTGGGAGCCTGCACTTCCTGAGGAATTCCGTCTTCATACTTTGAAATCGTAGGGCCCCCAATCTACACTTTGATGGAAAAAACAATTGGGGTGCCTGTAGGCATACTTGAATTTGAGGCTGTGCAAGCTCCCTAGCCCTGAACAAACATTCCAGCTATCATCCTATAGTTTCAATTTAGCAGCTGTACTACATATTATTGGTGAAAAAGATGAACTAGAAGGTTCACTGGGAATTCTATAGTATACCAGGCTATCATATTTGATCCAAGTGGAGTCATCCATCAATTATCAGAAGTGATACAGAGAGCTTTTCATGACAATGATAGGAGACCATTGGGACCGAACGAGAAGCACACCTTGCATGTACATCTCAAGATCACTTAGGAGACTTCTTATATTTTAGTTAACATTCAATTGAGACAGTGATGAGTGCAAAATATAAATAAGCTTCCCCATTGGCTGACTCTAAACTAAAGAGACAGTCAGAAGCCAAAATTCCACAAATCATTTGGAATGCCTCCTCCACAAAAGAGTTTGGTGGATGAACATACATCTTGGCCTGGGATGGAATACATTGGTTTCGTTTAATTCCACATATTGGGATATTTTACAGATTGCGATGTAAATCCAAGATGGAGACACCTGCAAGAATCAGGATTAGGAAAACGTGTATTTATGCATCATTGTGGTTTCCTTCTTAAAAACCCATTTTATTGTTTAATTAAGTTGATACAAGTACATCACACTTTACCCATATCTCTGAAAGAAGCCTTACTTGGTGCACTTGGGTCATGGCGAGGCTTGCAGACTGGAGACTCTTTGCAGACATTTTCATTAGCGTTAGACATGCAGATGTTTTTGAATGGGATGGTGAAGGGTTTTGTGGATGTCTGTGAGCACGAAGTGGGAGAGGTAATGCTGCTGGCATGGAAACATTTTCCGCTGCTATAATCTTCTGCAGAAATCTTGCCCATCACTTCAATCTCCTTGCCACCAATCACTAGAGTTTGACCATCATCCAGACATTCCAAGTCTTTAGATTTATAACCAGTGCCTAGAAATAAGAACAAGTGATATTTTAGAAGACGTACATCAGCCTTTGATTTTCATACTGAAGAGCCAATATTGCTAATATAAAAGTAAAAAAAGCGTTGGCCTGTACAAAGGGTTAATCTACAACTAGCAAATGTCATCACTGTTATTGGAATGAGATATAAGTACTGTCTTTCTTTGCTATTTTATCAAATCTTCAATACAGTAAGCCTTGTGAGACAGTTTTCCCCATCCCTCGCCCACACAAGACAAAATAACTCAAGGAATAAAGTGTAGACTTAAAGGGATAGTCCAGTAAAAAAAAATATTTTAAAAATAGATAGGCAACATTAAAAAAATACTAGCACTTTTTTTTTTAAAACTTCCTATGTAAAATTTTGAACTATTCAAGCTCAAAATTCGCAAAAGCAAGCACATGGGCGCATCCATTTTGTGAAATGGATGCCCGCCTGTGCTGGCTTTTGCTTTCGCGGCACTAATGAAGGAAAAGCCAGCCAGCTGTAGTAAACAAAAGCTACCGCTGGGTGGCTTTTCCTTCATTGGTGCTGTACGCGGAGGACGGGGACCGGAGACCAGAGCAGGAAAGCTGCAGCTGAATCTCGGTAAGTGCTATTTATTTAAAAAAAAAAATAAGCACTAGCTGTGGTTTTTTTTCTAAGTTTTCTGGGCTGGAGGAGCCCGGAAAACTTAGAAATAAAACCGCAGCTTTAAAAACGTTGTATTTATGTTTGCGGTCACCTTTGAAGTGACCGCAAACATAAACACAACGTTGCGTTTGAAAACGCTGCGGTTTTTCTTTCCAAGTTTCTCAGGCTCCTCCGGCTCGGAGGAGCCTGAGAAGCTCGGAAAGAAAAACCGCAGCGTTTTCAAACACAACCGTGTTGTGTTTCTGCCTGCTGTGGCTATCACTTTGGGTCTCCGGTGCTCCCCTAGGGGAGCACCGGAGACCCAAAGTGAAAGCCAAGGCAGGCAGAAACACAACGCGGTTGTGTTTCTGCCTAAATCTGCTTTCCCATTTGGGGCTCTCGGGAGCCGAGAGCCCTAAATGGGAAGGCAGATTTAGGCATAAACACTGCAGCATTTAGCATTTCCCATTTGGGGCTCTCGGGCCCCCCCTGGGGAGCCCGAGAGCCCCAAATGGGAAATCAGCTGTAGGTGTCCTTCACCCCGCAGAACACCATGAAAATGCTTTGAAAAAAAAGCAGCAAAACTGAAAAAAGCGACACATTTAGTTGGGCTTTCTACCCTTTTTCTACACAATAACTACAACATTTGATGAAGCAGCTGTGTCATACAAGGTGCACTCGATTCCTGCAGAGCTGAGAATATAGAGGAGTACCATTTAATGGGGAATAGCTGTCCCTCTTTTGCTCTACAGAAATTGCAGCATGTTTGGCATTAGTAGAGAAAAAACGAAACCCCAGAACTTCTGTGGAAATGGACTATATACATATATGCATATATTTATTATGTTAAGAAGTATATTATTACTGTTAAGTAGATGGCATCTTGGGTCAAGTAATAGAGTAGTTGGGGTTGACAACTTAAATCGAATATAGCCTTGAAACTATCACATGGTCCCAACTGTCATCTCCTATTGGCCTATCCGACTCTGCCCACTGAACTTGGCATCTTCCACAGCAACAAACTTTCTGTTCTACTTGTGCAATTTGATCATAGTACATCTTATACGTCTTAGCTAAACCTACGGTTTCTGCCTCCTCGTATCGTATTTGAGTGCTTTACTCTCCTACCGTATGCCTTATTGAATTGTGAATTGTATTGTACCTGTTGTGCTGTGTTTCACAATAGCTGTTTCCTATTGTATGCCACATCGAATTATACCTGCTGTGTCGGTATCGAACTATACCTGCTGTATGACATATTGATGTATGACATCAATATGTCATACAGTCGGATAAGGCTATTGTAGACAATAGCCTTATCCGACTGTATGACATATTGATACCTATTTGTGCCTCACAATAGCTGTGCTACATATCGATTCTCACCTAACTTACTACAACCATAGCGTTTCACTCCTGCTATGCCGCATATTGTATCCAAGATCCGTGCCCCATATTACTATGTACTCAATAGCATACGGCACCTGATTTAGTTGTGTGCCTCTATGATTGCATCTGATAGCATAACCCACCTGATTTAGCAGTGCCCTGATAACTGCCTCTATGCATCATAGCTGTATGCCTTGCTCCCCCTTCCACTACTAGACTTTGGCCCATTTGACATATAGTCAGCTACTCCACACATCACCTGTACTGGCCACCCTAATTGATCTTCCACATGCCTAGATCCTTACTCATTATGTACATGCCTTTAATAATATGTTGTACACTCCCTATACTCTACAAAACACTATTATTCTCTACCTGGACACTCCCCAGTATCAACAGTGTCTCATCCATCCAGCCCACCATCATGACCAAATTCGGGCCTACTATGCTGTGCCCTGTACAGACCATAAAGTCTAGCTCACCATCATCAGGGCCCATGCCCTCTACCACGTTACCCACCAACCCTTATCTGAACTCTCCTGCCTTATGGCTGGACCACTTTGCCACCAAACCCACCCCTAATCAACCCTGTGCCTTGCATATCAGGAACCTCAGACTAGGCTCCAGATTTTCTCGTGCAGTCCGTCGACCACACCCTCTTACCACGTTGGTAAAACCGCTCGAAACTCATGGCTATCACACACATAGACCTAAGTCACCTGGTATGAAAAAGATCACAGCTAAAGTTCCTTCGAACTATAACAATATCGATTCTTCCCCTGCCAAAGATACCATGATTAAGGGGGCGTCCTTGTCAATGCCAGGTCCCTCCCTGCCCATGCCCTGGACATTGCAGACTTCATTGCAGCCCAAGACTTAGATTTCCTAGCCATTACGGAGACTTGGTTACACGCAGCTGCCGGTCCACTACTTTCCCTCGCTATCCCCAATGGGTACTCCATCACGAAATGGGACCGAAATACTAGCCAGGGGCGTTGCCCTCATTTTTAAAAGCCCTCTTGATCTCAGACTCATCCCCAATCAGCACATTCATTCCCTCAGCAGAGTCACTGTCTGTCAAAATGCCTATCTCACCTAACCAAACAATCACCATGTACCTCATCTATAGGCCACCAGTACCCATTTCTACCTTTGCACATGACATCACCTCCCTTCTAGCAACCAACACCAAGCCTAATTCACAAATTATTTTACTAGGGGATTTCAATCTCGGTTTCCAAGATCCAAATGACCACAATGCTTGGGACATTGCCAGTACACTAACTGATCTGGGTTTCTCCCATCACATTCAGGAATCCACCCACAACAAGGGGAGAACCCTTGACTGGTTGGTCAACCTGAATTGCAATATCAACATAATGGCTAATACACCCTGCGCCTGATTAGATCATCACATGATCACCTTTAACATCAAAGTCAATAACCAAAACACTAAGCAGAACATTGCTCCATCCACCAGTACTAGAAACAAAAGGGACATCATCAAGGAGAAACTGCTCCCACATATCCTACCAATACTTAACGAGGCCTCTGTGTCGCGTGCAGACCCGACAGCCCTAGTCGATACCTTCAATCAAACCATACGTAAAGCCATGAACATCATTGCCCCAATTAAACTACGGAAACCCAAACCTTGTGCACACCTCAACATGTGGTACACTCCACACCTGAGATCACTACGCAAGGAAAAGTGAACTGCTGAGGCACGAGGGAAAAGTCTTCCATCAGACGTGAATAAGGGCAGCCTTATCCTAGCATCCCTGAATTACAAGGAGGCAATCCTCCAAGCCAAAAAAGACACATATGACAAGTGAATTCTGCAATCAGAATCCAACACCAAGGAGCTATTTAAGACACTTAAAGAACTGGAAACACCTTCAGCCCCCCCAGACACCTGTGACAAAGACAGTTGGTCAAGTGGCACAGCGAGTAGAGTGCTTGCTTTGACATCCGTGCAGAGCCTGCTAACGCAGGTTTGAATCCCGGCAGGGCCAAACTCAGCCTTTCATCCTTCCGAGGTCGATAAATGAGCACCACACACCGTGGGTAATAATAAGCAGCGCTCAGATACCCGAGGGTTCGTAGCGCTATATAAATGCTAAATTATTATTATTATTATTATTATTATTATTATTATTAATATACAAAAAGCACTTCGACAAAATCTCCACATTACAAACCAAAATCAATGCTAAAATAAATACTGACAAACCCTCAGCACATTATTCCCATAGGAATAACAGCCACTCCTCCTCTCACCCATCAACCCTTTAGCTTTTCGCCTTTATCTATTCAAGAGGTAGAAAACATCATTAGTAAACTCAAACCCTCCAACTGCCAGGGTGAACATGTCCAGCTCCTATCATTAAGAAGTCTACTCATGAATTAGCACCCTTTATTACCACCCTCATAAACTTATTTAACACAGGCATCGTTCCGGACAACCTAAAGGACGCGTGGGTTATCCCTCTACTCAAAAAACCTTCCTTGAACCCGAGCACCCCATCTAATTGCAGGCCCATCACACCGTCCCTGGACCGTGCTGCCTATCTTCAGATCCAGGATTATTTAGAATCAAACAAACTCCTCAGCCTCAGACAATCAGGCTTCTGACCGAAGCAAGGAACGGAAACTGCCCTTATCGACTTAAAAACTCAAATCGATGTTCTTAGAGATAACGGCAAGCTAGCCCTCTTATTGACCAGTTGACCAGTCAACGAAACTTAAGTAAGTTACAGGTTACCCAAAATAACGCCATTAGGGCTGCCCTTAATATCCCCAGAATTTAGCATATCTCCGATACCAGACGCAGCTTACACTGGACTGGCTTTCGGTCTCCCAAAGAATATCCCTTAAAACTCTCGCTCTCACTCTCAAATGTTTGGCCAACCAGGCTCCAAAACATCTGGCAAACTGCTTTACACCTCTCACTTCCTCACGGCCACAGAGAGCAGCCCAAGCTCACTGTCTTTCAGTACCTAGGTTTAAACTTCAGAAAGCAGGGGGGGCCAGTTTCCCAGTGCTCGCCACCAAACTGTGGAACTCGCTACCGAATCTTCTCAGATCTGAACCTTCCTTTCACCCTTTCAAGAGCAAAGCCAATATGTGACTCAGAGCGCAGGACTGCCGTAACATCCATCTGCCTCTTGGACACTGAACAACCTACGCTGCCTGTCCAATGCTCTGCATCGCAAAGCCTTAACATTCGGACTAATTCCGTTGTAAATAACCTGTAAACATCTTGTAAATATCTTGGAAATATTGTGTAAATATCTTCTAAGTATTTTTGAATGATTTGTTGATGTCTGATTAATACAATGTCTCTGTAACCTAAGAAATGCACCCAGATGCCTTTGGGCCAGGCGCATTATACAAATAAATAAAATACAAACAGCCAACAATCAACTCGAAGCTCACAAACTCACCGAAAGATATTCCTTTTTTGGGTTTTTGGATATCACCATGAAAATCGGACTATTTCACAAACCAACCAATTGTCCCAACCACTACACCAGGGTGCAAGTTCCCGCTTCAAGCACACAAAACATGCGTGCATGCCATGAGAACATAAGTAACCCCAAGCATGTTTTGGCTTCATTGGACGTCATCAGTCATCAGAGTTTGTATGACCCTGCCCTCACCCGTGACTGAGCTCTCACTGTTCTCAATATGCTGAGTAATTGTATTTTTGCTTCTTGTAACCACAATACTGTAAAATACTCTTGCATCGTAATTCTGCTACACTGACTGTAACCGGTAGCAATGTATTTTCCTTGTAACTAAGAAACATTCTTGTAACAGCGCCTCAATGGCTCTGGGCTGCCAGTGCGGTTTATAAATTTAAAAAATAAAAATAAAATCAGTGAGCTGCGGCTTGAGTGTCTAGTCCCAGCAAGCTCGGGATCCACTTTTGGGCATACCGGTCCCACTCACGAGGACATATGCACTACTGATGGGTGATACCTGAAAGGTTTAGATCTAATCAGAACCACAAGCATTGCTCTGCGCACCCCTACAGACCATGTGTCCCTTCTCTGCCTTTGGGTGGCACCGTCTTTAGACCTGCAGGCCTGGTTAATCATCACCAGAGATGACCCAGAATCAGTATTTAATCTTCCACTGCACAAATCTGCATTTCCAGAAACAAGGACTACCATTCCCATAATTCACCTGCAAGATATCTGGACAACCTAGCAGCCCAATCAAGAAACTCTCCTGGAATGAATTTCATGCACACTGGCTTCAGAGTGACTGCAAGGGGACATGCACATTTCAATGGATGCAGCACTAAAACACTGTGGTAATTACTCTGCTTTTGTTTCTATACAGGTTGGCAGCACCAGTTCCTCTCCCAAAGTCCATGCCATGGATTTCCATTAGCCACACCTGTGATTGCTTGTGTCCAGCCCAATCATACAGCTCTGTCCTGGCTTTCCTCCCCACTAGCACTGCTCATTGGCACAAACTTGGAAGAGATCAGAGGGCCCACAAATTTCAGTGTGGTTGGGGAAAGTATGGAACATATGGGCTGTGCAAAAAAAAGATTTTGCTTGCCAGAACAGCAAAACCTAAAAATATAACATTTGGGAACCATTAATCAACTTCTGCCAAAACACCATGAGGCCGATTCATGGAATAATTAGCGCGGCGCAAGTGGGCAAAAACGTGCGAATCGCAGTGGAATAGCGAAAATCGCAGTGAACGTGCGAAAATCGCACGAAAAGCAGCGCACGTCGATTCATGGAAGGCCGTGCGCGAGAAAACCAGCGGATGTGCGAAAAAAAAGTGCGCGGCGCACGTTGGCGCACGTTGGCGCACAGGCCATCTAACAGCGTGCGCCAGGTCACAGCGAAAATCGCACAGGCCACAGCGAAATTCGCACATAGCGCGGCGCACGCAATAAAAGTAGGCGGAACACGGGCGTAACACTCGGAATGGGGAACAACTTGCCAAAACGTGGGCGTCACGGGGGAAGTACAGGGCACAAGTGCGCGGAACGCCCACACGCTCGCCTACAACACGTATTCATGGAATAGAATAGGGGAAAAAAGCGCACGCTCAAACCAGCGCACAGGCACAAACACGACCGCCACAAGAAAGGAGGCGGTAGCGTCTCTGCGGCTGTAAGAAATGTGCGCCAAAAGGTGCGCCAACAAATAGCACCTATATACTGCCATGATGAATGTCCCATACTGTGGCCCTCCAGGAAAAATGACGTGCAAAGGGGTACCCACAAACACGGACACCCGCTGACAAAAAATACGTGTGCATGTATACCGGGGTGCGCGGGAAGTGTCACACGCGATTTGCAGGGTACGTGCATCACAGGGGTTCGCGTGAAGTTATTCACACGATCGGGCCTGGGGGAGCGGGCTACGTGTATTACAGGGGTTCGCGTGAAGTTCCTCACGCGATCGGGCCTGGGGGAGCGGGCTACGTGTATTACAGGGGTTCGCGTGAAGTTCCTCACACGATCGGGCCTGGGGGAGCGGGCTACGTGTATTTCAGGGGTTCGCGTGAAGTTCCTCACGCGATCGGGCCTGGGGGAGCGGGCTACGTGTATTTCAGGGGTTCGCGTGAAGTTCCACACGCGATCGGGCCTGGGGGAGCGTGCTACGTGTATTTCAGGGGTTCGCGTGAAGTTTCACACGCGAATAGCCTGGGCGCGTGAATTTGAGGGGTGCGCGGGAAGTTCCACACGCGATCGGGCCTGGGGGAGCGGGCTACGTGTATTACAGGGGTTCGCGTGAAGTTTCACACGCGAATAGCCTGGGCGCGTGAATTTGAGGGGTGCGCGGGAAGTTCCACACGCGATCGGGCCTGGGGGAGCGGGCTACGTGTATTACAGGGGTTCGCGTGAAGTTCCTCACGCGATCGGGCCTGGGGGAGCGGGCTACGTGTATTTCAGGGGTTCGCGTGAAGTTTCACACGCGAATAGCCTGGGCGCGTGAATTTGAGGGGTGCGCGGGAAGTTCCTCACGCGATCGGGCCTGGGGGAGCGGGCTACGTGTATTACAGGGGTTCGCGGGAAGTTCCACACGCGAATAGCCTGGGCGCGTGTATTTCAGGGGTTCGCGGGAAGTTCCACACGCGAATAGCCTGGGCGCGTGTATTTCAGGGGTTCGCGTGAAGTTCCACACGCGATCGGGCCTGGGGGAGCGTGCTACGTGTATTTCAGGGGTTCGCGTGAAGTTTCACACGCGAATAGCCTGGGCGCGTGAATTTGAAGGGTGCGCGGGAAGTTCCACACGCGATCGGGCCTGGGGGAGCGGGCTACGTGTATTACAGGGGTTCGCGTGAAGTTTCACACGCGAATAGCCTGGGCGCGTGAATTTGAGGGGTGCGCGGGAAGTTCCACACGCGATCGGGCCTGGGGGAGCGGGCTACGTGTATTACAGGGGTTCGCGTGAAGTTCCTCACGCGATCGGGCCTGGGGGAGCGGGCTACGTGTATTTCAGGGGTTCGCGTGAAGTTTCACACGCGAATAGCCTGGGCGCGTGAATTTGAGGGGTGCGCGGGAAGTTCCTCACGCGATCGGGCCTGGGGGAGCGGGCTACGTGTATTACAGGGGTTCGCGGGAAGTTCCACACGCGAATAGCCTGGGCGCGTGTATTTCAGGGGTTCGCGGGAAGTTCCACACGCGAATAGCCTGGGCTCGTGTATTTCAGGGGTGCGCGGGAAGTTCCACACGCGAATAGGCTGGGCGCGTGTATTTCAGGGGTGCGCGGGAAGTTCCACACGCGAATAGGCTGGGCGCGTGTATTTCAGGGGTTCGCGGGAAGTTCCACACGCGAATAGCCTGGGCGCGTGAATTTGAGGGGTGCGCGTGAAGTTCCACACGCGAATAGCCTGGGCGCGTGTATTTCAGGGGTGCGCGGGGAGTTCCACACGCGAATAGCCTGGGCCCGTGTATTTCAGGGGTGCGCGGGAAGTTCCACACGCGAATAGCCTGGGCGCGTGTATTTCAGGGGTGCGCGGGAAGTTTTACACGCGAATAGCCTGGGCGCGTGTATTTCAGGGGTGCGCGGGAAGTTTTACACGCGAATAGCCTGGGCGCGTGTATTTCAGGGGTGCGCGGGAAGTTTTACACGCGAATAGCCTGGGCGCGTGTATTTCAGGGGTGCGCGGGAAGTTTTACACGCGATTTCTGCACGGTACGTGTATTTCAGGGGTGCCGGGGAGTCCCACATGTGATTTGACAGTGTGGGTCCTCCCAGGTGTACCCTGTACACCCTCCACGGCCCCTGCAGGCAGCCCACACCACAGGGGACTACCCTGCATCCCTGGTCATGTCCCGCAGGCAGCCCACCCAACATGGGCATGCCCCCCAGCAAAGGCACATGTCTCCTTGAACACCAACACATGTCCCCTTGCACCCCCACCCCCCAGCACTGTGGGGCACCTGCCAGTAGGCCCCCACCCATGTCCAACTCATGTCTCCCACCACCCCCACCCCCCAGCACTGTGGGGCACCTGCCAGTAGGCCCCCACCCATGTCCAACTCATGTCTCCCACCACCCCCACCCCCCAGCACTGTGGGGCACCTGCCAGCAGGCCCCCACCCATGTCCAACTCATGTCTCCCACCACCCCCACCCCCCAGCCACCAGGGTCACCCTCCACCAGGGCCCCACTCATGTCTCCCACCACCCCCACCCCCCAGCACTGTGGGGCACCTGCCAGTAGGCCCCCACCCATGTCCAACTCATGTCTCCCACCACCCCCACCCCCCAGCACTGTGGGGCACCTGCCAGCAGGCCCCCACCCATGTCCAACTCATGTCTCCCACCACCCCCACACCCCAGCACTGTGGGGCACCTGCCAGCAGGCCCCCACCCATGTCCAACTCATGTCTCCCACCACCCCCACCCCCCAGCCACCAGGGTCACCCTCCACCAGGGCCCCACCCATGTCTCCCACCACCCCCACCCCCCAGCAGTGCAGGGTCACCCTCCACCAGGGCCCCACTCATGTCTCCCACCACCCCCACCCCCCAGCACTGTGGGGCACCTGCCAGCAGGCCCCCACCCATGTCCAACTCATGTCTCCCACCACCCCCACACCCCAGCAGTGCAGGGTCACCCTCCACCAGGCCCCCACTCATGTCTACCACCACCCCCACCCCCCAGCCACCAGGGTCACCCTCCACCAGGCCCCCACTCATGTCCCCTATCACCCCCACCCCCCAGCCACCAGGGTCAACCTCCACCAGGCCCCCACTCATGTCTCCCATCACCCCCACACCCCAGCAGTGCAGGGTCACCCTTCACCAGGCCCCCACTCATGTCTCCCACCACCCCCACCCCCCAGCAGTGCAGGCTCAACCTCCACCAGGCCCCCACTCATGTCCCCCTGCACCCCCACCCCCCTGCCACCATGTGCAGCCCCCACCAGGTCCTCACAATCCCCAATCATGTGCGTAATGGTCATCCTCCACAGCCAAAAAGACCTACCAAGTAACCCATTCACCCACATGGAAATGGAAATCACATGTTACACCCCCAATGTACATGAAGCAAATGAACCCATGTCCGTCACACACATATTTTCAAATTGAATGGGAAAACACACAACATGACATGCATGAAACCAATGAGATGAAACCACACAGTGAACAATGGAAAAAAAAATGTATTGAAAAAAATACAAATGCCAAAGAAAGAAAACTAACTACAATGTAAATGTGAAAAAATAAGCTGCATGTCCGCATAAAAACACAAAACTAGAAAATCAAATCAAAAAAATTATGTCCAAAGTGAAATGTAAAAACTCTCCATGCAACAAAGAACTATGTACAAAAATAACAAGGGTCCATCATCACAACTGAACTAAGGAAACCTCCTAAAAAACCTACCTAAATATCAACTATATACAAAAAGTGGAGCAGTGTCCGTCGACTCCAAATAATAATAAGAACGAAAGGAAACCTAAAACTAAAGAACTATATACAAAGGCGGCGGGCAAGTCCAGCGGCTCACTCTGTGGTGTTCCGGGCCAGGGCATCATCGAACTCCTGTTCGATGTCCCGGAGGCGGTCCAGTTCCATGGCCCCGAGGGTCCGCAGGGACGACGCCGTGTCCTCCTCCAACCCCCTGCGGATTGCCTCGAGGCACTCGGCCCGCCTCAGGGCCCTCCGCATGGAGTTCTCCGCCCTGACCATTGTGAGCCGCGCCTCTTCCGCCCGCCGCCGCTCCGCACCTATGGCGTGGCCCAACCGCTGCCACACGGAAGACACTCTCTGTCCTGGGTCCTCCTGCCCTCCGGCCGATGCCTGCCCCTCCGATGTCGAAGGCCCCGAGCCTTCATGGCTCCCACCATCTTGCTGCTGCTGCTGCTCTGCCTCTGCCCGTGCACTGCCTCCTGCTGCCTGCACATCCTCCGCCGGCTGGGGTGCACCTGTTGATGTGGCCACCCCTGCTGGACGTCCGACTCCCGACTGTGGCAGGGATGCCTCCTCCACCAGCCTGGCCGCACTGTCAGAGGCAGCTCCACAGGGCACCCAGGTGACTGATGGGTGGGAAGATGGCACAGAGGACGACTGGCGCGTAGGGGGTCCAGTTGAGGAGGGGGTCGGAGCAAGCCCCATCAGACAGCGGAATCCAGCCTGGGTGACCTGTCCCAGCAGGCTGACGTGGTCAACGAGCCATTCGAGATGACGTGCAGTCTCTCCATGAAAAGACTGCAGGTCACCTCGCATGGCCCGTTGACGCAACGCCACGCCAGCCAGGACAGGCTCAACCCGGTCCTGGATGGCCACGTCCGCAGGCAGAGGAAGGCCAGTTGACGTCAGCTCATCCCCTGCCTGAAAACGGGTCTGGACGTAGGCATCCCTGCTGGTGCAAGATGATGCAGGGACAGGATCGGGGACAGGATTGCACACAGGCACCTCCGCGGCCGCCTGTGCTGCCTCCTGTCCCTGGTCCTGCACTGCACCACTAGCACCAGTGGGATCCCCACCTCCAGACCCCGTCTCTGGTGCTTGCGCGGCCCCCTCCTCCACCAAACCCCCCACCAACCTGGATGACTCTGTGCCATCTTCCCCTGTTGGGCCCTGTGGGGTCCCAGCTGCCCCTTCTGCTGCCGAGGAGTCCAACTGCAACCTCCGCCTCTTGGACCTCCCCCCGGCAGCTGCGGCCTGGGACGCGGCACCGGACTCCTCACTCCCCGACGAGATGACAACACGGGAGGGGAGCCGGGCCTTGCGTCTCCGGCTGGCGGTCGGATCCCCGCCGCTGTGCTCCACAGCACCTTCTCCGCCCTCTTCATCAGTTGACGCTGCAGACAGGGAGAAACAAAACACAGGCATCAGGGCACTGTACAATGGACACATACACGCATGACAGTTGCACATGAGTGGCATTGGCAAACCTCAGACATGTCATCACAATCCCCAACACACATGTCATTGCAACTGGCACACATGAGCCATACCACAGCCATATCGCAACTGCCACCACCATCCCTACACATACAACAGCATCAGCAGCCAAAGGGGAGCCATACATCACATGCAACACAGGAAGTGCACCACACATGTACACACACCACCACACTTGCATGCATGTCTACACCTCTGCCAAGTGTCGCACTGTTCAGACGGGCATCCATGTCACATCTGCCAATCAGGCTTCCACATACCGCTGTCACATGCATCCATGTAGCATCACTGTTGCACCTTTGACAAATACACACACATGCACATGTACACAGTGCTCATACATGCAGCCGAAAACAACATACATGCCTGACATCACGGACATGTCTACTTACATACACATTCATCCAAACATGTGTGCACGCACAACTGCATTTGCCATGCAAGCCCACACACACAAGCACCATCCATGTCTCACACATTACAGCCCTCGCATGTGTCAGCCCCACGGCCCTGTACACCCCCACCCATACTCCACCCCATACAAACAGATGTGCAACCGGCACAATGGGGAATGATCACCACACGCCCTGCTCACAACCAGGATGCATGTACACTCACCGCTCGACTCCAGACGGCTCTGCTTCTCTAGGACCTGGACGTGGAGCGCTGGGGATATGCGTTCCAGGACCCCCATCTGTTCTTCCGACAAGTGGCCCCGGCGCCCCTTGGCATCCGCTGCCTTCAAGAGGCGCCGGGCCTTGTTCAGGGTCCTGGACCTGAAGTCCTCCCAGCGCTTCCTGACATGTTGTAAGTCCCGGACTGCCACCCCCTCCGCGTTGATGGCAGTCACGATGTCTGTCCAGATCCAAGTCCGTCCTTCCTTGTCGGCGCGGGAACTTCCAAAGAGGGCATCATACTGCCCCAGGACTTGCTCCACCAGGACACCAACTTCGGTGGCACTGAAGCTGGTGCCCCTCTGCCTCTCTGGCCGGGGGTTGTCAGTGGTCACAGATGGTGTTAGCCCCGACATGACAACCCCAGAGGCAGGAGTGGGTGGGCAACTGGGTCCTGGGGCTGGGCTGTGGAGCGATGGAATTCCAGTCGGGAGTCTTCTGTTCCAGCAGGGGTGGTCACAGCAACAGCACCCCTGGCTGATGTGCAGGCAGCAAATGGCAGTGCACGTGGGCAGCAGGCAGTCAGGCAGCAGCAGATAGCAGGTGGGAGCGTGCTCGGGGCTCTGGGGGGCAGTAATTCGGCCTTCTGGGCAGGAGCGTGGTCTCCCGTGTGCTCACGCGTGGCCAGCTTGGTACGGAGTGAATTGGCACGTGAAAATCCTGCACGTCAGCGTGAAAACCGAGGAAAGGCCCTTAGCGCGTAAGCGCGTCAGCACGCATACGCGATTCCATTGGACCAAAGGCCCTCAGCGCGTAAGCGCGTCTGTGACGTGACCCGCACGGGTGTTTCCCACACAGCACGTGATGACAGAGCACACGTGGAAAGACTGCACGTCAGAGTCTCATCGCGTGTAATTGGACAAAAGTGCGTGTACACGCGATTGGCCTATGTACGTGTATATGAGGTGTGCGCGGACACTTACACACGCAAGTACGTCAGCGCACCTGTATCCCGGTGTACGGCCATTTCCACCAATCACACGCAATGAGACTCTGACGTGCAGTCTTTCCACGTGTGCTCTGTCATCACGTGCTGTGTGGGAAACACCCGTGCGGGTCACGTCACAGACGCGCTTACGCGCTGAGGGCCTTTGGTCCAATGGAATCGCGTATGCGTGCTGACGCGCTTACGCGCTAAGGGCCTTTCCTCGGTTTTCACGCTGACGTGCAGGATTTTCACGTGCCAATTCACTCCGTACCAAGCTGGCCACGCGTGAGCACACGGGAGACCACGCTCCTGCCCAGAAGGCCGAATTACTGCCCCCCAGAGCCCCGAGCACGCTCCCACCTGCTATCTGCTGCTGCCTGACTGCCTGCTGCCCACGTGCACTGCCATTTGCTGCCTGCACATCAGCCAGGGGTGCTGTTGCTGTGACCACCCCTGCTGGAACAGAAGACTCCCGACTGGAATTCCATCGCTCCACAGCCCAGCCCCAGGACCCAGTTGCCCACCCACTCCTGCCTCTGGGGTTGTCATGTCGGGGCTAACACCATCTGTGACCACTGACAACCCCCGGCCAGAGAGGCAGAGGGGCACCAGCTTCAGTGCCACCGAAGTTGGTGTCCTGGTGGAGCAAGTCCTGGGGCAGTATGATGCCCTCTTTGGAAGTTCCCGCGCCGACAAGGAAGGACGGACTCGGATCTGGACAGACATCGTGACTGCCATCAACGCGGAGGGGGTGGCAGTCCGGGACTTACAACATGTCAGGAAGCGCTGGGAGGACTTCAGGTCCAGGACCCTGAACAAGGCCCGGCGCCTCTTGAAGGCAGCGGATGCCAAGGGGCGCCGGGGCCACTTGTCGGAAGAACAGATGGGGGTCCTGGAACGCATATCACCAGCGCTCCACGTCCAGGTCCTAGAGAAGCAGAGCCGTCTGGAGTCGAGCGGTGAGTGTACATGCATCCTGGTTGTGAGCAGGGCGTGTGGTGATCATTCCCCATTGTGCCGGTTGCACATCTGTTTGTATGGGGTGGAGTATGGGTGGGGGTGTACAGGGCCGTGGGGCTGACACATGCGAGGGCTGTAATGTGTGAGACATGGATGGTGCTTGTGTGTGTGGGCTTGCATGGCAAATGCAGTTGTGCGTGCACACATGTTTGGATGAATGTGTATGTAAGTAGACATGTCCGTGATGTCAGGCATGTATGTTGTTTTCAGCTGCATGTATGAGCACTGTGTACATGTGCATGTGTGTGTATTTGTCAAAGGTGCAACAGTGATGCTACATGGATGCATGTGACAGCGGTATGTGGAAGCCTGATTGGCAGATGTGACATGGATGCCCGTCTGAACAGTGCGACACTTGGCAGAGGTGTAGACATGCATGCAAGTGTGGTGGTGTGTGTACATGTGTGGTGCACTTCCTGTGTTGCATGTGATGTATGGCTCCCCTTTGGCTGCTGATGCTGTTGTATGTGTAGGGATGGTGGTGGCAGTTGCGATATGGCTGTGGTATGGCTCATGTGTGCCAGTTGCAATGACATGTGTGTTGGGGATTGTGATGACATGTCTGAGGTTTGCCAATGCCACTCATGTGCAACTGTCATGCGTCTATGTGTCCATTGTACAGTGCCCTGATGCCTGTGTTTTGTTTCTCCCTGTCTGCAGCGTCAACTGATGAAGAGGGCGGAGAAGGTGCTGTGGAGCACAGCGGCGGGGATCCGACCGCCAGCCGGAGACGCAAGGCCCGGCTCCCCTCCCGTGTTGTCATCTCGTCGGGGAGTGAGGAGTCCGGTGCCGCGTCCCAGGCCGCAGCTGCTGGGGGGAGGTCCAAGAGGCGGAGGTTGCAGTTGGACTCCTCGGCAGCAGAAGGGGCAGCTGGGACCCCACAGGGCCCAACAGGGGAAGATGGCACAGAGTCATCCAGGTTGGTGGGGGGTTTGGTGGAGGAGGGGGCCGCGCAAGCACCAGAGACGGGGTCTGGAGGTGGGGATCCCACTGGTGCTAGTGGTGCAGTCCAGGACCAGGGACAGGAGGCAGCACAGGCGGCCGCGGAGGTGCCTGTGTGCAATCCTGTCCCCGATCCTGTCCCTGCATCATCTTGCACCAGCAGGGATGCCTACGTCCAGACCCGTTTTCAGGCAGGGGATGAGCTGACGTCAACTGGCCTTCCTCTGCCTGCGGACGTGGCTATCCAGGTCCGGGTTGAGCCTGTCCTGGCTGGTGTGGCGTTGCGTCAACGGGCCATGCGAGGTGACCTGCAGTCTTTTCATGGAGAGACTGCACGTCATCTCGAATGGCTCGTTGACCACGTCAGCCTGCTGGGACAGGTCACCCAGACCGGATTCCTCCGTCTGATGGGGCTTGTTCCGACCCCCTCCTCAACTGGACCCCCTACGCGCCAGTCGTCCTCTGTGCCATCTTCCCACCCATCAGTCACCTGGGTGCCCTGTGGAGCTGCCTCTGACAGTGCGGCCAGGCTGGTGGAGGAGGCATCCCTGCCACAGTCGGGAGTCGGACGTCCAGCAGGGGTGGCCACATCAACAACTGCACCCCAGCCGGCGGAGGATGTGCAGGCAGCAGGAGGCAGTGCACGGGCAGAGGCAGAGCAGCAGCAGCAGCAAGATGGTGGGAGCCATGAAGGCTCGGGGCCTTCGACATCGGAGGGGCAGGCATCGGCCGGAGGGCAGGAGGACCCAGGACAGAGAGTGTCTTCCGTGTGGCAGCGGTTGGGCCACGCCATAGGTGCGGAGCGGCGGCGGGCGGAAGAGGCGCGGCTCACAATGGTCAGGGCGGAGAACTCCATGCGGAGGGCCCTGAGGCGGGCCGAGTGCCTCGAGGCAATCCGCAGGGGGTTGGAGGAGGACACGGCGTCGTCCCTGCGGACCCTCGGGGCCATGGAACTGGACCGCCTCCGGGACATCGAACAGGAGTTCGATGATGCCCTGGCCCGGAACACCACAGAGTGAGCCGCTGGACTTGCCCGCCGCCTTTGTATATAGTTCTTTAGTTTTAGGTTTCCTTTTTTTTTTCTTATGATTTGGAGTCGACGGACACTGCTCCACTTTTTGTATATAGTTGATATTTAGGTAGGTTTTTTAGGAGGTTTCCTTAGTTCTGTTGTGATGATGGACCCTTGTTATTTTTGTACATAGTTCTTTGTTGCACGGAGAGTTTTGACATTTCACTTTGGACAAAATTTTTTGGATTAGATTTTCTAGTTTTGTGTTTTTATGCGGACATGCAGCTTCTTTTTTCACATTTACATTGTAGTTAGTTTTCTTTCTTTAGCATTCGTATTTTTTTCTAATACATTTTTTTTTACATTGTTCACTGTGTGGTTTCATCTCATTGGTTTCATGCATGTCATGTTGTGTGTTTTCCCATTCAATTGGAAAATATGTGTGTGACGGACATGGGTTCATTTGTTTCATGAACATTGGGGGTGTAACATGTGATTTCCATTTCCATGTGGGTGAATGGGTTACTTGGTAGGGCTTTTTGGCTGTGGAGGCTGACCATTACGCACATTGTGAGGACCTGGTGGGGGCTGCACATGGTGGCAGGGGGGTGGGGGTGGTGGGAGACATGAGTGGGGGCCTGGTGGAGGGTGACCCTGGTGGCGGGGGGGTGGGGGTGATAGGGGACATGAGTGGGGGCCTGGTGGAGGCTGCCCCTGCACTGCTGGGGGGTGGGGGTGGTGGGAGACATGAGTGGGGGCCTGGTGGAGGCTGCCCCTGCACTGCTGGGGGGTGGGGGTGGTGGGAGACATGAGTGGGGGTCTGGTGGAGGCTGCCCCTGCACTGCTGGGGGGTGGGGGTGGTGGGAGACATGAGTGGGGGCCTGGTGGAGGGTGACCCTGGTGGCGGGGGGGTGGGGGTGATAGGGGACATGAGTGGGGGCCTGGTGGAGGCTGCCCCTGCACTGCTGGGGGGTGGGGGTGGTGGGAGACATGAGTGGGGGCCTGGTGGAGGGTGACCCTGGTGGCTGGGGGGTGGGGGTGGTGGGAGACATGAGTGGGGGCCTGGTGGAGGGTGCCCCTGCACTGCTGGGGGGTGGGGGTGCAGGGGGACATGAGCAGGTGTGCAGGGTAGTCCCCTGTTTTGTGGGCTGCCTGCAGGGGCTGTGGAGGGTGTACAGGGAACACCTGTGAGGACCCACCCAGCCTAATTGCGTGTGATAATTCCCGCACACCCCTGTAATACACGTACCAAGCCAAATCGCGTGTGATAATTCCCACGCACCCCTGTAATACACGTACCTGGCCAAATCGCATGTGAAACTTCCCGCGTACCCCTGTAATACACGTACCCTGGCCAATCGCGTGTTGAACTTCCCGCGTACCCCTGTAATACACGTACCCTGGCCAATCGCGTGTTAAACTTCCCGCGTACCCCTGTAATACACGTACCCTGGCTAATCGCGTGTATAACTTGACGCGTACCCCTGTAATACACGTACCCTGGCCAATCGCGTGTTAAACTTCCCGCGTACCCCTGTAATACATGTACCCTGGCCAATCGCGTGTTAAACTTCCCGCGTACCCCTGTAATACACGTACCCTGGCTAATCGCGTGTTAAACTTCCCGCGTACCCCTGTAATACACTTACCCTGGCTAATCGCGTGTTAAACTTCCCGCGTACCCCTGTAATACACGTACCCTGGCCAATCGCGTGTTAAACTTCCCGCGTACCCCTGTAATACACGTACCCTGGCTAATCGCGTGTATGACTTCACGTGTACCCCTGTAATACACTTACACTGGCTAATCGCGTGTTAAACTTCCCGCGTACCCCTGTGATACACGTACCCTGGCCAATCGCGTGTTAAACTTCCCGCGTACCCCTGTAATACACGTACCCTGGCCAATCGCGTGTTAAACTTCCCGCGTACCCCTGTAATACACGTACCCTGGCTAATCGCGTGTATGACTTCACGTGTACCCCTGTAATACACTTACCCTGGCTAATCGCGTGTTAAACTTCCCGCGTACCCCTGTAATACACGTACCCTGGCCAATCGCGTGTTAAACTTCCCGCGTACCCCTGTAATACACGTACCCTGGCTAATCGCGTGTATGACTTCACGTGTACCCCTGTAATACACTTACCCTGGCTAATCGCGTGTATGACTTCACGTGTACCCCTGATATGCACGTTACCCGCTTTGCGTTCCTTGTTTGGCTGCCCTGTAAACTGGTCCAGGGTTAGCGCAGCCCTTTGCGATGATTTAGCGATTTTGCTGGCTTTTCCTTGCGCGAGGGCGTTCTTGGGGGCGTTACTGGCGCTGCTGCAGGGTCGCTGCGATACTCTGCGCCACGGCTGGTTTGGGAGCATGAAATCCATGAATACGCTGTGCGCGGAAATCGGTTTTAGCGCACGTGCCTGGCGCAGTCAATCGCACGCGGACACTCTGCGCCAGCCGCTTGCGACACTTTTCTGCGAAATTCTATGAATTACCCTGCATGTCTCTCACATATAAGCCATCATTGCTGAAATACATACCAATATCTTGAAGCAAATGAATGAAGAGGACACTGGGATTCAAAAGCGTGTTTTAAAAAAATATATATTTATTAGGTTTTGCATCAAAATACATTTCCAAAACACATGGGTTATAGTAACACATTCCAACTATGACTTATCAAAAACAGTAATATCCTATACTATCATAACTATAATATCATCTACGTAAATTCTGAACCATGCCAAACCTACAACTTAAGGTAATAACTCATTTAAGTCCCATTTGAGAAAAGAAGAGATAAAATACCACACTTGACAGAGAAATGAAAGAAGAGAAAAAAAAAGAAAGACCTCCCCTTCGCCCCCTTACTTATATAAAGCATTAAACGGACTCCATAGTGAAAGATATACATCCTCTCTACCTTTGTCCTTCAAAGAAACTTTTTCATATTTAGACAAGATTTGCAGTTCCACCAGCCAATCATCCACACTGGGCTTCTTCATAGTCTTCCAGACTCTAAGAATCAGCTTAACCGCTACCACCATAGCCTTATCAATCCAGGTATTATATTTTCTTTCAGTTAAGCATCTCTCCCTATACATAAGCAGAATCACATTGGCAACCAACCTTTGAATGGTCATACTAAAAATCAAATCAATTCTGTCCATAACATCCTTCCAAAAACATTGTACCCTTGGGCAACTCCAAAGTAGATGCAACAGAGTTCCCCTACCACTACGACAGCTCCAACATTCTTCATCAGTCCTCAAATTCAACTTAAACATCTTCACTGGTGTCCAATAAATCTTCCCAACAACTTTCTGCCTTATCAAACGCAAACCCAAATCCCTTCCTGCATTCGCTCCAACCCTAAGAAGGTCCCTCCATTCTTCCTCTGATATATTCATGTAAATGTCACTTGACCAAGTACTTTTAGCTTCGTCCATGCCTCTATATAATCCAACGCCATAGGCATAAACCGCTTATAAGTGTGTCTATTGTATTCTTGTCCAACTAACAGTTTGCAAATCTCCGGCCTTTCTTCCAAACCTTTATCAACCATACCTATTCTTTGAATCATCAACGAATTCAACTCTGTATACCGGCTCAGCTCTCTCCTGTCTAAACCAAACCTATCTTGCAACTCCTCAAAGTTTAGCATCCTATCCCCCTCTAGTAGATCTCTTAATCTCAATATACCCCTCTTGATCCAACTTTGCCAATGTAAACATCTATTATGTAACTGTGGTGCCTCATTATGTCATATTGATGCATCATAATTAAACCCAAAACATTGGGCCATTCTCCTTAAACCATTTTATTAAAGCCTGCCTAGTAGCCACTATCGACTGCAGTGTCAATCTTTTCCCGACAATATTCCCATGGTATAGAGACTATTTAAGTGATAAGGTTCACAAATCTCTCACCCTATCCGTAACCAAATGGGAGCTTTAATATCCTCATTATCAAAATAATGTGACCGCTTTTTAAGTAGAAATGCTCTATAGTATTTTAATAAATCCGGATAACCAAATCCTCCTCCTTTAACATCCCGCAGCAGAATATATTTTGCGAAATTTGCGATATGCGGCCTCTTACCTACTCCCCACAAGAAGGATTGAAATACTTTATCCATTTTCTGCATCAATTTATTTGAGACCAGTAGAGGTAATGATTGTATAGTATACAACCTTAGGTAATAAAACCATTTTTATTGCGTTCATTTTTGCTCACAGATTCAAATGAACCCTTTCCTATTTCTTAATAGTCACTATTATTTTGTCTATTATTTTATCAATATTATACTGAACAATTTTGTTTAAATCTCTAATTATATGTATACTTAGATAATTTACTCCATTTGGGGACCATTTAAAGTTCCAGGATTTTAATACATTCCCAACGCATGTCTTGAATAGAGGAAAAATTTCAGTTTTGTCCCAATATATCTTATGCCCTGACAACCCACCAACTTCCTCAAACATTTGCTTTAGCATTGGTCCACACACCTCAGGGTTTGAAAGGAGAATCATCACATCATCTGCATAAGTTAAAATCTTGACCTCGGTATTTCCAACACAAATTCCCTTAAGTTCCTCACACTGCCTTATATATGCCACATGTGGTTCCAAAGCTTAATTAAACAAAATCGGCAACAGTGGGCATCCTTGCCTAGTACCTTTTGACAGTGGAAAGGATTTGTATATCAACACATTAATTAACACTTTTGTTGTAGTATTTTTATGAATACAATCAACCATTCGCCTAAATATGGGACCAAACCCCATTTCCATCAATGTATATTCCAGGAACCTCCAATTAACTCTGTCAAAGGCCTTTTCAGCATCAAAAAAACCTATAACTGTGTCTGGTGCCCTCTCGCTGTGCGCACCTATAACATCTAGCACCATTCTAATATTTTCACATCCGAATCTCTCCGGGGTAAAGCCTGCTTGTGATTCGTCAATTAAGCCTCCCACACATTCCAATAACCTATTTGACCATATTTGAGTAAAAATATTCAGATCCACATTTAACAATGATATCGGTCTATAGTTCCCACACTTTTTATGATCTTTGTCTGGTTTAGGTATTACAATTATCAAGGCTTCTTTGATTGACTCACATAACGTCGCTGACATCAGAAAATCATTAAATACCTCACATAGAATTGGTGAAAACTGAGCCACAAACAGTTTATAAAATTTGGAAATCAGGCCATCAGGCCCTGGCGACTTCCCATCATTCAGTTGTTGTATCTCATTATGTATCTCATTTACATCAATCTTTGTTTCCATCTTAATTTTCCCTTCAATCGATAACGTCGAGATATTAACCTTACTAAAGAAATGATTCAGATCTTCATCACTTGGAGAAAGTTCCTCTTTGTATAATCATGAATAAATGTTTCCAGACCCATAGTGACCGACGGGTGCTCCTGCCTGGAAACTCCATCTTTTGGATCTCTCCTTCATACCCTTCATATGTATTTGCATGTCAAGTAATGCATGATTCGAGATTCCTCTCTTCTTAATGTCCGAGCATACTGTCTGACTAACTAGTCTATTACTAACAAGCCAATAATCAATCCTCAAATATGATTTATGAACTGGGGAATAGAAGGTGTACTCCTTCTCCCCTTGATGCATTTCCCGCCAGACATCAACCAGTTTATATTTGTGTGTAAAATCACGAAACTCTCCACTAATTCTCTCACTGCCATATCTATAATCTGATCTTCGGTCTAATTTACTATCCATTACAACATTAAAATCTCCCCCTAAAATTATATTTTCTCCCCCCATTTCATTCAGTAGATCACTCAACGTAGCAAAAAACTGCACATTTGGCGAGCATGGAGCATACACAGTTCCTACTGTCACCTTCTTACCATCGCATACCAAATCTATTAGCAATATACAACCCACATCATCCTTTATTATCTTCTCTAATTTGATTGGTAATCCCTTTCTAAATAATATACTTACTCCTCTCGATTTAGAGTCCTAACAATTAGATACAACTCACGGATACCTAGAGTTAACTAAAAGACACTTGGATTGCTAATTCAAATGAGTTTCTTGAAGGAATATTATATCTCCTCTATTTCTCCAGATCCTTGCCATAACTTTCAATCTCTTAAAAGCACAATTTATACCTTTCACATTCCACGAAACAAAATTCAGCGGTTTCATACTTTAGTGTTCTATACTGTCTTTTCTACAAAGCAGAACTTGAATATATACACCTTTCCAATTCCACTAAACCAATCTTCAATATAGTAAGGAAGGAAAAAAAACAAAAAAAACAAAAACCGACAAACACAATACCTTCACACAAACAGACAGACTAACAGTAAACAATCCAAACCAATGAGCCACAGCTTGCAGAGTCTGATAACCATCAGACCTTGAATGAGCACATTTATGTACAACCAACAGATTGTTCCGAACTATACTTACCAGTAGATCTATGCCCAATTTAATACAGTTTCTTATCATCAGTACCTTCCCCAACTTCACCCACGTTTTCTCTCCTTCCCCCCTTCACCCCTTTCAGCTGCTTTCTAACATAGCCAATAGTCCAACCACTGTCCTCTCCAATAAGTGTTCCTTATACCAATAATACCTACCACCCCACCTAATACATTTGCAGGAAGTAATTTCCTATTCAGACTAAATATATATATGCATATTCGTGATGTAACAACCATCAATTTTAGAACTCTGTTCCCCATTTACATATAGGACACCTAATACACCTAACAGGTACTACTCCTAATAATGCTCATACACTCTACTTCTTCATCAACAATATACAAATATGACATGGATCTATTTAAGATCTATATATTATATATGCCAAACTAGTTTAGATGTTATTCCCCTCAAATATCATAACCCCATCCTCTAACCCTTCTTAGCTATATCACAGCACATTTAGTCACATTTGCCTCTAGTAGTAAATGCCGTACCATGAGGTGTCATTCGCTCATCTCACCCCCCTCCTACCTAAATGAAAAACCCATTCACTTCAATATATCAATGTGTCAACATCTCACACAATATCCTGCCATAAGACTTATGTCAACAAGAGGAAAGAATCAATCATCAAAACAATACAACCACTATTACTGCACATATTCTTCCTCATAAAGAGTTATGTCCCGTCCTCTCCTTCTCCAATGATTATATACATCTTAGATGTCTGTCTCGCATGTATACCTTCATGCCTGGCTGCAGTACATAAAATGTGGGTCAGTCAACATTTCAGACACATTCAGATTCCCACCTCCTTCTCAACAACTTCAAATGAAACTCAATGTGTGCTTCGCTCCACTACATGCCAATACTGTCTCAATTCCAATACAGCAACACCAACCCTTTTCATGCGCTTTGCTTCCCACCAGAGATCCATCATACCATTTAATCCACAAACTGAAATGTCATTCCTTTCAACAACAAAAAAAAAAAAAACACTAACAGTCCGGTGTTATTTGATTCCATCTACTCCTTATTTTCCCACCTCACACGTATCTAGCCAAATCCTTCACATTATGGAGGTCATCCATAAGGGCAGCAATCTACATCCATTGAAAAGTCAGCAGCACGAAGTAGCATACGCAAGTCAGAACGCCACATTAGTGTCACAAACCAGTACACATCCAATGTGTCAAGAGAGCAAAGGCTGCTGTCATTAGCCAGGTAGTCCCATTTACATTTAATTGAGGCTGTGTGTGGAAGTCCAAGGCTGGTGTTTACAAGTCTTTTTTGGCTAAAAGTGGAAGTGGAGGCAGACCTGCCATGCTATTCCTTACTTTTGGGGACTGTACCAGACACATGGTGCATTGACTGGCATGATATGCCAGCCCTGGGATATTTGAGGCTGCACAGCTTGCAATTTTGATAACTGGGCAAGTGAGTCTGTACCTTGCATAGGGTACCAATAACTAGTACATAATGAATTACATACCATTACTTGCCTATGATGGCAGCACCTGGACAGGTTTTCCTTGCCCATCAGGTAGTTCCAACCAGCAAACACAAATTAGAGTCATATGTTCCAGCCACCCTCTGAAGTTGAATTTTTGCCTGCAGAGGAGACAGTAGTTGGACGGGGAAGGCATCAGTGGTATAGATGCAATCTATGGTAGACAGCCTGACACCAAAGAAACATTGCCAGGTTCCTGTGCTCAATAAAGGCAGGGTTCAGCAGCCAGGGAGGAATTTTGACAAGTATGTCCATCCGCCATCTGCCCATGCACTACCTAGGCCATGGCAGGATTAGCAAGGGCAACATGTGCCCAATGGTGTGCAGGTGTTCGGGTGAAATTTTGTCTTGTCTCATCCTGTACAAGAGTGAGCAGCAAGGGGAGTGCAAAGAACACGTGTTATCAGGGGACAGGTGTACAACCTAGCATGGCAGACATCACCCATGTACCTCAAATCCCACATGGGTGTTCAACTAAATCAGTGTATCCATAGAACTACACTGGTTTCCGTCTTCCTGACCAATCATGCACAGGTGGTTTTTCTCTCAGCTTCTTGCATCCTCCCCACCCTCTTACTTCTGCCATTTTCCAGGAGCACACCCTATTCCTTAAGTCATTTAGCCGCTGCAGACCATTAGAGTCAAGAAAGAGAGGAGAGCCGACATGACCGGGGAGTGAGCCGTCAAGTGAGGAGGTGACGACTCATGCATCTGCTCCGCCAACGGGAATGGAACGAGAGGGAGCCATTATAGCGTAAGACAGCACAGTGAGCACGGACATCCAGATCTGTTCCCCCGCGGTCACACGCCATTGTCTATTCTCTCTTCCCTTCTTACCGCCCACCATACCATTTCAATCCACAAAGCCTCATAATGCAGCTGTACGTCACACTGTATCACGTGTCTGCCATTCACCGGACACAGTAAGAGATGATGCGACTCCAGAGCACGTTCACAGGTGCTTTCCTCATTTCCAGGCCCACAGGATTTATTATAGTTTCCTTCCAACATAAAATCACAGTTTTCGAAGTAGTTAAAATAAAAGCAGTTTCACGGCAGCTATTTTATATGCACATTTTAAAGTACATATTGAAGTCCAGTTCCAGCTTCAACCCTCACTGTTCAGACATATAATGTCCGTATTTACATTTCAAGCTGCTCAGAGCTCTCCTTTTTTTTCCTCGTCACTTTTGTGAACTCTGTATCTGCAGATGTGCCTTCCATGGGATCTAAATCTAAATCAGACAAAAAAGCTTCAGCAGATTTGTGCTCAGTAAAGGAATGCAAACGACCATCAGTTATAACTCTGAATATGGCAGGGTAAATCATATCATATTTCAATTCCTCTCCCCCGAGTATTCATCTTGGCTTTGTCAAAGGTACTCCTCCTTTCCAGGATATCTTTGCTCATATCCACAAATATCATTATTTTATTGCCACCCCATGCCAGGTCTTTCAACTCTCGGGCTCTTTTCAAGATAAGTTCCTTCACTTGGAATCTCAAAAATTTAACAATAACGTGCCTTGGCTTCTCCCCTATGGAGGGCTTAGGTCCCAAGGAACAATGAGCTCTCTCAATCTCCAAAGATATCTTTGAGTCTAAACTCAGTATCTTCGGTAAAGTATTTTGTAAAAAAATCAATTGCATTACCTCTCTCAGCATTTTCTGGAAGTCCAGAAATTCGAATATTATTCCTTCTGGAAACGTTTTCCTGTTTAGACAGTTTCAAAGCAATTTTCTCATTAAGCATTTTCAGCCCTCTCACTTGATCAGTTAATCTTTGAGTCTTCTCATCTACCGTAGTCAGGTGTGTCTCTGCTGAATCAATTCTCTTGACCACTTCCACAAATGTTTCTTCTGATTTAAAGAGTGCTGCTTTTATCTCTGCAACATCCAATATCACTTTGGTCAGCAATTCCAGCAGTCTATCCTCTCTACTTTCATTACTTTCTTCTTTCTCCACTCTTTTTTGTGTCTTGGCTGGTTGGGTCACCTCAGGGGTACGTGACACAAGACATATTAATTATAAAGAGGGAATTAGCATAGGACATAGGAGCACAGCTTTTACGCTGCCATTCCTGGAGCCGACAGTTCTAGAAATCAAAATCTTGTTTGATCATGACTAAGTCAGAAATATATTTTGTTATGATTTTTGTGAGGATTCTTATGGAAGTACTGTGGCCATTAACATATTTTTATTTTTCAAGACATGCTCTACACAATCTTTGTTTACATCCTTTACAAATGGTTTTAAAAACAGACAATGTTGAGTTAAAAAAAAAGAAATTCGAGGTTTGGTATGGCTGCATATGAAAAAGGTACTACTGTGCAGCCCAAACGAGGGTTAATGTTACATCTCCTCAAACAAATGGCACAAGCTATATAGAGACAGAATTTGGGACTCCCCTGGCAACAAGGTTTCATAGCCATGGTAATTTTCTATAATAACAAGGTGGCATAGCAACTTTGGGAACTTCCTAGACGGATGCAAAGCAGAGTTCGATTTGGGAAAGGGTGTCTTAATCCACCATGAGTGTGCAACTAAAGGTGCTGAACTATAATGTTTCACTGGTATTATACCCTGGAACATTTGAACAAAAATGACTAATAAATCCATGTTATGGTCAAGTCGTCTTACTAAACTTACTGTCGGAGTGCCTAGAAATATCTTTCCTTTGGTATCTTGATGTACGCAGAAGAGACCGAGGTTAATATTGGGATTGTAGAATAAGCTGTTGATTCTTCTCATTCTTGTAGTTAAATCCCAAGGAATCAGGTAGCTTAATTTAAGAACAAGATGTAGGACCCACCGGACATCCCTTCACAAAGCTCACAGGATCAACTAACTCATACAAACATTCACTACTAACATGGCAATGGTTCCATGCACCATCCTGTTGGTGATGTAAGGGGACACATGCTGCAAATGTATTTGTGGATGTAGAAAGCACACTCTATGGTGGTGGCGTCAGAAGAAAGTTACTGGTAACAGCTGCAGAGGATCAGTCAACACAATACATTGCTTTTGTCGATTAGGTTTACAGAAATAATCATTAGTTTCAGGGAAAAGTGTATGTTAGTCAGCCCTACAGATAAAGGATGTATCGGCCCCTTTCACTTTGTAAAAATAGGCAAAGACTCCCAAAAAATAAAAATAGAGAGTAAAAATACTCTGGACAATAATAGGAACTAGACACATAGGAGCCGTCCGCTGGCTTTCATCCACCAAGCTCCACAGATCTGTTTGGACTAGTAGTACACATAGTGCAAGAGGAAGAAACTATCATTGCTGCCTGATCCAAGTGGTAAAAACGCATCTTTTAATGTGCATAAATAACTAGGTGCAAAGAAGTTTATATTGCAAAACGACTTCTGCTTTGCATGTAATACATGTTTTTACTTGCTCATTAAATACTGCCATTGGGAATGGCATTTAGTTTTTTACTCCCTAAAAATCCTCTTACCTCAAACTTCAAAAATAGGGAGCAAAATACTTCCTCTGCAAAATCTTAACTGGAGCACTGATGTTAGTGCATATCACCCTGAATGCAATATACAGATATAGACAGGTGTACCGATCCAATGTAATGCCTATGGGTGGGACAAAGGTAAGAATGGTCCAAATAGTGAAATGCATAGGATGCTCCTGCTGCTCCCTTACAATCGACAATTATTACACAAAATCTGTAACTATCACATCACTTTGAAATTATCAGTAGTTGTCCTACTGGTCCCTTAGTCACAGGAGAATGACCGTAAATATAACATCACTTTCATAATTATCAGTGCATGTCCTGCTGAACATTTGGCCACAGGAAGAGGACTCTAAAGTACAGCATCACTTTTGAAATAATCATTGTGTCCCCCGATGGACGCTTGTCACACTTAGATGTCTGCAAAAATGCATTTTGAAGTTATCAATATGTGCCCTGCGGGACACTTAATTATATTTACCGAATGATATTCACTATCAAGAACAGCCCACAACTCACACGGACCAACCACATGGCACCCCCCTTACTCATGAGAAACAAAAGGAACATAAGAGTGAACAACTTACTGTCGCTGCTCCAACCAATCACCAATCCTCTGCCTGCCAGCAATGACCCGACAGCCTTAGTTGACCTACATAACGCAACCATCAATCAAGCCATAGATAAGATTGCACCCTTAAAAATGTGCAAAAGTAAACCGAGATCCCACCTCAACCCCTGGTACACCCCAAATCTCAAAGCTTTATTAACAGAAAAAAGAAAAGCTGAAGTTCTTTGGAAACACAACCCCTCAGCCTTTAATAAGGACAGCCTCTCCAAAATCGCACTGAAATACAAATCTGAGATTCTCCAAACCAAACACAATATTTACAATGGCAGAATCAACAAGGCGAGTTCAAGTAATAGAGAGCTCTTTGTTATTCTGAGAGAACTGGAGGCCCTCACTCCCCCTGCTGATACGTGCATCAAGGACAAGACTTGGTGCACTAATATACAAACTGCACTGTCTAACAAAATATCCCTTCTCCAAGAAAAAATGGAAGTTAAAAAACTGAACATCCTGAACTCCCCCCGACTACAAGAACACCTGCCAACTCCCAATCGATTCAAATTTTCACTGGTATCTGTCCAGGATGTGGAAAACATAACATCCCTCAAACCCTCCAAATGCCAGGGAGACACTTGCCCTGGCAAGAACTCAGTCATGATGAAAAGACTGAGTTCTTGCTCTTAGGAGCCCCAGCCAAACTCAATTAACTAAGTAACCACTTCCAATCATTTAATATCGATGGCATAGACATTAAAGTTGCTAAAGTGGTAAAAACGCTTGGGTTCTAACTAGACTCAGCTCTCAACCTAAAAAGGCAGGTAAACCTGATGGCCTCGGCAACAGCATACACTTGTAAGCTTATCCACGCCTGTAAATCATTAATCTCTACAGCCAGTTGCATTACTCTTGCTACAGCACTAGTTCTCTCGAAACTAGATTATTGCAACACATTATATCTTGGATCCAGTAAGCAAAACATCAACAAATTACAAATTCTACTAAATAACGCTCTCAGAACGGCACTAAGTATCCCACGATGCAACATATTTCCATGGCCAGACGCAATAACAAATGGCTTGCAATTAATGACAGAATTCAACTGAAAGCTTTATCTCTCACACACAAATACCTAGTCAACTCTGCACGAAAATACCTGAGGAATACATTCACTAAAAACATATCTGCACTACCAACAAAAACAGCGTACTCGCACGCCCTAAAAGTCCCTAGAAATAACCTTAAAAAGACAGGGGGAAGCAGCTTTCCAGTCATGTCAGCACAGCTATGCAATTCCATGCCCTTAGACTTCCGATCTGATCCATCCTTCCTCAGTTTCAGAAAAGAAACAAAAAGTTGGCTCCTCGCTTGGGGCCTTTAATCAGCATCAGATGGCCACTCTTCGTCGTCCATCATCAAAGAAGCAGCCAAGAACTTAGCCCAGTTCATCACTTCCTTAATCAATGCCTCATTTGACTCCTGCTCAGTTCCCAACAAACTCAAGGATGCATGGGTCCTCCCATTACTGAAGAAACCCACTCTGCACACAAATATCCCAACAAATTCTAGACCAATAACCACGGTACCTTTCCTGCTAAAAATCCTGGATAAAGTTGCATACATTCAAATTCAGACCTACCTAGAGACTCATCTTTTTGGGGCTCCGCCAATCGGGTTTTAGACCCAAGCATGGCACAGAAACAGCCCTAGTCGACTTGAAAGATCAAATAGACAACCTAAAGGACAAAGGAAAATTGGCACTACTCCTTTTACTAGACCTCTCTGCTACATTTAGTGGACCCCAAAGTGCTTTGCAAACACCTCTCCAAAGCCGCTCACTTCTCCCTGGAGGCGACGGCCTGGATTCACTTGTTTCTAAACAATCGCACCATAAGAGTTTTCTCCCCCAGTACTTCAGCCGAGACTACACCAGTAACTTGTGGAGTCCCGCAAGGGTCATGTGTATCGCCAGCGATGTATGACATATTCACAAAGCCTCCGTTTGATGATCTAGACAATCTGGGTGTCACCTACACTAATTATGCAGACAACACCCAGATTCTCATTCCGATGACGGGCGACTACAAGGCCGACTCTGCCCTTTTGAATAGGATCTATCTCTTCATTCAGACATGGATGGTCTTGCATGGCTTCTGTCTCAATGATTAAAAGACTGAGTTCTTGCTCTTAGGAGCCCCAGCCAAACTCAATTAACTAAGTAACCACTTTCAATCATTTAATATCGATGGCATAGACATTAAAGTTGCTAAAGAGATAAAAATGCTGGGGTTCTATCTAGACTCAGCTCTCAACCTAAAAAGGCAGGTAAACCTGATGGCCTCGGCAACAGCATACACTTGCAAGCTTATCCACGCCTGTAAATCATTAATCTCTACAGCCAGTTGCATTACTCTTGCTACAGCACTAGTTCTCTCGGAACTAGATTATTGCAACGCACTATACCTTGGATCCAGTAAGCAAAACATCAACAAATTACAAATTCTACTAAATAACGGTCTCAGAACAGCACTAAGTATCCCACGATGCAACATATTTCCATGGCCAGACGCAATAACAAATGGCTTGCAATTAATGACAGAATTCCATGCCCTTAGACTTCCGATCTGATCCATCCTTCCTCAGTTTCAGAAAAAAAACTAAATGTTGGCTCCTCGCAAGGGGCCTTTAATCAGCATCAGATGGCCACTCTTCGTCGTCCCACCTCCACCTGCCATTGACTGCATTGCTTGTACAGTCATGTAAATATTATGTAAATTATGTAAATATTGTCTTATAACTATGTTAATTCGTTATGCAACTGTATAACTTGCGGATTCTTGTAAGCAACATTGTAATGTAAAAAATACCTTTATGTATCTTGCAACGCGCCTAGGTACCCCCGGGTTTGGAGCGCTATATAAATAAACAAACATACTTGGCCACAGGGGGATATCTATAAAAATGTAGCATCACATTGAAACTATCCCCCATATGTCCTACTGGATGCTCGGCCCTAGGAGGGTTTCTGTGCATCACTTTGAAATGAGCACTGTGTGTCCTGCTATGTACAGGCATAGACTTACTTAAAACAAGGCTGACTAGGCGGCACATTGCCAGACGAACAGCAGAACAGCTTGTTATTGAAGTTTATTTTCAATTGGCTGGTTGTTATTTTTTAAAAATAAAGCCAATTTTGTTCCTCCAGGTTTGGCTGATCCACAACACTGCGAGTAATTTTGAGCTGTTAACAGTCATTCCACTCTGACAACAGAAGTCTTTGATGGCCAAACTGGTATATATGCTTGATATTTGAAAAAGCTTTATTGTTAGGTAGGATGACATTTGTTTAAAAAAAATAAAAACTAAATAAAAAGGATACGCGTATCAAATCCAGTGTGCTTTAGGTATGTAGTGATTCAGTCATACAACTCTCACAGACATATATAACGGATATAACGCTCTTTGGTCATTCTTCTCTTCCAGAGAATGCTCTTTAATATGCAAAACAGCCAAAACCTCATTGGTTTTATTGGTGACACTTATCAATACACACATACACAGTGTCTTTGATGATATTCTGCTGCACGCTTAGTACTACCAAGAGAACCGACTGCAAAGTATGTCACACATAACTGTGATGCTTATAAGTAATATTTACATTAATTATATTTTAAATACTAGGTAGGCCTTTTACTGTACAACAGTACTTCAAACGACAACAGGACATCTCTATCTATACCCACACATCTCAAAATGTTCCTATGTATTGTACAGTCCAACCAACTCTACAGAGTTAACAAACAAATTAAATGACCTTAAACGCAAGCTGGCAAGACCCACAACCTAAACCACACCACAAAAGTAATATTGTGATGGAACGCCTGATCCATTGCTCAATTTTACTCTTGGAGTGTTGGGTATTTTGAACAATTGCACAAACAGCAATGATGTAAACACCATGTATCACTTCATTTATTATAAAAGGTGCCTGCATTTTGCAGCTACGAGGAATGCTGTTGCTTCCCACACATCAATGTACAGGGTCGTCCTTATCCATTACTCCACCGTGAGAATGTACAGCCAAAGATTCCAAGAACCTTCTTCAACTGTCTTTACTCTACTGCGGTGTTCCTGCCCAGGCAGAGTTTACACATTTCACTTGTGATTTTGCCATATTTTAATGGCGTTCCAGCCCAACAGATTGGGGGCACATCGGCTGCAGCAGGTAACTTGACTTATTTCTAATTTTCCCCTGCTAACACCAGAGCTGTAACCATGAGAAGGGGGCTGAGTTCTTTTTATTCAACATTTTTATGAGATGTGCCTGTACCACTTGCATTTAACGTATATGTAAACTCTACCATTTGACAAGAGTGGATGTAGAAGAACAAGTTACTTCTTACCTTGTAACGTTCTTTCGACGGGATGTTCCTCCGACGTATTCCTCATCTTAGATATCTCCTTCCAGCTCTGCTGGCCTCGGAAAACTTTTCTCTAGAGGGCGCTGCGCGTCGATGTCCTCCGAGTCGATGTCCCTCGACAGCCGCCGTATCGACGTCGACATCATCCTGCCTATAAAGGCTGCGTGCAGCGTCCGTTGCTCAGTTCCATTTTGTAGCCCACAATAATACTTTCTGGACTAGACTAATCACCCTGAAGGAGCGTAAGCTGCAACAACACGGGAAGTAGAACTGCGGGGATGGATGGGAGGGTCGATGAGGAATACGTCGGAGGAACATCCCGTCGAAAGAACGTTACAAGGTAAGAAGTAACTTGTTCTTCGAAGGGATTGTGTCCTCCGACGTATTCCTCATCTTAGATAGGCTCCCATAGCAGTATTCTATTATTGGAGGAGGGAGTACTGACTTCACGCTGTCTTCTATTGATGAATAGAATGCAGTACAGCCCTTCCAAACCTAGTCTCTTGACTGGGGGAGGAATCCAAATTGTAAAAACGTGTAAAGGTATGGACAGACGACCATGTAGCGGCCGCACAGATGTCTTTAACCAGCACGCCTCTTTTGAGGGCCGATGAAGCTGCAATACCTCTGGTCGAATGAGCCCTAAGGTTTTGAGGGGGCTCTTTCCCTGCCAGTTTATAACATTCCAGAATGGCTAGAATGATCCATCTGGAAATGGTCTGCTTAGTTATTGGTAACCCCAGCTTGTGACCTGCGTAACCTACAAACAGCTGGTCTGCCTGTCTTATCCTGGCTAGTCTACTGATGTAAAAACTTAAAGCTCTTCTAGGGTCTAGCCTGTGTCACCTCTCTTCCTCTTTCCCCGGGTGAGGAGGAGGATAGAAAGATGGTAGGGTAATCTTCTGAGTGATATGGAATTCAGAAACCACCTTTGGGAGGAAATTAGGCTTCACTTGCAGGACAACTTTGTCTTTGTGAAATATTGTGTGAGAGGGTTTACAAGAAAGAGCTTGTAATTCGCTCACCCTTCCAGCAGATGTAAGTGCTATTAATAAAACAGTTTTAAGGGTAAGGAATCTTAACGAACAAGAATGGAGTGGTTCGAAAGGTGTGCCCATCAGGAAAGTTAGTACTAAGTTTAAATCCCATAGGGGAACTTGGAATGGTCTTGGGGGATAAACATTGGTTAACCCTTTTAGAAACTGCATTACCAAGGGTAATTTGAAATAGGATGGTTCTTCCGCAGTGCGCTTAAAGATGGATAGCGCTGCGAGATAGCCCTTAATGGTGCTAACTTGAAGACCTGAATTCGCCAAATATAGAAGGAAGGACAAAACCATTGGTGTACCACATGAAAAAGGGTCGATATTCTGTTCTCGACACCAGCTGCAAAATCTGTTCCAACGGCAGCGGTATAAAGACTTTGTTGCTGGCCTCCTTGCCGAAAGCAACACCTCCATAACATCATCAGGGAGGTCCCAATCCTTGTACCTCAACCTTTCAGAAGCCAAGCGTGAAGGTTGAGGGTTTTGATATCTGGATGGAGAACCTGACCTCCCTTCTGTGGGAGTAGGTTCTCTCTGAGTGGAAGTCGAATTGGAGGGCAGATGGACAAGTCTAGAAGGTCCAGGTACCACGTTCTCCTGGCCCAATCCGGGGCAATTAGGATCATGGTTCTCCGGAATCTTCTCAACCTCCTGATCATTTGAGGAATGACAGGGACCGGTGGAAACGCGTACAGAAGCAGAAACTCCCAGTCCACTATGAACGCGTCTCCCAGAGCTCCTCTCGGGGGAAATTCCCTTGAGCAGAACAGATCGCATTTCCTGTTGACGCTGGTGGCGAACAGCTCCACCTCAGGGGTTCCCCAAAGGGCGAAGATCTCTTGAAGGACTTCCTGAGCTAGTTCCCACTCGTGGGAGACTGTGCTCTGCCTGCTCAGAGCGTCCGCTGTCAAGTTCTTCTCTCCGGCTAGGTGAACTGCCGATAGAGAGATTCCTTCTTGGATTGCCCAAAACCAGAGCTGCATCGCCTCTCTGCACAGGGGTAGTGATCCTACGCCTCCTCTTTTGTTGAGGTAATGCATGGCCACTGTGTTGGCCATCATTATCAGGACGTTTTTCCCTTGTACAGCTGGCAGGAACGCCTTCAGCGCAGGTCTGATGGCTCTCAGCTCTAACAGGTTGATATGTAGTCTGGACTCCGATGGAGACCAACGACCGCTGATGGTCAAGTCGTTGGCGTGGGCTCCCCACCCCGTGAGTGAGGCATCCATGACTACTGTTATCCCCGGCCAGGGTTGCCAAAAATGTTCTCCTTTCAGAATGTTCTCCTGACAGGCCCACCACTGAAGGTCTCGAGCCACCCTGTCGGGAACCTGAAGAAGATCTGTCATTCTCCCTGAGAATTGTGACCACTGAGTCCTCAGTGCCCACTGGAGGGATCTCATTCTCAGGCGAGCCTCTGGCACTAGGAAAATGCAGGATGCCATGAGGCCTAGCAACCTCAAAAAGTCGAAGGCTGGGAGACGTTGGGCATTTTGAAACTTGGTAACCATCTGTAGAATATCTTGAGCCCTCACCTCTGGTGGCGAGGCTTTTCCCAGGCAAGTGTCCAGGATCGCTCCTATGAACTGGAGTCTCTGCGATGGTATCATTTGTGACTTCTTTAAATTGAGGGAGAAGCCCGGTCTGTGAAGGGAGTGGCACACGTGATTTAGTTGGATCTGAGCTTGTTCCGAAGAGACAGCCCTGATCAACCAATCGTCCAGGTAGGGGTAGACATGAATCCCTTCCCTCAGACTTGCCGCCACTACCGACATTAACTTGGTGAAGACCCTCGGGCGGAGGTCAGCCCAAATGGCAGCACTCGAAATTGATAGTGAGAGTTGCCAATTGCGAACCTCAGGTATTTCCTGTGTTTGAGATGGATAGGCACATGGAAATAAGCGTCCTGAAGGTCCAGAGATACCAACCAGTCCTGGAACTGAAGGGCCTGGAGGATCTGAGAAAGAGTGACCATCTTGAATTTGTCCTTTCTGAGGAATTTGTTCAATTCTCGCAAGTCCAAGATGGGTCTCAGTCCTCCGTCTTTCTTTGGAATGAGAAAGTAAAGGGAGAACCAGCCCTTGTTCCTCTCCGCTACAGGTACCGGTTCTATGGCACCTTTCTCTAGCAGGTCCAAAATTTCCTGCAAGAGGAGCAGATCTGGAGCTTTCTGAGAGCTGATCCCCGGTTGATGACTCTGAGGTATGCGTAGGAGAGGCAGGCAGTAACCTTGGGCAACTGTTTCCAATGCCCAAGCATCTGACGTGATAGCCTGCCATTCCGCCAGATGTTGAGTCAACCTGCCTCCTACAGGTGTCCTGTGAGGGAAGTCCTCAGAGTGGTTTTGGGGCGGCTGATGCAGATGCCGATGGTAAAGAGGCACCTGATGTTGCTGCGGCCTTTGAATATCTACCCCGTCCACCTCGGGTAGTTCTTCTTTGTCCCCTTTGAGCCGGTCGTCCTCTACCTCTTTCGAATGCGGAGTAGAAGCGAAAGGACTTGCCTATCGCAGAGGTTCCTGTGGGTAAAAAGGTGTCTGACGGATTGCAGTACTAGGGATTTTGCTGCTGCTTTTGAAGTTTGCAGTTTTTCTAAACTGTCATCCGCCTTTTTCCCAAACAAAGAAGAGCCATCGAATGGCATGTTCAAGAGCCTGGCTTGCACATCTGGGGCAAAAGCAGACTTTCTCAACCAAGCAAATCTCCTGGTTGAAGTACTTGCCACCATTGCTCTGCTGATACTGTCAGCCGAATCAATGCCCGTCTGGAGGGATTCGCACATAGCGTCTTTACCGTCCTGTATGATATTCAGGAACGCCTCCCTTTATTCTCCCTCCGGGATGCAGTCAGCCGCTGTAGAAGCACACTCCCAAAGTGTATGGCTGAATCTAGCAAGGGTGCAAGTAGCATTCACAGATTTTAACGCCATGCTACATGCCGAAAAAACTTTCTTTGCCATAGCATCATATTTTTTATCGTCCCTGTCCTGTGGGACGGTAGGATAAGCCGTCTTGACATCGGTAGAAGATGCCGCCTGTACCACCAGACTTTCTGGGGATGGGTGTTTTGACAAAAACCCCGGGTCTGTAGAGGATACCCTGTATTTTGTAGAAAGTCTTTTATTAACTGCTGGGACGACATCTGGGGTTTCCCAGTTTGTCATAATCTTCCTCTGAAGAGCTTTATGGAAAGGCACCACAGGATCCTCCTGTGGGCCTTTATCAAGAATATCCGTGAGGTCATCTTGTTGGAAAAATTGTGAAGGTGCAGACCACCCCATAAACTCTGTGATCCTGGCCATTAAGGCTCTATAGGGGGTTTCAGCATGCTCCCCCGGGTCTGGCCTAGCAAACTCCACCTCAGGGGAAGTGTCTAACCCACTTGCCTCATGTAAGGAATCATGAAGATTCTTTAACCTGCATTCTTCAGAGGAAAATTCCTCTCTAATTGGGGTTACAGGTCCCTGCAACTCAAATGTGTCTTCCTGTTCAGACAATTCACCCTCTTCCAAAATTGAGGACATAGTTCACAATTGTTCTGAACTCATAAAGGGAGTAAATCCCATTTCCAAGGCAGAGGGTGCCGAACTTGTCATTATCCGCCTCGAAAACGTCGATGTCGTCGACGCCGACGTCGAAGGCTTCGAGCGTGGCGTCGAAAACAAAGGTGGAGGCCTCGATGACCTCGACAGAATTGGGATTCTACTCGACAATCTCAAAGCCACCGTCATCGAGGACCTGGGAATAGTCACTGGGTGTGTCGTGACCGTGACTTTTCTTGGCGTCGACGCCGGTGTCGAAGCTGGCGTCGAGTCGACAGACCCGTGTGTCGAAGGTCCCTTTGACAACGGCGTCGAAGACACCGACCTCGGCGTCGACGGAACCCTCGTCGACGGCGTCGACGGAACCTTCGAGGAAGGTTTGGAGGTCATAGTCCTACTCGAGGGTTCGAGACGCGCTCGAGAGGTTTTCTTCGCCGGGTACTGCGACTCGCTGCGTTTTTGACCTTCGGGTCTTTCGACCAGAGCATCGCTCTCGGCAGTCTTCGAGGGGGTCGAGGCCGCTTTCTCGAAGACGCTCATCATATTTTTGCGGAATTCCTCCCATTCAGCCCGGGAACTATGTTTCGTGGGGCAAGGGATTCTTTTTGGCGAAACAGAGGAAGAGGAAGACGGAGAAGGGGATCTTCGACGTCTCCTCTTCGAGTGCTTCGATCTCGAGGAGTGATGGGACCCACTCCGAGACCTGAAGCGCGAATGGTGACGATGAGACGAGTGTCTCGACTTCGTCGACGAAGAAGAAGCTTTAAAAGTCTTACCTTTCTCCAGCTTCCCCCTGCGCTCCTTCAGGGCCTTAGCTGTCATGGACATACAGTCCTCGCACTCCGAACAATGGTGTTCAGCTCCCAAACACCACAGACAAACTCTGTGAGGGTCAGTCAGCGACATCTTTTTTCCACAATCTCGGCATTTTTTGAAGCCGGATTGAGGAGTTGTCGGTTCCGACGAGGAAGCCATCGAGTACGGATCGAATAACTCGAGGTAAATAGTATTAATCTGACAAGAACTGAGCAACGGTATTCCGAGGCACTGAGTAAGCGCGGAAAAACGGAACTCAGCAACGGACGCTGCGCGCGGCCTTTATAGGCAGGATGACGTCGACGTCGATACGGCGGCTGTCGAGGGACATCGACTCGGAGGACATCGACGTGCAGCGCCCTCTAGAGAAAAATTTTCCGAGGCCAGCAGAGCTGGAAGGAGATATCTAAGATGAGGAATACGTCGGAGGACACAATCCCTTCGAAATGTAGTTATGTTACAATATATTACTGACCAGTCTAGCTGCTTCTCATAGAGTGACAGCAGGCAATTTGTGAGAGAAACCAGATGTTAGCATTGAAACCAAAATTCCTCATTCCAACCTTCTCTCACTTGTGTCCAGTTCCCAGACAGGGTACCCTCTTATCACTTCATCTAAAAGATTGTTTTCAGACTTAACCGAAAGTAGACAATTAGCTGTAAAAATTACCTCTAGTGTAGAACACACTGCCGCCTCCAGATCTTGGGTAGCAGAGATCTGAAAACACTCTTTCAACTAACATAACATAGAACATGACAGGAATGAATTAATAGAGAGGTAGCAATAACGTTCTAATCCCTGCAACCTTAGAAACGTCCTTATAATATTATGGAGCCAAAACAGGGGGAGAGTACAGAGTTTGTTGAAGGGGCGGAAACTGGCGAAGGTGCAGCGACTGGCAGAGATGGAATAAAGTTGGGGTTAGAGGCGCATGCACTTATTTGGGACTAAGGCAACAGAAATCCTAAATACGCCACTGTGTACAGGACCTGAGAGTGTGCTTTTAAGTATACATCACTTGTACTTTATTTTGACATTTTGTTCAGCACTGCCCCTAACCAGAGAGTCTCGGAGCGCCTCACAAGGTTCAAAGGTTGAAAAGAAGGAAGTGAAAGTGAAGTTAAAAAATATTTTCAGGATGGGATGGAAGATGAGGCTACACCAGTAGTAGCAAGGGAAGTGGAGGAGTAGGAAACAGGTGCGGGAAAAGGGGTATGTTTTGAGGCCCTTTCTGAACGTTTTGATGGAAGGTGCAGTGCAAATGTGAAGAGATCTGGATGTTCACTTGGTAAATGCTTGCTTTTGTATGAATGTTAGTTTGCAGAGTGGACTGTGTAGGAGATGCCAGCTTGCTTGGCTGTTGTCTGTGTGGGTGATGAGATTTGTGGTGGATAGCTTTGTAAACAATGCTTTGAAGGCAGTTCCCTGGAGTACGGGGATGTGGGCAAGAGCGGAGTTGATGTGGCAATATTTAGGTAGGTGTAGGATGTGCCTGGCTGCTGCGATTTGTATGGTTTGCATGGGAGCAAAAGTGCTGTTGGGGAGTCAAGTGAGGAGAGCATTGCCGTAGTACAGCTTGGACAGACAAAATGATGGATCTGCAGCGTGGAAGTCGTCAGGAGGAAGGATGTGTCTGATCTTTCGTAGGAGGTGTAGTTGAAGGTTGCATGTTTTGGTGGCAGCAGCTATGTGGTGTGTGGCGGAATGAAGGGGGGTAGGGCGATGGTAAAGCCAAGGGATCTGGCAGATGTGGAGAGGGATATGTGTGAGTTGTCCAGCGCAAGTTCTTTAATGCAGGCAGTGAGATAGGTTTTTTTATAGGGGGGCAGATGGAGAGGAATTATGTTTTGGAAGGGTTGAGCTTGAGGATGTGGGTAACCACCCAGGTGGTGATGGTGGGAAGGTGGAGAAACAGCTTTTGAGGGTGTGGAGGGGGATGAGATTTGCAAGTATATTTGCATGTCGTCTGCATATTGGTGGAAATGGATGCTGTGTTAAGAGAGTGAGGAGGCGGTACACTTCAGGCAGCGTGGGATTGAGAGATGTTTTTTTGAGAAGGGTTAGGATGTGTCCAGTTTTTATTGCATAGGTGATAGTGCATGTGAGAGACAGGAGTTGATGTTGACCCAGTGGGAAGCGAGGGTGGCGGCGATGCAAATGGATTCTAGGAAGTGCATGTTTTGTTTTGGCAGTAAGTGTGATAAGCGTGTCTGTGTCAATGGGTTGGAAGGTGTCCTCTGTGTTGGTATGTTTGGGAGCGGGGGATGGGAGTGGGAGAGCAGATGGGAGGGCTTGCTGGATGTTCTGTATTTTGGAGTTGAAGTAGTCTATGAGGGAGTTGCATACTGCAGTGGATGGGTCATGGAACGTGTGCATGGTGGTAAGGAGAGGGACTTGACAATGTTGAATAGTTTCTGTGTATGATTGGTGGTGAGTTGGAGTTCTTGGAGGTAATGGGTGGTTTTGACGTTCCGTATGACTGTTTTGTATTTGTTGCGGCAGTGGTTTAGTAGTGTTCTGGTGGTGGCCCATGGGTTCTCTTGCAAGGCTTTTATTAGGCATCTTGTTTCCTGCTTGATAGAGGGATGGGAACTGTTGAACCATAGTTGATAGTTGTGGCTGCAGGAATTTTGTGTTTTGAGCGGGCAATTTTGTTGAGTGCTTGTGTGGTGATGGTGTTGTAATTGTTTAGGAGAATTGTGGGATGTGTGATTGGGGAGGGGAGGAGGTATGAGTGGTGCTAAGGCTTCTCTGTAATGTGTTTAATTTCTCTGGACGGCGGGTGAGGGGCATGTGAGGCAGGTGGGAGGATCCTGTGTGCTAGTGTGTGTGTGAAGGAAATTGCAAAGCGGAATAACCATGACACCAAGATTTGATTATCCACTGAAACATGATGTTTGCTTGAAATCAAATGGTCCAGGGTGTTGACAGCTCTGTGGGTGGGGTAGATGAGGTGTGTGAGGTCACGGGGGTGAGTGGAGTGAGGATACTCTTTAGTATTGGTTGCTCTTTGGATGCCTACAAAGGTTGAAGTCACCAAGGTATTGATGAATGGGGAGCTGATGTGATTAGATGTGAAGTCAGTCCAGTAAGTGTGGAAGGTTGTATTGTGTGGTAGGGGATGGTAAATTAAGTGGATAAAGGTGGGGTGTGGATGTGATAGAGAGGAGCGGGTGAGAGGAAGGGCATGTGTAGTGGGATATGAGGGATTGCTAAGTGTGAGTGAATCTTTATATGGGATTGCAATGCCACATCCCTGTTTGTGTGGGTGGATGAGATAGTGTGGTGAAATCATTTCAGGGATAATGGTTGTGTGGTGGGTGTTAAGCCAGGTTTATGTAAGGAAGATTTTATCTTGGGAATGTGTGCTAACAAGTTCATTGATTTAATGTGTGTGAGCAGATGGGGTGTGGCAGTTAAGCAGAATGCAGGTGTATGCAATACATTGTTTCATAGTGCTTTGGTGGAGCTGGAATCACTGCCTCTGGTGGTGGTCCGCTAAACTTGGTGTTCCTCTCTAACTTGTAGAAGCCCCTTCTGAGGATGGTGATTCCTGGGTCAGGCTTCAAGGATCAATCCGTAGATCGACCCCGGGGGTGCTTGTAGGTCCTCAGTCATTATGTTAAGTATTTTGAGCTTGCACAACTTCTGGAGCTTGCAATCCTGTGCTCCGTGAACACGAATTACTTGCAAAAACAATTAAGGAAACACTCCTAATGAGGGACATGCCCAAAATGCTTCAAGATTAAAGAACAAATCACTGCTTAACGAGGCGGCATGAGAATTTGTTGTGCTACGTCAGACATACGAGAGGGACCAGAGGACACGGTTCAACAATGAGGTTTATTAAGAAATCAAAGAAAACCACCTCTAACCATATTTCTATGTAGGTGACCCTATTCTAAAAAAAAACAAAAAACAGGAGCTTGTCGGGACGTCTCCCAAATAAACACTGTCCTCCATCCAAATCTATTCAAACATACTATCTGCCCTACTACTATGAAAGAACAAAAAAAAGAAAGAATGAAAGAATCTAAACTTGAGCCTAGGATAGAGTTACTTCCTCTCTTCCACAGCTAAGTGGAGGCTTCTTCTCTGACCCCCACCAAAGAGTTCTTTCGGTACCTCAAATCCAGGATTGAATGTCCAAGTTTCAACACAAAAATGTCTCTCGGCTTTCCTTTTAGAGTTACAATAAGGTATTTGTCAAGTGTTCATAAACAGTCTTGGCTTTATCCCTTCTCCTGGGAAAACTCCTCCGGACCTGCATAGGTCAGTGTTCACATTGGTGTGCTCTAGCACCTTGAATCATCTCATGTCCTAGAAGGAATTAGCAATAATGATCTCAGACCCAAATAACCAGACAGACTCAGAGAGTATGGCAAAGTACTACTTTATTGTCAGCATGATTAAAGTAGGGCAATCTGGCAAACAAAAGGCTGTTGTCCACACACTCACACTTCACCTTTAGTTACACAAAGGCTTTATACCGCAATGTACGTCAGCTGTGACATCATCCTACGTGGCAAACTGTAAAACCTATTGAGGGAAGGGATTGGTTAAGGGAACATATGTACCTATATATCATAAGTATTAGTACTTTCACTGGATGCCCCTTATCTGGTAGGCACACCTATAACCATCTCTAAATAAGTATAATACTGATTATAGCAGATAAATAGCAGTGGATTGGCCTTTCCAACACTGTATAACATGTTGCTACATAGACCAACTGATTGGTTGTATTCTCTTCCAAACAGTGGACTTTCAGCTTGTTAGCAGCACGTGAGCAAAATTAAACTCGGGTGTAGAGAAAAAACTTCAGCCTACTACCCACTTGCCCAATTAATCCATCATTTCTCATCGTTCAGGCCCCAACCAAAGCTTCTTCTATATATTTGACCTTGCAGTCTGCTCTCTGTTCTGGGACATTCAAGGGAGTGTAGGTACACCATTATCTTTATCTAGAGCTTAATGAATAGCCCTTGTTTTCGACTTCTGAATCATGTGTGAGGAGCCCACGATGCTGTCCATTTTGTCCTTCTATTTACTGTAATTTGATTTATTTGGGGTGGGTGTTATTACTCTTCTTGCTGTGAGAAACCTGAAGGTGTCTCACTTACTAGTCCCCAGGGATCTGTCATTCAGGTGGCCAGGACACAGCCATCGCTATTAGATCCAGTTCCTGGGGGTGGACCAGTGCGGGAGGATCACCTTGTCTCACTTACTAGTCCCCAGGGATCTGTCATTCAGGTGGCCAAGACACGGCCATCGCTATTGGATCCAGTTCCTGGGGGTGGACTAGTGGGGAGGATCACCTGGATGAGGGGTCCTCGGAGAGTGGAAGTGGGACACCGAAGGTTGAGACGCACTATCCCCTTCCTTGTTACACCTTTTCCCCATCCTGCCCAGTAGGATACGTAGAAATTAAACCCCCCCTTTTCCGAAACCAACACTTTCTCACAGCGTGAACGACAACAGACTAATAACTGACCCGGTTTACCTGACATGTCCCAACACAAAGGTCAGGCAGAGTCAGCAAATTACTGACAACTACACACATCTGACTACAATTTTCCCTTCCCCATAGGGATAAAAGGCAGAGCACAAGAGCACACTCTGAGCAAGGCCGAATGCACGAGGAAGCAGCCATTCCAGGACGGCAGCTCAAATGGAGGAGAAAGGCGGCAAGATCTGAAAGGACGTCAAGGAGGGAGTTGCCCTTGCCCTTTTCAAGCCAGACCCGCAAAGCCTGAGGTGAAAGAAGCATAAGACCAGGAATCGCAGCTGGCACGTGGTGCGACGGATGTCAGCAGTACATTGCACGCTCCTGCACTGATAGGCAGGGCGGGGAAACGAGGTTGCCATGTGGTATCATCCTTGACTCACGTGGCAAAGGAACCACCAACAAGTTCAGCACAGCCGGTGAGTTGGAGGAAGCTGATGATCATCCAGACAGTGTTAGGCTCGAAGCCGCAGTGGCAACAGTAAAAAGATAATTAGACAAGGGGCCTCATTATGAGTCCGGCAGTAACTGTGGCGAAAAAACCGGCAGGTTACCGCCGGACCCTTATTACCATTCTGCCTCCGTGATTCCTGGAATTACTGGGGCATTACGACCCCGGTGACCCAGGAATTCAAGGCGGAATTCTGTAAGTCCCTATTCCCATGGAGTCCGATAGGACTCCATGGGGATGGGGACAATGGAAACACTGGTTCCGTCTATGACGGAGCCGGTGGTTCCATTTCCGCCTGCAGGCGGGTGGTGTTAAACCCGCCAGGTCAGACCTGGCAGGAGTGACACCTCCCTCCTGCAGGACTCTGAATTAGCCGATCCGGAAAGAACGGTGGCAGCGGTTTTACCACCACCGTTCTTTCTGGACCGGCAGGGTCATAATGAGGCCCAAGGTCTTTTGTGAACACATTGGTACCAGAGATAGAGTGGTCTGGCACCACGTGGGTGTCCAGTCGAAGGTCTCTGGCTGGTACCCCACTCTGATGAGCAAAGAGACTGTATTGAATGTTGGGAAGAAAGAAAACTACAAGTACCAAGAGGCCACATGAAAGGCCGGTATAGAGAGTTAAGGTGGTCATACAAGGATCGAGCAAAATCACTTGTACAATCGAAAGTCCTTAACCTATTGCGAATGTTTTGACATTGTGATATAGACATTTGCGCCCAGCTCAGGGAAACGCTGTGTGAGCTATGCTGAAAGGAAGCTTGCGCTTACCGTAGGCTGACAGAGTGACCCAGCGAGACGAGATCACCCTTCGGAAGTCTGTTTGGATTGGCAGGGGCTCTGGAAGGTCTGAGCACGGATGAGGGGACCCCATGAACCTAAGGGGTTGTTTAAAAAATACATTAAGACTTTATGAATGTTACCATGCATGAAGCCCGACTGTGGGCTTTAGAGAAAGCCGGACTGTGGGCTTTAGAGAAAGCCTGACTAGGGGCTGAGACGCGGACTTAGGAAAAGGGAAGAACCTAAGGGGTCTAGAAGGACTTAATGTTGCAAACTGAACTGTTATTTTGGCAAATGTGAACACGACTGAGGGAGGCATATGGATTAGGGTGAGAATGAATACACCCGTGAACATTGTGACGGCAAGTATGAACCAGACAGGAATATCCGCAGTGAATGGTTGGTCTGAGCCCCACAGAGGGAGACTGACTATTGAGAGAAGGATCGGAGCCCGGCTGAGGGGGATCCAAGGGTGAAGGGTAATCACCCAATGCAAGAGATAACCGAAGGAACTTTTGTTTTGTTGGCATATCAGGCCAACTGAGGCCTGATATGCCAACAAAACAAAACTGAGGCAAGAGATTTTGCATAAAAGAGACTTGGGCACAGTAGGCCCACATTCTAAGAAAAGGAACTGTAAGCTTGTGCTGGAGACGCCCAGGAGAGTGCTGTGCTCGAGAGTCCCGCCTTGTCCCGTGCTAAAAACATGGGGAGGGGAGACTGCGGCCATAACATCCTGACTTATAATTTTGTGAACACTTCTTTCTTTTCTTATGAACTTTTTCCCACACTATTTCGTAACATAGCAGTAAGGTTTGGCAATAGGTTTCTTAGTATAGGCCCTTTCATTTAACTAGACACCACTTGGGCGGTATTATTATTATTTGATGGTCGTAGCTTGCTCCCATCTTAGATTTAGGTTTAGATTAGGCGTTTATCTCACCCATTTTACAGTTCAATAAAAACCCTTGAACTGTGATCACTTGTGTCTGTCTTGCCTTTATGCTATGCCTTTCTTACATTAGCCTCTGGAGACTTGCTCAGCATAGGCTTTTTGCATACTTGATTGTCCAATACTTAACTCTCGCAGATGTTTTCTTCTCTGCTTGATCTAAGAGAAATATGTCTTATGTACATGGCTATCCTTTTTACTCCCTTTGTGCTTTGTAATTATCACTTGGTTTGGTATCCTTGGCCAATAGACTCTTCTGTGTTCCTCACACAAAGCTGTTTTTCCAGCGCCTCTTGATTCTGTAGCCCTGGTTTGTCTCTGAGGTAGCTTGAATGGTTTCAATACGATTCAGACGTCTATCTTTCTGCCATGGCCGCCTTAGCCACAGTTTTCTTCTGCAGTAAGCTTCTATATGTCTTAACTGCCTTGTGTTTCTGCATATTTACATTCACTTTGTCTCCTCTCACTTATCTCTTCATTGCATATGATTTCTTAGTATTCGACTACATGTTTCTCTTATTTCTTCAGTTACATTTTATCCCTTAACGATTTGCATATCATTTCAGTGCGCCTGTGTGTCTTTCTTTCATGACGTCACTCTGCTCTAGTAGATTTCACTTATAGCTAAGCAATGTTCAATGGTGTGTGCAGACATCCTTCCACCCTTCCAGTGCGAGGGCACATTCGATACGGCTGTCTGAGTGCATATCGCCTCTAATACACTTGATGCGGTACTGGGATGATGCTTTGGGTCCCACATAGCGCTCTTCTCCTACTATTCCAGTATGACGGAGGTGAGGGGGTGGGAGCTTGTGATGACGTATCAACCTGCTATTCCACAACTGCAACGAATTTCACACTTAGTTCTTTTTGAATGACTCAAATTCTCAGCCTTAAGTAGGCTATGGACTTGGTCAGTCCTGCTTGATGATTCCTTTCTTACACATCTTTGTGGGATAACTGAATCTTTAGTCCTGGGTGCCCTACCGGCCTGCTCGGGCCTACTGGTTAGCTTTCTTCTCTTGTCGTATGCTCAGTCCTGGATGGACTATGGATCTGCTTAACTAGGTTTGATAGCCTGCTTCTCTTTCCTGGGTTATTTATATGCTCAGCCCGGCATGGGGAATGGACCTGCTCAGCCATTTTTGTTGGCTTTCTTTTCTTGATCCCTCCTGCGTTACTCAGGTACTCAGCCCAATGTGGGCTTGTGGCTTTCTTCGTCGTCTTTTCCTCCTTCTCATCTCCACTTCATGGGATTCTGGGACTTATAGTTCTGTGTGGACTTGTGGTTTGTTTAGCCTGCATGCCTCCTCATAGGTTATGCAGATGCATAGCCAGTTGTGAGCTTTGCTGTGGCCTCACTGCTCTCCCAGCGGCAGTGCTCCTACAGACAACATGGTTCTGTGGCTCATAGCAGGCTTTGGTCTGCATGGCTCTGCTTCTTTTAGCAGGTTCTCCCCTTTGGGACGTTGCTTCGATGTGACACCGACCCACTGCTCCTGGCTTGACCTTGCTTCCTGTAGACTTTGGCAGGATCGGGATCCACAGATCTTCCGCCTTCCACCGAACAACAGTGTTCCATGGAATTCCCAGACTCTCTGCCTACCACGCAGCTTTTCCTTCTTCCTGTGAGGGAGGGACTCCCTTCTTTACACGGACGCACAGGCCAACGGTTTGAGCTACTACCTGGAACAAAAGGGAGGATGCCATTGGTCCTGATCGTCACATAAAGGTGGAAATGAATATAGGTCAGGAACCAAGTCGTCTACCTTAAAGGGGCCCCATATATTATTATCCTGATCCACCCCCATGTAACCAACAAAGACTGCAGATTTATAAGTAGAGGAACATTTGGTGGAATCCTTACTTTGGCATTCCTTGTCCCCCATTGGATCCTGCTTTGCTTGTCCCCCTAGGAAGGGTATTGCGTAGTGGGCTCACCTCCCTAGTTCCTAAGAGAGCTCCCCCTTGGGGAGAAGGGACGAATTACATGTGTTTGCCACACTGTGTACAAAAACGTAAAGGAGGAACCATCAAACACATTTTGTGTACCCGGTCTTACCTCACAGGAGGCTTGCATGCTCCATATCGGCAGATTGCACACATAGGGATGCATAAATATACACATAGGGAACATCAAAATATATATCAAGCTGGCAATATATTACAGCATTTAGATACACAAAGCCCCAAATGTAGTTTGGTTGGAGACATGCTTCTCCAACCATTACCCTCTAGTTGAGGCACTGAATACGTGCTAACCCATGGTCCGGCGCAAGAGGTGTGCCAGTATGTAGATGACATGTATGGGGCAACAATTAAAGCCATGAGTTTGTTTCCCCCAACCAAAAGCACTGCGCCAATATACCTATTCATATAATTCAATCTAGCCCTGTCTGTGAATCATATCATACCACGTAGATCCCTCCAACTTTAACAATAGGTAAGCCAAGAACCAGGCTAGTGTGTAGAAAGAATATATATTTATTAATATGTACAATTAATATTTACAGAAAATCACACGACACGCCACCTCACTCCGTGACCCAAATGCTTTTCTTTCCTGACAATTCACTTTTTACACAAATAGGAAACACCAGTTGCTTTAGGATAACACAGATTACAGACTCTCTAACTCCACCACATGTACAGTTTTCCTTCTTTGGTTGTTTCCACCCAGGTTACATAGAAACACAGGTCTATCAAATACTTCTGATACCTGGGTCACTCACGAAATACTCTTAATGTACAGAATTGTGCAGCACCTTGGACATGATGGAACAATTTAACTTCACAATATACTTTGCATGGGGTTTACTTTATAACATGTAGCACCTTGAAATCTGACCCGATCAGACACTTGGCAACACACTTTTTACGAGGTTTAATTTAAATAACATGCAACACTTTTCTATTGGCAAAAGCAATTTCACACCTACAGGGCTCTTTATTTTTAATATCCTTGCACACTTGGAAATGCTAGCAGTGTTGTTGTGTAGAGGAGGTCCCAGATACGGCCTGCACTCCAGCCCCCCATTTTGAGATAACAGAAGCATACTCGCCAAGATATGTGACATATATGGAGCAAAATAACCAGCAGAGAGCAACAGTGGGGCTATGTCCAGTACCCATTAGAAGAGCAATACCTAATGAGGCGCCAATAACCATACAACCATGGGCTGCACGGTACCCATTGAGACAACCGTACCAACAGATGACGCGGAATGAAGATTACTTACAAACTGTCCCTGAAGAGACCCAAAGGGCCCTAATTGAAGGCAAATGGTGACGACACAAGGGCCCGGACAGACGTTCAGATGAACGAAATGACAATCCAAAGATGACACATAATGATGAAATGATATGAATAAGGATGTAATGGACATAGAAGAAGAGACGATATTGAAATATAAAGAAATGTAACCATACAGTGGGATGGAAATATACAACTGGCTAAATGCCTGTAAATAGGCTTGAAACGCAAGAAGCTAAGGAAAACGGTACTGCTTGCAATGCTTAGTAGAAGGATAGAGCGACAAGCGCCAACTATATATATATATATCTACCTCAAGAAGCACATTATATAAGTGCAACTCCATTTATAAAAGCAGAATTAAGCCCTGGATGGTGGAGGACAAACAGGCCAGGATTCATATACTAGCTCAAGCCAGACGAAAAGACCAGAACGAAACTCAGTAAGAAGCAGCTCATGCCTGGGGAATTGAGGTCAACTCCAGGAAGGGAGGAGAGCTGCAACTCAGAAGAAACAAAACTTAAGAGCATAGCAGCCAGCCGGAGAAGGCCAAGATAAGAAGGCCCAGCCAGTTGGCAAGGCTAAAGGAAGAATCAAATACACAAATAGAGGGTGAATGAAGCAGATTCACGGTGAACTGACACGTGACCAGCCAAGCACAAAGAGGTACCCACGTCTGATGTCATCCAAACCCAGAGGATGCCATAACCTCTCCTGATAAGAAGCTACAGTTTCAAGGCCATCCTCTGCCAACTAATTGACACATAGCCTTAAAGCGCTGATTGATGGAAGGGAGGTAGGGTGAATTTTGGGGCACACCGCATCTGGGTGTCCATTCTGCATGCTGCTAATTAAAGTAGAGATTCATGCCTGGGGGTGTAACCCACCCAATCACAACGTACCAAATAATCTAGGGTCCTATGGCAAGTAGAACCAATGAGACGCCGTACTCTTAGTGACGTCGATCACGAGTGATGTAGAGGGATGGGTGTAGACGCCCACCCAATAAGAGTTATCCAATCCTCACACTCTGTTATCATATACAGATATAGTACCTATACTTAAGTTACCTTTTCCGACCAATAGAATTGCATGACAACTTTGGAGTGTTACACGACAATGATGACAAGAATGTACTATAACTATTGCTATCTGAATGAGGAATTGGGGAGTTGAAGCGAGACGGGCGATCGCATCACTGTTGATTTCCATTTGTTTCCCCGTTTTTTTGTACTTGTCATTAAACAGACTTCCCTTTGCCAAACCATTGACTTGTCCTCATTGATTGGTGTTGGAGTAAGAGAATCCTGCACCCCATCCTCCTCAAGGTGCAGCTATCAAATCTTAAGGTGCTTGAGGGTGAGCTCTGATCCCATGGGCCCGTCAGAGGTCGATCCGCCCTCTTGTACACTTGGTAGCGGTGAGGATGGTTTTGACCATCAACTATTGAGTATTGATTATTGATAAGACACCTACTGACCATCGATACGAAGTAACTCTAGGTCTTCGGCTAAAATAAAACGAGTCCTTCGCCATTTTGGCCGAGTAGACTGTGAAGCTTCCCGTGGACAATGTTAGTATAAACGTGTCCAAAAAACTGCAGTGGGTTTGAAGGCACCCGTTTTACAAACATAAACCCTTTCATTCCTATGGGCAGTGGATCAGACGAAAGACCAAAAAAGGCGGTAACTGAGGCGGTGATCCGAGGGTCCAGAGAGAAACGATGCGAGCGGTGAGTGAAACTAAAAATTGATGCTTTGGCAAATGTCGTTAGGCAATAGAACAAGTAAGGGAAAAGGTAACTGAGGGAGGTGGAGAAAAACAAAATAGTCAGAAGTAGAGAGGACTGTATATATGTAAGGGGATAATGACTCTAGAATAACTGAATAAAATAGTGAATACCGGGGTGGACACCCAAGAAGAGAGAGGATACGCCTTGTTCCTACGCTTTAATACACCGGTCAGAAGAAACGTGAATTCATAGTCCCACATAATAGGGAAAGACTAGGCTACTACAATGATTAAATATGTCGTAAAAGGAGTTTGTTTAAACTCCATGTCGGGGTATTGATTATAAGGCAGAGATATCTGTGTCCAGCTGGTGTCTGTCTAGTCTGTTCAATGTTTGTCATACATGTTATATTGATGTGTCACATGTAAAGAAATTTGTCTCCTTGTTGTTTGAAATTGATCAAGGGATTTTACGTGATTCTATAGTTGAGAGGGAATCGCACATGAATTGATGTTCTTGAGTAAATTGGTGATATAAAATTTTGGCGAGAAAAGATTGGATTGGAGCTTGTGGTATTGGTGCGCGCTCATATTATAAGGAGTGGTGAAGTTACATTTAAGTATTGTTAGAGACAGGCTTAAGCATGGGGAATATATTACTCCACTAGCACTCCTATGTAAGTAACTGCCTAAACATGCACCCAAGCTTAAGAAATACAGTACCGATTGGGTTAAGGGTACCGCTCACAAGATGTTTATGCCATGGCCACAGAACAGGTCCTTATCTAAAGCCATCTTACAACACATGATGACTTATTTGCATGCCACATATACAGGCAAGAAACTAGAGAAACGCCTCGCTGTTCTAGAACTTTGGAAAATGTTCGAACAGTCGAAGGATGAAGAGCCACCTGCTGACTGGATATTAAACGTATGCACGGAGGGGGGTGAGAGGCCTACCGCGCCACCTGCCCCGCACGAAATAGAAACCGAGGGAAGTAAGCCTGAGGGACTCTACCCATTAAGGGAGCTTAAAGCAGCCACAGGGTAGCGCTGCATATGAGTCACCTACGCAGTACAGTAGTGACGACAATAAAGGGAAGGATCAGGAAAATAATCTTACCTCTGCAGTCCGAGGGACAAGGAGAGACGCGATGATGAGAGGAGGGACCAGGCACAGATTAGTGCATCTCTCGATAAAGAGAGAGAGGGAAAGAAGTGGAAAGGAAGTAAAGACAGAACAGATGAGATAGCATTCGCAAAAGACGAATGGCTTGGAGGACAGATATTGTTGAAAATCGATGGTAAAAGAAGTGATGATGTGAGACCGAGAAAGAAGTCTGATGAGGCACAGAGAAAGGAGAAGGAAAAGGAGTTAAGGGACGAGAGAATATGAAGGAAGGATAGGCTGAGGCGAGAACAGCTATATGGCGAAGAGCAAGAAAAGCAGCTCGATCGCAACAGAAAGCAGCCTATGACCAGTACAGACAGAATCAGAAAAGGTTGGAAGAAGAGCAAAGAGTACATGAAAAAAGAATAAAGAGACGAGAAGATAAGGAAGTTCGAAGAGCAAATGAACGTAGAAATGAAAGGAGAAGGGAAGAAGATAAGGTCAGAGAAGAAGCAAGGAAGCGCAAAGAATTCGATGATGATATTGAACTTAAGCGTAGACAGAGGGCACGCGATCTCGAATTTCTGGAGCGGGAAGTTAAAAACCCCAATCCTGTTGTAGAATGGGAAGACATTGAAGAATTTTTCCCTGCGTACGATTCAGTACCAGGCACTAGTGGGGCTAATATTGAGGATGACTTCGACACCAGAAGCATCGGGGAAACGATCGACAAAATATATGATGAAATGGGGTTAGAACCATTATCCCAAGGGGAAAACGAGTGCTTGGAAAGCACTCAGCTGTATGACACTGAAGATGTCACCCGAAGTAGTGGGAGCAGGAGACTGTCCCTGGATAGGATAGAAATCGGTAGGAACGACAATGACGTAAGGAGTTGCGTGAATTGGGAACAATCAATGTCCGACTCCGGAGAGGAGACGGAATGCGAGACCAATGAAGAAGGGAGATGGCTCGAAAAGCAGCTCCCAAGGGACAAAGGGGTACGAAGGTCAGATGCTAGAGAGTCTGCACCGAGGGCATCAGAGTCAGCCACACAGCCTGACCGGCATGAAGGAACACCCCATGGTCAGAGGGGGTGTCAGCACCCGCCTATGTAGACAGGTTGAGGACATTGCCAGGCAGACGGCGATGTGGGAATGTTACCCCAGCGATAGACAGAAGAGTTATGGGGAAAGAGAAAGAAGGCTGCGCATTCCAATTTCTGCTGTTAGAAAAGGGGGAGCAAGAATGCAATATATCCCCTGGCCACACATGGATCGAGAGAACTTGAAAAACAAGCTTCCAATGCTGACATCGGAAGCTGGGAAGTGGATACACGAGTTAGAAAAGATGACAGGGGGTATCACGTTATCTATAAGGGACATTAAAGGTCTCCTGATTGCCATACTTGGTGAGAGAGCAGAAGATGTATGGGCACGGGCTGGGTACCCTGGTGTTACCATAATTAACACTGCCCACGATGGAGCGCTATTCAACAATTGCAGAGCAGCAGTATGGAAAGCGCTATGAGTGCTTTACCCAGACACCTCAGATATGGAAGCTATAATGACTCGAAAAATGAAGGCATCAGAAGATCTGTTGATTTATATCCAGAATTTCCAAGATGCGTGTGGTATGGATCGCCATCATTGATGGTCTGTGTGGCACCGCTGGCGACGAGTGCGATCCCTACAACACTGTTCTAGCAAGATGGCTGTGATTCCTGGAAGTTACGGTACAGTCTTTCCACGAACCGATACGAGGTTGGCTTCGCCCCTTCAGGAAGTAACAGTATTTCAGGATGCCAGTCCGGTACAACAGCGGGTTGCTACTCTTACAGTTGTCACGCTGAGTATCGGTACATCCATAGGATTCTACCTTTCTTGCGATCTATCCTTTGCTACTGTTCCCAATCATTCCCCTTTTTCTTTCCTCCCGCTCCCAGATTCGAATGCTTCTCTATGGGTGTTCCGACACTTCAACCTTAGCAAGCCTCACCCTCCATTTACACAACCATTCTCCAAGCAGTACGTTGACAGCCTCATACCCCTTTTTCTGTATTAGTATTGGACAGAGGATGCAACTCTATTTCTTCTCTGTTTTCACAGAAGCTTCGTCGAGGCACTCACAAGAACTACCAGTCCCATAACACCTTGCAGCAGAACAACACATCCTTTCCTTCCGGTAGGATTAGGAGGCGGATTACTTCCCAACAACTGGTAGGCACATTCACATAGGATTTCTACAGCTCCACTTTATTTTCATTCTCTATTTTTTCCATTAATATTACATTCCATTTGCAGTATTAAAGCAAGAGCCGACATGAATACCGTCAGGACTCCTCCCCTTTGACTTCTGCTTCATACGAATTTCAGCTAAAGGGTAATCACTGTCTCAATACGATCAAGTTAAGCTTCTAAGGATTCAGGCTTACCATCTTCTTTTCTTTTTAGTTCCATTACGGATGTGACGGAACTTCCATTTTCGGAAAGATTGAGACGAAACAGAAGGCGTTTCAGGGAACATTCTCTGTGCCACAATCCATCCCGGGTTTTCTTCCCCAAGAGGGTTTCCCCTGGTCGCCTCTCACTTGCCTGACTTTGATCGGGGCGGTAAGGGGAGGTTAGGAGAATTCTCCACTCTTCAAATATAAGTCTCAGGAACAGGTTAGTGTATTATTTGTTACTGTGTAATTATCAGTTATAATATTTGCCTTACATGAGTGACTGTTAGCAACGCCTTAAAAAGATTTTTGGTTTATTCCTGACATTTAACTGGAGTAAACACAGCACAGTCACAAGTACCGTTATTTAGAAATAGAACAACAGGTGCAACAACTTGTTGCAGCTGTATGGGCACTGTCAGCTGAAGTCCAACAGCTAAAACAAGAGAATGCAGCACTACAGCATCAAGTAGGTCGTTCTTCTCAGTGTTCAAAGTTACCTCCTGGTCCTTTGGCTTCAGGGCGGTTCGATGGGAACCCCCATAATGTAAAGGAGTTTTTGGAGTCTTGTAGTGTTCAGTTCATTTTTAAGGCAGCCTATTTCCGCACTGACCGTGATAAGGTGGGGCATATAATTTCTCAGATGTCAGGCGCCGCGTTAGCCTGGGCGACGCCTTTGGTCACCAGCAATAATCCCATCTTGGATTCTTACCAAGCTTTTTGTAATAGTATCAAAAGCATGTTTGGGAGACAGGAGGTAACTATTTCTTCTCAAGAACGAATTCTAGACTTTAAACAAGGAAACCAAGATATTCTCACCTATATTACCAATTTTAAACAATTAGCTGCAGACACAGCCTGGTCAGATGATGCCTTAATTACCATAATTCGTAGGGGTCTCACCGAGGAATTAAAGGATGAAGTGTCCAGGGTGGCCCGACCTCATACTTTAGCGGATTTTATCACCTTAGTCATGCAGTTGGATTATCATCTTCAAGAGAGAAGACTTGGAAAGAAAAGGGGAAAAGTCTATCGATCATTAGGTGAAGGGTATCATATTCCTCCCAAAGTGCACTCTTAAGAAGAACCTATGCAATTGGGATCAGCCAGGGGTCCGCTCTCAGCAGAGGAAAAACAGAAGAAAGACGCAGGGTCTGTGCATGTACTGTGGGGCTGACTCACATACGATAAGAGATTGCCCTATTATACCTCCCAAGAAACAGGGAAACTCCAACACCCGACAGTGAAGGGAACGTCGGTTCGGGAAGGCAAGATCATTAATCGTTCCTCTAGGATACCCATGCTTCACAGTATGTTTCTCCTTCTTCTAACACTATGATGGTTTTGTTAATCACTTTAGCTTGGGAAAATAAAAGAGTGGTCAACATCCCGGCATTGATAGATAGTGGAGCGGCAGGGAATTTTATAGATGACCTATGGGCAATCTCTCACAATATTCCTCGCTCTGCTAAATCGGTAGCCATCCCCGTAGAAAGTGTTGACGGGAGTCCTCTCACCTCTGGACCCATTAAGGATCAGACATTGCCTGTAAGCATGAGAGTAGAATCCCATCAGGAAACCCTGGTTTTTGATTTGATAAGAACAGCACATTATCCGATCATTCTAGGCCTTCCTTGGTTAAGAAGACACAACCCGCATATCAATTGGGCTGCAGGTACTTTCTTTCTGGGATCGGAAAATTGTGTACATAATTGCTTAGGGAAAATGCAGAACACACATCCCGAGATCACCCTTCATAAATCAGAACCGACTAAAAGCACCACTCTGAATCAAATCACTGCACTTCCACATGAATATCAGGACTATAGTAGCATTTTTCCCTTACTGAATACTCGGAACTTCCTCCCCACCAAAGGGATGATTGTACCATTGAGTTAATTCCTGATAGTCCCTTGCCATTTGGACGCATGTACATACTTTCAGCAAAGGAAAAGGAATACCTGCATACTCATCTCAAGAATGGTCTCATTACAGAGGTTACTTCTCCCGCGGCATCCTCATTTTTTATTCCAAAGAAAAATACATCTCAGCTCTGCCCGTGTATAGATTTTAGGGGTCTTAACAAGATCACTGTTACGGACAAATATCCGATGCCACTCATTCCAGACATTTTGGAGGCGGTTAAAGACGCTACTATCTATACTAAACTAGATCTGCGTGGAGCCTACCATTTGATACGTATCAAGGAGGGGGATGAATGGAAGACGGCATTCCGGACCCCTTCGGACACTATCAGTACAGGGTGATGCCATTCGGACTAGCTAACGCCCCATCTATCTTTCAAAGATTTATGGATCATTTATTTGCGGATATTGTATTGCATTATGTGATTATACTTAGATGACATCTTGGTATTCTCCTCTTCAATCCCTGACCATGTTCGACATGTACGAGAGGTACTTGTAACGCTCACTTGATTCCCGCAGAGGCGCCGGTCTTGACTGGGTGAATGCCGTATCTTCAAAGGTGATGTGTAACACACGGTTGGCTCTTTGGGCTGGACCTCTGTGCACTGTATGTCTAACTCGAAGAGTAAGATGTCTGCAGATAGAAAATATGGGATTAATGAACTGGGGTTATTGGGTGCCTCTCTCCTCTTCCCTTTCCCTTCTCCTGTAGAACCCCAAAGGTTAACACCCTCACCTTAGGTAAGTGAACGCCGAGCTCTCCATCTGCCTCGGGGCAGGGTGCCGTAACCAGTTTCTTCACTGGATAAGGGTGCAGGCCTCTTGACCTCAGAGGACTGCTGTCCGTCGTTAACTGCACGAACGGTAAGTTCGTGCAGTGCACTTCAAATGTCTTAAAAGTCTTTTGTAATGATATCTCTTGTTTTGCAGGGTTCCGGCGATGGCGGATGGCGGGCTGATGAGAGTTGAGGATCGAACCCGCGTGAGGAATAGAAGCGCCTGGAAGCACGTAAGTAAGCGCTTGTAGCCTGCTTCACGATGCGCACTAACTGTCCCTTTTATCTTGCAGGTACAAGTTCGGAGCTTTAGAGAAGCTGAAGGGTGCTGGAATACCCACTGGATTCGGCGTGGGAAGGAGTAATGGCACGTGAGTAATAAAGTTGCCCAATGGCTTTAAACGCACCTTCTTTTGTCTTTCAGATGCGGGATGCAGCGCCGAAGGCCTCCGGAGCGTGCGGAGAGCTGGTAAGACTTTGTCTTTCAGATGCCGGAATGCAGTGCGAAGTGCCCCACCCAACAGGAAAAGTAGTCCCAAACAGAGTGGCTCCTGCCCCACCCAACAGGAAAAGTAGTCCCAAACAGAAGAGGATCAGGGGTTCAACTGGCAGGTAAGTAAGCAGCATGGTCTGCTGCAGGTAAGTCCACCCAAGCATTATGAGCCCGGCGCTTCCAGCGCTGGGACTGGGCATCTTTATGAGCCTGGTGCCACTGGCGCCAGGACAGGGTCCAAAAGGTCCCAATTGGGACTGGCTGGCACTCGGAACCGGGGTTATGGGTCTGCTTCCAAGGGAGTCGGGCAAGTCCTGATCTTTTGGAAGCAGAGATCATGACAGCACCCCCCCTCAAGGCCCCTCCCAAACCGGGCTTCTCCGGGGGTTTGGGCTTGTTAGGAAATGTTCGATGAAATCTTTTGATTAGACGAGGCGCGTGGACATATTCTGCAGGTTCCCAGGATCTTTCTTGGGGACCGTAGCCTTTCCAGTCAATCAGGTAAAATAGTTTAGATTTGGAGATCTTGGAATCCAGGATGCTTTTGACTTCAAACTCGAGTTCTCCATCAACTAGAATAGGTTTTGGAGATGTAGTTAGTCGGGTTTGAGGTTGCACGGGTTTTAATAGAGAGACGTGGAAGACCGGATGTATCTTCATGTGAGGGGGCAAGTCCAACTTGACCGCTACTGGATTTACTATGGTAGTGATGGAATAGGGACCAAGGTATCTTGGGTTGAATGTGCGTGGTCCTTTTAGAGGTAGATATTTGGTGGATAACCAAACTTGATCTCCTACTTGATATTGGGGGGCTTCCTTCCGATGTTGGTCTTTCTTGTATTGTTCTTTAGCCCTTTGAAGGTGAGAAACGGCTTCCTTAAAGGCTTGGGTGATTGTAGAATGCAGGTGGTCTACTGCTGGTGTTCCAAGATCTTGGAGTGGATCCAACTCCGAGGTTCGAGGGTGACTACCGTATAAAAGAAAAAACGGGGTCTTCCCAGTTCCCGAGTGGACAGAGTTATTGTAGGCATATTCGGCTATCCAAAGGATATCTTTCCAAGTTTTTTCAGTTTGTTGTAGCATGCAGCGCAAATACTGTTCCAGAGTTTGATTGGTCCTCTCGGTTTGTCCGTCGGTTTGAGGGTGGTGGCTGGTCGAAAGTCTCACATCAATTTGAGCCGGCCGACAGCAACTTCGCCAAAAATGAGAAATAAATTGACTACCTCGATCCAAAATTAGAACTGAAGGAAAACCGTGCAGTCGGACGATGTTTTCGAGAAATTCTCGGGCCAGAGTTGCTGCTGTTGGTAAGCCTTTGAGTGGAATGAAATGCGCCATCTTGGAGAATAGGTCCACGATTACTAGGATCGTATTGTATCCGGAGCATGGAGGTAGATCGGTGATGAAGTCCATAGAAAGCGTATGCCAAGGGCGAGGCGGGATGTCAATAGGGCGTAAGAGGCCGGCTGGTTTTTCCTTTTGACTCTTGTTTTGGGCGCCTACTCCACAGGACATTATAAAGTCTCTGATATCTTTTTTCCAAGACGGCCACCAGAAGTAGCGCTTGATCTTTTCCGAGGTCTTGGTCATACCGGGATGTCCTTCCATTAAAGAATCGTGATAACAAGAGATTACCTTTTTCTGTAAATCTGTGCTGGGCAGGTATAACCGTTCTTGGAAATATAATAGGTTGTCCTTCACCGTAAAGTCCTTTCCCTGCAGATGCCAATTCTGTATGTCTGCTGGAGTTACCAGTAGCCTGGCTTTATCCTTAACTTCCTCTATGGATTGTGTGGCGATTACACCTAGAATTCTTTGTTCAGGAATGATAGGTACAGGTTTAGGATTGATCAAATGTTCTTCCACTCCCATCCGAGAAAGGGCATCAGCTTTACCGTTTTTTGTACCAGGTCGATAGGTAATTATGAAGTCAAACTCGGCAAAGAATAGTGCCCAACGGAGTTGCCTAGAGGATTGAGCTTTTGCGGTTTTCAAATATTGCAGGTTTCGGTGATCTGTAATCACAGTAACGGTGTGTCGGGCCCCCAGAAGATAATGCCGCCAAGCCTTAAAGACGGACTTGATAGCTAGAAGTTCCTTATCAGTAATAGTGTAATTGATTTCAGGAGGCGAGAATTTGCGGGACCAAAATGCCACGGGATGCAACTGATTAGTTACTGGGTCCTTTTGTGATAGAACTGCCCCCATGGCAAGGCTCGAAGCATCAGTTTCAACGATGTAGGGGAGTTCTGGGCGAGGATGTTTTAAGATCGGTGCAGAGATAAATCTAGTCTTCAAATTCTGGAAAGCTTGTTCCGCCTCGGTAGACCATTCAAAACGTTTGTTTTTCTTTAACAAGGCGGTGATGGGCTGGACTATTCGAGAGAATTCGGGGATAAACCTGCGGTAAAAGTTAGCGAAGCCTAACATGCTTTGAACACCTTTTACGGAGGATGGCGATGGCTATTTGAGAATTGCATCGACCTTCTTTGAATCCATACGCACTCCGCTAGGTGATAATATGAATCCCAAGAATTCAACTTCAGTCACGTTGAAAACACATTTTTCCAACTTAGCGAAAAGTTTGTGTTGACGCAATCTCTCGAGGACCATTTTCACGTGTTTCCGATGTTCAGTTTCCGATGAAGAATAAACGAGGATGTCGTCAATGTAAACAACAACACACACATCTATGAGCTCTCTGAGGACATCGTTCATAAAATATTGAAAGGCGGATGGGGCATTGCAAAGTCCGAAGGGCATGACCTGATATTCAAATAGCCCATACTTGGTGCGGAAGGCCGTCTTCCATTCATCGCCCTCTTTTACTCGTACCAAGTGGTAGGCTCCTCTAAGATCCAGCTTTGTATATATGCATGCTTTTCTGACTTGGTCCAGGAGTTCAGGGATCAAAGGTAACAGATATCTATTCTTAACGGTGATCTGGTTCAGGGCGCGATAATCTATACAAGTTCTAAGGTCCCCTTCTTTTTTTGGAACGAAGAACAAAGCTGAGGAAGCAGGGGACTTGGAAGGACGAATAAACCCATTCGCTAGGTATTGATCCAGGTATTGTCGGAGGTGAAGATTCTCAGGCTCGGTGAGGGCATAAATTCTACTACAAGGAGGAGTAGATCCAGGTATCAGGTCTATCTGGCAGTCATAAGACCTATGAGGAGGTAGAGAGTTAGCCTGATCCTTCCGGAAAACATCTTGGAATTCTAGGTATTCAGGAGGTAACTGGGGAGCCTCCGAGGAAATTGCTGCCAGTGCAACACCAGGTCGAGGGTGACAAGTAGAGACACATTCTGGAAACTGAACCGTTCTTGCTCGCCAATCGATCTGAGGATTGTGCTTCTCTAACCAAGGAATTCCTAGAATAATCTGGAACTGAGAGGCCTTGATCACATCGAACACGATCTTCTCATGGTGTCCATCTTGACTTACTAGCGTCACTTCTTGGGTGGTATGCGTTACTGGTCCGGAGGCTATCTCCGTACCATCCACCATAGTAATGACGTCCTTTACAGCCTTTGGACAAAGAGTCAGATTCATCCTCAAAACCATTTCATGATCCACATAATTGCCGATGGCACCGCTGTCGACGTAAGCTTCAATCGCATGTAATCGATCCGGATGTTCAGGGCTAATGAGGACCATAGGTATCACGAAATGCGAGGTCACGGAACTGGTTTTAACGCTCGGCAAGAGGACCTCTATTCTTGTCGGGCGAGGTTGTTTCCCTGCTCAGAGTTTGTGACCCTGGTAACTGCAGCTCCTACTGCCTTCTTGGCTGGTTTCACCGGACAGTCTCGAAGAAAGTGCCCCGAGTTTCCGCAATAGAGGCATAATTGCAGCTGTTTTCTCCTTTCCCGCTCCTTTTGTGTTAGTGGTCCTTTCAGGCCCCCTATTTGCATGGGTTCCCCGGAGTCTACTCCTTTGGTAGGAGTTGGTGGTTTGGAAAATACTCGAGCATCAAACTTGGAACGATCGGCCTTCCTGTTCTGCAGTCTGTGGTCAATTTGAACTACTAAGTCAATATAGTCCGAACAGTCTTGCGGGGGATTCACTACTTGGGCTAACACATCTTTGAGCTCTCCACATAGACCTCTATAAAACAGCGTAATCCTTTTGTCCTCAGGCCATCGAGTTTCCACTATCAGTCTGTTGAAAGACGCAATATAAGCCAAAAGGTCTTGATTACCCTGTCGCAATGAAAGGAGCTCATTGTCCAAGGCCTGCCCCTGTGAATGTCTTGCAAACAGTTTTTCCATACTGAGCTGAAAAGCTTGAAAATCATGGAGAACCGGATCATCTTGATTAACTAGAGGGATCGACCAGTCTGCCGCATTGCCACTAAGGTACGAAAGCACGAAAGCTACCTTAGCTTGATCAGTTGGAAAGGCTGCTGGCCGGCATAAGAAGTGCAACCGGCACTGATTAATAAATACTGCAAACCTCTTTGGGTCACCAGAAAATCGTTCGGGCGGAGCCAGAGGTACATTCCCAGGTAGGTTGATCTGCACTGGGTTCGTAGAGGATGTTGAAGGAAGATTTGCCCCTGATGCGGGTAACTGAGTTTGTCCGGCTTGTGACTGTAGCAATTGTCTAGCGAGATCGTCTGTTCGCACCTTGGAAATAATCAGTTCCCTTCTTAGAGCATTCGTTTCCTGACGGGCTGCATGCACTTCTGCTCTTAGTTCCCCAAGTAACTGGGCTAGCTGGTCGGTTTCCGAGGTTTCCATAGCGCCTGGGTGGGAGTTTTGCGATAGGCTTTGCGTTCTGTAACGCTCACCTGATTCCCGCAGAGGCGCCGGTCTTGACTGGGTGAATGCCGTATCTTCAAAGGTGATGTGTAACACACGGTTGGCTCTTTGGGCTGGACCTCTGTGCACTGTATGTCTGACTCGAAGAGTAAGATGTCTGCAGATAGAAAATATGGGATTAATGAACTGGGGTTATTGGGTGCCTCTCTCCTCTTCCCTTTCCCTTCTCCTGTAGAACCCCAAAGGTTAACACCCTCACCTTAGGTAAGTGAACGCCGAGCTCTCCATCTGCCTCGGGGCAGGGTGCCGTAACCAGTTTCTTCACTGGATAAGGGTGCAGGCCTCTTGACCTCAGAGGACTGCTGTCCGTCGTTAACTGCACGAACGGTAAGTTCTGGGCACTTCAAATGTCTTAAAAGTCTTTTGTAATGATATCTCTTGTTTTGCAGGGTTCCGGCGATGGCGGATGGCGGGCTGATGAGAGTTGAGGATCGAACCCGCGTGAGGAATAGAAGCGCCTGGAAGCACGTAAGTAAGCGCTTGTAGCCTGCTTCACGATGCGCACTAACTGTCCCTTTTATCTTGCAGGTACAAGTTCGGAGCTTTAGAGAAGCTGAAGGGTGCTGGAATACCCACTGGATTCGGCGTGGGAAGGAGTAATGGCACGTGAGTAATAAAGTTGCCCAATGTCTTTAAACGCACCTTCTTTTGTCTTTCAGATGCGGGATGCAGCGCCGAAGGCCTCCGGAGCGTGCGAAGAGCTGGTAAGCTTTTGTCTTTCAGATGCCGGAATGCAGTGCGAAGACCTCCGGAGCATGCGAAGAGTAGGTAAGCCTTTGTCTTTCAGATGCCGGAATGCAGCGCGAGGCGTTGGTGACAGCCGATGGACCAGGTAAGAGATGCGCTGCCACTGAAGACCGTAGTGCTAACCTGTTCTTTCTTTGTCTTTACAGGTGCTGCCGAAGACTGGATTCCAGGATGGTAAGCCTTTGTTCCCTTAGGCCCAGGATCAGAAGCAGAAGACACGATGAGCGTTCTGCTGCAGAGAATGCAGAATAACGCAAAGCAAGATTCATCCATCGGGTGTGGTTTAAATAGCCTCCTGTAGTGCTTAGGTGTCTCCTTCCACAGCCACGCCTAGGTAAGAAAAGAGTTCCTGCTTTCCAGAAGAGTTCCAGTGTTCTGAACCTAGGGAGTGGCTCCTGCCCCACCCAACAGGAAAAGTAGTCCCAAACAGAAGAGGATCAGGGGTTCAACTGGCAGGTAAGTAAGCAGCATGGTCTGCTGCAGGTAAGTCCACCCAAGCATTATGAGCCCGGCGCTTCCAGCGCTGGGACTGGGCATCTTTATGAGCCTGGTGCCACTGGCGCCAGGACAGGGTCCAAAAGGTCCCAATTGGGACTGGCTGGCACTCGGAACCGGGGTTATGGGTCTGCTTCCAAGGGAGTCGGGCAAGTCCTGATCTTTTGGAAGCAGAGATCATGACAGTACTCCATCGATTATAATCGAACCATCTTCATTGCAAGATTGAAAAATGTGAATTCCACCAACCCAGAGTGAGCTATTTAGGGTACATATTATCCTCCCAAGGGATAGGAATGGATCCAACAAAAGTTTCTGCGGTAATGGAGTGGCCAAAGATATTCAAAGATTCCTCGGATTCGCAAACTATTTTTGTAGGTTTATTCCACATTTCTCATCTCTCACCTTACCTATGACTACTCTTCTGAAGAAAGATGTTAGTTTTGTATGGTCATCTGAAACCCAACAATCCTTTGATACACTTAAAGAATTATTTTCCAAAGCTCCTATTTTGATTATGCCAGACCAGTCGCGTCAATTTATTGTGGAGTCGGATGCCTCACATCATGCCTCAGGAGCAGTTTTACTACAAGCAGATGTTAAAGGAGTAGAAAGACCTGTTGCTTATCTATCCAAAACATTATCACCAGCTGAACTAAACTACACTGTGCTGGATAAAGAACTGTTGGCGATTAAGAGAGCTTTTGAGGAATGGCGACATTTACTTTTTGGAGCTCATCACCCTGTGGAGGTGCGAACTGATCACCATAATCTACAGATTCTCCAATATGTTCATACAACGAACAGCAGACAAGCCAGATGGGCACATTTCTTTTCTCCCTATTGCATAATTTTCACTTTCATCCCAGGCAGATGTAATCTTAGAGCTGATGCCTTGTCCAGAAAGGAGCATTCAGCACCTCATTCTTTTAAATCTGAAGTTATCTTCCCAAAGGCCATTTTCATTCCTGTCGTCCATAGTTTCCTACAAAGGATTGAAGAAGATTCCCAAGGGGTGTTAGCGAATGATTCCGACTTCATAACAAGATATCAATTTACCAAGAGTAAAGGATGTTTGTATAAGGATGATAAGGTGTATATCCCCACTGAAACACTGCAAAAGGAAGTACTACGATTGTGTCATGACACCAGAGCAGCCGTTCATCGGGATTTTCAGAGTACCTCTGATCTGATTCAGAGGCATTTCTGGTGGCCGTCACTAGGACGAGATGTTCGGGACTATATGTTTACAGACCAAATCTCCTCGTAGACCTCCTATAGGCGAATTAGTCAAAATGAAGATTCCTACTCAACCGTGGCAAATAATTTCTATGGATTTTATAGTTGATCTACCACCTTCAGAAGGGTGTACCACGATCATGGTTACGGTGGATTCCTTAACTAAAATGGCCCATTTCATCCCGCTGTCTCACATACCCACTGCATCCCATATGGCCCGAATCTTTTTGAACCATATTTTTTCACTTCATGGATTGCCGGAGATAATAATTTCGGATTGTGGTCCTCAATACACTTCTCGGTATTGTACACAAGTTTGCAACATTTTGAGAATCTCTAGAGCACTAAATTCAGGATATCATCCACAGTCCAATGGACAAACTGAGCGATTAAATCAGACCCTGGAAGCCTATCTCCAATGTTATATATCTTCGGCACAAGATAATTGGAAAGCCCTGTTACCTTTAGCAGAATTTGCATATAATAATGCCTCACATTCTTCCATAAAATCAAGTCCTTTCTTTTGTACTTATGGGTTTCATCCCGCTTTATTCCCAACATCCACACCACGTCCTTCTTCGTTTCCAGATGTTGACAAGATGGTGGATTGCATTCAAGAAGGACATCGGAAGGCTCGCTTGGCTCTTCAGGATGCACAATCACGGATGAAGAAGTATGCAGACAAGCATCTCACCCCAGCTCCTAGTATTGGGTTGGTGATTTCGTATGGCTAGCCTCTAGATACTTACCGAGACACTTAGTTCCGTCTAAACTGTCTCCCCGATTCTTGGGTCCTTTTCGGGTTCTGGCAAAAAGGGGGCTGGCGGCCTTCAAACTGCGACTACCTCCATCATGGAATCGCATTCATCCCACTTTTCATGTGTCACAATTGCGACCAGATGTACATAATCGTTTCCATCCATCTGTCACGGGGTCTCCCCCTCCGGTTCTGACTTTATCTGGTCCGGAATATGAGGTGGCTGGGATTTGTGATTCCCGTTATCACAGGGGTGTCCTGCAATATTTGATTGACTGGAAGGGGTATTCCCCGGCGGAACGTACCTGGGAGCCTGCATCAGAGGTTCAGGCGCCGCGTCTTTTTTGCCTTTTTCATCTCTGCCGGGTGTTTCCCCTCTTCGGAGGGGGCATACTGTTATGGATCGCCGTCATCGACGGTCTGTGTGGCATCGCTGGCGACGAGTGCGATCCGTACAAGACTGTTCTAGCAAGATGGCTGTGATTCCTGGAAGTTACGGTACAGTCTTTGCACAGACCAAACCGAGGTTGGCTCCACCCCTTCAGGAAGTAACAGTATTTCAGGATGCCAGTCCGGTACAACAGCGCGTTGCTACTCTTACAGTTGCCACGCTAAGTGAGTATCGGTACATCCATAGGATTCTACCTTGCTTGCGATCTATCCTTTGCTACTGCTCCCAATCATTCCCTTTTTTCTTTCCTACCGCTCCCAGATTCGAAGGCTTCTCTATGGCCGTGCCGACACTTCAACCTTAACAAGCCTCACCCTCCATTTACACAAGCATTCTTCAAGTGTTACGTTGACAGCCTCATACCCCTTTTTCTGTATTAGTATTGGACAGAGGATTCAACTCTATTTCTTCTCCATTTTCACAGAAGCTTCATCGAGGCACTCACAAGAACTACCATTCCCATAACACCTTGCAGCAGAACACCACATCCTTTCCTTCTGTTAAGATTAGGAGGCGGATTACTTCCCGATGACTGGTAGGCACATTCACATATGATTTCTACAGCTCCACTTTATTTTCATTCTCTATTTTTTCCATTAATATTACATTCCATTTGCAGTATTAAAGCAAGAGCCGACATGAACACCGTCAGGACTCCTCCCCTTTCACTTCTGCTTCATACGAATTTCAGCTAAAGGGTAATCACTGTCACAATACGATCAAGTTAAGCTTCTAGGGATTCAAGCTTACCATCTTCTTTTCTTTTTAGTTCCATTACAGATGTGACGGAACTTCCATTTTCGGAAAGAAGATTGCGAGGAAACCAAAGGCGTTTCAGGGAACATTCTCCGCGCCACAATCCATCCCGGGTTTTCTTCCCCAAGAGGGTTTCCCTGGTCGCCTCTCACTTCCCTGACTTTGATCGGGGCGGTAAGGGGAGGTTAGGAGAGTTCTCCACTCTTCAAATACAAGTCTCAGGAACAGGTCAGTGTATTGTTTGTTATTGTGACTGTGGTTATCAGTTATAATATTTGCCTTACATGAGTGACAGCGTGGGTGCTCAAAACGCATGAATCTTGGACGAAATCTATACCTGTATTTTACCACATATTGTGCCAGTGATTGCCAGAGCCAGTACAACAACAGCTTAAGAAATTGGTAGGAGTTGAGGCTAAACCTTGGGCCGAAATACAGTTGACGATTGCATATTACTGTAGATTGTTGCAAGAAAAGAATTGGAAAAAGGAGGCAACTCGAAAAGGTGAGGAAGTGAAGCTGGTGCAGAAGAAGTTATCAAAGTATGCTCTTGAAGGAGCCATGCTGACCAGCCCAGCTGAACAGAACGTACAACAGGTGGCTAACCCACAGCAAAACAACCAGGGTATCATAGGACAATAGCCAAGGGGAAGGGGATTTAAAGGAAGAGGATGGCAGAGTAATCAGGGAGGTTTCCAGAGTAATCAAGGAGGCTTTCAAAACATGCAGATGGGCAGTCCAGATATGTCAAATGGACCAATAGCCCAACCACCGCCAGTGTGTTGGCTGTGTGGTTTGACAGGGCATTTGCCGCGCTCGTGCAGAAGCCAAGGCGCCTGGCAAAATGGCCAAGGAATGGGAGCAGGCACGGTGAATCCGCCTGCAATCTTCCAACAGGGCGGTGCACAGAATCACACAGTGCAGCAGCAAGCACCAGGCAATCAGCAGGGTGCGCAGCAGGGGGTTCAACCCCTGAGCATGGGGAATTTGCCACAAGGGCAATTTCAACAGGCACCACCGCAAATTTCTCAGGGCACAAACTCTGCTAGGGGAGGCAACCCCGGGAATGGAGAAAGTCCACAAGTGTACAGTAGACCGAACTTATACATGAACTAGGACAGCTCACTGGGAACCCTGATGTGCTCTATCCTATCAGTGACAACAGACCCTAATAGGGAACCTAGGGTGAATGTCGCCATAGGGGTAAAGAATATTCCTTCTTAGTTGACACGGGGGCAACACGCTCGTGCATACGAGAAGTCAACTTTTCCTTGTCCGGCGAGGCTATAGATACTCAAGAGTTTTACAGGAGCTCACAGTCGAGTTCCCTTTACAGACGCACTCCCAGTCTCCATAGGGGAATGCGAAATGAATGTACCTTTGTTGTATTCGCGTCAGACCCCAGTAAATATTTTGGGTCGAGATTTAATGACAAACTTGAATATGACCATCTTGTTTACAGAGGAGGGCATAGTATGCTCTACTCCGGGAATGCATTATTCGAACGTGTGCGATATGATCAGAGCCTATTCAGGACACAGAGCCATGAGAGCTATACCGCTGGAACCAGAGGTTTTCGCATAAGGCATACGTGTACTTATGGCGGGATTACCAGGCGTTGCGGACAAGGTCAGGAGAACCCCTGACGAATTTCTATTCAGGCCAAGAATACCAATGCATGAAGAGGAGGGACAAATATTTCCCTTGATGATATATGCTGCAGCAGTGCGAGGTAGGATAGCATTAGTTGAAGGCTACGATGATGAAGGCAGACAATGGTGTGCGATTATCGCCATTGAAGAAGGGTATCGAGTGATTGCAGTCACCGATGACGAACTGTTTGAAGAACAACCAGACTCAGAAGAGACAAGGGTGGAAGTGAGTCTCATATTTTGGGTAAAAATGATTAAAAGAGAAGTGCCTCAGAGAATGATGTTGGCACTGATACGTCCGGAATACTTTGATGACATCATGGCCCAAGTGCCTGTCTCAGTATGGACTACAGGACCATATGACATAGGCATCCTGAAGGTGATGGGAGAAGTGAAAATTAAATTGAAACCAGGAGCAATTTTACCCAGAGCGCGACAATATCCCATGTCCAGAGAGGCAGATGAAAGGATCGCGAAGACAATTTCTGCCATGATGGATCAGGGCATCCTAGTGACGTCAGAGTCACCCTGTAATACAGTGATTTATCCCGTCAAGAAATCAAGAGGAGGATCTCTGCGTTTAATCCAAGATTTAAGAGCATTAAACAATATTGTTGAAGCAGAGTTCCCTCTAGAACAGGGGACAATGGAGGCAAAGGCGGACAGGGAGGCGCCGGCGGAACCACCTGAGGAACGGGTGGAGTCGGAGGGCGGGCGGACATATCTCCCTAAAAAGCCCTTTGAAATACTCCCTCATGGGGTCGGTACGCATAAGCGTTTGAAATTTACCGAAAAAGGTGTCCTCCGGAGGCTGTTTCGGAACCTGAGGAGGCCTCTCATGAGGTGGACTAATCCAGGGACGTAATGGGGACGGGTGCCATACTGGCCCCTCCACCGACGTATCCACATAAATCAACGGTGCTGACCCTGCAGGCAATGAAACATTGTGCGGAAGTGCGGAAGAGGCATCCAAGCGATCCAATCGTAAACTGGCCGATAAGGATGCGCACAAGGGACTCTATCCATCTACAATCCTATGTAACATTCCCATTGAGGCAAAATATTTCGCGGTGATTGACTTGAAAAATGTCTTTTTCTCAATCCCATTGCACTGTGACTCAAGATCTGACGTCATTTACATTAAGACAAATGCGTCTGAAAAGCACAAGGTTACCAAAGGGGTACTGTGAGTCCCCGTCCATATTTAACAGAGTCCTACAGATGGCCCTAAGCAATATTACAGTGGATAGTGTCGTCTTGCAGTATGTGGATGACATCCTAATCTGCAGCACCACTGAAGAGCAATGCAGACGCAATTCTGTTAAGCTATTGACCATCCTGGCTGAGAAAGGATATAAGGTTGACAAGGAAAAGCTACAGTATTGTCAACAGGAAGTTCTGTACATAGGCCAACTCATCTCGTATGAGGGAAAAATGGTGACCCCAGAAAGGGCTGAAGCTATCATGAACACGGGAAAAACACTCACGATAAAGCAGATGCAGAGCTTTTTAGGCCTATGCAATTATGTTAGAGCATGGGTCTTCGATTACAGCTCATACACTAAGCCCTTGCTCCAGGCCCTGAAGAAGACCCAGGTGACAAAGGAAAAGATAGAATGGACCCAGGCAATGGAAAAGGGGTTTCTGGAACTCAAGAGAGCAATTTGCACAGCTCCAGTTCTCGGGATTACTAATTATGCAGAGGAATTCTACCTATTCTCACACACAGATGGCAGCTTTATGACAGAAGTACTCGCTCAAAGAACCTTGTTGGGGTATAAGCCCCTGGCGTATTACAGTGGGAGCCTGGACCCAGTCATGAGAGGCCACTTCCCATGCGAACAAAGCTTAGCTGCCGCAGCGTTCACCATAGAGAAGGCGACAACTATTGTAATGGGATGTTCCATGACGTTATACGTCGAGCACTCATTGTTTGCCATCTTAGAGAAACCAAAGGGTACGTTGACATCTCAAAGAGCTTCCGCCTATGAAGTGATCATATCTAATCCATCGATCAAAATAGTTTGATGTAAATCAGTGAGCCCAGCTACGTTCATAGCTGAGTCAGTCACTGAAGGAGAGCCATTCCATGACTCTGCAAACTATGAAGAATTTTATGATGAAATTCCCAGAGTGAAAGAAAATGCCCTTGATGAGATTGTTTCTATTGACGGATCTTCAAGAATCGACCAAGAAGACGGACAAAGATATACAGGCGTTGCCGTAATGAAACACATAGCAAACAGAGAATTTCAAGTACTCGTCAGTGCACGAATACCATCTCATTATTCAGCACAGGCTGCAGAATTATTGGCGCTGATACTCGCCATTGAGAATCACGCAGACAAGGAAGTGACAGTGTACAGTGACTCTGCCAATGTGACGTCCACAGTGCACGCAGGCCTAGCACGCGGACGGCACGCCAGTGTAGCACGCAGCCTTATTGGACAGGCTGATTAAAGCACTACAGCTCCCAGTGGGCATAGCGGTCGTGAAATGCACCGCCCACACCAAAGGGACAGATTTCGTGTCACGCGGAAATCATGCAGCAGACACGGAAGCCAAGCGTATGGCATCCAAAAGTGAGACGATCATGGAAGTAGAAGTGGAATGCACCCATGAACGAATGATGATAGCACGAGCCACACCAGAAGCCTATAGCAATAGGGGGCAGACACAACTAATGGAGCTTCAAGGGGAGGCACCTCAGGATGAAAGGAACCTGTGGAAACATCAAGGGTGTTGTTATTTAAACCCCTCTGATGGATTGTGGCGGCAAGACAGCACTGCTAAACAAGTAATGCCTGTAGCCCTACTAAAGATAGCGTTGGAGCAATTGCATTACCCATTTCACATGTCAAAAGAGAATCTAGCAGCAACGCTCGCAGAAGACTGGTTTATACCAAATTTAGCTGAGCATGTTGCACTCTTTATGGTGAACCTCATAATCTGCCAGCAATTCACCGCTGGGCACACATTAAAAGTAGTGAGAGGAGTCATCCGCCGGCCAAATGGGCCTTTTCAGCACTTACATTTCGACTACGTCAACATGATCCAAGTGTGTAATGGGTACAAGTACTTAATTGTAGTGGTGTGTCCATTCTCTAGATCAGGGGTGCACAACTGATTTTGACAGAGGGCCGAAAGTACCTTACATGAGGGCTATAGTGGGCGGAAAAGTAAAAGTGGGCGGGGCGGTAGGCGGGAAATTTCAGGAGGCTTTTTCAACCCCCAATTTGTATTAAACACATGGAAAAAGAATATGTTTTTGAGGGGTAAAGATTTGTATTGCATTTGAAACTTACATTTTGTACTACACATTTTCCATTGTTATTTATTTCGATTTAGTTATTGTATATCGTCTGTTTAATTAAATTATATATATTTTATTGACCCTTGATTGGACATTCCATTATTTTGGACTGCTATAGTTTGCTGTTTGGGTTGCCCAAGAGGAGTATGGCCTTCGTTGAGTCAGGTTTCCTCAAAAAAGCAAAGGATGTACATCTCCTAACTGTGCTTGTTTTAGCATTATTATTGAGTTCACTCTTGGAGTGCAACACTATGCCCCATGGCTCCCACCCCCAACCAAACACTATGCCCCATGGCCCCCTAACCCCCAACCAAACACTATGCCCCATGGCCCCCTCACCCTCAACCAAACACTATGCTCCATGGCTCCCACCCCCAACCAAACACTATGCCCCCTGTCCCTCACCCCCAACCAAACACTATGCCCCATGGCCCCCTCAACCAAACAATATGCCCCATGGTTCCCACCCCCAACCAAACACTATGCCCCATGGCCCCCACGCCTCAAGCAAACACTATGACCCCTGTCCCTCACCCCCAACCAAACACTATGCCCCATGGCTCCCACCCCCAACCAAACACTATGCCCCATGGCCCCCTCACCCCCAACCAAACACTATGCCCCATGGCTCCCACCTCCAACCAAACACTATGCCCCCTGTCCCTCACCCCCCAACCAAACACTATGCCCTACGGCCCCCTCACCCTCAACCAAACACTATGCCCCATGGTTCCCACCCCCAACCAAACACTATGCCCCATGGTTCCTACCCCCAACCAAACACTATGCCCCATGGTTCCTACCCCCAACCAAACACTATGCCCCATGGCCCCCACGCCTCAAGCAAACACTATGACCCCTGTCCCTCACCCCCAACCAAACACTATGCCCCACGGCTCCCACCCCCAACCAAACACTATGCCCCATGGCCCCCTCACCCCCAACCAAACACTATGCCCCATGGCTCCCCCCTCCAACCAAACACTATGCCCCCTGTCCCTCACCCCCCAACCAAACACTATGCCCCATGGCCCCCTCACCCTCAACCAAACACTATGCTCCATGGCTCCCACCCCCAACCAAACACTATGCCCCCTGTCCCTCACCCCCAACCAAACACTATGCCCCATGGCCCCCTCACCCTCAACCAAACACTATGCCCCATGGTTCCCACCCCCAACCAAACACTATGCCCCATGGCCCCACGCCTCAAGCAAACACTATGACCCCTGTCCCTCACCCCCAACCAAACACTATGCCGCATGGCTCCCACCCCCAACCAAACACTATGCCCCATGGCCCCCTCACCCCCAACCAAACACTATGCCCCATGGCTCCCACCTCCAACCAAACACTATGCCCCCTGTACCTCACCCCCCAAGCAAACACTATGCCCCCTGTCCCTCACCCCCCAACCAAACACTATGCCCCATGGCCCCCTCACCCTCAACCAAACACTATGCCCCATGGTTCCCACCCCCAACCAAACACTATGCCCCATGGCCCCCACGCCTCAAGCAAACACTATGACCCCTGTCCCTCACCCCCAACCAAACACTATGCCCCATGGCTCCCACCCCCAACCAAACACTATGCCCCATGGCCCCCTCACCCCCAACCAAACACTATGCCCCATGGCTCCCACCTCCAACCACACACTATGCCCCCTGTCCCTCACCCCCCAAGCAAACACTATGCCCCCTGTCCCTCACCCCCAACCAAACACTATGCCCTATGGCCCCCTCAACCCCAACCAAACACTATGCCCCATGGCCCCCTCATCCACAACCAAACACTATGCCCCAAACACACTCAAGCATGCACCCATGCAGACCTGAACCCCCAAATCAGCACACTCTCAAACATGCACCCATACAGACCCGAACCCCCCACCCCCAACTCAGCACACACACTCGCAAACATGCACCCATACAGACACAAACCCCCCAACTCAGCACACAAACTCTGAAGCATGCACCCATACATGCATCTCAACATACACAACACAAACATACAAAAACAAACATTCATGCACACCCGAACCCCCCACCCACCCAACTCAGCACACACACTCTCAAGCATACACCATGCACCCATACAGACCAGAACCCCCCACCCCCCAACTCAGCACACACACTCTCAAACATGCACCCATACAGACCCGAACCCCACACCCCCAACTCAGCGCGCACACTCTCAAACATGCACCCATACAGACCCGAACCCCCCCACCCCCAACTCAGCGCGCACACTCTCAAACATGCACCCATACAGACACAAACCCCCCACCCCCCCAATCAGCACACTCTCAAACATGCACCCACACAGACCCGAACCCCCACCCCCCAACTCAGCACACACACTCTCAAACATGCACCCATACAGACCCGAACCCCCCACCCCCCCAACTCAGCACACACTCTCAAGCATACACCATGAACCCATACAGACCCGAACCCCCACCCCCCAACTCAGCACACACACTCTCAAGCATGCACCCATACAGACCCGAACTCCCCACCCCCGAACTCAGCACACACACTCTCAAACATGCACCCATACAGACCCAAACCCCCCAACCCCGCAACTCAACCCACTCTTCTCAAGCATACACCATGCACCCATACAGACCTGAACCCCCCACCCCCCAACTCAGCACACACACTCTCAACCATGCACCCATACAGACCCGAGCCCCCCACCCCCCAACTCAGCACACACACTCTCAAGCATGCACCCATACAGACCCAAACCCCCAACTCAGCACTCAAACTCTGAAGCATGCAACCATACATGCATCTCAACATACACAACACGAACATTCAAAAACAAACATTCATGCGCATCGAAACCCCCCACCCCCATCTCAACATACACAACTCAAAAACAAACATTCATACACATCCGACACACCCCCCACCCCCATCTCGACATACACAACACACTCAAAAACAAACATTCATACACATCCGACACACCCCCCACCCCCATCTCAACATACACAACACAAACACTCAAAAACAAAAACATTCATACACAGCCGACACGCCCCCCCACCCCCATCTCAACATACACAACACAAACACTCAAAAACAAACATTCATACACATCCGACACACCCCCCCACCCCCCATCTCAACATACACAACACAAACACTCAAAAACAAACATTCATATACATCCGACACGTCCCCCACCCCCCCATCTCAACATACACAACACAAACACTCAAAAACAAACATTCATACACATCCCCCATCCCCCATCTCAGCATACACAACACAAACATACAGCAGAACTGACCCGACACACAAGCACAGACCACTTACCGGAGACGTGCTGGAAGGTAGGTAAGCTGGAATGCTGGCGAGGTAAGTGGAATCGTACTAAGGCTGGCGTGGCAAGCAAGGCTGAAATGCCTTCCGGCATCAAACCTTACTGGCCACGCCAGCCGTAGTGCTGGCACTCTATTGGTGCAGCACACACGCACTACGTGGCTCGTAGGAGTGAGGTGGTGCGTGTGTGCTGAGCCAATGACAGCCAGTGTTTTGTCCGGCCTGGAAGACAACAAAGACTTTCCTAATGGAGGGCGGCCGATGCTGCTTGCGGGCCGCCCTCCATTAGGAAAGACTTTGTGCCTCGCAGGCCGGACAAAACAGCATGGCGGGCCGCAACTGGCCCGCTGGCCGTAAGTTGTGCACCCATGCTCTAGATGGATAGAAGCAGGTCCTTGTACACACCCAGACTTGACCTGCGCGGCCAAATTCCTGGTGAAGGAAGTGTTCCCTAGATGGGGGGTGTGTGAGGTGATGAGGTCAGACAGCGGGGCTCATTTTGTTAACTCAGTCTTTGAGCAGATCAGATTGTTGCTTGGTATAAAGCACAAGTTCTCATTGGCGTATCATCCGAAGGGTAATGGCGTATGCGAGAGGCTCAACGGCTTGTTAAAGGAAAGGATAGCCAAGTTGAAGCTTACTCTAAAGAGGGGATGACTACACTGCCTTCCATTGGCATTGTATTCTCTTCAGAACCCACCAGGCTCCGACCATCATCTTACGCTGCACGAGATAGTCACAGGAAGAAGAATGAATACGCTCCTTACCGCACAAGATAGAGCTAGATGTGATGCCCAGCCAACCCGAGAGGTCCTGGGAACTGAATTGTCAAAATACCTGAACTGTATGACATCCAGCCTTACTGTAATTTCAGACCAGCTGCAGCGGCGACGAAAAGGGTGCAGCACAGCACAAAGCATTGCAGAAGACTCTGCAACAGACACAGCTCAAGGTCTTCGTGTTCCACTCGTTTTCCCTGGAGACGCAGTCCTAATCAAAAACCACACGAGGAAAAAGTGGGACGAGCCAAGATTCAATGGTCCTTTCATCGTAGAAGACTGCACTCCATCAGCAGTAAAATTGCAGGGCAGGAGAGCATGGATTTTTCTCAATGACATTAAGCCATACATCAGAGAAAACCCTCTAGCTGCACCCCACCGCGAAGAAACTACAGACAACGGGGAAGAACCACAGCACGTGCAGACAAGATCCATGACGAGGAAGAAGGACGCATGAGCAGCAAAACCAAGACATAAAGAACCCGTTCGCAAGTTGTGGCTTGAACTGGACAATTCCTCTGAAGCAAAAGGGGATAAGGACATAACGGACACTCTGTGCATCCTAGTTGCAGGGTGAAGAAGAAAATGTGTATCTAAACCACAACACGTTTGTTGATACAAACTTATAAATCAAATCACACTAAAGCGTTGTTGAGAAACAAGACTCTAATGGACTATGGATCAAAGACTTCCCCCTAAAGAGCTAAATCGTAGCATCCTGAACCAACAAGGATCAAGACGTCACTTTGCAGCATTTATGGTGTCACCCAGCAGAAATATCATAAGGGATGTGCTGTCCTATTTCCAGTTACTACTAGAGACATATCCATCACTTGTGGGGAGAGTCACCAGTGTCACAGACTTCATCCAAGATCATGCCAACAAGAAAGTAATCTGGCAACTGCTTACTGTCATCACGAAAGCCTTCATTGTGTTACCAGAATACAGTGATAAGGACACAAATGCTTCCACCGCAGGCAATTATAGATCAACTTGTCAATACACTCTTCTTTCACATCATAGAAGAGTGCCCAGCTATTGTCGGAAGAACACAGACACGCTAACGTTTATTAGAGATCCAGCAAACTCTGAACATTTGTGTCAATTGTGGACTAAACTAGACTACTTCATCGCAATCCACGCAGCAGGAAAGTGCAAGGACTGTACACATCAGGGTAAGGGCTTGTGATCCAGGACCCAGCAAAGCAGGACAAATGTCCCTGTCCCCCGAGGACAGCCTACTGGCACACAATGTCCTCTTTCGTCTAGTCACTGACTTTCCAGAAATGGTAGGGAGACCTATCGAGGTTGACGTCATCACCTTCAGCAGAGATCCAGCTAATGTTGCTCATATGGGAACGCTCCTCCATGGAATAATGCTGCAAGTGGAGCTACCCAACTTTCAGAGAGATTATAGGAGGAGATTTCAATGAAACTTTCCGCCGAGAGACAGATCGGAGAAACAGAGGAAAAATACTTTATCCTTTCCGCCGAGGGACAGATCGAGGGAGCAGAGACAAGAACTTCACCTTTTTATTATTTTTGATTTCGACAAATTGCCATTTTTCAATTTTTTCACATTGAACAGGTTCCAGCATGTCCTCAGGAGTGAAACAGATTCGGGGGGTGGACTGGGAACTCACCTACTTTGAATATGCAGAATGAATGTGACTCACCAAAGGTGTTAGTCTAATCTATTTTCCATAGTCTAGCAAGGGAACTGTATCCCATTTCCAGAGACAATCGTTGCCCACAAGAGGGGGGACATTTGCGAAGCACCAGACACTTTAAGATACAAACTGTTCGAGAAACAATAATGGAGTGAGTGAAAAGAATAAAACATTGACATTTTGCTATGATTGAAATGGGGGCCCAGCACAGTAACCTGGTCCTCCCACAAACAGAGGGCCGCCTCTGCTTCTCTGGAAGGAAATGTTGGCACTTTTCGTACCGCACTATTATGTGTATATGTATAGTGATTATCATTGTCTTTCTGTCATTAACAATCAGAACTGCATTCTTTATTGGTGCACAAGGGGTTCCAATCTCAGTGCACCCTCCAGATAATGTACACTTAGGTCCCACAAAAGCGCCTAGACTCTATATAGTTATTCCAGTCCCGAGAAAATCTGATGGTAAGGTAAATGAACTAAATTTGATACACACACACTTGAGTTAACAAATGAAGAGAAAATCTGGAGACAGGGTCAGCATGGAATGATGAAAACGTAGCACTGACCACCACAGGCACCCACACACTGGATGCACACAAACTAGGGCATGTGTCAATGACCACGGAACCTCAAGCGAAGGCAACAGAGAGCATGAGACTGCCTACTGGACAATCAGCCCCAGAAAACAATGAAAGAGACTGAAAGGCAGTGCTCCAGATAAGATTTTGAGGTGGGAGTATTTTACTCTCTATTTTTAAACTTTGAGAGGAAATGTGATTTTATGAGAGTAAAAATGACTTTTCTCCTTCGCAAGAGAGTAAAATGTATGCGACATCCAGCCGACGTGTGCAAAAACTGCATGGAAATCATTACTATGCGGCAGCTTTCTGCATTGTGACAAAATACACCTTTCATTATTTCTGGTCATTTAATCTCTCCTGTATATATTTAAATGTTGAAATCAGTAAAACCTAGCCACTTATATAGTAAAGCATACATGAATTAGTATTGTGTGTTTTGAGATTCGATAGCAGAATTGTCTTTTGATGTTTAATGAAAGTCCTCATTTCCTGGAGCTATTACTACCTAATGGTATGCCAATGTTATGATACAACAGTGCAGAGAGGCAAGGACTCCATGCTAAATTCTATATCTAATCTAGTGGTCAAATGGTTATTTATATAGCTCTTTTGGCAAAGCGCTGTGCATAGAACATATTTATCACAATTACCACCAAACCAAAGTCGGTACTCATTTATCGACCTCGAAAGGATGAAAGGCTGAGTTGGACTTGCCGGGATTTGAACCCACAACCCACCGATCACGCAGAGATTGCAGCAACGAGTGCTCAACCGGCTGAGCTATCTTATTGGCCAACATCCTTCACAGGTTGGTTAACTGAGTATCGATTGAGGTATTATGAAGCACTACATAAAGTTAAATATGTATCTGGATTATCACAGGGACAGGTTTTGCTGAGTTTCTATTTCAATTACCAATGTAACTTTCATTTGTTTGTTTTTGAACAGCGCTTGCAGTTTCTTGAGAGTCAGGTTTTGGATGTTTTATTTGTAGTCTTGAAGATTTGAGAGGCTAGAACACCTGTGATTGGTGTAATGACAATCACTCACCCTTGAGCAAAGACTCTGCTGCCACTGACCATTTATAACCAGGTTACTCACCGTAGTGACCACCTTACTCCTAGTCCATTGTCCCCTTTCCTCCATACTTATGGGACATCTCTCCGTCCTGTGGGACAGGACCGGAGCACTTTGTAAAAAGCATCCAAAAAAATGTTTTGCAAAAATGTGTCCTTCCTCTCTTTCTGTGCGGGGCCCGGCACGTGGCCGTAACCCTGCCCACCTTGGCTCAGCCCCAAGCATCGCCCATCAGTCCTTTTCTATCGCCAGGTCAGAGACCTATTAGCAATAACAGAGGAACGTTATTAGAGGGGACGGCGGGCAGGCGTATGGAGGAAAGGGGACTATGGACTAGGAGTAAGGTGGTCACTACGGCGAGTAACCTGGTTATACTCCTACGTCCCGTCCCCTTTCCTCCATACTTATGGGAGATTCCAAAGCACTCCTAACTGGAACTACGGGTGGATGGAAATACTCCTCATTGAAAAAGGTTCTTCAGCACAGCCTGACCAAACTGAGCATCAGCTCTCGAGCTCATGTCAAGACAATAATGCTTACAAAAAGCGGATGGGGAGGCCCAAGTAGATGCCCTATCGATGGACTCCCAGGGGACATACTTCTGAAAAGCAACCGCAGCTGCCTTGCCCCGCACCAGGTGAGCATGAATACCCTTAGGAGGTTTCTGCCCTTGGACGGTGAAAGACTCCGTAATGCAGGCGGTGATCCACTGAGAAATAGTCGCCTTAGACGCCTGCTTACCCTGAGGGTTACCGAAAGTCACAAAAAGTTGAGAAGAACTCCTAAACTCAGAAGTCCTATCAAGGTAGAACTTAAGGGCCCTTCTGACATCAAGACAGTGCAGAACACTTTCTGCCTCTGAGGTAGGGTTCGGAAAAAAGACTGACAGGGAGATCGACTGATTCAGATGGAATTCAGTTACCACCTTTGGTAGAAAGGCAGGGTTTGTCCGTAGGTCCACCTTGTCCTTGTGAGAGACCAAGAAGGGATGCTCCACTGACAAGACCTGGAGCTCACTCGCCCGCCTTGCTGAGGTAACGGTGACCAGAAAAGACACTTTCCATGATAGGTACTTGAGGTCCACCGTGGCCATGGGTTCAAAAGGCTTATGGCACAGCGCCGTCAGGACTACATTTAGGTCCTACGGCGGGTGCAGACTACGAACTGGAGGGTAGAGGCGTGTCAAGCCTGCAAAATGCCTCTTGACGACCGAGTTACTCAGAGAGTAGGAACATTGGTCTGTAGAAAGATAAGCAGAGACTGCTGAAAGGTAAGTTCTGTAGGACAGAACGTGAACACCCGACTCTGCTAGGGAGGACACAAAGGACAGCACAGTGTCAATCGTAGCCACCCTTGGATCCAACTGCTTTCCCAAACACCAATGACAGAACCTGAGCCATTTACTCCTGTATTGGGATCTGGTCGAGGGTTTCCTGGCTGCCTGGATAATACGCATGTTATCCGTAGACAAGTTAAGATGCTCTAAAGACCTGAACTCAGGCACCATGCTGCCAAGCTGAGCGATTGTGGGGAGGGGTGCCATATCTGCTGTTCCCCCTGATGAAGAAGATCGGGGGTCACTGGTAACCTGATCGGCGGATACACCGACAGGTCTTGAAGTTCTGAGAACCAAAACCTGGCCGGCCACCAGGGGGCTATGAGTAGGAGGGAGCAGTTCACTGAGTTCTTCAGCTTGCAAATTGGTCGTTGAACTAGAGGCAGAGGCGGGAAGGCGAAAGCTCTCATGTTGTGCCATGGGATCTCGAGAGCGTCCCCCAGAGAGGAGGGAGGCTCCCAGCCCCCCTCAGAGGGCATACTGAGGAAGCTTCTTGTTTACCGCCGTAGCGAAGAGGTCCACCTCCGTTGTGCCCCAACGCAAGAAAATCCATGAGAGGACCTCCGCCTTCAACTCCCACTCGTAGCTGACCACTGTCCGCACGCTGAGGGCATCCGCTATGACATTCAGCTGGCCCGGGATGTGCACTGCAAGCAGCCAGACACCATGAAGCACAGCCCACTCCCAAATCTGGATGGAGAGGTCCACGAGGGGGGGAGACTTCATTCCCCCTTGCTTGTTGATGTAATACATTGACACCACATTGTCTGTGCATATGCAGACCACCTTGTTGGCAATGACCGGTCTGAACGCCCTGAGCGCTAGAAGGATCGCCAGTAGCTCCAAATGATTTATGTGCAGGAGCTTGTCCTGAGGCGACCAGAGGTCCGAGACTTGTAGAAGATCGAACGTCGCGCCCCACCCCAGGAGGGAGGAGTCCGTTGTGATCGTCGCCATAGGAACTGGGTCCTGAAACCCCGCACCCACCGACAGGTTGCTGAGAGATGACCACCAATCCAGGTCCACTCTCATGGAATCCGGAAATATTATCAGCTTGGAATCCGGGTCCACAGCCTTACGCCAGGAACTCTGAAGAGCCATCTGGGTCTGTCTCAACTTGAGACGAGCAAGAGGAAGAGCCACCACACATGAAGCCATGAGGCCCAGAAGCCTCTGGAACCACCAGGCCGACATGCTCTCCAACTGCGCAAACATCTGACACGTGGCTAACAGATCCGCCATTCTGTCCCCGGTCAGGTACACTCTGCAGTCGATCGTGTTCCAGCAAAAACCCAGGAAAATCAGATCCTGCGAGACCGTCATGGAAGATTTCCGCCAGTTCACCGACAGCACAAGATGGAACAGGAGCTGAAGGAGAGACTGGAGATTGCCCGCTGCTGCCAGCGGACAAGGGCTGCGTAAGAGCCAGTCGTCGAAATATGAATACACATGAATACCCTGGAGACGAAGATGGGCCGCAATCACCGACATGATCTTTGTGAAGACATGCGGCGCCGAGCTGAGGCCAAAAGGAAGCACTCGAAACTGGAAGTGCTCCTCTCCCAAGGAGAAGCGGAGATATCTCCTGTGTGGGTTCCAAATCAGGATATACATGTACGCATCCTGAAGATCCACCACACTGAGCCAATCGCCCATCTGCAAGGAGGAGTGTATCTGGCTGGGCGTAATCATCTTGAATTTCTCTTGGGGTAAGAAAAGATTGAACTGGGAAAGGTCTAGGATGGTGCGCAGGCCAGCCGGGCTGGGTTTGGGCATGGTAAACAGCCGGGTGTAGAAGCCCTCCCCTCGCTCCCCAAAAGGAACAGGTTCCACAGCTCTGAGGTCCAGAAGTTTCTGAACCTCGGCTTTGAGGGAGGGCGAGCCCAACAGCTGAAAAGGAGGGCTGAGGAGTGGGGTAGGGGGTAGATGTAAGCGGAAGCCCGCCCGAGCGACTGACGAGACCCATCTGTCTTCTGTGATGGTCTGCCACGCCTCCCAATGAGACGCAATGCGTCCTCCCACCGGGGTCTCCTGCAAGCGTGGAAAACCCTCATTTAGTAGGTTTATCGGAGGCGGTGCCACCTGAACCTGAGGAGGAGGCTGAGGAGCGGGAGAAAAACCGCGACTGTTGTTGCCTACGGTGGTTGTTCCCCGCAGGGGTATCCACTCTGGGAGATTTTTGGTCAAGGAAGCCCCTAAAGCCAGAGGAAGGTCGACTTTGCGACAACGGTCTCTGGGTTTTGAAAGGAGTCTTAACCAGGACAGACAAGGACTTAGCTGTCTGAGTGCTATCCTTCGTCTTGGTAAGCTCTACATCTGTTGTAGAATAAAAAAGCTCCTTCCCATTGAACCGAAGGTCCAACACCTTGATCTGCACTTCTTTTGAGAATTTAGTTGCATGCAACCACGCCTGCCGTGAGGTATCAACCCCCAGCATAAGGCCCCGAGCCGAGGTGTCTACATGATGAGCCGCAGCCTCCAGGAGATAGATCCTGGGCCAAGACCATGGCGTCGGATAGGCCTCCTTCAAAGTCTTCCAGCTTCTCGACCAGGATAAACTCCTCAAAGTCTGACAGACCTTTCCACATCCGCATATCAGCTCCCGCTAATACCATTCGGCGTTGGCCTGCCTGAGCTGCAAGGCCGAGTTGGCGAAGATTTTCCTCCTGAGGGAGTCGAGGAGCTTGTCATCTTTTCCCAGAACCTGAGCAGCTGTCATGGAAGAGGATGCTGCAGGCCTGGACTGCAAAGTGGCTGCAGCCACTACTGTGGAGGAAGGGGGCGGACAAGACCACAGGGCCACCTCTTCCGAAGAATGCAGCCTGTATTTTGCGTCAATTTTCTTATTGACAAAAAGTCCAGAGTGAGGCTTTTCCCAGACTCTACAGACCTCAGCCAGAACGTCCTTCTGCCAGAACAGGTCGGTACGCTCCAAGGGAGACAGGGTGAACGCCCCAGAAAGCACGCCCTCCTGCGGAGCGGGTGCCTCAGGCACTGGAACATCTAAGAAGCTCATCATGTCCAGTACACGGTCATGAAAAGCTCTGACAGAGCGGGGAAGGTCCTCGTTGTCCTGATCGCCTTGCGCGTCATTCGACAGGTCAGGATCCTGCTGAGCCGTGTCAGGTGCTGCCTTGTCCACAGGGGACAATGGAGGCAAAGGCGGAAGAGTCGGGGAAGGCACCGTAGGCAAGGGAGGCGCCGGCGGAACCACCTGAGGAACGGGTGGAGTCGGAGGGCGGGCGGACATATCTCCCTAAAAAGCCCTTTGAAATACTCCCTCATGGGGTCGGTACGCATAAGCGTTTGAAATTTACCGAAAAAGGCGTCCTCCGGAGACTGTTTCGGAACCTGAGGAGGGCTCTCATGAGGTGGACTAATCCAGCGACATAATGGGGATGGGTGCCACACTGGCCCCTCCACCGACGTATCCACATAAATCAACGGTGCCGACCCTGCAGGCAATGAAACATTGTGCGGTAGGGGCATCCAAGCGATCCAATCGTAAACTGGCCGATAAGGATGCGCACAAGGGACTCTATGTTCACCCAAGGAACCAAGCCCTACACCTGAGGCCGATGGCGTAGTTGTAGGGGTAGCACTCAAAATGGCCACCGCGGTCGTGGCAGGAACGGCGCCATTTTGTCATCATCTGAGGGGAACTGCGGCACGTGAGGAAGTGAGGCAGGGGTCCCCGTCGATGGATCAGGGGTCTTAGCTTTAGCCTTAATATAGGAACCTCGGCAGAGCCGGTACTGTGAGGCCTGGAATGTTTCGGAGACATTCCAATCGCCAAATTAGTCTTGCAATGAAGGACCTCAGTCTTGCCGGTAAAAGAAGAGCTTTCCTTCTTTGCCCCCTCAACAGATCTGGTGTCACCGCAAGAGCTGGAACGGTGAGAAACAGCCTTCACTGGCAAGGCCTTGCCAGGCCTCTCAGAAATGTTGGTAACTTTAGCCTCTGAAAGAGGGACCTCAGACCCACGTCCGGTGACAGCCTTATCCGCGCAGGCCTCAAACATACATTTGGTAACAGAAAGCCCCACCAAGGCCTGGGGGCGCACCCCTGTCTTATTTTTGAGGGAAGCCGAAAGAGGCCTCAGAGCGAGCTCCGGTATCCCACGATTCAGTAGAACTGGGTCTACAAACAGCCCCCACAGGAGGGGCCTCGGAGCGTGCTCCGGTATCCACAGGCTCCTTACGGAGACCCTCTGAGAAAACTCCGGTACATTTATTAGGCCAAACTGGCACCTCAGGGCGAACCGCGGTGACAGAGCGGACAACGCCCCTCCCGGCCCGAGAGGAACCTGGAAAGGTATCCCCTGGCCGGGGTGCTCTGAAAAGTAAAGAACTTACCGGGCGTTTTTTCTTCTCGTCGATGAACGCCTGAAAATGTGAAGGAGGAGTTTGTCGGAACACCTCCTCCCACCACTCCAACTGACGTTGAAGTGCCCGGACCAAAAGGGAGTCCCAACGGTGATCCGGACCCAAACACTCTAAGCAAAGAGGATGGGGATCCGCCCTCAGGAAACGACGGTGACACGATGAACAGTCTGGAAAGTCTAGTTTGAGCGACATAGACAGACTAGTACACAATCGCTAGCGAGAGCCAGAGAGGAAAAAGGGAAGAAGATCTTCTGAGGATGCAAGTGTGTCCAGTCCCGAACGAGCGGAGAAAAGGATTGATGGGCGATGCGCGGGGCTGAGCCAAGGTGGGCGGGGTTACGGCCGCGTGCCAGGCCCCGCACAGAAAGAGAGGAAGGACACATTTTTGAAAACATTTTTTTTAATGCTTTTACAAAGTGCTCCGGTCCCATCCCACAGGACGGAGAGATGTCCCATAAGTATGGAGGAAAGGGGACGGGATGTAGGAGTATAGTAATGTACCCCATCGACCGCAAGGTTGAATGGATGTAAACTAGAACGTGCATAGTCCTCATTTTACACACTGTTTTTATAATTAGACTGTAAATTAAATTAGAATCTGCCTCTGCATGATTATGCACACAGCACCGGAACTCTGAAAAATACAATTGTGCAATAGTGGTTTGCTTTCACTGGAAAAAAAGCATAACTTGTTAAAAAAAAAAAGAAATCTCAATTGCAACTTAGTTTTCCATTTTATTAATTATACAATCCTAAAATTCTTCTGAAGCTGAATGGAAGGAAACCATTGCTTTTATCACAGTGTGCAGTTAAAAGGCTTCAGAGAAATACATTCTGTTTCAGAGGTGGCTTGCAAGTACATCCATGTAGATAACAATCAAAAGAAGCCTTCTGGTTTCGGTCAAGTAACCCAAACTTTGCTCTGACCTATGCTCTAAACCTGTGTGTAAATGTACACAGGAAAATAATAAAGCTGTCGTATTTACAAGATTTTATGCGTAAAAAGGCCTGGTACTCGCCTTATCTGGAGCACTGTCGAAGGGAATCAAGTTAAAGGCCAACTAAAGCCGACATAGCAAAAGTCCTTGATAAGACAGAAGTGGCTATGAGAGAATTCACTGCAAGGACACAAATGTTGATAGATCATTTATTTCCGTTCATAGCTAGAGCGAAGAAACTATGTGAGGAACTGAAAAACAAACCTGCAAAGACAATACTGACAAGCACACCAGTTCCAACACAGGGAATGAGTACCAAGCCCACGATGCAGCCTTACGATGGGCTGATGACAAACAGATGGTGGTTAAAGGCACTTATAGAAGGCAGGAAAAGAATGTATGAGGAGAAGAAGAGATTTGCAAAACCTCCACCTGTCAAGTTGATGCAGATAAAGAAACAAGCACCACCGAGCAGCATGCCCGAGAGTCCTCCAGCAAGAAAGAGTTACGCAGACGCATTTAGAGATGTAGTTATTGTTATGTTACACACTTCAGACTGCTCAGGGTTCAGAACGGTGGATTTATTAAGTTTAACAGCACAAGCAAAGACCTCTAGCTGAGAGGCTGTTTCCGTATGAATCCCCTTTCACCAACGAGCAAACATAACAAGTACATCACAATCTCTCAGAACGTTGTTTCCTCAGGCAGCATGTATAACTTCCCCACCTACTAAGCTACTGTGCACTACATCTATGACACACCTACATGAATACAATAAAATATAATTCCTATGTATACAATCTTAAAGAATACAACTATATAACACATCTCCCACCTTTCTGTTCATTTACTGTTCAAACTTTTACCATAGCCACCCAGTTCAAATTCCATACTTGGCCTCCAGTCACCCGAATCGCACCCGGAAGCACAGCCACCACTTTCACAGGATCGGAATAGAGAGGTTCTCCTTTTTTTTTAAAAAAACACCTTTCTTTATTCTGACTAGATCCCCACACTCAAAGGTTTTTTTCCACTCTTCGCATTCACTCTTTCCACCCATCTCTCCTTCTTTTCTTTCATTACTTTCCTCACACCATTTGTAACATACTCACACTCTCTACTTCTACCCAGCCATGGTGGACTAACCACCGTATTGGGTTTCTCATTAGTTCGAAAAGTGATATGCCTGTTACAGAATGAGGTGCCATGCAAAGACCGAATATCCTGTCCTGAATGGCCACCTTCTTATCACAACCCGTCTCATTCTCCATTCTGATGCTTTCCGTAATACACCTATTCATTCTCTCTACACAACAATTCATCTGTGGATGATAAAGAGATGTCTTCTTGTGATTGATTACACACTCTCTCAAATATCTCTTGAAGCATCCACCAGTAAATTGCAGTCCATTATCCGTCAACATACTTTCTGGAATACCGACCCTCGCGAATATTTTTTGCAAGATTTTCACCATAGCTTCCCCCGATGTGTCTCTAACCACATCAAATTCACACCAACGTGAAAATAGGTCTACAATTACTACAACAAATTGTCCACGTCCATATCCCAATTCCACCGGACCCAGGATATCCATGGCAATATCCTTCCATACTCCATTAGGCATTTTACTTCCACCATTGGCTGTTGTTTGGCAACCTCTCATTTTCCAGCTTTCTTACACACAACACAATCCAATAATCTCCTCTCAATGTCCTTATCAAAGGCTGGCCACCAGTAATCATTTCTTAAGACCCCCTTCGTTTTAGTAATGCCTATGTGTCCCATGTGTGCCAAATCAACAACTCTGCTTCGTAAAGACTTTGGTACCACAGCCCGTTCCCACCTGTATACAATGTTCTCCACCACACTTAGTTCATTTCTAACTTCCCAAAATGGTTCCAAACCATTCTCCAATTCTGCTTTTCTGGGCCATACACCTGACTGTACATAAGCTTTTCCCAATGTTAATTTCTCATCCTTGCACAACTCATCTAGCCATTCCTCCTTCGAAATTATGCCATCCGTCTTGACAAATACCATTTGCATTTCACCACTCTCACAACTCGCTTCAACTTCTTCCTCAATCTAGATAAGCAATCTGCCAACACGTTTTCTTTTCCAGGAATCACCTTGACTGTAAATTCGTGCCCTTGCATTCAAGTAATCCAACCCGCAACTCTTCTGGAGACTTTGTCCAAACCTTTATTTTCAAGAATTTCTTTTAAGGGTTTATGATCCGTACACAACACAAAATGTGTGCCCCAAACTATGGCCCAATGGCAGGCCAACGCCTCCTTCTCTAGTACAGAATAACAATACTCTGCCTCTCTCAAACCTCGTGATGCGTGAGCTATGATGTGCTCCTTCCCACCATCATCCACTTGGGATAATACTGCTCCAATCCCCATCTCAGACGCATCCACAGTAAGTCTACTCTGGTGACATGTATTAAAGTGGCCTAATAGTTGGGCTAAGTTTATTTCCTTCTTCAAATTCTTAAATTCTCTCTCACATCCAGAATTCCAAACAAAATCACAACCCTTCTTCAACAATTTTCTTAACTCAATCACCTTGTCAGAATAGTGTTGTACAAACATTTTGATAGAATTCGGTCATTCCCAAAAATTACCTTAGTTGGGCTTTATTTTCTGGACTCTTAATTTTCTTTATAGCATCCCTTTCCTTTGGTCTTACCCCTTTTGCCGTTATCTCATGTCCCAAATATTCCACTTTCTCAACACCAAACTTACATTTCTCTTCTCTAAGTACAATTCCATTCTTTTCAAACGTTTTAAGAACTCTATCCAATATGCAGTCATGCTCCTCGACACTCTTTGCACATACTAACACATCATCCTGGAAACAATACACACTGTTAATCTGACCTAACAACCTATCCATGATCTTTTGAAAAACGGCTGATGCCGATACCAAACCAAACGACATGCGCCTGAATTGGAAAACACCTTCATGTGATACAAAAGCTGTTAGTTTGTGACATCGTTCCTCCAGTTCCACCTGGTAGTAGGCAGAAGCCATATCCAACTTAGAAAAAAACCTACCCTGACTAATTCTCGACAGCATGTCCGCCATGTTGGGTAACGGATGACGATCCACCATCACATATTTATTTATTTAGCTGTCTTATATCCAACCGTAGATCCCCAGAACTCTTTTTCACCACCACTAAGGGTGATACCCAATCTACACCCCCTGCCTTTTCAATCACCCCATCAGACAATAATATGGACAGCTCCTCCTTAACCTTATCTCTTACAGCAAGGGGTACAGGCCTCAGCTTTGCCGCTGAAGGTATGCTTCCTTTTCTCAATACAATTTGATGCTGGATGCCTCTAATCTTTCCTATGCCTTTCTTGAAAACGTTGGGGTATTTGCTTACAATGGAATCAACAACTTGTAGGACTTGCTCCGTCGCACTTGGGTCAAGTTTGATTTTAAGTTTCTTCTGTTCCCTCCACCCCAACAAAGTAAGACCTTTCTTAGCCACATACATTTTCCCTTCACACATGTGATTTTTAAATTCAAACTTATTCATGCTATAACCTAACAACTCAATAGGTTCTTGGTTGTACCCCCCTGGTTTGATGTCAGGTTTGCTGTGATTCCGCACATTACCCTTCACATCTTTTTCGTATACATCCTTCGACATCAAGGTAATTTTTGACCCCGAATCAGCCATCATGCGCACTTGCTTCCCATTCACTCTAACATCAGCATACGGACGTTCACACTCGTCATCAACATTACTTCCATCGCCCACAACATTTGTTAGTGTTCACAATGACATTTTCTAACGGAAATTCATTTTCATCATCCAATGATGATCTTGTTTCCTCTTCGTTCACATACAGGACTTTCTTTTGGCTACTCTGATAGTTTTTACAGCAGTTTGCAAATTGACCGCGTCTTTTGCATTTGTTACAAGTCGCTCTCCTCCCAGGGCAAACCATTGATGCAGCAAAATGAGAGTTGCTGGCACATCGGTAGCATAGACGTTCCTCCCTCTCTCCTCTCTCTCCTTTTTCTTCACTCTTCTGTTTCCATTATTTATTATCACTGCCATAACCGCAACCCATCTTCTCTTTCTCTTTTTTTTTGTAACGCATTTTATTGACATTTCTTAGATTACAATCCAATCTTATTTAAACATGGGTGATGTATCTGCTCTGGTAATGTCATTTTCTTCCATATAACAGATAACAACAAACAAAAAGAAAATAAACAAGAGTAACATAATAAACAATTAACAAAAACAGTCTTCTACTTGTGTTATGTTGACCTCACAAGAGTTCAGTGTGGGTTGATTGTGTATAGGTTTGGCAGGGCAAGGAGTATTAGGGATCTGCCTCAGAAGTCCCGGTTGTGCAGGTGAGTTAGTCCCTTCTTGGGTCACATCATTATGAGCAATGAGTTCATGGTGGCTTGTGGTCAGCGGTGAAGCGGATGTCCCTCAGCAGGGCCTTCCATGATTCGAAAGTGTCGTTCATGTTTTCATCTCCTGTATTGATCCCTTCTTGCCAGGCCTTGGTCTCAGCTTCTGTCCATCTTTCCAGCTCTTTGATCCATCGCTCATATCCTGTGCCCCTCAGGGATTTCCATGCCATTGCTATATTTCTTTTTGCCAGAATACAGGATATGTCCATCAGCTTAATTATTTGTTTATACTTGGCCACTCTAGGGTAGGCACCTAACAAGCATTCTTTGGGGGCCCATGTGTATCTGGCTATCCCCGCAGGTCTGTTTAACCTTAGACCAAAATGTCATGGTTTTGGTGCAGGTCCAGAACACGTGGATCATATCCGCTGCGTCATTGCCACACCAGGGACATGATGATGATGCTTGTTTGTTAAAGCTGGCCACTCTCTGGGGGGTCATGTAATTCCTGTATAGAACATTCAGTTGTATTTGCCTGAATCTAGCATTCCTGGATACCTCTTTGGGGTGGAGTAGTACTCTTTCCCATTCTTCTTCAGAGAATGTGATCTCGAGGTCTGTCTCCCATTTTGCCTGCAATGTCGCACTTATGGGGTTGGGTTTATCCGTCAGTCTACTGTAGAGCCTGGTTATTGGTTTCCAGCCGTCAGTTAGGTCATACATCTCTTGTAGGAGAGGGTCTGGGGTAGGCTCCTCTGGCCAGTCGGTCCATTTCTTCTTGGCTATCTGTTTGAGTTTAAGGTACCACAAGAACTGGCTGCTCGGAAGTCCTTCAGTCGTTTGTAGTGATTCGAACTCCTTGAATCTGCCATCTTCAAACAGATCCCCCCACGTGTAGATCCCAGCATTTTCTCATCTTCTTGCCACTGTGAGGTCCGCTCGGGTTTTGCATGTGACCACCAGTATCGGGGTATTGGGGGAGTAAGGATGTGCGATGCGCCTCTCCGAGCAGGCTTTGGACCATATCTGCCTGCCTATTTTTACAACCATGGGGACGTTTTGCCTCTGATTCAGTGGGTTCCACATTGTCTCCTTAGGGAATAACGAGGAGGGCGTTTGACTCCGTAGTCTTGTTTCAGGTGTAGTGTCGTCTTGGAGCCACTTAGTTGTATGGGTAAGTTGTGCTGCCAGGTAGTACATGTGAAAGTCGGGTAGTTGTATCCCACCTGCTTTGTGAGGTAGTGTGAGAGTTGATAACGAGAGCTTGTGCCTGGTTGGTCCCCAGAGAAATTCCTTGAGTAATGCCTCTAGTTTCTTAAAGAAGGGCAGTTTGATGTAATAGCAGATGTTTACAAAGTAATATAAAAACTGTGGTAGTACGATCATCTTGATAATAGCCGCTCTGCCCATCATTGACAGTGGTAGTTTTGACCAAAAGTTCATGGATTTACGCAGCCCTTTCATTACAGTTTCCGTGTTGTGCTCGTGTGTGAGCTCCGGGGTGTGTTTTATGTTAACACCCAGGTAGCGGAACATGTCCGGTTGCCATTTTATCGCTACTTCAGGCAAATCTTCTTCATCTAGATCTCGGAGTTGAGCCAGCGGAAAAGCACAAGACTTCAGTCTGCTGAACCTAATCCCCGAGTAGGCTGCATAATTATCAAGGATGTCCAGGACCACCTGTGCATTTAGTTGCGGATCTCTTATGTATATAAGCACATCGTCTGCATGTAAAGATATTATGGAGTTTTCATTTCCCAGTTTTATGCCCGCATCGAAGTATTGTCTCCTAAGGTAGATAGCGATCGGTTCCAAGCCCAAGATGTACAGCATCGGTGATAGTGGGCATCCCTGCCTAGTGCCCCTTTGTATCATCCATGATCTTGACATTGTTCCGCCCGTTTTCACTCTAGCCACAGACGAGTTGTAAATCACCTGAACCCATCTCACAAAGCTCTCTCCGAATCCGAGTTTTCTCAGTACCTCTATCAGCCATTCCTAGAATATGGAATCGAAGGCCTTGATGGCATCAAGTGATAGCACCGCCAGGTCTTCGTCTCTGGTGTATGTTTCTGCCATGGTGTGTTGAAGCCTTCTAAGATTGGACGTGGTATTGAGTCCTGGGACAAAGCCATTTTGGTCCTCATGGATTAGGGTTCCCACCACATTTGCGAGTCTTTTGGCTAGGATAAGTGGTAAGGATTTTGCTGTCGTAGTTCAGCATCGCTAGTGGGCGATAGGAATCACAATCGTTGGGTGGTTTATTCGGTTTGAGCATGGGGATGATGATCGTTTCTTTCATGGTGTTGGGCAGGATCCCATTCTCATATGCTTCAAGATACACTTCATGTAGAATCGGGGTGAGGATTGCTTCATAAGCTTTATAGAACTCCGGTGGTAAGCCATCGCTGCCAGGGGCTTTGCATGTGGACAACGATCTGATCGCATTTGATATGTCCTCTGGGGTTATCTCTAGGTCTAGTGCTTCCCTTTGGTCAGTAGTCAGCTTGTGGAGTTCTATCTCTTCCAGAGTGTCTGTGATTTCCTCCCTGGGTATTTGTTTCTCATGGGAGTACAATTTGGAGTAGAATTCAGCAAACGCATTGTTGATATCCTGTTGCGTCTTGTGCGCTCTCCCTTCTTCGTCTATGATCGCGGTTGGAAGGTGTCTTGGGTGTTCGCGCCTGCTCAGCCATGCCAGCAGTCTGCCAGGCTTATCTTCCTCTTTATGTGATCTGGCGGTGTAGGTTGCGAAAACAAACTTGGATAGCCCATCCCAAGCCGCTTGGCAGCCCTCACGTATTTCCTTCAATTGTGCCTCCGTCTCGGGTGTGGCATTGGTGCGGGTCTCCAGGTGCGTGATTTCCTCCTCTTGTGTCTCCAGTTCTCTCATCAGTCGTTTCCGGATGCCCCCTGCTCCCGATATCACCTCGCCTCAAGTCACCACCTTCATTGCTTCCCATAGCGTGCTCCAGCTTGCGACCGAGCCCTTGTTGTTGGTTACATAGTCCACTAGACTGGTTCCAAGGGTTTCTCTGAACTCCTGGTCGGTGAGGGTTGCGGTGGGCATTCTCCATGTCGGAATTGGTGGTCTAGGCCATCTGAGTTTCCACTGCATGATCAGGGTTGAGTGGTCTGAGATTGACCTACCGAGGTAAAATGAGGTCTCAGCCATCGGTATTTGTTCCCTGTCGATGAATAGATAATCTATTCTCGTATGGACCTTGTGCGGGGACGAATAGTAGGAGTAGTTCCTCTGTGCTGGATGGTGTTCTCTCCATATGTCCACCAGGTTGAGGTGGTCAAATGTGTCATTCAGTGCCTGGGTGACGGCAGTGTTTGGGTTTAGCGGTGGTTTGGATCTGTCAATGGATCCATTGATGACACAGTTAAAATCGCCTGCCCATATGAAGGTTCTCGCTCTGTGGTGCGTTATCCTGCCACACAGTGTTTTAAGATGAGAGGGGATCCCGTGAGTGGGGAAGTAGGAGTTCACAAGGCACACCTCCATATGTTCGATGGTGCCCCACATTATAAGGTATCTGCCTTCCCTATCCGCTTCCAGGCCCAGTAGCTGGAATGGTACGTTTGGGTGCACCCAGGTGAAAACGCCCAGTGCGTATTTGGAGTAGGGTGCCCCTCTTCCTGTCCCACCCCATCTTTCAGACAGTTTGGACGAGGCCTCTTCCGTTAGATGGGTTTCCTGGAGCATTGCAATTGAAATCTTCTTCCTGCGGAGGTAGGATTGGATCCTGTTTCTCCTAAGGTAAAAGCCCATTCCTTTCACATTCCATGTCATGACCTTGAGTTGTGTAGCCATTTAGATGGTATAGTGGGTTTGCCTCCTTGGTCTCTTTTCGCGTTCTGAGGTGATCCCCGATGCTAGTGGGTCAATTTCTTATTTGTGTCCCTGGGTCCGCCAAGCCTTAATTCTTGAGGTTGTCTCGCTCAATGTCTCATTAGATCTAGTGATTCGAAGACTGTGTAACTAATAAAACTATTAACATAAGTGTAACTGGTACACCCAGCAACTGCAGTGTCTATGCGGTGCTCGGGCGCTCTCGCGCCGTCTGTGCCCATCCGGGTATCAGGCGCGAGCGGAGTCGCACAGGCAACTGGCCTGTCCTAGTCTGTCCGTGGGGTGTAGCGCCCTGTGTCCGGGGGGAGGCCAAGCGAGGGCCGCAACCAGTTGGCATGCTGGTGTGTAAATTACCTTCTTAGATTTTTGTCGTGGATTTGTTTGCTCCGAGGGTGCAGGTTAAGGGGTGTTCTTTTATTTACTGTGCTGGTTTGTGTTCTGCTTCAGTCTTCCCCGGGGTGAGCATCTGTGCCTTCTGCCAGGTTATTATGTTCCATCCACATATTGGCGGCTGCTGGAGTCTCCAGAAATATCGCACAGCCTTTATAGATGACCTTTAATCTGGAAGGGTAGAGCAACATATATTTCAAGTTCAATTGTCGGAGCCACGCTTTAATCGGTACAAAGGAGTTCCGCTCCCTCTCGACTTTCGGGGTGTAGTCGGGGTAGATAGTTATTTTAGAGTTGCCGCGTTCTATGGTTCCCCCCTCTCTGGAATATTCCCTCTCTGGAATATTTTAGTATAATTTCCCTGTCTTGGAAATTAAGTATTTTAGCGATTATAGGGCGAGGGTGGGATCCAGGTGGGGGCTTCTTTTGGACGGACCTGTGTGCCCTTTCTACTGCGAATCCTTGCGACAGCTAGCCTGCACCTATCTCCTGTTGTAGGACAGTCTCTTTGTAGATCGTTGGGTTGGAGCCCTCGGATCCCTCCGGCACTCCTAGTATCCTGACATTGCCCCGTCTAGCCCTTCCTTTGGCATCCTCAGATCTTGCTTCGAGCATGGCCACTTTTTTCTCCAGGTCCACCATCCTGGCCTTCAGATCTGTTGTATCTTCTGACGTCTCTCTTATAGTTGCCTCAGCATTTGATACTCTCTCCATTAAGTTCCGGGCATCCTGGCGCATAAGTTGCATATCAGATTTAAATTTGTCTATCTTGGAGTCTATAAATGTACGCAACGAAGCTATGGCCTCAAGCACTTGGGCGTTGGGCTCCACCTGCACAGCATCAGGGGAGGGGGGTTGGGGTTGTGGTGGAGCATTGGTCTTGGCATTTATGAACGTGTCCATGGTGCCTGGTTTCCCTTTATTTCTGGATCCCATGGTGTAATTTAGGTGGCGTGGCTCCCAGCTGTGGCTCAAAGGCGGTGTGTCGCGACACGGGGTGCTATCCAGGGAATGGTGCGGTACCAGGCGTATTCAGGGTCAGTCTAACGGCTTGTTAGCCCGTGATCTGTCTTCTTTTTTTTTTTTACTTGATTGGTCTCCCAGCCTGAGGCACCGGGTATATTTCTTCGGTGCACTGTACAGTAATAGTTTTTGGTGGTGCACTTATATTCTCTTATGTGCCATTCAGTAGGTGCTGGGTAAAGGCTTCAGCAGCTCTTCCAGTTTAGGTTGGTGCTGTGCCTGGCGATATGGATGTAGTGTCCCCAGTAATGATTGTTCAGCACCGCCGCCCTTCTCACCTTGGATTACAGGGGGTGACATATCTCTCTCTCTCTTCCTTCTGGATTGCTTGGGCGTTCGTTTGCGCCTTTATCAGTACGCCGGTCCCCGGTTTCGCAGGCAGGGCTCGCGGCTGCTTCAATGCGGGAGATCCTGACTGCTTCGTTCTTCTTCGGCAGCAGATCTATGGGTATGGTTGCTCTCCCTCCGCGCAGCGCGACTCCTCCGGCAGTGTCTCGTCCGATGCGCCCCAGCGCAGTTCAGTGCGTCGGTTGTGTCCGCTCCAGTAGGGGAGACCCAGCAGCCCCACCGTTGGCTGTATTTGCCAGCTGCAGTGGTTGGCCTCATAGCCGGACCGGACGCTGATCGTACGCTGCGGCAGCCATCTTGGGCGAACTCCGTGGCGGGGGGAGGGAGCAGGATCGGGAGGGATTCATTCCACTCCAAGCATCCGTTTCAGCTGCAGAGTAGATGTGTTGCGAAGCTATTTTGTTCGTGAAAAGGTCATTTTAGAGGCTACGGAGAGGATCAGGATGCGGCGCCTCGGCTGGAACTCGGCAGTTCAGCCTCCTCTCTCCATGAGCTCCAGGCCACGCCCCTCTTCTCTTTCTCTTTACTCTTCTTCTTTTTCTTTTGCTCCTTGACATTCACTATATCTGACTTGGACTCGGAACTCTCTTTTTTAGCCAATTTGGCAATACATGCCAAGGAATGTTCCACCCTACGAGCGATGGCCAACACCTTATCCAAGCTAGGATCGTCCTTTAACTAGAGTTTCTCACGTATGCGATCAGCAATACAGTGAGTCATAAACTGATCACGCAAATGTTCATCATGTGAGCCTTGAAATTAGCATGTAGCTGCCAATTGTCGGAGAGTTGTGATATATTCTTTCACCGATTCACCTTGTTCCTGAATTCTCATATGGAAATTATATCTCTCAAGCACAGTACTGATTTTTGGATTAAAATGCAAGTCCAATTTGGCCAAAGCAGTCTCCAATTCGGACATCTCATCCCCTTCACCCACATTCGGCAATTGGGGAAGGGTTTCAAAAATCCTCTGTCCCTCATAGCCCAAATGATGCATCAGTACAGCAAGTTTCCTGTCAGCGAAAATGAGTTTCTCCCAACCGCTTTCAAATAGTGTAAGAAACCTTTTTTCCACTGTGCCCACTCAATTTTAGCCGGACCTGGAACCGCCATAAACATGGGAGGGCCACTGAGGTTTGACATAGCCATGTTTTGCGAATGCAAAGTTCAGTATTGTTTGTTACATTTTGAGACTTGCTCTCCTTTCCACACAGTTGATTCCTCTCTATTCAAATTCTACCTTGGATGTCTCCCTTGGTTTGCTCACTTCCTCTCCTGGAGCTTTAAATTACTGTCCATGCGCTAAATTACTGTCCATGCGCTCTTGCATCCAATGCCTCATAAAACATTCCAATTGTTACACTGTAAGTTCCATAATAGCTCAGGAGCGCTTTCCCCACTGCCGTAATCACTAACTGCTCTTCCCGTAATTCTTCACCACTCCTCCTGCAGGCAAAACCTCTGTGAACCGCTTTTGACGTGCGCTGGTATTCGTATGCTTACGACTTTCATGCGTTGCACGGGCCGCTGTTTTGACGTGCTCTGATATCTGTATGCTTACGGTAACTCTTTGACATGCGCTAGTACTCGTATGCTTACTGCAACTTTCACGCGTTGTAAGGGCCGCTGTTTCGACGTATCCGTATGCTTACGGTAGTTCCCTGATAGCAACGAACCAGGCCGGCACTCAGCTCCCTTTCTAACGACGTTAACGCAGGGGAGGAGGGGACTATAGTCGCGTGCGGGTTGCTTAACAGCTGACCAACGTAACTTAATATCACTGACACAAAATGTAAAGAGGCACGACATAGGGGCTTGGTGCAACCACTTTACGGTAGTTAGGACAGGCGCAGGACTTACTTCCCGGCCGCTACAATGTTCCGCGGAACGGAGCGGCCGCCTCAGACAATGCTGGCTGCTGGAGGACCCCGGTTGCTGTAGATCCTCATCGCCAATGTTATCTTACACACTTCAGACTGCTCAGGGTTCAGAACGGTGGATTTATTAAGTTTAACAGCACAAGTAAAGACCTCCAGCTGAGAGGCTATTTACGTATGAATCCCCTTTCACCAACGAACAAACATGGAATCCTATGCAAACATAACAAGTACATCACAATCTCTCAGAACGTTGTTTCCTCAGGCAGCATGTATAACTTCCCCACCTACTAAGCTACTGTGCAGTACATCTATGACACACCTACATGAGATCAAGAGAAGCCCACAGGAAGATAACAATGAACTAAACGATTACTTGGACAGCACAGCACATCTAGGAAACAACATCTGGTACCAACACATGAAAGAAGTCGGGAGAAGGGAGTCAGAAGGAGATTGCTTTGTTTGTGCACTCCTACCGTACAGCATGGGAAAATCCAAAATCTTCGTGGCTGTAGAAATTGATGTCCCGACAGCACACTGTCACACGTAGCAATGTGCAACACCAGAGGACAGTTTATGGGACAGGATGCCTCACTGATATGGGCAACTGAAACATCATATCCCGATGAAGATGATTATGTCCAGGACATTAAGACAGGAAACAGAGCTCATACTAGGAATCATGTGATCAGGTATGAAAAGCCAGAAGTGAAAGGAGCAGGAACAAGATGGGAAATTAACCCAAGACTGAACGTCCAAGGGAAAACTCCAGAGGAAGCTCAATTTTGGAAGAACAGAGGCCAAATGCAGATCTGGGGAACAGTGCTTTCACCAGACAGATGGGAAGAAGGAGTAGTAATCTGCCGAGCATGGATGGTCCTTGGAGCATGCCAAGAAGCAATAGAAACCTCTCAGAGGTTGTGCAAACCTCTATGGCCAAAGTGGGTAAAGTTACTAACGTGGGACGAAGACAGAGGAGGACCCTTGCAGATAGTGCCACTGGAAAGTCAAAAATTGTGCTTCAGGAATGAGGAAGATGGGAGAAAATCAGAACGGCAGACAAATCTTTGAAGCCCCAGGAATGACTCACGGAACTGCAATAATTATGGATCATTACTGGGCGTGTGGATCCAAAGCATACATAAGATTGCTGAGAAACTGGGGCGGCATATGCACAATAGTGAATGTCCATGTTCCTGTGCTGGTGATCCCGAAGAGTGACCTGAAAATTGACAGTTTCCCGAAAGCAGATGCCCACTTAGGGAAAAGGAGATCTGTGGAGCTGGTATCCCGAATGAAGAGAGAAAATTACTTTTCTGCCACATCAGAAGAAGCATTCCATGCGATCCCATATAAACACAGGCTGTTCAGCCTCACCTCATCAGTGTTCACAACAATCATCATGCTAAGATTCCAGGTTGGAGCAAACACTAAGTGGTTGCAAATAACCACATGTGAATTATTACAGACCATCAACACCACCATAAAAGGATTCAATGCGATTAAAGAAGAACTAAGAGCAATCCGATTGATGACTCTCCAGAACAGATATGTACTTGACATGATCAAAAGCAATGGATGGAGGTGATTGCGCAAAAATCAGAGAATCATGTTGCACATTTTTACCATTGCATGAAGAAGAAAATGGAACCTTAACAGGAGCCATAAGTATGCTGACAAACCTACAGAACCAGATGATCGATGAAACTGACGAAGTTGATGATGACAGCTGGTTTGGAACTCTATTCTCATGGGTCCCACAATGGATGGCAGACATATTCAAGTTTCTGGGAGCCCTTCTATTGATGATACTACTAGGATTTTGTGTTATCAAGATAATCATCACACAATGCCAGAAAACTGCAAAGAAAGCCATTGGAATGAAGATCATGATCGATGTCAAACCAGGATGGAAGCTGAGAGACCCGACAGATTAAGATATAAGAGACCTTGTGAAAGCCAGAAAATTTGCGCCAGGGGGAACAAAGTTTGTCTACCCCAGAAACCGAAGAAAGTATGAAGGAAAATGGATCTATTGCAGCCCAAATGGACAATGCCAGTTTATGACCTGGAACAAAGACGAACATGTAAAAACAGCAGGAAGCCTGAAAGGAGTGATAACAATATGGACTCCAAAGAAACACAAGTTCATACCATCATGTACAATCCCAGAAGACGAAGAAGTGGATACAGAAGAACCCAGTAAGACTAATCCAGAGGAGGAAGCAGGAATGATCGATGAACCGACCAGAGGGGGGAGGGTAGAGGAGGTCCCAGATATGGCCTGCACGCCAGCCCCCCATTTTGAGATACCATGAGCATACTTGCCAAGATATGTGACGTATAAGGAGCAAATAAACCAAGAGAGAGCCACAATGGGGCTCTGTCCAGTACCCATTAGAAGAGCAATACCCAAGGAGGCGCCAATAACCATACAACCATGGGCTGCACGGTACCCATTGAGACAACAGTACCAACAGCTGACGCGGAATGAAGATTAATTACAAACAGTCCCTGAAGAGACCCAAAGGGCCCTAACTGAAGGCAAATGGTGACGACACAATGGCCCGGACAGACGTTCAGATGAACGAAATGACAATCCAAAGATGACACATAACGATGAAATGATATGATTAAGGATTTAATGGACATAGAAGAAGAGATGATATTGAAATATAAAGAAATGTAACCATACAGCAGGATGGAAATATACAACTGGCTAAATGCTTGTAAATAGACTTGAAACGCAAGAAGCCAAGGAAAACGGTACTGCTTGCAATGCTTAGTAGAAGGATAGAGCGGCAAGCGCCAACTATATATATATATCTACCTCAAGAAGCACATTATACAAGTGCGACTCCATTCATAATAGCAGAATTAAGCCCTGGATGGTGGAGGACAAACAGGCCAGGATTCATATACTAGCTCAAGCCAGACGAAAAGAGCAGAATCGAAACTCAGTAAGAAGCAGCTCATGCCTGGGGAATCGAGGTCAACTCCAGGAACGGAGGAGAGCGGCAACTCCGAAGAAACTAAACTTAAGAGCATAGCAGCCAGCCGGAGAAGGTTGGGATAAGGAGGCCCAGCCAGGTGGCAAGGAGGAATCAAATTCACAAATAGAGGGAGAATGAAGCAGATTCACAGTGAACTGACACGTGACCAGCCAAGCACAAAGAAGTACCCACGTCTGATGTCATCCAAACCCAGAGGATGCCATAACTTCTCCTGATAAGAAGCCACAGTTTCAAGTCAACCCTCTGCCAACTAATTGACACATAGCCCTAAAATGCTGATTGATGGAAGGGAGGTAGGGTGAATCTTGGGGCACACCGCATCTGGGTGTCCATTCTGCATGCTGCTAATTAAAGTGGAGATTTATGCCTAGGGGTGTAACCCACCCAATCACAATGGACCAAATAATCTAGGGTCCTATAGCAAGCAGAACCAATCAGATGTCGTACTCTTGGTGACATCGATCACGAGTGATGTAGAGGGATGGGCGTAGACGCCGACCCGATAAGAGTTATCCAATCCTCACACTCTGTTACCATATACAGATATAGTACCTATACTTAAGTTACCTTTTCCGACCAATTGAATTGCATGACAACTTTGGGGTGTTACACGTCAATGATGACGAGAATGTACTATAACTATTGCTGTTTGAATGAGGAACTGGGGAGTTGAAGCGAGACGGGTGATCGCATCACTGTTGATTTCCATTTGTTTCCCTGTTTTTTGTACTTGTCATTAAACGGACCCTTTGCCAAACGATTGACTTGTCCTCATTGCTTGGTGTTGGAGTAAGAGAATCCTGCACCCCATCCTCCTCAAGGTGCAGCTATCTCGTCTTAAGGTGCTTGAGGGTGAGCTCAGATCCCATGGGCCCGTCAAGGTCGCTCCACCCTCTTGTACAGTTGCACAACAGACTTTTAAAAACAAAACACATATATATGGGATACATTACTCACCGTAATCGTATTTCTGATGCTTGTATCTGCTTAGTTTCACATGCTGTGCATAGGCCGACATCTTGTGGAAGCTGCGGAGTATTACAGTTTGTTTTTCGAAACTCGAAAATGGGCGTCGACACAGGGCGTGCCAGTAATACTATCCCTAGTGTGACGTCCACTGTACCCATGATCCCTCACGCGTGAAGGACCCTAAAATTGTATTTTTTCTGACATGAGGTAGCATGAGGAGTAGCGCGGGTACAGATTATCCAAGCAGATAGATAAGACTACAAGCATCCATACACCTTCTCTCAGAGGGGAGGAAGGGCGGGCGCATGTGAATCTAAGCAGATACAAGCATCAGAAATACGATTACGGTGAGTAATGTATCCCTTCTGAGGCTTGTGGAATCTGCTTAGATCACTGTGCATAGATTAGCGACCAGTGTTAGAAGAAGGAGGTGGGATGTGAGAAAGGTCATGAGCAAACAGGTGTCTTAGAACCGTTTGTCCCACTTGAGTATCTGTCTTGGAATGAGTGTCAATACAGTAGTGTTGAGTAAAAGTGTGAATAGAGCTCCAAGTAGCTGCTTTGCAAATGGTGTCAAGGGGTACATTTGCAATGAAAGCCAGAGTAGCCCCAGTGCCTCTTGTAGAGTGGGCTCTTGGCGTAAAAGGCAGAGTTCTTTCAGAAAGGGAGTAACATAGCTGGATACAATTGACTATCCACTTCGAGATGGCACCTTTAGAGACGCGATCTCCCTCTCTGCCTGTAGCTACGGAGACAAACAGTTGGTCTGTTTTTCTTAGCGGCCTGGTCTTGTCTACATAGTAGAGGACCGCTCTTCGCACATCTAGAGTGTGTAGTTTCACCTCAGCAGAGCTTTTGGGTTCTTGGAAGAAGGCCGGAAGCTCAATAGACTGGTTAACGTGGAATTTAGAAATAAACTTAGGTGAGAACCTAGGGTGTGTTCGTAGAACCAGTTTATCCTTATGAAGAGTAAAGAAAAGATCCTGCACTGACAGAGCCTGAATTTCACTGACCTTTCTTATGGATGTAATGGCTACTAAGAAGGCAGTTTTATAGGTCAGGTGTTTGAGAGTGGCTTTATGCATGGGTTCAAAGGGTGGCCCCATGAGTTTAGCAAGCACCACATTAAGGTCCCATCCTGGTGGTGGGTTAGAAAATGAAGGCTTTAACCACTGGTACTTTCCACCACGAAATCTTGTTATGGGAGGTGGTGTAGGCTGACAGCGCTGTCAGGTGTACCTTGAGTGAGTTAAATACCATCCCTGCATCCAGCAGGTGGAGCATGTAGGTGACAATATTGGAAGGAGTGCTATCAACCAGGCTGATTTGCTTATTCTGGCACCAGATAACAAATCTGTTCCATTTATCAAAATAACAGTGCCTCGTGTTTGGTTTCCTAGATTCCTTTAGGATGTCCATGCACCTCTCTGTTAAGTTGAGATGCCCAAACTATGACTTCAGGAGGCATGCTGCCAAGTTCATTGAGCTGGGTTGAGGATGCACTGTTTGACCTTGGTGCTGGGATAGTAGGTTGTGCCAGCACGGGAGTCTGATGGGTTCGCACACTGCTAGTCTACGTAGGTGTGGGAACCACGGTTGCCTCGCCCACATGGGAGCAACTAGGATGAGCGTCATCGATTCCCTGTGCCTTGTTGACCACCTTCCTCATGAGAGGGGTTGGTGGAAAAGCGTAGGCAAACATCCCTGACCAGTTCATCCACAGGGCGTTCCCCTTGGAGTCTGGCTGAGGGAACCTGGATGCGAATCGTGGGCACTGCCTGTTTCTGCTTGTGGCAAATAGGTCTATAGTGGGGAAACCCCACTGTGAGAAGATGTCTTCTACCACTTCTCTGTGTAGACACCATTCGTGTTCTTCTGGGAGGAGATCTCTAATTAAAGCATCTGCTAGTGAATTGAGATCCCCTGGAACATGCTGAGATGACAGGTAAATGTTCCGTCTGAGTGCCCATGTCCATATTTTCTGGGCAAGCCTGGACAGATTTGGCGAACAAGTCCCTCCCTGTATGTTTATGTAAAACATCGCTGTCATACTGTCTGTTAGTATCTGTACTGACAGGTTCAACAGGTGGGGTTCGAATGCTCGAAGCGCTCTGAAGACTGCCAGGAGCTCTAGCAGATTGATATGATTCTTGGCCACTGTGTGAGACCAGAGACCCTGAGTCTGTAGTGACTACAGCTTGTACCTCCCGATCGTAAAAAGGTTTCCCCTTTGACAGGTTCTCTCTTGTCCACCAGTGAAGACTGTGTACAAGTGTTGGCGAAACGACCACTAGATCGTCCCACTGACCACTTGCCTGAGACCACTGTTTCGCCAACCATTCTTGCATGGGTCACAGGCGCACGTGTGGGGCCAGGTAAATACATGACGCCATCATGCCTAGCAAATGCATCGCTTTGCGCACCCTTATCTGGCGATTGGGCTGATATGGAGGAATTTGCAGTAGTAGATTCTGAATTCTTTCCTCTGATGGAAAGGCCAACCCCTCTTGAGTGTTTAGTACAGCTCCTAGGAACTGCTTGGAGGTGCTTGGCACCAGGCTTGACTTTTTCTCGTTGATAGAGAAGCCCAATTCGAAGAGGAGGTTGATCGTTCTTTGGATGTTTGATCTGCAAATTACTGGGGTTTCCCCCTTGACGTGCCAGTCGTTCAGGTAAGGGTACACCGGGATTGCCTCCCTGCGTAGGTGTGCTGCCGCCACCACCAGTAACTTGGTGAATACCCTTGGAGCCGAGGCTATACCGAAGGGCAGCACCTTGAACTGGTAGTGCTGACTGTCCACCTTGAAGCGCAAGAATCTTCTGTGCGCTGGGAACATGGAATATGAAAATAGGCATCTTTCATGTCCAATGTTGCCATGCAATACCCCCTTTTTAGGAGGGGGATTACTTCTTGGAAAGTAGTCATGTGAAATTTTTGGGGCTTGACATACTTGTTTGCAGGGCGTAGTTCTAATACTGGGCACATTGTTAAATATTTTTTTGGCACAAGGAAGTAAGTTGAATAGATACCCTTGTTTACCTGGTTGCCCGGGACGAGTTCCATCGCGTCCTTTGCGAGAAGACTGACAATTTCCTTGAGGAGGATCTTCTGGTGGTCAAGTGAATGTATCTTTTGACGTGGAGGGTGGTTGCGGGGGCGCTCTAGCAGTTTGATGCAGTATCCTGCGGACACTGCGGGCAGCACCCATCTGTCCGATGTGATCCCTTCCCATGCTTGGGTGAAGTTGGAAATGCGCCCCTCTACTGGGGATGCATGGGAAGGGACCATGAGCGGAAAGTCACTGCTTTGCGGGAGGCGTACCGCCGCCTCTGCCGGGGCTGCCTCTACCTCTACCATGGGCCCTCTTGTTACCTCTGCCGTAACTTTGGGTAGTCTGCTGGTTGCCACCCCATGATGTACCCTGTCCCTGTGAATAACTGGAGCCCCTCTGGGAATTTTGTCCGCGAGAGCGGCGAAAATTATTATTGCCTCTTTGATTAGTAGGCTTATTAGTCAACTGTCCTAGGGACTTTAGAGTATCATACTCGTCTTTGACAGTTTTCGATGCGTCCTCTACCGCTTTGCCAAACAAGACTTTTGGTTCCACCGGCATGTCAATAAGGGTTGCCTGGGTCTCGGGTTTTAACCCTGTCTTAGCCAAGCGTGCCTTTTAATGACGGTGCTCTCCGCTATGAGCCGGCCTGCATTATCTGCGGCGTCAAAGGTTGTCTTCAGAATGCAACCGGACAGGCTCTACCCTCCGACGCGATCTGGGCCAACTGACCCTTTAGTGGTTCTGGTGCGGAGTCAATGAGAGCAGCTAGCTGCTCCCAGTGGTGGCAATTATAGCTTGCCAGCAGAGTGGTGGTGTTGGCGATCCTTGCCTGGTAAGCGGAAGTGGAGGCTACTTTTCTTCCTAAACCGTAGATTCTTTTGCTCTCCTTGTCTGGGGGAGCCTCCGATGATGACAGAGGTGTCCCTGCTCTCTTTCTGGTGTTAGTGATTACCAAGGAGTCGGGCTTGAGTTGACTCCTTATGTAAAGAGGGTCTGACTGGGCGGCCCTGAACATCTTCTCAATTCTGGGGTTCACAGCTTTAGTGAGACTAGGATTGAGAAGGGAAGGATCAATTCTACGTTGGATTGATTTGAGAATAGGAATGGCTTGAACAATGGGTCTTTTGTCCCCCACTAGCTCCTCTGCAAAGTCCCTCTCTTCCTGCGCCCCCTGCGTATCTATGTGGAAGTGCTCTGCAGCTTTAGCCAAGACCTGATTTAGAAGGGGCTGGTTATCTATAGGTGAGTCAGAAACCTGTGGTTCCTTGTTAACCGGGGAGTCCATATTATAGACCTCTGCCTCGTCTTCCTCCTCCTCATCCTGGCCCCTGTCATCTCCATAATACTCGACCCCAGTTTGGTCGTCCAGCACCAAAACGTCTGGGTCATCCCCATACTATTGGTAAGGCTGAATATGGTAAGGGTCTGAAGACAGTCCCTGAGCTGGAGTATCAAGCCGAGATCTCTTATTAGGAGGCTGGGGGTCCTTGGATCCTGAAGGAGTAGCATTGCCCGGGGTATAGCTAAGAAAATGCTGTGGATTTTTTTCATAAAAATTAGCTAAGGAAGACATTCTCCTCATCACCCTGTGTATGTCCTCAGTGCTCCATTCTCTGTAACTGGGGACGACCACCTACTGTTGAGGTTCATCTTCTAATCCCATATCGTAAGGAGTGGGAGGGGGGAGCCTGAGTGTAGTGACAGGGACAGGGGTCTTAGATCTGTCTTTATCTGACAACCTGTGTTTGTCCTTGTGGACCTGGGGTGCAGAAGTTGAATGTGTAGACTTTTTCTGCTGTGTGTCCCCTTTTCCGTGAGTGGAAGAGTGTTTCCCTGACGGTTTGGCCTTATCGTAATCTTTTGACGCGAGTGCGCATGTCGGGACTCGGGGGCAGACGCCGAACGGGCTGCCGGAGCCGACTTTGGGTATGCGGATTGGGGATGGAGGTCAGATTCGTCTTCTGACGAACGTACCTCCGTTACTTTAGGGAGCGAGGCACTCTTGGCAACTGTGGACGGTTGCCGTGTGTCGTGCAGCGATCTCGACCTGGAACGCCCAGAGGACACCGATTCGGTGGACCGCTCTCTTTGTGCCTCTTTCTTCTGTGAACTCGACACGCGTGTCGAGTCTCGGTTGGCCTTAATGTTCTTAGGTGTAGAAGAAGATTGGGTAGCGCTCGTGTCGCCAGGTGTGTTCCCCATAACTGCCCTGCCGGACAAATCTCTGAGGTCGGGAACTAGCGCTTGGCTGTCTTTCGACACCCCTGTGCCCTCGCCATCCGAATGGGCAGCGTCGCTGCCATCACTTAAGGCACCCACCGCTTCCATGGCCTCGAGCTGCCTGGCGTGGTGGGCTCAACATTTAGTGGAGCGGTCCTTGAGTGTTTTAGCTTTAGAAAGCCTACATGCTCTGCAGTTAGCTTCGGGGTGGTCCCTCAGCAAGCAGAGATTACAGGTGGCGTCTTTGTCAACCCAAGGGTACTTGCGGTTGCACTTGGGGCAAAATTTAAATGGAGTACTCTCCATATGTCACCTTATGGCAGCGGGCTAGTGTGTGTAGGAAAATAAAGAGTGTAGAGTATGTTTCCACCCCCCACTCTCCCTACTTGCAGGGCCGAGGCCAGAGGCCTTCCAAGGCCCAAAGTCTGTCGTGCAGCTCTCGACGGTTGTTTGTTCTTCGGACCGGCGCCGATCTTCGATGTCTTGACGTGGGAGTGAAAGAACGGGGAAATTAATATCGATTTTTTTGTCAAAATGGCTTAAAGCCAGGGAACTCTGTGCAATGCTTTCCGACAAGTATGGCGGAAAAAAACAATGTGAGGGTCCTACACGCGTGAGGGATCATGGGTACAGTGGACGTCACACTAGGTATAGTATTACTGCAACGCCCTGTGTCGACATCCATTTTCGAGTTTCGAAAAACAAACTGTAATACTCTGCAGCTTCCACTAGATGTCGGCCTATGCACAGTATGTGATCTAAGCAGATTCCACAAGCCTCAGAAATATATATATTACATGGACGCGGTAGTGTCCATATAGTTATGGTTAAGTTGGTGTTTCCATAGGAAGAACATTTTTTTGGGTGGCTTATAACTTCGCTCCCTCTGGACGAATCCTCACCAAACTTTGCAAAAAAAGTATATGGCCCACTCTGAATTTTTTTGGAGCGGTTTGGTCCGGGGGGGCAAAGTTATAGGGGGGGTCCCAAAACTTGTTTTTTCCCATAGTCATAATGGGAAAAAACTTTGCGCATGACTACAGCCCAAACCGCTGAACGGATTTACACCAAATTTGCGGCAGGAGCAGCGACTTGGTCCCGAAAGCAAATTTGGTGTAAATCCGTCCAGTAGTTTTTTTTAAAATGACCAAAATGTAAGGCAAAGAAATTAGTGATATCTCCGTTCGCTCCGCGGACGGACTTCCCGGTTCGCTCCGCGGACAGTGCCCTGATTGGCCGATCGGCTTGCGCGATGTCCGCAGACATCCGACGTGTCCGCTGATTGGACGGCGTGGTGCGTGAAGCGCATCAGATTTTCTGTGGCGCCCGCCATCTTGCTTTTGCGGACGACCGCGGACAGCGCGGTGAAACTTGGATTAAAAATTGTATTTAGTGGAGTGTGTTGGTGTGGAAGAGTGTTTGGGGAGGGTGGGGGAGGATAGGTTCAATGTTCTGTTTTTTTATGTGCTAGACACTTTTGTTATGTTCGATTTGTCTGCGGACAACACGGCTGTTCTGAAATTTCCTATATAAACTAAATGGTGGGGTGTTCTGAGGACGGAGTATGTGTCCGTTTTGTTCGCAAGCAAGCTAAAATTGAGCTAAGAACACTCGCGGTGTCCTTAAATGTTCGTACATAAACAAAATGGGGGTGTCCTGAGGACGCGGTGATGTCATCTTTGATGTCCTGGGTGTAGGCTTAGCAGTGCACGGTGGTGGTGCGAGTTATGGTTGCTTAGCTTACCATAACTGGCGAATTTCAGGGGTTTTTCGGTTTTACTTGGAACCATAACGTCCCTTTAACAAAGTTTTTTCACTGAATTTCATAGGTTTTTAGTTGCGCAACTTAACCATAACGTCCCGTTAACAAAGTTTTTTTACTCAATATATATATATATATATATATATATATATATATATATATATATATATATATATATATATATATATATATATATATATATATTACATGGTTAAGTTGCTGTTTCCATAGGAAGAGCACTTTTTGGGCAGCTTATAACTTCGCTCCCCCTGGACGAATCCTCACCAAACTTTGCAAAAAAAGTATATGGCCCACTCTGAATTTCTTTTGCAAAGTTTGGTGAGGATTCGTCCAGGGGGGGGGCAAAGTTATAGGGGGGGTCCCAAAAACATTTTTTTTCCCATAGACTGAATGCAGCCCAAACCGCTGGACGGATTTTCACCAAATTTGGACCAGGAGTAGCGGCTTGGTCCCGAAAGCGTGCTTTTGCAGATTTGGTGAAAATCTGTCCAGTACTTTTTTTTTAAATGACCAAAAAGTAGGTCATAAAAAATGTGTGATATCTGTGTTCGGTCTGCGGACACACTTCCCTGTTCGCTCCGCGGACAGTGTCCTGATTGGCCAATCGGCTTGCGTGATGTTCGCGGACATGCGACATGTTCACTGATTGGACGGCGTGGAGCGTGAAGCGCGTCAGATTTTCAGTAGCGCCCACCATCTTGGATTCGCGGACGTCTGCAGACAGCGCGGTCAAACCTGGTTTAAAATTTGTATTTAGTAGAGTGTGTTGGTGTGTAAGAGTGTTTGGGGAGGGTGGGAGAGTATGAGATAGGTTAAATGTTGTGTTTTTTCATGTGGTGGACGCTCTTGTTGTGTTCGATTTGTCTGCGGACAACACGGCTGTTCTGAAATGTTCTAAATAAACGAAATGGAGGGGTGTTCTGAGGACGCAATATGTGTCTGTTTTGTTCGCAAGCAAGCTGAAACTGTTCTAAGAACACTCGCGGTGTCCTGAAATGTTCGTAAATAAAAAATGGGGGTGTCCTGAGGACGGTGTCCATATTGTTCTCTGGTAAATTGAATGTGTTCTAAGAACACTTGTGGTGTCCTGAAATGTTCGTAAAAAAACAAAATGGGGGTGTTCACAGGACGCTGTCCGTATTGTTCGTTGTGAAGTTTAAAGTGTTCTAAGAACACTCGCGGTGTCCTGAAATGTTCGTAGGGGGTGTCCTGAGGACGCTGTCCGTATTGTTCATTGGGAAGTTGAATGTGTTCTAAGAACAATCGCAGTGTCCTGAAATGTTCGCAAATAAACAAAATGGGGGTGTCCTGAGGACGCTGTCCGTATTGGTCTATGGCAAGTTGAATGTGTTCTAAGAACACTCGTGGTGTCCTGAAATGTTCGCAAATAAACAAAATGGGGGTGTCCTGAGGACACTGTCCATATTGGTCTGTGGCAATTTGAATGTGTTCTAAGAACACTCGTGGTGTCCTGAAATGTTCACAAATAAACGAAATGGGGGTGTCCTAAGGAAGTTGTCCGTATTGTTCGTTGTCAAGTTGAAAGTGTTCTAAGAACACTCGCGGTGTCCTGAAATGTTCATAGGGGGTGTCCTGAAGACGCTATCCGTATTGTTCGCTGGCAAGTTGAATGTGTTCTAAGAACACTCGTCGTGTCCTGAAATGTTCGGAAATAAACAAAATGGGGGTGTTCTGAGGACGCTGTCCATTTTGGTCGATGTCCAGTTTAAAGTGTTCTAAGAACACTTGCGGTGTCCTGAAATGTTCGTAGGGGGTGTCCTGAAGACGCTGTTCGTATTGTTCTCTGGCAAGTTGAAGGTGTTCTAAGAACACTCGTGGTGTCCTGAAATGTTGGTAAATAAACAAAATGCGGGTGTCCTGAGGACGCTGTCCGTATTGTTCGATGGCAAGTTGAATGTGTTCTAAGAACACTTGCGGTGTCCTGAAATGTTCGCAAATAAACAAAATGGGGGTGTCCTGAGGACGCTGTCTGTATTGTTCATTGTCAAGTTGAAAGTGTTCTAAGAACCCTCGCGGTGCCCTGAAATGTCGGTAGGGGGTGTCCTGAAGACGCTGTCCATATTGTTCGGGGGTGTCCTGAGGACGCTGTCCATATTGTTCGATGGCAAGTTGAATGTGTTCTAAGAACACTCGCTGTGTCCTGAAATGTTCGCAAATAAAAAAATGGGGGTGTTCTGAGGACGCTGTCCGTATTGTTCTCTTGCAAGTTTGCAAGTTGATTGTGTACTAAGAACACTTGCGGTGTCCTGAAATGTTTGCAAATAAACAAAATGGGGGTGTTCTGAGGACGCTGTCCGTAATGTTCATTGTCAAGTTGAAAGTGTTCTAAGAACTGTTGCGGTGTCCTGAAATGTTCGTAGGGAGTGTCCTGAAGACGCTGTCCGTATTGTTCGCTGGCAAGTTGAATGTGTTCTAAGAACACTCGCGGTGTCCTGAAATGTCCGCAAATAAAAAATGGGGGTGTTCTGAGGACGCTGTCCGTATTGTTCGCTGGCAAGTTGAAAGTGTTCTAAGAACACTCATAATGTTCGCGGACATTAAAAGTTTCCATAGGCCATAGTTGAAATGTTTGACTCTATTTGTGTGATATGCTGCGGTGGCTGTGGCCAGGGCATAGAGTCTTGGGTGCATGGCCATTTGGTGATGCACCCAAGACTCTATGCCCTGGCCACAACCACCGCAGCATATCACACTCATAGTGGCTTATAACTTTGAGTCAAAAGCAAATTTATAAGGAACAAAGTTATAAGCCACTATGGGTGTGATATGCTGCCCTGGTTGTACTTATTATAATATACTTACTGTTTGGTTTAGTAACTGGAGTACATGGATTTCTTGTTCATTTCTGTGATAAAAGAAAATAGCATGTTAGTATTAGTATTTTGTAATGACTTATTACATGTATAATCAACATTTTTTTTTGGACCCTCATATTTAGTAGATTACAAACCAGAGTACTGTGCAATTTGCTCAGTTTATGTGTTTGTTGATAAAATCATTGGGTCTGTGGAAGATAAAAAAACCCATGTTGGATTTAAAAAAAAAAACGTTTTCTGTTATGCTACAGTTTGTTTGTTTGTTTTCAGTGTTCACTTGTTTCTGGCTAATGCTTTATACATTGGCTTGTTGCAGTTTTTTGGAGCAGTAACATATTATTTATTTGTTTGGATATTGTAAAATTTTGGAGCAGTTAGATACCAGTAGGCATATTCTGTCTATTTGTTTTATATAGTTTAGTGGTATTGATTTATCTGTTTGGATATTGTTAAATTTTGGGACAGTTCGATACCAATTGGCGTATTCTAACTGTCTATTTTTTGCTCTAATTTAGTGGTATTAATTTATCTGATTAGTTGTTGTAGAATCTTTGGGCAGTTAGATAGCTTTTTGAATATTCTAACAGTTTATATTTTTTTTACTATAAGTTTACTTAAGGTTTAAGTACAGTTTAGTTCTCAAATTTTGGTTTTAAGAACATTTAATAAGCGTTTGTAAGATTTGCTGGTAATCTCCGCTTTAGAGTAATGGTACTATCATTACATTCAAACCATCCACATTTCTTTTTTATATATGCAGTGTAGTACCCTGAATTGGTTGTGGCTCCTGCGTGGCAGATTATACCTATTGTTGTGAAGGTTTTCTTACCAAGTGATATTTGACCATGTGTGAATCCAGTGAGCTTGCAGTTGTTTTTGGTACCATCTGCATTGCAACGTAGAAGCATTAGTATTACATATTCACTATGTGTTTGTATTACTAACGTGGAGCGATTATCCGAATGGCAGGTAGTACATATTCTACCATGGTTTGCATTTCGTACAAATTGCTGAAATGGAATGGATTCACAATTAGGTATTGATATATATATGAAGCGTTCATTGGGGATTTCCTCTTGTGTCACATTGTTGCAGAGAGTGCATGTATGTTTCCACATGTATAAAATCTGGAAGATTTCATTTATAGGTATGTTTTTATTTTCCAGTACTTGTAGTAAGTACATTAGAAATTCTTGTGGATCTTCCTGTGAGTTTATAGTGAATTTAACCATTCCAGCACAGTAGCCCAATTGTTGTCTTATTCCATAAACACTATACGTGTTATCAGGATTGTTTGTTGCATTTCTGTGAAGTACTAACATTTGCAAACACAATTGGTCTGTACTGTGTAAGTAAATGTTGGTGGCAATTGAAAAAGAATATTCATTGCTACATTTTTGTAGCAACTTACTCCAACTATATTTGAGAGTTTAAATGGACCAGGTAGTTCTGTATCTGATTGATGTTTTCTAGTTTGTCTTCCTTCTTTGATGAAGTACCTGGTTTACTTTCCCTAATGGGTTCTTTTATGTTTGTGGTGCTTGATGAAGTTTTAGTTTCTTTTTCTCTCTTTGGAGGATTTGCAGTGACATCCTGTTGCATTTCTGTTTGATTTAGTTTTCTTTCACAACGTTTTACTTTTTGTGGTACAGAATATGTGTTTAGATGGGGGTGTATAGTGAGCGAAGTCTATTGTATTCTAAAATGCAAGGAATATCAGCGTTTACTTTACTTGCATGAAAGTTGATTAGAAATAGACCGTCAAGTGTACGTAAGCGTGATAGTGCTACGTAGCTCATGCCTTCTTTAAAGACTGTTACCAATGTCTATCATTGCTTTGTCTAGGGTAAGACCTTGTGTTTTATGAATGGTGACTGTGTATGCAAGAGTTAGAGAAAATTGTTCTCTGTGTACATACATGTCTTTGAAGAGAAGTAATCGAACTGTTGAGCGTCCTATCCTTTTTACTTCTGAAAGTTTGTCAAAGAGAATATTGACAAACTCTATTTTGTTGTCACGTGGGTATGTTGTACCCAGTGCTCCATTAACTAGTCCTTGGTCCACGTAAAGGTTACGTTTAAGCATTACTCTGCAATTTAAGGATAATTATTATATCTTTTCCAATCCTGCTATGTATGAGATTGATTTTTCTAAACTATTTAGTCTTGTTGTGGCTTGGTCACACATGGGTAGTGTCATACCATGTACATCTAGTTTGTCTGTGGCGATAATTTCCATTTTATTATTGGTTGCATTTCTTTACTTAACATTATTTCATTGAATTTGAAATAGCTTGCAAGAGTTGGCATTAAGGCCATACAATTGACATTTGTGTGGTCTAATTGTTCCATAACATCTGTAGCACGTGTTATCACCACAAAGTGCATGAATGTGCCGGGTTTTCAATATTGCTTCTGCTTCTTTAGAAAGTATACCAACTCTGATACTTTTTAAGATGTTGGCATAAGTGAGATCTGCAGATTGCTGCATGTTTTCTGTTAATTCTCTGTATTGGAAATGTTGCCAAAGGTTGACATTTCCAATGCTGCCAACAGTTTTACGGCAGATTTTGTGTCCTAATGTTTTAAAAATAGGCTCAACTTTTACTGGTGTCAATTGAAGAAGATCTCCGAAAACAATAATGTGTTTTCCTGCAAAGAGCTCTTCATAGTTTGTTTTGAGTACTTCTTGTAATCTCAGGTGAATCAAAGCCAACATTAGGTTGGACACCATGCTCACTTCATCTATTAGAAGCATCTTCATTTGTTTCAATACTCTGCGTAGTTCCATTGCAGCTTCTGTAGAAAGTTTGTAATAGTCTAATTTGTTTTGGTGTTCTACTAGCAGGAGTAGTAATCGGTGTAAAGTTACACCACCTATGTTGTAGGCAGCTAAACCTGTGGGGGCAGTGACAACAGCTGACAGTTTGTTGTTTGTCAATTGTTGAAGGAACTTACTGATGATTTTGATTAGGAATGTTTTGCCAGAACCAGCTTCACCACTGACGTACAATAGTATAGGTATGTAATTTTGGCAGGTGCATTCTTTGTTTTCATGTTGTACACCATGTGCAATTTCTTTTGTTACTTCTTGAAAAATGCAACGTTGCTCATTGTTTAGTTTTGATTGTAGTATAGTTACGTCTTCTTTATCTTCATACTGACACATGGTGTTTTCTACTTCTATCATAGCTAATTCTGCCTCATTTGTTATTAGTGGCTCTCCCAGTGGTTCTTGGCTCCCTGTTACAGAAGGTTGACTACTGTCAGGAGTGTCCTTATCTAGTTGGGCCTGGAGTAGTTCTTCGTGTTGCTGTTCATTGTGCAACATTGTTTTGTACTGTGTAAAGTTTACATCAGTTTTAGTGCTTTCATTTGCTTTGAAAGCGTCTTCATATGAGTCATGGTTATCTAGTATTTCTTCTTCTTTTCTCCATGGTTTAAAGAGTTGTAGCAGGGACATGTAATATACTTATTTATGTTGAGGAGTCTTTAATGACAATTTGATATGATTAATTAAATTTGGTTTGGTGAGTTTTACTAAGCTGCCTTCACAGTTTGTCACTTTGTATTTACCATTTTCTTCATCAGGTTTTATATATTATTATTGTATGTGTAGTTTTGGGCTATGTGGTATAGACACATGGTGTCCAATAAATTGTTTGTTTAAAATGTCTTGGCTGTTGGGATCATGTTTGGCTATTGTTTCTATATCTTCGTATGATTTTAGAAGTCTTTTTCTAGATTTAGCTGGACCAAGACTTAGCCATACTATATTTTCAGATTTACCATACAGTGCAGTACCAGTTAAACGATAAGCTGCTTCATAGGATCCACATTCTCTATGGGAAAGCATTTTTATGCCCAAGCTGTATAATTTTTGAGACACTTTTATCTGATGACAGGTCATTCCAGAGGTCTTGCAGCTCTGTCTTTTCTGCTTTGGTTAAGTATGCTGTGACATATCGTGCAACTGCAGTAGAATTGTCTGCAATGTTCTGCACATCTATGTTTGCATTCCATAAGTGGGCAATGATTGCATTGTAATCATTGATATATTTTTCTTCTTCTTTTCTTTTTATGTAATATGTATTTTTAGGTGACTTACCTTTAACACTATGTCTAACTGAAGACATGAGGTTGTTCACTTGACCTGTATTTGTAACTGGCCTAGGGAAACCAAATCGGCATTTGGTATAATATTTCCCTTTGTTTTTGTATATGCGACGACAAATTTTGCCACATTTGTGTCTTGTAAAATTTGTGCATGAAGATCACTATTTTTGGATTCCGATGGAATTTCACAAGTGACATATTTTTCAATAAACTGTAAAACAGTGGCATCACTGTCTTGACCAAATTTAGGAGCATCTTTAATCCATAAAAGCATGTGGATATGTAGTGCTCCTCTGGCTTGGTATTCTTTTCTCCAAAAGAAGTGTTGCACTTCTCCAAGGGGTGGAACAGTTTTATTACAAATAAAATGTAGCATAGCAATGAAGCGATGGTGAAAATATCTTGAAACATTAACAGGATTCAGAGAACAAAGTTCTCCAAGTGTTAGTATATCCTCGAATTCAGGCTTCCCATCTATCTGAATCAGTTCTGGTGGCTTTGTTAATCTGGTTCCTGGGTGCACTGGTTTCAAAAGTGACACATGAAAAACGGGGTGAATCCGCATGTTAGCTGGTAGATCGAGCTTGACTGCCACTGGGTTGATTAGAGCTTTGATCGAGTAAGGGCCTAAATACCTTGGATTAAAAGTTCGAGGCCCCTTGAGTGATAGGTGTTTGGTAGCCAACCATACTTGATCCCCTATTTGGTATGGAGGCGCCTCTCTTCGATGCAGATCCGCATTCTTTTTGTATTTCCCTTTCGCATGTTGCAAATGTGCAGTTGCATCCTTGAAGGCTTGAGTAATCGTAGAATGCAAATGGTCCACTGCGGGCATTTCAAGGCTCAGAGGTGAGTCCAAGTCTGAAGTACGAGGGTGATGTCCATATAGGGTATAAAAGGGGCTCTGACCATTTCCAGAGTGTATCGAGTTATTGTATGCATATTCTGCCACCCATAAAATGTCCTTCCAATTACCCTCCGATTGGTGCAACATACATCGTAGATATTGTTCAAGGGTCTGGTTCGTTCTCTCCGTCTGACCATCGGTCTGTGGGTGGTGGCTGGTTGAGAGTCTCACGTCGATTTGTGCCAGTTGACAACACTTTTTCCAAAAATGAGAAATAAACTGGCTTCCCCGATCGGAGACTAGTATGGACGGGAATCCATGCAAACGGATGATATTTTCGAGGAATTCTTTGGCAAGAACAAAGGCTGAAGGTAATCCTTTCGACGGAATAAAGTGGGCCATTTTGGAAAATAAGTCCACCACGACCAGAATAGTATTGTAACCATTACAAGAGGGCAGGTCCGTGATAAAATCTATAGACAGGGTGTGCCAAGGTGCTGGTGGAATGTCTAAGGGCTGAAGAAGACCGGCGGGTCTTGTCTTTTGACCTTTGTTTTGGGCACAAACTCCACAGGACATCACGAAAGATTTAATATCCTTTCGCCAGGAAGGCCACCGAATTGTCGTTTAACCTTTTCCTCTGTTTTGGCAATGCCAGGATGTCCTTCCATCAGGGTATCATGATGACGGGAAATAACCAGTTCTTGCAATTCCTTTTCTGGCAAAAATAAGCGTCCTTGGAAGTAAGGTAAGCCATCCTTGACTGAAAGGTTAGACCCCCTTTTGATCCAATCCTGCAAGGCTGAAGAGTCCAGGAATTGTTTCACTCGTGCTTGAATGTCTTCAAGGGTTTGTAAAGTGGTTATCCCCAAAATTCTTTGTTTGGGAATTATCGGCACAGGTTCTGAGTTTGTGTCTATTTCTTCCATTCCAATTCAGGATAGAGCGTCCGCCTTACCATTCTTATAGCTGGGCGGTAGGTGATTACAAAATCGAACTCAGCAAAGTACAAAGCCCATCGGAGCTGTCGAGACGATTGAGCCTTGGCAGTTTTTAAATATTGTAAATTTCGGTGATCAGTGATCACGGTGATGGTATGCCGGGCGCCGAGGAGATAATGCCGCCAAGCCTTGAAGGCGGACTTAATGGCTAATAGTTCCTTATCGGTGATCGCATAATTTATCTCCGGCGGCGAGAACTTTCTGGACCAAAATGCTACAGGGTGCAGTTGGTTGGTTTCAGGGTCTCTCTGAGACAGGACAGCTCCCATGGCTAAGCTGGACGCGTCGGTTTCGACTATATATGGGAGATCGGGACGCGGGTGCTTCAAAATAGGTGCGGACGTGAACTTAGCTTTCAACTCCTGAAAGGCCTGTTCGGCTTCCTCGGTCCATTCAAAACGTTTATTTTTTCGCCAGAGTGCAGTGATGGGTTGCACCACACGTGAAAACTCCGGGATAAACCTGCGATAAAAGTTGGCAAAACCAAGCATGCTTTGGACACCTTTCACCGAACTAGGTGATGGCCACTTGAGGATGGCATCCACTTTCCGTGAATCCATTCGGACCCCTTTAGGTGTCAGGATGAATCCGAGAAACTCAACCTCGGTGGTATGGAAAACACATTTTTCCAGCTTGGCAAACAGTTTGTGCTGGCGCAGTTTCTCTAGGACGGCCCTGACATGCTTTCTGTGATCAGATTCCGAAGAGGAGTACACAAGAATGTCATCGATATACACGACAACACAGACATCGATGAGTTCCCGAAGGACATTGTTCATGAAGAATTGGAAGGCTGCAGGCGCGTAGCACAACCCGAAAGGCATCACCTGGTATTCGAATAGTCCATATTTTGTACGGAAGGCCGTTTTCCATTCGTCGCCTTCTTTTACTCGTACCAGATGATAAGCCCCCCGGAGATCTAACTTGGTGTATACGCAAGCGTCCTTCACCTAGTCAAGGAGTTCAGGGATCAGAGGCAGAGGGTAACGATTTTTAACAGTTATCTGGTTCAATGCGCGGTAATCGATACAAGTTCTAAGGTCGCCTTCTTTTTTAGGCACGAAGAACAAAGCTGAGGATGCCAGGGACTTTGACGGGCGAATGAAACCATTGGCGAGGTATTGATCTAAATATTGTCTCAAATGCAGATTCTCTGGTTCAGTAAGGGCGTAAATCCTGCTACAAGGGGGTTGTGCACCGGGCACCAGATCGATTTGGCAATCGTACGATCTGTGGGGAGGTAACGTGTTGGCCTGTTCCTTTTGGAAGATGTCTGAAAGTCTTGGTACTCTGGAGGTAGCTGCACGGGGACAGAGGTTACTGATGCTAGATTAATCTTTGGATTTTCTGGGTAGCAGGTTTGTGCACAATCCGGGAAGGTTATTCTCTTCGCTCGCCAATCAATTCGAGGATTATGTGTCTCTAACAAGGGATTCCGAGAATAAGCTGAAACTGTGGAGCCTTGATTACATCAAACACAACTGCCTCCCGATGGCCATCCGGACCTACAAGTGTCACCTCAGCTGTGGAATGTGTTACCGGTCCAGAGGCAATTTCGGTTCCATCTACTGTGGTGATGACATCTTTGTTGGTTTTAGGACGCAGAGGGAGGTTTATCCTAGAGACCAATTCTCGATCCACATATTTTCCTATAGCCCCGCTATCGATGTATGCCTTTATAGCATGCAACCGTTTAGGCTGTTCCGGATCTACGAGGACCATTGGCACAATGAAATGCGAGGCCTGAGAGTTAGTTTTCAAGCTCGGCAAGCGGACCCCTACGCTTGCCGGGTGTGGTCGTTTCCCGATACAGAGTTTCCATGGATTTTATCAGCGGCTCCTACCACCTTCTTGGGCGGCTTAACCAGGCAATCTCGTAGAAAGTGTCCAGAGGACCCACAATAAAGGCATAATTGCATCTGTCGTCTTCTTTCCCGTTCTTTTTGAGTTAGGGGTCCTTTAACACCTCCGATTTGCATAGGCTCCGAGGCATCAGCCCCATTGGGGTTAGCGTGGGTCTTGGCCAAGACCCGGGTTTCAAACGTGGACCGATCTGCTTTTCTGTTTTGAAGCCTGTGATCCAATTGGACCACTAAGTCTATATATTCAGTGCATTCTTGGGGCGGATTTACAACTTGTGCCAGGACATCTTTAAGTTCTCCGCGTAGACCTCGATAGAATAACGTGATTCTTTTATCCTCTGGCCAACCAGTTTCCACAATTAGTCTATTGAAGGTTGCAATGTAGGATAGAAGGTCTTGATTGCCCTGTCGCAGAGATATAAGTTCGTCATCCAGAGCCTGTCCCTAGGAGTGTTGAGCAAATAACCTTTCCATGCTTGTTTGAAATCCTTGAAAATCACGAAGAATCGGGTCATCTTGAGTTACCAGTGGGACTGACCAATCGGCAGCACAGCCGCTGAGATATGACAACAAAAGGCTACCTTGGTCTGATCATTAGGGAAGGCCCCAGGTCTGCATAGGAAGTGCAAACGACACTGATTCATGAATATGGCGAATCGTTTGGGGTCCCCAGCAAAGCGTTCAGGTGGGGCCAGCGGCATGTTTCCAGGTAGATTAATCTGCACCGGGTTACTGGAAACCACAGGAGCGGGGTTCCCCCCGGAACCGGGTAAAGGAGTTTGTCCAGCTTGACCTTGCAAAAGCTGTCTAGCCAGGTCATCAGCTCTATCCTTTATTACAATCACTTCCCTCCTGAGGGCACTAGTCTCTTGATGAGCGGCGTGTACTTCGGCCCGTAATTCCCCCAGTAATTGGGCCAACTGGTCAGTTTCGGAAGTTTCCATAGCGCCTGGGTGGGAATTTGTAGGAAGGCTTTGCGTTCTGTAACGCTCACCTAGTTCCCACGGGGGCGCTGGTCTAGTCTGGATTGCTGTGGCCTCTTCTAGCGTGATGCGCAGGACCCGGAACACCGATTGGACAGGACCTCCAAATTGTGCTTGCCTGGCCTGTAGGAATATCCTTCTGCAGATGAGAAAGGGGATTAACAGTCTGCAGAATAGTGTGCTAGCTCCCCCCTTCCCCCTTCGTTCCTCTCTAACTTCCTCCAAACCCCGGTTTAAGCTCACCTTATGGTTTGGAAGGATGAACTCTCCATCCTACTTCTGGTGCAGGGGCGCGTGTTCGTCCAGTTACTTCACTGGTTTTCAGAATGGCGCTGGCAAAATCCACTTGACTTTCCTGAGCGATGCGCCGTAAGTATGAAAGTTCAAAGTTCAAGTGAGGCACCCTTTATGTTGTCTTTCTAACCTGTGATCTATCCTTTATTTCAGGTGCAGAATGAAGGCGATGCGTCGAGGGGTTAAACTGCCGAGGTGAGTAGTGATGAGGGCGATCCCTCTAAATGTCCTTATCATTCCCCAGAAATGTCTCTTGTCCTTTCCCCATAGGGGCCGGGGTAAGGTACCTGCCAATGGGGCGGCGCCGACCCGAAATGTGGAAGAAAAGCCGGTAAGTATTATGGCTGTTAATCAGGCTTTCCTTCTGTGTTCCTTCTGCTCACCTTTTGTTTCTTCCTCTCTCCCCTAGGTGCAGAGATGTGGCGTCCGATGCTGACAGCCGCGATGGAGCCGGGAGATGTCTCGAGGACAGGTGAGTGAAGCGTGGCGCTGCAGCGAGCAACGCAATGCTTTTAAATGGAAGTCTTTCTTCAGGGATGCTGGCGAGAAGATTCCGGATGCCGGTAAGAAGTTTGAAATAGTCCTTGGTTTTCACCTTTCTCTTCTCTTCCTTCCTTGCAGGTCTTCCAGGTTCGAGGCGGGCGCGGCTGGAGTCCAGGAGCAGGAGCAGACACGCTGAGCGTTAAGCTGCAGGAAGCAGAACAACACGAAGCATGAGCTGCTGTCTGGGCGTGGCTTAAATAGCCTCCAAAGAAGTCCCAGGTATGTATCCTTCCCCAACTAGGTATGTATCCTTCCCTGGCCACGCCCGAGTGAAAAAATAGTCCCTATGAAAAAATAGTCCCTTTCAGGTCTCAGGGAGGCCTGAAGCGTGCAGCATGGTCTGCATCAGGTAAGTGCACAAAACACCTCCCTTTATGAGCCTGGCACCAAAGGCGCCAGGACTGAGTCCAAAGAGCCCCTATAAGGGGCCGCTGGGCTTTTACCCGAGGGCATGATGCCTGCTTCTGGGGGTGCTGGGCCTGGCCTGGTGCTCCGGGGGTAGGCATCATGACACAATCTCTGGTATTAAGTGCGTCATAAAAGAACAATTATAATTATAACTGCACCTAGACCATAGAATGGTGAAAGCTAAGAACACCGTGAAACAAGCCAGCTGAAAAAACTGCAAAGGTGCTGGCGAGGTTAGCCAGAAAAAGGGTCAGGTTGACCTGGTCAAGGACTAAGCCAAGTGTAATTAAAGGCATTTAACTCTTGGGGAAGGGAATCCTGAGAACTAAGGAACAACACTTGTTGTCTTGTGACTGAAGTCTCAAGACCCCTTTGTTTTGGATTGTATTACTTAAAACTTGGGGAAGGGAACCCCAAGGATTGCTTCTGAACCATATTGCCTTGAACTGGAGAAAGGTAATCTTTGAGACTTTATCATGGAAATTTCTTACGCTTGAGGAATGGTAGCTGAACGAAAGCTGTGAGTTGGAAGAAGCTCAGAACTGATTTAAATAATGTTTCTTTTGACTTTGACATTCCTACACATTGATTAATTGTAGTTCCGGGGGCAAGGATAGGTTTTAGACATAGACAGACTTTTAAGTTGAACTCTTTGACTTAGACCTTCCTTAGTTTCATTCAGGTAGGGAGGTCCCACCTTAGCATAGGGCAAGTTAAGCCTTCAACAGTCCTGACATTTAAGTTAATAAATATGTTTTTGTTTGAATTTGAAGTCGGTTGTCTGTGTCGTACTTCATGATGCCTTCACACTAAGCATCATCCCTGTGAGTTGTAACTCCAGCCCTTTGAAATTGCATTTTTTACCACTTCAGTTATGACTTTAAAAACTACAACATGGCAAATGTCTCTTAATTTCTAGATAAACATCTTAAAGGAATAGTTCGTTCAGAAATATTATTGGCCAAAAAGATGGCCAATAATAAAACAAATATCTAAAATATATTTATTTTTTTAAGTCCCTATGGAAAGTTTCGAGCAAATGAAGCTCAAACTTTAAAATTGCAAGCACTAGGGGGCATTCATTTTGTGAAATGGATGCCGCCTCTGCTTGCGTTTGCGGCACTAATGAAGCATAAGCCAGCCAGCTCTAGTAAACAAAAGCTACCACTGGGTGGCTTTTGCTTCATTGGTGCCGGACGCGGAGGATGGCGACCAGAGACTACAGGCAGGAAAGCTGCAGCTGCCAGCTGCATCTCGGTAAGTGCTATTTTTTAAAATAAATAAGCACTAGCTGTGTTTTTTTTTCTAAGTTTTCCGGGCTGGAGGAGCCCGGAAAACTTAGTAATAAAACTGCAGCTCTTAAAACGTTGTATTTATGTTTGCAGTAGCGTCAGCTTGGAGCCACAAGGGCTCCAAGCTGAAGCTACCCCAAACATAAATACAACGTTGTTGTGTTTCAAAAACGCTGTAGTTTTTCTTTCTAAGTTTCTCAGGCTCCTCCGAGCCGGAGAAGCCTGAGATACTTAGAAAGAAAAACCGAAGCGTTTTTGAAACACAACCGCGTTGTGTTTCTGCCTGCCGTGGCTATCACTTTGGGTGCACCAGAGACCCAAAGTGAAAGCCAAGGCAGGCAGAAACACAATGCGGTTGTGTTTCCATGCCGCAATGTTTCTGCCTACAGCAGCTTTCACTTTGGAGCTCTCAGGCTCCCCGCGGGGAGCCTGAGTGCTCCAAAGTGAAAGCCGCTGCAGGCAGAATCACAACGTGGGTGTTTAGAAATGCTGCAGTGTTTCTGCTTACTGCAGCTTTCACTTTGGGGCTCTCGGGCTCCGAATGGGGAGCCCGAGACCCCCAAAATGAAAGCTGCTGTAGGCAGAAACACAACATGGGTGTTTAGAAATGCTGCAGAGCTTCTCACTGCAGCAGCTTTCGCGTGGAGTCTCCTGGACTTCCCCAACCCTGAGGGAGTGCAGGAGACTCCAAGCGAAAGCTGCCGCAGTGAGAAATACAATGTTTTTGTATTTGTAAATGCTGCAGTATTTACAAATCCAAAAACGTTGTTATTCTGAATGCGGCAGCTTTCGCTGGGAGTCTCCTGGACTCCGTCAGGGTTGGGGGAATCCAGGAGACTCCATGCGAAAGCTGCCACTGTCAGAAAAACAACATTGTTGTATTTGTGATTGCCGTGGTTTTCCAACCACGGCAATCACAAATACAACAACGTTATATTTTTAATTGGTGTGCCTCGGCTTTTTGCCTTCATTTACGTTGTCTGTGCTTCCCTGGGCTTGGGGAGCACAGAAAACGTAAAATGAAAGTGAAGGCAGCCTCCTCATCTCTGCTTAGGCTGCAGTAAGCAAAGGCTCCCACTAGGGGGCTTTTGCTGCATGTTTAGTGCCGCAAAGGCAGAGCCGAGGAGGCTGCCTGAAACCACAAAATGGATGCCCCCTAGTACTTGCAATTTTAAAGTTTGAGCTTAATTTGCTCGAAACTTTGCATAGGGACTTAAAAAATATATATATTAGGTATTTGTTTTATTATTGGTCATCTTTTTGGCCAATAATATTTTCAGATCGAACCATTCCTTTAAATCTGCCTCACCTTCGGATGCCATTCCTCTGAGGATTTTGAAAGATATTTCTCCTCACATATCTCTGTGGCTTACAGAAGCGGTTAACAACTCCTGCAGTTCTGGCTTTATTGCACCTGGGCTTAAACAGGCAGTTGTTATGCCGCTCCTGAAAAAGCCTTCACTTGATCCTACATTTTTGTCAAATTTTAGACCCATCCCTCTACTTCCGTTCTGCATGCAATTATTGGAATCCCTTGTATCGCCCTTGCTTATGTCTTTTATTGAGCCCTCTTCTTTTTTCAATCCATTTCAGTCCGCCCGGGTCGCGGGACGGGGAGTGTCCTGATCTCTATGTAGGACAAACCCTGAAGACTGGCCAATGCGGGTGGAACAGGTGCCCTTATTTTATTAGACTTATCGGCCGCGTTCGATACCGTGGATCACCAGGTGCTACTGGATCGTTTGGCTGGGGCCGATCTGTCCGGCCAGGTTCTGGCGTGGTTTGCTTCTTTTTTGGCCAACTGCAGTCAAATATTGACTCTTGCCTCTTTCTTCTCAGCTGCTGCGATTCTGCTCTCTGGGGTCCCCCCAGGGATCAGCCTGGTTCCCGGCCTTGTTCAATATCTATATTCAGCCTCTTGTTTTGCTCATCCACTCCTGTGGCTTCAGGGGTTACTCCTATGCTGATGATACCCAGATTATCGTCCGGCTGTACTCTTCCCAGCCGGACCTCGTATCTCAGCTTAAGAGTTGCCTTGCGGCCGTGAGTGAGTGTATGGGCAGTAATCGGCTGAAATTGAACAGGGACAAGACTAAGGTCCTGGTGGTGCACCCCCCAGGCAGCCCCCGGTGGGCTGTTACTGAACCCATCTTGTCCTGGTCTCCAGCCTTTTGGCCTGCCGAATTGGGGAGGTGTCCTGTCCCAGTCTTGGAGGTAAAGTATCTAGTATTCTCTCTGAATCACTTTCAATGAATGCCGAAGTCGGGGCCATCTGTAAGGCAGGGTTATTTTAACTCTGCGTCCTTCGCACCATGTTGCCACTTCTTCCAGCTCAACTTAGGCCTCTAGTTACGGCCTCATTTTTATGGAGTCGATTAGATTATTGCAATTCGCTGCTGCTGGCACAGCTTTTGTATCTGCTACATCGTTTACAACTTCTCCAAAATTATGCGGCACGTGTCTGTAGGGCACTCCATATGGTGTGCATATCTCCCCCGTTCTCAGATCATTGCACTGGTTACCAGTTCGTCAGCGTGTGCAGTTTAAATCACTAGTGATAATACAGCGGGCCTTTTATCGAAATAAATAAATGACTGTGGAAATAACACTGGGAACAGACAAAGGATCACATCCGCACAGCCCGAAAGTGAGGCTGAGACCAATAGCAGGATGCCCTGCCCTTCACTTATTTCCATGGCTGACAATAGAAAGTGGGACAGTGCGCATGGATTTAATCTGGGAGACTGTGGTAATAACACTCAGAGCACTGATGTCACTCGGGCAATTCCATGTGGTGGCATGAAGAAGGGGTCTCCTAATGAGGGTCGATCATTTGTGTGGTTGGGGTAATACAGACATAATCTGTTGCTTCCAAGGACTAACACATGGAAATAAAAATGACTATAAAAGCAAAAAGCAAAAAGCTCATCGGAGATGCTAGGGGTGAGTTATATGTAGAGAAGGAGCCAAGTACCCCCACCTCAAGCATCCCGCCCATATTACCAATATGTTGGGAACCAGAGTATGAAACATGTGCAGTACCAGTGAAAATACTGATACCAAGGAGAATCCTGGAAGCAAGGTTCCCATTGCGTAAGCCATACCTGCATACAAGACAGTATAAAGGCCATTTGAATGAAATCCCAGAAGAAGCATGAAAAGAGAGCAAAAGTGTAGACTGGTGACGTCATACAAGGTAAAGAATGACACACCTAGAAGAGATGCAGAGACACGAAAGGGAAAATAGTCTATAAGACATCAAGAAAGTATCAAAGATAAGTGACATCTTGGGCTCGAGATGAAAAGGCTTATGCTACAGAAACGATGAAGACATCAAGTCATTTTACAAGTGTACAGAAGCAAAGAAACGCAAGCAGACTAAGTTTTCTTAAGGCTAGCTATGTAGTGAATAGATTGCAGCAAGCGCCAACGTATACATATATAGGAGTAAGTAAAGAATGGATGTTTCCACTATGTGTTATAGCAGAGCTGGACCAGAATAAGAAGGCCTATTTTCCAGTGTGTCGCAGTTGAAAAGCAATTGAATTATAGAAGTGAATCTCAGAAGGGTGAGGCTGGATCAGCCCCAAGAAGCCAAGGTTGTATTGGACGGGGATGGGCAGACATTAGTTACAATCGTGTGAAAGAATGAAACTCCTGTTCAGAAGACATGAACGAAAACAAGGAAGACATCAGAGGTTCATTAAATAATAGTATTTTAAATGCACCAGGGGTCAAATTTTTGGTCGTCAGTCACGTGGATGGATGGAACTGGACAAACATGACGAACCACACCTACGCAGAGAGGCAGAGCGTGCCTCTACTCCCCTAAATTGTCCAGAGCACAGAACATTTCCAAGGCCAAGTTCAAAGCCTTAATTGACGTGCATACTACTGAGGTGATATGCTAATTGGTGGGAAGCTATGGTTATGACCAGCAAACCAGCACCTGAAAGTCCAGCCTGCGTGCTGCTAACATGGGTGGAAAAGTATTGATGGATGTAAGAGTGCCAACCAATTATAGGGGGCCGCGTAATTAAGAGCCCTATAGTTTGTGTAACCAATGGGACGTTGTGTATTTAGTGACATTCATGGTGACTTGTTTGAGGGGTGGGCTTAGTAGTCCAACCTGATGTTGAAGAGCCTATCACTTTTTAGACTAGTATGATACGTATACTTAAATGTTCCCCTTAAGCCTATCACATTTGCCACTAGGTTTTTGTAGTTTGCCACGTAGGATGACGTTACCAAATACGTAGGTTAACGTCATCAATGACGAGTTTTTGTTATTAAAAGAATATTTTTTATGAAATGCATTGAGAGACCATGCCATGAGATGTTCGTTGATGTCCCTTGTACTCCCTGTTTTAGATAATTGATTTAAAACAGTCAACTTTGCCAACTTCCCGAGTCGTTTTGATTATTGATGTTTGAGCATCTTCTGCATCCCCATTCATCTCAAAGTATTGCTACCTCGTCTTAAAGGGCTGGATCGGCTGTCCCGGTTGAGATATTTCATTTCAAATGATTGCCTCTGTGCGCATTCTCTCTGATTGCATGTTTTGTAAGAGGTGCAATGTTCCCTATTTGTTTGTCAATGCAAATTTCCGCTTGTGTGTCCTAAATTGTAGGGATGCACTAGCTAGGAGGGGGATCGAGGTATTTGAGGACACCATGGCTGATATATGCCATCTGCATGACTCAGGGGAAAGGGGAGGATGGCTCTTTGACACCCGCACTTGTCTGTCGGGAAATCCAGACAAAGTGCTAGTATTGATCTTTCCATTGACCCCAATAGTCTTATTATTGATTTCACAAGAACAGTGATGGAGCAGAGGTTGAGGCAGGCCAAGAGCTTTGAGGTCCACAAGCGGGCAAGGAATAAGGTGTATGCATTCCCTATACTGGTTCCACCCTCGATACAGCTTTAGGGATTGTGATGTAACAGTGGAGACTGAAAATTGGCTCGACCCAACAGGGGGGCAAGTGAGTAGTGCTGGGAATTGTCTCATGGGATGTGGCCGGTATTAAATATAGATTGGGCTGCCCAGAGACCAGGTCATTGCTTGAGAAGGTGGATACCGTCCTATTACAGGAGACCTAGGCAGTAAAGGATGCCCCTGTGGATGGGTTTGTGACATTTTGCATAGCGGCTCGGAAGAATACTAGCGGACGCCGCTATTGAGGTTTGTGTGTCTTGGTCAAAACCCACTTACTTAGCGAAGTGTTTCCACTGGAGTCTTCTCATCCATTTTTGCAGGTGGTTAGAATCTGCATGATGAGTGGCAAAGATGTGTTGGTGGTCAATTTTTATAACAGTCCCCATACACTGTTCGCCAGGGGCTGTCTCATAGTGTTATCCTCCATTATGGAGGGCATGGTCAATCTGGTTGCTGTTAATGGGCTATTCCTTATTCTGGGGGAGGGAGGAATTTTAACGCCAAGATGGCAGTCCCAGAACTGGCCTATTTGACTCTTCGGAAGACGATTTGGCCAGGATCTCGATTGCTATCATGAAGGATGTTAGAATTTGTACAGAGGGGCTCAGGCTGTGAAAGCTTCTGCGTGGATGGGGGCTGCGTTCGGCCAATGGCCATTTCCCTCATGATAGCCCAGGTAATTTTACTTTCTCGTCAGCCTCGGGTCGCTCAACGATCAATTACCTATGTGCCCCAGTAAAATTCTGGGACCATGTTATTAAGTTCAGTTTGCTGGCTGACATTTGGAGTGAACATTTTCCCATCAGGCTTGTGCTCAAAATATAGGACAAACACGCACTGCTGGGTTTGTTGTACCAGCCAGTGATTGCCCCCGATGGCCAAAAGTATAGATTAAAGTGGCATTTAGCAGACAGAGAGAGGTTGCAGAGGGACATTGTCATTAACTGGTGGGAGTTGAAGAACTTCTTTTCAGGCAGTCCCAATCAGAGTGTCATACTAACTAATTTTGTATCACTGCTGTCCAATTTATATGCTTCATTTACTCTGTAGGCTAGCAAGAAATTGGTAAAGAGGCAGCTGGGTTGGTTTAATTCAGAGTGTTCGAAATCCATGGGTATGTTGCCTGAAACCCTGAAAAACACCATGTCTTCTAAAAGGGATATAATTGCTGTCCGGGCAGTGTTTAAAAGGGTTATTGTCGTCAGGAAGACTGAAATCAAAGCTGTGTCAAGGGTGGTCTGGGTCAATTAATTTGTCACTAATGACCACAAGCTTTTTTCGGACATAGTGAAAAATTAGCCTTTCTACAAGTCCATAGGCACTGATGTCATGGTTTCTAATCAGGCCTGGGTGGCACATTTTTCCAGCCCATAAAGTGTGGGTGATGTGGTCGTGGCCATTGAATGACCGCTGGCCACAGATCCCCAGCAGTTGCCATATCCAGTGAATGGAAAAGATGTTTGAAAGTAGGGGAAAATCCTTCAGCCATAAAATGTCAAATAAGAAATAGGGTCCAGCCCCTGAAATTGTTCAGCAGACCTGTTCCTATCAGAAACGGACCTCTGTGCCCCGATTTTGAGTATGGGTTTTAACGCTAACTGTGAAAGGGGTGTGAACCCTATCTCCTGGTTGCGAGCAGTAATTTAGCCAATATATAGGAGGCTGAGGGCACTAGCAGCATCATATAGACCTATTTCACTTCTAGACTGTGTTTACGATCATGATGAGGGTTCTCCTGGGGAGATTGGAGTCCTGGGTGGAATGTAACAATAATTTTCCCCATTCAGTTGGGGTCCAGACCAGTTCTTGGAACAGCGGAGCAGTCCCTGAACCTCTATCTGGTGGTGGCTCACTCTTTGCATATTAAGGACAAACCCATTTTCCTAGCTTTCATGTATCGGAGCACCGCCTTGGACAAGGTGAATCGTAACAATATGGTCAAATCTGGTTCCTCGCCTCCTCTGGCCTCAGGGACTACACCACCTCTGGTTGCCTGGTGGGATTCCTTTCCATTGTTTACTGCAGCTGACCTGACTTTAGCTGCTGCAGGTATCAAGTCGGCTTCTCCCACTGACGGTATATCACCATTTGTGATGAAAGATATCTTTCTGCTGCTCCTGCCTCAGATTACTGCTGCGGTGAATCGCTTATGCTCTTCTGGGACTTTTCCTTCAGTGTTGAAGGGTGGCACAGTGATTCCCCTTTTAAAAAGCGGACTCTGGATCCACTTCTTCTGGCTAATTTCCATCCCATCTCTCTTTTACCCTTCTTTATGAAGTTGCTTGAGTCGCTGGTATCTCCTCTAGGGATTAAATTCTGCGAGTCCATGGCTGTGCTGGACATGTTCCAATCTGGCTTTAGAACAGGCCGGGGCATTGAGACTGTGCTGGTCTCAGTGCTCGATGACCTGATGCTTATTGCTGATCAGTGTGGAGTGGCGGCCTGATCCTTTTGGATCTCTCGGCCGCATTTGATACTATCGATCAATCCATCCTGGTCAGTCAGCTGTCAGCGGCTGGCATGTCAGGTGCTGTTTCATGGTTTTGCTCTTTTTCATCTGACTGGTCTCAGCAACTGTTACTTCGACTTTTTCTTTCTGCAGTCGTGGCTTTGCTGTGTGGGGTTCCGCAGGGCTCTGCCCTGTCCCCCACATTGTTCAACATCTACATTCAGCCACTGATCGCTCTATTCCGCTCCCACGGCTTTAGATGCTACTCGTATGCTGATGATACACAGATCTTGGTCCGGCTTGACTTACTCCATCTGTCTAATGCCACTCAGCTGCGAGATTGCCTTTCTGCCGTGGGATGCTGGATGGGCGAGAATTGGCTGAAATTCAACGGAGATAAGACAGAGGTGTTGATTGTGGGAGTCGATACTGTTCCTTCACTTTGGACACTGTCCCTCTGGCCATCTGTGTTGGATATTTCCCCGGTGGCGGTTCCTACTGTTAAAAATCTGGGAGTTGGGGGTGCTGTTGAGCAGCCAGAAAATGGCCACTTAGCTTCTGAGCTCCGTGTACATCTCACACGAAATCCGGCATCAACGGCGTATATTTCATTTATTTGCTTGTGAATCCAATCACCCTGTGTAGCTGCTGGCTTGGGCTACGACCTCCTGCAACCCCGGACGAAATCGGTGCTGTTATACCCCAGAACTGCTTTTTGCCGGCCTGGAGGCGCATGCAGCCTAATCACCGGCCGAGTCTGACCGTGGCGGCGATACGAGTGAGGTCGGCGGCCCCGTCCTGATCTATGACTGGTCTGCCTCCAGGGCATGGGCAGCGGTGGAGGCGGTGAGGAGTTTTGCCCCCCTGCGCTGTTAGCGGAGGACGCTGCTGCGACTGGTTCTCCGGTGCCGGGCCCGGACCGGCCATCACCCGCGGCCGGTGCGCTGTGCGGGGCCTCAGTGGGGAGGGCCGCCATCAATCAGCCACCCCCATCTGCCGAGTCATCGAGCTGACCGGTGCTGTGTGCCCCGCCCCCTCTTCTGTGACCGCTGTGCGGGTGGAGGAAAGGGAGAGATTCGCCGCCTGGGGCCACAGCTGTTGCGTCGGGCCCTCTGACACTGGGGACGAGCCGAGCATTGTCAGTGCCTGGCGCGCGGCGTGGAGCACGTGACCGTGAGTGCCACCATCCACCTGCTGCTCCTCCTCTCAGGACTGCCGGCCGGCCGCCACTGTGTTCTTTGGGTCCCCTCCCTGTGTTGCCGTTGCTCCGCCGGTCACCATGGTCGCAGTTGGTGCCATTCGCCCCAGATACCTTCCGGGCTTGCCTACAGTCTCCCTTAACGCAGCGCGGCCCGCGGGGGCTGGCTGACCACCCAACCATTGTGCCCCTGTGGCCCTGCGGCCTGCCGGGGAGCGGCGGATGTTCTTCTGCACCCTGGATGCTGATCGGGCCCCGAAGGATTCAGGTACGTGCCCCACATATAGCGACCCCAGGGACCGGGTGGCACTGAACCTGGACTGAACTCTGCTCCTCTTCACTGGGCTAGCTAGCCCTCCTTTGGCGCTATACTCCACAGCCCATACCACAGCTGTCACTATTTTTAGTGCCTGGGCCATAATAATATTACTACCGCGTGGTCTGGCCCACCCTGATTTCTTCTCCCGACTGAGGGCCTCACGTCCTTGCTGCGGTGTCCTCTCCACTGTGGCGACTGGCCTGTACTAGTCAGCCCCACATTGATTTGGAAAGAGCTGTCCCTGTTGCACTCATTGTCCAGCATAAAACTCTCTGCCACGACTGACTAACTTATGGGACCTATGAACACTGGTGATTGCACGCACCCACTATCGTTGCCAGCGCCACTCCTAACCACACTTCTGAGTCCTGCACCACTCTGAACGCGGCTCATCGTGGGACCTGTGATCACACACTGGGGCCTCCACTGCGACCGCTTGGTCCCCGGCTAGCTGTGCCTGACACCACACCCTCCCTCCCAGCTGTTCTATCACCTAGGCGCCTGCTCGCCTCATTTGACCACCGCTGTATCCACAAAGACCACACTCCCGATAAATTGGGACTACAGGGAACCACTGGCCATACTGCAATGTCGAACAGGGCCCGAGGTAACAGTGGGTGCCATGGACAAATTTGCACAGGCGACAACTCGGTCGGAGCCGGGGCACGTATCTGCTAATCAGGAAGAGACTGACTCGCGTCCAGGCACGCCAACCCCTGACCTTGCCACAATGATGGAATCCATGGCCAAAAACTTTGCCTCTTTTCACGAAAAACTGGACTACATTAATGCCAATGTTGCATCACTTAAAACTCAGATTGATCAAGCTGGTGCCAGGATCACTGAGGCGGACCCAGAATTGGAACCAATGAGGATGCTCTATATATGCTCCAGGACACTGTCGCTACACTCACACGCGACAAGAAGACGGTCAGAGCAAAATGCGACGATTTGGAGTCCAGATCGCGCTGAAACAATGTTCAAATCATCGGGGTCCCTGAAAATGCCCTTAAAGGGCACATGGAGCTGGCAGTTGAAAATGTAATCAAGGAACTACTCGATGGCCCTGACTTGTCACCCTTCTTCACGATCGTACGCGCCCATCGGGCCCTCTCACCTTGGCCTAAACCTGGCGACTTTCCCAGACCTATCATCGCCAGGATCCTCAACTATCGGGATAGAGATCACATCCTTCGCCTGTCACGAGAAAAGGGTGATGTTCGGCTCAGTTCGCAGATCATACGTATCTTCCCGCACTTCTCTGTAGGAGTCCAACAGGAGCGGTGTCACTTTCTGGGCTTGAAAAAGCTCTTGAGAGAGCGCAACATCCCATATGCTATGCTGTTCCCAGCCCGACTCAAATTCACTTTCAGGCAGAAACTATATTTTTTCACGGTCCCGGATGAAGCCGTGAAGTTCATCGAATCACAGATTCCTCTCCACAACCCAGCTGAAGAACACATGGACAATGACTGAGCCGGACCCTAACGGTCTCTATGGTATTCATGGCCTGAACGTTGATGCTCACTGTTCTTTGACTCTTTGGGGGTTTGATATACTGGCCTGATGGGGCTCATGACCAGGGTAAGAGCAATTCCTCAACTATCTCCTGCGTGGGGGGTGGGGTTAACGATGATGTGGTTGCCGGCCACAGGCCGTGTTGACGATCTCAGGTATAGTGCTTGCTCTATCATCTGACCATCCTCAGTCTCCCAAAGGTTCAAGCACTCTGAATCCCCTGAATTTGGTAAGAACAGCGGGGTTGGAGACACAGCTTCCCTCCCACATGCATCGATAATGTCTCAATCACTACTTGCTTTGACACCTGTACTGTTATTAGAAGCTCTCACCCCATACCGTACCTGCCATAGTATCGCTCTCACTATGCTCTTATACACAGTTATCTTTTGCTATACCCATAAGACCTGAACGCACCGGCTCATGCCCGCAGATGCTCCGAGGCTACTTCGTAGTCACCGCTCAGTTGGTGCAATGGTAAAACATGTTTGCGTTGATTATACTGCCTACCTGTAGTACCACCCTTGGTACTTCAATGCTATTACTATGGTCAGATGCACGGCAACAGCACTCCCCGCTGAGGTTGCAATGGTTACTAGAGGGGAAGTTCTAGGTTTTTCTCCCGTTGGGCCCATGACAGTGTACCCCATTGCAGTTGCAAAACTATGTTGGAAGTTTTGCTTGGTACGAGCCCCCATTGGGCCAAAAGCACAGGTGGTCCATGTTGGGACCGGTCCGCTGTTAGAGGTGGGTAGAAGAGGGAGGGCAAGGGTGCCGCTAGTCGTTACTGGACGGCGAGGGTGGGGGCGAGGAAGGGGTTTGGCAAGTTGCAATGGAAAAGGCGGGGGCATTACGGCAATTCACGCTATGTTGGAGTATCTTAAAAGTGACTACACAAGCTGCATGTGCACAACACGATGGGTGAGCTGGAATGTGCCTTAGACGAGTGAAATGCCCACTACCATAATGTCCTGGAATGTCCGGGGATTGAGTAATCAGGCCCGTAAAATTATGGTTTATGCCAACAGATACGGTTGCAAAATCCTGTTGCTGCAAGAAACGTACTCAACGGGCCGCCTGGCAGTGAGCATGGCACCATCATGGGGACCTAACAGATACTTCACCTCCTATTCCACACAGGCCAGAGGCGTGTTGACACTCATCCACAAATCCATCAAATTCATTCTACATAGATCCCGATGGTAGATATGTCGTATTACACTGTACCATAGTAAATAGGGAGTAACTTCTTGTGAACACCTACGGTCCCAATGTGGATGCCCTTGAGTTTGTGGACACTGTGGACATACTGCTGGGATACGTGGGAATCCAGATCATATGGGGGGTTTGTGGGGGGACATGATCTTTATACTGGACATCAATCTGGACAGGACCGGGACCGCATTTAGGCCCCTGTCCACTGCCGTACGCAGACTACATAATCACAGCGCAACACTTAACATCTGAGACGCCTGGAGGACACTGCACCCTCTACGGCGCGAATACACCTATTATTCCTCCGTCCACGATAGTTCCTCCAGAATTGACATATTTCTAGTGTCGAGTGAAGTGTTGGGCAGGGTGGAGGGAGCACAGATACTAACCCGCACATTATCTGACCACGCCCCAGTTACCCTTTCAGTGGAACTGGGAACACCTATCCCGACATACAGCACATGGCGCTTCAAATCCACAGCCCATAGGGACATTGTGTTCAAGGCTCAAATTTTAGCTGACATTGAGTCCTTTTTTGAGCACAACACCCCCCAGGCTACTTCTCTTGGCGTCCGGTGGGATGCCTTCAAAGCATACATCCGGGGGATGTCCATGTCCAGAGAAGCAGGAGTGTTAAAAACGATAAAGAGCCGCCCTCAGTTGCTCTGAAACCAAATTACGTGAGTTGGAACAGGAATGTTCAACAGCAGCTGATCCCGCTAAACTTAGCGAGGAACTCCAGACATTCAACACACATGCCATCAGAGAGGTCCAATATTTTAGCCGCCCATAGGCTGCTCGGAAATATGGGGAGGGTGATAGACCCGGGAAAACACTAGCTACCCTAATGAGAGAGGAATGGGGTCAGACCCAGATCACCTCTATTAAGGATGACCAAGGCATCTCACAGTGGTCGGACCAACAGATACTGGATATATTCACTGAATTCTATAGCACCCTATATTCCCAACCCCCTGAACACGCTAAACAACTTATGCGGGACCTCGTAGATCAAATATCCACAACGTGCGTCTTCTCCTCGACTAGAGACCAGCTGGACTCCCCGATCATCCTGGACGAGATAGGCCATCTCAGACCTGCCCAAAGGTAAAGCACCGGGTCCTGAAGGACTTATGGCTGAATTCTACCAGGAACACATAGCCATACTAGCCCCCAAGTTATTGGAGGTCTGGGATGAATTGCTCCGTGTGTCTGTCCTCCCCCCCTCTCTGCGTGAAGCCGTTATAACGGTGTTGCTCAAGCCTGGCAAGCACGGCAATGAGTGTGGATCATATAGGCCCCTCTCCCTCATGAACTTAAGATCTTCGCTAAGGTGATAGCAAACCGTTTTCTCCCAATCATGACGCATCTGGTCCATGAAGATCAAGCGGGCTTTGTACCGGGGGGATCCACTTCTCATAGCATCAGGTGGCTGTTTAATGTAATGGCCCGGATTGACCAGGACGCGCACGCAATTGCGGTCGCACTCAACGCTGAGAAAGCATTTGATATGGTGTCATGGAAGTATATGTGGGTGGTGCTGGAAACAATGGGCATCGGCCCCAATATGATCGGTTACATCAAGCTATTATACACCTCCCCAGTGGCTAGGGTTCGGGTTAACTCTCTGACATCCACTCTGTTCACACTCTTCAGGGGCACCCGACAGGGATGCCCAATATCCCCGATCCTTTTTGCTCTAGCGATAGAGCCTATGGTGGATCGCATCAGCACGCCATTCCCACAGGGGGATAAGGCTAAAAGACACCCCGGAAATCATATCCCTGTATGCAGATGACGTACTCCTATACATTAGGGACCCGGCCACCCATCTTGACTCCATACTACGTGACATCACACGCATAGGCACACTTACAGGATTCACAATCAATTATTCCAAATCCAAGGTCTTTCCGCTTACTAACTCTACCCAACAACCTGTCACCGAATACCCTCTCCGCGGGTCCCCTGGTGGAATCAGATACTTGGGAGTCCAGGTGTCGTTGACTAGGACCACCTTGTTCACAGATAATTACCTGACTGCAGCACAGATGGGCGAGTCGAAAATGGCGCGATAGCGTCCTCTCCCACTGTCATTCGCCGGGAGGCTCTCTCTCATCAAGATGGTCCTACTGCCCAAACTGTTATACATTTTCAGTAATATACCCATATGGCCCGGGGTGAAATACTTCACGTGCCTACATAAATCATGCGCACAGTTTTTATGGCACTCCGGTGCGGCCCACAAGCAATGGGCCGATATGACGCTCCCGTATGAGAAGGGGGTTTTACTGCCCCAGACCTAAAATCTTATTGGACTGTGGCACAGGCCCACTATACCACTCATTATTACCCCGGCTCCGCGACCCGCCCGCATGTCAAGTTGGAGATCCTTGCAGCAACTGGTGTTAACATAATGTCCCTAATATTACACCAGCACTATGCACCCAATTCCCCCTTTGATCCAATTGGAACCACCTTACGTGCCTGGAATCGACTTCTGTATCCAACTGCGGAATCCCCCCCCATACTATAAATGGCTCCCTGTGTGGTCCTTCCCTGGGCTGGAGCCTACACACGACACTGCTCTGGCTCGACCCTGGGGGACGCTAGGCTACCAGACACTGACAGACTTCTACCCTGATGGCAGGTTTATCGACCCACAGACATGGAAGCCGGGTCACTCTGGGTCTGTGTTGGAGATCCTGCAATACTATAGGCTCCGGACAGCATTCTGCACTACATGGCCCACCTTCCCTAATGAACCCCCCGACACTCCGGCGATAGCATACATCGTCAACTCGGGCGGTGCCCGCGGCATCGTTTCCTCTTTATATAAGATTCTACTAGAGGGTGCCCCAACCCAGGTTTCCAGGGCACGCGACGAATGAGTAGAGGAACTGGGCTTTGAGATCTCTGACCAACTGTGGGGGAAAATGTGTTTGCATACCAAAAAAGTCTCCCTCAACTTTCGCTACCAAGCAATGCTGTACAAACTACTGAACAGGCTGTACTACACCCCTCTCAGGATTTCCAAGTTTGTCCACACTACCACACACTCCTGTCCCCGCTGCAAGGAGGAGAAACCTGATCTCTTGCATATGTTCTTGAGTTGCTGTGAGTTGGGGAATTTTTGGGGAAGTATCCTAGAGACACTTGCAGAAGTAATTGACACTGCAATTGACCCTGACCCACTGGGGATCTTGTTTGGGGTGTGGAAAACTGATGATGTTAAACGCATGGCTAAATTTCACAACATAAGCTGCATAGTGGCAAAAATATGTATACTCCAAAGCTGGAAGGGCCCCTCTTCCCCCGACGTTTCAGAAGCGGCTAAGCTTGCTCACAAGGTCTCGAAACTGTGAAGAAGAATACATTACTATGCTCCCTGCTCACTCCCGCCCCAAGAACATATGGGCGGCATTCAACAGCTACCTTAACAATCAAGAATCAAGAACATCTGAGAGTGGCTCATCTCCGGCCCCATTGGAGAATACCTGATCACCATGAAATACTATGCTCTATTATTCCCCACGTGCTCTGCTAATGCCTTTGTGGTTACTGCAATAATGTTCATGTATATATTGATGCATCATTCGCTTTAACATGCATCTTTGTTGTTAACCTCTGCCACCAAAAATAAAGGTTTTTTAAAAAAAATCTGGGTGTTAAATTATCAGCCTCTCTTTCCATGCCTTCTCAGATCGGTTCGGTCTGCCAGGATGCACACTTCCAACTCAAAATACTTAGGAAGGTTTTGCCTTATATTCCACTTCATCTGCATGCCCCATTAGTCTCTGCCCTTGTTGTCAATAGGATTGACTATTGTAATTCCCTATATCTGGCTTAGCCAGATTACCTTACCCATCATTTACAGGTGTTACAAAATTCTGCTGCTCGCCTAGCCACTGGTACCTTGTACCGCAAGCATATTTCACCTGTTCTCAGGTCTCTCCACTGGCTCCCAATTGCTAAACCTGTGTCTTTTAAATCCCTTTGCTTAGTGCACAGGGCTTTCTATGCTGCTGGTCCGAAATATCTGCAGTTGAAATTTCGACCCTATGTTCCTGCTCGCGCACTGCATTCAGCAAGCCGCCCCCTCTTGGCTGTTCCTATAGTCCAGAGTGCAAGAATGGGAGGCCGCTCTTTTCGGTTCGAGCCACCATGTTGTGGAATGCTCTGTTGATTGCCCTTCTGGCTTGTCCGACTCATATACACTTTAGGAAAGCTCTGAAAACTCTACTTTTCTAGCTTCTCTTTTTCTCTTGCTTTTGCTTAATTTAACTCGTCTTCGCGCCAGGTTTCCTTTTTGGTGTTGGTTGCGCTGTACCTCGGGTACGAAAAAACTTAACATAACAAGTTGTGGTGTGTGCTTGGACCCATGAATTGTCCAGGTGCAGTTGGTGGATCTTTTGGAGAAACTGCATTCATCCACGGGGGCTTGTGTAAGGAGTGGCGTGCAGGGGCGATGCACTGCTTTTTTTCAGGTGGAGCAAGGGTTGCACAAGGGTTGTATGCTGGCCCCCCTGCTTGATTGTTTGCACATTAATGGGCTTTATACCCATTTACTTAATTATACTCTGGATGTCCCCAGGCTGGGTAGATGGCACGTGCCACTACTGGCTTATGCATATGTTAAAGTCTTGCTGGCCTGTACTCCCAGAACATTGCAGTGCCTGAATGATGATTACTCTTCATTCATGGATTCACTGGATCTAAAAGTAAATGCCCAAAAATCGGCAGTTAAGGTTTGTAGCAGGGGCAAGTGCCTTCTGAAAATTCCAGGTGGCGTTTAGTAAGGGTGTCTCCATTGCCAGAGTCTCTAGTTTTGACTATTTGGGGGTAAGATTTCCTTCAAACTTTCATGCAGAAGCCCATGTTGTTAAGCAGGCTGCTAGGTTTAAACAGGGTATGGGGGGGCATGAGCCATTGGTATGTTTAAGGCGAAACCGGTCGAGCTGGCACTCAAGGTTTATAATGGGAAAGCTATTTCTGCGGCCAGGTATGACATGGAGTTGTGGGGATACAGCAATGTTGAATACATCCTGGTGGTGGAGTGCACTTTCCTGAAACAAGTATTGGGGCTTCCTTGCTTGCCCCCTAATTTTGCAATATACCAGGAATTGGGCTGCAGGTTCATTAGTGATTCCATCGCAGCCCAGCCTGTCAACCATTGGCTTAGAGTCTGGGATAACAGCAAAGCCGGTTTAACACAGGACCTAATTAGATATTTAGTTCAAAGGGACCCTTATCTGAAGATTCCCTAGCTTAGGTATGTAAAGACAATGTTGTCAGAGGAGACGTGGCTAAATATTTTCTCCTGAGGGATGTTATGCTCTGCATTGTTTTAAGAGCTATAAAAGTAAGGGTGTTTTAGCGCATTCTGGATAATAGGTAGTCTTCCGATAACCAGAGGCCCGCTAACAGGAAACATGCGATTATTGCGAGCCCAGGTCTGCAGAAATATTTGCTTTGGGCACGGAATCCCTCTCAGCAGGTTGTCATCACCAGGGCATGATTTAATTGTATCCATCTAAGAGCAGTGGTGGTGGCCTGGTCGAATGGCAAAGAAAATCCATTGAGTATTTTCTGCGAGGTGCCCAGGGAAGACTTGGCCCACTGTTTTGTCCAGATTTCTCCTTAATTAGAAAGCGTACACTTAAACTGCTTCTGCAGGGCCAAGGGTTTCTCCAGTATGAACCGGTACTGTACTACCTGTTATGGGTGGACTCAGTTTGCGTGGGTTGGGGTCTATTATCATTTTTAAACAATGCGCTAACTTTGAGGAAACTTTTAATTAAAGTTTTTGAACTGAATGCTCTTGCATTTTAAATATGTTGGATGGTTTATATAATGGGTGGAATACTGTTTATTTTATTTATTGTATGATATGTAATCATGTTATTGTTGTTTTTACGGCAACGTTTTTGTATTCCAGAAAGAAACTTTTTTACTTACTAATTATAACTCTAGTTCACAAGTTGGAATTTCTATCAAAGTTGTCTCAACAGATAGGTCTTCTCATAAGCCGGTTAGAGATGCTGGAACCATTATTGTGTGAATTATGGTTTCTGAGATAATCAACAATTACTTCCCCACAGCACCTATGGCAATTTCAAGGCATATACATACTTTTAACTTCAATTACACATTTCTTATACTTCCGGAAACTTCACATGTAATTCAGGCCATTTGCTTCGTTGTTTGTTTGGCATGGTGTATACCACTTAACATTGGTGCACAGTCAAAGGCCTGCCAGAAGTGTTCTCATCTTCCTTTCCAACTCAACCATTTAGCATCATGTGGCAGTCTCCTGGGGCATTTCCACTGGCATTGGCTCAGGGATAGAGACCACAATTGAGTTTTTAATTCCAACGATTTCCTAAAGTTCAACCCATTGAGGACTGCCTCTTTGTTTACACAAGTGTTAGCACCTCACCCCAATAAACTCCTTCCCAAGCACTGCTGCAGCTTCAATGACATTTTCAGATACAAGGGGGAAGGTCACTGTTTAGGTGTTCTGTCTGCTTCAAGCCAATTCTTATGAACAGAAACTGGTGATTTTAAAATACATGTTTATTTCCATTACATGGTGCCTGTCTTGTGTACCACGCAATACATTTTGCTTCATTCTTCCTTCTCGCAGGTTATTTACAACAGTTTTACTATAGCCACCAGTTTCCTTACTGTGTGCCTTTGAATTCCCTTGTGCAGTGTAGTTTCATGTTTAAAAAGTCCCTTGCAGCAAGCTGCAGAAAGCACACATTGCCATGGTCTCTCAATTTTAGCAAATGAACCAGCATTTTCATGGTATTGCAGTTGATATGAACTGCTGGTCTTTTCTCTGCCAGTCCACAGTGTGCTTTCCAATGACCAGAAAGTATTTCTGCCCAACGTGGCCGGGGGAAGTTCATTTGTGTCTTGGGGGCTGCATTTAAATCCTCACAGGCACACTGCAGCTGTAGTGATTTTAACATGGCCTTTCTACTCCTGTGTGAACCTCGCTGAGTTGTGCTTATATGAATGGCTTGGGTACTGAAGGACAGGCCCTCTGCAACATTGCAGGCCATGCAGTTAATTTACAGTGTGGGAACAGTGTTCTGCACATGTGACAATGGTGTAATGGTGGCCAAAGATGCAGGGAATGCGTTCAAATTGCACCTAATGTCACACAATAATAGAACTTTCTTCTAGGGCTGTTGGGGCCAGCTTGTACTCTAGCCTCCTGCATGGTGCTTCTTCACATGGTCTGGCATGCCAAGTGCTGCACATGCTCTCCCATGGTGGTGCTGGTTCAGTAGCAACCACCCAAGAGCCGGTCCTCAATGACAGTACTCCGGTAAACAACAGACACTTTTTAATTTTAAAGGATGCTGTGCCACCCACCCCTAGGACTCACACTGCCCTCTCCAAGTTCACGCCCATTTTAAAGTCAACACGGATGCTTTTTTCAAAGTGGGAAGGTACTGAGCTGCTGGATCCCAAGCAGAACTATCAATGGAGGAAAGGGCAACTAGCACCTGGTGCCTACAGCAGTCATGGTTAGCAGGTGGGCCCACACTATTTCTCCCTACGCAGGGTTAGGAGGTCCTGGTAGCAATGTCCTGGTAGCAGTGATCATCTTTAAGAAGCTCCAGGTGTAGCCCATCGAGTATGAGTTCATGCACTTGCCAATTACTGCATAGCACCTTGTGAAGTTGTACATACTAATGACAGATAACCTTCCTCTCCTGATCCGTGGTGCAGCAGGATGTTTAGGGGATTCTGCAAAGGCTCGCCAGGGCCACTTAAAACGTCCACTCTTCAGGTGTTCAGCAAAGTGACTTCAGACTTTCTCAGGGACAGTTATGTTTCCTTCATAGGTACTCCTTTGAGCAGTTATTACCACTATCCCTGGTCTGTGTGGAGGGCTAGAGCTGACTGATGTGGATGTTTCTACTTCCTCATTTGTGGGGTCAGTGGCTGCTTGGTAGATGCTGCTGCTTCCCCTTCGCCAGTCTTTTTTTTGTAACCTCATCGCTGAATTGTGCTATCTTGGTGCATGCAGAAGAGGTCAAGCTTGAAACTGGGAGTGTAGAACAGCCCTCAGTGTATTCTTCTCATTCTTTTAGTTACATCCAATGGAATCAAGTAGCTCCATATAAGATCAATAAGTAGGACCCCACCAGACATCCATTCACCAAACTCCCAGGATCAACTGACACATAACTGAGACCACCCTCTGCTGACAGGCATAGGTTTCCATGCATCAACCCATTCGTGACAGACCATAACATACATAACAGGTGTATTTGTAGAGCGCACGCTCACCCCAGAGGGACATCTTGGCGCTATTGACAGATAACAGATTTTTATTGTTATCCAACATATGGCACTCACTCTGGCATTCATGTGCGCATTCACTCATGATACAACAGCACTTAAGGAAACATTGAGATGGAAATCCTGGCACTCTCCAAGGTGTTATTATCTGTCCACCAATAGGCCGGAGTATCCTTTACACTCCATTTTTGATCGGATATTTCCTTGTTGTCAAAAGCTGATAAGCAGGTATTGACCTGTGTCTGGAGGAGGCATGAACTGAACAGTGATCATGTGTGGTGGCAGAAAGTGTAGGTAATTCTGGTATGAGAACGGATGGCTTTTCTTTTCCAAAACCGTGTGACGCACTTTTGGGAAATGTCTCCTTTCTTGACTCATTCTAGTGGCTCTTACCTTGCTTTGACATCTCCTGCTTCATACTTTGGGTCTAGATGAAATGTGGTATTGTCAAAAGGATGGTGTATAAAATGAAATCCTACTTAGAAACTTGGTTCCAGGGATCAGGAGCGTGTTAGGAAGTCTCAATGTAAGAGTGAACTTCCGGTAATGAAGTTAATTGCCTCTTTATTTTATTGATAAAAAGACTGCAAATAAATGATATACCTCTAACACAAGGAGAAGACTGGGTTCGGGAGTTGCCGAGAAATCTGTAAGACCAGAAGACTCGAATATATAGTGATTGCTTTAAGAACAAGGTAGACCTTCTGCTAAGAATGACTGCAGAAAAAATGTTTAGGTCAATTGGCTACAGCTATAAGAGAAAATAAGTCCTTCTTACTGACATGTTGGGGGATATGAAATGTAGAAAGGTACCATGAGCCATATATTAGGGAACTGTAACAGGGTGGAACAATTCTGGCAAGAGTTGAAAAATTGAATAGACATGGTCCGTAATGGACCTCTTTCCGAAAAACAGTGTTCCACTGCCTAGGTGGGGTGGCGAGCGAGACGATTGGAGACCAGTTATCTTGACCAGAGCATTTGACAGTGAAAAAGCAGTTTCTGAAAATATGGAAGTCTTGTAAAAAAGCCCACGGTTGAGGATTGGAGTGAAAAAATGCAAACGCTGGCCAAGTGTGAGAAGAGAATTTTTGTTAACAGCTACAGATATCAGCTGCTTTTACAGACGTGTACATGGAGTCCTAAAACATATGTTTGATGGTTCATTGTATTTCTCTCCCTACCTTTGTTTAGTTCATCTTGTCCTGCGGCAACCCTTGTGCCGTATCCATTTTTGTTTTATGGGTGTTAACACCTTAGCAATAAATTAAAGGCTTTGCTTTCCTGTCAGATATGGTATAACAACTTGACCTAGTAATATGAAATGTATACTTTATGAATGTATTGGAAAGGAATTACCACTTTAATATTGAAAAAAAACAGTAACAAAAACACTGACACGCCATTTGAAGAATTAGTCACTGATGCATGAACTGGCATAAAAGTCATAAGTGTAACAGTGCTAAAAGGGCACTTTACAACTCAGAGATAGGAAAACGAGGCACATATCTGGGGCAGACAGGTTTAAAGACGATAAGGATATTCATATCTCATTGTACCACCTGCCATGTTTGCTTTCCCTTCGTCTAACAATCACAATACCAGCAAACGAACAGGGACACTCATGAGTAGCACCACAAGGCCCCTCCATGCATAGCTTCTGAAATGGGTCTGCATGACGGCTATGGGGAAGGAAAAAAACATCACCATCCTGTGGTGTCTCATATCCAATCAAATATCTTAGAAGGTGAACTTCATCTGCTGATCTAATCCTACAATGTAATCTGTTTGTGGCAGGTGCTAATGGTGAAAATCCCTGAGCACCTTGCTCTCTCTGAACTCAGATTATGTCACTGCCGAAGCATATTTGATCACCTTAAGAGAACACTGCCGACTACAGTGCAAGATACCTTCATTTCCTTGCTTTTGAAATCCCGTTGGCACTGGGTTATGCGGAGTAGAAGAATAAAATGCACACATTTTACTTTGTTCATAGAATACAGTGAAAGGATATGTAAGGGGTTTATTTTCCACAATCCACATGGTAAATACCTCTTGCAATGTCTTTGCCTTCCATGTCCTTGAGCACTGCTGACCTGCCTTTGGCGATGAGCACAGCATCCCCTTCCCACTTCTTGTGTTTCTTCTTTGATAGTTTACACCACACCACGCTAAAGTACTTTACAACGCCATCTGCTATCCCGCCCTCGTCTTGCGGCTCTGGCGTGTATCTCGCTGGAGAATGCAATGGAACTACAAAAAGATAAAAAACTATTATTTTCTGTGTGGTGCGGGAAGAGTGTTTTACCAATTTAGAGGTTTCAAAAGAATAAAATCCATGTTATGTGTCTGCATATACCACCTTCAAAGTCCTATACAAATAATGTTCTCCCTAGATAGAAGACTGAAAATAAGGGGGTGTTATTTTACATTGAGGAAGACATGATTCATTTGTTCATTTGCCATGCTTTGGTTAAATATGAAGCACACCTTAACGCATACCCAACAGAATTCATGTGCTTGTTTAACAATACATGACAAGTCAATTTCAAACATCAAGTCGAGCAAAATATCATGCAAAGGCCTACACATTATACACCATAGTATGCAGTAGGTAAATGGCATGCTACATGATCCTCTTTAGATTGACTGCTTCTCCTTAAAGGTTTTCTAATTCAGAATGAAGCCACATTTTTGCACAGGAAAAACAAACAACCCTTCAAGAATGCATTGGCAACGTTATTGCCATCTTATTTTGTTCGGACGAAACATCTTCTGGGGGCCTCTACTCGTATCCCATCTCCTCCTTGCGTTTTGGCCATACCTATGACCTTTTACACAAAGGTTAAGAAGGAACAAGTTACTTACCTGTAACTGTTGTTCTCCAGCATGGGTCTGGCATGGATTCACATGCTCATGAATATTCCCCGTCGTCAGGCTGGGAATCCTCAGTAAAGAAAAAATCAGTATCAGTTTCATTTCTGATCGGTCTTTCTTAGTAGTAACCAATCACTGATCTCTGGTTCATACTGCCCCCAGTCAATGACTGCCCTCTACCTAAGCCCCTCCCCTGGCAGCCATCCTCAGATTTGGGAGCACGTAAAGTGGCAGTATGACCAAGTGAAGAGCCGCAGAGGGGAAGGAGGGAGGGTTTGCATGTGAATCCATGCCAGACCCATGCTGGAGAACAACAGTTACAGGTAAGTAACTTGTTCCTTCTCCAGCATGGGGTCTGGCATGGATTCACATGCTCATGAATATAAGAATACATAGCAGTATACACATGCACAACCACAGGAGGTGGCAACAGGCTCAACATTAAGCAATACAACAACTCAACATTTAGCATCTCTTACCTCCTCACCAGGCTCACCTTAAGCGAACAGGTTGCGCAGCACTGCTTGGCCGACCCTGGACTCCTCCAGTCCCGATCGAGGCAGTAGAATCTTGTGAAGGTGTGCGTCGACCTCCACGTAGCAGCCCTGCAGATGTCCAGCAACGGGCACACCAGACAGGAATGCCGTGGTAGCAGCGATCGCTCTGGTCGAATGGGCTCTCGGACGGCCGGGCAGCGGTCGGTTTGCCAACCGGTGACAGTGCATGATGCAGCCGGAGAGCCATCTGGAAATGGAAGCCTTCGAGAGAGCCTTCCCCTGATTCACAGGTCCAAAGTTCACAAACAGCTGTGATGTCTTCCGAAAACTCTTTGTGCGGTCCATGTAGAACTTCAGCGCTCTAGCCACATCCAGCGAGTGCAAAGTCCTCTCGGCCGGAGACGAAGGCGACGGGAAGAAAACTGGCAACACCAAGGGCTTGTTGAGGTGGAAGTCCGACGGCACCTTGGGCATAAAGGAGGGGTGCGTCTTCAGCACCACCCTCGTGTGGTGAAAAGTCAAGTATGGAGGCTTGCAAGATAGGGCCTGGAATTCTCCCACTCGTCGTGCAGAGGTGATGGCCACAAGAAATGCTGTCTTCCACGACAGGAACTTCAACGGCACCAAATGCATAGGCTCGAATGGGGCACCCATGAGCCTGGTCAGCACCACGTTAAGCCCCCACGCCGGGGCAGGTGCCTTCACCGGCGGGAACGATCTGAATAGTCCCTTCATAAATTCCTTCACCAGGCGATGAGACCACAATGACGCCCGCCCTGTAGTCCTGGTGTATCGGGGAATGGCAGCCAGATGTATCTTGATGGAGGCGTGAGCCAGTCCAGCTTTGGCCAGCGACAGTAGGTACAGCAATACTTGAGGGGCCGTAATCCGCAGAGGGTTAATCTTCTGTGCACGGCACCAGACAGAGAACCTCTTCCACTTATGTTCATAGCATTTGAGAGTTGAGGACGCCCTGGCTTTTGCAAGACCCTCTCTGCAGTCAGCCGGGATATCGTATCCTCCAAACTCTAGTGCTGCAGGAGCTAAGCCTGCAAGTTCAGCGACTCCGGGTCGTGATGGAGAATGGCGCCTCCTTCTCTGGAGAGAAGATCCGCGTCCGACGCCAGCTTGATAGGTGGGTACGCTGACAAGTCCAGAAGGTCCGGGAACCAGATCTGTCTCGTCCATGCCGGTGCGACGAGGATCATCCTGCACCTGGACCTCTTGAGCTGGTTGATGAGACGGAGCAGCAATGGCAACAGAGGGAACGCGTACAGGAACAGGCCGTCCAGAGGGAACGAGAAAGCATCGCCCATGCTCCTCGGTTGCGCGAACCTGCTGGCGAACCTCTGGCACTTGGAGTTCGTCGTCGTCGCGAACAGGTCGATCTGGGGTTTGCCCCACCGTTGAAAGAGCCAATCCACCTGGTCCTGGCATAGTTCCCACTCGTGGCACGAGCGCAGCTCCTTGCTGAGTGAGTCAGCGATGGTGTTCTTTATTCCTGCCAGGTGGAAGGGAACCAGAAACATCCCCTGGGCGACGGCCCAGTGCCACAGATCCTGGGCCTCCTTGGATAGGGCTGGGGATCTGGTGCCTCCCTGCTTCCGGATGTAGAACATCGTGGTGGTGTTGTCGGTGAAGATCCTCACCACTTTGTCCTTGAGGGACGGAAGGAACGATTTGAGCGCCCAGAACACGGTTTGTAGCTCCAGGATGTTGATGTGAAGAGACCTCTCCTCTGGGAGCCAGAGGCCTCTTGCTTGGAGATCTCCGGTGTGGGCCCCCCACCCCTCCAGGGAGGCGTCTGTCGTTACCGTCTCCTGATACGCCGGGGCCTGAAAGTCCATGCCTGCCGCGAGGTGCGCAAGGGCACCCCACCATAAAATCGCCCGATGGAACTCCTCGTCGAGCGGGATCCTGTCTTCGAAGCTGCCCACCGCTTGAATCCAGCGGGCGTCGAGGAACTCTTGTAGCGGACGCATCCGAAGTCTGCAAAGGGGCACAAGGTAGATGCATGAGGACATCATCCCGAGGAGGTACTTGATGGACCTCACTCTGGCCACATCTGTGGCTAACAGGCGCTGCACCCTGCCCAAAATGGCCTTCGTCCTTTCTTCCGACGGAGATGCCAATCGCTTCACTGTATCGAGCTTCACTCCCAGAAACAGTGCCACCTGCGACGGGACCAGATGGGATTTGGGGTAGTTGATAGCGAATCCTAGCTCCGTGAGCAGGCGGACGGTCCTCACTGTGTGTTAAACGGCGATTTCTCGTGACCTTGCACGGATTAGCCAGTCGTCCAGGTAGGGGTAGACGTGGATCGCTTGCAAGCGCAGCCACGCCGCCACAGGTGCAAGGCACTTGGTGAACACACTGGGTGCCGACTTTAATCCGAACGCCAGGGTTCTGAATTGGTAGTGACGCCCCTGGACTACGGATCTGAGGAACTTTCTGTGTCCTTTCAGAATGGGGATGTGGAAGTAAGCATCCTCCAGGTCCAGTGATGATAGGAAGTCACCCTCCTCCAGCTGTCCCAGCACATGCTGGAGGGTGACCATCCTGAATTTCTGTGCCTTGATGTTCTTGTTCAACCGACGCAGGTTCAGGATGGGGCGCCAACCGCCTGTCTTCTTTCTGACGAGGAAGTATCTTGAGTATACTCCGGAGCCCCGGAGCCTCTTGGGGACGAGCTCGATGGCACCCTTCTTGAGCATCGCCCTTAGCTCCAACAGCAGTTGAGGAATGTGATTCTCCTTCCTGGCCACGGGAGGAATGCGAGGACACTTCTTTTGAAATTCCAGCAAGTGTCCGCGGGCCAGGGTGTCCAGCACCCAACGGGGTGCTTCGGTGGGGGCCCGACGCTATGGCCGGTTCAGTCCTGCTTGGAAGAGGCCTTGCCGCCTTGGCCTCCTTGCCGACGAGACCCTCTTTGCTTGCCGTGGCCTCTGTAGGCCTCCTGGGACGAGGAGCGGGCCGCCTGGCGGTAAGTAGAAGAGCCGCCGCTGGATCCCTTGGAGACTCCCTGTCTGCCTCCAGAGCTCCGATAGGGACGCTGTTGCTGAAGGACTCCTAGTGCTCGGGCTGTTTCCGTGTCTGTCTTGATGGCCTGGAGGGACTCATCCACTGTCTTTCCAAACAGGTTGTTGCCGTCGAACGGCATGTCCAACACTCTGGTCTGGACGTCCTGGCGAAAGCCCCTCGCCTTGAGCTATCCTTGTCGTCGGAGGCAAACCCTGTTGCCCAGTTGGCGAAATCCGGTATCGGCAATGTCTGTTGCCACCGTTATGGCGTGATCCGACGCCACCTCTCCTTCCTGCAGAATCTCTAGGGCCTCCGCCCTCTTGTCGTCCGGTAGGAAGTCTAGCAGAGGATCTTGAACCAAAGCTCCCTGTCGTAACGGGCCACAATCGCTAAGGCATTGGCCGCCTTAATCGTCCTAGCCGCTGATGAGATGACTCGTCGTCCCATGGAGTCCAACTTCTTGCCCTCGCTGTCCAGCGGGGAAGTGGAATTTGAAGCCGCCGCACCCGCTGCTTTCTTCTGGGCCACTGCCGAGACGACAGAGTCCGGCGTGGGCTGGGCACTGAGGCACAAGGGGGCGTCATCGGGGACCTGGTACTTCTTCTCATACCTGTCCCCCCTCGTCCCAGATGTCGTCGCGCAACAGCACAGCGAGGACCGTCTTTCTCTTGGCCTCTCGTCGTTGGTAAAGAAAACCTTCCTTTTTCTGTTCCTCAGGGCAGAGCTGGAAGAGCTCGGATGCCCTGGCTATCATGGCGTGACAAGAGCCAATTTTGTCGGGCGGAGAGGCCCGAGGGGGGGGTGATGACAGGATGTCCGTAGTGTCATCGATCACATCAGCGGGAACCTTCCCCTGGGATCGAACCTTCTCGAACCTCTGGTTGAGGCCTATGAACCTTTCGTTGAGGCCTTTCACGGTTTCCACCGGATCCTCCTCGGAGGCTGAATCCGAGTCCGTAATGGCCACCACCCCCCCTCTTTTTCCGCCGGGGTCTTCACGGGGGTCTTAACGATGGTCTGCAAAGAGGATTCCCTCCGCGGTGGCAGGGAAACTCTGGGCCCCGAGGCCGCCTCCACTGTCGTAGCCTCTGCCGGCTTCACCAGGGCCGCTGCGCCAACCTCGATAGAGGCCTTTGCCAGGTGGATCAAGGCCCTCAACACCTTAGGTGCGTCCTCGGCCTTTAATTTGGGGGGAGGGTCATCGCCTCGCTCCCACTCGGCTCCCTTCGAGATCGACCGGGGCCTCTCCAGAAGCTTACCCGGGTTTTCAGACTTCCTCTTCCCCGAACCAGAGCGCTGGCTCGTGGTTGATCGTGCGGGGGAAGTCGCGCCCTGCCTGGCAGCCGAGGAGCCCGACCTTTTGGCGCTCCCGGTGCCCGCGGACTCGCGGTGCTTGGCCTTCTGTTGGGCCCCCGTCGCCAGGGCGCCCTGACAGGACTTAGAAGACCGCTCACACTTTTTCTTCGCCTTCTCACCTGCTGTGCCCTTCTCCAGCCAGGCGGCGAGGCGGGAACGACGATCTTGCTTGGTCCGTTCCGACAGGTTCTTGCAGAACGCACAGTCCTTCTCCACGTGCGTCTTGTACTCATGAAGGCAGTAGAGACATCTCGAATGCTCGTCCTCCTTGAAAACATTTTGCAATCCACATCCTGGGCAGCTCCTGAACAGCTTGGATCCGGGCGTCGAGCTTCCCTTGTCCTGGGCCATGTCCATTGAGGTAGGCCACAGATCTTCTGGAATCCTCCAAGAAGCGTAACTCGACGAAAACTTAACCCTTGAGGGGCGTAGAAGAATTCCGAAACAGGTCCCCGTTATCGGAAGTAGAAACGGTGGAGCTTGAGGCTCGATTAACCAAAAAAATGAGAAAAATCTCCTGAAGAAGCAGGAAAATGCAGTAAAAGCTCGAGAGCTAAAACACGAGGACTCCCAACACTTGAATGTGCGGTAAAAATCTGAGGATGGCTGTCAGGGGAGGGGCTTAGGTAGAGGGCAGTCATTGGCTGGAGGCAGTATGACCCAGAGATCAGTGATTGATTACTACTAAGAAAGACAGATCAGAAACAAAACTGATACTGATTTTTTCTTTACCGAGCGTTCCCGGCCTGACGACGGGGAATATTCATGAGCATGTGAATCCATGCCAGACCCCATGCTGGAGAACCTAGGCTGCTTTAGTCGTTTCTAGGATGTGACCAACAAGCATGAGCCATGGTATAATCAATCTTTTACTCTATACGACTGTTACAGCATGCACTTCCATTCAGATCACCAATGGGTCAAGCATTTGTGGTGGCTGTAAGATTCTCTGCCTGCTGAGATCGGGATGGATGTAGCCCGGGAATTGTAGGCCGCAGGTTGCGCTGCTCAAGTAAAGCATGTCACACCCGTTAGCTGCTCATTCCCGAACTGTTGGGCTTGCGGCAATCGGGTACATCATTACGCCTAACGTCACCAGCATACAGGACGTGAGGCGGATGTAACAGTGGGTTCTGTGGTGAACTCTAAATTGGATCATGGGAATAACACTCTTACTGGCATTCTTGCAAGACAAATTCACTGGCTCCAGAGGGCTTAAAAAGTAGCAGTGAGAATCTTTTTCAAGGTACCAAAAACAGCGTCACTATCAGCAGTACGGATATCACTTCACTGGTTACCTGTCATGCAGAGGATTGACTTTAAAATTTTTGCTTGTATTTAAATGCAATAATGGTATTGCTGTGATTTACCTGACTGAAAAGATTGTACACTATCAGCGGATGAGTTCTATTCATTCGGCGGATACGTTTTTTCCTCCATCTCGGTTTTTCCATAGAGGTGACAAATAATTTTCCATATACGCCCCCCCGGTTAAAGAACTCTTTACCTATATCTGTATAATGCCTGACTTCACTTGTTGCCTTTAAAAACTGACCTCTTTCAGCTAATGCAAGTGTGTTCTGCGCCTAGATGGAGTTAACTGTTCGGAGCGTGATAGAAATGCCTCAAATCAAATCAACAGTTCTGCTGTTGTATGATATGATAGGTTATTTATAACGCACTTAATACACAGAGGTTTCTAAACGCAGACCTGTCAAACCTGTGGTGCTCTGTGTCGTCTTGCTTCCAAGGCGAGCATGTTGCCCCTGAGCTATCCTCCAGAGATTTGTAAATGCTTTATATAGGTATTATTCAGGCACTGTCATTATTATATGCCCTTGCACTCGCACCATTTACCAGCTGCTGCCATCTTCTGGTCAGGTAGTACCAGAATGTGCCTTGGATTGCCATCATATGGTTAGTTAATTGCACCAAATATCACATCGATTATTTTTCTATATAAAAATCTATCCCTTTACTCTAAGGATGTTAAGAGTACAAATCGATGCTCTATTCAGGGTATTAATCATTCCATGTGTTTTGTGACAGATTAAGTTATATATGAGCTTTTAAAACATTTAGAGGTTTAAAGGACATTTTTCAAATAATTATTTTTTGGGACACAGCGCTTGTATTTCCACTTGTTTTTAAAGTTTGTAATGAGTGCTAGGTGTGTTTTTATGCTGTGAGAAAGATATCATACCACAAATCTGTTAAAAAAAAACATCAAGTACTTTGCTGGAAATTAAAAAATGAGATTCCCATTCTGGCCAATAGGTTTCTCAAGGGATTTCCTTCTTGGTTTGAAAGCATCACTGGTAAATACTCTATTTACTACCATTATGTGCTTCTTTATTCTGTGGGAAACCCATTAGTCTAGAAGAAAACTCAAAGCAAACCATTTTGTGTTTCTGGAAAGTATGTTAATTAATGCGAAGAAAGCAGAGCGTAACACACCCTGCTAAACGGTCGCTCTCATTCTTGTACCTCAATAGAGGTTTCCCATCATTAGGAAAAACGATTTTGTATATACTCCATAAAAATGCAGGTAGGATAAAATCCAAGTACTGTGTCTGTTTTTAGAATGAACTTGAAAGAATTTATATCTTGAATTTTGAACTAATATGTAGTCGAACTGTTCCCTTAGTTATTGCCTGGAAGGTAGCAAACAGACCGACTAGGTCGATATAGTGATAATAAGAGCTTTAATTATTGCCAATGCATTTCGGAGAACATAATTTCCTTCATCAGGGCTGTGCTCTCTGTTTACAATCAACATATATATTTGTATAATTTGTAAATTTAACCATCAAAACGTAAAACAAAAGAACAAGTAACGTTCTTTCGATGGGATGTTCCTCCTACGTAGTCCACATCTTTGACATTGATTAGCACAGCTGTGCTGCTTCGGAAAACTTTTTCGGCGTAGGCATCCTGCGTCGATGACGTCGATACGCTCCTTCGAGGACCTCCTCCGACGGTCGACGTCACCGGATGTCATATGTAGGACGCACTACACCCGTAGCCTCAGTTGTAGTTTTTTACCCAAGAACGTGTGGCACCAATCTTCTGCCAGTATTACTACAGAAAGCCTTGCAGAAATGGAAGCTGCAATCACATAAGAAATTCTGTAGTGGGGCAGGTAGGGAGGGTACGATGTGGAATACGTCGGAGGAACATCCCATCGAAAGAACGTTACCAGATAAGAAAGTAACTTGTTCTTCGAGGGGATTGTGTCCTCGACGTATTCCACATCTTTGACAGACTCCCAAAGCAGTACCAATGTAAGGAGGTGGGAAAAGAATTTAGAATTTTTTAGAATGCCCAATCAAATTGCAGAATAGAGCACTGCCTTGCCAAAGGCCAAATCTTGCCCATCGATAGAGTCCAGTGAATAATGTTTCACAAAAGTATGGACAGAGGCCCATGTGGCAGCTTCGCAAATATTGCGAATCGGAACACCCCTCTGTAATGCCGTGGAGGCAGCCATACCCCTAGCAGAATGAGAGGTTAGCCTACTGGAGGGTCCTTTCCCGCCAAACGATAACACTCAGAGACCGTCAAAGTTATCCATCTAGACAAGGTCTGCTTGGAAACAGCCTGACCTAAACGCCTTCCAGTGTAACCAATAAAGAACTGATTGTCCACTCTGGCCCGGGACATCTGTGAGAGATAGAAACTCAAAGCTCTCCTAGGGTCCAACCTATGGCGCCTCTCCTCTTCCTTACCAGGATGTGGAGGCGGATAGAATGCCGGAAGAATTACCTTCTGGCTCAGATGGAATTCCGACACAACCTTCGGAAGAAAGGAAGGCCGTACCCTAAGGACAACCCTGTCCTTATGGAACACAGTGAAGGGTGGTTTGGCGGAAAGTGCCTGCAACTCACTCTCTGTGCCGGCAGAAGTAACCGCAACTAAAAATACAGTTTTAAAGTAAAATAGTCTCAATGGACAAGAATGCAAGGGCTAAAACGGAGCTCCCATTAGGAACTTTAAAACCAAATTCAAATCCCATCCCGGCACCTGGAAAGGTGACGGTGGAAACACATGAGTTAGCCCTTTTAGGAACTGAGAAATCAAAGGGATTTTAAAATAAGAACATTCCTCAGACGAGCGCTTAAATATTGACAGCGCCGCCAGGTAACCCTTAATGGTACCCACATGCAGGCCCTTGTGGGCTAAAGAAAGCAAAATAGACAAAACCAAAGAAATGGAACATTGTAAAGGATCCACATTCTGTACCCTGCACCAGTCGCAGAACTTCTTCCAACGGCAACAGTACAGAGATGTCGTTGTGGGCCTTCTGGCCGAAAGCAACACCTCCATCACGTCTTCAGGAAGGTCCCAATCCTTATATCTCAGCCTTTCAGATACCAAGCATGAAGGCTGAGAGACTTGACCTCTGGATAGAGAACTCGACCATTTCCCGTGAGAGCAGCTCGTCTCGGTAGGGAAGACGACGTGGAGGCCAGATGGGCATGTCTAGAGGGTCCGGGTACCACGCTATCCTGGCCCATGCCGGAGCAATGAGGACCATCCGGGAACTGAACCTGCGCAACCTCCCCAACACCTGCGGAATGACGGGGACTGGAGGGAACGCGTACAGCAGTGGGAAGGACCACTCCACTACGAACGCGTTCCCTAAGGCTCCTCTTGGAGGAAATTCCCACAAGCAGAATCTCTCGCACTTCCAGGTTGATACTGGTGACGAAGAGATTCACTTGTGGGGCTCCCCAAAAGGCGAAGATTTCCAAAAGAACTTCCTGAGCCAGCTCCCACTCGTGAGAGACCGTTCTCTGCCTGCTCAGAGAGTCCGCCGCCGTGTTTTCGTCTCCGGCCAGATGAACTGCCGAGATAGAAATTTCCTGCTGGATGGCCCAGAACCAGAGCTGCAACGCGTCTCTGCACAGTGGGAGTGACTCTGCCCCCCTCGTTTTGTTGAGGTAGTGCATGGCCACTGTATTGTCCGTCATAATCAGGACATTCTTCCCCGGCACAGACGGCAGACAAGCCTTCAGGGCTAGCTTGACAGCCCACAGCTCTAACAGATTGATGTGGAGTCTGGACTCCGACGGAGACCAACGACCGCTGGCTGTCAGCTCGTTGGCATGAGCTCCCCAACCCGCGAGGGATGCGTCCGTCACGATCGTCATCACTGGCCACGGTTGCCAAAACGGAGCCCCTTTGAACAGATTTCCTTCGACGGCCCACCACAGAAGGTTCTGGGCGACCGAGGGCAGAATCTGAATGGCGTCTGACATCCTGCCAGAGAACTGCGACCACTGCATCTTGAGTGCCCACTGCAGAGATCTCATCCGCAGCCTGGCCTCTGGCACCAGTAAAACGCAGGATGCCATGAGGCCGAGCAATCGCAAGAACTCGAACGCCGGGAGACTTTGGGAATTTTGAAACTCGTCCACCATCTGTAGAATGTGGTGAGCCCTCACCTGGGGAGGCAAACACTGCCCCAGGGATGTGTCTAGCACTGCCCCAATGTACTGGAGCTGCTGGGTAGGTGTCACATGAGACTTCTTTAAGTTGAGGGAGAAGCCCAGCTTGTGAAGGGAGTGGCAGGTGACGTAAAGATGATCCAGGACTTGCTCGGGAGAGCTCGCCCTGATCAACCAATCGTCCAGGTAGGGGTAGACGTGATTCCCCCCTTTCCTAAAATGCGCTGCCACCACCACCATCAGCTTGGTGAAGACCCTCGGGGCGGAGGTCAATCCGAACGGCAGGACCCGAAACTGAAAATGCGAGTCGCCAGCCGCGAACCTCAGGTACTTCCTGTGCTTGGAATGAATCGGCACATGAAAGTAAGCATCCTTGAGGTCGAGAGACACCAACCAATCTTGAAGTTGAAGGACCTGGAAGACTTGAGAAAGAGTAACCATCTTGAACTTGTCCTTCCTGAGGAGCTTGTTCATACCACGCAAGTCCATGATGGGTCTCAATCCTCTGTCTTTTTTCGGGATCAAAAAATATGGGGAATACCATCCCTTGTTCCTCTCCGCTACAGGTACCAGTTCTATGGCACCGTTCTCTAGCAGGGATAGGATTTCCTGCGCAAGGAGCGGATCCGGATGCTTCAAAGAGAGCTTCCCCGGTGGATTGTCGTGAGGCCTCTGCCGGAAAGGAAGACAGTAACCGTGGGCTATGATCTCCAGCGCCAGCCTTCCCCCAACCGGCGAAACATGGGACATGGCCTCATGACTGAGTGGAAGCGGCTGCATCAGTTCCTGAGGGCAAGGAGGCAACTGCCCAAGCGGCTTTGGCACCTCGAGTACCTTGCTTTCCACCTCTGGTACTCCTACGGTGGCCCCTTTGACTGGCAGCTACCCTCAATCTACCAAAGGAAGTGTAGTATCGAAAGGAACCTCCCCTCCATTGCTGTCCCCTAGGCCGAAAAGGCAGAGGTTAACGCACTGCAGTGCTCAAGGACTTCGCTGCAGCTTTGGAGGTCTGCAACCTCTCAAGGCTCTCGTCAGCCTTGCTGCCAAAAAGATGGACACCATCAAAGCGCATGATGAGAAGCCGGGACTGTACATCAGGAGCAAACCCAGACTTCCGCAACCACGCAAATCTGCGCATCACGGTGCTTGCTGCCATAGACCGGCTGACACAGTCTACCACGTCCAGACCCAACTGAACGGTTTCACACATTACATCCTTGCCATCCTGAACGAGGGCAAGAAAACCATCCCAGAGTGTGTGTGAATCTTGCCAGGGCACAAACGGAGTTGGCTGCCTTTAAAGCCATAGCCCCAGAAGAAAATACCTTCTTCGCACAACCATCAAAGCGTTTGTCGTTCCTATCAGGAGGGATTGTAGGGTACGCAGCCTGCTTTGCTGGGCCCATAGCCACCTGCACCACCAAACTCACCGGAGTAGGGTGCATAGACAAGTAGTAGGGGTCACCACTGGCTGGGCGGTATTTTTTTCAGCAACGACTTATTCACTGCCGGGAGACTCTCTGGTGCAGTCCAAGCCGTCGCCATCCTTCTTTGTAAGGCCATATGAAATGGCAGCAACGGGTCAGTGGGTGGACCTTGGTCCAAGATATCTGTTAGGTCATCCTGCAGAAAATCCTCAGGTGGAGCAGACCACCCCAGATACTCTGTCACCCTCAACATGAGGCACCTGTACGAGGAGTCAGCATGTGTACCAGGCTCAGGCCTGCCAAACTCAACCTCCGGGGAGGTATCAGACCACTTGCGTCATGTAAAGATTGACAAAGGTCTTCCAACTGGCTATGACCAGACAACAGGTCATCAGGAACCTCAGGAGGCACAACCCCCTCTTCATCAGACCCTTCCTGTACCTCTGAAATGTACTCCAAGGGTTGGAACAAGTCCACCCTGGGAGGAGGAACAGAGTATGGGTCAAATATAGGCCGCACAGACTTGCTGAGCGCCTTTCTCAGAACTTCCACAGCTCTCCGGGGCACCTCTGGCAAAATTTCCTCAAAAGGCGTCGATTGCGCCGATGGGAGTGGCGTCGACGTTGACCGAGGCGCCGACGACTTCGGCAATGGCTTCGAGGCCGGAGCCCCGAGTGTGTCCTTCGACGGCCTCGGCGCCGATGGCGTTGACGACTTCCTCGGAGCAGGAGCCTTGAACAAGTCCCTCGACGGACATGGCACCGACGGCATCAATGCCTTCTTCGAAGGCCTCACAGGCTCCAACGGTCTCGACGGCGTTGAGGACCGGGAACTGGATCGGGCATGGTGGCGATCATCCTTGTCCAAACGAGACCTTGACTGTTCGTGATGACCACGCCGACCGCTCGAGCCCGAAGACATGCGAGCGATGGCTCTAGTGCGTTCCCTGCTGGCTTCACTCGAAGGTGCGGACGGAACGGTGCCCTGCGACTCGAAAATTGCCATCATCTGCTGGCAGAATTTATCCCATTCGGCCGGTGAGGCTGTGGAATGGCGGGACCCACTCCTAGAACGAGACCCCGTGGACTTACGCCGACATTGAGTCGCCCCTCTAATCGTCGGTCAAAAGTCCAGCGGATTTTGACTTACGTGGTTTTGTAAACCCTACCTAACGACAGCTTCTTCTTCTGCTCCCGCAAGGCCATGGACGTCAAAGACTGGCATTCGTTGCAGTCATCAGTGGCGTGGCTCTCGCCGAGACACCAGAGGCAGACGTCGTGCGGGTCCGTAAGTGACATCTTGGAACCGCAGTCCCGACACTTCTTGAAGCCCGACTTCGGGGTAGCCGAAGACAAAGACATCTTTCTCGTAACAACAATAGAAAAACCGATTCAACAAGAGAACTGAGGCGCGGCGAGATTTCGAAGCGAACACGTTCGCGGAAAAAAAGGAACTGAGGCTACGGGCGTCGTGCGTCCTACATATAACATCCGGTGACATCGACAGTCGGAGGAGGTCCTCGAAGGAGCATATCAACGTCATCGACACAGGACGCCCACGCCAAAAAAGTTTTCCAAAGCAGCACAGCTGTGGTAATTAATGTCAAAGACGTGGAATGTGTCGGAGGACACAATCCCCTCGAACCCATGTATTTACAACATGCAAATGCAATTGTAATTTTACATACCACAATCCAAATTGTCGTTGCGCAAGTAATTCAAAAAAGAAAAACAGAACAAAAGAACATTAACAAAGTAACATTGCTGGAAAACATCACTATACTCAATGTATTTGTAAATGTTAGTGCTCAAAGAACATTAATGTTGAAATACCTTAACTCTGTGTTCCACTTGTGTGGAGTCCATTGAACTAAAAGGAGTTCAAACCAGATTCCTAAAGTAAAACATGCCTTTGATCAGAAAACATGGTGCCAACCTACCTTAATCCTTAACTACAGATTCCAAAACTGGTAGGAGTTACTTCATAGTTGGCCTGCACAACGCACGCGCTGTATATTGGAAGTGCAGCGGACGTTGTAAAGCCTTTGACTTTCACCCTTAAAAAATGTATACATATAACGTTAACACTACTCGTTGTGTATACATATGGACATATGGACGCAACAATCTTTTGGTAAAGTCCCTCGCACTGCAGAGGCCCTGGTTTACCATACACATCACTCAAAATCCTCATAGCTGTGAAGAGCGTGCCCGTGTTGCTCTAACAGCTGATTTTATGTGAAACCAAGGTTTCAGCTAGAGGCGCCTGAGTCAGACCCGCCCGTGGGTGTGTCATGATCAGCCACCTTGCGTCCCAGCCGCGCTCGACGCTGTAAAGTATGTTGCCATTACGTCTCAAAATGGCAAAAATATTGTAACACAAGGACAACATAATGCTCTTCAGTTATACAAATGCTTTCACAACATTACTGCCCTGACTAAATAAGCAAGAAAGGCAACAAATTCTAGTTATGTACACATTTTCATTTCCTTAACTGCAGCACTCCTACAACCTAAACAAACTAATTACAACCCAAAGACTTACAAAGCCTATCTTTCACAAAGAAAACAAGTAAAAACCAAAAGAAAACAGTTCATAATCTTTAAAAGACAAAGGACACCATGGCTAGCTAATAATGCAATGCAACAACTCATGATAACATGGTGTAGACAACACTCACGTATCGCTATTATGCAACCCACTTGATCATCTTAACTTGTCCCAATTTATGAACTTTCCAACTCACTCACTGGGCAATATTTTTGATCGGGTCTTTTCAGCAAAGTCTGATAATTGATTGGTCTAATCATCGGGCGGCTCAATTTTCTTGGAATTTTCCAATTGATGTAAAATCTCCTCTGTTGTGTGGCCAGGTGTTTTGAAAATGTTTCACCTGCTGCATTAAGTGATGTAACAGCTTTTACTACTATCAGAGGATTGCAAGAAATGTGGTTAATCAATGCACGATTACCTAACTTTTACAGGAATCCCTTCCTTCGCCCCCTGGAATTCTTCCAAACTAAGATCAGAAAAAATTGGCAACAAGACGCACTGAAAAGGCATGGTCAAAAACACGTGATTCCAGCACTTGCCTCGTTTTGTCTGCCATGTGAGCCACATACAATAACAAAATCAATATTTGCATGGCAAAAACCGCTTTAACTACCCTAATCGTCTCTACTGCTAATCGCCCACAGAAGCTTTTTAAAGTTATTCATTGAATACATCCAGTGACATGTGTACCAAGCCCCCTTCCCCTCCATTTACTTGAATCTTTGAATGTACATTTTATCCAATATGAGATTTTATCAAAAACTTTGCACATATTTCATGTGACATCTTGATTCTTATCAAATGTTATGTGCTGGGCTGATAACAGGTAGTACTAGTACTTCAGGTATTATAAACAAATAGTAATCGTCTATATTTTCTATCTGCTTTCAGTTATCCCCGCAGATATAAACTCCAAGGTAACAATCTACTTGGAAACAAACCTAAGTTAGTGGACAATGTGTTGACCCTGTAATTGCTTGAACAGGTGTGTGTAATTGTCTTGGTACGTACAAACTTAATATTTAACCAATTAAATTGAAACTATTACGTACTCCTGTAAGTTAACTAATTTCAACATCGTCCCAAATAAAAATAGGAATCGAATACAGTTGATACAAGGTGCCCATGATTAACTTATCCCTGCCCTTTGCAGCTTTTCAGTGATATTTTTCAGCCCAAGTCAACATCGATTTTCTGTCTACAACTCTGCTGTTTCATAGTTCACTTTTTATAGGACTGCATGCATAGAAGTGCAACTGAATGTGTTGATCTTAAAACATATCTAATACTAAGCAATATTATATTATAGTACTAAAATAGATATGTAAGTTCACATTTTCAAATCTACCAAACATAGTAAACCTATCACCTACCATCCAATAAAATGAAGAGAAGGCTGTGAATCATCTACCCAGGTGGAACCTGAAGCTTTTACTGTGAAGGGCACTGTTGCCCTCCCACTCATGGCATGCATGTCAACATGTGCCATTCCATTCGGAAGATGACAGTCCAGTCCTGGTTTTAACTTTGCATTCTGAAACTTGTAGAGGACAAATTCCAGAATGGAAAGTTAAAACCAGAAGTGTACTTCCATCTCCGGAATTGAATGGCACACGTATGTCATGAGAGACGATGATAGAATCAAAGGGGATGGGCTCATTGAAGGTATTGCAGAAGCAATGTGTCCAATTATGGAGACAATGCCCAGTGATTTGTGCGCTAAGTGCTAGTTAAAAATGGGTGCAGGTGCTTAAGGCAAATGATACAGGCAAGATTTGCACTCCAAAGACCCCAGGTTCGTTTGTCCAGTAGTATAACTTGACACCAGAGGAAAGGCACTAAAAGAGGCACAGGGCAGAACATTGAAACATGGTAAGGTTGTCCAGGGAGGTACTGAAGTCTAATCACTTCAGGGAACAGCAGAACACTTGCATTTGCCAATTATGCACATCTGGTGAAGTGTGCTCTGGCTCCCAAACACTAGAAATCTACAACAATTCTGGGCAGTGCATCTAGTTCTACACTAATTATCCATGCACTTCAAATCTTCTCAACAGAATAACGCGGCAACGCTGTGGTGGTACCTTATGCCACGATATGCCAGGGCATGCTGGGAGTTGTGTTAAACAGGGCTACCATATATACTTTTTACAAGGTTACAACCGCTGCAGGTTAGTAAATTCAGGTTGCTACCATTTAGATGACATGGAGAACTGGGATCAAATATTTAAAGAACATCACATGATCGATAAGTATACACATTACTACTAATAGCATTTGACAAACATAAGACAATTTGAAATTGCTACGTGCCTTCACCTTTAACTGGGCCACCGATACTATCAAAGGAATATGTGGGAGTCATTTTATCGCATGTGTGCAGGTACACAAATGCCACAGCGACAATTACGTAGATTATTTATACTGTTTAGATTTAACACATTGGATCCATTGCAAGTAATGGGTAGTAGAAAATTGGTTGCCGTCGAGGAACATCCATGCAGATTATGTAAACTTGGTACGTGTGATGAATCTCTCAAACATTTAAGACTTGAATGCTCTGAAACAATGTTTTGCATAAAGAGAAATTGGGCAGTTGTAGATTTGTTCACAGGTATAGGGAATTTGCTTGAAAATTGGTGTCCAGGAACATAAAGCAATTGGGATTTATTTATAGTGGGAACTAAAATTAATTCAGAAATTAAGTGTTTGTCGAATTTTGACTTGTACCTATTTGGTATTTCATTATGTAATCAAGTGGATAAAATGTAGAATTGTACATGTAAGGTTTGTTTTAAACCATTTCACATTTAAAAGCATATATCCAATAATAATTGTGCTACTCAGTCTCTGCAGGGTGAGAGACTGAGTGGACATGGGGATAATCAAACAAATGACAAGTCAGATTCCAAGTCACCACAGGAAGAGCACTGCCCCAGCGATCCCTACTATTTCTCAGACAGATGAAGTCATCACTGGTAACCAAGCTATACTCAGAGGGGACTCAGAGAAAACACTGAATCGTATAGTTCAAGAGGAGATAACACAACAACTAGTTGCTTAGAATGATTTCACCAAATAATGACCCATTTACTAAGCTATTAAGATTAAATGAGTTTACACCCTTGCTATGGTCGCTTTGTGAACATGGTGCCTTTTGCCACCAAAGTCAAACACTTCAAATGTGTTGGCTATCTGCACTACAATAATTTCTCCAATTATGTTTTGGAAACCATGTTCAGATGTTTTCCAATTCTCAATTTATTAAAACATCTTTGAACTTATTCTATCAAGTTGGTGGTGCACCTTCAGTAGGTCTGTGGCTTACCTTGCACAGCTCTTAGCTACCCTACCTTTGCCTTTAGGGTAATAACTAAACCCTTAGATGGACAATAATAATTGTTAGTCCAGCTTGGATGGATTGCTTTTTGTCTTGCGTTAATTTTCAAGGTCAACCATTTCTATTTTAAGAGATAAAATACAGATTTGCCATGTTTCCTCAATAGTGAGTTGTCTCTGTACTCCGATGCCCTAGCGTTTTCTAGGTTTATTCCACATGACAAACAATCACGTCACTGGAGCCCAGGATGCTGGGTTTTGTGGACAAGTTGCCACTCACCAAGTCCAGTTTCACATCTCTCAATGGAACATTGCCTAGAATTAATTTTAGAGCAGAAGCGGATTCCCTATAAGATTGGAGTTGGCTACATCACGACACTTTAACCAGTCCAATGGTAGCACTTTCCTACAATCTTTTTGGCACCTTAATCACGATACATAACCTGTCTTGAACCTGCAGATTATAAGGACACTACACATGTGTGTAAGAGCAGAACCTCTCCCTCTCCCTACCCAGCCCCACCAACAGAATTCCACAGTAGCTTGCATTCAGATCAAAGTCCGTCCTTTATTAGTTTGACTATAGTTATTTTATTTGGGGTGGGCAGGGATTAGAAAGCCGACACCTATTCACATTTGGAGTTTTATACAGCCCAAGCCTAGCTAGGAGGCAATGGCGCACTGTGCATGTAAATGAGGGTAAAACATGAGATGAGGGATTTACAGTATGCAGAATGGGATGTTCCACCATGTGGGCAGGAACACCTTAGAAAACCAATGGAGTGGTGTGTAGACGAATCAGGGCTGATTTACTACTTAGTAGCATGTCAGCAGTGTGGCCACAATTACAATCATTTAGGATGGCAGACAATTCCGCTGGTGGGGTGGGGCAAATTAACTTCAAGGGCGGAATACAGGTTCATTAAAATTGATTTATCAAAGTGTAATAACACCCGTGCTTGTGGAGGAAAAGAAGACAGTAGAGAAAATATAATAACCAATTAAATAAAATAGTATCACGATGCAAAATTGAAGCATACACTAAGAGATGTCAAAATAATCTGTAACAGACATTGGTGTGCATCTTAGAGCAGGAGTCAGAGAATTCTACGCCAATTCCAGAGGCTCACATTATGCTATTCTTAACATAAAAGAGAAAAGCTCAGCAGCAAGCTTTTTTATGCACCCAAATGATTATATTTTCTATACATAAACAAGGGTGCCGAAAAATACTCCATGAAATAACATTAATCATGAGGAAAAATAACTTCAAGTCCATAACAAACAGTCACTGAAGAGAAGGAACTTTGTTTCCCAGAGGGCTTAGCCCAAGTTCATAACGGGTCACATTACATGTGACAGTATTCCTCCAATAACAGTAGACATTCACATCACTGCCTCTTTCGTTGCTGCTCACACAAGAGATAAGTACTTTTGCATTCGATTCTGCCTTTCTAATTCTGATAAGATCAACATGCTTAGTATTTAATACTACTGTTCTTAGAATATCAAGCGCTGTCGGACACTTGTCCGCAACGTTATATTACGTTTTATTAATTTGTTTACATTTGCAGCACCAGCTGCGTAACCCGCGTCTCCTTTTTTTGTTGTCCTTTTTGCTCGTCTCTGACACCAGCTGTTCCTCGCTGGCGTCGGAGAACGTTGCCCACGATAGGAGCCTCGCATTACACGAATAGCCTCCATTACCTGTTTTTTTTTCATTGTTTCTCTTCCGAACGCTCGCACGCACCTCCCCTGACTCAATCCAACATTCTGTGAGGATCGGGGAGGCCGCCCGGAGCATTCTCTCGGGCGCGGTAACGCCCACAGCCACTAGGGGGAGCCTCATCATCCTCTGGTTCTTTTCTCTACTACCGCTCGCGCTACGTATTTCCATTAATTTCAGGGAAATTTACGAGTGCAAGCACTGGGGGTTCAGCTTTCTACAGTTTAAGTCTATTTCTGTCAGTTTTTTCGATTTAAAAAAAAAAGAAGGATATCATTTTCAAACAAGCAGCAGTGGATTGGAGAGAAGGTGAAGTCTGATTGCCCACTGTAAGACAAAAAAAAAAAAGGTGTGTGAACAAATTTCATTCATTACTATATCAGCTCAATACTCCCCTCAAGCTGATCAAGAATGGTCAGAGGATGAAGAGGGAGCATATGAGATTGACGAAGTGGCCATGGCAGACAGTTTTAAAAGGGTGTTGGGATCCTCAGTGGAAACCACCATTAAAAAAAGCTGTCACTGAAATGCTTTTGCCCATCCAACAGCGTTTGGATAGCATGGAGCAGCACTTACTTACAGCGCCCCCGCTGGGGAAAAAGAGAACACAGAAAAGAAAACACCTTTCTGATGGAGGAAGTACACCGGCTTGCAAGAGTAAGGACTCTTTGACCCCCCCTGAGCCAGCCAGAACAAGCCACAACAACCATTTCCGATACCTTCTTCAGGCTTAAGAAAGCCTTCCCGACTAGAAAGGAGACCCCTTCCGACAACAGACCCTCTCACCCAGAGGAAGACAATATGGATGCCAGACCCTCGAGCCCAGAGGAGTACCATCAGAGCACAGATGATGGGTATGATAAGGGGGAGTGCCAGAATGACGACCAGAACCCCCTATCCTCAGAGGACAATGACCAAACTGTAGGGTCAAGACACTACCTCGGGAAATGCGGCAGCCCCCATTCGCAGGCAAACATCCAGAGAACATTCAACTCTCGAGGGAATGTTTACACCGGAGGATCTGATTCATCCCAGGTCAACAGACTGGGAATGGTCATTAAGAGCCACAGAATATATTAAAGCCAGACTGTGTCAGCCCCTAGAAAAGGAAGTCAGGGCCAAGCTCAAATCGGAATGCCCTCGCCCAGAGATTCCAGGGAAGGTAGCTCTGACCCCTGAGCTCAATACGAAGATGATCAACTTCCTATGAAATAACATTAAGGATTCCAAGAAAGGCATTGATCGTGCCTGGACATCCTGTCAAGATAAGGTCCTGGATATCACAAGGCCCCTGGCAAAGATAATGGACCTGGCCGAAAAGACCATTGACATGGGCAAACCAACTGACCCAACTATACTATCCGGTTGGTCACAGAGCACTCTGCTTGCTAGGGAATGCCAACTGTGCCATCTCTACAGAACGCAGGAAAGGCATTCTCTTAAAAATGGACCCAAAATTGGGAGAACTGGCAGACACCAAATCTGGAACAGCAGCTCAAGGTCTGCTATTCGGAGATCCCTTCGTGAAAGAAATGTCTAAATTTGTGGGCACCTTCACTGCCTTAGACAAGGTGCAAGCATCTATTAAAAGAGTATTTGCCTCCAAGATTTTTTACCAGGCCGGACAAGGTAGGGGTCGCTCCTCCGGCCGATACTCATTTGACAGAAGACCTCAACATTCAAAGGACCAGCATAATTTTTGGCAAGACCGTTCAGACACCTTCTTCCGATTCAAAGGGCGAGGAAGAGGTCGCGGCAGGAGAAGAGCAACAATATATCCAGCTCAACAGCCAACAGGTCAGTGTAATCATAGCAGCACCAACGCTGCACACACCCATAGGAGGGAGGATAGCTCTCTGTGCGCAAGCCTGGGACTCCTCATCAAGGGATGACTGGATCAGGGACACAGCTCGAGGCTTGCATCTAGAGTTCTTTGCCCAACCCTTCCAAGCGAAATGCCCCGCATAGATAGTAATGTCCGAGGTAGACGCAGCAGCGCTAGACAGCGAGGTCCACTATCTTCACAAAAAATATGCCATACGCCTGAGCTTGAGTCAGGGCGGATTTTTCAGCCCTATATTTTCGGTTCACAGGAAAAGAACGGTACGTCTGGCAATAAATCTCAGAGCTTTGCACTATTTCATAGTCTACCGCCATTTCAAGATGGAGGGGATACACATGCTCAGAGACATTCTAAGACCAGGCGACTGGTTCATTCGCCTAGACCTCAAGGACGCTTATCTGGCAGTGCCTCATTCATCAGGCACACGTAAGCTACATGAGGTTCTCCTGGAAGGATCAGGATTGGGAGTGTACGAGCTTGCCCTTCGGGCTCTCCTCGGCCCCTTGGGCATTTACCAAACTCCTAAGGCCAGTCGTGCCTCAACTCAGAGAGAAAGGTGTCAAACTCATTATACACTTGGACATCATTTTCATGGCTCAATCCCAAGCTCTGGTAGAGCAACAAGCCCGGCTCGCCATAGATCTGTTACACAGCCTCGGTTTTCTCATCAATTGGGAAAAATCGGTTATCTGTCCCTCCAGGAACCTAGAATTTCTGAGATTCATTGTGGACACGCAGAGCTCGCAACTTCGCCTGCCTACTCCCAAGATACACTCCACGTGTCGGCAGATTCACAGGCTTATACTGAGGAATGTCATCTCTCTCCCGGAGTTAGCAAGGGTAATAGGTCTATTGTCCTCTTCCATACAAGCAATATTTCCCGGCCCCCTTCACTACCGGGAATTGCAGAGACTGAAAGGCCAGCATCTGAGACACAGCCTTTCCTATTCACAACGTCTAACTCTCTTGCCTCAGGCAAGAACAGAGCTCGTCTGGTGGCTCACGCATATGGAAGCCTGGAACGGCAGGGTGATCTTTGGGTCCACTCCGGACATAGTGATAGAGTCGGACGCCAGCCGCTCAGGTTGGGGAGCAAGATGTGGCACAGTCGCCACGGGGGGAACTTGGTCTCCTCAGGAACTGGAAATGCACATAAACTGCCTGGATCTCCTAGCGGGCTCTTTCGCCATGCGATCATTTGCCAGAGGCAGAGTGAGTTGTATTTTACTGAAAATGTACAACATTTCAGCAGTGAGATACATCAATCATCTGGGTGGCACCAGATCAAGACCTCTAGCGGAACTAGCTAAGGACTTTTGGCATTTTGGCATTTCTGCCTGGAACACCAAAGCTCTGTCACAGCTGAATATCCCTGCATTCCCGCCATGCCTCCCGCCTCAACACCCAGCTCCCAGAGTTTTACAGCTGGAGACTGGATCCAGCAGCCGCAGCGACGGATGCATTTCTGCAGCAGTGGACCGGGGGAACTATTTACGCCTTTCCCCCCTTCACCATGATAGCGAGGACCCTGGTGAAGGCCCGTCAGGAACAAACAGAGCTTGTCCTCATAGCTCCAGTCTGGACATCTCAGACCAGGTCTTTTTCTCCAGATGGCATAGTCTTCCACATATCCAGAAGAACCAAATGCAACTCGAGTTATATCATATCCTGCCTCTAGAGAACAGCCAAAGCTATGTCTAGTCAAGTGCTTGAAGGTCTATGAAGAGGTGACCACGCCACTTAGGATCACTACTAACGGGGAAATGTTACTAGCACTTCGCAAGCCACATAGGGCGGTTTCCGCACCAATGTTGGCATGCTGGATACGCATGTAAAAATAAAGAATAATTCTTCCAAAAGAACATGAGGCGCCATGACCTTCAAAGTCTTTCAGGTTGGAGTCCATTTAAAGGACATCATGAGGATAGCCGACTGGGCAGGCGAGTCAATTTTCTACCTAGAGCAACCCGCATCCGTAGTGGTAATTAAGCTTTAAACCAGCATAATGTGAGCCTCCGGTCTTGACCTAGAATAAAGATTTTCCAGAATAACTTTTTAGAAAGTCTTAATTCTATTAAAGACACAGATGCAAGCATTATCCTGCCCGACTAGAGAAATAAAGGGCGCATAACACGCTAAAATACAGTTGTTCAATGTCCTTTTCAAAGGGATGGATTTGTTGTACCGCATGCCATGTAAAATTGCTTGATAAAAGTGCTAATTTCTCTCCCACCCATGCGCGCTGAATAGGCTTATTATATACATCGGGTAACCCTTGATTTTTCTCTTTCCTTCTGATAGGGACTTCAGACAAGCCGGCCTGACCTCCTCTGGATTTTCGCAGGACGCCGCAGCCTTATGACCTCAGACATATCTATTGTTCTTCTTGTTTTTTTTCCCATGGTTCGCAGCTTCGAAAGAGGGAGTGATGCACTTCTGGTTCCTATTTGGAGGGATTTGTCTGCTGTTATTAGAGGATTATTGTCACATTTACTGTGACCTGTTATGAACTTGGGCTAAGCCCCCTGAGAAACAGAGTTCCTTATCTTCAGTGATTGTTTGTTATGGACTGGAAGTAATTCTTCCCCATGTTTAATGTTATTTCATGGAATATTTTTCTGCACCCTTGTCTATGTATAGAAAATATCATTTGGGTGCATAATACAACTTGCTGCTGAGCTTTTCTCTTATGTCAATAAAGAAAGAGAAGCATAATGCTCGCCTCTGTCTCTTTTATAGAATTAAGACTGTCTAAAAAGTTATTCTGGAAAATCTTTATTCTTTAGAGTTGTTTAAAAAGGCATCAACTTGTATTGGATAGCTAGACACATCTCTCAGGTTGAAATTACTGTATTGTAGTGGGTGCTGTGACAACATTTGAACAGCATTAGTGCTTTGCACTAGCTGCTGTTTCTGTGTAAGAGACATGGAGCGTCACATACAGTGCATTCCTAATCTGTCCTCCAGTTAAGATATTGGAGCAGAAAGATTTGTCGGCTCTGGAAGTGTTTTATGTGGCCAAACCTGGTGTTGCATCCATCTCTGGAGGCAGCATCAATGGCTGGTGTGTAGTCTAACAGTGTTGGCAATCAAGGAAGGTCCTGCGATGTGTTTGGTCGCTAGAGTATTTAGTGTGCATCGCTGCCATTTACATGATATCCAAGTGCTTTGGCAGATCTGAAACAGAGGGAGAAGCATTTGGGTTAGAGGGAGGAGAAGGAAAATGCAACATAGCTCCAAAGTCAAAGGCAAACTGCTTTGCTCTGCACTGTGCTTCATATCGACATGCCATTACACATAAGTATTACACTTCTCTATATTGCACTTTCGTTCTAAATGTATTTAGGCCAAGGTGAATTACTCAGATCTATCCTATATATCATACCCATACCTTGGTCCTCTCAGATCTATCACCCTTACACTGTTCCATGTGATGTTTCTGTCTGGGTGTTCCCAGACATGACTTAACTGTTTTGTTCTAAAGTACTTCATTTCTGGGTGCACTCTTGCATAGTGAGAGTGCTACCCTGTAGTGTGCATCTGTTGAGGCCTCCCTAGACCAAGGCTAACAACATTGCCCAGTAGAACAACACAAATAGCCGGTCAAGTGGCACAGCGGGTAGAGCGCTCGCTTTGACATCCGTGCAGAGCTTGCTAACGCAGGTTCGAATCCCGGCAGGGCCAACCTCAGCCTTTGGTCGCTAATAGACCTCATTTGATCTGCGTTGTGCCCTATGGCTGCTAATAGATCTCATTTAACCTGTGTTGTGCCTTATGGTCGCTATTAGACCTCATTTAACCGGCGTGTGCCTTATGGTCACTAATAGACCTCCTTTAACCTGTGTGATGCCTTATGGTCGCTATTAGACCTCATTTAACCGGTGTTGTGCCTTATGGTCGCTAATAGACCTCATTTGATCTGCGTTGTGCCCTATGGCTGCTAATAGATCTCACTTAACCTGTATTGTGCCTTATGGTCGCTATTAGACCTCATTTAACCTGTGTTGTGCCTTATGGTCGCTATTAGACCTCATTTAACCGGTGTTGTGCCTTATGGTCGCTAATAGACCTCATTTGATCTGCGTTGTGCCCTATGGCTGCTAATAGATCTCATTTAACCTGTGTTGTGCCTTATGGTCGCTATTAGACCTCATTTAACCTGTGTTGTGCCTTATGGTCGTTATTAGAAATCATTTAACCGATGTGTGCCATATGGTCACTAATAGACCACATTTGACCTGTGTTGTGCCTTATGGTCGCTATTAGACCTCATTTGAGCTGTGTTGTGCCCTACCTGTAGTCACCACTGAACTCTTGCTAAAAGCCTATGAATCTCACTGCCACCACCATTAGAACCAAGCCACCTACAATGGCCACACTTAGCGGTGCCACTCTAACCATGGCTACCCTCCTCCCGTTGCTCCGCACCCACACAACCACACCACTTTACTCAGACCTACTATCTCCAATAGAATGGATAAACAGATTCACCCGTCCACCTTCACCATGCATACCCTGTCCCACACCACTTAGAAATATAAGACTAGGCTCTCGCCTTGTTGCACCCTCTACCACATGCCTGAACATAGCCCCATTGACCGCAACTAGAAACGATAGACTAAGCTATCGTACAAATCTTGTCACAAAATTCACTAGAATGCTCACCAATCAGACTACAAACCCCAAGCAGCCCACCTCACCTTCTGAACTCCCACCCAGTCACAACCTTACTATACCTCACCCGCCATCACACACGAAAACTAACCCGCCACAGACCTCTATCAAGGGAGCCCTCATCAACGCTCGCTCATTGGTCGCCCACGCAACTGATGTCGCTGACATTATCTCCACTAACCACCTCGACTTTATCGCCATCACGGAGACATGGCTCCACCCAGCAGCTGGTCCCACAATAGGGCTATCCACGCCAGGCAACTACAACATCATCCGAGCTGACAGGAAAAGTGGACTAGGCGGAGGAATAGCAATTATTGCAAAATCCACCCTTAATATCAGAGAAGTAACCAGCACAACCCTACCTTCTGCTGAACTACTATCTGTCAAACTCCCATTATCTGACACACAAACCATCTTGCTCCATATTATATACAGACCCCCAGGTCCCCCCTCCTCCTTTGAAGAGGATTTCTCTCTCCTACTCACTACCAATTTGAAACCGAAATCCCAAATCATCATTCTGGGAGATTTCAATCTGGGACTCAACGACCCTAATGACAACCAAGCCACTTCCCTGAACGACACGATTACTCATCTAGGCTTCACCCAACACATTAACCAACCTACACACACAAAAGGAAGATCCTTAGATTGGCTTGCAGATGCTAATTGTAACCTTTCACTGACTGACATCACACCTTGTGCTTGGACTGACCATCATCTCATTACCTTCTCCTTACCCAGACCACCACCACCTATCACACAACTCACAAAGCTACCTCAAATAATCTCCAGAAACAACCGCAACATCACTATAGAAAACCTCAAACCTCTTCTCGCGCCTATCAGTAAAGCTAATCTACCTACGCAAAAAAAAACAACCCAGCAGCCATAGTAGACCTTTATAACAAGACTTTAGAACTAGCCCTTAACCAAATAGCTCCTCTCAAACAACGAAAAGCCAAACCTATTGCCTATTCCAACAAATGGTTCTCAGCAGAATTAAAAGCTCTCCGCAATATTAAAAAAACTGCAGAAACCAGCTGGAGAAAAGCCCCTTCTCTCTCCACTAAAGACAAATTTGCCTCAGCTGCCTCCACCTACAAATCCGCCATCTTAAATGCCAAGAAAGAGATCTACAATTTGAGAATACAAAATGCCAAATCTGGCACCAAAGAACTCTTCTCTATACTAAGAGAACTTGAATCACCACTGCCCCCTACAGAGGACTGCATCAAAGACAAGGCCTGGTGTAACAATATCCAGCTCGCCCTTGCTAACAAAATTGCCCTCCTACAAACTAAGATAAAAGCAAAAAAGGCTAGCCTCGCCTCTTTACAGAACCCCAGCAGCAAAATTAACCACATTACCCCTATCTGCCCATCCTTCCACTTCTCTCCAGTCACAGAAGAGGAAGTAATCAAGATAATCGCCAGTCTCAAACCATCCAATTGCAAAGGTGACATTTGCCCAGCATCCGTCATCAAAGATGGTGCTAATGAGTTAGCCCCTCTCATCACCTCTCTGATCAACTCCTCCCTCAAGAACTCAGTGGTCCCCAACAACCTCAAAGAAGCGTGGGTCCTACCCCTGCTCAAAAAACTGAATCTAGATCCCAACATTCCCACAAATTACAGGCCCATCACCACAGTCCAATTTCTCCTCAACATTTTGGACAGGGTAGCCTATCTCCAAATACAACAACACTTGGAAGAAAACAATCTCCTAGGCCTGCGACAATCCAACTTCAGACCAAGGCACGGGACTGAAACTGCCCTCTTGGATCTAAAAATCCAAATGGATGACGCCAAAGACAAGGGCAAACTGGCCATTTTTCTCTTGTTGGATCTCTCTGCTGCCTTTGATCTGGTCGACCACCAGATCCTCACTCAACACCTCTCCTCGGCTGCTGCATTCTCCCAGAATGCCACTAAGTGGATCCAGTCATTTCTGTCTGACAGAACGACTAGAGTCTTCGCCCCCCTCCGCGGCTGCGGACCCCATCCCAATCACATGTGGAGTGCCACAAGGCTCCTGCATTTCTCCCATACTTTACAACATTTTCACAAAGCTCCTATTTGACCGTCTTGACGATCTGGGTGTCAGCTACACTAATTATGCTGACGACACCCAGGTCCTCATCACGCTCACTGGTAGCTACGAGGAAGATGTTGCCAAGCTTAATGATATCTACTCAGAAATCCAAACATGGATGGCCACACACAGTCTCTGCCTTAACGACGGTAAGACAGAACTGCTTATCGTAGGCTCCCAAGCGTGCCACAACAAACTGGACCAAAGGTACCACTCCTTTACTATTGATGGCCACATCATAAAAGTCTCCAAAGAGGTTAAAACATTAGGTGTATATCTTGATTCTACCCTTTCACTAAAGAAACAAATAAATTCTACCATCTCAGCTACCTCACACACCAATAAATTGATCAATGCCTGCAGGCCTTTTCTCTCCACCTCTAGCTGCCTCACCCTTTCTAGAGCGCTGATATTGTCTAAATTAGACTATTGTAACACACTCTACTTAGGCACTTCCACTAGAAACTTGAATAGACTCCAGATCCTGCAAAATAATGCACTTAGATGTGCCCTCAACCTCCCGCGCAAGGCGCACATATCTACGATTAGAAAAGAAGTCCACTGGCTCCCGATCCGGGACAGAATTAAACTAAGAACACTGGTCATCACCCACAAGTGCCTATCTCACACTGCCCCAGGGTATCTTTCTGACAAATTCTCTAGACACTGCCCCACTAGACCCACCCGAACACCTTACCTACACCAACTAAAGATCCCGAATTTCAACCTAAAAACAGCAGGGGGTTCCAGTTTTCCAGTGCTTGCAGCACAATGTTGGAACACCCTCCACACTACAATTAGATCGGAAGTCACATTCCGGCCATTCAGAGCTATGGTAAAATCTTGGCTATTAGCCTAAACACCCAGATTAACACCATCATGACCTGCTAGCCGCCGCTCTACACCTGTAGCAATGCTTACTCTACCTACAGCATACTCAGGACCAACCTGTCAACCTGGTCCGCATTAGCCACTGTAACTATTATTCCTCATCCCATATTCTTTGTACATACCTCTCTTTTCTTGGTATATTCTACTCTTGTATGTAAGCACTCAGAGCTTGGACTAAAGTACGCTCTGTCTGTTGTTATACGATGTTTGTGCGACGATATGTAACCTTGCTGTACACATGACTATGCGCCCAGTTACCTGAGGGTTCGGATGCGCTTTATAAATAAACAAACTAAACTAAACTAAACTTTCATCCTTCCACACACCGTGGGTAATAATAAGCAGCGCTCAGATACCTGAGGGTTCGTAGCACTATATAAATGCTAAATTATTATTATTATATCTGGTTTCCCAGCCATATTTCACATCCTGCTGTCCTCAGACAGCACATTGCTCCGTGTTGACTTCCTAATCAAGTTTTCTCGAAGAAATATTTATTCTGCGTTTCATATCTAGGTACCATAACACTTCAGCATTGCAGCTTTCTACATTGTGCCTTCATTGTATTAAATCAAAGGCGAACTGCTCTAAACAATGTGATATTTGTCAATTGTTATCTAGGTACTACACGTCTCAGGCGCTTTGCAATACTCTGTGTGGTACTGCTGTCTAGGTGTTCTTCGACATAAGCGAATTACCCTACTCTATAGAGCACTTCATATCTAGATACTGTGACGAATCGAGGGATTTGTCACTTCTATTGCTTTGGCATGCTTTCCCTCTGGGCAAGTTCTGCTTGTTTTGGTCTACTTGACTTTGTATATGGCTCAATTGTTTAGGTCCGCTGAACTCTGGCTCATAATGTTTCTCTCTGTGGTATTATTTTCTTCATGTACAGAATATTGAGTTACTTTCCCCTTTTCCCAGAGTATTGTTATCCACTGTTCCTCTCAATCGTTATTAAGGTTTCAAGTAATTCTTTCTCCTGTATCACAACATTTTAACTTGGCCTTTTCCAGCTTTTCCAGGCTATTGTTATCCACTGTTCCTTTCTCTCAGTATTCAGATTTTCAATAATTCTTTCTCTTTTATCACGATATTTTGAGTTCATTTGTTTCAAGGTTAACTTTTTTTCATGGCTTCTACTGAGAAGAATTGCTTGGTCGGTATACTGCAGGGGGGAGCCTTTCCCTGGAAAGCTAGACAGGTAAGCCCACTATGCAACAATCCCCCTAGGGGTGGGGGTAAGCAGAACCTCACATGGAGAGACTCCCCTCTGAGGGACAAGGACTCCCTAAAGCCCTCTCCTTTGACATTACAATAATCTCAGGGCTTTTGTAACATTCATTAAACCAAGCCACTATGCGTTATTGACATTGTGATACAGAACAAAGTCCAACTTGGAGCACAATATAACAGAACTACTGGGAAGAGAGTGAGGGGCGAATAATAGCGATCACTCAAGGCTTTGGCAATGAAACAACTAACGAAGAAGATTGAACAGAGGATGAAGAGTGTTCAACAAACAAATAAATAAGATAGACTACAATCCTCCACTTTGGAGGACCCAGCAACCTGTTATAAAAAGAAAGGAAGGAAGGACTTTTGTTAAGGGGAAGCAAAGATCGGGAGCTTTAAATCAGCCAATTTATGAGTGCTGAACGGGAGAGAAGGATCCTCTGTCAGGAGGAAGCAACAAGCTGTTGCGGGCCAAAAGAATTGTGGAAGCTGAAGACTGCAGGCTGGGCAAGAGAAACCCTAGAGAGAGAACCACGTGGAGGTGGCGGCGTGATCCAGGAGAGGTGGACTGTTCAGTCGGACAACAATGCCGAGACCGCAGAGAAACTGGTGCTGCGGAGAAGAGGCAGAATAAGCCGGAATGAGAACCAGAGCCATCCTGACCAGGAGGGAAAACTTGATCCTGCGAACCGTCCCGGTGATACCCACCCATAAAAAAGAAGGTAACAGGGATGGCGGGAGACCAGGGAGGGGACACAGGGATAAGGAAGAACTCCAGCCCACATGTCCCAGAAAGGGCACCGAAAGCAAGAAGAGCGAAAGACAATCTAGGATTTACCCTACTCGTCCCAAGCCTTCTTGTCCCAGTGAGTGGTCCGAAAGTAAGAGGAGTGAAAGACACTCCTGGGGCTTGGCCTACTCCTCCCGGTGAGTGGCCCAAAGTGTAGACGAATCAGACAACATATTCCATGCACAAAGGCAGAGTAAAAGTTGAACAAGAGAATAAGAATAATTTCTGGATCTAGAACAACTGTATCAAGGAGAAAGACAGTAACTATATCCAAGGTTTTGTAAGACGTCGAAGAAAGAGAAGAATACAGAGAGGGATTCAGTATCCCCAGTAACATTAAGAAAAGAGACTTAAGAGGCTCATTGCAAGCTTGAAAACATTATTTATTCATTTTCATTCTTATTAGGCGGTACAAGTCCATGTGCCTCAGAGCGCATGAAAAGCAGAGAAGCCAGAGGAAAAGGTTGGAGAGAAGGGGGGAGAGAGATTTAATCTGCCAAGTTTAAGAGGAGGGTTTTAACTGTCCTCTTAAAGAGAAGGTGAGGATCTTATACTGAGTGGAAGAGCATTCCATTCCTGCGGTGCATGGGGTTCAAAGCTTGTACCACCACATTTCTCCAGACGGTATTGTGGTTGTTTCAAGGCATGGTTCTCGCTAGAGCGCAGTGTCTGAACCAATTGTCTCAAGGAAAGTCTATCAATTAGGTACTGAGGAGCAGTCTAGTTCTGGCATTTATATGTAAGAGATAGGATTTTGAGCCTAATTCTTTGCTTGATGGGTAGCCGGTGCAGTGCTTTTCTGAACGAAGAGGTGTGATCGTGTTCGGAAAGTCCAAGGATGGTCCTAACAGTGCCAGTCTGAGTGGTCTGCAAGCGCTACAAGTTTGCCTGTGATGTACCAGTGAGCAGACTGTTGCAATAGTCTCTAACCGGGTGTTGACTAGTGCAGTGGCCAGAAGAGATCTGTTTTCTATGGAAAGATAAAGTCGGATTTGATGGAGTAATTTAGTCACAGAGCCACAAGATGAACGAGTTTGTGAATCATGTTTCATGGATAGCTCGTGGTCAAAGATAACACCCAGGGTTTTCACAGATTTACTTACAGGATCTGGATACCGGTGATAGAAAAGTGGGAATACAGCATGTCAAGTTTTTTTAAACAAGACCAGAGGCAATAATGAAGAGCCAGGTTATTAATCGCCATCCGTGAATGAATTTCAGAGTAGACTCTATTCAGAAAATTAGGGTCTACCGAGTGTGTCCCAGTAACCTCGAGCAGTACCTGCGTGTCATCTGCGTAGTTAGCGTATTTGATACTCATTCTGTCAAGGAGGTTGAGGAGAGCCCTGGTATAGCTATTAAATAGAATTGGAGAGAGGCAAGATCCCTGCAGTACTTCACAGGTAGATGAAATAGGAGATACCTGAACATTTTTCGACGGCCACTCTGGATATTCTAGGGCCCAAAAAAGATGTGATCCATTGGGAGGCCCTTTCTGAGAAATTGGCGATGTTTTTCAACCTCTCTTGCAGCAGGTTATGATCAATGAGCTGAAATGCTGCAGAGAGGTCCAATAACATGAGCAGCAGTGGTTGACCCTGTTCTATGTTCCCTGTGATGTTTGACTTGAGATCTAAAAGTGAAGTCTCTGACCCGTGTTGGGATCTAAAACCAGAATGATGAACATTTAAGATTCCATTTTCTTCTATGAATCTCTGTAGCTATAAGTAAGCCACTCTTATCCATGGTTTATAGCAGATAGGGAACATTTGTTATTGGCCGATAGTTCTTGGCTAATGCAGGATCAAGTAAGGTTTTCTTAAGTAAGAGGGTTATCCAAACGTCTTTAAGGGAGGCCGGCACAGTGCTATCCCTGAAGAAGATGAGGACATCCAGCGATTCCTTCAAGACGCCAGATGGACATGAGTCTCATAGGCATGATGTGGATTTGAGTTTAGTAAGTATGTCAAAAACATCTGTTTCTGAACAGCTATGAAACTCAAATTTAGGAGTTGATCTGTCAGTGTTATTGCCGCTGGTGCTATTTACGAGATCTTGACTTTTTTTTAGATGTTTGGCAGACCTGCTGGTTAGCAATGGCCAGTTGGTGACTGTGATGCTGGAAATGCATCGGAGGGACAGGGCCTCCGTGTCCTTGTCCTTTACTGGTTTTTATCGTGTGTTCTGTCATGTTTTCCGCGCAGGAGTTCATGTGGGACTCCTGGCGGTGCAGCTCTCTCTCTTTTGGTCTGGTGAACAGACCTGTGGGATACCCTTATGGCACCCATGGGTAGGGGTACAACCCTGTGCCCCTAGTGTATGTTTTTGGGCACCTGTGTGTGACCCACAGAGCAGGGTACGGGCTGGTGTCAGCTCCATGCTGAAATGACTGGTGTCCTGAGCGTCCTCCATTTTGGGATGCCCAGGCCCTGTCATTGGAATCAGTAGATTCCTGATGGAGACAAAATGGCCCCCATGGCCTCTTGCCTTCCATCACCTGTTACCTTGATCATCCCGAAGTCCCGGGAAGCCCTGCCTCTGTCCCTTCCCCCCTGACTGGCTGTTAGGTGGAGGTTCTGTATATGGTAGTGTGGGAAAGTGCCAACCAGACTGGCTGGAGCCTTCTCAACGACTGTATGTTGTGGGTACGCCTGTGGGTGGTACCTGGGTGAATGGAGTGTGTGACGACTATACATTCTACGTTGTGGCTGGCTAGTATCTGGTGTTTGACACGATGGTTGAGACAGCCCTGCCTGAAACCTGTATGAATGCAGCTTGGAGTGTTGAATGGCTCGGTACTTGTCCCCATACACATAACTTGTGAGTGTCTGGAGAGAAGTGAATGGCTTGAATACCTTGTGTGCCTGATTGGCTGCCTGCCTGCATGAATGCCCGTAGTCGTGATTGGATGCTTGAGTGTGACCCAGCAGAATGAATGGGAGATCAACAGTAGATCTGGGGGCCTCTCACTGCTAAGAATCGTGTTCAGAAGCTGAAGTCCACTACGACGAGTAACTGGAGTAACTGAAGCTTGATCCTGAAGCCCTGCTGGACGAGAAGAATTGCTGTTGCTCTCCTTCACAATCTGAAAGCTGCTGTGCTTCAAGCACTGACCCAGAGAGGCCCTGGTAAGGCACCCTCTTCCTGAGCTACGAGGGACCATCGTGCACAGCTGATCTTTGCCTAAGCTCCCTGGTAGACTGACCTTCGACAGGCTGCCGACCTGATAATACGGGGACTGCTGCGGAACTCCAAGGAGAAGCGCCCGGACTGTTGTCCGCCACTGTCGACGATCGCCGTTGTGCTGCCGTTACCTAAGAACTTCATTGATCCAAGGACGCTCTCGTCCGCATTGTCGCTCAACACTAAAAAAGATTTCGAACAACCAAATGGCAAAAAAAGAAAAATCAAAGAAATCATAAATTGCAATAGCAACTTTGTCATTTACACCATAATTTGCGCATGCAACAAACCTTACATTGGGAGTACAAGAAGAAAATTCAAAATCAGAGTTGGTGAACATTTGAGAGCAATAAAAAACAAGGACATGACATCTCCTCTAGCATTTCACTTTCATCAATATCACCAGGAGTCAGACCTAGCAAAAATCCAATGCTATGGGATCGAAAAACTTTCACCTCCAAAAAGAGGAGGCGATTTGGAACTATGTCTTCGAAAAAGAGAAGCCTACTGGATCTGGTCCATGGACTCAATTTTCAGTGGGCTCAATGTAGACCACGAACTACACCATTTTCTGCAATGAGAACACTATGTTTTGCTTAATTAATACATTTTCTTTCAGAATTGTTAACAATATGCTTGTAAATCAGTCAATGTATTTCTTTTTGTATCGTTTGTGCTTTTTCCTGTTATATCTTTGAATTAACATAGATCTATCTGGCAGCAATTTTACCAAATTAAATTTTCATCACCCCCTGTGTGTGGAACACCAGGGTGAAGTGTGTTTGAGTATAATTAGTCACATACCTGACCGGTTCATGTCTACCTCCTTTTGCATGAATTGAAACTTATACCATATAATTGAAATACAAATTGGGTGTCTGCTTAGGGTTTACTAGTCTCCATCTACCAAGAGATACACCCATCAAGTAGAGCTCTTTTCTCCACATGAGTTAAATCCATAAGGTTTATCTCATCATATTTGGTCTATGGAAACCCATTCAATCATGGCGCGCACATTAACATATTTTCTCAATTGCACACTTGCGGTCACGTTCATGTGACCGCAACGTCACGGCTTTCATTCTCCCTTTTTTTCCACTTCCGGGTCATTCCCGGCAGTGTCCACAGTACGAACGCTCGGCAATCGAACCGGAGATCAATTTCGAACTGCTACCATTGGAAATTCCCATGCTCTATACCTAGGTAAGAAGCCTCACTCCATAGTTTTTGCCAAAGCGGTACCAACTGTATCGTGTACCTCACAGTGCTCGCATTTCAGAGCTTAATTATGTCCGCTATACACGCGATTACCACTGACACCGCATTTGTACATTGTTTCCACTTAGGGTCATTCTTACAAACAGCCACTCCTAATTCCAAAATGTGATAACCAGATCCACCTACTCCAGTCAATTGAAACGGGCTACTCAAGTAAGTGCCTTTTTTTTTTGTATATATATCTAGAGATCGGTCCTTTTCTTTAAAAGCAATAACCCCTATTTAGCCACCCATTTGTTTAAATATTTTTGAATAAAAAGTGTCACAAACAGGATATGTATAAAATTGGATATCCATTTTTTTCTTTTTAATTAAAGTAATTTTTCCCTTCTTTTTTCTTTGATCCTTACCAGGCACCATTGTAGAACAAAAACAAATACCATCAGTTCAACTGATTTTCTTTCTTTCAACCACTCTCAATTCAAATTTTAAAAAAAAACCCTGAAGATCCGCCATACACCAGACGGTGAAACACGTGTTGGGTATTTGAACTTACATTTTTTGAGACCAACTGAATCCTGCAATGCAACAATGTTTAACTACTACATTGAACTGGGATGCAATTAATTGGGTGGAACTAAAACCAAACCTGTGAAGCAACAGTACCTATATAGTAAACGAATTTGCCTTTTTTTGCACATTTAAATCCTGTGACGCAACAGTGTTTGCTTTGTTTGCAATTTATAATTTCAACCATTTCCTGTTTGGAATAAAATCAAGACTAAGACTATAGAACTAACATTTGGCACATCTTCATTTCTGCAAACGCTTTTGAAACTACCATTTGAAGTATATACATTTTTTCCTGTTAAACTGGAAACATAGTCTTTTTTCTCTGCAGAGCACGAAAATTCCTTTAAGGTCTAAACATTCAAATACGTTTATTCACTTCCTCTTACAGTCTAGGGGTAATAGACTTTAGTTTCGCTGACCTGCATCTATTTCATATGGACATATTGAGGAGCGCCGGAATCAGCCGAAGACTGTCTTTATCGGATGTATGATTTATAAGCTGTACTGAGCGGCAAACTCTAACAGACCACATGACATATCTAATTTCTAGCAGAGTACGAATTTCAGACAATTTCCTGACCAACAACACAAAACAATGTTGAAAAGTTTCTCAGATAGAAACAAGGAGGCAGACTCACTCTTTTCAAATCAACCACAACTATCCACTCCAGATCGAAAAACAAATTCTAAATCATTGAAAATTCTATTTGAGCAACAAGAAAGATTATTGAAATCTGAATTATCCAGATGGTAGGAAATAAGAACGCTTGAGCAGTACCTCAAAGTAGGACGGATACCGAGAGGGCTTAGAATATGCATATTTCCGTCGTTTGATGAAGATGACATTGACCGTCTGCAAGACTGGGAGGAGTTACTTACAAATACCTCAAGACAAATGATCGAGAAGTTGATTTTGAATGCAAAAAAACATCATGACAAAATAAACAAAGACATTGATATAATCAAGGAGAACATAGAACTACTGAATATTCCGGAGAAAACATTCAAAAACTACGAAATTCTAGACGATATTATAGAAAAATGTGCTCAAGAAATTAAAATCAAAAAACAACGACAATTTCTACAAGATGAGCTATATTAGAAGTTCAAACGAGTATATACCTTCAACAAACCCAGTGGGAGAAAAACCAAATCTCCAACACCACCAAAGAATAAGAAAAAACCAACACCCACAACAACCCCACCGTCTTCAGAATCTGAATCATTGAGTGGATTAGAACAAGCATCATCAGAATCCTTCCAAGAAGAAGGACAGCAAGTAGAAGAACCACAAAACCTAATTGCACCATACTCTTTTTAGAGGAATTCAGACAATTCAAGAAAACACGTGCAAATACAAAACAAAACCTAAAATGGGGATTTACCACGACAGTCAATACTTCAAAACAAAGAAGGGTCGCAGAGGACAAGGCAACAAAGAAAACAAATTAGACAAAAACAATGGCGTTCAAACAAGATCGATGAACCAACCCAAGAGGTAAACTTAGTATTTAATCTTACCAATCAAACTTTACCAGGTGACCTAATTTCTACACTTAAAGGACTTACTTTCTGTCCCACAAATACGTATAATTACTTTGGAACTATCACAGATTTGTTTTGTTTTTGTAGAAAACTCAAGTTGAGAAGACATTTCCTTCACAATACCGGAAAAAAGAATGCGACCTCTACACCCCTCTGTTCAGAATTCTCACTACAACATGTGGAGCTCACCATTAATCTTCTAAACCTATCTGAAGAGGAAGATACCCATGCAGTGAGTACTTTTGCACAAGAACAGGACATTACCTTAGGTCTAGCCAAATATACCAAACTTAAATCTCAATCACCCTTCACTCCAATTTTACCATCAGATAACGTCATAGATATCTTCCAAAAAGCAGTCCAAATAGAGCTAAGGCAACTCTATCTTTCCAATCACAAAATCAAAATCAATCAAAATCTTAGCCAACAACAATTGCAAGCCATTAAGACATTAAAAGAGGATTACAATGTCATTGTGAGAACTGCCGACAAGGGCGGGAATATTGTTCTTTTGAAAACGGATGACTACATTCAAATAGCTATGAATCAATTGAATGACTCAGAATATTATCAACCCCTTACAACGAATCCCACCAAGAAACTAGTATCAGATTGGAAATTAATGAGCTCACACTGGCACGACAAAGGTTTACTATCAGATGAAGAACATGAATACATGAATGTCACTCATCCAGTACTCTCAACAATTTATTTCATGCCCAAAATCCATAAACCATTCACGGCTTTACCACAATGCAGACCTATTATTAACAGTATCGGATCAGTCACTGAAAGAATTTCCAATACACTGATCACTATTTACAGCCCTTAGCCTCCAGCCTGAGTTCCTTCATCAAAGACACCACTCATGCACTAAACCAACTGGAGAATATATTCTGGGAAGATAACTACTGGTTCTTCACTTTTGATGTAACAGCGCTATATACCAGCATTATTCATGAAAAGGGAATCACAACAACGGAACATTTTTTGGAAACCAGATCTGTTTCTCTTTTAGATCAAAATATGATGATTTTGGAAATGATTCATTTCACTTTAAACAATAACATCTTTTGCTTTGGAGACAAAATCTTTAGACAAATACAAGGCACGGCGATGGGGACAAAATTTGCCCCATCCTATGCCAACCGCTACATGGGACATTTCAAAACACAATTTGCTTGGCAACATCCGGACTTCACGATCAACAATAGAATTGCTTTTTGGGGAAGATACATCGACGATATCATCATCATTTGGAATGGATCAGAACAACAACTATTGGATTATCATGCCTTTTTGAACAGCAACGATTACAACTTGAAATTTACTATCAATTACAACCAACAGGCAATTAATTTTCTGGATCTTCATCTGTATATACAAAACCGGACAATCCATAGTACACCAAAGAAACAGCCGTCAACAATATCTTGCACGCTTCAAGCAACCATCATCGTCATATCATTCAGAACATTCCATTTGGAGAATTTCTTTGCATTAAACGTAATTGTACATCAGAATTAGAATGTAACAAACACCAATCAACAACTATCAAAAAATTCAAAAACCGTGGTTACAGCTCTAAACATTTGAAAACAATGCTTCAGAAAACCAAAGAGAGATCCAGAACAACTTTACTACAATCAAAAGAAAAAACCAAAAAATACACCTAGATTCATTACGATTTACAGTACCAGTAATCATTGCATCAAGAAAATTCTACAAAAGAATTGGAACATTTTGACAACAGATATGGATCTTAACAAGCTTTTGGATAAAAAACCAAATGTTGTCTTTCGTAATTGCATCAACCTCAAGAAAATAATAAGTCCATCATATTTTGACAACATAAAATACGAAAAGTACAAAAGAGATTCTTCAATACAAAAGAAATCCTGGCTAACAGCTCCCACCCAAGGGAATTACAAATGTAACAACTGCCAGATCTGTCCACACATGCTCAACGCTAAAAATGATTTCGAACAACCAAATGGCAAAAAAAGAAAAAAATCAAAGAACTCATAAATTGCAATAGCAACTTTGTCATTTACACCATAATTTGCGCATGCAACACACCTTACATTGGGAGTACAATAAGAAAATTCAAAATCAGAGTTGGTGAACATTTGAGAGCAATAAAAAACAAGGACATGACATCCCCTCTAGCATTTCACTTTCATCAATATCACCAGGAGTCATACCTAGCAAAAATCCAATGCAATGGGATCGAACAACTTTCACCTCCAAAAAGAGGAGGCGATCTGGAACTATGTCTTCGAAAAAGAGAAGCCTACTGGATCTGGTCCATGGACTCAATTTTCAGTGGGCTCAATGTAGACCACGAACTACACCATTTTTTGCAATGAGAACACTATGTTTTGCTTAATTAATACATTTTCTTTCAGAATTCAAGAATGAGTTAACAATATGCTTGTAAATCAGTCAATGCATTTCTTTTTGTATCGTTTGTGCTTTTTCCTGTTATTTCTTTGAATTAACATAGATCTATCTGGCAGTAATTTTACCAAATTAAGTTTTCATCACCCCCTTTATGTGGAACACCAGGGTGAAGTGTGTTTGCGTATGATTAGTCACATACCTGACTGGTTCATGTCTACCTCCTTTTGCATGAATTCAAACTTATACCATATAATTGAAATACAAATTGGGTGTCAGCTTAGGGTTTACTAGTCTCCATCTACCAAGAGATACACCCATCAAGTAGAGCTCTTTTCTCCACATGAGTTAAATCCATAAGGTTTATCTCATCATATTCGGTCTATGGAAACCCATTCAATCATGGCGCGCACATAAACATATTTTCTCAATTGCACACTTGCGGTCACGTTCATGTGACCGCAATGTCACGGCTTTCATTCTCCCTTTTTTTCACTTCCGGGTCATTCCCGGCAGTGTCCACAGTACGAACGCTCGGCAATCGAACCGGAGATCAATTTCGAACTGCTACCATTGGAAATTCCCATGCTCTATACCTAGTTAAGAAGCCTCACCCCATAGTTTTTGCCAAAACGGTACCAACTGTATCGTGTACCTCACAGTGCTCGCATTTCAGAGCTTAATTATGTCCGCTATAAACGCAATTACCACGGACACCGCATTTGTACATTGTTTCCACTTAGGGTCATTCTTACAAACAGCCACTCCTAATTCCAAAATGTGATAACCAGATCCACCTACACCAGTCAATTGAAACGGGCTACTCAAGTAAGTGCCTTTTTTTTTGCATATATATCTAGAGATCAGTCCTTTTCTTTAAAAACAATAACCCCTAGGCAGCCACCCATTTGTTTAAATATTTTTGAATAAAAAGTGTCACAAACAGGATATGTATAAAATTGGATATCCATTTTTTCTTTTTAATTAAAGTAATTTTTCCCTTCTTTTTTCTTTGATCCTTACCAGGCACCATTGTAGAACAAAAACAAATACCATCAGTTCATCTGATTTTCTTTCTTTCAACCACTCTCAATTCAAATTTTTTTTAAAAAAACCTGAAGATCTGCCATACACCAGACGGTGAAACACGTGCTGGGTATTTGAACTTCCATTTTTTGAGACCAACTGAATCCTGTGATGCAACAATGTTTAACTACTACATTGAACTGGGATGCAATTAATTGGATGGAACTAAAACCAAACCTGTGAAGCAACAGTACCTATATAGTAAACGAATTTGCCTTTTTTTGCACATTTAAATCCTGTGACGCAACAGTGTTTGCTTTGTTTGCAATTTATAATTTCAACGATTTCCTGTTTGGAATAAAATCAAGGCTAAGACTATAGAACTAACATTTGGCTCATCTTCATTTCTGCAAAAGTTTTTGAAACTACCATTTGAAGCATATACATTTTTTCCTGATAAACTGGAAACATAGTCTTTTTTCTCTGCAGAGCGTGAGAATTCCTTTAAGGTCTAAACATTCAAATACGTGAGCTACGAGGGACCATCGTGCACAGCTGATCTTTGCCTAAGCTCCCTGGTAGACTGACCTTCGACAGGCTGCCGACCCGATACGGGGACTGCAGCGGAACTCCAAGGAGAAGCGCCCGGACTGTTGTCCGCCACTGTCGACGATCGTCGTCGCCGGATGGAGCTGCCGTGCTCCCGTTGCCTAAGAACTTCATTGTTCCAAGGACGCTTTCGCCTGCATCGTCGCTGTTGTATCCTGCTGGAGAAGGCCTGACCGTCGACGCGCCGAGGAGCAGCCACCGGTGGGTTTCCCGCCACCCAAAGACCACAGAGACGCTGACGACTCGACGCCCTTGCTGGGCCACAGTTCTTCAACTCTTTGCGGTCCAGAACTATCGACACTGAGATGCCCCGCACGCCTCTTTCCGGTAGGACGTTTACGCTTACCCGTCAACAAGCACCGCTAGGAACAACGCAGCCACTTCACCATCGTAGCTCGACCTGTTATCCGTGGGACGTTCGACGACCCGTGACTCCTGCCTGAAAGGGAGGACACTCAAGAAGGGTTGTCGATTTCCCCGACGAGGAACGCTACAACGCCAGGTACTTTGGGGTTGCAGAACTATTGGAAAGTCTAGTGGGAAGAATATATGGACTGGGCTTGTATCTTTCTCCTACAGGTTGCCCAGGTTCGGGGATCTCCACACAGAGCTGTGTTTAAAAGTAGTTACCAGTATTCTGCCTATTGCTCAACCATCTTGCTTTCCTTCTTCTCTCTACTGCTGGTTTCCTCTTTGTTTTGATCTGTGTGTCATTCTGGCCATATGCATTTTGAGGAGATCTAATAACATTAGTGGTACCACTTTAGAATTGTACATATTTACCATTGTTGATTTTCGGAGTACAAAGTGAGTTATCGTGTATATGACCTTGAATATTAATTATATAAAGACTGTGTTGTAACCGATACAGTGTGTGGACATTCCTTTGTGGGTGCTTGGGGACTACACTGTACTTAAGAACCAGCTCGCATCACCTCCCGAGAAGCTAGGCCTTGATTGCTCGTCCATTGCTACCGTAATAGAGAATCTTGGCAGGGGTGTCTGTGCCTCCCCTCTACCATATAGAGAGCGGAAGTGCAGACCCCCCCCTCCGGTCTTTACAGTGACCAGTTGTTTTGGACAGGAATTTGTTTTGTATGGCTTGACACCAGGCAGAGTCTTTTACAGTAGGTGGTAACTAGGAGGTACGACTCATACATTCTTTAAGAATTTTAAATAGTTTGTTGGAAATGGATTTGGCATTGTCTATTTGTAGATTCTCTTTTTATGTTTTTGCCTTAATGATGGTTTTCTGAAAGCATGTACAGATTCTTTATATTTCCCTAATGTGTTTGGGCAAGGATTTTTACGCCATTCACGTTCTAGCACTCTTCATCTTCCTCGCTTCTACAATATTGTAATTGAACCATGATTTTTTTAGGGTTTCTGTTTTTATCTTCCTGTTTTTTCAGGGGCTAGTTTATCTATCGTGGCTTTAATGTTTCAGAGGTTTCCTCAAATATTTCTGTTGTATCCAGCTTGGTTGATAGTAATGTGGAGAAGTTTAGCAGTGACACCTGTACGTGGGGCAGTGGGTAGCAGTATAGTCATATTGACCAGACAATGGTCAGACCAAGGACAGGACAGGGACACTGAGCAAAAGAAATACAAGGAGAGAGTGAATAGTGGAATCAAACACTTGGGGGGGAAACCCCACAGAAGAACTACATACGCTAGTTCAAGAGATAGCCATAAAGTATCTCAGGACTGTTCATTAGGGACAAAAAGCCTATCCAGGAGATGGGAGTCATTCTCCTGGATTTTTGTTATGTTTGTCTTAGTGGTAGGGACAGCTTAGTGTACGACAGAGGACAGACTATTTCCTTTGGACTATACACCAGACAACGAACACCTTGGTTAGTTTTGGTTAGTTAGGTAAGTCCATAGATTAGGGACAGAGAGGCCTTTTCACTTATTATGTAAATAAAAGAATTGAAAATGCCTGAAACTGGTCTGCCTCCTCCTTCTGACCTCCCACAATACGCAGAAATTGAATTGCTCTATGCTATGTTTTCTGTCCGAGTTCTCTGACAAAATGATCTGCCTTGCACTATACAGTATTTATAGCTCTGTGCTCTCAGACTATGACACTTTGCAATGATCTATAAAGTTTTCACGTTCAGATGAACAAGGTCACAGCCCATTGCACTGCTCTGGTGACATATTTATGTCTATTTGTTCACAGACAAATGTTCACATTGCATTACTTTATGAAGCATTTCATAACTAGGGTCTGTCAGACATATCGCACTGCACTGTTCCAGATTTGTATTTGTTCAAGTCTCCTCAGACATAACTGAATTGCCTTGCTCCAGAATACATTTTATACCTTGGCTCTCCCAAACATAATTGCCTCGCTCTGTACTGTGTTCTGCCAAGGTATCCTCAGACCAGGATCAAATTGCTTTGCCAATACTATGTTTCATACCTTTGTGAGCCAAGGCATATTCATTATGGTATCTGGTCATATTTTCGAATACTTATTTTCGAAACGCAATTTCGTCGAAAACATTTTGCCGAAAATTCTTTTTTCAAATGTATTCTTTTTATTTATATATTCTTTGGGGGGTTTCGTTAGTAAAAAAAAAAGTATTAAAAAAATGGGGGTTTGGGGAGAACCCTCCCATTTCAAAAATAAAAAAATAAAAAAACATTTCGGCAAAATGTTTGAGAAAATGGCATTCGAAAATAAGCTATTCGAAAAAGTCACTATAAAGCATTCATTATAGCACTCTTCATTAGGAGCCCTCAGACAAAGGTCAACAGTGTTGCTCTGTTGAGTATTTTCATATCTGGTTGCTCTTAAACATAGACTCTTTACATTACATTACTGTGTTTTCATACTCATACTCAGGCTTCTCAGAAACAGAGTATTTGCACCACTCTTTAAAGGTCTTCTAAAACATTGATTGTTTGGACTGCACTCTATTGTACTCCTGTACAGGTGTCCTCTAACATGATCACACTACAGCACCCCCTTCAGCACCTCATATACAGGTGCTCGAAAACACAGATACATTGGTCTTGCCCTCTGCTATGTTTGCAACCTAGGTGTTTCAGATATAAGCACATTACAGTGCTATGCATTGTGTTTTATTTAGGGACCACACCACCCAATACTTAAATTAATGACTACCAGACATAAACCCATTGCACCACTATGCAGTCTTCTCATTTCTAGTGGGTTGCAGACACAGCGCCCTGCACTGCTCTATATATTATCTACCTTTATAAATGCCATATCATATCATAATGATGCATCGTCGACTCAACGCATTGCATGATTCTATACATCTTTCAAATTAGGTTATCTCAAACATATAAACATCGGATTGCTATCGACTGTTTGCTACCCAAGGGTTCTCATACATAGGTGCATTGCACTGCTCCACACAGTAATTCATATCTAGGTGCTCCCAGACCTAGGCACATCGGACTGCCCCATAATACATTACCACCTAGGGGTTTCCAGAGATACACAAGTCGCACTTGTCTCCATTGTTTCTGCTATCTAGGTGACTCCATATAGGTGTCTCTCAGACATAAGTGAATTGCACCACTCTAGACAAAAACTCATATCTGTGGGCTCACAGACGTAGGTGCATCGCACTGCCTTATATTAAATTATTATCCAGATGTTCGAACACATAGGCGCATTGTACCTCTCTCCACTAACATCCAATGTAGGCATCTCTATCTAGGTATTTCTCACACAACAGCAAGTGCCTTGCATAGTGCAACCCAACAGTTCATATAGAGCAAGTTGCACTACGGTTATGCTGGATCCTCCACCAGGAATGTCAAAGACAGACACACCGTTTCACCCCATATTCTACACCTGGGCATCTCAGAGAAAGGATACAAAAAATATTTTTCAGTTCCAGTAGTTTACGTATGAGACCCTACATTTCTTATAATTTCAACACGGAAGGCCACCTGAGGGCAGAGGGTACTACAGCACATACCCCACCAACTACCACCATATATCAACTAACTATAGACAAAGTGGCACAGCTGGAAGACGAGCAGAGCAACAACTAACGACCAGCCTACACCTCCCCTCACCCCCCAAAAAAAGATCTTACGGCAATGCCACAGTACAAGATTGAAACAAATAAGAGGGTAAAACAGATCTAAGCAAAGAAATCAAATACAAGACCAGTGCTATGGCCAACTGATTTCACTCACAATTTTACAACCCCACCCCTCAAACCCTTATCAAAATCCTTTGAATGAGGAAAAGACTGTTGCAAAAACAAGGTCTAAGAATATTAACACTGCACAATATCAAGAGGCAGCCCAGCAGAAAAGACCATGGCAAAATTCCAAAGGCCCCTCCACTGAATAGAGTGCTCCCCACAAAAGAACTTCACATTACTCAAAGGTCTCCTATATCAGCCATTGAATGAATTACAACAACAATCACTGCACACTCAGCACTCCTTTCATAAAAAGAGACTGGAAAGAACACACCATGGACCACAGCCAACTATGCAGGCAGACCGATCCCACAAGCAACATACTGGGACTTTGCAGCAGTGAAACTGTGCAAACACCCACAAGGACTAGGACATGCATCAACGCCCAAACACCAGGACCACAAAAATCAAACACCCCCATGCCCATATTGCTTTACAAGTCATACACTAATGCTTCACCAAAACAGAACATAATACATTGCAGCATGATCAATGTACACTCAATGGCATAACACAAAACAGAAATCCATGATTTTTAAAGAAAAGGTGGCAGAGACCTACTATTCCTTACAGAGAACATGGCCAGCAGACCACTACAAAGTAGTACCACACAAAGTCCTCCCAAGCAACTTTAACTTATGCAAGCAAATAAAGAAGGAAGAAGAGGGAAAGGACTTGCTGTGGCTCACAAAAATCACCTTGTCGTCTCATCTCTACCATCAACTGGCATGGAAGATTTCAAATCCCTTACCGTCTACTTCAAACTCAGCAACCAAATGCCTCCCTCACTACTCAAACAGACCACCCAAAGAGAATCCCATCTTCAGAGAGAACTTTGCAGATTCAAGAGCAAGCCTTACTGGAATATGTGAACTACTAAGGAATTTTCAAATCTGTTTTGAGAGAGAAAACAAAACATCTACAAACTGGATCAGTGCCTTCTAAGCAAATCTTCATCTCAAACAAGTGGTGAATGGAGCCACTCATCTAGCTGAAAATACAATTGATGCAGTAGGGACCGTCTTACCACTACCTTCCCCCATACCGGTCATCGTTATTACCCGCCACATAGTCCCATTCACAATCAACATCACAACCCGCACACCAGGGTCACAAACACACCTAGAAACCAAAGCCAAAAGAAATTATGGCATATACTTTTGCAAATTAACCCCAATACGTAGATTACGAAAAAGCCTAGATATGCTGATGCCCTTAAAAGTGTTTAAAGCATTGAAACAAAAAATAGCAGCAAAATGGTACACCCCAGTACTTAAGAAAAGCAACTGAATGTTGGAGAAAGTCTAGAGGATAAATACCAACAGCAGATTTGTGCTAATAGCCAAAACGTTCCACTACACCGAACAGCACCAAACCCACAAAACACAAATGTCCAGAATCATTAATGAAATTAAAATCCCAATCGCGTGCAACAACACACCCATAACCTTCCCAAAGGCTCTGCAACAACACTGCGGACCAAATCGGAAACAAAATAAATTAATAAAAAATTAGCAAGCCATTGACAACTACCTCGGATACAACAAAAAACTTACCAGATACAGAAAACCAGACAACACCAACAGAGTTGAATAGCTTTAGACTAATTCGCAAAGAAACCTTCTACCAACTAGTAAACAGGACTAATCAGGCCATATCACCCAAAGAATGTACAAAAACCTACTCAAAGAAATCCTAGCCCACTATTTCCTAAAATTGATGAACCGATTACTGGAAATCGGAATTGCACCAATGGCTTATAAAGATGCCTGGATTACACCTCTTTTAAAGAATTCTGTGTGAAGAGCAGACAGCCCCACTAATTACAAGCAAATTGCCAATCGTGCCCGACCCTGCCCAAATCCTAGACAGCTACTGTTACAAAGAAATCCTCAAACATGCAGAATCAAATGGAGCAATGGACCAAACGCAGGTAGGTTTCAGACCATTGAGAGAAAGCAAATGCACACTTCTTTCCACCTGGGACGACCTAAAAATGCATACTGACAATTTAACATCAGATCTTATTCTACTGGGCATAGGAGCTTTCGACTCCATCAGCCACACAACATTAATTAAGGCACTGCAATAATACTGGCATTCTCAACTATGCAATGCAATGGTTACAATACTGCATCACTGCAGAAAAATACCCCGCCGCTGTTGGGGCACTTCTCTCCGTTGTAAGGGTTATATGTGTAATCAGTCAGGAGGGAAGACTGGTATTAAAAAAGGGAGGGCAATGTTGGATAAGGGGATAATGGAAGGAACCTTGGAAGTTGGGATGTATATTGATGAACGATGAGGGGTGGCGAGGGAAGCTGGCCATCTGGATATGTGCCTTGGGATTATTGGCATGTAATACTTTTTTTTTTTTTTTTTTTTTTTAAACTTTCTTTATTGATTTTCAACAGATTGATAGACCACGAACATATCAGGTACTGCATATACATTACACGTCCATAACTTCCCCCATACCACCCTCCACCCCCACCCCACCCCCCAAGACTCCGATCAACTCCACTGTTCAATATCAAGCCAGTTCAGAGGTCAGGGCTGGGTGATCAACTGAGGGGTCATCCGCCGCTCCAAGGTGGAGTAATGGCACGGTCAGCGACACCCAGCGATGTAATTCCTCACTGGAGTCCAGCCTCTGTTCGTGGATAGCGGTTTCCCACGCTCCGGTCTCGGCTGCCAACCACTTAGTGAGGTCGTTCCACCATTGTGCTTCAATCGGGCCTCTGGGGCTCTTCCAACACATGGCTATGCGTCTTTTAGCCGTGATATAAATTAAGTCTTTGAGTCTATTTAGGGGTTTGTTTTTGCGATCACGGCTGCACCTGCCCAGGATGCAGGCCACAGGGCTATGTACGTCCAGTTCAATGTCTGCTTTTGCCACCCTTCCCCGCACCTGCATCCAAAAGGAGCGTATCGCTGGGCAACCCCAGAACATGTGAGTCATTCCCGCCTTCGGCTCATTGCATTTAGGGCATAGCTGGATGGCTGCGCCCTTGAAAGACGATATAGTTTCCGGAGTTAGGTAAGCCCTGTTGGTAATGTATAGTTGGATAAGTTGCAGACGGGCGTTTCTGGAGATTTTCTTGTGATAAAGGGTTACTCCTTCCCATTCCTTGTCGTCAAATTCCCGGCCCAGTTCGTGCTCCCACTTCCCTCTGCTCCTGAGCTCATTCCTGGTCGTGCCTAACATTAAGGCTTCGTAGAGCCGTGAGGTCTCGTGGCCCCCCTCGGCGGTGTTCAACATAGTCTCAATAATCTCGTCCTCCGCTGCAAGAATGGTCGCCACCGGCCATCTGTCTTTCATGGCCTGGATCACTGCTCTGTGGAGCAGAAATTGTCCTGTAGGTAGCTCCGAGGACTCGCTCAGGTCGGAGAATGTTAGGATTACCCGATCCTGAACCAGGTCTCCGAGGGTGGCCACCCCGCAGGGCTCCCACTGTGCTCGCGTTTCCAGTTGTCCCCACGGGCGGTGGGTCATGAGTGCTGCTATGGGGATCTGTGGGGAGTACGGATCAGGGGACCCCAACGTTCTGCAAGCCCTTCTCCAGAGCCGAGTTCCGAGCTGTACCAGATAAGGGTACTGCCTTAGGGCGTCCTCCTTGACCCAGAGTAGGTCCCTGAGTAGGAAGCCTGTCAGAGCTGGTTGGAGAAGTCTGGTGTCTGTGGTGATCTCATCGGCCATCCATCGCATCACATGTCTTAGCTGGCTTGCAAGGTAGTATAGTTCGAAATTGGGGACTTTCAGACCCCCTCTTTCGTAGGGTCTTTGAAGTGTTTCCAGTGCTACCCTGTGCCTGCCCCCCTGCCAGAGGAACTGCCTGCATAGTTTATTGATGTCTCTAAAGAAGGAAGGGGGGATGTTGAAGGGCACGTTGGTGAAGTTGTGTAATAGGCGTGGAAGTGCTACCATTTTGAGGAGACCTGCTCTCCCGGCCACGGAAAGCGGAAGCTTCCCCCAAAAGTCCATGGAATTTGCTAGGGCATCTTTAGCTCTGACTGTGTTGAGGATGTGTTCTGTGTGGGGGTTACGGTGTATAGTGATTCCAAGGTATTTAAAGGAGGTCGACTGCCATTGTAGATCTAAGGAGGGCAGGGATCTGAAGTTTTCTCTGTATAGTGCAGCAAGCGGGTAGAGGCAGGACTTGCTTTTGTTAATCCGGATTCCTGTGTGAATTTGGAAGCATTCTAGGGTTTCGAGAATGTAGGGCAAGAGGTGTTCGGGGTTGTGTAAGTATAGCAGGGTATCGTCAGCGTACATGGAGACCAGATGAGTTATCCCGTCGATCTCAATGCCCCCATCGCCATACTCCTGTCTGAGGTATGCGGCCACGGGTTCACTGGCGATGATATAAAGCATCGGGGAGAGAGGACATCCCTGGCGAGTGCCCCTGTGGAGAGACCACGAGTCAGAGTATGTCTTGTTGGTCCGCACCCTGGCAGATGGGTTGGTGTAAATCAATTTAGTCCAATTTAAGAAAACAGGTCCTATTCCCATTTTTATCATGGTGGCATATAGCCACTCCCAGCGCACAGAATCGAAAGCTTTGGTGGCGTCTAATGACGCGACCGCGTATTTCTGGGGCCTCAGTTCCGTGCTGTATATAACGTGGTGCAATCTCCGCAGGTTCTCGGTTATGGAGCGCCCGGGCACATAGCCCGTTTGGTCCTGGTGGATTAAGTGTGGTATTACCCTACGCAATCTGTTCGCTAGGAGAGAGGTGAGGATTTTACCGTCAACGTTTAACATGGAGAGGGGCCTATAGGAGCCGCAGTCCGTACCTTCCTTGCCAGGCTTGAGAAGGGGGATGATAACGGCTTCCCTCATGGTGTCAGGGAGGGTGCCGCGCTCATAAGCTTCGTTATACACTTGGGTCAGCAGAGGAGCCAGAGTTTCCTCGTAAGTTTTGTAAAACTCACCGGGGAGGCCATCAGTACCAGGGGCTTTTCCAGAGGGGAGGGATCTAATGATTGCTTTTACTTCGTCGGGAGTGATGGGCTCGTCTAGTGTTTCGGCCATCTGTGAGTCTAATTTAGGCAGCTCAATGATGTCTAAGATGTCTTCAATGCTGGTATCAGCCTCGGGCGGGGTCTCGGAGTAAAGATTATGATAGAAATCTGAAAAAACTGAGTTGATTTCAATTTGGGTATGTGCCGTGGTGCCATCCGGCTTAAGAATTTGGCAAATGGGAGCTCGGGGGGTCTCACTTTTATACAACCAAGCCAGGAGTTTCCCGGGTTTGTCTCCTAGGGCGTGGGTTCTTTCGATGTGTTTAGTATAACTCAATTTACCCAGGGATTCCCAGTGTGTTAAACAGGTTTGCTTCAGGTCGGTTATTTTTTGTAGGAGTTCAGGGGTTAAATCAGCCCTGTTTTCCAATTCACCCAGCTCCGCTTCCGAGCGTTCCAGGGAGGATGTGATGGATCTACGGGCCCCTCCTATGGACGCAATCATCTCCCCTCTTATGACTACCTTGTATGCCTCCCATGCAGTGCCCATGTATCTGACGCTATTCAAATTTCGTTCCCAGTACTCCTCGGTGTAGTCGCTTACGTGTTCCCGAAGGGTCGCGTCATGGAGGGCTTCGGCTCTAAGCCTCCAAGTGGGGATCGGGGGTCTAGGCGGGAACACTTCCCAGGTGGCCAGCAGCGGGGAATGGTCAGACAGGACCCTGGGCAGGTAGAGGGCGTCGCTAAACATAGCTTGCTGTTCTTGGCTTACAAACAAGTAGTCCAGCCTCGTGTGGACAGCATGGGGAGGGGAGTAAAAGGAAAAAACTCGCTGATCAGGGTGCAGTTCTCTCCACAAGTCTCGGAGTAACAGCTGGTTAGTCAGTTTGGACAGAATCTTGGCCGGGGGGGATGGGCGGGTATGTTTATCATCAGATCTATCTTTTAGAGGGTCTAGGGTGCAATTGTGGTCGCCTCCCCAAATCATGACGCCGTCCCTGTAGGGGCTGAGCCTTGGGTATAGGGAGTGGAAGAAAGCGGTAGCGTCGTGGTTGGGTGCATAGGTGCTAATTAGGCATACCTCTCTGCCTTCGATGGTGCCATACGCTAGTGCCATCCTACCTTCATCGTCAGTCTTTGAGCTTATTAGTCTGAAGGGGGTGGTTGGGTCAACCCATATCAAGACTCCCCTTGCATAGGAGGAGTAGGAGGATCCTATCAAGGTTCCTCGCCAAGTTTTGGCCAATGCTTTAAGTTTATCAGCAGAGAGATGAGTTTCCTGAAGCATGGCAATCCCGGCTTTGCACCTTTTCAAGTATGCGTGGACGCGACGTTGTTTCACATAGCTATTCATGCCCCTGACGTTCCACGTGATGATTTTTATCGTGGCAGCCATGGGTAATTGGGGGTATAGCGTCTATTTGGGGGTGCTGGTAGGGGCCGTGTCAGCGGCAAGAAGCATGTAGGGGATGTCAGTGGTCTAAGCGCTCTTAGATAAGGGTACATAACTGTGAAGCAACTGCCTCTTGTTCCCCCACTCAGTGGCTTGGGTGTCGCCTGGCTTAGGGGCTGAGTGGTCCTCGGGTTATGTATTCTGGACGTCAGTGGTCTAGTGGTTTCCCTTCCCCGGCACCTAACCTTCGTGCCAACTCCCATATTCCCTCCCCCCCGTAACTTTAAACAACTCAAACTAATAACAAGTCGAGCGAGGTATCCCCCGTCATGACTATCCCGTTTCTGCTCCATTAGACCGTGCATTGGTCGCCTGGTGCCCTACGGGCGGGTATGGGTATACCCAAAAAAAACAGGAAAAGATTCCGGGGGTGGAAGAGTGTTCGACTCTGGTGCCTCGCTGCTAAGGATCTGTTCAGCTGTGACAAGCTGGCACTTGCGTGGAGGGGACCATGGGGGTCCTCGGGCCCAGCGCCGCCAGCGTGGTGTGGCTCAGCGCGGTCGTCGCCCCTTCGCCTCTATGTCAGGGATCTGTTCCCTATCCATCCAGTCGCGGGCCTCAGACGGAGTGTCGAATAGGTGGGCTTTGTTGTTGCGTATTACTTTCAATCTAGAGGGATAGAGGAGCATGTAGCGCAGTCCGGCGGCCTTCAATCTAGCTTTGGTATGTATGAATTGAGCCCTCTTCAGTTGGACCTGGAAGGTGTAGTCGGGGTAGATGGATATTTTGGCCGAGTCTCTGAGGATCTGGCCGCCCGACCGCGAGTAGGCCAGGATGGTCTCCCGGTCTCTGTAATTAAGAACCTTCGCTATTACTGGTCTGGGTGGGGTGCCAGGAGGGGGTCTTTTGGTGAGGGATCGATGGGCCCTCTCGATCGTAAAGCCTTGGGACAGTTTCTCGGCGCCAATCTCCTGTAGCATAAGGTTCTCCACGAAGTTCGTGGGGTCGGATCCCTCAATGCCCTCCGGCAGGCCCAGGAGGCGGATGTTATTTCGGCGTGCCCTCCCTTCTGCCTCTTCGGCCCTTTCCTCCAAGTTCTTCACTCTTTGCCGCAGTTCGTCAACATCTCTGAGGAGCTCCACTTTGGTTTCTGTATTTTCGCGCACTTGAGCCTCAAGTGTATCAGTCCTGTCGGCTAAGGAGCGGACGTCCTGGCGTAGGAGGCCCAGATCTATGGCCACCGCGTCAATTTTTTGCTCCATGGTGGTCTGGAACAATTTAATGGCCTCAAGGATTTGGGCATTGCTAGGTTCAGTGGCCGTTCCCGGGAGGTCGGGTTGTGCGTCCAAGGTTGTGCCGCTAGAGGTTTCGGAAGCGATGGGGCCCCCAGCAGTGAAGGTATCTATGGTGGTTTGGCGCTGTTTGGACCTGGCTCCTTTGGTGGACATGGCGGAGGGCCTGGCGGATCTTGTCTACGCTAGCGTGGGCCCGGGGCGGATGGAGCCGTTCGGGGTGTTACGCCTCGGGGTTCCAGAGGATATGGTGGGCAAAGGGGGTGGGGGAATGCAGGTCTTCCCCCGGCTCACCTCGTGGGCTCAGCGACGCCCGGGCCTTCCGTTCTTCTCTCCGGCCACCACTCCAGGGGCTCCGCTCTCGGCAGGCTGCGTGCAGCACCCAGGCCGCGCCGCCCTTCGATCTCCGCTCGCGTGTCGAGTCGCGTGTGCCCTCCGCTGGTCAGGTGCAGTATCGGGGCTCCGGGCCCCGCACGGGTTGATAAGGAGGAGCAGGGCGGGTAGGCCGCTCGGGACTCCGTCAGCGGCACTGGAGGCAATGCACGCGGCTGAAGGGCTTCCTCTCTCGGCCGGGCATCCAGGTCAGGCAGGATCGTAGGCACCGTATCCGATCAGCTCAGCTAGCGCGGCGCCGCGGTCCGGGCGCGGCTCTGGTGTAAGGGCTGCCGCGTATCTCAGCGCGAGGGAGCCGCCATTTTGGCTTTGGTGGGCGGCGATTTTCCGTGCGGCAGCTCTTTCTTCATAGGGTGCCTCCGGGCTTGGAAAAACAGCCAGCGGGTGCAGGATGGTAGCGGCGTTCGATGAGAAGGAGTGCAGGCTTCAGGGGTTCACATTTAAGTAGGAAAAACAGCTTATGTTGGTCGCATCGAACGGAGCGCACCCAGAGCACGTCCTCTTCACATGGCGGTTAGCCACGCCCCCCTATTGGCATGTAATACTTGTACTTGTGTTTCTGCTCACAGTCAGATAAAGAGAAATATTTTTTAAAAAATCCTGCCTCACAGACAGAACCAAAATGAGAACCATCAATTGCAGCATCCCACAATTAAGTCTCTCACCACTTCATTTCAACATATACATGGCACCCTTCATGATTGTAAATAGAGAAAATACAGACTAACATGTCACAACTATGCAGACGATGCCAAACTCCTTTTCAAGATGACAGACTTGAAACCCAACACTACACTGTTACTACACTGACCCAAACAACTTTGTCACTGACCGCCTCAATGAGGAAAAACATCTGGATGACCAACAGCAACCTAAATCTAAATCCAGACAAAACAGAAATCATGGTCACCCCAAGCAACAACGAACCACATACAGTACCTCCCTGGCACATAGAAATGGAAGCAAGACCAGAAATGAGAATGATAACAAAAATCTGAAAATCCTTATGGACAGTGGACTTGCACTACATTTGAGTCAACGCAATAGTAAGAAAATGCTTCTACCACATATGTTCAAACAGATGCATCCTGGTATATCTCAACTTCCCACACAGGACCCTTGCCATAATCTCACGATACTGTCAACAGACTGTGTAAACAGTCTCTACCTACCTAGGAATGCCCGACTACCTCACCACAAAATGACAGTGCATCCACAAAATGACTTTTACAGGAGGGAACAACACATCACTCCAGACATGAGAAGCCTCCCCGGATCACGAGTGAAGAAAAGACTCCACTTTAAAGCACATCAAAATCACTCGGAGTGCTGTATAAACAAAGTGACGATTCCCTTAAATCAAACATCACTCAGTACCAATCACGAAGAATCCTTAGATCTAATATCGACATACTTCTCGAATCCAGGTGCTACAAGAACAGCAAAATACAGAGGGCTCAACTTTCTCCATCCTCATAGCAAAACTGTGCAACTCCATACAGAAAGCTATCCTGACAACAGAAGATCACCTAACGTTTAGAAAGCTCTTTTGCATAACCCAACACCCTTTCAATGAATCGCACATCATAAGGAGCTGAGGGAACGAATATTTAACAAGTACAAGGAACAGGACACATTTCTTTATAGCATAGCAACCCAACCAAATCGGGCTAGCAAAAGGAACTTAAACACTCCTCACAGAACCCCACAAGAGTATTCAGGAATTGTGCATGCAACAGAAATACAGCAAGGAACAAATCTAGAAGAAAAAAAATCATCCACTTAATTAGTCTATCAGGTTTCTGCAAAGAAACTAAAGAACTAACAACCTCAGTTTCTCCCACATTCTCCCATATCATGCTCACCAACTCACCGACACAAAACAGGTAAACAAAACCCTCAGCACACATCAATATGGTCACAACTCTACACCACTCGAATCAACTGCTAAACCCATCTAACGGCCACAACTCACATTCTCCCGTACCTTTAACGTCATACACCTGGAAACAAAACACCTCTGGGTATATACCACAATCCACTTAGAAAACAGACCTACACAGACCCCGGTAGGCACTGGCTCTACACACACCAACAGTTTTACACAACATCTTGGTCTTTTCCTGCTTCTTCCCCAAGCACCCCACCAACACTTTTCTGCTTCAGAACCATGTGAGTGCCTGGACACCATAAAAATGACAGCGGGTGCAAATCCCAATAACATAATAAATGTGCACTAATGATCAGAAACAAAGTATTTACAGGTGGTTATTTATCTTTGGGCCAAGTACGGCAAGTGCAGTCGACAGTCCCAGCGAGGGAGACTACCAGACTGCTGGTATCCTGGAGGTGGACCCAACAGCCCATTGACATTGCCCATGGTAAGCACATGATCCCCAGGAAGGGTTTCCAGAAAAACGTTGTTTCTGAAAAAGGCACAGTGAAGGGTGGCAAGTGCAGTTGGCAGTCTGTTGGCTGCGGCAGGGGATCTTACCTGCAGATTTGATGATTGCTGGTGCATTAAAATGTTGTAAGATTTTGTTTGGCTGCAGCAAGCCACAGGTGTCTAAGGTTATGCCCTCCAGCGTTTGTTTTCACCTATGGCAGCTGCACAGGTTTTTGATGTTATCACCACTGAGGCTACTGGCTTCGATTAGGATACGTTACTCCAATTATGAGTTAAGTCATTTACGATCTAATTTTGAATCTAATTCCTATGCATGTACTGTACTGATATATTTTAAATAAATCTGGACTACCGCCACCATATTTCGGTGGTAAACTCTCCTTAAAATTGTATTTAGAACTTCAATTAAAACAATATGCCCAGTTTTGTCGCTCCACGGAACCTGGGTCAGGATTGATACGTTTTGCTCTGAAGTTGAGGCCAGTGGAGGACACTAGGGCTTGGCCTTTGATCAAGCACCCTCCCAATACTGGCAGCGATTCCTTAGTGCATGAAAAACGTATGACTTATTTGTCACTTGTGATGTTTATTTTATCACATAGAAATAGCCATCTGATTACTTGAACTGTGTTTTAATACAATTTGAATTTTATAGAGTGATTCTGAATCTAATTCTATGTCAAGACCGGAGGCTCGGATTATGCTTCTCTTTCCTTTTTACTACTTCAGCAGCAAAGTACAAACCAATAAAACATGATAAAACTCAAACTACAATTACAATTGTTTTAGAGTATTTGGTAGTTCTGTTCTTATTGGTCCTCAAACTGACCATGTGATAACTTCAACAAATCAGAATAGTCCTTGTTCATAAATCACACTGTTCCCTTCTTCACTTCCTCTTTCTTTCTGCTCGGCGGTGAGTTAAGTGCCCTTTTTTCATTCTTCTTATATGAATGTGTGTGGATGTGACATTCTGTGAGGCAAACTTGCACTCACGCACATGCACAACCTAGGAAATTGGCGGAGCATATCTGCAGCTGTTTGTGAGTGTTTGAAGTTGTGGTTGCGACGGGGCTGGTGCTCCGGTGACCGCAACCTCAGAAGGGAACCACAGAGGGCACTATGGTCACGGATGTGGGAGCGCGACGGGACCATGTAGTTCTGGCGCTCCTTCCATTCCACGGACCGTTAGGGAAGTGTAATATCATACGAGCGATCGCTCCGAAAGCATATATTTATATTACTGATCTGCAGAAGTCAGGAGACATCCTTTCGTTTCGCTTCAGAGCGCAACGTTCCATAGAATCGCGCTACGCGATTAGAGAGCACAGCGCCCCTGCAGGCTGCAGAAAGGTACAGCAACACTCACATTGACGGGCACAATCCCAGGTAAAACCTGTTACATCACACACACACACATATATATCTATATCTATATATATATATAGATATATATATATATATATATAGATAGGATACATTACTCACCGTAATCCTATTTCTGATGCTTGTATCTGCTTAGATTCACATGCTGTGCATAGGCCGACATCTAGTGGAAGCTGCGGAGTATTAGTTTGTTTTTCGAAACTCGAAAATGGGCGTCGACACAGGGCGTGCCAGTAATACTATCCCTAGTGTGACGTCCACTGTACCCAAGATCCCCCACGTGTCTAAGATCCTCAGATTGTATTTTTTCTGACATGAGGTAGCATGAGGAGTAGCCCGAGTACAAATAGTCCAAGCAGATAGATAGAAAGATAAGACTACAAGCATCCATGCGCCTTCTCGCAGAGGGGAGGAAGGGTGGGTTGCATGTGAATCTAAGCAGATACAAGCATCAGAAATACGATTACGGTGAGTAATGTATCCCTTCTGAGTCTTGTGGAATCTGCTTAGATCACATGCTGTGCATAGATTAGCGAGCAGTGTTAAAAGAAGGAGGTGGGATGTGAGAATGGTCATGAGCAAATAAATGTCTTAGAACCGCTTGTCCCACTTGAGTATCTGGCTTGGAATGGGTGTCAATGCAGTAGTGCTGAGTAAAGGTGTCAATAGAGCTCCAAGTAGCTGCTTTGCAAATGGTGTCAAGGGGTACATTTGTAATGAAAGCCAGGGTGGCCTCAATGCCTCTTGTAGAGTGGGCTCTTGGCGTGAAAGGCAGAGTTTTTTCAGAAAGGGAGCAACACAACTGGATACAGTTAATAATCCACTTAGAGATGGCACCTTTAGAGACGCGATCTCCCTCTCTGCCTGTAGCTACGGAGACAAACAGTTGGTCTGTTTTCCTTATCGGTCTGGTCTTGTTTGCATAGTATAGGACCGCCCTACGCACATCTAGGGTGTGTAGTTTCACTTAAGCCGAGCTTTGTGGGTCTTGGAAGAAAGCCGGAAGCTCGATGGACTGGTTCACATGGAATTTAGAAATAAACTTAGGTGAGAACCTAGGGTGTGTACGTAAAACCAGTTTATCTTTATGAACCGTAAAGAAAGGGTCCTGCACTGACAGAGCCTGAATTTCACTGACCCGTCTTATAGAAGTAATAGCTACTAAGAAGGCCGTTTTATAAGTCAGGTGTTTGAGACTGCTTTTATGCATGGGTTCGAAAGGGGGGCCCATGAGCTTGGCTAGCACCACAATAAGGTCCCACCCTGGTGGTGGGTTTGAAATAGGAGGGTGAAGTCTCTTTACTCCTTCCATGAAGGCTTTAACTACTGGTACTTTCCACCACGAAACCTTGCTATGGGAAGTGGTGTAAGCCGACAGGGCTGCCAGGTGTACTTTCAGTGAGTTAAAAACCAATCCTGCATCCAGCAGGTGGAGCATGTATGTAACAATAGTGGAAGGAGTGCAATCAACGGGGTTGATTGATCTACTCTGGCACCAGATAACGAACCTCTTCCACGTGTCAAAGTAACAGTGCCTTGTGTTTGGTTTCCTAGATTCCTTTAGGATGTCCATACACCTCTGTGGCAAATTGAGATGTCCAAACTCTATGACCTCAGGAGCCATGCTGCCAGGTTCATTGAGTTGGGTTGTTGGTGCACTGTTTGACCTTGGTGCTGGGACAATAGGTTGTACCAGGCTGGAAGTTTGATGGGCTCGCACACCGCCATCCTGCGTAGGTGTGGGAACCACGGTTGTCTTGCCCACATGGGAGCAACTAGGACGAGCGTCATCGACTCTCTGTTCATCTTGTTCACCACTTTCCTGATGAGAGGAGTTGGTGGAAAAGCGTACGCAAACATCCCTGACCAGTTCATCCACAGGGCGTTCCCCTGGGAGTCTGGTTGGGGGAACCTGGATGCAAATCCTGGGCATTGTCTGTTTTCGCTTGTGGCGAATAGGTCTCTAGTGGGGAAACCCCACTGAGAGAAGATATCTTCTACGACCTCTCTGTGTAGAACCCATTCGTGTTCCTCTGGGAGGGAGTCTCTGCTCAGAGCATCCGCTAGGGAATTGAGCTCCCCTGGAACATGTTGTGATGACAGGAAGATTTTCCGTCTGAGTGCCCATATCCAGATTTACTGAGCAAACTTGGACAGATTTGGCGAGCGAGTCCCTCCTTGCTTGTTCAAGTAGAACATGGCTGTTGTGCTGTCCGTCCGGATTTGCACTGACAGATTTAGTAGGTGGGGCTCAAACGCCTGAAGCGCTCTGAATACTGCCAGAAGCTCTAGCAGGTTGATGTGGTTCTTGGCCACTGAGAGAGACCAGAGACCCTGAGCTGTGTGGTGGAGATGGTGAGCTCCCCACCCCGTCAGGCATGCATCTGTAGTGACTATTGCCTGTACCTCGGGATCGTAAAAGGGTTTCCCCTGTGCGAGATTCTCTCTTGTCCACTAGTGCAGGCTTTGTACCAGTGTTGGTGAAACGACCACTAGATCGTCCCACTGACCACTTGCCTGAGACCACTGTTTCGCCAACCATTCCTGCATGGGACGCATGCGCAGGTGCGCGTGGGGGACCAGGTAAATACATGACGCCATCATGCCCAGTAAATGCATCGCTTTGCGTACCGTTATTTGTTTACCGGACTGATAATGCGGAATTTGCAGTAGTATATTCCGAATTCGTTCTTCTGAAGGAAAGGTCAACCCCTCTTGGGTATCTAGGATTGCTCCTAGAAATTGTTTCGAGGTGCTTGGCACTAGGCTTGACTTTTTCTCGTTGATTGAGAAGCCTAACTCATGAAGGAGGTCGATAGTCCTTTGAATGTTTGTCCTGCAAATTCCTGGGGTTTCCCCCGTTATGAGCCAGTCTCCCAGATAAGGGTACACTAGGATTGCCTCCCTGCGTAGGTGTGCAGCCGCCACCGCCAGTACCTTGGTGAATACCCTTGGTGCTGAAGCTATCCCGAAGGGCAGTACCTTGAATTGGTAGTGTCGACTGTGCACCTTGAAGCGCAAATACTTTGTGCGGTGGGAACATGGAAATATGAAAATAAGCATCTTTCATATCCAAGGTTGCCATGTAATCCTCCTTTTTTAGGAGGGGGATTACCTCTTGTAGCGTGGTCATACGAAATTTTTGGGGCTTGACATACTTGTTGGCAGACCGTAGGTCCAATACTGGGCGCATTGTCAAATCTTTCTTTGGCACAAGGAAGTAAGTTGAATAAATACCCTTGTTTACCTGATGTCCTGGGACGAGTTCTATCGCGTCCTTTTCTAGCAGAATGGCGATCTCCTCGAGGAGAATCTTCTGATGTTCTAAAGAGTGTACTCTTTGTCGTGGAGGATGGTTCCGGGGACGCTGCAGTAGTTCTATACAATATCCTGTGGATACTGTTGATAGCACCCATCTGTCTGATGTGATCCCTTCCCAAGCCTGGGTGAAGTTGGAAATGCGTGAGAAGGGACCCTGAACTGAGCGTCACTGCTTTGGTGGAGGCGTGCCACCTCCCTTGTTGGGGCTGCCTCTGCCTTTACCACGACCTCTCCTACTACCCCTGCCGTAACCCTGGGTAGACTGTTGGTTGTTGTTCCACTGTGTACCCTGCCCCTGGGAATAGGTAGATCCTCTCTGGGAATTTTGGCCGCGTGGGTGACGAAAATTACTATTCCCTCTCTGGTTAGAGGGTTTATTGGTTAACTGGCCAAAGGACTTGAGTGTTTCGTATTCGTCCTTGGCATTCTTCAGTGCGTCTTCAACCGCCTTACCAAACAACAGATCGGTCTCCACCGGTTTGTCCAACAATGATGCCTGGGTTTCTGCCTTAAAACCAGACTGCCGTAACCACGCATGTCTTTTGATAACAGTGCCTTCTGCTATCAATCTGTCTGTGTTGTCCGCGGCGTCGAAGGTTGCTTTCAAAATGCAACCGGACACGGCTCTACCCTCTGCGGAAATCCGAGCTAACTGGCCCTTTAAAGGTTCAGGAGCAGAGGCTATGAGTGCCGCGACTTCTTCCCACTGATGGCAGTTGTAGCTGGCCAACAGGGTGGTGGAGTTAGCAAACCTTGCTTGATAGGCGGACGTTGAGGCTACTTTCCTGCCGAAACCGTATAGTTTTTTGCTCTCCTTGTCAGGAGGAGCTTTGGACGATGACATGGGTGTTCCAGCCCTCTTACGAGTGTTGGTGACAACTAGGGAGTCTGGCTTCAGATGTCCTCTTATATAGAGAGGGTCTGACTGGGCCGCCCTGAAAAGTTTTTCAACCCTAGGAGTGACTGCTCTGGTGAGGTTCGGGTTCACCAGGGACGGATCTATTTTCCGCTGAATGGACTTAAGTATAGGGATGGTCTGGGCAACAGGCCTCCTTTCTCCCACTAACTCTTCTGCGAAGTCCTTTTCCTCCTGAACACTGTGGGTGTCGATGTGGAAGTGTTCTGCTGCGCATGCGAGAACCTCGTTTAGGAGGGGTTGGTTATCGACCGGGGAGTCGGTAACCGGGGCTTCGTTCGCTACCGGGGAATCTACTCTGTATGTTTCCGGGTCCTCCTCTTCCTCTTCCTGGTCCTCATCATCCCCATAGTAGCCCGTCCCGGTTTGCTCTTCTATCATACCAAATTCTTGGTCCTCACAAAAGGAAGCCTCTCCTTGATACAGTGAGTATGGTCTTGCGTATGGTTGTACCTCGAAGGGTTCTGACCTCATCGGAGTTTCAAACCGGGGCTTCTTACTCGGGGGGATAGGATCAGTAGAGCCTGAGGGTGTAGCCCCCTGTGGATCATACGAGAGGAAATGTTCTGTATTTTTATCATAAAAATCTGCCAAAGAAGACATTCTTGACATGACCCTATCTATGTCTTCACTGGACCATTTTTTGGAACTGGGGATGACTCTCTCAGCAAGTCTATGGGATTTATCTTGAGTAGCTTTGCTGGTTTTAGACATATCAGCAGACCTGGTTTTGTCTGTCTGTTTAGGGGGGGGTGGTGTGTTTTACAGGTGTGGAAGAGTGCAAAGGTTGTTTCTTCTGCTGTTTTCCCCCCTCCCCGTGAGTGGAAAAATGTTTTCCCTGTCCTTTAGTGGCTCCGGAGATTTTCGACGCCTGGCGTCGAGGATCGGGGGTGGTGTCCCTGTCCTTCGAGCATGGGGCCTCGCTGGTTTTAACTGCGGGCTCCGACTCCTGGAGCGCAGCCTGGGGGTGGAAGTCGTCTTCGTCTTCCGACGATCGAACTTCTGTTAGCCTAGGGAGCGAGGCACTCTTGGCAAGAGTGGATGATTGCCTGGAGTCATGCGGCGATCTTGATCGAGAGCGCCCAGAGGACACCGAATCGGACCGTTCTGTTTGTGCCTCTTTCCGAGAACTCAACGTCGTCGAGTCTCGGTTGGACTTAGTGTGTTTAGTGTGTGTAGTATGTGAAAAGCGCTTGTGTCGCCGGGGGTCTTCCCCATAGCCGCCCTGCCGGACGACCTTCCGAGTTCGGGGACCTGCGCTCGGCTGTCTTTCGACGCCGTAATGCCCTCGCTGTCCGAAAGTACGGCGTTGCTGCCGTTGCTGAAGGCGCCCTCCGCTGCCATGGCCGCCTGCCTGGCGTGGTGGGCCCAACGCTTCGTCGAACGGTCCTTAAGTGTCTTAGGTTTAAACCTACTACACGCTCTGCAGTTCGCTTCGGTGTGGTCCCTCGGCAAGCAGGGATTGCACGTGGCGTGCCTGTCGACCCAAGGGTATTTGCGATTGCACTTGGGGCGGAATTGAAAAGGGGTACCCTCCATACACACCTTGAGGCAGCGGGCTGTTAAGTGTAGGAAATGTATAAGGTGTACCTATATACCAAGAGTGTACAGTATGTACCACCCCCACTCTCCCTACTTGCAGAGCCGAGGCCAGAGGCCTTCCAAGGCCCGGGCCGAGGCCAGCGGCCTTCTGAGGCCCAAAACCGTCGTGCAGCAGCCGACGGTCGATTTCTTCTCCAGCCGGCGTCGAGTGTCGAAGTTCGACGTTGGGGTGGGGAAGGATGTCAATAGATTATTATTTTAAATTTTTAGCAAAGGTATGGCTAAGGCCAGGGGACTCCGCAAAATGCTTCCGACCAGTATGGCGGAAAAAAACAATCTGAGGATCCTAGACGCGTGAGGGATCTTGGGTACAGTGTACGTCACACTAGGGATAGTATTACTGGCACGCCCTGTGTCGACGCCCATTTTCGAGTTTCGAAAAACAAACTAATACTCCGCAGCTTCCACTAGATGTCGGCCTATGCACAGCATGTGATCTAAGCAGATTCCACAAGCCTCAGAAATATAGATATATAAATAACTGAAACAAGCCAGGTGATCATTATAATATATACATATTTCAATCTCCAAGAGAGTATATTATGTCCTGGAATATTTAAAAAACTCCCCAGTGTTCTGTGCTGACATGAGCTCCTCCAGTGATGAGGGAAAGGCTAACATTAGCCAAAAGAGGAGCCATGCGGAGATGACGCAGGCCCTGCAAAAAGCCCTGGGGGCCTCATTGGGACAAGGGCCACAGCAGATAGCTCTGATGGAGGACTGGTTAAAGTTCTCACGGGGCCTTGAGGAGATTAAAGGGCTAAAAGCACAGGGGAAAAGGGGCAGAAAGGCAGCCCGCAGGGCAGATGAAGCCCCCCCGGGCACACCTACGAGGAAGAAGGGTGGTAAGAGAAGGAGAGTGAGATCCAAGGCGGGGGCTAGCAGGTGGCAGGATAAATCCTCAGACACTTCTGATGAAGGAGAGCAGGATTGGAAGGATGATTATTCAGAGGAAGAGGTATAATCCATATCTTCCTCAGAAGAAGAAGGCCGTAAAGTGCCAAAGAAAAAGTAGGAGGAGTCAGAGGAGGACGGTGCAGAGGACGATTTTGATCCAGGGGCACTGATCCACCCATGTTCTTCTGAATGGGAGCCGCCAAAGAAAATAGCGGCCTACCTGAGAAAGCGCCTGAAGGCGCCCCTAGCTAAAAATGCTAGGAGTAAGATGAGGGCAGAAGGCCCGAGACCTCACCTCCCAGAGGGTGCAGCGGAGACACCCGAGATCGATGAGAAAATGATCACGTTCATGAGCAAATACACCAAGGATGTGAGAAAAGGGCTAGATAGGCCCTAGCGATCATGCCAGGACAAGATGCCGGACATGACGGGGCCCCTCACCAAGATACTGCAGATTGGCAAAGAAGTCAGAGAAAAGGGAGAACCAGTGGACCCGACGATTCTGATCGGGTGGGCCCAGAGGTTAATCTGTATGTTAGGTAATGCCAATCACGCGATTACCACAGAGAGAATATCCCTTCTAGTGAAGGTAGATCCGAAGTTAAGGGAGCTAGTTTCATCGGAGTCAGTGTCGAACTTGAAGGGGAAGCTCTTCGGAGATTCCTTCATTAAAGAGCTAACAAAGTTTGCAAACTCCTATGCGGGGCTGGATAAAGCGTAGGCGTCACTCAAGAGAGTGTTTGAAAAGCAGATTTTTCAGGAGGGCCAGCAGAGACAGGGGTCGCTCGCTGGCCGATTCCCTTATAATAGATCCTACAATGACAGAACGCAGTGGCGAGATCAGGAGGATCGAAGGCAGACCCCTTTCTTCCCATCAAGGGGCTTAGGAAGGGGAAGAAGCTGGTGACACGGCAAGCGTCCACAAAATACCTCAGGTGAGAGTAAACAGCCACTGAGTAATTATCCCAGCAGTAGGGGAGAGAATAGCAGCATTTATAAAAACGTGGCACTCTATATCTGGGGATACTTGGATAATAGAGACTGTACAAGGTTTCCACATAGATTTTCTCGAGATACCTCAACAGAGGAATCCTGCAAGGGGTTTAGAACTAAACAAAGAAGACAAATTATTACTATACAAAGAGCTGAGAGGGCTAGAAAGCAAAAATACCATAAGACTGGTAATAGATTCCTCAAAAGGTTACATAAGCAACATGTTCCTTGTGAAAGGGAAACACAAGGTAAGACCGATTACAAATTTGAAGGGTTTGAATTAATTCGTAGTATACAGACACTTCAAAATGGAAGGTATACACCTGTTAAGAGGTAATTTAATTCAAGGAGATTGGCTCGCCAGAATAGATAGAAAGGATGCATATCTAACTATACCTACAGCAAGGGAACATTGCAGATTCCTAAGATTCATTTGGGGAGAGGCGACATGGGAGTTCTGATGCCTGCCCTTCGGCCTGGCATTCGCACCATGGTGTTTCCCCAAGATAATGAAGCCAGTGGTGATGCCCCTCAGGAATCAGAGAATAAGACTCATAATATACCTAGATGATATAAGTGCAGGTGCAGATGACAATAAAATGATTAAATGACCTGGACTTCATAATAAATTGGGAGAAATCCAAGATATTGCGGGAACCGTCAATGGCATTTCTGGGGTTCATACTCTATTCAGGGATCCCTCAGCCTACCTATTACCAAGGTGAACCCCTGCATTACAGGGCAATTCAGAGACTAAAGATCAGACACCTCAGGAGGGGCGCATCATATGAAACAAAACGTTATTATCTCCCAAGAATTGAGGGAAGAATTAGAATGGTGGCTACACCACATGGATGCATGGAAGAAGGGGGCCATTTTTGGCTCATCCCCGGGCCTGATCATCAAATCAGATGCCAGCAGATGGGGCTAGGGAGCCTGATGCGGGAACCTGTCGACAGGGGGCAGGTGGTCGGACCAGGAGACGACTCTCCATATCAACTGTCAGGTGCTACTGGCAGGGTCCATTGCCGTGAAATGCTGGACTCAAGAGGAGGCACAATGTTGTGTCCTGCTCAAGATTGACAATGTCTCGGCAGTTAAGTACATAAACCGACTGAGAGGGATGAGACCCAAACTACTGGCGGAACTAGCGAAAGAATTTTGGGAACTCTGTCTTCAGAGGAAAGTGTCAGTGATGGCAGAGTACTTGCCGGGCCATCAGAACGAGATGGCCGACAAACTCCAGATACCTCAGGGATGCCAGCGATTGGAAGCTGGACGAGGAGGTATTCCAAGAACTAATGACTCAAAGGGGACCATGCAAGGTCAACCTTTTTGCATCAAGACTGAACAAACAACTAACTCGGTTCTTCAGCTGGAGACTGGACCCTGAGGCGGAAGCGGCAGAGGCCTTCCTTCAACCATGGGGTCAACAAACAAACTATGCGTTCCCTCCTTTCTCTATGATAGCGAGGACACTAGCCCAGGTGAGGTGGCAGAAAGCATCTCTAGTTATAGTGACACTGGACTGGAGGGGTCAAGTGTGGTTCCCCAGTCTGCTGAAATTATCACACCAAATCCCAGTAGCTCTACCCAGGTATGAGTTCATTGTACGACACCCCACGGACCTCAGCCATCCACTAGTGAGGTCAGGCAGACTCAATCTAATAGAATGGGTGATTTCAGGAGATCTTGGGTTAGGCCAGGACTATCGAATGAGGCTGAAATCGTCATTAACTAATCCTGGGCCCCAGGAACACAAAGGGCTTACAAGTCCACATTGGCTAGATGGAGTTGCTGGTGTTTGGAGATGGCTATTCATCCTGATGGAACAGATGTAGTACATGTAGCCAATTTCTTAGCACAGATGGCAGCCCAAGGGAAGGCGTATAGAACAATCAATACGGCCAGGTCAGCAATATCAGCAGAGCACCCCAGGATCGATGGCATCACGATAGGGGAACACCCCCTGATTTGTAGACTAGTAAAAGGAGTAAAGATGACAAGACCCCCTAGTGAAAAATATACTCAATTGTGGGATGTAGACACAGTTTTGAAATTATTGCCATCAGGCCAGATAACCAGGAACTATCCAGGAAGGCCATTTCAGGCAAACTAGCCATGCCACTATGCCTATTGGCTTGTAAAAGGTCATCAGAGATTAGAGCACTGGAGATCAACAGGAAGAGTGTGTCACTGAACGGAGTGACCTTCCTCATAACGAGGAGGACTAAGACAGGTTTGAAATCCATATCTTATGAGTTCTTTCCGGGACAACCAAAATTATGCCCGGTCAGATGCTTATCAGCATATGAGGACATGACGAGGGAGGCGAGACCTCAACTAGTATCACAGCTACTAATAGCGATTTGTAAACCTTTTACGCCCATAGCACCGGCTACCATAGCCAGGTGGCTTAGATGGGTGAGGGAACAGGCAGGCATCCACGTAGTAAAATATGTGGCTCACTCAACAAGAGGATTGATGGCAGTTCGCATGCGCGAGCCGTGCTTGAGAGACTAAAAGCCCCAGCTCCCTGCGGCCGCGGCTAATATCCTGCAAATGGAATCACCCTCTGGACTGGTCCCAATAGACCACGGGACGTTCATGCAGCGGAACCTCACGGGGGGTACTGGCTTCAATCCCAACAAAAACCGGGGCCGACAAAGGGAGAAACAGACATCCCGCCCCCGGCAAGGCGACGGCTGCCATCTTTGCCGTGGAACCAACGATAGGCGGCCGGCCCGCTCCGGGGCCCGCTGAGCCTGGGGACGGACCCGAGCTGAGGGAGGTGCGGCCCGCGGCTGCGTGCCAGCCGTGGGGAAATTGCCCCATAAAATATACCGGCTGCACACACCGAGCCCATCCGGTATCCCCCCCACCACCACCTGGCTGAAGACGCTCCCTGGCACCCACAAAACATGCAGCAACCTGCGGCCTGGAAGGCGCGTGCCCGGAGGACGGTGTGCCGGCTGCTCCTGACCGAAGAACTCTCCCCCAGGTGCTGACGGGGCTGCCGAGGCTGGTGAGCCCACCCCCCCCGCCGAGCACACGAAGAGGATCCCTGGAATCAGCTGAGGCCTCCCGCTGCAACGACTCTGCACCTTCATAGGTGCCGGGGGGAGGAAGACCCAGCAGACCCAGGCACAAGCACTCGGCACTCGGCACTCCCAACATCCGAGGCAACCCAGACTGACACTGATGCCCAAGGGCTGTGACGTGGTGCAGTGTCAGAAACCAACCTGCCAGGCAGCACTGGGAACAAACATCAGGGGCAGGTGAGCGGGTGGGCAGGTGAGCGCCCCCCCCCCCCTACAGCCTGCGACACACCACACGGCCCCTGGGAGATATAGCCACACCAGGAAGGTCCCGAGGCCACCATACCACAGCGCAGCAGAAACGGAGCGGCTTGTACTCCCTGGGCAACCAGCGACACCTCCTTGCTACCCCCGCGGAGGGGCACCTCAGTGGCCATGAACTCGCCCCTGGCTACTCAAAACCAGCACAAGGTAGGGGCCTACAAGACGCTCTCTTCCCTCCCCCCCCCTCGACAACACGCCAGCACAGTTGGTCCCCGGGACACCCGCCCAGCACCCTTTGAACTGAGCACAGGGAGAGGGACCTGCTCCCGTGCAACCAGGAGGAACATCATTGTCACCCCATCACCCACACCATAGGCTGGACACACGCAAAACGCCCTACGCCAAGCCTCACTAAGACACTGACACAACCTATCTAGACCCCACGCCTCACTGAGATCGCCTACCGGCACCATGGGCAAAGACAAGGTCAAGAGACAAACCCTACAAAGCAAAATGGATCTCTTCACAGTGGGTGCGCCTCCCCGATCTGGGACACAGACCCTAGAGGGGGAAGAATCCAGGGAAGATACTCAAGACCCTGTTATCTCACGAACGGACCTAATGAGAGCGATAGGTGACTCGAGAACATCTCTGGAAATCAAAATTGGAGGGCTATCTACAGAAGTATCCCTCCTCCGCCAAGATCTACGCAACCTGTCATCCAGAGTTGGGGAATCTCAACAAAGAATATCAGACACGGAAGACACAGTTCGCAAACTAGAGCAGCATCTGGCTGACATCTCCAAGAAAGTTAACCAACTCGAATACCGCGCCGAGGACAGCGAGGGAAGGGCACAACGTAACAATCTTAGGATCCTCGGGATCCCAGAAAAGGAGTAGGGCCCCAGCGCCGAACTCTTCTTAGAAGACTGGCTGGCTCACATCTCCACATAGAGTGCCCACTGGGCGACCCACCCCCAGAGCCCCGCCAAGAACGATTATCTTACGCCTTTTAAATTTCCGAGACGCCATCCTTCAGATGGCCCGAGCTTCGGGCCCAATTACATACAACAGATACCGTGTAGGGTTCTATCCAGACTACACTAAGGAGGTCCAAAAAGCCTGCCAATCTTTCGACTCTGTGAAGAAGAAACTCCAATCCTTGTCGATCAAGTACGCTCTCTTCTTCCCTGAACTCAAAGTCCAACACAAGGGTGTTACCGACATGTGCTACAACCCTAAAGAGGCATGGGAAGGGCTCGAAACACAAATCCTGAATGGCCCTGATACCAGACGCTCGCCTCCCAGACCACCGGGACAGAAACCCAGACCCAAACAGCTCTCACCCTCCTTAACCCCTATGGGTTCGGAAGCCGAAATGCCACAGCACCCCGACAAAAGCACCACTGAGAACAGATGAGGTCTCTACACCATAATGACCGGACCGCAATATAACTCCACAGGAAGTCTAACTCTGCGGCCGCCACTCTCCAGGTGGTGAACCTACCATTCCAGTCCAGGTAATCCCGAAGAAGTTTTACAGTTTAAATTCAATGTTTGGGTGACAGGTGCTCCCAGATTGGGGGTGGGGGAGGGAGTACAGGGTGGGGGGAGTTCCATGGGTGTTGGCAACCAGAACCACAGAACAAGATGGCAAGACATCCATCTCTTCTGACGCAGAAAATACAAACACTCCAACTGCTGGGTCAGAGGCACCCACAATACCCAGTCTCAAATCATACAGTTACAGGGCAGCCTTCAGACATCCCCCTGCAAGAGATACAATCCAGGCATATACTCCGCACCCGCTGGCAGCAATAGACCCAGGTATGAGAGACACCAAACAAAGATCGAGAAACCACAACACACGGACCAAGAGACTACAAAGGCAAGAGATCCTCTTAAATGCCTCTAAACGAGACCCACGCATCCAGGACAAACACCGATAAACTGTCCCTATTGACCTGGAATGTGAACGGCCTAGGCTCCTGCGTGAAACGGTCACTGGTACTCCAATACCTCAATCAATACTCACCAGATATAGCCATCCTCATGGAAACCCACTTGATTGGAACCAGCAAAAGGTCCAACTACCCGCATACATAACAAGCGGGGTTCACAAAAGGTGCCAGGGCAGGATGAAACTCATCCACAAACGGGTACCTCTACAGGTCAGGAAAGTGCGGACCGACCCCCGTGGGCGATTTGTAGTGCTACTCCCCGACATCTGGGGAGAGCGATGGGGCCTAATTGCGGCCTACGCTCCCCCCATACACACGAAGGAACTCCTTGCCGAACTACAGAACGTACTGTTAGAAGACGAGGCGGACCTGTGGGCCCTCGGAGGGGGGGGGCTTCAACTAAGTGGTGGAGGTCACTGCCGATAGATCTCACAAAAGAACTGGAACCTGAAATTTCCCAACCGCTCTGTATACTTTTGCTGAGACACTGGGAATGTCCGACACCTGGCGATCACTACATGACACTGATGCTGGATTCTCGTTCTACTCAAGTGCACACAAAACATTCTCGAGAATTGATTATACCTTCATCCCCCGCAACATGTCCCACAGGCTCGTATCCGCTGAGTTTCTGGCAAGAAGCATCTCGGACCACTCCCTGCTCCTTATAACCATGAAAAATGCTCGCCACCGCCCAGACACCACCTGGCGCCTGAACACTTACTACCTGAGGCTTCCCGAAATTGCCGAAGAACTAGAGAAAAAGACCACTGAATACTTCGAAAAGAAAGAAGGCTCAGTGGAATGCCCAATCTCGATATGGGAGGCGTATAAAACAGTCCTCCGTGGAGAAGCTATCTCTGAAGTGTCAGCCCACCGCAAACGACACACCCAAAAGATCATGGGACGCCGAAAAACGAGTATCTGAATGTGAGGAACAATTCCTTGCGCAAGGAACCCAAACCACAAAAGAGGCCCTGATAACGGCTCAAGAAGCCCTTAGCAACATAGCCCTGGATAACGCACAGACAGCTCATCGACTAGTTTGGAGCCAAATCTACGAGAAAGGAGACACGGCAAATAAAACCCTTCCAAAGCCACCACCACGCTCTACCAAGCCCTTAACTCTTTCGGAACTAAAGAACTCACTAAGCTAAAAGAGAGATGGGAAAGGGATCTAGGTGACCTGGAACCGGAAGACTGGGTAGACGCATTGATGTTCCCCCGAGAGATAAGTATCGAAGCCAAACTTAGACTGATACAACTCAGAATACTTCACCGCTCCTACTACCCTCGCACAGCCCTCGCCAGATGGGGAGGGACCGGAGATGAGACATGTCTCCGATGCAAACGGGAGACGGGTACCTTTTTTCACATGATCTGGGACTGCGAAGTGCTACAAACCTTCTGGGATGAATGTATCAATACGGTTTCCAACATACTAGGAGCACCAATTCCAAAAGACCCCAAAATGACATTCTTGGGAATCTGGGGGAAGGTCGACCTCACTAAACATGAAAAGTCGTTCCTAGCGGTGGCACTGGGAGCAGGGAAACGGCTGATCGCTGCAACCTGGGGCTCGGCAGGCTCAATATGTTTGAACCGCTGGATCAATGAACTAAGCAGGTGCGCATCTATGGAACGCCGCATCTACAACGTGAGGGGCTGCCCTCGAAAATTTGAAAAGATATTGGGGAAATGGCTAGATGTGTACTGAGAGATACCCGCTGCTCCCTACCCTCCTGGAACCACCACCCACCCCGTCTCACCTCCCTCCCATCCCCCCCCCCCTTCTCCCCTCTCCTCATCCAGGTACATATCACATAGCCAGAACTGCCACCCGTTTCCTGACTCTCAGGTGTACTCAAGGTACCCGTATGGCTTTGCTACTTGCCATTATCGATGCTGCCATAATTGTCCTTCTTGTTGAATGCCTATGTTTATGATGTTTTGTTGTTGAAACCCAAATAAACAGAGTTATGGCTAGAAAGGCATTCAACATAGGAGCCAGAGTGGAAGACATTATGAGATCTGCAGATTGGTCAAATGAATCGACCTTTAAAACATTCTATTTTAAACCAACGGAAAGTGTGGCATCGTTAGTAAGCTGGACCAAGCATAATCCGAGCCTTCTGTCTTGACACGGAATTCAGATTTGCAACACATCCAATCCAGAAAGTCATAATTCTATTAAAGACACGAAGGCGAAGGATTATCCCACCCTATCAATTGTAATAACAATGAATTAAATGAAAACCTATTGAAATGTTTTAAATGTTTTTTCTGCAATTATTTTAAATGGTTTATGATGAATAGATTAAAGTATTACATGTCTTGTTGTATGCACAAAAGGATAATAGATGGACATTGTGGTTGATTTTACGATTGTCCGACCCTCTTTCGACAGTCACCAGTTATATTTGTTTTCTATTCGGTTCGGTGGCGGATACCAAACAATCGGGAAATTGAGGACGTGTTTCAGATAATGGACGGGATTGCAAAGTTCACTGTACGCATTCTCGACTGAGCAAAGAAAGAGGAAGGGAAGAAGGGCACAGTGTGATTTATGGACAAGGACTATTGAAGTTATCACGTGGTCAGTTTGAGGAACAATACCAACAGCACTACCAAAGACACTAAAACATTGCTTATTGTAGTTTACTGAGTTTTGTTATCATGTTTTAATGATTTGTACTTTGCTGCTGAAGTAGTAAAATGAAAAGAAGCATAATCCTTCGTCTCTGTGTCTTTAATAGAATTATGATGTTCTAGAATGGATGTGTTAAAAATCTGAATTAACTACGACAATATGTTCTGCTTTAGAGTAATTCAAGATATGTAAAGTTTTTTAACGGCTATGTGCAGCACGTCTATCGAACAAGAGCACTCCAGAAATTAATACCCCAATTAAGCCAATGCCCTTGCATGTGAAATTGAGACACTTTTAAACAATTTACACACCGAAAAGGAAAATAGTGATTTTGAAAATGGTATCCTACCTTCACCACTGACGCAAATTGATAGAAATGATGATGTGAATAATATACAGGGAAATCATGCAAATAAACCCAAGTCTACAGTGCGTATACAAACTTAACTCGCATTTACAGCTGCAAAGGTAAATACAAACACTGTTGACTCTATTATGGGGTCTCAAAGAAATGAAACCTTGGCTGTTCCAAAAAACACTAGCGGATGACCTGTTAGCAAAGTTTTACATCAGCAGTTACGAGGCAAGAAGTATTTCATGCCTGCGGGTGTAAAAGAGAAAAGCAAAATACAATCTCTGGTAACAAAGTAAGAACCACTAATTGAATCAAGTGTGCCGTAGGTGTTAACTTATAGAACTACGACAGAAAAGTCGATACTGTTTCCCACAATAAGTAGCCAAAATGTGAATAATCTCACCTTGACAGATCGAGCAGACCATCAGGAAACAACCAAGTGCAGCCGTGAAGGCCACCCTAGGACAGCCCTGTCCTCTCCGACCCGGAGTGAGATTAACCAGGGGAGAGAACAGGGTAGCCAGGGAAACCCTCGATGGGGAAGAAAACCCTGGTAGAATCTGGAAGTGTTGTGGATCCGGATGGTTGATGAATGTCTTCTACGAGTGGCTGTGGGCAGGAAGGCTTCGTCTGGAGGAATGAGAGGACAATGGTCAGAGTAGTAGAGGAAAGAAGGGAATGGGAAGTGGAAATTAAAAGGCTCAATAAAAGGGGTCTCACCAGCAGAAGGAAGGAGAGGATGAATGAATTAGGGCTTCGAAGGAAAAGAGATCGGGAGATGAGAGCTCTGGAAGAAATAAGACTTGGGTCAGAATCTGAATCGGGAGAGGCAGAACGGGATTCCGAGTTTATGTCACTTACAGCTAGTGGATGTTCCAGCAAAGATGGAAGTAGAGTTGGCGTAACCGAGACGCCGATGGATATCTGGGCGTAATGAGAAATCCCGAGAGATAGCGAGACCGGAATGGGAGCGAGAGTCTGGAGATGAGAGCTTGAGAGACAAAAAGGTTACAGGGTAAGTCAAAAGTCAAATGTTTAGAAGTAGAGATATGAAATCCCTAGAGGCGAACTCACGGAGCGTCTGTAGAAACAGAAGCGACGCGAGGAGTCGCCAGCTTCCGTGTTTGATAAAGGATCACGTGAGCAGGCCGGAACGTCTCGGAGAAACGTGAAGAGTCTAGACCGCTTCTTTCAGAACGGAAGTCATCTTGAGAAGGATTCTCGGGAGTAGCGTAGAGAATGGTACTACACAACCGATTGCAAAACAACCGATTGCGAGCCCATAGTGACCACCTCCCACAATGTGTAACAGTATACCCCCTCCTCCTGGGGGGAGAACCCGGTTTACCCGGGTGAAAAAGAAAGAACCGTCAAATCAACTTAGTGGCATGAAGAGCAGAAGCAGGTTCCCAGGATCGTTCAGCAGGTGAGTAACCCTTCCAGTCTATCAAAAACTGCAATTTACCCCTCCTGTAACAAGAGTCACAAATACTGGCCACTTCATATTCAGATCCAGTAGTAGTAAAGACCGGAGGTGGAGGAGGGTTCCCCGATCTTCGAAAACGGTCCGGAACGACCAATTTGATTTGAGATAAATGGAACACTGGATGAATCCGAGACCAGGAAGCCGGTAGGGCGAGTTTGATTGCAGCAGGCCCAACCCAGGATAGGACTTTAAAAGGTCCAAAATATCTAGGAGACAATTTAGACGGTACAAGATGCCGGGGAAGGAATCGGGATGCCAGCCAAACAGAATCTCCCGGGATGATAGTAGGGGCTGCCCGACGATGCTTATCTGCGTTCCTCTTAGCCCGATCTTGAGCCTCTTGAAGAGATAGTCTGGCTAGCTTCTGTCCCTCTCGAATATCTGAGAGAAGACTGTCAACACCAGGGCAGCTGGAAGTAGGGACAGAAACAGTAGGTACAAAGGAAGGGTGATACCCGTAAGAACAATGAAAAGGACTGGTGTGAAGAGCAGAATGCTTGGCGTTGTTGTAGGCGAACTCCGCAAATGGGAGCAACTCTACCCAATTGTCCTGGGCTGCAGAGATGAAACATCTCAAATATCCTTCCAAAGTCTGGTTTAATCTTTCCGTCTGTCCGTTAGTCTGGGGGTGGTATCCGGAACTTAAGGCTCTCTTAATTCCCAGAATGTGACATACCTTCTGCCAGAAAAGAGAGGTATATTGGGGGCCTCGATCTGATACAATAGTATCTGGGAGTCTGTGTCGAGAAAAGATTTCGGGAAGGAATATTTTTGCCATATCTGCTGCTCCAGGAAGCTTCACTAACTGTAATGCTCACCTGATTCTCACAGAGGCGCCGGTCTTGACTGGGCGACTACCGTATCTTCAAAGGTGATGTGCAGCACCCGGTTGGCTTTTTGGGCTGGACCTCTGTGCCCTGTATGCCTGACGTGCAGAGTAAGATGTCTGCAGATAGAAAATACGGGGTTAATGAACTGGGGTTATTGGGGTGTCCCTATCTCTTTCCTCTTCTCCTCTCCTGTAGACCCCCACAGGTTAACGCTCTCACCTTAGGTAAGTGAATGCCGAGCTCTCCATCTACCTCGGGGCAGGGTGCTGTAACCAGTTCCTTCACTGGATAGGTAGCGCAGGCCTCTTGACTTCAGAGGACTGCTGTCCGTCGTTTACTGCACGAACGGTAAGTTTCGAGTAACTCAAATGTCTTTAAAGTCTTGAATAATGATGTCTCTTGTTTTGCAGGGTTCCGGCGATGGCGGATGACGGGCTGAAGTGAGTTGAAGATGGAGCCCGTGTGATGAATAGAAGCGCCTGGAAGCACGTAAGTAAGCGCTTGTTGCCAGCTTCACGATGCGCTCTAACTGTCTTTTTATTTTGCAGGTACAAGTTCGGAGAGGCTGCAGGGTGCCGGGATACCCACTGGGTTAGATGTGGAAAGGAGTAATGGCACGTGAGTATTAAAGTTCCCCAATGTCTTTAAACGCACCTTGTTTTGTCTTTCAGATGAGGGATGCAGCGCCGACGGCCTCCGGAGCGTGCGAAGAGTTGGTAAGCCTTTGCCTTTCAGATGCCGGAATGCTAACCTGTTCTTTCTTGTCTTTATAGGTGTTGCTGAAGACTGGATTCAGGATGGTAAGCCTTTTTCCTTTCAGATGCCGGAATGCTAACCTGTTCTTTCTTGTCTTTATAGGTGTTGCTGAAGACTGGATTCAGGATGGTAAGCCTTTTTCCTTAGGCCCAGGACCGGATGCAGAAGACACGATGAGCGTACTGCTGCAGAGGGTGCAGAATAACGCAAAGCAAGATTCATCCACTGGGTGTGGTTTAAATAGCCTCCTGTAGTGCTTAGGTGTCTCCTTCCACAGCCACGCCTAAGTAAGAAAAGAGTTCCTGGTAAGAAAAGAGTTCCTGCCTTCCAGAAGAGTTCCAGTGTTCTGAATCTAGGGAGTGGCTCCAGCCCCACCCAACAGGAAAAGTAGTTCCAAACAGAAGAGGATCAGAGGCTCAACTGGCAGGCAAGTAAGCAGCATGGTCTGCTGCAGGTAAGTCCACCCAAGCATTATGAGCCCGGCGCTTCCAGCGCTGGGACTGGGCATATTTATGAGCCTGGTGCCACTGGCGCCAGGACTGGGTCCAAAAGGTCCCAATTGGGACTGGTTGGCACTCGGAACCTGGGTTATGGATCTGCTTCCAAGGGAGTTGGGAAAACCCTGACCTTTTGGAAGCAGAGATCATGACAGTACTCCCCCTCAAGGCCCCTCCCAAACCGGGCTTCTCCGGGGGTTTTGGCTTGTCAGGAAATGTTCGGTGAAATCTTTTGATTAGGCGAGGAGCGTGGACATATTCAGCAGGTTCCCAGGATCTCTCTTGGGGGCCGTAGCCTTTCCAGTCAATTAGGTAGAATAGTTTAGATTTGGAGATCTTGGAGTCCAGAATGCTTTTGACTTCAAATTCGAGTTCTCCATCAACTAGGATAGGTTTTGGAGATTTGGTTAGTCGGGTTTGAGGTTGCATGGGTTTTAATAGGGAGACGTGGAAGACCGGATGTATCTTCATGTGCGGGGGCAAGTCCAACTTGACCGCTACTGGGTTTACTATGGTAGTGATGGAATAGGGACCAAGGTATCTTGGGTTGAATGTGCGTGGCCCTTTTAGAGATAGATATTTGGTGGATAACCAGACTTGATCCCCTACTTGATAGTGAGGGGCTTCCTTCCGATGTTGATCTGCTCCTTTCTTGTATTGTTCTTTAGCCCTTTGAAGGTGAGAAACAGCTTCCTTAAAGGCTTGGGTGATTGTAGAATGCAGGTAGTCTACTGCTGGTGTTTCAAGATCTCGGAGGGGATCCAACTCCGAGGTTCGAGGGTGACTGCCGTACAAAAGAAAAAACAGGGTTTTCCCAGTTCCCGAATGGACAGAGTTATTGTAGGCATACTCGGCTATCCAAAGGATATCTTTCCAAGTTTTTTCAGTTTGTTGCAGCATGCAGCGTAAATACTGTTCCAGAGTTTGATTGGTCCTCTCGGTTTGTCCGTCGGTCTGAGGGTGGTGACTGGTCGATAGTCTCACATCAATTTGAGCCGACCGACAGCAACTTCGCCAAAAATGAGAAATAAATTGACTACCTCGATCCGAAATTAGAACCGAAGGAAAACCGTGCAGTCGGACGATGTTTTCGAGAAATTCTCGGGCCAGAGTTGCTGCTGTTGGCAAGCCTTTGAGCGGAATGAAATGCGCCATCTTGGAGAATAAGTCCACGATTACTAGAATCGTATTGTATCCAGAGCATGGAGGTAGATCGGTGATGAAGTCCATAGAAAGCGTATGCCAAGGGCGAGGTGGGATGTCAATAGGGCGTAAGAGGCCTGCTGGTCTTTCCTTTTGACTCTTGTTTTGGGCGCATACTCCACAGGACATTATAAAGTCTCTGATATCTTTTTTCCAAGACGGCCACCAGAAGTAGCGCTTGATCTTTTCTGAGGTCTTGGCTATACCGGGATGACCTTCTATTAAAGAGTCGTGATAACAAGAGATTACTTTTTTCTGTAAATCTGTGCTGGGTAGGTATAATCGTTCTTGGAAATACAATAAGTTGTCCTTTACTGCAAAGTCCTTTCCCTGCAGATGCCAATTCTGTATGTCTGCTGGAGTTACAAGTTGCCTGGCTTCATCCTTAACTTCCTCTATGGATTCTGTGGCGATTACACCCAGAATTCTTTGTTCGGGAATGATTGGTACAGGTTTAGGGTTGATCAAGTGTTCTTCCACTCCCATCCGAGAAAGGGCATCGGCTTTACCGTTCTTTGTACCAGGTCGATAGGTAATTATGAAGTCAAACTCGGCAAAGAATAATGCCCAACGGAGTTGTCTAGAGGATTGGGCTTTTGCGGTTTTCAAATATTGCAGGTTTCGGTGATCCGTAATCACAGTAACGGTGTTTCGGGCCCCCAGCAGATAATGCCGCCAAGCCTTAAAGGCAGACTTGATAGCCAGAAGTTCCTTATCAGTAATCGTGTAATTGACTTCAGGAGGCGAGAACTTGCGGGACCAAAATGCCACGGGATGCAACTGGTTGGTTACCGGGTCCTTTTGTGATAGAACTGCCCCCATGGCAAGGCTTGAAGCATCAGTTTCCACGATGTAGGGGAGTTCGGGGCGAGGGTGTTTTAAGATTGGTGCAGAGATAAATTTAGTCTTCAAATCCTGGAAAGCTTGTTCCGCCTCGGTAGACCATTCAAAACGTTTGTTTTTCTTTAACAAGGCAGTGATGGGCTGGACTATTCGAGAGAACTCGGGGATAAACCTGCGGTAAAAGTTAGCGAAGCCTAACATGCTTTGTACACCTTTTACGGAGGATGGTGATGGCCATTTGAGAACTGCATCGACCTTCTTTGAATCCATAAGCACTCCGCCAGGTGATAATATGAATCCCAAGAATTCAGCTTCAGTCACGTTGAAAACACATTTTTCCAACTTAGCGAAAAGTTTGTGTTGACGCAATCTTTCGAGGACCATTTTCACGTGTTTCCGATGTTCAGATTCCGATGAAGAATAAACGACAATGTCGTCGATGTAAACAACAACACACACATCTATGAGCTCTCTGAGGACATCGTTCATAAAATATTGAAAGGCGGCCAGGGCATTGCAAAGTCGGAAGGGCATGACCTGATATTCAAATAGCCCATACTTGGTGCGGAAGGCCGTCTTCCATTCATCGCCCTCTTTTACTCGTACCAAGTGGTAAGCTCCTCTAAGATCCAGCTTTGTATATATGCATGCTTTTCTGACTTGGTCCAGGAGTTCAGGGATCAAAGGTAACGGATATCTATTCTTAACGGTGATCTGGTTCAGGGAGCGATAATCGATACAAGTTCTAAGGTCTCCTTCCTTTTTTGGAACGAAAAACAAAGCTGAAGAGGCAGGGGACTTGGAAGGACGAATAAACCCATTTGCCAGGTATTGATCCAGGTATTGTCGAAGGTGAAGGTTCTCAGGCTCGGTGAGGGCATAAATTCTACTACAAGGAGGAGTAGATCCAGGTATCAGGTCTATCTGGCAGTCATAAGACCTATGAGGAGGTAGAGAGTTAGCCTGCTCCTTCCGGAAAACATCTTGGTATTCGGGAGGTAACTGGGGAGTCTCTGAAGAAATTGCTGCCAGTGCAACACCAGGTGGAGGGTGACAAATAGAGACACATTCTGGAAACTGGACCGTTCTTGCTCGCCAATCGATCAGAGGATTGTGTTTCTCTAACCAAGGTATCCCTAGAATAATCTGGAATAGAGGGGCCTTGATCACATCGAACACGATCTTCTCATGGTGTCCATCTTGACTTACTAGCGTCACCTCTTGAGTGGTATGCGTTACTGGCCCGGAGGCTATCTCCGTACCATCCACCGTAGTAATGACGTCCTTTATAGCCTTGGGACAAAGAGTTAGATTCATCCTCAAAACCATTTCATGATCCACATAATTGCCGATGGCACCGCTGTCGATGTAAGCTTCAATTGCATTTAATCGATCCGGATTATCAGGGTTAATGAGGACCATAGGTATCACGAAATGCGAGGTCACGGAACTGGTTTTCACGCTCGGCAAGAGGACCTCTATTCTTGTCGGGCGAGGTCGTTTCCCTGCTCAGAGTTTGTAACTGTGGTAACTGCAGCTCCTACTGCCTTCTTGGCAGGTTTCACTGGACAGTCTCGAAGAAAGTGCCCTGAGTTTCCGCAATATAGGCATAATTGCAACTGTTTTCTCCTTTCCCGCTCCCTTTGTGTTAGAGGACCTTTCAGACCCCCTATTTGCATGGGTTCCCCGGAGTCCAATCCCTTGGAAGGAGTTGGCGGCTTGGAAAACACTCGAGTATCAAACTTGGAACGATCGGCCTTCCTGTTCTGCAGTCTGTGATCTATTTGAACGACCAAGTCTATATAATCCGAACAGTCTTGTGGGGGATTCACTACTTTGGCTAAAACGTCTTTGAGCTCTCCACGTAGACCTCTATAAAACAGCGTAATCCTTTTGTCCTCAGGCCATTGAGTTTCCACTATTAGTCTATTGAAAGATGCAATATAAGCCAAAAGGTCTTGATTACCCTGTCGCAACGAAAGAAGCTCATTGTCCAAGGCCTGCCCCTGTGCATGTCTTGCGAACAGTTTTTCCATACTAAGCTGAAAGACTTGAGAATCATGGAGAACCGGATCATCTTGATTAACTAGAGGGATCGACCAGTCTGCCGCATTGCCACTAAGGTACGAAAGTACAAAAGCTACTTTAGCTTGATCAGTTGGAAAGGCTGCTGGCCGGCATAAGAAGTGCAACCGGCACTGATTGATAAATACCGCAAACCTCTTTGGGTCACCAGAAAATCGTTCGGGCGGAGCCAGAGGTACATTCCCAGGTAGGTTGATCTGCACTGGATTCATAGAGGATGTTGAAGGAAGATTTGCCCCTGATGCGGGTAGCGGGGTCTGTCCGGCTTGTGACTGTAGCAATTGTCTAGCAAGATAATCTGTTCTCTCCTTGGAAATAATTAGTTCCCTTCTTAGAGCATTCGTTTCCTGACGAGCTGCATGCACTTCTGCCCTTAGTTCCCCAAGTAACCGGGCTAGGTGGTCAGTATCCGAGGTTTCCATAGCGCCTGGGCGAGAGTTTTGCGGTTGGCTTTGCGTTCTGTAATGCTCACCTGATTCTCGCAGAGGCGCCGGTCTTGACTGGGCGACTACCGTATCTTCAAAGGTGATGTGCAGCACCCGGTTGGCTTTTTGGGCTGGACCTCTGTGCCCTGTATGCCTGACGTGCAGAGTAAGATGTCTGCAGATAGAAAATACGGGGTTAATGAACTGGGGTTATTGGGGTGTCCCTATCTCTTTCCTCTTCTCCTCTCCTGTAGACCCCCACAGGTTAACGCTCTCACCTTAGGTAAGTGAATGCCGAGCTCTCCATCTGCCTCGGGGCAGGGTGCTGTAACCAGTTCCTTCACTGGATAGGTAGCGCAGGCCTCTTGACTTCAGAGGACTGCTGTCCGTCGTTTACTGCACGAACGGTAAGTTTCGAGTAACTCAAATGTCTTTAAAGTCTTGAATAATGATGTCTCTTGTTTTGCAGGGTTCCGGCGATGGCGGATGACGGGCTGAAGTGAGTTGAAGATGGAGCCCGTGTGATGAATAGAAGCGCCTGGAAGCACGTAAGTAAACGCTTGTTGCCAGCTTCACGATGCGCTCTAACTGTCTTTTTATTTTGCAGGTACAAGTTCGGAGAGGCTGCAGGGTGCCGGGATACCCACTGGGTTAGATGTGGAAAGGAGTAATGGCACGTGAGTATTAAAGTTCCCCAATGTCTTTAAACGCACCTTGTTTTGTCTTTCAGATGCGGGATGCAGCGCCGAAGGCCTCAGGAGCGTGCGAAGAGTTGGTAAGCTTTTGTCTTTCAGATGCCGGAATGCAGTGTGAAGACCTCCGGAGCGCACAAAGAATAGGTAAGCCTTTGCCTTTCAGATGCCGGAATGCTAACCTGTTCTTTCTTGTCTTTATAGGTGTTGCTGAAGACTGGATTCAGGATGGTAAGCCTTTTTCCTTTCAGATGCCGGAATGCTAACCTGTTCTTTCTTGTCTTTATAGGTGTTGCTGAAGACTGGATTCAGGATGGTAAGCCTTTTTCCTTAGGCCCAGGACCGGATGCAGAAGACACGATGAGCGTACTGCTGCAGAGGGTGCAGAATAACGCAAAGCAAGATTCATCCACCGGGTGTGGTTTAAATAGCCTCCTGTAGTGCTTAGGTGTCTCCTTCCACAGCCACGCCTAAGTAAGAAAAGAGTTCCTGGTAAGAAAAGAGTTCCTGCCTTCCAGAAGAGTTCCAGTGTTTTGAATCTAGGGAGTGGCTCCAGCCCCACCCAACAGGAAAAGTAGTTCCAAACAGAAGAGGATCAGAGGCTCAACTGGCAGGCAAGTAAGCAGCATGGTCTGCTGCAGGTAAGTCCACCCAAGCATTATGAGCCCGGCGCTTCCAGCGCTGGGACTGGGCATATTTATGAGCCTGGTGCCACTGGCGCCAGGACTGGGTCCAAAAGGTCCCAATTGGGACTGGTTGGCACTCGGAACCTGGGTTATGGATCTGCTTCCAAGGGAGTTGGGAAAACCCTGACCTTTTGGAAGCAGAGATCATGACACTAACGGAGTAAAGTGTGCCAGTTTGGTGAAATAATCGATGGTGACCATGATAGTGGTTTTATTCTCAGAAGGAGGTAGGTCCGAAACAAAATCGGTGGAAATAAACTGCCAAGGACGGTCTGGAATAGGCATTCTAGAAAGTAAACCCAAAGGAGACATCCGAGGAGACTTAGACTGAGCACATATAGAACAGGCTGCAATATAATCATGAATGTCTGCCTTAACTTCCGGCCACCAAAAATGTCGTTGAACAAGCTCCAAGGTTGAGGCGTATCCTCGGTGGCCAGCTGCTCGGGAGTCGTGACACATTCGTAGAACTTCTTGTTGAAGTGACGGAGTGGGAAGCAGAACCTGAGCTCCTCGAAAATAATAGCGCCCCTCTTCAGTGAGATGATGCTTAGCAGCGATTTCTTCACATAGAAATTTGTTTTGATTTGTAGCAATCCGTACTTCTTGAAGAAAGTCAGTTAGGACTGCGATAAATCGTGCTGTGGGGAACATCCTTTCAGAACAGAAATTAGAAGTGGGGGAATCCTTCCGAGAAAGAGCATCAGCCCTTAAGTTATGTTTTCCAGGAAGAAAAGAGAATTCGATCCGAAATGGAAGAAAGAAATAAGCCCAGCGGGCTTGTCTACTGTTGGTCGTCTGGGCATTCTGGAGTACTCTGAGATTTTGGTGATCGGTTCGAACTTTGACAGGAAAAGAAGACCCCAGCAGCAGGTGTCTCCACTCTTCGAACGCCCGTTTAATAGCTAACAGTTCCTTCTCAAGAACTGAATAATTCAGTTCTGCTGCGTTGAATGTCCTAGACAGATACGCGACGGGTCTTTCTTCCCCCTGGTCAGAGAGTTGTAACAGCACAGCTCCCATAGCGTATTGAGAGGCATCAGTCTCCACTATAAACGGCTTGGTCTGATCAGGGGTGATCAAAACAGAGGCAGAAGTGAAAATATCTTTCAGAGTTTGAAAGGCCCTTTGGGCTGCTTCATTCCAGAAGAATGTGACTTTCTTCTTTAGTAATTGTGTGATGGGCAGAATAATTTCAGAAAAACAGGGGATAAATTTCCTGTAGAAATTTGCAAATCCTAGAAATCGCTGGATGTCTTTGACACAGGAAGGAATGGGCCAATCTACGACTGCGGACACTTTCTTTGGATCCATAGATATGCCCAGGCTAGATAACACGAAACCTAGGTAAGTAACTTGCTCTTGATGGAATACACACTTTGAGGCTTTGCAATAGAGATGGCTTGATTGGAGACGACCAAGGACTATGTTTACATGATTTACATGGTCTTTCGGGTTGGATGAATAAACCAGAATATCGTCCAGGTATATGATTACAAAATGAAACAAGATGTCAGCGAACAAGTGATCCATAAATCGCTGGAACACTGCTGGTGCATTCACTAGACCAAACGGCATCACATGATATTCAAAGTGTCCGAATGGGGTGCGAAAGGCGGTTTTCCATTCGTCTCCAGGAGCTATTCTGATGAGGTGGTAGGCTCCTCTGAGGTTGAGTTTTGTGTAAACAGCAGCTCCCTGGACAGCCTCTATAATGTCAGATATTAAAGGCATGGGGTATTTATCAGGAATGGTAATCTTGTTGAGACCTCTGTAGTCAATGCAGGGGCGGAGTTCCTCAGAGTCTTTTTTGGGAATAAAAAAAAGAGAAGCGCCCGCTGGGGAGATTGACTCAGAGATTAGACCATTGCGTAAATTGGCCTGGAGATAGTCTTTTAGGACTGCCTTTTCCTTTTGGGACAAAACATACATTCTGCCAAAGGGAATGGGTTGATCTGGAAGAAGGTTAATATGACAACCGTCCCTCCTATGAGGAGGTAGAGTGGGAAATATGGGATTCCCGAAAACTGACTGAAACTTTTGATGACACAGTGGGATGATCTCTAGTTGGTTTATTGTGGACCCGGTTGGAAGAGTAGACACTTCAGTTGGAATGTGAACACCCACAGACTCCTGGGACAAACAGTGGTTTACACAGAACTCAGACCCTAGGAATAAAGTACCCGCTGACCAGTTAATATACGGGTTATGTAGTCGTAACCATGGGAGACCCAAGATAACAGGGAAATGAGCTGCTTTAATGAGGTCAAAAACCAAAGTTTCTTTATGATTGGCGATCAGACAAGTGATCGGTTTGGTCTGTTCCTTGATCGGGCCGGAGCTCAATGGGCTCCCATCCACTCCTTGGATGGGAGTAATGATGGATTTGGAAACAAGTTGTATCTCGTCATTCGTGGCCCAATCATTTTGCAGGAAATTGCCAGCGGCTCCACAGTCAATTAAGGCTGGTATGCCCGTCAACACTCGTTCGGAAAGAATCATAGATAGAGATACCACCACCATGGTTTGGCAAGAAGCTGTGTCAAGCGACATTCCCATTCGGTATGGGGAAATAGGATTTGAAGCCACTACCGTTCTTACCCTTGAGGTAGGGCTTTGAAGTTTCCCGATTTAGGATTTGGGGTACGTCGTGGAGGCACCAGGTGACAATCCTTCAAAATATGTAGTGAAGAACCACAATACATACACAGTCCTCCTGTCCTTCTTCTTTCTCTTTCAGAGGTGGACAGTGGTCCCCTCACAGCTCCAATCTGCATGGGCTCTTCATTTTGGACGTGTGGTTTATTTCCTGTCGGATAATATTCACTAAAGGATCGGGTACTCTTGCTCTTTTTTCGTTCATAGGATCGTTCCTGCAACCGGTACTCAATTTGCATGGTAAGCGTTATCATGTCTGTTAGGTTGGCTGGGCGAGGAACCTTTGAAATCTCGTCTTTCAGCTCGTCTGTTAATCCTCTACGGAAAAGAGTAAGAAGACCCTCATCCAGCCATCCTAATTCCGATGATAACTGCTTAAATTGGGTGATGTACCCTAATAGGTCCTTTCCGCTCTGTTTTAGGTCAAGGAGTCTTTCTTGGGAGGATACAGTGATTTCTTTTCTCCCAAACATGGCTTTTAGACTGTTAGAGAAAGCAGTATAAGATTCAAGGATTGCATTGTTTGAGGTAACCAAGGGCGTGGCCCACGCCAATGCGGGCCCAGATAAGTGAGAAATCACAAACCCCACCTTATCTTTGTCTGTTGGGAAGAAACGAGGTTTGAGTGTAAACTGGACCGTACAGCTATCAAGGAATTCTTTGAGCTTGTAAGGGTCGCCATCATACCTTATCGGATGCAATGTGGACGGGGGGGTATCGGAAAAAGCTCTAGCAACCTGTTGTCGTAATTGTACATTGTCTTGCTTAAGTGATTGTACCTCTAAAGACATGGCCTGCATAGCGGCCATTAGTTGCTGCATTTGTTGTTCCATAATGGTCTTCGTCTGTCAATATTATGGGCGTCGCTTACTGTTAACTTATAGAACTACGACAGAAAAGTCGATACTGTTTCCCACAATAAGTAGCCAAAATGTGAATAATCTCACCTTGAAAGATCGAGCAGACCATCAGGAAACAACCAAGTGCAGCCGTGAAGGCCACCCTAGGACAGCCCTGTCCTCTCCGACCCGGAGTGAGATTAACCAGGGGAGAGAACAGGGTAGCCAGGGAAACCCTCGATGGGGAAGAAAACCCTGGTAGAATCTGGAAGTGTTGTGGATCCGGATGGTTGATGAATGTCTTCTACGAGTGGCTGTGGGCAGGAAGGCTTCGTCTGGAGGAATGAGAGGACAATGGTCAGAGTAGTAGAGGAAAGAAGGGAATGGGAAGTGGAAATTAAAAGGCTCTATAAAAGGGGTCTCACCAGCAGAAGGAAAGAGAGGATGAATGAATTAGGGCTTCGAAGGAAAAGAGATCGGGAGATGAGAGCTCTGGAAGAAATAAGACTTGGGTCAGAATCTGAATCGGGAGAGGCGGAACGGGATTCCGAGTTTATGTCACTTACAGCTAGTGGATGTTCCAGCAAAGATGGAAGTAGAGTTGGCGTAACCGAGACACCGATGGATATCTGGGCGTAATGAGAAATCCCGAGAGATAGCGAGACGGAAATGGGAGCGAGAGTCTGGAGATGAGAGCTTGAGAGACAAAAAGGTTACAGGGTAAGTCAAAAGTCAAATGTTTAGAAGTAGAGATATGAAATCCCTAGAGGCGAACTCACGGAGCGTCTGTAGAAACAGAAGCGACGCGAGGAGTCGCCAGCTTCTGTGTTTGATAAAGGATCACGTGAGCAGGCCGGAACGTCTCGGAGAAACGTGAAGAGTCTAGACCGCTTCTTTCAGAACGGAAGTCATCTTGAGAAGGATTCTCGGGAGTAGCGTAGAGAATGGTACTACACAACCGATTGCAAAACAACCGATTGCGAGCCCATAGTGACCACCTCCCACAATGTGTAACAGTAGGGGTGGTACTGCTGAGGAGAGGGGCCTGGAAAAATGGGGTATTATGAATGTTAAAAACAAGTGGAAGTCTGTCTTGAGATAATAAAATTGAGATCTAGATATAAAGAAGCCTAGATTGAAAAGAATTGGGTACCATCAGGCAAGCAAAAGACCAATTTAAATGATTTGCTCGTTGAGCCGGTAACAGAACAAACACACAACCCTCTCACTTTTTTAAAGGAGTTAATTCCTGAAGTAAAAACGTTATCAAATAAGGTTAAAAAATTCCTTCCAAAAGTTCTGGAATCTGTAGTGTCAACTAAGGGTGTGAATGCTTGCAAAGCTAGATTTCCGGATGTTTCATATCCTGTTGAATTCAAACTAAAAGTGGTGTACCAAATAATACAGCCCCACGGCCATCCCATGAGTTAAAATTGTGTGAAACTATTTTGAATAAATAAAAATGGTAGCAAGCATCTGTGCCTATTGGCAGTCCCCACAGTTCTAGATCTGGATTAATTACCCTCATGGGCTGCCGATCTGTGATATTTTTTCACAATGTTCCATCACTAGCACCCAGCTCCAGAGAGAAAGGGGAAGCTTCATTAAATAAATAAATCTTTTGGATAAGGAAGCAAGGGGATGTTGTTCAGTTATCAGGGAAGACATCAAAGAGGTGAATTGCTTGAATGCCCAGACGAATTCAAAATTGGATTACCTTAGCAATACATTTACAAACCCAAATTCAGCAGAGGGCCTATTGTCAATGGAATATAGGTCGCTCCTACCAAAAAGCAGCTATTTAGATGAAAATATACTCCCCATCTACAGTAAACACTAATGTCAGAAATCATGGCCTAAGGATGGCAAATGATACAACTAGCTTGGTGAATGGAATCAACATAAGGGAACTCTCAAAGGTTTCGGAATGCCCACCACGATTAACTGCCAACTAGGATAACATCAACAAAGGTGAAACATATACAGTGTACTGTCCTGATGCTGACCAAGATCCTGATCTACATGAAATCGACTGGCATAGTGTAATCACCACAAGTGTCCCTTTTTTAACACCGTTATTTACTACCATAATTACCATAATTTACTATCATAATTATTAATTTAATAATTATGAGTTGGAACACTGCAGGTTTAAAAAAGCAAGTAGCAGACCAAAATTGGGTAAAATGGTTCAGTGATTTTTTTAATATTAATGACGTTTCAAGAAACATGGACGACTGATCAGGTATCAATACTCATTCTCAAACTCTCCAAGCTTTATTGTTGTCCTTTCCAATGGGGGATTGATTCTATTATTGAATGTCTATTAGCGCGGGCGTAGGCTGCTACCAATCAGGTTCCACGAATCGCAAGTTGAAATCTCTGATCTCAGCCCGTGGTCCGCAGAACCCACAGGTTGACTCCCGCCCCGCAGGCTACCATCTTCCCTCCACTTTTTTTCTCTTCAAAAAAATTATTCCACAATCCCCCTCTGCTGGCCCACACAGCTTCCCTGCCGCTCACTTTTCCAGGCCACTATGTTAATGGAAGAGGGGTTCCGTATGGGTATGGGGAGGTATACTGCATGTTCCGAAAGATGTTTTGTCTGTATTAATACTGTGGGCGGTGCATTTCACAACTGCCACTAGAGTGGGTCGAAACAGAGCATATATCAGTCTGTTAAGCAAAGCAGCATGCTGCACTGGGGACTCATCTGCTCTATTAAATCCCCTCCTTTTCAAACGAGCCAATCCAGAATGTACTGTAGTAGTGACGTACGCCGAATTGCAGTAAATCGTCCCTCTGCACCCCTGAGATGCCTTCAGAACCTCTATTTATGCAATCAGTTCAGCTGACTGGGCCGAATAATGCATTGGCTACCTTTTCTGTACAAGTGTCTCATACTCTCCATCTACTAGGCGAACCACAGCTGCTCCCTTATGCTGTCTGCCTATATCTTGGTCAATTGTTGCAGAGCCATCAACAAAAAACACCTCTCCCTCATCCAAAGCATAGTCACATGCTTTTGGTGTGTCATTGTCTGGTCCCTCATAAGTGGCACAGTCATGTACTTCTTTGTCTTCAGTAATAGGCTCAGTCAGAAAGGTTGCAGGGTTCACTGTTTTGCATCGTACTATGTGAATATTGGGACTAGACTATTATCTCATGCGCTGATGCTCGCTGCGTAGTGAATGTGGATTTAGATCTTTCTATAATGGCAAAAATGGCATGCTCAACATACATAATGCAACATACAGCATCACTGAATACCCCATGCTAATCTTCGCATACTTCTCTATGGCAAATGCAGCAGCAGCGAGTGCCTGTGTACATGGGAACTGGCCCTGCATGACCGATTCCAGCATCTTGCTATAAAAAGCCAAAGGCTTGTGGCCCATCGTGCTCTTTTTTGTCAATACAGCAGTCATCATCTGCACGTCAGAGTATGAAAAGTGGTAGAAGTCTTGGGTGTAATCAGGTATAGCTTATACTGGGGCTATTGCAATCACTTCTTTTAGCTCCTTAAAGCTCGTAAGCCTGTCCTCTGTCCATGTGATAGTACTGCTTGCTTTCTGGGCCTATTTGGGCCCCTAGAGCAACAGTCATGTGTAAGTGTAGTCAAAGATCCAGGCCCTGCAGTAATTACATAGTCTCATAAACCTCTACATGTCTTTTACTGGCATAGGCTGAGGTGCGATGAGCATGGCAGCTGCACGATTAGATGTTATACTCTTCCCGTGAACAGAAATTAACTGACCTAGATATACAAAATCCTGCTTGGAAAACTGTAATTTTCCTCTGTACACCACATAGAATCCATGCTGCACTAACGACGGTTGTACTGCATCCTAACAAGTCTCCACGTACTGGGCATGTGTATATTCTCCCCAGGTCTGCGTGTAGCACTATTAAAAATACTGGAGGATTCACAATACCCTTCAGGCAACCTTGTATGTTGAAATCTCGTCCCGCCATGAGTGAACGCTGTGAGGTACTGAGGATCTGGGAGCAAGCGTACTGAAAAGAATGAGTTCTTCAAGTCAATAACAGTAAAGTGGTTGGCTGTTGTGAGTATGCTGCATAGTATTGTCGCAGGGTTTGGGACAACTGGAAATTCTGTCTGTACTATCCAACTCACAGGGAACAAGTCCTGAATCATTCTCCAACTGGACCCTTTTCATTTTTTAATAGGGTATATGGCCATATTGCAGGGTGAATTAGAAGGTACAATAATCCCTTGGTGTAAGTGCATTAATTGTGTCATGTATTCCTTCCTTTGTTTCCTTTGACAGTGGATACTGCTTCACTCGGGGCAGTACTGCACCTGGTTTGAAGGTAATTTGTATTGGGGCAACACTATGCAAAAGACCTACAACAAGGGGATTGGTCGTCCATAAAACATCTGGAACCTGTGCCAAGTCTTCTTGGGTAAATGAGGGAACCCCTTCTGCCACAAACATGGGAACATGCAATATTGGATCATTATTTCACAGGGAACACATACGGCTGGTACTATTTCCCCCTCATCATCCCTGTCTTCAAACAAATCAGAGTCAGTCAATTCCTTTAGCGGCTTTGTCGGGTCAATACGTAACACTGTTCCGACACTGCACCCCCTCGGGATCTACAGCTATCAAAACAATTCTGGTTTTTGACACTAACACTCCTTCAATATCCAACATGATAATCGTCCCTGCAACGTGTTCTTGGGGCAGCACAGGCTTGAAAATGAAATCAGAGGGAATCCTCCAACATCCATTTCCTATGCCAGGGATTGCATTCAACAGCACTGTCACTATGTAAATAAACTGGTCTGGGTGTCCGGAACTCCTGAGGCCGCCAACTTGCTACCCTAAGGCATGCATAATTACCATTATGTTATGCTCACCCGACTCCCACTGAGGCGCAGGCCTGGTTTGGAGTGCTGTTGCCTCTTCTATGGTGAAGCGCAGGACTCGAAAGATGGACAGGACCGGACCTTCAAATCTGGCTTGTCTGACTCGCAGAAATATCCTTGTGTGTGTGAAAAGGGAGTATTAACAATCTGCGGGATAATGTGTAAGCCTCCCACTCCCTTCTCACCCTCCACGAAACCCTTCTGCGATTCCCCGTGAAGTCTCACCTTAGGGTCTGAAAGGACGAGCTCTCCATCCTGCTTCTGATGCAGGGGCACGTTGTAATCCAGTTACTTCACTAGATCATGCATTGTAGAGAGTTCAAGTTTGCTTGACCTTCCCGGTAAAGTACTGTGAGAATTCTGTTCATAAGTATGGGCCCGAAATAATAATTGTCCGTTGTCTCTATTTCAGGTGCAGAACAAAGATTCTGAGGTTGAGCAATGGAACCGACAAAGGAAACTCAGGTGAGTTGTTTGATAAGAGGTTCCTTTAGTGTCCTTGCATTAATGCACTAATGCTTGTGTCTTTTTTCCCCATAGGGGCCAGGGTTCAGAAATGCCGGAGATATGGCACCGACCCGAAGTGAAAGGTGCAGTTCCAGTAGATATCAGGTAAGTCTTTAATGAGCGTTCAGGTAATGTCTTAGCATTCGCTCACTAACGCTGATGTCTCTTTTTCCCCTTAGGGGCCGGGGTCCGGAAATGCCAGGATGCGGCACCAACCCGAAATGAAGTGGGAATGACCCAACAGGTAAGGTTTTCTTATTCTCTTCCCTAGCTCACCTTTGTTCTTGTCTTTTTCTCCCTAGGCGCTGAAATGTGGTTGCGGATCCAGATGGTCGCTGATTAACATGGAGGCGGCTAGTAAAGGTGAGTGGAATTCGGCGCTGCAGCGATGCGATGTGCTTTTAAAATGAATGTCTTCCTTTTTAGGATCGTCGGCGAAATGTCTCTGGAATGCGGCTTTAGCAGGTAAGGACTCTTCTTTCTCCTATTCTCTTCTCTTCTCCCTTTGCAGGTGTTCCAGGATGCTGGCGGGCGTGGCAGAAGTCAGGATGCAGGAGCAGACACGGTGAGCGTCCAGCTGCTAGATGCAGAACAACGCGAAGCGTGAGTTGCTGCTTGGGCGTGGCTTAAATAGCCTTCAAAGTAGTTCCAGGTATGTATCCTTCCTCTCAGGTATGTATTCTTCCTCCGGCCACACCCGTGTGGTTAAGTAGTCCCCAAAGAGAAAGTAGTCCCATTCAGGCCTCTAGATGGCCCGGATGTTGCAGCATGGTCTGCATCAGGTAAGTTTACACCAAGCACCTTTAAACACAAAGTCATCTTTTATGAGCCTGGCGCCTATGGCGCCAGGACTGTTGTCCAATATGAGCCTGGCGCCAAAGGTGCCAGGACTGAGTCCAAAGGGCCCCTACTTGGGGCTGCTGAGACTTCCCTCAGGGACATGATGTCTGCCTCTGGGGTAGCTGGGCCTGGTCTGGCTCCTTGGAGGTAGGCATCATGACACATTACTCTTATATGGTACATCCTCGGAATAGACCAATGCACCCCTCTTTCAGTAAACGAGATGGTCATGTACATCTCATCCCAACAGGTTGATGGGGGAGGTGCGATGAATCAGTGATAATTCCCCCCAGGAACCTGGTCTGTGAACTTTCTCATGTGGCCAGGGATAGGCAGAAGTTTCCTGACCCGACTCTGGGGGTGGTGTACTGCGGGAGGATCACATGGGGGGGCAGGACCAGGAATATTGGCAAACCCCCCTGTTTAGCTTTCCCTGTAAACCCAACCTTTCATGGCTGTTTGCCAAACAGCAGAAGTTAACAGAACTTTGTTGATGGGGACTATGAGTCCCATAATTCCACAAGTAGTGGGATGAGAAAGTTGGCTGAAGAGGCATGCAGTAGCAGTAGTCAGGTAATTAAACCTAACAGCCCACACCTGATGGAAACTGGGAGGCATAACATTCTCCCTCAGGTGCAGGCAAACAGAAGGGACTGAAACTGTGAATGGAGTGTGAGCTGTAGCAATAGAAGCAGAAGGAAGAGGGCACAAAGCTGGCAAACCAAGCAGAAGTGGGAAAACTAGTGGAATGTCGGAACGTGGATACAGCAGATTTCACCTGCTTGTTCTAAGAGGGTCATGTTCGCTCAAACTCTGAAGTGCAGAGGCTGAGCAGACGAAGGCATGCAGGAAGGCTTTCCTTCCCCATGTGAGCCTGACTGCAGTGGTGGATGTGCAGAGAACGCATCGGAAACCGAGGCGAGGAGCTGTTATCAAGCCGTAGGTCTCAGGAGCAAGAGGGGCTCCTTAAACATGTGGCAGGACCAGAGACACCACCAGCGAGGAAGGGTTTGGGTCCCTGTGAAGCCAGAAGCAGTAGAAGTTGTTGCAGAAGTCGTGCAACCCGCAGAGCAAGCACTACAGATATCAGTGAGTGAAACCTGGCATTCTAATACCTTAGGCAAGCATTGCCAGCAACAGTATCCAGCTTCCTATTCACTTGTGTATAGTCAGAAGCGAGCTGAAGTTGTTCGTTGAAACTTTAATAAGCGAACAATGGAAAAGTAGCACTCGCATGTATTGGGCAATTCCTTTCTACTCGCATGAAGAGCAAACGCTGCTAAAGACCATGTTTAACGCCTACAGACTGTAAACCTTTTGAAGAGGTGGTCGCCTGTCTCTCATTAAGCAGAGTGAATGTTGTGAAGGCCATTGCTGAACACCTATCGTTGGTAAGACGATTGTTAAAACATTTAACCTTTGAAAACTACATCACGAAGTGGTCGCGTGTACCTAATTGTGATTCCCAAAGGAAGACTGAACTCTAGCCTTTACTTTCACGCAGGCATACATTTCCTATACAAATCTATAACCTTTAGAAACGACATCAAGAAGTAGTTGTGTGTGCCTAATTTTGCTTTCTAAAGGAAGACTGAACTCTATCCTTTACTTTCAAGCGGGCATACCTTTCATATAAAAGAAGTTAAGCAGTTAAATAGTGTATTGACAATTGAAGAGGAGAGGAAGCATTGCCCAAGCCAAGAGTGTCCCCATACTAAAAGTGAAAATAACCTTTCTCAGAGCCAAAAAGCAATCCAACTATTATTGTGAACCCAATAACAGTTCAACCTTGCCTAAGATACAAATGTACAAGCATTACCTGAAGCCAAGAGGGTGGCACCAAGGATTCTGGGTAATTATTTGGGCTAACAGTTGACAGAGGGTTGAAGACAAAGTTTGGGAAGGGAAACTGGCTGCTTGTAAAGATTATTTTGAAGTTGGCCCAATGTATATTGCCAGAGACTGTGAATGAAAGAAGTGGGTTATAAAGGCACTCCTAGGTTGTTATTGTGGCAGACAGATAAAGGCAAAGAGGCTGCCGCTTTTGAAGAGAGATATTCAGAGGCAGAGTACCTTACCTACTTGGAGGTGTTGAAGTACTTGAAAGTGAATCTTGTCAAAAACTGCCTTGAAGTCCAAATTACTGAAGATCTGTTAGTAGTCCAAAGTACTGAAACTGAAGTGATATATCTGGTTGTCAGAAGATTTAACCGTGCAGTAGCCTAAACAAAGTAGAGTACTATGAGGCAAATGAGACTGTTGACATGGTAAACTTCTGTAGAAGTGAAGCTGTTGAAGTGGAAGTAGCGGCACTGTGAAGTCATCCTGACAAATATACCTATTGTGAATCCTAATTCCGTAACTAAAGACATTCTAACTGTTAACCAAGAACTATTTCACTCACTGTGATAAAATGTGCATTTCTTGTGAACTGTGGCAAGTCTTCTTGGATTGCTGGAAGTGGTGACAAAGCATTGTGGTTGTGAATAACAGTAGTGCTATTCTGAGAAAGTGGAGAGTCCATATATCCCCAAAGAAAAACGATTTGCTATTGTTGGAACTTTGGTAAACAAAACATTACTTAGACATTGAAACATAAAGAACTGATTTTAGACAGTCCTACCTCCAAGGCTTTCCTTATTAATTTTTTTGGTTGAACATTGCAGCAGAATTCACTTTGAATCCTGGGGAAAAGAACCCACCCAGGTTACTGAGAGACTATCACGAAAAGTGAATGTTATTTATGTTATTTAATTTCCATATATTTTCTTTGTGTATTTGTTGTTTAGTGTGAGGGCCAGACATCCTGTGTTGGGGTGTTTCCCTTTAGCTTTGGTTTTGCAGGGAATTCCTCAGGAGAGTAGGGATAGTGAAGCATTTTAACTTTATTTGTTCTATAATAAAAATGGCATGTTTGGAACAATCATCAAGCAGTTGTCATCCTTGCCTTGCTGACCCCTCACAGAAGATTCTGAGAACATGGGAGCTAGCACTGTCTTATCTCCCACTTTGATGGGCAATTTGTCTGTAAAAGGAAACGATTTCATGGCCCCAGAGAAGCCCTCTGTGTCCATGATCTCACCTGATAACGGAAAACATCCCTCCTCAATACATGATTTGGTGGCGCCTGTGTCCACCACAAAGATAAAAGGCGTGTTACCTATCTCCACGCTGCCAAGAGTTCCTCTTCTGGGTCAGCAGTAACAGACAGGACTGGACACGCAAGAACGCTCTGTGTGCTCGCCTAATCTGGATATGTGTTCATCCCTAGGAAGATGAAAGGATTGCCCCCAGCACACTCGCTACCTCATTTTGTGTAACCATTCCATTGGGAACCTGCATTACTATTGGGTATTTAGGGCACCTACAAAGTGGCAGGGTGGCCAGTGTATGCTGCCTGATTGTTGCGGACTGGCGCTTGCAGCTGCATTAAGGGAAGAGGCGGGACTGCTTGGGTGGGTGATTGCTGTGCTCCGTACGGAACCATGTTGGGGCTGGGGGCCTAGTGCAATTAATAGTGGGTGAAGATGTGTTGTAATCTGAACCATGATACTTTTCTATACTATTTTCTGAATGCTGTTTTTTTGTGTATATGTCTGCTTTTATACGTTTGTGATTATGTATTTTTTTCATTGATGAATTGTGTTTTATAAACTTGTTAAAGGTTATACTGCCTAACCAAATAACAATTACAAAAACAGAATTGATAGGGGGCTTGTGCTCCTGTAGCATACAGGGGCATTTGGTTGTAACCCCCACCAACCCTGCTTCTACATTCACTTGAATAATTTCCCATTTTCCCACATGTCCAACATTGACCCACATTTCCCCCCTTGGCAACATCTCCCCTTCCTCCTCTCGGGCATGTAAACACCCTTCTTCCCCATGATGTTCTCCCTGGTGCCATCCTTGATATTGAGGCTGAACCCCACCATTCCAGGCATACCCTCATGTCCACGCGGGGGCTATTCTCACGTCTGCTTATACTGCCCTTGTCTCTCTCTGTGAATCGTGTAATGCTGCTATCATGGTCCCTTCCACTGATATCTTTGCTAGTTTCATTTGTGCCAGTTTCGCTTCCTCTGTCTGAAGTCGTTGGGCCATTTCCTTCTCTTTTTCTCTCAACCTTTTACAGTGTTGTATAATAATAGACTGTATCCCCACCCACCCCTTTGCTTCCATCGCTAACATTTTTTAAAGTGCTTTTTGAACCTCCTCAGGAATGCCTCTTCATAACTACAAAATAAAAGAATGGAATTCACCAATCCCATGAGTCTCCAGTTTCTGCTCTCCACATTTCTTGAGTCTGCAAAATATGCTGTTCAGGGTCCTCATCATCTCCCATTGTGCGCTGCATGATAGATTGCCGATCGGGGGTATCGGGATAGGCACAGCGCAAGATAACCTACACTTGGGCCCTAATATCATTAAAATGGGTGCCATCATGAATATCATTCCACAATTGCATACCCGGGTACCCTCCTTTTACCCAAATTGTCAGCCTCATCTCACAGTATAGCAGAAAATAAGCTCGTCAAATCACCCACAGCCAAGGTAATACCTGCCGTTTACTTCTCAAAGGCATAGATCAATTTTTCTGCCCTACAGTGAGAAATGGCAAACCTTTCATTGAATTGTTTTTATCCATGTGTGGCCACAGAATATATTGAGCCCTTTGGTCTTTTATACAATAAAGGGAACTGTGCCCTGGTCACCTTCCTAATCTTCTTTTCCAGCACCTTCCCTTTGGCCAGTGTTATGTGCCTGTATCTGTTCCTTAATCGGCCCCATAAGCTTTCCACCGGTGGCGATATTACGGGTGGGCCTCTTCTCCCACCTCATCCACCGTATCCCACTCCTCCTCTCCTGGGAACCCACCCATTTCATCTTGCTATCTCACTGTCCCATAATCCAAATCCATATTGGTATGGTGATCTGTGTCACTGTAACAGAATGTTACTAACCACTATTAAACAAAAAGAAATGGTTGATAGCACACAGATCAATACGCTCTAATTAGGTTATAAAGCTTTAACTAGATCATACAAATCTCCAGGCTCAGAAGAAGAAACTCTTCGAAGAAGTCCAATGGAGGCTTCTAGTTCAATAACTCAAACTCAAAGACCTTGGTGTTTTTCAGAAGGCTGTCTCTTTCAGCATGTCCTTGCTTTCTAGCCCCATTGAATTGTGTATTACTAAAGTCAAACGGCTCTCTCACTTTAGTCTATTATTTAAAGAGGAGAGAACAAACCATAGTAGTGTTGAACAAGGAATAGCAATTATTGTTGGAAAATGATGTGTTGAACGACAGGCTAGAGTTTACTTGTAATGAAATTCATGCCATAAAAAGCCAGAAATCGAACAAAGCAGCCGGCCCAGATGCTATTACAGCTGACATGCTTAAAGATTAAGTCCAACTATGGGCCCCAGTTCTAATCTGTGTTAAAAATGTAGCCTGTTTGGTTAATAAGACACCTAACTGGTTGGAAACCAAAATCATTACCAATCTACAAGAAAGGGGGGAGAGAAGCAGCACAGCTCATTATAGACAAATATCATGACTGGCAATACCAGGTAAATTCTTTGCTACAACACTTCTAACACGCTGTGAACAATGGGCACAAAATAAAAACATGGTAGGTAATTACCGGGCAGGCTTTGAAAAAACTATGTGTCCCATTGACCAAGGATTTAGGTTAAATGTCCTACTTCAGAAATTTGTAATTCTAAAAAAGCCACAGTTATACTTGTTTATCGATTTAAAATCAGCTTTTGATCGAGTCCCTGGAGGTGCGCTACGGACACGGTTGTTCTATTTGAACATATCCTCCCTTTTGTATTTTATCATGATACATTACAGTGATAACTCAGCAGTTCTAAAATGGTAATTAACAGCAAAACAGCAGCTAGATTCAAAATTGAAAAATGTGTGAAACAAGGATGTGTCTTGGCCCTCTCCCTTTTTTAAATATAAAGACAGAAGAACTAAAGAAATGTCTTCCCTAGCTGCCGAGGCCGCAATTTTAGATGGGAAACAAGTAGGTATACTACTGTGGAATGATACTAGAGCTGTGTTAGGGAGAATTCTCTGTTTAGGCTGAATTTCCTAACCTAGTGAGTCCCCCAGCAGCTTTGCTGGATTTCTGGAGTTTGTTTTTTTTCTCCTGCCAAGAGTGAGACTCTTTTTCTCCCACTCTTGGACATGATTTATGGTGTTCCTTTGACTGTTAAGGTGTTTTATGGGCTATGGGGTCCTTTACTCCATAGGGTCTCATGTGTTTTTACTATGTGTGTTACACAGCACCCTCCATGCAGTGACACAGGGGTGTCATAGTGACACCCCACCATAGACGCCATACCCTGGGACTGACTACTGTCTCCCAGGGCATGTAAAGTCACCATTGGCTTTACTAGTCCCAAATTATGAACAGAAACCAGTACAAACCATTATATTGTGGACATACTTGTCGGGGCAATTCGATTGCCCCGGGGTCTGTTAGTCGAGGGGGCACGTCTCCGTCCCCCCTGATCGAGTTTTGGCTGGTGGCAGTGGATACTACTTTTTATATTCGACCGCAAATATATCCCTATGGGATTTTCCCATTGTTCGAGGATACCAACTTAAATTATTTAATTCTCATAGCCTCGAACATACCGCCGGTTTATTTATTTAATATTAACTCGCCGGTTGGTATTTTTTGCCAAGACTCGATTCTAAAATGGCATTTGTGTTCTCTTCTGTGACTCCAACCCAAGTCGAGCCCTTTGTTCCACTTTTGGCGGGCTTCTCCACAGAAGCCTCCAAAAGTGGTGCCACTCTGTCTGGGTACCACAGGGGGTGTGGGAGGGGGTTTAGGCACCCTGGACTGAGTAACTCAAGTCGCACACTTGTGTGATTGGCCCAAGTGGTGAGCCTGGCCGGCTCACCACTTAGCATGTTTGATTGACAGCTAGGCTGAGTGAATGGGGTGGGTGCTGCATAAAAGCAGGGCTTTGGGGACTGGAACTTCAGAAGTCGCCACAGGACCTGAGAATCCGACGAGGGAGAAGCTGAGCCGACCTGCTACGACGACACCACCGGTGGAGCCCTGCAGAACAGACTCACCACTTCCCGACGACAGAGAAGATCTCCCTGCTGGAGAGTCTTCTTCCCCTGACTGGTGAGCACAACCAGTTTACCTTCTTCTCCTCGCATCCCAGGACGTCTTGTGGTCGAATTGCCCGTGCCAAGCACCCCGGCAACCGGATAGCCACTTACCACTGGACCGCAAACCAAAGGACCGCTCCTTTTAACTGAGAACTCCGCGGCTGGTTTCTTCCCTGGCAGTGCAACGGACTCCTGACTTCCTCCCCGACGAGATCCTCTCTTCCCCCAGACGAAGCACCAACTTGCATCCGCTGCCAGGAACAACTACCCCCGCTGGAGTATTCTCACCACTTTAAGGGACTGTGTCCGCCAGGCCTCCCTTTCTAAAGATTGCTACAAGTTAATAATAATCCCTTAACCTTCTGGACTGGGCTGGCCGCCTTGACCATCTAACTGGTCCCCTTTCTTTTGGTCCAACTCTTGCTGAACCTTTTCGAGACTTTTGTGCACTTTTTAACTGTGTGACCTTGGACGCATTTCGTTCTGATCCTCTTAAAGTGGATCCGGCTTTCTGAACTCTAACTTCACGGTTTAACTCTGCCTTCCTCTCTTGCTGTGTTCTTGTGAAAGTATTGGGATCTGTTTCAATTGATATCCTACTTTCCTCTCCCTTTTAAAACAAATTATTAGAGTGCCATCTGCGTTAAGCGCTCACCGCTGTCTGAAAACAAGTGGAGCTTTACTTAAGACTTGTCTAATATTCTTTTAAGCGAGTGTATATCTTTTAGTGACCGTGTTTTTGAACTGCTTAATATTAGTGCCTGTGTGTTTTATTAGATGTGGTTTTAAATAAATAATTATATCTCTTTTACACCAAACTCTGGTCAGTGTTTTCTTGTTCTACTTTGTTCTTTTGACCTATTGTGAATACTCTCTATACTGCCTAACTCTTCTTGAGGGAAGTCTGACTGCTCAGCCACAGCTACCAAGTGAATCTGTGTGGTACAGACTGCTACCAAGTGGGTTTACTGCCAAACACCTGCAGTCTTAAATCTTTTGCAGTGGTCCCAGAGGGAACTGCACAGGTTTCTGCCTAACAAGCTGGCCTTAGGAGATGGTTGAATCTTGCTCTGTCATGGTCCGGAAAGATGGCTACCTTAAAACTGAATATCGTGGCAAGAATATTATAATGTTTTTCAGGTTTTGGCGGGATCTATTCTTAAGCCTGTACTCATTAGACTACATTGAGATAGTACAGCCTTCATCTGGGAGAAAGTATTGCACAGGAGTTCAACCAAAACCTCATATAAAACAAGGGTAAAGCAAGGGCTGGGACCTTCTAATCTTTGGGGATATTGCCAAGCAGTTCCATTGAGATTTATTTAGTGATTGTATATACCAGAAGACGCTGACGACTTGGTAGCTCATTGAAGAAGCAATTGTGAGTAGACCTGCGCTGTGTGATGTGGCTCCCAAAGAAAAATAGGCTGAGATACATGTATGCATTGCCATCACTTAAGGTGTGTATGTAAATTTGGAATATGATTGCAATCAAGCAACGTTTGACTTCCTTTCCAGGGCCGGCCATGCCTATGCAATATAACACAGGATTCACACCTACTTAGAAGACAGAGGCATATTGTATATGCAAGTGGCAGGTGTGAATTCCTGCCCCATTTGTTTCAAGGAGGTCGAATTAAACCCTTTGACGAGTGTAAAGAGGTGCTTAAGGCCACCGAAAGGGAGCTAATCAAATATTGGCAATTGTAGCATATGGTTCTCTGGGAGTCTCAGAGCAGCTGCCACTGGACCACTTACCAGGCTTGAGAATACTCTTTAAATGTAGGTATATGTCCGGGCTCCCTTCCTCCTATATATATCGGCGTAGCATGGGGACTTGAAATATAATATTTCTGAGGAAAAGTGGAATATGATCTGGCGTAATACCAGGAAGGCTTCTGCAAGTGCCCAATACGCATAGATGCTGTACACATTTTTTGTTGAGATGGTACCTTCCTCCAAGAAGAATAACGTAAATGAATAAAGTAGAAATGGGATTATGCTGGAGGGCATGTGGGAGGGGCTGGAATCTATTTGTGCATGTCTGGTGGCATTTTCCCAAGTTTAAGAAGTACTGGGAAAAGTTGATTGATTTGTTAAAGTTCATGACAGATTGTAACTTGGAATTTTGTTTGTTGGGGTTAATTGGTGACTGAGTACTATACGGGAATTCTGCGCAAATAAAATACAAATAATTTTACAAATATTGATTGGGAAAATGTTCATAACCTCGTTTTGGAAATCTTCACGCATACTAACTAAAGAAAATTAGATGTTGAAAATGTGGCCCTTGCTTAATTGCGAGACATTTATTTTGCAGAGGTTTTTCCAGATATGGGCCTGATTTTTTCCCATCTGTAAAGCATGTAAACTGAGATTACACCTGTGCCTCTAGATTACGAATTTGGGTGGTTTATGATTTAAACAGTCTCAATCACCAGCTACGTCTGAAAAGATATGACATGTGAATTAAGGGATGCGGTTTTTGGTTGGCCTTGTTCTTGCATGGTATATAGCTCGGTTTTGTTTTCTGATCTGATCACCTTTGGTGTGTATATATACAGACAGCAGATTTGTTGGTATTACGTGCGTTATAAATGTAATTATAATAAACAGATCAGAATACAAAACAAAACAGGTAACAATCCAGCAGGCAATAGTGGCCGCAGGGGCCAAGTGCCTCATATTCTGGCTACCATAAGGGACGCAACCAATTTTCTAAGCACATTTTCGTGGCACCTGAAGACGGATGGGAGGTTTACCCCCTCCTGCCCCTCCTATAAAATACATGACACGGAAGAAGGCCAGAAGACGCTGCGATCGCCCATACTATTTTTGACCAATTTCCAGTGCTCCAATGATTGACAAATGTCGAGAGGTACCCCCTCAGCCAGACCTAAACGCCCAGTGCGGTACAAATCTATCCCAGAGTGGACGAAGAGCCCCAGGCTGCAACTAAAGACACCTCAATTGACAGTATTGATTATAAGTGCCAAGAAGCCATGTTACTGACGTCGATAGAGACACCACGATTTAGCAGCATTAGGCATGAAGCACACGTGCCATCCGCAATGTGGGACACAAACACGCACTCGAATACACGAAGAACACAAGTGTATAGTTCTATAGCTAGAGGACAGATACATATACATACTGTCATTGCTTTTATTATTTTGCCATTAGCCAAACGCAGCAACGCAGAAACCACAAGAGCAAGAGACCCTGAACGGAGCTTGCATATGCTTACACGCAGACAACCTTATGGAACTGCAGAAGCACCTATGGGACCTGACAGAACCAGGTGTGGCTAACCTATGGTGAATATATAATAGCATAAACACCTTAGAAGCCGTGTTATGGCTTAGGAAAATTACAGCAGGCCACATGCTTGTCAGCCAGGATCAAGCTGAGCTGAATTCAGGCTGGACAAGAGCAAACGTGTGAGACAGGACCCGATGCGAAGGCCACAAGATACGGATGACATTCCGTTCCTTGAACGACAGTAGCCCCAGCTGCAGTAAATATGAATAATTCCTCATAATTCAGAGCTGCACAGTTCCAAATCATGGTCTCGGAGCACGTGACCCGCCCGACACAGCCAATGGACAGCAACCAGTGCACAGAAAGGGGGCTGATCTCACACTACCAGACAGAAGCTCGCAACAAAGATGCTACAATGTGAGACAACTATTGCGCTGATCTTAAGAGCGCTCTCATAGACTAAGGTGGTACACACAAGTTACAATGCAGACACAGTCCTCCTTGTTACCTTGAAAAGGTACACCAAGAGCTGAGAACCTTTGCGGATCCCAGGCCTGGGGACATCGGCTCTAGCCAATCTCAGTTTAGTGCCCTAGAGGTGCGATGCTACGGTCACAAACCAATGGCAAGACCCTCACACTGCAACATTGTTATAGAAAGTGATTTGGGGATGGACCAGACCAGCCACATGACATGCAAGGGCCACTAAACTAACATGTATATTGTCCACTATAGGTGGTCTATAACTCAGTACCCAATCCAGCGGTCCGATATGTTTTCTGGAGAAGGGCCCAGGTTGCAGCATCACTCTGACGTCATTTGGGTACAAAATGGGCCTGCGAGCCAGGAGAAGTTGAGATGTCCATGGATTTCTTCTGTCCCTGTACTGATCGCTGCTGGTTTTGTTTGTAATAAATCGCAGTTTGTACTTGCCATTGACCGAGTCCTCCGTTTGTCCTGTGGAAGGTGTTGGGCCTTCCGAGAGTCCGCAAACTCCTAGTGGCCCTCTGGCATACCTATGAGTTTGTCCCAACACACCTTAAAGGAAGAACTTCAGAGCTCTGAATACATTTCAATTATGGAGAATTCTTTTTACATCAATAACTGGATGCCAAAACAACATTCTAGTCCTAAACCGTTTTACCTGGGGATAAAGATGAATTCTGATGAGAAAATAGCTGGAATCTGAAGGTCGGTGTACTAATTTGAATGCAGGTTCTGCTATGTTTGCAATGAGCAAAAGAAAATTATCGAGGTTGGAGTGCAATGGATCTACATTTTTATCCAAAGCCCAATAACAGAATTTCATTATCTTACTCTTACATTGTGAGGAGTGGACTTTTTGCTTGCTGCCTGAAAAATGTGTACGTGTTCAGCAGACAATCCTAAGAGGTCTTAGAGATTCTGCAGGAAGGCTGTGTCATTGGGGGCATGGAAAGACAGACTTTTTTGAGCATCTGGGTGATGGAACATGGTTTCTTGCACAGCTTTCGGCCTCTTTAGGCATGTCTGCTTGAAAAGTCTTTTTTTTAAAAAATGCAATTGGATTTTAAACCTGGCTACAAATTCGAGAAATTCACTGACAAATCTGCACACTTATCACCCCCGCCCCACAAATTTGCTAACATTATTATACATTTTACAGTTCAGTATGTCATTCAAGGTATATTCACTAAGTTAAGCGATCTTAGATGAATAGGGTAGGCAAGCAGATTAAAGTCTTTTTGCATATAGTTCAAGAATGGCGACCATATGACCGTGAAGTCTAGCGGTAAGGCTTTATCTAACCATAGGGCTACTCATGGAGATTCCGGTTTCCACCATAGCTGGAGGATAGCTTAGCAGCCAGCATGAGTTGCAACAGTAGTTTCCGCTTCGTTGTCATGGTAGTCTTTAGTATAGACTTCTTTAGGCCCAGGAGGCAGAGTAAAAGGTCACTAAGTAAGGTATGTCAAAATCAAATATATCCTTTAGCCTTGATCTTACTTCTAACCAGAATCCCTGAATTATTAGGCATCCCCAAAGTGTGTGTAGTTGCGTGCCCTTCTGGTTGTATCCCCTCCAGCACATTTTAAAGTTGTTGGGATTATTGCGCTGGAGCCAGGAAGGAGTTTTGTACCATCTAGTCAGGCTCTTACAATGGGTTTCAACCAGACAGGGACAGAGATTGCCCCCCTCCCATGCCTTCATATATTTTGTTCCAATCCTCCTCGACTGCAGAAGCCCCAATTTCAGTTCTCAACCCTCGTAATAGGACCTACAGTGAGTCGTAGCTAATGCATTGATGGATTTGTGGAGGATGGAAATTAGCCCCTTAGAGGTAGCCACTGCTTGAAATACTAGTTCCAGCTGGTTTAGCTGCCTAGTTACTGGGGTGGGCATTGGGCAGGTACAGGACCCAGTGTCTGGCCTGTAGGTATCGGAACCGGTCAGACACCTCCATTCCCAAAGATGCTTTGCAATCCTCAAAGGGTCAAATCTGGCAGTCTAGAAAAAGATCTCCCATCTTGTCCACCCCCTTGTCAATCCACTGGGTGACGCCCCCGTCTGTTCACCGGGTGTAAAGTCCTCATTATGAAACAGTGGGATGAATGGGGACGGAAATGTGAAGGATCTTTGCAGCCTGACTACACTGTACCAGGCTGCAAGGGTGGCTTGTGTTATAGGGTTGACGGATAGACCTCCTACTCTTATATGTCGGGGTATCCATGGCCAAGTCCATAGGTGTCACCCCCCCACCGCCTGGTCCATTGTCACCCAGATCCCATCTGTATCCCTTGGCATCCAGTCAATCATTAGTCTGTTATGTAGTAGTTGAGGAGCTTAGGGAACAGATAAGGAAGGTCGGTCAGAGTCAATAAGCAAACATTATATGCTGCAAATCTATTGTTCCCTAAGTGGCCCTGAAGAATGTGGCAAAATTATAATACTCCACTGAAACCGGTAGGCCTGATCCGACCTTGTATAAAAAAAAGAGATTGACCATTGGGATGGTAAAAGGTCAAATAACTATCCTTTCCACAGTTCTTGAAAGGATGGAAATGTATTCCATACACATTACAGAAAGATTCTAAAATAATGAAGATTCTGTTGTAGCGTGTGGGGTAAAACACTGAGTAATCTCGGATCTTTGTTTCTGCTCTTGGTTCTGTGTCCTTGTAAAAGACCATACACAGATTGACAGCAATTTTAGGGTATTTGAAATACCTGCCAAAGAAAATGAATACATTTGTAGTGATTCCACTTGTGAAGCAGATGACATGTTTTTGTGCTCCTGACATGTGCCTTTTAATATAATTCAAGTAATTACAATACATGTTTGAAAAAGATTAGTGATAGGGCAAGTGTTTCTTAAACTATCCCCTCACCCTAGATAAGCGGACCATCAGCACAACCTAGGGGTAAAATTACATGAGTGTTTAGCTTAGTTTGGTTGGAGGGCAAGATAGGTAGGAGTTACACCTTTGGTAACTATAAAAAGTATAAATTGTAATTAAGATATATGCTGTTAGCAATTTGAACAACTTTAATTCTATTGTTATACATCTTTTACACTCTCCATGATGTCAGTCTAAAATATGATTGGCCTGCGATGTATGAGTGACATCACAGAGAACCAGACATAAAGATGTGTTTTTCTGTTTTTTTTTCATTTTTATAAATAAATACAAACAGAAATCAGATTGATTACTGTCTGTATTTATGTGTAAAAATTATTAAAGCTGGAAAATTGGAAGTCTTACACATAGCCAACAACAAAATGTCACCTTTGGCAGGGTTCGGACCCTCACTACCAGCCCACACCCCCGGTCGATGCACGGAATGTTCAAGGCCCTGCATTGCTGCAGGCATCAGCAATCGCTCCTCTTTTTCCCTGTGTGCACTGTCCACCAGGCACCTTCCGAACAGCTTCCAGAGCTGGCTTTTGTTGAACAGGAGGCATTGCCGGACTGGAGTTGGATATTTCAACTCCAGGCCCCTTTTTCCAGGGTGAAAACCGTGTTTACCTTGTCCTTCAACTTGAATTGGAGGCCACATGGATATGTCCACTTGCACCGGATGTTCTGGCGATGTAGCTCCTCCATGGCCGGTTTCAGCTCTCTTCTCTTCCCCTCATGGTTTAAGGAGAGACGTCCTGGTATATTTGGATCGTTGAGTTCCAAAATTAGACTCTATTCGCTTTCTGTGCCTCTGCCAGGACCACCTCTTTAGCCTTGTAGTCGTGGAACTTCACAACTATGTCCCTGGGGGGGACGCATCGCATCATCCCTTTTGGGGCCTGCCCAATGGATCCTGTCCATTTTAATCGAGTTCAGGGGGGGCGCAGACCATAATGTGAAGGAAAAGTTGTCAGTTGTAGTTTCCCTCAGCTCCCTCTCTGAGAAACTTTATCCGGAGGTTGTCCCGGCGAGCCCTATTCTCCAGGTCATCACTCTTTGTTCGTAGCTGCTCCACGTTTTCCTATGCGGCGGCCACCTCCGCCTTGAACTTTCCCTCAGCTCTATTTCAAGAACTGTCAGGGAGCATTCATCCTGGTTGACCCTGTCGCCCAGGGCCCACACCTTCTTTCTGATCTCGTCGGCTGATTCCACCATATCTCTGCACGGCTCCGCTATCTCATTGAGCAGGGTGTCCTTGATGTCGTTCTTGAGCCCATGCAAGGCTCGAGTCCAGAAGTGTGGGATTAATGTTGGTGTAGGTCAGAGGCTAGGGCGATATATCGAGTTTTGGAGATATATTTTTCAAAATCAATATAGGATGAGACAATATCGCTTACATTGATATATATATATATATACACATATACACACACATTTTTACATATACTACCATTTTTTATTTACATTTTGATATTTACACAGCTTTGTGTATTCTCAAACAGGAAGAGGAAACCTGTATTTGCACTTTATTTTGATCAATATCTTACAAATAAAGGTGTTCTTGACATCTCACATATAGCTGGCGGCTTACAACTGAGCATTTAACCCATATAAACATTATCAAGATATATATCACTGCCCAAAAATATCGGGATATGACGTATGGTCCATATCCCACAACCCTAGCAGGGGAACTAGTGGCGCAGGTGCTGACGAGACTTGACATTAGCCGTGCAAAATATGACAGAAGACATTTACAAGGTGGGAAACTTTAAGTAAAAGTGGAAAATGTTCACCCCAAAATAGCGCTTAAAAATAACAGAAAAGGCTTAAGTGAAAAAAAGTCATATTGTAGTTTTGACAAATTTCGCTAGATGGCGGTGCTAGATAAAAAATAATCATAGCATGCACACAGAGGAACGCCGGACATTACAGTACTTGGTAACCTGCTGGTTTTTCCAGCTCGGTTACCGCCGGACTCGTATTACCATTCCGCCTCCATGTTTCCCGGAATTACCGGGGCATTACAACCCCAGTGACCCGGGAATTCCGGAGGCGGAATTCGGTAAATCCCCATTCCCATTGAGTCCCATAGGACTCAATGGGAATGGGGACCATGGAAACACAGGCACCATCTCGTGATGGTGCCGGTGTTTCCAATGACCGCCTGCAGGCGGGCAGTGTTAAACCCGCCAGGTCAGACCTGGCGGGAATGACACCTTTGCCTGCAGGACTCGAGATCACCCATACCGGGTGACTTGTAATGAGGCCCACTGTCAACCGAAGCACAGGAAAATTCAGTGCTTTGGCTTACAGTATATTTAAGCAAACACTAGCCGCTCACTACATGGAGCTATACTGTGAGTGCACACTCCATGCACAAATAGGTTGCTGTGTCCCACATATGGGCGTAATATTAGGGGTGTGGGGGGCAAGGTTGTTTGTTTCCACCCAACTTTTCTTTTGTGGCACACCATTTTGTCCTCCTCATTTGGCAATGGTCCCTTTCCTTTAGATATCATGTTCTTCCCAAACTTTTCAGCAAAGTTACTTCACTGGTCCCACAAACATAATATGTGGGACAGAGCAACCTATTGCGTATGAAGCGTGCACTCACAGGGCGGCTCCAAGTACCGAGCTGCTAGTGTTTGGTTAAATATACTGCCAACCAAAGAACTGCATTTTCCCGTGCTTCGGTTGACAGTATATTTAAGAAAAACTATAAAAAATCCGGCCACCACAGAAAGGCCACTGCCTATGTGAACAGAACTCAACTAAAAACGGAGGGACCCCATAAGAAGAAGCAGGCCCACATGACCAACAAGGGAAGAAATAACCACAAGTTACTAGAGGGAGGCTTTCGCCACAGTGGAACCCGATACAAGTGCAAACCTATAAGAACCCACTAAAGGTGACAACCATACAGAACCCCAGCAGGGAAGAACTAACAGGGCACCACTGTCAGAAAAAGGAAGGAACGGCCTCGCCATCGTGAAACCGATACAACCACAACTACAAAACAAATACAAACACAAAACCACAAATCACCACAGGAATGCTGCCGCCTCTGAAGCAGACATGACAAAAACCTGCTGGACCCCACAAGGAGAGACAGCTGCACAGGACCCCATATATGCATTTGCCACTGTTGAACCAAATACCAATACAAGAGACCACAAAGGGAAACAACACCACGGGTCACCACAAGGAGGCTTTCGCCACTGTGAACCCAGCAACTACGATGAAAAAACTATAGGTCCCCATAAGGGAAGATCAAACCAAAGGGCACAAAAGGGAGGCATTTGCAACTGTGAACCTGATGCAAGTACAAATATAAACACGACTACAAAACTGCCAGAACCCACAATGACAGATGCCCCACAAGGGAAGATATAACCACAGGCCACAACAGATCACCACAAGGCAGCCCAAAAAGACATACTACAATGAACGGATCTTAAAAGCAGGCAACACCCAGAATGAAATGTTCACGATCATAAACGAGATGAGAAACCCATCTATATGCAATAAAACACTGATCCCTACACAAAAAATACGCAACAGGGGGGCGTGGCTAGCAGCCAATGGAGTAGCATGGCTCCCAGTGTTGCTCCTGCCTGATGCGACAAGTTCTGGAGAAAACTCAAGCTGATTAAAGCATATTGCGCCAACAAACAATGGAAGACGTGAGTGAACCTCCCATGAGTGCCTAGAAAGACTAGCATGCTGTGTGGAGGAGCGAAGAGGGAGATATTGGACCAAAAGCAGGAGATCCTCTGATAGCGCTGGGATCCAAAATGGTGCGGGCATAACAAAGAGGATAACTGAAAAGGAGAGCCGACTGAGACGCCGTGAGTCCAGCTGATCCGAAGTTGGAGCAGTGCATTGAAAGAAGAAGCATAACAGACGGTGGCTGTCCCAGGAACGTGAGAAGAGGAGCAGCCCTGTGTCAGGCGGGAGGCGACTGGTGAAGAACGTGGCTTGGTGAGGGACGAGAGGGATGGACGAAGGCTTGTGAGTCAACAGCTGTGGCAGAAGAGGCTGCGCGGGACTGCCAGAGAGTCGGAGCCCCGGCGGACCAACAGACCTACGGCCTGGAGGGTGCCCAGAGAGACAAGTGGGCCGTGTGGAGGAGCGAGGAGAAGATCTGGGACCCGAAGCAGAAAACTCTCAGACAGCGCTGGGCACCAAGATGGCGTGGGTACAACAAAGAGGATAGCTGGCGAGATAGACTGACTGAGACGCCATAAGGCCAGCTGATCTGAAATTGGAGCAGCACGAGGGAAGCGGAAGAGGACCCACTGGTAACCGTGCCAGGAAGGTGGGATGAGGAGCAGCCTTGTATCAAGCGGGTGGCGTCTGGTGGAGCACGCAGCTTGAAGCTGGATGAGAGGGACGGAAGGAAGCTTGCATGTCAGCAGATGTGAAGGAGAAGCCTGTGCGGGACCAGCCAGAGAGCCGGAGACCTGGCGGGCCAATGGACTAATGTCCTGGAGAGTGTTCGCCCATCCGGGTGTGACGAGGAGCACTTGAGAAGGTAGCTGCTGGTCTGTTGGTGAGTGGGGGCTCGATGGAGCACAGAGGAAGGGTAATACTTGACACTGCAGGTGGAGGAGGTTGGATATGAAAGAGGGAAAGTCTGATGGGGCCAAGAGGACCCAGGTGGACGCAGTGAACTGAAGAAGTTGCCTCATAGCAGTGGGGCTAACGATTAAGGAGCAAAGTGAGGAAGGCACCTAGGCATGCACTCTTAGGGGCAATTAGATGCTGTATACTGCTGACAGTGGTCAGTGGTGCAAGTGGTGCTGGGACAAAGGGCCATAACACTTACCAAAAAGAATACATCCAAAGCCTGGGCCGGGCGGTGAAGATCAAAGCAGCCTAAAGAGTATTGGGCTGATTGAGTAGGAGGAAGTAAAATACAAACTGCCTGGCAGTGAGTGGCTGAGGAGTGTCACTCAGGCAGTAGGGGGAAGGAGGTTTTCAGGAATGTGAAGATCCCTCAAGCTCCCATTGTTGGAGGAAGCATTAAGAGGCAGGTGGATCAGAGGACCAGAGTGATCACTCCTCCTTTTTCTTGAAGACAATTCAGGTGGCTCTCTGCATGGGAGACTGGTGGTGCCAAAGCTCTGAAAAGCAAGGTACAGGAAGCTGGACAGCAGTGCCTAACATGGTACATAATTAAAAAGCCTCTGATGAACAGCTCCTCCAGCGGAAGTAACTGGGATCGATTGGAGTAGAAGTAGTAAGTTTAATGACCCCCAAATCGACTAAACCCAAGACAAACCAGCAAACTATGGACAGTTTGGCCAAGCCCAAGCAGCAAGACCCAGGAGGGAAGATGCACTCTGTGCAGGAGAAATAAGAAGGCCCTAAGGAGTTGCATAACCAAGTGATGTTGGCGATAGTAGTTCTGAAAGCTACACTGGGAACACAGATCGCGGCAGTGCAGTTGGACGTTGGCATGTTGCGCCAAGCTGTGCGGAACCTGGCAGGGCGCATTACTACACTGGAGACACAAGTAAAGGAGAACATAAGTGGGTTCCGAGACACGCACAAGTACGTCCATGTTCTGCAGCAAAAAGTTAGTCTGCTGGAGAATATAGCGGAGGAAGCAGAAGGAAGGGTCCGAAGAAATAACATATAATAGTAGGTCTGCTGGAAAAAAGAGGAAGGGACTGACCCGACAACATATGTGGAAAATATGCTGCTTCAGGAAATTGGACCCGGCAACCTCACACAGGGTTTCACCATCGAGAGAGTGCATAGAGCACAGACTAGGTGCCCCCCACCCACCCGGGAGCACCACAGGGGCCGATCATTGCCAAGGTCCTGAATTATAAGGACCAGGAAAATAGCTTGGCTTACTCCAGACAAGGGGGAGATCTGAAGAGAGCCTCTGCGGAACGGAGGTCTACCCGGATTATACTATTCAAGTACAGAAAAGCACGGCACAATTTGCATCAGCCAAGGCAAGACTCTGAGCTGCAGGGATGAAGTATATATTGATATACCCGGCGCGCTTTAAGGTTATATACAAAAGTAAGCTATGCTTTTTTGATCTCCCGGAAGAAGCACAAATATGGATGACAAAGAGAGGATAGGGCATGGTGGAGAAGATGGAGAAGGAGACGGAAGAAGATGCAGAGAGCACCACCAACCCTGAGGCAAAAGGGGACTAAGGTACTTTGGACTATATACGTTACATGGGATAGTGCGCCGGCACAACGGCATAAACTGTGTAACTCAAGCAGAGGTCCTAGATGCTTGTAAATGGCTTTTTTGCATAGGGCGAGATTGAGTAGTACTCAAATTGTACAACAGCGACAAGGAGCTAATACCAATGGCTGCGCTCGCCACACCCTTCAAGTTTTTTTTTTTAGGGGTACTTATTTTTGTGCCCATCCGTTGTGCACCAGCCCTGGGCAGGACAGCTTGGGGGGGTAGGGGGGGGGGGGTTAATAAAGCTGGCAAGCCTGAACAAAGGCCACAAAGCTGGGCAGTTGTTTTTGGTTAAAGTTGTTTGGGAAGTTAAGGGCTGTAACGGATTGGCTGCATGTAGAGGGAAAGCCTAGCATTTGGTGGAAAAGCGCTAAGAGGATGGAGGAGGATGACTACGGAATTGGCAAAGAGAAGGGGTTGAGAGCAAGGATTAAATGCAGATGGCAGGAACTTTTAATGTACTTACTTGGAATGTAAGAGGTCTGAACGCCTATATAAAAAGGAAAAGTGTGTGTACGTATCTCGTGAGAAGGAAAGTGGACATAGCCTTACTGCAGCTGTTTGGTTCCACGTATTCTGCATATGCTCGCAGAGTGTTGATATGGATAGCGCCCTCAGTAACCTTTAAGGTTACACATACTAAAATGGACAACAAGAGTAAGATTGTGTTCGGGTATGGTATCCTGAAACAGGTAGATGAACAAGTTACTTTCTTACCTGGTAACGTTCTTTCGATGGGATGGTCCGACGACGTATTCCATATCTATGACATGTAATCACCACAGCTGTGCTGCTTCAGAAACTTTTTTCGGCGTCTGCGTCCTGCGTCAATGACGTCGATGCGCCGTCGTCGAGGACCTCCTCCGACGTCCGACGTCATCCGATGTGATAAGTAGGACGCACGACGCCCGTAGCCTCAGTTGTAGTTTTTTCCCCCAGAACGTGTGACATAAGTCAACTGCCAGTCAGACACAAAGCCTTGCGGAACGTAAGCTGCAATCGCAAAAGAAATTCTGCAGCGGGGAAGGCAGGGCGGGAGCGATATGGAATACGTCGTCGGACCATCCCATCGAAAGAACGTTACCAGGTAAGAAAGTAACTTGTTCTTCGAGGGGATTGGGTCCTCCGACGTATTCCATATCTATGACAGACTCCCAAAGCAGTACCAGAGCAAGGAGGAGGGAAAGAATTTAGAATCAAAATTTAGAATAGCCAATCAAATAGCAGAGCAAAGGACCGCTTTGCCAAAGGCCAGATCCTGCCCTCGGATGGAATCGAGGGAATAGTGACATACAAATGTATGTACTGAAGCCCAGGTGGCTGCATCACAGATGTTGCGAATAGGAACACCCCTCTGCAGAGCAGTAGATGCAGCCACACCCCTGGTAGAATGGGCCCGCAAGCCAGCCGGTGGGTCCTTACCCGCCAAACGGTAACACTCCGAGATGGCTAAAATAATCCAGCGAGACAAAGTCTGTTTCGTCACAGCTTGCCCCAAACGCTTCCCAGCGTAACCAATAAAGAGTTGATCGTCCACTCTGACCCAGGACATGCGTGAAACATAAAAGCTTAAAGCTCTCCTAGGATCAAGCCTATGGAGCCTCTCCTCTTCCTTACCAGGATGCGGAGGAGGATAGAATGCCGGAAGAACAACCTTCTGGGCCAAATGAAATTCCGACACTACCTTCGGAAGAAAAGAAGGACGAACACGAAGGACAACCCTGTCCTTGTGAAATACAGTGAAGGGAGGCTTAACTGAAAGTGCCTGTAACTCACTCACTCTGCGAGCGGAAGTAACCGCAACTAACAGCCTCAAAGGGCAAGAATGTAAAGGCTCAAACGGAGCACCCATAAGAAACCTAAGAACAAGGTTTAAATCCCAACCAGGCACCAGGAAAGGTGACGGAGGGAACACATTAGTGAGCCCTTTCAGAAACTGTGAAATTAAAGGGATTTTAAAGTAAGAACACTCTTCAGACGAGCGCTTAAAGATGGACAGCGCCGCCAGGTAACCTTTAATGGTACCCACTTGCAAGCCCCTGTGGGCCAAAGAAAGTAAAAAGGACAGAACCATGGGGATGTCACATGCAAAAGGATCCACATTCTGAACTCTGCACCAGTCGCAGAACTTACGCCAACGGCAACGGTACAGAGACTTTGTTGCTGGCCTTCGGGGCCGAAAGCAACACCTCCATCACGTCTTCAGGGAGGTCCCAATCCTTATACCTCAACCTCTCAGAAGCCAAGCGTGAAGGTTGAGGGATCTGACCTCTGGATGGAGAACCTGACCCCCCTCCCGTGAGAGCAGATCGTCTCGGTAGGGAAGACGACGTGGAGGGCAGATGGACAAGTCGAGAAGGTCCGGGTACCACGTCCTCCGAGCCCACGCCGGAGCAATGAGGATCATCCGGGAACCGGGAACCGAACTTCCGTAACCTCCGCAGCACTTGCGGGATGACGGGGACTGGAGGAAACGCGTACAGCAGCGGGAATGACCACTCCACCACGAACGCGTCTCCTAAGGCTGCTTTTGGAGGAAATTCCCGCGAGCAAAACCTTTCGCACTTCCGGTTGACACTGGAGGCGAAGAGATCCACTTGAGGGGTCCCCCAAAGGGCGAAGATCTCCAGGAGAATCTCCTGAGCCAACTCCCACTCGTGAGAGATCGCGCTCTGCCTGCTCAGAGCGTCCGCCGTCACGTTTTCGGCTCCGGCCAGATGAACTGCCGAGATCGAAACTTCCTGCTGGATGGCCCAGAACTCGAGCTGCATCGCCTCCCTGCACAGAGGAAGTGACCCCCCCCCCTTTTTGTTGAGGTAGTGCATGGCCACTGTGTTGTCCGTCAGGATCAGGACATTCTTCCCTCGCACAGACGGCAGAAAAGCCTTCAGGGCTAGCCTGACGGCCCTCAGCTCCAACAGATTGATATGGAGTCTGGACTCCGACGGAGACCAACGACCGCTGACTGTCAGCCCGTTGGCATGAGCTCCCCATCCCGTGAGGGATGCATCCGTCACGATCGTCACCTCCGGCCAGGGAAGCCAAAATGGAGCCCCCTTCATCAAGTTGCCTTCGACGGCCCACCACAGAAGGTCCCGGGCGACCGAGGACGGCACCCGAATCGAGTCCGACATCCTGCCGGAGGACTGCGACCATTGCGTCTTGAGTGCCCACTGCAAAGATCTCATCCGCAGGCGAGCCTCTGGCACCAGAAGAACGCAGGATGCCATGAGGCCGAGCAACCTCAAGAACTCGAACGCTGGGAGCGTCTGGGCATGCTGAAACTTGTGCACCATCTGCTGAATGTGAAGAGCCCTCACCTGGGGAGGAAAACACTGCCCCAGGGAAGTGTCGAGCACTGCTCCGATGTACTGGAGCCGCTGTGTTGGCGTCAAATGGGACTTCTTTAAATTGAGGGAGAAGCCCAGCCTGTGAAGGGAGCGACAGGTGACCGATAGATGATCCAGGACTTGCTCGGGAGAGCTCCCCCTGATCAACCAATCGTCCAGGTAGGGGTAGACGTGAATCCCCCCTTGCCTGAGATGCGCTGCCACCACCACCATGAGCTTGGTGAAAACCCTCGGGGCGGAGGTTAATCCGAACGGCAGGACCCGAAACTGAAAGTGCGAGTCGCCAACCGCGAACCTCAGGTACTTCTTGTGCTTGGGATGGATCGGCACATGGAAGTAAGCATCCTTGAGGTCGAGTGACACCAACCAGTCCTGAAGCTGAAGGGCCTGGAGGACTTGAGAGAGAGTAACCATCTTGAACTTGTCCTTCCTGAGGAGTTTGTTCAAACCGCGCAAGTCCATGATGGGTCTCAATCCCCCGTCTTTCTTGGAAATCAAAAAATAAGGGGAATACCATCCCTTGTTCCTCTCCGCTACAGGCACCAGTTCTATGGCGCCTTTCTCCAGCAGGGCTTGAATTTCCTGCGCAAGGAGCGGATCCGGACACCGCAAAGAGAGGTTCCCCGGTGGATTGTCGTGAGGCCTGTGCCGAAAGGGAAGACAGTAGCCGTGGGTTATGATCTCCAGAACCCACACATCTGAAGTAATGGCTTGCCACTCTACAAGATGCTGCGCCAGCCGTCCCCCAACCGGCGAACCATGGGACATGGCCTCATGACTGAGTGGGAGCGGCTGCGGCGTTACCTGAGGGCAAAGAGGCAACTGCCCGAGCGGCCTTGGCACCACGGGTACCCTGTCGTCCACCTCTGGTACCCCTGCGTTGGCCTCTTTGACTGCCAGCTCCTCTCGCTTTACTGAAGGACGAGTAATAGCGAAAGGAACCACCCCTCCACTGCTGTCCCCTAGGACGAAAAGGCAGAGGTTGGCGAACTGCAGCGCCCAACGACTTCGCTGCAGCTTTCGAGGTCTGCAACCTCTCAAGGCTCTCGTCAGCCTTGCTGCCAAAAAGGTGCTCACCGTCAAAGGGCATGTTGAGGAGCCGGGACTGCACATCCGGAGCAAACCCCGACTTCCGCAACCACGCAAACCTGCGTATCACGGTGCTCGCCGCCATGGACCTACTGACGCATTCAGCTAAGTCCAAACCCGACTGAACGGACTCACACATGGCATCCTTACCATCCTGGACCATAGCAAGGAAACCATCCTGTTCGTCCCCTTCGGGAATATGTTCAGCCGCTAACGCAACACAGTTCCACAGAGTGTGCGTGAAACGCGAAAAGGCACAAATGGAGTTGGCCGCCTGAAGCGCCATACCACCAGAAGGAAACACTTTCTTCACCCAGCCTTCCTAGGGGGTCCACCCGTGCCACGGGGTACCTCCGACACGAAAGGCGTCGATGGCGTCGAGCGAATCGGCGCCAGCGTCGAGGAAATCGGCGTCGACGTCAGATGCAGCGCCTCCAGAATCGGCGGCGTCGACACAGCCCTCGAGGCCGGAGCCCCGAGCGTGTCCCTCGACGACCTGAGTGTCGACGGCATCGACGACTTCCTCGAGAAAGCCTGTCGACGCCCTCGACGCCACAGACGTCGATGCCTTCTTCGAAGACCTCACAGGTGCACACGGTCTCGAACGCGGGGGGGCGCGGACGGCTGAGTACCCTGCGACTCAAGAATCGCCAGCATCTTCTTCCCGAAGGAAGCCCATTCCTCCGGCGTCGCACGGCTGGAGGGGTAAGCGACGTGCCGGGTAGAGTCCCCTGAAGAGGACCTGGAAGACGACCGGTGTCGGCGCTTCCGAGAATGCCTCGAAGAGGCTGAGGAGTGGCGAGACCGACTCCTAGAAGGAGACCCACGAGACTTCCGACGATGACGCGGAGAGTCACCCCTCGAATCATCCGTCGAAAGCCCCGCAGACTTCGACTTCCGGGCTTGGACACCCGACCTACCGACAACTTCTTCTTACATTCGCGTAAGGCTTTGGACGTGAGCGACTGGCAGTCGATACAGTCATCCGTGTCGTGGGCCTCCCCGAGGCACCAGAGGCAGGCGTCGTGCGAGTCCGTCACCGACATCTTGGACCCACACTCCCCGCACTTCTTGAAACCCGGACGCGGGGTCGAAGACGAAGTAGAAGGCATCTTCTGAAGGATTTTCACAAAACGAACAGGTTCGAAGAACCGAGAAGAACAGAACTCCAAAGAGTCGAGGCGTTTAAACCGAGAAACACGAAGCAACACGTTCGCGGAAAAAAACGGAACTGAGGCTACGGGCGTCGTGCGTCCTACTTATCACATCGGATGACGTCGGACGTCGGAGGAGGTCCTCGACGACGGCGCATCGACGTCATCGACGCAGGACGCAGACGCCGAAAAAAGTTTCCGAAGCAGCACAGCTGTGGTGATTACATGTCATAGATATGGAATACGTCGGAGGACCCAATCCCCTCGAAATATGTTTAATCAACACATTTGCCCCTAACCATAGCGCTGCCACGTTTTTTCAGACCTTGTACCCATGTTTAGGCCCTTATAGGGATGGTAATATGATATGGGGAGGAGATTTTAACTGCATGCTAGACCCAATCCTAGACAGGTCGGACACCAAGTATACTAAACCTGGTCCTCACGCTAGGACTCTACAGATGCTCCTGGACTCTTATGCCTTAGAAGATGCCTGGAGAGTTCACCATCCAGAAGCTAGGCAGTATTCACACTTTTCTGCACCACATGCAGTGCACACAAGGATAGCTTATTTGTTTGTAGGAAAAGAATTGGTGCATCAAATTATGCAAGCCCAGTATGAAGGTAGAGTGTTGTCGAACCATGCACCACACAAACTGCAATGGCAATATGCGACTCCCAGAGCCCCTATACCTACGTGGAGGCTTAGGTGCGAAGCATTGAGTGACTCCCCCTTTCCGTAATAGCCTTGGAGATAGCATTGCAGATTATGTCGTGCATAACCTGGGCAGTGTACCACGTGCCGGCACCTTTTGGGAAGCATTAAAAGTGGTGGGCAGAGGGGCCGCGATAGAGTGGTTTAGCAGTGTCAAAGCTACCATAAATGAGGAATTAAATACGGCGGAGGAACAACTGAGGGAAGCTGAACAGTCTCGGGAACGCTACCCTGACTGGAACGCGGCAACTAGAGAACTGCGTTTGAAATGCATGGAATGCTGGGAGAGATTTGGCAAGTACAGTTTCGTCAAATACACGGAAAGACAGCATAGAGAAGGAGACTAACCAGGCAGACTATTCACATGGTTATATAAAAATGAGGAACGGAGGGCTGCCATCCATTCGACTTGGGGCAGGGAATCTTATATTTAACACAGAAGTGGGTTAATGAAGCATTTCGGGAATATTATCAGCAACTGTACCAGGAGGTGCCTTCGGTCTGTGACACACATCTGATAGATGTGGTGAATGACATTGAGCTGCCTGTACTAACCCAAGAGGAAAGAGATAATCTGGAAGAGCCCATTACTCTGGAAGATATCAAGACTACTATTAGGGGCTTGCCGACAGGGAAGATTCCAGGGTCAGATGGACTACCTGGAGAATTCTATAAAGAATATGTACGAGAATTGGCTCCTCACTTGCTTAACACCTTTAACAACGCTTACGAGACTGGGATACTCCTGCTTAGCTTGAGGGAATCTATCATTATATCCCTACTGAAACCTCACAAGATACCGACAAAATGCAGCTCCTATAGGCCTCTTTCGATGCCTACCCAGGATAATAAGATTCTGATGTCCATATTGGCGATCAAAATGAAGTGTGTTACATAAGTTAGTGCAGCCAGATCCGACAGGTCACGTTCCAGGGTGAAGTATGGCCTGGAACTTGAGGAGGTCACACCATGTGATAGACAGGACGGCAACATGGGACACACTGTGCACCATAGCTACATTGGATGCAGTAAAAGCGTTTGATTCGGTGAGCTGGGATTGGCTTTACGCAGTATTGCATAGGTTGGGATTTGGACCAGTGTACATTAAATGGGTTCAACTGGTGTATACCAGACAGATGGCTAGAGTTAAGACGGGAAGATGTATTTCAGAGGCATGGGAGCTGGGGAAAGGAACAAGGCAGGGCTGCCCCTTGTCACCCTTGATTTATGTCCTTGTTATGGAACTGATTGCCCAATATCTATTCTATATACCTAGGTCTTTTTTAAGGAAATTAGAGGGTATCCTTAGAAGCTTACTGTGGCGGAGTGGAGGAGGTAGGATAGCATTGACATCGCTATATAGATTGCATGAAGAAGGGGGAATCAGAGTTCTGCATTTCGAATTCTATTATATAGCAGGTAAAATGCAATTTTTTGTGGACTGGCTCGCAGAAGACCCCACTCCTGACACACAGATGTTGCAAACAATGGAGTCAGGATATTATTTGAAAGAAATATTGTGGATGAGGAAACCTTGAAATACCCGACGATCCCACCTGGTGTCGCTGGGGTTAAAGGTGTGGAACAAAGCCCTAGCAGTGATGGAACTACCAGACCCAATATCAGTGCAGACACCATTGATTTCAGTAATGTCAGCTACGTCGCAGGCGTGTAAAGGTATTCGTAGAAATTGGGAAACTTGTGGAGTGGCCACCATAGGGGATCTGGTGCATGACACTGTTTGTACAATTCTTGGAGTTGGCAAGCCAGACCGGCGTACACATAGGCCAATATATACTATATTACACTATTAAAAGGGAGCTAATGCGCCAATGGCCAGTATACAGCGGGTTAATGGAGAGACATTCAATAGTGGACATCCTTTATGACGTAGCCGAGAGAGGGCATTCCATATCGAGAATATATAACCTCTTACTGTCCGATGGGCCGGCATCCCCTCTGACAATAAGAGGTAAACAGGAACTGGATCTGGGGAACACCTATGCTGAAGCACAATGGAGGAGGGTACTGTGATATCACAAGAAGGTGTCACGAAATATAAGACTCCAGCTCATTCAACTGCTAGTTACGCATTGAGCATATATGACACCCTAGCGGGTTTTCAGATTCCCAGGAACAGCTGAACAGAGATGTCCAAGGTGTAATGCCACGGAAGCAGGAATGCTGCATATGTTTTGGGCGTGCCCGGTGGTGTGACTTTATTGGCAAGAGGAGGCATATAGATTAAAAAAAGGAGGAGTGGCATTAGAAGTTCTTTCGCCGGGTGCATATTTGCTGGGAGGCTTTGCGCACCCCAAGGGATGAAAACATGTGCTCAAGTTGAAAGATCTGGCATGTATTGTAGCGAAACACAGAAGTGCTATGGCATGGAAAGCGGCCAAAGGCCCTGAATAGAAGAATGGTGGAGAGACTTGCATAGGTGGGGAGGGGCGGAGACTATGGCATGGAAAGGGGCGGTGCAGCATAACTGCAAAGAAGCCTCTGGAGGAATTAGCGAATGGGAGGCGTTATTACAAGCTCCGTTTACTGAGACATCCGTTAAAGTAGAACCAAGCAGACCTAAATGAGAGTGGATGTTGCTTCCACTTGACGGAATGTAGAAGGGTTCTGTGATGTAAGGAATGCAGGCAAGCTGAGGGGGGAGGGGAGTTGGGAGGGAGAAACGGGAGGGTGGGGTTATGACATCCCTGCCCACCAGATGTCTACAAAGCCGTCCTCCCCTGGCAATTACCAGCAGCGTACTTCCTCAGCCTCTCGCAACAGGATCAGTGCCACAAGCCTTCAAAATCATCCCACATCAAAAACCCCTTAAAGATACCTCGGGAAACGTGGATGGCCTTACCAACTACCGGCCCCTTTCAAATATACCATACCCGGCAAAGCTACTAGAACGCTACGCCTACAAGCAAATCTTGGAATACATGGCCTTGTCCCGAAAGCATGCTTTTGCAAATGTAAAACCAAAAAGTAGGTACATAAAAATGTGTAAAATCTCCATCAGGTCTGTGGACTCACTTCCCGATTCGGTATCCGCGGAAGCCTTTGAGCCAGTCAGGGAGCCTCATTACACTCGTTGAAATTTAAACTGATGCCATGTTGGATTTGCAAACTGTAATCCATGAACATTGCAGTAAAAACCTGTTCAGAAACACATAACACTAGTCAAATGAAAGAATCTCTGTGGAGGTGAGGGGTGACACTATTCCTCCCCCTGGCCCCTTCACACTGTAACCTCTGAAGTCCTGATGGCATATTGTCAATCTGAACAAAATACCATTCACACTACATATGTACATAATGCTCACTTAACATCGCCTGTTAATGTTAGTTTTGATGTGAACAAAAAACTAAAGCAAAATAGCTTTAAAAAGGTCCAAAACACCTCTGGACTCCAACTCCCATAAAACCTTCAGTACTGCGACAAAGGTGTTAATGTGGAGCAGAAGGAGCAATAATGTGCAAGCTAGTTGTTGCAACGCCCATCAGCTGTGCGGAAATTTTAAAATGGTGTGTCTTTCCATGGCAGTAGCGAAGGAGGAGACGAGAGACACAGAGAGCACGCAGCAGGAAGCACAACTAAAGGCAGATACATGCAAGTCTGTGTAGGAAAGCGGTTGCTTTCCCCGGGATGGCGAGAGACTGGGAAAAGCAGAGCCAGTGCCGCAGAAGAACCGTCGGCACGCTGGCAGCAGTGGAGAGGCTGTCAAGGACGCAGTCACAGTGAAAGGCAGAAGTTACACTGGTGGATGACAGAAGGCGACAGGAGAACTGCGAGGGGGTCTGAAAAGCAGGGAACACTTCCCCGGGGCACGAACATTGCTGCTGCCACAGGTCGGCTATGCTAGCAAACACTGGTGAGTCTGCCCAAGAGGATTGGGAGCCCCAAGGCATACAGAGAGGCGCATGAACAATTGAGAAATCATTTTAATTGTCAAACAAGACATAGAAAGATTGAATTTACATAAGTCTCCATATACGAGATGTCAATATGGGGAAAGTTGGAGTAAATGTTGTCATAAGCAAATTAACTTTAATGAAGCAAGTGAAAGGCAAGAACTGTATAAATCTTCATATGTGAAACGCAAAATAGGGAAAATTGGAACAAGTATTGCCACAAGCCAATGAATGTTAACAGTGAAGATAACGATCAAAACTTGGACCAGTCTCCATATAAGGGATTCCAATACGGGGGCTATTGGAACAAGTGCACCTGCAGCCATGGAAAATAAACAGTGAACGAATACAAACGTTAAGCTTAAAGAGAAAGAACTGAAAGATTGCAAGAAGACCCAGTGAAAGTAATGCATCAGGCAGTGAGCCTTTGGGGGAAAGATTCCTTACAGGAGAGTACACCAGGGCTTCTACAAAGCGCAGAGGGGAATTCCTGGCAGGGGAGTACACCAGGAAAGCCATTTAGAATTTATGAGGAGAAAAGACCTTGTGAAAACGGTTCCTGGCAGGAAAACACTGGGAGACCATCTATATAAGTTGTTTGAAAGGGAAAGACATTGTGGAAAAGATTCTTGGCAGGAAAGTACAAAAGGAGACCTTCTTTAATGAATTGTTGAGTAAGAGAGACACTTTCATCATCTTAAAGTAGTGTTATGTGAAAGAGATTTCTACCACTCTTAAAAAACAATTGTTTGAACTAAACAGTTTCAATACTCTACCTGAACCGGTTCAGGGGAAGGAAACCATCCCCTGTATAAAATGATTGTTGTGTCAGATATATTTGGTTTTTGCACACCTTCTACTGAATTTCAAGAAGAGACATTGGCCTTGCACATTCTGATGTTCATTTTTAGTGTGAGGGTCAGATATGTTTTTGATACAAGGACAGTTTGCCTGCCTTTGATAACGAGACACAGACTGATCTTTAGTTTTGGTTTCATAGGTAGGGAAACTCTCTTTAAGCTAGGGACAGAAAGTCCTTTATCCAAACCCTTTTACTTTAATAAAATGTCTAATACTGAAAACATGACAACTTTGTGTCCGTCTCTTATTTCTGACCCCTCACACATAGCTTCTTACTGTGTTCGGCCATGCCCCAGACAATCTGGCCACTGGGCATGGCCACCAGGGCCCGGCTATGGGGTTAATGTGGGCAGGACCAGCTACGTGATTAAAGGGGGTCCCCGACAAGGACAAGTACAAATAACAGGGATATAACATTGGTACATGCGGCATAGTCTGTGGCCATGGTCACCAGGCACCGGCAATGGGCTTAATGTAGGCATGACCACCAGGGACCAACTATGTGGTAAAATATTTGGAATTGGGATAGACTTGAACGGGGAAAAGAAATTCTGATTCCAAATACACTCAGAAGTGCTAGACAGGTTTGCAGCAAACTTGTGCGAGGAGCATCAGCAAGGACCGTAAATATGCTTTTGCTAATCTGTCCTGTGTTTTATTTGTTCAAATGTGTCAACACATAGTGTGGTAGGTCAGAAGGAGACAGATCAAGTTAGGTATTCTTACAGATATTTTATTAAAATAATATGGGAGAAAGGCCTCACTATCCCTATTCTATGGATTTCCCTACCTAACACAACTAACTAGCGTGCTTTTCATCTGTTGATAAGTCCAAAACAATAGGTCTGTCCTCCGTCCGAAGCCAAGCTACACTGACCCTACCACTAAGACAAGAACACAAAGACCACGATAATGACTCCCTTCTCCTGGATAGGCTTCCCTAGCCTCAATATAAGATTCTTTAATCGTGTTTGGCTATTTCTTATATTAGCTTGTTCAGTTCTCCCATGGAACTTGTCCACGTCTTTGGTTCCCCTCTTTCTGGGCTTGATAGCCTTCTCCTCTTCGTATTTCTTTGGCCTTTGTTTTTCTATTTTCGTTTTTCTCAAATGTCTCTGAAAGTCTCTCCTTTTCTGATATCCCTGGGAAAATAAAGTTCCTCTTTATGTGATTCCTGTTCCACATAATCCTGTTTGTTATCTTCTCACTGTATTGACAGTCTCGTATCACTAAGACGAGTAGGATAGGCTTTATAATAAGTCTCACTCTCCGCCTTTTCTTGTAAAACAGGGACTAGTAGGACGTGTCCCTGGATGAGTTTCAGTCTCTTGCTTTATTTCCGTATTACCGGGATCTTTGTGATTAGAACCATAATATATTTAACCTTTTTTGCTCTTTCTCGGATGGGTAGGATGAGTCCTGTGATGTGTTTCCCCTTCTCAGTTGTTTATCATGTCACTGGGACATGATACAGATAATTCTCAATATATTTCACATCCTTAAAAGGGATGTTACGGTTAAGTTGCCCTAATAAACCCTATGATTTCCAGTGAAAAAAAGTTGTTAGAGGATAGTTATGGTTGCAGGACAAAATCTAAAAACCAAAGAAATGTGCCTGTTATGGTGAGCTATGCAACCATAACTCACTCCACTTCCATGTACTGCTAACACCAACATCCATGACATCTACAAGACAGTGCTTTTTTTACACACTGTGTTTTTCAGCCCAAGACAACAGCTCTCAAGGATTCGGATAACAGCATACATATGTTGCACCTTTGATGGGGAGAATCAGCGCAGTGTAGTCTGAACCCTTGTGTTTGGAGAATTGGGCATGTTACGCAAGAGTTATGCTGCGTTTACAAGGTTTTTTTTGGGTAGCAATTTTTATTAAGCTTTGTAATGTATAAATACAGAATATAATCATCAACAATTAACTATTAAAATTCTTGCTAACCAATAATCCAAGATAAACATTTAAGTTGAGTTAACAATTAAAAAGGCACACCATGGCGTATCAAGGTTACAATAAATGTAGATATTCATTAAAAGTTCCTTGCAAAACTAACATCAGAAGTAACTGAAGCAATATATGAGAAATCTAAATCTAAAAGGACTACAAAAAACACAAAAGAGAACAAAACAGACACGACCATACAAGACACAAGAAGAGAAGGAAGAACAAACAAAACAAGCTGAAGCAACAAATTAAAAGGACTCTGCTGAGGAGGCATTAAGATATTCGATCAGTGGACTCCACTTTTGATTATATTTATGTACGTCAATTAGAGAAGTGGCACATCCCTTTTCTATTCTGTGAATGTAGCATATATAATTCAACCAAAAAGCATACGATAAGCAATCAAAACATTTCCAGCTAGAAGATATTAGATAAAAACCAATGAAGACAATTAGGTGAAATAACCTTATGCTGGTCTTGTTAAGAATATACGGCCGATTTTAAACACTGTATTTCTTATGAAATAATTTTTTTCATTCTGGGAAAGAATTTGGATAACTCTACAAAAAGGATTTTTTTAAAACTTCCACCCGAATCCGAAATGAGAAAAGCCATTTCGAAAGCTAATTTGCATGCCCAGATTGCTTTGCCCATTCGGCTATCAACTGGAGGCGAACTTTCAGTGATGGCTACTCGGTGGCACTGTGCTGTGTATGACTTGGATGAAAAGGTAAAGTTACTAATTTTAGTAACTACTGTTCTCCTAGTCCATAGTCTCCAATCCTCCACACTTACAGTTTCTGCTTGCAGGGACGAGACAGGAGCATTTCAGTGCATAGACAACAATTCCCTTAAATTAAATTGGGCGCACAGAGGACGGGGGACTATCGACTAAGAGTACAATGGTCACTATAGTGGCTACTTTTTATTACCCCTACGTCCCATCCCCCTTCCTGCATACTTGTGGAAGACTAATCAGCATTCACAAACTGAAGGGGCAGGGGTCTTGACAGTAACTAACCAAACAGGCTCTGCAGAACTACTTGTCAAAATCGAGTGACCGCTGGAGAACTGGAGCACAATCATTAGTGCTGACAGAAAGCAGATGACAATGCCTAAGCGAAAGGCAACAATGGCTTACTTGTCTTGAATAGCATGAGTGTTAAGACCCTTGGGATGCAGCAGACCCTGGCTTTGTTGGTGCAAGAGTCTATCCAGCAGCCAAGAGAAGGCCACTGAGAGTTGACCCTGTACAGAACCAAGAGTTTATCAGAAAATCTAGTCCTTTTGGTTTTGACCAGGTAGAATTTCGGTGCTCAACAAATGGCAAGATTGTGCCAAAGCCCCTCAAAGTTTCACTTCACTACTGGGTTAGATAGGGAGAAGGATTCCCCCTGCATATCTTTGTAGGCCGCAATCACGGAGAGCTAGGTGCAGCATAACTCCTGAGGAAGCCAAATTATAAAAGAAAGTGAAACAGGATCAAATCCGCAAGACAGAGGGTCCAACTGCCTCTTAAAGGAGAGGTGACAACATCTTCTCAATTTGCCTTTGTACTGAGTCCTCATAGACGGACGACCAGCCATGAAGACATCCATGTTTTCTCTTGAAAAGCTGATATGTCCCAGGGGCAACTCCTGAGGCGGATAACTGAAGAGATTTACGGGCTGTCTGATGATTCCTCCGCTTGCATAATCACTCCTGTGGCAGAAATTCCAGTCTGTGGGGAATCCTGGCCAGAGGCAACTGAGCCAGAACGTTTAAGTCTGAGAAACAATACCTGGCTGGCCACACAGGCATAACCAGGATGATCGAGCAAGTCTTGCATCTCGTCTTCATGAATGCCCTGTGAATGGAGGGGGAAGGCGAGGAAAGCATACATTTCATTCCCTTCGCAAGAGATCGCCAGACCATCCTTCAGGGAGTTCCCATGCCTGCAAAACCAGGAGGTAAAAAAGAGACATTAAGAGTTCTGAGTCGTCACAAAGACATCCACTGAGGGGACTCCTCACCTCACAAAGAGGTCTTGCATCACTTCCGAGTCGAGCTCCAACTTATGGACAGATGTTTTCAGTCGGCAGAGGGTGTGTCCCCCTCCGAGGACTCCAGGAAGAGGTTTGGCCTTGCGAAAAAACAGACTGTTTCACTGCCTAGAGCCCGAGGGCCCTTACCCAGGGGTCCAGGGCACAGCCATCGCCTTTGGATCCAGACCCTGAGGGTGGACAAGTGCCAGAGGAAAACCTGGATGAGGGCTCCTCTGGGAGTGGGGGAGTAACACCCAATGGCGGGACATGGTATCCCCCCTTTCCACATACCTCTGTCCCATCCTATTTTGTAGGATATTGCAACTTCCCAGATTCCCCCCCACCCCTTTCCTACACAAACACTGAACCAAGGAAGAGGAGGTGTGAGGCTGAAAAGGGTACCACCCATGCAATACATTGGACATGTCCCACTAATAAGATCAGGCAGGGTCAGGCACTTGACCTTAATTACAAACACCTAGTACCCATTAGCTCTCCCCACATGGTTAAAAGGTGGCACACTGAGAAACACTGTGAGCAAGATGATGCACGAGAAGGAGCAGTTGGCGACGGCAAACCAGGCGGAACAGCGTGACAGGCAGAGGGACCAAAGCGAGGTACAGAGAAACCTTGGACCCCCCCGGTGAGAGATCATTACCTCTGAAGGACCTTGAAATTTGCGTGAAGAACCCAAGGCAGACAGAAGAGACAAACCTTTTTTGTGTTTTAAGGATACCAACCACCCTTCCGGATGAACAACAGAGTTGGGGAAGTGCAGCAGCAGTTGTGATATCAGCCTTGACTTCAGGATCAAAGCCGCGAAAGACGAAAATTAATTAACACAACTGGTGAGTTGATGAAAGCTATGAAAGTCCGGTCTGCGTTAAATGAAACTTAACGGCAACAGTATGTGCCAAATTAAGGGTGCGCATGTGCTGATAAAACGCAAGAGGAAACAAAGCACTGTAAAGAACTCTAAATTAAAAATACAAAGTAACAGAGTGGTCAAGCGCAAGAAGATTGCCCAATCGAAAGTCTCTGTGAAATGTTTGATGTCGTAGAAGCGGCAGGAAGAGAAAGATACTGAAATGCAAATTTTAAACTGTTAGGTTTGATCCCGGCAGCAGCAAACCTGGATGCGAGCGATATCTTTGAACTTTGAAATAAGTACTGTGCTCGAACTACTGAACCCGCATGGGTCCTTTCAGATGAGGTAACAATATCTGAGATGGATGTGGATGCAGAACTTACTCATACATCAATAATCAGACCGACTCAGGAAGTTGGCAAACATTATCTGTTTTAATAACAATTCTTTAAAACAGGGAGTACAACAGACATCTACTGATGCCACCCAGCTTTCTCAATGAGTTCTCGAAAACATTTAATAAAAAACACAACTGTATGCTAAAAATGTGTCATAAGTGACGTCATACTACGTGGCAAAATAAGAAAACCTACTAGGGGATATGATAGCCTTAAAAGGAACATCTACATATACTTTCTTTGGGGCATGGGGTGTGATTAAGTCAGGTGGACAACTAAGCCCACCCCAAGTGCAAGTCATCTTCCGTGTTAGACTAATAGACAATGTTCTATTGGCTTCTCAAACTACAGGGCTCTTTGCTACGTGGCCCTCTACAATTGGTTGGCATGCTAGTACCCTTCTGGAATATCCCACTTACTAGCAGAACGCAAGCTGGTACCTCAGGTGCTGGGTGGGGGTTGGCCCGGTCATGCCTCCCCACCATATTAGCCCAACATCCATCATCACTCCTGCGGTCTGCCATTCAATTAATGTTTGAAATCAGCCTTGTGAAGGCTCACTGTGCCTGAGAATAAAAGGCAGTGAAGGCATGGCCTTATCTTCTGGTCTCAGTGTAGCTCGCCCCAAAGTCTATTTTCATCTGACCATGTGACTCAAGACCACGTTTTGAGTTCCTTTGTTGCTTTTAATACTATTAAATGAAGAAAACTTGTCACTTCTAGTGTTTTCCCATTACACCTCACACAGGAGCTCAGCTCACTTCTCACATTATTATACCTTCTCGAGTAGATAACCAGACACTCGGCGGCCCGACTCTTGACACTGGACCAGGCAAGACTTCTCAAATCTTCCTTCGCCGTCAGCTATTCTATTCTGCTGCGCCACACTTCCAGCCCTTTCATTCACAGGATCCAAGTTTGCTAAACTGCGTCATGGAACATCCAGATTCTATACATACATATATAGGAGATAGATTACTCACCGTAATCTTATTTCTGATGCTTGTATCTGCTTAGATTCACATGCTGTGCATAGGCCGACATCTAGTGGAAGCTGCAGAGTATTACAGTTTGTTTTTCAAAACTCGAAACTGGGCGTCGAGACAGGGTGTGCCAGTAATACTATCCCTAGTGTGACGTCCACTGTACCCATGATCCCTCACGCGTCTAGGACCCTCAGATTGTATTTTTTCTGACATGAAGTAGCATGAGGAGTAGCCAGAGTACAAATAGTCCAAGCAGATAGAAAGATAAGACTACAAGCATCCATGCGCCTTCTCGCAGAGGGGAGGAAGGGTGGGTTGCATGTGAATCTAAGCAGATACAAGCATCAGAAATACGATTACGGTGAGTAATATATCCCTTCTGAGTCTTGTGGAATCTGCTTAGATCACATGCTGTGCATAGATTAGCGAGCAGTGTTAAAAGAAGGAGGTGGGATGTGAGAATGGTCATGAGCAAATAAATGTCTTAGAACCGCTTGTCCCACTTGAGTATCTGGCTTGGAATGGGTGTCAATGCAGTAGTGCTGAGTAAAGGTGTCAATAGAGCTCCAAGTAGCTGCTTTGCAAATGGTGTCAAGGGGTACATTTGTAATGAAAGCCAGGGTGGCCTCAATGCCTCTTGTAGAGTGGGCTCTTGGCGTGAAAGGCAGAGTTTTTTCAGAAAGGGAGCAACACAGCTGGATACAGTTAATAATCCACTTAGAGATGGCACCTTTAGAGACGCGATCTCCCTCTCTGCCTGTAGCTACGGAGACAAACAGTTGGTCTGTTTTCCTTATCGGTCTGGTCTTGTTTGCATAGTATAGGACCGCCCTACGCACTTCTAGGGTGTGTAGTTTCACTTAAGCCGAGCTTTGTGGGTCTTGGAAGAAAGCCGGAAGCTCGATGGACTGGTTCACATGGAATTTAGAAATAAACCTAGGTGAGAACCTAGGGTGTGTACGTAAAACCAGTTTATCTTTATGAACCGTAAAGAAAGGGTCCTGCACTGACAGAGCCTGAATTTCACTGACCCTTCTTATAGATGTAATAGCTACTAAGAAGGCCGTCTTATAAGTCAGGTGTTTGAGACTGCTTTTATGCATGGGCTCGAATGGGGGGCCTATGAGTTTAGCTAGCACCACATTAAGGTCCCATCCTGGTGGTGGGTTTTAAATTTTACTCCTTCCATGAATGCTTTAACTACTGGTACTTTCCACCACGACACCTTGTTATGGGAGGTGGTGTATGCTGACAGAGCCGCCAGGTGTACCTTCAGTGAATTAAAAACCAACCCTGCGTCCAGCAGGTGGAGCATGTATGTGACAATTGTGGAAGGAGTGCAATCAACTGGGTTGCTTTGCTTATTCTGGCACCAGATTACGAATCTTCTCCATTTGTCAAAGTAGCAGTGCCTCGTGTTTGGTTTCCTAGATTCTTTTAGGATGTCCATACATCGTTGCAGTAAATTGAGATGTCCAAACTCTATGACCTCAGGAGCCATGTGTCATGATCTCTGCTTCCAAAAGATCAGGACTTGCCCGACTCCCTTGGAAGCAGACCCATAACCCCGGTTCCGAGTGCCAGCCAGTCCCAATTGGGACCTTTTGGACCCTGTCCTGGCGCCAGTGGCACCAGGCTCATAAAGATGCCCAGTCCCAGCGCTGGAAGCGCCGGGCTCATAATGCTTGGGTGGACTTACCTGCAGCAGACCATGCTGCTTACTTACCTGCCAGTTGAACCCCGGATCCTCCTCTGTTTGGGACTACTTTTCCTGTTGGGTGGGGCAGGAGCCACTCCCTAGGTTCAGAACACTGGAACTCTTCTGGAAAGCAGGAACTCTTTTCTTACGTAGGCTGTGGAAGGAGACACCTAAGCACTACAGGAGGCTATTTAAACCACACCCGATGGATGAATCTTGCTTTGTGTTATTCTGCATTCTCTGCAGCAGAACGCTCATCGTGTCTTCTGCTTCTGATCCTGGGCCTAAGGAAACAAAGGCTTACCATCCTGGAATCCAGTCTTCAGCAGCACCTGTAAAGACAAAGAAAGAACAGGTTAGCACTACGGTCTTCAGTGGCAGCGCATCTCTTACCTGGTCCATCGGCTGTCACCAACGCCTCGCGCTGCATTCCGGCATCTGAAAGACAAAGGCTTACCTACTCTTCGCATGTTCCGGAGGTCTTCGCACTGCATTCCGGCATCTGAAAGACAAAAGCTTACCAGCTCTTCGCACGCTCCGGAGGCCTTCAGCGCTGCATCCCGCATCTGAAAGACAAAAGAAGGTGCGTTTAAAGATATTGGGCAACTTTATTACTCACGTGCCATTACTCCTTCCCACGCCGAATCCAGTGGGTATTCCAGCACCCTTCAGCTTCTCTAAAGCTCCGAACCTGTACCTGCAAGATAAAAGGGACAGTTAGTGCGCATCGTGAAGCAGGCTACAAGCGCTTACCTACGTGCTTCCAGGCGCTTCTATTCCTCACGCGGGTTCGATCCTCAACTCTCATCAGCCCGCCATCCGCCATCGCCGGAACTCTGCAAAACAAGAGATATCATTACAAAAGACTTTTAAGACATTTGAAGCGCCCAGAACTTACCGTTCGTGCAGTTAACGACGGACAGCAGTCCTCTGATGTCAAGAGGCCTGCACCCTTATCCAGTGAAGGAACTGGTTACGGCACCCTGCCCCGAGGCAGATGGAGAGCTCGGCGTTCACTTACCTAGGGTGAGGGCGTTAACCTTTGGGGTTCTACAGGAGAAGAGAAAGGGAAGAGGAGAGAGGCACCCAATAACCCCAGTTCATTAATCCCATATTTTCTATCTGCAGACATCTTACTCTTCGAGTCAGACATACAGTGCACAGAGGTCCAGCCCAAAGAGCCAACCGTGTGTTACACATCACCTTTGAAGATACGGCATTCACCCAGTCAAGACCGGCGCCTCTGCGGGAATCAGGTGAGCGTTACACCATGCTGCCAGGTTCATTGATTTGGGTTGAGGATGTACTTTCTGAGCTTGATGCTGGGACAGTAGGTTGTACCAGCCCGGGAGTTTGATGGGTTCGCACACAGTCTGCGCAAGTGTGGGAACCACGGTTGTCTTGCCCATATGGGAGAAACTAGGACGAGCATCATCGATTCTCTGTTCATCTTGTTGACCACCTTCCTGATGAGAGAAGTTGGTGGAAATTCGTACGCAAACACCCTGACCAGTTCATCCACAGGGCGTTCCCCTGGGAGTCTGGTTGGGGGAACCTGGATGCAAATCTGGGCACTGTCTGTTTTCGCTTGTGGCAAATAGGTCTATAGTGGGGAAACTCCACTGAGAGAAGATATCTTCTCCGACTTCTATGTGTAGACACCATTCGTGTTCCTCTGGGAGGGGGTCGCTGCTCAAGGCGTCCGCCAGAGTGCCCATATGAAAATTTTCTGGGCAAGCTTGGACAGATTTGGTGAACGAGTCCCACCCCCCATGTTTGTTCAGGTAAAACATGGCTGTAGTGCTGTCCATCCGGATCTGCACTGACAGGTTCAACAGGTAAGGCTTGAACGCTTGAAGCGCTCTTAATACTGCCAGAAGCTCTAGCATGTTGATATGATTCTTGGCCACTGAGTGAGACCAGAGACCCTGAGCTATGTGGTGGAGATGGTGAGCTCCCCACCCTGACAGGAATGCGTCTGTTGCGACTACCGCCTGTATGTCGGGATCGTAAAATGGTTTCCCTTTGGACAGATTCTCTCTTGTCCACCAGTGAAGGCTTTGCACAAGTGTTGGCGAAACGACCACTAGATCGTCCCACTGACCACTTGCCTGAGACCACTGTTTCGCCAACCATTCCTGCATGGGACGCATGCGCAGGCGCGCGTGGGGGACCAGGTAAATACATGACGCCATCATGCCCAGCAAACGCATTGCTTTGCGTACCGTTATCTGGCGACCGGCCTGAATTTGCGGAATTTGCAGCAGTATATTCCGAATTCTTTCCTCTGATGGAAAGTCCAACCCCTCTTGAGTGTTTAGGACAGCTCCTAGGAACTGTTTGGAGGTGCTTGGCACCAGACTTGACTTTTTATCGTTTATGGAGAAACCTAATACGAAGAGGAGGTCGATCGTTCTTTGGATGTTTGTTCTGCAAATTACTGAGGTCTCCCCCGTGATGAGCCAGTCGTCTAGCTAAGGGTACACTGGGATTGCCTCCCTGCGTAGGTGTGCCGCCGCCACCACCTTGGTGAACACCCTTGGAGCCGAGGCTATTCTGAAGGGCAGTACCTTGAACTGGTAGTGCTGACTGTCCACCTTGAAGCGCAAGTACTTTCTGTGCGCTGGGAACATGGAAATATGAAAATAGACATCTTTCATGTCCAATGTTGCCATGTAATCCCCCTTTTTTAGGAGAGTAGTCATGCGAAATTTTTGGGGCTTGACATACTTGTTTGCAGGGCAGTAAGTCCAATACTGGGCGCATTGTCAAATATTTTAGTTGAATAAATACCCTTGTTTACCTGGTGTCCCGGGACGAGTTCTATCGCGTCCTTTGTTAGAAGATTGGCGATCTCTTCGAGGAGGATATTCTGGTGGTCTAATGAGTCTACCATTTGACGTGGAGGGTGGTTTCTGGGACGCTTTAACAGTTCTATGCAGTATTCTGCGGACACTGTGGACAGCACCCATCTGTCTGATGTGATCCCCTCCCAAGCTTGGGTGAAGTTGGTAATGCATCCCCCTACTGGGGATGCGTGAGAAGGGACCCTGAACGGAACGTCACTGTTTTGGTGGAGGCGTGCCGCCGCCTCTACCTTTGCCATGCCCTCTCTTATTGCCCCTGCCATAACCCTGGGTAGACTGCTGGTTGTTGTTGTTCCATGGTGTACCCTGCCCCTGGGAATAGTTAGAAGTTCTCTGGGAATTTTGGCCACGTGGGCGATGAAAATTGCCATTCCCTCTCTGACTGGGGTGTTTGTTGGTTAATTGGCCCAGGGATTTGAGAGTCTCGTACTCATTCTTGGCATTTTTCAGCGTGTCCTCTATCGCCTTTCCAAACAGTAGATCCGTCTCTACCGGTTTGTCTATTAGCGATGCTTGGATTTCGGGTTTAAACCCAGATTGACGTAACCAAGCATGTCTTTTGATAACAGTGCTTTCTGCTATCAATCTGCCGCCGTTATCCGCGGCATCGAAGGTTGCCTTCAAGATGCAACCGGACACGGCTCTTCCCTCCGACGCAACCCGTGCCAATTGGCTCTTTAAGGGTTCTGGGGCGGAGTCTATGAGTGCCGCAACTTCTTCTCACTAGTGGCAGTTGTAACTCGCCAGTAGGGTGGTGGAGTTGGCGATCCTTGCCTGGTAGGCGGAAGTGGAAGCTACTTTCCTACCCAAGCCATAAATCTTCTTGCTCTCCTTGTCGGGAGGAGCTTCGGACGATGACGGGGGTGTTCCCGCCCTCTTCCGGGTGTTCGTAACTACCAGGGAGTCCGGTTTCAGCTGCCCCCTTATGTATAGCGGGTCTGATTGGGCTGCCCTGAAATGTTTTTCAATCCTGGGGTTTACCACCCTGGTGAGGTTGGGATTTACAAGGGAAGGGTCTATTTTCCTTTGTATTGATTTAAGGATAGGGATGACCTGGGCAACAGGTCTCCTTCCTCCCACTAATTCCTCTGCAAAGTCCCTCTCTTCTTGTGCTCCCTGGGTGTCAATGTGAAAGTGTTCTGCCGCTCTAAACAAAACTTCATTCAAGAGAGGTTGGTTGTCGACAGGGGAGTCGGTAACCGGGGGATTGTTGTCTACTGGGGAATCTACCCTGTAGGTCTCTGGGTCGTCCTCTTCCTCCTCTTGGTCCTCGTCATCCCCGTAGTAGCCCATCCCAGATTGGTCTCCTAACATGCCCAAATCAGGATCCTCAATAAAGGGTGGCTCCTCATTATATTGAGAGTAGGGCTGTATACAAAAAGGGTCCGAAGACCGTGTTGGTGCTTCAACCCGGGACTTCTTACTTGGGGGTATGGGGTCCCTAGAACCTGAGGGTGAAGCCCCGTCAGGGGTAAATGAGAGGAAGTGTTCAGGATTTTTGGCATAGAAGTCTGCCAAAGACGACATCCTAGATATAACTCTGTCTATGTCGTCACTAGACCACTCCTTTGAGCAGGGAATGACTCTCTCCTGGGAGAGTTTCCCTGTCTTTTCCTGACTGGACCTATGTGTTTGTGCAGGGGTCTTTAAAATGACAGAAGAGTGAGACTTGTCCGTCTGTTTTTGCCTGTCTTACTGCTTCTGAGGTGTGGAAGAAGTTAGAGAATGCTTCTTTTGTTGTTTTCCCCCCTCCCGTGGGTGGAAGAGTGTTTTCCGTTTTTCCGCCCCTTCGGAGCCTTTCGACGTCTGGCATCGAGGTTCGGGGGTAGTGTCCCTGTCTCTAGAGTGTGGAGTTTGGGACTCGGGAACAGCCGTTAAGCCCAACGCTTGATCGAACGGTCCTTTAGTGTTTTCGGTTTAAACCTACTACACGCTCTGCAGTTCGCCTTGGGGTGGTCCCTCGGCAAGCAGAGGTTGCATGTGGCGTGTCTGTCAACCCAAGGGTACTTGCGGTTGCACTTGGGGCAAAATTGGAAAGGGGTACCCTCCATACGCACCTTGTGGCAGCGGGCTAAAGATTGTAGGAATATATAGAAGATGTACCTATACATTAAAGAGTGTAGATTATGTGCCAGCCCCCACTCTCCCTACTTGCAGAGACGAGGACAGAGGCCTTCCAAGCAAGTGCCAATTCTTGTTCAATATTTTTCTAATTTCAAAGTGGTCATATGAAAAAGTTGTGATGAAAATTATTTTGTTTTGTTCTTCTGTTCGTGGTCGATTTTTGGGTATTAAGGTTGCATCCCTGTTCATAGTATCAACTTTTGCATGCGCCAAATCAATATATTTCTTATTATATCCTCTCTGGCGAAATCTGTGTTTAAGGAGGTCACATTCCTGAGCAAAGTCACTGGTATTGCCACAATTTCTCCGGGCTCTCACATATTTGTGGGGAAACTGCTTCACATTACCACTACGTGACCATGTTGAAAGAAATGCTGACAACGACCTTCGAAAATAATATTTTAAAATATTGAACAAGAATTGGCACTTGGTTAAACTGGATGACCACCTCAAAGACCTTATTGATGAAAAACCCAAACTGATTTTCAAAAAGGCCAGATCTCTGAAAAACATTCTCAGTCCATCCCTACTCCCAAAACTTCCAACACCAAGACCAGTACCATGGTTACCGAATCTACCAACAGGATTCAGGAAAAGTGGATCATGTGGCATGTGCAATTTAGCACATGAGAAAACAGAGACCTTTTCAGACTCAAGAGGAACAATTTTCCGGATTATGGATACCATTAATTGTCGCAGTAAATACTTCGTTTATGCCATAATATGCACATGTGCGCGCATATATATTGGTAGCACCATAAGGGAACTTAGGTATAGAATTCGGGAACATGTTTATGCCATGAGTAAATCCGATTCAACACTACCACTTGCCCAACATTGGCAAACCAATCACCAACTGGACGATAAAATGAATGTGAGGTTTATTGGACTCAGGCTTCGCTGGGCGAGAGAGGCGGAAATAGAGAAGTCCTCCTTCGCCAGATGGAAGCCCGTATCATCTGCAAATTCAGAGTGACTGAGTTTGGTCTGAATCAAGACCATGAGATGGCATATTTTCTCTAAAAATTCAAATGTTTTCATTGACATATAATATGTACTAGTACTCGATATATTATTTTTTGGATCTGATATCAAGCAATTCTGATGTTTTTTATCTTTTAGACCAACCAACTTGAACCTGATATTACATTTATCATTGATTAGCTAACTGTAGTTACATGCAGTTACATTTGAGCAGCGTAATCAGGTATGTGTCCAGTCTGCCCCACTTTTCTTTTCTTTTCTTTTCGTAGGCACTCCCATGCAGTATTAGCCAAATGGCCACTTCTAGCTATAGGGCTATGCATTACATATATATTTTTTAATTTGATCCATTCACCATTTGTGTATGATACCAATTAAGTACAATTCATCGCACCACAGGAGTAGTTTTTCTGTATTTTTATGGCTTAAATTGTAACCTTATTTTAATAATACATTTAATTTGCAAACCCTTGGGGCACTTGCTAAATATTCCATCATTTTTGTTCTTTAGCAACATTATCTACAAACGAGCCCAAACATGGCGCTTGTTTTTTGCCTGACTCTCTGGAAATAGCAGTAGGACTAGGGTTGCCAAGACAACCCTTGTAAACTTAGGACAAGCGTTCCTTTGACCGATTCAGACGATAGGAGATTGCTCGCAGCTCGGAGGTAAGATCCAGCACCCGACTGTTTATGTACGCAATGGGCTTTCTAGCCTTCTATTTTTGATAATATGTGCACGAGCGCAACTGTAGTGCTAGGTGCCGCACGCCTGCAATTTAAGCATGTATTCTGCCATCTTTTAGTTCCAAGCATTAATGTTGCCAACCGTAGCGCTGTCTGTCACACGCCCACATATTGCCGTTTTTGAGTATACTCGGTAGTTGCCCTAAGTTTTGACAAAACGAATAATGACCAATAGTTCTTTGGCAACATCTTGTCCTTTAATAATGTTAGATGAGTTATCAAGCCCCCTTTTTTCTAATACATGCAAAATGAAAATGATAATATAAGATGAGACACATTTTTACTTTTTACTTTTTATAGTAATGGACGAATGCAACCGCAGCACTTTCCTCGCATGGCGGCATTATTTACTATTTAGGTACCCTGCCCGAATTTCAATTATAACGCACATTTACTTCATTACGACCAATGCTACCTGTCGGTAATTCATACTAGATGAGATATTACTATCTATTTACAAGAAGTGACACCTATCTGTAGCAGTTCAGGCCCATACTATGTGATTTAGCAGACGGCAGTGTTATGAACTTGTGTAAATGATTTAACTATATGCGTTGCAACCATTGTTTAACCCGTGAAACTTGGCATTACTTTCAATAGGGGGATTCATCCCGTGATTTTTTGTTTCACTTAATTGAATAATCTTGATTTGGAATATAGGTTAGGCCTTAATGGGCACAACTCTTTATATTTTGTTCAAAAGGACATATGATGTCTAGTTTTTCACGAACCATACATTTGATTTTAAGTACTTAATAACATGTTTCTTTCATATATTTTTCCCTATTGTTTTTTTTTTCTTGTACTCACCTTCAACCTCCTCCCCTTCAGCCCTCCCTGTTTCTCTGTGACTACATCACACTATGTTTTTTCACATATATATTTTTTATTTTGTACTTGTACTCATATTCCATGTTTACATTTGTGAATTTCACTGTATGAATAATATTTGCAGCCTTACCAATAGCCCTGATTTGAAAAAGACATTGGTGTGTTGAAACACGTTTTATCTACTAAGGGCAATAGAATAAATATCAACCTTTTCACAAGTATCCAGTGTGGCGCAGTTCCTAAAGTGTGAAGCAACAATTTAGGTACAGGTAGTTATTTAGGTCCGGTTGCTGAATGGTCTTCATCTGTGTCCTGAGACCGACACCCCTTCTGCTTGAGTTGATCTGAAATGACAGAGATACTAGTGGTCATACATGCCAAATGTGCACGTAACTCATTTCATAAAAATTCTGCATTTATCTGGGCATTACTTTGACTCCTTGAAGGAGGAGACGGGGGCGTTCTCATTCGCCTTCCTGTCACTAACTCATGGGGTGTGAGGTGGTGGTGCGACCCAGGCCGATTTCTTAATGCATACAATGCAAGAGGCAGGCAGAACAGCCATTCCTTCTCAGTGACAATTCAGGTTTAGCAATTCTCTTTGAGAAGACCGTTGAGTCTCTCACATATTCCATTTGCTTGCAGTTGTAAAGGCGAAGAAAACGTGTGTTTTATACTAAGCAACCGGATAATCTGTTCAAATACTTTATTAACAAAATGGAGTCCATTGTCGGATATCTGCACCTCACATACTCATCTAGAAAAGACTTCTCGGACTAAAAACTTTGAAGTGCAAGTGGCATTAGGATGTGTACATGCACCAGCTTCAATCCATCTCGAAAAAGGGGCACACCACCACTATCATATACCTATACCCACTATATACTTGCAGCATATCGACAGAGTCGATATGTAAATGCTGAAAGGCACCATTCGGGTCGAGGAATCACTCCTAATTGTTCGCAGTGTGTGGCCAGCGGTAAACATTTGACATACGATGCAATTTGCTACATAAAAGGCAACATGTTCTAACATATTTAGTACACACCAGTCCTCTGCAATAGCTGCTGCAAGGCTTTCCTTAGTTATATGCGCAGGGTAGTGTAGCTGTTCTAGCACTACCCTTAATAAGGCTACAGGCATCACCAGTTTACCAGTGCTGCCCTGTCACCACAATGCTCCTCTTCCTGTGGAGCACTGACGTGAACTAACATTAACTGTGTTCTAGACAAATTATTAAATCCTTTGTTTACAAATCATAATTGTGACAATTTTTTCCTTTACATCTGTAGTATCAAAACTAAAAATATCTGGAGAATATGCAACCCTTTTGACCTCTTGATCTGCGGCTTTGTTCCCGCTTGAGATCAAATCAGTTCTCTTAGTATGTGCTGCGCATTTAACTATTGCGATGGCTACTGGGAGTTGTAGTGCTTTAATAAGCCTGTCCAATAATGCAGCCTGTTGCACAGGAGTGCCGTCCGCTCTGAGGTAGCCCCTCCTTTTCCAACGTGCTAGCGCTGCATGCACATTTGACATCACATAGGTGGAGTCACTATACACCGTCACTTCCTGTCCTTCATGTTTCACGAGCGTGACAATAAGCGCCACTAATTCTGCAGCCTGTGCCGAAAAGTGAGACAGTAGTCTTGCACTTGCTACAACTTCAGATTCCCCATTAGCTCTGTGCCTTACCAAAGCTGACCCTGAATATCTTTCCTCATCTGTTTGATACATTTTTGACAAACCGCCAATAAAGAGAACTCCCCCCCCCCCTTGCTAAAGCATTCTCCTTCACCCTTGGGATCTCGTCATAGAACTCCTTGTAGTTTGAGCAATCATGCACTTGCTCATCCGCTGTCTGAGGTTCGGCTATGAACGGGGCAGGGTTCACTATTTTAAACCTGACTATTTTAATCGCTGGATTCGATATAACTACCTCATACGCAGAAGCACTCTGAGATGTCAGTGTACCCTTCAGTTTCTCCAAAACAGCAAACAATGCATGCTCACCAAATAAAGTCATGTAACACCCCATCACAATGCTTGTAGACTTCTCAATAACGAACGTGGCTACTGCCAGCAATTGTTCGCAAGGAAAGTGACCTCTCATAACTGGATCTAAAATCCCACTATAGTATGCCAGAGGTTTGTACCTTAACGTAGTCCTCTGTGTAAGCACTGTTGTCATAACTGTTCCATATGTGTGTGAAAACAGGAAGAACTCCTCAGAATAATTGGGAATTCCTAAAACTGCAGCTGTACAAATTGCTTTTTTCAATTCCTCAAAATGTTCATCCATTTCCTCAGTCCATTCGTTCTTCTCCTTGTTCACTTGGGCTTTTTTCAAAGCCTATAAAAGCGGGTCTCGTGTAGGAACTATAATCAAATACCCATGTTCTAACATAGTTGCACAATCCCAGAAATTGCTGCATTTGCTTTATCGTGTGCAGTTTTGATGTTTCCATAATCGTCTCAGCTCTCACAGGTGTAACTTTCTTTCCTTCATGTGAAATTAACTGGTTTATATACAAAACCACCTTCTGACAATACTGCAATTTCTCCTAGTCTACTTCATATCCCTTGTCTGCTAGGATAGTCATTAACTGAATCGAATCTTGTCTGCACTCATCTTCTGTCGTGCCACAAACTAAAATGTCATCTACGAACTGTAGCACAACACTTGGCAAATCAATATTGCTTAGGTCCATCTGTAGGACTCTGTTAAAGATCGATGGGGACTCGCAATACCCCTGGGGCAAACGAGTACTCTTCAGCTTAGTCTGACAAAACGTTAATGATGTAAGGTCTTGGGAGTCCTTATGCAACGTGATTGAGAAAAAACGCATTTTCAAGTCAATCGTCGTGAAATATCATGCCTCTGTGGGAATACTGCACAAAATCATAGCAGGATTTGGAACTAGAGGAAACTATGTCTGTAGAATCTGGTTAATTGGTCTCATGTCCTGAATTAATCTCCACAACCCCCTTTCAATTTCTTCACAGGGTAGACAGCAGTATTACACAGTGACTCTGACGTCACCTAGATGCCTTGCTCCATCATGGCTGATAATAGTCTTAAAAATACCCTCATGCCTCTCAAGACATCGGGTACTGTCTTGTTCGAGGTATAACTGCTCCTGGTTTAGCCTTAATCTTAACTTCTCCACTCAATAGGCCTACTACATCATAGGGGCCTGTAGTACATAAGGAGGATGGCACTTTCTCCATGTCTTCATCAAAAAATACTGGGCGTTGCAGCACTATCGCCATTCGCAGTGGGATCTCCCTTCTCTCTATTCTGATCCAGTATGTAATACTCATCTCGAATACTACTTCATCGTCTGACGGATCATCTTTAAACATATCTTCGTCTGTGACGTCAGTCAATCAATACCCTTCCCAAATGGCAACCACTGTTCCCCATGGCCTGCCCTGGTCATCAAATCCTTCGAGCATGGCCAATTTCCCTCGCACTATGACTGCCTACAGCTGTAAGGGAATAATCTGTCCCCCCTTCTTCGTCCATAGGTATCTGTTGCCTGAACAAAAACTCATCAGGTATCCTCATAATCTCTCCCACTAAGCCGGGTAGCCATGTCAACAAAATGTGTACCCCATAAAGAAAGACTTCTGGCTCTAATGGCATTCCCGGCAGAGCTATTTGCCCTTTAAACGCCATGATGCATTTGCCCACATTTAAATAATATATTCCTGGAGTGGAAGACACTATGCCTTCATCAGTAAAGGAAATCGTCATATTTAACTTTGTCATTAAATCTCGGCCCAGAATGTTAACCTGTGTCTGCCTTGAATACAATAATGTAACATACATGTCACACTCTCCTATTGAGACTGGTATTTCATCAGTAAAAGGAACTCTACTTGTAGCTCCACAGAAGCCCTGAGCATTCATGGCATTTCCCGATAACGGATATTTTCCCTCTCGTATAAATGAGCGGGTTGCCCCAGTATCTACTAAAAAAAGAAAAAGATTTGCCTCCTATGGTAACATAAACCCTAGGTTCCTCTTGAGGATTCAGTGTCAGTGATGGTACTGAACCCTGTCACCTGTCCCATTGTGGGTACATGCTTTTTCCCGTGCCTACAAAAGGACTTCCTCCATGACAGTGACACCCCCTAATCTAGGCGTCAATAATTGCCCTGTGTTTGCACTGTATCTGGCATGGGTGCGTGTTGTGACTGCCCATGCAGCGGATTCAATGGTGCTTGCAAAGCCTGTTGTATTTGCAGCGCTGGTGCTTGATACACTGTCTGATCTTGGGCCAACCCATCCCTATGTCCTATATACTGGAGGATATTCTGTCCCCCCTTCTTGAGAATTGCCCATTCTGTACATACCCTTGGCTTGCACATGTTTGCGCAATGTACCATGTTATTCCACATGTCTAACATACAGAAGGGAGTCTTCTAATTTGCCCTCTTTGCATATTTGGATTGTCATTCTGCATATTCTGAAACCCGCTTTGGTTATTTTGAAAGCCCCCCTGATTATTCTGGAAACCACATCTTCCTCTGAAACCCATTCCTCTGCCTCGCAGCGAGAACCCATTCCGTCCTTGATCTGATTGACATTGATTATTTGCCTGTGACATACCTACCGCTTGCTGCGTTCCCAACCCTTTTCTGCTTGTCAGTACCGCCCCATCTATGGCGTACTTTCACAATTTCTCTAACTTAGCCTCCTCAAGTTTCCTAGCATCCTCCTTATTTTTCTCTTACAGCAGCCGGCAATGATGTGCGATAGTCAACTATATCTCTGCCCATGGCTTTGCTTCCATTCCCACTAGTTTCTTAAGCTGTCTCTATACTTGTTCTGACAATTCCCAACACCGACTGTGGTAAAATACTAGCACTGATTTCCCCCACGGCTCCTCGTTTCCAAGGTCCACCGTTCCTGAATACTTTGAAATTAAGCAAGCGGATCTTGGTCATCTTTCATCTTACGTGCCATAATTGCACCCATATCTGACGTTTGAGGACACTATACCCTAGGCGCTTTCCAAACAGCCACCCTACAATTATTAAATGGCGCTCCGTAATGCGCTGTATTCTGTGCCATGACACTTGAATAACCTGCTCTCATCCAAATGTCATCAGCCTTTTCCCCCAAGAATGGCTGCTAGGAGACCCTTAATGTCCCCTATGGCTAGAGTATTTTCTCCTGTCATCCTTTCTAGCTCATAAATCCATTTTCCTGCACCTGCCATTAAACTACGGAGTTTACACCTTAAATTATCCTTGTCCATCTGAGGCCAAGGGATATACTACGCTCTGGCCCCTCCTTTCTCCAATAGAGGGGACTGCCTGAACCCAAATCCGCAATCGGCTCTCATCGTCTGCCTATCCATAGTGTCACAATGGTTCCCGATTGCCTTCTACCTGGCAATGACCTCAGCCAGTTCACATATGGCGATTCCCCCCTCTCATTATGCAATCACCCTTTACGTCGCTCTGGGTACGCCATGGGGTCTGCCATCCTATCTTTAGGTTGGTCTAAATCCGATCATCTCACTTCCTTGTCTGTCTGCAGACATCCCTTGGGACCACATGCACGCTCTCCCTCCTCCCCACAGAAAGTTTCTCTGTCTTCATCGGACATATCTAGCCCCCAACTAGTACTGCTTTCATCTTTCTCATCCCCATTTAAAGTCAGCCTGCCTAAAGACAAGGCACTATGCGCGAGACTAAACGGGCTTCCTTCTTTGCCTCGTGGCCGGGCAATTACAGATTCATCTTCCTTTCCCCTGCTTCCTGATTCACCTTTTGTCCTCATCTCCTGATAAGCTTTATCAATCCTATCTCTGATGCATCCCATCTCAAAATGCTCATCTAGGTCTATCCTAGACGGTCATGGCATTGCTGTTTGCGACGGAAGAAACTCCTCTATGTCACCCATGATATTACTGGACTCGGTTCTATCAGCTCTTTCTGAATGCGATCAATGTTGCATGCTCTCTGTCTCCATTGTTTTGCTCCATTTCTTCATCTAATTACCTTTGCTTCTTTGCTTCCCATCTAACTCTTTCCTCCTCCTGTCTTTTCTCTTCCCTTCTTTTGTTTGCCCTACGCACCTCATCTCTTCGTCTTTGCATTCTTTTATCTCATAATTTTTGTTCTTCTTCCTCTTCTTATCTAGCCTGTCTTGTTCTTCGATTTCTCTCTGCTTTTTATCATACTTCCTTTGCTCCTCTGCCCTTTCTTCCTTTCTTAAGTGTCTCTTGATACATCTGCTCTCGTCTTTGTCTATCCTTCCTTTTATGTTCATCCTCTTTCAATCATTTCCCTCGTTCCCTATCTTTTCTGTCTTGTTCGTCTTGATGTTCCCCTTGCCTTACTTCCTCGATACTCTTCCCATCAAGTTTGAGCACTATCTGTCGACCCATCCATTCATTCTGTACGAGCGTAACCTTGTCAGCTTTATCCTTTTCTCCTTTCCATCTCGTAATCTCTTGTTCTATATCTAAGGATACATTCAGTTGTTCTCTTTTCTCCTCTTTGTCTTGTAAAATCCTAAAGATCGCCTGCTTTCCTTTAATCTTTTCTGGATTCTCGTCACTGCTATAAGCAGGCGGTTCATGTATCGGATTACTATATCCTGTCGCCGCTTTCAGCTCCCTTAATGGATACAATCCTTCATCTTTTGTACTATCGCCATTTACTTTGGGTGTGCTAGAGGGGAGCAGAAGGCTCAACACCTTCTTCCCTACACCGATTAAGCATCCAATACTCAGGAGGCAAATCTTCTCGTTCCTCCTGGTACATTTTCCAGAGCTCTAAACTAGCTAACCTATTTTCCAATTTCTTTCCTGTGTATGCAGCGTGAAAGTATGTGGTCATGTGTTGCAAAACCGCCTTTGACAGCGATCTCCCTTGCGGCCATGGCATGAACATTTTATCTGTGGTACCCTTAACCCACTCCGCACTATACTGTTTAAGCTTGGGTGTGTGTTTTGGCAGTTGCTTGCAAAGATGCATCAATGGAGTAACATCCCCCATTAAAACGAGTCTCAATTGACTGTCGGTACTTACCGTTGATTTACACAAAACAGATTTCAGAAAAATAACAAATATGAGCGCGCACCAACAGTCGCCACTCAAAGCCTCTACTTCTCAGTTTACTCCAACCTACCTAGTTCAGTCGGCGCCGACAAGGACTAAAAAGATAGATATTAGTTTGAATCTCTTGTTAACAAAGCCTATTTTTATCGCTTTTTGACACTTCACTTTTTTAATGCACAAAATACACAAAGAGACAAACTAGTCGACGTCAACAAATCTCCTCAGCGCCTTTCGCTATCTTTTCCCCTAAAATACCCCAATAGGAGTTTGAATCGTTCCCCCTCTCAGACCTTGTCCATGTGCTGCCTAAGTACTCACATTGGGTTTTGAAATGACTCCTTCTAGAAGCTCCTTGAGCTTATGATTTTTGGGCTCCATATAGATGATCATTGTCTAGACGCTCCTCGTCATATTAACCAACCAACTCCCTACCCCCGTTACCTTATACTTTTACAATCGCTATTCCCATATTTTGCCAGTCCCCTCGATCTACTCACCATTCGCCTTTTGGCTCCTGACACTCTGAAATTTTAAAAGCCTACTAATCTATGGGTTTTTGAAACCATCTTATCTCTGCTACTAAATGAACGCGAGTGGGTCCTTTAAGACGAGGTAACAGTATCTGAGATGGATGTGGATGCAGATCTTACTCACAGGCAGTACAACTGACATCTACAGATGCTGCACAGCTGGCTCAATGAGTTCTTGGAATCATTTCATAAAAAACACAACTTTATACTAAAAATTCATCATAAGTAACGTCATACTATGTGGCAAAATAACAAAACCTACTAGGGGATGTGTTGGGCTTAAAAGGAACATCTACATATACTTTCTATAGGGTATGGGGTTGTGATTGGGTCTCTAAAGTCAGGTGAACAACTAAGCCCACCCAAGCGCAAGCAGTCTTCCGTGTTAGACTAATAACCAATGTTCTATTTGCTTCTCAAACCATAGGGCTCTTTGCTACGTGATCCTCTACAATTGGTTGGCACGCTTGTACCCATCTGGAATATTCCACTTGCTAGCAGCATGCAAGCTGGTTCCCCAGGTGCTGGGGGGGGGGGGGGTGAGGTTGGCCTGGCCATGCCTCCCCTCCCAAATAGCCGAACATCCATCATCACTCCTGTGGTCTGCCATTCAATTAATAGGTTTGAACTCCGCCTTGTAAAGGCTCACTGTGCCTGAGAATAAAAGGGAGTGAAGGCATGTCCTTATCTTCTGGTCTCGGTGTAGACCACCCCAAAGCCTATTTTCATCTGACCATGTGACTCGAGACCACGTTTTGAGCTCCTTCAATGCTTTTAATACTATTTAATTAAGAAACCTTGGCACTTTAGTGTTTTTCCATTACACCTCAAACAGGAGCTCAGCTCACTTCTCACGTCATTGTATTTTCTCGAGTAGATAACCAGGCTCCCGGCGGCCCAGACTCTTGATACTGGACCAGGTAAGCCTTCTCGAATCTTCCTTCACCGTCAGCTGCTGTGCCACACTTCCAGCCCTTTCATTCACAGGTCCAAGTTTACTAAAGTGAGTCGTGGAACATCCAGATTCTATACATTCCTATATATACACATAGGCGCAATGCCTGCAGTCTATTCACTACGTAGCCAGCCTCATGATTACTTCGTCTACTTGCGTTACTACGTCTGTACATTTGTAAAATGGTTCTACATTTCTTCGGTGCATCTCCGCACATGCAATCTTCATTTTGCTCACGAAATGTTGCTTAATTTACTACTTCGCCATTAGTTTCTATAAGGTCTATATTCATTCTTCATTGGCATCTCTTCGGGTGCGTCATTTCTGCTTCATGTGACGTCACCAGTCTTCTCTTTCATTCAGTTTCACACTTCATCCGGAACTTCCTCCAGAAGACCGTCATTTCTCCGCTGAAACATATAGGGTTTTCTCAATGCATACCTTGCTTCAAGGACTCTTTGCGGTATAGGTATCATTGCTGGCCTTCCACATGTCACAATTTCCGGCTGCCAGCATATGGGCAGGACGGGGGCGGGACATCCGGTAGAGGCAATTGGCTTCTCCTCTACACTACATTTACCAAGAGGCCTTGGTGTAGGAGAGGAAAAGTGACGTTGGAGGAAAGAAAGTCGAAGTGGTCATGCTGAGGTAAGAGCAAAAGCCTTGCAGTTTCCTTCCGCTGTTAAAGACTTTCGAAAGTGAAAGGGGGCTTGAGCCCGACAGAGGGAAGCCTATGTAGGTGTAATCACACCTTGGGGAAGGGAACCCCCACAAATTGTGATTGAAAGGTTTGAGCCTGGCGGAGGGAAACATGTACTGAATTGTGGTAACCAGGAGGACACAAACTTTTGTTGAACTGTATTACAAGCTAAAAGGCAACCTGGGCTGTGTGAGAGAAAGCTGAGAGGTCCAGCGGATAAACTAGTGACTTTCGAGAAAGGCCAAGTGGACCCAGGTCCACAATACAAACAGCATACTTGTATCCGAAGCCATAGTGTGTCACAGGTCCAAGTGTGCCACTTTACCCCATGCTACAAAACTTTGGGAAGTGAGTTTACTCAGCCACACTGAAATTTCTTTTGAACACTGATTTTCCTTTTTGCATTACACATTCCCTTTACACATTTATTGTTTTAGAAAGCAGGCAGGCATCAGGTTTATTAGTAAAGGCCATTTTATTTTGACTAAGGACTGACTAAGACTGTATTTTCTTTTTGTTTGATGGTCAAGAATACTCCCATCTTAGTTAAAGGGCAAGATAGGAGTTTTCCAACCCATTTTAAACCATCAATAAAGGTTTTAAAACATGCAGCTCTTGTGTCAGTGTCTACTGTGCCTCCCTCACAGCCTGGACATGAATGTTATGCTGAAGGGCCCATTCCCAAACTTCCACCACCAAGAGGACAAGCTGCGGGGACCTGGTACTGCCCTGCTTGTTCAGATAAAACAAAACAATGGTGTTGTCCATCAAGACCTGGATGCAAGAGTTCCTGATGATTGAAAGGCAGGCTTTCAAGGCATTTTATATGACGTGGAGTTCCAGGACAGATGCGAAACACCCACTGTCTGAATCACACAAATCATGCATCCTAAAATCGCTGGAGGTAGCTCTCCACCACACCAGAGTCGTCCTTGGTTATGCTACATGTGGGGAGGGGATGTGGAACCTCAACTACCTCTCTCGAGGTTGGAGGTATAGTTCCATCACCTCAGATCTGGGTTTAAGGACAAGTTGGGGGGTCAGAATCACATCATACTGCAAGCGTTCTGCTTATGTTTGTTTATTATTTCTAGAGTGTGCCACACCCTGGGGTATCCGGGCGCTATACAAGACAGCTTAAAGTAAATACATACATCAATACAATTGAGAAGGCAGTATTACAGAGTGATATATATACAAGAACTACTAGTGGTGTAGGCAGCATATTGATACAATACAATGACTGTAGGCGCACGAAAATTAGGCGTGCGTCAATCCAAATGTCTGATAGGGATGTTAAACAAGCGTTGCTAGGAGTCCTACAACATCTACTTTATAGACATCAGGTTTATACACTTGAAGTTCGTATGCAGTGTCCTTGGTGAAGAGCCATTCTTTGGTGTTAGAGCTGAAGCTCTGTAGGTTGATGTCAGTGCGCAGGTTAAGTGGGAGGGCATTCCATGCCTGGGCTGCTTGTACCTGGTGCCTCCGGGTCTTTTGAGGTTGAAGCGTGGTGAAACAATGCAGCAGGAGTTAGCTGATCTCGTGGGTCTGGATGATGTTTTTAGAACAATTATGTCTATGAGGTATTTGGGGACAGCGTTATGAAGACATTTGTGGGAAATGGAGACAAGTTTAAAGTACATTCTATCCTGGATAGAAAGCCATTTATGATTTCTTCTTATTTCGGAGATGTGGTCCTTTCTTGGGATGCCCAATGCAGTTCTTAGGGAATAATTTTGCAAGGTTTGGAGTTTGTTTAGTACTTTTCTATTTGCACCTGCATACAAGGCATTGCAGTAATCAATTTTGGATAAGATTAGTGCTTGTGCCAGGATCATGTGACTGATGGTAGAGAGATAGTTTTTACAAGCATCAATCAATTTGCAGGTATAAGCAGTCGCTGTCACAGTGGCTTTGGCTTGTTTCTTGAGATTTAAGGCTGAGTCTAGATGGAAGCCTAATGTTTTAGTTTCCTTGGCAGTAATGATCCGGTTGCCGTCTATATTGAAGGAGGTGTATTTAGGGTGGAGTTTGTTTAGGTAGATAGGGGCGCCTAGAATGAGAATTTCAGGCTTGTCGTCATTCAGGCACAAGCTATGGGTAGCCATTCATGCCTGAATAGCGAGGTAAATTTTATTTAGCAGGTTGTTGTCCAAGTCATAGTTGCCCGATAAAGGGATTAGTATCTGGGTGTCATCTGCATAGTTGGTGTAGATGACACCCAGACCGTCCAGGATGTCAAAGAGGGGTTTAGTAAACACATTATATAGTGTAGGGGAGACACAGGATCCCTGGGGGACTCCACAGGTGATGGGGTCGGCTGCATCTATAGGGGAGAATACTCATTCTGTTAAGGAAGGATTTAATCCAGGTAGTAACCTCAGGGGAGGAGTTCACTGCAGATGATAGGTGCTTACAGAGTATACTGTGATCGACTAGATCAAAGGCAGCGGAGAGGTCTAGTAGTAAGAGTAGTGTGCATTGTCTCTTTTCTTTAATTAGGTCTATTTGCGTCTTTTAAATCTAGTAACGCTGTTTCCGTTCCATGGAGAGGTCTAAATCCAGATTGTCTTAGCCCCACGAGATTGTTGATCTCTAGGTAAGAGTGGATCTGGAGATATGCTGCCTTGTCAATAATTTTGAGAAGGAAGGGAACTGTCGTTATGGGCATGTAATTGGTTGGGATGGTGGGGTCAAGGGAAGCTTTTTTAAGCAAGGGAAGTACCCATGCGTCTTTCAGGTTGGTGGGAACCTGGCATGATTCAAAGGAGGCATTTATGAGCCTGGTGATGAAGGGGGTAAGGTCTCTGCTTGAATATTTTATAAATTGGGCAGGGCAGATATCACCTTGGCAGTGTGAAGGCTTCAGAGAATTGATGATTTTTGTGACCTCTGTGGTGGTGTCTTGGACAAATTTGAATTCGGGTATAGTATTGGTGAGGAACGTATTGTTCTGGTATTGGTCTGAGTCTATGCCCTTTATGTTAAGTCTCTTAGAGGCAATTTGCTTTTGGAGGGTGCTGATTTTGTTCGCCAGGGCATTTTGTATGCTAGTGCACCAGTCTTTGTTTTTGGAAAGGGAGTCATCTGGGACTATAGGTGATTCTAGTTACCTTAGGATTCCAAATAATTCCCCAATACTGGAACTTGCATTTTGGATCCTATCGTTATAGGTTTCCTGTTTAGTTTTTATGATCTCTGCTTTGTAATGAGCCGAGATTTCTGAAACTATGTCTTTGTTATCCTTAGTAGGTAAGGTTTTCCATGTAGCCTCGCATTTCCTTTTTTGAGACCTCAAAGCTTTCAGTTGTGGTGTATACCAGGTGTTGAGGTGATCTTTAGGTTTGCTTTTACAGAGTTTCAGAGGAGCGATGGCATCTAGGGCAGTGGTCATGGTATTATTAAAGAGCTCTATTAATTCCTCAGGGCCTTCAGAATTATTAGCCTTAAGTGTTGGGATCAGCAGAGGGGCTAGTTTTTCCGCAGTAATGTTACACTTATTTCTAGTAAGTAGTGGCAGCGCGACAGCCTTAGTTATTGGGGCTGGACGGTTAGCATTGATCGGGAAAGAGATAAGGGAGTGGTCAGTCCAGAATTGTGGTTCGATGGCAGTGATTATAGTGTCACAATTGTGGTCTGCTAACCAGTCCAACGTTCGATCTTTCATGTGGGTAGGTTGGTTAATTCTCTGTGTGAAGTTCAGTTCGTTAAGGGATTCCTCTAGGGATTTGGCTGGCTGTTCGTTGGGGTCAGATAAGCCTAGGTTGAAATCACCAAGTATTAGGATTTGTGACTTAGATTCGTTATTATCTGATAGCAATGGGATAATGTCCTCCTTAAAGTCTCCTGGCGGTCCGGGAGGTCTGTATATGAGGTGATGAGGAAGGCTGGGGATGATGTGTGACAAACTGTCTCCAAGGTTTATATACCCAAATGAGGCTTGAGCCTTATTCGCAGAGCCTCTGCGATCACATCCTTTTGGAGTGGCTTGTCTGATTTGGCACTTGTGCGAGCAGACAACACCCCATTTCCTCCCATGACTGGGTGTACATCTCTTGCTGTCAATTAGCCCCCGCTTCTACCCCCATATTTTCTCCCTGCTCCCTTCCATTGATCCCTTGCGATCTGCTTTACTATCCATATACTGGCTCCCAACCACATGACTTGTAAAGTGTTCCATTGCTTCCCGTAGCCAGTTTTATGCTCAATAAATAATCTAATAATCAAAATAATAGTAACACCAGAGGTGATGAGGTGGGGAGTTCAATTGTTGGAGAAGGGACATCCTTGTCTGGGCCGACCACGGCTCTCAAAAGAAATTGGTAGAGGGACAGACTGATGTGGCCATTGGCACCAACCCCAGAGTCTTGGGGACCTTTCATGACCTTTTCTGCCTTATCCTCCATCTTTTGTTTGGTGTACTTGTGTGCCTTGTGGGGCACCTCGGCCTTACCGGGATACTTGTGTGCTGCAACCCCCTTGGAAGGGACCAGGGTACTTAGCCCTTTTTTGCACCCTGTGGGGAACCTTAGCATTGCTGGAACCTTTGCCCACCGTGATGTGCCTATAGGAAACAGGTGACTTTAGCACAGTCATCCACCATGACACCCTTGGAGGAGCCGAGTGACTTGGATGTAGGGTTAGGCCCGGTAGGGTGAAACTTGGTTGCTGGCCCAGACTCGGCCCCTGACTATGGAACCTCGGAAAAACATCCAGTAGGCAAAGGATCACTAGGACCCCTCCTGGATGCGGATACCCCAGGCATGCCCTAAAGGAAAGAAGATCACTTATCTCTTACCACTTTCGCATCTCCAGGAACTCTTGAAGATGTCGCATCAATGTCCTGCAGAAGATCTCCTACCATTGAAGGAAGTGAATGAGCATACGAAACGCTAAGGCATCGCAGCGCCATCAGCGGTCCCATCGATTTTACGGGCCCAATCACTCCAGGCAGAATGAATGAGGATCCATGGAGGGGACCTGCACCTGGCAGCAAAAACTGTTTTACCCAACATAGGCGAGGGAATCTGCAGCGCCAACAGGGGGCCTGAGGAAGGCATATCAAACTGCTAACAAAAAATAAGAGGGATGAACAAAGGAGCATGAAGAGCGCAGCACCCAAGTTCCGTCCCATCTAGCACGGAGAAAATGACTGATGGGACAAGGCTAGGGGATGCGCCCGAGGGGGCATGGCCTCGCACGTGTGCATAAATGCAACCAAATTTGAGAAAATAATTTGCTATTCACCAAAAAGGCTCTAGTCCCATCCTTGCTAGTGGGATCTCCCACAAGTATGGAGGAAGTGGGACAAAACATACGAGTGACTAATTCTGCCTTCACATTTCAGAGAAGGCGTTTTGCAAGCCTTTTAAACCCACCATAATTTTGCTGGTGTTTGCTCGACAAGCCCCAATGCTCAATCCACAAGAGATCAGACTATATTGCACTGATGTTTCATAACAAGTGTGAAACAAGAATGCAGTTGTCAGAATCCTGGGGAGCGGTTCCTGTATGGTTTAAAAATACTATGTTTAAAATAGGACTGTCCAACCGAACAGGCCTACATTTTACTGGAACAAAGTCTTGCGATTTGAGCTAATTTGCATACCTACAATGCATTGCCCAGGTGGCTCTCAACTGGAGGTGAACTTCCAGTGATGGTTACTCGGTGGCCCTATGCAAGACTTAGTTGAAACAGCTAATTCTGTAATAAATGAAACCTAGTGTACAGGCTCGTGTACACGACGAAAGTGCAGGTTTTCATTGAGACAGTAGGACCACCATCAATCCTAAAGCTACAGCTCCCTCTAGCTGTGACAACAGGCAAAGCTGTGCGAAATGGACCACTAACAGGCGAAGTTATGCAAATTGGCATTGGCTCTATGTATCCTAAGGCAACACCGCCCTCTAGCGGTGACAACAGGCGAAGCTACTTCATCAGACAAACATACAGGGGCAAACCTACATCTGGCCTTTTATTATATTGATTTATATATATATATATATTCAATGACAAAACTTTGTTAAAGGGATGTTATGGTTAAATTGCACTAATAAAAACCTAGGAAATTCAATGAAAAAAACTTTATTAAAAAGGGACGTTATGGTTACAAGTAAAACCAAAAAACCTCTGAAATTTGCCAGTTATGGTAAGCTACGCAACCATAACTCACACCACCACCGTGCACTGCTAAGACTAACACCCAGGACATCAAAGATGACATCACAAATGCCATTGATAACATCACTGATGACATCATCACATATATGGCCCACTTGTTTTTGTTCACTGAAATATCTAGGGCAGGTGGTTTTGTTCACTGACAGTCAGCTGTCTATCTAGACCTTAACCTTGCCGTATGTTCCTAAAGTACTTTCCTTAGGGTTTGGTCTCAGCTCATGGGGCAAGAGGCAGGCCTCAAACACACCATTTGAATACATGAAGATACACTTTAATGCTATTAACATTTTCTGATGACGTGGTTTCTTTCTTCCTTACTTTAGTTTCCCTGTATGTGCCTCTGATTTGTATGCATTGTGGGTCTTCATATGTATTGTTTGTACTAGCACAAGTGTGTAGTAAGTCTTGAATTGTTAGCTAGTTATTACATGTTTACCATAAATCACCCCTGACATCTTGTTACCATAACGTCCCTATAACATAGTCTTTTTCAGAGAATTCCATGGGGTTTTTACCAGTGCATGCTATTTTTTTCTACAACTTACTAATATCATACTTGCCCCAATTTAGCAACGTTTTTGTCCAACTCACATTACACCTTAAAACTCTGCCATTTCCTCCCTTCTAGCATCATGTTTTACTTTTTCCACTGTTTTTGCTTCCGTCGACGTCCGCAAACATCTGACATCTGATGTCATTGTGGAACTTCTGAACAGTACCACGTGACCATGCGCTTCAGCGCGGCATTATGCCGTGTCCATAAACACGTATGCACATTGCGTTCGGGTCCTTGCTACGACGACAGTTCGGAACTGCATTTTCGACTGATCTAGGAACTTTCAAGTTCAAAATGTACCCTTGCACAGCTCCTACACCTATGTTTACTCATAATCCATTAACAATCTAGTACAGAGCAGATACTTGGAAGAACAGTAGCAAAACTACTTAATAAACTACTTACATAATCTTAAAAGTGGCATCAGGTATTGCCATCCCTCCTCCCCAAGAGCCACCACCAGCTGGACGACCCAACAACAAAAAAGTTCAGTATTTCCAAAGACAATGAAGAGGACCAAGAAGATGAGGTAGAGGAAGGGCCTACCTCTAGCACCCAGAGGGAATCAAGAGTGTGGCAGTTCTTTACCACTGTTGGGAATATACCAAAAGCTAAAGCTACAAAAGTGAAATGCACCGATGTACTCCGCCTCAGACTACCAGGACATTACTCCTATGGGACCACCTCCATGCGCCGCCACACCAAATCAAACTACTGCAATGTTCTCAAAGATTGTGCCTTTCTTAGCAAGTAGTAGGCTGTCTTCCTTCACATTATCTTCCTCAACCAATACTGTAACCAAACAGCGAACTTCTCTGGGACAAAAATTCCAACCAGCTATCTTGCAAGCAATAAAAGAGGCTGTTGATCCATATCTTTGGAAGACAACAGTCCTCTGTATATACTTCAACACACCACTCTGCAGGGGGAAGCAATGGCGTGCATTTGAAGCTGTAATCAAGGACCATGAGAACCACTGCCCACTACCTTAGAAGTAACACATGTACAACATCTTCACGTGTCCACCTGCCCCTCCATATTAGTGCTTGGTGCCTCTTCCCTCATTTCCCTCCTCACCGTACGTTCTAATCTCTCCTGCAATATTTTTTTTTAAAACAACAAAAGAAAGGTTCCTCTCAGTACCACCTTTCACAGTTAAAAAAATACAACAAAAAAAAAAATCTTACAGACGCCATCTACTTTACATTTCTCAATAAAGTACATAGACTCAATATGTTTTTCCAACATTTCCATTAGCAGTTTGTGTTATGCTAATGGAAATAATGTGACGTTTATCCCAGTCCCTGGAAAGGGGGGTAACGGCCCTGGCGCCCAAGTTATCAGCCCAAGCGAAGTGTGTCTGATGCCTGCGGGCTACGGTGCGTTATAAATAAGGGCTCCAGACCATTATCTTCCATTGCAGCCCCTGCAATGGGGGATAAAGGCCATTAGCACCCCTGCTTCCCAAAGCGGAAACCGGGGTGCTAAAAAAATAGATTTTTCTCCCTACAGCGGGACACCTGTTGCATCTTGCTGTAGGAAGGAAAATCCTTTTTAAAGATGGCCGAAGGCCGGGCTCCGTACGGAGCCCCTCTTCACTTTGCATGGCAGCCAGTAGAAGGCGGAGACAGAACCCTATGACCATATTACCACAGGCACATATTTTTTTCCTTTCAAACCTATCCCACTTTCGAATAACTTTATCACATAGTAGGTCCAAGGTGGACATGGCCACTTTAACCCCATTTTTCATCCCTCGCTGTCATGGCCAGTAGCCAGATTGTCCGGGTCATGACCTTCTACCATGACCCCGCCAATCTGGCCACTGCCCATGGCCACAGTATACCTCAGTCACCAAAGGTATATCACTATTTTTTGTACCTACATTATGACACTTGTCAAAAAATAAAACATGGGCACATTTGCAGAACCATGCTTTAAGGTCCTTGCCAATGCTCCTTACATGAATTTCCTTGAAATCAGTCCTTATTTTATTTGCTCAAAAGTGTCAAAATGCATGTACATACAATAGTCATATAACTTAGCCCTCACTTGACAAAATCCATTCATACTTTACACAAACATTGAAGCTTAGGTCTATAATCTTTCTGAAGACCTTTGTCCACATTCGTCAAACGGCAACAAAGTTGCCATCTAAACATTTTGAGATGCCGCCTCTAATTTAGCCCCCTACTGACAAAATCCCATCAAACTTTTAAAAAATCTTTTATATCTAGATATAAAATCTTTTTGCAAACATTTGTGTAGATTCGTCAAATGGCACCACATTTATAAGCCTTTACAATATTTTGGGACCACCCCCCCCGCCCATAAATTTGTTCCCTCTTGACAAAACAGCTTCACACTTTCTGAAACCATTCAGAATCAAATCTAGAATCAAGTCTAGAATAACATTCCAAAGATTCATGCAGTTTCATTGAGTGGCGCCAAAGTTATAAGCCATCCAAGAACTGCTTTTAACCAACCCTGCAATGCAGAAATAGGCACATATGTCCCTGAAGTGTCCACGAAAATCACAGGACTGTATCCGAACATCCGGACTGTTCGCAGACTTTTGGGGTGAATAACACCCTTTTTTGGCTTCTTATGGCCATATCCCATCCCATCCTCATCACCCCTCACCTCCCCAGAGATTGTTTGATAAGTTTGACGAGTGCAATGTTGTCGTTTTTTTTATATGAATTCTACCGCAATGTCCGTGGACGCTGGCCGCTGTCTGCGAATCCAACATGGCGGGCGTGTCCAAAACTCTGATGCACTTCGCGCTTTTCACCATACAATCAGGGGGCGCGTTCGATGTCTGCAGACATCTTGTGGTCCTCTAGGCCAATCAGATTGTCCGTGGACCGACCAGGGAAGTGGGTCCGCGGAGCGGAGCCCGATATCACTAAATATTCTGACCTACATTTTGTCTGTTTTAAAAAAAAAATATTGGAGGGATGTTCACCAAATTTAGAAAAGCTCGCTTTCGAGTCCAAGTCGCCGCTCCTGCCACAAATTTGGTGAAAATCCGTCCAGCGGTTTGGGCTGTAGGTGTGAGCAAAGTTTTTCCATTCAGCCTATGGAAAATATTGTTTTGGGCCTCCCCCTATAACTCTGCCCCCCACCCCCGACGAAACCTCACCAAACTCGCCCAAAAAATTCAGAGCGGGCCGTATACTTTTCTTTGCAAAGTTTGGTGAGGATTCGTGCAGGGGGAGGCAGGTTATAAGCCACCCAAAAAGTGCTTGTCTTATGGGTTTAGCAACTTAACCATAACCACACGCCCGCTACGGCAGGCCGTGTAATATATATATGGGCAACGTTTTCACATAGAACCTTGGGGGTGGCAGGGAAAGGAATGCATGGCATGCATGTGGATTGTATGCATGTGTATATATTTATAAAGTCAGATCCTTGTCCCTCTCTTTTGTCCTGTAATAAGGCTGAGTTGTATTTTTCAGTTTTTTGTGAAGGTAGGCACTTGGATTTCTTTCTCTGTATTTTGCAATTTGAAAGTCGAATGTTTGCAGAGTATTTATTTATTTGCATTTATAAAGCGCGCAGAACTGCCCTGAGGCATCGTGGCGCTGTTACAGCAGGCTTAAGCTTAGACATACGTGTAAAGTAACAGTCGGTTGCAATAGTATGTTGAGAGGTGGTACGAGACCGAGAGGGTCAGCAAGTTATGCTTTGCTGTGGTTACAATGCAAGGATAACTGTACATGTTTCAACATTAGCGGAACAGAAAGGTTTTTAGGTTTTTGCGAAAGGTGGTGTATGATTTTTCATTCCTTAGTGAGGTTGGTAGAGCATAACAGTTTTTGGGTGCGAGGTGTTGGAAGCTAGATCCTCCAGCTCTGGATCTTCTGAACGTGGGAACATAGATCTGGTTAGCACGGTGGGCTCTAGTGGGTCTGTTAGAAGCATTGAGGGTGATTCTTTCTGCGAGATAGGGTGGGGCATCTAGTGTAAGGCATCTATGTGTGATGGCCATGGCTTTAAAGAGTATACGTTCTTTTCCCGGTAGCCAATGGCCATCTTTCCTTGCTTGAGAGATGTGTTCCCTTTTGGGGATGGTCAGCGCTGCCCGGAGCTCGTTGTTTTGTGTGATTTGGAGTTTTTTTATGTTGTTGACAGAGGTGCCTAGGAAAAGGGCGTCCAGTTTGGTACCTATTGTGGCTCTGGCGATGGATAGGCAGTTTTCGGTGGAGAGAAAAGGCTTGACTGCGTTAATCACCTTGGTGGTGAGCGCTGAGGAGGAGGCTATGTCGTTGACCTGGCGGGACATGGATAGTGAGGCATCTAGGTGAACACCTAGGGTTTTAACAGTCTTGGAGACTGTGATGGTGGAGTTGTCGATGTTGAAGGATTTGTATTGTGTGGGGACTTTGTTGAGAGTTTTGTTGGTCCCAACTATGAGGATCTCAATTTTATCCCCATTTAAGCATAGGCCGTTGGCAGCCATCCAGGTTTGGATGGCTGTGTACATTTTGGTTAGGGCTGATACATCTTCTTCATAGATCCCAGTTAGTGGGAGTAGTACCTGCGTATCGCCCGCGTAGTTGGTGTACGCTATATTGCGACAGTCGAGATCATTGAAGAGTGGAAGGGTAAATATACTGTAGAGGGTAGGGGCGGTACAGGAGCCCTGGGGGACGGCGCAGTGGATGATAGTAGGAGTTGCCGAGGCAGTGTCTGAGAAGACCTTCATGAGTCTCCCATTTAGAAACGAAGCCACACATGCGATAGCTTCTGTGGAGAAGTGCGCTTCATTTTTTAGGTGCATGCCTAGGATATCATGGTTAACAAGGTCAAAGGCGGCGGACAGATCCAGTAGGAGAAGGAGTGCCGGTTTGCCTTTGTCCATGATGTCTCCAAGTTGTATTTTTAAATCGAGTAGGGCTGACTCTGTCCCATGACCTGGTCGGAAGCCTGGCTGTCTTTTGCCTAGGATATGGTTGGTTTCAAGATATTCCTGGATTTGCGTGTAGGCAACTTTATCCAGGATCTTGAGCAGGAAAGGCACGGTGGTGATGGGCCTACAGTTATTAGCGACTTCTGGGTCAAGAGTAGGTTTTTTTTAGAAGAGGGCGTACCCAGGCTTCTTTTAGGCTGTCTGGAACTGTCTTGGTGTTGAAGGAAGCATTAATGAAGGATTTGAGGAAGGGGGCGAGTGTTTCAGTGCAGTCTTTGATCAGACTGGCCGGACATGGGTCTCCTTTGCAGTTGGATGGTTTAATCTTGTTCATTATCTCAATAACTTCCTGTTCTGTTACTTCCCTGAATTTGAAAGGGGTTGTGGGGGCTTTGGCGGAAGGGGGCTCTGGGCTGGGGGTAGGCAGGTGGTTAGTAGTGGTGGCTGATTTGAGGTGCTGAGATAGGTTTTTGTGGTGCTCCTTGATTTTAGCTTGTAGGCGTTCGATTTTATTCAATAGGGCAGATTGTATGGAGTTGCACCAGGTTTGGTCTTTAACAATATCTTGTGATTTGGTAGCTGGTGTGGTGAGTTCTTTGAAGATGGCGAAGAGTTCTTTGGATTCGGTACATGAATTGTCAATTCTTTCATTGTAGGAAGCGGACTTGGCTGCGAATATAGCTTTTTTGTATTGGGAGGTGATTTTTCTGTAGGAGGATAGGGTGGCTGGGGAGGGGGATTTCTGCCAGGTGTTCAGTGCTTTTCTTTTCTGAGAGCGGAGTTCTTTAACTTCAGCGGAGAACCATGTGTTTGAGTGTTTCACTGTTTTAGCTTTTTTATTCTGTAGAGGGGGGATGGTGTCAATGGCAGTGCTTATGGTGCTCTGACGGGTCGGAGGATTTGAGATCTGTTCTGAGGATGCTTAGGTGAGGTATGATCTTATCTTTGGTAAGATATTTGGCGCATCTTGCCAGGGCTGGGGGAATAGGGTTGGGCTTTTTGGTGTTAGATGCGACGGGGATGAAGCAATGAATGATGCGGTGGTCTGACCAAGGAGTCGGGGTGATGGAGCTAATGTCGATATGACAGTTATGGTCAGCTACCCAGTCAAGGATGCGGCCTTTGTTGTGTGTGGGTGAAGTTATTTTTTGGTCAAAGCCTAGTTCCTTGAAGGCTAGTGAGAGAGATTTGGCTGGCTTATCCTTTTTGTCGTTGTTTCCTAGGTTAAGGTCACCTAGAAGGATGCTTTTGGAGGTCAGTTTTAGGTTTTCTGTTAATCGATGTAGGAGGTTCTCATGGAACTCCAATAATGGGCCAGGTGGGCGGTAGACGAGGTTGATGGTGGAGTTGGGGGAGAGGGCGATTTTTATAGCTAGGGAGTCTGTGGTGTCACACAGGTTAGATGTGATTTGTCTGGCCTCTGGGTGATCTTTCAGGATGAGTGCAACCCCACCTCCTACTGAGGAAAGGCTGTCTTCCCCGATGATGGAGTAGCCCTGCGGGGTGGCAAGGTTGAGGGCTGGCCCTGCAGTGCTGTGCAGCCAGGTCTCGGTGATGGCTAGGATGTCGAGGCCCAAGTTGATTAGGAGTTCGTGAATTTCAGTGGCATGAGCCGGGATGGATCTGGCGTTAATAAGGGCACACTGTAGGTTAGGTGGGGGCTGGGATAAGGAGTAGACTGTGGTAAAACAGGTTACTACAAAGAACATATCATGCTGTACAAAGTTGCCTATTTTATTTGCATGTTAGGCGTTTGGTATGCTGCACATGTTCTTTAATGTGTGCGTGTGTTGTGATGCTTTCATAATGTGACAAATCACCACCGTGGCCAAAGTGCTGCAGTGGCCATGGTATCTCCGGCAAGTAGGCGTATTGAGTCCCTCCAAGGGATGGCCCGACCATAGTCTGAGAAGAGCACTGAACTTGGGATAGAAAGGGGAACAGAAAAGTGGATGTTTTTGACAGACATCGAGAGGGTTCCATGTCATTTCAATGAAATCAATTATTTCTTGGTAATTTACTTCGTGGAAATCACTCTGAACTCCTACTTAAATGTTTTTAAAATAATTTGATGGTGTTTACCCATCCCAAGCCCCACTTCACTACCACCCCTACCCACATCCCTTTTACTCCTTATTTATTTATTCACATTTGTAGAGCACACAACAGCCCAGAGGCAACGTGGCGGTTGTTACAGTAGGTGATCATAGCTTAGTTACGTAAAAAACAACAATCATGTACAAATAGTAAAGAGCAGCTAGGGAAGCATGAGGATAGGGAAGCAGCAAGGGATGGTAGGTATAACCAGTTAGTTGAAGAGAGTGGTTTAGAGGTTTTTCCGGAAGGCATGGAGAGAAGTTTCAGCTCTGAGTGCGGTAGGGAGCGCATTCCATAGCTTCAGGGCAAGATAAGGGAAGCCTAACCCTCCAGCCTTAGCCCTATTAATGTACAGTACAATGAGTTGGTTAGAGTAGTATGTTCTGGTGGGCATAGTTGAGAGTGATCTAGATAGTGTGTCTGAGAGGTAGGATGGTGCTGTGTAGTTTATGCATTTGTATGTGGTAGTGAGGATTTTGAACATGATGTGGTCTTCGACTGGGAGCCAGTGAACCGTCTTTCTTGCTTGTGTGATGTGGTCTCTTTTAGGTATACTTTTAGGTATACTTAAGGCTGCTCTGAGTGAGTTATTTTGGGTAGTCTGGAGTCTGCTTGTGGTTTTTTTGGAGAATCCAGCTAGGAGCGCATTGCAGTAATCAAGCTTGGCCACTATAGTAGCTCTGGCAATGGAGAGACCGTTGTCTTTTGTTAGGAAAGGTTTTATGGCATTGATGAGCTTAGTACTCAAGGCGGAGGCAGAGACGATAGCGCTGACTTGTTTGTTCATGGACAGCGTGGCATCGATGTGTACACCTAAGGTTTTAACAGAGGATAAGACCGGGATGATGCAGTTGTCGATGTGGACTAAAGGGAGTCTAATTTAGCTAGAGTGGACTTTTGGCCAAGAATAAGAATTTAAGTCTTGTCCCCACTGAGGCAGAAGCCATTTGTGGCCATCCATACTTGAATGGTAGAGTAAAAGGGCTGTCGCATCTTGGTGATAAATTCCTGTTAGAGGAAGGAGCACTTGGGTATCATCAGCATAGTTGGTGTATGTGATCCCAAGTGCATCCAATTTATCAAGAAAGGGCTTTGTGAAAAGATAGTAACCCATATATACCATATATACAAATATATATATATATATATATATATATATATATATATATATATATATAAAAATATATATATTGCGTAATTAAAAACACGCAAGTAGCCGCACGCTCTTGCTTTCCTCTCAGGAACAGAAGGCAGACCCCGGCTTTCCTCGGCAGAGCTGTTTTGAGAACCAAGTAAGTGCCTTTTGAATACAAACCTAACTGGTTTGTTTACATCTAACAAACAAAACCGCACACGGTTTTGCACCTATTAATGTTTGCACGCATTGTTTTCCGTCTCTTTAGATAATTAAAAGACACAGTTTCTACAACGCGTTATTATGCCATGAGCATCCACCACCCACGTGAAGCCAGACGGAATACAATAAAGGGGACAAAATTAGAAGTTACTGAGGTTAAACGAGATCTAACCTCTGCGCAGAAGCTGTTATTTCTGTGATAGTCCCAACATATCTGCTATGTGACGGAAAGTACTTTAGAATAGTTTACCATCACTTGCTCTTGACCGCTGTATGATTTACTGGCATAGTCTGGTTTGGAAACTATTAGGCACCTTTAAGGTTGACCAATTAATGAACGAATACCTTTCCAACCACAAGACTTTTGCAGACGTGGAATCACAAACGTTGGGCAGTTAAGAAACTTAAACTTGTTAATTTAAAAACAGAGGCATTCATTTAGAATACCTCTCATGGGCGTGTTAAACAAATTAACTTGAAAGTTGAAAGTTATTAAGCAAACGAAGAAATGTTTCATTATTTTTTTTAAAAGACCATGTGAAAACAGGAATTATTAAATCTGCACTGCTTTCTTTTTGGTTAGTATGAAGTGCCACTCAACGATAAATTGCCACAATCATTATGAAATATGTTCCCTCACACGCCTCAAAAGAAATTAAAGGTTAGTGAAGATATCCACCACACCACTAATAGAGTCAATGTTATCAGTTGTTTTTAAATTACCAACACGTGTTTGTTTTGGTTTTTAGATCTGTGTTATTTGAATATGTCTATACAAAACGTCATCTTTGACTAATCTGTGCCACTACAAAGTGTCCTGAAGACGGGCCCATCAGATCATGTCAATGAGATGGATTCAATTGTGTGCCATCTTGTTCTGGGACCCAGAAACACAGTTCAGTGTCGACAAATCCCGGGGAGAACACTAAAGAGGGTTTATAGATTGTCAAAAGCATATCCCTCACTTCCCTACTAATATCACTTACTTTTGTGATAAGACCCAATTCAGAAATGTTTTTGTGTCATTGCTCTAGTTATTAAGAGCTTTTGCGAATGTCAGATCATGTATATTTTTTTAGGCGTTTTATAATGTTGATATTTTTTATGTTTTGTTTATAATGATTAAAATATGTATTATTTGTGCATTTGTCTAAATAAAATATGACAGCTCTCTATTGGTGTTAAGTGTGGACTTTCACACCTTGTGCGTGCTAAGGTGGGTAGCTGTTTTGTGGAACCCCTTGTGTACTATTTATAAATGGTCCTCCTCTACGCAGCCCCCGAAAAAAGAGGACTACTCCACTCTGTACTAGTACATTCTGACATCTGGGAAAGGTCAGGGGGAGACCCATACCCCTTGAGAGTGTGAATTTTATGAAACCGAAGAAACTCAGTGGAAGAAAACCACCTCCTGCCCCCCTTCCCGAGACTTGTGGAACTTTGTTTTCAGCCCCTTTCTTTGGAACTTTATGTTGGAACTTCGGAAAAGGGCTGTGAGGGATGTGGGCAGCTCAGACACATTTCCCTTTGTATTGACTTTAGCATGTAAGGGTCAGGATAGGATTTGGACACAGGGCGGAGAACTGGACATTATGATACAGACACCATTTCAATTTTTTGAGGCAGGGAAACATCTCTGAGTTAGGGCGAGATAGGATTTTCTCCAACCCCTTTTTGCTTTGGTTAATAAAAGTCTTTACTAACCACCATGACACCCCTGTGACCACATCTTACTCCATATTCCTTACAGCTGGCATGAGAATGGAGTAGTTCTGGTCACTCCCATTTGTTCAAAATTTCAAAACTCAGCTGAGAATTAAGTTCAAGTGATTTTCTTTGGCAAACACTAAAGTTAAAGGTGATGGCCATGCAAAGTATGCCTGGACCACCACTGGGCCTGTGTAAGGTAAAATGAGCCAGTGGAAGAAGGGGTTCATGCATTATGTTAGGGCGGCATGTGGAATCACCTTTCCAAACGACAGGAAGGTTTGGCTTCTTATGCATTTTTTGGGGTCTGAGGGTCAGTGGGTGTTCGAAACATTGCCCGAATTGCCAGACTCCTCAGATATGGACACTTTGAATGAACTAGAGTTGCTCTGTTAAAAATGCATGTGCATTTCTATCCCAGGACTAGCACAATGCTGGAGAGGTAAAACTTTGGCATTCGTCTTCAGGAGAATTGTGAGAGTGTGGAGCAACAAGTTACTGTGCTGCGCCATCTGGCACTAATGTGCACATTTGGAAATTTCTTTTACAAGCATATCATCAATCAGTTCATAATTCATTGCAGTAACAATAGGATACGTGAGGAATTAAGGCTGAAGGATGATCACTCTTTGGAGGAAGTCATAAATATTGCAAAAAGGGTCAAACACTCAATGGCGTGTGTGGCCAAGTTGGCAGAAACTGAGAATAAGGAAGTGATTCCAAAAATGTTGAAGGTTGTGGCAGATGAGAAAGGGAAAAAGAAGAGCAAAGGGACGGTCTAGCACCAGAAAGGATAAATTAGAAAAAGAGGGATTGCCCTGGCCAGAAGTGTGCTGAGGTCAAAGAGCAGCTATGTTACAGGTGTGGCAGCAAATATCATTTGGTAGGTGCTCAGATATGTCCAGGAAGGAAAGTGTACTGCTTCAAATGTAAGATGATGGCACTTCACTAGTTGCTGTACAAATATCCAAGGTGGGTGTTAGGAAAAATTCTAATTTTGTGGGTAATTTACCCCCCCACCCCCCGTCCGCCCAACATTTTGCTGATTTTGCACACCATAGTCTGACTTTTCTGCTGCACTCCTCAGGGCTTTTCCCTCACTTCTTATGGGGAAACTGACATGCCCTGACAGTCGGTACTGGGAGACTTTGTTTCTCTTAGTCCTTTCCAATGTTGCAACTTTGCTGCAACATGTAACAAGTGTACAATGTACCTTCCAGTACAATACACTTGGGTCTATTAGTCATTTCCAAAGGCCCTAGATACTCTCGAAGGATTTTTTAGGAGATGTGCCGATGTGTCACGGAGAGGGCTGGTGGCAGCTTACCTTTTTATGTATTTTTAACCCTTTCCTGCCAGGTAAACCGCGATAACCGGGTTTGGTACGAACAGGTGGCCTGGCTCCAAAATGGCCATGCCACAAGGTACTTTGTCCTGTCCTTTGGCCATCTTGCCCCTTTCCCTTCCCCAGGTCGAGCCGACCCGGGTCAGTTCTTATTTGGGCATGCATTCTCCCGCGAAATGCCAAGCTTTTGTGGGCTTCTGCATGCCTTGCGTCTGTGCCTGTGCCTCCAGGATGGAGGCTGGAATGTCTGGTTCCAATACACATCCTGGGTGCCAGAGAGTCTAGAGTGCTGTGAATGCCTGGGATCACCATGGTCTGCGATTGCTCCACGTATGGTATGCCTGTATGTGAGCAGATCTCCCATTGGGTCCTTTTCGTTTTGGCATGAAGGAAATTCAGTATAAGAGAAGGCCCCAAACACCCATACCATGTTGATCTCTGGAGCTCCTACTGAACGAAGGATAGGATCCAAATATCCTGAAGCTAAGAAGCCGAGTCGAGGAACCGCTGGTGACCCGCTGGAAGATTTGGCACCCTGAGCCCGCTGTCATCCTGTGGGACCCCTCTGCATCTGGTCATCATCGAAGGTCTGCGAAGACGCTTCGACCCACTAGAATAGTGGAACCAACTATTCTCGCCACCTTCATCAAAACCTGCAAGTAAGCCTTCTCGGAAGTGTCCCTGGGCCAACCAGTAGGCTGACCAGTTTACGCAGACCCTTTGCTCTGATACCGCCGCCGTTTGGAGGAGGCCCTCGAAACTTGGTAAATCGCTAGCTCTGTGTTCACAGCACCCTCACTCCAAATTCCGTACACTTGCTGTTCGCAGGTCTGAAGTGAGACGAGTGCGCCCGAACTGGAGCATACGCGGTTACTGTGTCACCCAGACGTGCTGACGATCTTTGCAGGTGGGCTGCATTTGTGACCCTCTTGCCCCTGAAGCCTGCTGCAGTAAAACTGGCCTGATCCATCCACCAGGAGCGGAGAAATCGCCACTGTGCCATTTGGGAATCATCGCTGTATCTTCGTCGCTGAAAGCCGCAGAGCCGTCAAATTGCCATACTTGAACCTGCAACCAAAGTGGACTCGACTGCCGAAGCTTGGTTCGGAGTGCTCCGGGAGTCAGTGAGTAATCGCAACCCTAGCCAGTGGCCCCTAGCGCCTCCATCAATTTTAACGGACGAGTGGCCCCTTGGGTCCCCTCTCCTTTCCACTGCTTGTGTGAACAAGCAAACTATTCCCAACTCTTGTAAACGACTCTGCCCTCAAGTGGAGGCCCTCCTCGAATAGTGGGAACTTATTCTTCATCGCCTTACCCACCTTCCTGAGCTGCTTCAGCCCCTACAAAAGACCCTACTTTGCCCATTTGAACTACTGCGTGCGTACAGCTTGCAAGTACATTTGAGCATTAGGCTCCTCTCATCTTAGCGATTGGACTGCCTTTCAGTTAGACAAGTATTTGATGCAGAAGGGTATGAAGAGTATTTGCACTGCCCGTTTCCTTCCCTGTCTAGGTTGTGGACCCATTGGTGCAATTCATACATCAGACCCCACTGGTATATATTTGTATTGATAGGATTGTGTTGGTTTGATAGTATTGCTGTGATGTTTCTACTGTGTGTTGAAGTTACAAAGGCCTAAATGTGTTTATAATATATATATATATATATATATATATATATATATATATATATATATATATACGCATCGCATATACGCACCTGTCTGGGAGTGATTTGTTAGCGTCCTTTGCTCAATGAGGTCTTTCAGTCACCCTCACCCCTCCTGAGACATAGTCTTGACTGCAGCCATAGCTACCCTGATTGGTCTGGCTTGTCCAGAAGGTTACCCTGTTCCAAGAAACTAGGCTGGCCTTCTGAACCTCGGCCCACCAGGTCAGAGTTCAGAAATCCATCTTACCACTGGGCGTTTTACGAAATAAGTATTATGGGTATCAGGTGAAGGATATAATTAGTCAGATGATGAAGAGGAAGATCATTTTGATATGATTACAGAGCACATGGTGGGAGGCCAGACTGTTGAGTGTGAGAGCCCAGAAGCTGAGATTCATGTGAATGGGAGGAGAGTGAAGGTGATGGCAGAACCGGTAGCTGAAGTATCCCTTGTGTCGAAAAAGGTATTTGAAGAGGTGGTGGGCAGAAAGGTGGCAGTGTTGTTACCGCCTGACATCAAACCTGGGGAATCCAACATGGGTAAGATTGAGCTTTTGGGTTATTTTGTGGCTGATTTGGAGTTCAAGGGGAGGAAAGAGGTTGGGTTGGGAAAAGTGTATGTGACTAAGAAGGGTGTGACACTATTGGGATGGCGTGAGCAGAAGAGATTATCCCTAAGCTCAGATCCCAATATGAGTGAATATGTGCCCCATTGTGGGACAAAATTACATGATTAGAGATGTGGAGAGTTACCCTAGGGTGCCTGTGCAAGGTGTGGGGAAAATAAAAGGGACGAGGCATCCAAATGTTTTAATGGAAGAAAGTGTGTCAGTGCGGCAAGGTTGCATCCTGTTCCGTTAGTATTACAGGAAGGAGTAAGAGAAGAATTAAACAGATTGTGCACTATAGGAATAATTGAAAGCGCAGTGAGTGTCCAACAGGTATCACCGTTGGTTGTGGTCAAGAAACAGAGTGGAGGACTACGCCTGTATTTAGATCTTAGGCACCTTAGCAAATGTGTTGTGTTCGAGAGGCATCCTCTGCCTAACATTTCAGAAATGTTGGTTGTGATAGGGAAAGGAAATGTGTTTACCAAGTTAGACTTGACGTCATCTTATCACCAAGTGGAGCTAGATCCAGAGGCATTTGTCTCTCAAAAAGGAATTTTCCAATTCTGCAGGATGCCATTTGGTTTGGTATCAGCACTGTCAGAGTTTCAGAAAGTACTGTATATGGTGTTTGATGGAATGCATGTTCTTCGTTGTTTCCAGGACATTTTGATTTGTAGAGAAACTTTTGAAGAGCGTCAGAGCATTCTGGGGAAGGTGTTGGACATCCTGGAGGAGAGAGGTATGACATTAAGGAAGGAAAATGTGTTTTCTGAAAGGAGTCTGTGGAATATTTAGGACACAAGATACCTGCTGATGGAGTAAGGTCTAAGAAGGAGATGGTTGACTGTATTAGTAAGGTGAAATCACCTTCAACAAAAGGGGAGCTGCGATCATTTTCTGGGGTAATAGTATTTGTAAAGAACTTTGCTGATAAAGTACGTGAAATGAAGAAATTGTCGAGGAAACAGGAGATTTTTGTATGGAATGATACGTGTGAAAAGGAATTTCAGAAAATAAAGAGGGAGAATGATATGGCAAAGGTGCTGGAGCTGTTTATTACATGTAGGAAGTCAGTGATTATGATTGATGCCAGTGATGTGGGTATAGAAGCGGTTTTGTCACAACTGGGATTGGATGGTGAAGAAAAGGTCATTGTTCATGCCCCAAGAGTTTTCCGGTGGTCTGAAAAACATTACTCGGTATTGGAGAATGAGTCCTTGGCATTTCATTGTCCTGTAGAAAAATTCTGAAATTATGTTTGTGGTGCTGAATACCTTTTGCAGATGGGCCATAGACCGTTAAAGGCAACGTTTGAGTCGAAGGGTTTGGATAAGGTATGGAGGAGAGTTGCCAGTTGGGTCGCAAGGATGCAGAGTCATGCTTTGTCCATGAAAATAAGCCCAGGACGGAAAAATATCATAGCTGATCATTTATCAAGGTTAGGTAGGCGAGAAGACGTGGAAAAAGAGCAAGTATCAGAGATGGTGTATAAGTCGCATTATGGTGTCATTGGTAAAGCTGAATGATAGGCAGCAGTGAGAAATGGCAGAGACATATTGTGTGCCCACGAGGGTGTGGAATATGGATGGCCAGGAAAGTGCAGATTAAAGGGGACGATAGAGCTTATTGGGAGGTGAGAGAAGAGCTGAGTGTTGAAGGAGGATTGTTGTACCGATGGGGTAAATTAGTTGTACCTACGACGTTGAGGAAGAAGTCAGTGGAAATGGTGCATGTTGGGCACATAGAGGTGACCAGAACCAAAGCTGTGTTGACAGATTATTGGCGGCCAGTGTTTGATAGAGCGGTAAAGAAGAGTTTGGAGGAATGTGTTGAGTGTGTGAAGTCAGGCAAGGGTTTGATGGCTTTCTCACAACCTTTGATTAAGGCAGAGGTGCCTAAGGATAATTGGGATGAGTTGGCCATGTATGTGTTGGGACCTGTTGATGGGAGTCCTGAAGGGTTTATTGTAGTGGTGGATTTGCTGTTAAGGTGGGTTGGGTACAAAATTGTAAGAGGCGCGAATGCTGTGACAGTTTTTGGATGAGGTCTCTGAGAGGGAAAGATTGCAGGGGAGTATTTTGACAGATAACTGCTAGTCACTTTGTGGAAAAGGTCTTTAAGGTGTATCTGAAGTGTGGAATTGGGCACAAAGGGATGGACTTGTACCACCTGGAATCTAATGGTTCAGTCGAGAAGGTTTACAGCAGCATTAGAGATGCGATATGATAAGATAGTTTATTTATATAGCGCCTATACACAATGTGTTTCAAAGCACTTCACGGCAAGGGAGGGAACAAGGGAAAATACAATGACATTCTTACAGGCAATGAACAACAAGAATGTGGAATTAACTATCGTACTCGGACTGATGGCATTTCAGATAGTGCAAGAGCTAAAACACAGATAGGAAGGAAATGGGAAACAGACAGGTGACTACCGTACTAGGCCTGATGTCATTTCTGGTAGAGCCAGAGATTAAAAAGAGGTGACGACGGGGGGGGGGGAGAAATGAGGTAGAGGAACAAAACAAGCGACTATCGTACTAGGCCTGACGACATTTCAGATAGTGCTGGGTGGGGGGCCATGTAAAAGGGAGGGGGGAGAAGACAACATTTGTTGCTATCATACTAACAATGGCAAGGGTGTGGTGTGAATAGGAAGGAGGTGGTAAGAGGATGGAGCTCTCAGGATGGCACCTCATGCAAGGACGAGTTTGAGTTCTTTTGAAATGATGAGGAAGAAAGGAAAATAAGGGAACATCGCCTAAGTGGATGCAAAGGGTGACAGAGATGTATGTGGCTGTGGAGGATGGGAAGAAGGAAGTGGATTGAAGGAAGGAAAAATGGTTGTAGCATGATCAGTCACTCGTGCATAACTTGAAGAGGTTTGCAGGCACCATGTTGCCAGAAGGAATGCCTGCTCTTTGTAAGGGGGGCACTGCTCTCAGATTGTGCAGGCTGTTGATGGGACCCCATATCGGAGGAGCTCGGAAGGACGCATAGATGTAAGTGCACTCTGAGGGAGAAAACAGCAAGAGGAGAGTGTGGATGTGTGAAGTGAATTGATGTCGAGTGTGGGAGGTGTGAAAGACCACGTGGCAATATTTAGTGTTTTTTATACAAGGTGGCGTCACAATATATATTGGGAGTTAATAGGTGAAAAGCAATTAATGTTAACTTCTCCATGGTGGAAAAAGGGCAGTGCTGCAGAATAAAATAAGAGGTGAGGTCCAATATATAGAGGACCTGGGAACCACTCAGCAAAAGAGTGTGAGGAGGCAAAAACCCTCATCCCGAGGCAAGGAGATTGAGGAAGGGTCTACACATTTGTAAAAACAAAAATGTGATTTTATTGTTTTGTTCCATCATATGGCAGGCCCGCGATCCCTTTGCCCTGCAGAAAGGGGTGTAAGAAGGTAAATGCCTTGTCTCAAAAGAGGAGAGCCTAAACCACTGTGTATTTAAATTGTGATATTATTGATTAATGATTTAAGGTGTTTTTGGATTGCTGGTTTGAGTTGTGTGAATAGTGGTGTGGTGAGTGGTGTGATTAGTGGGTGATGTTTGGGGTGAAGAAGAATGGCGAAGGTCAATGGAGAGTGTGGGCAGAAGCAGGAAGAGGAGAGGTAGATTGGCACTGCTGGATCAGTGCTTACGAATTTAAAAGGATTATTATGAGTGTGGGATTAGACGCAATTATGAGTTCTCTTACCCCACTTGAATACCTGAATCATAAAATACCACTGGGAGTGGGTCGCTGATACTAGACAATGGATGTATAAGCCGTGGCCAGAAAGGTAAGGCATAATAAAGATGTTTTGGGCCACATGTATACATATTTAGCTGCAAAATATGAGGGGAGGAAGCTGAAGAATAGAAATGGTGTTTTGGAGTTGTGGAGGATGGTCGAGAATTTGGAGGCTGTCCCGTAGGACCTTAAAAGAGAAGTTGTTGTAATACAAGCACCTGTGTCACCTCCATAACTAGTGTAGTTCCGGCGTCCTGTGATACACCTGCAACCCTCACAGCACTGCTACCCTATGCAAGCAGCATCAGGTTACACTAAGGCTGAGTATGTTCCTCATGCAGCCCTGTGACAGGGAACGCTGCAGCCTATGAAAATGTCCTGCACCCCCCAGCAGCAGATAGCATGTGCACACCATTAGTAATGGAATAGAGAACAGGGCGCAGAGAGATTTAGAAACACACATAGCCGGCGGGAGGAGGCCCAAGAGCACCAATAGGCACTGATAAATGGAGAGCGGGTGATATTTTAATTAGGATCGATACATCTTGAAATGAGGGTTGGTGTCAAAGGGATGAGAGGTATGAAAAAGGATTATCATGGGCAGAGAGTGAAGAATATTATTCAATCAGATCAGATGTCGATGTAAGAGCGGCAGAGGAGGAGGATTGAGGCACAGATGAGGAGCAGGGAGAAGAAATACCACCTAGAGTAACACTGCGAGTAGTAAGCTTGTGTGGTCCAAGACAGAGCACAACCAGATCGTATGGCGATAGTAAAGGGGAAGAGAGCAGGGAAGACTCCATTGGTTAAGCAGGTGGGGACACAGTTACCATAGTTAAACAAAGGTCTCGGGAAGGGTACAGTATGTTCCCTGGCCACATATGGATAGGAAGAACTTGATTAAGACCTTACCATTGCTTGTAGCAGGAGCAGGTAAATGGATATATGCGCTTGACAAACAGACTGCAGGGATTACACAAGCGATAGGATATAAGAAATGTTTATTTGCCGCATTGTTAGGAGATCAAGCGGATGAGATTTGGAAAAGGGCACGGTATCCTGGGGTACGGAGGGGTGAAAACCATGATGGGGCACATTTTAACAACTCTCGGGCCAAACTGTGAGCTGCCTTCAGAGCAGCATATGCAGATACACCGGACACACACTCAATTATGGCACGCACTATGAAAGAGGATGAAGACCCGGCACAGTACACACTCGAGATTCAGGAGATGTGGACGGCAGAAACAGGGGAAGCATGGGATAAGATTATAGCAATATTCTATCATATGCTAAAGCAAGGGCTTCCCAAAGATTTGCAGAAGGACTTGGACATGGTAGTAGGGATTGAGGCAAACGGTTGAGCAGAGTTTCAGGAGATCATGGTACATCACTGCAGGTGAAGGAAGTGGTAGAAAATGCGCAGAAGGCTGAAGAAAATCTAGTGCAGAAAAAAATTGCAAAGTTGACCATTGAAGGAGCAGTGATTACGAGCCAGTCAGCAGGACAGGTAGAACAGCGGGTGCCACCGGTGGAAAGGAGAATGGTGCCGCAGGGTATGAAGGGTATCCAGACAACAGAGTGTACCAGGGAGGGTATCCCAGAGGGAGAGGGTGATTCAAAGTACTCAGAGGAGGTAGAGGAAGATTTGGAGGGTTGGGGCCGAGAGTTGATGAACCAGGACCATGTGGCAAAATGGCAAAACAAAAAGGTGATGGCTGGAAGGTTTAGAATTAATCTTAACCCTCCAGACCATCGTTCCTCAACTGCCAAGCAATTACAAAAGGGGAAAGACCGTATGCAAATCAGGCTGGGTCCTGCCCATGTGGGAAAATGGGCCATTTCACGTGAAAATGGAGGAGTAGGACAAGCGGCTGCATAGGATTCCTGTGCACAACCCCAGCAGTATGGAAAGATGCCTCCAAATGCCCCGTACAGCGCAGCGCCCGCACATGTGCCCCAGCAGAGTCAACAGCCCCAGTACCAATATCAGGCCCCCGCACTATCACAGATGCAACCCCCAGCACTAACCTGCACACCAGCGTATGCACATCCACTAACACCCAGCACCAATTTATGGGACAAAAATGTTTTGTCGCACAGCACAGTGACACCATACACAGGGTTGAGTGTGATGGGTGGCAACTCCTTTGTGTTTCCAGGGTCGAACACACACCCAGATTAGGACAGCCCACAGAGAGCTCTGACGTGCCCCGTCCCATCAGTCACTGCCGACCCGGAAGAGGAACCCCTGGTAGATGTGGATAAGTAGAAAATAATTTATTTTCATGGTTGACACAGGTGCAACAAAATCATGCACAAAGAAGGAAAAGAAATGGGCACGCCAGGGTTCTCCTGAGCAATATATTCAGTACCCATCAAAGTAGGTAACAAAGGAGAGTTAGCTCTATTGCAATGCCAGCAAACCTGCTAGGAAGGGGTCTGTTGAACAAGCTGACTGACAATTTTATTTTTAGGAAGGAGTGGTATGCCCCACACCAGGGACCTATTATGCTAGGGTCTGAGCGATAATTATATAGTGATGGCGCCACTAGGGGCATACCTTTGCACCTGGATTTGTTTACGTATGGCGCAACTGTATTATTAAGTTAGGTGCCAGGTATTCGAAAGAAGTCGTGGAGGGTGCCGTCAGAATTTAATTTTTAGGCCAGCGGTGCCCCAAGACCATTCTCCGGGTGACATTATCACATTAGACTTCAAGGAGGTGCGGATTGCAGATTACAAGCTGGTGCTCATAGGCACAGACAAAGAGGGAGGTGAGTGGCCTACAGTTTTGTGCACCAACCCGGTTCAACCATTGAGCCGGGTGACAGATGGTCAGCTGTTTGAAGAGGCGGACAACGATGGTGAGATGATTCTGGAGGTTTGTGTCCCGTGCTAAATAATGGTTCAGTATAGGAATGTGCCTAGTCCCATGTGATTGTCAAGCGCATGCCTGCGTGTTTACATGATGATTTGTTAAAGGTCCCCAGCATTTTATGGACAGACAACCACTATGATGTAGGGCTCTTAAAGAACATAGGGGCAATACGTATCAAGTTGGAGCAGGGTGCAGTGTTACCCAGAGTGCAACAGTATCCATTGGCAGATGACAGAATACACAAGGCAGTTGTTGCATTATGGCAATAGGGCATCATAGTGCCTTCAGAATCTCCATGTCACACTGCAATATACCCTGTTAAAAAGGCAAAGGAGTCAAGATGGAGGATACCACCGGATTTACGGCCATTGATTAACAATGTTGAAGGCGAGTTCCAAGTTGTACCGAACCCCAGCACAATTCTTTGCAATATACCAACGGAAGCCACACACGTTACTGTCATTGATTTAAAAGAAGTTCTTTTCCATACCATTGCACCCGGATTCTCAATATCTCACTGTGTTTACTGATTGTGGGCAAAGGTTCCAACACACTAGACTCCCTCATGGGTACCACGAGTCCCCTAGTATTTTTAACAGTATTATTCATGGATCAGGGCAATATAAATGTACCGAGCACAGTCATACAGTATGTGGATGACCTTTAGGTGTGCAGCACGACAGAAGAACTATGTAGAGGAGACTGCATTACATTGCTGACACTTCTTCCAAACAAAGGATACAAAGTTGATCAAGAGAACATGCAGTACTGTCAGAAAGAAGTAGTGTAGGGGGGATGTGTGGCCTGCGACCTGACGGGATGGCTGCTTAATTCCTGTGCTCGTACCACTGAGCTTTTCAAACAGCCTTTTACATGTGTGTTCTGGTTATAAACAGACTTTCTTTCCTCATTATTTAGTTTTATGACAGAGGTCTTGGTTGAGGTGCTTTTTACCTACTTAGGAGCAGATGGCATTTCACTCGTTGCTTGACATGCGCCAAACACAAGGCTGCTCCTACATCGGCGCAGTGACAACGGATACTCCTAACGCTATGGTAAGCAATAATTGTGTGGCGCAGCAATCTAAAAATCATGTGCCCCATGCTAGCAGTGTTCCAGTGCTTAATTAACAAGTGATCCACCCCACTAGTGTTCTGTGTCTCCCAGAGGATATCCGCGTTCACGTCAGGTGCTTGATTGTGCCCCCTGATGTGGAGACACAGCGTGATGTGCTACTTGAGGCTGTGGCTCTCTCGATCACTGAGGCCTGCTCATTACCGACATGCAGTGCCTCTTGCTGCTACTACCCATCATATCTTTATTTCCTCAACATTTCTTCTTACACATTCACTGCCTCTCAATTAACTACTATTTAAGCCTGCTTACACTGCTTATAACATGGCTGAACAGCATTCCCTTAATTCCTCTGGAGAACTGTCTGATCAATAAGGGTATGGAAAAAATTTGACTGGAACTCTCCACTATCCAATAATCCATTTTGGATCTGTACACTACATCCTTATCGCTCCAAGATGATTTGAAAGCCTTCAAAAGTGAAATTAAAACGATTAATACATGGCTAACCGAAGTGGCGGAACATGTGTCCTTTTCTGAGGACAGACTGGAAGTACTTGAACAAATGCAACAAACTCCATCATTTGGAATCAGAGGTTGTCAATTTAGAGGATATAAATAGGAGGGACAACATAGGAATATATGGGGTTCCTGAAAATACAGAACAAAATGACCCCATTAGGTTTCTTATTGAGTGGCTCCCTAAAATTTAGAACATCTCATTCTCTCCTCCTCTTGAATTCCAAAAAGCGCACAGAATTACACAGCGCTTTTCCATCAACAGCTCCTCGTCATAATCTCTTATCGCTTGCCTAGTGTGTCACCAACAAACGTTCCCCTCTAACCTTCCAAGACAACAAAATATTAATTTCTCCTGATTTTTAAAAAGCTACACATGACAAAAGAAATATTTTTGGACATGAGACCAGCCTTGAGAAGCCTAGATATTAAGTATGGTTTACTGGAACCGGCAAGAACGCTGATCATACCTCCCAACGGCGCCACAAAAGAAAACTTGTACCCTGACAAACTGTATGCCCTCATCAAGTCTCTTCAATCTTCACAGTTGGATATTTCACCAGACACTTCTTTGTTGCCGACAACCAGTTCCATTATTCAACTGCATCTCCATGCCTACAATTTATCTGCCTGCAATAAGTACAAACCTGGAAAACCTCAGCACTTCAGAAATAGAACTGAACGCAATCCTTCTTCAACCCCATCTTAGAGTCCAGAAAAACAGAGACAAGTTCAGGTACCCAAGAGGGGTCCTCAACCAAGTAATGCTATGCCCTTATATCATAACTCTTGATATTGCTCATCCTTAGTTCTCTTGCATTAATATAGCCCTACCCATCGTTTTTACATTTATATTAAGCCAGCTGCGTCTGAGTTCATTGGTTTATAATGAGCTGTCCTGTTCCTTCCCATGGCTGCTCCTAATAGTTGTTACCCTTTCTCAAAGTGCATTGCAACTTATATCTTTATCTTTGCATTCTTGCTTATTATTGATCTCCTTTGCCATCTTCTTTGTCTTTCCTTTATATGTTCCCCATCCTTGTGTTACTTACCCTCCTTTGTTGTATGTTATGCTCCGGTATTATCCCTTGTACTGAATTTAGATACCCGAGTACAAGAGTTACTGCAGTTTCATTCACTATTTTGCAAAAAAGTTTATCTTCTGTTTGATCCTCAACATCTCATTTATTAACATGTATACATTCTTTTACTCCAATGCATTTTAGAATCATGCCACAAAACGGAAAAGGGCTAAATAACTCTATTAAATGAGAGTTCTTAGACATTTTAGGAAAACTAACCTAGAAGTCACTTGTATTCAAGAGACATTTAGATTCCACCAAAGAAAAAATAAACTAGTTAGGATGTGGGTCAAACATGTATGTTTTGCACCAGCAAGTGGGGAAAAGGTGGAGTTAGTATTCTAATTCATAAAAGAACATCTTTTCAATTAATTGATGAACAACATACTTGTGGACGTTGGTCTATTATTAAAGCCAGTATCAAAAAGGTTGTTCTTACAATTTGTAATATTTAATTGCCATAATGACCCCAAACCCTCTTTTTGGAGTAATTTGAAACACATCATTTTCAATAAAGATTACAAAGTGACTTATTTGTGGCGATTGTAACGAAATGTGCGATTTCAGCCACGATCGGAAGTCTGACACTAAATTTATAAATTCCAAATCAGATAAGCAATTTATTAACTTTATAGATGCTCTTATCCTTTTTGATACGTGGTGCTTTTGCCATCCAGATGTTAAGAAATGTACCTTTTTTCTCTCTCCCACTCACGAATTCCCATCTAGACTGGATCATATATTTACGAACTCATCACTTCCCTCCAGTATTCTGCATTCAAAAGTTGGTCCTATTGTTATTTCTGACCATATTCGCGTCCTTACAGTTCTGGATTGGGACCCTCAGCCTACCGTTGCCTGTCAATGGAGATTCAATTCCTTCCTATTCAATTATCCTGATTTCATCAAACAAATAAATAACTTCATCATTGAGTGTTTCACCTTTAATAACCCACTAGATACTTTCCATCCATAATTGGAATGCATTTAAAGTCACTTTGTGTGGTTTCATCATACAATTTGCTGCTTTTAAAAAGAAACACAATTAACAATTCTCACAAGACCTTCTCAGATCAATTAAATCATTACAATCATCTTGCTTAAATCATCCCACAGATGTTACTTTTAAATCCCTGCTATCAAAATGCATAGAATTGAACAAATATAATACAAATAAAGATTGCTCATCGCTGCTTAGATCCAAAGCAAAATTTCCATCGAGGATCTAATAAATCTGGTAGAATGTTAGCAGCATATTTTAAGCCGAAAAAATAAAAAGCTATTATTACATCCATTATAAACCCGTAAGGTATTAGAGTAACTCATTCAGAGCAAATCCACAATACCTTTTCTAATCTGATTCCCAGCTCTACTCAGCTGATCAAACCATGCTTAATGATAAACTTCTCAAAGTTCTACGTTTAAACAAGAAAGTCGCAGATAACCCATTGGACCTTTCTTTTTTGGATACCCTGATTTCGGTCCAAGAAATTCTGAGACTCCCAATAGACTTTTATCGTTCTTTTTCCATACTACTCTCTCCTAAACTTCTCAAACTTTTTAACCACTTTTTAATCACCATTGATTTATTTGCCCAAGCCCAACAAAGACCCTTCATATGTTGAAAATGATTGTCCCATCTCCCCAATTAATTCCGATTAAAACCTATTGGCAAAGGTAATTGCTAATTGATAAGATAGTGTTATGCCAAAATTGGTTAATATCAATCAGACTGGATTCATCAAAGGAAGATAAGCTTCCTCCAATACTAGACTGCTTTTTAATGTCTTCTCACATGCACAAAGCTCTCTTAATCCCCTCATTCTTCTCACACTAGATGCAGCGAAAGCATTTGACAGAGTTGTGTGGCCCTTTTTGTTCGAATCTTTATTATGGCATGTGTTTAGTCCTACTTTTTCCAAAGTCCTCACACTTTTTTATTCTGCACCATCCACTAGAATATGCATCAATAATGCTTTCTTTAAATCGTTTCCCATTTCACGTGGAACCAGACAAGGCTGCCCATTGTCCCACTTCTTTTTATTTTAGCTTTAGAACCCCTTCGTCAAAGTCAAAGCACTACAGTTAATGATAACATTAAAAGGTATCGTTATAAAAGAACTTTATTAAATTCTCCACTTAGGCAAATGATATCTTACTCTATCTGAACCAACTACCTCCACCTCTGCACTGAATATTCACTGCTCCAGGTTGATGCCAGCAGGGGAAAATCTGTCAGACCAACTGAGGGCCTTATTATTGCGTGTAGAAATGGTATGATCCCCTGGTGATATCCCAAACATGTTTGTCCAATTGAGCAAATTATCGTGGTCTGCTGGGAGTGTTAAGGGAGGTGGTGCGGTGGGATTTCTGAATTTGTATTGGAATCCAAGAGCGATAACCACAAACATTTATATCAAGTGAAACGGCCATGCTCTATGTTTGTGCACTGGACTCACAAATTATTATGGGTGACTTGAATATATTGTGTTTTACTGAGTCCAGTGGTAAAAACCAGATTAGAATAAAGGTGTGGATGGAGTTAATGACGAACAAAGGCTTTTTGATTGTTAATGGTATGCTCCCGGGAGACATTCCACGACATTCAACTTGGTCTGGGAAGGAGAAAAGGGGGCGCGTTTGACAAGGTGCAGATTGGTGAAACCCTTTTGAGTGGCCAATGGGATTTGATTTTTTATCGTGAGGATATCAAATGGATCATTCTTAAGTCAAGCAAATCTAGAGCCCCGGGCCCAGATGGGCTTTCAAACATATTGAAAGCCCCGCACCCCAAATAAGAATGGGCAAAGTACTGTTGACTATGTTTACGTCCATTCTAAAAATTCAGAGAGTTCAGAATTCATGGTAAAAATCCATAACTGTACCCAACTGTAAGAAGGAAATTCGGTCCAACCTTGAAAATTATCGGCCTGTTGCCTTGCTCGATGTCTCAGGAAAATGTTTTGCGGAACTGGTGTTAAGGCAATTATTAAACTGGGTAAACAAAATGAACGTGGAGGACCGTTTGCAGTCAGGATTCATCCCGGGTTTGGGCACCTCAGTAAACTTGTCTACTTTGGCTTCAAAGAAAACGTTTTTTGCTCGGATCAGCCAGTCTTTCTGGCCTTTATAGATTTTAATCTTGCCTTTTGACTCGGTTGACCAAGTTAGACTTTGGGCCAAACTGGAGACGTGGGGATGCTCATCCCATTTGAGATTATAAAGGACTTGCATATGGGAAATTTACTCAGGCTCGATTAAATTACCAGGGACAACTTTCAAGACCGATTGCAACATCAAAGGGTCTAAAAAAGGGCTGTATCTTGGCCTTCGCTCTGTTTAATCTCTACATTGCCGATATTGGGGCGTATTTGTCAAAGGGACATGCATTTCCTCCTAGACTTGGGCTGGTTCTGATCCAATGGATTTTATACGCAATGATTTGGGCCTCTTAGACCAAACCCTGGTGAGCCTACAAAGGCAACTGGCAAAATTAGAGGAGTTTTGCCTTGACAACGATTTTAGGATAAACACAAAAACAATTTAATGTGTTGATGTTTAAACCGTGTCACGGGAAGAAGTAGCAATCCCTTCGATGAGAATATATAACCTCCCCTTACAACAGGTCTCAGAATACAGATATTTGGGGATCTTAGTAATGATACTCTGGTCGAAACTCAATACTGCAATGTTCTAAGAACAAAGATAGTAACAGCAGCCTCCCAAGGGGCTTATCTTGCATAAAAATTATGGCAGGTTCTCTTACAAACCGCTGGTGACCTTCTACAAACAAAAAGTGGTCCTGACCCCATCAAACGGAGTGGAAGCCATTCTATTTTTGGAGAAAATAGATTGGAAAAAATGGGAAGGGCTATTCTGCAAAAGGGCCTTAGGGGTACCTACAAGAACACCAATTCAGATTCTACGTTATGAGCTGGGTCTTCGTTCTTTATCCACAATTTTAAAGTGGACATTTCTAAGTATTTTAAGGAAAATAACATTAGACCAGGATAACTATCCTTTTAGCCTTGCGCACACTATTAAAGAATGCCCATTTTAGTGCGCTGACTGAATGGAGGAAGGCTGCCTGGCCTGGTTAAAGGAGCTAAGTACTAGCGTGGAAACCTTACTGTTGAGACCAGACAATGCAAAAAGGATGTTATGGAAATTTGATTGGTGATTTAAGATTGGTGAGTGTCATAGATACAAGATTTTTATAAACCATGAATTTGAATTGAGAGCGTTTTACTGCCTCCCAAAGTACTTGTGTTGATTCCTGTGCTATAATAAAAAACGCTGAAGATTTTTATTTTTATTTGTTTATTTATAACACAGCACAGAGGAAACAAGACAATAATTGCATGTAAGTCCCACAGGCAAATCAAACAAAATAGATTCAAATCCCCTTCCCTCCCCACCCCCACAGGATCCTGCGTCAGCAGCAGAGGAAGTCTCATTCGGCCTGAGCGAGTTGGGAGCCCCCGTCCGACGGGGAGAGGGTCCGGGCGATCAGGCGGGGTTTAAAAGTCAGGGCCGGGTAATTCCGGTCATGGTCCAAAACTGGGGCCCACATGTCAGCGAATCGTTGAAGCAGACCCGCTTTGGCTGCCGTGACTTTTTCGGCTATTAAGATATCCCATAGTTTAAGCCACCAGAGACTTATCAGGGGGCCTTCTACAGACTTCCAAGTGCGAGCCACTGTGATTTTGGCAGCCAGTAACAGGTGGGAGATCAGTGCCGCTCTTCTCCCTGTTCTCGGATACGAGTCCGGAAGTGGAATCCCCAAGAGGACCTGTTCAGGCATCAGGGGGATCTCCATCTGGGTCATCTCTCGGATAATGGCCAGACATTGAGTCCAGAATTCTTTCACTCTGGGGCAAGTCCACCACATGTGTAAGTAGGAACCTATAGGGCCACACTGGCGCCAGCATTGGGGGTCCAGGGTTCGCTGGAAATGATGGAGGCGTAAGGGGGGGTAATACCAGCGCAACAAGAGTTTATGAGCGCAATCCCGATTGGTAATGCATCGGGATGTCGTACGTATTCTCGTCCAAACGTCTATCCATGTGTGGTCTTCGATCGCTCGACCCAGGTCGATTCCCATTGGGCCATATGGGAGGGCCTGAAGAGTACGGGGTCATCCTGCAAGAGTTTGTATAGGGCTGAGATTTTACCCCGGGCTGGCAGGTCCTTAATCATAAGTTCTAAGCTGGAAAATTGATTTGCATCGTTCAAAGGTGAGAGGAGCATCGTTCTCAAAGAGCTGTCCCAAGGTTTCGAGGCCTCCCGCCACCAAATTCCTGAAGTTTTGCGGGCGAGCTCCCGGGGAGAAGACGGGGTTAAGAAAAATCGGGGAGGCTGCGCTAAGGGATCCAGGGATGCCTCCACGCCTGTGGGCCCATTCCCATGCTTTTAAGGTCTGCTTAGTGGCAGTCAGTATCCCTGGCCAGTTGCGTCTAAGAATAGTGGGAATGAACGGGAGGAAGCAGAGGGGAAAAGGAAGGCGAGATTGTTCAATTTCCACCCATTTCGGGCGATTGGAGGCCAGGTCCCAAGCTTGAAATTGGGTCAATTGTGCTGCAATGTGATATTTCCGGAGGTCCGGGACTCCCAGCCCTCCCAGTTTCGTACTGGACATCATTGTTCTCCGGGGAATCCGGGCTTTCTTGCCTTTCCATATAAAGCCAACGATTTTCCTCTGGAGCCGCTGCAGAGGGGGAAGGGGGATTGTGGTTGGAAGGGCAGCGCATAAGTAGAGGAATCGGGGGAGAAGGTTCATTTTGCTTGCCGTAATGCGCCCCAGAAGCGAGATTTCCTGTGTCTGCCAACGGGCTAGGTCCTTCTCTAGTTCCCCAAAGAGTGGGGGAAAGTTGGCCTGGTAGATCTTCGCAGGGTCAGCGGGGATCTGGACACCCAGATAAGGGATCACCTGAGTATTCCATTGGAGCGGGCTAAGATTCTGCAAGTCTTCTATCTCACCTGAGGACAGTCCCACGCCGAGGCCAACTGACTTGTGGAAGTTGATAGCGAAACCCGAAACGTCCCCAAAAGTCTGGATCTCTGCTAGAATCTTTAATGTTTGTGATGGTCAGCAGCACATCGTCCGCATAGAGGGCAATCTTGTGTTGGGTAGCGCTGATCTTCGGGCCAGAGATGAGGGGGTTCTGGCGAACTCGCTGGGCCAACGGCTCCATGGCCAACGCGAAGAGCAGGGGAGATAGCGGACATCCCTGTCGCGTGCCGCATGTGAGGGAGATCGGATCCGACATGCGGCCGTTGACTCTCAGCCGGGTACTCTGGGTCTGGTATTTCGCCAGGGCCATCCGCATGAACGTTGGTCCAAAGCCAAAGGCCGTTAAGGCGAAAGAGAGGTAAGGCCAGTCTATTTTATCGAAGGCTTTAGTTGCGTCCAGGGCGATCAGGGCCAATTGCTGGGAGCCCTGGGCAGTGACTTCTATTAGATCTAGAGCCCTGCGGATGTTGTCCTTCGTTGATCTGTGGAGGATGAACCCCGTCTGGAAAACGCTGAAGATATTTAAGATTGCATCTCAATCCGTGGAGCACTCGAGAAGTCATGGTCTCAAGATTGAAACTGGGGGAATCTTCCAAAGCATGTTTTGTGGTAAAGAAACCGAGACCCTGAGACATTTAATTATATCATGAGAAATCTGTTCTTGAAAAAGCATTTTATTCATTTTAGAGACTATTCAGAGGCTAAAGCTTGGGCATTAATTTTTAGCAGGGATTACTTCTCGTTGGATTTTGATACTGTTAAATATATGGAATACATAGGTTTAACATGAAATTCGATACGATGAAGAATCGTAAATTGTTAATTTTAATTGTTAGAGTGAGAAATGTGATGTATTATATCTTATTGCAAGATCATGAATTTTATAATATTCAAATGGTGTATAACAAAACAATAAAACATAATTAAAAAAAGCAAAGTCACTTTATTATTTTCAGGATTCTTGAATGAGGAGCAGGATACCCATTTTAAAATCACTTTTAAAGTCTAACCACCAGCTAATGCCTTTTATATTATTATCTGTGAGCAGGGAGGCATGGTCTCAGACATTTCAAAAGACAAAGTCAGACGCACACAGTATTGTTCTTTAAATACCCAAACTTTTATGCTGAACTGCAAAATATAAAGTGAATATAAAAAATATGCCAGCTATAAATTAAAAATATTTACCTTTAGACTGGGTAGAAACTTCCCTGAAATACACATTAGCTTGACATGTAAGTGTCTATACTAATTAAATATGCAAATGTCTTAACACAATAAATTAAATCATGAGAACCACCAAACAGATTGTCAGGGCCAGAATGAAGCAAAGCATTTGCATAACATTGATCAACAGCTGGCTAATCCAAACTCTGTTTTGTTGAGGTTCTTAAAGAACGAACTCCGCACCTCCGGTGCTTCTCATTGTTTTCCTCAAAAATGCTGCTTCTAGGAAAAAATGAAACAAGATTGCACATATACACTGTGCCTGGTTAAGGTAAAGCATATGGAAAACTTCTTTCATGTTTGCAAAGTATGGATCTTTATTCAATTAAGTGTGCATAAGTAGTCCATGTGTTAGGACAGAGCAATCACATTAGAAAAGTGTTCCATGGAAAAGCAGCTTTGTTTTTAGAAGCAAAATAAAGCACGTTTAGAAACTGTTGTACTCTGGTAGATCTTGCTGTAGCCGCAGTGCCCTCAGCATCTCCACCTTAATTTTTGCTTTTAACAGCTCCTCTTCCAGCCGTTGACGTCTTTTTAAACCGTACCGCTTTTCCTGGATATAAAGACCCATTTTTCTCTGATTATTTATGGTAGCGTGATGCTCCTCTCTCAGCATTTGCAAAGCCTGGGGATCGCACCCACAAATCTGCCGGAAATGTTCACCAGTTTGGTGCCGGAAAAAGTTGGCACGCATTGGGATAGGAGAAGGAGACAATGAAATTCTCATGTCAACAGAGGACGGAGATGGGGATGGAGACCTTCCAAGTTCATGCATTAAGTCTTGTTCCTCTGTGTCCTGCAACTCATCAGGAGGTAGCGACTCAAAGGTCAATGAGGATGGAGGTTTGATATCTTCCTCCCCCTCTTGTTCCATAGAGGCAGCGAAAACTGCTGCTTCGTGATCCAAAGCATCCTGTTGTGAGCTGGTGCCAGCATCCGAATCCCCTTTCGAGAGTGCACTAAAACGTAAATGAACACACCATTATACAAGTGGCAAAAAATCTTAAGCCAATGTTTAAAGCGACAAGAATCCTGAAAATGTTCTTAAATAAAAATACACCAAAGGGCACACTAAATAAACCATAAGAATGCAAATTGCTCTTTAAAAGACTCTTAAATAGAATGGCAACAAAAAACCGAAGACAATTTACTTGATGGAATAATAATGAAATAATTGTAAACCACAATATTACAAATACAGGTTTCCCTCTATGGAAATTAACCAATCACTAATTCTAAAATGCCAAGTCAGCAGTCAACTACCAATTTGTGTTCCTTTGAGATGGCTTGTATGAAGGTATCTAGACATAATGATTAATGGCTGCAATCTTCCACCATACAATAGCATTGAAGCAGTGGTGTAGGGACTTCGGTGTTATTCGGACATGACGCGCCATATGCATGTATAATTTGCTCAACAGTACAAGGGTTTACCATACTGTGCTAGAGTTATTGAATCAAAGAACATAACACGGAATACATGTATATTATGAAGAAAAGAAAAAAAAAGGATCACATCCCCAAGAAAGCTGTCATTTCCAAAACTAAAGTAGGTTTCGAGCTTGACAGTTGAGTGATATGGATTGTAAACATTTTCAATGCTAATGGTAAAAATGATGTTTTAGCATCAGTTATTAAATGTTTATATTATTCTTCGAAGCAAAATAAGGTCCGAGCAAAAGGCACGAGTTAGTAGTAACATTAAATAGCAGAAACATCTCAACTACTGACTAAAACATGGGGTCTGTGCAAGACAAATTGTCAAAGATTAAGAGGCAGGTATTGAACAGTTCATCCAGGAGATGGTATATACGCTATACAGTTGTATTTCAAGAGGGGCACAACGTGGAGCTACTGAGCACTCCACACCCGCATATCGGAAGCAGTGTTTTCACCACCTGAAACGCTATAGATTTCCCCCCAACAGATTCTTTGATTCGTGCACCAGCCTCGTGCGCCCTGCTTGAGCACATGGCTCCAAGAACTATTCCAACATCTAAAATCCCCACCCCAGATCATGCAATACTAACTGAATTGAAGCAAAGTGAATTGGAAGTGTTCTGCGGCCCCAATTTGTTTGCTTTAAACTTAGGAATACACGTCCCCTTTAAACAGCTGATCCTGCAAGGACTCGTGGGACTTTAAAAAGCCTACCCTTCGCGAACGCGAGGCGAAAGTGAATTAATGGTAAGTGTTCTGCGTGTACAGCGGGGTGAGGAGAGGACAAAAAGTAATCTTGGAGATAAAAATCTCTGGCTGTCCCGAAAACAATACGGCAAGCCCTCCCCGCTGTCATTCTTCATGGTGGCCACTTATTTCTGCATACTCAGTGACCGGTGTGAACATAGCTTATTTTCTTGCCGGCGCTTGGAAAAAGCTGCAGTGGCTTTGACTGTTTCCTGGATTCCTGTTTTGGATTTTTCATTTTTAACTTTGCTGTGAGTTGAACTCACAAAACTAGAAGGTGGATACGGAGTTTGATTATTAGCTTGCTTATCTTTTTTTAACATCAATACTTACGTGCTGTAATTTTGTTTTCTTTAGGTTTGTGCATTCAAGGCCACGCCTTTTTGAGAACACGTGTTATATATTGAGAACGTGCCCGCTTCAGCGCGGTGCCGTGGACTGGTGCTTAGTGCTCTGTTTATCCTTGTTTTTTAAATTTATTTTGTTAGCAGCTTTCCCAGCTTTGAGCATCAACTGGGTGAGCAATCTGAATCATTTGATTTAGTTTCCATATTATATATTTTCCTAGTGCCGAGTCTGTATTTTGAATGAGGTTTGGCCCTGTGGATTCATGTCATTTTGTCAGTACACACTAAAATCGAATATGCCTGATGTGTCAGACTTGTTGTTAAACTCACCAAAAACCTTGTGCAGCAAACAAAAATCTATTGTTAGAACTGCAAGGAAATCCATTACGTTGACCCCAGTTCTCAGACCCCCCCCTTATCAAACAGGGACATTCGCACATTTTGTGCAAAAAGAAAAGAGTTCATGGTGGAGGAAGGTCCCCTTAATGCACCTTCAGGTGGACAACGAATTCAGGCAGCAGTGACAACTCAGGCAGCAGTGTTGGACCGTTTAAGCAGCGGCCTACCTATAGATTTATCACTTCTGACAAATCTGATGTTACTATTCTAACAATTGCTACTACGCCAAACAAAGAGAAAAGCAGTAGTCCTACAAATCACAGGTTGCCAGTAAATTAAGGAATTGAACCTGTCCCTATGTCAGCGGATATTTAGATTCTTGCGAGTGCTGACGGGTCTAATGGCTCCTCTAACCCGAATTTATCGAATTATAATGGCCCAGGCTCAATGGACTCTTCCATACGCTCTAATAGATCCATTGCAGTTTCTTTCCTCCAACCGCAACGCAAATTACCTACTGACAATGCAGATAGTCCCTCAGAAAATCTGGCTGTAATTGAAATCACATTGGCAGCGGTAAATACCACTGTGGCCAGTTTATTTAAACTATTTGAAACATTGGATTCAAAGATATCAGTCCAAAATAAACAAACCCAACAAATACTAGATTGGATCGCAACTGTTTCACATGGCTTGTACATTCAAAAAAATCATCTTAACACGAATTTAATTGAGGGACTGTCTGGACTGTCGACTCTGATTGGCCCACAGCCTGATATTAATGCATCTGTCTCGGTTTTGCCTACCTTTAAGTATATCATATGCCTGATTGAACCTCAATCTGAACCTCAATCTGATGTGGTAATTCTTAATGACTCTTGGGTTCGCATAGATGAGGGCCCCAAAAAACAACGGCCCACCTCACGGGCCGAGTCCCGTGTATCTGCGTCTAGCATCCAGAGTATGAAAACGCATATCAAACGCACTTGTCCAACTTCCAAAGTGGCCTCACGCAAAATGGCACCCACTGTATCAACCAATCGTGTCACACAGCCACACAATGGCACAGCAATGTCTATACTCACAGTGCACCCAGTCACAGTGCTAGACACCAAGCCAATTTGCCAGAAAAGCTCTGTCGTAACCCCTTTGCTAGCAAGGGAGCCTACAAATCAGGGAGATTGAACACAGTGTTCAATCTAATAATTATGCTCCCCTGTCAGACTTCGTGGATTTACTTGATTCCACAATGGATCAATCGCCCCTTCCTATGAGACACACTAAACACTCAAGACTGTCAATTAAGTTCAGGAAGTACCAACTAAGTCCAATAAATCTATCGAAGCGGCAGAAGACAGAAACTTAAGAGAACACACCATGTCCATCAAAGCAGCGGTGGATGCATATTTAACTCAACGTGCCATGCAAGCCTCGATAAACAAATTGGCAACAAAAGAGATTATCTTGCCATCGCAGAGCACTAACCAATGCATGGTGGATGTTGTTGTTGTAAACCATCTCCCCTCTCATTCACAACTCAATGAATGTGTGAGACTGCCTAAGGTGTCTTGCTCTAATGGCACTCAGGACACTTCCTTAGCCCCTAATCGAGACATGATCAACAAACCCCTAGCGAAATTAAACCATTCTGAATGCTTAAATAAGAACTCTTTTAACAACTGTCACTTTCTTATCATAAAGTGTTGTGATGCACCCTTTGATAAATATGACCTTTGCCGTTCAAGTGTTTTGAATATATTTGGGGACGTAGTCAGTTTGGAGGATATTTCTTCTGGGGACATCGATCAGGTGGAGTTTGTGTGCAATCAAAATCTCTCCATCATACGGCTATGGATCAAATCGGGCTTGGTCCTAAATATGATCTGGAAAGCCAAGATGAAGTTATTTAAAATGGGTTTTTTGGTTGCTCAAGACCCAGAATGTTTAGCCCAAGAAAAAAACATTTTAACTGGGAATAAGGACACTGTTCAGTGTAAACCTCAGTGCAGCCCAATTTGTACTTGTTCATATTGTGGTCCCTTTGTGCCTCAGAATCGAGAGCACGATCCTATTAACCAGGCATAACAACTAAGCGAAGTATCATCAAAAAAGTTTTCATTAGCCAGTTGGAATACAAGAGGGCACACCCATCTGCAATGGGGTTCAAATCACCTTTTAAACCAATTGTGGTTTAGACATAGTGGTTCTACAAGAGACGTGGATGCTTGTGGCTCCAGTCTGGGATGACCATGAGCTCTTGTTCGTACCAGCTATGGGCGCTCAAAAAGGGAGAGCAACTTCAGGCCTAATGGTGTTGGTCAAAATTAGTAGAGGCCTAAGGATCACCAATTGGGCCTCTCCAAACAACTTTATTCAAATGGTAAAGGTTTCAAGAGCTTCTGATTTTGTAGCCGCAACCCCATGGGCATATCAGATAACAACTTCTTTAAAGACCTATCTGCTGTTATAGAATTAGCGTGGCAGGCCCCAAATATTCTGGGCATCATTATGGCAGGCGACCTGAATTTGGATTGTCTGGGGGGTGGTAAATTCACTCGCACCCGAGATACGGAGAGGTGGCACAATTTTGTTAAAGATCGTAATTTTCATATGACAAATGGTGCCCTTGTGGGAGATATTCTTGCCCATTACACTTGGCAAAGAGGCTTGTCTAACTCTATCATAGATTATATCTATCTCTCTAGCTCTCTCTTTCAAAGTGCACTTGGGTTTGAAATCATCCCACAAATCGCCAGTGATCACAATATTCTCTCCTTACATTGGCAATGGGATCAGGAGCCGTCAGTTAACACACAACAGCGGTACACTCAAAAATTGATCATTAATAATGCCAAGACTCGCTTTAGATGGTCCACAAATTCGCTTCTTGTGTTAAATAAGGCTATTCTTGATAATCAGATGGAGCATAACTACGCTTCATATGTAGATGTGCTATCATGCTTCCTAAACGTCTACATAGACAAACCCAATTCTCAAACCGGCCACATTCATAGGTTTGATTTTTTTACCCAACAAATGAAAACAGCCTATAAAAAAGCACTGAGAGCTTGAAACTTCCTCTAAGTGAACGTACTCAAGCTTGCAAAGCAATCAAGTGCAAAAATAGGAACTGGTCACGTGCCAGAAAAGCTTTATTGTTCCAACTTGACAGTGAGGCCTTCATGTCTGTAATTAAGAATAGAAACTCGTCGCAAGTATGGACCCTGTTGGGGTCTAGCTCACAACAATCACAAGCTAGTATTCAACTGAATGGGGTTTCTGAAGCCCAATGGTTGGCTCACTTTGCTCAGTTATATGCGGATCCAAGCTTTATTGAACATAAATATGAAAGTCAATCTTTGACAGGCTGGTGAGTAGAGTGTTCTGAAGATATTATTGAGGACCTCATTCCGAAATCATCAGCTTCTCGTATGGCTGGACCCAACTGTCAAACTTTATGTTCAAGGCAAATTCTAAAAATTGGGCTTGCATTTTAAATATCGTCTTCAAGCAGATCTTATTGTCTAGACAACTACCCGACTCTTGGTGAACATCCTTGATTGTGCAAATTTTAAAAAAAGGTGATCGGGGACTTCCCACCAGGTATCGCCCAATCGCCTTGCTGGATGCACCTGGCAAAATATTCTCAAGATTAGTCCTGAGAGATTTCAGCTTGTGGACAAACATGTGAGCAACGTGATCCAAACCAGACTGGCTTTGTGGCGGGTCTTGGGACAGCAGTTAATCTTCTTACCCTGGTTGCTCTCAAGGACCACGGCCAATCATTTAAACATCCCTTGTTATTTGCATTTATGGACCTGCATTCAGCTTTCGATTCAGTGTCGAGAGGTAAACTGATGTCAAAATTGATTAATGCAAGGTGTTCAGCCACCATGTGTGGTATCATCTATGCCTTGCACTCAAACACCACCATAAAGGTCAGGCTATCATTGGTAGGGTCGTTGTCTGCTGCCATAGCAACCTATAGAGGGCTGAAGCAAGGATGTGTACTTGCTTCCGCCCTCTAATTTTTCATCCATGATGTAATGTTTGCCTTTTCCAAAATATGTTCGGACTCCTCCAAGCTTAAGGGTTTGGTGGTTCTGGCTTTATGGTATGCGGATGACCTGGTCCTCACCTCAAAAACGCCGGTTAGCTTGCAAACTCTTTTATCAACCTTGAGTGCTTATCTGGATGAGAATTGATCATTAACTTAACAAAAACCCAAGTTGTGATGTATGCCCCAAAACCTAACCACAGATTGAAAATGGATTGGAAAATCAAAAATGTAAATATTGATCACATTTAAAACAGGCTAACAATAAGCTTGACAATAAGCTTGACTTTGCCATCTCACAGACACAGCTTATTTTATTCAAATATGGTAAATTTTCCATTGATCCTGCAGTAACATACTGGCGACAGAAGGTGATACCTACCATCTTATATGGGTTGGAGACCAAAAACATTATTCCAGCGGCGCTGTTGAACAAATTAGAGACAAAATATTGGAGGTCTGTCCTCCGAATTCCGACATGTATACCTGGTCCGTGGCTAGGGCATGAGTTGGGTTTGACCTCATTGTTATCAGTGTATGAATGGCGCCTGTGTGCCCTCTTTCGAAAATGTCTAGTATATCACAGTAATGACACCTTATTGGCACGCCTGGCTGACTACATGCTCTCTTCATCTGATGTCTTTGTACGTAAGTGGTCAGCTTGCATATTTAAATTAATGGCAAGGGCTGATGTATCAGTTGACACTTTAGTGAAAAATCCGAATCGTGCAAAAGACAAAATCTACAGAGCAGATTGGATAGACAAAATCTTTGTATGCAAGACATTTAGATCTGAAGTCCTTTGGATTTGAACAAAAAGGGCTTAATGTGATGGAAGCATATTTGCGAAAAGCCCCATCTCCATTATTGAGATCGGTGATCTTACGCTTTCCCCTTAATTTGTATCCAACGCGTGAAATTCTGGCCAGAAGAAAACATATTGATCCAATTGAGATCCATTGTAGACTCTGCTTGGATACTGTTGCTAAAGAGACAATAAAACATCTTATTGTAGATTGTCCGGCTCTTACAGAGCTGAGACTAAGATCATTTAGTTGTCATTTATTGTACTTATGCCTAATGTCTTCTGAAAATCGATGGCCAGCCATACTAGAGACTAAAATCATGAGCATAAGGATAGCTACATTCAATTTTTTTAATGCACTGAATTTGGGTATAGTTAACGATATGGAGCTTGAGTAGAAACTGCAAAGCTAAAACTTGTTTATGTTGTAATATCACAGATAAACGCGACACGATAAGAGGGCATTGCTAATCCTTAATTAATGCATTATTTGAGTTTAGACCTGCAGGTTTCCACATCAATTGTAATGTTACTTTAGGCAGTTGTTTGTAGGTTATGCCAAATAATGCTTTTGTAGCGTTTTCCCTCTGGTATCCTTCTCTCATTGTTTTATTATAATTCATTTTTATTACTACTTCAAATGAAAGTGTTATTGTCTAAGTGTATTTGTTGATTTTTTAATGATGTAATGTAAAAATGTATTTTGAAAAAGTTGAGTTTACTCAGCTGTATTTAATAAAATTAAAAAAAAATTGGAGTTAACATATGTCGCGGTTTTTCCCGGGACTGTCACAGAATAGAGCAGTCTGCCACCTTGGCCCAAGTGTCACTTTCATTTAAAAACCCTGCTTCGGTTTTGAGCAGGGGGGTGGAGGACCACTTGCAATATCCCAGCGACAAGTGCAGAGCGCAACCATAAATCTTCACAGTTCAATCAATAGCTGATAAACAAATGAACACCTAAGCTATAAACGACCTACACGTTATTACATTTAGGATATTTGACAGCGTTGCTTTAACACCCAATTACCTCCAACCACAAACCTTTCCATTAAGATCGATAGGCGTTAATGGATTGTGCCACATAGGCCACTTGCAACATGGATACACAGCTAGGTCTAGCAAAATCAAATGTTTAGTATGCTTAAAGTTTATATCTAGAGCATTCTCTGGAATTCGTGTCCCCTCCACCCCACCACTAACCCAATTCCCAAAGTGACAGTGTACGCCTACATTTAAGTTCATCCTCTGTCCTGGTTTTTGTCCTGATCACCCTACACTACAGCCAAAGCGCTGCAGTGCAATTATGTTGGTTTTTTAGAGGAACTGCAATCTTTTTATCTTGCCTCTCCTTCAGTCATTATATTTTACTGCTAAGTGTAAATTCCAAGAATTGATTGATTGCGTCAAAAGTAATAAAGTATGTTATACTACAATGACAGACTATGGGCCAGTGCAATACAGCCTTTTAAGAATTCACTTTTTTAAAATTAAAAAGCACATGTGTGGGGTATACTTTCAGCTCCCGATATCCTAATGAACTGCCTCTGGCTGAATGATGGCCATATGGTGCAGAAATATGAAAAACACACCATTGGCAGAGACAAGGCCAGCATGTAATTCTGAATGTTTCAGAAAAGGGAAACATGTAATTAAATGGGTCCTGTGTGCGCAAATGACAAAGCCTGATGCATGAAAACGCACCTTTGCTAACGCAGAGAGCTACCATGGAAATGTGTGTATTCTGCAGCTTGGAAACAATGAACATTTTAAGTAGGAAACTCCATTAACAGAAGTAATTCGGGGGCAAACCGAAATGAAGGTGGTGAATTTTTAACCTATTGAAAAATACTAACGTAAGCAGCACAAAGAAAAATGAAGAGATGTCTTGCATTTACTGAGAGATGTAACAATAATGGGCAGCGCAAGGCATGTATTGAACAAATGTAAGATCATGGGATCTGTATACATGTGTACATTAGGTAGATTTGTTAATCAGTGAAAATCTAAAGAGTGAAGAATTTTGGCATCGCTGTTTGAACACTGCAAACAATGCATTGCACTTAGCACTTTATCAGGTTTGGCAGCAAGTTAACAGACTTAATGAAATGTTGCAATTAAATTATTATATTGATCAAATTCTTTTATAATTTGTATAGGATTTTAGCAATGACAATTTTATTAATGTTTACTATGACAATTTTATACATGATGTTTACAAATGATTTGACAGTATATTGAATCAAAGTTTATATGGATCCGTTTAAGATTATTGCAGGTTTCGAAACTGAGGGGTGCTGGGAGCTATTTAGCTCATGCTTGTAGCCTAGAAGAGCCTGGTTAGCTTGATAACAGCTACCAGGAACTATTTTTGGCTCCCCAGGTCAATTAAGGCAGAACAAACATACTTATGTGACATTAACACAATGTGTTTGAGACAATCTATACATGAGTATTAAGAGACATGCTTTAAACGTTATACTGATAAGGGGATAGAAATGGACATTTGCATTTTATGTGGAAGTTAATTTGTGGAACGCTATGTACTAGCGCCTCGTTCCCCAGTGGTAGCTCCTGATCACTGATTAATGCTGGATATCCAGGAGCTGCTTTCAGCTCCTGCTTATCGAAACTGAATTTCGATCCCGGTTATTGAATGTGTAACGTTTGTAATTAACTAATCACATTAAAGATACATTAAATAAATAAGTAAAGCAGATCCAATGTATAAAAATGGGTATCAGGTAATAAAATATCGCCGTACATATGGTCGTCGGGAACGGCCATAGGCGATATTTTTGGTGGCGAAAATATTAGGTGCGGGGGTGCCCCCCGCACATAAAAAAATGATGCAAGGGTTGCGGGGGTGTTCCCCGCAGGATCCATGTGTTATTTTCGCCACAAAAATATGGCGAGATTTTTGCATCGCAATATTTTTTGCGGCGAAAATATCACATGGAACCTAAAAATGCAGGATGTAAAAGCATCATGTATTCTGTTATTTCTAGGCATGGAGTTAAAACCTTTGCTTAACCCAAAAGATGTTTCCCCATGAGATTCAAATGCCAAGAACAACCCTATGTGGTTATATGGAGCATCATACTTTGGCCATTAGCTTGTGAACCGTGACACCGACCGAAACTATTCAAATTATTATGAAAAGCTTATGAAAAGGCCCATCCAATGATATAACTAACCTGGGAACCCAGGGTTAGAAGCTAGAATGTGATTCTAGCGCCCCAGAAGAAGTTAAGGAGTGGGGAGTCTGGGAAATGGTAGCTTATTAAATTATATATCTGGATGTAAAATCTTGCGATAATGGTTATACATTTTGAAGAAATCACAAAAATCTGCTTGCTCGCACTTGCAACCGCATGCGGAAATGAAACGGTGAGTTACATCCGGCATGATCAGACCAATTCAAAAATAGTTTGTGACTCTTATGCAGATGGGTGGAGTTATAACTACCCAGATATAGAACCTAATAAAATCAGGACCAATCAGATTGAAAAGCCGAGGACAAAGATGTCCAATCCGAATAATGAGCCAGTAAGCTGGCACTCGATAATTTAGATATTTCGGAGTGTGATTAGGGGTTTAAAAGGAGATGCACAATGGGAAATATGAGAGCTGGCTGAAATGATCTCAGTGGGAACTGGAGAAAAATTGCTGGAGAACAAACATTGCGCCTGCGAGTCCGAAGTAGGAAGAGAAAAACCAGGAAACGAGAGAAGCTGTGTATCCATAACCAGGAGAGGCAAACAGAGGGCTGATGTTAAGAGTCAGACCAGGTCCTTGTCCTTTACTAGGAGATGATCCAGGAGGCCTGATGTCTCCCCCTCCATTCCGTTTAGTTATTGGGTGGCATACAGAACTAGATCCCTAGCCTTTTGTTGCCAAGTAATTTAATTAATTTCCATATAGCTAAATGATACAGGGTGATTTTGTCGAAGTTCAAAATCCACAATATCTCTCCCAGTAAACCCCATGCAAAATATATAGTAAGGTTACATTGTTCTGTCATGCCCAGGGTGCTGCTTAATTGGTTACATTAGGTCTATTGTGAGAGACCCCATCATTTGAAGTGTTTATTCAACCTGTGTGTTTTTACATGAGAGCAGGATTGAAAACACACGTGTTGAGTTTTGGATATTTTGTGAATTCTATTATCAAAAGTGAATAGTATTCAACTGGTTTGTATTTAGGCAATAAGCCCTGAGCCGTGGGGTGGGGCATTAGTGTCAGGTAATGCCCCTGGGGCTCATAGTTACAGCTCCAAGCATAACAAGTGCCTTAACCAAGGCCCCAGGCACTTTACCTGACTCTGTAATGCCGACCCGGTGAAGGGTTTATTGCCATTAGCACCCCGGCCCGTGAGACTGGGGTACTAATGGTGTTTTTTTCCAGTTGCGAGACGCGTCAAGTTTTTCACCTGAAAAAAACCCCCAAAAAACATAGTCAGTGCTCCTTTTCCTTGGCAGCCATAGTAAGCAAAGAAAATGGCTGCCATGGAACATGGCGGCCTGAAGGAAGATGCTTCTGCATCCTGGGGACCGACGCGAGGAACATGCAGCAACGTCTCTGGGATTACCGTTAGGTAAGGCTCGTAAATGCACTAATCTGTACATTTATTTCATTTTCATTATGGCGTGCCGGGTACTAATGAAGTTTGTGCCACAGAGTAAGGTCGCATGTCTAGTGATCATTCTTGTTCGATCTGATTTTGTCTACTAAATAATATGTATTCTTTCTGCACACTGCCCTGATTCTTGGCTTATCTATTGCGCAGGGGTGAGGGCTGATAGTTTGGTGTGAAATGAGCCAGAATCAGGGCTAGTGAAAAATCCAATAAATTGAGTTATTGGTGTGGCACTCTTGTTTGGAGACGAAAGAATTCCATCTATTAGATTGTTGCCCCATAAATATCTCCTACATAAAGAAATCAAAAGTAGTGGTTTATATTTAGAGTATGTGTTTTGATGTGGGGGCCTCTATACAGCAGAGCTGCTTTAAAAACGTTTCCTTGAATTATTTTTGTGTGACAATGTAATTCTGACAAAATAACTCTTCAAACTAACGGCTCACCACCGTGTTCAACCTGCAGTCACATGTTCAAATTACAGAATACCCGAGTCAGGACTTAAATCTGGCATGGTGTGCTGCATTAATATGCGATACAGTATTTGTTTTGCACTGCCTTCAATTAACAGTACTTGTGAGATGTTGAATCTCCCCAGGAATACTTTTTCTATTTGTTTCATACCCTTCTACCTTTATATCACGCCCCTCCCTGGAGGCTATAACCCTCCACCAACCAGACAGAGCCCAGTTGAGCATAACCAAGTCAAAGCCCCATTCAGCCATGTTGGGAGGGAGTGGTGGGATGAAAGTACTGTGACGAGGAATAATTAGACTAGGAGTAATGAAGATTACTAGTAAGTAATCCCCACATTACTGCCATGTCCCTCTTCCCCATCCTAGTACTTAGTTGTGAGGTATACAGCAAATGAACGTGCTGAATGGGAAAAATAACCGCACACAACCAACAAAGTCATGCCAACACCCAGCAGCACTTCATTAACCATAAACAAAAACATCCCTGACTCAAGTAGTTACCCACCCCCAGTATCCTCAAGCCAAAAGCACCTGCGCCCACCCTTTGTAAGTTTAGATGCTGGACAAACGTGTTCGGGATGGCCAAGGATCACGCCTGTGTAACCGATCGACTAATGTTAGGAACCGGGGCCTTGAAACCTGGACTCTCCCCCCACACCCAGACACTCCCACTAAAGGTGACCAAATCTGATCCACTTTCCGGAAAGGCTTTGAATGTTCCAAATACACCAACAACGCCCTTTGCAATATCCAAATGGCTCCACACCACTTCCTCAGGTGAAACGGGGTTAGATAAAAAAGAAGGGGGGAATTACTTCCTCTAAACGGTGGAATTCAGAAGACACTTTAGGTAGAAAAGTTTGATCACAACTCAAAAACAATGCTTCCCCTAACTTCTTGGCAGAAGTGACTATTGCTGGAAAGATTTCTCCTTTTGCAACTTTTCCTCCATACTTCCCTATGGAATGCCATTCTGTGTGTTATCCTGTCCTGACTTTTATAAAGGAAGTAAAGCCTCCAGCTTTACTTCCCTTGCATTTTGCCCATTTTGATGGGGAAACTGATCAGTCCTCAGTCCCTTCAAACTATGTTTCCCATTTGAATTCTTGCACTTAACATTTCACACAGCACCTTACAGTGCAGTGCAACGGGGATACTTTTGTATCACCCAAGCTTTTTACACATTGAGTGTTGGTTACTCTTATGTGTCTAAAGACAAGCTGGTGGCAGCAGTTCTATTTGTGCCATGTTTGCAGTATTTCTGGTGTGCATATTCGAGTTTACCACGTATGGTTACTATATGTGGTTTGTGCCCTAAAATCACTTCGCCACAAGAGTTTTGCTTATTTTTTGGTCATATTGTAGTTTGCCCTTCTCAGGTCAGGAAAGTTCCTATAACGTCATGCCCTTGCCCAGAACCATGCCGTTTCGTGGGCTAGTGGAGCATGTGTGTCTCTCTCACCCAGGAAGGGGGTTGGCCTGCCTAGACCACCACTCCACAGCCTTGGGTCTGGATGTGGGACAAATGGGAACCCAGTAGTTGTCTCGGATTGGACAACTACTTGCCGTTTGAATGGTGCAAATCCTTACCATTGGTGGGCTTGGACTTGCTTCCAGCTCAGATTCTGAATAAGAGGATTTCTGCAGCCATTTCTTCAGATCATCGTTGGAGCCAAGAATTCCTCAAGCAAGAGCAGACTGCTAAAGATCCGAAGACTCCCCCTGAAGTGGCCCAGCATCCATTTCAGTAGCTAGCCTGGTGAAGCCCCTGCACCTCTGCGTGGTCTCCAAAGACCCTGAGTGGTGCTTCAGACCTTGGACTATTGGGACCAACTACTCTACGCCCTCGAGGATTCTGCCCTTCTGAGCCTTTGGAAGTGTCCCGGGACTGCCCGTTTGACTAGCCACCTTTCCTGTGGGTTACATCGCCAGAAGGGTCATAGTTCTGAATTAGAGCCCAGAACTTCTGTCGTCGCCAGTGTGCGCAACTAGGCCTTAGTTTTCCATTTTAACGGCAAACTGTCCTGGAGCAACTGCTGTGACAGAGACTCGAACGACGCCTATTGTCGTCTGTGTGTGGAGACCAGCGCTGGAACTTGCCTTCCTCCAACCTGTGAAATGTCCTGAAGAGGCCTGCATTGGTAGTTCTTGCATTTCTTCATCCACAGAGGTTGCATCTTGCAGCTGCACCAGATCGGATGAATCCTCAATCCCGCAAGTCCTGGGCACCTCTCACTGGAATCAACAGCAGAAGATTAAGCCCCCAGCAGCCCCCAGACGATCACGATGACCGGGTCAGAAAAGGTCATTAAAAGCAGGGTATCCATGACCCCCCCCACCACCATAGTATAACATCGAGAACAATGCCTTTGCCTCCTTATTCCATTCCACTCAAACCTTGGGTCGTCGAACATGGGTCCAAGTATCCTGCCCTGTGTCAGTCTTGGGTCTGGAAGAAGGAAGAAAGGAAAACGCATACTCACCTCTGGTAAAATTGTTGTAGAACTTTTAAACCATCACCAACTCAAGCTTATTGAAACTTACCTAAAGAGACTTCCTTCTGGTGATAAACATTGTGGCTCCTGTGACTATTCGGTACAATGCCCAAATCATCTTCGAGTTTGGACTTCTTAAGGTATCTTGTGATCTGGTTCTGTTGTTGGCTGCATCTAAAATACTTGTCTGCTTTTGCTATGTTATTTCATATATATATGATCCTATGGTGACTGTATATATTTTTATCATAGTGTTGTGTGATAATACCACCTACCAGATTCTTTTTCCAGTGTGTTCAGAAGGCCAGTAATAAGTAACATTTTTATAAATGACTGTCTACATGGAATTATTGTGTATCATTCTGTGTAGACTCATTAAGGGCCCATGACCCCACTCACACTCTTGAGAATAAGCCTCGACTGCTCTCCATTGCTACCTTGATTGGGTTTTGAGCAACCTCCCAGAGTTCCCTTTTCACTATAATTAGAACGGCCTCCTAAAATCTGCCCACCAGGCCATATTCTAGAAATCCATCTTAACAATGGCTACCAGGAAAGATGTCTTGATGGTCAAGATTTTCATGGAAACCTCTTCCAAAGGCTCAAAGGGGGCTGATTGAATGGCCTTTAGAAGCTGGGGCAGGCAGACAAACCTAATTCAACCATTGATCAGATTAAGGAAAAACTCTTTAGTAATCTACTGTCCGAAATCCTGTTGTCCCCCGAATGCTTTGATTTCCACCCACTGGGCTCTGAATGTGGATATAGCTAGAGCCAGATCGAACTCAAACTGGAGAATCCCCAGGACTAGATATTTAATTTTTGACACCAGGCCTGAAACATCTCCCAGTGTTGAAAATGGGATTTCAGTGTTGATGGTCTCTTAACCCTCTGGATAGATATCACTACTATGCAGGACAGTCCCTTCTCCCTTGTCCGCCCCCCCCCCCCCAGCCCTGCCCCAAAGAGCACACAGGCCCCTAAGCTTGAAGTACTGGGACCAGATATCTCGGAAGGAGAAACACAGAAGAGACCGCCATTTCTAGAAGGATGGGAGACCAGCCCATGCATGGCCACAAGGGAGCTACTAAAATAACCACAGTGTTGGATTCCCCGATCTTCACTAGGAATGTCCGGATCAGGGCTACAGGAGAAAATGCATACAGTTGGGCTCTCAGACAGAAAATAGCCATGGTATCTGTCCCTCCAGGCTTCCTGACACAGGAAGTCAGGTCTTTGCAGTCTGGGGAGAGGTGAACTGATACATCCACAGAGTTCCAAACTTCCTGCAAATGGAAAGGAAGGCCTTTTCCCATAGCTCCCAACCCCTTGTTGGACACACCCTAGGTGCCATGGTGTTGTCCATACCCCCGATATGAACAGCCCTGAGCAACGATAGGTTCCTCTCTGCCCAAAACACCAGATTTCTCAACATCTTCCATCGGGACTCGGACCAAGATCCACCATGTCTGTTGATATAGCAAACAGTAGTGGTATTGTCTGTCTGCAGAAGGACCATTCCCCCCCCCGCAGGGAAGGGGTGAATGCCCTGAGAGACTGAAAGGCAGATGCCAGCTGCCATCAGCTGGAAAACTGGGAAGCTTCCCAGTCCCTGCCACTCTCCTTTAAGTTACTGGTTTCCCTCACGGCACCCAAACCCTTCTTGTTGGCATCGGTTCTAAGAATGATCGGCCAGTGCTGGCTTAAGGGAAAAACCTTCAGTAGTTACAACTGGTCGTAACCACCACTGAAGTTTCTTTCGCAATGACGAAGTGACTGGGATCAGTTTCATGTTTCAGAACCTTTGAGACAGCTCTCAGGCCACACAGTGCTGTCCCAGCTGTAGAGGAAGAGAAGGTAGCGGTACACAAGGAAAGTTGTGCTCCCTCATAGGCCTTCCTCAATTCACCATGAACCTTCCTGCCCGTGGTATCTGCAATGTCCTCTTCTGGGGCCATAGAGGAGTGATCCACAAAGCCCATCAGTATTGTACCAACTTGCATTGCGTGAGGCAGGAGCTTCTCTTCACCCTAGAGTGGATATAGTTTAGACACAAACCTTGATACTGCGACTCATCCATTTCTCTCACCTCATATAAGATCTCTTCATTAACTTCAGTTAGGAGAGGGAAACTGGTTTTTAGTGTCTTCCTATACTGTGGAGGGGGAATCCTGGTACTCATATCCATAGGTGAGGGATCGGGTGTAGGGAAGCCATATAGCTAGCTACTTGGATGAGCACAGAAACTACAGATTCTTTATCAAAGTATTTCCCCCTCTGTTCCTCATCTCTAGACTGCAGAGATTCAGAGGAAGAGGTGGACGAGGAGGATGAAGAACCAAGAGAGGGAGGGGCGGCTCTGTGCATCTTTGTCCCTCTGGTACTTGCTTAATGTACGGCTTCTTTGTAAATCTGTAAGAATCTCCTTTCAGATAATCCAGTCTTTATCAGAGTCTCTCCAGTGAGGAGGAGGCAGTGTAAAAATGTCTCCTCTTTTCCATGCGCCTCCCCATCATCCACAGAATAGCAGCACACACCTACAATTCTAAGCATTAACCCTTACCTACAAATTCCTAGCCAACTCCGCCCCTAAATACTTGTTGGATAAATTCATAAAAAACATATCTGCACGTCCTACCAGAACCATTTATTCTCATCGTCTTAAGGTTCCTAGATATAACCTTAAGAAAGTAGGGGGAAATAGCTTTCCGGTCATGGCCGCACAGCTGTGGAACTCCTTGCCCACAGCTTTAAGATCGGACCTGTCCTTCAGCTTCAGAAACAAAATGAAAATCTGGCTGTCTGCTAGGGACCCATCACTGGCAGCAGTTGGCCACTCAGATTGTTTCTTATAGTACAACGTTTGTTGCCTGTATAGCTGTGCAAATCTGTTATGTAACAGAACCGCCACTGCAGGAAGTCGTTGCAGTTCTCTGCTGCATCATGGTACTGCAAAGAGACTTCTCCGCCTACTCGCAAGCCCGAAGTTCAGCAGGGCTCAGCATTCAGAATGCACTAACTGCGACCCCGTTGCTTCGCATGAGACCCAGGTGTCTGGCCTGTGGAGGCTGTCGCCGAAGCTACAGACACTGGAGTGCATGTCCTACACTACCAGTCCGTGCTCTGATTGGGCCAAACCTACATCTTTAGGCCCAATCATGTGAACCAGAGGCGAGGGCCATTCTCTAATCCCTCTGTCTGGCCCTGCCTGGCGCTGGAGCGGCACCTCCCCTTGCAGCTACTCGACAACACTTCCATCGTTTCTTAACTGATTTTGGAGATCCACACCTGCGGTCCACGTCAATTGCCTTGGTAAACAATTCATGTATTGGATCTCCCATGCCCACCTCCCTCCCTGGACACTTATTCTGCTCTAATGACTGCATACCCTAACTAACACCTAACGGCTCTTCACCATCTGTACCATGCAGCTCTATGTGTATCAGACTGCCTGCTACGGAGTCCTTAAGGTCCTCTTTCCTTTATGATCATGTAAAACTTATGACTTGTAACTATTCTATTCCACGCTTGCGTGATTGCAACTATGCATCCACCACCATTCTGCACTGTTTTTAGTGCTTTTGGCTAAAATCGATTTTAGGTGTGCCCTAAGTTGTGCAGCCACAACCATTCTATACTACTTTTAAACCTTCTCATACACTGTAAATGTTTAGTGGTATCAAGAAAAAAACAAAACATTGAAAAAGAAGTTCAATAAAATGCTGATCAGTATCGACTTTTCCTGTTTTACTCTACTCCATCACACATACTCTTTGGCACACATTCATAATACTCCTTAACTGTACACATGTATCGGTCATGTGTCATGCAAGACCTTTTAACAAAATATTCAAATGTCCAAGCCCATATCTCGGGAGCCACCAACAACACGGCTGAACTCTAAAATCTGCAAGAAACTTGCCAATCCTACAGCAGTCTCCTCCTCCCGCCTTTGCTCGTCAATATCTACCAGGCCCATCTGGCCTGCCTTATCGCCACGTTCACCCCTTATTTCCAGTATTATGCAGACAACACCAAACTCCCCTTCAAGCTGCCATCCTCCTACCTCATTCCTGACTCCCTGACCGCTATTCGGGCATGTTGCTCTGCCAATTATCTCTGCCTTAATGCCAGTAAAACAGAGATCCTACTCATTGGGACACCTGCTCCTTGCTTCCCTCACTCTCTCTGGCCTAACTCCTTGGGTCCCCTGCCCTCACCCACCTGTGAGGAAAAAAACATTGGGGTCATCTGTGACTCCCCTCTCTCCCTTCCTCCCTTTCTCTCCACACATCACAGACCTTGCCAAGAAGTCCAACTTTTAGCTCCACCTTCTCAGGGGCTTCTACTTTGCCTCACCTTCCCCTAGAAGCGCAACATCTCTAGAGTCTTGGTTCTCTCTAGGCGTGACTACTGCATCAGCCTCTTCCTCAATTTACCTCTTTTCTCCCTTTGCCCTGTTAAACTAATCCAGAATAGGATTGCAAGATTTTGCCTTGGCCTCAAGCCCAGGGACCACATCTCTCCAGTCCTAAACTCTCTCCACTGGCTCCCGGTGACTGCAAGGATCGAATGCAAGACATTTTGCTTCATCCAGAATGCTGTCTGGGGCCTGGGACATCTTTACATCCAGCTTTCCCTTCCCAAATACCTCCTGGCCAGAGTCCTTCAGTCCTCTAGCTCCGACTCTGCAGGTCAAACACTTCTCCAAGCAGAGAGTGCGAGGTAGATCACCTTCCTCGGCTGGCTACTCCCTCTGTAAAGGCCTCCCCCAACCCCTCAGACTTGACCTGGGTCTTCTAAAGTTCTGGAAACTTCTCAACTCTTTCCTTTTCTCCTCTTCCCCTCCTGTGCTAACTCTCCCTCTGCCGTTGCGACTGGGGACTCGTCCCCTCAGTCATAAAGGGGCCAGTCAAACTCCTACCAGTCACCCTGCATCCTTTGCCAGCAATTACCCTGGACTCCCTTTTCCGGACTTGGTCCTCCCTGCCCACCGCACTTATCCTCCCTTTTCCCCTGGCACTTGCCACCTTGGCCAACCGAGCACTTCCCCGCCCAGCTTCCCTGTGGTCTCCCCACTCTTCCACTTCCTCCTCTAAGCCTCCGACCCTCTGCCCTTACCACCTCTGAAGCACTTGCACGGTAGGATCATCACAAGGCCAATATAACCGTTATTTGTTTGCTCTACTGTATTGATTCCATTGTCCGCCCCCCATTTTGTCTTGCGGCGCAAAACTTGTGTTTAGGTGCCATGCAAATGCCTAATAAATGAATAAAAATAAATTAGAACTCTGTGCAAGGCAAGTCCCTGCTGGGGTCTTTCGGGTGTGTAGAGGGTAATAGCCTCCAGGAAGGGTTGGGACATAAGAATCAAAGGGTATACAAGAAATAGAAAAAAAGGATTTCAGGGAAGAAAGACACCTCACAAGTACTAGGACGAGGAAGAGGGATATGGAAGTAATGATTCAAAAAAGTGTACGAATGGGGGGCGTGGCCAGCAACGGGACGATGAGGACGTGAGTTCCTGGCACTCCGACGGCCGCAGCAAACAGCCTGAATAAATAGCCTGCTACGAGTGGCAAATCCTCCAAAAATACATGCCCTCCTGAAGGCAAGTGCCCCTGGCATACGCAGAGAAAGTTCCAGGCCGAAACGCACCGTTTTGAGCGAGTCCGGAGCGGTGGAAAGGAGGCGCTGCGCTCGCGGCATCGCATGATCAAGATGGCCGCGCTCACCGGAGTGAAGCGGGACGGCAGGAAGGCGCTCCGAGGGAGAACCGCGACTATCCACCGCAGACCGCACAGCAAAACGCCCTGTACGCTACGCCTACATAAATCAACAAATCTGCTGGTCTGTGGGGAGGCTCTGGACGGCGAGGGCGGGAAAATTACCGCACGGCAGGGCCAGGGTCGGTGGAGAGGGGCCCGTGAACTGGCTGGGGAGGCAAACTGGTTGCCCACTACACACCGCGGCGAACGAGGAGAAATGGCCCCGCCGAGTGGGGCACAGAGGACTGCCCCGGTGCCGAGACTGGTGGAAAGTATTGCCGCTACCCCTCTACAGCAGTCCGGACTGCGATACATATTGGCATTCGACATGGGCAAAGACAAGTCCAGAAGATTGATATCCCAGAGCAGGATTGATCAATTTACTACGACAACAGCTAACGGCCAGCCAGAACAAGAACATGACCAAACAGACGCCATGGCGGAAACAGAGGGCACGATCTCCCTAAAGGACAACATGGCGGCCATAGCCGACTTGCGCGCTTCCATGGAGCAGAAAATGGATGGCATCAGCATGGACGTTTCCCTCCTGCGACATGACCTCCAGAAGCTGACATCGCGCGCCGGCGAGGCAGAACAACGCATCTCCGGTGCGGAGGATGGAATAAGGAACATAGAACAGCAGTTGGCTAGAGTCACAACACGATTGAAAACCATGGAGGAACGAGTGGATGAGAGCGAGGGCAGATCCAGGCGAAATAACGTAAGGATCCTGGGGCTGCCGGAGAAAGCGGAAGGCCCACATATGGAGCTATTTCTGGAACAGTGGCTTACAGACATGTTTGAAGACAATACATTCTCCAATTTCTTTTCCATTGAACGAGCCCACCGAGTGCCGACGGGTCGTCTAATTCCGGGCACCCCGCCTCGCACAGTGATAGCCAAACTTTTAAACTATCGTGATGCGCTGATCCAGTCCGCAAGGGCAAAAGGCACCCTCACCTATAATGGATACAAAATAGCATTCTTCCCAGATTACACCAGGGAAGTGCAAAAGGCTAGACAATCGTTTGACCCATTAAAAAAACAACTACAATCCCTCAAAGTGAAATATGGCCTGATGTTCCCTGCCCAACTTAAAATCTACCATCGAGGCACAACAGTCCACTTCACCGACCCCGGAGAGGCGAGGAGATGGGCGGAACAACACATCGAGGGAGACTGGACAGCAACGAGGTGCAACAGACAGAGAAACAGAACACCCCGCGCCCGACCGGGCCCTGAACCGCCAGATCAACAACCGCCTGCACCGGGAATCGCACCACAACTGCAGGGATAACAGCACCGACTCCCGGAAAAGATGCGAACAGAAACACTCGAGACCCGACCGTGCGGGGCCTAAAGTACTGAATAACAACCTTATACTGAACACGTATACAGACTAGCCGCGAAGAGGCACACAGCTAAGCGGCGAGCCCAGACGGAAGCCCCCCCCTTCCCCTGGTGTGACACCGCACCGGGACACGACCGGAGCCTACACAACCCCGAATAGTTTATTTGTTCATTTGTTAGCGGGCGCAATCAGCCACGGTTAGCTGAGGTTTGTTTCGTTGAATGTTCGGGTGACAGATGCTTTGAGTCAGAAGGAGTATAGGGTGGGGGATGGGAAGTTTGTTTAATAACGGTTTTGTTCAGAAAAGGGTCCAAAGTACAAACCTAGAACGCAATGCCACAACACTATCAGCAAACGGCATGTGCACACGGTGCTTTCAGCCGGTGATCAACCCGCACTCTTTACCAGATGGCCTCCACTAACACTGATGCCAGGACCCTACGACTCCTAACCTGGAATATTAATGGGGTGGGAGTTGGAATCAAGAGACTACTTACCACACAACTCCTAAATCGCCGCACACCAGACATAGCCTTCCTAACTGAAACCCACTTAGCAGGCACTACATGTACCCTATTTAAACGCACCAACTACAGAATTGCAATACATGCTGGGTTCACCACAGGCTCCCGTGGGGTGCTTGTCTTAATACACAAACGATTACCCCTGACCATGGCACGGGTGACCCAAGATGCTGGCGGCAGGTACACACTTATTACTGGAACACTATGGAACAAGACAATAGCCCTACTCGGGGTCTACTCGCCACCACACTGCTCACCACCCTGCTACAGGACATTACACCCCTGATCTCGGGAGATAACTCAGACTTACTGATAATTGGGGGTGACTTCAACGACGTCATGGAGGTGGGGATGGACCGCTCACACTTGAGAGGAAGAAACCCCATTGTTCGCACCAAATTAGCAGCGTTCACCACAGCCATGGGACTGCAGGACGTGTGGCGCGACCTACACCCAGACACAAGGGAATACTCCTTCCACTCGGGGGCACACGCCTCATTATCGCGATTAGACTACTTCTTTCTGCCCGGGCCGGAGGCTCACAGGGCCACAAAGGCAACTCTACTGCCGCGCAGCATATCAGATCACTCCCCCCTGCTAATCGAGCTTAACATGGCTAGACGACGTCCGCCCCCCTCCTGGTGCTTAAATAACTATTACTTAGGCCTCCCAGATTTTCTGGAGCAAATACAACAAACGACAAAAACTTACTTTGAGTTAAACACAGGATCAGTAGATGATCCGGAGACCCTGTGGGAGGCACACAAACCAGTGCTGAGGGGTGAGATCTTAGCATGGTCCGCTGCACACCGAAAGAAACACCAACAGAAATTGGTAGAAGCCGAAGCACAAGTGGCCCAGGCTGAACTCAACCACCTAGCACTAGACCAACCAGAAACAAATCGAGCACTAACACTTGCCCAAAAACGTTTACAGAATGTTGCGTTAGACAACGCTAGGCAGGCACAGATGACGACGAGAGCTAGAATATATGAGACCGGTGATAAAGCCGACAAAATGCTGGCATGGCTAGAGAAACGCGAAAAAGGCAGCGCCCAGGTCAGGGCGTTAAGATCAGAAGGAGCTGAACCCTTACGGACCGACCGCGACATAGCCGAGGGCTTCGCAGCCTACTATACAGAACTTTACAGGCCGCCCACATCGCCTATCAATAGATCGGTACTAGATGACATAGCCCTCCCCACTCTAAGCGCTGAACAGCAGGCTCTACTTGAGAGAGATATCACAGAGGAGGAACTGACAGCGGCCATGTCGGAACTTCAGACGGGAAAGACACCAGGGCCAAATGGCTTCCCGATTGAGATGTGGCGTAAACTCGGTACAAATGAAATTGCCCCCCACCTACGACAAATGTTCCTACAGTGCAAGGAGAGAGGACGCCTACCGGCGGACCTCCGGAAAGCCACGTTAATAGTGATTCCTAAAGCAGACAAGCCGCCAGACCTCTGTAGCTCATATCGACCAATCTCACTTATCAATAGTGAGACCAAAATACTAGCAAAAGTACTGGCCAACCGCTTACAAAAGGTCATCACAACACTAATTCACCCCGACCAGTGCAGATTTATGCCGAACGGTCGACCCGCATGCACATTCATAGGCTACACACTGTAATAGAGAACGCGCACTCCACCCGAGGCCCCCTGGCTGTACTAGCGATTGACTTCGAAAAGGCTTTCAACTCGGTGTACTGGGAGGCAATTTGGGAAATAATGGGCCGGATGGGGTTTGGTCCCCAGTTTCTGAGCTGGGTGCAACTCCTATATGAATCCCCCGAGGTACAAATGAGAGTGAATGGGTGGCCATCGCACACTTTTAAGCTCGGGAAGGGAACTAGACAAGGATGCCCATTATCCGCCATGATATTTGCCCTGGCTGTGGAACCGCTAGCTGAGGCACTGAGAACGTCACTGGCCTGGTGTGGTATCCAGTGGGAAGATGGGCGTGAGGATAGGGTCTCCCTGTACGCGGATGACTTGCTTCTTTACTTAAAAGACCCACACCAAGCCTGCTCCACGATTGTAGCCATACTGGACGGCTACAGTACTTTCAGCGGGCTAAGAGTAAACGGGCCCAAATCAATACTGTTCCCAATAGGCACCACAACTTTTATTCCACCAGCCAACTGTCCCTTCCGCCTAGAAACCGAGCAGTTTAAATACCTTGGCATACAAATCACTAACGACCTGAGCAGGTACGTGGCCAACAATCTCCACCCGATAACGACCAGATTCATAGAAGATGCTAGACACTGGGTCTCCCTCCCATTGACCCTAGTGGGAAGGGCAGCATTGTTCAAAATGATGGCTCTTTGACGCTTCCTATACATTCTACAAAATGCCCCACTACACATCCCGGCGAAAGAATTTAAAAAGATAGACAACACACTGAGGAAGCTCCTCTGGAATAATGGACATCCACGTATTGCGCTGGGTACTCTGCAACTCTCCATTTGGGAAGGAGGGATAGGGCTCCCCCGCCTACAGTCCTACTACTGGGGCTAGTCAAATGGCAGTGGTCAACGACTTGCTGCACGGGGACACTACGTTGCCACACAATAGACTGGGGAGTGCCAGTGAACGCGCTAGACCTCAAACTGAATTCCTTTACAAAGTGATTCGTAACTCAGCCCCACAATCTATGCTATCACACATCGCCCGAGTATGGACAGACGCGCACAAGTTCCTGGGATGGGAGGGGAAGATCACTCCACTACAGCCTCTGTGGAACAACAGAAATCTACCTGAGGTAAACAAACTGCCGAGATGGCGTACATGGTCACAATGTGATATCAGTACGGTGGGCGATATCGTAGAAGGGGGCAAATTGGTGTCCTTTGAAACCCCAGAGTCCAGATTTCACCTCCCAGGCACTGAACGGTTCCAATATGCGCAGATGCAACATGCCCTACAAGCCCACCTCCCGGCACTCAAAGACATGGCCGAAAGCACTCCCCTCGAAAGAAACATAGTGGAGGCAAGCATAGAGGCCAAAGTGACGTCCACCATGTATAATGTCATCACTTCCTTTGCCACCACTGAACTGATCAGCCTAAGGGGCAAATGGGAAAGAGACTTAGGACTCATACAGCCAGAGGACTGGGTGGGGGCCCTTCTGTATCCTCGGGAGGTGGCCATTTCAGCCAGACTTAGACTTGTACAACTGAAAATTCTGCATAGGATTTACTACCCCAGGGTGGCATTATATCGTTGGGGGAAGATATCCGACCCACACTGTCTCCGATGCAAGAGGGAGGAGGGAACCTTTTTTCACATACTATGGGAATGCAACCATATACGACAATACTGGCAAAAATGTTGCGATGAACTCTCACGGGTACTGGGGAGAACGATACACAGAGACCCAAAGCTACTCCTGCTCGGGATAGAGGAGGAGGGAGAGGCATCTAAATATGAGAAGTTGCTTTTATCGACGGCCTCAGCAATTATTAAAAGGAACATTGCACAGCTATGGGGTTCGGAAACTACGCCACAGTACGAACAATGGGTGACGGACGTCAACATATGCATTGCGATGGAAAGGAGAGTATATGCAGCCAGGGGATGCCCGAGGAAAGCAGATAAGATATGGAACAAATGGGAGGAAGCCCAGTGACTGCAACAACCTGAGCAATGGATGGTGGGGCACAATGTGCAATGTGCAAAAGTACTCTAATCTGGCATGTAGCGTGAGAAACAACGGACACTGCAAGACCCTTTTCTCTTTTTCTTCCTTTTCCTCTCTCTCTTCTTTTCTTTCACATTTTCTTTTTACCTGACCAGGGACTGTTCCACTGGTCATACAGGTTGTATGTTTATAAGAAGAATGTATGTTTTATGATGTTAAATCGGAAAATACAATAAAATGTGTTCCAAAAAAAAAAAGTGTACGAATCAGGGCAGTGGTCAAGAGTGGGAAAGCCAGCTGTTGAGTGTGGGCTGTTTGTGTTGTACAAGGCATTCCGTGAAGATATGGGGACCTGTCTAATGTGTGCTGGGATGGTGTTCTAGAGATAGTGGGACATAAAGAAGGGTTACCTTCCACACAGTGATAAAGAAAAAAACATTCTCTCCAGGTCTCACACAGGCGCAATCACTATAGAAGATTAATGCTTCACATTCAAATTGGGAAGTCATTCTTAGGGGAGACTAAAGTAAGGCATAAAAGAGAAAAGATTCACATCCTTGTCGATATGGACATTGCACATGGCTTTTATGTATTAAAAGGAGGGCAGGTACAGTATGCACATTTTCCAGAAATTAAGAGGTATGGAAGCAAAAAACATCTAATTGACATAGGAACGGTAAAGCATACAAAACAAGTGGCACAAACTTAAAATAGGACTATGCAATCCTCTCAAGGGAAGGTTTTTCACAATACACTAAGAGCAAATGACTTACGCCTGGGTAATATTCTTTCAACTGGATGTTCCTCTAACGTATTCCTCATCTTTGATATATTCCATCCAGCATCAGCTGCTTCGGAAAAAATGTCACAGCAGAGGGCGCTGTGCATCGTTGATCGTGTCTTTTGGCAGCCTCCATCCGCTCTCAAGTAGGACATTGATGTCTGTATATATAGCACGCACCGCGCCCGTTACATCAGTTCTTAGACTTTTCTCTCTCATATGCACGACCTCTCCAAGGCCACAAGATGACGTGAAGTTTGAAGAGAGGAAGGTGTAAAATGCGGATATCCTCCCAAAGGTAGAGGGGCAGGTTGGGAGGGTGATTAGTATGTGGGAGAAACATCGAAAGAACATTACCAGAAGTCATTTGTTCATCGAGTGGATTGTGTCCTCCCACGTATTCCTCATCTTTGATAGACTCCCATAGCCGTATGCTGTGGAAGGGGGGAACAGAGAATTTACTTTTCATTAATGCTGTGCAAAACAGCTTTCCCAAACTTCGTCTCCTGACCCGATGCAGAATCCAGGCAATTATGCTGGTTGAAGGTTTGAAGAGAAGACCAAGTTGCAGCACTACAGATGTCCTGCACTGGTACCCCCTATTGCAAAGCCAAAGAAGTAGCTACACCTCTGGTAGAATGAGCTTGTAAGCCAGCAGGGACATCTTTGCCCGCCAAGTTGTAGCATTCAGAATTGCATAAAATATTCCAACGGGATAAAGTTTGCTTGACCCAGCTTGTGACCAACATATCCCACAAAGAGCTAATCGTCCTGTCTGAGTTTTTGCCAGTCTATTGATGTAGAAACTCAATGCCCTTTTTGGATCTAGACAATGAAGCCTTTCCTCTTCTTTGGAAGGATGTGGAGGCGGATAAAAAGTAGGGAGCACAATCTTCCGTGCCAAATGAAATACATAGACCAGCTTCGGTAGGAAAGAAGGGCATACCCTCAACACAACTTTTTCCTTGTAAAAGGTGGTAAATGTAGGATTACAAGACAGGGCTTGAAACTCACTGACTCTACAAGCAGAGGTAATAGCCGTTAAAAAGACAGTTTTAAGGGTCAGCATTCTTAAGGGACATGAATGGATAGACTCAAATGAAGCTCCCATGAAAAACTTTAGCACCAGATTTAGATCCCAGGCAATTAAAATGAAAGGGATGAGGGATTAGGGGGGAAGGTTAGTTAACCTCTTTAGAAGCTGGTTCACAATAGGGACTTTAAAATATGATCCCTGCTCTGGCGAGTCCTTCAAGATAGACAATGCTGTCAAAATCTTTCGCAGTCGCAACTTGCAGCCCCTGATGGGCTAAACGAATCAAAAAAAGACAGAACCACTGGTGTGCGACAAAAAAGGGGTAAATATTCTCAGCTCGGCACCAGCTGCAAAACTTGTTACAATTGCAGCAGTACTTTGTTGCTGGTCTTCTGGACGAAAGCAACACCTCCATTACATCTTCCGGAAGGTCCCAATCTTTGCATCTTAACCTCTCAGAACCCAGGAGTGAAGGTTCAGGGTCCCATTTCTGTGTGAAGATTGCAACCTCCCTCCTGTGAAAGAGCAAATCCTCTTTGGGGAAGACAAATTGGAGGGCAGATGGACATGTCCAGAAGGTCCAGGGTACCACAATCTCCTCAACCAATCCGGGGGAACGAGGATCATGGGCTTCCCGAACTTCCTCAGCCTCCTGATGACATGAGAAATTACAGGGACTGGAGGGAACGCATAAATGAGTGGGAATTCCCAGTCCACTACAAACCAGTCTCCCAGATCTCCTCTCCGAGCACATTGCCTGGACCAAAAAAGGACCCACCACCTGTTGATACTGGACCTGAGCAGATCCACTTGAGGGGGTTCCCCAAAAGGGTGAAGATCTCTTGAGGGACTTCCTGAGCTAGCTCTCACTCATGGGAGACCGTTCTCTGCCTGCTCAGAGTGCTTGCCACCATGTTCTCCTCTCTGGCTAGGTGAACGGCTGAAAGAGATTCCTTTTTGCAGCGCCCAAAACCAGAGCTGCATGGTTCTACGTTATTTCGCTGCAGTATTTTTCATCGCCGTTTTTTTTTGGGGGGGGTGTGGGTTACCCCTCCAAGCTCCCCCCCTTTTTTTATTCCCTTACACCCACAACCATATATTTAATTTAACCCCCCCCAAAAAAAACGATGAGTTTTTTTTCGAAATAAAAACGGCGATGAAAAATACCGCGGCGAAATGCGTGTATACCAGCTGCATTGCCTCTCTACACAGTGGTATTGACCCTACACCAACTCTCGTTGAAGTAATGCATGGCCACCATGTTGTCCGTCATTATCAGGACATTCTTTTACCATACAGAGGGCAGAAAGGTCATCAGCGTTAGTCTGATTGCCCTCAGCTGCAAAATGTTAATGTGTAGTGTAAGGGGGCAAAAGTAGAAGCGGTACACAAAGGTGACATGTTTGTTGAGAAACTATTATTTAACCGAAAAATAAGGAAGAACCCCCATATGTACCTATATCTAAGAGGGGTTTCAATTCCTCAAATAAAACTAAGGATGATTTCAGAAATCTCCATCAAAATCAAATAGTCCACTGTCCTGTGTCCCAAACCTATTTCCGCCCCTTACACAGAAAAGAAAAACTATATAGAATGGGTTACACCCTGATTTCAGAAGGATGGCTCCCTCCTTTTGGATGGTACCTAGGCAGTTTGTAAATGATGGGTGAATAGCTTCCTTCCCCTGGCCTTCACTAAGCTTTTGTGTATAGTTCAACATAAGGGGGTGAGAGGTAACAGATGAGGGAGAGTCCTTTCCCCAGGCGTTTCTTTACAGTTCAACAAAGGTGGGGGAAACGTCTCCCTTTCCCAGGCTCTCCTTCAATAGTCTAAAAGAGATCTTGATTTTTTACCAAAGTATATATCTTTCTTCTCCTGTCTTCTCTTCTAATTATGTGGGTCCCAAACCCTCTTTTCAGGCTAATGCTTCTTCATAAGGCCCAGTTCACTATCCTGCCAGGCATTGCCTTGCACATAAAATTCTCGAATTCCCTCAGGACACTAGTATCTTCTGGTTTCTTTGGGGTGCTCTCATCCAGTATGTCTCAGGATTTTTTTTCTGCTCGGTCCCACTGGGACGAGGAAGATGGTTCCTCACTTCCTCCCAACCACAGCCTCTAGGAGTTCTCATTGCTTTCCCGGTCCCCCTCCACATACCTTCTAACTTGGTCTACGAGGGTTCCAGTCCTCTGCAACATTGACCAGCTTCTCTGGTGTCCCTTTGGCTCTCGCGGGCTGCTGTCGATTTTGGGTGACTCTACCACGCTGGTTTCTCCCCACATGTCGGGTCTCGTCTGGACCACTTGGCTTAGTTCCTACCACCGGACGTCGGATTCCCCAGCCTTCAGGTGAGTTTAGTCTTCCCTCTGCCTTTTGCGGACACCAACTTCCTTCTCCTGGCATCCAGGTCTGCACCACATCCTATCTGTGCCATCTCGCTTCCTGGCTCTATGCTCCTCTGGGGCAGGACTGACCCTGAGGAAAGTCCTTCATCAGTTAGTCGGCTCTTGAATCCAGGATAGCTAGTAGGTTTGTCTTGGTTCCACATAGGGCTCTTCAGTGCCCGGCTCTTCTTCATGTCAGTACTTCTGGATCCATCTACTCCCATACTGAACTCTAAGACTGATATGCTTTGGATATTTCTCCTATGTGAAAGATAGTGAGCTAAAGAATCTGGGCTCTTCTTCATGTCAGTACTTCTGGATCCATCTACTCCCATACTTAACTCACTCTTCCTCGTCACAGTATTGTCTATTTTATAGACAGGGTTACTCTGCATGAAGTAACTACCAGCAGAAAGAGGAAACAGAGGACAGAGAATGGGAGTGCTTGGGCCCTATCCGTGTTCTATAGTGTATAATGTAGGGCAGAATGGTGGTTCACATACAGCGTTCTCACTTGGTAGTCTTCCCTTTTCCTGCAGAGGGGGTCCCTCCCATGTGATCCTCTTGCCGAGTACCACCCTGAGGGGGGCCTATCAGGTAGAATCCTCACCTCGCTGGCCCCATTCGAAGGGTCAACCCCCTGGGGGAGAAATTAGGCCATCAAGAGATTTGTCACAGTAATCTGGTCTCTGATGGAGACCAGCGACCGCTGATTGCCAGATTGTTGGCAGAGCTCCCCAAATTGTAAGGAAGGCGTCCGTAACTACTGTTATTTCCAGTCTTGGTTGCCAAAAGAGTTCCCTCTTCAAAACATTCCCCTCGCAGGACCACCACAGGAGACTGCTTGCGACCTTGATCAGGACCTGAAGATCTGTCATTCTGCCGGAGAACTGTGACCACTGGGATTTGAGGGCCCATTGGTGGGATCTCATTCTCAGACGGGCCGCTGGCACCAGTAAAATGCAGGAAGCCATGAGACTAAGCAACCTTAGAAAATCATAGGCCGGCAGACGTTGGGCATTTTGAAACTTCATGACCATCTGCTGAATATGCTGAGCCCCTATCTCGGGTGGAGAGGCTTTCCCTGAGTAAGCATCCAGGACAGCTACAATGAACTGAAACCTCTGAGAAGGTATCATGTCAAACTTTTTGAAATTGAGGAAGAAGCCCAGTTTGTGGAGAGTGTGGGGGGTAATGCTGAGATGTTCCAGGATCTGCTCGGGGGACAGGCGGTCGGGTCCCTGGGTAACAGAAGGCGTCAGGTTAGACATTTGTAATTGCCAATGATGGTTGCTGTAGTGTAAGAAGGTCAATTACATTGAAATGGCATTTCCTTAATCTACTTTCATATTAGCAAGCAACTGTTGTCCCAAGATGGAGTACTTCCTGATCAGCAGTGATTGGTCTGGAATACTGTGATGCAGTTTGGAACCTCAGGAGAGGTACTAAACTGCCCTTCATTCAAGATCTGAAAAAGGATGGTCAAAGCGCTCAAGAGCTCCTGTTAAAGTTAAAGGAATTCAAGAAAGGAACATCAAATTACCAGTAACCAGCCATCTGAGAGAGAGCCAGAGATGTCAAGTTCAGATAAGTGACTGAAGCAATAAAAAAAAAAAGAGTTCTACAAGAGCATATCTCCGTTCTCCTTTTATTGAAGTTAAATGTAAAAAGTTATTTAGTTACTAGTGTAGCTGAAAGGTCAAAGACTGTTTTTCTTGCAACCTGTGTAGTAGGTTTTAAAAGTGAGAAGTATTTCAAGAAGAAACTTTGCCAAATGTTAAAACGTTTTATGTTGTGTGTGTGCCAGCGTAGAAGCTATTTGTCAATGCCGGCTTGCGCGCGTGAGATGTAAGCACAGCTGAGTAAATAAAGGCTTTCAGGAACGCGTCCACTGCCGCTTCTGAGGAAAGGACCTACAAGCGTGAGGTGGCGTGGGCGTGCCTTTGGCGACCGTTGTAGCTGCGAAGCGCCTTTCAATCAGCTGTGGAGGCATGTACAATGATGTCGGTGAGAAGCAGATAAAAAGGTGAGAGCTGCCATTCCTAATATTACGCGATCCAGTGGTGTTATGAACAATAGATAACTAGTGTGCGCAAACTTTAATACGGAGTGAGAGAGCAGCGATCTCTTTCTTAACGCGATCCTGCAGCGTTATGAGAAGACAGGAAACTTGTGCGCGCAAACCCAGTACGGAGTGAGTTGATTCAGCAGCACTCAGACTAAGTTTAGGGCACATGCAAACAGTACTAATTACTTAACCAAAAAGAGACATGCAGCGCATTGATTTAATGAAAAATAAACCCGAGTAGAAAACAAGCAATCTGTAGTTTCTGGTAAGAAAGCAAGGCAATAGAAATTCAGGAAGAACTGCAAAGGCAATTTTGTGAGAACTGAGTAAAGTTTCATGACAAGTACACCACGGAACATTCAATGGTTTAAGTGTTAAAGTTGCAAAAGAAAACTTTCGCAAAGTTCAATGTAATTCAACACATGTTTCAGGAGAGTAAGGCATCTGACGTCATTTAGAAAAAAGTTTATTTCTAGACTGCATAAGAGACGTTTAAAAGTCACAGACAGCTCAGTAATTGGGAGCATCAGAACATTCTTAAGATTGAATACTAAAAGGAGCCTCAAAGGAGGCTGTCAGGTAACCAGAGGGCATGGGAAGGTACATATAGAGAATTGTTAGAGAGTTTCAGTTGTGATGCTAATTATGATATGTTCTTTGCAGGCATCCTAAATTCCCAAGCATCTAGAAATTGAGGAAACCAGAGCTATCCTGACCATTTATTATTTTCTCCACTTCCCCTTTTCCCCCGGTCTGGTCAACTCAATAGTTGTACAATTAACTTTTGGGGGGATCTGGTGGGCTATTCGTCTGCTCCTGCAGGATTTCGACGCTGGGACCTGAAACAAGTGCTGATCAGTCAATCGTCCAGATAGGGGTAGATATGAATCCCTCCCTTTCTCAGACTTGCTGCCACCATAGCAAGTCTGCGAAATTGGAGAAAACTCTTGGGCCGGACATGAGCCCAAACGGCAGAACCCTAAATTGAAAATGAGAACTGCCAATAGCGAGCCTCAGGTACTTCCTGTGCTTGTGATGAATAGGCACATGGAAGTAGACATCCTGCTGGTCCAATGATAACATCCAATCCAACGCTAACGGGCCTGGAGGATCTGAGAAAGAGCGACCATCCTGAACCTGTCCTTCCTGAGGAACTTGTTCAAGCATTTCAACTCCAAGATGGGTCTCCATCCTCCAGCCTTCTTTGGTATTAAGAAATGAGGGGAGTACCATTCCTGGTTCCTCTCCGCCACAGGCACTGGTTCTATACAGCCTTTCCCCAGCAGCAGGCAAATCTCCTGCAAAAGGAGTGGATCAACAACCTTGAAGGAGTGACTCCCATGTGGACATTCGGGAGGCCTCTTCAAGAATCTGAGGCAGTAACCTTGGGCTACAGTTTGCAAAGCCCAAGCAGTGGAAGTAATGCCTTGCCATTCTTCCAGATGCTGAGATAGCCTGCCTCCACTATGGTCCTGTGGACGAAGGTCTCGGAGAGGTTTTGGTGTAGCAGTGGTGTCTGCTGATGGCAAGGAGGTTGCAGCTGCCTGGGCAGACTTACCACCTCGATAAAAATCTTCTATGGCCCATTTATATGCAAAAGGACCGGCCCCTCCAATCTTAAGAAGCTATGTGGGACTGTTGCGGCTGTCGAATCGCTGGGGTCAGCGATTTTATTGCTGCTTTCGAAAACTTCATCTTTTCCAAGCTTTCATCCGCCGTGGAGCCAAACAAATGGCAGCCATCGAAAGGCATTTTCAGAAGCCTTGATAGGACATCTGGTAGAAAACCAGACTTGCGCAACCAGGAAGATCTCTGCGAGACAGTACTGGCTGCCATCACTCGGCTAACACCATCAGCTGAGTCCAAACCGGACTGCAGCGACTGACATCACTTTCTTGCCATCTTATATAATATTCAAAAATCCATCAATTTTTTCACCATCTGGGATGTATTCAGCAGCCATAGCCACCAATCCCCACAACTTGAAAGTAAATTTGTCCAATGCACACGTGGCATTGATGGATTTTAAAGTCATACTACTGGCTGAAAAAACTCTGCTGGTTCCAAGTCCCTTTGCCGACACCCTTTTTTAAAAAGTATTTCCTATGAAGCAATTACTTGGAAAAAACTCAATTTTGTTTTTACGGGTGGCCCTACCTCATGGCACCTCTTTTCCCTATATTACCTCAATCCCAACCTCTCCCTACCCCTTTTAGCCCCTTATCCGCTATACTTCAATTAGTTTTCCGAAGTAATTTTTTCATTTAAAATTACTCTGAAAAAACGTGTCGGTAAAACAGCACAATACACTTTTTGCTGGAGTATCAAATCTTTTATCGTCCCTATCAGATGCTCTTTGTCAGAGGAGAATTGCCTAGCATTTTGGTGCTGGACTGCACCAGGGCAGGAGAAAGACTCATATGCTTTGGATATTTCTCCTCTGTGAAAGATAGTGAGCTAAAGAATCTGGGTAAGGCCCTCGTAACCGGGCCTAATGTCCAGCAGATGTACTCTGTAACGCTCACTTGATTCCCGTAGAGGCGCCGGTCTTGACTGGGCGTATACCGTATCTTCAAAGGTGATGTGTAACACACGGCTGGCTCTTTGGGCTGGACCTCTGTGCACTGTATGTTTGACTCGAAGGGTAAGATGTCTGCAGATAGAAAATATGGGATTAATGAACTGGGTTATTGAATGTCTCTCTCTTCTTCCCTTTCTCTTCTCCTGTAGAACCCCGAAGGTTAACGCTCTCACCTTAGGTAAGTGAACGCCGTGCTCTCCATCTGCCTCGGGGCAGGGTGCTGTAACCAGTTTCTTCACTGGATAAGGGGAGCAGGCCTCTTGACTTCAGAGGACTGCTGTCCGTCGTTTACTGCACGAACGGTAAGTTTCGAGTAATTCTAATGTCTTTAAAGTCTTTAGTAATGATGTCTCTTGTTTTGCAGGGTTCCGGCGATGGTGGATGACGGGCTGAAGTGAGTTGAAGATGGAGCCCGTGTGATGAATAGAAGCGCCTGGAAGCACGTAAGTAAGCGCTTGTTGCCTGCTTCACGATGCGCTCTAACTGTCTTTTTATTTTGCAGGTACAAGTTCGGAGCGGCTGCAGGGTGCCGGAATACCCACTGGGTTAGATGTGGAAAGGAGTAATGGCACGTGAGTATTAAAGTTCCCCAATGTCTTTAAACGCACCTTGTTTTGTCTTTCAGATGCGGGATGCAGCGCCGAAGGCCTCCGGAGCGTGCGAAGAGTTGGTAAGCTTTTGTCTTTCAGATGCCGGAATGCAGTGTGAAGACCTCCGGAGCGCACGAAGAGTGGGTAAGCCTTTGTCTTTCAGATGTCGGAAAGCAGCGCCGAAGGCCTCCGGAGCGTGCGAAGAGTTGGTAAGCTTTTGTCTTTCAGATGCCGGAATGCAGTGTGAAGACCTCCGGAGCGCACGAAGAGTAGGTAAGCCTTTGTCTTTCAGATGTCGGAATGCAGCGCGAGGCGTTGGTGACAGCCGATGGACCAGGTAAGTGAAGAGCTGTCACTGAAGACCGTAATGCTAACCTGTTCTTTCTTGTCTTTATAGGTGTTGCTGAAGACTGGATTCAGGATGGTAAGCCTTTTTCCTTAGGCCCACGATCAGATGCAGAAGACACGATGAGCGTTCTGCTGCAGAGGATGCAGAATAACGCAAAGCAAGATTCATCCATCGGGTGTGGTTTAAATAGCCTCCTGTAGTGCTTAGATGTCTCCTTCCACAGCCACGCCTAGGTAAGAAAAGAGTTCCTGCTTTCCAGAAGAGTTCCAGTGTTCTGAACCTAGGGAGTGGCTCCTGCCCCACCCAACAGGAAAAGTAGTTCCAAACAGAAGAGGATCAGAGGCTCAACTGGCAGGCAAGTAAGCAGCATGGTCTGCTGCAGGTAAGTCCACCCAAGCATTATGAGCCCGGCGCTTCCAGCGCTGGGACTGGGCATATTTATGAGCCTGGTTCCACTGGCGCCAGGACTGGGTCCAAAAGGTCCCAATTGGGACTGGTTGGCACTCGGAACCTGGGTTATGGATCTGCTTCCAAGGGAGTTGGGAAAACCCTGACCTTTTGGAAGCAGAGATCATGACATACTCCCATTACCCCCCCCCCTTGTTTTATGCATATTTTAAGTAACTTTGGGTCTCACCCTAAGTTACTAGGGCAATCCAGACGTGGACTCCTTGCTCACTATTCTTAGAGATGCACAGCTCCACCCTACTGATAAGGTCACCGAAACACGGTCTGGGGTTGCTGTTTGTACTCTTGTTCAGAGGAGAATTGCCTAGCATTTCGATGCTGGACTGTCCCAGGGCAGGACAAAGACTGATATGCTTTGGTTATTTCTCCTCTGTGAAAGATAGTGAGCTAAAGAATCTGGGCAAGGCCCCCCGTAACCTGGACTAATGTCCGACAGAGGGACTCCCAGGACTCCCCTTGTTTTTTTTTTTTTAAATTGAAGGATAGGCAGCTGCCCTTGATGAAGTGGCAGCCTGCACTACAAGACTCTCCGGAGACAGAGGTTTAGATAAGAACTCCGGATCTATACTCAAAGGCCTGTATTTCCTGGTGAAATCCTTGTTAACCTTAGAATTTGTCTCAGGACTCTCCCAATTTGCCATTACTCTGCTCTTCAGCGCAGTATGGAAAGGGAGAGCAGGGGTTTTAAGGGGGCCCCTTGTTGAGAATATCTGGGCGGTCGTTCTGTTCGTAGACTGCAGCCTGCCTTCCCCATCCCAGATATTCAGTAACCTTGCCCCTGACTGCCCTGTAGGAAGCATCTGGCTCAGGGATGGCAGAATCCACCTCTGGGGAGTTAGCTAGCCGACAAGCGTCTTTAAATAAGTCCACCACATGCTGCATCCTGGACTCCTCAGAAATGAAGGCCTCAGGAACATTGGGTGTTCCGAATTCCAGGCCAAAAGGAGGAATGTCTTTATCAGTTACCTCTACTTCCTCAAAAAATCAAGACAGACTTGAAAATGTCTGTTCTAGGCAGAGGCAGAGTCAGACTGGGACAAGAAATAGGCCCGGTCACCCACAAAAAGTGGTCCACCCCTCGCCTCAAAATAATTGGCCCACCCCTCGCCTCACGACCCTGGACCTCTGCTGACATCACTGGAAGTGATGTCATTTGACCCCACCCCAAAGTGACATCCCGCGAAGCGATGAAACACAACCTTTCACCCCTTGACAAAACAAGAAGTGGCATCAGATAACATTGTCCTAAGTACACTAAATTACTGTGAACCCAAGCAGACGTCCAAGGCCAAATGATCATATGTCATTGTATAGCACTTACGTTTAAGCTCTTTTTTATAGAACAAATATGCATACAATATCACCCAACCTGTGTTGGTACTCATTTATCAACTCAAGAAGGATGAGTCTTTTGAAAAAAAAAGTTTCTAATTCTTTTCCAAACCGGCCCAGGCATGACCAGAAACCAGCCTCCACTCCCCAGGGACGATTTCGGCCCGGCCACTGGCCAAAAGGCCGAGGGGCCAATCTGACCCTGGGCAGAGGTTTCAAAACCTTTGACACCTCCATCGAAGATGTCGACCGTTTTGACGCCAGTGGCCTAGACGTTGAGAAACTCAACTCTAATCCCGTCGAAACAGTGGAGGTGTGCGCCTTCGCCTTCGAGGCGTCACGAGACTTCGATGTCTCTGAAGGATCTCGAAGGAGCTTAGAATTATTTTTTTTGCCCAGACTCGAGGGCACGAAAGCAGCAATCTTTGTGGACTCTTTATCAGCCTTAAGGGGCTAGTTGGGGTCAGAAGCCTTTTTTAACTTCATCGAAGGGGCGGGAGAAGCCACCTTCTTCAAGACCTTCATCATCTGGAGGCGAAAGTCCTCCCATTCGGCTTTAGTAGCCGACTTACCTGGAAAACTTATTCTATGGTCAGGTGAGACTAGGTCGTCTCTTCTTCGATCTTTTGCGGGAGGCCAAAGACAACAAATGGCTTCTGGAACGAAAGCACTTAGAGTGCTACGAGCGCGTACACAGAGGATTTTGAAGGGAAACTACCCAGAACATGTTTCCACTTCCTCTCTTTCAAGGTCTTTCCTATCACCAACGGGCAGGAACTGCAGTCATCAACCTTGTGGCCCATTCCAAGGCACCAAAAGGCAAATATGGTGTGGGTCAGTGATAGACATCTTCGACCCACAATCTGCACACCTTCTAACTCCTGTTTAAGGAGCAGTCATTTAGAATAAAATCGCTATTACACAGAAATGAACAATCGAAGCATGCTGTGCATGTGGAATAACAGAGCTGAAGCAACAGGTGCGGAGCTAGCTATATATACTTGATATCATAATCAGGAGCCGACTAAAGCAGCTGAGGGACACCAGATGAGCGACGGGACGACGCACGGCAACCTCTGCTGTGAAAAATAATTCTGAAGCAGCTGATGCTGAATGGAATATATCAAAGATGAGGAATACGTGGGAGGACAATCAATTCAAATAAAACATTATGTTTTATTGATTAGTATGGGGATCGTCCATCCCACTCCACCGAAAGAGCACAAGGGCCAACAATCAAAGCTGCCACCATTCAGATCTGGGACAATCAGTGGGGAAGCAAGGCGGCATAGCTCCACCAGCTTGACAACACTTTCACAGGGTGCAGTCTTTGTGGCTGCACCTTATAGAACAGACCACTGTCACAAGAGGACGCGCTGAGCCTTTTGTTGAATATTTTCACTCGTGATTTCTAAAATCAATAGGATTGTGCAAATAAATCAGTTCAGATGCTTTATTATTCACAACATGTAGGTGATCTGGACTCTTAAATTTGGTCTAGCTGTTGACCATAGTTGTCATTTACAATTGGGGATTTATTTAAGCCCCAGTGTGGTACCTCAGTCTCAAAAAGCGGTGGGAACGGATTGCAATGCTTTCTCCTTCAGTCACTCTGGCAAGTTAGGTTATGAACTTGACTCCTAGTTCCGGATTCAATACTCTTGTATTTTGTTCCAGTAGCAAACAAAGGTAGGAAATTGGACTCGAGTTACCAGATTCACTGAGTCTTCCCTCAGTCTCTTTCAGAGTTGGCCTTGAAACCTTTGCATTCAAGTTCCAGGTTTCATTGCTTTTAATAAACTCTGCCTCCAAGGTCCGGGATGCAAGGTTTTTCCATTGGTGCAAGCAATGTTTTTTTTATATATTAGTCCCTTTTGCAATTTACACAGCTTTGAGGAATCAGCACTTCTCTCGTCATCTGCTTTCTCTACTTGAGCTAGGAACTTGGCAACCAAGTTCCCACAATCAATTGCCTCTCAATATATTTCTTCACTTGCGCTAGGAACTTGGTCTCCAAGTTGCAGGATTCAGCGCCTCTCGTTGCTTTACAAAACTTGGTCTCCAAGATTCAGAGTGCAATGTTTCTCACAGTAGATGCTTTGTACAGTCGCAGTATGAACCTTGCACCTCCAAGTACCAGCATTCTGATCATCTCCATTTTGTTGCATTCTCACTTCCTGGCAGCTCGTCAGATTCCCTCAGTAGCTTCTTTGCAGCTGTGTTACCTACCAGTGTTTGCCTTATGTGCAGTGTGCATCACTTTAAATATATTTAATTCCACCAGGAGTCTGGTGAGGGTTTTCAACTCGGGCATAGCACGGTAAATCCTTCAAGGACCAAAATCCATTCTTGCAGTTACTTTCTGGAGTAGTTGGAAGAGCCTGAATGTGATTTTTGGTAACCCTGTGAACAAGGTGTAGCAAAAGTAGAGTCTGGTTACTATCAGGGAACAGATCACCTACACTTTATTTTAGAACTCAAGGAATTGGAAAATGTTATAGCACGTGTGTTGCTGATTCCAGGTGACTGGGATCAGGTCACATCAGTGTCCAAGGTGACCTTGAGCGATTCTAACCACTCGATTGCCAGGTTTTAGGACCTGGTTGTGCATCTTTTCAGAATTTTAGATTTGCTCCCAGTAAGGAATATGCAGCTGTGGATATTCCATTTTTGGGTCAGTTGTAAAAATTAGTGGCATCTTGACTGTACATGCTCAACTCAATGAGCACCTACAAGTCCTATGCAGATCAAAATGGTGTCAAATGACTACAGTTAATGATTGCAGTCTGATGTACAAATTCAGCCAGTGGAAAAGCTGCTGGCTCTTGTGGGACATCATAAGCTTGGTGGATGGGTTTAGGGGGATAATTGTCCAACAGACCCTTGAGCAATACATCCTTGAGAAAAGGATGCCAGCCCCATCAGGTCACCATAAAGCGTTTGAGGCTATGTTAACGATATTGTGGTTTACTTCGTTATACGTGCCACACTGGTCTAAAAGTGTGGTTGGGTAGTTAGTCTATTCTTTGGATGCCCTGCCCAATAAGAAAGGTCGCTACCGATTCCCTAGTGCATCTGAACAAACTAGAGAAACAATGCTCATGTCCAGCCTGTTTGGGCTTGCTCAGGTGTGAAGTGGTGTATGGCACTCCCCACTGCCCTTTCTTTTACCCATCGCGGTATTTATGTTTCCTTCCTGCCGGTAAGCACATCACTATAAAGTAGACTTATTTACTACTCTAGTCTGGAGCTGTTACCATCCAATTTATCAATCATGTCCCAGAGTATTACAATTTGGTCTAGAAATAGTCTAATTAGTCTAAGTAACGGTTACGACTAACCCACTAAGTGGGGCGGGGGCCTATCAGTGAAGTGTAGTAAGGCAATCAAGATCACCCTCTACACCACCCAGCGCCCCTCTGGATTAAATGCTGAAAAGAAAATACGTTACTAAATCCAACTGGAAATAACCAATTCAGCCTGGCCCTGTGAAATCATTTCTTCACTCTATCCACCTTCCAAACCTCCTGGGATACAGGCCTACGCCACCTGCTCAAGCTGGATGATATTGATACATGGCTAAACTGCACCAAGAAAGCTGACGTTTCTGCGGCCAGGAAATCCTGTCAATTTGGGCACTGTTTACACTTTGTGCTATTTACACATGCAGGTGGTACGTACTATACTGGTCAGTATGTGTGATGTGAATTTGTTATTCTTGACAAAACATTTCGTTGGCAAGGAGAATGGACCACATAAAATATCCCTTCCCATTTATTGGAAAAAACGAACCTTAAGTTTTAATGAACAACACGCAAACTTCTCTTCGAGCGTCGAGAAAAGGTGTGACACAGACTGCTGAGAGATGCACGACAGAACTGCCTCCTAACAAACATACAAAACTAGACTGCAGTCAGCACCCTAGTTTAGCTTGGAACTCATTTAACTTTAAATCAAATGGCCACAGTTGGAAACTAGGTGGTGAGTCCTCCTGTGAATTCGACCTGGTGAAATTGAGGGAACAAATAAAAAGGTCCACACAAAAGCTATTTTCTGTTATAAAAAATTATTCAGAACGGCCTAAATAAACCACAAGAACTTTTTTAAATTTCAATATTTTCTCTCCCCGAAAAGATCACTGTCTCCAGAGTTCTAGTTCTCTCTAGGCTGGACTATTTCAACAGCCTCTTTCTAAATCTGCCTGCTTCTACTCTCCGCCCTCTGCAACTCATCCAGAACAGGACTGAAATCTCTGCACTGGTTCCCAGTGGATGCGAGGATTACGTTCCAAACTCTCTGCATTGTCCACAAGGCCTTCTGGGGCCTGGGGCCTCAATACCTTCAACTCCCTCTTCCTAAATATCTTCCTTCTGAAGCTCTTTGCTCATCTGCCTCCAACTCCCTCAGGGTTAGTCGCTTCTCCAAGCAACGAGTTGGTGGCAGATCTCTTTCTTCTGCTGGGGGCTCCCTCTGGAACATCCTCTCTGCCTCTCTGAAACTTGAGGAGAACCATCTCCAGTTCCGAAAGGCATTTGAAAGATCAAATGTGCAACTGATGGGACTGAGCTACAGCTTATCCCAGACCTCATGCCACACTGTATATCGTGGCTCAGTCCCATCAGTTGGCACATTTGATCTTTCAAATACCTTCCGGCCCTCAGCCATTTGCACAATTCCCTGCTCAAATTCCCCATCCCAGTTCCCCTTGTGCCTTCCACACCATAGCTATTGTCCGTCTAGCCAGTAGTAATCCCAGTGCAAGGGGAGCAGCCACATCCCTCCCTCATCTGCCCTTCCCCCAAGGTAGTAAGCCTAACAAGCAATGCTTGATTGCGGGTTGAACCCTCACTGCAATTAAGTCATATAATTCAGAGCAGACAACATCCCAAAACTCAACCACTCCATCGCATCCCCACAACATGTGTAAGAAGGTCCCAATCTCCCTCCGACATCTCCAACAAGCCGGATCCGTACTGATCGCCATTTTCGCTACCCTTGCTGGTGTAATATATGCACGTCTCATTTTATTTTGCATCAATATGAATATCGCATTTCTAGAAACCTGCTTTGCGTCTTCAAGCACTCTCGCCCACTCTCCATCCGTACATTTGTCACCCATATCAGTTTCCCATTTTAGCCAAAACTCTATTGCTGTATGATCACATTCGCTACTGTGTTTCGCGCACCGTTCCGAAACACACTGTCCCTCGCATCAACCAATTGCAAGAGTCACATTCACTCCATGAATTCACCTTTTCTTGGGAAATCCCTCACATGTCTCAAGTACTCCAGCCATTAACGTGGTGAACTCCAAAGAGTTCAACCGAACCGACGGATGGGCATCTTAAAACTCAGTATACGTAACGGCCCTGCCCTCAACATACAAGTACTCAACAAACCTGCCTCAGCCCAGTTGCTCAATCACATCCCCCTCTTCCCCAACCGTCTGCAGCCATTATCAGTCTTAATCTGCAACACGGCAGAGGTACAACCAGTAAGACCAGTAAGAAGGGAAACCTCTGTCCCGACAGCACTGTGGCCTTCCACCAGACCCGAATGATGGTACTCAAAAGCATAAGGAGACACCTCAATCCCCTTTCCCATCTCTCAACCATTTCCAGTACTTAGTGCGGGTCAAAGTCCTTCATTGTCCAAACCGTATTGCGATCCTTATGTGGCTGGACGGACCAGTCCACCATATGCTGTAGGGTTGCTGCCCAATACTATGCCTTCAAATCTGGCACCCCAATGCCCCCCTTTAATTGACTGTAATTACAGGGTAATCAAAGCAATTCTAGCTGTCGCACACCTCCATAGCAAAGGTGCCATGCAAAGACCGAAAACAGGCAGCCTTCAGAACCATTGGCTTGACCAGGAAAACATACAACAACCTGGGTTAACATGATCATCTTAACCAGGGTCATTCCACACATTAAAGAATTGGGGAATTTAATCCAAAGGTCAGTGAGTTTCACAAATGCCTCAGCCAACCTCCCTATGTTCTGATGATGCATCCACTCCCAAGCTACACCAACTCTTATTCTCAAGTATTTGAATCCTGCAGTTACCTCCATCCTAAAATGAGCTAGGTCCCTTCTGTGATGAAGCCAATGGAGGCATCACGGATTCCCCAGTGGGAACCTCCTACCTTGTGGCCAGGGGACATTAGCTGCTACCTGACCCTTCAGGCGGCATATGAGGGAGGATCACATGGGAGGAGACAACAACCAGGGAGATGTGATGACTTAATTGGATAAGTCACAGTACCCCCTCCCCTTCCCACCCTGTGACACCCATAAAGTTAATGGCCTATTGTCAGCTAACGCTCCCGCCCCCCCTGTAGAGGAAGCCAACAAACCCTTTCCCTACACTACCCTGCTAAGGCCCCACCTTTGACCCAAAGCCCAAAACTCACAACTAAAAAAAAACACCTTTTTTTCCGATGTGCCTTTTTGTGAAATCTCTGAGAACAATCATCTAATAAGTACAAATTAAAGTTATTCACTGTAGTGACTAGAGTACTCCTAGTCCATACTCCCCTTTCCTCTATCCTTGTCTGCGTCCCCCAACATGGGGATGGCCCCGGAACCTTTAGTAACAAAAAATTGAGCTTCCACTTCAAATTTTGTATAGCGTGTGGGGGCACAGCCCTGGGTGTGGGAACGCCCCGTCGAGGCCCAGCCCCCATTGAACACATCGGACCCTTAGATACCTGGCTACTCTTAGTACATTTTAGCCCTTGGCATACTCACGGGGGAAGGCATGTGGTAAGTATGGAGGAAAGGGGACTAGGACTACTCTAGTCACTACGGTGAGTATCTTTTACTCATACTTCCCGTCCCCCTTCCTCCATCCTTGGGGTGATTCGACTGAAGAACATAGGGTGGATCTGTGATACCCTACCTCATTTTCGGAATGGCAATTGTGTCAAAAAAATAGTTTTTTTGTTCCTCTCGCTTTACTCCAAACAGGCGATTTTATCTGTATATGGGACTTGTATCCCTGAGGATATTGTAGTGTGGCTACTCATCCACTTTGTACTATGACGTATATCCTTTACTCTGTCTCCATGTAGCACACACTTTTTAGTGGATGTTGAATGATTACACATTTTGACTCAGTGTTTGCTCTTTTTCTGTTCTTTTCATTTCTCATAATCTTTAGTCACTCTACTGGCTAGCCGAATATATTCATTTCTTGCAGTCCCCTATGTGAAGTGGTTTTGGGACAGGATTGGACTCCTTACACACATATAGGTTACTTTTGGGTTGTGTTTTATGCTTGTGTTTTTTTCACTGCCTAGGGGCTTTTTTTTTTCACTGCCTAGGGGCTTTTTTTTGCATATCTGACCTTTGGTCCTGAGGAAGGCGTTTTTTGTCTTAGATCAACACGCCGAAACGTATTTGACCACGCCTGGTTGACTTTTTCAGCGCCAAGGGGTGGCTCTTGTGCCTGCACTCGGAAGGCCAGGCCTCATACGTAGACCCTAGCAGAACTGTAAGAAACGGCGGGCTAGTGTGTATACATGAACTAATCTACACTAGCAGAACTGTAAGAAACGGCGGGCTAGTATGTATACATGAACTTATCTATCTAGCAATCTACCCCCAATCTCTACAAAGAATAACAATTGAATACTTCTTTGGCACGTTTGGAATATATATCTTTGGACTTCCATAATTGAAGTTGGGTGGAAACAGTCATTTAACAACATCCTTCAATATACGAGAGGAATTCAACCTCTGTGATACTCAGTAAAATTGTTTATCTAATGGAAAGCATTTTCTTCTTTTGATTCTGTTTCTTCTAATTGTGCAGTTTTTTTCTGTTTTGTTTGTTGACATGCAACCATTATTGTGATCCATGATGTATGATCTATTCAGATGATGTTTGTGTTTTTTGTGTGATATGTAATATGCTTGAAGCTCAGCCTACCTTAAAGGAATATTGTTAAATGTTTTGTAAAATATTGCTGAGGCTCTTGTATAAAAGACTATTTTATGTTTTACATTAAATGATGAAAAGTATCTTTGAAGTTTCTGGTTAGAATTTATGTTCAATCGAGTGACAAAACTGAATGAAATGATTTCGATAATGGCATTAATTGTGCCACCATATACATATAAGATGTTATTTTGAACACATAAGAAACATTTGGACACCATCTGGAATTACGAACTAGTCCTCCCAGAAAGCAGTGATCCTTTACCCTGCAAATTCTTTTGCTTTAAGAATATGTTTTTGTTCATTTGTTTGCTCTTTCTGTTCAGAGAAAATGAGGTGTGTATAGGTAATATATATACCGTATCACCCATAGACTGTAACCTGTGGGGACATATTTTGTTGGTTTTTTCATATTTAGGACGAAGCTAAAAGGTTCTTCAGAACCGCCTGACCAAACTCTGCGTCGTGCCTGGAGATGGTGTTCAGTGAGTACTGCTTACAGAAGGCCGGCAGAGTGGCCCCAAGTAGCTGCCTTGATGATGACATCCCAATAAGCAGGTCTCTGAAACATGACGGCCGTGGCCTTCGCTCTGACTGCATGGGCATAAATCCCCTCAGGAACAGGTCTACCCATGGCCATATACGCCTCCGAAATGGCCTGGACCATCCACCGGGCAATGGAAGCCTAGGAAACCTGAGAGCAGAGGGAGGAGCCCCCAAAAGTCACAAACAATGCCTCGGATTTTCTGAAGGATTTCATCTGAAAGAGAGAAAAGGAACAAGTTACTTACCTGTAACTGTTGTTCTCCAACATGGGTCTGGCATAGATTCACATGCTCATGAATATTCCCCGTCGTCAGGCTGGGAATCCTCGGTAAAAGAACAAATCTGTTTCAGTTTAATTTCTAAACTGTCTTTCTACTAATAACCAAATCACTGGTTTCTGGGTCATAATTCCCCCAGCCAATGACTGCCCTCTACCTAAGCCCCTCCTCTGACAGCCATCTTCAGATTTGGTAGCACATAAAATGGCAGTAGAACCAAGAGAAGAGCCGCAGAGAGGTTGGAGGGAGGGTTTGCATGTGAATCCATGCCAGAACCATGCTGGAGAACAGTTACAGGTAAGTAACTTGTTCCTTCTCCAGCATGGGGTCTGGCATGGATTCACATGCTCATGAACACAAGAATACATGGCAGTACACACATGCACAACCACGGGAGGTGGCAAGGCTCAACATTAAGCATTTCAACAACTCAACATTAAGCATCTCTTACATCCTCACCAGGCTCACCTTCAAGCGAACAGCTTGCGCAGCACTGCCTGGCCGACTCTGGACTCCTCCCTGGAATTCCAGTCAACGCAGTAGAATCTCGTGAAGGTGTGCGTCGACCTACACATAGCAGCCCTGCAGATGTCCAGCAGGGGCACACCAGACAGGAACGCCGTAGTAGCAGCAATCGCTCTGGTTGAATGGGCTCTTGGATGGCCAGGCAACGGTCGGTTTGTCAACCGGTGACAGTGCATGATGCAGCCGGAGAGCCACCTCAAAATGGAAGCCTTGGAGAAGGCCTTCCCTTGGTTCACAGCGCCAAAGTTCACAAACAGCTGTGATGATGTCTTCTGAAAACTCTTTGTGCGGTCCACGTAGAACTTCAGTGCTCTAGCTACATCCAGCGAGTGCAAAGTCCTCTCAGCCGGCGACAAAGGCGACGGGAAGAAAACCGGTAACAACAAGGGCTCATTGAGATGGAAGTCCGACGGCACCTTGGGCATGAAGAAGGGGTGCCTCATCAGCACTACCCTTGTCTCGTGGAATGTCCGGTATGGAGGTTTACAGGAGAGGGCCTGGATCTCTTCCACTCGTCATGCGGAGATGATGGCCATAAGAAACGCAGTCTTCCATGATAGGAACTTCAGCGGCGCCGAATGCAAAGGATCGAATGGTGGGACCCACGAGCCTGGTCAGCACCACATTGAGCTCCCACGCCGGGGCCAGAGCCTTCACAGGCGGGAAGGAGCGGAACAGTTCTTTCATGAACTCCTTCACCAGGCGGTGGGACCACAGCGACGACCACCCCGGAGTTCTGGTGTAGCGGGAGACAGCCGCCAGATGAATTTTGATGGATGCATGCGCCAGCCCCGCCTTGGCCAGCGACAGCAAGTACAGCAGCACTTAAGGGGCCGTAATCCATAGAGGGTTGATCTTCTGTGCACGGCAAAAGACAGAGAACCTCTTCCATTTATGTCCATAGCACTTAAGAGTCGAGGAAGCCCTGGCCTTGGCAAGTACCTCCTTGCAGTCCGCCGGGATATCATAGCCTCCGAACTCTAATGCTGCAGGAGCCAGGCCTTCAGGTTCAGCTACCCTGGGTCGTGGTGCAGGATCGCGCCTCCTTCCCTGGTGAGAAGATCTGCGTCCGTCAGAAGTTTGACTTGTCCAGACAGTCCGGGTACCATATCTGCCTCGGCCACGCCAGTGCGATGAGGATCATCCTGCACCGGAACCGTCTGAGTTGACTGATGAGTCGCAGAAGCAACAGCAACGGTGGGAACGCATAGAGGACAGGCCGTCCCAGGGGAAGGAGAATGCATCGCCCATGCTCCCCGGTTGGGGAAACTCGTTGGCGAACCTCTGACACTTGGTGTTCGTCGCCGTCGCGCACAGATCTATCTGGGGATTGCCCCATTATCGGAATAGTATATCCACTTGATCCTGTCAGAGCTCCCACTCGTGGCACGAGCGCAACTCCCTGCTGAGTGAGTCGGCGACGGTGTTCTTTACTCCTGCCAGGTGGAAGGACCATACCCTGGGCAACAGCCCTGTGCCACAGGTCCGAGCTTCCTTGGATAGAGCTGGGGATCTGGTGCCCCCCTGCTTCCGGATGTAGAACATCGTGGTGGTGTTGTCGGTGAAGACCCGTACCACTTTGCCCTTGAGAGATGGGAGGAAGGACCGGAGGGCCCAAAACCCGGCCCGGAGGTCCAGGATGTTGATGTGTAGAGACCTCTCCTCCGGGAGCCAAAGGCCTCTTACGTGGAGAACTGAGGGAGGCGTCCGTTGTCACCGTTTCCTGATGCGCTGAGGTCTGGAAGACCATGCCCGCCGCGAGATGCACACGGGTGCCCCACCACCGGATCGCCTGCCGGTAAGATTGTTGAGGATGATCTTGTCTTCGAAGCTACCAGTCACTTGTACCCAACGGGCTTCAAGGAACTCCTCAGCAGCCGCATCCGCAACCTGCACAGTTGCACGAGGTAGATGCATGACATCATGCTGAGCAGAGACTTGATGGACCTCACCCTGGCAACCTCCATGGTCAACAGCCATTGTACCTTGCCCAGAATGGCCTTTATCCTCTCCTCCGACGGTGATGCCAGCCGTGCCACCGTGTTGAGTCTGTCTCCCAGGAGTAGGGCATCCTGCGATGGCACCAAGCAGGACTTTGCAAAGTTTATCAAGAACCCAAGTTCTGTGAGCAGGCGGACGGTCCTCGCTGTGTGGTCGACGTCGAGTTCTCTTGTTTTCACTCGGATGAGCCAATCGTCCAGGTAGGGGTAGACTTGGATCCCCTGCAGGCGCACCCGCGCCGCCACCGGTGCCAGGCACTTGGTGAAGACCCATAGCGCCGACTTCAAACCGAAGGGCAGTGCCTTGAACTGATAGTGCCGCCCATGGACCACGAAGCGCAGAAACCTTCGATGTCCTTTGTGTATGGGGATGTGGAAGTAGGTATCCTCCAAGTCCAGTGATGACAGGAAGTCGCCTTTCTCCAGTTGTCCCAGCACGTGTTGGAGGGTGACCATCCGGAACTTCTGGGATTTTATGAATTTGTTGAGGCGGTGGAGGTCTAGAATGGGCCACCAGCCGCCGGTCTACTTTCGGACGAGGAAGTACCGCGAGTATACTGCAGAGCCCCGGAGCCTCTTTGGGACGAGTTATATCGCGCCCTTCTTCAGCACTGCTCGTACCTCCAGAAGCAGCTGTGGAATGTGGTTTTCCTTCCTGGCCACTGGTGGAAAATGGGGACACTTCTTTTGGAACTCCAGAGTGTGTCCGTAGGCCAGGGCATCCAGCACCAACGGTCGATGGAGATGGACTTCCACGCGCCGATGAAGTTCGCCAGCCGGCCTCCCACCAGGGTGCTCAGGTGGGGGCCCAACATCACGGCCAGTTCAGTCCTGCTTCCCCAAGGCCTTGCCACCTTGGGCCCCTTGGTGAAGACGACAGTGTCCACCGGCCTTGTTGCAGCCTCTCAAGGCTTCCTGCGATGAAGAGTGGGCTGCCTGGCGGTACGAAGACGAGCTGCTGCCGAATCCTTTGGAGGCACATTGAGACTTGCCTCTGGAGGTCAGAAAGGATGGCCATCGCTGATGGAGAGAGCCCAAGGTCCGCCTTGATGGGCTGCAGTGACTCGTCCACTGCCTTGCTGAACAGGTTGTTCCTGTCGAAGGGCATGTCCAGTACCCTGGTCTGCACATCCTGACGGAAGTCGGTGGCCCTGAGCCAACCACGCCAGCAAAGGGAAACGCCATTGCCCATCTGGCGAAAACCGGTGTCGGCGATGTCCGTGGCCACCGTGATGGCGTGGTCCGAAGCCACCTCGCCTTCTTGCAGGATTTCAAGGGCTTCCACCCTCTCGTCTGGGAGGAAGTCCAGGAGGGGAGCCATCGTAAACCACAGCTCCCTGTCATAGCGGGCCACGATAGCGAGGGCGTTGGCCAGCTTGATGGTCGTCGCTGCTGACAAGATGACCAGTCGTCCCATGGCGTCCAGCTTCTTCCCCTCGCCATCCGGTGGGGAAGTGGAAGTTGATGCCATCGCCCCTGCCGATTTCTTCTTGGCCGTCACGGAGACCACCGAATCCGGGGACGGCTGTGCCCTGAGGCACGTAGGCATGGAGTCTGGGACCAGGTACTACTTCTACCACCGGTCCCTCTTCACAGGGGCCTTGGATGGGTTCTTCAGAAGGGACAGTCCTTCGTCCCAGAAGTCGTCCAGCAACGGGACTGAGAGGACGGTCTTCCTCTTGGCCTCCCGTCGTTGGTAGAGGAACACCTCCTTCTTCTGCTCTTCACGGCATAGCTGGAACAGCTCCGATGACCAGGCGATCATGGCGTGAAAGGAGCCGATTTCGTCAGGAGGGGAAGCCTGGGGAGCGGGTGATGGGAGATCTGTTCCGTCACCACCGTCGTCCGTCGTCGTGGAGGGGATTGAGGTGAAGGATGGACTCTCCTCCGCTTGGGTGGAGGACTCCCCGATGGTCCTACAGCAGGGTGCTCCACTGGGGAGGGGGTATGACTATGATCACTCAGTCCTAATTAGCTGTGATGCTAGATCAAAGTATGCTTGTACTACTTCCACTTGTGCAACCGGTTTAAAATAAACATGTTGGAAAACGTGTGGAAGCGGAAAGCCAAAAAAGTCTCAGCGCTAGCTGCCAGGTCCGACACTGTCCGTGTGCGGGAAAAAAGGGACTGGGGTGAGGTGCCAGAGCCGGGGCCTCAGCTGGACATTCCCACGCCCAAGTCAGCGCCCAGAGCGCTATACTAAATTTCAAGGGGAAGCTAAATTTATTTGTTGCCAAAGGTCCCGATACCGTACCCATGTTGGGGGTGGCCCACCAGGATGGAGGAAAGGGGACGGGACGTATGAGTAGTCCAAAGACATCTATGAACTCCAACTCCCATAACCACCCAGGTACTCAGACCTGGAGGAGGATGAGGTAGTTTGTGCAACGTGATAGGATGCAGGTTAGTTTTGCCAAGTCTTCAGTGCTCAGGACATTTAAATATGGCAACCGGCCAATCGGATCAAGCAGTGCAGGAGAAGACATTCACATGACCGCAGAGCCGTGCAGGACACTGGAGGTACATTCGCACACTCAAAAATGCAAAGCAGGTGAAGGACCCACACTGCAGAGGCAGCATCAGAGACGCAGGAAGGAACCGGTGGGTCTACCCAAAGGAGCTCGGGACCCAGGGGCGTTCCGACAAGCGCGCCACTAAGTGTTTGAAAGGTACGAAATTGCTGATACCGAAAATACTCAGATTTTGTTTGAATGCAGTCAAGGCAAAGTACAAATTTAACACCAAACAAGAAGGATGTGTGAAAGCAGACAAGGCAAAGACCAAAGGCAAACCCCAAATCAGATACAGGTGCATAAGATGCCAGTGTACGACAAACATTTGAGCAAATATTACCATCGACAAATATATCAAACACCTCACGGTATATGCTAATGTGTGGCATATCCAAAGAACTGTGAATGTGAAACGCATAAGAAGTCCTGGCAGGCGAGTACACCAGACAGCTGAAATGGTTTATAGATTCCTGGCAGGGTAGTATACGAGGTAAACAAGAGATTCTACAGAAAGACTGTTACAGAACGTATTTATTTTTTTAAACTCTTTTTATTAAATTTTACAACTTGTCAAAACATTTCCCCAACAACCCCTCCCTCTCCCTACCCCCTGCCCCCCGAGGTAACAGATGTTCAATTCCTAGTTTGCTTTTCTTCCGGGTACACACTCCATGTTCATTGTAGGTCTAGCAGTCTCAAACGCTGCGGGCACCACATAACCCTAAAGTCATCTTTAAGAAAAGTCATTATTTCCCCCAATCTGCGGCAAAGTTCTGCACCTTATTGTCCATGGCATACGTTGCCCATTCCAAAGCTACTATTTCCCATATCTTCCGTAGCCAATCTTGTCTCATGGGGACCTTCGGGCCTTTCCATCTTTGGGCTATTAACAGCATAGCCACCAGTGTTAGTATCAGTCTCGCTTTCTCCCTCGCTCTGGGTTCCCCCACCCTCGTGGTTCCTCTGATGCCTAGGAGGATCAGTACCGGCGTTCTTTCGTCTCCCGAGCCAAAGGCCTGCTCCTGCGCCCTCTGTACCTCTCCCCAGAAAGGTTCAATCTTTGGACATTTCCACCAAATGTGCTCCGCCGTTCCCACCAACACTTCCCCGATGAGGCTGGGAACATCTTATGGAGTCGGGCTGGGGTATAATGCCACCCGACTAGTATCTTGTACCAAGCCTCTTGCAGTTGGGAAGCTTTAGCCTATTTAGGCATTGTCCTCCACAGCCTCTCCCAGTCTGCCCTACCAATTTCCCTCCTTATGACCCGTTCCCATTTATGCATATATGTCCACTGGTAGCCTGCGTTTGTGCTGTCCAGAATCTTATAAAGATTGGAAATGAGGCCCTTTGTTCCATCATTGGACAGAAGGAAGCTTTCGAATTTCGTTGGCTCATTAGTAGCCGGTGCTCTAACCCCCGGGTGTAACATCCAATGACGTATCTGTGCGTACCTTAATATTTCCCCTTCTTGTATTGCAAATTCCCGCTTGCAGTCTTCAAACAACATCAATTCCCCTTCCCGGAACATATCGCATAGCTTCCTGCAACCTCCCTCCTTCCATCTCGTAAATGCCCCTTTTTCCAATCCCAGTGTGAAGTCCCCATTGCCAAATATAGGAGTGAAGGGCGAAGGAAACGTTGTTATCCCCTTAGGACCCGTCAATGTATCCCAGGTGTCGGCCATGAGTTTAGTTATCGAGCTCTCATAAAGATGCCCAGGTCTATGCGATTTAGGCAGCCATAAGACTTCCGCCAGGTTGGGGTGTGCCACAGCCCTATCCATCTTCACCCATAACTTGTCTTGCATACCTTCTTCTCCCTTCAACCATTCCCTTATAATTCGGAGCTGCGCTGCTTCATAGTACCGCCTGTAATTCGGTAAAGCTAGGCCTCCCTCCCCCCTGGATGCCATCAATAAGCGGCTGCTCACCCTAGCTCTTTTCCCTTCCCATAAGAATCCATTAGTCAACGCTCTCAATTCCCTAAAGAAACTCGAGGGTATCAGCTGAGGGATCGCTTGAAATAAGTACAACAATCGCGGGAGTGTGACCATCTTAACTGCGATGATCCGCCCCAACCACGACACCCTGAGGCCTCTCCACCTTTGGAAGTCCCCCCCTGATTGCTTTCAGAAGTGGGGGGTAGTTAGCCGAATACCATCCTGCCAGAGTTGCTGTGATCCTAACCCCCTAGGTATCTAACCCCTCCCGGGCTCCATAGAAACAGAGTATTTGCCTTCAGCCAGTCTCGTTCCCCTGCGTTAATCTTTAGTCCGTATACCTCCCTGAACTCCTCCAGCAGGGTCGTGCTAGCCTGGATCGACTCATTTGGTGCGGTTAGGGTGAGTAACATGTCATCCGCGAACGCAGCTACCTTCTGTTGCTCTCCCCCAAAGGGAATGCCCCGTATCCCCTCCGCCTCCCGTATTGCTTGCAAAAGTGGCTCCAGGTAGATCGCATAAAGTATTGGGGATAACGGGCAACCTTGTTTTGTTCCCCTCTGTAGTCTTACTAGCCTTGACGCTATTCCATTCACCATTATTCTAATGGAAGGGGCCTGGTAATTAGCTCGGACCATAGTCAAATTCCCCCCCGAAATCCATTTTTTCCATAACCCGGAACAGAAAGGACCACTCCACGCGGTCAAATGCCTTTTCCACATCTAGCGCCAAAAGGACCACGGGAGTAACAGAACGTATTATTTAAACGAGAACTTTTAAAATCCAGTGAAAGCACAAAGGAACTCTTAATTAAAGAGACATTTCTGCCATCCTATCCACAAATCCAAGGGAAGGGGGGAACATTTTTGTTGGAAGTCATTCTTATACTTTTGGTTTTGAACACTTGACATCAAGTGAAGACATTTCCTTGCAGCCTTTGTTGTTTTGTTTAATGTGTAAGGGTCAGGCTAGGACGCTTTGAACACAAGGATGTTTTTCAGTTACTGACATCCTGACACAGACAGATCCTTAGTTTTTGGTTTCTAGATAGGCAAGTTCCTCTTTTAGAATAGGGCCAGAGAGGTATTTTTCAATCCATTTTTATTCAATAAAACTGTATTTAACCACAAACATGACAAAGGGTCCAGCTTTCATTTCTGACCCCTCACAATGCTAATACCGGACAGCAACCTATAGATAGCAGATTTGGATCAATTAATGACCAAACCAGACAGCTCACCAAACTTTTCAATCTTATCCATAGCTCGACAGATTATCCACAGGGTTCTGACTATACAACAGTACATCATCTGCATACAGGGTTGTCACTGAGGGCCGGGGGTACCGCACACTGTATTCCTATGTCTGTGCCGATACACCGTTCCTACGGGTTCAATAACCAGTGTGAATATCGGAGTGGATAGCAAACACCCATGTCGAGTCCCCTGTCCCACTCTCACATGGCTGCGCTATCACACCATTTGCTTGAACCCTAGAAGTTGAACCCTGGTACAGCAACTTCACCCATTCAATCAATCGAACCCCAAACCCCATCCTCTCCAGGACCATCCACTGAAATTCCCACGAGACAGAGTAAAAGGACTTGTATGAGTCTAAGCTAATCACGGTCAGCCCCTCCTCCATTTATCTATACTTATCCAGAAGTAAGAATAATAAACGCAGCAAGTTATCCATTGTGGATCTACCTGGGATAAATCCAATCTGATCTGGATGGACCAGGAACGTAAAAAACTGGGTCAGCCGGCAAACCAGCACTTTGCACATAATTTTAACGTCCAAATTTATCATAGATAAGGGGGCCTATGGCACGCACTCGTCAGGATCCCTCCCCTCCTTGGACAGGGTTATTACCAAAGCCATCAACATGGATTCTGGGAAACCTCCACACACTAGCTTGCAGGAAAACCTCCACCAATTTAGGGGTCAGGACATCCACATATTCCCTATATACTTTCACCGGGATCCCATCCACCCCTGGTGTTTTACCCCAGGAAAGGCTATTAATAGCCCAGGCCACCTCTAGCTTGACAAGCTCCTTGCCCCAACTGCTCACCCCGATACTCAAGAAGAGTTACATTGGCCTCCTCAATACAATGAGTCGCCTGACGCACAACAAATCCTTCCTTTTCCTGGTATAATGTGGCATAAAATTCTCAAAATGCAGCACATATTCTCACCCCATCTGTAGTAACGGATCCCTCTGGGACACAAGTCCCGCATCACAGCTAGCATTTTAACTGCCTTATCTCCCTCTGTGTGTTGACGTGAGACATATACAGCATAATTGTGTTGTCAAAGCGTTCTGTGAGAAACCTGAAGGTGTCTGACCCGCTAGTCCCCGGGGATCTGTCATACAGGTGACCAGGATATAGATGTGGCTATTGGATCCAGTTCCTGGGTGTGGACCAGTGCGGGAGTATCACATGAAGCAGGGGTCTTCGGGGAGTGTAAGTGGGACACCGAAGTTCAAGACACGGTATCCCCTTCCCTGCAACACCCTTTACCCATCCTAGCAGGTTGGATACCTAGAAGCTCAACTCCTCCCCCCCCCCCCCCAACGCCTTTTCCGGACTCGTACTTTTTCATAGACAGTTCACTGTGAGCGACAACGCGCGAACACCAGAGCCGTATACCCGACATGTCCCAACACCCTGGTCAGGTAATTACTAATCCTTACACACACCCGACTCCGATCATACTTCACCATATGGATAAAAGGCAGAGCATGAAATCACACTCTGAGCAAGGAAAAGCACACTAGGAAGCAGCAGTTCCAGGATGGCGATTTAACACAGGAAAAAAAGCGGCAAGACCGGAGAGGGTTGCAAGGAGGAAGTGCCCTTGACCTCTAGAAACCGCTACTTTCACAAGCCTTGGAAACTGAGAAGCCTAAGACTGGGAACTGACGCTGATCTATCCGACACTGCATCAAAGATATCTGGGGCACTCCTGGGTTGATAACCCAGGCCCGGAGAAACGAGTGCCGCTGTGGTACTGTCCTTGGCTCCTGCAAGAATGCTGCACCAGTAAAAGCAGCACAGCCGGTGAGTCAGAAGCGGATACAAAATCAACTTGTGTTTGAACCAAGGTTTCAAGCGGCAACATTGTATGAATACATTCTCAAAGAACAGTGTTTGAGGTGAATGTGATGGGGCGCGAACAAGTGGAAACTAAAAAGAGTGAATGTACTTTGAAAAAGCCAAATAAGATAATGGGTACAGAGTGGTCCGCCGCCACGTGGGTGCTCATTTGAAGGTCTCTGTAGGGTATCCAACTGTATGGCAACGTGGTCCTGCGACGGGTCACGCTAAACCCTGTGCACATTCGAAAGTCTTTGATAAGTATAAAGTGAACTGTAATTGGTCCGAGCCCGGCTGAGGGAGACTAATTGAATCAGAAGAAGGGAGCCGAGGTGAACGGTGATTCACCAGAGAAGGAATAAAGGGATCTGAGCCCAGCTGAGGGGGATCCAGGGAGAGACACCCAAATCATATAAGAATAAAATAACTTTCTATTTTTGTTTTGTAGATCAGGCCCTCCGAATCAAGAGACTGTGATGGGAAAGAGACTTGAGCACAGAAAATCCCTGATGATGGAATTGTAACTGTATCCTCGTGTCAAGAAAGCCAGAGTGTGTGCTTGGTTCGAGTGAACCGTCTTGCCCCATGCTGAAACGGTAGGGAATGGAGGGCAACGGCCCGAACCTCCAGACTTACAATTTTGGTGAGCACTTCTTTCTTTTTCATGAACATTCCCTGTTAGGTAAGATTTCCACAGAGCTGGCAAATCTTCCTTTCCTGGTTCAACTCCAGAACTTTTTGCTTTTCTAGTGGGATATTTTTCATTAATACCTCAGTGAGTGGGAGCCTTTTACCACACTCACCTGTCTAACTCTTTTTATGGGTGTCATTTTTAAGACTCTCCATAGTGTCTTTTTAAAGTTATCATGTCTAACAACTTATTGGCAATAAGTGCCTGTTGTTGCTGGGTTGCCCTAGGGGCTCCCCATTTAACTTTCTTGTGCTAACCTTGAGTGAACTACAGTTCCCAAGGGAAGAAAGGATCTTTGGATCCCTTTTACATTTTATTCTGTGAAACCAGCACACCCCACCTTATGTGGAGTGCTGGGGAGATGCAATGTATCCCCTTTCACATTAAAACTAACAATTCTGTTACAGTGACAAGCTTACCTTTAATGGCTGGTGGCCGTGATACCTTTTACTAATTTAGTGCACCTTTACCGCAGGCTGTAATCACAGCTGCAGTAAAGGCACATAAGGGTGCTCATTTTATCAACATGGCCCCTGTCTTCTTTTTCTGCCATTTTAGTGTTTTTTTGTCATTTCTTGTTCCTTCCCCTGACATCCAGGGCGGGAAATTCCTTTGTTTGAGTTTTGTCTTTGGCGGGAGTCCCCTGGACACCCCACCCAGGCTCCAGTCAGTCTGTAAGCACAGGAAGTGGGGGAGGAGTCCAAAACTTCCCCCTCCTTTGTCTTATGCCTTCCTTCAACTGGGCCAAATCCCAGAGGGGGGTTGGCTGTCCTGATTGGACAGCCAGACGCCCCTTTCTTGTAAAATGCGGGGAGAGAATGCAGAGGTTGTGTTGCAGTTCCTGATAAATACTGGAAACCTGGAAGCTGAAGTCATGTCGACCACTGGAACAGAAAACCGAAGAGGATGACGAAGGAAAAGTGGCGGGAATGATTTCCAGCGACCGGAGAGCCTGCTGTGTAACTGGAGCCTGCTGCAGCCCTTCCTTCCGATCGACCTGGGGTCTCCGGAAACAACGACCCGAACCCAGATCCTGGTGAGACCCACTAGACTCAAGAAGACCTGCTTTTTGAGCCATTCCACGGGTTGCTGCGACCTTGCGTTCTTGCAATACCCCAATAACCTGGGACCTCCAGCCACTGTGCCACAATAGACCCCCAGGGGGAGGTAGGCATACTTGCTACCTCTGCATGACACTTGGACCGGACAGTCACCGATAGAAGCCACAGATCATTTGAGATGGTCCACCAGGCATCCAGATGTAAAGAGATGTGCACACCCCCACAACCGGAGTTCAGGAGGGGCCACTCCAAACCATCATTTGATATTGTTGGAAGAGGGGATACTGGTTCCGGAGGTGGAGGCTGCTGAGAGTGAAAATCCCTCAACCACTCACTCTCTTCTGCTTACACCCATGGCCAATTGGGGAGCAATCGAACCACCATTTTTGATCCTGAAAACCTCAAAACCCTGAAAAAGGATCTGGAATGGAATTGTGTTTTTTGGGGGTAAGACGGCTTTGCATCTGGAGTTTTTGTCAGGACGTACAGTGATTTTGCCATCAAAATACTTATCTTGGTTTTTGACAACTTGTCATAAGTAGAGCTGTGGAAGAGATCTTTACCCTCAAAGGGAAGGTTCAGAAACTTGTCTTGGGCCTCCTTTGTGAACTTGGTTGCGTGTAGCTATGCTTTGCGTGCAACATCTACATTGATCATAAGGCTGCGCACTGAAGTATCAATTTGATGTGCGCCGGCTTTCAACAGGAACTCTGGAATCTGCTAAACTGGTTTTGAAATGTTCAAGTTTGTCTTGGGGAATGAACTGTTCGAATTCCGAAAGCTCCTTCCAGAGTTTTAGGTTTGCTGCAGCCAGCCCATCTTCGGTATTTGCTTGACAGATTTGGAGGGCCACATTTGCAAAGATTTTCTTTCCAACCCCATACAAACTCTTATCCTCCTTGATAAGACTTGCGATGCCAAGCAGGACGATGCCAAAGAATTGGAATGGAGGGTTACTGCTGCCATGACTGTAGACGTGAGGGGATATGTGGTTAGAGGAATTTCCTAAGCCGCTTGAAGTCTGTATAAAGCATCTACCTTTTTGTTTATATGTTGGCCCGATCTCCCACACTTTCCGGGCCTCAGCCAAAATATCCTCTTGAAGGAAAAGGCGTGCTCGTTCCTGTGTCTTTTAAGTAAGAGCTCCCGACAGAACACCCGCCTAGGAGATTCAGGAGTTGGAATGTCTAAATACGACATTAGATCACCCACCCTATCATGAAAACTCCCCGATTGACTAAGGCAGATCATCATCCTTGTGCACGTCTGCCAAGCCTTTTTTGGTGGTAATTTCGGCAGGCGGGGCACAGCGATGTAAAAGGAGGCACAGGCTCAGGCTCTTTAGGCTCATGAAGACCCTCCACCAGTGGGGGTGAAGGTGGAGTTCTACTGGCTTTGGAGGAGGAGGCACAGGCAGTACTTCCTGATTCTTGGCTGTGGAGTCGGTCCCCGTCTGTCAAACGGATTACGACACCCACGATTCTTGTGATACCGCCTGCCAACCCCCACTCCACGGATCAATGCAGTGCAACAGTGCTGATGTAGAAGGAAGCCATATTGTAGTTGTAAGGGACATTCTAGAAATCCAATCCATTCGTGGACAAAGGATTTCTCCCCAAGGAAGCAGGCGGCAAAGATTTTGGCCTGACATCTGCACCCGACTAAGCTGTCACACTCACCTGTGTCTCTGCAGGTGCGATGGACAAGCCTCCCTTGACCCAGAGTCTTCACTTCCCCTGTCTCACCCGGAGGAATACCTGTCAAATACAAGGTATACACTCAGACCTGCATTCACCCGATTCCGCTGGGCCCTTCCCTTCTCTTTACTGTGTGCTGTGATGTCCCCATATGGGCTTACCTTGATCTTTAGTAGGGTGTGCACTCCATCCTGCATTTGCAGGGGCGCGATTCACTCATGTGATTGTGCCAATGTCTGTAGGCTGAGTTCAGATGCCAAACGATGTTTTATGCCTTCACAGCGAGGCCGAGAGTTCAAGGCGCCAGTTTCTTGAAAGTCCTTCCCACAAGTGAACGATGCGCAGAGAATGTTGAGTAACCAAAATTGTCCGTATTGTCTTTGTTTGCCGGTATTTTTGTGGGTGAGTAGCGCTGTGTGTAGAAGCTAGCTGCTGGTAGGTTTGCGCAGCGCCTTAATTTCGAGCGTGCCTGTTAATGTCTCTCCCTTTCCCTTGCAGGAGAAATTATGTGGTATTAGCGCCTCGAGTCCGGGTTCAGTGCTACTCGAGACTTGGTGGTTAGGTTAGTTTGCACTGAGGCTTTTGGTAAGTATGCACCGCGTAGAGAGAGAGAGCGCAGTGAAATAAGTGTCTGCGTTATTGGAGCGAGCGCAATGAATTATGTCTCTTCTTTCTTACAGGGGTTTGTGCGCTTGTGCAACTAACCTGGATTCCAGCATCACGGGAAGATTCGGTGAGTATACGCAGCGTTACTGATGTGCACGTGTGAACGCTGTTCTTCTTTGTTCTTACAGGTGCCGGTGTAGAAGTCCCCTCTTGACTGGAGACAGCTGCGGCGTGGGGTAAGAACCAGGTAAGCTAAAGCTGAATAATCCAGAGAGGGTAAGCAGAAGCAGGATGATCCGGAGCAGGTAAGCAGAAGCAGGATGATCCGGAGCAGGTAAGCAGAAGCAGGATGATCCGGAGCAGGTAAGCAGATGCTGGCTGATCCAGAGCACGGCAAGTGTGTTGCTGATACAGCTCACAGTAAGCAACACAAAGCACTGGAAAAATCTTGGGTGTGGTTTATATAGCCAGCCACACCCAAACACTAGAGAGCTCATGAGTAATCATGCACTTCCTGTTAGGCAACAGGAAGTGGTAACCACGAAGTTACTACAAACACTAGGAAGGAATGAAGGGAGGGATTTGTGGAGGGATTTGTTATAGGTTCTTTGTGTGCCTATGCCAGGTCTGCCAAGCCTCCACCCAGCTTGCCCCAACTACCTGCCTGATACCCCCGACAGAAGCAGAAAAAATGGCTGACGTCAATGACATTGGAGGCTCTGCCATTTTTAAACTCTCTGCTGTGACACGTGGCACAATTCTGTCAGAGGTCATGGTGGGTTTAGTCGTTTCTTTGGCCCTTTGAGAGATACTCGGCAGAGCTGGTAGAAGTGGACTTTGGACGAGCCTTTGTTCTTTTTGCCCCCTCAGACTGGTTGATACAAAGTTTAGCCCCTTTAAGGGAAAACATTGGAAATCAACTTGGTTTTATTAGCCCTGGAACTGGGATCCTCTGCCTTTCTGGTGGAATTCCTAGCTCCTTTCAGAGGTACCTCGGCAGTGACCCTTGTACCTTTAGCCCTCAGAGGGGGAACATAGGAGGAACCTCTGGTATCCAGCTCAGACCCCAATTGGTGAACCTCCGGGCGAGCCCTGTTGACGGTACAGTCAGTATATGACTCCTCCCTGAACTCTGAAAAGGTAGGTACTGACTGGACGATTTATTTTTTCCTTGATGAATTCTCATAAGAGGACTGGAGGAGCGCAATGGAAGACAACCTCCCGGAGGATCAACCTTCTTTAGAGTGTGCAGACCGAGAGGGAGACGCACTAGATGCATGCGTTCCAGCGATAGTCTGGGCCTAGACACTCGAGACAAAGATTGTGAGGGTCCATCACTGCTTAATGCCGGACTCAGGAAACAAGCAAGGTGAAGTCTGTGCGCTCGGGCAAAGGCGGAGGAAGAGAAAGCGACCAGGGTACCGAGGCAGGAAGACAAATTGAAGGACAAAAGGCAGTGAATAAACCCTGCGATGCTTAGTGCATCCAATCCTGACCATGCAGAGAGAAAGACTGGAGGGTGATGCGCTGGGCGGGGATCCGGAAGGTATGGCTAAAGCCACACGCACTGGCCCCGCATACAAATAGAAAAGGGACAATATTTTTTTATGCTGTCAAAAAATGCTCCTGTCATGAAAGGTAGAATATCCACACAAGTATGAAGGAAAGGGGATGGAACGTAGGATTAAGAGCATATATTTTAATGTAGTAACTCTCAACTTTGTGTCAAGTATGATGTAACAAATAAATTCCATAGAGGAGCCAAACCCCTGCAAAGTGGAACTGGTAAGAGTTCCGTGTTAAGCTTTCACTGTAGCAATCTCAGCAATATATGCTGCTCAGAGCTTTAAAAGCACACCAAGTACTTGCCTGTTTAACGCTATAAAATGCCTACCAATAGAGTTGCTAATCTTTGCACATCATTGCCCTCAAAGCCCCTTGGATGCAAACTCTACATGTATACTTTTGTTCCCCCGCAAGATTATCACTTTTGGCTCACAGCGAGTGTGCAATCCCTCCCTTGCCTCTTATGGAAACAATGACCAACTCAAAGTGCTGCAAAGTGACTGCAGTCTAACAGTTTGTTTTAATATTTGTAGTGCTCGCCAGACCCGAGGGTATCAGGGCGCAGAAAGGCAGTAAGGATATTTTCAGCTTGGTTACATTGCTGTACAGGAATATACAATAAGAAATATACATGGGAGTACAGAGGGACATATATACAGAGGATGCAGGTCATATATACAGAGGATGCAGGTCATATATACAGAGGATGCAGGTCATTTTTACAGGGATACAAGATAGTGTCCATGTGTTCATATGAACCATGGTAATGTGGAATTCGTCATTAGAGATGGGTGCATGTTAGAGGTCATTTTCCTTGATCCACAGGATGTAGTTGCGCCAGAAGTGTGGGTATGTTTGGGTAGCTCTTAAGGTAGGAGGGAGTTCCAGTGTTGTCACAATCCATGCCCCTGACCCCCTCAGGTATAACAGCCCCCTGGCAGCAGTGGGGCTAAAGCCCTTCACACTGGCCCTAAGGGCCTTAAAACTCCATCAGAAACATACATGGAGACAGCCCTGGCGCCAGGCTCATTATCAGGAATAAAGTAATACCAGTTTTGGACCTTAATCCAACATGGAGGCCTATTGCACAGCTCAGTTCTTTAGAACCAAATGTCTGGCACATAACCAAGCAGAGAGGGGTCCGGGATAGCACTTAGACCTCCATCCAGTATCGTGTGGCGCCCCCGTGGATACCAGGTGAGCGTAACTGAACGCAAAGCCATCAATGAAAACATCCACCTGGGCGTCATAGAAACATCAGAGACTGACCAACTAGCCCAGTTACTAGGAGAATTACAGGCCGAGGTGTACTCCACCCGACAAGAAACCAACGCCCTTAGGAGGGAGTGGATTGTCACCAAGGACCGCACCAATGAATTAGCCAGACAATTGCTCCAAACCCAGGCTGGACAGGCTCCGCTGCCAGCAAGTATTCCGTCGGTACCAGCCACATCTGTGAATCCAGTGCAGGTGGTCCTCCCTGGGGCAGTACCTTTGGCCCCACCGGAACATTTTATGGTGGACCCAAGAAAATATGCAGCATTCATGAACCAGTGCCGCCTCCATTTTCTTTGTAGACCCGGAGCCTTTCCTAACAATCAGTCGCGGGTTGCCTTCATTCTGTCGTATCTGAGTGGCAGTGCCGCGGATTGGTCCATACCATTAGTAAGCCAGGATGACCCACTCCTGCGGGATTTCAAGGGGTTTCAACAGGAGATGGAGAAGCTGTTCGCCCGACATACCCATGGCCAAGCTCTGGATAACGAACTTCTGTCCCTCCGCCAAGGCAGCCAAGATTTGTTAAATATATATCGCCACTTTTAACAGACTTAAAACTGGGTTGCCTGAGGAGAAACAAACAACGTTTATTCCATCGAGGATTACAGGGGGAATTGAAAGACGTCTTCGCTCAGGTGGTAAACCCGCCAAAAGACTGTGCAGAGTTCATCAACCTAGTGGTGCAGCTAGACCACAGGCTGCAAGATCGAAGGACAGATTGAGCCAGAACAGAGAATCAGACTGTCTATGTACGCTCAAAAGAGAACAGTCCGCGTTCATCAGAAAATCAGAAAACACTTTGGAACTCATGCAAATTGGGGGGGGGGTACGGAGCCCATTAACCAAGCCCGAAAGAGACAAAAGGAGAGAACAGCAATTATACCTGTACTGCAGGAAATCGGGTCACTTCCTCAGAGAATGTCCCGTAAAACCCCCTAGGAGAACAGTCGGAGCTACAGAGAGAGAAGGAGGAGAACAAGAGTCGGAAAACTTCCAGGCCCGGCAAGCGTAGAGGTCCGTTTGTCAAGCGAAGGAAAAGAGCCACAGACCTCACACCTTGCCCTGCCTGTGATTTTGATCAGTCACCAACAACCGTCTCGGATGCATGCTGTGGAGGCATACATAGACAGCAGAGCCGTTGGTAACTACATAGACCAAGACCTGGCAACAAGGATGGGGCTTCCCCTCTGTCAGAAAACGACAACTGAAAGTCACCACTGTCGACGGCACAGAGAGCTTCTGGTCCTGTAACTCAACGCACAGCAGAATTGACGCTTCTGTGCCAAGACAGATATCGGGAAGCCATTGCCTTCGACCTTATCAAGGCCCCTCAGTTCCAGGTGATTCTAGGGATGCCGTGGTTGGTGGCTCACAATCCTAACATCGACTGGCGAGCCAAGAAATTAGCCTTCTCCAAGGAGTGTGCTCACGCGTGCCACCAAATGGAAATGCCATTGTCTGATGTAGAGACACCTGTCCAAGATAAAGAGGAGTTGGTACTAGGTGTAACAAGTACACTACCAAGCGAATACCATGATTTCCAAGACGTTTTCCAAAAAGAACAGGCTAATACCTTACCCCCCTCACAGGCCATATGACTGTCACATCGACCTCGTTCCTGGTGCACTAATCCTGTGTAGTCGAATTTATGCACTCACCGAACCTGAAAATCTCCACTTCAAATTATATCTGGACCAATACCTGGCAAACGGTTTTGTTCGCCCGTCCAAATCCCTGGCAACCTCGCCCCTATTCTTCGTACCAAAGAAGGAAGGGGACTTGAGAACGTGCATCGACTACCGTGCACTAAACTAGGTAACAGTTAAAAACTGTTATCCTTTACCCCTTATCCCAGAACTGCTGGACCAAGTCAAGGATGCCCAGATTTACACCAAATTGGACCTCAGGGGGGCATACCATCTTATTCGTGTAACGAAAGGAGTCGAATTGAAGACCGCCTTTCGTACTAAGTATGGGCTGTACGAATATCAGGTAATGCCCTTTGGGCTTTGCAACCCTCCCGCCGCATTCCAGTACTTCATAAACTTTGTACTACGGAAGTTATCGACGTATGTGTCTTAGTTCACATCGACGACATCTTGATGTACTCCTCTACTAAACAGGACCATGTCAGGCACGTTCGCTCCGTCCTTGCCAAACTCTGACAGCAGCAGCTATACGCCAAACTTAAAAAATGCTCTGTCCATGTCACCGAAGTCGGGTTCCTTGATTTTGTCCTCACTCCCAGAGGCGTCCGGATTGATATGCACAAAGCAGACGCCATCCTTAGCTGGCCATCACCGTCTTCAGTCAAAGGTGTCTAAAGTATGCTCGGCTTTGCGAACTTTTATCGCCGATTCATCCTGGGTTTCTCCCAGATTGTGCACCCGATCACTTCTTTATTACGAAAAAACAACAAACTGTTCCAATGGACAGAAGAGGCGGAGAAGGCCTTCCAGGAACTCAAGAAAAGATTTAACTCAGCCCTGGTGCTACGACACCCCCACCCAGATCCCCCATATGTAGTGGAAACAGATGCCTCCAGCATGGCAATGGGGACTGTTCTTTCCCAAAGGGATCCCGAAACAGGCCAGTTACATCCCGTGGCCTTTTGGTCGTGAAAGTTTACTACACCTGAACTTAACTATGCAATGACAGACAAGGAACTCCTAGCAATCAAGGCAGCCTTTAAAGGTTTGCGGCATTACTTCCTAGGCGCCAGACATACCATCACAGTAATCACCGACCATCGCAACCTACAATACCTCAATACGACAAAGGCTCATCCCGTCAACTCCGATGGGCTATATTCTTCACAGAATACGATTACATAATATCGTACCGACCTGGAGTCCAGAACGGAAAAGCAGACGCCCTATTCTGCATGGGTATTGATGAAAACGCATATTCAACCCCAGACCCCGGTGGCCATTATTCCAGGTGACAAACTACTAGGACTTACAACTCCAAAAGGAAATTACTGGACCACTCAAGGTGAACATTACAAAACAAAGAACCAACTCCCGTATTTCAGAGGGTGTTTAGATCTACTGAATAAGGCACTACAAGAACAAGTCCTTTCTGGTTATCACGACCCCCTGATAGGAGGACATCCAGGAATTGCCAAGACCCTAGTCATGGTGAAAAGAAATTATTGGTGGCCGACCTGGTCAAAGGACATTACACAGTTTATTCTGTCATGTGGCATTTGTGCACAGAATCCCAGAAACAAAGACCTGCGGGCCTTCTTCAACCCCTGGAAATTCCACCTGCACCTTGGCACACACTCTCCCTCGATTTCATCACAGATCTGCCTCCCTGTCAAGCGTTCAACACTATCCTAGTGGTTGTTGACCTATTCTCTATTCTAAAATGGCCCATTTCATTCCGCTTCAGGGTCAACCAAATGCATCTGATCTGGCAAAGGTGTTTTTAGAGCAAATCTTACGATTACATGGTTTCCACTGCATCCTGATTTCAGACCGATGGAGTCAGTTTTTGTCCAACTTCTGGAGGAAGAGTTGTGCAATTGCCCAAATCGATATTCGTCTGGCCACTAGTCACCATCCCCAAACTGATGGCCAAACGGAGCAGACGAATCAGGCACTAGAGCAATACCTACGGTGCATGTTACATCAAGTGGGAGAAAGCTGGAAGGATGTGCTGTGGATAGCCGAGTATGGCTACAACAACTCGTTACACACCAGTACCGGACAGAGTCCATTCTATACCGTATATGGAAGGCACCCACGTATTTCCGAATTAGATACCCCCATGGCCTTGGAAATGCCTGCGGTCAAGACTTTACATACGACCATTACTCAAGCCTTCAAAAAGGCAGCAGAACACTTGATCCAAGCCAAAGTCAGACAGAAAAGATTCTCTGAGCAACACAGAAGAAAAGCCCCAGACTATCAAGTCGGAGATGAAGTCTTTTAGGCGTCTCGGCACGTGCCCATAAGACAAACTAGAACATTTCATCCCAGATATCTAGGGCCCTATACCATCAAGGATATTATAAATTCTGTGGCAGTAAAACTAGCTTTACCACCAAATATGCAGATGATCCCGTAAAAATCCGGTACTGGTTAACGGAGAACCCGAATTTGAAGTCAAGGACATCCTAGATTCTAAACTCACCAGGTCCAAGTTATATTACTTAGTGGACTGGAAGGGATACAGCCCACAGGACAGGACATGGGATCCTAGCGAGTACGTCCATGCGACACGCCTGGTAAGATGATTTCATCTGAACCATCCGACCAAACCAGGGCCAGACGAAGAAAATACCTTGAGAGGGGCCTGGGGGTGGAGGGGGTGTAGGGGGAGTGTTGTCACGATCCATGCCCCTGACCCCCTCAGGTATAACAGCCCCCTGGCAGCAGTGGGGCTAAATCCCTTCACACTGGCCCCAAGGGCCCTAAAACCCCATCAGAAGCATACATGGAGCCAGTCCTGGCTCATTATCAGGAATAAAGTAATACCAGTTTTGGACCTTAATCCAACATGGAGGCCTATTACACAGCTCAGTTCTTTAGAACCAAGCCATGCGGTCTAGTGTTTTGGTGTGGCTGGGCCTGGAACTACTTTACCTGAGCTATTAAAACCACACCCAAACAGCAGAACACGCTTTGCGTTATTCTGCACTCCTGCAGCGGAACGCTCCTGTTCATCTGCTTCTACGGCGGCCCGATCCTGAAGCCCTAGATCCGGATTCCTTTAATAACCTGGAAGAACAAGAACAGCATTAGCGAGCAAGAACACGTACCTGTGAAGTAACCGGCCTTGAATCCATCCTGCGCTTCGCTTACCTCGCCCATCTTCGGAGTTCGCCGCAACCTGCAAAGGTAAAGAAACAATGACAGCATTAATAACAATTCTTACCTGGGCAAGCAGCGAGTCCTGGCAGCACCCTGCGCTTCTCTTACCTCGCCCATCTTCGGGTTTCAACGCAACCTGCAAGGGAGAAGGAACAAGGTCAGCATTAACAAAGCACTTACCTGGGCAAGCAGCGCTTCGATCGCTCATCACTCCGGAACATAACCGCAACCTGTACAAAGAAGAGAAGAGAACACAGGTTAGCATTAACACCAATAAACAGCGCTGCGCTCTGCACATCAATAACTCACCGTGGTCTTCGCCATCGGCGCGGCAACTCCGAGATCGCAACCATCCCTGTGAAAATAAAAGAGACATTGTTAGGGAACAGCGTAGTGGAGCAAGACGCCGAGAAGACAGAGAAAACTGAGAGAAAGAAAGAGACAGAATAAAGATGGAAAAGACATATCTCACCTGGAAGACAGCCCGCAGAGTCGGAGTCACAGCTGGTCTAAACCTGATATAAGGGCACACAGACCAGTGAAGCAACTAGGTCCACGGAACGCCCGCACCAACCACACGCCCCTGCACAGAGACGCAGGACAGAGAGTTCAACGCACAAAAACCTAAGGTGAGCAATAAACCCAAGGGAGGGGATTTGGACCAGAGGGAGGTGGGAGTCCACCCATCACAGAACGAGTATCTTAACCCTCCATTCTCCTGTTATAGACGCTGCCCAACATCTGGCACATAACCAAGCAGAGAGGGTTCCGGGATAGCGCTTAGACCTCCATCCAATATTGTGTGGCGCCCCCGTGGATACCAGGTGAGCGTAACAGTTGTGCAGCTTTCACCTGAAAGCTGGTGCCTCCAGTTTTGGAGCATTTGTATCTGGGCACTACGAGGGTGTTGGAGTTGGATGTTCTAGTGAGGCGGTTAGAGGAATATCTTGTGAATCTGTCAGTAAGATAACGTGGAGCGGCGTTGTTGAGGCATTTCTGTGTAAGTGATGCTACTTTTAGTGCAATTTGTTCTTTGGTCGATCGCCAATCATGAGCTCTTCTTAAATCGGAGATATGCTCTTTTTTGGGAAAACACAATGCTGCTCTGAGAGCGTTATTTTGTAAAATCTGAATTTTATTTGTGATGTATATATTGGCTCCTAGGTAAATGGCGTTACAGTAATCTAACTTTGATAGAATAAGGGCTCTGGCAAGGGTCGTACAGCTGTTCAAGGAGAGGAAGGGTTTGGCTGCTCCGATTAGTTTTCATGTGTAAGCTGTAGAAGAGGCCAAGGAGCTAACCTGTTTTTTGAAGAAGAGGGTGGAGTGTAGGTAAAAACCTAACGTTTTTACTTCCTTAGCTACCTTCCATCAATGGTGAAGCTTGAATAGTTGCGACCTAGTTTGTTGATGTTAGGGGTTGTGCCAAGGATGATGAGCTCAGTCTTATCATTCAGGCATAGAGCAAGTTTGTTTTCTGTGGTTGTGCACATGCTAAATGGAGGAGCGGTTGAGCTGGACACTAAAGGCAGACTGAATGGTAAGCGAATATAGACTCATTTGCACAAAGCAGTGAAAGTGGTCAGACGGGCCGCCAGAGATCATTGCTGGGGTGGTGGTTTGAAATACGATAAGCAGCCAAATGCGCCTGATTTAAGGACATTAAACAACTCTTTCTCATGAAAAACTAGATTATGCGTTTGGGGTCCTACAAAGGGGACATACATTGAGCTGCTGTCGAGATTTAACTAGCACGTTTGGTTATTGGGGTGCCTGTGACAGTGATAAATGGTGGTAGCTCCATAAAAAGTATTTAGGACTTATTAATTGAATGTTTAATGTGGCAGCAGGTGAGATGGGGAGATTGCCCTTTTAGATAAAGAAAATGATACCCTAAGGAGCAAAATGAGAAAAAGACCATCTCAGAGGTCTTATATCCCCCTTAGAGGTTACACACAATAAGGTCTGGACAACCGAAAGTGGGGAATACAGATGCAACATAACGCTTATTCCATACAGGACAAAATTATGATGTAAAGAATTTTCACTCCTTAAGTATAAATAGAAACGTGGCCCCCCTCAACCCAGACTATTGAAATGTCAGTTACAAAAATTGGACTTTAAAAAACAAAATCTAATGTGTTCAAGGACAGGGACCGTTGTGAATGAAAATACGGATGCCGAATATGTTAAGGAAGATACAGTAAAGTGGATTCAGATAAAGAAACGACGACAGGCGTGTCGTTCTGACCTATTGGTAGAATTTGAACCACTCCACCAATTGCACACTATCATCACAACCTATTGTCAGCAACACAAATTAGCCGACCACCCAGACCGCACTGCATCACTATGTATGCGATGAGCATATATATAGTCCTACTAAAGGCCATTTTAGATTTGATCTCTATGACTAGTACAAGCCTATCACCCCCTACCTGCACCTTACGCAATTATGATAGGCCATCCACCAGCATTCATGGAGATCCCATCGACACAACCGTTACCTAGTAATGTAAGTCCTGCGCGAACACTAGCTCCAGACACTCCCATCCAGGACTCACCCAAAACCTACAGACCATGCAGCTCCTCTATCAGAAACCACAGACTCCGTTCCTGATTACCCAAATTATTTGAACCTCTCGCCGGGTCAACAATCAATACAAATATCAAGAAATCATACCCACGATTTAAACCTACCAACTCCATTTTAAACACCATCCACTGCAACCATCTGTTATTCTGGTAATCTGGAACGGAGTCTGTGGTTTCTGATAGAGGAGCTACATGGTCTGTAGGTTTTGGGTGGGTCCTGTACGAGATCATCAAAGATGAAGCATGTTGCACTAGTATTCAGCGGCCATGCTTAATCAAATTAAACTTCTAAAAAATAAAATTCAGGACCACTATAATGCCTTACCCGGTAATATAGAGATCAACCAGTCGCAACCCACTCCTCTCCCCAACAAGCCTCTCTTCTCATTCAGAGACATCTCAGAACCTGAACTTAATATCATCCTTAAAAACGTAAAACCCTCAACATGTAACATATAAAGGAGACATATGTCCTCCTAAACTCATTAAGGACTGCGCAGATAGCCTTGCTCCCCTACCGACAGCCTTCGTCAATGCCTCGTTCAGGAACGGCATCATTCCTGCCAGCCTCAAAGAGGCATGGGTCCCCTTCTCAAAAAGCCCACACTGGACCCCACCCAACCTAACAACTACCGCCCAATAACCACCGTGCCGTTCCTCCTCAAGATCCTGGTTAAAGCTGCCCATTGCCAAATCCAACAATTCTTGAAGACCACTCCATCTTAGGCACTAGCCAATCCGGATTCCTCAAAGGACACGGTACAGAAACTGCCCTAGTTCTGGGGAACAGGCCCTGATCAGCCAGTCATCCAGGTTGGAAGAGACGTGAATCCCCACTCTCCTGAGACTCGCTGCCACTACCGCCATTAGCCCAAATGGCAGAACCCGAAACTGATAGCGAGAGTTGCCAATGGCGAACCGCAGGTACTGTCTGTGTTTGTGATGGATCGGCACATGAAAGTAAGCATCCTGGAGGTCCAATGATACCAACCAATCCTGAAGCATCTGAGAAAGGGTAACCATCTTGAACTTGTCCTTCCTGAGGATCTTGTTCAAGTCTCTTAAGTCCAAGATGGGTCTCACTCCGTCCTTCGTTGGAATTAGAAAATAAGGGGAGTACCACCCCTTGTTCCTCTCCGCTATAGATAGCGGTTCTATAGCACCTTTCTCCAGCAGGGTTAAAATCTCCTGCATAAGAAGCGGATCTGGAACCTTCAAGGAGTTGTTCCCCCGGTGGATGACTGAGGTTTTAGCAGGAAAGGAAGGCAGTAATCTTGGGCAACTGCTTCCAATGCCCAAGCATCTGATGTAATAGCCTGGCATTCTATCAGATGCTGTGATAACCTGCCTCCTACTGCCGTCTTGTGATGCAAGACCTCAGAGAGATTTTGGTGCGCTGACAGAGTCTGAGGGTAAAGCAGCCCCTGCTGTTGCGGTCTTAGTACCTCTACCCAGTCTACCACGGGAGAATTGACTCCAACCTCTTTGAGCTGGCTGTCCTCTGCCTTTTCCGAATGCGGACTACTAGCGAAAGGACCTACCCCTCCAGGGCGTACCTGTGGGGCGGTTTGGAGTTTGCTTTATTCGAGCCCCAAGGGATTTGGTAGCAGCCTTGGAAGTTTGCAGCTTCTACAAACTTTCATCAGCTTTATTCCCAAATAGATGTGTGCTGTCAAAGGGCATGTTGAGAAATCTAGACTGAACATCTGGGGCAAATCCTGACTTTCGCAACCATGCAAATCTGCATATTACCGTACTAGCGGCCATGGCTCTGCTGATACTGTCAACAGAGTCGAGACTGGTCTGGAGGGATTCGCACATAGTGTCCTTCCCATCCTTGACAATGTTCAAGAAACCGTCTCGTTCCTCGCCTTCAGGGATGTGGTCAGCTGCCATCGAAATAGAGTCCAAAAGGGTGTGGGTAAACCTCGCATTAGCAGACTTTAACGCCATACTACCGGCCCAGAAAACCTTCTTGGCCATGGCATCGTATTTCTTGTCATCCGTCTCTTGTGGGAAATGCATTTTGTTTGCCAGAAGACGTAGCTGCCTGTACTATTAGGCTTTCTGGTGTCGGATGTTTCGACAGGCACAGAGGGTCAGAAGATGAGGCTCTGTATTTGGCTGTTAGCCTTTTATTGACTGCGGGGACAACCTCAGGTGTTTCCCAGTTTGAAGCTACCCTCCTCTGCAGTCCCCTATGAAATGGGACAAAAGGGTCTTTTTGTGGTCCTTTAACCAGTATGTCCGTTAAGTCATTGTGTTCAAAAACAGGTGTGGGCCTGGACAATCTCATGTATTCCATAACTCTAGTCACGAGTAGTCTATAGTTACTTTCAGCATGATCCCCTGGACCCGCTTTACCAAATTCATCTTCAGGGGAAGTGTCAATGCCACTTGCCTCATGTAGGGCATCTTGTAAGTTCTTTAATTGGGACTCTTCTGAAACAAGTTCCTCTGGAACAGAAGGTGTACCATATTGTAGACCAAATGGTCTTTTCTCATCAGATGAGTGTTCAGCATCCTCATAAATTGGGGACAGAGTCTTAAAATACTCTGAACAAGGTTGAGGAGTGTAAATTCTCTCAAAACAAGGCGGCTCTATGGAAGTCATAATGGGAGCTGCCATTGTCTAAATTGTCGAAGTTGACACCGGCGGCTTCGACAAAACAGTCAACGGCTTTGAAGGTTTCCCCCGAAGCAGTCGATGGCTTCGACACAAACGTCAAGGTTTTCAACTATAACATCGAGGTAACTGACGTATACGGCATCGAGGAGGTAGACACTCAAGGCGTCGATGGTTTTTCACTCGATTTTGGCACCAAAGGCGATGATGACGCACTCTTCGGGCTTGCCATATGGCTTTCTTTCGGCATCGATGACAATTTTGTGGGTGTCACAGAGGCTTTCTCTCGACTCGAGGGAATAGATCGCTCCCGAGGAGTTTCCACAGCTGGGGTCGAGAACTCCTGGCTTCTGTGCTTCCAAGGATTGTCTCAGGTATCGCCTCTAGGTGTTTTTGAGGGCGAGAAAGGCCATGTTCTCAAACACCTTCATCATACTCATTCTGAATTCCTACCATTGGGCTGGGGTACTATGTTTAGATGGACAAACAACCCTTTCGGGTGAACTGGATGAGGAAGTGGATGGCGATCTATGGCGCCTCTTTTTGCCATGCGTCGAAGACAAGGAATGATGCGACTTACTTCGCAACCGGGAACGGGGGCGTTTATGGGTTTGACAGGGAGACAAAGGTCTCAACTCGTCAGAAGATTTACGCTTGGACGGGGTAACAGATTTTAGAGTGCTACCCCTCTCCAACTTCCCTCTGCGCTACCTCAAAGCTTTGGCCGTCATCGACTTGCATTCGTCGCACTCCGAACATGGGTGTGCTGCCCCTAGACACCAGAGGCAGATCCTGTGGGTGTCCGTCATGGACATTTTAGCACCACAGTCGCAGCATTTTTTAAAGCCCGACTGGAGGAGTCGACGGAACCGATGATGAAGCCATTACAAAAACTTGAAGAATTTTTTCAAGCAACTAAAAAAAAATTAGAAGAATCACAGAACCAAGCATTACGTTAACGAAGCTGTGAAGCACAGAAAAACAGAACTGAGCAACGGGCTACTTATACCAGTGATGATGTCGACGTCAGGACAGAGACATCCGTGGGACATCGACTAGACCAGGCATCGATGCACAGCGCCCACTACTGGGGGAAAATAAATTGCCAAGCAGCAAGCTGGATATTAGGAAATATCAAAGATGAGGAATACTCACCGTAATCGTATTTCTGATGCTTCAATCTGCTTAGATTCACATGCTATGCATAGGCTGACATCTAGTGTAAGCTACAGAGTATTACTGTTGTTTTCGAAATTAGAAAAGGGACGTCGACAAGGTGTGCCAGTAATACTATCCCTAGTGCGACCTCCACTGTACCCATGGTCCTTCACGCATCGGGGTCCCTCAGATTGTTTTGTTCTGACATGAGGTTGCATTAAGTGTAATGCGAGTACAGTTATATCCAAACAGATATAGACAGAAAGCTCATATAACATCTATGCACCTTCTCCCAGGGGAGGAAGGGTGCGTGCATGTGAATCTAAGCAGATACAAGCATCAGAAATACGATTACAGTGAGTTATGTATCCCTTCTGAGGCTTGTGGAATCTGCTTAGATCACATGCTATGCATAGATTAGCGAGCAGTGTTATGAGAAGGTGCAGCGGCAAATAGATGTTTTAGAAACGCTTGTCCCACCTGTGTATCTGCTTTGGAATGTGTGTCAATGCAGTAATGCTGAGTGAAGGTATGTACTGAGCTCCAGGTAGCTGCTTTGCAAATGCTGTCTAAGGGGACATTTGGGATAAAGGCCAGAGCAGCTCCAGTGCTCCTTGTGGAGTGAGCTCTTGGTGTAAAAGGCAGTTTTGTTTGATAATGAATAGCACAATTGAATACATCTTACTATCCATCTGGAGATGACATTTTTTTAAATGCGGTCTCCTTCTCCGCCTGGCGCTATGGAGACAAACAGTTGATCTGTTTTCTTAAGCGGTCTGGTCTTGTTTACGTAGTAAAGGACCACCCTCCTCACATCTAGTGTGTGGAGTTTTACCTCAGCTGAGCTAGTTGGTCTCTGAAAGAAAGCTGGAAGCTCAATATATTGGTTCACGTGGAATTTAGAAATGAATTTAGGGGAGAACCTAGGATGAGTACGTAAAACCAATTTATCTTTATGTATGATAAAGAAAGGATCCTGCACTGACAATGCTTGCAATTCACTAACTCTTCTTATGGAAGTAATAGCCACTAAAACGGCAGTCTTGTATGTCAGGTGTTTAAAGCTTGACGTATGCATAGGCTCGAATGGGGGGAGGGCCCATGAGCTTTGCTAGGACTATATTGAGATCCCATCCTGGTGGTAGGTTTGAAATAGGAGGCTGGAGTCTCTTGACTCCCTCCATGAATGCCTTAGTGACTGGAATCTTCCACCACAATACCTTGCTTTGAGAGTTGGTATAAGCTGATAAAGCCGCCAGGTGGACCTTTATAGAGTTGAATACTAACCCTGAGTCTAACAAGTGAAGCATATAGTTGAGAATGTGTGAAGGAGTACATTCTATGGGGTTTATTTGTTTGTACTGGCACCAAACTACAAATCTCTTCTACTTGTCAAAATAACAGTGTATAGTGTTAGATGTTCTTGCCTCCTTGAGGATATGCATACACCGCTGTGGTAGATCAAGGTGTCCAAACTCTATGACTTCAGGAGCCAGGCTGCCAAGTTCATTGAGTGTGGCTGAGGATGTACTGTTGTTCCCCTGTGTTGGGTTAACAGGTTTGTTAGGTACGATAGCTTGATGGGATCGCACATTGCCAGTTTGCGCAGATGTGGATACCATGGTTGTCTCGCCCACATAAGAGCAACTAGGACGAGCATCATCTGTTCTCTGTGCATCTTGTTCACAATCCTGCTCATTAATGGTGTTGGGGGGGAAAAGCGTAAGCAAATTTCCCTGACCAGTTCATCCACAGGGCGTTCCCCTTGGAGTCTGGCTGGGGGAACCTGGATGCGAAGTCTAGGCATTGCTTGTTTTCTTTTGTTGTGAACAAGTCTAATGTGGGATAACCCCATTGAGAGAAGATGTTGTTTACAACGCTTGAGAGTAGTTGCCACTCGTGTTCCTCTGGTAGGGGATCTCTGCTCAGAGAGTATGCTAGAGTATCGAGTATCCCTGGAATGTGTTGGGAGGATAGGGATATCCCCTGTTTGAGTGCCCACCTCCATATTCTTTGCACCAACTTGGACAGACTTGGAGAGTGTTTGTGCTCCCCCCTCCCCCCCCGTTTGGCAGTTGTGCTGTCTGTTAGAATTAGAACCAACTGGTTCGTCAGCTTCATCTCGAATTCCTGAAGTGCTTTGAGTACTGCCAGTAGTTCCAGCAGGTTGCTATGGTTCTGTGAAGTGACCTGTCTCCACAGACCGTGCGCTGTGTGGTGAAGGTAATGAGCCCCCCGCCCGGAAAGTGACGCGCCTGTCGTGACAATCGCTTGCGCCTCCGGGTCATGGAAGTGTTTTCCCCTTAACAGATTTTCCCTGGACCACCAGTGTAGATTTTGTACCAATGTTGGCAAAACGACCACTAGATCGTCCCACTGACCACTTGCCGGAGACCACTGTTTCGCCAACCACTCCTGCATTGGTCGCCTGCGCAGACGTGCGTGTGGGACTCGATAAATGCACAATGCCATCATGCCTAGTAATCGCATTGCTTTGCGTAGACTTATCTGGAGACAAGTTGATACTGGTGTATTAGCCGAAGCATGTTTTGCACTCTTTCCATGGACAGAAAGGCTAAGCCTGTTTGGGTATCTAATACAGCTCCTAGGAACTGTTTTGATTTATTTGGTACAGAGTTGACTTTTTCTCGTTTATCAAAAAGCCCAATTGGTGGAGAAGATTTATGGTTCTTTGCGTGTTTATCTTGCAAAGATGGGGAGTTTCTCCTGTGATCAGCCAATCGTCCAGGTAGTGGTACACTGGTATTGCCTGCCTGCGCAGGTGCGCTGCCACCACCGCCAGTACCTTGGTGAACACCCTTGGAGCCAAAGCTATTCCGAAGGGTAGCACCTTGAATTGGTAGTGCAGGTTTGCTCATTTGAACCGCAAGAGTCTTCTGTGCACTGGGAGCATTGAAATATGAAAATAAGCATCTTTCATATCCAATGTTGCCATGTAGTCCCCCCCGCTTTAGCAGAGGAATTACTTCTTGTAGCGTAGTCATGCAGAACTTTTGTGGCTTTACATATTTGTTTGCAGGGCGCAAGTCTAATACTGGGCACATTGTCAGATCTTTCTTTGGTACAAGGAAGTATGTTGACTAGATATCCTGGTTTACCTTGTTGGACGGCACAATCTCGATGGCGTCTTTGAGGAGTAGCTGTTGATTTCTTCTATCAAGATGAGTTGTTCCTCTCAATGTTTTCCTCTGGCGCGGGGGAAGGTTTGGTGTTTGTAGGAGCTCCACACAATAACCTCCCGCTACTGTTGATATCACCCAATTGTCTGTGGTTATGCCCTCTCATGCGTGGGTGAAGTTTGAAATCCGTCCCCCCGACTGGGGAGGCATGGGAGGGGACCTGTAGCGGGGCGTCATTGTTTGGGAGGCATTCCGCCACCTCTGCCAGTGGATGGTCTCCCCCGGCCACGACCTCTTTGCTGGCCTCTAGGATAACCTTGGGACGCTTGGTTGTAATTCCAGGACGTGTTCTGGTTTTGTCCGTAACCGGAGCCTCTTTGATTTTGCCAGCGAAAACGGCGAAAAATTGTTTCCTCCCCCTTTGTCCGGTCTGTTTATTAGTGAGTTGACCAAGGGACGAGTGTTTCATACTCTTCCTTGGCTGACTTTAGAGCATCCTCCACTGCTTTGCCAAATAAAACGTTAGGTTCTACTGGCATATTGAGCAAGGTTGCCCGAGTGCAATTTAAAACCGGACTGTCGAAGCCAGGCATGGCGCTTGAGGATAGTGCCTTCTGCGATAATGCGTCCGGCATTATCCACAGCGTCAAGGTTGTTCTTAAGCAGATTGCTGGCAGTGGCCCTGCTTTTGGTTGCGACAAGGGCAAGTTTGGATTTCAGAGGTTCAGGGGCAGAGTCAGATAGGGCAGTAACCTCGTCCCATTTAGTACAGTCGTAGCTTGCCAACAGTGAATAATTGTTGGCGATTCTTGCATGGTAAGCTGCGGAAGTAACCACTTTTCTACCCATTGTGTAGAGCTTTTTGCTCTCTGTGTCTGATGGCGCTTCGGAGGAGGCCAAGGGTGTACCCACTCTCTTCCGGGTAGTTGGGGCCACCAGTGAATCTGGTCCAAGCTGTTCTCTTACATACAAGGCATCAGACGAGGCCGGGCAGAACAGTTTCTCTATTCTTGGGTTAACTGCCCATGTTTGATTGGGCGTTTTAAGAGAAGGTTGGATCTTTCTTTGAACGGATTTCAAAATGGGTATAAACTGGGTGGCAGCTTTCTTGTCCCCCAGGATGTTCAACAAAATCCTTGTCCTGCTGAGTCTCTTTAGTCTCAATGCCGAAGTGCTCAGCTGCTTTGACCAAAATGTCATTAAACAGGGGTTGATTATCCACTGGGGAATCAGGCAACAGGAATCCTGTGGAACTGGAGAGTCCATAGCATAGACCTCCGCCTCATCATCTTCATTATTATTATCTCCCTCATCCTCTACGTCATAGTACTGATCATCCTCTTGTTATTGTTCTGTGTCTGCAAGTATATCATAAAGCTCTGCAGGTGTGCAATATTTCTTGGCAGTAGACGTTTCATAAGGATCAGAAGAGATGAGAGATCTCTTGCCTGATGGCTGGGATGATTGATGGGGCTGAGAAGTGGTAGCCTGATCAGTGGGATGTGTGTTTTGTAAGCTCTCAAAGGCTTGAGGATGCTCCTCAAAGAAGTTAGCAAAGAAAGTAATTCTGACCATTACTCTATGTCCTGAGCTGACCATTTGGCTGAGCTGGGAATAATGCCTGGGTAACGAACAGCAGGTGTAGGCAGGCCCTTATGTAGGGCTTCACTTAAAGGGCCCTCACTATCCTCCTGTAGGGTATCCTCAATCTCCTGTACAGTATCTGTGTCAGGGGTAGGCCTTTCACTATGAGGTCTGTCCTTAAGGGACTTATTGTCCTTGTGGGACTTATCGTTGTCTGTTAATCCCTATGATCAAAGCTCTTAGAGGAGGATTTTTTTGAACTAGGAGTGGTTTTCGACGACATCGGTCGAGTTTCGGCATTGGGAAGGGCCTTTGCTGCGTCCTTTGACGTTCAATGGTTTGGAGGGGCTTCAGCCGCGTCTTTCGACATACGGCACTCGATAGACGAGGATTTATGGGCGGCATCTTTAGTCTTTTGGGGCCTGTCATGAGGCGACCGACTCTTGGAGTGCCCAGAGGACAGCGAATCCAGAGATCTGGCCCTAGACGCAGAATCTCGGCGTGTGCATGACACATCGCCGCGGGGTATGTGTTTAGTATGGGGAGATTGGGTGCTCTTGCCGCCGGGTGTAGTCCCCACAACTGAGCCACTGGCCTGTCTTCCAGGGTCGGGGGCTAGCACTGGGGAACGTGGAAGTTCCCAGTCACCCTCGCCGTCCGAAAGGACGACGTTGCTGCCATCGCTAGAGGCACCCTCCACTTCCATGGTGGCCTCAGCCTGCATGGCGTGATGGGCCCACATTTCGTCCCACAATCTTTAAGGGTCTTGGGTTGAAAGAGCTTGCAAGCCCGACAGTTCCCTTCATCGTGGTCCCGATTAAGACACAGGTTACACACCTTGTGCTTATCGATCCACAGGCATTTTTCATTACAGGATGGGCAAGATTTCAAAAGGTGTCCTATCCATGGTTGGGGCAGGCAGCAGGGTAACAAAGGGAAGGGCTGGAGAAATACATTGTTGTATGACCGCCCCCACACTTTCCTTACTGTAAGGGCCTAGGCCCTTTGGGCCTTCCAGGGCCGAAGGAATCCAACGAAGCTTCTTCATCCAATGGTTCGTCTTGTCCTTCGATCGTTGATTTTTTAAAGCGTCGAGACACAGCGGTTGAAAAAGGACAGGAAGAGTAACTATCTTTAAAACTTTCATAAAGTAATAAAGTAATGGCGTTAGCCGAAATTGCACTCCGCGATAAGTGACCGCTCACAATGGCGGGATAAAAACAATCTGAGGGACCCCGACGCATGAAGGACCATGGGTACTGTGGATGTCACCCTAGGGATAGTATTACTGGCACGCCCTGACGACGTCCCTTTTCGAATTACGAAAACAACAACTGTAATACTATGCAGCTTCCACTAGATGTTGGCCTATGCATAGCATGTGATCTAAGCAGATTCCACAAGCCTCAGAAATATATATATATACATACATACACACACACACACACTTTACACAGCTGTGTGCATTCTCAAATAGGAAAAGGAACCCTGAACTTGCACAGTATTTTGCTCAATGTCTTATAAGTCTGTTACTTACCTGTAGCTGTATTTCTCCAGCATTGGTATCTTTCATAGATTCAGATGCTTGAATATTCCCAGTCGTCAGACTAGGAATCCTCAGTGATAAAATAAATTATTAAAAATGTCAATTTACATCCATTCTCTACGAGAGTGCATGTAAATACTCCATTGTGGCCTATGAGCCATTTATTGTGTAGCCCCTTCTCCTCACTTTGGTCCTTTATGGCCCCAACCAATGAGGGGCCATAATAGTCCGGCCTTCGCTTTTCGTTAGTCAACAGAAAGAAAGCCTATGATGATAGTGCGGCGACAGCCTGATGCGTATGCCGTATGTCTCGTCCATTACCATGAGACTTTTGCATAACCTGTGGAGGTAAGTTATTGTTTCATTACCTCTGCCGCGCTGAATAGATCGAACGTATGTATTGGAACAGTGCCGATTTTTGACTGGCGTTTCCCCTCAAATAAATGCAGGGTGTGCATCCTAACTGAGACGTCTGCGTATGTACTAGACACACGAAGTACGGGGACTGCACTTAATTTTCAACATCATTTGTATCCAGCACACCAGCTTTCAAGTAAGTGCTGCACTTTTGTAATATCCAGTTAGTGAAGGCTCACAGAAAGGATTGGCTATAATGGCAACCATGGCACTTAGATACACTTTTTTATCTTTTTCCCAACAGACTTCCTGGTGCTTTTCAGCACAGTTAGTCCCATTTTTTCTACGTCGGAAACAATCCATCATCTGTAGTACTGCCATCCGCAACAAAAGATGGTAAATATTTACATCCATCTAATGCACATGTAAATGACCTTTAGGCATTGGCCAAATTAATGATCGACTCCCAATATATATTTGTTTTATAGTACGGAGTGCCCCGGACAGCTATATTAGCTGTTAAACTAGATTGACAAGTGCAATCATCTCGCCCTCTACACCCAAAGAAATTGATACAAGGTTAGTAGGATCCCTACTCTGCTATTCACAAACATGCATGTTACCACCTTATTGGTCTTTATGAAAATTCTTATACTCGTCCCATTTTATTTGTTTCTAGGTCACAGCACTGACACATAGGTGCCATGTAGACAGTGCAATTGACCTTACCTTTAACCAGTTGCATCCTGAAGACGGGTCCTGGAGCACCACTGATGAAACAGCTACAGTGTTGTTCTTTGCCCCAGAAACACACCAGAGTGTAGATGCTGCTATTCCATGTTTTTCTAATAAACTTAATGTGAGCACATTCACTGTTACTAACATCACGCAATCACCTAATGTGTATGAACTCCAACTGCATTTATGAAAGCTACAGCAATAAGTGTGAATTTGAGCTCACTTTCTTGCATTAATTTTCCAACAATGAACGCTTCTATTGGTTTTTTTATGCCTTTTAGAACAAATTTTGTGAAAAATATAAAATTAAAATATGTCGATTTTGATACAATGACCCTGGTGGAACATGTAATTTGATGGTATTAGTTATCTAAAATCTGGGTAGCCTTTTCTACAACCACAGTGTGGTAGAGGTGGGTAGCTAGTGGTGAATGTTCTTTGGTTGTACTTGTTCACTCCTCTCACACCACAGCCCCCTTAACAAAAAATTGAGGAAAAACCTTTGCTCAAACCATTTTTCTACCCCAACCAATGAGGCGACAGGGTGTAAGCTACGCCCCAGGCAGCCATCTTCAGAATTTGAACCGTAGCAATTACAGTATGATGCGTGCTGAGCATAGGAGCAGCCTCTTAGGGGAGGCGGGTGGGCACATGTGAATCTATGAAAGATACCAATGCTGGAGAAATACAGTTACAGGTAAGTAACTAAGACTTCTCCAGCATTGGATCTTTCATAGATTCAGATGCTTGAATAGAATACCAAGAAGTTAAAACATGCCCCCATCATATACATATATGCATAAATACAGAAAAAACATAGGTGGGAAAGGAGGCTGGTCCTACCTTATGTAAAGAGGTGGCGGAGCACTGCCGATCCAACCGCAGTTTCTTTGTTGGCATCTTCAGCCAGGCAGTAGCGTTTAGCGAGCGTGTGCCGAGTGCTCCATGTGGCTGCTCTGCATATGTCCTTTAAGGCTACCCCTGCGTGGAACGCTGTTGACGCCGCTCTTTCTCTGGTGGAGTGTGCTGAGGGTGGTTTGGAAAGGGGGGGTGGGGTCGCCTTTCGCTTGATGGCAGTGGGTATACAAGAAGAAACCCAGCGCGCCAGACCTTGTTTGGAAATATGCTGGCCCTTTGTGTGGCCAGAGATAAAGATTAACAGTCTATTTGAGGAACGGAACTCCTTAGTTCTTTGCAAATAAAACTTTAACCCTCTTGCTATGTCCAGGGAATGCAATGTTCTTTCTGCTTCTGAAGAAAGATTCTGGAAGAAAGTTGGCAGGACAATGCGTTCTGTGAGCGTCATCTCTGATAACACCTTCGGAAGGAATTTAGGATGAGGTCTTAAAATGACACGGTCCTTATGGAATAAGGTGAATGGAGATTCTGGAGATAACGCCTGTAACTCGCTGATCCTCCTGCCCAAAGTGATGGCTATTAAGAAAGCTGTTTTCAATGACAAGAATTTTATGTCGCACCTGTAGATGGACTCGTAAGGAGGCTCCATGGCGGCTGTTAGCACAGTATTTAAGCTCCAGGCTGGAACCGGCATGGACGTAGGAGGGTATGTACGCAGAAGCCCTTTAAGGAAGACCTTGACCGCCGGAAGGGAGAGTAAGGACTGCGTCTGCGGTGCCATCATGTATGCTGTAATGGCTGATAGGTGGACCTTGATTGACGACAGTGAAAGCCCTGCTTTAGCCAAGTGTAATAAGGAAGTACTTGCTCCACCGAAGCGGTGAGGGGATCAATAGCATACATCTCACACAACTTGGAAAAACAAGTCCATTTCCTAGTGTAGGTGATGCGTGTCGAAGGAGCCCTTGAGGCCCTGATTATATCCCAGCATTCCGTAGGCAGATAGAGATTCATCAGCTTATGCTGCTCAGGAAGCAGACCTTACGAGACAGGCTCGCTGGGTTATGGTGTAAGACCTTGCGGTTCTGTTGCGTCAATAGATACTGATGCGCTTTGAGGCAAATCGGGGGCCATCGGGCTAGGTGCTGTAGGGTCGAGTGCCAGACCTGCCGTGCCCAATCCGGTGGAATTAGGATCATTGAACACTTCTGCACTTTCAGTCTGTATAGTGTCCTGGAAATTAGGGGAAGTGGGGGCGGGGGGCATATCGGAATATCCCAGTCCAATCCAATGTGAAAGCGTCCCCTACTGATTGACTCGCTGGGTGTTAGGCAGAAACCTGTGCAGTTCCCTTAGGGACCACTGCAAAAGATTTAGGACTACAGGTGGTTGGCAGTAAACCCAATTGGTAGCAGTCTGTACCACCCAGATTTACCTGGTAGCTGTGGCTGAGCAGTCAGACTTCTCTCAAGATGAGTTAGGCAGTATATAGAGTATACGTAATAGGTACAGAGACACAGTAGCACAAGCAAACACTGACCAGAGCTTTGGTGTAAAAGTATATAATTATTTATTTAAAGACACACTTGTAAATTACACTAGCACAAAAAGAGGTAAGTAAATTCAACACACAGTCACTATTATATATATACAACCCTGATTACTTATTAGACAAGTCTTAGTGAGAAACACCACTTATTTTCAGACAGAGGTGAGCGCTTAACCTAAGATGGCACTCTAATAAGTTATATAAAAAGGGGGGAAAAAGGCATAGTTATGAAAGCACACAAATCTTAATACTTTTCAAAGAACCACAGTGAGGCAGGTTAGTCAAAGTCTACTGGAGAGCAAGGAAGTTCAAATGCCAGGCCCACTCTTAGAGAGAGCAAGCGAAATGTGTCCAGGATCACCCAGTGGGGTTATGCCCAAAGAGTCTTGGTAAATAGTTCACAAAAGATTGAGATCAAGTCAGGAAAAGTTAGTTAACAGGTCCCAGGCTAACCCAGGTTAGAAAGTCGAGGATGGATTTACTGTCACCCCGAACGATCTGTCACAAGGGAAGCCAGACGGAACACAGTACCTGAAAATGGAAAGAACGCTCCAGCGGGGGCAGTTGTTCCTGGCAGCGGGTACAAGTCGGTGTTTCGTCTAGAGGAAGAGGAGGTCTCGACGTGGAGGAAAGCTGGAGGTCGCTGCACTGCCAGTGAAGAAACCAGCCGCAGAGTTTCCCAGTTACAAGGTACCACCCTTTTCTTCGCGGTAGTGGTAAACCGTGGTATTCCGGTTGCCGGGGTGCTTGGTATGGGCAAGGCGGCCACGAGATGGTCCAGAAAGGCGAAAAGACGGGCAAACTGGTTATCCCCACCAGTCAAAGGAAGAAGACTCTCCGGGCTGGAGATCTCCTCTGTCGTCGGAAAAAGTGGTGAGACGGTTCAGCAGGGCTCCACCGGTGGTGTCGTCGTTGCAGGTCGGCTCGGCTCCTCCCTCCTCGGATTCTTTAGGCCCTGTGGCGACTTCTGAAGTTCCAGTCCCCAAAGCCCTGCTTTTATGCAGAAAACCCCCATTTATTCAGCCTAGCTGTCACTCAAACATGCTAAGTGGTAAGCCAGGCGGCTCACCACTTGGGCCAATCACACAAGAGTGCGACTTGAGTTGCCGAGGCAACTCAGTCCACGGTGCCTAAACCCCCTCCCACACCTCCTGTGGTACCCAGACAGAGTGGCACCACTTTTGGAGGCTTCTGTGGAGAAGCCCGCCAAAAAGTGGAACAAAGTGCTCGACTTGGGTTGGAGTCACAGAAGCGAACACAAACGCCATTTTGGAACCAAGTTTCGGCGAAAAATACCAACCAGTGAATTTATATTAATTTAATAAACCGGCGGTATGTTCGAGGCTATTTTAAAAGGTGTTAGCCTCGAACAATGGGAAAATCCCATAGAAATATATTCGCGGTCGAATATAAAAAGTAGTATCCACTGCCACCAGCCAAAACTCGGTCGGGGGGAACTGGACAGTGCCCCCTCGAACAACAGACCCCGGGGCAATCGAATTGCCCCGACCAGTACGTCCACAATATGATGGTTTGTACTGGTTCTGTTCACAATTTGAGACTAGTAAAGCCAATGGTGACTTTACATGCCCTGGGAGACAGTAGTCAGTCCCAGAGTATGGAGTCTATGGTGGGGGGTCGCTACGACACCCCTGGGTTACTGCACGGAGGGTGCTGTGTAACCCATATATCAAAACACATGAAGCCCTATGGGGTAAAGGACCCCATAGCCCATAAAACACATACAAAGTCAAAGGGACACCTCAAACATGTCTAAGAGTGGGAGAAAAAGAGTCTCACTCTTAGCAGGAGAAAAGATAAACCCCAAAAATCCAGCAAAGCTGCTGGGGAACTCACTAGGTTTGGGAAATTAGCCTTTACAGAGAATTCTCCCTAACACTGGGTACCTGGAAGTGAACATTCTGCACTTCTTGGTGGCCCTGTTGGCAAAAAGATCGAGATGTGGATGGCCCCATAAGGAGAAGATCCTTTGAGCTTCCTCTTCGTCCAGCTCCCACTCGTGGGATGACGTGTAGTCCCTGCTCAGTTTGTCCGCTAGGACATTGTCCACTCCCGGAAGGTGTTCCGCCTTGATTTGGACTCTGTGGTGCAGGGCCCATGCACATAGTAGTTGTGCCTCCTGTGATATGATCTGACTTCGTGCCTCCTTGCTTGTTTGTGTAGTACATGGAGGTCATGTGGTCTGTCTGGACAGTGATCACTTGCCCCTCTACTACGGGAAGGAAAGCTTTCAGTGCCCACCGTATGGCCCCGAGTTCCAACACATTGATGTGGAGTTTGGACTCCTGGGCTGACCAAGAGCCCTTGGTTTGCAAGTCCGCCAGATGAGCGCCCCAGCCCGAAAGGGATGCGTCTGTCCTCAGGAGAAGGGTCGACATTGGTGCTTGAAATGGCATTCCTTGCAAAAGGTTTTCCGGAGTGTTCCACCATCGAAGAGCTTTGTACAGAGTTGTTGGAATCTGGACGATGTCCTCCCAAGAGCCGAGCGCTTGTTTCCATTGGTGATCCAGTGCCTCCTGGACAGGCCCCATGCAAAGCCTGCAGTTTGGTATGAGGAATATACATGAGGACATCATGCCCAGGAGGGATTTGTACGAGCGCACCGATGTTGTCTCTCTCACTAAGAACCACATGGTCAAGCAGAGAATTGCTGCTGCTCTTTCTGCCGACGGTCTCACCCTGGGAATGTTGGTATTGAGTTCGGCTCCCAGGAAAGAAACTATCTTGCTGGGAATTGGGCAGGACGTCTTTTATGGAGAAACCTAACCCTTTTAGAAGATTTGTCATCCTCGCAACCGCCAAGCGTTAACTTGCGGCGGAACTTGCTCTCATCAACCAGTCGTCCAAATATGGGAAGACTTCTGTTCCTGTCCTCCGGAGTTTTGCAGTTACTGGAGCCAGGCATTTTGTAAACACTCGGTGCTGATCATAGACCAAATGGGAGCACTTGAAATAGAAAATAAAGATTGCCTACAGTGAACCTGAGGAATTTTCTGTGTGCTGGGCAGATCGGTACGTGGAAGTATGTGTCCTCCAAGTCTAGAGTGGCTAAGAAATTGTGCATGTTTAGCCAAGGGAGCACTCCTTGCAAAGTTACCATCTTGAATTTGATGCGCTTGATATATTTGTTTAGCACTCTCAGATCCAAGATGGGTCGCCATTGACCATTCTTCTTTTTGATGAGGAAGAAACAGGAGTAGAAACCTTTCCCCCTTAGAGAGTAAGGTACTGGCTCTATTGCTGCATTGTACAGCAGTTTCTGGAATTCGGACATGACTTGCTTTAACATATGCACCTTGCGCAGAGTTGGGGGCAAGGAAGGTGGTTGGTCTAGAAATTCCATTGTGTGCCCCCCGCGGACCACCTGTAACACCCATTTGTCTGATGTTATTGACTGCCAGCGTTGAAACAACTGGCTCACCCTTCCCCCCCACCGGGGTGTGACGTTAGGGGGGGAGCTGGACTGTCAGTTTTGTTTGTTCTGCGACTTCCCTTGAGTGGAGCCCTGCCTCCCTCTCTGGGCGTACTTGTTGGCAGACTGGTACTTGGTGTCCTGGTGGAAGTTACCTTGCAATATCTGACCATAGGAGGGACAGTTAAAACCCTTGTACCTCAAGGAAGAACCTCGAAAAGGACGAAAGGGCCGGCGATCCTCGTCTCTATCCTTTAAAGAACTGATGGCACTATCTGAGCTTGGACCTCAAGCCTGAAATTGGTAGCCTTCATCCAGGCCTGTCTTCTCAGCACTGTGCCTTGGGCCATCTGCCTGAAGCCTGACTCTGCCACATCAACTGCTGCATCAATCATGTGATCCGAAGTTGCTTCCCCGGCGGCGATAATCCACCTTGCTTCTTCCTGGAGCTCTACAGGGAGCTATTTGACTAGCTTGGACATGCAGAGCCAAAGCTTGCGGTCAAACCTCGTCTTCATGGCCAACTTCTTTTCCTCCAATGTCACTTGCAGCTGGAACAAGTCTGCGGCTTTGCCGATGATAGTATGAAAGGATACTAGATCATCCGGTGGTGAAGCATTCCTGGAGAGTCTTTCTTCCTTGGATTCTCGACAATGTAATCGTCCCTTTCGCTAGTGTCGGGTTCTTGCGTGATCTCGCCTTCTTCTGGTTCTGAAAACTCTGAAGGGATCTTCCTGCCAGTCTGAGACTGAAACCAAGGACGGTACAATCGTTGGATCCCTAGCTGGGGATCTTGTCCTCGGTGAGGAAGCCGGATGAAGGACCCTTGTCGGTGAGGCAATGAGTGTCCTCCTTCTAGACCTGCACGGCGGCTCCGGTGACCGCACTCTCTTCTGTGTTCTGCTCCTGGGAGGCAAATGTCTTGGAATGCTTTGTCGAGGTGCAAGAACCCTCTGCAGGGAGTTTGGCTTCCTCGGAACAGCCGACTTATTCTTCTCATTTTGACGCCTGTTGAACTCCTCCAGGATCCTTCGCATTGATAACGTAAGCGCTGGGTCATAAGGATAAGCCGGCACCTCCGCTGTAGGTTGCCAAGGAGGACTGTGTTCCTTAGGTGTAAGACAACGCTGTTCTTCGATAAACTCAGTGTCTGAAAAATCTTCCTGCAGGATGACGTCAGGGAGCTCTGGCATTTCTCCTAAAGGAGATAATTGTGCTATCTGCGCTTCAAAAGTTTCGACAATCTAAGGTGGCGTTCTCCTGAACTCAGGAAGACTGTCTTCCGTTGGATGGCGTACCAGTGGCGTCAGCGAGGGTCGTTTTATGCCCTAATTCCTCTGTTGATACAGACAATATATGCAGTGCTCATGGGGGTCTTTCATATAAACCACCTTTTTCCTAGCACCTTGTGCAATCCCTGAACAGGGAAGGCTCCTTGGTAGCCTGGAGATCAGCCATCTGAAGAGAAGGTTCACTTGATGAATTCTGGGCCAAATTAAGTATTTTTGGAGCTCCAAAACCCAGAGGTGATAGCCCCTAGCCAGGGGAGTGTGGTAGAGTATGGGATACATTACTCACCGTAATCGTATTTCTGATGCTTGTATCTGCTTAGATTCACATGCTGTGCATAGGCCGACATCTAGTGGAAGCTGCGGAGTATTACAGTTTGTTTTTCGAAAGTCGAAAATGGGCGTCGACACAGGCGTGCCAGTAATACTATCCCTAAAGAAGAAAAAAAACGCAAAACGCTCAGAGAGCTTGAAGATTCCCTGTGTCAGTTAGTCTGCGGTGAAAAATCTGAAGATGGCTGTCTGGGGCGGAGCATACACCCTGTCACTTCATTGGTTGGGGCCATAAAAGGACCAAAGTGAGGTGAAGGGGCTACACAATAGAATGGCTCATAGGCCACAATGGAGTAGTTACATGCACTCTTGTAGAGAATGGATGTATATTGAAATTATTAATATATTTATTTTATCACCGAGGATTCCCAGTCTGACGACAGGGAATATTCAAGCATCTGAATCTATGAAAGATCCAATGCTGGATAAATAAAGGTGTGACAGCTCACATGTAGTTGGCGGCTTACAACTGAGCATTTAACCCACAAACAAGATCAAGATATACATCGTATATTACCGTTCAGCCCAAAAAATATCCGGATATGACTTTTAGTCCATATCACTCGGCCCTATTCCAGACTCTTATCTTCCAATCTCTTAAAGCAATCCTGAATGCAAGCCCATTTCTTACAATCAACGCTACTAAAACTGGGATTTCTTCCTTGCCTCTACCATACCTCCTAATTTCCCTCCCACTTCATTTTCTTTTACTCTTGCTGGGCATCAGCTGGCAATCTTAGCATTTACTTCAATTCCTCTCCGTCCTTCACAAGACATCTCTAACAGCTTGTTCCAGTGCCCATCAACTCCACAACATACGTAAAGCCCATCCCTTCCTCTCTTGCCATCCTACCAAACTGCTCATCTATACTCTGGTTCTTTCTCACCTCAACTACTGTTCTGCCTTACGCATTGGTCTTCCTGCCTATCTGTTCACCTCACTACACTCAATCCTTAAGAATCTCGCCTTCTCTTCCATTTTCTCTGCATTGTTTTTAAATGTATATATGGAATCTCTCCTCACTTCTCACTCTATGTCCCTTCTCGCTCCCTTCATTCCCAAAATACTCTTACTAGCAGCATCCAAACCCCCATGCTCCCCCTTTCATTTGCACTACATTGCTCTCTTTGCACCTAAATCAAACTCTTTTCCCCTTGAAATTAGATCCACCTCTACCCTTTAACTATTCCATCTAAATCTAAAACACTCTTTTCTTCTGCTCACTAGTTCTCAGAAATGGTCCTATATAGTTTATATTGTTTAATTATGTGCAACACATTAGAGAATGCACTCCAGCCATAGCTTCCCTGAAGCACACATTGGAACCCAGCTGGCTCTGCCCCATGAGAACCATTCTCATCTTACACAGGATACAAACGGTTTACCAACAAAGGTTATATTTCAAACGAAAATTAGACAAGACAGTTCCAGAACGTAATGCACAATTGCCAGCCTTTAAAGATGGTCAGGCTGGTGGCAGAGAGTCAGTTCCCTTAAACAGTTCTGTATCTCTTATCACCACTGTCTAGCTAGCACACATGACTGCACAAAATGATTGCGGCCTAGCCCATGGGTATGAAATCATGTGTTTCTGGTTCTGAAATAGGCAATGCTCTTGGTATAGCCAGGCATGGCTCAGACAACATTCTCTCTAGGAAGGAAAAGTAGGAAGTATAGGACTGGAATGGTCAACACTGACCCAAGACTTATTTGTGATAAGTAGACACCAAAGTATTGGGATTTCCCCTCGTTCCTTCCTTCAGACCTGCTCTCTTACACTCCCATTGATGAGTGAATGACCTTAAATAAGGTCAAAGTTCAAGTCAGAAGCCCTTCAGCTAGCCTTATCAAATGGCCCCCATTTAACATTCCTTGGCTTTCATTTTACATAAACTTTATAATTCGATACTGTGGTCCAATTAGTTAAATAAAAAAAAAAACAAATACAAAATAATAAAAATGTACAGGCAGAACACATTAGGTTGGTCAATTGAAAAAGCCCACAGACAGGATCATATTGTCCCTTGTGACCTGGATTTTAGCAACCCTAACTGGGGTAGCTGTTTTGCTGGTCATGCAACAGAAGCTGCTGCCAATCTACAATAGAGTGGGGGCCTCCAATGCATATTAACTCTATTCCCCTTCATCACCACTACCGCTCATCCAAAACCTAAGCTAACCAGGACAATTTATAAAAACACCATGTATGCACGTCCATCTCTGCGAACGGCAAAAGACCTGCTCACTCTCCTCTCCCTGATGAGAATTCTCCTAAAAAAAACTAAATAAATCTAATATCCTGCTTACACACTTTCATGCTCAATCATCATTTATGTTAGTAGTGCCTAATGGACCCCACTAGTCCATCACCTTCCACCTATCCTCTTGATGGCTCAGACCACGGATAGCAATTAAGCCATTCTGTGCCACCAAAACCGCTTCCCCTCATTTCACTAAAGCCCACCCTCTACTCACACATCCAGCCATCTCTTTTCTTTATTTTGAAAATTGTTTAATTTTCATTATAAAAATAAAACCTCTGACATAACAGAATAAACATTAAAATACAATTACAAAGAAACACAATGACCAGTATATAATGGAACACAGTTAAAATAACTAAGTAAAAACTAAAGATACAACTTCATTACCATGCATGTAGTGCAAAATCCACCATAACTTCATAATTCCTTATATAAAGTGCTGCAAATCCGCAGAAATACAAATAGGATAAAAATCAGCATAACATTAAGGCACTTCGCTAAAACTGCTTCTAACTGATACATAGTATTCAATAAAATAATAAATCGAGGAGTGAAAAGTACACACCACATAGGGCAAAAGTATCAAATAGAGCTGCATATGTTAGCCTTATAAGGAAACTTCTAAATATGGGAATGAGCCATTTTCTCCTGAGCTTTGTGTAAGCCAGACAAAACAGGAACATAGGAATTGGGTCTTCAAACGTTAACCCAGCAAAAAAAAAACATTTGCCCTTGATGAATGCACTTATATCTCTACAGCACAATGGACAGCTCTGGAAAGCAGAGTCGTCCTCTCTCAAAATAAGATGGCACTCTGTCTTGATTTAATAACACAGTCCAGATACATTTTCATACCAAGCTTAAATTTATGAAGGAGATAATGCTGTACAATTGTTTTTCTCAGCTCTTCAGACTCTACCACAGCCGAAAAAAACATTGTAAAATCTCGCTACAGTTACTTTTCATGGTCCTGTCTGGTTTGCAATATAAGTGTGCATGGCACCATTTTAGTAGCTCTATTTTAATACAAGTGAAACAGGCGCCACTTTAATGAACATCACACATCGTGGACCATCATTTGTTTCCATAAGCGGGCCCAGTGTACTAAAGGATTCACCCTAATCTGATTTTCAATATAGCGTTAACGGTAATCACAGTGCACCGGGTATGCTGGGAAACACTGCATCAGGCCAAGGAGTGATCGCATACATGGGTTTTCTTTGGACTATATTGGTCTAGGCCTACTATGCCCCCATATAACAGCCATAAGTTGCCACGGGAGGTACTTAGCCATGTAGATATATAAGGTGTAACCCACTGGAAGCCCACCTAATGTCTTCCCATATCTCAACAGGGCGTAGTCTACATGTGCAACCTTTATAGCCTGATTTGGGATGTGTGTGGACCAACTTAAATCCTGGCAGAAGGTTACACCTAGATAACAAAAGGATTTGATCAATTCCCATTACACCCCGCCCCATTGCCACCACTGGTCTCAAGGCTCCTTTTGGCCCACCCACACAACACATTCAATTTCGCAACAATCAATTTGAAATCCCTCTCACTAATAGTCAATGTAACTGTTGATGAGAAGTTGTAAAAGCTTTATGCGTTCTTGCAATTGGAACAAAGTCTTCTAGATATGCTCTAGAACATAAATATTCAGTCTGCCCTCCTTTATGGTGCATCAAATGTCAATTTAACTCGGACGAGAGAATTCATGTACAAATTGTAATGGGGGCTAAAACGCCTTTCACCTGCTCTGCCATAATGGATTCTGGAAGATAGAAACAAAAGAATTTCAAACGAAATTGAGAGCAACGAATGTGTACCCTCAAGTGCCTGAGGAGGACACATGTTTTGACCCGTTTACACAGTAAAATGAAGCCGAGAGATCTTGGACCCAAGACAGATCACGTGCTTGCATCCCACCACATACTTGCCATGGAGTAATGTGTTGAAGAACTGATCCGTTGTCCCTGCGCCCTTACAAAATCCATACTGGGAATTTGCAAGTATGTTGTATTCACCAGACCGGTCCATTATATTTGCATACAATACTCTGCCAAATTATTTGGCCAAAAGTGTCAATTAGGGAGATAGGGTGATGGCCACATGGGTCAGCCCAGTCTCCCTTTGTAAAAAGTGGAATAATGATAGACTGCTTCAAACTCTTGGGTATAATATTCAAGCATAGCATTGCATTGAATACAGAGGTAAAAAACAGGTGACCAAACTTTAGCCTCATATTCAAACAAATCACTGGGTTCTGAATCTGACTCAGCAGCCTTCCCAATGGACAGAGGTGAACAGACGTTTTCAACTTATTCCAGACTGAACACAATGTGCGCTTTCAAATGTATTTTTGATTTCCTTTCTTGCAATAGTGTTTTACTTTGTTAAGGATTCACAAAAAGACTTTTTATAATTTGAAGGCTTGCCTAGACTCAAATTGTGCTACCCGTCTCACAGGATCAACATTATCTGACAAGTTTGTTGGGCCTGAGCATTCTCAGACCATCTGCAACCATCCTCTGAAAAATTTAGCGGTTTTAGAGAAGGCTGCCTGTCCTACATTAGCCCTAGTCTTTATTCCTTTCCCTGATGGAACTCTTCTAATTTTGGCTTGCTCAGGCTATCTGTGCTGGATCCCGCTCTGACTTTTCAGAGCATTCAGGGCAGTCAGCATTTTCCTTCAAACCAGGCGGCTTTTCTTGATTTGTACCAATCAATAAATGGTGAACACACAAGTACCTTTGCTAATTTTTCCCAGCGCTGAAAGCTTCCGTTCATGCAAATTTACAGAATCTGAACAGATATCGTCATAAGATTTCCTTTACCCCAGAAAAGGTTGCAGATACGACCATCTGCAAAGGAAAAACCAGCGCACTACAACCACCACAGTACATACACTTGGGTACAAAGTTGTGTCTGTGGCTCAGTGGATTAATGCATCCACTACAGGAGACTGTGTTTGACCTCATGGTCACAGGTTCGAATTACGGCAGGTCCACTCAGCCCTTCATCCGTCCCGGGGTTGATTAAATGAGTACCATTAAGTTGGGTCACAAACATCTGTTATCTGTCAATAGCACCAAGATGCCCCATTGGGGGTGAACGTGCGCTCTACAAATAGACTTGTTATGTTACACTAATAATATTGATAAGGCAGCCAGTGCTCTGTTGGCGACTCCTACAATTCTCAAACTATCCATTTGAACCTTGATCAGGTCATGCCTGTAGCCGTTATTGCCATGAAAGTATCCTTGAAAGAACAAATTAGGTTTCATCTTCAACAGCCTTTTAACACATCTTGCTCACTGTTTCCCTCACGACTGGGACTGGGACCTATTGGACGACCTGGAGCTAGGCTGGTAGTTGTAACCTGATATGATAGGATAGGTTATTTATAATGCGCTTAATACCCAGAGGTTTCTAAGCGCGGACACAGGGATCAAACCTGTGTAGCTTCGTGTCGTCTTGCTTCCAAGGCGAGCATGTTGCCCCTGAGCTATCCTCCCGAGACTACCATGTTCTTGGCTGGAACTACTCAAGTTGCATTCAAAGCATCTGGTTTGGTCAACTTATGACTGCAAGCCATTTAACGCAGCACGTCTGAACTCTGGGGTAATGTTCACGACCCCGCACAGTAGCCGAAGGACTCCCTCCCATTTGAGCTGGATTATCAACCTGCGTGCTCACAGAAATTAAGACAGACTTCTCAAGTAAGGATTAAATCTCTACTAGCAACCGTTTCAAAATTATGACCTACGAAGCACTCTTATAGTTCCATTATTCATACAATTACTTGCAGAAGTAGACAGCGTCTTATGAATACATGCCATCGTATCCTTTTCAAGCAGGATCTGGCCCGCCCATCTCACTTCATCAACTGATCTCCACTTTCTCGCATCTAACTGCATGCTTCAAAGCCACCTATCTTCAAAATAAAAATATGTTAAAAAGCAACCTCCAGCTACAACTCCAGACTCCATTCCCACCTACAAACTGGTATATGCTTGTAGTTTGACTCACCCAGTATCTCATCATTATTGCACATCTCTTGATAACGCCCTGGACTTATTCATATACTTTAGACTCCGCCACACACTACAAAGCCCACGTTCCCTTGACAACCACCGACGTGGCAACTGATCCACAGAGTAATCCAATCACAAGGCAATTGACGACTGGTCTCGGAAATTTATAAAACACTACTGAATGACACAGCGCCCACTCCCCAAGCACCAAAAAGGAGATGGGAAAGAACCCTACAAATCACAATAACAGATGAAGATTGGTCGTACATCGTTCATCAAACACAAAAAGTCTCGCTGAATACACGGTATAAACAAATACACTTTAACTTTATTCACAAATGTACTGCACACCGGCAAAGCTCCATTCGCAATGGCAAGCAACCCCAGCAACATGTGACAGATGTAAAGCTCCAGTGGCAGATTTCCTCCAATTAGCATGGACATGCCCAAGCATAGTGCTTTTCTGGGAACTAGTACTAGAGAAAATCTCTGCAATCCTCGGAACCTGATTGGAGTTAGACCCAGTCCTGGCACTACTGGGGCTAACTAAACACCTCCCGCCCCTCGGCCGTAAACTGACAGACCTACTACTAGTCTGAGAAGAAGAGTCACAATGAACAGGGGTCGAGGACCGCCCCCTAACCTACAAAACTGGCTGAAAGATGTGACCTATAGTCAGGACGTGGAAACAAACTTCATAAAGACCCTGCCACTCCATGCAAGGCCACCAGACATCTGGGGCCCATATATTGCATATCTGATGTCTACCGCTGACTCCAGCTCATCGCAGAGCCCATTCCCCAGAGTCAGCTGCTCAAGAATGCTAAACCAACACAATCATGGTCTGAGAAACAAGAACTGAATCGCTCCTTGGCGGAACCGACAGCTACAAGAATGGAGAGGAGGTGCCGGGGGTGGGGGCTGGGCAAGGGGGTGGGAGGACGCAACCTGTGCATTGTGTTTACTGAGTTGTTATGTAAAAATCAAAAATAAAGTTTAAAAAAAGGGGGATTCCTTTTGGGGGAAATGTTGGGATGAGTCAAATTGTAAAGTGCCAGGATTTCCCCATCATGGGGATACTTGTCTCCATCACAAAAGACTCTGAGATATAGCACCCAGGACATTTTTGATTCACAATTACAGTGAAAGAGGTAAAGGCCCAGACACTTCCTCCATCAGGTTAGGCCTCCTCACAGCGCTATACTACCATGCTCGCTATTTATGAACCACACTAACAGCATAGTGCCTGGACCACTTCTTGCTTGTCTGGGGTTACAGAGCCCAAAGTCTTCATTAGAGTTATGGTGTCCTTCCTGTACCATCTACTCTGTAAGTGATATGGAACCCTTCTCAACTATTAGGCATTTCTCATCCCTCCTCTTATCCTCCAAGGGATATAGTTCCCTTTACCCTGTGGACAAAGGGAGTCAGTACCAGTCTGTTGTGGCAAGCCTTGTAGCCCTGATCAGGATGCTCAATAGCCCCCACTTCAGGGAACTTCCTACAGGGGTCACCACACATCCTGGCTTTTAGCCACCTACAGAGACTGACCAGCCTACTCGCATCCTTGAGGCGAGAGGGATTCTCTGCTGCTCCCGAACAGCTTTCCCCAGCTTCTCCCAGCGTTAACTCCTTGCTCTTCACCTTCATTCTCCAGAAGGTTAAGGTACTATTACGCCAACAAAGACTTATCTGATCCTTGGGTCTTAGATTCATCCTCATAGGCTTTGTTGTTAACGGTTTGGGGATTGGACAATACTGTTTTCAATTTATGGGAGGATCGCTAATTGGTTAGGTGTCCCTCCCAATGTGCCACCCCCCCCCTTGTTTCAGTTTGAAGAAGTCCTAAAAGACCCGGCAGCTATTTTCAGGTCAGGTAAAAGTCCCGCCCATCCACCGTTCCTTTGCATACCAAGGGTGAGTCCTACATTCTGCTTTTTGAGATCAATCTGAACATTGAATGTACCCCAGTTCTTTACATTGTACATGGCCTGCGGATTTCATTGGCAGCTTGGGTAGGTCTGAGTGTTTGTTTGCCCATTCTGCCTGGTGGTCAAGGTTTTCAGTGGGTGCTTTCTTTCATCCCATTGAGACGGATCCTACAGACACAGTTCGGTGATCCTTTGCTGTTGATCTGTGAGGTTCTTTAAAGGGAACCATCGACCAGGAGCAACTAGTGCTGGTATCTTATCGCCAACTGTAGATTAACTCTTGGGTATCTCTCAAAGCCATCGTTGACAAAGCCAATAGATTTATGACACAAATCTACAGTTCCCTGAACCTGTAAGCCACACAACAGAGGACTGACTCTTGACAGACACCAGCATTTAGGTTCAGGTATGCCCTAGAGAGAGGGGGAAGGTGTTGTGGGTTGCGGGGGGGGATGTGGGGGGGGTGCAGGAAAGTCTCGGCAGCCCCTAGTTTGTACCACCTCCCGTGTAATGACTACCCTGGCAAGATCACCATGGTAGACTGGCTTTCCTGGGACAGAGACACCTCTGAAACTTGTGACGAATCAGATGTCTGAAGCATACCCAAATGGGGGATGGCTGGAAGGTTTAGAATTAATCTGAACATCTGGCATTGCTCTGGGCAACCCTTCAGACCATCACTATTTGCCTGCCAAACTATTAAAAAAGGGGAAAGACCATATTCAAATCAGGCTTGTTCCCACCCTAAAAAGAGGCTGTCCAGCTAAAACTGCTTGGTCACTGTTACAATTCCACAATCTCGTACTTTGGCCAGGCATCCACGTTTGCACAAGCGAAGATCTGTTTCATGTAGGAACCAGCGTTTAGCTGCTCCATTCCGTTATCATTGGAGGATACCCTGTAAACGGGCTGCAGCAACGCTGGCTGTCCGGAAATCTGTTGCCACGACTACCGCGTCGACGCAGTCATGTGATCAGGTCAGTCGCCTGCTGCCACAGACCCAGCCTCTAACGGCAGCATAACAGAATAGCAATGCGGGAGATCACTGCTTATGATTGCAGCCACATTCCTTGTGTTACCAGTGTTCCAGTATACTGATACCCATCCTGTTTTCATCATTGCCGACTTCTGCCCGCTACTCGGACTGCCTTTGCCTCTGGTCCCTGCGCCTGATTTGATACTACGGCTACGACTCCTGCCCGCCGCACGGACTGCCATCGCCTCTGGTCCTTACCTGCATCTCCAGTTCTGTCATCCCCTCTGCTTCTCCGCTACAGTGCAGTCCTTGAGTGTAACTCCACTTTCCTTTGGTGCTATGAACTCTGTGCTGTTACGTCAGCACCTGTTTCAGGACTTTTCAGTTATCTCCGCTATTCACACTCTGTGGAAGGATTCCGTTGCCTGTTGAAATTAGTGCACATTCAGGACGCTCTGCAGGTTAGATGATCTGTGCACCATCCCGGATCTAGTGTGTTCCTCGTGTCTCCTGGGCTCAGAATCCCTTACTAACCTACCTTGTTTTTGGGTTATCCTTGTAGTTTTTGAACTTTCTCCTGCTTCAGCTCTTCTGCATCTTCCATCTCCACAAAACATTACTCGGTAAGGAAGCCTTTCTTTTGTTACCCTTGCCACTGTATCCAATATTAGTCACCCGGTAATACTGATTTACTATCTTCTAGGACTTTAGGATTAAGAAGGTTACATCGGGAGGCCACCAGGGGGCACGCTGATGTAACCGGCCTCAGCACGACTCTCCCGCCCTGGGCACCGATAAAGTGGACTGAGCTCCCAGCTTTTGCCTTCCTCTACCCCCCACACCCACACCCACGGGATGTGCAGAGCGATAGTTGAACCCCAGCGGCACCCAGGTGTGAAAAAAAAGAAAAGAAAAGCCTGCATTTGATGTAAATATAACCACAGGGCCACAGCCGAAAACACAAGTGCTTTTGTGCGGAGGGACGTGCATTGGAGGGATAGGCGAAGTGTGGAGGACCAGTGGAAGATGGCTGGGAGAGATGAGGAGGTAAGCTTTGCTCCCACCCCCGATACACTCGGTGAAAGCGCAGTTGAGGGAGTAAGGCCTCCCTCCTCCCAACTGACACGAACAGTGAAGAGAGTCCGCCTGGGGGAGGGGAGAACTACAGAGTCGGCGGCACCGAGGGGAGCCCTCCGGCAACTCAGAGGAGAGTGGAGAAAGAAATCGGTGGTCCCACGGAAGAAGGGCAGAGCACCAGCAAGGAAGGAGGACCCAGGCTGTCTCCTGGGCGAGCCCCGGAGCGCTCCAGCAAGGATAACATTGAGCAGCCGTGAAGCCCTTAAGCAAAAAAAGAGCCAGGTCTAAGCTTTCTCATTCTTGAGGAATCTGGACCCTGCATGTGTGATCAATAGAGGGGACACAAGAGTGCAACATTGCCTGGTAACAGGCGAGGGCCTGCATTCTCTGGTGAGGAGAACACCACAGAAGAGGAGGGAGCCAGCCCACAGTGTCGGGCGACCCCAGAAAAGGGACATTACAAGGCCACAATGACACGTAGAGGAGTTGCCCCCCGCCCATAGAGGCCCTTAGCGCTGCACCCAGCCAGGGACAAAGGAGGTACCCCATCGCTCGGGGGGAGAGCCCTATCAGCTGACCACAGGGGAGGTTCTTGCAGCTTCATAACGAGAAGCAACCCACAAGAGATACCTGTTCCAATCATCCACCGAAGCCTGGTAAGAGTGGGCCAGGAGTACCCGTCCCCCCCCAGCATCTGGAGAAAGAGGGAGACCTGGAGTAAGTGCACCAAGTAGGAAATAAACCTGAGGAGATCAGGTACAAGTAACAGAGGAATCTGAAGAGCCCTGCGCCACTCGGGGAGAACCTACAAAGGCGTGGGCCCCTCAGGACAATCCCTGAGGCATGTGCCTGCCTCAGAGGATCCCACCACGGTCCCCAGACAAGTGAGGGCACCACCTGTACAGGGCAGGGAAAACGAACGGATGCCAGGAAAGGGGAGAGCTGGATTGGAATCCACCCCCCCACCTGCCCTGTGGAACCCTAGAAGAGTTGAGTGACTTGGGTTAAGGTGAGGGCCCCCAGGAAACCCACCTGGGGAGTGTGGCCGCCTTAGCGAAGAACCAAGCTGCCTGTTGCCCTACACCTAGAAGGGGAGTGCAGGGTCAGAGAAGAGTCCTCCTGCTTGAAAGAAAGGAAGGAAGGAGGTGGTGGTTCTGTGGCCCGCCCCCTCGCCTCCAACTATAAGTACCTAAACGGCTCAGACTTTGGGGGCTCGACAACGGCAAGAGCCAGAATCTGAATGTGGGCCCCCCCAGAGGAGGGTGAATAGGAGATTACCATTGTGAGAGGAAAATGGCGGGGGTATGGGCCCAGAGACACGGCCCAGTCAAATAAAGCAGTGCCCCCCTCGCCCATGGACTGGAAGACAAAACTTGGGCACTTTGAATACAAGAAAACAGAGGTAGGCAATGAAATATCCAATTCCAACATGTCAGAGGCAGGGAGCGACGCCATGTCCACCAAGGGAGGTATCGCCTCCCTTCTGGAAGAAATCAGAGGAATGAGGGCAGACATTGGAGGCAAAGTAGAGAAAATAAATGTTAGAATTGATAGTATGGACGAGAGGCTACAGGCGGTGGAACACAACCAGACCTCCCTCAAAACATTGGAAACGCAGATGGATATGAGGCTGGCGGAGTTGGAGAGGAGGGAAAGGGAGGTAGCCCTAAAGAAGGATGACTTAGAAAATCGGGAGAGGAGAAACAATCTGCGCTTCTTTGGAATCCCGGAAAAGGAAGGTGAAACGGAAGGAGACCTTCTGTGAACCATACACAAGGTGGTGAAGACGCTGTTCGGCGATGAGAACATTGACAAACCCAAACTTCAGAGGGTTCATAGAGCGGGAACAACTGGGAGAGGCCAGCGCACGGTACTTGCAGGCTTCCACAACTAACTAGATAGACCAAAAACTCTTGAGAAGGCAAGGGGGCTGAGCTCTGTGTCCCTGGGAAACGCGAAGGTGGCGATCGATCAAGATCTATCAGCACTTACACTGGCGAAGAGGCGACTGTGTGCCGCCCTCACGAAGTGGCTTAACGAGAAGGATGTGAGGTACTGTTGGGGATTCCCCTTCTATATATCCTTTGAAGTGGAGGGATACAACTACAGGTTTGTCACCGAGGAAGATATAAAGAAGGTCACAGGAGTTATTGGGAGGAGACGGGCAAAAAGTGGCTGTCGAGGGAAATGGCTATGAAGACAGACTATGGCGCATAAAGGGTCCAAATAGACGTAAAGTCCCAGGCTCCAGAAAATTCAGTACATTTTGATCGCCCCAGGCGGGTTCCTCCTAAGCCGTAAGATTTGTCGGAGAGTACAACACTGAGTTTTGATGATTAAGATGTGGGGAGGAGTGGGGGGGGCTTTTATGGGGGAAATGTACGTAGTTATTAGCGGGAACAGAGTGGGGCTCGAATTAGTGTGCTTGGTTGAGCCGGTCCATGACGGGGGAGGACCACTGGTGATTCAATCTCATCAGGGGAAATAGCTCTGGGCAGAATTGGATGGCGGGGGGTGGGGGGAGAAGATGGTGGGGGGTAGGGGAAGGGGAGGGGCGATCTATGTTCAAGTTGTGAATGTTCTAAAATCAATGGTGTGGTGTGGGGACCCGGTTGAGAGGGTCCAAAGAGTGGTCTTGTCCCAGAGGAGGGGGAGGTAGAGCGTTCCCATGGGAAGAAGATGTCTGGCCACGGTGATATGCGGATAGGCTCCCTAAATGTCTGGGCCTAAACTCACCTTCCAAAGGCTCTATGGTACTACAAGGTCCAATCTTGATTGGATGTGCCTGCAGGAAACACATTAGAAGAAGGGGGGGGCAGACTGCGCCCCCAGGAGGTGGGGGAGGTGATTATGGCTTCCGACGTAACAAAGAGATGCAGGGTTGCGGTCCAGGTCTCAACCCAAATGAGCTTTACGAAAGATGCGGTTCTGGCCTACCCCAAAGGGAGGTATGTGTTCGCAAAAGGGTCAAATGCATAGGGTTAAGCTCACAATTGGTTCAATATATGTGAGTTCTGGGAGAAGGCCAAAGATGAGTTAATTCAATTTGTTGAAGGTCAACTGGTTGTGGGTGGGGATTTTAATATGGTGCTGGACACACTGAGGGATCGCAAGAAGATGGGGGTGGACCGAATGAGCAGGGTTAACTCAAGTGATTTAAAATGGTTAATAAAGTGTTAGGTTTATGTGATTCCCTCCACCCAGTGCCAGAAGGGGACATGCCATTTACTTTCTACTCCATGGTCCACGATTCCTTCTCGCGGATCGACTTGATCCTGGTGTACGTGACCCTAAAAAAATCAGATCTTACAATCCCAAGTAACATTGATTCCCTGGTCAGATCACGATATGGTAGAAATCCAGGTTGACATGGTGGAGACTGAAGAGGAGCCGGGGGAATTGGAAATGCAACGACTTCCTGTTAACGGATAAAGCGGTGCAACAGGAATTGCTTAGGGGAATCAAAGAGTACTTCCTTTTCAATGATACTGGGGAGGTGGGGATCCAATCAGTTTGGGACGGTTTCAAGGCAACCATACGAGGGACTCTGATGAGAATAGGCTTAGAGAAAAAGAGAGAAAGGGAGGAGGAGGTGCTCAAGCTGCGTAGAAAAATAGATGTGATACAACCGGGAGGTACCCACAGGCAATATATTTCGCACGCCTAAGCGAAAGAGCTTCAAAGATACAAGACACAAGTGAAAGCTATACTGACACAGGACAGGGAAAACAACTCTTCCTGGAACAAAAATACCACGAAAGGGGGGGACCGAGCAGAGGGGATCCTGGCAGTGGAAACTGAGGGAGGAGAAAAAGAGGAGGACCATCAGGGCTATTAGGACGGAGGCTAAGAGGTGCCTACACAACGTCCCGAGTATAGGGAGTGAATGTGTAGAGTACTGCAGAACCCTCTATTCGTCAGAATGGGCAGGAGATGAGACCCAAATTGACGAATGCTTGAAAGGGATATAAATCCCAGGGCTCCCCAAAGATATAGCGGAAACCCTAGAGAATCCCATAACCATAGAGGAAGTCACGCGGGCCATTGCGGGAATGAAATCAGGGACCGCCCCCGGAGAGGATGGGTTTATGATAAGAATTCTATAAAATATTCAAATTCCTGTTAGCCCTGCGCTTAGTAAAGGTATTCAACGCGTGCCTTCGAGGGTGAACCGCTCCCCCCCATGATGATGGCAGCAATTATTGTTGCGATTCCTAAGTAATAGAAGGACCTCACCAAGTGCTCTTCCTATAGACCAATCTCCCTCCTCAATGGTCATGCGAAGATATTAGCGAAATCTTAGGAACGAGATTGGAGGGAGGAATGCCACTCTTAGTGCATGGCGCGACCAGGTGGGATTTATCAGGAGAAGGCAAGGGTCAGACAACATCAGAAAGACTATCAACCTGATTCAAGGGGCACAAGCGGGAGTGCTGGACGTGTGTCTAGTGACATTGGGCTCAGAAAAGGTCTTTGATAGGGTTGAGTGGCCTTTCATGATGAAGGTTCTGGGGAGGATGGGGCTGGGAGCAAACTTTTTGAAATGGGTGACTGAATTATACAACAGGCACAGGGCAAAGCTTCGGATAAATGGAGGGACTTACGGAGACTTTTGAACTCACGAGAGGGACCAGACAGGGATGACCCATCTCCCCACTCCTGTACACCCTCGCCATGGAGCCGCTGGTGATTGCAATTAGAGTGAATGAACGGATCAAGGGTATCATGGGGGGAGAACTTGAATGCAAACTCTCGCTGTTTGCGGATGATATACTAGCTTACCTCACAAATGTACAGACCTCCCTCCCAGCGCTAATGGCCCAGATTGGTGAATATGGCTGTCTCTCGGGACTCAAAATTAATGTGGGTAAGTCTGCTACTCTGCAGCTATTGGCACGGTGTCCCCTTTTAGATAAGAGAAAGAGTTACCAGGGAATGACGGTTAATCAGAGAAGCATTCAATACCTGGGCAAATGGGTGACAAGAAAATTAGGAGAGATGGTGACAGCTAATTATAATCCCTTTTGCGCTCAACTCACGGCTGACCTGAAGAGGTGGCTCGCCTTGATACTGACCTGTTATGGAAGGATGACTTCTATAAAAATGAATGTCCTTCCCATATGGCTATATCTGTTTGCATGCATCCCGAGCCAGCTTCTGGACAAGTTTTTCTTAGGAGTTACAGGTGAGCTCCGCAGATTCATATGGAGAAACAAAACGGCAAGGGTGAAAATGGCAACCCTTACCCTTCCAAGGACCTAGTAAGGCACCCTCTGAATGTCAGGGACTACTTCTGGTCCCGGATTAGTTCAATACCGGAACGTATTGAACTAAACCTACACTGGGAGTCTTCTGGTCAGTCTGGCGGGAATCTAGAGACACACAGGGTTATACCTCGTGGCCCTCCCCTATGTCCTCAATATGGGCGCCACCGTTCGAGTTGGGGCGCCAGGGATTCGCGCACTCGCACAGGTAGTCAGATGCGGGCCTTGAGAAAGTGGGCCAATTCTTTAAAGATGGGAGCTTCCATGAATGGGGTAGGGTGCAGGATATACTGGGAGGGGACTCGATTTCAAGATTTGAATATATTCGCATACAGGTTATCCTGACTGACCCCAAGTGGGGGGGAATGGGCAGCTAGAGAACTAACACCAGTGGAAAATGCCCTAGACTAATCTGCGACAAGGAAGGTATATTGTCCAAACTATATAAGGCTATGAATGAAACCTGCTAGAGGATAGGCAAACCTTGCAGAGATATTGGGTGGAGTTAGTGCGTGAAGAGATCTCAAAGGAGGAGTGTGCGCATGTATACATAAAGTGGTCTTCCAGGGAGGGCTGTTCACCTCCACAATAGAGCACAACTTTAAACTGTTAATGGGATGGCACAGAGATCCGGTGAAACTGTCCAGAAGCGTCGTCGCTGTGCCAGTGGCTGAGGAAAACATGGGCCATGCCCCAAGGTACAAGTGTTTTGGAAGGAGGTGCTGAGCTGGTTGACCCACTGCAGCTGCAACTAGGGCTCCCGTAAAAAGATAGAGAAGAACATAGATGTGGGAATCCATGCTAAGAACGGCGAGACTGGCCATAGCCCAATGTTGGAAAAATTACGAGCTCCCCTCGAAAGTGGTATGGGAAAGTAAAGTGCAAACCATGATGGTAATGGAAGAAGCTCACTGCAGTGATGAATGATAGAATGGAGGGATTCCATAATGAGTGGTCCGCCCTACTGCTCAAATGGGGGCTGGAGGAAGATAGCCACGTAGATGAATCCAGATATATCATATCAGTGTCTGTGGAGTGGGATGAGAAAGAGTGGAAGGAAACTTAGGGGGGGGTTTGGGGGCGCCCGGAGAGGAGCCGATAAAGGTTAGATACAGACTCATCTCATCTTAAAGAGATTTGTAGAGCGCAAAATACGCCTGAGGGCAACTTGGCGCTGGCAAAAGGGCGTGAGTCCAATACACAGAATTAAAACAGGAAAGTGTTAAGTGCACAACGAAACAGCAGGTGAGAGACTGTGCTGCGCAAAGAGAAAAGAAGCTGATTCCAGCCCTAAGCAGCCGCCACCAAAAATGCGTGCCCTCCCGAGTGAGCAAGCCTGAACCTCAGAGGTTGTAAAGTTCTGAGATCCTGAGAACGGAGAGGCCTAGAGGGAGTATACAAAACAAATTTGTTTCGAAGAAATTCAGCACCCAGTCCATAGCTAGCCCGGTGCACAATGCTCAGTGCTCTAAACATAACACGCTGCTCGACGGGGAGACAGTGGAGTTGTCGCAGCAGCGGAGTCATATGAACACCCCAGGAAGGGCGAAGCACAGCCCTAGCAACAGCATTTTCTTACAACTAAAGGCGGCAAAGACGTTTAGGGAGGGCCAGATAGAGGGCATTACAGTAGTCGATGTGACTAATGACCAATGAAGACACAAAGGGTGCATGTAACTTGGCTGGGACGTAAGGAAGAACCTTACAAAGTGTTTGTAACTTGAAATGCACTTGTTGGCATGCAAGAGAGATCTGGTGGGCCATGGACAAGGAAGCCAAGATTTTTACGCCAAGGTTCTTCACCGATAAGACCGGCTGAGTAAATGCGCCAAGACTCACCGGCCAAAACGCTGGGGTCCAAAACCGAGATGGAGTAGCAGAGCCCAACACTTCAGTTTTTCCACCGTTGAGCTTAAGCCAGTTTCTTGCCGTCCACTCACCAATAGCTAGCAAGCAGTTTTTCAGTTGGCCAGCTGTCTCAGATTTGGTCAGATCCAGCCGCACGATGATCTGGGTATCAACGGCATAGGAATAATAAAGCAGACCAAACATGTACATTATAGCCATAAGAGGTCGACTATAGAGATTAAATAAAGTAGGAGACAGAGAAGACCCCTGATGAACACCACAACGAAGAGAAATCGCCAGAGAGCAGAAAGGTGAAAGTGAAACAGATTGATTGCGACCACAAAAAAAAAAGGGAGACCCAGGCCAGCACTTGGCCGGAGAGACCAGCAGTGGAAAGCCGGGAGATCAGGGTATGGTGGTCGACAGTATCAAAAGCTGCTGATAAATCAAGCAGAATCAGGGCGACAAACCCACCCTGATCAACCAGGCGAGTCAGGTCATCCAGCACCCAGATTGAAATGGGTCAAATAAATTGGAAGATTCCAGAAAAGTGCTAAGAAGCAGAGACACCAAAGATTCCAAAAGCTTCATCAGACAGGGAACCAAAGACATGGGGTGAAAGTTGGACAGAACAGTCGCATGAAGCCCAGGCTTTTTCAGCAGTGGAATGACAAAAGCATGTTTTAAATTGTCTGGAATGATCCCTGAAGTGAAGGAATCATTGACAGCCTCAGTAGGTTGGGCTGCAATGTCCATGGAAATATTTTTTAATACAGAGAGAGGGACAGAGTCCTCGGGGGAAGCAGCTGACTTGAGGCGGTCAAGTGCAGCCAGCACTTCATCCTCCGTGAACACAGGGAAATAGGACCACTGAGGGACTGGCGTACCGGTAGTAGTCGAGCTTGGAATAGAAGAGGAACCCTGCGAATCAGACGAACAAGAAGCCGCAATGCCTTCCCAGACAGTAACTATCGTTTCCTCAAAAAAGAGAGCGAGCGGCATCCTTTGCATCTGAGACAATGACAGCAAACCTACACCATTGAACAAATATTGATTTGGATGAAGGCCGGGGGGGTGGGGACGGGCGGGGTGGGGGAGTTGGGAGACTATGTTAAAGTGGTTTACACATGTTTCTTGTTATACGGAAAATGTCGGATTCTATAAATGTCAACAAAATTAAATTTAAAAAAAAAAAAAAGGTTACATCCACATCACCCAACTTGTTCTGGAACATTCCAGTGCCACGACGGGTTATTGACGCTCTCCTAGACAGGTGACTTATCCTTGGTCCAACTGGATATGATTATCTTGTTTTTCTCTTGCAGCCTGGTTACGTGGTGGTGTGTGCTCCCCGCTCTTTTATGCGATTTGTACCTCTGGTTGTTTTACTATTCCTACGGCAGAAGGGTGTATTATAGAAAAGAGTTCCACGAGTGAGGAGGCCTGGGTTAAGGAATAATCCAGGCTCTTCAATCAAAACTGTCCAACCAAGGGACAAGCACTCGCCTCTAGACTCCTCCGGAGCCACGAGTTCGGTGAGCAACAGTCACATCCCTTCTGCACGAGACCACAAGCATCCCAGAACATGCTTCTGCCTTGTTGGGCCTCATCAGTGAGGAGTATTTGTATTTGTATTTATATATGTGTAGTGAACACCTTGCCCCAGAGCATCTGGGCGCATGTTTTGAAAGGCAGTTACAGGTTACAGCAATAAATACATTTTACACAAATTTACAAACATTTAAGAACATTGCATAGAGAAGAGCGGACCTAAGTATACAGTACAGGTGAGAGGATTAACAGCTGTATGGATTATAAAGAGGTGGCCAGGGCATCCCGTTCATGTAGCACAGTTTGGTTTTAGTTTTGAATGAGTGGATGTATGGAACATTTCTGAGAGCATTGGGTAGGGTGTTCCAGAGCTTAGCCGCAAGGACTGGGAAGCCGAGCCTCCGGCTGTCTGTAGCTTGAAACTGGGAAGTCAATGTGTGCGCCTCAGCAGATCTCAGGGGTCTGGTTGCTGTATGTTGAGTAAAGCGCGTGGATAAGTAGGCAGGGGCTGCATTCTTCTGGGCCTTGTGAGTTAGGACGAGTGCTTTGAGAGATATGCGATGAGTGATGGGTAGCCAATGCAAGTTGCGTCTAGTGTTGGAGATGTGAGAACGCCTGGGTACGTTGAGAGCTGCCCTTATGGCATTGTTCTGAGTGACCTGGAGTTTATCAAGGTTTCTTTGACTGGTCCCCAAGTAGAGGGCGTTGCAGTAGTCGATTTTGGACATGATGAGAGTTCTGGCAGGGATCAGGCAGTTGCCCGTTGTCAAAAAGGGGCGGCACGCTGTGATCAGTTTACAGGTATAAGATGACGCTGAGACTACTTGTATTTGGGGTCAAGTTTAGTGAGTTTGGAGTGAGAGCCTAGAATAAGTAACTCAGTTTTTTCATCATTAAGGCAGAGCCCAGGATGTGCCATCCAGGCCTGGATGACAGTGTAAACTGCATTGAGTGCTTTGGCATCGGTTACATAGTCGCCAGTGATAGGGATGAGTATCTGGGTGTCGTCCGCATAATTAGTGTAGGAGACACCCAGATAGTCAAGTATATCAAAGAGCGGTTTAGCAAACACATTGTAAAGTGTGGGAGATACACAAGAACCTTGTGGGACTCCGCACGGGACATGTGCTGAATCGGCTGCGGCTAAAGAAGAGAACACCCTCATGGTTCTATTTGCCAGAAAAGAGCTGATGCAGGATGTGGCTGCGTCCGAGAAGTGAGCAGCAATCTTGAGGTGGTGGCAGAGGATTTGATGATCGACCAAATCAAAGGCTGCTGAGAGGTCAAGGAGGAGCAGGAGCGCATGTTTGCCCTGGTCTTTCAGGTCCTCGATTTGGGTTTTCAAATCAATGAAGGTTGTCTCTGTGCCGTGTCTGGGACGGAAACCGGATTGTCTAAGCCCTAATAGATTGTTGGTTTCGAGTAAGTCCTGGATTTGGAGATAGGCCGTGCGATCCAGAATTTTAAGTAGGTATGGCACCGTGGTGATGGGCCTGTAGTTGGAGGGGTTCCTGGGATCGAGATTAGGTTTTTTGATTAAAGGGATGACCCACGCATCCTTGAGGTTGTCAGGTACAGTGCCCGCTTTGAAGGAGGCATTAATGAATGAGGTAATGAATGGGGCAAGATCATGTGCAGCTTCCTTTATGACTGGTGCAGGGCAGGCGTCACCTTGGCAATTGGAAGGCTTGAGCTTCATGATAATATTTTCGACTTCCTTAATGGTAAGGGGTGAGAAGCTAAAAGGTTTGAAGGAGCGTTTAGGTGAGGGGGGTTTTGTAAGATGGGGATTACCCGTTGAGTCAGAAAGGTAGCTTTTTTTAGTATTCATTTTGGCTTGGAGCAAGGCAATTTTGTATAACAGTGCCTTTTGAATGTTGGAGCACCACTCAGTGTCAGGGGTGCACGTATCAAGTGGGGCAACTGGAGACTCTAGTTCCTTGAGTATCTTGAAGGGTTCCTTGGTATTGGGCTGTATGATCCTTTTGTTGTACACTTCTTTTTTGCAGCTAGGATGGCTTCTTTGTAGGTAAGGGAGGCTGTGGTAAGGTTATTTTTGTTAACTAGAGAAGGTGAGCTTTTCCAATGAGCCTCAGCTTTTCTTTTTTCTTTACGCAGGTCGCGTAAGTGAGGGGTGAACCAGGAATTAAGGTGGAGGCGAGGTTTTTGTTTGCACAATTTGAGGGGGGCAATGTTGTTGAGAGCTTTTAACATGGCACGGTTGTAGGTGTCTACTAGAACTGTGGGGTCTGAGCAAGTGGAAGACGCTGTGTTCAGTAGAGGGAGGGTAAGTGGGAGTAATTTCTCAGCAGTGATATCCTTCTTGTTGCGTGTGTAAGTGGGAGGGGCAAGGTTGGGTCTATCTGTAGGTGGACTAGAGTTAATGGAGAATAATATTTTGTGATGATCAGACCAAGCGCATGGAGACACAGAGGTTCCGTTAAGCGCACAGTTTATGTCTGTGACCCAGTCAAGAGTGCAACCCTTGATGTGGATGGGCTCACTAATATGTTGGGTAAGGCCGAAGTCGGCCAGAACACTTGCTAAATCAATGGCTTTGGCACCATACGTGTCCAGGTAACCTAAATTGAGGTCGCCCAGTATAATGATTTGAGAATTGAGCTTGGTGCTAGAAGCTGGGATGGATGAGATGTCCTCCATGAATGAGTAGCTTGGGTCTCTAGGCTCATTAGGGACTTTGACCCCACCCCCTGTCTGGGCCTACCCGTCCAATTCGGGGGGCTATAGCAAAACAAAAGGGGTGATGGCTGGAAGGTTTAGAATTAATCTTAACCTCTGGTATTGCTGTGGGCAACCCTCCAGATTCACCTGCCAAGCCATGACTTCATCACAATAATCATGTCATCTAGGTCTAACTTGGGCATCTTTGGTGCTGCACACTTTTGTGTCTCCTCTGGCCTTGCTGATCTTCAAGCTCCGCGCTCACCTCACTAAAAGTAGATGTCCCCTTAGGTTCAATCTGTGAACCCGTTTTATACAAAAAACCACCTTGCACTTGAGACCGCATTTGGTTTCTCTCGACATATTTATACCAAGGACACCTAAATCATAATTGTACTGCCTGCTTTTACATTCACTCTCACCCATAAGATACTGGTTAGCCATGCACTGATAAATGCCAAGTCCTGCCCAAAGCACCCACTTTCCTCACCCCTGGCACCTATAACTTTTCAAACTCCTGCCTCCTCATATTATGGATACATTATTTTCTGCCTTGATCTGTATACCATGGGCTCAACAGTAAAACTTGGATATTCAAGCCAGTCAACTCAACCATAATCTCTGCGTTTTGATGAGTGGTTCACCGAGTGGCATTGTCTTACTGTCGGGGAACACTTGATTGTCATTTGACTTCAACGTTCTCAAATCTAATCGACGGTATTTTCTATTGGACTGTCCCGACCCCTGTTACGCTCACCTGGCTCCCACGGAGGCGTCGATCTGAACTGGACAGCTCTGCTCTCCACCAATGTGACGCGTAGGGCCGAGATGACGGACTGGACTGGCCCACCTAGCTTAGTTTGCTTGGCCTGTAGGAGCAAATGGAGAAAGGGAATTAACCACCCGTGGAGTTGAGCGTAAATCCCCCCCACCCCCGCTGTTCTCCCCACAGATCACCTTTGATGTCCCCTCCTATAGTCTCACCTGATGGTTTGGAAAGATGAGCTCTCCATCCTGCATAGAGCGCAGGGGCGCGTTGATAACTAGTTGCTTCACTGACTCGAAGGAATTGGTTGGTTCCAGAACAATATTGACTCCGAAAAGTATGTAGTTCGTAAGAGTTCACATGTCTGACATTCACTCTTGTCCGATTCCTTGCAGTTTGCAGCTTGACCCCAGCGAAGAGTTCCTCATGGTAGCTGACTAAGTTCAGGTAAGGATTTGGCTTATCCTACACAGTTCAATAAAATAAGGCCAGAATGTAACCTGTGGCTTGCTCCCTTATTCAGGTGTGGAGAGAACATATGAAGTTCGGGGAATAATGCCTCCGGCGGTAAAATTAGGTAAGTCTATTGTGGTGAGAAGAGTTCCCCTTGTTTGTCCCTTCGTCTCACCTTGTTGTCCTTTTGTTCCCCTTAGGGGCTGGGGTACGGCGAGGATGCAATGGAGACTGCACCGACCCGTGAAGAGGAATAGTACCCCCGGCGGTAATCAGGTAAGTCTATGGGGTAGTTACTATTGCCTCTGTTTATTCCCTTGGCTCACCTTTGCTGTTCTTGTGTTCCCCTTAGGTGCCAGAGTGCGGCGGGAACGTGCAGAAGGATGCGGTGGATCGTGAGGATGCTGCGAAGACCGGTGAGTTCAGCGCGGCGCTGCAGCAGGCCAGGCAGCGTGCGTAAAATGCTTCTTTCTTCCAGCTCGAAGGCGGGGTGGATCCGGAATTCAGGTAAGGATCGAAGGTTTTGCTCTTATTCTAACCTCTTCTCCTTCTGTTCCTCCCTTTTTCTAGGAGCTGCAGGGTCGAGGCGGGCGTGGCAGAAGACTGGATGCAGGCTTGCAGACACGGTGAGCGTTACGCTGCTGGATGCAGAATAACGCGAAGCGTGTGTTGCTCTTCGGGCGTGGTTTAAATAGCCTCCAAAGTAGTCCCAGGTAAGTATTCCTCCCCAGCCCCGCACAAGTAAAAAATAGTCCCTTCCAAGCCTCATTTGGCTTGGAGCTCTGCAGCATGGTCTGCATCAGGTAAGCTTGCAGCATGGTCTGCATCAGGCAAGTTCTACTCTATGAGCCTGGCGCCTATGGCGCCAGGACTGACTCTCCATATGACCCCACCCAAACAGCTCCTAGCAGGGGTTTTTGGGCTTGCTCAAAATAACTTGATGCCTGCTTCCAGAGTTGCTGGACCTGGTCTGGTTCCCTTGGGGTAGGCATCATGACAACCTCGCCTATCTTTTTCCCAGTGAACCTACCAATACTGTGTGCATGCGCGTATTCGCACGCACTTTTCGATGAGTGGTTCACTCAGAGGCACTGTCTTACTGTCGGGGAACACTTGCTGATCGTCATTTGACTTCAACTTTCTGAAATCTAATCAACAGGATTTTCTATTGAACTGGTATGCGCTTGCAGCAGTAACCAGCTGGTGGCGTCACGTTAGTGGCGAGTGGACTTGTATTGATTGTATACTTATTCTTTTTCTTGCATTCCAGACCCCGCCTATTTTTTTCCAGTGAACCTACTAATACTGTGTGCACGCACGTATTTGCACGCTCGTTTCAACGAGTTGTTCACTGAGTGGCACTGTTTTACTGTCTGGCGGAAGGCGGAGGTCAGCACTGTGTTATTGTGAGTTTGTTTCAACTTATATTATTATATGTTGACGGTTGTCACATACGTCTATGTATACCTTAAATCCGACATGCCGGCAAGAAAAACAACTGCCACTAGCCCTGTTTTGAATCCTTTTTACGGCGATTCCAACGGGAGTGTTACAGCCTGCCAACAACAAGGAAAATTTGTGTTTTTGTAAAACGCTGCATCGATCCTTGTCGTTATCCACTGATATTAGATCTTTCTATACAAAAGAGAATAAGCTCACTCACAACGTCAGGGAACTAACAGAAGGGTCGGGTAAAACAGTGCGGCCTCGCAACGGTGGAATTATTCTAATGGCCATGCCGAGTGCAGACTCTGCCCCCTTACTACACATCAGCTGAAACGATAGCCCCGCCTATAATCACAGCGGATGAAATCACAGACTCAGCCCTGGAGTCTGCTTGCCGAAGTGGGGAATTACGGCCGATATCTCCACTGAAGCATACTCTCGCAAATACAGGGAATCTTAACCAACAACACTTATCAACTTGTATACATCCTATTCAGGTAACAAATAAAGTAAATAAGGCACACACAGAATTAATGATCACAGGGCAAGCGGACAGGAAGCACTTGAGTTTATGAATAGTCATAGCAACCTGTCACAAACCTCCCAAGACATAATTTAAGTATGCTCCAACACAGTGGATCTTATCCAATTAGAGGAAGGAACGGATGACTATAAAAATAGATCACCTGCTCCTGATCCCCTGGACAGGTCTAATATCCCCATAGCTCTGGAAAATAACAGTGCAAGTAAGCATGACTTATCTAAATCACTGGCCTTATTCGATAAGTCACAAAATCATCATGCGTGTCGTCCCCATCATTCGTAGCGCCGACTCCACAACACTCACAATTTCATGATGTGGCTGTCAATCTACAGTCCTTCATTAGAGAACATCAGGAGCACATATTTTCATTCCCAGAAGCACCGGCCTTAAATAACACACTTGGAGCAATGAACACTGCTCTACTAGCAATTGCCAAACTATATGAAACGCTGAATTTAAGAGTGTCTGGACAGAATGAAATGCTAATGGAGTTGATGGGTGATAGTACCCTCATTAAAGAAGTCTTGAAAACAATGGCATTACAAATTGCCCCCTCAAGGTTGGAAGGCGTCGTGATGAATCAGAGGCCAGAATTAGTTGCTTCTGGCAACCAGAAGTCTCAAACTGTGACAGATGAGACCATAATAGAAACTGGAAACACCACGTTAGATAATGTTTGAAATATCACAGTGTTACCTCACAATTCTTCCGAGCAAGAATGTATAAGGTTGAGCGTAGAAGCATCAATGAGACCTCAAAATGTCTCAGATGCTCCAATGGCTGCGGTAAAATCAGTTGATAAGCAGCTCAAAATAGCAGTGATAAAACTGCACTGCCCCATCTAAACAATCCCTTTGATATGTCTAAAAAACCTTAAATAAATATTAACAAAGCTACAAAAAATACAAAGCTAGTACTCAAACGAAAAGCAGTTAATACGAAAATACAACCTCCAGGAAAACAGAAGTCTAAAACAAAGCGGTTTATAAAAGATCTTAACAACCCCAGTAAAATCCAGAACGAAGGAAAAAACCACTTTGAAAATTGAACAATACACAAAACAATTTAATATTGATCAACAAGATAGGAGTGCGGCCTAGGCATCTATTGAGGGCCAACTGATCTATCAACCATTAGACGACCTAGTGGCCATATCTGAGGCAAAGAGGCGAATTCTGATCAAGTAGAAATTCTTGCGCAGACCCCAATAGTGCCTGCGCAAATGAATAATTTACTTTTTCCTAAATTTGATCAGATGTGCGTTGAGATGAAAAATACGATTGCTTCTTATATTTCCAACTTAAAAGATGATACAAGATCGAATTATTTGCCCCATGCAATTCAGCAGGTGAATCCCTTGTATAACCCAGTGCTTCAAGGACCAGTTCCAGGTAAAACTGAGAAAAACTATTCTGGTGCAAAAAGCACACAATCTACATGTGCACTCTCAACAGAAAGCAATAGGCTACTGAATAGTCGTGGTTTAGATACTAAAGCTCCGGATCAAAAATTTAAAAAAAGGGCACCAACACTCAGTATCTTAATTATCATCGTTTGATACTGAAGTTTAGAGGATATCCATTATCAGAACTTTGATCTCCACAGAACAAGTGTTTTGAGCATATGTTCTGATGTACCGAGCTTAGAAGACATTAGCACTTCAGATTTTGACTTGATTCAATTTACTCATGTAGACTTAACGAAAGTATGTTTATATATTTGCTCGGGGGTAGTGCTAAATACCTTATGGTCAGCAAGAGAACAACTTTTTGAGATTTGATTTATATTAACCCAAGACCGCTCTGTTGACAAATGTAAATCCATAATAATGACCAAGCCCAATATTTATGGTCAATCACAGAGAGAACACCCAAACAAAACCATGAGAATGTAAGAGATGCAAGCATGCCAAAGTGTGATTCAAAATCCAGAACATTAACAACTCACGGAAAAATACACTGTGAGCTTATTGTCCTGGAATACCAGAGGGCGTAGACATTTCATCTCTTCTTTCGGCATCTCCCACCACTTCAACACGGATGATACCCAACTCTTTCTCTCCTCCTCCTCCTTCACCTCCGACCTCCACCACACTCTCTTCCTGCCTTACGGCCATAAAAAAACTGGATGCCATCCCACTTTCTTTTCCTCAATACTGACAAGACTGAAGTGCTTTTCTTCCCTCCTTACACTCTCTCACCTTCCCCTCCTACTTTCATCCACTTCCCCCCCTTCCAATCTCCCCGTCTCGACCCATGCCCGCAACCTTGGCCTCCATATTGACTCCTCTCTCTCCTTCTCCACCCACATCTCTCGAACCTCTCGTGCCTTTCGCCACCATCTCTTCAACATCCGCCCCTCCCTCACTTTCACGCTTCTAAACTCCTAATCTCCTCCCTTATTTTCTCCCGTCTTCTACTGCTCCTCTCTTCTCTTTGGACACCCTATCTCTGACCTGACTCCCCTAAAATTCATGTACCACTCCTCTATCCATACTCTATGTCTTCTCAAGCCCTCGAGACTATTTCTTCTTCACTCTCTCAACTCGGGTGGCTCCCATTCCTCTCAATTGAAATTTCAATTCCTCTGCCTGGTCAACAAATCTCTCCATTACCTTGCCCCCCCCCTATCTTTCCTCCCTCCTCTCATTCTACTCTCCCTCGCGCTCTCTCTGCTCAGCTGACCTATACCTTCTCCCTGTACCCCCAGCCCCTTGTGCCTCCCCGCGCTTCCGCTCCTTTCAACTCTTGGCCCTCCTCCACTGGAACTCCCTAACTCTCTCTATCCGCTCCACCCCCACCTGCCATTCTTTTCCGCACCTCCCTGAAAGCCCTACTCCACTCCCCCTGAATCTCCTTCCCTACCTCTCCCCCCTAAACCCCTTCCCCCTTCCATCCCCCCCATCCTCCTCCTCCCGATGATATTGGATGCTGTAACAACCTAAGGGCGTTAAGATCACCTGCAAACCCCACCCTTCCCCCTACCTTCCCCCCTCCTTTTGAGTAAATTGTTCTATATACTGTACCACTGGTTTGTTTCACGTTTATAAATATGCTTCTTATGTATGTGTTCTTATTCTGTAAAGCGCTTTGGAGTAAAGCTCTATGAACTCAAACAAACATAATAAACATTTAATTAATAGTCAATATAAAAAATTGGGTGCCTATGACATTGTTGTACTACAAGAAACTTGGCTTACTAAGACCCCGATACATTTAATATCACTATTTAATATCACTATTGTTCCAGCCATAGTTAATCAGAGGGGTTGTCCGATGGCGGGCTTATTGATTGTGACAAAGAAAACAAAAAATGTCCTGGTCGCCCGCATATATCCCCCTCTGAATACATCCAATAAGGCATTCCCAATACAAGTTTGCAATTGTTAATATTTACTGGGGTAGAACAAATACATCTGTAAATGTTTTTTGTACCTATGTGCAAAACATCTTGGACAACCTCATGTTGGATGCAACGCTCAATCACACCTTGATCATAGGAGATTTGAATATGCACATTCTAGGTGGCGTATCCATCAGAAAGCCACCCGAAGAATATAGATGGTCTCATCTAATGGCAGACAGGAACTTAGTTATTTTAAATGGCTCTGTACAGGGAGACACTCCATCACAGAGTATGTGGGTGAGAGGACACCAGAAAGCCACCATAGATTACATATACACTGATTTGAGTGACCACAAACAATTGCATCTAACATGGACTTGGCTGTCCCAGATTGTTTGTGATATACAAAATCACTTTCCAGCAACCATCTCTGTGAATAATGCTGGTAATAGAGTGTCATGGTCAAATTTAAAACTATCTTCCATGATATCCTTGTAGAGACTTACCAGCGTTATAGCCATATTGATGGAAGTTATGTTACTCCCATGCAAATATTGAAATAAAAGAATTAGACCTGACGGACAAGTTTGTTATAGACCTCAGCATGCTTTTGACCCAGAAGTGAAACAAAGGAATGCTCAATTATGATTAAATACTCGTAAATTGCAGTATGAGCCTCCAAATAGGAGCTTTATCCTGAAAAAAAACTCAAAGCGGAGTATAACAATTGGTTGCGCAGTAGGCGCTCCATACAATATCACCTTGATGGCAATCAGATGTTAAAACAGCTAGTAGTTAAATCGGCGGATGGCATATGGGCCTTACTAAATAATGCCTTACATAAAACCCACACTTCTGCACAGTCTAATCCTATTTCAGAAGAGGCATGTAAGGATTATTTAGCAAAAGTTTATCGGATGCCCTTTCCTCAGTTAAATTGCAAGTTTGAGATTGAAAGTGATAACCATATATTTACATTTGATAAAGATGACATTTTAGGTTGTATATCAAAAATAAGTACATCCAGGGCTTGTGGACCCAATGGTTTACATAATTGTATGCTTAAACGTAATCTGCGTGTTTGGGCAGACATACTATATGTGATATATACAAATTGTATGCGAACTGGCAAGATTCCATTGTCATTGAAGAGGTCCATCATTGTACCAATTTTTAAAAAGGGCCCAAGACTGGACCCGGGATCGTATCGCCCAATAGCCTTGTTAGACTGCCCGGGCAAGATATTTGCACTCTTAGTTTTGTCTCAATTTAATAAGTGGTTAACCAGCAAACACGAGCAACCCCTTTCAGACGGGTTTCATCCCGGGGTTGGGGACGGCAGTTAACCTCACTACCTTAACGTCTGTATTAGAGCATGCAAAGCAACATAATAAACCTATCTTTGCGGCTTTCATCTCTCAGGCAGTGGATGCCATTGTCCCCTTACCTTGTAAAAGGGCCAAGCGGTACAAGCATTCCAACACCTGGTTCTCCAAAGAACTATACGACCTTAGGGCCAAGAAAAGGATAGTGCTTTCCCATTGGAAAGCAAACCCCAATGACGCCACCAAGTTCACCTTCAAGACTATATCCAAAGAATATAAAACGGCAATTATCAAAGCAAAAGCCTCCCCATTCAACTCTAGGATAGCTAATGCAAAATCCGACACCAAGAACATTTTTGCCATTTTCAGAGAGTTGGAAACACCCACTACCCCCCCCCCCACCAACACTCCACAAGGATGAAGATTGGTGAAACAAAATCCAAACGGCTATGTTAGACAAGCTTAACATGCTCCAGAACAAAATCCTAGCCCATCAACAAGCCCTCAGTCACTAGATATCTCAATCTCAGATCAGTGCTAGCAGTGTTTCCCCCTCATTTGAGTTCAAGGACATGAGCGAACAAGAGGTTATCACTCTCCTCAACTCAATTAAAGCATCAGCCTGCAAAGGGGATGCCTGCCCAGCTCAATTTATTAAAGAATGTGCCCGCCCCCTTCCTCACAGCGTTCATTAACGCTTCCTCCCAATCTGGCCATGTCCCCACTAGTCCTAAAGAAGCATGGGTTCGCCCTCTCCTTAAAAAGCCAACCCTTGACCCGACTGTCCCAAGAAACTTTAGACCCATCACGACAGTCCCCTTCCTTCTATAAATTCTGGACAAGGCAGCCTTTATGCAAATCCATAAGTTCTTGGAGGCAAATAATGTGCTTAGGCAGTCGGGATTCTGTCCAGGGCACGGCACCGACACTGCCATCCTAGACCTAAAAAATCAAACGGATGATCTGAGAGACGCGGGCAAACCCGCTCTCCTTCTGCTCCTTTATTTATCAGCGGCATTTGACCTAGTGGATCACAATACCCTCTGTCACCACCTGTCCACTGCCGCTAACTTCTCAACTACAGCCATTGCTTGGATCACCTTGTTTCTTCAGGAAAGGGTTATGAAAGTCTTTTCTGACTCAGCCTGTGCCCACCCAAGCTTCATCAAATGTGGAGTCCCACAGGGATCCTGCATTTCTCCCACCCTCTATAACCTGTTTACAAGGCCTCTGTTCCAAATCCTGGACGCCTTGGGCATCACATATACCAACTATGCTGATGACACACAGGTCCTCATCCCACTCACAGGAGACTATGAAGCCGATTCGGCCACCCTCGAGTCCATCTATTCCACTATCCAAACTTGGATGACCGAGAACTTGTTATGCCTCAATGGAGATAAAACCGAGCTGCTGATAATAGGATCACCGGCCACGCTCAAGAAAATGGACAAACAATACAACTCCTTTACAATTGACCACTCGTCAATCCCAGTATCACAAGCTGTAAAGACATTGGGTGTCTACCTGGACTCTGACTTCTCTATGAATAGGCAGGTCAATGCCATTGCCTCGACCTCCGCCTATCACTCCAAACTAATCAACGCTGCCAGACCATATCTCTCGAAGACCAACTGTCTCACCATTCCAAGAGCCATAATCGGATCCAGATTAGACTACTGTAATGCCCTCTTCCTAGGGACTTCCAACAAAAACCTCTCCAAACTGCATACAGTCCAGAATAACGCCCTTAGGGCAGCTACTGGCATCTCCAAAAGGGAACACATTTCTGAGACCAGAAAGCAAGCTCACTGGCTCCCCATTAAAGAGAGGATAGTCTTTAAATCCCTTGCTCTAACACACAAGTGTGTTGACAACCGTGCACCCGTATACCTAGCTCAAAGAGTTGTCAAGCAGGTAGCAGCCAGACCCACCAGAATGGCCTATGCTAACATGATCTCTGTTCCTAAAACTAAGAATGCGAGCAGGTGGATCCAGCTTTCCAGTACTGGCAGCAACACACTGGAATGCCCTCCCTTCCCAAGCCAGAAAGGTTGAATCGCACCTTGCTTTTAGGAAAGTAATCAAAACACTGCTGTTCACATAAGGGCTTCACTCCATAAATGTGTCTGTTTTGTCATATCAGCCTATTGCTGTTCTGTACATAGAAATATATCACGCTCACTGTAACCAAGAGCTAAATCATGTTTCCTGTATTAAGATCTCCATACGCAACAATGCTTTTGCATGTTCATGCTCACTGTAACCATGAGCCAAGCATACGTACGTAACTAAGACAAATATGTGCAAACAAGACCATTTCTGCAACATTGCCTCGATGCCTGTGGGCTGTTAATGTGCCTCACAAATACAAATACAAACAAATAAATAAATAAATAGAATAGATTTCCGCACAACATTTGACACTGTGCCCAGTGAAATTAATGAGCCTTAAATGTCCCTGGTTTATTCTAAAATGGATCTATGAACTGCATACAGCGACCTCTATACAAATTCGTCTGAGTGGCGATGGTCTCTTGTCCAATCCTATGGACACCACCCAAGGGCTGAAGCAAGGATGCTTACTTGCGTCTGCACGGTTTAATTTTTTTTATTTCAGATGTAGACGCTTATTTTAAAAATCTTACTACTGATTCTCCTTGTCTGCAGGGAATAACGATAAAATCGTGTTATATGCAGGCGACATGATCTTGCTCTCAAAAACACCTAAGGGGTTACGTTTGATGTTGAGGGCATTAGAGAACTTTGCCGAAAAGAATTGCATCAAGATCAATACGACCAAAACACAAATAGTGCAATTTTGAACTAGTCAAAAACAAATGGCCAATAACAGCCAGCATCTTCAGAATACTAGGACACATTGTAATGCAATATACTTATTTGGGAGTGCTGGTTAATAATCAGAAAGATGACAAACCTTATGATTACATAAGACGGATGTTACGCTCAGCGATATCGCAAACTAAGATCATTGAATGTATGTATTGTAAATTCTCTATTGGACCAATAATTTTGTACTACAGCCAGAAGGTTGTCCCCGTCCTGCTCTGTGTTGCAGAAACCAAGAAGTGGAGATCATACATACACTGGACCAAGTTAGAGAGTTGCTATTGGAAGAAGGTTCTTTGTCTTCCCATGTCTGATCCCATCTGTATGATCAGGTAGGAGCTAGGTCGGACATCGCCAAGTGCTATATACAAGTGGAAACTCTGTGCACTATACCGAAAATGTCCTATCCAGGAGGTAAATAATGGATTATTTCTAGTTCTATCCAAATACCTTCAAACATCTGAGGACAGGTTTCCAAGCCTATGGCGATCTGAGGTGCTGAAGATCTTGCAGGATGCAACTATCTCTATTGCTCTGTTAACCACCAATCCAGACAAAGCAAAAACCAAGCTATGGGAACAAGATTGGATTTGGACAAGGGAGCAGTGTCTGAAGTATAAACATTTTCTCCAGTACCCCTTAGCTTTGAAAAAATATGGGTCTGTCGCTCAGTATCTGCTTAATCCTCAGCGCCGCTTAGATTGTGTTTAGGCTCAATTGTGGCAGACTAAAGAACTGTTATTTAGGCGAAAAATGTTGTTGAAATCAGACTTATTGTGACGATTTTGTCAGCAGGAAAAAGAAAATCTATATCATTTGTTAATAACGTGTAGCACACTATACTCTAAAAGAAAGCTGTTTTTTAAGTGCTATGTTGAAGAAAACAGCAATGTATCGCAACAATTTCTGTGGAATGATCTATTTCATAAGACCAGTAAGTCTGTAATGTATGCCATTGTCCAATATCTGTGTAGCTTGGATTTGAAAAATACATTGAAAGAGTTGGGGGATTGACAAAGAAAATTCCGATGTTGTAGGGACTGATGTTTTCCCATCATTTACAACGGAGACTTTTTTTTTCTCATTCGAATGAATGGTTCTTGCGTCAGAGGTGATGGAGTTGTAGAATATAGAAATCAGTTAACTTTTTATTTATTTATATAAGAGGTATGGATTTGTAATTGGTAAAATGTAAATGGTAGAATGTAAATATTTGTATTTTGTTTTAAGATTTTTTATCCTTATTTGTATGGTTTTCTTTTGTTGAAAGGTTGGTATGTTTTCAGCCAAAACAACCTAAAAATAAAAAAAAATAAAAAGAAATTATCTCTGCATGGTACCGCATAAGGACAGCTACAAGCTCATCCCCACCTCACATTATACCAAGTCAAGACAAATTTGAATGGTCCAGTTTACAGATGACTACAGTAAAACCAACTGAAAACGTGCTCCATGTTGTCACCCATGTAGGCGTTTTATTAAGCTACTGACCCAGCACATCAGGGTATCTGAGTACTGTACAAAGTTTCCAGAAAAAACAAAGTGAAAAATAAAAAAATTAGGAAAGATAAATGCAAACCAAATGAGTCTCAACTTGGATATTTTCTTCTAGAAAGGGCTAGTCATTTTACTTTCTTTACCCTATGTCACAGGTCAGGAGGAGGACACAGACAGTCGGTTGACATTTTCACTCGTTATTTATTAAATAAGAAGAAAGGCCTAACTTTCCCTATAGCTATGTGGGTGTTCCATGCCCATATAAATAACTACAGAACTCGTCCGTCGTCAGGAAGTCATCAAATGTCTTTTCTTGCAATGTTTCTCCTTTGCTTCAGACTTCTTATTAGTAGGCTAACTTTAAATAATCTCATCACCTTATGTACAAGTTAAGTTTGTGCAACTCTTTCACAAGTTTTGGGCTTTCCATCCGCTTTAAGGATACATTTTAACTTGATGTCTATCCTTTGCTCCACACTGATAATCTTTTAACATACTTTTGTAGACTCGATATGCCTTATTGGTAGTTATTGTTCCCTCTCCTCCTGGATTGGGTTGTATTATATATCTCCTCCCTTATGGGCTTCACTCGTCACTTCATAGAGGAGTGCTCTTTCTCTCAGGGTATTCTCTATGTGATTTGACCCCCCCCCCCTCTTCCCAGGGTGTTTGTGGCCCGCTGTTAATGCTCTCTTCCAGTTCTTATTGGGATTCTCTTTCTCACATAATTAACATCCGGTTTCATCAGCTTTACGTCTCGCCAATTTCACTGGGATGAGTTTCTCTTGTAACGTAAGATTTCCCAGAGGCCTCCTGGATCTCCCATTCTCCCCATTATCTTGGAATCTGCAGGGGAACATCTCCAGGACCTCTGTGCGCTTCAGCTTTGCTTCCTCATTTTCTCTGGCATCCCGGTCCTCTCCCTTGGACCGGACACATACCACTGCGGGCAAGAGCGCGGTTTGATGATTTCTCAGCATAGTGGTTTTGGCATCTTTGGACGGGATTTAGGCTCCCTTCTCCTCAGCTTCTCTCTCCGTACAAACACTGGGCTTCCAGCAGATTTCTCTCGCTCTCAGGGCAATTACCGCAGGCTGCATGCATATACTTGGCTCGGCCTCTCTACGGTGTGATGCAGTCAGGGGACTTTCCCCTGCCGACCTATGCATCGCTCTGCTTCGCCTCAGTGTGTGCTCGGCCTCTGGCCTCCTCGGCTCAGTTAAATGGAGGTCTACTTTTAAAGAAACAGATCTCCTTTCATGTTTGTAACAGGGTGTTTTAGCTTTGTCTTCAGCCAAGTCTCTGCCTTGTATACTGTTCTTCACATCTGATAGTCCCATGTATGCCACCATGGGGAACGGGTTGGGGAGTTACACACAGGAACGCAAGTCCTTGTCCCCTAAGGGGAAGTCTTTTCCAGTGAGGTCCCACTTGCCCAGGCAGCTAGTGAGAGTCTTGCAAAGAGCTTACCTCCCTAGTCTCAAACGGGGAGGCTCCCCCATGGGAAGAAGGGACGAATTCCTGCGATTCGTCACACCCACAACAACAGATGTAAAGGGCCTCATCACAGCAATAGATCAGTACCGAATTATAAATTTCCGAAGTAGAAAAGCTTCAGATCTCAACTACATTCAATTACGTGCATTTTAGTCTGACTTACTGAGAAAGAACAAGACATAACAGCACCTCTGGAAGAGACTTTGTTGGATAAGCTGGGTGTGGGTGTGCGTGTGTGTAGTCCAGCAGACTGAAGTCTTCCATTACCCCCACTCCACCCCCAAACTCGTTTTGGCAGCTTCCAGCCAATGTGCTAAGCAGCCATTTTAAAGCAAAATGCAAGCCTTCATTGGAAGCCAATGCAGATACCAAAATACTGGATTCAAGGGGTTCCAGTAACAGGAGGTGGAAACGCAGGTTTGAAATCACTAATTTTGTGCGTGGAATTCAGCCACCACAAAGACAAACCAGCAACCAAATTGTATGACATCGAAATATATCTTTTCATATTACGACATCCAGACCAGTAGCTTACTGTGCCATAAACGTTGGGAAGTATATTTTAGACTGGTATAAGTCGCACAGATTCTAAGTGTTAGTAACTAAAGCTAATTTTCACTTTGGGGCTGCAGGTAACGGTGGCAGTAGCATTCTGTAAAAACATTCTAGACATAGCATGAACATGGAAGTCCACATTGCCTCTGTCCCATCTGTTTTGTCAGCTTTTGAAAAATAAGTGGCTAGCAAAAAATTATTCTGATCAGAAGACTATGGAACACGAATAAACAATGTGAGTGTACCCTACTGGTTACCAATTAAAACTCGGACAGGGTCAACTTAGTTTACCATCAACAAAGGGTAACAGGAATTAGCACATGGAACTCACCATTGACTACCCCTCTGCCAATTAGAATTTTCAGAGTGCAGTCAATAACTATTGTTATTGACTGCACTCTGAGCATTCTAACTTAAAAAGCAGACACGGAAAGAATAATGCAATTTGCAGCCAAGACGTTTTTCAACAAGACACTTTTTCTCTAAGAGAACTTTTTTTTCCACTTCAACATCCTATTAGCACACCAAGGAGAAAGCTAAAACATGGGAAATGCTTTCACTTTCTAATAGAGAAAGTTTAACCAAGTTTGCAATCGAAATATTTAACGTGTGACAAGCTCGTTATTTAAACACAACAAAATAAAACCACATTTAATTTACTAGCTCAGTTTGTCGAATAATGTTCTCATTATTAAACTAACATTTTTTATTTCAGCAGCAAAGCCTCAAAACATGTATTGCTACTACCATCATGATATGCATTTACAACGCGCCTATACACAAGTGTTTCAAGGCACGACGAGGCAAGGGACGGAGGGAAGACAGACAACGATCTTACTAGGCCAGGTTACATTGAGATCGTGCAAGTCATATGCTTACAGATCAAGGGAGGGGTCGTTATCAACTGGGATAATGACCCATCCCCAACCTATGGCCCGAGGCTAACTTGGTGGGGGGTCATCCCTCTATAAGACTATATTAGCACATGGAGATCTTATTGACCTCCTCTTAGCCAATCAGAATGTTTAGAATGCGGTCAATAACTACTGGCATTGACTGCATTCTGTCTTCAAAAGCACACAGGGAAACAACAATGCAATTTCCAGGCAACATATCTTTCAACTAGAGACATCCTTGTTCAAATGTACCTTTTTTGCAGCAGAATACACCAAAGAGAAAGCCAAACTATGGAAAAACGCATTCACCTTCTTATAGAGACAGTTTACTTTTACATGGCACATAACGAATGCTCATGTTAAACCCGCTACAATTTAACCAAGTTCGTACTCAACTTGCTTAAATTATGAAGACAAATTATCTACTCAAATACTACAGAATAAAACCAGATTTAATTTACTGGCTCAGTTTGTCCATTTTACTCATCATTAATGCTACTTTTTACTTCACCACCAAAATTCCAAACATGCTTTGCTATCAATCGTGCATTACCACCATGCACATACCATTTGCTTGCAAACCTAGTACTGTCTTCACACAACCGCAACCACTTGCATGTCCATGCCATTCTGGCCATTTTCCTCTTGGCACCCACCCCTCCATTAAAACACCCACCTCTCATAAAGATTGCCACTACCTCCAACTTCATGACTAAATCCATCTTCTGGTCTCTACTTCCCTTTTCACAAACATCAACCTCCACCTTCGTTTCTCATGTCACTTACAAAGACTGCTGAACGGTCACGCAACAGAACATATAAAAAAGGGCAGAAACACTTTTTAACCAATTTATGTTAAAATAATTGTTAGTTAATGGCACAATTAGGCGATACAAACACTGAACTGGGCTATGATAGACCAAAAGACTAACGTCTTGTGTGGCAGGAGGAGTGTTTCCGGACATGCTCTATGATATAACACTTCCCACCAACCACACAGTTTGCAAACATATATGTGTTCGCTACACTCCGTCATATCCTCTCAACTACAATTCAAGAGAGAGGAGTTGACACGTGTCATCCGGACCTACTTTTGTGCCAGTCTAGGAGCTAAAATAATAAAGGATTGCTGTTTACCCCAGCTAATAGCCTGATTAATTGTGGGTACCCGGGAGTGTGGTTTATTGGTACGGCTCTACCATTGATTTGGTGTTCTATATAAACAAAAAGCGGTAAGGGAGTATGCTTAATCTTTTCACACATGTAGATGGTAGTTGAAGGAGAGTCGAGTACAAACACCATCACCGGTCATTCTCCCAATAACTAGAGGTGATTCCCCCCACTCCTCCACCTAGCACATATAGCAAGAAATCTGCCAAACTTAAGAGCCTAATTGCTCGATTCTACAACTAAGCAACCTCGGAAATGTTCCTCTGCATGAAAACCCTTGACTGGCTCTCCATCAGATCCCGGAACGGTCACATCATCAAGTAGAACAGCCTATCAAAACAACAAAAGAAGTGTCTATGATATGTTCCTTTCCTCATGTTCTTATAAAATCATGTGGTAAAGCGTACTTGCTATATCCCAGCTGGCTTATTCATGTGGAATGGTGTTTAGAAAAATCTTTCTGCCCAAGCACAACATTTTAGCAACTGGTCGATCTGTGGTTAGCAACCACCAACATGGTTTAATGTGCGAAAAAGGAACAGGAAGCCTTTGGCAATGCAAAACCCAAGTTGCTTACAAGCTATCCACTCGCACAAATAACCATATTCGAGTTAGTATGCAAGTGGCTGGAGTTTTATTTAGTTGGGCTTAGGGAACATTCAAAATAAGCACATCAAACGACACGATAAAAACCTACGTGCTTGGTTTCTGTATCCGGTCCAAAAAAAGGTCCCTGTATCCTTTAAAGCTTGCTTAAAGTGTGCTTCCTTTTTAATTTTTTTTTAAAAGGGTAAAAAAAAGAAATATTCTTTCCAGCCTGATAAACTGCATTACACGTCCTTACTTTGAAAGAGGAATTGTTTTTATGTTGTACAAACTAAACTGGTGAAGTGCACGCTGTAATGCGTTTATAAGGAGCTTAAAGCGCAGGGGGATTTACTTTTGCGTCCGATTTAGTTCCTACTGTAATCACACCAAGAAAGCATTTGGGAATAAAATCGGCATTGTTGTCAGTATCTGCTTGGGAGTGGCCCAGGACTGGAAGAACAGGTTTCAAGGTCAGGTGTGAGGTGCATTTGCTGGGTGATAAGTGTGTGTTTTTCTTCTCTAGAGCGTTTTAAGGGGGAGACGAGGGGAAGCCGGTGACATACAGTACTTTCGCCCCACAGGTCACTCGATTGTGGTCGCCTTTACAATGCACACTCCCCAAATAGCGTTGCTTCTTTTCGCATGACATTTTCGGTTAAATTGACAGCTACCGCTACTCTGTGAGCAAGGCTTTCAAATTGGATAATCATTGACTAGCCGATGAAGGTTAAAGTACAACCAGTGTTTGTAGGATCGGAATTCTTGATAAAAAGGTACAGAGGGCAGTTAGACCCTCCAGCAATGGCTGTCAACTTCAGAAGCAGAGACTGGTTTTCCACACTGGATTAAAACTATTCAGAGTTAACAGGACTGGCGCTACAAGATGGAGATCCATTTGGTCTGGTTCCTGATTCAATAAACTGTCTTTTGTACGAAGGACAACGCATGTCAGAGCCTGGTAAAGCCTCGAAGGGTGGATACGGAGAGGAGGGGTGTGGAGGATGGAAAAAGTGTGGAGGAGAGGGCAAAGGTTGGAGAGGCAATTTCCTGTTGATTCTCAGAATGGCCTTCACCTTGTAGACCACTGTGAGCTGACAGGCTTATCCTCCAGTAATCTTCCCTTACAAAAGGTGCCATTAAAACAGACCCTCTATTAACAGTGTTGGTGGGCATGTACTTAAACAACATTGCATTTACTCGGAACATAAACACCTTATTTGCCATCTCAAAGTAACACAAAAGGAAATGAGGCTCTGTGCCTTGAATGAAAAAAAAAAAAAAGAGTAAAATAAATGGGAATCTTACCTTGGCTTCTGGTCACTGAAGAAACACACATTGGTGATCTGCGGGATCATCTCCACCAGAATCTTGGTGGGGTCTGAGACGCTTGTTTCATAATCCAGTTGGGTTTTTTGGTACTGGAGCAGTTCTTGTTTGGCATATTCCTTCAGGCGCTTGTAGAGTGTGCGCAGGCCTTGCGCCGTCCGCGCCGGCCGGTCTGTCGCAATGGCATTGTACTTATCAGCCACAATTTCCCAGCATTTATTTTTCTCCACTATCACAGAGTGCTTATTTGTGTGCTCTTCCAGAACAGTGACATATGGTTTCACCAGCTTTAGCAGATCAAGCTTTTCAGAAACAGTAAAATTCGATGATCGAGCCTTCCCAACCATTTTCAGCTCTGAATTCAGCAGGCAGCCTTCCTCTCTGACGCTGTGGTGCAGTCTACAGCTTGCCTCAGCTCTTTCCCACAGACAAAAAAAGATCAGGCTTAGCTAGGCTTGTCTCGTTTAGGCCCACGCCTACAAGGGAGGGCTTATTAAAATTCCTTCAGCTTAATCTGACGCAGGCTCAGGAAATCTGCTTAAGCCAAGCCTGACCTACATACTAGAGCTGCAGCCTGAAGAGCACAGAAAGGAACGAGCAAAATAGACTCGTGCGTTTAAAACACACAGTTTTAAGATGAGTACATTGCCCTTCTAAAAACGGTAAAGCTAGATGCTTTTTATCGTTCAGTATAAACTGGAGAAGACAAAACACAAACAGCAGTGAATATTTGCTTCATTGTGACAATATATAACAACTGTAGAGTGGTTTAATCATCCTTTAAACTGAACCGCCAGCGTTACGGGGAAAATGAAAAGCTAAGCTGAGAGAGGATAGCGTGCGTGTGTAGAAAGCTCCCTCGCAGAGCCCCATATCACTGTTGCCGAGCTGCTGTTCTCTCTTACACATTTGCATAATGCTAGTCCTGCTGTCAATCAGCGGCGTGCATATCCTCTAGCTAGTTAGGTTACACCCAGGCTCAGGCTTCACTGCAAAGCTAAGCTTCTCCTGCATTCTCCATACTAAGCCAGCTGCCTACGCAGATTGCTGAAGGTTTAATTCCACTCAAAAACCAAACAAAACGAAATGTGTTTTAGCCATCCCTTTGATGCCTACTTGTCCCTGGAACGATATTGTACTAATGGGTGTCTGTTTTGTGTATGCGTGGCATGTGATTAATGTGCAACAACTGAATCATTGCAGATTCAAATCATGAAAACGTTTGCAGGGAGCATGTTATGACAGAAGCTGGCGTTTCCACCATTGCCTTTAGGACACACTCCCTGGGAAACACTCGTAGTTTCTGCAGCACACGACTGCATGTCCTTAAATCAATAGGGGCTGGACGCGTTTGCTAGTTGAATTGTCTTTGTCCTTTCACGTGCCACAGGCAGGAGAAAAGAAAGCACGCACAGCCCAGCACAATAGGTAGGGGAATTGAAATGGGAGGTGAAAGGGTGTGGGGAGGGGGGATGCATTCATTATATGGGGGTGGACTTGACACAGCAAAATATTAATCCAACCATCCACCATCTACAACCAACCTAAATATGTATAGGCCAACTCAGTGACATCATGCCATCTGCACACATCTTTTTGGTGCCCAGGAAAGTCTTCATGTCCCTATAATCTATGGCCACTTGTACCTGAAACCTACAGGGAATATACATGAAGTGGAAAGTTGCAAAGATCTAGTCTGAATATACTACAGAACGCCAATACCACCTAAACCCTCATCTTAGAGGCAAACGCGAGTTAACCTTAGGACACTGCCATGCTTCGGGCTACTGTCACCGTCACATACATGCGTGTACGGGAAGTCGCAAACCAAACTTAATCATTTAGACTACACAAAATAGAATTCTACTCATAATACACAAATGGCGGAGCATAATAAGAATATACATTGCTGGAAAGCAGCCAGCACCAAACAGTAACCTGGACATCTGTCCACTGCTGTGACTGGACAATCAATACAGTTAATGAGCTCTTGGTCACAGAACATGCACCAACACTATTGACACCAGTCTGTATTTGGGTGATAAAAAAAAAGGAGTTAAACATTTTGAATAGAAAGTCTATTCCACAACACAAATGACCAACTTGCTATTTGTATGTCCAGAGGGGTTCCTTGGCTCTGACGCCTCCTCGCGTCAATACTGCAGCACGTCTGTGCAGGTATCCCCTTGGCTTGCACTGAAAGGAGTGCAGTTGCTCATAGGGAAGGCAGCCTTTTCTCCCCTAACCGCACAGGGTGCTTGGCCATTTGTGTTAGGCAGTGTCCACCCCTGTTAACTTTCTCATTGTTTATAAAAGTACCCGAAATCTGATCACTTGTGTGAGCATGACCATTTTCCTGTGACAAAACCAGATTAATACCAACCACCCAGTGGCAAATTCCTGCCTTTCGCCTCTAGTGCCAGGGCTTGGGAATGCAGGTATTGGTTAGAGGCACCAAGGCCGGAACAGCAATTGATTCCTGGCCCAGGTACTCCCCCCGCCCCATTTTATACAACCCCACTTCTGCGCTAATTGGTCCTGGTTATTTAAAAAAAAATCCAGGCAAATTTAATTTCTACCTGGGTGCCGCCATGTTGGCGCACTTTACCAGTCACCAAACAGTTTAGTTCTGCAGGCTATATGGGCCCCCAGCCATTCGCCTCACCTAGCATGAGGGCGGAAGGGAGTGGGCACGATTATGCTCCTGTGGTCTCAGCCAGGTTACAAGTATATCCAATCTTAGGGCAGCCTGTGGCAGAACTATGGCCAACACAATTGCGTGTACCAAACAACATTCTCCACATAAGCAATAAAAAAAAACACTACATCAAGGTTGGGCAGGAATGATGTTGGCACAGAACATATGGCTATGATAAGCAAACACATGAGAAGTAAAGCAGCTAGCCAGTGCCCACCAACGCGAGCTTCATCTTCCTCTCCAATGCAGAACAATGTTGTGAAGCTGCCGTTTTCATCATTACCTTTGCGACACAATCCCTTATTAATACCAACAGCTTTTACAGAACCTGCACCGGTTTTTACATTGAGGCAGACCAAATTTACAAGCTGAAAGGGCCCGGAGCCCCTTCAGAGAGCTGGAGGACAAGTACCCGATCTGCTGAAGCAATCAATGGTAGTGAGACCTCTCTGCAGTGGGGTGTAGGGAACTGCTACAGAAAGCCAGGGAAAAGTAGTGCAGCGGTTTGGTTGGTCCCAGCTTCTAAACTAACTTCTGGTCTTCAACTCAGGCTGGAGCACCAAATTAGTGTATGAGGATTTAGTGAGTTTTAGGGGACTGAGAACATTTGTATAATACTTAAAAGGCCAATGTGATAGTCACTGGCAAAAGAAGAAACCAATAGACACTTACAAAACAGGTGGCAGAAAAACAGTGGTACAAAAACCTAAGTTGGATGAATTCAGGGAGTGGTCTGACCCCTCGTGGCAGACAAACTGATGAAGGGAGAAGGATCCTCCTATGCCAAGTCTAATACCCAAGGCTTCTGCTCTGATGTATTGCAGCGCAAATGAATGGACCCTGGATGGGGCAGAATCTCATTCGTGCACAGTGGCGGCAGCATGCAGTGACCAAGAAACTCAGGATGGGTGCACCTGTGTAGACAAATGTTTCTACAAATTAAGAAATCCTGCTGGAGGGTAAGTGGTCTAACAAGCATTGGGGAGAAGTGAAGTAAAGCAAGCACTGCCTGATCAAGGCAGCCATGGAGGAGGAGTTAGAGGGCAAGTGCAGGGTTTGAAATAAAGATTTGATAAGCAGACGCAAAAAGCAGCTCCTGGGTTTAGGCATCCCCCAGAGGGCAAGGGCCACCTCTGGGGAATGAGAAGCTAGTACACAGCGTACCACAAATCTTTCTTGCACAAAAGATGCAAACTATAACCCTGTGACTATTCTATATCGCCCCATTATCTTTTAAATGTCAACTAGATGTGTTCTAAATAATGCTCCTTATCTACATACTCTCAAACGCACAATTAATGTGACAGTTAAGTTTCAATTGCATCAGTAGGCCGCAGAGTCTAAAGTAGCTCCTGATACCTTTAAGTGTCAGGCTTAACAGGCACTTCTAGGCTACCAACAGGAGGAGCTAAACAGCCCCAGCTCACAGGAACTTCGGTGTCTGAAAGCTAGCTCTATTGGGCCAACTAAAAACTGTAAAGTGACAAATAGAATGATTAATTCTCATGGCACGACTAATTAATTACCTTTTTAACCCGCTCTCGGCCAGAGCAAGGTCCTGGATACTGAAAGCTTGGAAAATGAAACCAAACCATGTACGGATAGATTTGCACCTGTGCACGGGTTCTCTATTCTCTGAAACTGGCAGTGCAGACGTGAAACGGTCTGGTGGATTCGGTTGGCAGCACGGAGAAGGCAAATAAATTCATCCATTTAAAATAGGGCCTAGCCACATTAAGACCAGGCGGAGTGCTCTCTGCGCAGACATGTTCATTTAATGATGGAACTTCGACATCTAAGAGCCTGCATATCGAGAGAAGGTTGTGGAGCAGCAGGGACTGCTTCGAAGATTGCAGTATCCCCACCCCCATCACCCTCTTCTCCAGGAACCATTATCGCAAGAATATTGAATTATGGGGCCGGAGATTGGGCACCGGGCGCTGCAAGAAACACTAAACGGATTACTGAAGACAATGTTCAGATACACTACCACCAGACTGTGCTAGCAGTGCGTATAGTAAGGAGACAGTCAATCTGTGAAAGTGCTGCTCTGTGAGCGAAACCTAACAACTGCAATGCTGCATCCAGCCTAGATAAAAATACCAATGAGATTATTTTCACGATCAGGCTGAAATGGAGTTTGTGGAAAGGAATCGTTCTGCACGGTTGAACAATCATCAACCGTTTTTAGTGGAAAGGGCGGATGAAGTTTATTGTGTAGAGTCTGATTTAGGGTGCTCACAGATACTACTAGGGAAACCGATTTGTAGACTATCATGGATATTAATAGTATAAGGACGACCTGCAGGCACCAAGACAAGCGGTTGATTGGTTGCACAACTAGAATTCGTTAATAAAAAAATCCAAATAATCAGCTATTGCATTTAATACATCATGGAAGGTCACTTTGCTTGTACACCAAGATCTCTCAAGTTTGGGCTAAAGGGCTATGTCAGCCCAGGGATCTAGGGTGCCCTCCCCCTTTTAATACTCAATGCCGCAATTAACTCATTTACTGTCGAACTTGCAATTGCAGGTGGGCTGTGCAAATTGCACAATTCGCAAAGTTTCTCAGGCTGGAGGCCAGAGTCTGGCAGAAAGAAGCTTTGCCTTCGAACTCCCCTAGCCATCATAATGAAGCAAAAGCGTGTGTGGACAAAAAGCTTGTGCATGCGTTATTACTCCCAGATTTCTAACAGGGAGCCAAAGGAAGACCCCGCAGTTCGACACAGCCCCAACAGCAGACGCCATGTTGCAGTGGAAATTAGAAGGGATTGTGCACAGGGGATGTGGGGTTGTAACATGTACAGTTAAAGATCTGCTTATGTGGTAGTACCAGGGGAGTGTATACTAACTTTTGACCCAATGCGATCATGAGAGGTGAACCAAGCTTTGCATAGTTTGGGCAGTAAAGCCCTGACAGTTCAGAGGATGTCAGCAGAGTTAGCGTGTTACAAAGTCATGTCACAACCCATCCCCATATATTCATGAAGGAGTGTATATCGTGGAGAAAGTATGACCATCACATAATGGTACAGATAAAGCACACACATCGGACAACTTCCAATCTGGATTTTGCAGTGAAAACTGACAGCTCTCACCCATGTCTCTAGCTTCCTTGCCACTACTCACCACGTAGAGCTCTCCCCCCATCCTTTTTCTACTTTTTCTTGCTACCTTCCTTCAAAACTTTGGATGATCACTCCCGCCTCCAAATTGTTTCCTCCCTAGGTTTTATGCACACTGTGTAAAAACAGGTGACCTATCTCTCCAACTGCTTTTTCGTTATCTAGTGGAACTCGAGCACCTTCTCCTGACCCCCTTTCAGTGGGCATCTTCCAAGAGTCAGTCTTAGGAACACTCCCTTTCACCATCTTTACCACCATGACTGGCCACATTAATCTCATCCTCAGCATCACGTAGCCTGTCTTCTGACAAAAGGTATGCAGACCCGCTATTCCTTTCCTTCCATTTCCCCAGATATCGCACACTGCATCACTAACTGCCTCTCCACCATTAGCCACTGGAGGGTCTAAGGTGATGGATGATAAACTCCGAGGATGGAAGAAAAATGACTTCCTTCTCGGCAAAGAAAAATACTCTGGCTTACTCCTGGGCCTTACTCTTTTTTCTTTCTTTCTCTTTAACAAAGTATTGAACTGTGTTACACACCCTTTATAACCTACATAGATCATACCCCACTTTAGCCCATTGCCACTATGCTGGAGGGCTTTAAATGCCCTATTAGGGAGAATTCTCAGAAATGTGTCAATTCCCCTCTACCTTAGAGATCCCCAGCAACTTTGCTGGATTTTGGGGACTTAAATTTTTAACCTGGAGCGAGTGAGACCCTTTTCCACACTCTCTCATGTATTTTAATGTGATTTTGAACACTGTTTATTTTGGTTATGGAGTCTGGCAAACTCCATAGGCATCATCTTTTACATTGTGTCACACAGCACCTTCAGTGCAGTGGTACAGAGAAATCTTTCAGATTTCCCAAAGGTTTAAATACCTTCTCTTGGATACATTGTTTCCAAGAACAGTAAAGTGAAATTGACTTTACTTACATCTATAACTTTCTAGACCCTGCACACACTATCTTACAATAGGGTGCTGGAGGGGTTAGTTAGTATCCCCTTTGTCTAGCTTCTCATGTAACATTTTTATGTTACCCTTTCCTCGATGAATGGCTGGTGGCAGTGGTTTACTTTTAAGTACTGTGGTGTGCATTTACCACGGGCTGCGTTCGCACCTGCAGTAAAGCACCCAACGGTGCCATTTTCGTCAAAATGGCCCGGGTCTTTTTTCACCATTTCTTTGTGGAAAGGTCCTTCTTGAGATTTACTCTGCGTGACAAACCAGGTTTGGTCCCTTTGTTCGTTTTGTCTTGAGTGAAGCCCGCCTCTGGCTCCAGGGTGTCTGGCAGGGGCAGGAAGCAAGGGAGGTGCCTGAAACTCCCTGTGCTTAGTCTCTTAGGAGACAGGAAGTCACTCTTCGGTGATTGGCCGGATGGCTGTCCGGAAAGGAAAGCCACCCTGATGGGTGACTGACAGCTGGGCTGGAATGAATGGGAGAAATCTGCATAAAAGGCGAGGCTTTTTGGCCTGGAAGGCAGAGTCGACCACTGGACGAAGGAATCCAAAGAAGAACTTGAAGAGGACGACTACTGCAACTCCTGGACAATTGGTTTGCTCGGTGAAGCCCTGCTGTGCTGAAACTCCGAATTCGTGTCGAGAGAGAAGCCCCTGCAAGGACGACTTCTCCCTTTGAGTTGGTGGGGCCAATCCACTCCAAAGTAAGCCGCCTCGGAGCTGTTTGAATTTCCACTGCAGTCGCTGCTGGAACCGAATAACCAGGGAGACGGACCCCCAGATTGTGTACGTTGCTTTTAAGCTGGCCAAGAGCTCCAGGAAGATCCTCGGACTCCCAGGAAGCATGACTGACCGAGCCTGAGCCCTCTCAACAGAGTGCAGGACCCCAGATGCAAAGAAAGCCCATCTTGATAACCACGAACAGCGCTGGTGCCATTTGCGGTAGACACAAGGAGCTGAAACACTGAAGTGCCACTTGTTTGAAGATTGCCGGTTGCGGTCGGTAACCGTCCCAATACAGTGCAGGAGTCCCCAGACGTCCTCCCTCTTGTCCCCATGACTGAGGCCCAGGAACACCAGGATCTGCAGAGCTGCACAGGAACAGACGCCATCTGCTGCATTTTTCTTCAACCTAAAGGTACTGTAAAGTCTGAGAGAAGAACAAGTTACTTACCAACTGGTAACATTCTTTCGACTGGATTTTCCTCCAACGTATTCCACTTCTTTGACATGTAATGTCCACAGCTGTGTACTTTGGAAACTTTTTAGGCAGAGGGTGTCCTGCGTCGATGTCCATCGAAGGCCTCTGTCGAGGACAACGTCACCGGATGTTATAAATAGGACGCAGAGCGCCCGTAACCTCAGTTTATGTTTTTCCTCCATAACATGTGACATGCACACATCCAATGCCTGCTTGACTGCACATAGCCTTGCGAAAACGTAAGCTGCAATCGCATAGGAAATTCTCCAGAGGGGCAGGCTGGGAGGGCGATGTGGAATACGTTGGAGGAACATCCAGTTGAAAGAACGTTGCCAGTTGCTAAGTAACTTGTTCTTCGAACAGATTGTGTCTTCCAACGTATTCCACATCTTTGACAGATTCCCAAAGCAGTACCAGAAAATGGAGGAGGCAAAAGAATTTAGAGTACCCAATCAAATGGCGGAATAAAAAACCGCCTTACCAAAGGCCATATCTTGACCATGGAGCGTATCCAGGGAGTAATGTTTCACAAAGGTGTGGATAGAAGCCCATGTTGCTGCATCACAAATATTCCTAATAGGAACTCCCCGCTGTAGGGCTGTGGAAGTAGCCACTCCCCTAGTGGAATGAGCTTGCAGCCCTTCCCGAGGGTCCTTACCCGCCAATCGGTAACATTCCGTAATGGTGAGGATAATCCACCTGGACAAGGTCTGTTTGGTAACAGCCTGGCCTGGTCGGTGACCAGCATATCCCACAAATAGCTGAACGTCCACTCTGACCCTGAAAGGAAGGACGTACCCTCAGTACAACCCTATCCTTGTGTGTCTGCAATTCACTCACACTGCGAGCCGAAGTAACCGCAGCCAAGAACACTGTCTTGAAAGACAACAATCTCAAGAGGCAAGAGCGCAAAGGTTCAAAGTGAGCACCCATCAGGAATTTCAATACCAAATTCAGATCCCAAACCGGCACCTGGAAAGGGGACGGCGGAAGCACATTAGTAAGAACATATCTCAGACAAGCGCTTGAAGATAGACAGCGCCACCAGGTAACCCTTAATTTTACCCACTTGAAGGCCTCTGTTGACCAAAGAAAGATAAAACCATGGGAATGGAACACTGAAAAGGATCAACATTTTGTCCTCTGCACCAGTCGCAAAACTTACGGCAACAGTACAGGGATTTAGTTGCTTGCCCCCTGGCCGAAAGCAACACCTCCATAACGTCATCCGGGAGGTCCCAATCCTTATACCTCAACGTTACAGATATCAAGCGTGAAGGTTGAGAGTCCTGACCTCTGGATGGAGAACCTGACCCGCCCCCCAGAGCCCGCGCACCAGAGCAGATCCTCTCGGTAGGGAAGACGGCGTGGAGGGCAGATGGACATTTCTAGAAGGTTCAGATACCACGCTCTCCTGGCCCAACCCGGAGCAATGAGGATCATGTGGGATCCGAACCTGCGTAACCTCTTGACGAATGACGGGGACTTGAGGAATGACGGGGACTGGAGGAAACGCTACAGAAGTGGGAATAACCAATTCACCAAGTATGTGGCTCCTAAGGATCCTCTCGGAGGAAATTCCCTTGAGCAGAATCTCTTGCACTTCCGGTTGGCATTGGTGGCAAAGAGATCCACTTGTGGGGTTCCCCAAAGGGCGAAGATCTCCAGAAGGACTTCCTGAGCCAACTCCCACTCGTGAGAGATTGTGCTCTGCCTGCTCAGAGCGTCCGCTGCTGCATTGTCCTCTCTGGCCAGATGAAGTGCCGAGAGCGATATTCCCTGCTGAATTGCCCAGAACCAGAGCTGCACTGCCTCTCTACACAACAGGAGTGACCCCACCCCCCCTTTTTTGTTAACGTAATGCATGGCCACTGTGTTGTCCGTCATGATCAGGACACTCCCCCCCACCCCACCAGCACAGACGGCAGAAAAGCCTTCAGGGTCAGCCTGATGGCCCTCAGCTCTAACAGGTTGATGTGGAGTTTCGACTCCGACAGAGAACAACGACCGCTGGACGTCAAGTCTTTCGCATGAGGGCTCCCCCCCATCCTGTGAGGGAAGCGTCCGTCACTACAGTCATCTCCGGTCATGGTCGCCAAAACGGCTCCCTCTTCCTCAGGTTGCCTTCGTTGGCCCACCACAGAAGATCCTGGGAGACCGAGAGTGGAATCTCAAAAGGATCTGACATCTCGCCTGGGAACTGTGACCACTGCATCTTGAGGACCCACTGCAGGGATCTCATCCTCAGCCTGGCCTCTGGCACCAGAAAAATGCAGGATGCCATTAGCCGAGCAACCTTAAGAATTCGAAAGCCGGGAGACACTGGGCATGTTGAAACCTGTCCACCATCTGTACAATGTGATGAGCCCTTACCTTGGGAGGCGAGCACTTCCCCAAGGACGTGTCCAACACAGCCCGATATACTGGTGCTGTTGGGAAGGTGTCAGATGCGACTTCTTGAAATTGAGGGCGAAGCCCAGTTTATGGAGGGAGCAGCAGGTGGGACCGAAGTGATCCAATGCTTGTCTGGGAGACAAGCACGGATCAGCCAGTCGTCCAGGTAGGAGTAGACGTGAATCCCCCCCTCGCCTGAGATACGCTGCCACCACGACCATTAGCTTGGTGAAGATCCTCGAGGCGGAGGTCAATCCGAATGGCAGGACCCAAAACTGATAGTGCGCGTCGCCAGCCGCAAACCTCAAGTACTTCCTGTGCTTGGGATGAATCGGCACATGAAAGTAAGCACCCTGTAGGTCCAGAGAGACCAAGCAATCCTGAAGGTGAAGGGCCAGGAGGACTTGAGAAAGAGTGACCATCTTGAACTTTTCCTTCCTCGGAAGTTTGTTCAACCAACGCAAATCCAGGATAGGTCTCAATCCCCAGTCTAAAAAAATATGAGGAATACCATCCCTTGTTCCTCTCCGATACAGGCACCAGTTCTATAGCACCATTCTCTAGCAGGGTCAAAATCTCCTGCACAAGGAGCGGATCTGGACGCTTCATAAGAGACAGTCCCCAGTGGATTGTCGGGAGGCCGCTGTAGGAAGGGAAGGCAGTGGCCATGAGCTATTGTATACAGAACCCACGCATACGAAGTAATAGCTCGCCATTGTCATGATTCCTGCCCCTCATGTCCTTAGCCCTCCCAAGATGTCAGGCTGGAGCTACATACCTACATGGCCCTCAAGGGCCTCTCCATCCCTCCAAAGACCTACTTGGAGTAAAACAAGGTGCTTGAAGCACCAGACTCACTCACGCCCATAGGATAACATTGGGGATTGGACTTGTAGTGCATTGATGGGGACAATATGGATGCCCCCACATATTTTGGTTCCCAGAACTGCATGTGCGGTCTAGTCTTTTGGGTCTGGTTCAGCCCAGAGACACCTGGGATACCCAGAGACTATTTAAGCCATACCCAGGCTGAGAAACATGCTTTGCGTTTTCTGCACCTGCAGCGTGACACTCACCGTGTTCGGATCGGTCTCCAGCAGGCCTGCATCTTTCTTCTGCGCTCAGCTCCTGCAAGAACAAGAACACCGTTAGGAACAGCCTTACCTCGCGGTGCTTCTGCCTATCATTCCTCGCTCCTTCTGTTCTGCGGGCATCTTCGGCGGTGTCATTCCCATTCCGGCACGCCGCTGCCTAGGGAAAAGGGAAAAGAACAGAAAAAAGACATTAATAAGCATTCTGCAAATCTTAGCTTATTTTTAAATACTGTACGAGCTTCAAACGCTTACCTGAATCCCAGCCGCTCTGGGGGAACTCTGTCTCCGGAACTTCCCATCCATCTGCAAGAGGGAAAAGACACTCCAGGTTAGCGTGGAAACATCTAGAGGTGCCGCATACCGCGCTTACCCACTGCATTTGTTCTTCATAACCGGCATGCACGCTGAAAACGTCACGGCACCTAAAAGACACAGAAAAAGAACTCAGTTCAATGCAAATGCGAAAGGGGTGCATCGCGCTCTCACTCACCTTCAGCGCAACTCATCTCAGCAGCACGCCATCATCCCCGGACGCCGGCCATCATCTAAGGAAGGAAAGGAACGAAGTTAGAGAACTGTTCAAAAGACTCATTATACTTCCCTGTCGGACTCTTGCCAGTGAAGTAACTAGGCAGCAACAAGCCTGCATCAATCAACGCGCCCCTGTGCTGAAAGCAGGACGGAGAGCACACTATCCAAGAAAACAAGGTGAGCTGTGGATCAAAGGGAAGGGTTGGACCCCGGGGAAGAAGGGGTTCAAGCGCACAGAGACAATAGGGAGTTAAACTCTACCAATCCTGTGTTTCAGGCCCAGTCTCCAGTCGAGTGGACTCCAGGGAAGGGTTCGAGGTCGTAAGAGGTCAGAACAGGCTGAGTGACGTCCCCGTGGATACCAGGTGAGCGTTACAGCCATTTTTCGAGATGCTGAGACAGGCTGCCCCCAACCGGCGAACCATGGGACAGGGCCTCATGACTGTTTTGGAGCGGCTGCGGCAGCGCTTGAAGGCAAAGAGGCAGCTGCCTGAGCGGCTTTGGCACCTCTATTTCCTCGACCACCACGGGTACTTTTTCGCTGACCACTTTGATTGGCGGCTCCTCTCGTTCTAACAAAGGAGAAGTAGTAACGAAAACAACCTCCCCTCCACTGCTGTCCCGCAAGACGAAAAGGTGGAGGTTGACGCACAGCTGCGCTTAAAGATTTCACTGCAGCTTTTGAGGTCTGCATCCTCTCAAGACTCTCGTCAGCCTTGCTGCCAAACAAATGTGCACCATCAAAGGGCATGTTCAAAAGACAGGCTTGCACATCCGGAGCAAAACCCGACTTCCGCCACCACGCAAATCTGCGTATAACTGTCCTTATAACTGTCCTCGCAGCCATGGACCTGCCAACACTGTCGGCCATGTCCAAACCCAACTGACGGGATTCACACATGGCATCCTTGCCATCTTGCACGAGAACAAGGAACCCATCCCTTTCTTCCCCTTTCTTCCCCTTCGGGAATATGCTCCGCTGCAAGAGAAACAGTTCCACAGAGTGTGTGAAAATATTGCCAAGGCACAAGTGGATTTTAGCGCCATACTTCCCGCAGAAAACACCTTGCGTGCCCAACCGTCGAAGCATTTGTCATCCCTATCTGGAGGGATGGTAGGTTACGCCGCCTGCCTCAAGGTGGCCGTAGCCACCTGAACCACCAAACTCTCGGGAGTGGGGTAAGATGAAAGGTAACTGGGGTCGCTACCGGAAGGGCAGTATTTTTTAGTTAACGATTTGTTAACTGCCGGAAGAGAATCGGGGGTCTGCCAAGCAGCCGCCACCCTTTTCTGCAAGGTCAAATGAAAAGGTAATACCGGGTCAGAGGACGGACCTTGATCTAAAATATCCGTCAAGTCATCCTGAAGAAAAGCTTCAGGCGGAGCGGACCAACCAAGATATTCCGTGACCCTAGCCATCAGTCTCCAGTAGGATGACTCAGCATGAGCACCAGGCTCAGGCCTGACAAATTTCACCTCAGAAGAAGTGTCTAGGCCACTGGCATCATGAAGAGATTGCCTTAACTCTTCCAATTGACTGTACCCTGAAAAGACAGGAGCCACATCAGGCTCAACAGGGTCAAAATCCAAATCTGACCTCTCCTCCTCCTCCTTCTCCTCCTCATAGATGTCAACCAGAGGGAGGTAAAAGTCCTGTCTTGGGACAGCCGAGGGTCTGGAGTCCTTAACAGGCCTTGCAGACTTGGAAGTAGCCTTCCTTGGAGGATCCACTGTACCAGGGACCTCCAACGGCAAATCCCAGCCAAAAGGCCCCGAAGGTGCCGAGGGCTGGTATGAAGGCAAAGCTTCGACATCCATATCAGACGGACACGGCGCCGACCTCGAGCCCTTAGCAGGTTTCTGCGGTCTCGCTGGGGACGAGGGCCGAGACCTGGAACCACGTCGCTTGCGACCATCCTAAGCCTTGTCCGAACGGGACCTCAAAGGTTCCCTATGAGGATCGCACCGAGGACCCGAGCCTGAAGGCGCACGAGCCACGGATCGAGACCATTCCTTGCTGGCTTTGTCAGAAGGCGCGGACGGAACTGTGCCCTGCGATTGGAAAATCGCCAACATCTGCTCCCTGAAGGCAGAGCCCATTCCGCCTGAGTCGAGGACTTTGTTGGACAAGCCACTTTCCTCGCGGCTCCATCCTCCGAAGAGGACATGGAAGGTGATCAGTGATGGTGCTTCCTAGACTGCCGAGACGAGGAGGACGAATGGCGGGAACAAATCTGGGACAGAGATCCCAGGACTCTTTCTGACGTGGAGAGTCGCCCCTCGAATCGTCGGTGGACACCCCCCTTGGACATAGATTTACAGGACTTACTGGGTTTAGAACACCTACCTACCTGAAGCTTTCCCTTACGCTCCCACAAGGCCTTAGCAGTCGTTGGTGTTGCGACTCTCGCCCAAGCACCACAAACAAATGCGATGCGGGTCGGTAATCGACATCTTCGACTTGCAGTCCGGCAAGTCTTGAAGCCAGACCATTGAGTCGGAGGGGTGGAATAAGAAGACATATTCATGAGGAATACACAGGACGCGCAGAGTCTCCAAAGCAAACACGTTTGCAGAAAAACAAAACTGAGGCTACAGGCACTGCACAACCAAATTTATAACATCTGGTGACGTCGTCCTCGAGAGAGGCCTTTGAGGGACATCGGCCCAACGCCATCGATGCAGGACGCCCTCTGCTAAAAAAGTTTCCAAGTACACAGCTGTGGACATTACATGTCAAAGAAGTGGAATACGTTGGAGGACACAATCCATTCAAACTTACGTCTTGTTGTGCCACCTTGCTTGTCCTCGCTGGAGACTTGTCTTGGTTGCATCTGTAGAGTTGCTATCAGCTTCTTTACCTCACAAGCCTAATCAGCTTGTGGCCCTACTGTTAGGCAGAATCCTGTGCAGTGCTCTTAGGGACCACTAAACACAATTAAGACCACAGGTGGCAATACAAGTTTTACCTTTGGTACAAGCCTGTACTACTATGTCAGAGTGGTAGCAGTGGCGGAGCAGCCAGGCTTATCTCAAGAGTACATGAGCAGTAGCAGAGATTACACAAAGGGACCACAATTACTGTGACTCACGCAAACACTGACTCAAGGTTTCAGGTAGAAAAATATAAGTACATTTATTTTTAAACCATTCGTTATAAACACAACACTTCTATTAAACTTAAACAAAAACCACACGTTAAATATACTACAACTAACCAATTCACTTTGTACAGTATGTCTCAAGGCAAGTACCCTGTGTTTGATTGAACCAATGTTGTTATGCACAAAACACGTTACCGCGAATACGATTGCGATCACTTATTGAAAGTTCGGTCTACTAACTAAACGTGTATCCGTGACATGAAATGCTACCGGAGCAAAAACACACTTAGCACCTGAGATACTCAGAGGGAGTTGGAGGCAAAAATCACAGGCAATATGTAGGTTAGGCAGACAGAATCGAGAAAAACTCATAGACAAGAGTTCAAAAGTCAAAGGGCCGGAGCCAGGGTCAAGTGACACCGGGGCCTGTTGCCGAAGATCACACAGATAGTTCACAATTCAAAGTAGCCAAGAGTACTGCGACATTGTCAATGTTTCGGAAGCAAAAGTAATAAGGAGGGAAGACAAGGGCAAGCCTTGGAAATGAAGAAAAGGGTTTCACCCAGTTTCCTCAAGTAGAACACAGTGCTTATTCCAACGGTGCAGCTGGTGCCCTGGCAGTTGTTCCTGTTGGTTTCACGCAGACCCACAATTCCTGGAGCTTCGTTGTGAAGGAGGACGTCTGAAGGGGGTCTGCACCACACAGGGATGAAGCCAGCAGCAGCGACAACGAATAAAAGGTGTGCTCCTTAAAAACACAGGAGAGGCTCTTCAAATGGCTATCCGGACCACTACAGCTGTGTGCAGCGGTTTCGACCAAGGAAGACGATCCTCTGGCTGTGGAAGATGAGCTGGTTATCCCCACCAGGCTCAAGGGAAGAAGACTCCGGACTGGATCTCCTCTTAGTCGTTGAAGGGCAGATAGCTCAGGACTGCAGCAGGGCTTCACCGGGACGGGGTAGTTGCAGCAGCCGTCGTTCTCTCCGCTTCTCTTCGGTCCCTTGTAGTTCCAGTGGCGACTCTCCGACTTCTAGCCCAAGAGACCTGCCTTTTAAGCGAAAAACCCCCATTCACACAGCCTGGCTGTCAATCACCCAGCAGGGGGGGTTGTCCAGCCCGGACAACTACCCTGGCCAATCATGACAAAGTGCGACTTGGGTTTCCTAGGATACCCTGTGCAGGGGGGTGACTACACCCCTCCCTTACATTCAGCCCACCTAGACACCCAGGCGCCTTGAGGAGGGCTTCTGAGCAGAAGCCCGCCAAAAGACAGTAAACAAAGAAGGCAAACCTAGTTTGCCGCGCAAAGTAAAACACAAGAAGGACTTTAACAAAAAGAAATGGGAATAAACCCAACCGCAGCAAAAAGGAAGACGATTTGGTCAAGTGGGTTTTATGTTTGAGGCTAATATAATAGCCAAGAACAATACTACGTCTATCTAATATAATCACGGTAGAAAAGTTAGGCTAGATACCACTGCCACCAGCCAAGTCTAAATGTTAAAAGATCGAAACAATGCTCTAGGAGGTACAGATAAAAAGGGACACAAATTAACCCTTTCCAGTACTCCATGGAAGATGGGGTGTACTGGATCTGTGGTAGATTGACTAAGTAAAGTTAATGGTAACTTTACCCTTTTCTGGGGGACAGTAGTCACCTCAGAAATAGAGTTGGTGGGAAGTCTCAAAGACAACCCTGTGCCACAGCACTGAAGGTGCTGTGTGACACACACAAAGAAGGGGGCTACTGAAGTGGTGAACTCCAGAGCCCACAATCCCAAAAACAGGTAAAAACACATAGCAAAATACAAGTAATAGTGGTGAAAAGCTCACACTCTTACCAAGTGGAAAAGAAACAACTCCGGAGATTCAGGAAAGCTGCTGAGGGACTCACTAGGTAAGGGAAATTAGCCATGAAATGAGAATTCTCCCTAACACCTACTTTGATTTCTTCTATTCTACAAAAGACCTTTTAAACATCGTGAAAGATTTTCTACTTACCTGCAGGAAGTGTTTCAGCTCACCTTCACTTTTGCTAATTTAACATTAGCTGGCCTGACTCCCTGAATGACTCTTCTCTCTCTTGCTTATGTGTTTTGTCTTCCTTCCAGGAAAGGGTTATCTGACTTTGCATTGGGGGGGGAGGGGTTATTCTGAAAGTACTCACCTGCTTAAGAAGAACTGTGTGAATACTTGTCTATTTCTGAAACCTCTTTTCTTTGACACTCTCTCAAGAATATTCTAAATGCAAAAGTGATATATTAATGTCCCCAGCACCCTAACTATTGGCATCACCTGAGGTTTTAGGAAGTGTCTGTGGGCCATCCCAAATGGGTACTTGCTGATTTAGAAATATTAAGAGTATGTATTTTTTAAGTGTATTTGAGTGTTACTGTTATATTGCCACTTCTGAAGGCGGCTTACTCTGTTAAATTAATAATTGTTTAATCAAGAAACCTTGTGTGTAAGAGTTTATTTGAATACTTGTCACTGTGAATCTTTGTATAACTCCCCGACAGCTCACATGGAGCCCTCTTGAGATAAGCCTGGCTGCTCAACACGCTACCAGCCTGTGCAGTACAGACTTATACCAAAGGTTGGGTTCCTATCGCCAGGAGGTCAGGGTTGTTGTAGTGCACCCAAAGGGTACTGCATACAATCTTGCCTAACATGCCCCCAAAAAAGCCATTTGGAAGTTTGAACTGCTCTTCTTCAAATCTATCCATGCCATTACCCAACCTACTACCTTGCGGACTGCATCACCTCATACTCTCTGCCTTCTATGCTCCTCAGCCCATATCAACTTACCTACCCCCACTGTCAATAACACCCCCACCAATAGACAGCTCTCCCTCACAATCACTATCAAAGAAATATAACTATCATCATTTACTGTGAATTTTATTTCGCCAAATATGGAGACATGTCTGACCCAGAAGGTCAAGCAGGTATATAAAATAGGGGAACGGCAGCACATCGTATATTTTAGTAGGCTCGAAATTTAGATAGCGATACTAAACGAAACACAGCGGAAGTGCCAGGAAGTGCTGTTAGCTGTGGGGAACGCTGCCGTCGTGACCCTGGAATGCTGACTTCACTGTATGCCGTTGGATTAGTAACATTGAGTCTTTACTACACGTCGCCCCGCCCCAGGCAGCCTTCAAAAACAAGCATGCGCGCGCACCAGTGCGCTTGCACAGCGCAAGTGCCAGCAAGTGCGGTTAGCTGTTTGCGCTGAGGGGAGAGGCTATTATTTATGTGCATTTCATGTAAATAACAGTGTAAAACTTTGCTTTTGACAGATACTGGGTATATTGAAAACTTTCAAAGTGATTTATGTTGCTGTTCATATTGTCCTAAATCGTAGAAATGTCTCCTATGACTGCTACCGCCCAACGTTGCGCACCGTGTTTCAACAAACCGCAGCCGTCTTTTTGTTTGCTGCCTTTTGGCTTAGCAAAGTCCTTATGTTGTGATGGGTGCTGTAGCCTTTTTCCATGAGGTGAAACTAGACTCTGAATTGTGCGAGCGGTTTCGTCGTGCCAATGGACAGTATAAGTGCAATCCCTCTGCAGTTTAACTGATGAACTGCAAAGAGCTACTCGGTTGATTTTGTACGGCTCGTAACGTGGTGCATTTCGAATCTCTGTGCTGAATTATTGCCGATTTCGTGTGAGCTTGAGAATACTAGCTGTGCTTTAATTCTGACAAGTGAGTCATTGTTTTGCTTCACGCACAAGCGAGAGTTATCTGAGAGTTATTCTATTTAACATTGCTTGCATTAGCTTTAGCTATTCGCTAGCAGGTACCCCTCGCTCAAACTATAGATGAATCTAACTTCACGCAAGTTCACAAAATGCCTCAGTTTTGTTATCTCCTACAATGGCAGAAGATTTAAGAAGTGGGCGAATTTGCCTTGATCAGTTGTCTTGTTAATACAGAGGATAGGGTACAGGACAATGATGAGGCTGGTGTTTTGAAGGGTGAATTAAAATCTTCTTTATTACCTGTCCCTGAAGGGAACTCTTATATGGGTTTAAACATAGAAGATTTTGCAAAGGAGTGAATATGTCACGAGTTTGCCTTTTCCCTCACGCAGGCACAAATTCATACTCCTTTTACCAACACAAGTGAGTCTAAATCCTTTGCATTACAAGAGATCCACGATATGGAACTCTCTACTATGCAAAACTCCTTCATTCAACAAGCAAACAGAGCAGGTTGTTCCTCCTTTTCCTGTCCTTTGGACATACACATTAATCCGAGTGCCGATGTATCTATGCTGGCACTGGCTGTTTTGGCCGAACTAGGCAATAGGGTACGGCTATCTTTGGGGCCGTCCACACCTGTAGTATTGTCAACAGGTGGGATTGAGAAGGTCCACCTACATAACCAGCACTCTAGTGATGTTAACTCAAGGGCAACTCCTTACAATCTGGGAAAATGTGCACTTAACACCCTAGCCTCCCCCTCCGCTAGCTCTCCCAATCAAAAGTCCTCGAGCTCTTCTAATGATGGTGTGGAGCAGACTCATCATGAGCATTATCATTTTACCAAGAGGAAGGTTCCATCATCCCCCATTAACATTCTCCTAATGTCTCTATGGTACACGCACACACATTCCAAGATTCGAATATTCCTTTCCCATACTTACTCTAATACTTAATCTCTTATATAAGGGTCAAGATGTTACTCATCTTGAAATTAGAGACATGAAATCCTCAATTTCGGACATCCGGTCTAAGATTAACAAAATAAAGGGTTTCATGTTTGCTCAGGAATCCATATTTACCCACATTTTGTGCAAGTCATTACAGGCAAATAAGATCTCAACAACTTTAGCATCTGCTACAACGGAAAAATTAAGTGTGCACTCTATTTCCACACAAACTGCAAATAGCAAAGATATATTGGAATATGCAAAAAGATTGTATGTTGAAGCTGTTGGTAACTCTGTGCCTCCATGTAAGAGTTCAGCTTGTCCCAGTTCTTCAGATTTATCACATAGTATACCTTGTAACTCAGTGAAAATAGCCAACTTGGAAATCCAGCACACGAAGATACAAAATAAGAATAGCACAACCCAATCTAACGGTGTTATTTTACCCCTGACCAAAGACCTAGAGATAGCATCTCATTTTGATGATCCCGATAGCCCAACTACCTTAACTAATTAAAATCAACAGGACAAAATCCTGTATTGCAACAATTCGGCAGTTGGTGACGACACTACAAACTCTTCAATTGAAGACCTCTACTTACTATTCATCACGCCGTGCTAAACGGCTTGAAAATAGTGCACGCAAGAGAACGATCAACATAATGACTCAAAATATAATAATAAAACTTAAGGGACACAACACCAACGTAAAAAAATCTCTAATTTATCCACAGAGGATGTCCTATTGGATTTGAATCCGCTGAATGAGCAGAGCAAATCAGCCCTTCAACTCCAACACACAGAGCTCCTCTTTAGTGATAACTCTGGTATGATTGGTAAAACACAAAGCCCTATGAAAAAAAAGAAAAATCGACCAACTCACAATTAGCTGTAGGTATGAATCTAGAAGTACCAATGATCTCTAAATCAATAGATGGTATGATGCTTCCTACTCATTTAATGACGGGTTCAAATTCCAAACAAACAAACACAGCTTTCCACTTTTTACCCTGTCATTAAAATCAAAAAGGTGTCTAAAACTTCAACCTCAGTGATTGCTGAAGAATCCATTGGGGAAGAACCCATATCTATCTCATTACTCAACGTCTCACCTAATGCCATTTCCTCAGCAGTTAACCTGCCTTCTAATAAGATGCAAGAAACTGCATCTGTGAAGGAAGTTTAAAGCTGCAAGCCTATTGCTATTCGGGACAATGTTAATATCAAAGACAGAGTCGACATTGTTTCTAACTATTTTATTCCTGATTCCATCAATATAATTGGTTGGATCAGTGATCCCAAAATGAATTTATTTGATATTTTATTTATATCGCGCTCATACACAAGTGTTTCAGAGCGCGAATGGGAGGCAAAGACTAAATCAGTCTTTTATCTTATAGGCTTTCAATCTCATTCCTCCTGCTAAATTCAGAAGACATTGAGTGGATTACTCTGTTTTTCTTACAACAAACGATTTGCAAACTGCATTTTGAAATAATCACTAAAATGATTTGGCAACACAGATCAATTTAATTCACATTGGACTATTACCACATCTATTTAAAACCAACGAGGAAGCAGTAATTTTTGTTGAAACGGTTGTCTCCTCTATTGTGACTGATGAGAAAGTGAAAGTGTTATCCTCTAATGCTGACTCCAAAACGAATGATGAGGTGCACGTCACAGTTTGCCTCCAGCTGTTATAAAGGATTGGTCTTGGCTTGAGCTATTAATGAAAAATCTATTACCAGCTAAAACGTTGTTGCGCAACCGTAGACAATTCCTTTAGAAGTGCCTCATGGAATTCGTGTGGTTTTAAAAACCTAGTTTCATGGCTAAATTTGCGACCTACAAATATCTATCCCGTTGCGATATTTGTCCAAGAAACCATGAAACTACAAAACCTTTCTATAAATGGATACGCCACGATCTCCTGCCGGAATTGGCTCTTCTGGCAGACCTTTTGATGGTTTAGGCATATTAATTAACAACAATCTCAAAGTCGTTTCCAAGATAATGCTGGTCTTGGGCGACATGCTGTTTATCGATTTACTCATTCAAGGCACTTGACCGACCACTCTCTTATTAATATGTATCTACTGGAATCCGGTTAGCAAATCACAGGATGAAATGTTAGTTAAATTTGATGAAATCTTGGAAGATGCATTTTGCCGTAACTCTGAATAAAAGATATTAATTGGCGGCGACTTCAACTGTAATTGTCGATATAACTTTAAACCGTTATCCCCTATTCACAAATCTAAAAGTGAGTTGCTTTCCATTTCCAGAGGTAAAAGATGGACTTCTTTCTTTGCAGACTGGGATATCCATTTTATCCCACCAGAGAATAGCGAGAATAGTTTCACCTGTCATAGTGGGGTGAAGATATCGTATATTGATTATTTTGGCGTTTCCACTAATCTCATTGCTTTAGGAGACCCAGTGACTACCTTTAGCCCTGGCCTAAGTGATCACTTGATCATAAATATTAAGATAAATACTCCAATTCTGGATCATGATAACTCAATTGAGCTCCAAATGGTAGAGATTAAACGGTCCAACCTTTCCATTCGGTGGAATAGCAAACTTTGTCATAAGTTGACCGACATGGTTAAAAAAGAAATGGTACTGGGTACAATTGAGTTAAACTATGGTATTGATATTCAGGATGTGGAAGCCAGGAACAAGAGTATAATTAAACCTCTACTTAAGAATTTAGTGCTTAGCCACAATACTATGTCCAGGCGTCACACTAATTTACACAATCCTGTAATTGTCACCCTAAAACGAGAAAAAATAGACAACTAAGAGAGCTCAAGGTATCCAACAAACCCTCTGCATCATATTACAGTATGAAGAAGCACATTTGTCAGAGGTACAAAAACAAGATTTATTTGCTCAAGTGGGTACTATATATTGCCGATAATCAAAAGATGTTTCACAATTTATGCTTAAACAACAAAAGGTCTGTATGGGCAATAATGAGAAACTCAGACTCTGTATCCACTTCGATGCCGAGTTCCTCGATTTCCTCTGAGACCTGGACGTCCTATATGTAAGACAAATTGAAGCTGCTGCATGTGTATTCTAAACTGTCGGTGCCCAACTATAAGAATCTGTCTCCTGCTGCTTGTTTGTGGTCTGTGGAAGACATTGATGAAGCTGTTGTTAAATTGAAATATTCCAACTTCCATCTTTAAGATCAGATTTTATAACATCTACAAATCAAACAATATACCTGTGTCCTGGCTTACCTCAAAAGTGATTACTTTTTTTAAAAAGGGTGATCCTTCCAAGCCTTCTAACTTTCGCCCTATCGCTTTAATGGATGTTTCCACTAAAGTATTTGTTATGCTTATTCTTACTGGAATGGAGAGCCAGATTTCACATCACAATATCTTTTCTCGATTTGAAGTAGAATTTCGTAAAGGGATGGGGACGGTCTTGAATGCAACGGTTCTAGCACATATTCTTGAAAGATATAAATTAGTTAACACAGGACCAGTATACATGGTGTCACTCGACATGTCGGCTGCCTTTGATTGTGCCATACGTGAGCTTTTATGGGACAAAATGCACAGGTTGGGCTTTCCATTGCAGTCGATTTCGATGGTATCTAAAATGCATTCCAACACTTGCTACAGGGTGAGGATTACAGTAGGAGAACCTTCGACTGCCCCCATTACAACGCATGTGGGCGTCAAATAAGGATGTAATCTGGCGTCCACCCTTTTTAATTTGTATCTCTCGGATTTGGATGAGATCTGGGAACATAATGTTGGCTTCCCTGTTAAGCTTGGCAAACTCCAACTCAAATGGATGGCATTTGCTGACAAGATCGTATTTTTCGACAGAACACCCCTTGGCCTTCAGGCAAAACTACATAAATTCTCCATATACGCACAGAAGTTTAATCTGCACTCCAATGCTACTAACTCAAGGATTATAATCTTCAACAATAGGGAAAAGAATTCTGTCGTTTTCACTGGTCCATAGATGGGGAACCAATTCAATGCACTTTAGCACTGAGATACCTGGGATACAATTTGTGTGATGTAACTTCTCTAAATATATGGAGAGCTGTCATTAATCAAAAATAATCCCGCTCGTATCACAGAAGGTTATATATAAACAAAATTGTAAATATTCTATGTTGCCGGTGCTAGATTTCTATATTCTTAAGGTAGAAGCGATTGTTTTGTACGGTTTGGATATGTGTCTATTAAATATTGAAACTATGCTTGATCAAGCACAAGGGCGAATTTGGAAGCAGACACTACGACTAGCTAAGTCAATTCCCAACTCAATACTAAGACATGAACTTGGTATCTCATCTCTCTCGTCCAAATATTCACGGAGACTACTTTCCAACTATGCAAAAATGAAATGCCCCCCTCGCAACTCACTTTATGAAGATCTTTCTAGTATGTTAAAAGATAAGTACCCTGCGTCAATGTTAAAATTTGATGGCAAAATGAAAGCATTATTGCAAAGAATTGATGCCAACAGCAATGATTTATGTATGCGGCCGGCGTATGTAAAACAAAAACTCTATTAATACGATTGCTGCAATACCGCTGAGATGATAGGCACTTACTATATCTATAAGGAATATGCTCTTTTTATCTCAAGAAGAAGTCCACAACTATCTTATCTACAAATCCTTCCATGTGATAACACTCGCAATGTGTTCTTGAGATTTAAATTAAACCAACTGCCAACCTACGAGAGAATTAAACACTGGAAAGCTTACAAGGAGGTTACTAATTCAGCTAATTGTCGTTATTGCTCCAATGAACAGCAGGTGGAAACATTAAAACTAGTGATTTATTGCTCCTCCTTTGAGATACATTTTTGATTTTAGGTACTTTTAATTTGGAAGATAATATCTAGTTGAGGGAATTATTGTGGGCAAGATGTGGGGCACAAACTATTCCTTAGTTCTCGCCTTAACTCGTTTTCTAATCATCATTAATGACGAACTAAAACAAATTGAATATTTAACTATATACATTAACTTTTTTCTTTCTTCTGTCATGTGCTAACAAAATCAACGTGATGAATTTAATTCTTCTTGTATAAATCATACATTTTAGCTGCTTATATTATCATCTTTGCCCACACATTTTGCTGTTTCAATATGAGTAGAGTCTCCTTATTAGGTCATTTTATCGTACAATTTTATTTGTTTTAGTAATGCAATGTATTTATATTGTAGCAGTTTTTGTATTTATATTGTAGCTGTTTTTATATCATGTCGCACTATGAACAAGAAAACTAGGTTTTCTTGATTCGATATTCTGTGATGATATTGTTCAAGTGTTTTAGTAATGTAATGAAATGTATTTGTATCGTAGTTCTTTTTATCCTATGGTTGCTCTATGAAAAGGATAAGCAAGATTGCTTGTTATTGTATTTTAGTATGCATTTGTATTGTAGCTTTTTTTACATGACAGACTTAACAACGTTCTTTATATTTGTAGTCAGTGATGACATTGTTCAATTGCGTCTTTTGCACACAAGCCTGCACATTAGGTGACTGAATTAAGCCTTGGCCTTACCAAATGTTTTTTGATAATGTCCCTTAAGAAGGTCATATTGGTTCTATCCAAGTTTGTCTTTTATGTGCATTTTTAAGATGTTTACAAATTGTTTTCTAGATGATTATCAAAGTACATACATCTAAAGAAAGAAACTAGATCGTGAAAGAACTCGCATAATATATAAAATGGGAATTTTGACAGGAACTGGGCCTGGGCCTGCAGAGATACTAATCTTCCTACTACAAAGGTATAATAACTAGTATAAATAATTGGGGTTCAAAAAGGCTGCAATGGTGGCCAAGAAGCACAAGTAGGGTTGTGATGCGGAAAACATCTCTATAAAAATACAATTGTGTTCAAAATATAATACTATGCATCTATATGAAGAATACTCAATGCTGCTCCGCTTCACAAATGTCTCCCCAAATACAGCGAGGTAGGTACTCCAGCCCAATTAACTTTAATGTTACACCTTCAAATCCTGTTGCATCATATACAAAGTAGTTACAACACACACTCCTTCCTACATAGCAGGACCCGACAACACTAAAGCGTCAGAAATGCAAAAAAAATAAAAATAAAAAAATAAATTAAAAAAAGTCCCAGTCTATTAACCGAGACCGTGAAATCTCAGCCATAAATATTACATTTACTCCACCCTCATGAAATTCAGAAAAGAAATCAAGAATTTCTTCTTGAAGAAGTAATTTCTTTACACCCCATAAGCGAAATCCCCCAGCCCACCTAGCCATTATTCCGCTTGATAAACACCCTTTATGACCCACCTCTAGTTCCACCTCCCACAAATCATTTTTGCACGGTTACATGTTCCCCACTCACAGTAAATGTTACATTTGTCAGCAAGCGCAGGGCAAGAGAGCCAATATTGTCCTTAATAGTTCTGGAAGTGCAGGGGGAGACCTGTTTGGAGGATACCTTCATAGAGTGGGCAACTCTAGTGACTTCATCGGATGTGATAGGAGAGAAAGGCAGAGGGAGGATGAGAGGCCATAGGTGGCAGGGGAATGGGGGAGGGGAAGGAGGAAAAGGAAGAGAGAGTACTCAGGATGTCCTGAGTTTTTGTAGTGAAGTGTGTGGCCAATGCATTGCAGAGGGCCTGAGAGGGAAGAGGCAAGTTGGAGACTGCAGAAGGATAGGCTAGTTCCTTGCATATTTTAAAGAGTTCAGCCATGTTGTTGGATGCACCAGAGACACGAGAGCCTGGATGTGGGAACTTTTCTTGGAAAGAATGGTCGGTATTGCCTTTGGAGAAGGCAATGGGGCAATTTGTCAGTGGGTGAGCAGCTCTGCAAGTTCAGAATCGTACCAGGTGTTACGCTTGGTGGCATGTTTCAGGTGGATCCTCATGACTGGGGCAAGAATGTCGAGAGTTATTGTGCAGAATGCCCTTAGTAAATGGGCATGCATGTTCTGTATGAGTCTTACACTGTTAAAAAAAGTGTAATGGGGTGGGTACCTATTGTTACATACGGTGGATATGTCAAAGCGTGAACACATTGGAGAAAATTCCTGAGTTGAATGAGCGATATAACAGGAGAAGATCTTACTCATCACTGACATACCATGCTGATACTATTCAAAGTGCTAATAAATGGGAAAAGGAAGGTGAATGTTATAGCCAATAATGGTGTTAGGTGTTCTAGAATGGGGAGGAGACGGGGAGGGAACGTTGGTTGGAACAACACCATGGGCTACAGACAGAGGACAAGAGAATTAGTTGCATTTGGGAAGATTGGTCCTCTATTGTGGAATGTTTTATTCCTTTGTTAAAATGGGTTTTTGCACTGACGCAATGCAAATGAGCAGAGGGGGCCAAAGTCTTGTGAGCAACGTATTGTGATGTTAATATTGTTCTAGTCAAAGAAACAAGAAACATCATACCATTTTCCAAGCAAAGTTTGAAAATTACGGTAAACTGCTTGTGTACTGAGAAATATTTGGGATTTACAGAGGTTTTACATCAGTGAGACATCTTAGAAGAAGGAACAAGTTACTTACCTGTAACTGTTGTTCTCCAGCATGGGTCTGGCATGGATTCACATGCTCATGAATATTCCCCGTCGTCAGGCTGGGAATCCTCGGTAAAGAAAAAACCAGTATCAGTTTCGTTTCTGATCTGTCTTTCGTAGTAATAACCAATCACTGGTCTCTGCGTCATACTGACCACAGCCAATGACTGCCTTCTACCTAAGCACCGCCTCTGGCAGCCATCTTCAGATTTGGAAGCACGTGAAGTGGCAGTATGACCAAGTGAAGAGCCGCAGAGGGGTAGGCGGGAGGGTTCGCATGTGAATCCAGGCCAGACCCATGCTGGAGAACAACAGTTACAGGTAAGTAACTTGTTCCTTCTCCAGCATGGGGTCTGGCATGGATTCACATGCTCATGAATAAAGAATACATAGCAGTACACACATGCACAACCACGGGAGGTGGCAAAGGCTCAACATTAAGCATTACATCAAACCCAACATTAAGCATCTTACCTCCTCAACAGGCTCACCTCAGGCGAACAGGTTGCGCAGCACTGCTTGGCCGACCCTGGACTCCTCCCTGGAATCCCGATCGACGCAGTAGAATTTCGTGAAGGTGTGCGTAGACCTCCACGTAGCAGCCCTGCATATGTCCAGCAGGGGCACACCAGAAAGGAACGCCGTGGTGGCTGCGATCGCTCTGGTGGAATGGGCTCTCGGACGGCCAGGCAGCGGTCGGTTTGCCAACCGATGACAGTACATGATGCAGCCGGAGAGCCATCTGGAAATGGAAGCCTTCGAGAGAGCCTTCCCCTGATTGACAGGTCCAAAATTCACAAAGAGTTGTGACGTCTTCCGAAAACACTTTGTGCGGTCCACGTAAAACTTCAGCGCTCTAGCCACATCCAGCGAGTGCAAAGTCCTCTCAGCCGGCGACGAAGGCGACGGGAAGAACACAGGCAACACCAAGGGTTCGTTGAGATGGAAGTCCGACGGTACCTTGGGCATGAAGGGGGGGGTGCGTCCTGAGCACTACCCTCGTGTCGTGAAAGGTCAAGTACGGGGCCTTGCAGGAAAGGGCCTGGATCTCTCCCACCCGTCCTGCGGAGGTGATGGCCACAAGAAACGCTGTTTTCCACGACAGAAACTTCAACGGGGCCGAGTGCAGAGGCTCGAACGGAGGTCCCATGAGCTTGGTCAGCACCACGTTGAGCTCCCACGCCGGGGCCGGAGCCTTCACCGGCGGGAACGATCTGAACAGTCCCTTCATGAACTCTTTCACCAGACGATGAGACCACAAGGACGTCCGGCCCGTGGTCCTGGTGTATCGGGAGATCGCAGCAAGATGAATCTTGATGGACGCGTGTGCCAGTCCAGCTTTGGCCAGCGTCAGCAGGTACGGCAGTACCTGGGGAGCCGTAATCCGTAGAGGGTTAATCTTCTGTGCGTGGCACCAGACAGAGAACCTCTTCCATTTGTGTCCGTAGCATTTAAGAGTCGAGGACGCCCTGGCCTTTGCAAGAACCTCTTGTAACGCTCACCTGATTCCCACAGAGGCGCGGGTCTTGGCAGGAAGGTGTCCGTAACACGAAACGTGATGTGCAGGATTCGGTTGGCTTCTGGGGTCGAACCTCTCCGCACTGTGTGTCGAACTCGAAGGGTGAGGTTTCTGCAGGTGAAATAATATGGGGATTAAAGGTCTGGGTGGTCGAATGTCCCTATCTCTCTCCTCCCAGCTTGTCTGTTGAACCCCCCTCCCAGGTCAACTTGCTCACCTTAGATAGGTGAATGCTGGGCTCTCCATCTGCGTCCAGTGCAGGGTGCCGTTGCCAGTTCCTTCACTGGTGAAACGTTAGCCTCTTGACTTCAGAGGATGAGTACCGTCGTTGTCTGCACGACCGGTAAGTTTCTGGACACCTTTAGTCTGTAAGTATGGCAAGCGCTCTTACTGTCTCTTTCTTTGTCTTTGCAGGCGATGATGCAGAAAGAAGAAATCCGGAAATCGCCACGTGCCGGTGAGTGTAACACTGCTGCTGTCTATGCAGGTGAAGATGCAGCGTGAAGAATCCGAAATGCACAGCGTGCTGGTAAGTAGAATAATGCTGTTTATCTTTGTGCAGATGCAGCGTGAAGAATCCGAAATGCACGGCGTGCCGGTAAGTAAAATAATGCTGTTTGTCTTTGTGCAGATGCAGGGTGAAGAATCCGGAATGCACGGCGTGCCGGTAAGTAAAATAATGCTGTTTGTCTTTGCAGGCGAAGGTGCAGCGTGAGACACGGCCGCTGCCGAGGGATCAGGTAAGCAAACACTGCGTGTGAAAGTTCGTTCTGCTAACCTGTTGTTTCTGATCTTTTGCAGGTGCTGATATTGCTCGGGTACCGGAATGGTGAGTATAATTCTTGCAGGTTCAGGATCCAAAGAAGAAAAGCTGGAGCAGACTGGGTGAGCGTTCTGCTGCAGATGCAGAATAACGTGAAGCACGTTTCATCAATCGGGTGTGGTTTAAATAGCCTTGGAGTGATGAGGCGTCTCCTTCCACGGCCCCGCCTAGGCAAGAAAAGAGTTCCTGCTTCCAGAAGAGCTCCAGTGGAGTGGAGCTGCCCCACCCAGGTAAGAAAAGTAGTCCCAGTTCACCGAGGACTTTTAAGAGTCTGGCAAGTCAGCAGCATGGTCTGCCGCAGGTAAGTCCACCCAAGCATCTTCACACCTATGATGAGCCCGGCGCTTCCAGTGCCGGGACCAAGGCTTCTGATGAGCCTGGTGCCACCGGCGCCAGGACAAGGTCCAAAAGGTCCCTGTGGGGACCGGCTGGTGCCTAGGATCAGGGTTAGGGGCCTGCTTCCAAGGACGTTGGACTGATCCCGACTCCTTGGAAGCAGTGATCATGACAGTATCCCCCCTCAAGGCCCCTCCTAAGTGTGTCTTCTCCGGGGGCTTTGGCTTGTCGGGGTGATTCAGATGGAATCTCTTGACCAGACGAGGTGCGTGGACGTGTTCTGAGGGTTCCCAAGACCTTTCCTGGGGACCGTATCCTTTCCAATCAACCAGATAGTATAATTTAGACCTGGAAATGTTGGAGTCTAGGATGTTCTTCACTTCAAATTCGAGTTCTCCGTCTACCAAAACGGGTTCCGGGAGTTCAGTCAATCAGGTTTCTGGTTGTACTGGTTTTAATAAGGAGACATGGAATACTGGATGTATTTTCATATGCGTAGGCAATTCCAATTTGGCAGCCACCTGATTAATTATGGCAGATATGAGGTAGGGCCCCAGGTATCTCGGGATGAAAGTGTGGGGTCCTTTTAAAGGCAGGTGCTTAGTGGATAACCAGACTTGATCTCCAACAGCGTAGTGAGGGGCCTCTTTACGTTGCCGATCAGCTGCCTTTTTGAATTGAGCTTTAGCTCTTTGCAGATGAGCAGTGGCTTCCTTAAAAGCACAGGTGATCTCCGAATGCAAGTGATCCACAGCAGGTGCTTCAATTTCTTGGGGAGGGTCCAGGTTGGAGGTTCTAGGATGGTGTCCATATAAGAAAAAAGGAGTCTTCCCGGTTCCAGAATGAGTCGAATTGTTATACGCGTATTCAGCGATCCAAAGAATGTCCTTCCAGGGGTTTTCTGTTTGTTGGAGCATGCAGCGTAGATATTGTTCTAGTGTCTGGTTTGTCGTTTCGGTTTGTCCGTCAGTTTGGGGATGGTGACTGGTCGAAAGTCTTACATCAACTTGGGCTAGACGACAGCAACTGCGCCAGAAGTGGGAGATGAATTGACTTCCCCTATCGGAGACTAAAACCGAAGGAAAACCGTGTAAGCGAACAATGTTTGCCAAGAATTCCCGGACCAATACTGAGGCTGAAGGCAGACCCTTCAAGGGTATGAAGTGAGCCATTTTCGAGAATAGATCCACGACTACTAAGATGGTAGTATATCCCAAGCATGGAGGTAGGTCCGTGATAAAATCCATGGACAGGGTATGCCATGGACATGGAGGGATGTCAAGTGGCTGTAATAGGCCGGCTGGTCTTTGCTTTTGACTTTTATTCTGGGCACACACACCGCAGGAGATTACAAAGTCTCTAATATCCCTTTTCCACGATGGCCACCAGAAATGTCTTTTAATCTTTTCCATGGTTTTGGTAATGCCAGGGTGCCCCTCCATTAGAGAGTCATGATAACCGGAGATTACTTGTTTTTGTAGTTTCTCACAGGGCAAGTGCAATCGTCCTCGGAAATATGGTAGGTCTTGATCTACTGAGAAATCTTTTCCCTTTAATTGCCAGTCCTTCAAATCGGTCGGAGTTAGGAGCGATTTCACCGTGGTCTTGATGTCTTCAAAAGATTGAGTGCTGACCAAACCCAAAATCCTTTGTTCTGGGATTATGGGTATTGGATCTGGATTGATCAAATGTTCATCTACTCCCATCCGGGAGAGGGCATCCGCTTTTCCGTTCTTACTGCCTGGTCGATAAGTAATTATAAAGTCAAATTCTGCTAGAAACAGAGCCCAACGTAGTTGTCTGGAAGACTGAGCTTTGGCTGTCTTTAGATATTGTAAATTGCGGTGATCAGTCATTACGGTGACTGTGTGTCTGGCTCCTAGAAGATAATGCCGCCAAGCTTTAAAGGCCGATCTGATGGCCAAAAGTTCCTTGTCTGTAATTGAATAGTTGATCTCAGGAGGCGAAAACTTGCGGGACCAAAAGGCAACCGGATGTAGTTGGTTTGTGACCGAATCTCTTTGTGATAACACTGCACCCATAGCAAGACTAGAAGCATCCGTTTCCATGATGTAAGGTAGTTCGAGGCGAGGGTGTTTTAAAACAGGTGCAGAGATGAATTTAGCTTTTAAGTCTTGAAAAGCTTGTTCCGCTTCAGAAGACCACTCAAAACGTTTGGTCTTTTTCAACAGAGCGGTGATGGGCTGGACTATCCGGGAAAATTCAGGAATGAATCTGCGGTAAAAGTTAGCGAATCCTAACATGCTTTGAACTCCTTTTACAGAGGTTGGTGGTGGCCACTTGATAATTGCATCAACTTTCTTTGAATCCATATGGACTCCGTTAGGTGACAGTATGAATCCCAGGAACTCGACTTCCGTTGCGTTGAAGACGCATTTCTCAAGCTTAGCAAAAAGACTATGTTGACGCAATCTCTCGAGAACCTTTTTAACATGTCTCTGATGTTCTTCTTCAGATGATGAATAGACGAGGATGTCGTCAATGTAGACAACTACACATACGTCAATGAGTTCTCTGAGGACATCGTTCATAAAATATTGGAAAGCAGCAGGAGCATTACACAGTCCAAAGGGCATCACTTGATATTCGAATAGCCCGTACTTGGTGCGGAAGGCCGTTTTCCATTCATCGCCCTCTTTGATCCGTACCAAGTGGTAGGCTCCTCTGAGATCCAGCTTTGTGTATATACAGGCATCTTTGACTTGGTCCAGGAGTTCAGGGATCAAAGGTAACGGGTATCTGTTTTTAACAGTGATCTGATTCAGGGAGCGGTAATCTATGCAAGTCCTAAGGTCTCCTTCCTTTTTCGGAACGAAGAACAAAGCCGATGAAGCTGGAGATTTTGAAGGACGGATGAACCAGTTAGCTAGGTATTGGTCCAGGTACTGTCTGAGGTGAACGTTCTCTGGCTCGGTGAGGGCATAGATCCTGCTGCAAGGAGGGGTTGTTCCAGGTATCAGATCTATTTGACAGTCGTAAGACCTATGAGGAGGTAGGGTGTTAGCTTGATCCTTCTGGAAGACGTCTTGGAACTCCTGGTATTCGGGAGGCAATTTGAGAATCTCCTCAGAAGAGATCGTCGCCAGTGAAACATCAGGTCGAGGATAACAAGTGGTAGAACACTCTGGAAACTGAACCGTTTTTGCTCGCCAATCAATCTGAGGGCTGTGCTTCTCTAACCAAGGGATTCCCAGAATGATCTGGAACTGAGGGGCCTTGATTACATCGAACACTATTCTCTCCCGATGTCCGTTATGACTCAACAGCGTCACTTCTTGGGTGGCATGCGTTACTGGTCCGGAGGCTATCTCCGTGCCATCCACAGTAGTGATGACGTCTTTTACTGCCTTAGGGACAAGGGGTAGATTCATCCTTGATACCATTTCACGGTCCACATAGTTACCGATTGCTCCGCTGTCAATGTAAGCTTCAATTGCATGCAAACGATCCGGACGTTCAGGACTAATGAGGACCATGGGTTTCACGAAATGCGAGGTCACGGGACAGATCTTAACGCTCGGCAAGAGGACCTCTACTCTTGTCGGGCGAGGTTGTTTCCCTGCTCAGAACTTGTGGTACAGGTATCAGCGGCTCCTACAGTCTTCTTAGCTGGTTTCACGGGACAGTCCCGAAGAAAGTGTCCTGAATTACCGCAATAGAGGCATAATTGCAGCTGCTTTCTTCTTTCCCGCTCTTTCTGGGTTAAAGGTCCTCTCATGCCCCCTATTTGCATGGGTTCCACAGTATCAGCTCCCTTATTCGAGGTCTGTGGTTTGGAAAACACTCGGGTATCAAATCTGGCACGATCTGCCTTCCTGTTCTGTAGTCTATGGTCTAGTTGGACAACCAAGTCAATATAGTCTGAACATTCTTGTGGAGGATTCACAACCTGCGCTAGCACATCCTTGAGCTCTCCACGCAGGCCTCTGTAAAAAAGCGTTATTCTCTTGTCCTCGGGCCATTGTGTTTCCACTATGAGTCTGTTGAAAGAGGCTATATAAGCCAAGAGGTCTTGGTTACCCTGTCGTAATGAGAGAAGTTCATTGTCCAAGGCCTGCCCTTGTGCATGTCTTGCGAACAGTTTCTCCATGCTGGACTGGAAGGCTTGAAAATCGTGTAAAACCGGATCATCCTGGGTGACTAAAGGGATCGACCAATCTGCAGCACTGCCACTGAGATAAGAAAGCACGAAAGCTACCTTGGCCTGGTCCGTTGGGAATGCAGCTGGTCGACACAAGAAATGCAGGCGGCACTGGTTGATGAACACTGCGTATTTCTTTGGATCACCAGCAAAGCGTTCGGGCGGAGCCAAGGGCACATTACCGGGCAGATTGATTTGCACTGGGTTTGAAGCTGATGCAGAAGGATAACTCCCTCCTGGAACGGGCAAAGGTGTCTGTCCTGCCTGAGTTTGTAACAACTGCCTAGCAAGGTCCTCGGTTCGCTCCTTAGAAATTATCAGTTCTCTTCTTAGGGAGCTTGTTTCCTGGCGAGCTGCATGTACTTCTGCTCTTAATTCCCCAAGCAACTGGGCTAGTTGATCGGTATCTGAAGTTTCCATTGCGCCTGGGTAGGAGTTTAGTGGTGGGCTTCGCGTTCTGTAACGCTCACCTGATTCCCACGGAGGCGCGGGTCGTGGCAGGAAGGTGTCCGTAACACGAAACGTGATGTGCAGGATTCGGTTGGCTTCTGGGGTCGAACCTCTCCGCACTGTGTGTTGAACTCGAAGGGTGAGGTTTCTGCAGGTGAAATAATATGGGGATTAAAGGTCTGGGTGGTCGAATGTCCCTATCTCTCTCCTCCCAGCTTGTCTGTTGAACCCCCCTCCCAGGTCAACTTGCTCACCTTAGATAGGTGAATGCTGGGCTCTCCATCTGCGTCTAGTGCAGGGTGCCGTTGCCAGTTCCTTCACTGGTGAAACGTTAGCCTCTTGACTTCAGAGAATGAGTACCGTCGTTGTCTGCACGACCGGTAAGTTTCTGGACACCTTTAGTCTGTAAGTATGGCAAGCGCTCTTACTGTCTCTTTCTTTGTCTTTGCAGGCGACGATGCAGAAAGAAGAAATCCGGAAATCGCCACGTGCCGGTGAGTGTAACACTGCTGCTGTCTATGCAGGTGAAGATGCAGCGTGAAGAATCCGAAATGCACAGCGTGCCGGTAAGTAGAATAATGCTGTTTATCTTTGTGCAGATGCAGCGTGAAGAATCCGAAATGCACGGCGTGCCGGTAAGTAAAATAATGCTGCTTGTCTTTGTGCAGATGCAGGGTGAAGAATCCGGAATGCACGGCGTGCCGGTAAGTAAAATAATGCTGTTTGTCTTTGCAGGCGAAGGTGCAGCGTGAGACACGGCCGCTGCCGAGGGATCAGGTAAGCAAACACTGCGTGTGAAAGTTTGTTCTGCTAACCTGTTGTTTCTGATCTTTTGCAGGTGCTGATGTTGCTCGGGTACCGGAATGGTGAGTATAATTCTTGCAGGTTCAGGATCCAAAGAAGAAAAGCTGGAGCAGACTCAGTGAGCGTTCTGCTGCAGATGCAGAATAACGCGAAGCACGTTTCATCAATCGGGTGTGGTTTAAATAGCCTTGGAGTGATGAGGCATCTCCTTCCACGGCCCCGCCTAGGCAAGAAAAGAGTTCCTGCTTCCAGAAGAGTTCCAGTGGAGTGGAGCTGCCCCACCCAGGTAAGAAAAGTAGTCCCAGTTCACCGAGGACTTTTAAGAGTCTGGCAAGTCAGCAGCATGGTCTGCCGCAGGTAAGTCCACCCAAGCATCTTCACACCTATGATGAGCCCGGCGCTTCCAGTGCCGGGACCAAGGCTTCTGATGAGCCTGGTGCCACCGGCGCCAGGACAAGGTCCAAAAGGTCCCTTTGGGGACCGGCTGGTGCCTAGGATCAGGGTTAGGGGCCTGCTTCCAAGGACGTTGGACTGATCCTGACTCCTCGGAAGCAGTGATCATGACACCTCTCTGCAGTCGGCCGGTATGTCGTATCCTCCAAACTCTAGCGCTGCAGGAGCCAGGCCTGCAAGTTCAGCGATTTCGGGTCGTGGTGGAGGATGGCACCTCCTTCCCTGGAGAGTAGAGCCGCGTCCACCGGCAGCCTGATTGGCGGGGACGCTGATAAGTCCAGAAGGTCCGGGAACCATATCTGCCTCGGCCACGCAGGTGCGACGAGGATCATCCTGCACCGTGACCTCTTGAGCTGGTTGACGAGCCGGATTAGCAGTGGCAAAGGAGGGAACGCGTAGAGGAACAGGCCCTCCCAGGGGAACGAGAAAGCATCGCCCATGCTCCTCGCCTGGGGAAACCTGCTGGCGAACCTCCGGCACTTGGAGTTCGTCGCCGTCGCGAACAGGTCGATCTGGGGTGTGCCCCACCGTCGGAAGAGGCGATCCACTAGATCCTGCCGTAGTTCCCACTCGTGGCACGAGCGCAGCTCCCTGCTGAGTGAGTCGGCGATGGTGTTTTTTATCCCTGCCAGATGAAACGGCACCAGAAACATCCTTTGGGCGACGGCCCAATGCCACAGGTCCTGTGCCTCCTTGGACAGTGCTGGGGACCTGGTTCCGCCCTGTTTCCTGATGTAAAACATGGTGGTGGTGTTGTCGGTGAAGATCCTCACCACCTTGCCCTTGAGGGACGGAAGGAAGGACCTGAGGGCCCAGAACACTGCACGGAGCTCCAGGACGTTGATATGGAGGGACTTCTCCGTCGGGAGCCAGAGGCCTCTCGCGTGCAGATTTTCGGTGTGCGCTTCCCACCCTTCCAGGGAGGCATCCGTGGTCACTGTCTCCTGGTGGTCTGGGGTCTGGAAGTCCATGCCCGCCGTCAGATGCGCGCGGGTGCCCCACCACCGGACCGCTCGGCGGAAACTCTCGTCGAGTGTGATCCTCTCCTCGAAGCCGCCCGTCGTTTGGATCCAGCGCGCGTCCAGGAACTCCTGCAACGGGCGCATCCGGAGCCTGCACATGGGAATGAGGTAGATGCAAGAGGACATCATTCCGAGGAGGGACATGATGGACCTCACCTTGGCCGCGTCGGAACCAACATCCGCTGTACCTTGCCCAGGATGGACCTGGTCCTTTCCTCCGACGGGGAGGCCAGAAGGGACACTGTGTCGAGCTTCGCTCCCAGAAACAGTGCGTCTTGCGCGGGTACCAGGTGGGACTTGGCGTAGTTCACGGAGAATCCCAGGACCGTGAGAAGTTCGACGGTCCTTGCCGTGTGCTCCACGGCGAGCTCCCTCGTCTTGGCTCGGATGAGCCAGTCGTCCAGGTAGGGGTAGACGTGGATCCCCTCGCGGCGCAGCTGCGCCGCCACTGGTGCAAGGCACTTGGTAAATACCCTGAGTGCCGACCGTAGTCCGAAGGGGGGGGCTTTGAACTGGTAGTGACGCCCTTGGACCACAAACCTGAGGAATTTTCGGTGCCCCTTTAGGATGGGAATATGGAAGTAGGCATCCTCCAAATCCAACGACGACAGGAAGTCTCCTTCCTCCAGCTGACCCAGGACGTGCTGGAGGGTGACCATCCGGAACTTCTGCGCCTTGATGAACTTGTTCAGACGTCGCAGGTCTAGGATGGGGCGCCATCCTCCCGTCTTCTTCTTCACGAGGAAGTATCTCGAGTAAACTCCGGAGCCCCGAAGCCTCTTTGAGACGAGTTTGATGGCGCCCTTCCTGAGCAACGCCTTTACCTCCAGGAGAAGCTGAGGGACGTGAAGCTCTCTCCTGGCCACGGGGGGGACGCGCGGGCACCTTCTTTGAAACTAGAGTGCGTGGCCCCGGGCTAAGGCGTCCAGCACCCAACGGTCGGTGGAGATGGACTCCCACACGCTGACGAAACTCGCCAGCCGGCCTCCCACCGGGGTGCTTCGGTGGGGGCCCGACCCCACGGCCGGTTCAATCCTGTTTCGACGAGGCTTTGCCGCCTTGACCTCCTTGGCGACGATGGCGGGGTCCTCCAGACTTGCCTCGTCCTCTGTAGGCCTCTTGAGACGATGAGCGGGCCGCTTGACGGTAGGTAGAGAAACCGCCGCCGGAACCTTTGGAGGCGCCCTTGCCTCCGCTGCTCCGAAAGGGCGTCCGTCGTTGCTGTAGAACCCCAAGGGCCCAGGGCGTCTCAGTGTCCGCTTTAATGGCCTGAAGGGAATCGTCCACTGTTTTCCCAAACAGGTTGTTCCCATCGAACGGCATGTCCAGGACTCTGGTCTGTACGTCTTGACGGAAGTCCGTAGCCTTGAGCCATCCACGCCGCCTAAGGCACACGCCGTTGCCCAACTGGCGAAACCCAGTGTCGGCGATGTCCGTCGCAATAGTGATGGCGTGGTCCGACGCCACCTCACCTTCCTGTAGGATCTCCAGGGCATCCGCCCTCTTGTCGTCCGGTAGGAAGTCCAGCAGGGGAGCCAGTTTGTACCATAGCTCCCTGTCGTAGCGGGCCACGATAGCCAAGGCGTTGGCCGCTTTAATCGTCGTCGCTGCAGACGAGATGACCCTGCGTCCCATAGCGTCCAATTTCTTTCCCTCGCCGTCCGGTGGGGAAGTCGATGTGGAGGCCGCACCCCCCCCGCTTTCTTCCTGGCCGCCGCGGAGACGACGGAGTCCGGGGTAGGCTGCGCCCGGAGGCACAGGGGGGCCGCGTCCGGGACCCGGTACTTCTTCTCGTACCGGTCTCTTCTAGCTGGCGTCGTGGAAGGGTTCTTGAGGAGGGCGAGGCCCTCATCCCAAATGTCGTCCAGTAGAGGCACCGCGAGGACCGTCTTCCTCTTGGCCTTGCGCCGTTGATAAAGGAATCCTTCCTTTTTCTTCTCCTCAGGGCAGAGTTGGAAAAGCTCGGATGCCCTGGCGATCATGGAGTGGAACGATCCAATCTCGTCGGGCGGAGAAGCCCTGGTGGGAGGTGACGACGGGAGATCCTCGTCGTATACCTCGTCGTCCGTACCCGTCGCTGCCGTGTCAGTCCCCGTATCATCCCCTCGGGTGGACGGGGAGGAGGGCTGGACGGGTCGCGACGGCTGAAAAGGAGGTGGAGGGTGAAGCCTTTTCTTGGGAGGGGGAACACCAGAAGGTCCCGGTTCAGGATCCCCCGACGGGAGAGGTTCCTCCGTCGGCAACGGTAGCCTCGTCCTTATCTCTGAGCATAAGGACTGTATAGCCAACAAAATGGCTGCCGAGTTGTCTTGCGGCGCTGGCAGAGGGGAATCCGACGGGCGATCAGGGGCCCCGTCGGCACCCTCGACGCTGTCGTCGTCACCTGCGTCGGGATCCATCCCGACAGGCCGGTCTTCATCCACGCCAAGGCCGTGGCTTAAGACCTCGATCAGCTCTTCCTCTGAAGCCGAATCTACGACGACGCCCTGCCCCCCCTTTTTCTTCCCCGCCGGGGATTTCACGGGGGTCCTATCGATGGGCACAAAAGAGGACTCCCTCCGAGGTGGCAGGGAGACTCTGAGCCCCGAGGTCGCCACCACTGGTGTAGCCTCCACAGGCTGAGCCAGGGCCGCCGTGACAGTATCGATAGAGGGCTTGGCCGGATGGATTAAGGTCTTCACCACCTTAGGTGCGCTCACCGCCTTATCCTTGAGGGGGGGACACTGCCTCGCTCCCCCTCCGATGAGGCCTTCGAGCTCGACCGGGGCCTCTCCAGGAGCTTCGCCGGGTGCTCGCCCTTCCTCTTACCCGACCCAGAGCGTTGGCTCGTGGCTGAAGGTGCGCCCTGCCTGGCGCCCGTAGAGCCCGACCGTTCGGCGCTCCCGGTGCCAGCGGACTCACGGTGCTTGGCCTTGTGTTGGACCCCCGTCGCCGGGGCGTCCTCAAAGGTCTTAGAAGATCTTCCTCTTCTTCTCGCCTGACGGGCTCTTCCCTTCCAGCCAGTTGGCGAGGCGTTGGTGGCGGTCCTTCATGGTCCGCTCCGACATATTGCCGCAAAACGCACAGTCCTTCTCCACGTGCGTCTTGTCCTCATGTAAGCAGTAGAGACAAAAGGAGTGTTCGTCCTCCTTAAAGACGTTCTGCAGCTGGCATCCAGGGCAGACCCTGAACAGCTTCCCGGGCGTCGAGCTTCCCTTCTCCTGGGCCATGTCCGGGCCTGAGAAGCTTCTGGAGTCCTCCAAAACGTAGCTCGACGAAATCTTCACCCTTGAGGGGCGCAGACGAATCCGACACGGGTCCCCGTTGATCGGATGGAGAGTCGGTGGAGCTCGAGGCTCTTTTGACCGGAAAAAACGAAGTTTTGAGAAAAAAACGTGAAAAATAGCACTAACGCTCGAGAGCAATAGCACGAGGATCCCAACACATGAACGTGCGGTAAAAATCTGAAGATGGCTGCCAGAGGCGGTGCTTAGGTAGAGGGCAGTCATTGGCTGTGGTCAGTATGACGCAGAGACCAGTGATTGGTTATTACTACGAAAGACAGATCAGAAACGAAACTGATACTGGTTTTTTCTTTACCGAGGATTCCCAGCCTGACTACGGGGAATATTCATGAGCATGTGAATCAATGCCAGACCCCATGCTGGAGAAACTCCCCTAATACCATACAAGCAACCAAGAAATCTAGCTCGATCTTTGATCAGGACTACATTCCCACTAGATCAAAGAAGACCCGGAAAATACCCTTGAAACATCAGGAGATTAAAAACATGCCAACACATCTGCACCAGATCTGCCATAACACAGCAGAATCGAACAATACAGATCCATCGGACCTACAACCGCATCATCCAATGTTGTATACCTCATCCAATGCAACAAATGCATTCAAGGAAATTACATGGGTGAGAATTTCAAAGAGCTGCGTGAAAGGATGAACCTACATAGATACACCATCTCAAACTACCAAACACCCACCAGTGGGTCAACACTTCACACATCCTGCTTTCATTGCAGGATCTATTGTTGACGGTTTAAAAAGGTGGTCTCTCAAATACCACACACAGAAGGACGTGGGAGCACAAGTACCTAAAGATGCTTACCCTAAAACACAGCAGTTTTAACATCGATATTGGATTTATGACACTATGGCCAACTCTGAGCCCAGACCCAGCAGTGCAATCGCATCAATAAAAGTCAAAAGACGGGGCGCTGTTGCGCGGCTAGCCAAGATGGCGGACTGTGCTTGAGCTGCGCATCGTGTGGAGGACTGGAGTTTATTCCCATGCTACCAACGTGGACAAAAGTAGCTGTAAAAACAGGATCCTATAGACTAACGGTGTTCTGAAGAAACGGACCCTTGGAGGAGAGATTTAGGCTGTCGAAACTAGCTGCTTGTCTATGTGCGTCAGGAAGATGGGCCTCCGCTGAAGCCCCACCCAACTTCAACCCGACACGATGGCACAGGGAGCAACCACAGGTCTGCAGCAGGGGCCGCAGTTGTTGGGCTTCGTGAGACATTGTGGCTCTGACACAGATTGATGCTCCCCCAACCCTCTTTCTCCAGCATCAGTGAGAGAGGCATAGGTAAGTGCAGCATAATGGAGGGGGGCGCCCCTTATAGACACACACACGCGTGCACATGTGTGCTGCCGGCAGGCATTATTACTCTGACACTGATTCTCCTCTCCTTGCACACGGACGATCTCCTGGGGGCTCTGTATACACAAACTACTAATTACATTAATAGGAGTTAACTCATAGCTCAGGCTGTGCAGCTTGCCGGATTAGGACTACCTAGCACTGCCACTACCCTACGCTGCCTGTGGCTTAGTATGTGGTACTCCAGTGCAATAGTACATTTTGGACATTGACTATTGATAGATTTGGGGCCCACACCAGGACTGAGAAGGGGTAACTCCTCCAGCCTCAAGCAGAAACAATGAGGGCACCACTCTATACGTTTGTACTATAAGACATCACAAGCATGAACTGTGGGCGCCATGACAAACAGGCTGGGTACAAGAAAAGTGGCACAATCAACAAATTTACAAAGCCCACCCCTACACCTACAGAAATGGCAGGAGAAGGGCCAAGTAGCCTGGCACTAGTAGAGAAACCCCAACCCCTACGAACTATCGATCTGGATTGCGTTATGGACGCAATGCAGCAAGGCTTTGCAGCAATAAATGACAAGCTTAATGTTATAATGTCCAATGTTACGTCAATTCGTACTCAATTGGAAAAAGCAACCCAACACATAACAGAAGCTGAAAACCGATTCAGCCGCCGAAGATGCAGTTACAGCGCTACAGGGCAATGTGACGACCTTAGCTTAAAATACAAGTGTTGTGAAGGCTAGATGTGAGGATCTAGAAGCGAGTTCACGGCAGAATAATGTGCGCATTATATGGGTACCGGAGGATACACTCACAGACACCATGGAGAAAGCAGTAGAAGAACTGCTAGGTGATCCCGGGTGGTCCCCACTGTAGTGGAACGTGCAAAAGGGGCCTGATGGCGAAACCCAAGCCTGGTGGCTATCCGAGACCAATAATAGCCCACCTGATGAACTATCTAGACAGGGACTTGGCACTATGGGCTGCTCGCGAGAAACAGGAATTAAAGATGGGATCTAACATTGTAAGCATCTTCCCGGACTATACTGTAGCTGTTCAACAGGAGAGACACACATTTGCTGGAGTTAAAAAGCTCCTTAGGGGGATTCTAAAATGGCCGCCCGTAGTGGGTAGACGTCCCGCGGAGCTCCCGAGCCCCGATGCTGGAAGAGGCCCACCATCCAGCGTTTGTGCACCCGTTTGCTCTGAAAGCAGTGTCATAGCCCTTCTGGGGTGTTAAAGCAGTGAAGGGGTCTGGGTTCCGAGGAGGTCGCGGCTCCGCGGTGGCGAGTGGAGTTTGTGCAATAACTGGAGTTGGCGTGGGAAGAGCCGCGCCAGATGCGGGACGGCGGTCGGGGCCGTGCCGAGAGTGCTGGCCTGAGAGGACTTCTCGCCGGCCCAGTGAAGAGGGGGAGCGACGGGCGGATCGGCCCGACCCGATCCAAGGGGCCTGGAGGAAGGAGAGTGCTCCGGCCTGGCTCACGATCAGTGAGAGGAGTTTCGTGGTACGACGGGGGAAGCTCCAAGGATTGCTCCAGTGCCTCGGGGCCCTAGCGGAGGGAGGTGCAGGTGAGCCCCCGCTGGCACCGAGGGAGCCGAGAGCGCGGCGGCAGGCTGGGGAGCGCAGCTGCAGCCCAGAGGAGCGCGGCTGCAGCCCAAAGGAGCGGGGACGAAGCTTGGCGCAGGAGGAGGCGTGAAGCGCGGCGCCGGAGTGGGGCACAGGCCCGGGAGGTGGAAGACGCAGCGGGGGCCCCGAGGAGGAGGAGGAGGCAGCGGTCTTGTGTGTGGCCCTACGCCCAGCTACAGCCACGGATCAGGGCAACCACGGATCTGGGCAAGGGCTGGAATTGGATGTGACGGGGAATAACGGGGCCTGCCCTGAGGAGCTAGTCGGAGGGGAGCCAATTGTGAGGATCTGGGCGGACACTATAAGAAGAGGAGCCCCAGGGAAGCTACTCTAGCCACCAGATCCTGGTGGCCTCACCGCCATAGAAAGACTGTCACTGGAGGAGGGGCTGTACCGCTTGGAGGGTGCTTCACCCGCACAGAGGTGGGACTGAGTAACTTATCTCCCGGAGGGAGGCAGAGGAGAGCGGCAAGCTGGTGGCTCGAAGGGACTGGAGGGTGGAGAGAGTCACGGAAAGGGCCAATACCCAAATCGATTTGAGGAGCACGCAGAGTGATCCAGGTCCAGGTACAGGCGGGGTAAACTAGGACGTGCTGCGTTCTACGTAGCCGGATTCCAATCGGAGATGGCCACGAAGCCCCAGGCGAAAAGTGGAAGGGCCAAGCGGCCCCGGGAGACGCTTCAGGTACCCTTCCCTCCCTATGGCCGGGACACGAGATGAGAGACTCGGCTAAGTCTGCAGGGGAGAGTTTGACGAGAAGTGTCTCATCGCCAGGTGAGAAGGGCAAAGCTATGATGTCGTGAGACGATTTGAAGGGGGAGATGCACGCCTGCATTCTAGCATGACTGAAATGTTCCAGGACCAAATTCAGCTTCTTTGTGCGGACCTCAACGCGGCGATGGGGGAAATCAAACAGGAGCTGCGGCAGCAGGGTGAGAGAACGGATCTACTGGAGAGAGGGCTACAAGATTTGGACAGGGAGGTAACGGCCAGCAGTGTGGCAATTGAGAGACTGGATGTAGCTACGCGTAACCTGGAAATCCAGGTGGAGGACATGGAAAATAGGTCCCGTCGGATCAACATATGAATTAAAATGATCTAAAAAGAGTGGCCCAATCAATCTTTGCAGAGATTCTGGAGACCTCGGCCCCGGAAGAGATTGAGCTCGATCGCATACACAGAGTGGGCAGGGGGGGCTGGGGTCCCAGTCAAGACCCAGAGATGTTCTTGCAGCGTTTGCCAGGTACGCCCAAAAGGAGGCAGTCCTCCAAGAGGCGAGGAAACAGGAGCCCATAAAGTATCAAGAGCATCGCATAGCTCTATTCCAAGACCTGGCAGCCAGTACACTATTGAAGAGAAAGCAAATGGCTCCGGTCATCAAGGCATTGAATGAGAGAGGGATCAAATACAGATGGACATTTCCCTTTGGCTTGGTGTTCGAGTGGGGAGGGGCTCAGAAACGAATTACCACTCTGCAGGAAGGCGCAAGCTTACTGGGCCTTGATTTCGAGGAATCCTCTACGAGCACGGGGAGGCAAGCAACAGCGACTACCCCGGAAGCGAGGCCTTGGGCCTGGGCAACGGTGGGAGAGAGGAGAAGGAGAGTGAAGCTTGGGGGCAAGTTATTTGCGGAGAACGCTCCTAGTAACCCCGGTGAGGGGAACCAAGCCGTACAAGATGGGTCTTAAATACAGGTTGGGGATGAAGGTGGTGGGCCACCAAAGGATGTACTTGGCGGGGGGAGCAACCATCTATGAATCGGAAAGGGTGAGTTTTCCCGAGGTGGGAGGACAGGGGAGGTGGGAAGGGCACACTCTTCATAAGGGGGGGGCACAGGCTAGCTGGGCAGCAGGGGAAATGGGCAGGGTTCATGATACGTGGTTCAGAGTGTATTCCTATAGGATTGGTGGATGTTCGGAAGCCAAGGGGGGACGGATGGAAAGCACTGCCATTTGGGTACGCACATGGGGAAGAATCTCCGGAGTCTCAGGGGTCTTCACGGGCCGAACTGAACTAACACACTCTCAAGTGGTTATCGCATAATGTGAGGGGCCTGAATACACCTCTAAAAAGGAAAAAGTTAGAACAATTTACTAGAAAAGAAAACCCGGATATCTTAGGCTTGCAGGAAACGCACCTAAGACCCAAGGATCAAGCTTCGGGGATATGACCAGGTTTTGCATGTTACAGGGGGGACCGGACCAGATCCGGGGGGGGTAGCGCTGGTTATTAAAACTTCAGTGGGTTTCAAGATTTCGGAGAGTATTTGGGACAGGGAGGGCAGATATATCTTGGCAGTAGGGTCGTATCAGGGGAGGCCGTATACGGTAGTCGTAGCTTATGGTCCGAATGTGGGGCAAGAGTGTTTTTTGAGGCGGCTCCTGGGCTTGATAGAGGAGAGAGCGCGGGGACACATAATCCTACTGGGTGACCTCAACATAGCATGGGAGAGGGATAGGGATCGCTCGGGACAGTTGGGGGGAGGAGGAGGGGCAGTAATGTCAACAGACCTCAAGAATAAGATACGGGAAGTAGGATTGAGAGATGTGTGGCGGGAGATCAAGGGAGGGGAGGAGGGATACACTTACCTGTCAGGAGTTCACGGATCTCAATCCAGGATCGACTATATTTGGGTGTCCTCGAGCCTGGTGGGCAGGGTGCAAGAGGTTGTGACAGGACCCATTGGCATAGCGGATCACAAAGTAGTTTCAATGGTATTGGACCTGGCCCGAGGGAGAGAGGGGTATGGACGTGGAGATTCCCTGGACGCCTCCTCAGAGATCCGATAATTAGGCAGGACATAGAGGAGAAGATTCAGAACTTCTTCAACATCAATCGCAGGGGAGATACGGGAGAGGAGACGAGATGGGATGCTTTTAAGGCAAAGTTACGGTGGGAGCTAATAGTGCTGGCAGCACATAGAGAGAAGCAATTGAGAGCTTTGGAAGTGCAGGTGGAGTGGGAAGTGGAAACAGCGAGGAGGGCGGGGCCGACGCCGTCCAGGTCTTCTATGAGAGAATACCGCAGGGCGCAGGGACAACTGGAGGTCCTTCGGACAAAAAGGGCGGAGGGCGCTCTCCTGAGGGTATGCCAGCAATACTACGCGAAAGCAAACAAAGCATACGCCCTCCTCGCGCGATTGCTGAGAGGGGCTAAGGCTAAAAATGCGATCGCGGCCCTGCGAACAGAAAGGGAGGATAGGGTTACTGAGGCAGGGGAGATGAGAGAAACATTGGCATCTTTCTATGAAACTCTGTATGCATCACAGAATCCCCGGGAACACTTGCAGGACGATTTCCTGGATAAGATTGAACTGGAAAGGATAGGGAGGGAGGCAGGGGAGATGCTGAGCAGGGAGATTAGAGAGGAGGAGGTGAGGAGGGTGAGTGGGGGGTTACCGCTGAATAAGGCACCGGGCCCCGACGGCTATAGTGCGGTCTTTTATAAAACTTTTATAAATACCTTGGCCCCTCAGCTGACCTATCTTTTTAATACCTTTGGGAAGACAGGGAGAGTAACTCCTTCCATGAAGGAGGCTCAGCTGACCCTTGTTCTGAAGCCCAATAAGAATCCCGAGGAGCGAACATCTTATAGGCCTATAGCGCTGATAACATTGACGCAAAAATCTTCACGAAGGTGCTGGCGAACAGGCTGGAGGGTTTACTTCCCGACTTAGTTCACCCGGACCAAGCGGGGTTCGTTAAGGGTCGGCAGACTGCGGACAATATACGAAGGATTGCTCACCTGGTTGAAAAGTCGCACAGAATGCACACTCACGCGGTCCTCCTATCGCTAGACGCGGAAAAAGCTTTTGACCGCGTGGAGTGGTCCTTTCTGTTTAAGGTGATGCAGAGGATGGGTATTGGGGGGAATTTTCTGCGTATGGTACAGGCTAACTCTCAGAAGCCTAAGCTGAGAATAGCGGTAAATGGAACTATGTCTAGGCCCTTTGGGGTGAGTAGGGGGGAACAAGCACTGTCGTCTATCCCCCATGCTTTATGCGATTTATCTGGAGCCTCTGTTGCAGGCGATTAGGGAGGCGGAGGGGATAAAGGGTATTCCCTTCGGGGGGATTGAACAAAAGGTGGCAGCATTTGCGGATGACCTTCTGTTGGCTCTCACGGCCCCAGCTGAATCTATCCAGTTAAGTAGAAGCCCGTTAGAAACCTTTGGGGAGGCTTCGGGTCTCGAGATCAATTATGGTAAATCAGAGCTACTGAACCTGACGTTGAAGGGTGAGGAGCAGACAGCCCTAAGGGAGTCTACCCCTTTTCTTTGGAGCCCAAATGGAATTAGGTATCTTGGGGTGAAAATCACATCACAACTGGCAGGGTGGTACAGGGCGAATTACCCTCCCTTACTAAAAAGCACTGAAGGGGACTTTCGCAGATGGAGGAATCTCCCGATCACGTGGTTGGGTAGAGTGGCAACAGTTAAAATGGTGACACTGCCCCGCCTGCTGTATCTGTTTCAGGCAATTCCTCAGGTAGTTCCACAGGACTTTTTTTAGAAAATTGGGATTGCTAACCAAAGATTTCCTGTGGGCTGGGAAAAACCCACGGTAGAGCATGAAAATATTGCAGGCTCCCAGGAGGGAAGGAGGTCTAGCACTGCCGAACTTTCAACGGTATTACGAGGCGACGCAGTCAAGGGTGGTCAGGGATTGGCTACGAGAGGGGGAAGTCACACAAAATAAGCAATGGGTGGCGATGGATAGGGCAGTGGCGCATCGCAGTCTTGCGGAGGTTCTATGGCTCCCGAGGCAGCTAAGACCTGGTCATATATATGAGAGCACTACTACTAGTTTGATGGTTCAGAATTGGGATACATTAGTCAAATGCAAGGGAATCACGACATTTCCCTCTTCCTTCACACCCCTGATCCGCAATAGAGAGTTTACCCCGGGATTGGAAGAAGGGGCGTTTCGGTAATGGGAGGAGGGAGGCTGCAGATGGCTGGGAGACATGTTCCGAGGCGGGAAGATACTTTCTTTTGAGGACTGTAAACATGAGTATGGGGTGAGGGAGGGAGAGAGGCTCCGATATGCGCAACTGCGCCACTGGGTTATGCATCCTGTGAATAAGTTGGCGGCTACCAGGGGGAAAACGAGGTTTGAGAGGTTTCTGCTTTCGAACGATGGATCCAGGGGCCTTATATGCAATCTATACAAAATATTAGACGAATCTCCGGATAGGGCCCCATGGCCGTATATGCGGAGATGGGACCAGATGCTGGGTAGAACAGTTGAGCGGGAGGAATGGAACGTCTCTGGCGGGTAATTCCCAAGTTAGCGAAGGCCTCCCAAGTCCAGGAAATGTGGTACAAGATTCTACTTGGGTGGCACTACACTCCAGTCAGGCTTAGGGAGATGTTCCCTGCAGCCTCAGGGGAGTACTGGAGAGGATGTGGGATGGAGGGTACGGCACAACATATCTGGTGGACGTGCCCACGCATTAGACCCTTTTGGTTGGAGGTGCAGAGGGCTCAGGAGCAAGCATATGGGCCGGGTAGTAGTAGATCCCCAGAGGAGATTTTACTGGGAGTGGGGAGGAGCACTAGGGTAGGGGAGCCTAAATCCCGAGAGAAAGCAAGAGTAATCCTTGTCCTGGCGGCCATGACAGTGATAGCTCCAAGATGGAGAAGTGAAGTGGTCCCTCTTCCTCAGGATTGGTTGCGAAAAATCTGGGACATTGTACCTCTTGAATGGGCCACATATGCAAAAGATAATAAGCTGCAGTCCTTTGCAGGAGATTGGGAGGAAACCCTGTGCTTCCTAAAAGACGGTTTCCGAATCGGCTGGCGTCCTCAGCGCCTACGATTATTGGACTTGGGGTGAGCGCTGTTGAAGGAAAGATGATCGGGGTGGATTATGAATAAGGTGGACTCCGAAGAGGGGGAGGGTGGAAGGGAATGGGGAGGGCGTAAAGTGGGGACTATTTGCGCGAGGCGCCCTGGACTTTCCGAACTATGTCATTCTCTGACAACGAATAAAGCGAAGCTGCCTTGGGGGGTGGGGGAAGGAGGTTGGGGGGAGTTTGGAAAAATGTATTTTGTTACTCTCTTTGTTCGAAAACTAATAAAAAGAAGTTTAAAAAAAAAAAGCTCCTTAGGGAACGCAAGATTGTATACGCCATACTTTACCTAGTTAGGCTGCACATACAGTATAAAATAAAACATATACTTCTTTATACTCCCTGAAGAGGCCACAACGTTCATCGAACCTCATATCCCACTACCACTAGGACGTGGGCCTGTGGAGACCAGATATATTGTTTGTAACACCCACCCACTTTGATTCAGTAAGGATGTGTTAATGGTAATGATCCAACACTTTCCGCGTACTTTATGTGTAATGCCCGGACCTGGGCACATGTAAGCTCCTCCACTCGTAGCGGCGACTGTTGCCCCTATATGCGAGTGCATTTTATTGTTGGGTTAGGTAGGGCGGGTGGGGGACGGTACATAGTAAAGGTTTGGGGTACTATGCGGGAGAGGGTCGGGGGGGAGACAAGGGAAATGTTTGGGAGTAAATGTTACAAAATTCACATGGTAAAGAGATCAGAACCTGTGAGTGCATGGAAGGGTGCACTGTCGAGAATGCTCATAATATCAGGCACAGGATGACAACTGGGAAAGGGGTGGGGCCTGGGGTCACCAATAAAGAGACAGAAAAGTATTTCATATGCTAACAGGCTGGGTGTTAAGATTTTATACCTCCAAGAAACCCATATGTTAAGTCATCAAGTGCATCGCGTGGCTCAGAGTTTGGGTGACCAAAAATATTATATGTCGAACTCTACCAGGGCACGTGAAGTTGTCACTAATACATTGCTCCCTTTCTTTTTCACACCACAAAACTAAGTGATGAACTAGGAAGGTTTGTTTTTGTGCACAGTAATTTGGGGAATCATGAGGTCCTTTTACTCAATGTATACAGCCCTAATGTTGTTGACCCGGACTTTTACAGGGATAGGTTTCAGGAATGTGCCAAATACCCTACAGCACTGGTTATTTGTAGGGGGGTGGGGGGGCTTTAAAACCATATTGGACCCGAAACTAAACCATACCTCAACATTGGCAAGGTCTCAGACCAACGCAGCTCGCACCATTCTGCCTCAAACTAAAGATCTGGGGCTCAAAGATGTATGGCGTGCATTGAATACTACTCAGCGCTAATATACATTTCACTCGTCAGTAAATGATATGCATTCGCGCATTGATTTATGGCTGGTTACTCAGAGGTTACTAAACTGGGTTTTGAATAGCCAGCTACTTCAGAGAACACTCTCGGACCACACCCCAATTCTACTATCTTTACATATTCCCAGACACACTGAAATAAGGTCACAATGGCGTTTTAAACTCGCTGCCATGGAGAACCTGGTATTCAGATTAAATATAAAGGAACATATTACTAGTTATTTGAAAACAATGAAGGATCAGTCACAGCACGGGTTACACTCTGGCAGGCTTTCAGGGCTAATATTAGAGGCTCAGCCATGTCTACAGACATGGGGTATTGCGGGACATTACAGGAGAATGCATTAACACAACTACATCAAAAATATGCAATTGACTCATCCCCTGCAACTAAACTTGACATTGACACTGGACAAGTATCACAATATAGCAAACAGGGAACTGCGTTATTTTGATGGACAAGCAGCGGAATGACGCTGTGGGAAAGCAGATAGACCAGGAAAGTTACTAACGCGCGCAATTCATTCGGATAAGGGTAGCCCCAATATCCCCTATATAATTCGACCTGACGGATCTGTGGCTAATCTTGATACTGATGTAAATGCAGTATTTCACGATTTCTATGCTGCACTATAGGGCCCCGAAAGGGGAAGTTACGGCTACAGAAATCGATGAGTATCTGGCAGGGAACCCTGTGCCCGAAATTCACTAGAAGAGCCCATCAGTCTAACAGAGGTTACAAAAGCCATTAAAGATTTCCCAAAAGGGAAAGCTCCTGGGTCCAACAGGATAGGAGCAGAATTCTACAAAGAACATGTGGATGAGCTAGCCCCTTGACTGATGCTGGTTTGGTCTGAGGCCCGGGACACTGGGATTTTGCCGGAGTCGATGCACAAAGCCATAATTATCTTACTGCTTCAGCCAGGCAAAGCTCCAAATGAATGCAGGTCATATAGGCCACTATCACTGGTAAAAATTGATGCCAAAATATTTGCAATGGTTCTGGCTTCGCGGGTGACCCCGCTGATGCCAAATATGGTACATGAGGATCAGGCCAGCTTTATACCAGGGAGGTCAATGCATTAAATTTGTGCCGGATGTATAATATCTCACAGATACCACAAGATAGCCAAGGGGTTGCGGTTTCACTAGATATGCAGAAGCCATTTGATACAGTGTCCTGGCCCTTCCTATTCAGAATATTAACTAATTATGGATTTTGGCCTAGTTTTATAAAATGGGTGAAAGTGTTGTATTCCAAACCTTATGCTAGAGTATACACTAATGGTGTACTTTCTCCCACGCTAATACTTTCCCCCACGCTAATGCTAGAGGGGGGCACTAGACAGGGGTACCCATTGTCATCACTGTGATTTGCTTTAATCATAGAAACTCTAGCAGACCTAATTAATGCCTGCTTCAGTAACGCTGGCATCCAGATACACAGTCAATCTGAACTCATCACGTTACATGCAGACGATATAATGTTATACATAGGGGATCCAGAATGCTATCTGCAGAAAATACTAACAGCGGTGCGAGAGTTTGGTAGATACTCAGGCCTACACCTAAACAGCAGTAAGTCGGAAATATTTCCATTAACAGGAGACACCCGGGAACCCAGGAACACCTTTGGTTTACACTGGTCACTCTTGAGTATTACATACCTAGGGATTGAAATTAGGGATGTAACGGTATAACGGTATACCGTTAAAGATACCGTGAACCAATCAAATTGAACGATAATAACCATCACATTGTTTATACCGGTATACCGTTTATACCGTTAAGTGTGCTTTTCAATCTGATTTGGAAAGGCTGCAGTGAGCAAGTGCTGCGCAGTCTTGGTCTTGCACTGTTGGATGTGCCATCTGCCAAGTAGTTTCAGTTGGAGCAGTTTTTAATGCCATTCCATAAACCACACGTGCCTGACACAAAATCAATATGTTAGCAATAGGAAGAATAAATACAGTGCCAAGAAGGAAAAGGGTTTACTTTGGGTTGGCGGCTTTGGGGTTTCTATATTTATAATGGATATTTGCTAAACATATGACAATTGGGGGATTTCCCTGGTTCTATCATTGAATTTACATATAATAAGTCACACTGCGAATTTCACTCATCTATGTGGGTATTCCCTGCTGCCACACCAAAGCGTAACATGTCCGTGATTACTGAACACCTTTTGGCCCGCAAGTAAACTAAAGGCTGTAACGTAAAGAGAGCATGCGTGTGTTTATGCGCACAAGCGTATACTACCATCAGCCTTCATTGATCTGTGGCATGCAGGTTATAAAGATGGCAACATGTTCATCTTCACCAGTAGCCAGTGAGGGAGCTAAAAGCCTAAATGACCACTTAAGAAAAGCTATTCAGTTTGCTTTGCCAGTCACAGCAGGGCTCCCCCTCTTCCTCTCCACATGTGTGTTTGGCGGAAGCAAGGGGTGGCATTTCAGTGGAAATTATGTTGAAAAGCCCAATTCTGGGCCAGGGTGCCTGGTTTTGTTTGTGATGATAAATCTGACAATTTATGACCTTTTAGAAAATATTTGTTAAGATTGGTTAACTCCACCTGCTATACCGCGATAACCATGATATACCGTCATTTGGCAAGAAGGTTATCGTACCGTCATAAAACTAATACCGTGACACCCCTAATTGAAATAGCACATACCGCTGCCCTGACCAGAACTCTCAACTAAGACATCCAATTGACACAAATAGCTACAAAATTGGAAAGGTGGAAGCTCCTCCCCATATCACTAGCAGGGCTGGTTACGCTAGTGAAAAGGATTATTTTACCCAAGTTCCTGTACCTCTTCGCAACATAGCATTGTGGCCAGGGAGATCGTTTTCTTTTAAATAAAATTGCTATACTGTGCTCCTCCTCTGTGTGGAACAGACAAGTAAGAGCAAAATGCAAACTTCTCACTCAACTGTATGAAACAGGCGGACTTTCTGCTCCTGACCTTTCTATATTATTTGACAGCACAAGCACACTTTATTTATAATAATTTATAAAGCGCGGTCACTGACCCGGGGCCTTAAGGGCGCTGACATGAGACAACAAACATGGCCACGGCCAGAGAAACCAGATTTGGAAGAAGATAAAGCCAGAATCAGAAGAGGTATTAAATAAAACGGATGTGTCAGATGAATTTAATTAAACAAGTGTGTTTTCAGGCCCTTTCTAAACACTCTACTTAAGGTTTCTTCTCTCTTGATGGGCAAGTTATTCCAGACAGTGCGAGCTATTGAGTAAAATGCTTCAGTTTTAACCTGTGAAAGTCTGCAGGCGGGGATAGTTAGCAGATAGCAATTATTTGATCTGAGAATATATTTACTAGTCTTAGGCATCAGTTCATCCTTACGATAGCAAGGACCAGAATTTTTCATACAACTGAATGAGATCAACAATAGCCGGAAAAAAAATATTTCTCTAATGGGGAGCCAATGTAATTCCCTTCTGGCCTCTGAAATATGATCTGATCTCCTACGATCCAGAACAACTCTAAACTGCGTTATTTTGCAGCACTTGCAATCTATTCAGTTCGCAGTTGGGTAGCCCGATCAGAAGACTGCTGCAATAATCTATTCTTGAGCTTATCAAAACCATCCCTAGAGTTTCCCTAATAGCTTGTGATAGAAAGGGACGGGCATCGGACAGTAGTTTGATGTAATATGCTGACGAGCTATAAGGCTGCTGAACTGCGCCTTCATGTTGAGATTACAGTCCAGATAGACTCCCAGTGTCTTGACTTTTTTTATTTCAATGGAGCAGTCACCAATCAGAATTTGAGTATATTGGTCTTTAAGATAACGGATTTTTGGATCAGTACCTACAAGCATAAGTATGGTTTTACTTGTATTCAATGCCAGACCATTGAGACACATCCAATTTTGGATGAGATGGTAGATCCTATTCAGATTTAATTAATCTTCTAGGAAGACACCGTAATAGGAATGATGCATTGGGTGTCATCGGCATAGTTCGTAAATTAAATGCTGTTAATGTCCAAGAAGTCTAAAAATGGCACTGTGAAGATGTTATAAAAAATGGGGGAAAGACATGCTCTCTGTGGAACTCCTTGGATCAGTTCCTTGGCACTAGCGTCTGCCAGGTTACTGCTCACTCTCCACTGTCGCACTCCAAGGAAGGATTTGACCCAACAGGCTGCTGAAACCCACCACCTCCCTGAACCTGGAGACCAATACAGTATGGTCTACCAGGTCGAAGGCAGCAGACAGATCCAACAACATCAGCATGCTTGTTGCCTTGGTCCGTATGGCGGAGAAGTCTGGACTTTATGTCCAGTAAAGCAGTCTGTTCCGTGCTTTTCCCTGAAACCAGATTGTCTCTTATTCAGGATGTCAACGTCCCTCAGATGGGCTAGCACTTGAAAATGTGCCACCCGGTCAGGGATCTTCAGTAGAAAGGGAGTTAGAGGTAGGACGGTAGTTTAGGGGGGTCACCAGGAGGAAGGCCTGTTTTTTTTTTTTTTTTAAATAGAGGAATGACCCACGAGTGCTTAATGCAAGGTGGTACGAAACAGGCTCTAAAGGAGGCATTAACAAATCTGCAGAGGGTATAGATCATAGAGGAAGAACAATCTTTAATGGCCAGTGTAGGGCAAACGTTCCCCTTATAGTTAGATGGTTTAAAATTTTGTACTTTGCGACATACTGGTGGGAACAAGACCCAGAGATGCCGCACCTGAGATTAGAGAGGCATAGTGCACCCCCTGGCCCTATGGTACACGCTATTGCAGGCAACAGGTATCAAAGAACACACCTGCTCGACCCGGTCTGTGCTACGCACAAGGCATGGACAAAAACGAACGTGTGCCCCAGAACACAGCGCTGTAAAATAAAGCAATGCCTATCTGGGGCCTGTCAACCTTGAACCAAAAACAAGACAAGTCACTAGCACTACATTGGTGTGAGGCAGGTGAACAAGTTACTTTCTTACCTGGTAACGTTCTTTCGATGGGATGTTCCGACAACGTATTCCATATCTATGACAGGTAATCACCACAGCTGTGCTGCTTCGGAAAATTTTCGGCGTCTGTACCCTGCGTCCATGACGTGGATACGCTGTCCTTGAGGGCCTCCGTCGAGCCGACGTCACCGGATGTTATAAGTAAGACGCACAACGCCCGTAGCCTCCGTTGTAGTTTTTTCCCAGAACATGTGGCACCAATCTTCAATCTTCTGCCAGTATGACCACAGAAAGCCTTGCGGAGACGTAAGCTACAATCGCATAAGAAATTCTGTAGCGGGGCAGGCTGGGAGGGTACAACATGCAATACATCGTCGGAACATCCCATTGAAAGAACGTTACCAGGTAAGAAAGTAACTTGTTCTTCGAGGGGATTGATTCCTCCAACATATTCCATATCTATGACAGACTCCCAAAGCAGTATCAACGTATGGAGGAGGGAAAAGAATTTAGAAATTCAGAATGCCCAATTAAATTGCAGAATATAGGACCACCTTGCCAAAGGCCAGATCCTGCCCATGGATAGAATCTAGGGAGTAGTGTCTTACAAAAGTATGGACCGAAGCCCATGTGGCTGCTTCACAAATGTTACGAATGGGAACACCCCTCTGCAGAGCAGTAGAGGCAGCCACACCCCTAGTAGAATGGGCCCGTAAGCCTACTGGAGGGTCCTTACCCGCCAAGCGGTGACATTCAGAAATTGCCAAGATAATCCATCTAGACAAAGTCTGCTTAGTAACAGCTTGTCCCAAACGCCTTCCAGTGTATCCTACAAAGAGCTGATCATCCACTCTGACCCGGGCCATGAGTGAAATGTAGAAACCTAAAGCTCTCCTTGGATCCAACCTATGGAGCCTCTCCTCTTCCTTACCAGGATGCAGAGGAGGATAGAATGCCGGAAGAATGACCTTCTGGCTTAAATGAAATTCCGACACAACTTTCGGAAGAAAGGAAGGACGAACCCTCAGGACAACCTTGTCCTTATGAAACACCGTGAAGGGTGGCTTAACAGAAAGTGCCTGCAAATAACTCACTCTGCGAGCGGAAGTAACCGCAACCAAAAATACAGTTTTAAGGGTTAACAGTCTTAAAGGACAAGAATCTAAAGGCTCAAATGGAGCACCCATTAGGAATTTTAGAACCAGGTTCAAATCCCAACCGGGCACCTAGAAAGGTGATGGTGGAAACACATTAGTGAGCCCTTTCAGAAACTGAGAAATTAAAGGAATCTTAAAATAATAACACTCCCCAGACGACCGCTTAAATATGGACAGCGCCGCCTGGTAACCTTTAATGGTACCCACTTGCAGGCCCTTGTGGGCTAAGGAAAGCAAAAAAGACAGAACCACAGGAATAGCGCATGAAAAAGGATCCACATTCTGAACCCTTCACCAGTCGCAGAACTTCCTCCAACGGTACAGGGATTTTGTTGCAGGCCGTCTGGCCTAAAGCAACACCCTCATCACGTCTTCAGGGAGGTCCCAATCCTTATACCTCAACCTTTCAGAAGCCAAGCGTGAAGGTTGAGGCAGGATGTCGGATCCCGTTCATCCGACCACTGCATCTTGAGAGCCCAATGCAGAGATCTCATCCACAGCTGTGCCTCTGGCACCAGAAGAATGCAGGATGCCATGAGGCCGAGCAACCTCAACAACTCGAACGCCGGGGGACTCTGGGCCTGCTGAAACTTGTGCACCATCTGCAGAATGTGATGAGCCCTCACCTGGTGAGGCGAACACAGCCCCAGAGGTGCGAAGCACTGCTCAGATGTACTGGAACCGCTGTGTTGGTGTCAAATGGGACTTCTCTAAGTTGAGGGAGAAGCCCAGTCTGTGAAGGGAGTGGCAGGTGATTGACAGATGATCCAGGATTGGCTCGGCACAGCGTGCCCTGATCAACCAATCGTCCAAGTAGTGGTAGACATGAATCCCCCCCTTTCCTGAGATACGCTGCCACCACCACCATGAGCTTGGTGAAGACTGGGGAGGTCAATCCGAACGGCAGGACCCGAAACTGAAAATGCGAGTCGCCAACCGCAAACCTCAGGTACTTCTTGTGCTTGGGATGAATTGGCACATGAAAATAAGCGTCCTTGAGGTCGAGAGACACCAACCAGTTCTGCAGTTGAAGAGCCTGGAGGACTTGAGAGAGAGTAACCATCTTGAACGTGTCCTTCCTGAGGAGCTTGTTCAAACCGTGCAAGTCCATGATGGGTCTCAATCCCCCCCCCCGTCTTTCTTCGGGATCAAAAAATAAGGGGAATACCATCCCTTGTTCCTCTCCGCTACAGGCACCAGTTCTCTGGCGCCTTTCTCCAGCAGGGATTTGATTTCCTGCGCAAGGAGCAGATCCAGACTCTTCAAGAGCATCGCTGGTGGATTATCGTGAGGCCTCTGCCGGAAAGGAAGACAGTAGCCGTGGGCTATGATCTCCAGAATCCACACATTTAAAGTAATGGCACGCCATTCTACAAAATGCAGCTCCAGCCTTCCCCCAACCGGCGAACCATGGGACATGGCCTCATGACTGAGCTGAAGCGGCTGCAGCAGTGCCCGAGGGTAAAGAGGTACTGCCCGGGCGGCCTTGGCACCTCGAGTACCTTGTTTTCCACCTCTGGCACTCCTCCTGTGGCCCCTTTGACTTGCATCCCCTCTTGAGCTACCAAAGTAAGAGTAGTATCGAAAGGAACCTCTCCCCCATTGCTGTCCCCTAGGACGAAAAGGCAGAGGTTGGCGAACTGCAGCGCTCAACGACTTCGCTGCAGCTTTGGAGGTCTGCAACCTCTCAAGGCACTCGTCAGCCTTGCTGCCAAAAAGATGTTCACCATCAAAGGGCATGTTGAGAAGCCGGGCTTGCACATCAGGAGCAAACCCCGACTTCCACAACCACGCAAATCTGCGCATTACGGTGCTCACTGCCATGGACCGGCTGACACAGTCTGCATGTCCAGACCCGACTGAACGGATTCACACATGGCATCCTTGCCATCCTGAACAAGAGCAAGAAAGCCATCCCATTCCTCCCCTTCGGGAATATGTTCAGCCGCCAAAGAGACAATTCCACAGAGTATGAGTGAAACGTGCCAAGGCACACACAGAGTTGGCTGCCTGTAATGCCATACCCCCTGAAGAAAACCCTTTCTTCGCCCAGCCATCAAAACGCTTGTCGTCCCTATCAGGAGGGATGGTAGGGTACCATCCCTATCAGGAGGGATGGTAGGTTTTGCCGGGGCCATATCCACCTGCACCACCAAACTCTCCGGAGTGGGGTGCGTAGTCAAGTAACTGGGGTCACCACTGGGTGGACAGTATTTTTTCGGCAAAAACTTGCCCACAGCCGGGAGACTCTCCGGAGCAGTCCAAGCCGCTGCCACCCTTCTTTGCACGGCCATATGGAATGGCAGTACTGGGTCAGTTGCTGGACCGTGGTCAGAGATATCTGCCAGGTCATCCTGCAGAAAATCCCCTGGTGGCGCAGACCACCCCAAATACTCCGTCACCCTCGACATGAGGCGCCGGTATGAGGATTCAGCATGCGTACCCGGGTCAGGCCTGCCAAACTCAACCTCCGGTGAGGTGTCCAGACCACTGGCGTCGTGCAAAGACTGACGCAGATCTTCCAACTGGCTATGACCAGATAATAGGTCATCAGGAACCAGACCTTCATCCACCTCAGATATATAAGGAAGAGGCTGGAATAAATCCCTGAATGATGGCACAGAAAAGAGCACGTGTTTCCTCGAAGCCTTCCTCGAAGTTTCCACCTGTCTACGGGGCACCTCCGATAAAGCCTCCTCGAAAGGAGTCGACGGAATCGGCGTTGAGCGTGGCGCCGATGGCTTCGCCACAGGCCTCGGGGGCGGAGCCCCGAGCGTGTCCTTCGATGGCCTCGGCGCCGATGACTTCCTCAGAGGCAGAGCCTCGAGAGAGTCCCTCGACGGACATGGCGCCGATGGTATCAACATCTTCTTCAAAGACCTCACAGGCTCCAACGGTCTTGAGGGCATCGAGGACCGGGACCCGGAGCGGGCATGGCTAGAGCGATCCACCTTGTCCGACCGGGACCTCGAAGGTTCAGGGTGATCACGCCGACCGCTCGAGACCAAAGGCGTGCGAACGGTGGCTCTAGCACATTCCCTGCCAGCATCTTTCGACAGCGCGGACGGAACGGAGCCCTGCGACTGAAAAATCGCCAACATCTCCTTACGAAATGAATACCATTCCACAGGAGAGGAATGCTTGTTGGGACAAGAAACCCGCCGACGGGCGGAGTCCTCGAATGAGGACACGGAAGGCGACCAGTGACAGAACTGAGGCTATGGGTGTCGTGATATCATATCATAATACGTCGGAGGAACCAATCCCCTCAAAATTAATATACTGGGTGATCCGTTTATAGATGGTAATTTCATTACATGGGACACGGTCAAGGTACATATAGGCAATACGCCGCTTCAACGGTTTCACTATTACTGGAGCCGCTCTGCTATAACTGCAGCATGGCCGTCATTTCCGTTAGAACCCAAATCACGCCCATGCTTTAATTACATAATGTCACAGAATATGGGGATGAAGTCCATATCGTTGCTATATAAAATTGCGCAAACATCTTGAACATTGTAGGCTGTTAAGATCTCAGTGTTCCCAATACAGACACACACTGGACACATATGTAGACTAACGAAACAGGTATCCCTGAATTCCACGTACAGATTAATACATTTCAAAGTGCTCAATAGAACATACTATACACCTGCAGGTCTCAAGAAGCTGTTTGCCACCTCAGAGGGGAGATGCCCCAGATGTGATAGAATGCACATTTTGTGTAATTGCCCGGCATTGACTGAATATTTGGAAGCAATATGTTATACGCTGATGATATAATAGGTCAGCCCCTAACATGGACCCCAATAGATTGTGTGTTTGGCTACACGAAAAAAATTAAACCTGTGCAGCGTAAATTTGTCAATTTGGGTCTGGTACTAGCTAAAAGAGCTATCCTCATGCATTGGACACGGAAAGAAGCAGCCTTCACTGAAAAACTGGATCCAAGATATGATATGGGCCAATAACATGGAAGAAATATATATATGCCTTCAGGTGCCCACAAGGTGTCCTAGAGACAAGCAAGAATTGTCATGGTTTCCACTCATTCGGCGTGTGTGCTGTTTGGTATGCTGGGATTTACTCCATTGCTCATACGGCGCATGACAAATGCAATTCCACAAAGTTAGTGGTCTTCATTACTTCCAATCTTTTATTCTCTTGAATTCATCAATTGATGGTATAGCAAGTGATGCCGACACGTGTTTCGACCTAACAGGTCTTTTTCTAGGCTGGTAAATAATGAGAAGAGATTGTCTTGGGTCCTGCTTGGTGCAGGCAAGTCAGTTAATTACTGGGTAGTCGGGTTGCTGAGGGCTTTTGTCGTCCAGTTAAATAGTTCTCTGAGGTAAGCACCTCTCGTGATCCTTGTGTTTCTGGCTCCGGGTTCCGCTACGAGACATTTGGGCGTTTCTCACTCGCAAGAATGTGGGAGATGGTAATGTGTGAGGGAAGCAATATTTAGTCTGCCCACATGCATATTGTCAAACCACGTGAACAACCTCTTGGTGCTTAATACTGTTAAGATGTACAATTACCATGTGCACTTTTGTTCCTTCTTTTTTTAAGTCAAAAGACTCCCCTCCGAGACCACCAGGGGGCGCACAAGGCAATGGCTGCCTGAAGCTCGGCTCCTCGCTCGGAGGGGATTAAAGAGATGAGCCCATCTGCAATTTTATTTAAAAAAGCATAATACCAACCCTCGGAGTCAGAAGCGGAGGTGTGAGTGATAAAAAGACACAGCCCAAAGTAAAGCTAACCGAAGGAAGAGGAAGGTACCCATCCCCCCCACCGCAGAGCTCTGATGATGGCGGCCTGGCAGTGAAAGGCGCCACACAGGAAGCGTGAAGGCTAAAGCTGCGGGGAGCCTGGATAATTAGAAATCAACACCCCCAAGGGCCATCTGAGACTCCAGCGACACACTGGTGGCCCAACAGACCGAAGTGGAGCTGCAGGAAGGTCTGCGTGGTGGTAACTGAGTCACGTAGCATGAGACTCTGTGACTGTTGTGGATGAGCGCGGACTGACTTACAGCCCAGTGAGAAGCACCAGACAGACCTCCCGACCCAAGAGAAGGTGTTGACCCAGCGGTAGGAGATGAGACCATCAAAGCTGGCAAACTAATTGACAGGCTGAGCAGCATACGGAGCAGCGGAGGCGGGGGGGGCCAGTTCCAGAGGTCGGGGAAGCGTAATAGCAATGGGAGAGGGCCCCCCCCCCACCGTCGGCTAGCTCCCGGACAGTGGAGCAACAAGGAAATTGGCACCGGACCCACGGTGCTGGTGTGCTACACCACCAGGGCCACCAGCAGACCGATGCCACGCAAGAGAAAACATCCCGGATAGGGAGCGAGGCCCCAAACAAACATGGCCAGCTGCTGCTGAGGCGCCGGAGCAACCAGCAAGAGGGAAGGCGGAGAAAAGGTGGCTTGTGTGCGTCGGGACCCGCAGCAGGGAGGTCACCCCTGTGAGATCTTCCCCCGACCTGCAATCATGCCAGGGGTACCCAGTCGGGGCCTCAACTAGAGAGTGCAGAAAACCCAGAGGCTTGATGCAGCAACCAGGAGTAGCCAGACGCTGCGGATGTGGCGGAGGAAATGCCAGAGGAGGCAACGCAGCAAGACCAACGGGTGGGAGAAGCACCCTGCCCCTGACCCCCCTGGAACAAAAGGGGGGAGAAAAGATGACAGAGGGAACCTATACCTACCCGAACTACCATAGACTTGAGCCCGCTAAGGGGAGAACTCATAGGGCTTGCAACAAACAATTATCAGAGCCACAGGACAACCCTCCCACCCCCCAGTAAAAAAAAGGGAGAACAGAGATAGGCCACAGAGGGGACTGAGAAACAACTACCAGAAGGGGGTAGGGGGGGAGAAAACAAACAAAGATCCAATTAAGTCAGTCCTCAAGGTCCCCCACCAGAGGTCAACTACAAGGGTGAGGGAGCAGCCTCCAACCACTTCCAGACCGCGTTGGGGGAAGCCCTGCCTTAATAATCAGCAACTAAAAAGAGACCAGCATGAACCCTCGCCTACGTGGGCATTCAGAGAGATCCCACACCCTTGGGCCCTGCCTGTCACAACAGAACGTGCTCACTGCAAGAGATAACCCTGGAAAACAGAATAAAGATCCCAAAGAACTATCTTCATACCACCATCACAATAACCCTAGAAGGGGGAGGATACACACCAGGGCCCCAAGCTGGAGGGAGCCTCAGCAGGTTGCAACAATATAGGAGAAAAGGCCCCCACGAATCAGCGGCTCACATCAAAGACACTGTCACAATGAGTGCCGCAGCCATGTAGGAAGACATCATCAGAATCATGGCTGAAATCAGGGTGCTTCGATCTGATATTCAAACCTCCATCCCGGAAATAAGAGAAGGTGGAGCATATGTAGGGAAAATAGAGAACCTGGAACACAACCAGATCAATATTGACTTAGCGGAAATTAAGTTAAACGCCAGAATGACGGATATAGAACTAAAAGAAGAACTAACACTCAAAATGGACGTTTTATGGGAAATAGGGAAAGGAGGTCAAACCTGCGAATACTCGGACTGGAGGAGAAAGAGGGCAAAACTCCACAACAAGTTGAGAGAAAGGTCCAGGACATAGTAAATCAGCTGTTTAAAGATGAGGGTGGCAAAAAAAAGTGCAAATTGAGAGGGCCCACAGGGGAGGAGGGCCACGCTCAATCGTAGTGAAATTTCATAGCTACAATGAGAAATCAGAAATTATTGTATCGAGTTCCAAGGCTCAAAAATAAAAATATTTCAGGACCGGTCGAGTTTCACACTCGGAAGAGAAGAGCATGCAGACCACTTATCCTGTGGCTCACGGTGCAATCAGTTCGATACAGATAGGGCTACCCCTTTGACCTGACCTTCGAGTTTAAAGGGGACGATTAGAGGATAACCACACCGGAGAAGGCAAAACAAGTCCATAAACTTTTGGTAGAACGACAACGCCAGAGGCCCCACCGGCCCCCACGGACCTCCCCCTCTTCCCCGCACAAAGTGGGGAGGACGTACCACAAAGGTGAAAAAGGAGAAAGGTGGGGAGAAAATATGTGAAGCTCAACCCAGCATCACCAGCAAAGCCACCATGAAAAGGTACGGGGGAGGTGGATACGACGGGAACGAAACACACACTAACAAACACAAGGAAAGGTTCCATGCTATACAGACGAAATAATGAACAGAAGTGATGAGACCATCAGAAGGAATCCCCGAAGAGGGGTGAGTTTCAACCCAAATGGCCCTCAGTTCCAAGATGGCGTCTCAACCCAAAGGACCTGGGACACTCACAATGACCGCGGTCCAGTTAGTACGGTCCCCTTGTTAAGGAAGGGACAAACAGACAGGTGAAATTGACCTTGTGACGAAGGGGATAATGTGCCAAGCCGAGCTAAAGGGAAAAATGCTAAAAAGATGGGACTCAGCTAGGGATGGAAGAAGCCCCCAACACAGGGCCTGCGAGAACAACATTAAAGGTGGCCACGCTCGACATCAAGGGGCTAAACGCCTCTACAAAAAGGTCCCTGGTAACAAGGGAATTCGATAGAGCCTCCCTGAATGTCCTCTTCTTACAAGAGGACCAGGCTTAAATCAGGGGATGAGAAGCCACTGAGGGGTAGGACAAACGTTCTGGGCGTCGGCAGATCATTAGAAAAGGGGAGTGGGCTTAATACTGAACAAACAAATTGGACTAAGCAACCCATTAGTGAAGGCATCAATGGAAGGTAGGCTCCTGGTGGTTCAGGGTGAATGGGAGGCCACTCAGATCACCTTTCAAGGCCAGGGGGCATTCAATGAGAAAGCCCTCTCCACTAGAATGGGAAGTAGCCGAGGCCCTGTGGTGATTGGGGGAGATTTCAACACCTGCGCCAATCTACAAATAGATAGACAAACAACTGGGGGGATTGCCAAAGCCTACTCCAGGGAGGAACCCAGTAAGTTCTTAACCACCCTCAGCAGGGAGGGCCTGGTGGATGCCTGGAGATCAGTGAATCCAGACAAAAAGGGATTTACATTCAAATCAGATGTCCACGATACATTCACCAGAATTGACTATTTATTGGTCAACAAAGAAACCAGACCTAGAATTAATGACAGCGCTATTCGCCCCATAGGCTGGTCGGACCACGACATGGTCACAGCAACACTGGAAATGGAAGGGCTTAACCACAGAGATTCTAGATGGCGATATAACAACTTCCTGTGGAAGGACAAGCTATACTCCCCAGGAACTTAAAACCACAATAGAGGAATATTTTCAAAAAAACAATGGGGAAGTGGACATCACAACAATATGGGAAGTGGGTAAAACAATATGAAGAGGTCACCTAATGAGGGAAGGGGCAAAACGTAAAAGAGGAAATTACAGGAGGGAAAATTGGGGGAGGAAATTACAAAACTCGAGGGGAGACTACATTCACAAGGGTACTATTGCAAAAAATACCTAGAACCTTTCAAACAAAAGAGGGATAAGTTTAAAGCACTTGGGAAGGGAGCCCTAATAAGAAAACTATTACTACTAAAACAAAAATTCGATGAAAAGGGTGAAAAGGCGGATAAAATGCTAGCCGCCAGATTAAGAGCACAAAGAGCAGAGAGATGGGTCGAGGGAGTCAGAAGGGATGAGGGAGGTTGGGCACGGTCACCAAAGGAAATAGCTGACCCATTCGCCAAATGCTATAAAATCCTGTACACCACAGAGGGAAACCGGGCCGAAAAAGGAGATGGAGAATACATCGCAGGAATGGGTCTAACACACAAAGGGCTCAGAATAGACTCTCCTTGACTCTGCCATAATTCCAGAGGAAGTGAAAGCGGAAATAAAGACTCCATCTAGGAGTGGCCCCCGGGGAGGATGGCTATGGCATGGGATTCTACAAGCACTTCACCGAAACGCTGTCACCCCATCTAGCTAACCTATTCAATCGCATACAAGAATCGGCCCATGCACCCCCATCATTCTTGGTGGCGCACATAGCAGTAATCCCCAAAGCAAGAAAAGACCCCACATGCTGTAAATCCTACAGACCGATCTCATTGTTAAACACAGATTCCAAAGTATATACGAGAGTCATAGCCACACGTATAGAAGAGACATTGCCCCGCCTGATCCACCCTGATCAGGTGGGCTTCACAGAAGGCAGGCAAGGAGCAGACGCCATGCGTATAAGCCCTGAAGATCATGGATCACTCCAAGGGACTAGACCGGGACTATGCGCTCCTCAGCATGGAGTCAGAGAAGGCATTTGACAGGGTGTAATGGGTTTCCTCTGGGCCATACTTAGAAATATGGGCTTTGCAGAATGATCCACACGTGGGATCCAGGGTCTTTATAAAACCCCAAAGGGAAAAGTGGCTGTGAACAAACAGCTCTCAGGGGAGTTCGAGATGGACAGAGGAATCAGACAAGGATGCCCCCGTCCCCCCTCCTCTATGCTCTATCGAACCTCTGGGTAACGCAATCAGAAAGGAACGAGAATCAAGGGAATTTTGGTGGGCGACACGGAATACAAGCTGGCTATGTTCGCTAATGACAATCATTTACCTAATGGACCCCCCAGTCTGCTATACCGAGAGTGCTCCAGATAATTAAAGAATTTGGCAAATGGGCAGGAGTAAAAGCCAATGCAGAAAAATCAACACTCTTCCCGTATACGACACCCAATCATCCAGACACTAGAAACGCTACCACGTGGGGAATACCAACGACATACCAAAGCATAAGGTACCTGGGACGAACATTACCAAAGATACGGATGAGCTATATGAGGCAAATCTCCTGCCGCTTCTAGCAGAAATGGCCAAAGAATTGGAAAGATGGACCAGGCTAACAATGTCCTGGATGGGCTGACTAAATGCCGTTAAAATTGTAATACTCCCCAAAATTCTCTACCAATACCAAATGCTTCCGAACACTATCCCACAAACCCACTTCACAGACATGAAAGCCATGATCTTCAAATTTCTATGGCAGGGGAAAAAGCAGCGGATAGCTTAGAACTCCCTGATCCAACCGAAGGAGGAACCGGACCTATACACATTATCAAGCAACCCAGTTCAGGGACATAGTGCCACACCTAAGAAGAGACAAACAAAAACAATGGGTTGCCATCAAGCACCATCTTCTCTGGCCGGTAACACTCTGAGAATGGCTCTGGGCACCAAAGAAGGTCTTCCGCAAAGAGCGTAATAAACCATTTCGCAATGGGAACACTCCTGCAATTCTATGACAAGACAGGAGGCTCGCATTATGCTTTATCTTTCTTTATTACTGCCAACTCAGCATTTTAAAGGTTCAACTTTTAACTTTTCGTTTTTTTTTTTTTTTACATAATTTAGGAAAAAAAACAAATGTAAAAATTACAAGTTTCTTATCCGAACAAAATTTCACTAAGCTCTGTGAACCATCAGTCCCATGATCCCGAGGTCCTTTGTAGTCCTGACCTCCTCTAACCCACCAATCCGGGCATAGGTCATGGTATAAACTCTCTGCCCCCTCAGGTCCCTTCCTCTTTCTTTTTGCTGCCTCAGTGAGATAAGTGCTTACCTATACTTTCATTATGTTTACAGTTGGGCACTATTCTAATGTGTGTTTCTGTGAGGATTTATAACGATTGGTTGCGTACTACAGAACGTTTGCACTTTGTGTGATAGTCGCCGTTCAGATTATTTATTAGCGCTTACCTGTTTTCATACAGCGCGTTCTTCCCCGGCCCGTTAGAAGGAGAGGCGGGGTGGAGCCGCGAGCAAAGCCGCTCGTCGCAGGCAGCCACCCCGCTCTCCATGTGTGGTACCACCAGTTCGATCCCCAAGTTCGCGCTAAGCGTTATGAATATCTTTCATAACAGGAGTACTGCAAATGTTTAATGCGCGCGTTACGCTCTCCGTGTGAGGTACGCCGCCGTATACGCGAACACTAGGACCCAGCGGCGCATGTTCCGGCATACGCGAGTATGCTTTCAGTCGGCTCCGGCCGCCGCATATGAGGGTTATTGGACCCAGCGGGGCAGCCTTCCTCCTGAACTTTCCCGGCATTCCCCTCGGCTCGCAACCGTTCCTTCTCATTGCAAACGGAACGTTTGGAGAGAGTTGTGAGGATCGAGTGCAGAGAAAAGAAGTTTGGTTTTGAGAAAAAAAAAAAAAAAAGGGAAAAGCCAGATTCGAGTCGTAGTGGGCATTTAGAATTCCACACAGAACGAAGCTAGAAAAGCGCAGAGTGGAATAAAAATACCTCTGCGGGAGAGCCTGATTTATAGCTGATTCCCAAGAAGTTAGCTCTGCTAACACATTAATAAGGCTCATTCATCACACCCAGGAGACTCCCACTCCACTTCTCCTGAATGGAGTGAGCAAGAGTGGGACGACGACCACGCATGGCAAGAGGACGATTTGTCTCTCAGCTTTAAAAAGGTGCTAGGGGATTCCCTCGCACAAGCAGTCTCCCAAGGGGTGCAACCTTTGGCGCAAAGGTTAGAAATGCTAGAAGCAAGCATGGCTGAATAGCGAGAGCATTTAGCAGCCAGAAAAAGACGGGCAGATAGCCCTGGGGAGGGAACATCAGCTGGACACCCTAGTAAAAGGGTTGACAAAAAGGGGTGTAACAAAGCCCGAGAGAGCCTAGACTCTTTGACCCCCGCGGGCGCAGATGAGAGGGACAACGCTGTTCCCCACAGTCGGAGCGACCCTGTCGCCAGATTAAAGGAAGCTTTTCTAGCTAAAATGGCTGAGTGTCATGATAGACCCCCTACCCTAGGGGTGGATAATTCAAGGGATTTTGAGGAAGGCTATGCCCCCGATGATGAAGGGGGCGAAGAGGAAGATGTAGCGGAACCCATAGCGCAAAGTACACACGAAGATGAAGATAACATCATTGACATGTTCGACCCGGATACTATTAGACACCCTAAATCATCTGAATGGGTGCCCTCGCCCAGAGTGGCATTGTATATGTCGCAGCACATCAGAAAACCGGTAGACAGAGAGGTCCGATCCCGTATGCGATCGGAGTGCCCTAGGCCTAAGTTACCGGGAAAATTAGCGGATACACCGGACTTATACCCAAAGATGGTCACCTTTGTTACTAAATCCACACAAGACATTAGGAAAGGCATGGATCGCGCTTGGAGGGGTTGCCAAGACAAGCTCCTGGATTTGGCAGGACCGCTTGCAAAAATTATGGATTTGGCAGAAAAAGCAAAGGACACCAGTACCCCGGTAGATGTCCAAGCGTTAAGTAACTGGGCCCAGAGAGCGGTGTGCCTATTAGTAAACGCCAACTGCGCACTATCATCAGAGAGGAGAAGAGGTGTTCTCTTGAAAATTGACAAGAAGCTTAGCGACCTAGCCACATACGAAGCCGGGGAGGGCACCAAAGGCCTACTTTTTGGTGAAGCCTTCGCTGAGGAAATGTCCCAGTTTGTGGGAACATACACGGCCCTTGAAAGAGCCCAAAGCTCGATAAGAAAGTTTTTCCCAGGGTGTGTTTTTGCCGGGACTGGACGTTCTAGAAGTCGCTCGTCCGGTCGTTTCAACTATCAACGAAGGCCTCAAGGCCCACGCGCCCAATATTGGGAAGGCCGTCAGCAAGACACCTTCTTCCCAGCAAGAGGAAGACATCAGAGAGGTCGTAGGGGAAGAGGCTCCTTCCGTCAACACAGTGCAGCAGGCGGTGAGTACACCAAATGTTCCTATCGGAGGAAGAACTCTCCTCTTCCTGCAGCAGTAGCAAGCTTTATCAAGCGATGCTTGGGTTTTTACAGGCAGTAGCAGGGCTACATCTAGATTTCACAGATATCCCCGTGCAGCAAAGGGAACCTTTCCCCATTCGCATGAATCAGGAAGAACAGGCACTTTTGCACAGCGAGTTAATAAGTTTGGCAGGCAAGAATGCGATAGAGCGCGAAACCAGGGTAGATCAAGGATTTCTCAGCAACATGTTTTAGTGCGCAGGGGAGAAAAAATTCGTCCCGTCATAAACTTGAAAGATTTGAACAGCTGGTTAGTGTACATTCATTTCAAGATGGACGGCATTCACCTCCTCAGAGACCTATTGCGTTCAGGAGATTGGTTAGCGCGTCTGGACCTCAAGGACGCATACCTAGCGATTCCGATAGCAGCGACCTTTCAGAAGTATCTGCGATTCCGATGGGGGAAAGAGATCTGGCGCTTCACAAGTCTTTCATTCGGTCTAGCGTCAGCCCCATGGGCCTTCACGAAAGTGATGAAGCCGGTAGCTGCAGCTATCAGAGAGCGAGGAGTGCGGATGATTATCTACCTGGACGACATCCTAGTGATGGGATCCACCAGGGAGACTCTCGCGAGAGATGTACGGTGGATTTTCAATTTCCTATCTTCTCTGGGGTTCTTAGTGAATTTAGAGAAATCACAATTGTCACCAGTGCAAAGACTGGAATTTTTAGGCTTCACCATAGACACAGTGAAGGCGATCTTGGAGCTCCCAGCCCACAAAGTGAGGGCGATAAAGAAAGAGCTCAGGGTCGTGATAGCGAAACAATTTATTTCCCTTCGGAATCTGGCCAGAGTAGTGGGGTTGCTTGCAGCTTCTATTCAAGCCATTTTCCCGGGTCCAATGCACTATCGAGCGTTGCAGAGATTGAAAATATAGCACCTCCGCGGAGGCTTGAAATACCATCAGATAGTGGGTCTGGATCACGAAGCCATAGCAGAACTCCAATGGTGGTTAGAAAATATGGAAGCCTGGAACGGGAGAGCGATTTTCGGAGACGTGCCAGAGCTGACCATAGAGTCAGATGCGAGCAGGACAGGCTGGGGAGCCAGGTGTGCTCAGATTCAGACAGGGGGGAAATGGTCGGAGGAGTTAAATCTTCACATAAATTGTCTCGAGCTTCTGGCAGGCTCGTTCGCGGTTCGAGGCTTTGCGAAGGACAAAGTCAGATGTTGTGTACTGCTGAAGATGGACAACATTTCAGCAGTCCGTTACATCAACAAGCTAGGAGGCACGAAATCCAAGCTACTAGCGGAATTAGCGAAGGATTTCTGGCATTATTGCCTGCAGAACAACATTGCAGTAACCGCATAATATCTTCCAGGGAATCAAAACAGTATAGCAGACTGGAATTCTCGATATCTTGTGGACTCCAGCGATTGGAGGCTACACCCCAGGATATTCAAGCGTCTTCAGGAGATATGGGGTCCCCTAAACATAGACCCATTTGCCTCCCGGCTGAATGCTCAGACTCCGCGATATTACAGCTGGAGGATAAACCCGGGGGCAGCGTGTACAGACGCATTCCTACAACCTTGGAACGGAACACTTCATTACGCCTTTCCCCCGTTCCTGATGATCACGAGAGCTCTAGCCAAAGTTCGCAGAGACAAGGCAGAACTGGTGGTAGTGTTGCCTTGCTGGAGAGCTCAAGCCTGGTTTCCAGTAGCGATGGAACTTTCTACGGATTTTCCGAGGTTAGTTCTGAGCCTGCAGGACCTTCTACTCGATCCGTCCGGTCGGACCCACCCGATGATAGAAGCAGGATCCTTGCAGCTCATGGCATGCAGGGTTTCAGGAAGAGATGGCACTTGCCAGGAATTTCGGAACTCGCTGCAGACTGTATCTGAGATTCCTGGGCACCTTCCACCGTCAGGAGCTATAACACAGCGTGGAACGGGTGGGCTCAATGGTGTTCACAGCACAGTTTGGATCCCATTTCGGCCCCTCTAGTACACATCCTCAATTTCTTAGATTCAAAGTTTCAGGACGGGTGTGCCTATAGAACTATAGGAGTGTACAGATCAGCGATTTCAGCGGGCCACGACAAAGTGGAGTGTAGGCCAGCAGGAGAACATCCTGCTGTGCTGCGTCTCCTCAAAGGCATGAAGTTGCGAAGGCCACCAGAACCCAAATATTCGGTGCTTTGGGACGTCAGAGACGTGTTTCAGTTGTTCCTGAGATGGCCGGAGAATGACGCGTTGTCCAGATCACAATTATCAGGCAAGCTAGCCATGCTGTTGTGCCTTGTAACTTGCCGGAGGGTATCGGATGTCAAGGCATTGGAGGTAGATAGAAAAATGTTTTATCCGGAAGGAATAGCTTTCACTATCGTTAAAAGGACAAAGACCGATTCCAGAGTGATTTCCTACCCGTATTTTTCAGGGAATAAAAAACTTTGTGTACCGCAATGCATTAAAGATTATGAAGCAGCATCCGTGCAGATTAGGCCACGCGGCGTAACGCAATTGCTTATAGCGTGCAGGAAACCCAACCATGCAGTAGCTACACCGACCATTGCGAGATGGGTTAGAGAGGTGATGCAATGGGCAGGGATAGATTTATCCGTATTGGGAGCACATTCTGCGAGAGGGGCAATGGCTTCTAGAGCGTTTGCATCAGGTGTCTCATTGCAAGATATTATGAAGTCAGCTGATTGGTCCTCTGAGTCTACCTTTAAAACATTTTATTTCAAACCAGCATCTGATATTCCGGATAGAGTAATAGCAAGCTTTGAACAAGCATAAAGCGAGCCTCCTTGTCATAGAATAAAGATTGCCCACGCTAATAGCTCAGGAAAGTCTTCATTCTATTAAAGACAAGGAGGCGAGCATTATATCCCACCCGGTTGTACGAAAAGATGGGTTAAAGGTGATAATAAATGAAACATTGAAGTAGTGCATTTGATGTGTATGACATTTTAACATATACCCGCCCTTATGTGAATATCTTTGTTCTCGTAGGAGACGATCAGAAGACATCCTGAACAAGATGGACGAGAAGCAGCGCTTATTCTAGCAAGTTGTCCCCGTTGGACCGTTTGGATATACCAGCTACGGATCTACTCTGTTCTGGTGATACGAGTTGGACAGTTACAGAGTTAGATTGTTTATTCTGAGAGCAAAGAAAGAGGAAGGGACCTGAGGGGGCAGAGAGTTTATACCATGACCTATGCCCGGATTGGTGGGTTAGAGGAGGTCAGGACTACAAAGGACCTCGGGATCATGGGACTGATGGTTCACAGAGCTTAGTGAAATTTTGTTCGGATAAGAAACTTGTAACTTTTACATTTGTTTTTTTCCTAAGTTATGTAAAAAAAAAAAAAAACGAAAAGTTCAAAGTTGAACCTTTAAAATGCTGAGTTGGCAGTAATAAAGAAAGATAAAGCATAATGCTCGCCTCCTTGTCTTTAATAGAATGAAGACCTTCCTGAGCTATTAGCGTGGGCAATCTTTATTATGGGGGAACAAGGGACAAACGAAGGGCCTTACGACATGGCCATCCCCCATGAGTTGTATATAAGAAACGAAGTCCAACACCCTCAGCGATACCAGAAATGGTATGATGCAGGACTAGAAAGAGTGGGACAAGTCGTTAAACCTAATGGTTTTGTAACTATTCAAGAGTTGGAAGCAGGCTTGCAAACTGGACCACTGAAAAAAAAAGCATTTGAAAAACTGTTTTCTGTTTTATACCTGTGCAATGTAAATGCAGATATCAGACAATTGAGATTTGTGAAAATGCTCAATAAAAATACATTTTGAAAAAAAGACTCCCCTCCAGCATCTATCCAACAGATGCCTGACACTACTATTCAGGATCCCTAATGCGTGAGGTGCAAAGGACACCAACAATGGAAATCTTGGGAGTCCAAGCTCAAATGTTTTGCACCCAATACTGAGCATGAGAAGCTGAGAACAGCAGACGCTGCACCTGACGCTGTCCAAAAATAGGTAACGCCTTTGTTATTTGTCACACTGTATGCAAGCCAGGAAACCATTATGAAGCATTGGGCATAGGGTAGTAACATTGAAGACAACATCAGTTAAACCTTAGAGCACTTTTTTAGTGCCAAATTGTACACCAGCCAGGAAGCCTTAGCTGCTGCATTGGAATCACTAAATCGTCCCGACGCTACTTAGAGGCTGCCAAACACTGTTTTAGGCTCCGATTAAAATGTCAACTGACCCGGTTTCCAAATTATGAGTTTTCAAACATCTCACTTCAAAAAGCCTTTTAAAATAATGGCAACCAGCAGAGTCCACCTTAAGACTGTGTGCACCTAACTTAATGGTTACATCTGAAAATAATCTGTTTCTTCTCCATCTTCTCTGTTAAATGCAACTCTCAAAATGTGTACTGTTTTCAACCCCTTGTGTCCACCAGTATCAGGAGTTTGTATGGCTTTTGGGATAAGAAATCAATTCCAGGCTTTGACAAATCACGAAATTCAGTCACTTCTCCCCACGGAGAAGCCTTTCCTGGTGAGGCTAAGGAGGGAAGCCAGCTACGCAATAACCCCCTTAGAAGTGGCAGTAAGCAGGACCTCCCATCCTACAACGGAACTCCCTAAAACCTTTCCTTTTGACACCACCGGGACACCATCAAACCAACCTACTGTGTGTTATAGTAACACAAGATTCATTCGGGTCGTCTCCATATCCGCCTGGATGACCTGCATGGACTTGTCAACAGCCCCCCGTAAAAGGTTATCTCTGCCGAAAGGCATGTCCAGTACCTTCATTTGGACCTCCTGACGGAAATTTGTGGCCTTCATCCAGCCTTAGCAACGAAGGCAGATACCGTTCCCCCATCTGGCGGAACCCTGTGTCAGCAATGTCCAGCGCCACTGTGATGGGGTGATCCGATGAAATCTCTCCCTCCTGTAAGAGAGCGATCGCCTCCATCCTCTTGTCAGGCAGGAACTCCAGATTAGGCCCCAGCTTGTACCACAGCTCCCTGTTGTATCTGGCTAGGATCACCAGTGCATTGGCAGCCTTGATGGTGGACGCCACGGTGTAGATTACCTTCCTACCAATGGCGTCCAACTTCTTAGCCATGCTGTCCAGAGGGACTGAAGACGACGAGGACTGGTTAGAAGATCGCTTCCTCGTGGTCGCCGAAACCACCAAATACGGCAATCGTTGCGTCATCAGGCACTTTGGGGCGGATTCCGGTACCCGGTACTTCTTTTCCAGCCGTGCAAGAGTTTGTCAAGAGGGCTTGGCCCTACGCCGACATGTTGTCCAGGAGGGGTAGCGCCATGGTAGTCTTCCTCTTGGCCTCGCGCCTCTGGTACAGAAAACCCTCCTTCCTGGTCTCCAAGGCTTTGGCGATCAGAGTGAAGCGATCCCACCTCGTCCAGTGGGGACGCCCTAGGCTGCAGGAACACGCTGCCCGCTCCAATGGTATCTTAGTCATTGTGGCCGTATCTGTCCCCGTACCAGTGTCTGGGTATGCTGAGGGTGATGGGCCTGACACGGGGCGGAGGATGAAAAGGGGCGTCGGATGGCACTTTCTTTTCTTCGTCTGCGGTTGGTCGGGGGCCTGCGGGACCGTTTGAACAGGCCCTTGTGGCGTCCTCTTCTGGATCTCCGACACCAAGATGTGGAGGATTGATAGGATGTCCAGAGGCACATCCCTCTGCGGGACTGGCGTGATCGGAAACACTAAGCCCTGTGCCCTGGTCGTTGCTGTCGCCCTCGTCGTTGTGGTCGTCCTCTTCCACGTCATTGTGGACCGTGTGTAGGGACTCCATATCCTTGTCCTCCGTGGACGAAATGTCCATGGTTTGGGTTATCCTGGGACTGATCTGGAGCCTCCTTATTCCCCCCACCCCTTTTCCACCCTGAGGGGCTGGAACCGGGTTCTGAGGCAGTGTCGCCTTCTCCAGAGTGTCAGCAGACTTTGTCAAAGTCACCACGGCAGCTTCTCGCCTCGGAGGGAGGATGCCTTCTGTGCTGTGGGGGCTACCTTCTCAGGGTCAGTCCCTTTAACTTTCGAAAGACCCGTTGCCACCAGCACCATCGTCCACAAAGACTTCCTGTGCCGCTTGGGTGTTCTTGGGCCGCTCAGCCTTCTCCTCCGTCCGTGGCTCCTTTGGATTCTCCCGCAGCTTAGCCGGGTTAGACGACTTTTTCTTCGAGAAAGAGCTAGATTGACTGCTGGCAATGGAGGCAGAGGGTGATGTCAATCGCGCCCTGTCTGCCGTGGGACTGCTTCTGCAGCGACCCCGGCAGATGAGGGGCCTTCGCAGGACTAAGAAGCCCGCTCCTCGGACCGACCGGCCTTGGGTGAGGTTTATCCCTGCTCGGGAAACGGGGCAGAGGCCTTGGCATTCAGCCACGACACCAGTCTACTGTGCCTGTCCTTTGTCTTCTTGGAGAATCCACTGCATATTACGCAATCTCCTTCCTTGTGGTCTGGAGGCAGGCAGTAGAGGCATTGTAGGGCTTGTCCTACACAAACACATTTTGGAGCCTGCACTTGTTGAAGGGCTTGAAGAGGGATTTTCCTTCTTTGTTCTCCTCCGTCATGGTCGGAGGGCACGAAGTAGGCCCGATGGCCTTCTGGAAACGTCGATGATCTTTGCCCTTGAGGGGCGCTGAACTTCACTGACAATGGATCCCCGCGGTCGGCAGATGGAGAGAAGAGCACACAGGCTCTCGGAACAAAAATAGAACCTTGTTCTGTGAAAAAACACGAAAAACCTAGAAGTAGTTCGGAGAGCAAAATACGAGACTCCCAACACTGAAGCCTGCGGTAAGAATCTGAAGATGGCTGTCAGAGGAGGGGCTTAGGGGGAGGACCATCATTGGCTGGGGGCAGCATAACCCAGAGGACAGTGATTGGTTTATGGATAAATACAGTTTTGTATGTGAAAGTGAAACTATTTTTCTTTTACCGAGGATTCCTAGCCTGACGACGGGGAATATTCATGAGCATGTGAATCCATGCCAGACCCCATGCTGGAGAATAGTGATTACTCCCTGCTCTGGGACATATAGTACTGTGACGAAGAGGTTTGATCTAAGAATAAACAGTTCAACAGACAGACAATGGACTGTGATCCTCCTCTGGGGAGGACCTAGCAGTCTGTAATAAAAAGGGAAGAAAGAGAAACCAATCCGGGGAGCTTCAAATCATTCAAGTCGTGACTGGAACAAGAGACCGACAGATCCTCCGTTGTGAGGAAGGCAGAAGGTGGTGTCGCCAAAAGCCTTGAGAAAGTCAGAGACTGTCGAGCAGAGGGGAAGAAAACCCCAGAAGAAAAAGCAGGCAACAGCGGTGGTGTTTCCCTGGAGAGGTGGATTAGTGAGTCCAACATCTATGCCAAGACCATTGAATCCGCAAAGGCACATAGAAGAGTCCAAAGCAGACAGAACGAGAAACCAAGCTCTCCCAGCAACATATAAAGTCCCACTCCTGAGAACAGGCCTTGTGACGCTAACCCTAGAAAAGCAAGGGATGGTGGGAGACACGAGAGGGAACACAGCAATAAAGAATACCGTCAACCTACTCGTCACAGTGAGTGGCCCAAAGTTAAAGAGTGGCAAACACTCCGGGACTCAGCCTATTAGTCTCAGTGAGTGGTCCGGAGTTAAGAAATGTACAAAACCCTCTGGAACTCAGCCTACTTGTCCCAGTCAGTGGTCAGAAGTGAAACCATTGTGAAACCCATCCTACTCGTCTCAGTGATGTAAGAACTGGACAAGAAAATTACTATTGGGTGTACTATAAGAATAGCAAGAAGGAAGACAGTGAATCAGAAAAGAGGGAATATGAAATCAACTGTCTTATGCACAAAGAGTTGAAGAACTGTAGCAACAGAGAGAATAAGAACCACACAAAGAGGGAATCGGTCTGCCTATTGGACGAGAAAGACTTTTGGAGACACTGAAGAGACAGTTTTCCAGGATTTTCAAAGCCTACAAAGCTTAGGAGGAAAGGCCTGCCAAGGAAACAACCAAGGGAAACCAGGACTGGGAAAAGTGCCCTGCGAGAACTAAACCAATAATTTCACAAGATAGCCAAGTAATATCTCAAGATTGCATACAAAAGCATTAGAAGTTGAAAAAGTCTATTCAGGAGTTATTTTGTTTTTTTTACAAATAGCGGTAGGGGCAGAGTAGCTTAGAGTTGGACAGAGGACTGACTGTTTACTTTTGGACTTCACACCAGATGAAAAGCACCTTAATTAGTTGGGTTAGGTAGAGAACCCCCATAGACTAGGGATAGCAAGGGATTTTTCCGTTATTATTTGAATAATCATGAAATCCTCATTCCTGACCTCCCACAAGGCCCACATTAAATTCATGCTGTTCCTCCAGCCAATGAAATATTCATTTTTTTCCGTTTTGAGAATGTTCTGTGCTGTGGCTTTCCTTTACAAATCATTTCACTCTGTAATGGATGAAGAGGTCTGTGGGACCTCCGTAATCTAATGTTTTGTTGCATCTCTCCATAGATTTTTCAGTTAATCCATTGAAACCTATCAACATATGCAACTTGCGCGATTTTACAACTGGACTGTTTTACATTAAAATTATAGGCTCATGTGCCCGATAAACAGCCCCACCCCAAAATTCTAAGCAAGAGTGATTCTCCCAAAACTCGATATGTATTTAAACAATTAATGTCCAATTCAAACAGAGGTTGTCTCCAGCTTTATATTAGGCTCACAAGCAATAAGTCAACAAAAAAAAAAAAATGTGTCCCTACCCATGTGACTCTCGCTATTATCAGGATACACACAAGCACTCACTACCATAATCAATCCTATGTATGCATTATATTCCAAAGGATACTAGGCATTCTGAATACACTCCTATGATTGAGTCTATTTAAGCAACACAGTATACGTCAATGAGAACATTGCCGCTTATCAGCCAGTGTGTTCACATGTTTATATAGAATCATTTCAAAATCTTCAAAAACCCATTATTGTCTCCAGTATATCGGAGCAAAGGTACCTGAACAACTGACGTTTATAAGCACATACCTTCAACTTGGCTGACCGATATGAGGGTGGGATTGTGAATGCATAGGCTATGTGCAGGTCATTTAAACGCGGGCAAGAACAAATCTGCATCGTACTCTCAGGGATTGCACACTCTTCTCTGAATACGAGTGTGTAGCCAGAATATGTATGCACAGCTTTCAATGAACATGTTTGGGCAACTTTCAAAATACTGCAAGTGCAACTTTCAGACTATTCCTATTCATTTGCCTTCCGCTCTACATGTTTTAGGCTAGAGATGTAATCTTTTCTAATAAAAAGCAACCTGTTAAAGCACCCTTGCACCTTTACATTACACACAGGTCTGCCTGTGCGTTTCAGGAGAAGGGATTATACTGGCTTAACATTTTGCATGATTTTCTGTAAATAGAAAGAATTCGCTTTGCTAATTTCTATCGAGTAAACATCTTATGTTACGACTAGGCTCCCATCGACCACATAATTGCATTATACTGTCTCGGGCAACAGTATTTCATGACGATACTATGGTATTCACAGGGGCACTGTTTTTCATCATGGAAGTGAGTAAGATGTGCAATCCAACAGGAAGCATGCTTTTGTGAATGGTGCCTCTGTCGCTCTTTCAGAAATACTTTATTGTCAGTTCACTTTAAGAAAACTCTGCATTGCATTTTCTTCTACAGCACATCAAACGGTGCGTTTCAGAGTGCTGAACTATCAAAAGAAACTACTTCCCTGCCTCCCAGTTCAAAGGGGCAAAACTTCAGGGCTGCGGTCAACTCAACATGATCCAAACTTAAGACAGGAATTTCTCCTATCAAATCATAGCATAGCAATCGTAGCAAATCAAATGTACGTCCAAATAGAGCAAACAGCAGGTTCCAAAATGGAAATGCTCCGAGCTAAGTTTGGGACAACAGAGGAACAGTTTCACAACATATGGCGAAACATACAGTGGTCCACTCTGCCTTAGAAACGCAGCACACATTTAGTTTTACTAACTAATTTAAACTTTGGGGCTAAGTCTAGAGTAATGTCGTGGTTACACAGATCAATTTCACAATGCAGAGACCTCCATCTCCACTGAAAGCGAGACCACAAGTGGGGCAGTGTGACATGGCTGCCCCACTTGTGGTCAAGTTCTCATAGTGATTTGATGAGAACTTGTGGGTTGCCCACAACTAAACGTAGAAATGGGAACATTTAAATGATTCACCTGAACTTTCTTCATCACACTCTTGCACTGGCCAGTCTACTCAAGTGTGACCGGCCCAGATCTGCAGCAGACACTAAAGCAGCTTTTTAAAAAAAAATAATCTTCAATCGCTTAGTATGCGATTGCCCAGCAGATGGTTTTTGGATAAAGTGGTCTGATCGGCCATATTAATTGTTGAGCAACAAAAACCACATCATCCTTAGCCGTGATTCCAGGGGTTAGTTAAATAAAAGATAAAGAAACAGTTGAGAGGTAAAGGTGCCATCATGTTCCCTGGGAAGTACGGAGCGGATTATTGTCTCCTTAGATACACTGCCACAGTGATGTGATTCCTGCAGATTATTACCTAACATACATGCCCCAATATGATGTATATAATTCACGATGCCCAACACGGGCGCAGGCACCATCATATGCCTTGAAGGTCCTAAAATGATAACCATTATAGTGGTTGTAGCAGGCTAACACTATGAATATATAGTATGCAGTACATTACAAGTGTACCAGAAACATAAATAGAGCAGACAAGGAAAGCTCTTAGACACAGGTGCATAGTAATAGAATGGTATTGTACGAAATTACCAAATGCTAAAAGTCTGACCCCCCAAAAGTCCGACCCCCATTTTTCTGCAGATATATATATGGGATTGTAAAGTTAATTACAATGTATAGGGGTATGGTGGGGGGGGGGGCAGTGGGTGGTCTCACCACACATTTGCTGAAAAAAGGCAAAAAAAGAAGAAAAAAAGTCGGACATTTGGTAGTCAGACTTTTGCTTTCGGTCATTTCATGCAGATCCTAATGGAATACACAAAAAGAACACCATTTACCATTTCAAAATACAACAGTAAGAACGAGAACTTAATAAAGTCTGAATTTAATAGCCATGGTGAAAAACACATGCCCATCTCATCATTAACCTAGACTAAAGTGTTAATTGGAACAGATCTGTACATGAGTGGACAATAGAAGGCCTTGAAGAAGCTCTGAGTAAAACACGAGTAGCCCAGACATTGATATGTACTGAGCTGAGTATTCAGATCTTAAACTACACTAGCTGTTTAAACAGGGACATTATTATATATTATTGTGCATAATTTACTCATAGGAATAAACCTTTTGATACATTGTTTTATAACTTTATTCACAATACACCTGTGAGCGATGTGTCGACAAGAGTAAACCCGATCGAGGGATGTCCACAGTGAATGATTGTTTAAAAAAACATTAAGAATCTTGAAAAGTGGTGATATTGTGAAAAGAAGTCTGTAGTGAACCAGACGTGGGAGGCCCACGTGGCAAGAAGGATCGAAGCCCGGCAGAGGGGGATCCTAAGGCAAAGAGTAATCGCCCGTGAATAGTTAGTGAAGGAACATTTTGTTATTGCACATCAGGTCCTCTGAGGCAAGAGACTTTGTGTAAAAGAGACTTGGCCACAGAAGGCCCTGATATTTTGGAAACAAACTGTAACCTCATGTTGGCAAGGCCCAGGAGTGTGTTGTGCTCAAGGGTCCTGCCTTGTCCCATGCTACAAACGTGGTGAAGGGAGACCCAGCCATACCATCCTGATTTATCATTTGGTGAACACTTCTGTCTTTTTTTGAGAACATTACCCCATAACATGCCCGCGCCTAGAAAACATGCACGCGAGCATGTGCCACAATCAGAGCCGTGAACACCAGCCTGCGTGGCGTTCGGATGGATGTGTGAATGTTAGCTTGCCCACACCTGGACTGATCTCTAACCACCAGCATGCGTCGCGTCTAGATAAAGTGTGAATGTTGGCATGACCACACCTGTATGGAGCCCTAAACATTGGCCTGCGCCGCGTATAGATGGGAATGTGAGGTCCAACAAGTGCCACACTCCTCAGAACTACGAGTGCTAGCATTGGTAAAGGTCAGGTAACCCACTAGCCTATATAAGCTCAAACTCTGCATACCTATCTCACTCAAAAAACTCACACAACCATCTCTCGCACAACAAGCCGCACACACTTCACAATACTGCAACACCACATAAGCCGGAACAACAGCACACGCGGACTGACTCCGATCCGATACCCACACCAAAGCTCAGCACCGGTGTATTCTGAGTTGAAGCTGCCAACAGCACATCACTCCTCTCACTATCCTACTCCCTTCTTCAACCCACTAACCCATCCCACCTTTATCATTTACAGATCCGCCTGAGTGCCTGGGGACCAATTCCGTTGGTGACGGTGCGCGGTACAAATACCTTTAACATTTAACACACTATTTTGTAACTTAGCCTTAGCTGTAAGGGTTGGCAATAGGTTTTTTTTTTTTAATTTTTTTAATTTTTTTTTTTTTTTTAGTATAGGCCCTTTTTATTTGACAAGACGCCACTAGGACTGCCTTATTATTTGGTGGTCGTAGCTTGCTTCCATCTTTTTTCCAACCCATTTATACAGTTAACTATGGACCCTTGAACTGTGATCCTTTGTTTCTGTCTTTACTGTTGCCACTTACACTAGGCACACTTAAAGCACATTTTAGCTATGGCAATCTAACATTTTATCTTTCTAGGTTAGCACTAGAACCTGTTGTCAGGTTTACCTGCTCCTCATTTATGATGTATATTATGTTTAAATTAATTGAATGATTGTTACATCATTGGAAATATATAATTAGATGAATAATTGAAGTTGTGTACTTAAATCCTCCATGCTACGTTCAGCATAATGTGGTTGTCCTTTAATATCATGCACATGCTTTTCAGTCATGAACTGTGGGTGATGGGTGACTTTCCTTTTCTAAAACGTTAAAGGTACTTTTAGCAAAAATAACAAAAATTTGCTATTTCAAAAAACCAAAAATAATAAACACAAGGGACAGGAGAGAGAGGTTTGAACCATAAGTGAAGTTAGTCATATGTAACAAAGTAAAAGTACACTAGCTCCATTAACAAGCTACTACTGGTCTATTGTCACTAGAGCACAAAATGCCTCACGCTTCTTCATACAAGGCCTTAAACAACATAGGAATGACCATACAGGAGTCAGAATTTACAACAGGAAAGCACAGAAACAAAGTGATTGCAGCCATGCACATTCTGCCCCACTTGGAAAATCGTTGTGGCGACCAGGTCAAGGGACACACATCACAACACAGTAACTAAACACAGTCAGCACCGATAGCACACACGCAGGGCAGAGCTTTGCCCATGGTGCGCCAAGTTCAAACAAACATTGCAATATATTTCACTTTCATTTATTATTTTATTTCTTATAGCACAAAGCTAGCTCAAGAGCAGTGCAGACCTTTACAACAGGAGGGTGCCAGAATTGGGCTTGGCATTTTATACAGTAGCGTGGTACTGTTGGTGGAGGGAGAGGGATCTTTATTCATCCGGCAGGTTCTGTTGAAAGAGACAAGTTTTTAGAGGAACTGGAGCACCATCTGGATCTCAATCCTCTAGCAGGAAGGAGTTCCAGATGGCTGTGGCCTGTCAGAAGGACTGCTTGCTAGTCTTCGCTTTGCGGGCTAACTTTGACTCCAACCTTTTGATGATTTTGCTACATGAGTTGCAAGAGCCTCCAGAGGTGTGAAGTTTATCCGGCAAGTATTCTGGTTTTCCGTTTGAGAGTGCTACATGCAGTTTTTAATACGATCCTGGTTGGGGAAAGGGAGTCAGTGAAGTGTGCGCAGTTCTGGAAAAATATGTTGAATTTGTGGGCGCTTTAATGAGGCAGACTGCAGCATGGTGGGCTGCTCTGAGGGGCTAGGTGTGCGACTGAAAGCCCAGAAAGGAGGTTATTTCCCCCATCGATGTGTAAGATGATGAAGGCTTGGCCCAAAGTACAGAATTCATTCAGGGGAATGAAGGGTTTGATTTAGTTGTGTGTGGATCGATAGCAATGTGATGTGCCTTTTTGGCTATGTGCTTATGTGCCTTTAAAAGGAAAGGCTACTGTCAACAATGAAGCGCAATGATTTGGCTGAGTTTGACAGCTCAAGAGTTAATCCTTCCAGGCCCATGTCATCCAGCCATTGTTGCATGTGTTGTTTGGTAGAGACACCAAAGAAGACAAATTTAACATCCACGTTTGTATAGTAGCCAGGCATTTGTGGAGGTGAGCAATGTCCTGGGGCCACTTACCTAAAAGGTACAGCTGAGTGTTGTCAATGTACTGATGAATGGCTATGTTGTGGTCATTTAGGAGAGTTTCCCAAAGGTTCCATCTATAGATTGAAGATTATTGGGGAGAGAATGGAACCTTGGGGGTCCCACACATGGCGTGGGCTGGATTTGAACAAGCCCATCTGTACAACCTGGTGCCTACCAGATACAGAAGAGTCAAACCATTTTACAACAGTTCCAGAGAAGCCCATCCTATCAGTGAGGAGGGAGAGGAGTATTTGGTCATCAACTCTGTCGAAGGCAGCTCAGCGGTCTAAGATGACTAGAAGACACATGTCCCAGTGACAGTGATGCTGAGCGCATGGTCAACCAGTTGGACGATTGAAGTCTCAGTGCTGCATTTGAGGCGGGAGCCAGACTGGTAATCGCAGAGGATGGTCAAGCTGGTCGATTTTGGCAAAGAGTTGGGTCACAATTACTTTCTCAATAAGTTTCCCAAAGATGTATTGTTCTATTGCTAAGTTCTGCTCTGCCGAGCTACCTATCATTTCCACTTTTCATTTTGATCAGTTAAGACACCATTGCTAGTTTCTTTCATACCCAGTTACGAGTTTACAGAATGCCTACTTAGCACATCATTTGATCTTCAAAACAAATAGCCATTAGGACCAACCTCTCTGCTGCCTTAGATCCAGTCGAACATTTTGACATTCTCTCAACATAATTTCTCCCTGGCATAAGAGATTAAGCTCTTGCTTGGTCTGCTTCATACCTTGTCCCTAGACACTTTCAGGTCTCCTGAAACAGCCTTACCTCCCCATTCACCCACCCTCCTGTGGATTTCTCCAAGGGTCTGTCCTGGCTCCACTTTCTATACTTCATCTCTTGGCACCCTAATCTCCTCTTACGGCTTCTCCCATCAACTCTTATCTGATGACACTCAGATCTTCTCCTTTCCCTCCTTATCTGACAAGCTGCTTTCAAAAAATTCAAATTGTCTCATCACCATCAAATATTGGATGGCGTCTGACTCGCTCATGCTCAACTTCACTAAGACTGAAGTTCTCTACTTCCCAGCCAAACACACTATCCCTTCCTCTCCCCTTTGCACTACCTTCCTTAGTCTGCTTGCACTCATAACCTTGGTCTCATCTTCGACCCATCTGACAACTTCTCGCTCTTCCTCTCCAAATCTGCCACTACTCAACCTCCTCAATATCAGAAAAATCTGTCATCTTCCATTCAATACTGGTAAAAAGCAAATCTCCTCCTTAGACCTTTCTAGATAAGACTACTGGGCCAGTCTCCTCTATGGCCTTCCAAACTATGCTTTTTCACCTCTGGACAAAGTTCTCAACTTTGCAGTCTGCACACTTTTCAACCTTTCTCGCTTTACTTCTACCTGGTCTGCCCATCGCCAGATCGGTTGGCTATGAAACAAAGGGCCAAGTATAAACTTCTTCTCATCATCTTCAAAACTATCCATTGTAAGTGACTTCGATCCAGCACTCCAAATAAGTCAATGCTTAGGATGGGATGCCCAATGGAAGCCCTTATTTATATATTTTTATGTCAAAGTTCTTTAAATCTGGATGAACCCTTATATAACGCCCCTCTCTTTGAATCCCCCTGACCTCACTGAGCCAAGAAGTAGGTTTGTTTTGCAAATTAAAAGGTTTATTTGAAGAATTAAACAAGATATATATCACACTTTTATGAACAAAATAATACCTGAATAGCACACTTACGAATAGACGGTAATCAACAAGGGTAATATTACAAAATCAACAATCTCTTTAATCACTTAGGAGTAGGAATAGGAAGGATACTGTAGCAGATAATACTTTATATGATTCAAGGAAATGCAAGATGGGAAAGAATGCAACACAGAAATAACTTGATATGATTTCAATCAAAAGATAATATGATCACTTTGTCCCCTGTGACTACTCACTCCCCACTATGCAATATGAAGAGATAGAAACGAGGGAACACAGGTTTCAAGAATACAATCAATAATGCAGTTCAATCCCAGTTCCCCCAGAAAGCTTAGAGAAAACAGGTATGATTTTAAAACAGGCAAAAATACTTTTGAATGTGATTGCAATGAATGGGAAAATATGCAAAAATGATTTTAATTCACTAAATGTGATTCAGGATAAGTGAGAGATACTTTGGATTGGTACAGGTCAACACTGGCAATGGTTCATGGATGATTGTCAGATTGGAAACAAATTTCAGCAGTTGCAAACAAGAAACAGCTATTTATACAAGTGGTGAAATGGAGCTAATTGTCAATTCGCAGCAATTTTTCCGTGTGCGTAAAACGCGATTACGGAAAAACTATAATGAATTGGAATGTCGTTTTAGGTTTGTTAGAAAGCTTAGGATCTTAGCTTTAAAATGACAGTTAAATTTCGGTTAAAAGATTCAGAGGTTTTTGTAAAGGTAGATTTTCAGAAATAAAGTCAAGATTTCAAATATGACAGATTGCGCTTTACAGATTTGGAATCAACAGGATGGGCACAAGATTCTATAATGCAGCTCTGGACAGGTGGAATGGTTGGAATAAGATTACTTTAGACTAAGAGATGACTATGCACAGTTCTAGACTAGATACTCACTCCTAGGCCTGGGTATGGAAGGGGCCCCATCAGGATCTGGTCAAGGGTTTGGCATCACTCTCGCCACCGGACAGGTCTCAGGCACTCTGGGTTCTGCTCTCAGCACTGCACTGCGGTCTGCACGGCCTCTTGTACTGGATCTAACGGGTTCTGGAGACAGCTCTGCTTTCTGGGTCTGTGTCTAGCACAGGGTTCTAGGCTAGAATAGCAAAACAGCACAGCCCGGCTGTTGGCTGTGAGAGCCCCTTGGCAGTTTAGGGGTTAGAATCCTTCTGCAGGCCTGCTGAGGAGGGTTCAGCTTTTGGATTACGCCTCTCTGCTTCAAAGTTCTAGAGTTGGTTCTAGATCTGGAGTCTGGAGTCTTCCTGCAGGGGGCTGCGCCAAGAAATCAGTTGAGTAGTGGAAAAGTGTGTGTGTGTCTCTGGGTCTCAGCAGTCCCTATTTATGTATTTCCAAAGGGGGTGGGGAGGCTGACTCCCTATGCCCAACCCTCTAAGGATCCTGATAGGTCAGAGAATTTCCTTTCCCCTGATTTGAGACAGGAGCAGTGTGTCAGAGTGATGCTGTGTTTTATGGCTTAACTGAAATCCCTCCCCTTTGCTTTTTTATAGAAACTCTATTTTTCCCAAAAAACATATTTCCCAGATACACAAGTTGTTCATAATACATATACATATCACAGATTAATTAATGCATGTCTCTGTTCAAGTCCCATGTTCCTACAAACTTGGGTTCAGAAATGACCACTTATTCGCGCTTTTGGTGGGTTTCCCAAAATTAGTTCTGCACCAAATTTTACACAGGCATACACACTCCATCTGATCACATCTCTGTAATTTGTCTTGTCTCTAGCATAAACATAGCAGCTACAAGATGAATAAATTCCGGGGTTTTGTCTTAGAACATCGCACAGATTTCATAGTCTTAAATTGTGAGTGAATTTTTCATTTTAACAATCCCAAAGTTTCATATTTTTGTCAGCTTGGTACACTTTGTGATAAGCATTTTTATAAAACATACATTTGCTTTCAATTCAATTCACATCTCAGTCTGGTCCGCCCCTAAAGCTGGGCTGAGTCAGATGGTCACATGTCTTGTTTCCTGCTAGCAGTTTGAGGTCAGTCACACCCGAAATTAGCATTCCCTATTCAGTTGAAAGACTCTATTGTCTCTTTCACCTGCCAGCGTAGGAATCTACTCCCATCTGATTAACATGTCCATGCGACTTCCTCCCGGTTGGTGGGAAGGCCCAAGGTGTGAAGGGTTCTCAGGGGAAGCAAGCCTTTTGGAGTTAACTACATCAGGTTACTTTCTGATCAATTGCAACATAGTTCCTTGTAAAGAAAATACATTATACATTTAAAATAAGCAACATATCTTTAAATCCAGTGTTTTTCCACATTAAATCAATGTGTGGCACTCTATATGGCATTTTGATGGGATTCTCTTTGGCATATTTAACTTCTGAAACACAGCTCTCCTGGCAGAATTATAAATCGCCAGCACCTGACAGAGGTGAGTAATGGTACTACACCCATTTTGACAGCTGTCTTTCCATCAAGTATCTTTAAAATAGGATTTTGTTCTGAGGACATATGATTTTTGCTGACATTGTAGTGATGTGGATTCTTGCAGTAATGATGTGGAACACCCAACAAAGAGGTTGAATCTTTTAGGTGCTTTCTGAGCCATGATTTTAACAATTTTTGACAATCAAGAAAACAGATTTTCAAACAGCTCTGTGTTTCTTTTTCAATCAGCATTGCTATTTCCAAGGGGTTTCAGGCTACTTTGTGGGTAGCCCAATTGTGGTTTTTGGCAGGGATCTCCTGTGCACACTAAGATAGGCAAAAGTGGATGGTGGCCTATTTTTCAGGTTTTCACTGCGCATATTCTGGTGATTTCTAGCGAGCAGCATGCTTTCCGGCGGCCAATGAACAGTGATGTTGCAGGGCTTGGATGAGTTGGTTGATACATCCCACACCATGCACATGCCCCACCTTACCCATCTGCTCATCTCACTCCCTACACTCTCCCCCTCGCTTGTCATGATCGTTCACATGCTCGCCTCCTTGTCACTACTCTATCAATCAAGCTCCCCTGCTCTGTAATGCTCTGCCTCTCCCTACTACTCCATCTCTACCATTATTTAAATCAAACCTCAAAGCCCTTTTCCTGTCTGAAGAACTAGTCTCCTAGCACTCTATGTTACTCCATCACCCTAGTTCCCCCTCTATCCCCACCCTCAAGGACAACCCTCCTGTACACTTCCATCGCCCCTCAATCCTTAATATAGCACTCCCGCCACCATCTCTTCATATGTTATTCAGTCCTGTCCATTGTCAAGGACCCATGTCCTCCGTTATCAATGTTACATTCTGTAAGCGTTTTTTTGTGTGCCAAAAATGCATTGCTTTCCTGCAATTCCTATAAACAATTAAGCACATCATGGCAGTTTTCCAAAATATACAACTGGCTGCAATATCTTGTTAGCACATAATTGTCATTTTCTTCTATGATCAGTTAACACATGACTAGATTTCATCATACCTACTTAGTACATTTACAGAGTTTAATGGAAATTGGCAATAGTGTAGAAGGTTTAAGTTACTTACATATAACTGTTCTCCAGCATGGGTCTAGCATGGATTCACATGCTCATGAATATTCCCCGTCAGGCTGGGAATCCTCGGTAAAAGATAAACAGTTTCACTTTAAAACAGTACTTCTCCTCTAAACCAAAGATTGTAGTCTGGATAATACTGCCCCAATCCAATTACCGTCCTCTCCCTCAAGCTCCACCGCTGGTGGCCATCCTCAGATTTGGTAAGCACATTATGTGGTAGTATGAACCGAGAAGGGAAGGCAGGAGGATTTGCATGTGAATTCAGGCCAGACCCATGCTGGAAAACCATAATTACAGGTAAGTAACTTAAACCTTCTCCAGCAAGGGTTCTGGCATAGATTCACATGCTCATGAATAACGATTACACAGCAGTTCATATACACAACCATGGAAGGTGGCAAGCCTCAACAGAAGCAATAACACTCACCTTTGGAACAGACTCCCCTCAAACAAACAGGTTGCGTAGCAACGCTTGGCTAACTCTGGACTCCTCCCTGGAATCCCAGTCAACGCAGTAGAACCTCATGAAGGGATGCATGGATCTCCATGTTGCAGCCCTGCATATGTTGAGCAGGGGCATATCAGAGAGAAATGCTTTCATCGCTGCGATAGCTCTGGTGGAATGGGCTCTCAGTCGGGTTGGCAGCGGCCTGCTCACCAGTTGATGACAGTGCATGACGTAGCCGGAGAGCCACCTGGAGATGGAAGCCTTCAACAAGGTCTTCCTCCGATTTACAGATCCAAAGTTGCCGAACAACTGAGAAGTCTTCCGAAAACTTAGTACGTGCCACGTAGAGCTTCAAGGCACGAGCAATGTTCAGCATATGCAAAGCACATTCCGACAGATTCAGGAAGAAAACTGGTAACCCCAAAGGCTCGTTGAGGTGGAATTCCAAAGGCACCTTTGGCATGAAGGTGGGGTGTGTACGCAGTACCACACTTGAAGCCAAGGAAGTAAATGTAAGGCTGCCAGAGACTAGGTCATCTCCCAACACATAGTGCATCCTATAAGCACCAACAAGGATGTACTCGGTTATAATATCACATAGTGGATGCCCTACAAAACATTTATAATTATTTGAATGTGATATGCATAGAGGTCAACCACAGAAGCATGTATTGCTAAACAAATGGCTTGCATTTGGTCCAACGTCAGAAAATCTCCCTGTTCCAGCTGTCCGAGCATGTGTTGCAACGTGACCATCCAGAACTAAGTACTTGTTGAGATGACGCAGACCCAGAATCTGCCTCCAACCGTGTCTTCTTTGAAACTAGAAAGAATCTGGAATATACTTCAGAGCTACGGAGCCGCTGGGGGGCAGGCTCTATTGCCCCTTTCCATAACATGGACCGTACCTCCTGCAGAAGCTGTGGCCTGTGTAGTACTTTCTGCTGAATTGAAGGGATATGAGGACACCAGAGTTGGAACTCCAAGGTGTGCCCCGGTCAGAGAGCGTCCAGCACCCATCTGTCCATGGTGATCTTTTCCCACGTGCTGATGAACTTTGCCAGCCAGCCTCCCACTGGGATGCATAAGTGGGGGCCTGGAGCCACAGCCAGTTCAGGCCTGCTTAGGGGGAGGTTTTCTGCCTTGCGAACACCTGCTGTACGTACGCTTGAGTGGAAGAGCGCGAGGGCTGCCTTTAAGGGTTACCATAAGCCATTGAAGATCTTCCTGGCTTTCCTCTGAAGGAGCGAAAGGTCAAGGATCGTCGCTGTTGCAAAGTTCTGAGGGAACGTGCTGTCTGTGTTTCGGTCTGTATCGCCTGCAAAGACCGCCTTTCCAAAGAGGTGTTCCCCATCGAACGGCATATTCAGCACATTTGTCTGAACTTCCTGGCAGACGTTTGTAGCCTTCAAGCAACCTTGACTGTGCAGAGAGACCCCGTTCCCTATCTGGCAAAAACCGGTATCCGCAAGGTCTACCTCCACCGTGTTCCAAGGCCACTTTTCCCTTCCTGAAAGAGTTCCAGAATCGGCCGAGGGCTGAGACCTTAGGCACCTGGGAGCAGAATCGGGCACCCTGTACTTCTTTTCCAATCTGTCCCCGCTTGGTCGGATTTTTTTATTACTGCTAGGCCCTCCTCCCAGATGTCATCCAGGAAGGGAATGGACATGATAGTTTTTCTCCTCGACTTGCGTCTTTGGTACAGGAAACCCTCCTTCGTCTCCTCGAGAACCAGCTGAAACAGTTTAGAGGCCCTCGACATAACCGAATGATAGGATCCAACTTCGTCAAGGAGAGAGGCACTTTGGGGCTCGTCGGCGTGTGGCGTTTCCCCGTCCGCTGCAATGAAATAGTCATACTCGTCGGTACCAGTAGCAATGGTAGCCATGTCCGTGTGCGGATCCGGGGCTCCGGTAGGAGTCTTCTTGTGACAAGGTGGCGGAGGGGTCAGAGGATGCCGAGAGCCAGCGCCCACCTTGGACTTCCTCTTCCGCGGGGAGTTTACCCTCAGAGGTTTCTAGAGCCTCTTGTGTGCAGGCCCCGATGGAGGCATTCTTGGCTGGATTTCAGTGACCAGTGTGTTTAGGGTTGATAGAATGTCCAGAGACGCGTCCCTAGGTCTAGGGGTAACCAGCCAGTGGCGATTGATCCAGGCTGATGTGTCTCCTCTTCCGCACAGTGGTCTGAGATCATCCCTCCGATCCTCCCCCCTCTGTCGACTGAGCAGCACACATCGTGCGGATCATTGTCCTCGTCGAGTAGATCTGCTCCGATCTATCCTCAGTAGCCTGCTGGTCCGCATACCTTTGAGGCTCCACAGGTGAGACAGTTTCCGTAACCTTCTCAGGAGGTTGTTGGGTCGGAGTGGCTGCCAAGTCTTTCCCTGGCCCTGGTTCCGTCCCCGCTGTTTCTGCAGATGTATCTCATCTTAGGGGCAAGAACACCTGTGGAGCAGTGGCCATTTCTTTCCTGGATGAAGTGCTTACTGGCTTAGACGAGTCCTCTCCAGACTTTTTCCTCGTCTGATTATCTGCAGACACACAGAGTTTAGACAGGGTTAGTGATTTTCTCTTTGAAGATGCCCCTTCATAGGTAGGCTCACCACGGAGGATGACATCAGCGGCGAACCCAGCAGAGCTTGTGTCGCAGAGCTTGGCCTTCTCTTGGACCCCCGCAAGCGGGGCGGGCTCAAAGGATCTCGACCTCCCGGGAGAACGCTACTCGGACTGGCCGGTCCCGGATGAGGCTCGACCCTGCCCAGAGGCTGCCCCAGAGGCCTTGCTCGACTTGAGCCACGCCGACAGTCTGCTATATCTGTCTTTTTGGGTTATCTTCAAGAAACTACGGCATACCTCGCATCCCTCCTCATCGTCATCGTCCGGAAGCAGGCAGTATAAGCATTAACGGTGTCTATCTTTCACAAAGGCGTTTCTCAAACCACACTTCGTGCAGAGTTTAAGAGGCTGCAGCTTTCCTTCTTCTCCTCAGCCATGCTGAAAGGGTGTGAAGCAGGCCTTTTCGAAACTTCGATGATCCGACAGTGGATGAAGATCTTCACAGGTATCAGAGCCCTGCTGCCAGTCTCTATTCTTCATTAAAGCTCAAAGCAAAAATCGGTCAAATTATAACTATTTTGTAAAAGATTCACGAAAAACACAAAATTAGCTTGGAGAGCAACTTAAGGACTCCCAACACTGAAGCGTGCGGTAACAAATCTGAGGATGGCCCCCAGGGCTGGAGCTTGGGGAAGAGGACTGTCATTGGATGGGGGCAGTATGACCCAGACTAAAATGATTGGTTTAGAGGAGAAATACAGTTTTAAAGTGAAAGTAAAACTGCTTTTTCTTTTACCAAGGATGTCCAGCCTGACAGGGAACATTCATGAGCATGTGAATCCATGCCAGACCTCATGCTGGAGAAGTGCTGATTTGCATTATGCCCAGTTACCACATACAAACCAGTTTTCATTATGGTGAGCCAAGATATTTCTAGTTTATATTGAGCATAATTATTACACTGCATTATAGCCAGTCTAATGTATACCGTACTTAGAGATAGTTTCCATTATACCCCTGCAGTTACCCCACACAAGCTGCAGGGCTATTATCTTGAAAGTTGGTTGGCTGGGGCTGCACCTGTCATGCAGCACCTTTAAAAGCCTGCAAACCAATAGGAGTCAGGCTTGGAAAGTGCTGCTCGCATTAATGCCCTATGCAAACTTATTTTATTGGCTTGTTGGCAAAATCTTCCTTTAGTGTGTTTAGATGGTTTACCATGTGAAACCAATACACTGGAGTTCCACAAAACAATCTGCTACTGAAAGACTTTACATGTAGCCGAACATTAAAAGGCCCACTATCTAAGAGAAGCCCGAGACACCTTTTTGCACATATTCATCTTTAGATCACTGGCCCTAGGACTAGCCCATGACCTTAAACTGAGTTGGTCCTTGAACCAGAATATTTACCAGCGTCACCTGTGCAATAACAGTATTGAGGTGGATGTTAAAGCCAGTGGAGGGACCAGTTGGTGTAAATAATGTTAACACCAGTGCAACTCCAGAGTAAAAACCAGCACAAATACTGCATTGTGCTAGGACCAGCGCAACACTGGTGACTTCCCCATGCTATATAATCAATGCAAATGCGGTTATTGCATGGGAGCCAAAGCCCAGACAAATTGTCATTGAACCACTTTTAGCAAAGATGTGTCCAAAACACATTTTTAAACTTCCAATTTTAGCACTACTGCAAATACCATGTTCGCCCTAAAGTAATGCCAAAATCAAAACTGCACATGAACATATTTTTCCGGCTTGTCATAATATATGATATGATGATATGGCATTTATAACGCGCCTATACACAAGTGTTTCATATAGCTACCCATCAGATAACTAAGCACAACAAATGTAAAGAAGATATCCAAATGCAACAAACACTTTTAATATACTCGTTCTGAAGCAAATTCCAAAATAACAAATTAATCTCAGTACAAATTATACAAAATCTATCATTCAACTTCATCACAATGAAGGCAAACCCAAATAATATAAACTGTCAAAATGATAACGCCCTTATTGAGATCACTGCTATGTGGCTCAATCAAAAATCTAAAACGGATCACCATGGCCACTACAACCCAAAGAATATCATTGCAGACTTTGTGAATTTCGACAGACGTTTCACTATCTACAACATAGTGCTAGCAGGGACATAAGGTGCCAAAATATGTGTTTTTCGTGCGTACAAGGGAAATTACTAGTACTACAATTTGGCAAAACATAAAACCAAAATAGAGAACTAAAAACAAACAAAAAATGTGCTTCAAACTGTAGTTCTACAATTCTTGGGCAAAGCAGCACAAAAACAGCCAATAGATGGTTCTACTTTCTTACCTGCTGCTCTGCATGGAAGGCTTGCTGCTAAAGTCACCACAGAATTGTCCAAACAATTATGTTCTGGGACAGTGTTGCCGGTGTGTATGGAGTTAACATAATTGCCACATATTCTAGCCAACGCGTTTGAAGGCAGAGGATTACTCTTCTGAATAAGTTAAAACAAAAAAAAAAAGGGTTGCTCATTAAGGACTTTCCGAACATTAAAAGCAATCACGATTTTAAAGGGTATACTTTTTTTGAAATGCAGCCATATATTCCTGTACACAAAATTCAAACCTTGCACATTTTAAATTAGGCTTGGATCCCAATCGTAACTTAATTGACTGAAAAATTCTCAGTTCTGGCAAAGTTATTATTCTCGACTTGCATCTGGGACAAATGTTACTCCCGATATGTGTTGCTGCTTGCAGTACAATTGTCACGCTGCTGATGTGCCTAGATGCAGAAGGCATGATACTTTCATCATGAAAACCAGATCGCTTATGTAAAGTGTCTAATAAGATAGGGACTGAGAGTGGTGTCTGGAGTAGTTAACACTCACTAATTATTAAAAGGTGGGTGTGCGTGAAGGATATTTTAAATATTCAATATTTACATACCAAAACCTAAAAATGTTTCTGTGACTTCTAGGGGGAATGTATATCATCTATTATAGTGTAGCAACCATTATATTGCTAACTTCACTCACTGGCACATCTGGCTGAAATATTCCAAAAGAACAGCCACGTATGGGCCCCCTACACAATTAGACATTTGGGGCCAATACATCGTTCAAAAAGTATTAAGCATTGAAAAAAAATGTGTTTTAGAATAAGCCTCTTCCCTTTCCCACAGGCAAAAATATGCACACTTAAGAAATCCGCATAGCGAAAATCACAGGATGGATTTGTGCCAAATAAACAAGTTGGATACAAATCTGTGGATTTTGGTGGTTTGGTGAAAATCTGTGCAGTAGTTTTGATGAGGAATGGTGCCCGCTTCAGGTTCAAAACATATTGCAGCAACTGAAGCTTTTCAGAAATCAAAAGCCAACATTTCTTTAATCAATTTAAGCAACGTTTGCGGGAATAATCCCTATAAACAACCGAGAACCATGTGGGGAGCGGTACGTCACAAAAAAGATAAAATGTATGCTAAAGCATGCACATCATGTAAGTGATGGCGTAGAAAAAAAAAACATGCACAAAACCTTTGTGCATTTTCAAGCTATGCCATGTATTCATTCATATGTATGCTAGAAAGCATGATAAAAATTAACTATTGCCCCAACACTCATATTCACCATACAAATACAACAGCATTTACTCCAACAGGACAGTCATAAATGCCCTGGAACCCAATAGAATCCACTGTAAATGCATCGTTTGCACTGCACAGTCCAAAAGACAGACATACTGGCGATTTCACCTGCTTTTTAGACCTTTGTATTGCACTGTGTGCAAATGTCAAGAACTGCACGGAGGGGACGATTTTGCACCCAAGTTCAAAAGATGCAAGTCACCTTTAGTACTACTGGTGGTCTGAGATCTAGCATAACAAAACTCTTGATATTCAGTAAAAAAGCTTTATCTAAGAGTTAAGTTGAAAGAATACAATGCAACAAAATCCTTGAAATTCAGGAAAAAACCTTTAGTCCAAGTGATATTAAGGTAATGGTTTTAAGTCCGGAATAAAAAAAAATGAATGTACTCCCCTAGCATAGTGCTATTGATTAAGTACTGCATACTGCCATGTTTAAACAACTGTTTCTTCCACGTGCTAGGTGGGGCTTTAGGCTTTACTGCAGGTGTCTTTGTGATTAAGGATCTTCGCCTAGTGTGTAGCTCGCCTTCACATCTCACTTCCCATGCGTTTCCCTTTTTGGCATATGTAAGCAGGTTTTAGGCTCCTACTTTCTTAGGAAAAGCAGCCTTAGCAGACGGAAGCCATCATAGTGTAAGCATGCTTGCCTGCCTCAGGCCGTGTGTGAACCTCTGAGGAGAATATTCAGCTCCACTAATACTTCATGCTGTCCTCCCTGTTAACAGTGATTTTTAACATGTGAGAACGCAGCTGGTATAAAAGACTTGTATAGTGGGGCTTTGTTTCCTGCTTTTAACATTGTTTCAGTACGATTCCTTGCCCTGTTTGGACCTCCCCTTCCATGGAAATGCATGTGTTCCTTTGGGTATGAGACCGGTGCACAGAAGGAGGAGGGTTCTCACTTGCATCAAAGAACAAGTTACTTCTTACCTTGTAACGTTCTTTCGACGGGATGTTCCTCTGACGTATTCCTTATCTTTGATAATACGTTTCCAGCTTGCTAGCCTCGGAAATTTTTTCTGTAGAGGGCGCTGCGCGTCGACGTCCACCGAGTCGATGTCCCTCGACGGCCACCGTATCGGCGCCGATGTCACCATGCCCATAAATAGCCACGCGCAGCGTCCATTGCTCAGTTCCGTTTTGTAGCATAAGAAAAGTCATGCCTGAATTGGTTATTGACCTTGAAGGAGCGTAAGCTGCAACCACAAGGGAAGTAATACTGCGGGGATGGATGGGAGGGGCGATAAGGAATACGTCGGAGGAACATCCCGTCGAGAGAACGTTACAAGGTAAGAAGTAACTTGTTCTTCGAAGGGATTGTGTCCTCCGACGTATTCCTTATCTTTGATAGACTCCCATAGCAGTGGCATGCAATTGGAGGTGGGAGCAAGCATGTTATGTATCCCTTTAGGGATGGACCGAATGTAATACGGCCTTGCCAAATATGGTCTCTTGACTAGTGAAGGAATCCAGGTTGTAAAAATGTGTGAAGGTATGTGCGGACGACCATGTGGCAGCCGCACATATGTCTCTGACCGGTACCCCTCTTTGGAGAGCCGAAGAGGCTGCGATACCCCTGGTTGAATGAGCCCTAAGATTTTGGGGTGGCTCCCTGCCAGTTTGTAACATTCCAGAATGGCCAAAATAATCCACCTGGAAATGGTTTGTTTTGTTATTGGTAGTCACAACTTGTGACCCGAGTATCCTACAAACAGTTGGTCTGCTTGCCTGATCCTAGCCATTCTGCTGATGTAAAAGCTGAGAGCTCGCCTTGGGTCCAGCCTATGTAGCTTTTCTTCCTATTTCCGCGGATGAGGAGGAGGGTAGAACGAAGGTAAGGTAAATTTCGGAGTAATATGAAATTCAGAAACCACCTTTGAGAGGAAATTAGGCTTCATCTGTAGGACAACTTTGTCCTTGTGGAAAATTGTATCTGGGGGTTTACAGGAGAGAGCTTGTAGCTCGCTCACCCTCCTAGCAGATGTTAGTGCTACCAACAGAACAGTTTTAAGCGTGAGAAATCTCAGCGAACAAGAGTGAAGTGGTTCGAATGGAGTGCCCATTAGGAAGTTTAAGACTAAATTTAAGTCCCATAAGGGAACTTGGGATGGTTTTGCAGGATAAACATTAGTTAATCCCTTGAGAAATTGTATCACTAGAGGTAGTTTGAAATAGGATGGTTCCTCCGCAGTGCGCTTCAAGATGGAAAGCGCTGCGAGATAGCCTTTTACAGTGCCAACTTGAAGGCCTGAGTTTGCCAAGTAGAGTAGAAACGATAACACTGTTGGTGTACCACATGAAAAAGGGTCGATATTCCCTTCTCTACACCAGCTGCAAAATTTGTTTCAACGGCAGCGGTATAAAGACTTTGTTGCTGGCCTTCTGGCCGAAAGCAACACCTCCATGACGTCATCAGGGAGATCCCAATCCTTGTACCTCACCCTTTCAGAAGCCAATCGTGAAGGTTGAGGGTTCTGATGTCTGGATGGAGAACCTGACCTCCCTTCTGCGAGAGAAGATTCTCTTTGAGTGGAAGACGGATTGGAGGGCAGATGGACATATCTAGAAGGTCCGGGTACCACGTTCTCCAGGCCCAGTCCGAGGCAATTAGGATCATGGTTTTCCGGAATCTTCTCAACCTCCTGATCATTTGAGGAATAACAGGGACTGGTGGAAACGCGTAGAGGAGTGGAAACTCCCAGTCCACTACGAACGCGTCTCCTAGAGCTCCTCTCGGGGGAAATTCCCTTGAACAGAACAGATCGCACTTCTTGTTGGTGCTTGTGGCGAACAGATCCACCTGAGGGGTTCCCCAAAGGGCGAAGATCTCTTGAAGGACTTCCTGAGCTAGCTCCCACTCGTGGGAGACTGTGCTCTGCCTGCTCAGAGCGTCCGCTGTCAAGTTCTTCTCTCCGGCTGGGTGGACTGCCGATAGAGAAATTCCTTCTCGAATTGCCCAAAACCAGAGCTGCATTGCCTCTCTGCACAGTGGCAGTGACCCTACGCCTCCTCTTTTGTTGAGGTAGTGCATGGCCACCGTGTTGTCCGTCATTATCAGGACATTTCTCCCCTGTACTGATGGCAGGAAAGCTTTCAGCGCTAGTCTGATTGCTCTCAGCTCCAATAGGTTGATGTGTAGTCTGGACTCCGATGGAGACCAACGACCGCCGATTGTCAAGTCGTTGGCATGAGCGCCCCACCCCGTGAGTGAGGCGTCTGTGACTACTGTTATCTCCGCCCATGGTTGCCAAAACAGATCTCCTTTCAAAATGTTCTCTGGATAGGCCCACCATTGAAGGTCGCGGGCTACTTTGTCCGGAATCCAGAGGAGATCTGTCATTCTCCCTGAGAATTGCGACCACTGAGTTCTCAGTGCCCACTGAAGAGATCTCATTCTCAGGCGAGCCTCTGGCACAAGGAAGATGCAGGATGCCATGAGGCCTAGCAACCTCAAAAAGTCGAAGGCTGGGAGACGTTGGGCATTTTGAAACTTGTTGACCATCTGCAGAATATCTTGAGCCCTCACCTCTGGTGGCGAGGCTTTTCCCAGGGAAGTGCCCAGGACCGCTCCAATGAACTGGAGTCTCTGTGATGGTATCATCTGTGACTTCTTTAAATTGAGGGAGAAGCCCAGTTTGTGAAGGAAGTGGCAGACATAATCTAGCTGGGTCTGAGCTTGTTCCGCAGATACAGCCCTGATCAGCCAATCGTCTAGCTAGGGATAGACGTGGATCCCTTCCCTCCTTAGACTCGCAGCCACTACCGACATTAGCTTGGTGAAGACCCTCGGGCGGAGGTCAGCCCAAATGGCAGAACTCGAAATGGATATTGAGAGTCGCCATTTGCAAACCTCAGTATTTCCTGTGTTTGGGATGGATTGGCACATGGAAATAAGCATCCTGAAGGTCCAGAGATACCAGCCAGTCCTGGAGCTGGAGGGCCTGAAGGATCTGAGAGAGAGTTACCATCTTGAACTTGTCCTTCCTGAGGAACGTGTTCAATTCTCGTAAGTCCAGGATGGGTCTCAGTCCTCCGTCCTTCTTTGGTATGAGAAAGTAGGGGGGAGTACCAGTCCTTGTTCCTGTCTGCTACAGGTACCGGTTCTATGGCACCTTTCTCTAGCAGGTCTATAATTTCCTGCAAGAGGAGCGGATCTGGAACTTTTAGAGAGCTGTTCCCCGGTGGATGACTCTGAGGAATGTGTAGAAAGGGTAGGTAGTAACCCTGGGCAACTGTTTCCAATGCCCAAGACTCTGACGTTATAGCCTGCCATTCCGTCAGATGGTGAGTTAACCTGCCCCCTACAGGTGTCTTGTGTGGAAAGACCTCAGAGTGGTTTGTGGGCGGCTGATGCAGATGCCGAAGGTAAAGAGGCACCTGCTGCTGCTGCGGCCTTAGTACCTTTGACCCGTCCACCTCGGGTGGATCTTCTTTGGCCTCTTTGAGCCGGCTGTCTTCTGCCTTTCCCGAATGCAGAATAATAGCTAAAGGACTTTCCTCTTCCAGAGGTTCCTGAGGGGCAAAAAGGAGTTTGGCGGATAACAGCTCCTAAAGATTTTGCTGCTGCTTTAGATGTCTGCAACTTTTCCAGACTGTCATCAGCCTTTTTTCCGAATAATGAAGAGCCGTCAAAGGGCATATTCAAAAGTCTGGCCTGTACATCTGGAGCAAAGCCAGACTTTCGCAACCACGCATGCCTGCGGATTGTTGTACTTGCCGCCATGGCCCTGCTGATACTGTCAGCGGAATCGATGCCAGTTTGAAGTGACTCGCACATGGCATCCTTGCCATCTTTAATAATGTTAAGGAAGGCTTCCCTTTCCTCTCCTTCGGGTATGCAGTCAGCCGCTGATGAAGCACACTCCCACAGTGTGTGACTGAACCTGGCGAGCGTACAGGTGGCGTTGATGGACTTCAACGCCATACTACAAGCAGAGAAGACTTTCTTTGCCATAGAATCGTACCTCTTGTCATCTCTATCCTGTGGGACAGTAAGGTAAGCATTCCTGCTGCTTGATGAAGTTGCCGCTTGGACTACCAGACTCTCTGGAGTCGGGTGTTTCGATAAGTATTCAGGGTCAGCAGCAGCTACCCTATACTTGGCTGATAACCTTTTGTTGACAGCAGGGATAACTTCAGGAGTTTCCCAGTTAGATGCAATTTTTCTTTGTAAGGCTGTATGGAAGGGGACCACAGGATCCTCCTGTGGACCTTTGTCTAATATGTCTGTCAGGTCATCCTGTTGAAAAACAGGTGAAGGCGCAGACCAACCCATGAATTCAATAATTCTTGCCATCAGGGTTCTATAGGGTGTTTCGCATTTTCCCCTTGGTCTGGCTTAACAAAATATACTTCTGGGGAAGTGTCCAGCCCACTTGCCTCATGTAATGACTCCTGTAGGTCTTTCAACCTTCTTTCCTCAGAGGTGAAATCCTCTGAAACAGGTAGTGTGGTCCTCTGCAACTCAAAGGGTTCCTGGTCCGAATCTTCCCCTTCTTCATAAATTGAAGATAATCCAGGGTACTCTGTCCTCTGAAATGGTATAAAACCCATTTCTAAGGCAGAAGGAGCCAAATTCGTCATTACTGGGAGAGAAAACGTCGATTTAGTCGACGCCTATGTGACAGGCTTTGAAGGTGCCGAAACCGGTGTCGAGAAAACTGGAAGAGGCCTCAAAGAACTCGAGAGGATCGGGAGGATCGGGATCCATAATCGAGGACATCAACGACGGTCTCGGCGTCGTGTCGGAGGCTCTTGGAATCACTGTTGGCTGTGGAGTAGCCATGGTCTTCTCTTTCATCGGCGTCGGCGATGGCGTCGAGTCGATCGACCGATGCGTCGAAGAACTCTTCGACAACGGCGTCGATCCATGCGTCGAAGGAATCTTCGACGACGGCGTCGAAGACGGTGCCTTTTTACGCGATGGCCTGTGGCGCTCTCGGGTGGAATGTTTCGCCGGTGCTGCGACTCGCGGCGTTTTGATTTTTTGGGTTTTTCACCTGGGGTATCACCCTCAGCTGTCTTCGATGGGGACGAGGCCGCTTTCTCGAAGACGCTTAACATTTTCCTCCTGAATTCCTCCCACTCAGCCTGAGAGCTGTGTTTTGTGGGGCAGGAGACCCTTTCTGGGGAAACAGAAGACAACGAGGAAGGGGATCTTCGACGTCTCTTCTTTGAGTGTCTTGATCTCGACGAATGGTGGGAGCTACTTCGAGATCTAGAATGGGAATGTTTTCACCGGCGAGGGGACGAATGCCTCGACCGAAGAAACTTTCGAGGAGGTTTTGACTGACTTACCTCTCTCGAGCTTCCCCCTTGCGCTCCTTCAAGGCTTTCGCCGTCATGGAAATGCAGTCCTCACACTCCGAACAATGGGGCTCGGCTCCCAAGCACCACAAGCAGATCCTGTGTGGATCCGTTATCGAAATTATTTTACCGCAGTCTCGACATTTTTTGAAGCCGGATCGCGGCGTTGTCGGCTCCGATGAAGATGCCATCGAGAACAAGTTGGAATATTCGAGTAGATGTAGATTAGATTATCTGACTGAACTGAGCAACGATGTTCCGAGGCCCCACCAAGCGCGGAAAAACAGAACTGAACAACGGATGCCGCACGTGGCTATTTATGGGCATGGTGACGTCGGCGCCGATACAGTGGCCGTCAAGCGACATCAACTCGGCGGACGTCGACGCGCAGCGCCCTCTACAGAAAACATTTTCGAGGCCAGCAAGCTGGAAACGTATTATCAAAGATAAGGAATACGTCGGAGGACACAATCCCTTCGAAACCTCATACTGTCATTCGGTTTTTGTTGTCCTGTTGCTTGCATTTTTATTAATTGTTCACCAATCCACCGGATTAGTCAGTTTCCACGTTTCCATGACAGTTGCATGTTTCCATGACATGTTGGGTGCCATAGACGTCAGATTGCTGCTGCTCTGCAGCCAAGACCAAGGGTCGCTGGCCGCACCACCCAGTAATCCCTGTGAGCCCAGGATAGACATTTTGTAGGAGGGGAGAACTGGCCAGATCGCTCTGAGATGCGGAAGAAATCTGTTGGATTGCATCAGTGTATTGTCAGGTCTTGTATAGTACTGTTTGAAACAAGTTGGGGTGAATGTTTGTCTCTAGTTAAAGAATCCTGAAATCTGTTGTGAATATTCAAGGTTACAGGAGGGAAGGTACCTTGCCCACAGAATAAGAAAAAAGTAAAAGTGGTTGGCGACTACAGTATAGAATCAAAAAAAAATGTAAAAAGTCAAAGCAGCCCATTCATGCTCGCTACTGACTTGAGAACATGAGACTGCTGCGCTGGTCAGAGTAGTGTAGTATGGATCAGGGACTAGGATGGCTGCGTTATGTGCAAGTGTGAAGACAATAGTTTTGACGAGAGCCCTGTGGTTGGCCAGTCTAAACCCATACCGCGAAACTTGAAACCCTAAATGTGCAACTAAGTTGTGACCCTGCTTTTTATGTCACATGCTCCTCTATCCTAGTACGGGAGCTGTAACCGTCTTTGTTTCTACCAATTTTGTGTCTGGTCTTTGACTCTCACCTACCCAAGTCTCTCAAACAAGCAGAAATACTGCTCTGCATTGTGGATAGCATAACTGGGGATATAGGTGGTGAATGTGACCAACACCTGTCGTCGTCACTGAAATATTTGTACAGGGGGAAGAACAGAGGTCAGGTGGTGATACCAGAGCCCCTGGATAGACATGGCAGAGCGGTCAGGGTCAGTTATGAGCCATACCAACTTCACCAGACACAATAGCATCCCAAAGCAGATAAGAGTTAGGAACGGACCTGCATCCGCAATAAGTCTTACCTTATCTTCCCTTGAGAAAATGGGTGCAGGTCAGTCTAGACAAGTGCCACTTCCTTGAAAAGGAAGTCCAGCACATTTAGTTTCACAAATATACACCAAGTGAGTCACCTGATCAAAACTCCCCAAGGAAAGCACGTTTGACTTAGACAAGATAACAAACCTAATAAGGCATGTCATAAAAGAAAGGTGCATGTGTACACCAATAACAATGGGACAGCTATCTAGACTATACTGAAGCAAATAAGAGACAGACTCGATCCAAGACTGTAAAACACCCAAGAAATGCTCCAGGAGCAAGTTACATCCATAAAAGATAAGTACTCCAACCATCAAGTACCGGTCCACAAAGGTAAAAACAAATGTTAATATTCTGTAATCCAAGGGGAGCCCCGACAAAAGGAAACTCTCAAAGACATTCTGGACACTTATAACCTTGACATTTTAAATGTTGCATCCAACCATCAACTGGCTAGCCCACACTGTACACAATGGGCAACTTATCAGTCCACCCAATAAACCCTGTGGGTGGCCAGTTTACCCCAGAAATACAAGCTCAGATCGGCAAACATTTTTCGCCTTGCTCAGCCACGTTTGAAATGTTTCCAAATTTGACAAACCGTTCCATTACTGGTGCATTCACGCTATAACAGCTCGCTGGAGGAGGCCATCCTTTAGTTACTGCACATGCCTCCCTGGGGTGCTACTGATTTGTTCAATATCGTTCATAGATACAAGATGATCCCGTTGAGATCCAAGAAGAGATTCAGGTCATAATAGACTTATCTCCTAACCCCCAATATGTGTTGATTTGAAATCACTTATTGCGAGAAACATTTACCCCGCTGAAAGTGCGCTCCAACTGGCCAGCTGAAGAACCTGCCACCTCTAGAGACCTGAAAACATTTAGTGATAGGTTGGTACAAACCATCACTGAAATTTGCCCTAGTAAGACTCATCAGTCTAAGATGCATTCAAGCAAGCAAGTCAAGGGTGAAAATCCTGTGGAATAGCGAGCGATTCAAAACCATATCTTGAACAATATTCTGGGATCGTTGACAGCTATTATAGCACCTCAAGCTGTGGTGGCTCAGTTTGTTATACGCTTCCAACCTAAAGTGTCCCAGGGAATTAAGGCAGTGCAAATAGGGCGGGAAGGAAAGGGTTTGGTAGAGGTTCTATTGGCTGCAGAGCACCTCCATGAAAAGGTCAAAGACAAAAGAAACTACTGATGCCATACCTACGGTGTTGCAGATGCAGAGTAAAACCTTTTCAGATAAGGGGAGAACTCTGCCCACGCCAGGAGGGTCAGGACAGGGAAGAGGGAGAGGAGCACCCCAATCCCACGTACAAGGGCTAACTGATGAGAAGGTATTACACAAAGATGTAAAGTGATCGGTGTAAATACTGCAACGAGTTTGGACAATGGAAAGCAGGCGGACAGCCAAGTTTAATGACTAGGTCCCAGCTGCCACCAATGTCACTTTAGACTGATGGTTAGGCTTGCCAAGGGGTCTCCGAACGTGTTGCACCACTATACCGATTGACTCTACTGGCCCGTATGTGGATTGTGTGGAAACATCCAAAAAGCCAGCAAAAAAAACCTGAATGGGAGATTTGGCTGAATTTCGACGTTCGAAAATTCCGAACGGTCAAAAAGTTCGACCAAATCCCCCATCTGGTGCTAAGGGCTGCAGGGGTTCACTATATTGTGAGCGGGGGAGTACCACGCAGCTGATCCCAAAAAGTAAAAAAAAAAAAAAAATTAAAAAGGAAAAAAAGGAAAGCACCATACAGCGCCAGGTCCCGATCACAGAAGTGAAAGGGAACAGGCGTTGCAGAGACAGAGTCAGCGGTACACAGCGAAGTGTGGCACCACTATGTAGGGTTGGTGGGGGCCAAGTCGGAAATGTTCAGGGGGAGAAAAGATCGAAGGTTATTTTTGGAAAAATGATCTTCTGTCTTTTCTCCCTTGAACATTTTTGTCACTGGATTCTAACCCTGATCCGATTGCGTTATTGCTGATCAAAAGATTTCATATTTGGTTGACACTGGAGCATCACCCTCCACACTAAAAGCCTCTGTTTCCATGAATGATGCGTTCTGATGAAATTGTTAATGCTGTAGGTATAGCCAGACCCATCCGCCCCACCCAGTTCATCGTTATTTTGCGATTAGCAATAAAATCACAGAATCAGCGGTTTGCTGCCATGCCCACTAAATAAATGTTAATAGCTGCGAGAATCTAAACATTAAACAACATTCTCTTCCAGGCAGCTGCCTGTACGGAGAGTGAGTGTTTAACAACTGCCTGCCTTTCTTCCTTTGAAATGCATAGTTTCTACACGCAACAAAAGGCCGCACTGTGGACGCAACCTTGCCACAGGAATAGTTTGTGGCACTTTTACAACACCTTGGGCACAGTCACGTCTGACATCCCCATGCTTTGTAACACAAGGTTTAAGTCACTTACATGTAACTAATGTTCTCCAGCATGGGTCTAGCATGGATTCACATGCTCATGAATATTACCCGTCAGGCTGCAAATCCTCAGTAAAAGAAAAAACGGTTTCCCTTTCACTTAAAAACTGTATTTCTCCTCTAAACCAATCACTGTCATCTGGGTTCTACTGCCCCCATCCAATTACAGTCCTCCCCCTAAGCCCCCGTCTCTGGCAGCCATCTTCAATTTTGGTAAGCACGTAAACTGGCAGTATGACCAAGAAGAGCCGCAGAGGGAGGGATTGCATGTGAATCCATGCCAGACTCATGCTGGAGAACAATAATTACAGATAAGTAACTTAAACCGTTCCCAGCATGGGGTCTGGCATGGATTCACATGCTCATGCATAACAAATACAGAGCAGTACAACATTACACAGCCATGGGAGATGGCAAGGTTCAACCGAAGCGAAAGAACAAATGAAAAGGGTCAATCTTACCTATCCGTATGCCCCAATAGTTTGATGTATACAAGATATAAGATACAAGACACACCTGAGCTGGTACAAAGTGTTTGTATTCAAAGGTAAGGAACTAATGGTCTGATTGCACACATAAATATAGAGTTTTCCATTCAAAAACATGAAACAAATACATGATGTTCTAAGACCAATATTTCTGAGATAATTAAGACTCAAAATTCAATACAATGGAGTTAGACAATACAAAACCTACTGCTGTGTACTGCCACAACAAGGGTCAAAACAATTGTTACATTGATATAGCAGACAACATGAAAAATGCCAATAGAAGCAGTGTTAACAATTTTGCATTGCATTTAGGATTGAAAAATCGTCTACATGGATGAGTTTCAACCCTCACTGGCTGTTGTGACAGCCGTTCTTGAGCAGGCCTTCATCAGGACGAAAGGATGCCGGATGGACTGCTCTGTGCGTGTGCTGCCTAGAAGTTGAAACAAATGGGCCAGTGTCAGTACTTGGGTATCAAGGGATAGGTAAGGAAAAGAACATCACTAGTGACTTATGTATCAATGAATGATTAACTATCTTACCATGTCGGAGAAAGAATGATTCTGCACGGATTCGAACAAGAGTGAGCACCCGTAATGAATTGGGTAACCTCTTGACTGACTTCATACTTCTCATTGATGAAATACAACCTGTGTGACGAAGGCAGGTCTCAGATCTGAATCTGAATAATACATATAAGGACCTCACTTCTAATGGTGTAAGCTGAGAAGGAATCTAAATGGCTTACCTGTATGAAATACAGTCTATCTAGAAGGGAGGTCATGAGCTCAACGTTCTGGTATGTCTTCTAAAGTTGAAAGTGGGTTGACCTCTGATGATTAGCGGGCTGCTGCCTCGCTGGGTATGCTCCGTTTCGTTCCAGTCCCTATGGGGTCTGTGTGAAACATAGAAGAATGGTTGAGTAACCCATGCAAATGTTATGGTGGTACTCGTGCATAGAAATCAGAGTACAATGGCTCGATGCATGTACAGAAATTATCTTAATTTCACTCTGTCTCAGTGACCAGAGTGATGTGCTGCCGTACTCTTATAGCAATGGTAACGTGTCTCCTGCAGTTGTCCAACTTGTGTGGGCGTGTAATTCAGAACGGGGCACAGAGAGCGTCTCTGTAAAAAGTAAGACGAGAGCGTGGCTCAATAATCCTTACTTACACTCTCCAAGGAAGCTCAGGACTTGTGGCACTCAGCCGTCAGACGGAGGATGTTCCTCGTCCTTCAAGAACACCATTGCAGACTCCCTCAGCAGGGAACTGTGCTCCTGCCACGAATGGGAGTTTCGTCAGGATCAGATGGACCGTCTGTTTGTCGAATGGGGCAGACCCCAGATCGATCGGTTTGCGATGGCAGCAAACTCCAAATGCCAGATGTTTGCCAGCAGATTCCATCAGCCGAGGTGCCTGGGGGATGTGTTCTCCTTCCCATTGGAAGGGCTGTTTCTGTGCAAGTTCTCTCTCCTGCTACGAGTCATCAACACACTTGGTTTCAATGCAAGATGATACTCATCGCCCCGGCATGACCGAGGCAGATTTGATATTCGGAACTTCTCAGCCTATCCCTGTCACCTTCTGTCAAGTTGCTGGTGGGTCTGGGTCTTCTCACCAGAGAGGGAGGCACAATCCTCCATGACCCAGGATCGACGAACCTGAAGGCTTGACTTCTGCAGCCTTGGAGTTTGGAGGTTATGAGTTGCTAAAAGACTGCAGGGAGATCAAAGTCGACAGGGCGTCGTCGACTTTCAAGTGCTACGGCCATATGTGGAAGCATTTTGTTACATGGTGGCAATCGCAGAAGTTTACCCCTCTGAGGGTCATGGCTCCACAGATCCTTCCATACTTGCTATCCTTGGCAAAAACTGGACTGGCTCATGCATTCATCAAGGTACATCTGGCGGCTATCTCTGGCTACACCAGGTCCCCAGAGAGCTCCTGGCTGTGGTCCCACAGACCCCTCAAGGAGTTTCTCAAAGGCCTTTTTCGATCCTTCCCACGGTGAAGGCTTGTGCCCTGGCGTGGGAACTCAATGTGGTTCTGATGAGGCTCATGGGGGCACCCTTCGAGCCTATGCATCAGGCCCCACTCACGTTTCTCCCGTGGCAGAGACGGCGTTCCTTGTGGCCATTACCTATGCCAGATGTATAGGTGAGATGCAGGACCTATCATGCAAGCAACCATACCTGACTTTCCACGAATCGAGGGTGGTACTGCATATGCACCCCTCTTTCATGCCGAAGATTCTGTCGGAATTTCACCTAAACAAGCCTTTGGTGTTGCTTGTTTTCTTCCCGAAACCTTTGTTGTCGGCAGAGAGGGACTTGTACCCTCTGGACGTTGCTTGTGCCTTGAAGTTCTACGTGACACGCACTTACAGCTTCCTTAGAGAGCACCAGGGATCGAGTGCCCCCCTGCTTCCTGATGTAGAACATGGTGGTGGTGTTCATGAAGATCTCACACCTTGCCTGTCGGAGACGGTAGAAATGACTTCAGGGCCCAGAACACTATACGTAGGTCCAGGATGTTGATATGCAGATCCTTCTCCTCCGGCAGTCACTGGCCTCTGGTGTGCAGACATTGGCTGTGCGCTCCCCAACCTTCCAAGGAGTCGTCCATGGTGACAGTCTCCTGGTATGGGGGGGTTGAAATCCTGTGCCTTGGGCGTTGTGGGAGCAGATCCGCCATCACTATCGCCCATCGGAACTCCTCGTTAAGATAGATCTTGTCCGTGAAGTTTCTGGACACCTGTATCCAACGGGCATCGAGGAATTCTTGTAGGGGTGGCATCTGCAACCTGCAGAGACAGATGAGGTAAATGTAGGGCTACATGCCCAGTAACGACTTGGACTGCACCGGGACCATCTTTGCCAACGACAGCCATTGTACCTTTCCTTGAATAGCTGCTAGCCTCTCCTCCTAGGGCGATGCCAGGCAAGACGCTGTGTTGTGTGGCTCCTAGGATCAGCACTTTCTGTGATGGCGTTAAGCAGGACTTCAGATCGTTGACAGATTCCCAGATCTGTCAATAGTCAGATGGTCGACTTTGTGTGTTTGTCTGCCAGCTCCCGCAAGAGGGCGCGTATCAGTCAGTCATCCAGGTACTGGTATATGTGTATGCCCTATAGACATAGATGGGCCACCACTGGTGGCAGGAATTTCGTGAACACTCTTGGGGCCGCCTTCAAGCCGAATGGTAGGGCCATGAAATGGTAGTGCTGGCCCTGCACCACAAAACTTAGAAATGTTCAATGTTTCTTGTGAGTGGGGACGTGGAAATGGGCGTCTTCCAGGCCCAACAATGTCAAGATGTCTCCTTTTGCAGTTGACAGAGCATGTGCTGCATTGTGGCCATCCTGAATTTTTGGGACTTAATTATTTGTTCAGACGTCGTAGGTCCAGGATGGGTCTCCAGCCCCCTGCCTTCTTTCTGACTAGAAAGTATCTGGAATAGACCCCAGAGCCCCGAAGCCGTTGGGGAACTAGCTCCATCGCCCCTTATCGTAGCATGGCTCATACCTCTTATAAAAGCTGAGGGGTGTGCTGCTCCTGACAGGGCACCAGCGGAATACGAGGACACCTGCGTTGGAACGCCAGGTTGTGCCCCTGGCCAAGAGCGTCCAGCACTCATCTGTCAGTGGTGATCTTTCTCCACTCGCTGACTAACTTCGTCAGCCGGCCTCCCACCCGGGTACACGAGTGGGGGCCTGACGTCTTCGCCGGTTCAGCCTTGCTTGGGCGCCAGCGTCCTACCCTGTGGGCAACAGCGATGCTGTCCTCCGCTACCGTAGGCCTGGGAGAGGCCTCAGTAGGCTTCTTGTGTTGAGGATCGGGAAGGATGTCTAAGACGCGAAAAACCCTTTTGATGACCTGCTCAATTTTCCCCTGGAGGAGGGAAAAGACAGGCTGTCTCTGTATCCGTCTTGATGGCCTGGAGGGACTCGTCGGCAGCCTTCCCAAGCAGATTTTCCCCATCAAAGGGCATGTCCAGCACCTTCGCTTGGACCACCTGACGGAAGTTAGTGGCCCTCATCCATCCCTGCCGACGATGGCAGACACTGTTCCCCATTTGATGTAAACCTGTGTCGGCGACGTCCACTGCCACTGTGATGGCGTGGTCCAATGCCACTTGCCCATCCTGCAAGAGGGCGAGGGCTTCCATCATCCTATCGTCGGGGAGGAACACCAGGATCGGTCCTAGCTTGTACCACAATTCCCTGTCATACCTGGCTAGGATCGACACCGTGTTGGCCGCCTTGATTGTGGACAATGCACTGTAAATCATCTTCTTCCCCATGGCATTCATCCTTTTCCCCCTCACTGTCTGGAGGGACCAAAGACGATTAGGACGGGTTAGCAGACAGTTTCCTTGCGGCCACAGACACCACAGAGACGGCTGATGGTTGCAACCTCAGGCACTTTGGTGCGCAGTTTGGCACCCTGTATTTATTCCGCTTGGCTGGAGCTGTGCAGGGGTTCTTCATGAGGGCCAGGCCCTCTTCCCAAATATCGTCCAGAAAAGGCACCACCATGATCCTCTTCCTCTTAGCCTTACGCCTTTGATACTCCTTGATTTACTTGGGCACCAGCTGGAATAGAATAGTATAGCTCAGAGGCACTGGCGATCATGGAGTAGAACAAACCCACCTCGTCTGGTGGGGAAACCCCTATGCGGAGCATCCAAATGTGGCAATTCATTGTCCGCTGGGACGAAGTCTTTGTCTTCATCCGTTGTCGTGGCTGTATGTGTTTCTGTGCCCGTGTCTGGTGGGGCCTGACGTGGTGGAGGAGGTTGATATGGGAGCATCAGATGAAGCTTCCTCTTCTTCGGCTGAGGCTGATAGTGGTCCTGGGAGACCACAGAAACCGGTGCCAGGGGCATTCTCATCTGCATCTCTGACACAAAGGTGTGGAGCGTTGATAGAATATCCAAGTAAATGTCCCTCGGCTAGAGGGCAAAGTCGGAAAACTAGGCCCTATGCTGCAGTCTTCTTCCTCATGGACTGTATGCATGGACACCTGATCTTCGTCTTCCATGGATGAGAACTCCATAGCTTGAGCGATGACCTGGGAGGGCTGTTTTGGGGCCTCCTCGCCCCCTCCTCCCTTCTCCTCCCTGGGGGTTTTAAACCGGAATCTGGGCCGGTAGTCCAGGTGTAGGCAGTAGAGGCATTGTAGATGCTTGTCCTCCACAAAACAAGTTCTGTAGCCCACATTTGGTGCAGGGCCTGAAGAGGGACCCTGCCCCCCCGCCCTGCCTCCTCTGTCATGGTCGGAGGGTGTGTAGTAGGCCCAAGATGGCCTTCTAGAATCTTAGTTTAATCTTCGCCCTTGAGGGGGGAAAAACTTCATCAACAACAGATCCCTGCTTTTGGCAGATTAAGAAAAGAGCACACAGGCTCTTTGAAACAAAAACAGAACTTTTCTTATTGAAAAACATGAAAAAACATACAAATCGCTCAGAAGACAACTCAAGGACTGCCAACACTGAAGTGTACAGTAAAAATCTGAATATGGCTGCCAGAGGCGGGCCTTGGGTAACTACTGTCATTGGATGGGGGCAGTATAAACTAGAGGACAGGGATTGGTTTAGAGGATAAATACGAAATACAGTTTTTAAGTGAAAATGAAACTGTTTTTTCTTTTACTGAGGATTCCCAGTCCGACAACAGGGAATATTCATGAGCATGTGAATCCATCCCAGACACCATGCTGGAGAAGTGGTCTCCCTCTGTTGCATGGCCTGGCATGCAACCACACATCCTCACATCATTCTTATACATAGTCATATCCCCTGTCCCGCTTTACTCCCATCACACCCACCACTGCGTAGAGCCTTGCTAAGAGGGCAGCCAACACCATAAACCATGGCCTCTCCTTCACCATCCATTGCCTCAGCAGCACCACTGGTCCACCAACACAACTACCCCGTGAATTAGAGGCAGTGCCACTCCCACAATCATTACCACCCATTCAAATTAAAATGCTGCAATATATGCGATTGTCCTACGCAAAATCAGCTTTTTTGTGCCGCACAATTTTATATCCCATGCTGCAATATCCTGGAGGGTGTGAATAGTGGGTACGCCTATACCCCATCCTGGGTCTATCCCGCTTATGGTAACAATAGGTTCAATTTCTGATCAACATGCATGTGTGACAATTCACGGGATCTCGTCCCTTCTGCCCAGAAGGGAGTCCTTCCGTGTGAGGCTAGGAAAGTGAGCCTGCTACGCAACAATCCCCCTAAGGGTGGCAGAATGGGGGACCTCACAGGGAGAGATGCCCATCATGGGGACAAGGACTCCCATTCCGGGATGGAACTCACTAACCCCCTTACCTTTGAGAACATCTTCGAGGTCTACCAAGAACTTGATTTCAGAAGCTGTTTTCCGCAGATGAACCCGGGTGACTCCTGCCAAGATCGATGGACCTGTTTGGCAGATTTCTGCCAAAGTTCAGATCTCAAGATGGCGGCCGATGTCAGCCTGTAGGCGGCCCAAGAGAGAGCGAGCTGCTGGTGGAGTGCCGACAACTACGTGGTGGCGCGCTGTGTTAGAGCACTTCTGGAGATCCCATTGTGTGTCGGATTGAGCCTGCTAGTGTGCCCGATGCTTCTGCTGTGTGGGTCGCACTCTGGGGAGCTGGCAGGGTCTGAAGAGGAGCTGAGATACCTGGCATGTTTCCTCGACCTGCGACGCGTGGCGGTGGATTGTGGATCCTGCGCAGGTCAGTCTGCCCCGACGGGAGTGGTGCACAGCTGATCTGGTGTTGGTGGGCCACACACGAGGGTTGGTGAGCACCCTGCACGATCACTGGATGTATTTGTGGGAAAACACAATAACAGTATACAGATCATGTGAGAGGGGCCCCACTATTAGTGCCCTGGACTTGGCGGCTCTCTGCTGACAGGTGTATAAAGGCCCCGAAATAAACGATTTTGGATGTTTTTACGGCAGCCTGTGGTGGGTAATGTTTTGACAAGAGGGGCAGCCCTAGAGGCAGAACCTGAGGCTAAAGTGTAGAATGTGTCACAGAGAGGGTAGCCGCCGGTTTGAATTAGTACATACTCTTAATTGTGTATGTCTTCTTGTTCAACAAGATTGTAATAGTGGTGACAAAGTCATACGTGACCCATACTTTAATTAGGTATTAAGGTACAGTGATAGTGAAGGCTATTTGTAAACAAATTACACACTTCCTGATAGCCTTACGTGGATGGCTTATGCATGAGTTATTTCATGTTACTCCGCATACTGGTTATAGAACAATCAAGGTGGAACATACCAGTTTGTCTGAGGTGAGCAGGTCAATCAAAGCACAAGTCTCCGATTTATAATCACAAGCCAAACATTTTTAAGCACACAACAGTAACAATGTTTCACATTTGTTTTAAATACAGTGCGAGTAAAAGCAACTGCATCGTATTGTTAAGAGCCAATAGAAACATATACAAGCATACAAACAGAATAGTGACACAGGTATGCATGTGTTACCAAAGAAGGTGGTGCAGTGGATTGAACGTGGGGAACAAAGGAAAGACAGTCATTGTAGACAGAATATGGGTCTTGTTATGGTACAATGGTGACCAATCCTTGGTCTACGTCGCGAAGAGACTTCCCAAGGTTGAAAGTGGCGGGGCTGGTGGCGAGCCTGGTCCTCTGACGTTTACGCTCCCAGATGTAGTGCCTACTTCTGGGCCTCAGGATTGTGTCTCCCTACAATTGTGAGCACAAAAAAACACAAAATATATAAAACTCTTAAAAAGAGCTACACCTTAGGGTTGTATGAAACTACATGCTGGGTCATGATCAAATAAGGATCATAGACATACAAAGTGGTGTTTTTGTCTAGAGTAGTGTTTGTGCTTGGGTCAGGGCGTGAGGGGGGGGGTAGACCCTGAAGACTGCTGGTAGAAGCTGACCACAGGGAGAGCTGGGTGGTGAGGGGAGTCACCCATAATGGGGCTCTGTGTATGAGTCCCAGGGGTCCTCAATACGAGATCCGTGACATGATTCTTTACTCACAGGAATAACAGCTGTTTGTCGTGTTCATGTTAAGCAGCTCAATGGCAGGGAAGACATAAGAGTGGCAGAAGTAGACCAATGCCTACAGAGTAGTTTGGGTACTAGATCAGGAGATAACTGCGGAGGCCTGGTGCAGGTACTCGGGTATGGGGGCAAGCGCTGACTTACCTAATTTCACGTCCTGCCTCCGTAACGTGCGCTGTGTTCACCAAGGCAGAGGCGCAGGGGGAGTGAGCAGTATATGTGTACAGTAATTGAGTTTAAGGCGCATGCTCAAGTGGCGAAGTGGCATCTCTCTGGAGCATGCACGTAGTCTCGCATTGGTGTCTCGAGGGTGACGCGTTGCCCATGGCAACATGTCAGCGCCCTTATGATGTGGCTGTGGGGAGACATGGTTGCGGGCGGAAGCATGTCCATGTAACGGGCCACTGGTGCCTTTCTAGACGAAGATGATATTGTCTGCGTATCTATCCCACAGACATATGTTGTTCCAAAACGGGTTGTGCATACCGAGTACATAGGAAGCCTCAAACATATAAATGATGGCTAGACTGGGGGCAAAAGCTGCCCCCAAAGCCGTGCCGCTGATATGGAGGTAGAATGTATCATCGAAGGAAAAGAAGTGCTTGGTTAGAGCTATTTCTAGCAGTTCGACAATGAAGTTGACCGGAACCCTACTTTGGTTCATATAATGGGTTAGGTGGTTGCACATGTATTCCAAGGCTGCTGTTTGGGGAATGCTGGTGTACACCGCTTTGATGTCCAGTGTGACAAGTTTCTCTCTGGAGTTATCAAACGGTGTATCTTCGTAGATGTTAATATTCAACGTCGTGTCCCTGAAGTATGTGGTGGGTAATGGGCACTTTATATAGAAAGTTTGAGAGCCACTGGAGGAGGTGGTAGGATGTCCCTCGAGGTCTAGAGATACACGTCGCGGGGCGTGAGACCGAGTTGGCCAACTGAGACTTTTGCTTTGCAATAAACCCTAGCTTTGGGAATACAACCTCGTGTCTGGTGTATCTATCGTGTGTGTTGACTCGCCTTGTTTCCATAGACGTTAGGGGCCCCTTTCAAGATGGCACCCGAATAGGGACCCTCCCCCACTTGTTCCATCGCATAACATTGTAATTGAGTAAGGCGGAGAACGGCGAGGACAGGACGATCGAGCCGGGATCAAGAGGTGTTCCGGGCACCCTGTAAAAGTGACGAGACTCCTTTGCAGATCTGCACACATCTGATCCCTGATCGACGTGCCTGGCTAGAGAACAAGGAGGCGAGGGTCCCGAAACGAGGCCGAAGCCAAGAAACGCAGACACAACGTCATTTGGTGCATCAGTATACAGACGACTTAATCTATCAGGTGAGTCATTCCCCGATTCAAAGTAATCCTGATATTGGTTGAGAGTTGACTTTGCAAAATCAAACGCCCTAGGTAAGGTTGATTAACCAGGGGGAAGGTTGAAACATGCCTGGGGTGTTGTCCACCTTAGCAGGGCTTTTTCGCTGTGGTAGACAATCTTTGGAAGATGGCCAAATTGTACCACCTGGGGGAACGCCGGCGTATGAGATGTATGGAATGGGTGCGATAATATTTTGTGAGACTTGGCATAGGCAAACCAGAAAGAAACGGGACCATCAGTGGCCAATTAATGGTAGTTTTGAGATAGCGAGGATAGACAACCTGGAAAGGGTGTTGATAAGAAAGAAATCGCATCCTGCAGCATTTGAGACTATTAAAGAGAGAAAGGAAGCAATGCTCCGATTTAAAAGCAGAGCGAAGCATGCGTGCAGGCATAAATCGAAAGGTGAAGTAGCGGAAGAGAAAGAAGAGGAGGAGTGGACAGAGTCTAAGAAGGGCAGGTAGGCGTGACCAGTTGAATATAGAAAAGATATATCCACAACGGGAATTACACATAGCAGATGAATTGATAGAAAATATATTGACCCATACAAAACAAGGCCCAAGATCAGAAGTGAGGCCAGACACGTCAGTAGCTATTGCCCAAACCCCGCCCGTAGCCCAAGCTCCCCCTCCGGTAGCTCAAGCCCTCCCACAGCCACAGACCGCACACGTAGCACTTCCTATTAGCCAACCAGGCCCACAACCGACACTCCCTGTTGCCAATGTCCCATCCACACCTCCCGCCTTAGCCACATACTCGGTACCATCCGTTCCTCCCGGGGTTGAAGTTGAAACCACGGGGGCAAGAGGCGGGACTGACCAACGGGGATGCACGAGGGTAACTCGCAGTGCGATCAGCAAAGAAAGGAAGGTGGAATTGCAGCAGCAGGCAGAGATGTATATAGACGGGAATGATGGGACGGCAACATTGACTTCGATGTAGGACTTCCGAAGAAGCAACGAAAGACAGGTAGTGTTGGAATGCATGGGTGAATATTTGGTGGAGAAATGGAAACAGTTAATTGGGAAATTACCACTGCAGCTATTGTTAGATTTGAATGCATTAGCACGCTGTAGGGAGAGGGATGAAGAAGTGAGAGAAAATGTATATGGACTTTTTGAACGTAAAGATGAATTAGATAATGATTATGCCAAAATGTTTACTACACCTGGGTACAGGAGTAGGGATATCGGGAGACATAGGAAGGAAACTGTAGAGCCGTATATACGACGACGACATTCAATGTCTCAGTGCAGGGGGGCGACAAGTTAAAAGTATGTATACGAAAAGCGTTTAGATGGATGTCGGATCCCAGTATTCCCACAATGGAGATACATGAGATATTTGATGAATATTCCATGCCCATGAAAAAAAAAAAGCACTACAGTCGATGGCTGAACATTTATTAGATAAAGATATAAAAAACGATAAGGCCAGCCCACCCGAAATAATGGCAGTATATAGAAGAGCACTACAGCGAGGGACAGGAGAAACAGCCCTATCGCTGGATCTGGGAATATTGTTACACCTAAGAGAAGGAGGAGGGACAGTAAGTGGCGCATTTCCTATGAGAGAGGTCCCACCTACCTTTGTGCCCAAAGTAGAGGTTCCCGCAGTGGGCAATGTAGCGGCGCAGGTAACACTAGCCCATTACACCGTGCATGCCCCCTTTTCCAGACAGGACGTGAATAACAAAGCAGACGATTCCTGATATAAGAAAGAATCCTGCAGGGTTTTACAAGGAAGTAGAGTCCTGCCTGCAATCATCCGTGCTTACCATGGGTGACATAGACCTAATATTCCCGGTGATCTGCCAGCAGACATATGGAAACAAATAAGGAAGGTAGATGACGCAACGGCCTTTGGCGCCACATGGGCGGACTTGATAATAGAAGACAGGAATAAAGCGGTTGGAGGAACACCAGGAGCCAACCTGGTAGCATTACCAGCACGTATAGTGCAGAAATTAAAAGAAATTGTCCCAGAGAAAAGAATTCAATGGGACAAATTTACTGCATGTGTACAAGGCAAGGATGAGTTAGCTACAGATTATTTTAATAGATTTGAAGAAGTATTCACAGACTTCAGTGGGCAGGATGTGGGCTCGGAAGCGGGAAAGAGGTTATTTGTTGACAAATATGTGAGGGGGTTAAAACTTCCAATCCAGGATCTAATAATGATATCAGAGAGTGCATGGCAAGCAAAAACGCTGGGCGAAGTATTACACATGGCCCAATATTATGAGCACAGAGTGACGGCGGCGAAAGAAAAAGAGGAGAGGGATAGGGTAAATCTGAAAACACGGGTACTACTGCAGCAAGTAGTAGGACATAATAGAGGGCGAGGGAACGCACAAATAAGGAGTAATTTGAATATGCATGGGGGAACAGTGGGACCAAATCAGTGTGCGTATTGTAAGGAGGAAGGACATTGGTGAGCGCAATGTCCGCATCTACAGAATGGAAATGGGTCTGGTCAGAGGAGACAGCATAGAGGACACCCAGGAGCGAATGGACCAAATAGGAATAGTATGCAGCAGCATCACAATAACGGAGGTAATCAAAACCAAGGCCAAAACCAAAATGCCCCAAACCAGAGTCAGGGACAGCAAAATCAACAGTATGGAAACCCGAGTGGGGGAAATAGAGGAAAGAGTGGGAACGTTTTTGATACACAGCCAAACACGTATTACAGTAACAGTAATGATTACACATCAGACGATGAACAGGGGTCGGAACCAGTGTCTATTCCCGTGAATCAGAGAGGACCCTACGTAGAAATGAGAGTCGGGAATGAGGAGCACCACTTTCTTGTAGATACAGGAGCGCAGAAGTGTTCAATAAACCACCACTTGGTTCCGGATATACCACTGTCAGGGCAAAAGAATGTTTCCGTAGGGTTCGCAGGTACACCAGTCATAAATCCAGTGTCCAAACCAGTCCCAGTTACAATAGGACCATTTACTGAACATTGTCCTTTCCTTTTAACAGAAAATTGTGGGGAGAAATTGTTGGGATTAAATTTGTTGAAAAAACTAGGTTCCGTTATACATTGCACGGCAGACGGAGTGTTCCTAACGATTTGGCCGCACGATACCCCTGTGTCAGAATTCATGTCCGAAACTTTACCTATGGGCAGTTTTTAAGGATACGGAGAAACTGCACCGAAAAGGATGAATATAAAAAACATGCAGAGGATCTGAAGGGAAGGTTACTGAACAGAGGGTATCCAAAGAAATTAGTCAAGGACAATTTGAAAAGAGCCCTGAACAAGAATAGAGACGAATGTCTGGTACCAAAAGAGAAAAAGAAACACGAGAGATTAGTGTGTGTTACAACCTTTAATCCAATAAGCAATGAAATTAAAAGAATTGTGAATCGAAACTGGGATATAATCAAACAACCAGGAAGCCTGTCGAAGAAACCTATCTTCGCTTTTAAAAAGAATAAAAATCTGAGACAACGTCTAGTGCACACATACAGAGATTTGACCGTAGAACTAACGATACTGAACCAATGGGGATTACCCCCAGTTCGAGGCCACCACAAATGTGTAAACTGCGTGTCATGCCATTATCTGAGAGAAGACAAGAGTTCAACCATGGGACTATAAAATGGAAAATGAACGCACATACAAACTGCCGCATGAAAAATGCGATCTACATCATTAGACGTCCCTGTAATCTCCTGTATGTGGGCAAAACAACAAGAGAAATTAGACAGCGCATAGGGGAACATCACAGTTGTATCCAGAATAAGGTAGCAGAAAAACCCCTGGTGGACCACTTTAGTCTCAAACAACATAAAGATACAGATTTGAGATGGTTTGTGTTACAAACCATAAAAATTTCAAAAAGAGGAGGAGACATATCCACCATGCTACACAAATTGGAACAACGATGGATATATCGTTTAGACACAGTGAGGAATGGCCTCAACCTTTCAGTTGAATGGGGAGCACGGATCACACATTAACGAATGAAATGTGGAGATCGGGCTCTGTTTGCACTACAGCGCGTCTCAGAATTCGAGACTCCGAACTCTTTTATTTCTCGAAACAGTAGGCAGTCAGTGTCAACTTATCCGGGAAGAGAGTTTTTTTCTCATCTTTCATGGTGACAAATAAAGGAATGAGTCCCTTTTCAGTGTTCACACACGTAAGATGAGCGATAGTCCTCTTTCTGCCTCCATAGATTCACGAGCATAAATAAACACGCGAGATAGGCACTAAATCTGCGCCGGAAGACGAATGCGACACGGCACGTAGATGGACTCTGCTAGCGGCATGAATCAGGTAAGCAGGAGAGGGCGAATGGCAGTCCGGGAGGAAACGAGGGGAATATAAAACGAATATAAAACAAAGCGAGTGGGTTCAAAATCTAAGAACCTTAAAGATAGGCATTTTAAACTAACAGAAAATGCTCTTTAGGGCTAGTATTGAAATGGGAATTACCAGAGAACTGAAACAGAAAAAAAGTGGTGACAAGTTATAACGTAAATGTCTGTTTTGTAATAGTTACCTAGAAAGATGCGTGCATCATTACGATATAAGTTTGTAAAAAGGCCAGTTGTTCAGTCAGCTTCCCGTAATCTATTTTTTCAGATCCTGCTGTAGGATCATCACCAGAGCGGTACTTTGTGGCTGCAGGTGGATAAAAACAAACCCCTGTATAAGAATACGTTACAACAGGTGTAAGTATTTTCAATCCACAACTAATCATAGTTTTTCAACTTCATTATGTATAAATTATGAAGAGTATCAATGAATCCCCTTTTCCTTGTAGCAGCTATTTGGCAATTGATAGCCCTGCCTAAAACATGAAGAACCTTCTCTTGAAGAGTCCATATTAAATACATTGATGTTTGAATACAGCAAATTAATTTGAGTAAGTACATGAATGAAATTATGTTCAGTTTGGGTTTATTTGCATCTTTTGATGTGGACAGATTAGTGGCCATTATGCAATGATGCAGATAGGATTAAATCCGACAATCAATTGAATGGGTGTTAAGAAGTTCATCGCTCATTAATATTGATACTATGATTACTTGTTAGAATCATTTTTTCTACACATTTAATGTGACGTGAATAAGAGGGAATAGCTTATAATAATGAAATAGAATATATGAAAGTTTGAGTGATGGTTAGTCAGGTCTGTTGATATTCTGTATTGTATTTTAGGTGGTGATACTCACCCTACTTGAGGCTTACGGGAACAAGGATACTCCCGATTTTCTGTCCTGAAGAAGGTTGCAAGATTCAACGCACTACGAATGTGGATGTCCCGAAAAGACAACCGAAACACGTGTAGACATAGGCCTGTGTGATTAGGAATACGCAGGCAGTACCATCACAGGAGTGGACAGAGGACTTTTTTGAACATTGTGTAAGCAAAAATTGGAGGCTGTCCATGTAGGAGGCCAAAAGACAAAAAGATATATATACTGTGATAACAAAACAAAGAGTGGAAAGATTGGAAGGAGTGAATCAGTATGAATGCTTGATGCAGATATTTGTTTGTTACGTTTGATTTTATATATTTTTTATGAATTTTTGATATGTGAATAAAGGTTTTTAGAAATCAACAAATGGAACATTTATTGGTATTGATAAATAAATACATGTTGTGAATAGCTATTCCCTGTTCTGTTGGTCCGATATTATATTATTGTTATATGACGCCTGGAGGACCAGGGACTTTAATCAGGCACCCCTTTTTTGTATAACCTTTCTACAGTATGGCAGAATGAAAACATAAAAAAGAATGCAGAGAGGTTGGTGCAGAACTGTATCACGTGTTTGCAACACAATGTAGGAAAGGGAACAGTGACTCCAACAGGCAGTTTTGGTCCGCCCTCTATGCCATTTGAGGTGATCCATTTTGATTTCATAGAGATGGAGAGATGCCAAAACTTAAAATACGTCTTGGTGGTGATCTGTGCATTCAGTAAGTGGGTGGAGGCATATCCCTTGAAGGACTGCACAGCAATGAGCACGGCAAAAGTAATGCTTAAGGAGTACTTTTCCAGATTTGGCTTGCCCCGTGTCCTATGGTCCGATAATGGACCACATTTTGTGGGCGCAGTGGTGTTACAGATATGTGCTGGTCTTCAGATTGATAAGATTCCATAGTTCAAGGCATCCGAGTTCTGCCGGTCTTGTGGAGAGGCACAACGGGATTCTTAAATCAAAGATTAGCAAGATTTGTGCGGGAAGCAAGTTGAGTTGGGTGGATGCATTACCAATAGCACTATTATGCATGTGTACGTCTGTACAGGCTAAAACTGGGCTCTCCCCGTACAAGATCGAAATGGGGAGGCCGGCAAATGTATGGTGCGCACCACAGCCAAAACGACTTAGTGAGGTAGAACATCCTGTGCTTAGTACTTATTGTGGCCTTTTAATGCAGAAATTGCGTTTGATTCATCAGCAGGTGCAGGAGGCATTACCAGTGAGATACGCCGGTCCGGGGCACGCGCTGGAGCCAGGCGAATGGGTGCTGCTAAAATTTTTTGAAATAAAGTCATCGTTAGCACCCAGGTGGCTCGGGCCCTATCAAGTACTCTTGGCGAAGCAGACGGCAATACGGGTGGATGGAAGGAAGTAGTGGATCCATGCCACCCATGCCAAGAAGATTCCAACTTCACTGAAAGACTTGCCTGACACTGATGACCGGAAAGAGACAGCGGTCCCAGAAACGGAAGAAACTGTTGCCAGTAAGCAGCCACCAAATCCGCCAAAACGAGAAGTGAAACTCGAAACAAAGCCTGAGACGATTGCCAAAGAGGGGGAAGGACAAAGAGTGCCCCAACGTTGCCCAGCAGAATCGACATCACTGCTAACCGACATGAAATCTTCCTTGCAAATACCAGCAGAAACAAATCGTGTACCACTTTGGCGCCCACCAGCACTTGCCAACACGCCAAAGAACGGATCTGCATCATTGGCGCGGCGCACACCAGCACCTGCAGTAGCGCCACAGGCTGACTTTGAGCCTGAATCTGGAAGTGCACCAGCACTGTTCACGGATCACACGATACCAGGAGTAAGGCGATACAACTTGCGGCCTCGAAAGACAAAGTGCTCCGCAGTTCTTTTTTGATGTTTATGTCAACCTCTGGTTCAGCTCATGGACGGAGAAGGAACTAGAGGTTGTTCGGGAGAATTCTCTCTTTAGGCTGAATTTCCTAACCTAGTGAGTCCCCCAGCAGCTTTGCTGGATTTCTGGAGTTAGTTTTTTCCGCCTGCCAAGAGTGAGACTCTTTTTCTCCCACTCTTGGACATGATTTATGGTGTTCCTTTGACTGGTAATGTGTTTTATGGGCTATGGGGTCCTTTACTCCATAGGGTCTCATGTGTTTCTACTATGTGTGTTACACAGCACCCTCCGTGCAGTAACACAGGGGTGTCATAGTGACACCCCATCATAGACTCCATACCCTGGGACTGACTACTGTCTCCCAGGGCATGTAAAGTCACCATTGGCTTGACTAGTCCCAAATTATTAACAGAACCCAGTGCAAACCATCATATTGTGGACGTACTGGTCGGGGCAATTCGATTGCCCCGGGGTCTGTTAGTCGAGGGGGCATGTCTCCTTTCCCCCTGATCGAGTTTTGGCTGGTGGCAGTGGAAACTACTTGTTATATTCGACCGCAAGTATTTTCCTATGGGATTTTCCCATTGTTCGAGGCTACCAACTTTAATTATTTAATTCTCATAGCCTCTAACATACCGCTGGTTTATTTAATTAATATTAATTCGCCGGTTGGTATTTTTTGCCAGGACTCGATTCTAAAATGGCGTCTGTGTTCTCTTCTGTGACTCCAACCCAAGTCGAGCCCTTTGTTCCACTTTTTGGCGGGCTTCTCCCCAGAAGCCTCCAAAAGTGGTGCCACTCTGTCTGGGTACCACAGTGGGTGTGGGAGGGGGTTTAGGCATCCTGGACTGAGTTACCTTGGTAACTCAAGTCGCACTCTTGTGTGATTGGCCCAAGTGATGAGCCGGCCGGCTCACCACTTAGCATGTTTGATTGACAGCTTGGCTGAGTGAATGGGGGTATGCTGCATAAAAGCAGGGCTTTGGGGACTGGAACTTCAGAAGTCGCCACAGGACCTGAGAATCCGACGAGGGAGAAGCTGAGCCGACCTACCACGACGACACCACCGGTGGAGCCCTGCGGAACCGACTCACCACTTCCCGACGACAGAGAAGATCTCCCGGCTGGAGAGGCTTCTTCCCCTGACTGGTGGGCACAACCAGTTCTACCTTCTTTCTTCGCACCCGAGACCGGTTTGTGGTCCAACGGCCCGTGCCAAGCACCCCGGTGGCCGGATAGCCACTCACGACTGAACCGCGAATCAACTGACTGCTCCTTGTACCTGAGAAACTCCACGGCTGGTTTCTTCCCTGGCAGTGCAACGGACTCCTGTCTTCCTCCACGACGAGATCCTCTCTTCCCCCGGGCGAAGCACCGTCTTGCATCCGCTGGCAGGAACAACTGCCCCCGCTGGAGCGTTCTCACCACTTTAAGGTACCGTGTCCGCCAGGCCTCCCTTTCTAAAGATTGCTACAAGGTAATAATAAACCCTTAACCTTCTGGACTGGGCTGGGCTGGCCGCCTTGACCCTCTAACTGGTCCCTTTCTTTGGTCCAACTCCTTTTTGAACCATTACAAGACTTTTGTGCACTGCAACCGTGTGACCTTGGACACATTTCGTTTCGATCCTCTTAAAGCGGATCCGGCCTACTGACTCTGAATTCACGGTTTTACTTTGCCTTCCTCTCTTGTTATGTTCTTGTAAAAGTGTTGGGATCTGTTTCAATTTGTTCTCTGCTTTTCTCTCCTTTTTTAAAACGAACTATTAGAGTGCCATCTACGTTAAGCGCTCACCGCTGTCTGAAAATAAGTGGGGCTTTACTTAAGACTTGTCTAATATTCTTCTAAGGGAGCGTATATCTTTTAGTGACCGTGTTTTTGAATTGCTTACTATTAGTGCCTGTGTGTTTTTCTAGATGTGGTTTTAAATAAATAATTATATCTTTTTTACACCAAGCCCTGGTCAGTGTTTACTTGTTCTATTGTGTTCTCTTGACCTATTGTGAATACTCTGTATACCGCCTAACTCTTCTTGAGGGAAGTCTGACTGCTCAGCCACAGCTACCAAGTGAATCTGTGTGGTACAGACTGCTACCAAGTGGGTTTACTGCCAAACACCATTAGTCTTAAATCTTTTGCAGTGGTCCCAGAGGGAACTGCACAGGTTTCTGCCTAAAAGAGGTGTACAGGAGAGAAGCGTGAGAATTGTGCAAGTCACGCAATTCAAGACTCGCGGCTCCTCGGTGCGATCATAAAAGTATATGTGTCAGGAACCAGAGCGGACAAGCTGGGCGCACATGGTACTAAGGCAATGAGATAACTGATTAAAAGTACATGTGTCAGGAACCAGAGCTGACAAGCTGGGCGCACATGGTACTAAGGCAATAAGATATCTGATCAAAGGTCCTCTGAGCAGTATGAGAAAGGACAAGTGATCTTGCCTAAAAACAAATAAATAAATCCAGGCTAATAAGGATAGGCAGAACTGAACTGTGACAATTTTGTTGAACTTATTGACACCAGAGCAAGCGCGACGAAGAGAGATATCAACGACGAACTGTAATAAGGAAGAAGAAGGACGACGAGAAACATGCCGGGACCGGTTCCAGCCTCCTCCTGCACCACCACTGCTGAGAATGAGTCAATTATAAAGACTGTAAACCTAAGAAAAACGCATGGTAAAACGAATTGTATGCTGGCACTGGCAATAATGATGTGCTTTATGAGCGTGGTAGCACCAATATCAACAGCCCTAATATTATGGTATGTGGAAGCGATACACCTATTAGAAATGTTTTTACCAATAATTAATATATCCACTACTGAAAGCCCGGTTCAGGTGATTACCTATACCCTGCCCCCAATGGAAGAAAGACACAGGGAAGGTTTTGGGAATAATACATTGCTATTGATCATGAACATGACACATGCAATTCTGAAGAAAACAAATTGCTGGGTATGTGCCCATTTACCACAGCATGCTGGGAAAGGAATAGGGTGGTATGTACAGCCCTTACCATTAAGTTCTGCATGTAGTTCATCTTTAGATGCAATGTTTTATGGGAAATGGAATGAGAGTAGTACGGGTCAATTAGACAGAACCAACATGAATGAGTTTGAGGAGATAATAATGAAGCCTGTGGGCTATTCCATTTTCCATAAAGCACAAGTAATAGCCCCAGAGCCCACGAGGAAAAATACACGAAAGATAACGTGACAAAATAGACAAGATAGATTGTCCCCACCAGAAAAGACATCTATAATGACGTTTCGAGTAAGAACAGAAGGGGACAAATACGCAATTCCCCCATCTTACACGGTGAATTATAGCCCAAGAACTGTCCCTTTTTGTCTAAAAAAGAAAGGCTCTTTTTCAGTCGGAACATATACTGGATGCATGAATATAGTGGTATTAAAATGGGAAATATAACCAGTATTTGTAGGTGATCCAGTTTATTTTATATGTGGAGAGAAAGCATATCCTTGGTTGCCCAGAAACTGGGGAGGTACATGTTACCTAGGTCTACTGTTCCCAGGAGTATTCCTCTTAGAAACAGCAGACATGGCCAGACTATCCAGAACTAGAGTCAAAAGGACTGACGAGGGTGTTTTAATAGCAACTGATGTAGCAAAATCATTCATTCCATTCTTAGTGCAGATAGTGAACTCCTATAATATAAGGCAGCTGTCCAGAATCCTAAAAAAATACCATAAACACAAGAGATATATTATTTAACATGATGTTGGAAGAAAGAGGAATCAGGTTAATGACGCTGAAAAATAGAATGGCTCTCGATGTGATCCTGGTTGATCATGGGGGAATTTGCAAAATAGTGGGATCAGCGTGTTGCGTTTATGTCGATGACTATTCCCCTGCGATCTTTGAAGCGATAAAGAAAATGCATGTCCTAAGCTCTGAACTCCCTACTGGAGAAGGAAGCTGGGGAATAGGATCTTGGTTTTGGGGAATACTACGTTCTTGAGGATAGAAGTTGATCTCAATATTAGTAGTGGTGTTTGGAATATTCCTAACGTGCTGTTGTTGCATACATTGCCTACCAATAGTTTTCGCTGAGGTAACTGAGGGATGTACGGAAGGATGTATGCATATGATGACAAAGAAAAAACAACCTCATGGTCGAACTGACCAAGACCCAAATGAGATGAGAACAGTAAAAGAGTTGATGGCAATAGATATTGATGAAGACGATGATGTTTACGATAGCATGCAAAATTCAGACATAAGTACTTCAGACTCATCATCACTAGAGGAGGTTTCAATAAATAGATGAGACGTTTGGCATACGGCCAAAGGAGGGTTTGTCAGTCTAGAAAAATGGATACCTCTACTTTGTGACCGCAAACGCATTTTGGTGGCCGTGGGCCAACCGTCTCATGCACGATATGACAGAATATAGGTTTTCGAGTTTGCCAATGAACGGCCATTTTGATGTAACAAGAATCGCCATTTTGTTTTCTAACCATTGCTCATTGCTTTCTGTTCCTATTGCTTCGCAGTATATTTTCCGCTTACACTATTCGACTGTAAAACATTGTTGTCTGCATGTAAAAAGGGCAAGGTCGCAGGGCCGTGAGGATAACAAGAGTTTGTTGAAACACAAACGTAGGCAGCGCCAGGAAGAATGCCCGGCTCCCTCCCGAATGTAGCCTTGAAGCAGAGCTGCAGGGCATTTAATAATTTCGCAGCTGCCAGCCAGTCTCGTTATATGGTAGAATATGTTAGAATAATACAGCTAAAGACTTGAATTATGCTTTTCTTACGGCCCCCCTTTGCTGAGCCCGCTAGAGCGGTCGGCTCCCGGGACACAAATAGCACCTAATAGATAGCAAGGTTTGGAATGCAACTCTTCCCCCCGTATGTAGCTCGCTTCCAAGAACAGAAGTGCTGTGTTCTAGTCAACAACTGAAAGATGCCTCCGCACTCAGAAATTGCAAATTGTTACTAGAATAGATGTTTGAAGGTGCCCTAGTTGTCGGAGATGTCCATCATCACACCAAGTTCAAAGAAACCCAATAAAAGGGGGGTGTTAAACATGTCATAGCTGATTGTTTGATATGCATTTTGTATATATGTAACTGATGTACGTAATTAATTTTCTTGCGTCCCTGGAGGTCTAGAGTTACATGTCGCGGGGCGTGAGACCGAGTTGGCCAACTGAGACTTTTGCTTTGCAATAAACCCTAGCTTTGGGAATACAACCTCGTGTCTGGCGTATCTATCGTGTGTGGTGACTCGCCTTGTTTCCATAGACGTTAGGGACCCCTGGTACGCCTTTCTAGACGAAGATGATATTGTCTACGTATCTATGCCACAGACTTATGTTGTTCCAAAACGGGTTGTGCATACTGAGTACATAGGAAGCCTCAAACATATAAATGGTGGCCAGACTGGGGGCAAAAGCTGCCCCCAAAGCTGTGCCACTGATATGGAGGTAGAATGTATCATCAAAGGAAAAGAAGTGCTTGGTTAGAGCTATTTCTAGCAGTTCGACAATGAAGTTGGCGAGAACCCCACTTTGGTTCATATAATGGGTTAGGTGGTTGCACATGCATTCCAAGGCTGCTGTTTGGGGAATGCTGGTGTACACCGCTTTGATGTCCAGTGTGACAAGGTTATCTCTGGAGTTATCAAACGGTGCATCTTCGTAGATGTTAATAGTCAACGTCGTGTCCCTCAAGTATGTGGTGGGTAATGGGCACTTTATATAGAAAGTTTGAGAGCCACTGGAGGAGGTGGTAGGATGTGTGGTACACGGTGCCTGATAGGTGCAACAGTATTGAAAACAGCCAGCCATTTTAGTGTTGTGGGGACTCCCCTGTAGCCATTGCTTCCTGCTGTTTCCAGGGCACTGGGCTGATTGCTGGGTGCAATACTCATATTGGATTCATCAGCAGATACCTTGTGTGACTGCAGCTGGCAATTTAATTGTGTTGACAGACTGCCTGTTACACATCATGACAGAATCTAAAACGAAGGATGGCCAGATAACTACCTATGGATTTGTTCACAGCCAGGGTGCCCAGAAATACCCACCATGGGGCTTGATGGTGGACTGCAGGTCGATGGGGGCCCTCGCCAGAAGGACCAGGAGGATAAGGTGCTAGCAGCCATTGCAGCACTACACACCTCCATAGAGTACAAAATGGATGAAATAAGATTAATGTAAATCTATGACAGTACGTTCGGTCGTAGTCCCTACACTCGTAGGCACACTGCTGCACATCATCACTTGGAGGATGCGATAATGGAGTTCCTAGATACTAATATTGGCAGTGTGGATAAATGTAGTACGATCTGGGAGACCCTTAAGGTGGTGATATGCAGAGAAAGGATTGCCAAAGCAGGTTGTTGTGTCGTGCTTGTATGTAATATGCTCTGTGTGGTGTGTTTGGATAAAGGAGGGAGATGTGTTGTGTTGTGTTGTGCCTGTCTGATGATGTGCAGCTAGTGATGCCACGGCAGACAATGAGGAGCAGCTCTTGACCATGAAGGCTACCTCAGAGATGCGGAAAGCAACAGTGGATGACCTAGTGCACAAGAACAAAGTCCTGGAACAACGTGCTGCGGAAGCAGAGGGTAGGTCCCGCCGCAATAAGGTTTGCATAATGGGGCTCCGAGAAGGGGAAGAGGGGCTGGCCCCACATCTTATATTGAGATTCTGCTACTACAGGTAAATTGGGCCTGGGGCGCTCCCTCAAGGCTCTACTGTTAAAAGGGCACATGGATTTCTGGTTTGTCACCCGCCCCCGGTACCCCACCTCGCCCCGTTATCGCACAGATCCTTAATTTTCAGGACGAAGTGATGATCCTTACATTTTCCTCGGATGGACGTCCAATCAAACGTGGTTCGTCACTATTGGCTATTTACCCAGACTATACACCTCTTATACAAATGAAGAAAAACACATTTGTCCCTACAAGGAGCCGCTTCGCAGTCTGGGCGTCAAATATATGCTAAGGTAGCCTGCTAAGCTCAAGGTGCTCCACAAGGGCAAATGGATGTTTTTTGACCATCCTAGTGCGGCCAATCAAGGGAGGTGGTCTTGCACCTGGACCAGAAAGAAGAACAGAACCCTGTGAATGGCTGAGTGAGCCCTGTTCAATTCCAAGTGGGGGGACACGGACAGACTATATATGAAACTTTGGTTAAATTCTTTGAGCATGTGGTAATGTACTAATGAAAGTTCAAGATATCTTGGGAGCTGGACATGGGACTTCCTGGACAGAACTCAGTACGCTCCGGCATGGCACAAGCAGCCCACAACCCCAGGTCGAGTGTGCCATTAGTGGACACCGCTGCAACAGGTTCCCCCATGCCCATGGACCTCTGGAGCATACATTTTCTTGGGGGCTGGATAGCTGGAGCTGTGTTACACTGTTGAGCCTTTTGTTCTTGTCAGTTGACATGGTTGGTTCCTTTGATTCATGTTTGTTGGTTTTGGCCATGGTTTTGGCAGGTATAAGAGAATATGGGCATGGAAGCAGACTGGATGTGGCGTGTGAGAGGCGGATGGGTATCGGGCTGGATACAGATTGGGGTGGGCTGGGGGAGTGTGGTGACTGTGTGGGGACTTAAGCTCCCGATATAAGGGTTTGGGGAGGGGGATAGGAGGACATTGTTTCGTGCAAGATGACTACGCTTAAGATTGTGTCATGGAACGTCCGGGGCATGTCCTCATACGAGACGGCTCAGAATTGCTTATCTAAATCCATATCTTTATTGCAGGAAACTCACCTATTGGTAGAGGAGCTCACTAAACGTATTGCTAAGTGAGGAGGTATTGGGTACGGTACGTTCTGGTTTGGATTGCTGGGACAGTGCTGTTTACACTGATCAAAGCTGAAACGGAGGATCAAGGAAGGCTGGTGTTGTCCGGGGCTGTATTGAACATAGGGAGGTGTGTATTGTAAATTCCTATGCCCTAAACCATATTGCATCTGCTTTCTTTTATTCCTTATATGGGCAACTGACACACCTTAGGGGGCCTTTCTGGATCTGGGGGTCAGGCGATTTCAATTGCACACTGAATTCCGGAGTGGACAGGTCTGATCAGACATTTAGGCAGCCCTCCCCAGCGGCCAAGTCCTTGTGCACCACGTGGCAGGATCTTTTCTTAACAGAGATCTGGTGTGCTATTAATGGAGATAGTCGAGGCTATTCCTATTATTCAGCACTACACAAGGGAATATATGATAAAGTTACTGGGAATTAACACATTGAATTTGTGGTGGTAGGACCATTTCTGACCATTCCCTGTCACTTGGATCCTGCGGGGCTCGGCATCTCAGATACCGACGTGGCGTATGCCTGTGAACGCCCATTCCAATGATGTCTTCCAGGGCCACTTGGACGATGCGATAATGGAGTTCCTAGATACTAATATTGGCAGTGTGGATAAATGTAGTACGATCTGGGAGACCCTTAAGTTGGTGATATGCAGAGAAAGGATTGCCAAGGCAGGTTGTTGTGTCGTGCTTGTATGTAATATTCTCTGTGTGGTGTGTTTGGATAAAGGAGGGAGATGTGTTGTGTTGTGCCTGTCTGATGATGTGCAGCTAGTGATGTCACGTGGAATGTTGATGATTGAGTGGTGGAGTGTTGTGGTGTGAAAGTTCTAGGTGAAGGCAGTTACAGCTTGGCCTGCCTGGGTGATGGGAGCCGGTGTTTGTCATAGCTGATGTCCTTGTAACTATCCAGTATATCTTATGTGAGGAACTGTAACTTAAGAAGCTGTAATAAACCTGCATGAAATAATCATAATCAGTCTGGAAACAGCGTCTTTACATTGGCGACGAGGATGGGATTTGGAGGTGAACCTACTAGCAGTAACTGGATAAGAGAACTAAACTGGAAGGGAACTGCTGCGGGGGGTGCAGGAGGACAAACAAGGCAATCAACAAGAAGCAGGACAACACCGCCCCCAAACCAAGTAAGTCCCATCACCCAGGGTGCAGGGGCAGGAACAGGAATTGGGCCACATTGCAGAGGGATCTGCACCAGCAGCAGGAAGGAGGGCTGTATCCCAGGGGTTCTGAAGGGAAGTTAGACCCTGCAGTGTAAAACAAAGAGTGCCCTTTAATAGTAGCCCATAACAGCAATAATGCTCGGTTCCAGGGCGGAAGACAGCACACGTTGGGAACATGCCCTGTAGCTGGGGGAATCTGCATCCTAATGAGTCGGAATGAGAGCTGGGCCCCCTGCGCTGGAGATGGAGCGGTATCCTATTAAAGGGAAGGCTCCCAAGACTGTAAAGGAAGGTGCACAAGCTGTTTTCCAGTATGGGGTATTTAGGAAATGCCTAGCTCGAGCGGCACGCGAGCGGCCGTTGGATGTGAGCGCTGCTGGGGCCTGAGATCTAATGATGACGTCACTTCGCCAAGTGAGGGTATTGGCGAAACTGTGGAACTCTGTGATCAGAGAATCGTCGGACGAACAGTTATGAAGTGCGATGGTGCAAGGTGCATAGAGTAAAATACCTAGTTCTATCCACGTAACGTAATTACGTCGCGTGCCTACAAGGAAGGCCGTCTGCATCGTGCTGTAAGGGGAAGCAGCGGCTTCCACAGATGGTGAGGTACCCGCAGCAATGCCAACGCGGAAGGTGACATTTGGAGGATGTCTCATGTAACGAAGCTGCTCCGCTTCAAATAGTGAGGCGTTTGATAAGCGGAGCAGCTTTGTTACATGTGACATCCTCCAAGCTGTAACTGCCTTCACCTAGAACTCTCACACCAAAACACTCCACCACTCAATCATCAACATTCCACGTGACATGACTAGCTGCACATCATCAGACAGGCACAACACAACACATCTCCCTCCTTTATCCAAACACACCACACAGAGCATATTACATACAAGCACGACAACATACTTCCCTCCTTTACAGAACAACAGTATACACACACACCACACGCAGACACCACCTCCACGAGGGCTAACCACCTTCAAAACAACCAAACAACCTACAGTCCGACGCCACCTAAACACTTCTGCACCACCTTCCACCCACCCCCGCCTCCAACAACTGCGGGGTCCAGGCTGCCACCCTGGAACTCCAACGGGCCTCTAGACTGCCACTCTAGAGCACAATGGGCCTCAAAGCCCTCCAAATGCCAACCACATCTTAACACCCGAAGATCACACACGGCAAACAACATCACTGCCACTCACAGAAAATGGAACCTTGACTCGCATCACCGAGCACCGACAACCAGACCCCGCTGTGAAAACCTACCAAACCTACTGGGAAAGCTGGCCACAACCTCCCGGTCCTATCAACTAAAACTGGTAGACCAAACATGCCAGTAGCTCTGGTGACCACCTCACGAGAGTCAGAACATTGAACCCATAGTAACCAAAACGTAAACTATATAAGGGTCCACAAACAACACCACAAGAAACAGAAACAAAGAAAATAATTTTCTCATCATCCCAGGACACACCACCTCCATTCCAACGTTTCATACCCAGGCGTCCCCAGCTACCCCTTTGCCACCAGCTACCCACAGTCCTCCGTGATGAGAAGGTTAACAAACCTTAGAGAAGGCGCTAGCTCCACTTAAAACAACCACAGCGTTGTTCAACCTTTACCCAAAATGAGGCAAACTCCATAAACCAAACCCATCTCCAAACTTAAAAGAAAAACAATCTCCTGTACTGAAAGAGCATGGGCGCTACCCCGCTCTAGAACTACATCATACCGGTTCAACTTTTACCAAATAAGGTAGACTCCATACAGACCAATAACCTAACAGGAGTACACAACTCCATGCTAACTGTGAGTTCAATCCGTTACCAAACTCTCACTGACTCTCTCTCCATCCAGATACAGAAATTGCATATTATATACAATATTATCTGAGTCAGATTGATGACATGCATTCCAAAACAAGGAAATGCCTTAACCATATTTTGCAATAAATAAAGCAAAACACCAAACCCAAAACTTGAATGAACCTAAAGGTCCATGGCCATTATTAGGCCCCATCACAACCTAAATGTCCATAACCATTTGGGCTCTAAAGAAACCCCTACCAGTCCATGTTGCTTCATGCAACTCTAAATGCTGCAAATCCTAAAAGAAAACGTTAGTTTTAGCCATCACATACAAACACATTCATATGTGCATGCTTTGCACCAACACAGTAACACATTGTGCAAGCAGAAGTCCATGTGCCATGAGCAAGACACTCCAAACCTCAAAATCCTCCAACCAATTTTTTTTTCTTTACTTTGGGCTCTAAAATATGCAAAGTGACATGCAGTAAAATCCATCAATGCAATGTATTCTATCACAAGCATACACTAATGCAATACTCTTAAATGTCCCAGTATCCACGTGCCAGGGTGCTTGGCACTCCAAACCTACAATTCCTCAAAAGGTTAATTCTATCACAAGCATACACAAACGCAATACTCTTCAATGTCCCGGTATCCACGTGCCAGGGTGCCTGACACTCCAAACCTGCAATTCCTCAAAAGGTTATCCTAAGTACCACATATTATGCAATTAACATACGGCGTAAATCGCAGTACAACCATACCTATACTTTTATCCTAGGTCCTTAAATAGCCCACTATTACTAAATAACCAATACCCTTGCTTACGCCAATGTAGATTACATTCAGAATTGCAAACTGCCTATGGTTACGACACAATAAGAAAGTGGGTAATAGCAAAGGAAAAAAAAAATTATTCAGTTACCAATACATAGTCTACTAAACACAATTGTGTCCTATATGAAAGTCACCTCAAACGTTGGCCGCTTACCAAACGCCTCACTATTTGAAGGAGAGCGGCACCGCTACATTTAAGATCCTCCAAATGTCACCTTCTGCGTTGGCATGAATTCAAACCTTGGCCGCTTACCAAACGCCTCACTATTTGAAGCGGAGCAGCTTCGTTACATGTGACATCCTCCAAATGTCACCTTCCGCGTTGGCATCGCTGCGGGTACCTCACCATCTGTGGAAGCCGCTGCTTCCCCTTACAGCGTGATGCAGACGGCCTTCCTTGTAGGCACGGGATGTAATTACGTTGCGTGGATAGAACTAGGTCCTTTACTCTATGCACCTTGCACAGATGGTGAGGTACCCGCAGCGATGCCAAGGTTCTCCATCTTAGGAGAACCTTGGTTTTTGAGTTAGGTAAATTGGAGGGAAGTATACATGAATTTGAAGGGGTGAATTGTGGGGAAGGCCGCAATGAGGAGATCTTGCTACCTCTGTGTCTGGAGTGTGCTGAGACTCGGGATTGGATTATGGCACTTATGTCCACGACGCATGGGGACAAGATTAGCCGATTGCTGGCGTGGCTATGCAAGGGGGAACGGCCTAGACGAACAAGTTACTCTCTTACCTGGTAACGTTCTTTCGATGGGATGGTCCGACGACGTACTCCACATCTATGACAGTAATTACTACAGCTGTGTGTAAAGACCGGTAGGGGGTGTCTGTACCTCTGCTCTCTATATGGTAGAGGAGAGGCACAGAAGACCCCAGCCAAGATTCTCTATAAGGTAGCAATGGACGAGCAATCAAGGCCCAGCTTCTCAGGAGGTGATGCGGGCTGGTTCTTAAGTACAGTGTAATCCCCGAATCCCCACAAAGGAATGCCCACACACTGTATTACTAGTATTAGTCTTTATATAATATTCAAAGGTATGTACACGATCACAATAATGCACTTGGTACTCGGAAGTCAATAATGATGAATATATACACGTCTAGAGTGGTACCGCTAATGTTATCAAATCTCATTAAAGTGCATCAACTGTACGGTTAAAATGCCACACAGATCAATAACGAGTAAACCAGCATTAGAGATAGGCAGGAACGTAAGATGGTTGAAACAATAGGCAGAATGCTGACCCCTACCACTAGGCACAGTTCTGTGTGGAGATCCCCCCCACCTGGGCAACCTGTAAATAAAGATCTATAGCACAAGCCCAGTCCATATAATGTTCGATAGTCTTACTTCTTCCTGTTAAGGCTTTACCCCCCCAATGTACCTGGTGGAGTAGAGTTCTCCGACGATGCACCGACCGATCCTTCTTGAGTGCCTCCCTTTCAGGCGGGAGCCACGGATCGTCCAGAGGTGTCGGGGAACTTGGCGTTCGGTGTCGGGGAATCGACGGCCCTTCTTGAGTGCCCTCCCGTTAAGGCAGGAGTCACGGGTCGTCGAACGTCCGACGGTGAACAGGGTGAACTATGGCAGGGAAGTGGCAGCTTTGTTCCTAGCGGTGCTCGTCGACGACAGAGCGTTGGCGTCCTGCAAGGAAGAGGCGTGCGGGGCACCTCGGTGACAATAGTTCTGGACCGCAAAGAGATGATGAAGAACTGTGGCCCAGCAAGGGCGTCGAGTCGTCGGCGTCTCTGCGGTCTGCAGGTGGCGGGAAACCCACCGGTGGATGCTCCTCGGCGCGTCGATGGTCGAGCCTTCTCCAGCGGGAGACAAGCGGATGACGATGCAGACGAGAGCGTCCGATGATCAATGAAGTTCTTAGGCAAACGGGAGCAAGGCGTCTCCGGTCGGCGACGGCGGTCATCGACAGTGGCGGACAACAGTCCAAGTGCTTCTCCTTGGAGTTTCTCAGCAGTCCCCGTATGGGGTCGGCAGCCTATCAAAGGTCTGTCTACCAGGGAGCGTTGGCAAAGATCAGCTGTGCACGATAGTCCCTCGTAGCTCGGGAAGAGGGCGCCTTACCAGGTCCTCTCTGGGTCAGTCCTTGGAGGCACAGCAGCTTTCAGATTGTGAAGGAGAGCAACAGCAATTCTTCTCGTCCAGCAGGGCTTCAAGGTCAAGTGTCAGTTAATCCAGTTACTCGTCGTAGTGGACTTCAGCTTCTGAACACGATTCCTAGCAGTGAGAGGTCCCTAGATATACTGTTGATCTCCCATTCATTCCGCTGGGTCACACTCAAGCATCCAATCACGACTACGGGCATTCATGCAGGCAGGCAGCCAATCAGGCACACGAGGTATTCAGGCCATTCACCTCTCTCCAGACACTCACAACAAGTTATGTGTATTGGGACAAGTACCGAGCCATTCAACACTCCAAGCTGCATTAATACCGGTTTCGGGCAGGGTTGTCTCGGTCATTGTGTCAACCACCAGATACTGGACACCCACAACACAGAATGCATATTCGTCACACACTCTATTCACCCAGGTCCCACCCACAGGAGGTACCCACAACATACATCACCGGGAAGGCTCCAGCTAGTCTGACTGGGCCTTCACAACAACATCATATATGGCACTTCCATCCAACAGCCAGTCAGGGTGAAGGGACAGAGTCAGGGCTTCCCGGGACTTTGGGAAAACAAGGTAATGGGTAATAGAAAGCAAGAGGCCACCGGGGCCATCTTGTTTTCCATCAGGGATCAACTGATCCCAATGGCAGGGCCGGGGTATCCCAAAATGGAGGATACTCCGCGCACCTGTCAAATTCAGCATGGCGCTGCCACCAGCCCATACCCTGCTCTGTGGGCCACCCACAGGTGCCCAAAAACATACACTAGGGGCACAGGGTTGTACCCCCACCCATGGGTGCCATAAGGGTATCCCACGGGTCCGTTCACCAAACCAAAAGAAAGAGAGCTGCACCGCCAGGAGTCCCACATTAACTCCTGCGCGGTAAACATGACAGAACACACGATAAAAAGCAGTAAAGGACAAGGATACCGAGGCCCTGTCCCTCCGATGCATTTCCAGCATCACACTGTGCTGCTTCGGAAAATCTTTCAGCGTCTGCGTCCTGCATCGATGACGTCGATACGCCATCCTCGAGGGCCTCCGTCGAGCCGACGTCACCGGATGTTATAAGTAGGACGCACAACACCCCTATCCTCAGTTATAGTTTTTTCCCCAGAACGTGTGGCACCAATCTACTGCCAATATGACCGCAGAAAGCCTTTCGGAAACGTAAGCTGCAATCGCATAAGAAATTCTGTAGCGGGGAAGGCAGGGAGGGAGCAATATGGAATACGTCGTCGGACCATCCCATCGAAAGAACGTTACCAGGTAAGAGCAACTTGTTCTTCGAGGGGATTGGGTCCTCCGACGTATTCCATATCTATGACAGACTTCCAAAGCAGTACCAACGTAAGGAGGTGGGAAAAGAATTTAGAATATACAAATTTAGAATGCCCAATCAAATTGCAGAGTAAAGGACCGCCTTGCCAAAGGCCAGATCCTGCCCATGGGTAGAATCAAGGGAGTAGTGACGTGCAAAGGTATGGACCGAAGCCCAAGTGGCTGCATCACAGATGTTACGAATAGGAACACCCCTCTGCAGGGCATTAGAGGCAGCCATACCCCTGGTAGAATGGGCCCGTAAGCCTACAGGAGGATCCTTACCCGCCAGGTGTTAACATTCAGAAATTGCCAAAATAATCCATCTAGACAAAGTCTGCTTAGTCACAGCTTGTCCCAAACGCCTTCCAGCATAACCAATAAAGAGCTGATCGTCCACTCTGACCCGGGACATGCGTGAAATGTAGAAACTTAAAAGCTCTCCTAGGATCTAATCTATGGAGCCTCTCCTCGTCCTTACCAGGATGCGGAGGAGGATAAAATGCCGGAAGAACAACCTGCTGGCTCAAATGAAATTCCAACACCACCTTCGGAAGAAAGGAAGGCCGAACTCGAAGGACAACCCTGTCCTTGAGAAACACAGTGAAGGGTGGCTTAACTGAAAGTGCCAGTAACTCACTCACTCTGCGAGCGGAAGTGACCGCAGACAAAAATACAGTTTTAAGGGTTTATATTGTGGTGAAAGGATCTGAGCCCAGCTGAGGGGAATCCAAGGTGAATGATGAATCGCCTGATAAGTTGAGTACTTGCGATAATTTGAAAGTTAAGGAAAAGAACTTATAGATGTTTGTCGCATCAGGCCCTCTGAATCAAGAGACTTTGAAAGACAGACGTGGGCATGGAAGGCCCTAATGCGAATGCTTGAACTGTATCCTTGTGCTAGAAGAAGCCAGAGACTGTGCTAAGCTTCAGTGCACCACCTTGTCCCATGCTGAAAATGTGGGGAAGGGAGGCCAATGGCCTGAACATTCTGCCATATCATTTTGTGAACACTTCTTTCTTCTTCGTAACATTGTTTCCCACACTATTTGTACTTAAAGGTAAGAACTGGAAATAGGTTTATTAGTATAAGCCCTTTTATTTTGACAAGACACTACGGGGACTACATTATTATTTGATGGTCGTAGCTTGCTCCCATCTATAGATTTAGGATTAGATAGGCGTTTTTCAAACCCTTTTCGAAGTTCAATAACCACTCTTGAACTATGGTGACTTGTGTCTGTCTTACTGTTGATACCATGATTTCCTTACAATACACTCACACCTATTATGTCTCAGTTGCCCGTCCGCATCCCTGAAGTAGCCCCCCGTGGCATGAGGTGAGGCTTTTACCAGTCTGTATACACACTCCCATTAGGTCTCACATGCTTGTCTGCACGCCGGATGTAGCCCCCCCACCACCCGTATCAAGAAATGAGGCTTTGACAGTCTGTATACACACACCCATTATATCTTGTAAGCTTGTCTGCATGCCTGATGTAGCCCCACCGTACCATGAGGTTAGGCTTTACCAGTCTGTATACACACACATCTATTTTATCTCATATGCACGCCTGATGTAGCCCCCTGCATCGGGAGGTGAGGTGCAGCCAGTCTGTATACACAAACCTATTTGACTGTAACCCCTATGTAGTTCTTGTGCTCCACTAATGTACTATGCACTTTCTGTAACTAGCACCCTGATGCCCAAGGGTTTGGCGCGCTGAAATAACATGCAAAAATGAAAGAGAGTGGAGATTACTAAAGGGCTGGTATAGTGATATGAGTAGGCTAAAGAGTGGACACATTTAAAGACAAGACAAAAACGGTTGTTCAAAGCAATGCTGAATTGGAAGCAAGTGTAGACAAGAACGATAAGTAGTGATGTGAGCAAAGATGGGAATAAACAAATAAAGTCCTCACAGCGAAACGTAAGATGTAGCATAGAGGAAGAACCGCATACTTAGGAAGCCTGATAAAGAGAGCAGCAATAGTGTAGAAAGTAGCATAGACTGAAATAGCATTTTTGTAGCAGATCAAGTGAGCAAGTGACATTTTCTGAATATTATATAAGTGAAAACAACCAGATTTAACCACCATAGCGATTTGAGCTTGAAAAGCAATAGAAGAATAAAAAAAATGCCGAAGTTGGGGGGCAGATTTAAAAAGTAAGATCTAGTGGTGGAGAACATATAAAGTGGGGGGGATTTTAGAAGAAGCAGAGAAGAAAATAGGATGCGTTTTATTTGGAGATAAAGGAAACGAGAAGACATCCAAGACCTTATAGCAGATGGGCAGTGTGACCAATCTAGGGAATTCGTTCCTTCTTCCCAGAGGGGTGCCACCCCCTTTTAGGCTAGGTGGGCGAGTCTGCTGAACAAAATCCTCCACTCCCTAGGGGTTTGGGAAAGGAGGACCTCAGTGGGAGTGACCCCGCCTCGAGGGGACAAGGACTCCAGTTCCTACTATGTACTCTGTAAGAAATACCTTGTCTGCCTATATGGGATTGCAAGAGACTGAGGTTATATCCGTTGATTGGATCGAAACCATACTGCCCTTGCTTCCATACAGTTGGCACAAGGTAATGCTGGAATCCCAATGAATCCAACAGCTGATGGGGAACAACGCACCTTTGGAAGTAAGGCAGCTAGAATAAAGATATGACAGACCTTGAGCGGGAGATGAGAACTCCTATGCAGAGGTGATCCTCTGACATGACAACGTCCTGGAGGGGCAGAGCCACGCTGAATCACAAAGCTAGCGTGGCGTGGAGAGACCAAGACTTTGATGAGACATGCTGGGAGGCCTGCATCGAGAAGTGCAGTATAGAAGCGGTAAAGACGGGAGAAAACCCTTATCTAACGGAATGACTGCGCTTCAGCCATGGTGGGCCTGCGGCCTGTGGGCAAACGTTGAGAACAGGGTGTGACGTAGGAATTAATCCTCTGTCCTCAGTGCGAGAACTGAAGAAAGTGCCAAGTCGTGCTGAATAAGAAAACCGAATGATTATTTGATGACAGAGACGCAGAAGAGAGTGAAGAACGGCAACGTCCCTGCTGAGACGACACTCTGCTGGAGCACCCCCGAAAGCGGTGAAGGTATTGGGCTGTGCAGGGTCGAGGGAGGTGACTCGAACAGAGCGAGAAAGGAGAAGAGGAAATCAAGTGGAGTAAATATCAAGGAGGGTTACAGGAGCCCTAGAAAACAGAGTATGGACATTGGCAGAGGGCCAAGAGACCGCCCCTAGAGCTAGGAAAGACAGTGGGTCAGAGGGGGTCTGGTGAGCCCTATTGAGATAAGTGGAACTCTGCAAAATACAAGTGAAAAGGAACCTGGAGGTTTCATTCAACCAGTTAAAAAGGGGAACCCGGAGGCTTGCTTTGTATAAAAACAGTAGAAAGAAAGCAACAATTGGTGGAGCTGGATTAAGGGAATCATCTCTCCATTTAAAGAACTTAAACATTTGATTTTTGTAAAGACTTGGGAATGTTTCTTTGATGAACTGTAAAGAAAGAAGATTGGACCTTTGACAGACTCTGGAGAAAAAAACTCAAAAGTCAGGTGGTAGGGCCGGATAGGGCTGGATAGTTAGGTTTTGGACTAAGAACTATTTTTTGTTTCCACTGACAAGCACCTACAGTTTAGTTGCTAGGAAGGGAAATCCCTCTTAGCAATAGGGACTGATTTTTCTTTTATGTTAAACAGCTTTGAAGTGTTGTCCTCGCGTCTGACTCATCCTTCTGGTTTGCCACAACAAGCTGACAAATGTTGATGCATGGAATCATTAAAAGATGGACATGCTGCAAGGATCGGATTGTCGGCTAGGTATAGATTAACTTGAAACCCAAGCCAGAAATTAAGGAGGCTAAAGAAGATATGTGGAAAGTAAAAGAAGAACCACCTTTCCAAAAAATGGTGAAGGAGCAAATGGAAAAGTAAGAGTTAAACCAACTAAGAAATAAACCAGAAACACCCAAGGAAGAAAGAGTAGAGATCAAAGTGGGTTGGCCGGCTGTGCTGAAGGCTGCGCTCAAATCTCATAAAATCAGAAAAGAAGATAGCTTAAGATGACAGGCGTGAAATATAGAATTAGAAACAAGTAAGAGCAGTTTACACCGAAATACCCAAACAAAAACCATATTGTTAAGAAGGAAGGAGTATCAACATACAGTAGAAGTTCAGAGTAGATAAGCCTCTCTAGAAGCTTAGACAAATCGGGAAGAAGAAAAATAGGATGAAAGTTTACTGTGTAAGAAGGATCAGGAGTAGATTTCTTAAGCAAAGGGATGATGGTTGCGACTTTAAACATAGAAGGAAAGACCCCAGAGGGTAAAGAAAGATTAATGATAGTAATTAAAATAGGAGCTAGTGAAGGAGAAACCGATTTAATTAAAGCAGTGCATAACGGATCTGAGGGAGCGGCAGTAGGATGTGTACGAGAGATCAGAGAAATGTTTAGATATTCTTTAATCAGCGTAAAGCCATAAAAGATCATCATAAATACATATACATGACAATGATTAACTAACAGTTCATAGTAATAGCATAAAGTACACGTTAAAAACAAATTTCATATCAATAGCACTGTATATATGTATATAAAATGGGCATCAGGTGAGGGGACCTCAATTTCAGACTTCTGCTAAAGAACAGAAAATGATGAACAGTTTCTATGTCCAGACTACACAATGGGCATATGTCTGTATCACCACTGCTCCAAGACTTTGTGTACGTGGCCAGCTTTAATGTGCCCAAGCGAAAATCAAAATATAAGGCCCGTGCATATAAGAGTTCTATGTAATCTAAGTATGGTTCGAAGACAAATTCAGTCTTCCTTCCAAGGTATATCTCTGCCAACTTCGATTTTGGCAATCAGTAACCATAGTCAGTCTTTTATGGGAAGTTAAAGCTTTCTTGACCCTACTTAAGGCTGCTTTATTAATGGACTCTGGATGCCACTAGAGATCTTGTTCATTCAAGATGGTCAGCGTTTTTCCGCACATGGGTACCCCATCAGTCAAACTGAGCAGGTGCTTAATAGCATCTTGGTACAACTCCAACCCTGGATTACACCACAGTCTTAACCAAAACACAGCCAGTTTCACCATTAACTCGCTAGCAATCTGAGCTAAATCAACCTCCTTAAGTATAAGAGAATTTGGTGTCCCACAAGATAACGGGTATAAGTTGTTCAAAAATAAATTCTCTGCATTAGTCAAATCAGGGGTGCTTGCATAGCCCCAAATTTCGGCCCCATGGGAGGCAGACATAAGGGCCAGTTTCCTATATAACTCAACTATCAGATACCGTGCTGTGCACGATAATTCCCACTTTAGTCCTACTTTGAAGTTCATTCAATGAACAAATATAGATAATGATGCATGGTCATTTGCGTTACCTGAATAACAATGCAAACTATACCAGCTATTTTGAGTTGGAGCGTTGAGTTTGCGCAGCAACATTATTGGTGTTCCCATCTACAGCCGAGGCAGCAGCAACCCCAACATAAGTGCCGTACGTGATGGGCTGAAGCTTGTAAGCTTCGTATTGAGATAGCATACATTCATCACTCCCATGGTAAATGTAGTTCCGGTAATTATGAGAGATTTGCCACGATGTGATGAACAACGTCATTGCGGACACTATTGGAGACATGCACAGTTTCCTGTCACCCGCATTACTACAAAAGCACCGTTTTGTGTCACCTGCATACATTCATAAGCGAGTGCCACTAATGTCAGCTAGAATGCCGATAGTGTGGAAAGTTTAGGAACAATGAACTGCTGAAGTATACGTACACCTACTGCAGAACCAGGCGCAAAGTGCAATATTGCAGGGGTAAGAAGCATTGCAGACTGCTTAAAACAATTTTTAAAAAAATAGAAAAATGTATATTTTATACCTTTTACATTGTCTACACCAAGGAACCTACCCAACATGACAATCTTCAGGTTTTAAGCATGTTGGGAAGTATGCTGAACATTTTGAACAGACACAAATCTCTCTCACAGGGCCTACGGTAGAAGCCCTGCAGTTATGGTTAAGTTGCTCAAGTCATAGAAAGAGCACTTTTTGGGTGGCTTATAACTTCGTCCCCACTGTACGATTCCTCATCAAACTTTACAAAAATAAGCATATGGCCCTCTCAGAATGATTTTGGGAAGTTTGGTTTTGTCCAAAGGGGGCAAAGTCATAGGAGGGGTCCCATAAATTGTGGAAATCCTCAGACGCAATGGAAAATAAATATTGCTTGCGCCTACAGCTCAAACCGCTGGATGGATTTTCGCAAAATTTGAACTATGGTCCCAAAAGCATGCTTTTGTACGTTTTGGTATAAATTTGTCCAGGAGTTCTTTTTAAATGGGCAAAAAGTAGGTTAAAAAAATAATTGTGATATCTGGGTCCGGTCTGAGGGCTCATTAGCTGTGGACCAATCGGGGGGCTGCATGACATCTGCGGACACGGCACACGGATTGGATGTACAAAAATGTGAGCTGCGTCATATTTTTGGGAACGGTCCCCATGTTGGATCTGCGGACAGACGCTGGTGTCCGCAGATAGCGCTGTGAGGAAGAAGTGTAGAAAACACATTTGGGGTTATATTGTGGCCAAAGGAGGGCCTGGAAAGTGTGGGGGAGTGGAATAAAGTTGATATGGAGCCGTTTTTGTAGGTGAAAAAACAGTGTGCAGGTGCTGCCGAGTAAGCGGACACCGCGGTAGTCCACGGTCCCGCAGGTGCATCCAGGTGTTTTAAGGATGCCTGGCATGGAAAGAGGACATTGGTGGGGACCAGACAATCAGGTTTTTCGTTGTGGAGGAGTTGAATTGTACAGGAGTACAGGATAGCAAGTCTTTTCTTTGTTGTGTGTAGTGAAGATGGCTGTGGCTATGGCTTTGAAGAAGCAGTGTGTGGATGGTGGGAGATTCTTGGATCCAATCATTGAAGGTTTATACAGAATCTTGTGCCATCTCTACTACTATTAGATTGGAAGAAGTGGACGTTTCGTGGTATGCAGATTGTGGATTAAAGCAAGCAACTTTATTACCATTCTGGGAGAGTATGGCTCACTTTAAATGTCCAGATATTATTGTGCATTGTGGAGACAGCAGTTTGGGCTATGTGACTGCAGGATCGTTGCAGTTTGCAGTGAAGGACATGTTGAAAAGCCTAATGGAACTGTTTCCAGCTACAGAGATTATTTTTTCTGAAATCCATGAAAGTCAAATATGGAGACGTCCAAACTTGTCTTGCTCCGAAAATGAAGAAGCAAGACAGCATGTCAATAAAGGTGTATGTGCTTGTTTGGTTTAGGAATGGCATCTTTTGACAACACAAACACAGATGCAATGCATTTGACTGATGTCGGAAATATATCCACAATGCACTGACATTCTTTTTGTGAACTCGTAAAATATATTTTGAAGTTTATTTTAGTATTTGTAGTAAATTACAAACAAAAAACTTAGAAGTACTTTTTGTGAAAAGTTAGCAAAAATAATTAAGTTAAGTAGAACATTTGTTTGTGCACTATATAAAAGCCCCCCTCACCCCAGAAAAAAGTTTCTTGTAAGAGCCACCATTTTGGAATGAAAAGAAGGCAATTTATTTTAATTCTCCCACCCCACGCCTGGAATTTTACAGATGTCCACAGACGTTTGTACTGTCCACAGACTATGCAGACTGAAAAAGGTCTGATTTGTATTTTTAGTTCCATGGAATTTTACAGATGTCCACAGACATTTGTACTGTCCACAGACTATGCAGACTGCAAAAGGTCTGATTTGTATTTTTAGTTCCATTTTATAACTGTGAAAGGTCGGTCCTAAGGGATCTTTTTTTGTCTTTCTGGCTTTTATATTTTTATGGATTTTGTTTTTTTGTAGGAGGGGCAAGGCGGGGAGGGAAGGAAGGGAAGGGGCACCAACCACAGATATGGAGGAGTAGGTGGACAGGGAAAGATGTTGGGCGTGCCTTAAATCTTAGGTAGTTGGGCAGTGATTCTCGTGCTTCTTGACCGTGGCCTCGAAAGCACTCAAACTGCTTCCCCCTGCTGAGTGGTGTGCGTGCAAACAGAATATTGTGACTTTCGGAAGGTAAGGGTCAACAGCGTTATGTATGGCATTCGAGGTAGCTGGTGGGATCCTCTGCCCCACAGCAGTAGACTGACTGTGTGGAGGCAGGAGCGGTTGAGGAAAATGGGGTAGATAATCTACCTGCGAAAGGAATAGCCGTCCTTAGAGCACCTGTGGTGTTGCATGGAGGTGGTCACAAGAGAGTACTGCCTAGGTTGTCCACAAATGAGTATGACCTTGCACTAAATGCATTCACCCTTGGCAGCCAGAGCTTTTGGTACACCCGTAATGGTCTTAAAGAACCGCCACACCCATGACTCTCTATGGCTGCTGGATGAGGGGCAGGAGGGGGGGGGGACTTGGTTAACTACTCTATTCTTATCAAACGGCTACATGATACCTTCGGCATTACGGACCGGGCACTGGACTGGCTGACCTGTTTCCTCACTAACCACCCTTTCCTGCTGGAACTGGCCCATTTCTTCTCCACCACCGCACTCTCCACCTGTAGCGTTCACTATTCCATTGCTGTGGCTCTTCAATGTATATCTCATCCCTCTGGCTCATTTGATCTATTTCTCTTCTCATTTCCAGTGTTCTGCTGATGACACACAGCTTTCCTTGAAACTTCCCAGTATTACTTTGTGTTCCTGCGTTTTATCACAGATTGTCTGACCACCATCCAGGGATTGTGTGTAGATATACATCTGTGTCTCAATGCTAGTAAGATGGAGATTCTTATTGGGACACCTGTGCCCCATTTACCTCCTACGCTCTGGACGCCCTCCTTGAGCCCTCTACCCTCACCATTCTGTGAGGCTAAAACCCCTGGGGTTATCTTTGACTGTTCTTTTTCTTTCACTCCTTACATCTTGGACCTTATCAAGAAGGCACATTTTAGCTTCACCTTCTTACAGGCATTTTACCTTTCCTCGTCTTCCATCAGAAGCTCAACGTCTGTAGAGCCATGGCCTGGTCTAGGCTGGACTTCTGCAACGGTCTCTTTACCAACCTCCCCCTTTGTTTCCTACGTTCCCTTTAGCTAATCCAGAATAGGGGTGCAAGATTTTTTTTGGCCCCAACCCAGGATCTGTGGAGCCTTAAAATCTCTACACTGGCTCCTGGTAGCTGCAAGGATGAAAGTGAAGACCCTTTGTATATCGACAAGGTTTTTGGGGTCTGGGATTATGCCATCTTCAACTTTCGCTCCCAAAACACTCCCCTCCTAAAGCTCTCTGCTCCTCTAACTCAGATTCTCTGCTTGTGAAAGGTTTCTCCAAACACACTGGGGGCAGGTCTTTCTTCGGCTGGTGCCTTTCTTTGGAACAGCCTCCCTGCACCTCTCAGACTTCAGCTAGACTTGGTTAAGTTCCAGAAATCTCTTAAAACTCTGTTTTCCTCTTTCCCTCTGTCTCTTCCCTGCTAATTTATACCACTTAGACTGGTAGCTTGGTCTCTTATGAAATTCACAATTTCCAAGCTGTATAACTAGTCCACACCAGTACCCCTCCCTTCAGCACTGCCCTTGCAGGCTTACCGTTTGGCTGCAGTACATGCCACCCTTGGGAGTCGTCCGCCCCAGGGCTTAGCCAGTGGCATGACACTTTTGCATTACTTGGCACTTCGCTCCCAGCCTCCCATCAGCACTTGCCTATCCCTACTCCTCCTTACATTCATGCACTTCTGTTACTGCACAATGCATATATGGATTTATAGGAGCACTGTGTATACTTCTTTTGTATAAGTAGGGGAAATACAGATATAAAATTTCCACACACCAAATGCCACTTACCAATGTTCTAGAAATCTTTTCTATGTTGATAGGGTTACATGTAGAGTTCTTGGAAGTGATTGGTGGATGGATGTGTGACTGTTTGAAAGAAGGCAATGAGGGAGTGTTACAAACAAAGGTAAAAAGGGTAAAAGGGCTGTGATGGGGGACACATGCCATCCGGGTCTTTTAATGATGCCTAGCTTGGAAAGGGGACTGTGGAGACAGCGGATAGTTATCAAGGTCAATGGATTATGGTTCTTACTGTATGCTTGAGAAAAGTATTGGTGACAGGCAATTGTTTGTCCTTTTTCCTTTTTCCTTTTTCTCTAGTATACATAGTTCAAAATGCTAATGGAAATGTTGGGGAATCTTATTGAGTCTAACTACTTTTATTGAAAAATGTGAAGCAGGTGGAATCTATAATATTCATTGTTTTAGTTCTATTTTTTAACTGTGAAAGGTGGCTCCAAAAAAGGAACCATTTTTTATTGTTTATTGATTTTGTATTTCTTTTTGTTTTTTGCAGGAAAGGCCAGGAAGTAAGGTGGGGAGGGAAATGAGGGAACAGGCACCAACCACAGAAACAGAGGGGTAGGTGGACAGGGCAATATGTTTGGCATGCTTCAAATCTAAGGTAGGGGGAAGTTTTTCTCATGCTCTTTGCTTACAGCCTCGAAAGCACTTTGAAAGTGCTCCCCCCAGCAGAGTGGTGTTACAGTACAGAGTACTGTTGTCTTGTAAAGATATGGCTCAACAGCCTCTTTTTAATGGCTTGCAAGGTAGCTGGGGGATCTTCTGCCCCACAGGAGTAGCCTGTGTGATGGCAGTAGCAATTGAGGAAGATGAGGTAGAGGAAGACCGCCTACTATTTCCTGAGAAGTAACAGCCTTAGAGCACATGGATGGTATGAATGGGTGTGGTGGTGCATGGATGTGGTAGCAAAAGAGTACTGCCTGCACTGTTTGCAGCCAAGTACGATTCCACATTCAACATGAGTAGCGGCAGCTTTGGTACCCATCGTATGGTCTTAAAGAACGGCCACACCCAGGACTCTCTCTGGGTGCTGCAGGTAGGCATTTCCTCCATCTCATCTTCCTGGTCCTGTTGATCCTCGTGTGGATCATTGAGCCTTTTCCCTTCTTCTGTCTCTCCAGCTGGTGGTGGTGGTGGCTCCTGGGGAGGAGGGATGGCCATGTTGGATGTCATTTTTGAATTTAAATATCAGTTGTTCTAATAGTCTTCCAAGCAGGTGCTCTCGCCTGGATTGCAGATGGAAAATGTGTAAGAATGGGCCTGAGAGCTGCTGAAGGGTAAACTTTCCGCTTGAAACTTCCTAATCGAGTGAAAATGCAGTTCAGAGAAGTTTGCAAAGCACAGACCCGTTCACGAACACGTTATTACGCTGCGCGGTCACATGATGCTGTTCAGGAAGTCTGTGATATCAGACGTTTGTGAACGTCACTGATCAAAAATGGTGTACAAAGTTGTGGAAAGTGTTGAGAATGTTACGAGGAGTTGGGGAATGACACAGTTTTTACTTGAAACTTCCTAGATTGGCCAAAAATGCTGCTATATCGGGGTGAGTATTATATTAGGAAGATGCATTAAATTAGGGTTCACTGGTAAAAACCTATGTAATTCAGTGAAAAACTTTGTTAAAGGGACATTATGGTTGCAAGTGAAACCCCCAGAAATTTGCCAGTTATGGTAAGCTAAGCAACCATAACTCGCGCCACTATGTGCACTGCTAAGACTAACACCCAGGACAAAGATGACATCAAATGTGAAATTAATGTTGATGAAGTCCCTACAAGAGGTTATGTTTATAATGTTGGTAACAAGATGTCAGGGGTGATTGTGTAATGTTAAACATATAATAACAAGTTAACAATGCAAAACTTACTACACACTTGTTCTAATTCAAACAATCCATATGAAGACCCACAATGCATGCAAATCAGAGGCACATAGAGGGAAACTAAAGTAAGGAAGAAAACAAAACAGCATCAGAAAATGTTAATAGCATTACAGTTTATCTTCATGTAAACAAATTGTGTGTTTGAGGCCTGCCTATTGCCCCATGTACGTGCAACATGAGCTGAAACCAAACCCTAAGGGGGGAGGGGCGGGTGCAGAAGTGAGAGAGAGAGAGAGAGAAAGAGAGAGAAAGAGAGAGAAAGAGAGAGAAAGAGAGAGAAAGAGAGAGAGAGAGAAACGGAAGAGAGAAACGGAAGAGAGAAACAGAAGAGAGAAAAGGAAGAGAAGGTTAGAGAAGGATGAGAGAGAGAAAAGGAAGAGAGAAGGAAGAGAGAAGGAAGAGTGCGTATGTGTGTGTGTGCATGTGTGTGTGTATATGCGTGTGTATGTGTGTATATGCGTATGTGTGTATATGCGTGTGTGTGTATGTGTGTGTGTGTATGTGTGTGTATGTGTGTGTATGTGTGTGATGTGTATGTATGTGTGTGTGTGTGTGCCCGTGTGTGCCCGTGTGTGTGTCCGTGTGTGTGTCCGTGTGTGTGCGTGCGTGCGTGTGCGCCCGTGTGTGTGTCCGTGTGTGTGCGTGCGTGCGTGTGCGTGCTGGTGAAGCAGTTCTCCTGCCATGGTGATAATAAAAATTCAGTGTTAGGGAGAATTCTCTCTTTAGGCTGAATTTCCTAACCTAGTGAGTTCCCCAGCAGCTTTGCTGGATTTCTGGAGTTTGGTTTTTTCCTCCTGCCAAGAGCGAGACTCTTTTCTTCCCACTCTTGGACATGATTGATGGTATTCCTTTGACTGGTAATGTGTTTTATGGGCTATGGGGTCCTTTACTCCATAGGGTCTCATGTGTTTTTCCTATGTGTGTTACACAGCACCCTCCGTGCAGTAACACAGGGGTGTCATAGTGACACCCCACCATAGACTCCATACTCTGGGACTGACTACTGTCTCCCAGGGCATGTAAAGTCACCATTGGCTTTACTAGTCCCAAATTATTAACAGAAACCAGTACAAACCATCATAATGTGGACGTACTGGTCGGGGCAATTCGATTGCCCCGGGGTCTGTTAGTCGAGGGGGCACGTCTCCGTCCCCCCTGATCGAGTTTTGGCTGGTGGCAGTGGAAACTACTTTTTATATTCGACCGCAAATATTTTCCTATGGGATTTTCCCATTGTTCGAGGCTACCAACTTTAATTATTTAATTCTCATAGCCTCGAACATACCGATGGTTTATTTAATTAATATTAATTCTCCGGTTGGTATTTTTTGCCAAGACTCGATTCTAAAATGGCGTTTGTGTTCTCTTCTGTGACTCCAACCCAAGTCGAGCCCTTTGTTCCACTTTTTTGGCGGGCTTCTCCACAGAAGCCTCCAAAAGTGGTGCCACTCTGTCTGGGTACCACAGGGGGTGTGGGAGGGGGTTTAGGCACCCTGGACCGAGTTACCTTGGTAACTCCGGTCGCACTCTTGTGTGATTGGTCCAAGTGGTGAGCCGGCCGGCTCACCACTTAGCATGTTTGAGTGACAGCTAGGCTGAGTGAATGGGGGTTTTCTGCATAAAAGCAGGGCTTTGGGGACTGGAACTTCAGAAGTCGCCACAGGACCTGAGAATCCGACGAGGGAGAAGCTGAGCCGACCTACCACGACGACACCACCGGTGGAGCCCTGCAGAACCGACTCACCACTTCCCGACGACAGAGAAGATCTCCCGGCTGGAGAGGTTTCTTCCCCCGACTGGTGGGCACAACCAGTTTTCCTTTCTTTCTTCGCACCCCAGCCCGGTTTGTGGTCGAACTGCCCGTGCCAAGCACCCCGGCAGCCGGATAGCCACTCACCACTGAACCGCGAATCACTGGACCGCTCCTTGTACCTGAGAAACTCCACGGCTGGTTTCTTCCCTGGCAGTGCAATGGACTCCTGTCTTCCTCCACGACAAGATCCTCTCTTCCCCCGGACGAAGCACTGACTTGCACCCGCTGCCACAAACAACTGCCCCCGCTGGAGCGTTCTCACCACTTTAAGGAACCGTGTCCGCCAGGCCTCCCTTTCTAAAGATTGCTACAAGGTAATAATAACTCCTTAACCTTCCGGACTGGGCTGGCCGCCTTGACCCTCTAACTGGCCCCTTTCTGTGGTCCAACTCCTTTTTGAACCTTTACAAGACATTTGTGCACTGCAACCGTGTGACCTTGGACACATTTCGTTTGGATCCTCTGAAAGTGGATCTGGCCTCTTGAACTCTAACTTCACGGTTTTACTTTGCCTTCCTCCCTTGTTGTGTTCTTGAAAAAGTGTTGGGATCTGTTTCAATTTGTTCTCTGCTTTTCTCTCCCTTTTTAAAACGAACTATTAGAGTGCCATCTACGTTCAGCGCTCACCGCTGTCTGAAAATAAGTGGGTGCTTTACTTAAGACTTGTCTAATATTCTTTTAAGGTAGTGTATATCTTTTAGTGACAGTGTTTATGAATTGCTTACTATTATTGCCTGTGTGTTTTTCTAGATGTGTTTTTAAATAAATAATTATATCTCTTTTTCACCAAGCCCTGGTCAGTATTTACTTGTTCTATTGTGTGCTCTTGACCTATTGTGAATACTCTGTATACTGCCTAACTCTTCTTGAGGGAAGTCTGACTGCTCAGCCACAGCTACCAAGTGAATCTGTGTGGTACAGACTGCTACCAAGTGGGTTTACTGCCAAACACCTGTAGTCTTAAATATTTTGCAGTGGTCCCAGAAGGAACTGCACAGGTTTCTGCCTAACACTCAGTACCCTGCCGCAACACTTAAACAAAAATGGTGCAAGACTTGTCAATTTGGGAGGTCCAGAACCCATTCTCATAGAAAGACACACAATTTTAACTTCTCAAGAGTACTACTGTTGAGGAGGTCTCAAACACCCCATGCCCCCAGCGTAGCCCCAAGAGGACGGATGCCACCCACTGAAGCAGCCCCACAGACCATACGCGGAAGACATCACCAAAGAAATCATGAAAAGGCGACACCTTAAGCAATTAACATGAACAGCCATGAAAGCAAAATGGAAACCACAGCAGCATTGAAAAGAATTGGGAAAGCTCAAAACACAGGGCTGAGGCCTGATGCACTGACTTTTCTGAGAGACGTAAAACAAACCTGGCAGCATGTCCAGCCCCGCGAAGGACACTGGGGGAAGCGAGCTTGAGTCAGCTGAAAAAAGATACAGCACCTGCAAGGACAAAAAGGCCGAAATCCCTCATCAATGCCAGCGGAGAAAATCCCTTTTACGGTCCCTGAACAAGTGACTTGGAGGCTGGGGAACCAGGCCCATTTAGGCACATAAGGGTGTTCCCATCAAATTGAAGACAGAAGATGAAAAAATGTAAATGGAGAATGGAGTGTCCTTGTTGAAGGCCTGGGAAGTCAGAGGAGTGAAACAATAGTGAGAAACGGGCGGTGCTCTGAGCTCACCTTCCCCACCCATCATTTTTGCTCACATGCTGGTAAACTTTCTAAAACTGACAATGCTTGCACTGACTTATGGGTGTGGTGCCAGGCGGAGCTACCTGATCTAGCCAGACCAATCAAATTATATGTCCCCTATAGACAGAAATTATGCCTATATTGTTCACCCAATGCCATTTCGTCGAAGAGCTAGGAATGTATATTTTAGTTGTAAGGACACAGCAGTCTAAAAAATCACTGCCTGCTTGTAATGAGCTGTGAGTGCTGTAGAATCTGTGTGTATCCCTGCTTGCATTAATAAAGCAGCAATTTGTCACATTTCTGGACATGAGAGGATTTCCCTCGAGTCAAACTGTTTTTCTAAGTAGGAAAATAAAATCCAGCCCCGAGGACTGCGGGCCACGAGCCTTCGACTCAGGAGCACTAGAGACTTTGTAGGGGGAGCTAAGCCATCTGCTACCCTTTAGTAAATTACCACCGTAAGTAGGAAACAGCGATTTCACACAAAAACATTGCCCACTGCAGACAATTTTTGACAGAGCCACTCCATCGTTGACAGCTTTCAACTTTAAATTACAAAGCTCTCAACCCGAATAGCACACACGATGGCAGAAGATGCTATGCTAGACCCACTAAATGATCCTCAAAGCAGACCTCATACAAGACAACGCTCAAAAACGATATCTACATCTAATTCGCAAACAAAACCAAGAACAAAAATTCTGAATTTCACCAAAAAGGAGATACAGAGCCATTTTCGGAAACAAACACATTTAACTCCCCCTCCTAATACCCCCAAAGTTCATGACCTAACACTTTTAGATGTTGTCATTTTGTCAATTCCGAAAACATTCAAGCCCCGATAAGAGAGAAACTAAACCAGATGGAAAAGAATATTCCCACCGCTCCCAAAAGAAATGGTGCAGCTACAGATTTTGCCGCACTCTAAGAAAGGAATAGGCTGATGCCTATAGACACTACTCAAACTTCATCTACCCCTCACCAGCAAGACAGAAGAAGCCAAAAGAAGAGGTCTACCTCTATACATAAAGAAGACTCCTCCAATGACGACCCAGTAAGTCAAGGAAAACAATGCAATGACATCGAAGATCAGCTCAACAAGACGATCAAAACACAGCAACATGAAAGACACTTGCAAGAACCCTTTTCGCACCATGGCGTAATAGACTTTGTTGATTCTCCATCAACAACTAACCCCAATGCACCCTCCTCTGGGGACTTTGCATCAGGGGCACATTGCACACCAATGATCCCACAAAGAGACAAGGCAGCGTTAGCTAAGAGACGATCGCAATCGATCTACGAAAGCAAGTGCCTTTCACAGGATATAGCAAACTCACTGTCAGTTCAACGAAACCCAAAAATAGCACGATTATCTCTGGATGTGATTGAGATCGAAACACTTCTTGCAAACCAAGAAAAACGAAAAGAAGTTTTCGGACACTCATACCACGACATGTCTATGTCCACGCCACAGCCAATCTTGTTAGATGACCGCCTCAGATACGTTGACCCAAAAGCAGATGGTACAAAACTGAAACACCCAACACAAATAACACCCCATACCAAAAGGACTTCTTTAAATGATACACACGATTCGAACACATTCAAGTATGGGCGTGTGAATACAACATCTAACCCAGAACAGTTTCCATCAATACCAACCACTATGCAGGACCTCCAGAATATGCTGATCGCAGTTACATCACAAACAATGATAGCTTTTTTAAAAAAAGCAAGAAACATCTGTACAGGCGAGCAAAAACCAATCCATACTACTGGCCCTCATCCACGCAAAACTGATCTTTATTGAATCTTTTGTCCACGAAATCAAAGATCGCCTACACTATGAGGCCGAAACAAGTAAGATGTGGCAATCACGCCTCTCAGACATTGCGAGAAATGATAGAGCAGACAACTCCAGGTAACATTAGCTCTAATAACCACGATGACCTCTGGCAACCAACCGTTTCTCAACCAATTGAGCCACAGCCCTGCCACAGTCAAACCAAAACCTGCACACAAAACAAAAGCCCAACAAACAGCTTATCCGTTTCAATGATGCCAACTTTGGATAACTCCAACAATATTACTCAACCGAATCAGGACCTTGACCCAAGTACTTACATAACGGACCCAAATTCGTTAAACAAAAACAAAGTAAACAACTCCAATCCACTAGCAAGCAATTATGCCATCTTTAGTCCTATGGCTCTAAATGCAAAGATACAAAAGAAATCAAGACCAAAAAAAGACAAGTTGGCTCTAGAGCCTTTCTTAGAAATATCACTGTGCCTAATCAAATACCTCAAATTTCTGCAACGACAGCGGTGCAAGGTTTAAGTGCTCCTTCAATGCAATTACCAAGTGTGATAGGAAATGGCTCCTCGACGTCTTGAGAAAATGGTCAAATCGAAGAGCTATCCGAGGAAGCACAATTAGGTATGCTGCTTGACTTGTCGCAGCATCTTGATGAAGAACCATACATCTCAGAAGAAGCTCAGATTCAACCAAGTGATTCCTCTCTTGTGATTGTAGACGAATATGAGAAAACATGCTCACCACAGAAATCACAATTGACATTATTGTGTGAAGACATATCTAACTCCACACTTGACTCAGATGGAACACACTCAAATCAAACTAGAATCGATGTCTCACATATCTATTCATCACTAGGCTCAAATCCAACATCAAAGTCCGGAATATTGCAACCAATATTTGTCAACCAACGAAAAAACGTCAAATCACGTGCAATTTATCGAAAAAGAACTCAAAAATAAAACAGATGAATTGATTCTTTTTTTTTTAATAACTCTGTTTATTGAATTTAAACAACAAAACATAAGAGACATATAAGAATAAGACATGAATCAGCAGTATACATGTGGAAGGCAATCTCAGCAGTATACAAGTTGAAGGCAGCCGTCCATATCAACGGGGCCCGTAGGGCCGAGGACCAGAAGACAACAAGACAACAATAGGACCAGGGAGGCAAACAAGGCAAGCATCACTACCGGTGCACCCCCACCCACAGAGCTTATTGAGCATCTAGCCATTTGCCCCATATTTTCTCGAATTTACGGGGGCAGCCCCTTGCATTATAAATTCGGCGCTCTAAGGTAGCACCTCGGTCCAGCTCGTTACTCCATCGATTCAGGCTCAATGGTTCGTCCGACCCCCAATTGGCCGCTATAAGCCTTTTGCTCGCCCCCAGCGCCGTTGCCAAGAACATTTTTTCATGTTTGGACAGGTCTACTTCCCCTCCAATGCCCAATAGTACCATCTTGGGGTCCCTGGGAATTGGTGTCCCCAGAGCGGCTGAGATTGTATTAACGCATTCCACCCAGAAGGCCTGTATCACCTGACAGTCCCATATCATATGGTAGAAGGTGGCGGGTTCAGTTTTGCATCGGACACATGTCTCGTCTTCTATTCCACCCCATCTGGCCATTGCAGTGCGCGAGTGATATGATCGATGTAGGATCCTCAACTGTATGAGCCTAAGCTTGGATTCTATCCCAATTTCTCTGGGGGACATTAATGCTTCTACCCAGTCTTCAGGTTCCAGGGGGCCCAGGTCCCTTTCCCACTTTGCCTTTAGTCCGTCGAGTCGTGGAGTCCCGAATGAGCTAAGGGCCTGATAGAGGCTGGAAGTGACCCTAGAAGAGATGTACTGCGGGAGAATATTGGTCTCGATGGGGGAGCAAGGGGGTAGGACCGTCGTGTCGGGGAATTGTGCGCGGATTGCATGGGACAATTGCGCATGCCGAAACCGATCCATGGGAGCCAGGTTGAATCGTTCGCGCATGGTCTCAAAGCTCAAGAGGCGGCCCTCTTGTATAATTTGTGCTAATGTGTGTATTCCTTTGGTCAGCCAGTGACCGAAGGGGCCCATTTTTACCAGTTCTGGGAGGAGCGCGTTGTGCCATATGGGTTGCGACAGTGTTGGCTGGCCTTCCCAGCCAATTAGCTTGTGAGCGGCCCGCCAAGCCCTCCGGATATGATGGGACATTTTGGGCAGCGCCGGGAGTTGGTCGCGGGTGGCGTAGAGGATTTGGAGCGGTGTTAGTGGGGACATGGTCTCCAGCTCTATACGGTTGTGTGGCTGTGTGGGGTCTGCATGTATCCAGTCATTCACTACTCCTATTTGTGTGGCCAAGTAATAGGTGCGTATGCAAGGTAACCCGATGCCTCCCTCCCACACCGATCTTTGGAGCGTGTCAAGGGCAATCCTGGATTGTTTCCCTCCCCAAAGCAATGTGCGCAGATTCTTGTCGATGAGTGCGAAGGTTTCCCGGGGGATGGGGAACGGGGCGTTCTGGAGGACATACAACAGTCTGGGAAGGGTCATCATTTTGAATAGTGCGGCCCGGCCCATTAGGGACAGGGGGAGAGATTGCCAGTGGGGGATGTCTCTGATGAACCGCTCTATTACTGGTTGTATATTAAGTCGGGGGAACCCATCGAGCGTCGGGTCAAGCCGTATACCCAGGTATTTGAATTCCCTGATAGAGACGCGATATGGGCAGGTCTCCGGGATCGCAGGCTCACCCCCCTGAATCGGGAAGAAGATGGTTTTGGCCTCATTAACCTTTAGGCCTGCAAAGGACTGATATTCCCCGAGTATGCGGGAGACCACCGGGCACGAGACACCTGGGTTACTAAGGTATATGAGCAGGTCGTCCGCATAGAGCGAAAGGCGGTCTTCCCCCCCTCCCGGCCAGACGAAACCATTCCAGTTGGTGTTAGCTCTAAGCTCAATCGCTAGTGGCTCGATGGCCAGGAGGAAGAGGAGTGGAGACAGCGGGCACCCCTGCCTCGTGCCTCGACCCAGGGGGAAAGGTTTGGAGGACATGCCGTTCACCCTCACCGTGGCCTCCGGGGATGCATATAACAGTTTTACCCACGATATAAACGTCTGCCCCAAGTTCATCCTGGCCATGATCTCCCACAAGGCATCCCACCCCACTGAGTCAAACGCCTTTTCGAAGTCCACCGCCAGGAGGGCGAGTGGAGCTGGTATCTCCTTTGCCCTGGATAGCGCCAATTGGACCCTGCGCAAGTTCATTCGAGTCGACTTATTGGGCATAAAACCGCATTGGTCCGGGTGGATTAGGGTCTCAATCACTTGCAGTAGTCTGTTGGCGAGTGTTTTGGCGAGGACCTTCGCTTCGCCATTAATCAGGGATATCGGGCGATAGGAGGCACATTCCTCCGGGGGTTTCCCCGGCTTGTGCATGACCACTATGCATGCCTTCCTGAGGTGTGGGGGGAGTGCTCCTAGTTCCCTGCTGCGTAGAAACATGCGGTGCATGTGGGTGGGAAGCATGCTACCAAGGCACTTCCACGTTTCTGTTGGGAACCCATTGGGGCCCGGAGTTTTCCCGGGATGGAGTTGTGCCAGTGCCTCCTGCACCTCAGTGTCAGTAATATCCGCATTCAGGAGGTCTGATTGGTGCTGCAGGAGTGTCGGGATTTCGATGTGGTCGAGGTATCGGGAGGGTTCGACTGATGGGTTCCCCGTGGGCGGGGTGTAAAGATTTTTGTAGTAGGTGGCGAATGCCTCGACGATATCTGAATCTTCCGTCAGTAGTGTCCCATCCGGAGATCTGATTGCCCTAACGTGTCCCCTGCTCTGCACGCGTCTCTCCAACCAGGCCAGTGTCTTGTTAGCTTTGTCGCCCCTTTCATATATTTGGCTTCGGACTAACTGGTGAGCATTTCGTGCATTGTCTAGGGACAGGTTACTGAGGGCGGCCTGCGCCGTGAGCATCGCCTCCTTTGCTTCTTGGGTGTTCTGTATGAGGGTTTGTCGCTCACACTCCAGGACGCGTGTCTCTGCATCCCTGACCTTCTGGACTTGGCGTTGTTGGTAGGCGGAGACCTTGGATATAGCCTCCCCTCGTAGGACAGTTTTGTATGCCTCCCAGATCGTGATCGGGCAGTCCACCGAGCCCACATTGTGTTCGAAATATTCCGCTGTCGTCTTCTCTAGCTCTTCTGCAATCTCGGGAAGACGGAGATGGTACGTATTTAGGCGCCAGTTACGGTCTGAGCGGCAGGAAGAGTTCTTGAGGGTCAAGAGAAGCGGGGAGTGGTCCGAGATCCCTCTTGCGAGGTATACAGCATCGAGGAGCCTGTGGGTTATATTGCGAGGGATGAAGGCGTAGTCGATCCTGGAGAATGATTTGTGGACCCCAGAATAGAAGGAGAACCCTGCCTCGTCGCCATGGAGTGTGCGCCAGGTGTCCACCATTCCTGAGGTTTCTGCAAACGTGGTGAGTGGCGTAGAGGTGGGACGTGTTCCAGCTCTCCTATAGGTTCTGTCGATTGTGATGTCCATTACCTCGTTAAAGTCCCCTCCGAGCACCCACACATCCGCCTCCTCCTCCAGGAGTAAGTTCTGTAATTCAGCGAGCAGTTCCTTCGTCAGTGTGGGGGGGGCATAGAGCGCTGCCAGGCCCCATCTCTCACCCCAGATGTCCGCCAGCAACAGCACATAGCGGCCCCGGGGGTCCGTCCTGATCTTCCTAACATGGAGAGGAACTCTCTTGTGGACGAGTATCATTGTGCCCCTCGCCCCTTTCGTGAATCCGGCATGGTAGACCTTCGAGTAGTTGGATCTTTTGAAAAAGATGGTGTTGGTGCCTGTCAGATGTGTTTCATTTAAGAGGGCAATGTCTGGCGAGTGTCGGTTTAGGTACTGGAGTACCAGTCTTCGCTTTATGCTGGAGCCGAGGCCATTGACGTTCCAGGACAGTATCTTCACTTTGTTGGAGTTCATCCTGTCAGCGTGAGACTATTTGTTGGGGTGTCTGAGAGGATTAGTGGCCGTTGCATTTTCCCCCCGGGGGCATAAGTTGTTTCCTTCTCGGGGTGGGGGGGACCCCCAGCGGCCGCCTCGCATCGGAGTGTCTGAAGACTGGCAGGTGCCTGCGTCTCTGAACCTGGCCCACTGTAGTGTTTGTCTGACTTGCCTGCTTTCATCGTTTTCCAGCTTTCTTTTCCCGTGAATTTGCTTCTTCAAATCCCCAAAACTCCCCCCACCCTGCACTTCCCTTCCAACTGGGAGCACCTGTCGCCCTAACATCGAACTTATAACTTGTTGAACGTAAACTTCGTCGGAATGACCCGACTTAGGGTGGTGGCTCCAGTGGAGACGCCCTGACTGTGTTTGGAACTGCGGTGTCAAGGTGGTGGTGGCCGCGGTGGTGTAATTTCCATGGTGTCCCTTGGTGACCTCAGTACTGTGATGCCCAGGCCTCATCCGTTCTCAGTGGTATTCCTGAGGGGGGGTCTTGGTGTTTCGGGGCCCATCGGAGTAGGAGGCGGCGAGTCCTGCCCGGGCCCGGGTTTGCGAGCGGGCGGCCCAGAGGGCGAGCGCCGAGTCGTCGGCCCATTAAGGATCTGTGTTTCGAGCCAGTCCCATGCTTCTTTGGGGCTGTGGAATAGGTGTGTCGTTCCCTCGTGGTGGACCTTGAGCAACGCTGGGAAGAAGAGGGCGAACTTGATGGATAGAGAGTGAAGCTTTTTCTTAACCGAGTCAAACGACTGGCGGGCCTGCTGAACCTCCTTAGTGTAGTCCGGGTAGAACCCTACTTTATAGCCGTTGTATGTGATTGGGCCGGAGGCCCGTGCCATCTGGAGGATGGCGTCTCGGTAGTTCAGGAGGCGTGCAATTATAGTTCGGGGGGGGGCTCCTGGGGTAGGTCGCCCAGTGGGTACCCTATGTGCTCTTTCGATAGAAAAGAATTTCGACAGTGGGGTCAGCCAGTCTTCTAGGAAAAGTTCGACACTGGGGCCCTCCTCTTTCTCCGGGATCCCAAGAATCCTGAGGTTATTGCGCCGTGCCCTGCCCTCACTGTCTTCAGCTCGGTATTCTAGTTGGTTAACCTTCTGGGCAATTATGGCGAGTTGTTGTTCCAACTGGCGGACATTATCTTCTGTGTCCGACACTCTTTGCTCCGCTTCTCCTACTCTGGACGATAAATTGCGCAGATCCTGACGTAGGAGAGATACTTCCGTGCAGACTCCGCCAATTTTGAGTTCCAGCGATGTTCTCGAGTCCCCAATTGCCTTCATTAAGTCTCTCAGGGAGAGTTGGGGGTCCTGAGCTGCTTCCCCACCATCCGCTTCCGCTGGGGATTGCATTTCCAGGCGGGGGGGGGCTTCCACGGTATAGAGGTCCATTTTGCTTTGTAGGGTCTGCCTCCTAGCCTTATCTTTGCCCATGGCGGAGTCGGGTATTCGTGTGAGGCGGCAAGTCCGGATGGGACGTATTGGTGCCCCCCCGGGGGTCGTTGTAAAGTCTGAGTTGGGGTGGGTTTGTCGGGCGACGATCCTTCCCTATTGTGTCCCTGTTCAGGTGTGCCGGCGGGATTGCTTGGCCGCTGGAAGCAGACCCCTGCTATGGTTGGTCCGTTGTGTCTATTGGAGGGTCGCGGGCCCACAGAGATGGCATCCGCATATACGCCCCCCCGGAGCCCGTATTATGTTCAGTTCATGAGTGACGTGTGGAAGGCGATAGCCGCGGCTCTCCGCTGTGCGCGCCACTTTGTGCTGCCCCTGGAGGCCGTTAATTGTGTCGATTGAGGGGCAGATCCCTTTGTCGTTGGCGGTTCGTTGGCGGTTCCAAGGGTCCCTGGTCGGGGTTGGTCCGGTGAATTTCGGGGGTTTGCCCCAATGCGCGGTCTCACACCGGGCTGCCCCAGTGGGGTATCTGCCCCTCTCCTTGTGCTTGTGAAGTCGTGGCCTTTACAACGGGAGGCCTCCATCCCTCCCCGGGTCACTGCCCACAGTTGTTAACTTATTGCCAGTTCCCTGGACCCACGATCGTTTGTGGAGGGTGCTGCGGACGTTGTCACCAGTTCTGGGTGCTAATGGTGATGGGGGAGGAGAGCGTCCCCAGTCCCCTCAGCTCCGTGCCCCCCACAGGTGGACCTCCGAATTCACTTTTGGGTGGGGGGTGAGGCGTCTCCTTAATGCGGGTCGGTATCCCGCCGGTTGCCCTTACCTCGCTAATGCTGATGGGGGAGCGCAACACCGCGTTACCGGTTCCCGTGTCGCGGCTCAACCCCAGGCGTGACAGTCCCGCAAATTGAGGGAGAGGCGGGTGGGGGCAGAAAGGCGTTCTGCTCGCCTCTGTTTACGCCGCCGGGTCTGGTAGCACAGCGTAGAGATCCCTTGCTGTCCGTGCAGTGCTGGTGTCCAGGATCGTCGCGGCTTCAGCGCCGAGCGTCGGCCGTGCCTGCGGTTCGGGCACTCGGACGGCCGTCTCAAGCAGGGGGCTCAGCAGGGTGGAGGAGCCCCGGGCGGCAGTCAGGAGGAACCGGAGCGATGCCTCGGGCCGGCGTCCTCGGCACCCCCCCGGCTCGTCCGCTCCCCGAGGGCCTCAGTGGCCGCCGCAGCTCATGGGGGGAGGGGCGAAGGAGCCGCAGTTAACCGCCCAGCAATGGCGGCGAGTCTCGCGTCGGCGGACTCAGGGACGTTTCTCACGCCCCCCGGTCCGATTCTGCTCGGGGTTGTAGCAGGCAGTGCCTGGATGGGTCCGCCAGTGTTGTGCTGCTTCAGGAGGTCGGGCGAATTCCCGGAGCGGAATAAATGAAGGATATTTAATCGCGGCCACCGGGAGCCGACGCGATTAGTTCTTCATGCGCGGCTCGCGCATGCGCAGTCCTCGATGAATTGATTCTTAATCGAGCAAACATCTTGCGGTTATTCAAAGCAATTCCGGACTTAAAAAATATCACATTACATGACATTTTGACAGTAAATTTCATGGATGAGAGACACCTGGGCAGAATTCACAAGAACACATTATCCTCACTTGGTTTTGAAGTGGATAACGCTCAGTCACAAGATGAAGTGGAAATGGAAAAAAAAATCTCTACAAAAAAGAAAGAGTTCCCCATTCATTCAATCAAACTACTTCAACAACCAACAAAGATCGATGAGAATTGAAAACATTGAAAGAAACATCTGGACTAAGGTAAACAAGTATCATGAGTCACATAAGTCCCACCAAAAGTATATTGATCATAATGACCATCACATAAGGAGAGTAATGGATTGGTCCCAAACAACATATTCGGAGCAAAGTGATACCACCCATTAACCATTATTACAACAATCCCAGTCCAAAGTCTCTTTATGCTCATGGAATACAAACGGAAACAGCCACCTATTTAGAGAACAGGGCCACGATCTGACAACGTACGACATCATATGTATCCAAGAATCATGGATCACAATCCAACCGATCTGCGACAGCTACACCGTGCTGATGACGCCGGCCATAAACAACAAAAAAGGGAGGCCGTCTGCCGGACTGCTGACCCTTATCAAAATGGGCAGCAACTTTCAAATCGTTGAATTAACCAGTATCAATGAATGGATAAAAAATAACTGTATTAAGAGTAATCCAGACGGATCCAATGCATAAACCTGACATATTCGGCATAGTTAACAATTACCGGAATCCAGTGGCTATTGCCAACGAAAAATTCATTGACAAAGTAATCTCCGGTATAGACAACATTACCCTAAGATTTCCAAAGATCAATAGAATACTATGTGGGCACCTGAACCTGCACTTGTACGACCAGGTGGGCATACCATTAAAACCGAACAACATTGCTCCACGTGCCCAACAATGGCTAAAAGAAATGTCAACCAGAGGTCTCTCCAGAGTATTATTTCTGGACCAAATCACATCCAAACCGCTGCACACATGGTCCCGAGGTTCCTCCGGTGCCATTATTGACTATATATTTTTACCTGAACAGATCCACTCCAAACTAACCCAAGCGGGAATTGTGAAATCTAACAATAGCGATCACTCACTCATGACAATCACGTGGCAGATGTATAATCCACCCAAAGAAAAACGGAAACTTCCAGAACTGACTATAAACCTGAGTCTAACTTGACTAAAAATCACAAACACCAATTTGGGAAAACTTACTGACCAACTAAACAGTAACCTACTGTTTCACGCTCAACGGTTGAACTACCCTCAACTTCTGAATAACTGAGCAACTTCAAACAACATTAAAGCAACCGACCAAGCTCCACACAAATTATACAACAGCTTCCACAAATAAATCCCAGAGAAATAGGACTATTAAAACAACAATATAAAAATTGGACAAAGAGCAATCGAGTTTGCAAAACCAAAATGATGCCAAAACAATGCTGACCGCATTAAAAAAGCGCAATACTATGGACCTATGGAGACTACTGAACCCACAAACGGCATCAGCAAATTCAAAACAGAGCTGGAAATTGCACTTTGAACCTCTATAAGAACAACACGAATGAAGAAAAGCAAACCAATTACCAACAAAAAGACACTTGGACTTTCACTTGGGAGATTGAAGATATCAAGAGAGCGATTTCCAAACTAAAACTGTCACGGATCCCCAGTCCTGACAGTCTCTCTAATGAAATTATCAAAGCCAATAAAACTACTTGGACACACATTTGCTCCCTCATTTTCACAGCAATTGATAAAACAAATCCATCCCCCCATCTTGACAAAAAGTGGTATTGCTACTAATCTATAAAAAAAGGCGACTCAAAAGATCCTGGCAACTACAGAACCATCGCCTTTTTAGACCCATTGGGAAACATTTTTGCCAACATACTTCTAGAGCAACTAAACACCAGGGCCAAAGCAAATCAAATATTTGCCAAAAGACAAACTAATATTTGTCCCAACATGCTTTAAAAAAACAATCTACTTCTCTTAAATTTGCTAAAACAAGAGGCAATTTATACCAAAGACAAATATATGCAGCATTTATTGACCTCAAACTGGCCTTCGACCTAGTGAACAGAACACAACTATGGTCCAAACTACATCAATGGGGATGCCCAGATAACATACTGGAACCTTTGAGACTATTATATGAAAATACTTCAATCAGAGTCATACTATCAAAGGACGGCACAGTCTCAGACGACATCCAAACCTTCAATGGCCTCAAACAAGGTTGTCCATTATCAGCGACACTATTCAACTTATTTACGGCTGATTATGAATCTGAGACAAACACCGAGATGGCTAACCCCCTAAAGCTAAATGCTATATCTATCCCATGTATAATGTACGCAGATGATATGGTCATATGCTCTCAAACACCAAGGGGGCTCCAAATAACCCTGTTCAAATTAGAGGCCTACATGAAAGCAAATCATCTTGAAATAAACACACAAAAATCGAAAGTCATGCTTCTAGCACCGACCAGTAAGACGAACCAGAAAATGAAAACAATCTTCTTAAACCAACAAACCTTCGCTCAAGTAACAACAGTAAAATATTTGGGGATATGGGTGAACCAATCAGCAACAGAAACCAACTGGGCCAACTTTCTTAAAACCAGAACTTTGTCCCTAGCCCGTGAAGGTCGCCTTCTCCACCGCAAATACAGGAAATGTTCATTACAACCAATCATCACATTCTACAGACAAAAGGTTGTGGCTACTCTCCCGTATGGCAGTGACTCTCTGATCAACCTAGACGGAACAATATGGTCACGTCTAGAAGGCCTGTTTTGGAGGAAAGTATTATCATTACCCCAATCATTTCCAACGGTCCAAATTAGATATGAACTGGCACTCCAATCGTCAACATCACTTTATACATGGAGAAAATTAGATCTATATAGGAAGCTCTTGACCAATCTCCATATTCCGGCGCTAGAAATATTCCAAAGAAAAGAAAAGGCAACACAAGCAACTACTCTGCGGTCTTGGATAAAACACATGGAAGACCTAAGAATTATGGCAAATATCTCAACTGAACTACTAACACTACGTCCGGAAAAAGCAAAAAAAAGAAATCACCCAGAACGATTGGATAGCGACTATGGAGGCTAAAGAAAAATACAACTTAACCAAGACTGCAAATCCGACAGACACCCAGTTAACTGTTTTCCGGCCTATCTCCAACAATTTCCATATACTCAAGTTAGAGACCTTTTCTTACGTTTTCGGCTAACCCTCTTACCAACAAGGGAATCACTGCATCGAGGAATCTTTTACCAAAAACATGACCTTCTGCAGATTCTTCAAAAAAGAAAATGAAATCGAAACTTTGAAACACATCATCATTTCTTGCTCAGCCCTGACTGACACCAAAATGCATATCAGAGACATGTATCTATCTGCAACAATTCAATTGAAACCTGAAGATAGATGGGAAAAATGTCTTCAGGGCGAGACAAAAAAAGATTTTCACAATTGTATAGTTCTTAAAAACAATTCTAGAAGACAAAAGTCAATAAGAAAGAGACTACTTAAGTATAATCAACTGTTTTCAGTGTTTGGATATGAAATTGTGTAGAAACAAAAATGAAAGGTTTAAAATATAAACCAAAACATTTTAAAGAAAAAAAAAGAAAAAAAAAACTACACTTCACTACCCTCAGCTCTAACAATCACCTGTTGTTGTTTGGTAAATTTAGGTCTAAATACCGGGGCTTAAGTTTTCCCTATGTTGAGGGCAAGTTTAGGGTCACCGCACTTTTTCATGAAAGGTGCCAAAGTCGCATTAATGCCCGGTGGCAAGGTGGATAACAAGAAGGTTTTTCTTTGCCCAGTTTGCGAGGGATCTAGACATTCAAGAAGTATCCCGACCAATACGTCAATAAACGCACTAAACAGGAGGGGGCAAGAATGCACCCCTGCCTAGCTCCCCTAGTCATTTAAAATTGTGATGTTGATGTAAGCATTACGCAATTAGCAGCAGCTTGGCCGGCATATTCCTGCTATATAGCATCTGCCAGGGTAAGTGCGGTACCATCAAAGACTGTTTTGAAGTCGACATAAATAGTATATAAATTAATCTTCCTCAAAACAGTATACTTTTGCACCAATCCAAACAGTCGGAAACTCTGTTCAACAGTCCCTTTATCCTTCTGGAATCCTGCCCGATTTGGATGGATTATACCATGGTCCTCGATCCAAGACTGAAAATGTTGTAAAATTATTGTGGTAAAAGTTTTACCAGCAATATCCAGCAGAGATAATGGTTGATAGTTGTCAGGGTGTTCTCTCTCGCCCTTTTTATATATTGGAATTATTACGGCATGTTGCCAACAAACAGGAACAATATACATACAGTAAATAGAATCCACAGGATGGGGGACCAAATCAGAGTCTCATCCCTAAAGATGTCACCAGGGCTAGCCAGGCCCTGCTGCTTCCCTCCCCATTTGTCAGCCCTAATAGAAGAGACAATTTCATCTAATGATAGATGAAGGGCATCCTCCCCAAGGGCATGCCCTGAATAAACTCTGTTGGTGTTAATGCCAAAGTGCCCAAAGGCTCTTCCCTGGTGTAAAGACTTGAGAAATTGTCACACCATTCATCAGGTGTAATACCACTTCCTAGATCAGGGGCACCGTTTTTGTCAAATCCCGTTATGAATTTCAAGAAGGTATTGGTGCCTTCCTGTTCACAAGCCTTTGGTAGACGCTGCCATTCCGTATTTGAAAACCCATCTTTATTAGCCTTGATCAATATTTTATATTTGGATCTACAAGAACACAAATGTTCTTTATCTACCTGTGATCCGCTACCTAAGTTGATCAACAGTAACTGTTCTGCGGTGGAACATTCATGATCATACCAAACATTTTTTGTTATGGCCTGCTTTTTTACCACCCACCTAGCATTTGTTACTGACATACAGAAGCTGATGGCTTCATGCGTGTTGGCGGCTGCCATTACGGCGCTGCGCTTACCTGCTAGCCCCTGGCTCCTCTCTCACTGTCCCGGGCAGTGCCCCACAGATTTTGAGGTGGGAGTATTTTACTCCCTATTTTGAGATTTGAAGAGTAAATCCAAATTCAAGAAAGTAAAAATGAGTAGTCACCTTTGCAAGAGAGTAAAAGGTGTTGGAAAACCATCCAATGTGGGCATGAAGTTAAACATTTTCAAAATACTACAAACAATATAGTCCCATTTCATGATATCTGGTTTCAAATCATTTATTACACTTGTGGAAAATGCTCTCTCATGCAATAACTTGTAGGTGTATCCAACTGCATCTTCATGACATTAGGACACAAGACCTCTATAGAATTTACTATAGCTCATAGGCGTGTCAGTCAAATATCTGGCCAGGGGGATTTCAGACCACATCGCACTTCTCATGGAACTAAAAAATGGCCGGACCAGGCCAGCGGCAATGTGGAGGCCAAATAAATACTACCTAGGGGACCCGAAAGTGATGGAGGGGCTGTCTCAGAAAACATGAGAATACTTTACTGAGAATGAGGGGTCAGTAGATAGCCCAGTCATACTCTGGGAGGGTTTCAAGGCAGAGGGGGAGGCGATATTGTTGATAGCAGCTGCACTACGGAAGCACACCCGGGAAGAAGAAGAGGCAGAAAAAACGGGCGCTACCGGCAGAGGAGGAGTTACTTGCCTCAGGTACTCTGGCTCCATGGGAGGCCCTGGTCACGTCACAGGAGGCTTTGAGGAATGTGGCTCTCGACAACGTAAAGCAGGCACACTGGGAACTATGGTGCAGAGTCCACGAGCCTGGGGACAAGGTCAGGGAGATGCTGGCATTGCTGGAAAGGAGAGAGGGGGCTAAGGGACGGGGACTGGTGCTACAGGACTCTAATGGTATGGCATGAACGGAAGACGGAAGATTGCAGAGGCGTTTGCATCCTTAAACGAGGAGCGGTCAAGTTGGGCCAACGGCCCGAGGTTGCATGGGTCCCATGGAACTCCTCTGCCTAACGGCGCAACAGAGAGCTTGGTTAGACGTACCTACCCCCCCCCGGACAACCCCTTCCCAGTCTCTGTATTCAAGTACTTTGGCGTGCATCTGAGTCCTTCTCCAGACGACTTATCTCCGACTCAACCTCACCCAGCTAATGGACTGGTTTTCGTCCGACGTGGCTCACTGGCAAACGCTCCCGTTGTCACTGATGGGTAAGGCAGCACTTTTCATAATGTTGGCTGGCCTCAGATTTTTATGTGTGCCGCAGAATGCCCCTATGGTGATTCCTAGAACTATTTTCGGCACAATTGAGAACTCCCTGGAGGGCGGAGGGGGAGGCAACATCCACGTATCGCTCTTAAGACAATCCAGCACTCAGTGTGGGAGGGTGGTCTGGGGATTCAATGCCTCATACGGTACTAATGGATGGCACAAATAGGCATGGTGAATGGCTGGCTGCACAGAGACCCAGAGCTTCCACATGTGGCAAGAGAGGGGATGACCACCCAATCAGATATCATAGGGGGACGAGACTACAGGCGCAGCTCTCCCCCGGCTAGTTATGCATACCAGACCAACATGGAACGAAGCAGACCATGACATGGGGTGGGAAAAGAGGCCCACATTAGTTCTGCCTCTAGGGCCCTCATCCCCTTCACGAAATTGTAAGACACGTTTGGGGTGCCGGGGCGGGACTATTATAAATATGTGCAGTTAACCGATGCAATGAGGTCTCAGTTTCCTGCTCTGGGAGAGATACCCACATGTTCACCCCTAGAGGCGAATGTCTTTCCCGAGCGCATGAGCGGGAAGGTCACATCAACTTTATATCAGGTACTGACGGCCTATGGATCTGCGGAATTGTCCCGACTCTGAGGCAAGTGGGAAGGGGATGTGGGGATTCTGGATCTGGAGGAGTGTGTCAAAGCACTCATATTACCGAGAGAAATTGGGATGGCAGCCAGGTTACACCTGATTCAATATAAAATATTCCACAGGGTATATTACCAGCACACATCAGTGGTGTGATGGGGGGGCGACAGACCAAGATAATTGTTTGAGATGTGGTAGAACTGAGGGGGTGAACCTTTTTTCACACCTTAGGGAATTTGCACAAATAGAAGTGTTTTGGGGGAAATGTATTCAAAGATTTTCTGCAATAATTGGGTTGGTGGTCCAGTGTTGCTAAACTGGCTGTACTTGTAATCTTGGGGGAAACTGGGTTCACAAGATATGAAAAGGTGTTCTATTCATTGCACTAGGACTGTAAAAAAAAAAATCATAGCAATGATGTGGGGCTCTGCGGGTCGTTCACGACTCAGCCAATGGACTGCCGAAATGGACAGATGCATGTCTCTCGAACAACGCATTTACAAGGCCAAAGGTTGCCCACAGAAATTTCAAAAGGTGTGGGGCAGTTGGGCTGGGGACGTTGATTGACAGGAGATGGAATTCACCCAATGTTACACGCTTCGGACAGTGCAGGTAATAGCTACATTTACACTATTGCATATGATTCCCATGTATACGAGACTGACTAACCAAAGCCGACAGCTATGTGTTTTGTTTGTTGTAATATCATGAAAAACAAAGAGTAATAAAAAAAAAATACTATATCAACTAGTTGGGTATTCATAAATAAGGTCCCTTTCTCTACCAGCATCACTACTTACTATGCCTTTCCCCTCTGACCTTTGCTGCATCTTTACCTATGTTTCATGGCCTCTTCCTCATGTTTTGGCTCTATCCCTCCAATTGCTACTTTGTTTCCCTATCTCCCACTTTGTTGCTCTGCCTCTCACTATTGAGTGTATCCATGCTTTTTGTTGAGGTGGTCTCTTGCTCTATATCGCTCTGCATATCCTGTCTAGGAATACTATTATTGCTGTTGCTTTCCTCTGTCTGCTGTCTCCATTGCAGTAACTCCAGTGCCTCTCGCTCGTGTTAATTCCTCCGTTTTCTCTCACATTGTTTTACTCTGAATCTCCCTACATTCCATTATGTTCTCTGTTCTGTCTGCACCAACTTCAGTCCTTTGTCCTGTGTCTCCTAGGTTCGTAATTGCTCTTTCTCTACTTTTTATTTGGAATTTGGCATAGCAATAAGAAGTGATACAAGCTGAAAATGCACTTTCCATCTATAAATATAGTTCAGTACAAAAATAAGGGGGTGGTTCCTTTTAAATGTATGCAAACTTGCTTTTGGAGGTTAGGCTGGAAACTAGCTTGTCTGAAAGGCTTGTAGGGTTGGGGCACTGGAAGTCCCATGCATGGCTTACCTGACATGCCTCCTTCAATGAACTATCCTACACATGAAGCAGGAGATTTATAGAGTTACTAGTGATTTGGCAGTGTCACCCAATAGTAAAACATGGGTGAATCAGAAGTAAAAGAAAAGCGCAATAGTGAGAGCAGGATGCCTTGAAGCATACCACAGCTATTTTTCTCACACTGTCCCCCAGTGTGCATACTACCACCTCAGGAGAATGGAAGGGAAAGCTTAGAGAATGTTTCTCTTTAGTGCTTTAGCTAAATTCTCAAACTACAAACACATGTTGGTACTGCGTCAATACTATACCACTGTTGAAAAATTCAGGCACTGTTCCAAAAACATAGCAGCCCTGCTAAGAAATCCGATTATGATGCCACTAAATGTGCTTCAGCCCTGCTGTGAATAGTTCACATTGTCCCATATGGCAGCTCTGCTGAGCAGCGAGGGTGCTGTGCTTAAGTATATAGCAGAGTTGATGAGAAGTACAGTCAACCCTACTAAACATATATGCAGCAATGTTTGGAAGTGTTGACCTGGTCTCATTTAAAAAAAGATAATAGCTATTCCTGATGGGGGGGGGGGGTGGAAGGACTGCTAATGTTGCATTAACATTATATAAAAGTCCATCAAAGAATTGCTGGTAGATTTTCACCCCCCAACCCCTCCCCCGTCCCCTATCTGTATGAATTTTACATGCTCAGTTCAGGGGATGGTGGGAGAATAAAAGTAACGGTCAGACCACCCTTCCAAGCGTTTCTTACTCGCTTGCTGTGACTAACAAGTGAATGTGACCTTTCATGCATGCAGTCGCACACATGGAAACACAATATTTTAAAACTATACCAAACATATCTACTAATTTAACATCAAAAGCCTTTTGTAATGAGAAATGCCAAACAGCTGCTTACTCAGAGGATCTCAAAACTAAAAACGCATCAAAAACCTCAAGCCATTAAATGCCATTGACATGCTTGTGAGCTAAAGAGAAATGCCAATTCAAATCACTAATAAACATGAAAAAAGTATGCTTCGGCAAAGCGGCCTCTATTAAAACCAATGAAAGCAGCAGCAATAAACACAAAAATGAAGCCCTTGCTATAATGCACTTTTCCACTCTACTATACCAATCTTCCAAATCAGGCTCAATAGGAATGCCAATTCTAATGAAACTGCCTAAGTGTCAAAGCAATTTGCAATGCAAAATTCTTAAATAACATGGTTCAAATGCTTTGATTTTCTATGTTACAAAGTGAAAAACACACACTAAATTATTTCCAAGTGTTACACTTTACAGACTCAAAGTATTTGCTAAATGGAATCACCAACAGAGGGAAGAAACAGATCATGACTCAGCCCATTTGGATGTCTGCAGTGAACCCCATGATTTATGGGGGTGCTGCCAGGAATAGTCTAGTAATGGATACGAATAGGAAAACAAAAGGTGCCGTATTCATAAGAATTGAGTGCGTAATAAGGCCAGATACACACCTTATCTGGAGGGCTGGTCCTAGGGCTTGCGGCAGTGAAAAATGGACCGCAAAGCTACAGTCCTCCAGGACGGATTGGAGCCGCCATGTTCTTCTTGGCCTTCCGAGGAAGTCACAGCGCGTCATCAGCTCAACGCACACACATGCCGAAATGGCATTGCCTGGCAACAGGACGCCAATAACCTAGTTCTCAAGCGTAGGCATAAAAGGGCAGTGATGCATTGTTTCTGTGAGTCTCAACAGTCTGTTTAACTACGTTTCCTGTGCTTTTCTCCTTCTGTCCGTGCTTTTCTCCTTCTGTCCGTTAACCCGTTCTGAGGTGCTCTTTTGTCTCGGCTCCCTACCCTGCCGTCGTGTATCTTGTCTTGCCTTTTTTTTGTTCTGGTCTCCTCTGCCTTTCCTCCTTATTCTGTGCCTGCTGAATAACTGCCTTGTTACTCTTTGACCTAAAATTCCATCATGGTTCTCCAGTCTGGTGCCCCGCATGGTTTCTGCAGCAAATTCATCTGGGGAACCCTTTCGTGGTGCAGGAAGACCTGCTCTGCATCCCGCCTAGGAGTAGTTCCACATTCGGTTAGTAGGTGTAGGGTAGGTTTTTGGGATCGCCTTAATCATCTGGGATCACAGTGGATGTGGCGACTTCTGCCCAACGGACCACACAATGAGGTATGTGCCAGCGGTCAGTTCTGCTTGACACACAAAATGCTGTAGGTTTTCCACTAACTTCACAAACTCCCCAAAAACATTATCAGACACCACCCTCACTGCACATATTTGTCAAGTTCGGTAGGATTGCCTCAAAATGTTGGTTTGCTAGCATATTCCACCAACTTACCCCACTTGCCCGTTCTGTGTGCATGGCCTGTAAGGACCATAGCTTGAGCACGCTATGGTTCACCACTGGTTCACAAGTATATCTCAGGCAAAGACAAGGGGGCTGTTAGTGGCTTGTGATCACTTTCATGCTTGTCAATTTTTTTCCAAGTGGACAACCCAGCCCCAAGCTTTGGCTGAAATAAGAATGTAATCTATAAGGGAGGATTCTTTTAAGCCTATGAGAGTTTTTCTAGCAGGCTGGTGACTGCAAAAGCACCCAGTGGCTGCCCTTAGTTCTAATGAGTAGAGAGTACGAACAGTGTTAACCTCAAGTTTGTGAGCCCTTGTTGGTCAGGGAGACACGAATGGTGGAATATCCCAAGCAACGTCCTGATCCCAACACAGATCATCCAGTTCCAGCAAAGGCTCAAACTAAGTTGAAAGCCCCCCCAACAACCACCATGTGCATCACACAAAGCATATCCTCCACTTCCACCCATCAAGTCAGCTAACAGATCCATAGTTGCCAGTGAATATGATATACAGTATACATTGAAGAACAGAAGGTGGAGTCATTCTGGAGTCTTGGCAACAATCATATGTGGAACAATTGAATCGGTTTCCTGTGCGGCTAGTTTCCAGTTCTAGGATGGAGCAAACCATGCAGTCATACCTCCACTCGATCGGCAGAAAGAATGGGGGAATGCACAGTTGGATAATCCAGAGATGGATGATCAGAGGGAGCATACTTTTCTTAAGTAAAGACAAATATTCTCAATTTTTGACAAAATGAATTCTACAAAGTCATCAACAGAACGATCTGAAGTAGTGGGGTGGGGGCGGGGGTTCTGTAGAGGGAGCCGCACACATTTTTTGGTAGTTAACCAGGGACTGAAAATAAGTAGCCTTAGCCTGATGTAGGACAGAAGAAAAGGATTTAAGCAACCAAAAATAGATCTGGTCATTAGAAGTGGAGTGATGCTTCAACCAATGGCAATCAGCCTTATGAAGTTGGGTTTTTAAAGTAGAGGAGATCCAGAGGCGAGATCTGCCTGTAGGGGTAAATCAGTGAGGAGGAGCAAAGAGATCAAGAGCAGAGATTATAGCCATATGAGGCTTGGCAAACCAACTGTCGTTATTAGAAGAAGACTGAAGCTCAGTGTCAGAAAAGGAGGCAACAGTAGTATCAGTGAAAGCAGTGGTGTCCAGATAACGGAGATCACGCTGAAAGAAACAAGAAGAAAGAACAGAAGAGTTATAATAGGAACAAGAAATAAATGAAGAAACTAGCAAGTGGTCAACAGACTGAATACCTAAAACGTGAACAAAGTCACTGGAAACAAGATAAGAAAAGCCAAACATGTTCAAGAACCCCAACCTGAGTGAGTGGGAGGTTAAAGAATAAGAGTAAGATTACGGAGTGCTGCGATTGTGTTTGCTGCGGCTGCAACCTAACTTTTGCTTTCTACTAGTAGTCTTTCTACTACTGCCTTTCTAAAGGCAGATCCACCAGCATACACCCACCACCTAAAGCAGAGAGCTGTGAGCACGTTGGCTGCGGCTGCAACCTAACTTTTGCTTCCTGGACTCCGTACCCGTACCCGTACCCGTGCAGAGCCTTTCCTACTATTGCCTTTCTAAAGGCAGATCCAACAGCATATACTCGCCACCTAAAGCGCAGCTGAGTGCTACAAGCGTGTTTACTGGAGAGCTTCCAGCTCTACCTTTACTGGCAACCGCGTCTTCTCAGCAACCCGCAAGTTACATCTAAACCCATCTGCCTTTGAGCAGTTTTGGAGCCCAATCACTGGGTAAGTGGAAATGTCATTTTAAATTGCTCTGACAACACTTTAAGTCAAATATAAGAGTGTCTTTTAAAAGCCAGTTTGGCAATACATCAAAAAGGTGACCACGGAATGACCTGCAAAAACAGAGCACTGATTACAAATTGTCATCCTATTAAGACTCAATTTATTAAGAAAACCATGTACAGGGGGGCTGTTGCGCTCTGCAGCCCGGCAAATCCACACGGCGCAAATTCGATCCTACTGACTCTGAAACGTGGCGAACATCAAGCTACGGCGAGCTGAGACTCTCGGTTACCCGCCGACCCAGTTTGGTATATGTGGGACCCACCACTACTGCGGCCCGCTCCTGTGCTGTACTGGGGACACCAAGGTCTGTGGCGCGCAGATCCTGCAGTGTACACTGTACAGCCCTCCTGATCGCTGCTGTCCTGTGAGAATAATTTGCTGTGCCTGGCCATTCCTGGCCCCGGCTCTTAAGAACCAAGTTGCTTCACTGCAGTGGCAGGGAATCGTGCAGAGGCTAACACGCTGGAAATACGTTGATGGTGTTCTTTGCACTGGACTGAGCGGTGAGTGAAACCGCTCTCCCTGCACACTCTGCCCCCAGAGTGAGGAAAGCACGGGCCTGCTCCTCTCTCCGCACTGCTGTGGGGACACCACTTCTAATGGGCCTGCCGCTGCTCTGGCCCAGCCCCTGTGGTGCTGCTTGGCCTGCTGCGCTGCGGGCTCAGGAGCCTGCTGTGCTCTGGCATCGGGGCTCAGGCCGCATCAACTACTTCAGAGGGACTACCACGCTGTGACTGTTGCAGCGCCTAGGCCGAACCTGGCCTCTGCGCCTCCCCATATCAACACCCCCGACTTCCAGTAGGGAACGTTTTGAAGCCGCTGTGCACCGCCTTGGAAGCCTCATTCAATCATCCAGTTTTTTAATCTGCGGTGAGTGTAACTGTGAGCTTGGATCCTTTGGCCTCCCTGGCATATGTGACACAAGTTTTCCCTATCGCTCCCACACGATGGGCCCACTATTCCTGCTGTTCCGAGTGTGTGCTGCACCAGCCCCCCGGGACACACCAACGCTCTGCCGGTCTTGGGGCCATCAGCTGATGATGATAGAGCCCCTGTGGCGCTGAGGGTGTGCGCTGTTCGACTGTACCCTGGGGCGGGGGGGTCCCTCACAATTTCCAGCTGTACGATTCCCTCCAAGCATATTCCGGGATGTTGTCCTTTAGTGATGTGGATTGCGCAAGACCTTTGTAGTGACCAGATCCATTTCAAGCTCTGGAGGCCCACGCTGCGCTATAGAACTCTCCCGGGGAATCGTTTTTGGTCATTCGCTCGAAGAAAAACCCTGCTGAGCCTCTCCCACAATACTGGGTCACCATGACTAAAGGAGCTGGGAGGAAACAACGCTCAATCAATATGTTCGCCAAGTCAATACTGAAGCCCTCCGATCCTCAAAGTGATGCAGACGACCCCCCCACAACATCGGGGAACCCACAGAACTCCAGAAAATGATTGAATACATGCGCAAAGGATTCACTACGCTGCACACTAAACTTGACGATATGAGCGGCACAATCATCTCAATCAAGGCACACATGGAGAAGACAGACACTCGTGCGACAGAGGTCGAAACTAGAGTGGGCTCTACTGAAGACAACATCTCAACGCTCAGATCCAAGGTCACCCTGCTTGCTAGGCATGTATAGACCGTCAACAAAAAGAACGAGGATTTGGAGTACCGCTCGCAGCGCAACAACCTGCACATAATTGGGGTGCCAGAAGACAACATTGAGGGACCCATGAAGGATTTTGTCTGCGACCGAGGTCGCAGACAGTGGACAAGTTGTAGCAGGGGAGAGGGAGAGAGAAAGCAGAAGCAAAGAGGAAGGTTTTGAGGTGCTTCCGTAAAAGGAGATGGTTCTCCTCAAGATAGTGCGCGGTACAAAACAATATGCCACATAGAACGAACAAGTACAACTTAACCCGTCTTTAAAGCTACTTGTATAGTAATTAAATTGCGGTATAAACTCATCTAAAGAGTTACTGTCATGATCTCTGCTTCCAAAAGGTCAGGGTTTTCCCAACTCCCTTGGAAGCAGATCCATAACCCAGGTTCCGAGTGCCAACCAGTCCCAATTGGGACCTTTTGGACCCAGTCCTGGCGCCAGTGGCACCAGGCTCATAAATATGCCCAGTCCCAGCGCTGGAAGCGCCGGGCTCATAATGCTTGGGTGGACCTACCTGCAGCCGACCATGCTGCCTACTTGCCTGCCAGTTGAGCCTCTGATCCTCTTCTGTTTGGAACTACTTTTCCTGTTGGGTGGGGCAGGAGCCACTCCCTAGGTTCAGAACACTGGAACTCTTCTGGAAAGCAGGAACTCTTTTCTTACCTAGGCGTGGCTGTGGAAGGAGGACCTAAGCACTACAGGAGGCTATTTAAACCACACCCGATGGATGAATCTTGCTTTGCGTTATTCTGCATCCTCTGCAGCAGAACGCTCATCGTGTCTTCTGCATCTGATCCTGGGCCTAAGGAAAAAGGCTTACCATCCTGAATCCAGTCTTCAGCAACACCTATAAAGACAAGAAAGAACAGGTTAGCATTACGGTCTTCAGTGACAGCTCTTCACTTACCTGGTCCATCGGCTGTCACCAACGCCTCGCGCTGCATTCCGACATCTGAAAGACAAAGGCTTACCTACTCTTCGTGCGCTCCGGAGGTCTTCACACTGCATTCCGGCATCTGAAAGACAAAAGCTTACCAACTCTTCGCACGCTCCGGAGGCCTTCGGCGCTGCATCCCGCATCTGAAAGACAAAACAAGGTGCGTTTAAAGACATTGGGGAACTTTAATACTCACGTGCCATTACTCCTTTCCATATCTAACCCAGTGGGTATTCCGGCACCCTGCAGCCGCTCCGAACTTGTACCTGCAAAATAAAAAGACAGTTAGAGCGCATCGTGAAGCAGGCAACAAGCGCTTACTTACGTGCTTCCAGGCGCTTCTATTCATCACACGGGCTCCATCTTCAACTCACTTCAGCCCGTCATCCACCATCGCCGGAACCCTGCAAAACAAGAGACATCATTACTAAAGACTTTAAAGACATTAGAATTACTCGAAACTTACCGTTCGTGCAGTAAACGACGGACAGCAGTCCTCTGAAGTCAAGAGGCCTGCTCCCCTTATCCAGTGAAGAAACTGGTTACAGCACCCTGCCCCGAGGCAGATGGAGAGCACGGCGTTCACTTACCTAAGGTGAGAGCGTTAACCTTCGGGGTTCTACAGGAGAAGAGAAAGGGAAGAAGAGAGAGACATTCAATAACCCAGTTCATTAATCCCATATTTTCTATCTGCAGACATCTTACCCTTCGAGTCAGACATACAGTGCACAGAGGTCCAGCCCAAAGAGCCAGCCGTGTGTTACACATCACCTTTGAAGATACGGTATACGCCCAGTCAAGACCGGCGCCTCTACGGGAATCAGGTGAGCGTTACAGAACGCAAAGCCTACCACAAAACTCCCGTCCAGGCGCTATGGAAACCTCGGATACCGACCAACTAGCCCAGTTACTTGGGGAACTAAGGGCAGAAGTGCATGCAGCCCGTCAGGAAACGAACGCTCTAAGAAGGGAACTGATTATTTCCAAGGAGCGAACAGATGATCTCGCTAGACAATTGCTACAGTCACAAGCCGGACAGACCCCGTTACCCGCATCTGGGGGAAATCTTCCTTCTACATCCTCTATGAATCTAGTGCAGATCAACCTACCGGGGAATGTACCTCTGGCTCCGCCCGAACGATTTTCTGGTGACCCAAAGAGGTTTGCAGTATTTATCAATCAGTGCCGGTTGCATTTCTTATGCCGGCCAGCAGCCTTTCCAACTGATCAAGCTAAAGTAGCTTTCGTGCTTTCGTACCTTAGTGGCAATGCGGCAGACTGGTCGATCCCTCTAGTAAATCAAGATGATCCGGTCCTCCATGATTTTCAAGCTTTTCAGCTCAGTATGGAAAAACTGTTCGCAAGACATTCACAGGGGCAGGCCTTGGACAATGAGCTTCTTTCGTTGCGACAAGGTAATCAAGACCTTTTGGCTTATATTGCTTCTTTCAACAGACTGATAGTGGAAACTCAATGGCCTGAGGACAAAAGGATTACGCTGTTTTATAGAGGTCTACGTGGAGAGCTCAAAGATGTGTTAGCCCAAGTAGTGAATCCCCCACAAGATTGTTCGGACTATATAGACTTAGTCGTTCAAATAGATCACAGACTGCAGAACAGGAAGGCCGATCGTTCCAAGTTTGATGCTCGAGTATTTTCCAAACCGCCAACTCCTTCCAAAGGAGTAGACTCCGGGGAACCCATGCAAATAGGGGGTCTGAAAGGTCCTCTAACACAAAAGGAGCGGGAAAGGAGAAAACAGTTGCAATTATGCCTCTATTGCGGAAACTCAGGGCACTTTCTTCGAGACTGTCCGGTGAAACCTGCCAAGAAGGCAGTAGGAGCTGCAGTTACCAAAGTTACAAACTCTGAGCAGGGAAACAACCTCGCCCGACAAGAATAGAGGTCCTCTTGCCGAGCGTGAAAACCAGTTCCGTGACCTCGCATTTCGTGATACCTATGGTCCTCATTAGCCCTGATAATCCGGATCGATTTCATGCAATTGAAGCTTACGTCGACAGCGGTGCCATCGGCAATTATGTGGATCATGAAATGGTTTTGAGGATGAATCTAACTCTTTGTCCCAAGGCTGTAAAGGACGTCATTACTACGGTGGATGGTACGGAGATAGCCTCCGGGCCAGTAACGCATACCACTCAAGAAGTGACGCTAGTAAGTCAAGATGGACACCATGAGAAGATCGTGTTCGATGTGATCAAGGCCCCTCAGTTTCAGATTATTCTAGGAATACCTTGGTTAGAGAAACACAATCCTCTGATCGATTGGCGAGCAAGAACGGTCCAGTTTCCAGAATGTGTCTCTACTTGTCACCCTCCACCTGGTGTTGCACTGGCAGCAATTTCTTCAGAGACTCCCCAGTTACCTCCCGAATACCTAGAATACCAAGATGTTTTCCGGAAGGATCAGGCTAACTCTCTACCTCCTCATAGGTCTTATGACTGCCAGATAGACCTGATACCTGGATCTACTCCTCCTTGTAGTAGAATTTATGCCCTCACCGAGCCTGAGAACCTTCACCTTCGACAATACCTGGATCAATACCTGGCAAATGGGTTTATTCGTCCTTCCAAGTCCCCTGCTTCTTCAGCTTTGTTCTTCGTTCCAAAAAAGGAAGGAGACCTTAGAACTTGTATAGATTATCGCTCCCTGAACCAGATCACCGTTAAGAATAAATATCCGTTACCTTTGATCCCTGAACTCCTGGACCAAGTCAGAAAAGCATGCATATATACAAAGCTGGATCTTAGAGGAGCTTACCACTTGGTACGAGTAAAAGAGGGCGATGAATGGAAGACGGCCTTCCGCACCAAGTATGGGCTATTTGAATATCAGGTCATGCCCTTCGGACTTTGCAATGCCCCGGCCGCCTTTCAATATTTTATGAACGATGTCCTCAGAGAGCTCATAGATGTGTGTGTTGTTGTTTACATTGACGACATCCTCGTTTATTCTTCATCAGAATCTGAACATCGGAAACACGTGAAAATGGTCCTCGAAAGATTGCGTCAACACAAACTTTTCGCTAAATTGGAAAAATGTGTTTTCAATGTGACTGAAGTTGAATTCTTGGGATTCATATTATCACCTGGCGGAGTGCGTATGGATTCAAAGAAGGTCGATGCAGTTCTCAAATGGCCATCACCATCCTCCGTAAAAGGTGTGCAAAGCATGTTAGGCGTTGCTAACTTTTACCGCAGGTTTATCCCCGAATTCTCTTGAATAGTCCAGCCCATCACTGCCTGGTTAAAGAAAAACAAACGTTTTGAATGGTCTACCGAGGCGGAACAAGCTTTCCAGGATTTGAAGACTAAATTTATCTCTGCACCAATCTTAAAACACCCTCGCCCCGAACTCCGCTACATCGTGGAAACTGATGCTTCAAGCCTTGCCATGGGGGCAGTTCTATCACAAAAGGACCCGGTAACCAATCAGTTGCATCCCGTGGCATTTTGGTCCCGCAAATTCTCGCCTCCTGAAATCAATTACACGATTACTGACAAGGAACTTCTGGCTATCAAGTCTGCCTTTAAGGCTTGGCGGCATTATCTGCTGGGGGCCCGACACACCGTTACTGTGATTACGGATCACCGAAACCTGCAATATTTGAAAACCGCAAAAGCCCAATCCTCTAGACAACTCCGTTGGGCATTATTCTTTGCCGAGTTTGACTTCATAATTACCTATCAACCTGGTACAAAAAACGATAAAGCTGATGCCCTTTCTCGGATGGGAGTGGAAGAACACTTGATCAACCCTAAACCTGTACCAATCATTCCCGAACAAAGAATTCTGGGTGTAATCGCCACACAATCCATAGAGGAAGTTAAGGATAAAGCCAGGCAACTTGTAACTCCAGCAGACATACAGAATTGGCATCTGCAGGGAAAGGACTTTGCAGTAAAGGACAACTTATTGTATTTCCAAGAACGATTATACCTACGTAGCACAGATTTACAGAAAAAAAGTAATCTCTTGTTATCACGATTCTTTAATGGAAGGACATCCCGGAATAGCCAAGACCTCAGAAAAGATCAAGCGCTACTTCTGGTGGCCGTCTTGGAAAAAAGATATCAGAGACTTTATAATGTCCTGTGGAGTATGCGCCCAAAACAAGAGTCAAAAGGAAAGACCAGCAGGCCTCTTACGCCCTATTGACATCCCACCTCGCCCTTGGCATACGCTTTCTATGGACTTCATCACCGATCAACCTCCATGCTCCGGATACAATACGATTCTAGTAATCGTGGACTTATTCTCCAAGATGGCGCATTTCATTCCGCTCAAAGGCTTGCCAACAGCAGCAACTCTGGCTCGAGAATTTCTCGAAAACATCGTCCGACTGCACGGTTTACCTTCGGTTCTAATTTCGGATCGAGGTAGTCAATTTATTTCTCATTTTTGGCGAAGTTGCTGTCGGTCGGCTCAAATTAATGTGAGACTATCGACCAGTCACCACCCTCAGACCGACGGACAAACCGAGAGGACCAGTCAAACTCTGGAACAGTATTTACGCTGCATGCTGCAACAAACTGAAAAAACTTGGAAAGACATCCTTTGGATAGCCGAATATGCCTACAATAACTCTGTCCATTCGGGAACTGGGAAAACCCCGTTTTTTCTTTTGTACGGCAGTCACCCTCGAACCTCGGAGTTGGATCCCCTCCAAGATCTTGAAACACCAGCAGTAGACTACCTGCATTCTACAATCACCCAAGCCTTTAAGGAAGCTGTTTCTCACCTTCAAAGGGCTAAAGAACAATACAAGAAAGGAGCAGATCAACATCGGAAGGAAGCCCCTCAATATCAAGTAGGGAATCAAGTCTGGTTATCCACCAAATATCTACCTCTAAAAGGGCCACGTACATTCAACCCAAGATACCTTGGTCCCTATTCCATCATTACCATAGTAAACCCAGTAGCGGTCAAGTTGGACTTGCCCCCGCACATGAAGATACATCCGGTCTTCCACGTCTCTCTATTAAAACCCGTGCAACCTCAAACCCGACTAACTAAATCTCCAAAACCTATCCTAGTGGATGGAGAACTCGAGTTTGAAGTCAAAAGCATTCTGGACTCCAAGATCTCCAAATCTAAACTATTTTACCTAATTGACTGGAAAGGCTACTGCCCCCAAGAGAGATCCTGGGAACCTGCTGAATATGTCCACGCTCCTCGCCTAATCAAAAGATTTCACCAAACATTTCCTGACAAGCCAAAACCCCCGGAGAAGCCCGGTTTGGGAGGGGCCTTGAGGGAGGGTACTGTCATGATCTCTGCTTCCAAAAGGTCAGGGTTTTCCCAACTCCCTTGGAAGCAGATCCATAACCCAGGTTCCGAGTGCCAACCAGTCCCAATTGGGACCTTTTGGACCCAGTCCTGGCGCCAGTGGCACCAGGCTCATAAATATGCCCAGTCCCAGCGCTGGAAGCGCCGGGCTCATAATGCTTGGGTGGACTTACCTGCAGCAGACCATGCTGCTTACTTGCCTGCCAGTTGAGCCTCTGATCCTCTTCTGTTTGGAACTACTTTTCCTGTTGGGTGGGGCAGGAGCCACTCCCTAGGTTCAGAACACTGGAACTCTTCTGGAAAGCAGGAACACTTTTCTTACCTAGGCGTGGCTATGGAAGGAGACACCTAAGCACTACAGGAGGCTATTTAAACCACACCCGATGGATGAATCTTGCTTTGCGTTATTCTGCATCCTCTGCAGCAGAACGCTCATCGTGTCTTCTGCATCTGATCCTGGGCCTAAGGAAAAAGGCTTACCATCCTGAATCCAGTCTTCAGCAACACCTATAAAGACAAGAAAGAACAGGTTAGCATTACGGTCTTCAGTGACAGCTCTTCACTTACCTGGTCCATCGGCTGTCACCAACGCCTCGCGCTGCATTCCGACATCTGAAAGACAAAGGCTTACCTACTCTTCGTGCGCTCCGGAGGTCTTCACACTGCATTCCGGCATCTGAAAGACAAAAGCTTACCAACTCTTCGCACGCTCCGGAGGCCTATGGCGCTGCATCCCGCATCTGAAAGACAAAACAAGGTGCGTTTAAAGCTATTGGGGAACTTTAATACTGACGTGCCATTACTCCTTTCCACATCTAACCCAGTGGGTATTCCGGCACCCTGCAGCCGCTCCGAACTTGTACCTGCAAAATAAAAAGACAGTTAGAGCGCATCGTGAAGCAGGCAACAAGCGCTTACTTACGTGCTTCCAGGCGCTTCTATTCATCACACGGGCTCCATCTTCAACTCACTTCAGCCCGTCATCCACCATCGCCGGAACCCTGCAAAACAAGAGACATCATTACTAAAGACTTTAAAGACATTAGAATTACTCGAAACTTACCTTTCGTGCAGTAAACGACGGACAGCAGTCCTCTGAAGTCAAGAGGCCTGCTCCCCTTATCCAGTGAAGAAACTGGTTACAGCACCCTGCCCCGAGGCAGATGGACAGCACGGCGTTCACTTACCTAAGGTGAGAGCGTTAACCTTCGGGGTTCTACAGGAGAAGAGAAAGGGAAGTAGAGAGAGACATTCAATAACCCAGTTCATTAATCCCATATTTTCTATCTGCAGACATCTTACCCTTCGAGTCAGACATACAGTGCACAGAGGTCCAGCCCAAAGAGCCAGCCGTGTGTTACACATCACCTTTGAAGATACGGTATACGCACAGTCAAGACCGGCGCCTCTACGGGAATCAGGTGAGCGTTACAGTTACTTACATTATATTTGCATTTTCCATTGTGTCTGTGCGTAGGGCAGCCCCGAAATACCACTCCTTCTATGCCGACGTTATTTCTTCTAATGAACGAACATTAAATGGCTTTTGTTTCTGAAATTATATTCATTATCGTTTACGTTATTGCACCACACCCCCAAAAAGAAGTCTTTCGGGATGGTCCCGGCCTGTCAAGGTCAAATAACAATAGAACCTTATACTGAGTCGTGGGCCATTCCGGCACCCAGCAAAAAATCAAAGCAGCTGACCTTCACTTTGAACGAGCACACATTCATAGTTAGCTACATTCAGTGTAAGGCCATCTCACAGGACTTGAAATTTACACTCTATCTTTGCATTTTGTCTGCGTGCATTTGCAGCCCCAGAGAACCATAAATACGGAGACATTCTATATTTTTTGAAAAATGATTTATATTACTGTTTGGTTTCATTTAATGCGCAAATGAACAAGGTTGGATAGACACATTGCATGTACACTGAGCAATCACTTTTATTTACACATTACATAGATACACATATTCAATGGGCCTGCAACATGAGGAGACTCGAGAGAACAGACAATCAAATTACAATCATTTAAACCGTGATGTGTATTTCTCAATGAGCTCTGCTTTAGGTGGACATGGAACAGAGGCAATGTTGGGTAGCAATGCAGTTGTCCCCTGCAAAGGTTCGTTCACAACTCCATGTATGTGCCTATCTAGGACATCAACAATAAGTCTCTCAATAAACTCATATTGCATATCCTGAAACACTGGTTTGATCACCCATTGTTTACTTCTTTTAGTGAAGGCCTTATTGTAGCGAAGCGTCCCTAAAGTTCCGGGCGTCCTACTTTGTTGACGGCCAACATTATGGTTATGTGCCAAGACCGCTAGAAGAGTCCGATTTATCATGCCCTCCATGCCAAAATGCAATCGTTTTGGCCTGTACTTTAGGCACATATTGTGGAACACCTCCAAATCTCCTGTGAGGCAGAATTCCGTGAGTCCCCTCAAATCTCTTGTTATAGTTTTATCAAATACAATCTTTTCAATGGCTTTGTGAGTGGGTGATGAAGGAATCAACCACTTCTTCTTCCGTGCCTCCTCTGTGGACAAATGGCCATGTTCACAATTGTGCAAATGTTGGTTTGTGGTCCAGCGGTGAACGTTGCTACAGTGTAGCATTACTGACCGCCATTTTTCCAGTAGAATTTCCAACGACCCTCCACATGTTTTTGAGCTGCACCAAAGATGGTTGCTGATTGACTTGGACCACTGTGAAATACCTTGCATTTCTTTTTTTTTACCTGCAGCCGACATTTTTTTATTGATTGTTTTTGCAAGATGCCAAACGTCAAATTGGTGATTTATATTTTTGTACTCTTCCCTCATTGTCTTGGCAATTGAAACGTGTCTGTCCGTGGCTATCAGGTCGATCACCATTCCCCGCGATTGTAGTTCTTGCAATGATGCTACAAAGCCAACTTTCTCCATGGCCACTGAGGATGTACTTTGTGACACCTGCACGACCACCAAACTCACAATTTTCTTACTTTCCATGTCCTGAAAGTGGTAGGTGCAGTACTTGGCTGAAAATCCTGTGCTGTCGCACTGTCCATCACCGGCTAGCCTGAACCGTTTGCCCGCGAATGTACTATCAATAGACATTTTTTCCATTCTCCAAGATTCACTAATGGCTGGAAATAGATAATCGGTTTGGTATTTGTATAACTGAGTTTTCGCAATGAAATGGATTCCCACAAACTGAAAGAAAGACTCTAACTTTTTAAAACTTGAACCACTAAAAAGTGCAGCCGCTGCACAAAGTAGATTGCCTGCTGGCAGTTGCCCCAGCATGGGTTGTGCAGACCATGAGAAAGGATGATATTTTGTACAGGTGCCATGTATTTTAAGGTTAGTGCCTCGAATAGCACGAGTCACATTAATCAATGGCTCCCCACATACTTCCCCACCTACCGAATGCCCACATTTCATCCGAATAATAATATCAATCAAACAACTATCGAATACAATGAATTTGGCCTCTTTCCTTATACTGTCACTCTGCATCCCAGCTGGTTCGGCCTGTAACGTTGAGGACATGTCACTCACATGAAAGGTAGAATCTCTGATATCCTCTTCCGCTATGTTCAGTGATATTGATGGTGTTTCATTGTCGTCCACTTCATTCTCTTCCATTGCAACATCTGTTCCTTCTCCGGCGATGGGTGAATAAAACAATTTCTTCAACTTTCTCGCGGTCTTAGTTTTTGCGGGTGTGGATTCTGTGAATTGATCTCCGACTGCATCCGAACTACCAGGAGGACATTCACTATCAATGGCTGGTCACTTCATATTCTTCCGATTGGCACGATGCATCTCCAGTCTCAAGTCCCTGCCAAAAGGTTTGACAAGCAACATCTCTCGTTCGCTTCACTGTCTCTGTAGATCTAGTTCGTACACCCACTCGCAACTAGAGGACAGATTGGAAAAGGGATGTTCAGTTTAAACACAATTTACAGTATTGAACTATTAACAGTGAAAAACAACATAATATAGTGACCAGGACACTAACCTTCTTTTGCTTTCTTTTCTTTGAAACTTTCTTGCCTCGAACTTCAACATCAGGACGCTGTTGCTCCGACTCGTGTGTGCATGTCTCCACTTCCTCTTGCGCTGCAACGACTATATTTTCATGATAAGCACATCCATCACGCACTGACGCTCCATCGACTCCCTGAAACATAGAACTTTCATTAGTATGTATAATAATATCGAAAACACAAAATGTACTTGGGGACCAATACCCACGTACATCTCAATAGCAAAACACGAATGAACGCTTTGTGTAGAACATTCAAACGACAATTATTCACGCATAGTTGATCTAGTTAGATGGAACTGTCAAGATCCATACCTTGTGCTCCTCATAGACTTCCATTGATGATATTATTGAAGATGATGCTTCAGCAACTCCCTGAAACACAGTAATTGCATTAGTATGGTTTTCTATTTTGTTAAAAAGAACAAACTTTGTGCAGGCGTCAACGGCTCATCTAAATAGACCTGCACAAATGATCAGTTGTCTAAAATAAATAATGGATATCTAAATATGATTCGATTTGCTCGATCGTTGGAAGTGTCACCACCCAGAGATCTGCATCAACTACTAGGGGTGATGTTCTTGTAGAAGAAGCTCCGTCATCTCCCTGAAACATAGTACTTGCGTTAATAAAGAAGGAAGTATAGCGGATGTAATCACGTCATACGATTTCGCTTGATCGAACTGTAAGTATCCATACCTCGAAATGCATAAGAACATCAAGGGACGATGTAACTGCGGTGCACACTTCTGCAAGCTGTTGCGCCGACCCGTAACTGCATGCTCCCCCTTCTTCTTGGACTAATGCTCCATCGACTCCCTGAAACATAGGACTTTCATTAGTAATGAACACAATATTGAAAAAAGAAGACACATAGGAGGGCGACGACAGAAGGACATATCAATGGCTAAAAACGAAAGAAACATTGTGTGTAACAATCACGCTACAAGAATGCAAGATCTGATGATCTCCATCGATGGAACTGTCCGGAAACGTACCTCGAGCATCTGAGTGACATCAACGGTTGTCGTCAATGCGTTGGACTCCTCAGCATCTCCCTGAAAGACAGTACTTGCATTATTTTGGATAACAATAATTATAACTGAAAACAAAGACTAGAGGACGAGTACAAGGGTGTACCATTAGGTAAAATAATCACACGATAAATTAAAACTATTGATTTACATGCCTAAAACAAGTCAGTGGCAGAATAGCTAAGTAAGATTACCCGATAGGCGCTTGAAGTGGCTGATGACTGCAATAACGACACGGATGGAGAATCTTCCGCCTTCATATTGAGTGGATACATAAATGGGGAAATTATTGTTAGCTAATGCTACACACTACCGCAAGGCCGAGAGATAAATCCGTAAACTTAACTCACCAGTGGAGGGATGTGGACGAATAGAGTGGGAATAGCGGTTGAGAGCAATTTTCGCTTTGCTCGCGGTGTGTTCTTCTTTATTAGCAATGATGTGGAGAACATGTCTGAGCTAAAGTGCCTGCTGCAGATGCGGTATCGATCACCCCTCTTGTCCGCAAAGACTTCTAGGACTCTACTTTCAAGCTCAGACGGTGGATATCCGCAATATCGGACCCATTCTCTTATCTGATCTATTGTCTTAGGGAAAACATGCATTATAGTACCTTCAGATTTGTTATGGGTCTTCGAAGGGCAACCGCCAATGGAACAGGCAGGCATTGTGGAAAGTTCTGTAAAGTAAAGATCAACAATTCTCTATGAATACCAATGTGTTAAAAAATTAAATGACACAAAAGGTTCAATGCAAGGTTCGTTTTGGTTGTTGGAACTATACACGTTATTCACATGCGGATAAGTATTTGAATAACTTTAAAAAAATAGAAAAATAATTTGACTAAACTCAGAACATGTGACTAGTTCCTTGCATGTACTGTCTTGAACGAAAAGAAAACATGGATGCAATTTGATGACTACTAGCAAATAGATATAATTTAAAAAAATTGGACCATAATGATTATGGTACATGGCCTTACCTTGACGAACAAACAGTTAGATGCAGGGATCAGAGTAGTTTCTTGTCGTAGAACAGGGAGCAGTTCACAGGTTGCAAACTGATGAGTTTGCTCGAAGTGGTCACGGAAGTTCACAGAGAGGAAGAGCAGATAACCAGCACCTTCACAGGTTGACTAGCAAAGCGCAAAGAAGTTCTCATTAGAAATATGAAGTGGGTTATAAAGAATTCAAAACAGGGGTGTGTTTGTGAATGAATTACGTGAATATGTCGTGGCATTATGCGGTTTGCAGGGGGGCGTCCAGCGTGAGCGGGGATGCTTGGCAGGAGACACGGGGTCTGGAGGTAGACATGGGAACAACAACCCATGCTCTATAGACCACTTTGAAGTGTACATGGTCTTTGGCACCTCTTGGCCTTTATCGCTCCCTGACAGCTCCACTTGCCAGCACAAGTACCCCGGTGCGAACTGCCTTTGATAGGGCGGGGGGGTGGATTGGGGCGGTGGTCGTGCAGACAAGACTCGTTTGCCGCAGGGCCTCACCAAGGAGAGGCCATCTAACTGCATGTAAGAGGCAGGCTGCAGGATCTAGTACATGGAAGGCAGGGGGGTGAGTTTATAGATACCTCACCCTCCCAGGAGAATATATGGGTGCAGTTCACCCTGGAGACCCTGGATGCCTAGGCAGTTAGTCAGCAGCAGGCTGGCCTGTGGTGGCAAGGCGGCACGGGCCAGAGGGGGTCATCTCTGTACCCGGTGCCCAAAAGGATGATTTATTATGATCAACCATATTGATTATTTACCTATAACCATGTTTTGTATCAATAAAATCCAACGGCCTTTTATTGCCAACGCTTGAACAAAGTGGTGTGGTAACAACCATTGTTAAAATATATGTTGGGTTTTATTTTAGATCTTAATTTCAATTGAACATAAATAATAAACATTACACATTGTAAAGTTCCGGTTGCAGCACATCCAGGGAAAATCCGCGGTATTGTCCACTGTCGCTGGGGAAATGTTGTCTAATGGCAAGTACCGCACAGGCAGGTATTACTCTCCGAACGCGGTGTCCGAGCCTCCCGTGAAGCCACCAAGTGAAGCAACGATAGGCCACCAGCCTGTACCACCTGTGAAAAAGAAAGATGCAAACTGTATTAAAATGACAAAACTTTCTTATCAATGTCGATTCAGGTAAAAAATGTCATTCTGCTTTGAAAAAAATTCTATCTAGAAAATGCACAATATGGAACCAAGTGGCATCACTGACATCACAACCAGAGTATACTTACTCGTTACTCGGTTTACGCGGACGAACAGTGCCGCGAAGTTCGTGCATAAGCACCATCATCATCCTCAACACGGTCCGTGAGAGGCAGGCTTCCCTGAACTCTGGCAGCTCGGGGATGCATTGCGGACTTGGCTCGCCTTCCGAAATGTAGGCCAAGCACCCGGAATTTTCACGGCAGCAGCAGTTCTCCTCCTCAGTTGGCATTAGCTCGCACCGAATGCACGTGCACCAGGTGGATACGCCGTCCATGCGACATGGTCCAGGCTCTTCATCCGTTGACGGGTCCTCCCAACTGCCGTCCGAATCCCCATCGTTTTCGCGTGCTTGCCTTTCCAGTAGTTCCTCCTCGGTGTACTCGGGCTCGTACATATACGGCATTATTGTAGCCATTGTGTGGTAAAGAAAGTAAAATAATTTACAGAGATGGTACAGGGGATCACAAGGCCTAGAAGCGGCGAAGGTAGCTGACCAGAGCACAGAAACGAGTCACAGAATACTCAAAGTAACACAGAGAGAGTAATGGAATCGAAAATCTGCTGCTGTGTGTTGTGAAACGGTGTGTTTATACTTATTGAGGAAAGAGGTGTCCTGCCATTTCCATGGCGACACTTCATTAGCTGAGGCGCAGCGATTGTTGACACGAGACGTGCTTTGGCGTTGGGAAATGGGCGGTACGAGTCTGCTGATGACAGGCTCAGGGGCGGGGGATTTGATTTAGTGCCGCAAAAGCAGGTCAGCCAGGGCGATGCGGCAAGTGATAGGATTATCACAAAATGGCGGCTGATTTCGAGTGCGTTAATGGACGAAAAGTCGGGTAAGGTCCATAGGAAAGTTTTCTACGATCTACCGATTTATGCTTAAAAACACATGGCCGAAACGTAGGGACAATAAAAAAAAAGTCCTGGAACTATCCTTTAATCGTTTGTTCCTACCATTTCTACCGCTTCAGCGAGACTAGCTGGCACCTACGTAGTGATTAAATGCCTTGTTGCTTACTTCCAAGGACTTGTGCGGGAGGGGACCGGGCATTGCTTTCTGGATTGCCTGCATTGTGTTTCAACATGTATCTTGTGTCCTTGCTCTATGCATGAGCAATAATGAAATACGGAATAGAATAAGCTTACAGAAAAGCAGTTTAAACAGAAAGCAAAAAGCGAAAATTAGACACAATGGCGAATTCTATTCCATCAAAATGAAAGCACTTTGGTCATCCTCATGAGTCTGTACTACTGATGCTGAATACATGATGTGGTTGGTCTTCGGCCAACAAAATACATTGCCTATGCTACGGATGGGTAATTTCTAGACTCACAAACCCTCCTCTTGGCCGTAAGCCAAACGCATCATCCATACATTGCATCCTCTTCTGACCAAGTATCTGATTCCGAACTTTGCATACTACTATAATCGTCATCAATATTGATTGACATGAATTCTTTCACCGTCTTCATTTCATGATTTGAGTATCCAACCCAGGAGATTTTTCCTGTGTTACTATATGTACACACTCCTCACTTATATCAGTGCAAATTATTGGTAAACAGTGTATGCAACATCAACATGTCATAAATATTCCTAGTACTGTTACTAGGATTGCAACTAGTTTCCATCCCCATGAGCGTAATGTTTCCCAAAACCAGGAGCTTATGTTTAATTCCCAACTACCTTCTGGAGGATGGAGGTCAGAGCTCAAAACGTGCAACTTTTTTATTGCTTCAAATATCGTAGGAGATGAGTCACTTACAAATACGCAACATGATGAACCCACGATTTTGTAAACTCCCCCACGATCAGCCAAAATGATGTCAAGAGCCATCCCATTTTGGAGTGTCATCCACCCAATTCCTTTTTCTTCCAACGTCATGTTGTATAATATGTCTGTTGTCCCATTTATCGTTTTCTCTAATATTCTGGACAGCTGTTTGGCCCCAAAATTGTATAAATGATTTTGCTATGTCCTCTGCAATTAATCCTCTCTCCTCGTTTCGTCGTGGTCTTGATCTAGATAATTTTGCTGTGTCGGCTGTTCTTGAAAGAAACACCACTGGAAACAGAATCCCCAAAAAAACAAGTACCTCCCTAGTTTCTAGGTAACCAGGGATAAGCTTTTTCTCCACATATGAAATAAACAGGGTCACCTACATACACTGGTTCTTCTTCTTTGTCAAGGAACGCTATATTCATACATCTAGTGAATGTCCCCACCGAATAGGAGCCCTTCTTCTTTAAGTAGAAGGGGACAGAGCGTGGGCTATAGTTCACTGTATAGGAGGGGGGTACTGTATCTTTGTTTCCTTCTAGGTTCTATGGCACAAATAATCTATCCTGTGGCATAACTACTGGTGTTATCAATCGTATTTTATGGAATATGGAGCAACCTACAGGTTTCATAATTATCTCTTCAAATTCATTCATGTTTGTTCTATCTAATTGACCCGTTTCAATTTTGTTCCAATTCCCATAATACAATGCACTTAAGGACGTTTAGCATGCAGAACTCAATGGCAGTGGCTGCACATACCAACCTATTCCCTTACCACCATGCTGTGGTAAGTGAGCACACACCCAACAATTGTTCTTTCTCAGAATTGAATGTGTCATATTCATTATTTGCAGTAGTGTGTTATTTCCATATCCTTCCCTGTCTCTCTCTTCCATTGGAGACAGAGTATAAGTAATTACATGGACCGGGCTTTCAGTGGCAGTAATATTTCTCATAGGTAAGAACTCTTCTAATGGGTGTATTTCTTCTAAATACCATAGTACCAATACCGTCGTTATTGGTGCTAATATACACATAACGCACATGACTATTGTTAGGATCAGCATACAATTTTTTCGACACTGATTTTTCTATAACCTTACAGGTTCTATAATTAACTCATTATCAGCAGCGGTGCAGGAGGGGGCCAGAGCTGGTGCAGGCATTTTTCTTGATTCTTCTTCTCCAACAATGTTCGTCGTGAATACCTCTCAGCGTTGTACTTGTTCAAACGTTAGTAAGTTCAGGAATGTCAACAAAGTGTTTTGCCAGTTCTCAGCAGCCTGGATTGCTATACGTTGGGCAAGATTTATCGTGCTTCTGCACATTGCTCAAAGAACTCCAGAGCAGTTATCAATTGCCTTCATACCATATGAGACCCTCTTGTCCGTGAGGGGTGATCTACACATGGATTTTTTCCAAAGATAGCCCCGGGAGCCGCGTTCTTGAGCTGTCGGATTTGCACAACTCCCACGCCTCCCTCCCCTAGGCCTCCAGTTCCCACTTTGTCCGTGATGGGAAACAGAGGCAACAAAGATCAATAAAACGAATATCTGATCACTCCTTGTTTCGAGGCCGTAAATTATACCCCCTTACTCCTGGTACTGTGTGATCAATGAATAGTGCAGGTGCACTTCCGGACTCCGGCTCAGTGCTAGCCTGCGGCGCAACGGTAAGTGGTGGGCGCCAAAGTGTCGATGCGGGTTTGGTGTTAGCCAGCAGTGATGTAGATTCTGCTGGGCAACGTTGGGGCACTCTTAGCCCTTCCTCCTTTATAGAAATCTTTCCAGGCTTTGTTTCAGGATCAGACAGATTTTGCGGCAAAGAACTGGCAAGAATTTCCTTCGTTTCAGAAGCAGCTGCCTCTTTCTGGTCGTCTGGATTGGGCATTTCTTTCAAGAATGATGGAACTTTCTTTGTATGCCTAGCATGTAACCACGCCTTCTTACCGTCCAAACGGACTGCTGTTTGGGTTGCCAAGAGTACCTTGTAGGGTCCACGCCATCTTGGTGCAAGTGATGATTTCCTCTCGAAATTCTTCACCAGGATCCAGTCCCCTGGCTGCAGCGAATGCCCCGGACCAATATATCTGATGGGTAGAGCCTCCTGCACCTGCTGATGAATCAAACGCAATTTCTGCATTAACAGGTTACAATATGTACTGAGCACAGGATACTCAACTTCTCTCAATCACCTCAGCTGTGGCGCACACCAAATACTCGCCGGCCTCCCCATCACGATCTCGTAAGGGGAGAGCCCAGTCCTTGCCTGTACAGATGTGCGCATGCACAATTACGCTAGGGGCAACGTGTCTTGCACAGTTCGTGTTTCACAAAATTCCACAGATAATCACTGGACTAGGAGAATGGCTCCCTTCTAGTTTATGACTGGCTTTCAGCAGGCTTTTCTTGCCTTTAACACTGTCTTTCGACTTGCCCCACAGGGACAAGGGAGAGACGCCAAGCTCTCCTTGACTCGTCAATGTTCTCTTGAGTTACTGTAATTTTAGATCCCTCATCAATTCTTTAAGTTCTCTCCGTTTAATGTTGTCTTGCTTGAAAACTGTCCTTCAACTTGCCCCCACTGGGACAAGAGAGAGGCCCCCAGAGTACTTCTGGACTCATTTTATGAGACAACTCCCTGGTCAGCTCCATAAGACTGTGGTATTAATCTACTTCTCTTGTCTTTTGGTTTCGCCTTCTCAAGTTTGTCCAGCCTCCTCCCGTTCTTGTTCCCTTCTCTCTGGGGAACTCTTCACCGTTTTGTCAGGGGTCGTGGGTTGGTTCTCTCTTCTGCTCTTCTTCGGCCTGCTTGGCTTCGAGGCCAGTTACTGTGGGTGGTCTGGGTGCAAGTTTCCGACCAAACAGTTAACCAGTTACAGGTCGCCCAACCACCACAGCGCCTCATACTTCTCATGCAATCACCTACATTGCTCCGCAGTAAGCTAGTGTTGGTGGTCTTGGTGTAGTTTTTGGACCGCACGGTGCACCCACCACAGATCACGCCACCAGCACACTGACTCAGTTTCAAGGTTGTTGACTCCCAGCCGATGGATGAGACACTTTCCTGGCGTCCCTCGGTTCACCTTAGTCACTCCCTAGTGCTGCTTTGACACAGCCTTTGAACGCCCCGTTCACAACTCACAGGCTTTTTGGCAGCCTCCTAGCTTGCAGACTTCTCCTTCGGAATAGTGCTTCCTCCCGGGAGATTGCGTTCCTTGTCCACCGTTACTGTTTAATTTAAGCAGCTGGAAATGCCCCAGCGTAACATCAGTTTGATTGACAACACTCGGTCGAACACTCTTTATGCTTGCCGGTAGCATTTTTGGGTTCTTCTTCGTCCCAGTAACTATCATAGTGAGACTGTCAGCCACATTACAATAACACATCATCTCAGACTTTACGATAAGGAAGGGTGGGTTGATGTTTTGACCCTGTTGGGTAAAGAGAAAAAAGGGGCTGTGTCCAAGATGTACATCCTTGTCGCCAGGAGGCAAGTCCCTCCCCATGAGATCCTCCTGCATGTTACCACCCATAGGGGGGCTATCGGTTAGCGACCTAACCTCCCTGATCTAATAGAAAGGTGCTCTCCTCTGGGGAGAAGTGACATCATCTGGAGGATTGTCAAAGGGCATCTAAGAGACCGCTATGTTCCCTATGACACTTGGACTTTTAGAAGTTGTAAAACTCTTGGTCCTGTAGCCTCATGTTATCACTGTGTTGAAAGTTTAGGAACTTTGCCGATTAGTGAACAACCTTTTTAACAGTTTTGGAGTAGGTGCATGATAGGCAATTGAAACTGCTTCTTTAACTCTCAACTCCTCGAAGAGATCGACCAGGCAGATGGGTAGGTCCTGGCCCTCAATGTGCTCTGGAACTCCTGCATCTCAAACACGATTATATTGCATGCAATTTTATTGGTCCTCTGTACTGGCATGGAGGTGTAGGATTTCTTTATAGCAGAGTCACACACAGAGGCTAGGGGTCTCAGAATTGTCTTCATAAATGTTCATACAACGCTGGTCTTCAAGGTGCTCATTCTGCGGATTAATTTGAGAACCGTTGTCCGTAACCTTGTGCTTGATGTCGTACTCAGACTGGTTCATCTACTTTATGTTGCGATTCATGGCCTTCACGGAGGATTGCTTGTAAATGAGCAGACTTATCTTTCACTGTGGTACATTTTGCTGCCCTCTTTGTGAAGCCAGGACATCCTGGCGATCTCCGGCTGCATACGCAGGCAGACTATCCTCGGAAGTAGAGATGCGAGAAGCCCAAGTAGAAGGAACAAACAAGCCACAGTGTTCTCAAATTCTCGTTAATACACTCAACTTGTCTGGCCGTGCACATACTGGGTTAGCATCTGTGTTATTGCATGATCCAACAGTACTTTAACAGTAGCCAGAGGAAGATACCCAAATTAAGCGCTTCATTCACCAGACTCCCGACTCTGTGTGAGCTTTAGTGTCAAAGCATGTGTCGGAAGGGTGACAAATCCAGGTAATTCGTCCCTTCTCCCCTAGGGGACTAGGGAGCCGAGGCTGCTGCACAATACTCTGCCTATGGGACAGGTCAAGCAGGATCCCACTGGGGATACCCGATTAGGAGACAAGGAGACCGCCAACAGGAATTTAACTATACCTCCCTCATACCCCAATCCCACATTGTTAATGTCATACCTAGGGCATGACCAAGGTAATAACGAGTAGGGTCCTTTAAGACAGGCTTGTGTGTTTTATGATCTGCAACGGTTACCATCTTCATTTGAGATCGACAACCAATCAACTCAAGGGGGAAACATAAGGGTCTTGTGGCAAGAGAGAGAAGAGGCAGACACCTGCATCAGGGTAAGCGGGAAGAAGAGCTTGCAACTGATGAGCCATGGCACAGAGGATGCACCGAGCTGGTGGGAGGTGGAGTCAGCCGTCAATCCTGTGCATTGGACGGGAAGCGCAGTACAGCCAACAGTCTCACGGAATGCTGCTCCCTGGAGTCATGCTGGAGGAGCTTGGCAGTACTGGCGAAGGAACAGAGACTACCAGATTCCCAAACCACTGCCATAGGCTGGAGCAGACCCCAGAACGTCAGAGGAGGAACGCTGAAGGCCACGCTCCCACACATGGCCTACCCAAGGAATCCAAATCCTACCACCTCAGCCGAGGGAAGTCCAAGAAAATAAGCTACTTTAGCTGTACCAGGAACCAGAGGCGGGCAGTCAGAGCTGCGGACACCCCACGCTGGGGTGAGAAAGCCAATAGCCATGAGAGGCTAACATTGAGAACTGCCTGAACCAGGGCAACAATCCCCATACCACACAACGGTGTGAGAAAGGGGAGAGCCCACGAGGGGGGCGACAGAGGTTACTCCACAAAGAGGTGAAAACAACCTGACAGACAGTGTGTGAGGCAGAAAGCCCACAAGGGGCTAAAACGTAGCATACCCCATGAGGGGTGGACGCTATCAGGTACAGAGAGCCTGAGGGCCAGACAGCCACTTGTGGCTAAAAGACAACTAGGAGAAAGTTTGCACACCTAAATACAAGATGAACTTTGGGATACAAATACTTATCCAAAGGTCCCGAGCTACATGCTCCAGGAAAAGAGACCCACTTAAAGGAACCAGATTTTGAGACAGAATACCAAAGTCTCAAGTGGGTAGGGGTCAGAAATCATCCACCCTAAGCAGTGTATATTGGGAACCAACTTACTGAGGCAGAAGATGTTGTTATTCATGTTATTAGTGGTAGGGATAGAACATACGATAGCATAGGTTCACACAGATGGTGGAATTTTTTAGACATCCGGATGAGCACCCCTTTTATTGTTTTCTTTTGAAGTTAGGGAAACCCATTTTATAGGGTTAGTTGGGGTTTTCTTTTCTTTAATAACATTCGTTGAACCAGGTCTTCTTGTCCATCTGCTATGTCTGGCTTAGCACAGAATCCAATGCTGTTGGCAATACTGGTGTAACCAACACTCAAGATGTTGCTTCTTATCTCATGTACTAAGCAGTTCAATGCATTATGCAGTGGTGTGCACCCCCCAGTGAATTTGAAGAAAGAAGAGCATGTACAGTAGTCGAGCACCATTTCCTTTTTTTGTCATCCATACCCCCCTTTTAGCTATAGTGAGTTTACATCCACCAGGAGTAAATTATTGTCATCACCAATAAAGGCTATCCCCTTATGCCTTTAGTTCCTATGAATCCCATTAAGCTGCCTAGGGTCTGCCTATACTCAACATGCCGACCAGTGAAGGGTCAAAAGAAATAGAACTGCTTGACATGGTTACTGTAATCTCTGATATCTCCGGTGCATAGTCAGAACGGTGAACAGATGTCCACCTACCCCACCCTCTAATACTCTTGTCTGTTTCTGCTGGAGCTCCATTACCACCAAGAGGGTCTTGCCACCATCGGACCAGGGGAGGCCAAGTAAGCATGTGGATGTTCTTCCAGCTGACACAATCTTACCAAGTGCTCCCTCCTCAAAACTAGATGTTCTTAAGTAACACATTGCATTTGTTTCCAGCAATAACTCCATCAGTGGTATTCCAATGGGTGAGGCTGCCTTGTCAACATCATTGTCCCATCGGAGCTCCTGCATAGGATACCCTTGAGAAAGCCTAGTGGAGGAAGAGGACCAGCTGCTATATAGTCTTTACAGCGATTCGACACACACCACTCATCCGACACCTCTGGGGTGCTAACCATCAAAATACAGTTTCAATCAGGGTGACTGAGATGGCTGCGAGGGGTCAATCAGTCAGTGTGTTCTCTATGCTTTTGAGGTAAGCACAGCCATCTTAGTAAGCCGCTAAGCCACATCCCCAGATTGGGCATTTCCATCAGCAATGACTGAAAGAATATGAAGTCACTAATATTTCAGGAGAAAAAACCATAATAGTTCCAGAAGTGATTGCAGAAGGTTCCGACTTAGAGGAGACAACATCCGGGGAGGGGCCATCTCAAATCTGCCCACCATCAGACGCACAATTCTGATCTACGTCAACCGTGACCTGTGTGCTCAAGAGGCATCCAGTCCTGACAAGCCTAGTTTAAGGGACTAGCGAGTGTAGCCGTGGGTGGGCGATGGCTCGGCTCTGCCATCTCAATTTATTTTCTTAATGCTAAAAAAATGCTCCGGTCGAGTCCTTATACAGAGGCGTCCTACCCCATGAAAGGGAAAAATATGTGGGAGTATGTGGTACACTTATCAGAATCCACTTTCACGCCATGAGCCATAGTGGTGTTATGATGGGTCGCAGACTCCATAATATCCTGGTATATAACTTTCATCTGCCAAACGTGTCCTAAACTGCTTAATATAGTCTGGTGGTTGGAATGTTTCAAAGTCAGACAGCATCTTCCACAATTTTTTGCAGCAGATGCCAACAATGCATCTATGTTAACTTGCCTCAAATGAAGTGCAGCGTTTGTGTACATCTTCCTTCCTAGATCATTTAATGCACTGTCCTATTTGCCTAGGGGTGATGCCCCAGGTGAGGATTCTGGATTAAATTTCGATGCCGTCACTATAGCCGAGAAGGCCTGTTGGTATGAAAACAGGAATTCCTATTCAGAGCTCAATTGACACGCGCTCATATCAATCCTTTTGTTTGTTGGACAGCACTAGTAAGACTTAGCCCAAACCCTTTAACATCTGCCCATAAGCTTTATCATCCGGTTATGGAAAGCCCTTGCTTATAAAGGCCTATCTTTAGATTCCTTGTTATCTTCACCTCCGGTGGGAGGGTCTTCTTGGTCAGATCCACCTGAGGAACCACATCCAGATCCAGCTTCTTAAGATATTGCAGAGGTACATCACAGGGAATGGGGGAGGCCTGAAGGGCTCTGTGGAGGGCGAACCTCTTTCATAAGCTCCTTAAAATAGGTACTCTTAAGATCAGAATGCATTAGCAGCTAAAGCCTTGAGAAGAAGCAATCCTCTGCCGGTGGGGTTGCCTTGAGGGCCTTCCTAGCAATAGGTTCAGTTTGTGAGAGAGTAAGAGGTACGTGCGTAAGGATCCTTCCCAAACAACGAGCGCAGTGGAGAACAACATTGTCTATCCTAAGCCAGAGGCGACAGCCATTGTAGAAATGGTACACAAAATGGCTGCCCCCAAATTGCACAGACTAACACCTGCCATTTTGGACAGCAACATTTTCTCCTACGGCACAGTACCAGACCTCAATGGTGGACCAATATTTGGCATGGGAGGCTGAATTTGGACCTTTGGAATAGCAAGTAAGAGTGGCTGTTCGGTGCTTTAGCCCCAGCTCGGAGTCCTCAGCAGTGTTGGTAGCTGAGCTAGACCCCGAATAGGGTCTGTCGAAATGAGCCCCTGGGCAACACCACCGTCAGGCTGGTGACGGATATAGACTGTAATCAATTAGCTTCAGTCATCTAGATAGATTTAGCCCCATAACACAGATCCTCACTGTTACCGGTGGCAGATTTAGCCACCAACCAGGGCCAGCAATTTTAGTCCCAGAATAGGAAGCCTCAGCAGAGCCTGTATTGTTTTTCCCTTTACAGCGATCCTCAGCTGAAGGACTGGTACTTTTAGTTCCATAGTGGGAGGCCACAGCAGAGCAATTTATCAGCCCCTTCATGGGGCTCTTCAGTCAACCCAGTTGTTTCAACCCCTGTTGCGGGTATCAGGATCTCCCCTGGTATTCTTAGAGTGGCTAAACCACTTTCCCTCCCAAAATTCAGGATTCCCAGAAAGGAAACATCACCCTGGAGGCCCTAAAATCAATTTCACTCACCATTCTGATCTCCTTTCATCATCCAACTCACATAGGTGGAGTGGAGCTGGAATCCTTACCCTCCTTGCACTTAAGGAGTTGCCTGCAGAGGGTCCCAAACAAGAGGGGGTAGGAGGTACATAACCGCAAAGTGTTGGTGACACAATGCATATGCATAAACCCCTTTGCCCAGTCGTAGCCAGAAGGAGAGAAAACCAAAAGCTAAAAACATGGAGCATGAGGGGAGACAAATTATCAAAACGTTGAATACAAAAAGGCAGCAAAAGAAAACCCACAGCGTGTCCATTCATAACCGACACAAAGAAAAAGGATGAGGTTTGAGAAGAGGTGGGCTGTGGTTCACATACAAATAAAAGGACAACACTTAGTGCCAAGAAAAAACGCTCAAGTCTCTTCCACTTAGAACGGAGTGCCGCACAAGTCTGGCAGAAATGGGTGGGGGGCGGGGGCATAGGAGTACTGGACCGTTGTGAGGATCTGACCGCGAGGGAACCAGTAGATTCTCACTAATTATGTGGGAAAGTGCTAAGAGCAGTTCCATTTAACTATTTACAAGGTCAACAATAATGAAGTAGTAAGAACTTGCGTATAGTCGGTTCACTTATCAAATAAGGATTTAACACTATGCACAAAGCTGAAAAATTGGTACAAACACAAGTCTCTAGAATTACGGGTTAAAAGAAGAACAAGTTACTTTCTTACCTGGTAACGTTCTTTCGATGGGATGTTCCGACGACGTATTCCACATCTATGACAGTAATCACCACAGCTGTGCTGCTTCAGAAAAATGTTCGGCGTCTGCGTCGATGACGTTGATATGCTGTGCTCTAGGGCCTCCATCGAGCCGACGTCACCGGATGTTATAAGTAGGATGCACGACGCCCGTAGCCTCAGTTGTTTTTTTCCCCAGAACATGTGGCACAAATCTTCTGCCAGAATGACTACAGAAAGCCTTGTGTAAACGTAAGATGCAATCGCATAAGAAATTCTGTAGAGGGGCAGGCTGGGAGGGTACGATGTGGAATACGTCGTCGGAACATCCCATCAAAAGAAACATTCCAGGTAAGAATGTAACTTGTTCTTCGTGGGGATTTGTTCCTTTGACGCATTCCACATCTATGACAGACTCCCAAAGCAGTACCAACGTATGGAGGTGGGAAAAGAATTTAGAAATTTAGAATGCCCAATCAAATTGCAGAATAGAGGACCGCTGTTAGGCAGAAACCTGTGCAGTTCCCTCTGGGACCACTGCAAAAGATTTAAGACTACAGGTGTTTGGCAGTAAACCCACTTGGTAGCAGTCTGCACCACACAGATTCACTTGGTAGCTGTGGCTGAGCAGTCAGACTTCCCTCAAGAAGAGTTAGGCAGTATACAGAGTATTCACAATAGGTCAAAAAGAACACAATGGAACAAGTAAACTCTGACCAGGGCTTGGTGTAAAAGAGATATAATTATTTATTTAAAACCACATCTAGAAAAACACACAAGCACTAATAGTAAGCAATTCAAAAACACGGTCACTAAAAGATATACAATCCCTTAAAAGAATATTAGACAAGTCTTAAGTAAAGTCCCACTTATTTTCAGACAGCGGTGAGTGCTTAACGTAGATGGCACTCTAATAATTCGTTTTTAAAGGGAGAGAAAAGCAGAGAATAACTTGAAACAGATCCCAACACTTTTACAAGAACGCAACAAGAGAGGAAGGCAAAGTAAAACCGCAAAGTTAGAGTTCAGTAGGCTGGATCCACTTTAAGAGGATCAAACGAAATGTGTCCAAGGTCACACGGTTGCAGTGCACAAGAGTCTTGCTAAGGTTAAAAAAGAGTTGGACCAAAAGAAAGAGACCAGTTAGAAGGTCAAGACGGCCAGCCCAGTCCAGAAGGTTAAGGGGTTATTATTACCTTGTAGCAATCTTTAGAAAGGGAGGCCTGGCGGACACGGTACCTTAAAGTGGTGAGAATACTCCAGCGGGGGCAGTTGTTCCTGGCAGCGGATGCAAGTCGGTGCTTCGTCCGGGGAAGAGAGGATCTCGTTGGGGAGGAAGACAGGAGTCCGTTGCACTGCTAGGGAAGAAACCAGCCGCGGAGTTCTCAGGTAAAAGGAGCGGTCCTTTAGGTCGCAGTCCAGTGGTAAGTGGCTATCCGGTTGCCGGGGTGCTTGGCACGGGCAATTCGACCACAAGCCGGGCTGGGGTGCGAAGAGAAGAAGGTAAACTGGTTGTGCCCACCAGTCAGGGGAAGAAGCCTCTCCAGCCGGGAGATCTTCTCTGTCGTCGGGAAGTGGTGAGTCGGTTCCGCAGGGCTCCACCGGTGGTGTCGTCGCGGTAGGTCAGCTCAGTTTCTCCCTCGTCGGATTCTCAGGTCCTGTGGTGACTTCTGAAGTTCCAGTCCCCAAAGCCCTGCTTTTATGCAGCACACCCCCATTCACTCAGCCTAGCTGTCAATCGAACATGCTAAGTGGTGAGCCGGCCGGCTCACCACTTGGGCCAATCACACAAGAGTGCGACTTGAGTTACCAAGGTAACTCAGTCCAGGGTGTCTAAACCCCCTCCCACACCCCCTGTGGTACCTAGACAGAGTGGCACCACTTTTGAAGGCTTCTGTGGAGAAGCCCGCCAAAAAGTGGAACAAAGGGCTCGACTTGGGTTGGAGTCACAGAAGAGAACACAAATGCCATTTTAGAATCGAGTCCTGGCAAAAAATACCAACCGCCGAATTAATATTAATTAAATAAACCAGCGGTATGTTCGAGGCTATGAGAATTAAATAATTAAAGTTGGTAGCCTCGAACAATGGGAAAATCCCATAGGGAAATATTCGCAGTCGAATATAAAAAGTAGTGTTCACTGCCACCAGCCAAAACTCGATCAGGGGGGATGGATACATGCCCCCTCGACTAACAGACCCCGGGGCAATCGAATTGCCCCGACCAGTACGTCCACAATATGATGGTTTGTACCGGTTTCTGTTAATAATTTGGGACTAGTAAGGCCAATGGTGACTTTAAATGCCCTGGGAGACAGAGGTCAGTCCCAGGGTATGGAGTCTATGGCGGGGTGTCACTATGACACCCCTGTGTTACTGCACTGAGGGTGCTGTGTAACACGCATAGTAAAAACACATGAGACCCTATGGAGTAAAGGACCCCATAGCCCATAAAACACATTACCAGTCAAAGGAACACCATAAATCATGTCCAAGAGTGGGAGAAAAAGAGTCTCACTCTTGGCAGGAGAAAAAAAACAAACTCCAGAAATCCAGCAAAGCTGCTGGGGGACTCACTAGGTTAGGAAATTCAGCCTAAAGAGAGAATTCTCCCTAACATCCGCCTTACCAAAGGCTAAGTCCTGCCCATGGATAGAGTCCAGGGAGTAATGTTTTACAAAAGTATGGACAGAGGCCCATGTGGCTGCTTCACAAATGTTACGAATGGGAACACCCCTCTGCAGAGCAGTGGAGGCAGCCACACCCCTAGTAGAATAGGCCCTCAAGCCTACCGGAGGGTGCTTACCCGCCAGACGGTAGCATTCCGAGATGGTCAAGATAATCCATCTGGACAAGGTCTGTTAAGTAACAGCTTGCCCCAAACGCCTTCCAGCGTATCCTACAAAGAGCTGATCGTCCACTCTGACCCGGGACATGCGTGAGATGTAGAAGCTCAACGCTCTCCTAGGATCCAACTTATCGAGCCTCTCCTCTTCCTTACCAGGATACGGAGGAGGATAGAACGCTGGAAGAATGACCTTCTGGCTTAAATGAAATTCTGACACAACCTTCAGAAGAAAAGAAGGATGAACCCTAAGGACAACCCTGTCCTTATGGAACACCGTGAAGGGTGGTTTGGCGGCGGATAGTGCCTGCAACTCACTCTGCGAGCGGAAGAAACCGAAACTAAAAATACAGTTTTAAAAGGTCAACAGTCTCAAAGGACAAGAATGAAAAGACTCAAACGGAGCACCCATTAGGAATTTTAGAAGCAGGTTCAAATCCCAACCGGGCACCTGGAAAGGTGACGGTGGGAACACATTAGTGAGCCCTTTCAAAAACTGAGAAATCAAAGGAATCTTAAAATAAGAACACTCCACAGATGAGCGCTTAAATATGGACAGCGCCGCCCGGTAACCTTTAATGGTACCCACTTGCAGGCCCTTGTGGGCTAACGAAAGCAAAAAAGACAGAACCACAGGAATGGCACATGAAAAAGGATCCACATTCTTTTTTTTCCAAAACTTTATTTGGTTTTGTACATAGAATTTAAGGAGTCCGGCATAGGATAGCTTTACATAAGGGTTGCTTGCGGATCATTAGTGGAAAATAGAAGAAAGAAAAAGAGAAGGACAACATGAGATAACAGAAAACTTAATAATTCAAATAACAAAAGTCTTTGGAGGAGGAGGTGGAGGACGCGCGGAGCAGGCGTAAGTCACAGGATGTTGCAGTCTGCACGGATGGGTTAGTTCTTCTGGCGAGGCACCAAAGTCCTCAGTCTCGGCCCTGGTTTCTTGCTGCTGTGGATCATTCCCTAGTCGGTGGTCTGCGCTTGTGTCGGGAGTTTTGCCTTGGCTGGATTGGCCCCCCTTTCGTGCTCCTTAGACTGCCTTTCAAGTTTGATTGCCCATCCATCGTAGGGTCGGAGGTTGCCTAGCCACTCCTTGGAACTTGTGTGTTGTCTAGGAAAGGGGACCATCTCTGAGCGAATTTGGCTAAATTGCCAAATCCGATGGCTGTGATTTTCTCGGCCGCCACTATTTCCCAACACTTCGTCCACCACATTTGTGTGGATGGGCCTTCCGGATTTTCACGAGTCTGGCGATGGAGATATTTGTGGCCGTTTGGAGGTGGGAGCATAAGTCTGCCATACAGCCTGTTAAGGGGAATTGACCCTTGCCGGAGGCTCCAAGGAGAACGATTCCTGGGTCCCATGGGATTGTGAGACCCGTTATTAATTTGATTTGTTCGAGGATTTTTCCCCAGAATTGAGTGGCCTTCGGACAGGTCCTGAGTAGGTAGAACAACAAGCCTGTGTCCTAGCACCCTCTCCAGCATTGTGGGGGGATAGTCGGGATGCACTTGTGCAAGTTTTCATGGGTGCGGTACCACCTATAGCACACTTTGAATGCGCCTTCTTTATTTGTAACACATTTTGAGCTTCTGCTAGCACGGGTCCATTTGTGGTTCCATTCTTCTAGTTCGATGGCTTTACCTACATCTCTCTCCCATTTTAACATGTAGGGCTCTTTCTTAGCCATGTTACTTGTATAGCGTCGATATTTCCCCTTTGGGGGCGTCCGCGGTCAGAGTTCTTTCCAGCGCTGTTAGGTCTCTACTTCCCTGTTTCTTGACACTTGCGTTGGTCAGCCAGAGTCTTAGTTGCGTGTATCTGAACCTTTCCGATTCTGGCGCTTGAAATTTGGCTTTGCAGGCCTCGAAGTTCAAGGGGTTGCCGGCTTCGAAGAAGTTGGTTATGGTCCTTTGACTGCCCTTCTGCCATTTGTTGAAGCTGCTTGCGCTGGTGCCAGGGAGAAGTCCGGTTTGCCCCAGATTGGTGTGAGTGGTCCCAGTGGGCTCCTGTATTTCATAGGCGAGCCGCCTTCTTTCAGCATGTCACTGTTTTTAGTCGTAAGTGGGCCTGGGTCCCGGTCGTTTTTTGGGCTCCTTCATATGAGGTAGTGCCTCGATCGGAACCGGGCACCAGTCTTCTTCCAGTTTCAGCCATCTGGGCCGGTTCGTCGTCATTTTCCAGGCGAAGGCTTGGGAGAGCTGAGCTGCAAGGCAGTACCTGCTCACATCTGGGACACCTAGGCCGCCCAACGTCTGGCTGCATAGCATGATCCGCCTTGGGATTTGCGCCTTTTTACCTTCCCACACGTATCTTAGGATGTCCCCCCTGCAGTTTGTTGATAGCTTTGTTTTGTATGGTTATTGGGAGGGCTAAGCACGTGTATAGCAGTCTCGGGGTCATATTCATCTTCAGTGCTGTGATTCGTCCAAACCACAAGATCTCTTGCGTTCGCCAGCGACTTAGGTCCCCTCTTAGCTCTTTGACCAGTGGTGGGGAAGTTTGCTTTATACAGTTTTCGGTGGAATTTGTGATCTTGACCCCCAAGAAGCTTATCTGGGATTTGGCCCAAGGGATTGGGTATGCGGCTCGTAATTCCTCCTTGCGGCTCCTTGGAACGTTGATGCCCATTGCTGTCGATTTTGTCACATTTACTGTGAACCCAGAGACTTTTTTTAACTCTTCCAGCTCTCACCATAAGGCATCCATGGAGTCTTCTGGTTGTGTTAATGTTAGCAGGACGTCGGCCGCCTATAGGGCTACTTTGTACGATTCTCCTTTGACTTCCAGGCCGTGGATCATTGGATTGCAACGGGTCCTGCTGGCGAACAGCTCCATGAAGTAAGCAAACACGAGGGGGGAGAAGGGACAGCCTTGTCTGGTTCCTCTAGTTATATTGATTTTGTTTGATCGGGCCCCGTTTATCTTCAGGTGGGTAGATGGATTCTGGTAATTTGCTAGTGCCCATTTTGGAAAGTTCGGATCGAATCCATAGTGGAGGAGGGTCTCTTTTATATAGCCCCAGTCTGCATATCAAACACTTTATGTGCGTCTAGTGAGAGGATTACCAGCTCTGCCCTAGTTCTATTTGCCGACTCGATAGTGATTATGGTTCTTTGGATGTTATCCTGAGTATTATGGCCCGGGATCAATCCCGTCTGGTCTGGGTGGATAATGCCTGGGCGGATGGGGGCTAGCCTGTTTGCCAGAATTTTTGCAAACAGTTTCGCGTTGTTTAATAGGGTGATCAGTTTATATGACGAGCCTTGCGCAGGGTCCTTTCCGGGTTTCGGGATCAGGACCATTGTTGATTCCTCCATGGAGGCCATGGTGGAGCTGGTTGTTAGGAAAAAGTTGAATAGGTTCGCTAGTTGTGGTGCCAGGATATGCACAAACTTCTTATAGAATTGGGTTGAGAGTCCATCTGGGCCCGGGGTCGCGTTTTTCAAGGAGCGGATTGTGTCCCCTATTTCTTCCGCCGATATCGAGCCCTCCAGTGCTGCCAGCCCTGTGAGAGGGGGTTGCCTTGGCGTTGCGGCCAGATAACTAGCTAGGGCCGCCCTCTATGTTGGGGGTCCTGACATTAGCCCCTCGTGGTGGCGGGTCATGACGTCTAGTTTATCATGTTTCTTCCATGTGTTGCAAGGTTCCCTCCTCGTCAGCCAGGCTTTGGATATGGTTCCTTGATTGGAGCTTCTTCAGCTTGTGTGCTAGGAGCTTGTTTACTTTATTGCTTTTAAGGTAGTAGAATTGCTTGGTGAAGGTCAGGGCTTTGGCTACCCGGTCTGCTTGATGCATCTCCAGCACCGCTTTCGCTCTTTTAAGTTCTCGACCTATGACTTTAGAGAAGCGTTTTTTGAGGTTGCTCTCCAGTTCTACTACCCTTTTCTACAGCCTGGATTGGTGCAGCTGATTCAGTCGGCGGAACCTTGCCGTAGCCTCCAACGCTACCTCTCTAACGACCGTCTTCATCGCGTCCCAGACTGTCGCTATTGGGGTTTATTGGGTTGAGTTCTCGTTAAAGTAGTTTGTGAGCACTTCGGCAAGTTCGGCGCAGACCGCAACATCGGATGTCTTCTACGCACGGGCAGAGGGAGCTTGAGGTCATAAGCAGGTCAATTCTCGAATATCCTTTGTGGACGTGCGAGAAGAACGTGTAGTCCCTCCACCCTTGGTTGCGGAACCTCCATATGTCGATGGTTTCCGTTTCCCTCAGGAATTCTGCCATGGCTAGGGCATTGGTAAAATCTTCACTTGACGGGGGGAGCGTTTTGTCCCAGTTTGGATCTGGAGGGAGGTTGAAGTCCCTTCCAATCAGTAGTTGTCCTTTGGCAAATGCTGCTATTTTGGGGGAGCAGATTGTGGAGGAACTGTCCTTGTTGCTTGTTAGGTGTGTATAGTGCCAGTATCGTTATGGGGAGTGTTAGGCAGAAACCTGTGCAGTTCCCTTATGGATCACTGCAAAAGGTTTAAGACCACAGGAGTAAGCAGCAAACCCAATTGGTAGCAGTCTGTCAGGGCTATTTGCCAATAGCCTGACGTTAGATCAAATGTGCTGAGGAACTTGGCTGAACCAAGTCTATCCACCAACTCATATGTCCTTGGCAAAGGGTGGGCATCAATCTTAGTGGCTGCATTAGGAGCTCTATAGTACACACAGACTCAATTCTTTGGATCCTGCCTTTGGGACTAACACAACTGGGCTAGACCATGGACTAGTAGAGGGCTCTATTACCCCGAGGTCAAGCATCCTGCTGACCTCCCCTTTGATGTGGGACCTTACATTCTCTGACATTCCGTATCCTCTGCTTTTGACTGGCAGACAGTCACCAGTGAGTATATCATGCTGGCCCCAAGGGGTCAAGCCTGGTGAAAGTGAGAACAGGGAGGCAAACTGATTTAACACAGATTTGCACTCCTCTTGTTGCTAAGGTGTCAGATTTGAAGAGAGATTAACTCCTTCAATCTTTTCATCCAAGGGTAAGCCTCTGAGGAGATCAGGGAGAGCTTCACTCTCTTCTTCCTCTTCTGATGAAGCTAGAAGCAAGGATCCTACTTCAGGCCTAGAGACATACACCTTTAGTCTGTTGGTGTGGAAGACTCTAGGAGCCTCCTTGGGATTGCCCAAGTCCACCAGATAGTTCACCTCTCCAAGTTTTCCCACAACTTTGAAGGGTCCCATCCATTTGTCTTGCAAGGCCCTCTGCCTTGTTGGAATCATAACAAGAACTAGCTGGTCTTGAGTAAACTCAACCATGTTAGCCTTTTGATCATGCCAATGCTTGACCAAAGGTTGTCCAGCTTTCAGGTTATCACTAGCTTCTGCCATCATGTGTGACGTTCTCCTCCGGAGACCTATCACATAGTTAGTCACTCTGACTGGCTTGCGGGAAGGAGCACTCTCCAACCCCTCCTTAATCAGGGCCAATGGACCTCTGACTGGATGGCCATAAAGAAGTTCAAAGGGAGAATAACCTACTCCCTCCTGAGGGACTTCTCTATAAGCAAAGAGAAGGCATGGCAGTAGAAGGTCCCACTTTTTCTTAAGGGGTTCGCCTAAAGCACCTATCATGCTCTTCATGGTTCTGTTGAACTGGTAGGCAGAAACCTGTGCTGTTCCCTTAGGGAACACTGCAAAAGATTTAAGACTACAGGTGTTGGCAGTAAACCCACTTGGTAGCAGCCTGTACCACCCAGATTTACCTGGTAGCTGTGGCTGAGCAGTCAGACTTCTCTCAAGAAGAGTTAGGCAGTATGCAAAGTATGCACAATAGGCACTCAGATACAATAATGCAAGCAAACACTGACCAGAGCCTGGGTATCAAAGTATATAATTATTTATTTAAAAACACACTGTTTGAAACACTCCAGCACTCTTATTGTAAAATATTCTAAACACAGTTACTATTGTAATATATACACCCCTTTTTCCTTATCAGATAAGTCACAGTAAAACACCACTTATTTTCATACAGAGGTGAGCGCTTAACTAGATGGCACTCCAAAAGGTTTGTGAGGAAGGGAGGGAAAAAGACAGAATATGGAAAGGTACACCACTCTAAGATTCAGGAACACTGTTAGCAAGGCAGAAGAGCAAAAGTCACTGGTGAGCCAAAGTCCAAAGGCTGGGCCCACTCTTCGAGAGAGCAGAGCACAAATGCGCCCAAGATCACACAGTAACACTAGGCTTTGAAAGTCTTGCAGAGGGTTCAAAAAGAGTTTAGAGAGGCTTAGGAAAGTTTAGCCAGGGTGTCCCAGGCTAACCCAGGTTCGAAAGCTGGGGGCTAAATCTACCCCGTACAGTCGGTAGCAAGGGAACCCAGGTGGAACACGGTACCTTAAGTGGGAAAGATCCTCCAGCGGTGGCAGTTGTTCCTGGTAGTGGGTGCAAGTTGCGTCGTCGTCCAGGGGAAGAGAAGATCTCGACTTGGAGGAAAGATGAAGGTCGTTGCACTACCAGCGAAGAAACCAGCCGCAGAGTTTTCCGGTTAAAGGTGGTACCTTTGTTTCGCGGTCGTGGTAAAACGTGGTTTCCCGGTTGCCGGGGTGCTTGGCACAGGCAAGGCGGCCACGAGGTACGTCGGGAAGGCAAAAAGATGGTGAAACTGGTTATCCCCACCAGTCAAAGGAAGAAGACTCTCCGGCGGGAGATCTCCTCTGTCGTTGGGAAAAGTGGTGAGGCGGTCCAGCAGGGCTCCACCGGTGGTGGTGTTGTGGCAGGTCGGCTCAGCTTCTCCCTCGTCGGATTCTTAGGTCCTGTGGCGACTTCTGAAGTTCCAGTCCCCAAAGCCCTGCTTTTATGCAGAAAACCCCCATTCACTCAGCCTAGCTGTCACTCAAACATGCTAAGTGGTGAGCCGGCCGGCTCACCACTTGGGCCAATCAGGATGGAGTGCGACTTGATGTTACGCTCACCTGACTGCCACGGAGGCGCTGGCCTGGTTCGCGCTGCTGTGACCTCTTCTAAGGTGATGCGCAGGGTTCGGAAGAAGGACTGGACCGGGCCCCCAAATCTGGCTCGTCTGGCTCGCAGAAGTATCCTTCTGTAGGCAAAAATAGGGGATTAACTGTCTGCAGGGTAATGCAATCGGCCTCCCACTTTCCCCTCTCACCCTCCTTGAAACCCTTCTGTGATTTCGCGTAGCGTCTCACCTTAGGGTCTGGAAGGACGAGCTCTCCATCCTGCTTCTGATGCAGGGGCGCGTTGGTATCCAGTTACTTCACTGGATTTTCGGATTGGTGAGAACCAAACTTGCTTGGCTTCCAGGTAAGTTTTTTGATAAGAGGTTCCCCTTGTGTCCATGCATTAATGTACTAATGCTAGTGTCTTTTTCCCCATAGGGGCCGGGGTACGGAATGCCGGGGAACAGGCACCGACCCGAGATGAGAGGTGAAATCCTTGTAGAAATCAGATAAGTCTTTAATTAGCGTTTTTTGGTAATGTCTTTTCATTCGCTCATTAACGCAGATGTCTCTTTTTCCCCTTAGGGGCCGGGGTCCGGAAATGCCAGGATGCGGCGCGGACCCGAAATGAAGAGGGAATGAATCAACAGGTAAGTCTTAACATGGAGATTTAGCTTTCCTTATTCCCTTCTCTCTCTCACCTTTTGTTCTGGTCTTTTTCTCCCTAGGCGCTGGGGCGTGACTGCGAATCCGGATGATCGCTGCTGAACATGGAGGCGCCCTGTAAAGATCAGTGGAATGCGGCGCTGCAGCGATCGACGCGATGAGCTTTTAAATTAAAGTCTTCCTTTTCAGGATTGTCAGAGAGATGTCTCCGGGATGCAGATTTAGCAGGTAAGGACTTTTCCTTCTTCTGTTCTCTTCTTCTCTTCCTTTGCAGGTGATCCAGGATGCTGGCAGGCGTGGCAGAAGTCAGGATGCAGGAGCAGACACGGTGAGCGTCCAGCTGCTAGATGCAGAACAACGCGAAGCACCTGTGGCTGTTCGGGTGGGGCCACACGTAGAAGTTCCAGGTATGTATCCTTCCTCCAATCAGGTATGTATCCTTCCCTGACCACGCCCGGATGGTAAATTAGTCCCACAGGTAAAGCAGTTCCTTTCAGGCCTCAAGGAGGCCGGGATCCTGCAGCATGGTCTGCATCAGGTAAGTGCACCCAAGCATTCACATAATGAGCCTGGCGTCTATGGCGCCAGGACTGAGGTCTTTTATGAGCCTGGCACCATAGGTGCCAGGACACTGTCCAAAGGGCCCCTATATGGGGTTGCTGGGTCCTTCCTTGGGGACTGGATGTCCGCTTTCGGGGACGCCGGGCTTGAACCGGCTCCCCGGGAGCGGGCATCATGACACTTGAGTTGCCTAGGCAACTCAGTCCAGGGTGCCTAAATTCCCCTCCACCCCTCCTAAGTAGCCCAGACAGAGTGGCACCACTTTGGAGGGCTTCTGTGGAGAAGCCCGCCAAAAAGTGGAACAAAGGGCTCGACTTGGGTTGGAGTCACAGAAGAGAACACAAACGCCATTTTAGAATCAAGTTTTGGCAAAAAATACCAACCGGAGAATTAATATTAATTAAATAAACCGGCGGTATGTTCGAGGCTACCATACATAATTAAATAAAGATAGTAGCCTAAAACAATGGGAAATCCCATAGGAAAATATTCACGGTTGATTATAAAAAGTAGTATCCACTGCCACCAGCCAAAAAATTCGATCAGGGGGGACGGAGACGTGCCCCCTCGACTAACAGACCCTGGGGCAATTGAATTGCCCCAGCCAGTACGTCCACAATATGATGGTTTGTACTGGTGCTGTTCAGAATTTAAGACTAATAAAGTCAATGGTGACTTTACATGCCCTGGGAGACAGTAGTCAGTCCCAGGGTATGGAGTCTATTACTGGGGGGGGTCACTATGACACCCCTGTGTCACTGCACTGAGGGTGCTGTGTAACACACATCACAAAAACACATGAAGCCCTATGGAGTAAAAGACCCCATAGCCCATTAAACACATCTAGATTCAAAGAAACACACTCAAATCATGCCCAAGAGTGAGGGTAAAAGAGTCTCACTCTTGGCAGGAGAAAAAAATAAACCCCAAAAATCCAGCAAAGCTGCTGGGGGACTCACTAGGTTAGGAAATTCAGCCTGAACAGAGAATTCTCCCTAACATGAACATTTCTACCAACCCATTTGTCTGAGGGTGGTATGCGGTTGAGGACTTGTAAGTAACTCCACAGTTTTTCCACATGGCCTTCATGTAGTGGGACATAAAATTTGACCCCCTGTCAGAGATTACTTCCTTAGGAAACCCAACCCTGGTAAAAATACAGAGGAGGGCCTTAGCCACAGCCTGAGCTGTGACAGTCCTCATAGGAATTGCCTCAGGGGGTATCTAGTAGAATGGTCTACTACAACAAGGATAAACCTGTTGCCTGAGGAAGTTGGAGGATCAAGGGGACCGACAATGTCAATCCCTACCCTCTGAAATGGGACTCCCACTACTGGGAGGGGCACTAAAGGTGCCACATTCTTGGAACCAACCTTACCAGAAGTTTGGCAGGTGTGGCAGCTCTTGCGAAACTTATCTACCGCAGCCCCCATTTTTGGGCAATAAAAGTAGAGTGAGAGCCTTTCCTTTGTCTTCTTGAAACTCAAGTGACCAGCCAAAGGAATCTCATGGGCTAGTTGCAAGAACGGTAGTCTGTTTTCTTGAGGCACTACAAGTCGCTTGTAGTCTCCAGGTGCAGACTCAGTCGGTTCACTGTAGAAGAGGCCATCTTCCCAGTGCAACCTATACTTCCCAGGTTCTTGCCCATCAGCCTGAGAAGCTGCCTGATAGCGAAGACCTTCCAGAGTTGGACATTCTCTTTGTCCCTTACTGAAGTCTGCTCTGTTGGGTCCACCTTCTGCCAGTTAAGACTGCAGCTCAGGATGGTCAACAGGATCCAGATCTCCAATGAGCTCTTGGCCTTCTACTAACTCTTCTTCAGAGTCTAGTTCAACCACACAGGGTTGTACCTCCCTCTCAGCCTCAGCTGGAGGTGGAGTTACAGGTGTAACTTTGGACAACATAGGGAAAGTCCTTGTTGGAAGCACTGGAGTGCTGGCTGCTGGTTTCCTTTTAGAAGTCTTGGATTTCCCCTTTGCTTCTGGTTGCTCAGATATAGCAGACAGTAACTCCAGTGGAGTAGGAGTGATATCTTTCTTCATCATATCCAGAGAAGAACCTCTCATGGTTTTCTCTCTTGCAGGTCTGGTTAGCTCCTGTAACCTTTTACTAGGTCGTCTGGGGGTGTGTGACACTACTCCAAGAATTTTCAGGTAATTTCCCAACAGAACCCTTCCTGGTACCTCACATTGTACACTGACAGGTATCTTCACAGGCATGTCATTGCACTGGATGAGAACTGGTAACTGGGGAAGCATCTGCACAGGCCCTCTAGCTAACTTGGTGAGGCGTTTGGGTGCCTTAGAAACATCCTCTGCCTTGAAAAATGATTCATCCACCACAGTTATGCTGGCCCCAGTGTCCCTAATGGCAGGAGTCTCCTGACCATTCACCTGGACACTGCCCTTATAATACTCTTTAGTATTATCTGGGATAGAATTATATGATATATGATATGATATGATACGGCATTTGTAACGCGCCTATACACAAGTGTTTCAAGGCGCGAAATTCTGTTGTTACCACAACTCCAGGGACACTAAAGAAACACTGGCTGAGACTCCAATGGGATCATCAGCCAGTAGTAGAAAGTTTTCACTGTCCATTTGTACTTCCTCCTCTGGAGCGAAGGCTAAGGAGACAGTGTGGACCTCTGAAGGTTTACCCTTATATCTGGGATCCCCTTTCACATGATCAGTAGAGCCACAAACATAGCATTTACCAAATGCTTTTTGGAATGGTGGCTTATTCCGACCTCCTTCTGGTTTGGCACCAGAAGGTACACTAGCCTGATTTGGATTTCACCTGTGGTTTTCCCTTATTGTTTTGTTTGGGGCCCTCTTGGGGACTGGAATTATTAGAATTCTCTTTGGAGTCCTTTTTAGGCTGTTTCCCCTCATCCTTTTTCTGAGTTGCTCCAGAGTCCTTGTGAGTAGCACTGTTGGCAACCCACAAGTCAGCCGCCTTAGCTAGCTTCCTGGAATCGAATTCCTTTGAATCAGCCAAGTGCTGTCTGAGCTCAGGAGAGCAGGCATCATAAATTGACTCCAACATAACAAGATTCTTCATTCCCTCATAAGTGTTCACCCTGTAACCCTTAATCCATCCCTCTAAGTTTTTCAAACTTTCACTCACCCAGGTAGCCCAAGGGGTACCATCATGCTTTTTGAGGGTCCTAAATCTCTTAAGGTACTGGGAAGGGGTCTTCCCAAATCTAGCTATTAAAGCTAGCTTCAAACATTCAGAATCCTTCTTATCCACCTCCCCCAACTCCATTACCACATCAGATGCAACAGGGGGGAGCCTAGAGAACAACCAAGGAAGTAACTCATTCCCTGAGATGTCCTGGAGCCCATGATTATACTCAAACATAGCCAACCAATTTAACACATCCAATTTAGGCTCATACATACCCACAATCTCTTTATGCATCCGGGGTCTTTTGGGACTGGAACTCCTAGTGGATCCGGATAGAGAAGCATTTTCAGACAATTTCTTCATCTCTAGCTCATGCTTGAGCTCCATTTCTCTGAGCCTTAGTTCTTGGTTTAATTCTTGGTGCCTTTGTTCTGCTTGAGCATTAAATCTCTTGAACTCCAATTCAAGCTTCATTTTCTCTAGTTCAATACATTGAGGACTAAATGTGGGACCTGGCAAAGGTCCAGTAGGTACAGCTGTTAGGGCAGACAGAGGCCCAGGGGGGACAACTACAACAGCCTCACCCTCCCCTTCTGACTCTGCCTCAAGATTATCAATACTTTGATCTATATCAATATCATCACTGTTATCTACATTTGCTGGGAGAGTAGGCTCCTCTGAACCACTACCCAGACATTGGTTTGTTAACAATCTTTCTATTAGCTCCATTGTCTTGCCTTTAGTCAGGAGATTCTTATGCTTACAGAGAACTCTTAAACAATCAGCAGTTTTTGTAGCAAGGGACTCTGACTATAACTTTCCATAGTTGATCGGTTTAGAAAATAAACTTTTTAGTGCTAAGCGTTGTGGTTAGTTGCACTAAGGTACTTAAAAGCACACTAAAATGTATACTCAATACAAATCCCACCGCTGTACACCAGTGTTAGGCAGAAACTGTGCAGCTGTGCAGTCAGACTTCTCTCAAGAAGAGTTAGGCATTATATAGAGTATACACAATAGGGCAAAAAAATAGAGTAGAACAAGCAAACACTTTTTCCTTTTTAACGAATTATTGGAGTGCCATCTAAGGTTACGCACTCACCTCTGTTTTGCTAATAAGTGGCGTCTTGACCTAGACTTGACGAATATAACTAGGGAGGTGTATATACTTATAGTGACTGTGTTTGAACTTGCTTGATATATTAGTGCCAGTGTATTTTCATAAGTGTGTTTTAAATAAATAATTATATACTTTTAATACCAAAGCTTGTGTCAGTGTTTGCTTTTTCTACTGTATTTTTTTGCCCTATTGTGTATACTCCATATACTGCCTAACTCTTCTTGAGAGAAGTCTGACTGCTCAGCCACAGCTACCAGGTAAATCTGGCTGGTGCAGACTGCTACCAATTGGGTTTACTGCTTACTCATGTGGTCTTAAACTTTTTGCAGTGATCCCTAAGAGAACTGCACAGGTTTCTGCCTAACAGGGAGCTCCACCAGGAGGCCCCTTAGGAGGAGGTATCGCCCTTCTGGGTCCCTCTTGATTGTAATCTGTGTTAGGGGTAGGTTGCGACTGAGAAGGATGGCCACTCGTCTCTTCTTCTGGTTTGCTGAGGCGAAATACCGTTTCAGGTCATTACTGAATTGAATTCGTTTTTCATCGTCTTCAATGAGGTGAGTCTCTTGGAGGCAGGCAATGTCAGGCCCGAGTTGCGCCAGTGTGTGTTCCACTAGTTTTCGCTTCCTTGGGGAATTCAAGCCTTGGACGTTCCAGGTCGTTATCGTAATTGTGTCAGCTTGGGATCCCATCTAAGAGAATGTCGTGCTATGCTCCGGTGTTTCCCTACGAGTCGTCTCCATTCCGTTATGGCTATTTTCCTTTTGTGATGTCTCCACCCCCTCCCCCCGCCCCAAAACGGATAGCAGGACTTCCGGACCAGCCTTCAGCCAACGGGGCAGGCGGCTGATCCAACGCGCCCCTTTGCTGGAGGCAACAGTGCCTCTTGAAATTCCAGTAAAGCAGAGTTGATATATCTCCTGTGTGTCTCTGGGACTCCGGCCCCGGTGCCGTTGTGGGGCCAGCAGTCTCCAGGGGATGGTGTGTAGCGTGATGTGGAGCGACAATCCACAGGTCGTGCGGTTGGGCGGACTGCCCAATTTCTGTTCGGTTTTGGCTAGCTGTGGTCCGCCGGCCCGCTAGCGCTGAGCATGTTCGAATACGGTGTGCCTGTTCAGTTGCTGCTGTTATTGTTTTTGGACGGGGGAACACTGAGTCTGCGGCTACTGTCAACCCTGGTCCATTGGACGGGTGGCTCACGTCTCCGCTCTGCTCAGGTTTGTGTGGTTTGTCTGGTGCCTCTCCAGGGTTCATAAGCGTTCTGCTTCTTTGAGGGAGAGGATGTGGTGTATTCTGCCTTCCCAGTGGAAGAGGAGCGACGTGGGATGCCCCCAACGATATGTGACCTTCCTTTCACAGAGCCATTCTGTTAGTGGTTTCAAGGATTTCCTTTTGGCTAGGGTGGCCACGGATAAGTCTTGATATAGGGAAATCGCTGCATCTCTGAAGAGAATGCAGGGCGACCCTCGGGCTTCTCGTATGATCTCTTTGATTTTGTAGAAGTGGACCCTTGCTAGGACTTCGGTGGGGGGGGGGGGCAGCGCTTGACTTACCTCTAGTTCGGTGGACTCTCGAGTTCAAGCGGAGCTCCGTCTGGAAGGGTTAGGATGAAGCTCAGGAGATCGTTCACATAGGCCCCCAGTTCCTCGTCTGCGACGGCTGTGGGGATTCCACGAAGGCGAATGTTGTCACATCTGGACCTATTTTCAGCGTATTCCTGCTTGATCTCTAGGGCTCCGCATCTGGCCTCTAGCGCCACTAGTCTGTCCGCCCCCTCCCCAATCTCTAAGTTTTGTTCGAATAGAGTGGTTTCGATTTCCTACGTCCTGGTTTCAATCTCCCCCACCTGCTTGTCCAGTGATGCTATCTTGCCTTTTAGTTCTTTGGTCCCTTTTTGATATTCCTTAGTTATGGCCGCCAAAAGATCTTGCAGGTCTCCTTTTGTGATCGCCTGAGTAGACTGGTCGAGGCTCTGTTCTGCGCTCAGTCCCGGGTTTGGGGCTTCGTTGCGCTCCCCTCTTTGTTTTTTCTCCTATCGCAGGCATTAGTAGGGTGGTGATGTCTGGTTGCTTCGTAGGTTTGGTGTTTCTGGACATCCGGCCCGCTTAGTTTTGGAGGCTTTCTCCGGCCAAGCTTTGGGTGCCGATGTCTCAAGCCGTCCCGGTCGGGCGGGTTCCTCCTGGCTCTGGCGTAGTTGGTCGCCTGTCCTGAGGCTCGAGTTTCCTGGGCAGTGTGAGCGGCTGCGTTTAGTGCGGAGGTCCTCTTCTGGTATGTTGTGGGTTAGGGGCACAGGGGGAACCCTGCTTCCGGTGCTGGGTTGAGGCTGCTACGACATTAAGGCAAGCCCTGAGGCCCCCCCGTTTCCCAGCTTCCCCCTTCCTTTCGGGCGAGGTTCTTGGGCCCAGTGGCCGATGGGTCAGCGGGTGTCTTCCGGGCCAGTCCCTTTATTACCTCCCTCTCTTGTACCCCCTCAATGTCCTTTGCTGGTTGCTTGTGGGGGATAAGGGTATGGTCAGCCTTGGTTCGCTATTGCGGAGAGTGTTCAGGGGTGGGTGTTCTCAACGTTGTTTGTAGTCACCCTCGGGCGTGGGGGGGGGCTGGGTTCCCACTCTGGGCCTCTGGGGGCAGGCAATTATGGGTGCGGCATTTGGCGCCCTACCTTGGGCCGCTTCTGCTGGCGTAGTTGGTTTTTTGTTGTGGAGCTCCGAAGTCGCCCCTCCAGTCTCTCTCCACGCCCCGGGCCGCCCAAGGTCTCGGGCTGGGGCAAGGCAGGCGGGTGCTGGATCCGCCTCTGTGGCCCGCTTGGTGCATTGGCTGATTGCAGGCTTTGGCATGCTGGCTGTCGTGTAGCCGCGGTGGTGGTGGGCGATCCGCCCCCGATCTCCTCCAGCCCCTCAGGGGCCTCCTCCGTGTGTGGGTCACGGGCCTCCCCCACTTGTCACGGCTGGCCCGTGCTCTGTGGGTATCCACTGGTGCTGTGCCGGATGGGTCTCACTCCCCCCGTCACCTCTCACCGGCCGCAGGGCTGAGTTCCGGTGCCAGTGGCACAGGCGGCTGCGGGGCTCACCCTCTCCAACTCCCAGAGACACCAAGGTGTGCCGATGGTTTTCGCTGAGTTGGCTATGGAGGTGCTGGGCCGCTCAATCTGGGTCCTTCCCAGCCTCCAGGGGGCCCAGCGCCTCTCCGCCTCCACACCGGATGGGCTCGGGGCTGAAAGTAAAGAGGTCGAGAGACACCAACCAGTCCTGAAGTTGAAGGGGCTGGAGGACTTGAGAAAGAGTAACCATCTTGAACTTGTCCTTCCTGAGGAGCTTGTTCAAACCACGCAAGTCCATGATGGGTCTCAGTCCCCCGTCTTTTTTCGGAATAAAAAAATATGGGGAATACCATCCCTTGTTCCTCTCCGCCACAGGAACCACTTCTATGGCGCCTTTCTGCAGCCGGGACTTGATTTCCTGCGCAAGGAGCAGATCCAGACTCTTCAAAGAGAGATTCCCTGGTGGATTGTCATGAGGCCTCTGCTGAAAAGGAAGACAGTAGCTGTGGGCTATGATCTCCAGAACCCACACATCTGAAGTAATGGCCCGCCATTCTACAAGATGCTGCGCCAGCCTTCCCCCAAACGGCGAACCATGGGACATGGCCTCATGACTGAGCTGAAGCGGCTGCGACAGTGCCTTATGGCAAAGAGGCAACTGCCCGAGCGGCCTTGGCACCTTGAGTACCTTGTTTTCCACCTCTGGTACTCTTACGGTGGCCCCTTTGACTTGCAGCTCCCCTCGATCCACCAAAGGATGAGTAGTATCAAAAGGAACCTCCCGTCAATTGCTGTCCCCTAGGACGAAAAGGCGGAGGTCGGTGAACTGCAGCACTCAACAACTTCGCTGCAGCTTTGGAGGTCTGCAACCTCTCAAGGCTTGTTAGCCTTGCTGCCAAAAAGATGTACACCATCAAAGCGCATGTTGAGATGCTGTGCTTGTAGTCAGGAGCAAACCCCGACTTCCGCAACCACGCAAATCTGCGCATCACGGTGCTCGCCGCCATGGACCGGCTGACACAGTCTGCCATGTCCAAACCCGACTGAACGGATTCACACATGGCATCCTTGCCATCCTGAACAAGGGCAAGAAAACCATCCCGTTCTTCCCCTTCGGGCATATGTTCAGCCTCCAACGACACAATTCCACAGAGTGGAAGGCACACACAGAGTTGGCTCCCTGTAAAGCCATACCCCCTGAAGAAAATACATCCTTTCGCCCAGCCATCAAAACATTTATTGTCCCTATCAGAGGGATGATAGGGTACGACGCCTGCTTTGCCGGGGCCATAGCCGCCTGCACCACCAAACTCTCCGGAGTGGGGTGCGTAGTCAAGTAGCAGGGGTCGCTACTGACTGGACGGTATTTTTTCAGCAACAACTTGCTCACTGCCGGGAGACTCTCCGGAGCAGTCCAAGCCGCTGCCACCCTTCTCTGTAAAGCCGCATGAAATGGCAGCACCGGGTCATTGGGTGGACCTTGGTCAAGGATATCTGTCAGGTCATCCTGCAGAAAATCCACTGGTGGCGCAGATCACCCCAAGTACTCCGTCACCCTCGACATGAGACGCCGGTATGAAGACTCGGCGTGCGTGCCAGGCTTAGGTCTCCGAACTCAACCTCCGGAGAGGTGTCCAGACCACTGGCGTCGTGCAAAGACTGACGCAGGTTTTCCAACTGGCTATGACCAGACAAGAGTTTGTCAGGAACCTCTTCAGGAACCAAACCTTCATCAGACCCTTCATTCACCTCAGAGATGTAATCCAGAGACTGGAATAAATCCCTGGATGAGGGTACAGAAAAAGGCTCAAACACAGGCCTCACTGACTTTTTCAGGGCCTTCCTCGGAGCTTCCACCGCTGCACTGGGTACCTCCGGTAAAGCCTCCACAAAAAGGTGTCTAGGGCTTCGACGGAATCGGCGTCGACGTTGAGCCGATCGCTTCGACACAGGCCTCGAGGGCGGTGCCCCGAGCATGTCCTTCGACGGCCTCGGCGCCGAGAGAGTCCCTCGACGAACATGGCGCCGATGGCGTCGACGTCTTCTTAGAAGACCTCATAGGCTCCGACGGTCTCGAGGGCGTTGAGGACCGGGACCTGGAGCGGGCATGGCTAGAGCGATCTACCTTGTCCGATCAGGACCTCGAAGTCTCCCGATGATCGCGCCGACTGCCCGAGCCCGAAGGCGTGCGAGAGGTGACCCTAGCGCGTTCCTTGCTGGCTTCTCCCGAAGGCTTGGATGGAATGGAGCCCTGCGATTCGAAAATCGCCATCATTTCCTTACGAAATTCGTCCCATTCCGCAGGAGAGGAATGCTTGGTAGGACAAGCTACCGCCGTCTGGTGGAGTCCTCGGACGGGGAAGGCGACCGGTGCCGGCGCTTCCGCGAGTGCCTAGAAGAGGCAGAGGAATGGCGGGAACCACTCCGGGACCGAGAGCCCCTGGACTTACACTGACGCGGAGAGTCGCCCCTCGAATTGTCGGTCGAAAGCCCAGCGGATTTCAACTTTCGGGGTTTGGAAACCCTACCTACAAATAGCTTCTTCTTCCTCTCCTGCAAGGCCTTCGACATCAAAGACTGCCAATCGTCACAGTCATCAGTGGCGTGGTCCTCGCCGTGGCACCAGAGGCAGATGTCGTGCGGGTCCGTAAGCGACATCTTGGAACCACAGTCCCCACACTTCTTGAATCCCGACTGCGGGGTAGAAGACGAAGACAGGATATCTTCACAAACAAATGAAGAACTGATAGAAAACAGAAGAACCGAGGTGCGCCGAGAACTCCGAAGCAAACACGTTTGCGGAAAAAACAGAACTGAGGCTACGGCATCGCGTGTCTATAACATCCGGTGACGTCGGCTCGATGAGGCCCTAGAGGACAGCGTATTGACATCAACGCAGACACCAAAACATTTTCCGAAGCAGCACAGCTGTGGTGATTACTGTCATAGATGTGGAATACGTCGGAGGAACAAATCCCCTTGAAATAAGGGTTTTAAAGATGCAGTTTTGAAATCCAATTCAAAGAATAAAGGTCACAAGGATTCCCCAGAGGCAATGGGAGGAAAGTGAGGAGGTTCTCAAAGGTAAAGAAGGCCTCAGGCTGGACAGGTGTAACCTTCATGTCATTCCTACTGCCTGGTATAGCTTTGTAATGCTTTTGTATTTACCTGATCAGCTTTAACGTAGGAGCTAAGCAGTTCCAGGTTAACATTTGGACCGGGTGCATTGGTTTTTCCAGGGGGAATGAATCTGGACTTTTTTGCTACATTGCCCAGCAATTGACTCGGAGCAGCTGATCTTCTCATACTTTCATGTACCTGGAAGACAGAAGGGACACAAAACTAGAACACATTTTGTATTCATGAGGCTACAATATTACATTAGCTCACAAATACTGACCAATTATTTTGTTTGTGAATATGCATGTTTAAGTTCAAAAAACGTTTTTGGAGGTGTAAAGACGCACAGACAGACTGCACAACATCAGAGGGTTATCCTGCCTGTACCCTGATTGCATGGTTTTCACTGTGGGAGAGAAAAGCTGTGCCCATAAACAAGGTTTCAATTTTGTCAGCGACATCCACAACATCTGTAATTGAATGACCTCCCGCCAAGTTCTCAGAACCCAACCCACACGCGCCCAGCATCCCCTGCACTACAGCAGATTGGTGCTTTTTAAAATCACTGTGTCTTGATACCCCTTCAAGGCGTTTTGCTAGTGGAGATCACCCATGCCCAGGATACATATGATATATAGATATAAACAGATAAACAGATATATTATGCCATCGCACAAGCACATGACTTAGTGAAGGTTAAAATGAATTGTCTATGGAGTTTCAGAAAATAAACTTAACTTTTGAAGCCATGCATGAAAGAAATCTGGAAGAAAAAAAATCTAAGGAGTAGGCTAATTACAAGATGTTCAATGAAAAAACTTTTAAGTGATATTAAAGTGCCGATTTTACACTACAAAACCACTGAAATTCAGCAGGTGCTGGAATCTGTACAACCTTCACCATGAGGCCCCCTGCATTGTGAGGCCCCTAAGCACACTTATGATATCACAAATGATTTCACATATGGCAAAACTTATGGCATGAGAGACATCAATGGTGCAGGAGATCACATGTGCAGGAAAGAGATGTAACATTTGCTGAAATGTTTCTCCATTTGTGACTCATGTAATGTGATTTATGCATTGAAATGCCCTTGCAGACTTTATTATGTTGGTCTTGCTACCCGCAAAAGCAAACTTTTGCTGGACCGAACATAAATCACAAGTGCGGACACAAATTCCAAGATCACCAGTTGCAATGCACTTCAAGGAACAATGCCATACCGTTCCACAGTTAAAATTTGTCGAGAGGGGGCAACATGGGACAACCTTTACACCAACGGGAGATCTTTTGGATTAATGGTCTTTTATCTCAGAGTCCAAAAGGAATGGATGTGGATTTTGATTTAAACTGCTTTATCTAAATTAGCCACATTTTCTATAAGTATTAATCAATAATGGACATTGTATTTACGATAAGACACTCATGAGTTAGGTTACCTTTGATATTATGTAACATAAATTGGGTATGTACAGTTAAGGGACCATACATAGATTTGACATCTATTCTCTTGGCACTTGGGTGAACTAATGGCGCTGAACATGACAGTTTGCCTTCCTTTCAATTTCGGGCGAGTGTAGTACAATGGCTGTGGCCTGTTGATAGACTTCATGCATTTTTTCTGAGTTGAAGATAACTTTGCCGTCTACCTTAGGGCAATTATATTAACATTGATGATATTGTGGGGTTTATATGGGTGGCGCACATGTACATGGGACCCCTTAATATCCTGGGTAGATAGATGGTCAAAGGTTCCTATGTAACTGTAGACATTTCCTCCATTGCTTGTTTCCCCTCACTCAATACTCTTGGAAATCCATATTCACCATTGGAGCTGACTCCTTACAAGATGGGTAAAAGTTTGGCACATTTCACATAAAAGGGAGGGATGCCCTGGCTGCTTTCTGTGTGTCACATGAGGCGCCAGTCTTGATTTCTAGAGAATGATGCCCTATGTTCACACTTTCAGGCGACTGCTTGTGGGAAGTCATAGTTTTTTGAGGTATGTAGTGGGAAGGTGTGGTTGCCCTTTCCAATTGTGGTTACTGTGAGAAACCTGAAGATGTCTCACCCGCTAGTCCCCAGGGATCTGTCTTCCAGGTGGCCAGGACACAGCCATCGCTTTTGGATCCAGTTCCTGGGGGTGGACCAGTGCGGGAGGATCACCTGGGTGAGGGGTCCTCAGGGAGTGGGAGACCCGATGGCAAGACACGGTATTCCCTTCCCTAGAATACCTTTACCCCATCCTACCAGGTAGGATACTTAGGAACTCAAATCCTTCCTCACCCCCTGGTTCCCAACACAAACACTTTCTTACGGATTCTTTGCTGTGAGAGAAAACAGACTAACACCCGAACCGTATACCTGACATGTCCCAATACAATGGTCAGGCAATCCCTGACCATTACACACACACACATGATAAAAGGATAACACACGGATAAAAGGCGGAGCACGAAAGCACACTCTGAGTGAGGCAAAGCACACGAGGAAGCAGCGGTTCCAAGATGGCAGTTTAATACAAGGTGAAAGACGGCAAGACCAAAGAGGAACTTTTCAACGAAAGACTTACTTTCAGGGATCTTCATGAATAGGAAACGTAAGACAAGGAATCGAAGCTGAAGGACGTTGCATGGGGCGCCATAAGTGCCCAGGACCCTCCCGCGTCAAAAGTCAAGGCGGGGAGAATCATGTGCCTTTGTGGTACTGTCCTTGGCTCCCACAACAAAGCAGCGCCAGTGAAGTCGGCACAGCCAGTGAGTGGAGGAGAACAATACCAGACCGGTCTGTGTTGAAGCCAAGGTTGCAAGCAGCAACATTGTATAATGAAAGGAGAAGAGAACAGTGTATGGAGCGTATGTGGCAAGAGACGCAAACACAGTTAATGATTGGATGAGTGGTTGAACTTTGAAGCCAAGATACGATACTGTAAACATAAACAGAGTGCTTCGGCACCACGTGGGTGCTCATTCAAAAATCTCTGTTCGGTATCGAGCTGAAAGGTGGCAAGTGTGAAGAGTGATAAAGAATTGTGAAATCGAAGTGGTCCTGCAATGGATCAAGTGAAACCCGTGCACATTCGAAAGTCTTCGATAGTTGATGAAAGCATAAAGAAAGTTGGTCCGAACCGGAGGAGGGAGATCAGTCTGCAAAGCTTCTGGTTAAAGCTAGTTTGTATAAAGTTATGAACTTTGTGTTAAAAAGAATCTGAGCCCAACTGAGGGGGATCCGAGATCTGAGCCCGGCTGAGGGGGATCCGAGATCTGAGCCCAGCTGAGGGGGATCCGGGGTGAACCATCAGTCACCTGAGAAAGAATACCCTACGAAGAATTAGATGCACAAATAGTGTACGAACATTGTAGTGAAAGGATCTGAGCCCAGCTGAGGGGGATCCGAGGTGAATAGCGAATCGCCTAAAGAACTGGAGTACTTGCGATCACCTGAAGAAGAAAATAACTTATTGTTTCTTTGTTTCACCAGGCCCTCTGAAGAGACTTTGAAGGGAAAAGAAAATTGGATACGGAAGGCCCTGATGCTTACGTCTTTAACTGTATCCTTGTACTAGAGAAGCCAGAGACTGTGCTAAGCTCAAGTGTACTGCCTTGTCCCGTACTGCAAACATGGTGAAGAGCATCCAGACACATTTTGTGAACACTTTTCTTTTTCGTAACATTATTTCCCACACTATTTGTATTTAGAGGTAGGGATTGGCAATAGGTTGATTAGTATAGGCCCTTTTATTTTGTCACGACACTACGAGGACTGCGCCATTATTATTTGATGGTCATAGCTTGTTCCCATCTGTAGATTTAGGATTACATAGGCATTTTACAAACCCTTTTTGAAGTTCAAAAAGCACCAGTAAACTGTGGTCGCTTGTGTCTGTCTTACTGTTGATACCATGCCTTCCTTACAGTAGTTATTGTGTATGAAGGGAAGCCTTCAATGGGTATTCATCTCCTTTCAGAGCAAGTGAGAAACTAGTGTATACACACCACTTGTAGCGGAAGGTACTTTACTTGCTTTAATTCAGCGTGGGATTACCTTGGCGATCATGGTTTTCTTCGTAGGCAATACTGGACCTTTAATATACACTGCTTTTCCGACAGGGTTTTTGTCGATTGGGCATCTTTGGAATATTTTTAAAGCGGGGGCATACACACCTTGTGGAGTTGAAGGTACCTCACGTTTTCTTGTTTTGTTTGTTGTCACCTTGGAGCTAATGGCACTTTTGAGTGGGATATTAGTTCTGAACTATACACTTCGTTTGCACTCGTTTTACCACCCGAATGGTCACATTTTTTAATAAAGAATTTTAATTTCCTCTATGCGACAACGTTTACCTGAAGGGTTGATTACTCGAGTTTGCAGCACTGTTTATTTCGGTTGATCAGGTCACGAGAATCTTTGAATTCAGGAGGGCTATGTTTGTATAATGCTTCCTGATGAAGGGGTTTTGATTGCCCTCTTTTGAATGGACGCTATTGTTTATACATGTGGCATTACATGACAAATTATGTTTTACTATTTGTCTGAATCGCTCATGCTTTGGATTGCACACTTTTTGTATATTTAGAGTGGCTTGTCTATATGTAACTGACCACATTGTGCTAGATTATGTTACATTCTTTGACAACATTTAAATCTTTTGTAGGCGTTTGATTGCTATTATGATTATCTTGCGAGATATTTAGATTGTGTTCCTTTTTCATTAAATTTGTGAACCTTTTTTGGCCTGCCATTATTCATTGTGCGGTTGGTTCTAGGCAATCTGCAGTAGCTGGACAATTATGACGCTTTACAAGTGCCAATAGTTTTCTTTCTGGCCGACTAGCGATGGCCTTCAGCCAGGGACTGTGGTCATGGCCGAACATGTTGCATATTTTGAGGTTTCACTAGCTATGCCCTTTGCCTATGGCCTCTGTATGTGTTGCACCAATCTTTTTCTCTTGGGCCCGCTAGCCATGGCACACCATTAATTCCATTGCCCCGGTCCAGTAGATTTAAAACTTGTTTTTTCTAACTCCTTATTTCCGTGATAATTTCCAATAACAGAAATTCCTGCGGCAGAGTGGCAGTTTGCCGAATCCTGCAATAACGGGAAACATTTCTCAAAATTAAAACATTTCACGTCCTCCTCACAGGCATTCAACATTTGTCCCCCTTTTTTCCAGGTGTCCTCACTCTACTCAATTGCCTTTTCCCCTCCCTAACCCTCGCCCATTACCCCCAATCACTGATTGCTTCATGTGATGCATTTATTTCTGAGTGCGTCTTCCGGCTTTGCCGCTATAATCTCGTGAAATTCTCGCAGTCATCCCGGAGATACTGAAAATGTTCTACCCCTAACTGGCTCCCCAAACCACCCCCAAATCCCCAACTTCAAATGGTGTCTTCTTTCCCACCCCAGGCCTCTAGCCTGATGTGACTGCTATTGGTATTTATATGGCGTCTACAGTCAGGCCATCAAATCACTGTTCAAAACAATCTGTGTTCCCTTAGCAGGGGAGTTTTGAGTCTCTGTCCGATGTCGAGAACGTCATTAGACTCTGGAAGCTCGCTGGATTCATTACAAAGTTTGGGCCAAATCAGCCCAGCGGTTTTCGCGCTACGGCTGTTCAAAATCTTTTTCTCTATGAGAAAATGAATGGAAGTAGGCAGAAAACTGTGTTTTTATATGTTTTCTTGATAACTTTCATTTTATTTTTGACAAATTCTTTAAAAGAAATTACAGTTTAGGGGGTCCTTTGACAAACCTTTGGTTTAGAACATTTCATCCAAATCCATCCAGCAAGTCAAACGTTATTAGCCTCTCTCGGCCATTCTGCAGCAAAGCACCAAGACCACTATAAAGTATTAAAGGCGCAGGGGGAAACTCTGTTCTTTGTACAATATTAAAAAAAATACTGGACGGATTTAGCTCAAACCAAGCAAGGAAATTAAGACAACACTTTGTGCCCAAATTGTTTCTCATTTGGTCCAAATCGGCCCAGCGTTTTCACACAACGGCTGTTCATAAACTACTCTTTTCCTCTATGGGAAAATGAATGGGCTGAAAACTGAAATTGTTGTTTTCTGAATAACCTTAATTTTATAACTTAATGATCGCTAAATATGCAGTTTGGGGGGCCTTGACAAACTTTTCGCCTTGAATATTGCATCCAAATCCATACAGCAAGTCAAGATATATTAGTAATAGAATTTTGGGAAAGATTTGCTGCTTTTTAATTTCTGAAAAGCCCCTCAGCCTCTCTGCTGCAATCCACCATGGGAGATATACCTATAATTTTGGGGAAAGGGAGCATTACTGGACAGAATAACCGCAGACCCTTCCCAGAAATCGAGTCAACACTTTGTGCCCAAGTTATTTCGTACCTGGTCCAATTCCATCAGTGGTTTTTACTATGCCCTGTGTAGAAATTTGAACTTTCTCGCTATGGGGAAATGAAGGGAGTAGGCCGAAAACAGTATTTATTTTGCTTAAATAACTTTTCCCAAAATGTCCAGTCTGTGAGAGCCAGGCCAGTGACAAATGTTTTTGTTTGCAAAATATCGGCCAAATCCAATTTTCAAGTTTCATATGGAACTTGATACTGCTATAGTGCAGCGACACCCGCACCATAGTATACATATATATCAAAGAGTTTCTAAACCATTTTGTGAAGAACCCGATTGGTCCAATGGCCTTTCCTGCTTTTTAGGTTGACAGTGATTTGTTGCGCGGTTTAAGTTTGCTGGAATGTATAGATTATATCATACAATATCGATGATGCACACGTCATAGTAATACGAGTTAAAGTTTCTGACCCTACGAATACCCAACATCAAATTATTAATTCAAGTGACCATTATTTTGCCGTGCAAAGTAGCGATTATTCCATTTTAGTTTTATACACAATTTGACCCTGTGCCCATTACTGACAAGCACAGTTGCAAATGTTCGGTTCCGGGAGCTTCATACTTTTGTGTTTAAACAAGTTGTGTGTATATGTAAAACAGATGTGATGCTAGAAACAACGCGTATGACGTCCATATAATATAAATAAAAGCAGAATACAAAATGGTGGCGTTAGCTGCCACGCTGAACACTGCATTTGTTACCATTAGGGTGAGGGGCGTAAGAAACCAGTCGCAAAGTATGATTGATGGGAAATGGCTTATAAACCAATAAGGTGATCAGAGCATGTTATAACAATAGTGATATTTACATTGCATGTTTCATGTGCATGTTATTTTTCAGATAACTGATCTGGAACTATCCTGACTCGAGTATTAGCAATTGAATAGCTACATATAGACAATAGAAGTTATGGATAGGAGGTAAGGTTTTTATTCACCAATATGGGTGATCTGGTGACGGTCAATCCTTAATAAGATGTTGCTACATAAAAGCTATTTACTATGGTTAATAACAGATTCTACATCATGGGAATGATTTTGTAAAACTAACATACCCAGAAGTGTCTAAATAGACATTAAAAAGTATTCTCCTAGATCAAGTTAAGGTAAACATTTTGTACAAATTACCACAATATAAAGTGTGGGCCTACATAAATGTTTTGGGTAGGTTATCAAGCTTTTGTATAATTACAATTGCAGGGATTGATGCAGAGTAGGAACTCGTTGAGTAAATCACGATTATTGGTGACACTAGAAAAATGTGACCTGTTGTACAATTGGTAGACCACATTAATCAGCAACCTTTCGTTAACTGGAATTATGAGATTTGACAGTTTAGTCAATTTTAGTTGTACATAATCAGTCGGCACCAGTGGTATTGAATGTGCCATATCAGGGTTTTGGACACTATGGGTGCAAGTAATTCCTGGTGAGCACAAATGCGACAATGAAGTACAATGGGTGACTTTTCTGGAGTACGTTTGAACCTAATTCAGAAATTAGGTGCGTTGGTGGTGGATGCATGACCAGAATGGTAGAGGCAGACATTTCTGAGATATGGGGTCATATGTTTGAGCACTGGATCTGTAAGTGCTGTTTCTTTATATAATGAATTGCATTCATCAGGAAAAGTAACAAATGTTTCCATACATCTTTCTCTCTTTTCCCTGTAACCAATCTTGATTACCTTATGTGGCTCACATTGCAATCACATATGGCTATAGTTATTTCTATGGATTTTGATTACAAAACTTATGGTAATGTATAAAATAGAATTGTTATGTTATTTGAAAAAATAATTATTATATGTATTATTTTGTAACAATTGGGTGTCGTTTTTGGTATAAAAATCCCTGAAGAAGACCTGAATGTTTAGGTCGAAACATGTGTTGGCAATCCAGTAAAGAAAATGTGCACTGAAAAAGTTACTAGTATGGTTTAATTTTGTAACACTTGTAAACCCTTTGAAAACAGGGTGTAGGCTATTGGTCAACATCCCATCACATTACAGGGCCTGGTGTAGCAGCCCTGTATTTCTGGTTAAGTTGCTCAACTCATAGAAAGAGCACTTTTTGGGCAGCTTATAACTTTGGCACTGTTCAACGAATTCTCACCATACGTTGCAAAAAAAGTATATGGCCATCTGCGGTGTCATCCGGGAGGAGGCAATGTTATAGGAGGTCTCACATTTTTTAAAATTCCCAGACACAATAGGAAAAATGTTTTGCTCGTACCTACAGCCCTAACCGATGGACAGACTTGAACCAAACTTGCGCGAGGAGCGGCGGCTTGGTCCTGAAAGTGTGCTTTTTTGAATGTGGTTCAAGTCCGTACAGGTTTTTTTTAAAAAAATTGGAAAAAGTAGGTTAAAAAAATCTGTCATATTCAGGTCCAGTCAGCCTGCTGACTGACGCCATGTTTGATTCCCGAACTGCGCCCGTAGTCCGCGAACATCGCAGTAAAAACATTAAAAACACAACATTGCACTTATCAAACTGATGAAACAATCTCTGGGGGGATGTGATATGGCCATAAAAAGCCAAAAATCAGGTGTGTATTCTTCTCTGATGTTCAGGGGCATTCCTGCAATGTTCACCAACATCTCAAAATCCGTTTTGGATGGCTTATAACTTTGGCGCCACTCAATGAAACTGCATGTAATTTCGGAATTTCATTCTAGACCAGATTCTAAATGGTTTGGGAAAGCGTGGTGCCGTTTTGCCATGAGGGGTCAAAATTAGAGAGGGGGGTCCCAAAATATTTGAAAGGCTTATAAATGTGGTGCCGTTGGACAATTCTGCACAAAAAGTTGCAAAAACATGTTAGGCCCAGATATTAATTTTTATGCAAAGGGTGGTAGGATTCTGTCAAGAGGGGGCAAAATGAGCAGGTGTGGGGGGTCTCAACATTTTTAGATGGCTTATAAATGTGTTGCCGTTTGACGAATCTGCACAAATATTTTCAGAAAGATTATAGACCCGACCTTCAATGTTTGTGCAAAGTCTGAATGGATTTAGTCAAGTGGTGGCTAAGTTAAACAACAATTTCTTGTACGTACATTTTGATACTTTCCAAAAAATAAAACATGGACGGATTTGCAGCAAACCCGTGCAAGGAGCATTGTCGAGGACCCGAAAGCATGGTTTAGCAAATGTGCCCGTGGTTTAATTTTTTTTAAAGTGTCACAATCTAGGTACAAAACATTTTGATATACCTTTGGTGACTGAGCTATAGCCTATGTATGGCCATGGGAAGTGGCCAGATTATTGGGGTCATTTCTGATGTCATCTTTGATTTCCAGGGTGTAAGAATTAGCAGTACACGGTGGTGGCGTGAGTTATGGTTGCTTAGCTTACCATAACTGGCGAATTTCAAGGGTTTTTCCGTTTTACTTGCAACCATAATTTCCCTTTAACAACATTTTTACACTGAATTTCATAGGTTTTATTAAAGCAACTTAACCATAACGTCCTTTTAACAAAGTAGTCTGAGCGAAGAAAGCCTTTTGTTCAAAAACTCCCATGTGACTATCGTGAGCTACTTGCAACAGTTTGTCCCTTATGCCTGATGGAGGAATGAGGCAACCAGATCTCATCACATGTGATCCCTCAATGCTCAGTTAATTTCTTACCTTATGAAAGGCACCTAAGCCGAGATCAGGGTTCCAATCTGCCCAATTTTTTAAGACGAAGTCTTATACTGTTTTGAGTTCCACTTCACCATCCTGGACATGATCCCATTCTTCCCTACAAACAGAATCTCCACAAACCCAAATAACGTCTTGTAATGGTTCATCACGGTCTTCATCCAATGAGTTAACTGGGAATATGAAGAGATAATCTGCTATGACATTTCCTGAAACAGGTTTAATATTGAAATCATGGCCCTATATTGACGTCACCCAGTTCATGATCCTCCTTGAAACACCATCTAATCCTTTTGACATAAATACCGCTACTAAGGCTTTATGATCAGTGATGATGGAAAATCATCTTCCCCACAAGAAGGTTTTGAACTTTTTTACCGACCAGGTTACTGACCGAGCCTCTCTTTCAATGACTGAATATCTGCATTTCTACTTCTTTAATGACCTGGAAGCAAAAGCCACTACTCTGTCACCTTGTTCATCTGACTGTAAGAGCGCCACTCCCACGCCAGTGCCGCTAGCATCAGTCATTATACTGTTATCTTTGCTAGTATCAAAGGGAGAAAGGAGGGGTGTGCTAGCAATGGCTTATTTCATCTCAGGAAACTCAGTATCAGACACTGTTCCAATCAAATTCTTGTCCCTTTTTGCACATATTTTTGATATTCATACATCTATCTGAGAAATGGGCTACAAATCTTGAAATATACTCCACCACACTACATAACCTCCTGTCTATTCTTGGGGGGGGCTGAGGCTTGCAATATACCTGAAACCAAATCCTCCATGGGTGATGTACCATTCACTGATAAACAATGTCCCAGATAATCAATGCAAGAGGCCCTAAAACAACATTTGGACTTTTGTATTGTGAGGCCCGCAGCACAAAGTTTAGTACAATTATTAATTTTGCATCATGGTCTTTGATCGAAGTGCCCATTACTAGAATGTCGTCTTGCTAGTAGAATACACCTGGGATGTCACCCACCATTTCTTTCATCAAGCAGCTGCTGACACTAATCCAAATGGCATCCTCTTAATCCTGAATGTACCATCTTGTGTGATGAATGCAGTGAGACTTCTGTAATGGGGATGCAGTTTGATCTGGTGGTAAGCCGATGCTAGATCAAGCGTAGAAAATACTTTGGCTCCAGCAGTAAGGCTGACCAACTGCCCCAATAATTGGGAGTGGAAAGCGATCTACTGCCACACATTTGTTTAAAGACCTAAGGCCCACAGATAGGCGTGCACGTCCATTTGGCTTCCTAACCACTACCACTGGGAAACACCATTCTGAGGCTTCTGCAGGTTCTACAATGTCTTCCTTAATTAGTCTAGCCATTTCTTTTGTAAATTCGTCTGTGAGAGCCAGAGGAACACACCTCAATTTTGCGACTACTGGGTTAGCTCCTTTCTTTAGTTTGATCTTATGATATTTACCCTTAAGACAACCCAATTTCTCTCTAAGAAAACATCTGTGGAATTATTCTCTGAAGAGGAGGTTATGGTAGAGACACAGCCAGGTATTTTAAGATTGAATGTTAAACTCATGTTACGTTGCTGATACAATCCCAGCCGACATCCACCTTTGTCAGAAACATACACTTTATCCTTGTTTATTTTACCTTTGCATGTTAGTATTGCATGAAACCAGTCTAGCATCGTTATCCTTGACCCACCATATGCACTAGCATTTGTGTGTGATGGCTCAAGACCAACTCTTGAAAATTTTGATTGCCAGGTTTCTGTTTATGATGGTGTAGTCTGACCCTGAATCAATAAACATTTTGATAGGGGTACCATTTACTCCCACTGAAGCCTGAGGTTTTTCCATCTGTCCTCCTGGTCACACCCACATTGCATATAGACCAACTAACCCCCGAACCGTAATTTTCTGTATTTTCATGAATTTCCCTGACCCGCCTTCTTGTATGTATTGCGACAGCATTTGGTGAAATGTCCTTTCTTCCCACATTTACCACATTGAACATTGTCTGCTGGACAAGAGGGGTTGTTTGCTAAGTGAGCGGAGCTGGCACACCTGTAAAAGAAACATCAATTTGAAATAGTAGGCGACTTGTCACAATTAACTTTCGGGTCATCTTTTTTTGGGCAGGGGTTTCTTTTTATGCTCATTTACCCCCTTGATTGGATACAACACAAACAGAATCTTCTCTTTGCAATATCTAGGACTTCCTCTGAGTGGTCACCCTTTGTCCAAATGTCCTCCCTTATTTTGATTTCTTTCACTTTTAACATGAATTGGTCACAAAGGCGCTCATCATGGGATGAGCCATAGTTGCAGGTGTTGGCCAACTCCTTAAGAGTTGCGATGAATGCCTTAATGGATTCATCCTTAGAATGTTCCCTAGTGCTGAAATAATAACGTTGCAGTATGATGCTAATTTTGTTTTCGTAATGTTTGTCAAGCTTATTTATGATGATATCTTATGCAGAGGCTAGGCCTACACCCTCACCTGCTGCCTGGGTGTTTGAAATGAACTCAGGGCCATGTATGTTACATAATCAAAGTCTTCCTTCCATGTTTCCCATGGTATTGCTTGTTCACCAGGGGACTGGAGAAAATGCAGAGGAAGATTGGCCATAACTTGAATGTGAGGGAAATAATTTTGAGAGGAAAGATGGTGGTGATCACAATAGGTAACATTAATATACAGCCGTTACACAGTGTTGATACGGTGCACCGGGTAGGGCAAGAGTAGCAATAGTAAACACCATTAATTGGGGTATGAGATTAAGCTTACCTACGTGGAAGATAAGCTCCCAAGTTAAATGCCAAGTTGTGACTTGAGCAACATGAAGTGCACCATAATTGTCATGAAATAGAATTTGGGAATACATGTAACAAGTTAAAGATAAACGACAGATTAGTGAAGCACACTCAACAAATGTTTATGTAAATGTTAGACCAGCAATAGTGAATAACCTCCTAGAAAGTTAAATTAAAATTGTACAGCAATTGACTGAGGCGTTTAGCAAAACACTTATGTTGGAAAAAATAGTGTTATGCAGGGCAAAAAGTCATGAAGCCCTTTGGAGAAAGAAACATGCAAAATGCAGCAGTAACACATGACTAAATACAAATGATGGCACAATCAAGAGGTAGAAGTGCTTCAGTACTAAGGAAGATAATTTAAGAACATTATAATTTTGTTAGCTGCAGAAAATATGCTGTGATTTAGTCTACTGCATGTTCTTTATAACGTGCAGATCAGTGCAGAGCCAGTATGCATCATAAGAGATAGTTGGGGAAAACGCAGCCCGGTGAAGCAGTTGCCGGTGCAGGCACGCAGTTCATTCAGGAGGCAGCCAGATCCCATTTCTAACCAGTAGCAAAGTAAAAGGTAGGTCAGGAGCATGGCTGTATCAGAAACCGGTCCGCCCGTTTAAAGGCGTAAAAAGCTGGTGAGTAACGAAAAAGCTTTTCTACGATGTAGGATTGCCGGTGCTGGTTGACTGGCGGGGAAGCAGGGACCACTTCCTGGTTGCTAACGCATAATGTCGTACGTGTTGCTCTTGCTCTGCAGGAAGGCTGATCAGGTGATCAAAGAGGCATCAGGGTCCTTTACCCACTCAGGCCACAGGAAGCAAGCCGAAATGTGCTGTGATGACAAGAAGATACGAAGAGGCACACATTCCCCACAGCAAGGAGGCGAGTGGGACCAGAGGCTACGAGAATGACCTCAGGAACAAAAAGGATGATTAAGGAGCACACTCCAGCATTGAAGAAGAGCAGAGAATGAGAAGACATCCAATCTGAAGAAAGAATATTGCAGGAGGGCCTTCAGGAGTCCAGCTCATCACCAGTCTGAAGTGAGTACTTCCAGGAGTCAAGGTACGTTTTTGGTACGTATCTTATTCTCTTTTAAAAGAAGGCCCTCCTTTTATAAGGTCACATGTCATATGCTCTGTGGAGCAGTGAAAACATGTTGTAAGGGACGTTATGGTTAAATTGCACTAATAAAAACCTAGGAAATTCAGTCAAACTTTTTTAAGGAACATTACGGTTACAAGTAAAATCACGCCATGCACTGCTAAGATCAACACCCAGGACATAAAAGATGACATCACAAATGATTCACCCAGACCCCCCCACCAACCTCCTAATCCCAAAAACATCTGCCGACATAACATTTTTACAGCAGACGTGGCAGCAGCTGCACAGCTTTTTTTCACCTATAAAAATAGCTCTATATCAACAATTTTACACTCTTCCCCCCCACGCTCTTTCTATAAATTAAGCGACTTAACCAATGATATTATTACCATTAATTTTGTAATTATGTAAATATTTAAAGCAAATATCACCATTTGTTATTTTGATAGAAATGGCAAAAGCAGTGGCTAGAAGAAAACTTTCCCAAAGAAGAAATTAGTGAAGATGAAATCTCTAATGATAAACAATACATCTTTCAATATAAACAAATAACGCCATTTATGGAGAGCTCATCGAAATAATATTTTCTTTTCTTATAGTATATAGCTTACATGAAGAAACTTCACCACAAATTAATTATGCAGAACCCCAATAATAAGAAATACAATCCCAAACCCCAACTGTACAGAATTAAATAATGATTGTGTCTTTAAATTTGGATGACCTTACTTAGCAATGACTTTAAAAGGACTTTTAAATTATGTTAAAAATCATGTTATTAGAAATGTTGATTATCACTGTCTTACTTGTACCTGTGTCCCTTCCCCCAGCAAACACCCAAAATTCAAAAAACAAAAATCAAAGGCGCTTTGATGAAACTTCTCTCCCTGCCTTCTCAGATGACTTTATTGAAGTTCCAAACCCTCCCATATGATTCCCATTCTAATACCATCCCTTTCATAAATACATTTATGTTTTTCTACTATAAATTATCTTGTATATTATTGTGTAATAAATTCTTAAACCCCAGTTACAGTCCACGGACATCACACCTGTTCGAAGGATTCATTTAAGCAATGGGGCGACCACGGACATTGTGCCCTGTCCGAGCAGGGCAGTTCTCCATTACGCACCTCTAATCACTCCGTGGACAACGCGCCTGTTTGCGGACATCCATGAGTCTCCTGCTCGATAAGGTCCACGGACACACCCGGATGCCATCATGTGATCGCGCCTGTGCGGCATGACGCAGAGTCCGCGGACGGTGTCAGTCACAGCAGACAGTTTCAAACTGCATTTTCAGACAACCTAGGATGTTTCAAGTTGAAGGTTTACCCTTCCAGAGCTCCTAGACCCATTTTGTTAATCTACCAACTTTTTACAACTTTACAAAGCTTATTTTCAGCACAGTAGTCTGCAGACAGTAGCACAGTCCACTGACGGTTGCTCTGAAGGGACCCCACCCATTACTTTTAGTCATTCTCAATCTGGCACACCAAGAAAGAGCATCTTTTGACAGGTACTGCCATGAGTTTAAGAATGGCATCTGTCATGGCCATCCCACCTTCACAGGGGCGGCCACCACCACCATATGGAGGACCTAGACAGGGGAACAGGCGCGATGATGCGGAGGAGAACGAGGAACAAGAAGATGAGGTAGTGGAAGTTCCTACCTCCAGCACACAGAGAAAGTCATGGGTGTGGCAGTTCTTTAAGACCGTAGGGGTGTACCAAAAGCTTTGGCTGCCATGGTTGAATGCATTGAGTGCAGGGGTCGTACTCCGTCACGGGCAACCTGGGCAGTACTCTTCTGGGACCACCTCAATGCAACACCACACTCGCTCCAAACACCGGGGGGCGATCTGAGAAACGCTGTCCCTTTCTCAGGAAAAGTAGGTTATCTTCCTCTACACCATCTTCTTCAACCGCGCCTGCCACCACACAGGCGATTCGTGTGGGGAGGAGGATCCCACCGGCTGCCTCGCAGGCCATACAGAATGCTGTTGACCCTTAATTTTCGAGGGTCACAATATTTTGTCTGTACTGCGACACACCGCTCTATAGGGAGGAGCAGTTTCAGAGTGCTTCCGAGGCCACGGTCTAGGAGCATGAGAAACACTGCCACTGACCTTAGATTTAAGGCACGCCCAGCATCTTCCCCTGCCTACCTGCCCCTCCATATCTGTGGTTGGTGCCCCTTCCCTTCCTTCTCTTCCACACCTTACCTCCTCGCCTCTCCTACAAAAAAGTTAAATCTCCCCAAAGAAATATATAAACCAAAGGTTCCTTAACAACCCACTTTTCACAGTTAAAAAATAGAACTAAAAATAAAAATCACAGTACCTTTTTCAGTCTGCATAGTCGCGGACAATATGAAAGTATGCGGACACCTGGAAAATTACAAGCGTGCAGTGGGGAATTAAAATAAATTTACTTGTTTTTCAGTCAAAAATGGTGGATCTTAAAAGAAACCTTTTTTCAAAATATACTGAACTATCAAATGTACAACCGCAGCCACAATACAATTAAACCATGTAACAAATACGTAAAATATACCTTCAAATAACAAGACTCCCCCTGAACCACCCCACTCCCAATGTAGTCCATGGACAGTAAAGATGACCGCGGACTCGGCAGCACCTGCAACGGTTTTATTCACCAATAAAAACGGTTCTGTATCAACTTTCCACTCTCCCATCCTTTCCAGAACCTCTTTTGGCCACAAACTAACGCCTTGATAGGTTTTCCAGACTTTTTGCTCAGAGCGCCATCCGGGGATCCAACATGGCGAGAGTTTCAAAAACGCTGACGCAGCTCACGTTTTTCAACATCCAATCACTGTGCGTCTTTGATGGCTGCAGACACCAAGCCACCCTCTGATTGGTCCACAGTTGTCCACGTACTCCAAATCCGAGTCAGTGGACCAGTCCCAGATCTCTCCCATTTTTTGTTACCTACTTTTTGCCCATTTTCTTTAAAAACAACTGGACAGATTTACACCAAATTGCAAAAGTATGCTTTTGGCACCAAGCTGCCGCTCTTCACGCAAGTTTGGTGAAAATCCGTCCAGCGGTTTGGGCTGTAGGTGCGAACAAACTTTCATTCTATTGTGTATGAGGATTTTAAAAAGTTGGGACCCCCCCCCCCTGAACTAAACACCACCAAATTTCAAAAAATCATTCCGAAGGAGCCACATACTTTTGGTGAGGATTCGTTGGGGGTGGGGAGAGGAGGGGGTAGGGCAAAGTTATAAGTCGCCTAAAATGAGCTCTTTCTACGAGTTGAGCAACTCAACCAGAACTGCAGGGCTGCTACCGCAGGACCTGTAATACAGCCTCTTGGAGCCTTGGTTCTGCTTCTAATATAATAAGGGTTTTATATGTGCATGGCAACAACAAACAAATACAAGGATTAAGTATGGCATGCATTCATAACAAGTCCTTGATCCTAGAGGAACCTATCAAAGGGTACTTTGGAACGGACCTCAGCGCCCTCTTTCTTATAGGAAAAGCTTGTTTAGAAGTCGCATGAAGGAATGGTAATAACGGAGAAAATTGGTTCCACAACTCCGTTCTTATTGGGTACTGAGTTTCTGGTTACTCTCAATTGTATTTGTGCGCCAAAAAAACGGGAAAAAGAAAAACACAAGAACTCGATTCTTAGTGCTCAATAGTTTTGTATTATTGTTAACATTCGCCCTATATGATGACACGTGTTTCGACGGTACCTCCGTCTTTTTCAAATCAGGGCTCGAGTATTTACATCCATAAACCAAAGAATATGAAAAAAAACAATGATGAATCAAACGCGGATTGCGTAACATGAACAATAATAATAAACAGTCACCAATTTAGTTGGGAAAAAAAGATGCTAATATATGTTTGCAATTTTACCATTCATTGCGTTCAACAGTGTTTAACAGTATTAAATGTGCACATCCCAAAAGTTAAGTTGACATTGAGGGAGGGGTGAAGGGTAGGAAAGTTAAGGGTATATAAAGAGAGGAAGAAAAGGGAAAACATCTTCATTAGTAAATGTGTGAACACATCTCATTGTATCTCCTTTAATTGTGACATATGGTTTATTTGAATCCGGTTGGATTTGAGCTTACCCAATTGATGTTACTTGTCCTTTCAGTATCCTTACAGCTTGTGTATCAAGTCATGGGTTCAATCTCAACCTATTTTATGAAAAATTATTATAAGTTAGCCTCTCGCTTGGATTGTTCCCAGACTGCCTGCTATATGATGCTGCCTAACATTCCTGGTTTAACAATCATTTTTGTGTTCTGTTGATACACAAGTTAAATACTCTCGAATTCAGCTTTGCGAGGTGTAGTTGCAATAAATTGGAGGAGGAGCGAGTGCCGGTACTGTTACTGGACTGGTGTTCTGTACCAGTAATTGAATCCACTTTTGCGCGTGTGCGTTGCAATTAAAGACAAACGCGATTGAAATTTGCTCTAATTTTTAAGCGTGTGTGCGCTGCTTCAGAAACAAACACGATTAGAATTAGCACTAGCTCGCGTGTGGCCACAGGAATTCTCTAAGGGTTTAAAGTATGCACATGGTTTCGCATACGGCTCGAATACTTCAAATTCGGACTATGCATGACTAGGGTTTACCTAAAAAGTGCTTACCTTCAGCTTTCCTAGTCCGTATGTTTCTGTCCGCGGGCAACTCGTAAATTGAGGCAGAACCCATTTTGTTGTTGGTGCGGTTGCCAGGCAACGTGGTCCTAATACCCCGTTTACTTCAGCTGCCATCTTTTGGGCTATGATACAAGCTTCCCAATTCGCGGGACGTTCATAAAGATAAAACTGAAATTTTAATGTTCGTCACTTCGAACCTATTACAGAATTCTAAGAATGTATACACCTAATAAAAGTGGCATAATGAGTTTTATACTTTTAATATTTTTAATTGTGTATCACGTGGAATTGTCACGCCTCCTAGTAGGTTGAGAAATTGACACTGACAAATATGTATTAAATGTTGATCGTTACTATACTGATTTCTATTTTGTGGTTCTAACCCAGTAATGGGTTGTGGACTTAACATACCCTATTTAAAGTGACAAAAATAATCAGATGTATGTGATGTTACTTGTGGCTATGTCATGTGATTTGATCAAACCTCCTAATTAGTTGAGAGAACAGCGCTCACCGTGGGCGATATTTGTTACTGTTACAATTGTGGCATGACCCTAGTCACTATCATTCTCAGTGAAAATATTATTGTTTGACTTGATTAGGACATGATTGTTATAACTTGATAACCTTATCTTGGAACAGGAAAGTTGTTCAAAATGGCCAAAAATGGTTTATCAAAATGAAGACATCTCGGTATCCGAATTCAGACCTCTTTCTACAGAATGGAATTTACAAATCAATTTGGCTTCTTCTTGTCTCAGTTTTGATTCCTGATTGCCCTCTCTCGGTCCAAGTGTCACTTTATTGAGACCAACAAATCTCAGTAGTCTTTTGTCGCTCCACTGGTGTTATTTTTGCCAATGCTGAGCTAGTGATAAGTTGATGTCTTGACTTCCAATGGATGAAATGGATGAACTATGCTCTCGTATTCTTATTCTCAGTTCTCTGATAGTGCTTCCTATGTAGATTTGTCGCATAATTACACATTTCGTTTTGCAATTAACATAGTCCATGATCTTGTGCCCAATGCCATACTTGTCTTTGAACACTTCTCTATTGTCTAGAGCGTGTTTGCACATTGAACACGAGCTGCATTTCCTGAAACCTTTTGGTAGTTGTGTTAGCCATGTCGAGAAATTTGTCATTTTTAATTCCGGGAGCATGGAGGGGCTTAGGATGTTCTTAATTGTTCTTGCTCGTCTGTAGATGACTGTCATGATCTCTGCTTCCAAAAGGTCAGGGTTTTCCCAACTCCCTTGGAAGCAGATCCATATCCCAGGTTCCGAGTGCCAACCAGTCCCAATTGGGACCTTTTGGACCCAGTCCTGGCGCCAGTGGCACCAGGCTCATAAATATGCCCAGTCCCAGCGCTGGAAGCGCCGGGCTCATAATGCTTGGGTGGACTTACCTGCAGCAGACCATGCTGCTTACTTGCCTGCCAGTTGAGCCTCTGATCCTCTTCTGTTTGGAACTACTTTTCCTGTTGGGTGGGGCAGGAGCCACTCCCTAGATTCAGAACACTGGAACTCTTCTGGAAAGCAGGAACTCTTTTCTTACCTAGGCGTGGCTGTGGAAGGAGACACCTAAGCACTACAGGAGGCTATTTAAACCACACCCGATGGATGAATCTTGCTTTGCGTTATTCTGCATCCTCTGCAGCAGAACGCTCATCGTGTCTTCTGCATCTGATCCTGGGCCTAAGGAAAAAGGCTTACCATCCTGAATCCAGTCTTCAGCAACACCTATAAAGACAAGAAAGAACAGGTTAGCATTACGGTCTTCAGTGACAGCTCTTCACTTACCTGGTCCATCGGCTGTCACCAACGCCTCGCGCTGCATTCCGGCATCTGAAAGACAAAGGCTTACCTACTCTTCGTGCGCTCCGGAGGTCTTCACACTGCATTCCGGCATCTGAAAGACAAAGGCTTACCAACTCTTCGCACGCTCCGGAGGCCTTCGGCGCTGCATCCCGCATCTGAAAGACAAAACAAGGTGCGTTTAAAGACATTGGGGAACTTTAATACTCACGTGCCATTACTCCTTTCCACATCTAAACCCAGTGGGTATTCCGGCACCCTGCAGCCGCTCCGAACTTGTACCTGCAAAATAAAAAGACAGTTAGAGCGCATCGTGAAGCAGGCAACAAGCGCTTACTTACGTGCTTCCAGGTGCTTCTATTCATCACACGGGCTCCATCTTCAACTCACTTCAGCCCGTCATCCGCCATCGCCGGAACCCTGCAAAACAAGAAACATCATTACTAAAGACTTTAAAGACATTAGAATTACTCGAAACTTACCGTTCGTGCAGTAAACGACGGACAGGAGTCCTCTGAAGTCAAGAGGCCTGCTCCCCTTATCCAGTGAAGAAACTGGTTACAGCACCCTGCCCCGAGGCAGATGGAGAGCACGGCGTTCACTTACCTAAGACATCTTACCCTTCGAGTCAGACATACAGTGCACAGAGGTCCAGCCCAAAGAGCCAGCCGTGTGTTACACATCACCTTTGAAGATACGGTATACGCCCAGTCAAGACCGGCGCCTCTATGGGAATCAGGTGAGCGTTACAATGACGGACGGGCTTTCTTCAATAAAGTCTTTGACATGCGGATCCAGTTGTAAACGGTGGCAGTTTTTCAATTTTTTTCTCAAAGTAGTATTGTTGCTCTATTCAATATTTTTGCTCTTTCTTGTGCTTTAGTTATGGTTTTCTTGCCATATGCTCTTGCTACAAACCTGGTCGTTAATAGCGGGCATTCTTTTTCGAAGGCCTCTTGTTCCGTACAGTTTCTTCGTGCTCTTACATATTCTCCATTGAGAATATTATTGATCACTGGATTGTAGTGACAGCTTGTGGTGAGTAGTGTTGAATTTTCCTCAGTTTCTTTTCTGTAGGTTTTGGTCTTAAATTGGTTGTTTGATATATATTTAAATACAAAAAAAAAAATTCACTATCGCACTTGAAGTTCCAATGAATTAAATTCCCATTTCGTTTTGATTAGCCCTTCTCTTGAACTCTTCCAATGCTCCCTCTTTGCCTTTCCAGATTAGCAAGATCTATAAATCCAGATGCCCTGGAAGATTTCAGACGTCTGATATATATCTCTGTGGCAAATTCTATGTTGGCAAAACTAACCGTAAAATCAAGATCAGGCAGAACAACACTGCTCTACATTGAGAACCACAATAATATTTCCCCAATTACAGTAGTTTTACTGGAAGTTGTCTCTAAACCATAAGAGGTGGAAATTATGAAAGACTTATTACAGAAGTTACTTACCAGCTGGTAACGTTCTTGCGACTGGATGTTCCTCCAACGTATTCCTCATCTTTGACATGTAATGTCCACAGCTCGACTGCTTCGGAACTCTTTTGGCAGAGGGCGTTCTGCGTCGATGACGTCGGGTTGATGTCCCTCGAAGGCCTCCGTTGAGGGTGACGTCATCGGATGTTATAAGCAGCACACACGGCGTCCGTAGCCTCAGTTTGTTCTTACCCCACCTCTCACCGTGTAGTCCATTTGGGCCCAACCAGCGTAGATTGCCTTCAGCCTTGTCGGAAGGTAAGCTGCAAAAGCACAGGAAATTCTTCAGAGGGGTAGGCTGGGAGGGCGATGAGGAATACGTTGGAGGAACACCCAGTCGAAAGAACATTACCAGTTGGTAAGTACCTTGTTCTTCAAATGGATTGTGACCTCCAACGTATTCCTCATCTTTGACAGACCTCCAAAGCAGTAACCATAAGTGGAGGCGGGAGAATAATTTTTTTAGATATACCCAATGAAATGGCAGAGTAAAGCACAGCCTTCCCAAATGTCACATCCTGAACATGTGAAGTATCTAGGGAATAATTCTTAAACGTGTGGATGGACGACCACTTCGCAGCATTACAGGTGTTCTGAACAGGAACACCCCTCTGTAGGGCTGTCGATGTAGCAATGCCCCTGGTGGAATGAGCCCTCAAGCCCTCAGGCGGGTCTTTGCCCACAAGTCGATCGCACTCAGAAATAGTGAGGATGATCCACCGAAACAAGGTTGGTTTAGAAACAGCCTGGCCCAACATGTGACCAGTGTACACCACGAAGAACTGGTTGTCCACTCTGACCCTGGACAAACTGGACAGATAAAAGTTTAACGCTCTCCTCGGATCCAACCTATGTAACCGTTCCTCTTACTTCCTAGGATGTGGAGGAGGATAGAAGGCGGGTAGCACAGCCTTCTGACTTAAGTGAAAGTCAGAGACTATCTTAGGGAGGAAGAAAGGACGTACTCACAATACAACTCTGTCCTTGTGGAACACAAAGGGTGGCTTAGAAGACAGTACCTGCAACTCGCTCACTCTTCTAGCAGACATTATTGCAAGCAAGAAAACAGTCTTAAAGGTCAACAACCTCAATGGACAGGAGTGCAAAGGTTCAAAGAGCACCCATCAAAAAACTTTAAGACCAGATTAAGGTCCCAGACCGGCACCTGAAAAGGTGACGGAAGGAACACATTTGTTAGTCCTTTTAGAAACTGAGTGATCAATGGAATCTTGAAATAAGAGCATTCTTCGGATGAGCATCTAAATTAGGACAGCGCTGCTATGTAACCTTTAATGGTCCCCACCTGAAGACCCCTGTGTGTTAAAGAAAGCAAGAAGGAGAGAATCTCCGGAATTGAACATTGAAAAGGATCAACATTCTTCCCCCCTGCACCAGTCGCAAAAAGTACGCCAACGATACAGACGGCTGCTGAACGCAACACCTCCATTGCATCATCTGGAAGGTCCCAGTCCTTACATCTCAACTTTTCAGAAACCATGCCTGAAGGTTGAGTCTCTTGACCTCTGGATGGAGAACCTGACCTTCTTCTCACGAGAGAAGATCCACTCTCTGGGGAATCCGGAGCAATGAAGATCATGTGGGACCCGAACCTCCTTAGAACTTGAGGAATGACGGGGATCGAAGGAAACGCATACAGAAGCGGGAATGACCAATGCACGACGAACGCGTCTCCTAGAGCTCCACTCCGAGGAAATTCCCTTGAGCAGTACCTCTCGCACTTCCGGTTGGCACCGGTCGCGAACAGGTCCACCTGCGGGGTTCCCCAAAGGGCAAAGATTTCCTGAAAGACTTCCTGAGCTATCTCCCACTTGTGGGAGACCGCGCTCTGCCTGCTCAGAGCGTCCACCACCGTGTTCTCCTCTCTGGCTAGATGCACCGCCGCTAGCGAGATTCCCTCTTGAATTGGCCAGAACCAGAGCTGCATCGCCTCTCTGCACAGTGGTAGTGACCCTACACCTCCTCTTTTGTTGAGGTAATGCATGGCCACCATGTTGTCCGTCATTATCATCAGGACATTCTTCCCCTGTACAGATGGCAGGAAAACCTTCAGTGCTAGCCTGATTGCTCTCAGCTCCAAAAGATAGATGTGTAGTTTGAACTCCGATGGAGACCAACGACCGCTGATGGTCAGATTGTTGGCGTGAGGCCCCCCCCCACCCTGTGAGGGAAGAATCTGTCACTACGGCTACCTCAGGCCATGGTTGCTCTCCTCACAGTAGGTGAAACCATGCCAGAATCTTCCGCTTCTACACTAGTAGCCTGTGCATATTCTATAAAGGGGAGCCAAGCGATGGCATAACTGGTGTAGTGATTGGAGAGCATTGCCGTTATTTTCACCGCTGCCAGAATGTCCCATATTTTAAGGTCACCACATTTGTATTATTGGGCCTTCCACCCCATTACAGTTATTAGCCAGTGTAATCCTGGCTGCGACCTTGGAGGTGAGTAATCAAGGCTGCTTGCTGTCCCCCGACATGGCATAACTCCCCCTCATCCGAGTCCCCTAGGAACACCACCCGGGGATCTAGAGGTAGTTGCACCCCAGTAATGGCCTTGTTGTGGGACAACACCTCTTTCCAATACACAGAGGCCTTTGGGCAGGACCACCACATGTGAAAAATACTACCTGACTCGGGGCAGCCTCGCCAACAAGTGTGAGAAAGTGCAGGCTTCATTTTCTACAGTCTGCAGGGGTGTGATGAATCCTGCAGAGTCCTCACAAAAACCCTATCTAAAGTCTCCTCCGAGGTGGCCAGGGGAAGGCAGCCACTACCTGATCCTAACCTTGGGGGTGGTAGCCGGCAGGATCACCTGGGAGAAGAGCCCCATGGGAATAGGAGGTCTCCTTTGGGAGACACTGCATTTGTCTTGCTCTGAGGGACAGAATTCCGTAATGGCAGAATGTGTAATGGCTTGTTGTCAGAGCGAAGTTTCCTCTCCCAAAGTGTCATGATCTCTGCTTCCAAAAGATCAGGACTTGCCCGACTCCCTTGGAAGCAGACCCATAACCCAGGTTCCGAGTGCCAGCCAGTCCCAATTGGGACCTTTTGGACCCTGTCCTGGCGCCAGTGGCACCAGGCTCATAAAGATGCACAGTCCCAGCGCTGGAAGCGCCGGGCTCATAATGCTTGGGTGGACTTACCTGCAGCAGACCATGCTGCTTACTTACCTGCCAGTTGAACCCCTGATCCTCTTCTGTTTGGGACTACTTTTCCTGTTGGGTGGGTCAGGAGCCACTCCCTAGGTTCAGAACACTGGAACTCTTCTGGAAAGCAGGAACTCTTTTCTTACCTAGGCGTGGCTGTGGAAGGAGACACCTAAGCACTACAGGAGGCTATTTAAACCACACCCGATGGATGAATGTTGCTTTGCGTTATTCTGCATTCTCTGCAGCAGAACGCTCATCGTGTCTTCTGCTTCTGATCCTGGGCCTAAGGGAACAAAGGCTTACCATCCTGGAATCCAGTCTTCAGCAGCACCTGTAAAGACAAAGAAAGAACAGGTTAGCACTACGGTCTTCAGTGGCAGCGCATCTCGTACCTGGTCCATCGGCTGTCACCAACGCCTCGCGCTGCATTCCGGCATCTGAAAGACAAAGGCTTACCAACTCTTTGCATGCTCCGGAGGTCTTCGCACTGCATTCCGGCATCTGAAAGACAAAAGCTTACCAGCTCTTCGCACGCTCCGGAGGCCTTCGGCGCTGCATCCCGCATCTGAAAGACAAAAGAAGGTGCGTTTAAAGACATTGGGCAACTTTATTACTCACGTGCCATTACTCCTTCCCACGCCGAATCCAGTGGGTATTCCAGCACCCTTCAGCTTCTCTAAAGCTCCGAACTTGTACCTGCAAGATAAAAGGGACAGTTAGTGCGCATCGTGAAGCAGGCTACAAGCGCTTACTTACGTGCTTCCAGGCGCTTCTATTCCTCACGCGGGTTCGATCCTCAACTCTCATCAGCCCGCCATCCGCCATCGCCGGAACCCTGCAAAACAAGAGATATCATTACAAAAGACTTTTAAGACATTTGAAGTGCCCAGAACTTACCGTTCGTGCAGTTAACGACGGACAGCAGTCCTCTGAGGTCAAGAGGCCTGCACCCTTATCCAGTGAAGAAACTGGTTACGGCACCCTGCCCCGAGGCAGATGGAGAGCTCGGCGTTCACTTACCTAAGACATCTTACTCTTCGAGTCAGACATACAGTGCACAGAGGTCCAGCCCAAAGAGCCAACCGTGTGTTACACATCACCTTTGAAGATACGGCATTCACCCAGTCAAGACCGGCACCTCTGCGGGAATCAGGTGAGCGTTACACAAAGCTATCCATCTTGTTGGTTTTGATAACTGTCATGATCCACATAAGAAACAGAACAATACTACTCTGGCTACTTGTGAACTTGATTCTCCCTTAAAGCTGAATCCATCATTTATTAAGAGAAAGATTTCCCTTCACAATGTTGCCCACGTTTATAGGAATAAAACTTTTGTAATCAACAGGAAAATGGTAGATGTGAATATTAGAAAATGAACATCTTACTTTCTGACGAAATTAACTCTCCTTTAAGTTCAAACCAAAAAGTAAGTCCTTTTAAAACTCTTTCTAAAAGTGCATTAATAATCAGAGTAAAGTTGGAAATGAGATTCAGAATAAAAGGAGGTAAGTTGAACATTGGGGACTTCCAGTCCCACAATGCCCAAAGTATTGGGACGAGGAAGAAGGACTCAGAGGAACTAGACTGCAAGATGCAGTCTAGTGGTTCTAATGGCCCACACCTGAGAGGAACTGGCGAGTATAAAGGGCCCCTTCAGGTGCAGGCCATGAGGAGTAGCAGAAGTGGCAGCATAAGCAGAGGGTGGAGTAATTATTGAGACGCCACGTTGCAGTAGGAGTAGAAGTTGAATGGAAGCAGAGACGCCGGAGTCACCACTATTTGTCAAGTGATGCCAGTTTCGTGAGGGTCTCTACAATATTGCATTACAGTTAGCAGGAGCACCAAAAGTGAAACAAAGCAAAAGAACCTTAAACCCCCTATCCCACATCCACCCCTTCCCTCCCACCCTCTGTCTCACCCCCTGCTTGCCTAAAACGTAGTCAATTTGGGGACTGCCTCAGCTGCCCAGTGTAGATCCCTCTAGTGGTTCACCCAGTGCGTCCGATGACCCAGACACCCCACCCTCCTGAGCAAACAGGGTCTGCATCAAGACATTCCATGCTAGTATATCTGTATTAGTGTCTAGCTGGCATAGTTGTATTGCATGCTCCCAGGCAGCCGCTTCCACTAGAGCCCACTTTTTCAGGTCCCTCCACCAGTCCGCTATGCAAGAGCCCTCGTGGGACTTCCATGCCATTGTTATACACCATTTTGATACTATATAGGCAAGAGGTTTCATTTTGTGCATGTGTTTTGTGGATTTGGGGCCTGCAAATCGACCCAGTAGGCAAGCGGCTGGAGTCTGCATTCCCGCCTGGAACCCGCCCCAGCCCAACCTCTCCTCATCCCCCACCCAATATACCATAATGGTGGGACACGTCCAGAACATATGCACAACTCCTGCCTCTGAGGCCCTGCACCGTGGGCAGAGTTGTGGCTGTGCACCGGGAAATTTAGATATTCTTAAAGGGGTCAGGTATGCTCTGTGCATCAAAAATAATGTTATCAGTTGGAGTCTGACATTCCTAGACACCTTTTTATGGTAGCGCAGTATCTCAGACCAGGGCAAATCTGAGAATGGGGCCCCCTAGGTCCTCCTCCCACATGCGCCTAATCGCTAGCGCCGGGGGGAGGTCCCCCAGTCAGCATAATTCGTAAATTCTAGAGACAGCGTGCCCCCACCTCCGAGATATCGCACAGTATGTCAATAATTGCATGTTTCTCTAATACTTCACCAAAAGCGGGCCAGAAGCGCGTGATCACGCTCTTGATGGCATTGTATAAAAGGAACTGTCCCTGATGCAGACCAGTGCCTGCAACCAGCTCCCAGAACGACGTAAAGGAGGAGTCGCGCAGCAGGTCTGCCATCTTGGCTACCCCCACGCTCTTCCCACTTTGAGCATATTCCCAAAAATACCTGAGAGCCAGCCTGCACCACCAACACCAAAGGGATATGTGCGGAGATTGAATCATGTAAGCCCATTAATTTATGAGCCCTGTCCCACCTTTGTATGCCGAACCTCACGAGGTGAGAGCTCTGGGGGTCACTGGGCCATCTGCTCCATGCTACCTCTTTCAAGAAGAGTTCAGACACCTACGGCTGTAACAACTTTGTATCAGCAGTAGGCTCATCTGCTAGCCAGTCCACTACAAACTAATTGATCTGCCACGTAGTATAGCTCAAAGTGCTGGATCCTAAAACCCCCTCCTTCATAAAGGACTACGCAAGGAAACTAATGCCATCCTACACCTGCCATTCCGCCATAGGAATCCTGCACACAAGGCCCCCAGGGCCGCAAAGAAGGACTTGGGTATATTATATGGCACATTAACGAAGTAGTGAAGGAGCCTGGCGAGGACCACAATTTTCAACAATTCCGCCCTACCCATTATGAGAGGGGCAGCTTATTCCAGAAACTTATCAAGCTTTTAACCCCTTCTAGTGCCTTCATTGTATTAGGACAATGTTCAAGCACAGGGTTGTGGTAAATGTGGACTCCAAGGTACCTAAATGTGCCTATGCTCCATTTCAGAGCCGGAAGGTTATCTGGTGCTATTTTTGAGAGACTCGACAGTGGAAACAGACACTTTTTTTTACACAGAGTAATCCCTGAAATCGTGACAAAATGCTCAAGGGTGTCCAAAATCAATTCCAGGTTGTCATTTGGGTTGTGGATATATAAGAATGTGTCGTCTGAGTACATTGAAATAAGATGTCGAACCCCATCCACTGCTATGCCCGCTAGGTCATATTTCGCTCTCAAATATTCCACTATTGGTTCCATTGCTAGAATGTAAAGGAGCGGCGATAGCGGGCAGCCATGCCTGGTGCCCTTTTCCAGCGTCCAGGCTTCCGAGATGTACTTGCCAGTTTTAACCCTGGCCACTGGGTTAGTGTATACCAGTTTCACCCAGCTAACAAACTCCCGTACAAAACCAAACATGCGCAGGGTGGTATACAGCCAGTCCCACCGGACCGAGTCAAACTCTTTTATAGCATCAAGTGTAGCGATTGCGCAAGGGTTTTCCCAAGACTCTGTACTATCAATAATGTGATGCAATCGTCTCAGATTCCAGGTCATACTCCTGCCCAACACATACCCAGTCTGGTCCGGACTAACCAGCGTCTGTACCACCCTTTTTAATCTATTAGCTAATAGTGTAGTTAATATCTCAATGTATTGATTAAGCATAGACAAGGGTCTGTACGAACTACACTCTGACGGAGGCTTGTTGGGCTTGAGGAGAGGTATGATCACAGATTCCCTTAGGGTTAACGGGAGGACTCCGGATTCCAACAACGCCTTAAACATGTTAAATAGATGTAGGGCTAGGTCTGGGGCAAATTCTTAGTAAAACTCACTGCGTAGTCCGTCGGACCCTGGAGTCTTGCCAGTAGGCAAGGTCTGTATCATGCTCAGCAACTCTTCCACTGTAATGGGTGCATCTAGCTCCTCTCTCTGCTCGCTATTCAGCCTGGGGAGATCGATCTCATCCAGAACCTCTACAATGTTTGCTCGTGAGGACTCTGCTGTCCCTTTATATAGGTCCTGATAGAAATCCCTGAAAGTAGCGTTGATCCCCTCCTGCGTGTAACACCAGGTGCCTTGCTGTGTAAGTATTGAATGAATGGGTCCTGCTGCTCCTCTTTTTATATGGCCAAGCCAGTAGTCTGCCCGGTTTATCCCCTTATGAGTGTGGCCTTTCAACGTATCTAGAGTAGTTGTACCTGCCCAACCTTTCCCAATGTTCTAGGCATTTTTGTTGCAGAGCCATTTCTCCTATATTACCGCTCGGACCTGCCTGGGCATGTGTCAAAGACTGTAGCGCTTTCTCTGCTGAGGCCAGTTCCTTACTTATCATTGCCTGGAGGCTACCCGACCTAGCGATGGCCGTTCCTCTAACGACCATTCTTAATGCTTCCCATAAGGTGCTAGTACTGGATGCGCTTCCAGTGTTGTGTATAAAGTCATCAGTAATACGGGCCTTGATACTATCCCGGAAGGTGGTGTCACCTAGGGATTCACTGCTGAGTTTCCAAGTGGGTATCTGAGGTCTACAAGATGCATATTGCCAGGTCAATAGAAGGGGAGCCTTGGTCAGATAAGACCCTACCCTTGTATTCCGTAAGAGTGCATTTATGAGCCATACCCCAGTCCACAGAAAAGTAGTCTAATCTGGTGTGAACACAGTGTGGTGACGAAAAGTGTGAGAAATGTCTGGAGTCAAGATGGCGCATCCTCCATATAGCTAGTAGCTCAAAGGCCGTCAAGAGTGTTCTCAGGGACCTGGCAGGAGGTAACGGTTTCCAAAATTTGGTATCTGACCTATCAAGTAAAGGGTTCATAACACAATTGAAGTCTCCCCCCACCCCCCCCCAATTAATCCTGCTACTTCTATATGGGGCACGTCTCTGATATATAGAATGGAAAAACGCTGCAACGTTATGATTAGGGGCATAAGTTTTAATTAAGCAGATATCCCTAGTCTGCAAAAGCCCCTGCACCAGCACCATTCTGTCCTCATTGTCAGTTTTAACTTGTGTTACCTTGAAGGGCACGTGGGGTGCTACCCAAATGAGTACCCCTGTAGCATAAGCTGAATATGGTGAGCCAACGCCTGCCCGTTCCATTTCCCACCCTGTCATGACTATTTCTCTGACGTCAAGTGGGTCTCCTGCAGCAGGGCGATGTCAATTTTGTACCTACGCAATACTTGCGTAGACCCTGTTCCGTTTGACATACACATTCAGGTCCCTGACATTCCAGGTAAGTAAAGACACTTCAGAAGCCATTGATACATTTCCTGCACGTCTCGACCCCCACTTTCAGGCCTGTCGGGAGGGGCCGTACCACTTTGTGACAGTATAAGTTTAGGCAAAGCGTGTTCTCATTTAACTCCCCCAACAATACAAACTAAAACATTCACCCACAATCTTTTTCCCAGCTCAAGCGTGCCCGCCTCTAACCTGATCCCCCCCCCCTCCCCTCCCATCCCCCGAGAGACCGGGCCTGGGGGCTGTGCGCAGAGGTAAGGCACAGAAACAAGTGCCCTAAAAAAAAAAAAAAGAAAACTTCTCAGGGGCAGGCTCTCGGCCACTGCATACCGTCCGGTGGTCATGGTGATGATGAAAGTCTATTGACAAACCCTGCCACTGTAGCACCAGAAAGACGAGTAAGAGAAAACCTTATAGTTCGTTAAATTGTCAAACACTCCATGGGCTTGCTTGTCCTGGAGTCGACGACTTGCAATCTGTAAGTCGTAGGGGGGCCCATAAACACAGCAGGAGATGGAAATTCCTGATAGGCTCTGTGCCCTGACCATCACGGGGGTCACGTCTGTTCCGCAAAGGCTTTCTCCCCCTCTGCTGGTCTCCCCAATCCCTGCTGGTCCATCCATGCCTGTGCTTCTCCGGTGTATCGGAGAACAGAGCGCTTTTGAGGTGCACTTTCGTTGCAGTAAAGTTTGCTCTGTTCTTCTGTACCTGAAAGGTGTAGTCTGGATAGACGGCCAAGTTAGTCGATGCTCTCCGCAGCGTACCACCTGGCCTAGAATAGAAAAGGATTTTCTCCCTGTCTTTATAGTTTAACACTTTTGCAATTATTGGTCTGGGTGCTGCACCCGGTGGTGGACATCTAGTAAGAGCCCTATGTGCTCTTTCGATCATGAAGCCTTTTGACAGATTGCCAGGTCCGATTTCCTGCAAGAACAAATGTTCTATGTACGTGGTGGGGTCCGAGCCTTCGGGCAACCCAACTATGCGCACGTTGTTCTGCCGTGCTCTTCTTTCTGCATCTTCTGCCCTCTCTTTGAGCAGTTTGACCTTCTATTGTTGAATGTGGACTTCAGCATGTGTCTCTCGGATTTGCGTGGTGTTTCTCGTAGTGTGTTGTTCCAGGCTCATAGTTCATTCGGCTAGTCTCTGCAAGTCCTGGCATAGCAGGCCAACATCCACTTTAACTTCCTCTATGCTTGTTCGTATAGAGGCTTTTAGATACACAATGGCTTATGCCGCGATTTGTTGGCTTTGGGAGGCATGTATCCTATTATGGACGCTGTGTACAGCAGATAGGAGCCGCTCCCTTCATGTGCTTCCCTGGAAGATGGTGAGCCATCTGCTGCAGTCTTGTTCAGTCAAGGACCCCCCACCTTGGTACCTTAGGGGCAGCAAAGAGTAGCAGACAGGTACAGCGGATTCGCTTTGCGCCAATTGGTACCGCCTATGCGTGTGATCAGGGAAACCACAAGGACTGTGGCCTGCGAGGGGAAGGCGGGTTCTCACTCCTGTGTCAACCATCCCATAGCTTCCCATCAGTGCATCCTCTCCCCCGCTCTCCCCGCACAGTTGGTCACAAAGCGCTCTGGGTTAGGGCCGCCAAGATCCCCGCTACAGTTTTGTCCACAGCTCCCCCACACAAACAATGCATCCAGGAGGGCTACCTGCTTTATATTGCTGATCAACTGATCAATGATTCCACTGTGTCCATAGTGCAGCACCTCCCAAAAGTTGGCCGTAGGAGGGTGGTGCAAAGAGACCAAAGCATGCACAGGGCTCCGTGCAATGACAAACGAAGTCCCAGGATGATCGCCCCAATGAGGGACTAGTCCACAGCCAGTTAACGAACAGTCTGCCTCAGTCGACAGGACCAGACCCTGCCTCGCAGAAGATACTGTTCCGTATTCCCGGAACGCACCGTGGTCCAGCTGTATAAACAGGCACCTCCCGCTCCGCGCAGGATCCTGGATTGCTTCACTGCCTCTGGGGTCCCAGCAGCGCTCACACCTTCAAGCCTGATGAGGCTGGCCCTAAAGTTGTCCTCCTCAGCCTCCACACCTCAGCCCTTCTTCTGGCAGCAATAGAAGTGGACAGCCTCAACAGCACGCTTCATCTAACAAGACAGCGGACCAGTGCGCACACGGGTGCCATCTGGCTTAACTCATCCTCGTGAATCCCGCAGCCTGCAAAGTCAATTTCACATGTTCTCAGAAAACAGCTGCTCTGCGTATTCCACAGCGCCATCCCTCACTTTATCGCAATCCAGTCGTTTCGCAACCGGTACAAAATGGTAGCCTTAATCCGTTTTTCCAGCCAATCTGTATCGGATCAGACGGGAGCTGTCAAGAGAGACGCTTACACCATGGCCTGAAGCCACGCCCCAAGCCAATTATTAACCTTTGTTGCCTGAGTGAGGCAATAGTTGGAAGAGACCCCAACAAATATGGTCTAAACCAAAGAAGAGCAAGAGTGCTAAGAAGCCATTGCCAACAATTGTTACATGTGAAAATGGGAAAACCACAGTGGCATGAGAGAAGCCCTCCTGATAGGAAGTATTCAGGAGGAGAGGAGCATAATCTGCATTGCATGTGTCAATCACAAGGGTGATACAAATAGCACCAATGTATATCTTGTTCTCCCTAAAGAAGTAATAACTTTTGATGTTGAAAGATTTTACCAAATGGTTTGAAGTGACCTTTAGTACAGAACGTTAGTAATGTAGTAGTGATAGAAGCTTTTAGTCCTGGCAGGTTAGTGAACCAGGAAGAAGTAATTTAAGTACTGAGGTGTGGTTAAAGACTGAAGAAGAAGTGGCAAGACCACCGAAAAGCATTTTGTGAACGGTTATGAAATCACCCTGACAAAACATCACTGTTGATACAGATGAATTGTGGAAGTGTTTTGATTTCTAAATAAGAAGTTGTGTTGAACTCTTTGCTACAAGTGGAGAGATAAAGACGTGTCGTCTAATGAACTATTAGCTAAAGCCAAGTGGAAGTCTTTTGGAACAAGAAGTACTTGATCATTAGAACTTGCTTACGAAAAATTTAATTTTGTTACTTTTAAATCCTGCTTTGAATCTGGGGTAGGCAGGGGCGTTGCTAGGGGGGGGGCTAAGGGGGCTGTAGCCCCTGATCTTTTGGTTGTAGCCCCAGATAGAATCTCAGGAGCTACAGCCAAAAGACTAGCTAGCCCCCAGTCCCAACATCAGCTTAGCCCTGGGTCTTTTCCAGGCCTAGCAACTCCCGTGGGGGTAGGGGATGCGACCCAGGTTACAAGGATATATAGTTAATAGGTCTGTGTTGATCTTAACTCTTATTTCTGTTATAATTGAATTGCCAGAGATTTCCTTTTTATGTGTTGAATGTATGTTAAGTGTGAAGGACAGATTCCTTTTATTAGCGTGTTTCCTTTAGTGAGGTGTTTATCCAACCCTTTTGGGTTAATAAAACGGCATCTTATGAAAAACCTTTACCATGTTGTTCACATCACATTTCCGACCCCTCACATGGGGTAAGATACAACCTGTGAATATTTTAACACACATTCTTTGTTGGTAGTGCATCTAGAAGAAGAAAGCATACGGGCCCAGATCCAACCCCAAGACTCTGGATATATATGATGGCTTCTCCGCCGGGTCGACTCGTTCTGGCAGCTTATTTAGAGTGGAGACCTCAGCAGTCGCTTTCCCAATTTGTAATGTAAGTTCAAGGACGTTCAGGGGCCTGCAACTCCTAGTTCGAATCCGCCACCCAGTGCTGAAGTTAAATATATTGAAACCTGCCACTTCCCTCAACACAAATGTTCGATTACAGTGCAGAAAAGATAGTGGTTGTTCCCCCTGGTAGAGTTGCAGCACAACTTCTGACCCCCCAACCCCCTTAATTTCCAAAGTGAGAACCTCCTTTTATCATGTATGGTTGGAACACTGAGTTATGAAAGATCAGGGAAAGGGGGGGAACAATGCCCTGTTGGGTACCCCGCCACCTCGTCATGCAGTTCCAGTAGTGCACCATATTCCAGGTTAGATTACAGCAAGGAGGGTGTCGCCCAGACTGCTGCAGCCCCACAAATAAGAGGCGAGGCAAAGGCAGGACGCAGGAAGCCTGCTCCATTTTGACCCACTTCACTGACCCCTCCAAGCTCCCTGATTTAAAAACTGCTGCGACTGGCGCTGCTAGATCATATCTATATAGGGCTGGCACCCCCATACCTCCCTGTCGTGAGCTGTGTAAAAGGACCCGCTTTTAGATTCTCGCCTTCATCCCTCCACATACAAAGAGAAATATCTTATTCTGTAAAGTTTTCAACGTGGACTTGGGGATCTTTACTGGGAGGAACAAACAATAACATAAGAAGCTAGGGAGCAGATTAATTTTTAGCACCGTGATTCTCCCAACCCAGGAGATCTCGTGTGTCCCCCACCTTTTCAAATCAGAGTTCAGCTGAGCAATCAAGGAGCGAAAGTTAACCGGACACAAATTCTCAAGCTTGGTCGGCATCTTAATCCCCAAGTAGTCGATTGCCACTTCCACCGATTGAATCTGGGAAAGTGCCTGTAATTGTTGGAGGTCCCCAGCCACGAGGAAGACCTTGAGCCCCATAGAATTGGCATAGTTGATAGTAAAACCGGAGGCCCGTTGGTATTGTTGCAATTCTTGCAACAGCGTCCGAAGTGACCCTAGTACCGCCATCAGAGTAAATAGGAGGTTGTACACATACAAGGAAACCTTATATGACCCCCCCCCCATCCCGGATATGTCATCCCCTTTATCTGGGCATTCCACCTAATTCAGGCAGGCTCCATAGAGAACACAAATATCAGCGGTGATGGGAAGCAGCCGTGCCTGGTCCCAGCCGCAATAGGTATCACTGGGGCAAGCCTGTTAACTTTAATCCTGGCACTCGGGGAACTATTGTTGGCCAAAAACCTCTTCATGACGACTGGCCCAAAACTGAGAGACCTAAAAAGCTGTTCGATGTACCCCCAGTTGACCCTGTCGAAGGCCTAATGGGCATCCAGAGACAGGAGTTCTAACCTTAGGCCCTGGCAGTCAGGTATATCTAGGAGGTTTAGAGCATGCCTACGATTAGCGTGGCTTGACTTATTAAGTATAAAGCCATTTGGTCACCTTCTATTAAAATCGGTGGGCTCTTGCCAATCGAGTAGCCAATATGTTTGAGTATATCTTTGCATGAATGTTCATGACAGAGACAGGTCTATGCACTCCGCAGTCAGAGGGTTCCTTCCCAGCCTTCAATAGCAGTGCTGTGATTGATTCCCCCATTGTTGGGGTGACCGTGCCGGAGCTTGGGAAGCAGTTATAAAGATTAAACAAATGTGGAATAAACTGGATTTGGTACGTTTTGTAAAATAGTGCTGTAAACCCGTCCCTGGTCAGGGTTTTAATGGGCACTTGTACCTGCACGTTTGTTTTAGGAACTTCCAATTCTAGCCAGGTTGTATCGGGTAACTTTGGGATATTGGACTCTGCTATAGACCGCTGCTGCACCTCTGGGCCCAGAGGCTCCTATAACATTAGGGAGGCGAAACATTTCCGAACAATCTCAATCTCCCCTCTTCCTCGTATATGGTTCTCCCTTTTGCATCCCTAAAAGCTGAAAAATTATTCCTAGTTCTCAACTGTGCCAAATTGGATGGCAATAATCAGTTAAGTGTATATTCCCTTTAGCATAGTAGAACTGACAGGTTTTAAGGAACGCACAAGCTGTTCTACCCACGAGGTGCACCTCTAGGCTTGTCCGAGCTAGCTTCAGGGCCCGCCACGCTTTCTGGGTACCATTTCTCCCGAATATAGTTTCCCTTGAACAAACCACATTCTCAATTTCTGCTTTAATCCGAGCCCTTTCTTTTAGGTAAGCAGTCATTTTGCAAATAAACTAACCCCTGACCACAACCTTCATGGCTTCCCAAACAACTCCCAGAGGTACATCCACCGTAGGTTATCCCGAAAATAATTAGTAATCACGTCCATCTCCCGCCGAACTACTTGGTCGGAGAGTCCAGAAGAGGGGTTGAAGGGCAGCAGACACAGAGGCCATGAGGGAGAAAGTAAAGGGCAAGCAGTATAGTAGTAAGGTACCTCTATGACAGAAGAGAGACGTGCATGTGGGAGATTGGGTCAAGATTATGCAATGTGTGGGCAGTCTTATAAACTATTGGTTTCTGGTAGTGGCCAGCGATTGGCACCGGTGGAGCATGGAGCAGCATGTCCGGATAGAAGCACCTGGAGCAGTCCTTGCAAAAGACAAAGGGAGAAGGAACACTTGGTTTACAGTAGGATAGGTGGAGAGTCCCTCGTGGGTGATAATGGTCTTCAGTGACTACTGAGCCCAATATTGTGGCAGCATGCAGCAAGTCCATTCCCATGTAAATTGGAGTATTGTTAAGCTACAGATATTTTGGTTTCCCCTTACCTGATGCTTTACTATTTTGGCCAAGGAAGGAGGTGCGACACCATAGTAATTGGGTTTCACAGATACTTTACTCTTGTATCAGGTGCCCGAGTGAGATATCCAGGTTCACAGCAGTCAGTTGATGCTGCTAGCTGAAGAGAGGGTATTGCAGATTTCTGAATATATTGGTCAATATTACAGCGCCTTGAATCCTCTGGCTTAAATAATTCATTATAATTGGGTCAGGCGCGATAGTTGCATAGGCCACACCCATTATGTTATGCTCCAAGGACCCCCACCACCTTTTTCATCACACTTGAAGCACTGGCAAAATTGAAATTAAAAAACATTTAGTGGCTCCCAGTTCTGTGCATACTCCCCTTATTATCTGCCTGATATCACTTCTCTCTGTTCTTATACCACGTTATCATGTTGCAGTCATCCAGTCTCATCACGCTAGAATGGAAATGCTTTTGCATATCCAGATCTCAGGGACCGTAGATAAAGAATCTTACCTGCATGGATTGAAGATTCAAAGTGAGTTTCTTGGGGGGCGAGCCCTATATGAGATGCAAAAGCATTTCCATTCTAGCGTGATAAGACTGGATGACTGCAACATAATAACGTGGTATTGACATACTGTCTGCACCTTAGCATTGTTGTTTTCATTTCCATCTGGTGAACGCGTTAAAGTCAAACACAAAATCTTGCAAACAGTATAATGGATCAAAGTGAGCTACTTTACATGGGATGTGGGCATAGCGAATACTAATGTGCTTTTGTCGCTTTGACGTATATGTTGTTAGGTTTCTTATCTTTGAGAAACACGTTTGAATTTACTTTATGCTTTGACTTTCATCATTTAGATCTTCCCGCAACTGCGAAGCGTGAGAGGTAGGAAGGGCAATTCTACAAGGATACATTATTGGCTTCTGATTATTTAAATCAATTCCTCATTTATAGTTGAATTGGATTATTAGTTGGTTGATATGTTGAGGCTGAGTCTTAACAGGGACTTTTCATTACAGTAATTGGTATGCGGAATCGGCACCTTGCCTATCATTTGATTTGGAATCACGTTTCTGTATTAAGGTACAATCAAAACTTTTTTGCAATTAGCATAGTCATTTAAACAAGGCAGCATAACTATCTGGCCTCGGAAGCCAAGCAGTGCAAGCTACTAAAGACATATGTTTATATTTGTTGTCTCCCCCCTTTTTTCTTTCTTGTGTTTGTTTTGCATTGCACAATAGTTTTACACTTATTCTCCATGCAATGCTTTGTCTTTATTATGTATTGAAATTGTTTATTTGTATTGCCAATGTGTAACCGCCTTTATGCTACCGCCTGGGTGGATTGTACTGATGTAAATGTTGTTTGGCAATGTCTTGTTTACGTAATCAATGGATGTAAAATTATGTTTAATCAGCCTCGCAGGACGAGCTGGATAGCTCGAAACACATGTCAGGCTGACATCACCTTCACAATAAATGCAACTTGGCATTATATTTTTGACAAAGTGTGACGCAGTGTTACTAGAACTATTACTTTGGTTTCACAATTAACTGTGGTGTGCATAGGCAGTATACCCACGCTTTCCAGTGATCTGCAGCCTATGTCCCTTATATGAAATCATATATGTGGAAGCTTATGACTTGGTGTGCCGTCAGTCTTCCTTCTTGCCCTTTGGGAACAGGGCGAACGGTCAAGTCTGTGAGATGGCGTAGTTAATAGTATCAAAGGCAGCAGATAGGTCTAGGAGGAGGAGTGCAGCACAGCCTTCTGAATCTCATTATTGTTTAAGATGTCCCAAATGGACACAAGTGGATTCATTTCCTTGAAGGGGTCTGAATCCAGATTGGGCAGGGTCAAGAGGGGCGTGGGATTCTGTGAAGCGACAGCGCTGCTTAGATTCCATGCAGTCTTTTTTTTCCAACATTATTTGTATTATTTTTGGCATAACGAGTTATACAGGTTCTCTGATTGTTACATACTTAGTAGGCTAGTTATAGCATTCATGAGAGAAAAGCGTCACTGGATGTAATAGAGTCATAACAAGTTATGCATTAACCTTACAAAAACCAAATTGATAGTAACAACTGAGAAGGGGGGCGGGGGAGGGGGTATATGGAGCTTTATGCACAATAGGAACAGCGGACGTCTTAGTTCAACAGTGGGGTCGTTTCAGGGAGTCAGTGTGGCTCTCCGGCTGTGTTTCGGACAGGATTTTAAAAGTGGGCTCGGCCAAGTTCGGGGGCTAGATTAGTTGACTGCTAGTGGCCAGGGGGTGTAGAGGAGCCCCGTCAGGCCTCGGGCCTGGTTTTCGACTTGTTCTTTTCAGTCCTGAGTTTCCATCCAGCGCAGAGTTGGGGGCTGTCTTGCCATCCCCGGGAATTGCTGGGCATAGTCCATGAAGGGGGCCCATGTGCGTTCGAACTTGGGCTTGTTCCCTAGTCTGATGGCCGTGACTTTCTCAGCTGCCACAATTTCCCAGCATTTGGCCCATCACACATGTGTGGATGGGCCCTCCGGATTTTTCCAAAGTCTGGCGATGGCGATTTTGGCGGCTGTAGGGAGGTGAGAGCATAGGTCTGCCAGGCAGCCTGTGAGGGGGAATTGGCCGTCTCCTGTAGCCCCTAGTAGCACGATTCCTGGGTTCCAGGGGATGTTGAGCCCAGTGATAGCTTTAATCTGTTCTAGAATGTTCTTCCAGAATAGGGCGGCTTTTGGGCACGACCAGAAGAGGTGGAACAAGGTTCCTCGTTCCGGGCACCCTCTCCAGCACTGAGCAGGAATCGATGGGTTACACTTGTTTAGTATAGATGGAGTTCGGTACCATCTGTAGCAGACTTTAAATGAGCTTTCTTTATTTGTTACGCATTTTGAGCTTTTCTGTGCTCTTGACCATATATGTTGCCATTCCTCTGGTTCAATCGGTCTTCGATGTCTTCTTCCCATTTCAGCATGTATGGTTCTTTTTTAGAAGGGTCTGATCTGTCCAGCATTTTGTACAGTGCAGAGATTTTTCCTTTCGGAGGATTTGCTGTGAGGGTGAGTTCTAATGCCGTTAATTCTCTGCTGCCCTGTTTCCTGACTTGTGGGTTCGACAGACGGTGCTTCAGTTGTGTGTAGAGAAACCTTTCAGTTTCCGGGATCTTGAATTTAGCTTTGCACTCCTCAAAGTTTAGGGGGCGCCCGTTCTCGAAGAAATCCGTCATGGTTTCCAGGCCGCCGGTCCTCCACTCCGTAAACTGGTTTGGTGAGACTCCCGGGGAGAAGTCCGGGTTCCCCCAGATCGGTGTAAGGGGGCCCATTGAGCCTCTGCAGTTCCACCAGCGGGCTGCCTTTTTCCAATTGGCAATTGTGTTCCTCGTTGCTGGTAGGGGACCCAAGTCTTGGGTTCCATTGGGTTCTTTGGAATGAGGCAGAGCTTGTAGTGGGGTCTTACTCCAATATTCTTCCAGTTGTAACCACCTGGGGCGGGTTAGCGCTGAGCTTCCAGGCAAAAGCTAGGGCCAATTGGGCTGCTAGACAGTATCTCTCCACGCCCGGGACCCCTAAGCCTCCCAAGGCTGAGCTTCGGAGCATGATGCGTTTCGGGATACGAGACTTCTTTCCTTCCCAAACGAGATTCAGGATCTCTCTTTGGAGCTTCCGCAGGGCCTTTTCTCGGATCACCACAGGTAGTGCTTGTGCATAATATAGCAGCCGTGAGGTCAGATTCATTTTTATTGCCATGATCCGGCCAAAGATTTCTTGTGTTTTCCAGCGGTTGATGTCTGTTTTCAGGGCTCTGAAGAGTGCCAGAAAGTTGGCTTTATACAGCCTCTCAGTTTTGTTGGCTATCTGGACTCCCAGGTAGCCAAGGCTGCTTTTTGCCCAGGGAATTCCGAACTCCTCCTCGAGATTGGATTTGTGCATGCTTGGGATGTTGATGCCAAGTGCCACTGATTTGGCTATGTTTATCGTAAACCCTGTGGCTGTTCTGAATTCTTCTAGGGTTCGCCATAGGGCACTTATTGATTCTGCTGATTGGGTGAGTGCGAGGAGAGCACCATCTGCGTATAGGGCGATTTTGTAGGTTTTTTTTTTTTAATGTGAAGCCATGTATTGTTGGATTTCGGCGGACCCTGTCCGCAAACGGCTCCATTGATAAGGCGAAGATGAGTGGGGAGAGTGGACATCCTTGCCTCGTCCCCCGGGTTATGTTTATGCTGCCGGATTTGGCCCCATTGAGGCGTAGACTCGTAGACGGCTTTTGGTAGATGGCTAGGACCCATTTTATGAAGTTTGGGCCGAAGCCGAAATGTCGTAGGGTTTCCTTTACATAGCCCCGGTCGAGCATATCGAAAGCCTTGTGCGCGTCTAAGGAGAGGGCTGCTAGCCTTGAGCCCAGTCTGTTTGCTGACTTTATGATGTTGATGGTTCTGCGAATATGGTCTTGGGTTCCCCGGCCCGGGATGAAGCCCGCTTGATCTGGATGAATGATCTCTGGGAGGAGTGGGACCAGACGGTTTGCCAGGATTTTGGCGAATATTTTCGCATTGTTGTTTAGCAGCGTTACGGGTCTGTATGATGCACATAGCGTTCGGTCTTTCCCCGGCTTTGGGGTCAGTACTGTTATTGATTCATTCATAGATGCTGTCGTAGAGCCCGTGGAGAGGAAGGAGTTGAATAGGTTCGCCAGCTGCGGAGCTAGCAAGTGAGCAAACTTCTTGTAGAATTTTGAGGATAGCCCATCCGGCCCGGGCGTTGTGTTCAGGTGACGGATCGTTTCACTAACCTCCTCAGCTGATATTGGACCCTCCAAGTCTAGGAGTGAAGGTGATGGCTGCGGTTTTGGGATGGGGGCCAAGAATTGAGTAATGGCCGGAGTTGACGTCGGAGGTCCCGCCATAATTTCCTTGTGGTGCTGCACCATTTTCTCCAGCTTGTCAGGGTCCCGGTGGCGTAGTGCGCCATTTTTGTCTATCAGGGCTTGGATGTGGTTCCTGGTTTGAAGCTTTTTCAGCTTGTGTGCGAGGAGCCGATTCGCTTTGTTGTTGTTAAGGTAGTAGTACTGTTTGGTGTTGGTTAGTGCTCTGGCGGCTCGGTCTGCCAAGTGGATCTCCACCTCTCTTTTTGCTCTTTTTAGTTCTCGTTGCGTTGTTTTCGCGAAACACTGTTTGAGTTTGTTTTCTAGCTCTACGAGTCTGTCCTCAAGCTTTCGTTGCTTCAGTAGATTCTGGCGCTTGAGTCTGGCTGAGGAGTCCATCGCCACCCCTCGGATTACCGGCTTCATGGCGTCCCATACTGTTGCTGTTGAGGTGTCTGGGTTTATGTTCTCAATGAAATAATTCTGGATCGCCGCGAGGTCGGTGCTGGCCACTAGGTCAGTGAGGATATGGTCTTGCAGCTTCCATTGTCTCCGAGTAGGTTCGGGCACTCCGTGGAGCAGCAGCGACATCGTGACTGGCGCGTGGTCCCAGATTACTATGGGCCCAATTTGGATGTTCTCCACGCAGGGGGCCATTGAGTTAGCGGCAAGCAGGAGGTTGATCCTCGAGTAGCCTCTGTGTACATGTGAAAAGAAGGTGTAGTCTCTTTCTCCCTGGTTGCGTAGTCTCCATATATCTATTGTCTCGGTTCCCCGCAGGAATTCGGCTAGAGCTAGGGATTTGCCGAAGTCTTCCCTGGAGGCTGGGAGTGTCTTATCCACACTCGGGTCTGAAGGAAGGTTGAAATCTCCTCCGATTAGGAGGTGGCCTGAGGAGAAGGACTTGATGGTTGGGAGAAGGCTCCGGAGGAATTGGTCTGGTTCTTTGTTTGGTCCATAGATTGCCACTAAGGTAATCGGTAGTTCGACTAGGAGTCCTTTCAGGAGCAGGAATCTGCCCTCCGGATCTCTTTTGATAGTAATCTGTGATAATGGGAGATTTTGGCCTAGGAGAATAGCGACTCCTCTTTTTCTGTGTAGCTGAGGCGAAGTAGCATTTTGGGTAGCGTCGGAAACGTATTCGCTTTTCATCTTCTTCGATCAGCTGGGTTTCCTGGATGAAGACGATGTCAGTTGCTAGTTGTTCAAGTTTGTGTTCCACTGATTTGCGCTTTCTTGGTGTGTTGAGCCCCTGAACATTCCAAGTTGTGATAGTGAGTATTTTGTCTAGAGATCCCATCTTCTAAGTCCTACGTAGAATTCTTCATAGTTTTCCCCCAAGGATTTCCTGTTACGTGTCTTTGGTGTTGAATATCTCCATGCTCTGCTCTTTATGGGACTCACCCCCCCTCCTCGTCCCTCCCTCCCTCCCTTCTCTCCACCCCATCAATAACTAGGTTTCCGGACCAGCCTTTAACCAACGGGGCACTCGGCCGGACCGGTGTAGTCGCTCTGCTTGGGGGCAAACATTGCCTCTTCTGTTAACCAATAAAGTTCAGGATGAGGTTACCGAGTTCGTCTGATGGAATCAGCTTGAGGTCTTTCGGCTTCCCGCTCAACGGTTGTTGTCCCTTTTGGCCTTCCCCGATGGACCCCGAGGCCTGCGGCGCCCCACCACCCTGGCCCAGGCTCTGGTGGGGTCTCCGTGGGATCTCCCCGGGGCTTCCACAGTTTCGGCGGTGGACCTATCCTCTTCTTCCGGGTCCATGAATCGTTCGGCTTCTCTAGGAGAGGGGATTGTCCAAGGCCTGCCTTCCCAATTGAAGATTAAAGCTGTAGGGAAGCCCCAACGGTAGGTTGTTTTCCTCTCACGTAGCCATTCAGCGAGGGGCTTGAAGCCTTTCCTTTTTGCAAGAGTGGACGCTGCCAGGTCTTGGTGTAGGGATACTTCGGCATCTCGGAAGCTAATTCGGGCTGAGCTTCTGGCTTCGTTCATTATTTGTTCCCTGCCTTTGTAGAAATTAACACTTGCTAAGACGTCTGGTGCAGAGTTTGCATTTTGTCTGGCACGGACTCTATGAACCCTATCTAGTTCCAGAGGGGCTCCATCTGGGAGCGTTAGGATAAAGCGAAATAGGTAATTGACATAGGAGTTAAGTTCTTCGTCGGGGACGGAACTTGGTATGCCCCTTAAGCGGATATTGTTGCCCTGGACCTATTTTCGGCCTCTTCTTGTTTGTTCGAGGGCTTTGCATCTGGCTTCTAGCGTGTCGAGTCTGTCCGCCCCTTCCCCGATTTCAAACTTTTGCTCAAACAAGGGGGTTTCAATTTCTTCAGTTCTGGTTTCGACTTCCCCTACTCTTTTGTCCAGGGACGCTATTTTGCCTTTCAGTTCTTCTGTGCCCTTGTGGTACTCCTTAGTTATGGCGGATAGAAGATCATGGAGGTCCGCTTTCGTCGCTCCTTGGGTTGGTGGGTCGTTCTGGGTGGCTGGAGGAGCGCCCGCCGTGTCGTTATGCTCCCCTTTCTTAGATTTCTCACCCATAGTGGTAGATAGTAGGGTCGCTATGTTTGTTTGCTTAGATGCTTTCTGATTTCTGCCCATTTACTTCTTGTGACTCAGGCAGGGGTTCGGCCGTCCCACGTCTAAGATGGGCTGTACTGGGGCGCTCACGGTCTCCCCAATATCCCCACCTACCTGCTGGGCAGGTTTATGTAGTGATTCTGCTTCAAGGCGAGCCACGTAGTAGCCGTTGTACTTTTCCAGAGTCTGGGGGTTTGGTGGGCCGCACTCGGGCAGCACGCTACTCCTGGAGATTAAGGTAGTCTCTGGGGGAGGGCTCGAGGAAATCGGCCGGGCTGTGGGCTTCAGTAGTCGGAGACAGAGGCCGACCTCCCCTCAGATTCGTGTCTCGGACTCACTCCAGGGGAGGTTCACAGTCAGGCAGGTATCTCCCCTCCACCACCGGTGCCGGCTTGGGGAGATTGGTTTTCTGGTTCGGGAAGCTCTTACACTGTGCGGCAGGTGCCGCCCTACCTTCCTCCAGGAGTAGGCCTCGGAGCCTGCGCCGCTAGGGACGTTGAAGGGCCCCTCTCTCCCTACCGAAGACAGACCAGTGGAGGGTACACTCCCGCGCCCCCGGCTCCGGCTAGGTCGCAGGGGGCTCCAGATCACCCTCGGGCTTCCGCTGGCTGCAGACAATCTTGTGCCGAAGGGACCGGGGGGGGAGGGACCGGAGTTCCGTCCACGCTTCTCCCTAGTCAGGCCTCTCCGCTGCTGTTGGGGACCCCCGGACTTGATGCGCTGATTCTCCCGCGCCCAAGCGGAGAGGTGAGGCCCTCGGAATGCGCTGGAGGAATAGCCGTGTTAGATGCTGTTCGTGGATGGGACTCAGCCACGGTAGGAGGGAAGCTGGAAGGTTCGGGAAGGGAGACCAGGTTCCGTGCCTAGGCCTGCCTTGCTGCGGCGAGTGGTAGTTAGCTGTGGCAGGGGGCTCGCAGGGATTCGTCTGGAGGTGGGACTCGCTGCTGTCCGTTCCGGGCCCCACCAGTGAAGCTGTCGCGGGAGTCGCAGTAGATAATGCGCCCCTGGCCTTGATGTTGCGGCGCCACGGGCCTCAGGGACCCCCGGAGGCGAAGCCCGAGGAGAGAGCTCCGCGCCACCACACTCTGTGTCGGGGGGGGGGGATGCCCCGCTGTAAATGCTGGTCTTCTGGCCGGGAACCTCGATCCTCCCCCTCCGAGATCGGAGAGCTTGCGGGGCCCTGTCCGGAGACGGAACACAGAGCTCTTGTGGTTGGACCCTGCACCAACCTAGGCGCAACCCCGGGCTGGGGTGCCAGAGTCTCCCTCTAGATTCCATGCATTCTTAAGAGTTGGTCAATGAAGCGAATGTTTGAGATTGTATACCTACATTTCACCGAATACCATTTCACCGAATGAGAAATCTTGGAAAAATAATCTTCAAATTTGGTTAAGTGGTTACAATTTAAAACATGGATGGGGTGGGGTGAAGGTATAGGATAAGGTAGGGGGGTCTCACCCCGCATAATTAAAAAAAAAAAAATGAGAATACTTTTTTTGGAAGATTTCACCTTTTTGGGTGAAGTGTATTCGGTGAAATCAAATGCATCCATTTGAAATAGGGCGTTAGAAGGAATGTGGGGGTCAAGAGAGGTTTTTTTTAAAGAAGGGGCTAGATGTAGGAAGTTTTGAACGCCTCTGGGAAGATCCCAGAGACAAGAGATTGGTTAATTATGGACTGTGCAACGCTGCCTGCACAGGTGGTAGTTACGATGTTCTTAAGGAGCGAGGGGGTGGCAGGGATCTTCCGGGGAGGGCCACTTTATATCTATTTGTCCCGAGTTTATGTTGGCGCTTATATGGTTGAAAAATGGAAACGCTTAGAAACTCTATTCTACCATTGTATCAGAGGTTGGCAGTCCTCTTCCTAACACTGGAGACTTGCCAACTTATGATCGGAAGACATTAATCATCCTTATTGACTGCGTTTGATGCTATGCAAATAATATGGAACTTTTTGGAGGGGGCACAGCAGGATGTGTGCGTGGGGTAGGCGAAAATAGCCATACATATGTGATTTGAGCCCTTAGTGAGGTCACCATGCAGATGATCTACAGGCCCTTGTGAGGTTGCTGTGGTGATGACCCCTGAGGCCCTTATTTGTTTTGTAGTGTGCTGGCTGAAACCAGTCACTACAAACCACCCTTAATAACCTTGTTTCAAGTTAGGAGGACCAACTGGGCATCATCATCTAGAGTTGCCATTATGACACCACTACAAACTAGGAAACTGGGAAATATTGCCACAACGGGGTTCAATATAGTGTGAGTCAAGAATATTTCAAAACAAAGGAACAGCCCAGATCCATCAAAAACACATATTTAGGTTTTTATGAACCCTGTTTGCAATTTTTCCCTCTTCCATCTGCGCTGAAAATAATTAAAAAAAACACTCTGGTAACTTAGGATTGGTAGGTAATGTTGTGGCATTATCAATGGGTGCAGACCTCCAGTCATAATTATTTATTAAAATTTGTATAACGTGCCAATCGCCCATAGGTCTCAGGGTGCATATGAATGCACAGAACCAACTGGAATCAGACGAAGAACAGAGAGAAGTGATATCAGGCAGGTAATAAGGGGAGTATGCACATAACTGGGAGCCACTGAATGTTTTTTTATTAAAATGTTGCCAGTTCTTTAAGTGTGATGAAAAAGGTGGTGGGGGTCCTTGGAGCATAACAGAATGGGTGTGGCCTGTGCAACTATGGCGCCTGACCAAATTATAATGAATTATTTAAGCCAGGAGATGCAAAGCGCTGTAATATTGACCAATATAGTCAGAAATCTGCAATACTCTCTATCTTCAGCTAGCAGCATCAACTGACTGCTGTGAACTTGGATATCTCACTTAGGCACCTGATACAAGGGACAAGAGTAAACTATCTGTGAAACCCAATTACTATGGTGCCGCACCTCCTTCCTTTGCCAAAATAGTAAAGCATCAGGCTGACATCACCTTCACAATAAATGCAACTGTTCCCAAAGGGGTCTCACAAGGAGCCTCCCTGTCCCCTCTCATTGTCAGTCTCTGCCTTAGTCCCCTCCCTGTGCTCATCCGCTCTCACAATCTTACCTGCTACAATTACGTGGATGACACCCAGATCATTCTGAAGATGCCCAAGTCACCAGCCTTCCCCAGCCCTCACTGCACCGCTCTGAAAGCAACCGCTGGAGGATGGCTCATCACCTCCTCAACCCCAGCAAAACAGAAATCCCAATATGCGGTAAAACATTTCTCCTCTCAGGGTCTCTGTTGAGCAGCCTGCAAAATGGCTGCAGACCCGTAATTTCGTCCATCCGGCCTCCAAAGATATACCCCATTGTAGCAGACGCTGAGGAGCACACCCGGTCCCGGTCTGGGGAGTGCATGTGGCCCGAGTGAGTTGGGCAGGTCTGCGTTCGCCGCAGAGATTTCGGAGGCAGCAGGGTTTGGAGGAGCGAGCAGAGAAGAAATCTGTGCCAGCTGCCTGCTGGTGCTGGCGGCTGACAGGCGATACAGAGAGGTCATGCCTGCAACTTGAGGGCAGAGAGTGCTTGTGGCGGAGCGCGCAATGGCAAATACGCTGCAAGGGCCTTTGATGCTGTGCTGGTGAGCTAGGGGAGAGGTCGGAGAGGCATGCGCCCCCAAAGCGACACCAGAGGGGTGGTAGCAGCCAGCAGAAGCACCAGTGGAAGTAAGGACTCCACTCGCCTCCACCCGCTTCCCCCACACCCTCCCACTGCAGAACAGTCACATCCTTTGGAGATTCATCAAGCCAGCTACATGTGGACTGTGATAAGAGGATATGATGAGAAAAAGAGAGACAAGGGCTACCCCACCATCTTTTGTTTGGCTGCCACATATTTTTGTTGACTGAGCTGAGAGGAACCTGGCCGGCACTTGATCTCGTGGAGGCCGGTATTGGTGTTGGGGGTCAGCTGCAGCACTCAGGCTGGACACTAGCGTACACCTTTGGCATTAAGTTAGAGGTGCCCAGCCTGGGCAGTAGGCACTACACATTGAGGAATGTGAACTGGTGCCGGGAGCTGGACCTGGTTCTCCATGGTGTCCTACTATTGAGAAATCCTGTGAAGTACGGGCTGTCCCTCTTGCCAAGTGCGTACTGACTAGCCCTTGATTCCTGAAGCCCCCTGGCTTACCCCTGTTGCAACCATGATGAAGGGGGGGCGGGGTGAATAAAATACAGAGCAACATTAAAATACAGAGCAACATTGATTCCTTCACTAAACAAGACAAGCAAGCCCCATCCGGATAGGGAGATAGCCTGGGAGGCCTCGGGGGCTGCTGTCTCCAATATGCCAGACTTGCGGCAGAATATGGACAGTATGCAGACTGGGTTTGCTGCTTTTAGTGGTGAACTGGATGACATCATTACTACGATCTCTACACTGAATGCCAAAGTGGAGCAGTAAAGCGCCAGAGTGACGGAGGCTAAGTCCCATCTTGGGACGGCGGAAGATGATATAGTGGGGCAGAAAACCCAAGTATCCTCAATGTCCAGGGACCTCGAGCGAGCCCTGCAATGTTGCGATGATTTAGAGTCACGGTACCGGCACAACAACATCTGCAAGGTAGGCCGGCCAAAGGGGTTCGGCAAGGCCCCCATGGAGCCAACGGTAGAGGTCCTGCCCAGGAAAGTACATGCTCAACCTCTTTTGTGGTAGAAAGAGCCCACCGGTCACCAGCAATGAAACCCAAACCTCGAACCCCACCAGGGCCAGTGATGGTACACCTGTTAAATTACTGTGACCATGATCTCATCCTGCGCCTGGCCAGGGAGAAGGGCCCACTTTGCTATTAAATCAGCCACTGTGCACATATATCCAGACTTTACTAATGCAGTCCAGACAGGATTACCGTGAATTGAACGAATCGGAAATGTTAGAGGGAGGAAAAAACTAAAGTCATTTGGAACTAAAATGACTTTTGGTTTTCACTCCCCTGAACATTTCTGGCTATCCACTGCCCCTCACCCCCTTAATTACCTCTTGCCGGCACACCACCTTGTGTGTCGCCGTCTCCTGTTTCCCTCTGCGGTGCCGGTTTCCTTCACTTACGTGAATGGGAGCCGGCGCTGCAGGGTCCTCTTTTTCTAATTGTATTGAATAGGGAGGGGGTGGGCCACCCCCGCAACTCCTGATGACATTATAGTGAACAAGGCCACGGGGTGGACTCCCACACAGCCCCCAAGGCCCTTGTTCACTATAATGACACTGAATGAGGGTTTATTTGAAATTTTTGGCCGTGGTAATTTTCGGACAGCTGATTTTCAAATAAATCTTGCATTTGTTTTTTTTAAAAAAGAATTCAAGTCTGCCGATACCATCTAGATGGAGCATAGATCATTCATTGGAGTAAAAAAAGCGGAGGGACAGGTTAGTGCAGTACACAATGCTCTTACCGGCATGACTACTATTCCTGCATAGGGGGGGTGGGGGAGGCCGTTCTTTACAATGACAGAAGAGGCAGTACAATGGAGACGAGGGTGCCAGTGCCCCAAATGCCTGAAGCTACTAATGACTATCCTAGCCGTAACAGCAGGCTAGGAACTTTTTATGGTCCATACTTTAGGGGAGGGACCCGATTAGGCTGGTCAGTTTCCCTTCTTGAAGCCTGTTAGAAGGGTGCTGCGGTGTGCGACTATGCATAATTATCCTTACAATTGGTGGAGGGCATTGGCAACGTGAGTGGGCAAGAAGTTCAACAACAGCTCCCCATGCAAAGTACATGGTCTACCAAGTTCATGGTCAGATCTGGAATGTTGGAGATGGGAGGGTTGACATCACCCTGCATGGGAGGGGAATGAGGGAGCGTGGGGAGGCTGTTTCGGGGGTCAAATGATATAAAAATTGTCTTGGCGGGCAAGTGTTGATGAAAATGTTCATTGGTATAGGGAAACGAGGAGAGTACCCACGTGGCACATATGATGTGCACCAGGTCATTCACATGTGAGTGGGATGATCGCGCTTAACCTACTAATTTGGAATGCTAGGGGACTTGGTAACTACACAAAAGTCTGGCAGATAATGGCTTACGTCAATATGCACAAGGTCAATATCCTGTTCCTTCAAGAAACGCACATTACAGCGACAGCTAACAAAAATGTAGCTGCATCCTGGGGTAATTGGTTTGTCACGTCCTACTCGACCCAATCTGGGGAGGGGTCCCAACTCTGATCCACAAAACGCTCAAATTTACACTCAAGGGTACTCAAATTGACCTGGAGGGACGGGATGTGGGGGTACACTTAATGAGGGGGTTTAAGAGTTGCTTGTTAACACATATGGTCCAACCACAGATTACCATGACTTTCATGAGAAGATTACAAATATTATGGATTCATATCCAACAACTCCAGTCATTTCGAGGGGTGACATGAACTGCATACTAGGATCAGCAGGTTGACCGGACTGGGATGGCCCCTAGGTCGCCACCCAAAGCCACTCCTTTCCATATATCACGCAACTCAAGCCTCTCTGACTTTGTAGATTCTTTCACCCACAAGACCTAGACCATTAGCTAATTATGTCCTCCTCGAGTCACTCTACGAGGCCACCATCATGGTCCTGCTCAAGCCAAGCAAACCTGCCAATGACTGTGGGTCATATAGACCATTATCGTTAATTTACGTAGACACCAACATTTTTGCTAAAATTAAAACAAACTGATTGCTCCCCCCGATACCACACCTGGTCCATAGTGACCAGGCAGGATCTATCGCTGGAAGATCTACTGCACTGAACGCCTTCCATTTATTCAATATTATGTCCAGGTTGTCCCCGGAGGCTTCTGCCATTGCTGTCACATTAGACGCACAGAAGGCCATGAATATGGTGTTGTGGGAGTATCGGTTTGTAATCATAGATAAAAAGGGCTCTGGGACAATATGATTCAATTTATTACACTCCTTTATTCACGTCCCACTGCTAGGGTCTTTGATAACTCACAATTGTCTGAATCTTTGCTTCTGGAAAGGGGAACATGGCAGGGTTGCCCCTTGTCCCCATTATTTTTTGTGCTAGCCATTGAGCCCATGGCCGATATGATTAGGGAGCATCCCGAGATGAGGGGGAATATGATGGTCTTCCCTGAAATCATCTCCCTCTGTGTGGTCTATGTACTGTTGTATGTTAGAGACCAACACATAAACCTAGACCCAATAATGCAGGATATTACGATATTTTGAGTATTCTCAGGCTTCACGATTAACTACACTAAGTATGAAATATTCCTCTTGATGCATAGCGCGACTATGCCACAAGAACGTACCCTTTGAAGTGGACACAGAGTTTCAAGTATTTGGGAGTCTGGCTATCTAGGGATAAGGGTTTTGGTCTCTCGTTGAACTATGTGGCTCACGAGACGCATGTCTTGTGACAAATTACAGAGATTGAGGAATGTTCCACTCTTGTTGGCCGGCATGATGGCATTAGTGAAAATTATTCTCTTGCCTAATTTACTATATCTATTTACCAATGTACCTATATGGCCGGTCAGATCCCTGTCACAGTTCCTATGGCATGCGGGTGCAGTTCGCAAAAGGTGGGTGGATTTAGCACTACCGTTTGATTAGGGGTGGTGGAGTTGCTGCACCCAACTTAATTACTGGCTAACTGCTCAGGCACAATTTGCATCATTCTGGTATGGTGTTGAAGGGTCCCCTCCACACATCAGATTTGATCGCCTGCCCGCTGACAACACTGACATCAGAATCCTTATTCTTGACACTACGTATAGAGATGACTTACCATTTGACCCAGTGTAAACCACTATCTGGGCATGGCGAAACATTTTGGCAAATGGGAGTGGCCCGCCCCTACTACAGATGGTTGCCTCTGTGGAGGTTCCCCGGACTGGAACCCATTTGGGATGGCTCGCTCCGTGTGTTATGGAAGAAACTAGGGTACCGAGCACTAAGGGATTTATTCCCAGAGAGGCGGTTCCTCCCTGTGCAGACCTGGAAAAGGAGCCACACAGGCACACTGACCGAATTCCTGCAGTAATATAGGCTACGGGCGGCGGAATCCAAATGGTGGGAGGCAAACCCTATTGACCCCTCAGGTGGCGCTCTCCCACCATGGTGCTTTCAATCTTCCCTATCTTCTCTAACTGATACTCTATCACCTATCCAAGCTCTCCTTCGAAGTCTGGAAAGAAACCTTTCAAGAAGGCTCTCCTGGTCTTCAACCCAGGATTGCCCATCGCCGACACCCATGTCAATGCTTCTTTGAGGCATACTGGTCACCGACATCCTCTTTGTCGTTCCCTCTCCAGACCTTTAGATTCTCCATATAGTCTCAGTGCTCTCACCTTTCTCTTCCTCTCCAATTAATGGTGGCACCCGTTGGGAAGTACTCTTGGCATACTTCCTTTCCTCTAGGGTCATCATTAATGTCTACCTAAATGGCACCGTCATGATCCAGGGCTCACAGCCCCAACCTCCCCCCTTCTCGATAGGCGTCTTCTTTACACAACTTCCTCCCTTCTTCTGCCACCACTGATCGTGTACCACATTCCCGTACCCATCCTCGGAAGACCTTCAAAAGTGGCAACCAGCTCCACTTAGCTACCCTCAACTCTCGCTCTTCCGTCAAACACTCCTCGGACATCTGCCCCCTCCTTGAAGATCTCAACCTCGACATCCTCGCTCTCACCGAGACGTGGCTCACGACCAGCTCTGTCACAAGTTTGGCACTCTACTCCCGCAGGGCTACAAGATCCCCTCTAAGCCCAGGCCTAACTGGTACAGGGGTGGAGGTCCCTGCTACTATCATACCCACTCCATCTTCTAATGCATCGTCTGCAGGCCGGGTGTCTCTCCTATCCCATCACTGACTCTGGCCACCATCTATAAGCCCTGTGGCCCGGTCTCCCTCTTCCTCTCACCTGGCCTCCACCTCCAAGCTTCTCCTCCTCGGAGACTTCAATATGCACTTTGAATCCCCCAATGCACCCTCAAGACTCTTATGCAACCTTCGACTCTTTCCCTCTCATTTCTTACCTCCGGTCCGACGCACTCAGCTGGACACACCTTGGGTGCGCTCATCCCAGCAGACATCCCCATCTCCAAGCCTCTTTCCTGGTCTGATCATGCTCTCCTGTCCTATCATCTGGACCACTTTGATCCACCGGCTAAGCCACCGCCTGCACTGCCACTCTCCTTCTCCGTCATTCGACCTATGAAGCAAGCGTCAGTTGCTGCTTTTGCTACCACCTTCATTCCCCCTCCAACTCCTGCCACTGACTCTCACTCTGACTCTGTCCTTACTAACCTCCAACTCTCCATCTCCAAACACTCTGGACATCCTTGCACCGGTCACGAGGATCTGCATGAAACCTGCCTTTAAGTGAAACACCTGGTATGACTCCGACCTGGCCTCTCTGCAACGCAAGTGCTGAGCCAAAGTGGCAGGCTTCGAGCACTTCCTCTAACAAACTGGCCTGCTGCCTGCTCCAAAGGCAATACAGACTAACCATCTGCTCGGAGAAGAGGGCCTATATCCAAGCCTGCATCTCTGGGGACACTAACAACACGGCTGAACTTTTCAAAATCTGCAAGGAACTTGCTAATCCTTCTGCGGTCTCCATTTCTCCTCTGCCTTCCCTAGCCCTTTGCACTGCATTGGCCTCTCACTTCATTATTAAAACTCAGGACATCCTGTCCTCACTCTCCTCTACACCACTCCCTTCTCCCTCACCCGCTTTCAGGCCTCCTTGGGCCCACCTCTCGCCTTCCCTCCTACTCTCCTCCTTTTCTCCCTCTGCCCGTTCCTCCTACTCTCCTGCGTTTCTCCCATATCACCTGAGGAGGTCTCGAGATAAGTCTGCGTTATAAAAGTTTCCTCCAAACAGGTGCTGCCCTGCTCCTCCAGAATGATCAAGGACAACATTCAAGGTCTCCCTTGCTCCAGCCCTGGCTGATTTCTGCTATCACTCCTTTGCCACTGGATCATTCTCTTTACTCCTCAACCACTCCTTTGTCCACCTTCTCAAAAAGCATTCCGCTGACCCCTCCTGTTTGGCTAACTACCGCCCTATCTCCATTAGCACTTTCCTGGGCAAACTCTTGGAGAAGCTGGCCATCTCCCAGCTTATCCACCACACAGAATCTATTGGTTGTCTCCATGACCACCAGTCTGGCTTCAGAGCTACCAGAGACACGGAAACTGCACTCCTGTACACCTGTGATGACTTGCTCTCTAATCTCGATTCCAACCCTCCATCCATTCTCGGTCTTCTTGACCCTTCATCTGCCTTTGATACAGTCAATCATGCCACCCTTATAAGTCGGCTCCATGATACCCTTGTTATCACGGACATGGGTCTGGACTGGTTGCCCTCTTTCCTCTCTGACTGACCTTCCTAGGTTCAACTGGGCCCTTTTCTCTCCTCCATCTCTCTCCACCTGTGGTGTCTATCCTCTCGACTTGTCTTTTCAACATATAACTTGACCCTCTAGCCCACTTGATCTTCGCCTTCTCACCTAAATTCCAGTGTTATGAGCATGACATGCAGCTCTCCTTCAAGATTCCCTCCTCTGCCTCCTCCTCTTCCGCTCTCATTCCCGATGGTCTGTCTGCTATTCAGGCATGGACCACTGCTAAAGATCTCTGCCTTAATGCCAGTAAGAATGGGATCCTTCTCATTGGTCCCCAGCTCCCTCCTACACTCTGGCCCGCCCTCCATGGGCCCCCTCCCCTCACCCTCCTGTGAGGCAAAAAACCTTAATGTCATCTTCAACTCCTCTCTCTCTCCTTCACATCACAGACCTTGCCAAGAAGACCCACTTTCAGCTGCACCTCCTCAGAGGCATTCTCCCTTTCCTGAGCTTCCCACAGATGCTCAATGTCTCCAGAGCTGTAGTCCTCTCCAGGCTGGAATACTGCAACAGCCTCTTCCTCAATCTGCCCGACTCCTCCCTTCGCCCCCTTCAACTAATCCAGAATAGGACTGCAAGACTTATCTTTGGTCTCAAGCCCAGGGACTGCCTCTCTCCAGCCCTAAGATCCCTCCACTGGCTCCCGGATGCTGCGAGGAGCAGGTGCAAGACCCTCTGCATCATCCACAAGGCTTTCTGGGGCCTGGGACCCCGCTACATCCAATTCTCTCCCCTCCACCCCCCACCCCCCCTCCAAAGTAACTCCCTGCTAGAGCCCTTCAGTCTTCTAGCTCCAACTCTCTGCAGATGCAATGCTTTTCGAAGCAGAGTGTGTGTGGGGGGTGGAGGGGTGGGGGCAGAGTCGATCTCTCTCCTCCGCAGGTGCCTTCATCTGGAATGATCTCCCGGCCCGTCTCAGACTTGAGTCGGATGCTTGTCGTCAAGACCCTCCTTTTCTCTTCCTCCTTCCCCCTCTCCCTCCCTGCTAATGTCCTCCTCTGACTCTTTGACTGGCTGCCAGGTTCCTTCAGATTCTTACAGGGCACCAGGCCCTCCACAATCAGTCTACCCCAGCACTTGGTCTCCCATGACACCCTGTACCTCCACCTCCACTTGCCTTTCCGGGCTCCCTCCACCTGCACTAGTCTTGTACCTCTTGAGCCCTTCCAGCCCCATCCGTCACACTTAGCACGTGGACCTTCTTCCCCTGCACTCTGCATTCCCCTGGATCTGTCCACCTGGCCAGGCCTCCCCTGGCACTCGCTCTCCCACGGGCTCTTCCGCCCTGACCAGCACTCCCCCCCCATCCCCCGCACTTCTTGTTACTGCACTTGCACGATCTGAATGGTCTATTCTTCACCCCCCCCCTTTGTCTTGCTGCGCCATGAACCACTTTGTGTATAGGTGCATTATAAATACCCAATAAATAAAAATATAATAGAGTTCCTGACATATATTTCCAACTGGTCCGGGTGTCGCAGAATACCAGCTACACTGTATGGGATGATTATAGTTAAATCCACTAGGTAGATGCCCTCTGCTAAGCAAAAATGGGGGGATGAACTAGAGGTTGAGATCTCGGATGAATAGTGAGGTCAGATGTGTTCACCGTCTAAAACTGTATCGCAGTACAATATATTTAATAAATTACATTATGCCCCCAGTAGGCTCAAAACGATATATCCAGAAATGGATGGCAGGTGCCCGTACTGTAATAGTGAGAGGGCTGATTAACTACATATGCTGTAGAGCTGCCACAAGCTACATGAGTTTTGGAAGCATGTGATAGACCCCCTATCAGAAACTGTCACACTCTGCCATACTCTCCCATGTGTTTTCTATTGGGTTGTGGGGGAATGGTTCCGGGGCTGAGAATCAGACCCTTCCTCATTATTGGGTGCTTACTGCTAAAGGTTGCATATTGAAAATATCAGGTGCGAATATCAGGTCTACCTAGCATGACCCCAAACCACACAAAATGTTCAGTTACTGTGATGTCAGGGTGCTGGTGCTCCGGCCCGAGTAATATATGAGGCCAAGTCTGCTGGCCAATGCGATTGTTAGATGCTCAAATTACTGTATGCCCTGTATGAAGCCGATTCCTGATGTTTGTTCCAATTAATGTAAATGATTGCTGTTTGAAAACTGTTCAATTGTGTCCGCCAAGCAAAAATAAAGTAAAAATAAAAAATAAAGAAATCTCCTCTCCTCCCCCAACAAACCGCTAGCCACACTCCCTAGGAGCCCCACCCGCAGCAGCCACTTCGGTAAAGAACCTTTGAGGCACACTGGACCTGGATTGACCAATCTCTCGCCACATCAACACTGTGTCCAGAACTTGCCACCTCCACCTAAGCATCCTCAAGCAAATCTTCCCTGATCTCTCCTACCCACACAGATTAGCTGAAATCCAGACCATCATCCTCTCCCGCTATGACTATGCCATCTCCCTCTATGTAGGCGTTCCAGCGTATCAGCTCAGGAATCTCCAACAAATCCAAAACTCTCTAGCCAGAACTCCCCCTTGCCCTCTCACCCAGAGAGCACATCACCACTGCCCTCAGTTGCACCATGGCTTCCTATCTGCCAAAAGAAGACATTTAAGGCCATGTGCATCACACACCGCGTCCTCTATAAACACTGGCCCTGAATTCTTCCAGGACAAGCTCACACGCTACCAAACCACTAGAAACCTTAGTTCTGGCACTACACTCTTACTCGTGACCTCCTCACCCCTTACAACTCCTCCAAGATGGGAGGCGGCACCTTCTCTGTCCAAGCCCCACCATTTGGAACTCCCTCCCACTACATATCTAGCACAATGAAGACTACCTCAGCTTCAGAAAGGCCCTCAAAACTTGGCTGTTCCGTACGGCAACCTGAACCTTCAATTACATGTTTAATCGAAAATAAAATAACAAATGGTAAAAATAACAAAACTGAAATAACTAATTAATTAATGACGACTTGAATGGATGCCAATGTGAAGGTGAACAAATAACGAATACAAAACAACGAACAATGACAGATGGTTAGCAATTAGCTAGAAAAAAGAACCCATAACGGAAGCAGATTCGTTGACACAGTCATTTTCAGAAATAGTTGACAGACAGAGGTAATAGCAATAGCGATTGATTAGACCAACAGACAAAAGAACAATTATCGTTTATTTGAACAATGACTATGTGAGAAAAAAGTAAATGAAAACACGAGAAAATAGTTTAAAGACAGTGAAAAAACTAAAAAGGAAGATTAAAATTAATTATAATTTCAGACAATTTACATGTATTTTTTAAATACACAGGAAAAATTATTGAAATTGGGATAATGGAATTCACATTGTCGCAAAAAAGGTTAATATTGCACAGATATTTGCTCTGTAAAGACAAAGAAAAGGGTAAAAAAATATACTTCAGATGTTCCCAATACTTTACACACGGATGTCGTGGTAGAGCCATAACAAATGGAAAAAAATTGATACATGAGGGCGAACATAATTACATTCCAGACGGAACTAATACGGAAATAAACGAATAATTGCCGAAATAAAAAGGCAGAACGCGATAATGAACAAGCAAGTGTGTCTATCACTAGAGGAGTGTGTAAAAGTGTACAATTTCACATTGCGGGACAAATGCTGAATGTTAAACTACTTCAAATGAGAATTACCAGTAAAAGACAGAAAAAAGACAATCTACCACCCAATCCACAGTCTTATGAGGAAATAAAAATACCCACTGAATTGCAGTTTACAGAGAAGAAGGAAGCATTTATACTATATGATAATAAACCAACAGAAGGTAGACTAATCGGATTCAGAATTGAGCAAGGTGTGAATCATTTAAAAAATTTGAAACAAAGACAGATTGATGGAACTTTCAAAGTGTGCCCAAGGTCATTTAGTCCGTTTTATTTGATCCATGGAACATCAACAGCAATCTATTTCCGTTAGTATGCAGTTTAATGCCAAATAAAAATTACGATTCATACATCAAATTTTATGAATACATTAGGAATGCAATTTCACCAATCCAACCGGAGACAATAATAATGGATTTTGAAGTACAGCAAATAAAAAGTGTGAGAGAAACCTTAACATACAAAGATACAGGGTTGTTTTTTCTACTATACACAGGCTACATGGAGAAAAATTCAAACAAGTGGTCTACCGGCACGCTATGCAGAGGACAGAGTTCAAATTCAATATAAAGCTCTCACTAGCATTTGTACCTGAACAAAATGTGGAAGAGTATTATGAAAAACAAATTCAAGCAGACTATTTCAAGAACAATGAGGATTAATTTTAACCATTGTTCGATTATTGTGACACACATTTCATAGGTGTGCTAACAATAAGTGGGAAGAGAAGAAACCCCCGGTTTCAGAAAAGTATTTGAAATTGCTATTTAGCCAGCATCCAAGAGCAATGGACAGCTGGCACAATGGTATCTGCCACTAATTCAGCACTATAAATCCACTAATTCAGCACTATAAATCCAACACTATGGAGCTTCATTAAACAATTGACAAATGAACAATCATTTACAGAATTACAGATTGCACAGGCGTAATCAGGAGAAAAAACAGGAATTCACAGAAAAATAATACAGAGATTCGGCAAGTAGATTAAAAGAAAGCATTCTAGAGGCCTTTGGCTTTGGTCCAGAGTTCTGCGCCATGGCTTTGGCTAACTATTCTGCGCCCAAAACCCTTCTCAGAGTCAATGGCATCCTTTCTCCCCCTATTAGCCTGACCTGCGGAACCAGACAGGGCTGCCCTTTATCGCCACTGCTTTTTGCGTTAATCATGGAACCATTCGCCCAACGGATCAGGCGAAACCCGGAAATCAAGGGCTTCCAATCAGACACAACACACCATAAACTGGCCCTTTATGCAGACGACGTCTTACTGACCATCACAGAACCTCGCACTTCCTTCCCTCAGGCCCTAGCTGAGATAGAGAGCTATGGAAGGGTCACCGGCTTTGCCATCAACTTCCGGAAATCAGCTGCCATGGGGGTGGCCCTTTCCCGAGAGATTCGAGAGGCTCTGGCCCCGCTATGCCCGATACAATGGTCAATTAAGAGCATCAGCTATCTGGGGGTCCAGATCCCAGCTGACCCGGGGGAAGTTTACCGAGCAAACTTTCCCCCACTGTTCACGGAACTCGTGGCGGACTTAAAACGGTGGACGGCGCAAGAAATCTCACTGATGGGCCGTATCACGGCCTGTAAAATGAACTTGCTTCCGAGATTCCTATATGCTTGCTCTTCGCTCCCAGTACCGATCCCGGCACCGGCCCTTCAAAATCTGCAAAAGGAAATGTCACGGTTCATTTGGAAAGGGAGAAAGCCCAGAATCCCTAGGACCACGATGCTGGGCAATGCTAGTCTGGGTGGCCTCGGAGTTCCAGACCTACAAAAATATCAGATGGCGGCCCAACTCGCCTGTATCCGAACATGGCAGATACTTACCAACCGCCCGAGATGGGTGGACCTTGAACAGGCGCAACTGCCACTCCCGCTACGTTTTCTCCCACATATCAATCTCTCCGAGCGCCGCCAGTGGCAGAACCTCCTGAGGTCCACCAAACACACTGTGGCTACCTGGGACAAAGCACTGAAACAAAAGAAAATCCCAGTGGGACTCAGCCCCTCCTCACCGGTGTTCCTGAACCCGGCCTTTACACCTGGCTGGGCCACCCGGAACTTCAGATCCTGGATAGCGGGAGGCCTGGTGACCCTGGGGCAACTTTTCGAAGGAGGACAGCCCTGCACCTTTAGGCGATGTAAAGAACTCTTCCAACTTCAGGAGCAGGACAGATTCACGTATATTCAGCTGCGCCACTGGTGCTCCCACCCACAGACCCGCCAAGCTGCCACCCGCCCCCCCACGGCCATTGAACTGACTCTAAATGATCTCCCAACTAGGGGGAGCATCTCCACCTTATACAAACGCCTCCAACCTGACTTCCTAATCTCTAAAACCCGGTATATGGCCCAATGGGAGGCAGACCTGGGCCGCCCAGTCGAGGACCAGCTGTGGGTTGACATTTGGTCGCGGGCTCATACTTCTTCATCTTGCATTACGAACAGGGAAGGCGCCTATAAAATCCTCCTCCGATGGTATTATTCTCCCCTAAGACTACACCACATGAACCCCACGCTCAACCCGAACTGCTGGAGGCAATGCGGCCAAGTAGGGACTCTCTTCCATATGTGGTGGTCATGCCCGAGGGCCCAGGCTTTTTGGGAACAATGCCTAGCAACAATCACAGACATCACTCAGGTGCGACTTCCCCTGGAGCCCGAGCCCATCCTTCTGGGAGCCCCAGTCACCGGAATCTACCCCAGATCTGGCCCTATGGCCAAACTGTTATCTCAATGCCTATTGGCGGGCAGAAACGTAATAGCTCGCACTTGGAAAACAGCAGAAGGACCGTTAATGCCCTTTTGGTGGGTAAAAATCTGGGACATCTTAATCGCAGAGAAGGTGACGGCTGCCGGGGCAGGCCGCCTACATCGCTTCGAAAACATTTGGGGCCCAATCCTAGACTTTGATCGGAATTATCCAGCCCTGACATACAAGCCCCAACTAGCCAGGAGGACTTTACGGGACGATAACTCCCAGCGGCGACAGGAAGAAGAAGAATGTTAAGATACGGGGGAGGGAAAGGGAGAGTAATCTACTGTGCTTTCTTTATGCCATTTGTCGTGATTGATCACTTTGTATTGCCTAATCCTGCCTGTTTAAAATAAATATTTAAAAAAAAAAAAAAAGAAAGCATTCTTAATTTTGAAAGGTTGGAAGCAATTTGTTATCTACAGAGTGTGGCTTAAAGTACTAAAACCAAAAAAGACAAATTGAAAAAAAATATGGAAACCATACACCAAGAGAAATCACAAATAGCAAAATAAAAATGAACTTACTATTGTAGACTTCATGGCTGCAAAAATCCATTGTAAATAGTTCTACGATGACAAACCAAATCCAAACTAAAGTCCATTCAACCAAAACAAGCAAGGATCCAAAAGAAACTGAAAACTAAACACCCAGAAACATCCATACACAATCCAATCCGAAGGGAATAAAACAAAATTAAATCCAGGAAAGTCAAAGAAACCAGGCCCGATCGCAAATGGAATGCTAAAAATCCAGGAGCGTTCCCCAAAAAATCCACAAATAAAGAATCCATTGGCATCCCAAAAAAGTAAAACAGTAAAATTCCAGGAAAGTCCACCAGCACGACCAATCGCACCCAAATAATTGAAGGCAATGGCGTATAACAATTTCCAGTTAAGTTACAATGAAAACGCCTATTGACACGAAAGGCACCCAATGGACAAATACAATATTCCAATCTACGTTCAATTTCCAAAATTACAAATATATAATTATTGAAAGAAAATGCATCATTCGATAAATTAGCTATTTGGAAATTAAAGAAATTCGATCTGTTATATTCATTATTATGTTTTAGTTATTTTTTGATTTGATATAATCACTGCATACTGAAGCTTCTTCCCTCCCCTCTCTCCCTCCTCATGGCAACGGATGCCTGCATCGCAGTTTCATTAACATTAAGAACATAAGCAGCAGCAAGGTAAAGTACAACTCTCAGAACAGGCAGGAAGACTCCAAATCACCCAGCAACACAAAACGGAAATCACCAAGCGGAGGCATGAGGTCAGATTGTATGTAGCACTTTAAGAGTTGTGAGAGTATCCTGCTTATTGCACAGGAAGATGTACTAGGATACCTTGTCTATTGCACCTAGGGCCTCATTACGACCCTGGCGGTAAGGGGTTAACGCCAGCGTTAGCTGCGCCGACCCCTTACCGCCAATTCCGAGTTCCCCTAGCGCCATGGTGCTTTTAACACCCGATTTTAGCGGGTGTTAAAATCCATGGCGCTAAGGGACCATGGAGTTAATTACGCCACCGTAATTTACGGTGGCGTAATTAACGCCTTCCCCACTCCCATTATGCCCTATGGGGCAAAAATGGGAATGGGGAAGGGTAAATGGGGATTGGGGACTTACCGCCCCGCCAAGGTCGGAATGGGGCGGTAAGTCCGCCAACCACCATGGTGTAAACGTAGTTTACACCATGGTGGTAAAGTCACGGCCCAGGCGGTAACTTACCGCCTGGGTCGTAATGAGGCCCCTAGTCTTGGTTTGCACCTTGAGGACTTGTGATGTTAGCCCGGCTGTTGCACTTGGTGCATTGTCTTTCGGTGGCCATCCTCACAAATCTCCATCTCAGCCTCAAGGTACGTATTCGCCCACCACTTTGGTGGACATCTGCCACAGGCCATCAGGCAGGCACGGCTACCCAGATGCATGCATTTGAGACTCATCACCACTGTGAAATATTGAAGGCTGTGATACAGGAGAGAAAACCAGGTAGGGTTTAGGCTACGTTGCTGACTCCAGACTAATCTCACTTTCAAGCCGTGGACTGGTTAAAAAATAAAAAAAAAAATAAGAATTTTAAACTCATGGGGGCGAGGTTCAGGCCCGAGCCCTACCTACTTGCAAAAAACAGAAAAATAAACTCTTACCAGGCTGAGTGTGGGAGGGCAGCATCTGCCTGATTTACATCTGCTCTCAGCACAAACCCTTGCCCCTGGCGGTCTGAAATCTTTCCTTGCCGACTTAGAAATCAAGCTGGTATTGCACCACGCAGAATGCAGATGGCAAATTCTTTTTTTTAGACATCTTTTTAGCCATGCATTTCAACAAAGAGCTCTGCATGTGTGCACACCAGGTGATGGGGTCAGCACAGCCAAATATAATGTTTCGTTGTGAAACAGGCGTTTGAACCTAAATCCCCTTGCAGTCCAGCTTCTTTGTGCCATCTTCCAAGACAATGAATACGGCTAACAAAATACTCCTCCCACCCATTTAAAAGACCCAGTTTAATCACATATCTGCCAATTTGACACCAATAATGGGTTTCTTTTTTGTCGATCTCACATACTGAACATCATTAAATCTGTGAACGCGTTTCAAACAACGACTTCAAGAAACAGACCTTATCCAAGTTGCTGTGCGTCTTCAAGTATTTAAAGTAGTTACAAAACCCAGAAGAGGGTTTTCTTTAAGCGATAATTGATTTGCATTCTGAGGAAAAATTCAATTTTTTTTTTTAAAATGGTACAAATATACTCTTGCAGCATAGCATAAAGATGTATATATGTGCGTGGTTGGTTTATAGTGGGATTTGTTCGCTTTAAGTAATTCTCTATAAAACAGTGTTATTTAGCTTAAAATCAACACATGCGATGGTGCTTGTAGGGCAGATGCAATGTCATGCACCACCTCCCACACCTCCGAAGCAAGAGCGGAAATAGAAAAGAAAACTTTTAGTAATGGTTTATTAGGTCTTTTGTTGTTTGAGAAGTTGCCATGTTGTTTTATATATTAGGAACGCATTTATGAAAGAGTACGTTTTGGCAAACTTCAGGGAACTAGTTTTGCTGCACCTAGGGGAGTTTTAGGTTGCTGAATACACAGGCATATACAGCTGAACAGGGTACATATTACAACATTAGTTTTGTTGACTTTTGTTTCAAACATTGAGCAAGGGTATCACCAATTTAAGACAAGACTCCATCCAAAGCTGCACAATGTATTTGTTTTATTAAAAGCTTTTATTTTTACTTCTGGATGATGAACACCAGGCAGCCCTCAGCCAGCATCGCAGGGACGATAGGACACTGTTAGCTAAAGCTGTGAGAATTGGCTGTTCCCAGGACTCGAAACTAGATATGCAACAATATTTTTGTTCCAGACGATTAGATGAATACATAGAGCTTGGATTGTTAGATGCACGAAGATCCCTGCAGTAGCACTGCCAAAGATACAAAGCTAAGCTGCGTACACAGTGAGCCGAACAACAATTTAGTGCCATTGCACCCGTAGTAGAATGCATTGGTAAGGACGACAAATACAAGAAATTATTTTCTGCACACTGGGCCTTTGCCATGTTTATCTAAAACAGCTAATTCAACCCATGATATAATTAGAAGACTGTGTGCCTGCATTGGGAACATGTATCGAGACGGAATTTGCAGAATGAGTCATTCAAGGTTATGTAACGGTCTGGGATCATTGGGGCCTGAAAATGGGAGGTGAGATAGGAGTATCTGTTTTTTCCTGAATGCAAGTTTTGATCTCTCTGTTCACAGTAATTGCTAATTCGGCTGTCTCAGAGGGATGCAACATCCAAGTCCACCCCCCCCCCCCCCAAGGAGTGCTAACCAATAGCATTACAACTATTACGGTGAGCATGAAACTTGCTAGTCAATCAAACCGCCAGTTATTGATGCACATGGGGATGACGTTATAGTTGATGGGTTGAGTTACGGAGTGAGTTTGCTGAAGCAGGGATACATCTGGGGGGTCTAGACATGCGATCTTCCTGTATGCAGATGATGTCCTCCTGTACTTCTGTGAGCCTGAACAAAACCTACCTTTGGTCCTAGAGGTGTTAGATAACTTTGCTGGTTTTTCTGGTATCATTTAGCAAACAGAAATCGTGCCCGTTTCCCGTGGTGGGACTACGTCAGCTTGATGTCTGAGACCTGCCAGACCTGGGACTACAATGGGAAATTCATACATTCAAGTACTTGGGCATCCACATTGCACACACACCGGAATGTATGCATGCCAGGAACACAGTCAAAGCAGTTGATGGGGTGAAACATTCCATGACATTCTGGAGTAGACTGCCCTTGTTGTTAATAGGTTGCATACCATTGGTGAAAAAGATTGCGTTACCCTGTCTACTTTACGATTTCGCCAACTTGCATTGTTTTATTGTGTCTATTTTCTTACAAAGTCTGGCCTCCATGATTAGGGGCTTCCTGTGAGGACATGGCAGACACAAAATAGCCCTGACCACCCTTTGCATGACTTACGAAGATGGCAGGGTGCAGCTCCCATGGCTCTAGCTCTACTACCTAGCTGCAATACGTTGCAGGCTGGCTATCAGATGAACCTACGGCAGAGTCAAAATTACTGATGGGTATGACTCACCCTGCAGTGCTTAAAGAATCCCTGTGGACCACATATCGCTGTCTGGGGCAAACATCACACAATCCCGAACAGAGCAGCACGCTGGAGGGGGAGGTGCTCAGTGAGTCATCCTCCTTGACTGACCGGGACTTGTGCTGCAGGGGCGCCTCCTCTCCAAACCTCTGACATCGGATCTGACCCATGACGGGGTTGCTGCGCTAATGGCGCAGGGGGCGGGAGTACTGCAGCAGCGGGGAAGTTGAGCAACCTCCTCCTCACCTTATTAACTGGCTCAGAGTCGCCGCAGGAAGCATCTCTCATACATCTGCTGCCAGAGGGAGGGCCCACACACAGCCCCAGCTACACAGTGGCTGAATGATCATCGTACTGATGGGAATGCTTTAGAGGAGGGCCAAACCCGCTTACTGAAGGAAGAAGGCTGCCCATTCCGGTGGCAGGAGGAAAGCTGCCAGTTACAGAAAGGCTCTGCAGCGTTGGCATCCAATGGAGGGGTGAAACCATCCTGATCCCAACTGGTGCAGCGCAACACACAAGGTGAGGGGCGAGGACAGGAGGTGTGAGTGCAGGCAGTGGGACATCTGGAAATTGATTCACTGCCCTGATGAACTGTTGACACCAGCCTGAGTGCTAACATAGTGCTGGTTTGACCTTCGCAGACAGACTGTGCCCATCAGCTCTCCCTCTGATACTCGCTTGCAGACGTTATAGTGTTGGGGAGCCAGAGACCTGCAGCACACACCCTCCAGGTTGGGACTGTCCACTCTGCGCCCTCAGTTCTAACATTGTTGGGGTCCCCGTGACAGACTGGGTAGCCCCTTTCTTCGCCGCCAATGGATTACATCATAGTCAAGGATAAACTCAGAAAAGCGTCCACTCAAAGCAAGATTGAACATTATGCAGTGAGTAGCACCAACACCACCATCACTCAGACCGTGCAGGAAGGGGCCACAATGGCCAAGGAGGCTCTCTCGATGAAAGATGTGATGGCCGCCATCACAGGTTCCCGGTCATCCATGGAAGAGAAAATGAACGGCCTCAGCTCTGAGGTCTCCCCATTGCGGCACGACCTGCACAAATTAGCCTTGCTCATGGGAGAGGCCGAACAGTGCATATCAGACACTGAAGATACTCTGAAGACCCTGGAGTGCCAAATGACAAGAGTGGTGCAACGGCTGAATGTAATGGAAGGGAAGGCCGATCTCGGCGTAATAAGGTCTGCATTATGGATCTCCTGGAAACATCAGAAGGTCCTAGCAGGGAACTCTTTCTTGAAGAGTGGCTGGTTGACCATTGTGGTTCCCAAGAAATTCTCCAATTTCTTTTCTATTGAGAGGGTCCACTGGATGTCCCCGGGACGGCCTACACCAGGTGAAGCACCTTGCACGGTAATTGCAAAACGACTTAACTACAGGGACCCCGACGTGTTGCTCCAGATGGCTTGTGCAGCGGGGCCCATCACCTATAATGGATCTAGAATTGCCTTCTTCCCCAATTACACAAGAGAAGTGCAGCGGTCAGACAGTCCTTCGATCCACTGAAGAAACGACTGCAAACCCTTGGCGTTAAATATGATTGTTATTCCCAGCCCAACTCAAAATGCATCATCATGGGACCCCCCCACCACTTTACAGATCCTCCCGAAGCCTGGGTGAGGGTCGAACTGCACCTAGAGGGCAGACAGGGTTCCGCCAGACATGGGGCCATCAACACTCCTCACCCACAGGTCCTGTGATTGCCCCCCTCTGAACAGTAAGCAGCCACAATGCGGATCCACACAGAACAGAGGGGGGGGGTGGAAGGGGGAATGTCCCCGCATAGCAAAATAAGGGATGAAGACACCAGAGGTGCTACGGGCTGAAGGCCCGTATCACAATAGACTGTACCATTACCTTTTTGGGTCCACGAACAGCGAGCAGCCACAATGCTGATCCAGACAGAACAGAGGAGGGACGTCCCAGCTTAGCAAGGTAACGGATGATGACACCGGAGGCGCTGCGGGCTGAAGGCCTGTATTACAATAGACTATACCTTTAACTTTTTGGGTCCACTTCCTTATGGCCATGGAGCTGGCAGAGCCTAGATTACAGGGAGAGCGCCCCCGCCCCCTCCCTTTGGGAGTTTGATGGTTGGTATTACCAGATATGTTCGGGCGACAGGTCCTTCGGGTTGGGGCGGAGTATGGGGTTGTGGAGGGGGAGTTTGGGAAGTTTGTTTGTTCCGATTGGCTCACTGTGTCTGAAGGGCTCTCCAATATGGCGGGCGTTGTTATACATGTAATCACTGAACAGGATGCGCTAGCCGCTGGACACTCACCTAGGTTTATATGGCCAGTGCAGTAGCGAGATCTCTCAAGTTCCTTACACGGAACATTAACAGCCTTGGCTCCAGCATCAAGAGGCGCCTGGTCCTATAATTCCTTAATAGATACTGCCCTGACATAGCCCTTCTCACCGAAACACACATGGTCAGGTCAACATGCACACTCTTCTGTAGATAGAATTACAAGACCTCAATGCACTCTGGCTTCTCTATGGGGGCCAGCGGTGTACTGGTTTTACTTCATAAGCGCCTTGCCCTCAAAATGCTGTTGGTACAACAAGACCCCAGGGATAGATTTGTCCTGTTAATCAGTGAAGTGTGGGGTGCAACCATCGGCATCCAGGCAGTATATGCCCCCCCCACCCACCGCTCTCTGCAGAATTACTCACCGACAGTCAGGACACACTCGCAAAACACCAGGTAGACTTGTGGGTCCTCGGTGGAAACTTCAATGAGGTTATGTTGTGACCCTAGATCGCACGCACCTGCGGGATGGGATTCCCGACATACCCACCCACAAAACTGCCCGCCTTTTCTTCTGCACTGTATCTCTGCGCTGTTTGGAGGGATCTGCACCCGCATGAACGCAGATACTCATTCAACTCCGGGGCCCATGACTCCCTCTCACGATTGGACCATTTCTTCCTCCGGCGACAGGATGTATACAGGGCAACAGCCGCACAATAGCTCGCCTGCAGGATTTCGGACCACCTGCCATTGCTGATTGAGGTCCAAAGCAATAATACTCTGAGCTGGCGCTAAAACTGATAATATCTGGGGATCCCCGACTTCGTAGAACGCATTCAGTCTAAGACCACTGAATACTTTGACATCGATAATGGCTCTGTGGACAGACAAGTGACACTGAGGGAAGGATAAAAAACGGTCCTCCGAGGGGAAATGATCTCATGGATCATGGCCCGGAAGAAGGCCCAGTTTCAGCGGGTGATGTAGGTGAAGCTGCTAAGAGGGAGATGGAGTATCTGACCTTAGGCTCTTCTAAAACACGGTAATTCCTCATGGCCAGAGAAATACTCTGCAATATCTCCTTGGACAACGCCAGACAGGCCCACTGGGAAATACAGTTGCACAAGTCAGGCAACAAGGCAACAAGGCAGGCAAATGCTGGCATGGCTCGAGAGGAGAGACCAGGGGCACCGGCAAGTCCGGGAGCTGAAACCTAGCCGTCGGGGGGGGGGGGGGGGGGATGGTGAGGAGAGACAAGGGCATGGCTGAGGTTTTTGCTGACAACCACGCTGAGCGCTACCGGAACCCGGGCGGGTTGAGAGATGCCACCACACTTGATAGCCCGACTCTCCCCCGTCTGTCGGAGGCCCAGCACTTACAGCTGGATGCTGACATAACAGAAGATGAAATTGCCAATGCCATTACCCAACTCCACTCAGGGAAAACACCCGGCCCCAGTGGATTGCCAGGTTGAGGCATGGAAGAAGACTGGGGAGGGGGGGGGGAATAGTGGTTAACCCTTTATATAATATGTTTAATCATTGTAGAGATCAGGGAACCCTCCCCCAGACCGTCAGAAAGCCAGAATTGTGGTCCTTCTCAAGCAATCCAAACCTCCAGCACTCGGTGGGTCTTATAGACCAATTTCACTGTTTAATGGGGAAGCAAAAATACTTGCTAAAGTGCTTGCGAACTGCGTGATGCGTGATGCCAATCACATCATTTCTGATCCACACCGATCAGTTTGGGTTTATGCCATTCAAATCCACCCGCATAAACATTCGGCGGTTGCACTTGGCAATCGAACAGGCCCCCGTCATACAGAAGACTTTGAAAAAGCATTTGATTTGGTGGTGTGGGACAGCATATGGGAAATCATGGGTAGAATGGGATTTGGAGACAGTTTCTTGATCTGGGTCTGTCTACTCTACGAGTCACTGGTTGCAGAGGTTGGAGTAAATTGCATGATCTCCAGGATTTTTTACTGGGGCGGGACACGCAACAGGGGTGCCCGCTGTCCCCCTGTTATTCACGATTTCCATCGAGCCTCAGGTTGCAAAGTTTTGCCAGGACTCATCATGGCGGGGTTTACGTTAGCCAATGGGATGGGAAGACAAGGTTTCGCTATATGCAGATGATCACACTCCATCACATTCCTGCCCTATTGTGACACAGTCACTCCCATTGTCTCGGTTGGGGAGGGCAGCCCTTTTTAAGATGCTTACACTGAAACGGTACCTATATATTTTGCAAAATGCCCCCTTACAGATCCTCCAACTAGAATTTACAAGAATAGACTCTGCCCTCCGGGAACTTTCAATGATATGCCCAGGCTTGCCCCATATTCGAGCCGAAAGGATTGGGCTGGAAGGCGTGACTCTGCGCCGTTACCTATACCGATGGGCGTGGCGGACTTCCCTTCATTCAACGATTCACCACATGTACATGTGTGGAGGGCAGCCCACAAACCTATTGGGTGGGATGACAGACTGACTCGACCTCTCTGGGAAAATACGCTGCTGCCGGAGGTGAATAAACCGCTGGTACTGTCGGTGTGGGTGGATGCAGGCATCGAGACCATTGGCGATGTGATGGGAGGGGGGGAATATCACTTCATTTGCAGAGATGCAGCAGGTGTTTAGCTTACCAGACGCGGAGGAGTACCATTACTTGCAAATATCACATGCACTGCGCACACAGCTCACAAACCTGCCGGACATGCCGCAAAGTTCCCCACTTGAAAGGAATGTTCTCCTAGAACACAAACACCAAGGTTACCTCCACCTTATACCAAGCCATAAGGTTATCCAGTCTTAAGGCTAGACGGGAAGCAGACATGGGACCCATCAAACCGGAGAACTGGATGGAGGCACTGATGTTCCCAGGGAGGTTTGCATCTCCTCTAGAGTCTGCCTGTTGCAATTCAAAATCCTCCAGGGTCTCACTGTTTCGATGGGGTCATATTGATGGTCCCCAATGCTTGAGATGTGGTGTGGAGGATACTTTTATTCACATACTCTGGGACTGCCCACGGGTCCGCCACTTCTGGACGGCATGCTGTAATAAGCTATCTAAGACACTTGGCACATTGATATCACGGGGCACTAAGCTGTTACTTTTGGGGATCTGGGGTGAGAACTCATAAATCGATATGAAAAACTGTGTGTCCACAACGATTGGTCTGATAAATTGAACATTGCATGAAATGGGGGGCCTCGGGAACGCCCTCCGTACAAACAATGGGTGGCTGATGTAAACATTGGTGTGTCCATGGAACGGCGCATATATATTGCGTGGGTATGCCCAGAGTAGGCAGACAAAATCTGCAGCCAGTGGGAGGAGGGTGACCAAGTACTTTCGATGGGGAGGAAACGGGAGCCGGGAATTGCCGCTTACAGTAGATGGTGGAGGCACAATGGTAGGCTGTAAAACTGTCATGCGTACTCTGATCCATTGTGACCAAACTTTATATTAAGAAAACTAATACAAATTGTTTTATGGAAAAGAAAAAAGGCGAAACTACAACTTGGTACAGGCCTATGAAGAAGGGCATTTGCAAGCCCACCGAGAACATAGCAGCTTGGAATGATTCCTCCTGGAAATGCTTAGCCCCTCTGATGAAAAGCCCCCATAAACTCCCAGAGGTTCCTTCACGCCGATGCATGGGCTAGTATGGGTACATACTTGGGGCCTTGCTTGAAACAATAACATATGGCCACTGTGAACGATTTTGGCCAGGATGATGGGCCCTTCCCTGACACCTTACTCCACATCGAAAATTGTATGACACACAATGTGTGATGCTCGTTTTTTTGTTTGTTATTGTTTACTGTTAAACTGATGATATAATCACTATCTTGACTTCTGTATTACGGTAGTATGTACTTACCAATAAATAGATTAATAAAGAAGAAAAAATAAAATAGTTGATGGGTTGAATTTGGGTGGTTCCAGACAGTGGACAAGCCAATGGTAGATCTCAACGTACAGGGTTCCATAAGGTTTTTAGAGTAGCCAATGACTATGTTAGAATTGTATGAAATGTGTTTTGTAATTATGCAAATCCTGTGTTTTTTCCCCCCTCATAATCCTTGGCTCGATGTGGGCTTGTTGACAGAGTTGCTTGGTTTTTCTCCCAGCTGTTACTTTTGCAAAATAAAGTAAATAGAGGTGTTTTTTCCTTGAACCTGGTGCGCTCCATTATTTGGTTTAATTGGACTGTTTTTGCTGGCACTTTCACATTTGGAGGCCCCAGCGAGATCTCCGGCATCCTTGAAAGATTGAGAGCTCTTTGCTGCACACCTTGGCAGCGGCGTCAGCCGGCCGAGACAGGCTCCAGTGCGCACAAATGGGGTGATGAGCAGGCACAGAGTTCTACGAATGTCTGCCCAATCCCACGGGTGGCCGCTGCACCGGATGGTGCATGAAGTTGAGGAGGCTCAACATTATTACTTTTGTTTTATTTGATTTTTAAAGAATAAAATGGAACACAAATGAATGGAAAAAGAAAGATGGGAAAAAGAAATATGTTGAATGGGGCACCGAAGAGGAGCATAATTAATTAACTGGAAATGTTCGGTACGATGAAATGATGCATTTGGGAAGAGAGAGAGTAAATTGCACATGCTATGCCTGCTCTCTCATTCCACACGTAGTAGGATTGTCTGAGCTTTTCCTACCGCAAGCCGTGTCCTATAAGGAGGCATGATGCCTAATGCACGCATCACTCTGGAGAACTAGAATTTTATTCCAGGTGGAAAAGGTAGCTGTTCACTGGGTGGATGAAGAGGAAAACGCGTACCAAGACAATTTTGTGAAATCAATGCTTCAAAACAAGAAAACATGGTATAAATTAGTAGAGTATGTCACTGAGGGTCTGAAAGAAGGGCAATTACAAATAAGTGACCGCAAGAGAATATGGTGCACAGGTGAGGAAGGGCAAAGTGTGCCCGGGTGTCATACAAGACCACTGATGAGAATAGAGGGAACAGTATGGTATGAGGACCAGTGGGAGGGGGGGACTAATGTAGTGTCGTGCTAAAGGATTGGTGGGTTTTGAACAAAACGTGGCAGCCAAGGTGAATGATAGCTGCCGAGCAAGTTGGGGGAAATACATACATGCCTTAACCTAGCTGCATGAAAAACATCAACCAGTTGACATAAAGAGCTTTACACGATTCCCTTTGTGTTTCAGGTCAAGTGCGCCAAGGTGGTGAAGAATGCAGCACTGACGCGGAGAACAGCGGCAGTGACGGATATCTGGTGGGCCTGCGGATCCAAAGCATATGCTCAGCTCCGCCTGACGGGAGTAGTGGGCGCTCTCGTCACCTTGCACAGTCCTGCACTTGTGGTGCCTCGAAATAGCACTGCCATTAAAAGTGCACTACAGGGAAAAATGGCGCAGCAAAATATAATGAGGGGAAGGAAATGAGAAAGTCATTATTTTTCAAGAAAGGAGCACAGAGAATTTGCCCGATATTCCCCGGATGAGTTTTGTTTATTCCCCACGGCTGCTACCTTCTTTACGTCATTGTTGCTTCCAGGAGTCAAGGCTGCAGCAAATTCGAAAAGGCTGCAGCTGACTCGGTACAAATTATTGCAGCTGGCAAACTCAAAAGCAAAAGGTTTGAACGCAATTAAAGAGGAGATGAGGGTCTGCGCTTGGTGGCCCTTCAGAATCTTTTTGCGCTAGACCTAACAGCCATCGAAGGAGGTGGTTGCGCCAAGCTGGGGACAAGTTGCTATATGGCCATACCTGATGGTGATGCCTCAAATGGAACATTAAATGCAGCGTTACAAGAGATAAGACACTCCAGGGAAAGATGAGAAGCAAGGTTGATGGAGTGCTAGCCGATTATTGGCTGGACAGCATCTTTACATGGGTAACCACCTGGCTTTCCGGATTGTTTTGAGTGACTGTGCCCGCGTTGGTTCTCATTCTCATCACCATCAGCGTTATTAAAGTATATTTTAACAAACAAAAAGGACAGTTACACTCGAGTGTTGACGAAAAAGGTTTGGAATGAAGAGCAGGAACAAACTAATGGGGGAAAATGAAGCAGAGGATCCTGATGGATGGGTTTTTACAGAGCCGGCTGACATTGAAAATGTCTAAGAGTTATGGATTCAATGTCTCAAGGATGGGACAGTGTGTGTATGGGTGGGGGGGAAGATTGGGGAGACATGAAGATGGGGAAAAATAGCATACATAAAGATGAAGTTGCTAAAAAGGAACGGAAGGCCCACGAACATTATGTTCTTAATAGAAAGGTGGGAATACTGTAATAAAGAGAATTATTGCTTAGGCAATAAGAGGCAAAATTGATCTGTTTAATGGACACATGTGCCGCAGACCTAAATCGTGATAATGAAAGGTTTAATTGGTTGTGAAATCTGAAAATTGGGACACTGAAATGGTTAATTGGTTTAAAAAAATGTGAATGTTGGATTTGTTACCTATGGAATGAACAAGTCTTTTTAGTAACCACCTCTTGCACAGATAATGTATTGATTCTGCACATAATAATGTGTAATTCTTAAAGAGGGACTTATGATGACTTAAAAAACTAGAGTCCTTAGGGAAACAATTAAAATTGTGCCCAAACTATGTTGATATGTTTGGTTGTTGTAAAATATGATATTGAATAGACTTCAAAGATCTATGATAGCAGAAGGATATAACTATATAAACATGTAATAAGGTATGGGTAATGGAACACATACCAGGCCGCCCCTTAAAAAGAGAAAACAAAGACGGCCGCAGGACGCATAAGCGCGAGGACGTCATCGCGCCTGTAAACAAAATGCTGCCATTTTGACCACCGTTTCGAACTAGTAACAAGCGGATTCCTTTTCAACAACTAATGGTCAGATTGAACTGTTAAATCAGATACTTGCGGAGCAGAATCCCTAGAATATGCACACTTAGTAGCAGGAACTTGACTATATTTTTTTTAAAAAAGACCTGTGTTAATTTCTCCTAGGCATTTCCTTACTTTGGTTCGAAAAGTGGGAAACCAATTTCTAAACAAAAATATATACTGGCAGAAAGAGCAATCAGAAGTAATAGGGTTAGTGTTCAGTTGACAAGTATAATAGGACATGTGAGAAATGTCTGAAAGGATGATTGAAGAGAAGACCTGTAACCTTTAGAGGCAACCTATTTTCATTATTTTTCTGTAGATTCTCTCCTGATGATCCACTATAAAAGTGGTGGGGAAACATGTGTAGAGAGAAAGGAGTATAGTAAGAAAAAGAATTAAGAAAAAACTAATGAAAATAAAAAACTAATGAAAATAAAAAATTCTATTTGTTTGATCATGCCAACTAGTATGTGGATAATTCCTTAAAAAATATGAGAGAAGAAAGAAAAAAGTGAGAAAAGAATGGAATGAAATGGGTTCACCCCGTTTACTGGACTTTGAATAACTCTTACTTGAAGTTGGCGCATTGGGAAGGGTACCAGGAGTAACTATTGATAATTTAAAATATTGGACAGTCACAATATTGGTACATTCCCTGCTGACAACTCAAACAGAAGAAAAATATAATCACAGACTCGCTGATTAGGTTGATCTTATTGACTGATCCCTCCTAAAAAATAAAAACACATGAGGCATGAAGAGACGTACTTGGTGTCGGATAGATTTTACTGAGAGTGCTTAATCAATACTTCACTTTCAAACCTTTATATGATACCATGATACTACTGCCTTAAGAACTGTACCTATTATAAAAGGAAAGTCGCACCAGGACATTTTCTTTTTTTTTACCAGTACCTGAAATTGGAAGCATAACTGCAGCAGGTGTAAAACACACCACCATTGTCAATCCACACAATAGGAATGAGAGAATTACAATATAAATTAGAAGAGAGTGGAGCACTAGCCTCACGAGACCAGAGGCTGCTGAGATCTTAAAAGGCTACTTGAGAGCCTCAGGAGTCCTGGGGGACTCGCCAGAGAAAAGAGCAGTCGCTCTACTGCAGCGCTCCTCCTACATATTTACACATGTACTCAGGACCATATAAATATACATATATATGAACATAAATGTCTCGCGAGGATAGCTCAGGGGCAACATGCTCGCCTCGGAAGCAAGACGACACGAAGCAACGCAGGTTCGATTTCCGGGTCCGCGCTTAGAAACCTCTGGGTATTAAGCACGTTATAGATAACCTATAATACCATATCTACTGCCAGAGAGTATTATACGTCTGCACTTACCTTCACTTTGTAATGGCTATAATAAATACACCCTGACACACTTTAACAGTGCAGTTAGCCATTCACCACTAGACCACAACTTATTTGGCAACTAGGATGGGATCCATCCTTCCATCTTAAGGGATTCCCTCCGACAGGATGCAAGGAGGAGCTCCAAACCCCTGGCATTCCTACGCCAGGTAGGCTGGTGTACAAGCACCAAGCAGCCTGTGATTCCATGGCCCCAGTAGGAACACTTATTTGCCACATACGTAGATGTTCTGGGAGGGGCACAATACACCTCTGGAAGAAAGAATGCCATGTTATTGAATACTAGGGAGGTGGAAGGACAGAGGATATTTGCAGGACTAAAGGTTGAGCCAGCAGGTGATGAGGAAGATGACTATGTGTATAAAGGAGCTATCAGGAGGATAGTGAAAAGGTTCTCCAAAAAGGGATACACAGTATTACACAGAATAAGGTTTTACACCAGAAAGCAGGAGAGCACAAAGCTAGGAGATAATTACATGACAAGGTTGCGATGGATGACGGCGTTATGAGACTTTGGGGACAAAACAGAAGATATCCAACATGCTCAGAGTGCACAACAGTAGGAAACCTCAGGACAAGTAAATACTGGAGAAGGAGTTTAAGCTGGGCAAAGCAATACAGAGCCACAGCAACGGAAAATAACTATGCTTAGATGCAAAGAAATTGGAGTAAGTGTGCCAAGTACAGAAGTGGATGCACTTAAATATCGAAGAAGCAGAGAAAATAATCGAATTTAGGTGCGTTTTCAACTGTGCATCCACTTTTTTGTACTGCTTTTGGGTGCTTTCTGGCTAAAATCGAATTTAGGTGTGCTTACCAATGTGTTATTGTTCTGTAAATCTGGCCATTTAGAGCGTGCTCACTGATTCCAGTCTGCTTGGCCACCTGGTGCGATCCTATTGTTGCATAGTGCTTCTGACCCTCTCCCCTGCCATTGTCCGATTCCACCCCCCTCGTCTCTGCCACCATGGTTCTCTCCGTCTCCATCTATTTTAACTGCTTCTCCATCTCCCATCCTCCCTCTCTCACAAAGTCTGGAAGGAAGAAACTAAAAAAAAGGCACTCCTGATATCCAACCCTGGTCTTGGTCTACTCATCGCAGACACCTACCATCAATGCTTCCTCCAGACTATCACTGACATTCTCTTCGCTGTTCCTTCTTCTAACCTATGCACCCCCCATATGGTCTCTGTCCTCTCCCCTTTCTCCTACTCACCCGTTACTGACAGCACCAGATGGGAAGGTTTGTGGCTCACTTCGCATCTTCCAAATGTGCCATTAATGTCTATCATAATGGCACTATCATGGCCCAATGCCCTCAGCCCAACCTCCTCCTTCTTGAAAGTTGTCTTCCTTCTCTCTTCGACCCACCCCTCCCCCTACCCCTCGTCCCCCTTCTCCTCTCCCCTCCCCTCCAGTGGTAGCACCCACTCCTGTTCCCCCATCGCAAATCCTTTAAAGGGGGCAACCAGCTTCATTTAGCTACCCTCAATTCTCGCTTGGCTATCAAACACTCCTCTGACTCTCCCACCTCTTTGAAGACCTAGACTTTGACGTTGTTTCTCTATCATCCCCACCCAAACCTACTCATCCTTTGAAAGCCTAGTCTTCAGGCTGACTGTCTCGCCTACTTTCTTACTCTTGCTACAATCTACAGAGCCCCCTGGACCGACCTGCCTCTTCCTTGCAGAATGGGCCGACCTGTCCTCCTCTCTTCTTGTTTCCTCCCCCAAACTTTTCTTCCTTGAGGACTTCAACATTCATCTCGACTTCCCTGATGTGGCCACTATTCTCTTGCGTGACCTCTGCAACACTCATTCCCTCATTATCCTTCCCTCTGGCTCAACCCACTCTGCTGGACACACCTTGGATGCTCTCATCTCAACAGACATCCCTCTTTCCAACCCTCTCACTATCCCCCTCTCCTGGTCTGACCACTCTACTCTCTTCCCTCCTTCACCTCCCCTGTCCCCAGACCATCTGCCCGCACTGCCAGTCTCCATCATTCGACTGATAAAGTTTGTGTCAGTCGCTGCATTAGCCTCCTGCTTCATGCCTCATGCCTCCTCCGCCCCCTTCATTGTACTTTCATTCTGACTGTTGAAGCTAACCTCCACCTTTCTATCTCCAACAACCTGGACATCCTTGCCCCCGTCATGAGGAACCACATGAAGCCTGTCTCCAAATGCAACTCTTGTTACAACTGACTTGGCCGCTTTGAAACGTAAGTGCAAAGCTGCAGAGTGGAAGTGGCAGGCATCTAGCTCAACCCCTGACAAATTGGCCTGCCGCCTACTGCAAAGGCAATACAGTCTCTCCATCTGCTCCAAGAAGAGGGCTCAGGTCCACGCCTCCATGTCTGGAGCCACCAATAACACAGCTGAACTCCAAGGAACTTGCCAATCCTACCACAGTCTCCTCCTCCCTCCCAGGCCCATTGCTCAGGCCGCCCACTTTTTCTCCAGATCTCTTGACATCCTGTCCTCTCTGTCATCTGCTCCCCTCCCCTTACTCTCCTCTTTCTCTCCCATTGCACCAGCTAAGATTTCTAGAGTTTTCCACTCTATAAAGGTCTGCGCTAACCAGGCGCTCTGCTGCTCCACCGGAACCATCAAGGACAGCTTTGCCTCTCTCGCTCCAGCATTGGCTGACCTCTGCAACTACTTTGCCACAGGTTCCTTCCCCTCAACCCCTTAAGCACTCTCTCGTGCCCCCCCTCATAAAAAAGCCATTTGCTCACCCTTTTTGCCCGGCCAACTATTGCCCTATCCTCCATTCCCCCCCCTTTGCACTCATGGAGAAGCTGGTCATCCCCCAACTGACCCTCCACACCGAAATGGCCAGCTGCCTCCATGATCTTCAGTCCAGTTTCAGGGCAGCCAGAGGCACAGAAACTGCTCTCCTGAACACCCTTGAAGACCTACTATCCAGCCCGGATTCCAACTCTCCCTCTGTTCTGATCCTCCTTGATGCTTCTTATGCTTTTGACACAGACAACCACTCCATCCTCATGAACCGTCTCCATGATACCCTAGGTATCACAGAGAGGGCACGGTCGTGGCTAACCTACCTTTCAAACAGAACTTCCCAAGTGCAAATGGGTCCTTTTCTCTCCTCCACCTCACTCTCTTCCTGTGGTGTCCCTCATGGCGCTATCCTATCGACATGGCTCTTCAACACCTACCTGGCCCCTCTGATCTCCACTTTCTCCCATCATTTCCTAGATGACACACACAGTCCTCTAGCATCCTCCTGCCCCTCCCTCCCCACCCCCACTCCCCAACTGACTGCTATTCATGGCATGGTGCTCTGCCAATGATCTCTGCCTTAATGCCAGTAAGACTGAGAAACTTCTCATTGGGCCGCCTATTCCTTGTTTCCCCCTCACCCATGGGATCATCTTTGACTCCTTTTTCTCGTCCTCTCCACACAACATGGACTTTGCCAAGAAGTCCAATTTTCAGCTGCATCTCCTTAAAGGCATTCTACCTTTCCTCACCTTCCCCCAGAAGATCAATGTCTCCAGAGCCCTGGCTCTTTCTAGCCGGACTACTGCCACAGCCTCTTCCTCAACGTGCCTATTTCCTCAACGTGCCTATTTCCTCCCTTTACCCCCTTCAACTAATCCAGAACAGGACTGCAAAACATATCCTTGGCCTCGAGCCGAGGGACCACATCTCTCCAGCCTTAAAATCTCTCCACTGGCTCCTGGTGACTGCAAGGATGAAAATAAAGACCCTTTGCATCATTCACAAGGCTATCTGGGGCCAGGGACCTTTTTACATCCAGCGTTCCCTCCCGGTCCTCTGGCTCCAACTCTCTGCAGGTCAAACGTTTCTCCAAGCAGAGTGGGAGATAGATCCCTTTCCTCAGCTGGCTCCTCCCTCTGGAACAGCCTACATGCCCCCCTCAGACTTGAACCAGAGTTTCTTAAATTTCAGAAACTTCACAAGACTTTCCTTTTCTACTCATCCTTCCCTCTCCCATCCCGTGCTAACTCTCCATCTGCCACTGCAACTGGTCCCTTCAGAGTCATGCAGGGTCCAGACCACCCACCTCCAGTCCCACCAGCACTTGCCCTCTGGTTCCCTTTCCAGGACTAGCCCAACTTGGTCCTCTCTGTCCACTGCACTCACCACCCCCCCAAAACACCCCCTTGGCACTTGGGGGTACCACAATCCTGCACTTCTCCCTCTACCCCCTCCTCCTTGCACCATCACCTTTGTCATGCACTTGCATGGCAGGATTGTCACAAGGTCAATATAACGATTTTTTGTTGTTCTTCTACTTTTGCGGTTCCCATATCCCCCCGAGGGCCCCCACCCTGTGGTGCCTGGAAACACCTGTGTATAGGCCCCATACAATGTCCAATAAATGAATTGGTCATCAGTAAATAACTAGCGAGAAAGAGAGAAAGACAAAAAGGAACACTTGAGGTGCCACAGGTGTGGCAGCATGCGATTTCTTGCGGATAAGGAGTTCTGTCCAGTTAGAAGCATGGAATGTGCCAACTGCAAGCAAATAGGGCATTTTACGACAGCGTGCAGGTAGAGGCGAAGGAAGGCAAAAACACCAGAATCAAAAGAAGCAGCAGAAGAAGAGTCCTCGGAAGATGGCCAACCCACAGTTCTGATGGCGAATTATGGGAAGATCAGGAGAGAAAACCCATAGTGCATCATTAAAGTAGATTGCAAAGAAACTAAGGTAATGGCCAATTCTGGGTCGGCCCCAACAATACTACTGGTACGCATATATAGACAAATGATGGGAAGTAATGAAGTGGAAGTATTAAAGACAAAGCACCAACTTAAAGTGTTTGGAGAAACCACCATATGCCTTCTGGAGTACAAAAAGATGCATTGAATTAAAATGTCGAAAGGCAGACGGGTGTACTTCTCAGAAGAGTGACTAGCAGTTCTGTTTGGGGTGATCCTGCTAAGTTAAATATCAAATTGGATCCTAGCATAGCGGATCAGGCTTTGACAAGAAGAGCAAGAAGCATCACTGTCTAAAGAAGAATCCCCAAGACTGTTTTCAGAGGAACTAGGAAGGATCAAGAACTATGTACACAAGATATACCTGGCACAAGCAGCCATATCCATAAAACGCAAGATTTGCCTGGTGCCAGCAACAGCGAGAGTGGCGCTACCAGAACAGTTGCAGAAAATGGTCAAAGAAGGCACCATAGAAGCACTGGTGGCGCTCAGCAATTTGTAAAGGTGCAACACCAAGGCGGGGTCATGGAATTGGGGGTATGGCCTACAGCCCTTTAGGGCAGGGCTGAAGTGTGCTTTACACCCGATTTAAAAGACATTTAATAACATTCAAAAACAAATGTAGTAAATGAAATACGACTATGTACACTAGCAGTTCCTAAATGTGTCTGTATTTACAATGCGTAATTCTGGTTCTTAAAACAACATATTCTTTAGTAGTCTCAATGCCCTAGAAAGCTGCCAAGTGTGGATGTGTCCTCAACAATATATACAAGCACTGCCCCCTTCATGCTGCATGTTTAAAAAAAAAAAAAAAAACAGACCATCCGGAGGTTTGCCAGGTCTGCTCAAACAAAATTATGGCAACAATAATCATCTAAAAAATAATCTAAAAATCATTCTTCCTCCTTATCGACAACACATTTTTACACATTTCTTCACCACCAAAACATCACGTTATGTTAAGAGTCTTTTATACAACGTCAATCACCACCGTAATGGTCTTATGATACCAAGACATTGTCCGATAAATAGGGGCACTTTGACCCTGCCAGTGGTACTGTGATGAATACTATGGATCATTCACCAAATCCCTGCCTAAAGTCTCATTCCAGGTGGCCAGGAAAAGGCAGACGCATCCTGACCTCGGGGGTGCTCTGCAGGAGTATCACCTGGGAGGCGAAAAGGATCAGGGAGGTGAGGAATCAGCGGGGTGAGACATAGTATTGACCTTCCTCTAATGAAGAGATATTACATCTGCCAAAATACAATTGCTTGTTGACACAATATTCTAACTGTTCCACCTGTTAAATGTGGGTAAAATAAGCCAAAGCTCCTGTAGTATAAAAGTTAACAAAACCCATTGTCAAGCCCATAGAGCTAAATGTTTCCCTAACCCAGAAGGAGGAAAATGGAAACAAGCCTGTAAATAATAAATCGACAAAAGCCTAGAAAACTTTATTCCTCTTTTCAAACAAGACTGGTGACTGATTTGTATGATATTCCTTCAATTAATGTTGTAGACAATAGAAGACAAATAAGAGTTAGAAAAACTAACTTTGTTGCCAGGGACTTCAAGTCCCATAATTCCCTCAGTATTGGGACGAGAGATGCAGAGGAACACTACTCTGGGAGCAGTCAACTAATTAGTATAGCTGGCGTACACCTAAAGGGTATTGAGAGGCTTAAGAAGAGCCCCCTGAGGTACAGGCATCAGGAGAAGGAGTAGAGCAGTGGAAGAGGAAAAAGCAGCACAACAGTGGTTGCAGCTGAGAGGGAAGTCTCAGGCAAGAGAAGACACCGGGATCACTGAAACGCCTAAAGCGGTGGCGGGTCGGAGAGTCTTTGCCTTGAACTCTCCCTGTTGCAGAGGTTACTCAGGCGGAAGCATAAGGAAGAGCTGCTTGCCCGATAAAGACTTGTTTGCAGAGTTCGCGCAGCAGGAAGCAGCAGTAGCGAGGGAAGTGGGCCCTCTTTAGAGGTTCCAGGTGGCTGTGTTGCACCAGACCCTCTACGGAGGAGAAGGAGCTCCATTTCTCTGTGGTGTGAGTGGAGGAGGGCCAGAAGAGGCTGTTCGCCCGACCACGAGGAGCCACAAGCACAAAAGACCTGCGAACACCGAGCGACTTGCATGGCGAGTTCACAGCTTGCAAGTGGCTCAAGCGCTCCAACGCTGTCCACATGTTCACGGCAGGCAGCTTCACTTGTGTGAGTGAAAGCAGCAGTAACTGTGTTTTTGAATACCAAACTATACAAAACCAACAAAAGTTATACCTGTTGAATCAAAGTGACTTTGCAAATAAGTGTATAAGATTGTGGAAAGCCCAAAAATTGTGTGGGGAAGCTGTAGAAGGTCTAAAAGCGTACAAACAATACCAGAGCCGAGAGTGTAATAACAATGAGCAATACCAATATAACAAACAGTAAACGCAAGCGGGGAATACTGAGAGGCTTAATGATTCTAAGACTTACTGCTTATGTGCTATGAAACAGAAACCGACATTGCCAAAGCCATCATAAGAAAAGTAAGACTACCTTGGGGTCCCTATTTGGTTGTTGGTGCAGAGGGGAAAGAAAGGTGGTAAACAGGTTGCCCTTCTGGAGAAGGGTATCCAGAGAGAGAGGAGCATAGTTGCAAAAGAGTCTTAAAGAGCGCTAAAAAGGGTTCCTTGTTTCACTGGAACTTGTCTGAAGTTTGATGTTAAACGAAGTCTTATGAAGTTGTAGGGTTACCACTGAAGCCCTTTTCTGTTCTTTGGTGAAGAGGTAGGCAGGCAGGCGGGTATACCCCTATGGCAACAAGTTGTTGCCTAAAAAGACCTGGCCAGGGAATAAACCAGGTGGTAGTTGATGCAAGTGCTGAACTGTGGTGCTAACAGAAACAACTCAAGTTAACGTGTGACATTCAAAGAATTGTGAACGCTTATGGAGAAAAGGTTACAATGCTTTCGAAACCAAAGTTGTGGCATATCCTTCTGACAAAGACATTTGTTTTTATTCATCTAAAGAATGCAGAGGTGAAACCTGTTCTTCCTCCAGGAGGAGATGGAATAGACAATTTCTTTCTGAAACCAAAATTGTGACAAATTATCCTGACAAAAATAAATTGTTGTTATTTACTGGGAGAAGAAAAAAGTGAGAGTTCTTATTCCAGGAGGAGTTGGAACGTACTATTACTTTCAATACCTACTTGAAGCACGGAACTTTATGTGAAAAAGTACAAATGTTTAAGAGCTGTATTGGAACTGTGTGTGTCAAACCGGATTTCCTTGTTTATTTTGAACTGTGGAGAAAAAAAACCTTGTTCAGATCTGGGGAAGGGAAACTCACCCAGGTTATGAGAAGAGACATTGAACACATTGTGAATCCAATCCCATGTTATGCATCATTGTTGAATTTAATTGACACATGTCCTTATTGCTTTATTGGCTGTACAAGTGTGCGGGACAAATATCCTTTTGTTAGAGCGTTTCCTTTAGTTTATTTTACACAGGGAAATCCTTGACATGGTAGGGATTGGGAAACGTTTATTGAAACCTTTTATTTAATAAAATGGCTAAAGTTGAAATCTCTTTACAAAGATGTCCGCCTTACATTTCTTTAACCCCCTAACAGTATCTAGGCCATAGTCTAGAGCAAGACTAGTAAGGTTAAACAAAACAATAGAGACAGGAATAATTATGTGAAACGATACACTTAGATCCACCGGGTATGGGGAAAAGGTGGTGTCATTATGTGCATATATGCGACTATTGTGCGATGTTGGAAAAATGAAAATGTGATCTTCAAAGAAACAAGTATTTTCCCACAAAGGCAGTTTACCAAAACTTCAGAGAGAAGCGTTTGGAAATTAATGAAGCCTGGATGCTTGATGGACCCAAGAAGTGATTGGAAGTTCCCTATTAATAATATCACAATGTAACATACACCACCCCAAGACACATATGTCTACACCAAATGTCCCAAAGCACCACACCAACCCACTAACAGATGTACCAACTTATTCTATTCAACCATCTTGTACATCCCGGTGCCAGTCACCACAGACAATTGAGTTCTATTCACATTACCAACCAGAAGCACATATTAACCAATACTCCAGATAACTTCCAAAATACCTAAAATGCACACACCACACAGAGGTTCCATGTGTTAATATCTCTGCAAAAATATCGCCATATTTTTGCGGTGATATTGACCCATAGACCATGCGGCGGACACCCCCGCAACCCCCGCTCCCACAAAATATCCTCCCCAAAAATATCGCCTATGGCGAGACAAACGGCCATATGTATGGCAATATTTTTGGTGGGGATATTTTGTAGGGATACCACACAGATCACACTACCTTTCCAGATCTACACCCATTAACACTGAAATAAAGCAACCTTGCCCTGTCCCTTACACTTCTACATTAGTGTACTACCACACCTCTTGCAGGTGTTAAAGTGCCAAAAGACCATAAAAGGGCTACATTTGGGCTATATGCAACATAATACCAATATAATTACATAGCAATTAGTTTCTCATTCTACTATGGGGTAGAGATCTGCTTGTCCAAGCAACTCTAGTAATTGGCACCATCAGGGGAGAAAATAAATATTGTTCTACTGCAGCCAGTCCACTATAGTAGAATCTCTGGTGCCCTAACTGACTGGTGCAACTATACATCCGCCTGCCAAATGAAGTGATAGGAGTGAAGGCAGGCGCAGTGCGACAATAATCCAAGTCTAGGCAACACCATGTGGGGTCGCTAGCAGGGGATACAAGGGGACATTTTTATCCTAAACCATTACATCAAACTCATAGTAATGGAGGGTTTTTATGAATCTTTTGTAGTTACTCCTAATGTTTGCAGATAATACACAGTGAAATAAAATTATTTGCCCAGGATCACAGACTTGGGTAAAGTAGTGAAGGCAAGATTTCAACCTGCTCCGTCAGTCATTTAGGCACTTAACCACATACATTCAGGACTCTAGTTAGTACACATAATTAGGTTTTGGCTTGCAATACCTACAATAATACTGTTACATCTTGGGATTTTCCCAATATATAACATATTCCAAAGCGTCTCTGCTAAACCCATAGAAAGTAGATCAACTTGATGAATCTAGCACATGAATATAATAACCCTCCCTACATCTGTTATTCATTGACAGTCAGCCGTCAACACTTTCATACCAGGTTGTGGGAGAAACAAGAGAGTTGGGGAATTCCTTACAACTTATTGTGCATGCTTAGAGATTTTCATACGAACACCAGTGTGTATATTAGGTTGGATAACATGGGTACCTGCACTAAAGAAATACATACTTACAGGGGTCTCAGGCTGTGTGCTGGCCCCATGTTATTCAAACTTTACCTTGCAGATCTTCCGTAACATTTGATGAGGATTAATGATGTCCCTCCGAAGATAGGACTGCAGCGTGTTATTTGGATTTGCTACACCGACAGCGTGGTCCTCATTGACAATACATATGTAGGACTGAATCGCTCTGTTTAGGAGCTTCATGTGAATGCAGAAAAAAATGAGTCGATTATAAACGGTGAAAAGATTAAGTGCTTGTGTATAGGGCAGGTTGGCAAGGTAAATGTGCAAATATATATGACAAACAGTATTATTGAAAAAGTTACAGAGTATAGATATCTGGCCATTTACCCAAGTCGGTATTTTAAGAACTATGAATTGCAACAGGTCAAACGTAATAACGCACTTGCCCTTGAGGTGACCGTTACAAAGTTTGCAGAGAAGACTGCAGGTTTTAGCCTAACGGGTAGCCTTATAATTTATCGTCACTGTATAATTCCGGCTGTGACAGACTTGAAGCTGTGTATCATATGAACATGGATTGGTTACATTTAAAACTTGCTATTAAATCTAATCTTTATGGTTATAATGGGTTGGTCGGTATTGGTCATAGGCAGTGACACAAGCCCAATGTCACCAAGTTAAACGTGTAGTCAGAATAAAATCACTTACGCCACACCCCTAGATTTTAGAACGCTACGTTCTCTGACCCAAAAAGGTGGTTGGGACCAGCAAACACACCATCATGGATGTTTTGATCCGGGGAGAAGTTGAATTTGTAGAACAAGAATAGTAGCAGACGCATTTAGTGAGTCTTCTTGGATTTAAGTATAAGGGATATTTTTGAGCTGGGATTGAACCCGGGATAGTTGAGCGAGCAATAGAACATTCGCAATTGTTGCAATTTTTTGCATTCTTTCTTTGGATTGAAGCATAAGGGGTTCAGGCAAACTAAGAACCTTGATTATCTTTTCAATACATGGACTACATAATTGTCTGGTTGTCAGTTGATTCTGACCAACTATATTTAGCAAACGCCCCAGAGACTGTAGTAATAAAGTCGAAACACGTGTTGGTAATCTAGTAAAGAATATATACACTGAAAACTATTCGTGTTTTCCTTATTTTTAATATTTGTTTGAAGGTGAAACCTTCTCAAAACTAGGGGTGTGGTGCAAGTGGCTGTTATTCTGACTATAAATGTAATAAAAGGCTGGATATGGAGGCGACTATTGAGTCTTCCACAATGAGTCCCTATTCAGGCAATAGGGCTAAAGCTTGGGCTTACTTAATTGGCAATGTTCTTCTGAAGCAAGGTCAGCTCCATTTCAAAGCACTAAACGGTCCGAAATGTACCCTTTTACAACTCTTATGAGTAAGGATACTCAGACAGATTTAGATGATTTTAAGTCCAAATGTTTTACCACATTTATTCTTATTGGTTGGATGCCGCAATGGGAAAAGGAGGAGCTAATCTTAAGAAAGCAATTTACTAGCAGTTAGTATGGAATTGGGGCTTACATTTTGCCCATTTGTCAGGATTGAAAACATATGGAATTTGCTGAATGTCGCACCTACTATCTAAAACCCCAAAAATATCCGATTTCGTCTCCTGCACCGGCACGGGGAACATTCATATTAATTTCGGCGGAGGCTAAATCAACTGCAGACTCTAGGAGTTCTAGGGTTGTGTATTGGTAAAACACTTGAAGAAAGGGGATACAGATTATGTAAATTACTGCATCTTCCCGAGACTATTAGATATGTAATGACATGTTACAGAATGTTGGGAAACTTGTATACCAATTACTTGGGCACGTTTTCTCACAATTCGGATGATAGGATTTACATTCTGGAGACAATGGTTTATGGCCAGCAATAGTCACCAAAATATGGCACTTTATAAGCTATGGTTGAGAATTGAAATCTTATTGGGAGAGGGATAATGTGTTGATTACCTGTTTTTAGGCAGTTGTATTTAATTTTGTTCATGATTGTATTTATTTATATACATATTTTATTTATGTTTGCAGAAATCGTTATAGATGTAGATTGATTTGTACACAACAGATACACTTTTATTTTTAAAATGTGTGAACTAAACAATTTAAAAACAAAAAAAGAAGAAAATCACAGGAACTAGGTACTTCTGACCTGCACCCTTCAACACGACAGGCATCTGCCTCTCCCACGTCCCACTACTGATCCCCACACCGCCTAGTTCCCTTTTTTCTAACAGAGCCATGAGCATCAAGGCCAATAATAGTGGCAGAAGGGCACTATACAGACCACATACCTTGGAATGCAAAGTACACAAATCACATACAATTCCTTATAGACCTACGTTAATCCAAATCAGAAAGCTTGTAGCTTTTTCCGAATCATTAATGGACGACTAAGGGGGGCGGGGGGGCAATGTTTGTTCTGATGTGAATAAGAAAATAAAGTGGCAGTAAATGTGTTACTGGCTTTTTTTTCTAATCCGCATGATTTTGCTACATTTGTATGCCAAATTTGGGGAGCAGGGCACACATAACATGCCCCCCTCCAACATACACATGGTGGTGCATTAACGCAAGCATGGATTTTCATGCTGGCCTTAATGTAATGGTTTCCTATGGAATCTGCCTGAAATAACTACTTGGAAAAAAGACAGTGGACTCCATATAAAGCCATTGTATATTCTGCTTCAAGGCGTAATTTGCATGCAGTATTTTCAGTTTTCCAATAACGCAGAGGAAAGCTGAAGAGTAAAGGCCATCGCCCCTCTGTTTTATTCTTCTTTTTTCCACGATGTAGTGGAAAGGAGGACAAGTTCTCAAAGGGACATTTGGCACAAAGTTGCAAATAAAGCCAGTCCCCTCTGGTGTAATTAATATGGAAATAAAAATGACCCATTAAATTTTCAAGAGTGCAACGTATTGCAAGTGTGAACAGTCTCCTCTGTTTTGTACTACAATAAGTTCAGTACTTAGACAAATAAGATAACTGCTAAACTGTTTAGCACAAATATAAAGATTGAGGTATCCTATTTCAAACAATGAATATTCTCAGAGCTCTCAAGCTTCCCCATGCCCATGCCTAAGAAGGGCATCCAGTCCTGTTTTTCACCCCCGCTTTTGATTCTGGAACTTGTACTTTTTTCTTCCCCATTTGAAATTTAGGAAAGCTACAAGTCCTAGAATTCCAAACAAAAACCGGACTGAATGGCCTTCTCATGCATGACCACAGGAAACATTTAGAGATCTTGGTTCTCAAAAAAGCTAGCATTTTTTGTGTGTAAAAATAGCAACGTGTAGAATCTCTTGTGAGACTCGGCAACGCCGAGCTCTCGAGAGATCTTGTTGTGAGAAGCGCGGGAGCTGCGACAAGAAGGGCCAGATAGCGACAGAGCAGAAGCAGCTCCCGGTGCTCCTCCTGCTTTAGGAACTGGCAACCTACCGAGACTATATAAAACCCCAGAGACTTGGCCAGCTAAGACAGTGGAGTAAACCGTCACTGGGAATTTACTGTATATATGCTTTGTGTTTGCAACATTAAAGTCAAGATGACTACCCAGTTGAAGGCCTGATTAATATACTACATAATTGGCAACAAGGACTGACGTATACACCGCGACCCACCATGCAAGATGCAACGCCACCATAAAACAATAAAATACAAATCCTCCTAAATGCATTGGGAGTAGAGGGACAAAGAGTGTTTGCCAGCCTTACGCTGGAAGTGGTTGTGGGACAGGATGATGGTGTACAAGGAAGCTGTGAGGAGGAATGTAAGAAGATTTGCCAGCTAGGAGAACACTGTACTATAAAGGATTAGGTTCTATGGTCACAAACAAGAGATGTCTGAACCTGTGTATGACTATATCACAAAGTGACATGACTTGGCTGCCCTTTGCAATTTTGGGAATAATGCTGAGTGTATGATTTGTGACATGCTTACGGAGCACACAAATAGCAGGAAGGTGCAGGACAAGTTTATCATGGAGAAGGAACTTCAGTTGGATAAAGCCATTGAAATTGCAAGAGCTGAAGAAATTGAGGGCAGACACAAAGAGTTTGCCGATACCTCAGTAGCGGTGGAAGTCCAGGCTGTTGAGTTCAGAGGGAGGAAGGACAAGCAACTAACCAAACCCAGATAAGGTAGATGGGCGAGAAAGGAACCCCTCAAAAGTCATAAATGCGCCACTACAAAACATTTGGCCAATGGCAGAATGTCCCGCAAGGGACAAGGAGTGCTCCATCTGCAATCGCTTTTAGGTGGCGTAACGAAAATGTGGCAACCGTGCAAGCGGTGAAGGAGACAGTTCGTCTGAGGAGGAAGGGCCATCATAACGGTCAACAGCTTGAGAGCCAGGAGGGAAAAGCCCCATTGTATTATCAGGGTGGATGGGATGGAAACGAGAGTGATGGCTGATTCAGGCTCCGATCTACCAATAATACCCATTCACACGTATAAAGAGATGATAGGAAGCGACAAAGTGGAAGAACTCTGCAACAAACACAAGCCCACCATATTAGGAGGAGCCTCAGTAATTTTGTTGCAGTATATCAACAGCGTTGTTGAGTTTAAAAGGAAGAGAAACCAGGACCAGAGTTTATTTGGCCAAGGAAGGTCCAGCGGTATTGGGGTGAGACGATCAAATGAGACTGAGGATTAAGCTGGATCCCAACGTGGTGGATCAAGTATTAGCGGTCAATGCAGGAGAAGTGCCGGTGTCGAAAGAAAATGTCCTCCTTTCTGAACGGCTGGGAAGAATGAAGAATTATGTGCACAAGATAATGGTCAAAACCAACGCAGTCCCTGTGAATCACAAGGTGCGTCTGGTGCCAGCAATGGTGAGAAACATGCTGAAGTTGAAACTTGAAAAATATGGTGAAAGAAGGCACCATCGAGGAGGTTGAAGCATCAGAGTGGTTAAGTCTGGTGGAGTTAATAAAAAAAACTGAATTCAGAAGACTTGAAGGTATGCATAGACCTCTGCAGCCTTAATTTGGAGGTCGTTACAGACAGCTATCCTCTCCCCAGCATAACCAACGAATGTTAATGAAGGAAGCCAGAGTAAAGTAGGATACGAGGGATGCCCATCACCAAATACACTTACATAAAGAAGCATGGCCCCTAAGTGCGCTCATTACCGCATCCGCCACCTATCAATTCACCAGAATGCCGTTCGGTCTATCATCAGCAGCCTCTGCATTCCAGAGAATGGTGGATTTGTTGCTGCGGGAAGTGAGAAATGTCTCATATTTCCAACATATCATCTTGGTATATGCTGAAGAAGAACATACACACTATACCGTGCTAAGGAAAGTCCTCACCAAGTTACAAGATGCAGGAATGAAGCTGAGGTACGATAAATGCATGCTCAGGGCCAAGGAGGTGGAATAACTAGGGTACAAGATAGCCTGTCAAGGGATCAGTCCAAAGTAAAACCTCGTAAAGGCTATTTCAAAAGCCCCGGAACCGGCTAACAAGGAGGAGTTAAGATCCTTTTTGGGGCTTGCACAAAGTTTCTTCCTAACTTTTCAGAGCTCACTGCACCATTGAGCGATCTGCTCAAGAAAGGAGCCGAGTTTACATGGTCACAGTGGCAGAAGGAAGGGTTTGAAGCCATAAGCCGGTCCGATAGCACAGCAAGTAGAGCGCTCTCCGACATCTGTGCAGAGCCTGCTGACGCAGGTTTGAATCCCGGCAAGGCCAAACTCAGCCTTTCATCCTTCCGAGGTCAATAAATGAGCACCACGCACTGTGGGTAATGATAAGCAGCGCTCAGATACCTGAGGGTTTGTAGCACTATATAAATACAAAATTAGTATTATTATTATTATAAAGTGGAGTATTTGAAAGCCCTGTGCTTACAACCGTTCAATCCTGCGTGGGACACGATCATCACCACCAGTGCATATGGGTCGGGAGCTGTGCTGACCCAAAAGTGGGGAGACACTGAACACATAGTGACATTTGCATCAAAGGCATTGTCCAAGGATGAAAGACTAATCGACAGTGGAAAAGGAGATGTTAGCCTGCATGTGGGTGGTGGAGTACTTCAGAACATACATCTGGGGTACCATAATCATGCTAGGTACCAAATTCAAGATAGGCACGGATCATCAATCCTTGATCCACATGTTAAGGCCCGCAGGGAGAAAAACGTCCATGCCTCAGCTAGCGCGCATTTCAGCGAAGCTCCAGGAGTATACCTATGAAATAGCGCACATAGCAGGGTGGAAGAAGCCCAAGCAGACTGCCTGTCCAGGTTACCACGGAGCAGAGAGAAGGCTACCATGTTCCTGGAGGACAAATGCATAGTAGCGTCAATTCAGGATCTGAAGAGTACCAAATTCATGGAAATGAGCCATGCCCATTGGAACAAGGAAGCTTGCAAAGATCCCACAATGGTGAGGCTCACTGATGGGTCAGGAGAGGGTGGCCGGACGAAAGGGCCATCCCAGAAGGCATGAGGCCATATTGGTAAGTGGCAGAGGAAATATTTACGGCAGAAGGACTGATAATCACGGGCGATCGGGTGATTTCGGCCAGTGGGCATGAGGAAAGTCATCCTGTGTAGGACCCACTTCGGTCATTTATGGAATACCATGACGTGACGTTGAGTGAGAGAGGCCTACTGGTGGCCTGATATGGACCATGACATTTGTACGATCGACAGGTGTCACAAGTGTCTCAGCAGCAATAAGAGACTAAAGACAAGACAGGCGCCACTCATACCCACTGACGTTCTGGAAGGAGTGTGGCAAAAGTTAGGATTAGACTTTACTGGCCCCCTGGAAGCAATGTCTCCCGAAAATTGATATGGAGTTATCATGATCGACTATCAAAGTCAGTGGAACCCAAATTTGTACCAAATATCACCACTTCGACTGTCATAGAGGTACTGACATCTGTGTTTCAGAGGGAAGGGCTACCCAAGGTCATGGTTACCGACAACCGAGTCCAATTAATCTCATGAGAAATGGAGAGATTCATGAAAAAGAACATACGACAGATAAAAGCAGCGCAGTACCACCTCCAGCCCAATGGGTGTGGAAAAGGAGAACCGGTTCATCAAAGGAGCCATACAGTTCCATGGCATCTAGAATGGATCCGGTGAATACAGTTACAGTAGACATAGCAGCTCACCACTTGACCGCCAACGGCGTCACCCAAGTGTCACCCAAGTGTCATGCTTCCGTATGCTGAGAGGAAGGAGAGCGGCGACCACGCTGGTACCTCCATAGTTGGCTAGCGTAAGGGAGGACGAGGAGGTGAATATGGAAGATGTAGCATGTAGGATAAGGAATGGCAATGTTCAGATGAAGAAATGTAGCGATCAACGAAGAGCAACCCAAAGTTGAGAGGTCAGGCAGGTGGATCCAAATCTGGTTGCCGCTCAAAGATCAAGTGACGGGATCCAAGTTCAGTCAGCCAATCAAGGTAGTACACAGAGGAACTAACCACGTCCGCACCCAAGACGGCTGCACGTGGAACATGGAACAAGTGGCAATGTGTGAGTGGCGTCAGCCAACAGAGAAAGCACGAAGGGAGACAAGCACTCAAGAACACTGGGACCATGAGGCAGCAGGGGAACCAGACGCGGACGCACAGAGAGTACCCCCCCAGAGACAGTGAGACCAACACCGAGCTGCCAGAGGTAACGTTTGAAGCAACCCACATGCCAGTTGGGGAGGACGAGAAGAAGGACCAGCCGAGGAGAGAGCGCAGAAGACCAGTGAAGTATAATGACGATACAACATTTGTTGTGGTTATCAAGGGGAGGTATGTAGAATCATGTGCGGGACTCAGTAACACCGAGATCTCATTGTGAGAAGCGCGGTAGCCGCGACATGAAGTGCCAGAGAGCAACAAAGCAGAAGCAGCTCCCAGCGCTCTTTCGTCTTTAGGAACTGGCAACCTCCCCCAGCACCCAGAGACTTGGACATCTAAGACAGTGGAGTAAACTGTCACTGGGAATTTACTGTGTATATGCTGTTATGTGTTTGCAAAATTAAAGTCAAGATTACTACCCAGCTCAAGGCCTGATTAATATACTACACAGTGGTCATGGATATACACTCTCTCATATTTGTCTCCTGCAGCCTTTCTAATGGAAATGTCCCGTCACCGTTTCCCACATCTAAATAGTTACAACTAAGAACTGGCTGTGCGGATAAGTAATATGTGTTAACTAGGTAATTGCCACCGTCCTTCTGCATGTCCATATGAAAACTCTGATGGCGGGGCGGTTGGATGGCCCGAGGTGAAACGTGCTGTGCAAGGACTGTGTTGACTAAACTGAAAGGGTGCACAAATAAAAGAGGCAACACATGTTGCAGGTGTTGCTGCACAGGGAGATCCGTTAATGCTCAATAAGAGAGAAGGGGTAGGAGCCGAATGTGACATGTGGCACGTGCTACAGCATGCCACCAATCTCTGGACTGGCTGGTGTAAAATGTACAGTTTAAATGATTTCAAACACATTCAACAAGTGAAAAATACCCTCTCAATCATTGTGGGATTGTTTTATATTAAAACACTTTCAGCAATTGCATGGTTTAAAGCACATCATGCCGCAGCATGTCACCAATCTCGGGACTAGCAGATGCCAAATTTACTGTTTAAATTACTTCAAAGAAGACATTAAAAAAGTGAATAAAAAGCCTCACAACCCTTGTGAGATGTTTAAAATCAAATAAAAAAAATATACACAAATTCCAAACACCTCCTTAGACCTCACAACCTCAAGCATTGTAATCAGAAGTTCTACCACTGCATCAATGCTTCATGTAGTAAGATTCCTGGAGCTAGTTTTTATGACCTTTTCAGACAGCAGTGCCACAAAATGACTGCAGGCTTCTATCTTTTTAGCCTCTTATATTTAATAAGTTTCAGCAACTGAATGGTTGAAAACACTTGGAACTCCAACATGCCACAGCATGTCACCAATCTCGGGACTAGCCAATGTAAAATGTACTGTTTAAATGACTTCAAAGACATTAAACAAGTGAAGAAATAGCCTCACAACCATTGTGAGATGTTATAAATCAAATTTAATAATAAAAAGCCTGTTTGTCACCTTGCAGCAGCTAGCTGTCCGTCTCCTGTGCATTACACAATATGGCCTGGGTAGGAGTAGAATCCTCTGACAGTGAGTAAAGCAGAGAAGGGCCTTCAAAGATTCTGCAGGACCCCTCTCTGGGACAACTGATGGAGAAAGCAGCATGGGCAGGCCTAGGGCCGTTATTCCATAAACTGGACTGTCCCCTGGGCTGGGTCTCCTTTTCGCAAGGGGCAAGAGCTGTGAGACCCAGAGCCTGCAAGAGACAATGGCAGGAGGAACATAAGGCCAATGGCGAACCACTGTCTGAATCACGCAAAGGACACACAAAAGAGAAGCATGCTAAGGGAAAGGCGTGATGGAAGGGACAAGGTGAAATACCCCTTAGCCCAGAGGACGACCAAGAGGGCGCTGAATGGGATTCCAGGAGCAATGAGAGTTCTCACCCTTCTGTGAGCTTGGCCACTCCTCAGGAAGGAGAACCATGCACAAGGCACAATAAGAGCATTTAGAAATGCAGAGATAGTTCCCTGGTCGACCCTTTTCATCCAGACCCACTACTCCACCTGAGATCCTCAGAGGGGAAGCCCCTAGATAAGGCCAAAAGGTACTTGAGCAAGCGACTATGCACACCTCTAAATACGGAGGTGAGAGGCTAATTGAAGGCACAATATCCCAGACCTTCTCTGCTGGATAAAGTAACGGACGCTCTGCAGGACACGCTCCCCGATTCCATAGGTCCATTGGCCAAGAGCATTAAAATGGTGGAAGAGACCAAAGAGGCCCTGCCTATGGATGTGCATATTCTGGCTAGTTGGGCACAAAGAGCAGTTATGCCAACTGAACGATAGCAGCGGAGTGCAGACGATCGTTTTTAGTAAAGATAGACCTGAAACTCAGGGAGATGGCATCCTCTGAGGTCGCTGCAGCAGCTAGAGGGCTTTTGTTTGGAGAAGCTTTTGTCAAAGACCTGTCCAGATTTGTTAGCACCTTTGCTGCTCTGGACAAAGGTCAGACATCGTTAAAAAGAGTTTGTGCCCTGTGTATCCGCCAGGGCAGCAGAAGCAGAGGCGTCTCTGCCAACCGCTGATGAGGCCAGAGGCCATATAGAGGAAACAACTGGTGACAGAAGGCTGAATCCTTCCTTCCCCTCCCGTGGAAGAGGCAAGGGCCGGGGCTGGCACTGCAGCAGCAGGTGAGAGTACAGTCGGATGCACACAGCGCAGCAGCAAGCAATGCAATTCCCACGATAGGTGCTAGGCTAGCGATGCACCTAAGCACTTGGGAGGAGCTTACCATGGACTCTTGGGTCACAGAGACTGTGCAGGGGTTTTGTCTGTAATTTTCAAAGAGCACAGACAAACGAAACTGCAGGAACCTTTCGCAATTTCAGAGGAGGAACAAAGCCTCATTGACAAGGAAGTAGGAGAGTTTCTAAAGAAAATGGCGACAAGGCCAGCACAGCAGGTGGCGCAACGCTTCCTAAGCAATATCTTACTGGTGAAACAGAAGCAAAAGGTCAGGCCAGTGAATCTCAGACAATTTAACGCCTTTCTTGTGTACCGACATTGAAAGATGGAGGAAATCCATCTCTTCAGGGACATTTTGCAGAAAGGGCACTGGCTAACCTGCATAGATTTGAGGGATGCATATCTAGCAGTACCTATTCCTGAGATGCACCAGCAATTATTAGAATTCCTCTGGTGATGGCAAAGGTGGGAGCTTATGCGTCTCCCTTTTCAGACTAACTTCAGCACTGTGGTGCTTCACAAAGCTACTCAGGAGTGAGTCTGATTTTATACATCGATGATATGTGTCTCATGGCGCAGGATCCTATGCGGCTGCCAGAGCAAATGGGCCTAACGACGGGTCTCCTAGAGAAGCTGGAGTTTTTCATCAATTGGGAGAAATCCGAGACCAGGCCACAGCAGATAATGGAGTTCCCGAGGTTTATCAGACTCAAAGTTGGAGCACTGTCTCTGCCCCTGTAGAAAATGAACGACCCTTTGAAAGATCCGTCTTGACTTTCCATCAAAGACTAAACTTTACTTGACAGTCTTATGTTTGCTCCATCACCTCTTCTGTTTAAATGTTCTTTTAACTAAATGATCAATTTTCCATCAATCATATGTCATAACAAGTTTTACAGTCACTTATCTAAGAAGGAATCTGCTGAACCTCCAAGGGTGACAGCAGGTGCAGACACTAAACAGGCAGACAACACAGGGCGGATCCCTGCCGGATTTGGAGGCGGTTCATTACGGGTTTTGTTCTTCGTTCTACCCTGTTCGAGATGGAGTCATTCATTAGGAAGTTACAACGAGATAGTGAAAGAAAGGAATTGGGGACGAGGAATTGTGAGGTGATAGGACCATAACGTTGTGATTCATGGACTAGGACAAGTGTCATGCCTGAGGGCAATAGAGTTCCAAACTGCTAAGACTACATTGTCACAGAAAATGTTTATTTTCTTTGATTTTTGTTTAATGTTTTTTTCTTTTTTAAGATTGCTGCTTGAGTTTTAATAAAGAAGAGTACGCATAATACAAGTCTCTGTGTCTTTAATAGAATCATGACTTTCCTGAAAGAAAGTATGGACAATCTGGACTCTACCACAGTACTACTACCATCAGACAGCATTTCTGGCTAGTCCCTTTTTTCTGGCAATGTATTCCATATCGTGTCATGTAGTGCCCCCTACATTTCTCTTGTCAACAGAGCTACCAAGTCTCCCTAAAATCGTAGGAGTCTCTAGCAAAAGGAGACAGACACCTGCACTCTCGTATTTGAGCAGGATTTTCTTTCTACATCTGCAAAGGTCTTCAGCTGTGCCTCAGACAGTCCCTTTGTTTGTGGCAACGCTGGGTTGAAGTAAGTAACACACTGCTGAACGCAGCATTGAACAGCACATGCTGGTCTGACTGGGACTAAGCTGTGTCCTGTACACCTGGACTGCTGAATTTCCAGCTGATCTCAGTGACAACTTTGGATAAAGAGGGATAATTGGGATAGATAAGATGATCATGTGTGTAATTTCAGCACAGGTGGTGTGCGAGAGGTTACACAGCCCATGTGATGGTCTGACATGCATATTCTGGCACACAAACATGACTATAGTGTCTGACAGAACATATACTTGCTTTTCTTCTAAATTTGATTAAAAAAACACATCCTGCAGTCTCATATTAAGCACAGTTTAGGGTTTCTAAGACAGACCTTTGGTTCTTTAAGGTTACATCAGGAAAGGAGAGGACCTAGCAATTCTCTTATTGATTTCATGCATCACTACCAGGTCAGTGCTACGGACCCAGGTCAACGTCAAGGGATAGGCTTCACGGAAGGACTACTTCACCTTAATGTCCACTTCCAGACACTTCCCAACAGACTGGTTCCTCAGAAAAGTCGCTGTGGCTCATTTTCTCGAACTCTATTGTCCTTCAAAGGCATGCATGAAATGGACAACTGCCCTCAGGGCCACAGCTTTATGGAAGGAATGGCAGCAATTATATGGCTTTTCCCCTAGTCCATGTTGGCAAGAGAGTAACAATATTCTTATACTGCAGGCCCATATGAAAGCTAGCTCTGTCTTAAAATCTATGTATCATGGTTGGCGTGGCTTGGAGCCATGGTGAACGGACTGGCTCTGTGAGAGCTCCCGGCCGCGGCCACACAACTTTCACAAATGCCCCAGTGATATCGCGAGTAACGGAGCAGTAGGACCGAGCGGCGAAGTATGCGGACACAAGCTCTCCAGGTTTCACAGTCCACACTGGCGAGGATCCCGTAGATTGAGGGACCCTCCAAGACGCAGGAAGCGGCCGAGTCCCACCATCAAAATGGCGACCGGCGTGAACCCTGCAAGCTAATGGGCCGGCAACTATTGCGACTTGAGGAGGCTGGAGCCCAGGAGTTGGAAACTCACACCAGCCACCGGGAGCCGGACAAACGTTATTTGCAGCCCCGGCGGCACGCCGGCAATCCAGAAACCTAATCGGCCCCAGCGCGGGCTCCATCTACCTGAGCCCCAGGGACCCTGCCCAAGCACCGGGGAGCCGGGGCGGACTGTCGGCGGCTGAGACCTGCCCCCCAGAGGAGAAGAGGCACCAGAGCAGCTCCCAGTGTGGGCACCCACAGCCTTCACCCCGTCTAGCCCAAAGAAGCACGCAGAAGAGCCCCTTCAGCACCAGCAGCAGAGGACATGTGAGCCGTGTGCCCCCCCCAACCAGGCGATACCTGCACCCGTTCCCAAAGCATGAACACCCCGCTGGGGGCCCGGAGGTGCCCATCCCCCACCCAGCAGCAACAGCGGCGGCACAAACCGCAGTGGGGCTGAGGTGGAAAGCGGCCCCTCCACACCATCGGAGGAGCCCCACCACCGCATTTCTACCGAGGTACCAGGGGGGGCCGTGCAGCTCCCCATCGCATCAGAGCTAAGGCACCCCCCCACCCGGAACCTTATTAACCAGCCCGCACCGCGAGCTGATTGGGGGGGGGACTTGGAACAGGATCTCCCTAAGCTCCTACAGCAAGCCTGACACGTCCCTGAACTCCCCCGCCCCCCACGTAACGAAGCCGGCCTAGAAACCAGCGCTCCCCAGCCAACAGATCCCGCTCTACCCTCGGAGACCGACAGGATCGGGCCCCAGTGTCAGCTGAACCCCCGCACATCCCAGCAAGGGTTGCCCTCCCATCCCATCGAACCCCAGTAGCCCCGGTTTCATCAGCAGCCTGCACTTTCACTGAGACACCGGGGGGGGCCTTGCAGCTCCTCAACGTACAAGAGCCAAGGCACACCCCACCCTGAACCTCACTACCTGGACCGCACCGCGGATTGACGGCAGGGAGCTGGAGCAGGGAACACCAAAGCTCCTACTGTAGGTCCGGGACCACCCGGAACCTTCCCTCCCCCACTGGCCGATACAAGCCCTGAAACCAGCGCCCCCCCAGCCAACGGAACTGGCTCAACCTTCTGAGGCTTGCAGGGTCGGGGTCCCTGTGGCGGCAGTGCCCAGCACATCCCTGAGAGCGGCGCCCTCTTGCCCTCCCCGAACATCAGCAGCACCGAAGGGAGGCTCACGAGGGAGATGGTGGCCTGAGGCATCCTCCGCCTTGACAACAGCGATAGCTTGGAGCCGGGGCCTGCCGCACGGCCGCCAGAGCTCCCTCCCAGCCCGGCACACAACAGAACAGCGACGAGGAGCGGAGGCGGACCTCCAGAGGCCCCACAGCACAAGCGCCTCACCCGTTCGAAGGTAGGGCGGCACCTGCCGCGTCAACCCCAAAGCCCCTATAAAACAACAGCCGACCAGGAGGGCCCCACGACCACCATCAGCCAGGGGAGGCAGACATCTTCCGCCCCCCCCCGCCCTCAGGGACATCATTGGAGATCCGGCGGGTCCTGGGTCAACACAGGGGACGCTCCGGAGCTAACCTACCACCCCCAGCAGGCCCACAGCAGAGCAGTCGTGCAGTGTATGTGTCTCATCCCCCCAGGGGTCCAAAACTGGGTACCAAAAATCAGAATGGCTCTCTCCAGCCCCACCCGCTAATTAAAAGTACCAGAAGTCCCCCCCACCCAATGGACCAAGCACCTAACAGGGCCAAGAAAGGTAGGGGGCACAACCCCTCTTACGCTCCCCCCACCTCCAACCATCTCACTGCTGAAGAGATCCAGCAGGGGGCGGCTAGCGTTCCTTGCAACTCCAGGATAGGGGCCAGAGACTGGAACCACGCAGGTCACCCCCCGGGGCCCCAGATCAGCATCAAGGCTAGGTGGACCCACAGAACCCAGCACCCCACATACAGAGACCGGCTAAACCCTCTCTCAGGAAACCCCAGCACACCGATCACCATTCCATGCGAGAACCCAAAACTCGCCATGGCCAGAAAGTCTACTAAGCAAACGGACATTGCCACCCTGCTAGCCACATGCGCATCAGACAGAGCCAAAAGAGGGGATCGCCGGGAGCTAGAGGAAACAAGCACCGAGGGCACTCAAATAGAACCATTGAGGGAAACTCCATCCCAAGGGGTCACGAAATCAGACCTCCAAGACCTTCTGTCGGCACTAACTAAGGAATTTTCAGAGGGGCACTGAAGAGGTCAAGAACACCATCATGGCCCTGGAGTCGAGAGTTGGGGAACTAGAGACAAGGACAACTGAGATCGAAACATCCGCAAAAGAGGGAACCAACAACGAAAGCGCCCCTTCAGAACAGAAAGATCTGCCGGACCCTAACCACTCATGGTCGCGAGTGGAGAAGCGTCACCGGAGAATCAGGGGCGCCCCCTTGCAGAAGCAAACGTCCAGGGGAAGTCGGCTAAAGTGAGGCGACGCCAACATCCCGAATATTCTGGCCCAATAAGCACAAAGAAGCCCAAGCCGCAGGCCAGAATCAAAAACACTGGAATCTTACAAACTGCTCTCACCGACAAATAGCCATGGGCCAAGTGCATCACCTTCAGAGACCCCGTTGGTCGAAGGCTGGACCAAACGACCAAGTTAGATTCTAATAGGGGGGGAGTGCGGGGAGGAAACCGACAGGGGCACACATCACCAATCCAGAACTCAAGCAACGACCGCACATATGGGCCGGTGAAACAGGAAGCATAACGGCAGCCATCATCCGCATCCAGATGACCCCAAAATGGGCTCGAACATAAAAAATCTGACTATGATCACCTGGAATGTCCAGGGCCCAAACGCCCCCAGGAAACGGAAAACTGTGGAACACCGCCTTGCCCAACTGGAAGAAGACAGTTTGCCTACAAGAAACCCACTGCCTGGTCTCGGTTGAATACTGAGTCAAATACCAAAGATTCCCTAAAAGATAAGCTTCCTCGGGGCATAAGAGAGGAGCAGTGGCGATCCTGCTCAGCCAAGCAGCGACCCTATAAAGGGTCACAGTCAAACGGGACCCCGAGGGCAAGTTCTTGTTGATCAGAGGCCTCCTGGTGGAGCTCCCAATAACCATCATAGCGATATATTGCCCAATTGACGCCCAGGAGCGATTCCTGCACAAGGCACTCCCAGTGATAACAACCTTTGCTGAAGGCAAACTGCTAATCGGGGGTGACTTCAACCTCAACACAGACCCAACTACAGACAAAACCCTACCACCTACAGGAACAGACTTCTCGAAGACACTGGGGCTCGCAGAATTTCTGAGAGAAACGGGCACGGTGGACGCCTGGAGGCTGGCGAACGACAAATCCCGTGACTACACCTTCTTCTCGCATGTACTCAAAAGCCTCTCCAGAATAGACTTTCTACTCGTGACAAGTGAACTATTCCTATGGATTACGGATTTCAACATAGGGCTGAGGGTGATCTCCGACCATGCCTCAGTAATCGCGCAGCTCCAAACAGAGGGTCTTCCAACACTGAGGCAAAGAACCGGGAAGCTGCAAGACTATCTTCTGGTGGACACAGCAGACAGCCAAGAGCTAGCGGTAGCCCTAACCAACTATTTCACAGAGAACTCATGCAAAGAAACCCCGGAGGCTACAGTGTGGGACGCCATGAAATCAGTGATTAGAGGGGTAGCCATGAACTATGCAGCAGCACACAAATGCAGACACCAGCACAAACTAGAGGAACTGGAGACGGAAGTAGCACTGAAAGAAGCAAACCACAAAAGGCGCCAATCGACAAGGTCATGCAACAAGCTACACAAAGCCAAAGTCACTCTGGAAATGCATTTGGCAGACCAAACAGCCCGAGCTTTAACATACAAAAAGCAGTACTATTACCTGAATAGCAACAAAGCCAACCGCCTGCTCGCACACAAGCTGAAGAAAGTTCACACCAGAAATAACATCACGGTCCTACGGGATCAAGACGAACACCTCGCTGCTCGGAACCCGAGAAGCTTACGATCATGACCGAACACCACCGAAATGTGATGTCAGGGAAGCCCACAGAGGCAGCTGCACAGGCCACCTTTCTGCGAAAGGTCCCAAGACCACCTCGTCACCCGCAAATCAACGCTCTGGAAGCCCCCATAACACTGGATGAGGTATCGGAAGTAATCCTCACAATGAAAAATACAGCCCCAAGACCGGACGGACTGCCCGCACCATTCTACAAGAAATAGAACCACATCCTGGTGCCCCACTCTTCAATTCCTTCCTGACAACGGGCTCCATCACCCCATCAATGGAGGAATCGATTACAATCCTGATCCAAAAGCCGGGCAGAAACCCAGAACTCTGCTCATTATACCGCCATATCGCCTTACTGAATGTGGACTCCAAAATCTTCTCGAAGCTGCCGGCACGCAGGCTCGCCAGTCTCCTCCCAGACCTCATCCACCCGGACCAAACAGGCTTCATCCCCGGTCGCAACACCATGGACAACATCAGGCACACCTTAAACATCATTGAAACAGCCAACAGAACCGGAGGGGAACATGCAGTGGTATCGCTCGACGCACATAAGGCGTTCGATATGCTGGACTGGGGCTACTTAGGGGAAACATTGCAACACTATGGGATTGGCCTGAATTTCCGAAAATGGACATTGGCAAACTACCAGCACCCCACCACAAGCCTGAGGATCAACGGAGCAATGTCCTCCAGGATCAAGATCTCCAGAGGCACCCGACAGGGCTGCCCCCTGTCACCTCTCATCTTCGCCCTATCAATGGAGCCATTCGCCGCAAGGATCCAGCAGAGCCCTGCAAACAGGGTCTCAAGTTCAAGAACGACACTTACAAAGCAGCCCTATACGCCGATGACGTACTGCTGACCCTATCCCAACCAGATACATCCCTGGCGGCGCTATGGGTGGAGCTGAACAAATTCAAAGCGGCCTCCGGGTTCTCATCAACCTCAATAAAATCAGTAGCAATGGGCATCAACATTCAGAGAACGCTAAACATATCATCAGCCAGTTTCCCGATCCCATGGGCTAGATCCCACCTAAACTACCTAGGCATCCGCCTACTTAAGCGAGCAGAACGCACCTATAAACTGAACTTCCCACTCCTGCTGATGACCAGCAGTCGGATATGTCTCGCTGGCAAGATCATGATTTCCTGGCTGGGAAGGATCACGACACTAAAAATGAACTTGATCCCCAGACTACTCTACCACTGCCAGGCCCTCCCAGTAGCTATCCCCAAAAAAGCTAAACAAAAACTTCAAGCAAGAATGCTAAAATTCGTTTGGGGGGGGCAAGAAGCCCCGGGTGACCAAGATGGTCTTACTCAGAAGCCCCGGGTTGGGTGGCCTGGGAGTCCCCGAAGTCGAGAGGTACTGCCTAGCCACACAGCTCTCAGCGGCATTCATGTGGCAACAAGGCACCGACAAACCCCGTTGGTTGAAGCTGAAGGAGGACTGGAGCCAACACCCATTAGAAGCCTGTCATGATGCCTGCCCCCGGGAAACCAGACCAGGCCCAGCAGTCCCGGAAGCAGGCATCACGCCATTTGGAGCATGCCCAAAAGCCCCAGTTAGGGGCTGTTTGGGTGCAGTCCTGGCACCTTTGGCGCCAGGCTCATAAGGACAAAGTCAGTCCTGGTGCCATAGGCGCCAGGCTCATTTATGATAACTTACCTAAAGCAGACCATGCTGCTTACTCACCTGATGCAGACCATGCTGCATGAAGACCTAAGCCAAATGAGGCTTAGGAGGGACTATTTTAATGCAGGGACTATTTTCTTACCTGGGTGGGGCAGTGGAAGAATACTTACCTGGGACTTCTTCCAAAGCTATTTAAGCCACGCCCGGACAGCCACACGTGCTTCACGTTATTCTGCAGTAGCAGCGTAACGCTCACCGTGCCTGCAGCAGCTTCCAGTCTTCTGCCACGCCCGTCTACACTCCGGAGCTCCTGAACCCTGCAAGGAAAGCAGAAGGAAAGGTTAGAGCAAGAGTTTTGTTCATACTCACCTGAATCCTGCATCTTCCCAACTTGGACCTGGAAGAAAGAATCCATTAGACGCTCTTGCCGCACCTCCTGCAACGCCGCGCTGAACTCACCTGTTGCCATTTTCAGCATTCCATCACGCGCATCTTCAGTTCGCGGCCGCTCTTCATCACCTATGGACATAATAACAATAAGGTGAGCAACAGAGAGTTATCTAAGACACCAAAGGCAAATATTAAGACTTACTTGAGATCACCGGGGATACTCACCTAATCTCGGGTCGGCGCGACCTCTTCCACATATCCGCCGCACCCCGGCCCCTATGGGGAAACATTCCGCTACAGACTTACCCAGTTGCGGTAAACGCTTCAATCCACGGATCTTCCTCCGAATGGATGCCTGAAAAGGAAAAAGACCACAGATTAGAGCAAGCTTCGCTCTTTATTCCGAAACAGCTTATAAACACTTACCTGCGCATCTCTGGTTGCCACGTGAACTCTTTCCAGATCCATACGGCAACCTAGGGGAATTGGACAGAGTGAATTCCAGACGTTTTGAACTCTTTATAACTATTACCTCTATGGAGTCAACACCGTCTGCAACTCGCCAACTTCCCACACCAGTGAGGCAACTGGTCATCTACGCGCCCCTGCACGTGAAGCAGGATGGAGAGTTCATCTTTCCAGATTATCAGGTGAGAATCTAAAGGAGTCCCAAAGTAATTCATGGGGAGAAGGTGGGATAAAGCTTAAACCTCACAGGTGGTTAATTCCCCATTCTGCATTACAGAAGAGTATTCATACGAGCCACACAGACCAAGCTGGGTGGCCCGGTCCACTCCGTCATCTCGGCGCTCCGTGTATCATTGGAAGAAGTAACATCAGGCCGGTCCAGATCAACGCCCCCGTGGACACCAGGTGAGCGTAACAAAGCCCTCCCACACATCACCTGGCCCAAGCACCCCCTAAACCCCAGACCCCTATCGTCCACTAGGAATACGATAAACTGCTGGAAACAGGCAGCCAGGAGGTGAAAATGCAGAGGCACAGTCAGCCCACTCTCTCCGGTCTAGGGGAATCCAGACTTCACATCAGGACAGGGGCAAAACGCCTTTCCTAAATGGAAAGCGGGGGGCCTGGAGCACGTAGCAGATTTTTATGAGGGGGACACCCTACTCACTTTCGAGGACTGCAAAAGGAAATTCCAGGTACCAGAGGGCGAGAGGTTCCACTACGCCCAACTTCGACACTGGCTATCCCACGACACGATGAGGATGCATGGGCACAGGGAACTCACAGCTCTGGAACAAACGCTAACAGCATACCCGCCCAAGGGGAAGATCTCGACCCTATACAGGCTACTGGACACATCAGACCCCGAAGCCAAGGAGCCCTACATGAAACGGTGGGAAAGAGATCTGGGCAGAGAACTAGACAGGTCCAGCTGGAAGTACATCTGGACGAGAACCCACAGGGCCTCCAAATGCGTGACGAACAAAGAGGGAGCCATTAAGGTCTGCTACAGGTGGTACATGACACCAGAAATACTCCACAAATGCAACCCCGCCATACCACCTTAATGCTGGAGAGGCTACGCAGACATAGGAACACTATTTCACCTCTTCTGCTCATGCCTGAAAGCCGAAGAATTCTGGAGGGAGGTTCTGGAACAAATCAGACAGATCACAGGCCTATCGATCCCGTGGGATCCTGGCATCATCCTTTTAGGAGACACAGGAGAAGGACAGTTCCCACTAACTGGCAACCTGGCGGACCTCTGCACGCACCTGCTAAGCCAAAATTTCAATCGCGAAACTATGGAAACTCCCAGAGGGCCCAGCAACCCCGGTGTGGTGGGTAAAGTGCTGGGACATTGCAGCAGCGCTCATCGAATCTATGCCCTGGAACACTGACACGAGACAGCAGCAATCCCCCCGGGACCTCCCCAGAACTCTCCCCCCCGCAATGTTTATTTACGCCTCAGTTGAGGTTTAATTTTCTTGTTATGTTACACCTTAACAGCATGACACAAAATATAAAAAGCCGTTATTTATAAATGCCAATAAAAAGATATGTTGGAAAAAAAAAATCTATGTATCATATGTTTGTCCTTCTGTAGGCTGTTGATTGTGTGTGATGTGTTGCATTTTGATAAGTCGTTAATTTTGGGAGGTCCATTGCTTCTGAGTCACATTTTACATGTTACTGTGTGGGATCTCCGCAGTGGGTCAAAGAATAGAAGAAAAGCTTGACAGGGTTTAGTTAAAAACAATATTTCCAGAGATACATCGGCTAGATGGAGCCTGGGGTCCCCTGGTATTTTAAACAGGCAGGCATTTCAGGAGCTACATAAGGAAAGAAGGAAGGCCCTTTACCCTGGAATAGGCAGTACAGAGAGTGGAGGCTCCCAAAGCATTCATAGAAACAGAAATGCAACATTCACAAATAGAGCGTGAGGTGTTCCTTGGTCTGTTGTGGCGTCGTCATGACCACCTTTACATTTTTAATCATCCCATCATGATCGGGATGGGCCCAAAACCCATACTGCCAATTTCCCAAGGGTCACTTCTTCGCACACTACTCCCATTAGAGCACGTAATTGCAACGGCCAGATTACATGGTCACTGTCCATTTCGATGCAGTGGCTGGCAACCCCATGGACTACCTGCTGGGTTATCCACGTCTTCGGACGTCGACACCGGAGGCAGTGGAAGTTGAGGCGAGAGCTCTGGTTAGCATGGTCAGACCGATGAAGCCTCCGAAATATAGGTCACTTCGATTGTCCTGCTGCTGTTTAAATTCGTTTTCAGCTATGTGCCCATCTTGATTTTCCTGCTCCCGTTTACATGTGTGTTTAACTGTGTGCATAGCCTGCTTTTTATGAGAATGTGTTAACAAGTCCACCCCTCTGTACTCTGTCTAGTCTGCTAATGGTTCCCTCACCCTTCCTCAGTCCCATTGTTCCTCTGTGCCGTTATTCCCCTCAGCCCTACACTCGCTACCTCCCTTTCCTCTGCGTGTTCACTGTTTTTCTGTGCATATTACCTCCCCAGCTCCCATTGTTTTTCTCCCAGTCTTGTTCCCTGTCTCCTCCGCTCTACCTTCTGCTCTCACTGCACCTCTGTGGCCTCAGTCTGGTTAAGTGTACCAAACTCTCTGCAGTTTGCTATGGCGGTACCCATCTCTCCTATCTTCTCAAACTGCTTCTCTATCTCTTCTCCTTCACTCCTTACTAAGTCTGTCAGGAAGAACCTCAAGAAGGACATACTAAGCTCTAACCCAGGCCTTCCGATTGCAGGCACCTACGTCATTGCCTCTGCCAGAAAGACTCACAGACATACTCTAAGTCGTTCCCTCACCCGTCCTATGGACTCTCCATATGATCGCTCTTCTCTCTCCTTTCTCTACTTCGCCCATCAATGGTGGCACCAGCTGGGTGGTCCTTCTTGCCTTCTCCACCACCTGGGTCATCATCAATGTCTATTGCAATGGTACCATCATGGTCCAGGGTCCTCAACCCAACCTTCTACTCTTTATAGGCTCCTCCCCCGCCTTATCAACCTTCCTCCGCCTTCTGCACCAGCTCCTTCAGAAGCCCTGGCTCCCATGCCAGCTGTGCCCACCTTGGCTCCCTTGCCACCTCCTAACCACCCTTCTACCCTCGTCATAGCTTTTTGCCACCACCCCACACATTGACAACCCCGTCTAGCTTCTCCTCTTGGGTGAACCACTCACCCACTAACACTGTATCTGGGGCTCCGTTGCCCCCTGTGGTGCCTCCCGCACTGGCTCCCTCCTCACCCATTATGGTCTTGGCTCCCTTACCGGCCTTGGCTCCTCTGCCCCCTTCTACCTCTGTCCCTCAGGCACTATCGTCACTTAGTGAGGGCCCACTGTCCCCTGCTCCCCCATCAGTATTTAATTGATTGCAATCTGCTCCACATTGCCATGGTAAACACTCATTAAACTGTCAAACACTCCTCTGACATCTGCAACCTCCTTGAACTCCTGGATTGTGATGTTCTTGCCATCACTGAAACCTGGTCCAAGGATTGCTCTGTCACGAGTTTTGACACACTTCTCCCAGAAGGCTACACAATACTCTCTCTTAGACCAAACAGACCAGGTGGGGGAGTCGCATTGATCTTCCCCGAGTGTATCCCTCCGTTGGTCATTCCAACTCAGGCCTACTCATCCTTTGAGTGCCTGATCTGCAGGCTGTCCCTCCACAAGCTCTTCACTGCTGCTGTCCACCTTCTATCGGCCACCTGGTCAGCCCTCCCTCTTCCTTTCGTAATGGGCTGACCTGGCCTCTTCTCTCCTTTCCTCCTCTTCTCATCTCCTCCTACTGGGTGATCCTAACATCCATCTCGACTCACCTGATTCCTTAAGACCTTTACACAACCTTTGCGACTCTCCCTTTCTTTCCATCTTACCGTCTGGCCCAACGCACAGCGCTGGCCACACCTTAGATGCTCTCTACTCAACTGACATTCTGCTATCTATCCCTCTCACTACTTCGCTCTCCTGGACTGATCATTTTCTCCTCTCTTCTCACTTGAAGCTCTCTTCTCCCCTTGCATAGGTAAGCCCGGCACTGCCTCCCGTCTACAAGGTCATCCGACCCATGCAAAGAGTCTCAGTAGCTGCCTTTGCCTCCACCTATTATGCTCCTTCCACTCCTACGACTGTCTCCGACCCTGCCACAGCCCTCTCAAACTTTAACTTCCTGTTTCCAATACTCTTTATATTCTTGCCTCTGTCATGAGGGTACGACTGAAGCCTACCAAAAAGTGCAACTCTTAGTATGACTCCAAATCGCCTTCCCTTAAACACAAGTGCAGGGCAGCCAAATGGAAATGGGATTCCTCTGGTGCACCCTCTGACAAACTGGTCAGCCGCCTCCTCCAAAGGCAGTATAGACTCTGCATCCGCTCCCAGAAAAGAGTCTTTATACAAGCCCGCATCTCTGCCGTATCCAATAACACAGACACACTTTTCAAAGTCTGCAAGGAATTAGCCAACCCTACCACAGCCTCCTCCACCATTGCATCCACCCAGGCAATTTGCTCGGCCCTGGCTGCACACTCACCTCAAAAATACTGGATATCCTAGCCTCCCTCTCTTCCTCACCACCTCATGTACCAACATCTCTTGTACCACCCTTGGCCACCAACACCCCTCCCTTCTCTCTTCGGTCTCCCCTGTCACACCTGAGGAGGTTACTAGAAACGTCTGGTCTATGAAAGCCTCCTCCAAACAGATGAACCCCTGTCCCTCCAAAATCATCAAGGACAACATTGACTCTCTTGCTCCAGCCTGGGCTGACCTCTGCAACCTCTCCTTCGCCACTGGGGTCTTCCCCGCCACTGCTCTTAAGCACTCCTTTGTGCACCTTCTCCTGGACAAAAACTATCGCCCGATCTCTATCACTCCTTTCCTGGGCAAACTCCTGGAGAAGTTAGTAGCCATTTCCCAGCTTACCCTCCGCAATGAATCTGTTGGCTCCCTCTACGACTACCAGTCTGGTTTTAGACCATCCAGAGGCATGGAAACTGCTCTTCTGAACACCTGTGAAGATATGCTCTCAAATCTCTCCTCCAGGCTACCCTCGGCCCCTTCCTCACTAATACCTGACTGTCTGGCCGCAATTCAGTCATGGTGTGCTCCAAACAACCTCTGCCTCAATGCTAGTAAGAAAGAGATTGTCCTCATTGGGCCCCCTGCTCCCACCTTACCTCCTTCTCTCTGGCCGGCCTCCCTTGGCCCTGCGCCTGCACCTACCAACGAGGCAAAAACCCTGGGGAACATCTTCACTCGACTCTCGCCTTCTCATCTCACATCACGGACATATCTAAAAAGTCCCACTACCAACTGCACCTTCTGAGAGGTATTCTACCTTTTCTCACATTCCACTAGAGGCTCACCATCTCCAGAGCCATGGTCCTCTCTAGGCTGAACTACTGCAACAGCTTCTTTCTGAACCTGCCCTCTTCTACCCTCCGTCCTCTTCAACTCATCCAGAACAGAACCGCAAGACTTATTCTTGGCCTCAAGCCCAGGGACCACATCTCTCTGGCCCTGAAATCCCTTCACTTGCTCCCCATGGCTGCACGGATTAAGTTCAAGACCCTTTGCATTGTCCACAAGGCTTTCAGGGGCCTGGGGCCACTCTATTTGCAACGCTCTCTTCCTAAATACTCAGCTTCCCGAGCCCACCGCTTGTCTTCCTCCAACCCTCTGCTGGTTAGCCACTTCTCCAAGCAGATACTTGGGGTTGGAGGGGGGGGGGATCTTTATTCTCTGGGAATTGTACGATCGGACTGAAAAAAAAGAAGGTCTGACTGTACAAAAAGTACGAAAAATGCTACCACCAAACGTTCGAACACCAAAAGTTCAAACCTTTGGTTGGTAGTATTGAAGGTAAAAAAGAAAAAAAAAGAAAAAAAAAAAAAAGATTGTGTGGGCTGCGGGGGTGTCCTCCGCAACAACCCGCTCACTATACAGTGTGATATGTGGACACCCCTGCAGCTCCCAAAAGAAAACAAAAGCAAAAAAAACAAAATAAATAAAGACCCTGCGGCGCTGGTTCCCGATCACCGAAGTGAAAGGGAACTGGCGTTGCAGAGACTCTGCGTGTAAAAAAGGTAAGTAGGGTTTATGTGTTTATGTTGGGGGTGAGAGTGTGTGGGCGGGGGAGTGTTGTGGGTATGTTGTGTGTATGGGTGGGGGTGTGGGTATGTAGGGGATTTGAATGCGTGTTCGCATGGGAAATGTGCAAACCTTTTGCAGTTCGCACATTTCTCATGCAAACTTTTCCGTCGCTGACTTTTCTGCGATGGAAAAATCACGCAGCTCCATTCTCTGCAGGTGCCTCCCTCTGGAACAGCCTCCCTGCCTCTCTCCGCCTTGAGCCGGATCTCCTTAAATTCTGAAAACTCCTCAAGACTTTCCTCTTCGCCTCCTCCTTCTCTCTCCCCCTCCCCTGCTTACCACCCCTCTCTGCTCTCTCGCTCTCTCTCCTCTTCTTCTGCTCAGTTTCAATGACTGGCTGCCTGGTGTACCATCAGTGCCTCAGAGGTTCCAAGCTTTCCTCGCCATTCTCCATCACTTTCCACGAGGCTTTGCACTTGCCGCAGCACTAGTGCAAGTTGGTTACGACCCATGAGATTGGCATCTCCTTGCACTTAACCTATGTTCTGACCAGACTGGGCGTACTTGTCCCAATTGCCCTCCCCCACACACACACACACACACACACACACACACACTTCCTTTTCTATTCACCTGCATAATTTGAATGTACCATGCCTGGTAAGATTGTTTGTCTTGTCTTCCCCTCTCATGAATGGTTGCGCTTTGAAACACTTGTGTATAATTCATAATAAATAAACAATCATGCAATCAATCGTCTTTGCAAGACATTGCAGAAGCCACCCGCCAGCATCAAGGCATGCACAAGGTCGTAGAACAGCTTAGGGGTTAGTGAAAACCCTTATTGGCGGATACTACTCATGATATTGAAGATACACAGATTTTCATGTAGGGCCTATTGAAGGTCTACATTGAAGTGTGTATAGACAGTGAGGGTGTTCTACTTGGGGGTATTGTAATTCCCCCCCTCACTAATCCAAACAACGATCAGCATTGCACACACAGGGCACCAAGGGGCTGCAACACAAAGTCTGTTTCCCTGAGCAAGAGAAGGAAGTGTATGTCCTGCTGACCAGCTGCCAGGAGACTGGTGAAATTCAGAGCCCCCAATTGAATTGTCTGTGCAGCCATCTGTGCCCTTGCAAGCCATAAGAATATACTTCAGAACTATACAGCAGAACATGCAGTTGGGGTAGATGAGTTTTCCTGATATCCTACTTGTGATAGAGGACATTTGTGTAGATCAAAGGCTCCCACAGATGGTGAGAACATATGATAGGCCCCCATTTCAAGGTGCAGTGAGGTCCATCTAGTCACACATCTACCGCACATGGAATTGCCAATGGCTGTAAATTAAGAAATACCACCTCCTGACTACATGAAAACAATCCATGTATGTATAAAATGAAGTCCCTGTATTATTGTCTCACAATAAAATGTTGTATCCGTCCCTTTTACTCTTCTAGTCAGTTGTCCTTAAGTGTGCTTATTGCTGCAGTGTCTTAGATGACGGCCATCACTGCCCTCATTCTCGTCAGCTGTTCTACCTACTGTGGCTTTTTGAGCCAGGGGATGTCAGCATATTTGCCCTTACCCATCATCTTATAAAAGCAACGCTGGTCTTACTCAGAAAACACCACAGGTACACATCCTACCGCCTTTTTCAAAGGGTGAGATGGACATCAAAATGATCTGACAACCTTTGTCTGATGAAACTATCTTTCAAATGTCCTGCACAACAAAAGCACAACGCTGGCTACATTCTCCAAACTCCTTTGAAAAGGATGCACTCCCTTTAACGACCAAGTATCAATGCAGTTGTCTTCAACTGCAGTTGTGTTCAATATTTAAAAATGTTTCTTTTAATTAATCATCATCCAAATTGTATTATCCTATTATCATGAAGCATAATTTAGTTATTGATGAGGTTTGGCTCTTTAAAGTTAGCTCAAAATCAACATAAATACCTAGTTTCTTAACAACACATTTCGGTTTTCAGAAGTTACCAAAGGAGGCTGTCCAGCAGAGGGTTGTTCAACTTTTAGGCTTTTCATTTACCTCCAAAATTTTGATTTGCTTTTGTTGATCTTTAAGGAGTTATAGTCCTTCACTCTATAACAGAGAGAAGTCAGTATTTTCGGATGTGGTCTTATCACCCCCTTTTAAGTCAACCACAATCAGGTTATTGCATTATTAAGGATACCTCAGTTTCATGTATAAGATCCATTTGTGGATGGGAGAAAGGGTTAAACCCTGTTGGACACCACATCTCATGGCATGAGCTTGCGATAAGTAGGGACCCAGAGAAGACTGGATCCATGTAATTGCTGCGAAAACATTGAGGACTGACTGTTTTGCTTATCCTCCCAGAATATTAATGATAAAGGAATTGTGAAATATAGCTATCATATTGAGAATAATTGTTTTTTTTTAAATAGTTTAAATCTACCATATCATTAAAGTGCATTTCTTTACATGTAGAAAATATCAAGCTGATTCATGGAATTAATGTGCGCTGAAAATGTCCGCGAAAGCGTGCGATTCGCAGCGCAAGTGCGAAAATCGCAGCGAAACCCGCGCACAGCGATTCATGGAAGTCCGTGCGCGTGTAAATCCATGGATGTGCGCTAAAATCCTGCGTGGCTGGTGTATCGATGGTGCTGCCTGGTGCAATATTGCTGTGGAATTGCTCATGTGTGTGAGTAGAAATGACATGTGTTTTAGGGAGTGTGATGCCATGTCTGAAGTTTGACACTGCCACTCATGTACAACTGTCATGTGTGTATCAGTCCATTGTACAGTGCCCTGAGGCCTGTATTCTATCTCTCCCTGTCTGCAGCATCAACTGATGAAGAGAGCGGAGAGGGTGCTGTGGAGCAAAGCAGCAGGGATCGCCCCACCAGCCGGAGACGCAAGGCCCGGCTCCCCTCGCAGATTGTCATCTCTTCGCGGAGGGAGGAGTCTGGTGCCGCGTCCCAGGCCGCAGCTTCCGAGGGTAGGTCCAAGAGGCAGAGGTTGGGGATGTCTCCTCGGCAGCAGAAGGGGCGGCTGAGACCCCACAGGGTCTGACGGAGGAAGATGGCATGGAGTCATCCAGGTTGGTGGGGGGTTTGGAGGAGGAGGAGGCCGTGGAAGGGACACACACGGGGTCTGGAGATGGGGATTCCACTGGTGCCAGTGGTGCAGTGCAGGGGCAGGGACAGGAGGTAGCACAGGCCGCCGCGGAGGTGCCTGTGTGTAATCCTGTCCCTGATCCTGTGACTGCATCATCCGGCACCAGCAGGGATGCCTACGTCCAGACCCGTTTTCAGGGAGGGGATGGGCGCACAACAACTGGCCTTCCTCTCCTTGCGGACGTGACTATCTGGGACCGTGTTGAGCCTGTCCTGTCTGGGATAGCGTTGCGTCAGCGGGGCATGCGAGTTGACCTGCGGTGTTTTCGTGAAGACACTGCATGTCATCTCGAATGCCTCTTTGACCGAGTTGACCTACTGGGACGGGTCAACAGTGCTGGATTCCTCCCTGTGCTGGACCTTCTTGCGACCCCCTCCTCACCTGAACCCCCTACGTACCAGTCGTCCTCCATGCCATCTTCCCACCCATGGATACCGTGTGGAGCTGCCTCTGACCCAGCGGCCAGGCTGGTGGAGGACACATCCCTGCCACAGTCGGGAGTCGGACTTCCAGCAGGGGTGGCCACCACGACAATTGCACCCCAGCCGGAGGAGGGCGTGCAGGCAGCAAGAGCCAGGGCGCAGGTACAGGCACAGCAGCAGCAGCAACATAAGAGCAATGATGGCTCGGGGCCTTCAACATCGGAGGGGCAGGCATCGGCCAGAGGGCAGGAGGACCCAGGATTGCAAGTGTCTTCCGTGTGGCAGCGGTTGGGCCACGCCATAGATGCGGAGCGGCAGTGGGCGGAAGAGGCACAGCTCACAATGGTCAGGGCGGAGAACTCCATGCGGAGGGCACTGAGGTGGGCCTGTGCGCCATGTATGGGATTTGTGCGCTGTACATGGCACACAGGGAGGGGCTGGGGCGTAACTGGCGCTGCCGCAGGGTCGATGTGCCACTCTGCACCACGGCTGGTTTTGGATGTTAAAATCCATAAATACGCTGTGCGCGGAAATGGATTTTAGCGCAGAAAGTCTCACGCGCACACTGTGCGCCAGCCGCGTGCGCCACTTGTGCGCTGAATTCTATGAATTACCCTGTAAATATCTAATTTTCCTTTTGATCAACTGCATTTACAGTACACTTTTCAGACAATTCCAATACTTAAGCAATGAATATCACAATTCTTTTAATATATTTGAGACATTTCTTATTTCATAGTGATAGATAATTGCATTTCAACAATCAGATTCCAGCTACAAACCTTAACCCTTTAAGTGCCATGGGTTTTTTCGCCCCAGTGCCAAGGCCTTTTTTGGTGATGTTGGTATCTCACCATTCAATGCTTTGTAACTTTTTTGTTACACAAAATATCTCGGCCAAATTTGGCCCCTTTTTTCCCCACATGTAGGCGGTCGTAACGCCACCCAGGAGTCCTAGGCTGCTGTAGGGGGGTGAGAGAAAATAACCAAAAAGGGCGAATATTTTGATTTTTTTCAAAAAATGCCAATAAAATGATGTACAAAGAAGCCTTTGTTTTTTTCCTTTTAAGAGCTAGGAACAAATGGTTTTCTGTGCTGAATTCCCCAATATCCTGGCTTTCAAGAACAGGTTGAGTGGAAACGAAAACAAATTATTTTGATGTGGTTATCAACCGTTTTGTGAGAGGTAGGCGACTTTGGCCATTTTTGCCAATTGCACATGCGTAGACGGAATGGAAGAAAAGGGTAGGAAAGCCGAATTGGAGGACAGAAAGGCATACATTTCTGAAAGGTCCCTTGGCCTTTAGGAAGGGACGATCTGCGCAGGTCGGGCAACAACTAGGTAGGGGAAAATGCAGGAAAACAAAAAAAAAAAAACAAAAAAAAAACAAAAAAAAATAAAAATGACTAAAAAAAGGTATGTGGTGACATGGTTGGCTTGGTACGGCAATGGCTTCTATGAATTTTGAGAAAAAGAATGCTCCGATAAATTCCCCCGACTCTTGCAGTTAGGAAAGCACACATTTTTGGTACTGTTTCACAAAACAAGCAATACCACAAGCCAAACACTCCATGGTACACAGGAGTTTTATGCTTACGGCCTGAAAGACGTACTTAGCATGTGTAAATCAGGAAAACCAATGTGGTGAGGAATGGCAAGCATGCATTTTTTGAAAGAGCACAAGCAGACCTTTTCAAGTTTAGGTGACTTGTGCAGGTTAAAAAAGTGTATGGTGCCTAAAGCAGCGACTAAATGTAGGGTACATTTGGGAAATGAAAGGGTTGTGTGACAAAGGGCACCAGCAAATGGGTCAAAACGTTACGAAAACCACACAAACAACAAATGTCATACCTTCCTGCGTTCCATCCCTGGATGAGCTCGCTCTCACTTCCCTTGTTGGGTTCCAGTTAACTCTCAAAACGATTTGAGACACTTCGTTCAGTGGTTATGTTCCAAATTATCAATCCACAATTCTTTATACAGTTTTTTCAAGTATTCTTATTTATTCCTGACCAGTCAGTGTCACAATATTATTACCAATGCATTTCGGACCTCCGTCCATCATCAGGGCTATTATCACTTCTATTTGTAAATCAGTGACATATCCATCATTGTAATCCATTCCCAATTATTCACCATGAAGTGAAATCCGTAAAAAGATTTGTTAAGAAAATTACACATACCAGGTTATGGTTATGATCTGCAGTGGGGTTCAAACAATGCTAAAATACAAGGGTTAACTGGAACCCAACAAGGGAAGTGAGAGTGAGCTCATCCAGGGATGGAAATTGTCCATCCCTACTTTGTGGATATTGCTTAAACCTGGTGCCTAGGCTAAAGGGTGAGCCCCCATAAATAATTGTGAATGAACTAGCGAAACTTTGAAATTCGGCAGTGCCCACCCTACCTCCTAATTCTATACCTTCCCGCGTTCCCACAGGTGTCCCGATGAAAACGGTACCACACATTTGTGGGTGCAGCTACCTGGGTGCCAAGGGGAAAGCCGAAAACAGCCCCAACCCCAAGTCTTTTCAGACAGCTGAATTTCACGATTTTTCCAGTCAGGCACACCATACAGATATGGGCCTCGGGTGTCCAAGCCACCAAGGAAAACAGGGAACCCCATGCATTTCCAAAAAGAGGACATGCGTGGGAATCCGCAGAGGTCTGACTTGCGCAAATCGCCCCAGAATTTATTACCCAGAAACCCCGGCAAAGTGCGAAATGTGGCCCAAAAAAAACATTTTCTGCACATTTCACTCAGTTCACCCACCGAAACACGCCGCCACCAACACATGGCCTACCGTCCTGCGTTCCCACAGGTGTCCCGATGAAAACGGTACCTCACATGTGTGGGTCCCTCACCTGGGCACCAAGGGGAAAGCCTAAAACACGGGTAACCCCATGTCTTTCGGCACAGCATCATTTCAGAAATTCTGCTCATGCACACATCCTACAGATTTGGGCCTAGGGTATCCAAGCCACCAAGGAAAACAGGGAACCCCATGCATTTCTGAAAAGAGGACACCCCTGGGAATGCACAGAGGTCTGACTTGCGCGATGCGGGCCAGAATTTATTACCCACAATCCCCGACAAAGTGTGATATTTGGTGGGGAAAAAACACAATGTTCAATTTGTCAGGGGATTCTGGGTAATAAATTCTGGCCCAAGTCAGACCTCTGTGTATTCCCACGGGTATCATCTTTTCAGAAATGCATGGGGTTCCCTGGTAACCCCAAGCCTTTCGGCACAGCACATTTTGTTCATGTGGGCAACCTACAGATTTGGGCCTAGGGTGTTGAAGCCAGCAAGGAAAACGGGGAACCCAATGCATTTCTGAAAAGAGGACACCCGTGGGAATCCACAGAGGACTATGTTCAAAGACCTTGGCCGTGAGGCCAGCGGTGCGGGTTGCACTCCTATGTCCACTTAAGAGTGGCTTATTTCAAGTGAGTCAAAAAAATCAATCTCACTGGTACACACAATCTGATGCAGAATGCTTGTATTATATATATATACTCTATTTATTCGAACAAACAGTAGATGTTGCCAATTACTATTTCCTCTTAATGCAAATGCTTTCTGGGATAGGCCAATGCATTTCGGACTAAATCCTTCATCAGGGCCTGTATATAGTCATAAGTTACACAAATGAAAGTCACGGAAATACCAAAAAATAATAAAACAAGCAATATCAAGTCCATGGTCAAAGTTGTCAAGTATGCACAAAGGTGCCAAAAATAGCAGTCAATGAATACCACATTCCCGGAGCATTAATCCCACATATAAATAAGTAAATACGTATCACCAATAACATAGAGTAATAGTGCCACCATTTCATACCCATCAGTGCACAAACCAGTAAAAAATATTAAACATACGTACGGAAAAGAGGAATGTTGAAATATAAAGCGAATAACCATACAATAGGAAAAAAGACAGAAATGTCATTTAGTCATTACCCAGGGTCACATAATGCTAAGGAACTTATATTTACACTGACCTGGTCTCCCTGTCAACAAATGAAACCTTCAAAAATGGCTGCGCGTTCACTAGCAGAGATCGCAGTATTTCCTCTGGCACGAACAATTTTCAAAACAACAACCTGTAAATATATGTATCCATTAGGTAGTACTCTAGGTCTACTCTGCTTATCATCCATACTGCTGGAGGCACGAGCCTACCTGATGTTGTGTAGAGACTCGTCTTAATACACGGTTTAACCGCCGGAACGCGCGTTTCACTGAATGTCTGTTGCTGTTTAAAGGTTACCATGGAAACCCCATGGTGCTAATACCTTTGTTAGGCCAACCAAAAATGGCGGCCATATTGGAATAGTGTATTCGCTACTTATCTCGAATGAATCATAATGGAAATTCGAATGTATATCACAACAATACCTAAATCCTCTAATTTAGGATTGACACATAAGCCTGTGCGTTCTAATTCTAAAATATAACTGAAAGCGGGGCGCTGTTGCGCGGCAATCAAGATGGCCGCCTAAACGCTGTGCTCCGGACCAGCAGAGCGCTCGATCCTGTTTTGCTCTGCCCGACGCCACCTGCGGACCTGCTTTCTTTACCCGATCCTTCGGGAGCGCCACTACCGCGGCTGGGCGCAGCCTGGGGCCGCTGCGAGCCCCGAGGACGGGGCTGCGCCTCTCTTTCTCTCCTGCGGCTGCAGCCTTCCGCCCTCCCCGCCCCGCGGCTCCGGCGGCGTCGGCCCTCCTCTGACCTGAGGCCGCGGCGCTGCGGGCCGCTTTGGGGGAGGGGCGCCCGCCCGGCGGGGCGCGCCGGATTACTGTGGCCGGCCGGGCCTCTCCTCATCCCTGTGAGCCGCTCAGCCGGGACCTCCTCGGACCGCCGACTCTTCTCCTTCCTGGTGTGGCTTGCTGGCGCCAACCGGCCCCGGGCCCTTGGTCCGTGCCCTGAGGGGCCACTTCGACTCCGTAGCAGCTTGGAGGTAGGGGGAGCGCGGGGGGGGGGGACTGTGCCTGGCCGCTGTGATCCCGGCTCGACCGCTCGCACCTACTATACCCTGCGGGTGTCTCCCCTGTGCTGGGACTGGCGCCACTGCTGGGCCTGGGACGGCGCTGACCCCCTCCACCCCCCTGCCTTCCTTTCGACGCCGCTGACCCCTGCTGGAAATCGGACCTAGCCACTGGGACCCGCGGGGCCGCGCTCCATCTCCTCCCGGACTGCCTGCGCCCTGGGGATCACACCGCGTTACTGCCTCCACAGGATTCCCTGAACTACGCGCCTGCCACTGTGTGCCGCGTCGCCTGGGCGCGCTTGGGCCCACTACACCAACCTTGGCGACATCTACCCTCCAGCCCTAGAGGGGTCACAACTTCTACTCCTTACCCCCCGGACTCGGGGTGAGCCCACTGGTTGTTCCTTGCCTACATTGCCCCGGTACATGCATTGGCCCTGGTATCCCGGAGGACGCTCTTTGACACTAATATCTAGCTCTCATCTCTCCCTCTTCTCTCTCCCTGATACACGTAAAAGCCAGGATGACCAAGAGAGGTGCGAGGAAGCAGAGCTCCATCAATATGTTTGCGAGGGCTGCGGGGAAGCCATCTGAGGAGCCCACCTAGCCGGCCTCCGATGCCCCCCTCGACACAACCCCAGATTCCCGGAACATGATGGATTTTATACGTGAGGGTTTTCACGCTCTCCACTCCAAACTTGACGACATGAACGGTACCATATCCTCTATTAAGGCCCACATTGAGAGGACGGACAGCCGTGTATTGGAGGTCGAGACGCGGGTCAGCTCTGCTGAGGATGCGCTGGGGGCTCTTCGCACCGAGGTCGTCGCTCTCTCCAACCGAGTCACTGAGGTGGAAAAGAAAAATGAAGATTTGGAATCTCGCTCGAGGCGCAATAACCTCCGCATCATCGGGGTCCCCGAAGATGAAATTCATGAGCCAATGGAGGACTTTGTTCAACGCACACTTCTGTCGCTCCTGGACGAGCCCGAGCTCTCTCCACACTTCGCAATTGAACGGGCACATCGTGCCCTGGTGGCGAAACCTAGGCCTGGTGCCCCTCCTCGACCCATCATAGCCCGCGTATTAAACTACCGCGACCGTGACGCCCTCCTCAGGGCTGCGAGACTCAAGGGTGAGCTACTCTTGGGCGGTGCTAGGATCCATCTTTACCCCGACTTCTCAGCGGTGGTCCAGCGGGAACGCAAGACCTTCCAGGCAGTGAAACGCAGGCTGCGAGACCACTCCATCAAATATGCTATGCTTTATCCGCATAGAGCACTCCAATCAGGTGTTCTTCACGATTCCAGAGGAGGCCTCCAAATTCATTGATGAACACTTTCCTGGCTGATCCCTTTCCCCTGATCTCGGCACAGCGGTGATCCTTGGTCCCCGACGGGAGGCGCATAGGTCCTCCCGCCCTCCCTGAACTGGGGCCATGTCAATCCTTTATCCTGCAACCTGCTTGCTCAGTTCAAACCTCAGTGCTCGCCCGTAGTGCCTTTGGCAAGTACTTTGTCCAATCTGCATTTCTCCTCCATCACGGGCTTCTCATGTACTATTTGCTCTGCTGCAACCCGGAGCGTTACGGCCAGTCGGGCCTTCAGACCCCCAGGCGATGATGCCTCTGCTTTGGTTTTGTTTACAAGGGGATGGGCTGGTCATCCCTCTGATTGGGAGGGGGATGTGGGTGGGGGTGGGCTATGTTGGGGATGTTGGGGTTTTTGTTATTGAAAAAGTGGCGATGGCAGCGAAGGCGAACTGTGCTGAGGCATTTTGGATCTGTTCTCGTGGAACTGTTAATTTGACCCCTCGGTCACGGACATTCTGCCTTATTCTTAATACCGCCATACTGTGATTGAGAGTGCCCTGACCTTTATGAGCTGGAATGTGCGGGGTCTGGGGAACTATAGGAAGATGAGACAGCTCCAGCTGCAGCCCGAGCGCCATCGATCCAAGATTCTCTTCCTTCAAGAGACTCATGCTCGTTCTGTACACTGCATGCGCTTCGCCAAGTCCTGGGGTCCTCACAGGTTTTTCACCGATTATTCTTCCCAGAGCCGAGGAGTCATGACCCTTATTCATAGGAGCCTTCAATTTTCCCTCATCTCCTCGACAATTGACCCCCAGGGTAGATATGCACTTCTCCATGCCATGCTGCACCACAAGGAAGTGATTCTCCTGAACATCTATGGCCCTAACCTTGATGACCCGGAATTTTATGTGCAGGCCACCTCCCTTCTCGATGGTTTCCCCCTTGTCCCAATCCTCTGGGGTGGGGACTTCAACACGATCTTCGATGTAGCTCTAGATAGATCGGGCTCCAGGCCCCGTCACCTCTCCAGGGCGGCTTATGCGGCGCTGTCCTCCCTTCCCCGTCTGGCCATGGTGGACGCGTGGAGGTTCTTCTACCCGGACTCCCGCATCTACTCCTTTTACTCCTCGGTTCACGACTCCTATTCTCGTATTGATAGGTGGGTGATCTCTAACATACTGGTCAAAAGTGTAACTCAGCTAATGATCCTTCCGAGAACCCTTTCTGACCACTCTCCCGTCACCATTACAGTAGATTGGGGCCCCGATCCCGCCCGCACCCGACACTGGAAATTGAAACCCCTTTCCCTACTGGACCCAGAGTTTTGCTCTGAACTTGAGCTGTCGATTAAAGAGTTCTTCGAGACCAATACGGGCTCGGTAACGTCCCACGCCACCTTATGGGAGTCATTCAAGGCTTACACTAGAGGGATTGCGCTGTCTAAGGAGAACTGGGTTCTTAAGTCGATCCGCAGGGACCTCGCCACCAGCGAATCTAGACTTTCATCTCTGGAAGCTACATGCTCACTACACTCTACCTCTGGTAACCTCGCTGACATCGGGGAGGAACTGGACAATTTCCGTTCTCTTGCGGACCGCGAGCAGAGGTTCCTCGATAACCCTGGCGTGGCGAGGAGGTATGGAGAGGGGGAGCGCCCCGGCCGCTTTCTAGCTAGGTTGATCCGACACGAGACGGGGCCCCCGCACATTCTCGGGGTTGAGAGATCTGATGGCTCCATGGCGGTCTCTTCACAGGAGGTCAATAGGGAATTCTTCTCCTTTTACGAATCTCTGTATTCCAACGCTGATGAGGTCTCGTTGGCGGAGATTGACTCCTTTCTCGATGCCCTCCCTCTATCTACTCTGTCCCCGGAGGCCGCGGGTTCCCTTGACTCCCCACTCACACGGGAGGAGCTCTCGGTCGCAATTGACTCCCTATCCTCGGGCCGCACACCTGGCTCGGACGGTATCCCAGTCGAGTTCTATAAACGCTTCAAGTCACAACTGCTCCCTCACTTGCTGGCTCTCTGGGAGGAGTCCGTTGAGGCTGGGGTGCTCCCTCCTTCTCTCCGTGAAGCCACGATTGCAGTGCTACTTAAGTCCGGTAAACCCCCTTCGCAGTGCGGTTCGTATCGCCCACTGCCTCTCATAAACTGCGATGTCAAAATATTTGCCAAGGCTCTGGCTCTCCGGCTGGCTCCCCTCCTACCATCTATTATCCATCCAGACCAGGCCGGTTTTATCCCAGGTCGCTCCACTTCTCTGAACCTGAGGCGGCTATTCAACATTATCGATAGAATCAGTCCCGAGACACACGCTGTGGCTGTTGCCCTTGACATGCAAAAGGCATTTGACTCGGTCTCATGGAGGTATCTATGGCGGGTCCTCGAGGGCTGTAAATTCGGCCCCTCTTTTATTTCCTGGGTCAGACTGCTTTACTCTGAGCCGGTTGCCAGGGTCAGCACTGGTGACCGCTATTCTCCCCTTTTCAAGATCGCTAGGGGGACGAGACAGGGATGCCCCTTCTCTCCTCTGGTCTTTGCGATAGCAATCGAGCCTTTCGCTGACATGCTCCGCCAACTCCATGCTCACAGGGGTCTCCGCTCCGCGGGACATACGGACATAGTGTCCCTCTATGCGGATGACGCGTTGCTGTTTGTGCGCTCTCCTTCGGCCAACTTACCCCCTATACTGGCAGACATTAGCCGTTTTGGCCAGATCTCCGGCCTTAAAGTGAACTGCTCGAAATCCACTCTCTTCCCACTCACGGAATGTACCTCTCCCCCTCCCGACACCTTCGGTTTCACATGGGCCCAAGACACATTTACTTACCTTGGGACGGTGGTGGCTCGCCAATACGAGCGGACATTCCACGAAAACTACCAGAAGTATCTCACACACTTGACGGCCAAGATCCAGGTCTGGGACAGGCTCCCAATATCTCTGGCCGGCAGAATTGGCCTGCTGAAGATGGTGGTATTGCCCCAGCTGCTCTATAGGTTCGCTAATGTTCCCTTATGGCCGGGGGGGGGCTTTTTCCGCGACTTGGACCGCACCGTGAACTCTTTTCTCTGGCACTCGGGCGCGGTCCGCCTTAAAATCGGAACCCTCTCCACTCCCATGTCTTACGGGGGCTTTGGTGCCCCTAACTTTCTTAAATACTGGCTGGCGTCACAAATCCAATATTCCTCCTATTGGTTTGATACCACGGATCCTGCTCCGCACGTCCGACTTGAGAGGCTCGCAGGTGTTGCAACCCGCCCCCTTGGCTCGGAACTCGCAGAACCCGGTCGCCTGCACAGCCGTTGCACTAGCAAAAATGTGGAATCTGATGGGGACTGCCTATGCCTTCCATGGCAATCTCCCACTTTGGAATTTTCTCCCTGGGGTCCCGCGGGTCCCATTGGTAGCGGTGCGCCGATGGGCAGACTCGGGCTTCGAGCTGCTACGCGACGTGTTTGACCAGGGTATATTCGTCGAGTGGCCTGACCTCCCCTTATCTCTGAGAAGAGACCGGAGCCTATGGCTACAATACGCATCCCTTCGAAAGACCCTTAAACGACATTACCAAACATTCCCTGCATTACCGCCTGACGACCCCGCAATTGAGGAGCTCACCTCCCCCACCCCTATGAGGGGCAAGATTTCTAGGCTATATACCATGCTGCAGTCCAGATCGATCCCAGACTTGGCTAAACTGAAACGCGCCTGGGAGGCAGACCTCGGTGTGGAGATGTCCGATGACCGCTGGACCCACCTATGCGACCGCACGCAGCGGGTCTCCCTCAATTCTCGGTTCAAACTTATCCAATTCAAAGTTCTTCACAGATTCCACTATACCCCGATCAGACTGCATCGTATGTCTGCCGACTATCCTGCCAACTGCCCCAGATGCGGTCGGGATGAAGCCGACTATATCCACATGATTTGGTCCTGCCCCCGCCTCGCTCAGTTCTGGGAGGCTGTCTGCTCGACAGTGTCCGCTGTGATTGTCCACCCCATTGCTCTCTCCCCGCTGGTATGTCTCTTTCACGATCTCCCAGGCCTCCCCCGAGATTCCAAGAAATTAGCTGGACTTTGCCTAGTCCTCGCGGTGCGCTCTATCCTGCTCTGTTGGCTTCGCCCCTTCCCTCCCACACATGCCCAATGGTTGAGAGCGGTAACGTGGGCCTCTGACACGGAAGAAACCTGGTCCCACCTACAACCCATACATTCCAGACCTAGAAATATTTGGCTCAGGTTCCGCTCCTATATGTCTGACCTAGTCGAGACTCAGGTCACCCCCTCCTTCCCGACTTCCCCCAGCCAGCCTGGGTCCTTAACCCAGTCATAGTTCCCTGATACCCCTTTTTCACGATTTTACTGCATTTTGCTCTTCGATTGTTCAATATGTGTAGTAACTTCTGTATACCTACGCTATGTGCACTGTTCTTTAACAATGTTTCTGCCTGACGCTGTTCGCCTGTTGTTTTGCTGCCACGCTTATAATAAAAAGAAGTTTAAAAAAAAATATATATATATAACTGAAAAAATAATTTAAAAATTAAGGAACATCCCATTACATAAAAGAAGAACTCTACTTGACCAGACTAATATAATAAAGAGTCCTCAATATACAAAACCTAATGTATATGTTGTGTCTGCCTTGCGCAAATTGCCCCAAGTTTTATTAGCCACAATCCCCGACAAAGTGTGATATTTGGTGGGGAAAAAACACAATTTTCACTTTGTCTGAGGACCTGTGGCGGGGCCTGCCTGCAGGTTGCCGTCACAGGTGCGGACATGCGACGGGGCCTGCCTGCAGGTTGCTGTCTCTGGTGAGGGGTGGGGACATGAGGCGGGGCCTGCCTGCAGGTTGCCGTCACTGGTTGGGGGTGGGGACATGAGGCAGGGCATGTTCACAGGTGATGGTGGGGGTCCCATGTGGTGTGGGCTGCCTGCGTGGTATGTTCACGGGTGATGTTGGGGGTCCCATGTGGTGTGGGCTGCCTGCAGGGTATGGTCACGGATGATGGTGGGGGTCCCATGTGGTGTGGGCTGCCTGCGGGGTGTGGTCACAGGTGATGGGGTGGCCATGTGGTGTGGGCTGCCTGCAGGGTATGTTTACAGGTTATGGTGGAGATCCCATGTGGTGTGGGCTGCCTGCGGGGTATGGTCCTCTGCTGGGGTCTGGCTGTCCCGTGAGGAGGACTCTGGTTCCAGGGGATTTGTGAGGGCATCACAGGGCGCAGGCGAGCCTTCCCACATGATTTGGTTGGTGCGAGCGGCGTACGCAATTTTGCTAGGGCGTGGACGGGGTACGCGCTGACCTTCCCATGCGATTTCACTGGTGTGAGTGCGGTACATGAATTTTCTGGGGTACACACGGCCCTTCCCATGCGATTTGGCTGGTGCGAGCAGGGTATGTGAATTCACTGGGGTGCGGATGGGGTGCACACGGGCTTTCCCACAAGAATTTGGCTGGTGCGAGCGGGGTACGCGAGTTTGCTGGGGTGCGGACGGGATACGCACAGGCCTTTTCACGCAATTTGGCTGATGCGAGCAGGTTACGCTCCGATTTTTCATGCAATTACGATGGGGGGGATGTGTGCTGGGTCACTGATGGCGCGGGGCCTTGCGCCGTATTGGGCATTTCACTGGCTTTTTCCTGCGCATGGGTGTGTGTTGGGGGCGTTACTGGCGCTGCTTCATGTTCATTGCGCCACGGCTACTGATGCCTCGGAAAATCCATGAATACGCGTGAAGCACAATTGCTGGTTTGCGCCACAGCTGGTGCACGTGTGGCACACGCTCCTTCTCGGCTGCCGGCACTAGCGATGCTTCTGCACTGGATTCTATGAATTGGGCCCTAAATCGGAAGATTTAGCAACATTTGTAAATTATGTTTTCATGATCGTGCATATACTCTGATATATAAGTTATACATATTATCAGCAGGTTATGGTTGTACTGTATTTATCACAGTTCGTACAGTCAAGTGTGAAACACATGAATTCATGTACAAATACACACACTTTAATATTGCGTGCATACTGTTTTGGAAAACATGTACCCAATATATTTAAAGCATTCCACAGTAATAGGTTTTGGACTGAACTGTTTTTTTTAAATTTAGTATTATGCAAGAAAAGCACAAGATGCAAATACTTTCAGTAAATTGTTTCCATCCTACAAACTTTCAGAATCGCACATGCAGTGTGTTTTAAGATGCAACCTAAAATAAAAAAGGGAGCATCTTTGAACCATGTGACAGTTCAATTTAGAGGTAGAATTTGAACGTTTCGTGTCCTCAGACGTAGTGGTTAATGGAGCTATACCCGAAAGCATGCGGTCTTGAGGTTGAATCATCCGTGGAGCCTCTCAATTTTATTTTTAAAAAAGGATTACAATTGGTGCTTCGTATTTTTATTTTTAAAAAAGGAGGATTATAATTTGAAAAACGAAGAGACAGATTTACCGTGAAACCTGAAACTTTTTTTGGGGCATGGCAATGATGCATGTGACACCTGCCAGTGACACGTGTCACTTGTAGTGGGGACATGCAGTAAGCAAGTGTCACTGGCATATGACACATGCCATATTCGGATCCTACCCCTACCGTAATAAGAAAGAACAATCGAAAGACTTATTGTGCACTTATTTATCACTCGACCACAACAAAGACCAGCTGATATGGAGACAAACTTGCCACTGTTTTCATTAGAAGAGGTTTGCCTATATAACAAAGTGATGTTTCGGCCAAAATCAGCACATAAACCACTGGGTTTTTAAGTGTGTAGGGAAAAATACCGTGAAATAAAGCAGGTGTGTTTGAAAAGGGAGATGAAGATAGGCACAGATCCGCGTACCAATCTGGTATTTCGGTGCCCTATTTGGGCGCACTACGCTGCATATTTGGTAAGCTTCTAATATGGTTTGTTTTAAAGGCTACCAACTGGAGCAAGATATATTCCAAACTGCGCAAAAAAATTAAACAGGAGGTGAGGGGAATGGCTAAATGTCAGCAGTATTGCAGCCACTCGGTTTTAAAAATTGCACTAAATCATTTTTAGATGACTTGGCAGATATTCTCCTCGGGAGAGTGCCCAGAGAACGAATCTGCATGATACTCTTGCGTTAACGGCATCATCCTACCTGTGAGCCAGCACTGGTTTGGGAAGAGTACTCCTTCTCTCCTGATCGTAACACCACAGCTATCTGCAACTTTCTCTCAAGTCTCCCGCGTTATCCTACAGCTGTGGTACGCACGCGCATGTAGAGCAACACTGCACACCGACCAAGGAGTAAATATCGCTCAGCCCAGCCATCTTACAAGGGCTAGATTTGTCACCGTCCATACTGGAGGCTCATAGCGAGGAGGACACTCGTTGCAACTCCAGTCGATGATATAGATATGATAATAAAAGGCTCGCCAGTGGAAATATACTTTTAATTTCAATTCTGTATAAACCGAAGAAACGTCCCTAAAACAGTATTCACAGGGTAGCAACTAGTTCCCAGCCAGAAAAGGACCATAGCAACGGCCCGCCCACTCTTCATCACGTGGTCTGTGATGTCATCCCTGTGATTTCCGTCGGAGCAATGAAGCGGTTCCGGGGCACTTTCTTGCTCGGGATGATGCGGAATTCGGGAAGCGGGAAGGCTGCGGCTGCCGGTGCAAGTACACTGAATGCCTTTGGCTTGTAGTGGGCATTTTATTTTGAATACCTGGAACGTTTCTACGAGATCCTGCAGCGTCGGACTGGATGGAGGGGTGATGGCATCTTGGTGGGTTCTGCAATGCATAGGGACACATTGGTGTTGGTCTGGGGGCACATTGGTGTGGTTTGATATGGGGTGGGGCACATTGGTGTGGGTTTGATGGGAGGGGTAAGGCACATTGGTGTGGGTCTGGGGGAGGAATGTGGCACATGGATGTGTTTCCTGAGGGAGAGATGGGGCACAGTGGGTCTGGAGGGTGGCCATGGGACATCTAGGTGTGGGTTGGGATTGTGGGATAGGGCATCTTGGTGTGGCTCTGGAGGGAGGTGGTGGGGGCACATTGGTGTGGGTTTGATGGGAGAGACGGGGACATTGGTCTTATTGGTATGGGTCTGAAAGGAGGGGATGTGGCACATTGGCGTGGGTCTGGGGGATGGGGCATACTAGGATGGGTGGTTTTAGAGGGGGTTGGCTGGGGCTATCTGCGTGTGATTCAGGATCGGCACATGGGCATCTGTTGCAAGGGAATGGGGCATCTTGCTATGTGGAGGGAGGATGTAGCATTGTGGTATTGGTCTAGAGCGAGGGATGGGTTATCTTGGGGTCTGAATGGATGGAGAGGGGGACATTGATGTGGGTCTGGCGGGATGGGGCACATTGGTGTGGGTCTGGAGGGAGGGATAGTAACATAGTGGTGTGGGCTTGGGGGAGGTTTGGGGTACATTGGTGTGGATCTGGGAGAGGGATGCGCACAGTGGGTCTGGAGGGTGGCATGTGTCATCTATGTGTGGGTTGGGAGGGTAGGATGGCAAATTGGTGTGGCTCTGGAGGGAGGGGGTGGGGGCACATTTGTGTGGGTTTGATGGGAGGGATGGGGCATAGTGGGACTGGACGGTGGCATGGGTTATCTAGGTGTGGGTTGGGATGGCATATTGTTGTGGCTCTGGAGGGAGATGGTGGGGGCACATTGGTTTGGGCTTGATGGGATGGATGGGGCACAGTGGGTCTGGAGGGATAGATAGGGACACAGTGGTGCAGGTCTGGAGCGAGGGATAGGGACACAGTGGTGCGTGTCTGGAGGGAGGCATGGGGACACAGTGGTGTGGGTCTGGAGAGAGTCATAGGGACACAGTAGTGTGGGTCTGGAGAGAGGCATAGGGGCACAGTGGTGTGGGTCGAGTGAGGGATAGGGACACTGGTTTGTGTCTGGAGGGAAGGATAGGTACACAGTGATGCTGGTCTCGAGGGAGGGGTAGGGACACAGTGGTGTGGGTCTGGGGACAGGGAGGGTTGGGGCGCAGTTGTGTGGGTCTGGAGAGTGGGAGGGTTGGGGCACAGTGGTGTGGATCTGGGGACAGGGAGGCTTGAGGCACAGTGGTGCGTGTCTGGGGACAAGGAGGGTTGGGGCGCAGTAGTGCAGGTCTAGGGACAGGTTTGGGGCACCTTGGTGGGTCTGGAGGGAGGGATAGGGACATGGTGTGGGTCTGGAAGGAGGGTTGGGGACACTGGTGTGGGTCTGGAGGGAGGGTTGGAGACAGTGGTGTGGGTCTGGAGGGAGAGATAGGGACACAGTTGTGTGGGTCTGGAGGGAGGGTTGGGGTACAATGGTGCGAGTCTGGAGGGAGGGTTGGGGCACAGTGGTGCGGGTCTGGGTACTGGGAAGGCTTGGGGCACAGTGGTGCAGGTCTGGGAACAGGGTCGGTTGGGCCGCAGTAGTGCGGGTCTAGGGGTGCGTCTGAGGGGAGGGTTGAGGACACAGTGGTGTGGGTCTGGAGAGACAGATGGGGACACAGTTGTGTGGGTCTGGAGGGAGGAATAGGGAAACAGTGATGTGGGTCTGGAGGGAGGGATGGGGACACAGTGGTGTAAGGAGGGATGGGGACACAGTGGTGTAAGGAGGGATGGGGACACAGTGGTGTAAGGAGGGATGGGGGCACAGTGGTGTAAGGAGGGATAGGGGCACAGTGGTGTGGGGAGGAAGGGAGGCATAGGGATACTGGTGTGGGTCTGGAGCGAGGGATAGGGACACATTGCTGCGTGTCTGGAGGGAGGGATAGGGACACAGTGGTGTCGGTCTGGAGGGAGGGATAGGGACACAGTGGTGCATGTCTGGAGGGAGTCATAGGGACACAGTGGTGCAGGTCTGGAGAGAGGCAGAGGGACACAGTGTTGTGTGTCTGGAGGGAGGGATAGGGACACAGTGGTGCGTTTCTGGAGGGAGGGGTAGGGACACCGGTGTAGGTCTGGAGGGTGGGATGGGGACACCATGGTGTGGGTCTGGAGGGAGGGTGGCGTACAGTGGTGAGGGTCAAGAGGGCGGGTTGGCATAAAATGGTGTGGGTCTGGAGGGAACGATGGGGACACAGTGGCGTGGGCCTGGAGGGAGGGATAGGGACACAGTGGTGTGAGTCTAGAGGGACGGATGGGGCATCTTGGTGGGGTCTGAATGGATGCAGAGGGGGACATTGGTGTGGGTCTGGCGGGATGGGGCACATTGGTGTGGGTCTGGAGGGAGGATAGCAATACAATAGATGGGTTCCCCCTACATCGCTGGCAAGAGGGGAAACAACCAGAAACAAGGCACAGAAATCAAGCCAGCGGATATAAACAAGTCCACTATAAACGACACAATCCCACCAGTATTCGGGGCGGTCCCTCAATCAACCCCTCAGATCACTACACGTAATACATAGACACGTTTTTTTGAAAAATGTATTTATTTTTATTTAATTAGAAACATTAAAATGATTATTAAATAGATCAGAGCTCATATAAGAGTAAGTATAAATATAGGACATACAGTTATACAACATGAATAAAGTGCAAAATGTGAAGAAAAATGCTAATATCACAATAGAGCTGCTGGGAACTTGCTGCCCAATTACAAGCTGGGTAATAATCACCATCGTCCAAAATAAGTCCAAGTCAATGTCGAAGGATAAAATCCACTCGAGAGAAGGGAATCCCTCGGGTGGAAAAAATCCTAGTCAACCGAATATAGTCAGGATGGTTTCGAAATGAATTCGAAGATGGATTAAATCCTGATAGTGGCAGCAAAAAAAGTCGTTTGTTCCGAATCTAGCAGTTTAAACATTACAATAAACAAGAAACTGAAAGGTCTTCACAAAAATGATATTCATAAACCCATACTCTAAAAAGTCTAACGTGGGATGCTATACGTCAACTACTAAGGTGACATGCAAAATAAACCACAAATAAGTAAAACAGTATCGTGAGCATGGCGCCTTAAACCAGGTAGTTTCGATGGAAAACACATCTAGCTGGATTACAGATGATGTCCATCTTCGTCAGGACGTAGCATTCCCGTATAAACATTCATGAAGATTCATCTGTGTCTTGAAATTACCTACACAAATGTTATAGATTAAAAAGAGACGCTAAAAATGTATGTTCTCCAAACAGTGAAATAAAGAAAAAGAAACAAGAAAATAGTAATGCTAACATCAAAGCAGCCGTTCATATAGGCCGCACAATCATTCATACATAATGACCATAAAAACAAGTGATCTGAGGATCCCGATGAAGGACCCGGTCCCCAACACTGGGTTGGGACGTGTATAGTGGCTAGTAGGGGAAAAAATCTAATTACCATGATCTCAGACCCTTTGGGGGGGGGGCCCAGAAGCCTGACAAAAAAGTCCAGGAAATAGCGATCCGGCCACATCAAAACAAATCACAATTGAATTAGATCTGTAAAAAATGAGAGAAAAGAAGGCCACAAATTGGTCATGAATTTCTCTGGTTAACAGATTCGAGCAAGATACAAGCGGCCAAAGGGAAAACCAGAAGTAGAAAAATAGATAAATATAACTCTAATGAAATAAACATACAAAAAAAATACATATGTATAGAAAAGAGGAGCCCAAAAATGGGACTGCCCATATGTTAAAGATAAATTAAAAGAAATTGAGAATTAAAGTGAAAGAAACGAATGAGTGATGCAGTGGTACCATAAAAATAAATAAAGGAAGATCCTGCACTGCACCCAAAGAAGAAGGATAGAACCGACATCATAGTTGTCATTATGCTCACCATTGATCAAGCCCAGATCTGTCAATCAAGAACCATCAACAGATGATTCCTTAATGTGTAGAACGACCTCAACTACATGTACAGAATCGGATGTCGAAAGGTTCCCCAGAAGGGTGAATCTCCAAATGTCATTAAAGGATAGGCAAAGTCTGTGGGGCAATAGAAAGTACAACAAACTAGTAAGACATCTGTAATGTCCCAAAGTATCACATACATACAATGCAACACTGCGCTGTATGGAATCAAGTCATGAAGCGTAATCTGAAAGTTCATGAAAAAACTGAACTTGCATCAGTCCAAACAGGATCTGTGTGTCTGTTGTATAGTCTTAAGTGGCAGTACTACAAGGTCCCAACATATAGGTAAATCTATATAGATGTTTGACCTAATCTTGAAAATGAGAAATAAAACAAAGCCAAAAGCGTGAAAGATTCCGCCTAGCTACCCGTTCAAAGTTACTTACCTCAGGGAGGCTTGGGGCACAGTGGTGCGGGTCTGGGGACAGGGAGGGTTGGGGCGCAGTAGTGCAGGTCTAGGGACAGGTTTGGGGCACATTGGTGGGTCTGGAGGGAGGGATAGGGACATGGTGTGGGTCTGGAAGGAGGGTTGGGGACACTGGTGTGGGTCTGGAGGGAGGGTTGGAGACAGTGGTGTGGGTCTGGAGGGAGAGCTAGGGACACAGTTGTGTGGGTCTGGAGGGAGGGATAGGGAAACATTGGTGTGGGTCTGGAGGGAGAGAAAGGGACACAGTTGTGTGGGTCTGGAGGGAGGAATAGGGAAACAGTGGGGTGGGTCTGGAGGGAGGGATGGGGACACAGTGGTGTAAGGAGGGATAGGGACACAGTGGTGTAAGGAGGGATAGGGACACAGTGGGGAGGGAGGGATAGGGGCACAGTGGTGTGGGGAGGGAGGCATAGGGACACTGGTGTGGGTCTGGAACGAGGGATAGGGACACATTGGTGCGTGTCTGGAGGGAGGCATAGGGACATGGTGTGGGTCTGAAGAGAGGCATAGGGACACAGTGGTGTCGGTCTGGAGGGAGGGATAGGGACACAGTGGTGCATGTCTGGAGGGAGGCATAGGGACACAGTGGTGCAGGTCTGGAGAGAGGCATAGGGACACAGTGTTGTGTGTCTGGAGGGAGGGATAGGGACACACTGGTGCGTGTCTAGAGGGAGCGGTAGGGACACAGTGGTGTGGGTCTGGAGGGTGGGCTAAGGACACTGATGTGGGTCTGGAGGGAGGGTGGCGTACAGTGGTGAGGGCCAAGAGGGAGGGTTGGCATAAAGTGGTGTGGATCTGGAGGGAACTATGGGAAGGGAGGGAAAGGGACACAGTGGTGCAAGTCTGGAGGGAGGGAAGGGGCGTAGTTGTGCGAGTCTGGAGGGAGGGAAGGGGCGTAGTGGTGCGGGTCTGGAGGGAGGGATAGGGACACAGTGGTGCAAGTCTGGAGGGAGGGATAGGGGCACAGTGGTGCAGGTCTAGAGGGAGGGATAGGGACATGGTGTGTATCTGGAGGGAGGGATGGGGCATATGGGTATGGGTCGTGAGGGATGAGGACATTGTTGTGGGTGTGACGGGCGACATAGGACACTTTGGTGTGGGTCTAGAGGGAGGGATGGGTGCTCATTGGTCATGGGAGGGATGGGGCATCTTGCTGTGAGGAGGGAGGTTGAGGTATCATTGTATGGGTCTTGAAGGGAGTGGGTATCTTGGTGGAGTCTGGATCGGAAGGGGGCATTGTTGATCTGGAATGACGGGACAGGGCATATGATGGGGGCATGTCAGGGAATGATGGAGCATTTGGGTCTGAGTGAGGGCTGGAGCACTCTGTTGGGAAGGAAGGGGGGCATCTGGGTTTGAATAGAGGGATGGGGTATGTATGTCTAGATTGAAGGATGTTGGTTTATGGGAGGGGTGGGAGCATGTGTATGTTGAAGGGATGGGGTAATCGGGTGTGGGTATAGAGAGAGGGTGGATGGTGCCATCTGAATATGAGTCTGGAGGTAGAGGGTGAAGCATATGGGTGTGGCTCTGAGATGTGGAGCTTCTTGGTGTAGGTATGGAGGGACGGATGTTGGTGTCTGGGTTCGTAGGGAGGGATGGTGGCATGTGGGTAAGGAGGGAGGTGGCATTTGAATCTTGAAAATGTGTTTGGAAGGAGAAATGGGGCATGTAGGGCTGGGGTATCTGCTTGTGAATGGGGGCATGAAGGAACATGAACAGCGGAGCAGCCGGAGGTAGAGCCGCGGCCCTACCTCGGTTGCATCCCAGGCATGCACTCACACATCCCGGGGCACCTCTCGCAGAGAGGTCTGGGGTACGTAGGCAACAAGGGGTATTCCCTTCCACCATTGGGGGGACCGCAACCCAGCAGATGGATGGGGACACCTGGCAGGGTTGGGTTAACCTGCTGGGGATGTCCCCAACCATGCACCAGAAAGGAAGCCCTGTGTGGCCCCCTCTCGTCACCAAGCAGGCCGCTGCGCTGGCCGGGGCCATGCACTACACTTTCTGATCAGCCAGTGGGTGGGCATTGGTGCGCGCACCCCGGTCAGCAGGGAAGCCACGAATGGGGGCAGCATGGAGCCGAGGGAAACCTGACTTCTCTCGAAGGGCGCTTCCCCAGGCAGACAGGGGCCCAGCACAACAGGCGTGAGCCCTGAGCCATGGCGCGAGTCCTGAGCCATGGCGCAGCAGGCTTACACAACGGGCATCGAGGTTAAACCACAATGGTCTCAGCTGAGCTGGACAGGGCGCTGGGCTGTCTCGCCACAGACTGCCTCTCCTGCACCTGGCCATGCTGTGTGTGGCTGTCTTTGGTGTCCAGCGACTACTGGCGGAGTACCCCCCCGCTCCCCCTGTACAGGCCTGAGGCCAGCTGCCCTGAGCTTTGTGCTCCCCCCCCCCCCCCCCGACTACAGCCTCAGATCAGATGTGGTGACCTGCTGAATTTATTACTAAGCGGAGGAAAAGAAACTAACCAGGATTCCCTCAGTAAAAGGGAAGAGCCCAGCACCGAATCCCCATTCAACGGGAGGTGTGGGAAATGTGGTGTACAGAAGATCGACTCCCCGGCATCGCTCAGGGGACTCAAGTCCTTCTGATCGAGTCTCACCCCCGCGGACGGTGTTAGGCCGGTAGCTGACTTTGGCATGCTGGGATCAGGTCTTTTTGGAGTCGGGTTGCTTGGGAATGCATCCCAAAGCCTGTGGTAAACTCCATCTAAGGCTAAACACGTGCGCGAGATAGATGGTTAACAAGTACCGTAAGGGAAAGTTGATAAGAACTTTGAAGAGAGAGTTCAAGAGGTTGTGAAAACGTAGAGATGTAAACTGGTGGGCTCTGTGCTGTCCACCCACAGGATTCAACATGGCAGGCAGGTCGGTCGCCTGGAACGGTGGATGCCATTGCAGGACAGTGGCCCGGGCAGACCTGTCCTCTACAGAGCGCATTTCCTCTGTGGCGGTGCACCACGACTGGCTGGGAAGGCCCCAGGGGGCAGGTGGCTCTCTGCTCCGGCAGAGAGTGTTACAGCCCCCTGACAGCAGTTTTGCTGGGCTGAGGGAGATTGACCGCTGCTGTGCCCTTCTCTGGCAACCGTCCTGGCCCCTTTGGGTGTCGCTGGTGCGGCGACGGGAGACAGGGCTCCCGATGCAACTGTGGTGGACTGTCCTCAGTGCGCCCCGACCACGTTGTGCCGCTGGGTGGGGAGCCCCACAAAGGGTGCCAGGGGTCTGAGGAGTCTTAACATGTGCACAAGTTGGAGGGCCGAATGAAACCCTGTAGTGCAAAGAAGGTGATGGCCAGCGTGTGCCGACTCCAGTGGGATCCTGTCGCGGTGGGCCCACCACTGACCCGTCTCGCCCGCTCTCAGGGAGATGGAGCATGAGCATCTGTGATAGGACCCGAAAGATGGTTGTCTAGGCCTGGTGGAGGTCCCTAGCGGTCCTGATGTGTAAATCGGTCGTCTGACCTGGGAATAGAGGCAAAAGACTAATTGAACCATCTAGGAGCTGGTTCCCTCTGGAGTTTCCCCTCAGGATAGCTGGCACACGGAAACCACAATTTTACCTGGTAAAGGGAATGATTAGAGCTCTATGGGCAAAAATGATATCAACCTAATGTTTACAAAGCCCGTCTCGCTGGCGTGGAGTCAGGCATTGAATGCAAGTGCCCAGTGGGCAACTTTGTTAAGCAGAACTGGCGCTGCAGGATGAACCGAATGCCGAGTTAAGGCGCCCGAGTCCGATGCCCATCAGACCCCAGTAAAGGTGTTGTTTGATATATGGAAGTCGGAATCCGCTAAGGGGGGTTCTCTTTTCTTTGTGAAGGGCAGAGCACCCTGGAATGGGTTCACCCGGAGAGGGGGGCCCGAGCCTTGGAAAGCATCGCGGTTCCGGCGGCGTGCGGTGGCCTCTCGCTGGTCCTTGAAAATCTGGGGGAGATGGTGTAAATCTCGTGCTGGGCCGTACCCATATCCGCAGCAGGTCTCCATGGTGAACAGCCTCTGGCATGTTGGAACAATGTAAGTAAGGGAATTTGGCAAGTCAGATCTGTAACTTCGCGATAAGGATTGGCTCGGAGGGCTGGGTCGGTCGGGCTGGGTAGCGGGGCAGGCCGTGCGCCGTGGCTGGAGGAGGTTTCTCATTCCCCTCCCCCCCCGGGGCGGCACCGACTCTATGGATCGCCACATCTGCAGTGGTCACCTCTCTCCGTTCACCGCCCAGGGTTCGGGCCTGACGTTCTGCCTAGGCTAATGCCTAGCAGCTAACTTAGAAATGGTGTAGACCAGGAGAATCCGACTGTTTATTTAAAATGAAGCATTGCGAAGGCCTGAGGTGGGTGTTGACGCAATGTGATGTCTGCCCAGTGCTCTGAATGTCAAAGTGAAGAAATTCAATGAAGCGCAGGTAAAGGCGAGAGTAACTATGACTCTCTTAAGGTAGCCAAATGCCTTGTCATCTAATAAGTGACGCGCATGAATGGATGAACTAGATTCCCACTGTCCCTACCTAGGAACCACAGCCAAGGGTCAAGTCCAAGACCTTTAGCAGGTCCCTTTCCTCCATGTTGGTGTAAATGCACTCACAATTGCTGGCCTTGAGTTCCAAAGTGTTTGTGGGTTAGTCCCGGACAGAAAGGCTCTAATGTGGTGGGAGAAGCTCAAAGGGGGGGCCTGGCCAGAGCTCCAGGAGAGTGCTTCCCCCCCGGCCTTGGGCGCCTATCTCACGTGTGGGTCGACTGTCCCTCACCGGAGGGATAAGCTCCAAGGCGGCCGAGAAACCTCTTATGTGGAGGGGGGAAAAGCTCCAAGGTGTCCTGGCCAGACCTCGAGGATGACATTGGTGCTGGCCCATGCCCTTGGGGACCTGCCGATCCTTTGTCAGGGGTGGGGCCAAAGGCCCCTCCCATCCAGGCCCATTGGAATGCATTGCCCTACCAGATGGCCGCTCTCCTAGCCCAGCCATCTGGTCGTTGGCAATAGAAATGACTGCAAGGACAAGATGGCCGGACTGCTCTGGAAGTCCTAATGGAGGTCAATTCAAAAATGTTCTCCAGTTGGGTCTATAAGGAGCCCGGACGTTTTTGCCGAGAGGTCCAACTCTGTGACTCTGGGTACACAAATTACAAGAAAGCTTAGTCACCTTCCTCCGGATTACTAATAGACTCGGTGAGGGGGACCTGTCTATGCTCCTCTTCGTTCTCGCTGCCCGACCCGGGGTCTGTGGCGAAACTACCGCACCTCCAGCAGAGACTGTCCTGCTGGAGGCACTCTTCTGAGCACTCCATGGGATCGATTTTCTGCACTTGGTCCGTCTAGGGTTGGACTGCTTGGCCAGCCTCGGCTGTTTCAAGCAATTTGCTTCCACCTGCCTTGGGACAGTGGGAATGGTATGCTCCCCTCGGGGAGGGCCCCCTCATGTGGGCGGCTCTCCCCACTGAGCAGAGCAAAGTCTGAGCAGCCCGGCAGCTCCCCAGTGGTCAGAGCAGCCTGGCATCTCGCAACTGGTCAGATCAGAGTGGTTGGGGTCCCCCTGCAAGCCACAATGCGGCCCCTCCTCCACCAAGCATGTTTCTGCAGCAGTTCGGAACGCACCTTCCGTGGGGTGCTGACCCCCTGTCGCCAAACCCACTACCGCTTCAAGTTGTGCCTGAGCCTGGCCTTGTCCCTCCCACCCACCACGTGGCAGGGCTGGCCGTGCCGCCGGCACCCGTGTGACAGACCTGTCCAACCAAACCGCACGCGCTGGGGGACGCTCTTTGACGCTCTGGTCCTGCATATAGACCAAGGGGGTGCGAAGGTCGGCTCTGAAGCGGGCGTGCGCCCCCCCCCCCCCCCCCATTGCCGCTCTCCAGCAAGTGTGGCTACCTGGTTGATCCTGCCAGTAGCATATGCTTGTCTCAAAGATTAAGCCATGCACGTGTAAGTACGCACGGCCGGTACAGTGAAACTGCGAATGGCTCATTAAATCAGTTATGGTTCCTTTGATCGCCCCATCTGTTACTTGGATAACTGTGGTAATTCTAAAGCTAATACATGCCGACGAGCGCAGGCCTTCCAGGATGCGTGCATTTATCAGACCGGCTCGCCGGCCCCTTTGGTGACGCTAGATAAACTTGGGCTGATCGCACGTCCCCATGACGACGACGATGCATTCGGATGTGTGCCCTGTAAACTTTCAATGGTAATTCTGGCCCTACCATGGTGACCACGGGTAATGGGAATCAATGTTCAATTCTGGAGAGGGAGCCTTAGAAACGGAAGGCAGCAGGCGCGCAATTTACCCACTCTCGACTACGGGAGGTAGTGATGAAAAATAACAATACAGGGCTCTTTCAAGGTACTGTAATTGGAATGAGTACACTTTAAATCCTTTAACGAGTACCCATTGGAGGGCCAGCAGCCACGGTAATTCCAGCTCCAATAAAATATATTAAAGTTGCTGCAGTTAAAAAACTCATAGTTGGATCTTGGGATCCAGCTGGCGGTCTGAGTGTCCTGGGGATTCCGAAGCATTTACTTTGAAATAACGTAAGTGTTCAAAATAGGCTGGTCGCCTGAATACTTCAGCTAGGAATAATGGAATAGGACTCTGGTTCTATTTTGTTGGTTTTCAGAACTGGGGCTGTGAGACAGCCTGGGGCACTTGTATTGTGCCACTACAGGTGAAATTCTTGGACCGGCGCAGGACGAACCAAAGCAAAAGCATTAGCCAAGAATGTTTTCATTAATCAAGAACGAAAGTCTGAGGTTCGAAGATCCATTGTAGCTCCGACCATAAACTATGCAGACTAGCGATCTGGCTGCATTTTTCCCATGACCCGCTGAGCAGCTTCTTTGGGTTCCGGGAGAGTATGGTTGTAAAGCTGAAACTTAAAGGAATTGATGAAAGGGCACCACCAGGAAACCTCACCCGGCCCGGACACGGAAAGGATTGACAGATTGATAGTTCTTTCTCGATTCTGTGGGTGGTGGTGCATGGCTGTTCATAGCTGGTGGAGCGATTTGTCTGGTTAATTCCGATAACGAACGAGACTCCTCCATGCTAACTAGTTATGCAACCCCCCACTGCCCTCCCCCTAGCGGTCAGCGTTCAACTTCTTAGAGGGACTAGTGGCGTTTCACTCTAGATTGATCAATAACAGGTCTGTGATGGACTTAGATGTCCGGGGCTGCACGCGCGCTACACTGAACCGATCATCGTTTGTCTACCCTTCGCAGACAGGTGCAGCTAACCCGCTGAACCCCGTTTGTGATAGGGATTGGGGATTGAAATGATTTCCCATGAACAAGTTATTTCCAGTAAGTGCGGGTCATAAACTTGCATTGATTAAGTCCCTGCCCTTTGTACACACTGCCCGTCGCTACTACCGATAGGATGGTTTAGTGAGGTCCTTGGATCGGCCCGCCGGGGTCGGCAACGGCCCTGGCGCTGCGGCGAGAAGACTATCAAGGGAAGTATAAGTCGTATGGGTTGGGTTAGCCTGCCGGGGACGTCCCCCCACCGGAGAGAGGCAGCCCTTAGCGGCTCCTCACCAAGCTGGCCCCTGAGCCGCAGGGGCACGCTCCTCCATCCTGAAACGCCAGCAGGCGGGCGTTGGTGAGCGCATCCCGGTCGGCAGCAAAGTCACAAGTGGGAGCAGCCGGGAGCAGAGGGAAGCCCAGCCCTGAGCCATGGTGCATGTGGGCGTTGGGGTTCCGGCTCCCATGAATGGCCAGGGCCGCCGGCACAGCAGGCGACCTTCCCTGTTGCCCAGGTACTTGGAGATCAGCTCCATGCAGCCGGGCTGGGATTTGAAGACTATAGCGATTTTTCTCCCTCCCCGTCCCCCCCCCCCCCCCCCTTGCATGTGCTGTCTCTGGCCCGCCTCTCCGTCCGGCCCCTGAAAGGGGAGCGGCGGAGGGGGTCGGGGAAGGATGAGCGGGATCGGGCCGGGTGGACCGGCGGCGGTGCGGCCTGCCTCTGTCCCCATGGGAAGCTGTGCTGCTGCAGGCGGCGGGCGGGCTTCCCGGGCTGAGATCTTGGATTTTTGTTTTTTTGTTTCGTTTTCAAAACACTGATGGTCTCGGCCGACTCACAAGTGGGAAAGCTAGACAGGGCGCTGAGCTGTATCGCCGCGGGCACTGCCTCCTCCCTGGCCTCTTGTCGTAGCAAATTTTCATCCCATTTTGCTTCATCAATTTCATATGAGGTTTTTTTACATTATTTGTATTGCCATTTTAAAGTTTTTAACATTAACAAACCCCTTCCCGACGACCTCCCCTGTCCCCATGCCCCCCCTCTCCCTATAGATCACTGCGCTGCATGTCTTCTGAGGCGAATGTACAGGGTATAACGGGACGTAGTCTATAGTATATCTAATAAACTTACTCTCTGAGGACACCATTGTTCACGGTGGTCTTTGTGCAGGAAGTTCAGGACAGTGTCCCACCCCTTCTTGAATTTAGCGTAACCCCCCTTTCTAGTGTATGTTACCCATTCCAGTGAAGTGTAATGTCACATTTTTGCTATCCATTCCTGTTCGCTGGGGATAGTGGTTTGTTTCCACTTTTGCACAATTAGGGAGAGGGCCACCACGCTAAGACCATATGCTTTCCTCTGTGGTTTAGTCAGGAGTGTGTTCAGCACGTCACTCATGCTCAGCATAGCTTCTCCATGTTCTCTCCGTATTTGGGGACCAAAGATGCTTTCATTTCTTTGTTGACCACTTCCCAGAACAGTTTAAGGATGGGGCAGGACCACCAGACATGGAGCCACGTGCCTACTTCTTTGCAGCCACGCCAACACATCTGTGATACTGAGGGGTATATTTTATGTAGCTTCTTCGGTATTAGCTGCCACTGCACCAGTATCCCGGTGTACATTTCACTGATCTGCATCCCTCATCAATTTGGGGATTCGCTGCCACACTTCCCACCACTGTTCTTCAGAGATTGTTTCACACAGGTCCACTGGACCTGTGCCTCTGGCATTGTGAATAATTTGTAAATTTTACTAATCATTCGTCTATCACCAAAATGTGTTAGCAAGTACCTTTCTAGAGGAGTGAATTCTCTGGTAGTGGATTGTTTCATATCTTGAGAAGAGAGCCAGTGCTGCAGTTCAGCATAGCAGTCCCTATTCTCCCGCAAACACATCCGGGCCTGGGGCTTTATTTGGTTGTAGCGATTGGATCGCTGCGCGCACCTCGTCTTAGGTAATCGTCCCTTCTAAAGCGTCACGCTGGCTCTGTTCTAATCTTTTTAGCCAGCAAGATTTTAAGGCGGCCTTTTGAAGGTCACTCTCTGGTGCCTCCGTAGAGTAGAGGCTCGTATAGAACTCTGTGAACGCCAGCAGGATCTCTTCTGTACGTGTGGTTTCCTGTCCCTCCACCATCTGAATGTGGCATATTGTACCTGCCACCTCCTTCTGCTTAACCTACCTGGCTAAGAGGCGGCCTGTCTTGTTTGCCTGGAGGTAATACTTCTGTCTCAAGAATTGGAACGATTGTTACTGCTTATTTAGCTAGAAGGATATTGATTTGCCCTTTGATATGCCTATACTCCCTCCTGATCATTACCCCTGTATCGGTCTCCATTCTCTCCATTACCCCCTTTTAAGCACTGTTCTAGGTCCACCTGGAGGGCCTTCTCCTGTTTGGCTCGAGATGCCTGCTTTGCTATGAGCATCCCCCGCATGGTTGCCTTAAAGGCGTCCCATACTACATGTTCTTGCACGTCCAGGGTCTTATTTTCCCCCAAAGAAGTTGCGGATGGACTTGTGCATCTCATCGCAAATGACTTCATCTCTCAGCAGATAGCAGGGGGAACGCCACTTCCAGAGACCCGCCCCCCCTTTCTTCCATTGGATTCCTGCAGGGGAGTGTGGTCGGGCATGGCTATGGGTTCCCTTTCTATGATCCGTACTTGGCCAAGCAGTGTCACCGAAACCCATATGTAATCAATTCTTGAGAATGATCGGTGCACATGTGAGTAGTAAGTATACCCCTGAGAGTCCCCTTTTAGTTAATGCCATGTATCTTCCAATGCCATTCTGTTATGCTAGCCTGTAGTTTACTATATGGGCCTTTAGATGTGGGTGTCCTGTCCATGCGTCTGTCCGTGGATGGACGCCACGCCAAGTTAAAATCCCCTGTCAGTATTAGCTGGCCGTTGTTAACTGGTTTAGCATCTCCAAAACCCCCTGCAAGTATCTGTCCTGCCCTGAGTAGGGGGCGTACACTGTGGTGATTGTGAAAGCCCCCCCATTGTAGCTGGACGAAGAGGAATCTACCTTCCTTGTTGGCCTTTGTGCCTATTATTTCGACGTCAGGTAGATGTCTAAATACTATGAGGACCTCTCATGCTTTGCTCTTGTCATTGGCCTGCAGAACCTGGGTGTACCCTCTCAACTTCATTCTGTGTCTGTCTTGCTTACTGATATGGGTCTCCTGGAGCGTCACAATGTCGGGCTTGGTATGCTGGTGGTGGTTCTCCACTTTCCGTCTCTTTAGTCGGTGTGTTAAGTCCTCTAACATTGAGCTTTAGTATTTGGATCCCTTTTCCCGCTACCCATACCTCGTTATGCCCTGAGAGTAACCGTGTCGAAGCAATCCCCCTCGATTTAAGCCCCCCACCCCACCCTACCTTGCCTCTCGCCACCTCCGGCTGGACTCGGCTAAACTTCCCCAGGCTGTAACATCGCCCCCTCCGGCTGGCCTTGGCTCAACTTCCCCAGGCCGTAACGTCGTCCTAGGTTGCCGGATCTCGTTCCCATCCCGGAGAATAACTGTGCAGGGACAGCCATTCCGCTGCTCTCCCCTGTTTCCAAGATCCGTCACCCACCCGTCTCCCGGAGCTGACCCTTAGGCTGACATTCCCCTTGTAAACCCATCAGGTCTTAACCCACTGCTGCTGTTAAGTGGACAGTCTATTCAGCCTGGGGCTTCGGGTTGCTGCCCACCTGGGCCCCGCAATTGTTTGCGTCTTGTCTTTGACCTCTCAACTCTCCTCCACTCCCATGGCTTCTCTTGGTGGCCTTCATGTTCTGGCCTCCTATTATTTCCTCCCCCTGCATCCCCTTCTTCAATATTCAGGAACCTGGGCCCCTCATCCAACGTAGTGATGTGGTGTTGGCGCCCTTCCCACTTCAAGACCATTCCAAAGGGGAATGTCCACCTGGATCTTATCTGGGCTTTGGTAAGGGCTTTGGTCACTGGGCCCATTTGCCTCCTCATTGTTAGTATGGATTTGGCTAGGTCCTGGAAAAGTTCTATGATGGCGCTGTTCACCTTTATCAGGGTTGCTTTCCTCGCTGCTTGGAGGATCAATTCGTTTTGGTCGTATTGCTGTAAAGCCATCACCACTTCTCTTGGCCTGGCCCGGGTTCTTCTCGCTGCGGACCCACGCAGTGAATTCTATCTATGAGAATTTCTCCCCCAGCCATGTGCAGCAAATCTTTGAACATGTGCTGCATTGTTTCCCTGAGGTCGGCATCGCTCACACTTTCTGGCAGCCCCTTCACCCTGATGTTGGACCTTCGCAAGTGGTTCTCCAAGTCCTTGGCTTGGAGCTCCATGTTGTGTGTCGCTACCGCCTGCTGCTTTGCTAATACATCTATCTTCCGGGTGTTTGAGTTCTTGAATGGCGTTTTCATTTGTATCAATTCAACTGTCGCCTTCGATTTCCTGCAGCGATTGTGCAAGTTCTGTGCGTATTAGGTTTAATTGTGTCTGAAGGGTAGCCATCATTTGGTCACTGAATGCCTTAAAGCACTGTTGCAGCACCTTACTCGTGACCTCTTGCCCCTGTGTCAGCGTCAGGGGTTCCTCTGCTGTCTCCCTGTCACCGCTGGATCCTCTTCCTCCGGGGCTTCCCCCTCATTTCTCCATAGCTGTTGGAGGGTCCCTTCCTATTTTCTTGAGATCTTGGCCCTTGAGGGGCCCTTTTTGGCCTCCTTGGGCTTGTTGTGCAACATTGCCTTGTGATGGCGAGTGCCTGCCTGCACCTTACTGTAGGGGGCTTCTTCCCAAGCCTCTGAGGTTCCTCTTGAGCCTGTGGTATTGGCCAGTTATTCCGTATGAAGGGGATGCTTCTCTCTCCCCCCTGTGTGCAGTGAGGGTCTAGCTCCCCTTTAGAGCCTGGGTTGGTTGCCCCCTGGGGGCCGTGGGGTTAGTACGCTCAAAGGTGAAAGTGGTCAAGGTCGCGGCGTCACACTGGGCAAGAAGCCCAGGAGCTTCTTGAATTTCTTCCTGGGGTGCCCCTGGGCTCCCACCGCTCGTGAGCCTCTAACTACGCTATTGCTCCCCTGGAGGTTCCTTCTTGGTTAATCTTGCATGGCAGGGCTAGTTTTCATAAGGGTGGGCGGTGGAGCGAAGCAGCGCTCTCCTGCAGAGTCAAATGTTGGGGGTTGGGAGAATGCGCCGCCCACCCCTCCCCCGGGTTCCTTCCCTGACCATTAGCGGGGGGTGCTGCAGGAGGCTTAGTGCTGTCACCCTTATATTACTGCAGTTTGCCTCTGATGTTGCTGAATGGTATGGGCTTGGGCCTTTGCCCGGGTCCGGGTATGCTGCGGGTCTCCTGCCATAGGGAGTCCCCTTCCAAGTGTAGGTTATGGTGCGCTGGGGCAGATGCTTTCATAAACCTCCATGTCCATTGTTTGGGAGGGGAGCGTCTTGCGTGTGCCTGCTTCATGGCTGCCAACTCCCTTAATTATGCCTGCTTACCCTCCGCCAGCTGGGGTGCATCACAGCTCATGGGGGCCCTGCGCCGCGTGGCTTGTGGAGGCCCTGTGCCACGTGGAGCCGGGCTTGATGTATGGGGCAGAGGCAGGCACAGGATTTCAGGGGAACACTAACCGCTCCCTCGCATTTGTAGCTGGGTGTCCGTGCTGCGCCGGCTCTGCTGGATTTCCGCACTGCGGTGCTTGCGCCATTGCGTCCCGGCGGGAGCGCTGGTCCGGCAGCTTTGCCTCCCCCAGGTCGGCCGCTGGGGATCCGCGGTGGTCCGCTCACACTCCCAGTCTCGCCTATGTTGCTGTGACTGAATGGGCACCTTGCATCTTCTGCACCACCCACGTGGGTTCTCTCTGATCTCCTCCTGCTCGACTGCCAGTCCCCACACAGGCATAGCTGCTGGCAGCCTCGGGTCCGCTCACTCTGCCCCCAAAAGCTTTCTTGGGGACCACTCAGTCCGCGGGTCATCCCCTTTGCTTTTGCTGCCCTAGGGTCTTGTTTTTAACGCTACTTATTGCTCCTTTTTCGGGTGGCCGGGGAGGAGCACGCTCCTCATGGTGGAGTGGTCACAGGGGCCATCTTGGAATCTTCTTATGAAGCTTCTTGAAGCCTTCATCTGCCCTTCCTTGAGTAATCTTTCTTCTTCCTCACTTCTCAATCAATTTTTCATCCAGGACATGGCACACAGGGGGTGCTGGTCTCCAACGTTGACGATGTGGCTTGGCTGCACAACTTGGGCAGCGTCGGTGCTTATTACTTGACTTATCTGCCGCCTTTGATACTGTTGACCATGGTCATCTGGGCTGGCCTTTCTGGTGCTGTTATTTCCTGATTTTCTTTGTTTCTCTATAACCGAACAGTCGATATCCATCCCCCCTTTTCACTCTGTGCCGTCTGCCTTGAGATGTGGAGTCCCTCAGGTTTCCTCCATCTTCCAGGTTTTGTTTAACATGTACGTGAAACCTCTTACCAAGGTTATCTGCTCTCACGGCTTCCAATGTTATTCTTAACAGATGACACAGATCCTGTTCCATTTAGATCTCTCTTGTCGAGACAGCAACCAGGTTAAGGGCCTGTCTCGAAGCTGTGGGTGCATGGATGTGTAATAGCTGTTTCAGGGGAAACAATTGAGGTGTTGGTGTTGGGCCCTCCTTCCTATGCCTTTTAGACCTCCTCTTTTTGGCCATCTTTAGGGGGTAAATATATTGTCTTTTTTTGTCTGCGGAATCTCTGATAAGTCCAGTATGTCAAAGGGGCTATCTTCAACTGAAAACCCCATAGTAAGGTTCTTTGTTTACTCCTTTCTCAGATATGTGCCCCCTGTGGTGTCCTTACTTGTTATGTCCTCCATGGACCAATGCAATGCCCTATTTCTGGCACAAACCGTCTACTTCTTAAGGCACCTTCAGGTCCTGCAGAACTCTGCAGCCAGAGTAGCCACTTACACACATAGTTGGGCTCACATTACTCCCTTTGTGCACCATCTTCATTGGCTACCCATGGCCAAGCCCATTCAGGTCAAGGCCTAATGTGTAGTTCATCATGCCTTTTATGGAACGGGGGCAGAATACCTACAGGCCAAATTCTGTTTGTACATTCCTGCTCGGCCTCTCCGCTTGGTAAATGCCTGATGTTAAATACTGACAAAACTGCCTTGTACATATAAATCCATTGTACATCCATATAAAAGTGTTGTGTGCAAAATGCATCATAAAGTCAAAGCAGAACCATATTACTTCAAGGCAAATCGTAACTATTGGAAATGCCAGACTAAAGTGCAAAGAGTATAACGGATTCAAAAAGTGCCAGGTGTGCTTGAGAAAAGTGTCAAGTGTTTCTGAGTTCATTCCAGTCTAATTGCATTTTTAATTTTAGGCAGTGCAAGTTGCTTTTCATATTATTTTAACTCGCTGTCCTATAAATCCATATTTTTTATGACATTGTTAGCTTGGAAATGTTCTTTCTGAGATCTTTAGTTATCTATAGTTTACCTGTACTTGTTCACGCAAAAGCACCATTATGAAAAGCAAATAATGTATAGATCGATAATTGCGTCACAAACCTCCGGCACTGTGTATCAGCATGCCCCTGCTGAAGGTGTGAAGTCGTGATATCTGTTGAGCCCTTACAGGAAATATTGTGACAAAAGATTGTGAACATTTGCAGTAATAAAGTTTACTTTTTCTGATATCCAATTCTTGCACGTGCAGTTATGAGAACTGTTTTTCCATAAATGTTTCACTGTTCAGCTTCTTTTTCTTCCAATCCCCCCAGGTAAAGCAGGTTCACTCCATATGGCTCCACCAATTTGATCTTTGGTTTACACATGTATATGTATTATTTGTTGCTTTACAGTGTAACCACTTGGCATAATAAAAACACTTTAATTACCCAATTGTCTATTGTCTGTAACTTTTTATGTTACATGTGATATCTCACCCACATTTGGCCCCCTTTCTTCCCACATGTAGGTGGTCATAACGTCACCTAGGAATACTAGTTTAGAGAAAATAACCAAAAAGGGAGCAAGTTTGTGTTTTATCAGAAAATTCCAATAAAATGATGTACAAAGAAGCCTGTGGTTGTTTCCTTGTAAGAGCTAGGAAGAAATGGTTTGCTGTGCTGAATTTGCCATTTTCCAGGCTTTCAAGAACAGGTTGAGTGGAAACCAAAAAAAAATACATTTTTATAAAGTTACCATCTGAGATCTATGCGAGTTTACCCCTTTTTTTCCCCCCCAATAGTCCATGCGTGGACAGAATGAAAGAGGGGGGTAGGAAAGCTCAAAGGGAAGACCAAGGCATACATTTCTGAAAAGTAGACCAAATTCCAAGTTTAGGAAAGGGTGATTAGTGCAGGTCAGGCTACATCTATGTTGGGAAAATGCCCATAGTTTGGGGAAAGGTTTACAAAATAACAGTTTAAAAAAGGTATGTGCTGGACATGGTTGGACCTGTAAGGTAATGGCTTCTGTGAATATTGAGGAAAGCAATGTCCTGCTACATTCCCCTGACTTTTCCAGTTAGGAAATTGCATATTCTTTGTATTGTTTCACAAAACAAGCAATAAGACAAGCCACAAACTGAGCCATGGTACAAAGGAATTGTATGCTGACGGCCTAAACAGACATACTTAGCATGTGTAAATAAGGAAAATAAATGTGAGGAAAGGCAAGCATACCATTTTTGATAGAGCACAGGCAGACCTTATGAAGGGTAGGTGACTTGAGCAGGTTACAAAAGCATACATTGCCTAAATCAGCAAATACATGTAGTTAATATTTGGGAAATGAAAGGGTTGTGTAACAAAGTGCAGTAGCAAATGTATGAAAATGTTATGAAAACCAAGAGAAGTAACAAATGTCCTACATTCCCACATGTTTTCCGATGAAAACTGTACCTAATGTGTGAGTGCACCTACCTGGGTGCAAATGGAAAAGGCTAAACCACTGGTAACCCAAGTGTTTCAGGAAAGCAGACTCCCGTAGGAACCCACAGAGGTCTGAAATTGCCCTAGAGTTTATTGCCCAAAAGCCTGGCAAAGTCTGAAATTTAGGGGGAAAAAACACAATTTTCAGACATTTCCAACCTGGAAACTACTGAAACATACCACCAACAACACGTGTCCTACCTTCCCACAGGTGTCTGGATGAAAACAGTACCTCATGTGTGGGTGTACTTACCTGGGTGAAAAAGAAAGTGTTGACCGTCCCCAAGTCCAACGGCAGTCTCGAGGAGCACCAGCAGGCTCTCCATCTGTTCCCTGAGGGGGAATTCTGTAATGCTGCCTAGCCAGAGCTCCAGGATGGTCGGGGGTGATTGGCCTTGGACGACTCTACCATGTGGGTCCACCATCCCCAAGCGCAGCTGCACTCCCAGGGAGCCCTGGCAGGGTCCCCGACCTTTCCCAAAGGAGAAAGCTGTAACAGGCCAGCCAGAGCTCCAGGATAGTTGGGGGTAATGTTCCTGGTCTTGGGCAGCTGTCTCCCATATGGAGTGACTATCTCCAAAGTGCAGCGGCTGTCCCAGGGAGCCCTGACAGGGTCCCCTTCCCTAAGGGAGTGGGACTCTTCCTGGAACCGCTGCTGAACTGTGGGACGTTCAACCCACATGGGAGACAGCCGCCGAAGGCCGGGGACATCACCTCCAACCATCTTGGAGCTCTGGCTGGCTTCTGTTACAGCTTTCCCCCACCAGGGAGCCCTGGCAGTGTGCCAATACCTCCTTGAAGGGAAAAGCTGCAATGCAGCCCAGCCAAAACTCCAGGACGACTGGAGGTGATGTCCCCAGCCTTTGGCATCTGTCTCCCATGTGAGTCCACCATCCCCAAGTGCAGTGGCAGCCGAAGGGGGCCCGGCAGGGTTCCCTTCAAGGAGAGAAATTGTATACTGCAGGTCAACCCATGGCTCCAGGATGGTCAGGGGTGCTGTCCCTGGCTTTGGGTGGCTGTCCCTCGTGTGGTTTGACTGTCCACAAACCCAGCAGGGGTTCCAGGGAGCCTCGGCAGGGTCCACGTCCTTCCCAGAGGGTGAAGCTGTAACCAAACCCAGCCAGAGCTCCAGCACGGTTGGGGGTCCTGTCCCTGGCCTTAGGCATTCGTTTCCCATGTGGGTCTACCGTCCTCGAGCACAGCGGCTGTCCCAGGGAGCCCTGGCAGGGTCCCTTTCCTTTCCCGGAGGGAGAAGCTGTAATGCAGGCCAGCCAGAGCTCCAGGAAGGTGGGGGTGATGCCCCTGGCCTTGGGTGGCTGTCTCCGATGTGGGTTGACTGTCCCCAAGTCCAGCTGTAGTTCTGGGGAGCCCTGGCAGGGTCAGTCAACCCACATGGGAGACAGCCGCTCCCAGGGAAATACCAATGTTTTGCTGGCATGGGGGGAATTTGTGGCCTGACCCTGACTTTGTGTCCCAGCCCACCAAAATCCCTCCCAGAGTGCCCAATCCCATAGAATAAAAAAAACTACTCGCATAACATTGGAGCTCCTTGCGTAAAGAAACCTGCAAACAAAACAAAAAACATTCATTACCTATGTTCAGCCCGGCAAAAACAAATCATAACTATCACACTCTGATCACCGCCCCCTTTCAAGCCATCCCTGGTGGTCTAGTGACCCTCACACCCCAGTAAAAACACATGTGCCCCTTCCTAGGGGCCGATTTTTATTAAGACTATTAGTGACCATAACACAATTTAACCGTATAATTATAGGTTTATGGATTTTGGTCGACTGACCTCCACTTCGCCTCCCAACTGGTTAAAATCCCCTGCCCCTTCCCCTCATTTTCTTTACATTTTTTAAACCACCGAAGGTAGATGGTGGGTTGGGGTCAGGCCATATTGGATTGTGTAAGATGGTGGCGTAACGACCTACCCCAAAATCTGACATTAAAAAAACTTCGGTCCAAAACATTTGGAAAAAATTAAACTAGTTCAGGTTCAATTTGAACACATAGATCCATAATTATGCCAACGGCTATGGTCACTTTGGTCCAATTAAATGGTTATAATAAATCTTAAACCATGAACATAACTCTAGTAATATAATAAATGAAATAAATGAAAATAAGGCCTACTTTAACAATATAAATACTTTCATGGAATATACATGACTGAAAATATGAAACTGTCAATGAAAAGAATTACATATTGAGTACAACAATGAGCTGAGTGACGGCATAAAAAAAAGGAGAGCACTTTGACCCTGTTTCTAGGTGGACACATAGGAATGGAGCTACGAGACCATGGGGGGGGTGCTGTACCGTCAGAAAGTTAATAGCCAGCATACAAGGCGTCTACCCTGTCCACCTTATCCTTTGCCAGGTACCAGTCTGTAATTCAAGACCTGGTAGGAATTTGAAGAATGAACAACTCTGCATTAGAAGGCCAAAAGATCTGAGGGTATTGTCTTTGATCCCACTAAAAATACATGTGAATACACAGATTGTGGAAAAGACCTACTTGAGCTTGGGTATGCAATGAAGTTGGCAGATGAGGTTCAAGGTTGGCAGAGTTATTGTGCAGCTGCCTGCAGGAGGCACCATGGTGGGGGGTCAGGCAGCTACCATGACAGCACTACTTGACTTCAAGCTGGTAGCTGACAATAACTGATACAAATCGCTAGATCTGAAGATGGTGAGTTACTCAGAAAGCCAATCACTTTGTCACGTACACACAAGGACTTGGGCACATTCATTAACGCGCTTCCTTTTCCAGTATCAAAAGGGGCAGGACTAAACAGGGAGGCTTTAGTAGAAGGCCTGGTATGGGAGTTTGCAAACAAGTGTTGCAGTAAAGAGCAGAGTAAAAGAGGAAGAAGGAAGGCGAAGGGGGTGGAAGGAGACTAAGACTTGAGGTGGATGGGAGAGGATGGTGAAGATGCATCAAATGAGGGGAAAGGAGAGAGAAGTGTGAAGGGGGGAAAACTAGCAAGGGGGAAAAGGATAGATGGAAGGTGAAACAAGAAAAAGGAGGAAATTACTTGGAGAACAGTTTAAAAGGTACAGACAAAATCGGTGTAGGAAGATGAGGGCCACCAATAGAGGAACATTTTGGGAGAGGTACTGAGGAAGAAAAGGATGGTGGAGGAAGGAAGAAGTGCAGAAGGTGGACCCTGAAAATAAGGTAAATGCTGTGGAAGAAGGCCTGTGTCCATTAAGAAGTATGCTGGCTGGTGCCCGGTTGTACATCTTAACCTAATAACTAGCCTGTCAAAAGTAGGGAGGGGTAGTGGAAAGACTAGGACGAGTGCAGTACCCTGGGTAAACCAACTTAACTCTCAACATCAAGCTGAGTGGGCCTCTCTTCGGTTTCTGGCCCTGCCAATGCATCACATCATCAGTTTCTGGCCCCTGGAAGGACCTATCTTTGCTTCAAGCCCAGGACAGACAAATTGTGTTTCTGGCAAGGAGAGCAAACAAATCTTCATGCCTCATAGGGCCAATGCGTCATCAATCCTAGGAGGGTCAACCCATGCTCGTATAGAGCACTAGAGGGGGACTAACTGAATTCACACTTGGCAATACAACACTAGTTGAGTAATATTAGAATACGGAAAGTGTCCATGGGAATAAAGTCCTCTAGAGGAAAGGGGGACTCCTTACGGTGTTAGGAATGTCAGCAGGGGGAATGTTATGGGTGTGGAATGCGAACAGAGAACACTAGTAGAGAATGCAAGGCAAGTTGTATGGTGGTTGGTGTAAAGGTGAGGACAGAGAGAGTTGTTACAGCATAAAGATGAACTTAAGAGAAATTAAGTCACACATACTGGCTATGTTCTGGTTCACTTCCTTAACTGGTGATGAGTTGCAGCAATGATAAAGAGCCTGCACTTGCCATAGATTGTGGTTGCCCTGGCTGAGCAGGTACAGGGTTAGTTGCACAGTCGAATAGTGGCTCACTCTTCAGGCATGTATTGGGGTGTATCTGGGCTGTGCGTGAGCCTCTGAGGACAGAGGAAGCACCCTAGCAGCATAGCCGTGCATGCACACGACAGAACACGTGATCCAAGGACGCATTGTCCGGTGTTGCAAGTTGTTACCTGGTCATTTTAGACATGATAAGGAGTTGACATGTCTGTTGCTTATCTAAGTGACAAGCTGAAGTCCTTCACTGCGGGCCCTGTGCTCCGTGCTGTGCCCGTCCCACATGCAGTGTAGTGACTGAAAGAATTACTTGCACACATAAAGAAGAGAGAATACAGTAGCTCAATTGGCTGTTACTCTGAAAGGGTTTTTTTCATTGCACCTTAAAAGGGAGATTACAGACATTTGTCCCTGTGAACAAGGTGACAAATACCAAGAGCACGAAAATAGGGAAGCAACAGAAACTAATTTAATGATTATGGCAAATATACCAGGCACTGGGTTATTCCTAGGTTATTAAATGGAAAGAAAGATTCCAGAAGTATATGTTGGCAGTATATGGTCCTAATTATTTGAGTAAAAAGAAAGAGGCACTGTTTCATTGTCAAGGTCGGGCTGGACAACAATTTCTTAAAACTAGCTGAATGCATCAAGATGGGCAACCAGTTTTATATATGCATAGCCAAGATGGACAAGCATTACGAGGTGAAGGGGAATAACATTTTTGCTTGTTATCAATTTGCCAACAGACCACAGAAATATTGTGAGACCACTGAGGAGTTTGTTACAGCACTGTGAGGGTTGGCTATAAAGTGTTGTTTTGAACATTATCAGAAAGAGTACATTCTGCACAAGTTTGTTTGTTTGTTTATTTATTTGGTAATGCGCTCCAAGCCCGTGGGCATCTGGGCGCAGCAATACAAGAGGACTCGAAACTTAGTTACAATGCCTGACACAGGCTATTACAGAAAGACAGTGGTCGCTTACAATAGGTGATACAATACATATAAAATAACAAGTTGATGATCAACAGGAGAACAAGAGGTCCCCTCGTCTAATGGGAACCAGCTCACTCACACTTAAGCAGCTATTTCCCATTAGAGAAACGGCCCTCCGACCTGGAGAGGCAGAAAAGTCAGAGGGGCGTTTCTCTAATGGGAAATAGCTGCTTCAGTGTGAGTGGGCTAGTTCCCATTAGACGAGAAGACCTTTTATCCTTTCCAGGCCACAGGGCCGTTTCTCTAATGGGAAATAGCTGCTTCAGTGTGAGTGGGCTAGTTCCCATTAGAGGAGAGGACCTTTTTGCCTTTCTAGGTCGGAGGGCCATTTCTCTAATGGGAAATAGCCTTCTCAGTGTGAGTAGGCTAGTTCCCATTATTATGCAGGACTTGGCTACTAGAGGAGCAAAAAGGGCCCTTTCTCTAATGGGAACTAGCCTTCTCAGTGTGAGTAGGCTAGTTCCCATTAGATGAGAGGACCTTTCTGCCTTTGCAGGTCGGAGGGCCGTTTCTCTAATGGGAAATAGCTGCTTCAGTGTGAATTGGCTAGTTCCCATTAGATGAGAGGACCTTTCTGCCTTTCCAGGTCGGAGGGCCGTTTCTCTAATGGGAAATAGCTGCTTCAGTGTGAATGGGCTAGTTCCCATTAGACGAGAGGACCTTTCTGCCTCTGCAGGTCGGAGGGCTGTTTCTCTAATGGGAAATAGCTGCTTCAGTGTGAGTGGGCTAGTTCCCATTAGACGAGAGGACCTTTTTGCCTTTCCAGGTCGGAGGGCCGTTCCTCTAATGGGAAATAGCTGCTTCAGTGTGAATGGGCTAGTTCCCATTAGACGAGAGGACCTTTCTGCCTTTCCAGGTCGGATGGCCGTTTCTCTAATGGGAAATAGCTGCTTCAGTGTGAATGGGCTAGTTCCCATTAGACGAGAGGACCTTTCTGCCTCTGCAGGTCGGAGGGCCATTTCTCTAATGGGAAATAGCTGCTTCAGTGTGAGTGGGCTAGTTCCCATTAGACGAGAGGACCTTATTGCCTTTCCAGGTTGGAGGGCCGTTCCTCTAATGGGAAATAGCTGCTTCAGTGTGTATGGGCTAGTTCCCATTACACGAGAGGACCTTTCTGCCTCTGCAGGTCGAAGGGCCGTTTCTCTAATGGGAAATAGCCTTCTCAGTGTGAGTAGGCTAGTTCCCATTATTATGCAGGACTTGGCCACTAGGGGAGCAAAAAGGGCCACTCTAATGGGAACTAGACTTCTCAGTTTGAGTAGGCTAGTTCCCATTATTATGCAGAACTTGGCCACTAGGGGCAAAATGGCCGTTTCTAAATGGGGAACTAGCCTTCTCAGTATAAGCGGGCTAGTTTCCATTATTATGCAGGACAGGGCCGTTTCTCTAATGGGAAATAGCTGCTTCAGTGTGAATGGGCTAGTTCCCATTAGACGAGAGGACCTTTCTGCCTCTGCAGGTCGAAGGGCCGTTTCACTAATGGGAAATAGTTGCTTCAGTGTGAATGGGCTAGTTCCCATTAGACGAGAGGACCTTTCTGCCTCTGCAGGTCGAAGGGCCGTTTCTCTAATGGGAACTAGCCTTCTCTGTGTGAGTGGGCTAGTTCCCATTATTATGCAGGACTTGGCCACTAGAGGGCAAAAAGGGCCATTTCTCTAATGGGAACTAGCCCACTCACACTGAAGCAGCTATTTCCCATCTGAGAAATGGCCCTAACAACCGATGGTCCGTTTCTCGGATGGAAACTAGTATCAACCGTATTCACAGGTTCTCTAATGTGGGATATAATAGAAGGACTGATTACATAGAAGACGAGATAACATCTACGAAATCGAGGCAGACATTTTAGGATAATGATAGTTGAAATTCAATGACACAAACTCCTACAATGCGAGTGTGTTGCAAAGGAACTTAGACCCTTTTGACATGTTTTTCATCACATAGCCGGTTCGATATTGTGAGCCAAATAAGTTACTGTTAAATGACAGATGAATTTATTAAATATTTTAGAAACTATCCTGTAGGACACAATATCAACATGCACATTTCATTTAATTATTTGTAGCGATTCTAGTTCTAACCTGATCAATATCATGTACTACCTAACAGCTTGTCGCGATATCGCCCCCGGGATGTAACGGGCGGTGGGAGGCTGCTTGGCTAGTCCTTCTTTTGTCCCAATAGTCGCAGTTCTTTTCAAGCTTCTGTGTATAGTTCCTATTAGAATCTGTATAAGATAAAAAACAGAATTAACTAATGAATGCAGCAGCACAGCTGATACCCGTTTATTCAAAGCAGGAGCTGATTGTCAGTGAGCCCTAACATTTTTTATGCATGTTACACTCAGTAAGGTAAGCGTTGGCTGCATTGCTTTTCTGTCAGCAGGTCGCACCCTTAGTGGGTCTTTTAAACTGTTTTGAAGAGGGGACAGACAGATGTTACCAACCTTGTTGTTTGTGAGAGAGGGTCTTTTCGAGGCAAAAACTAGGACAGGCGATATCATGCCTAGTGTACGTTCCACGATCCCTCATTACTCCTAGTTCTACTCTTCCTCGTCACCGTACTTAATTTTTAAACATTATTATGTATTTATTAATGACACTGTGTTACAGTTATAAGCACTAACTTCCTACACTTATAAAAACCTACTTCTAATTCAGAAGTTGCACATTTAAAATGTATTTCATTACATTATTCAATGCATTTTTTCCATACTAACAAAACAGAAAGTCATAATTCTATTAAAAATATGCTCAGCTCTGTTATGGTGTGGATAAACCTCTTTCTCACTGTGTCACACATAAAGAACGAGTGGACACGGAGCTCTTGCAGGCACACCTATCATTAATCAAAACTCGTACAACCCTGCCCTGACCCCACCCCCCTTCTCGTAAGTTCCCTTTACCCATCACTTCCGTTCCCCCCCCGCCTCCCGTGTCCATGGATACGTCAACATGACATCTCCCCCAATTTTAAACAGTTACTAGACCTTCACAACGGGTGGACGTCTAGGGTGCAGTGTTAGCCCATCTCTTCAATCAGGCGGCGAGGCTTGTTCCGAGCTTGCTGGGGACGGGAGCTGCTGGGTTCTGGAGTGCTGCCTCCAGTGCTGCCGTTCATGTGTCTTTCGTGGTCAGACTCCTCCGAGTCCTCGTGATCTCCTTGATACATATCATCTGAGGCGTAATCAATGGGGATAATCACTCGCCCACTTAATCGCCTTGACCCAAGAGATGGAATTCCCTTAAAGTGGGATGAGCTTCGGGTGATGGACCCTTCAATACTGTGCGCGTTGACCATGGATCCTTTCTTGGCAGTGGCGAGCAAGGGTTCCTCATGAAAGATAGAGGTGTGCTTATGAGTCTGTGGGTGCTTGACTGCTACCACATCACCCACCTCTATCTGGGGCACGCAAGCCCCTCTGTGCATATCTGCGTATGCCTTCATGCGTTCCTTGGCAGTGCAGTCCCGCTCCCTCACCTCTCGATCCAGGTCAGGTTGGTTGTCTAACCTCTTGGCTTCAGGAATTCTCGTTTGAATGTCCCTCCCAAACATCACCTCAGCTGGAGTTCTTCCCATGGTGCTATGAGGAGTTCCCCTGTAATCCCTCATTACTTGATGTAGAACCTGCTCATATGGCTGCCCGGTGAGCTTGGCTATTTGTAGCGCTCTCTTTAGATAGCCATGAAGCGCTCTATCATGCCATTCGCTTACAGCCATAACGGAGTGACTTTCTGGTGATGAAACCCCATGTAGTCCGGAAACTGATGTCCATTGTCCGTTTTGAGTACCTTTGGGATCCCATAGGCGTTGAAGATGCGATCCAGAGCAGGTGTAAGTGGATCTAGGTCACCTGGCCAAAGCCCCGCCCACCTGGTGCCTTCCTGGTTGCCGCTCCTTTTCACCACTTAGCAAGCCCGCCCACCTGGTGCCTTCCTGCTTGTCACTCCTTTTCACCACTTAGCAAGCCCCGCCCACCTGCTGCCTTCCTGCTTTCCACTCCTTTTCACCACTTAGAAAGCCCCGCCCACCTGGTGCCTTCCTGGTTGCCGCTCCTTTTCACCACTTAGCAAGCCCGCCCACCTGGTGCCTTCCTGCTTGTCACTCCTTTTCACCACTTAGCAAGCCCCGCCCACCTGCTGCCTTCCTGCTTTCCACTCCTTTTCACCACTTAGAAAGCCCCGCCCACCTGGTGCCTTCCTGGTTGCCGCTCCTTTTCACCACTTAGCAAGCCCCGCCCACCTGGTGCCTTCCTGCTTGCCACTCCTTTTCACCACTTGAGGAGTTCCCCTGTAATCCCTCATACTTGATGTAGAACCTGCTCATATGGCTGCCCGGTGAGATTGGCTATTTGTAGCGCTCTCTTTAGATTGGCAATGAAGCGCTCTATCATGCCATTCGCTTACAGCCATAAGGGAGTGACCTTCTGGTGATGAAACCCCATGTAGTCCGCAAACTGATGTCCATTGTCCGTTTTGAGTACCTTTGGGATCCCATAGGCGTTGAAGGTGCGATCCAGAGCAGGTGTAAGTGGTTCTAGGTCACCTGGCCTAAGCCCCGCCCACCTGGTGCCTTCCTGGTTGCCGCTCCTTTTCACCACTTAGCATGCCCTGCCCACCTGGCACCTTCCTGCTTGCCACTCCTTTTCACCACTTAGGAAGCCCCGCCCACCTGGTGCCTTCCTGCTTGCCACTCTTTTTCACCACTTAGCAAGCCCTGCCCACCTGGTGCCTTCCTGCTTACCGCTCCTTTTCACCACTTAGCAAGGCCTGCCCACCTGGTGCCTTCCTGCTTGCCGCTCTTTTCCCTATTTAAGGAGCCCTCCAGCCTCTTTTCCTTTGCACCTGGGGAGCAGGTGTAAGTGGATCTAGGTCACCTGGTCTAAGCCCCGCCCACCTGGTGCCTTCCTGATTGCCGCTCCTTTTCACCACTTAGCAAGCCCCACCCACCTGGTGCCTTCCTGCTTGCCACTCCTTTTCACCACTTAGCAAGCCCCACCCACCTGGTGCCTTCCTGCTTGCCACTCCTTTTCACCACTTAGCAAGCCCCGCCCACCTGGTGCCTTCCTGCTTGCCGCTCCTTTTCACCACTTAGTAAGCCCTGCCCACCTGGTGCCTTCCTGCTTGCCACTCTGTTTCCTACTTAAGGAGCCCTCCAGCCTCTTTTCCTTTGGAGCTGGGGAGCAGGTGTAAGTGGATCTAGGTCACCTGGCCTAAGCCCCACCCACCTGGTGCCTTCCTGGTTGCCGCTCCTTTTCACCACTTAGCAAGCCCCGCCCACCTGGTGCCTTACTGCTTGCCACTCCTTTTCACCACTTAGCAAGCCCCGCCCACCTGGTGCCTTCATGCTTGCCTCTCCTTTTCACCACTTAGCAAGCCCCGCCCACCTGGTGCCTTCCTGCTTGCCGCTCTTTTCCCTACTTAAGGAGCCCTCCAGCCTCTTTTCCTTTGCAGCTGGGGAGCAGTTGTAAGTGGATCTAGGTCACCTGGCCTAAGCCCCACCCACCTTCTTAGCCCTGCCTCTTCCTTCCTGCTCTTAACTCTTAGATGAACGGCGTCTTTCGCCCGGGCGTCCAAAGTGAAGGGCAGTCAAAGAAAAGTGCTATTGCTGTTTCAACCTGTTCGGACCAGGAGGATCTAAGGTCCGGCCACCTGCTAAGACAGCAGGTAAGCTTGCACCAACATATGTTTACACCCTCTGTCCCAACAGGCCAGCCCCACCCTCTCTGGTCCCCCCATGTTGTTCCCTTGTGCACCCCCCTTCCTGCACACAGGAATCTGTCCTGATACATTCTGGTTTCACCATCACCGTCTTGTGGTCAATGCTGGATTTTACTTTTATGGACTTCATTGATTCACAGTGCGTCACCCTTTCTCAACTCTCATGCTGGACTTCCTTCGCATCTTGTACTCATGGTGGCCCTGAATCATGCTGTTCCATCTTCATCTTGTATCCTGGCTTGCAACATTATGTGTTACTACTGACTTCTGCAATTGTATTTGCTCTCCTCTCTTGCTTCTCCACTCTTTTTGACTGCTTACTCTCTGTTCTCTCCTCCCCTCCCCTCTCCCTTTTCCAATCTCCTCCCCTCCTCCCCTTACTTTCTTCTATGCACTTACTATATCAGAATTGTGCCTGGACCTACTATGATAGCAACCTCGTCTGTCGCTCCCCTATCCCCTTACTGTTACCCCCCTCTCTCCAGCACTATCTGAAACGTTGTCAGGCCTAGTACGATAGTCACTTGTTTTGTTCCTCCCCTCCCTTTCTGCACCCCTCTCCCTCACCTTTTGTTTTCCTCCGGCTCTACCAGAAATGTCGTCAGGCCTAGTACGGTAGTCGCCTGTCTGTTTCGATTTCCTTCCCACTCCCCCCCTCCCTTCCTTATCTATGTCTTAGCACTTGCACTATCTGATGTCGTCAGGCCAAGTATGATAGTTAATTTCACATCCTTACTGTTCATGGCCTGTAAGAATGTTGTTGTATTTTCCCTTGTTCCCTTCCTTGCCTTGAAGCGGTTTGAAACATATTGTGTATAGGCGCTATATAAATAAACGATCATATCATATCATATTACATGTTAGGCCGCCGTTGATGATATTAGCTGGGCCTCCGGATATCTGGAGTATTTGTCCATTACTGCTAGTACGTACTTCCCTCCTTCGATAGGCCCAAAGAAGTCAGCCGCCACAGCCTGCCAGATTCCTTCGGGTAGCTCAGACATGTTCAGGGGCTCCGAGTGCCTGTTAGGGGTGATGAGGCTACATGTGGGACATGATTTCAGGGCTTCCGCTACCATGAAGTCTATGAGGGGAAACCAGACTTTCTGGAGAGGCATGCGCTTCGTCACTACAATTCTCCTGTGGTTTTCATGGGCTAGTTCAATGACTTTCTTCCTCAGAGATGATGCGATTACCAACTTGCAGCTCTTCAAGAGGAGTTGATCGTCTGAGAGCGTCAGTTCGTCCTTCACCTACAATAGCCTTTCTACTTCTTTGTGTACGGGGTCCCCAGCTACTCGCCCTCTCTCTCTGGCCCTTCTCCACATGCCAGAGTCGAGTCCTTCCCATATGATTTTGCAGGAGGTATCATTTTACGTTTCACAAGCTATCCTTTCCGTGTCGATTCCCTCCAGGGTGGCTTGATGTATGAGATACCAGAGGTACCTGTCCGCCATGGATGGTTCTGGCGTGCACTCGCCCATGGGCCTTCTGGAGAGAAAGTCTGCTGGATTTTCTTCTTTTCCCGGCTGGTGAATGATCTCGAAGGAGTAGTCCTGCAATCGTAGCCCCCATCGGGCTATGCGGGGTGGCATCTTCGCTTGCGGGTTGCCACATAGAAAAAGTAGTGCTTGGTGATCGGTTATTACCCTGAATTGATTGATTGATTGATATTTTATTTCTATCGCGCTCGTACACAAGTGTTTCAGAGCACGACAAGGCAAGGGAGGGGAACAGGGGAGAACAAAACAGCGATCTTACTAGGCCCAGTGACATTGAGAACGTGCAAGTGCATGGGAGAGTGGGAGAGGAAAAGTGCATGGAAAGAGGGAGAAATGGAAAGTGCGAAGCAAAAGAAAACCAGATAAATAACAATAAATAAATAATAAAGGCAACAAACAGTGGTAATGCAGCCAGCAATTTGCAAGTGCTAGGTTCAAGGCAGCAGACAGGGTAGGTCTGATAAGTGCAGGAAGAAAAACGGGGTGGCTGTATGGGTACAGATACAAACCGCAGTGCAAGGGGTGGCCCGGAGGCAGTGCGGGAGGGTGGCAGGGTGAGCAGGTACCTGGGCCCGAAGGACAGAGGGTGGCCAGGTGCACAGTGCCAAGAGAGAACAGATCAGCAGGGGAGTGGGGGAGCGAAGGCAGAAGAAAAGAGGAAGGTCTTCTGGTGCTTCCAGAACCGGAGATGGTTCTCTTAAGTTTTAGATTGACAGGGAGGCTGTTCCAGAGGGAGGCCCCAGCCGAAGACAGAGATCTACCCCCAGCTCGTTTCTTTGAAAAACGACTGACCCTGAGGGAGTTGGAGATAGAGAAGCGAAGAGCTCGAGAGGGGAGGTATTTGCAGAGGGATAGCTGAAGGTATTTTGGACCCAGGCCCCAGAAAGCCTTGTGGACAATGCAGAGGGTTTTGAATTTAATCCTTGCATTCACTGGGAGCCAGTGGAGAGAGTTCAGAGCTGGAGAGATACGATCCCAGGGCTTGAGGCCAAGGACAAGTCTCACAGTCCTGTTCTGGATTAGTTGCAGAGGACGGAGAGTAGAGGCAGGTAGATTTAGAAAGAGGCCATTACAATAGTCCAAGCTAGAGAGAACCAGAGCTTGGGATACCATGAGCTTCTGGGGGAAGGAGAGGAAAGGCAGAGTACCTCTGAGGAGGTGCAGTCGGAAATTTGACTTTTTAGATACCTCAGAGATGTGGGCAGAGAAGGAAAGGGTGGAGTCAAAGATGACCCTGAGGTTCTTAGCCTCGCAGGTGGGGGTAGGAGGTGGGCCAAGGGAGGCTGGCCAGAGAGTGAGGGGAAAGGATGGTGAAGGTGTGCCGATGAGGAGGATCTCCGTCTTGCTGGCATTCAGACAAAGATCATTGGCGGAACACCAATCTTGAATGGCAGTTAGGCAATCAGAGATGAGAGAGGGAGAGGAGGTGACATAGGGCAGCCTGAAAATGAGTTGAGTGTCGTCAGCGTAGCACGGGAAATTTGAGCAGAAAGTGGCAATGCAGTGGGCGAGAGTTGCCAGGTATTGATTGAAAAGTCATGGCGAGAGGTTAGACCCCTGGGGAACACCACAGGTAGAGAGGAAGATAGATGAAAGGAAGGACCCAAGTTGGACATGGGAGGGTCGATCTGAGAGGAAAGGGGTCAGCCAGGCCAGAGCCTGATCAGTGATACCCAGATTTTCACGGAGACGGTTGAGCAGGATGGTATGGTTAACCATGTCGAAGGCAGAAGAGAGATCGAGGAGGATGAGGACAGAGGGAATGTTAGAGTCAAGGTTGGAGAGCAGATCTTCACGGATGTTCAGGAGAGCAGTTACCGTGCTTCTGGCAGCTCTGAAGCCAGACTGGTGGTCATGGAGACAGCCAACTGAATTGGAATGAAGGTTAAGCTGAGAGATGGCCAACCTTTCCAGGAGTTTGCCAAGAAAGGGAGTAATGGAAATTGGGCGATAGTTAGCTGGACAAGAAGGATCAGCTGTGGGTTTCTTGAGAAGAGGATGCACAAAGGAGTGCTTCACAGGGGCTTGCCATGTAGGAAAAGGTGGAAATGCTTGCACGCCCATACCACGGCAAGACCGTCTTTTTCCGCCTGCGATTAGGCCAGCTCGGTGGGCGAGAGGCTCCGGCTGGCGTACGCGACAATGTGGGTCTGAGAGGGATCTCCTGGATCCACTTCAGCCAGTATGGCTCCCAGTCCCACTGGGCTTGCGTCCACTGTTAGCTCCGTCTTGCGGCTGGGTTCATAATAGGACATGTTTTCCGCCTTGGCGACCCTCTCGTGGATGGTTTCGAAGGCCTTCTGGCACTTGTCATTCCAGAGGAATGTGGCATCCTGCTTGGTCAGTAGCCTTAGTAGCTCACTCACAGTGGCAAAGTCCTTGATGTAGCGTGTGCAGTAGCTGGCTAGCCCCAGGAAAGAGCGCAGCTCTGACAATTTTGCCGGGGCTGAGGTTTTGTTCAGAGCGGCCACCTTTTCTGTATCCGGTGTCATGCCAGTCTCTGAGAAAATGGCAGAAGAAACATAGCATGCTCTTTCGAAACTTGCACTTGTCGTGGTTTAGCTTGAGATTGGCTGCCTCTAATGCTTTGCAAACCTTCATCAGTGCTTCGTCATGTTTGTTGACATCCGTGCCGAAAACCAAGATGCCGTCGCTGTAATTGAGACAGTTCGGTATGTGCTTGATAACATCGTGCACCACAGCCTGAAATATTTCTGCTGCCGAGGACACACCAAAACTCTGCCTCTTGTAGCGGAAAAGCCCCAAGTGAGTAACAAAAGTGTTGATATTTCTACTATTAGGGCTCAGCATGAGCTGATGGTATCCCTTTTGCAGGTCCAGTTTGGAGAACACCTTGGCTCCATTTAATAGATGGATCATGTCTGTTATGCACAGAGCCAAGAGTCTCTCCCGCTGTATGGCTTGATTCGGTCACCTCATGTCCACACATAGCCGAATCGCTTCCAATCCTTTCTTGGGGACCGCCACTATCGGGGACACCCCGGTGGTGGGGCCTATGGCAGGCTCTATTAGGTCTTGTTTTAGTAGTAATTTGTGCAACTCATCCTCCACCTTTTTCTGGATGTTGATGGGGATCCCCCTGTAGTGTTGGCTATGGGGTGTATGGATTCATCTATGTGGAGTCTTAACTGCCTGTTTTTAAGTTTTCTGATGCCTTTGAAGATCCGGGGATAGAGGTTATTGATCATCTCGACCGGTCAATTTACTTATGGACCATGATGTTATACAAGATGTGGATAAGTGCCATGAAGCTAAGGACACACCAGCTGTCTGTTTCGGTCACCCAGACGTGAATTGGTATTTTCTTCTCATGTCCTTTGTATCGGCAGAGGCCGTCAAACTGTCCTAGGCATTTGAGTGGTGCTTTGGCACCATAGGCGTATATGTCCACTGTTTCAGGGTTCAGTTTCGGCCTTTGTGGTAGCTCTTCTTTCGCTGACCACGTTCATTGTGGTCTCTGTACCGATGAGGAATTCGGTTGGCTGTTCGTTCAGTTTGATGATCAGAGTGGCACTGTGCGCCAGGGCGGTGGGATTGCCCAGTATTTATATGTACGCTTTCTTCCTGTGGTCGCTTCTTGATGAACTGGGGTCTGAGTCGGACATTGATTGTTCCACTAGGTAGCGCACGTGGCATCTTGATTTGCGCTCCAGCCTTGAGCGCATGACATATCTTCTCCGTTCTCTTCTCTACCTTCTTTGATTCTCCTCTACTGAGTGTCTTTCCCTTTGTTCCATTTGTACCTGGCTCGGTTGCTTCTGGGAGGTGGTGCTGGGATGGGTTGCCGGTCAAGGGTTCGTTCTCACCTTGGGTCTCGGTGGTGTCTCCCTGGTTCTGTCTCTTCCCTTCTCCGGGCGAGCCTGCATACAGCTTTGAAGTGACCTTCCTCCCTGCATGTGGCACAGCGTTGTCCAATGGCTCGGCAGATGCCATTGTGGGGGTATTCAAATCCGCATTTGTAGCAGAATAGCTCCTCGGACCTCCTCTCTAGTTGGAGTCTATGTATGTTCTCGGCTGGCGTGCTGAAACTCTCAACCTGATGGTCGGCGGCTCTCTCCGCCCTGGCCAGTACTAGTATCTAGTCCAGCGTGCGTGCTTTCTGTAGTAGTTTCCGCCTAAATGTTTGTGACTCACACCCTGCAATGATTTGCGATCGTAGTGCCTCAGTGTTGGAGTAATTGGCAAAGTCACAATGCTTAATTTTTGTGCGTAGGCGCACCACATAGGTGTCCATTGTTTCCCCCTTAGTCTGTTTGGTGCTGTGAAATAGGTGGCGCTCATAATCCACATCGGTGTGTGGGGTGAAGTATGCTGCTAAGGCGTCTTAAGTCCTGGATAGAGACGATAGAATCGGGAGGCATCTCGTCGATGATGTTGCGTGTGGCGGAGCCCACCACCAGTTTCAGAAGGCATATTTGTTGTGCATCTGCTATGGGCCCTGTGGCCCCCATGTATAGGTCAAAGTCCCTTATCCATTTGTTGCTAGTGTCTGTGACGTCAAAGACGCCTGGCATCTGGGTTGCCAGTGTGTCAGGCAGTCTGTACGGGGCCTGCAGACCTTGTGCAGGCAGTCCTTGACCTTGGGCCTGTGTCCCTTGGTTATCATCCTGTCCAGACATTTTGTTTGCAAGATGACTTTGTCCGCGGGGTGTCTACTCCACTGGTATCTTCCTTGTGGCCACTGTGAGGACACAGGATGACTCTTGGGCCTGCAAGCTGCTGGACTGCTAGGATGGCCACCTTCCCCAGGCACAAGCACCATCCACTTATACCAGGCGTGTCTTGGGCGTGCTGTAGTGATGGCCGCCTTATTAGGCACGAGCACCATCCACCTTTTGTGGCAGAGAGGTGGTGGGGCCTGTTTCCCCAAGGCTCCTGCAGACGTGAGCCTTGTCTGCTGTGCACAGCGTGTGACCCGACCCTCTGTAGCCGCACAGGGTCTAGACCACTGTAATCAGTCATGCGACTGACTGTACGCACAGCTGCGGCCCGGGGTGAGAGCGCTGCTGTTCCAGAGCTTCCGTATCACTCACCGCTGTGGCCCGGGCTGCCCTTTTCCTTCCTTGGGCAGGCGAAGTAGCCCCTCCTGGTGCTTCAGCAACCTGCTGCGCGCTTCGCTGTGACGCACAATCGCATGGGTATTAAGGAGCAGTGCCTCCAGGTGGCGCTCACAGCGTCTCCGTTGCTCGTGCCACGTCGACTGCAGTGTTGCCCACCTCCGTCGCCAGTGTTATGTTGTGGGTATACCTCTTTCTCACTGTGACGCACATAAAGAACAAGCGGACACGGAGCTCTTGCTCATCATATAGGCACATCTATCTTTAATGAAAACGCGTACAACCCTTCCCTGACCCTGCCCCCTTCTCGTAACTTCCCTTTACCCCATCACTTCGTTCCCCCGGCCTCCCGCCTCCCGTGTCCATGGATACCTCAACATGACAAGCTCTACTCTTTACTTCTCGAGCAGCCTCAATAAAACTATAAACACAAAAGCAAGTACAACTACAACATCCAGAGGACACAAAACGTTTTTGTAGTTTAAATTTGATAGGTTGTTAAAGTCCATGTGACACGACTCTCCAATCCTGTTCCACTGAAGTCTAGACCACCCTTAACTGACTGAACTTCCTCCTCTTTCTTTTACTGCATATGTAAACGGAACTGGCGCCCCAACCGGTAAGCGCTCTCGCATCCAACAAACACTATCCTGCTGCTTCACAAGCCCGGCTTGATCGCTGTACCTGCATGGAGACACAAAGAATGTACCAACACTAAATGAAGGTTAACCAGAGGGCGGGCAATCGCAATATATGGCCTCCCCTTAGCATTCGCCTAACCCTGGGCCCTGAATTCTGTGTCAAGACCGGAGGCTCGGATTATGCTCCTTTAAAGCTTACTAACCACCAACGTCGACACTTGCTCAGTCGGCCTGAAATAAAAGGTCTTAAAAATTGATTCATTAGACCAGTCGGCCGCCTTCATGAAGTCTTCCAGGTGAGCCCATACACTGAAGGCCTTGGAAGCCATCGCGCATCGAGCCGAGTGAACTCGGTAAACTTCGGTATTGATGCCTACTTGATGCATGCACCAACAAATCTGGCTAGTGAATGCAGGCCCCTAAACGCTCACTTTTATGCTGAAAGAGCAGAAGATCTCTACTCTCTGGAGTGGAGAATCACCAAGTGACGGTTTACTGAAAGGAGTTTCCAGAGGACATAATTTTATAAAGGTATCAAAAATATTTATTTCGGAGATCCAAGATGGCCACCGTGTCCTGAAGACGTGTGTGTGTGTGTGGAGCTCTCTGTCTCTTGCTTCCTGATATGAGGTGTGGCCCTGCCCCTGCCCTGTGCTCGCCAGGGGTTGATTTGTAGTGGACTCGCGACACCTTGATACCGGCATTCGGCGGGGCTCATTTTAATGTTGCTGCGCTGAAAAGCAGGGTTCGGCGCCTCACACAGCTAATGAGCAACATGTGTGGACTGAAGGTGGAGCGGGTGTGGTGTGGCGTGTCGTGACCAGAGGAGGGTGCGGTGCAGGCAGGTTCGGATCCCTAATGAGTGTTGAAGCTCTGCGGTGCATATCGTTATGGACAAGGGGGTCTTGGAGGGCATGCTCAATTACCGTGCACAGCAGCCTCGCAGCAAAGGTAGTACATTGCGCCTTTCCCCTGCTGGTTGCAAGACAGTTGCTGCATAACCTTTCCTAGTAAAGTGACATGGGGCAGGTTGTCCGGGTAGCGCTCTGGACAACGTTTCTGAACCACACTACAGGTAACGTTTGAAACAAAGGAGGGACAGAAGTCAATAATAGCTCCACCATGCCCCATTGCAGTACACATAAGGATAAAAGGTGGGACAGAGACCATTAACAGTGCAACGCTAAGAGGGAAAGGTATGTTGCAGCGCCACTGGCAACAATAAGACATCTAGAATACTTGAATTTGGGGACAACCAGGAGCATTATATGGGTCAGCACCAAATTTCATCCATTAGCGGCATATCCCCATTATATTAAGACTCATAAGCTCTACAGAACCTCCCCGGCACGCAAGGTGACATCAGTCTGCAACGCAGACTTGTTTGTTTGCGGCTCTGGGGGTGAAGGCGAGGTCCCTTAACTGGCTTCCTTATCTAATCCTTTTCTTTTTATGGACACGCAACAGCACTCCCCATTCGTACGCGCAAACTTTGAGCTATAGGATCATCTTCTGCCGAGTGGAAAAAAGAAACAATCCCAACAGGGGTCCACCGGCAGTGCGTCTAATAGCCAAACTAAACAGATTCCGCACAGGAAGCTCTGGGAGGCACTGCACCGCGCTATGGATCTAACAGCTGAAGGCGGGCTTCCTCCTCTTAACAAAGAGCTTTGTTCTCCTGAGTCAACTATGGCATGGCAGCATCCAAAGAAGACTTTGCTACAAGCTTTCCAAGACACATTTTCAGCATTATTTCAATCACAGTTGACATCATTCACAACAGAAATCAGGCAAACTCTATAGGATTTTGACAAAGACATAGATACCCTAGGCGAGCGGACAGATAACAAGAACGGGCAATCCAGGACTTGACTCAGGAGGGCAGACAATCTGATATCACATTAGAAGAGCTTGCTAGGGTGACGCATAACCTTGAACTGCACTGTGAAGACTTAGAGAATAGATCCCGACGTTCCAATATGCGGATAAGAAATGTACCGGAATCGGTTTTGGACTTGGAATTGAGAGACGCGGTACTCCACATTTTTGCAGACTTTATTTCAGACGCAGAAGCTCCTATAATTCTGTTGGATCGCCGACATAGAACTGGTCCGAAAAGGAATGATCCAGGAGCGTGCCCACGTGACTTCCAGGCAGCATGTTATTCATATACACAGAAGGAACAGATCTTAAAACAGGCCCGGGAGCAATCTTCAATTACATATAATTGGACAGAGATACAACTCTACCAAGATCCCTCTCAGACCACACTTCAGAAAAGGCGCAAAATGCACTCTGTGGTTAAAACGTTGCAAACACGTGGGATCAAATATAATTGTACCTTTTGTTTTGGATTGCTTTCTTTCACTTGACGGCATGCAACATCGGATCACCACTCGGGAGGCTGGCATGATGCTGTTACAGACTGAAGAAGAACAGCCGGAAGATCCATCTACTTCTGCGGTTGACCGTCAGATTCAACAATCCAAGCCCTGGGAATGGCTGTCGTCTTCGCGTCGAGGGAAGAGACAAAAGGGTATCTACAAAAGGACTGGAAGGCTCGCCTCAGGGGACCAACTCCGAAACCATACGAGTAATGTCCCTTAAGAGGATAACCAGTGGAAACGGCAACTATCATGGCATAATCAGTAAACTAGGAGGAAGAGACGGAACATAACATCTTGGATTTTATCTGTTCGTGTAACAGTTGGGGGGTGCTAGGTTACCCCGCACATTGCCCTGGGAATACAGTTGACCCACAGTTGGGGTTTGTTGCTCTGGAAATCATTAGGAACCGTGGTTGACACCAGGGGGTTTCTTTTGGGGGTTATAGAGAGAAAGTTGGGGTTAGGAGGTTATAATGGGAAAGATCCTCACCTGTAATGTAAAAGAATGTCAAGTTTTGATTGGCATCAACGGCAATGTGTTAATCTTCCGTGGCGCTCTGCTGCTTCTCACATGTAAGGTATAATTCAAGAGCTTGTCATGGAATGTTAGGGACCTAAATAAGCCCCAAAAACGTACAAAGGTGGAGTCTTTCTTGAGGCGACATCAACCGTACTTGATGGCACTTCAAGAAACCCATATATTTAAAATAGACAGGACCAAACTCTGCCTCAGGTACTATCCCACCATGATTCAAGTGTGTGCTACGAACAAAACTGCAGGTGTTTTAATCGCATTCAAGGAAGGCTCAGGCCTCCAGTTGCTCCGCACACAAAAACACAAGGAGAGCAGATATGTATTTGCCATCCTCAGAACACCTAGCATCAAAATAACAGTATATGTTCTTAACTTTGGCCAGGATGGTTTTTTGAAACAGGTGCGGGGCTTACTGGAGGTATTTATGGAAGGTGAATTGTTAATCATGGGGGATTTTAATTTAATATGGGACCCTGGTCGAGACAGAAGCAGGCTTACACAATACGCTTCACTCACTCCTTCATGTAGAGTACTAGGAATATTCAAAAATCTATTGCTCGTGGACGTCTGGCTTTCATTGACAGGGGAGGAAAAGTGCCTACTCCTTTTACTCACATGTCCACAGATCTTTTTCCCAAATTGATTATATCTGGGCCTCTGCCGCATTGCTGGGACATATATTACAAATTACTACTCATCCATCACCCTTTCAGACCAGGCACCAATCACGGTAGTATTGGATATCCCACTCATGAAATCGCAGCTGTGGTCCTGGAAATTTCCACTGGTGCTTCTGCAAGACCTGGCAGTTAGAAATGACATAGGGACACACATCGCTGAATATTTTCACTCAAATATGTGTGGGGAGATTCCAATTAGTACGATTTGGGACGCTTTCAAGGCCACCATAAGGGGAATTCTAATAGCAGCCCAGGCCAAAAGACGAAAACAACAAATGGCCCTTGAAATAGAACTAGAGTTAGAGTTATCACAAGTGGAAAAAATTGTAACAAATACAGGCCCGGTACTGCAGAAGGCATTCTGAGCAGCAGCAGGCAAATTAAATCTTCACCTCAGGAAAAAAAGCTGAAAAAACTATGTTGTTCCTTAAACAGAGGTACTTTATAAGAGCCAACTAAATGGACCGTCTATTGGCAGCTAAACTCCGTCAAAAAATAGCCTCTCGAATCATTCAGCAAATAAAATTGCCACAGAGGGAGATGACTTCCTAAACAACCACAATCTTAATGCAATTCCAAGTATTCTATTGTAACCTATATAAATCTGATATGCCAGACACCTCCAGACAAACGTAGTATTTAAAATTAATAGATCTCCCTAAACTCACACAAACAGTCACATTTTAGAAAAATATATTACAAGCGATGAAGTGCTTCGCGTCATTCCACTGAATAAGTCACCTGGTCCGGACGGATTTCCAGCCAGGTTCTATAAAACATATAGCAGCATTTTATCTCCCATTCTTAACAAATTGTTTAATTCCTTTTTACATGCAGGGAAAATATCGGCCTCCATGGAAGAAGCTAAAATGGTATCATTTCCAAAACCAGGCAAAGACCCAACAAATTGTGGATCTTATTGCCCCATCACACTAATCAACCTGGATGCAAAAATGTTTACTAAAATACTGGCCAACCGTATAGTAGATATCTTACCATTGTTAATACACAATGACCAGACAGGCTTTATTAAATCTAGGCAAACACATGACAATATACGCAGAGTATGTCATATACTGGAGAAGGTAGAGAAACAACAGATCCCTGTAGCTCTCATGCTGAAAAAGCATTTGACCGCGTGGAGTGGTCTTTTCTCTTTTTAACACTCGAGAAAATGGGATTTGGTCCCAATTATGTAAAATGGGTTAGAGAAAACTATCAAAACCTTTCTGCGAGAACATTGATAAATGGTAATTTGTCTCTTCCTATCATGCTGTAACGCGATACGAAACAAAAGGTTCCCTCTTTCTCCAATGTTGTACGCGGTTCATCTGGAACCATTACTAGCCAGAATTCGACAATTGGAGAGTATTAAAAGTGTTAAATTTGGCGGTACCCAACATAAAATATTGGCTTATGCTGATGATATGCTGCTTATTGCCACAGATCTGTCTAAAACAATACCCAAATCCATACAAGACTTTACGGAATTTGGCACAGTTGCTGGGTTGAAAATTAATATTCAAAAGTCAGAGATTCTGACTTTGTCTTTACCACCCAGTGACGTTGCTCTCTTGCAGTCACAGACACGGCTTGGATGGGCACAAGAGCATATTACTTTGCTGGGGATTAAGATCACGTCTACCCTGGCAGGATCATACACAGCAAACTACCCCCTCTGTTAAGGCATATAGAATTGCAATTAAAGAAGTGGGCTCCGCTTACTATATCTTGGTTGGGCCGTATAAATTCGGTGAAAATTGTAACCCTCCCCAGAGTACTTTTTTAAAATTTCATGCACTGCCCATTAAAGTCCCTTTATCCTTCTTCCGCAATATACATAAGTCCATTTCAACCTTTATGCGGCAAAACAAGACCCCCCGAATCGCTCTCACCACTTTGGTGCTGCCCGCGGATAAGGGTGGGATGGGGCTCCCAAATGTTCTGATATTTTTTCGGGCGGCACAAATTAGAGTCATAAAAGAATGGTCCCTGAACTCAGCCAAGAAAAGGTGGGCACAAATGGAAAGGGCCTTGGGTGGCCCCCGATTAAATGAGATTCTATGGATGCCAAGAGCGGATCGCCCAATGAACATATACTTGAGTGAAATTATGCACAGAGTTGAAAATACCTGGGATGAAGCAATCAAAAAACATGCAATAACAACTTATCCATCACCACTCACCCCTCTCTTCTTTTAACCATAATTTACCCCCGGGTTAGAAACAAACACATTTAGGGTATGGAAGGAGGCTGGCTGTTTGAAGCTGAGAGACATGTTTGAGGGAGACATGGTGAAACCATTCTTGCAATGTAAACAGGAATTGGGACTTCAGGAAAGATCTAGGTTCCAATACTTCCAGGTGCGGCACTGGATCTTAGCTCCCCGATTAATGTTGCGGCCACTAGTTCATTGTCACCATTTGAACATTATGTGACATTTAAACCCAGCCATAAGGCTTTAATATCCAATCTCTATAGAATACTGGGGGACGGCTCACCTAAAACGAAAATAAGTTATGAAACATGTTGGCAAACTACTTTAGGTGAACTAATCACAGATCAGGATTGGGAGACACTCTGGCGTTCGATCCCCAAACTTATTAGATCAATTCAGATAAAAGAATTCTGGATCAAATTTATGGTGCAGTGGAATTATACTCCAGCTTGACTAGCGTTAATGAAACCTACCATACCTGACCAATGCTGGAGGGAATGCAGGCAAGTTGGGGATTGGGTACATGTATGCTGGACTTGCCCGGGCTAAGTCCAATATTAAGGAGATGTGAAATCATGTATTTATGAAATCTTTTCTGTTTGAACTCCTTTTACCTTACGCACCTCCTTGTTACTTCTGATTGGTGATGATTTTAGACTTTGACTGAAAGCAGTCCAAAAAGCTTGCAATTAGCAGCACTGCTTGTAATCGCCCAGAACTGAAAACGAAAAGAACCACCTCAATTAGTTGACTGGCTTGCAAAAGTGTGGAACGTTTTCTCACTTTAATGGATGACATATTCTTTACAGGGGGACATTGCCATGTTCGCAGAAGAGTGGAACGTTGTTCCCAAGTTTTTATATAAAGATTTTAACATTTAGTACTGTCCCCAAAGATTGCGCCTGCTGGGCATTGCCTGAAATGTTGAGCGAAAACGTAGCTGCTGGAAGAATTAATTTCTGTATTGTTTTCTCTCTCTAGGTTGATGGTACTGTGTATTCCTGTGCATTCAGGTGAGGGTCGGGAGGGGCTTGGGGTAAGGGTAGGGGCAACTGTTTGTGCTATTATCTTGAAAAACCAATAAAAACGAATTAAAAATAATATTTTATTAATTTGATTCAGAATCATTAGACCCAAGAAAAAATCATCAATTAATCTAAAAAGCAGTAATTCAATACAGGTGAAATCACGACTGTGACCAGATATAAGAGAAAAGGTGACAACTCATTGACACCCATCAACCAAACAATCTATCCTTATGCACTCATTCATATACAGTTCAACATTCAAATTTGCACAATACATTGAATAAAACTACATATACAAAACAATTCATCTTGATAAAAACAATAATCCACAATTAGTATGTTTTTTTTCTTCCTTTTTTTGCTTTTCCTCTGTCTTGAAATAAATCTGAGTTGTTATCCAATATAGTAACATCTCCAAGACTCAGACAGGACTGACCAGTTACGACGTGAAGGTGTTTCAAGACGTCTTCATCATGGGGTTAAAAGACATTCTACAACAACAAAATATATATGGCCACATAAGTCAAATGTGATTGGACATTTGATGCTGCCTGTAATGGCTTTATGGCAGTACTATAAATTCAGATTTTCCACACATTTGTTACAGAAAGTCATAATTCTATTAAAGACAAGGAGGCGAAGGATTATGCTTAACTCTTCATCTTTACTGTCAGCAGCAAAGAAAAAACAACCTGAACAATAGCATACAAAAACCAAGAAAAAACTACAATAACCATGAGGTTTTTCGGATTTTGTAGTCCATCCCTATAGGTCCTTAAACTGACCACGTGTTCCCCAACAACCAATAAACATATAACAGTCCTCTCAAAACTCTTGTCCTTCCTTTATTCTCCCTCTTTCTTTGATCCTGCGAGGTTGTGTTCAGTACATCTTCAACTTTATCCATGTCTTGCATCAAACTCCGGTTTGTTTGTTATCCGTCGCTCCTCCTACAAAATAAATCAGGTAACAGGTGACTATAGACCAAAATTAAGGGTGGGCAATTGTATGCATCAGAACATTACTACCGTCTCATCAAGCAATATTATCAATCATGAAATATTTGGTCATAAACAGTACATATGCAAACACAACATGATACATATCAATTACATCTCATACGATTGGTAGGGTGGGATAATCCTTCGCCCCCATGTCTTTAATAGAATTATGACTTTCTGTAACGAATGTGTGGAAAATCTGAATTCTATGTCAAGACCGGAGGCTCGGATTATGCTTGTTCAAAGCTTACTTACCACCAACGATGATGCACTTTCCATGGGTTTAAAATAGAAAGTTTTAAATGTCGACTCATTCAACCAATCTGCAGCTCTCATAATATCTTCTATCCTAGCTCCTATGTTATAAGCTTTAGTCGCCATCGCTCCTCTAGCTGAATGGGCGCCATATCTCTCAACGTCTATGCCCGCTTGAACCATCACCCATCTAAGCCATCTAGCGATAGTGGCCGGTACCACTGCTTTATAGGGTTTGCAAATTGCTATCAACAGTTGCGACACACCTGGAGGTCTAACATCCCTCGTCATATCCTCGTAAACGTCTATACACCTGAATGGACACAATTTTGGTTGTTCCGGAAAAGATTCATAGGAAATAGATCTCAAACCTGTTTTGGTCCTTTTCATTATAAGAAAAGTCACTCCATTCAGAGATATACTCTTCCTGTCAATCTCTAACACTCTCACATCAGAAGATCTCTTAAATGCCAACAGACATAAAAGCATAGATAATTTGCCAGAAATCGCTTTCCGGGATAAGTCTTGATTATCTGGCCAAGATAAAAACAGTTTCAAAACTTTATCTACATCCCACAACTGGTTATATTTAACACTAGGTGGTCTCAACATCTTTATTCCCCTTAACAATCTACAAATCAACGGGTGTTCTCCAATCGCTCTACCCTCTACTCTAGGGTGTCCCGCAGATATTGCTGACCTGGCTGTATTGATCGTTCTGTAAGCCATGCCCTGCGCAGCCATCTGAGCTAAAAAATTGGTTACATGTACCACATCTGCTCTATCGGGATGAATATCCCTTTCCATACACCAGCTATACCATTTATCCCATGCTGATCTATAAGCTTTGTGAGTCCCTGGGGCCCATGATTCATTAATGATGTTTTCAGCTTCATGCGATAAACCTGGCCTAGCCCAAGATCTCCTGGAATCGCCCAAGCCACTAACTTGAGTCCTCCTGACCTCACCAGTGGATGACTGCCCCCTCTGGGATCTCGAATGATAAATTCTGTGTCTGGTAGAAGTACTGGGTTGTGGTATGTCAGTTCTAACAAACTGGGAAACCACGCCTGTCCCTTCCAGTCTGGCGTGATTAGAATTATGGATGCTTTTTGACGTCTCACCTGTGCTAGCGTTCTCGCTATCATTGAAAAAGGAGGGAACGCATAATTTCTCTGATGTTCCCAGGGTTGTAGGAAGGCGTCTGTCGCTTCCGCTTCCGGATCCGGCCTCCAGCTGAAGAACCGAGGAAGTTGTCTGTTCAACCTCGAAGCAAACAGATTGATCTGACAAGGACCCCACCGTGTCATAATTTCTTGGAACACTACCTTGTCCAGCTTCCAATCGCTGGCGTCTCTGAGGTATCTCGAGTTCCAATCGGCCACCTCGTTCATCTGTCCCGGCAGATACTCCGCCGTCACCGAAACTCTCCTCTCTAGACAGAGTTCCCAAAATTCTTTTGCCAATTCCGCCAATAACTTGGACCTCGTCCCCCCCAGTCTGTTGATGTACCTGACTGCGGAGACATTGTCCATCTTCAGAATGACGCAACAATGTGCTTTCTCCTGAGTCCAGCATCTCACTGCAAAGGACCCTGCCAACAACTCCAGGCAGTTTATGTGGAGTCTCGTCTCCTGGTCCGACCACCTGCCACCTGTGGACACGTTCCCACATCTGGCTCCCCAGCCCCATCTGCTGGCGTCGGACTCGATAATGAGGTCCGGGGATGAACCAAATATGGCTCTCCCGTTCCATGCATCCATATGAAGGAGCCACCATTCTAGCTCCTCTCTCACATCCTGTGAAATATTCACTCTTGATTCGTAAGAAACGCCCCTCCTGAGGTGAGATATCTTCAACCTCTGGAGTGCCCTGTAATGCAGAGGCCCTGGGAAAATCGCTTGAATTGATGCCGCTAGTCGGCCCACCAATCGCGCTATGTCCCTCAACGACATCTCGCCTCTCGCTAGAGTATGTCTCAGTTGTTTCTTGATGTCGTTCACCTTGACAATAGGTAAACTGAGAGTTCCCTGTAACGAGTCCACGATGAAACCCAGAAATTCTATTGACTGTACAGGGATTATATTGGACTTTTCCCAATTTATTAGGAAACCCAGATTCTCTAAAACCTCTATAGTTATCTGAATCTGTTCTATCAACAATCCCTTCTCTTGACACATCAGGCAAATGTCGTCTAGATAGATTATCAGTCTTATCCCCTGAGCTCTGAGATGAGACACCACGGGTTTCAACATCTTTGTGAAACACCACCGTGCTGATGCCAGGCCGAAGGGTAGACATCGAAATTCCCAAATCGTTCCTTCCCAGAAGAACCTTAGAAATGTGCAGTGTTCTTCTGCGATGGGAATGGTCAGGTAAGCATCTTTCAAATCTATTCTGGCCAACCAATCTCCCTGAATAAGAGTATCGCTCAACAGATGTATCCCTTCCATCTTGAAATGTCTGTATACCACATAACCGTTTAGGCCTCTCAGATTTATGATTGGTCTTGTCTTGTGTCTTACTTTTACTATGAACATATTGCTTATGTAACCTCCTACCTGAACCGTCGCGGGTCGAATAGCCCGTTTGATTCGTAAAGCCTGTAACTCTTTCTCCAGTAAGGCCTTGTCTTCGCTGTTCATCTCTAAACTTCTTGGCGGTTCCCTCTGATAAGGAGTTTCTATAAAATCTATATAAAAACCTTGAACAGTCTGAATCACCCAGGGATCCCCTGAAATGTCTAACCAATTTTTCAAAAATTGAGCGGTCCTCCCCCCTACCTCTGGGGTCACTGTACTTGTATAAGGCAATCTCACCTGTGTTATTTTGCTGACGCTCCCCTCGCCAGATTCTGCCTCTTCCTCTACTCCTCGATTGGGAAAAAAGGCGTTTGTCTGCGCTCTTCTTGAGCGCCAATTGGTTCTATCTTGAAAGGATCGGTTGAAATGGTACCGGCCAGCGAGCGACCCCTATCTCTGCTGGCCCGTCCAAAAACCTGTCTCCCAAAAACTCTCTTCAACGATGCTTGCGCCTTATCCAAGGCTGCATAGGAGTTCACAAATCTGGTGAGCTCCTTGATGAAGGAGTCTCCAAATAGCTTCCCTTTAGCTGACGAAGCTGAGTCAGAAGATGCTAACTCACTCAATTTAGGGTCGATCTTGACCAACAACTATCTCCTCCTTTCGGTGGTTATGGCATGATTAGCATTGCCCAACATGCATATCGCTCTTTGGGCCCAACCTATGAGGATTGTCGGGTCTATCGGTTCCCCTTTTGTTTTCGCGTCCTCACCCATCTGGAGGATCTTAGTGAGGGGTCCCGTCACATCAAGCATCTTGTCCTGACAGGATCGCCAGGATCTATCAAGTCCTTTCCTCACATCTTTTGTGAATTTACCCATAAAGGTAATCATTTTTTCGTCAATCACTGGCGTATCAGCTACCCCTTCAGGGAGGAGTGGTCTTGGGCATTCTGCCCTCATTTTGCTTCTAGCCTCTTTGGCTAGCGGCGCCCTCAGGCGTTTCTTTAAATATGATGAAATTCTTTTGGGGGGTTCCCATTCTGACGATCTGGGATGAATCAGTGCCTCCGGATCGAAATCTTCATCATCCGCACCGTCCCCCTCAGTCTCCTCATTTTTCCTTTTCTTTATCGCCTCATGGCTTTCTTCACCTGAAGAGGATATCGATAGCACTTCCTCCTCTTCAGGGTACTCCTCCTCCCACTCTTTCTCACTCTCATCTGAGGTATGAGATGATTCTCGTCCCCTGCTAGGCACCGCTTTACCTTTTCTTTTCCTCTTTCCACCTTTCTCTGGTGGAGTGCCCGGGGGGGTGTGGGCTTCCTCCGCCCTATGGGCTGCTTTACTGCCCCCTTTGGATTTCATTTGAGCTTTCAAACTCTTGACCTCCTCCCGGCCCTGAGAAAAACGGAGCCAATCCTCCATCAGCGCTCTCTGCTGAGGATCATGTCCCAATGAAGCCCCCAGGGCTTTGTGTAGGACGTCTGTCATGGCCATGTGGCTCCTCTTTTGGCTAACACTAGCCTTCCCCTCATCACTGGAGGAACTCATTATTCTCAGGCCCCGGGGAAAGCAAATAGTAGTAAATAATGTTAAAATTTTATACCAGGGATTAACACTCTCTCAGTACAGAGAGTAAAATATGTTCAAAAGAAAATATAAATTTAATTTCCTGGTTCTGAGTATATAATATATATACAGGTATGTTATATCAATAATAGGTTTTACCTGGGACTGTGCCCGTATGACTGCAGTATCACCGATTGCCTGCAGGGGTGCTATAGTGTTCCTGACACACAGGCCGTTACGCTACGTTCTCATGAACGGTGCGTAATGATATTGAATCCAATTGTGATTCGAAAAGAATTGAATGATCGATCACCGACACTAACTCCTCTCAATATAACTCGGCACGGAAGAAGTGAGCGCCGGAACTACGCGGTCCCGTCGCGCTCCTTCTTCCGTACCTCAGTGCCCTCTCTGACGGGTTTGCGAAGTTGCGGTCGCCCGTGCCCCAGCCCCATCGCGCCCGCAACTTCAGTAAACCGTGAATATAGCGGATATGCTCCGCCCGCAGGCACGATAATTACTAACGTATTGTTTAAACACACTCTCAATACACACACACGTTTTCATATGTAATAAGAAAAAAGGGTACTTAACTCGCTGCCGAGCAGCAAAGAAAGAGGGAGAATAAAGGAAGGACAAGAGTTTTGAGAGGACTGTTACATGTTTATTGGTTGTTGGGGAACACGTGGTCAGTTTAAGGACCTATAGGGATGGACTACAAAATCCGAAAAACCTCATGGTTATTGTAGTTTTTTCTTGGTTTTTGTATGCTATTGTTCAGGTTGTTTTTTCTTTGCTGCTGACAGTAAAGATGAAGAGTTAAGCATAATCCGAGCCTCCGGTGTTGACATAGAATTCACATACATGGGTGACAAATATTACCATAGTGAAATACCCCATGCTGGAGAAACCTCTGTGACTGCTAGGTAATCCCACAGTGACTTGGTGCCCAACATCCCTATGCCTTCAGCAAATCAATAGTGGTACAGAATGGGGTAAGACCAACCCTGTGAGGAAGCGACACAAAGGGAAAGAACGACCTGTATTGTTTGGCAGTATCTTCGCGTAATCAATCCAGCCTTACAAGAGGCATGCCTGTGAAAAATTCACCTAAGGGCTGCTCTACAGCTGCTAGACTTCAAAAGACCACAGCTCACTACGCACTGAGAATTGCGCAAGAAGACAGGTCTAATACTGGGAGAATACAATTACTTTGATTAGGCTATGCGTATAAAAATGAATCACAACAAAATTCGGCAAGCAATTGCAAACGCATTCCCTGTGGCCTACTTTAGTTGATTGGTTTGTCAGATATCACTGCCGCTGTCATCCTTTTGAGCGAACACAACGCAGATGGAGGGGTCAAAGATGAACCTCAATTCTCCTAAAACCACCAAAATAGGGCAGGGTTAGCACATACTCATGATCGGGCGACCAACACATGTAAAGTTACGTATCGCAAAATAAATAAAGGATTCGTTATGCGTCCGAAGATGGAAAAATCAATGCACAGCAAACCCACATGGCTCTCTTCAACGCATGGGTTACACGGGGACCCGAAATATCTGCGTTCTTAGTAGTAGAATAAAAGAGAAAAAGTCAGCAGTACCAGGCGGATGCGTACCTGGAGTTAATCAGGCAGTTGTCAACATATAGCTGCGGCATCGGGCAAAAATCCTAACCCGGAAGTAAAACAACACCTGGCTATAAGAGTTGCTTGGGAGGGTCATGTGCTCGATGACGTGTGCAAGTGTGCGGGGTCATATTGACGGAACGCCTCTGTGGCAAGTAAAAGTTATATAAACATGCACAGCACTTCTTCAGCTAAGTTCACAAATCCGTTTCAATTTGAATACAGGAACACAGCTATGTCCGCACCTGGGTTTCATTTATGAAAACTGCTCGGGGATATATTGTCTATTAGATTAGTGTGCACAAGCCAAATCAGATCGCAACCCCAAATTGGGACATATATTAGTGCACTGGTATGAAGCATATCACTAATATAGGTCAACATGATTCAAAAAGCACAATATGGGCTATACAGGGTGGAACCAGGTGGAAGGTTAGATAATTTCGGCCATCCCTCTTATAGTGGTGGTTCAGGCTAATAAGCCAATTTGTTAGATGTTTTCTAAGAGCCCACCATTATTAAGGGACTGTAGCAGCTGATTCTATGACAAGACAGGAGGCTCATATTATGCATTACAATATTTACTCTGAAACCACAGCAGCAAAGAAAAAACTTTTACAAACAAAAAAGTTTCAACAACAGAACTAGATAAAGTTCAATGTCAATGCATGGGGAACTCCCCAAACCATCATGGAGGATAGGTCATACCCTGCAGGGGACCAATGAGCAGGGACCCTCCTTTATATATGTCCATTACTCTAACGCCAACCCCTCTTTCTTTGCTGCTGACACCACAGAGCTAAGTCACCCCTTTCAGTTGTGTCTTACATTGTTTGTCAGTAGTAGGCTTTATTAGTTTGAATATGGCATATATGGTAAATATGTGTTAATTACCTTTTATTATAAAGGAATTTGTGTATTTGATACAATGTATCTGGATAGCCGCGTGTGGCCGGTGGTTTCATTTTGGTGTCTTTCAAAAAGAAAATATGTATTATGCTCATACTTCCTGTTTCAGCTGAAGCAGTGGTGCAATGGTTGAATTTCGGACTACAGTCCATGAGGTTGTGAGTTCGAGGGAGCTCTCTAATTTATTTCTTCTTTAAAAATTTCTCGCGCTAGTAAACGCAGGTGTTTCTAGTGCATTAATCAACTCGCTCCCGGCGTGCGCGAGAGCAGTGTTGTTTACACTGTTCCCTCTTCATTTCGCCTGTTTGAATTCCTGCCCCTTGACAGATTTATGGTCACCTGGGGATTCCAGGTGCTGCAGGCTTTGGGTTCGGCCTGCCCCTGTGGCTTATGTTTGTAACAAAAGCCTCTGTTTCAGTACTGAGCCAAGTTAGCTCAAATATAGAGCTGCAGCGGGTTCGCGGCCGACCAGCGCATGTTTATTTGTATATTTTAAGATTAGATATTTTAATTGTTATATTTTAAATAATTGTATTTTACAGTGGAGGTATTTGATTGTCACCTTTTTTGCTCAGTTGAGCAGGGATTTCCTAATGGGCATTTGGTTGGTTCATGACTTCTTCAGAAAGATTATAGCACAAACATTTTAATAGTAAAAATGTGGTTTTGTTAAATGTTTGTAATTTCGTATCCCTGGTGACACAACACATTTCCTTACCTTTAGTGCTGGAAAGAAAGAATGTTTACTGATAGACTGTGGGTTTGTTAGGTCAAAGTCTGACCATCCAGCGCAAGAGCCCGATGCACTGCCAGTCTGCAGTTTTATTTTATTTTCTTTGTTTATTTATTCATTTACTTATTTCTTAAGTTATGTGCTTTGCCTTCACTGTAGGTGCCATAAGTTCGGTTTCAGGTTCAGCCTGATTCTATTGCGAGGTTACCCCCTCGTGTAATGCTGATTATCACACCCTGCTCGGGCGAGCAGTTGGAGGTGCACTTGCTCAGTGTATCCTACCTTCAACCTGACAGTTTTCTTTTGTTTGGGTTATCTTCCCTGGAAAGGTGCAGTCACCTGCTCGGTGGCAAGGTTGCCTGGGGTTTCTGCGAGGGGTCCCCTTGTATACGGCTGTGTCCACACCCTGCTAGGGTGAGCAGTTGAGGTACACTTGCTCAGTGTTTCCTCCCTTAAAGTGGGCAACTTGGGTAATTACCTTAACTGGCATGCACCATAACCTGCTCGGTTTCAGGCTCTGCCTGAGTTCTAATGCGAGGTTACCCCCTCGTGTATTGCTGATTATCACGCCCTGCTCGGGCGAGCAGTTGGAGGTGCACTTGCTCAGTGTATTCCTTCCTTAAGGTCGGCAGCTTTGTTTAGGTGCTGCATATGGCTGACGCCATTGTTTGGTCTTGTAGGCGTGCAGTAACCTGCTCGGTTTCAGGCTTCGCCTTGTTCCTACTGCGAGGTGCTCCCTCGTGTACTATTGGTTGCCTCACCCTGCTGGGGTGAGCAGTTGAGGTGCACTTGCTCAGTGTACGCTTTGATAAACAATATGTTTAAGTGTTGACTGGAACACATTTGCGTTTTTTCAGAATTGTCAGTGGCCCAGAAAGCTCAGTGAGTATCAGCTTATATAAGGGCCGGGGATTCGGTCCCCTGTGAGGGCGTAACCCCTCTTCTTTGGATATTTTATATATATTTCATATATTATATATTCTTTATTTATTAAGTGCTTTAAAGAAAAGAGTGTGGAAGTGGTTGTAAACAGACCCATATGGGGTTGTACCTTCCTCTCTAACCATCTCTCTGGTGTTATCATTCATCTTTTAGTTAAAAATTCTGTCACCCTTTACCTTAGTTAGTTTCAGGACAACTCAGTCCTTTCCTTAGGTTTTGATTCCCGACCTCAATTGCTCCACCCAATACCAGTGCTGATTAAGCTACAGTATTTTCTCTCAACATGAGGAAGAATAAAGATGATGCGTTATGCCTCTATTGAGGTCTGTAGGGCTTAAGGCTCTCTTTAGTGGGGACGTTTGTTCTCCCCTACTTTTGTCCCATTGGACATTCCTTATTCTTTTGGTTTCTGGTGGAGACAGGGTCAGCTCGAGGGTAACCGTTCAGTTTTTTACATGACAAGTTGAGCAACCATGTTTTACTTGGATGGAGTGTTTGGAAACACTTGATGGTATCAGTTAGACGAGTTGCCAAATAATAACTTGCTGGCGCCTGCCTCATGTTTTTCCTCCCAAAGCTTGGCCTATGGTTCAGCTAACCGTCTAACAGTGTGTTGCAACTTCTCCTCTGCTCGAGGAGTACACGCAGGCTTCTGTACCCTCATGAGCGTTGCTTAACCTCTTTAGAGTGCTGTTTTCATATCCGTGCTGACCGTTCTGATACAGGTTCCTAATTTTGGAAAGGTCTACATCAGTCTTTTATCCTGCTCAGATCGATAAGTGAACACCTCACACCACACAACGCTCGTAGTAGTGTTAAGCACCACTCATATACCTGAGGGTTCGTAGTACTGTATAAGTACTGTTTTGCTATGGACAATGTGCTTAGTTTTTCCTTCCCCTGATTCCCTTAGTGGCCAGTCAGCCTCACATGAATACAGTGACTCAGACCTCAGGGTTTGAGGGGACAGTGGTCCCAGATTTCTTCTCAACCTTGCATTTACAGGGCATTGATAATTATCCAGAGTTCTTTCCCCCTCATTCCCCTTCCTGCCATCCTTGGGGGAGATTGCATCATAATATTACACCTCTGGGAGTATCCAATGGTTCAGTTTTTTCCTTTTTACAGGAGTTCTGGCGGGTGACCAGTGCAGACTCGCACTGAGCATTTCCCTCCCGTCTGTTACTTTCCTTTGTGCTAATCTCTGGTATTTCAATAAGTTAACTGGAGTCTGTCCAGTCAGGGGATTGGTTAGAGGCGCTAGTGGGTATTTATTTCTCTTAACGGTGTAAAGCGGGGCTTTAATGTGGTCCTCAGGGTAGTTTTCTTTCTGGATTGCAAGGTTTTTCCTTTGGATAAGTGGGGGAGGTTTCTCCTCTTTTGGGAAGGCTCAATATCCCTTGGTGGGATAGAGGGGTCTGGGAGTGATACTATCCCCCATCCACGTTATGACCCTCTATCACGATGCGTTCCAGAGTCTATACATTAACTTTCAGACAGTGTCTGCCGCTACGATTACCAGAGTGCTGGGATATATATTTGGTTGATGACTTGATTATCATAGTCACCTGCATGGCAGGTGGACCTTTGGGGTTTTCACAAGAGTTTGTTTGCGGTAAGGTGCCAGCTCAGGGTGCTGTGAGCTTCAAAGATCTGCAAATTGGCTGAAATATAGGTTGGACCTCTTCTGGTGTACACCTTCAGTTTAACCATTTAGTGATCAGTTCTTTGCAGTTTAGAGTCTTGCTAAGATTTTGGAAATTTGGTGTCCTCCTTCGGTTACTTTTGATCCGCTAGGGGATTTATCACCAGGGAGGAGGGATCAAGGTTCAAGCACCGGGCATACCTACAAAGGAGTTTAGATATCACTATAATGGTAGTGATTGGATGTCGGATACATTTTTTTCTTCTTGCCAAGTTTGGCCTCTTAAGGATCAGGTTTATAATATCTGCCTTTTGTCATGGTAGCAGAGTCCTTCTTCAAGAGTTCGGGAGGTCTGAGGGTCTCCGTGTTGGCGGTTTGACGGGTTTAGCTTCTCAGGTGGGGCCCTCTCTTCCATTCTGCTTCTGCCTCCAGAAGACTTCCCTCCTTAGTATACACATATGTCTGAAGACAATTGTAGATTAATTCTATTGCTTTTCAGCTCCGCTCAGGATGGATTGTCCTATTACAAAATTTATAAAAATGATTTTTTACTCCCATTTTACCCTTTTGAAGATTTGTCTTTCCCTCTTGGTTCCCCAGTGTAGTTCTGTGACATGCCCTGTTTCTAATGCGATATATTCCTTTAATGCAGGGGATGGAACCTATAAGACTTTCACCCCTATGGGGTACTTTTCTTTATCTCCAGGAGAGCTAGGTGTTTGTTTTCATTGGTTTGCTTTCTAGGTCCCCAAAAATGGTACGAATTTAAGTGTTTTGAATATTTGATTGAACAACATAGGTGTTTATTTCAGATGGTTTTGTCCTAACCTATTAGTATAGGAAAACTTTGTTCAATGTTTTCCCCTCTTTTAACAAGTTGGTTTTGGTGGCCTGTAAGGAACGCTGGATTTGGCACATTCCTGTTTTTCTTGCAGTGGATTTGACTTTGCCTTATAAGACAGCTTTTCGGGCAACCTAGTCTTGGGCAATTCTCTGATTGGTCAACAGATTGATTTAATGAAAGCATTTAAAAAATGTTTCCTTTCCTATTATTTTATTATATTATCTATTATATTGGATCATTTTGTACGTACTAATGAGATGCAAGGGCTTTGAACTTGCATAATATGAGCCTCCTGTCTTGTCATAGAATGACTAATCCCCCACACTAACGTGAGATGGGGGTTTAGATTCTATTAAAGACAAGGAGGCGATTATTATCCCTCCCACCCACCCTGGATATGATATGATATGACAATTGTGATACGCATGTACACAGGTGGTTCAAGTGAGTACATTCTTTGGTTTGTTGTTCTTCCCAACCACCCACCCTTCTTGCTTGTTGTTCTTACAGGTACGAGTTGAGGTTCTGCTCAGGAGTGTGGATCGCAGTTACAAGTTCTGGAGTGCATGATTTCGGGTGAGAAGTCCTATCCAGAAGAACTTCTTCATTGCTTCAGGCTGCGGAAAGGTTGAGATCTCCGGTTTCGCTGGATCCTTTTTCTCTGCGCTACGCAGTTCAACCGTTCCATTGGGCGTCTGGTGCAAGTCAGCTGCAGAAAGAGGGGTTGGCGTTAGAGTAATGGACATATATAAAGGAGGGTCCCTGCTCATTGGTCCCCTGCAGGGTATGACCTATCCTCCATGATGGTTTGGGGAGTTCCCCATGCATTGACATTGAACTTTATCTAGTTCTGTTGTTGAAACTTTTTTGTTTGTAAAAGTTTTTTCTTTGCTGCTGTGGTTTCAGAGTAAAGATTGTAATGCATAATAATCGCCTCCTTGTCTTTAATAGAATCTAAACCCCCATCTCACGTTAGTGTGGGGGATTAGTCATTGCTGGACACAGAGGGCCCTCATGATTTAAAATCCCATTGTTCCATAGAGTAAAATCCTCTCTCGAAGGTTTTTAGATTAAATATCCATAGCTGCTCTTTGTAGGATAATTTGTTGGCCTCCTGAATACTGTTGGAATCATGAATTATTTCTATGCAAAACCAGGTGAGGTCTTCCAGGTAGTGTCCCATTTCTAAATAATGTAAAACCAATGGAGCATTGAACGTGCAATTGCGAATTTTGGACCGATGTTCATTGATCCTCAGGTGAACCTCCCTCGAATTCTTCCAAATGTACAGTTTTTTTACAGGCACATTGTATGGCATAAATTACATTCTTGCTTTTGCAAGTAGTAAATGTACGCAAATTCCAAGACCTGCCACATGATTGAAACTTAATGTCTTTCTGGAATATTTACATGCTACACATGAAATGCAGGGATAATGGCCCACTAACAGGGTCAATGGACACTCTGGATGGTAATTAGTTTAGTCGGTGTGTGACTTGCTCTGGTCAGTATTTGGTTTACATTTTTGTTTCTTTTAAATGCAAACAATGTAGATTACCCCTGCTATCTGCGCAGGGAGTATTAATTCTATTAAAGAATAAGGAGGCGAGCATTATGCTTCATCTTCATTTAATTCTACTCTTCAGCAGTTCAACAAAACACATATAAACCATGAAAAATATAAAACATTTCTTTTTTTTTTTCTTTTCAAACTACAACATCCATGAGTCTCTGTAGTCCATGCCCTTTCCACCAGTCACAACCCACTTCCTGTGCCTGGACTCCTCCTCTGCTTTTACTCGCTCGGATAGTCTCTCATGTCCAATAACTGATCCTTGCCAATGGTGCGAAGGCTCCTCTGAACTTTAAACTCAACTGCCGGTGAACTCCCGGCCTCCTGATACTTTCAGCTACGACACTGTCTTCAACTATTCTTCTGATCTTCCCCTATGAAAAACATAATAGGAAATCTTAGGGTGGTGCGTATGTAGTGTACTTACTCATATAATGCATCAACATTTTATATACAGTACATCACTCGGGTGGGAATTTAATGCTCGCCTCCTTAGTCTTTAATAGAATTAATACTCCCTGCGCAGATAGCAGGGGTAATCTACATTCTATGACAAGACTGGAGGCGAGCATTATGCTTGTTCAAAGCTTCCCCAACACCGTACTAGCCAAACTCTCCGCTGGCTTAAAGTAAAACTCTTTAAATGTACGATCGCTTGACCAGTCTGCTGCTAGCATTATCTCACTCAAGGGCACTCCTGCTCTCGCGGCTGACGATGCCATTGCTCCTCTCACTGAATGCGCTCCATACGTGTCTACATTCACACCTGCTGCATGCATGACCTCTTTTACCCATCTAGCTATGGTAGCTGATGCCACTGCGTGATAGGGTTTCCTACGTGCTATTAACAACTGAGTAGCATTAGCTGCTCTATTCTCTGCTGTTCTGTTCTCGTATTCTTTAATACATCGTGCCACGCACCATTTAGAATTGTTCGGAAAATAAGAATAATGCACTGTGGATGTGCCCGTCTTAGTTCTCCTGGCTATGGAGAATGTGACTCCTTCCGGTCAGAAGGACCGTCTGTTAATCTCTAGAGCTTTAACGTCTGACACTCGTTTGCATGAAATCAGACATAATAGCATAGCTAGTTTACCTGATAGCTGTTTAAGGGAAAGGTATTTGTTTGCTGGCCAATCTGATAATAATCGTAATACTGTCGCCACGTCCCATGTCGTATTATATCTGGGCACTGGTGGCACTCTGAATTTCACCCCTCTGATGAGTCTCACTACTGCTGGATGCTCTCCTGCTGGTACCCCTTCTATTGGCATATGTCCCGCTGCTATAGCTGTTCTGTATACTCCTATCGTACGGAAAGCTCTACCGTTCTGCAATAGGTTTGCTAAGAAATTCAGAATTTCCACTACAGATGCTGAAATGGGATGAACACCTCTGTTCTTGCACCAGCTTGTCCATTTTGCCCAAGCTGCGTCGTAGCTCCTCCTAATGGAAGGAGCCCAGGATTTTGCGATAAGCTGAGCAGCTTCCGCCGAAATTCCCGGCAGGGCCCAGCGTCTCCTGATATCCTGCACGCGACTAGCGGGAGTGTCCCTCTCGCTCTCAGAGGATGACACGACCCAGCTGGGTCCGTGATCAGTCGCTCTCCTTCGGGGAGGACTCTGGGTACGTCCGCTACTACTTCCATTAGCGTTGGAAACCACACTTGTGACTTCCACAAGGGTGCTACTAACACCAGTTCCGCTTTCTCCCTCCGACATTTCGCTAGAACTCTGCTCAACATCGCAAAGGGAGGAAAAGCGTAATGCGGGCCTCCTGCCCACTCCTGCAGAAAAGCATCTGTTCCTTGGGCTCTCGGATCCAGCCTCCAACTGTAATAGAGGCTCGTCTGAGCGTTGAGCCGAGAGGCGAAAAGGTCCATACGCAATGGTCCCCATCTCCTGTCCAGCTTCTGGAACACTGCTGGGTCTAGTCTCCAATCGCTGGAGTCTGTCAGGTAGCGAGAGTTCCAGTCTGCTACCACGTTCAGTGCGCCTGGCAGGTACTCCACTGTCACTGACGTCTCTGACTGAAGGCAAAAGTGCCAGAAATCCTTCGCTAGCTCTGCTAGCATCTTGGACCTCGTGCCGCCTAAGTGATTTATGTACCGTACCACTAAAATGTTGTCCATCTTCAGCAGCACACAGGATTTCACTCTTCCTCTTGTGAAGGCCTTGATTGCGAAAGATCCTGCCAGGAGTCCAGACAGTTTATGTGAAGACGGAGCTCCTCTTCGCTCCATTTGCCCCGGTCTGTAAGGTCCCACATCTGGCTCCCCAACCCTTCCGGCTGGCGTCTGATTCTATTATCAGATCCGGCTTGTCTCCGAATATGGCTCGCCCATTCCAAGCGTCCATATTCTTTAACCACCACTCTAGTTCCGTAATGGTGTCTTGATCTAGAGGTACCTGCTGCTGATACTTCAGACCCTGTTGTAGATGTTTTATCTTCAGTCTCTGCAGGGCCAGGTAGTGCAGGGGCCCCGGGAATATGGCCTGAATAGATTCTGCTAATAGCCCAACTATCCTCGCCAATGCCCTGAGGGATATCCGTCGTTTCTCTAGACATAATCTGATCTCCCACTTTATATCTTTTAGCTTTCGAGCTGGCAACTCCAGAGTCGCTTTCTTTGTGTCTAGCACAAACCCCAGAAAGTCTAACCTCTGAGCTGGTATGGTATCGGATATCTCTATGTTCACTAGAAATCCAAGCGAGACCAGAAGGTCTTGTACCCATCTCGTTTGGTATATTAGCACTTCTCGATCTTCCGCTAGTAGTAAGAGGCCGTCCAGACAGATGATCAATCTGATGGCCCTCTCCGTGATCGCTGCCGCTACTGGTTTCATCAGCTTCGTAAATGCCCAGGGAGCTGAAGCCAGTCCGAATGGCATTGTCTTGAATTGCCAGAACTGACCGTGCCAACGGAATGCTAGGTATGGTCTGTACTCCTTGAGTACGGGGACCGTGAGATACGCGTCCTTCAGATCTAAACGCGTCAGCCAGTCTGCTTCTCTTAGGGAGTCTCTGAGCTGGTGTATGCCCTCCATCTTGAAGTGGCGATATATGACCCAACCGTTCAGCTCTTTGAGATTTATAACTGGGCGCACCTTTTCTTTCCTGTGCACCAGGAACATATTGCTCACAAACCTGGGTGACGTCTCGCATCTCTCTATCGCCTGCTTGTGAACTAACTGCGATATCTCGCTGTCTAGAAGTGCTTGTTCCGCTTGCGCTAGTCTCTGACTCTGCGGTCTGTTCGGCTGAACTGGGCTCTCTATGAAATCTAGTCGCAGACCTCTGACGGTCTGCAATATCCAAGAATCGCTTGAAAGCTCACGCCAACGCTCTAAAAACATGCGCGTCCTCCCACCTACCGGAGGATACTGAGCCGCTCTCACCTGGCGTAAATCCTTGACCTCGTCCTGATCCTCTGGAACTGCGGCCTCTTGGGAATCTCCCTCTGGACGGGAAGAATGTATCCTGGCTCTTGTTCTCCCAGTATTGTGCTCTGGGGTTCTGAGGTCTTCTCCCTTCTTGACTGCGACCGGCTGCACGACCTCTGTAGCGGCCGGTCCCTCCAAAAACCCTACTCGGGAATATTTTGCGGATGACGCCTGGGCCTTCTCGAGAGAAGCGTATGTCCCAATGAAACGGCCCATCTCCTTCCCAAAGGTCTCTCCAAACAGGAGGCCCTGGGCTCCTTCTCCCGCTTCATACGATGAGAGGTCGCTGAGCTTTGAATCTATTTTGAGTAAGAGGCCCTTCCTTCTCTCAGAGGCAATGGCACAATTTGCGTTCCCGAGCAGGCAAACTGCTCTCTGCACCCATCCCGCGAGAACCTCAGGGTCGACTTCTTCCCCCATGTCCTTTGCCCTCTCTGCCAGGTCCATGATTTTTGCGAGAGGGCCTGCCAAGTCTAATACTTTTTCCTGGAAGCTTTTCCAGGATCTATCAATGCCTTTGCGGGGATCTTTACTTGTTTTTGACACGAATGTCAGCATCTTCGGATCGAGCTCGGGGGCTTCCGCTACTTTTCCCGGAAGGTCTGGGAGCGGACACTCAGCCCGTAGTCGTTGTCTCACCTCCTTGTCTAAAGGCTTATGAAGTCTTGCTGCCATGTATTGTGCTTCTCGGGGGGATGGTTGCCACTCGGTGGACCTCGGATTCCGTATGCTATCTGGGTCGAACATATCATCCTGCGGCTCCAGGAGATGTTTCTCCTTTTGCGGTCTTTTTCCCCCACTGGGTTTCGCCCAGTCCTCATCCTCGACCTCTTCGTCTTCCTGTGAGGCCTGATCGTCAACCTGCTCATCTTCCGAGCCAGGGTCTTCTCCAGTATTCTCATCCCCTGGAGAGGGAGTCATGAGGTGTGGCACTGCCTGCCGTTGCAGATACGCCTCTTTAAGCTTCGCAAACGCTTCAGGCACCTCTGGGGCCTTCCCTGCTGCCCCTTCCAAAGAGCCCTGGGGGTCATCAGAGGATTTCCTCTTGAGGGCTAGTGTACTCTCCTTGTGTCCCTCCTTCAAGGGATCCGTGGGCGTGCTCTTCTAGTCTTTGGTGCTGCTACTAGGCTGTGAAAGCATAGCTTCCAGTGTCTCCAACCTCTCCTGTAAGGGTCTAGCGCCCTCTGCACTGCATCAACAAGGGAGCTTCCCAGCACTTGCTTAAAGCTGGCAGCGAGGTCCTGAGACTCCTCCTCGCACCACTCGAATTCAGACATCTCTAATGTGCTGTGTGCCTAAATTACCTGAGCCAGGTGTCTTGGCACGCCCACTGCCATTTCTTGATGATTCAGAGTCAGTAAAGTCGTTTTACTCTTTGTACTCTCTTTTCTCTTTTTCAGTGGCTGCACCTTCACTGTAATCAGTTTTTTGTGGCTCCTGAAAGCCCTCTTCTCTGTTGCGCCAATCTACTGCTATATAGCAGAGTATGAGCCCTGCAGGCTCTTGTCTCCTGCAGCTCCTTATCACGTGGACTGCAGTCCTCTAAGTGTTCCCTCGGAACACAGCGCTCGCGACCGTGAAGACCCCTGTATTGTGAACAAAAAGGTCACTTAATTGAGATCAATCAGAAACTCGTGCTCCTACGAGCGTACTGGTGCCGGTGTGCCTCGTAGAAAATGTCGCATGAAAGTGGCGTCCTGAACGCGTGTAAGACGCGACTAACTCCTCCCACCCGCGGGTGGGGGCCAACCCTTAAGAGCGATGGGGACTCCACTCGGCTCACGGTAGCCCCGCCCACCCGCGGGTGGGGGCTGCTGCCTGAGGAGCACTCTGGCCGCCCTACGCGTCTCGCGGAAGCCGGCTCCGCCTACGCGAAGGTGGGGGCCAGCTCGCGGATGCAGCGCGGCCTGTGCTGCGTGTTTCGCGAGGCTGGCTGAACCCCTGGCGTGCCGGGCTTACGACACGGGGCCGTCAGCCTCGCGAACAAAACACCTGCCTGACAGAAAACTTCGGGGGTTCTCCCGCGTAATCCTCGCGCCGTTACGAACGTGCGCCTAAACTGCTATGCTAACGGGTCGCCTGATCAAAAGAACCCCGCGCATAACCTTAGTAAAATCACTATTATTATTATATATATAATACCATTTTATATATATATATATATATATTTTTTTTTTTTTATACGCTGTATAAGCGGCTCCTCTCTCTCACACACAATACCGTGACCAGTCTTAATATTAATCTCCCACTCAAACCCAGTCAATACATTCACTGAAATGCGGAGAGGGAAGAAATGGTACTTATCTGCTTGAAGAGCAGTAAAAGAAGAGGAGGAGTCCAGGCACAGGAAGTGGGTTGTGACTGGTGGAAAGGGCATGGACTACAGAGACTCATGGATGTTGTAGTTTGAAAAAAAAAAAAAAAGAAATGTTGTTTTATATTTTTCATGGTTTATATGTGTTTTGTTGAACTGCTGAAGAGTATAATTAAATGAAGATGAAGCATAATGCTCGCCTCCAGTATTGTCATAGAATGGTTTCTCCAATTTCACATCTGATATATTTAGGATTCTCCAATTCTTTAGAATGGAGCCCTTGATGGCTTCACTGTGTTGGCAAAAAGTGGATGCACAGACCAAGCGATCGCCTAAGTCAGGTTTAATTTTTGGAAACAATAAGCTGTCCCGATTGGTGTATCTCACTCTATTCCTGCAGCATTTAATGAGTTTTTTCTGATACCCCCGTTGTGCAGTCTAGTTTTGTAAAATGTCTGCATGTATGTTGAATCTCACAATGTCAGTACAATAACGACATAATCGTAAAAACATCTCGTAGGGTAGGTTCTCGAGGAGACTTTTAGGATGTTGGCTTTTGAAATGTAAGGTTGTGTTTCTTTCAGTTGTTTTTCTGAACAGTTCTACCTAAAGATTACCTGTATCGTCAAAAATTGATAAATCCAAAAATGGAATTCTTACGGCAGGATATTCATAAGTAATACGCAGGTTAGGGTTCACCAAATTGAGCCAACCTACAAAAGAGTTCAGTGAGGCACAGGCAGTCAAGAATGCTGTTGGAACTTTATGTGGTGTGGGTCGCCTGTTCAACATGATCTCAAGACCTTGGACTGCTTTGTCTTGCGGGATGTTGGTATACAAAGCCTCAATGTCCAAAGTGACCAGGATTTGAGTGGATGAGTAAAACAAGCACCTTCAATTCTAGTGATGACATTTCATGAGTCCAATAGAAAGGTAGGAGTTGTCATTGCTAAAGTTTAATGATAACATATATATATATTGTGACCAAGGCTCAAGGATTGGCCCACATCCTGATACAATGGGACGTCCAGGCGGATGACGGGTGTCCTTGTGAATTTTAGTAATTATGTAGAAGAGGGGAATACGTTCTTCTTACTGATTGATGATAAAGACACATTCTTTTTGTGACAAATCGTCTTCCTCCATAGCTTTCTTACTTAAAGTTCGAATTTTTCTTTTTATGTCAGCAGATGGATCACTAGCTATCTTCTGATAAAACGCTCACACCAGAAAAATTACAACTCGCTAGGGAAAAAGGCCCAAGAAACTTTTACAAGGAAAACAAGTTTTAATTGCACAAAGAAATGTGGGCCAGCAAAGAACTCTACTGCCCAGGAACATTCTGAGGAAAAAGGGTTCAAGCAGAAGCTTTAAAGGGGGCACATCATCAGCAGTGACATTATTACATATGGTAAAAACCTGCGCGGCTGGTTGGTGCGACCCTATACATGGGTGGCCTGCTCCATAGGGAGTGCCAGGTCATTGGTCTCAGCCCAGTCCGTCTTCCATCACATGGGGTGTGCTGGGCCCATCATCTCCAAGGAACCAAGGCCAAAAGAGCAATTGGCTACATGTGAAAAATAGTGCTCCTCTATCATTATACAGTGCACCTGGCATGCTCAAAAGGCTGACACTGGGGGAGTCTCGAGGTCACACTAACCCACATACACACACATTTCACTCATCCGATCGCATCTTTTGGCTTCCAAGTCTTCCACCCTCGCTATGAACTATAACTCATCCCTCCCTGTACCTTTTATTACAAATCATGCAATTGTGAGAATAAAGGTGAACAATCATACTCTTAGATCTTTTGGGGTGGATTGGTTTATGGTCGGTGGTCTGGAGTCAACTGGTATCTTGGAATTCAGGGGTCTTAGGACGGGGACAGTTACAGGGGCTATAACTCATGGTTGGTTGAGTGCGGGTCGGAGGCCTGCTTTGGCCTGTGTGTTATAACACATACATAAAGGTGCCTGGTACTGTCTCATGGCCTTACAGGGCACATTCTTTCCTGGAACAACATATTGGCAACAATTTTAGAACAAAAGGGGCTTCTGTGCAGGTTTGCAGCGCAGGCCTCTCTTTTCAGCGCTTGGGCCTATTCAGATTTCCTCGTCAAGTTTGCGGCCTGTGTCTAATACACTGAGTGCTTCATGGCTGTGGCAGGCCCTATGCGTCTGCCATAGCTACAAAATGGCATCTGTTTGTATGCCCGCATTACGCTTAAGCGTCTATGTTGCTTATAGTATTGTGATCGTGTGGGGACCCTTAGGTAACCCCTGTCGCCCCTGGGCTATTAGAGGTCTCCCACTAGGGCTTGCCTTACCCTAAAGCACATAGGGGGTGGGATACATTAATTCCCTTCCCAACATTCCCCCCTTTCGTTACTTCAACAGTAACGAAACCCACCATGCATGTGTTTGTCGCTTCTTACTGCTCCCTCATATAGTATGGTTCCTTTGATGGGAATCTGCGTCCTGCTCACTGACCACAAACCCTCTCCTGATTGTGCATATTCTTCAGGCATACATGTCATATAAATGCATCCTCCATCTCCCACCAAATCTACCTATACTTGCTCATAAGTTTCAGGGTAAAGGGGGTGGGACAATGGTGGTGTGATATAAGCGATCTACTTTGTCTCCATAGGGAATAGGAAGCATTTGAGGTCACATGGTCAGTTTGTATTTCACTATCGTTTGTATTGCGAGGCACTTTTGAAACCCCAATTGACCCATCATCATTGCGCTCCTAGGCACTACTTTGGCACAACACCGGAGTCCCATGTGGCAGGTGCAGAAGATGACCAAAATAAACACAATGGCAGGTACCAGCATCTTCACAATGGCTCCTAGCCAGGACGGGGCCCAATCGAATGCGATGTCAAACCAATCATTCCCTTCTATTCCACCTTTTTTCTTCATGCACACCCCCAGACCATGTATGGCTGCAATTATGTGGGACAATGACCCATTCTCCACATTTTCGGGAGGCATGAATGTGCAAAACAAATCCCCTATTTTTTTTCCACACACTCCTTCCATTGCCGTCAACATGTTGAGGACGTACCTTTTCTGCATCATCATCAGCCCTAGGGTGCGTAGCTTGAGGTTTATGACATTGAATCCGTGTTTTGTGTCATTTGCCAACTGGACCAGCTCCCAGCGTACGATCTGTAGCCATTTTGCATGAGCTGCTGCCTGTACGCCGGGTAGCAAGAGCGAGGAGAAGAATGTTTCCACCGAGCTGAACAATCTGTATTTGTCAGGAATTTCCCCAATCAATGTGGCTAAGTTTTTGGATAGATAGTTTGATCTCATTTTCCTCTGCAGTGTCTCGTACTGCCCTTTTTCGGGGAGGATGCGAAACTCTGGCGGTGGCACTGGATTCTGTTCCTCGTATGCAGGAGAAACAGTTGGGCCGTGTCAGGTATTGGCCCTCCCCTTGGAGGTCGTCTTCTGGGATTACTAATCTGGGATTACTAATGGGATTACTAATAGCACTGAGTGCAGCGTGGCCAGCAAACAGTAGCCCCTCCATGATGGCAGGAGGTGTAAATTGCTGGCACCACTCGCCGTACCCCTTTTCACCCAGGCAAGCCCAGGTGAGTGTGGCTTCTTCAGACCCTCCTGTGCCTTGATTTTTGCAAATTTTAACTTTGTGAGCCCCAGCCCTGGTGTCCTCTCCTTGTTCCCTGTCCCTCTTCCCGATCACTTCCTTCCCTCCTCCCGCCTCCCAGCCTACCCCCTCTGTAATTGGCTGGTTGTGATCCTGCTGCCTGGCCTAGTTGCCGGCACCACTCGCTGTGCCCCTTTTCACCCAGGCATACCCCAGGTGAGTGTGGCTCCTTCAAACCCTCCTGGGCCATGATTTTTGTAAATTGTAAATTTGTGAGCCCACCCCTGGCCCCGGCGTCCTCTCCTTGTTTCCCATCCATCTTCCTGATCGCTCCCCTCCCTCCTACCGCCTCCCAGCCCACCCCCCACCCTGATAGGCTTGATAGCTGCTCGTACTGAGCTTCCCAGGGCAGCCCTCTGCCCGGCAGCCCCTGCAGCCAAGGGCCCCAAGGCAAAGGGCAGCTCCTACAGAGGCAGCTCCATATCGTGTCTGCATGTGTCAGCAGGGGAAGCCTGTTGCCAGCCGTCAACCAGCAACGACTACGTAAGGTAGGAGTGGCCCAGGTTAGGAATAGAGCCTTCACTGTACCCTGAAAACCTGGCCACATAGCAGACTCTCAGACTTGGTGTGTTTTTCTCCAGTATTGAATTGCATTGTGAAAGTATTTAAAATTGCATTGTGAAACCTAGGTCTTTTCCCCACTATGCAGGACTCGCAGACTTAGGTGTGTTTTTCTCCGGTATTTAAATTGAATTGTGAAAGTAGTGTGGTTCTGTGGTTTTGCCTCCTAGCAAAGCATTCATCTAGCAAACCTTTCTACCATTATCTAACCTCCTATCATCCTGTCCAATTGTCTACTTGTCTCGTCCCTCTCTGTCTTGTCTCCTTGCGCCCCACCCTTTGTCCTTCCTCTCCCCAATCTCCTCCCACACCCTCCCTCTTCTCTCCTCTTCCTACCTACTCTATGTTGGTTTCTGTCTCTCCTATCTTTTCTAACTGCTTCTCTATCGACTATCCTGCTCTCCTCACTAAATCTGGTAGGAAGAAGTTTAAAGATATCCTGGTTTCCAACCCAGGCCTCCCTATCGCTGATACCTATGCCAGTGCTTCCTCCAGGCAAACCCTCACTGACATCCTCTTTGTTGTTCCTTCGCCAGACCTATGGTCTCTACATATGGTCTCTGTACTCTCTCCTTTCTCTTCTTCTCCCATTAATGGTGCCACCAGGTGGCAGGCCCTCCTGGCCTCCTTCCACTCCTCTAAGGTCATCATTAGTGTTTACTTGAATGGTACCATCTTGGTCCAAGGCCCTCAAGCCAACCTTCTCCTCTTTGATAGATGCTTCCTGCGCCTCATCAATTTCCTTTCATCTCCTGCTGTCCCCTCTCTCCCCTCCATGGCTTCCTCTCCTCCCCCTGCTGTCTCCTCCTTGGCTACATTGCCCGCTCCTCCTTCCTCTTCTGCCCCCTCTGGCTTCTTCTACATCTCTGCAGGGCGTACCTCTGATTTGTGCCCCCCCCGGGATGTCTTTCAAGGACGGCAACCTTCTCCATATTGCCACTCTCAACTCTCGCTCAGCTGTCAAACACTCCTCTGACATCTGCCGCCTCCTGGAGGAACTTGACTTTGATGTCCTCAGTCTCACTAAGACATGGTTCACGGCCAGCTCCGTCACAAGCTTTGACACTCTCCTCCCTGATGGCTACAAGATCCTCTCAGTGCCCCGATCCAACCGTTCCGGAGGGGGTGTAGCTCTGATCTTCCCTGAGTGGATTCCTGCCTCTGTCATGATGTGTAGGAACGCAGGCCTACTCATCATTTGAATGCCTCGTCTGCAGGCTCTCTCTCTCTCTCTCTCTCCCTCTCTCATGCTTCCTGTCCTTCCTCTGGACTCTTGCGCGACCTCTGCGACTCTCTCTCACTCTCTATTCTCCCCTCTGGCCTGGCTCACTCTGCATGTTCTGATCTCTTCAGACCTTCCCCTTTCGATCCCTCTCACCCCTCCTCTCTCTCCTGGAGTGATCAATTTCTCTTTTCCTCCCAGCTCACCCTCACCACCCCTCAGGCCAAGGCAACTCCAGCACTGCCACCTACCTTCTTGGTTAACTGACCCATGAAGCATTCCGCCGCCACTTTCTCACCCCTCTTCCCCATTGGCTGACTCACACCCTGAGACAGCCCTTTCCATGCTCCACTCTGCTATATCTGATACTCTTGATGTTCTTGCCCCTGTCATGAAGATCCGCTTGAAGCGCAAAGCCAAGTGCAACTCTTGGTACGACTCTGACCTCGTCACCCTTAAACGCAAGTACAGGATGGCTGAGAGGAAATATTGTGCTTCTGGTACATCCTCTGACAAACTGGCCTGCCGACTGCTCAAAAGGCAATACCGGCTCTCTGTCCGCACCAAGAAGAGAGCTCACATCAAGCCTGTGTCTCTGCGGCATTTAACAACTCAGCCGAGCTCTTTAAAATCGGCAAGTAGCGTGCCAATCCTGTTGCAGTCGCTACCTCTCCTGTCCCCTCCCTGCCCCTCTGCACGGCCCTGGCTTTTCATTTCATCTCTAAAACTCAGGTCATCCTGTTCTCTCTCTCTTCCTCTCCTTCTCCTCCCCCTACTTCCTGCTCTTCCTCTGGCCCTTCTTCAGCCACCTCACCTCCCTCCTTCTCTGCCTTTCCCCAGTTCTCCACAGACAAGGTTTCTAGACAAGTTCGATCTATGAAAGTCTTGTCAAAACAGGATCACCCCTGTTCCTCCAAAACCATCAAGGACCACATTGACACCCTGGCTCCTGCTCTGCCCTTGAAGCACTCCCTTAAGCAACCTTTTCTTAAGAAACCCTCTGCCGACCCTTCCTGCCTGGCACACTATCGCCCAATCTCCATCAGTCCTTTCCTGGGCAAACTCCTGGAAAAGCCGGCCATCTCCCAGCTTAATCTTCACACTGAATCTGTTGCCTGTCTCCATGACCATCAGTCTGGCTTCAGAGCTGCCAGAAGCATGGAAACTGCTCTCCTGAACATCCGTGAAGACCTGCTCTCCAACCTTGATTCCAACACCCACTGTGTCCTCATCCTACTTGATCTCTCTTCTGCCTTTGACACAGTCAACCATGCCATCCTTCTCAACCTCTACCTGTGGTGTTCCCCAGGGGGTCTAACCTCTCTCCCTGCTTATTCAACCAATACCTGGCACTTCTTGCCCACTGCATTGCCGCTCTCTGCCCCAACTTTCAGTGATATGAGGATGACACTCAACTCATTTGCAGGCTTCCTTCCGCCACCTCTTCTCCTTCTCTCATCTCTGACTGTTTGTCTGCTATCTAGGAGTGTTGTGCTGCCAATGATCTCTGCCAGTAGGACCGAGATTCTCCTCATCGGCACACCTGCTCCATCCTTTCCTGTCACTCTCTGGCCGGCTTCTCTTGGCCCTCTTCCTGCTCCCACCTGTGAGGCTAAAAACCTCAGGGTCATCTTCAACTCCACACTCTCCTTCTCTCCTCACATCTCTGCCACCTCTAATAAGTCACACTACTAGCTGCACCTCCTCAGAGGTATTCTTCCTTTCCTCCCCTTCCCCTAGAAGCTCACTGTCTCTAGAGCTCTGGTTCTCTCTAGGCAGGACTACTGCAACAGCTTTTTTCTAAATCTGCCTGCCTCTTGTCACGGCCCTCTGCAACTCATCCAAAACAGGACTGCAAGACTTGTCCTTGTCCTCAAGCCCAGGGATCGTATCTTTCCAGGACTAAAATCTCTGCACTGGCTCCCAATGGCGGCTAGGATTAAGTTCAAAACCCTCTGTATTGTCCACAAGGCCTTCTGGGGGCTGGGGCTTCAATACCTTCAACTCTCTCTTCCTAAATATCTTCCTTCTCAAGCTCTACGCTCATCCGCCTCCAACTCCATCAGGGTCAGTCGCTTCTCCAAGCAATGAGTTGTTGGTAGATCTCTTTCTTCTGCTGGGGCCTCCCTCTGGAACAGCTTCCCTGCCTCTCTGAAACTTGAGGAGAACCACCTCTGGTTCCGGATGCACCTCAAGACCTCCCTCTTTGCTTCTCCTGGCTGAAACTGAAATTGCACTGGTTATCTGGCTACTCTCTGATCTCAGGCCCAGGCCCCAACCCAGCCAGTTGCACACCTGCTCTGCGCCCCTGGCAACCCTTGCACTCAGGGACTGTTTCTGTATCCCTGCAGCCCCCTACCAGCACTTGGCATCTGATGTCTGCCTTTACTCTTCCCTTGCCACCAGCTGGCCGCACCTTTTATTTATTGTCTTTATTTATTTTACTGTTATCCTTGTACTGAACTTCCCCTTTCCCCCCGCACTTTATCCCTTTCCTCCTCCCCTGCACTTGCGCAATCTCAATGTCACCTGGCCTAGTAAGATTGTTGTCTCTGTCTTCCCTCTGTTCCCCCTCCTTTGCCTCGTTGCGCCTTGAAACACTTGTGTATAGGCAAGTTATAAATGCCATATCATAAGTATGCTTGTTGACCACAGACCCACAGCTGCTACGCCCTTCTTTAGGTTTGGGATCAGAAGGATCCTGTTGCAATTTTTATTTGAGCCTAGAAAGATAGTTTGTTCACTGTGGAAGCAAAGTTCATATGTTTCTTCTCTGTGCCCCTTCACTAGCCTTTCTATCGCTGCAATCCATGTCCATTATACGATGTGCTCTGTCCAAATATTTGCGCAGGTTGCTTTCACTCGAGCCAGGAGTTACTCTTTGTATCCTAAGAGTCCTTCTGCCAGACAACTTCTTGCCACTTGCTGTTTATACAGTCCTTGAATAACTAAACATGGTTGCTGCAGGCATTTAATGTATCTCCGGTTGTTGTTACATTGCAGAGGATCTGGATCAATGAGTTCTAGTCGTACTCTGTGTGCCTCGAAGGTGCCTTTAACTCTACATAGCAGAAAATGAACCAGGCACTGTGCCTCTATAATTGGTACTTCTTGGGGTACTAATACCTTGGGTTCCCCTGAGCGTGCAGGATCAGAGAACAGACATCACAGCTACCATTTGCTGTTTGTCTCCCTACCGCACTCAAATCTGTGTACTAGCTATTCATCATTTCTGGGTGGCGTACATCCTCTATCGCATCCAGGCGTAGGCCGTGGTATGCGTCATATTTTGCCCTTCGTGCTTGTTGTTTTCTTGTGGGCCCAGGAGTTCACTAACAACATCTCTACTGCTAATATCATCATAAATGCCTATGTTATGAGCGATATGTTTGAAAATAAATGGAAACAAATGTTCTATTATTATGCTCATTCTCTTGCTAATATGCATAGGTGTACATGTTGGTCTGCTATGACTTATAATTCTTATTACTATTATCATATATATTTACAATGATGTTGGTGATATTTACATATGTACTCCCTCCTCCCCCCTCTTTTATATGATCTCCCCTTATAAAAGATGCTCCCCAATAGATCCCTGAGAGAAACAGTCCGGCACTAAAATGTAAACCACACGTGTATAAATAGGAAAATGTGGAGACAGGTTAATATCTAACATTTTTCCAAATATATAAAGATGTTTCCGATGTGGCCGGTTCCATTGTCTTCTTCCTGAAAGGAAAAATAATGCACACAAAAGAAGGGAAAGAGAAATTGGGGATAAGGAAGGAGGGAAAAGAGAAAGAGAAGGGGTCGTGGTGAGAGAGAGAGAGAGAGAGAGAGAGAGAGAGAGAGAGAGAGAGAGAGAGAGAGAGACAGAGGAAGAGAGAGCCATTTTGTAAAAAATGTAATTTGATGCAAGGTTTGTGTGTTTTTAATTACTCTATGGGCTAAACATTTCTTGTACTGGTTTGTTTTCCTATCTGAACTGGCTCACATTTTTGTTGGAACTGAGGCAGGGAAGCAGGGACCTGAGGCCTCAGGGTGGCTGTGTACTGTTTGGGGGTACCCTACGTACATCTGAAAGATGTACCCAATAGCAGAGCTCATTCACCGTTACGGTGTAGGGGGTAGAGAATATAACTTCGTAGGGGCCATGAAATCTGGGGTTGTTCCACTTTCTGACAAAGCTTCTCACGTAAATTAATTCTCCAGGCAGCAGCGGGCAGGGAGGGTGTCGTTGTTTTGTTTGCAGTGTCTTCAGTGCCCTCTTGTCGGGGCGGTGTAATCTGTTGAGAGATGCATTTAATTGCACCGGTAAGTGTTGTCAGGTATTCTTTAAATTCTCACCTAAGTCCATTGCTGCCCTATGGGCATCTAATGCCCTCCTGCGTGGGGTGACAGATGATGGTTCTTGCTGCATTGTGTGCATAAACTGAAGAAGGCCAAGGGTAAGCAATGCACCCAGTTCTTTTTCAATGTTGTGCAAAGATTAGATATTTTGCTGTTAAGAGGGACGTTGATCCTCTCCACAACGTTTTTGGCCTGCGGGTGATAAATTGAATACCTCCAGTGTTTAATGCCAAATAATGCCATGGTTTCTTTGAAGAGCTCATTGAAAAAAAGGGTGCCGTTATCGGACCTCCGCAAATCACACACACCTCACCGAGGGAAGACATCACAGATGAGAAATTTCGCGGCACATTTGGCATCCGGGTGTGCACAATGTCCTGTTTCAACCCACCGTGAAAATGGGCAGACCACAACAATTAGATATTGGGACCCATTGCACCTTTCTCCCATGGCGGCGTAGTCTATGTGTAGCTCGCAGAACTACCTAATAGGGCGCGCAACATGCCTTGTACTGTTCAGAGCGTCATACATGTACTGAATGTTTGACATGTGGTGCAGTGTATGATCATGTTCGTGAGGTGCTCCTGATGATTGGGTACAAACCAATCTTCCTGTATGCCAACAGCAATGTGCTGCTTTGAGATGTGGGAGGGGTGGTGGTGTTGTTCGAATGCTAGTGCTAATAGCTCCTCAAATCGGTTGGAGACAGTTTGCACCCTCTGCCTACCCATAATTGTTTCTCCTCCTTTGGCACCCTGCCTTGCAGTTCGATGAGCTGGGCATTAGGTAGTGCTGTATATGGAGTGTTCTGTTGATTAGTTGTGGGCGTGGTGACAACGTACTCGGCAAGGATGGGTACCGGGAGCTAGGCCGCCGTTCCCCAGTGAAGTTTGTCTGAGTTATTGGTATGGGCGGCGCACTTAACGACCGCCACTACAAGTCTTTGTCTGTACACGTTTTGGTAAAAAAAGAGGGGGTGCTTGAGAGGATAATCTCATATGCTAATGCTCTCTGTGTGGTTAGGGTAGAATTTGATTTTTCCAAAATGGCGAATACTGAATGTTCCACATACAAAGATACTGTGCATCCCATTACGATTGCGGAAATTTTCCCGAACACAATTGCAGCAAGTGTTTGTTCGCAAGCGAATTGCCCTTGCATAACTGAGTCGAGTGTACCACTGTAATAGGCCAATGGCTTGTGGCCCAGTGTACTCTTTTGGGTCAACACGGCGGTCATAAGTTTGCGTTGGAATGTGAAAATATGTAGAATTCCTGCATATAGTCTGGGGTGGCAAGCACTGGAGCTGTGGATATCACTTCCTTCAATCATTGAAATGTTGTATCATGTCTGCTGTGCTTTTGAGCTTGTGATTGCCTTTGTGTGCTTCTTTGGGGCCCTGCAGGAGCGGCCTGGTGTACGCTGCATAGTTTAGAATCTGCGCTCTGCAGTAATTGCACAACTTTAGGAATTTCTGCATGTCCTTCACTGTTACAGGTCTAGGGGGTGGCCGCACAGATGCCGCTCTGTCTGGTATGATTGTTTTGCTGTTTGCTGATATTAACTGACCTAAGTACAGCACTTCCTGCTGGCAGTACGGTAGTTTGGCCTTGTCAACCTTGTACCCCTTGCGAGCCAGGAGTTATAGGAGTGTGATAGAGTCTCTTCGGCTTTTCTGCTGATTGTTGCTACAAACAAGCAAATCGTCCACGTGCTGGATGATCGTGCTGGGCACCTGAATGTTCCCTAAGCCAGCATGCAATATTCTGTTGAAAATTATTGGGCTCTCGCAGTACCCCTAGGGCAAACTAGTGTGTTCGTAGAGCTTTCCGCCATGCGTAAATGCTGTAAGATACTATGAGTCGGGCTACAAGTTATTGAGAAGAAGGTGTTTTTCAAATCCACCTCTGTAAAGTAGGTTGCCTCCTCGGGGATACTGCATAAAATAGTGGCGGGTTTCGGCACCACAGGAAATTCTTTCTGGACCACATCATTGATGGGGCGTAAATCATGGATCATTCTCCAATTGCTCCCTGTTGCCTTTTTGACAGGGTAGATCACTGTGTTGTATGGGGACGTGGATGGCACTATTATCCCTCAGTTCAGTACGGCCTATATCGTGTCCCTAATTCCCTCCTCTGCTTCTCTTGATAGTGGGCACTGCTTCACCTGGGGTAGTACTGCTCCTGCCTTTAGTGTTATGTTTAGTGGGCCTAAGGCTAACATCATGTGGGTTGGTGGTCCACAACTGCTTTTTAGAAACCTTTGAGTAAAATCTACGCTCTCAATGCGCTTTCTCTTAAAACAGCACCTGAATGCTGTGAGGACCTGATGCCATGCAACTTTTTGAAAATGCATGCCGATCTACCCAAACTATGCTGAGCGCGCTTCAAGTCTCAACCTGCACGTTCCCGGTACATGCACAAGTAGGTATGTGCTCACCATGACCCTTCCAATGCGCTCATGTTATATACAACATTAATTTGAGGAGGTAACCCATTCCCCTCTCATCCCTTTGTCAGCAGCCCCGATCTGCCTAAATGTCAGTGTAAACTCTCATTTGCGGCTTTGAAATCCTTTCCGTGCTGAGCTCCTTTGGATACACACCTTTGACCACTAATCATCTTAGACAACTCTGCAATCAATTTTGCCATGCTCTTACCAGCACAGGTATTACAGTTTGATCATGTTTCTCAACACTGTTGCATATATTGTTTCCTGTAATCTGTGCCAGCAACAATCCTGCTTACAACATGGATTTTTTCTTCCTCTTTTTTCTCCACAGTGAGTTAGAGCGCTTGCCATGACACACTGCTGGTCAAAAATAACCGATGTCAGTCCGAGTACTGTAGGAATCCCGAGTTTTCTGGGAAAAGCACCACAGACTCCTCCTGTGCCTGATGTCCATGCAGGGTGAGTAGTCTGTGGACCCCAATTTGGATCAGCAGCATGATTTCGTTTTTAACCTCCGAACACGTCCAGTAGTGTGTGCCTTTAGTTCAATATTGTTCTATCTTCTGCCCACTACACGGTGACCCACCAAACCTGCCCTGAGGAAGGCTCAACTACGGATGCCACGAATACTGGCACGCCGAAACGCGTCTCCATGCGTGGCTCCTTTTCTTAAGGAACAGCATTGCTAACTGTCTTCTGATTTCTCTTACACGTAGGCAGATAACAAAAGTCGTGCTTATTTATTAATCATGTTGATACGCTTTACCAACCTACCAGGGTAATTTTTAATACATCCTGGTAGTTTTTTACTGCAGCAGCAATCCGCTTCCTGCAGTGCTATCCAACTAATCTGGCAAAACACATTTCTATTGTTCTATAAGGATGGTCTGCTTTTGTTCTTTTATGCTTCATGTATATATTGTGAATGTTTTGTCTTATGTTTTTTCTTTTTTCAATATTTCTATCAGGTTTATGTAAAAAAGATTTACAAGTTCAAAGAATTTAAACAAGTAAACACTTTCTCTTGATATTAAATTAAGCTTGCACCCTAAGGATGTTTTTCTTTGGTTTTATGTGACTCTAGGAGCACATTTTTTCTTCTTTCAAAAATAATTAAAATTAATGACAAGAGCAATGTTTGTCATAAGCGTGGGTACCTCTTTGTTTGGATATTGAGTATAATTTGCCCTGTCTCACGCTTGCACACAGGGCTCCCCTATTGTTTATGTAAATGGGTACATATTCTAGGTCTGCCTCAATGAAGCGGGGCAGTGCCACAATGTCCATCAGGGGGCACTGCACCCTTCTGTATGGTACCATGATCTCACAGGGGATGCACCTTTCTCACTCCCACTTTTACATCCAAATCTTTAGTGTATGGAACTGTAGAAATAGTCCCAGAGAAGCCTCGCGTGTCGAGAGTTTTCCCCGATAATGTGAGGCCACCTTCACTGAAGCATGATTTCCCAGTGCCTGAATCAACCATACAAATGAATTACTTATTTCCTATCTCTGCCCCCACCAAGGGTTCCTCTTCAGGGTTAAGCGTCATTGACAGGCCCGGACACGCAAGAGTTCTCTGTGGGCTGTCCTAGTAAGGGTATGTATTTGTTCAGGGAAATGAGAAGGGGTTTCCCCCACGGCTTCACCTTGAAACGGGGCGGCCATACCATTTGGCGCTCCATTGAATAGTTTTGTGCCACCTGCATATTGACATGCATTCTGGGGTGTATATTGTTGCATCGCTTGCTGTTGTTGCACGGATGGGCCTGGGATATGCAGGCGCAAATGCCTGTAGGCCTGGTGTATTTCGTGGGATATGGAGGTCATTCTGGGCATCATCTAAGGGGGGCCCCTGGGGTGGCGGGCTGCAATCTGGCTGGCAGTAGTTGTACCCCATTCCTTGTCTGCCCCTACACTCCCTTGAGAAATACCTGCACTTCCCACGCTGTGATGGCCCCATTCCTCCCCCTCTGTGCCCCATTCCTCCAAAGGCCCCTCCCCTCGAGCCTCAGAAACCCACCTCTTCCTCACAGCTGTCCTCCTTGTTGCCACTATGGGCCAGGGTACTGCGTATTCCTGCCCCACTGTCCTTGCCCTCCTTCCAACCACACGGCAGCTATTTGAGTGTTGGTGAAGTTTTGGGTGCTTTCTGCCGCTTCTGTTTGTACTGGCGTCGATACGGACACTTCCAAAGTGACCTTAGCTAATATGTTTGCACTAGAGCAAATTCTTTGTCACGCTCCTTTATTCTTCTGCAGCGGTGTACTGTTAAGCTTTGTATTTTGGGGCACCCTTTTTGCACCTCTTTGGGTAGGCCCTTTTTAACGATAAAGTAGAAAAGGGGTATCGACTGGTCCCACGAGTTACCTGTCTCAGCTCTCCACAGCTCTCAAATTCTAAGAATGAACTGGGAGGGGTCTTCATCATCGCCCATGGTACATTGCATTATAGGCTAAGTCTGGAGTGTCAGGGAATGCCCGCCAGAGCCCGTCCCGTACTTTTGCTCAAACCTTGTTGAACGATGCTCCATCATGTGCATCATTCCCCAAAGTCACTCCCGGATACCCTGCTTTCACCCACACATCCCCAGGTTGGTCTCCAATAGTCGCTACCAATAATATTTTTATGTCGCCGTCCGCCAAGGGCCCCCCGGCGGTCTTCTTTTCAAATGTGTAAATCCACTTGCCCACACCCGGCGTCAGGGGTGGGTGTGCTTTTATCAAACTGTCCGCCCTCTCGTCCCTTTGTTCTTCCGTCTCGATATGCTGTTTTTTTTATAGCTGTGTTATCTATCCTGAATAAAAAGTCTCCTGCTTTCCATCCGTTGGTACCCCACCCTCCTATGGTATCACAATGTGCTCTCCCTCCCTCAAGATCTTCCGTGTCTTCAAACATTTTACAAAGGTCTAATATTTCCTTCCGATTTTGTAACTGTTTTGTAATGTGGCTGTCAAAAATGTGGCGACATGTTCTGTGATATTCTTATTATGGGAGCCTGGCCACGAGTGGGGTAGGCACCTCCCCGCGCCCCTGTCTCCGTCACCCATTGCTTGTGATATTTCTCAATCTTGTCCTGGTATAGTGGCAAGGCCTTACACATATATTCTATGGGTGTTTCCCCATCTCCCATTATTATGGTCCCTGCGCCTCCCTGTCCTTATGCCTTTGCTAGTGAGCATTGCTCACTGCAATAAAAAAAAAGTCAATCCTTCATCCCCTCTCTCTCGTCAAAATAAAATCAAAATACCATTCCCCTATCCCCACTCTCACACTTCACGCACTCAACATATACCACTAATTACAAGAACGCCCCTCTGCGGGCCTCCACCTTATACAATAAGAAAACAAACACTAGCTAAAATAAGAGCAACTACTATTCCCGAACCCACTAATTATGCAAGGCTCCTATTTCTTTCCTTTTTCCTCCATTACACAATGCACGTGATACCACCTTCTCTCCTCTCTCGGGAATGCTTCCTACCATTCCATTTTCCTTTCCTTAATATTCTCCTTAAAAACGTAATAATGAAAACAACTCAAACCAAAAGCATTCCACACTAACAACCTCACTTTGCACATATTCACAACTCTCACACCTTCCCATATACTCGTCCAGTACTTGTTATCACTTGCAAGGGTATACTCACATGTGGGTGTTCACCCAAACTCCTCTGTCACGGGGTTCCCAATGATACCAGCCTGAACCCTCCTTGGAGCCGCGCCCCGCTCCAAAGAGCAGACAGGAATTCTACAAAGACGGCTCCTATAAAACCACACAGGAATATGCGTTTCTTTCCTGTAACAACATATTGGCAACAATTTTAGAACAAAAGGGGCTTCTGTGGAGCTTTGCAGCGCAGGCTTCTCGCATCAGCGCTTTGGCCTATTCAGATTTCCTCATCAAGTTTGTGGCTTGTGTCTAATACACTGAGTGCTTCATAACCGTGCAGGCACTACGCTTCTGCCATAGCTACAAAATCACATCTGTTTGTATGCGGGCACTACGTTTTAAGCATCTATATTGCTTATAGTATTGTGATTGTGTGGGGATCATTAGGCCTCCTCCCGGAGCTATCAGAGGTCTCCCAATAGGGCTTGCCTTACCCTAAAGTGCCTAGGGGGGTGGGATAGGTTCATTTCCATCCCAACACTAGCGTAGCCGGGGATTCTGCCTTGAATTGTTTCCGTAAGGCTAATAATAGCCGGGACTGCTCCGGCGGCCTCTGCTTCTCTGTCATCGCTTCATAGGCTGCCAGGCATTTGACAGGACACAACTTTGGCTGCTCTGGAAAAGTCAGATACGTCACTGATATAATCCCTGCTTTCGTTTTCTTGGTAACGTAAAAGAGGTTACCCGGAAGGTGAAAATGACTCGTTACTGACCTCTAACAGCATAACGTCTGACGTCCTCTTGCACGAAATGAGGCAAAGCAGTGTTGGGAGCGTAGCTGAGAGTGCCTTATGGGACAATGCCTCATTGTCCGGCCAGGATTGAAATAACCTGAGAGCCACATTAACATCCCATAACTGGGAATACTTTGGTGCTGGAGGCTTCAAGAGCCTTACCCCTTTTAGCAGCACAACAATGGATGCTCCCCACCCGAGAGACCTTCTGCACGACTGTGCCCCGATGCTATGGCCGAGCCTGCTGTGTTAACCATCCAGTAAGCTTTGCCCTGTGCCGCTAGCGCAGCCAGGAAGTTCACTATGTGGACTATACCTGCTCCAGCGGGCTGCACGTCCCTAGCGAGGCACCAGCTGCACCATCTTCCCCAGGCGGCCTTGTAAGCCTTCTTGGTCCCTGGGGCCTAGGACTCACTGATAAACTGCTCAGAACTCTCATGAAATGCTTTGCAGAGAACCGGGACTCCGGAAATCGTGCACGCTATTAGACTCAACCTGTCCGTCTGAACCAGTGGATGCCTCAAGCTGGGCCCCGCAGGATGGAGGACCCGCAGGATGGACAGATCTCGAGGCAGTAGAATGGGAAGCTTGCATGACATTTCTAGCAGGCTTGGAAACAAGGCTTGTCCTTTCCAGTCTGGAGTGACCAGCACCAGCTCGCTTTCTGCCTCCTCACTTGAGCTAGCATCTCCTCTATCGTGACAAATGGCAGAAATGCGTACTCCGTCCTTGGACCGCATGCCTGGAGAAAGGCGTCTGTCGCAGCCGCCTCGGGGTCCGGCCTCCATCTGTAGAAGCGCTGAAGTTGCCTGTTTAGCCTGGTTGTGAAGAAGTCCGTCCAACAGGAGCCCCGCTGAGCCATTATCTCGAGGAACACCGATGGATTCAGCTGCCAGTCGCAGGCATCTCTTAGGTACCTTGAATTCCAGTCGGCTACCTGATTCTGTAGCCCCGGGAGATACTCTGCCGTCACACTGATGCTGTTTCGCAGGCACAAGTACCAGAAATCTTTTGCTAGCTCAGATAGCATTCTGGACTTTGTCCCCCCTAGCCGATTGACATATCGGACCGCAGATACATTGTCCATCTTGAGCAGTATGCAGCATTGCGCCTTCTCCTGTGTCCAACACTTTACCACGAAAGCGCCTGCCAGTAACTCGAGGCAGTTGATATTCAGACTGGGCTCCTGCTCGGACCACCTTCCCCCGGTCGTCCTCTCCCTGCATCAAGCTCCCCAGCCCCAACTTCTATATTCGGGGAGATCCTGAAAATCACTCTCCCCATCCAAGTCTCCATGTGGTGAAACCACCAGAACAATTCCATCCTTGCTTATGGGGAGGGTGGGACTCTCTGCTCGTACTAGAGGCCCTTCTGGAGATGCTGGATCTTGAGGCATTGAAGTGCCCGGTAGCGGAGAGGGCCGGGAAAGATCGCCTGAACTCACTACTGAGGCGCCCTACTAGCCTCGCCAATTCCCTTAGCGAGACCCGATCCTTCAACATGAATGCCTGAGCTCTTTCCTGATCGTATTGACTTTTGCCGGGGGGTAAACTGAGGGTCTCTTGCGCCGAATCCACGATAGAGCCCAAGAATGACATCATTTGGGATGAATTGATGTCCGACTTCTCCCAATTGATAAGGAACCTGCAGTAACTTGACTGTCTACACTACCTACTCATGTAACAACTGCTTGTCCTGACACATTAGACACACGTCATCCTGATAGATAATGAGCCGGATGCCCTGTTCTCTCGGCTTGGTGACCAACGGTTTCATCATTTTGGTGAAGCACCATGGTGCTGATGCTAGGCCGAAGGGTAGGCAGGTGAACTCCCATCTCTGGCCCTGCCAAAGGAACTGCATGAAGCAGCGACACTGCTGCGTAATGGGCACTGCGAGATAAGCATCCTTCAGATCTATCCTCCCTTGCCATTCTCCTGTCTGAAGGATGTCTTGCAGGAGGTGGATGCCATCCATTTTGAAGTGATGAGACACTAGAAAAGCATTCAACACTCTGAGGTTTATCACTGGTCGCAGTTTGCTTTTCTGTTTTAAAAGAAACATGTTGCTAAAGAAAGAACTTGGGCCACCTTCCACCGGCGCAATCTCTCTTTTGCGCTGCAGTTGCACGATTTCTGCCCCTAGCAGGCGCTCGTCTTCTGCAGAGAACACTATGGGTTTGGGCAGCTGCACTTGCACAGGCTGCTGATAAAATTCTAAACAGAACCCACATGCTGCTTGTAATACCCATGCGTCTTTGGTGATACCCAGCCATCTCACTGCGCCAGCCTTGCCCCCCACAGAGGGATATTCATGCCTGATTGCTTGCAGCGCAGGCAGGACTCTCACCTGGGTTAGCAGGTTGCTGCTTCCTGCTGTGCCTCCAGCCTCTTCCCCTGCCTCTCCCCGAGGACGGGAAGAAGGGATTAGGCTTGCAGTCATCCTGTTCTGTCAGAAGGGGCCTTGTAGCCAAAGGAGCGGATGGTCAAGGGACCCCAGCCTCTGCCAGCCCTTCGAAAAACTCATCTACCGAACACAATCTTTAAGGAAGCTTGCGCCTTATCTAGTGCAGCATACATATCAGAAAACTTGCTCATGTCTTTTATGAAAGTGTCTCCAACTAGCTTCCCTTTTGTGGCTCATGCCGCTTTTGACGAAGCAAGCTCCCCCAGCTTCAAATCAATCTTGACTAAGATAGATCTCCTACATTCGGTAGCCACAACGCAATTCCCTAGAAGCCACAATAGCAGGATGTCGCGGTCGAAGGCTTGCTGCTGCTGCTTGGCTTCCTCCACCAGATGCCAAATCTTTGTAAGTGGTCTGACCAAGTCCAACATTTTGTCCTGGCCTGGCCTCCAGGATCGGATCTATTGATAGATTTTTCCCCACATCTTTCCTGTAGTGATCCCTAAAAGTGAGCATGCGCTTATCAATGTCCAGGGTCGCTGCCACTTTGTCAGGAAGATGAGGCCAGGGGTGTGCGCAGGCATTTCACCAGATAGGCAGCAATCTTTTTTGGTGGCTCCCACTCAGATGATCTTGGGTGAATGAGACTGTCTGGGTCAAACACATCCTGGTCTTCTTCCCTGAGTCTCTTCCTTTTCTTTGCCACTTTGCGTGGTCTACCCGTGCCTGAGGATGATTCTTCCCTCTCTGGCATGCTCATCTCGGAGGGATCTGCCCAGCTGTCCTCGTCTTGATCACCTGAGGAGGAGGTATCCCTTCTACGAGCCTGGCCTTGCTGTCCCACGGCCTTGCTCTTTTACTACTGCTGCGCTTACTGCACGGTGAGCCTGGTGGGGTCTGGGTGCACTTGGCCCTGCAGATTTGACGCCTTCCCCCTTCCCTGCCATCTATAGCAGGGTCTCTGGCGTTGTACCCCCTCAGCTCCTGCATGCCTTGCGAGAAGGACAGAACATCTTCCATCATGCTCAGCTGATTGCTTAGCGGCCCCAAGCCAGCGCAGATGCTCTGCTGCACCACGCGCCCCATAGAAGGGTGCATCCTATGGCTGGAGTGCAGCTCATCTGACTCCTCCGTGGAGCTATGCTCTCGCCAGCTCATTGTGATAACAGGCTGGCAATACTAACAATGGGGACTGGATATTTGCAGGTGTACCTGGGCCTGCCCCCGTCAAATTACCACGTCAGGTCTGGGCAGCTGTTGCAATGTATGTGCTTTACTTGGGACTGAGTTCGTCTGTGCTCTGACCTATGGTGGTTCTGTGGACTGAGGCTACACTGGGCACAAGCTTTCTGCCCTCTTAATATGAGGCTACTCCTCTGATCTTGTCACGTTTCCTACCCGGGCTCACCTGTGAAGACTTGGAGTTCTTTTTCTTTGTCCGAGGGAGCTGTTCTTTCTTCTTGGTGCGGGTATCTCCGAGATAAGGGCGCACGTCTCCTGACGCCGCCCTGTCAGCCAAGACTGGGCTGACAGGTACCTGAGGTACCGCTCATATAGTAGTTCAGGCAATTCAATCCGGGAAGGAATCCTGGAAGGACCAGGAGCGAAAACCAGTAAGACGCAGAGGTAATGCGCCGGAAGCCTGGAAGGGTGAGGATTAGAACAATGAACAGGTAAGAGAAAAGGAAAGAAGAGAGGAAGCCGTGGAGGTCAGAACACGGACAACGACACGCTGAGCTCAGAGAGCGAGCATTGAGACGCACAGCTGATTTCGAGTCCGGCGCCTATCTGCAGTGACAAAGGCGTGATCCAGGAGACTAGACCGCTATGCGGCTGGAAAAGATGCCAGCGCCATGTTTGAAGGAAAAATGGGCGCCGTAAGGCGGTGTTGCTGCGACCACGATCTCCAGAGTGGGCAGGCCCACCGAGTCATGACAGATCTCTCTGGCCACCGGGTGTTGCTGTAGTGCTGACAAAGCCGGTGCGCTTTTTGCCGCACTCCGATGCCAGGTCTGTCCCCAGCTGTGACTGGGAACCACAGTAGTTGGCTAAGGCGGACAGTGCCTTATTCAATCCCGCAATGGGCCCTGCTGTGACCGGAGCTCTGTCTCGCTGTCAGTGTTTCACTGGAGGCGTATGGAAGTGTGCAGGAGAGCGTCAGAACTCTGTCCTGTTGTGCGACTTCCACATACTCTGCCCCCTGCTGCTACTACCAACTGATGCGCCAAAGCCGTTTTATTGAGGCATGTTTCCACCTTTCTTTTTAAGGAAGTAACGGAATCGGAGATCTCTTTGACACTGTCCAGCCTTAAACCAACCGCCTGTAAGGGTGACATCTGCCCAGTGGTGGCTATCAAGGCTTGTGCAGCACAACCCTTACCTCTGATTACTAAGTTTATAAACTGCTGCTTTCAAGAGAATAATGTTCCCAGCCTCATTAAGCAGGCATGGATCTCGTCACTGCTAAAGAAACCATCTCTAGACCCAGCTTTACCTGAGAACTATCGCCCCATTATCAATATCCTGTTTGTTAAAAATCCTGGATAAGGTGGCTCACATACAGATCCAAGAATTTCTGGAATCCCACAATCCCACAATCTCCTGGGGCACAAACAATCCGCCTTTAGGAAGGCCCATGGTACTGAGTCCACCTTGTTGGACCTCAAGTCCAATATCCTACATGACTTTGATAAAGGCAGCACGGTTATGCTAATGCTGCTTGATCGGGATTCAGCTTTTGATGTGGTAGATCATGGAATACTGGTGCAGAGGCTCTGTGATACAGCCTTCTTCCCTGAGGCAGCTATTTGGGTCAACTTCTTCCTCTCAGGTTGGCTAGCCAAGGTTTTTCACAACTATGCCATGGCCAATAGCTACCTAGTCCCATGCGGGGCGTGCATTTCACCCATGCTCTTTACCATCTATACCCTCCCCCTCTTTGAAATGCTGGCGGAAGATGGCACCCTGTATGTGAACTACACCGCCTGATCAGCCTCTCCGGGAACCATACCAAAGATACCATCACGGTTAATTACATCTATAATTGGATTGAGTCCTGGATGGGGGTCAATGGTCTTGCACTTAACACAAACAAAACAGAACTGTTGATAGCCGGCACAGTCGCCCAGTTAAGTAAACTTGGGATTGAATATGTATCCTTTAACATCTCAAGCTGCTTGATTAAAACCCTCCCTAAAGTTGTCTTTGACCAGGAACTTTCTATGAAAGCACATATTAGCAGCCTTGTCGCCAGCTCAGCCTACTATTTAAAACTACTGGAACAAAACAGACTTTTTCTCAACAGATCTAATTGTGCTACCATTGCAAGGGCAATTATTCGAGCCCGCAGAGACTACTGTGCAAGTCTGCTCCAGGGCACCTGTAAGGGTGAGTTGGCCCACCTTCAGGTCGTTCAAAACAATGCTGTGAGAGGGGTGGAAGGCATGAAGAAATCTGATCACGTCTCCAATGCCAGGAGGGCTCTTCATTGGCTTCCGGTGGAGAGGGGAGTGACATACCGGACTCTCTGTATCACATATTAATGTCTTCACGGGGAAAGGCCCAGCTACCTTGCAGATAGACTAGTACGGCTGCCGACAAGGAGAGTCCTTTGGTCTAATAACACCAACCTGCTGCTCACCCCAAGGCTAAGCTGGCAGTTGTAGCTAGGAGTTCATTCCCCCACATGGCACCAAGACAGTGGAGCGACTTGCCTCCCGATCTAAGAGCTTGCACAAGTTTTGGGATATTCAAAAATGACCTTAAAACTGTTCTTTTTCGGTGATCTCCTCCCCGCTTTTTGTTCTTGTCCTTTTTTTCTGTCATTGCACTATTATGCCTACGGGCCTTGTCTACGCACACTACAAATAAATTAAATAAACTACAAAAACCGTTTGCCTCCTCTGGATGTTGTAGTTTTACTTGCTTTTGTGTTGTTATACAGTTTTATTGAGGCTGCTCGAGAAGTAAAGAGTAGAGTTAAGCATAATCCAAGCCTCCGGTCTTGATATAGAATGCCTCCTGATCCACGTACTAGCACACTTCAAAGTATGGTTGCGGACATTCCCTTAAATAGGTAAAATCTATTTATTCTTGGGCATTCTTATTACCTTTTAGGGATAATAAGTTATTGCACCTCTCGCAGTCTTTCCCTTTGATAATTGTTTCTTTAAGGTGCAAAAAGCCAAACTCCAATTAACTTTCCACTGTATCTTGTCCGCAAATATGTTAAATTGACCTGAGGATGTTTGGTTAATCATCACGCTTGAAATACATACATTTATACTACATTTTTTGTTCATGATTTTTAGATAAAATGTGCCTCTTATATTTAGCATCGTATGCAGAGACAGCAGGCCTAGTTCCATTTGTAAAGTGTATACTGGAGTATAATTAGGCAGACCTAAAAGCCACCACAGAGGTTTTTCCTACTAAACGTCTAGTTTATCTTTGGAACTATTGTAACATTTGAAACCATAGAAGATACATGGAACCAGTGTTTGTTTATAGATTAAAGTCCTTCAGACTATATCCTGAATAACTCTTGATGAATGTCATAATTGCACCAAATTTCCTCAGAACTTACAAATTTATGTACTGATAAAGGACATCAGTACTTATTTTTTTTTTAAAGTTTTTTTATCGTGATATATGCCCCTAAATATATGTATTCGGACACCATCTGTATTTTATTATTGTCCACAATCCACGATTTATTAGATGCTTTCCTTTTTGTGCCAAAGAACTTAGGGCATGATTCGCAGAAGGGTTTTATAATGGCGCAATCCCATAGAAAATCTTTCAGTGAATCAGGCCCATAATCTTAGGGGTTTTAAAAAATTAATTACCATGCCGTTATCAGAAGAATATTACGCCACTGTATTTAGTGACCTTTGGAGGCCATTTGGGGTTCTATCCAGTAAGATGATGTCATATGCATAATTTTCATATGCCTCTTTCCAAAATTAGCACACAAATATGCACATTTTGCAGAGTCTTGGGCATATCTGCTACTAATAGGTTGAAGAGCAGTGGCACCAATACGCAACCTTGTTTAAGCCCAGTGTTAGTTTTGATGGTTTATCCAACCTGATATTTACACCTGTATCTGTGTATAACTGAGACAACATAGTTAATGATCCTGATGGTATGCCCCATTCTTAGTCTACGTAGGCCACATATAAAGGGTATCATACATATAGTAGCCGGGAAACGACATAGGTGACATTATTTATGGGAATAATATATGGGGTAAATGGGAACGGGGTTTGCAAAATATGGGGGTTGCAGGGGTGTCCCCCAGAGGTTCCATATGGTAATATCGCCACATTCTTGGATGGCGAAATTTCTGCAGGGATATTATCATATGTAACCATATAAAGGTGGCCCTAGACCTTGTTTTGTTGTTGCATGACCCACCAAAGCCTTTAATACTAATATATTGTGCACGGTAGAGCAATTTTTAGGAAAACCTGTCTGTAGTTGGCTTAACCGGTTCTTACTCTGTGCCCAATTCGTTAGTTCTTTCGTTAAAATTGCAGCAAAGATTTTATTCAGAGTATCTAATAATGCCAAAGGTCTGTAATTACCTGGATTTTCCCTACATCCTGTCGAATATACTGAGATAAATAGGGACGGTTCCACGTATGAGGTATTTTGTTGCATTCAGTTGTTACTTTGAAATATTTTAGTAAAATCTGTACCCATGTGCAAGTATTTGCTTTCAGTACTAGATTCGATAACCCATTTTGACCTGGGGCACCCAAATTCTTTACATTTTTTAAATTCTTTGTAGATCTTCCTATTCATAGTGATCAGTTTAAAAATGTTCCTTTGGAGCAATATAACAGCCCTCAAGCTCCTTTATAAAAGATTTATTTTATGTATTCAATCCAAATTTCTTCTTCTCTTATGTTTGTCTGAAGCTTTTCTGAGACAGTCATTTTATTTACGAGGCTTCAGACTTTTTGGCAATCTTTCGTAGCTATTACTTTCATCATTATCTGCCAATTAACCATACTAGTCAAATATTTGTTTTTATTTATTAATTTCTTTTAATGATTTTTTTTATCCAGTTATTGTAGTTTCTATTTTTTTTAAACAGACACCTTATATTTGCCCAATTATGATCTCTTTGCTTCATCAAGGTACAATCACCTTTTTATTTTTTAAACTCAATTTTATTGGCATTTATTATGAGAACAAGACATTTCAAAAATAATGATTTTAGTAACGAACCACATTACTTATTAGGGGGCTTGGCCTCCCCCCCTGCCCAACACCCCCACACATTCTAAGGCCAAACGCCCTGCTCTCAACAGTTCTTCTCACATCTTGGAGAGCCTGTATTCATCCCTGTCCTTCGGTGGGATCCCCAAAAGAATCTGTAACGGGTATAGGCCCAACTGAATTCCTGTGATCTCTTCCAGTCACCTCAGCAACTCCTTCAAAACACTTGCACCTTGGGACACCATCACCACATGTGGGCCAGGGACCTCCGCTGTCCACACCCCCTGAGTACATGGGGGAGGATCCCGCAAACATCCTTGTGCCATCCCATCAGCATTTTAAAGTTATTCTCTATTGTGGAGGTGAACAGGCCCCCCTGAAAGGTGATTTTGTAAATTAGAGCCCAGGCCTCCTCTGAGATCTCTTCGCTGCTAGGTCTACCCAATACCTCTGGAATGTTTGTCTGTCTCATAAACACGTCTCATTCATATTACACAGCTTGGATAGGATACCCTTTCTTGTGTTGGATAGGTCAATTACCTTTTCCATTGCCGTTAACTCTCTCCCTACTGTTGAATTACCGGGACAGAGATGTTGACCCCCGCAAGGCTTGAGAGAAAGGAACAGTGACATACAAAGGAGACACAATCAAACTTTTTTCGGACTTCTCAGACAAAGAGGCCTCCAGAAGGGACACATAATCCATGACTTCTCTTGAGCTTAATACAGGAGTGAACATAATGAAAATTGTGCATTAATTACAGCCCTGATGACGACCCCAATGGGTTGAAACACGTGTCGGCAGAGAGTATAGACTATCAATTGTTTCTAAGATTGGCAGACAGTATAGAGTTTTCAAGTTTTGAACCAAATGTGGTCCTTTGTTTGCTTTTGATATATGGCATGTGCTTTTCTGTTGCTGATCAGTCAATGAAGTTATTGTGTCAAGAACACATGTATGTATGTTCTCAACCCCATGTGAGGAATATTAATTTTGATATCAAAGTCAGACATCTTTGAGTTTGAGATATCTTGCAAAGTAAATATTATTCAATTAAAACAAACACTGACTCAGAAGCAAATATCTGGGTCAACTCTATTTTATTAAATCTTATTGTTATACACTGTGTTGAGCACGGCAGAGGAGGGAAACCATACTTACGCATCCACTAGGCTATGCTGTTTCCGGCTAAACTGCGCATCAAGTATGAGGGACAAGCACCCTTCTTCCAAACTCCTGATGAAGCCACTGCATTCCTAGAAACGCTCCCAAGGAACCCTCGACCATGAGGGAACAGTGGATGAACTCACGCCAGATGAAGCATATCCTTTATCAACACAGAACACTCAAGTCGGATTGGGCACACACTTACAGGTGTTGGGGCAACCATGATATGATATAATAGTTTATATAGCGCCTTTACACAATGTGTTTCAAAGAACTTCAAGGCAAGGGAGGGAACAAGGGAAAATACAATGACATTCTTACAGGCTATGAACAGTAAAAATGTGAAATTAACTATTGTACTCGGCCTGACGACATTTCAGATAGTGCAAGAGCTAAGACATAGATAAGGAAGGGAGGGGGAGAGTGGGAAGGAAATGGAAGCAGACAGGCAACTACTATACTAGGCCTGACGACATTTCTGGTAGAGCCGGAGAAAACAAAAGGTGACGGAGAGGGGTGCAGAAAGGGAAGGGTGGAACAAAACAAGCGACTATCTTACTAGGCCTGACGACATTTCAGATAGTGTTGGAAGGGGGTGGGGGCAACAAGTATGGGGGGGAGAGGAGACAGACGAGGTTGTTATCATACTAGGCCCAGGGACAATTTTGAAAGAGTAAGTGCATAGAAGAAAGTAAGGGGAGGAGATAGGAAAATGGAGAAAGGGAGAGGAAGAGAGAACAGAGAGTAAGCAGTCAAAAAGAGTGGAGAAGCAAGAGGGGAGAGCGAATACAATTGCAGAAGTCAGTAGTAACGCCTAATGTTGCAAGATAAGATACAAGATAAAGATGGGAACAGCATGATTCGGGGCCACCATGAGTACAAAATGCAAAGGAAGTCCAGCATGAGAGTTGAGAAAAGGTGGCGCACCGTGAATCAATGAAGTCCATAAAAGTCAAATTGAACATTGGCCACAAGACAGTGATGGTGAAACGAGAATGTATCAGGACAGACTCCTGGTGACCTAGATCCACTTACACCTGCTCCCCATCAGCAAAGGAAAAGAGGCTGGAGGGCTCCGTAAGTAGGGAAAGAGCGGCAATCAGGAAGGCACCAGGTGGGTGGGGCTTGCTAGGTGGGGAAAATAGCGGCTTACTGGAAGGCACCAGGTGGGCGGGGCATAGGCCAGGTGACCTAGATCCACTTACAGCTGCTCCCCATCAGCAAAGGAAAAGAGGCTGGAGGGCTTGTTGAGTAGGGAAAAGAGCTGCAACCAGGAAGGCAATGGGTGGGCGAGGCTTGCTAAATGGGGGGGAAAGAGCGGCAACCTGGAAGGCACCAGGTGGGCGGGGCTTAGGCCATGTGACCTAGATCCACTTGCACCTGCTCCCCATCAGCAAAGGAAAAGAGGCTGGAGGGCTCCTTAAGTAGGGAAAAGAGCGGCAACAAGGAAGCCACCAGGTGGGCGGGGCTTGCTAAGTGGGGAAAAGAGCGGCAACCTGGAAGGTACCAGGTGGGCGGGGCTTAGGCCATGTGACCTAGATCCACTTGCACCTGCTCCCCATCAGCAAAGGAAAAGAGGCTGGAGGGCTCAGTAAGTAGGGAAAAGAGCGGCAACCAGGAAGGCAATGGGTGGACGAGGCTTGCTAAATGGGGGGAAAAGAGCGGCAGCCTGGAAGGCACCAGGTGTGTGGAGCTTAGGTCAGGTGATCTAGATCCACTTGCATCTGCTCCCCATCAGCAAAGGAGAAGAGGCTGGAGGGCTCCATAAGTAGGGAAAGGAGCGGCAACCTGGAAGGCACCAGGTGGGTGGAGCTTAGGCCAGGTGACCTAGATCCACGTGCAGCTGCTCCCCATCAGCAAAGAAAAAGAGGCTGGAGGGCTCCTTGAGTAGGGAAAAGAGCTGCAACCAGGAAGGCAATGGGTGGGCGAGGCTTGCTAAATGGGGGGGAAAGAGCGGCAACCTGGAAGGCACCAGGTGGGCGGAGCTTACGCCGCTGACCTAGATCCACTTGCACCTGCTCCCTATCAGCAAAAGAAAAGAGGGTGGAGGGCTCCTTAAGTAGGGAAAAGAGCGGCAACAAGGAAGCCACCAGGTGGGCGGGGCTTGCTAAGTGGGGAAAAGAGAGGCAACCTGGAAGGTACCAGGTGGGCGGGGCTTATGCCATGTGACCTAGATCCACTAGCACCTGCTCCCCATCAGCAAAGCAAAAGAGGCTGGAGGGCTCCGTAAGTAGGGAAAAGAGCGGCAATCAGGAAGGCACCAGGTGGGCGGGTTTTGCTAGGTGGGGAAAAGAGCGGCTACCTGGAAGGCACCAGGTGGGCGGGTCATAGGCCAGGTGACCTAGATCCACTTGCAGCTGCTCCCCATCAGCAACGAAAAAGAGGCTGGAGGGCTCCTTGGGTAGGGAAAAGAGCTGCAACCAGGAAGGCAATGGGTGGGCGAGGCTTGCTAAATGTGGGGGAAAAGAGCGGCAACCTGGAAGTCACCAGGTGGGTGGAGCTTGGGCCAGGTGACCTAGATCCACTTGCATCTGCTCCCCATCAGCAAGGAAAAGAGGCTGGAGGGCTCATTGAGTAGGGAAAAGAGCTACAACCAGGAAGTCAATGGGTGGGCGAGGCTTGCTAAATGGGGGGAAAAGAGCAGCAGCCTGGAAGGCACCAGGTGTGTGGAGCTTAGGTCAGGTGATCTAGATCCACTTGCATCTGCTCCCCATCAGCAAAGGAGAAGAGGCAGGAGGGCTCCATAAGTAGGGAAAGAAGCGGCAACCTGGAAGGCACCAGGTGGGTGGAGCTTAGGCCAGGTGACCTACATCCACGTGCAGCTGCTCCCCATCAGCAAAGAAAAAGAGGCTGGAGGGCTCCTTGAGTAGGGAAAAGAGCTGCAACCAGGAAGTCAATGGGTGGGCGAGGCTTGCTAAATGGGGGGGAAAAGAGCAGCAACCTGGAAGGCACCAGGTGGGTGGAGCTTAGGCCAGGTGACCTAGATCCACTTGCATCTGCTCCCCATCAGCAAAGGAAAAGAGGCTGGAGGGCTCCTTAAGTAGGGGAAAGGAGCGGCAACCTGGAAGGCACCGGTTGGGCGGGGCTTGCTAAGTAGGGAAAAGAGCGGCAACCTGGAAGGCACCAGGTGGCTGGGGCTTAGGCCAGGTGACCTAAATCCACTTGCACCTGCTCCCCGTGAGCAAAGAAAAAGAGGCTGGAGGGCTCCTTAAGTAGGGAAAAGAGCGGCAACCAAGAAGGCACAAGGCGGGCGGGGCTTGCTAAGTGGGGAACAGAGCAGCTCGAATGCACCAGGTGGGTGGAGCTTAGGCCAGGTGACCAAGTATCACAAGTTTCGGTAATGTCCTCTTCCTCTGATGTAAACTCCGTCTCCCCTACTTACCCTTCCTCCTCACCTTTAAACTTCGGCTTATCTCTCCTCTTCTTTCCCCTCAAGGTTGGTTTCTCCTTTTTTTTTAGAAGTAAGGACGGCCACGGAAGGACGCCACAGTGCCACCAGAATCATGAGCTGTGGACGAATCCCTGTCACCGTCTGTTATGGGGAAAAAGCCTGAGGCATAAAAACCCCCAACACAGGTATGGATGGCAGTAGGAGATTGAACCAATGGAAGCAGGTAAGTTCGGAGGCTCTAATGACAAGATGAGTGCACCAAAGCAGGAGGATATCGGGAAAATGAATCGAGCAACGGAGAAAGAAGGATACCGGGAGAAGCACGGTCAGTACGAGAGGCAAACTAGAATGGAAAGAAAGGAGATGGACTGGCAGAGAGCAAAACAGGAAGGCTGGAGAAAAAACAAAGGAGGAGGGATCCTGCCGGCGGTAAACAGCAGGCAAGGAAGGTGAGAGAAAACAAAGGCAGCTGAAGACAGGGAAGCGGGCGGAAACCGCAAGAGAAAAACTCATGGAGCGAAAGCAACACAGGGAAGCCTAACGTTGCAACGCGTCCGCAGATCGGAAGAGGAAGGCTAAATACTTCCGGTACGGACGCGACTACAACACTAGACCGGCAATGCGAGTTGCGTGAACAATGTGCTGGAACAACTAATGGCGGGCCCCTTTCCAGTGGTCTCAGATACGCCACTTGTTCCAGGGCATGACACCTAGATCCACTTGCACCTGCTCCCCATCAGCAAAGGAAAAGAGGCTGGAGGGCTCCTTAAGTAGGGAAAAGAGCGGCAACCAGGAAGGCACCAGGTGGGCGGGGCTTGCTAAGTGGGGAAAAGAGCAGCAACCTGGAAGCCACCAGGTGGGCGGGGCTTGCTAAGTGGGGAAAAGAGCGGCTACCTGGAAGGCACCAGGTGGGCGGGGCTTAGGCCAGGTGACCTAGATCCACTTGCACCTGCTCCCCATCAGCAAAGGAAAAGAGGCTGGAGGGCTCCTTGGGTAGGGAAAAGAGCGGCAACCAGGAAGGCGGCAGGTGGGCGGAGATTGCTAAGTGGGGACAAGATCAGCAACCTGGAAGGCACCAGGTGGGTGGGGCCTGGGCTAGGTGACTTAGTTACACTTGCACCTGCTCCCCATCAGCAAAGGAAAAGAGGCTGGAGGGCTCCTTAAGTAGGAAAAAGAGTGGCAACCAGGAAGGCATCAGGTGGGCAGGCCTTAGGCCGCTGACCTAGATCTACTTACACCTGCTCCCCATCAGCAAAGGAAAAGAGGCTGGAGCGCTCCGTAAGTAGGGAAACCATGCACCCGTATGGGTGGAGTTGAGGGCTGGTCTCATAGCTAACCCTGAAACGGAAGCACAAGTTATGGTTATGGATGGGGTCGGAAGAAAGCTGATGAGTTGGGGTAATCAGCAGGGGGGCAGATAAATGGTGTGGTGGGGCTGATGGCCAAAAGCTGGCAGAGGGGGGGAGTGGGTTTGCAGGTCACTGGCGAATTTCGGTTGTCAGTGGGGGAGAGGGTAAGTACGGTATGAATACCACACCGCTTATGTATTGGTCGGAGCTTATATGGTGCGAACGAAAGAAAATGAGGTGGACAGCATATCCAAAAGATCGGATCTCTGGTGAAACTCGCATCCTAACTAAGGGCAATGGCAACACTTAGCTTTGTTACCTGTAACGTGAGAGGATTGAACTGTCGGTCAAAGTGTCGGAAGGTTCTGCTGTACATGCAGCGGCATCCGGTCGGGATTGCTTTCTTGCAGGAGACACATTTAACACTGGAGGCAGAGTCTGAATTTGGTAAAAGCTGGGGATGCCATATGATATGAAATGATATGATATGATATTTTATTTATATTGCGCTCGTACACAAGTGTTTTAGAGCGCGACAAGGCAAGGGAGGGGAACAGGGGAAAACAAAACAACGATCTTAAAGGAAAAGGGAAAGGCGAAAAGTGCATGGAAGGTGGGAGAAGTGGAAAGTGCGGAGCAGAGGAGGAACAGATAAATAATGGATAAATGCAAATAAATAAATAATCAAGGCAATAAACGGTGGTAATGCAGCCAGCACGTGGCAAGTGCTGTGTTTAAGGCAGCAGACAGGGAATGTCTGATATGTGCAGAAAGAAAAGTAAGAGGGTGGGGGACTGTATGGGTACAGATACAGACCCCAGTGCAAGGGGTGGACCAGAGGCAGTGCAGGAGGGTGGCAGGGTGAACAGGTACCTGGGCCCGGAGGACAGAGGGTGGCCAGGTGCACAGTACTGAGAAAGGTAGGGGTAGGAGGAGGGCCAAGGGAGGCTGGCCAGAGAGTGAGGGGAAAGGATGGTGAAGGTGTACCGATGAGGAGGGTCTCAGTCTTGTTGGCATTTAGACAAAGATCATTGGCGGCACACCAATCTTGAATGGCGGTTAGGCAATCAGAGATGAGAGAAGGAGAGGAGGTGGCCGAGGGTAGCCTGAAAATGAGTTGCGTGTCGTCAGCGTAGCACTGGAAATTTGAGCAGAAAATGGCAATTCAGTGGGCGAGGGTTTCCAGGTATTGGTTGAAAAGCCAGGGTGAGAGGTTAGACCCCTGGGGAACACCACATGTTGAGAGGGAGATGGATGATAGGAACGACCGAAGTTGGACCTGGGAGGGTCGGTCAGAGAGGAAAGAGGTCAGCCAGGCCAGAGCCTGATCGGTGATACCCAGGTTATCACAGCGACGGTTGAGCAGGGTGATATGATTGAACATGTCAAAGGCAGAAGGGAGATCAAGTAGGATGAGGACAGAGGGAATGTGGAGAGCAGATCTTCACGGATGTTCAGGAGAGCAGTTTCCGTGCTTCTGGCAGCTCGAAAGCCAGACCAGTGGTCATGGAGAGAGCCAACAGAATCGGAATGAAGGTTAAGCTGAGAGATGGCCAGTTTTTCCAGGGGTTTACCCAGAAAGGGAGTAATGGAGATTGGGCGATAGTTAGCCGGGCAAGAAGGATCCGCTGTGGGTTTCTTGAGAAGAGGATGCACAAGGGAGTGCTACAGAGGAGAGGGGAAGGATCCTGAGGCAAAGGAGAGGTTGCAAAAATCGGCAAGGGCCGGAGCGAGGGTATCAATGTGATCCTTAATGGTTTTAGAGGAACAGGGATGAACCTTTTTTGACAAGGCTTTCATAGATCGGACTTGTCTAGCAACCTCATCAGGGGAAAAAAGAGGAAAGGATGAGTAAGAGGGTGGGGGGCGGTTGAAGGAGGGTCAGCAAGCACAGACGGAGAAGGGAGAGGAGGGGTAGAGGAGGAGAGGGTGGACAGGATGTCCTGGTTTCTTTTCACATAAAATGAGAGGCAAGGGCATTGCAAAGAGCTTGGGAGGCAAGAGGAGGGGTAGAGACTGCAGCAGGGTTGGCCAGCTCCTTGCAGATTTTAAAGAGTTTGGCCGAGTTGTTAGATGCCGCAGAGACTCAGACTTGAATGTGGACTCTCTTCTTGGTGAGGACAGAGAATCGGTTTTGCCATTGGAGCAGGCAACAGGCCAGTTTGTCAGCGGATGAAAAAGAAGCCCTTCATTACCTCTCAGCCGCCCTACACTTACGTTTGTGTAAATAGGGCGGAGTCATACCAGCAATTTCACAAACGGATCCTCATGACAGGGGTAAGAGCATCAAGAGTATCAGTAATAGAAGAGTATAGCAGGGAAAGGGCTAAGTCTGAGTGTGAGTCAGCCAGAGGAGGAGGGAGGGTGAGAAGGTGGCAGCAAAAGCCTCAACTGACACAAGCTTCATGGGCCAGATGTCCGAGAAGGTAGGTGGCAATGTTGGGTTAGGCCTGGCTTGGGGGGAAGAGAGGGAGAGATGAGAGGAGAGGAGGCAGTGGTCACTCCAGGAGAGAGGAGTGGTCAGGGGGATAGAGAGGGGGAGGCCAGAGGAGATCAAGATATCAAGTGTGTGTCCTGCAGAGTGTGTCGGGCCAGAGGGGAGGATAGAGAGGGAGTGGGAATTGCAGAGGTTGCGAAAGAGCACAGATGAGGAACAGGAAGAATCGAGATGGATGTTGAGGTCACCAAGGAGGAGGAGTTGAGTGGTTGAGGCCAGGAGGGAGGAGGAGAGTTCAGCCCACTGGCAGAGAAAAGAGGTGAATTGACCAGGGGGCCAGTAGAGAGTAGCAACAGTAAGAGAGTGGCTAGGAGAGAGAGAGAGCCTGCAGACAAGGCATTCGAAAGAGGAGTAAATCTGAGTAGGAATGATAGTGGCAGGAATCCACTCAGGAAATAACAGGGCTACATATAGATATTGTTTATCATACTCCTCACATAGACAGGGTGTAGGCACCCTTATACATAATTCTATTGGTTCCCGCCAGACCAATGTTGTCAAGGACAGGGAGGGCAAGGATCTTGTGGTCAAGGGCAAATTATACACACTAGTTAACTATTATGGTCCAAAACAGGACAGGGTAGATACATTGGACTGGATAGATCAGCAGTTGGGGAGGCAGCCAGCAGGGGAGATAATTTGGGCTGAGGACTTCAATGCAGTCATGAACCCCACATGCGATCGAACGGGGACTGTCCACCGGACCGGGGGAAGAGGGACAAGCAAGATACTGGGCATGGTTCTCACATGGGAGGTCGAGGACGTTTGGAGGGTCAGGAACCGGACTGAGCGGCAATACACGTGCCACTTGGCGTCCCATAATTCGGCATCACGCCTGGACTTCTTTTTGGTGTCACAGTCACTATTGGAACAGGTGAGGGAGGCGAAAATTCTTGCCCGCACCCTGTCAGATCACACCCCAGTACTGCTGGTCATTGAAATCTCAGTCCAGCTGAAAGGGAAACTTCCCTGGCACTTCAAAAGCGAAGGTCTCACAGACACAGTATTCCGGGAGGGCCTGACGACAGCCATAGATAACTTTTTTGAATTTAATGAATGGTCAGTGGAATCGGTAGGGACTCTCTGGGAATGCTTCAAGTGCGTGATCAGAGGGGACTGCATATCTAAGGAAGCGGGCATACTAAGACAAATTAGAAGGGAACTAGCTGATAAAGAATCAGTATAAGAGTAATCCAGACAGCCGCCCCCACTCCATCAAATCAAGAACAAGCTGAGATCCTGAAACAACTGCAAGATTTCCAGACATTAGCGCTCAGGGAGGTTAAATACATTGGGGGCCTGGCAGCGATATGCCAATACAGGGAGGGACAGGCCCCAGGGAGAACACTGGCAAGGGCAACAAAGATGGATGACCTTAAAGGCAGAATCTCAGCGATAACGGATGAGCGAGGGGTAGACCAATTTGAGGACAAAGAGAGTACAGCGGTTCTTTGGGTTCTATAGCCAACTATACTCTTCCCAGACACGGGCCTCCCAGGTGAAAATAGACATGTATCTAAATCACGTAGCTCTACATTGGTGCACAGACGGTCAGAGGGAACAGCTAAATCGCCCATTGACATTGGCAGAAGTGTTGAGTGCCATCGAAATCACGGGGACCCGATGAGTTCACAGCCGAGTTCTACAGGCATTATGCTGGCAGCCTTGCCCCCCACCTGCTAGAAATGTTTCAGTGCAGCCTGAAGGAAGGGCATCTACCTGACTCCTTGAGGGAGGCAATGGTAGTGGTGCTATTAAAGCCGGATAAGTCTGGTAATGATTGCTCCTCCTACCGTCTGATATCGCTTATCAACATAGACAATAAGATCTTAGCAGGAATTCTAGCATCCCGGCTATCGCCCATGATGCCTTGGATGGTAAGGGCGGACCAGGCAGGATTTATCCCAGGACGCGCCACATCGAATGGCTCAGGAGAATGTTCGGCTGATTGCAGCAGTGCGACAAGAAGACCCAATAGTGGCTTGCCTACGTGACGCCACTAAATCATTTAATTTGGTGGAGTGGCCATTTCTCTTCTCTGTATTGCGGGCCATGGCGATGGGGGAGCAATATATAGCCATGGTCTCACTACTATACACGCAACCGGTGGCCAAAATAAGGGTGAATGGTCAGTTAACACTGACTTTAGTATTGGAAAGAGGGACACGACAGGGGTGCCCATTCTCACCATTACTGTTTGCCCTGGCGATTGAGCCACTGGCAGAGAGAATAAGAGGACTGCACCTACATAGTGGAGTTCGGCTGCATACCCACAATGTGGTGATGTCATTACATGCGGACAATATGGTGCTGTTTATCACAGATCCCAGTACTAATCTAGACCCTTTTATGAGGGACGTGCAGCAATTTGGGCCATTATTAGGGCTAAAAGTGAATGCTTCTAACTCAGTCCTTTTCCCATTAACAGAGGGGGTTGAGCGATACCAGGACAGGTGGGGGTTCCAATGGCAAATGGGCCAAACCTGATACCTGTGGATCAATATAGCTAGGGATAACAAAGTGGTGTATAGTAGCAATTACGTGAGGATCCTGGAGCAAGCGAAGGGGGCCATGGCTAGATGGAGGAAAAGTCCTCTAAACCTATATTGCCGGATAGCTGTTGTTAAAATGACCTTACTCCCTAGGTTTCTGTATGTCTTTTTGGACGCACCAATAACAGTTCCGAAGGAATACTTCCGAGACCTGAAATCAGAGATTGGGGGTGACACACTTTGGGGAATTTTATAACCTTAGATATGCTGAGGGAGATGGGGGAATTATCGGTTTTGGATATATTCCTGTACTACAGATTGAAGGTAACCCTGCATCAACTGTTCAACTGTTCAACTGTTCACAATGTTTCCAGAGCAACGACAGGATTCCCGCATACTAGATAGACTGCTCCAGGAAGGTCTGGGTAGCAGGGTAATTTCAGGATTGTACACTATGTGCAGGAGTTCTGGGGAGGCGGTGAGGACCTTGCCACAGAGGAAATGGGAGAGGCCCTTTGGACAGGATATTTTGGGAGAAATGTGGAAATACTGCTGCGAGATGACCAAGAAAGGGGCTATCAATGCAAGGTTTAAACTGATTCCACCAATTTTTTATCACACACCGGCTAAACTGAAGGAACATTTCCCAGCCACCTCAGGCAGGTGCGCTAGATGCAGCAGTATACCTGCGGAATTCCTCCATATGGCCTAGGGATGCCCGACACTACTGGCATCAGGTATTCCAGACGGTCAGTGGTATAGACCCAGACCCCCTAATGGCTCTGCTGGGGTACACTAAAACGGTGCCTAAACACACTCAAAAACTTGTTGGGCTGCTCCTGATATTGTCCAAGAGACGGATAGCCATGGGGTCGAAGGGGGAACAAAGCCCACAATTCTCTCAATGGAAGGCAGATGTCCTATATTGTAATGATATGGAAAGAGGCTGGGGGTCAATGACTTGTAACAGATGTGGTGGTTGAGGAATGTGGGATGCTTACACGCACTTTCTAATAGGCCAAACGGATGCCGCCGATGAGAATCCTGTCACGCCTTAGTTGAAACCACGAAACGATGGGATGAGTTAGACATGATTGATCTGCATAAACGTGCCTAGATGAGGCACTACCAGCACCCTTTCATCAAATAGACTGAACTGGAAATAATGCTTTCTGATACACGCACAACTAAAGACATGATAGACAATATGCAATATCTAAAATGGGGAATAGTATCGGGGGAAGGGAGGAGGGATGTTGGGATTGTTGGCACATGGTGCCTGTTATGTTTTAAATGCCAATAAAAAGAAGTAAAAGAAAACTAAAAAACTCTCTCCCTACTGATCTTCCCCACTTTGGGTCCGTTAATTTACCTTTGATGCGGAGATATTCGAACACTGAAATAGTATCCCTCCCCAAGACCTCCCGGGCGGTTACCAAGTCCAGAAAGACCCCTTCCTTAAATAGCTGTCCTACCCGTTCCAGGCCCATATCTGACCATTTCTGTGAGAAGGACAGACCCTGGTGTCCAGAATCAAATGGGGGGCCCCCACACGTAGGACAATGGAGAGGGCCATGTCGTAAGACAATCGGTGCCCTTGGATTCATGCCAGATTGACCAAAAAACCCCCAGAGTGGGGTGGGATCTCAGCCCTTCCGGAATGGATCTGATTTGGGATCATAGGTAGTCCTGCACTTTCAACGGTTGTGCCACCAGGTCTTCCAGGTAAGTCCAATAGGTCCTCAGGTCATCCCTCATGTGTTCGAGCATCACCCTAAATTGGGCTGCCTTTATAATACAGGTGGATATCCGGGAACCCAAATCCCCCCCCCTTAACCCGTGGGAGTGTCAGGGTGGCCATTTTAACCCTAGGTGTCTTATGTCTCCATATACATCTTTGGAGTTCCCCTGTGACTTCTAGGATGAACTTCTCCAGAAGCTGCCTTGGGATAGCTGCAAACAGATACAGCGTCCTGGGGAGCATGTTCATCTTTATTGAAGTCATTCTACCGTACCAGGTCAGTATGAGGGGGTTCCATCTCTCAGGTCAGCTCTCAGTAGAGCTCTGAGGGGGTAATAATTAGCTGTAATAATCTCATTTAGTTTCCTAGTCAGCTGAATGCCCAGGTATTTTATGCTTTTTCTGTCAACCCTCATGCCCTGGTATCTCCTTTTCGAATCGAGGAGGGGGCTCTGCTTGAGTATAGGCAATATACAGGATTTCCCTTCATTGATCTTGAGCCCCGAGAGGGGGCCACACTCCGAAATCTGAGTTATGAGTGCTGGGAGGGAGTGCTGTGTATTAGTGAGGTAGGGCAATGTATTATATGCAAAGAGCAAGAGTTTTCACTCAATCTCTCCCCCCTACTATGCCCTTAATTTGCCCATTTGTCTGAATCGCAATTGCCAGTGGCTCCATCACTAGGGCTTAAAGCAATGGAGAGAGGGCACAGCCCTGTCTTGTGCATCTTGTTAGCACGAAAGTCTCTGTGAGACCCCGTTCACTTAACCCAGGCCATGGGTTTATTGTATAGTTCTGTCACCCATCTAAAAAAGTTTGTCCCCAGCCCCATTCTCGTCAGACCCTGAATCATGAAGGGCCATTCGACCCTGTTGAACAGGCATCCTGGCCCCTCATTTGGGAAGCGTGGATCAGGTTAATTGTTTTCCGGATGTTGTCCGACCTGTGTCTCCCTCTTATAAAGCCCACCTTGTCTCCATGTACTAATAGTGGCAATTCCACTTCCAATCTTGTTCCCAATACCTTTGCGAGGATCTTTACATCCCTGTTTAGGAGAGAGATTGGTCGGTAGGAAGAGCATCTGTCGGGATCCTTCCCTTCCTTAGGTATCGTTACAGTCATTGCTAGCAACATCGTGGGTTGTAGGGCCTCCCCTTGTAGGCATGTGTTGAATACCTTCACCAGGTGTGGGGCCAGCAGTGACCTGAATAACAAATATCTTTTCTAAACTTGCGTTTTTACCTTGCTATCTTTACATCATAAAGTCTCTTTTTCCCTTTTTATACATTTATTGCGTTTATTACCGCAAACATTAATATGGGGAACTAGCCAATTTCTTATTTCCTCTGTGTGCCTTGCTTCCTTATAATTTAATATGTCCATCTTGTGCAATTGCCCTGTCTATTGATCTGTCTTTCCTAGCATGGCCCTTCCTTCTACTTTTGTTTTCATCTCAAAGATAATTTCTAAGGAAGCGTTGTCACTATACTCTGAGTCGTTGATGACCATTGTTTCCCTCCATAGTTTCCAATGGAACTCCATTCTCTTTGCTCTTTTTCCATCCTAGCCTGACTATTAATCTCTTCAGAATTAAACAAATAACATGTCATGTCAATAGACAGTGAACATGGATGTGAATGATCAAGATACCAAAGACAATTCCATTTTATGATTTAAGTAATTTTGGTCTCATAGGACGCAACCTCTCTGAACAGGCCAAAAATATTGGGCCTCATTACGAGTCCGGCGGTAACCATGCAGGAAATTCCGGCAGGTTACCGCCAAATTCGTATTACCATTCCACCTCCATGATTGCTGAAATCACTGGGGCATTACATTCTGGAGGCGGAAATCGGTAAATCCCCATTCCCATGGAGTCCCATAGGACTCCATGGGGCCGGGGACCATGGAAACACCGGCTCCATCTATGACAGAGCCGGTGTTTCCATGTCCGCCTGCAGGCGGGTGGTGTTAAACCCGCCAGGCCAGACCTGGCGGGAGTGACACCTCCCGCCTGCAGGACTCTTAAGCAGCGAGTCCGGAAAGAACGGTGGTGGCGGATTTACCACCACCGTTCTTTCCGGACCGGCAGGGTCGTAATAAGGGCCATAATCTTTATTCGCCCTGATACCTGAACTAAGGGTTCTAGGCTCAAACGATATTGAAAATGTGGAATTGGGGGAGCCACCAGGGGGCGCTGAGATGAGCTGAAGTCTCTCAGCCAATCTCCTCACCTGGGTGGGTAATATTTTGAATTTGAGCCCCCCCAGCCCGGTGTGTGCGGAAACTTGCCCCCCCGGCGCTGTCCGACGCTGCAGGGAGTCTGGAGAGTGAAACCCCGGTCCTCGGGAGTGCCGAGAAGGAACCACTTGCAGCCCGCTTCGTTTGCGGCGATCGAGGCCTGGTGGGCAGGCCCGCGGAGGGAACCGTTCGCCACTGGTCCTGCGAACGGTGGGGGAGGGGCGGAGGCCTGTGGAGTGCCCACGTTTCTTGTGCAGAGCTGGTGGCCCTGCGGGCCACCTAAGCGGTCCTGAGGTGCCCCGAGGCGAGAAATCCTGTGTGGCCTGGCGGCCCCCCGCTCCGAGGCCACACTGCCTGGTGAGCCTGGAGAGGAGCGGCCGCCCATTGGAGGGGGTGGCCGTTAGAGCCCGTTGGAGGAGGTGTGAAGCCAGAATGTCCTGGCCCGCAGCTGGATACTCGCTGCGGGGGACGGGGGAGCCGGGAGCCTGTGCTGGGAGCGGCGACCGGGAGGTGTTCTCTGTCCTCCTGTCTTCCCGGGAAGCTGGTGCTTGGCTGCGACAGCGTCGTGGGACCCGGAGGACGGGTGAGTCCTCTGCCTGCTGTCGTGTGCGGTGGGGAGCGCTTTCAGCCCCTCCTCCCCTGCTGACTTGGACCCCTGACCTGGGGAAGCTTCCCACTGCATCCCGCCGTCCTGCATTGGGACCCAGATTCCTGCGACCTCTTTCTTCTTCTGGTGCCTGGTTGCAGCTGCTTCTGGGGGGTTTTTGATTCCCAGGCTTCCTGGTGAGGGTCGGGGGTCCCCATCACCTGTGACTCAGGATCCGAGGGTGGGCCTTTTTTGTTGTACTTTCCTAACTCCCCCCACAGTTGACTTGCCCCTGCCTTGGGGGTTTCTGCAGGGACATTGCTGGTTGGTCCCCCTGCATGGATGGCGTCCTGACAACAGCATAAGGGGCCTTTGTAACTCTCTCACTCCACTGGAGCAGTCCCCTGTTCGGTACTAAGGGGAGGAGGGAATTGAGCTGTTCCACAGCTGCCCCACCCTGTGTCTTTTTTGTATAGGAGTGCCGCTGGAGACAGGGGGCGGAAGTCAGCTCCTTAACTTGGGATCCACAGTGGGACTGACCGGGGGAGTGCAGGGCTCTCAGGGAGCTGGAGAAGAGAGGGGGGCCGCACACTACTTCCGCCCCGGAGGCCACGCAGTCTGGGTGGTCACAGAGTACGGTTGTTGATGCGTGGAGTGCAGGCTCTGCAACGGTTTAGAAGGTCGCCCCAGCGGCTAGAGGGAGATTTTGCCATGCAGGAGGCCAGTCAGTGTGAGACAGCAGACACAATGTCAATGAATCGGAACATGGCGGCGCTACTTGAGGAGATTCGAGGATTTAGAGCTGACATAGGGAGGAGGCTTGACTCCCTTGATAAAAAGGTGGTTGATGTGGAGGACCGTGTTCAGGCACTGGAAGCAAACCAATCTTCAGCCAACCTTTTTGAGACCCGGTTTGATATGCGTCTGGCGGATTTAGAGAGGAGGGAGGAGAAGATCATGCTCAAGCTAGACGATTTGGAGAATCGGGAATGCCGCTCTAACTTGAGATTTTTTGGTATTCCGGAGCAGGAGGGGGAGACGCATGTGGATATTATCAGAAAGATCAAGGAAATTGTCAGCGCCCTGTTTGGTGGGGAAAATACCAGCGTCCCCACCATTGACAGGGCTAACAGAGCGGGGGGAGGGCTGGAGGTCCCCGCTCAGTCCTGGTCAAGTTTCACTACTTTGGGGAGAAGACCAAGATATTGGAGTTGGCTCGTCGAAGTGGTCCCACCGAGTGGAATGGAGCTAAGACTTTTATATATCGGGACCTCTCCGCCCTTACGCTGGCCCGCCGGAGACTTTGCAGGCCGTTGACGACATGGTTGCAAGCTAAGGGGGTGCGCTACAGGTGGGGCCACCCGTTCTCGCTCTCTTTTGAATTTAATGGTGAAGAGTACTCCCTTTCCTCTGAAGCAGACATACAGAGAGTGATGGGGGAGCTGCACAGTGAACCACCTGTGGGGCATGATCTGTCGAGGAAGGGCTTGGAGAGTAACCCTCAAAGTGGTCCTTCAGAGGCCTCTGGGAGGCGACGGGTCCGAGGGCATAGGAAGTATAGAAAGATGAATCCGCCCTCCCCGAAACAGTCAACCTCTTGAGGCAGGGACGGGGATCTATCCGAGAGGGGCGATGGCATGTCCTTGGTACTTGGCTGATGGGGGGGGGGGTTTCTTGGAATTAATGATTGCATATCCGTTAAAACTCTGTTAATATTTTCATTTGTAGGTACCTTTATTGGAGGGGGGGCTCAGAACACTGGTTTGTTATGAGGGGGTTTCCGTCCAGGTGGGGGCGATCCAGGGTGGGCTGGGGATTCGGCAGTTGGATGTCGAAATCCTTACAGGCGCTCACTAGTTGGGGGGTGGGGAGGAGGGTTGGATGTGTTGGGGAGGGGGGGTGTAGAGCTGCTAGTTTCACATGGTTCAATGGCTTCTTCTTTGGTTTTCTTATGCGCACAATGGGTATGGAGCCAGGGTGGCGAGAAGGTCCCCCTTGGGGGGTGATCGAGCTATCTGACTTTTCTAATGGGTGATTCGATTCAGTGCCTGTTGGTGGGATCCCTGAACGGACGGGGATTAAATTCACCGACCAAGAGGTCTTTGGTGTTGAGGGAATTCGTAAGACTTAAACTCCACTTTCTCTTTGTGCAGGAATCTCACTAGGTAAGTGGGAAAGAGCCTGCTCTAAGGTCCAAGACTGTCCAACAGGTGTTCCGATCCTCATATGGGTCGGAAAAGCGAGGGGTTGTCCTTTTGGTGTCTCCTAAGGCGCATTTTTCCCAGAGGGCCCATAGAGTTGACCCAGAAGGGCGCTTCATCATGGTTAAGGGAGATGTGAAGGGGCGAAACTTCACCTTTGTGGGGGTGTATGCACCGAATGAAGGGAAGAACACTTTTTGGCAGGTGATGGGGGGCAACATTAGAGAATTTGCAGTGGGTGCTTTGGTGGTTGGGGGAGACTTTAATATGGTCCTGGATCCTAGCAAAGACAGAAAATCCTCCAAACTCTGTCCAGATCTCAGGTCCCAGTCAAAATGTGCAGAGGTATTCCACCGAGTTAATTAGGAGCTGGGTCTAGTTGATGCGCACCCCGTTGGGTGTAATCATGAGTCCCTTTACACTTATTATTCTGCGGTGCACCAATCCGTCTCCAGGATTAACTATGTGCTTTTAGACTCTTCCATCTGTGACTACATCTCTGAATTTAAAGTGGAGGTCGTCCCCTGGTCCGACCACGATCTTGTGAGAGTAACATTGGGTGTTCCACTGTTGGCCCGAGGTAAATCAAGATGGGTGTGTAATGATTCCCTGCTAATGGATGGGGAGATGAGGAAATCCCTATTGGCCTCTATCACTGAATTCTTTTCCTTGAACGACAATGGGGAAGTGGAACTTAAAAATGTGTGGGATGCATTCAAGACCACGATGAGAGGTATCCTGATAGAGATGGGAGCGAGGAGGAAGAAAGAAAGGACTAGAGAAGAGTTTAAGTTGAGGGAGCAGATTTTTGCCATTCAACCGGGGGGTAAGTTGAAGTCACAGATGGGTCCAGGCAAGCGTGAGAAACTCCAAAATCTCAGGGCGAGGTTGTCCGCCCTCCTTGTAGGCCAGACTGAGAGAAAACTTGCGTTTTTAAAACAGCGCTATATGGAGAAGGGTGAGAAAGCGGACAAGCTTTTGGCCTGGAGGCTGAGGGAGCTACGTAAAAGTAGGCGAGTCAACTTTCTTTCCAATCGAGAGGGTGAAAGGCTTCTTGGAGATAAGCAAATAGTGGAGCAGTTTAGGCATTATTATGGAAATCTCTATGCCTCTGAATATACCGGGGACGGGGCTGAGGTGGACCGATTCTTTGACTCTCTCCCAATTCCACATCTTACTCAAGAGAGTTCGGCCTCCCTGGAGCTTCCCATCTCTTCTCAGGAGGTGATTGAAACGATCACGTCCCTGAAGAGTGGCGCAGCTCTGGGAGATGATGGGTTCACTGTCCGATTCTTCAAGTTATTCCGATCCGTGCTGGCACCATTCTTGGCGAAGGTATTTAATGCGGCCCTGGATGCGGGTTGCCTCCCCCCCTCCATGATGTCAGCTCTAATTGTGGTCATCCCGAAAGAAGGGAAAGACCCCTCCCTATGTCAGTCGTACAGACCGATATCCCTCCTCAACACTGATGTTAAGGTATTAGCCAAGATTTTGGCGACTAGGCTCTCCAGGTTCCTCCCTTCGTTGGTCCATGGGGACCAGGTCGGCTTCATCCCAGGGCGTCAAGGCTCTGATAACATCCAGAAAACGTTGGGCCTTATGCATGAGGTGTCCTTGTGAGAGTCTGAGGCTTACCTCCTCTCGCTGGACTCCGAAAAGTCCTTTGATCGCGTGGAGTGGCCATATATGGGAAAAGTGCTCTGTAAAATGGGGTTTGGTGGACTGTTTTGGTGGGTGGGTCTCGGCCCTGTACAATGGTCCCAAGGCACGGGTGTTAGTTAACGGTAGTACATCTCAGAGCTTTACGCTATCTAGAGGAACTCGCCAGGGATGCCCTCTTTCCCCCCTTTTGTATGCAGGGGCGTTGCTAGGGGGGGGGCTAAGGGGGCTATAGCCCCTGATCTTTTGGTTGTAGCCCCGGATAGAATCTCAGGAGCTACAGCCAAAAGACTGACTAGCCCCCAGTCCCAACAGTTCTGACATCAGTGTAGCCCCGGGTCTTTTCCAGACCTAGCAACTCCCCTGTTTGTATGCTCTGGCAATGGAGCCATTTGCCACTGCGATTAGAGGTGACATGGGGATCACAGGGATACGGTGTGGGGATTGTGAATTCAAGCTGTCTCTCTTTGCAGATGATACCTTGGTGTACCTAACTAGGCTTCGCGAATCCCTCCCGTGGTTGCTAGATTTGACTCTGTGTTTTGGGGGGTTCTCGGGGCTAAAGATGAATGTGTCTAAGTCCTGAATTATGCCGATGGGTAGGGTGGACGGGGAGTTTGGCGTAATGACAGAAGTTCTGGGAAGGAGGGTTGAGAGTGTTAGTACTAAATACCTGGGAACTAATATCCCTAGTGATCTGGGGAAGATCTACAAGCTGAACTATCTCCCCCTGCAGACCCAGATCTTCTGGAATTTGGATAGATGGGCCCCACTCACCCTTTCTTGGGTTGGCAGTATGACCTCTGTGAAAATGAATGTCCTTCCTCGGCTTCTCTATCTTTTTTCATCTCTCCCTTCCACCATACCAAACTCTTTCTTTGACTCTCTCCGTCTGCGCCTTTTACGCTTAGTCTTGAGAGGTAAGCGGGCCAGAGTGAGATACAACACCTTGACTCTTCCAAAGGCGTATGGAGGTTTTGGCTTTCCCGACTGTAAACAGTACTACAAGGCAGCTCAACTACAGGTCATGTTGGAACACCTCAGGGATGACCTTAGAACGTATTGGACATACGTAGAGGATGTGCAGGTTCACCCTTATAAGGTTAGGGACCTGCTCTGGACCCCTTCAGGCGCGTTACCTGTGACGGCCAAGTCACATCCAATCCTTTCAGCTCTATGGGCACTGTGGAAGCCCAATAGAGTTAACAGGTTCCTTTCTTCGTGGCCCTCCCCATTGTCGTCCTTGTGGGGCCCCCCGTTAAACCTGGGGACTAGAGAATTTCGAGGGACTCAGGGGTGGTCGGACCGGGGGCTGGAGAGGGCTGTGCAATTGTTTAATCAGGGATGCTTTATTGACTACGCCCAAGTTTTGGAGGTTATCCCGGAGAAGGCATTCTCAATTTTCGATTATCTACGAATCAAGGGTATTTTTAACTCAAAAGGATTTGGTGGTCCCCCTCTCTCGTCCTCTAACTCCCTTTGAGAGGATCTTTGTGGAGGCCAGATCCAGGAAGGGATCTCTCTCTAAAATGTATAATGTTCTCATTACCGCAGACTTAGAGGGCAGACAAGCCTTTAAACAGGTGATGGGAGAAGAGGTTCGGAGGAGCCCTCGATGAGTATACTTGGGAGCGTGTTTTTCTACAAAGGGCGGCTGTAAACTGCAGCCATGGAGCATAACTTTAAGATTCTACATTCCTGGCACCCGCCCCCGCCGCACTGTCCAAGATGTTTCCCTATGTTTCTCCCATGTGTCCCAGGGCTTGCTCTGGCCAGGGTACATGGTTCCACATGTGGTGGGAGTGTCCAATTATTGAGACATTTTGGGCGGAGCTGCTCAGCTGGATTAATGATATTTGGGAACAAGTCCCTCCCTACATCCGATGGAGATCCTCCTAGATGTCCCCAAGCCTGAGAGTGGGGTGGTGCCATTCTCTACAGTGACATGTGCTACGTTGAGGGCAGGTAGGTTGGCCCTAGCACAGAACTGGAAAAGTTCTCAGACTCCAACGAGAAAGGAGTGGCTAAATAAACTTTTGACAATCTTTACGTATGATAAACTTGCGGCAATGGCCAATGACACTATGTCCTCTTTTTTACAGGAATGGATGTCTGTGCTGTTATGTGAGAAATGTGAAGCCCTACGGCTCTAATATATTCGAAACATGCTTTGGACTCAAGGGCGCGGGGGGTGGTCTGTGGTTCAATGTGCCTCATTCAGAAGGCTGTTTCCCAGGGTCCTTACCAAGGGATATTGGTTGTGGGAAAGTCCTAATTGTGCAACTCCTTTGCTCTACCCTTTTTGCAACTTTTTGTGTTTTGCTCATTGAACCCTATGTAGTTCGTGGTTGGAGGAGGGGTTTTGGGGGGTGGGGGGCAGAGGTGTGGGGAGTTGGGAATGCATTGCATTATTAGTGTGTACTGTTTGTGATTGTTGGATTTTGAATTGCTTAATAAACACAAAGTGGAAAATGTGGAATTGAAGGAAGAGGAAGCTCCTAAAAATGTGTACATCCATTGTAAATCATCGGAAATAGTGACATTCATAACCTCTCATACAGTTTCATTCCTGTACGAAATTAAGCGTGACTTGCACAGAGGAAGGTAGAAGGTTTGAGGAAAGACTAAAAGAGCAGATTGAGTGCCAGGAGGAAAAGGGACTGACTAGGCATGGTTACCAGCGCTCTTCAGTCAATTTACAAAATGAGACAATAGCACAGAAATTAAAAAGATTTGTATTTTATCATGGAACACAATAGGCTTCAGACACTTAGTAGGAAAGGCGATTCCATCAAAAAATGTTGTAGTTCTAATGCATTTCTCTAACAAGACTGTTGGTTGAGTGTTACGGTTCACCTAGACCAGCGGTATTCAAAATTCAAACTGCGGGGCGCGCCCCCGCAGAGGGCCGCAGTCACATCCCTTGGGGGACCTAGCGGGCCGTGAGAGCCCAGCATGAAATGTTAAAAAAACAAACAAAAAAAATGATTTTTTGTAATTTTGTTTTTTACGATTGGAAGAAATGGGTTTGGCCGGCTCACATGTTCGGGCTGAAGCATTAAACGGTCTCAGGCACCAATGAAAAAGTGGCCCGCAGTTGAAAATGGATATTCATTCTGACTGTTTGAATAGTACCAAAGTGTGGGTGCTTTGTGTTGAAAACGTAAGTAAATTGTGATATTTAAAGACGATTTATTCAAGTGGTCAAAATTACTAACTGCATAGTGAAGTAACTCATCACACTGGCCCACATTGGCCAAAAAGGTGGCCCATTTTGACTGGCCCACAGTAGCATTTTGCATTTTTGGTACAGGCATTGCCCTATTTCCCTATAGGCCAGTCCGAGCCTGGCGGCTCAGCCACAATGGCGAGGGGGCGCCCACCCAGTGGCCCCCTCACCCATTATGGAGGAGCTAAGGAGCCAGCCAAGTGAAACAATGAGCACTCCCTCAGCTGCTTTTTCCAGCTGAGGGGAGTGCTCCTGGGCTGGCTGAAATGTCAAAGGGAAACACTATTTCCCTTTCACAGTTCAGTTCAGTTCCCCAGCCGCACATGCTCACTGAGCCATGCTAGGCGGGGGCGTTTTGCTTTGCCAGCATTGCATAGCTCATTGGAAATGCTGGCTGGGGCACTGCATGTCTCTATGTACAAGGGGGAGCTCCTGCGCCTCCTCGCATATACGGGCAGAGCAGCCTGGAGCAGGGCATTTCAGCACCCACACAAAGGCCAATGCAGAAGGTACGTTTATGTTGATTTTTTTAATTTATTTAAACACGTGTATGGATGCATGTATCCTTGTGTTAGGAGTGAGTGTATGGTGATGGATGCTTCTGTGAATGATAGAGTGATTGCTGTATGAATGTGTTCGTTTATTCTGGTCCGTTGAGCTGATTTTGGCAAGTGGTGGATAGAGGGGGGGAAGGAGGGTTGTACAGCAAAAACATTTTAAAAATGCCTAAATGCCTTTGCTGCACAATCCCCCTGACAACCTGCCAAAATCAGCTCTCCTTCTGAGGTGCTGTGGCACTCAGGGGACAGGGATGGTATTTTTTTACTGGATTTCTATCATAGCCGTCCAGTCACAAATACCATGCTTTCCCCCTTGGTACCCCAGCACCTTGCATACACACATGATATCTTTTGTCATGCCTGCCCCCTGGGCCCCCAGCACCAATTGCACACTGTTTGGCTATTAACCCATTTTTTTTGTTGAAAGTATGCTCTACAATGCAACATTTTAACCCATTATTTTAAACACAATTCACGGGGGGGAAACCCCCTTGATTAGTTCGGGCTCCCTCATTGCGCTCGGTCGCTATGGCATTTTTGGGGAAATAGTTATGCCCCTCCACTTAAAAAATTCACCAGCTGCCACTGGTCCTCGGACTGTGTTGTGAACAGGATGGGGGGGGCCCAGGGACTGTGGTGAGAGCAGGATGGGTGGGAACCATGGGATAGTGGCGGGAGTAGGGTGGGGAGAGCCCAGAGCGTGTGATGGGGTGGGGAGAGCCCAGGGACTTGGTAGAAGTGATATTAGGGAGTCCAGAGACTGTGATGGGAGCATGTGGGGGAGCCCAGGGACTATACTGGAGTAAGGTACTATGACGGCACTCAATATATACTGTCCATTTGGCATTTTTGGGGGGGCCTAGCCTGCCCACATTTTGCTCAGGGGGGGGCGCAGGCAAAAAAAGTTTTGAAGACCACTGACCTAGACGGTTATAGCAGGTTGATAAATCCAGAAAAGAAAAGCAATCGGCCGATGGGGAGCGGCTGATAATAGGTATAAGTAAGAAACAAAAAATTGAACATTTTGTTAATTCATCTCCGCATGCTTTGGCTGTAAGGGTCAGAGCAAATATACAACTCTAATTTTAGTAACAAATGTTTATAGCCCTCGAGGTGGAACTTATGAGTAACATCTGAGACACCATTGAGGAAATATTAGAAATGAAACAAGAGGAGATACGTGAATCAATAACGATCATAGGTGGCGACATAACCGCACATTGTGTAGACCCTTATGACAATATATTATTTAGCACTTCATACCAGAGATGATTCGAGAAGCAAAACTTGCATCCAAAGTAGGAAACAAGCAAGGCTTAACCTGTTTAAGATTCATGCCCTGCCACAATCTAATTATGGTAAATGGTAGAGCTAGAGGTGATGATGTTGGAAAACCCACTTGGAAAACAGGCAAAAAGGCAACGGGGCTCAATATAAATTGGCCAGCGCGGTAATAACATGCCAGTATTAACGGCTACCAGCACGTTACAGCACCGGCCAACTACAAGTTGAGCAGTGAGGGGTCCGATTTACCTCCAGCTAAGAGCTTGAGGTAAATCAGGCCCCTCACTGGCAAAAATCACTGGTATTACCAGCACCAGTATAACTGGTGCTGGTAATACCGGCAAATGCCTCCATGAAGTCCAATGGGACTCCATGGAATGGGGATTTACAATCATTGCAGGCACTCATAATCCGGCGGTAATGCCGCCAGTCCAAGTGCCTGTAACAGTATTACCATTTGCTGGTATCCTGATGGATTTACCGCCAGGATACCGGCAAAGTCACAATGAGGCCCAATATTAGATAATTTCTGTTTGGTATTGATTGTAAACATTTTAAAGATATTGAAGAAATTGTTTTCCTCTATAGTTCCATTGGAACTCCATTCTTTTTCTATCCTGGCCTGACTTTTAATCTCTTCAGAGGTAAACAACTTGTCATGTCAACAGACTGTGAACTCTAGTTATAGTGAACAGGGTACTCTGAGGGGTTAGCCAAAAACAGATCAAGGTAGCAATGGAGAGCAGTCAAAGCTTATTCTCAGGAGAGTGTGAGTGGGACAACTGGCCCTCAATGAGTCCACCCATTATGGCACACAATAATTCAATTTAGGCAGTCATATATAAAAATACAGTTAGTTATTACAGGCCTTCTGAATGCACTGAACAATGAATCTAACCGGTAGCATTATCGTACAACACTGTCTATGATACAAATATATATATTCACCATAGGTTCAAATATACATCAAATAACTTTGTAAAAGCAGGTTAGTATTTAAGATGCAGTCAATGATGGAACCAGATCACAAGACAATGACCAATCTTAAGAAGTTCAAACCCTAAGATGAATAGGGTCTTGTTCCAATAAGTTACAGGAGCCACAATGTTTCTCACCAGAATGGCGTCTCAGGCACCAATAGGTAAGTTTCAATAGGCTTGTGTTGGTGATAGTTTAATAATTCTTAAACTATTTTTCTTAAACTATTTTACTAAAGGTAAGTAAATGTTTCCTTGTATTCCAGATCCAAGCCTAACCCAGGGGCAGGATGCTCAACCTAGGTTTGACGAGCAAAAGGTGAGTGTAATGGAATAAGAAGACAAAGGAACGTGTTCCCAATGTTATCCTATGGAGGACAGGGGGCAAGAGGACAGATACACTGTGTTTACTTACCCCTGACTCGTGTTTTCCCAGATGACTTTGTGGATCGTCTGGCGGTTGCTGGGAGCTTGATCTTCCTTCGTTGGTTCCAATGAGAGGTGCCCAGGAGTTGCAGGTTCAAGGATTCTTCCAGTAGGGGTTAGCTGCAAGATGCAACCTCTGTCGATGAAGAAATGCAAGAACCACTATTGCAGGCCTCTTCAGAATACCCCACAGGTTGTAGGGAGGGGAGTTTCAGCGATGGTCTCTCCCCACACAGGCAACGACAGGCATCCTTCCAGTCGCGGTCACAGAAGATGCTCCATGACGGGATCCCTTGATGCAGGACACTAAAATTCAGTGAGGAAGCGCTTGTGGCACAAGCTGGTGGCCAATGATGTGCCAGTCTTGAATACGGAACAGCAATGCTTCTAGCGAGGTAGCCCATGAGAAAGCTTGTCAGACCACACTTCCAAAGGCTCAGAAGGGCAAGATACTTGAGAAGGCGTCAAGGCTAGTTGGTCCTACTAGTCTAAGGGCTGAGTGGTCTTTGGATTCCAGAGTGTTCTCCAAGCTGGATATGAGGGATGCATTTCATCAAATTCACCTGCACAAAGAATCCAAGCCACTCAGTGTTTATCACCCCGTTTGGCACGTATCAATTCACTAAGATGCCTTTCGTTTTGTCGTCCGCAGCTTCAGCATTTCAGTGCATGATGGACTTACTACTACGTGACATAGGAGACGTGTCCCACTTCCATGACGATATACTGGTCTATGCCGCGGACGAACACACTCATGACGTCAATCTCAAGAGTACTCACCAAATTACAGGATACCAGAGTCAAGTTGAGATACGAAAAGTGCGTCCTAAGGGCACAAGAGGTTCAATATTTGGGCTACAAGATTTCTTCCCGGGGTATAAGCCCCAAACAAAACCTTGTGCAAGCTACTGTCAACAAGAAAGAAGTGCAGTAGTTTCTGGGACTCGCAGAATATTATGCCAAATTCATCCCCAATTTTTTCAGAAATCACGACGCCGCTGAGAAACCTACTGAAAAAAGGCACAGAGTTTACATTGCTGGAGGCCCAGTGTCATGCGCCCCTCTCCGTGGCGCCTGTGGCCATGGATGCGCTTGGGCGGACATTAGGCTGTTCCACCACGCTACTGTCCAGCGCACCGCAGCGGTCTAGTTGTTTGTAACAGCAGCTGCTGGAGGTACTTAGCTCCGCCCTCTCCAGCAGCCAACGCGTTGCAACCATTGTGGTCTGATTCCACAACATTTCGGTCTGCCGCGCCAGTTCTCGCTCTGTTCCTAGTTTTTGTAACCTTTATTCTACTTTTGTTTCCTGGCCGCTGCTCCTGCTGCTTCCGGCTCCCGCGCCGGCACTCTCTCTCTCTCTCTCACTCGCGCTGCCTTCTCCCTCTCTCGTTTGGAGCCGGCTGGACCTCCATTTATACTGCCTTCTTGCTCAGCGGTTCCTTATTGGCTTTCCCCACTCGCCTGCTGTGCTTACCTCTTCCTTTCCTCTTCTTCGCACCACCCTTCAGCCTTCTTGCTCCCTCTGACCCCCTAATACCGGTTTACTTCTGCCATCCGAAGGGTTCTCGTTCTCCTTTCGTCTTGACACCAGCGGGGCCCACCTACCTGAGGATCCTACGACGTGGAGCTGCTTGCAGAAGCCGTATTCATCAGTCTGCAGTCCAAAGGGGTTTTTTATGCCTTAGAGTGCTTTTTTCCCCAACAGTCGATCCTGGAAGAGGAGTCACATGTTTGCCATTGAGAAAGCATTCACTGTGGCTTCCTCCCGGGGTAGACCTTTACTTCATTAAAAAAAGGGCTACCGATCCCGGCGCCCTCTGTTCCAGAGCTGACCGAATTCCAGTCTTTCAGGTGAGGAGGAGGAGGAGAGTGGGGTGTCCGGGGAGGACCAAGCTAAGGGATCTGACACCCAGAAGGAGGCCATAGAAAATATAAAAGGACGGATAGTGGAAGCACCGTGCCTACAGCCATTCAATCCAGCATGGGATACAGTCATCACCACGGATGCCAGTGCGCGCGGGCTAGGTGCCGTTCTGACCCAGAAGAAAGGGGACACTGAACAAGTTGTGGCATTCGCCTCTAAAGCCATGTCCATGGCTGAGAAGAATAACTCCACAGTGGAGAAAGAGATGTTAGCCTGCGCATGGGCTGTTGAGCATTTCAGGACTTATGTATGGGGCACCAAGTTCAAACTGGTCACCGACCATAAGCCTTTCATTCAAAGGCTCAGTCCAGGTGGGACAAAATCGTCTACATCCCGGTTGACACGCGTCATGGTCAAACTTCAGGAATACACATTTGAAATTACCTACATAGCGGGGTGGAGATATGCCCAGGCGGACTGCATGTCAAGGTTACCTGGGAACAAAGAGAAGGCCACCACGTTCCTGCAAGATGAATGCATTGTAGCGTCAATCCAAGACCTCAGGGGCACAGAATTCCTAGAATTAAGAGAAGGACATTGGAACAAAGAGGACAGTAAAAACCCCACCATGGTGAGACTTAGACAGTGGGTTAGGAATGGATGGCCAGAAGAAAGGGCCATACCAGATGGCATGAGGCCATATTGGAAAGTGACGGAAGAAATTTCATAGGTGGAAGGATTGCTCATTAAGAGAGATAAAGTTATACCCCCGGTGGTAATGAAAAAGGTCATCCTGTGCAGGGCCCACTCAGGGTATTTAGGAAACACCATGACACAGCGTAGGGGGAGAGAGGCGTACTGGTGGCCTGTCATGGACCAGGAAATAAGCTCCATGATTGAGAGATGCCATGAGTATCTCAACAGTGAAAAACGCTTGAAGACCAGACACGCCCCGATGATTCCCACAGAGATCCCAGAAGCAGTGTGACAGAAGGTGGGGTTGGATTTTATAGGCCCTTTGGAGGCAATGGCTCCCGAGCATCAGTATGGCCTAGTACTGGTAGACTACCTGTTGAAATGGGTAGAAGCAGAATTTGTCTCCAACTTTACCGCAGTCACTGTCACATCCATTTTTCAGAGGGAAGGTCTCCCCAAAGATTTAGTCATGGACAATGGAGTACAGCTCGTGTCACGGGAAATGGAGCAATTCCTGCACAAACACAACATAAAACAGAGGAAGGCCGGGCTGTACCATCCCCAAGTGAATGGACTAGTTGAGAGGGCGAATAGGTGCATCAAAGGAGCCATCCAGTTAGTAATCGCTTCCGGTATGGATCCCCTCAATCCAAAGAGATTGATGCCTAGCGGGTAAGGAGGCTGTTTCGGCCCACAGATTAACTCCCAAAGGCATCACCCAAATTTCACTGTTTCGCATGCTGAGTGGGAGGAGAGCATCATCCACACTGGTACCACCATGGTTGACCAGCGTAAGGGAAGATGATAAAGTAGACATGGCTGAAGTAGTGTGGAGGCTGGAAAACAGCAAAGCATGCATGAAGAGATGGACTGATCAGAGAAGAACAACCCAAGGCTGCGAAGTCAAGGAAAGTGATTGGATCAAAATACGACTACCGAGCTAGGACCAAATGACAGATTCGAAGTTCAGTCAACCAATAAAAGTCATCCACAGAGGGACTAATCATGTTCGCACAGAGGATGGCTGCACATGGAACATGGAGCGTGTGGCAATGTTTGAGAAGCATCACAAAGCGGAAAGAACCCAAGAGGAACTCACCAATTGTAAAAAACCTAACATAGATGCCACAAGAGAGCGAGAACTAGAAGTCCACGAGAGAAATCACAGAGGGAGAGACTGTCATAAATTAATAAATGAGACAAGTTATATGCATATCCAATCAATCAATTGGCAGGTTATCCCAAGGACTCACCGTTACCTCTTCCTCCGACAGACCCCCTTTCGGTAGTGGAAAGCTCTTCTTGTTCCAAATGGAGAGAAGATAATGAAAGCCTCCCAAGTACCTCTTCCCCCTCCCGGATAAACCAGGTAGAAGAAGAAGTCCCAGGGAAACCCTCTGGGGAAGAAAACCCTGTTCCGAAGGTAGCGGTGTGTTGTCCTCCGTTGCAGTCGGGGATTTCGGCGAAGTCAGGAGGGCGTTCGTCTTTGAGAAGAAGAAAGAGACTGGTAAGTATCAGAGTGTAACAGAGGGATAGAATGTAATGTAAGAGGAATCTGGATTACCCTTAAACCGGAACAATAGGGGGAAGATGATGGTAGTCAGAATCTTCCGAAAACCTCTGAGAAGCAATCGAGGCGGAGCTAAGATCTGTTTTGATGGTGCAGAGTCTTGCCAGTGTGTTTGAAATGCCGGTGCGTGATGTGCCTGTTACACGGTCCGGAATGGGACCGGATGGCAAACTTGGTTGATGAAGAGGAGGAGACCGCGAACTCGGAAAACAAAGAGGTAGTTGGAGAGACGCTAGAATTGAAAAACAGGAAGTTTAGAAGTTGAAGACAGTATTTCGCAAGTCAAATTTTAAGACCTAGGAACGAACTTACGTAGCGTTGTTAATGAGGAGTAGCAACGCAACGCCGTGTTGATCTCCGGGACTGATATACCCACCCTCGGGTAGGGAGGCAGTACTTCCGGGAAATCAAGGTGTGCTGAGGCTAGACTCGCAACTCCAGTTACGGCGGCCATCTTGGTAGTAGAAATGGCTGACACCCGCCGTCCTATGGTCCATCGATGCCACAAAGCCCAGCGTCTCCGAAGGGGCGTGACAGTATGCCCCCTCAAATGCCCCGGGCCTCCCGGTTTGGACGGATGGGACAAAAAAAACCGGCGGACCAAAGTAGGAGCATGAACCGCCGATGCCGGTTCCCAAGAGCGATCCGCCGGAGAATAACCCTTCCAGTCAATCAAGAACTGTAGATGACCCCGGAAAATGCGCGAATCGCAAATTCCCGCCACTTCATACTCGGGACCTGTCGGGGTGATGACAGGAGAGGGTAATCCTTTCCGTGCACGGGAGAAACGATCCGCCACGTCTTTCTTCAACTGCGATACATGAAACACAGGATGAATCCTGGACCAGGATGAAGGGAGATTGAGCTTGAAAGCTGATGACCCTATACGCTTCAAAACGCAGAAAGGGCCGAAATATTTCGGGGACAATTTGGATGGTACTAGATGACGAGGCAGAAATCGAGATGCCAACCAAACCAAGTCTCCTGGTACCAACCGCGGAGCCGGAGTACGATGTCTGTCAGCAGAGCGTTTGACCCGGATCTGGGCCTCCCGAAGAGAGGTCTTGGCTGTTCGATGTCCCATCTGGATGGCATCAACGAGAAGATCCACATCGGGAAATTTTGAAGTGGAGACCGGTCCGCTGGGAAAACACTGAGGATGGTATCCGTAGGAGCAAAAAAAAGGGCTGAATCCCAAGGCTGAATGTCGAGAGTTATTATACGCGAATTCAGCCAAAGGCAACAAGGAACACCAGTTATCTTGTGAGGAGGAGATGTAACAACGCAAATATCCCTCAAGGGTCTGATTTAGGCGTTCCGTCTGACCATTTGTCTGCAGATGGAAACCTGAACTCAATGCCCGGGAGATATGCAAACTCTTGCAGACTTGCTGCCAATAGCGAGAGGTATATTGAGAACCTCGATCAGAAACAATGGTCTCAGGTAATCCATGAAGGGAAAAAATCCGTGAAAGAAAAACTCTTGCCATCTGAGCTGCGGTGGGAATCCGCGGAAGTGGAACGAAATGTGCCAATTTTGTGAAATAATCGATTGTGACCATGATTACTGTACAACCGTCTGATGGTGGCAAATCAACTATGAAATCAGTGGAAATCATTTGCCAAGGACGGTCCGGGATCGGCATTACTGAGAGGAGTCCTGAAGGGGCGTTTCGAGGGCATTTTGACTGCAAACAGATAGCACAAGCGGACACATAGTCTATGATGTCTTGAGTCATTTCCGGCCACCAGAAGTTACGTTGGATCAACTCTTTAGTATTAGCCACACCTCGGTGACCCGCTAGGTATCGTGACAGAGATTTAGAACTGTCTTTTGTAGCTCACTCGAAGGGAGGAAGAGCTTCTTGTCCTTATAAGCACATCCTTGGACCAAGTTGAGTTTCCAGGTCGCCAGTAACTGTGGATTCAACTGAATAAATTGCAAAGTGGAGTTAGCCGCGTTCTGTAAAAACGTGGTAACTACTTGCACGAATGTGGCTCTGGGAAACAGAGGTTCCGATCGAAAAGGCGTAGAAGAGGTATAATCCTTTCTGGACAATGCATCAGCCTTGAGATTGACTCTCCCGGGAATGAAGGTGAAAACAATCTCATACGGTGAAAAGAAGTGTGCCCAACGTGCCTGCCTGCTATTTCGGGTCTGAGCATACTGTAGGACGCGTAAATTACTGTGATCAGTCCTGACCTCAACTGGGTGTCTTGCCCCCAGGAGAAGATGTCTCCACTCTTCGAATGCCTTTTTTATAGCTAATAGTTCTTTTTCCAGCACTGAATAATTGATTTCAGAGGGAGACAGTGTTTTAGAAAGATAAGCTATAGGACATTCTATTCCTTGTTCGTTTTCTTGAAGCAAAACGGCCCCAAGGGCCTGATGAGACGCATCCGATTCCACAATGAACTTCTTGGTTTGATCTGGAGTAATCAGTATGGGTCCTGTGAGAAAATGTTTCTTCAGGTTCTCAAAGGCAATATGTGCCTCCCCGGACCAAAGGAATTTTACATTCTTTTTAAGAAGTGCCGTCAGCGGAAGTATCTCTTGCGAATAGTGTGGGATGAAACGTCTGTAGAAATTGGAAAACCCCAGAAATCTCTGCAGATCCTTAATGCAGAATGGTATAGGCCAATCTGTAATAGCTGATACTTTTTTAGGGTCCATGGATACCCCATTTGCAGAGATTATGTACCCTAGGTAGGCAACCTGGTTTCTGTGAAACTCACATTTCTCTAGTTTGCAATAAAGGTGGTTGTTGAATAGTCTCCGTAGTACTTCTTTCACGTGCTGACAGTGTTCTGATGGTGATGAAGAAAAGACCAGAATATCATCTAAATAGACAATAACTGTGTGAAGAAGAATGTCTGAGAAGAGGTGGTCCATAAAGCGTTGGAAGACTGCGGGGGCGTTGGATAGGCCGAAAGGCATTACTTTATATTCATAGTGTCCCAATGGAGTACGGAAAGCTGTCTTCCATTCATCGCCAGCTCGTATACGAATGAGATGATAAGCCCCGCGGAGGTCCAGTTTTGTAAAGATGGTAGCTCCTTTAACGGCTTCTAGTATATCTGGGATGAGAGGCATAGGATAGCGATCCGGGATGGTGATCTTATTTAAGCCTCGGTAATCTATACACGGTCTGAGTTCCGTAGAGTCTTTCTTTGGGATGAAGAACAAAGAAGCCCCCGCTGGTGAGGTGGATTCTTGAATAAGTCCATTGCAAAGATTCTTTTGAAGATATTCTTTAAGAACTTCACGTTCCCGTCCAGATAGGACATACATGCGACCGAAAGGAATCGGTGCATCTGGAACTAGTTCCAGGGCGCAGTCATCTCTCCGATGTGGGGGTAGTTCAGCATATTGAGATTCGGAGAACACTGTCTGATACTGTTTGTATTCAATGGGTAATTCCTGGATATGGTTCAATACAGAGATGGAACCCGGATTTTCCAACATGGAGATAGTGGGACGAAACCCAACCGCACCGTCCGAAAGACAGTGCGTCAAACAATGTTCAGATCCCAGAAAAACCGTGCCCGCCTTCCAATTGATGTATGGGTTATGAGCACGAAGCCAGGGTAGTCCTAGAATAACTGGATAGTGGGCTGTACGGATTACATCAAAGATAATGGATTCTTGATGGGAGGAGATATTCATCCGCAAAGGTATAGTTTGTTCCTTTATGGGACCTGATGTTAACGGACTACCATCCACGGACTCAACTGGGACTGCCAAGGTCTTGACTGAACATGGTATATTATGAGCGGTCTTCCAGAGGGTATCAACAAAGTTCCCTGCGGCCCCACAATCTATTAAGGCCGTGACCGGAATGGGGTCTGTATCTCCTCATTTGATCTGGACATGTAAGGCCAACATAGTAAGATCGGGGATCTCCGTAACTTGGGAAGGTATCAGATAAGATGAGGAACCGTTTACTGACTCCCTAGCCGCGGTTCCCCTGGCGGTTGGGAGATGGCGTTTCCCTGACTTTTGGCTTGGATGAGAGGACAATCTCGAATTGCGTGTTCTTTGGAACCACAATACATACACAGGCCCTTGACTCGACGTCTATGACGCTCCTCTGGAGTAAGGCGACCTCTGGTAGTCCCTATCTGCATAGGTTCATCTGTTAGTGATCTTCCTACACTAGGAGGGTATGTCATAGGTGGTCTCATGGAGCGGCCACGACGACGTTCCTTCACTCTTTCTTGCAGTCGGTAATCCATCTGCATAACCATGGTGATCATCTCTGCCAAATTCGGAGGTCTGGGTACTCGGGAGATCTCATCCTTTAGCTCTTCGTTTAATCCTCTGCGGAATATTGTGATTAGAGCATCGTCCGCCCATGACGTACCAGCTGCTAACTGCTTAAAATTGGTGATATAAGACAATAGATCTTGAGATCCTTGTTTGTAATCTAATAACTGCTCTTGGGCTGAAATCGTGATCTCCTGACGGCTGAACATGGCTCGAAGACTATTCAAAAAGGCAGGATAAGAATCTAATAAGACATTATTGGTAGTAACAAGAGGCGTGGCCCATGCTAACGCGGACCCCGTCAAGTTTGCAATCATGTGTCCTACCTTATCACGGTCGCTTTGAAAAAAAGCTGTCTTGAAAGAGAACTGAACGGTACAAGCCTCGATAAAAGTCTTGAGTTTATGAGGATTACCATCGTATAAACCACCTGGGATAGGGCCAGGAGGCACTTCGGACCAGCTAGGGACTCTGCCTGCCTGTTGTCGGAGGTAAGCATTCTCTTGTTTTAAAGAATGCACTTCATCTGTCAGAGCCTGTACTGCAGTGACTAATTGCTGTTGTTGTGAGGCGTCCATGTTTCTTAGTAACCCTGAATCCCTGAGACAACCCGCTCAGATATACTTTATATTTTTTGGGCGTTGCTAACTGTCATAAATTAATAAATGAGACAAGTTATATGCATATCCAATCAATCAATTGGCAGGTTATCCCAAGGACTCACCGTTACCTCTTCCTCCGACAGACCCCCTTTCGGTAGTGGAAAGCTCTTCTTGTTCCAAATGGAGAGAAGATAATGAAAGCCTCCCAAGTACCTCTTCCCCCTCCCGGATAAACCAGGTAGAAGAAGAAGTCCCAGGGAAACCCTCTGGGGAAGAAAACCCTGTTCCGAAGGTAGCGGTGTGTTGTCCTCCGTTGCAGTCGGGGATTTCGGCGAAGTCAGGAGGGCGTTCGTCTTTGAGAAGAAGAAAGAGACTGGTAAGTATCAGAGTGTAACAGAGGGATAGAATGTAATGTAAGAGGAATCTGGATTACCCTTAAACCGGAACAATAGGGGGAAGATGATGGTAGTCAGAATCTTCCGAAAACCTCTGAGAAGCAATCGAGGCGGAGCTAAGATCTGTTTTGATGGTGCAGAGTCTTGCCAGTGTGTTTGAAATGCCGGTGCGTGATGTGCCTGTTACACGGTCCGGAATGGGACCGGATGGCAAACTTGGTTGATGAAGAGGAGGAGACCGCGAACTCGGAAAACAAAGAGGTAGTTGGAGAGACGCTAGAATTGGAAAACAGGAAGTTTAGAAGTTGAAGACAGTATTTCGCAAGTCAAATTTTAAGACCTAGGAACGAACTTACGTAGCGTTGTTAATGAGGAGTATCAACGCAACGCCGTGTTGATCTCCGGGACTGATATACCCACCCTCGGGTAGGGAGGCAGTACTTCCGGGAAATCAAGGTGTGCTGAGGCTAGACTCGCAACTCCAGTTACGGCGGCCATCTTGGTAGTAGAAATGGCTGACACCCGCCGTCCTATGGTCCATCGATGCCACAAAGCCCAGCGTCTCCGAAGGGGCGTGACAGAGACAGAAAGAGAGGCGTCGGAAACATCCCATGAAGCGAGTCACGCACAGGACACAGGTGGCAGGAAGCAAGATCGTCCGAGAAGGGAGCACAGAAGACCTGTGAAGTATGTTATGTTATGTTATTTTGCACTTATATAGCGCCTTATATACCATTGGTATGGTCTGAAGGCGCTGGTAGGTTAAACGCCCTTGGGAATCGAAGTTCGGGTCAGTAGAGAGAGTAGGGAGAGTCAACGGCGCATGTGCGCACAGGGTATGTGTGCAGCTGGTGCGGTATTCGTTAAATAGCTGCTTCTTAGCGGTAGGTGTGGTGGTTGAGATCAGGGGTATGTGTTAGTTCTGGCAGGATTTATCCAGACCGACTGTGGCTGCGTTAGGCCTGAGGAGAACGCCTGGCTGTGGGGTGTGTAACCAGCAGTGTTTACTTAGAGTGATGGGGAGTGAGCGGGAGGTGTTGGTATGAGAACAGTTATACCAAATGGTGTCATAGTATCTCTGTGTTCTAGTTGAGTGGTGGTGTAAAGAAGAGAGGAAGCGTGGGGTGTGATATGATGGGTTACATGCTCTTTCATACGTTCTCTGCATTCCAGACCATACTATGTACGTCGCGCAGTTCTATGCGCTCCAGTCCGTTCTATGGACTTTTATTCATTCCATGCGTCCCCGTCAGTGCTACACACTCCGGTCTGCTCGACGCACTCATCCATTCCAGTCTGCCCTGCGCGCTCCTGACTGCCCCACGCATGCACTCCTGTCTGCTCTTCGCATCACCCTGTCTGTGCCTGTACTTGCATTCACCCACCGTGCGCAGTCACCCGCTCCCTGCATTCACCCACTCCCGACACTCACCAGCTCTCTGCACTCACCAGCTCTGCACACTCATCCCCTCTATGCACTCATGCTTTCCTCGCATTCAACATTAGTAAGCACTCATCAGCCCCTTAGAGTCATTTGTTAGTACGCAGTAATCCTGTTCTATAAATTCATTTGTTCTCATCCGCTCTCTAACCTCATCCGCTCTCTAGCCTCATCCGCTCTCTAACCTCATCCGCTCTCTAACCTCATACACTCTACATGCTCCCCCACTCTACACGCCCCCCACTCTACACGCTCCCCCACTATTCTATACCTTCATCCGATCTACATACACACTCGATTTACACACTCATTCGATCTATGTAGTCATCTGTTCCTCCACTCATGCATTCTTCCACTTAGTGCATTCAACTGTTTACACTCAACCACTCTACACACTCGGCCGCTGAACATGTTCGTCCATTCTATACACGTATCCGATGTACTTACTCATCCGATTTACACACTTATTCAATCTATATAGTCATCTGTTCCTCCACTCATGCATTCTTCCACTTAGTGCATCCAACTGTTTACACTCAACCACTCTACACACTCGGCCGCTTAACATGTTCGTCCATTCTATACTTATCAGATGTACTTACTTATTCGATTTACACACTTATTCAATCTATATAGTCATCTGTTCTTCCACTCATGCATTCTTTCACTCAGTGCATTCATCTGTTCACACGCTTCATCCATTCTAACTATTTCATTGATGCTATTCACTTCGTTCCCTTCTCGTGCATTATGTGCGTTTTCAGCAGTTTACATCTCCTTACTGTTTCCATATGATTTATTCTTATCATCCACTTCACTGTTTTGATCTACTTTACTCGTTTAATTCTGTTTGTCTTTCTAGTTTATACTCGGGGTTATCAGCTGTCCATTTCTCACCTCAGGTAGTTTGATGGGTTCGTGTCCTTGCAATACTGTTTGTCTGTTTGGGTTAGTTTGGTTAACGGTTGGTTTTAGGGGAAGAGCCAGGTTTTCAGCAGTTTGCGGAAGGATATTAAATCCTCAGTTTGGTGGATGTGGGGTGGGAGTGAGTTCCACAGGGTGGGGGCCAAGGCTGAGTATGATGATCCGCCTAATCTGACTGAGTTTGTCTTAGGTATGACTAGGAGGCCGACTGATCTTGATCTTAGGGTGCGTGGGGGGTGATAGGGTTTTAGTTTGTTTTGAAGATATTGAGGTCCGGTTTTATGCAGTGCTCGATGGGAGATGCATAAGGTTTTGAAAGTCACCCTTCGGGCTACTGGAAGCCAGTGCAGCGTCTTAAGGGCTGGGGAGATGTGGTCTCTTGGGCCGAGCGCAAGCAGCAATTTGGCTGCCGCGTTTTGTGCCCTTTGGAGATTATTCAGTTGGTACGCGTGGAGTCCGAGGTATAGGGGGTTTGCATAGTCCAGTCTTGACATAACGATTGATTGGACCGCGGAGAGTCTGTTAGGAAAGGAGAGGTATGGAAAGATGCGCCTAAGGATTTTAAGGTGGTAGTGGCAGGATTTTGAGACATTGTTGACTTGGCGCGAGAGTGTTATGTCAGAGTCCAGGATGCATCCAAGATTTTTCACTGATTTGCAGGGGGTTGGTGAGCTGCCCATGGCGGGTGGCCAGGGTAGTGGTTGTGGAAGAAGCTTGAGGTTGCCACATACCATGATTTCAGTTTTGGAGAGGTTTAGCAAGAGGTGGCTTTGGGTCATCCAGAGTTCTATCTCGAGGAGGCAGGAGGCCAGGTCAAGTCGGGAGTTGGGATTTGGGTTCATTAGTTTTAGAATTAGTTGAGTGTCGTCGGCGTAGTTGTAACACAGGATGTTGTGTGAACGAACTATTGGAAGGAGGGTGATCAAGTAGAGATTGAACAGGAGTGCAGATAGGCATGCTCCTTGTGGGACTCCAGTGTCGACTGGTCGGGCTTGGGAGGTATAGGTGGAGAGTATCGTTATTTGGTACCTATCTTTGAGGAACGAAGCTATGCATCTGAGAGCGGTTCCTCAAATTCCTAGGGAGTGGAGGCGGTCTAGGAGGATTGAGTGATTGATTGTGTCAAAGGCGGCGGATAGGTCAAGTAGGATTAGTGCCGCGCCTCCCGCGGTGTCTGCCGTCATTTTAAGGTCATCCCAGATTGAGGTTAGGGTGGTTTCGGTTCCGTGACAGGCTCCGAAACCTGATTGTGCAGGGTCTAGGAGATTGTTGGCTTCGACAAAGGCATTTAGTTGGGAGTAGGCGGTTCGGTCAATGAGTTTTGCAAGGAATCTGGTGTTTGAGATGGGGCGGTAGTTTTTGGGCTGGAGAGGGTCGAGAGAAGGTTTTTTAATTAGTGGTTTGACATGAACCGTTTTGAATGCATCCGGAAAGATACCAGAGGAAAGGGAGGCATTTATGATGGATCTTGCGTAGATGGAAGCGAAAATTTCTTTGAGGGTTGTGGCCGGGCAAGGGTCCAGCGTGGAGCCAGATGGTTTTTCGGGCAGATAGAAGTTTGAGAAATTGCTCTGGTGATATTGGACTAAAGGATTCGAACATTGGTTGTGTGGTGGTCGCAGGTGGGGGGTTGGCTGCTAAGGGGGGAGTATTGCCTGGTGGATGTGAGAGAGCCAGTTTGGTGGCTAGAGTGTTTGTTCTTTCGAGAGCCGTGGTGTAAAAGTGGAGGGAGAGTGAGTCACACAGTGATTGTGAAGGGGTCGGGATGGTCGTGGTGCAAGCCGGTTTGGTGAACTCAGAGATGATTTTGTGGAGTTCCTTGCTTGGGTTTTTGCAGTTTACGATTCGGGAGTTGTAGTGGGCTTTTTTTGCTTTCCGGATTTCGGCCTTGTACTGATAGAGGTGTCGGGCCAAGATGGCCCTGTTCTCCTTGGTTTTGTCTTTCTGCCATTTGTGTTCTACGTATTTATATAGTTGTTTAGTGGTCTTCAACTAGGAGTGAACCACCTGGGGAAAAGGCCACGGCGGGATGATGGTTTACAAGGGGGTGTGAGCGGAATCAGAGATGCGTTGACCCATAAGTCAAAGGCATCGGGGGTTAGTTGTTTAGTCAGCTGGCAGGTAGGTGGTGGAGATTGGAGGAGTGCGTCGGCTAGGTCCGGGACGATTATTAGTTTTTTCCAGCATTTGCGTAGATTTGGTGGTTCAGATTCGAGTGCAGGAGTGGGGTAGGGTGAGTGAATGGCGAAAGAGAGAATTAAGTGATTGGACCAGATGATGAGGGTGGGGGGGTTTAAATGAATCCGGGTGTTGGAGCTAAAGATAGCATCAAGAGTGTGTCCTTTATAGTGAGTCGGGCCATTTATGTGGGGTTGGAGGTTAATTGCGTCTAAACCGTCAACCAGAGAGTGTGTCATAGGGTTGGTGAGGATGTCGAGCCAAATGTTGAAGTCTTCAAGAAGGGTGAGGTTGGGGTGGTTTAGTTGAAGGGTGGCGATTGAGTCCCAGAGGTTGTTTGCGAATTGTCTATCGTAGCCTGGGGGCCTGTAGATTATTAGGAAGCTGTGCGAGAGTGACGGGGAGAGGGATAGTTTAACGAGGAGTGATTCGCAGGAAGGAATGGAAGGTTGGTTGTCGATGATTGAGGCGTGGAAGAAAGACTTGTAGACAAATGCGACTCCCCCTCCTCTAGAGGGACGGTTCAGTGGGATGAGGGAGTAGTCAGGGGGGGGGGTTCACTGGCGATTGGTGCGAAATCGTCAGAGAACCAAGTTTCGGTGATGAAAGCCAGGTCTGGATTGTCAGAGGTGAGGAGGTCAAAGATGGAGACTCTGTTTTTTGCTACGGATCGGGCATTAAATAGGATGCAGTTCACATCGGCAGGCGAGGTTGGTCTCGGGGCTGGGGCGGAAGGAGGTGGAGGCGGAGGAAGAGGAAGTTGGAGAGGGAGGGAGGGAGGAAGCTGGAGAGGGAGGGGGTGGGAGATGATTGGTGGGAAGAGTGGGCGGGCAGAAGGATTGGTGGGCTTCGGGCAGGATTGGGTGGCTGCGTGTGTTCGGATGATCGGTTTTGGCTCGGGGGATTTGAAGGTGGGATGTGGGCGGTTAGGAGTTTCCATTACAGTTGATGAAAAGTCGAGGGAGAGGGGTTTCAGGAAAGGCGAAGCTACGGGGGATGGAGGTAATTGGAGGAAAGTGGAGGTGGGTCGGGACAGGGGAGGCGAGGAGTGCTGAGAGATTGAGGGGGACCAGGTGCGATTCCTCTTTAGTTTCCTTGTTGCGATTAGAGTGTGAGAGAGGGAAGAGGGGTCAGAGGGGGAGAGGGATGCTGCTTCGGTTCTTGCTAGTGCTAGGCGTGCAGTTTTTAAGGATGGGAAATTGTGTGTTCGGGGGGGAAGGTGCTGGGGGTTTGTGGGCAAGGCGGGGGGTGGATGCTTGCAGGGCAAGGTGTGCCTGCTAAGATAGTGAGGGGGGAGGGCGTGGATAACGTGGGCTGGCCGGTGGTGGGGTTCAGGGGAGGAGTGGTCTTAAGGTGGTTGGCTCGCCATCGTGCCCCTCTGGCTTGGTGTTTGGAGAGTTGAATGGTAGGGAGTGCAAAGGAGGGTGGGGTGATTTGGGAAGGGTGGTATGGGGCAGAAGGCACACCGGGAAGTGAGGGCAGTCCACGGTAGTCGTTTCCAACAGACTCTGTTGGAGTGGGTGCACTCATGCTTAGTACGAGCTGTTAGGAGTGGTCTCAATTGAAACTTAAGTTTATTGGACTTTATAAGTTTGGCAATATCACTGGCTGTGAGTAGTCCTGATTTCAGGGTTGTACTAGTTTATAGATGTTAGGCCATCTTGAGGTGTAGCTAGACCCTAGGCTATGCTAGTTAGGCAGTCTATTTAGTTGTAGCTACAGCACAGTTATGCAGTTGGTAGAGTTTCTTCTAGTAGGTTGGCATTCTTCTTACCCATATTCCAAGCTGGAATATGGGTAAGCTATTTAAGGAGAAGTTGAATGTAGCAATACTCCAGGTATGGTTTTAGTTGGACTTTTAGGTGGAGTTTAGGAGGGCTTTCTGATTGTAGTTTTAAATTCAGTGGGACCACGCTATTAGGTACACTTTTAAGGGATTTTAGACTATTAGGCACAGTACTAGATTCTACATTATACAGATGATATTCGACTATTAGGATATTGGGCACACTTCTAAGTGCAATTTTCTCAGAGAGGCTTTTGGGCCTAACTTCTAAATACACACATAGGCTATTGGGTAAACTTCTAAATGCAACTTTCCTCAGAGAGGCTATTGGGCCTAACTTCTAAATACACACATAGGCTATTGGGTACACTTCTAAATGCAACTTTTCTCAGGGAGGCTATTGGGCACACTTCTAAATTCAACTTTCTCAGAGAGGCTATAGTGCACAACTTCTAAAAACAAACGTAGGCTATTGGGTACACTTCTAAATGCAACTTTTCTCAGAGAGGCTATTGCGCACAACTTCTAAATACACACTTAGGCTATTGGGTACACTTCTAAATGCAACTTTTCTCAGAGAGGCTATTGGGGACAACTTCAAATGCAACTTTTCTCAGAGAGGCTATTGGGTACACCTTCTAAATGGAACTTATCTCGGAGAGGCTATTGGATACACTTCTAAATGCAGTTTTTCTCAGAGAGGCTATTGGGGGCAACTTCTAAATGAAACATTTCTCAGAGAGGCTATTGGGCACAACTTCTAGATTCAACTTTTCTCAGAGAGGCTTTTATGCCTAGCTTCTAACTACACACATTGGCTATTGGGTACACTTCTAAAAGCAACTTTTCTCAGAGAGGCTATTGGGCACACTTCTAAATTCAACTTTCTCAGAGAGGCTATTGGGCACAACTTCTAAATGCAACTTTTCTCAGAGAGGCTATTGGGCACAACTTCTAAATACACACATAGGCTATTGAGTACACTTCTAAATGTAACTTTTCTCAGAGAGGCTATTGGGGACAACTTCAAATGCAACCTTTCTCAGAGAGGCTATTGGGCACAACTTCTAAATGGAACTTTTCTCAGAGAGGCTATTGGGTACACTTCTAAATGCAGTTTTTCTCAGAGAGGCAATTGGGCACACCTTCTAAATGAAACATTTCTCAGAGAGGCTATTGGGCACAACTTCTAAATTCAACTTTCCTCAGAGAGGCTATTCGGGCACAACTTCTAAATACGCACATAGGCTATTGGGAACACTTCTAGATTCAGCTTTTCTCAGAGAGGCTATTGGGCCTAGCTTCTAACCACACACATAGGCTATTGGGTACACTTCTAAAAGCAACTTTTCTCAGAGAGGCTATTGGGCGCAACTTCTAAATGCAATTGGGTACACTTCTAAATGCAACTTTTCTCAGAGAGGCTATTGGGCACAACTTATAAATGCAACTTTTGTCAGAGAGGCTATTGGGCACAACTTCCAAATACCCACATAGGCTATTGGGTACACTTCTAAATGCAACTTTTCTCAGAGAGGCTATTGGGCACACTTCTAAATGCAGCTTTTCTCACAGAGACTATTGGGCACGACTTCTAAATGCAGCTTTTCTCAGAGATGCTATTGGGCACAACTTCTAAATACACACATAGGCTATTGGGTACACTTCTAAATGGAACTTTCCTCAGAGAGGCTATTGGGCACACTTCTAAATGCAACTTTTCTCACATAGGCTATTGGGCACACTTCTAAATGCAACTTTTCTCACAGAGGCTATTGGGCACAACTTCTAAATGCAACTTTCCTCACAGAGGCTATTGGGCACAACTTCTAAATACACATATAGGCTATTGGGAACACTTCTAAATTCAACTTTCCTCAGAGAGGCTATTGGGCCTAGCTTCTAACTACACACATAGGCTATTGGGTACACTTTTAAAAGCAACTTTTCTCAGAGAGGCTATTGGGCACAACCTCTAAATGCAATTGGGTACACTTCTAAATGCAACCTTTCTCAGAGAGGCTATTGGGCACAACTTCTAAATGCAACCTTTCTCAGAGAAGCTATTGGGCACAACTTCTAAATACACACATAGGCTATTGGGTACACTTCTAAATGCAACTTTTCTCAGAGAGGCTATTGGGCACAGCTTCTAAATGCCACCTTTCTCAGAGAGGCTATTGGCACACACGTAGGCTATTGGGTACACTTCTAAATGCAACTTTTCTCAGGGAGGCTATTGGGCACACTTCTAAATGCAACTTTTCTCAGAGAGTCTATTGGGCACAGCTTCTAAATACACACATAGGCTATTGATGCACAACTTCTAAATGCAATTTTTCTCAGAGAGGCTAATGTTCTGAGCTTATTATTCCTAGTCTGTCACAGTACTTACAGTCCCAGACCCCCTAACAGAGCATGGCCTTCTTTTTCACTCTGCCACAGACAAACCAGATATAGCGATGAAAATATGACAAGTCAACCATTAATAAAAACATATTGCTTACTGAATCCATCAGCTAATAGTAGGGACTGATGCCCTCATGCCAGGTCTGGAACCCCCAAACATAACAAACAAACTGTACGATTGCCAATGAGAAGCGGTCCTATCCAGATAAGTCAAAACAGACCTCTTGCATAGCTCTCAACTCTAACGCTTTTGGCGGGTGTCACCCGCCTTGTAAACAGCTGACTCACCCGCCAAGACTCCAGCAGGCCCATTCATTTCAATGGGCGTCTCACCCGCTAAAACTAAAATCGGCTGTTTTCACCCGCCTTTGCGACCCAAATGGTTGAGAGCTATGCATCTTGACATCCAATTTGCGCCACTGCTCCTCCTCATGAGATGCTGGTTTGGGGGGGGGAGGGAAGACAGCAGAACAAAGTCCTATGCCTGGTGAAATTTAGAGAGCATCTTTGTAAAAAATCCCAGATCACACTGGAGGATACGCAAATCGACCCTATTCCTGTGGGTCCAGTCAGAAAAAAGCAGCACCCCACTATCCCCTAATCTGTTAGCAGATGTAATAGCCACTAGAAACACAGACTTCCAAGTCAGAAATGTAAGGTGCACCGACTCCACTGGTTCTAAAGACAAGTCCTGCAAAGCATGTAACACCAAAAGAAGATCCTATGATAGTCCCCCTGCATACACCATGGGCCTGGCGGGCAAGTAACCTTTCAGCAACCAAGCCACCAGTGGTACACAGCCTGTATTCTAAACCCAAGGTTCTGAAAAGCCCGAATCTCTGCCCATTGAGCATGTAAAGAGGACGCAGCAAGGCCCTTATGCCAACATTGTTGCAAAAACTGTAGAATCATTGGCATGGAGCAATCAGACTCTGCACACACTTCTCAGCAGACAACAGCGTAAAGTTTAACCAATGCTTATCATATACCTTCAGAGTAGAAGGCTTCCTGGACATTTGTACTTCCGGGGCACGTTGCAGAGTCAAACCCTGCTTACGTGACCTCTGCCTCTCATTCCCGAGACCCGCTAACACATCACTCCGAAGGCCAGAAACCTCAAAACCTTCCTGAGAGGGCACGGAGGAGATTGCAGAAACCAACCCGAAGGTACCGCCAGGTTGATCAGAGGAGGATACCAGGAGCGTCTCAGCCATGCTGGAGCCACTAGAATCGCCTCTTATGCAGCGTCCCGTATCTTGACTAGTACCTTGGGAAAAAAAGCTGTTCTCTTCACCTTATCCAATAGGTTAAGCTTTGATGTTTCTATATTATTCAAGCTCATGTTAATTATCGGTTCACCTACGCATGACTTGCTTCTCAAATTGTAAGACATGCTGAACATTTAGATGGGCACGTACACTTAAAGAAAAGCTAGCGTTTATCTCTCTCTCTATTTATCTTGGGTCTACCTTTGTGTTTTCATCCTTTGTGTCCTGCAGACTGCTCTTCACTTTGTGCAAGCTGCTTTGAACGCATCCCCTGTTCAAATCCATCAAGGTGAGGGTTTGCCCTCAGTATACCAAAAGTGAAGGACCTCAGGGCAAAATAAACAGCTGCATGGCAGACTCCTGCAGACTGCTCTTCACTATGCGAGTCACTTCACACCTTACTTACTTTTGAGGCCCCACCTCAGAAAAGCAGAGGAAACGGGAGAAAGGCACAGACCAGCCTCACTGGCCAGGACACAGTCATGGCATCCACTCCACTGGACAAGGAAACCTAGAGCTGAACCAGGGCAGCGGAGCCTCCCTAGGAGAGGCACACGGAATCTCATGCAAATAAGGAGAATCACCCAATCGGAGGAAGGGAAGACCCTGCTCATACTGTGAGCTTGGACATTGTTCACTCCCCTGATGTGCATAGGCTTCAGAGAAAGCAGGTTGTGCTCCTCCCAGCAGCCCAATTTGAATGCCATCAACTCTAGCTGTCAGGACCGTGTCCATCCTTGGCGGTTCACATAAGCAATTGCAGATGTGTTGTTCCTCCACATCGGAGCCCAGGATAAAGGTAGAGAACACTCGAAAAGCCCGGAAAATCTTCATCAGGATCTCCCATTGGAGGAATGAGAGGCCCGCATGGCCATCCAATGCCCTTGGGCTCTCTGGTTCCCCAACACTGCCCCCCACCTGAGTCGCCTTTCATCAGTTGGCAAGGGTTGAGGCAGTGGAAACCTTGCAGAAGATTGCCTCTGTTCATCCACCACTGAATCCGGTCCCTCGGCTCTGGAGTGATGGCAATTCTGGTCTCATAAGCTTGCGTCCGTCCTCCAGCAGCAGTGCAAGTAAGACATCAACAGCCGCAGTTCAGCCTCTCCCACAGAACCAGAAACGCACTGCCTGCCAATTGTCCCTCCACCCTGAGCACTTCCCTGGCAGATGCCCAAACCCTGGAAAGCAGGCCCCTTCAAAATACTCTGAAAGCAGGCTACCCAATCCAACAGAAGAAACACCCTTCTCTACACTGTTATAAATCAGGCCCCAATACACTGAAGATCCTGGCAGCCCTTTGAAACACCACCTGCTACAGCAGCATCCATGCATGTGATCCCTATGATCGTTCACTGTAGGATGCCTTGAGCAGCCAATCCCCTAGGTAAGGAAACACCTGCACCCCCCCCAACCCCGGCATACAAGCGTGCCACCACTGGGCCCATCACCTTCGTAAAAACCTTCAGAGCAGTGTGAGGCTGAACGTAGAGCCCTGGCCTGACAATGCCAACTAGAATAGAAACCTCAGGTATTTCTGATGCGACCCTTGAATTGACACATGAAAGTAAGCATCCTGAAGGTTCAGGGCAGGGACGTCAGAAAGTAAGAATCTTCAATCAAGGGAACTATCTTCTGTAGTATCTACATCTTGAAGTGCAGATTACGCACACTGTGGCGTTCTGGAGTAAGATGGGTGGCATGTGTACAACAATCTTTATTCAAGTAATAATGAAAAAGGCCTATCTTCCCCTATCTGTAAAGGGTTTTCCCTACCAAACTAAAGAAGAATTTGGGTACTCGTCGTCAGAGTGGTTGTCAAACTTAAAATGTCTGTCCTCTGTCCAAACTAACCTACTCTAGGTCTACCAGTTACAAAAGACAGTAACATAAACGCCAGTAGAATGGCTCCCTTTCCCTGGTGCAATGAGATCAGCCCTAGAGGCGTATTTCTATTAGTCTCTAATAATAGTTCATGTTCCTCATTTGTAGAGAATACCAGGAGAATGACTCCTTTCTCCTGGTCCCACAGTTCAGCAACTGCTATCTCCTCCTGGTCGACTTTGTCAGCCTCTAAGCTGCTGTTTAGTAACCTTAATGACTTAGTTTCTGATTCAACAATTTAGGTGAAGGAACCAAGAGGATGACTCCTGTCTCCTGGTTTAGCTATTGGATAACTTTGGATAGTTTCCTGCAACAGTTTTGATCAACCGTTGCACTTAATTTCAGGCTTATGTAACACTCTGGGGGGGGGGGGGTGCTGGTGTGTGACAACAAAGATGGCCGCAGCCTTAGATCGCTCTGGCTCGGCTCACACATCCTGCAGGATATCCTCACCTTCCAGATTGGTGCAACTCTTTTCACGGCAAGATTATTTGAGCACATGCTCTGGAGCTGCTATACACCTAAATTCCAATGACTTTCGGACCCGGCAGCTGCAGACAGAGCCGTGGAACTGAAGGTGCAGCCGACATTGACCTAGCGACGGACATCTCCCATTTGCTGCTAAGTTGGATTGCCCTGCTGCCCAGATGGGGTGTGTCCGATGCATTCTGGGGAGGCACCAAGATCCTACATCTCGGGCCCGCCGGAATCCTTTTTTGACCTGTGTCGAGAAGAATGCAGTGTCCGGAACGGCCCGGGTGTGGCCTGCTGTCTCCTGACCGTACCCTTGTACTGAGGAGTCACCCTCAACTCCCATGAAATAGCCGCATTGTGGACTGGGCCCCCCTGCAGCAGAGCTGGTCAAGGTACACGGTACATCATGCACGCAGAGTGCACTTTAACAACATTTGGTCCTACGTGCTAGCCCTGAGGGGTGAATTTGGATCTTTGGTGCCATGCTTTGGTGGTCTCAGCTGGTGTGGCCTTCCTCCCACCCCGGGAAAGTGTCCTCTGGAAGGCCTGTGCGCCCATTGGGGGGCGAGGGTTGTGCCTTGCGACCCCAGATTGCGCTTGTATTGCATGCGGGGGTGAGGTGCAGGAGGGGCACTTGCCTTGTGTGTTGTGTGTGGGGCAATATAGATACTGTACCAAATCAAATACTGTTGGCAAAGTGAAGGGATAGCGGAGACCCTCCCGAATTGTACTTCCTATGTGCCTTGCGCACTGAGGCATCACTTCTTGGCATTTCCAGTCCCAGTGTGCACGGTGCGGACCGTGCCTCTAGCTATTTTCAATACACCTTTAAGGCCCTTACATCCCGTGCTGGGGTTTGGAATGGGGAACCCCAAGAAGCAAGCCAAAATGGACCAGTTTGGCAGATCAGATGTCTCAACACCTTCTCATCCTGCAGACTTGGGGCCCCTCCCAACTTAATGTGGCAGTCCTTAATCAGACCTTGCTGGCTCTCAAAAACAGTACAGATACACTTGGCACAAAATCGATGCCCTTACCAGAAAAGTTGATAACTCTGCAGTGCACATCGATAAACTATGTGGCCGTATGACCAAGGTCGAGAATAGAATCAGTGAGGGCGAAGACAAGGTTTCAGTCCTGCATCGTGAGGTCTCCCTCCTGCAACAAACTGTAAAGAAAATTGCGGCTAAAAGTTATGACCTTGAGGGGAGATCTAGACGCAATAACGTTGGCATCCATGGGGTGCCCCGAGTCTACCTCCATCAAGCACATGGAACAGTTAATTGAAAAATTGCTATTGGAGATCGTGGTGGACCCCCCCCCCCCATTATCTAAGATGTTCCTTGTGGAACGGGCACACAGCTCCCTAGCTCCTAGACACCCACTGGGTGCAACCGAACGTCCTATAATACCACATATTTTAATTACCGCGACACAGACGTGCTACTCAGAATGGCCAGAGAGAGGGGTGAGCTACGTTGGGGCTCAGCAATAATCAGTCTATTTCCAGACTTCAGCCCCCAATTTCAGGAACAAAGGAAAACCTTTCAAGCATTCAAAAGCTCTTTGAGATGAAAAGGATGCAATGTTATATCCTGCCAAACTGCGAGTGACTCACAAGGGCAAAGCAATTTTCTTCACTGCTCCCGAAGCTGCAGATGTTTTTGCAATGGAACTTCCCGGCTCTAGTAGCTCCCGGGACCATTCATACTAGTACTAGTAGGCCGCGTGCAGAAAGTACTCTGTGGCTCTTGAAACTACCCTTTCGAATGGATTGTGTCCTCCAACGTATTCCACATCTTTGACATGTAATGTCCACACCTGTGCTACTTCAGACATTTTTCGGCAGAGGGCGTCCTGCGTCAATGGCGTTGTGTCGATGTCCCTCGAAGGCCTCCGTTGAGGGCGACGTCACCGGATGTTATAAATAGGATGCACGGCACCCGTAGCCTCAGTTTCGTTTTTTCCGCAAACCTGTTTGCTTCGTGAACTCAGCGTGCCTTGTGTATTCCTCATGAATGTCTTCTTCTTCTTCGACCCCTCCGACATAGCGGTCTGGCTTTAGGACTTGCCGGGACCACAAGTCTAAAATGTCGATTACGGACTTGCACCACATTTGTTTGTGGTGTCTGGGCGAGAGTCATGATACCGACGGCTGTTCGAAATACCAATCGCTACTGCTAAGGCCTTGCAGGAGCGTAAGGGGAAGTTACAGGTAGGTAGGGGTTCTAAACCCACTAAGTCCCGTAAATCTGCAAAAGGGATGTCCACTGACGATTTAAGGGGCGACTCTCCTCATCGGAAGGAGTCCCAGGGATTTCAGTCCCAGAGTGGTTCCTGCCATTCGTCCTCCTCATCTCAGCATTCCCGGAAGCGCCATCATTGGTCGCCTTCCCCGTCCTCCTCCATGAGGAAAGTGGCTTGTCCCTCTAAGTCCTCGACTCCGGAGGAATGGGCAGCCTTCAGGGGGCAGATGCTGGCAATTTTCAATCCCAGGGCACAGTTCCGTCCACACCTTCGGTAGAAGCTGGCAGGGAACAGTCTCGGTCTGTGGCTTGTTCACCTTCGGGTCCGGGTCCTCGGCACGATACTCATCGGGAACCGTCGAGGTCCCGTTCGGGAGAGAGACGTGCTGCATCGAGGTCTTGGGGCCTCATTACACGGTAGGCAGTAGGGACTTAACGTTACCGGTAATGGAATACTGTTAACGTTAAATCCCCATCTGTATTATGACCTGGCTCGCTGCTATTTGCGGCACCGCTAAGTACGGTGCCACTAATAGCGGCCAGTCAGCGGGTGCGCGACCCTCGAGTCTGTAATTTACGCCATGCCGCTATTAGCACATCATCACAAGCCAGGCAGACGTGCCAATAGCGGCATGGAAAAGCACCCAAAACCCCTTACCACCATGGCGCTAATACCGCCATCGCGAACCACCCGTTAAGAGAACTGAGCAGTGTTCCCACCTGCCACAGGTGGACACAATCAGCACAGGTGGAGGCAATGCAGACTCAGGCAGCACAAAAGGAGCACATCACACCCCTTCCCACACCAAGATGGTTCCAATACTAGCAGCATTACATGGGCTGGAGGACATGATCGCAGCGCAGCAGCAGCAGGCAGCACAGAGGGGACGCAGGAGGTGGAGGAGGAGGAGGGCAAGACAGGCACAGCAAGCACCACCACGGCACCTAATCATACCACAGAGGCACCCACCAATCCCCAGGATCAGAGCCAATCCATTTAACCTAACCCCGGAGCAGATACACACCCTGTACCGTCTGGACCGGGATACCATAACCAGCATTGTAGACATGATACACAACGACATTGTGAGCCTCATTGACATCCGAACTGCCATCCCCCCTCTACTCAAGGTGGTGACTGTGCTCCACTTCCTGGCCACAGGCACTTACCAGCATACGGTGGGGCAGATGCATGGCATCTCACAACCAGTATTCTCACGCACGCTGATCCAGGTACTCAATGCCCTCCTGAAGCATGCACCTGAACACATATTCATGCCACGGACTGCCCAGGAGCTTGCAAACACCAAAGTTGGCTTCTATGCACTGGCATGCATCCCAAGTTGCATCGGGGCAATCGACTGTACCCATGTGGAATTGGTGGTCCCACATCACAATGAAGTAGTGTACCGAAACAGGAAGCAATTCCACTCCATCAATGTCCAAATGGTATGTGACGCCAACAAGATAACATGCACGAAGAGGACTACAATCGTGCACATACCCATACCCGTGTCATGATTGAGCAGACATTTGGCCTTTTGAAGACACGGTTTAGGTGCATACGCAGGTCGGGTGGCGCTCTCTTGTACGGCCATGAGAAGGTGGCCAAGATCACCATGGCATGTGTCATGCTGCACAATATGTGTATCAGACGGAATGTGCCACTGCCCCCTGACGTTGAAATGGAAGCACCTGATGAGGATGATGATGGTGATGAGGACGGAGGTGAAGGGGATGCAGGACATGCAAGAGGGGATGGTCAAGAGGGACGTGCTGTGAGACATCTGATCAACCAAATATTCTGAGTAACATGGTTTTTTACTGTCACATGGATATGGGTATGAATGCACTGGTGTATGTTTGGAAGCACGCAATGGACCCTGTCGCCAATAAAGTACACAAACACAATGAAGATGTCCAAGCCTGTGTTTTGATCAGACACCAGTGTATTAAGTAACGGAAAGATGAAAAAGTGCATGTCCCCAAACATCCCACCACCCTTCCACCCACCCCCCACAAGAGACCCATAACACCCTTCTACCCACCCCCCACAACAGACCCATAACACCCTTCCACCCACCCCCCACAACAGACCCATAACACCCTTCCACCCACCCCCCACAACAGACCCAAAACACCCTTCCACCCAACCCCCACAAAAGACCCATAACACCCTTCCACCCACATCCCACAACAGACCCATAACACCCTTTCCCCCACCCCCCACAACAGTTCCTCATGTGTCTGTCACTATGTTTGCGTCGGGCCATGCACGCAGAAGCTTCGCCATAAACTCCCTATTGGCCATTGTCTGCGCCAGCATTTGGAGGCTGGCTAGACATGCGCCTGGTGGTGCGTGTGGAGCGGCGGAGGGGGCTTGTCTGCGTTGAACCGGCGGATGGCGACGTGGCTGACTGTCCTGGTGGTGTGAAGTGGCGGTCCATTGTGTCTGCTATTCGAGTGAGGACCTCCCTGAGTCTGCCTATCTCCTCACACAGCCTGTCTGTACAGGCCTCCATCCTCTCCGTGGAGTGCCTTGCCGTCACCACAATCTCCTCCCTGAGATGGGCAGCCTCCTCCACATGCTGGCCAACCAGCACAGTTAGTTCCTGTTGACACTGGCTGATGGTGGCCAGGTCGAGGGCAGTGCTGGGTGCTGGTGGAGTGGCTGCTGTGCCCTCAGATGCATCCATGTCAGCAGGTGAAGCCACCATGGGGGACATTGAGCCTAGAATGTTGTCCTTGCCAGTGGCATCAGACCCAGGTGTCTGGAGTGGTGATGGCTCAGGGGTTGCAGGGGGGGTTGGGATGTGCTTCTCCATTGTGACATTTGTTGTGTCCTCAACATCAGATAGTGGGGCAGTGGCTGCTGCCTCTCCTGCGGAGCTTGGCGCAGCTGATGGTGGGCCCTCCGTGGCTGGGATTGGCGGTTGTGGGTTCCCCTCTGGTGGTGGGGATGTAGTTAGTGGTGTGGCTACTTTTATCCTGGCAGTGGCACTCCTCCGATGCTTTACACTCATCATGTGGAAGCTTCCCCCCTTGCCCCTTGATGTCGTGGGGGTGTCCTCAGAGTCCTGTGCCCTTGGTCTCTTACTTGCAGGGGGTGCCTGGGATGCATTTCCGGCATCCTCACCGTCTGTATGTGAACCTGTCAGGGACAAAAAGGGGGATGGCATTGGTTACGTTTCTATGTACTTTATGCAGCATAGATCAATAATGCAGCTGTGGCCATTGGGACTTCATTGTTGGGGATGCAGGTGATGTGTCAGTTCAGTGCCTCACCCATGCATGGTTGTGTTTGGCACTTGTCTCTGGTGATGTGTGCATGTGTGTGTGTTTGGGTCTGACACTGACACTGACATGGGCAGGGATGGTGGATGTGTGGATGTTTGTCCATCCATGAGATGATTCTGGGCTCACATTTGGGGGACCAGTACATTAACATAGCATCCTGTCATGTGTACACTCACCTCCATCTGAAGTGGTTGCCACGCCATACTCCAAAGTGCTGACTCCCTCAATGCATTCCACTCCGATTAGGTTCGCATAGGTCTCCTCCCATTCCTTTAGCTCAATGGGTGAACCGGATCCACCTGCAGTGGCTATTCTGTGGTTTTCGGCAAGGATGCTCCTCACCCGCAGTCTGAGGTCGTCCCACCTTTTCCTGCACTCACGCACATTGCGGGTGGTGGTGCCCACTGCACTAACTTTTACAGCAACTTCATCCCAGATGGCCTTTTGTTTTTATAAGTGTCTCCCGCCGCATGTCGTTGGCAAAGACAACTGCGGCATTGTCAGCCAGGGTCTGGGTCAGCATGATCAGCTCCTCTGATGTAAATTTTTCTTTGCGCTGCCTGTCGGTGCTTTTTTCAATGCCTTGGGCATGTTGAGGGTGTCCCTGATGATTTGCAACTGCAACCTACTCCAAACAGGTCCAGGGGGCAGAGGATGGCAATGGATTGTGTTTTTAAAGATGGCCGCCGTGCTCTTTCCCGTTCCTGTGCGATGACGCTATTTCCGGTTCTGCAATTTAACGGTCAACGCTAATAGCGGTGACCGCTATTTGCATGCAGCGTGAGGGCGGAGGTGCTATCTGCACTTTCGTCAAGGGCGGTAAGTGACTTTTTGGGGTCTTTAGCGGCATGGTGGTAGGGTCATTACCGGCATGGCGCTATGCTCATGTCCACGTACTCTTAATGGTACGCTATTAGCGCCCTCTTGCGAGGGCGGACACGTTAAGAGCGCCATGCCAGTAATTGGAGGTTTTTACCGCACAACGTGTAATGAGGACCTTGGTCTTTGTCCCCAGCGAAACCGTAGAAATCTGGTAATGGCTTGAGGTTGGCATCGACTCCATCGGCTCCGTGTCTGTCGGATACGGATGTCGAGGCTTTGCCTTCACACCAGCACTCGGCGCTGTTGTCGATGCCGAAGCCGTCGGCGCCCTCAATGCCTTCTGAGCCTTTTGGCCGGAATTTGCAGATGGAGGTCCCTGGCACTGTGGATCCTCCAAGGAAGGCTAATTCCAAGTCTGTGAGGCCTGTTAAGGATTCCAGACCCTTTTCTGTCCCTATGTAGGAGTTCTTTCTCCCTCTGGATAATATCTGAGGATGAGGAGAGGTCAGATTTGGAATTTAACCCTGTTGAGCCTGATGTGACTCCTGTCTTTTTAGGGGACAGTCCGTTGGAAGAGTTGCGGCAATCACTCCATGATGCCAGTGGCTTGGACACATCTCCTGAGGTGGAGTTTGGCAGGCCTGAGCCAGGGGCGCATGCTGAGTCCTCTTATAGGAAACTGATGACTAGGGTTACTGAGTATCTTGGTTGGTCTAGTCCACCGGAGGCATTTGTTCAGGATGACTTGACTGATATTTTGGATCAAGGTCCGTCCACTGACCCAGTGTTGCCTTTTCTTTTGACTTTGCAGAAAAGGGTGGCGGCTGTTTGGCCAACCCCGGAATCTCTTCCGGCAGTTAACAAGTCATTAACTAAAAAATACCGCCCTTGCAGTAGCGACCCCAGCTACCTTTCCTCTCAACCCACTCCTGAGAGTTTGGTGGTTCAGGCGGCTACGGCCACCTCGAGGCTCGCAGCGTACCCTACCATCCCCCCTGACAGGGACGACAAACGCTTCAATGGTTGGGCACGCAAGGTGTTTTCTGCGGGGAGTATGGCGCTGAAGTCAGCCAACTCCACTTGTGCCTTGGCAAGATTTTCACACACTCTGTGGTATGTGTTTCTCTAGCGGCTGAGCATATTCCCGAGGGGGAAGAAAAGGATGGGTTGCTTGCTCTCGTGCAAGATGGCAAGGATGCCATGTGTGAATCCCTTCAGTCGGGATTGGACACGGCCGACAGTGTTAGCCGGTCCATGGCTGCGAGCACCGTTATGCACAGGTTTGCGTGGTTGCGGAAGTCGGGTTTTGCTTCGGATGTACAAGCCCGTCTTCTGAACATGCCCTTTGATGGCTCGCATTTGTTCGGCAGTAAGGCTGACAAGAGACTTGAGAGGTTGCAGACCTCCAAAGCTGCTGCTAAATCTTTGAGCGCAGCTGTGCATCAACCTCCGCCTTTTCGTCCTAGGGGACAGCAGTGTAGGGGAGGTTCCTTTCATTACTAATCCTTTTTTGGCAGGACGCGAGGAGTCGCCAGTCAAAGGGGTCAATGTAAAAGTACCCGTGGTGGTCGGGGAAATAGAGGCTCCAAAGCTGCTCAGGCAGCTGCCTCTTTGCGTTCAGGCGTTGGTGCATCCGCTCCAAAACAATTATGAGGCAATGTTCCATTGTTCGTCGGTTGGGGGCAGACTGCCTCAGCATCTCGAAGAATGGCAAGCTATTACTTTGGATGCGTGGGTTCTAGATACAATAGCCCATGGCTACTGCCTTCCCTTCCTAAAGCTGCCTCACAACAATCTACCGGGGACTGTCTCCTTGAAGCTTCCGGATCCGCTCCTTGTGCAGGAAATCTTGACCCTGCTGGAGAAAAGCGCTATAGAACTGGTGCCTGTAGCGGAGAGGAACAAGGGATGGTATTCCCCAAATATTTTGATTTCAAAGAAAGACGGGGGATTGAGACCCATCTTGGACTTGCGTTGGTTGAACAAACTCCTCAGGAAGGACAAGTTCAAGATGGTCACTCTTTCTCAGGTCCTCCAGGCCCTTCAACTTCAGGATTGGTTGGTGTCTCTGGACCTACAGGATGCTTACTTTCATGTGCCGATTCATCCAAAGCACAGAAAGTACCTGTGGTTTGCGGCTGGCAGATCGCATTTTCAGTTTTGGGTTCTGCCATTCGTATTGACCTCCGCCCGAGGGTCTTCACCAAGCTAATGGTGGTGGTGGCAGCGTATCTCAGTCGAGGGGGGGGATTCACGTCTACCCCTACCTGGACGACTGGCTGATCCGTGCGTGTTCTCCCGAGCAAGCTGGGCTTCTCCCTAAATTTCAGGAAGTCACATCTGATACCTTCCCAACAGCTCCAGTACATTGGGCTGTGTTGGACACATCCTTCGGAAAGTGCTCACCTCCCAAGGTGAGGGCTCATCACATTGTGTAGATGGTGGACACATTTCAACATGCCCAGCGTCTCCCGGCTTTCAAATTCTTAAGGTTGCTCGGCCTAATGGCATCCTGCATTTCTCTGGTGCCAGAGGATGAGATCCCTTCAATGGGTCCTCAAGATGCAGTGGTCACAATTCTCAGGCAAGATGTCGGATCCCATTCAGATTCCACTCTCGGTCTCGCAGGATCTTCGGTGGTGGGCCAACGATGGGAATCTGTTGAAGGAGAGCCGTTTTGGCAACCATGCCTGCAGGTGACAGTAGTGACGGACGCTTCCCTAGCAGGATGCAGAGCTCATACCGATGATCTGACCGCCAGCGGTCGTTGGTCTCCGTCGGAGTCCAAACTCCACATCAACTTGTTAGAGCTGAGGGCTATCAGGATGGCCCTGAAGGCTTTTTTGCCGTCTGTGCGGGGGAGTGTCCTGATCATGACGGACAACACAGTGGCCATGCTTTACCTCAACAAAAAAGGGGTGTAGGGTCACTCCCATTGTGCAGAGAGGCGATGCAGCTCTGGGTAATATAGCAAGGAATATCACTCTCAGCAGTACATCTGGCCGGAAAGGAGAATGTGCCGGCGGACGCTCTGAGCAGACAGAGCTCGGTCTCTCATGAGTGGGAGTTGGCTCAGGAAGTCCTTCTGGAGATCATCCCCCTTTGGGGAACTCCGCAAGTGGACCTCTTCGCGACCAGTGCCAACCGGAAGTGCGAGAGATTTTGCTCAAGGGAATTTCCTCCGAGAGGAGCCTTAGGAGACGCATTTATCGTGGCTTCATCATTCCCACTTCTGTACGGGTTTCCTCCGGTCCCCGACATTCCTCAAGTTTTAAGGAGGTTGCAGAGGTTTGGATCCCACATGATCCTTATTGCTCCGGATTGGGCCAGGAGAGTGTGGTTCCCGGACCTTCTAGAAATGTCCATTTGCCCTCCACGCCGTCTTCCCCACCGAGAGGATCTTCTCTTGCGCGAGGGGGGAGTCAGGGTTTCTCCATCCAGAGGTCAAGACTCTCAACCTTCACGCTTGGTATCTGAAAGGTTGAGATATAGGGATTGGGACCTCTGGGATGACGTGATGGAGGCGTTGCTTTCGGCCAGGCAGCCGGCAACCAAATCCCTGTACCGTTGCCATTGGTGTAAGTTTTGCGACTGGTGCAGAGGACACAATGTTGATCCTTTTCAGTGTTCCATCCCCATGGTTCTGTCTTTCTTGCTTTCTTTAGCCCACAGGGGCCTTCAAGTAGGTACCATTAAACGTTACCTGGCAGCGCTGTCTATCTCCAAGCGCTCGGCTGAAGAATGTTCTTATTTTAAGATTCCTTCGATTTCCCAATTTCTAAAAGGGCTCACTAATGTGTTCCCGCCGTCCCCGTTTCAGGTGCCGGTTTGGGATCTGAATTTAGTCTTGAAATTCCTGAAGGGTGCTCCATTTGAACCTTTGCACTCTTGTCCTTTGAGACTGTTGTCTTTCAAGATGGTTTTCTTGGTTGCGGTAACATCCGCTCGCAGAGTGAGTGAATTGCAGGCACTTTCATCTAAGCCACCCTTTACTGTGTTCCACAAGGATAGGGTTGTACTGAGGGTGTGTCCTTCCTTTCTACCTAAGGTAGTGTCTTGAGTTTCATTTAAGCCAGAATGTGGTACTTCCTGCTTTCTATCCTCATCCTGGTAAGGAAGAGGAGTGTCTCCATAGGTTGGACGCTAGGAGAGCTCTGAGCTTTTATATCTCTAGGATGTCCAGGGTCAGAGTGGACGATCAACTCTTTGTGGGGTACACTGGACACTGATTGGGCCAGGCTGTTACCAAACAGATCTTGTCCAGGTTGATTATCCTCACAATTACTGAATGTTACAGATTGGCGGGCAAGGACCCTCCTGAAAAGTTTGCGAGCTCATTCCACTAGAGGCGTGGCTACTTCCACAGCCCTGCAGCGGGGAGTTCCTATTAGGAATATTTGAGACACACCGACATGGGCTTCTATCCACACCTTTGTCAAACATTACTCCCTGTATACGCTCCATGGTCAAGATATGGTCTTTGGTAAAGCGGTTCTTTACTCTGCCATCTGATTGGGTATTCCAAATTCGTCTCCCTCCTCCATTTTCTGGTACTGCTTTGGGAATCTGTCAAAGATGTGGAATATGTTGGAGGACACAATCCATTCGAAGAACAAGTTACTTACCAACTGGTAACGTTCTTTCGACTGGATGTTCCTCCAACGTATTCCACATCGCCCTCCCAGCCTGCACCTCTGGATAATTTCCTATGCTATTGCAGCTTGCGTTCCCTCAAGGCTATGTGCAGTCAAGCAAACATTGTGGACGAGCATGTCACACGTTATGGAGGAAAAAACATAAACTGAGGATACGGGCGCCGTGCGTCCTATTTATAATATCCGGTGACGTCGCCCTCAACGGAGGCCTTCAAGGGACATCGACCCAACGCCATTGACGCAGGACGCCCTCTGCCGAAAATTTTTCAAAGTAGCACAGCTGTGGACATTACATGTCAAAGATGTGGAATACGTTGGAGGAACATCCAGTCGAAAGAACGTTACCAGTTGTTAAGTAACTTGTTTGATGCCCTGCTTCGCTGCTGCTGGGGGTCTGTGTATACTTTGCATCAAGGGTTGTACCTTTTCACAGGTAGGCTAATGTTTTGTGGTGTGAGCCTAAGGCCTTCTGGAGTCTGTTGTCGCCTGCGGCGTCCCGGTTTCCCGCAGCCACTGCGGGTGTTGTGGGTTATTGTTGTTTAATTTTAATGGGTGGGGGAGAATGTCGGTAGGTTTTTGTTTCTGGCGTGGGTGGTAAAGGGGTTTGGGGAGTTCAGGGGGTTGAGAAGGGTAGGGGATGGAAATATTACTGCATCAATCTGCTTAATCACAATCTTGAAAATACATGAACTTGCTAAACTTTCAGCCAGCGATCAATTCCTATGGCGGTGCAATGAATGGATTTGTTGGTTGGTTGCTAGGTCACGATGTCTTCACAAGGGGTGAAAATGGGTGAAAGATCTCACTATTGTCATGGAATGTATGGGGATACACAAATCATAAAAATCTCGACTAATAGCCAACTACGCCAAGAATCATGGGGTGAATATTATGTGTCTACAAGAAACACATTTGGCCGCAAATGGTGTGCTCCGCAATATGCCGGGATGGGATGGGGTGTACATAGATACTGCTCCTCATTTTCCACACACTCACGGGGGGTTGCTACATATATACATTGTTCCTTGACATTCAAACTGCATGAACAGATTAGTGATGGAGAGCGTTGTTTCTTACTTCCGTCGGGGGAGGTGCTAGGTCTTCGGATTCTCATTATAAACATATACACCGCCAAATGCAGATTCCCCTGATTTCTTTCCAACCACTTACATAGATATTCGAAATACGAAATTATATGGGCTGGCGATTTTAACATGGCCCTGTCACTGAACTTAGACAGATCTAGGACATAATAAACCACACTACCCAAGGCGGCGATGAAATGCAAGATCTTGAGTACTGCACCCCACACCTCACTTCCAGGGAATATTCCTTTTTTCAGGGATTCACAGTAGTCCATCAAGGATTGACTCTGTCATGGTTACATCAAACTTGCTCCAGGTTGTCACTGACGCTCTGATTCTGTCACGCTCTTTCAGATCATTCCCCAGTAAGAAACCTTTTTTCATGTCCTCCACAACCTTCATGGAAGACGCCCCTTTCCGTGAGGACATTAGGCTGGATATAAAAACCTTTTTTGAAACAAATGTGGGGTCTGTCCCTGCTAGCAGAATAGTGTGGGAATCTTTCAAAGTGTTCATTAGGGGGTGTTGCATTTCTAGAGAGGAAGGGGTACAGAAGGAAATCCATAGGTTGATCTCCAGTAAAGAGCTGGAAATTAAGGACCTGGAAACACAACATGGGTCACTTGATTGCCCCCTGGCATGATCCCCTCAGGGCAAAACGGGAAGAAATGTGCCTCCTCATGGAAAGGGAGGAGAGATTCCTGGGAGACCTCATTAGAGCCGCAGCATATGGTGAGGGCTGTTGTCCCCATAAACAGAATGAGCTATTGAGCCAGAAATAATTGCATTAATTCAGCAATGAAATAAAGAATATGCCATGCAAAATTCATGACACCAGAACTCACCGTTCATCAGGAGTCACATCCCCAAGAACTAGAGGGAACCTTTAGCGATGGCAGCCACGCCGTACTTTCGGACAGCGACGGAGTAGCTTCTGCTACTGAAGCGCAGACCCTCAACCCCATACGACAGGCCGGTGGCCGTGTTGTGGGGACTACACCCGGCGGCGGCAGCGCTACAAAAACACACACCACCAAGCACATAAGCCCTAGTCGAGACTCGACACATGAATCAAGTACTCGACAACGTTCGACACCCAGAGAAAGGTCCGCCGAGTCCCGGTCCTTTGGGCAATCTCGATCAAGATCGCCGCACTCCCTCCGAAGGTCAATCGTCCGTGGATGACGCCTCGGCACTCACATCCGAAATTTGACGTTCAACGTCGGATAAGGCAGCAGGCCCCAATAAGTCTGTAAAACACTCCTCTGGGTTCCAGGGTGTGGGGAAACATCACAAAAAGACCTCTAAGACCCCTCATAGGGACAAGAGCCCTCCTAGAGAAAAGAAACTGTAAAAGGAAAAGCCTACATTGTCCAAGCCCATAGAAAAACCTAAGGATTCTAGGCCTAAGTAATACCTCCCACTAAGGAGGATTTAGGACTTACCCCTCAATCTGTCGGGATCCCAAGTTCCAAGGAATGGTCTTCCCAAGATATTGACAGAGTAATGCGAAGAATTACCTTTATGGCCAATTGTTACGAGAGAAACCCAGATTACTTTCAGAGTTTCCACTCCACTACTCCCACCACAGCCCCTTCTGGCTCTCAAGCCTCTGCCTTACCTACTCAACCCCCGTCTAAGAGGTCTTGCTCTAATGTTCCCTTACAAAGTACAGTTATAGATATCTATGACCCTGAATTAGACCAAAAAGATCTCTCCTTTGTGGAGGCATCTGTCCCTCAACTTATTGAGGAGGATACATTTGAACCTTATTATGGGGATGAGGAGCACCCAGAAGCAGACCAGGAGGCTAACATGTACTCCATAGACTCCCCTCTTAATCAAGAAACTCCAGTTGTCGATTCCCATGTGGATAATCAACCCCTCCTCAATGAAGTATTAGCCAAGGCGGCAGAACACTTCCACATTAACACACAGGAGGTACAGGAGGATAGAGACTTTGCAGAACAAATCCTGGGAGACAAAAAGACAGTGGGTCAGTTTTATCCTGCTACTAAAATCAGTGCAACGCAGAATACAGCCAACCTTAGAAGCACCCAATCTCACACAGGCTGTTAACCCACGTGTGGAGAAATTATTCAGGCCTGCCCCCTCACACCCTTTATGTATTGGAGGCCAACTAAAACCAAACTCCTTAGTTGTCACCACAACTAGAAAGAGAGCAGGCACACCCCTTGCTTCCTTAGAGGCTCCACCTGATAAAGAAAGCAAAAAGATCTGTGCCATGGGCAGAAAGGTCGCCTCCACTGCGGCCTATCAAATGAGGATAGCCAACAACACAACCCTCTTTGCTAGTTATAACTGCCATAAGTGGAAAGATATTTCTGCTTTACTTTCATCTGCCCCGGAACCACTCAGATCCCAACTAGCTCAGGTGGCAGCAGATGGAAGGGCCGTACCTACCTGTCTCCTTAAATCAAATTTTGATGCGGCGGACAATGCCGGAAGAATCATTGCGGAGACGACAGTTAAAAAAAAGGCATGCATAGATGCGCCAGTCAGGCTTTAGGCCGGAAACACAGGTCACTCTAATAAACATGCCAGTGGAACCTAACGTGCTCTTCGGTAAGGCCATGGAAGATGTACTTAAAACATCAAAGGATGAGTATGACACTCTAAAATCTTTAGGTCAACTCACTAAAAAGCCTACTAGTCAGAGAGGTAACGGAAAGTTTTGCCGTTTTCAGGGCCAAAATTCTCAACGAGGATCCAGCTACAATCAGGCCCAAGGCTCCTCCTGGGGAAGTAATCAAGGACAAGCCTTGCAAGGCTATCCCAGAGGACAACGCAGAGGTTGTGGTCGGGGCAGAGGCCCGGCTCGAGGTGGCACTACACCTCAAAGCAAGTGACATTCCGCTCCAGGTGCCCTCCCATGCTTCTCCAGTAGGAGGACGCATTTCCAACTTCACCCACGCATGGGAGGGAATCACCTCATACAGATGGGGGCTGTGCACGGTAGCAGGGGGCTACTGTATAGAACTACTCCAATGTCCTCACAACCACCCCCACAAGAGAAAATCCACTCAAAAGAACATCAGCGGATCTTTCTAGAAGAGATAACTACACAGACACCTATGTTATATTAGAAAGGGACCCGCTACCAGAAATCAGAGAACTGATTAACAATACTCTGTTAAAAGCCAAAGAGAACAAATGGATTAATGATAAAACACATCAATATCTCACTAATTCCCATCCGAATACATCAGTCTTCTATAGGCTCCCAAAAATTCACAAAGATAAACAAAATCCACCCCTCAGACCGATTGTTGCTGGGACAGAGAGTGTCTTCGACCCACTGGCAGTCTACATTGACCGATTACTACAACCACTTATACAGGCATCATCCACATACCTAAAGGCCATAACAGACTTTCCTAATGGACTTAAAGATTTCTCAGCTATCAGTGAAGACTGAATACTATTCAGCCTTGATGTATGTAGTTTATATACCTCAATACCCCATATTGAAGGTATAGATTCTGTTGAATGGTTGCTACTTAACAATTCAGGTGTGAAAGGTAATCCTCAGTTCATTCTGGAGCTACTCAACTTAATCCTTTACAATAGCTATTTTAGACATCAGGGCAAATACTTTTTACAAACATCGGGTACCTCGATGGGATCATCGATGGCGCCCGTGTACGCTAATACTTTTATGTTTCAGTTCAAAAGTCAGCATGTACTGGAACACCCCACATGGGCAGCATACATTTTAACCTGGAAGAGGTTTATTGATGACATTTTCTGCATTTGGTGTGGCACACGAGATGACCTAGATCAGTGTTTTGAATACCTTAATTCAGTGCACCCCAGGATCAAATGTACTATTCAGATTGGTAACCCTTATCTACATTTTCTCGACGTTAACTTGAGCATTGTTAACAATAAGATTGCTATGTCTGTATACCATAAACCGACTGATGTTAACAATTTGCTTCACTATTTTAGCTTCCACCCGAGGGCGATGCTCCAAAGTCTACCATATAGTCAAATTTTACGCTTGAAAATAATAATTTCTGACCCAGAAGTTCTAGATAAGGAATGCACAAATCTTGTTGATAAATTTCAGAACAGACGCTACCCACCGGAAACTTTGGAAATTGCCAAAGATAGAGCTTCAGAGATCTCTCGTACAGATTTATTGAAACCTAAATCTGTTGTTAAAGATACCCCACTTCTATACATATCAAAATTCTCAAGATAGAGTTTTCAGATCACAAAAAGTATAAAGAAACACTGGAATATCCTTCACAATGATCAAACTCTATTAGAATTGCTCCCCACACCTCTGATGTGTTTTAAAAGGGGTAAAAATATAAAAGACAAGCTGGTAAAAGCTGAAAGAGTACCAAAGGAGAAACAACTTTTCCTAGCCACCAAAAAACTAGGCACCTTCCCTTGTTTAGGGTGTATACACTGTAATAACACAATCAAAGGTAATGTAGTGACTCACCCCAGGAATGGTAAAAAAATCAAATTAAGAGACTACTTCACGTGTCTGACATCAGGTGTCATATATATGTTGAAGTGCCCTTGTGGCAAAGTGTATGTAGGACAGACCAAAAGACCTGTCAAATCAAGACTGTCTGAACACAAGTGGAACATAAAATGTAATAACCAATACTCACCGGTAGCCTGCCACTTCAACATGCAGAAACATTCAATTGCCCAATTAAAATACCAGGTGCTAGAAGTTGTCAAACGACCTACAAGAGGAGGTGACTACCAGTTACTCTTACTACAAAGAGAGGCGTATTGGATTGACGAGTTAAGCTCTTTACAGCCCTGGGGTTTAAATGAAGATTTCACATTGAACAGTTTTTTGTGATTTGAATTTGTCAATAAGGAATGCTTGATCTTCAACAACATAAACTTGAAAGTGACATTACTATTCCAGTGTCTGACTGTGATCTAAGGCACTACTTTGTTGAGACTAATAGATGGTTGCCATAAAAACCATTGCCTGTAAATTCAATGTAAAAATTGTTCTTATTATTTACTCTTATTTATGTAATTTCTGTTAAACTTATTACATTTAATTTTGAACTTCTGTAAATTAAATGCGTTTACCCAACTGAGACTGTCACATTGTACTATGTCTGCCATGTGAAAAAGAGAGATCTAGGGTTAGTTTATACACCTATTATAGACTGAGAGGTTACACACAGTCATTCATTGACCTTGCTGATGATTTGATAATTATATTTATTTTTCCCCCTCTTAGATCAGAGCGTTCTGTCCAATTTACAACCTTTTTCTCATTGTTATTTCAATTCTATTTCACACGGTAAACTATTTTTCTTAGCTTTCCTCTCCCCGTTCTACTATGTGCGGACTAGTATTTGTAATGCCCGATTTACATTTTACACTAGGTATCTGCACTGCATGAATTTTTTGTATCAATCGATCTCATTTCGCACTTTTGCGCTTCTTGATTCAAATGACTTCTAGTTTATTGAATATCTAGAGGTCCATACTCTATCACAACATATAACCTCTTTTCAAGATGGCCGATCTTTCGGCCTGATTACTCCTTAGTCCCTCTTCTTTATCTATAACTCTAGTCCTCTATTTATCTCCATGGTCACATGATGTTTCCATGGTTTGTAAACAACAAGCTGCTCGGCTGAACAGACCCTGTTCAGGATTGTCCCCCTAGGCTCCAGGTAAGCGCTAATGCATTAGCATTTGTCTATCTAGGGACCAGGGATAAAGTTCCTTAGTCTCATTATTCTTTTTTCCTTAGTGCCGGATTCTTCAGCTGTAGACTGGCCGCACAATCTTGACATCAGTTTCACATCAGCTTCAAGAATTGTGCCTTGTGCACATCCTAATCATGGTAATTTTGAACATTTCAGTTTGCCTTTATTAAACATCACGTTACGTTTTCACTACTCCACTTTAGATTGCTGAGTTTTTTATACTAATCAAGACTCCATTCCTGTTCAGCTTGTTTATTTGCGTGACAGAACTCCTACATTCTGAGGCACTTCTGCAGCGACAGCGGGATATTGAGGTCCACACTTTATGTGGGCTCTTCTATTGATTATTTACCACCATCCACATTCTATCTAGGTATGTTATTCGATTTTTATATATTTCATACTAATGTCCGTTACTTTTAAACAATGAGCTTGACATTGATCAGGCTCTGTTATTTACAGATTTCTAGTATCTTTTTGGGAATTGGCCATGTCTATAGGAACTAACTGATACACAAAGACAGTCTGTTTACTTATTTTTCCTGCTTCGTCGGATTCTTTGTTTCCGACACTTTCTACACACAAAGGTAACGACTTTCGCATTTCTTCCCCACTAGATCGATAGAGCTTAGGAACTACTGGCTTTTTTTTCCCTATATATTCACTTTAGCTTATGTTTCACCATCCACTTGATAGGTCCCATTAGAGGGATCATTCCACTGAACTATAATATGTTGCACGTTTTACTGTCTATTTTACAGGAAGGGGTGTATTAATTGACCTTCAGTTTCTCTCTCAAACATGGACCATATAATTCACCTTATAATGTTGCATGTATTACAACGCATATTATGACATGTTACAACTAACGTCACCAAATTTTCTAAATTGTAAAATTGAATGTGTTATGAACAATCCATGAATTGTGCCTACAATATTTTCTTTACTGAATTTGTGTTTTTCCTTTTACATTAAGAGTCCAAGTTTGGCCTTATGAAGAAGAGGAGAACTTCCTCGAAACGCGTCGCTATTTAATTTGGACTCCATTTTTCCTCAATTTGAGCTTCATCTATTGATTCCATTTTGTTTCTATGCACTGTAAATCATTTCTCTCTGAACTATAATTCTTGCTGAAAATAATATAGCTTGGCTATAAATATATATTTGTTCATCTCACACTTCTGTGTCTGGCCATATTTGTTAGAAACAAAAATATGTGCAATGCCTATAACTCATTTTGAACAACTGTATTGGATTAATCCAAACATTTGAAAGTGTGCAGGGGACGGGAGGGTTCCCAAGTTGAATCCTCTTTCTTTTTATTGTTTATTGTCGGGGTCATGTGCCATGACCCCAGTTCCTCCCCAGCACCTTAACATTTATCTAAAATAATCCTCAAATTTCTTTACTAAACTTACTTACCATAGGTGTGCACTTCTATCTAAAACCTTTGCTTTCTAGAAGAGATAACTACACTTCTATTAAAGGACGCCATAGAAGTGGTCCCGGCCAACCAGGTAAACAGGGGTATTTATTCAACTTACTTCCTTTTGCCAAAGAAAGATATAACAATGCGCCCTGTATTAGATTTACGCCCTGCAAACAAGTATGTCAAGCCACAAAAGTTCTGCATGACTACGCAACAAGAGGTAATCCCGCTACTAAAAAAGGGGGATTAAAGGCAACACTGTATATGAAAGATGCCTATTTTCATAGTTTAATGTTCCCAGCGCACAGAAGATTCTTGCGTTTCAAGATAGCGAAGAAGCACTACCAATTCAAAGTGCTGCCCTTTGGAATAGCCTCGGCCCCAAGGGTTTTCACAAAGGTACTGTCGATGGTGGCAGCGCACCTGCGCAGGGAGGCAATCCCAGTGTACCCTTACATGGACAACTGGCTCATAACAGGGGAATCACCTCTGATTTGCAGACAAAACATCCAAAGAACAATCAACCTCCTCTTTCAATTGGGCTTCTCCATCAACGAGAAAAAATCAAGCCTAGTGCCAAGCACTTCAAAGCAGTTCCTAGGAGCTGTCCTAAAAACAGAGGAAGGATTGGTCTTTCCCTCAGAGGAAAAAGTAAAAAATGTGTTACTGCAAATACCACATTATCAGGCCGGCCGCCAGATAAGGGTGCGCAAAGCAATGCTTTTAATAGGCATGATGGCATCTTGCATTTATCTGGCTCCTCGCACGCGCCTACGACCCATACAGGAGTGGTTGGCGAAACAGTGTTGTCAGGCAAGCGGTCAGCGGGACGATGTAGTGGTTGTTTAGCCAACACTGGTACAAAATCTTTGCTGGTGGACAAGAGAAAACCTAATGAAAGGAAAACCTTTCTACGACTCAGAGATACAGGCAGTGGTCCCAACAGACGCCTCAATGGCAGGACGGGGGGCTCGCTACTTTCACCACACAGCTCAGGGTCTGTTGTCTCACACTGCAGCTCAGAACCACATCAGTGTGCTGGAACTTCTGGCAGTATTCAAAGCCCTTCAGGCATTCGAACCTCATTTAACAAACCGGTCAGTGCAGATCCTAACAGACAGCACTACAGCGATGTTTTATATCAACAAGCAGGGGGGTACACGTTCTCCAAATCTGTCCAGACCTGCACAAATAAACTGGAGATGGGCACTCAGACGGAAAATGTTACCGTCATCACAACATGTTCCAGGGGAACTCAACGCTCTAGCAGACTCGTTGAGCAGAGATGCCCTACCAGAGGAACACGAGTGGCATCTACACGAAGGAGTCGTAGAATACCTCTTCTCTCAATGGGGTTTCCCAACTATAGACTTATTCGCCACAAGCGAAAACCGGCAATGCCCAGACTTCGCGTCCAGGTTCCCCCAGCCAGGCTCCATATATGGGATACATTACTCACCATAATCGTATTTCTGATGCTTGTATTTGCTTAGATTCATATGCTATGCATAGGCCGACATCTAGTCGAAGCTGCAGAGTATTATAGTTGTTGTTTTCGAAACTCGAAAAAGGGACGTCGACAGGGCGTGCCAGTAATACTATCCCTAGTGTGACGTCCACTGTACCCATGGTGCTTCACGCGTCGAGGTCCCTCAGATTGTTTTTTTCGGACATGAGGGTGCATGAAGTGTAGTGTGAGTACAGGTGTAGTAAAGCAGATTATGTATTAGAGAAGCCCAGAAAACATCCATGCACCTTCTACTCCAAGGGGAGGAAGGGTGGGCGCATATGAATCTAAGCAGATACAAACATCAGAAATACGATTACGGTGAGAAAATTATCCTTTCAGAGGCTTGTGGAATCTGCTTAGATCACATGCTATGAATAGATTAGTGAGCAGTGTTTGGAGAAGGTGGTGGGTTGTGATAAGATACAGCAGTACAAAGATGTTTTAGCACCGCTTGTCCCACCTGGGAATCTGCTTTAGACTGAGTGTAAATGGAGTTATGCGGAGTAAAAGTGTGGATAGAGCTCCATGTAGCTGCTTTGCAAATGGCGTCCACTGGGATGTTTGCAATAAAAGCCAAGGTCGCTCCTGTACCACTGGTGGAGTGGGCCCCTTGGTGTGAAAGGAAGTGTTTTGCTTGATAAAGAGTAGTAGAGCTGTATGCATCTGACTATCCATCTGGAGATTACGTTTTTGGAAACGCAGTCTCCTTCCCTGCCTGGGGCTACTGGGACAAACAGTTGATCTGTTTTCCTTAGCTGTCTGGTCTTGTTTACATAGTAAAGGACTGACCTCCTTGCATCCAGTGTATGGAGTTTTCTCTCAGCTGAGCTTGTTGGACTTTAAAATTGCTGGTAGATCAATGGCCTGATTAACATGGATCTTTGAAATGAATTTAGGTGAAAACCTAGGGTGTGTTCTTAATACCAATTTGTCTTTGTGGATAACAAAGAAACAGTTTTGCTCTGACAATGCTTGCAATTCACTGACTCTCCTTATGGAGGTGATAGCTACAAAGAAAGACGTTTTATATGTAGGTGTTTAAGGCTTGACTTAAGCATAGGCTGAAAGGGGGGCCCATGAGTTTAGCAAGTACTACATTGAGGTCCCAGCCTGGCGGCGGGTTTGAAATAGGAGGATGGAGTCTCTTTACTCCCTCCATGAATGCCTTAATGACCAGGATTTTCCACCATGACACCTTACTCTGAGAAGTGGTGTATGCAGATAGAGCCGCTAGATGAACTTTGATTGAGTTAAATACTAGCCCTGAGTCTAGTAAATGAAACATGTAATGAAGAATATGTGATGGAGTACATTCATTTTGGGTTTATTTGTTTTGACTGGCACGAAAATTACAAATCTCTTCCACTTGTTAAAATAACAGTGTCTGGTGTTTGGTTTACGTGCCTCCTTGAGGATTTCCATACACCAGGACATTTAGATGACCAAACCCTATGACTTCAGGAGCCATGCTGCCAAGTTCATAGACTGAGGTTGAGGGTGTAATCTTGTCTTCCCGTGCTGAGTGAGCATGTTGAATGGGCACAGGAGTTTGAACGGGTCACACATCGCCAGTTTGCGCAGATGTGAATACCAGGGTTGTCTCGCCCACATAGGAGCAACTAGCATTAATGTCATCTGTTCCTTGTGAATCTTGTTCACCACTTTGCTCATTAGTGGAGTTGGGGGAAAAGCATAGGCAAATTCCCATGAACAGCTCATCCACAGGGTGTTCCCCCTTGGAGCTGTGTTGGGGAAACCTGGATGCGAAGTCTGGGCATTGTTTGTTTTCTTTTGTTGCAAACAAGTCTAGCAAGGGGTAGCCCCAATGAGTACAAATGTAATCTACAATGTTATTGTCGAGCTGCCACTTGTGCTCTTCTGGTATAGGATCTCTGCTAAGTGAGTTCGCCAGAGTATTGAGTTCCCCAGGTACATTTTGAGGTGTTAGGAACATGCCCCGCTTGAGTGTCCACTTCCATATTTTCTGTTCTAGTTTGGACAGATTTGGAGAATGTGAGCCCCCCTTGCTTGTGAGAATTTGTACTGATTGATTTGTCAGTTGTGCTTCGAAGGCCTGTAGCGCTTTGAGCAGTGCCAGAAGTTCCAGCAGATTGATGTGGGTCTGTGCTGTGATTTGTGTCCACAGACCATGCGCTGTGAGATGGCGGTGATGGGGGCCCCCCACCCGGTGAGAGATGCGTCTGTTGTAACAACCGCCTGCACCGTTGGTTCGTGGAAGGGTTTTCACTTCAGTAGATACTCCTTTGTCCACCAGCGTGGAGCTTGCACTAGGGTTGGCGAAACGACCACTAGATTGTCCCACTGACTGCTTGCCTGAGACAACTGTTTCACCAACCACTCCTGTATTGGGCGCACGTGCAGTCGTGCGTGTGGGACCAGGTAAATGCATGATGCCATCATCCCGAGCAAGCACATTGCTTTGCGTACAGTTATCTGGCGACCAGCTAGATATTGAGGTATCTGCAGCAGTATGTTCTGTACTGTTTCCTTTGAAGGAAAGACTAGACCCTCCTCTGTTTTTATGACAGCTCCTAATTAATATTGATATTGATAGTTTTTTGTGATAGCACCTATACACACATGTGGTATTGTCTGGTGCAAAGTTTGACTTTTACGTTGTTTTCTTTATATTTTGCTTGCAAATTAGGCCATTTTCCCCTGTGATCAGCCTGTCGTTCCAGATAAGGGTACACTGGGATTGACTCCCTGCGTAGGTGCGCCACCACCACCGCCAGTACCTTGGTGAATACCCTTGGAACGGATGCTATGCCAAAGGGTAGCACCTTGAATTGATAGTGCTGGTTTGCTATCTTGAAACGCCAGATTTTTCTGTGCGCTGGGAACATTGAAATATGAAAGTATTCATATCCAAGGTTGCAATGTAGTCCCCCCGCTTTAGCAGTGGGATTACTTCCTGTAGCGTTGTCATGCAGAATTTCTGTGACTTGACATAGGTGTTTGCAGGGTGCAGATCTAAGACAGAGCGCATCATGAGGTTTTTTTTTTGGTACAAGGAAGTACTTTGAATAGATATCCTTGTTTACCTAGTTCGCCAGGACAACTTCTACAGCATCCTTTAAGAGCAGCACTGTCACCTCTTCCAATAGGATGCAATGTTCTTCCTTGGAGGTGGTACTTTGTCTCGGTGGATGGTTGGCGGGTTTCTGTAGCAGTTCTATACAATAACCGTGTGCCACGGTAGAAAGTGCCCACTTGTCTGAGGTGATTCCCTCCCATACGTGGGTAAAATATGATATGCGGTCTCCTACTGGAGTGGCATGGGAGAGAACCTGTTGCAGGTGGTCATTGTTTGGGGGCCGTTGAGCTGGCTCTGGAAGAAGAGGATCTACCACTGCTGCAAGATCTTCTCTGGCCTCTTTGAAACCCTTGGGAAGACTGCCTTGAGGTGAGCCCCAGGACAAGCTCTGAACCTGGTTTTACCCGGACCCACATTGTGAGTTTTTGTCCCTAAAGCGGCAAACAATTTAACCCCCTCTTTGTCCGGAGGGTTTATTAGTAAGCTGCCCTAGTGACTTCAGAGTATCATACTCTTCACTGGCGTTCTTGAGGGCATCTTCCACTGTCTTGCCGAACAGGACATTAGGTTTTATCGGCATGTTAAGAAGAGCAGCCTGTGTCTCGAGCTTAAACCCGGACTGGCGCAGCCACGTGTGGTGTTTGATTAGCGTGGCCTCAGCTATTATCCTCCCCGCATTGTCTGCTGCATCTAGATTGTTCTTAAGAATGCAGTTTGCAACAGCTTTACCTTCTGCAATGGTGCAAGAGAGTTGTGACTTAAGGGGCTCTGGAGCTGAAGCTATCTGCTCGGCCAATTTATCCCACTTCTAGCAGCTGTAGCTGGCTAGTAAAGTGGTGTTATTGGTGATTCTCACCTGGTAAGCTGCCGAAGACGCTACTTTCCTACCAAAAGTATAAATGTTTTTGCTTTCTTTATCCGGGGGTGCTTCTGAAGAGGCGAGAGGTGTCCCCGTACTTTTTCTAGTGGTTGCAACCACCAATTCATCTGGTTTTAATTGACCCCTAATTTAAAGGGGGTCAGAGGGAGCTGGGCGGAAGGTCTTTTCAATGCGTGGGTTCACCGCCCGTGTTAATTTGGAGTCACCAGGGAGGGTTGAATTCTCCTCTGTACAGATTGGAGGGTTGGAATATATTGGGTAGCAGATTTTTTATCTCCCAAAATGTCATCGGCAAAATCCTTGTCTACCTGGGTCTCCTGAGTATCTATCTTGAAATGCTCTGCTGCTTTCAGGAGCATATCATTGTATTGAATCTGATTGTCGACCGGTGAGTCTGCCACCGGTGGGTCTGCATAATCGGGTGACTGTATGACGTAGACATCCTCCTCCTTGTCATAAAACTGGTCTACCTCTCCCATCCCCTTGGTCTTCAGTTTCGGAGTAGTCTCCAGTGCTCTGGAAGTCCTGAGTGGAGTAATAGTAAGCAAGCTGCCCTGGGTCCTGCTGAGGGGTGGGTGGTTGTACGGTGTCTGTGCGGGCTCTCTTGCTTGGGGTCTGTGTAAGTGGCACCCCCACTAGCTGGCTCGCTACGTGGCGTGCCTTGAAGGTTCTCTAAAACATCAGGGTGGTTATCAAAGAAATTGGCTAATGAAGACATGCGTCTCATGACCCTATCAATTTCTTCTGCAGACCATTGGGAAGCACTTGGGATAGCAGATGGGGCAGGAGGGGTGGGTGCTGGCTCAGGTGCAGGGTGCTTCTTGTGCTTCATAGCCCCTAACATGGTCCCCTCACCCTGGGTAACAGTCACTAACCTAGAGCCCTCCTTGTGTGACTTTGAGGACTTAACCGTCTCTTTAGTAACATGTCCAGGATGTGTTTTTTGTAATGAGCTCACTCATTTTTGAGCTCTGAGAGGGCTTTGCAGGGGCCTTCGACGCGTCTTTTGACTGTTGTTTATCGGCATGCGTGTGGGCCTTCAAAGCCTTCTTTCGACGCTCACTCGTCGGCATGTGTGTACTTAGAGGTTTTAGACACAGCATCAGAACCGACCTTTGTTGATTTCGGGGGCCTGTCGTGAGGCAAGCGCGAAGGCCCAGAGGACCGGGAACTGTCAGACCTCCCCTTTGACGTTGTTTGTGGCCTTCCTACTGGCATTGAGGTCGACCTTTGGTCGTGGGATGTGTGTTTAGTGTGATGCTGTTGGATCGTGCCAGTGCCGCCAGGTGTCGTCCCTGTAGCAGAGCCGCGGCCTCCCTGATGTAGTCGGGTGCTTGTACGCGGGCATCTAATGGATCCTGTTTGCCCTCAGCGTCATTAAAGACGCTGATGCTGCCGTCACTGGAAGCACCATCAATGTCCATGGTGGCCGCGGCCTGCATGGCGTGGTGGGCCCAACGCTTTGTCTTGCAGTCCTTAAGAGTCTTGGGCTTGAAGAGCTTTCAAGATTTGCAGTGGCCTTCGTTATGGTCCCTTGGGAGACAAAGATTGCACACCCGTTGCAAGTCTCTCCAGGGAAATGTACAGTTGCAAGATGGGGAAAACTTAAATGGTGTATTCTCTATAGTATATGGGGAAGGCAGCTTGGCGAATAAGGTGGGAAAAGGGGGAATTTAGGGAAAACTATGAAATTAACCACCCCCCACTCTCCCTACTGTGAGGGCCGAGGCCTGGAGCAGCCTTCCGAGGCCATCTGAAAAAGTTTTTCGAGACGAGTTGAGCCGTCATCGATGAAGGTAATCCTCAAAGCCATTGCCGAAGGTCTTGCAGGGTAACGGCTAACAAGGGACAGTAAGAGTATACTAGAATTCATATTTTTGATAAGTAATGGCGATAGCCAGAAGGAACTCAGCTTTGAACGACCGACAATGATGGCGGAAAAAAACAATCTGAGGGACCTCAACGCGTGAAGCGCCATAGGTCTAGTGGAAGTCACACTAGGGATAGTATTACTGGCATGCCCTGACGACGTCCCTTTTCGAGTTTCGAAAACAACATCTGTAATACTGTGCAGCTTCCACTAGTGGCACTCTCTAGCCTGAATGTTTCTTTGGATTATAGAGTGTCAAGGGAGAGTAATCCCGATATGTTCTTCCTTTTCAGTCTCTTTGGCACAACTGAGACTAGGAAGATTACTGATGATATAATCTTCACACTTGATACTTCTATCCCAACTCTTAAGACGAGAAAGATTACCTCTGAGGCTTTTGTGATGAATCTAATGAAGTCATCACGGATCCCCCGGTGGTAACCTCCTCCCATGTGGACCAGGGATGGCAGCCGTTACCTGATCCTAATCCTAACCCTGGGGCCAGCTAAATGAAGGAGGATCACAAAGGAGGCGACCACCACCGGGGAGATGTCATGGCTTCATTGGATGAGGCATTGTATCCCCCATTTGCCCCCGAAAAAGACCCCTGATACTCAATACCCTAATGGCCTATTGCCATACGTCTGTTCCTCCCTTTAGTAAAAATAGAGAAACCTTTTCCCAACACCCTCTGGGCCAAACTCCCATTCATGGTCCTAAAAGTAAAAGCTCCAAGAAAACCTTTTTCACTTCTAATTCACTTCTAATTCCCAATTCTAATTCTAGTCTGCCCAAGTGTAGTGGAGACACCGGGGCATTTCGGCGACTGCGCCAGATGCAGTTTGAACATTGCAAAGCTGCAGAGACCAACACGTTAAGAAGATTGTGAGTCAAAAAGGCATAACACAAATATGACCCCTAACAATATAGGAGTGCATTGAATGCCAATATGGGGAATATGGGGAATACTGAAAGTGAACATTGAAACAACTAGATATACCAAACTAAGGAAGAGATATACAATTGTGAATGTAAAGAGAAACTATTACAAACATATGGAAATAAGTCCTGGCAGGCGAGTAAACCAGGCAGCTACAAGTACATGAGAAATCCTGGCAGGGAAGTATACCGGCAGTTGAAAGTGCATAGGAGTTCCTGGCAGGGAAGTATACCAGGCAACTGCAAACCTACTGAGAAGACGCAAGAAAGGACAATGTTTGATTGAGCAAAGAAGGAGTTTTTTAAAAGAAGGAAATGACAAGGCTAAACAGCTTTTTACTTAACAGGATTGTTATGGGACAAGGAAAGGCACAAATAACTGTTATACCAAGAAACATGCCATACCAGTGAAGAATCTAGGAGAAGGGAACCACCCTCTGGAGCCAAGGTTTTGTTACCTTGGAGAACCTTTATGTTGGAGCCGTTATATTCTCATTTATGAACACTTTTTGCAAATACCAGGTTAAAGGCATTTCCCTTCTCACCTTATTATTTAGTTTGTAGTGTGAGGGTCAGGATAGAATGTTTGGACACAAGGACGGTTTTGGTTACTGACATCCTGACAAAGATCGATCCTTGGTAGGGAAATTCCTTTAGAGGAGGGTCGATTAGGCATTTTCCCAAACCGTTTATGTTAATAAAAGTCTTTAACTAAAAACATGACAACTTTGTGTCTGGCTTTCATTTGTGACCCCTCACACTTTCTTTCCTTTCAATACTCTTCATACAATTACCGAGACGAGGCAGATCACTCCCAATGTCTTCTTCCCATTCGGTACTTCTGAGACGATTACTGAGACAAGGCAGATTTCACCTCGTGCTTTCTTCCTATTCAATACTCTTGATACAGTTACTGAGACGAGGGAGTTTACTCCTAATGTCAACGTCAGCTCCATCCCCCAATCCACTACCCCGGGTCTCCCATGACTCTCGTTATCTCTTCTTTGTTAGACTGAGGTTGCCAGTTCTTCCTGGTGTGTTGGGTCGATGCGTTCCCATGGACCTTTCTCTCTGTTTCTCTTTCCACTTCCCGCTGCCGTGCTTTGGCTCCATGGGGTCCCCGGCCAGATGGTATCAGCACAGTAATGGAGGCTTCAGTCCACCTCCTCAAGATCATGCCATCGTCGGTCGGTTTCTAGATTCCAGTCAGGCCTGCTCTGGCTTGGCCTGCAAGAGACTCCTGAAATCCTCTGCCAGCGACATCCCGACTGGAGATTTGCTTCACTGACGTTGCTTCTTGTTTCCAGGTTTGAACTTCCCTGATCTGCCAGGCTTCATATTTTTTTCCATTCGGCTCGTTCCTCCCCACTGGAGTGTCACAGTACTTTTGTTTGTGTCCATTGGGGCCAGCTCTTCGCAATACCTCCTGTTCTTGCCAAAGGAGTAGTTTGTATAACTCCATTAATCTTCTTCACAGTTTTCCTCGAAGATGACTTGAGAGCAGACTGTATGTCCATTTTAGAATTCCTGATCTTAGTGGTATCAATATTTTACAGGAAGAGAGGAAGGAGTATTACAATAGCATCTATAAACTGTAAGGAATTCATGGTGGCAACAGTAAAGACAGACACACGTGATCACAGTTCAAAGGTGTTTATTGAACTTTATAATGGGTGAGATACATGCCTAATCTAAACTTAAATCTAAGATGGGAGCAAGCTACTCCAATGTAATTGTAATTGGTTATTTATAACGCGTTTAATACCCAGACGTTTCTAAGCGCAGACCTGGGGATCGAACAAGTGTTGCTCCTCGTTGTCTTGCTTCTAAGGCAAGCGCGTTGCCCCTGAGCTATCCTTCAGACCATCAAATAATAATAAGGCAGTCCTAGTGGTGTCTTGTCAAATAAATGGGCCTATACTAAAAAAGAAATATTGCGAATCCTTACTTCTAAATTACAAAGAGAGTGTGAGATAATGTTCACCAGAAACGAAAGAAGTGTTCACAGAATAACAAGTCAGGATGGTATGGCTGGGTCTCCCCTGCCCACGCTTGAAGCACGGGACAAGGCGGGACTCTCAAGCACAGCACACTCCTTGGCCTCGTTAGCACGAGGTTCACTGTTCCAATTCAACTATATCAAAACCTTCAGAGGCTAACTATCTTTCCTGAAAAAGTCTCTTGCCTTAGAAGGGCAGCCGGTTCAAAACAACAAACAAACACATTTCCTTAGGTGGTCTTACACCTGGGCACTTGCTCATCGTCCTTAGGGTCTCCCTTCGCTGGGCTTGGATTCTCCTTGCAAAATAGTCCCCCCCCTTTCGGGTTCACTACGGTCTTTCCAACACAGTTCGTAATAGTTTTAATGTCTTTTTAAACAAACACCACTGTGGACAATTCTTAACTGGATTTACTCTTGTCGACACAATGTTTCTGGGTGTATTACTTTTCACCCCAACTCGCAGGCATCCCTCTGTTGGGTTCACATTTGCCCAATATATATTTTACTCTGCTTTATCTCATTGCAGGATTCACTTTCATTAGCTTTCCCCTTGGCATCCCTCCGTCGGGTTCACATATCCGCCTTTCACACAGGTCATGATTTGCTCAATTTTCATTAGAAAGTGTGGGTTCCCTTCTCCTACCTTTCTTTCGGCATCCCTCTGTCTGCTTCACACTTGCCTTTTTCCACAGTTCACAATGTTATTGGAAAGCAGGGTTCCTTCCCCTAGCTTTCCTCTAGCAACGGGTCAGAGACTTTCAATTGTACAAAGGATTTGACGTAACCCTTGTAGGACCACTCTGACGTCTCACCCAACCCTTTCCTTAGGGCATTCTGGTATTTGCAGTTTTAAAAACAGGTCCCGGTCAGAGTCTTTCGAATGAGCGCCCAAGTGGTGCCGGACCCCTCTGCACCTGCACTTTAACTGGGCTTTTTTTAAAGTTCACAAACACACAAGTTCTTTGTTCATCAGTTCCCTGCGTTCATACTATATTGCTGATTGCAGCCTTGGGCTCAACACAGTTTGGTTCACTATCAGCTCTTCCTGACTCACTGGCTGTACGGTACCCGTTGGCTTGTGCCGCCTCTGGAGTCAAGGATGGTATCACGTTAGCCATCATGCCTCCCTGCCTGAATTATGAATGCGGAGGACCCCCGTGGACCGTTGACATCTGCAACTCCACACGCCAGCTATACATCCCGGTCTTATGTTTTCTCTTTCGGAGGCTTTGCGGGTCTGGGTTGAAAAGGGTAAGGGCATCTCCTTCCTTGTCGTCCTTTCAGGTTTTGTCACTTTGCGTCTCCATTTAAACTACCGTCCTGGATTAGCTGCTTCTTCATGCATTTGGCCTCGCTCGTTGTGTGTTTTCGTGCTCCGCCTTTTATCCCTGTAAGGAAGGTAAAGGGACGTCAGGTGTGCGTGGTTATTGTTAATTGCCTCAATTTGCCTGATCCTTGTGTCAGGGACATGTCAGGTAAACAGTTTTGGTTTTAGTCTGCTGCCTGTCACAGTGTTACAAAGTGTTTGTATCAAAAGAGGGGGGTGGTATATTTTCCACATATCCTACGGGGTAGGGTTTGTGAAACAAGCAGGAATGCCCAGGATTATTATCTTGAAATGAACAAGGGGAATTGTGGGAATGGTAGGGTTTGGATAAAGCAGAATGGGAGTTTGGGAGATAATGATCAGAGGGATGTTGAGAAGAATGACTGCGAGTGCTCGGGTAGACAACAGGAAGACAGGGATTCTGGAAGATGTAGTTTCCCACGGCCGAAAGGGTTTGGATACCTAATAGGTTTACTAGATGTAGACGGGTTGCGGGATTTAGGGAAGGGAGATTCATTGGGTGGAAGGGAGGTAGATCTAGAGTTGCCTTTAAAAACCTCATGGACTTGGTCTTCCTTGTCTTCTTCCCCTATGTCATACCGCGTCTTAACTGAGCTATTTTCCCGAGCACGACCCCGGGTCCCCCTACACATGTGATCCGCGCCCACCGGTCCACCCCCAGGAACTGGATCCCATAGCGATGGCTGTGTCCTGGCCACCTGCATAAGGGATTCCTGGGTCCTACTCAGGAGAGCACCTTTAGGTTTCTCACAACACCCAGGGTGCCTGGTAGGCCTTAATCTTCCAGGCTATGATCAACATATACAAAAACAAGTAATCCAGTTCTCCATGTGACACATAACCAACTGAAACTGTTCAATACGCTCGTAGTTGTTTCTCAAAAAAATATATAATTTTATCAATGTATTAAAAGTAAAAAAAATGTAATGTAAAAATATCCACAGACAAAATGTCAACATATTATACAACAGCTCTAGGTCTATTACATTTTCCAGACACAGAAACCCTTGGTTTTCAACATAAGACATACACAAACCTACATCCCACATATATGTATAAAGTGTAAAAAAAAAAAAAGCCCCTGACTCGCTAGTCCTTTTCTCATATGACCTACCCTTTTATTTGCAGAGTTGTCATTGCTTCTTAGGAAGACGACACAGTGTGTTTCGACCATCTATAGAGCATTAGCTGTTGCTCCTGTCAGTTGCAGCCTTCATCAAGACGTAACCAGTTCTTTAAACAATCAAATGTATTTCTGTGTCTATAAATGAAAGGACAGATATGTACGTATATACTAGAACTAGGCTGGAAGTGTGACATGTAACTATAATAAGACGTATCAATGAGTCTTAGGCTATTTGTGGTAGTAGTCAGACCACTAGTACCGTTCAGCTTTGTGCCTCTTACGCCTGTGGCTATAAATCAATTTAGTATATACATCAGGATTTATATATCTCCACTTTATCTCCAATATGTCCAGTATCTCATGACCTGGTATGTCTACGAGGGCTAGAACAGCTTACCTGCGTGTTGCAAGAAGCTCTCTCTAAATGAATAGTAGCCCCTGTATTATCCGGGAACCCTTAGTTGAATGGTGATGCTCTCAAACTGCGTCTCACGGAGGTAGAGGAAATCCTACCTTTGAAAACACAGTGATCAAACATTTGCTGGACATGATAACTAAACAAAACCATCAGACTGACAACCTCAGTAAGGATGAACGACTTAGTTTACAATGCCAGTATCAGCCGATTGGGCGCAGGAGGGGGAAAGGGGAAGAGAGGGGGATGAGAGGGGCACAGCGAGAAGCCACCTCCGCGCCGATCTCCCTTCAAGGGCCAGGCCAGGCTGCCAGTTTGGTCAAAATGTCTGGGGATGAGTGGGCTCCAACAGGGTATCTTGACCATTTACATGTTCAGGGAAACTTGCAATCAATAAATAATATTTATAGAGACCAATATTCACGGGGGTCTGTCATCAGATGGACAAGTCAATGCCAGAAGAAGGGCCTCCCATGCCTCCATGTTGTCTGTTGACTCTCCAAGCCTCATTTTCTGAACCCTCTGCCAAGCAGTGGTCTCCGCTCCACTCCATCTCAGAAAATCCTTGAACCACAGGGAGAGCTGTGGGCCCCCTTTTTGTTTCCAAGCCATAGCTATGTGTCTCTTGGCAAGGATACATACTAGGTCCATCGGTTTGAACACATGTTTCTGTTTTTCCGGCCTAGGATAAATCCAGAGTAGGCATTCCGCAGGGTCTCATTTATTACATACTACCCCAGACTCTTCACATGTTTTTATATCTACTGCCAAAAAGTTCTCACCTCTGTGCAATACCAAAACATATGAATAATGTCGGCAGAATCAACATGACACCATTGGCAACTAGAAGATACATCAGGGTTAAATCTAGCCATTCGCTCAGGTGTCATGTATGTTCTATGGAGTACGTTCAGCTGAAATAAACACAATTTCTTATTATGGGAAACCTTTTTGGTAAAAATCAGGGCCATATCCCATTTAGCATCACATAATTGCATTTCCAGATCAGTTTCCCATTGCAATTTCAGGCACCCATTCCGTAGACTATGTGTTCCTGTGAGCTTTTATACAGTCGGACACTAGGCGCCAGCCATCTTCCAATTCATATAATAACATGAATAGTGTATTGGATTTTGGCTCCTCTGGCCAGCCCGTCTACCTCTTTGCCAGAGACAATAGCCTTCGATAAAGTAGAAACTGACGCCTGGACAGGCCCTCTCCTCCAGGTCCCTGCATCTACTATCTCTATACACATCTCCCCATGTAGCAAGCCCAACTGCCTCCCAAATCCTAGTTGTCGCTATCTCATTCCCTACCGAACATGTGTCCACCACTAACGGCATATAAGGAGAATAGGGGCTATGGAGTTTCAATATTTTCTGCGTTCTCGCCCATATTTGTCGTCCAAGTGTGAGCAGTGGGGACAAATGACCTATGCAACATTCTGCCACCCATAGAGTCTCCTTCAGTACTGCCAGAGGCAGCACAGTACAGAGTAGCCTGGTGTCTGTATTAGGTCCATCTGATAGCCAACACACTACGTATTGGAGTTGCACCGCTAAATAATAAAACTCTAGCCACAGTAGTTGCGCGCCCCCGTCCTCATATGCCATGCTTAGGGTCTCTAGAAAGATCCTGTGGCGTCTCTGCCACCAAAGAAACTCCTGTACTAATGCTTCCAGTTGGCGAAATAAACTTCTTGCAATGAGGTAGTGCACATTGGCAAAGAAATAAAGTGTGGTAGTGCTATCATCTTTACCACAGAGATTCTACCCAGTAAGGATAGCAGCCGCTTACCCCAGAATAACAGTGACCGTTTCACCCCTTCCAATGTCCTGACTGTGTTCTTAATATGCATATCTTCGGGTGCATGTGCTGTATGAACTCCCAGATATTTAAACAAGATGGTCTCCCAGTGAATCCCCAGATCAGGCAGATCACATACATCACATCGTCGCAGCCCCGACAACTGAAAGAGACAAGATTTCTGCCTACTGAAGGTGATCCTAGATAATCTACCATCGACGTCCAAGGTGTCTAGGATGATGGGTAAGTTATATTCTGGTTTGCAGAGGATATTGGCCGTGCATAAAGAAATAATTTGAATAGTTCCACCCAGAGCAATCCCGGCTGCAGAAAATTCTCGACGAAGGAAAACCGGTAGTGGCTCTAGTGCCAATAGATGCAGCATGGGCGACAGCGGACATCTCTAACGCTTACCCCTTTGTATATCCGATGCCTCTCATATCGGTCTCCCAGCCATTGGTTGTGTATACTGCAATTTGACCCAGCGTATATAGCTTTCACCTATACCAAATCTCTGTTACGCCACCCACACCCACTCCGAGAACACTGAGTCAAAGGCCTTTATAGCATCAAGTGATGCCACCGCACATGGGGCACTAGAGGAGTTAGTGAGATATATCACATGTTGCAGGTGGTGAAGATTCATGGATGTGCTCCTCCCAGGGATGAATCCCGTCTGGTCCTCATGTAATAATAAACATACAACCTTTTGGATCCTACTTTCTACTAGCGCAATCAATATTTTCACATCTTGATTCAGCATAGCGAGGGTAGGATATGAGTCACATTTGTCTGGGGGCTCCCCAGGTTTAGGTAATGGGATTATGCATGTCTCACACATGCTAGGAGGGAGAAAACCACGCTCATATGCCTCCACATATACACGTAAAAAAGTGGGGGCCAGAGTCGGGCATGGCCTTTGTAGAACTCTGCAGGGAGTCCATCGCTGCCAAGGGTATTCCAATTAGACAGTGACACAATCACATCTGTCATTTCCTCCTCCGTCAGCGGGAAATCCAAAGAGGCTGCCTGTTCAGCAGTCAGCTAGGGTAATTGAATCTGAGAGAATGCACAGTTCAAATCTTCAGAGGTCACTTGTGTCTCATGTTTATACAGTGTGTTGTAGAATGTGCTAAAAATGCTATTAATTTCCACTTGTGATTGTCAAGACTCTCCACATGCATCCTGGATCAGCACGATAGACCGCCGTGGTTGTTCGTCCCTATATAGCGATGGCAGTAGTTTCCGGATGTATCACCTTCCTTGTGCATACGATCTGTATAAGTTGCATAGTCAAAGTCTCAAAGCCTCTCCCATGCCTCCGTGCACTGGGCCCGATGTCCCGAATTGTGTCCTCCAGAGTCCCCAGGGTGTTTCTCAGCGTTTTCTTTATCCCCCAGCCTTATCTATTATTTTCCCTCTGAGCGCCTCCCACAACACTCTCCAGCACTCACACTACCAACATTATTTTCAAGGAAAACAATAAGGGTGTCCCCCAATTGACCGCTGAATGTCTCATCATTTAGTGTTCCTGCTGGCATGCACCAGGTTGGGATAGGTGATCTTGGTCCCTGAATGTTCCAGCACACTACCAGCGAGGAGTGATCCGATGTGGTACGCCCCAGCTATTCCGCACTAGAGAAATTTGCAAGATGTTCAGACCCAGTAAAGAAGTAATCAATTCTGGTATACAAATTATGGGTAGCTGAGTAAGATGAGTATTCCCCTCCAAATATCAACCAGTGATATTTCTGTCATCATATTATTTAAGAATGCAGATGCACTCCTCAATCTGCACATCTGGAGTCTGATCTGTCCAGCGTCGGATCCATAAGGCAATTAAAATCCCCCACCCCCAAAGAAAAAGGGAATTCCTTCTATGGGCCAATTTACCACTCAGTGAGCCAAGAAAGGCCGGAACAACATGATTAGTGCAGTAAGAATTCACAATGCATATTTCTTGAGAATACAGATAGCCATGCACAATTACATATCTACCTTCCCTGTCAGTATCCACATCAAGTAGCCTAAAGGGGACTCCTGGGTACATCCAGGGATTTTAAAGAAAGAAAGAAGAAGTATGTAATGATGAAGATGTCTTCAGGTTGCAGCTGATAAAGTTTGCTTAATGCAATGACAACCAACGAGTTTATGGAGATTAATGGGACGTAAAATAAAGCATCTGGCAATAAAAGCGGCGACTGTGTTCAGGAACAGTAAGAAGTTTGGAGTACATTTAAACAAGGAACCTAGTGGAGAAGACAGTGGAATTGCCTGTGAGGCCTTAGGGGCAACATCAGATAATGATCTTCGAACACTGGCTTTAGCAACTTGCTACGGCTGACACCTTCCAGAATTGCGAAGCAAATTAATCGCTTGAGACAAATCGGACATCTCTTGTGAATGGATTGTAGATTTCACAGGAGAATAATATTCGCGCGCCTCAGCAAGTGGCCTCTCAAGTGGCCTGTTTCGCCTGGGATCTCTACTCAACTCTCTGCACGATTGTTTCTTTGTTTTCCGCAGCTACGTGCAGGAAGATAGAATACTACGTTTGTGCTACGTTTGTGCAATCACGTGACAAGAACTTGGCCACGCCCACAGAAGGGGAGGACACCATAAAAATACGAGGCCGCGCACCATCAGCACGCGCGCCTCAGCAAGTGGCCTCTCAAGTGGCCTGTTTCGCCTGGGATCTCTACTCAATTCTCTGCACGATTGTTTCTTTGTTTTCAGCAGCTACGTGCAGGAAGATAGAATACTACGTTTGTGCTACGTTTGTGCAATCACGTGACAAGAACTTGGTGATTATATATTAAGAAAACCTTTTCTATGTATATAAAGAATATATTTATAATAATAACATAGATACTTATCTGTTATTATAGGCCACACCCACAGAAGGGGAGGACACGATAAAAATACGAGGCCGCGCGCCATCAGTGCGCGCGCCTCAGCAAGTGGCCTCTCAAGTGGCCTGTTTCGCCTGTTTAGCCTGTGGGGCTGTGGGTTAGGTAAGAAACTTTAGAGTTTTGAATGCTAGTTCTCTATTTAAGTACAAACATAGTGATAGCCACTGCCTAGCTGAATGTAAGAAGTGGCTTAAGAAGTGGTGTTGAGACAAAAATGAGTGTAAAAAAAGCTGTGATAAGTAAGCAACATTTAACAATAGCGCCGCCTACAAAGCAAATGACCACTAGGATGAGTGTAGCCCGTGCTGCTGCTGCGAGTTACTTAGGCACACCGTACTTAACTGAGGATCTTATTGAATGCGCAATTCAGTGTTCTTTAGAGCAAAGAATGGATAGACCAGCCCAAGAGCTGGGAACTAACACTGAACTAATTGAAAGTTTGCAATCATTGTTTGTAGAAGATGGTGATACAAATAGCTTTCAACAGAACGTTGACCCGGGAAATAATATTGAAAAAGTGGCTAATGGAAATAGGGAGTATGTTGATACACCCCAAGTTTTTCATACAATTGATAGTTCCTTGTTGGAGTTGTCACAACACATAGATAAAAATATGTTAGATGAATTAGAGAAAGCGAACCATACTGACACAAATCAGACCACAAGTAACGAAACGCAAGTATTAATACTAGCTGAATTAAAATCCCAAACAAATCTCTTAAAAGAAATGGTAATGGCATTTATGGCATTACCAGACTTCATCAACGAATTAATGAACAAGGCACGACGTGAGGTAACAGATAAAACGCAAAATTCGATGTCTATCAATATAGAAGTATATACTGGAATTGACGGCATAGACAGAGAACTCAATAATGGTAATGAAACAAATCGTAAGGTGACAAAATCTAATGTATCGACTATTAAGATACCCTTGCAAAATGAAGACAATGGCAAGACATCAGAGCCCAACACAGAGGTAATTGTGATAGAAACCAGCGAATCGATAGAAGCGGTTAGTAACAATCCTACCACTGTGACTGAAATAAGTGATGATGACAACTCTGTTTGTAGAAAAAACTTCCAAAAGGAAAGAAAAAAAGCAAAGGAAAAAACAGGCCAAAATTGCGAATGCAAACAACACATCCTTAAGAAAATTCTTGAGACATGTGGACATATGTAAGGCATGGCCTGATTGTCAGGCAACAGACAAAAGTAAGAAAGATCAGGAAAAAAATACACCCAGTGACAAAACAAAGAATAAGATAGTCAAAGAAATAGAGATTGACAGCAACACTGGAAATGATGGTATTGCTGAATCTAGTTACAGTGAAGGATCTTCCTTGCTCTCAGAGGTTCTGAAAAATAAAGTAACATCGGAAAGGATTGATAGTAATCTTAGAGCCGTAGAGAGAGGACTCCAAGATATCTTCGACATATTTAAAAACCCAGATGCTCCATCGAGGCCTAATACACCTGTGTTAATGAATAATCCTGAGTTGTTAGCCAGCAAGCCATTATTGAACCCCAATACACTGCAAGAATCGAAAGAGATATTAGCCTCATTAGCTCACCCGAAGGAGTCACAAGAAATTAAACAACTAAAGGTACCTTTAGATGACCCCAAGGAGCATACGTTGAAAGATACGCAACTAAGCAGCGATGCAATAAGTTTGATAATAGAAAACTTATTGAAACAAAAATATCAAGATCCAAATAGCTTGCTGCATGTCTCAAACATTTTGCCAAAGGGAAATGCTCAAAAAAGGAATGGAAGTAATTTACCCCCCCCGAAGATGGAGCAATAGGTGAGATTAATTCGATCACTCAAAAACAAGCGAGATTGATAAAATTACAGAAAAAGATAGACACTGATTCAGCGAAGGTTACCCTTGATACAAATAAAGCCATCCAATTAAATAAAACAGACTTAAGTACATTGGTGGAGGAATTAATACATCAAAAACTTAATGAATCTAATCGTCAATTACTAAAAACTGATGTTCTAATGCAAGATAAAGATCCACAGCTTAATAACATGAATCATCAGTATTTAGACTATAAAAAGGAGGGGTTGTTATCAGGTGCCACACATGACTCGAATCATTGGAATAAAGAGTATAAGATATCATCCATACCAAATTTAAAAAGACGGGCTTTTTCAAATGAACCGAGTATAGTAATTTATTATGTGTTTGACGAGGGTGGCCCACGATCTCTCAATAGATCTTACCTGCTATCTTTATTTGGGGAGATACCAGAATTAAGTCTGATGACAACTTCAGATATCCAGCTTGTGGATTTCATACACAACGAAAGGTATGATTATGTCAGATTAATCATAAGATCTCCACTAGTGAGAGCTCTAATACTGAAGGAGGCGGGTGCTCTACAGAAAAGGGGTTTTGACGTACAAAAGTATCAAGAATGTACACAAGGGGATGATGGTTTAAGAAAACAAGAGTTTAGCATACAAGAAGCAGCTGGATACGGCACCGACAGCCTCGGAATACAATCACTATCGACAAAGATGCAAGATAGCACAGTAACAGACATTGCTAGGTCTCAATTGATTGACATGCAGGAATGGAGGTCACTTGCCATATCGCTGCGAGACTCCATAGAGAATCTGAAATCAGCAAAAATATCACTTTGACAAAAGGACCCCATTTAGTTTAGTTTCCTGGAACACAAGGGGATACTCACATATTGTGGCAAATAAAAATATTGTGAGTCAACTGGAAGAATTTGACTTTTTGTTATTACAGGAAACATGGGCAACTAACAACTTGCTGTGGGATGGGTACGGAATTATCAACTGTAAAGGGATCAAAGGAACAATAGGTCGACCTAGTGGGGGATTGATCTTGGCGTACAAATCGGATACTAATATTACTATGATAACTAATCAACAAATATCAGAAAGCATAATAATTGGCACATTTAAAATACAAGCAATTCAAATGGAAATAGATATCTTGATAGTAAACATATATTGGAATGTAGCCAGCCACTCAAATGATCAGCTGATTGAGGTCTTGGAGTTGTTAAATGATAGAATCACGGCCTGGTTAGAGCTCTACCCTATGGGTGCGCTTGTACTGGCAGGTGATTTGAATGCAGATTGTGACTTAGGACATTCAGATACCACATGGACACTTACATCTATAAACCCCAACTCGGTAGCAGCCCTCAGTAAACGATATAGAGGCAGTCTCTGGATTGATTTTGCATCGAGTTGGGGCTTGCAACTTATACATAACGCACAGCCAACCTGGAAAGCTAGAGGACTGAGCTCTATTTTAGATTACATAATAGCCAGTAATCACTTTTTTGTAAATAACTGTGATATGAAAGTGCAAACCTGTAAGGAAAGTGATCATGCAATGATATCAATACAGATGCCTTGGAACAAAAAAAATGTGAATGGAGAAGATTGGGATATGCATATAGAAAAAAATACAGCAGGTAACAGAGTAAAATGGACACCAAATAACCTCGAAAAGGTAAACTTTTTGTTAATACAGGATTATATGTCTTTCCCGATGGAATGGAAAATGTCTACTTACTCTGGTGGGGTTTTTAAAGATTATATACAAGAAACACTGGAGACATGTAATGTAAAGAAAACATATGACCAAATACCTGTAACCAAAAATGCTCATTACTTTGATATTGATATCAAAAAAAGAAAGGCGCAATTGCGTAAAGAGGTGCGTAGCCTAAAAAAATTAAAGTGTAACACAGATGAAATCACCCAAAAAATTAAGCAATGCAAACAGATATACAAAAATTGAATAATATCACATCGCTCACACATGGCACAAAAAGACGGCAAAGCCATGTTGGCAGCCATGAAGGATTGCAATACAAGGGAAACTTGGTCATTGATTAATGGGACTGAAACTACGCAAATGCAACTTTCTTTAAACCCGATTGCAGGAGACGTATGGGTAACCTATTTTGAAGACTTATATACGAGCGCAGAGGTTCAAATGATGGATAACTATAATTGTAATCAGACCTGGTATTTGGATATCTCTGTAAAGAAGATTGCGATGTATATAAAAAAAGTTAAATCCTCAACCACTCCGGGCCCAAATAATTTATCCAATATCACCTTAAAATATAATATTGATTTATGGGCTAACATTCTAAATTGCTTGTTTAAAGAGATTATAGAAACCAAACAAATCCCAACCTCCTGGAAGATGGCATATGTAATCTTAATTTTTAAAAAGGGAAATTGTTTAAGCCCTCTAAACTATCGACCTATAATGATATCAGATGTGGAATCAAAAATGTTCACATCTATGGCATTGGAAGAAATCAATATCTGGATCGAGAATAACAATATACTAGATCCGCGACAAATAGGTTTTAGACAAGCCATGGGAACTGAAATAGGAGGCCTGATAGTAGCCAGTCTACAAGCTAAGGCCAAAGTAAAATATAATCATGCACTGTACATAGCATCAATGGACCTCTCCATGGCGTTTGATAAAGTAGATAGAGGAATGTTATGGAGAACCCTGGATAGCCTGGGAATGGAAAAAGGCCTACTAGAACTAATAATTATGCTATATTCTGATACGGTACTGAAAGTGCGCTTAAATAATAGAGGCAAATTATCAGAACAAATAAAAGCAAATAATGGCTTAAGACAGGGTTGTAGACTATCAGCAACTTTATTCAATCTCTATGTCTCTCAGATAGGAAAAATTATGGATGTGAGTGGCCTGGTCTCACAAAAGATAGGCAAGCTCACCATAAAATGGATAGCACATGCAGACGACTTCTTGTTATTTGATGGCACGAAAGTAGGTCTACAGAGGATGATGAACACATTTGTAAATTTTATACAAGAAAGGAAACTGATGGTAAATCCAAACAAAACTGTGATTTTTCATACTGGTGTGAAATCTTTAAAACAAGATTCTTTGGTAATGTTTTGTGATGGTGTAAAAATAAAAAACCAAGCTGTCCTCACATATCTAGGATATACCTACACGAGTAAATACACACTTAGCTATATGATATACATCCCTTAGTACATCCCTCAGTTATCTCAGTGCAAACTATTGGTAGGCATTGTATGCAACATGTTATGAATATACCAAGTACCACCACTAGTATCGAAATTAGCTTCCATCCCCAGGACCGCAATAGTCCCCAAAACCAGGATCCTATCCCCCAATCCCCTTCTTCAGTAGAGAGTGTGGAACTTAGGACATGTAATTTCCGGATTGTTTTAAATATCGTAGGGGAGTAATCATCTATAAACACACAGCATGCAGTTTTTACGAGTTTGCAATTTCCACCACGATCAGCTAATATTATATCAAGAGCCATTCTGTTTTGTAGTGCCATTAGCCTAATTCCTTTTTCTTCCAACGTCATGTTGTATAAGATATCCGTTGTTGTATCTATTGTATTTTTTAGTATTTTGGACTGTTTCCTTATGTTATAGGAGTTTTCTATTTAGGCCAAGAATTAAAGGATTTGGCTACATCCATTGCTATCATTCAATCTTCACTACTCCTTCGGGTTCTACCTTTTAATTGCCTCACTACTTCTGCAGTTTCTAAGAGGAACACTCCTGGGAATAGTAGACCCAAGTAACACGTACCTCCTCAGTTTCTAGGTAACCATGTATATGCTTTTCCCCACATGTAAAGTAAACAGGGTCCCCTACGTACACGGGTTCTATTTCGTGCTTTAAAACCACTGTGTTCAGGCAGCTGCTAAACGTTCCTACTTTATAGGAACCTTTTTTCTTTAAACATAGGGGAGCAGTTTTGGGGCTGTAATCCACTGTATAGGCAGGTGGGACAACATCTTTATTCCATTCATCCCTCATTCGAAATGTCATTACTGATGTTTCTTCTGCTGGCGGGGTCGGTCTATTCTGCCTATGTAATCTATCTAGTCTTGTTGTATTTCGTGTATTTTTCCTCATGGGATCTGGTGAAAACACGCGAGGTTTGTGGAATATGGAAAAACCCACAGGTTTCATGATCACTTCCTCAAATTCATTCATATTGGTCTCATCTAGCTGACCCGTATTACTCTTGTTCCATTTCCCAAGGAACATTGCACTCAACGATACTTCACATGAATAAACCAATGATAACGCTTGTACATACCAGCCTATCCCTTTCCCACCGTGCTGTGGTAAATGGGTACAAACCCAGCAATCTTTTTTCTTTAAAACCGCATGGGTCATGTTCATGATGAGCAACAATGTATTGTTGCCATATCCTTCTCTATGTCTTTCTTCCATTGGAGACAAAGTACCATTGATTACATGAACCGGGCTTTCAGTAGCTGCTTTTGGCAAAAGTGTTTCTAATGGGTGCGCGGACTCCAGGAACCATAGTGTTATAGCTATTATTGTTGGTACTACCATACTTAGAGAACACAGGACCAATGTCCAAATCAGTACCTTATTCCTTTTACCATGCTTTTTCCCTAAATTTACAGTCTCTAAAACTATCATCTTTTCAGCAGGGGTGCAGGAGGAGGCTGAAACCGGTCTTGATTTGTTCTTCATCGTCCTTCTTCTTGCTGGCAAAGTTCGTCGCAAATGTCTCTCGCTTTTGATGCCACAAGGTCAATGAAAATGTCACAGTTCAATTCTGCCAACCCTTTCACAGCCTAGATCACTCATCCCCTCCGAGCAAGATTATTTATTCTTTCTCCCACTGCTTAGACGATTTCTGAACAGTTCTTTATTGACAGAGTACTATGTGCATCCAGCTTGTCCCGCTCTGGCTTAGGACACATGTACTCTATCAGCCTTAATACTTATGTGCGTCCAGCTTGTCCTGCTCTGGCTCCTGACACATGTACTTTATTATAAGCGCACCGAGGAGCCGTGAGTCTTGAATTGTCCGACTTGCACAGCTCTCACACTTCTCTCCTCTACGCCCCTGGTTCCTACTCCGTCCGTGAGTGGAACCAAAGGCAAAAGAAAAGCACCAAAGATCTGTGGATCACTTTGCCTGTCGAGGCCGCAAATTATACCGTTTCACTCCTGGTATTGTATGATCCGTGAATAGTGCAGTTGCACTTCCAGTATCAGGCTCTATGTCAGCCTGCGGCACAATGATGGGTAGCGATGAGCGTCGTGACAATGATGTAGTTTCTTTCTCTGGCCTTGGTGCGTTTGCAGAAGCTGGTGGGCGCCAAAGGGGTACACGCGTTGTTTCTGCTCGTGTTTGCAATGCAGAGTTTGTGTCGCTCGGCAGTGATGTTGTTTCTGCTGAGCAACGTTGGGGCACTTTTCGCCCTTTCCCCTTCCTGGCAGCCTCCTCAGGCTCTGTTTCGAGTTTCACTTCTCACTTAGGCTTTGTTTCAACTTTCACTTCTCGCTCAGGCTTTGTTTCAACTTTCAATTCTCGCTCAGGCTGATGCTGTAGCAGTGGACTGGCAACAGTTTCTTTTTCGTTTCCGAGACCGTTTCCTCTCTCTGGTCGTCGGAGGTTGTCAGCAGTCCTGGGAATCTTTTGGCATGTGTCGCATGGATCCATGCCTTGCGACTGTCCACTCGAATGGCCGTCTGTGTCGCCAAAAGTACTTGGTAGGGGCCGCGCCACCTGGGTGCTAATGCTGTCTCCCGCTCAAAGTTTTTAATCAGGACCCAGCTTCCAGGCTCCAGCGCGTGCCCCGGTCTGGTGTATCGCACTGGTAACGCCTCCTGCACCTGCTGATGAATCAAACGCAACTTCTGCATTAAAAGGCCACAGTACGTGCTTAACACAGGATGCTCGACCTCACATAATCTTTTGGGCTGCGGTGCGCACCATACATTTGCCGGTCTCCCCATTATAATTTCATAGGGGAGAGCCCAGTTTTAGCCTGCACATTCGTGTGCATGCACAATAGCGCTAGGGGTAATGCATCCACCCAACTCAACTTGCTCCCAGCACAGATTTTAGCTATCTTTGACTTTAAGATACCGTTATGTCTCTCAACAAGTCCGGTGGAACTCGGATGCCTGGAGCTGTGGAATGGCCTGTCAATCTGCAGACCTGCACAGATCTGTAGTACTACTGCGCCCACAAAGTGTGGGCCGTTATCTGACCACAGGACACGGGGCAGCCCGAACCGGGAGAAATACTCCTTCAACATTACTTTTGCCGTTGACATGGCAGTACAGTCTTTTAAAGGATTTGCCTCCACCCACTTGCTAAATGCACAAATCACCACTAACACATATTTGTAGTTCTATGAAATCAAAATGGATCACCTCGAATGGCATAGAGGGTGGGCCAAAACTACCTACTGGAGTCACGGTTCCCTTCCCTACATTGTGTTGCAGGCACGTAATACAATTCTGCACTAGCCTTTCTGCATTCTTTTTTATGTGCTCATTTTTCCATACTGTGGATAAATGCTGTACCATCTTCGCAAATGTGGGTAGGGCTATGCGCCATTGTAACCATTGCAGTTACGTAACAATTTGGCAACATCCAGTTCTTGGTCTCTTTGTCCACCAACATCCTTCCAAATCTAACTCAGCAGAGCCCTCAGCCCACCCCTGAATCTCTTCGGTCGTGGCCTCAGCCTGCATTTCTTTGACTGTGGCAACTCCATTCTCTATCATACAAGGTACTTCCTCAGTCTGTACTGTCATCATTGTATTTCCCAAATCAGTGGCTGTTTGTTTCGCAATCCTGTCTGCAAATGCGTTTCCCTCTCCCACTTTACATGTTACTTTTTTATGCGCCTCGCATTTTACTATAGCTAGGCGCTTTGGAAACGTGAGTGCAGACAACAATCGTACAATCAAAGGCCCATGCTGAATCCTGGCCCCATGTGATGTCAAGAAACCCCTCTCAGCCCAGAGTCGACCAAAGTTGTGAACCACCCTGAATGCGTACTGACTGTCAGTATATATGTTTACATTCAAATTTTCAGAGAGTTCACAGGCTCTGGTCAATGCTATTATTTCTGCGGCTTGTGCCGAATTGTAGGGGATTCTTCTGCTTTCTACAACACTCTCTAGGGTAGTAATTGCATATGCGGCAGTTGATGTGCCATCAGGTAATTTAAAACAAGAGCCGTCACAAAACAAATCCCCATCCGGCTCTTTTTGTGGGGTGTCGCTCAAATCAACTCTTCCCTTTTTCTCTTCTTCAATGACCATTAAACAATCATGGGGTGGTGATTCGTTGTCACCAATTTCTGCTATGAGCAGTGGCATTAATTCTGCAGGATTCAATGCGCTACACCTCATAATCTGGATGTGGGGTGCAAACAAGATGAGCTCATATCTTGTTAGTCTAGCAGAGGTGAGGTGTTGCGTCTGTGTTCTGTTTAATAGAACTTCTATGGCATGTGGCACCATCAGAATTAAAGTATGCCCCAATACCATTCCTTCCGTTTGTTTCACGCAGCAGCTGCTGTAACAGATTGCAAACATCGTGGTAGTGCATGCGCTACAGGGTCCAGCGCGGAAGAATTATAGCCGCACGGCCTATTTCTTCCACCTTTTTCCTGTGTCAAAACCGCCAATGCACATCCTTCACTCTCGCTCACAAATAGTCTAAATATTTTCTTGTAGTTTGGTGCGCCTAAAACTGGCGCAGAACATAATGCAACTTTCAATTGTTCAAACGCTTTCTGACATTCCTCATCCCACTGTAAAGGCATCACTGCATCCTTTTTAGTTAATTTTATCATCGGCTTCACAATCAACGCAAAATTACTGATCCACTGCTGACAATAAGAGGCCATGCCTATTACAGCTCTCACTTCTTTTTGAGTTTTTGGAATAGGCATACTAGAAATATTTTCTATGCGTTCTGGTGTTAATCTTCTCCCTTCTTTCGAAAGTAGGTAACTCAAATAAGACACAGGGCCTCATTACGACCCAGGCGGTAAGGGGTTTACGGCAGCGTAAACAGCGCCGACCCTTACCGCCTGAGTACGAGGTCCCTTAGCGCCATGGCGGATTTAACACCTGCTTTTAGCAGGTGTTAAAATCCATGGCGCTAAGGGACCATGGAGTTAATTACGCCACCGTAATTTACGGTGGCGTAATTAACGCCTTCCCCACTCCCATTATGCCCTATGGGGCAAAAATGGGAATGGGGAAGGGTAAATGGGGATTGGGGACTTACCGCCCCGCCAAGGTCGGAATGGGGCGGTAAGTCCACCAACCACCATGGCGTAAATGTAGTTTACGCCATGGTGGTAAAGTCACGGCCCAGGCGGTAACTTACCGCCTGGGTCGTAATGAGGCCCACATTCTTTTGATTATACTGGAATTTCTTCAAACTTGCCTTGTGACCATGGGTCGCTAGGTGTGTCAATAGTAATATAGTACTTTCTTTGCAGATCTCTTTTGTGTCAGCAGCTAGTAACAAGTCATCTATGTACTGCAAGAGTGTGCAACCTGTTGGTAGTTCTAGCATATCTAGCTGTTCCTTTAGTGCCCTGCTGTAAATGCTCGGGCTTTCTGTGTATCCTTGTGGAATGCGTGTGAATGTGAATGATGGACCTCGTAGAGTGAACGCAAACAGATATCTACTGCTTTTATCCACTGGAATGCTAAAGAACGCGTTCTTCAAATCAACTACACTAAAGTATTCTGCAGTGGCCGGTATCATTGTCAGTATTGTTGTGACAGATCAATTATGAAACAATATGGTACTTCATTGCCTCCTTTCTTGTAAACTGGAAGAATCGGGCTGTTGCACGTGCTACCTGCAATTTCTTCAACCACCCCCAATCTCACCAGGTCAGTAACAATACTCTTTAATCCCTTCTCACCTTCAACAGAAATTTTATACTGGGGAATTCGTGGTAATGTAACACCTTCTTTCAAAGTTATTTTTACTGGCTCTATTTTCAAGTATACTACATCGTTATCATGCATTGCCCACAGACAGGTTGGTACTCTACTTAGCTCTTCTGGTAACGCTTTTGATATAAATTCCATCACCGGTGCATCGTGAGGCCAAATCGTGAGGAACACCTCATCTGCCGTACAATGTATAACTGCCCCCAATTTTCTCAACAAGTTTAATCCTAGCAAGTTCTCCCCACAGTTTTCTGTCAGAAGAAATGGACACTGTTCTATAAATGGTCCTATTGTAATTGGGACAGCTTCGGACACAGGGTTAATTACTGGTGTACCTGCGAACCCTACAGAAACACTCTTTTGCCCCGACAGTGGGATCTCCGGAACAAAGTGGTGGTCTATCGAACACTTTTGTGCCCCTGTATCTACAAGGAAACGGTGCTCCTTATTCCCGACTCTCATTTCTACGTAGGGTCCTCTCTGATTCACGGGAATAGACATTGGTTCCGACCCCTGCCGTGGGCTGTCCTATTGCGAAAATAACACATCGTCCGATGTGTAGTCACCGCTGCTGCTATAATACGTGTTTGGCTGTGTATCAAAAATATTCCCATTTCCCCCTCGGTGTCCTCCACTCTGATCATTTCTTTGTTGGCCCTGCCCGCCCTGATTTTGGTTCGGAACACTTTGGTTCAATGCCTGGTTCTGTTGAGCTTGGTTTTGCCCATAGGATTGGTTTTGATTACCTCCATTGGTATATCCCTGCTGCTGCTACATGCTATTTCTGCTTGGGCCATTTGACCCCTGATGTCCTCTATGAGGCCTTCTCTGGCCAAACCCACCTCTATTCTGTAGGTGCGGGCATTGCGCTCGCCAGTGTCCTTCCTCTTTACAGTACGCACATTGATTTAATCCCAGTGACACCCCGTGCATATTATTCAAATTTCCCTTGCCTTGTGCATTTCCTCTACCTCTATTGTATCCAATTACCTGCTGCAGTAACACCCTCGTTTTTAAATTTACTCTATCCTTCATCTCTCTTTCTTTCGCCACATTTACCCTGTTCTCGTAATATTGGGCTATGTGTAATATCTCACTCACCGGTTTTGCTGCCCAGGCACTTTCCGACGCCATTAGCATATCTTGAATTGGTAATATTAGTCCCCTCACATATTTATCAACAAATAGCCTTTTCCCCGACTCTGTGCTCACATCCTGCCCACTGAAGTCTGTGAATACTCCTTCAACGCTATTGAAATAATCCGTTACTGGCTCATCCTTGCCCTGTACACATGTAGTTAATTTGTCCCACTGAATCCTTCTTTCTGGAATTATTTCTCTCAATCTCCGCATTATCCGTTCTGGTAGATCTGCCATGCGGGTTCCTGGATTTTCGCCTACTTTTTTATTTTTGTCCTCCAATGGTAACTCCGCCCATGTGGCGCCAAAAGCCCCCACGTCATCTACTGTCCTTATCTGTTTCCATATATCTGCTGGCAAAATGACTGGGAAAATCAAATCTATATCGCTCATAGTAAGCACTGCTGATCTCAGGGTTGACTCTACTTCCTTGTAGAAACCTGCTGGATTCTTTCTTATATCGGGAATTGTCTGTTTTATAGTATTCACCTCTTGCCTGGAAAAGGGGACATGCACATACTGGGCGGTGAAATGGGCTGGTGTTACCTGCGTTCCTACTGTTCCCGTCGCAGGTACCTCTACTTTTGGTACAAACGTGGGCGGAACCTCTCTCATTGGAAATGCCCCACTCACGATCCCTCCCCCTTCTCTTAGGTTCAATAGTATTCCTAAATCCAGTGATAGGCCAGTTTCTCCTGTACTTCGCTCGAATGCTCTCTTGTATACCGCTAGTATCTCAGGTGGGCTAGCCTTATTGTTTTTTATATCCTTGTCTATTAAATGTCCAGCCATCGATTGCAGTGCCTTTCTTTTCATTGGCATGGAATATTCGTCAAATATGTCATGTATGACCATTGTTGGGATACTCGGATTCGACATCCACTTTATCGCTTCCCGTATACATACTTTCAGCTTGTCGCCCCTCTGTACAGATGACATTGAATGTCTCCGCTGTATGTATGGTTCTACCGTCCCTCTCCCATCTCTTCTAATATCCCAACCCCTGTGCCCAGGTACAGCAAACATTTCAGCATAATCATTATCCAACTCATTTTTAAGATCAAAAAGTCCATTCACATGTTCCTTTACTTCTTCATCTTTTATTCTACAACATGCTAATTGGTTCAAATCTAACAATTGTTGTGGCGGTAATTTCTCCAGTAACTTTTTCCATTGTCCCACCAAAAATTTCCCCATGTATTCCAACACTACCTGTCTCTCGTTGCTTCTTCGGTACCCATATAATGAGGCCAATGCTGCCGTCCCATCATTTCCTTCTATGTACATTTCTGCCTCTTGCTGTAATTCAACCTTTCTTTCTTTGCTGATCGCGCTGTGAGTTACCCGTCCAAATCCTGTTCCTTCAGCCCCACCTCTCACCTCCCCGGTCTCAATTTCAACTTCGGGAGGGGCGGATGGTGCTGAATCTGTCTCTGGAGTGGGAGGTGCGGATGGGACAAGTGACACAGGTGGCATCTGTGAAGGGCCTTCCTGGGTGTTGGGAAATTGCGCATCTGCGGTCTGTGCTTGTGGGAGGGCTCGATCTGTGGGTGGGGCGTGGGTTAATGCTTGAGTGAGGGCAAGTGCTTGGGCTGCGGGAGGGGGTATGAGAGCTACTGGTTGGGCCTGCGCAGTCACTACTGGCTTGTTTGGTTCCGATCCTAGTTTTGGGCCTCGACCCGTATGGGTTAACAAATGTTCCATTAATTCGTCGGCTATGTGTAGTTCCCGCTGCGGGTATATTCCTTCTATGTTCATTTGCTCACGTCTCCCTTCCCGTCTTAGACTTGCCGTCCACTCCTCCTCCTCCTTTTCTTCTGCTACCTCAAGCTTCGATTTGTGCCTACGCGCATGCTTCTCTCTACTCCTAAGTCAGAGCATTGCTTCCCTCCTCCAATCTTTGATAGTCTCAAAAGCTGCGGGTCGCGCTTTTTCCCTTATCAACACCCTTTCTAAGTTATCTATCCTCGCAATCTCGAAGCTACCATTAATCGGCCACTGATGGTCCTGTTGCTTTCTAGTTTGCCTATGCCAAATTTCACAAAATATTATCGCACCCACACCATATTTTGCATACATGTCATAAGCCGCCGTTCCCCCACGCGGTGCACTTTGGCCATTTTCCAAGGACTGTCTACCGCAGCGGAAAAGCCCCGCTAAAGTGGACAGTACTCCAGGCATGTTTTTAACCTTCCCCTTGGTTAACCAACCTGACTCTGGATGTTTGAATTTGCAAAATCAACACTCTACCAATAATCAGGGTTTCGTTTGAATCGGGGAATGACTCACCTGTTAAAACAAGTCGCCTGTGTCCTGACGCAACCTCTCCCAACGTCGTGTCTGCGCTTCTCTGGCTTCTGCCTCGTTTTGGGACCCTCGCCTCCTTTGCCCTCTGGCCCGGTACGTCGATCAGGGATCAGATGTGTGCAGATCTGCGAAGGAATCTCTCCTCACTTCTACAGGGCTCCCTGTACACCTCTTGATCCCGGCTCGATCGGCCTGTCCTCGCCGTTCTTCCGCCTCTACTCCGTTACAACGTCTACGAAGGGGCAAGTGGGGGAGGGTCCCTATTCGGGCACCACCTTGAAAGGGGCCCATAGGGGTCCCTCGCGATATGGAAACAAGGCAATAACCATACACGAAAGGATGCGCCAGATCGAGGTTCAAATTCCCAATGCTAGGGTTTATTGCAAGCAAAATAGTCCCAATTGGCCAACTGTGGTCTCACGCCCCGCGACGTGTGTTCTCTAGACCTCGAGGGACGCAAGAGAGCGAATTACGTACATCAGTTACATATATACAAAATGCATATCATACAATCAGCTAAGTCATGTTTAACACCCGCCTTTTATTGAGTTTCTTTGAACTCGGGATGATGATGGACATTTCCGACGAGTATGACAATTATGACACTTTCGATGTCTATTCTAGTAACAATGTGCAATTTAGAAAGTGCGGAGGCATCTTCTAGTTGTTGAAGAGAACACAGTGCTTCTGTTCTTGGAAGCAAGCTGCACACGGGGGAAGAGTCACATTCCAAGCTTTGCTCTCTATGAGGTGCTATTCGTGTCCTGGGGGCCGACACGCTCAAAAGGGTTTTGTGAGGGGGGGCCGTAAGAAGAGCATAATTCAAGCCTTTAGCTGCTTTATTCTAACATATTCTACCACAGTACGAGACTGGCTAGCAGCTGTGAAATGATTAAATGCCATGCAGCTCTCCCTCAAGGCTACAGAGAGGGAGCTTGGGCATTCCTTTCTGGGCTGCTCATGAGGAGTTTCAACGAACTACTCAGTCCCACGGCCTTGCCCTTTCATATTCAGACAACAATGTTAACAGTTGAGCAGAGTAAGCAGAATTCGCAAGAATTGCAAGTTGCAAAAGCAGTTTAGACAGAAAGCAATGAGCAATGGTTAACAAGCAAAATGGCGATTCTTGCTACGTTTAAAATGGCCGCTTGTTGGTCAAGCATAGCAGTCTGTATTTCTATAATTCTGTGCATAAGACGGTTGGCCTTCAGCCATCAAGATACGTCTATCATCCAAATGAAGGGTATTCATTTTTCCAGATTGACAAACCCTCCTTTTGGCTGTATGCCAAACGTCTTATTCATCCATTGTATCCTCCTCTGATGAGGATAAGTCTGGGGTATCTATGTCTGAACCTTTCATGCTATCATAAGCATCATCTTCATCATTAATGCCAACAGCCATGAATTGTTTTACTGTTTTTGTTTCATCAGTGTCTCTGTTATTTCGGCAACAGTTTCTTTCGTTTCCGAGACCGTTTCCTCTCTCTAGTCGTCGGAAGTTGTCAGCAGTCCTGGGAATCTTTTGGCATGTGTCGCATGGATCCATGCCTTGCGACCGTCCACTCGAATGGCCGTCTGTGTCGCCAAAAGTTCTTGGTAGGGGCCGCGCCACCTGGGTGCTAATGCTGTCTTCCGCTCAAAGTTTTTAATCAGGACCCAGCTTCCAGGCTCCAGCGCGTGTCCTGGTCCGGTGTATCGCACTGGTAACGCCACCTGCACCTGCTGATGAATCAAACGCAACTTCTGCATTAAAAGGCAACAGTACGTGCTTAACACAGGATGCTCGACCTCACATAATCTTTTGGGCTGCGGTGCGCACCATACATTTGCCGGTCTCCCCATTATACTTTCATAGGGGGGGAGCCCAGTTTTAGCCTGCACAGACGTGCGCATGCACAATAGCGCTAGGGGTAATGCATCCACCCAACTCAACTTGCTCCCAGCACAGATTTTAGCTATCTTTGACTTTAAGATACCGTTATGTCTCTCAACAAGTCCGGCGGAACTCGAATGCCTGGAGCTGTGGAATCGCTTGTCAATCTGCAGACCTGCACAGATCTGTAGTACTACTGCGCCCACAAAGTGTGGGCCGTTATCTGACCACAGGACACGGAGCAGCCCGAACCGGGAGAAATACTCCTTCAACATTACTTTTGCCGTTGACATGGCAGTACAGTCTTTTAAAGGATATGCCTCCACCCACCTGCTAAATGCACAAATCACCACTAACACATATTTGTAGTTCTGGCACCTTTCCATTTCTATGAAATCAAAATGGATCACCTCGAATGGCATAGAGGGTGGGCCAAAACTACCTACTGGAGTCACGGTTCCCTTCCCTACATTGTGTTACAAGCACGTAATACAATTCTGCACTAGCCTTTCTGCATTCTTTTTTATGTGCTCATTTTTCCATACTGTGGATAAATGCTGTACCATCTTCTTCGCGCAAATGTGGGTAGGGCTATGCGCCATTGTAACCATTGCGGTTACGTAACAATTTGGCAACATCCATTTCTTGGTCTCTTTGTCCACCCAACATCCTTCCAAATGTAACTCAGCAGAGCCCTCAGCCCACCCCTGAATCTCTTCGGTCGTGGCCTCAGCCTGCATTTCTTTGACTGTGGCAACTCCATTCTCTATCATACAAGGTGCTTCCTCAGTCTGTACTGTCATCATTTTATTTCCCAAATCAGTGGCTGTTTGTTTCGCAATCCTGTCTGCAAATGCGTTTCTCTCTCCCACTTTACATGTTTCTTTTTTATGCGCCTCGCATTTTACTATAGCTAGGCGCTTTGCAAACGTGAGTGCAGACAACAATCGTACAATCAAAGGCCCATGCTGAATCCTGGCCCCATGTGATGTCATGAAACCCCTCTCAGCCCAGAGTCGACCAAAGTTGTGAACCACCCCGAATGCGTACTGACTGTCAGTATATATGTTTACATTCAAATTTTCAGAGAGTTCACAGGCTCGGGTCAGTGCTATTATTTCTGCGGCTTGTGCCGAATTGTGGGGGATTCTTCTGCTTTCTACAACACTCTCTAGGATAGTAATTGCATATGCGGCAGTTGATGTGCCATCAGGTAATTTAAAACAAGAGCCGTCACAAAACAACTCCCCATCCGGCTCTTTTTGTGGGGTGTCACTCAAATCAACTCTTCCCTTTGTCTCTTCTTCAGTGACCATTAAACAAACATGGGGTGGTGATTTGTTGTCACCAATTACTGCTATGGGCAGTGGCATTAATTCTGCAGGAATCAATGCGCTACACCTCATAATTTGGATGTGGGGTGCAAACAAGATGAGCTCATATCTTGTTAGTCTAGCAGAGGTGAGGTGTTGCGTCTGTGTTCTGTTTAATAGAACGTCTATGGCATGTGGCACCATCAGAATTAAAGTATGCCCCAATACCATTCCTTCCGTTTGTTTCACTGACGCAGCAGCCACTGCAACAGATCGCAAACATCGTGGTAGTGCGCGCGCTACAGGGTCCAGCGTGGAAGAATAATAGCCGCACGGCCTATTTCTTCCACCTTGTTCCTGTGTCAAAACCGCCAATGCACATCCTTCACTCTCGCTCACAAACAGTCTAAATATTTTCTTGTAGTTTGGTGTGCCTAAAACTGGCGCGGAACATAATGCAACTTTCAATTGTTCAAACGCTTTCTGACATTCCTCATCCCACTGTAAAGGCATCACTGCATCCTTTTTAGTTAATTTTATCATCGGCTTCACAATCAACGCAAAATTACTGATCCACTGCCGACAATAAGAGGCCATGCCTATTACAGCTCTCACTCCTTTTTGAGTTTTTGGAATAGGCATACTAGAAATACTTTCTATGCGTTCTGGTGTTAATCTTCTCCCTTCTTTCGAAAGTAGGTAACCCAAATAAGACACCTCCTTTTGATTATACTGGAATTTCTTCAAACTTGCCTTGTGACCATGGGTCGCTAGGTGTGTCAATAGTAATATGGTACTTTCTTTGCAGATCTCTTTTGTGTCAGCAGCTAGTAACAAGTCATCTATGTACTGCAAGAGTGCGCAACCTGTTGGTAGTTCTAGAATATCTAGCTGTTCCTTTAGTGCCCTCCTGTAAATGCTCGGGCTTTCTGTGTATCCTTGTGGAATGCGTGTGAATGTGAATGATCGACCTCCTAGAGTGAACGCAAACAGATATCTACTGCTTTTATCCACTGGAATGCTAAAGAACGCGTTCTTCAAATCAACTACACTAAAGTATTCTGCAGTGGCCGGTATCATTGTCAGTATTGTTGTGACAGATCAATTATGAAACAATATGGTACTTCTTTCTTGTAAACTGGAAGAATCGGGCTGTTGCACGTGCTACCTGCAATTTCTTCAACCACCCCCAATCTCACCAGGTCAGTAACAATACTCTTTAATCCCTTCTCACCTTCAACAGAAATTTTATACTGGGGAATTTGTGGTAATGTAACACCTTCTTTCAAAGTTATTTTTGCTGGCTCTATTTTCAAGCATCCTACATCGTTATCATGCATTGCCCACAGACAGGTTGGTACTCTACTTAGCTCTTCTGGTAACGCTTTTGACATAAATTCCGTCACCGGTGCATCGTGAGGCCAAATCGTGAGGAACACCCTATCTGCCGTACAATGTATAACTGCCCCCAATTTTCTCAACAAGTTTAATCCTAGAAAGTTCTCCCCACAATTTTTTGTCAGAAGAAATGGACACTGTTCCGTAAATTGTCCTATTGTAATTGGGACAGCTTCGGACACAGAGTTAATTACTGGTGTACCTGCGAACCTTACAGAAACACTCTCTTGCCCCGACAGTGGGATCTCCGGAACCAAGTGGTGGTCTATCGAACACTTTTGTGCCCCTGTATCTACAAGGAAACGGTGCTCCTTATTCCCGACTCTCATTTCTACGTAGGGTCCTCTCTGATTCACGGGAATAGACATTGGTTCCGACCCCTGCCGTGGGCTGTCCTATTGCGAAAATAACACATCGTCCGATGTGTAGTCACCGCTGCTGCTATAATACGTGTTTGGCTCTGTATAAAAAATATTCCCATTTCCCCCTCGGTGTCCTCCACTCTGATCATTTCTTTGTTGGCCCTGCCCACCCTGATTTTGGTTCGGAACACTTTGGTTCAATGCCTGGTTCTGTTGAGCTTGGTTTTGACCATAGGATTGGTTTTGATTACCTCCATTGGTATATCCCTGCTGCTGCTGCATGCTATTTCTGCTTGGGCCATTTAACCCCTGATGTCCTCTATGAGGCCTTCTCTGGCCAAACCTGCCTCTATTCTGTAGGTGCGGGCATTGCGCTCGCCAGTGTCCTTCCTCTTTACAGTACGCACATTGATTTAATCCCAGTGACACCCCGTGCATATTATTCAAATTTCCCCTGCCTTGTGCATTTCCTCTACCTCGATTGTATCCAATTACCTGCTGCAGTAACACCCTCGTTTTTAAATTTACTCTATCCTTCATCTCTCTTTCTTTCGCCACATTTACCCTGTTCTCATAATATTGGGCTATGTGTAATATCTCACTCACCGGTTTTGCTGCCCAGGCGCTTTCCGACGCCATTAGCATATCTTGAATTGGTAATATTAGTCCCCTCACATATTTATCAACAAATAGCCTTTTCCCTGACTCTGTGCTCACATCCTGCCCACTGAAGTCTGTGAATACTCCTTCAAATCTATTGAAATAATCCGTTACTGGCTCATCCTTGCCCTGTACACATGTAGTTAATTTGTCCCACTGAATCCTTCTTTCTGGAATTATTTCTCTCAATCTCCGCATTATCCGTTCTGGTAGATCTGCCATGCGGGTTCCCGGATTTTCCCCTACTTTTTTATTTTTGTCCTCCAATAGTAACTCCGCCCATGTGGCGCCAAAAGCCCCCACGTCATCTACTGTCCTTATCTGTTTCCATATATCTGCTGGCAAAATGACTGGGAAAATCAAATCTATATCGCTCATAGTAACCACTGCTGATGTCAGGGTTGACTCTACTTCCTTGTAGAAACCTGCTGGATTCTTTCTTATATCGGGAATCGTCTGTTTTATAGTATTCACATCTTGCCTGGAAAAGGGGACATGCACATACTGGGCGGTGAAATGGGCTGGTGTTACCTGCGCTCCTACTGTTCCCGTCGCAGGGACCTCTACTTTTGGTACAAACGTGGGCGGAACCTCTCTCATTGGAAATGCCCCACTCACGATCCCTCCCCCTTCTCTTAGGTTCAATAGTATTCCTAAGTCCAGTGATAGGCCCGTTTCTCCTGTACTTCGCTTGAATGCTCTCTTGTATACCGCTAGTATCTCAGGTGGGCTAGCTTTATTGTGTTTTATATCCTTGTCTATTAAATGTTCAGCCATCGATTGCAGTGCCTTTCTTTTCATTGGCATGGAATATTCGTCAAATATGTCATGTATGACCATTGTTGGGATACTAGGATTCGACATCCACTTTATCGCTTCCCGTATACATACTTTCAGCTTGTCGCCCCTCTGTACAGATGACTTTGAATGTCTCCGCTGTATGTATGGTTCTGCCGTCCCTCTCCCATCTCTTCTAATATCCCAACCCCTGTGCCCAGGTGCAGCAAACATTTCAGCATAATCATTATCCAACTCATTTTTAAGATCAAAAAGTCCATTCACATGTTCCTTTACTTCTTCATCTTTTATTCTACAACATGCTAATTGGTTCAAATCTAACAATCGTTGTGGCGGTAATTTCTCAAGTAACTTTTTCCATTCTCCCACCAAAAATGTCCCCATGTATTCCAACACTACCTGTCTCTCGTTGCTTCTTCGGTACCCATACAATGAGGCCACCGCTGCCGTCCCATCATTTCCTTCTATGTACATTTCTGCCTCTTGCTGTAATTCAACCTTTCTTTCTTTGCTGATCGCGCTGCGAGTTACCCGTCCAAATCCTGTTCCTTCAGCCCCGCCTCTCGCCTCCCCGGTCTCAATTTTGACTTCGGGAGGGGCGGATCGGGTGGTGCTGAATGTGTCTCTGGAGCGGGAGGTGCGGATGGGACAAGTGACACAGGTGGCATCTGTGAAGGGCCTTCCTGGGTGCTGGGAAATTGCGCGTCTGCGGTCTGCGCTTGTGGGAAGGCTCGAGCTGTCGGTGGGGCGTGGGTTAATGCTTGCGTGAGGGGAAGTGCTTGGGCTGCGGAAGGGGGTATGAGAGCTACTAGTTGGGCCTGTGCAGTCACTACTGGCGTGTTTTGTTCCGATCCTGGTTTTGGGCCTCGACCCGTATGTGTTAACAAATGTTCCATTAATTTGTCTGCTATGTGTATTTCCCGCTGCAGGTATATTCCTTCTATGTTCATTTGCTCACGTCTCCCTTCCCGTCTTAGACTTGCCGTCAGCTCCTCCTCCTCCTTTTCTTCTGCTACCTCAAGCTTCGATTTGTGCCTACGCGCATGCTTCTCTCTACTCCTAAGTCGGAGCATTGCTTCCCTCCTCCAATCTTTGATAGTCTCAAAAGCTGCGGTTCGCGCTTTTTTCCTTATCAACACCCTTTCTAAGTTATATATCCTCGAAATCTCAAAGCTACCATTAATCGGCCACTGATGGTCCTGTTGCTTTCTAGTTTGCCTACGTCAAATTTCACAAAATATTATCGCACCCACACCATATTTTGCATACATGTCATAAGCCGGCGTTCCCCCAGGCGGTGCACTTTGGCCATTTTCCAAGGACTGTTTACCGCAGCGGAAAAGCCCCGCTAAAGTGGACAGTACTCCAGGCATGTTTTTAACCTTCCCTTTGGTTAACCAACCTTACTCTGGATGTTTGACTTTGCAAAATCAACACTCTACCAATAATCAGGGTTTCGTTTGAATCGGGGAATGACTCACCTGATAAAACAAGTCGCCTGTGTCCTGATGCAACCTCTCCCAACGTCGTGTCTGTGCTTCTCTGGTTTCTGCCTCGTTTTGGGACCCTCGCCTCCTTTGCCCTCTGGCCCGGTACGTCGATCAGGGATCAGATGTGTGCAGATCTGCGAAGGAATCTCTCCTCACTTCTACAGCGCTCCCCGTACACCTCTTGATCCCGGCTCGATCGTCCCGTCCTCGCCGTTCTTCCGCCTCTACTCCGTTACAACGTCTACGAAGGGGCAAGTGAGGGAGGGTCCCTAATCGGGCGCCATCTTGAAAGGGGCCGTTAGGGGTCCCTCGCGATATGGAAACAAGGCAATAACCATACACGAAAGGATGCGCCAGACACGAGGTTCAAATTCCCAATGCTAGGGTTTATTGCAAGCAAAATAGTCCCAATTGGCCAACTGTGGTCTCACGCCCCGTTACGTGTATTCTCTAGACCTCGAGGGATGCAAGAGAGCGAATTACGTACATCAGTTACATATATACAAAATGCATATCATACAATCAGCTATGTCATATTTAACACCCGCCTTTTATTGAGTTTCTTTGAACTCGGGATGATGATGGACATTTCCGACGAGTATGACAATTATGACACTTTCGATGTCTATTCTAGTAACATATACAATTTAGAAAGCTGTTAGGCATCTTCTAGTTGTTGAACAGAACACGGTGCTTCTGTTCTTGGAAGCAAGCTGCACACGGGGGAAGAGTCACATTCCAAGCTTTGCTATCTATGAGGTGCTATTCGTGTCCTGGGAGCCGACAAGCTCTAAAGGGTTTTGTGAGGGGGGGCCGTAAGAAGAGCATAATTCAAGCCTTTAGCTGCTTTATTCTAACATATTCTACCACACTACGAGACTGGCTGTCAGCTGTAAAATGATTAAATGGCCTGCAGCTCTCCCTCAAGGCTACAGAGAGGGAGCGTGGGCATTCCTTTCTGGGCTGCTCATGAGGAGTTTCAACAAACTCCTCAGTCCCGCGGCCTTGCCCTTTCATATTCAGACAACAATGTTAACAGTTGAGCAGAGTAAGCAGAATTCGCAGGAATTGCAAGCTGCAAAAGCAGTTTAGACAGAAAACAATGAGCAATGGTTAACAAGTAAAATGGCGATTCTTGCTAAGTTTAAAATGGCCGCTTGTTGGTCAAGCATAGCAGTCTGTATTTCTATAATTCTGTGCATAAGACGGTTGGCCTTCGGCCATCAAGATACGTCTATCATCCAAATGAAGGGTATTCATTTTTCCAGATTGACATGCTGTCATATAGGACTGCTGCTATATGAAATAGCCAGAGTCTCAGCTGCAAGCCTAGTAGTATGTATTGCACTGCCAGCACCTCACAACGTCCAGCCGATCTGCTATCGAACCTCCTCCGCCAGAGCTCTTCAATGCAGCTGAGGGGCCGATCACCCTACAGAGGTATCATGCAGCCAGTCGCGTCCTCTCAGGAGGAGTTCCTTGAGTGTGCCAGAGATCATGCCCGGTACAGTGCCGAGCTGGGTAAAGGCACACCAGCCCCCAGCAAGCTCAGCACCTCAGACCGGAGTGGCAGTTTGCCTCAGGCAGTCATGCAGTGCGGCAGTGCACAGATCCCGCCACCCCGCCATATCATCCGCTGTTAGTCACAGGGTGCCTGCCACCCGCCCGCTCACCCCCCCAGGCCATGCAATTCTCTGCAAGCTGTCGTGCAGGGAGAGAGTGCCTTCTCGAGCCCTTCAGCTGGGCCTGTTAGTTGTTGGCCACATCTACCAATACAGCCGCCATTTTGAATCCAGCGGGATCGCTGGGGGAAACCCAGATCGTTCTCCGCTTCTTATGCAGCGATTCACATCAGGCAGACACTGCTGATGTGGCTATGAGCTGTAGTTGACAGAAAAAAGGAGTTCCAAGTCAATAATATGAATTTTATACCGCAAGCAAGATCATCATCATCAGGATCAGGGTAAGAGTTCACGCCAGGCAAGTCCTCGCTGCATGGCTCTGGCCACTAGACCTGTATTGCAATAGCATACAGTAGTGCTTTCAGCAAACTTTATGGGTATCATAGATTCAAGGGCAAAAGGGTTAGGGAGGTCCATCACAGAACGCAAGTCGTTGTCCCCATGAGGGGAGTCTCTCTCTGTGAGGTCCTGCTTTCTGCCACCCCTAGGGGAAATGTTGCGTAGCAGGCCCACCTCCTGAGCCTCACAGCGAAGGGCATACATGCCAACCCTCCCGATTTAGGCGGGAGACTCATGATTTTTAGGTGAAAAATATTGCTATTTTTCACAGTCTCCCACCTAAAATAACTGTAGCCTCAAAGCATTCCTATGGGGAAATATGTGTCTCCCGATTTCCGTGTGGAAATCTTCCTTCCAGGTGCATCTGAATGTTGGCATGTATGGAAGGGCTCCCCATGGGGAGAAGTGACGTGATCCCATGAATCGTCACAACACACACATTCAATCTCTTCAAGTCCATCACCAACCTGAACTTGGCATTTGGTTACAGAACCACAAAGATGACAGAGCAGAAATATTGCTTTCATCCATAAGTCTAGAATCCGTTATGTCATGACCAGTGCATTCTCGGCTTTCCAGGGGTCACCAACACCCCTGAGCACAAGGGAGAAGAGGCAAACTCAATCTTCGAAGGGATTGTGTCCTCCGACGTATTCCTTATCTTGATAGATCATCTCCAGCTTGCTGGCCTTGGAATTTTTTTTCAGTAGAGGGCGCTGCGCATCGATTTCCCTTGAGCCGATGTCCCTCGACAGCTTCCGTATCGGCGCCAACATCATCATGCGTATAAATAGACTCGCGCAGCGTCCGTTGCTCAGTTCGTTTTTCCGCGCTTCGTGGGCCTCGGAATCGCGTTGCTCAGTTCGTTAGTCAGAGAATATATTCTTCATTATTCCTCGAGAATACCAACTCTTACTCGATGGCTTCCTCATCCGAATCGACGACTCCACGGTCCGGCTTCAAAAAATTTCAAGACTGTGGAAAGAGGATCTGTTTGTGGTGCCTGGGATCGGAGCACCAATGTTCGGAGTGCGAGGACTGCATGTCCATGACGGCGAAAGCCTTGAAGGAGCGTAAGGGGAAGCTTGAGAGAGGTAAGACAGTTAAAACTCCTTCGAAAGTTTCCTCGGCAGAGTCGAGACATTCGTCTCCTCGCCAACACAGGAAACATTCTCGTTCTAGGTCTCGAAGCAGTTCCCACCACTCTTCGAGATCCAAGCATTCAAGTAAGAGACGTCAAAGATCCCCTTCCTCGTCTTCTTCTTCTGTTTCTCCGGAAAGAGTCACCTGCCCCACAAAACATAGCTCTCAGGCTGAGTGGGAGGAATTCCGTAAAAGGATGCTTAGCGTCTTCGAGAAAGCGGCCACAACCCCCTCGAAGACAGCTGAGGGTGATACCCTGGGTGAAAGACCTGAAAAATGTAAACGCTGCGAGTCGTTGCACCCGGCGAAAGAACTACTCGAGAGCGTCACAAACCGTCGATCAAAGGCACTGTGCCATCGACGCCATCGTCAAAGGTCCCTTTGACGCATAAATCTGCGTCATCGACGCCATTATCGAAGGGCTCATCGACGCATAGGTCGATCGAATCGACGCCGTCTTCAATGCCGACGTCGATGCCGAAAAAGAACAAACCCACGGCCGTCACTACCTCACCGCCAGTGGTCATATCCAGGGCCTCCGTCATGACTTCGAGGTCATCGACAACCTCAAGTAGGGTCCCGATCCTCTCGAGTTCTTCGAGGCCTCTTCCAATCTTCTCGACGCCTTTTTCTGTGTTTTCGAAGCCTTTAACATCCGCGTCGACGACGTCGACGTTTTCCCAACCAATTATGACAAATTTAGCCCCTTCTGCTCTGGAAATGCCATTTCCAAGGTCTGATCCTTTCAGACCTTTGTCTTCAATTTATGAGGAAGGGGAGGATTCGGATCAAGAAAGACCCTTTGGGTTGCAGAGATCTGCAACACCAGAACCAGAGGAATTTACCTCTGAGGAAAATAGGTTGAAGGACCTTCGAGAATCCTTACATGAGGCAAGTGGGTTAGATACTTCCCCAGAAATAGAATTTGCCAAACCAGACCCAGGGGAACATGCTGAGACCCCTTACAGAATTTTAATGGCAAGAATTATAGAATTCATGGGTTGGTCTACACCTTCACCTGCATTCCAACAGGATGACCTTACAGACATTTCAGTTAAAGGCCCACAGAAAGATCCTGTGGTTCCATTTCACGCTGCATTACAAAGAAAAATATTGGCTAACTGGGAAACTCCTGAGGTTATCCCGGCGGTTAACAAAAAGTTATCAGCCAAATATAGGGTATGTACTACGGACCCTGAATTTTTGTCTAAACATCCAACTCCAGAGAGTCTGGTTGTTCAAGCAGCAACTGCATCAGGCAGTAGATTGGCATACCCTACTGTTCCACAGGACAGGGATGACAAAAGATACGACTCTATGGCTAAGAACGTTTTTTCTGCATGTAGCATGGTGTTGAAATCTATTAACGCTACTTGTACGCTCGCAAGGTTCAGCCATACACTTTGGGAGTGTGCTTCATCAGCGGCTGACTGCCTCCCAGAGGGAGAAGAAAGGGAAGCGTTTCTAAACATCATTAAGGATGGTAAAGACGCAATGTGCGAATCCCTTCAAACTGGCATTGATTCTGCTGACAGCATCAGTAGGGCCATGGCGGCAAGTACTACAACCCGCAGATTTGCGTGGTTGCGAAAGTCTGGGTTTGCTCCAGATGTACAAGCCAGACTTTTAAATATGCCCTTTGACGGCTCTTCTTTGTTTGGTAAGAAGGCGGATGACAGCCTAGAAAAGTTACAGACATACAAAGCAGCAGCAAAATCCCTGGGAGCTGCAATCCATCAAACGCCATATCGCCCCTCAGGAACCTCTTGGAGAGGTAAGTCCTTTCGCTTTTTATTCCGCATTCGGAAAAGGCAGAGGACAGTCGGTTCAAAGAGGTCAAAAAAGATTCACCTGAGATGGACGGGGTAAAAATACAAAAGCCGCAGCAGCAGCAGCAGGTGCCTCTTTACCCTCTGCACCTGCATCAGCTGCCTCTAAATCACTCTGAGGACTCTCCTCACAAGACACCAGTAGGGGGCAGGCTAACTCAACATCTGACGGAATGGCAGGCTATTACGTCAGATGCTTGGGCATTGGAGACAGTTGCCCAAGGCTACTGCATGCCTTTTCTACGCATTCCTCAGAGTCATCCACCGGGGAACAGCTCTCGGAAAGTTCCAGATCCGCTCCTCTTGCAGGAAATTGTAGACCTGCTAGAGAAAGGTGCCATAGAACTGGTACCTGTAGAGGAGAGGAACAACGGCTGGTACTCCCCTACTTCCTAATACCGAAGAAGGACGGAGGACTGAGACCTATCTTGGACTTATGAGAATTGAACAAGTTCCTCAGGAAGGACAAGTTCAAGATGGTAACTCTTTCTCAGATCCTTCAGGCCCTCCAGCTCCAGGACTGGCTGGTATCTCTGGACCTTCAGGATGCTTATTTCCATGTGCCAATCCATCTCAAACACAGGAAATACCTGAGGTTCACAATTGGCGACTCTCATTATCAATTGCGAGTTCTGCCATTTGGGCTGACCTCCACCCGAGGGTTTTCACCAAGCTAATGTCGGTAGTGGCTGCAAGTCGAAGGAGGGAAGGGATTCACGTCTATCCCTACCTGGACGATTGGCTGATCAGAGCTGTATCTCCGGAACAAGCTCAGATCCAGCTAGATTATGTCAGCCACTTCCTTCACAAACTGGGCTTCTGCCTCAATTTAAAGAAGTCAAAGATGATACCATCACAGAGACTCCAGTTCATTGGAGAGGTCCTGGACACTTCCCTGGGAAAAGCCTCACCACCAGAGGTGAGGGCTCAAGATATTCTGCAGATGGTCACCAAGTTTCAAAATGCCCAACGTCTCCCAGCCTTCGACTTTTTGAGGTTGCTAGGCCTCATGGCATCATGCATCTTCCTTGTGCCGGAGGCTCGCCTGAGAATGAGATCTCTTCAGTGGGCACTAAGAACTCAGTGGTCGCAATTCTCAGGGAGAATGACAGATCTCCTTCAGGTTCCGGACAAGGTGGCTCGAGACCTTCATTGGTGGGCCTGCCAGAAGAACATCTTGAAAGGAGAACTGTTTTGGCAACCATAGCCGGAGAGAACAGTAGTCACAGATGCCTCACTCACAGGCTGGGGAGCCCATGCCAACGACTTGACCATCAGCGGTCGTTGGTCTCCATCGGAGTCCAGACTACATATCAACCTGTTAGAGCTGAGAGCAATCAGACTAGCGCTGAAGGCTTTTCTGCCAGCTGTACAGGGGAAAAATGTCCTGATAATGACGGACAACACAGTGGCCATGCACTACCTCAACAAAAGAGGAGGCGTAGGATTACTGCCTCTGTGCAGAGAGGCGATGCAGCTCTGGTTTTGGGCAATCCAAGAAGAAATCTCTCTATTGGCAGTTCACTTAGCCGGAGAGAAAAACTTGACAGCGGATGCTCTGAGCAGGCAGAATACAGTCTCCCACGAGTGGGAACTAGCTCAGGAAGTCCTTCAACAGATCTTCACCCTTTGCAGAACCCCTCAAGTGGATCTGTTCGCCACCAGCATCAAGAGGAAGTGCGATCAGTTTTGTTCAAGGGAATTTCCCCCGAGAGGAGCTCTAGGGGACGCGTGGACCGGGAGTTTCCACTTCTGTACGCGTTTCCTCCAGTCCCTGTCATTCCTCAAATGATTGAGAAGGTTCCGGAAAGCCATGATCCTAATTGCCCCGGACTGGGCCAGGAGAACGTGGTACCCGGACCGACTGGATATGTCCATCTGCCCTCCAATTTGTCTTCCACTCAAGGAGAATCTTCTCTCGCAGAAGGGAGGTCAGGTTCTCCATCCAGACATCAGAACCCTCAACCTTCACGCTTGGTATCTGAAAGGTTGAGATACAAGGATTGGGACCTCGCAGGTGACGTCATGGAGGTGTTTCTTTCGGCAAGAAGGCCAGCAACAAAGACTTTATACCGCTGCTGTTGGAACACATTTTGCAGCTGGTGTAGAGAAAAGAATATCGACCCCTTTTCATGTGGTACACCAACAGTGTTATGTTTTCTACTCTATTTGGCTAATTCGGGCCTTTCAGGTTGGCACTATCAAGGGCTATCTCGCAGCGCTATCGATCTTCAAGCGCACTGCAGAGGAACCATCGTATTTCAAGTTACCCTTAGTAATAAAATTTCTGAAGGGATTAACCAATGTCTATCCTCCAAGACCATTCCAAGTTCCATTATGGGACTTAAATTTAGTCTTAAATTTCCAAATGGGTGCTCCTTTTGAACCATTCCACTCTTTTTCACTAAGGTTTCTCACCCTTAAAACTGTCTTATTAGTGGCATTGATATCTGCTAGGAGGGTGAGCGAATTACAAGCTCTATCTTGTAAACCCCCTCATACAATTTTTCATAAATACAAAGTTGTCCTACAAGTGAAGCCTAATTTTCTCCCAAAGGTGGTTTCTGAATTCCACATCACTCAGAGGATTACCTTACCTTCATTTTATCCCCCTCCCCATCCGGGGAAAGAGGAAGAAAGGCTGCATAGGCTGGACCCAAGGCGGGCTTTGAGCTTTTACATCATCAGACTTGCTAGGATTAGGCAAGCAGACCAACTGTTTGTAGGTTACTCAGGGCACAAATTGGGATTACCGATAACAAAACAGACCATTTCCAGATGGATTATTTTAGCCATTCTGGAATGTTACAAACTGGCAGGGAAAGAGCCTCCTCAAAATCTTAGGGCTCATTCAACCAGGGGTATCGCAGCCTCTTCGGCCCTCCAAAGAGGGGTACCGATTTGAGACATATGTGCGGCTGCCACATGGTCGTCTGCACATACCTTCACAAGATTTTACAACCTGGATTCCTCCTCTAGTCAAGAGACTAGATTTGGCAAAGCTGTGTTGCACTCTGTTCATTCTTGAAGGGAAATATGGCAATTTTACTCCCACCTCCAGTTACACACCACTGCTAGGGGAGTCTATCAAGATAAGGAATACGTCGGAGGACACAATCCCTTCAAAGAACAAGTTACTTCTTATCTGGTAACGTTCTTTCGATGGGATGTTCCTCCGACGTATTCCTTATCACCCCTCCCATCCATCCCCTCAGTAAAACTTCCCTTGTGGTTACAGCTTACGCTCCATCTGGGTCACTAACCAATTAATGTAAAACAACTGTTAACGTCAAAACGGAACTGAGCAACGGATGCTGCGCGAGTCTATTTATACACATGATGACGTCGGCGCCGATACGGATGCTGTCGAGGGACATCGGCTCGAGGGACATCGACGCGCAGCGCCCTCTACTGAAAAAAAAATTCCGAGCCCAGCAAGCTGGAGATGATCTATAAAGATAAGGAATACGTCGGAGGAACATCCCATCGAAAGAACGTTACCAGGTAAGAAGTAACTTGTTCTTCTATCCCCACTAAACAATCTGGTTCACCCAAATGCCAGAGGACATGGCCCCCATATACTTGGCATCAGGACTTCTGCAATGTCGCAGGGGAGAAAGCCTTGCCAGTTTTGTGATGTGTTTTCAGACAACTTCTCGCCCAGGGCTTGCGATAGCCCCCCTTCAGCATTGGGTGGCCATGAAATGTCCTGCGCCCCTCTCCCTCATACTCCCTACTACTGGAACTTAGCATCCGATCCCCTGCAGAGCTTGTCATTGTGTTTGTCAGCTTTAAACATGTGATGAACCCTGTCCTCTAAAGAGTTGCTAAACAGCATTTTCCCAACAAAGGAGATCTTCAGTGGTGCAAGCTTTTGATGCCCATCCGAATGCCAGTACTGGAGGTGCAAGTTACAGCATCCAGACACTACAGCCCCCATGGTCACTGCTGCAACAGCGACCCCATCCTAAGAAGGATCCAAGAGCAGTTTCACCTGAGATTGTATATCCTGCAACTGTGCCGCACAGTCAGCACCTTCCTTAACAAGCAGCGCCAACTGTTCAAAACCACCCAGCACCATCTCAGCTGTGTAGGAGGTGTAAGTGGCCTCCGAATTACCAAGTGCACCCAAGCGTAGGATCTTTGTAAAGCAGAATCAGCTTTTCTCGTTAACAGCTGCTTCCTCCGCTGCCTTTAAAGAGCAACCCACTAGATTCAACAGAAGAGTAATCACCTGCAGAGACTGAGGCAACACATTCTCCTCCCTCTGCAAGGAATAGAATTTGGACATAAAGTGAGGCATTGCCACCTTCTCGAGCTCCTTGCCAGTCTTTCAGAACCTCCTCCTTTAACCTCAGCGAGCAAATGCAGCCCTACCTTCATTGTATGCTTAAACATTCGAGAAGGACAGGCCCCACAAACGTCAGCCGCAACCGAGAGAGCCTGCTTAAAGCCCATGTAGTCAGCCACCTGGCCCAGCATCGTTGCCAACGCCTCCTTGTCCAGATACTTCCTCCATCACCTCCTCGGCATCATAGGGCTCCTCATCAAAGAAGGAGGAAGGCCGTCCCTCTGCGGACGAGGCCGAAGCGGCACTAGTTCCGGGGACATCTGAGACTTCTTCTGTTGGCATGCCTCCTTTATCAAGGCCTCCCGGCAAATTCAGGCCAACTGCTCCTCGGAAACCTTAGGCGCCTTCCTATGCTTTCATGAGAGGCACGTATCCCTACCAGGCATAGAAGAGAGAGAATTTACCATGTCCTCTCCCGAAGACTCGAGCTTCTGTTTGGTAACCATCTTACTAGGAGCCATGGCAGTTACTAGCCCTCACAGGACACCAATAGGACAGCAGCAACCCCCACCCTCAGCAGCAAACAGGACAGCAGCAGATCACAGCAGCAGCAAAAAAGACCAAGAGTCAGCAGCTTACTCCAAGTCAAAATAACTGCCAGCAAATACAGGTGACAGAGCACCATGCAAGTGAAAGCAATTCTCTCGCCGCCAACCAACACAGTCAGGCCCCTCCCCCCAGTGTACAAAACACACTGCGAAGAATCAGCTGCCTGACCCAGTTGATTAACCACTTCACCAACTGCCTGGGGACAAAATTGCAGAGTACGAGCAACACCTGTGAAGTGTGAGAAACCTGAGGGTATCCAAAGTCGATAATCCCTTATTCAGGTGGCCAGGACAGGGCTAGCGCTCTCAGATCCCAAACCTGGGGGTGAACGAGGGAGGATCACCAGGGTAGGGGAGCCCACGGTTATGCCCAGGGGAATCCCCCAGGAGAGACGCATTATTATACCGGGAAGAAGGTGAGGGGGACGAAGTCCCTGAAGCTTTTGTAGGCTGTTCCAAATCTATCTACCTGCCTTCCACCCAATGAATCTCTCTTACCCAAATCCAACAACCCATCCGCATCGGGTAAACCTATTAGGAACTCAAACCTCGTAAACTACATCTTCCAGAATCCCTGTCTTCCTGTTACCTACTCACGTACTCCTAGTCATTCTCCTCCACATCCCTCTGATTATTATATCACAAATTCCTAGTCTGCTTTAAACAAACACCACCCCGCTATTCATTTCACAAACCTTACAAATCTCACGTTTCCGAATTCTCCAACCCCCCAGGATGAAGAATATAATTCTGTTTGACACCTTTTCCCTATCCTACCCAGTAGGATACTTAGAAACTCTACCCCCCCGCCTTTCCGACACAAATACTTTCTCACACCATGACAGACGAGCCGTTTACCTGACATGCCTCAACACAAGGGTCAGGCCCTTTCCGTTCCCCACAGGAATAAAAGGCAGAGCACGAGAGCACACTTTGAGCGAGGCCAACCGTATGAGGAAGCAGCTATTCCAGGACGGCAGTTCAAACAGAGGAGAAAGACAGCAAGACCTGAAAGGACGACAAGGAGGGAAGTGCCCTTACCCTTAAAACCCAGACTTGCGAAACCTCAGTGAAAGGAACCATAAAACCGGGAACTACAGCTGGCGTGTGGTGTAACGGATGCCAACAGTGCACAAAGCCCCCCCGCACTGCACTGAAAGCCCAGGTGGGGAGACGCGCTTGCTACCGTGGTACCGTCCTTGACTCGAGAGGCAAGAAATGGCAAAAAGTTCTGCACTGCCAATGAGTCGGAGAGAGCTGATAGTAAACCGGAAGGTTTGGAGCCCAAGGTTGCAAAAGTGTCACGATGCCCGCTCCCGGGGAGCCGGCTCAGGCCCTGCGTCCCCGAAAGCGGACATCAAGCCCCCGGGGAAGGTCCCAGCAACCCCTTATAGGGGCCCTTTGGACAGCGTCCTGGCGCCTATGGCGCCAGGCTCATAGAAAACATCAGTCCTGGCGCCATAGGCGCCAGGCTCATTATGAAAGTGTTTGGGTGCACTTACCTGATGCAGACCATGCTGCAGAACCCCGGCCTCCTTGAGGCCTGAAAGGAACTACTTTACCTGTGGGACTCATTTACCACCCGGGCGTGGTCGGGGAAGGATACATACCTGATTGGAGGAAGGACACATTCTAGGAACTTCTTCCAAGGCTATTTAAACCACACCCGATCAGCCACACGTGCTTCGCGTCGTTCTGCATCTAGCAGCTGGACGCTCACCGTGTCTGCTCCTGCATCCTGACTTCTGCCACACCTGCCAGCATCCTGAATCACCTGCAAAGGAAGGGAACAAGAGAACAGAAGAAGGAAAAGGCCTTACCTGCTAAATCTGCATCCCAGAGACATTTCGCCGACGATCCTGAAAAGGAAGACATTTATTTTTAAAAGCACATCGTATCGATCGCTGCAGCGCCTCATTCTACTCACCTTACAGGGCGCTTCCATGTTCTGCAGCGACCATCCGGATCCGCAGTCGTGCCCCAGCGCCTAGGAGAAAAAGACAATAACGAAGGTGAGAGAAAGAAGGGAAAAGGGAAGCTAAATCTCCATGTTAAGACTTACCTGCTGGGTCATTCCCTTTTCATTTCGGGTCCGCGCCGCATCCAGGCATTTTCGGACCCCGGCCCCTAAGGGGAAAAAGACATCAGCGTTAATGAGCGAATGAAAAGACATTACCAAGACGCTCATCAAAGACTTACCTGATTTCCACAAGGATTTCACCTCTCATCTCGGGTCGGTGCCTGTTCCCCGGCATTCCGTACCCCGGCCCCTATGGGGAAAAAGACACTAGCATTAGAACATTAATACATGGACACAAGGGGAACCACTTATCAAAAACTTACCTGGAAGCCAAGCAAGTTTGGTTCTCACCAATCCGAAAATCCAGTGAAGTAACTGGATACCAACGCGCCCCCGCATCAGAAACCACCAATCCGAAAATCCAGTGAAGTAACTGGATACCAACGCGCCCCTGCATCAGAAGCAGGATGGAGAGCTCGTCCTTCCAGACCCTAAGGTGAGACGCTACGGGGAAGCACAGAAGGGTTTTGAGGAGGGTGAGAGGGGTAAGTGGGAGGCCGATTGCATTACCCCGCAGACAGTTAACCCCCTATTTTCACCTACAAAAGGATACCTCTGCGAGTCAGACAAGCCAGATTTGGGGCCCGGTCCAGTCCGTCTTCCGACCCCTGCGCATCACCTTAGACGAGGTCACAACATCGCAAACCAGGCCAGCGCCTCTGTGGGAGTCAGGTGAGCGTTACAAAAAGGCAACATTACATGAACAAAGAACTTGTGTGTTTATGAACTTAGAAGAAAACCCAGTGAAGGACCAGCTGCTTAGTGGTCTGGTGCTGCGTCAGCATTCATTCAAGGGACTCTGGCTGGTCCCCTTTGTTGAAACTCCAAATACCAAGAGGCCCAAGGAGAGACCAGTGTGAGGTGTCAAAGTGGTCATGCGAGGGTCAAGCAAAACCCCATGTACACTCAAAGGTCTTTGGCACGCTGAGGAGACAAAGTGAACTGTGCTACTGGGGCAAAATGTGAACCCGAATGAGGGATGCCTACTAATTAGGGTGACCAGTAACACCCCCGAGAACATCGTGTGAATAGAACTATGTGAAGACTGACTGGGGGCCGAAACCCAGACTGTGGCAAGTGTGAACCCGACGGAGGGATGCCATGAGAAAACTAGAGGAAGGGAACCCTGCTCTCTGATGTACTGTGTTAGAATGGCTATGTGAACCCAACTGAGGAATGCCAAGAGGAAACCTAAGGGAAGTGAATCCTGCATTGTGATAAAGCAAAGTGAACAGTGTATCTGGTAAATGTGAACTCGCTGAGGGATGCCTGTGAATCGGGTGAATCATAATACACCAGTGAACATTGTGTCGACAGGAGTGAACTCGACCGAGGGGATGTCCACAGTGAATGATTGTTTGTTTAAAAAGACATTGAGACTCTCGAATATTACAGATGGTGATATTTTGAAAGGAAGGCCGTAGTGAACCGACTGAGGGAGGCTATTGTTGAAAGAAGGATCCGAGCCTGGCTGAGGGGGATCCAGAGGGTGAAGAGTAATCGCCCAGCGTAAATGATTAGCGAAGGAACCTTTTGTTTGTTGTTTATGGTCCATCAGGCCCTCTGAGGCAAGAGACTTTGCATAAAAGAACCTTGGCCCCAGAAGGTCCTGATATTGTTGAAAGGAACTGTAACTTCACGCTGGAGAAGCGTAGGAGTGTGCTGTTCTCAGGAGTCCCATCTTGTCCCATACTAAAAACTTGGGGAAGGGAGAAACCAGCTATACCATCCTGACTTATCATTTTGTGAACACTTCTTTCATTTCTTGTGAACATTATCCCACACTATTTTGTAGCATAGTGGTAAGGATTGGCAGTAGTTTTTTTTTTTTAGTATAGGCTCTTTTTATTGGACTAGATTCCACTTGAACAGTATTATTATTATTTGATGTTTGTAGCTTGCTCCCGTCTTACATTTAGATTAGGCGTTTATCTCACCTATTATAAACACCTTTGAACTGTGATCACTTGTGTCTGTCTTTACTGTTGCCACCGTGAGTTCCTTACAAAAGGCATCCTGAAGCAAGACATAGACACAGACTCATAATTCAAACAGAAAGGTTTGATGTACTTAAATGTCTGGATGGTTGAAGGCCTAACCTGCCCTATGCTAAGGTGGGATTTCCCTAGCTAACAAAACTAAGGACAGTCTGAGTCAGGAAGTTCAACTTAAGTCTGTGTGTGTTCAAAATCTATACTTGCCCTCACAACTAAAGCTAAACAATGTGTAGGGATGGCAATAATAAAAGAAATAGTGTTCCAAATAAGTTCTGAGCTTCTTCCAGCTCCTGCCTTACTTTCAAGCTCCCCATCCCCAATTTGTTTGTGATAATGGAATGATAATGGAACTCAAAACACGTTTTGGAATTGTCTGATCATTGGAAACATATGACTATAAAAATGTGAAATATGATTTGGGAACATGTGAGCCAAAAACCTGAAGTTTGACAAGTTTAAATAAGGAACTTTGAAGGAAAGGTTTTGGCACCATATAAGGAACTATATAAGAAAAAGAGTAAGTTAATGTATGACAAACAACATTTGGATGCAGGTTTTGAGAATATATGACCCACAAAAATAAAAGTTTTGAAACTAATTTAAACTTTCATTTGCTTTTGTAGAAAGAAATCTCTCTTTTGGCTCATGAAATCTAAAGATTGCAATTTGCAAATTCCCAAGTTCAATAGAATTTCACAAAGTCTCTCGGGGTTCCCTTCCCCAAGTTCAAGACAGTTCCACAAAGTCACAGGGTTCCCTTCCCCAAAGTTAAGACAGCACCACAAAAGCTTTGGGTTCCATTCCTTGAGTTTAAGAAAAAATAAAGTTCAAAACAAAACTGTTCACCAAGGATTGGGATCCTTCCCAACCTTCATACCAGGGTTACTTGCCCTTTTTCGCCAATCCACGTTAGTAATGACACAGATCTTTTTCTGTACATTTTCAGTGACATGCTCCTCCTGACATCAACACTCTTGCCTTCTTCTTTCAGCTACTTTTTGATGTAGAGCACTCGGTCTAGGTGCAGTTGACAGACAGCACGGTCCACCTATCAACCGATGTTCCTTTTTTGGCTGTGATTGATCAGTATCACTTTCATGCAGGGGTTCTCTCACTCTAGGCGCAGTAGACTGACCACATGGTCCACCTATCTCAGGTCACGCAACCGACATCCCTTTTCATCTGCTTTATCGACCACGGTTCACTGCTTTCCATTAACAGTGAAGAGTAATGGTGAAACATGTATCCATGATGCTGATCCATTTAGATTCGTTTTGGTGCAATAACAACACCTAGCGGTATGACATCCTTCCCCTGGTTCTCTCTCAGCTCCTTGCACTGGCAAGATAATGCCTCCCTTCTCTTGGCTTTTTACAATGTTCACAAATGTACCAATGGGTATGACTCCCTTCCTCTGGTTCTCGCTTAGCTTCTTTGCACAGCCCAGAGAATGCCTCCCTTCTCTTGGCATTTCACAGTGTTCACAAATGCACCAGGGGGTATGACTCCCCTGCCGTGCCCTGATTCTCTTCTAGCTTCGTTGCACTGCCAAGAGAATGCTTCCCTTCTCTTGGCATTTCACAAGGTTCACAAACACACCACAGGGTCTGACTCCTTTACCCAGGTTCTCTCTTAGCTTCTTGCACTGTCAAAAGAATGCCTCCCCTTTCCTGTCTTTTCACGTGTTCGCAGCATCAGGGAGAATGTCTCCCTTCCCCTGGCCTTTCTCACCCAGCCAACCTGGTTCACTATCCTGCCAGCTACTGTGACTATGAAGATCAATGATGATGATTTTTTCTCATGGGTGCCGATCCCAGACTCGCAATTCCTCCCCTCCTATTTCTGGTTTTCTCTTCCTTCTTGATATACTTGATTTACTCTTCTGCCAAGTACTTACCTTTTGCAAAACGTATGATAACGTTTCTTGACAGCTTTCAGGGTCCCAGACACTATATAGTCTTCTCCTGCCAATTTTATCTTGCCACTTGCGGTCAAGCAACCTGCATACCTAAGAGCATGCTCTGCGTAGGTTTACGACTCCTCCTGGATGCTTGCAGTCAGCTGGGGGACTACTGTGGCACTCGTGGGCTTCTTCCGGACTATGGCAGCTGCGCAGCCTCCACTCTCCTCCTGGCAACACAGTCTCTTCCCCACATGCTTCCCAGGGTTCAGGGGGCGCTTGGAGCTTCTATCCGCCAGCTTGCTTTTTGGTCCTTTGGACCGGCTCCAGATCTCCCAACTCTGTTTGTGGCATCCCGTTGTTCGTCTGTCTTCATTCTACATGGGTGCTTGCTCTCGCTGTTCTTCATCTGCGGATTAACCTGTCTCCAACAGCCTTGAGGTGTACCTCCCCACCAATGAGGAAGGGATTCCCATTGTCCACCTCTCTTCTGAGGCCACAGACCGACCACGTCCTCTGGACAGCGTTTTATGTGGCTCCCTTCTTCCTTGCAGGCTACTCCGGTTCTCATGCTGCTCTGCTCCTGGGCTGCCGTGCATCGAGGACTGTTTTCTACTTCATTTTTTCCCTCTTCTATTTTGAATGTCTTTAGACCATATGAGAAACCTGAAGGCGTCTGTCATGAGCACTGCTCCCGAGAAGCCAAGTCAAGCCCAGCATCCCCGGAAGCAGGCTCACGAGCCTCGTCCCCGGCTCCAGCAAACCCCTATTGGGGCCCTTTGGACCATGTCCTGGCGCCTCTGGCGCCAGGCTCATAAGGAACCTCAGTCCTGGCGCCAGGGGCGCCGGGCTCATAATTCTTGCAAAGGTGCTTGGGTGGAACTACCTGTAGCAGACCATGCTGCATACTCACCTTTGCAAATGCTGGCAGGATGAAGTCCACAGCCTTCTGCTGGGAGGAACTATTCCCTGAACTGGGACTACTTTCTTACCTGGGTGGGGCTGGTGCCACTCCTTAGCTCTGGAACACAGGAACTCTTTTACCTGGGCGAGGCTGAGGAAGAAGACACCCAATCACTCCAACACTATTTAAACCACACCCGATTGGGAAAACGTGCTTCGCGTTATTCTGCATCTGCAGCAGGACGCTCACCGAGTCAGCTCCAGCATTCCAGTGACATCTCCAGCTTCAGCTCAGCAACCTGTGGAAGAAAGACACGAGAACTATACTTACCATCCAGGAATCCAGACACCGGCAGAACCTGCAAGCAAAAGAAACGTAAGGTTAGCAAGTTGCAACACGTTCGCAGCCGCGCTCGCTTACCTGATCCATCTGGGTTTTCACAGATTCTTTGCAGCCTTCTCTTCAGCAGCCTAACGGCACCTGTAAAGACAAAGAACATTGTTAAGTAGGAATCGGGTGAAGGCGGCCGCATTTACTTTTCTTACCTGCTTTTGTGCGCGTATTACGATCTCTTCAACCGCAGCAGCCCGGCACCTGAAAACAAGAAAAGACATTATTTAAGTGCCATTAAAGACTGCAAGAAAGCCTAACACTAACATGTTTCCACACGTGCATCCGCGACTGGGAAAACGCCCGCAAGGTCCCGACTCCTGCAAATAAGAAAAGAACATTTTAAGAGGTGCTATAATAAGGTCACAGATCATTATACTCATGTACTTCGCACGTGCAACTGCAACGGACGAACAACGCCTGCAACATCTCAAGACCTGAAAACAAAGAACAAGGGACATTATCGAGGTGTCATTGAAGTTCCCATACCTACGTACAACCGCACGTGTCGCGCTCTCAGTGACCACGCCCTCAGCATCCAGGCACCTGAAAAAGACAATGCAAAGACTTCATTAAATGTGCCCATCTCTTCAAGACTATAAACTCTTTATACCTACTGGCATCCGCTCGTGCAGTAACGGCGGCATCACCTTTTGGCATCTCAGCACCTGTGTCACTTCTAAGGCCACAAAAGACTTTGAGGACCTCCAGTGACGTAACTGGAACCCACGCACCCCTGCATAAGTCGCAGGATGGAGAGCCCAGCATTTATACGCCTAAGGTGAGAGCTCACCAGGACATTGGACTTTCGGAGAGTTGGCGATTAGTGAGGAGGAAGTCCAGCCAAACGGTCATTAACCCTTTTTTCTTCCGCCTGCAGAAACCTTACCCTGCAAGCCAGACGGTCAATAAGAGGAAGCCCAGTCCAGAGAGTCATCCGAGCTCTACGCTTCTCAATTGAAGAGACTATAACAGTTCAGTTGGGACCAGCGCCTCCGTGGGAATCAGGTGAGCGTTACAGAACGCAAAGCCCTCCAATAACCTCCTACCCAGGCGCTATGGAAACTTCCGACACTGATCAACTGGCCCAGTTACTAGGGGAATTAAGAGTTGAAGTAAGCTGCCCGCCAGGAAACGAATCCCCTGAGGAGGGAATTGATTATGTCCAAAGAACGAACTGATGACCTCGCCAGACAGTTATTACAAACACAAGCGGGGCAAACCCCTCTACCTAATTCAGGAGGGACCTATACCCCGGCGTCTTCAGCCAATCCTGTTCAAATCAATCTGCCCGGAAATGTGCCTTTGGCTCCGCCCGAACACTTCTCTGGTGACCCTAAGAGGTTTGCGGTGTTCATAAATCAGTGCCGATTGCACTTTCTTTGTAGACCAGCTGCTTTTCCGACTGATCAGACTAAAGTAGCCTTTGTGCTTTCGTATCTTAGCGGCAGCGCCGCTGATTGGTCGATCCCTCTGGTTACACAGGATGACCCGATTCTTCGCAATTTCCAGGCCTTCCAGGCCAATATGGAAAGACTTTTCGCAAGACATTCCCAGGGGCAGGCCCTGGACAACGAACTCCATTCCTTACGGCAGGGCAATCAGGATCTTCTGGCTTATATTGCGGCATTTAACAGACTAATCGTAGAAACCAGATGGCCCGAGGACAAGAGGATCACGCTTTTCCACAGGGGTTTGCGTGGCGAACTCAAAGACGTCCTAGCCCAGGTCATGAATCCCCCTCAAGATTGTTCAGAGTACATTGATTTAGTGGTCCAATTGGATCACAGACTGCAAAACAGAAAGGTAGACCGCTCCAGGTTCGAAACTCTAGTATTCTCTAAGCCACTAACTCACACCAAAGGAGTTGAAGCCGTAGAACCTATGCAAATAGGGGTCGTAAAGGGTCCCCTAACCCAGAAAGAACACGACAGGAGACGACAATTGCAGCTATGTCTCTATTGTGGAAATTCAGGACATTTCCTCCAAGATTGCCCGGTGAAACCTCCGAAGAAGACAGTGGGAGCTTCTGATAAGAATTCCGAAAAGCCCGAGCCGGGAAACAACCTCGCCCGACAAGTGTAGAGGTCCGCTTGCCGAGCGTAAAAACCAGTTCTTTGACCTCGCACTTCATAATGTCAATGGTCCTCATAAATCCAGAACGACCGGATCGTTTGCATGCCATTAAAGCATACATTGATAGCGGAGCGATTGGAAATTATGTAGACCGCGAGATGGCTTCCAGGATGATCCTACCCCTTTGTCCTAAGGTAATTAAAGACGTCATTACCACAGTGGATGGTACGGAAATAGCCTCCGGACCGGTAACCCATACCACCACAGAAGTGACATTATTAGGCCAAGATGGACATCGGGAGGTAATCGTGTTCGATGTGATCAAGGCCCCTCAGTTCCAAATAATTCTGGGGATCCCTTGGTTGGAGAAACACAATCCTCAAATTGATTGGCGAGCAAAGACGATACAGTTCCCAGAGTGTGCACCTACTTGTTATCCTCGACCCAGTATTGGCCAAGCGGTAGCAACATCCGAAGGACCGCAATTGCCTCCAGAGTATCAAGAATTCCAAGATGTCTTTCAGAAGGAACAGGCTAATACCCTGCCTCCCCACAGATCTTACGACTGTCAAATAGACCTGATACCCGGAGCCACTCCCCCTTGTAGTAGAATTTACGCCCTTACCAAGCCTGAAAATCTTCATTTACGACAGTATCTGGACCAGTACCTGGCCAATGGATTTATCCGCCCATCAAAGTCTCCTGCATCCTCGGCTCTGTTCTTCGTACCTAAAAAAGAAGGTGACCTTAGAACCTGTATTGATTATCGTGCCCTGAACCAGATAACGGTAAAGAACAGATACCCCCTATCTCTGATCCCGGAACTCCTTGACCAAGTTAAGAACGCCTGCATTTATACAAAGCTAGATCTCCGGGGAGCCTACCACTTGGTACGGATTAAAGAAGGCGACGAATGGAAGACAGCATTTCGCACCAAGTATGGACTATTTGAATACCAAGTGATGCCCTTCGGACTATGCAATGCACCAGCCGCCTTTCAGTATTTTATGAATGATGTCCTCAGAGAACTCATAGATGTTTGCGTAGTCGTCTACATAGATGACATCCTTGTGTACTCATCTTCAGAAGCAGATCATCGGAAACATGTTAGAGCCGTCCTTGAAAAACTCCGCCAATATAAGCTTTTTGCTAAGCTCGAAAAATGTGTTTTTCACGTCACAGAGGTCGAATTTCTAGGCTTTATTCTGACACCTAAAGGAGTCCACATGGACTCGAGAAAGGTGGACGCTATCATCAAGTGGCCATCACCTACTTCCGTGAAAGGTGTCCAAAGCATGTTAGGTTTCGCCAACTTTTACCGCAGGTTTATTCCAGAGTTTTCACGTGGTGCAGCCCATCACCACCTTCTTAAGAAAAAACAAACGTTTCGAGTGGTCAACAGAAGCAGAACAGTCCTTTCAAGAACTAAAAGCCAAGTTCACCTCAGCACCCATACTGAAACACCCACGCCCAGACCTCCCTTACATCGTTGAGACCGACGCCTCCAGCTTAGCAATGGGGGCGGTTCTATCACAGAGAGATCCGGAAACTAACCAATTGCACCCCGTGGCATTCTGGTCTCGCAAGTTCTCGGCGCCTGAAATTAACTACACCATCACAGATAAAAAGCTTTTAGCAATTAAGTCCGCTTTCAAGGCCTGGCGGCACTATCTCCTTGGAGCCAAACACACTGTCACGGTAATCACTGATCATCGAAACCTGCAATAACTGAAAACCGCCAAAGCTCAGTCCTCCAGACAGCTTCGCTGGGCACTTTTCTTTGCCGAATTTGACTTTGTAATTACTTATCGCCCCGGCAACAAAAATGGCAAAGCGGATGCCCTTTCCCGGATTGGAATGGGAGATAATATTGTCAATCCTGAACCTGTGCCAATAATTCCAGAACAGAGAATCCTGGGCCTGATTTCTTCACAATCCATCGAAGATATCGAAGCAAAAGTTAAACAACTTGTGACCCCTTCGGATTTACAAAACTGGCAACTGAAGGGAAAGGACTTCATCATAACAAAAGACCTGCCTTATTTTCAGGGACGACTATTCCTACCACATGCCGATTTACAAAAACAGGTAATCTCTTGCTACCATGATTCCTTGATGGAGGGCCACCCAGGCATTGCCAAAACCTTGGAAAAAGTCAAGAGACACTTCTGGTGGCCGTCATGGAGAAAAGACATAAAGGAGTTTGTGATGTCCTGTGGTGTGTGTGTCCAAAACAAAGGTCAGAAGGAAAGACCAGCGGGTCTCCTGCATCCGCTAGACATCCCGCCACATCCCTGGCATACTCTCTCCATGGACTTCATCACCGATTTACCCTCCTGTTCCGGATACAACACTATTCTAGTAATTGTAGATTTGTTTTCTAAAATGGCCCACTTCGTTCCACTAAAGGGCTTACCTTCAGCTTCAGTTCAAGCACGGGAATTCCTTGAAAATATTGTAAGATTGTACGGCTTCCCTTCGGTTTTGATCTCAGATAGGGGGAGCCAGTTTATCTCTCACTTTTGGCAAAGTTGCTGTCGTTTAGCTCAAATCGATGTGAGACTTTCAACCAGCCATCATCCCCAGACCGACGGACAAACTGAGAGGACAAACCAAACTCTGGAACAATATTTACGTTGTATGCTACAGCAGTCGGAAAGTAATTGGAAAGATATCCTTTGGATAGCCGAATATGCTTACAATAACTCGATCCATTCAGGAACCGGAAAAAGTCCCTTTTACATTTTATATGAGATTTATCCTCGAACCTCCAATCTCGACCCGCCCCAAGATCTTGGAACGCCTGCCGTGGATCAACTTCACAATGCTATCACTCAAGCTTTCAAAGAAGCGACAATCCACCTACAACAGGCTAAAGAACGGTACAAAAGGGGAGCAGACCAACACCGAAGAGACGCCCCTCAATACCAGGTTGGAGATCAAGTTTGGTTATCCACCAAACATTTATCACTTAAAGGACCTCACACCTTCAACCCAAAATATCTGGGACTATATCCAATTACAGCCATAATAAACCCAGTGGCTGTCAAATTGGGTTTGCCATCCCACATGAAAATACATCCGGTGTTTCAAGTATCTCTACTAAAACCTATGCAACCTGGAACCAGACTGAATAAACCTCCAGAGCTTATTCAAGTAAATGGAGAACCTGAATTTGAGGTTAAAAACATCCTGGGCTCCAAGATCATCAAGTCAAAATTATACTATCTGATCGACTGGAAGGGTTACGGACCTCAAGAACGATCATGGGAACCCTCTGACCACGTCCATGCTCCTCATCTAGTCAGAAAATTCCACCGAACTTTTCCCAATAGGCCAAAACCTCCGGGGAAGACAAATTTGGGAGGGGCCTTGAGGGGGGGTGCTGTCATGAGCACTGCTCCCGAGAAGCCAAGTCAAGCCCAGCATCCCCGGAAGCAGGCTCACGACCCTCGTCCCCGGCTCCAGCAAACCCCTATTGAGGCCCTTTGGACCATGTCCTGGCGCCTCTGGCGCCAGGCTCATAAGGAACCTCAGTCATGGCGCCAGGGGCGCCGGGCTCATAATTCTTGCAAAGGTGCTTGGGTGGACCTACCTGTAGCAGACCATGCTGCATACTCACCTTTGCAAATGCTGGCAGGATGAAGTCCACAGCCTTCTGCTGGGAGGAACTATTCCCTGAACTGGGACTACTTTCTTACCTGGGTGGGGCTGGTGCCACTCCTTAGCTCTGGAACACAGGAACTCTTTTACCTGGGCGAGGCTGAGGAAGAAGACACCCAATCACTCCAACACTATTTAAACCACACCCGATTGGGAAAACGTGCTTCGCGTTATTCTGCATCTGCAGCAGGACGCTCACCGAGTCAGCTCCAGCATTCCAGTGACATCTCCAGCTTCAGCTCAGCAACCTGTGGAAGAAAGACACGAGAACTATACTTACCATCCAGGAATCCAGACACCGGCAGAACCTGCAAGCAAAAGAAACGTAAGGTTAGCAAGTTGCAACACGTTCGCAGCCGTGCTCGCTTACCTGATCCATCTGGGCTTTCACGGATTCTTCGCGGCCTTCTCTTCAGCAGCCTAACGGCACCTGTAAAGACAAAGAACATTGTTAAGTAGGAATCGGGTGAAGGCGGGCGCATTTACTTTTCTTACCTGCTTTTGTGCGCGTATTACGATCTCTTCAACCGCAGCAGCCCGGCACCTGAAAACAAGAAAAGACATTATTTAAGTGCCATTAAAGACTGCAAGAAAGCATAACACTTACGTGTTTCCCCACGTGCATCCGCGACTGGGAAAACGCCCGCAAGGTCCCGACTCCTGCAAATAAGAAAAGAACATTGTTAGAGGTGCTATAATAAGGTCACAGATCATTATACTCACGTACTTCGCACGTCCAACGGCAACGGACGAACAACGCCCGCAACATCTCAAGACCTGACAACAGAGAACAAGGGACATTATCGAGGTGTCATTGAAATTCCCATACCTACGTACAACCGCACGTGTCGCGCTCTCAGTGACCACGCCCTCAGCATCCAGGCACCTGAAAAAGACAATGCAAAGACTTCATTAAAGGTGCCCATCTCTTCAAGACTATAAACTCTTTATACCTACTGGCATCCGCTCGTGCAGTAACGGCGGCATCACCTTTTGGCATCTCAGCACCTGTGTCACTTCTAAGGCCACAAAAGACTTTGAGGACCTCCAGTGACGTAACTGGAACCCACGCACCCCTGCATAAGTCGCAGGATGGAGAGCCTAGCATTTATACGCCTAAGATGAGAACACACCAGGACATTGGACTTTCGGAGAGTTGGTGATTAGTGAGGAGGAAGTCCAGCCAAACGGTCATTAACCCTTTTTTCTTCCGCCTGCAGAAACCTTACCCTGCAAGCCAGACGGTCAATAAGAGGAAGCCCAGTCCAGAGAGTCATCCGAGCTCTACGCTTCTCAATTGAAGAGACTATAACAGTTCAGTTGGGACCAGCGCCTCCGTGGGAATCAGGTGAGCGTTACAAAACGCAAAGCCCTCCAATAACCTCCTACCCAGGCGCTATGGAAACTTCCGACACTGATCAACTGGCCCAGTTACTAGGGGAATTAAGAGCTGAAGTAAGCTGCCCGCCAGGAAACGAATCCCCTGAGGAGGGAATTGATTATGTCCAAAGAACGAACTGATGACCTCGCCAGACAGTTATTACAAACACAAGCGGGGCAAACCCCTCTACCTAATTCAGGAGGGACCTATACCCCGGCGTCTTCAGCCAATCCTGTTCAAATCAATCTGCCAGGAAATGTGCCTTTGGCTCCGCCCGAACACTTCTCTGGTGACCCTAAGAGGTTTGCGGTGTTCATAAATCAGTGCCGATTGCACTTTCTTTGTAGACCAGCTGCTTTTCCGACTGATCAGACTAAAGTAGCCTTTGTGCTTTCGTATTTTAGCGGCAGCGCCGCTGATTGGTCGATCCCTCTGGTTACACAGGATGACCCGATTCTTCGCAATTTCCAGGCCTTCCAGGCCAATATGGAAAGACTTTTCGCAAGACATTCCCAGGGGCAGGCCCTGGACAACGAACTCCATTCCCTACGGCAGGGCAATCAGGATCTTCTGGCTTATATTGCGGCATTTAACAGACTAATCGTAGAAACCAGATGGCCCGAGGACAAGAGGATCACGCTTTTCCACAGGGGTTTGCGTGGCGAACTCAAAGACGTCCTAGCCCAGGTCATGAATCCCCCTCAAGATTGTTCAGAGTACATTGATTTAGTGGTCCAATTGGATCACAGACTGCAAAACAGAAAGGTAGACCGCTCCAGGTTTGAAACTCTAGTATTCTCTAAGCCACTAACTCACACCAAAGGAGTTGAAGCCGTAGAACCTATGCAAATAGGGGTCGTAAAGGGTCCCCTAACCCAGAAAGAACACGACAGGAGACGACAATTGCAGCTATGTCTCTATTGTGGAAATTCAGGACATTTCCTCCAAGATTGCCCGGTGAAACCTCCGAAGAAGACAGTGGGAGCTTCTGATAAGAATTCCGAAAAGCCCGAGCCGGGAAACAACCTCGCCCGACAAGTGTAGAGGTCCGCTTGCCGAGCGTAAAAACCAGTTCTTTGACCTCGCACTTCATAATGTCAATGGTCCTCATAAATCCAGAACGACCGGATCGTTTGCATGCCATTAAAGCATACATTGATAACGGAGCGATTGGAAATTATGTAGACCGCGAGATGGCTTCCAGGATGAACCTACCCCTTTGTCCTAAGGTAATTAAAGACGTCATTACCACAGTGGATGGTACGGAAATAGCCTCCGGACCGGTAACCCATACCACCACAGAAGTGACGTTATTAGGCCAAGATGGACATCGGGAGGTAATCGTGTTCGATGTGATCAAGGCCCCTCAGTTCCAAATAATTCTGGGGATCCCTTGGTTGGAGAAACACAATCCTCAAATTGATTGGCGAGCAAAGACGATACAGTTCCCAGAGTGTGCACCTACTTGTTATCCTCGACCCAGTATTGGCCTAGCGGTAGCAACATCCGAAGGACCGCAATTGCCTCCAGAGTATCAAGAATTCCAAGATGTCTTTCAGAAGGAACAGGCTAATACCCTGCCTCCCCACAGATCTTACGACTGTCAAATAGACCTGATACCCGGAGCCACTCCCCCTTGTAGTAGAATTTACGCCCTTACCAAGCCTGAAAATCTTCATTTACGACAGTATCTGGACCAGTACCTGGCCAATGGATTTATCCGCCCATCAAAGTCTCCTGCATCCTCGGCTCTGTTCTTCGTACCTAAAAAAGAAGGTGACCTTAGAACCTGTATTGATTATCGTGCCCTGAACCAGATAACGGTAAAGAACAGATACCCCCTATCTCTGATCCCGGAACTCCTTGACCAAGTTAAGAACGCCTGCATTTATACAAAGCTAGATCTCCGGGGAGCCTACCACTTGGTACGGATTAAAGAAGGCGACGAATGGAAGACAGCATTTCGCACCAAGTATGGACTATTTGAATACCAAGTGATGCCCTTCGGACTATGCAATGCACCAGCTGCCTTTCAGTATTTTATGAATGATGTCCTCAGAGAACTCATAGATGTTTGCGTAGTCGTCTACATAGATGACATCCTTGTGTACTCATCTTCAGAAGCAGATCATCGGAAACATGTTAGAGCCGTCCTTGAAAAACTCCGCCAACATAAGCTTTTTGCTAAGCTCGAAAAATGTGTTTTTCACGTCACAGAGGTCGAATTTCTAGGCTTTATTCTGACACCTAAAGGAGTCCACATGGACTCGAGAAAGGTGGACGCTATCATCAAGTGGCCATCACCTACTTCCGTGAAAGGTGTCCAAAGCATGTTAGGTTTCGCCAACTTTTACCGCAGGTTTATTCCAGAGTTTTCACGTGGTGCAGCCCATCACCACCTTCTTAAGAAAAAACAAACGTTTCGAGTGGTCAACAGAAGCAGAACAGGCCTTTCAAGAACTAAAAGCCAAGTTCACCTCAGCACCCATACTGAAACACCCACGCCCAGACCTCCCTTACATCGTTGAGACCGACGCCTCCAGCTTAGCAATGGGGGCGGTTCTATCACAGAGAGATCCGGAAACTAACCAATTGCACCCCGTGGCATTCTGGTCTCGCAAGTTCTCGGCGCCTGAAATTAACTACACCATCACAGATAAAAAGCTTTTAGCAATTAAGTCCGCTTTCAAGGCCTGGCGGCACTATCTCCTTGGAGCCAAACACACTGTCACGGTAATCACTGATCATCGAAACCTGCAATAACTGAAAACCGCCAAAGCTCAGTCCTCCAGACAGCTTCGCTGGGCACTTTTCTTTGCCGAATTTGACTTTGTAATTACTTATTGCCCCGGCAACAAAAATGGCAAAGCGGATGCCCTTTCCCGGATTGGAATGGGAGATAATATTGTCAATCCTGAACCTGTGCCAATAATTCCAGAACAGAGAATCCTGGGCCTGATTTCTTCACAATCCATCGAAGATATCGAAGCAAAAGTTAAACAACTTGTGACCCCTTCGGATTTACAAAACTGGCAACTGAAGGGAAAGGACTTCATCATAACAAAAGACCTGCCTTATTTTCAGGGACGACTATTCCTACCACATGCCGATTTACAAAAACAGGTAATCTCTTGCTACCATGATTCCTTGATGGAGGGCCACCCAGGCATTGCCAAAACCTCGGAAAAAGTCAAGAGACACTTCTGGTGGCCGTCATGGAGAAAAGACATAAAGGAGTTTGTGATGTCCTGTGGTGTGTGTGTCCAAAACAAAGGTCAGAAGGAAAGACCAGCGGGTCTCCTGCATCCGCTAGACATCCCGCCACATCCCTGGCATACTCTCTCCATGGACTTCATCACCGATTTACCCTCCTATTCCGGATACAACACTATTCTAGTAATTGTAGATTTGTTTTCTAAAATGGCCCACTTCGTTCCACTAAAGGGCTTACCTTCAGCTTCAGTTCTAGCACGGGAATTCCTTGAAAATATTGTAAGATTGTACGGCTTCCCTTCGGTTTTGATCTCAGATAGGGGGAGCCAGTTTATCTCTCACTTTTGGCAAAGTTGCTGTCGTTTAGCTCAAATCGATGTGAGACTTTCAACCAGCCATCATCCCCAGACCGACGGACAAACTGAGAGGACAAACCAAACTCTGGAACAATATTTACGTTGTATGCTACAGCAGTCGGAAAGTAATTGGAAAGATATCCTTTGGATAGCCGAATATGCTTACAATAACTCGATCCATTCAGGAACCGGAAAAAGTCCCTTTTACATTTTATATGAGATTCATCCTCGAACCTCCAATCTCGACCCGCCCCAAGATCTTGGAACGCCTGCCGTGGATCAACTTCACAATGCTATCACTCAAGCTTTCAAAGAAGCGACAATCCACCTACAACAGGCTAAAGAACGGTACAAAAGGGGAGCAGACCAACACCGAAGAGACGCCCCTCAATACCAGGTTGGAGATCAAGTTTGGTTATCCACCAAACATTTATCACTTAAAGGACCTCACACCTTCAACCCAAAATATCTGGGACTATATCCAATTACAGCCATAATAAACCCAGTGGCTGTCAAATTGGGTTTGCCATCCCACATGAAAATACATCCGGTGTTTCACGTATCTCTACTAAAACCTATGCAACCTGGAACCAGACTGAATAAACCTCCAGAGCTTATTCAAGTAAATGGAGAACCTGAATTTGAGGTTAAAAAACATCCTGGGCTCCAAGATCATCAAGTCAAAATTATACTATCTGATCGACTGGAAGGGTTACGGACCTCAAGAACGATCATGGGAACCCTCTGACCACGTCCATGCTCCTCGTCTAGTCAGAAAATTCCACCGAACTTTTCCCAATAGGCCAAAACCTCTGGGGAAGACAAATTTGGGAGGGGCCTTGAGGGGGGGTGCTGTCATGAGCACTGCTCCCGAGAAGCCAAGTCAAGCCCAGCATCCCCGGAAGCAGGCTCACGACCCTCGTCCCCGGCTCCAGCAAACCCCTATTGAGGCCCTTTGGACCATGTCAGGCTCATAAGGAACCTCAGTCCTGGCGCCAGGGGCGCCGGGCTCATAATTCTTGCAAAGGTGCTTGGGTGGACCTACCTGTAGCAGACCATGCTGCATACTCACCTTTGCAAATGCTGGCAGGATGAAGTCCACAGCCTTCTGCTGGGAGGAACTATTCCCTGAACTGGGACTACTTTCTTACCTGGGTGGGGCTGGTGCCACTCCTTAGCTCTGGAACACAGGAACTCTTTTACCTGGGCGAGGCTGAGGAAGAAGACACCCAATCACTCCAACACTATTTAAACCACACCCGATTGGGAAAACGTGCTTCGCGTTATTCTGCATCTGCAGCAGGACGCTCACCGAGTCAGCTCCAGCATTCCAGTGACATCTCCAGCTTCAGCTCAGCAACCTGTGGAAGAAAGACACGAGAACTATACTTACCATCCAGGAATCCAGACACCGGCAGAACCTGCAAGCAAAAGAAACGTAAGGTTAGCAAGTTGCAACACGTTCGCAGCCGCGCTCGCTTACCTGATCCATCTGGGCTTTCACGGATTCTTCGCGGCCTTCTCTTCAGCAGCCTAACGGCACCTGTAAAGACAAAGAACATTGTTAAGTAGGAATCGGGTGAAGGCGGGCGCATTTACTTTTCTTACCTGCTTTTGTGCGCGTATTACGATCTCTTCAACCGCAGCAGCCCGGCACCTGAAAACAAGAAAAGACATTATTTAAGTGCCATTAAAGACTGCAAGAAAGCATAACACTTACGTGTTTCCCCACGTGCATCCGCGACTGGGAAAACGCCCGCAAGGTCCCGACTCCTGCAAATAAGAAAAGAACATTGTTAGAGGTGCTATAATAAGGTCACAGATCATTATACTCACGTACTTCGCACGTGCAACGGCAACGGACGAACAACGCCCGCAACATCTCAAGACCTGAAAACAGAGAACAAGGGACATTATCGAGGTGTCATTGAAATTCCCATACCTACGTACAACCGCACGTGTCGCGCTCTCAGTGACCACGCCCTCAGCATCCAGGCACCTGAAAAAGACAATGCAAAGACTTCATTAAAGGTGCCCATCTCTTCAAGACTATAAACTCTTTATACCTACTGGCATCCGCTCGTGCAGTAACGGCGGCATCACCTTTTGGCATCTCAGCACCTGTGTCACTTCTAAGGCCACAAAAGACTTTGAGGACCTCCAGTGACGTAACTGGAACCCACGCACCCCTGCATAAGTCGCAGGATGGAGAGCCCAGCATTTATACGCCTAAGATGAGAACACACCAGGACATTGGACTTTCGGAGAGTTGGTGATTAGTGAGGAGGAAGTCCAGCCAAACGGTCATTAACCCTTTTTTCTTCCACCTGCAGAAACCTTACCCTTACGGTCAATAAGAGGAAGCCCAGTCCAGAGAGTCATCCGAGCTCTACGCTTTTCAATTGAAGAGACTATAACAGTTCAGCCGGGACCAGCGCCTCCGTGGGAATCAGGTGAGCGTTACAGCGTCCTCTCATTTTCTCCCTCTGTGTCCTTTCCTCAGGTGGCCAGAGAAGGTCCGTCGCGTTTGGATCCCGACCCTGAGGGTGGACAAGCGAGGGAGGATCACCTCCTTGTGGAGTGGGAAGAGGATGACTGAGGGTAAGACACAGTATTCCCCATTCCCAATTATCCATCACCCTACTCTCCCTCAGCCTTTATGGGATATTTACAGACTTGTGCCGTTTCCCCCTCCCCATTTGTAACATACACTGGGACGAGGAAGAGGCGACCGAGATTTAGAAAGATTACCTATGGGAAAAGTTCTGTGAGGAGGACGATGAATGGAGAGGCCTACTACACTACACCACTAGCATGTCCCTTTAATGAGGTCAGGCAGAGTCAGGCACTTGACAGCAATTATACACACCTGCACACCACACCAGTACTGAAAGGGAGTAAAGGAAACCTAAGGGTCAGGCATGTGCCATTCATTGGACTCATTGGAGTCAGGCAAGGGAGGCCAAGGACTCACACCTGAAACCCCTTCATAGGGCTCAGGTGTATAAAAGGTGGAGTACTCAGCTGTGCAGGGATCAGCAGTTGGGAGAGCAGAAGAGAGGCTGTGTGGCTGAGTACAGCAGGAGATCCCTTCTCAGTCCTGAGCCAGTTTCTGCTAGAGATTCAGAGTGAGCTGTGTGTGCTGAATAGAACATAGAAGCTGAACTACAGGAGGCTGCAGCTGGAGGACCCCAAAGGAAACAGAGGAGAGTGAGATGCTGAGATGCTGACCCGGTGTGTCTAAGAGGTTGCAGCATGGCGAGGGAGCCGTGTCTCCAGGGAGCCAGATTGGGCTTTTCTGCATCCTGTTGTTCATGTCCAGGCAATTGCTTGTTCCCCTGCGAGGTGTCCAGGTCCCAGGTGTACCTGGGGATCAGGTGGTGAGACCCTGACCTTGATACTGAAGCCATCAGGCCTCCCGTCAGCGCTGTGCTAACCAGTGAGTTTCTATGACAGTGAGAAAACCGGTACGCGTGTGTGAGGCTGGAGCGAGAGCGTTAATTAAAGCAAGAAGTGTGCAAGCGCATGACAGCAAGAGAAAAAAAACAGAATTGCGTGAGCGGTGCAAAAGGATAGAAGGAGAAATTGTTTCAAGTTGTAAAGAAAAGGAAGAAACAAGTGGTTGCGAGTAAAGGTTTTAAACGTGCGAGCGGCACTGGAGGAAAAAAGGGAAAAAATTAAACTGTGCAAGTGGCACGAGTAATGAGACAAGAAAGTGACACTGTGCAGGCGGCAAAGAAAGTAAGAGGCCAGAAAGTAACAGTGTGCAAACAGCATGAGAAGAAAGCAAGAGGTAAGAAAAGAAGATTGCAAGTGTCACGGAAAGGCAGGGGGTGCCAGTGAAATGGGGGAAAGATAAGTCCCATGTTAAAGCAAGATAAACAATATAAGGAGAGGGGGCTGTGTATCAGAGTGGTCGCGCATGGGGAGGAGTAAAGACCAGCGTTCTCGTCTGATATTGCCCCGTTGTTAAAAAGGAGGAGGTGAACAGCGCCACTTGGGTGAAGGTGAAAAAGGTGGCGCTACACTAAGGGTGAAGTGGGAACGAAATCCCCAAAGTGAAAGAAAGGCTGTTCTAAACCAAAAAGAAGGAACTGTACTTTTAGAGGTGTACTTTTGTGTTTTGTGAACCTTGGAGGGGCCTAGGCTTGGGGAATGGAACCCTGAGAGGCCTGAAAGGAATTGTGAATCTTTTTGAACCAGAGGGGCATACGCGCATTGTGAACTTTAAGAAGCTTGAGAAAAGGATCCCTGAGAGGCCTGAGTTGAAATGTTGGTTTGGCAAAGCTTGGAGAAGGGATCCCCAAGAGAATTTAAGAACTTTTCTAAGTTGGTTTATGTCCAAATTGAGGATAGTGGATTCCAAGATAGCCACTAGAGTGTGAAGTCACACTCCTCTGCGGTCCGGGTCTACTGTAGGTGGCAATTAACCAGCTGTAACAAAGAAATTCAATCCTTACATCTCTGCCCGAGGTGAAACGGAGTTGCCAATAGTTGGAAACAGGCAGGCAGCGGAATCTCACCCTGAGCATTAATCCGAGCTGGGGAAAGGCAAAGGGGGAAATGCTGAAGCTGGCATTGGATTGCCACAAGATCTTGCGCACTGAGGGGTGGGGGGGGCGGATGAGCATGCCACGCCACCCTTCCCCACCAACACTCAGAGAGGAACACTGCTGGTGGCAGAGGAGCCACCCGCGCTGCTGTGAGGGGCGGCAACGCGAGTCTGACCGTCTAAGTGACATTGGAGCCGGCGGCAGGTCCCTGATACAGCTTGGAATGTAAATGAGAGCGCCTGAAGGGCCTCGAACAGAGTTGAGAAGCAGGAGATGCAGCGGCCACAGATGGCACCATAGCTGGCCAAGTAAGGCAGGAGCGCCGTCCAGGGCCCAAGGGAAGCACAAAGGTGGCGTGGACGCTAGCAGGGTAGTGAGGCTGGGAAGTCTGGAGGGAGAGGTGGGGGAGAGCAGAACCAGGCCCCAGCAGCACGCCAACCAAGCATGGCACCCACAACCCTCGCTGAACAGCACAATACCGAGAGCAACCTGTTGGTGCGGGGCACCCGCTGTTCAGTGCCACAAAGGGAATGGCCCATGGTGCCAGGCAGGAAGTGACAGGGGGACAGAGAGGCACATGATCAGTTCAGCCCCAGCTGCAACCCGGACGAAGGAGACACAGAGGGGCGCCCCCATGCCCAGGGGTGCCCGAGATAGCCTGGGAGACAGCAGAGGAGCCACAAGCCCCACCGAGACCATGGAAGGGGTCAAGGAAACTACAGTATAAAAGCAAAGGGGACTCCCAACACCGCAGTCAGCAGTGAATATACCCGGTCAGCAGAGTAGCCCCCGCACGAGTACAAAAGGAGGTCAGAAGCAAAAGTAAATACCCCAGGAGGGCCGAAGGTCATACAGTGTGTTGGCAGAGTGCCCAAGAGGCCACACCACCCATCTCAGATGCCAAGAGGCAAAGGGAAACAGACCCCAGTGCTACAGGGAGCGCATAGGAACACAAAAAGGGGGCAATTGGAACAGTGCTGGAGGCAACATACAGAGGAGAACACATCAAGTGAGCCACGCCAGCAGCAGAAGGGAAGAGAAGAGAGGGCCCACAGGAAGACTGCGACATGGTAGTCAGCAAAGAAGACCATAAAGACTGCCTGAAGGGCATGGAGGAGAGGTTAACGGCGACCTTTCAGGCCCAAATGACAAATTTGAATGACAAACTAAAAAGCTCCCTGAAAGAGGTCAGGGAAGAAATCAACGCGCTGGAAGGTGGTGTGGACATGTCAGAATTGTCAGAGGAGGTTCAGCAAAACGCAGACTTATTGGAACAAATAGCCACAGCAACGCACAATTTAAAAATCCAAGCGGAGGACCTTGAAAACTGCTCAAGGAGGTCACACATAAGAGTAAAAGGCCTGGCTGTGATCACGTAGACGCCGACCTGAAGCCAATAGTGCAACAATGCTTTGCGTCCCTCCTGACGGACTCCGCTCCGGGGATATTCGAACGGACTCTGTCCGGGGGACATTCAAATCGACGGGGTCGCCCCCAGAAGTTGGGGCCCTGGACATAGACCAAGAGACATGCTGGCAGTACTGGCCTCTTGCGAAGAGAAGGAAAGGATCCTCCAAGTGGCCAGAGGACAGACATCCCCTACCATAAACGGATCACACGTCCTCCTGTATCACGACCTGGCAGCGTCCATGCTACAGAAGAGCAGGGCAATGGGCCCAGTGACTAAGGCGCTCATAGACAACAAAACTCCTTACATATGGGCATTTCCCTTTGACCTACTGTTCTCCTGGGAAGGGAAGCAACAACGGGCCACCACATGCTCCAAAGGTCTTTCAATCTTGGGGTTAGATGAGGTTGCAGAATCCTTCAGTGAGAATAGGCGGGGCTGCCACCCGAGGAGCAGGCCATGGGGCTGGTCGACAACAATGGGGAGAAGAGGAAACAAGATAAAAGGCCTGTTCACAAATCAGAGAGGGGACCATAATGAGTGACACATCAAAGGTACGGGGGATACACACACAGCAAGGTGGGAGTCAACCACAACCAGGACACCGGGAGAGGTGTGGTATGAGAGGATACAGCTGGCAAGTTTGGCCGGACAGGGGCAAGAATTGGGGCACCAGCTGGAATTGTTAGATGGTTCAAGGACCCATAGTTTCCAGGAGAAAACGGGGTGCCAGTTCCTAAGATCCTTGGGATGAATCGCAAGATACTGTACCTAGACCGGAGGGGGCAAGGGGATCCGTTGTTAAAAGGGGCAGGGAGGGGGGTGGGTGGCTGTCAATACTGGGGAGCGCAGTGGCAGGATTCAAGAGTTTGTAAAACCGAGGGTAAGGGCCCAAAAAAGACAGCATCATGGTAGGGGATAAACCATTAAGAATCCTCTTGCATAACATAAGGGGCCTGAACACCCCAAGGAAACGGAAGAAGCTGGAAGCACAAATAAAAAGGGGGGCTGCCGACGTCCTTCTCCTCCTACAAGAGACACATATTAAAAGGGGTGACAGTCCTAGATTACGCATACACCAGTTCACTCAAATCTACCAGGCCACTGCTAGGAATAAAACCGCTGGGATCCTGATATGCCTCAGAAGTACACTTTGAGCAAAGATAATCCATACCATGGGCGACCCTAACAGCAGGTACATATTCATCCAAATCAGCCTGGGAGGCAGGGTTCTCACAATTCGCACTATATATGACTCAAACACAGGACAGGAGGCATTCTTATATCAGGTCCTGGGGAAATTGCAAGGCTTCGCAGAGGGGGGAGATTCTCTTGCCTGGGGACTTCAACTCAGCCTGGGACCCGGACAAAGATAGGAGTGGACAAGCAACCAGAAGGGCTTCTACCCCGTCCAGCGCCCTAAGGGACAAGCTCTCTGAAGAGAGCTACAAAATGTGATGCGGCAGGGTGCACATGCTTCTCCCACGTTCATCAAACTTTCTCTAGGATCGACGATGCATGGGGAACACCGGGGGTACTTGGGACACTGATGGAAATCAAGGTAGACCCTATCTCCCTGTCTGATCACGCCCCATATGGGTGAATTTGAGAGGTGGGACACAGAGAAGCTTTGTCTGGTCATGGAAGATGCCCAGGGAAGTATTACAGGACACAGTATTGCAAGAATCAGTGAGAGACAAAGTCAGAACCTACTTTGAATGGTATCCAGCAATTTGGTTGGCGAAAAATGGCAATTTTTACAAAAAATCGCTGCAAAAAGGCTGTGGTGTGACCCGGTAATAGTGTTTGCATTATACCACACAAAGGGAGGGGCGTTGCGTGGGTGTCCTCCGCTCCATTTGTGTGGTATAATGGATCCAGGGGTTGCAGAGGTTTCCCTGCATCCATTACATGGATTGCGGGGGCCACACTATAGCCTTTTTGCCGCTTTTCTTTTTTATAGCTGCCATATTCGCGGTGACTTTATTACATGGAACCCTTTGAAGTGAATGGCACAGAAGGGGCATAGGGGGCTCCCCTAGACGTAGTATGGGACGCATTTAAGGCTCTACTCAGGGGGGAAATAATTTCTCTAAATTTGCAAAAGATAAAGGAGAAGGATAGATCAGAAAAGGCCATGGAGTCCGAATTGGAAGAGGCTCAAAAGTAACTAGCGGGAGAAAAAGAACAGGGGGAACTACGGCAGGTTAAACAATAGCATGAGATAATCGGAACTACTGCAAACGGGCAGGGCAGAGAAATTACTCCTTAAGCTGAAACAGCAATATTATGTCAGGGCAAACAAGGCAGATAAAATGTTAGCGAGACTATTGAAACAACAGAATAGTAAGCGCAACATAGATGGAATCAAGCTGGCGGACGGCACTGTCTCCACAGAGTTCAGGGACATCATAGATTTCTTGTCGACCTATTATAAGCAGCTTTGCTCTTTAGAGAGACCAGAGCTAAGACCATACAGGACTACTTAGATAGGGTACAGATGCCTAAGGTGACCCAGGAAGACAGGGAATCTCTCGAAAAGGAAATGTCAGAGGAAGAGGTAGAACAAATGATTAAACGTCTCCCCAGCAAGAAAGTGCTGTGCCCAGACGGATCTCCCGCACTGCTTTATAAGAAGTTAAGTAAAGACCTTACGCCAGTCCTTATTAAGTTATGTAATTCCTTCCGGCAAATGGGGGGAATGACATGCTCCATGTCAGAAGTGAAGGTGGTCCTTTTTGGGAAACCAAATAAAGACCTAACATGCTGCGGCTCATATCGACCCAAGGCGCTGCTGACCTTAGATGCCAAAATATACACAGGACTCCTGGCTGCAAGATTAAAGAACGTTCTGCCAATGGTGATAGACAAAGATCAGCCATGCTTCATCTCAGGGAGGCAGACCTGGAATAACACAAGAAAGGTCATACATCTGATAGAGAAGGCAGAAGTGAAGCAGACCCCGGCAGTCCTGATATCCTTAGATGCCAAAAAGGCTTTTGACAGGGTGGAATGGCCGTACCTGTTCCAGGTAATGAAACATATGGGGCTTGGGCCAAATTTTATCCAAATGGTTGAAGCAAATTACAAAGACCCATCAATGAGGCTATCCATCAACACACATAAATCGGACAGCATACAAATTGAGCATGGTCCTTACACGGTCTATATGCAATCTTCCTGGAACCAATCCTAGCCTCCATTAGACTAGACTAGAACATAACAGTTCCCCCCCTTTGTGGGGGAAACACATAACACCGCAGCATATGCAGAAGACATGCTGATGACATTAGTAACTCCAGAAACATCAATCCCGGCCTTTTCAGCAACACTGGGGGACCAAGAAAAGATCTCGGGGCTCAAAATAAATAGGAACAAGTCAGAAGTCTTGGAACTGGGCCTAACAAGAGAACAATCGACAGCCATGCTTAGGTGCTCCCCCTTCAGAACAGCTGTGGGTAGTATATCATACCTAGCGGTAGAACTTACTATTAAGATATCGACTCTTTATAAGGCCAACTGTCCGGAGTTAATAAGGAAAGTCTGACAAGACTTTTTGAGATGGACCCCCTCCGTATCTTCTGGCTGGGGCGCATAACGGCCGTCAAAATGGTGACCTTACCCTGACTCTCATACACATTTCAGACACTGATTGCAATCCCGCAGACAGTCTTTAAGACACTGAATACAATGATATCGAAATTCATCTGGAAGAATAAATGCCCCAGGGTCACTTGGATTTGCTCATGACTTAAAGATTAAAAGGCAGGTTGGGATTACCAAATCTACATAGATATTATGAAGCGGCCCAACTGAGAGTGGTGCGGGAGTGGTTTATGGAAAGCATGGAAATGATTTGGACCGGATGGACAGGGCAGTGGCTCGCTGCCTGCAGGCAGGGTTATTATGGGTATCAGGGAAAGATAGGCCCCAAAGCGCCAGACGCAGCACAGTCCTCCGAATAACTTGTGACATATGGGATAGATGGCTGAAAAGGGGTCACCTCTCAACATGCCCCTCCCCATTCACCCTTTTGTTCGGGAACCCAAGCTTCACCCCCGAGATGGGAAAGGACAAATTTAGCCAATGGCAAAAACGGGGTAGAACTAAGATCTAGGACATGGTGTGGGAAGGTGAGGTAGCAATGTTTGAAGAGTGTAGAGCCCATATAGGAGTGAATGCAACGGACAGATATGAATATACACAGCTTAGACACTGGTTAAGACAGTCAGAGATACGAAGTGCAGCAACCAGATAGCTGACGGAATTTGAAAGATATATAACCACACACTCAGGCGACAAGAGTTCGACCTCAAGCATATACTCTATCCTTCTGGGATACGCAGCTCAGGAGGATTGGCCATACCAGGCATCTTGGGAGAGAACAACAGGAATGGATGTTCCACGGGAACAGTGGGAAGGGCTATGGAGAAGCATCCCGAAGTTGACCAGGTCCATACAACTACGGGAGGCCTGGTGTAAGATAATGCTACAATGGCACCATACACCCAGTAAACTGCACAAAATGTACAAAAAGGTTTCCCAGGATTGTTAGAGGAGGGCTACAAGGGATTGGCGCACAGGAGGCACATATGCTGAGACTTCCCCCAAGATAAAGAAATTCTGGGAGGTGGTGAATGGTCAGATAACACATATGATGCCTGAATTGCATGTAATTTCCCTTGAGGAGAACTTATGCGGGCTGCTAGACCCGGAACTATACACAATTTTGAAACCCCAAAAGAGAGCCCTGATGATGCTTTTGATAACAGTGTGGCTGGTGATAGCTAAGAACTGGAAACAAAGGGACCCTCCCACAGTGACGGAATGGATACATAATCTTTGGGATGTTGTGGCAATGGAATGGACCACATACCGAATACAAGGGGATGCAGACAGGTTTTGGGGATATTGGGGTGAGATTTTGGCCTACCTAAAAAGCTAATATATGCAACAATGGTAACCACAGAACTTGAGGATACTGGACTTAAGGTGAACCCATGTGTGAACAGGACCGAACCCCCGGAATGGAGGGTTACAAGAGCGCTCACAAGACTATGTTGGCGAAGTCACTGCGTGAACCATAGAGGGGGGGAGTTAACAGTGAGAATGTTGTAAAAATACAAAGAAACATATGTTTTAAAAAAAATAAAGGATAGTGTCTGAAAGAGCCTAAGGCACCTCTTTGGAGTTACCTTATTTTGCCTTGGGAACCTTTTGTAAACTGTTCTGTTTTGCATGCACAAGCCTGGCCTGAAAGATTCCAAGGGCACCGTTTAAGCTTTGAGCTGACAGAACTGACCTCAACGATAAGGCCACCTGAATCCAGCCTTGTTTTACACCTTGTTTTTGAACCGCCATTTTTATTTTAAGAATACCCAGCACAACATTTGTTTCAAGAGTGAGGGCAAGCATGTGTTTGACACAGACAGACTTTTGTTTTGGGATTTACGGACCTCGACTCCCTTTAGAAGCATCAGTTGAGGGAAAATCCCCATTAGACTTCGGGCAAGTTAGGCATTTCATCAACCCTAAGACTTTTAATAAATGTTTTCAAACTATTCTCCTTTGTGTCTGTGTCCCTCTTGACACCATGCCTGTCTCACAACCAAAAGGATTTCAGGAATCACTACGGTTTCTAGGAGGGCTCTTCATGCTTTCGCATTGCTTCCTCGTTCCAGTACTTATTCCAAATTGTCTAGACCGCTCATGTTGGTTTTGCGGGGCACTCGGTATTGCTCTGTGGATTTTCCTTGTCTCAGTATGCATGTTCTCGTCCTCCACTGGGTTACTGATGCTCTTCTTAGTCTAATTTTCGGTGTATGCCCCACATAGGAAGTCCCTACTCTTCCTCATCCTAGTACTTCTCAAGGAGGGCGAACATCTACTCTGCAGAGGTACATGAAGTATCTGGGATTACTGAATCCTGTGTGGAGCAGGGAGATGGTGATGTAGTGCGGTCATACTGCGTTCTCCCCAAAGAGTAGTCCCATGTCCCATAGTGGGGGATCCCTCCCCATGCGATTCTCCTGCTGAGTACCACCCCAGGGGGACTATCGGGTAGCAGCCTCACCTCCCTGGCCTCATGGGAAGGGGCTCCCCCTAGAGGAGAAGGCACGACATCCAAGGATTTGTCACACTGCCCATTTCCCTCACTAGACAGTCCCATTCACACCAGCCGTGTCCCATTGGCCCACCCACCTTCCCTCAAAGCTCCTTCCATTCCCCAATAGCTAATATCCCCATGTGCTTTGGCAAGACATCTAAAAGAGAAACCACTTGGACGAGGAAGATGCAACGTGTAATGAGGATCACCAGCCTGAACGCCGGCCTACGCTCTAGCCTTTGCAGTAACGTGATTGGCAGTCTGTCATTAAAAGACAGCGAGGGAACCGAACAAGGTCGTCTACCTTCTCAGCTCGATGCAGACCAAGAGTGTGGCAGGAGCCCTGCAGACACACAGACATATGGGGAAGAGAATCCAACGGTGTTCCAGAGTGAAGAAGACCCACGCAAGGTACAGGAAGTGGGAAGCACAAACCGAAGAGGAGAACACCTACCTGCTGGGATCCGGAGCTACTGCGTTGTCCACAAAGCACCGGCAGACTGCAGGGGAAGCCTGTGAGAGTCTGTGTGAGGTCCCACTGCTACAGAAAGACCAGTGAAGCCACTGGGAGACCCATAAACTGTTGGAGAAAGACAGCCAAGGCCCTACAGATATGAGAGTGGCTAGTCTGGCAGTTGAGGAGACCCACATAGTGTGTGGGACAGGAAACAAAGTAAAGGAGAAATACTCACCGGGAAACAGTGACAAAGAGAAAGGCGTCTGGGACCCACATCAGAAGAACATATCCTGACTGGCAGACAGAAGGGATACACACAGACCTTGGCATGAGAGTAAACTAGGGCTGTGGGAAGAAGAGAATTGAAAGCAAGAGAACATTGGGAATAACCTAGAGAAAGGTTAGCATCAGAATACACTTGGCCGGAGAGTATACCAAGGCTGTGGGTCAAAGTGAAACCCAAGAAAGAGAACACTGTGAAAGAAACCCTTGGATTCTCTACTTGGCAGAAGAGCGAAACAAAGAGGAGTACCAAGGCGAGGGTCTGGGACCTGAAACAATACGACGGGCAGAGATAAAACTTGGGTGAGACAGCCAGGCCATTTTTCCACATCTTGATATCTGGGGACCTGACCTACTCAGATTGGGTTGAGGAACCCTAACCTAGTCTACAAGAAAGAATCAGATGTCTCTTCTTTGACATAACATCTGAAAACAGGGTCTGCTCACAGAGGAGCAGGGACCCTTCAATGACCTTGAGAAGAAATATCCTAGCTACCCCCCCCTCGCCATCAGGCCTGGGAGATAGGCTGGTCAAGAAAATGACAGGGCCCCATATTGTCCATTGAAAATATAGAAACAAACTTGAATAATCTTGGAAAGACTATGGGGAAAGGGAGTCAACCTCTTGAATCTGGTGGAGCTTTTGATTTACTTGCACCTTTTTAGAACTTTTGTGTTTTGTCTACAAGGTCAGGCTGCAGGTCGGCAGTCAAGAGACATTTTCCCCTTTTCACCTTTTCTTGTTTAGCTGTGAGGGATAGGTTAGGATTTTGACACATGGCGGTGAACTTTGATTTGGACATTCTGATACCGACAGCTTCATGAATTAGTTTTGTGGAGGCAGGGAAGCCCCTCTTAGAAGAAGGTAAAGTTAGGATTTCCTTCAACTCTCCCCCCCTTTTATTTTGAGAATTAAAGTCTTTAATAATCAACATGCCACCTTTGTGTCCGTCTCTTATTCCTACCGCATCACACCACATAAAACATTTATGTTTTTGTCTATTTACAACCTAAGAGCCATACCAAAACCAGCATACAATCCGGCAAACATGTAACCTTTTAAATGATGGGTGCCACAATATTACTAATTGAGGCATATCCAAGACCCCGAGAACCGAGAACACTTACCAAAGTCTTTAGTTCTTATGTCCGTGTGCCAGATGAGGCTCGTCCCTCCTCTTCTCACCTCGCATAACAGTTCATTGGAAGGGTTCCTTCCAATGAACTGTTGCACTCACCTGGTATCCACGGGGGCGCCACACGATACTAAGCGCTATCCCGGATCCCTCTCTGCTTGGTTATGTGCCAGACTTTGGGTAGCGCCTATAACAGGAGAATGGAGGGTTAAGATACTGGTTCTGTGATGGGTGGACACCCACCTCCCTCTGGTCCAAATCCCCTCCCTTGGGGTTATTGCTCACCTTAGGTTTTTGTGCGTTGAACTCTCCGTCCTGTGTCTCTGTGCAGGGGCGTGTGGTTGGTGCGGGCGTTCCGTGGACCTAGTTGCTTTACTGGTCCGTGTGCCCTTATGTCGGGTCCAGACCGGCTGTGACTCCGACTCTGCTTGCTGTCTTCCAGGTGAGTTATAATGTCTTTTCCGTCTTTATTCTGTCTCTTTCTTTCCCTCTGTTTTCTCTGTCTTCCCGGCGTCTTGCTCCACTACACTGTTCCCTAACAATGTCTCTTTTTGTTTTCACAAGGATGGTTGCGATCTCGGAGTTGCTGTGCCGATGGCGATGACCACGGTGAGTTATTGATGCGCGGAGTGCTGCACTGTTTATTGGTGTTCATTGCTAACCTGTGTTCTCTTCTTTGTACAGGTTGCAGTGATGTTCTGGAGTGATGAGCGATGGAAGCGCTGCTTGCCCAGGTAAGTGCTTTGTTAATGCTGACCTTGTTCCTTCTCCCTTGCAGGTTGCGGTGACACTCAGAGATGGGCGAGGTAAGAGAAGCGCAGGGTGCTGCCAGGACTCGCTGCTTGCCCAGGTAAGAATTGTTATTAATGATGTCCTTGTTTCTTTACCTTTGCAGGTTGCTGCGAACTCCAGAGAAGCAAAGCGCAGGATGGATTCAAGGCCCGTTACTTCACAGGTAAGTGTTCTTGCTCGCTAATGCTGGTTTTGTTCTTCCACGTTATTAATGGAATCCGGATCTAAGGCTTCAGGATCGGACTGCCAGAGAAGAAGATAAGCAGGAGCTGGACACAGTGGCCCTCATTACGACCCTTGCGGAAATCGACCGACCGGACCGCCATAGCGTAAATAGCGTTTCCGCCATTGCACGACGGAGCAAAGTGCGGCTCATTCCGACCCATCGGGCACGAGCACCACGCCATGGCGGAAGTGCAAAGTCCGCGATGGCGGAAATGTCCCCAAAACGCCCCTCACCGCCGTCGTACGGCGACCTAGGTGCAATACCGCCACCGGACATAGCGGTCACCGCAAAGAGCGGCAATCGGAAAATACGGTGACCGTAAATATACGGAAACGGAAGCAAAAACATGGTCCCGGAACGGGAAACAGCACGCCGTACACCTATAAAATCAGAACATTCACACAACCATTAAAAATACTACCCTGAGAGACATCCCAACCCGACATCCACCCTAGTGAAACCAAAACAATGGGAAAAGTAGCGAAAAAAGCGTGCGACCGCAAGCGGCAGGTCCACTTCTCACGTGAGGAACTCACGGTGCTCACAGAGACCCTCCAGGAGAATGCTGCCGTCGTCTTCTCGACGCAAATGACCAGGACGGCACTTGCGAACAAGAAGGCCATATGGGCCCTGGTGGCACAGCGGGTAAGTGCGGTGGGGACCGCACCCCGCAACCCACAGCAATGCAGAAAGTGATGGGACGACCTGCGGATCCGCGTCCGTAGCATACTTTCTGCCAACCGAAACATTGCCACAGCTACCGGGGGAGGATCGGAATCACCCATCAAGCTGACCCCCTGGGAAGAAATCTGTGCCTCCACCATTGGAATGGAGACCATAGAGGGAGTCGGAGGGATGGAGAAAGGAGTGCAGACATCCGAAGAATCAGGTAGGTGGCCCAAATAAAACTATGCTAAAACCACAATGTCCAATCATGTGAAGTACCATGTGTCCACACAGTGCAACAGAAACACATGTCCAGGAGAACGTCCACTTACATTGGCCTGATAGCGGACATTAAAAGTCAAATTAAATAAATAAATAATTAAAATTCCTAAAAACACCCTCTACACGTGCAGCAGGCACCCCCTAACTGCAGGCTGCAATACAACTGCACCCTCAATCCACACAAAAATGAAACTACCTCCAAGGCCCTGACCCAAATCACCCTCAGGTACCACCCCAATGCATGTGATACATTGCCATTCCAATTTCCACAGACCCATTAATAACGCTCGCCCTCCTTTACTCCACCACAGGGTCCGATTCAAACGACGAGCTCCAGGACACCCCTACCAGCACACCTGCAAAGAGGGCCAAGACCAACGGCCAAAGACCCTCCACCTCAGCTGCACGCATCAAGACTCGGCTGCAGCACAAATCAAGTGGCAGCACACAGGAGGGGACTTCAACAGGCACCCCAGCAGCCAGCATGGCCACAACACCACCACCACCACAGGCCCCCCAATGGATGCCACAGAAGGCACTGCTTCTGGTGGCAGCAGCACCATAGGTGACACTGCATTAATGGCAGCATGCTCCGACACAGAAAACGGTGATGTCGATGTACGATCCATCCATGACCTGTCTCAATCCCCCTGTTTGTTTCATCCCGTACAACATGAGGATACCACGCAGGGGCACTCACAAGACGACGACTGGCCATCCCCCACAAGCCCTGTGTCAAGGCAACATGAGGTGATCAGCCCCTCTGTGACACCACCGCAAATGGCCATGGCCCAGCAGAGGCAACAGTCCCTCGACCAGGTGATCGAGCAACAGCAGCAACTGGCCACGCTCCTCAAGGAGCATGCTGATGAATGTGGGGGTACCAAGGCAGCCATAGAAACATGTACAGAGACACTAAGGGCAGAAATAGAGAGAAGCACCGAGAGCCTGAGAGAACAAATGGAGAGAAGCACCGAGAGCCTGAGAGTACAAATGGAGAGAAGCACCGAGAGCCTGAGAGTACAAATGGAGAGAAGCACCGAGAGCCTGAGGGGGGAACTGCATGTGACGTCCAAAGACGTATGTGCTGAACTTGCCGCTGTGCGCCGTGTGCTCACTGAGCTCTCACAAACCCTTAGGGACATGCATGGACGTGAGCAGGCAGAGACATCATCCGTTGCAAGTTCCGTCCAGGGCAGCCCCCAACGTAGATCTGGGATGAACCTGCGCTCCACAGGCAGGGGTGCCCCTGATACCCGCAGAGGGGGCTTGCAATAGCGACTGCCTACTGACAATGAGCATCTTTGGACACTGGTGTTCGGGGGGGGAGGTAGGAGGGTGGAGGGGGTGTGTTGTGCTTACTTGGGTGGCGGGTCGATGGGGTGTGTAACACAATTTCACATATGCTATAAACATTTCACAATCATCCAATGAGATGTGTGGACATTGATCTTTGTGTACGAGGCCATCATAGGCGTACAGTCCATATTGTGCATGTTCCAGACACACACAGTGCCACAACTCCCGTGTCCATGTATCAACCACCAGGCGTGAGTGCTAGAAGCATGAATCTATGATAATCTGACGAATTTCACGGCCCTCCTGTGCCTCGCGGACTCCTTCAGGTTCTGCCACATCCCCACCCACATCATGACCATATTCTGGTGGTTGCAGTTCTGCGTCAGGGGGCATGGGCACATTTCTACGTATGCACATGTTGTGTAGCATGACACATGCCATGACCATTTTAGCAACCTTCTCATGGCGGTACAGGAGTGCCCCGCCAGACCTGCTGAGGCAGCTGAAACGAGCCTTCAGTAGGCCGAATGCCTGTTCTATGACTACACGGGTACGTGAGTGGGCATGGTTGTAGTCCTCCTCATGCTGGTCCTGTGGGTTCCGGAGTGGTGTAAGGAGCCATCTCTTCAGTGGATACCCGGCATCACCTGTATGTGGACAATAAAGTATGTTAGAGGAATGACATTGCTACGTAAGCACCCCCCCCCCTTCCTGGCAGGTCATTGCCGCATCACATACCCCACATTATCATGCATGAAATGAGACTCACCGAGTAGCCAGGATCTGTTCCCTGCATGTCGCTCCATGTAGCGTGGTATTGTAGAGTTCCGTAAGACCATGGAATCATGGGTTGATCCAGGAAATCGGGCACAACAATGTGTAATGATCCCGTTTTAGTCACACACCATTTGTACATTAAGAGAATGATATTGTTTTCGGTTGCGGTACTGGGCCTCCATGGCATGTGGGACAACCAATTCCACATGGGTGCAGTCGATGGCACCAATGCAACCCGGTATGCCGGCAAGTGCATGGAATCCCACTTTTGTGTTGGTAATTTCCTGCTCCGAGCGTGGTAGAGAGATGTAGTCGTCTGCGTGCTTCAGGAGGGCATCGAGCACTTGCAATAGTGTCCGTGAGAACAGTGGCTGTGATATGCCATGCAACTGTCCGACTGTGTGCTGGTAGGTGCCTGTGGCCAGGAAGTGGAGTACAGACACCACCTTCAGTAGGGGTGGGATGGCGGTTGGGCTATCTATCATGCTGACAAGGTCAGCGTGTGTCATGTCCACAATGGCGGTTATGGTGTCCCGGTCCAAACGGTAGAGGGTGTGGATCTGCTCATCAGTGAGGTTGAACGGATGTGCTCGGAGGCGTGGGATTGCGGGCTGCCTGCGTGGTGGTAGTGGCTGTGCTGGTGGGCCTTGCTGGCCCTGCCTTGCCATCCTCCTCCTCCTGCGTCTCCTCTGTGCGGCCGGTTGTTGTAGTAATTGGTGTTCGTCTTCTTCTTGAAGTTGGAGTACTTGCAGTGCTATCAGGTCCCCCAGGGCCAACATCGCAAGTCCTGCCGGCAGCATTTTGGAGTGGGTGTGGTTGTGGGAGGGGTTTGGGTGTGCAATTTATGTGTTTCCAAGCTGTATAGCCTCCACCTGTGGTGATTCATTCCACCTGTGCAAGCTGCAATCCCCTTTGGGCGAGCACGTCCCGCACACAACGCTGCAAATCGACGCATGGCATCTTGCTATTACAATCATGTATTTCATCCCGATGGCAGTGAGATATCGCTTCATATGTTAATTCTGCTATGCTCCCATTGTTTCACATACTATATTCGCTGTCGGGAACAAACTTGTGAAGGGTCAGTGGAATGTAGTACTCGATTAACGGTGGACCCTCATGCAGCTCTGTACCGCGGTTCACCGACGGGCGGGGCGTCCCATTTGTGAGTGTAGCCAGTTGCCATTTTCACACACAGCCGCACTAGATGGATTAATTTGTGATTTCAAGCGGCCACAGATGCCTTTTCGACGTGATGTTGCAAATGAGGAATTCGAAGGACGCCGCTTTCGGTTTTCAGCTAGCGGCGAGGAGATGGCCACAGGTCTGACTGCGAATATAACGTTCTATTGTTCAATGTCCTTGGGACAGAGGCCATGGCGAGGATGCAATGATTGATATCAATAGTATGGGATGCGCAATAGCGAAGTGGGCGATAAGGCCGGACGTTCCCAATTACATGTTGCTTCACAACACTGGAATTACGGGCTGGGGCACAGTGGATTTTGCAGGCTGCATTACGCACAGACTCAATGGAAGTTTCACATGTCATGTGAGTATGGAAGCAGGCGTTTGTGATAGTGTTTTCACCTCGATATAGATAGTTATGATTCGCTAGTGGTTTTTGGTTGGTGATGATCCTTTGGAGTGGGCTAGCATGCATATGGCTGTGGATTTGGTGTGATCATTGAAGTGGGTAATTCAAATGTAGTTCTGATGGCCATACTATTCTTTTTCATTTCGTTTGGGTGACACGTATCTCCTCCCCTTTTACCACTGCCATCTGTATGCCACTCCTGCAGATGGATTTTACTCCCGACACCTGCTGCTTCGTGTTAATCAGTGGAGCAGCATTACGATCTTATGGGACGATCGCCAATGGGCCACATGCCCTTACGCTGTACTAGTGGCTAGGAGCAACATTTCGGCCTTTCAGCTGGACTAGTGCCTCCCTATTGGGACGGCCCTGCGGGTCGAGGCGCTTCCATGTTGCCTTTTCGTACGAGAATGTAGCCCCTGTGTGCCATGAGGGTACAGGGCGTCACACAAGAAGTAGCTGGTCATTTATTGCGGATGCAGCCCACAATGGTGAAATGTATTTTGGAGTTCATGGCCTGATGGCTGTATGGGCTTGGTGAATTTGTTGTGCATTTATTCCTATTCTGATATGAACCGTTTAGCGTTCTTCTTTGCAGGTGATGTGTCATATTCCTATTTGGGGAGCGATGTATTGTGAGGAGATCTGCATTGGGTTCCAGCTTCGGAGTATAGTTGCGTGGTACTGTGCTGGGCGCGTTTGCCTACGAAGCCCAGTGAGGTCAGGGATGAGGGCTGCCAATGTGACTGTTTTGGTGATGTGATGCTCAGGGGCGGGGGAATGGCTTTTGTGTAACAGATGCCGGTCAGCCAGTTGGATTGGTGGTATGATGTGATTATCAGAATATGGCTGGTCACAGGTGCCTGTGTTTGCGTGCGTTTCTTGGAGGGAGACTGAGGTCATGTCCATTTGTGTGGCTTCTGTATTCGTGCCATCTGTGCCCTGCAGCTTCCATTGGCCCCTCTTGAGATTCATTTGTTCGTTGGCAGGCATGGATGACTTGTACATTTCACTGGTTGCATTGTGTGGCTTCATTGCACCTACGGGGAGTTGTACAATGTGGCCAGGGAGCGGTGTACAGGCACTCAGTAGGGCCGTTTACGGTTGGTTCGCGATGCCGTACTTCTCACCATGGCGGAATGGTACTTTCCGCCGTGCTTGATGGCGTTAGGTGCATGTCCGCTGGGGTCAGAATTCGCGTACCGTTGCGCCATGGTGGTAATTGCGGTTTGGCATGGCGCGCGCGCGCGCGTACTTGGTGCAGTTAGCGTTGGCGTTCACTGCGGTGTCGCTAATGGCATCGTACTTTGCGGTGACGGGTCATAATCGCACCGAGCGCTATTCGATGGCGGTATTGCATTTCCGCCATCGTTTTTCGATTTCCGCCAGGGTCGTAATGAGGGCCAGTGAGCGTTACGCTGCAGGAGTGCAGAATAACGCGAAGCATGTTCTGCTGTTTGGGTGTGGTTTAAATAGCCCAAGTAAAGTAGTTCCAGGCCAAGTAGTTCCAGGCCCAGTCACACCCAAAACACTAGACCGCATGGCTTGGTTCTAAAGAACTGAGCTGTGTAATAGGCCTCCATGTTGGGTTAAGCTCCAAACCTGGTATTGCTTTATTCCTGCTAATGAGCCTGGCGCCAAAGGTGCCAAGACTGACTCCATGTATGTTTCTGATGGAGTTTTAAGGCCCTTGGGGCCAGTGTGAAGGGCTTTAGCCCCACTGCTGCCAGGGGGCTGTTGTATCTGAGGGGGTCAGGGGCATGGATCGTAACAGGAACAGGATGTTGGCCCCAGCGAGGCTCAGAACAAGGAGACAGAAGTTTCCCCATTGTCTTAGAAGCCTCTCCTACCTGGCAACGAGAGACTTGGTGCCTTTGCAAATGTGTCCCCTGTTGTCCTGGCAGCAGGAAACTTGGGAAGAAACAAGAAATGTGTCACAAGTCGGGAACTTTTCTTTCACTGACGAGATCAAAAGAAGTGGGGTGTTCCATGACGAACAAAGGCTCCTCAGCTTCAGGATGGCTTAGGAATGGGTTATCGCGCATGTGCCCAGGACAGCAGGTGGGGCGATCACCCTGGCCCTCCATTTGCCGGCAGTCCAACAATCAGGTAAGTGGTAGTGCACTCTTCTGGCTTTTTGAGAGTTCACTGCATTTCTCCTATGGCTAACAAGGACAAGCATACAGGGAAAAGGAGGCACAGGTGGGCCAGGAATCTACCAGACTGGGTACAGGCAATGTGTGCTTGTGTGTTATGGAATCTGGGGCTGGAAATCCCACCATTGTCAAACTCGAGGTGGCCTCCTGGCTGAGAAAAAATGAGGCCAACCCCCAAAAAGACCTGCCGTTACATCATGATGTGGAGGAAGCAACATTTAATGAGTGGAAAGAACTGGACAAGATCAGTCCCTAGATTCATGTCTAAACTTTATCCTCTGGTGGGGCATGAAGACGGATTTCCAGATGCTTTGGGAGTGGACTCAGTGTTGTCTAGCCTTACAGCTCTGTCCCTTTGAGGGCAGGTGAAGAAGATACCCTTAGAGACCGTACAGTCAAAAAGTTTAACTGAAAAAAGCCTATGCGTGGTCCCACCTGGATCTACAAGCCAGTGCATATGTAGCTTGTACAGCCAAATCTCTGCTGCATAACATACAGGCACTTGTCAAAGCTTGGTAAAAGGGTGAGGAATGTCCCAAGCTATTAGAGACAATTCAGAGGTACTCAGAGTTTTTATTGGATCTGTCTTTTGATGGCATCGGGTTCACATTAGAGAGTAGCACACATACTCTGCACAGGCAGAAAAGCGTGCTCTGCATATTCCTTTCAAGGGAGTCAAGGTCTTGTGAATGTGTGATAGCTGGTGGACAAGGCCCGCAAGATGTACAAGTAGGGGAAGCTAGCCCAGCCTTTGAGGGACAACTCTTAGCATATCCCCAGTTCAGCTGCTAAAATGACTGTCTTCAAACCCCTCTCGCAGAAGAATGTAGTCATGAAAGGACAGAAGAAATCTCTCCCGGCCTCAACTGCTATCCCGTAAGGAGCCAAAAATCAAATTCTCACTCCTGACTATCGCGGTCTAAGGTTATACATTTCAGTGAGTGCCTGGCTGATCCACTTTGCTGACACACACAACATGTTCGTCAAGGTTTCCTGGGTAAAGCAGATTATGTCTCTAGGGTACAAGCTGGAATTCTCAAAAAATACTGGCTAAGTAGTGGTGGCCACTCCATGACAGTGGAATCCACTGTGCGATAACAGCCCTAGGAGATGGAAATGTTAATAAGGAAGAGAGCACACCAATAATTTTCCTGGTGCAGAAAACTTTGCGGGCCATGCAGTACCTGATCTCATTCATCATGGCAAGACATTTAAAGATGGATAACATACAGCATATGATTCCCCTTGTGACACAAGGAGATCATCCAGCAGCTGTGGAGTTTGTGAATGCCAACCTGCGGATTCCTATTAATTGAAGGTATAGGAAATGTCTGCGTTTTTCTTTTTGGCAACACCACTATTAATGGGGGGGCACTTGCACAAGGAGGCCATAATGTTTTTCCATATGTCAGTAACTGGCTAGTAACGACGTCATCACCCATCCCGCTTCAGCACCCAATCGATAGGGTATGCACAATCTTCACCTCCCACAGCCGAACAATAAGTTGGGGCAAGTCTGAGCTGCCACTTACCCATTATCTGGTCTTCATACGAGTTTGGTTTTCCATGGCAGTGGCAAAGTCTTTCTTTCAGTAGATAGAGATGTGGCTGCCAACGTTGCTGGCGATAATTCTGCAGCAGGAGGCAACAGCACGCCAGTGGGTCAGAGCACTGGGCCACATGCCAGTTGCATTTGCCACTGTCACTTAGGCGAGAATCGATCTCTGCCCACCATGGGAGCACCTCTGTGTCCACTTGGATACCAAATCAAAAGAGCTTAATCATATAATCCCCTTTTCCCAGGAAGTGAGCCAGTTGCTTTAGTAGTGGACGAGCATGGTCAATTTGTTGAAGGGAGTACCTTTCCAATCTCCTGCTTCCAAGGTAATGACCACCGATGCCAATTCCCCCGGGCTGGGGCAGTCAACAAGATCCATAAGTCCAGGGGTGGTGGATGGCACAGAAACAGTCCATTTCATTGGACTGGAGGGAGCTATTGGCAATCTGCAGTTTTTTTCATATTTCTTTGCAGGGTCATTCGCTCTGGCAAATTCAGATAACTACGTTTCATTTTCATATGTCAACAAAAAGGGTGAGACGGGGTCCTCTCCCAAGCCTGGTCTTTCTGCGAAGGACCAAAGGGTGCAAGCAGAAGGAGCTCTGGTCAGGGCATAGCATTTGAGCTGCAGAAACAGGGCATTTCTGAGGTATTCTCTCTCTCCCTTCCTCTCCTTTCAGAGCTCCAGGCATCCATCTACTCTCAAGCTTGTTCAGAAAATTGGTCAGTGTTCTCAGACGGTTGTTGTCAGAGCTCTGTTGATCACTTCCAAGAATCCACTACCCACGTTCTGCAGTCCCATAATGATGGGTTTAATATTGGTCGTTCAGCATCTACATTAAAAAAAATGTGTGTGATTTCATCCAGGCATTCTGGAAACCATGAGAAGGAGTCAGGGAAGTTTCCGAATCGGTCAAAAGGTTGCTCAGGAGTTTCCATCTTTCTAGAGCTCTCCTAGATCCCTGATTCCTCCTTGGAACCTGCCATTAGTGCGTGGGGTGCTGCTGGCAGAACCCTTTGAATTGATGGAAACCATCGACCTTTAGTTGATTGCTCTAAAAACCCTCTTTGTGGTGGCAACAACTTCAGCTCGTCACATAGGCAAGTTGGGAGCATTACTGTGTGGGATCCCTATCTGACTAGTAAGACAGCAGCAATTGTTCTGAGGCTTGGTCCAAGGATTAAGCCCAAGGTCTTCTTGGCCTTTCATCATTTTCAGGAATTCATTCTTCCCCTCTATTTTCCTGCTCCGGTCATCTCCTCAATGTTTAGATTGCAGTGCTGTTGTATCTCAGACACGCAGAAACAGTCAGGAAATCCATTTATGCAACATCAAGACTGAGGAGGAAGGCGATGTGGCTTAGCCAGTGGATAAAGACACCATAATGGTAGGATAGTATGGGACGGAAGTTCCACTTCCAACACCAGGTCAACAAGGGCCATGGCCGAATCTTGGGTGAAGTTGCATGGGGTTCCTCTTCCACAAATGTGCAGTGCTGCTACCTGGGCCACTCCTTATTAATTTATCTCTCACTAAATTGTCAACATTATGGGGTCTGTTGACTGTGCATTCGGTAGGGAGGGTGCTGGACTCAGTAGCGGTTTGACTCTGTATGATGGTGAACATACAATCAAAACATGTGCTGCGTCTATGGCTGAGTTTGCAGAGTATATGTCGCGACACTGCCCAAAGGTTTGGTTACACCTCAATTAGAAATTACTGGGACGAGGAAGACAGATGCCTGGGAAAGACCCTTATTATGTAAAGTAAACGTCATCACTCATAGTTCTACTCCTCTTTGTCAATCATTACAACCCACCCACTCCTTACAATGGGAGCCATGGCACGATAGAGTTGCCAGCATACAGAAAGTGTGCTGGGTGGGCTCCTCCCTTATACCAGGAAAGGAGGAGGAAGCAGCCCCACCTGCCACTCGGTTGTAAGAGCCTAAATTAGTAATCACTGTGACGTGGAAGAGTCGGAGTAATGAAGGGTACCGTGCCTAATTGAATTGAGTATCACGCGTGAATACAAATAAAGACATGGATTATTACAACACTTAAAAATTGGAGGAATCCATCATGAAGTGCTATATAAATCACCAAACTATTAGTGTTATTAAACTCTCGGCCGTCGCTGTGCTGCCTTTAACAAGTACCAGTTACTAAAGGGGAGTTAGTAAACTGGCATACATGGGAAGCCCAACTAAAATAAAGAGAAAACGATACCTGACAGAGAAATCATAGAAACCTATCAGAGAACAGAGAAAAAACAACCCTGGCTATTATTTGGCAATCAAAGGGACTATTAAAGAGCTCAGGTGGCTTTAGCGTTCAGCGCAGACTGGGCTACAGAGCAGATGGCAGAAAGAAGAAAGAGGGAGCCCAAGGCAAGGAGTATGACCAGAGAAGAAGAGAAATCGGAAGGCCTGCTGAGGGCTATATGGAACACCAGCAGAGATCAGACCTAGAGAAAGAGCTATAGCTAAAAGCCTGATGAGGATAATTTTTAGAGCGAGGTTACGCTGTAGATCCAACAACCACCTTCATGCAGACATGAAAATGTTACGTTATTGACAGAGTACAAATTTCAGTCTCACGGTTCTTAGAGTACACACACACTAATACTCTCCCACCCACGCAACTGACCAATGGTCACCCTTGGTACACCAGAGTTGTAACATTCCACATACATGCTTCACAACCATGACATCTCCAGCAGCAGTTACATAAGCCAATACTGGTGTGCAGGGCATCATTGACACTCATACCACACGTACTCTCACACAGACACAGACTAACACACTTCTCCCTCTCGACAACTTTCGACCTGAAAGTAGAATTTGGACACCAGGACATCCAAATAACACCAGCCCCAATACTACACACCATAACATACTTCAAGGCATAAAATAAGCAGTATCGCATTGCTATTTGCGATATAACAATGCCGGTTTGCTGTGTAGTTTAACAGTCATGTCGCAGTTACTGCGATATGATTTCCTTTCCACAACAAAAAAAACAAAAAAATATTGTGCCTTTACTTTACTGCCTGCCTCTGTGCACAGCGTGCACTGCAGTCGAGGCAGAAGCACCCGGGCTGGGCTCAAAACATTGTATCAATGTTATGAGCCAAGCCCGGATGCGGCGTCATCCCGACGGGAGAGGAGGATCCCCGCCCCCCTCACACTCTGGCTTCAACTTTAAAGAGGTAAGGAGGCCGAGGGTGTCACTGAGTGCTAGGGAGGTTTGGGTGGGGGAGCCGGGCCCTTTTGATTAATCTGTTGGGTGCTGGGTGTAAGTGGCTGATGACAATATTTCTCCGGTGGGAGAAATATTATTCTCAGCCACTTGCTAACACCAGCACGCGCCGTAATAACGCAGCCTGCTACTCGTAGAAGGTCTTTCAAAAGGTCTTCTGCGATCAGCAGGCTGCGTTATTATGGCGGGTGCTGGGTGTTAGAGAGCAGCTGCTTTCTAACACCCAGCACCCGCTGTAATAATGCAGCTTGCTGCTCGTAGAAACGAGCAGCAGGCAGCTTTATTATTTTCTTTAGACTGGGTAACACTCAGTGGCGTAGGCAGGAATCAAATTTAGGAGGGGCACAGAGGGGGCCAAAGAAAAAAGTAGGGGGGCTGCCTATGAATGTGTGACATCACAAGCACTCCTGCAGATAGGCTTTTGTGTACACCAGAACTACCCACACCCCACTGCAGCTCCCCTGCCATCAGAATGCAGGCACAACACTATTCAGTGACTAATATGGCCCATCATTAGAGGTTTTCTGGCTACATTTGGATGGGAGGGGCTGCAAGCTGCTCGATCACTACTAGCTTTGAGACAAAAGGAGTATTGCCATGTGATAGGCAGACATTGTCCTCAGTGAATGTCACAAATAACACATAGCTCTCAACTCACCCGCTTTTGGCGGGTGTCACCCGCCTTGCAAAGGTCTGACTCACCCGCCAAGCCTCCTGCACTCCCATTCATTCCAATGGGCGTCTCACCCGGCAAAAACAAAATCGGGTGATTTCACCCGCCTTTGCGAGACAAATGGTTGAGAGCTATGAATAACACCACGAACAGAGAACATGGTCACTGCTCGCCTTAGGTACAGGGTATTCAAGGGGGGGGGCACAGGATGACCTTTGGCGAGTAAGACCCAGCCTGCTGCTCATAGAAGGCCTTTCAAAAGGTCTTCTGCGGTCAGCAGGCCTCGTTATTATGGCGGGTGCCGGCTGTTAGAGCGTGGCTGCCAATAATATTTCTCCCGCCCGTTCAGCCACTCTCTAACCCCCAGCACCCACAATAAGCAGCATCAGTCCCGGGTGAAGATGTGAGCCCCCGGCCTCCCTACTGCTGATGGTGGAAACAGTGGGGCAGGGTCGGACTGGGGCATACAATTGTCTCGGGCACCAACTGAAAAGTGCTCCACAGTGAATTAATTCCTTTTGTGACATTGTTTGAATAACCCAAGGGGGAGGTGAGGCAAATTGTACATTTTAATTCAGCAAAACTGTTCAAAACTATTAACCATTAGGGCCAGTTTGAGTGACTGGGCTCCAGTAACTCATCAAACTTGTCCACTTTGGCGAAAAAGGTGGCTCACTTTGACCCAATAAATGGGCCCCCACAAGCATTTTGAGTTCTTGGTTAAGCCATTGGACTATTGCCCTATATAAGCCATTCCGAGCAGCCTGCAGTGGTGCATGGGGGTTAGCTGCTGAATTTATCACGAGGCAGGCAGCCAGAGCCAGTAGGAAGCTTTACACTGGCCATAACTTTAATGTGAGCACTGCAAAGCGCATATTAAAAGTCCCAGAACGAAAACTGTGACTTTGACTTTCTTTGCTGTGCTTTGTGAACTGGAAACATGGGGGCAGTTGTTGGACCCTACCCCCCCCCCCCCAGAGGCTCGAGGCCTCTTTTGTTTGTAAAGGCAAAAGGCCCCAACGCTGTCCCCGATTGCTGGGCTGGGTGTTGGCAAGTGGCTGCGCTGGCATTTGTTCTGCTGTCGATTCTCGTGGACCCCCCCAGAGTGAGTGTGCATTGTTGTGTGTAGCCGGTAAATGAGTTGTTTTTTGCCTATTTAGTAGGAATTGGTCAGCAGTGTAGAGGAAGATTAGGCAGAGAGGACCTTCCCATTTGATATCAACGGGCCTGAGAGGTAAGCAAAGCCTACCCCAACTTTTTATTCTAAAAATATCCCATTTGGGTGGGAGAAATATTAATACCAGCCACTTGCTTGAGCTGAGCCCTGCACTAAAAGCACTGCCTGTGCTTGCAGAAAGCCTTATTTCAATCACAATTTAACGAATATTAGCTGTTCTGACCAGGCTGTATTAAAATTGCAGGGCTGTGTGCATTTGGTGGGCAAAATATTTGTCCCAGAGCCCTTTGCTAGCATGCAGTTCTGCACTGATGAAGCCTGCAGAAGGCTAAATCATTTGTTCTTTCCTGTCAGTAGCAACTACGACTTGCAATTAATAGATTTGGGATCATCATGTTAGCACTTGAATCAGAATAGTGCTTGGAAGCAAGAGGAAACGGGAGACTATTTAGCAAAGCTAAACAGTTAACAGTTAACTTGATAGTAAAATTTTTTTTTTTTTTTTTTTTTTGTGTTTAACTGTTGTTAGCAGTTTTTACAAAAGTGGAGTGATTCTCATCACAAAAGTGGAGTGATTCTCATCACAAAAACGGGCTAAGTCTTTTAAGGGCTCTCTGAACCTTCCCCTATGGCGTCCAACTTCAGACTGTGTATAAAGTTTACCACCGCGATGACCGGTCTGCGACTTAGCCCGTTCATCAAGTGCGCCCACCAATAGTCCTCGTCCATCTTTGAAAAATTTGAGTAAAGGTGGTCCAGGTGGGTTTTCCGTTCGCTGGCAGTCCCTGGGCAGTGGATGATCAGGTGTCTTAGACTTTCCTTTAGCTCGGGATTCCGGCAGAATCTACAGCCATCGGATTTGGATTTTCCTCTAATTTTCAATATCTCGTTGGTCTTTAGAATGTTTAATCTTGCTCTTAGGAAGGTGGCTCGGTGGGTCTTATTCGGAAATTGAAGTAGGTAGCCGATAGGTTCATTCAATTTTTGGGCAAACGCCGGCAAGTGGGCTACTGATTTGTAGTTTGCTGATGTTTGTTGGGTCTCACACCAATCTAGATCTTTGAGTTTTTTTGCCGTTCTCTTCGGGTTTGCCAAAAGCTCAGCGTCTGAGCTTCCAATTGTAACAAGAAGCTTTTGATTTTTTTCCCACCAGGTTTTGAGAGTTTTGTTAGACCCTTTTCCAATTTCCTCTCGAATCAGTGCATATATTTTCTCCACCGATAATCTGACTTCTCTATAGAACATCAAGGTGTTGATGGATACTATTCCTAGTAGAGAAGTGAGGCCCAATTCCCTTCTTATCAAGGCTATTGGAATTGAGGGTGGTAAACGGAGCACTTTTTTCCAGAGTGCGCCTTCCAATTTGGGCCATGTTGAATCAGGAATACCAAAGAATGCAGCTGTCCCATAAGTGAGTGCTGGCACCACTTTCATCTTGTAAAAATTTGTCGCCGCTTTTATTGAGAACCGTCCAAATTTTTTGTCCACTATAATCAGTTGATTTAGTAAAGTTTTCTGTTTGTTGGACAGTAGGTCTAGCATAGGTTGCTCGTTTCTGTTGTTGCTGAACATCGTACCCAGGTACCTGAAGTAGGTAGCCGATAGGTTCATTCAATTTTTGGGCAAACGCCGGCAAGTGGGCTACTGATTTGTAGTTTGCTGATGTTTGTTGGGTCTCACACCAATCTAGATCTTTGAGTTTTTTTGCCGTTCTCTTCGGGTTTGCCAAAAGCTCAGCGTCTGAGCTTCCAATTGTAACAAGAAGCTTTTGATTTTTTTCCCACCAGGTTTTGAGAGTTTTGTTAGACCCTTTTCCAATTTCCTCTCGAATCAGTGCATATATTTTCTCCACCGATAATCTGACTTCTCTATAGAACATCAAGGTGTTGATGGATACTATTCCTAGTAGAGAAGTGAGGCCCAATTCCCTTCTTATCAAGGCTATTGGAATTGAGGGTGGTAAACGGAGCACTTTTTTCCAGAGTGCGCCTTCCAATTTGGGCCATGTTGAATCAGGAATACCAAAGAATGCAGCTGTCCCATAAGTGAGTGCTGGCACCACTTTCATCTTGTAAAAATTTGTCGCCGCTTTTATTGAGAACCGTCCAAATTTTTTGTCCACTATAATCAGTTGATTTAGTAAAGTTTTCTGTTTGTTGGACAGTAGGTCTAGCATAGGTTGCTCGTTTCTGTTGTTGCTGAACATCGTACCCAGGTACCTGTAATAGTAAAATAAAAATTGCATGCAGACACTAAGGGCCAGATCACGACTTTGGCGGTACCGCCGGCGGTATTAGCCCTACCGCCAAACTCCCTGGCGCTAATAGCCCAGATCACGAGTTCGGCAGTAATGTAATTCCTCATTCCCCGTTGAGCCCATTCGGGAATGCCCCATTCCCAATTGGGCTCAATGGGGAAAATTTGCGCTCTTACCGCCGGCGGATTTCCCGCTGGCGGTAATAGCTCGAATTTTCTGCAGATTTCCCCTCAGCCAAGAGCTGGGGCGAAATTCGCCGAAGTCCTGATTTGGCGGACCCTTAAATCCGGCGGTAATAGCGTGACCGCCGGATTTAAGGGTTACCGCCAAAGTTGTGAGGAGGCCCTAAGTCTTTAATTGTTGTCTTGTTAACAATATGAAGGACGCAGCACTGTGCTGCAACACTGACTGCATGACCCAGTCACACATCCTTGAACTGAAAAATGTTTTTAGAGCTTTATTTGTTTGGCCACATTCATGCAGCGAACCTTTACATTTTACAGATATTGAACTGATGTTATACTTCAGAGGTACATAGAAATCATTTCTGCATTCTTGCTAATTCTATATCTTGGGGTACAACTAATTCTGGTGACATCCAATATTCGTACAAAATTGCTAATCAAATTAGTTCATTTGCTAATAAAAAAAAATGTCATTAGCAAAATCTGCTAATCAATTTTTGAAAATGAATTTATGCCTTGGACTTGCACCATGAGCGAGGACAGAAATACTGAATGCCCACAAGGGCAAAGTAAGCTTAGAAGCAACACCACAAATGGAAAATCCCAGACAGAAACCAGCATGAGGACACCACCACAGTGCTAAGGTACCACTCGTCACCAAGAGCTGGAAGGACCAACTGAGAAGGTAAACATCACACTTTGTGTACCAACTCAGAGACTACTGCCTACTAGACAAAGGGCCAGCAAGATGTGGACCATGAAGGAATAACACTCAAACTACACCCATCTATACCTTAGTGAGTAGTCAAAGAGGCCCAGCCCAAGTGAAAGTGACAACAACACGGACAGCATTCCACCTGGCGGCACCACCTCCTGCCATGAGCCTCTGCATGCCACAAAAGGTCCGACCCGTAGCTCATTGCAAGGGCGCAATCCAGGCACAAAGCCCACACACAGCGTCCACCCCATAGCAAGAGGACAATGAGGCAGAGTGTAATTCAATCAGGCGAAGAGCGGCATCCTGTGGGCACTGCACGTTGAGGACTAGGGCATCGTGTTATCTTAATGATGAACAATTGTTTGTAGTCATTAATAACTTCCAGCAGATGCAAGGGTCCTGTACTGCATTGTGTAAAGTCAGCCTTAATGGCCAAAAGTTGCAGTTTGCTGATAGTGCCGTTACTCTGAAGGATTGATCTTGTGTGAGTGGTATGCCACCTGCTGTAGTAAGCGGCCTTCTCCTTTCTGAGACAGTTCCGCTCCTACAGTACCACTAGAAGCGTCCGTTTTAAAAAAAAAAAGAAAGTATTGCATATGTCAGATTGGACAAAGGCTAGAAACGAGGCTTCTTTGAGTTAGCAGAATGCTTCTGGCATGGCAATATTATAGATCGATAGGGCAGACTTCTGAGTCAACTGATTTAAGGGCCGTTGCGGTCGAGAGAAATCATTAGGAAATGCAGTTACAAATGGATGAATCGCATAAATAGCTGCAGTTCTGTGAGGCTGGTAGGGTTTAGTTCAGTCTAGAAACATTTCAGCCTTGTATTGGTCCCTTACCATCTGCCCAGAGGTGAACAGATACCCCAATATCTCCAAATATTTTGCATTATTCCTCCATCTTGGTGTACAGGGAGTGTTTTTGTGAATGACAAGGCATGACGTAATAAAGACGTTTTAACCAAACGTGCCTTTAGCCACATGATTTAGAAGCAATATGTGTGTCCTCTTCTATGTTCCTTGTGCTGAAGTTGTGTTAAAACCAAGCATTGGCAAAGCCAGCATTTTTGGCTTGTGTATGTATTTGGTAGGCATTTGCAGGCACTGACCTCATATGACCAAGTACTCGCACCATTTGCCAGCTGTTGACATCTTATGGCCAGATAGTGCAATTATTGGGTAGCTCATGCCTAAAACTGTTGGCTTTGCTAATGCCTGTTTAATTTGCTGTGGAGCTGCCAGGTACTCTCCTCTCATTGGTTAAAAGTTGCAGACACCATTGCCAAAACTTCAGGTATTGCTGTACCGCCTCAGCCCACCAGATTGTTACTTGGCGATTTGGATAAGAATCCTCGCACTGAAAGGCAGATTTGTCAATTTGGCTTTTATGCAGTGGTGTAGCCTCAAAATGTGGGCCTCTAAAGTGGTCCCTACACATTCGATGTGGATGAGGGGCCTATTGTATTGTTTATTTATATAGCGCCTATACATAGGAAAGGGTTTCAAAGCGCTCAAGGAGGGTGGGAACAAGGGGAAAAAGAACAGTCGCTCAGAGCCCTTGAAATTCTGAGACGAAAATAGTCTGCACAGGCAGAGTAAGTGCTAAAATACGTTTAACATTTGAGACACAGCAAATAGGCCTGGCGGCGATTCTGCCGTTTTACCAGCGCAAAAGGGGAGAAGACAAGGTAGAACAGAGAGACATTCTGCGGCACGGTGCATTCGGATCGTGCAAGTGCTAGAAGATAACAGGGTGCGGGGCATCGGGTTTGACGGATAAGGGCATTTTAGAAGTGCCAATCGCAGTGTGTTGCTAGCCAGTCGGTATATGTTTGTCAGGCATTCCATTCGTATGTGACTGGTACCGCCGAGGTTGTGCTGGAAACCAGTTTTGGCATTTAAGTCGTGGCTTCCCCTCTTTTTGAACCACCGTGGTCACCGCCGTCCAAAATGAAAGGTAGTTTGCTTCTAGGAAAGGCAATGCGAGGATTGCTCTTGTACTGCCACGATTGCTAAATGCTTTCCCCATTGTTATGACTCTGGAAGCCAGGGTCCAAAAGCTCTGTTCGAGAGTCTGTTTGAGCACGCGGTGCACTTAGAGGGCAGTTTTATAGGGATACCTGTTAATGGCTCCCAGTTGCTCAGGGTTACCAAGTATTTCTCTAGGTTCAGGCGTGTCGCTGTTCAAATAATTGCATGACTACAGTTCCCATACATCACTGGCAGCCTGGCATTTTGTGCAGAAATGAGTCACAATTAAGAGCATTTTGCGTAGACCACGGTACGTATACGCCTCGCCGTAGAATCAGGAGGAGCCTTGCTGTAGGTGCCCAGTAGAAGGGTCAAGACTCTGAGGCAGAGCCCACAGATGTGCCACAGCAGAGATGCCAGCATCCAAACCCCAGATGAAGTGTGGACAAGCGTGGCCAAGCTGCCGATTCTGAAAGACCTACAGAGATGGAAGGTCTGAGCAATCTGTAAGGACAAGCACCACTTACAAGTAAAAGTGGCACTAGATCTCGTTTATTTTGCCATTTATAAAGCGCACTGAACCCAGGGGCACCAGGGCGCTAGTTTACATGAGGGCAATGGTTGCACCTGGTTACAACAAGGTTATAGACGTAGCTGGTGCATTAGTTTACAAGTAAAGGTTACACTGGTTACAAGCATTTAAATGGTACAGACATACATACATACATGGTGCATAGATCTAAGTTTCTGATACGGGTGGCGGTGGCAGTGACAAGTGTTTGTCGGGTTTGGCAGTTCAGTTAATTTTTGAGGTCTTGGGAAAATAGCCAGGTTCTGAGGCCTTTGCGAAAGGACCAGAAGGAGTCATGAGATCTTAGGGCAAGAAGGAGCATGCCAGTGTTTGGCTGCGATCACAGGGAAGCTGCTGCCCTCTGCCTTCTGGCGCCTGTGTCTGGGAATGTCGAGTAAGTGCGAGTAGGCACCCCGGGTAGGCCTGGAGGATCGGGCCTTGGACATTTTTCTAAACAGGTAGGTTGGGGCAGTGTTTGAGATACATTTGTCAGTCAGTGAGAGCGTTTTGAACATGATGCGTTCTTGGACCAGTGGATGTTATGTCTGGCTGTGGAAATGTGGTAGTTTCTGCAGATGTTTAACACTGCTCTTACGGCATTATTCTGGATGATCTGTCATTTTTTTTTATATTGCGGGCATTGGTGCATGCAAAGAGGGAGTTGCAATAGTCAATCCTGGATAGTATGAGGGCTCTAGCAAATGTGATGCAACTGTCAGTGGATAGAAATGTACAATATGCACAATATACCACAATAACAGCTTCCTCCCTTCAGGCTTTTGGGTTGTTCCAAATATCCACCTGACACTTTAACAAACACATATTCAACATTAATTGAGATGGAGATACATGGATTAAAGAAAAATACATATTTTAATCTTTATAAAACAGTAAATGACAAATGTGTACTTAAAAATCTAAACATATTTCACTAATCTAATGTGTGTCTAAAACCCAAATATTGTTCCATTCTGGTATGTATGCATGACAAAAGAAAGTTTATATTGTCAAACAATGAAAACAGATTATTCAGTCAATTAATCGTGTGTCTTTCTACTCCCTTTCGAGGAGAGTCAATGTGTCAATCAAAGATTCATAATGGCGGGCGCCGTCTTAGAATGAGATTTTACATAAGCCCACCAGTCATGCGGGCTAATCTGTATTTTTACATACAGCCACTGACTCATATTAGCGGGCACCCTATTTGGGGTGAGTTATTCTTTATTATTTATTATTTATGCTGCAAAAAAGCTGCATTTTTATGCACCCTAGTTGTTATACGAGCCAAAGAGCCACATGGCACTCCTCTATCTCGTAGCCAGGAGGTGTGGCTGGATCTAATTTGCCTAGGGCTAAGCTCACCATATTTGTTCGATAATACATCAAATGATGTATACAGTGTCGGTCCTATTCGCATCCTCATAGCAGACATTTTCAATTAATGTTGAATATGTGTTTGTGAAAGTGTCAGGTGGATATTTGGAACAACCCAAAAGCCTGAAGGGAGGAAGCTGTTCTTGTGGTATACTTTGCATATTGTATGTTTTAGTCCTCATCCACACAGCCCCTAAAAAGAGGACAATTTAGCTCTTTGTAGCTGATGAGTGGATAGGAATGGCCTGCAGGCATTGATCAATTTTGCAATGTATGCTGCTGCTGATGCAATAGTGTTTAGCTGTCTAGTTAGTGATAAAGTGGAGTCTAAGTATACTTCCTGGGTTTTTACCTCTTATGCAACAGTGATGGTGTTCTCGTCGATGGAAAAGGATTTGTATGAGTCATTGAGTGTGTTTAGCTGAGATTGTGGGCCAATAAGGATTAGTTCGGTTTTCTCGTTGTTTAGGCATAGTCCGTGTTGTGCCATCCAGGCCTGAATGGTTTGGTATAATTTGCTTAGTGCGGCGTTGGAGTCAGTGTCATAGTTGCCTGTGATGGGTAGAAGGATTTGGGTGTCATCTGCATAGTTGGTGGAGGTGACATCCAGGTCATCAAGGAGGTCAAAAAGGGGTTTGGTAAAGATATTGTATAGGGTCGGTGAGACACATGAGCCTTGTGGCTCTCCACAGGTGACTGGGGCAAGGGGGCAGCCGCTGAGGTAGAGCATACTCTCATTGTGCGGTGAAATGGGAAGAACTCTATCCAAGCAATGGCTTTGGCCAAGAAATGGGCATCTGAGGAGAGGTGTTGGCAGAGGATTTTGTGATTGACCAAGTCAAAGGCCTCTGAGAGGTCAAGTAGGAGGAGGATGGGCATGATGCCATTGTCTTTGATTTCATCCATTTGTATTTTTAAGTCCAGGAGGGCGGATTCCGTTCTGTGACCGGGGCGGAAGCCTGATTGGTGGAGGCCAAGGAGATTGTGGGTTTCCAGATAGTTTTGGATTTGCAGATAGGCTACTCTGAAGCTTTTTGAGGTAGAACGGTACGGTCGTGATGGGGCAGTAGTTGGTAGGAATGTTGGCGTCTAGTGTAGGCTTCTTGAGGAGGGGGAGTTCCAGGCTTCTTTTAGATTCTCTGGGAAATTGCCAGTTGAGAAGGAATTATGGATTAGCGCTTTGATGAGCGGGGCAAGCTCTTCAGCACAATCCTTTTATAAAGGTGGCTGGACATGTCTCCTTTGAATTTGGAAGTTTCAAGCCTTTAATAATTTTGGGTGTTTCAGTGGTCATGACCGTGGTTAATTCGAACCAAGCCGTGGTGATGGGGGGGACTCTGGCTCAGGGTGGTTCAGGGTCTGGTCAGTTGGTGAGAGCTTTTTTTTAAAAAATTGATTTTAGTTTGAAGTAGGGACATTTTATCCAGGAATGCGTTTTGAATGTTCTTGCACCAGCTAAGATCTTTGGTGCAATTATCTGGTGAGGAAGCTGGTGTTTCAAGCTTGTGTAAGATAGCAAAGAGCTCTCTTGTGCCGAAGCTTGCTTTGTCAATTCTCCCGTTATATGTGGCGCTTTTAGTTTACAGAATAGCTTGTTTGTACTTTTTGGAAAGGGCTGTGAAGTGCTGTTTGTTCTCGTCTGAAGGTGTTTTTCTCTGCTGCTCTTTTTGAGGAACGTACGGTTTTGGGACTGGGGGTATACCAAGAATTAAGGTTGGCACTTGCTTGGGGTTTGCGGTTGCACAAAGGTGCTACCTTGTTGATGACTTTGAGGAAGGGTTGGTTGTATAGCTTGGCCATGGAGGTGGGGTCAGTGTTTGCGTGTGAATGGGCTGTTAGGGGTAGCAACAGGGGGAGTAGGTTGGCTGGAGATAGGTTACGTGTGTTTCTCGAGAGGGAAGCCGGTGCTGCTGCTCAGAGTGAACTGTCTCATTAATATTGAAGGTGATAACATTGTGGTCTGACCATAGACAAGGATCGTTAGCTAGTATGTTGGTGTTGCAGTTGAGGTCTGCTATCCAATCTAGTGTGCAGTCTTTATCATGGGTGGGGCTTGAGATCCGGTGGGAGAAGCCTGTTCAATGGTGTTGGCTAGGGCATGTACATGGGGAGCAGATGGATCATTTAGGGCTAAGTTGACATCTCCCAAGAGCATGATTTTGGAGGAGGGCTTTGTGTTGGTGGAGAGGAGTTGCACAGTGTCTTCCTCAACGGAGAGCTGTGGGTCTGTAAATTAAGTGGATCGTAAGGGTGGCTGTGGAGGTTAAGGCAATTTTGATCGAGAGCAGCACGCCTGAGCTGATAGTTTTTCTTGTAATTGTTTATAGTTTAAAAAACCTTTACAGAACATCAAAGTAAAACAATTTACACATTTCATCATGTTACATATCCTCTTGATAAAACAGCATAGCAAATGTTATATTTAAAACATTAAAATAGACTCAGAACTGAAAATGGTATATGGTACAAGCAAACCAAACAAACATATTAAAAAATACATTGTCACAAAATGGTTTCTACTTATCATCAGTAAAATACTGCAAGACCTGTCCTTGGCCTCAAGCCCGGGATCATATCTCTCCAGGACTGAAATCTCTGCACTGGCTCCGAGTGGCTACGAAGATTAAGTTAAAAACCCTTTCCATTGCCCCTTCTGGGGCCTCAATTCCTTCAACTATCTCTTCCTAAATATCGTCTCTCGAGCGCTTCACTCATCCGCTTACAACTCCCTCAGGGTCAGTCGCTCCTTCAATCGATGAGTTGGTGGTAGATCTCATTTCTTCGGCTGGGGCCTCACTCGGGAACAACCTTCCTGCCTCCCTGAAACTTGAGGAGAACCATCTCTGGTTCCGGAAGCACCTCAAGACCTTACTCTTTGCTTTTACTTTCTCTCTTCCTCTCCCACGGTGGAACTCCTGACTGAAACTGCATTGGTCACCTGGCTACCCTCTGATCTCGGGCCCAGGTCAACTCTTCCGCCAGCTGCACACCTGGACTGCCTCCTGGGCAACACCTACACTTGGGGGCTGTTTCTGTATCCCTACAGCCCCCACCAGCCCTTGAAACTTGACACTTGATGTCAGGACTTACCCCTGCACTTGCCACAAGCTGGCCGCACCTTTGACCTATTGTTTTATTTATTCTATTTATTATTGCTGATGATCCTATGTACTGCACTGCCCCCCGCCACTTCCCGTTGCATTTTCTGTTTCTCCCTCCCCTGCACTTGCGCAATCTCAATGTCACCTGGTCTATTAAGATCGTTGTCTGTCTTCCCTCTGTTCTCCCTCCCTTGCCTCCTTGCGCCTTGAAACACTTGTGTATAGGCGCGTTATAAATGCCATATCATATCATATCATGTGAGTCAGTGAGTGTGTTTGACATTTTTAGGGTGAGTGTGTGTTTATAGCTGGTGGTGACATGCTGTGAGTAGTTGGTAGGGCAGCTTGTAGGTCGCTCCAGGTCGCCCGTGGCCTGGTAGGGCCAGGCAGGGGTAAAGCTGGACCTATCGTTTGGGCCTTTGGGGGAGAGTAGCATTACCTGGTGACTTCGGCTGGAGAGGCTGCATTAGTTTAACAGAGTCTGGCAGTATTGAGAAGGCCCCAATATCCCTTAATAGTGAGCTGGGCACTATATGTCTTAATGAGAAGGAGACTGTCCCTTAGAAGTGAGCAGGGTCATAGCAAGTTGGGTAGTAACGATGTAAAAAACTGCAATATTTGTCAAATATCACCATTTCTCCAAATTGAGATTTTTGCAGGGAAGTACCTTGAGTGAAATACCGGTGGGGGAATTCAATCATCATCATATGTTTATTCCGGAAAAAACAAGTTCCATAAAAAAGGTACAATACAATTCATAATCATAACTACAGCAATGCAGATGAATAACTAAAGAAAAAGATAAATATAAAATAGCAAATTTAAAATTGCAAGTACTTCTTTTTAACATTTAGTGCTTGATGCAGATACAATAATAAGGCCCATCCTATATAACCAGAATTAGCTCTTAATGAAAAACAAAGAGCTGGCGACATTGTACAAATCCTGAACCCTTAAAACCAAGAGCATTATATTTTCCTGATGTCATAAGCTTGACAAAGGAATATACACTGCAAAAGATCTTCACAAGGGGCAGTGCAAAGTTACACGTTTTTTTCTTCGGGGAACCTGTGCATACATCAGTTATTTCTCGTAATGGTAATGGGATACAATTAAAACGTGCCCTTGTCACGATACAACGGTCATTCGATGTATCATTCCATACGAGATAATCCTGTATTCCATTGTCCAAAAATAAAATAAATCTAAGATCAAAAGGTTTTAAAAGTTAATTTCCCTCTCTGTAATTTCCCAGTTATTTCAGACATATTTTTATAGTCTTTGTGCATGGTCTGGTTTAACATAAAAGGAGTATAAAAGTGTACAGTGTCATTAATTTTCAATAAAGCCTTTGACAAAATGTAGCCATGGGATTGATAAAAAAAGGGTTTATGACAAAATGCTCACAATGGGTTAAACCTGCTGCACGGTTAGGCCATATTCGTAGCCAATGGAATACAGGCTCCAGAGACCACTCATCCTCCAAATATGGTGGCCCAGCACCAGATGTATAACATATTCACATGCAGATCTGGGCAAAACCACACATTTCCTTAAAAAATTGTTTTCCACAATTTGTAATGGAGACGCATTTGTAAAACTCCATAGAGTAGTCCCATATTTAGTAACTGATTTGGACTGGCCTTGTATACCTCGAGGATCATATTTAAGGGCTGGTCCCTACACATAGACATACATTGTCAAACTACCCCTCATTGCCTGTTTCATTTTTTGGGCCTGTTTATTTATGTGTCCATGATGTGATAAATTCATGGTAAAAACGGATTCCCAGATAATCAACTTCTCTTAGCTGTGGTTTAAGAACATTATTACTGTACATTTTTATTCTTATGGTCAATTATTCTTTTTGGGGTACAAACTAAAACAGCAGATTTTGAAGTGATTACCGTCAATTCGAGATTATTCCTAAAACGTGTGTATTCTGTGATCAGAGATTGCAGAGTTTTTGGGGTGGTATAAGGACTGTGCCCTCTGCATAAGCTAATACTGGTAATATCTTGCTGCCAATCTTCGGGACATCGGCACCTAATTTTACAAGCCATGTATATATTGAGAATAAAAATGGTGCAAGCACACAGCCCTGTCTTACTCCTGTTGCTGGCATATACTAACACAGAGAAAAGGGGGGAATTATCCCGTAAGCAGTAAGGAGAGGGACTAAGGACTATACTGAAACAATGGGGTCCATACTGCTATAGATTCAATTAACAATTAGTTCAAGTAACAAGTTATTTGTCAGGGTGTACCACAAGGGTATCACGCAATTTTTAGGCTGTGGCAGACTCTGAAAGCAATCAGGGTAGTCTCATATTTGAAAAACAGTAAAAATATTTATTTAGCAAAAAAATATGTATGTAGATAGTACATGAACAATTAAACATAAAGCAATGTGACAAACATATAAATGCATTTAGTTGAAAACACAAGAACACAGATATAAGTTTTTCTTCAAACTTTTAGACAGAATAAACAAAAGAAAATACTGAAAGAAACTGGACAACAGACTGCCAATGCTGAATGGTGACCTAAACCTAAGCCAACATTCCTATTTATGGCTTGTATTTAGCTACTGCACAAGTTGTTTTTCAAAGAATTGGCAGAATTGGAATTGTTCTATGTCCTATGATTTGTTGACAGGTCTGCCTACGTGTGCGTGTCAAAAATTACTTAATGACATAAACAGCAAATTTAAATTGCCATTGTTAAACCACGTTTCAGCAAAAATGCCACCGGTCTGGCCAATAGTTCCATGACATAGTTAAAGTTGCCTTCCTCAGGGCGGAATACCACACAACAACTGGACCCTGTGGGGAAGTAGACATAAACAAAGTAAATGATATGAAAGAGATGATCCCTTTCTGAGTAACTGCCTAGATTGCTTAAAGAGAAAGTCAAACGCCCAAAGGCACAAGAATTACCAAGTGAATTAACTGTGGGTGAGTAGAGATAGCCAGGCGTGTAGTTGGCCGGAGAGCCCGGTGCAGAGCGTCTGGGTGGGTGAAAGCGGGGTGACCCACGGCAGGACTACATCATCAGAGAAGGGGTCACATTGGAAGAAACACACTCTCCAAAAAAGTTAAACTAACATTTTTTTTTAGAGAGACAGAGGTGCACAAATAATGCTAGAGATGGTGTGTTATTAAAAATTGTTTTAAAAAGCTACCTGTCAATAAATGCTTGTTGGGAACGCTGGAAGGAATGTGCTCCTAATGTAGCGTTCTGTGGTGCACCTGGGATGAGTCCTAGGGCCTGTGGTTAACATCAAGGGATGGACCTAAAGATAATCAAATGTATATGAATATGCATGATTTTGATATTTGAAAGCACGTGGGTGCTTTGTAACCCAGTGAAAATTAGCGTACGCCTACCTTGGAGGATGAAGATAGACCCAGCTAAGGATTAGCTGTGGTGCTGGCTGCGTAGGGCAGACAACCTCTTGCCTTCAAAGGGGAAGGTGAGAGAGCGACAATTGCTGTCTCTGGAAAAAAGGAAAAGAAAGAGGCGAATGGAGGCGTAAATAAATGGTGCTGCCCGAAATCTGCGTCATGCAACAAAGGATTGTGGCGGAAATAAACAGGAAATAAATATGAGGAAAATAGGAGACCGGCAATGCGGGACAAGGCTAATGTCGGTCTTAGAGTGGGAAGCCAGTTTTCCTTACCACGAGTGACGACTGCCGGCTGCCGGTTCACTGGTTGCTAGCTCCGTCCGACGCTGCAAGACGCTCGAATGCGTGTGCTTTCAAGTCACAGAACGAGAAGCCTAAGGAGAGGGCGTTGGTTTGAAAGGCCGCCTCCTATTGGGTCCCGTCTGGAGAGGGACTGGATTGGTTGGAGGTCGACGTGCCTCCTAATCCAATACATCTAATTGGATAATGGGCAGCCCAGCCCCTGTAAGGCTACTCAAACGCCGCTCCTCAGTCACGGGTGCGGTGATGTGATAAAATGAAACGCCAAGCCACAGAAGAGGCTGGCGGTAAAAGTGAATCATGAAATGCTGAATGAATGAAAAAGTTCACTTCACACAAAAAGGTAGGCGAGCAAATGGAACACTGGGCGGGTGCAAAATGTAAGGAAACTCAAAACACATATTAATTTGGACTGGGCAGTGTTCACTAAGCAAGTAGCAAGCTCAAGTATGAAGTACAAATCAACGTTGAGATGAGGAGCAGAAAAAGATGCTCAGGATATGGGAAAGAAATCCTCATTCAGCCCGTTGGTATGAGTGGATAAACGGTGAATCCAACGTGCCTCCTTCTGAAGAAGACAGCCGGACACATTGGGAGTATTTTTGACTACCTCTAAAATCCACCAAAGAATGTCATTGGCAGATGTTGTAGTTCAATGTAATGACTTACAAGGGGTGCGGATTCTGTCCGGCACCGGATTCTTGACCGGTGTTCCGAAATCCTAATGTGAACTGGTCGAGAAGTTTGTCCAACATATCGAAGCCCACAAGGACATTGAATGCAGTACACTGCTTGTTTGGTTTTGCAGTTTGTCATAGATGATAGGGTCCAAGTTTTTGGCCCGATTTTGAACTCCTTGAGTTTTTTAGTAAATTGGAAGACAGAATAGGATCCGCACGGGAAATGGCCAGTAGTTGTTCTGAGGTCCCAAAGGCCTAGCCTCGGAGGATCCTTCTTGAAATTGGAGTGAACAAGTTTGTCGCGGATGTTTTTGGCCCTTGTCAATGCAAACCTTGGTAATGGTGCGGCGGGCAAGCTAAGTTTGACAATTGGCCAATATTTAGAGATCATTTTTTTGATCGCAAAGGTTTGTGGCCCATGGGTTATGATGCACGTCATCTTAGTGCTGTCAGTGCCAGATTGGGAATCAAGATTGGGTTTAGGGCAAGCAGTATGTCCCTGTCTGTAAAGCGTGCCCTTTTTAGAGCTTTATTGATCAGTCTTTTTGGGGTAGCCCCTCTCAATTAAGCGAGTGCTTAAATCTTCAGATTGTTCATAGAAGTCATTCAAATTTGAACAGTTCCTCCAAATGCGGAGAAACTGTGCGTACGGTAGGTTCTCGCAAAGATGACGTGGGTGATTGCTGGAATAATGTAACAAAGTGTTGCGGGCAGTGGTTTTTCGATACAGAGAACATATCAGTTTCCCTGATTCCTCTTTGATGACCAGGTCTAGAAATGCAATTTGTGTGCTGCTGAATTCCATTGTAAATGTAATCTTGGTATCCACATTGTTCAACCAGTTTAGAAAAAGTACCAAATCAGGTTTACGTCCATTCCAAATGAAGATGATGTCATCAATGTACCTTTTCCACTTTGTTATGTGGTAACGGAAAGGGTAAGTATGAGATAGAATGTGTTGTAATTTAAATTTGAACATGAAAAGAATCGCTAGGCTGGGCGCAAATGCAGCCCCCATTGCCGTGCCTCTTGTCTGCAAATAGAATTGACCATTAAATTCGAAATAGTTTCTGTTGAGTGCTATGGTCATAAGTTCCAAGATGAAGTTGTGCGAGACCCGGTCCTGAGTGTCATGCTCCAGGAGGAGTTCTCGCATACAATCAATTGCTTGGTCTTGAGGTATACTGGTGTATAGGGATTGAATATCCATTGTAACCAGTATCTGAGTTGATCGGTCAAAGTCAAGGTTCTCAAAAGTTGTAATAGTATGGGTAGTATCCCTAAGATAAGTTTCTGTTTTAACACTAATCGGTTTCAAAAAAATATCGATGAATTTACACAGGGGTTCTAATATAGACTCGCAACCGGAGGCAATTGGTCTCCCTGGAGGTTTTTCCAAGTTTTTATGTATCTTAGGGAGTGCATACATGGTCGGTATGCGATTTTGACTAGTGGTTAGAAATTTGGATTCCTTGTCTGTGATCCATTCACAATCATGAGCAAATTTTACTGTACTCTCAATTTCAGTTCTGATGTCGCCTGTGGGGTCTTTTCTAAGTTTTTTGTAACTGGCTTGATCTTGTAATAGATCATCCATCATGACTAAATATTGTGTTTTGGACATCACAACAATCCCGCCACCCTTATCGGCTGGTTTGATAACGATGGAGGGATTCTTAGATAATTCAATCAGAGCTTGATTTTCTGACATGGGAAGATTGTGTCTGATGGGCTTGTGCTTAGCTTTGAGTTTTTCAAGGTCACGGAGAATGCATGAAGAAAAACTTATATCTGTGTTCTTGTGTTTTCAACTAAATGCATTTATATGTTTGTCACATTGCTTTATGTTTAGTTGTTCATGTACTATCTACATACATATTTTTTTGCTAAATAAATATTTTTACTGTTTTTCAAATATGAGACTACCCTGATTGCTTTCAGAGTCTGCCACAGCCTAAAAATTGAGTGATACCCTTGTGGTACACCCTGACAAATAACTTGTTACTTGAACTAATTGTTAATTGAATCTATAGCAGTATGGACCCCATTGTTTCAGTACTGTCTTGCTCCTGTATCAAATGATGGGATATTCCATGATCGCCATTTCGTATGCAGGCTTTGTTATCAGAATGAATAATGTTTAAGCTCTTCAATATATCCCCTGGATAGCCCATCGACCTGAGCACCTGCCCTAGTTTCAGTCTTTTAACTTTATCAAAGGCGATGCTCGGGTCCATAAAAGCCAAATAAATTGGCTCCTTTTTTCATGTGTGTGGCTATTAGATAAAGGTTTAAGGCTTGTTCACTAGTCCCCAGTCCAAAAAGTAACCCCAGCTGGATTTCAGTTAATATTATTTTCCACCACCCATTTGTCCAGTTTTCCTAACAATGCTCTTACAAATATCTTAAATCCTGTATTCAGCAGAGATATGGGACTATAGGCTGATGGACTCTCTCTATCACCTTTCTGAAAAATTGGAAAGATAATGGCAAGTTTCCAAGAGGCGGGGATTGTACCTGTTATTAAAATACAATTAAAAACAACCGTAAACAGAGGTGCCCATAAATCAATGAGATTCTGGAAAAAATCTGCTGGAAGTCCGTCCATACCCGGGGAACGGTTATGTGCCTACATTGTGATAGCCTTAATTACATCTTCAAGCGAAAACACTATGGGTGTATAGTCAGCCTGTTGACAGTCGCCTATACTGGGTGGGGACACGAGCATCAATTCAGTGTCCACTTTCCCAAGATCACTATTTAATGTAAAGAAATTATCTACCGATGTACTGTCTTCTACTTTAGTTTCCAAGTCTGCCATATTCCGTTTCTATAAGGGCCCCTTTGCGACTAGTTCCCAAAACGTTTTAGTATTTTTCGGAGGAGGCCACAAGCAGGTCATACCACATGGCTTTGTCTAGCTCTGTTTTCTGTAATGCTAGTGTTATTTTATATGTAGCCCTAGCAGTGACCAACTCTGCTTTAGATGTTAAAGGTTTTTTTTTAAGCATGCAAGTAGTTTGTTTGGCCTTGGTACCTCTGCATTCTTTGTTAAACCATCCTCTGGGGGAATTAAGAGATGGAAATCCACAAATGTTTACCTCCATTGTAAATTGACCCCAAAAGTGGTTTTACATCTTTTTCACTGTGCAGCAGGGACAGTGAACCCCTTTTTTGTCTTTTTTTCACATTAATCCATTTTAAAGAGGGAAAGATAGATCTCGCTAATCCCCACCCTCACCACCTTAACCATTTAATTCATAAAAGGGCATATTTGGCCCATATGAGCATTTTAAAAAAATGTACAATAGGGGTATGTATTACTAAGGTACATTATCCATTTCCATCACCATCAATATGATGCTGGAAATGGATAAAAACAGCTAAGAAATACATATTTTTATTATTTAAACAAAGCCGGCAGTATTCCAGCAATACCAATAACATTGCCACTTTTTCGGTGATACATTCCGAATTGGGTGGATTTTGAGGAATATCCGTAGTAGAGGCGGTATTTACCTCTGGCGGTATTCCTGCCCCAAAATCCACCCTACTCTTTACTCATGAGCCTTGTACCCCTTTGAAGTGAGTGGGTCCCTGTGTTCCTTGTAAATTAACTCGGAGACTATTCCCCTTGAAGAAGGAAACCATGCACTACCCTCCTGGACGAATTACTAAGGGCAAGCCAGGCGCTGTATCCTTACTATCATCAATTAGGCAAAGACGTGGCACGATATACTTGAGCCTGTTTGTGGCTCAAGAAAGGTCTAGCTGCTGTCTACATGTTTTTGCGTTACATGTAATGAATCTGGGGTAGGATAGTATCCCTATTCGACTGAGTAACCTGCAACCTTATAGTTTGACCAATGCGTTATGGAGTACCCAGAGAGCAGGCAGAGGTCAACCTTAGTGCAGAGCTGAAAAAGTGCTCCTGGGTCTGCTGATGTTGTGGAATGCCTAGATTCTCCTTTGCTTGGAGCACAATAGCCCAGGCATGCCCAAAGGTCCATGGCAGGCGGAGGGCATCTTGCTTCGCAAGCATTGAATGGCCCATTGGTGAGAAGGGGGTGCACTTGCACATCGCTGTGCTTAAGGACACAAAAGAAGTGTCAAGCCACCTGGCAAGATGATGCGCACCATAGCGAAAGGGGAGTTGTATGTAGTGTGTCTGATATATATGGAATTTAGAAGAGGAGGCACCATCCACATCAATTGTACACTATCCACAGCAACAGTATTTTTCAAGGGGGAGGAAAAGGAAGCAGCAGCTAAGGCAGATACCTAAACCTGGGACAAGGTCTCGGAACAAGAGTGTGGAGATAACAGCATGATCAACGGAGCTGAAAGCACCAATCTTTAACCTGTCCACACATGTCCCCAAAAGACACCATGTTTTTAATAAAGGCCTAAGATTGGTACCTACAAAGATTATAGACCTGTTTAAAATTGAAATACATTTGAGAAATATTTTCTGGTCAATTTACTTAAATACCACCTTGGCAAATCGGACTATATACCAGAGACAGATGCAAAAACATTAAAAACAAAGTCCATGTAATCCTCCCCCACAATCCATTGCACAGTGGTACATACCGTTTTAGAATACAGTAGTAAAGGAGGCGGGGGTACAAGAAACCGGTAAGAAAAGTCAGCAACTTATGGATAATTTTACTGAAGATGAAAAGAAGTGGTTTGAGGTCTCTTAGAGGACACAGAATTAACAATCAAACCAGCCAGTAAGAGAAGGAAGTATTGTCCTCCTAAATCTGGGGTAATAATTTCAAGTTGTAAGCTACTAGCCAGCCAGCCATAAAAAGTCACTTGCCACCCCAATTCTACACCATTTCTTACTGGCCAAGAATCAATTATCACTAGGCAATGGCTAGTGACGAGTGCACATTTTGCACCCTGTCCTAAATGCCAAAGATTATGACTCTGGCTGAGGCCTTGCACCTGCTGGGTAACAATAACTGCTAAATCTGGCACTAACCCCACCAAGACAATGGTGCAAGAGATAAAGGCCCTTACACAAGAAGCTTTAAATAAGGGGTGGATCAGTATATGTGAACGTGACTATCTATGCCAAGATGACCCCAAGACACTGACCTTTTATATCTTGCCAAATGTTCATAAGAATATAGAATATCCTCCTGGCAGACCAATTGTGTCAGCCACAAACTCGGTTGAAGTATATTTTCCCACATCTGTTGACTATATTGTATTACCCTTTGTGGGTAAAATGTGACCATACTTAAAGCATTGCAAAATAAAATCATATTCATCAGAGAACTGCAGATTTCAGCAGAGAGTGACCTTTTGGTGAGCGTTGATGTGGAAGCACTATATACTTATTTCCCTAAGAAGCTTGATTCAAAGTAATTTCAGGTTTTTTAACACGTGTGAAGTACCACATGAAATTCTGACATTATTCCTCGAACGTTGAGAATAATTGGCACCTATGGAAAAAGTGATTCTAGTCAAAGTGTACAAACCAATAGTACAATCATGGGGGCTATCTTTGCCCCAAACGTAGCCTGGGGCAATCTTTGCCATAATTGTGGGAAAGTTACACATGGCTCATTTTGAGAAGGCCTTTTATTTATGGAGGTCCAAATCCTGTCTTGAGTAACCTCTATGCCTGAAAATGTTACAAATTTGACACATTTTCTCATCTGACAAGGCGATGTAGGGGTACTCATTCATTTGGATGAATACAGTAGTTGAGAACCTAATGTTCACTGTGTCTTTAAACAATAAAATGTCATCCTTTTAGGATTTGATTATTAGAATGGAAAGAAATGGGGTGTGTATACTGAATTTTATAGGAAACCTAACAACAAAACCTCCTTGCTCCTACATTCGAGTATCACCAACAGTGGTTTATGGCCAATTTGTCCTATGGGCAATTTCTGCAGGTGAGACGAAGCTTTAAAAATAAAATCTGGTTTCGACATTGTCACAGATGGCCTCAAGAAAATATCAACTCTCAAAGACTATTCAAGGATTGTAATTATAATTCTTGAAAAGGGTCTCACTAAAGGGGGCCCCTCTCGTCTTGTGTGGGCAAGGCCCTCCCTAACTCAGCTGTCCATAAACCATCTAAGATGTTCACTAGAGATCGATAACCCGAGGGCCTAATGGCAACTGTCTTATCTCTCACTTCCTCCGGGATCAATGTTGGTGGATCCTAACCTGGGTCTCATGATAAGAATGTTATCAAGATCAAGAAGTGGTGCCTTCCAATTACCTAGGTCTCCCTCAATCTTAATCTCTTATGCTTGTGTATTCCTTTCCCTGGTGTTCTTTCCTTCCTCTCCCTTCCTTCTACTCTACTCCCTTCTCTCCCCCCCTCTCCCCTTTGTGTCCCTCTCTCCTCTTCTCTCTGTCCTTCCAATGGTCTCTACTACTCTCCACTCTTTGCTCCACTACTCTCCACTATACTACACTCCCCAGTAAACTCTGCTCCACCCCTCTTTCTCTCACTGTCTCTCCCCCTTAATCACCTTCCTTACTAAGCCCCACTTTCACTCCTAGGCTACCTCTTAGTCTCACTCACTCACGCTCCCCTCCATGCACGCACTCCCACCCGAATACCACTTTTTCTCACCAGCCAATACCTCCATTTGCACATGCTCTCCACAATCTTCCTCCACACTGTGCAGTACCGTTGTTCATCGGCCTAGTCTCTCAGTCCACCTCCTCCTTATTGCCTTCACATGAACAGCACACACTGCCATGTCTTTTCTGTCCCCTTTTTTCGTCCCCCCACCCTGCATGGCTGGTCATCCAAGGGCGCTGGTTCCCAGGCAAATTTCTATCTTCGCTTTTTCAATGGGCTGGGTTACAAACATCAGAGAACATAAAACCGGCTTTAAGCCCTGCCCCCTTTTCATAGGCGAGTTCCCCGGCTCTCCGTAATGACAGCCTGCTACAATTATAATCTTTGTTTCTGTGTTCACTGAAGCGTCAACATTGCCGGTCTGACTCATGTGGTTCTCTGCTCGCCGCCGGCGCTCTAACTGGTGAGCTGTGTACCCCAAAGACTTTTCGTAGCTAGAAAAAGAAAAACACTGTCCAACACATTGCACTGCAGCTATGGGGCAAGGAGAAGTGGTACTTTCCACATTTAGCCTGGCACGGGTAGAAGGGACAGAGACTGAGGCCCTCGCAACTCCCTAGCCCTGTCTTAGTCAAGACTAGCTCTGGCGAGTACACTGGTAGACCTCCTGCACCAGGTTGGTGGGGGTCCCCATGTCCTCTAGACGGAGTCAAATCTCTGTCACAACATACATGTCACAAACTTACAAAGGTGACTTGTTCTAGAGGTCATCCTTGCAAAATAGTAAAACAAGTGAGGAAATGAGTGGTAAATGCATTGAGAGATGTGTCTTAATAAAACTGCATGTCAACCATGGGATTGGATGTGACTGACTACATTCAACACAGTGAGCTCTACAATGCAGAAACTCATAAGAAGAAGCTGGCACTTAATAAAACAAGACGGTACCCCCAAGAAAAGTCTTTTTGCATTTAAAATTGGAGAGAAAACCTATCCTCAAACAAAAAGCAGAATCCTTAATAGGTTCATGGAGCTTACCACCCCATGATGGTCACTATAAATGTGGCGGTGTGCAGTGTGTCCTTTTACAGACATGATGAAGGCCTTTGAATACAACAAGGTCTCCTAAAAAGAAATGCGTAAGCACGCTAATTGTTGAGTACTGAAGCAGTCTATAGTGTTGAGTACATGAGCCCCAAACTAGCAGTAGAGGCGGAGTGCCGCCCTGCTGAACGTGGTGAGAGGTGAGCTTGGCACACAACTAAGGAACCGCGGCAGTAGGTGAATCCAGAGACGGTACCACGTTTTTAAGAGCTCTGAGATATGGCAACTCCTGGTAGGAGGGGCGGCAAGAGATACTGGGACAATTAATCCATGGGAGAGAGGATTGGAAAAGGCCAAAGACGGCACAAAGGACATTGGGGGGCTTTGGAAGCATACAACAAGATATCCATGCCGTGTTACTGGAAATGAAAGCATTCAGAGCAGAGGTGCAAGTGTCAATGGGAGCTCTAACTGATCATATCACGAAAGTAGAAGACCGAGTTGAAGCACTAGAGCACAATCAGTGCTCGGTGGTTATTGTAGAGTCGAGACTGAAGGAGCTAGAAAATAAAGAAAAGGCAAGCCAGGTGCAAGCTGGACGATATTAAGAATAGAGCGAGGAGAACTAACCTCCTGAGAATATGGGGGCTACCAGGCAAGGACACTGAATCATCCCAAGATTTGGAGCACCTACTGGGAAGAGTGTTGCATAAGCTGCTGGGTCCGACACATGAAAGAGAAATCAGGTTTGACAGGGTCCATAGAGGTGCTGGATCCAGAGCAGGGCCACGATCGTTAGTGGCTAAGTGCCATTACTACAGGGACAAAGAAGAATTACTACAGAAGGCCAGAGAAGTAGGCATGATAGGATGGGACGGTACCTCAGTTAAAATCTTCCAAGATCTCTCCTTGTATACTCTCGATCAAAGACGGAAGTGCAGACCCCTGACGAGGGGGCTCCAAGGAAATGGAGTGCGATATTGCAGGACGTTCCTCTTTGTACTGTCCTTCGAGCATAGTGGAGAGCACTATGCAGTAAACTAAGGTGAAGATGCTGGCAAACTCCTCCAAAGCTGCAGAAAGAAAGGTCTCTGCCAGAACGGGACAGTCAACGCCAGCTGCGTTTCAAGAGCACATTTGCACAACCAAAGGGTCGCAGACGGGAAGGAAGCTCCAGACGACACAGAAAGTCTCGGGTCCCCAACCCCCCCCCACAACTCCCCCCAGATGATAGAAGAAGCTCAGACTTGGGGGAATTCCTAGTACTGAATGAAAGGAAGTGGGGATGTTCTTACCATCTAGAACTGAGAGGAACGGCTGGACGTCAGACTCCTCACCACCTAGGGTGAGGGGGAGGGAGGTTTCTCATGCAAACGCGTTTATCTCAAAGATCTGGTTCTGAGTCTGCTGAGGGCGGGTGAGGAAAAGGAATTTTGCAAGCCAAGGGTGCGGGGGAACTGAAAGTAGCTACCTTAAATGTTAAGGGGCTCAACACTACTGCAACAAGGGGCCAATAAATGTATAACATGTTCTGAAAACTTTGTTTGCCTTTATTATTTTTGCAGGAAAATCACTTTAAGCAGGGCAAAAGATTCCACTGAGGAATAGGGAAGTAGGACAAATGTTCTGGGCCGGAATTGTCCTAGCAAAGTCTTTTGAACTAAAACTGGTTCAGGGCTGGTTAAGAGGGTTTTTAGGGGAGGTTTCTTGCGATCAAGAGGCGCGTGGATGGAGTAGTGATTACGCTGGCCACATGATATGCCCCAAACACAGGCCAACTCCCAATCTTAAAGAAAGTGTTCAAGGTGCTCGAGGATTGGGGAGAAGAGCCTACACTACTAGATGGGGGGTTTAATATGATTGCTGATCCCAGGGTGGACTGGTGGTCTGCAAGGGGAGGGGGGAGAGGACAATAGAGAAGGACAACAGGGATTTTTGGAGGACCATTACTGGATGGATGTTTGGAGGTGAAGGTTTCTTCAAGCGGGTGGATATAACTTTTTCTCGCTATCACACAACATGTACACCAGAATAGATCGCCTATTAGTGCCACAGTAACAGGAGAGTGACGTGGCATCTCCCAGGGTGGAGACAGTTACATGGTCTGTCCACAAGATGGCCACCTCAGTTTGGTTGATCGACAAGAGAAGACTAGCTACCCCCGGTTGATGCTGCAACAATGTACTCCTTAGAGACCTGTTTTTTAGGGATTCGTGGGAAGGAGATCCGCATTTCATTCGAAACCAATGCCACGGGGGAAGTACACCTGAATACAGTGTGGGAGAAGGCCAAAGCCACAGTGGTGGGACTCCTTATAGCACAGGGGGGCGAGGAAAAAAACTGAGAGGGGATTAATCTAGAGTAGACTACGGTCAGAGATACAGAGCTACAGGGGCTGAGAGCTGTGAAGATGGCATCATGGAAGGAGAAACGGACAACAGATTCAAGGTATAACAACATTTTTTATTAAAGAAAGGGTCAGGATGGATTAAGGCCTAACTTACCCTATACTAAGGTGGGATTTCCCTACCTAAAAAAACAAAGGAAAGTCCTAGTCAGAAAGTTCAACTGAAAAGTCTGTCTGTGTTAAAAACCTATGCTAATCCTCACAACTAAAACAAAGCAATGTGTTGGAATATCAGCCATAAACTAAACAGTGTTCTAAACAGAAAGTTCTGAGCTAGTTCCAGCTCTGGCTTATTCTTCAGCTTCTTGTTCCCAAATGTTAATAGGTTTGTTATGGTGTTCAATGTACCTTCTGGTGGACTTGAAATCAAAAAGTTCCATTGTTTTATGCAGGTCAGGATGCCCTTCCCTAAGTTCAGTATAGTTCCAGGGCAACACGTCTCAGGATGCCCTTCAACAAGGTCAATGTTAAAGAATGACACAAAAAGAAGTATCTTGAGGCTTGGTTCTCTAGAAGACATTTCAACAAGGCCTTAACACTTCAGGGTTCACCTTACCAAACCTTATATGCACCAATGGTAGCTTTCCTCTTCAACACAACAGCAAACATCCTTGTTGTCAGATATGGTTCTCTGGTCTTGGCGCAGTTGTTAGACCACACGGTCCACCCATCGCAGATCACACAACCAGGAACCTTGCATTCACGTTCAGCAGGTTTCAATTCGACAGGTAATAGTTCTCTGGTCTGGGCGTAGTTATAGGATCACACGATCCACCCATTACAGGTCACGCAACCAGGAACTTCCAGGTTTCCTTGAGTAGTTCAATATTCAGCCAAATAAGTGGTTTCTTGACTTAGACTCCAACTTTGCACTCCGACCCTTTTATTCAGTGTCATTTTCTGTTTGCTTTCAGTTGATTGTGTAATAATAGCATAGAAAATGGAGATGAGGCGCGCACTCTGGTTCCCAGTCAGATTTACCTGCTAAAGCAACAGTTAGTCTTCTCCTCCAAACGTTTTCTTGACTTTGTCAATCATCAGGGAGGCTATTTTCCTTTTCAGGTGTGTCTGGTTAATTCTCATTAAAGTCTCTATGGATTCTGGTACATGTAGTCGCACAATTTTATCAATGCAGGTGACTAGGAACCAACTCTCCTCCAAAGCACAAATATTACCCTTGATAGGGGGAGGGGGAAAACCATGTTTATGGCTCTCCATAGTAAGCTATCATGACCCTGACTGCAATCTTTCATCGGCCTGAAGCCCTCTAGAAGATTTGGGGCAACCTGCATATGCCAGCGCAGCCGCAAAGACTTTTGAATGGGCTTAGCTTGAAGGTGGGGCTTGGCGACCAGTGTAGTGGATCCGGGATGTGTCCCTCTCACTCCGGTGTCCACAGAGCTTGATGTTGGCTCCCCTTCGGGTGGCCATATGCTGGAGGAAGGCTCCCATGTGGAGTTTGTAATGTAGGAAGGCCCGTGGGAGGTCCGCTGATGGCGCGGAGGCGTGCTGAACCAGGAGAGGTCTGGATGTGTAAGAGCCTTCTGAAAAGCAGCAAAGCGCTAAAATCCCCAAGGTGGGATGCCTCTGACTGGAGCAGGAGGCAATAGCCAATAGACAATACAGTCTCCCAAAGTCGTATGTAATGGATGGACCGCGCCACAGGTGACAGTGGGGGACGCACGCAAGTGTTGGCAAGGAGTGGGCAGTGGCACTTTACCAAAAGCGTGCTGAGAGGTTTCCAGTGCAACCATAAACTGGGGATATCTGCTAGCAATTTCGGAAAACGAGCAGTGGCTTGTGGGTGTGTAACTCAGTGTTTTCCTAAAAGCTGGGAGCGCACCAGGTCTGTAACAATTCCCTAGGAGTTAGCTGTTACTTCCCCATGAAGTACTTAGCTACGTGCCGGATGCTAAAGAACTGGGCTGACAGGCATACTGCACTATTTCATCAGGGCACATCTGTCGGAATTGGAATACAGTTTTCAATCTATGCACAAGTGCCCCAACGGAAGGCCTGCAGTTTGAGCAGGGTATCCTTGTCTGATTCACAACATTAAGCACATGCCAAGATGCAGGAAGAAACAGACTCCAATTGAGCAAACACAGCCACACTAAAAACTGTCCAATACACTGGATAAACTCTGGGCAAGGGACTTGGATGCACTTGCGTCCTTGGCTCCATCTCTGCCGCAGCATCCATTGGCATTGCATATAAAAGACTCTGAAATGGCTGCTTCCAAAGAAGATCTCACCAAGAGTTTTCAAGATTTTCAAGACAAATTTGCGGCGTCTTTCCAACAACAGTTTACCACGTTCACCTCGGAAATCAGGCACTCCCTTGCAGATTTTAGTTAATAAATGTCCTCGCTGGGTGAGCGTGTCACCACAAATGAGCACGCAATTCAAGAACTAGCAGATGACAGCAGACAAGTGGATGTCACCATGGAAGAACTGTCAAGGATGATGCACAACTTAGAAATTCAATATAAAGACTTAGAGAATCGATCCAGGTGCTCTAACATCAGAATGAAAAATCTTCCGGAGACGGTTCTGGATCACAGCGGCTATAACACAGTGTCTTCTTCAGCTGCCATCAGATCTTAAAAAATCTAACATTCCGTTAGATCGGGTCCATAGGACGGGACCAAAGAGGACAGAACCGGGAACTCGCCCTCAAGATATGTTGGTGGCATGTGTATTATACCCGCAAAAGGAGCAGATACTACGAGCAGCCAGAACTGCGGCATCGATAAAGTATAACAGGGCAGAAATCCAGATGTATCACTGGTGACTTTGCAAAAACTGAGAGACCTGCAGGTAGTGGTCATAATTCTTCAAAAACGAGGCCTGCGTTATAGATGGTCCTTTCTGTTTGCGCTGGTTTTTACTCTGGAGGGCAAACAACATAGAATTACCTCAAGTGAGTCGGAGATGGCATTGCTTAAAATAGAGGAGGAGGAAGTTGCGGGGTCGGCAGAGGGAGCTGAGGCTGCGTCCCTTGACCTCTGCAAACAGTATAAAGAGCCCAGATCATGGGAATAGTTTTTTCCAGAGCGCTGCAGATTGAAGCACAAAGATTTGAAAAGAGAAGAGTGGCGGACCCGCCTTAGAGATCCAACTTCTCTGTCATTTAAATAACAGACATTTTGAGGACATAGACTTGGACACAGTCAGGATACGTGAAGGCATAACTCAACACATTAGAGACAGAGCGCCACATCTTGGAACACATCTGTTCAAGTAACAGATGGTGGTGTTAGGATACCCCGCACCACTTTGCCCTGGATTAGTTGGTGTCTCACAGCCAGAGGTTGTGCCCTGGGTAACAGTATGTTCTGTGATTCACTGCGGGGGACTTTTTGGGGGGGCATAGGGGAGGCTAGGGGGAGTGGGTTAGAAAGGCGAAGGGAAGGGGGAACAAGGGGGAGGGGAACCAGCTGTGCATGGCTCGTTTCAAAATGTGTCAGTAGAAATGCAAGCAGATTTGCAGCCATAAGGGAAGGCGGATGCAAAATAAGTAATTCAAGTTCTTATCGATGAACATTAGGGGGCTCAACACACCACTAAAATGCAAGAAATTAGAAGCTCTCTTGAAGCCCTACCAACTGGATTTGGTGGCGCTTTAAGAAACCCATATTTGCTGTTCGGGCAGAAATAAGCTTTGTCTGTGACAATACCCTAATATTTTACAAGCAAATGCAGGAGGGAAGGTATCAGGAGTACTTATAGCAATCAGGTACGGGCACTCAGGTTAAGGTTTTACACACCAAAAGTCATAAGGATGGAAGATATTTTTTCACGATTCTGGATCTTGGCTCGCTTACACTGATGGTAGCAACGATATGTGCCCCCAATGCAGGCCAAGAAGGCTTTTTGAAAACTACTTTGGGACATTTGGAGTCTTTTGGGGGACTTCAATTTGGCGTGGGATCCCACTAGAGACCGCAGTATAACAACACGATATGCCCAACCCCCGCCTTCTGTGAATCTAAAGCAACATTTTTAACGACTCTCACTGGTAGATGTGTGGATAATACATTTTATTCACATGTGCACCGTTCTCATGCATTGATTATGCCTGGGTCTCTATATCGCTAGTAGGTAGTATCACCCAAATTACGACCCACACAATTACAGTATCGGACAATGCACCAATTTCGATAGACTTACAGGTAGCTAAAGTCACTCAGCATCTTTGGGCCTGGAGATTTCCTTCCGAATTGTTACAAGACCATGTTATTAGGGATACATTTGCAGTGCACATTCAGGAGTATTTCGAGTTAAACCAGAAAGCGGAGATTACCCTTAATGTACTATGGGATGCCTTTAAGGCAACCCTGCATGTTACCCTGATTGCTGAAGCGGCAGCAAGACGTAAGCAGAGAGCGGCTCTCGAAAAAGAACTCGAAGCGGAACTTACACGGGTGATAAAAAGTCTAGAAACCAATACTGGTCCGACTATACAAAAAGCATTTGGGGCTGCAGCGGGCAGGCATAATCTTTATCAAACTAAGAAGGCAGAGAAATCTTTGCTCTTCCTCAAACATAAATATTATATTAAAGCCAACATGGCAGATTGATTGCTAGCTACTAAAACTCTGTCCGCGAGAAGCATCACGTTATACAGCAGATCCGTCTTCCCTCTGGTGATATGATTTCAGAAACTTTGCACATTCTTGCCCAGTTACATTCGGATCTTTATCGGTCAGAACTCCCAGATGAGCATTCTCAATTAGAATATCTCCGGACAGTCACACTACCTAGTGTAACCTCCACAGGGGCAGAGCAGCTTGTGCTGGAAATCACGCACGAGGAAGTTCTCTGGGTTATCAGGGATCTTCCATTAAATAAAGCACCCGGCCCAGATGGATAACCAGCATTGTTTAAAAAACATACCGGAATGAACTGGCTTCCAAATTGACCCGATTATATAATTAATTTGCACTGGTTACCCCTACAATGGATGAGGCAAAAATATTGTTATTCCCTAAACCAGGTAAAAACCTGTGTAGTTGTGGGTCTTATCGTCCTATTGCATTAAAACATTTAGATGCCAAAATCTATTCTAAAGTGCTGGCCAATAGGCCAGAGGATCTTCTCCCATCGCTAATTCACCCAGACCAGTCCGGCTTTATTAAACAACGTCAGACACACAACAACATTATAGAATATGGCATGTTTTCCTTATGAATAGAGAAGAACAAGATCCCGGCAGTCGTTTTATCTGTATATGCAGAGAAAGCTTTTGATCCCATAGAGTGGTCATTTTTCTTTCTTACCTTGGCAAAGATGGGGTTTGGTTCAAAATGTATTGACAAAATCAAGGCCAATTATAAACAACCAATCGCGAGATTGTTAATAAATGGGTCACCTATCTCTTCTTATTTCACTTCAGCGGGGGACCAAACAAGGGTGCCCTCTTTCGCCATTATTGTACTCACTTCATTGGAACCATTACATGCCAGGGTTATACACACAAATGACATTAGTGGAATTGATTTATGGGGAATCCCGCATAAAATGATGGTTTATGGAGACGATATGCTTCTGTTGGTCTCCGACCCTAGTGGCGGCCCGAGAATTCATGACATTTTGAAAGGTAGCAGGTTTAAAAATAAATCACTCCAAATCGGAAATTCTAAATGTATCCCTGCCTCCCATGGAAGTTCAGGTGTTACGGTCACATACTCAATTTGGTTGGGCCCAAGCAGGGATTAAATTGTTAGCAGTGTGTATAACTCCTACAATTGGTGGGTTATATGAAGCTAACTATCCCCCAATCTTAAAAGGAATCAAAACTCAATTGGCTAGGTGGGACTCCTTAACTATTTCCTGGGTGGGTAGAATGAATTCGGTAAAAATGGTCACATTGCCCAAAGCTTTGTATATGTTTCAAGCATCACCTTGTTAGATCTGTTGACATATTGGTCCAAGAACAGAGATAATGACAAGTTAACAGCTCGTTAAGTTTACTGGCATCATGATTATCTAAGTAGTCCATCCAAAAATTCAGATCACTCAAAAGTAGAAAGTGTTTAAAATGAAGTCCTTCGTAGGCCAAGTACTCTTCCAAATCATCTGAGAATACTTTTGATGAGCAAGGAGGGTGGTAACAAATTACATTTTTTTGACTCCAACCCAAAGTGACATCACAGGAAGCGATGGAGCACAACCTTTCACCTCTTGACAAAACAGGAAGTGGCATCACATAGCTTTGTTCCTAAATGCACTACGATAAATATGGTTACAATATCACTGTAATGTGATATACATTTCATACGAGAATGAATCACCATATGTATTGTTAATATCAGTTTGTATAGGCCCATACTACTAAATTACTGTGAATGCAAGCAGATGTCCAAGGCAAATTGATAATGATGTGTTGTTATATAGCACTTATGCTTTAGCACTTTATATAGAACAAATATACATACAATATCACTCAACCTGTGTTGGTACTCATTAATAGACCTCACAAGAACGAAAGGTTGAGATGGCCTTCCCGGGATTCAAACATGCAACCTGCAGATCACACACACATCTCAGCAGCAAGCGCTCAACCCACTGAGCTATCTTACCGGCTATAGCTATCTTACTGGCTATAGTAAAATTAGCAATTACGTTTCTGTATCTTCTCAAGGTCAGAAAGCAAATTGCACTCTGTAGTGGATACCATTACACTGGTAACTGAGATTTAACAGCAGGCCAGTTCATCTGCAGGTCTGGCGCAAAGCTGGCCACATGTTAAGCCTGTTGGTTGGCAAAATACATACCATTGGAAGAGTTCATAACTATGTATTAAGGAATTTAGAGTAGCGCGGGGAAAGCAGCGCACTCACACAGCATCCTGTATTCTGGGCACTCGTTACCTCATACATGCAAACAAACATACTGAATAGCATGCCAGGGAGATAGGAAAGATAGACACAGTACAACAAAGCATCCATTGTGGCACAATGAAATCAAGGGCCACTTGATGTACTATGGTCAAACATTTCTACACAGTACACATGTTTTTAGGCACAAGGACTTTGTCATGTGACCAAGGACACCGAGGTGGAATGTCTTGTGTTGATCAGACAGAGACAAAGCCAGAAAAGAACATGCTTTAACTGCAACCTCCGGAAAGCAAAATACATATAGTTTTTGTCTGCATTGTGAATTTGAGGTAAAGAGCAGACTAAATCAGACTATATCAGTGACTCACCCCCTGAAGTGTGCCTAAAATAAACCTTTAATTAGTCTAGCAACTATTGTATAGAATTCCAGAAAGACTATTTGTTATTCCTATTCTTTCTTATTTAGGGTCACTGCTCAAAGTGTTACACTTGTGGAACCCCCTGTCTTTTTTTCAAGAGGCCTGAACAAGAAAGCCAGCCACCCCAGAAACAAAGAGCCACATGGCTTCCATAAAAATAAAACGTGTTTTTCAAATTATTTTTAGAGGTAGCAAGGGAGACCACAGGGGTCACAATTGCGACCCCTGGCGAACCTCAAATGACGTCCAAGTATTTTTGTGGAATTGTGACGATACCATATAGAATACGAGGAACTATTGCTTTGGTACATACTTCGATAGGTCCATGTATTAAGTTTCCACCCACTCTTTTAATAAAGCCCTCAATACCAGCCATCAACGCAGTGCTTTAGTTTTAATATATGCATAGTATTTAGCAGATGGGGGTGCAATAACAAAGGATAAGCCATGGTAAACGTACGTTTTTACCAACTCCAATCTGATACCATTAATATACCAATTAAAACTGGTTAAGGGATGACCTTTCCCCCGTATGTGCCTGACCTTGGTCTTTGTATAGTTGATTTGTAGTCGATTGTCTTGTACAAATTGCGCCAACCTGTCAATAACTCTTTGCAAGCCTAGGGGTGTGTGGTCACGTAAAACCGTATCATCCGCATACATAGTCCACAGCACCTCAACCCCATCAATCGTAGGTAGGAAGGTTCATGGCCTGCCAGTAGTTTCCCCATGTACACTTTTATGCAGGCACGTTATAAATGGCTTATCATATCATGTCATATAGGTTGAACAGCAGGGGTGCCATAATACACCCCTGCTTCATACCCCAGATCCCTGTATGTTGGAAGTAATGTCCCTCTCTTGCGAAATTCTAACGGTAACTGTTGTGTCAGTGTAAAGAGCCTTTATGAAGTACAATAAAGGTTTATCAATGCCCCATCTTTCCAGTTTGGACCATAGGATTTGCCAATCAACACAATCAAATGCTGTCGTATAATCGACAAAACATGAGTAACAGTTTCCGTCCAACCCATTTAATACCTCAGCTGTTAGCTGAAACCTAGTTGATGGGGTTTAAGCAGCTGATTGTCAGTAGACCACTTGTTCAGCAGTTTTAGTAATATTGGCGCAAAAATTGTAGTATTTGCGTCTAGCATAGCTAGTAATCTATATTTATTGGGATCTGTACGGGACCCACTTTTGTGGATTGGGACCAACATTGAATTTTTCCAACTAGGGGGAAGAATACCAAAAGTGCATATTTTAGTGTACATTTCATGCAGTATTCGAGCCCAAAACTGGGGATTGAATTTCAATACAACATTGGCCAAACCGTCCGGTCTAGGGGCCTTGGATGGTTTTAGCTTGCCAAAATATCCAATATAGCCTTGAATTCGATGATCAAGGCCAGTCCACCCGTGTTTGCAAAGGAGGATTCTTGTTTCGCGTTAGTATGGTCCCAGCAAAGACCACTCACATGTACCTCCTAAGTCTGCTTCTGCAGTGGCACAAACTTCCTTAGGGACTGTTGCTGCCAAATATGTTCGAAATAGGTACCCACATTTCCGAGAATCGTGTGTATGAATTCAAGGCTGGGTTTGTGGCTATGTAGCCAATTTTTATGTTTAGTACTCGCCATGCCAATCAACATTTTTTTTCTTGATAAGGCAAATTCTTGCTATTCTTGATGGCCTTCACTTTCCTGCAAAACTAGCGCTTTTCTATGTGGATTTTATGATGACAAATGTTTTCCCTGCCATATAAAGCATAGGCTTTATTAATACAAAATAATTTATCCTTAACATTACTTAAGTACATCTTCTGGAGGACAAACTATGTGTGCAATGTATTTGTGTGTCCTTTTTAAACGAAGCCTCTGACCATACTATTCTGTTGCCCTGAACATTGACTAACACTTTGCCTAGTTCTAACTTCCTGTCCTTCCCATTATACACTTGGAACATAACCTTCAGCATTGCATGATCACTGAGTAATGAAAATTCAACTTCATACTTAAATTTTATACAGTGCAGCATATAAATTACAAAGATATAATCCAAGCATGAGGCACTAGTGCAACAACCTCCAACATTGATTCGTTCTTACAAGGCAACAAAGGTATGAGGTCAAATTCAAGCAGTGCTTCCGACCAGCTCAGGCCCTTCTGTATTAGTGCTAGAGTGTGTTCAGTTAATGATCTCAATTGTTCATCAGTTATTGCTCAGTTTTCTAAATGTGTACATAGTGCATTAAAGTCACCGGCTATAATTATGTTTCCCTTAGGATTGGTTAACTTTCACCTATACAGCAGCTCCAACACCCATTTCAAAGGTAAATCTCTTTGCGATCCATCTGGGGGATCAAAGTGCTATGGTTCCTGTTAAGGACATTTTTTTATTTCAGCTGTTAGTCCATTCACACACTGAACTCCTGAGCTGTAGGCTACTGCCTCATAGCCAAGGCAGAGGCCAGTGCATAAGCATCCCTTGGGTCTTCCCTTCTGGGCTCTAATTGCTAGTTGTAAAAATGTGCAATAACCGTCCATCATTAGAGTCGTCATCAACCAAGTTTCTTGCAAGAGATACATCTCTGCGTTAGAGAAACATGGCCGGCTCTCTGTGAGGTAAATTATCTAAATTCCCTTGTGTTCCATGATAGAATCGAGCACGATGCAGTCTGTATCGATGGTCAATATGCTTATTCCTCAACAGATGGTCTCCAATACCCGTTGAGTTGGGATTCCTGGTTCATTTGGGGCTGTAGGGCTTGTTTTCCCGACCGCTTTTTTCCCCAAGTAGGTTTGCCCATAACTTTACCCTCCATGGTGTACAGAGGGGATCTAAAGCGCTCCTCATTGGCTAAGCCATAATACAGCTGAACATAATAGCCCATAGTGTGGAATTCGTCAACAAATGACATGTCTTTCAGCAACCATTTAGCTGACAAATCTAATCATTACCCAGTTAGTGTGGCTGTGAAAGGTGGGCAGTTCCACCCTTTTGATGTCTTGAGGCGTGATAATGGAAAGCTCTTCAATCTGTTTGAACAATGTCATTACATTTTCTGTTTAGAAATGGGCTATGGTTGTTAGGCTCAATTTCCTGAATGTACACACAACGTGGATAGCGTAATGACGATTTAGGTAGTTTATCTCCCTGCTGGTTGTATGGTCAATTCCCTGTACAATAACTGTCCAGTCATCACACTTGATTAGAAGAGCCAGGCTGCTCTACAAGTGTCTGATTTTGATTGGTTGGTGTGTGGGCCATGCTACTCTCTGTCAAAGGTGCTGCCCTCACAGCCGATTTATCTACAATGGTCGGAGGGGGTTCAACAGGCAAATTTAGCCTACACTGAGTACCCCATCAGCTTTTATTTGAGAGACTTCCATAGACTAACTTCTGCCCCCTTGCACAGATGGAATCACTCCCAGGGGATAGTGTGCCTTCCTCAGGAAATTGCAGCCATTTATCCAAAGTGCCAAACCACCACCCACGCTATTTAGGTTTATTACTTACGTGTCCATGATTTACTTTTGTATTATTCGCTGATGACACAAACTTGGGTACATTGGTGATCACTGCCAATGAGGATGCATTAGAATCTGCTTTGGCAGGGACTGCGTTGACCCGTTGGGGCTGCGATATAGCTTTGCTTTTCTCTTCCTTTTCCTAGCCATTTTTGACTGGCTGCTTGGAGGCGAAGCAATAGCAATTTCAGGATGAATGGCTGGCTCTTTGTGCATTTCCTTGCTTTCATACGTTTCCGGCAAAGGTGTTGAATTATCAGTAATGGAGGGCAGAGTATTGAGCATACTAAACTCAATCGATGAATCCTTGCCCATGTCTTCTCCAATAGCCACGTCCACTATTTTCCCATGGCAGGCCCTTTCAGCCACACTATTAAATAGTATCTCATCCACTAAGCTGGCGAGTATCAACTTAATTGCTCACTGTTGGCGAGCATAGAACAAGGCCAAAAATAGCATCCATTGTATAATTGCTATGGTATTCAGGCATGGCCTAAAATTGGAGTCATCAATGCTGTCATCGTCCTGGGTAGTTGTTGCTGAACTATCAAGGTTTGAATCAACTGCATCAGGCACGTGCCTATTCACTATATCTTCAAGATCAGGTGTTGCAGACAAGTTCGTAGGGGGAGATAATATAGCGCGTTCATTGTTATAGGCCTTTCTGACAGTCATGCACGTCTAAGATTCAGGCACATATTCAACAAAGAATTATTATTGTCGATGCTGACCATCAAGTTAGGCGAGCTGGCCACTACAGGCGGACATACAGGTTTTGCTAAGGAACAAATTGGGGAGAGATCGGTGGTCTTTCCTGTTCCCATGGTATTATATCTGCAGATCGTGTGCACCTTACGATGGTCTGGTTTTTACTGGCATCTACACGTTCCGTGCTCGCCCTGTGTACTTCAAGTAAATGGGTCTCACCCTCAGAGCATCACTCTTGGGTTTCCAATATTTGTGTCACACATGTCGTGAGTGGGAACCCTTGACACATGTTGTCGACAGGGTTTGGAGAGAATCAGACCACTTTTAACCATGGGCCGGTTACATTCAGCCAGGCTACGTAGGGGATAAATGCGAGGGGAAAAATGTTTGGATGCTTTTTTTCTTGAGTCTAGGGCCTTCCCTTCTAGGCATTAGGATGTGAGTATTATTTAAATGTATTTGTGGAAGGCGTTTTCCAAAAGTACACTCACAATCTAATGTGTGTGTCTGTTAATTTAGTTTCAATCCAACATATACCAATCAGCGGTATAGGCTGTCTCAACCAACCCAATAAATTACCTCATGGCTCAAGACCAGCTGCCTTCAGCGGCCTTCAGTTAAGTGCAGTAGATTGATATTTTCCCAGTGCTAGGAAGTAAAATTATGCCTCTATGTGGGCACTACAGGGGTGCTACTTGAAATAAGCACCTATGTCCCCAATACTGCAATACACCAAAGGTAGGTGTCTTTGCAGGGTGCAGGCAGCTAATAGGGCCCCTAATATGGGGATACAGAGTCACTGCGCGCGCACTCTAGAACTTTAATAAACTTTTAAGTAGTGGATGTAAACACACTAGGAGCTGGCTAATGTAATAAGCCAAAAGATGTGCGTTAGGATATGTATCTCACTGCTTGTAACTAGCTCCCCAGCTAGTCTCTCCTCTCCGATCAGCGACACCATACAAATGTAACCTTTACCATGAGCCTCTAGCGTCCCACGTGGTCCACCAGACTCGGAATGGGGCAAAGGAGACACAGGAGCTGTTCCCCCTCTCTTGGCGACCGCCTGCTCCACTCTCTGTATATACCTCCACCAGTCCTTTGTCTTCGGCAATAGTCACAGAAGGTACGAGACGCGGACAGCAACAGCAGGTAGTTTCCAACAGGGCTACGGGCTGCTGAGAGGAAAGCACCTCAGTACGCTATGGACGTGCAGTATCAAGCTGCACTGGCATCGATCAACGTAACTCTGTCAGCCGTTTTCCGACACTACAATCATCATCAGCAGTGTAAGGAAGGCATGGTATCAAACAGTAAAACAGACACAAGTGATCACAGTTCAAGGGTGTTTATTGAACTTCAATTAGGTTTGAAAAATGCCGATCTAATCCTAAATCTAAAGATGGGAGCAAGCTACGGCCGTCAAATAATAATGATGCAGTCCTAGTTGAGTCTATCAAACTAATTGGGCCTATACTAATAAACCTATTGCCAATCCTTACTTGTAAATACAAATAGTGTGGGAAACAATGTGATGCAAAAGAAAAGTGTTCAAGAAACGATATGTGGGTTATTCAAGCCATTGGCTTCCCTTCCCCACATTTTCAGGATGGGACAGAGCGACACATTCAAGCTTAGCACAGTCTCTGGCAACTCTAGCACAAGGATGCAGTTCAAACCTCAGTATCAGGGCCTTATGTGCCAAAGTCTCTTTGCCAATCAAAGTCTCTTACTTCAGAGGGCCCGCGAGACAATCAAACATTCAAAAGTTCCTTTCTCTTCAGGATTCTCATATACAACTTCTTGGGTGTTTTTCTTTTCACCCCTGGGTCTCCCTCTGCCAGGCTCAGACCCACTTTAACACAAAACCTCCTTGGATGATTCACTGTTCACCCTGGTCTCACACCCACTTTAACACAAAGCTTTCAAATGATCTCCCTCCGCCGTGCTCGGACAAACTTTCCCTACTTTTTCAAGCTTACTTTACCTCAGAAATCAAAGACTTTCAACTGTGCACAGGATTTTGCTCAACCCGTTGCAGGACCACTTTGATTCACAATTACTCGCTCTCTTCTTGATTTGCTCTCTTTCTTACATTCACTTTGGCAATTCTCATCTGGATACTTTACAGAGACTTTCGGTGAGCACCCACACGGTGCCGGACCACTCTTGTCAATGGTAATGTATCTTGCGTTATAAGTTCAATCACTCATCAGCAGGTAAACTTTACTCGTGTCCTTCATCACATGCGTTTTAACAATGTTCGTTCCAGTGCTCGCCATACAATGTTGCCGCTTGCAACCTTGGCTTCAGCACAGACCAGTCTTGTATCAGTCTCTCCAACTCACCGTCTGTGTTGATTTAACTGATGCTGCTTTTTTCTTGTAGTCAAGGACAGTACCACGGCAGCTGGTGCTTCTTCTGCCTTGATTATTGAAGCGGGAGGACCCTGGGTACCTACCACCCACAATGCAGGATTCTTCAGCCTGGTTTCCTGGTCTTACACTTTCTTTTATCAAGGTTTAAAGAAAGTAACGGTTCCTTGTCGAAAAGGTCAAAGGAACTTCTCTCCTTGCGATCCCCTTCTGTTTTGACGTCTTTCTTCTCTCGTTAAACTGCCATCTCAGAACTGCTGTTTCCTCGTGTGCCTTGCCTCGCTCAGAGTGTGCTCTCGTGCTCCACCTTTTATCCATGTGGAGAATCTTAATGGAAGTCAGGTGTGTGTGATGGTCAATTATTGCCTGGCCTCGCCTGACCATTGTATTGGGACACGTCTGGTATACGCCTCGCGTGTTGGTCTGTTTTCCCTCATCGCGGGCTGTCCTTGTGAAAGTGTTTGTGTTGTAAAAGGGTGGGGGGTAGAGTTCCTAAATATCCTACTTGGTAGGATGGGGTCAAGGTGTTACAGGGAAGGGGACACCGCATCTCTCCAGCGCATGGAGATCGTAATTGATGACCCGTTCAGCTAATTAAAATGGTTAGAGTGCAATCGGTAACTACTAGTCTTCATGACACCTATTGCATGCTCATGGTAAACCTGTTCCAGTTCAACCAGGTTGCAATTAAAATGCTTAATTTATGAAGACTGCCATGTTATTTAAATAGTACAAAATAATACCACATTTAATTTACTAACTCAGTTTTCCTATTTAGTGTACTCACTCTTAAAGTTAAAGTGGATTACTTCACCAACAAAACTCAGAAACCTGTATTGCTGCTATCACCATGTGCTAATAGTCTCACAGACCTTAGGAGAGGTCATTATCGCTTGGGATAATGACCCTTCCCCAATGTATGTCCCTCAGCAAGTGCAACCAGGGCAGCGCGGCTGTGGGTAAGTGCAGGGAGGCAGGGGACTGTAGAGGTTGCAGTTACAGCCCCTAAGTGCGCAGTGGCCCGGAGGCAGTGCGGGAGAGACTGATCATGGAGGAGCCTGGTACCCGTTGGGGTCAGAGGGTAGCCAGGCAACCAGTCCGTGTGGCAGACAGGTAGGTCAGCAGGGGTGGGAGAGGGAGAAAGCAGAAGAGAATAGGAAGGTCTTGAGCTGCTTCCGGAACTTCAGGTGGTCTGGCTCACGTTTGAGCTGGCTCACGTTTGAAAGGGTCAGGAAGGCCATTCCACAGGGAGGCGCCTGCAGAAGAGAGAGATCTACCCCCCACTCTCTGCTTAGCGAAGCCTCTGATCCTCAGAGGGTTGGAGGTAGTTGAGAGAAGTGTTCGAAAAGGAAGGTATTTTGGAAGAGAGAGTTGGATGTAATTGTAATGGGTTATTTATAACGCACTTAATACCCAGAGGTTTCTAAGCATGGGCCTGGGGATCGAACCTGTGTTGCTTTGTGTCATTTTACTTCCAAGATGAGCACGTTGCCCCTGAGCTTTCCTCCCAAGACATGTAGTGCGGGCCCAAGCCCCAGAAAGCTTTGTGGACGATGCAGATGTTCTTGAACTTGATGCTTGAAGCCACAGTGAGCCAGTGGAGAGATTTCAGTGCTGGAGCGATACGGTCCCTGACCTTGAGGCCAAGGATAAGTCACACAGTCCTGTTCTAAATTAGTTGCAGAGGGTGGAGAGTAGAGGAAGAAAGACTGAGAAAGAGGCTGTTGCAGTAGTCCAGCCTAGAGAGAACCAGAGCTTTGTAGACAATGAGCTTCTGGGGGAAAGTGGGGGGGAAAGTGGGAAAGGGAAACTCGTGCCTAGAAACACTTGTGTACAGGCGCGTTCTAAATGACTTATCATATATCATATAAAGAATAGTTCTGGGGAGGTGCAGCTGGTAGTGGGACTTCTTTGCAGGGTCTACGATGTGGGGGGCGAAGGAGAGAGTGGAGTCAAAGATGACACTAAGGTTTTAAGCCTCACAGGAACGCGAAGGAAGAGGGCCCAGTGAGGCAGCCAGAGTGAGAGGGGGAAAAGTAAGAGCAGGGGTCCCAACAAGAAGGAACTCCGTTTTACTTGCATTAAGGTAGAGATCGTTGGAGGCGCACCAATCCTGGATCGCGGATAGACAGTCAGGAATGCGCGAGAGAGAAGCCAAGCTGAGGGGAGCCTAAAAGAGAGCTGGGTGTCATCCGCAATATACTGAATGTTGGAGGAGAAAGTAGAGATCAGATGGGCTAAAGCGGCCAAGTCGACATTAAAGAGCCAGGGAGAGAGTTTAGCGTCCTGGGGAACACCACATGTGGATAGGGAGGTGGTGGAGAGAAAGGACCCAAGTTGGACCTGGAGGGCCGGTCCAAGAAGAAGGAGGTCAACTATTCCAAGGCCTGATTCATGATGCCCAGGTTCTCACAGAGTCGATTGATCAGGATGGTGTGGTTGACAGTGTCAAAGGCAGAGGAAAGGTTGAGGAGGATGAGGACAGACGGGAGGCTGAAGTCAAGATTAGAGAGCAGATCTTCACGGGTGTTCAAGGGAGCAGGTTCCGTGCCTCTGGCTGTTCGGAAGCCAGACTGATGGTCATGGAGACAACCAACAGATTCAATATGGATAGTAAGCTCAGAGATGGCCAGCTTTTCCAGGAGTTTGCCCAGGAAAGGAGTGATAGAGATTGTGTGATAGTTTGCCGGACAGGTTGGATCGGCAGAAGGCTTTTTGAGGAGGGGGTGCACAAGGGAGTGCTTGAGGAGAGAGGGGAAAGATCCAGTGGCGAAAGAGTGATTGCAGAAATCGGACAAGGCTGGAGCGAGGGTGTCAATGAGGTGCTTGATCCTTCTAGAGGAGCAGGGGCGCACCTGTTTGGATGACACTTTCATAGATCGGACTTCTCTACAAACCTCATCAGGTATTGTCAGAGAGAAAGAGGAGAAAGAAGGAGGAGAAGGCGAGGTGGCCAGAAGGGGGTCAAAAGATGTAGAAGGAGAGGAAGAGGGGAGCGAGGATAGGATGTCCTGAGTTTTAGTGGTGAAGTGAGCAGCCAGAGTCGTACAGAGTCTTGGAGGGAAGAGGAGAGGTGGAGACTGCAGCAGGATTGGTCATCTCCTTGCAGATTTTAATGAGTTTGGCCGTGTTGTTAGAGGTCGCAGAGACGGGGGCTTGGATGTGAACTCTATTCTTGGACAGGACAGAGAGTCTGTATTGCCTTTGGACCAGGCAGCAGGTCAGTTTGTCAGAGGATGTGTTCGAAGCCCTCCACTTCCTCTCAGCCTCCCAGCACTTGCGTTTCAGGATGGAGAGGTCAGCGTCATACCAAGAATTGCACTTAGAGGTAGGCGTCAGGTGGATTCTCATGACAGGGTAAAGGATGTCCAGAGTGTTGGAGATAGAGAGATGCAAGTTAGAGAGGGCAGTGTCAGAGTGTGAGTCAGTCGCAGCAGTAGGGGGAGCAGAGAAGGTAGCAGCAAAGGCCACCAATAAAACGCACGTTATGGGCCGAATGACCAAGAAGGTAGATGGCAGTGCTGGGGTGGGATTTGTCTGAGGGACTGAGACCTTCAGGGGAGAGGAAAGCAGAAAGTGGTCAGTCCAAAAGAGAGGAGTGGTGAGAGGGCTAGAGAGGGGGATGTCTGAGGAGATGAGAACATGCAAGGTGTGTCTGACAGAGTGTGTTGGATCAGAGAGTAGAATGGAGAGAGATAGAGAGAGGAGAGAGAGCGAGAGAGTGAGATATATATATATGTTACGCTCACCTGGCTCCCACAGGGGCGTCGATCTGAACTCGACAGCTGCGGTCTCCACCAATGTGACGGGTAGTGCCGAGATGACGGACTGGACTGGCCCACCTAACTTTGTTTGCTTGGCCCGTAGGAGTATTCTTCTGCCAATGGAGAAAGGGAATCAGCCACCCGTGGAGTTGAGCATAAACCCCCCACCCCCGCTGTTCTCCCCACTGATCACCTTTAAGATCCCCTCTTATAGTCTCACCTGATGGTTTGGAAAGATGAGCTCTCCATCCTGCATTGAGCGCAGGGGCGCATAGATAACCAGTTGCTTCACTGGTTCGAAGGAATTGGTGAGTTCCAGAACAATATTGACTCTGAGATTTCTGGCAAGACGCCGTAAGTATATAGTTCGTAAGAGTTCAAATGTTTGACTTTCACTCTTGTCCGATTCCATGCAGGTTGCAGCTTGACCCTAGCGAAGAGTTCCTCGTGGCAACCGGTAACATTCAGGTAAGGATTTGTATTATCCAACACAGTTCGATAAACTAATGTCGGTATGTAACCTGTTGCTTTCTCTCTTATTCAAGTGCTGAGAGAAAGTATGTAGTCTCGGGGAATAATGCCTCCGGCGGTAAAATTAGGTAAGTCTATTGTGGTGAGGAGGTTTCCCCTTGTTTGTCCCTTTGTTTCACCTTGCTGTCCTTTTGTTCCCCTTAGGGGCCGGGGTACGGCGAAGATGTGGTGGAGGCTGCGCCGACCCGTGAAGAGGAATAGTACCCCCGGTGGTAAAATCAGGTAAGTCTATGGGGGTAACTAATATTGCCTCTATTTATTCCCTTGGCTCACCTTGCTGTTCTTGTGTTTCCCTTAGGTGCTGGAGTGCGACAGGAACATGCAGAAGGATGCAGTTGATAGTGAAGATGCTGCGAAGGCCGGTGAGTTCAGTGCGGCGATGCAGCAGGCGAGGCGACGCGCATAAAATAACTTCTTTCTTCCAGCTCGAAGGCGCGGTGGATCGGGAATTCAGGTAAGGATCAAAGGTATTGCTCTTGTTCTAACCTTTCTCCTTCTTTCTCCCTTTTTCTAGGAGCTCCAGACTCGAGGCGGGCGTGGCAGAAGACTGGATGCAGATTTGCAGGCACGGTGAGCATTACGCTGCTGGATTCAGAATAACGCGATGCGTGTGCTGCTCTTTGGGTGTGTTTTAAATAGCCTCCAAAGTAGTCCCAGGTAAGTGTTCCTCCCCGAACCCACCCGAGCAAAAAATAGTCCCAAGGTAAAGTAGTCCCCTCCAAGCCTCTTTTGGCTTGGATCTCTTGCAGCATGTTCTGCATCAGGTAAATTATAATCTATGAGCCTGGCACCTATGGCGCCAGGACTGACTCTCCATATGAGCCTGGTGCCATAGATGCCAGGACTGCACCCAAATGGCCCCTAGCAGGGGTTGTTGGGCTTGCTTGGAATAACTTGATGCCTGCTTCCGGGGCTGCTGGACTTGATCTGAATCCCCGGGGGTAGGCATCATGACATATATATATATATATATATATGAAGAGGAGAGGTCAGCCCCCTCTGAGAGGAATAGGGCAACCTGTCCAGGTGGCCTGTAGATGGTGGCCACAGGCTGGGAGAGATGGAGAGCCTGCAGACCAGGCCTTCAAAGGGGTAGGCCTGCATAGGAATGACAGAAGCAGGGATCCACTCTGGAAAAATCAGAGCTACTCCCCCTCTGGGTCGGTTGGTTTGGGACTCAGAGATGATCTTTTAGCCATCAGGGAGGAGAGTGTCAAAACTCATGACAGAGCTGGCCATGAACCATGTCCCAGTGAGAGCGAGGACATCCAGCCCAAGTTCTTTGAGGAGCTGACAGATGCCAGAGGAGTACTTGATCACAGAGCGAGCGTTGAGAGTAGCGACATGGAGTGATCTGCTTGATTTTTCTGTCGCAGACAAGCCAGCAATGGAAAAGTTTGCATGAGCAATGTATGCACCACAAAAGGTTCATACATTTCACATGCGAACATACATTTAAACACCCTCCACCCACACCCCCAACATACCCTCACGCACACCCTACTTACCTTTCAAGACGCACTGTGTCCCTTCAGCACCAGTTCCCTTTCACTTTGGTGATCGGGAACCGGCGCCGCAGGGTCCTTTTTCTTTTTTCTTTTTTTTCAGGTAGCTGCAGGGGTTTCCCCCCACAACCCGCGCTCACTATACTGTTTAGTATAGTCAGCGGGGTGTTGGGGGGGACATCCCTGCTGCCCCCGTTTTTTATTCCTCAGGTGAGCTGGGGAGGTGTCCCTCGCAACCCCCACTCAATATACTGTAGAGCTTTTTTTTTACCTACCTAAAATGCATGCCACCAAAGGTTCGAACTTTTGATGTTCGAACCTTTGGTGGCATGCATTTACGAGCTTTTTGTATAGGTCGGAACTTTTGTTGCAGTCATTTTGGCTCATACCACGTGGAGCAGGTTGCCACATTTGAATGACTTCCTGGGGTGGGGGGTTACAAGCTTCAGGTACACCCAGTGGAGGAGGTGGAGGGGCCCGAGAGTGGGCAGAGAAGAAGCGGGAGGAAGGTACCAGAGAGGTGGTGGAGGAAGGAGGTGGCAGAGGAGCCCGAGAGGTGCGGGGAGGAGCAGCAGGATAAGGAAGGAAGTTGATAAGATGCTGGAGACGCCCATCAAAATGGCAGCACCATAGAGGGTGTGAGGAGGAAGTAGGAGGATGGAGCGAGGAGTCAGGAGGGACAGCCCAGCGCCACTTAGCCCAGGCAGTGCAGTATGAGTGGGGTTCACACAGTAGGGAACATGAAGAAGGAGCAGACCGGTTAACTGAGCAGTACAAGGTACTCCGACGGGTTGGGGAACCTGGAGAGGAGGGAGAGAGCCTAATGGGACACAGTTAACAATACCACAGTTACCATAATGCAGAACCAGAGTCAACTTTTAAAAATAGGGGAAACCGTCTAGTTTTCAAACACAGCAGCAATGCAAAACACCCAGATTCAACTTTCCTAAAAGAGGGAAAAAGGCATCGTTTTCAAACACAACAACCATGCTTGAGAATGCGATTATCAGGTGAAATGAGAGGGGATGCTAACAATACAATTTCCTTGGGTGCTGTTGTGTGGTGCGCAAACAATGTAGGAGTGATTAAGGAAGAAGGTGCGACGGTTTAAATGGGGTGCAGTGAATAGTGCCCCCCTGACCGCACCCACCTCATCAGTTGCAGCAGGCTGACGGCTGCAGCCTTCCCCGGCGGACACCATCAGGATCTGCATCCACTGGAAATGTCCTTAGCCTCAGGTCCTCTGCCGAGAGGTTTGCTAATGAGATGCGCAGTGGGAGGGAGGCAGGAGGGCAGGGGAAGCACAGAAGCACCAGGACAAGGGGAGGGGCAGCAGGGAAACACGCGCTTTGGTGTGGGAAAATTTTACTTAGAAAAATGTACTTACAATGCCTCAGCACCCAGCATCACACCCAGCACCAGAGATGTGGAATGGTGCTGGGGGCTATGAGATCTGGAGACCCTCACTAGCAACGGGCCAGTGACTAATGGGATGCGCAGTGGGAGGGAGGGAAGGAGAAACACTGAAGCACCAGGACAAGGGGAGCAGGGACACATGCGCTGCGGCATGGGATGAATGTAATTTAAAAATATACTTAAAGTGCTTCAGCACCCAGCCTCACCCCAGCACCGGAGATGTGGACACTCTTTTGCAAACTTTTTCTTTGTCCTATTGTTTTTTTGGAATCTACAAGGGGATTTTCAATATGCTTGAAACTGTGGTAGGAAATATGAAACCAGTGAGATCTCATTTAATAGATATTTGGGGTTGAAGTCCCTTAGAACCAAAAGAGAAACTCATATTTTGTTAATTATGAAAGAATGCACACCAAATCGTGCCTTTTTAAGATGGGAAAATTTTTAGCGATTGTTTTTTATTGAGAGTATTTCATTATTACAATAGAGTTCGAATCCAAGTCAATGGTGTCCCATATTGCATTTGAATTGTCTAAATATGATTACCAAGGAATACCCACAATCTATTGATCAAAAAGTGTGCATGGAAAAAAGAAAAAAATTATCAAAGCAAACTTGTATAGTAAACATGGAAATACTAACTTTTATTTGATTATTAACTCTAACAATTATGAATAGTATTACATTGCATGAAACCTCTAGTCATTATATAGAGGACTGCAGGAAACTCCGTCTTTTAAACCACTAGAGGCGTGAAGCAGGACTCTCTGCTTGTATGAGGTGAGAAAGATAATCCAGCTGAAAGGGAAGGGTGTCCTGAACCAGTGCCAGGCACATATATGAACCTGCCCAGCAAAGACAACATGCACACTCAGCTCTTGTAGTGGCAAATCAAATATAATGTTCTATTTAAATTGGGAAATCTGGATTTAGACCATTAAATGGTAGAATGTGGTAATCTGTGCAGTCCGCAAAATTTCTTTGTGGACTTCCAAGGCCTCTACACAGTGTAGGTTGCGAAAAACGCTATGCTTTTTTTGTGGTACATTAGTAAATAAAATGTCCATTAGCCACTTTAAAGTGAGGGGATGCCTTTTTTGCCAGTATCCCTTGGATAAATCGATCCACCAAAGGCTGCTTCTTGTGCAACGTGTTGGTCTCACTTTTACGTATCTAGTTTTCATGTGGAGTGGAGTTTTGTACCTGAATGTCTGTAATTGTCAGACACATGAAGGAACTCCTGCATTTTTGCCTTGCTTTTCCAAATGAGGTGTTGGGGTGGTCCGGAAGGGCCCCCATGATTACAAGGGGTTCATGTTGTGCGTACTGTATTAATAACTGGGCGTGGTGGCAAACTGGGCGCGAGGTTGCATTTTCATATTTATCAAAGTGTAGTTAATTATGAATGGAATATGTTACTTTAGTGTTACTGTTTATCTAGAAATTGATACATATTAGCTTGCACACGTGTAGAAAGATAAAATGTCAAACCCACCAAATGTAAACACATACATGCTTAGTAATACAAATACATGGGGAATTCATGAATCTCAATATAGTGGGCTTTTCACAAATGCATCAAAACACAGTAGTCGAAGGGCTGTTTTGCAAAGTGTACTTTGAAATGGGTTCTGTGGGGCTTTAGGAGCCAGTGGATAGGTGAATACGTAACTTCACAAACCTTTGCGGTCTACACAGCTGTAGAAAATAGCTACCGTTTTTATGGTCTGATAAGATGTCATCTCCTGAAGGCATAATAGAAGGAGTTTTGTGATTTATTTTTGGTCAGCAGTAAAACGTGGGGTAAGCCAGTGCCCAAGGCTACCTAGGAATTTCAATTGTGAGATAAAGTGGCAGTCTTGTAGATTGGAAAGTTTCAATCGAACAGTGACCTGGGGAATGAGAAAGTATTGCTAACTTAAAGAGAAATTATTTACCTAGCCTTCCACATATCGTTTGAAATATTTATGTCAACACGTGCAAATTAAAAGTTAAAGCTAAAGAGCTTAGGCCAGTTATTGCTAGTAATGAATTATGTCACAATACCAATGTTTACCCATGTGCTGATGTCATGACCTACTATGGATGAATCCAAAGAAGAGGTGTGTTCTATATATGATCTGAAGATGACAATTAAGATAAAACTGGCCAATGAAAAAGTAGGAATTGGGAATAGAAAGGGTTTCTATGCTGAGGTTCTTGTCCAATCATATCTGGGGAGTGGATTGCAATAAGGTATCTGGGAGTGTTTTAACTGTTGCAAAAATGTATATAAGATGTCATCTGATGTGGTTTGTTGAGACTTTGATTAGTTTGGTCCTGCAACACCATCTAACGTCTCCCCAGATAATTGTACAATAAACTTGTTTTATGCACAACCGTGTACTCACTTCTTAAGTGGTGGACCTGTTTGGGTTAAGGTGATTAAAGGTCCATCTGCACAGAGGCTGTCAAAACCATTTTGATGTTGGACCTGCTCAGTCTCGAGTTTGGGGACCCCATGCAGCGCGTTTGGGATTTCAATATTGTCCTTTTCAGTGTTGACTCATGTAGCCCTCAACAAAATAAAACTAGTGTCCTAGAACGCAGCCTTCTTTTCTGCCTCTTAAGCCTTATTACACGAAGGCCTTATCCCTGAGAAGAAAGCTCTACTTTTCCCCTGTCTGGTTGGTAGTGTCCTGTATTAATGGAGCATTATTCTATGAATAAGAGTATTCATCATCCGACGTCCACCCTTGAGGAACCCATGTTCTTTCCTCAGCCTTCTCTTAGGCTGCCCTTCTCTTCAAGGTGAGAAGGATTTAGGGGCACACTGTGCAAAAGGACAGACCCACACACAGGGGGCAGTTTCCAAGTGAGAGTGGGATGCCGAACCTTGCAGCACTTCCAGACAATACATCACAGTATCATAAGTTGCCAAGACATCAGATCTGAATGTACACTATCTCGCAATTGCTTTTCAAGGTAATACAATGTGCACAGAGAACACAGGATGATTTTCCAGGACATTGCTATAATAGCAATTGAATGCGGCCTTCCGGCCTGCACACGGAAAACAGATAAGGTGTCATGTTGACCAGCAAGAAGCAGAATGGAAAGGAGGGGGAGAGCTGCGGAGCAGAGAAAATATTTAACAGAAACAAAAACAGAGTGAGTGACAAAAGATGGAAGCTTTTCAGTAACAAGATGGCAGATGAAGTTACATTACAATGCATTTCATCACAAGTGGCACCAGTCCCTTCTGCCCCGTCACCTTTAGGGCCATGGAAGCATCAGATGCTTCCCAAAAGAACAATCTGTGAGTTTTCATCTGCAAAGCAGTTACTTCGGCTGTCACGCAGTCAACACAGAGCTGCACAGTTTGTGTAAACAGTCAGAGCCTCATTATGAGTTCGAGAAAGACAGCCAAATTCCTTTACCGCTACTTTTTTTTACTGCACTACCAAACTCTTAATGGGCAATTTCGAAAGCTTATGTTCAGTTGGGCCAGGCCATGCTGTGAAAGATTTTTTTCCAGGTGCCTTTAATTTATTCAAATTTTTATATACCGCGCCACGTGCCCGCAGGCCTCAGAGCGCACACAAAGACAGAAGACAGAGTGGACTCAGAAACGTGACACAGAGTTCAGGTCACGGTTGCATGGGGGTAGACATCATTTAGCCCGACACTTAGTCAGGCGAACGGTTAAAAAGTAGAGTCTTCAGCCCTTTTTTTAAATCAGTGGTCGTATTAATGGTTCAGAGAGTAATCGGGAGTAAATGCCACACGGTGGGGCATAGTACATCAAAGCTACGGTCACCTGCTTTTGCCAATCTGAACCAGGCTGTACAAGTCTCTGTTGGTTCTTGGATTGGAGGGTACACGAAGGGGTATAGTGTCGAAGGCGAGCATAGAGATATTTGGGAGCCGTGTTCAGAATACATTACGAGTCAAGGTGAGGCGCTTATGAGTCACTCTGTGTTTAACAGGCAGCCAATATAAGTCTGGTGTTGTGGCTGTAACATGAGCACGTTTAGAGAGACCAGTAATAGCACGAACCGCGCCATGTCAGAGAGGATAGAATAGTGCGTGCAGCCACTCAGGAGACTATTACAATAATCCAAAAAAACACAAAAATTCAGTCGAGAGTTTATGAGAGCCGTGGCAAGGATGGCAGTATTCTTTTGCGAGTTGTCATAGTCCCGGGGCAAGGTTTTAAGCTTTGGGGCAGTAGCCACATTGAGAAGTTCAGTCTTTTTTGTGTTTAGTGCTAGAGAGTTAAAGGCCATCCACTCATGGATAGCACTGTACACTTTATTGAGATCGGCTAGGTCCGCAGTATACTGGCCCAATGAGTTTCATAACGACCTGAGTGTCATCAGCGTAGTTTGTATACTGGACACCCAGGTCGTCCAACAATCTCAGAACGGGAATAATGTAAACGTTAAACAGGGAAGGTGAAATACACAGCCCCTGAGGAACACCACATGATATGGGAGCGGGCCTAGACTGGGTATCCCCACTAAAAACTCGAGCCGATCATGGACCAAGAAAAGAAGAAATCCAACGAGAGGCCAGACTGAAACAGCCCACTAGAGATTGTAATCGTTCCACCAGAATGGCAAGATCCACAAGATCAAAGGCGGAAGAGAGGTCCAAGAGCATCAGAATTGCTGGTTGGCCCTGGTCCACAATGTTAAGTAAATTGGCCTTGAGATCAAGCATGGCCTTCTCTGTGCCATGATGGGACCTAAAGCCAGATTGGTGAGTCCCCAGGATGTCCTTCTGTTTCAGGAAACACTGAAATTGTTAGTAGGCTAACTTATCGAGAATCTTAAGTAAAAACGTGACATTGGTAATGGGTAATAGTTTCTGTCACCAGGGTGTCAAGACCATCCGTCTTTAAGAGAGGGGTGATACAAGCCTCTTTGCGAGGAGGGGGGACAGATCCCTTTGCAAATAAAAGATTGACAAATTTGGTAACCCAAGGATGGAGTACGTCGATCCATCTGATAAAAAGTTATGAAGGACAGATGTGGCACCAACAGAAGTCTCAGTGCAAGGGGAGAAGGCAAAAATGGGAGACTCGGCAATTGTGGAAGAGATTGGTTCAGAAGAGACCGAAAGTGGCTCTTTAGCATAGTTAAAAGAGATCTTGGCTGACTGAATAGCATTCTGATGAGATATAACCTTTATTGGTAAAAGCATTATGAATATTTTGACACCAATCGTCATTCTTTACTGGACCTGGGGCTGCACGAGGCTTATTCTTAAATTCATTAAGAATGGCAAATAATTCTTTAGAATTGGACTTAGCTTGGAGAGTCCTATCATTAATAAAGCATTAATAATGCTTTATAGTGGTAGTGAGGTGGCAGGCTAGTACATCTGCCCTCTCAAAATTATCTAGTGAGCCCAATTGAGCACTAAGCTAAAAAGATTGTTTTTCCAGAGAGACTTTTTTCCAGTTCCTGGTATGAATAACTGGTCTAGGATTAGAATTAAGCCGGGCAGGAGACCCTGGGATGTTAACGTGAAAGGATATCAGATGGTGATCAGACCAAAAACAGGGGAAGACAGTGAGATAAATCACCTAACACAAGGACCGGGGTCACTATTTGTGGTGGTAATGAAAGTTAATTCTATGATATTTCTGTGTGTTTGCACTATATTGAAATGTGCTGTAGATGCAACAGCACAGGACTGTGAGTGTTTTAGCAGCAAAGGGTGGGCATTGGACACCAGCGCGCAGCACGGTGGACAGTTTGACATCAGAAAATGTACTGTTAAAAGGGAGCCTTTATCATTCAAGCAGCCAAATACAACCAGTTCGGTGAATGCAACAGTGTTTGCAAATTCAGTTCCGGAATAGGTCTCAATCGGACCAAACACTGATTCGCGGGCTGCCATATATCGCTCTGGCAGTCCTTTAAAAAAAAGGGTGGTGCTCACCAGAACGCGACTCTTCGCACACCAGCTTACACCGACTTTAATGGCAGATTCAGACGTGCACTTCGTCCTTTTCATCACCAGGGACTACTTGTTATGCAATGACGCAGGCAGATCGGTGTCCTGTGGCTTGTTCTGTTGGCGCCAGAATGCGACTGCGAAAGGGCTCCAGCTTCTTTCCAATTCTGTGGCAGGTGCACGGTTTCCCTTCCATGCATAGCATGGAAAGGTATTCCTCGTGTATGAGGTTGCAGGACCGGGCAGCTAGTAACCAGTAAGTACTCAATGTAATCAGGGTCGGACTGAAATAGTCTCGGGCACCAATGAAAAAGGGGCCCACAGTTGCAAATGCCAATTCATTCCTTTTGTGACAGTGTTTGAACAACAACTAGGGGAGAGTTTTGGGATAAAGTGTGATGCAAATTGTGCAATATTTATTCAGCAACAATGGTCAAAACTGCAAGCTGCATAGTGAATTAACTCATCAATCTGGTCCACATTGGCCAAAACAGTGGCCCATTCTGCGTTTTTGGTTTAGGCATTCCATTTTTCACCTAAATGGCTAATCCGAGCCTGAATGTAATAATTATATTTGTTTCGGCCGATTGGAGACCACCCCCCTATTTAAACACGGCCGATTGGAGAGCACCCCCTTTTTAAACACGAAATATGTGTAAAAGGTTTGCAATAAAGCGTGGTGTGGACATGGGAATTCTGTTTTCTCCAAAGCAATTAGGCTGTTGGTAGTCAAGGCTAGAGCATCCGCTGGCCTGTAAATATCGTCTCCTGGGAGTAGTGAGCTGGTTTTCTGAGCCCTTTCTGTGCTCTGATGTCCTCAGTAGCAGCACTCGCTATTCCCGCTGCTGCACAGTGACCTTGCCCTCCGCTGTACACCACTGGTATTAGTCGTTGGACACAATGTGGATCAAACAAAGAGTCCGCCTCTTGTTCCTGGGTTTATGGCAGGCGGTGCAGCTTTGCTGAATGCCTCGGTGTCCGGAAGCTCCGGCCCTTCTGAAAGGCCGCTCTGGGAGGGCGGCTGTCAATTATTCATGCTTTGTGGCTCGGGAGCGTCCTGCCTATGTGAGCCCGCAGCATGGAGACCGTCTTGTCACTAGGATCATCTTGTCTTCCCGAGAGGCAAGTCCCCGTGGGCTCTAAGCAGGGTGGGGCATTGCCTTATTGGCGGGGGTTGGAGAACCGAGGTAATAAAATACCAATCGGTTCCCGTGTTACCTTCTCATCCACAAGCAGTGGCTGAAACCCATGGCCAGACGAGAAAGAAAACGAGCATGAGAGTGCGGAGGAAGGGGAAAAGAGGTGAGGCTAAAGTAACACCGTTTATTGCAATTAAATGTGTGTGTGTTTATCACCAACCTAGAGTGTTGATGTAATTTTGTCTTTCCAATTGCTGTCACATTAAGAATCGCTCTTTGAAATAACATTGGAGAGACAGCTAAACCCACGATTTTGGACATGAGAGCATTCATTGTTTTTGTTTTTTGTTAAAACATTACTTTCTCTGCTGTTCCATGTCACGTGGGATAGTGGAACCAGGGCCTTTCAACCTTTTCAGTTGAAATGGGCCACGGGCCTCACGAGGGCCCCAGGCTCCTACCCTCCATGTTGGCAGTATTATCAGTAAGCAAAATACTTATTTAATGAATTATAAAATGCGTGCATTGCAGCAGCGCGAATGTCACAGGCAGCCTTTTCTGATACCTCAGGCCGCGACAGCGCTCATCGCTTCGTTGCCTTTCTACTCAGGGTCTTGCTACATTAGCACCTCGCTAACTGTAAATCACTGGTCATTTAGGGTTTTAGCTCCCACTGGCTGGCATGTTATTCTTCTGTGTAGAGGCCAATACACCTGTATCTCATGTGATAATCTGCAGCTACCCCCCCCCCCTACTGTCTGAGAAGCGGGGGGGGGGGAGGCGGGGAGTGGGATTTGGCCACTCCCCGCCGGTGGGGATTGCTTGTGTGCACATCTCTCCATCCACCTTAATCTGTGCCTTCCAGCTGCCTCAGATGGGGTTTCCCAGCCTTGGGAAAGAAAGGGGCCCTCAAACATCATTTTGAAATGGGCTAGCACACATCTTCAGCCTGCCCTGCAACAGGACCATCTCGGGGCATGGGCAGCCTGTGCCATCGCTCAGGGTCCAGCAGTTGTGGAGGCCTGCGAGGACCAGGTGGCTTGCCTATGCCAAGTGTATAACACACCTGTTTAGCAAGTGATATTGTTTGCATTGTGAAGGGGCTGTGCACTATTCCAGTCACGGGGCTGTTTTCCTGTGTGTCCCAGCGAGGCATTGCGGTTCACCTCCCAATCCCCTCGGCTCGGATGCTCTGGAGACAAATACCTCCTCCTACCCCACCCGACCTCCCCTCCCAAACCGCTCAATAGACGATGGCCCATCAAAGATGCGTTACTTTTTAGCGCTCTCTGTGTTATCATGGAATACTTCAAAGTGGAAACTATTTAGAAGTGTTGGTTCATTTTAGTACCATCATAACGACTCGGTGATCACAGCCCCAAAAGTGACCCTCATATCCAAAAAGTTCCCAAAAAAGCACCAGTTACCTGCTTAAATCTATGCCCTTTACCAAGACAAAATAAATCCCACAAAAAGTGAAACTACCTCCCTTACTTTCATGTATTCTCATTTGACACACCAGAAAGTGTTTTTTCTGTAGAATGTGACATTTCCCTCACACCATTTATGAAAAATGCATTTCTTTTTTTATGCGAGCCTTGAAGTGTCTTTACAAAACCCGCAGCCCTTTTTTAAACATTTATTTTTTAAAACCCTGTCCCAAATTGCACTCTGGAATGTGTAGTCTTCCTTTCAATATTGGGTGAATTACGCCACACTTGTACTCTTGTTGATTATTTTTTAGTCATTTGTTTTGTGTTTTATCAAAATTTATTTATTTTACAAAATGTGTGTTCTCTTAGTTGTTGTTCTTGGTTCTTGCTGTAAGTTTCTTTAAGATGTGGAGTTTTCTTCCTTCAAGCAGTCTGCTAGGGCCGCTTCCAAGATTTTTGTGACTGCTATCGTCCAGCGGGTTTTTCTTCCACTTAGCAGACGGGACCACCAGACGTCCTCCTCTCTCAGTACGAATGATGCAAGGAGAGGTGTAAGTATGCATTTCTTAGGGTGGCTGTTTCTGGGCACGTCATAAAAAGGTCTTTTACTGATTCGATTTCAGAGATATTCTTACATAGTCGGCAGGTGTTAGATGTAGATAGACCTCTTAAAGCTCTGATTTCGTTGGTATGCAGAAGATTGAGCCTGGCCCTTAGGAAAGTCTGCCTTCTGCGTTTGTCAGGAAAGCATGTAAACACTTGGTCGATTTCGTTGAATTTTTTGAGTTGGATTGGGAGGTGGGCCAGGAGTTTGTTTGAGGCGGCCATATCTTGTGTTTCTATCCAGCCGAGTTCGTTTCGTTTTTTCTTGACTCGTGTTGGGTTTTGGATAAGATCCTCCTGGTTGCAGCCAGTTTGCTCCAGTTGGGTTTTCTTCTTGAGCGCCCAGGTTGAGAGCATTTTGCTTTTTCCGGCAGCTGTTTCTTGTTTTATCAATTTGTATTGCGGGGCTGTGTCTTGCACGATCACTTTTCATATGTTGATTATCTTATTTCTCTAAGGATTTATATATGTGTCCGATTGGTTTACATATGATTTATGTACTTTTCAAGACATCTCTATAAACTAGACTGCTGGTGAAAGCCAAACATGGAGATGAGGAGAGGAGAGGGCACATCGGTTATGATTTGGATATGGAAAGAGAGGTTGTTTTCCTTGTCCCTCCCCTGTGCTGATTTTGTTAGGATTCCTGTTCAATCAATCGACCGAGCGCTCGCTAGCCTCTAAAATCAAGCGATATGATGCACTAGTGGTTAGATGCTCAGCCACATTCCACGCGGCCCCTCCGATCTGCTGGCCATCCGAGTGCTGACAGGTCTCACATCTAGCTCTCCCTACATCTCTTCCATCCCTACTGCTACTGCAGTTGGGGTTTTACTCCATCGAGGGTTTCTGCAGCCCTCAAGGTCCGACAATGTTGGGAATTCTGCACCAACAACCTTTCAGTTGGTAAAGTGTGCACACACGTGCAGAGTTGAGCACTAACTTCAGTCGAGATACTTTGTGATTTTTGAGGGGGCCCTTGTATTTTCAAAAGTAGAGTCAGCAAATGGCTCTTTGGTGGAGGAAGACCAGCAAATATGCAAGGCAACCTCTCGGAAGCCGGGGTGGTTTGCACTGCGTATGCACACTAGCAACAAAATTGCTTCGTGTGTGGTGTACTAGCATTCTAAGCCGCTTAATTTTGATTTGCTCATAAGTAAGGGTTCGGCACCGGAAAGGTCCATGTGAACTGGAAACGGGTAGGGGAGCCTTCCATATGCCGTTCGTATACAAGGAGCTTCAGCCTCCCTTTCCCCTCTGCCCCTACCTAGCCCCGACATTTTAACAGTTGATATTGGAGCTATTAACATGAAAAGCCATTGAAGATGTAGAGGCGAGGATACAGTTTCACCGGGAGGGATGTGACGCACATTGTTTCCGGGGGCTTTACGGTTTGAAACCAACTTTGCAATCCTATTTAATGAGACGATTATATTTGGCAAAATAAAATATGGTGCCCTATTAACCGTCAGAGCAGGATGATGTCCTATGTACCAATAGAATGGGAAATGAACAGGCAACATGGTTCCAACCATGAGGATTCATATTAAAACAGCCAACTTGTCAATCATTACAGTGCTGACCCTGTCAAGCAATTCATCTTTGAAAACGCAAAAATACCAACAAGAAAATTGGGGATCAAAACTCAACCAACTAGCAATCATAAACTGGAGAGGTCACCCTATTAGCAGCGGCCCTGGCGCAGGGAGATATGATATGGTATGGCATTTATAATGTGCCTATACACAAGTGTTTCAAGGCGCGACGAGGCAAGGGAAGAGGAACAGAGGGTGGGGGGGAAAGGGGGAAGGGAAGGATGGGTGAGTGCCATACAAGGGATCAAAAAGAAGTAGTGCGCCCAGCAGGTGGCAAGCAGGTGGCAAGTGTGAGGCTTAAATTGCAGACAGCAGGTGTCCAGTAAGTGCAGGTAAGGGGACTATAGGATTGCAGATACAGGCCCAAGTGCAGGGGTTTCCAGAAGGCAGTGTGGGTGTGCAACTAGGCCGGCAGGGAACTGAGCCCAAATTCAGAAGGTTGCCAGGTGACTGGTGCAGTTGCAGACAGATTAGCAGGGGAGAGGAAGAGGGAAAATACAGAAGCAAAGAGGAAGGTCTTGATGAGGTGCTTCTGGAACCGGAGATGGTTCTGTTCAAGTTTCAGCGAGGCAGGGAGGCTGTTCCAGAGGAGTCACCAGCCAAAGAGATCTACCCCCAATGTGTTGCTTGGAGAAGCGACTGACCCTTAGGGCGGTGGAGGAGCGAAGAGCTTGAGTAGGAAGATATTTCCAAAGAGATAGTTGGAGGTATTGCGGTCCAAGGCCCCAGAAGGCCTTGTGGACGATGCAGAGGGTCTTGAAATTGATCCTTGCAGCCACTGGGAGCCAATGGAGAGATGTCAGGGCTGGAGAGATACGATCCCTGGGCTTGAAGCCAAGGACAAGTCTCGCAGTCCTGTTCTGGATGAGTTGTAGAGGGCAGAGAGTAGCGGCAGGCAGATTTAAAAATTAGCTGTTGCAGTAGCCAAGCCTAGAGAGAACCAGAGCTCTGGAGACAGTGACCTTCTGGGGGAAGATGAGGAAAGAAAGAATACCTGTGAGGAGGTGCAGTTGGTAGTGTGACTTCTTAGAGACATCAGAGATGCGAGGAGAGAAGGAAAGTGTGGAGTCGAAGATGGCCCAGAGGTTCTTAGCCTCACAGGTGGGAGCAAAGGGGGCCAAGGGAAGCCGGCCAGAGAGTGACAGAAAAGGAAGGTGCAGGTGTGCCGATGAGGAGGATTGCCGTCTTACTGACATTAAGGCAGAGATCATTGGCAGCACACCACTCCTGGATTGCAGGCAGACAATCCGAGATGAGAGAGGGAGAAGAGGCGGCAGTGGGGAGTCTGAAAATGAGCTGAGTGTCATCCGCATAGCACTGGAAGTTGGAGCAGAGAGCAACAATGCGGTGGGTTAGAGGTGCCAGGTATTGGTTGAACAGCCAGGGAGAAAGGTTAGACCCCTGGGCAACACCACAGGTAGACAGTGATATAAAGGAGAGGAAAGACCCAAGTTGGACCTGGGAGGATCGGTCTTAGAGGAAAGAGGTCAGCCAGGCCAGTCATGATCAGTGATACCCAGGTTACCACAGAGCCGGTTGAGCAGGATGACATGGTTGACTGTGTCAAAAGCAAAAGAGAGAGTGAGTAAGATGAGGACAGAGGGGTGATTATCATCAAGGTTAGAGAGCAGGTCTACATGGATATTCAGGAGAGCAGTTTCCGTGCTTGTGGCTGCTCTGAAGCCAGACTGATGGTCATGGAGACAACCAACAGATTCAGTGTGAAGTTAAGCTGGGAGATGACTAGCTTTTCCAAGAATTTGCCCAGGAAAGGAGTGATGGAGATCGGGTGATAGTTAACCGGACAGGAGGGGACGGCTGAGGGTTTCTCGAGAAGAGAGTGCACAAGAGAGTTCTTGAGGGGGGAAGGGAAGCTTCCAGTGGTGAAAGAGTGATTGCAGAAGTCGGCCAAGGCTGGAGCGAGGGTGTCAATGTGGTCCTTGATGGTTTTGGAAGAACAGCGCAAACCTGTTTTGACGAGACTTTCATAGATCAGACTTGTCTAGAAACCTTGTCAGGGGTGAACAGAGGAAAGGCAGAGAAGAAAGAAGGAGATGTGGCCGCAGGGGGGCCAGAGGTAGAGGAGAGAGTAGAGGGAGAAGGGGGAGAGAATGAGAGGGTGGACAGGACATTCTGGGTTTTAGAGATCAAATGAGAAGCCAGGCCCATACACAGGGCCTGGGAGGGGACAGGAGAGGTAGAGACTGTAGCAGGATTGGCCAGCTCTTTGCCGATTTTAAAGAGTTTGTCAGAGTTGTTAGATGCTGCAGAGATGGGTGCTTGGATGTGAGCTCTCTTCTTAGTGATGACAGAGAGCCGTTATTGCTTTGGAGAAGGCGGCAGGCCAGTTTGTCAGAGGATGCACAAGATAACAGCCATTTCCTCACAGCCACCCTACACTTGCATTTAAGGGTGACGAGGTCTGAGTCATACCAGGAGTTGCACTTGGCTTTGGGCTTCAAGCAGATCCTTATGACAGTGCCAGATATCAAATGGTTTCTGGTGCCCATCTAAACCCCTTAAGATCCCTAGGTGGACTAGTGGCGTCAGTGAGGGGGAATAGCTCTGATTTTTTGCAGTTTACTCATAGGCCAGAAATCTCCCCAAAGCTTGAGATGTCCTGCATGATAGACGGTAAGCGCTTCTGAGCGTCGCAAATGTACAGCAGGGCGTCATCCGCGTAGAGCGAGACTATCTGTGGGTCGCCCACCATTCTAATCCCCCCCATGTCCTTGTCTAAGGCGTATCATGTCTGCCAGAGGTCCTATGACAATAGCAAATATCAGGGGGGACAAGGGAAACCCCTGGCAAGTGCCCTTGCCAATCCCAAACTATGGGGAAAGTAGTCCATTAGTATTAATCCTGGCCACCGGTGATGCATAGAGAAGGGAGAGAGCGTCCAGAAATCCCTGGCCAAAGCCGCATCCAGACAGTAGAGCGTACATGAACTGCCAAGCCACACAGTCAAATGACTTTTGGATATCCAGGGCAGCAGCCACAGCCCGGACCCCAGGATCTATTTGTGTTAGGATGTTAAATAAGCATCTTGGGTTTAGTGCCGTGGACCTGCCCGGGATGAATCCTGATTGATCCGGATGAATGATATGTGCCATGATTGGCATTAGCCAGGTGGCAAGGATTTTGGCAAACACCTTCACGTCAGTATTAATTAGGACGAGTGGGCGGTAGTATCCGCATTGGTCTGCGGGTTTCTCTGGTTTTAAGAGGACCATGATGACCGCCTCCCACATGGTGGCTGGGAGTGATCGGGACCTAAGCGATTCCTGCCATACCTGTAACAGGTGAAGGGGCAAGGATGTCCTTGTATTGTTTATATAGTTCGGCCGTGAGCCGTTGGAGCCTGGTGCTTTCCCAGTGGGTAATTGGTCAATAGCATGAGTGATGTCAGTGAGGGAAACCGGGAGGTCCAGTTGGTCCCTAGTTTCTTGGGAAAGTTGACTAAGCGGCATAGTGTTGAGAAACTAGTCCATCTCCTCCACCGTGCATGTATCTTTTTTTGTGTATAGGTCAGTATTCGTGGCGCACTATAGAAGCCACTAATTTGCCTGGTCTATCACCCTTACCACATCGTCTAGCGGCCGTTGGCACGTCAAAGAGCTTCCTCACGCTCAGCGCTTGCTCTAAAGGAGTCAATGGCCTCTTTAATTTGTGTTAGCATGGCCAAAGGGGGGGTCAGTAGACAGGCCACGTTTGAGTTCTCCAAGTTTATCTTCACACTGTCGTATACTGTGTCGGATAGTTTTGAGAACACTGAACTCCGAGGACAATGCTATTCCTCTAATGTAGACTTTAAATGTTTCCCATAGTGTACCGGGTGAAGACACAGAATCCACATTTTCCTCAAAAATATCGCACGGTATGTTATGTTAGTATTACTTCTAGAGCGCACGGTCACCCTGGGTTATCTTAGCGCTGAGGGAAGGAGGCCGCAGCCGAAGCTAAAGCGTAACTCTGCCTAGAATAAGTATGTTTTAACAGCCTTTCTAAAGGCTAAATAATTAGATGTTTTCTTGATGACTAGTGGAAGGTTGTTCCATAGAACTGCAGTGGCTACGGAGAACGCCCGGCCTCCAACCCATACCCGTTTGTAGGCAGGTGCCACCAGCCGATCAGCCGAGGTGGAGCACAGGCTATGGCTAGGGTGGTAACAGGCTAACTTAGCTTGGAGGTATTCGGCGCCCTGATCATGGAGGGCACAGTGAACTATACACAGTGCTTTAAAGTTGACCCGCTGGGTCATCGGGAGCCAATGTAGGGCTCGAAGCACAGGAGAAATATGCGCTCCATAGGGCGTGCCAGTTGCCACACGCGCAGCTAGATTTTGCAATCGTTGCAGCCGCTGAATCAGGCTCTTCAGTTGTGCCAGATACAGGGATTTGCAGTAGTCTAGCCGAGATAACACCATGGCTGCCACCACTGGAGGACACAGTGGGGCAGGAATCATGGAGAGTACCTTCTTTAGGATTTTTTGCTGGAAGTGGCCAGCTTGATATACCGCTGTGACTTGCTTATCCATAGATAGTGATGCAGAAATCTGGGACTACCCCCAGATTTTTCACCTTGCCTACCGGCACAGGGAGAGGACCCAAAGATGAGGGCCAAAAGGAGGACAACCAGAGTGTGAGATCAGGAGGGCAGCCACCACCATCACCTCAGTTTTGTCGTTGTTCAATTTGAGCCAGTTGCAGTTCATCCACTCTCCCACGGCCGCCAGATACTCTTGCAGGCACAAAGACACCTCAGCCTGATCAAGATCTAATCGGATCAGGATCTGAGGATCATCGGCGTATGAGTAGCATCTGATGCCGAAAGAGCAGATCAAACATAAAAGGGCCCAAATATAGATGTTAAATAGGATTGGAGACAGGGAGACGCCTTGTGGCACTCCACAAATTAATGATAAGGAACAGAGAGAAAGGGGGGGCATAGAGAGGCTCTGTGTAAGATCAACCAGGAATGAAGTGAACCAGGCCACTACTTGCCACGATATTCCCAACGGGGCAAGGCAGGACAGCAGAATGGAGTGGTCGACCATGTCGAATGCCGCTGATAGATCTGACAGGATCTGGGCCCCCACTCCACCTGCGTCCACCAGACTGGCCATATCATCCTGGACAGCGACCAGAACACTCTCAGTGCCCCTACCAGGTCGAAAAACCAGAATGAGCAGGATCCAGAAGATGGGAAGATTGAAGAAATGTAGAGGGCAAGAGTGACAACAGTGACTCAAGAAGTTTAGATAAGAGAGGAAGAAGTGAGATGGGACGGACATTATAGAGAACAGTGGGGTTCAGGGATTGCTTCTTCAGAAGGGGGATCACCCTGGCTGCCTTCAATTCCTGTGGAACCAGCCCAGTCTGACATGAGTCGTTAATGGCCGCCGTAATCTCAGAAAGGAGGTCTGAGGAGATCTCTTTCACAACCCGTAAAGGGATGGCATCAGAAGGGGAGCAGGATTTAGTTTTTTGAATACCCGCCAATACTGTCTCTTCGGAAAACCTGGGTAAGGTTGACCAGCTCGTCGTTACAGAGTGAGTAAAAGTCACAGGTTAGGTAGAGTTTTTGCGGCGGGTGGGGCCGCAGTAACTGTCATAGAGATGTTTTGTCGAATAGTATCAAACTTCATAATAAAATATTGCGACAGAGCATCACCTAGCTCCTGGGTAGGAGTAACATTAGGAGCCAATTTCTCAGAAGAGGAGAGAGCCTTAACTGCTGAGAAGAGAGCCCTGTTTATAGTAGAAGCAAACACAGTATCCTGCAGAGCTAGTGTTTTATATCTCCAGGTATTCCGTTGTCTAGAAAATGACGGTAGTGTTAGGGAGATAACAACTGGGACGTGATGTGAGTAGGTGCGAAGCAGCATGTATGTTTCTACAACACCCCCAAAGAGTGTCTCCGAAATGAGTCACAAGTTGATGCGGGAGGAGGAGTCCTGGAGAGATGAGTAAAAGAAGTAAGACTGTTCCTCTGCATGTAATGTCCTCCAAACATCTACAAGTTTCAGTGACTGCATTCCCTCTTTGATGGTGGTAACTGTGCGTTTAAGAGCTCTCTGAGTGTGGGTGGACCTGTCCACGCGTGGATGTAGGATGGTGTTAAAGTCCCCGCCCCATATCACAGGAATGAGTGGATACCAGTCAAGTTCACCAATTACATCTTTGTAGAATTAGTGTTTGTCCACTTTGGGGCTGTATACATTCATTAGTGCCAGCTCCCTCTCCGCAATAGAACCGTATACCAGGATATACCTACCCAGAGGGTCTGCTTTCACGTATTTACATTGCAATGGAAGGGACTTATGCACCAGGATCATGATGCCTCTAGGCTGCGAAGAGTAAGTTGTGTAAAAGCGGTGAGTTCCCCAGTTTTTAGCAAACCCCTCACAGGTTGTAGAGATGGCATGGGTCTCTTGCAGGAAAATAATTTTGGCCCTGTGTCTGTCCACAGAAAGCTGTATCTTATGACACTTAATGAGGTTCCCCAAGCCCCGTACATTCCAACTAAGGAGGGTTAAATCCCCCATTCGGTATGAATCATGTATTAGCATTGCCCACAATGTTTTGAACCAACCAGCATAACGATTCTGTGCTCCTCTTAGTGCCCACATCTTACCAGACCATGTGTATGGAGTGTACCAAGTGCTTTTATCATTTATAAAAAATAAAAACTCCCCCCACCCATGTCCCCACCCGCACCACCCCCTGAAATGGGGCAATGTAGCCCCGTAAGTAACACCCCCAACTTTGCATTGGGAGGCTAATGCACAGGCTCACCCGGGCCGTCTTTGGACTTAGGCATGGTAGAAAAATTGATATGTACCAGCAAGCTATTGTACAATACATTTCAAATTGGTGGTGTGGCCTTCGCCCAACACATTGTAGCAAATTAGAAGGGATGCAGTTAAGTGATTTGGGTGGTGACGTAGTAGTAGTAGTACAGGGTGACAAGTTTGGCTACTCAGCAGGGTCTCGCGAGAGTGTCTGGTTAGATGTAGATAGTCACCATGGAAAGGTACAATATTTGAGCTGCGCAGACCATGTCTAAGGTGTCGGCAGGTATTTGTACAAAAACTTCATGGCTTTGTCTGGTATAGTGAAGAAGAACGTTTTGTTTCTCCATTCAACCCGCAATTTGGCGCGGTACAGCATAGTGCACTTTATTTTCACATAGTCGCTTCTTCACTGCAAAGAAAGGACTTCCTCTCCTGTTGGACGGCCACTAAGAAAACCGGGTATATGTGTACCCTGGTGGAACCCAGCACAAGGTCGCTTCGCTCCCAAGCCGGCCGAAGAATTGCACCCCAGTCAAGGTAGCTGAGTATGTGGGTGATGATAGGCCACGGGGGGCCTCCAGGTTTGGGTTCAAGAGCTGGGGATTTGTGGGCTCGCTCAACAGTGAATTGTGGTGACAATGCGGGGCTCCCCAGAAGTGGCAGCAGGGTGGACTCTATCCATTGTTCGAGGGAGGGTTCGGTATTGCACTCTTGGGCTCCGATAATGCAAAGATTGTCATGGCAAGAGCGTGATTCCAGATCATCATTCTTTTTCTCCACCTGCAGTACCTGACTGGCTAGTGTAGCCAGTTCAGCCCTCATGGATGACATGTCATCTTTTACCATTCCCACCCTTGTTTCGACTTCTGACAGGCGTAGATCAGTTTTATTAATGCGTGTTTTGATGGAGTCAATGGTGCTGGTCATATTGTCTAGATTACTATGGACCTTAGCGAATCCCTCCTGCATGCACGTCATCATACACTGGATCTCGGTGCGTTCGATCATGACTGGTGCAGAATCCGCCATGGCGGGCACCCCGTCCGAAATGGAGGGCCTGGGCGCAGACTTGGTATAGTGGCTCATTGATCGTTGGTTTTTGGACCCCCCTTTGGTCATCCTGTGCGGTAGAGCAGATTATGCAGGGGAGTGGAGGGGTGGTGTCTGAAAGGTAGCAGGCTCCGCAGTCAGTGCTCCTCCACTATGCAATTTGCACCACGCAATACAATATGGCAGCCGGGTGGGGGCCGAACAAGGCACCGGATAGTGGGTCAGAGGACCAGAATGAATGACACCAAACACTCTCAGTTGTGATTACAGCCAGCGCTGGATAGCTCCAATGTGGGCGCCAGGGCCTTTCAGGTCAGGATACCTGAAATGTATGCCTGCAGTGGATCACCTGGAAGGGAGTGATAAAAAGAAATTTTTACCAGATAGAGTTGGAGTACCGCCACCCACTCTCGCACCCCTGCTGAAGGGGCCCAACAGGTTTGTCCGCTCCGGCACTCCAGGCAATCCCAGTTGTATTTACGGTTTGCGCAGGGTAGGTTGTCCCAGCCCGCCCTTGGGCGACACTGGGCAGAAGGAGACGCAATGTACACGGGTATCCGGAACCCTTATAGCGTTTAGTTGTCAGTATGCACCGGATTCATGTTGGATTTGAAGTAGGTAGATGGAGAGACAAGGGTAGCTAAAATATGGGCGCCGGTGCCTTGCAGGTTAGGATACCTGAAATTAATGAAGGTAGCAGATCGCGTGAAAGGGCCTGTTATCTGGAGAGTTTTAAACCACTAAAGCAGCAGCTTGGCCACCCACCATCTCCAGGGACGACATTTCACCAAAATGCAAGGGGTAGCGGAAGTGACATCACACGACCCTTGACCCCCTGATGACATCACAGGAAGTGATGTCATTTGACCCCACCCCAAAGTGATATCGCGGGAAGCGATGGAACACGACCTTTCACCCGTTGACAAAACAGGAAGTGGCATCAAATAGCATTGTACACTACGAAAAATATGGTTACGATATCACTATAATGTGATGTACATTTCATAACTGAATGGATCGCCATTTGTATCATTAAGATCAGTGTGTACAGGCCCATATTACCAAATTACTGTGATTGCAAGCAGACGTCCAAGACCAAATGATAATGATGTGTTATTATATAACACTTACACTTAAGCGCTTTATATAGAAACAATGTACACCAATTATCACCCAACCTGTGTTGCTACTCATTTATCGACCTCAGAAGTATGAAAGGCTGAGTTGAAGCGTTTAAGAACAGACTAAATCAGTGACTCACCCCCTGAAGTGTGCCTGAAATAAACCTTTAATGAGTCTAGCAATTATTGTATAGAATTCCAGAAAGACACATTTTTTGGCATTCCTATTCTTTCTTATTTAGGTTCAGTGCTGAAAGTGTTAGACTTGTGGCCCTCATGTTCTTATTTTTCCTCTTTTATTAAAGGGCCTGAACAAGAAAGCCAGCCACTTCAGCAGTAAAGAGCCACATGGTGCTGGCCACAGCACAGGAGCTTGCATTGCAATAAAAAAAATTAAAAAAAAAGGTTTTTTTTTTAGAGGTCGCAAGAGAGACCCCGACCCCCAAATGACGTCTCCTCGCCGCCGTTGAAGTGGCCCAAGGAGGAATGTCCGCTCCAGCCCATGAAGGAGAGTTATGTATATGGCAGGAGTAATGCAGTAATACAGGCTGCAACACCCCGAGAGAGGGACTATGGTGCCGTGATTTGAGGCGGCCCCGTTTAGGCAGCACGACTGGAGAGGGGGGCTCCCCCCCCCAGTGCCTCACCTCAGGCACTGAGCACGGTCGTCCCCTATGCCACGAGGCAGGCGCATGAAATCTGGCTGGACGGTCCTGTGGCGATTTCACTCCAAGCGCCGCAGCCGGGGGGAGAAGACACCGAACCTCAAGGAGGGGACCAATGTCTTTTCGATCCCCGATGATGTGTAGCAGGCTTCCGGGTTGCACTCTGCTGCCAACAGAGTCCTCGGGTAGTCTGGAGGTGCGGTCCTCTGGGTGTACTACGTCCCTCACTTGCCGCGAAAACCTCGGCTGTCAGATCTCAGGCGCACAGTGACACAGCCAGGTCGGGAGGGGAACTCCCGGCAGAACGGCACATGTAGACCACCTCAGCAGCCTTCAGTAAGGCATGGGACTGCATATGTTTGTTTCTTTATTATTTGCAATGCGCCGGCATACCCTAGGGTAACAGGGCACAACAGTTACATGGATATGCGAAGCTTGGTTAGGACAACAACAATATGTACATACACACAGTCAAGGTAAAAGCATAACTATACATGATAATGTACAAATATACACATGAGCGCAAGTAGAAGCAATATGAGCAGATGACAAGAATGTGATGACTTGGCACCTAGGTATGTAGGAGGGCCTACGTTTTCAACCATATATCAGACCACAAACGGCTCAGGTTGCGGGAGCTCTAGGAGAGAGCAGCCATCTAGCGCAGCTCCTCCTGGGATCTTTCTTTAGTGCGTTATCTTCTATTCTCAAACTCTCTTGGCACTTATATGCCATATTTCTTAAGACACAGCTTTGAATCGTGCTTTCTCCAGTCTTCTTCTCGGCTTTTGAGACTGTGGGCCTCATCACGAGTTGGGCGGTAACGCTGGCGCTAATAGCGCCGGCGCTATCTGCCCTACCGCCAAACCCCCCGGATCACGGGTTTGGCAGTAATGGAATTCCCCATTCCCCACTGAGCCCATTCGGGAATGCCCCATTCCCCATTGGGCTCAATGGGGAATTTTCGCGCTCATACCGCCGGCGGATTTCCCGCGTATGAGCGCGAATTTTCGGCGGATTTCCCCCCAGCTCAGAACTGGGGAGAAATCCGCTGCAGCCCTGATTTAGCGGACCCTTAAATCTGAGAGTAATAGCGCGACCGCCGGATTTAAGGGTTACCGCCAAACTCGTGATGAGGGCCTGTGTCCCTTCCTCACAGGGTAATTGTCTCCAGTCTCTCTTTATTACCCTCTTGGGGTTATTTGATAGTCGCTCTACTGTCTCTTCACATTGTCATTTAAATAACTTTGGTCCTTGTGTCTCCTCTTTGGGATTGGGAAGAGTAATATTCGTCATGCACTTTATTCCCCTCACAGGGTTGCTGGTTATTGGCTGTAAATGTCTTTATTACCAAGATGAGTTGTACTCTTCATATTGTGAGAAACCCGGAGGGTGTTCTCACAAGTAGTCCCCGGGAATCCATTGCTCAGGTGGCCAGGGAAGGGCCATCGCTCTTGGATCCCAACCCTGGGGGCGTACCAGCGAAGGAGGATCACCTGACAGGGGGTCTTCAGGGACTGCAAGGAGGGCATCCAAAGGCGAGACATGGTATCCCCCTGTTCCTTGCCAATTTCATCCTACCAACCCTTGTTGTTCATGGGATATTGTCACCCGAAACCCATCCTACCCCTTGACCTTCTCTCACAGAAAGGGAAGATAAATTATCCTAGACGGCTAGGGAGAATAAACCCTTTAATAACTCTTGACCCTAACAGTGTGTTTCCTTCTTCAAGAACCATTGTTTAAAAATAAATAAAACAATATTGATTTTATACCATTTTATTTTCATCCTTGTTACAACAATGACCCGCTCAGTAGGCAGAACGTGACCGCGTGGACGTACAAGAGAAATCTTACAGTTGTAGGTATAACAGTTCAAACAAAACGTACGAACTTCCCCTTCCCTTTTCCCACCCCCTCTTCCACCTCCGTCCCCTCCCTCCTCTGAGTTTGCCTAGATCTCTTACAGCTGGATTATGGGTGTAGACCAGACCTATGGATGTCTGTGAAGTACCTATCGTGTAAGTGGTAGAACAGACGGCTTGTTGGCACAGAATCTGACTGCTCTGATGTGAATAAGATTTGCGTCAGTGTGTTCCAGGCCGTTATGACATCAGTGGTTTGGGACTGTGCATTGTGTGCTGCTCTTTGCGATACCGCTAATTCAGCCAGGGCCCATTTATGTAGGTCTTTCCACCAGTCTTCTAGTCTAGGCCCCGCTGGGGATTTTCAGGACATGGCAATTCTACATTTGGCCAGAGTATACGCTAGGTCCTTCATCTTGTACATATGGCAGGAGTTTTTTGGACGTGTGAAAATACCCAACAGACCCGCAGCTGGGGATTGTACATTGAGCTCTAGCCCCCCTTTATTCATTCTAGTTGCAATCTCTGTCCAGTAACCCCGTAAGCTCGGGCAGGACCAAAACATGTGTAGCATACCCGCTTCTTTAGTGTTGCACCTGGGACAACGCTGTTCAGGTGCTCTGGGGAATCCTGAGATCCTCAGAGGTGTCATACGCCCTGTGTGTGTTATGAACAATTGGATAAGTTGTAATTTAGCCTTTCTGGACACCTTTCTATGATAATGTAGTGCTTTTGACCAATCCGAATCTATGAAGGGGGCGCCTATTTCTGTTTCCCATTAATTTTTAACTGCTAGTTCCGAGAAAAACTCTGCTGTTAGGAGCAATTTGTATATCCTTGATAGTACGTGCCCGCCTTCTGCTACATACATGAGGTCGATAGTCGAGTTTGTGTCGCGTACTTCACCATATGTTGGCCATCTCTGTGCTATAGCCTGTGTGATTGTGTGGTACTGTAAGAACTGGCCCTGATGCAGACCCGTATTATCTTTGAGTTCTTGGAAGGGTATAAAGGAGTTTTTGTGTATTACATGGCCTATCGTGGCAACCTCGCATGTCTCACAGTGTGTACGTATATGTACGTATATGTAGTCTAGTTTGGGGCCTATCTGGTGCCATGGATATTAGGGGAATCAGAGTGGAAAATGGGGTTGTTATGTTTACTAGCTTGCATGCTCTGGCCCATAGCTGTATACCCAATGTCACTGTGCTTAGATCTCTTTCACGGATTCTGATTACTGCACCGTTCTCTCCTTTATTTTTACTGAGGTTGCACCCTTTTGTGTTTTTTGTTGTGAGTCGGTCTGCGTCCTAAAGCCTATGGGTCTATGTGACCCCGATACAAATTTAATAAAGTAAAGTAAAGTGTGGGTATGGGCTATCCCGAGGTAGCTTGATCAACACCAACTCTCGCAAGTAGTAATGTGGTATCATAGGTTGGAGCATAGAGGTGTCTAAAGTCGGTTCGTCAGTTAGCCAGCCCATCACAAACTGTAGCTGCGCAGCAAGGAAGTACAACTCGTATGGTGGAACTCTGATTCCACCTTCCTCATGTTATTTTTGAAGAGTGGACAATACTATTCTGCTCCTTTTATTCTTTTATAGGAACTCTCTACACAGGGTGTCCAATGTTCTGAAAAAGGATTTTGGTATATTGTACGGGATGTTCACAAAGTAATGTAATAGCCTTGGCAGGACCACCACTTTAAATTGCGCCCAAAACTTAATAGAGTTTTGTATGTTTCCCAGGGCCTTCAGTGTGTTAGCTTTGTGTTTTGTTTCGGGGTCTTGAAATATATAAATTCCTAAATACTTAAATGGGTCTAGTTTCCACTGTAGTGTCAATATCGGTAGTCTTTCTTGCTGTTTATTGGCCAGCCCTGCTAACGGGAATAGGCACGCTTTTTCAATGCTAATCTAAATTCCAGAGAGTTTTGCGAACTGTGTTAGGTCGTCTAGTATGAACTGGAGATTGTCTTCAGGGTTTTGTAAATATAATAATGTATCATCCGCATACATCGATATTAGGTGGCGTGTCCCTCCTATGTTTATGCAGCCTCGAAGTACTCTTGCCTGAGGTACGCTTTAATCAGTTCTGCTGCCAGTATGTAAAGTAGTGGTGAAAGTGGGCAGCCTTGTTGTGTGCCTTTTGCTAGTTCCCAGTTTTCGGAAAATGTCTTCCACTTTTAACTCTGGCAACAGGCTTTGTGTATATTAGTTGTACCCATCGTATGTATTCTTGTCGTATGCCGAATCGCTGCTGTGTGGATAAAGCCATTCCCATTTGCTGGAATCGAACACCCTAATGGCATTGAGAGCGGCTATCGCACAATGTGTGTTTAGGGATCTAGTGCTATCTATAATATGGTATAGGCACTGCAGGTTCCAGGATATATTTCTTCCTGTCACATAGCCTGTTTGGTCGGGGTGTATTAAGGTGTTAATAAACGTTTTAAGCCAGTTGGCCAGTAGTGCCGTAAGTATCTTACTATCTTGGTTTAGTAAGGATAGTGGTCTATAGGATCCACAATTAGTTGGTGATTTTTTGGTGGAAGCAGGGGTATGATTGTTGATTCGCTTAAGCTAGGGGGTAAGATTCCCATCTGAAAGGCTTCATTATACATGTCTAAAAGAGGGGGGGCTAGGTCTGTTACAAATTCTTTGTAAAACGCACTTGGCAGGCCATCTGAGCAGGGGATTTTGCCTGTGGGCAACAATCGTATTGTCTGCTGCAGTTCTTCCAAGGTGTTGGGGGGCATTCAGGCTATCTGCTGCTGCGACATCTAGACTAGGGAGATTGATTTGGTCTAGTGCTTCCTCTGTATCGATTAGAGGAGTGTGAGTGTCGTCTTGGTATAGGGAGCGATAACATTTGTGGATGGCTTTGTTGATTCCGTCTTGTGTGTTACATGCAGTGCCTGAAGTGTTATGAATGGTGTATATCAGATCTCGTTTTCCACCCTTTTTGCCCAGCCAGGCTAGGAGCCTGCCGGGGTTGTCTCCCTCTGCATGCTGTTATTCTATGTATCTGGAGTAATTGTGCTTCCCAATCTGTCCCAGCAACTCAGGCATTTCTGTTTCAGTGCGATCCCTTTTGTGATAATGTCTTGTTGGTTCGTGGAGTTATGCTCAATATCTTCTAGTTTTTTTTCCATCGAGGTGAGCTCTGGGATAATGCTTGCCTGGGTACCCCCTGACTTAGCTATTGCCACTCCTCTAATAACCACCTTAAATGCCTCAGATAGGGTTCCTGCTCTGGGTACGCTCCCTGTGTTCTCTGTAAAATATGCTGTGATGTTGTCTTTAACGTGGTCTCTAAAGAGTATGTCCTGCAGTGCTTCACTTCTTAATTTCCATGTTGGGACAGGAGGCCTAGGTTGTGTGTGTTGCCAGGTGAGGTGGAGTGGGGCATGGTTTGAGAGAACCCAACTTTTGTATTCAGCCGTGATATAGTCATTCACTGTTTCTTTCCCAACAAAGAAGTAGTCTAGTCTAGTGTAGACTGTTTGTGGGGCTGCAAAGTGTGAGTAGTGTCTTGTGTCTTGGTGCAGTGACCTCCAGATGTCTAACAGCGCAAACAAATCTAAGAGTGTTTGTAAGGCCCTAGCAGGGGGAACCGGTGTCTGGAGCATATTATCTGATCTGTCTAGTAACGGATTTAGTGTGCAGTTAAAGTCGCCGCCACAGATCAGAGTGCAGGGGCTGAGTCTGGGATGTAGTGTTTGAAAAAACAAAGCTATGTTAAGATTAGGGGCATATGTGTTTATCACACAAATTTCTACGTTTTCCAAGTACCCGTAAATGAGTGCCATTCTGCCTTCATTGTCTGTTTTGGGTTGGGTTATTCTGAAGGGCACTGAGGCTGCTATCCAAATTAAAACCCCTCTGGCGTAGGCTGAGTATGTGGAGTTTACTATTTGTCCACCCCACTTCTTACTAATCGTGTTCTGCCTGTCTGCTGTCAGGTGGGTTTCTTGCAGTAATGCTATGTCCACCTTATGTGTGCGCAAATATGTGTACACTCTGTTTATCTTAATGTTACTGTTAAGACCCCGGATGTTCTAGGACACCAGTTTGATTTTGTCTGCCATGAGGTGTGGTATACTGTTATAAGGCAGTGCTTATTGCATCTAATAGTGGCGTCTCGGCCAATCTCTGGTAGTGGCCGTCTGTTTACAGTTTGCTTGCACTTGTTGTCTATTATATGAGGAGCCTTGTTCTCTCTCATACGGTCACCCTTGTTTATGAAGTTTTGTGTAGGCAAACATTGGTCCATTAACCCTATCCCAACTTGAAACAATCACCCAGCTAGATATTACATGCTCAGGTGTGTCTGCCTCTCGCTCCTGCTCACGGTCTTGGGACCGAGAATCGAATGCGCAGTGGGTAGGCTCGCAGAATTGAACCTAGAAAAAGAAAGGTGAGAGCAAGGTGACAGCTGCCTGGGGACGGCTGCCCTCCACATGGTACTATGGTTTGTTACGTGGATTTAGTCCTGCCATCGGTTGGGCGGAGATGATCCCAAGAAGATATCCGGTCGAATAGGAGAAGTGTTTCTTATGTGACTTATGTGATCCACTTCAGATTTGTCCTTGCCCCTTCTGTTTTGTCTTTGCGCTACTCCATGACTTGAACATGCTGCACATCATTTCATTCTGTGTTTGCGGCATAGTGGACCTGCCATTCTTGTTCTGTCTATCATTGTTGGTGTAGTAGTTTGAGTGTTGTATTGTGGTGGGTCCCACTCTTTCTGAGTCCTTCCACGCATGTGCTTCTTCAGGGAGTTCGAAAAATAGTGAGCGGTTTTTATATTGGATCTTCAGACGGGCTGGTTATATCAGCATGTACTTCAAGCCTGCTTTCCTGAATCTTTCTTTTGCGAACCCGAATTGTGCTCTGCGTCTCTGCACATGCATGGTATAGTAGTGAATAAACTGCTAGACGTGCTGATGCTCTTTGTAGGGTGCCACCTGTTCTCAAGAAGGACAATATTTTTTTCTCTATCTTTGTTATTTTATATTTTTGCTATTATTGGCCTTGGCGGGGCTCACGTAGGTGGCTTCTTAGTCAGGCCTGATGTGCCCTATCAACTCTAAATCAACTGTAAATCAACTGTAAATCCCTGAGTAAGGTTGCCTGGCCCTATTTCCTGTAAGAACATGTTTTCACATATGTTGTGGAGTCTGTTCCTTCTTTGCCCTCCGGTAAGCCGAGGATTCTAGATTCTGATTTCTGCAGGCACTCCCTTCCGCCTCTTCTGCTCTAGTATTGTAACCTTCTGTTGTAGTATGTGAATGTGTAAGTGTTTTTCCCGGATCTCTTTGGTGTTTTTACTGAGCTTTGTTTCGATATTTGTGGTTCTCTCAGCCAGTGTTCTGATCCTGATGTAGGAGCCCAACGTCCATGCTACAGTTCAGCTATGGCCAAGAGGATCTAACTCTGTGTTTCTATGGATTCTCTTTCTGTATCTTGCATCAACACATCTTTGTTATCTGAGGGCCCTTGTGTTTGAGATGTAGTGTAATTGTCAATGGTGGTTTTCTTTCCTTTCATTTTTGTTGGTTTGAGAGGCATCTGGATGTGGAGGGTTTTTGGGGCTCAATTTGTGAGTGTTTGCGTGCAGTGCTGTTCCCAGTCCTCACGTAGTTCTGGATTCTCCCTTGCTATTCATATGAGGTTGTCTCTGTTTTTTTATTTTTTTTGCCTGAGGTAATGCGCGGTTATACCACTACAAGCGTTTGTACTTCTAAGTTACCCTATGACGTGCAGCCTTTGTGTGCCGTTTGCAGCAATGGCTTGTCGTTTCTGTGAATGGCACGTGGTACAGTGGGGATGTTCTGTTGGTTGGGGGTTTCCACTGGCGTCACGTGCAGTAAGTGAAGATAGTCTGTCTTTGGGGAAGTCCCCTTACATATGCCCCTCATGTGGTATAGCTCGGTTAGGTCAGATGGGTCGGAGTTGGGCTTTCCAAGCTGAGGATTTCCGTTCTCCAATTACTTGAACTGAGTGTGGTCAATCGATAGTGTCCGATGGGGGTCATGAACTCTCTCATGTAATTGAATGAGCTCAGAGTCACCAGCTCCGGTGCTAGTCGGGTACTAGTCGGCACCTTTTGTCTGTTGCAGCTTGAAGTGTAGGAACTTTCACCCGGGTTTTAGTGCTCTGGCGTTCTTGCGTCCTTTTGTGTGAGTCCTGAGTCTCACACTCCGATGTCGGTGGATTTCTAGGCAGCCCCCCCTTGCCTATTGCAGCCTGTAGTATTAAAACGTACCTTGGGATTTTAGCACTCTTGTGTTCATGTTCTTTAATGTGCCCCAGATTGGGGGGGTGGGCGTGGTGGTTCTTGGCGTGTTCCCCGGCTTCCAGACTCCAAACTGGTGCGTTAGGCAAGAAGTGTTCTGTCTTTTTTTCAATCCCTCCCGTTCACTGCAACTGAGTAGTGACAGCTTTATCGTTTTATTCCATTTTGTGGCCGGCTAATTAGGTTTTCCTGAATGGGGGAAGAGGGTTTATATATGGGACCTGAGTTTTTTTGAAGGGCTATTCTCTCCACTTCATGTAGCGGATGCGGTGCGTGTTATATCCTGTGTCCCTCTTTGGTGGCACCTTCCGCCGTCCATCGTCATGTGCTTATTATAAATGGGCTCAGTGGGGGCATTTTCTTGTGTATTTCTTCCAGCACTGACGAGCAACTGTCCATGCTACCACTTTCTATTTGGCCTGGGCGCTGGTGTCTGCGTTCCTGCTTGGGCTGTGTACACCTCCGAGAGGGGAGGGCGGTTGAGGGACGCAGCGCCTGCTCCTCACCTCAAAGTCAGGTTCCTCTCGTGCCTCGGGTGTCATCTCTGGTGTGTGCTGTCACCGGGCTGATGCTCAGTGCTCCGACGGCTTCACAGGAAACAAGGAGCAGGTCGGGAGGTGCAGATGTTTCCACACCTCTGCTCCGTATATCTCTGTACACTGCGGAGCTGCATCTATGCTTTCAGACCTCCTATCTTCTGAAGCTGCAATTTTACAGAGTCGCAGGGATATCCCGGCTAAGTCCACAGATGTTCACTCAGCTTCTGTACTGTTTTGGGTGATTTTCCATTGATTTTATGGCCTTCTGGATCAGATTATTAACAGATCAGGCAGGTGCTACAGGGCAAGCCGACCTACACTATGGCTGCTGGCCACGCCTCCTTCTTCAAGACTCATTGTTCATTGTCCAAGTAAGAGGAAGAAAGGAGTTAAGTACATGAGATCGGGTGAGAAGAAAGATGACGCACAACAGAGATAGCACAGTGATATTGATATCCATTCATCTGCTACCCATCTAGACCACGGAATAATATCAAGACCCATGCCTGTACAATAAACCATCAGAGAGATGGAATACTCTACCACAAGGGGAAGCTATCTCATTAAATAAAAACAAGCCTAGAAGATGTTCCTATCTCTGTTCTCGATCTCCTAATAGTATTCTAATGAATGGACTTAACCATCAATCTAATTTCTGATCCCATTACAGCCCTCTCCCCCAGCTTCCATGGGGTATTTTCAAACTCACCCCATCTACCCCTCCCAATTTTAAACAAATACTGAGACGAGGGAGAGGCAACTAAGATCAGTAAAGATTACCCATAGGAATAACATGGGAAAACAACGGGAACCTACCATAGAAATAACTCACATTGTCTTCCTAATAGTCAGGCAGGGTCAGGCATTTGATATTAACTATTCACACCTGACTCCACTTGACTGGTCTTTTCACTATAAAAGGTGTTGTCTGACACAGATGTATTAGCGAGTAGGAGAGCAAGCAGGAGAGCGAGTTGAGAGGAGAACCAGGATGCCAGAGCTGCCCAGGACCGGAGGCCAGAGACCAGGAAGCTGCGGCACTGAGAAACTGCAGTGTGAAAGAGCAGAAGCGTGGCGAGGGAGCCGTGTCTCCAGGGAGCCAAGAAGTGTCCGCATAAGGGAGCTGAGGGGCTTGTCAGAGGGGCAGGCAGTGAGACCCTGACATCGGAATGAAGTGCGCTATGGAGCCAAAGTGCAGAAGTCAGCCAGGTGAGTCTGAAAGTATTGCAGAGCCGGGTTGTGAAGAGCGCGTTACATAGTAACAGGGTGCGAGTGACCCGGAAAGACAGAAACAAGCACAGGGGTGCGTGATAGAATGGAAAAAACATGCAAGAGGCGTGAGAAAGAAAAAGAGTAAAGGACATTGCAAGTGTGCACGACAAAGGGAAAGGAGCACATGAAAATAAAGAGGGGGCAAGAGGGTCAGAGCGGTTGTGTTGAGGAAAAGGAAAGAGCCTGGCCTTTTCAATAGCCTCTGATTCAACCCCATGAGAGGATGGCATGTAAGAAAGAAGATAGATATAAAAAAAGCACATCCTGTAAAACTGAGTTGGTGTTTGGAACTAGAGGGGCTTAAGCTTGAGGAAGGGTGCCCTGCGAGAATAAAAAGGAACTGTTATACATATTGCTTTGTGTTTTGAAAGCTGGAAGAGGCCTGAGCTTGGGGAAGGAACCCTGAGAGGCCTGTTGAGACAAGTAGACTTTGTGTTTTGTGTTGAAAGCTGGAAGAGGTCTGAGCTTGGGCAAGGAAACCCTAAGAGGCCCATTGAGGAAAGTAAAGTGAACAAGTTGAAGCTTGGGGAAGGGAACCCCAAGGAACTCAAAGACATCGAAGCTATTGGAATTCACTGTAAGGGCCCTGTGGAGAAGCTCTTTCGAACACCTCTGTTCAGTGAAACTTGGACCATATTGCACCTGGTGAGAAGCCCACTTGAATCTAACTCTGGTTTAGCCATTTCTGTTGAACCACTAAACCACTAAACCAAAAAGACTTCCTATCACACTTTTGTAAAGCGTGAGGGCAAGCATAGGTTTAGACACAGACAGACTTTTGATTTGGACTATTTGATGACAACGGCCATTCCAAACATCAGTTAAGGGGACCATCCCTTTAGAGTTGGGGCCAGTCAGGCATTCCACCAATCCAACAACCTTGGTGAATAAAGGTTTTACAACAAATACTTTTGAGTCTGTGTCTCTCTTGATACCATGCCTGTCTCACAATATGTTCCTTCCCCTGCTTTTCCTGTGTTCCCCGGTACCTTCAGGTGACTATGGGAACGTTGCAGGGCCCAGCACTCACTCAGTGTCATGACTCCAGGACTCCATGACTCCTAGCGAGGCGCAGGCACATACTGTGGGTAAGGCCTAGACTATAAGGGTTTCTGGCTGGTGTAGGCTGCAACTTGCACACATTGGCAGCCAAACAACAGTAAAAGCCTCCACCAAGATTGCCCCCTGAGTAGGATGCCTAGCTGAAACCAAGATGGCCCCTGGAAATCCATTCTATGAAGATTCTTGGTGGTCTAGTGGTGCTGGGAGTAGCCCGGGGCTAAATAAGCCCCGCCCTGGGTCACACCCAGCACTTTGCGCTTTCTCTGGCTGGGACATGCAGGCAGCGAACGCTTGCCTTCCTGTTGGATTTCTCCATGTGAACCGGCTCCCGTTTAATCTGCACCCTACTTACCTGAAACCAGCGGTCTTCTGAATATTCACTGCTGTCGTGTTTGGAACTCCTGGACATTCTGAGGCTTTCCGCTTTCCCCTCAGCTTCAGAGACTCACCATTGTCTCTGCACTTGGACTTACCGAGACATCGGAGGCTTCCTGCTTCCATCGCAGCTCCTGCAAGATAAAAGACATTACAAGTTTAATCGGAGCTCACTGCATTGCCTCCGCTTCACTCTTACAAGGTCAGTTACCTTTTAGCAGCTATCCCGTGGAGCCGGACTACATTTCAAGCGTTCCACGTAACGGGAACATCATCTGAGACATCGCTCTTGCATACAATGCTGTAGAGCTGTAGAAGCTGAAAGACAAAGGAAAGCACGTTCAAGACACGTGTGCACCGAATATAGCACGCTCAGAATCTCATAAAACAAGCTTTCTTGCTAATTGCCTAGAAGAGACATATTATTGTTAAGAGCACAGAAAAGTCATTAAAGAGGACATTTTGCAATGCACAGAGGACATTACGACAACAAGAACACTTACCTTCAGGCATCATGTGCGCCGCAGCTGGTCTGGGCCACCAAACCCATTGAGGTAACTGGAGAACAAAGCCTGTTCAACGTCCTGCACACATAATTAACATTAAGGTGAACAGTAGTCTAGCATTGCCAATCAGCTCACCCTGTGGAGACAACACAGGAAGTGGGTGGGAGAGTAGGTGCATAGTTGCTTACCCAATTCATTGTTCATCCTGAGGTTCATCCAGAGAGAGAGTCTCACAGCCATCTCCACATCCTGGGAGCCATACCAAGTCACTCTCGACTATACTGTCCACTGGGCAATAGCCTTCAGTGTAACAGAGAGGAGAGAGTGGTTTGGAATAAGCAGTACAGAGTCAAATACCAAACACTGACAGTCCGGACCAGGCACTCCTGCAGGGCACCAGAGGTAAGCGTTACACTTGGGTAGCCTTCTCTGTGCACAGTTTCTTCTCTCTCTGCTTTTGTTGGTGTCCTGTTCACGGCTTCCCCCCGGGCTGCTGCCTCCCAGGGACATGGACGACAGGGAGCTCTGTACGCTCCAAGCATTGATGCACTTGGCCTACTTGTGTGGGCTCTTTAACCACCACGATTCGCTCGTGGTCACGCCACCACCAGGTCCTGGACACCACTTCTCTCTCGGTTAGCGATTTCCCCGGTGTCTTGCTCGCCCGCCTCTCGGGGCCTCACTTCAGCAATCCTCTCTGGTTCGAAAGTCGTGGGCTCCGCGGCTTGTCTCGTCACCACCTCGCCTTGGTGCGATCACATCAAGGGGCTTCCCCTGTGTCCAATACTCTCTCTTCTCCTCTACTCGTCTCAGTTTGTGAGAACGTCCTGCAAATAAACCTCTGGCCTACCCCTAGTGGGCGACCATGCATCAGTCTTAGACAAACTCCAAGGGGGTGTGGATCACTATGCCCCCCCTTGCTCTTGTATCTCAGGGCCTTTGCGCACTGTGTTACTCTTAAGTTACTATGCTATGGACACACAAACATAAGCTATTGCCATAACCATAAGAATAGACACAAAACTAAATAAAATGCACAATGGACACGAAATGAAAGCACACAAGTCAGTTTCAATTATAACAATAGAATACATTTATTCATGCACAGCAAGGCATGATGCAAACAATACTATAATGCAAACTTCGAATTTGCACCTTTTATACTTTTGGTGCAAATCTACCATGCAGTGTAATGACTGTAAGCATTAAACGCTTCTAATGCAAGCCTGTGATTAGCTGGATCTATCAAGTCTAATGCAATATACATATGGCAAGTGTCCGCATTCAGCATTCCTCTCCAATCCACACCATTCCTCACTCTCTCTCTCTCTAAGACAATCCCTGTCAGATTTCCCCTTCTCCAAACCCAAAGCTCTGTGTGAGTGTCTGCCCTAATCAATCAGTTTAGGCCATAAACCATACTTCCCATTTGCATGTGCAAGCGTCCCTTGGTCTCATCTCGAATGTGCCCCATCTCTCCCCTCTCCAGCTCCCTTTGCCAAGTCTGGTCACTCGAACTTCCTCAAGCCTCTGCCAAGCTCATCGATCTCTCCCAAGCTGGTCTGCCAAGGCTGCATCAATCCCACACCAAACGCCTCTCTCTCAATGGCACCTTCCTTTCATTAGCCTCTCGATCTCATGCCAACCAGACGTCTCTCTCTACTTCAATTTCAGGGTTCCAGTTATAATGTAAATTCACGTCACACTTTCTCCATGGTTACAAGTCTCTCTCTAAGCTAAAATGCCTCTCTGTCAATGTCAGCAATTCTATATTTGAGCAGTGCCTAAATGTCTGTGTTGCATGTACTTTACTTTTTCAGTCACTGCGTGTTCTTTGTCAATATGACATTTCGGCCTATCTATATCCTATCTCCTTCTGACTGCGGTACCATCCTACCATCTCTCATATTTCTCCATTCACTCCATTGTAATCCCTCTCTCCTCAGAGAGCAGACCATCTCTCCTCTCCATGCAAAAGCACTCCCTGCTGCCTGGCCCCCACCTTCTCTGTCTCTGCTGTCTGCGAACACAAGGACTCCAAGATCCTGATAAGCCAGGCCGTCTCATTCGTTTCTTGGGCAAAGTTACGACCTTCCTGCCAAGAAACTGTTTACATTCCTTTCCTCACACTAACTCATAACAACTTCTTCCCGCACTCTGCGGCGCTTCTCTGTGTTTCCATTCAGAATGGCTTTATAATGCCATAGGCCTCATTCTTTCTCTAGTGCTTACTCTCTCACTCACAAACCCAAGCGCTATCTATAGTGCAAACTTCATGCATATTCTAAGTGCACACTCAATGTGTGTCTCTCTACAATGCATACATAATACATAACATATCTCTACATGTATAACGTGTCTCTACATGGCTCTACATGGCACTTCAAATATAACAGGCCTCATTCTATTTCAAATTGCAAATGCATACAAAGTGGCACAATAATGATGTCACTAGTTCATGTAACTACTAATCAGTACTAATCAGAATGAATGATGGATAACTAATCCCTAAATGGGTAATAATGGGTAATGATTCCATAACAATGAGTAATGATTCCATAATGATAACAGACCAGGCTTCTCCATACTATCAGGTTCTACACGTTAAGTACAAGACTTTTAAAGAGACATCTTTTTCAACGTTCTCTGTTAGTGTTGCTCCAGCATTGCCTGTGGCCACATATATACGGATGTTGCATTCTTCTTCCCAGTAGGCAGTCCCATATAGGCTCATAGTGTGGTGGAGCCATGTAGTTCCTCACATGGGAGTCCTTGTCCCCTAAGGGGGAGTCACTCCCAGTGAGGTCCCACTTACCGAGACCCCTATGGAGGGTTTTGCAGAATTGACTCACCTCCGTAGCCTCAAAGGGTTGGCTAACCCTTGAGGAGAAGGGCCGAATACCAGGGACGTCATTTCACCAAAATGCCAGGGGTCGCGGAAGTGACATCACAATGCCACGCCCCTAAGAGTGACACCACAGGAAGTGATGTCACGTGACCACACCCCATGTGACATCACATGAAGTGGCATCACATATCATTATTTCTAAGTACACTACGAACAATATGGTCAAAATAACTCTGTAAATTGATGTACATTTCATACAAGAATGGATCACCATATGTATCGTTAATATCAGTGCGTATTGGCCCATATTACCAAATCACTGTGAATGCAAGCAGACGTCCAAGGCCAAACGATAATGATGTTTTGATATATAGCACTTAAGCTTAAACACTTCATTTAGAACAACTATACAAATCAAAACTACAATCCCTGTTATTATGACCATGGAGTTAAAGTGCCTCCAACAGGGCTATGCTTCTAACCCGGCGGTCACAATGTTCCATGCTAGTAAGATAGCTAATAGAGTTGCTGCACCTGCTGCAGAAGTCTGTTGCAACGTCAAGCACAGAACCTAACATCTGCACAGAAGAACTGTGGTTCCGTTGTCAATGTAAGACCTGGTTAAGACATTTTTATTACACCGGTAGCGCGACTAGAACTCAAATGAAGTCATTAAACCTCAGAAGACTTTGATAACAACGTTTGATGGTACGGCTTGATTAAAGCGAGCTCAAAGAGTTTCCATGAGAAGGTGTCCTGGGTGAGGAGGGGCAGTAACTGGGTTGGGATGGTTATAGAGATTAGCACGGCTATGGGCAATGAATGGGTGGGCAAATAGCCAAACACCTACACGCATTGTGTCCCTCCTCATATGCCATTTCTCCTAATCTGTACTCTAAAGCAATCATTTCGGCTTATAGGTGCCGCTTAGTGCCACGGAAAGGCCCAAACTAAAAATGCCAAAAGACGCTGCGCAGAAGCGCTCGAGCTGTAAGCGGTGATAACTAGAGAAAATCCGAGGCCGAAGGAGAACAGTGGCAAACTCGACCAAAGAGAGAGAATGGTGGTGCAGTGCAAGAATCTCTGAGAGAGAGGGGGCTGCTGCCAAATGGCAAACCCAAAGGGGAACATATGTAGGACCGCTAAAGTGGTTACAGGGTCAGAGAACCCAAGGATGGGGACAATGATGGAGGGAGAAGACCAAATGTACGCTGAAATGTCTGCAGAAGCAGTAAAACACTGCTTGGTCTAAACACTGCAGTGCCTTTTTGCGAGTACACAACAGCCAAAACAAATCGCTGCGAAAGGGAGAACTCATGCTGAACCCTGCAACTCTTAGTGAAACTTATCATGTAAGAGCCAAAACTTAATATTAAACGCCCCCTCCTTGAGCCAAAGCCAAAGGAGCTTTAAACAGGATCAGCGCACGGCACCAAGACAGAAAGCTACTGTTGCAGTGAGGAACCACTGGCGAGAGTGTAGTGCTAACCCCCTGCCCCTGCATTTGGACAAATTAAGTGATCTGGGGGAAATCCTGGGTGCCATGGTTTCATTGCATGCCAAACTTGGGAACGCTTAGAAAGAGAAACAGAACCCCCTGTGTAATAAATGACACATTTTCTTTGCACATGATATACACCACATTGTTATTGGATGCTAAGAAGGACAATTTTATGATTTTCCTCCAGAGGTGCACACATACCATGGGACGGGACATTTCGTGACTGCAATAACATTTTGTTTCTGTTGAAATATCGTTTCACACGTGTTTTCGTGACACAGCTGCACCCATTTCTCTTACTAAGGAAGCTTGCCTTTTGTTGGTCGTTATAGTATCCCCGCACTGACAAAAGAAGCACCAAGAAGAAATGTTTTGTTTTCCATAAGATAACACGCACACAGGCCCTATGCGTTGCAGTTGTAAAAAGCATTTCCTCATCAACGGGATGTTTAACCATAAATTATAATTCGGAGTGCCGAGAAGCGAGAACGCTCCCCCCGCCCATTGTCCTACTTCTGTGATGTCACAATAAAACGCCTTATACTTTCAAATAATTACCACATCGCATTTAGCAGAATTACAATGAGCTGTGTTTTTTTTAAAGTATTGGAAACATCTCCTTCACTCCTACCGAAAAGGTTAGTGGAATAAAGTACCTGCTCCAGCGCGACAGGAACTGCTAGGAACGTAATCCGAGAGCCTGGCGTCTTTCTGCCAGCAAATTCGAAGCCCAGGCCTCCGGCTCGCTGCTTCAGCTATCTCTTTCACTGCAGGCATCTCACGAGTTGACCCACCCGTGACCCAACCCTCCACCCCCCACTTGTTCTTAATGAGAGAGTGCACGTGACTCGAGCGGGGGCAGGACTGACTCCTGGGTTTGCACTGCAGGCAGCCGCTGTTGTGTTCTGGCCGGCGTCAAGCTGGCGGATGTCAAGGCCTAATGGGCGGGCACTGCCTCATGCTTTTCTTGGTGCTAATGCATTCATCAAAGAAAAGTGAACACTTAGCAACTAAGTGTTCACACTTTCTTTGATGAATGTTTCTGATGTCACTGTGTGCATATGAATGCATCCATCCATCCCGGTCCGCTGGCGGCAGGCAACGTAATGTTACTTTACTTGTTTTAAGTCCAAAACCTTGATGTGTTGTGAAACCTCGTCCAGGCCCGCTGCGTGCACGGATCTCTGCTTCCTCTGGCCAGGGCTGGGGTCATGGGCGTCAGGAGCTTGCTCGTTTTTTTTATAAATAATGTGTAGCAAACTATTTATAAAAAAATGCAAGCTCCAGCCTCCAGGCCAGGCCAGAGGTCGCAGAATTATACCAGCGGTCACTGGGGAAACGGCAGAGGTCGCTCTTGCGACTTCTGGTGACCCCCAAATGACGTCCCTGCCGAATACCCTTGATTCATTACAACGGTTTCATTTTATGAAGTCTTATCGGTGTCAGCTATGCCCTGTGTAATACATTAATATTGTATCAATTTCAGTTGCACATTCCTTGACACCATTTTAGTATATAGATATATTTTCTCCCATTGGGTATCCTCCAGAGGTGTTCCCAAGTCAGTTTCCCAATCTCCCCTGGTTCTAACTACCAGCTTTTCTTATTTCCCACCATGACCATATAAATCGTGGAGACCGGCCTCCTCCCATATTCCATACCATAGAGTCACTCCAACAAATGACTATGCTCTGCTTCCTCCGGCAAGCTCGTGTGAGAGGTCATAAATGAGAGGCGGACGCAAAGTTGTAATGTTTTTAACATTAGACATTTTATTAAAATAAAAGGGTTTGAATAAAGGCCTTTCTGTCCCTATCCTAAAGAGAGTTTCCCTGCCTAGGAAATCAACTAAGGAAGTGTCGCGTCGTTAAAATTAGGCAATCTGTCCTTGTGTCTAAATGTATCTGACCCTCACACTAAAAATGAACAACAAAGGTGCAAGGTAAATGTCTCTGCCTTAGACCCAGCAAAAAGTGTGCAAAAACTGAGCATGTACATCCAACAAAATCATCATTGCATCTGGGGGCTGAGTCCCTTCCCCTGAACTGTCTGAGGTAGGCGATTGAAAATGTCCTGTTCAAACAATGTTTCTTTAAGATTAGTAGAAATGTCTCTTTCACATAACTTTCTTAAGGATTAGCAAAGGTGTCTTTTCCAAGCAATGGTGTTTTAAAGGATGGCAAAAGTGTTTTTTCAACAGCAATTTAAGTAATTATGTTTTAACACTTTCTTAAGGATGATGAGAAACATGTCCATTCCAAACAATGGTTCCTTAAAAGTAGTAGAAAAGTCTCTTTTATACAACACTTTCTTAAGAATGGTCTCCATGGTCTCCTGGTATACTCTCCTGCCAGGAACCTTTTCACAATGTCTTTTCCTTTCACATACTTTAGATGGATTACCTGGCGTACTCCCCTGCCAGGAATGTCCCTGTGGGCTTTGAAGATCCCTTGGTATACTCTCCTGCCCGGTATCTTTTCCCCAAAGGCTCATTGCCTTATGTACTTCCTTCACCAGGTCTTTTTTATCTTTCATTTATCTTTCTCTTTAAGTATAGCACAATTGTTCTCTTTCACTGTTCATACTTTATTGGCTCCAGGTATTACTTGTTCCAACTTACCCCATATTGACATTTCATATATGGGGACTTGCTCAAGTTTTGTTTGTTAACTTCATTGTTAGCATTCATTGGCGTGTAGCAATACTTGTTCCAATCTTCCCCATTTTGACATTTCATATATGAAGACTTGTACAGATCGTGCCTTTCAACTTCTTTATTAGTGTACAATTGCTTATGACAACTTTTACTCCAGATTTCCCCATATTGACATCTCATATATAGAGACTTGTGTAAATTCTCTTTCTATATTACTTGGTTGATATTCAAAACAAGTTTCCAGTTGTCCGTACGCCTGTTGGTACCCCAGCAGTCCTCCTGCAATACCTGCTGTGCTTCTGTCGGCCTCTCTCCTTTCTGGTAGGAAGTGCCTGCCTCCTTCAGCATAGTCTACTCTTGGGTGTCTGGCTTCGGTTCTGCTTCACCGCTCTGCATTTCTTATCTCCACCTTCACGTCCGACTTGGAGAAGCACACCATTTTTAAATGTCTTGCACAGCTGATTCCCATCACAACAAACAGTCTGCACATTTAGCTTGGTGTTTCTTTTAATCCACAGTAACTCCTTTCTCGTCTCAGAACCTGAGGTTTTATGGGAGTTGAAATCTATAGGATTATTGTGCTTTTTAAAGTTGTATTGTTTTTGATTTCTGTTTAAATCCAAACCATCAGAAACAAAAGGTGTTAAATGTGACTCATGTGTACCTGAGGTGTGAATGTTATTCAGCCTAGAGTTTTTTGCAGAATTGGTTCTTTGGGTCCTACAATGGGAGGGACTTGTAAAGTGACAACATGCAATTAGGAATTTGGGAATCATAGGGTCCTCCTCATGATTTAGAGAAGGGTACTGCATCTCTCCTGATGGGGTCACAACATCTCCCTGACAGCCATCTGGTCCCATGTAATCCTGCCTCATAATACCACCCCCAGGGTCTGGATCAGGTAGGGACTGCCATCCCTTGGCCACATGGGAGGATATCTTTGGCTGGGCATCAGTGATGACTTTACAGGATTTATCACACTCAGGCAAACCTTATGTGCTCTCCCTGTGAGTCCAGCATAACCAAGAAACCTTCCCTTATCAACCACCCAACTATTCAAATGTCAAAAAGGTAAAAATGCAGCATTAATTGTCCCTTAGCAAATAGATCTCCCCATACCATCAATCCTCCTTTTTCCCATTTCTACAACATCTTCTTATCCGGTGCGTTCCGGTGATCCGTGCTCATACTGAAAGGGATAATAGGCGAGTACGAGGGTGTTTGAATACTATTTTACATGCCCTGTCCCATACCCATCGCTTCTTGCCACAGTATTTCTATAAGCACACAGGGGCTAACAGAGCCTGTTAAAAGTCGTGATTTAGGAGTTACCTCATCTGACAGCCATTGTGCCACAAATTGCAGCTGGGCAGCCATGCAATCTATTTCAAAGTCCTGCACTAATAGTCCTCCATTCTGAAAAGTATCTTGTAATGTGGTCAATGCCACTCTTGTACTTCCTTTTATTCACAGTATCTCGCGTTTAATTTCTGGAACGTACTTCTTGGGCATTATATGGCACGTTACTAAAAGAATACAACACGCGAGGTAAGTTAATCACCTTTGCAAGCGTGATCTTGACCATCAAGAACAGCGGCAGTGTATTCCAGAAAATGTCCACCTTCTCAATAATCTCAATGGCTCGTACAGTGTCCTCCCTAGCTGTGCCCTGGAAATTCCACCTGATCTTAATGCCCAGATTGGTGAAGCCATCCATCGCCCATTGCACCGGCATTTGCGGCAAATCATACCACAGAGAAGCAACCAGTGTTGCCAGCGGGTATATACAAGATTTATTTTTATTCACAAGGATTCCCGATAATCTACCAAATGATTCTAACATCTCCATTACAATGAGAACATTTAATTTCGGGGTAGAGAGCAACCTTTCTTCTGCATTAAATGAAATCACATGCGTTGTCCCGCCCACTCGTATTCCTGCTTCCTCCACAGCTCGCCTTGGCACACATGCCAGAGGTTCCAGTATCATAACAAACAGAATCAGTGACAAGGGGCATCATTGTCTTGCCCCCTTCTCTATTGCCCACGATTCAGATACCAATTTTCCCATCTTTACTCTGGCTGTTATGGGGGTATACAGCAGTTTAATCCAGTGAGTTAGCACTGGTCCGACATTAAATTTGTCCAATACTGCCCTCACCCATTCCCACCTCACTGATTCAAAAGCTATTTCAGCATCTAATGATAACACATCACTAGGCTGTGCATCATCCAATGTTTGCGCTATTACATGGTGAAGATGTCTTAAATTATGAGAGGTGTTTCTCCCCTGGCATAAATCCCACCTGATCATGATGCACCAGTCTTGTGACAACCAGCTGCAGCCTATTACCTATCTCTGTACTTCTGAAATTTAACATCAGAGTTCAATAACGACAGCAGACGGCATGGTCCCATCGTATTACATTCTTTGCCGGTTTCGGTATGGTAATGATCAGTTTCTCACTCATTGATTGGAGTAACAGACCCTTATCAAAAGCATGTTGGAAAACCTTCAGTAGCCTGGCGCTAAGTTCTTCACTGTACTCTTAAAGTATCCTGGAAACCCATCTGGCCCTGGCATCCTACCCCCCTGGTAGACTCTGGATAACATAATTTAGTTCTTGCAACATTATATGTTCCTCCAGCTCAGTTGAGACCCCAGCACTCAATTTAGGCATATCTATTAATGCCAACATATCTAAAATTTCAGATCTCATACTTGGCGTGCTCTCACTATACATCACTTCATAATATAATACAAACAAGTCATTAATATCTGTCTGTCTGTCCACCACCCGTCTATCCGGGGTACGAATCAAGAGGTCTGTGCATGTCCGCTTCTCCTTATTCACCAGCCATGCCAAAACTCCACCTGACTTGTTCACTTCCCTGTGCAGGTCACTAACATATGTACTGTAATCATAATTGCCCAGTGCCTCCCATGTCAGCATGCATCTAGACCTCAACTCCTGAAATTCTCCTTCCCTTCCCATGGGACCATGTGGTCCATTTTCCATTTCCGCAATGTCTTTTAAGTGCCTTCCAGAGTCTTCCCCAGCGCCGCTCTCGCCCTGTGCGTAGAAGGCATGCACAACCATCTAATCACTTTTAAGGCATCCCATTTGAAATATGCATTATCAACAGAGCCCTTATTCACCTAAAAATGTTCAGCAATTTGTACCCCCAACATGTCTCTGTAGGCTGGATCCCTAAGCCCTTCTGCTCGTAATCTCCATGTGGGTATTCTATTCCAATGTACCCGAAATTGTAGCCACATTATTAGGTGTGAATAGTCAGACAAAGTTCTCCCCAAATATTTCATACCCCAGCAGATTTTAACGTGATCTTTACCTTCAAAGAAGTGGTCCAATCTAGTATATTTCCCATGCGGATGTGAATAAAAGAAATATCCCAAAGTATCTAGATATTCCAACCTCCACAATTGTATTAGCCCCAATTCTCCAAAGACTCAAATAATGATAGAGAAGCCCTAGAACTAGTGTCAGATCAGACAACCTGCCCAGAACGGGGTCTAATGTACAGTTAGAGTCACTTCCCTTTAGCCAGATTGCTTGTCTGCGTGTCACCATTTGGTTAACAGTGTGAGGGAAGAAATCGGCATTGTGCAACTGGGGGCCTAGGCGTTAATAAGACACATTTCCTTGCCTTCCAAACTGCCATAAACTATAATGTAGCTCCCTTCCGGGTCTGTGTGTATCTTTGTGACCCTGAAGGGGATCTCCTTTGACACCCATATTAGAATGCCTTTAGCATATGTAAAATTGGCGGAGCTACTGGCCAGGCCCCCCCTCTTCCTATAGTATTTTGTGAAGTTTATTCTGAAGCAGATGTGTCTCCTGAAGGAATGCTATACCCAACAGATTGTTCCTCAAAAAATTGCCCACCCTGCATCTTTTGGCAAAATCGTTCAAGCCCCTTACATTACAGGTCATGCACTTAACCGGCAACGCCATTGTAATATAATAGTTTAGTCCCCCGCACTTCAATAGTCAAGGGTCCATCCAAGCTTATCCAAAGCACATAGAATTTTATTTAAACCCCTGTTACCCTTCCCATGCATCTCTCAGCCAATCATATGAAATCCCCCAGTAGGACGCCTCATTCACAACTTCCACTTTCTGGTTGACAGTATGTGTAACATAACCACTTTACAAAAAACAACATCAAAATAACCCAACAGAAACCTAATGGCAAATGGCCATTCAAGTGTCAGAAAGTCTCAAGACTCATGTGCTCCCCACCTGCCCACCCGGGCCAGGGGCCCTAGCATCAGGCCTTCTCACTGGTAGACAGCAACGTATGCACAACTGCCCCTGCATATTATGACACCAATATCATATTGGCTGATCCCACATTGGGGGTATACGCCTTCCTACTTCGTGGGAGAAATATGTACTGAATAAACAAAAGGAAGGTATTGCATTGGGTGTGAATTAATCTTCCCTCATCAAGACCGCATGTTCATCTCAAACAAATAATAGACCTACCATTCAACACAGATGTTATGACATGTATAAAAAATACTTCTCAATTTTATTACAAAATGTAGCAAAACAACTTTCTTTCTCTACACACAATAATGATACCCTAAAACATGAAAATCCAAGCATAAAACCAACACTCTGGTACACAAATCAAATTGTATATAAAGTTACACCGACCAACAACATTGTCAATATCGCAATGACCTGGTTTACATTAGCATGAATTTGGTAAACACATTTTTGCACCCCGTACTAAGAGCCTATCTTGTACAAGTTTCTTTCCTTTTGAGGCTTAAATCTCCCAGACATTCATCAGGGGCACAATTATTCTGCTTGTGTGTATCATGTACTGGCTGGCGATTGATTTCAACCCTCTATCACCCTGGTCTTCCTGAGGATCCCTACAGGGATAAATACACACCTTTAATACACTGTTATTTGTATTTGTATTTTTTATTTTTATTATTTATATAGTGCTTTACACCAAAGCACTTTACAGCATAACAACCAAAATACATTAAACATGGAACATAGAAACAATAAAATATATATGATTCAAATCAGAAAAACAGCATGTAGAACTATTTGCATTTGAGAAGGAAGAGAAGGGGAGAGGTATGGGAAGCAGGAAAGGGAAAGGGGAGAGGGAGTAGAAGGGAGGGTGGAAGTCAAATGGGGAAGACAGGAAGAGATAAAAGAACAGGAAGATGGAGTGGGGAGGAGAAAGAAGAGGAGGAAGGGGAGAGAAGTCAGGGGGGGTGAAGGAGTGTTTTTAAGGAGGAACGGAAGGTGGAATAGGTGGAGATGGAGCAGACAGAGAAAGGGAGCTAGTTCCAATGTAGGGGGGCAAGGAGTTGGAAGGAGCGCAAACGAGAGGAGGCACAGGGGGGGGACAGAGAGTAAAAAGTGATCAGCAGAGGTTAGAGAGCGAGAGGGGGCATAGAAAGAGAGAAGAGAGGAGAGGTAAGGAGGGGCAAGGTCATGAAGAGATTTAAAAACGAGACAAAGGAAGTGGTATTTAAGTTGGGAGTGGAAGGGAAGCCAGCCTAGGTTGGAAAGTGAATTGGAGATGGAATCATAGGGAGAGAGAAGACAGAGGGTATGGACGGCAGAGTGGTAAAGGGATTTAAAGGGGGGCAAGATGGGAAGAGGGGAGACCGAAAAAGATAGAACAGCAGTAGAAGAGGCGAGAAAAGATGAGGGAAGAGATCAAGGGCCTCATTACACGGTAGGGGGAGAACCATGGCGCTATCAGCGCCATGGTTCATGCCGGTAAAATACCGGCACCGCCTTGGTGGAAAGGGGAAATACCGCCCCATTCCAAGGTTGGCGGGGCGGTAATTCCCCCTTCCACCATTGCCCTTCCCCATTCCCATTTTTGCCCCATAGGGCATGATGGGAATGGGGAAGGCGCTAATTACGGCACCGCAAATTGCGGTACCGTAATTAGCTCCCTGGGTCCCTTTGCGGGTTGGTTTTTAACGCCTGCAAAAAGCAGGCGTTAAATTCCCCAACCCGCAAAGGGACCTCGTAGTAAGACGGTAAGGATTTACCGGTACCGGTAAACCCTTACCGTCTACCGTGTAATGAGGCCCTAAGAGTTTAGTAGCATGGAAAGTAAGAGAAGAACAGACTTTAGGGATATTAAAGAGGTGATAGCGAAAAGAGCGAGTAGTGAGGGAAATGTGGTAAGTGAAGGACAGGGAAGAGTCAAAGTAGATTCCTAGATTTCTCGCATGGGCGGAAATAGAAGGATCGGCTGGGGGGAAATGAATACTACTAGTCTTACTACTAGACCTAACATTTAGCCCTTCACCCAAAGGTTATCAGACATAATTCAAAATGATATACCTGAGTGGTATTGCCAAACTAACTTCTAAGGACCACCTGCAACCACTTATTTTGGTGACTTCCTGACTTGGAAAGTGTCAGCCTATCCTCTGCTCGCTATCCTCGAAGAAAAAAACAACCTTAACAGTTGTGGTTCATATAAGGCCTACTATCCCTATATCTCACATATAATCTTCAACAGGGACGTCATTGCACCAAAATGCCAGGGGTAGCGGAAGTGACATCACACGACCCTTGACCCCCTGATGACATCACAGGAAGTGATGTCATTTGACCCCACCCCAAAGTGATATCGGGGGAAGCGATGGAACACGACCTTTCACCCGTCGACAAAACAGGAAGTGGCATCACATAACATTGTACACTACGAAAAATATGGTTACGATATCACTATAATGTGATGTACATTTCATAACTGAATGGATCGCCATATGTATCGTTAAGATCAGTGTGTATAGCCCCATATTACCAAATTACTGTGATTGCAAGCAGACGTCCATGACCAAATGATAATGATGTGTTATTATATAGCACTTAAGCTTAAGCGCTTTACATAGAAGAAATATACACCCAATATCACCAAACCTGTGTTGTTACCCATTTATCGACCTCAGAAGGATGAAAGGCTGAGTTGAGGCGTTTGAGAACAGACTGAATCAGTGACTCATTCCCTGAAGTGTGCCTGAAATAAACCTTTAATGAGTCTAGCAATTATTGTATAGAATTCCAGAAAGACACATTTTTTGGCATTCCTATTCTTTCTTATTTAGGTTCAGTGCTGAGTGTTAGACTTGTGGCCCTCATGTTCTTATTGTTCCTCTTTTAAAGTATTTTCTTTTTTTTAGAGGTCGCAAGGGAGACCACAGAGGTCGCATGGGAGACCTCAGAGGTCGCACTTGCGACCTCTGTCGAACCCCAAATGACGTCCATGATCTTTAATCTTACCACTAAGCCTAGCAGGAGCTTGCTCTTTCTTCATGCACTATGTCTCTCAATCATAAATTGGTAAATGATATAACAAATGGAAACACATGTCTATATATCTGAAAAAATTTGAACTTACTTTGGAAGTCAGGGTAGTACTCCTCTATTCCAAACATATATTCCAAATACTGCCTGGAAACCTTTCTTTCTATATTTGCAGAAAGATTCTCAAATGAGCCGAATGGTGCTGAGAAAACCTGCAAAGTAACTCAATACCATGCTGTTATAACTTTAATGCCTCTTCCAAGTCTGTAGTTCTGAAAAATGAATGCATCAGAATAACATGTTATGATATGATATGATAGTTTATTTATATAGCGCCTATACACAATGTGTTTCAAGGCACTTCAAGACAAGGAAGGGAACAAGGAAAAATACAACGACATTCTTACAGGCCATGAACAGGAAGGATGTGAAATTAACTATCGTACTCGGCCTGATGACATTTCAGATAGTGCAAGAGCTAAGACATAGATAAGGGAGGGGGAGAGTGGGAAGGAAATGGAAACAGACAGGCGACTACCGTACTAGGCCTGACAACATTTCTGGTAGAGCTGGAGGAAAACAAAAGGTGAGGGAGAGGGGTGCAGAAAGGGAGGGGAGGAACAAAACAAGTGACTATCGTACATACCTGACAACGTTTCAGATAGTGCTGGAGGGAGGGGGGGAAAGAGTAAAGGGGTAGGGGAGCGACAGACGAGGTTGCTACCATAGTAGGTCCAGGGACAATTCTGATAGAGTAAGTGCATAGAAGAAAGTAAGGGGACGAGGGGAGGAGATAGGAAAAGCGGGAGGGGAGGAGAGAACAGAGAGTAAGCAGTCAAAAAGAGTGGAGAAGCAAGAGAGGAGAGCGAATACAATTGCAGAAGTCAGTAGTAACACATAATGTTGCAAGCCAGGATACAAGATGAAGATGGAACAGCATGATTCAGGGCCACCATGAGTACAAGATGCAAAGGAAGTCCAGCATGAGAGTTGAGAAGGGTGACACACCGTGAATCAATGAAGTCCATAAAAGTAACAAGGGAGTGTGTTTGTTATGCCAGAGCACGCAAGCTCTCCTGAACTCACACAGTGCCCGTCCCTCCATGTACCCATCCCTAAGAGCACAGCGCCCTCTCCCGCCCCCGCAACAGCTGGGCCGGGTCTAGTCTAGCGCACAGGGCAGGCTCGACCCATTTACTAGAGCGGTTTGGTGAAATGAATACCCCCTCTGTATTGCTGCTCCCGAGGTATGCGGGCCTGAGTAATCTTATAATCACGCCACATTTCCTGGGCTCTTTACCCGCCCCTTCGCAGCATGGCGGGCGCACCTTGCCTCTGTTGAGTGATATCCAGTCGTTGTTTGTCTCCAGTTTTGCAGGCATGAAACTATTTGCATGATTAATGTACTGCGGGAAGCCGGCCAAGAACATGGGTCCAGTCACCTACCTGCCTGCCAAGGCTTAGGGCAACCTGCCAGGTCTGAAACCGGGCCGCAAGGTGAAACCAAAATGGCCACTGCATATAAATACATATGAGAATGTCATCACGTGCCGTGACAAAATCATCACTGTGCAAACGCAGCTAAAGTAAACAAATACACAAATCTGCTCAGGGGCTCCACAGCAAATCTAAATTACCCCAAAGGATCCTAAAAGAGTATTCTTATCTACAGTACTCTTGAATAAAGTTCTCATGTAGGATCTGGATAAGAGATGTATCACACCATGCAGGAATCCTGCAGCACGGGTGCCCCTATGGAGCCAACCTGTTGTGACGCTATCTCACTGGCCCCTTCCAGTCGCGCTTGATCATGGGCCACAACTGGTTTGTGGAGTGGCCCGTGTTTACAGAAGCTATAGTCTCTAATAAATGTGTCATGAGTTATCATGGACCAACAGCGAGCGAAGGGCTCAGGTGCAATTCCCTCCTGATTACTCATGGTCTCAAAACAAATGTGGGACACAGTGATCCAAGTTGATTTGATTTAGGATATACAATGCGCTATCCTTCCGTAATAAAGCAGGAACCTGCATCTAGGCACCAATGTTAAATTCTTTGCCCACTTCAAACGTAACCACAGAGACAAAAAATCATTGGAACAGGTACGTTTTCAGGTTTTTCCGGAAAAGAGCAATAGAACAAATGTTCTGCAATTCAACTGGAATTGCATTCCAAAGACAGGGGCCACTGATGAAGCAACTGCAATCACCCTGGGAGACGCAATGAGAAGAAGGAACAACCAACCCATTTTTGCCAGATGAGCGCAAACCTTGTGACGGCTGGTAGAGCTTGATTTTTGAAACCAAGTACCTAGGTCCCATTCCTTGAATACACTTGTGTATAAGACACAGTAGTCTAAATTCAATTCTTTTCCGAACAGGCAACCAGTGCAATCTCCTCCAATCCATCGAAATGGGGACCTTTTTTGGCAGATTCTATACCAGTCTGACAGCGGCATTCTGGGCCACCTAGAGCCGTTGTAATTTGCTCTGTGGGGCTCCAAGAAGAAGAGTGCTGCAATAGTCAAGTCTGTCAGTATGGTTCGGAAATGAATGGCAGGATGGAATTTAGAAGCCTAGGTTAATAAAAGACAGATTTAATAACCTCTGAAACATTGGCTTTACAGCCCAAAGATGCTTGCAATATGCAGCCAAGGTTTTTGACCTTGCATGAGAAAGATGTGGCCGCATCAAAAATGGCAGGACAAGAGGTAGTAGCATGGTAGTTCCTAAGAAGATGTTTTGGGCCAAACACTTTGACCTCGGATTTGGTGGGATTAAGCTGGAGTTTACTCTCAATCCTCCAACATTTAATAACACTGGCACAGGCTAAAATACATTCTGTAGCTTCCGGTGCAGATTCTAATCTGACATGAATTTGCTTGTCATCCGCGTAAGAGTGATAGTTCAATTTGAACCTAGAAAAAATATCCATCAATGGTCTGAGATAGACATTGAACAGTATCGAGGACAGCGACAATCCCTGTGGTACTCCACATAGAACCGGGAGGTCATCAGAATAAAAGCCTCTAAGTTCGAGTCCTGTTTTCTAAAAAGGAGGAGAACCGCTTCAGTGCACCCTCCAAGACCTGAACAACCTCAGAGAGTCTAGTCAGCAATTGACCAAAATCGCAGATAAATTGAGCATGATCAACATGCTCAAAACGCCTTAATCAGCGGCCCTTAAAATGTCGTCCCACACAGCCACCAAGTTGCATAGTAGACAGATAACATGGCGGGGGAGATACAAAACACGTACAGCTGCTTAATGTTGTTACAACATAGTTACACATCTTCATTATCTTGATGCACCGGCTATCTAGGATTGCTTAACTGAACAACACAATGAGGGCGCAAAGTCCATATGTCACAGTTATAACACAAGACTAATGTCACATATATTTTATTTTAAGTCCCATCTACAAATCAGGATGAGCAGGGCCTGCCTTCTGTGGCCATACATCACCCCCCTTCCTCCTTATCGTGTGGCGCTCTTCTGTTAATCCCATCATTTCTATACAGACATTAATAGCAACCTGCCATCAATAAAGGAACCCAATAATGAATCCACCATACAGTCTAGCTTTCAATTTTTGCTGTGCCACCTTTTGTAAAGTAAAACAAACATCTAAATAAAATGATTTCAACAGCCAGGTCTCCTGTAAAATAAATACATCCGAAGTTAATAAATATTGTAAGCCTTGCAAATTATGACGAAAATAATTGAAACGTTTGCGTGTTCTATGATCTGATGATCAGGTAATCTGCATTTACATCTTTTGGTCATGCCGCATCATCAAATTCTAAAATGTCAGTGTCCAGAACATTTAGTTTTGTCACATGATTAGCATTAGCCTAGGTACCATCGTGGCTGAGCGGGGGCCACTCCTTTTAGATCTGTTCCCCTACTCTATGGTAACTGCTTCCACTTTCACTATGTGTAACAGAGGAATATCTTCCATTCTGGGAAGTAGGATCCCCCTTACTCCCGTTTTGGAGCTTTAGCACCTAGATGCCCTTCGGCCTTAGTTCATGCTCTACAAGTTCTGTTACATTACATTACATTAGAGTATAAAGCAGTGCATATCTTGGTAACAATTTCTTTAATGGTACCTGGTGTCAGAAGATCATTAGAACTCTGAGTTCCCTGATATATTGACCTTTCGTGTAATCTCAACACATTTCTCAAACTTATGTCGCACATCTAAGAAATATGTAGCTTGGGACATGATAATCTCAGTAATGATGGGAGAAACAGCGTGCATTACTGACCAATTTGCCTCCCAAGACACACTTGGTATTTCTACCATGGTGAGATCATGGGTAGTTATCGCCGTCATATATGGAGCATGATGTATGAGCTACAGTACATTAGTTCTATTCAAGTATGCTCTTGCTGCCATGGCACATGCGTCTGTGATCTTTTTTTTTTTTTTAAGTAACTTCACCAGGCTTGTTCAGAATAGTTTAAAAGTCGACCAAGGTCTTACTTTCCAAACGCTTATGTTCATTTTGTTTGGCCTCATTTCGATCTGAAATTGCATTTGCAACTTCATTTACTTTACTACTTGAAGAATAAGAAGCTACCATTTGTTTCTTGGAACTACATGTTTCTGCCTCTTCTGTCAATCCTGCAGATTGACTGCTTGAACTCTCGGCAGTAAATATTTATAAGGTTTTAATCAGAGGTACAGCGCTCTCAACATTATTATTTTTTACCCATGAACCAGGGATGACACTTGGTGTTTTTCTCGACGATAGTACTTTGTTTCTCGGTAATGGTCTGAATCATTTCAAAGCCCTTTTCTGTTTCAATACAAACCATATTTTTCGGAAATGATGTACCTAGTGCTTGTGCCACTACTGAGGCTTTGATACAGGTTTTTCCAGCCATTTTCCCATTTGTATTTACTTAGTGCTTCCTTTTTGGTGTTTAATTTTTTTTGGGGAGAATTGTTAGTCCACCTTAGCCTGATGTAGAGGCCTCCTGACTGGTGTTTATCACAGCTTGAACATGAGTAATACCAACCTTTTCACTAATCCTCACTTTGGGTTGATTTAAACGCGGTGAACATGTGGTTTGTACTAAACCTGAGTCAGGTATTATAATAACCAAAGGATTCAAAACACTTCCCCGTGATGCTAGTTCTCATTTCCTTCAGTAGTTAAAAAATATCATGTGGGGGAGAGATCCACATCCACTAAACTAGACAGTCCCTGTTTGATCACCTGCTGGTCTTTATGTAAAACAATGCATATAGTAAAAAGTACTTCCAAGCTTGAGCCCAAATTAGATGCATCCGAGTCCATGAAGCTTGTTTGATGTCGAGGAGATGAAGTAAAAACGTTTGCTGCAATTTGGGTTAACTCTGGTGTTTTAGACAAGTCTGTAGCGGTAATTAAAGTTTTTTCCGTACACAAAGAATTGTTCTCTAGAGCCATTACCACCTTACTATCCACATTAAATACTTTTTGCAAGCTCAGGACCATATTCAGCAAAGAGTTGTTATCGATTGGCTTTTCGAGTGAGAAGTCCAAGACAATTTGCTCTTCATTAATCAGTGCATCAGGACAAATTAGAGAGGGGAGTGCCTCGATGTTGACATTTGTTTAATGACATTTGTTTAATGAGTTCTTGTGGTCGGTTTTAAGAAGGCTGTAGTTTTCCCTCTATCACTGTCTTCTAGACCATTCACCTTTCAGATAGTATCCATGGTGCCCAGTAAAAGGGCTTTTGTAGGGTTATTTATTTTTGTGAATTCTTTCCTTTTTAAGTTACGAGTCATTGATAATGCATATCCTCAGGCTGTTCGGTCTTTACTGAGCAATGAGTATTTTCAGCTAGCTGCTGGCATATTTTTGAGTACTGCACTAGCTAACCACAGGAGCTAACACTATAGGGAAGGATCAATGACAGAAATACAGAGGGCTGCAATGTAACCAGGTTAGAAGCAGGGGGGGGATTTTGAGAGGGTCAACCCCCCTGCGGCAACTGGGGCAGCCGCACTCCATGTTGACCGGTTGCTTGATTGGTTGACTAATTGCCTGGTTACCTGGATTCACATCCTCAGGACAGGCCTAAGCGCTGCTCTGCCGCGCTGCTCAAGCTGCCAAAGCAAGAGACTCACTGTATACACGGGGCTGCCGAGTCAAGTCGATTCACCTATGCCCAGATCCACAGAAAGAAGGGCAGGTGATGCACTGACAGCTGCAGCGACAGCGCATCTCAGTCCAAAACTCGGAGGTATCCAGGGTTTCTTTTAGGCTCGTTCCTAGGCTCCTAAGCTCTGCAAGCTCTCTACTTTCTTCCCGGTTCTGCAGAGCAAGGTGAACGCTGCACACCTGAAAAAAGGACCCTTGAAGCGTTAGTCATCCTAATGCCATTCTAATATATTTCAGGTGTGTTGGAAAATGCATGCGCTGCAGGAGGAGTCTGAAATTGGCACACTTTTCGTATTCACAATTATATCAGACTTGACCGTACGAAAAACTATAAAGATATCCAAAATTGATGTCTGAAGCAATGGTTTCGTCTTAATCACAATTACAAAAAAACCCTGCCCAAGATGGGGGTCAAAAATCCAATTTCTCAAGAGCAGAATTGGGTCAGGTGGATATTTTGGTGTACCCGCTTCTATTTTTTATACATGTAAAAAAATCTGTATTAAGTGGTAGGTCTATTATTTGTTTGAGACCAGCCTGAGGTCTTGATGAGGGAACGTTAATTCAAACCCACTCCAATACCTTCCACCTGCTTGTTATAAGCCACAGATCGGGGCACCTCTAGGGCGTAGTCAGTTCCGACGGAACGTTGCTTATTCACCGCCCAACATCTGTCCATTTCAACAAATCCGTCTCATAATGTCTCAACACATCAACCCCTAAGTATCCGTTAATCGCACCCCTGAGCTCCAAACATGGAATTTTTACAAACCACTGTATACAAATATAAATCAGTAGTCTTCAAGTACTTGTGTTCAATTTCGGGGGACTCCTTCCCTCATGCCATTTCCTGCCATCAAAGTACGGTACTCTTCCAACTGCCCTTGATCTCGTGTTTTGGCTCTCCAAGGATGACCACATAGTTTCGTTCTCGGCAGGGTCCGAAAGTTTATCTGTCGATTTTACTTCAAGAGAGCTTCTTCGACTAGTTCCTCTTAGACAGCCTCCAGATTGTTTGCCAATCCCTGTTGCTGCAGCCATGCCAAAGCCTTACCTGGGGGATTACAAAATAAACAGCTTGTCGTCATGTATCACCTTAAATTCTGCCGGAAACAGGAGCATGCTCTGCATATATGCCACATGGAGAACATCCTTTCATAGGCTCTGCTTTGGGATTGTACTTGTACTTCACATATGCTTCCACCTTCCCTCGCATATTGAAGTATCATTTCTCTATCCTTGTAGTTCATGATTTTGGCATTTGGCAATAACCAATAACCACTCTCAGGGGTTCACCTGGCAGTGGCCTCCTGACCAGAGCTCTGTGCGCTCTTTCCACCACAAATCCATGCACCTCCTGTGGAAACATTTTATCCACATAATATGTGGGGTTATTTCCCTCCTCCCCCTCTGGCAGGCCTATGATATGAATGTTATTCCTCCTGGCCCTACATTCTGCTTATTCCAACCTAAATTTCAAATGCTTGACATGATCTTGAAGATCCTTAGACTGGGCTTGCAGGGTAGAGGTAGTCGCCAACAGGTCCGCAATGGTATTTATTTATTTATTCATTTGAATTTTTGTAAAGCACCACTTGCCCAATGGCCTATGGCGCACAGGTACGACCATGTTCAGTCACTATGTCTGATAAATTACGTAGATCCTACCGTAGGAGTGATGCATCAATCCGTTCCTCATCCACTTTAGATTCTAATGAGGTGCACAAAACTGCTATTGCCACCAACACTGCCTGATCCGATCCCGTGTGTGGAGAGTGGTCGATCATAGGTCCGTCCTGTTTTTGGTTCCGCTGCGGTGAAGGTTGTTTCTTGGAGTGGAGTCCCCGTTGCGTAAATCGATCCATTCTCGTTTGCTTATGGTGCAAACTGATTATTCCTATGGGTTCTGACACTGATGGCCAAAGAGTGCATTACAGTGGTGGGCCTCCACAGTACAGCTAGTGTATCCTCATGGGCACAGTGTCGCCATAATGAGCAGAGACGCACCCTGTCTACTGTGATGATTCGTGGGATCTCTTCACTTCTCCGCAGGGGGAGACCTTTCCTGTGAAGCTAGGGAAGTGATGCTGCTACCCAAACGTTCCCCTAGGGGTGGTGGAAAGCGGGACCTCATGGGGATAAGGCCTCCCATTCTGTGAAGGAACTCCCAACCCCTTTTCCCTTGGGACTAAGTCCCCATACTAAATCCCTGATAACATGACAGTCTGTTATGGTAATGTCTCTTCAGTTCTTGATCCACAAATTAATACGACCCAGATGAAGAAGAGCCAAAGAAACCTGCAGAGTACTAACAGGTTACCTTGCCATATTACAGGAGAAGGGAGTCATTCTCCTGGTACTATTTTCATTTGAATGCAGAACTCTGTTGTAGCTTAGTGGTAGGTTTAGAGTAGGTTTTTGCACACAGGACGGATACTTTTATTTGGACAAACATCCTGATGACACGCAACCATCTTGATGTTGGTTTAGGCGGGGATAACCCTTTTAGAGATACAGAGAGGTAGGTTAATTTATTTGTTTCTTAGATAAAACTTGGTTGAAACATGTCACCCCTTTGTCTGACTCCTTACTCCACCACGCCACACTACCCTTTGCCCACACTGTGTGTGCAGGCCTACGTTCAGCTGCAGAGTTGTCTCTGCCCTAACTGTGGCAAGCAGTGCCCAGGATCGTTGTTCCACCTAAATAGGCCACAGGATTCCACGCGATCACACTGGGCCTTTTGCACCACATCTGTCAAGTCACTGTGCTCCCGTCACCAATCAATCAAATTTTCTCAACTGGCTGTATAACAACCGAAAATCTCCTGCACCTCAAAGTTCCATCCAGGAGTTGGCCGCAAACATTCAGGATCGCCCCCTCCGCTTAGGCCCAAGTTCTCAGGCTTCTGATCTCCAATTCCCGTGGGCCATCTTTCCTCACTCGGCCAAATCAGTACTGCAACCTCATTTAAGCCTTTGCCGGTTAAGGATCATCGCCAAAGTTCTGCCAAATCTTCACTCAATATCCACCACCATCAGGCTTCCTATGGGGGCGCCACGAGTGGCATCTGTTTGTTTGTTTATTTATTTCTAATGCGCACGAAACGCAAGGGTGACAGGGCGCCGCAGTAGGGAGATGCACAGCTTACAAGGTTACAAGTAGGTCATGTTATTACAATCAAAACAAAGTATACAAAATAATTACAGGAATGAATATAAAGTGAAATAAAGACAAGTGTACATATATATACGATTCAGGTCTTGGAAAACAGTGTATTTTAAGGAGAGCTAGGGCTGTGTGAATAGAAGAAGAGCAAACTAGTGGTCAGTGGAGTTGAGCAGGTTGATATCGTTTTTTCTAAAGTGTAAGTGTGGCTGGTCTCCTCTGAGCTCATGTGGCAGGGAATTCCAGGGTTTAGCAGCCTTCACAGGGAAGCTATTAGCTCCAATCTTGGTAAGTCTGAATCTCGGCACCACGAGGCAGTTGGCATTACCAGCTCTTGTCTGCCTAATGGTCATTCTTCTATTTAATCTGTCTGAGAGGTAGATTGGGGCAGCATTGTTTAACGCTTTATGGGTCAAAGAGACCGTTTTTAGCAAGATTTTATTGTGGGTGGAGAGCCCTTTATATTGCCTTCTAGTAGCGAAGATGTGTTCTCTTTTATTAATGCCTAGTGCAGATCTTAAGGCATTGTTTTGAAGAGTTTGTAACCCCTGGATGATAGCTTTATTGGCACCACTATATAGAGCATTACAATAATCTAACCTCAATAGTACTAGTGCTCTGGCTAAGATCATGCAGTTATTGTTTGAGAGGAATGGTTTACCTGCCCTGATAAACTTACAAGTGTAAGCAGTAGTGGAAGCCAGTGATTTCACTTGTTTGTCAAAAGACATGGTCGAATCAAGGTAAAAGCCAAGGGTTTTTACCTCCTTAGTTACTTTAATGACATTTCCATCTATGGTAAATACTGAGTATTCATGGTCTAATTTGTTAATGTTGGAATGGGTGCCCAGGATTATCAACTCTGTCTTCTCATCATTTAGGCATAGCCTGTGTGAGCTTGTGTGATTCAAAAAATGTTTGGATCTGTATGTATGCAACCTTATCCAGTATTTTGAGAAGGAAAGGTACCGTCGTGATGGGTCGGTAGTTGGTGGGAATGAGTGGGTCTAGGGGTTTTTTTCTTTAGGAGAGGGAGTACCCATGACTGTTTTAAGTTGGAGGGCATGGTGTCAGAAGTGAAAGAGGCATTAATCAGTTTAGATATAAATGGGGACGAGTCTCTGGCGGCATCTTTTATAATTTGAGCTGGGCAGGGGTCACCTTTGCAGTTAGATGGTTTAAGAGATAAGATAACTTTCTCTACCTCTAAGATGGAAGTTTTAGTGAAACAGAATCTAGTGACCTTGGACGTTGGTATGTCGCTGGGACCAGGGACCAGGAGTATTAGGGGGGTACTGTATATTAAGAGTCTTTTTTATTGTTTATTTTATTTTGGAGAGTCTTCATTTTATTGGCGTTTTGAATATCTGAACACCAGGTTTTGTTTTTGATGCAGATGTGAGGTATGGGGATCAGAGACTCTAGTTCTTTTAGTATGGTAAATAGTTCCCTCATACTTGAATTGGAGTTGGCAATGCATTAGTTATAGGAGTTTTGTTTGGCCAGGCAGATTTCATTTTTATATTGCGTGGAAATTGTAGCTAGACTGACTTTGTTTTCAATGGACGGGCATAGTCTGAAGTTAGATTCACATTTTCTTTTTAGGAGACGTAGGTCCTTTAGTTGTGGAGTAAACCACTTGTTTAGGTGGGCTTTAGGTTTACTTGGTCTCAGTTTGAGAGGTTAGATCTTATCCAATGTGGTGAGCATAATTTTATTATATTCATGGAGCAAGGTGTCGGGTCTAGGTTGTCAGGCAGTTAGTTTAGTGTGGGGAGAATGGCAGGGATCACTTTGTCCATAGTGATATTCTTTTTATTTCTAGTTGGGCAAGGTGGGACAGTTTGGGCGGCCATGGGAGGTGATCTGGTGGTTGATAGTGTGAAGGACACAAGTGAGTGATCTGTCCACGCTAACGGCGAGATGGAAGTGATGGTGGCGGTGCAATTATAGTCGGCTACCCAATCTAAGGTTCTCCCTTTGATATGGGTAGGTTTGTTGTTTTTTGTGACAGTCCTAGTGCAGTAATAATGTTGGCTATTTCATGGGCATGCTTGTCTCCCGGGTCATTGAAGCCTAGGTTAAAATCACCTAGAAGTAGTAATTGGGTAGTTATTTTAAGGTTGTTGGTTAGTATACTGTACATATCCTCCTCGAATGTCCCAAGAGGACCAGGTGGTCTGTAGATTAAATGGATGTTGAGTGACTGGGAGTTGGATAATGGGAGTCTAGCCGTAAGGATTTCACAAGATTGCAAAGTTTGTGTGGGGTGGGGGGTTAGTCTCAATGAGAGACTTACTCTAGATATAATGGCGATACCTCTGCCTCGAGTTCCATCTCTGTCTTGCCTAGATATCGTATAGCCATCTGGGATGGCTAACATAAGTGAGGGTCCTGCAGCATTGTGCAGCCAGGACTCAGTGATGGCGAGGAAGTCCAAATTATTTTCCAATATTAGGTCGGAAATGTCTGTGTCATGGGCAACGAGTAATCTCACGTTCAGGAGTGCTCCTTTAAGGGAGAGTGCCTCTGTTTTGGCTGTACCCTGAAAAGGGCTAAGTGTGTGCTGGTCAATTAACCTGGGTTTAGGTATCTTATGCTGAATGGCATTGGCATAGGAGGCAGAGTTAGGTTTGTTGGCGTTCAAAGGCTTCACGCCAGAGGGACAGGTTGTCCTCTTGTTAATAGGGGGTAGGGATCTCGTGAGGGGTTCGTGCAATTTAGAAAGTCTGGCACAGAGTTTTAGGTTTCTGGCAATAGTAGTGCAGGGGTATGTAGCAAATACTCTGGGACCTATGATACTACGGTAGTTTGGATAGGTAGTATCGAGGTTATTGGATGTCATTTTCATCAGGTGAAACTTGACCAACCTCGTATAAAAGAAGCCACCAGTCACTGTATTGTAAGGTGCAGGTTAGGGAGAGTATAAAGGCCACTATAGCCATAAGGATACTATTTTGAAATAGTATCTGGCAGGCATAATCTAGTCTGTATCAGCAGGTCTGCAGGGAGATGAGCGCTTCTACATCCACTCTCCTCGGCTCCCAAGATAAGCCATGATTGGGATATAAGGGCGTTTTGCTTAGAGGTGGGGCTTGTGGAGACATGCTTTTTCTTATTTCTCTCAATCTATTACGTGGGCATCACACCACCAACTTGGCATTGGGGTAGATAGGTAGGGATACATGCTTTTATTTTTTATTTTCATCTATCTTAGCCTCACCTCTTTTTCGAGTCTCTGTAGAAAAGCATACATTACTCTGGACTCCTTTTTATTAAGTGGGTGTACAAAATCGAGGGCGGGCTCCAGCAGCGGGGATGGGGGCCTGAATGTTGGGCTTTGCCTAAAAAGTGATAGGTGTGGCCTAAAGGAGACACCACCTGAACCAAACAATACACCATGAGACCCTCAGATGGTATTGTTTGCACCCAGTCTGCATATTGGAAATTCATTTTTCTGAGGTTTCTAAATGAATGACTCTCTCAATCAGTATATAAACAATTGAATCAGTAAGTAAATCGCCCTCATGTTGTAACTAAATCACCTACGGAGGATAGCACAGGTGCAGCGCACTGGTCTTGGAAGCAAGACCATGCAGAGCAACAGAGGTTCGAATCCCGGATCCACGCTTAACTGACCTCTGGTACGATATTAGGCACGTTATAAAAAACAAATAAATAAATATGAGAACTGGGAGGGGGACAAATCGCACAAATGTGGTTTCCTGGTGATTTTCACAATACATATATACTCATTGAACAGTTTCAGCTGATGGATGAGAGGCTTAGGCTATTCTGCTTGGAGGGGAGCTTGTAAATCAATAACTCAGGCCCTCTTGCTTACCTTGTATCCTGAAGCACGCTTTCAGACTAAGGATGACATATCTGGGCTGGTTATGCTTGACAGGAAGTCCCAACAGCGCCCTGGATTAGGAGACTGCCAGGGCTTCACCCCAGTTATGCCAGGCCCACTTAAAGCTCTGGTGATGTGCATTCTGTTATGAGGTGGAGGAGTCCGTGATTCGGCTCAGAGTTTCCTTTTTTATTCTGATAGCAAATGTGCTTTAAAGTTGTATTCCATTTTCGACCATGCACCAGTGTAATACTATTTTATTTTACCTTCATACATCGTACGTATTGGCTAATAAATCACGTATCTGCGGTACATTTTTGTAAATCATGTGTATGTTTTATTCTGGAATCCATGTTTACTTTACCTATTCAACCCTTTCCATCAAGGCATCTGTCGAACTGACAAGAGCGGTCCAAACATATTACCAACAAATCATTTGGTAACCTAATGATGGAATAACCACTGTCAATTTTTGTTTCTTCTAGACCAAACCTTGGCTTTCATTCTGCTTACTGAACACTCTTCCTGATGTATCATTGCTGGAAAGTCCGTCCGTAGAATGGGTTACGATATTGAGCGGTTTGTTGGCTACGTCAACGAAGGACTATTGTGCTGCATTTGCCGAGATGTGTTAGAAGATCCCCTTCAAGCTCCTTGTGAACATGCCTTCTGCGCTTCATGCATACAGGGATGGCTGGTACATCATCCAAACTGTCCTGAAGATAGGCAAACACTTGACACTGGTGAACTCCGACCTCTGTACAGGTATGTTGACACATTTCTATATGTAATGATTGATGAAGGTCTCTGCCACATACCTGAACTCCAATAATGATATCTGGGAAAGAGGTGGCTACTGTTGTCTAAAGAATGTTTGAAACACATTGGCATTTATTATAACATTCCTCCCTAACAACTATTTAACTGTTCTCTTTGGCTCTGTTGTTAACAAGGAAAAGCCCTAGAGACAATTTGATTTGGTTTGCCATTCTATAAATGTCCTCATCCTCACTTTACATAGACTGTATTCCATGCTGCCCCGGCTGCAGGTGTGCTTAAACATTCTGCCATTTGAGGGCAGAATATTTTCAGAACAGTCCCTGTGCTGAGAACCCTGGGTGTTTAAGACACCCTTATGTCTTCCAATAGCTTCTCCCTTCCACCACCTGCAGTAACCACTTTGCACTGAATGAGTAATCATAGTCGAAGTGCACGCCCGTGTCTCCTTGCCTTGCTGTCATAATCATCCGTTTAAAACATAAAGGGTTGTGTATGGATGGTGAGGGAAATCTCTTTTAGGCAAAGCTTCCCACAACTATGTTTTGGGGCTGTAGTTAAGCATCACAAACCTAGGCTATTGCTATGCTCTCCTTTGCTTTTCGCGTGGTACCTATGTTTCAGCAATATGAGCTTGCTCTTAGATGGTGGTGGTGAGGTCTCTAAGCAACAAGGACTGTGGGCAGACCCTCTGACATTAAATGGGGACAATGATGGAAATGAAGGTGGAAGACCTCCAATTTGCACTTTTCAAGTTGTGGGTCCAGGCTCGGCAGCAGTACCAAGATGGCTATGGTCAGGACATCAGTGCAGTAGGCATGACAAAGGAAAATATCTGGGAGGAAGTATCCTGTATAATTCTTGCCTGACGAGTCCTCGGATGAAGCACCACCTAAGCACGACAGCGCTGTCCTTCTAAAGCAGTGTGGCAAGGGATCCCACTTCTGTATTGGTGAATCTCATGGTCGAGGAGCTTCAGGGAAGCAGAGGAGTACAATCAAACTGTTCCTACTGGAGTAAGGGAAGAAATTCTCTAGAACAAGTCTCCTCTGCTCGAAGAGAGACGGAGCTTTAGGAGTCCACACCAGGGATTTCAGCCAGGATTAGGCAGAGCTCTCTTCTCCTCTCAGCTAATTCAGGGGCATCCAGTAGTCCACTGAATAGCATGGGGTCTTCCTAGATTGTATGTATTCTATGTGATTTTCTGGAGTTTTGGGAAGCCATTTTAACTCTGAGCCACGCCACCCATGGTGGGGCCCATGAGTGCACAGACACCATCACAGATGGCATCAAATATGATAACACGCATGGCATCATCAGTGACATCACTGGAAAGTAGGGCACACTGATGACATCATAGATGTTATCACTGATGACATTAAAAGAAATCGGTATACAGTGTTTATAACGGAAAATACATAACAAATCACATTTGTAACGAAACAAAAAGCGTTAAATCTTGTGGGGATGTCTTTAGGGTGTATTTATAGCAGGGGAAACGGGGCATTTGGGGTGGGCCCGGGTGGGACCGGATGGGAATCCCCCCCAAAATGTTGTATTTATATTTTGTTATAATTTCATTCATTATTCATTTTTATGACATTGAATCAAGAAATCATGACTTATGAAATCATCAGTGACATCACTGGTAGAACATATTTCATCTGAAATTAAGAGATACCATTTTTAAATATGAATACTCACTCATATGTTTATTTCCGAATCACACCACAGGTTCCATTAAAACAGTACAAAAGTAACAATGTACGACATAAAAACGTTGGCACACAAGCTAAAATCCATACAGTTGAACTACAAATATTCAGAGCCCACTCATAAGGATTACATTAGATGCTTCCTGGTGAACAGTGCTTACATCAGGAAAGATAGAAGTGCCCACCCAACGCGGAGTGACTCCATCCACAACAGGTAGGTCAATGCAGGTCGATACTGAACAAACCCCATCTCTCGTAACAATGGTTTGAGTATTTGCCCTCTCATTCGTGTATATGCCAGGCAACAAAATAGAAGATAGGACAGATCCTCCCTGAGTGCATTGCAGAAAGGGCACGATTGATTGGTCGTGGCTCTCGACCATGCTGCCACCACAGCTCGTAAGACGACAAAGTCAAAACATGCCTTAGTTATGAGTATTCGCTGGGAAGGGGTCTAGGCCCATAGCAGGTAGCTCTGTAGGCCAGGTGCCACGATAACTACAAGCCCTCCTTTTCTGGGGTTTCAGAATCTCACAGGACTCTTTGCTCCTGAATATACAAATGGACCCTTGATAACATGATTCGAATTTCACCAACAGTTCTTAACTTCTGCGAGTTTTGCCTTGCCATATCTCAACTAGGGGATTCTCCCATTGGGATCTTTGATGATCAGATATCTGATTAACTCCTGGGTCAGAGCTGCCTTGGCTTCACTCCAGAGTCTAAGCCAACAAAATGATGTGCTGATATTGTTTCACTAATACATATGAAGCCTAGTTCTAAATATACACCAAAGTTGGTGGCTGAAATTGGAAGACCGGACATTGTCTCCACTACCTGTATTGCGTCCATGAACCAGGTGTAGTCAAGTAGAAGCCTCTGCAGTGCTCTGGGGATATGCGTCATTAGGACTGTATCGTTTGCGTACACCAAGAGCAGCAGAGGCAGACTGCCAGCCTAGGGACATCTGGTGTGGAAGTTAGCAGATGGTCATACAAGCCGTTGATGTATAAACAGAAGAGCAGGGGGGGCAGGACTCAACCCTGGCGCACCCCCAACTCCACAGGGAAAGAAGCAGTACATCTTTCATTAGCACCACTCTCCTCACACAGGCTAAGCCACTTTAACTCGGAGCCACCCATTGCGTGGCCCATCACAGATGGCATCAAATATGACACCACTTATGGCAACATCAGTGACATCACTGGAAAGTAGGGCACACTGATGACATCACATATAATATCATTGATTACAGTAACAAAAATCATGACTTATGAAATCCTCAGTGACATCACTGATGGAACATATTTCATCTGACAGTGAGAGATGCCATTTTTAAATATGAATGTAAGGAAATACAGAAATGTAAGAACAAAGAGTAACATCACTTTTAAGTCTTTATTACACATTGTGATGAATCTGATGATGTCATCCCTTCTTTCCCTGAGGTAGCCTCTCCCTATGTGGCCAGGTGACGTCAGCCGCTACCTTATCCTGGAATCACCTGGAGGGAGGCGATCTTTGAGGGAATGATATCACATCATTGGGGAAAGTCACATACCCCCCATTCCCTTTTGCAGATGTTCCCTCCATACTGCATGCCTTAATGGCATGCTGTAACACTCTTCCTCAAATCCTTGCCAGGCCTACTCTTAGTGTTCGCCAACCTGACACAAAGGCCAAGACATCACCTACTGAGACGAGGAAGAGGCAAGGAGCAGTAATGATTATTCCCAATAAAATGTCAGGCCAGCCTCCACAACATCACAGAGAGAAAGATATGGTAACCACTGAGACAAAAAAAAGGGAAAGAACAATAAAGATTACTAAGACCGGATCTGGGAACTTTAAAAGCAGCGCACTGACAGCCAGAGAAGTGAGCTGCAGACGCGGGGCTGCACGCCGACCGACATGGATACCGACCAGTACACGGAGGTGGATGCCATGGGAGACAGTGTCCCAGCTGATCTAGGTGGCAGAAGAGGAAACCGGATTGTAGAAGGCTCACCACACGAGAACCCAAGGCAGCGGGAACCAAAAGACACGGTGGCCAGCAACCAGAAGAAAATCAAAGCAGAGAAGCGTGAAGGACACTACAAGCACTCAGTAATCCCAGGGAAATCAGAAGGGTTAACGGGTGACCTGAAATTGTTCACCGCCTCGTGGAAAAGAGACAAGAGTAACGTGCAGAGGCTTACCTAGTAAAGAAGAGAATCCATAGGAGCTCACATACCCTTATGATTTTGAATTGTTTGAAACATAAGGAGAAATCTGGCGAAGGGAGTTAGTCTGCGGTACTGTGAAGGAGTTTGATTATTCTCTGTTGGAACATGTTGTTGTTGTGAAACCTGGGGATGGGAGCCATCCCCTGGAACAGTGAACATTGTCCACTTGAAACATTCGGTTGGATTCTTTCATCTTTGTGTTTGAAGTCTAACATTTGTGCACCTTGAGATCCAAAACCAACATCCTTTGCACCTTTAGAATGTGAGGGCCAGAATAGGATTTCGGACACAGGACGTATTTTGCTTTGGGCATCTTGACAAAGGACAGGCCCATTAGTTTTTGGTTGAGGTAGGGAAATACTTTCTAGATTAGGGATAGTGAGGAATTTTCCTTCCCCTTTATTGTTTTGAATAAAAGTTTATAACCCACACCATGAGTCCTCTGTGTCCGCGTCTCATTCCTGGCTCCTCACAAAATTGACCACTTTATACTTCATAATAGCATAATTGTTCATGAATCCTTTTCTGGTACAAGCGAGTCACATACTGACAGATGAGTATATCTAAACAAGAGTTACAACCACTTAATTTATATACGATTTAAATTATGATGTGTCCTTAAATTAATACTTTTGGCATGAAATCCCAGTCTACTTTGCTAGAAACTAAATCTATATGTAGTGTTGTAAATATGGCCCTGAGGCTATGTTGAAAGGTAGTCTATGCGGATGCAGTCACACATGCAAAGGTCCATACAGTAGTTATTGGAAGCACAGCGCTGCACTGAATAATAGATGTCCATAGTGTTAGAATTACATTTTATCAGTCCGGAAAAACATTATGATACTAGAGACAATCTACTCTTCTACTTAAACGTGTGTTAGTTCTGGTGTATACGAAATTGTTGGTTATCTGGACCTTGAACTTTCAGTATACAGTGTTAATAACGAAACATAAATAACGACAAACCTTTTCAGTGACACCTGAACAACGAAACAAATGCAACATTTTTAATAAAAGTATATGTGGGGGTGGGGTAAGGGATAAAAAAGGGTGGGGGGATTCAGGGGGTTACTAAAGTGGGGGAAACGAGGTGTTTGGGGGAGGACACCCCCAAATAAAAAATTCGAAATTATTTTGTTAGTTGGGTGTCACTAAAAATGTATGTCGTTATTTATGGTGTTTTAAACACATTAAACCAAACTTTCTTTTAAAAAAACATTCTTTCATGATTTTTAGGTGGATGGAAAATAGTTTTCTGAATTCAATTAGCTATGCATGCAGACCCACAGGGTTTATTTCATGTATGGTGGCATATCCCAATTGTGCAGTTCTAGAATGTTTCTCACGTTCATGAGATTTTTCACACCAACATGTATGTAAGGGTGCAGTTGTAAGGCTCGGATACAATGGTGGCAGGATTTTTTATAAAGACTTTAATAATAAGAGGGTTGGATAAATGCCTCTCTATCCCTAAATCTAAGAGGGGTTTCCCTGCCTCAAAGGAAACTAGTTAAATTGTCAGGAAGTCCGAAACTAAAAAGTCTGTCACTGTTGTGTCCAAAAATCTACTACTGTCCCTAACACTAACAATATAATATAACTGTGCGAGGATGGCCGTTTCTTAAAGTAGAACGTGTTTTTTGTGCTCTCAAACAGAAATGTTCCAAGTCTCGCTGGTAATAAAATGATGCAAAATAATATTCCAAAATACAGGATTCCAAATGCTAGAGTTGTTCTCCTTTTCCCTAGACTTATCCTTCTATTAAGTCTCTGGACAACTCACAAGGAACTGTTGCTTAACCTCACAGTTCCTGTATCCTAACAGCTTAGCATGCTTCTCTGCCAAGCAAGTGTTTTCTCTTGTAATGTCTCTTTTCTCCTTTCTGGGGCCCAGACTCACTTCACTTCAAACTTTGTCTTCACATGTGGGTGCGAGTCCAAGACACAAGGTTGCATTGTATCTTCTTGGTTCACTCTCCTGCCAAGTATACAACTCTCTCTCCTTGGTAATAGGGTCCCAGATCCTCTCTTTCTTCATGGTCCCTGAACCTCTTGCTTTTAGGTGCAGGTAACAGACTTGCACTGTTGCGTTGTATTAATTTAGTTCACTCACCTGCCAAATATACAACTGTCTCTTATTTTCTTCTGGGTCCCAGACCCTCTGTTTCTTTTGGGTCCCAGACCCTCTTTCTCTTGGGTGCGGGTCCCAGACCTGCACCTTTTGCGTTGTATATACTTGGTTCACTCTCCTGCCAAGTATACAACTCTTTCTCCTTGGTTATAGGGTCCCAGACCCTCTTTCTCCTGTTCCTTAGCTCACCCTGATGCTTCCCCGGACCTCTCATGGCTCCCAGGCAACCCGCATACCTATTGTATCCTGCTTGGCGGTACGCATGGTTTACTGGCAGCTGCACCGTTCCTGGAGGCTCCGATAACGTTCTGGAGTCCAGCGATGTCTGCAGCGTCCCTGCCGACTGAGACTTACCTCTCCTCTGGTTGCACGTTCTGTGCTCCCTGCTCTTTGCCTTGCGTCCGGGTACGTCTCTCGCTATTCATCTTCGGGGGGGCAGCTTTACCACAGCCTCAGTTTGACTCTGGCTCTCTTTGAAACTCATGCGTCGGAGTGATGCATTTCTTTGAGTCAATCGCTGGACTCCGACAACTATACTGCTTGCTCGGCTTCATGTGAGTAATCCTTGTACTCCTGGGCATCTTCTTCATCACAGCATCAACTTTAAAGCTACATGGATAGTACTTTGGATGGTCCGATCTTTCATCGTTGTTAGGTAAATTAGTTTGGCTAACTTGACGGCAAAACATATTAGCCCTATCCAGGGAGGGGGCAGGATGTCTTGGGAGGGGAGTTTGACATAGTGAAGCGGGGAGATACCACGTTCTCTGGTGATGATCGTCCCCAGTCTCATAGGGGATTCCCTGCCCATGTGATCCTCCTTTGGTGCACCACCCCCAGGGGGGAAATTGTACTGTGGACGTACCGCCTTGGCCCAATGGGAAATTATCCCCCTCCGGGAGAAGGGACGACATCCTCAGATTTGTCACATGTACTTCCAAGTGTTGTTGTGATGCGAGGATTAGAGCATATTTCTTGCAAATCTGCCACATTTTCTGGGTTTTGGTAATTAAACTGGCACCTAAATATCCATTAAACTAAGGTTTTTTCACTGAATTTCATGGGTTTTGTTATGCTCTAGCCTTTGGTAGTACATTTTTTCTTCTGCTATCATAAGGGATGTCCTATACAATATTATTAGTGTGTTGTTAGGCAACACACCAATGGGGTTTTCCACTAATTTGGGTCTGTGGGTCATTGGCCTTGACCAGTGGCCACTTTCCTTACACATCATGGCCCCAATTTGTAACTCAATGAGGATGGGCGGTTGGAATGAGGGAGAGGAGAGGGAATGGAGCGAGGAAGAGGAGGGACTGGGAAGTGGAAGAAGATAAGGAAGCATAACTGGGACATGGGAGAGGGACTGGAACTAGGAAAAGGGACTGGGGCGAGTTCAGCAACATTGCATGTTGTTCTATTTCAACAACATTACATATACTCGCACAGGTACTTTTTTAAAATACAAAGAAATGTTCAAACAAGATTAAAATCTCATAGGAGGCTGATCTAGGAACCACCATTTCAGAAAAGGCATGGGAAAGATACTGTGATCTAACCAAAAGGGTTTCCATTAATGCAGGCCTCTGCCAGACCCAATTTAAGGTATTAAATAAGTTGCACTACACACCCGAGAAGATAGCTAAATTCACACGAGATGGTTCTGACATTTGCCAGAAATGTGGGAGCGAACATGCCGACTCATTCCATATGTATTGGAGCTGCCCACCCATACACAGGTTCTGGGGTGAAGTGGCTTCCATCCTAGTAGAAATTACACAAATCCCAGCAGACCTAAGGCCCCAAAAATACCTATTCGGAGACATTGGGAAGACCTCGGAAGTGACCAGACGTCTATTTAATGTAGCATGCATAGTGGCTAAAAAATGTATATTATAGCAATGGAAGAGTACACACGCACCACGCGCAAATCACTTTCTTAAAGAACTATCATATGTCAATGAATGTGAGGAACAGTATGTAATGTCACTCCCGAGGTCTTGCAAGCATAAAGTCATCTTGGCTCCGTTCAGCGTATACCTGTGCGAATTGGGGTCGGCTGGTAACAGCCCGGCTGGACCTGGAAATGTATTGACTGTGTAGACTCTATGGGGCCGATTCATGGAACAAACGTGCGCCGAAAATCTGTGACCGCTCTGGCGGACAGCTACTCTATGCACCACCAGTAGTGTGCAGGATCATTGTGGCAGCATGTGTCCTGCACAATGTTGCAACACGGCAGGGCGTCCCGGTGGACATGGTGGTGCCCCCACATCCCCAACCACAGGCACAGGCGCTGCCCATGGGAGTGGACAGGGCACGTGGCGAGGAAGCCCGGACCCAGCTCGTGGCCACATTTTTCACCTAAACTCCCACCCCTGCGGAGTGCACACAGGCCTGGCACATACCAGGTGACAATCGATGATGACAAAGAGACAGTCAACTGTCACAACCCTACCATCCTGAGATAGTTGCCATGGAAGTGCCACATTGTCTGCATCCCTAGCTACTTAAACACAAGCTATCCTGTGTGACCAAAAGGCACACATATGACATGACATGATATGGCCTATACACAAGTATTTCAATGTGCGATGAGGCAGGGAGGGCGGAACAAGGGAAGACAGACAACGGTACTACTAGGCCAGGTGTCATTTAGATTGTGCAAGTGCAGGGGTAGGGGGAAGGGAAAAGTGCAAGGGGAAGGGGAGCTGGGGAGTGCAGTACAGGGTAAGTAGACCAAAAAACAAATACATAGGCCAGCTGGTGGCAACTGCAAAGGTAAGTGCAGACAAGTGCTGGGAAGGGGGGGCTGTAGGGATAGAGAGACAGTACCGCAGTGCAGGGGCTGCCAGGGAGGCAGTGCAAGTGGAGAGAGGCTGGGCCAGGGACCGAGGTCGGTGAGAGTGGCCCAGTTGCAGATCCAGTGCAGTTCCAGTGAATAATTTTGCAAGGGAGAGGCAGAGAGAAAGCAGAAGCAAAGAGGAAGGTCTTGAGGTGCTTCCCGAACCAGAGATGGTTCTCTTCAAGTTCCAGTGAGGCAGGAAGGCTGTTCCAGAGGGAGGGCCCTGCCGCGGAGAGAGATCTACCCCCAGCTAGTTGCTTTGAGAAGCGGATGACCCTGACATGCAAGGTGTGAATCACACACACCTGCAAAACAGGCCATGGCCATCACTGTTATGTCACTCAAACCCTCCCAAACCACAACATGACATGGCAAGCAATACCCATACACCAACACAGTAACAATAAGGTACACATTGCCATGTCCAAAATGTACAGTGGCATCAGACAATGATGCCTGACCTGGAATCAGATGAAATGACTGACCAACAACCTCCCACCCAAAATAAGTCATTTCCAAATGCATTACAAGAGTTGTAGACGTAACATAACATTGAATGCCTGTCTACATGCACATTGTGCATTGCAAAATCAACACTGCAGCTTCTGTGTGCTGTGTCCTACTCCTGCAACACACTGCTCAGCGCACAGCACAGTGAACAGCCATTGTGTGTGATGCAGACCCTGAGCATCACATCTAAGCGACAGACCACATCAAAAAGCAAATTAGGCATGTACAGGATCCATAATTGGTCACAGAACATGTGCTGCAGGGACACAGTGGGCACCAGAAGGCAAACAGTGTACACGTGGATATGCAAGGGTGGTAGTACAAGTAGTGCATCAGAGTGCAAGTGTGTGGGTCAGCAAGGACATGCACTCAACATATGCATGTGCAATCAAGTGAGCATCAGTGTTCTCTACACATCACATGTGAACATTCACCATGGGTACACCCCAGCATGTCAAACCACAACTATCCCCTTGCACCTGAAAGGTAAACACAACACATGAACAGGCATTGATCAGCAGAACACAACATGTACATAGGATACCACCATTACAATGTCAGGGTTCCCATCACACTGCAGGGCAAGGCAACTATCAACAACAACCCCCCCTCCCTCACAAATGACCATGACCCACTGAACAACTGCACCTGGGTCATGGAGCCTTCAACCCTCAATTCCACCTGGCCACAGGATCACCTTTACCCTTCGTCACCATCTCCCACCTTGTGTGTAAAAAGGTCCCTGCACCCTCAGAATCCACACTCATTTCCAAAATCACAAAATCCAAGGCATAAAAACGAACCAGAACACCCTCCAGTAGATGACTTGACGTAGCAGTACCTCACAAAGGCCAAGTACTACCACAATGATGCAACAACCAAGGTAGCACAGTAAAACAATGTCACAACAGGATGTGAACCATGTGCGGTACATAACATAGAATGATGCACCATGAACGGATGTGTACTGTCAAAGGTCCCGTGTACAGGCGCGGGAGTGTCACGAAACAACCACCCCCACCGTGTCCCGGGTACCTGCAAGGTCAAACTCACAGAGGCCCCTGAGACCCTGGTGGGGAAGGAGGTTCAGGGATATGCAGTCGGGACAGGTGTTGGCATACTGGATAACTGGAATGAGTGGCAGGAGAGGGGAGGAGGAATGACACATGAAAGTAGGGAATGCACGAAAATGTACTACCTGCATGAACACATACACAATCCAAACAAACTTGGACATCATTGTCATGGCCTTCTGTAGTGGCACAAACCAACCACCCCCTCTAGGGTTTTGGCGCCTGCAAGTTTGGGGCTTACACAGGCATCCGCAACCCCAGCGGGGAAAGAGGGTTAGGGAACATTGCTTGGATAGGTACGGGAAGCAGGAACACCGGGTAGAGGGTACAGGGTTCAAAATTGCATAGGATTCCGGGTGATTAGGGGGAAAAAACATACAAAATTGAATTACACATACATCCATGCATTAGTGCACCCCCCAGCAAGCCTATGCAGAGCAGTTTGAAAGAAAAACAACAAGACACTTAGCTCTGGTTTTGAGTGCTGGCCTCCTGCCTGCGCACTCTCAGGTCCGGTTACAGGAGCACTGCAATGCTGCAAAGAGAGCCACAGTCAACAACCTGTATGTGCCAATTACACAAAAACACACCACCAAACATGCCCCATAGCAACAAACTACTCTACAAACAGACAATCTGGTGTAGATGCTTCGTACCCTTGTATAACATTACCCCTGTGATGGGTCATACACAATCAATGCAGTAAGTCAGCCGCCTGTGGGTGCGTGGCAAATGGAACACCAATGTGTCACAATTCACACAACATGCAATGTTCCCTTGGTAAGCAGACATACCCATATAGCAAGCCATGACTTCAGAGCAAGTTGTGTGCCACCATGACCGAAACAAAGTTGGCAGTGCATTTATCATAATGTACATGGAAATGAAATGCACTGCACCCGAGTATGTCCCTTGCTGTATGTCCCTGTGAGCTGCCCCTTTCCATGTCTCGGAAGGCTACATGGTTGATACAAGTGCCTCGATGGACCTTGGTGTACCGGAGGGTATGTTCCACTGCCCCTGCAGGTGTCCCAGACAACCTTACAATCAACAGCCATCAGTCCACCAACACATCTGAGCTGCATTGTGTGCTTCAACACCAATATTCGTCCAAGCTCACCCTCAGTGCTGTGACTAAGCCTGCATGTGCAACTCGCCTTTTGCAAGCTTTGCTGTGTTGTGGCCCCCCTGTACTGCTCACCTTGCCTGGAGTTCCTTGGAGCACGTCAGCAGTTCTAGGATGTAGGTCTGCAATCCCTGTGCCTCTGCTTGTGCACACATGTGCATGTGGGCACCAACAAACGTGTCCAGAATTCCGTCGTCCAATGGGCCATGTCTGCTGGCAAAGGTGCTCTGGAGGCTCATTCCCCTGCAGAAAGGGCATGAAACACATGATTAATGCTTCAAAGTCATCTGTGTGTGTCTCTTCAGGCATCTCATTACTTGACCATGTCAGAGAGTCACATCATAAATCACACCATCAGTCCGTCTTTCACATCCAAAGTGTGTAACACTATCTACAGCATGAATTGCAACAAGCACGTGTACAGTAAAGATAAGAAACATACTACACAATGCATAGCAATGAATGTACACATTAATTATGAAACACCCCATCTAGCAAAAGCTGAACAGTGGACAATAACACCAAAATCATCCCCACTAGGGGTGTAAACACAAGTCACACAGCACCAGATATGCCACAGATATGACAGTCCAAAGCCCTTGTGTAAAAGGTTGTGACACCGAACCATCCTTGCGAGCCCATGGATAAGGGAGGCAGGAGTGGCATATGTGAGTCAAGGACCCCAAGCAGCAAACACATATACAAGACAAGCCTGAAGGGCCCAGCTGGAACAGACAGTGGATGCCTTCAAAAGCCACAAAGCACCGCACCGTCACATGAAAGCACAATAGACAAGCAATTTTAAACTATATTAACTAATTACACTAACTATGGAAAACCTACATTACCTAATTAAACTAACTATCAAACAGAAACTTAACTAACTAAACTAAAAGAAAAATCAAAAATGGCCACATACGACCCGGGGGGGGGAGGGGAGGCACCCAGGAGGGGGGAGGTACAGGGTGCTGCTCAACATCCACATGCGATGATGCTGAGCCAAAAAAAAAACCTCCATGGGCTCAACGCCTGCACAGCCCGACCTATGTGGGAGATAGATGGTCGTCTGAGTCTGGCTCATCCTGTAAAGGAGGACGTGGCACAGTAGCCTGGCCACGCCTAGCCGCAGCTTGCCCCTCGTCGGCAGCAAGTCTGCCGGATGGGTGAGCCTGGTTCTGTGTGGCGATGTGACGTAGGTCTGCATGCAGAACCTCACGTGATACACGTGCTTCCTCTTGCAAGGTAGCACGTGTAACACAGAGTTCCTCCTGCAAAGCCTGGCTGGACAACCGCTGCACCTCCCGGCAAGCCTGTAGCTCAGCCGAGATGGTACGCTCAAGCTGTGCAAACCTCTCCTCTGCCTGCTGCCTCTGGGACATCATAAGGACACCCAGAGTGGATCTAAGGAAAGCATACTCCTCCCTCAGGGCATCCATGTGCGCCTCTGGGTGAGCAGCAATTGCTTGACGCAGAGACGACATTTCAGCCTGGCGTGCCCTGTCTGAGGCCGCCATGCCCAGCCTGAGCGAGCGGGCCGTGGACCGTGCTGCCTGCTGCTGGAGAAGCACCTGCCTAGCAGGGGGGAGCACAGATCGGGCCACACGCTCCATGCTCTCAGCGATGTTCTCCATTGCTGCCCCCTGCCGTTCTGAATTGGCAGTCATGTCTTGCTCCCACTCAGTATACTGTGGATGCGCGTGGCGACCGCGTTGCCAGGCTTGACCCCTGCGGGACCCAAGGACCGGGGGTCCTCGCTGTGTTGGAACCGCCCACAGCTGCACAACTACATGCCCCCGTCGACGTGATGTCCCAGGCACATCAGTGACTGGTGTGGAGGGTGAACCTGCGTCCTGATCCACCACGGGCAGAGGAACCAAGACTGTCTGATCCCTCAGTGCAGGTGTCGCAGACAGAGGAGTGTCCACATCAGAATCACTCACCCCTGACACATGGACTTGCTCATCCAACTCAACATGGACGTCAGAGTCGTCATCAAGGCTGGACTCATAGACAGCCAGAGACAAGATGGACTGTAGCACTTGGGGGTTTTCGTGGCCTACCACCCCACGACCCCCACTAGTGCCGGGTTGATGTAGTGGTAACAACCCTGTGTCTGGCATGACAACACCATCCTCCGCCTCCATTGCGTCATCACCTGAAAAATAGAAAAAAAGGTCACTACACATGTCAGAAGCACACAACACACACACACACCGACAGCAAAGGCATCCGGCAGACATGTGACACACAACATATGACCTGGCATGCATGCTGGGTCAACTTTGAATTGCTTCTGTGATCAGACCTGTTGAAAGGTGGCAGTTTCCATGGAAGTGGGTCTATGCAGTGCAGTTAATGTGTACGCCACTCACTACCTACATGTACAAGGACTCCATGGTGTGTGCCAGGAAATGTGAAGGCAGTGCACTGTCAAATTCAGACAACACGTGCATTGTGCATTCAATGTGTACCATATCTAGAAGCCAAGCACCCCTCCACCCCAGTACCAAAGCAGGGATGCCTAGCATGGTATCAAAAGGCTGACCATACACCTGTGTATTGACAGGCAGTGTTGACTGGCATCGACAGCTTAATGTGATTCAAGTGACAACACTGCAAATGATGCTGGGACAGTAAGCAGGACACATGATGAAAACTCTGAATTCCGGCCATGTGTGAAGAAGACACAACAACAGTTGGACAAAGTCATTATCCATTGAACAGGCTGAGGCCTGTGAGCCACACAGATTGTCAGACCCTAAACATGTGTGCAACGCAGGACTGAGCCACAGTTGACATGGGAAGGCTGATTAGATGGCAGGCAATGTATGTAACCAAGGACTTGTATTACAGTGATCATCCAGTCAAGGACACATAGGGGCATGCGTGCAATGCACATGGAGCATGAATGGGCACTCATGTCCGTGCGGGACATCTGACCTATGCACAGTACAAGTGAGATACCCTGCATCAAGTACTAAGGCTGTACCACACAGCATATGTCTGGCAGATTCTACGGTGGAAGTTAGCATCTACACAGGACGCATGAACAAGAAAGTACACATTGGCAAGATTGAAGAACACCAGTGCAAAGGTGGAACTGGGGTGCAGAGTGGCGGAGGAGGGGCAAGGGAGCATGCCTACATGGAGTCCCCGCATGCAGGCAGAGGAGAACACATCCCACAAGTGAAACACACACGTCCTCAACAAACACGCATCAACACTCACTGGACTGGGCATCAAAGTCCAGCATCTCTCCCACTCCTTCGACCAATTCAGGTGGTATGAACTCCTCAACGAGTGCGTAATGCGGAGTGAGCTCTTCCTCCTCTGGTGCAGGCCCACCGCCAGTCACCAGAGTCAAGTTGTAATTAGAGGCACGCTTAGCCTTAGTGCTGCGTTTGATGTCATTCCAACGCTTTTTGCACTCTTGCGCCGTGTGCACCTCATGGCCGAATGAACTGACATGTTCCACAACATGCTTCCAGTGGGTGTCACGTTGGGCAGCCGTAGTCTGACTATTGGCACCCACTAATATGTCACGGCTGTGGCCCCGCACGTAGTCCACGAGGAAGTCCAGTTCCTGCTTGCAGAAAGGCTTCTTCCTCGACATGCAGGAGGTCGTGGCTGTGTGTGGGGTCCCAGCCTGTGCTGCAGGTGCAACCTTCCTCCTCTTGGACTGTGGCGCAGACCCTGGCTGGCTAATGCCGCCCTGACCAGTATGGCCAGTGGGTTCGGTGGATTGAGCCAAGGGAGTGGCAGGTGGAGGGACGACCAAAGGCCTGACTTGTGTCAGTGGCAGCTGGGTGCCCACTAATGGACCCTGCGCAGCAACATCAGGTGTGGCAGGGTCATTGACCGCAACGGTCCTGGTTGGCAGACTCACAACCGGGGTGTTGTTGGGTGCATCTGCCCCTGCACTTGCCAACACCCGGCTGTTCGGGGCAGCAGATGACATGACTGCTCCAGGGACACGTGTCTTGGTCTGAGCAGCCCGGCCTGCCCCTATGGTTTCCCTCCTGGCCTGTTGGAGATCTACCAAGGGCTCCTCAAGTGCCAACGCAGCCTGCGCTGGCAGACCTTGAGCCTGGGTGGCGGTGTCCACGGCTCCACCTGCAGCTACCACTACCCTTGGGCCCGTGGCAGTCGATGGAACGGACTGCCGGGTCACACGGGCACCAGTGCCAGATGCAGAAGCTGCATCCCCCGGAACCACAGGGGGTGGTGGCATGACTGCACCGACACATGGCACAACATTGTGCTCAAGTGGCGCACCCCTGCCTCTTCCCCCTCTGTGGCCGCCCTGGACACCCTGGAGTCCCCCTACTCCCTGGTCACCACGGCAATGTCCCCGACCACGCCCGCCACGAGGAGGACGCCCAGCTGAGGCGCCCCCCACCTTTGGTGGCCTCCCAACCATGGCACAGATGTAGTAGTGCCGGCACAGATGGAGTGGTGCCAATGGGAGGTGTACACCACAATTGACCTGGGCAATTGGGGTGAAGGGGGTGGGAAGCAAGATGTTAAAAGCCCCCCTGCACCTGCAAGGCTGTATGTGACCCCGGTGATGTAGTGACGGGTCACGCAACGCTCAGGCACCCCAAAACTGCAGTAAAACCGTGCACGCAACCCTGCATCCTACGTGCGCGGATTCAACCTCCCGCAGTACGCGGTGGCACCCAGTAACACGAATAACGCTTACGCGTGGGACACGCAGGCTACTATGACATCGAAAATGGGTGCGATACACAGGGGCACCCACAGTGGGAAAAAGAGCATGTGCGACTCACCGTCTGACTAGCGTGATGCAGAAAAACACGCGTAGCCAATACCCCCGCCAAAAGAAGAGATACGTCCTTGATAGCTGTGAAGTTGTGATGGCGCGCGAAACAACAGGAAGCAGCAACACACGTCGGTCTCCACGAAAGGCACGTACAGCGAACTGCTGGGCCCGCTCACCTTTAACCCGTGCTGAGGGAAACGCCTGCACGCGTCACGTCATTTACGCGCATGGGCCCTTTCCTAGGATTACACGCGGACATGCAGTTTTTCACGTGCGCTGAAATGCCCATGCACGCCTGTGCGCGTCACGTCACAGGGGCGCTTGCGCTTGAGGGGCCTTCTGTCCAATGAAATTGCATATGCGTGCAGACGCGCTTACGCTCTAAGGGCTTTTCCTCGAATTACACGCTGACGTGCAGAATTTTCACGTGCCAAATCACTCCTTATCAAGCTGGCCACGCGTAAGCACACGGAAGACCACACTCATGCCCAGAAGGCCGAATTACTGCCCCCCAGAGCCCCGAGCACGCTCCCACCTGCCATCTGCTGCTGCCTGACTGCCTGCTGCCCACGTGCCCTGCCATTTGCTGCCTGCACATCAGCCAGGGGTGCTGTTGCTGTGACCACCCCTGCTGGAACCGAAGACTCCCGACTGGGATTCCATCGCTCCACAGCCCAGCCCCAGGACCCAGTTGCCCACCCACTCCTGCCTCTGGGGTTGTCATGTCGGGCACTGCAACATCTGGCACCACTGACAACCCCCGGCCAGAGAGGCAGAGGGGCACCAGCTTCAGTGCCAGGGAAGTTGGTGTCCTGGTGGAGCAAGTCCTGGGGCATTATGATGCCCTCTTCGGAAGTTCCCGCGCCGACAAGGAAGGTCGGACTCGGATCTGCACTGACATCGTGACTGCCATCAACGCGGAGGGGGTGGCAGTCCGCGACTTACAACATGTCAAGAAGCGCTGGGAGGACTTCAGGTCCAGGACCCTGAACAAGGCCCGGCGCCTCTTGAAGGCAGCGGATGCTAAGGGGCGCCGGGGCCACTTGTGGAAGATCAGATGAGAGTCCTGGAACGCATATCCCCAGCGCTCCACGTCCAGGTCCTTGAGAGGCAGACCCGTCTGGAGTCGAGCGGTAGGTGTACATGCATCATGATTGTGAGCTGTGCGTGTGGTGATGTTTCAGTAGTGTGCAGGTTGCACATCTGTTTGTATGGGGTCGAGTATGGGTGGGGGTGTACAGGGCCGTGAGGCTAACACATGCGAGGGCTGTAATGTGTGAGACATGAATGGTGCTTGTGTGTGTAGGCTTGCATGCCAAATGCAGTTGTGTGGGCACACATGTTTGGATGAATGCGTATGTAAGTAGACATGTTCTTGATGTCACGCATGTATGTTGTTTTCAGCTCTATGTATCAGCACTGTGTACATGTGCATTTGTGTGTATTTGACAAGGGTGCAACAGTATTGCACAATGGATGCATATGACAGCGGGATGTGGAAGCCTGATTGGCAGATGTGACATGGATGCCCATCTGAACACTGCGACACTTGGCAGAGGTGTACACATGCATGCAAGTGTGGTGGTGTGTGTACATGTGTAGTGCACTTCCTGTGTTGCATGTGATGTCTGGCTCAGCTTTGCCTGCTCATGCTGTTGTATGTTTATGGATGGTGCTGGCAGTTGCGATATGGCTGTGGTATGGCTCATGTGTGCGAGTTGAAATGACATGTGTGTTGGGGATTGTGATGACATGTCTGAGGTTTGCCAATGCCACTCATGTACAACTGTCATGTGTGTATGTGTCCATTGTACAGTGCCCTGATGCCTGTGTTTTATTTCTCCCTGTCTGCAGCGTCAACTGATGAAGAGGGCGGAGAAGGTGCTGTGGAGCACAGCGGCGGGGATCCCACCGCCAACCGGAGACGCAAGGCCCGGCTCCCCTCCCATGTTGTGATCTCGTCGGGGAGTGAGGAGTCTGGTGCCGCGTCCCAGGCCACAGCTGCCGGGGGGAGGTCCAAGAGGCGGAGGTTGAAGTTGGACTCCTCGGCAGCAGAAGGGTCAGCTGGGACCCCACAGGGCCCAACGGGAGAAGATGGCACAGAGTCATCCAGGTTGGTGGGGGGTTTGGTGGAGGAGGAGGCAGTGCAAGCAACAGAGACGGGGTCTGGAGGTGGGGATTCCACTGGTGCTAGTGGTGCAGTGCAGGACCAGGGACAGGAGGCAGCACAGGCTGCCGCGGAGGTGCCTGTGTGCAATCCTGTCCCTGATCCTGTCCCTGCATCATCTTGCACCAGCAGGGATGCCTACGTCCAGACCCGTTTTCAGGCAGGGGATGAGCTCACGACAACTGGCCTTCCTCTGCCTGCGGACGTGGCTATCCGGGTCCGGGTTGAGCCTGTCCTGACTGGTGTGGCGTTGCGTCAACGGGCCATGCGAAGTGACCTGCAGTCTTTTCATGAGGAGACTGCACGTCATCTCGAATGGCTCGTTGACCGCGTCGGCCTACTGGGACAGGTCACCCAGGCCGGATTCCTCCGTTTGATGGGGCTTGCTGCGACCCCCTCCTCAAATGAACCCCCTATGCGCCAGTCGTCCTCCGTGCCATCTTCCCACCCATCAGTCACGGTGCCCTGTGGAGCTGCCTCTGACGGTGCGGCCAGGCTGGTGGAGGAGGCATCCCTGCCACAGTCGGGAGTCGGACGTCCAGCAGGGGTGGCCACATCAACGACTGCACCCCAGCCAGCGGAGGATGTGCAGGCAGCAGGAGGCAGTGCATGGGCAGAGGCACAGCAGCAGCAGCAACGTGGTGGGAGCCATGAAGGCTCGGGGCCTTCGACATTGGAGGGGCAGGCATCGGCCGGAGGGCAGGAGGACCCAGGACAGAAAGTGTCTTCCGTGTGGCAGCGGTTGGGCCACGCCATAGATGCGGAGCGGCAGTGGGCAGAAGAGGCACGGCTCACGATGGTCAGGGCGGAGAACTCCATGCAGAGGGCCCTGAGGCGAGCTGAGGGCCTCGAGGCAATCCGCAGGGGGTTGGAGGTGGACACGTCGACGGCCCTGCGGACCCTCGGGGCCATGGAGGAGGACCGCCTCCGGGACATTGAGCAGGAGTTCGATGATGCCCTGGCCCGGGACATCCAAAAGTGAGCCGTCAGACTAGCCCGCTGCCCTTGTACATAGTTCTATAGTTAGTGTTAGGTTTCCTTTGTTTTTGAATTTTTTTTGGACCTTTCGGACAATGGGCCACATTTTTGTATATAGTTTTTTTTTTATTAGTTAGTGTTGTTAGATAGGTTTACATTTCTTTGGTTGGGATAATGGACCCTGGCTTGTTCATCTGTACATAGTTCACTGTTGGATTTTCTTTTTATTTTACAATTTACCCATGGAGCAATGGCTTTCAATTATAATTTTCCATTGGATTTTCTTTTGTGGACTGTGACTTTGGACACCATTCCTTTGGATTATGATTTTTGGTTTTGCTTTTTTTCACATGCTTCTTTTCATTTATTTACATTCCAATTTCTGTTTGTTTATTTTCGATTCAATTTATGTTTCCTTTAATACATATTTTTTGATCAGACTTCAATGTGTAGTATCATCTCATTGGTTTCATGCATATCATGATATGGGTTTTGAGATTCACTGACGCCCATTGGGTGTATGTGAGGGGCATGTGTTTGTTTCCAAACTTGCAATTGGTGTTCTATCATGTTATTGCCATTTCTAAGTGGGTGGATGCAATACTCGGGTGGGTGTTTTGCATTTGGAGGCTGACCATAGGGACCAGGGATCTAGATTGTGATGACATGTTGGCTGGGGAACATGACTTGGGGCCTGGTGGAGGGTGCACCACAGTGCTGGGGGGTGGGGGTGATGGGAGACATGAATGGGGGCCTGGTGGAGGCTGCCCCTGCACTGCTGGGGGGTGGGGGTGATAGGGGACATGAGTGGGGGCCTGGTGGAGGCTGCCCCGGCACTGCTGGGGGGTGGGGGTGGTGGTAGACATGGGTGGGGGCCTGGTGGAGGCTGCCCCTGGTGGCTGGGGGGTGGGGGTGATGGGAGACATGGGTGGGGGCCTGGTGGAGGGTGCACCACAGTGCTGGGGGGTGGGGGTGCAGGGGAACATGAGTTGGACATGAGTGGGGGCCTGCTGGCAGGTGCCCCACAGTGCTGGGGGCATGGGGTGGTGGTAGACATGGGTGGGGGCCTGGTGGAGGGTGCACCACAGTGCTGGGGGGTGGGGGTTGCAGGGGAACATGAGTTGGACATGAGTTGGGGCCTGCTGGCAGGTGCCCCACAGTGCTGGGGGGTGGGGGTGCAGGGGAACATGAGTTGGACATGAGTGGGGGCCTGCTGTCAGGTGCCCCACAGTGCTGGGGGGTGGGGTGGTGGTAGACATGGGTGGGGGCCTGGTGGAGGCTGCCCCTGCACTGCTGGGGGGTGGGGGTGGTGGTAGACATGGGTGGGGGCCTGGTGGAGGCTGCCCCTGCACTGCTGGGGGGTGGGGGTGATGGGAGACATGAGTGGGGGCCTGGTGGAGGCTGCCCCTGCACTGCTGGGGTGTGGGGGTGGTGGTAGACATGGGTGGGGGCCTGGTGGAGGCTGCCCCTGCACTGCTGGGGGGTGGGGGTGATGGGAGACATGAGTGGGGGCCTGGTGGAGGCTGCCCCTGCACTGCTGGGGGTGGGGGTGATGGGAGACATGAGTGGGGGCCTGGTGGAGGCTGCCCCTGCACTGCTGGGGGTGGGGGTGGTGGTAGACATGGGTGGGGGCCTGGTGGAGGCTGCCCCTGCACTGCTGGGGGGTGGGGGTGATAGGGGACATGAGTGGGGGCCTGGTGGAGGCTGCCCCTGGTGGCTGGGGGGTGGGGGTGATGGGAGACATGGGTGGCGGCCTGGTGGAGGCTGCCCCTGCACTGCTGGGGGGTGGGGGTGATGGGAGACATGGGTGGGGGCCTGGTGGAGGGTGCACCACAGTGCTGGGGGTTGGGGGTGCAGGGAACATGAGTTGGACATGAGTTGGGGCCTGCTGGCAGGTGCCCCACAGTGCTGGGGGGTGGGGGTGGTGGTAGACATGGGTGGGGGCCTGGTGGAGGCTGCCCCTGCACTGCTGGGGGGCGGGGGTGATAGGGAACATGAGTGGGGGCCTGGTGGAGGCTGCCCCTGGTGGCTGGGGGGTGGGGGTGATGGGAGACATGGGTGGGGGCCTGGTGGAGGCTGCCCCTGCACTGCTGGGGGGTGGGGGTGATGGGAGAAATGGGTGGGGGCCTGGTGGAGGGTGCACCACAGTGCTGGGGGGTGGGGGTGCAGGGGAACATGAGTTGAACATGAGTGGGGGCCTGCTGGCAGGTGCGCCACAGTGCTGGGGGGTGGGGGTGGTGGTAGACACGGGTGGGGGCCTGGTGCAGGGTGCACCACAGTGCTGGGGGGTGGGGGTGCAGGGGAACATGAGTTGGACATGAGTTGGGGCCTGCTGGCAGGTGCCCCACAGTGCTGGGGGGTGGGGGTGGTGGTAGACATGGGTGGGGGCCTGGTGAAGGCTGCCCCTGCACTGCTGGGGGATGGGGGAGATGGGAGACATGAGTGGGGGCCTGGTGGAGGCTGCCCCTGCACTGCTGGGGGGTGGGGGTGGTGGTAGACATGGGTGGGGGCCTGGTGGAGGCTGCCCCTGCACTGCTGGGGGGTGGGGGTGATAGGGGACATGAGTGGGGGCCTGGTGGAGGCTGCCCCTGGTGGCTGGGGGGTGGGGGTGATGGGAAACATGAGTGGGGGCCTGGTGGAGCCTGCCCCTGCACTGCTGGTGGGTGGTGGTGGTGGTAGACATGGGTGGGGGCCTGGTGGAGGCTGCCCCTGCACTGCTGGGGGGTGGGGGTGATGAGAGACATGAGTGGGGGCCTGGTGGAGGCTGCCCCTGCACTGCTGGGGGGTGGGGGTGGTGGTAGACATGGGTGGGGGCCTGGTGGAAGCTGCCCCTGCACTGCTGGTGGGTGGGGGTGGTGATAGACATGGGTGGGGGCCTGGTGGAGGCACTGCTGGGGGGTGGGGGTGATGGGAGACATGAGTGGGGGCCTGGTGGAGGCTGCCCCTGCACTGCTGGGGGGTGGGGGTGGTGGGAGACATGGGTGGGGGCCTTGTGGAGGCTGCCCCTGGTGGCTGGGGGTGCAGGGGGACATGCGTTGGTGGGCAGTAGTGCAAGGTGACATGTGGGTTGGCTGGGGGGCATGGCCATGGTGGATGGGGTGTCTGCAGGACATGTGCAGGGTAGGCCCCTTTGGTGTGGGCCACCTGCAGGGGCCGTGGAGGGTGTAGAGGGAACACCTGTGAGGGGCCCACACGTGCAATTCACATGTGGTGCTCCCCGCGCACCCCTGTAATACATGTACCCTGATGGAATTGCATGTGATACTTTCCGCGCACCCCTGAAATACACGTACCCTGCTGATTTTGCGTGTGATACTTCCCGTGCACCCCTGGAATACACGTACCCTGCTGTTTTTGCGTGTGATACTTCCGGCGCACCCCTGGAATACACGTACTCTGATGGAATCGCGTGCGATACTTCCAGCGCACCCCTGGAATAAACGTACCCTGCAGATATCGCGTGTGAAACTTCCTGCGCACCCCGAAATACACGTAGCCAGGACATTTGCGTGTGGAACTTCCCGCGCACCCCTGATATACACGTACCCTGCTGAATTCACGTGTGAAACTTCCCGCGCACCCCAAGATACACGTAACCAGGACATTTGCGTGTGGAACTTCCAGCGCACCCCTGAAATACACATACCCTGCTGATATCACGTGTGAAACTTCCCGCGCACCCCGAAATACACATAGCCAGGACATTTGCGTGTGGAACTTCCCGCGCACCCCTGATATACACGTACCCTGCTGAATTCACGTGTGAAACTTCCCATGCACCCCAAGATACACGTAGCCAGGACATTCGCGTGTGGAACTTCCAGCGCACCCCTGGAATACACGTACCCTGCTGATATCGCGTGTGAAACTTCCCGCGCACCCCGAAATACATGTAGCCAGGACATTCGCGTGTGGAACTTCCCGCGCACCCCTGATATACACGTACCCTGCTGAATTCACGTGTGAAACTTCCCGCGCACCCCAAGATACACGTAGCCAGGACATTCGCGTGTGGAACTTCCAGCGCACCCCTGGAATACACGTACCCTGCTGATATCGCATGTGAAACTTCCCGCGCACCCCGAAATACACGTAGCCAGGACATTCGCGTGTGGAACTTCCCGCGCACCCCTGATATACACGTACCCTGTGAATTCACATGTGAAACTTCCCGCGCACCCCTGATGTACACGTACCCGGATGGAATCGCGTGTGGAACTTCCAGCGCACCCCTGAAATACACGTACCCAGCTGAAATGACGTGAGGTACTTCCCGCGCACCCCAGTGATACATGTAGCCCGCTTGCCGTGCTGGTACAGGGTTAGCGCAGCCCTTTGCGCTGGATTGGGGATTTTGAAGGCTTTTCCCTGCGCGAGAGGCGTTCTTGGTGGCGTAACTGGCGCTGCTGCAGGGTCGCTGCGCCACTGTGCACCACGGCTGGTTTTGGTAGCTGGAATCCATGAATACGCTGTGCGCGGAAATGGATTTTAGCACACGCGGCTGGCGCAGGGATTCGCACACGCACACTGTGCGCCAGCCGCGTGCGCCACTTGTGCGCTAAATTCTATGAATTACCCCCCATATGTTTTTACTTTGTTTCGATATTTAATAACCAAATTGTTGAATTGTATGGAATGTTATGTTGAGGAGGCGACATGTACCACCAACAATTAATAAATAAAGTTAAAAAAAAATACAAAGAAATGTTGTGCTGACCAATAAACAATGAAGCATCAGATTAGTCATTAGCAAAGTCCATGTTTTCATTTGTGTTTAAATGGAGGGAACACTTTAAAAAATGCAGTCTTTACGCAACATTGCTACTCTGTGAATTGTGATATATGCTAATCTGCATCCTTGGTTGTTCAACTTCATTAGTGCCTCTATGTTCAATTGGTATTTACACTTTTGTATAACACTTCATATTTCTGGGCACTGCTTGACATGCCGAGGGGCGAGGATATCTTTGCTCATGGTAGCACTACTTCGCATTCAGTTGTTGTGGTGGCAAGGGATGTTATCACATGTTTGCCTGGGACCAAGAAGTATGGATGGTTCTTCTCATTGATGTAGCTGTGTTCCTTCCTCCTGATAGACCCTACAGTGTCCTCTCTGGTCTTCTCAGACTTTCAGGCCTTCCTGTCCTCTGGATTGGCTGTCCCAGTCCTTACATATGCCACAGAGGTTTCATCACCCCTTGCTGAGAGTTGCAGGCTATAGAGTTTCCCAATACCTTTTTCTGCTGTTAATCTAGTTATGAGCTTTCTGGGATCCCATACCCCAAGATGTAATAGGGCACACTGTCATTCCAGCAGATGGTTCAGTGGAAGTAACCAGCAGGGAGAGCTGGAGAGTTGTCTCTGGGGGATCTACCTTACACAGGATCCATACTGCTTTTCTCGTTGCCTCTCAGATCTCAGGATAACCTGGCCGGCCCAGTCACATTGTTCCTCCTACTGCCTGGTTCTATCTAGGCTGTCCTGGACCACCAGAACCACCTACTCCCTTTGTTTAGCAGACTGCACTCTGGCTTTTCCTTGGTCCCTCCTTTGCTACTTGATGTTCTTGCTTCCTGCTCTTCTGCGTCTTCTTCACCCCCTCCTCCTCTCTTGCTGTCACCAACTGGTCTACCTTGACCACCAGCCAGTTGGTAGCACCTTCTCGTCTGAGCGTTAGCCCATCCAATCTCAAATTTTTCCCTCACTGCTGCCCCTTCCCTCTGTACCACCACCCTCTTCTCCAGTTGTGTGCACCTTCACTAAGTCCATACCACTTCTGCCACCTGATATTACTACTTTCCTTGTGTCACTTCTGGTCTCGGATGTTAATTTTTTTAAAATTGTGCATTAGTTTATAGTAAACCTTTCACAAACTTGGCATTCTCTTTTCTTTTCTCTTGGGTCTCAGGGCCTCCTCCTGCCCCTTTGATCCTGCCACCTCCTCCTCATTTTCACCTGCTCTACCTATTGTTACCACATCTTCTCTGACCCTTGGTTTTGCCATCTCCTCCTGCACCCTTGATATTACCACCAGCTCCGCTCCTTCCTCAGTCTCTTAAGCTCTCACCACCTCCTCCTGCTCTCCACTGTTGTCTCTGCTCTTTCCAGTCTCATGACACTGTCAAACCCACACTGGCAGACTGGCATCTGGGTTATATAGTATCTACTCTCCTTGGTTTGAACTGTTGGGTAGTGGCTGAACGGGTTTCTCGTGATTGGACCAGGGCTGGGATTAGCTTCTGCCCCTGTGTACACCTGACCTCACCTTGATGTTATGGGGCTGGACTATGCCTTAATTTGCCTATCCTCCATCTTGGATTTCACTCTGACTTTCTAGAACCTTTTTGCAGCTACCTGCGCAGGATGCTGTTTTTCTGTTCTTTTCACATCTGTATTACAGGCTGGAAAAATGTCTGGTAACATTTCTAAATTCTCTGAAGGCGCAAAAAATGTTAGTTTGTGGGAAATTGGTAGCATTGTACCCATAGCAAGTAAACGTTTGGCCTGGAGACAATGAATGGGTAGCTGTGCATCATACGCAGAGAATGTGCAGCCAGAGAAACAGAAACGTGCAAGACAGTAGCAAAGCATGCACATTTCTCCGTAACTCTTTGGGCATCTTTGGCATCTTCCCGGACCCCGAAAATAACTTCGCTGATACCGGTGTGAAAGAACTGCAAGTTTGCAACTTTTTACTAGGTGAATTCAATTGACTTTAGATGTGATAAAACATTTCCCGTCCCTCTTCATGGTTTTGGGTCAGCTTAAAAAGAGCTTTAGGCTGTGTCATTTGGGATGCAGGGGAAAGAGTCCAATGTACAAGGACTCTCTTTCCCAAAGCTATGGGACCTTTGGAGAGGGTCAATGGGACTGCCCTGCATAGTAGCACTGTGACTGTCTGCCGCCCTTTGATGGGGACCAAGGCGGGTAACCTGGGAATCCTCCCCAGACCACCCCTGTGACCAACATCTCCTGGCTCGGGCAGCGCTCTGCCCTCTGAGTCGCCAACTTGGTCGTCCCCAGGACGAGGCAGAGGATTTTATCACAGTGTTTATAAGTCTGTACGTGGAACATGATTTCAGCACCTGAAGCTTTTAAACTGTACCTAGAATATGATAACATAACCTGACTGAAGGGCCATTTCCTGACTTGTGCACCAGGACATCTACAGTTATACCATGCATATGATGGCTAGATTTGAATTATGAGACAGAGAATAGCATTATCTGGGGTTTTCTATGTGCATTTGGCATATGATGGTAGTACATGGGCATGTGAGACTGTACTTGGCATGAGTGCATTAATAGGCATAAGATATCAATCTTTGGGCATTTGAATCTGCTCTTCCATTATGATGGCAGCACCTCAGAATGTGAAGCTGTACTTTGCTTAGAAGGACTATTCCTGGCAAGTGGGACTACAGCTGGCATGCAATGGCAGTGACTGCTTATTTTAGTTTGTATTGGCATGTGAAGACAGTGCCTTGGGCTGTGTGCCAGTGACAAATAACGGCTGCACCTCTGACATGTCACAGCAGCCCTATAGTTGATATAGAGTTGATAACCAGAATAATCTTTTGTGTGCTTTAGTAAAAACAAAATGTTTTAATCAAGTTTATACAAATTGCAGCGTTTGTTTATAACTGTGAGGTCACAGTATGCAATGTCATTGGAGTCGAAGGCATCATAACATGGCTTGTGGTGATACCATGAAGGTCAAATGGTCATGTGATGCCACTGCACATGGTGTCATTGAGTGTTTGATGTCACTTCTGCTACCCCTGGTAGTTTAGTAAATTTACATTACTGGTAACCAAGTATCTTAAGGTGCAGGAAGGGCGAGTGAGACATGCTCCCTCATGGAAGTTCTTATCAAGGAGAAGGTGAGAACCGAGCACAGTACATTGTTACAGGGTACTGTGGCCGCGTGCCAATGAAGTGAGGCAGTGAGTTAAAAAACAAATTTGTAGAGCACTGAGGACCTTGCATGTCGGGGGCGCCGCTGGCATGCCTCACGGAGCGAAGAGACAACATGTGAAGGTCTGAGCATGGTGAAAAGGTGCACAGTAAGAGTAGCAGTGAAATAACATATGCAGGAGCTCGAACAAAAGATACAAGTAATTTATCTGTAACTACTCCCCAGCTTTGTGGAGCTGACAGTTGGAAGGAGATAGTGTTCGCCGGCCTGGTTAAGGTATGAAAGTATGGCACTGTCCATTAAATATAAAGCAAGACAACGGGCATATGAGTTACAGTTATGGCAGAGACTGAGACAAAACTGGTCCATAGACACAAACGTCAGATGAGGTTAATGCGCAGTGGTATTAAATAATGGTAAATGTAAAAAAAACTTGACTCGTTTGCGCAACATTCACAGAAACAATCACAGAAACAACAAAACTACTTACAAGGGAGGAGGCATCACAATCTGAAGAACAAGGATGGGAATAAGTGGTGCGCAAGTGGTGTTGAAGGTGACGGAGAAGGACCCTTGCTGCTGCTTCAACCTTTTGCAATATTTAAAAGTCAGATAATTGACATTGTTTTTACAGACGTTTTTGGCTGTGGAACTGGTGGAGTCTCCTTTAAGGCAGAGGAGGAAGAGCCAGAGGCAAGCCAAATCAGCACAAAAAAGCGCCCACTCCTGCATCAGCGGAGCAGAAGTGGTGCTCAAGTGGTGTTGACGGTGTTGCCGGGGGCGCTGGCTAAGGCTAGTAAGAGCTTTTTCTTCTCCATCTTGCTCTGACATCACCATCTAGAGGAGCTGCACTACATGATCAAGCGGGTCTGTGATGAGCAACTCGACGACTCCAGAGGCCGAGGCCAGAATTACGACCCAACAACAGGTAAGGCAGCGTCTTGTCTCCTGCACCGCTCCTCAGACCAAGCTGTCGCCAGCTTCACGGCCGAAAGTGAAAACCTCCTTGTCCCTGAGACAATCCCGCCTCCGCTTTTCTAGTAAACTCCTTGAGAAAGAAGAAAGGCATAGGGCTTCGATCGTGGTCATGGAATTGGCTAAGCTCTCACCACTGGATACTCCGGTGGCTAAGGAGGGCAGCATGCCCCAGGGGGTACCCTTAATATTGACTGCAACAATGGTGTCCAACCAAGGAGTGGGGCAGAAACTTAAGACCCCTGGATCAGTCAAGAAAGCCCCTGAATGATCTTGCGGGTGTGGAATCTTCAATCTTGAAAGTTCGTCTTGCAGGGGTGACTCATCCAACTGTTACCAGCGATCCCCATTCTCTCATACCGCCACAAACTATAAACTAACATGAGGCAACACAGGATTCACTGATTTCAGAAGAGGAGGAAAGTCTGCACAAATCAGTGGTAGTGGGGTATCTGCTGCCACAGACTCTCCCTGCTTTGGAAGGAGTGCAATTAGAAGCCTGTCAGCAGAAGCTGAATGCTCAACAGGATCAAGAGGGCCATTGCGACGAAAGCATCATTGAGGAAAAGAGTAATGACTACTTGGGAACCAATCAGGGCTTTGAAAGGGAGGAGGACATTTGGGAAAACTTGTGTGTTCCCCTAAATCCCTCCCGTGTATTGATCGGACAAAGGAGATATTTAAGACCGCATCGGAGCTGCCCAATGCTCAACATGGTAAACCTGAGGACGAGCTTTAGAAGGGTCCCCGCTATACATCTAACATAGAGATACTGGCTTCAATAGCAGTGGTATCCTCACCCCCTTCCTCCCCAAAGGGCCCCCCGGGCTAGGAACACCTTTACCGTCAGCATGTCTGGCTAATAAATCGATCCAAGATATCTTGAACCTCACAGGGAGAATCATGATGGAAAAAAGGAGAAGTTTCTCCTTCATCATGGACAAAATTGCGGCCCTCGATGGAGAATTGCCAACAAACCTCCAATCCTCGACTGTAATGACCCAAGAGGAAAGCTGCCCAGACATTGAAGGGAGAAAGTGGATGGACCCGTAAGCGAGCTTGCGCCCTTACGGGAAAAAGAAGCTCCCTGGATTATGACTGACAAACCCTCCATGACGAAAATCAGTGAACTCTGTAGCAAAGGAAGGATGGATGACTTTATCCATACCCAAAATGTAGTTATGGCTGCGTCTCAACATCGCAATCGCTCCATTTCTAAAACTTTGAGACCATTAATGACTCAATGAACTCGGTCCATGCATCAAAGTTGATTGTGAGGGAGCAGGTAAATGAACTGGTCAGTTTTGTGAACAAACTAGACGCAAGACGTGAGAAGGAATCAGATAACTCTTGCGAATGGCAAAATCACCTATGCGACTTGGCCCGTCAGCACTCAAATGACAAACAGCTACTCATGGAGGCCATCCTGGAAGATCATAAATGGATCAGGAAATTCACAGAGATAAAGGCCTCCCTCTGTGTGAGCCCGTAAGCTGACCAACACGGGAAACCTTCACTTAAATCTCCAGCTCCAAATATAGCCCCCGAAACAAACTAGGGGCCCTTTGATTCTGGGCAAAGGCCAAGCCAGCTCTGAGAACACCAAGGAAGCATGTAATGCTAAACCGGGTGTAAAGGAGGTAAAATCAAACTATTCGATGTTCCAAGACCCAAATCAAACGAATCAGACTGCAATAATGACTCCTGAATGTATTACAACACAAGCTCTCCCATTGCCTTCCCAAAAGAAAACAAAAAAACAAGCAACTAAACGTAAAGCAAACGGTTCTCGAGCTTTCTTAAGGAACATACAAACACTGCCCAGGGATGAATGGATACCCCCAGCAAAAAAGCTGCGACGAGAAACAAAATTTAATCAAAAAACCCATGACCACCCCTTAATGGACTCAGTCCAACGGAGGGGATCCGAACATGATCAAGGATCGATAGTGTGCCTGGATTCTTCGGGTTGTCTAAGCGACTTGATTGAAATAATCCAAAACAATCATGAGGAGGAATCTTGGGAGAACATCAGCCTGACTGACTGGCAAGTAATAGACAAATGTTCAAACCTTCTGTATAACAAGGAAAGACTGAGCAAGGCAAGAATTACAGCAGAAAAGAAAAAGAAAAGAAGGCCCGATTGTAACAAACAAGTACAGGGCAAAAGATCGCAGACGAAGGAGGGAAAACTGAATGACCTCCTTCGGGAATTAGAGGACAAAAGATTGTTGCGAACTAAACATCAAGCTGAGAAAGAAAGGCCATCTCATCGGATGGAAGCTGAGTCACATTCACATATAAAAACCCAGGATCTGTTAAGATGTCTAGAGCATCGAAGACAACAAAGACGACATGAGGGGAAACCAGCCCTCAGGTCGACCAGTATCCACGAGAAGGGGAAAGAAAAGGACATTCAGAGGAAAAAAGGGACGGAGATCGACCGGCCCAAACGGACTCTTCAAGGGAAAAGACTGTAAAAACCTTTCAAGTAAAATTAGAAAGGACCACACATGACAACAAGAAGATCCTCCTGAATAGGAAAAACACACTAACTTTGCTTAACCAATTGATTTCATCAGGGAACTTAGTACCTGATGATATAGCAATCATTGAATTTACAGATGAACGCACAATGGATCTTATCACCATTCATCTAAGATCTCAGAAAGTAATGGATATGGTGTTGACAATAAAGAAAAAGATGCGGGACCTAGGCTTCAAGCTTAATATCTTGGAGGCTGATGAGGGAAGACGCCAGAAGAGGGAAACCTCTAGATCGAAGCAAGACCGGCATACCTATAAAACCCAATCATCGGCCGATAATCCACCAAAGTACCGGCCTAGGCCACCTCCAAACCCCCAGTCTAGTAAAATCCAAAGTAGTGAAGAAGCCTGCAGTGCTAGATCTGGCAATCACGCCCAGAGAGATGCTCATTTTAAACCTGCTGACAGAACCCTGACTAAGTTAATGTTTACTGTCGATAATTCAAGATCTAAAGGGAATAGTCTGGGAACCAGAGATACCAAACAAGTAAGAGAAAATAAAAGGTCTGTAAAGCCGGACATCACATGGAGAAAAAAAGAAGCAATAGTGCACGCAGGAGGGACCAGAAATAAGACCCTGTCTGGTCTCATGGAATACTCAGGGTTTTGGGGACTTATTTTTCAGGGAATGTGACTTCTTGAGTGAGTTTGAAATTATATGCCTGCAGGAGACTTGGCTGAGAACAAGTCCGTAATGCGAGGGATATCAAAGTTTCATCAACGCTGCATTGAAAGGACCTTTGGTAAGGCCTCGCGCTGGGCTCTTGACCTTAATTAAAGATGACAGTGACTTGCAGGTTCGGGACCATCAAATACTCAATCCATACGTTCAGGTGTTGAAATTGGTAAAAAATAGAGGGAGCTAGGAGATCAGACTCCTCTTAATTAACACATATCGGAGCAGTCAAGAACGCGAAACTGAAAAATACCTTTCAGACATCATGGAATGCATTGATGAGTGCATGCTCAAAGATCAAAACCAGTTTATCCTAATTTGCGGCGATCTGAACCTGAAGTTCCTGGACAAAAAGGCCAACTGAAGCACAGAGTACATTTGGAACCCTGGGAAAATAGATACATCACGGAAATGAACATCAGAGAAATGGTAATGCTAAATGGGCGGACTGAGGGCGACATTCCGGGTGCAGATACTTGGTTTTGTAATCAAAGTAGCGCCTGCTTGGACTACTGATTTTCAAGTGGATCGAATCATTTACCGTAAAAAAAAAAGCTGACCAGTGATCATGCACTATTGGAAGTGGAACTCCGGTGGAAATCCAAAGAGACGCACCAAAAAACTCATGCCCAATAGAATTAACTTGGGGCAGGAATAGACTCGGGATCAAAGTAGCCATTCCTAAATTAGCGGCTCAGCTAGACGATAACATCAAAAGGTCAACAAACGTATTGGAATACAGATGGCTGTTGAAGGAATTTGAACTAAAGAGACATACGAATACTATCACAGCAACTGTAAGAAAACACGCCTATAACATGGACCTTGTCAAAAGGATAAGGGAGTATTGTGCTGATCTCAGAAGAATCCATAAAAGAAACTCGCCTGACAGCGAGGCAAGAACAAAGCAATGTAAACAGCAGTATAAAAACTGGCTTAAATCCTCGAAGATATGGAGAGCACAGGCAGATGCAGAACATATGTTAGCCGCGATTAGTACTGGTAATACAAGATCCCTTTGGGAAATTATAAATAAAGGCAAAGATTTCCAACCTGCCCTAACTACAAACCAAGTCTCAAAGGAAGATTTGGTGAAGCACTCCACGGTTTTGTTTAAAGCAGAAGAGACCATCAAACCTCCACAAAAAAGGCCAAATCATCACCCGGGCTTATTGAGTTTGATAGGGAAGACATATTACATCAAATCAAACAGCTGAACTCTTCTAGAGCGGCCGGCTCCGATGGCATCTCTAATTACATGCTAAAAGAAAACGGAGAGGCATGGACGGACTTCATCTTGACTCTTTTCTAGCAGATTACACAACTAGATCGATCCCGCAATCTTGGACGGAAGCCCTGATAGTTCCGATCTTCAAGAAAGGAGACCTTACTAACCCTAGGAACTACAGGCCTATTGCCCTCTTAGATTCTATAGGAAAGATTTTCTCCTCGATTCTGCTGAGAGACCTGAAAAACTGGGCTATCATGGCCGAAATCCTGGACAAACGCCAGACAGCTTTTATGACCGGGGTGGGCACCTCACTGAATCTGTTTCTATTAAACCTGTTGAAACTACAAGCACTTGAATCAAAAGGGAATATCTACCTAGGATTTATAGACCTCGGACAGGCCTTTGATGCAGTCAATAGAGAATACTTATGGGCCAAATTGGAAAAATGGCACTGCTGCAAAGACCTTTTGGAAGCAATAAAAGAGCTTTATTCCAATACAACAATTAAAATAATTGTCTCAAAGGGAGGGGATACAACAGAGAAAATCCTGACGTTTAAGGGCATCAAAAAGGGCTGTGCGTTAGCTCCTTTTCTATTTGCCTTGTATCTGGCTGATATAAAAGCTTCCCAGGATAAAATACGAACATTTCCACCGAAGCTCAAAGGGACTGAACTCCCCTGAATTCTCTACGCAAATGATGTTGTCTTTATTGACCAAACGGCAATAGGGCTGCAACGACGAATAGTGGAATTCAAGGATTATCTCGATCAAAATAGAATGAAAATCAGTGTAGTTAAGTCGATTATCCTGGTAATGCAATCTGCCCTTGGTGCCTGGAAGAAAAAGTCCACCTTCATGTGGCGAATCGATAAACAGGTATTGATAACAGTGGATACTATAACATACCTGGGGGTCAAAATTAATAAAAACATCAATGAGCGGGCACAAATAAACTTTATCAGGGAACGACTAGAAAAACTAAACTAACGAACCAGGGGAGAGCTCTACATCAGAGATACTGCACCTACTCCATGATTCCGATTATCTCCTTCTACAAGCAAAAGGTTCTGTCCTGTCTAAACTTATCCTGGGCAGAATGGGGGAAATTCGAGGCCTTTTTCTGGCGGAAAATCCTTAAACATCCAAGCTGTCTAAAAGTGGAAACAATTAGACATGAATTGAGACTGTAATCTATGGTCTCGATAGTCTTATGGAAAACCATCTCAGTGTAAATGCCTTTTGGATAATCCCCCAATTCCCTTTGAGATTTTGGTAAACTCAAGGAACAACAACAAGGGTGGGAAATTTCTTTGTATTTGGAAACAGAAATGCAATGACTTATTACAACAGAACAACATCTCAATAGAGACATTGAAAGATCATCCGGATAAGGCTAAGAAACTTTTACGGGAGAAGGACTGGGCCGAAACAGACCTGCAGAAGGCACAAAATATTTAATATCATAACATCATTTGGAAAAGGAAAAAATTAAATCCCCCCCGTACCTTACAAGGTTTCCATCATCTCACTACAGGAATCTATTGATGCGCTGCAGACTAAACCTACTGCCATCAAGAGAAGTGCAGTACCTAAGAAAACAGATTATAATGCAAGATGCATGTTGTCGTTTCTGCAGGATCCCTGAAACCCTGAAAACCACAAGACATTTGACTCTCACTTGCTCGAGATTTCAAAAACTAAGGTGCTTCTATTTGAAGACCACTCATGCCCTACTGGACCCTGCAACTGAGGAGAAATGGTGGAAACGCCTAATGACGTTACATAAATTTGGCCAGACAGTGGACGCCCTAAAATTGGCGGAACAGATTTTTTCATCGCTCTTAGAGAACAGCGTCCAGTCTAGCAGGGGACGGACCGATCAGGAGGACATTTAAGAGTCTGAAGTGGGTTAAAGACATTGTAAAGTTTGTATGTTAAAAGTTGACATTTTTTGTGTTTGACCAATAAAACAAATAAAAAAAAAAGAATCGCAGAACACAGTCGTGATATGGCTAACTTAAAACAAACTTTGTTGGAATGAGGCAAAAACTTGAAATGTTGATACATAACGTTTATTAAACATTGTGCAGGGGAATGGCAGGAGCAGAGACCAGGATAGGAACAGTGAAAGTTACAGCAAAGCAGTTGTGGAGAGACCTAAATAAACTACAGGCAGAAACGAAAAAGGCTATTGGACCTGCAAGAATCTACACATATTAAGGGTACATGGAAAATTGTATAGAAGATGTGAGGAGCCAGGAATGAGATGCGTACACAGAGGATTCATAGTTTTGGCTAAATACTTTTATTTTAAATAAAAACGGGGTGGGATATGCCTTACTATCCCTATCCTAGGAAGTATTTCCCTACCTCAACCAAAAACTAAGGGGTCTATCCAATGTCAACATGTCCAAAGTAAAAAAGTATGTCCTGTGTCCGAAATCCCATTCTGGCCCTCACACTCTACAAAGTAACTTTAAGGTGTAAAAGATATTCTCTCTGGAATTCATACAAATGAAAAGTTGTAACTTGAACAAAAAGCTCCATGTTGACAATGTTCACAGCCCCAGGGAATGACGCCCTTCCCCAGATTCCTGTTATCAATATGCACGTTTCTTGTAGCCCAAGAGGATGGCTTCTCCCTCTTTGCACACACACAGTTCTTGGGAAAAATAGCTCCTTTGCCCAAGCTCCTTCTCCAAGTAAGTTCAAAACAAAGAATTCAAAATAGTTCCAAGATTCTTAGGCATGCGACTTCCTTAAAGACTCTCCTGACCTTAACACACACTTGATTTGCCTGGCATATTCTTCTGTCAGGACTTCTTTACAGCCTTTTACACATTTCTCTTCACCTGGTATACTCTCCTGCCAGCACCTTTATAGCACAACTTTATTACAATTCTCTTGCACCCATGAAACAATGTTAGCGGATTACTTCTTGTATGGTTCTCTCCTTCACATGTAGTGATTTTGCCCCTTTCTAAAGTTTATGCACTTTGGCTTGGCTTTCTGTTTCTGTCCTTTTAAGTTTTGGGTTCAACAACCCATTCATAGAATAACTTATGGGTCTCATGGCTTCTTCTCATACTTCGCTCTGTTCACTCGTGGTATGGCTTTTATATTGTTTAACTTCTTCACATATCTTATTTGGTTTACTGATAGCTATTTTCAAGCAGCTGTTACGCTCACCTGGTCTCTGCGAGGGTGTTGGTGCACGGTTGGAGCCCTCCATGGACTAGACTCCTCTGTTTCGGGCTCTTCCCTCGACTGTGGTAGAATGAACTGCTCGAGTTGCTTGTTATCCCCTGGAAGAAGTTAAGAGGCAATGAGAATGCTGTGGTGGAATGGTGATTCCCCTCGGACCCTTTGTGCCAGAATGTTGTGAGCATGCGTTTTCCCATATGTCCTCACCTGTTGTTTTTTAAGGATGAGCTCTCCGTCCTGCTTTCTCTCAGCAGGGGTGCCGTAGATGGACCAAGTTGCATTACTGGTCCTTGTGTGTGATAGTCCAGACCGGCTGCGACCAATCCCCCAATGGAGGTACGTTTTTGGTAACAATGATTATTGTCCATAATCTTTGTGTTGATTTTTTCCCCAATGATTATTGTCCATAACTTTGTAATGTCCTTTCTTTCCCTTTTAGGTATGAAGATGGCCCGCAGAGACGTGGTGAAGCAAGATGGTTCTTTACAATGCCAAGGGGATCCAGAAGAGCCCAATAGTAGGTAAGTTGGGTTTCCGGATGAAGCGCAAGATTGTGAGTTGCGCGGCCTGATAATTAACAGTTTATGCAGTTGCTAACCTTGTGTTTTCTGTCTTCCTTGCAGGTTCAACCAGACAATGCTTGATGGCGAGTGGTGTTCCGAACACCTGTCGGCTGCCAGATGGTGAAATCTGCGAGGATGTTGAACCGGAAGAAGATTCCCGTGTTGTCGGACGTTCGGGGCAGGGAAGGGTGCAAGGAGCTGCAAGAGTTGGTTCAGCTGAGACAGGTAAGATGCGCGCGATGACTGCAGACTTGGCATCGGGTAGTTATGCTTTGATGACGTGGTGTGGCTGACCCCATGTAAGATTCGCACGGTAGCTGCAGAGTTGGATCGGGTAGCAGTGCTTCGAGCAATGGCGTGGCTGGCCTTAGGTAAGATGCGCGCGGTAGCTGCAGATTTAGATCGGGTAGCAGTACTTCGAGCAATGGCATGGCTGGTCTCAGGTAAGGTGTGCGTGGTAGCTACAGGATGGAATTCCGGAGACAAAAGATAAGCGTGATGAAATGGAAACAGGTAAGGAACTGTAGACGGCAGTAAGCATCATGCTGTTCCAGCAGACTAACGCGAAGCGCCAGCATACGGATGGGGCGGGCTTATATAGCCTGGGCCCAGCCACTCCCTTTAGGCCCCACCTTGTGGCCCCACCTTACCACTCCCTCTGACTTCTGCACGTGCTTCCAATGTCTTTAGAGGGCCGCGCCCGGCCTGGATACACGTGCCTTAGGCACACTATGTGCAGAGAACACTTTTAAATGAGCTTGGCGCCAAAGGCGCCAGAACTGGATCCATTTGGACCCTGCTGGGCATGGAGGTAATGGCCCTTAACCAGTGGCCATGACAGCAGCACACATTCTTAGGCAACCTGGTAACCCTTTCCGTTCCCCTGGGCTTAACGGGTGCTGCAAGTGTCTCTTGTGTCTCTCTGCTTCAGTTTTTGTCCGCTTCTGGGCTTGGCATGTGACCTGTCATCCGCTGTAACTCCTCTGTGTTGGTATTCGTATTTTCGTCAGCTTCCGGGCTTGGAGTGCGACCTGTCATCCGCTGTGCCTCTGCTGTGCCAGTATTCGTGCTTTCGTCGGCTTCTGGGCTTGGCATGTGACCTGTCATCCGCTGCGCCGGTATTCATGCTTTCGTCGGCTTATGGGTTTGGCATGCGACCTGTAATCCGCTGTCATCATTTATAGATGGTAATGTAACAGCAAGGAGATATAGGGAAGATGATAAACCAGGGACGAAACTGGTGTGGACAATCGAACAAGGAAGATTTCACACCAACATAGAGCACTATGGGGCTAAAATGGTGCTGGGCATATAAAGGACATGGCAATAAATGCTATATTTTAAACATTTTATAGAGACCTGTATGCATCTAGGTTAAAGCGTACAGTGGCTAATGTAAAGCAGTATCTAGTGTGAAGGCGTCATGAAGGAGATACAGAAAACAGGTTCAAGACCGGTTTTCAAAAGGCTTTATTAACCTAAAAGGCAGGATGGAGTAAGGCCTAACTTGCCCTATGCTAAGGTGAGATTTCCCTACCCAAACACAATTAAGGATAATCTGTGTCAGGCAGTCTGAATCCAAAGTCTGTCTGTGTCCAAAACCTATACTTGCACTCACAACTAACTGTATGCAGTGTGTAGGGAGGTCAGCATCAAAACAGTGTTCAAAATAAAGTTTCAAGCTTCTTCCAGCTCTTGGCTTGCAATAAGCTCCCACTTCCGCTAGTTCAAAACAGTTCACAATGTATTGGGTTCCCTTCCCCAAGAGTTCAAATCTTCCAGCTTTTTAAAACAACACAAGTTCACATCTTCCAGCTTTTCCATAACAACACAAGTTAAAATCTTCCCGGGTTTCCTTCCAAGATGGCCGCCAACTCAGGGAGACGTGTGTGAGTCTCGCTCCTGCCGGGCCGAAATAAAGCACTTCAAAAAGCACCGGTCCGTGAGTTCCTGACATGTAACACGGCTCTCGTATGCCCCCCTGACCACCCGGCACCTCAGGATACGAGTGGGTGCCCCTGTGAAGCAGTCCAACGCAGCGCCAACGGAGAGAAACACCCCTCCCCCCGCCAGAGCAGCAACTCGCCAGTACGCGTTGCGGCCGGGAAAAGAGGGAGGCCGCAGCAGGGTCCACGGGAGCAGGGGACGTGGCCCACCAGGACACAGGAGCAGATGGCACATCATTGTGACAGCGAACAGTGGGGAAAACCCGCGCAAGACCGGCTGACAGCGGGCGGGCTGACGAAGCCGCACTTCAAAACCGGGAGATCCCCTGCCCCTCCCCCACCGGCTGAGGTGCGGATTGCACCGCGGTGTGGAGAGGAGAAGTCGCATGCACAGGGAACCCGTCCCGGGACCCCAAACGACGCGGCAGCCAACGAGAAGAACCCCAGCTGATCTCGAGCAGGGGCGGGGAGGACTCCGTCCGCGCTCTGGTGCCATGGTAGCCAGAGAACGAGGCGGAAAGCAACAGGCGAAAGGGGCTGGTCACGACCCTGGAGCAGGAGAGAGCACAACGACAGCAACCAGAGGCTCACGAGGAGCTGCAGGTGAGAGGCCTCCTTCTGACCCCCCCCACCCTTCCCACTGCAAGAGGACACAGTAGGCCAGGCAGGCCCAGAACCAGCTGGGGGTAGACACCCCATTCCACTCTGCATATGGAACTTTATAGTGGGGGAAGGGCAGTGAGAGCAGGAGTGGGGGAACTTGTCTAAACTCTCGCCCACTGCCATCAAAGAGGCCCATAAACCGGAAATCCTTAAGAGGTGGGAAGGAACCTGGCCCATTAAAGGACTAATACAGCGAATCCAAAAAAAAGAAGTAATTTCAAGCAGGCACCCTCCTCCAAGATAAAAAGTGTGTCGCAGAGGCAACGCCACGAAGGCACAGTGCTTACACCCCTTTTCTACAAAAAGACTACCACTAGGGGGCAAAGTCCAAAGCAAAGGGTAAAGGGGGCACATCCCAATCGAACCCACAAGCGGCCAAACAAGATTCAACCATTCTACAAATGTGGGCATCAGACACCCCGGTGACCACAAGGGGAAGGGCACAGGATGACCCCACAGCAGATGCCATCCCTCCCAAGCCAGGCAATCAACCCCCGTCAAAGGAAGACATGCACGCCTGGTTCGTGGAACTGCAGGACAAATTAATGTCGACGGTACAAGACCAATTTGCCACACTGAGAAACGACATGAAGCAAGCAGTCCACGAGATAAAAATAGATGTAGCCAAATTAGAAGAGAGGACAGATACCTTGGAAAAGATCGTACAAAATGTGGAAGATGAAGCACTACAGTCAAGAACAATTAGTGCGATTAACCCACAACTTGGAAATCCAATGTGAAGACCTGGAAAATAGGTCCCGCAGATCTAACATCCGCATTAAAAATATGCCCAAGACAGTGTTGGAGAGAGATCTCAAGAATGCGGTACAGGAAGTGTTTAGAGACATAATTGAGGCACACGAAGTGGATGTCATAGGAATAGACCGAGTACATAGAGTGGGTGCGAAACGCACAGGCGCCCCCGGGGAAAGACCCAGGGACGTGCTAGTAGCTCTATCCTCATACTCACAGAAAGAGAACATACTAAGGAGAACGAGGCCGCTGGACCAAATAAGGATGAACGGGGTGAACATCCAGTTGTACCAAGACCTGGCAGCAGTGACACTTCTAAAAAGGAGAGAAATGGCCCCACTGATCAGGGAACTGGTCACAAAAGAAATAAGGTACAAGTGGACTTTTCCATTCGGCTTGCTATTCGAGTGGGAGGGAAAGCAAAGGAGGGTGACAATATGTGAAGAGTGACTCCATATAATGGACATTCATCCAGAGGAAGCAGAATGCAGGAATACAAAGGCAAGGGGAGACATGCCAAAAAGACCGAGAGGGTGGGTGGAGGTTTGGCAGAGAATGAGATGAATTGAAAAGGGGGGCACCAAGCGGGCTACAGTGGAATAGGACACACGCCAAAGTATGGTGATGATAAGGAACAGACACCAGCCACTGAACCTGGAGAAGCACTCATAGAACTCATGGAACGGGATCAGAGACAATTCCTTCCACGGCCCGGCCGGGGATCTGGAACGAACACACAGTAAGGTCTGTGGAAGATGCAGGGTTTAGGACTCCCCGCAAAGCTCGACCCGAGTACACAGAGGGCAAGGAGTGATAGGCGCAACGCCATAGCTACCATAGGGACCTGGGCCCTCCTCGGGCTCAAAGTTGGGTTATCGTTGAAATGTTGGGGGGGAGTTAGGGAGTTCGGGGAGGGGAGGGTGGGTATCACTGGAAGAGAGAAGGGACCTCAGCACCCGGGCACAAACAGCATCCAATCTGGGCCGGCAACACGGGTAAAACCATAATACTAACACTAAATGTAAGGGGCCTGAACTCCCCCGTGAAGAGGACAAAAATAGAGAATATGATTAGGACGGAGAAGGCTGACATTCTGCTGCTTCAGGAAACACACATTAAAGCACAGGATAAGGGGAGGATATGTCTTAGAGGATACAACGTATTGGTACAATCTAATGCGGAGGGGAAAAGAGCGGGGTTAATGATAGCAAATAAAGGGGGGTATGGAAGCAACTCTCTTAGACAAGCAGACCGACAAGGACGGGAGATTTGTATTCGCCAATATCAAGCTAGACAGCATCAAGCTAACACTAGCATCAATATATGCACCGAACACGGGCCAAGATGGATTCCTGCTGGACACAATGGGGAGATTAGAGGGGTTTGCGAAGGGAGAAATAATATTGGGGGGCGATCTGAACATGGCAAGGCAACCGCAGTTAGATAGGAGCGTGGGGGGCCCCCAAAACCAGGGCGCTCCTTCCAGCCATCTCAAACAAAGGATGGATCAAATGGCGCTCTGTGACGCATGGAGGGAGCTGAAAGGTCAAAACAACGGCTTCACATACTAATCACACATACATAATACGATGTCGAGAATCGACTACTTCTGGTTGTCGGTAGGGCTGTTAGGCAAGGTCCAGGGGGTAGAACTAGGTCCTATTTCACTGTCAGATCACGCCCCGCTATGGTTAGACATACTGACCCCAGGGAAAGAAGGGGGGCTCTGGCGCTGGAAGCTTCCGCAGGACCTCCTTATGGACCCGGTCACGGGAGAGGCAGTAAAGGACAAAATAGTTGAATACTTCAAGCAAAACGATACGGGGGACGTCCCAATGGGAACAGTATGGGAGGCGTTCAAGGCAGTACTCAGGGGACATATGATCGCCTTGAAGGCCTCCAAGGACAAACAGAGGTGTGCTTGGGAAGGAGAGCTCGAAAAGAAACTGACAGACATCCGTGAGGATCTATTGACTCATCCCACCAGAAAACTCAAGAAGGCGCTCAGACACACGCAGGGACAACTAGAACTCCTCTGTAACTAACAAGCAGAGAAATCCCTCCTATACCTAAGGCAAAGATATTACATACAAGCCAACAAAGCGGACAGATATCTAGCAAGGCAGCTATCTGCAAAGCAAAAATCTATGACCATCCTAAACATCAAAAACACACAGGGAGAGACCCTTACACGCTCCAAGGACATTTCATTGGGGAGGCATTCAAAGCATTCTACCAAAAATTATACGCAACAGAGCACCCAAACGAGGATGCACAAGATGGCTTCTTACAGTCTCCCCCCATACCAAAAATTTCTGAAGAAGCCAAACTCGTACTGGATACCCAGATCACGGAGGAAGAAGTGAAAAAGCAATAGCAGATCTACCAAATAACAAGGCGCCTGGTCCGGACGGCTTCAGGGCCCCCTTCAATAAAAAATATGCGGACATCCTCACCCCAATTCTAACGAGACTGCTCAACACTTTCAAGGAAAGCGCAAATGTTACTCCATCCATGAATGAAGCAAAGGTCCTGGTGTTCCACAAACCGGGTAAGGACCCCCCCTCCCCGGCTCATATAGACCCATAGCACTGATAAACCTGGACTCTAAGATCTACACGAAAATTCTGGCTGCTAGGCTTTCCCCATTACTCCCCTCTCTAATAAACCCCGATCAATCAGGCTTTATCCCGGGCAGGCAAACTCACAACAACCTTAGAAGGGTAATTCATCTAATAGAAAGAACATGCATTACACACGCCAGAAATTCTACTGTTACTTGATGCCGAAAAGACTTTTGACTGGGTGGAATGGTCTATTCTCTTTAAAACCCTGGAACACATGGGATTCGGAAACCACTACATAAACATGGTCAAGGCCAACTACAACTCCCCCTCGATAAGAATAGCGGTAAATGGGGAAGTCACGGAAAGGGTACCGATCACCAGGGGAACTAAACAAGGCTGCCCACTATCCCCCCTCCTTTATGCTATTTTTCTGGAACCACTACTAATCAAAATAAGGGAAGATATCCACATCAAGGGGATAGAAATGGCAGGCATACAGCATAAAGTAATTGTCTATGCAGACGATATGCTACTGGCACTCGAGGACCCGGGGAAGACGCTGCCATATACACTGCAAGTGCTGGAGGCATTTGGGGAAATCTCTGGCCTAAAAATAAATAGGAATAAATCGGAAATCCTGCACTTAGAAGGGGACAAGGAGGGCTCTGGAGAGGGCGGCGGGTCTGTTAGGCCTGAAAATAGCAGAAGAAGGAATCAAATATCTGGGGATCACAATCACACACAGGGTGAACTCTGTATACAAATGGAACTACCCCCCACTACTTGCAAGAGTGAAAAAAGACCTAGAAAGATGGTGTCTGCTAAAGATTTCATGGTGGGGAAGAATTCAATCGGTGAAAATGAACACTCTCCCCAAATTGTTGTACTACTTCCACGCTCTCCCGATATCAATCCCTAACTCGTTCTTCAAGGCACTATATAAGTCTGTTTCGTCATATATCTGGAACAGGAAACTCCCGAGGGTTGCAAGATCCGTCCTCACGACACATGCCAGAGAGGGGGACTTTCACTTCCTCACTTCAAAAATTACTACCAAGCGGCGCAACTGTGGGTGCTGAAAGAATGGTTGGGGGAGGACCAACGAACAATCTGGGTAACCCAAGACAGGGCGGTAGCGAGAACCCCACTAGAGGGTGTGTTATGGAAACTCAAGCAACACAGACATCCAAATCTCCGCATTAGTGAGATCATGAAAACCACACAGAACACCTGGGACGAACATACTAGAAAGGGCACCATGACCACGGTGACAGCCCCATTCACGCCAATATGTAGGAACCCCCAATTCCCACCCGGACAAAAGCAGGGTGCCTTCGAGAAATGGGAAGACGCAGGATGTAGGAAAATAGGGGATATGTTTCATGACAACAAAGTGAGAACATTCACAGAATGCAAAACGTTGTGGAATCTCACTACAGCGGATAGGTACAAATACAAACAACTCAGGCACTGGATATCAACGCCAGAAATTGCACGGGCGACCACCAGGGAACTGACCGCTTTCGAAAAATTCCTCCCAACTAACTCAGGTGACAAGAAACTAGTCTCCGCACTCTACAATGTTATCAATACACAAGACGAGAAAATAAAATGGGCCTACATGAAACGATGGGAAAGAACATTAGGGGAAGAAATTCCAAGACACCAGTGGCAGGCGCTTTAGGCGGATATCCCTAAATTAACACGAGCAGTGCAGACCAGGGAAATGTGGATAAAAATAGTCACCCAATGGCACTACACACCAGAAAGGCTCAACACCATGTACCCGCATTTGTCAGACCGCTGCTGGATGGGCTGCCCAGAAGCCGGCACTTGGAGGCATATTTGGTGGGACTGTCATGGGGTGAAAGGAATCTGGAAAGAAATGATATCGGAAATGAAAAAGATGTTCCCTGAGGCGGACCAGCTGGGAGAGAAAGTGTGGTTGGGTGGATGGAAAGAGCAACAGGCCAAGAGATACAGTAAAGTGCAATGGCGCAGTTTCATGGGCCTGGTGATTGCGGCCTGGGCAACAATATCACAGAACTGGAAGTAGCGCGTCCCACCACTAATATTCACATGGCTGCAGAAGATCTGGTCACAAATGGCCATGGAAAAGATAATGCACCAACTACAGGGCTCGAGCGGATCCTTCATGAAGGAATGGGGGGGGGAGGGTTTAGAATACCTGCAATCGGACTATATGGATCAATGGTGCCCGCACAACATTAAACTTACAGACATATTTTCCTCATAATCAGTCCCGAGAACTAAAAGAACAATGAGCTACTCTTCCTGAGAGGGGGCGGGTGGGGTGGGAGGCACAGATGGGGGTTGATGTTATGAACCCGCATAATGTTTATATTGTAAATCAATAAAAACAAGTTTAAAAAAAAATAATAATCTTCCCGGGTTTCCAAAACAACACAGTTCAAATCTTCCCATCTTTTTTGTCATTAATACATTTCACTGGTTCACATAGTTAAGTCTGTTTCTTGACTTCAACGTCACATAAGCGGCTGTTGCAAAAACACAAGCTTCTTTATGTTTACTTTCATTGGCTCTTTCCATAAAGAGGGGCACTCCGTCTGTGCGCATTTGTCGAACCACACGGTCCACCCATCACAAGTCACGCAACCGATACACATTTGTGTCTGCTCAGTCTTCCTTTGACAGCAAATTTAGTTGTTTTCCATCAGTGTCACACTCTTCTAACACTTTATCGTGGCTTGTTGGCCATCATGCACTTTGTTACACTTTCTGTATCCCTCTGGGTCTTGCCAATACAGGTTTCTGCTTAAGCCCCAACACTATACCGTGGCTTGTTGGCCATCATGCACTTTGTTACACTTTCTGTATTCTTCTGGTTCTTGCCAACCCAGTTTTCTTCTTAACCTGCAGTTCCATGAAATACTTTAGATTTGACCAATACTTAGTTTCTTATGTTATGCCCTTCTTGGTATTATTTTGGCTTTGCCAACACTTGTGTCTCACACAGTTCATTACGTGTTTTCTGCTATCTGCACCACCTGGCTTTCACTTCATTCACAAGTGCTCATAACTTGTTGTTTTCTGTGTTCGTTCGGTATTCAGAATGACTTGTTTCAGCATTCAAAAGTGCTTATAACAACCTTCAGCTTGTTGGGTATTCAAAGGCACTTATTTCGGCATTCAAAAGTGGTTATAATAACTTTGTTTGCTCGGCATTCAAAAGTGCTTGTTTCCAGTCTCTGGAGCGCCCAGGTATGAGTGTTTTCCTGTTTTCACTTACTGGTTGCATACGGCTGCTCCCTTGGGTTTCTTTCCACTTTCCACTCTACTTGCTGGCTTCTAATAGCTACGCTCTTCCCTCACGGCAGTCACAGTGAGCACTGCTCGCTCTCCTGGATTCCTGTGGGAAGTAGCCCTGCTCTTCCCTTGCAGCAGCTACAAAGAGCACCACTCGCTCCTGTAGTCCTGCAGTGACAGAAAGGCATTGGTGCCCCACAGGTCCTGCTGTGTGCACCTATCAAGTAGGCCAGCAGGACTTCCAGTCCCTCTCACGGCCAGCTTCAGCTTCTCTCTCTTACTCCTGCTCGACACGGCTCCTCTCAGTCCGTTCCGCTCCAGCCTGCTCCAGCTCTTCAGCCCGCTTCTTTCTCTCCAGTCCGTCTCTTTCCTTGTGCTGAGCGGCCAGCATTTTTATACACATTGAGATTGTTAAATGACTGCAGGTGTGGGTCATGGAGTTCAATTGCCTGACCATGATGAAACCTATTAGCTGGACATGCCTGGTTGTTTCAACTGAAATCCTCCATAGCGCTCTTCCTCGTTTCAGTACCAAAGTGGTGTTTGGAGAGGTTCGAATTAAAGGATGTTTGCATAACTCTGTGTTGTCTCCTCCTCGTCTTGGTACTTGACTGATGTGTGGCTGTATTAACAATATAAGACTGATTTATATTGGTCTTACCCAAATGAGGATCTGCCCTCCTAGTTGGTCTCTTCCTCGTCCCAGTATTAAGGTGATGTTTTGGGGGAGAATTTGGAAGAAAAGAAAGGGAAAAGTGCTGACAGTAGCCTACAAAGGCTTGAGGGATAGAGGGTTCATTCTGAAAAGGGAAAGTGGGATACCATGTTTCACGGAAGGACATCCTCTCCCCACTCCCCAAGTTCCCTCCACTCAGTTGATCCTCTCTCGCATATCCACCCTAAGGGTCAGATCCAAAAGCGATGGCCTTTCCCAGGCCACCTGAGAGGAGGATCCAGGGGGCAAAGAAGTGAGGACGCTCTCAGGTTCCACACACTAGGTACAATTACACTAGCAAGGTTGGAACAAGAAATGGGCATGATGCTTAATGCACCAATAAAGAAAGCAGAGCTAATGGAGGTGGTAAAATCCCTGCCCACTAATAATACACTGAATACCATTAAATAATAGATTGAAGAGTTGGCCTCGGTTTTCATGGATACATATGAGACTTCTGAAGAAGATGGGTAATTGCCAGAGACCAAAAAACGGCCATGATCAAGGGCTTGTTTAAGCCAAATAAGCTCTCTGAGAAAGCTTTTCATCACATAAACCATTGACATTCCTAAATGCAGACAGTAAGATTTTAGCTAAAGTAAAAGCTAGTCGCATAATAGAACATGTACCATTTTTGATAATGCTTGATCAGGGAAGGTAACTTGCAGTTTGGGTAGATTGTTTGTTCTTCATAACATGAAACCAATCACACCCACGTTAGGGGCAACGCTAGATGCCGAAAACACAGTTGAATCAGTTCAATGGCCCTTCTGTTCGAAGTGTTGCAGCGATGCAGCATAGGGCTGCAGTTCATAGCAATGATTAAGTTATTATTTAGCTCTTGCATGACTATGGTGTTGATAAATAGGGTTGTCAGTGGCATTGTCACCACAAAAGAGCACCCTAATGGGCTTCCGCTTGCCAGTACTCTGTCTGCGCTGATGGTTGTAAGTCAGATCCGAGGCTGTTAACTGAGAGAACATGAAGGGTGGACTAATAGTTGGGCTTCAGATAGTGTGCTGGAGAAATTACATTTTTGAGGATTATTGTAACCCCGAAGGTGCAAACACGCCTCTCTGAGATTTGTTAACCCTCTGGACATACTAGAGATGTGGATCCCACCCTTTTTCTATGATGGGAAGAATATTGATTATTAAGATGGTTGTGGCCCTTTGTGGGGTAGAGATGACAGCAAACTGTATAATGTTCAGAATAATTTTTATTGAACTTCTTGGCTGCCCAAACAGTCTCGAGGAGGATGGGTTACTGCATCCTCAAAGGGCCACCTATAAGGGCCTGGGTGGACCCTGTCTGGGCCTGTCCAGGCTCTGGAGAGCCCTCTCCTTTCCTTCGCTGATCCTAACTTCTACATTCCTCGCCTATTCCCTGCACGCCACGTACAGCTGGTAAGTCCCTACTCGCCCACTTCATTATCACCCGTGAGCATTGCCCAGGCCCGCCTCATTGCTGACTGACTCCCCTTCACAGCGATGCCCCCACCCCCAATAGGGCCTCTCATGCCCTCTGCCTTGCAGCTGAGTCTGGGTCATTGCCGCCAACTCTCCCTGTCTTCGCCGTCTTTCGCGGCTTTCAGTTTCCTGTTCCTCACTCCTATGCTTCCTTTTGTGCTCACTTGGAGTTTCACCTTTCAGCACTTTGGATGCCTATCTTCGCTTCTGCACACTGGTCGAATATATCTTTATTGTCTTTCTGCATACAGACCATACTCTACTGTCCTCCATTGTGTTATTGACTTGTCCTGCAATGTCTTACCAGGCCTCTACCCTAATCTGTATCATGGACTCTTCTGCCTGCACTCCCCAATCGCCTCTCACCTTCCTTATATTGGCTGTAACGTGTTACTGTTTTCAGAATAGTTCGGATCTGTGTGCATTTTGATATTGCTGCTGTGCTTAAAGTTGGTCTTTTCCCTCTTCTCTTCTCTGGGAAACTCAAAACGCATGTTCTTACAACTGCTGGCTCTGTTTATTTGTATGCTTTTTTCATTTTTTTCTGGGAAATTCAAATCTGCTTGTTTTAATTGTGCTGGTTCTGTTTAATTGTTATGCTTTTCCCATTTATCTGTCAATTTCAAATATGCTTGTTGTACAATAGTTTTTCTGCTGTATGTTGTTTCCAAGGCCTCTTCCTTTCTCACTGTGTTTGATTGTTGCATTGCTGTGTGTATTTGGGTTGTGCTTTGTAGTCCACCCCCTGCCCCCTCTCTGCCTTCTCTCTGCTTTCTCCACAGTGGTGCTCTCAATGTTCCCTACCTTCCCTAATTGCTATTCTATCACATATCCTATCCCTCTGTCTAAGTCTGGAAGGATAAAGTTCAAATAGGACCTTCTGGACTCCAACCAAGAGCTGTCATGATGCCTACCCGCGGGCATCCGGATCAAGCCCATCAGCCCCGGGAGCAGGCATCCAGATATTTAATAAAACCCCAGTAGCCCAGGCTGGGGGCTGTCTGGGTTCAATCCTGGCACCTTAGGCACCAGGCTCATAATAGAAATCAGTCCTGGCGCCATAGGCGCCAGGCTCATAGTCTTTACTTACCTCATGCAGACCATGCTGCAAATGAATCCAAGCAAACGTGAGGCCTGGATGGGACTATTTTACTACAGGGACTATTTTTTACTCGGGTGTGGTTCTAGGGACTTCTTACCTGGAACTACTTTGGAGGCTATTTAAACCACGCCCGAACAGCAACACATGCTTCACGTTATTCTGCATCCAGCAGCCTAACGCTCACCGTGCCTGCAGTCAGCATCCAGTCTTCAGCCACGCCTGTCTCGAATCCATAGCTCCTAGCAATAGAAGAAAGAAGAAGGAAAGGTTAGAAAACAGATATTATTTCAATCCTTACCTGAATTCCGGATCCATCACATCTTCGAACTTGAAAAGGACATTATTCTACACGCGTCGCATCGCCAGCTGCAGCGCTGCGCCATACTCACCAGTCCTCATAGCATTTTTCGATCCGGCGCAGCCTCCATCATTTTCTCCGCCAAATTCCACCATCTAGGGGACAAAAGAAACATAAGGTGAGCCGAAAAAGCCAACATATACAACCTCCCACCATAGACTTACCTGATTAACAACCGGAGGCATTATTCTGTAACAAACCGCAACTTCTTACGCCGCACCTGTAAGGAGAGAAAAACAAGCAATTTAAACACACGCATCTTTTGCCCGACAGTGTTGGGTAACACAGACTCTTACCTGAACACCATCAGCTGCCACAAGACAATCTTCCCTTGGTCTCAGCTGCAACACAAGAAAGGAATGTACAAGAGTGAACATCGGACATATTGAACTCTTTGAACTTTATACTTATGGGTTCTCAGCTGGAACCTCTGAGTCAATATTCATCCGAAACTCTTCCAATGCCTTCAAACCAGTGAAGTAACTGGTATCTACGCGTCCCTGCATTCCGCGCAGGATGGAGAGCTCATCATTTACAAACATAAGGTGAGCTCACTGAAAATGAATATTGATGGTGATTAGTGGGGAGAACAGTGGGGTGCCATTACTAGAATCCACGGGTGGCTAAATCCCTTTCTCCACTTGCAGGAGAATACTTCTACGGGTCAAGCAGACGAGGTTAGGCGGTCCAGTCCAGTCTGTCATCTCTGCACTACGCTTCACGTTGGAGGAGGTCGCAGCTGTCCGGGTCCGATCGATGCCCCTGTGGGAGCCAGGTGAGCGTAACAGGCCTCCCCATCGCCGACACCTATTCAATGCTTCTTCCTGGCAGACTGTCACCGACATTCTCTTTGTTGTTCCTTCTCTGAACCTTGGATTCCACACTTGGTCTCCACGCTCTCCCCTTTCTCTTCCTTTCCCATTAATAGTGGCACCCTCTGGGAGGTACTCTTGGCATCCTTCCTGTCCTCTATGGTCATCATTAATGTCTATTTAAATGGCACTGGCATGGCCCAGGGCTCTCAGCTCAACCTCTTCCTTCTCGATAGGCATCTCCTGTCTCTCATCAACTTCTTCCCCTCTCCTGCCACTCCTCCTTCTGTCATCCCTCTGGCTCCTATGCCACCTCCCGGGTGTACCCCTCCACGGAAGACCTTCAAAAGTGGCAACATGCTCCACTTAGCTACCCTCAACTCTTGCTCTGCTGTCAAACACTCTTCTGACATCTGCCACCTCCTTGAGTACCTCGACCTAGATGTCCTCGCTCTCACCGAGACATGGTTCACTGCCAGCTCTGTCACGAGTTTTGACAATCTCCTCCCTGAGGGTTACAAGATCCACTCTAAAGTAAAGCCTAACCGGCCCAGGGGCGGAATGGCCTTGATCTATCCTGAGTGGGTCCTTGCTACCATCATACCCACTCAGGCCTACTCCTCTTTTGAATGTCTTGTCTGCAGTCTTGACGTCTCCACTGGCATCTCTCTAACTCTGGCCACCATCTATAGGCTATGTGCCAGGTCTCCCTCTTCCTCTCTCATATGATATGATATGATAGGTTATTTATAACGCGCTTAATACCGAGAGGTTTCTAAGCGCGGACCCTGGGATCGAACCTGTGTTGCTCCGTGTTGTCTTGTTTCCAAGGCGAGCATGTTGCCGCTGAGTTATCGCTCGAGACAGGGCTGAATGGGCTGACCTCACCCCTTCTCTCCTGACCTCCTTCTCCAAGCTTCTTTTCCTCGCAGACTTCAATATTCACCTTGACTCCCCTAATGCAGCTGCTGGCCAATTTCCGCAACCTCTGTGAATCTCATTCACTCTCCATTCTACTCTCTGGTCCAACACACTCTGCCGGACACCTTGGGTGCTCTCATCTCCTCAGACTTCCCTGTTTCAAATCCTCTCATTACTCCTCTCTTCTGGTATGGTCATGCGCTCCTGTCCTCTCACCTGGACCTCTTTGGCCCCCGGCTTAGCATCCACCCGCACTGACAGCCTCCTTCTGCTTAATTCGACTGATGAAGAAAATGTCAGTTGGTGCTTTTGCCGGCTCCTTCTCTCCCCTCCTACTCCTGCCATGGACTCTTACCCTAGCACAGCCCTCACTAACATTCAACTCTCCAGTTCCAACACTCTGGACATCCTTGCCACGAGGATCCACATGAAACGTGCCTGTAGGTGTAACTCCTGGTATGACTCCAACCTGGCCACTCTGAAACGCAAGTGCAGAGCGGCTGAGCAGAAGTGGCAGGCTTGAAGCACATCCTCTGACAAACTGGCCTGCTGATTGCTCCAAAGGCAATACAGACTCTCCATCTGTTCCAAGAAGAGAGCCTACATCCAAGCCCACATTTCCGCAGCCTCAAACAACACAGCAGATGTTTTTAAAATCTGCAAGGAACTCGCCAACCCTATTGCAGTCTCCACTTCTCCCCTGCCCTCCCTGGCCCTCTGTACTTCTATGGCCTCTCACTTCATGTCCAAAACTCAGGACGTCCTCTCCTTTCTCTCCTCTAATCCACACCTCTCCCTCACCTTCTCTCTGGTCTCCCTTGCCCTCCCTCTTCCCCCTTTCTACTCCCCTCTTTTTATTCCATAACACCTGATGAGGTTTCTAGATAAGTAGGTTCTATAAAAGTCTCATCCATACAGGTGCTCCCCTGCTCCTCCAGAACTTTCAATTACAACATTGTCTCCCTTGCTCCAGCCTTGGCCGATTTCTGCAATCACTCCTTTGCCACTGGATCCTTCCCCCCACTCCTCAAGCACTCCGCTCTCTTAAACAAACTATCTGCGGAACCTTCCTGTACTGCTAACTACCACCCCATCTCCATTACCCCTTCTTGGGCAAACTCTTGGAGACGCTGCCCATCTCCCAGCTTATCCACCACATTGATCTGTTGGTTGCCTCCAGGACCATCATTTTGGCTTCAGGTCTGCCAGAACTGCTCTCCTGAACACCCATGAAGACTTGGTCACTAATCGCTCTCCTTCCGTTGTCATCCTTCTTGACGGTTCCTCTGCCTTCAGTATGGTCAATCATGCCATCCTGATAAATCGACTCTGTAACACCCTTGGCATAATGGACCTGGCTCTGGATTGGTTGATCTCCTTCCTCTCGGACTGACCTTCCCAGGTTCAACTGGGCCCTTTTCTCTCCACCATTTCACTCTCCACCTGTGGTGTCACTCAGGGCTCTATCCTCTCACCCTGGCTCTTCAATATCTACCTGGCCACTCTAACCCATTTTATCTCCACCTTCTCTCCTAACTTCAGTGTTATGCAGATGACACGCAGTTCTCCTTCAAGCTACCCTCCTCTGCCTCCTCCCCTTCCTCACTCATTCCTGAATGCCTTTCTGCTATTCAGGCATGGTGCACTACCAATGATCTCTGCCTTAATGCCAGTAAGACAGAGATCCTTCTCATTGGGACACCTGCTCCCACTTTCCCTCTCACACTCTGGCCCCCTCCATGGGCCTCCTCCTCTGTCATGGTCATGAAGTCAGGGGCACAGGCCTGCAGGGGTCGCATGCACAGGAGACCTGGGTGGACACTGTCCTGGCGCCTTTGGCACCAGGCTCATGAACAAAAGTAAACAAGAATATCCATTTAACACCAAAAAGCTTTTATTATGGACATAGCACTTCAGATGCATTAACCTTGAACATTCCATCCATTAAGCAGGATGCATTAACCTTGAACATTCCATCCATTAAGCAGCCCCAAGTGTATTCTTGGGTTTGGCTGCTAATGGCACGTGCTCACTATCTAGGAGTGGCAGGGTGTGGCTGGTAAGCCGGCAATAATGGGCGTGCCTACAATCTCAGCTATATAAGCTGCCCCGATCCTCAAGATAGACACTTCACGTTATTCTGCACTTGCAAGCAACGTAATGCTCATCGTCGCCTGAGGTCAGACTTACCTTTGAAGATCCTGCTTCCTGGACATCCTGCTTCCTGCCAGCATACTTACCAACTGGGGGAAGCTGTTCTTACCTGTACATCTCTTCGGCGAACCAAGTATTCATCTTTACACTTTCTGGAACGCCAAAATCTTCATCTTGGCACCGCAGCACGACACGCTCCATCGTCGACAGCAGCCCCTGCAAGGAAAAACAGAAGACAAGGTTAGACATCCAAAAAAATAGTCAGTTTAAGGTTGCGCTTCGCCATACTTAGCACTTTTCCTTGAACCATAACTTACCTGCTGTTGAACATTGCGGTAGCATCCATCTTCCATCCGGCCGCGTCTCGCGTCTCACAGCTGCATTGAGGCCGCATTTCCATCTAAGGGAAGAAAACAGAAGAGAGACATTATTGCGGGCATAAATAGGAGCAACATATACAGACATTAAAGAGAACAAAAAGCATCACCAGAGCTCAAGAAAGACTTACCAATCATAAGGAGAAGCATAGTCGCAGCTGGACTGGACTAATCCTTATCAGGGATCAGTAAAGGAACTAGATCCCATTAGATGCGCCCCTGCCAGAAGTAGCAGGACAGAGAGCTTATCTTCCATAATTCACAGGTGAGCTTTATGGGCCGGTTTATGCTCAAGAAACCGTTCTTTGGGGTGAAGGATTCGAGAGGTACAACAATCACAGATTGGCACACTCACACACTCTTATCTCCACGCAGGAGCAGTATCACCACGTACCACCGCTCACAGCTTTTCTACTGAGGGAGAGGCCTGAAGGGGGTGATTTGAGTTCAGGGAGGGCTGCAGCTGTGCCCCAACACCTCAGCAGAGACCAGGTGAGCGTAACATCCTCTCGCCCTCCTGTGAAGCAAAAAATATTGGTGTCATCTTTGACTCCTCTCTCTCCTTCTCCCCTCATATCTCAGACCTTTTCAGGAAGGCCCACTTTCAACTGAACCTCTCCAGAGTCATTCTCCCTTTCCTCACATCCCCCCAGACACTCAATGTCTCCCGAGCTCTGGTTCTTTCCAGACGGGACTACTGCAACAGCCTCTTCCTCAATCTGCCTAACTCCTCCCTTCACCCCCTTCAACTAATCCAGAATAGGACTGCAAGACTTACCTTTGGCCTCAAGCCCAGGGACTGCATCTCTTCAGCCCCTAAATCTCTCCACTGGCTCCCAGTTGCTGCAAGGATTAAGTTCAAGGCCCTCTGCATCATCCACAAGGCTTTATGGGGCCTGGGACCCCACTACACCCAACTCTTTCTCCTGAAATACCTCCCTGCTAGAGCCCTTCGGTTATCTAGCTCTAACAGACCAGATCAGATGCTTTTCCAAGCAGAGAATGGAGGGTAGATCTCTCTCCTTCACTGGCGCCTCACTCTGGAATGGCCTCCCTCCTCCTCTCAGACTTGAGCCTGATCTCCTTAAGTTCCAGAAGCTCCTAAAGACCTTCCTTTTCTCTTCTTCCTTCCCTCTCCCCCTTCCCTGCTATTGACCCCTTCTGCCCTAGACTGGGCCTGGCACCTTCAGAGTCATACAGGGCACCAGCCCCACCCCCCTTGTCCAGTCAACCCCTCCACTTGGTCTCCCCTGGCCAACCCCCACCCACCTCTTAATCTTGCACTTGCCCTTACTGGCCCCCCACCTGCACTTGTCTGGCTGGCCTTGGAGCCATTCCAGCCCCCTTACTCGCACTTAGCTTGTGGTCCCCCTTCCCCTACCTTCTCTCTGCTTCCCCTGGCCTTGTCCACTTGGCCTCCCCTGGCACTCTCCTTCTCACGTGCCCTTCTGCCCTGTTCCTGCACTTCCCCCAATTCCCTTCCTCCCCTGCATTTCTTGTTACTGCAGTTGCACGATCTGAATGTCACAAGGCCTAGTAAGATCGCTACCTTTTGTCTCCCCTGTTCACCCACCCCTCTGCCTTGTTGCTCCTTGAAACACTTGTGTATAAGTGCATTACAAATGACCAATAAATAAAAAATAAATACAATCCTGTCTGATCTTCTGTAAGGTCACCCTTTTTTCTCTGTTTCTCAGTTTCAGTATGCCAACTTTACAGAGCACTCTTCTCTGGGTCTGTTTTTCCACTGCAAGAGAGGAGGCCAGAATAACCAACGGGGTTAATTAAGTCAGTTTTATACTGTTGACTGTTAGTGTGCGCCAATCTGGGCAAGGACAATTTTGTCCAATTAGGCTGGGTCTGTACTCCTGCCATGGACTCTTACCCTAGCACAGCCCTCACTAACATTCAACTCTCCAGTTCCAACACTCTGGACATCCTTGCCACGAGGATCCACATGAAACGTGCCTGTAGGTGTAACTCCTGGTATGACTCCAACCTGGCCACTCTGAAACGCAAGTGCAGAGCGGCTGAGCAGAAGTGGCAGGCTTGAAGCACATCCTCTGACAAACTGGCCTGCTGATTGCTCCAAAGGCAATACAGACTCTCCATCTGTTCCAAGAAGAGAGCCTATATCCAAGCCCACATTTCCGCAGCCTCAAACAACACAGCAGATGTTTTTAAAATCTGCAAGGAACTCGCCAACCCTATTGCAGTCTCCACTTCTCCCCTGCCCTCCCTGGCCCTCTGTACTTCTATGGCCTCTCACTTCATGTCCAAAACTCAGGACGTCCTCTCCTTCCTCTCCTCTAATCCACACCTCTCCCTCACCTTCTCTCTGGTCTCCCTTGCCCTCCCTCTTCCCCCTTTCTACTCCCCTCTTTTTATTCCATAACACCTGATGAGGTTTCTAGATAAGTAGGTTCTATAAAAGTCTCATCCATACAGGTGCTCCCCTGCTCCTCCAGAACTTTCAATTACAACATTGTCTCCCTTGCTCCAGCCTTGGCCGATTTCTGCAATCACTCCTTTGCCACTGGATCCTTCCCCCCACTCCTCAAGCACTCCGCTCTCTTAAACAAACTATCTGCGGAACCTTCCTGTACTGCTAACTACCACCCCATCTCCATTACCCCTTCTTGGGCAAACTCTTGGAGACGCTGCCCATCTCCCAGCTTATCCACCACATTGATCTGTTGGTTGCCTCCAGGACCATCATTTTGGCTTCAGGTCTGCCAGAACTGCTCTCCTGAACACCCATGAAGACTTGGTCACTAATCGCTCTCCTTCCGTTGTCATCCTTCTTGACGGTTCCTCTGCCTTCAGTATGGTCAATCATGCCATCCTGATAAATCGACTCTGTAACACCCTTGGCATAATGGACCTGGCTCTGGATTGGTTGATCTCCTTCCTCTCGGACTGACCTTCCCAGGTTCAACTGGGCCCTTTTCTCTCCACCATTTCACTCTCCACCTGTGGTGTCACTCAGGGCTCTATCCTCTCACCCTGGCTCTTCAATATCTACCTGGCCACTCTAACCCATTTTATCTCCACCTTCTCTCCTAACTTCAGTGTTATGCAGATGACACGCAGTTCTCCTTCAAGCTACCCTCCTCTGCCTCCTCCCCTTCCTCACTCATTCCTGAATGCCTTTCTGCTATTCAGGCATGGTGCACTACCAATGATCTCTGCCTTAATGCCAGTAAGACAGAGATCCTTCTCATTGGGACACCTGCTCCCACTTTCCCTCTCACACTCTGGCCCCCTCCATGGGCCTCCTCCTCTGTCATGGTCATGAAGTCAGGGGCACAGGCCTGCAGGGGTCGCATGCACAGGAGACCTGGGTGGACACTGTCCTGGCGCCTTTGGCACCAGGCTCATGAACAAAAGTAAACAAGAATATCCATTTAACACCAAAAAGCTTTTATTATGGACATAGCACTTCAGATGCATTAACCTTGAACATTCCATCCATTAAGCAGGATGCATTAACCTTGAACATTCCATCCATTAAGCAGCCCCAAGTGTATTCTTGGGTTTGGCTGCTAATGGCACGTGCTCACTATCTAGGAGTGGCAGGGTGTGGCTGGTAAGCCGGCAATAATGGGCGTGCCTACAATCTCAGCTATATAAGCTGCCCCGATCCTCAAGATAGACACTTCACGTTATTCTGCACTTGCAAGCAACGTAATGCTCATCGTCGCCTGAGGTCAGACTTACCTTTGAAGATCCTGCTTCCTGGACATCCTGCTTCCTGCCAGCATACTTACCAACTGGGGGAAGCTGTTCTTACCTGTACATCTCTTCGGCGAACCAAGTATTCATCTTTACACTTTCTGGAACGCCAAAATCTTCATCTTGGCACCGCAGCACGACACGCTCCATCGTCGACAGCAGCCCCTGCAAGGAAAAACAGAAGACAAGGTTAGACATCCAAAAAAATAGTCAGTTTAAGGTTGCGCTTCGCCATACTTAGCACTTTTCCTTAAACCATAACTTACCTGCTGTTGAACATTGCGGTAGCATCCATCTTCCATCCGGCCGCGTCTCGCGTCTCACAGCTGCATTGAGGCCGCATTTCCATCTAAGGGAAGAAAACAGAAGAGAGACATTATTGCGGGCATAAATAGGAGCAACATATACAGACATTAAAGAGAACAAAAAGCATCACCAGAGCTCAAGAAAGACTTACCAATCATAAGGAGAAGCATAGTCGCAGCTGGACTGGACTAATCCTTATCAGGGATCAGTAAAGGAACTAGATCCCATTAGATGCGCCCCTGCCAGAAGTAGCAGGACAGAGAGCTTATCTTCCATAATTCACAGGTGAGCTTTATGGGCCGGTTTATGCTCAAGAAACCGTTCTTTGGGGTGAAGGATTCGAGAGGTACAACAATCACAGATTGGCACACTCACACACTCTTATCTCCACGCAGGAGCAGTATCACAACGTACCACCGCTCACAGCTTTTCTACTGAGGGAGAGGCCTGAAGGGGGTGATTTGAGTTCAGGGAGGGCTGCAGCTGTGCCCCAACACCTCAGCAGAGACCAGGTGAGCGTAACATCCTCTCGCCCTCCTGTGAAGCAAAAAATATTGGTGTCATCTTTGACTCCTCTCTCTCCTTCTCCCCTCATATCTCAGACCTTTTCAGGAAGGCCCACTTTCAACTGAACCTCTCCAGAGTCATTCTCCCTTTCCTCACATCCCCCCAGACACTCAATGTCTCCCGAGCTCTGGTTCTTTCCAGACGGGACTACTGCAACAGCCTCTTCCTCAATCTGCCTAACTCCTCCCTTCACCCCCTTCAACTAATCCAGAATAGGACTGCAAGACTTACCTTTGGCCTCAAGCCCAGGGACTGCATCTCTTCAGCCCCTAAATCTCTCCACTGGCTCCCAGTTGCTGCAAGGATTAAGTTCAAGGCCCTCTGCATCATCCACAAGGCTTTATGGGGCCTGGGACCCCACTACACCCAACTCTTTCTCCTGAAATACCTCCCTGCTAGAGCCCTTCGGTTATCTAGCTCTAACAGACCAGATCAGATGCTTTTCCAAGCAGAGAATGGAGGGTAGATCTCTCTCCTTCACTGGCGCCTCACTCTGGAATGGCCTCCCTCCTCCTCTCAGACTTGAGCCTGATCTCCTTAAGTTCCAGAAGCTCCTAAAGACCTTCCTTTTCTCTTCTTCCTTCCCTCTCCCCCTTCCCTGCTATTGACCCCTTCTGCCCTAGACTGGGCCTGGCACCTTCAGAGTCATACAGGGCACCAGCCCCACCCCCCTTGTCCAGTCAACCCCTCCACTTGGTCTCCCCTGGCCAACCCCCACCCACCTCTTAATCTTGCACTTGCCCTTACTGGCCCCCCACCTGCACTTGTCTGGCTGGCCTTGGAGCCATTCCAGCCCCCTTACTCGCACTTAGCTTGTGGTCCCCCTTCCCCTACCCTCTCTCTGCTTCCCCTGGCCTTGTCCACTTGGCCTCCCCTGGCACTCTCCTTCTCACGGGCCCTTCTGCCCTGTTCCTGCACTTCCCCCAATTCCCTTCCTCCCCTGCATTTCTTGTTACTGCAGTTGCACGATCTGAATGTCACAAGGCCTAGTAAGATCGCTACCTTTTGTCTCCCCTGTTCACCCACCCCTCTGCCTTGTTGCTCCTTGAAACACTTGTGTATAAGTGCATTACAAATGACCAATAAATAAAAAATAAATACAATCCTGTCTGATCTTCTGTAAGGTCACCCTTTTTTCTCTGTTTCTCAGTTTCAGTATGCCAACTTTACAGAGCACTCTTCTCTGGGTCTGTTTTTCCACTGCAAGAGAGGAGGCCAGAATAACCAACGGGGTTAATTAAGTCAGTTTTATACTGTTGACTGTTAGTGTGCGCCAATCTGGGCAAGGACAATTTTGTCCAATTAGGCTGGGTCTGTAGGCTGTGCTCCGGCCCCCCCTTTCTGGTTTCCAGGTCGCCATCCCTGATGTACCATTTGCTGACTTTCGCAAGGAGGCTTGAATCCCTCCCTCGTCTCTCCAGGAACCATCTCCAAAATGGATGCCGCTGTGGTTGCTGCTACCCCAACCTTCGTTGGGCCCTGTTAGCCCATTCTCTTCAGTCGCTGATGGTGATCTATGATGGATTCCGCCTCCATCTGTCCTTGATGCCGGGCACATCTGTGGGGCACCGTTGGCTGCCAGTTTCCTCCCTGCCGCAGCTGCCCTGCTTCCAGTGTATGACTGAGTGACTCTGCACCCACTCTCGGACCATCCCGTCCAGCTGCTGCAGCTGCCAGTATATGAAGCCTGGGACTCCGCAATCGTGCTTAGATTGTCCTGTCCTGCTGTGCTGCCTCATTGCCGCACCGTTCCCTCCTCCGGTTCCCCATTTCAGACACTGTTAATCTCACCTATCCCCACCACCATACCTGTGCTATTTGGGCAGGGGTCCGGTATTGACGTAGTCCACTATGACCTGAAAAGCAGCCAGCCTATGCAAAGTTAGGAAAGAGTATAGTTGAAGAGCCAGGAATCACCCCAGGACCCGATGGTTGGAGTCCTTGTTCATGGCCAACCACTGCATAGGAGCATGGTCTGTATACAGTGTGAAGTGACGGCCCAGTAGTTAAAATCTCAGGGATTCGACAGCCCTTTTGATTCCCAAACATCCCTTCTCAACCGTGGATTAAGAAACCTTGTGGGGAAGTAGTTTATGGTTTATGAAGCACACAGGCCGAAGGTCCAATTCAGTGCCTTGTGGCCGGACAGCTCCCAGCCCAGAACCAGACATTTCCATCTGTAAACAGAAGGTTGAAGTGGAAACATATTAGCGCCGGCCGCTGGGTGATGACTTCCTTCAACTTCCAGAAAGCTTCATGTGCTTGCATGTCACGGGTCAGGTCTCCCTTCTATGTGGATTTAAGGGCTTCTGTGAGAGGCGTAACAATAGTCAAAAACAGCAGTATAAATCGCCTGTAATATCCTACAAATCCCAGAAAATCCCTGATGTGCCTTTTACTTTTATGGACAGGTATTTTCTGGATTACTCTGATCGTGTCGATCTGTGGTCAGATTTCTCCATGTCCTACTTCGTATCCCAAATACTTTGTTTGAGAGGTACACAACACTGTTTATTTAGCGTTGATCTGTATCCCAGCTTGCTAAAGACTGTCGATTACCATCGTCTAATGACTCTGGTGTTCTTCCCAGGTTTTACTGAACACTAGGATATCATCAGGATATGCAGTTGCGTTATGTTCATGGGGTGTAATACTGAATCCATAAGTTGTTGGAACGTTGCTGGTGACACATCAAGTCCAAACAGTAACACCTTAAAATGATACAATCCATTTGGGCTAGAAAAGGCTGTTTTTACCTTGTCTTGATCTCTTAAGGGAATTTGCCAGTAACCTTATTGTACTCAGCTATTTGGCCGAGCTGGGTTTCACGATTAGCTCATCAAAGTTCAGCACTGGGTATGCCTCGTAGTTTGATACCTTATTCAATTGTCGGAAATCCATACAGAATTGAGTGGACCCATCTGGTTTGGGCACTAACACAATAGGTGAGAACTGTGAACTTCGGGGTGGTTCAATGACATCTAATTTGATAATTTCAATAACTTTGTCCTTTACCAGGTTCTGTATTGACTCTGGTATTCGGTATGGATGCAGGCACACAACCTTCTCTGGCACTGTTTGTATGGCTTGCTCCGTTAGAGTCATTGTTAGTGAAATTGCTGAAAATACATGTTGGAAGCCCTAAATCAGGCAGTTGCTTCTTGCTCTTGTTCTTGGGCTCTTTGATACCTCTTGGAATCCAACCTGCTCCATCGATGGGAACAGCTATGAAGGTTCAGTCTGCTCCATGGTGATGAGAGACACCATCAGTTCTGTTTCCTTCCATTCGTTTAGTAGATTAACATGATAGTTTTCTTCTGGTCGCTTCCTATCTGGTTGTGCTATCTGGTATTTCACTGGGCCCAGGATTTCCTTTATCGTATATGGTCCTCTCCATTGTGCCACCATTCTGTTATCACCAGTGGGCAGCAAGACCAGTACATTGTCTCCTGGATTGAAAGTTCTTGTTGGATTTTCCTGTTATATTGGACTTCTTGTTTTCTCTGCGCTTGACCCAGGTTTTGTTCTGCCTCTTCCCTTAAGACTCTTAGTTGTTCTGTTAGCTCATTTACATATTCAGTCAATGGTTGCTCTTCTGCCTGTACCCATTCCTAACGTGCAATGTCCAGTAGAGTACATGGCTCTCTTCCAAACAGCAGTTCAAATGGGGAAAACCCGGTTGAGGTTTGTAGGGTGTCTCTTAGAACCATTAAGACCAGTGGTAAGGCTTTTTCCCATTTGTTTGCTAATGGCCCAGTTGCTCGTCTTAGAATGTGTTATTGTTTTGTTGTAGCTTCTGCTTCAGTTTGTGGATGATAGACACACGTTCTGATCCCCTTTATTTGAGGTGGCTGACAAACCTGTTTCATTATCGTTGTCATGAAGTTTGTCCCTTGGTAAGTAATGGTCTCCCCTGGAATCGAAAGGAATCAGCAGGTCACATATCTATCAGGCAGAGGTACCTCTCATGGGGAGCCTATCGTAGCCTGCATTTTGATATGTTGAAGCTATATATTAATGGCTTCAGCGAGGCTGGGCCTATCTGACCCAGCGTTGTGTGGGAGCCAGTAAAGCCTCAAAGAACTGTTCTAGGATGATTTTCTCAATCAAGCATGCCAAGGAGTTGGTGGTGGGTTGCAACCATTTCTCAGCCATGTTTATGACGCGATAATATAGTTGTCTCTGGGTCTCTCCAGGGGCCAGCCGGGTCTTGCGGAACGTTTGCCCATAGGCTTCTTCATCTAAGCCCAGCCTCTCCCATATGGCCCTTTTAATGTCAATGTATGGGGTACCTCCTGTGGGGGTGGTTGCTTAGTAAGTCTCTTGCATGGGCCCAAAAGCAGGGGAGCCACGTACATTCCCCATCTACCTGGAGGACCTTTGTGCATTGCAAGCAATCCTCTCAAAGTTTGTAAAGAAAATGCAGGATCATTGCCTTCTTGAGATTTCTGCAAAACAGAAGAGGGCGCCACGGGATGTCCTCTGGCTGATGTGACCAAATTAGTGCGCTGTAGGATGGTCTCCTGTTGTTTCTCTTGGGCTATGGTTTGTTGGTTTCCTTGTATCTGTAAGGATTGTTGGAATGCATGTCGGTCCGCTTGAGCCTGTTGGCTTTGCAGATGGTTGTAACAGTTGTTGCCCATCTGATACGACTTTGAGGAGTCCTTCCATCACTTTCTCTATCCCACTTCTGACACCACTTTTGTGGGGTAGAGATGACAAAATAAGTGATAATGTTGAGAATTATTTTTACTGAACTTCTTGGCTGCCCCAAACAGTCTTGAGGAGGACGGGTTACTGCACCCTGTCTGATCTTCTTCTGTAATAGCTCAGAGGCAATGCACTTGTCTTGGAAGCAAGATGACACTGAGCAGCGTGGGTTTGATACCGGTCCCACGCTTCGAGGCTGGACTTCCGCATGAAGTGTGATATAAAAGCCCATTTTAACTATTATTATTGGTATTCTGAAATGGGGATGAATTGGTTTTTACGTCTAAGGTGCCTGTGTACAATATACCAGTCCTGCTGATCACATTTGATAAACAGCACTTAATACATTTCTAGAAGCTTAATGTTTGATTATTGGGAGATCAGTTTGTGAATGGTATCTTTATCATGATCATTCAATTGAGGGGAAAAGATGAGGGTAATGGGCTTGTGATGTTTTTATATTTTAGATTACAGTAAGCACTCAAATCTCCCTTTGCAAACTACCCTAAGGTGGCTCCCACATCATACATATGAAAAAAACTTTTTGCATTTCCTTGAACTGGCCACTTTGTTTCAGGCTGCTGTAAGGCAGGAATGGCATATCGAGGTAAACCGGCAGTGGCTGCACAAGCTAGATGGGATTTAGCATTAGGAGAGGTACTTGCAGAGGAGATTGGCCTAGAAGCTGTGCTCAAACTAAACCGGTTTCTCTCAATTAGAAGTGCAAGTTGATTTACTTTATCGCACACCGCAACAACGTCTCACATTTTTCCAGAAGTCGAGATGAATGACAAATTGAGGACAAGGTCAGGTTAAATCTTTACATTTAGCCTCTAGCTGTCAGCCCATACATGGGTTTTGGGACTAGTTGAGGGTCTGTGTGAGGGACAAGGTTTTGGAAATTCTGAAACCACTGAAACCTCAAATATGGCTGCTAAGTTTGTTTAAAGAAAAATCCATAGTGAAACTGAGATTTGCATCTGTTGCATCTATTTTAGCTAGACACAGTATTGCAATGGGTTGGGTCAGGTGGCCATCACGTATATTAGATAACTGGATGGTAGATGTAGCCTATTGTAATATGCAAGAGGAAGCCTATAGTGTTATATTGCCTGTGATATGTCATCCTAAACACAATGCAAGAATTGAGAAGGTACCTTGAAAATACAATCGAGTCCGACAAAGACAGTACATTTGCAGCGGAAATACGTGTTGCTACCAGCGCTTGAAAGGGTACATTCTTAGTAAAGTGGGAATCAATATTGTGATCTGATGCTTCTGATAGACGTTTGGTCTCAGAGGAAGTTATAACAAACATTTTGAATAGGTGCCTGACAGGAATGCTAGTTGTTGCAATTTACTATTTGTTGCAATTTACTATTTGACCTGCTGATTGCACTATGGTGATTGCTACGTTTATGGCCTGTGGTGGTGAGCAAACATTGTGCATTTGCCCTAGGTGAAAACCAAAGCGAAAAGTCAAAAGCATATCTTTTTTGACACATTATAACCTTTAAACCGTTTGACCAAGCATTACAGGTTTTTTGCCTCTGGCCCTGAGAAATTATTTGGAACATTTCATAGTGATTTGTCATGTGCGGAAAAGTTACTAGCCATAGAGTTTTGAGAAAATCAATGGCTCAAGGTTTCAATAGAGCAAAGACTAGCACATAACACTGTGTATTTTAGTTGCATATATCTAGATGGGAAGCCTTCGTGAGCTCTTAGTCGTAGCTTGAGTATGCAAAACAGCCAACATACCTGTTTTCACCACGAGAAATGAGCAAGAAGGACCACAAAGACCATGGCTAACTTTGTATATATAGTATAACTGGTAGGAAGCAGTCTACTGTAAAATCTAAACTACTGTGTGGGGCATCGGTCAAATTTCTACTGGTAAAGCTCATAGTGTAAAACTTATTTTGATCTAACACATTAGAAAATAGCATGTGACACGGATAGAACCTTTTGCAAGGACTCACCGAAAGAATAGTACTCTGGAGCCCGTTTTTGCACGTAGGTCGGAATAGACGATGCTATAGAGATTCCTATAGACTCTCCCTCTCCCTCCGTGATAGAAACACCTCAGATGGAGAGAAAGACCCCAGGGGAACCCTTGTGGGGAATAAAACCCTGCGTAGTCTGTGGATTCGTCTGCTTCGGGTGTCTTTCTAGGCTCCACTGCTTCACAAACTTGTTCAACCGTAAGGTCTAATCAGATAGGTGATAAAAGACACAATAAGTAACAATAGTGTATAAACAAGGTTTATGAAAGGAGGGATGTAAAGATGAGTTTTACCCTTTATAGCAGACCGTGGTGTAGCATAACACGTGGATCAAGAACTCGGACTCTGGGAAGAAGAACTACCAAGATTGTACAAGTTAGAAGGGACTATGAGAGTGCATAATATGGGTAAGTATATCGGCGAGGATGTACCTGCAGTGAGAAGTGGGATTGCTTCTGAACTGTGGATCGGAAGAGTTATCAGGTGCTTGCTGGGAGTTCTGAGAGCAAGAGATGGCTCAAAGGTTGCCAAGGAATGATCGGATTTGAAAGGCTGAGGAAACCCTGAAGAAGTCCACGTAAAGGTAAGGGTTTGTTCCGATCGTGAAGTCTGCACGTTTTCAGGTCTGGGACTGGGAGTCAATGAGAAGCAGCGTTTACTTGAAAGAGTAGCAACGCATCCGCCCAATGCTAAGAGATCCAGATATGCCGTGTTCGGTAGAGAGGGAGGAGCCAAACTACCATTGGGGAGTTGGACAGCTAGACTTCAGCAGGCAGATCAAACTGCCATCTTGGGAATAAAGATGGACGCCGCCATTCTCCAAGTCCAACGATGCCAGAGGGACCAGCGCTTCCTAAGGGGCGTGACACATAGGGCCTCTTTGCCTGCAAGAGAATAAAATTATATAGGTAGGAAAAACTATGCACAACAGCTTTCCACTTACAGAAAGAGCAATTTACCGCCTGCTTTCTTGACAAACCCCAGGACACCAGCTATAAAGTGGGACATCTGGAAAAAAGATTTCCAGTACTATGTGCTGCCCATACACAGACCCTTGAACAGCATGGACCACCAGTGAGCTCTCCTCATCCACTGCTTGGGCTTTGAGGATTGACACAGTTTAAAAGGTCTGACAGAACCGCACCAGGGCAGAACGCTACTGGAAGGGAATGAAGGGGTCAGTGATGAGCTCCTACACCACTATGAGATGATTTAAAGGAAAATGGACATACACTTTGAAAAAAAGTCTAGCATCATAATAGAACGTTGTTACTTTGGAATACGAGAGCAAGCAACAGGCGAATCTATAGATGATTTTATTACAACTTTAAGAGAACTTACTAACAAGTGAAACTTTGGGTTGTCCTATGATGAGCGCTTGAGGGACCAATTTATGTAAAACGTCAAGGAACATGAAATAAGGGAGGAGATTTGGACCAAGGGTGACCCCCCACCATAGCTGAGGTACTAGACTTGGAAACGAAAATGGAACTTATGCGCGCATGTTTCAAGGAACTGGAAGAAAAAGCATTGAGTGAGATATAAAATATGTGCTGTGGTTACAGGCAAGGTGGACCATAAGAAGAATACTCACGGGAAAGGGATCAACACAAAGAAAGAAACTCTCAAAATGAAGGCAGCCGACACCGGTCCAGAGGGCCACAAGGGAAAGGCGCTTGATGTAAAAAGATGCTTCCGGTGCAGAAGTACGTTTTCATTTTGCAAGCAATGCAGCATCTCCTTGTCTCAAGGCACTTGCCACAAGTGCAGGAAACAAGGACATTTTGCCAGATGTTGTCAAAACCTTTCTAGAAGTGGTACATTTCCAAATGCTAATGATGAGCAAGCTGATGGTGTATGCTGGTCTATAAGTCAGGTTGGTACAAAGGGAAGATGGGTGAGAAACCTCATGTAGTTGTCTTAGTGAATGGGGCTGCAGTTTCAATGTTATTCGATACGGGTTTGGGCTTCACGATTGTGGACAGCCAGGTGTGGGAGGAGGAATTCACAGGAACAAAACTACAAAATCACCTGATTAGAGAAAATGCATATGGGGGTTCACACCTTAACATAATGGTTTTATTTAAGGCCAAATTGGATTGTAAAAGCAAGGACATTTCCAAGACCTTACTGCATTTGTAACACCAAAAGGAACTTTTATGTGCAAGAGAATGCCATTCAGTTTGTTATCAGCAGCAGCTTTTGTTCAAAGGGCCATGCATCGCATGCTGCAGGGGATGGATGGGTGATGTACTTCCAGGATGGCATCCCAGTGACAGCGAAGGATGTGCGCCAACATGACATGCGACTAGCAAAGGTATTAGCCGCATTATCAGACACTGTTCAAAAGGAAACGTGTACATTCAGGCAGCAATCTATTGAATATTTGAAACGCATGCTCATTGAGAGGGGGTTAGAACCAAGAAGCAAATTAGTGACGGAACATGTATCCCTGCACAAAGCTACACAGACACATGGGCTACACTGCTCTTAGACACGAAGCACATGCTTATAATCACTGAGATAGAGATCACATATGCCTTATCTCTCTTATGCAGAACTGCCAATCACACAAGAATACATAGAACTGTTTGCTTGATGCAGAATGTAACTAACATGAGTGGCCATATAAATCAAGATAGAAGCCACAGCCGCATTGAAATGAATGGAAGGCACTGATGAGGCTCAAGAACACAGGAAGATGCCTGACACAGTGGTTTCACTGGGAAATGCAGACCAGACTGTCAGTGCAGACATTGTGCATATTCTTGCCAAGGACGCAGAGGAAGGGAAAGTTGCAAATCATCAGAAGAAATAGGACAGCCGCTTGTGTAAAAGCTGAAAATCCTCATAAATGTCAGCAGGAAAATTAAGTTTGTGGTCCCTGCACACGTGATCTTAACCTGGAAGACAAGGCCTATTCATTCGAGTCAGACAGAGACCGTTGTCCCCACCAAACTAAAGGCATGATACAAAAGTAATACAGTTTGAAGTTGAAAACTAGAAAGTCCTTGCTTGTGTCCAGGGGAGCAGATAGTGGTAGCCTCATTGAAACAGGCGGCATTCTGGTGCCATTCTCCCCACCTCCCATTGTGCTCATGTGCTGGTTTCTTTCCCAGACTAGCCAATCCCTACGCACAGTCCACGCTAGTTCACACTTCGTTGCAAGAACCAATAGAAATGTGCCAGCCTGACATGCCTGTATTTGCAACATTTAGTAGGTGGTCACAGGTGGAGCCACCAGCTAAGGTATATCCAATAAGAACACTAACCTTGTATAGATGGTATACAGTCTTTATAACAAAAATGTTATGTAGACATACACATATAAAAAATCTATTATATCAAAAATATACCGAAAATGTATGTGGGGTGTGGGGTAAAGGGTTCAATCTAGTGGGGAAACGGTTGGGGTAGATTTTTAGGGGTGGGAAACAGGGATTTGGTACCCCCCCAAAAACAGTTTTTCTTTATAAAAGTTTTGATATATGAGCATTCTACATAGAATGGGTCACTATAAAGACATGTAACCTTATAGATGCTATATGTAGTTTACCCCACTAACCAATCCCATCCCACCTTAGGTTTGTGAAATTTATCATTTGTTTTTGACATCAACGTGCCTCAAAAACTCCATGGCATGCTTGTTACCAGTGAGAGAGCATTGGAAATCGTGTGATATCCACTTCTTCATCCCTGTTTTAAAACCTTTTAATAAACAGAAAGCTTTGTCACATTTCTGGACTTCTGTTTTTGAGTGCAGGGATTTCCCCTGGACCATTTCCTCTTGCTTGCATCTGGGGAAATGAATAAACCCAGTGCTTTACTTCCCTGCCGCAGGCAATGAGGAGAAGACTGGTGGAGGCAGGACATAAAGGCTACTTGGGTATGAACAAAACAAAGGGGAGACTCAGTGCAGATTATTGGTGGCCAGGCCTAGACACACAGGTCAAGCAAATGATAAAGGAGTGTGTGCAAAGGAGTGTGTGCTATGTGGAGAAGCTGACAAGATGCTAAGGAATTCTAGCCAGCCTCTGAGGCTGTTGGAGCTGCCAACCATGCTGTGGGAAAATGTTGTTTTGGATATTCCTGTGCCCATTTGGGGTGAAGGGGGAAAGAGAAAATATATAATAGTGTTAATTGATCTCTACTCTAAATGGGTTGTAGCAGAGATAGTACTAGAAGCGGACACAATTGCTGTGATTAGGTTTTTGGATGGTGTGTTCCAGAGAGAGGGCTACCCAAGAATAATTCAGACAGACAATGGAGAACAACTGACTTCCAGAATGATGGAGTAAATTCAGAATGGAATAGGGGTTGCACATTGCAAATCATTATTATAACATCCCAAGATCAATGGTGCTGTCGAGAGGTTTAATCATACTCTGATGCAGGTTCTTGTGATCCACGGCGGGAATGTGTTGGGAGGACTTGGTGAGGAGGAGAGTTTGTGCATACAAGTGGACGCTCCATGCCACAACAGGGCCAGTACCCTTTAAAGTGCTTAGGAGAAGAAAGGGGCATACTTTGGTTTGTCTGCCATGGCTGGGAATGTCAGGCTATGTGGAGTGGAATGAACAGAGATTTAGAGAGGTTGTTGAGAACAGGGCTAAAGGTATGAAGAACAGATTCGATAAATGCAAGAGTGTGAGAAGATGTGGAGTATCCGAAGGTAAAGCGTGCATGTGAAGAAACCCAGCCTCCTCAAAAAAAGAGAGTAGTAGGTTTTGGGGTTCCATACACATTGAGAGGGTTTTGGATGATGCTGTGTTGCTGGAAGATGGTAGGCTGTGGAATAACTCTAGGAAGGAAGGAAGGAAGGAAGGAAGGAAGGAAGGAAGGAAGGAAGGAAGGAAGGAAGGAAGGAAGGAAGGAAGGAAGGAAGGAAGGAAGGAAGGAAGGAAGGAAGGAAGGAAGGAAGCCTCAGTTGTGCAGGGTGGACATGAAAGTGGGGAGATATGTTATATGCTACTATATTATAGTTGTATGTTATACATTGAGTGTGTGTTTGGCTTTAGACCACTCCAACCTGGAGACCTTGTAAACATGTATATAGTTGATGTGGGTTCTAGATTCTAGAATTGTAAAGATCCATGGGATCACGTCACTTCTCCCAAGGGTGGAGGCTAGGGAGTTGAGCCTGCTATGCAACATTCCCCCTAGGGGTGGCGGAAAGTGGAACCTCACAGGGAGAGTCTCCCCTCAAGGGGATAAGGACTCCCGTTCTGTGATGGAACTTCCTAATCCTCTTACCCTTGAAACCATGAAGTCTGCTGAGAGACAATCTGAAAACACTATTGTATGTTATTGTCCTCCCTTCCTTCCTGTAAGGATTGATCAGAGGAGCCATGAAGAATACACAATGAACACAACCAAGGGACCATGATACTCCGCTGGGGAGGACCCAGATGTTTGACATAAAAATGGAGAAAGGACTCACTAAGAGCCGAAGCAGGCGTGAAGCCTGGCAGACCTGGGAAGTTCTAAACTTGGAAGCAAAAAGTTACGCTGGAGAAGCAAACCTCCAGTCAGGATGACGCTGACAGCAGGGTGCAGGAGTCCTTCACAGGCCGATGCAGAACACGCCTAACTGGAAGCTGGGACTCGACCAACAGTGGTGTGACCTGGAGGAGGTGGACCGAGTGGTCCATTAACTGCGCAACACTACCTGGCCGGAGACCCAGCAGAGACGAAGCATGGCGGCAGGGAGCAGAAGGAGAAGCAAGTAGAGTGTTCAGTGAGAACGCAACAACCCAACACCCCAGAAAGAACTGGGGATGTGCCCCCATGAGAGAAGAGGTAACAGGAGTCATGGGAGACCCGGTAGGGGTTTGGGGAAGGGTGCCGAATTAATGAAGGTATTGGGAGTAATCTCCCTCATCTCAGTAATTGTGCCAAGATTACCAAATGGGAAGAAGACATCAGGAGTCATATCCCTCGTCTTAGTAGTTGTTCCAAGAGTATTGAATGGAAAGAAAGCCTCAGGAGTAACCTCCCTCGTATCCAGAGTTGTGATAAAAGTACCAAGTGTGAACATTATATCACAAGTGATCTTCCTTGTCTCAGTTGTGTCAACGAAACTTAAAGAGAAGAACATATTGGGAGTAGTCTCCCTCAACACTCTATCCTCAAGAGGAACACTAAAACTAAAGAGTGCCACAAGAACATTCTCCTTTGTCAGAGTCTAAGACGGAAACAAGGACACTTTGGGAACGATTCCCCTTGTACTCACCGACAAGAGGAAGGTAAAGAAAGGACAGGATTAACTGTTTATAGGAAACAGAAGGCGTGTATACCTTTTAGGCATGCCCTGAGAAAAGCCTGGGAAGAATTGCCAAAGTTGATAAAAACTGTTGCAGGAAGTTATCCAAAGATAACAAACGGCTGGACCAGGAAAAGGGAGTCATTCTCCTGGTTATCCACATCATTGTTGAATCAGAAACTATGGCAAAAGGTTACCAAACTGTAGTCTGGAGGCTGAGCAAGTTGACCAGGAAAAGATTGCAGTTGAACAAGAAGGGAGTCATTCTCCTGGTATTGGCTACAAGCACAGAACTTGAACTGTTATCAAAGACTGAGAGAAACACGCTCACAGGGCTCATCCCATTGAACCAGGAGAAGGGAGTCATTCTCCTAGAACCATTTGTTAATGTCTTTTGTTAGTGGTAAGGCTAGAGTAGGCTAGTTTGGATAGAGGACAGATACTTTAAGTTTGACAACTACCCTTATGACGCGCACCCAATTTATTCTTTACTTGGGTAGGGAAAGCCCTTTAGAGAGCGGGAGAAACAGGCCTTTTTCATTATTAGTTAAATAAGATTCTAGTGAAAATGATACCCCCTTATCCAACTCCTTACTCCAGCATGCCACAGAATAGAAGTTTGTCTTTTGGGGGACTGTTATGGGAGTTCAGTTGGAACTGGATGTTGGAGGAGAGAAGAGGGGGTGTGAAGCTGGGGGCCTGCTTACCCATTACTTGAATCTGTATCCTGAATAAAGAGTGTCTGCCATCTTTAAGCGTGTGAGACTCCCCTTTATAACAAGCTTCCACTGGATTACTCTTTGATGCAGTTCTCTTTCTGTAATAAATGAGTTGGACAGTAAGAAGACCGGTTAGTCATTTGAATGGGTTTTTGGCCACACATATTCTTTTATCGGGGGAGTAGTAAACCTTTGAGGGACATTAGCTGTGACTGACGACAAAAATGAGAGGAAAGACCATATGAAGTGATATTAGAAGAAAGAGGAATAGATTGGAGAGAGAAAATAAGGGGTTCAAGAACGGAACCCTAAGGAACAGCATCTATAAAGGGAAGGTGGATGAGTGCTTTCCAGCTGAGGAACTAGAGAAAGTACAATCAAATAGATAATTAAGACAGAGCCAAAGAAACCCAAAGTAGAAATAGTAGTAAAAGTGGATGTAGGAGTAGGAGCAGGATGATTGATAGTGTCAAAAGTAGCTGAACATGGACTGAGGGAAACGTTGTGCGACAGCCAGCGAGAAGCAAATGAGTCAAACTAATGGGGGCAGTTTCAATAGAATGGGAAGCTATGTTTTATTTTTGTTTAAACTTTATTTATAATTTTCAAGCCAAAGAACAAAAAAGGAGAACAGAAAACAAAAACAAATCAGCACTTGATCCACCCAACCGTTGGACTATCAACTTGCCCCAGTTCATCCGACCGTGTCCTGCCCCAACCTCCCTCCCCCTCCCACCCACCTGTGGCCACATGTGTTTATTGCGTTCTTTTTCCCATGCCCTGTGCAGTTTGCTTGGTTCCTTCTCTCTCTGTACTAGTTCGTTGGTGTCCCTCAGCTTGCTGATTGACTCGGGGATGTGGAGGATGAAGAGTCTCCCTTGCTGTTCATCAGGTGTGTGACATAGGGTCCCCAGATGTCTGGGGGGGCGCGCGTCTAGGGCTAATGTTTTTATAAACTCAGTCTCTACGTCCTGACAGTAGAGTACGTCTTTCTGCCATTTTGTAAATGTGGGCGCGGGGCCCTGCCCCCAGGCCATGGCTACTCTCCTACATGCTAGGACTTTTGCCAGTTTCCTTACGGAGGGTGACAGTTGTTTTGTCATTCCAAGAAACGCTATTGTGGGGACGGGTTGTAGTTCTTCTCCGATTATTGCCTCTGTCTCTCGGAGGACTTGCGACCAGAAGGTGGTTAGTGCCGGGCAGCTCCAGGCAAGGTGTAGGAAGTCGGCTGAAAGTCTGCAGGGCCTCTTCCCACCTCTCTTTCGTGCGTGGATTTTCTGGTGGCGTGTCAGCTAGGAGGGATCTGTATATCGACTTTCTAGTGATGACACCCTCAGCGTTAGTGATGTTGCGCCGTCGTCCAGATCTGAAATTCTCTGTTCGGCGTTATCTAATCTGTCTTTGTGCTTGTCCAAGCGATGTTGAAGTTAGTCTACTTTGGACGACAGCGAGTCAATTTTGCTGACAAGGTTCCCAATCCGTGTTTTTAGGTCTCTGTAACGCTCACCTGATTCCCGCAGAGGAGCCGGTCTTGACTGGGTGAATGCCGTATCTTCAAAGGTGATGTGTAACACACGGTTGGCTCTTTGGGCTGGACCTCTGTGCACTGTATGTCTGACTCGAAGAGTAAGATGTCTGCAGATAGAAAATATGGGATTAATGAACTGGGTTTATTGGGTGCCTCTCTCCTCTTCCCTTTCTCTTCTCCTGTAGAACCCCAAAGGTTAACACCCTCACCTTAGGTAAGTGAACGCCGAGCTCTCCATCTGCCTCGGGGCAGGGTGCCGTAACCAGTTTCTTCACTGGATAAGGGTGCAGGCCTCTTGACCTCAGAGGACTGCTGTCCGTCGTTAACTGCACGAACGGTAAGTTCTGGGCACTTCAAATGTCTTAAAAGTCTTTTGTAATGATATCTCTTGTTTTGCAGGGTTCCGGCGATGGCGGATGGCGGGCTGATGTGAGTTGAGGATCGAACCCGCGTGAGGAATAGAAGCGCCTGGAAGCACGTAAGTAAGCGCTTGTAGCCTGCTTCACGATGCGCACTAACTGTCCCTTTTATCTTGCAGGTACAAGTTCGGAGCTTTAGAGAAGCTGAAGGGGGCTGGAATACCCACTGGATTCGGCGTGGGAAGGAGTAATGGCACGTGAGTAATAAAGTTGCCCAATGTCTTTAAACGCACCTTCTTTTGTCTTTCAGATGCGGGATGCAGCGCCGAAGGCCTCCGGAGCGTGCGAAGAGCTGGTAAGCTTTTGTCTTTCAGATGCCGGAATGCAGTGCGAAGACCTCCGGAGCATGCGAAGAGTAGGTAAGCCTTTGTCTTTCAGATGCCGGAATGCAGCGCGAGGCGTTGGTGACAGCCGATGGACCAGGTAAGAGATACGCTGCCACTGAAGACCGTAGTGCTAACCTGTTCTTTCTTTGTCTTTACAGGTGCTGCTGAAGACTGGATTCCAGGATGGTAAGCCTTTGTTCCCTTAGGCCCAGGATAAGAAGCAGAAGACACGATGAGCGTTCTGCTGCAGAGAATGCAGAATAACGCAAAGCAAGATTCATCCATCGGGTGTGGTTTAAATAGCCTCCTGTAGTGCTTAGGTGTCTCCTTCCACAGCCACGCCTAAGGAAAGAGTTTCTGCTTTCCAGAAGAGTTCCAGTGTTCTGAACCTAGGGAGTGGCTCCTGCCCCACCCAACAGGAAAAGTAGTCCCAAACAGAAGAGGATCAGGGGTTCAACTGGCAGGTAAGTAAGCAGCATGGTCTTCTGCAGGTAAGTCCACCCAAGCATTATGAGCCCGGCGCTTCCAGCGCTGGGACTGGGCATCTTTATGAGCCTGGTGCCACTGGCGCCAGGACAGGGTCCAAAAGGTCCCAATTGGGACTGGCTGGCACTCGGAACCGGGGTTATGGGTCTGCTTCCAAGGGAGTCGGGCAAGTCCTGATCTTTTGGAAGCAGAGATCATGACAGCACCCCCCCCCCCTCAAGGCCCCTCCCAAACCGGGCTTCTCCGGGGGTTTGGGCTTGTTAGGAAATGTTCGATGAAATCTTTTGATTAGACGAGGCGCGTGGACATATTCTGCAGGTTCCCAGGATCTTTCTTGGGGACCGTAGCCTTTCCAGTCAATCAGGTAAAATAGTTTAGATTTGGAGATCTTGGAATCCAGGATGCTTTTGACTTCAAACTCGAGTTCTCCATCAACTAGAATATGTTTTGGAGATGTAGTTAGTCGGGTTTGAGGTTGCACGGGTTTTAATAGAGAGACGTGGAATACCGGATGTATCTTCATGTGAGGGGGCAAGTCCAACTTGACCGCTACTGGATTTACTATGGTAGTGATGGAATAGGGACCAAGGTATCTTGGGTTGAATGTGCGTGGTCCTTTTAGAGGTAGATATTTGGTGGATAACCAGACTTGATCTCCTACTTGATATTGGGGGGCTTCCTTCCGATGTTGGTCTGCTCCTTTCTTGTATTGTTCTTTAGCCCTTTGAAGGTGAGAAACGGTTTCCTTAAAGGCTTGGGTGATTGTAGAATGCAGGTGGTCTACTGCTGGTGTTCCAAGATCTTGGAGTGGATCCAACTCCGAGGTTCGAGGGTGACTACCGTATAAAAGAAAAAACGGGGTCTTCCCAGTTCCCGAGTGGACAGAGTTATTGTAGGCATATTCGGCTATCCAAAGGATATCTTTCCAAGTTTTTTCAGTTTGTTGTAGCATGCAGCGCAAATACTGTTCCAGAGTTTGATTGGTCCTCTCGGTTTGTCCGTCGGTTTGAGGGTGGTGGTGGCTGGTCGAAAGTCTCACATCAATTTGAGCCGACCGACAGCAACTTCGCCAAAAATGAGAAATAAATTGACTACCTCGATCCGAAATTAGAACTGAAGGAAAACCGTGCAGTCGGACGATGTTTTCGAGAAATTCTCGGGCCAGAGTTGCTGCTGTTGGTAAGCCTTTGAGTGGAATGAAATGCGCCATCTTGGAGAATAGGTCCACGATTACTAGGATCGTATTGTATCCGGAGCATGGAGGTAGATCGGTGATGAAGTCCATAGAAAGCTTATGCCAAGGGCGAGGCGGGATGTCAATAGGGCGTGAGAGGCCGGCTGGTTTTTCCTTTTGACTCTTGTTTTGGGCGCATACTCCACAGGACATTATAAAGTCTCTGATATCTTTTTTCCAAGACGGCCACCAGAAGTAGCGCTTGATCTTTTCCGAGGTCTTGGTCATACCGGGATGTCCTTCCATTAAAGAATCGTGATAACAAGAGATTACCTTTTTCTGTAAATCTGTGCTGGGCAGGTATAACCGTTCTTGGAAATATAATAGGTTGTCCTTCACCGTAAAGTCCTTTCCCTGCAGATGCCAATTCTGTATGTCTGCTGGAGTTACCAGTAGCCTGGCTTGATCCTTAACTTCCTCTATGGATTGTGTGGCGATTACACCTAGAATTCTTTGTTCGGGAATGATAGGTACAGGTTTAGGATTGATCAAATGTTCTTCCACTCCCATCCGAGAAAGGGCATCAGCTTTACCGTTTTTTGTACCAGGTCGATAGGTAATTATGAAGTCAAACTCGGCAAAGAATAGTGCCCAACGGAGTTGCCTAGAGGATTGAGCTTTTGCGGTTTTCAAATATTGCAGGTTTCGGTGATCTGTAATCACAGTAACGGTGTGTCGGGCCCCCAGAAGATAATGCCGCCAAGCCTTAAAGGCGGACTTGATAGCTAGAAGTTCCTTATCAGTAATAGTGTAATTGATTTCAGGAGGCGAGAATTTGCGGGACCAAAATGCCACGGGATGCAACTGATTGGTTACTGGGTCCTTTTGTGATAGAACTGCCCCCATGGCAAGGCTCGAAGCATCAGTTTCAACGATGTAGGGGAGTTCTGGGCGAGGATGTTTTAAGATCGGTGCAGAGATAAATCTAGTCTTCAAATTCTGGAAAGCTTGTTCCGCCTCGGTAGACCATTCAAAACGTTTGTTTTTCTTTAACAAGGCGGTGATGGGCTGGACTATTCGAGAGAATTCGGGGATAAACCTGCGGTAAAAGTTAGCGAAGCCTAACATGCTTTGAACACCTTTTACGGAGGATGGCGATGGCCATTTGAGAATTGCATCGACCTTCTTTGAATCCATACGTACTCCGCTAGGTGATAATATGAATCCCAAGAATTCAACTTCAGTCACGTTGAAAACACATTTTTCCAACTTAGCGAAAAGTTTGTGTTGACGCAATCTCTCGAGGACCATTTTCACGTGTTTCCGATGTTCAGTTTCCGATGAAGAATAAACGAGGATGTCGTCAATGTAAACAACAACACACACATCTATGAGCTCTCTGAGGACATCGTTCATAAAATATTGAAAGGCGGCCGGGGCATTGTAAAGTCCGAAGGGCATGACCTGATATTCAAATAGCCCATACTTGGTGCGGAAGGCCGTCTTCCATTCATCGCCCTCTTTTACTCGTACCAAGTGGTAGGCTCCTCTAAGATCCAGCTTTGTATATATGCATGCTTTTCTGACTTGGTCCAGGAGTTCAGGGATCAAAGGTAACGGATATCTATTCTTAACGGTGATCTGGTTCAGGGCGCGATAATCTATACAAGTTCTAAGGTCCCCTTCTTTTTTTGGAACGAAGAACAAAGCTGAGGAAGCAGGGGACTTGGATGGACGAATAAACCCATTCGCTAGGTATTGATCCAGGTATTGTCGGAGGTGAAGATTCTCAGGCTCGGTGAGGGCATAAATTCTACTACAAGGAGGAGTAGATCCAGGTATCAGGTCTATCTGGCAGTCATAAGACCTATGAGGAGGTAGAGAGTTAGCCTGATCCTTCCGGAAAACATCTTGGAATTCTAGGTATTCAGGAGGTAACTGAGGAGCCTCCGAGGAAATTGCTGCCAGTGCAACACCAGGTCGAGGGTGACAAGTGGAGACACATTCTGGAAACTGAACCGTTCTTGCTCGCCAATCGATCTGAGGATTGTGCTTCTCTAACCAAGGAATTCCTAGAATAATCTGGAACTGGGGGGCCTTGATCACATCGAACACGATCTTCTCATGGTGTCCATCTTGACTTACTAGCGTCACTTCTTGGGTGGTATGCATTACTGGTCCGGAGGCTATCTCCGTACCATCCACCGTAGTAATGACGTCCTTTACAGCCTTTGGACAAAGAGTCAGATTCATCCTCAAAACCATTTCATGATCCACATAATTGCCGATGGCACCGCTGTCGACGTAAGCTTCAATCGCATGTAATCGATCCAGATGTTCAGGGCTAATGAGGACCATAGGTATCACGAAATGCGAGGTCACGTAACTGGTTTTAACGCTCGGCAAGAGGACCTCTATTCTTGTCGGGCGAGGTCGTTTCCCTGCTCAGAGTTTGTGACCCTGGTAACTGCAGCTCCTACTGCCTTCTTGGCTGGTTTCACCAGACAGTCTCGAAGAAAGTGCCCCGAGTTTCCGCAATAGAGGCATAATTGCAGCTGTTTTCTCCTTTCCCGCTCCTTTTGTGTTAGTGGTCCTTTCAGGCCCCCTATTTGCATGGGTTCCCCGGAGTCTACTCCTTTGGAAGGAGTTGGTGGTTTGGAAAGTACTCGAGCATCAAACTTGGAACGATCGGCCTTCCTGTTCTGCAGTCTGTGATCAATTTGAACGACTAAGTCAATATAGTCCGAACAGTCTTGCGGGGGATTCACTACTTGGGCTAACACATCTTTGAGCTCTCCACGTAGACCTCTATAAAACAGCGTAATCCTTTTGTCCTCAGGCCATCGAGTTTCCACTATCAGTCTGTTGAAAGACGCAATATAAGCCAAAAGGTCTTGATTACCCTGTCGCAATGAAAGGAGCTCATTGTCCAAGGCCTGCCCCTGTGAATGTCTTGCAAACAGTTTTTCCATACTGAGCTGAAAAGCTCGAAAATCATGGAGAACCGGATCATCTTGATTAACTAGAGGGATCGACCAGTCTGCCGCATTGCCACTAAGGTACGAAAGCACGAAAGCTACCTTAGCTTGATCAGTTGGAAAGGCTGCTGGCCGGCATAAGAAGTGCAACCGGCACTGATTAATAAATACTGCAAACCTCTTTGGGTCACCAGAAAATCGTTCGGGCGGAGCCAGAGGTACATTCCCAGGTAGGTTGATCTGCACTGGGTTCGTAGAGGATGTTGAAGGAAGATTTGCCCCTAATGCGGGTAACGGAGTTTGTCCGGCTTGTGACTGTAGCAATTGTCTAGCGAGATCGTCTGTTCGCTCCTTGGAAATAATCAGTTCCCTTCTTAGAGCATTCGTTTCCTGACGGGCTGCATGCACTTCTGCTCTTAGTTCCCCAAGTAACTGGGCTAGCTGGTCGGTATCCGAGGTTTCCATAGCGCCTGGGTGGGAGTTTTGCGATAGGCTTTGCGTTCTGTAACGCTCACCTGATTCCCGCAGAGGCGCCGGTATTGACTGGGTGAATGCCGTATCTTCAAAGGTGATGTGTAACACACGGTTGGCTCTTTGGGCTGGACCTCTGTGCACTGTATGTCTGACTCGAAGAGTAAGATGTCTGCAGATAGAAAATATGGGATTAATGAACTGGGTTTATTGGGTGCCTCTCTCCTCTTCCCTTTCTCTTCTCCTGTAGAACCCCAAAGGTTAACACCCTCACCTTAGGTAAGTGAACGCCGAGCTCTCCATCTGCCTCGGGGCAGGGTGCCGTAACCAGTTTCTTCACTGGATAAGGGTGCAGGCCTCTTGACCTCAGAGGACTGCTGTCCGTCGTTAACTGCACGAACGGTAAGTTCTGGGCACTTCAAATGTCTTAAAAGTCTTTTGTAATGATATCTCTTGTTTTGCAGGGTTCCGGCGATGGCGGATGGCGGGCTGATGTGAGTTGAGGATCGAACCCGCGTGAGGAATAGAAGCGCCTGGAAGCACGTAAGTAAGCGCTTGTAGCCTGCTTCACGATGCTCACTAACTGTCCCTTTTATCTTGCAGGTACAAGTTCGAAGCTTTAGAGAAGCTGAAGGGTGCTGGAATACCCACTGGATTCGGCGTGGGAAGGAGTAATGGCACGTGAGTAATAAAGTTGCCCAATGTCTTTAAACGCACCTTCTTTTGTCTTTCAGATGCGGGATGCAGCGCCGAAGGCCTCCGGAGCGTGCAAAGAGCTGGTAAGCTTTTGTCTTTCAGATGCCGGAATGCAGTGCGAAGACCTCCGGAGCATGCGAAGAGTAGGTAAGCCTTTGTCTTTCAGATGCCGGAATGCAGCGCGAGGCGTTGGTGACAGCCGATGGACCAGGTAAGAGATGCGCTGCCACTGAAGACCGTAGTGCTAACCTGTTCTTTCTTTGTCTTTACAGGTGCTGCTGAAGACTGGATTCAGGATGGTAAGCCTTTGTTCCCTTAGGCCCAGGATCAGAAGCAGAAGACACGATGAGCGTTCTGCTGCAGAGAATGCAGAATAACGCAAAGCAAGATTCATCCATCGGGTGTGGTTTAAATAGCCTCCTGTAGTGCTTAGGTGTCTCCTTCCACAGCCACGCCTAAGAAAAGAGTTTCTGCTTTCCAGAAGAGTTCCAGTGTTCTGAACCTAGGGAGTGGCTCCTGCCCCACCCAACAGGAAAAGTAGTCCCAAACAGAAGAGGATCAGGGGTTCAACTGGCAGGTAAGTAAGCAGCATGGTCTGCTGCAGGTAAGTCCACCCAAGCATTATGAGCCCGGCGCTTCCAGCGCTGGGACTGGGCATCTTTATGAGCCTGGTGCCACTGGCGCCAGGACAGGGTCCAAAAGGTCCCAATTGGGACTGGTTGGCACTCGGAACCGGGGTTATGGGTCTGCTTCCAAGGGAGTCGGGCAAGTCCTGATCTTTTGGAAGCAGAGATCATGACAGTCTAGTAGGATCTCACGGCTATCTAGCTGCTGTGGGTGGTCTTCTTCCAGGTCCTCAGGTTTTGTGAGGAGCCCGGCGATTTTCTTGTCTTGGGGTTTTGGATGAGGGTCCAGCATCGAAGTTGAGCTTCCACTACGATTTGTCCGGTTTGCCCATTTTGGTGTTTGTCAGGAGGTCTCCACGCACTGGCGAATCAAGTGGGCTAACGTGGGTCAGGCCCGGTCCAGGCAAGTTGGCGGGCCCTCCGGTGCTGGGAGGAGTCGCATGCAGGTGGGCCTCTTGTTAGTATGCTGTGTTTGAAGCAAAGCTGGTTGGTAACGCAGTTCTGGCGGGGGGGTCTGGGTCGTGCACCACCGCCGACGGTTCCGCTAGCACAGGGGCCCATGCTGATGTTTTGACTGGTGGTGTCCCCAGGATCCCTGAGAGCTGCTTCTTGTTTAGGGCGACAGGGGGGGTCGCTCCCCGTCTTGTTCTTGCTCCAGCAGGCGGGCGCCTGTCAGCTCTGTGGCTATTCTGTAGTTGCAGACCCAGGTCTGTTGTGGATTCGAATACTTTTGTAGGTTGGCTTTTACGTGGCAATGGGAGCTAATCTTGGCGTGGGTTGGAGCGCACCCGCAGGTGCTCCGTGGGGCCCGCGCCAGCGAGTTCCAAGTGGGTAGTTGCTAGGGTCTCTTAGCTTGTATGCCGGCGGTGTGCAGGGCGGGTGCTGGCTGAGCTGTGCCAGTGTTATGAAAACCACTGGAGAATATGGTAGTCCTTGCTCTGTTGGGGTTTATTTGTTGAACCCTGTGGTTGCCCACTTGGCGCTGGAAATGCACTGTTTCCTTTTATTGCATGTGTCCCCTTCTTTATGTTGATTTCCGACTCTCAGAAATCAGTGCTGTGTTTAGAGAGGGCAGGGAGGATAGTATGTGTGCCTGTGCGGCCAGGGAATCTATGCAGCTGGAAGGTTCGGTCGCGACGGGGATGGGCCGTTGCTCTGCCTGTGATTCGCTTGCTGTGGTAGCCGGCTCCGATCCCCAGGCCTGTGCCCAGCTGCCTCCTGCCTCCAGGCAAGATGCTCCTCTCGGCTACGTGCCCAGGTATTGGGGAGGTGGGCCTCGCCCCGTGGCGCTCTGCACCCCTTTGTTGGGGGTTTGCCTGCTGTCTAGCCTGGACACCTTGATGCGAGGAGAAAGACAGCGCAGGTAGGTCACTCGTCTCCGCCCTCCACCTGCAGGTCCGCCGTAGCGGCCGAACGTATTCCTCCCGCTTCTACTGCGCTATCTGTGCCGTCCCACGCCCAGCCGCCGCACTCCACACCTCCCCGGTGCAGCCCGAGATGGGGCCAGCCTCCACGGCCGGAACCGGCACTCCTCTCTCCACGGCCCTGCAGCGGTCGCACTTCAGTGACACCGGCCTGCTCAGTCTGGGGAGGCCTCGAGGGCGCGAGCCCCGCCCGCCACCCCATTTCAACTGTTGATGCTGTGAGCTTGCGCCCGCCTCTCGGTCCCCGCTCTTGTTGCCAGTGGGCCGGGGTCTATCCCAGCAGCGCTCTGTGCCTCAGGGGAAGCTTGTCAGGGCCTTGTGGGAACGGGCCGTTGCGAGGACGCCTCCCGCGACTTAACCCACACAGCGTTCTGGATCCCCCAGGGCAATTTTCTCAGCAATTCTGGGGTAGCTGATGCTACATCCTTTGCCACATTCTTTTTGATGAAGGAGAACTGACTTCATGTCAGGATTGCAGTGATTGTCCAGGATTAATTAGGAGTCCCTTGGGAGCTCACAGAGGAGCCGCCATCTTGGTTGGCCCTCTAGCGCCCCCTATGGTGTATTTTAATCTCTTATGAAACATCAGATCTTCCCCAGCCTTGTTGGCCCTGTCGCTATCGTGAAACTGAATAGGACATTGCTTATGGCATAATCTTATTTGGTCAGTTATCTTCAAGTGGGTCTCTTGTAATGCTATTATCTCTGCATTTCCCTCCCTAAATTGCTGTGCCCTATTGTTTGGACTATTCAAACCTCTCACAGACTTTAATTTTCACCACTCTACCCCACTTCCACATCTTCATTTTTTTCATCCATTACTTCAGTCCTATCCTCTTTATGAATATTCTTCTTTGCCTTGCCATTCATCTGGTCCCTCCCTTGATTTAATGACCTTTACCCGAGTTTACGTCACTGATTATTTCTTATGCTCTTTTTCATTTACCCTCCTACTTTTCCTAACTTTCTGTAAGGATCTCAGATCCTTTGATTCTCCTCTGTTCATGTCTTCTCTTTCTACATCTGAATTCCCCCTCTTCTCAGCTTTCAGTGTTCTTTTTTCCCCCTCAACTCTACTCTTCTTTCTACTTTAGATCAGCTCTACCTTGCTACTTTCATCCCTCATGTAAGCCTCTTCAACTTTGGCTTAATACTGAACTCCCCTCTCTTCAATCCTCCCTCCAATGTGCAGAGCTTTGCAGGAAGGAATTGTAGTCCCCAGTTGATCTTGATGCTCTTTCCACTCTTCATTCTACTTATGATTCTTTTATAGTTCTCAGATCTTATTCATTATTTTGCTCCTCACCCTTGCCGCCTGTTCTTGCTTCTTTCTCGTCCTACACCAGATCGTTCTTACTATCCAGTCGCTCAATGTTAGATGTTGTCAATTATTAGTTAAAGGTTCTTAGTTCCTCTTTCCTTTCATCTTTCTCTGTTTCTTCTCTGGCACCCATCCTTCCTCCTGATTCCTTCTCTCTTTCACACCTTGTACCAAAACTGGCACTGCGTTCTTTCGCTCTCAGGCCAAACTGACCACTTCATCTCTGCATCATCTTCCTTCGCCTCTTACCCCTAAAGATTTTCACCCATTTCCTTGATCTCCCAACTGTGCGTTTTAATATCTTCCTCTTTACCTTTGTTTTCCCCTCTGACATGCCACTATTTGTCCTATTCTAAAGAATCCATATCTTAACCCTTCCCTCCCTGCTCATCATCACCCTATTTCTTTTCTCTCATTTAATTCTAGAATTCTGGAGCGTGTGCTTTATTCTCAGGTGGTTGTTTACCTCAACCAACATTCTCTTATTCCTGCTTTTCAATCTGGCTTCCTCCCTTCCCACTTGCCTAGATTGCTCTACTGATTTCAAAACATCCTGATCAGAAAACCAAAGGACAAACTTAGAAATCCAGGCAAATCTGATGTCCTTCATCTGGCCCAGATTCAAACCTAGAATTAGTAAAGAAATGACTAATGGCACCCAAAAGAAAAGCTGGTCTTGCTTGCCTAGATATCTTTAGGTATTATTTTGTATCCCAGATTACACTGGTGACAGAATGGATGCAGACCGAATTTGAAAAACACTGGGTATTTATTGAACAAGCAGTTTCTGGCCATTTTTCATGCAAACAACCCTGGCTGAGGAAAGAACACAGAGCAAGAGTTGTAGTCTAGTGTGTCATTGCCACTCTATAGTTCGGGTGAATCCTGTCTACATAGACCTTTCCCAAGATTCTTTTGCTAATAACATTTGACTCGCAGAACGGATTTGGATGAAAGTTTCCCAAAAACATATTCTCACGGGCCCCCCTCAAACTGGACATTTTGGGAAAGATTCATATAAAATGAAAACATTATTAAGAAAACAAAAAAACGGGTTTTCTGCATACTCCCATTCTTTTTTCCCATAGAGAAGAATTTACAATTTTAAACAGCCATAACACAAAAAACATTGGGCAGATTTGGACCAAATCAGAAACAACTTGGACACAAAGCAGTGACTTAATGTCCTTGAATGGTTTTGGGTACGTCTGTCCAGTAGTTTTTTAAATATTTGATGGATAAGGGGGTATCACCTGCTCCCAAAAGCTGTTATATATCTCCCATGATGCTTTGCAGCAGAGAGGCTTTTCAGAAATGAAAAGTTGCCATTTTTCTTTTGGCTCGATGCAAGGGATTCCCGCAATAGTGCTGTGGAAGCTGAAAATGAAAAGTACTCAAATAAGCCATTTAGAGGAGGTGTGGGCGGTCTGGGGAGCCAGTTATGGGTAGAACATGTTCGGCTTATCAGGGAGGAAACTGGAGGAATCTCGCGAGATTTCTGCATCAACGCTGCAAGACGTGTCTGTAAACCGTCAGCCAACCGAAGAGTGATGGGGGGAAATGCGAAAGGGCTAGGGAGGAAAAAAGCTATTCAGGGAAGTGGGGGACCAAGAAAAGAGAACAGGGCCACATGGTGAGTGCCTGTGAGGATGGGGAAGACTTTTACATTTTTTGGCTTATTGGTGGTATGCCAGGGGAATGTCGCAAGATTACTGCAGCAATATTGGACCTTTTTTCCCATTATTGGAAGAATCGGCACAATGCTACACTTCCACAGGAATAGGGAGTGGAGAAAATAATTTTACACCTGCGAACATCACAACTACTAGACAGGGAGCAATGGGTCTTTGGGAACAAATTATTGGTGTAACATGTCAGCCGCGGCTAGTGGGCCCCCAAGAAACTATAGCATAACAAAACCCTTGAATTTCAGTGAAAAAACGTTAGTTAAGAGAGAGTTAAGGTGATCAGTTTTGATGCAAATCAAATGTGGGATCTGGTAAGCGATAACCATCTTAACTCTGTGTCCCCCCGTGTATGTCCCCCATGATGTAATTTTGTATGTCACTGTAAATCCAGCTTCCTATATTATGTATGTGCTCATGGGCTCTACATTGGGGGGACGCTGAGTTAAGATGGTCCTCATTTTCCACATCTGCTGAATATCAACGGTTTTGTTGTGTTAAATCTGATCACCTTAACTCTCTCTTAACTAAAGGTTTTCACGGAATATATGTGGCAATATATATATAATGTGTATAAATAAAATCACGAGAGGGACTATGGAAGCATGGGACATAGTTAACCATAGATCAAAACTAACATTGTTTCCCTCCTACTTTACACCAATACATGTGAATACCGTCTTTACGCCTCAAGATAAAGTTTGAAAAATGCTATAAGAGTGGCTGTAGGGAACTGGAAGATTCATTTGCAAATGGTGAGATAAAGTAGTTCATGCAATGTAAACAAGACTTTGGAATAGGAGAAAATGAGAGGTTTAAGTACCAGCAATTGACACTGGGCTCTTACTAAAAGAGAAGCCACGAGACAACTAACTGCTCTAGGAAAATGCATCCAAGAGACTACAAGCATGAAAGGACCCATAGCAAAACTAACGATGAACTAAACGTCATAATAACAGAAGAAACGTGGGATAAAATAAAAACAGTGACATAGAAAGGCTCTATATGTATTCAACACACTGAGACACAAATAAACATCTTACATAGAAGGAATTATACCACGGACATGTTACATGCCATGACCCCCGAAAGAGGAGACTGTGCTGGAGGAAATGTTGCGAAAAGGGAATATTAAGATGTATCTGGTGTGACTGCCCACATCTTAAATCATTCTGACAAGAGATAGGTCTCTAATTAAAAGAGCAAAAGGAATTGTTTATACACTAAACCCGAGAAGGAAAATAAGGGTGGGGTCAATTTGGATCGCTTGTCCACAAACTAATCTTAGCGTCAAAGCCAGCAATGATACATATGTGGGGCAAACAAGAGGGTTTGTCGATAAATAACTGGATAAAAAAGGTTTGGGAAATGATAGCAATGGAGAGACTCACAGCTAGGTTGAGAAACTGGAATTGGTGTAGACATAAGGAAAATGTATGAAAATGGGGGAGGGCAAGAGAAGCAAATAAAGAAACAGTAAGAACAAATGAGAAGGTGCCAGTGGGAGAGGATAGAATCAATGCACAAAGCCCAGGAAATAGAGGGCCATCGACATCGGTCACTCAGATGGTGCGTTGCAAGTGATAGGAGAGACATTGTGGTGCTAGAAGAGATGGGGAAAGAACCAACCAACCAGATAACTACATGCCTCAAGCCAGTCACAAACAAGAGACATAGGAAAGAAAGGGCTCTTTGATCCAGCACCCTTAGAAAAGATAATATAGGATTAATATGTCCCGTGACTCCGGTCACCTGACTTGCTACATGGTTGAGGGTGGGAGGGTCCTGGGGGGGCCCACAGGAGGCCCCGCACTCAGTTGGAGGTGGTCAGATGGAGGAGCCCGGTGTAATGTAGGCTCAGACCACCAGCCTCAGGCAAAACAAGACGTCAGGGTAAGTATTAGCAGGCTCCGGATGGAGCGAATAAATCCTGTCCTGAAGTGATTGGTCACATTACTCCAGTCATGTGACCTGCTGCATGGAGGAGGAGCCCATAGAAGGACCCGCGGCCAGATGGAGGAGCCTGGTGTAATTGGGACTCAGACCGCCAGCCTCAGGTAGCACAGGATAGCTAGGAAAGGGTTATCAGGCTTCAGGAATACATGAGAGAATTGTTGCAGGGTCTGGAATTAGTGGGAAAGTGGATAAAAACATTGAATGCAGAGCCCTCTCCTCCTAAACAAAATAATAAGTGGATCTCTACCTGGTTTCATTACTGGGAGAATCAGTGTACTGCATGGGCTCATTGCCCATCACAAACCTTTCAGATGGCTTTCAGAGGCCACATTTAAGAGCACCAAAAATGTCATTGTCTTCATTGTTTCCTTGGAATAGGGCTCCTTGTGAATTAGGCCAAAATCTGAGCAGTATGCAGGCCGATGATTTCTCTTCCAAGTAGTGAACTGTGTGTAGCAACTGCCCCAGGTAGCACACACAGTGCTCTCCTCTTTGGTGTGGTAATAGAACAAAAAGTATGCAGTGATCATTATATTTGTGCCAATGTGTGTAAGTGGACATTCTGCAAGGGGCCAGCTGTGCCCCCTACAGAAGATCAGGTCTTATTTCAAGGAATGATTTCATGTAGTAAGGAGGAGGCGGAAAATGGCCAGTAAGGTTTGAAGGCAGGCAGTGGGGAGAAGTGAGGGCAGGAGGATATGTGGTTAAGTTCACACTGATTTAGGAGGAGCTGGATTCTTGTGTTTTAATCACTTTGTCTGTTGATATTTGATAAAGGTAATCCAAAGTAGAGTTTGTTCCCATAGTCCAAAATGGAGCATGTAAACAAGTACACAATGACAGAACTTTGGTTGAAAAGGCCCCCAGTCCTCTGAACTGAGACAGAATATTTGAAGAAAATGTCAAAATAAAACCTTCATAATCATTGAAAGTAGATATATACTCACATACAATTAAGTCATGCATGTCATGTTTTGTTTTGTCTGTTCATAGGTATATGCGCAATGATCTCAATCGACTTCAGATCCAGTGCAGAAATAGGGAGGATGGCTGTGAAATGATATGTTCTTTAGAATCTATAGACCGACATGAGCGAGAATGTGAATACAGTCGGATTTCTTGCTCTAATTCTGGTGAGTTTAAGCTACACAGGTGTACCCTCATATAATATGCCTTTTGGAGCCTCTTTCTTTTAAAGTATATGTAGGATTTCAGTATGCTTGACACTGTGTGCACACAGTGTTAAAAACAAGGGAATTATGAAAGCATAATTGCAAAGAGCCAGAAACAGTTGGCTTTATTCTGGAAGACTCTACTGTGAACACACAAAACAGCAATCTATAACATTAATTTGGGTACCACTGCCCATCCAAAGAATATATAAAAGTAAGCTCCCTAGAAAAAGTCCAAGTATATTTATTTCTCAACTCCTCTTAACAGATACATTACAATTTACCGTGATAGCTGATCTATTAAAAAGACAATCGATCTCAGGAAAATGTTTATCAATGGTTTCTCTGAAATTTTCAATTACTTAATATTAATCACATTATCTTCAAATGATCACAAGAAGATAGAGATGTAGAACATCCATAAAGCAGTCAATGGTCCAATAGCAAAAACCTTATTAGTTATTTAAATTTCAACATAACGCCAGTCGGTGGTACACAATCAATCCTCCCATATACGCGTAGCATCTGCACAACTGAAAACCATTCAGTTCCCACCCTACAATTGTCGGTCCTGAACTATCACCCATCCCACCCGTCACCAAACCAGTAATGCCTAATTCCACAGATCACTGAGGTCACCTCAGACAATAAAGAACCCCACCATTGTGTACAGGAAAACACCTTTCCAGAAAACAATCTCATCTATAACCACATACTGCAGTCTCAGCCAACGACCATCTCGTTAGGTCTGAAAGCCACTTCACTATCTTAGGACCCGCCTTAGATTTTCATGCCAGGGCAATGCCGCGTTTCGCCAACACATATGGTAGATGTACACGTTTTAATTCATGACTGAAGGATTTCGGGCCCTAGCAAGGATACATTCCCAACAGGCATAACTGCGGCAGGTACAAATAGGTTCTTCTGGTCATATCATGTAACTTTGTATAAATAGCCGTCTAGAACACCTGCACCACCGTGCAATCGCAGAAGACCTGGGACAACCCTTCCTTCTCTTGTGGTTTGATTTGGAAATATTGCAGCAATCCGCACAGGGTTCAGATAAACCCTGTGAACTAGATTATACTGTGACAGTTTGACACTGGCATTCCGCGAAACCTGTTTTGGGTAAAATGGCACTCTCTTCCAGGTATCCTTGTTAATTTAGAAGTTTAAATCTGTCTCTCAGCTATCTTTAATCAGAAGATCCCCCTTACTCAATAAAACAGTCATGTCCTGGTCAAGTGCAATATTGCCTCAGATTCATCTGTTATGCTATAAAGGTCCTGTTAAAATGCCTGTAAATGAGACAACCAAAATGAATTAATATCCATTCCAGGAGAGAAAATATAACTTTTCAAAAAATTATCAATAATTATGTGATCGTTTTACAATTAGTCATTTAACAGCGTGTTTGTATACAGATATGGATATGCTTGTTTAGACGTGGCACATTGGCCAGTATGAATGTGAGTATTAATTTTTTATAAAATATTATTTTCGTTTTCCTGCATTGAATTAAGGTCTTTTGATTTGTTCTTGATTTACTCAATATTCTTAATAATTAAATAAATAACTTTTCTACTTTTGTAAATTGTGTCCCCAAAACATTTGTAGCTCCTAAATCCAGAGAGTAGGTTTCCCTGCTCTTCAGTTTCTTACGCTATAAAGCGTGGACAGCAGTTCATCAGTTCATCCGTCTCTGTTCAGAAGGCAAAGATGGCCATTGCGTTCTACCAATATTCGTCACCCCTGCATAAGTTAAAAACAGACCCGTTGGCCGATCATATCTGCCTTTTAGGTCACTGAAAGGCTGCAATGTTCCATTTTTAAAAACATCCGCCCCCCCATACTGCTATTCCATTTTCCTCCCATCTTTTAATCTTGGTCCTTGGCCTCACGCTTACATCCATCCTTTGTATGACATGCGTGAATGGAATATTGGGCGAGTAAGGTTTTTTGGTGCCTGTTTCCAACACTATTCCTTATCACCAACCCCAAATCTAACCGAGTGCAGCCCTTTTAAACTACACACAAATAATTGTTTTCATGGAATACAGCCTGATTAAAGATGGAATGAAGCACATCTCTGCATTCAGTTGATCAGCTAACCGTTGTGCCACAAATTGCAATTGCTTGGCAAGAAAATGGAGTTCAAAATCCGTCAAAGTACTTCCTTTACCCAGGGCGTGTGTAACGTTTGCAGAGCCACCCTCCTCCTAGAATTTGCCCATAACCAATCTCTGACTGAGCTATGCAGCAGCACAAAATGGCTAAGGGGGAACCTGAAACGCCACACTGTAGTAGTACAACATACGGGGCAGAAGAACAATTTTTACCAGCACAACTCTACCCAGAAAGGAAAGGGGCAATTGTCTCTGAAGCGCCAGCGACTGCACTATTCTATCCACGTTATTTATCTTGTGGCTCATGATATATCCCTATTTCCAAATATTTAAAGGAAGCCTTCACCCAGCACAGCGGCAGCATTTCCACTGGCAGTTTCTCACAATTGTCCAGCCCTCTCAAGGGAAACGGATACGATCTAGCGAAATTTATCTGGATACCCGACAATTTATCACAATTGGCCACCACTTCCCGAATGGAGGGAAGGTTCACTCTAGGGTTATTGAGGTAAAGGAGGATATCATCCACATACGTTGACACTATTTGATAGTCGCTGACGGCAACAACTTATATAATAAACTAAATTCCACAGATATCATATATATTAATCAATTAATATACAATTACAATCTTTGTAACGCAATGAACCACTCTTGTTTCAAAATGGAGGGCAGTTTGATAAAGGGTTTACCCACTATTTCAGCAATCAATTAAAAGAATCTTTGATATTCCTTAAATTAATTGCTGAAATGACTGCTGTATGAATGTGAGGTCTGTATATGAATGTATGTATTGTGGGTTCCTGAAATTTGAGATGAAACCATTCAATGTACTATTTACACCACTTCACAAGATGTAGAATTCCATATTAGCAGTAAATTAATACTGAAAATCAGTAAGGATCCACTGGGCATTAGAGGCAACCTTTGGACGCTGATCTAAAACCATCTGTAGCAAAACAGGCATATTTGAGGAAAAAACACAGGGACAAAAAGGGTGACGTCAATTCACCAAAATGTCAGGCGTAGCTGAAGTGATAGCATGGACCCAATGGCATTGCAGCAAGTGACATCACGTGATCTTTGGCCTGGAAAACCTCACCATATGACCGTTTACCCTATTAGCACCCTAAAATGATGCTCAGAACGCAGGCTGGATTATCTGGTATAAGCCTGCGTTTCAAGCAGCCTGAGTGCTACTGGTCAGTGTCTCTTCCGTGCTTCTTTTTCCCTTCTGCACTCACCCTTACCTCTTAGCACCTGTGTAGTTTCCTACGCAAGTCCTAAGAGTGTTGAATAAAAAAACAGAAAGGTCCCTTTCAGTGCTGCGCAGCGTCGTAGTCACCCAAATCCGTTTTCCATGAAAAACCGACTTGAAAACTACGACGATGCACAGCATCGAAAGATAAGTCATTTTTTCTTTTGTGTGAATGAAACACCATTAGCACCTGCGTATTAAACTACATGGGTGCTAATGGCTATAATGACGAGGCACCTGTGCCATATCAGGTGGTAATGTCCCGGGACCCTCATTAAAGGCCCTCGCAAACTCGGGGCCCGGACAGTTAACACTAGGTACCTCAGGTTCTTCGTCAATATGGCAATAGAAACATCCCTGGAAGTGACATTACAAAAGTTAAAGAAAATCCTACAATAAGTGTACAGTTAATAAAATGGCAAAAAGGGGGGTGCTGGTGCACGGCGTCAAAGATGGTGACTCTCTCCTAGAACTCCCGCTCCCAGTGCCATTTGAAGACGGGTATATCCTCTTCCAGCAGCTGCTGTTACACCGGTGGACTGCCGGAGCAATCCCAATACCCTGGGCTTCTGATTGAACCTGCATTTCTAGGGCGCCGGGTGCCTGTGAACAGACCGCCGTGGTTCGGGTGGCAAATGAGGGATGGCGAACGCCGGAGACCCTGCTTGGCTCGGCTGCCTGCGCTGTTGGCGCCCGCACTGCAGGTTTGAGCCCGGAGTATTCTTAAGATCTTGTGTTGCCAGGAGATCCTCTCCTGCCATTTCTGGGGCGCTGTGTGCCTCGGAGTGGACCACCGTGATTCAGGCGGCGAGTGAGGGACGGCAAACACCAGAGATCCTGCTCTGCCTGTGCTGTCGGAGCCACGGGTGCGGGCCGGAGCTTAGTCGAAGCATACCTCAGGGGGCCGGAGGGTTGGTGGACTCCCCGCCTAGGTGCGGTGTACACTCCCCGCCTAGGTGCGGTGTACCCGACCCACTCTTCCTCTCGCCTCCACCCATCATGCACTCAGCCCGGACCGCCCGCGGAAAGAGTAAGGACAACTGTTTACACCAGAGGTGAGGCCCTGCGCGGGACGCCCTTTCCTGCCTCTCCTGCCGTGCAGTTGGAGCGAGATTGCTGTAGTCTTATGATGCCATAGCCCTTTCCCAGAGAGACTATGCTACGCTGCTGCCTGTGATTTACTGCCATACCCTCTGTCCTTCTCAGACCACTTCAACAGCATCGGACTGCAGGGAGGCCGCGTCACTGCTGTAAAAGGGTGAACCACTCTGTGATCACTTCAGTAGCATTGGCCCTAAACCCCTGCTGACAGGCCAAGTACCCTTGCCTGCAACTATACTGGAGCAATGTTGAACCTCAGACCACCCATCCTAGTTCCTGCACAAATTGAACACACTTCGGTGGCCAAACCCTGTCAGGGCCTCGAACATCCTGGGTTGCCGCACATTTGGCTGACCGCCGCCGACCGCGGGTGGGCCGGGCTGACCACCTGGCACTGATTGCAGCCACTGACAACATTGTCTGGTGCCTGTTCCGGGGGTCTACTGTCCTACTCCCCTACATCCTCACTGGCTCCTGCCTGGCCCACGAACCACAGTGCTTGACACACATTTGCGCTGTAGAGTCTCACTGACCGCTTGCTACCTTCAGTGCATCACCTTCCTTCTGCACATGATGACCAAGGGGGAGTCCAAAAACCAGCGCTCGATGAGCCACTATACCAAATCGACTCCTAAACCCTCACCTTTCGACGGGATGCCAGCTGATACGGAACCAGAACCTATTGAGATGGAGCTTACCGAGACACAGCGGATGATGGTGTGTATGCAAGAGGGATTCGCTAAGGTAGACAGTAAGCTGGACAACATGACCAGCACCATTGATTCCATCAAAACATGTATTGATAAAACAGATCTACATCTGAAGGAGGCCGAGGCGAAGGCCTCCACGAAGAATGGTGGAAGATGACATGTCAACCATGAGAGCTGAACTAGCTACACTCTCCAGGCGGGTACTCCAGGTGGAGAAAAAGAATGATGATCCGGAATCGCGTCCCCCCCCCGCAACAACATTCGTCCCGGAGAGCAACTCTGAATCCTCCCTCAAACAATGGATTGAATCCACCCTATTACAGCTTCTAGGAAACCCTTCATTGTCCCCACAATTTGCGTCGAACAAGCTCACAGATCACTCGCTCCTAAACCCAAGCCCAGAGCCCCCACGTCGGCTAACATTGCTCATATACTCAATTACCATGATCGAGATGCAATTCTTCGAGCAGCTGGGGAGCAGAGCAACCTTATGCTGGGATCCTCCAGGATACATATCTACCCGGACATCTCAGTGGCCGTTCAGCAGGAGAGGAAGACTTTCCTAGTGGTGAAGAGACGGCTATGCGAAAACTGTCATGATCTCTGCTTCCAAAAGGTCAGGGCTTTCCCAACTCCCTTGGAAGCAGATCCATAACCCAGGTTCCGAGTGCCAACCAGTCCCAATTGGGACCTTTTGGACCCAGTCCTGGCGCCAGTGGCACCAGGCTCATAAATATGCCCAGTCCCAGCGCTGGAAGCGCCGGGCTCATAATGCTTGGGTGGACTTACCTGCAGCAGACCATGCTGCTTACTTGCCTGCCAGTTGAGCCTCTGATCCTCTTCTGTTTGGAACTACTTTTCCTGTTGGGTGGGGCAGGAGCCACTCCCTAGATTCAGAACACTGGAACTCTTCTGGAAAGCAGGAACTCTTTTCTTACCTAGGCGTGGCTGTGGAAGGAGACACCTATGCACTACAGGAGGCTATTTAAACCACACCCGATGGATGAATCTTGCTTTGCGTTATTCTGCATCCTCTGCAGCAGAACGCTCATCGTGTCTTCTGCATCTGATCCTGGGCCTAAGGAAAAAGGCTTACCTTCCTGAATCCAGTCTTCAGCAACACCTATAAAGACAAGAAAGAACAGGTTAGCATTACGGTCTTCAGTGACAGCTCTTCACTTACCTGGTCCATCGGCTGTCACCAACGCCTCGCGCTGCATTCCGGCATCTGAAAGACAAAGGCTTACCTACTCTTCGTGCGCTCCGGAGGTCTTCACACTGCATTCCGGCATCTGAAAGACAAAAGCTTACCAACTCTTCGCACGCTCCGGAGGCCTTCGGCGCTGCATCCCGCATCTGAAAGACAAAACAAGGTGCGTTTAAAGACATTGGGGAACTTTAATACTCACGTGCCATTACTCCTTTCCACATCTAACCCAGTGGGTATTCCGGCACCCTGCAGCCGCTCCGAACTTGTACCTGCAAAATAAAAAGACAGTTAGAGCGCATCGTGAAGCAGGCAACAAGCGCTTACTTACGTGCTTCCAGGCGCTTCTATTCATCACACGGGCTCCATCTTCAACTCACTTCAGCCCGTCATCCGCCATCGCCGGAACCCTGCAAAACAAGAAACATCATTACTAAAGACTTTAAAGACATTAGAATTACTCAAAACTTACCGTTCGTGCAGTAAACGACGGACAGCAGTCCTCTGAAGTCAAGAGGCCTGCTCCCCTTATCCAGTGAAGAAACTGGTTACAGCACCCTGCCCCGAGGCAGATGGAGAGCACAGCGTTCACTTACCTAAGGTGAGAGCGTTAACCTTTGGGGTTCTACAGGAGAAGAGAAAGGGAAGAAGAGAGAGACATTCAATAACCCAGTTCCTTAATCCCATATTTTCTATCTGCAGACATCTTACCCTTCGAGTCAAACATGCAGTGCACAGAGGTCCAGCCCAAAGAGCCAGCCGTGTGTTACACATCACCTTTGAAGATACGGTATACGCCCAGTCAAGACCGGCGCCTCTACGGGAATCAGGTGAGCGTTACAGAACGCAAAGCCTACCACAAAACTCCCGTCCAGGCGCTATGGAAACCTCGGATACCAACCAGCTAGCCCAGTTACTTGGGGAACTAAGGGCAGAAGTGCATGCAGCCCGTCAGGAAACGAACGCTCTAAGAAGGGAACTGATTATTTCCAAGGAGCGAACAGATGATCTCGCTAGACAATTGCTACAGTCACAAGCCGGACAGACCCCGTTACCCGCATCTGGGGGAAATCTTCCTTCTACATCCTCTATGAATCCAGTGCAGATCAACCTACCTGGGAATGTACCTCTGGCTCCGCCCGAACGATTTTCTGGTGACCCAAAGAGGTTTGCAGTATTTATCAATCAGTGCCGGTTGCATTTCTTATGCCGGCCAGCAGCCTTTTCAACTGATGAAGCTAAAGTAGCTTTCGTGCTTTCGTACCTTAGTGGCAATGCGGCAGACTGGTCGATCCCTCTAGTAAATCAAGATGATCCGGTCCTCCAGGATTTTCAAGCTTTTCAGCTCAGTATGGAAAAACTGTTCGCAAGACATTCACAGGGGCAGGCCTTGGACAATGAGCTTCTTTCGTTGCGACAAGGTAATCAAGACCTTTTGGCTTATATTGCGTCTTTCAACAGACTGATAGTGGAAACTCAATGGCCTGAGGACAAAAGGATTGCGCTGTTTTATAGAGGTCTACGTGGAGAGCTCAAAGATGTGTTAGCCCAAGTAGTGAATCCCCCACAAGATTGTTCGGACTATATAGACTTAGTCGTTCAAATAGATCACAGACTGCAGAACAAGAAGGCCGATCGTTCCAAGTTTGATGCTCGAGTATTTTCCAAACCACCAACTCCTTCCAAAGGAGTAGACTCCGGGGAACCCATGCAAATAGGGGGTCTGAAAGGTCCTCTAACACAAAAGGAGCGGGAAAGGAGAAAACAGTTGCAATTATGCCTCTATTGCGGAAACTCAGGGCACTTTCTTCGAGACTGTCCGGTGAAACCTGCCAAGAAGGCAGTAGGAGCTGCAGTTACCAAAGTTACAAACTCTGAGCAGGGAAACGACCTCGCCCGACAAGAATAGAGGTCCTCTTGCCGAGCGTGAAAACCAGTTCCGTGACCTCGCATTTCGTGATACCTATGGTCCTCATTAGCCCTGATAATCCGGATCGATTACATGCAATTGAAGCTTACGTCGACAGCGGTGACATCGGCAATTATGTGGATCATGAAATGGTTTTGAGGATGAATCTAACTCTTTGTCCCAAGGCTGTAAAGGACGTCATTACTACGGTGGATGGTACGGAGATAGCCTCCGGGCCAGTAACGCATACCACTCAAGAGGTGACGCTAGTAAGTCAAGATGGACACCATGAGAAGATCGTGTTCGATGTGATCAAGGCCCCTCAGTTTCAGATTATTCTAGGAATACCTTGGTTAGAGAAACACAATCCTCTGATCGATTGGCGAGCAAGAACGGTCCTGTTTCCAGAATGTGTCTCTACTTGTCACCCTCCACCTGGTGTTGCACTGGCAGCAATTTCTTCAGAGACTCCCCAGTTACCTCCCGAATACCTAGAATACCAAGATGTTTTCCGGAAGGATCAGGCTAACTCTCTACCGCCTCATAGGTCTTATGACTGCCAGATAGACCTGATACCTGGATCTACTCCTCCTTGTAGTAGAATTTATGCCCTCACCGAGCCTGAGAACCTTCACCTTCGACAATACCTGGATCAATACCTGGCAAATGGGTTTTTTCGTCCTTCCAAGTCCCCTGCTTCTTCAGCTTTGTTCTTCGTTCCAAAAAAGGAAGGAGACCTTAGAACTTGTATAGATTATCGCTCCCTGAACCAGATCACCGTTAAGAATAGATATCCGTTACCTTTGATTCCTGAACTCCTGGACCAAGTCAGAAAAGCATGCATATATACAAAGCTGGATCTTAGAGGAGCTTACCACTTGGTACGAGTAAAAGAGGGCGATGAATGGAAGACGGCCTTCCGCACCAAGTATGGGCTATTTGAATATCAGGTCATGCCCTTCGGACTTTGCAATGCCCCGGCCGCCTTTCAATATTTTATGAACGATGTCCTCAGAGAGCTCATAGATATGTGTGTTGTTGTTTACATTGACGACATCCTCGTTTATTCTTCATCGGAATCTGAACATCGGAAACACGTGAAAATGGTCCTTGAAAGATTGCGTCAACACAAACTTTTCGCTAAGTTGGAAAAATGTGTTTTCAACGTGACTGAAGTTGAATTCTTGGGATTCATATTATCACCTGGCGGAGTGCGTATGGATTCAAAGAAGGTCGATGCAGTTCTCAAATGGCCATCACCATCCTCCGTAAAAGGTGTGCAAAGCATGTTAGGCTTCGCTAACTTTTACCGCAGGTTTATCCCCGAATTCTCTCGAATAGTCCAGCCCATCACTGCCTTGTTAAAGAAAAACAAACGTTTTGAATGGTCTACCGAGGCGGAACAAGCTTTCCAGGATTTGAAGACTAAATTTATCTCTGCACCAATCTTAAAACACCCTCGCCCCGAACTCCCCTACATCGTGGAAACTGATGCTTCAAGCCTTGCCATGGGGGCAGTTCTATCACAAAAGGACCCGGTAACCAATCAGTTGCATCCCGTGGCATTTTGGTCCCGCAAATTCTCGCCTCCTGAAATCAATTACACGATTACTGACAAGGAACTTCTGGCTATCAAGTCTGCCTTTAAGGCTTGGCGGCATTATCTGCTGGGGGCCCGACACACCGTTACTGTGATTACGGATCACCGAAACCTGCAATATTTGAAAACCGTAAAAGCCCAATCCTCTATACAACTCCGTTGGGCATTATTCTTTGCCGAGTTTGACTTCATAATTACCTATCGACCTGGTACAAAAAACGGTAAAGCTGATGCCCTTTCTCGGATGGGAGTGGAAGAACACTTGATCAACCCTAAACCTGTACCAATCATTCCCGAACAAAGAATTCTGGGTGTAATCGCCACAGAATCCATAGAGGAAGTTAAGGATAAAGCCAGGCAACTTGTAACTCCAGCAGACATACAGAATTGGCATCTGCAGGGAAAGGACTTTGCAGTAAAGGACAACTTATTGTATTTCCAAGAACGATTATACCTACCCAGCAAGATTTACAGAAAAAAGTAATCTCTTGTTATCACGATTCTTTAATGGAAGGACATCCCGGTATGGCCAAGACCTCAGAAAAGATCAAGCGCTACTTCTGGTGGCCGTCTTGGAAAAAAGATATCAGAGACTTTATAATGTCCTGTGGAGTATGCGCCCAAAACAAGAGTCAAAAGGAAAGACCAGCAGGCCTCTTACGCCCTATTGACATCCCACCTCGCCCTTGGCATACGCTTTCTATGGACTTCATCACCGATCTACCTCCATGCTCCGGATACAATACGATTCTAGTAATCGTGGACTTATTCTCCAAGATGGCGCATTTCATTCCGCTCAAAGGCTTGCCAACAGCAGCAACTCTGGCCCGAGAATTTCTCGAAAACATCGTCCGACTGCACGGTTTTCCTTCGGTTCTAATTTCGGATCGAGGTAGTCAATTTATTTCTCATTTTTGGCGAAGTTGCTGTCGGTCAGCTCAAATTGATGTGAGACTATCGACCAGTCACCACCCTCAGACCGACGGCCAAACCGAGAGGACCAATCAAACTCTGGAACAGTATTTACGCTATACTGCAACAAACTGAAAAAACTTGGAAAGACATCCTTTGGATAGCTGAATATGCCTACAATAACTCTGTCCATTCGGGAACTGGGAAAACCCCGTTTTTTCTTTTGTACGGCAGTCACCCTCGAACCTCGGAGTTGGATCCCCTCCAAGATCTTGAAACACCAGCAGTAGACTACCTGCATTCTACAATCACCCAAGCCTTTAAGGAAGCTGTTTCTCACCTTCAAAGGGCTAAAGAACAATACAAGAAAGGAGCAGATCAACATCGGAAGGAAGCCCCTCAATATCAAGTAGGGGATCAAGTCTGGTTATCCACCAAATATCTACCTCTAAAAGGGCCACGCACATTCAACCCAAGATACCTTGGTCCCTATTCCATCACTACCATAGTAAACCCAGTAGCGGTCAAGTTGGACTTGCCCCCGCACATGAAGATACATCCGGTCTTCCACGTCTCTCTATTAAAACCCGTGCAACCTCAAACCCGACTAACTAAATCTCCAAAACCTATCCTAGTTGATGGAGAACTCGATTTTGAAGTCAAAAGCATTCTGGACTCCAAGATCTCCAAATCTAAACTATTTTACCTAATTGACTGGAAAGGCTACGGCCCCCAAGAGAGATCCTGGGAACCTGCTGAATATGTCCACGCTCCTCGCCTAATCAAAAGATTTCACCGAACATTTCCTGACAAGCCAAAACCCCCGGAGAAGCCCGGTTTGGGAGGGGCCTTGAGGGGGGGTATTGTCATGATCTCTGCTTCCAAAAGGTCAGGATTTTCCCAACTCCCTTGGAAGCAGATCCATAACCCAGGTTCCGAGTGCCAACCAGTCCCAATTGGGTACTTTTGGACCCAGTCCTGGCGCCAGTGGCACCAGGCTCATAAATATGCCCCGTCCCATCGCTGGAAGCGCCGGGCTCATAATGCTTGGGTGGACTTACCTGCAGCAGACCATGCTGCTTACTTGCCTGCCAGTTGAGCCTCTGATCCTCTTCTGTTTGGAACTACTTTTCCTGTTGGGTGGGGCAGGAGCCACTCCCTAGATTCAGAACACTGGAACTCTTCTGGTAGGCAGGAACTCTTTTCTTACCTAGGCGTGGCTGTGGAAGGAGACACCTAAGCACTACAGGAGGCTATTTAAACCACACCCGATGGATGAATCTTGCTTTGCGTTATTCTGCATCCTCTGCAGCAGAACGCTCATCGTGTCTTCTGCATCTGATCCTGGGCCTAAGGAAAAAGGCTTACCATCCTGAATCCAGTCTTCAGCAACACCTATAAAGACAAGAAAGAACAGGTTAGCATTACGGTCTTCAGTGACAGCTCTTCACTTACCTGGTCCATCGGCTGTCACCAACGCCTCGCGCTGCATTCCGGCATCTGAAAGACAAAGGCTTACCTACTCTTCGTGCGCTCCGGAGGTCTTCACACTGCATTCCGGCATCTGAAAGACAAAAGCTTACCAACTCTTCGCACGCTCCGGAGGCCTTCGGCGCTGCATCCCGCATCTGAAAGACAAAACAAGGTGCGTTTAAAGACATTGGGGAACTTTAATACTCATGTGCCATTACTCCTTTCCACATCTAACCCAGTGGGTATTCCGGCACCCTGCAGCCGCTCCGAACTTGTACCTGCAAAATAAAAAGACAGTTAGAGCGCATCGTGAAGCAGGCAACAAGCGCTTACTTACGTGCTTCCAGGCGCTTCTATTCATCACACGGGCTCCATCTTCAACTCACTTCAGCCCGTCATCCGCCATCGCCGGAACCCTGCAAAACAAGAAACATCATTACTAAAGACTTTAAAGACATTAGAATTACTCAAAACTTACCGTTCGTGCAGTAAACGACGGACAGCAGTCCTCTGAAGTCAAGAGGCCTGCTCCCCTTATCCAGTGAAGAAACTGGTTACAGCACCCTGCCCCGAGGCAGATGGAGAGCACAGCGTTCCCTTACCTAAGGTGAGAGCGTTAACCTTTGGGGTTCTACAGGAGAAGAGAAAGGGAAGAAGAGAGAGACATTCAATAACCCAGTTCCTTAATCCCATATTTTCTATCTGCAGACATCTTACCCTTCGAGTCAAACATACAGTGCACAGAGGTCCAGCCCAAAGAGCCAGCCGTGTGTTACACATCACCTTTGAAGATACGGTATACGCCCAGTCAAGACCGGCGCCTCTACGGGAATCAGGTGAGCGTTACAAAAACAACATAAAGTATGCTATGCAATACCCCGCCAAACTGCAGGTCGAATGGAGTAACAAAACTTTCTTCTTCACTGTACCTGACGATGCTATGAAGTTTCTGGATGAGTCAGTGCCAACACCCTAGACTGGGGCGAAACTCAATTCTTGTACCTTTCCATGTTGGTTGTCCACTCTCAACCTAGCACTCTCGCAGGGATCTCCCTGAGTAGCCGAAGCTATCACCTTATTCTCCTATTACTCCACCTCTCAAACCTTTTGAAAGCAACTTCCTCACTTCGGTGTGGTGAGGTGGTGGTAATTATTCTGCTATTTCGAGATGCACGGTGGGATACCCTGTTGGTACATATCCTTATTTCTACTGTATCGAAGTCTAATGATGGCCCTGGTTGGCCCGTGCATCAGCCTCCCAATGCAAGGTTGCGTTTATTGTTGTGGGTGTTCTATACGGGGCTACATCACCTCATCTCGGGCTGTGTGGGTGGGTGGTGAGGGGGAGAGTTGGGGTTGTTCAATAAAAAAACAAAAACGCTTGGTACACATCATACACCCAGATAAGTAAGATATGGGCACCTAATGAAACACTGAGTTGGCTTGCGGGTCAGTTCAAACCCTTGTGGGTGAAGCCATTACTAGTGTCATACCATGATGGGGGATCTAACCCTCCTTAGTTGGAATGTACGGTGCTTGGGCAACCCCCTTAAACTGCATAGGATACACCTTTACGTGGACAGACATAAGGCTAAAATCCTGTTCCTGCAGGAGACCCATGCCCTTGCTGCAACCTGCGAGGGGTTCTCTAAAAACTGGGTCGCACATCGCTTTTATACATCTTACTCCTCACAATCTAGAGGGGTAATGACCCTGGTGCACAAATCCCTCCCATTCCAGTGTAAATATACAAAAGTAGACCCTTTGGGCGGATACATTCTGGTGTATGGTTCTCTAGCAGGTAGAGGGTTGATATGGATGAAAGTATACAGCCCCAATCTCGAAGACCCCCAATTCTACAATGAAATAATTGATGAGCTTGAATGGTATCCACTGGTCCCTATACTATGGGTTGGAGACTTTAATACTATCCTGGACCCATGCTGTGAAAGATCCACCCACGCACAGAGAGTACTTACACGTGCAGCTACCATTTTCAAGGAGGGCATGCAGTCACTGAAGCTGGTAGATGCTTGGAGGACATTACATGCAGAGAAACAATCCTACTCTTTCTATTCCTCTGTCCATGACTCCTCCTCCCGCATCGAATTGTAGCTCATCTCAGAGACGCTCCTCGGAGGCGTTGTGGAAACGTGTATGTTACCACGCACCTACTCAGATCACTCACCAGTCGTCATCTCTCTGACATTACTGTCACTTTCTAGGCATCGCAACACCTGGAGATTTAAGTCTCTAGCACTACAGGATGCTGTATTTGCGTCCAATATTGATAAACATGTACGTCTGTTCTTTGAAGAGAATGAGGGATCCATTTCTTCACCCGGTACATTGTGGGAAACATTTAAGGTCTATATTAGAGGAATAGCACTGGCCTCTGAGTTCAGTGTCCTTAAAACAATAAGGCATAATATTCGACAGTGCGAAGATAAGTTTAGGGAACTGAAGCAGGGACTGACGGCGGATCTCCCTTCGGCCACCCTAACCCAAATCAAAGAGGCCATTGACTCCTTCAGAATTAGTGCAGACCGTGAAGTACATTTCTTCGACGTCCCAACGGCAGCTAGAAGATATGAGGAGGGCGACAGACCAGGCAAATTACTGGCTCGCATTGCCTGTCAAGAAAATGGCTGCGGATGTATCTCTACTGATGCTTCCGGCAACCATGAACCCACTCCTGCTGCCATTAACAGGGTATTCACAGGGTATTCACAAACGTTTACACTGACCTCTACAAAAATAAAGACTCATGCACAATAGAGGAGATGGACTTGTTTCTTAATACTCTCCCACTAAGTTAACTCTTCCAGGACACTAAAGCTCAGCTAGACCTCCCAGTTTCCCTCTATGATCTCACCCAAGCTATCGACCATTTACCTTCCTGGAAAGCTCTCGGATCTGATGGCCTCACCGTCAAATTATATAAACATTACAACGAGATCCTTGCCCCCTATCTTTTACAAGTGTGGCAGGAGTCGCTCAAGACTGGGTTGCTCCCACCCACCATGTTAGAGGCGGTCATCATGGTCCTACTGAAACCAGAGAAACCTGCTGACCAATGCAGATCCTACCGCCCCCCCTCTCCCTAATTAACACTAATGTGAAAGTGTTTGCCACAATACTTGCTACTCGACTGAAGTCAGCCATGCCACACATCATTCATCCAGATCAATCCGGTTTTATCCCGGGCAGGTCCACAGCACTAAATCTACGACACCTGTTTAACGTCCTAGCACAAATAGAAACCGGGGTCCAGGCTGTAGCTGCTACCATAGATATCCAAAAGGCATTCGACTCTGTCTCCTGGCGATTCATGTATGCTGTATTATCGGGGTGCAGCTTCGGCCACGGATTCCTAGATGCTCTCTCCCTCCTTCATGCATCACCAGTGGCCATGGTATGTGCTAATGGCCTGCTCTCTCTATAGTTCATGATCAACAGAGGCACTAGCCAGGGTTGCCCCCTGTCTCCTCTGATATTTGCTATTGTCATCGAACCTCTGGCATATATGATACGACTACGAAACAGGCACCGGGGGGTCAGAATGGTGAGAGACTCACAAATAATCTCGCTCTACAGGGATAACCCTTTACTGTACGTCTGCGGCCCACAGAAATACTTGGCGCCTATTATGCAAGACATCTCGTACTTTGGGGAACTATCGGGCCTCCGTGTAAACTGCTCCAAATCAGAGCTCTTCCCCCTCACTGACACTAACCATCCTCAAGATTTCCACGGCTTCAGATGGGCTCCTGAAACTATTCGGTATTTATGGGTGACAGTCGCACACAACCGTCTCGCGTTACACAACCACGACTACACAACGTATATGATGCAATTATCAGACCTTCAAGGATTTTGCGGCGTGAAATGCCAAATTTTGCGGCATGAAATGGTAAATATTGCGGCACAAATCTTTATTGCGGGCTTTTTGCAGGACATTTTTTATTAACTGGAGGGTGTAAGATTTCCACATTGCAGGAAAGAGGCAGAGTGCAAGGCTACAAGAGAGCCAGGGTATCATTATTATGTATCTTTTGTATTAATCTAATAGGAAGAGTCCCAGATGTCTCTGGCTTGGCAGAACAGTGGTTGATTTGGCTACATTTTTAGTTTAATGTGCATGCCTATTCAATAGTATTAACTAAATTCTTGATTATCAGTTGTAATGCTGAAAATATTCCCCTTCTACGTTCTCCAAACCCCCAAACAACCACACAACTCTCACCAACACACATCACACATCTCACCAACTCCCCATCACAACTTGCATTCCTGAACCTCTCTGTCATACAAATACTCACGTGCTATGTCACTGTCAAGTCACAATTTGCACTCCCCAGCCCCACTCCAAATCATACTCCCAAACCACACCTTACACTCTTAATTCCTCCCGCAATATACAGCCCTTCATTCTTTTGTGCTGCTTCTGCATCTTGCATCCTTTCTCCCATTCTATCGCACTCTTCCCTCATCCTTTTTTACAATCTGCATCTCGCTGCCTCTTTACGGCCAACCGCTTCCTCTCTGCTTTCTGGCTCACTGACCACACGCTCCCTCTACTTTCTGTACCTCTGCTCGCTCTCAGAATTCTGTCCCACTGCATCACTGCTTCCTCTGCTCTCTTGTGCACTGCTTCCTCCTCTGACCCACTGCTCTCCCTCTGCTTTCTTGCCTATCACTTTACATCTCACCCATCCCTCTCTCCCTCTCTCTCCTTTCCCTCTCATAGTGTGAAAGTATTTTTTTTAAATGTAGATTTTGACCTAGATCCTCAAAAAATGGGGCATTTAAAAATAGAGCTGAGGATATGCTATTTTTAGGCAACCCATTTTTGGAAATGAGCAGGGCACCGGCGTATTTCCACTGGCTTGAGCTGTAGCGCAAATTGTGCGCTTGCCAGCTGCCTTGAATAGGGTTCTGGATTGTTTGACCGAAGTGTAATTATTTGTGGCGGAATTGACCGTAGTCAATTTCGCCACAAATTGATTTGCACTTCAGCCAAACAACCCAAAATGTACCTTTCACCACCACCCACTCGCTCGCTCCCCTACTTAACTGCTTGGTCGCTGCCGCTTCCCCTGCAAACCGGCGGTGTCGGATCCGTCTCTCTAACGGGGGTCGGATCCGACTTAGCAGGGTCCCTTTGTAGTCATTTTCTTTTTTTTCCAGTTACCTGCCACCAATTTTGAGGAAGCTGGGGACACCCCTGCAATCCCCAAGCCCACAAATACTGTACATGGGGAGCGGGTGAAACCCCCGCAACACATGTTCGGTATTTATAAAAATTGATTGAATGGTCCTGGCGGAAATAGGTCAAAATGTACCATTCAATCGATTTTTGTGGGTCAAAATGGGTAGTACCTTAAATAGAAGCGCTCGCCCGACAGTGTTCTGCAAGCTCCCAGCGCCTTTCACAGGGACAGGCCCTTCGGGGTCCTGCCACTGTAAAATGCGGCCCAAAAAACATATTTTTATCCGGTTTGAGGAACTGAAATGCAAGCGACACAGCAGTGGTTCATACCTTTAAAAGAAATGCATGACATGGTCAGGAAAGACCTTGTCATGCAGTGGCACCCCCACATCCAGTGCGCATAGGGTTGCCTACAATTTCTGCACTTTTAAAAGTGCATTTTGCTTGGAAATGTGGGATGCGCTTTTGAATTGGCAGAAACACCCCCTGGTTTGCTCAAGGAGGTGAAAAAGGCCATCTGAATGGGCGCAAATATGAAATGTGCCCATTCGGTGTCCCTTGTGGATTGGGCTGCTCTTTTTTTGGGCACAAGTGATGAGATGTATTAGCACATTTCATTTTTAGCGTAAAAAAAAGTTTTGAGAACCTGCCACCCTGAGTATTTTTTTTAACAGTATTTTTTACAGATTACATTTTTATTTTTTTTAAAAAGTAGTTTTTGCACAAAACTCCCGTTTTTTGCAGCATTTTGTGCTGAACTGCCATTTTTGCAGCATTTTGCGCAAAACAGCCGTTTTCACAGCATTTTGCGGGATCGCAAAATCGCTATAAACTGGAGGGTCTGAATTATGTACTAAGCTTGCATGCTGAACCCACCTACCCATTACAATCGCCGGCAGAATAGCACTCCTGAAAATGTCCATACTCCCCAAACTCCTATATCTGTTTTTGAACGTCCCACTATGGCCTGGGAGGGAGTTATAGTGTAATCTGTAGATTTTTATGGCATTCTGGCACTGTGCGGTTGAAATGGGAAACACTTACACAGCCATATGATGGGAGGGTGTTAGGGTGAATTTTCATAAATGGCTGATTTCCCTTACCTAATGGGTCCCTCAGCAGCTTTGCTGGATTTCCAGGGTTTATTTTTTTCACCTGGTAAGAGTGTGAGGCTTTTTCCCACTCTTACCAGGTGTTTTGCTGTGTGTATTTCTACATTTTTGTGGTCTTGAGCACTGGAGCCTCACCTACTCCAGGGCCTCATATTTTTCATGTGTGTTACACAGCACCTTCAGTACAGTGACATGGGGTTGTCTTTTAGACTTCCCCCTGACTCAATTTTTCTGGGGCTGACTACTGTCCCCAAGAAAAGGTAAAGTTGCCATTAACTTTATTTTAGTCACTTTAAACCACAGACCCAGTACACCCCATCTTACATGGAGTATTGGAAAGGGTTAACTCTTATCCCTTTTTGTCTGTGTCTCTTGGAGCATTGTTTCGCTCCCTTTACATTAAGACTTGGCTGGTGGCAGTGGTAACTACCCTACCTTTTCTACCGGGATTATCTTATATAAACATGGTAATGTTTTATGCTATTATATTAGCCTCGAACATAAACCCGCTTGACCAAATACATTTTATTTTGGCTCCGGCTGGGTTTATTCGCCATTTCTTTTTGTTAAAGTCTTTCTCTTGTTTTTCTCTGCGCGCCAAACCAGGGATGATTACTTTGTTCGCTGTATTTCCACAGGTTTCTTCAAAGAAGCCCTTCTTAAGGCGCCTGAAAGTCTAGGTAGGCAGGATGTGAGGGAGGGATCTTCATGTGGGCCACCAGAAATTTCTCTTGACCTTGGCTTCGGTTTTTGCAATTCCAGGGTGGCCTTCTACTAAGGATTCATGGTAATTGGGGATAACCTGTTTCTGCAGTTCCTTACTAGGTAAGTAAAGGCGTCCTTGGAAGTAAGGTAAATGATTGGTGATTGAATGATATTTGCTTTTATTCGACCAATCTTGTAAGGCTGTGGAATCGAGGTGATGCAAAATGTCCTTGTGGATGTCGTCCAGGGTCAGCAAGATAGTTATCCCCAGAATTCTCCCTCCAGGGATTATGGGCACTGGGTCCGGATTTGAGTATGCTTCTTCCATCCCTATGCGGATATAGCATCTGCCTTGCCGTTTTCGACAACCGGGTCGGTAGGTAATTACAAAATCGTATTCCGCGAAAAATAACGCCCATCTGAGTTGACGAAATGACTGGGCCTTGGCCGTCTTTAGATATTGTAAGTTCCTATGATCCGTAATTACCGTAATGATGTGTCTGGCTCCGAGGAGATAGTGTCGCCAAGCCTTGAATGGTGCCTTGATGGCTAGAAGCTCCTTATCAGTGACGGCATAATTTAATTCAGGTGCTGAGAACTTTCGTGACCAAAAGGTCACTGGGTGGAGTTGACCTGTCTCAGGGTCTTTTTGAGAAAGGACCGCCCCCATTGCCAAACTGGAAGCATCAGTTTCTACCATGTACGGGAGATCTGGGCGTGGATGTTTTAAAACTGGGGCTGAGGTGAATTTTCGTTTTAGGTCTTGGAAGGCCCTTTCTGCTTCATCCGACCACTGAAAACATTTGTTCTTCCGTAATAAAGATGTGATGGGATGTACCAAACGTGGAAAGTCTGTAATGAATCTGTGGTAGAAGTTCACAAATCCAAGCATGCTCTGAACTCCTTTGATTGAAGTTGGGGAGGGCCACTTGAGGATGGCATCTACTTTCTGCGAATCCATCCGAACACCACATGGGGTCAGGACAAACCTAAGAAACTCGACCTTGGTAGTGTGAAAGAAACAGTTTTCCAATTTGCCATACAATTTATGTTGCCAAAGTTTTTCAAGTACAGCACAAACGTGCTTCACATGGTCTTGTTCAGAAGATGAGTACACCAGGATGTCGTCAATGTACACGATGACACAGACATCAATTAGCTCACGAAGGACATCGTTCATAAAATATTGAAGCGCTGCCGGGGTGTTACAAAGCCCAAAGGGCATCACCTGATATTCAAATAGCCCGTACTTGGTAGGGAAGGCGGTCTTCCATTCATCCCCCTTTTTGACTCGTACAAGATGGTACGCCCCTCTGAGATCCAACTTAGTGTAAATACGAGCATCCTTTACTTGGTCCAGAAGTTCCGGGATTAAAGGCAGGGGGTACCGGTTTTTTACTGTTACATGGTTTAATGCGCGGTAGTCGATACAAGTTCTTAGATCTCCTTCCTTTTTAGGGACGAAGAATAAGGGCGAGGCCGCTGGGGACTTGGACGCGCGAATGAAGCCGTTAGCCAGGTACTGATCTAAGTATTGATTTAGATGAAGATCCTCGGGTTCAGTAAGGGCGTAGATTCTACTGCATGGAATTTGAGCGCCAGGTATAAGATCGATCTGGCAATCATATGTTCTATGAGGTGGTTAAGTGTTAGCTTGGTCTTTCTGGAAAACATCCTGAAAATCCTGGTATTCCTGAGGTAGCAGATTTGTCGGACTCATGACTGTTGCAATTTTCTTGATCGGGGATTCTTCCGGATAACAAGTATGAGCACATTCTGAGAAGGTCACTCTCTTATCACGCTAGTTTATGCAAGGATTGTGCGTTTCTAACCACGGCATTCCCAGAATTATTTGGAATTGTGGAGCCTTGATTAAGTCGAACACAATGGTTTCTCGATGCCCATCTTGGCCCAACAGTGTCATCTCCGTCGTTGAGTGAGTTACAGGACCAGAAGCGATCTCCGTTCCGTCAACGGTGGTCACTAAATAAGTTGTGGTCTTTTCGCAAAGAGAAAGATTCATCCTTGTAGCCAATTCCCAATCCATATAGTTCCCTATGGCTCCGCTGTCGATGTAAGCTCTGACCGCATGCATGCAAGACGGTTGCTGGTGACTAATAAGGATCATTGGTAAAGCTAGGTTCGAGGTCTGGGAGTCCTTCTTCTCGCTCGACAAGCGGTCCTCTACGCTTGTCGGGCGGGGTAGTTTTCCGGCTCTGATTCAGCACCGATCTTGTCAGCGACCCCAACTGCCTTCTTGGGTGGTTTCACAGGACAGTCTCGTAAAAAATAGCTAGCTGTTCCGTAATATAAGCACAATTGCTGCTGCCTTCTCTTGTCTCTTTCTGTTTTGGATAACGGCCCCTGAACGCCTCCAATTTGCATGGGATCGGAAGTTTCTGTGCTTTTGGAGATGTTGTCTCTTGGTCGCACCAACACCGATTCTCAAATCTAGCTCGGTCAGCCTTCCGGTTCTGTATTCTGTGGTCCAGCTGAACCACCAGGTCAATGTACACAGCACAGTCTTGAGGTGGGTTGACCACTTGCGCCAAAACGTTTTTTAACTCACCTCACGATGAAATAACATAGTTCTTTTGTCTTTGGGCCAGCTGGTTTCCACCACCAATCTATTGAAGGTTGCAATATAAGTTAACAGATCCTTATTCCCTTGGCGTAGGGACAGAAGTTCGCTATCTAAAGCTTGGCCTTGGGAATGTCGGGCGAACAACTTCTCCATTTTCTGCTGAAATCCCTGGAAGTCTCGTCATCTTGATTAACTAGTGGTATAGACCAATCTGCAGCACTGCCACTGAGGTATGACAGTACAAAGGCCACTTTTGATTGATCATTCGAAAAAGCTCCAGGCCTACATAGGAAGTGTAGGCGGCACTGGTTCATAAAAACTGCGAACGGTTTAGGGTCTCCCGCAAAGCGTTCTGGTGGAGCCAAAGGTATTGCTCCCGGTAGAACCACCTGCACTGGGTTGCTTGACTGAGTTGGGGCTGGTGCCCCAATCCAGGTAACGGCGTGTGGCCAGCTTGGGATTGGAGTAGATGTCTGGCGAGGTTGTCCGTACGCTCTTTTGCCACAATCAGTTCTCTTCTTAGAGCATTGGTTTCTTGTCGAGCTGAATGCACCTCAGCTCTGAGTTCCCCCAGTGGCTGGGCTAATTGGTCAGTCTCTGAGGTTTCCATGGTGCCCGGGTAGAGGTTTGTGTAGAGGCTTTGCGTTCTGTTATGCTCACCTGGTCTCCACAGGGGCGCCGAACGAAGCTGGACTGCAGCGGTCTCCACCAGTGTGACTCGTAGCAAAGTGATGAATGACTGCACCTGCCCACTCAGTTTCGTCTTTTTGGCACAAAGGAAGATTTGCCTAAAATGTTAAAATGATATGTTAACTAGCCGTAAGGAGGAGGACCGACTTCCACCTCGCGTGACCTCCTTGTGCACCCTTCTACTATGTCTCACCTTAATGTTATGAATGGCGGGCTCTCCATCCTGCGACTGTATGCAGGGGTGCGTCGAGATTCAGGGATCCAGTTAACTTCACTGATCCTGTAGATTTATTGTAGAGTTCCAGACAACGAGTACTCTGAGGTAAGTCTTTATGCCAATACTCGATAGTATGGATTGCTTTAGCGTTCAAGTTGCCAAAAGTTCACTCCTGTGCCTTTTCTTTGCAGATTCCCCTTTGGGATGAAAAGCGACTCCTCTCCGGAAATGGTGAGTAGAATGCCAAGGTAAGTTTCTATACTGCGCAACGCGATAATGTCCAAACATGCAATATTGTTCTTCTGTGCAACTAATCTGCTGTGCCTTTTCTATTCTGCAGGTGCGGTGCCTCCGGAGCAAAGACCGTGTGAAGGTGACTTGTGAAACTGCAAGCGAATGCAGCTTCAGTTGAGTATTTATGCTGCGTGAGATTGGATGTCTTTAAAGAGGCGTAGTGCACCTGATGTTTTCTTTTCTATTCAGCAGGTGCGGCAGCTCCGGAGCAGCGATCGCGTGCCTGTGCCTCGTTGGATCCCAAGAACGAACAGCATTCAGGTGAGTATCACGCTGCGCAATGCTCAATGTCTTTAAAGTGGTTCTTTACTCTGCGCGGTTAACCTGGTGTTCCATTTCTGCAGATGCGGAAGCTCGCGGACAATCGAGATGGAGACTCGGGTAAGGGTCTTGTTCTATTCTCTACTCTCTCTTCCCTTGCAGGCACAGATCACGATGACCAGGACGGAGCTTGCAGACACAGTGAGCGTTACGATGCAGGAGTGCAGAATAACGGAAAGCGTGTTCTGTTCCAAGGGTGTGGTTTAAATAGCCTAAAATATAGTCCTTCCAACCACACCCTTGCAATGTAGTTCCAGGTAAAGTAGTCCCTCCAGTATGCCTCAGACTAGGCTGCACATGGTCCCTCTTCTCCTGCAGACTGTTTAGCTTGAGAGGGCAGTATTAGCCTGGCACCAACGGCGCCAGGACTGAGTCCAGGAAGCCCTCGGGTAGTCCTGTGGGGCCTTAAAGGTCCCCATGGGTGCTAGTACCTGGGGCAGGTTGGTCTTCTTCCCCTGTCTGGGAGCAAGTGCCGTGACAGGAAACCAAATCAGGCTAGTGCACCATCTGGACCCAAACCAGATGGAGGTCAGAACAAACCCCCATTCATCAAAACATTTGGGAAATGTTATGTTTGTGGGTCACCGGACCATGTGAAAGGGGATCCCAGATGTAAGGGTAAACCTTCAGGGGTCCACACTGTCTCTCCCCAGAGGAAGAAGTACCTATGGCAAGTGGAAACTTTCACCTACTGGCTGATGAACCCATGAGAGTCTCAGCTAGTGTTTCTTTAGTGTCCCTGGGCTTATGGGAACGACATAATTTAGATGTCTATAATTCCATCCCAGATAACTAAAGAGTATTATAAAGATAGTGTTCTTGTGAATGGTCGGGAAACCTCTGCCACCAGAGACACTGGAGCCAGCATAACTGTGGTGGATGAATCATTTTTCAAGGTGGAGGATATTGCTAAGGCACCCAAACGCCTCACCAAGTTAGCTGGAGGCCCTGTGCAAATGCTTCCCCAGTTACCAGCTCTCATCCAGTGTAATGATATGACTGTCAAAATACCTGTTAGTGTGCAGAGTGAAGTACCTGGGAGAGTCCTGTTGGGTAATAACCTGAAAACTCTTGGAGTTGTGTCAAGCACCCCCCAGGCCTCCCACTAAAAGGAAACAGGAGCTCACTAGGTCTGCAACGGAGAGAACCTTGAGAGGCTCTCCAGAGGAGTTGAGAGAGGAAACTATCACTCCCACTCCACAGGAGTTGCTCACTGCTATTTCTAGGAAGAATGAGGCAAAGGGGAAACCCAAGACCTCCAGAAAAAAGGCAGGCAGCACCACTGTGCTACCTACAAGGACATCCCCAAGATTGTCACAAGGACATCCCCAAGATTGTCCAAAGTCACACCTGTGACTTCTCCACCTGCTGAGGCAGAGTGTGAGGTGCAACCTTGTGTGGTTGAGCCAGCATCTGAAGAGTCAGATCTGGAAGAAGACATTGTCTTAGTTGGATAACTTGACCCTCTTGACCATCCTAAGCTGCAGTCTTTACTGGCAGAAGGTGGACCCAACAGGGCAGACTTAAGCAAAGGACAGAGAGAGTGTCCTACTCTTGAAGGTCTTCGACAACAGGCTGCTAACCACCTTGATGGGCAAGAAGTTGGGAAGCACAGGTTAAGCTGGGAAGATGGCCTCTTCTACAGTGAACCAACTGAGTCAATCCCAGAGGACTACAAAATAATTGTAGTTCCCCTTGCTAGCAGGCTCCAGTTCCTACAGTTAGCCCATGAGATACCTTTGGTTGGTCACTTGAGTTTCAAGGCGACCAAGGAAAGGCTCTCTCTCTACTTCTCCTGGCCTAAGATGGGTGCAGAAGTTGACAAATTCTGTACGAGCTGTCACACTTGCCAAACCTCTGGCAAGAGTGGAGCAAAGAATGTGACACCCTTGGTGCCTCTCCCAGTGGTGGGAGTTCCTTTTGAGAGGGTGATAATTGACATTGTCGGTCCCCTTGACCCTCCCACATCTTCAGGGAACAGGTTTATCCTGGTTGTAGTAGACCATGCTACAAGATACCCAGAAGCCATACCTATGATAACTGTTACGGCTCAGGCTGTGGCTAAGGCTCTACTTGATATTTTTACCAGAGTAGGGTTTCCTAAGGAAGTGATATCCGACAGGGGATCCAGTTTTATGTCCCACTAAATGCAGGCCATGTGGAAAAACTGTGGTGTCACTTACAAGTTCTCTACAGCCTACCATCCACAGACAAATGGACTGGTAGATAGGTTTAATCATACTATGAAGAGCATGAAAGGTGCTTTAGAGGAACCCCTTAAGAAAAAGTGGGACCTTCTACTGCCATGCCTTCTCTTTACATATGGAGAAGTCCCTCGGGATGGAGTTGGTTACAGTCCATTTGAACTTCTCTATGATCATCCAGTTAGAGGTCCATTGGCCCTGATCAAGGAAGGGTTGGAGAGTGCTCCTTCCCCCAAGCCAGTCAGAGTGACTGACTATGTGATAGGTCTACGGAGGAGAATGTCACACATGATGGCAGAAGCAAGTGATAACTTGAAAGCAGGTCAGGCTCTGGTCAAATATTGGCATGACCAGTAGGCCAACATGGTTGAGTTTACTCAAGACCAGCTGGTATTAGTTATGGTGTCAACAAGGCAGAGGGCCTTGCAGGACAAATGTATAGGACCCTTCAAGGTTGTGGGCAAAGTTGGAGAGGTGAACTATTTGGTGGACTTAGGCAAACCTAAGGAGGCTCCCAGAGTCTTTCACACCAACCGTTTAAAGGCTTACGTCTCGAGACCAGAAGTGGGAGCTTTGCTTCTAGCTTCAGCTCAAGAGGAAGAGGAGAGTGAACCTCTACCTGACCTCCTCAGAGGCCAACCCTTAGATGAACAGATATGAGTTAATCTCTCTTCTCAGCTGACTTCTGAACAATAGGAGGAGTGCAAAGTTCTGTTGAATCAGTTTGCCTCCCTGTTTTCACTATCACCAGGCTTGACCCCTTGGGGCCAGCATGATATTCTCACTGATGACTGTTTACCTGTGAAAAGCAGAGTTTACAGAATGTCAGAGCATGTGAGATCCCACATCAAAGGAGTGGTCGACACAATGCTTGATCTCAGGGTTATAGAGCCATCTACAAGTCCATGGTCTAGTCCAGTTGTTCTAGTACCAAAGGCAGGATCCAAGGAGTTGAGATTATGTTTGGACTATAGAGCTCTAAATGCAGTCACTAAGACTGATGCCCATCCTTTGCCAAGGAGAGATGAACTGGTGGATAGACTTGGTTCCGCCAAGTACCTCAGTACATTTGATCTAACCTCAGGCTATTGGCAATTAGTTCTGACAGACCATGCCAAGGAGAAAACTTCATTTTCTACCCCAGCAGGCCTCTACCAGTTTAAGGTTATGCCTTTTGTACTAAAGACTGCACCTGCTACATTTCAAAGGATGGTTAATCAAGTTCTGAATGGGATGGAGGACTTCTGCATGGCATACTTGGATGACATTGCAGTGTTCAGCCCTACATGGAAAGAACATATTGATCACCTGGGATATGTTTTGCAGGCTCTTGAGCAGGCCCATCTGACCATAAAGGCAAGCAAATGTCAAATTGGTCAGAGTAAAGTGGTCTACCTTGGTCATGAGGTAGGAGGAGGTGAGATAAGGCCATTGCCCAGCAAAGTACAAGCTGTGCAAAACTGGGCCACTCCTACTACTCAAACCCAAGTGAGAGCTTTCCTAGGTCTCACTGGGTACTAAAGGAATTTCATAGAGAACTATGGGTCCAAAGCTTCTCCCTTGAATGTGATCTCCTCTACAAAATTCCCTAAAAATGTTAGATGGAATGAGGAGTGCAATCAAGCCTTTGAAAACCTGAAGAAAGCCCTTTGTCAAGCTCCAGTCCTAAGAGCGCCTGATTATCACCAACCCTTCATTGTGCAGACAGATGCGTCCAATATAGGTATAGGTGCAGTCCTTAATCAACTGGATGAGAAAGGTAGGGAGCTCCCCATTTGCTTCATCAGTAGGACACTGAAGGAACCAGAAACAAGTTTGGCAACCATAAAGCATGAATGTTTTGCCATTGTGTGGTCTCTGAAGAGGTTACCTACCTTTGTGATTCAGACAGACCACCAACCCTTGAGATGGTTAATGCAAATGTAAGGGGAGAACCCAAAACTTCTAAGATGGTCAATCTGCCTGCAAGGGTTGGATTTTACCATTGAGCACAGAGAAGGATGTCACCACCAAAATGCTGATGGTCTCTCTAGGATGTTTATAGAGGTAGAGATTCATCCAGGAGTGGATTAAATCCTCCTGTCCCTTAGTGGTGGGTGGGGGGAGTGTTAGGGAGAATTCTCATAAATGGCCGATTCCCCTTACATAATGAGTCCCTCAGCAGCTTTGCTGGATTTCCATGGTTTATTTTTTTTCACCTGGTAAGAGTGTGAGCCTTTTTCCCACTCTTACATGTGTTTTGCTGTGTGTATTTCTACTTTTTGTGTGATCTTGAGCACTGGGGCCTCACCTACTCCAGGGCCTCAAATGTTTCATGTGTGTTACACAGCACCTTCAGGGCAGTGACACAGGGTTGTCTTTTAGACTTCCCCCTGACTCAATTTTTCTGGGGCTGACTACTGTCCCCCAGAAAAGGTAAAGTCGCCATTAATTTTATTTTAGTCACTTTAAACCACAGACCCAGTACACCCCATTTTAGATGGAGTATTGGAAAGGGTTAACTCTTATCCCTTTTTGTCTGTGTCTCTTGGAGCATTGTTTTGCTCCCTTTACATGAAGACTTGGCTGGTGGCAGTGGTAACTACCCCAACTTTTCTACCGTGATTATTTTATATAAATATGGTAATGTTTTAGGTTATTATATTAGCCTCGAACATAAACCCGCTTGACCAAATACATTTTATCTTGGCTCCGGCTGGGTTTATTCGCCATTTCTTTTTGTTAAAGTCTTTCTCCTGTTTTTGTCTGCGCGCTAAACCGGGGATGATTCCTTTGTTCGCTGTCTTTCCACGGGATTCTGCACAGAAGCCCTGCTTAAGGCGCCTGAAAGTTTAGGTAGGCAGGATGTGAGGGAGGGATCTTCGGACCCATGCCATGGGTTCCCTTGGTAACCCAAGTCGCACTCCTGTTTGATTGGCTGAGGGGACTGTCCTTGCCAGGACAGCCACCCTGCTGTGTGATTGACAGCCAGGCTGTATGAATGGGGACAACTGCATAAAAAGCAGGTCCCTGGTACTGGAAAGGCAGAGTCGCCACTGGAACGAAAGAACCAACAAGGAACTGGCAGAAGAGGACCCCTACAACGACTGAACCGCCCGGTGAAGCCCTGCTGGAGGTCTGAATCTTGAGAATCCAACGACAGAGAAGATCCACCAGGAAACTTCTTCCCTTGAAGTGGTGGGACCAACAAGTTTGCCCAAACTACAAGCCAGGACCCCTCCTCTGGTCGAATTTGCTGTACAGAGCTACAGTGGCCGGATAGCCAGGAAGTTCAGACCCTGCTTGGGTTTTAAGGAGCGCACCTTTTATTTGTTGCTTTGCTCTGCTGCTGGTTTCTTCCCTGGGTAGTGCAGGACCCTCCAGTCTTCCTACTTCTTGTCAGTCCGACAGTCACTTCAGGAACCGTGAGCCTGCAGGAACTACCAAGAACGTCCGCCTCAGCTACAGCTTCCTCTCCGTTTTAAGTTACTGTGCAAATCCGGTTGTCCGTTTCGTTCAGCCGTGGTGAAAGTGTTTGAAATCTTTCTCCAATCCGAAGGCTTGTCCTTCTCTTCTCTTTGAACTAACTTTTCTTTCAACCAACGTCGTCCGGAAACCGTGCCACAAACATTGCCGCAAACTACCCTGAACTGTGTGATCTTGAGCAAAAGACTTTTGACCTATTGACTTTGGCCCTAAGCCTGTTCTAACTGATCTCATCACTGTAGCTCCTCTTGTTCAACTGCCCTGAGTACTTACCTGTTGGTTTGATTTAATTTCTAATAACTTTGTCTTTCTCTCCCTTTTAAATTGCTGGAGTGCCATTTTGCTGCCACTTCATTTTGTGAGCTTAACTTGTCTGGAATTGAAGATAAGTGGTGTGGTATATTAAGAGAGTGATTTTTAAACTGCTTATAATAGTGTAATGTTATACAACTGAAGAGTGAAATAAATGTATATTCTTTTACTTGAAAACCTTGAGTCAGTGTTTGCCTGAATCATAGTAATTGCTGTCCTTTGTGTAACTATTTGATACTGCTCACTTACTCTTGAGATAAGTCTGGCTGCTCCGCTACTGCTACCACTTTAACTGTGTAGTACAGGCTTGTACCAAAGGTGAAATTGTACTCTCACTTGTAATCTTAATTGTGTGTGGTGTTCCCAAAGGGTACTGCATATAATTCTGCCTAACAGAGGACTTTGCTGCACCTAATTTCTGATTGTACTGGCTGGCTGCGCAGGCACAGTTTGCGGTTTCCTGGTTCATGGAAGACCCTCCTCCCTCCATGTACAGCTTGAGAAACTCTCAATTTGAGATGGCGATCTCCGGTCTCTGATACTCCTGGGCGGGGAGGCGAGCAATGGTGGCCTTGACCCTGCCAGCGTCAGGGCGTGGGCCTGGCATAGAATCTGGAAATAGATAGACGTCACTGTTCCGTTCCACAAGAATTTCCCCCTTTGCAACTGCGTTCCCTCTTTCCAGAGTGTTGATCTGGGCTCCTGCAGGGGTTGGAAACAACAGGGATTTAATACTTTGGGGTCATTGTTCATGGAGAGTAATATCATACAGGCCGCTGATGTGCCATTACTGACCCATGGCAGATCCTCGCAGTGGCTGCAAAATGCTGGTTTCCACAAAGCCTGTAAGAGACTGTGGGATAGCTTCCCAACCATACCTGTAAATAATTCTTTACTGGGCTACTTGGTGACTCCGGGCAACTGCTGCAGGCATGTGTCCTCGATATATCTCCTGATCCAGTCTCAGGCTCCCATACCACTTTGCAACACACAATCCAAATGGGCTACAGACCTCCAATTAGAACTAAATGATGACCTATGGTCTGATATGTGTGCACAAACAAACAAGGTTTCATGTAACTCCCGATTTAGACTAATTCACCGAAAGGTGCTACGTTGCTTTCACTATACCCCTGGTCGACTATATCCGTTCTCTAAGGAAGGTACCGGAGCATGCACACGCTGTCTGTTCCCTAATGCCAGGTATTTTTACATGTTGTGGGAATGTCCCCAAATTTCACCATTCTGGAATTATGTATGTGCAATGTTATCTGAAATGATTTGTAAAACTATTGACCCTGTCCCCCTGACGTGCCTTTTTCACATCTCCTATCCCTCTTTATTTATTTATTTATTTATTACATTTGTTAAACACCCAGACCCTCGGGTATCACGCGTTGTTGCAGACATCTTATAATACAATGAACAAGATTCCAAATACCTCAAAAAAACAACATTACAACAAGTTGCATGGGGTAATACATTTCATGGTCACTTACATTATTTACAGTTACTAGTAGCAGTCTACCCTAAGGAGGCATGGATAATGGCATGGATAATGGCCTATGGTGGGTGGATATATCAGTTTGTGTATGGGTGACTAATATTGGTTGAAATGCCAGTTTTTTAACAATTTTTCGAAACAAAGGAATGAGTCTTTGTTGTTGATGTTGAGTGGGAGATCATTTCAGAGTTTCGGGGCCATGACTAAGAAACTGCTGCCTCCTGCTCTTGAACATTTGAAGCAGGGGACACCAAGGAGCGACTTATGGTTGGATCTGAGGGTTCTTTTCAATGCTTTTTTGCTTATTGAGTTATTTAAATAAGTGGGGGCTTTGTTTGTAAGGCATTTGTGAGTAATACACAGTGATTTTAATAGTATTCTCTCCTTAATAGGTAGCCGGTGAGTCTCCCTCCTGATGTTGGAGATATGGTCGGACTTTCTGATTCCTAATGCTGCTCGTAGGGTTTTATTTTGCATTAGTTGTAGTTTCCCTAGGTTGGAATTAGAGGTACCTATTAGGAGTACATTGCAGTCGTCCAACTTAGATAGTATTAATGCTCTGGCTAGGGTAACAGAGTTAGTGGGCATGAGGTACTGTCTGCTCAGGGCAATCAATTTGGAAGTGTAGGATGTAGACGATGATAGAGCGTTTACATAGGGCTTTGACCTGTTTTGATACTGGGATCAGAGAACCATCTATGTTGATAGTTGAGTAATCTGAATGGAGAGCACTGATTTTACTTTGGGAGCCCACAATGAGAATTCTGTTCTCATCATTGAGGCAGAGGCTATTCAAAGCCATCCATTTTTGGATTATTGCATGAATCTTGTTAATGATTTTCATATCCTGGGCATAATCCCCTGGAATCGGTATGAGGATCCAGGTGTCACCTGCAAAGTTGGTGTAGATGACACCCATGGCGTCCAAGGCCGAGAAAAGAAGCTTAGCGTAGGCGTTGTATAAGGTGGGCGAGAGACAGGACCCTTGGGTTACCCCAATGGGGATTGGTATAGGATCGGCAGCCTCTTTACCAATGCTTACTCTGGAGGTGCGTTCGGCTCGAAATGGTTTCACCCAGAGGGTGGCATCTTTAGAGAAGCAGAAGTCATTTGCCAGAGTAGCACATAGTTTATCATTTTCCAGTAAGTCAAATGCTGCGGATATATCTAACAGCAATAGAATGGAGAGTTTACCTGAGTACCTAATGGTATCTATCTGGATTTTCAAGTCCAAGAGAGCCGTTTCTGTGCTGTGGTTGGGCCTGAATCCAGATTGTCCATCTCCAAGGAGCCGATTTTGTTCAAGATAGGCTTGAATTTGATTCTAGGCTATTTTTTCAATAATTTTAAGCAGAAACGGTACCGTGGTTATAGGTCGGTAGTTGGTGGGTACTGTTTCATCAAGGGATGTTTTTATTTAGCAGTGGGGTCACCCACGCTTCTTTTATACTTGCCGGGATTGTGTTGGTGTTGAATGAAGCATTCACAAAATTAGTAAAGGTGGGGTGACGAGGGGGGGTGGGGGCGCAGAGGTTAACTAAATGGGCTGGGAAGTTGTCCCATTTGCAATTGGAGGCTTTTAGTTTAGCAATAGTGTCTGCCACTGTGACTTGGATCACTTGGAATTGTAGGTTCACCTTGTCTTTAATTTTATTGAGACTAGTACTAGTTACATTTTTTTCAGCTAGGATTTTTCTTTTTGTGAGGATTTTCTTTTGAAGTAGTTCAATTTTGGAGGCTAACGCATTTTGGATGGTAGTGCACCATTCCTTGCTGGTGTTGGTGGGAGTAGTAACTGGAATAGGATTTTCCAATTCCTTAAGAATGGAGAAGAGCTCTTTGGAGTTGGAGGTGGCGTTGCTAATGCGAGTGTTATATGCCATAGCTTTATGGGTGATAAAAGCGGTTTTGTAATTTTTGTTGGCAATTTTAAAAGCGTTGGCAGAGTCTGTGGTAGGTGATTTTTTGTTAATGTGTTCAAGCGCTGTTTTAGTTCGTCTTAGCGTGACTAGTTCCTCATTGAACCACAAACTCTTACGTTTAGTAGCACGTCGGGTTTTGGTTGTTAACGGTGCTACTGTGTCAATAGTAGAGGTAAGGCACTTGTGGTAAGCCTCAGCCAGGAGACTGGAGTTATTAGAAATGACCATATTGGAGGACAGTGCATTGGTTATAATAGGGACTAGATTCTCGGCTGTTAGTTTTCTTGTTTGTTTCGTAAGTATCTGTTACTTTGGTTATTAAGGGACTTGTGTCCTTTCTAGTACGGTAGAAATGTATGCTATAGTGGTCGGTCCAATCAAGGGGTATGATCGACTCGATGGATATTTTGGAATTGAGCATTAGTATCCAATTCAATGTACGACCTTTGATATGAGTGGGGGCATTCACCAGTTCAGTGAAGTTCATGTCTTTGAGTGAAGTGTGTAGGGCTTCTGCTTTAGTATCCTGCTTATTATTGAAACCTAGATTGATATCGCCAAGGATAATGCATTTGGTATTGGGTTTAATGAAAGGAGCTAGCAACAATGCTATGTCTAGGTCTGAATGGGTATTGCTATTGGGTGATCTGTAAATGACCACAAAGTTAAATGTGATTTTCTGGTCAGTGGCGAGTTTGGCTAAAAAGTAGTTCATAACCTACTAGTTCTTCGATAGGGCATGATCTGATTTGCAGCTCGGATTTGGCTATTATGGCTACACCACCTCCTTGTGCATTAGTGCTATCAGTCCTGATGATGTTATAATCTGGTGGGATGGCCAGAGCTAGTAGGGGTCCAGATTCTTGGTGCAGCCAGGTCTCTGTAACTACCAGTAAGTCCAACTGACTGTTGTTCGATAATGAAGTCATGGATTTCGATGGCGTGTGCTCCTAGTGAACGGGCATTGATGAGGGCACCTTTAATGTTACAAGAAGGATCTGTGGGTGGCTCTAGAGTGGTGATAGGGGTTTGATCATCTACAGCAATAGTGGGGTGTTTATCGATGACTTCCGAAGGAGTCTTGACTTGTTTGTTGATGGGCGGTGGGCTGGTCTTAGGTTGTTTGGGCAGGATGCCGGCTGAGTTATAATTAATGGTGGTAGCGTTGGTACGTGATCTTAGTATATGTAGTCTAATGGTACCCTGAATCGGATAGGTATTCGACTCTGTTAAATTGTTTGCGTAATGATTCTGGCCTATCATGGATGTGAGCTTGGTAGGCGGTGCTATCTTCAGTCTTTCAGCGGTGCTTGGGGTATTGACATTGTTTTGTGTAGGCAAGAATGGAGGTATAGTGGGTAGGAACAGTCTGGGACAGGGGATGGGATGGTGCCGGAGGCAAATTAGTTTAGAGAGGCTGTTTCCATGCGTGATGTAGGGACTGCCTGAGCAGGGTACACAATCTGGCATAATACAAAATGAGAACATGATGGTAAATAGCAAGCCAAGCATGTCTGTGTGCTCAACGAAGGGGCAGATGTACAGTGTTGTAGTCTGCACTTTAAAACTGCCTAAGTCAGGCGAGAGTACTCTATGCCATGTCAGAGTGACAGTTAGTCTTGAGATTAATTGGATACAATAGGCTGGAAGTAGTAAGCGGCAGTAATACGGTTGGCTAGTTCTACTAGAGAACTGTGGGCTAGTACATTTGCACGTCTCTGTCTCCTTTTGGCTAAACACTGTATCTTACTGCGATGGGCTAGCACACATTCCCTCAACAAAAATCACTGGTTAAAGGATCTAGTGTGCCCAAATGACATATACGAAACCACCCCAATCCTGTCCCATTGACATATGGGCTCCGCTCAGGACGTGCCTCCTACATACAAACCCAGCACCTGACTCACCTGTGGCTTCACAACTTTTGTGATCACTAGCCCTGGAGGCTCGGCCCCTCTCGTCAGAGTCTGATGCATTGGTTCCATAGATGTTCCCTCGTCTTCCCCTTTTTCTCCTTTTGTGTATTTACCTTTTTTTGGGTGTTTTTTTTTCTTCATGTTGTACCTGACAAGATCTACATGTAAATGTTACCAGCTCTGACCTGTATGTCAACTATGTTATCATACTGTATCTGTGCCATGTTTTGCTTAAGTGTACCAATAAAGACAGCGTTTAAAAAAAAGAAAGAAATGGCAAAAAGTACTAAAACAGACAAAAGACAATTTATGTCCAGTTATTAACTGCGGTGCTAGCCCAAATCGTAATGGGCACAGTCATGATATTCTGTGGCAAACCCAGAAGAGCCATCATAGGCCATGAGCACTGCTTTCTTATGCCAGTACAGCCTCATATGGCCAGTGTGACGAATAGGTAGATGTCGTCCCCTTCTCACTAGGGCAGGGGTGCACAACTGATTTTGACAGAGGGGTGAAAGTACCTTACATGATGGCTATAGTGGGCCGAAAAGTAAATGTGGGTGGGTCGGTAGGTGCGTCGGGGCAGGTGGCTTTTTCAACCCCCAATTTTTATTAAACACATGGAAAAAGAATACGTTTTTGAGGTGTAACGATTTTTATTTGTATTTCAAACTTACATTTTGTACTACACATTTTCTATCGTTATCATTTATTTCTATTTAGTTATTGCATATCGTCTGTTTAATTAAATTATATATTTTCTTTTACCCTTGGTTGGACATTCCGTTATTTTGGACTGCTATACTTTGCTGTTTGGGTTGCCCTAGAGGAGTATGGCCTTCGTTGAGTCAGGTTTTCACAAAAATCAAAGGATGAACATCTCCCAACTGTGCCTGTTTTAGCTTTATTATTGGGTTCACTCTTGGAGTGCAACACTATGCCCCATGGCCCCCACGCCCCCAACCAAACACTATGCCCCATGGCCCCCAACTGTTACAAATCAAGCATCTTGTAATCAGTAGTGACACATCCAATACCGCCCCTAATACATTTCCTTTGAATTGGGCACGATGATTGACAATGGTGACGAGTATGACACCTTCGAACATTCATTTAGCAACAGTTTGCAATTTTCGCGAGCCTACAGACACAAGTCTTTGTTTAAAAGAGCACAATGCTTCTGTTCTTGCAAGCAAGCTGCGTGCAGGGGAGAGACACATCCCAGGCCTTGCTATCTCCTAGTTTCTATTCGTGTACTGGGGGTCAACTTGCTCTACAGGGCTCAGGAAAGGGGGGCCGCAAAGAAGAGCATAATTCAAGTCATTTAATGTTCGCTTCTAGCATTTCTACTGTGTTTTCGAGACTAACTGGCACCTGTGGACTGATTAGAATACTTTGCTGCTTACTTCCAGGGATATGCGAGGGAGGAGACCGGGCATTTCTGTCTGGGTTACTGAGTTATGTTTCAACATGCCTCTCGCGGCCTTGCGTTATGCACCAGTGGAGCAGAATAATATTTCAGCAAAGCAGTTTTAACAGAAAGCAAAAAACAACGTTAGAGAAAACAAAATGGCGATTTCAATCACCTTTAAAATGGCTGCACTTTAGTCAAGCTTATGGCCATATATTTCTAATACTAAACACATGAGGCAGTTGGTCTTCGGCCAACAAAATACATTGCCTTACGATCGAGGGGTGTCTACTTTTTCTGGACTGACACACCCCTCAACCAAACACTATGCCCCATGGCTCCCACCCCCAACCAAACACTATGCCCCATTGCCCCCACTCCCCAACCTAACACTATGCCCCATGGCCCCCACTCTCCAACCAAACACTATGCCCCATGGCCCCCACCCCTCAACCAAACACTATGCCCCATGGCTCCCACCCCTCAACCAAACACTATGCCCCATGGCACCAAGCATGCACCATGCATACATACCCAAACCAACCCCAACCTCCCCACCCCTACCCCTGCATACAGACTAACAAGCATACACCATGCACCCATACAGACCGAACCCACCCCCAACTCAGCATAGAAACTCACAAGCATACACCATGCACCCATACAAACCTGATCCCCCTAACCCCCAACTCAGCATACAAACTCACAAGCATATACCAATACACTATGCACCCATACAGATCTGAACCACCCCAACCCCCCAACTCAGCACACAAACTCACAAGCATACACCATTCACCCATACAGACCCGAACCCCCACCCCACATCTCAGCACTAAAACTCACAAGCATACACCGTTACACTATGTACCCGTACAGACCTGAACACCCCACCTCAGCACACAAACTCACATGTATACACCATGCACCCATACAGACCCGAACCCCCACCCCAGCACACAAACTCACAAGCATACACCAATACACTATGCACCCGTACAGACCCAAACCCCCAACTCAGCATACAAACTCTCAAGCATACACCATGCACCCATACAAACCTGAGCCCACCAACCCACAACTCAGCATACAAATTCACAAGCATACACCAATACACTATGCACCCATACAGACCCAAACCCCCGACCCCTCAACTCAGCACACAAACTCACAAGCATACACCATGCACTCATACTGTCATGATCACAGTCAAAACTCCCAATTGCCATTCCAAGAAAACCTGGTCCGGGGCATATCATTCCTGGATTAAGGGCAGACTCAATAATGATTAATCAAGCGAGGAGTCACTTCCTGACTTCCTAACATGGCCGCCTCCTAATTCCCAGAGGTTACAGTGTAGGTCTAGTCATCTCCACTCTTTCCCTACTTAAGCCCCGCCCCTCGAGTGCTCTGCGCTTCGCGTTTTTTCTGCACCGGCAGTTAACGCTTATCGCGGTCCGCTCTGTCAGGAGATTAGCAGCTATATTCTTTCCACAGTTCCACAGTATCCAAGTCTTTGTATTGTTCCCTTTCTTGTTAGTTTACTTCAGGCGTCCTAGTTAGTTTTCAGTTCCCAGTGTTTTGGTCAGGGGTTTTTGTCAGTCAGCTGTTTCCTGTCATCGTTGCCACGGCATTGCTCCAGGTGGTCGATGAAGTGCGTTGCAGCATACAGAGCTAATTTCAGTCACAGCACTTATTTCACAGCAAGTATATTCGTACATTTGGCAGCCCAGCAAAAACTGTCTTACGCTCTGAGGTGGCATATGTAACAGTATGGTGTGATGTTAGTACGAGAGCGCAAATATTGCAGAGTAGGCATTTAGCTCCGTTTGTTGAACTCTGTTACATGCATTATGCGCTTGCAACCTGATTCCTGAACCTTCTCTCAGAAGTTGTTGTTAGCATTCCTCCGTCTTATCCTCCGTATTAGAATTCATTCAGGAACATTGGGTAGAGAGAAATAAGGTTCTGCTTTCTAACCTTTTCACATTGTCAAGTAGCATTTACATAAAATTGGGCATTTTCTTCAGGGTATTGTTTGTGACCTGTGTAGTACTAGGTGGTGCTTCATTACTGTTGGGGCTCCTTTATTTCGTGTCCTCAGGGTAGATTACCATCTTGTCATACTACTCAAGTTTTACTCTCCACAGTATTTTCAGTATTCCTTGTGCCAGTTCCATTATTACCATCACTACTACACATGAACTTTTAGTTTCTTCATTGCCCATTCTTCAGAACAAGCGCCCCTGCGCAGATGCAGGATGGAGAGCTCACCATTAAAAAACAGAAGGTAAATAGGAAGAACATTAATCATATATTTTCACATTGAGTCAGTGCCCATTGTTTTCCCCTGAAAAAAATTGAATCCTTGTTCTAAGAGGAGCCTTCTGTTTTTTAACAGGAATTCCATTGCAATAGGAAGGCCTCTAATTAGAAGCAGCATCGCTCTCTAAGAAAAGTCCTTGTGGTGTTCCCGCAGAGTTCAGGTAAGCGTTACACATACAGACCCCACCCCTCAACTCACCATACAAAATCACAAGCATACACCATGCACCCATACAGACCCACACCCCCACCCCGCATCTCAACATACACTGCACTTTCACACAAAAACAAACACTCAGGCAGACCCGACACCCACCCACCCGCATCTCAACATACATTGTGCTTTCACACAAAAACAAACACTCAGGCAGACCCGACACCCCCGACCCCCGAATCTCAACATACATTGCACTATCACTCAAAAACAAACACTCAGGCAGACCCGACACCCTCCCACCCCCACATCTCAACATACACTGCACTTTCACACAAAAACAAACACTCAGGCAGACCCGAAAACCCCCACCCCTGCATCACAACATACATTGCACTATCACTCAAAAACAAACACTCAGGCAGACCCGAAGGCCCCCCCCACCCCACACACACAAACATACAGGCAAGACAGACCCGACACACAAATATATTGGCCGGACAAAGACCCGAAAACAAACACACACACACACACACACACACCCCCACCCCCTCAAATATGTACTTACCAGAAGTGCTGCAAGGCAGGCTAGCTGGAACGCTGATGAGGTCTCTGGTACTACGGTTGGCGTGGCAAGGCTGAAATGCCTTCCGGCATCAAGCCTTACTGACCACGCCAGCCATAGTGCTGGTCCTCCATTGGTGCAGCACACACACACTACATGGCTCGTAGGAGCTACGTGGTGCATGTGCGTGTGCCCTGAGCCAAAGAGGGCCAGGCCGTGGGCCGCCCTCCATTAGGAAAGTCTTTGTTGCTGGCAGGCCAGACAAAACATCGTGGTGTGCCGCAACTGGCACGCGGGCCGTAAATTGTGCACCCGTGCACTAGGGGGAACCCCTTTACATGAGAACGACTATCTGGCACCTAGGGGCTGTGGACCGGTTTGACTACCAGAGAGAGGGGGAAACTTTGCGAGCCGACTAAGTACAGAGAGCTGGAAGAAGCTGGAGAGTTCCTTACTGGTGGAAGCAACGTGAAACCCTCCCTCAAGGAACAGGGACGCTCTGCTGTACGAGAAGGAGTTGCAGACCAGTTTTCCTACAGAAAGACGGGGAACTGCTGCAGAGCTGCTGCAGACCCTGTAACCTGTGAGAGACGCAGAGAACGGGAGAAGAGCTCCAAGGACAGCCACGAGAGACCGGTGAGCACCCAGCAGAGAGCTGGAGGACCGGAAAGGCTGTTGGGGATCCCGAGAGGTGAAGAGATAAGAAAGTAAGAGTCTGGGACACACATGTGAAATTGAGTGGCAGTACCTGAGAGGTTAGTACACTAGGTCTGCTTGATTCCCAGAGAAGGGAAATAAGGGTCTGGGACCCAGATGAGGAACCAAATTATATTCAGATGCATCTACCTCGTGGCAGTACCTGGGAGGTTGGTTCTCCAGGGCTGCCAGATTCCCAGAGAGGGGAAATCAGGGTCTGGGATCCATACCTGTTTATTTGAAGATGCGTTTTGAAGAGCAAGACCTGGTAGGATAGTGAACCATGGTTTTGCTCGAACTTTGTGAGAAAAGCCAAGAGTGGGGATGTTCTCCTGGTATTGTGAAGCCTGAGACAGAGCAAGACCTGGCAGGAGAGTGAACCAGGGTTTTGCCAGAACACTGGGAGAGAAGCGTTCCTCTTAATATTGTGAAGCTTGAGAAGACCAGGGAAGAGAAGCATATACATTGGGTGTGCTTTGGAAACCTTGTGAAAGACCAAGAGAGGAGGATCATCCTCTTAACATTGTGGAACACGTGAGATGCCAGGGGAAGGGACTCATTCCCCCTCGTACTTGTGAGTCCTGTCTAGCATCAAGAGAAAGGAGAGGTTCTCTTGAACTCTGGTGAACGACAGAAGTTGGAACTTTGTTTTGCACTTGTTTGGAACTTTGTGTTTTTCACTGTTGAACTTTGCTTTGCACTATTTGAGACCTTTGATTTGCGCTTTTTGATGAAAAGACTCATATCCTGGAGAAGGGAACCAAAACCTCAGCAAAGAATTTCTCGAAGCCCAAGAACTGTGAGTCATCGTCCAGAAGAGGGGAGCCATTCTCCTGGAACAATAACATTGGCGTATTAGTTAGTTTAGTTAGAAGAGTAAGGGTTGGAAATAGGATTTGACACAGCATGAAGGGTGTTTTATTTCTTGGACATTCTGACAGTTTCCGTAGTTTTGTTTGAGGCAGGGAACCCCTCTTTATTTTCATTAAATACAAGTTTATGCCAACAAACATGACTTTCCTTTGTCTGTCTCCTGCTTGTGCACCCTTACACCAGTCACTAGCATATTATAACTGTTAAATCCTCACATACCAAGTGTAACCATAATATGCTAAATATCACTTCACATGCCAGGCACTGCTAGAGCATGCTAAGTGCAACCTCATATGCCCTATAGTGCCATCTCTTGCCAGGTTAAACCTCAAACACCCATCATACGGCAGCTTCAGCATCACAAGCCTTACTGCTGTGATCATTGCCACATGCAGACTCAGTTGCCCAAGTACTGTCATCGCGTGCCAGGTAAAACCTGAAATTCTAGGTGCATTTTTTTGCTTGTTTTTACATTATAGTGCCAACAAAATTGGATCATTTTTGGTGTTTTCAATTTGAGAATTTAGGGAAAATTATGCGCTATAAGGTAAAGTGATTTTCCGAGGTTCACACATGCTGGTCACATGGAGAGGTCAGAACCTTTGCCTATTTTACTGTGTCCAATTTACCCCATAGATCACATCTCCAATCATCCGCACACTTAGAGGTTGAATCTGTAACCCTACAATTCCCTGCCTCCTTCAGAGGTGGCTCCTCCGGTTGCACTTACTCGGAGCAATGCTGCCCTGAACGCCTTTCCCCATTTCCCTCCCCCTGGCACTTCTCTTTTTCCCCCAGCCGCCCTGCACTTGCACGATCTGAATGACACAAGTCCCTAGTAAGATTGTTTGTTTCGTCCTCCCTTTTTCTTGCTACCTTGTCTTGTCACGCCTAGTAACACTTGCTTACAGGCACGTTATAAATACCTCATCACATCATATCTTATCCCATTTTGTCTGTGTCTAATAAAGCAGACATGAGATATGAAAATATAAAATAAATAGTTTTTGAAATTTGCTAGCAGTTGGGTAAAACAACGAAGATTACCCCAGTTTACAGCACAGGGAGTCTTGATTCTATTAAAGTAATCTCAAACTAATCAACAACTTCAACTTTTTAAAACAGAAATTTCTTTTTTTTGTTGTAGAAAAAACTACAACCCCCCCCCCCGACAGTCTCTCAGTCCAGTAGTTCTTAAGACTGACTTCCTGTCCATGGGACCTTCACCTCACTTCCTGTCTAGGTCCCTTCCTCTTCTTTGGATGCTCTGAACGGTCCCACGTAATATCAGTCTCCTGAAAACAACTCAGAGACATCTGCCAACCAGAGTCGGTCTCTCAGTCTGAACAGAACGAATGGAAACTTAGGCCACGCTATGCGAGGCTCTTCCACTACCCCTGCCTTCTGGGCTTTTCACCTTCAGCTGTTCTTGGGCTCATCTGCTGAGAGCAAAACAAAATGATAATGCCAGGGCAGGAGCATGCACACCATAGAGATGCAAGAAATACAACATAATATGAAGCAACACGAACTGCGCATATCATCTGGGTGGAGATAATGCTTGCCCCATGTCTTTAATAGAATCAATACTCCCTGTGCTGCAACCTGGGGTAATCTTCATTCTATGTCAAGACCGGAGGCGAGCATTATGCTTGTTCAAAGCTCTGCATGACGGCAGCTGCCACTGACGCTGCTGACTTGAAATAGAATTTCATGAATGTGCTGTCATTTGTTCAATCTGCAGCTCGCAGAATGTCTGCTAGCGGTAACCCTATACTGAATGCTTTATAAGCCATTGCCCCCGAGTCCGCCCCAAGCTTGTACAAGTCGATACCTGCTTGATTCATAATTCTGCGCACCCATCTAGCTATCTTGGTGGAGGCCACCGCTTTATAAGGTTTCCTACATGCAATAAGCTGCTGTGCGAATCCTGGGGGTATAAGATCAGCTGTCCTGAGGTCGTACTCCCTAATGCAGGATGCAACATACAACTGAGGTTGCGTTGGCAAGTAAGGGTACAAAATTGAAGGGGAGTTTGTTTTTGTTCTCTTAGCTATGGTAAAGGTAACTTCGTCTGGACCGTATATCTTCCTATCTATCTTTAAAGACTACACGTCAGATACTCTGCTGCATGAGACTAGGCAAAGCAGCATAGCCAGCTTCCCTGAAAGTGGTGTGACCAACAGGTATTTATTCACTGGCCAACTCACCAGAAATTGCAAAACGACGTTCAAGTCCCACAGGCATGCATGTCTTGGGAGAGGGGGAGCTCTAAGCTTCACTCCTCTCATGAGTCCGACTATGGCCGGATGGTCGCCTACCGGTGCGCCATCTATTGCGGCCACTGGTCTAAGTGTACAAAAAGAAGAAGTTACTTACCAACTGTAACATTCTTTTGATTGGATGTTCCTCCCACGTATTCCTCATCTTAGATATCTTGTCTCCCAGCTTTGCTGCTTCAGAATTTTTTTTCACAAGAGGGCGCTGTATTCGAGGCCGCGGAGTCATAGTCACTCGAGGGCTGCCGTCGGGCATCAAAGTCACCTGCTGTTTAAAGGGCTTGAGCTGCGCCTGTTACCTCAGTTCTGTTTTTACGGTGTTCACGGTCACATCAGTTGATCAGGCTTTTAAGTCCTCAGGCTCTTAGGAAGTTCGAGTGCAACTGGTGCAAACTGTACGGAGGGGTAAATTGGGAGGGTCGATGAGGAATACGTGGGAAGAACATCCAATCGAAAGAACATTACAGTTGGTAAGTAACTTGTTCTTCGAATGGATTGTGTCCTCCCACGTATTCCTCATCTTAGATAGGCTCCCAAAGCAGTAAGAATTTGGAGGAGGGAGTACCAGAAAATTCAATCATGGATTGAATGAAGGACAGCTTTTGCAACGAGTCCTCCTTGATATGAAGTAGAGTCCAAGCAGTAATCCTTTACAAAGGTGTGCATTGACGACCAGGTGGCCCAGCACAAATATCCTGCACTGGGACACCCCTCCGAAGAGCCGTGGAAGTTGCCATACCCCTGGTTGAATGAGCCCTTAACCCATCCAGAGGCTCTTTTCCAGCCAATTTATAGCACTCCGAGATTGCTAGAATTATCCATCTGGATAGAGTTTGTTTAGACACTCCAATGCCCAATTTGTGTCCAGTATACTCAACAAATAGTTGGTCACATTGTCGAAGATTTGCCAATCTGGAAATGTAGAAACTGAGAACCCTTTTTGGGTCCAGTCTGTGCATTCTTTCCTCTACCTTACTAGCGTGAGGAGGAGGGTAGAAAGAAGGTAAGGTGATTTTCTGTGACAGATGGAAATCAGAGATTATCTTAGTCAAGAAAGATGGTTTGACTTTTAGAATAACTTTGTCCCTATGGAAAACAGTGTGAGGAGGTTTACAAGAAAGCGTCTGCAACTCACTTACCCTGCGGGCTGATGTTATAGCCACTAACAAAATTGTTTTTAGAGTGAGGAGTCTTAATGGGCAAGAATATAAAGGTTCGAAAGGGGCACACATGAGAAATGTTAAGACTAAATTCAAAGGAGTTTGTTGCTGGCCACCTTTCAGAAAGGAGGATCTTCATTACGTCATCCAGGAGGTCCCAATCCTTATAAGTCAGCCTCTCAGAAACCATTCGTTAAGACTGAGTGTCTTGACCTCTGGATGGAGAACCCGACCTTCCTCTTACGAGAGAAGATCCTCTCTTTGTGGAAGACATATTGGAGGGCAGATGGACATGTCCAGAAGGTCCGGGTACCACGTCCTCCTGGCCCAATCCGGGGCAATTAGGATCATGATTTTCCTGACCTTTCTCAACCTCCTGATTACATGAGGAATCGCGGGGACTGGAGGAAACGCATATAGGATTGGAAATACCCAGTCCACCACGAACGCATCCCCTAGAGCTCCTATTGGGGGAAATTCCCTTGAACAGTACAGTTCGCACTTCCGGTTGGCACCAGTCGCGAACAGATCCACTTAAGGGGTTCCCCAAAGGGCGAAGATCTCTTGAAGGACTTCCTGAGCTAGTTCCCACTCGTGGGAGACTGTGCTCTGCCTGCTGAGAGCATCCGCCGCCGTGTTCAGCTCTCCGGCTAGGTGTACTGCTGATAGAGAGATTCCTTCTTGCATTGCCCAGAACCAGAGCTGCATCGCCTCTCTGCACAGTGGGAGTGATCCTACGCCTCCTCTTTTGTTGAGGTAGTACATGGCCACTGTGTTGTCCGTCATTATCAGGACATTCTTTCCCTGTACAGAGGGCAGAAAAGCCTTCAGCGCTAGTCTGATTGCCCTCAGCTCCAAATGGTTGATGTGTAGTTTGGACTCCGATGGAGACCAACGACCGCTGATTGTCAGATCGTTGGTGTGGGCTCCCCACCCCGTGAGTGAGGCGTCCGTCACTATCGTTATCTCCGGCCATGGTTGCCAAAAATGTTCTCCCTTGAGGATATTTTCCTTGCAAGTCCACATAGAAGATCTTGAGCCACTCTGGCCGGGACTTTCTGAAGATCTGACATCTCCCTGGAAAATTGGGACCATTGAGTCCTGAGGGCCCATTGAAGGGATCTCATCCTCAATCTGGCCTCTGACACCAGAAAAATGCAGGATGCCATAAGGCCTTGCAACCTTAGAAAATCGAATGCCGGCAGATGTTGGTCATTTTGAAACTTTGTTACCATCTGCAGAATGTGGTGAGCTCTCTCCTCGGGAGGCAAGGCTTTCCCTGAGGAAGTATCCAGGACTGCTCCGATGAACTGGAGTCTTTGGCTTGGAATCATTTGTGACTTCTTGTAATTGAGGGAGAAGCCCAGTCTGTGTAAGAAGTGGCAGGTCATGGCCAGATGTTCTTGGGCTCGTTCGGGTGAGCTTGCCCTGATTAGCCAATCGTCCAGATAAGGGTAGACGTGAATTCCCCTTTTCCTGATACTCGCTGCCACTACCGCCATCAACTTGGTGAAAACCCTCGGGGTGGAGGTCAGCCCAAATGGTAGAAACCGAAACTGATAACGAGAACAGCCAACTGCGAACCTCAGGTACTTTCTGTGCTTGAGATGGATTGGCACATGAAAGTAAGCATTCTGAAGGTCCAATGAAACCAGCCAGTCCTGAAGCTGAAGAGCCTGAAGGATCTGAGAAAGGGTCACGCTCTTGAACTTGTCCTTCCTGAGGAATTTGTTCAAATTTCTTAAGTCCAAGATGGGTCTCAATCCTCCGTCCTTTTTTGAGGATGAGAAAATAAGGGGAGTACCAACCCTTGTTCTTTAACGCTACTGGTACATGTTCTATTGCACCTTTCTCCAGCAGGGTTGAAATCTCCTGCACAAGGAGCGGGTCTGGAATTTTTACATAGTTGGCGCCCGGTAGATGATTTTTAGGTCTCTGATGAAAACATGAAAAGGAAGGCAGTAACAGCCCCAGGCATCTGACATAATGCCCCGCTATTCGGTCAGATACCGAGTGATTCTGCCTCCCACCGGGGTCTTGTGGGTGAAGACCTCAAAGTGGCTTTGCAGCGGCTGCAGCAGTGGCTGAGGAGGTAGTAGCCGCTGCTGGGGCTGATCTAGCACCTCTCCCTTTTCCACTACGAAAGGAAAGGGTTTTCTCTGTTGGCCTCTTTGACTGGCTTGCCCTGTCCCTCTTCCAAAAGGGGAGTAGAAACGAAAGGGGTGACTCCGCCAGGAAGATGAGCCTGCGTAGGAGTGTTGTTGAGACTGTTTTATAGCGGCGCTGAGTGATTTCGCTGCCGCTTTCGAAGTCTGCAGCTTCTCCAAGCTCTCGTCTGCCTTGCTGCCAAACAGCCTCAAGCTGTCAAAGGGATATTTAGTAATCTAGACTGCACATCCAGTGTAAAGCCAGATTTCCTCAGCCATGCAAATCTGCATAGGACCGTGCTAGATGCCATGGACCTGCTTACACTGTCAGCAGTGTCCAGTCCTGACTGAAGGCATTCCTCCATAGCCTCTTTCCCATCTTTTACTATCGCCAGGAAACCAACCCGTTCCTCACCTTCTAGGATGTGTTCAGCCGCTGATGTCATACAGTCCCACAGGGTGTATGTAAATCTTGCTAAAGTGCAAGTTAAATTAGTCGATTTAAGGGCCATGCTTCCGGAAGAAAAAACCTTACGGGCCCAAGCATCAACTTTTTTATCATCCCTGTCTGGTTTGAGGGGAAAGCTGATTGCCTAGTGGAGTTTGCAGCTTGTATCACTAGACTTTCAGGGGAGGGATGCTTAGATGGGTATTCCGGATCTGATAAAGATGTCCTGTATTTTGCTACAAATTTTTTTTTTTACTGCTGAGACCGAATCGGGAGTATTACAATTTACCATCACCCTTTTTTGTAGTGCCTTATGGAAAGGAAGGACAGGATCTTTTAGAAGAGCCTTACTCAGGATGTCTGTCATATCATCCTGGTCGAAATTTGGGGAAGCTGCCTTCCAACCTATGAAATCAATGACCCTTCCCATGAGATTTCTATAACTAGGATCTGCATGATCTGTAGGGTCTGGTCTCTCAAATTCCACTTCATGAGAACTGTCTAGGCCACTGGCATTTTGGAGACAGTCAAAGAGATCTGTTATCGTGGTATTCGGGTCCACTAGCTCTTCAGGAACCTCTCTGGCTCCAAACCTAACTCCAGCTGAAGAAACATCCTCATCAGAGGATTGTTCTTCAAAGATGGATGACATGGATCTGAAAAATTCCTGTCTGGGTTGAGGATGGAAAACTTTTTCAGGTAAAGGGGGTGGTATCGACTTGGGTATCGGGATCAAAGAATGCCTTGATAAAGGCGTTGGTAAAGAAGACGCTGGCTTCAATGTTTTCGAAGGAGGCTTCGATACTGTCGAAGAAGGCTTCGATACAGTCAAGGGTGTTGACGCCACTTTCGTAGGCGGTTTCGACGCTGTAGTAGTCGACTATATCGAGTCGAGTTTCGACTTTGATGTGGATGTCGATTACGCTACCACCGATTTATGCACCAGAGGTTTTGCCTTAGTACGAGGTGTCGGAGAACTTTCCCCTGATGACACTCTCGACTCTTTTTCGGCTCTTGCATGTTTAGTCTTTGATCTCCCTCTGTCACTTTTAAAGTGGGCAGGAGCATGATCTCCACGTGACATCTTCGAGGGGGTATAGGCTGCTTTCTCGAATATTTTAAACATCGAAGCCCTAAAGGCCTCCCATTTATCAGGAGAATCGTGCTTGAATGGATAAGTCACTCTCCTCTCAGAGGAGGAAGAAGACCTGTGACGTTGCTTTTTTGACTTCTTAGATGAAGACAAGGAGGATTTCCTCGAGCGACTCTTCGATCTCGACCCATGTCGAGATTTTCGACTCAATTCTCCTGAATCTTTTTGTCTTTTAAAGGCTTGTAGGTTTCCTCCCCCACCACCAGCTTACCTCTCCGTTCCCTTAGAGCCTTATTGGACGTGGCCTGACAGGAGCCGCACTCGTCAACCCGATGATCTGGGCTGAGACACCAGAGTCAATTCTGATGGGGGTCGGTTATTGACATTTTCCTACCACACTTCTCACATTTTTTTAACCCTGTCTTGGGTGTGGTGGGAGTAGATGACGAACACATCGTCGAGAAAAAACCTGATGCACCGTTTCGTGACACGAAGCAGTTGCTCGGAAAAACGGAACTGAGGTAACGGGGGCGTGGCTCGAGCCCTTTATACAGCGGATGATGTCGATGCTCGAGGGACTACGACTCTGCGGCCTCGAACTCAGCGCCCTCTGGTGAATAAAAATGTCCAAAGCAGCAAAGCTGGAAGTCAAGATATCTAAGATGACGAATACGTGGGAGGACACAATCCATTCGAAGAAGTGGAATTATGTTCCCTGCTGGCCTTGCCCAGCTCCCCACAAACCCTATCGCTGCGCAACTCCCATGCACAATCCAAACCCCCAAACAAACGCACCTGCTCCTACACTCTTATTTTTTTTAAAAGCCATTCCAAAACAGCTTCTTTTCAAAAATAAAAGTATAGGAACAGTAAAACGTAATTTCAAAAAGTAGAGGAGCACCGCTCCCAACCACTCCCGCTCACTTCGACCAGTGATTGCGGCATGCCCTGCGGATATTGCGGATCTGTAGACACCTAATGTCCTGAAAGTTTTCCCTCCGTCCAGGAGAAAGGCTAGGAAATTGAGGACAGTCGCAATAGGGGCAGAAATAGGATGAAGACTTCGTCCCCTACACCAGTCTTCCCACTTGCTCCACACCACGTCATAGCTACTGCAGGTATCGGATGCCCCCGAATCATTGATAAGCTGGGCAGCTTAGCCCAAAATGCCAGGCATAGCCCATCTACTCTCATCACGCTTCAAGCTACAAGCGGCCGGGTGCATTTCTTCACTCTCAGAGGGTGACACGTACCAGCTGGGTCCATGAGCAGGTCTTGTCTCTGTGGAAGAATCCTCGGAAAATCCACAAAGTTCCATCAGAACTGGAAACCAGGCTTGAGATGTCCACAGATGTACCACCACCACCACTTCTGCTTTTTCTCTGCACATTTTCGCCAGAACTCTGCTCAGAGTTATGAAGGCGGGAACAGCATAATTTAAGCATCTGTTCCAGCTGTGCAGAAATGTGTCTGTCCGTACCGCTGTTTGATCTAGCCTTCAGCTGAAGAAATTGCAAGTTCAGTCTGTAGGCAAAGAGGTCTATGTGTATCGGACTCAACAGCTGGTTCAGCTGCTGGAAATCTCCCCTGTCGAGCTTCCAGTCGCTGGAGTCTGTCAGATATTCAGGATTCCAGTCCGCTACTATGTTGAGAACTCTCGGTAGGTAATCTGCTGTGATCGAGATCCCAGCCTGATGGCAGTAATGCCAAATATCTTTTGCCAGTTCCGCCAGTAGTCTGGATCTCATGCCTCCTACATGGTTTATGTAATGAACTGCTGAGATATTGTTCATTTTCAGTGGAATGCAGCAGTCAACCATGTCCCAGCTAATAGTTCTAGACAGTTTGGGCTCTATCACAAGTCTGACGGTATCCCGCTGGTAATTCCGCTGGGATACCACCAGTGCAAATTGCCTTACTGCAACTTGGCCGGCACTATTAGCACCGGATCTCGAGTTGCGGGGGTAGGGAGGGGCCGGTAAGTCCCCATTCCCATTGGGTCCAGAGGACCCAATGGGACATTGCGGGCGCTATTACTGCAGATCAATTTGCGCGGCGGTAATAGTGCCACAAATGGGCAGAAAGGGGAGGTTTTTACCTCCAGCAAAAAGCTGGAGGTAAACCTCCCCCTTTCTGCCCAAACTCATAGCGGTAATGTGGCAGTAATACCGTTACTGCCGCTTTTTTACCACTCCGCCCAACTTCTGATGACCCCCTTTATATGTAGCGATAACTCTTCAGGAGCCCATTTGCCCCCTTTCTCTACAGTATCGCACCAGGCGCCAGCGTGCTTGGCTGTCATATGATTCTATAACTAGGTCCAGCCTGTCCCCGAAGATAGGGCGACCGTTCCATGCTTCTGCCACCAGTGCAGCTCTGTTGTCGATTCCTGATGTATGGGAAACGCCTGATGATGCCTGAGACATTGCTGCAAATGTTTGATTTTTAATCTTTGCAGGGCCCTGTAACGGCGGTTGCCAGGGAATAGTGATTTGAGGACGCTAACAGACCCACTATCCTTGTTAGAGTCTGCAGAGAGATTACTGCCTTCCTGAGACGTGCCCTGATCTCTTTATTGATATCACTCACTTTCCTCGCTGGAAGCTCCAGCGTCGCTCTCTTCATGTCTACTTTAAACCCCTGGAAGTCCAGTCTCTTGCTGGAAAATTCGGATGGCGGCACCTGAACAGTTTTATGGTCCCTTTTGCATGTAGTTGCGCTATTTTGCTGTCTAGCAGATCTCTCTCTCTTCAGGACATGTGTATGTGAGTGAGCGCTTGAGTCTGCATGGGCTCTTGTAGTAATTCTAAGTGAAACCCCTGAACTGTCTGCAGGACCCACACATCGCTGGATAGCTCATGCCAGCCTGATAACAGTTGATATGCCCTCCCTACCACTGGGGAGTACACTATGGGGTTCGCACTCACCTGTGGTGATGCCTTGAGCTCTGATGGAACCTCTTTCTCTGCGCCCTCTGTAGTTCCTTACCCGAGTTGGAAAAAAGGAATCTTACTGCCGGGATTCCCAATACTGGACTCTGGCGCCTTGAGGTCTCCGAGAAGAGGTGTATCTACCGGTTGGGTGACCCCTATAGTGACCGGTCCCACCAAATATTCTGCCTGGGGAAAATCTTCTTTATGGAGGCTTGGGCTTTCTCCAACGATGCATAGTTGCCAAATGCCTTTCCGAAGAGTAGCACGTATGCTGCGTCACCCGCTTTGTAGGATGCGAGATTGCTCAATTTAGAGTCGATCTAAACGAGTAGTCCTCTACGTCTCTCAGAGGAAATCGCACAATTTGCGTTTCCTAACAAATAAACCGCTCGCTGAGCCCAGTTTTCTAAGGTATCTGGATCCACGGCCTCGCCATGTCTCTGGCTCGCTCCACCAGATCCATGATCTTTGCGATCAATCCAGTGAGGTCTAGCAGTTTCTCCTGGCAGCTCTTCCAGAACCTACCCATCCCTTTTCCCAGGTCTTTTGATGTTTTCGTTATAAACGTTATCCTCTGCGGTACCAAGTCTGGTGCATCGTCCACCTTCCCTGTTAGGTCAGGCCGTGGACACTCAGCCTTCATGCACATTATTGTCTCCTTGTTGAGAGGTTTTCGTATCTTCTGCGACATGTACAATGCCACCCTAGGTGAGGGCTGCCAGTCTGAGGATCGGGGATTGCGAATATCGTCCGGGTTGAAGATGTCAGAGATTTCTGAATCCAGTATATCGATGTTCTTTTCTTTCCTGGCTCTTTTAAGCCCCTGGGTGGGTTCCGGTTCTCCTTCAGGGCTTTGTTCCCTGTCCTGTGAGGATATGTCGGTATCCGGGGTTTTCTCATCTATGACCCCTGAGAAGTCGCCCATATTATCTTCCACTGGGATGGGGCAAGGAGGCTCAACATGGCTGCACGTTGCTGGAAAGCCTTGCTGAGCTTCGCAAACGTGTCAGGACCCACTCGGGCTTTCTGTATATCCCCATACTTTTGACCCGGGGGAGTAGAAGAGCCTTTTCTCTTCCGGGTCCTGGTGCTCCCCTGTTGACTCCCCTCATCTTAGGGGGCCTTGCCAGACATGTTTAACTTTTTAAAACTGGGTACCCTTGACATGTTTCCACAGGAAGCTCGCCAGGGTGGTTAGTGTCTCCTGAACGGGTCTCACCCCTTCTGCCACTGCCCAAGAAACTGACAAGAATTGGTTGTAGAGGTGCACTCGTGTGTCACAATTCAAAGTAATTCTATTAAGGAAATTAAATAGGTAATTAAGTGATTCTAGGTGCTTACCTATTGGGTCTGTGCTACCAGATCTGACAAACATAAAGAAGAAGAAATGGTGCCTCAGAGTGACGCCGAGACACAAATAGGTGCACTACTCATGCAGTAAAAACTGCAAACTACATATTGCTAATGTCGTTGAATGTTATTCAAATGTCAGACACATAAATCATAACCATATAGATTTATAATTTCAAATCAGATGTATTTAGCATCAACATTGTTAATAGTCTTTAACTCATAAAATCTTACACAAGTTTATAATTCATTTAAAACAAATTCAAATAATGAAAACTGTTCACATTCACAGTGTTACGCAGCAACCCAAATAGATTAATGTGTTTCCAGAAATTGTAATTAACAAGCAACTCCTAAATAAAATTTCATATCATGTCACGATATCTGGACCATGAGTCTGTCTAATCATACTCCTCTGGTCTTAGTACTACGCGTTTCGAGCCAGTTGCCCTTCTTCAGGTATTAGATATCGTTGATTTCCTACAATTTACCTGTACCTAATGGCAGACCTGAGCGGGACATCACGCTGAATTCAGCGTGATGTCCCGCCTCAGGTCCGCCATTAGGTGCAGTCAATACATCAGTGTCAAACATGAAACCCTGAGGTTAAAACATAATTCTACTATTTTGATTTGTTTCTAGGGTGGCCAACTAGGCACCCGACATACAACAGCAGAAACATCCAATTGATGATTGTAGAAGACACAGGTTAGTCTATGGAACTTTGATAAATTCTTATTTCTTTTATCTTTACAACAATTAGAGTGATGATTGAAAAAATACTGATACAATTTAATTTTAAATTGTAGGAAATCAACGATATCTAATACCTGAAGAAGGGCAACTGGCCCGAAACGCGTAGTACTAAGACCAGAGGAGTATGATTAGACAGTCATCATTAACCAGACTCATGGTCCAGATATCGTGACATGAGTAGTGCACCTATTTGTGTCTCTGCATGACTCTGAGGCACCATTTCTACTGCCCAAGAAACTGCCTAGCACCTTTTTCAAACTGAGCGCTAGGTTGCTCTGTGTCTTCGCCTAGGCTTCCCTGGCTCTCCTCACTCCAATGATCAGACATGGTTAGAAGGAGTTGTATGATATGGCATTTATAACACACCCATACACAAGTGTTTCAAGGCGCGGCGAGGCAAGGGAGGGGGAACAGAGGGAAGACAGAAAACGATCTTACTAGGCTAGGTGTCATTCAGATCGCGTAAGTGCATGGGAATGGGGAAAGGGAAAAGTGTGTGGGGGAAGGGAAAGGGGAAGTGCAGTACATGGGATAGTAGAATAAATAAGAAAAATTAAAAACGGCCAGATGGTGGCAAGTGCAAGGTAAGAGCAGACATAAGTGCTGAAAGGGGACTGTAGGTATACAGAAAAACTGTCCCCAAGTGCGGGGGTTGCCAGGGAGGCAGTGCATGTGTGCAATTGGCGGGGCCTGGGTCCGAGATCAGAAAGGATGGCCAGGTAACCAGTGCCGTTTCAGACAGGAATTCAGCAGGGGAGAGGGGGAGAGAAAGCAGAAGCAAAGAGGAAGGTTTTGAGGTGCTTCCGGAACCGGAGATGGTTCTTCTCCAGTTTCAGGTAGGCAGGAAGGCTGTTCCAGAGGGAGGCCCCTGCCGAAGAGAGAGATCTACCACCAACTCGTTGCTTGGAGAAGCGACTGACCTTGAGGGAGTTGGAGGTGGATGAGCGAAGTGCTCGAGAAGGAAGATATTTGGGAAGAGAGAGTTGAAGGTATTGCGGCTCCAGGCCCCAGAAGGCCTTGTGGACAATGCAGAGGGTTTTGAACTTAATCCTCGAAGCCACTGGGAGCCAGTACAGCGATTTCAGTCCTGGAGAGATATGATCCCTGGGCTTGAGTCTTTCAGTCCTAGAGGGTGGAGAGTAGAGGCAGGCAAATTTAGATAGAGGCTGTTACAATAGTCCAGCCTAGAGAGAAGCAGGGCTCTGGAGACAGTGAGCTTCTGGGGGAAGGAGAAGAAAGGAATAATACCTCTGAGGAGGTGCAGCTGGTAGTGTGACTTCTTAGAGATGTCAGAGATGTGAGGAGAGAAGGAGAGTGTGGAGTCGAAGATGACCCCGAGGTTTTTAGCCTTGAAGGTGGGAGCAGGAAGAGGGCCAAGAGAGGCCAGCCAGAGAGCTGCAGGGAAGGAGAGAGTGGGTGTGCCGATGAGTAGAATCTCAGTCTTGCTGGCATTAAGCCAGAGGTCGTTGGCGGCACACCACTCCTGGATAGCAGACAGACAGTCAGAGATGAGGGAAAGAGAAGAGGAGGCCGAGGGTAGCCTGTAAATGAGCTGGGTATCATCCGCATAGCACTGAAAAGTGGGGCAGAGAGCGGCGATGCAGTGGGCAAGGAGTGCCAGGTATTGATTGAACAGCCAGGGAGAGAGATTAGATCCCTGGGGGACACCACAGGTAGAGAAAAAGATATCGGAGAGGAAGGACCCAAGTTGGACCTGGGAGGGTCGGTCAGAGAGGAAAGAAGTCAGCAACGCCAGAGCCTGTCCGATGATATCCAAGGTATCACGGAGACGATTGAGAAGGATGGCATGGTTGACAGTGTCAAAGGCAGAAGAGAGATCAAGCAAGATGGGGGCACACACGGTGTTGGAGTCAAGGGTGGAGAGCAGGTCTTCACAGATGTTCATGAGAGCAGTTTCCGTGCTTCTGGCAGCTCTGAAGCCAGACTGATGGTCATGAAGACAACCAACAGATTCATTGTGGAGATTAAGCTGGGAGATGGCCAGTTTCTCCAGGAGCTTGCCCAGGAAGGGAGTGATGGAGATTGGGCGATAGTTAACTGGGCATGAGGGGTCGGCAGAGGGTTTCTTAAGAAGAGGGTGCACAAGGGAGTGCTTCAGGGGGAATGGGAAGACTCCGGTGGTGAAGGAGTGATTGCAGAAATCAGCCAGGGCAGGAGCCAGGGAGTCGATGTGGTCCTTGATAGTTTTGGAGGAACAGGTGTGAACCTGTTTCGACGAGACTTTCATAGATCAGACTTGTCAAGAAACCTTGTCTGAAGAGAAAAGGGGAAAGGCAGAGAAGGAGGGGGGTGGCTGCAGAGGGGCCAGAGGAAGAGCAGGGAATGGAGGGAGGGAGGCGATAGGAGGAGAGTGAGGACAGGATGTCCTGAGTTTTTTAAATGAAGTGAGAAGCCAGTGCCATGCAGAGGGCCTGGGAACGTACAGGAGAAGTAGAGACTGCGGCAGGATTGGTCAGTTCCTTGCAGATTTTAAAGAGTTCAGCCGAGTTGTTAGATGCCACAGAGATGCAGGCTTGGATATTAGCTCTCTTCTTGGTGAGGACAGATAGCAGGTATTGCCTTTGCAGCAGGTGGCAGGCCAGTTTGTCAGAGGATGAACATGAAGCACGCCATTTCCTCTCGGCCACCCTGCATTTGCATTTTAGGGCGACGAGATCTGAGTCATACCAGGAGTTACACTTGGCTTTGGGCTTCAGGCAGATTCTCATGACAGGGGCAAGGATATCAAGAGTATCAGATATAGAAGAGTGGAGAATGGAGAGGGCTGTGTCAGGGTGAGAGTCAGCCAAAGGGGGAGGAGGAGGTGAGGAGGTGAGAAGGTGACGGTGAAATCCTCAACTGACACTCGCTTTTTGGCTCGGATGACTGAGAAGGTGGGTGGCAGTGATGGAGGTGGCTTGGCCTGAGGGATAGGGAGGGTGAGTTGGAAGGATAGGAGAAAGTTATCACTCCAGGAAAGAGGAGTGGAGAGAGGGACAGAGAGGGGAAGGTCAGAGGAGATCAGAACATCGAGAGTGTGCCCTGCAGAATGAGTCGGCCAGAGGGGAGAATGGTGAGTGCGAGAGAGTCGCAGAGGTCGCGGAAGAGTCCAGAGGGGGGACAGGAGGCATCCAGGTGGATGTTGAAGTCTCCAAGAAGGAGGAGTTCAGTCGTTGAGGCCAGGATTGAGGAGGAGAGGTCCGCCTACTCAGAGAGGAAGGAAGACATCTGACCAGGTGGCCGATAGATAGTAGCCACAGTAAGGGAATGGCTAGGGGAGAGAGAGAGCCGGCAGACGAGGCATTCAAAAGAGGAGTAGGTCTGCGTAGGAGGGACAGAGGCAGGAATCCACTCAGGGAATATAAGGGCTACACCCCCACCAGAGCAGTTGAGCCTGGGCACGGAGAGGATCTTGTAGCCGTCAGGTAGGAACGTGTCAAAGCTGGTGACAGAGCTGGCCGTGAACCATGTCTCAGTGAGACCAAGGACATCAAGTTCAAGTTCTTCAAGAAGGCGGCAGATATCAGAGGAGTGTTTGATAGCAGAGCGAAAGTTAAGAGTGGCAATGTGGAGAAGGTTGCCATCCTTGAAGGACTTCCGGGGAGGGGTGACATCAAGTTCAAGTTCTTCAAGAAGGCGGCAGATATCAGAGGAGTGTTTGACAGCAGAGCGAAAGTTAAGAGTGGCAATGTGGAGAAGGTTGCCATCCTTGAAGGACTTCCGGGGAGGGGTACAGATCAGAGGTACGCCCTGCGGAGGTGTAGAAGGAGGCCGAGAGGGGGCGTAGAGGGAGGGGGAAGGCAAGGTAGCTGAGGGAAGGGGAGAGGGGACAGCCGGAGAAGAAAGGAATTTGATGAGGCGCAGGAAGCGTCTATCAAAGAGGTGAAGGTTGGCCTGAGGGCCTTGGACCAAGACGGCCCCATTGGAGTAAACATTAATGATGACCTTAGAGGAGTGGAAGGAGGCCAGGCGGACGTCCCAACGGGTGCCACCATTAATGGGAGAAGAGGAGAAAGGAGAGAGCACAGAGACCATATGAAGGGTCCATAAGTCAGGTGAAGGCACGACAAAGAAGATTTCAGGGAGAGTTTCCTCTGAGGAGGCACGGGTGTAGGTGTCAGCGATAGGGAGGCCTTGGTTAGAGACCAGGATGTCCTTTTTAAACCTCTTCCTACCAGATTTAGTGAGGAGAGCAGGATAGTCAGTAGAGAAGCAGTTAGAGAATATAGGAGAGACAGAGAGCACCATAGAGTAGGTGGGAGAGGAGGAGGCACTGGCAAGAGTAGGCAGACAAGATAGCTTGCTGCAATCAGGTTGCGCAATAGGACAGACTCTCAGGGTTAAGAGCTCGCAATGCTCAACTTAAGAACCGGTGAGAAGCCACCTGAGTTTGAGAATCCTGAAAGGGGAGAAAAAGGCCTAGTTTTTCACAGCACAAAATTTTAAATACTGATACAGTGCATATTACAACAACATGTGGAGAAGCCACCTAAGTTTGAGAATCCTGAAAGGGGAGAAAAAGGGCCTAGTTTTTCACAGCGCATAATTTTAAATATTGATACAGTGCGCATTACAACAATATGTGGAGAAGCCACCTAAGTTTGAGAATCCTGAAAGGGGAGAAAAAGGCCTCGTTTTTCACAGTTCAAAATTTTAAATACTGATACAATGTGTATTACAACAACACGGGGGACAGCACAGCTGTGTATAAGAGTCTGAAGGTAGGGTAGGCAGGGAGGCTAGTGGGACTAACCAGTGGAGACTGACTGGCAACTGGCTCCCCTGCGGACACCTGCAGACATCACAGGAGCCTCAACCGTGGGAGCCGCCCTTTGCATAAGGGGGCCTTAGCTGTGGAGCTGCCGGGCAGGGGCTGCCCTGGTAGCAACGGTAATGAGGAGGGGGGACGGGAACCCACCAATCATGGAGGGGGGGAGAGTGGGAGGTGGGAGGGAGGGAGTGGACAAGCAGAAAGAACACGGAAGGGGAGTGGGGGCAGGGGAGCACACAACGAGGGCGAAAGGAACTAGAACAAAGCGTTTGAAATTACACCCGGCCCACGGAGGGGCTGTATACCTGGAGTTTGGAGCCTGCAGTCACCCGTTCAGCCCTAGATGGAAGTGGCGAGCACGGTGAACTGCTAGGCTGCCTAGCTTGGCCCAGGAAGGCACACCACCAATCAGGGAGGGCTGGGAGAGTGGGAGGCGTATGGGAATACAGCTTCCCATGCAATATTATTTCCGAAGATGCAATTTCAAGTGTTATTGTGGAGATTGTATAGCGTCCTTATGGAAATAGACAAAACGCACTTGCTTTTCTAAACGTGAATGGGACTAAACATAGTCAGAGTGCTGTAAACACTGATTTATATCAGACAACAGTGTTTTTTCACTGTGCAATAAATCACTCTTTGACATCCAAGTGTGAGGGCTGTTAGTCCAGAGGTCGCAGAGGCGGTACCAAAGATATTGCCTGGGGTAGCATCTGGTATCCATAGCTATACCCCCAAATGACGTCCATGGACACAAAAGCATAAATCTAATTAATGAAGTAAATTAAGAAAATGATGCCAAAAAAAGTAAGCGCCTCTTGATTTTAAGATGCGGAAAGTACCCAAGAGCGAGCAATTGGAAGCTGTGTTTTGGACAAAAATGAAAGCTACTGGATACATAAGTTACGGATCATTACTAAAGAGCTAAATCTGTACCAGTTACCATAAAATATGATTTTGGGCACTGTAGCCAGGATTATCCAAATAAGGTGACCCTGTGTGGAGTATAAACAGGGACGAGAAAGTCGTTCTTCTGTTTTTCAGAAAGCCTTCCTTTTGTGTTTATGAAACATCTACATATGAAGTATTACCTTAAAATGTGTGATTTGGAATTGCATATTTCTGACATTCTAAAAAGGGACAGAAGATATGTATGTTCAGGCTTATTGGAATTGAATGTTTAAATTGAAATATTTGGGTTGTAATCTTTACTTTCCATGTCTATTGGCGAGCACAAAACAAGTTACTAATTTATTCCTCCCCCTTACGCCACCCAGCGTTCAACTTCGTTACATATCCGCTAGTAGCTCCTCGCTGTCTAAGAAGGCAACCAATGCTACTATTTACACGCGTGATAAATGCTCACTGGTGACTCTTGTATGCTGGCTTTCATGTTCTTTAATCAGGTTGCCCAATTCTGGTGGAGCGGCGTCATTTGGAAGCCCACTTGGCAGTGTGTGAGCATAGGAGCCGTGAATGTCCAAACGGCTGTGGTCTTGCCATTCTCAGCGCAGAGGATTTGCAGCACAATTGCATAGCGGAACTGAGGACAGAACTGGAACTACTCAGGTGAAATAGTGATGTTAAGTCTTCGAGAACAAGTTTTGAAACAAATGTTGTAATGTGCATAATTAAATAAATATGGCTGATATTTTAGTGACATGCTAAAATAGCTAATAGATGCTGCGAACTATTGACAACACCTTTAAGAATGCTTACATATATTTCCCACAATGTGTGTGTACCACTAATTTGCTGTAATGTACTCCACGCTAAAAGTCCATCATAGGCCCAACTCTCCCAACCCTTTGCGCCTGAGCCTCGCCTGCCCATGCAGGTGTTCGTGGGCGGGGAGAGTGCTGCTTCCTTGGGGGAAGCTGAGTCCTTGTTGTTCCCCCAGACACCCCTGCCGTTTAGGCTCCCAAGCGGCGTTGGTCTGGGAAGAGCGAAGACCCTCCCAGCTTTCTCCTGGCTCATCCGGAGTCTGTCTCTTGTGTTTGGTTGCCCAAACACTGCCACACCGCCCGTCATCCTGCGACGTCGACGATCAGGCCTCCTTGCTTGTCCTGTTTGTAGGGTGGGTGGGTGTAAAAACAAAGTCCTCAGTTGGCAGGCGGGCATCCCACTGCCAAGGCTGGATGCTGCCTGCAGTGGGGACCCTGCTTGCTATAAAGGGGGATAGTCCCGCCCCTTTCCATTGTTGTAGCCCTTCGTGGGCTTTTTTCTCCTTTTGCCACGCAGTCTGTTTTGTGGGCTTTCCTCCATTTTGCCGCGCTTCGGCGGGTACCTCCCCTCCGTCCTGAGTAGGGGGAGGGATACTCGGAGGAGGACACCGCCCAGGTTATCGGGGTGACTCGTCCATTTTTAGGTTCGTCCGTCGTCACTGTCATAACCCGGGCATCCGTCCATTTTGGACCCATTACATAGCAATAACTCATTCCTCTTTTTCCCACAGAAAAGTGTCACATGAGTCTTGTTTTTTGGCATAAATTGTGATTTATTTTCACAATATCATAAAACACACTGCACACATTCGTGGAAATAATTCAGAAGATGCGGCGACTGCTCCGTGTCCAAAAACCTGCTTCCCCCTTTCCTTCCAAAAGTCCATCATAGGCCCAACTCTCCCAACCCTTTGCACCTGAGCCTCGCCTGCCCATGCAGGTGTTCGTGGGCGGGGAGAGTGCCGCTTCCTTGGGGGAAGCTGAGCCCTTGTTGTTCCCCCAGACACCCCTGCCGTTTAGGCTCCCAAGGGGCGTTGGTCTGGGAAGAGCGAAGACCCTCCCAGCTTTCACCTGGCTCATCCGGAGTCTGTCTCTTGTGTTTGGTTGCCCAAACACCGCCACGCCACAGATGAGGTTACCGCCCAGCGTGGCTCCCCCCTGCTGCCTTCCTTACATTTCTAGGATTTCTGAGCAATGGTTCCCGAAGAATAGCTCCAACCCCAGTGGTGACAAATGTACCCCCTCTTTCAGAAAATACTCTGGGAAATTTAAATTAATCAAGCCGTGCCTGATCTGGCCAGAGCCCCTGCCCCTGCAGAATTTTGCCATTGCATCCTTTAGCTTTCATCTGGACCTCTCCGTGATTGTCTGCACCCCTTCATTCTGGCCTTGGGGTTATCTCTGACCAAATGCTTTCTGTTTCTCCCACTTGACCTGCCAGCTCCTATAGAGGGCCCATCATTTCCAGCATTAGAGCCCCCCTACCCAGGCTTGTCAGATCGTTACCTCTCAAGTATATGCCCAATACCTCCGGCTTCTGCTGCTTCCCTAGCGATCTGTGCACCTGCCCCAGCAGCGGTGCCCACTTCATCCCTGGCACCCAGTGCCACCCAATTTGGAATTTGCCGTCTGTCCATTCCTCCTGCTCCGCCGTCCAGCTTGCACCAGCCCTCGACACAAAAGAGTGTCCTACTACCCAGACCGATCTTTCTCCTCCGGGCTGCTGCTGGTGGGGAGAGAAGGTGGCATGTTCACTTTATACTTTTTCAGGCCTGATATAACTCTTACAACCCCCAGACCTCCATCTACCAGTCTGCATGATTGGTCCTTCCCCCATGCCCCTGGATGCTGCTGACGTGGCTGCCCCAATCTGGAATGAGTGTGTCCCGAACACTCCCCTTGTCTCCCCAATATTCTCCAGAACCATTTCCAAAACCCTTCCGAATTGGAAGCAGCTTAGAGCTGCCCCGTCATGGCGAATGAGCCTGCCACTGCCCTGACTGGGCATACTGCGCTGCCACTGGTGGGTTGGAGGGTCACTGTGCACCCTTTGCCTTCCTGGTCAATTTTTGATCTTTTTACCCATAACACCAGCTGTTCCCTGAACAATGCACATCTTGTAACTGCCGTAAGCCCCTCCCCTTGGTATCATAGTTTTCTGGTACCGGTTCCCTAACCCTGTAGGCCCCAAAAAACTGCCCCTTCTAAAACCCCCGTGGCACACTATCTCCAAGCATGCTACTATCTTTTGAAGCTTGACTATGCCTATGGGCCTTCTTTCGTCGCTTTCAGGTATTCTTTGCTTGGCCCAACCTTTCATGGCCATCACAATGCAGTGCTCCTTTGTAGGGTCACCTTTCCCTTCTTGTTTGTAATAATGGGCGATGGCCGCCCAATGGTAAGTCATCCCTGACCTAGCTTTACCCTCATGCCAGCCTCAATCCACAAAGGCCCTCACTGGTATCTCCTGCTGACTTGCCGTCAATACCACCTGTTTGAATGCCCAGTACCGCTCCCAGCCTGCCTAGTATCTACCTGTCGTGCCGGTGCTAGCATTGTTGCTAGAATTAATCCCGGTACCAATATCAAATTCTTTTGTCCCATACTAATTCCCATCACATATATTGCTACGCACCCTTACCGACAGCCCTCTGCCCGAGCCCCACCAGTGCCTGCCCTTGCGAGTTACCTGCAAACAGCCCCTACCATGCACGACCCTTAGGCTCTGTCATCTGAAGCTGCCTGCTGCTTTACCAGCCTTGAATTGACACTGTAGTTCCACCTAAGAAACCGCCATTGCTTTTATACCTGTTCTGTTGCTCAACACTTAACCCGTTAACCACGTACTAAAAGCGACCCACACTTAAACGTGTCCCCCTGATGCTATGTTGTTACCATCCGCCCACAGTCCGATCGTAAATGAAACATGCTGCCAGCTGGCGTATATTCTTGCCGGTAACTGCCTGCTTTGTACCTTTCCCATGCTACGCTCAGCAACGTACGGTACTGATAAGTAACTCCAATTCCAACCATGAGCACTGCTGCCCGTGCCCCCGCCGTGCACACTTGCAAGCAATGACTCTCTATCAATGTCTTCCAGCCTTGAATACGTTGACCCTGGCCATCACGCTGCACTAAACCCATCACTGCGCGTGTAACATAATGCTCATCATCGTGCACGGCGCCCGCGCACTGTTAATTGACATCTAATTAACTGCCCATTTTCTACCTGCCTTACTGCCCCTTCAAACCTTCCTTGCGGGATGTTGAACCAGCGAACCTGTTGTAGTTGATTATTCTCCAAGCCCCCTTTAATGGTCAGCAGACAACAAGGCACAGAGCCACGGCCTGCACGTTTATATACCCTTTATACCAACACTTCGGGTCAATGAATCCCTCCATACCTTCAAATTGTGTAAGAAATAGTGGTAACTCCACCTTCGCAGAGCGATCTACCATCATCTTTTACTAAGCACCTCAACCAGCTGCGAACAGAAACCCTGATGGCTGCGTGTTGTCCTCTTTTTGGGCACTGGAGCCCAACACCCTGCTCTTAACCATCTCGCCCGTAATAATGTCTCCTGCCTCCCAGAAGTAGTGCCCCATTACTCGAGCCACCGGTGCCGAGCTTACTCCCTGTGACATCCACGTGAGCCCCTGCCAGCCCCGTCACACCACACTCCCCCTACCCAGTCCATTCATCACTGAAGCATGCCTCCCAGTCCAGAACCACACTGGCTTGACTTTGCCCTAGGCCCTGGACACCTCTTAAATTACTTTTGCGCCTGCGTCTGCAAACCATCAAAAGACCCGAGCTTAAACCAGCCAAATGGATGCATTGCCTCAACTAGTAAGTTACCTCACCCTTGCAACCTATGCCGTGAAATCCCTGTGTCTCGGGGTGCCTCAAATCACGTGCAGCGCTAACTCAAGAAACCTACTACTCCTTGGCTTGTTAACATTATTCTGTTGTCTGAGAAACATCCCCCAAGCCCATGCCTTCTTTGTGCCCGCCTCGCACCATGTTGCCTAAGGCATGTAGCACCACACATGGCTCTCTGATTTCCATTTCCTATTATAACACCTTTGCAATGCACCATACCCTAGTGTTGCCTACCCACGTAGCCACCAAGCCCTAGCGCACTCTTCTTAAATCCATGATACTACCTCCCCTCCGGCCGATGCCTGGGACAAAGCCGGCTATGCTCTCCGAAATACAAATCGGGTTGCTGCATAAAACCCCTTTGATTGTTATTCACACAGGCCGCTGACTGCTCCAATAGTTTGGATCCTACTTGCACTATTTTAACTACCATCCATTCGTAAATACATAACCTCTAACCCCATGGCGTGCAACTGAAAAAGCCGTCACAACCATACCGCCTTGTTACACCTGAAACCGCTACATACCTCCTCGTATGCGGTCTATGATTTAGAATCAACCTTCTACCAGGCTTTAATCAATCTTTGCACCACGGGTCTCCCCTCCATTGAAATCACATCCAAGGTGACAATCAGAACATGACCCCCATTCGAAAGATCACCCTGCATGATGCCTGTTCCGTCAATTTAGTAAGTCCTTGAACTTACTTTAAATGTTTTTATTTCCCTTGTACCATTCACATTACGAACCCAGAACCGCATCCCATGCACTCGAACCACCGCGGGCACCTTCATGCACTAAAAACTGGTCAAAACTACTAGCTGCACATACCATAGAAGCTTAATCTCATTGTCACCTTCATGACGCCCATAACCGTGCATGCAACCAACAAGCTGACCACAAATACAACACAGCACAACCGCTTTGTAAGGATACCTGGCCGCATTTCTAGACCCCCCAATATTTGTGTATGACATATGATAGTTTGTTTACAACGCGCTTAATACCCCGGGGGTTTCTGAGCGTGGACCGAACCTGGAGTGCTTGGTACCGTCGCCCTTCCAAGGCGAGCACTTTGTCCCCAAAGCTATCCTCCACCTCTTTATAAAGTTTGACTGCAGTTTTAAAACCCTCATCGGCCAACCTTCACACTGCTATGCCAACAACAATCACCTCCCTGTTCCTGGTGTGGACACCCCGATTGCAACTGCAACATTTCCCCCATTGTGTGACCAGAGTGGGTATACGATCAGTACCCCTAGTCCGACAACCAAAGGTGCAATATGCAACTTACACCACAAGATCTGCTGCAGCTACTATTAATGTGCGAAATGTGACATTGAGAAACGGCCTACTCACTTGGCGACCTTAAGCATATACCTGCACAATGGATGCACCGGCCTACACCAGTAAGCTAAATCATCCTAAAAGCGTGCGCCATTAAACACTTGTGTATAGGCGTTTTACAAATGCCCTATGGGTTTCTTAATGTGCTGTGCAAAAAATTCGGGAACCACCTAATCCCTTATCGACCTTAATCATAAACCAGCACAACGGATGCACCGCTCTAAGCCTTTAGGCTAAATCACCATAAAAAAGTGCACCAGGAACACCTTTTTTATAGGTGCGTTCTGTTAGCTTGCCCGTTGCATGCGCCTTGCACCCCGTGCATGGGAAACACCCCCCAGCAAATGCATCATATTTGCACGCCTCGCGCCCTGGTGTATACAAGCATGCTGGTAACTGCACATGGACGACTATCTTCCTGTTGCCCCTTTATCACCCTTGTGGCCCACATCCCCTTTGTGGCTGCCTACCCGCGGGGCAAAGCAGCCCTAGCCAGCACATCCTTAAATTACTGCGACTCCCTGCGTCCAGACCGATGCACGTAACCCAGCCGGCCATAACCGCATACCTTCGAATCACCCAGCATGCTGAATTCACATTCCTTGACTTTACTTAGACATTCTTCAATGCAAACATTTGAAACAATTAACCACGAGGCGTGCATCTTAACCCCCCAACAGTAACCTTAACTGCATTGCTTCCCCGGACGCTCGCTAAATGCCTCTGCATACCGTCTACACTTACAGCCAACATATCTACTTTTAAATCACTTTATGCAACTGAACGGCTTGCGCCTTTTCTCCGTGCCGCTTCCTAATCTTCCTGGACCCGCATGTGAGGAAAGGAAGCCACAGATTCAAACCTGCTTTCGCCTTTAAAAGAACACCGTTTCTCGCTTCCGACATCCTCCCCACCCCAGTTCCCTGGGGAGTATAGCAGTAACTGACTGCCGAGACCGTCCTGCCTGCACGTCTCCTTAATTATCCCACGTCCGCCCTCCGTGGGATTAAGCTGCACGAACCGCAACCACTCAGTGCCCAGCCATTTACCTCTTTCTTTGTTCAAGCTGCGCCATCTCCGTCTCCCTCTCCCGTGAACTGGGCAACACCTTCTCTGGAACATCTGGAACTTTCCATACCGGACCTCTTCCTTCACTGGGGTAACACGAACCTCCTCGCCTGGTCACAGCCACTCGAAAAACGAAGTCCTCAGTTGGCAGGCGGGTATCCCACTGCCAAGGCTGGATGCTGCCTGCAGTGCACTGGGGACCCCGCTTGCTATAAAGGGGGATAGCCCCGCCCCATTCCATTGTTGTAGCCCTTCTTAGGCTTTTTTCTCCTTTTGCCGTGCGGTCTGTTCGTGGGCTTTCCCCCATTTTGCCGCGCTTTGGCGGGTACCTCCCCTCCGTCCTGAGGAGGGGGAGGGATACTCGGAGGTGGACACCGCCCGGGTTATCGGGGTGCCTCCTCCATTTTTTGGTTTTCTCCGTCGTCACTGTCATTACTTCTATTATGATGAAGCCTTTGTGACCAAAACATGCTTAGGTTATTGCCTGGGCACTTCCTGCGACTGGGTGAACCTGTCCTGCCGAGAGGAATGCAGAATCCTATGGCCTGCACTGTTTGCAGCGCATTACAATCGTTTTCCATTCATAAATGCAATGAAAGCCCGTTTTGTGTTCCTCCGCTCTACTACAACAGGACTGTTTCGTTTGATGCACTGCGTCCGATGGAAGAATGTTCAGCTTCTGGCCATCTGCTAATTGAATAATACTACTTGACAACAGCACGCGGGCAGTGGTCATCCAGGACCAGTGGACCACACTTCCCTGGGAAAGCTGCTAAATGAAGGCATTGAATGACAGTGGAAATAACTGCTCCGCACCAATCACTTTGATGCAACACTCAACAATAACAAACGGAACAAGAGCAGGGCTTTGCATCATGCGTCTAAAGAAGGTCCGGAAATAACTTTGAAATATATTGGACCACAGTGCTTCTGCAACTCCAAAGGGTGTGGGTCAGCCTTCCTTATTCTCTGGGAGTATTTCGGTGCACGAAGAGGTGCTATCGGATCCCACTCCCACCAGCTAGTGTGGCAGCCCCAGCCACTTCTTAGGACTACGAGTGGGAGCATCACGAGATGGGGGAGGGGGTAAGTGGCAGCGATCGAGGAAACACAGTAATACACCCAATAGCCAAACACATGCCTAGCCCATCGCCAAACTAACAGGGAGGGACCTTTTGAGTCAGTCTGGAAACTGACCCTTGAACTCATAAGGAGTCCTACATGAAAATCAAAGCTTGACCCATCTCAGAGTCCCTGGGCATGAATTCTCCATGCCAAGCCCTGCAGTCTACACTATGCCTCACAGACCGTCTGTGATATCTCCATAGCCCATTTCCTTGTTCATCTATCTCTCCGGTTCCTACCTGGCCCCGGTTGATATCTAGAGGCTCAGAACTATGCTAACTGGCATGGTCACTCACTTTCGTGCATGGTTTCTGAAGGATTTTGGTGGACCTGGATTGGCTGAAAAAAGCCTTCTGTGCCTGGACACATACTTTACAACTCGCTGATCATGCACATTCAGAAACCTGTCTGGGGTTGCTTGTGGTCTCATGCAGAGGCATGTTACAAAGCAGTCCAGGCCGAACATCCCCTTTTGGCTTGGAGATCAAGCCTGATTTGCATATGGTGATTCCCCTGCTGTCATTTTATGGCAGACTGAAAAACAATGATTTGGAGGGTTACCCAGAGCCATGCCTATGGATGTGATTTAGTCATTTATTTATTTATTTATTTATTGTGCATTTGTAAGGCGCTTATCCATCAAGAAATTGGGTTTCAATGCACCCCTATTTCTTCCATAACTTTCATATATACGTCTTCGGTGTTGCATAGGCTTAAAACAAAACATGATCCCTCCGACCAGGTTATGTTATTCATGCTTCAATACATCCAGGACAGTCCCGACTTTTGATGTCTTTCAAGCATACTTTGATCTCTTTCATTTATGTGTTTAGTCAGCCCAACTCTAACACTGTCGAGCACACCACCTCTGAAGTGGTCTGCATGGTTATCACTGGTGATGTCTGGATTCCATGGCTCTCCTTTTTTGTATGTGTCCTGTGAAAAACCTGAGGGCATTCTCACTCCTACCGCCCCTGCAACCTCTTCTCAGGTGGCCAGGGAAGGGCCATTGCTTTTGAACCCTGGCCCTGGGGGTGGAGAAGCAACGGAGGATCTCCTGGGTGGATGGTCCTTGGGGATTGGGAGTGGGGTGCCCACAGGAGAGACATGGTTTCCCCTTTCCCTATTGATGACCAACCTACCCCTCCCCCGGCCTTTGTGGGCTATTGTAGAACATCTCCCCTCATTTCCCCACCTTTGATAGTACTGACACGAGAAGGGGGCGACTAAGAGTAATGAACACTAAGACCTCTTTTAACCGCTCTAATACTCGGACCAAGAAGATACCTGCAGATTATTTGCAAGTTCAGGCATGTCCCTTTAATGTGAGCCAGACAGACCCAATTGGGTATACACACCTGCAACTTGTCAAGTGGTTGCAGGTTTATAAATGGAGACCAGCGGAAGAGAGCAACAGGGAGGCTTGTGTAGGAGAAACCACAGGACCCTTTCCGCAAGTAGGCAGCCGTGGTGGGACCTGAGGAGGAGCCAGGACGCCGGCCGACCTCCCCTAGGACCTGTGAAGCCCAAGACGAATTGGGCCGGGAGGCTAACACAGGTGGGGAAGCCTCCGTGGCAGAGACCAAACAGCTGGGGCTGTGAGTCAGCAGGAGAGACGGAGGACGCTGTCCACCTCCTCACAGAAGCAACCGGTGTGCGAGCAGGGCTTGCTGAGGCTGGAGCGCCAGCCGGAGAAGCCGAAAGAGAGCCACAAGAGCTGCCAGAGTGGAATGTCAAAGACCAGTGAGTTTTAGGGAGAGCCACTCAAAAGCCAGGGCACTGCAGGCTGGCTGTGCAGGAATAATGAAGCGCTGTATGCATGAAAGCTGAACTATGCACATTGAATACCGAACTGAATGAAAGTCAAAAACCAAAGCTGAACTATGCATATTGGATAGCGAACTGGGCGAAAGTTTGACGGCACGCTAAATTATGCATATTGAATACTGAATTGACTAAACACCTAAAGTTAAACATATTGCATATTGAGTTGAAATACAATGTTACGGGCAAAGTAAATGGCTAACGAAAGTCAAAAGGAAGAGTGCCCATGTAAAAGCAACCTATGGGGAAAAGAGCAAATGTAAAAGAATGCACCAAAAGTTGGGCATGAATGAGACCGCCCCAAAGTGTATCTTATGAAAGAATACAGTGTTGCAAGGCCAAAGACTGGCAAAGAGGTGTGTGACACATAATGGCCAGGCCAAGAGGCTGACACAGAGAAGCCTGGAGAGTATGAACATGTATATAAAGCCAAGAGGCCAACAAAGAAAAGCCAAGTGAAAGTGAATCTGTACGCAGGTGTAAATACTGAAGAACTAGGGTTCCGGGTTGTGTGACCTGTGGTGGGTGGACCGTGTGGTCTGACAACTGCGCCTAGAGATGTGAGCCCTACATTGTGAAAGCCAAAAGACAGTGTGGAATTTACCAAGAAGGAGCACTGTAAGTGAACTGATGACGCAAACCAGGAGAGAGAACCTAGAATTAAGTTACATTTTGAAAGACTGAAACAAACATTGGTTGCTACGTTGAAGTCTTGGGGAAGGGAACCCTGAGACTTGATGAACTGCAAAACGATGTCTTGAGGATGCAGCCTCAAGACCCCTTTCTTTTGAACGCTGTTACTTGGAACTTGTCGGAGGGGAATCCCGAGGATTGTGTGGAACTGTCTGAACTTGAACAAGGTAATCGTGAGACATTTGTGGAACTTTCTTGAACTTGGGGAAGTGGAGATGAAGATGAAGATAAGAGCTAGGCGAAGCTCAGAACTTTATGTTGAACACTATTACTTTGATTATTAACATCCCTACACATTGTTTAGCTGTAGTCGTGAGGGCAAGCACAGGTATTGGACACAGACATAGTTTTAATTTGAATTTTTTTAATCAGACTTTCCTTAGTTTCGTTCAGGTAGGGAAATCCCACCTTAGCATAGGGCAAGTTAGGCCTTCTGCCATCCTGACATTTGATTTAATAAACCAGTTTAGTTTAAACTTTGAATCTGTTGTCTATGTCTTGCTTCATGATGCCTTCACAATCCTCACATATCTCGAACAATGCAGCACACCTACATACTCTTGCTTTTGCCCTACATTGATTACTTTTGCTTTTTCAAGCCCACGGGCCTCTAACAGACACATGCAACCTCTGCCCCACACCCCAAACCCCCCACCCCTCTCAAACGCACGCACACAACTACACCACCTAAGCTAAGTCTGGTAGAGTTAATTCTAGAATTACTATGCTGCAGCCATACAAGTGCTTCAAAACCACTCCTTTATTCCTCACCCTCCCGCTAATTTCCCAATTGAAAAGTCGAAATTGAGGCCAATGGGCTTCAGGAGGGTATAGGCTGTCCTTCTGGAGTGTAGCAACATCTTTCTTTGTGCACTGATAATAAAATGGTTGGTAAATTGTGTATTATCAACGGTAAATTGTGTATTATCAACGCAAGAGGTACTGTAAACCTATTGGGCTGCCTGTTTTTAGTGATGCAAGATGCTGAAATATTGCTGTGGTTGCTGGTTTCTCTGCACTCGAAAATGGAAAAATTATGATATAGAACTGCATTGGAAATGTATCCAAATAATCAGCTTGTCCCAGCATTTTTCTGCAATTCTCTTACCCTTTGATGTACATGGTACCATGTCTATACTTTAGAGGTACTGTTTATGCATATAGGATGTGATGAATCTAATGATGTCCTCACTCCTTTCCCTGAGGTAGTCTCTCCCTATGTGGCCATGGGACGGCAGCCGCTATCTGAGGATCATCTGGGGGGTGACCACCCCCTGGGAGAAGGGAGGATGCCATTGGGAACAGTCACATAACCCTGTTCCTTCTTGGGGATGTTCCCCCCATTCCTCAGGCCTTAATGGCTTATTGCACCACTCATCCTCATCCATGTACTGAATCCAGTATTAATATTCCCTGACATTGTAACCAGAGCAATACATTAATTACTACAACGAGGAAGCGGTAGGCAGCAGGAATGATTACTCCTGAAAGAATCCCATACCAGCTTCCTCAACAACACATAAAGAATCATCCATCAACTACTGACATGAGGCAGAGACAAAGAAGAGTAAAGATCACTAAGGCCGGGAAGCCTATGCTGCCGTCTAGTCTTTGGAAATGTTTAATCAGACCGGGAGATTGAAAACCCAAACAGCCGACAGCAATGAGAGAAAGCTGCAGATGCTGAGCTGCGCGGTTACCTGCACGTGCACTGGCTGGAACGTTGGGGAGAAGACGCCACAGGAAACCGTGCCAAAGCTAATTTGCCCAGCAGGACAAGGAACCAAATACAGAGGACGTGTTGCCCAAGAGGGAAGGGCAGCAGAAACCAAAGACAGACAGGGCAGAGGTGCAGCGGATGATAAGTCACATGGCAAGCCCACAATCTGACGAGAACAGAAGCAGCAAGGCACAAGACACAATTGGAGCACCCGTAAAGCGAGTGAAGCAGAGAAGGTTACCCCTTTGCCTGAAAGTGTGCGCTGCTTCGAAATAGCTATCAGTAAACAAAGTGAAATATGTGAAGAAGCTAATAAATATAAAAGATGTACAACGAGTGAGTGAAGTGAAGCATGTGAAGAAGCTAAAAGACCCATAAGCTATTCCACAAATGAGTCGCTGAATCCGCATCTTAAAGGGACAGAAAGACAATGCTGAATAAAGGTGAACTTGAGAGAGCGACAAAAGCTCTATATACAAAGGAGAGAACATTCAAGAAATGATGCACCAACATGAGGCAGGCATTGTTTCATGAGTAAAAGAGAATTGTAATAAAATTATGATATGAAAGTCCTGGCACGAGTGTACACCAGGTGAAGAGAAGTGCAACAAAGTTGTGGTTTGTAAGTCCTGGCAGGAGAGTATTCCAGGTGAAGATAAATGTGTAAAAGACCATAAGGAAGTCCCAACAGAAGAATATAAACAAGAAAAGGAGGCCCCTCGAGACTTGAGGGGCAAGACCTTGGCACACTTTATGGCAATGTTGCCTAATTCCATTTAATCTAAATCAAAGATGTTTGACAACGTGCAATATTTTAATCATAGGTGAGTATTTGAAAAACACAGTAATAAGATAATCAATTTAAACATATAGAGATTGCCAACCGATTTCATTAATAAGCATGAAGGTTAACAAAGTTTGCACAACATATGCATCATAGTTTCATAAGCGTACTTGGTCAGTGTGCTATGACATAGTACATTAAAAAATCACATTCAGGGTTGAATAACTAATACAAACAGATATCTATGTTGTGAAGGTTGATAAATCAGGACAAGTTGGTGTGTCCCATAGTGTCTTCTTATATTTTGTATGACGTGTTTTGGGCTAAAGAGCCCTTCATCAGGTAAGGGATATCTGTAATTCCTCCGTTTTCTCTCACATTGTTTTACTCTGGCTCTCTCTCCTTTCCATTTCGTTCTCAGTTCTGTCTGCCCCAACTTCAGCCCTTTTTTGTCTTGTGACTCCTAGGTTCGTAATTGCTCTTCCACTCCTTTTTAATTTTGAATTTTGCATAGCAATGAGAATTGATACAGGCTGAAAAGGCAATTTCCTTCTATAAATATAGTTCAGTTTTAAAATTAGGGGTGGTTCTTTTTAAATGTATGCAAACGTTTTTTCTGAAGTTAGGCTGGAAATTGCAGATTTAGAATTTCCTATCAGCAGATGCTGAACTTGTTTCCATGCAAATGCTTTACCTGCACTGAATACCAAGTATGGCAGAACTGATGAGATGTGAGTTCTGGTCCATCAAACCTTTACCTCTGGAAAGCGAAGTCAGTTCTGCTACAATTCAAAACTTTCATCTCCATCTTTCACATATGACGGCATGGAGATGCATGAGCTTACTGATCTATTGGGAAGTTTGGAACTCTCAGGTGAAACATTGATCTGTGCGGCAGGTTTATCAACCCACTGAACTAAGTTTCCTGACAGGCTTAATCAGGAAACTAGCTTGTTTGAAAGGGTTGTAGGGTTTGGCCGTCCCATGCATGGCTCACCTGACATAATTGGCTTGTCACAAGCTCCATGCCTCCTTCAGTGAACTATCCTACACATGAAGCAGGAGATTTATAGAGGTACTATAGATCGGCAGCGTCACCCAATAGTCAAACATGGGAGAATCAGAAGTTAGGAAAAGCACAATAGTGAGAGAAGGATGGCTTGAAGCATACCACAGCAATGTAATTTTTCTCACACTGTACACCAGTGTGCATGCTACCATCTCAAGAGAATGGAGAGCTTAGATACTGTTTCTCTTCAGTGCTTTAGCTACATACTGAAACTACAAACACATGTTAGTACTGCGTCAATACAAAACCACTGTTGAAAAATCTAGGTACTGTTCCAATACGTAGCAGTCTTGCTAAGAAATCTGATTAAGATGCCACTAAGCCACTAAATGTGCTTTAGCCCTGTTGTGAATAGTTCACATTGTCGCATATGGCAGCTCTGCTGAGCAGCTAGGGTACTGTGCTTAAATATATAGCAGAGTTGATGAGAAGTACTAGTACAGTCAACCCTACTAAAAATATATACAGCAATGTTTGTAAATGTTGACCTGGTCTCGTTTAAAAAGATAATAGCTAGTCCTGATGGGGGAAGGACTGCTAATGTCCCATTAAAATTATATAAAAGTCCATCAAAGAATTGCTGGTAGATTTTCATCCCCCTATCTGTATGAATTTTACCTGCTCAGTACAAGGGACGGGGTAGTAAAAGTAACGTTCAGACCACGCTTCCAGCAGTTTCTTGCTTGCTTGCTGTGACTAACAAGTGAATGTGGCCTTTCATGCATGCATTCACACACAGTCGCACACATGCATACACTTAAAATATTTTAAAACGATGCCAAACATATTTACTGATTTAACACCAGAAGTGTTTTTTTGATGAGAAATGCCAAACAGCAGAGCAACCTCTATTAAATCCAATGAAAACGGTGGCAATAAACACAAAAATGAAGCCCTTGCTAGAACACACTTTTCCACTGTACTACACCAATCCTCCAAATCAGGCTCAATAGGAATGCCAATTCTAATGAAACTTCCTAAGTGTCAAAGCAATGTGCAATGCACATGCAAAATTCTTAAATAACATTGTAACACAGAAAATCAAAGCATATGAACAAAGTGAAAAACAAACACTAAATTATTTCCATCTGTTACACTTTACAGACTCTAAAAGTATTCGCTAGATGAAATAACCAGCACATGAAAGTGTTAAATAAACAGATCATGACTCAGCCCATTTGGATGTCGGCAGTGAACTCCATGATTTATGGGGGTGCTGCCAAGAATAGCCTCATGATGGATACAAATAGGAAAACGAAAGGTGCTGTATTCACAAGAATTAAGAGAAACAGACTAATTCAGAAAAACATTGAGCTCAGAAGTAAAGAGATAAAGAATAAAACTAAAGTGATACTTGAAACATAAATGACAAGTTAAGTCTCAATCAACGTTCATCCCACGTGGGGACATTGAGTCAAGTCGATCAATCCAATAAATCTTGTTGTAGTAACTGATTGTTTCCACCCCTTCCGGTAAGCGAGGGTTTGACCGGGAGCACCTTAATAAACTTGATTCTCGTTAATACAATTTTCCTATAATCTGCTAAAATCAACTATCTTCAGGTGTGCACCTCTACACACATTTCTGTTCTCTGACAGAAGAATATACCAGGCCAAATTAAGTGTGTGTTAAATTACAGGAGAATCTTTAGGAAGTCACATGCCCTAGGATCTTGAACTATTTGAAACATGATTGTTTGTTTTGAACATTACCTGCAAAAAGGAATATGGGAAAGGGAACTATTTCCCTGAGAACTATGTATGCACCAAGAGGGAGATGCCATCCTCTTGGGCTACAAGAAACTTGCATATTGGTAATAGGAACCTGGGAAGGGAGTCATTGCCTGGCACTATGAACATTTTCCACTTGGAACTTTTGGTTGGAGTTAGATCTTTTCGTTGAATTTGAACATTTGTATACCTGGCCAGAATAGGATTTTGGACACATGTCATACTTTTACTTTGGACATCTTGACAACGGACAGACCCCTTAATTTTTTGGTTGAGGTGGGGAAATCGCTTCTAGGAGCTTTCCTAGATAGTAAGGCATTTGCCCAACCCTTTTGATTTTGAATAAAGGTTTATAGCCAAAACGATGAGCCCTCTGTGCCCGCGTCTCATTCCTGGCTCCTCACAAGGGACAAACATATGTTTCCTTTTCAACTTCTGTACTATCAACGTGCATAGTCTGCATTTGTACTTGTTTGGAGGCAGTGAGTTGATTAGTCACTGAACACAATATGTTGCTGCTTTTCAGTGATGTATGAGTTTGCTGTATCAGATCTATGTTCCCATTCCAAAAGACTGATGAGGATAGGGAAATACAAGACAAAGGTGAGGCTTGGCTAGATTCTTAACTCTTGAGTGGTGCATGGTTCTCAGGCAAGCAATGAGAATTGCGCGTGCTCAAACTGTAAGGGGCAAATACATCTATATTACAGCAACGGACAGTGAATGATGGCATATGTATTTCTAATTGTTTTAATTTCACCTGCATTCTGGATAACATTTGTAGATAACTAGGCAAGTCCACCATTTTTTAAGAAAGAAATTTGTTTTTTAACATTTTTTTATTGTATTTGGTTTAAATGAAACCTTTACAAAACAAACCATCACAAATAGGCATACAAAAGAATCAATAGACAAATCAATAGGAAATGTACACCATTTTACATAAAGCATATCCACTACTAAACTAATTAAGAGTGAGAGTAAAAAGAGTATAAATAGAGCAAAAGGGAATTTCATTACATATCTTTTCAATTACTCAAAATCAAGGTAGGAGTCCACAGAGATACAGCCTAATAACAAAACATGTCAGACTTGATATCCAATAATGTTAACACACTAATATTACAACAGATTAAGGCTTTTGATAAAGCCAGAGAGAGCGAGGCCTTCATGAGCATTTTGGATGGTTAGGGATCGTTTCCATACATTTTCATCTATACATCCTAATCGATACTTCAAAAGAGGCGGCATGTATTTGGTCCTACAAGGAGTCAATGCAGCACAATCAAGTACCAAATACTTTATTGATTCCAGACCAGAATAACAGAATCTATTTACACTCTCAGCCTCGTTGATTAAGCTTCTCCTAAGCAGGATCGCCTTTGTAGGGAGCAAGTTCCACCGTAACCGTAAGTCGAAGGCCCCTATGATGTTGGTTAGGGAATTGGTAAAGCAGTGTTGATAAAGGTCCCCAGCATTTATGCTCATGAGGTAGATGTCTCATAGATGAAAAAGAGTGGACTACATCAGTTGTTATGGCCCAATCGAGATCAAACAGACCCCTTTTAACCTTCATCGGGTTATTAATTAGTGTCTCCAATTCCAGGCCAAATCTTATAAGAATAGCTTCACATCTCAACCGCAGTTGAACCAAATATTTGGAATTCACCTGAGAGGCGTGTTTACACTTGAGGGAATCACCTAAGTTTTCATATAAGGAATCTGCAATTGGTGAAACTAATTGTGAGTATAACGTCAGCAACCACCACTCAACACGGGCCGTTAAAGATGCCACCCCAAGTTCAAACCTAATGGCCGCTAGAGTTATTGCATTAGGGATACACAAGATCTTTCGCCACATCTTACCCTCGATTCTGTCGAGTAGTTTAAATATGGCATCGCTATAAAGCTCCAGGCCATATATTACTTTTGGGACAATTTTCCCTTCATAAAACATGAGTTCCGATCTGAGTGAGAATCTGCCAAATTTCCGATCAATTTTAATAATCTGGCACTGTAGCTGAGCTGCCTTTTGCAAGAAGATTTCAGTGATATTTCTTATGCCTACATGCGCCCCAAAATGAAACTCCAGATATACAACACTAAGACTGTTTTGAATGTTAACCCCTTCAACAGACCAGGAGGTATTACTACTATTCTGCCTTCTCTTTGAAAATGCCCAAATTTTTGTCTTTCTAGGGTTAATTATAAGCCCATTGTCCATGGCATAAATTACAAATAACTTCAACAGTCTTTGCAGACCAACCCTGGCTTTATCAAATATCAAAAAGTCGTCGGCATATGCCAACCATGAGATCTTAGACAGGCCGACCTTTGGAGCAATGAGACCCCCTTCACCCAAGCAATCGGCAACATCAGACATGTATTGATTAAAGGGCCAGGCGGTCAGCACGGAGCCCTGCCTAAGAACTCGATACAAACATATTTTCCTTGAGAGATCACCCTGTTGTTTTAACCGAACCTGGATTCCACAATTCTCATAAACACCATTAACCAGCCGCAAAATTTCCACAGGCATACCCCAACCGGCCAACTTCGACCATTGCCGATTCATGTCAACACAGTCGAATGCAGCCGATAAATCGACTGAGGCCATATAGTTGCAGCCCTCGGGCGACGACCAAGCTGATTCTTGAATGCACTTTACTACAAGGCCATTTAGGTTGGTTGAATGCCCCTTGCGGAAACCCGTCTGCAGTTTGTTTAACCCATGAGTGGTAGAAGCCCATTGTTCCAAATGAATCAGAAGGAAGGCAGAGAAGATCTTACAGTCCGCATTGATAAAGGAAATCAGCCAATACATTTTGGGCTCAGACCCACTACCACATTTGGAAATTGGTACTACATGTGCAGTAGTCCATGAGGCTGGTAAAACTCCGTGTGGATGATACTGCCAAATTGTATGTACAGCCAATTTGCCAAATTAGTTTGGTCAACCTTAAAGATATTGTTGGTTAAACCATTCGGGCTATGGGCCTGAGATTTTTTTACATCTTTTTAAAAGAAGATATATAGTTTTAATATCAAGAACCGGCTGCCAAATGGGGTTGGTATTGGGCAGGCTAGGCCCTGGGTCATCATCAATATTGCTGGAAGTTGATCCAAGCAAATTTTCAAAGAAGCAGACCATTCCCGACTCCGGAACAGAGTTTAATTGGGATATGACAAAATGTGGATCTTGGTCATTAATTAATTACCAGAATGCCCCCACATAGGATTTTACAACAGCCCAAGCATGTTCTTGGCATTACGCTGCAATAACATTGCTTTAATCGATTTGCAGTAATTTTTATATTTCTGCTTGATCTTCTTTAATAGGCTAGATTTTACCATAGCGTCATCACTAGCCCCCCTAATTGTACTAATCTCCCTCCTTATGGTAGATTTAGCTGCAGAAAGGTCCTCATTATAGCAGTGTGGTGGCCTAAATGATCTAACTGGCTTAAAACCACGGCGAGATTGAACCCTCGTTACCAGTTCTAGAATAAAGCTCTGAGACTCATTCACATTGAAGTTATGCATTTTCCACTCCAATGTTGTGGACTTCAAAATTGATTGAAGATTTCAATGTTTGAGTCCGACCATCGGATTGAATTTCCTGAATAAGTAGAACTCAACTGCAACAATTGGGTATACTCTCTGGTAATCAACGCGTAATCAACGCGTTAGCAAAGTCTCCCCCAATAATGGCATGGTCACTCCAATCATTCCTTAGTACTGAATATGAAGAACCGCAGTTGTCATGCACTCATCAGCAAAAATGTAGTCCAGCATGGAAGAATTACTCTGTGCCATGTATGCATTTCTGTGTCATTAGATTGACTAGGTAAATTGCCCATCAGGGGCTGCAGCCCAAGCACCCCCAAAGCAAGGCACCAGCCTCTACCATCTTGGCAGTTAGAGCTCTGCGGGATCCTATCCGATGACTGATCACACAGATCCCAATCCAATCACAAACAATCTTCATAAAATTAGTAAGCTCAGCAATTCCCTTATGCCACTATATGTTTACTAGCAGTAGATTCAGTGCTCTATCTGCAGAGCAGAGAGCTACCCCCAAAGCACCAAACGGAAGATCAGCAATAGGGACAGCAGTCATACCTAAGACTGAGTCCACTGCAATTAATAACCCTGCAGAGGCTCTCCCACCCTTACTGGCCTTTGCCATTTGAATAAATACTTGGTAGCCATCCAGCACTGGGTCTCTAGGCAACCAAGTCTCTTGTAGCAGTATGCAATTTGCCTCTTTAAGAATAGTAATAGCAACTGGGTTAGTGAAAAGGTGTCGGCCCCCACGGGTGTTCCGAGATTTAAGGCATAGTGAGATCTCTCTCCTCCTCGTACCCAGTGCTGTCAGTGGTTTATGGGACTGGTTTTATTCACCAGAGTGTTGATGTAACCGCATTCCAATCGATATACACCCCATCTGCCTGTTCATCAGCCTTACCCACTCTTCTGGTGCCCTCACTGTAGGGGCGGACCACAATATGCAACCCTCCAAGAGAGCCTAAGGGTCCACCATCCTCCAGAACAATTGGGCATATCTCAAAGCCCAAAGCCTGTAAACCAGATCTTTGGGAAAGGACAAGCTCCTTCAGCAAAGGTGAATTAAAGTAGATGATAATAATACTAGGATGATTTCTATCTGGGAAGGCCACTCTACCAATATCAGATGAACAGAGAAGTCCCAAAGCCGGAATTTCAGCAAAGATCTGTAGAATAGTTGTTCGATTTAGGCAGACTGGAAAGTTAGGGCCCAGAGCACTCTTCATTTTAAGTCTGAGCTCCCCTTTGCCCACAATGATTCCGTCATCCACCCCCTGGGCTAATGTTGGATTTATCCCCTGAGGCATCATTCCCTCTTGCATGCTGCAAGATACTGTAAGATTTAGGCCGATGTGAATCAACTCGTCTTGGATAAGAATCCAAGAGCGGTTGTGTAGTCGGTACATGCAATAATTCCAGAAGTTGACCCACACCAGCCGCCAGTGACGGATAGAGGTTAGATGGCAGATTTCTTAGTATTTGGTCTCACACCACCCCCGTGCCACAGTCTAAGACCCTACAACAAGGATCCGGAATAGGTGGTTGGGATACATCCTGTCTCAGACCACTGATCGGATAACAAATCGACTGCAGCAGTGCTTCCCGTCTGTCCACCAGATTCCCTCCACCACACTCAGTTTGATAGCCACTCACGTAGGGTTTGGCCACCTGATTACAAACAATGGGAAATTGAGTAGAGGGCTGGATTACCAGTTGAGTGGGTAACAAGGGCGGAACCTCGCTGATAGCACACCTCGCATTGGCCCCCACTAACAGTGCGCAGGATGATTCCAAGATGGCGGCCATGAGGGGAAGACATGCGTGAGCAGAGCTCCGTCTCCCCTCCCGAGCTGCAATATTAAAGGAAAACAATAAAGCGAATTCTCAGCCCAGAAACAGTACAACCATGCAGGGGAGTGTGGCAGACGAGTAACAAGACCACCCCAGTGCAGGGCTGGTGATAAACCCCTGATGCATCGCAGGGACGAGCTACCATGCGCAGAGTGGGGGAGGGTCCACGATTGCAGACTGGGATCGTGGGCCCAACCGCCATGCAAACCACAACCCCCACGAAGACTGAGGAAGAAACCTTTCAGAAACCTCTGGGAAGTGAGCCGGTCCACGAAGCCCCGGCACGGAAAAGCATCTCACTCCACCCCAAGAGGAGTGGGCCGTCCGCTCCACGAAGAACCATGGTGGATGAACAGGCTCGCGAAGCAGGCAGCGCACCAACAGGTGGGGGCGAAGCAGAGCCACACCGTCAGCCAGCACACCAGGAGGAAAATGTGGAAGTACAGCCTGCGGTACCGGTGAGAGTAGCAGCTGGAGGGGGCGAAGCAGCGCCGGCCCGCTATCCAGCGCTCCGTAAGGCAGACACGGCAGTATGCGCCCGCGCTGCAGGTGAACAGCCCAGCAGGAGGGGGTGAAGCAGAGCCTTACCAATAGCCACCACTCCGGCAATAGGACCACCCCCCCCGGGCGGACTCTGGGCGGACCAGCCCAGAGTCAAACGTGGACAGTGGAGGCCTGCCGCGCCGGCCCCCGCACTCCCCACCACCCTACCCTTCGAGATAGACAGGGGGCCAAGGAGGAGTGGAGACTTCGCTCCATTTCCATGATGCCGCCAGCAGCGGCAGAGACAGAATCCAGAGACAGCAGGCCCAACACCCGCAAGTGGAGGGAGAAGGGGGAGACCCGGCCACCCCCCGTGCGAACACAGAAAGCCAAGAGGACTCGGACGGCCTTTGAGGTGAGGAGCTCAGCGCGGTGGGAGGCCCACAACCAATACTCTGGCGTGGGCCTGGTGGGGTGGGGCGGGGACAGTTGCGCACAGCACACCAAATGCCTGAGGCCCACCAGACATCCCGACAGCCGGGGTGCAAAGCAATTGGAGAGACATTCCAGTGCACTGGGAAACCCAAGACACAGCCCTGCCACTGAACACCGGCCTCAAAAGCAGCCCAAATAACGGATGCTCCGTGGCCAAGCGCCAGAAAGGCATAATCTCAGCTCCACTTAAGGCCAGAAAGCATATGAGATCCCAAGAACCAGGGGGAGAACCAGCCGCGAAACCAGGGAAGGGAAACCTGCAAACCAACCAGCGTCAAGGCGTCAGATACACACCAGAACGGGCGCCAGGCCTGAACCAACAAACTAATAAACTGCAGTGAATCAGACAATGCAGACATACCCAAAAAAACAGACCCCCTCGGGGAAGCTGCCCCCTCATCACCAGCCGCCCCACCAGCAACCCAAACAGATTACTCACGCGCCCACAGCATACCACAACGAGGGTGGGCCTGCAGCACCCCCCAGAAGATAGCGGGTCACTGAAGGAAGGCACATATGTCAAAAACAAGGGGGAAACAACAGCATGTGGTGGCGCAGATCCCACAACCAAGACAGGAACCAAGCCTGACACAACTCTGGGGAACAGACCCCACAACACAGACTAAGGTGAGAATGCAAGGCTGAACGTCCCCCAAGGATAGACTCTGATACCGCAAACGCAGCAATGGCCATGAAAGAGAACATGAAAGCATGGTTCAGGGAATTCCAGGCACAATTTATGGCTTCCATGAACACCCAATTCGAAACAATGAAAAATGAAATAAAAACGGCAGTTCAGGAGCTAAAAGCAGAGGTGGTGAACCTGGGGGAAAGAACCGATACCCTGGAGAAAATAGTGCAAAACATGGAGGAAGAAACACAGCAAAGTGCAGAGAACCAGGAACATCTGGTCCGTCTGGCCCACAACCTCGAACTGCAATGCAAGGACTTAGAAAACCGCTCCCGGAGGTCGAACTTCCGAATAAAAAACATGGTGGAATCCGTAGAAGACAAGGACCTGAAAGAGGCGGTACAACAAGTCCTCAAAGACATTCTGGCATCGGAAGAGGATGCGGACGTCCCAATAGATAGGATCCATAGAGTAGGACCGCGGAGGACAGACAAACCAGGCTCCCGTCCCCGTGACGTGCTAGTGGCCCTCACGTCCTACACGCAAAAAGAACAGATCCTACGCAAAGCAAGGACAATAGACCATATCAGAATGAATGGAGTGAACATACAACTCTATCAAGATCTGGCCCTGGTGACTCTGCAGAAACGGTGAGAAATGCGGCCAAACACTTCAGGTACAGTGGAGCTTCCCATTCGGTCTTCTCTTCTCATGGGAGGGGAAACAACAAAGAATAACAACATGTGAAGAGGGAATGCACCTGCTGGAAGACGATCAACAGGTGGTCCATGCGCCCTAGCAAAAAGAAACAATGCATATGAGACCCAAGAAATTCCCATGCATCTGATCAGATCCTGCGTATAGCCAGCGTCCACAACCCCGACCGGTATAGCCTCCACAGGCACTGGAATCCACATTCAGGTGGTGGAGGGGGGAGGGACCATCCCAGGTGTCGGATTGTAATCCGAGTGGGGTTTAGTACTCCCCACAAAGTGTTCCCTGAGTCTTTAGATGGCATGGCGCGAATGGCTCTACGCCTGAGCGGTCATAGGTCCCAGGGCCCTCCTCAGGGCAGTTATGGGGTTTGGAGGAAACTTTCGCTAGTCGGGGGTTGCGAAGATTGGGAAAGGGGGGAAGTTGGGGCCGGGGGGGATGGATGGAAACACAACCAGCATACAAGTGACTATCTTCCGCCGTTAATGAATACCCACACCAGGAAAGGATGGGGCTAAAAATCTTAACCTACAACGTCCGAGGATTGAACTCCCTGGTAAAAAGGAAAAAGGTGGAGCACTTTCTACAAAAAGGAAAATACAATATCATAATGCTCCAGGAAACCCGTATAAAAAGGCAGGACAGCGGGAGACTCCGACTGAAAGGGTCCAATCAAATCGATCAAGCCAACGAGCAGGAGAAAAGAGTTGGCGTCATGATCGCATTTCACAAATCGTTACACCCGCAAATCCACAACATCCAAGCAGATAAGCAGGGGAGATCTATTCCTAAACACACACATCAAAGGGTACCCCCTAACACTGACATTTATCTACGCCCCGAACACGGGCCAGGATAGCTTTATCAGAGACAGTGTCGACAAATTAGAAACATTTACTAAGGCGGAAGTGGTGCTGGAGGGGGACCTTAACATTGCATGGGATCCTAATCTAGATCGCCCAAGCTCCAGACTACTGGGCCGGGGAACACCATTGAAGGCCCTAAGACTACAAATGGGAAATCTAGCATTGGAAGATGTTTGGAGAGAGGTTTGGGGCCAGACCCAGGGTTTTACGCACTTCTCACATGTTCACAACTCCAGATCCAGAATCGATTATCTCTGGGTCTCCACGGGTCTCCTCGGGAAGATCGAGCAGGCAGAGATAGGAGCAACCTCTCTCTCTCTGATCATGCCCCACTTTGGGCAGACATCAACCTGTCTTGCCGTCGGTCGGCTTATGGAGCTGGAAAATTCCAGCGGAAATAATGCTGGACCCCGTCACAGGAAACACAATCAAAGAACACATAGCAGAATATTTTGCAAGAAACAACTCCCCGGAGATGTCTAGGATAACCTTATGGGAGGCCTTCAAAGCAGTAACCAGAGGGAATTTCATCGCACTCAAAGCACAGCGAGACAGATAAAATTGCCGTTGAGAAGAGGAGCTGGAAGGCAAGCTAGTAGCTATCCAGGCAGAGTTGGCCCAAAAACAGTCAACCAAGCTGAAGAGAGCCTTAAGGCATAGTCAGGGGCAGTTGGTGTCCATCCGCACCAAACGAGCGGAGAAGAGCCTTCTACACCTGAAGCACTGGTACTATATAAAAGTGAACACAGCCGACAGACCCCTAGCCAAGCAGTTAAAAGAGAAGCAACAGAAACAGTCGGTTAAAGCATTGAAGGACGAGCAAGGGAAAATCAAGTCACAGACGACGGATATCGGGAACATCTTCAAGGACTTCTATCAACGTTTATACACCTCAGACCGTCCCAATGAAGGAGCGCAAGACACATATCTGGACGGGATCACCCTTCCTATAATCTCCAACGAAGCAAAACTTCAGCTGGACAGCCCAATCATAGAAGAAGTAGTAATCGGGGCAATCCGGGACTCCCCAACAACAAAGCCTCAGGCCTGGACGGCTACACTGCACAATTCTACAAACTATATAAAGATGACTTAGCCCCCATACTTACTGAACTCTTCAATACTTTTAAAGAAAAGGGCACCATCACACAATCCATGAATGAGGCCAAAATAGTGGTGTTCCCTAAGCAAGGGAAAGATCCAACACATCCCAGCTCGTACCGCCGATTGTGCTAATAAACTTAGATGCAAGTTGTTCACCAAAATACTCGCAAACCGTCTCTCGAAGGTACTCCCGACACTGATTCACCAGGACCAATCAGGCTTTTTCCCCACAGACAGACCCACGATAATATCAGGAGAATAACACACCTGATCAAGAAAGTAGGAATTACACACACACCAGCAGTCCTATTGGCGCTTGACACAGAAAAAGCGTTCGACCGCATGGAGTGGCCACTGTTATTTCATATCTTGGGAAAGATGGGCATGGGGGAGGACTTCATAAACATGATACGGGCAAACTACAGCACTCCCAGCACAATGATCGTTGTAAATGGAGAGCTCTCAGACAAGGTCCGGGTAGAGAGGGGGACAAAACGGGGATGTCCTCTCTCGCCACTCCTGTACGCGATATTCCTTGAACCCCTCCTGTCGCGAATAAGGGACAGACCAGATATAAAAGGCATTGACATGGGGGGTACCTCCCACAAAGTGGCAGCATATGCAGATAATATGCTGGTGGCCCTGGGAGACCCGGTGAAGTCATTACCGCCCCTCCTTCAGGAGGTAGAGGCCTATGGAACCATCTCAGGGCAAAAAATAAACAGACAAAAAGTTCTTATATTGCCGGGACACAAGGAGGCTATCCACAGGCAAGCTTCGGCTCTCCAACTGAGGGTGGCAACGAGCGGGGTCAAATACCTGGGAGTCACTCTGGCCAACCGCATAGAAAAACTATATGAAGAGAACTATCACCAACAACAAGAAAAAATCAAGAAGTATATAGAGAAGTGGAACCCCCTATCAACATCATGGTGGGGCTGGATCACGACAATAAAGATGACAATACTGCCTAGAATCGTCTACCTATTCCAGGTGCTGCCGATTAAAGTCCCGGCCACCTATTTAAATAAATGACCCAAAACAATAATCTTGTATGTCTGGCGGTAGAAGACCCCCAGAGTGTCCAGCGCAGTCCTTACGGCCCATAGAATGAATGGAGGCTGCGCCCTCCCCCACTTCCACAAATATTACGAGGCAGCTCAACTATGGGTCTTGAAAGAGTGGATACTGGACTCCTCACAGAAGCTGTGGATGGCATAAGACAGAGCGGTGGCCACGACCCGACTCCGCCATATGCTCTGGATAAAAAAAAGAGTACAGGCACCCGAACGTACAAGTTAGCGAGGTCCTGAAAGCAGCGTTAACGATATATATGGAACAGCGCTACCCACAAAAAGACTCTGACTCCCATCCTGACCTTGTTTAAAAACCAAGAGTTCCAACCGGGTATGGAGAATGGCGCATTTCGAAAGTGGGAAGAGGCACGAAGATTGGTGATCTGTACCAAACCCATCAGATTAGATCCTTTGAAGATTGTACAGTACAATTCAGCCTCACCAACAACGACAGATACAAGTACAAGCAACAATACCACTGGCTCAGCTCCCCACAGATCAAATATGCAGCGACAAGAAAACTGACCCCATTTGAAACATACATTATGACTCTTACACTTATACATTTCTTAACGCCCAATCTGATGAGATCAAATGGCTATACATGAAAAGGTGGGAAACCACGCTCGGGGGCGAAATTCCAAAAAGCCAATGGGAACACATTTGGTGGCCAATCCCCAAAATGACGAGGGCTGTACAGACGAGAGAGATGTGGACGGAAATCCTTTTACAATGGCACTACACCCCAGAAAGACTACACACAATGTACAAATCCACTCCTAACAAGTGCTTGGGAGAGTGTGGTGCTGAAGGGGACTGCAGACACAGCTGGTGGGACTGCCCGGCTATCCAGAAATTCTAGACTGATGTCAAAACTCAAATGAGCTCAATGTTTGCCGGAGCGGGAGACCTAGGGGATGAGGTGTGGTTGTGCGGCCTCTGGAACCCCAGGGACAAAACCATGATAATGACACAGAAACACAACTTCATGATCCTGCTAATAGCGGCCTGGTTGGCCATTGCCCAAAAGTGGAAACAGAGGACCCCCGCAACAGTGATCGAATGGTTACAAAGGATATGGACACATATAGCGATGGAACGCATCACCTACAACACTCAAGGTGATCGCCAGAGATTTAGGACAGATTGGGGAGTTGCCCTAGACTATCTACAGGGCGACTACATGGAACAATGGTGCCCGCACAAAATCAGGATTTTGGACATGTTCACATAGAAAGCAATGGACTTGGACACTTGGATAGCCAAGCACACAGAGACCTTCCAGAGTGGGGTAGGGGGGGAGAGGGAGGGAGGGAGGGGGGGGACTGTCACGGAAATGTTTGGTCCAAATGGTGTTGTTAATGAAATGCAATAAAAACATGTTTTAAAAAAAAAAGAGTGTGCATGATCAGATTTGAGGTTGGGCTACCAGGGATGGACAGCCCCCGACACCACTCATCTGAAATGAATTTAATACCCCATTGGGAATAGTCATACAAGCAGGTACGAAAAGGTCCAAAGGAACAAAGTGGGTCTGTTCAATAGAGTCGGTCATAGAAGGCTTTGCTGTTACCAGTTCCAAAGGGGTTCCCTCTTCCAGGAACTGAGGCATGCTTGAATGAAAAAATTGTTTGTAGAGGAGTCCTAAACTACTTTGCTGACTCGTTCGATGCATAGTCTTTTTCTTTACATTTTTAGGTAACTTCCCATGGGCCAATTTGTTGGTCTGAGACTCCTCTGCAAAAGTCCTTGGGCCCTCATGCTCTCTAGGGGGCATCAATGGCTCCACTGTCAGATGTATCGATGGAACATCCTTGGTAGTAATGGAGCTGCCTGACCTTGGTAGTTGGTCTGAGGAATAGCACTGCTTTGGCTGTAGATCACTGGAGATAGCTGTAACCAATTCCGTAGCAGGTGAGTTCGGTGTATTAGAGATATCAATTATTTCATCTGCATCTGTAGGTTTCATATTAAGATGCCCAGGAACCGCTTCCAACAGTCCCGAACCAGAACCTATTGTGTGGAAGCGCAGCTCAGACCCAATAAAATCCAATTTGCCGTTCACTTCGGATATCGGGGAGTTTGTAGTTTTCAACTTGCTCCAAATGTTATCACACAATGATACAAAGGAGCTCACCATATTTAAGGCAGAGACTGTTCGATGGGTAAGGTGAATTCTTTCATCAACTTCCCTTAAAGTATGGTGCATTGGAGCATTTTAATAGTGGTCACCTGCCTCAGTTGATGATTCTGCTCGGGCATGGCCATCTGGTTTGATTGTTATTGAGTATTTATCAATTTTATTGGTAAGATCCGATGGGGAGTTAGCCAAAGACGCATCACTCGTTTGTTGGATGACACTGCCCGCATTATCGAACAGCACGGACCCCTGTAGAGCATTATTTTCCACAACCTGCAAAGTCAAAAATGCTGAGGTCCATAAGATCTTTATGCCCAGCAGGATTGTCATGCACCTTCATCACTGAGTGACCCAGCATTGCCTTTCGTCTTACGAGAGGCACGGATTTAAGTTCCGTGCTCGTGGTAGTCGCTTTCACAAAGTAATGGTCCAAAAAACCTTGACCAGCAATAGGCGAGAAAGCTAAGTTCGTTTTTAGGGTTTTGAAGACAGCAGCTGGTTTTCTAATAATATTCCCACATGTTCCAGATTGAGCTGAGTCGGAATTAGCTGTATCTGTATGTATCAACTTGAGTGGATTAAACTGATCATCCAGGTTTAGGATCAGTTGGGGTACCACTTGCGCTGTAAATTTGCAAGACAAATCCTCCCCAGTCACCTTCCCAGGCACCTAGTGAAAGGAGGCGAAAACCTGCATAATGATGTAGACACCTTTGGGGCCTGAGGAGCCTGGGTAATGCAACTTGTGGACAAAACTACTTCCTGGAGTTCCACAGGTCCCAGTAAGGTTTCGTGGCCTGAATGAGTTTCATAGCGGGACTGGCTTTGAAGGCCCGATCTCATGTTTGCTGGTGGTCAGCCCCAACATAGGACAAAGGAAACAAAGATCTCCCACAATCTTTAAGGTACAGTGTCGGTAGAGTGATTCAACATTTATTGTGTGAGTAGAGCAGTAGTTCACACTCCATTCTGGCTTATCGTGTGAGTAGAGCAGTTAGTAAATCACTCCGTTATGGCAAGCAAATCGTTGACGGCTTACATCGCATAGCAGGCAGTGTGCGCTGCTGGTCAATAACCCAGGTCAGAGGAATGAAAAATCCCTGCAGTCTCTGGGAAACCTAATTCAATTAGATGCGAGATGTTAAATATCCGCTTGTGGGAATATGCTCCAACTCAACCACTACAGTATAGAGTTGTACCCAACACCCTCCGGCCACACCGCAGACTGCAGACTGCAGACTGAACACTTTGTGGCCCGCTTTGCGGGTAGTACCTGATAAGTAGAAAAAGTTGTAGGTGGGACTTGCGTAGCTCCAGTAGCTCCAATAGGTACTGTAGAAACAATCCTTGCTCCTCACGTAGCAGCGGCAGCAAAGTGAAAGAAGTCTACACTGCAGGTAAGAAATGAGTTTAGTTTTCATAAATGTATCGCTTTGTGAGTTCTTGTACTTCTGCTCTTTGCAATCTAATTGCAGGCATGCACTCACTTTTTAAATGTTTGCAACTGTTATTGAACACTTTTCAAAAAGGCAATAGGTGAATACAGTTCACACAAAATGGTGGAAGAAAAACAGAACAAGAAAATGGCTGCATGTTTCTCCAGCATGGGGTCTGGCATGGATTCACATGCTCATGAATATTCCCCGTCGTCAGGCTGGGAATCCTCGGTAAAGAAAAAACCAGTATCAGTTTCGTTTCTGATCTGTCTTTCGTAGTAACAACCAATCACTGGTCTCTGCGTCATACTGACCACAGCCAATGACTGCCCTCTACCTAAGCACAGCCTCTGGCAGCCATCTTCAGATTTTTACCGCACGTTCATGTGTTGGGATCCTCGTGCTATTGCTCTCGAGCGTTAGTGCTATTTTTTCACGTTTTTTTCTCAAAAACTTCGTTTTTTCGGTCAAAAGAGCCTCAAGCTCCACCGACTCTCCATCCGATCAACGGGGACCCGTGTCGGATTCGTCTGCGCCCCTCAAGGGTGAAGATTTCGTCGAGCTACGCTTTTGGAGGACATGGCCCAGGAGAAGGGATGCTCGACGCCCGGAAAGCTGTTCAGGGTCTGCCCTGGATGCCAGCTGCAGAACGTCTTTAAGGAGGACGAACACTCCCTTTGTCTCTACTGCTTACATGAGGACAAGACGCACGTGGAGAAGGACTGTGCGTTTTGCGGCAACATGTCGGAGCGGACCATGAAGGACCGCCATCAACGTCTCGCCAACTGGCTGGAAGGGAAGAGCCCGTCAGGCGAGAAGAAGAGGAAGAAATCCGAGCGGTCTTCTAAGACCTTTGAGGACGCCCCGGCGACGGGGGTCCAACACAAGGCAAAGCACCGCGAGTCCGCTGGCACTGGGAGCGCCGAACGGTCGGGCTCTACGGGCGCCAGGCAGGGCGCACCCTCCCCGGCACCATCAACCACGAGCCAACGCTCTGGGTCGGGTAAGAGGAAGGCCGAGCACCCGGCGAAGCTCCTGGAGAGGCCCCGGTCGAGCTCGAAGGCCCCATCGGAGGGGGAGCGAGGCAGTGTCCCCCCCTCAACGATAAGGCGGTGAGCGCACCTAAGGTGGTGAAGGCCTTAATCCATCCGGCCAAGCCCTCTATCGAAACTGTCGCGGCGGCCCTGGCTCAGCCTGTGGGGGCTACACCAGTGGTGGCGACCTCGGGGCTCAGAGTCTCCCTGCCACCTCGGAGGGAGTCCTCTTTTGTGCCCATCGATAGGACCCCCGTGAAATCCCCCGTGGGGAAGAAAAAGGGGAGGCAGGGCGTCGTAGATTCGGCCTCAACCTCGGAGGAGGAGCTGGTCGAAGTCTTAAGCCACGGCCTCGGCGTGGAAGAAGACCGGCCCGTCGGGATGGATCCCGACGCAGGTGACGACGACATCATCGAGGGTACCGACGGGGCCCCTGATCGCCCGTCGGATTCCCCTCTGCCAGCGCCGCGAGACAACTCGGCGGCCATTTTGTTGGCTATACAGTCCTTATGCTCAGAGATAAGGACGAGACTACCGTTGCCGACGGAACCTCTCCCGTCGGGGGACCCAGAACCGGGACCTTCTGGTGTTCCCCCTACCAAGAAAAGAAGGATCCACCCTCCGCCTCCTTTTCAGCCGTCGCGCCCCTTCCAGCCCTCCTCCCCGTCCACCCGAGGGGATGATACGGGGACTGACACGGCAGCGACGGGTACGGACGATGAGGTATACGACGAGGATGTACCGTCGTCGCCTCCCACCAGGGCTTCTCCGCCCGACGAGATTGGATCGTTCCACTCCATGATCACCAGGGCATCCGAGCTTTTCCAACTCTGCCCTGAGGAGAAGAAGAAGGAAGGTTTCCTTTATCAGCGGCGCGAGGCCAAGAGGAAGACGGTCCTCTCAGTGCCTCTATTGGACGACATTTGGGATGAGGGCCTCACCCTCCTCAAGAACCCTTCCACGACGCCAGCTAGAAGAGACCGGTACGAGAAGAAGTACCGGGTCCCGGACACGGCCCCCCTGTGCCTCCGGGCGCAGCCTACCCCGGACTCCGTCGTCTCCGCGGCGGCCAGGAAAAAAGCGGGGGGGGGGGGTGCGGCCTCCACATCGACTTCCCCACCGGACGGCGAGGGAAAGAAATTGGACGCTATGGGACGCAGAGTCATCTCGTCTGCGGCGACGACGATTAAAGCGGCCAACGCCTTGGCTATCGTGGCCCGCTACGACAGGGAGCTCTGGTACAAACTGGCTCCCCTACTGGACTTCTTGCCGGACGACAAGAGGGCAGAGGCCCTGGAGATCCTGCAGGAAGGTGAGGTGGCTTCGGACCACGCCATTACCGTTGCGACGGACATCGCCGACACTGGGTTCCGCCAGTTGGGCAACGGCGTTTGCCTTAGGCGGCGTGGATGGCTCAAGGCTACGGACTTCCGTCAAGACGTTCAGACCAGAGTCCTGGACATGCCCTTCGATGGGAACAACCTGTTTGGGAAAACAGTGGACGATTCCCTTCAGGCCATTAAAGCGGACACCGAGACGGCCCGGGCCCTTGGAGTTCTGCAACAACGACGGACGCCCTTTCGGAGCAGCGGAGGCAAGGGCGCCTCCAAAAGTTCAGGCGGCGGTTTCTCCACCTACCGTCAAGCGGCCCGCTCGTCGGCTCAGGAGGCCTACAGAGGACGAGGCAAGTCTGGCGGACCCCGCCGTCGTCGCCAAGGAGGTCAAGGCGGCAAAGCCTCGTCGAAGCAGGATTGAACCGACCGTGGGGTCGGGCCCCCACCGAAGCACCCCGGTGGGAGGCCGGCTGGCGAGCTTCGTCAGCGTGTGGGAGTCCATCTCCACCGACCGTTGGGTGCTGGATGCCTTGGCCCGGGGCCACGCGCTCGAGTTTCAAAGAAGGTGTCCGCGCGTCCCCCCCGTGGCCAGGAAAGAACTTCACGTCCCTCAACTTCTCCTGGAGGTAAAGGCGATGCTGAGGAAGGGCGCCATCGAACTCGTCCCAAAGAGACTTCGGGGCTCTGGAGTTTACTCGAGATACTTCCTCGTGAAGAAGAAGACGGGGAGATGGCGCCCCATCCTGGACCTGCGACGTCTGAACAAGTTCATCAAGGCGCAAAAGTTCCGGATGGTCACCCTCCAGCACGTCCTGGGTCAGCTGGAGGAAGGAGACTTCCTGTCGTCGTTGGATTTGGAGGATGCCTACTTCCATATTCCCATCCTAAAGGGGCACCGAAAATTCCTCAGGTTTGTGGTCCAAGGGCGTCACTACCAGTTCAAAGCCCTCCCCTTCGGACTACGGTCGGCCCCCAGGGTATTCACCAAGTGCCTTGCACCGGTGGCGGCGCAGCTGCGCCGCGAGGGGATCCACATCTACCCCTACCTGGACGACTGGCTCATCCGAGCCAAGACGAGGGAGCTCGCCCTGGATCACACGGCAAGGACCGTCCGACTTCTCACGGACCTGGGATTCTCCGTGAACTACGCCAAGTCTCACCTGGTACCCGCGCAAAACGCACTGTTTCTGGGAGCGAAGCTCGACACAGTGTCTCTTCTGGCCTCCCCGTCGGAGGAAAGGACCAGGTCCATCCTGGGCAAGGTACAGCGGATGTTGGTTTCCGACGCGGCCAAGGTGAGGTCCATCAAGTCCCTCCTCGGAATGATGTCTTCCTGCATCTACCTCATTCCCATGTGCAGGCTCCGGATGCGCCCGTTGCAGGAGTTCCTGGACGCGCGCTGGATCCAAACGACGGGCAGCTTCGAGGAGAGGATCACACTCGACGAGAGTTTCCGCCGAGCGGTCCGGTGGTGGGGCAACCGCACGCATCTGACGGCGGGCATGGACTTCCAGACCCCAGACCACCAGGAGACAGTGACCACCGATGCCTCCCTGGAAGGGTGGGGAGCGCACACCGAAAAACTGCACGCGAGAGGCCTTTGGCTCCCGACGGAGAAGTCCCTCCATATCAACGTCCTGGAGCTCCGTGCAGTGTTCTGGGCCCTCAGGTCCTTCCTTCCGTCCCTCAAGGGCAAGGTGGTGAGGATCTTCACCGACAACACCACCACCATGTTTTACATCAGGAAACAGGGCGGAACCAGGTCCCCAGCGCTGTCCAAGGAGGCGCAGGACCTGTGGCATTGGGCCGTCGCCCAAAGGATGTTTCTAGTGCCGTTTCATCTGGCAGGGATAAAAAACACCATCGCCGACTCACTCAGCAGGGAGCTGCGCTCGTGCCACGAGTGGGAACTACGGCAGGATCTAGTGGATCGCCTCTTCCGACGGTGGGGCACACCCCAGATCGACCTGTTCGCGACGGCGACGAACTCCAAGTGCCGGAGGTTCGCCAGCAGGTTTCCCCAGGCGAGGAGCATGGGCGATGCCTTCTCGTTCCCCTGGGAGGGCCTGTTCCTCTACGCATTCCCTCCTTTGCCACTGCTAATCCGGCTCGTCAACCAGCTCAAGAGGTCACGGTGCAGGATGATCCTCGTCGCACCTGCGTGGCCGAGGCAGATATGGTTCCCGGACCTTCTGGACTTGTCAGCGTCCCCGCCAATCAAGCTGCCGGTGGACGCAGATCTTCTCTCCAGGGAAGGAGGCGCCATCCTCCACCACGACCCGAAATCGCTGAACTTGCAGGCCTGGCTCCTGCAGCGCTAGAGTTTGGAGGATACGACATACCGGCCGACTGCAGAGAGGTTCTTGCAAAGGCCAGGGCGTCCTCGACTCTTAAATGCTACGGACACAAATGGAAGAGGTTCTCTGTCTGGTGCCACGCACAGAAGATTAACCCTCTACGGATTACGGCTCCCCAGGTGCTGCCGTACCTGCTGACGCTGGCCAAAGCTGGACTGGCACACGCGTCCATCAAGATTCATCTTGCTGCGATCTCCCGATACACCAGAACCACGGGCCGGACGTCCTTGTGGTCTCATCGTCTGGTGAAAGAGTTCATGAAGGGACTGTTCAGATAGTTCCCGCCGGTGAAGGCTCCGGCCCCGGCGTGGGAGCTCAACGTGGTGCTGACCAAGCTCATGGGACCTCCGTTCGAGCCTCTGCACTCGGCCCCGTTGAAGTTTCTGTCGTGGAAAGCAGCGTTTCTAGTGGCCATCACCTCCGCACGACGGGTGGGAGAGATCCAGGCCCTTTCATGCAAGGCCCCGTACTTGACTTTTCACGACACGAGGGTAGTGCTCAGGACGCACCCCTCCTTCATGCCCAAGGTACCGTCGGACTTCCATCTCAACGAACCCTTGGTGTTGCCTGTGTTCTTCCCGTCGCCTTCGTCGCCGGCTGAGAGGACTTTGCACTCGCTGGATGTGGCTAGAGCGCTGAAGTTCTACGTGGACCGCACGAAGTGTTTTCGGAAGACGTCACAACTCTTTGTGAACTTTGGACCTGTCAATCAGGGGAAGGCTCTCTCGAAGGCTTCCATTTCCAGATGGCTCTCCGGCTGTATCATGTACTGTCATCGGTTGGCAAACCGACCGCTGCCTGGCCGTCCGAGAGCCCATTCCACCAGAGCGATCGCAGCTACCACGGCGTTCCTTTCTGGTGTGCCCCTGCTGGACATATGCAGGGCTGCTACGTGGAGGTCGACGCACACCTTCATGAAATTCTACTGCGTCGATCGGGATTCCAGGGAGGAGTCCAGGGTCGGCCAAGCAGTGCTGCGCAACCTGTTCGCCTGAGGTGAGCCTGGTGAGGAGGTAAGATGCTTATTGTTGAGTTTGATGTACTGCTTAATGTTGAGCCGTTGCCACCTCCCGTGGTTGTGCATGTGTGTACTGCTATGTATTCTTTATTCATGAGCATGTGAATCCATGCCAGACCCCATGCTGGAGAAGGAACAAGTTACTTACCTGTAACTGTTGTTCTCCAGCATGGGTCTGGCATGGATTCACATGCGAACCCTCCCGCCTACCCCTCTGCGGCTCTTCACTTGGTCATACTGCCACTTCACGTGCTTCCAAATCTGAAGATGGCTGCCAGAGGCGGTGCTTAGGTAGAGGGCAGTCATTGGCTGTGGTCAGTATGACGCAGAGACCAGTGATTGGTTGTTACTACGAAAGACAGATCAGAAACGAAACTGATACTGGTTTTTTCTTTACCGAGGATTCCCAGCCTGACGACGGGGAATATTCATGAGCATGTGAATCCATGCCAGACCCATGCTGGAGAACAACAGTTACAGGTAAGTAACTTGTTGCTTACATCCCATCATGCTCATATCATGGCCGAGCCCTTCTGAGGCACCAGAAACTTCATCACCACTGCCTGCAAGTAAAAACACCTGTCCGACCCAAACAGAATCGTATGTCCCTCTCCCTGCGATGTATCCGGATCTCTTGGCTAGCCCCTTGCCTTTGACCCCAAAGCTGCCCCTTCACATACAGCATGCTGGGCAGAGGCAAAGTGCAGTTTTGCAGGGTAGCGGGCAGAGCAGTGTCTGACCACAGAAGCTAGAAATTGGTTTAAAGAGGAAAAATGAGGCAAGGTCTATACTTTGGCAGTAGTATAGTGTTGGTAAGAAGCTACAGTTTTTTACGGGTCAAGGGGCATGGGCTATTAGTTCTCCTTACACCTGATAATGATTCTGTGATACCAGGCCCCAGATGAACACACAAGAGATAGACTTGCTTGAGCATCAGCATCTGCTCGTGCCCTCCTCTTTCTCTCCCGTAGCGCAACCCGTATTTATTCATACACCATGGCATGCATGGCTAGTCATTTTAAAGGCACAGGCCTCAAAACATTCCTACGTTATCATAATAACAACAATACAGATACTACCTTATGTAACAAATCAACATCATTTCATAACGTGGAACACTGTATTGTTATGTTATGATTACTACTAGGTGTTCAAAACATAAACTTCCAAATTCATTGGCTACTGCCTGGATATCCTTTGCAGATATTGACGTGCAGGGCTGGCCACAATATGCAAGTCTCCACCTGTATCGGCTGGCACCCACGTCTCAGCACATTCCTGTTCCCTAGCATCAGCCACACTTTCGGATAGCAATCCTTCCTGACATCTATCAATAGGAATCCGTGCCTCATCAGTATCACCCACTGATACAACACCATCAGCAGGTTCAGTGGCAGAATAGCAAACCTTCTTGAAGAAACTAGAGTTTCTTGTTACAATTTCTTGGCCATTGGATATACCTTTAATATTGATCCTTTTTTGGCGACAGAAAATGGACGAGGCTCATTCGTAAGGCTCAACTGCTTGTTCTCACCAGTACAGTACCAACAATTACTAATTCTTGATTGCTTAATCCTCGCCGTCTGCTTTCATTGATTCTCAGCCTTTCATTTCTCACTGTGTCATTGTCATTTTTTATAGGCTCACGAGAATCATGATGATGCATGTGACCTCTGGGGCACTGTCCAAATAGTGCCTCAGCCTGCGCAACCGCTGTGGAAGAATGAGGTATCAAACAATAAACTTGCAGGATTTGATACAGAGCACAGTCCAGGCTTGTACCATGACCATGAGCAATTGTCAAGACTTTGTTCAAAGTGTGTATGAATCGCTCAGCATCACTGTTAGCTCTTGCTTGGCCATATAGGGGTAATCTTTCTGTCGCAGATCCCTTGTTCTTCCATAAATTGACGCAGTGTGTCCCCTTGAAACAGCGTGCCTTTATCAGAGTATATGTCCGTCGGATAGCCATGCGTCACAAACACTTTCTCTACTATTGGTATTACACCTGCTGCAGCTGTAGATTATACAAGTTCTACCTCAGGATATCATGACCACTGGTCAATCATGACCAGAAAGTGTTCCTAAACACTCAATCCAAAATCATTGCCTACCTTTTTCCACGGTTTGCAGCATCTGGATATTGGCTGAAATGTAGGAGCCCTCAATTTTGGGGAAGCCTCCTTACTCCAAAGGCAGTACTTAACATATTGGTCTAGTTTTTCTTCCAATCTTCGAAACCAAACATTTTGTCTGAGTCGGGCCTATGTTTTCCCCTCACCCTGGTGTCAATAGTGAGCTAGCCCTACAACTTTAGGAATTAGCTTTGCAGGAATCACTATCCTCGAGCAGCAGACCATCAGTTGCAAATGTCAGCTCGTGTTTTACCTTCCATAACCTTTCAAGCATGCATTTTGGTTTGGCCTCTTGCGTCATCTTGTCCATGTGGTGAAGGACCCGTTTCCCATCCCCATTCATTATAGCTTATCCCATGATTTGCAAGCATTCATCGTCTCTTGAGGCCGTTGCAATCTCTTCTACTGAAATGGTTTTGGGAATGGCATTCTCTGCGACCAAAAAATATAATTTTCTGTGTGCTGTTCCTCCAATTGCATACCTGAACTGTGAGGAAGCAGGTGTATCAACAAATAGTCAGTCGGATTGTCACCACCAGGGTGGTAGGAAAGTGTCACGTTATAGTCTTTCAGGGCAAGCCACCATTTTTTTATTCTTGCAGGGGTCCCCAAAGACTCTCCTGACAAGATTGGTAGCAAAGCGTTATGCTTTGCGTCCACTACTGTGGGCTTCCCATGGATGAACAAGTGGTAATGGTGACCGACCCACAGAACTGACAACTCTTCACGTTCAATCTGTGAGTAGCATTGCTCAGTGCCCGATAACACCCTGCTGGTATATTCCACTGGTCCCATGTCACCATTCAAGTCAACTTCTAATAGAACAGCTCCTAGAACAAGTGGACTTGCATCGACCACCAGCTCCAAATGCCTTTACGGATCGAAGAAAGCCATGGTGGTGTCTGATGTGAGAGCAGCCTTGATGTTCATGAACACGGTCTCTTCAAGCGGAGTCCACTGTTAACGAGTGTGTTTCTTAGGTGTCTGAGAGGTTCCGACAGATTTGCTAAGGTCTTGATGTGACCATTCCAAGAAAGCTCCTGATTTCAGGCACATTAGTGACAGCCTGAGCCTCTTGGATATTCTGCCCTTTTTTTTGTATCAGTCGATATGCCATCTTCTTGGAAAATGTACACAAAGAATTTCAATTTCTTTGGAAGGAATATGCATTTTTCATTTTGGAGCGTCAGCCCCATCCCTTTTATCCTCCCCAAGACTTTTTCCAAGCATCAAGACATTCCTCTTTTGTTTTGACAAACACCAGTATGCCACCACTGATATTTAGCACTGCATGGAGCCAGGACTCCCCTGATGGCATGTCGAAAAACCTCAGCTGCTGAGGAGACACAGAAACGTAGTCGCTTGCAGCGCTACACCCCTTTATGGGTGATAAAAGTGGTAATGTATCTAGAAGATTGATTCAGGACTAACATCCTGCCTTAAATCAAGCTTCAAAAAGAGCACAGCACCTTGTAAATCAGATACAATGTTAACAATTCTGGGCATTATATCTCTTGCTCTTCAGATAAATGTATTCAGTAGCCTCACATTGACACAGTTTCAGAAATACCTGTCTTTTCCACCTCACTTTCACCCGAGGAAGATGTTGCGAGGTCTGAATCCGATGGCTCTGCAGCAGGATCCAATTTCTTGCTTCAGGAAGAGCTCTTCTTCTCAAAGAGATAGGGTCTGAAGGAGTATAATACAGTAGGACGGAGTGGCTAACCCCTACCGGCAACAGCCCAGGAAAAAAGGGGAAAAGCCATAGGGAAGAAAAACCCCTTCAGTATTTCTGGATTGATGGAAAAAAAAACGTGGACCAAATGCAGGTTTACAATGAGCCAGATTGAAACAGAAGTCCACAAATAGATAAGCAACTGCAGGTTTTCAAGACGGAATCCGAGCAAGAATCACAAGGTAAGGTGGAGGTAGGGATCAACAAGGATTGCAGGTTAAAGGAAGTTCCAAGCAAAGACGGAGAGCAGGACCAGGAGCATCAGAGAGCGCCAGGAAGGAATGGAGAGCAGGGCCGGGCAAGCAGGCACGGAATGCGAGGGCTGAGTAGTGCAGTGGCAGGAGGCAGGTAGGAAGCAAAGTAGAAGCGGAGGAGCAAAAGGAAAAAAACTAGCGTCTGACCCGGGAAGGGAAAGAAAAGAGCTGCTTCCAACGTGCTGGCTGCAGGGTATGTGGGACTCATAAGATGGTGGTGGCCATATTGAAATTGACTAGACGGCGCAAGGAAACATTGCAGCAGAGTGATGGAACATGTCAATGGCAGCGTGCCCACCAGTTCCAGCGCTTGAGAAATGGAGCGCTGGAACAACGGAGTTCGTTTGTTTCGGTTCCCGGGCCACCACTATTGGGGAGACCCACAGAGTGGGTCCTTCCACACGCTCAGTGTCAAGCTCCTCTTCCACTTTACTTCTGAGGTGAAATGGCACTTTGTGGTATTTCAGGGTGATGGGTTGGACGGTGTCATTAATGTGTAAGCGAATCAGTTACCCCTTCAAAGATTGAACTGAGCCTTTCAATTAGGGAGTGAACATCCTCCACATAAACTCCAAAAGCAAAATTCAGAATCTGTAACACCTCAGCCACAGCACATCCATGCAGAGTGTCCTCACTCACCAAAGTCACATACAATGTTGCTTGTATTTGCTGAGATCCATGCATAACTGTCTTCACAAACACTCCTTCCAGAGGAATTGGCTTCACCCCTCCAAAGGTGAAAATGCACACTTGAGTACGCAGAAGTGGGGAGGGCTTACGCAGATTTTTATAGTGAGATACAGCCATCACATTAACCCATGCACCCGTATCGATCAGAACAGGAGTATTCGTACTTTGTATGTGTACCACACATCTGGGCTGGTGTTTGCGTTTCTGCCCACAGTTGGAACTCTCAAGAAAGCGCATCTCCATCTTCTGCATCCACACCTTTTGTGTCACACCCCGTTATCGATGGATCACCTTGAGCCACCTTTTGTCTTCTTCTCATGAACTATTGCCGTTGTTTGCCTTTACTCTGTGATGGCAGTGGTGGCAGTTGAGCTCTGCATGCCTTTGCAAAATGATTTATACGCTCACATCTACCACAGGTATCGCTGCAATAATGGCAGACACCAGTCGACTCAGTTGATTTTTCTGTCAGGAATGATTTTGATGGATTTCTATTAACAACAAACGTCTCTTCAAGATTGATTGCTTTTAAGGTAGAATCCATTTGTGACACCCTCACTTCCACCAACTCGTGATGCCCGGTTCCTGCAATATTTATTTTCTGAGTTTTACTAAGAAACTGCATTGGATCAACTGGGCCCATCTTTAGACTTCCTCATTCAGGAGCATACATGTGAAAATAAGGTACCTAAGTCTTGCATGGAAGGTATTGAGTGTCTCATCCTCTTTCTATTTGGTATCACATACTAAAAATGATTCATAGTCTGCATTGACCATTGGGCTGAAATAGTTGCTTAGGGCTGTCGTAGCAGCAGTATTAGAATTATTCACAGGTTTCAGAGTCTTGACAATTCTGTGCACAGTGGAACCAGCCAAGTATAGAAGGGTAGGGTTCTTAGCACTGTCATTTAGCTCACCTGTGGCGTCAAAATATATTTCAAGGCGTTTCACCCATAGAGCCCACCTTGGTCCTTGGCTGGACTGTGCTCCCAAGATGTCAAATGAGCTAATGGTCATTGTTGCCTAGGACAAAAACTGCAAAGAGCAGGGTGACTCTAGCCTCTGGACCAGAGTATTATAATAGCATCAAAAAACCAGAAAAGATGTGTCCAGAGAAGGATATTATTAGAAATAATGTATCAAAATGTATTTAAGGTGATACAAAAATTGAAAACTGGTGAATAAATCACAAATAATTATACACTGATCACTTTAATATAGCAACACAGCAGCAACAATATGACAAAAGTCAGCTAAAACATCATCACTCATACTAGCCATTCATGGTGCATTCATTCTCACACAACTCATCATACCGTGACACACATCCAAAATGCTAAAAGACACAAGAAACATACTAAAAACATGTGGGGAAAAGGAATTCATAGCTTGTCCCCATAATGACACACATAATTGTAATGTTTACAAACAATAGACATCATTCATGGATAATCTATTGTCAGGATGGATCAGAGGAACAAGTGCAAAGATCGCATCCCTGTAGAGTTTATCTCTCGACCGGTTTCGACGTGTAGTGGTAGTAAACACAACGTCTTCCTCAGGAGGTGGATGTTACCATTCTGTAAAGGAACACACAAGAACACGGCTATAAAATACTACATGAAAAGACCAAATCTTTGCCGACTGTCTGCAACACATAATTAAAAAAGAAAGAAAAGGACTGCTGCTAGCAGCACAAATTATTAAAAGCAATTTAGGACCATATATACCATAATAAAAATGTAGCACATAGGGGTCCCACTACAACAGATTTGTATACCAGAACAAGTGGGTGAGTGACTCCCAAAAGAGAACCGTGCAGCGTGAAAAAAGGACCTTCAGAACCATGGTGAAGCAGCCACTAGAAAATATATATATAATATTATATATCTATAAATAAGAAGAGCCTGACCAATAACAGTGTCTATATCTGAACAGCGCTTGTTGTACACTAACCTGGTAAGAACCGAGCTGCTGTAACCACCAATGCAGTGTAGTACGGCCAGTCACACCAAAGAATTCAAAACTCAAACATAACCTAAAGCAGAACCAAAATGCACTAGGTTAGGTAAGTGGGAACCTGGGTTCAGAGAGGAATGCCTATATCTAAGGCGGGGATGGTAGCTCACCTGGAGGGCACCCAATGCAATCTAGGGAAATCCAGAACTGCATATGTTGGACGATTGAGGAGGCAGCACAACTTAGCCTGAACAATCAACACCATCTGCGGAACGCTGAAACAACCGCAAAGAAACTCCATTATAATATTAAGTGGCAAGAACTGACCCACGGCTAACCCGAATGTAAAAGTACCACATTATGTGTATCTAAAATGCCTCAATGAAATAGGGGAACATCTGCGTGCAGCCGTGCCGAACTGTGGGAGCCACGAAGTGTTTAAATGTAGAGATGCGGCATGCACAATCAATCAATTAGAGCTGCTCACACAGTCTCGGTGTGAAAGTGAGCTCAAAGGCAAGATGCAACAGTATAGAGGGCCGCGCCTCAAAGTTAATTATAAACAGGACTATGGCTAAAGAGATATTTGCAAAGCGAGGAGACTGCCCGCAAGCTTACCTGCCAAACGGTTGCCGTATTGTGACATTAGTCAGGCGCCGAAGGAGAGCAGATGGCAGTCTTTTCGTCCCAGAATAGAATGGAATTCTGAACGCTACTCATGCGTGTAGGTACCTACACGGAACGGCTTGCTAGAAACAATGGTGCACCAAAGCCTTTTTAAAGGCAGGAGAGATGTCTGACTGCGCATGTCTGTATGTGCTGCAGAACAAAAGAACCCAATTACCAAGACAAAGCACAAATGTTCCAGCCCATATTAGAATGGAATAATGCAAAGAAGAATATCGCCGCAGCTGATTAGAAAATAAATTCAAAAATGAAACAAAGAAATAACCATAACACTAAAAGAACAGCATGAGTAAATGAAGGGCTAACGACTGAACACCAGATGCATTCTGGGAGCCGTAGTCCAGCTTAGGCGCGGTATACAGACCAACAATTTATAAATAGGTTCTGAAGTGCTTCAGAATGACCCTGAGAAGTTAGAAAGTCCCAGTGTCTCAAAGCAATTCCGAAGCTGCCGCACAATGACTAAAGCAGGAATACTCTGGTGAAAATAATGTCAATAAACCAAAAATAGACAGAGGCACTGACGGCCGCTCGCTCAAGCCGTCCAGGCTACCATAAAATTACTATAGAAGACAGAGACTGATATAAATGGTATATATAAACACAGGAGCCAGCAAAAAAATTGACAACAACTGGCCACAGTGATCTAATATAGAAAAAAGGTTGTGTAACTTGAGCTAGAATACTGGACAAACGTCATACCCATACAGGGAAAATTGAAAATTGAAAAACGCGGAGGCCCACGACTCCAGTGTGTTCCTTATAGGACAATTTATTATCCAGTTGAATTGTGTTGTTGGCAAAACATTTTTCTAAACAAAACCAGATTAAAGTATCTGGGTTGTGTACCATTTCAACACAATAAATCACTAGTGGAGCCGATAAATTGTGTGTTCTGATTTTGGACCGATGCTCATTAATGTGTAAGTGAACTTCCCTAGAAGTTTTACCTACATACAAAAGCTGGCACGGGCACTGGATGGCATAAATTACATTCTTACTTTTGCAAGTAGTAAATGTGCGTAGTGCCCAAGACCTGCCATTGTAAGAAAAGTCAGTCGTTTTTTTAGAAAATGTACAAGCTACGCACGAAGTGCATGGAACCTCTAATGGCCTTTAACCTGGTTAAGGTTAATATCTCTAATCTGATTAGTGCGAACGGGGAGTCTAGTGGCCCGAGTGAGTTTCTGCCCTAACTTTTTGCTTTTTTTTAAAAGCAAATAAAGGTTTCTCTAAATGGATGTCATGACCTTCAACCCTGGCCCTCACTGGTAAATCTGCCTTCCAGTTAGGGCCAGGTCAAAGGCCTTAAAACCTTATCCAAGACTCTCTTGGAATCAGTCCAGGCACCTTTGGCGCCAGGCTCATAACCATCATGAAGACCAACATTAGAATGGGACTATTTACTTGGGACTATTTAATTTGGGTGGGTTCAGCCAACATGGAGGCACACACATAACTCAGTTACAAGGTACTGAGCTATGGGGTCTAGTCTTTTGGGTGTGGCAGGACTGGGACTACTTTCCCTGGACTACTTTGGGTGTGGCAGGCCAGGTACTATTTTACCTGGACTACTTTACCTGAGACTATTTAAACCACACCCAAACAGCAGAACACGCTTCGTGTTATTCTGCTGTGGGCAGCGTAACGCTCACTGTGTCCAGTTCTTGATGCCAGCTTACCTGAAACCAAGGACCTGCAGAGAGAGAAAGAACACTACAAAACTTACCTGGAATAGTATCCTGTCTTCAATCCATCGCCGACTTCAGTTCCACTCACCTGAAGGTATGAACTCCATCATCCGGCACCACATGCATCCTGGAATACCATAACCTGGAAAGAGGAGGAAGGAAGACAGCATTAATAAGCGTTTACTCACGTTTCCTCCCGAACGAAGAAAGCCAAACAATTCTTACCTGGGTAGTCATCTCCTGGTCAATATCATTGCTGGAACATCACAGCGCTCGGCGAGGAACATCGCGACCTGCAAGGAGAGAAAAGACACAGGTTAGCCATATAAAAGGCGAAACAGCGCTGCGCATCGCGCATTACTCACCGGACAGCATCGCGCACACCGCGCTTTCGCCTACCGGCCCATGCGCATCTTCAAACGGCATGACAACACCAAAATACGTTTCCATACCTAAAAGGAAAGAAGCAAGACATTATTATCCGAACTAAGAGGAACATAAGAACTGCATATAAAGACTGTAAAGCAGCGAACCTACGGATTCGCAGCAGGCCTGGATTACCAAAGGTGGCTTGCACCAGTGAAGTAACTTAGTCGCGGCTTGCCCCCCACATCTACGCGCCCCTGCCACGAGGAGCAGGACGGAGAATCCACCTATTACAATATTAAGGTGAGGGGAAGGCCCAAGGGGGAGGAAGGAGTTGAGGCCAAGGGAGGTGGAAAACATAAAGACAATCTGGTATTGAATCCAGCTCTCCTATATTGCAGACCCATCTTTAACCAGAGGCCTTACCAAGGGACCGGGAGAGGGTTCGAGAGTGCAAATCATCCAACCAGGACTGGGTTGCGTCCCCGTGGATACCAGGTGAGCGTAACAATGGAGATCAGTGGAATTAAGGATCCTCCAATTTTTCAAAACAATAGCTTTGATTGTCTCACTGTGTTGACAAAAAGTAGACACACAAACTAACTGTTCTTTATCGACAGTTTTGTTTTTGGGTCTAAGAAGGGCATCCCGATTGGTATATTGCGCTCTTTTTCTTGAGTGTTTGATAAGTTTATGCGGGTATCCCCGGTCTGCCAATCTAGCTTGTAATACGTGCGCATGAGTATTAAATTGTGTGAGGTTGGAACAACTGCGGCGTAACCGTAGAAACATCTCATAAGGGAGATTGCGTAAAAGACTTTTGGGATGTTGGCTTTTAAATTGTAGCGCCATGTTCCTTTCTGTGGGTTTTCTGTAGAGCTCAGTCTGCAGAAACCCATCCTCGTTGTAAATGGATAGATTGAGGAACGCGATATGAGAGGTTGAGTGTTCTAAGGTAAATTTGATGTTAATATCTACTTGATTAAGCCACTGAACAAAAAGTTCAAGTGTGGCAATATCACCCTCCCATAACAGTAAGATTTCGTCAATATACCGACGGTATAACTTGATGTTAGTAATGTAGGGATTACTGTCATTCAGGACGAAATTCTCTTCGAACAGGGCCATGAAAATAATAGCTAGATTGGGGGCAAAAGCACAGCCCATTGACGTACCTTTGGTCTGTACAAAAAACTCATCTTTAAACTTAAAGAAGCTGTTGGAGAGAACCAATTCTATGAATGTGGTCAAAAAGTTAGTAGGTACCATATGTACAGGTGGTCGACGTTCTAACATGGCTTGCAGGCACTGGATTGCCTTATCTTGGGGAATATTGGTATAAAGAGCCTCTATATCTAAGGCCACCAAGATCTGTTTAGAGGCATCAAACGGGAGGCCTTCTACCAAATTGATAACATCTCTAGAATCTAACAGAAATGTAGGGGTCGCCATCGCCAAGGGTTTGATAAATACGTCTATATATTTGGATAACGGCTCTAAAATAGAGCCGCACCCCGAGACTATTGGGCGACCAGGCGGGTTAGATTAATTTTTATGGATTTTAGGGATAATATAAAAAAGAGGAGTTCTTTCCTCTGAGGAATTAATAAACTCAAATTCTTTTTTAGATAATATTCCCTCTTCAAGTGCTTTTTCAGAGAGGCTAACGATCTTCTTTTTAATCAAAGCAGTTGGATCGCCACTGATTTTTTGATAATGACCTGGAATGTTAAGAAGTCAAATAACCTCTTGATCATATGACCCTGAATCCCAAACAACTATACCGCCGCCTTTATCGGCACTCTTAATCACAATGGAGGGATCTTGTGAAAGAGATTCAATGGCGTGGAATTAAGCTAGTTGTACATTAGGCCTTATGTTATTCCTGGGAAGCTCAAGACATTTAGCTAGTTCTTTAAGCACAATTTTTTCAAAAACAAGAACTTTGGCAGGAAGTTCCGCTCTATTATGAGTGAAAGAAGAAGGTCTGGCCAGCCCTGACTTGTTGAGTTCAGAAGTGTTTTCTTTGTCAGAAAAAAAGGCTCTAGGCCTAATCTTACAGAGGAATTGTTGGACCTCATTAGTAAGGTGCATAGCACTCGGGGTCTGTGTAGGGACAAAGGAGAGGCCACGTTTCAAAATCGCCAGCTCAGTTTCAGTGTTGCCTAGGAAGCATTGTTGGGCCTGGAACACCTCCTGCCTCATCGGCCATCCTCTTCACCAGCTCAATATTGTACTAACGAATCAGCCCAGGGTCCATTAAAATCCAGCAGGGATGCAGCCTCAAGAAGACTGTGGTGTGGTGCTTCACATGGCCAGAGGCAGATCAAAGTCTTTGAAACAAGGTGATAACCATGCATGCGTGCCGAGGCTGGTAACTGTCTATTCCAATATTGTGGTTGAACACCCATGTGCTAGATCACTGTGGATAGACACTACAAAGTGCACAAGCACTCCCCACGGAGCCACAACCTTGGGGCAGACCTACCCCATTGTTTATTCTCTGTATTGTCTGCACGACCAACAGGAGTTTCTCCCGGGAGACATCCGTAGTGTGCATCATTGAATTTAGGGTGCGTGGCATGCACCATTCTGCATACCATCCGCTTCCTGGCCTCAACACTCGTGACGCTTTTCCGCGGTGAAAGCAAACTTCTGCGGGTTCGGTGGCCTTGACACTCCTTGCAGGAATAAAGAGTTCTGTGTCAAGGGTCATGTGCTATTAGTGCTCCTTACCTTTGATAATGATTGTGTGATACAAGGCCCCAAATGAACATGCGAGAGACAGACTTCCTTGAGCATCTGAATCTGCTCGTGCTCTCATCTCTCTCATGTAGCGTGACCTATATTTATTCATACAATGCCATGACGTGCATGGCTTGTCATCTTAAATGCATACACCTCATAACACAGATGACTCTGAGGGGTTTTATTGCAACAAAGTAAAAATCTACAATGTAAAGTGCATAATTTAAAAATGGTTAACAAATGTAATAGGGCACAAAACAATTGTACACATCGCAGTATGTTTGATAGAAGAGAACTATATAACCATTTTTATTTTTTAATTCTTTTTATTGGTTTTACTGTGTTTTCATTAACATTACAACCATTCAGCATGGAAAGTTACAATTAGCATTTTGAAGATCGTGTTTGCGTAACCCAACGGGGTCCATTGTTAAACAATAGCCCATACCCAACTTACCCCCTTCCCCAACCCGTATCCCCCCCATCTTGAGTTGGCTGTAGTGTGGACATCTGGTCTATGTGTATGGTGATTATTTGTGTTGGGTTGTCTATGTTGGTGGTTGCAGAGTATCGGTTGGCTGCGGGCCATCTGCTTCTGGAGCAAATAATGATTGGGTTAGCATGGTCCATAGTGTAATATCTTCGTTGGTGTCCAGGAAGCTCAAGTGTACTGCACTCCTCCAAGCAGCTGTTTCAGCTGCCGACCACTTTTTAAGCTCACGCCACCAATCCGTTATGTTGGCGCCGTGTGGAGATTTCCATGACATTGCTATTCTGCGTTTGGCGAGTATATATGCTAGATCTTTCATTTTAGATGCATAACATGTGGTTTTGGGCCGCCTGAAGCATCCTAGTAAGCAAGCAGAAGGCGATAGCTGGTTTGTAATCGGGCCTGCTTTCCTCAGTCTAACCTCTACTTCACCCAATATATCACGATAGTTGGACATGGCCGGAACATGTGTAGTAAACCAGCATCTGTGGCATCGCTTCTGGGGCACTGTTGTGTGGCAGCCCGAGAGAAACTGGGGCTGGATAATCCCTATGGATAACCAACAGCTGGATCAGTTGCAATCTGGCGTTGCGAGATACTTTGTTATGATACTTCATTATCTTCGTCCAGTCTGTGTCCCGGAAAGGGGCGCCTAGGTCCTCTTCACATTTCCTCTTAATCGCTGAAGCTCCAGGGTGCCCGCTAGTCAATAGAAAGTCATATAACCTTGATATTGCGTGGCCACCTCCTGCTATGTCATACAGGGTGTTAACTACCGAATGTGTTTCCATTGTTTCGCTATATTTATTTATTTAATTTATTTTTTTGCATTTGTCAAGCGCGCTTGCAGCCCATAAGGCATCGAGGCGCTGTTAAAGGAGATGAACGGACTTATGATTTACAGGCAGGTGCCCAATCGTCTCATGGTTACACAGTAACAAGCACATATGCAGGAAATGACTGATACCGATTCATAGTGAAGGAAGAGGCAGTTCAGACAAAGAGCCTGGTTTTGATAGCCTTGCTAAAGGTTAGGTGTGACTCAATAAGTCTTAAGTGAGGTGGCAGTGCGTTCCAGTGCGTGCCTGCTTGGGTGGGGAAGCTGGAGCCACCAGCGCGCACCTTTCGCGTTGTGGGTGTGACAATCCTGTTGGCATAGCATGATCTTAAGGGTCTAATGGCAGTGTGCTTGATAATTCTGTTTGTCAGGTAGGGAGGGGCAAGTTCATGAAGGCATTTGTCGGTGAGGGCAAGAATTTTGAAGACAATTCTCTCTTTGACAGGGAGCCAGTGTGCTTGCCCTCTGATTTCGGAGATATGATCTCTTCTTGCGGTACCTATGGCTGCCCTCAATGCACGGTTTGGAACTAGCTGCAATTTAGCCAGGTTTTTGTTGGAGGTCCCAACGAGAAGGGCATTGCAGTAGTCTAGCCTCAACCCGATAATTGCCCTGGCAATGGTGAGGCAGTTATGGCGGGACAGGAAGGGCCTGGCGGCTTTGAGGATTTTGGAGTAGTAGGCTGAGGAGGCGGCGATAGCATTGACCTGTCTGTCCATGGACAGGTCGGAGTCCAGGTAGATTCAGAGTGTCTTCACATGGTTGGAGACCTTGATAGGAATGTTATCAATGGTGAAGGAGGCGTACTGATCTCTGAGGTTGCCCATTGTGAAGGGTGACCCTATGAGGAGGAGTTCAGTTTTTTCACTATTGAGGCAGAGCCAGTTCTCTGCCATCCATGATTGGATGGTAGAATAGATAGTGGTGAGGGTATTGGTGTCTGCTAGGTAATCGCCCGTGAGTGGGATATATGTTGGCCATCTGCGGAATATTATGTTCAGAATGGTGCGATGCAACCAATACTGGCCATGGGGTATGCCAGTATTGTTTGTAGTTCGTTGAAGGGTATCCTCTATAGTGGCGACGACGTGAGTTTCCCATTATGTGCCTATGCCCAGCCGAGCCTGGGATTCTAATGGAACAAGAGAGGCTAGAGGTATCTGCACTGAAAATGGGTCTGTCACTCATATCAATGTGAGAGCCCTGTCCCATATTTGGATGCCCAGCGATACCAGGTGTGGGTTTAGAGTGGGCCGAGCAGAGGCATTGCTAAGGGGGGCTAAGGGGGCTATAGCCCTGGGTCTTTTGGTTGTAGCCCCGGATAGAAGCTCAGGGGTTACAACCAAATAGCTATCTAGCCCTGAGTTCTGACAGTCCAGACAATAGCATAGCCCCAGATCTTTTGTAGACCCAGCAACACCCCTGGGGCCGAGGCTTCTTGTGCCACAAGAGCTCCTTGAGAAAGTGATCAGGTGTTGGGGGCTGAAGCAGCTTGATGTCTGCAGTGGGCTTATCTGCTAGCCAACCCATCACAAACTGCAGCTGTCCTGCAATATGGTATGACTCAAAGTGTGGAGCCTTGATGCCGCCCTTGTTGTAGGGCCTTTGTAGAGAGGATAATGCTATTCTGCATCTGCCGTTACGCCATAGGAATTCCCTGCATAGATAATCTAAGGTCTTGAAGGAGGTTTTCGGTATATTAAACGGGACGTTCACAAAACGATGTAGGAGCCTGGGGAGCGCCACCATTTTCAATAGTGCGACTCTGCCCATTAGTGAGAGGGTTAGTCTGGTTCAGAACTTCATTGAGCTTTTTATGCAATCTAGAGCTTTTAGAGTATTGGTAGCGTATTCTATGACAGGGTCGTGATGTATGTTGATGCCTTGGTATCTGAAAGTGTCAGTGCTCCACTGCAAAGCTAAAACAGGTAGTCTGTTAAGGTGGGTTTTGTCTAGGCTTGCAAGTGGGAAAAGGGACGATTTATCTATAGTGCTGTGCAAAGAGCCCCCGGGTTTCCATAATACATTCCAGGTAGGTTATCTTTTGGGTTTTGCACAAAAAGCAATGTATCGTCTGCATACATTGAGATTACATGAGGTGTCCCATCAATGAGTATACCTGCACTTATGTATTCTGCCCGCAAGTATGCTGCTATCGCGTCCATTGCTAAAATATAGAGCAGCAGGGATAGTGGGCAGACTTGTCTCATACCTCTCTCCAGCTCCCATGCACATGAGAAGTGTTTGCCTGTTTTAACTCTTGCCATTGGCTTGGTGTATATTAGTCTCACCCAGGTAATAAACGTCTGCCCAAAACCGAACCGGCGCAACGTGTCATATAGCCATTCCCATTTAATGGAGTCGAATGCTTTTATACAATACAACAAAGCTATCGCACAGGGAGTGTCCAATTTTGCGGTTCGGTCGATTACGGGGTGCAGGCGCCTTAGGTTTGAAGACATATGTCTACCAGACACATATAATGTTTGATCGGGGTGCACGAAGAAATGGATGATCTTTTTCAACCTATTAGCTAGCAAAGCTGTTAGAATTTTGCTGTCTGGTTTTGCATGGGTATGGGCCTGTATGAGCTACACTCCAGTGGCGATTTGGGTGGCCTAAGTAGAGGTATGATTATTGATTCTGTAAGGCTAGGAGGGAGGATATCCATTTCGTGAGTGTATTCAGGAAGTAGGGTGCAAGGTCCTCTGCAAATTCTTTATAAAACTCGCCGAGCAGGCCGTCAGAGCCAGGAGTTTTCCCTGATGGCAGTGACCGGATTATGTCGGATGGTTCTTCTAAAGTAATAGGAGCGTCCAGGTCATTGACGGCTAGATCATTAAGTTGGGGAAGTTGTATCTCTTCTAGTATTTCCTGTGTATGTACACTTGGGGGCGTAGGTCCGGCGCAATATAGGTTGTGATAGTATTCCTGAAAAACCGTACTAATACCCTCTTGGGTGGAGCATGTATTGCCTTGCTGTGTATGTATCGCGTATATAGGTGTACGTTGTTCCTCTTTTTTGTATAGCCATGCCAGTAGTCGGCCAGGTTTGTCGCCTTCAACGTGCTGTCTTTCAATATGTTTGGTGTAGCTATGCATGCCTAATCTTCCCCAGCATTCTGTGCATTTTTTTGCAAAATGCTGTCTCATTGGCGTACCCAGTCTCCTGACTGTGCAAGCTTTTGTAGTGCCTCCTCTATGGAGGTAAGTTTTCTACTTAGGTTAGTATACCACCTGATTTGGCTATAGCTGCACCTCTAATGCCCGCTTTTAGAGACACCTAGAGGGTGCCAGCTCTAGTGACACTGCCAGAGTTATGTGTGAAGTATTCTGTGATACTGTCTTGAATATGACCTCAAAAAAGGGGGAGAGTCTCCATGTTGGAATTGGGGGTCTAGAAGGTATGTATTGCTACTTCAGCATGAGGGGGTTGTGGTCTGACAAAACCGAGCACTTGTGTTCAGCGTCTATGATTTCAGGGGCCAGGTCTTTTCCAACAAAATAATAATCAAGTCTGGTTTGGACGGCATGAGGTGCAGAAAAGTGCGAGTAATGTCTGGAATTCGGGTGGAGCGTGCACCGTATGTCTAATAGCTCGAAGGTTGACAGAAGTGCTGGCAATGACCGGGCTGACGGGGTGGGTCTATTGAACTTTGTGTCTGACCTATCCATTTGCAGGTTTATAACACAAATGAGGTCTCCTCCGCATATAATCTTTCCCTCCAGGTATGGCCCAAGGTGTGGGTAAAGTGTTTGAGAAAAGGTGGCTGTGTCATGGTTGGGGGCATACGTATTAATTATACAAGTGTCCACATTTTCCAGGAGCCCCCGTACCAGCACCGCTTTGCCTTCGTCTACTGATTTATACTGGATTACTTTAAAAGGCAATCCAAATCAACACCCCACGGGTATACGATGAAAATGGGGAGCCCACAGTCCGCCCGCCCCGTTTCCTGGCAATTAATTCTTGTTTGGGGGGCGTGGCTAAGGAGCCATGGACTAGGTCATGTTTCTATGCTGCTCCTGATGATCCTACAATTATCCTGCATGGGCACCCGCAAAATCTGAGGCCTGTGGAATATAAACTTAACTGCTGCTGTGGGAACATGAGGTGCGCACGCTGAGCATACTCTGATGCAGAACAGTGAGGCAGAACTGCAACTATCGTAAGAAATTGCCCAGAAGAAGCTCTGATATGAGGCACTTAAATGGCACCCCTGTAACAACAGAGGACAAAGGAACGACTTGGGAGACGACAGAGCGCGTCCGGAGCGGACTACGGCTGCGAACTGTTGCAAACCCCTCATAATGGCAGGAGGCTGCAACTGTACATGCTGGTGAGAGACTACGCACCATGTAAGCTCTGGGAGGAGCAGTGGGAAGATCCAGTACCGGGCCCCAACACCGAAGTCGATATGATTATGGAGGCAGCCCCTTCATGCCAGAACGCGTAGTGATTAGACGGGCTCCTGTAGCGACACGGAAAGAAATTGCTGCCGACATGTTTGAAAGCACCCATACTATCTCTGGGAAACATCTGATGCATGCCCTGCAACAGCAGTGTTTATGAGACGGCACCCCAGTGCGGATTGTAATTGAATATGGGGCTGTAACACGCAAACGAAAAGGGCTTCCCCTTTGTTCCCGTCACAGGACGTGTTTGCACGCAGGAGGCTTTGTTCAGCCGTGGCTGCTCCCCAGCTGACGAGAAGGAGACGGCTATTAAGTCTCCCTGTGCGGCCGCGGCATCAGTGGCACACAAGTAGATTGGAGCCCGAAGTTTAACTGAACTGCTGGAGGAACAAGCGCTACAGCGTGTGATACATTGTTTCACGCTCAGGCACGGCGGGTCAGTTAGATCCTGCCACACAGAAGAGGCTTGCGAGGAAAGGCTACAATGATTGCAGAGAGTAATCTTGCGCTCACATATTGCGCATGATTGCACATTCACATAACACTGTGGGGCCCACACACAGGAAGGTGACTGCCCTGTGAGAGACGCACCCCTCGTGATCCTGGTGCATAAGTGATACCGTGGGCTGGATGGCCCTGAATGTAGTGGCAGAGTGAAAGACAATATAATTAAACTTAAACCTCATGTGGGGTGAGAAGCTGGAGAGGAAGCCCAAACAACATTACCCGCTTATTGCTCGGGGGTACACACCTTAAAGGGAGAGCTCCCTCTGGCTGGCGGTAATGAAGTAGTGTGCAGGAGCACCCCTACAAAAACGACCTAACCTAATTAATGCACATAACGGGTCACATTGAGCACGCAAAGTAGCTGAAGCAGGGGAGCATACAGGAGATGGTTACAGGCGGAACGCCCTGTTGACAACAAACAAAGGATGTTGAAAGGACTGAGGAACACTGAGGACGCCCGCTAAGGAATAAACGGAACAGGATCAGTGGGTGCACAAAGCCAAAGTAAGTCTACAGACGGGTGATGTAGACATTCCGCCCGTGAAGTAATTATCTACTGCAGTGAAAGAGAACAAATGAAGTTGTGTCATCTGGGGGCTTCGGACAACCGTTAAGAGGGAGCTGGTGCCTAAGACTGCAAACTGTTGCTACATTTGGCACCACATGACTTTGTGAAGTAGACATTCCGGCCCGACGGACAGAGAGAGTACTGGCGCTCAAAAGTGGCAAAGTCAAAGTGAAACAGTCTATGATGGACATTTTCACCAAAATACCACAATCCCCGAGCCTGTCCACACAGGCTAAAAATGACACGTATGGGGCGTCAGCCTCAATGTGAAACAATAGTGTGATCCTGGATGCCATAACGGAGCTGAAATCCTCATGGGGGATCAAGATTGATACAGCCATAGCGGAACTGAAGGCGGCGCTGGAACTCAAAATCGACACGGTTGGTGTGGACGTAAACCTCTTACGACAGGATGTGAGAGTGCTGGCGGAACGCACAAGTGGTCTGAAAAGCGCAGTGAAAACCAATACAGATGTCAGCACAGCCAACGCCAAGGAGGTGCTCCACTTGGAAAACTGGGCAGAAGAGGCGGAAGGGCGAGCAAGACGCAACAACATCCGTGTGGTGGGGCTACCTGAGGGGAAGAGGGCTCAGACCCGACGAATTACGTGGAGAACATGCTGATCCAAGAAATAGGTGCCAGGGTGCTCACCCAAGGGTTAGCGGTTGAAAGGGCGCACAGAGCCCAGACCAGGAAACCCTAGCCAGGTACTCCTCCCCAAGCTATTATTGCCAAAATATTGAACTACAGGGACAGGGAAAAAACCTGGAATTTTTTCGCAAGGGCAGAACGATAGACCGAGCATCAGCAACTGTCACAGTGTATCCAGACTGCACCATGCTGGTACAGAGGCAACACTTCAACTACTTGGCTGTGAAAAGACGACTGAGAGCATCTGGGTTCAGATACATGCTTTTGTATCCTGCGAAACTCAAGGTCCTACACAAGGGCAGGGCGTTTTTATTTTACACCAGAGGAGGCTGCGATTTGGATTTGGTTGGACGCCCATGGCTGTCCGATGGATGCAGATGGCCCAGATCGGGGCGACAGGATAAGTGAACCTGCGTCTCCCTACTGGTTGCTTAGATAGATGCTAATGTAGCGGGAACAATTAGTGGGGGTGCGTTGGGCGTGTCAGCAAGGTGTAGATACTGGCCATTTTGCATACTCATCATGTGGACTTGTTGGACTAGGATATACATTTGAGCAATTCACATGGGACGAGCGAGTGTGGCATACTATAATATTAATTCGGGAGATGCAAGAGGAGCACAACTTTATCCCCAGTAGTTATATTAGTTGGATCACCAGTAGGGTGATACCCCATGCAGTGTCCCGAGTACTGGTAGTAACCAAGAAAGGGCTAGATGTGGGGAAGCCTGAGATCCAGGGATGGAGCTGGGCATCAGTTGGGGTGGGAGAGGGGAGGAAGGGGGTTGGTAGTTGGGGAGTTCGTGTTTGAGTTGGGTCGGGTGGGTTGGAGGGGAGTTAGGGGGTTTGCAGTGAAAACAGTTAGGGAAAGAGGTTACACCCACGTGTTACTGCGCATGGAGCGGAAGAAAAGGGAGGATAGAGGCGGGACTGGGTATGGATGAGAGATGGGAGACCTTAAGATAGCAACCTGGAATGTCAGGGGGCTCAATAGTTATTTGAAGAGGAATAAGATCATGATGTATCTAAGGAGGCAGAGAAAAGATATCGCCCTACTACAAGAAACTCACCTCAAGAAAGAAAAACAAGAGGTGATAAAGAGGATATGGAAGAGGACCACCATTGGAGCAATGTATTCGGCATACGCCAGAGGGGTAATCACTTGGATAGCACCACATGTCCCCTTCCAGCTATTACAGTCAACCGTTGAGTCAGGTGGGAGGATGGTGGCGATACAGGGATTGATGGAAAATAGGGAGCTGTGTATCATTAACACATACTCCCCGAACCAAGATACTGTGGCCTATTACAAGACCTTATACAGCAAAGTTTTCCCGTACCTCAGAGGTGCAATTATATGGGGAGGAGACTTTAGTTGCACACTGGACCCCAGGGTGGATAGATAATATAGATAAACCTACCCCTGCAGCCAAAACCCTGATGACCCTGTTGAGAGACTTTTGTCTGGAGGATGTATGGAGGCTACACCACCCACAAGAAAGACATTATTCTCATTACTCGGCCCCACAAAACTTATACACACGGCTAGACTATATGTTTGCTACTCTTGAGCTGGCAGGAGAGCTAGTGCGGTCAGAATACAAAGCGAGGGTCCTCTCAGACCACTCGCCACTGATCTTAACATGGCAATATTTGCCTCCTAGAGCCAGGATCCCAACGTGGCAGCTTAGAGCCGAAGCATTTAAAGCCACAGTGTTTAGGGGAGACTTGAGAAAAGAAATAGTAGAATACTTTGAAAATAACACTGGAAGCGTAGAATCGGCTGGCACTCTATGGGAGGCGTTTAAGGTGGTGGTGAGAGGAGCAGCTATATCTAAATCCAAGGGTCTGCAAGGAGCTATCACACAGGAGCTACAAAAGGCAGAGGCGAAACTTGAGGAAATTATGAGTAGAGGAGAGAACTCCTTTGAGGATGCCGAGACCATAAGTCAATTGCAGCAAGAGTGCAGAGGGCACTGGGAGAGATTATGCAACCTGAACTATAAGAAATACATAGAGAGGCAGCATGCTGGAGGGGACAAGCCTGGGAGATTGCTAGCATGGTTATATAAAAATGAGACACCCAGATCAACTATCAGAGCAACGGAGAGAAAGGACAAATACTGGATACGTAACAGGGTGTGAACGGTGGGTTTCTTGAGTTCTACCAACAACTGTATGGAGACGTCAAAGGGGGTGAATTGCGTGAGATGGTTGAAACACTGGAGGATATCGCCTTACCTAAATTAGGGACTGAAGAAAGGGAGAACCTAGATGCCCCAATCACGTTGGAGAAACTGGAAGCAGTGATCAAGCTATCACCTACTAGCCAGGCCCCGGGAGTGGACGGACTCCCTAGTGAGTTCTACAAAACATATAATACGGAAGTTCTCCCCCCGTTGCTGGCAATATTGAATGAAGTGCTAGAAATAGGGATACTGCCGGAATCCCTGAGGGAGGCGATCATTATTCCGCTTCTTAACCCTAACAAGTCGAGCATGGACTGCGGCTCGTACAGACCGCTATCCATGCTGAACCAGGACAGCAAAATACTCACGGCAGTGTTGGCAAATAGGCTGAGACAGGTTAATAAAAAACTTATACATCCTGACCAAACCATATATGTTCCGCGTAGAAGCATATCCGACAATCTCAGAAGGCTCGACCATGTCATAGAGCAAACGGAAAGGGACCCGCACGAGGTCGAATTATTGCTTTAGATGCAGTGAAGGCCTTTGATTCTGTCAGATGGCCTTGGCTGATGGTAGCCCGAAAAGAATATGGAATTGGGCCTGGGTATTTGAGGTGGGTGAAACTTCTGTAGAGTAAGCTACTAGCTAGAGTGAAGACAGGAGCAATCATCTCAGAGAGGTGGCAACTCAGTAGGGGCACTAGAAAGGGATGCCCTTGGTCCCCATTGCTGTTTATCCTAGCACTAGACCCCTTAGCGATATATCTGAGGCAACAATACGAGGAGGTGGGGATCTACACGACAGGAGGGTCACTTCTAATATGAATGTATGCTGATAATATTTGTCAAGGGATGGTCCTCACTAGTTGCACAAGCTTACAGAAGTGAAGGTCAGAACGAGTGTCTTGGTCAATTTGTAGTAATGTGTTTATTTAGATATGTCAAAGACAAACAGAAAAAGCCAAAAAACAAACTCTGTACCCAGGCAATCATGCCAAACATGTGCATCATCCTCTAGGTAACACAATTGGTAACATCAGTGTGTGGTGTTCATAAAGTAAAGTTATTTGTTATATTCAATGAATTCATACCCACATCTTGTATTTGCTCATGTAATTACAGTTCTCCAAAGTACTAATTTCCACAAAGAAAGTGTTGTACCACATATGAGTTATTCACAACTGCCACATTAGGGAACGTTTGCCAACACATGTTTCGACCTTCTAGAGTCGTCCTCAGGGCCTATTTGTACTCGTTTTTCCATTGGCAGTATAATTAGTTCAAGCACTGATAAGATTTATGAAAGAAACTCGACAGTTTTTAGCTTTTGCAGTCCACCAAGTTCTGCCATTTTCTGTTTGGGAGACAAAGCGGGGGAAGGGAGGAAGAAACAAAGAAAGTGGGAACAGGACAGGTAAGTGAAATTATAGTAGCCTTGTAAGTGCCTTATTAATGACTTGTCAGTATTGTCATTGTGAATATAGCTAAGTATTCCACTTAAAAAAAAACATTTGCCAATGATGTCCATTTGTTTTACCATAGGTGATTACATCAACATAAGACGCTAGGACACATTAACTCGTTGTGTCTAGATCAGACTTGCCATAACGTATCTAGTCAGAACCCAAGGGCATTGCGCAAGAAAACAAGAACATTGAGGTTTATTCTCTGGCCAATCAACTACAATATGTGGCTAGGTGGTTAATGGAAGACTCGACATCGGAGTTTAGATTGTTGAGGTCTAAATGTGTTCCGTTTTTTTTTAAAGAATGGATATGGCTGCCGAAATCAAAACTAGAAGGAGGCACGAGGATGCTTGAACTGGGATGGAAAATTTGGCGGAAGGCTTGTCAGGCCATGGAGAACCCAACCCTGTGTTCCCCGCAAGTGCCGCTAGTGGCATTGACCGGAGTGGACAAACAATTGAGGAAGATAATTTGTAAGCATTGGGAACCAATGGGCATTTCAACGCTGGGAGATATATGGCATGACGAGAAGGTATTGGAATTTGATGCATTGGTAGAGGAAACGGGTCTACACTCTGGATAATATTTCAGTTACACCAGATTACTGCAGTGGGTGAAAGAGATGTGGTCAGAAATAGTGATAGAAGGTCAACCCGACACGACCATAGAAACAATTTACTATATCTCAGAGGGGGGGCACAAGGTTTCTCGAATTTATGAACTGTTGATGTCCAGGGTGGGAAAGGAGGTGACCCACCTGAGACGGGACTGGGAAGAAGTTGGAGAACCTATGAATGATGGGTTGTGGGTGAGGGTTCAGAGATTCCACAAAACAGTGGCCAGGAATACAAGGCTGCAGCGGATCCAGCTATATATTACTCACAGGGCTTACATGACCCTTCAGAGGATTGCTCGATTCAAGAACGCAGGAATACAAACATGTCCCAAATGTGGGGAAGTGAATGCAGGGATGATACATATGTTCTGGGCATGCCCGGAAATTGGAAAATTCTGGGGAGAAGTAGCCCACGTTTACCCGAGAAAGGGATCAGATTAGATGTGGAATCTGTGTGGGCATGCATGGTGAGTAAACTCAAGGACTTGACCTGTATACTGGCCAAGCACAGAATTGCCATGGGTTGGAAAGCAAACAATAGACCAAAAGGTAGATGTATGGTGGTATGACCTCCAGAAATGGGCAGAAATGGAAACGGATGTATGGAACGAAGCAGTCAGTAGAGGGAGAGAAGAGGTAGCGGAAACTTTGATGGCCTGGAGACACTTAGTGGCCACACTGTCTGGGTCCACCAAGGCCTGCTTGAGTGAACATGATTCCTCCGGGGGTACAGAGGAGGAGGTACCACCAGATGAAATACTGAAAGATGGTGTAGTGGAGTAGGTTCGAGTTAGGGGGGGGGTAATGGGGAGACAGTGGACACTTTGTGATTGCATATGATGCTTGAACTTACATGACGTGCACTGTTGGGTTTGTTATTATGTTGATTGGTTGTTGTTACAGTTACGTTAATAAAAATAGTTTTAAAAAAAACAAAATGAACTCTTGTTTGTCAGCCGTGAGGTGTGTCTCTTGTAGTAGGCCAATGTCTATTTTATGTCTTCGGAGGTACGCGTAGACTCTCTTCCTTTTCACGTAGATGATCAATCCACAGACATTCCAGGTAAGCAGTCTCAAGTTGTTGGCCATTTAGGCAATTTGTTTTGGTAGGGTCTTGTATGTTGGTCCAGTAACTTACTTCATGCCAACTCTTAATCATGGATATATGTACGTAGCATTTTTTGTTTGATCACCAAGTTCCATATGAGGGGCCCGCAGGCCTATTCCCTTGAGTGTATTCTGAGCGAAGGGCAAGGAGTGTTGGACAGTTTAGTAGGATATCCACTGATGCAGGCAAAACGGGGTGCTCAATAACGCCCTTAACTTCATTAACTGATAACAATCGCCCAGCATTGTTGTCTATGCACAGGCGTGTCTGCGTTTCACTACAGCTCTCAGTATGCTTTCTGGGGGCTATCGCGCAGCGGATAGGCGCAAAAACAAGTGACCCAGTAAAAGAACCTTTGAGGGTTAGTAGACAGCAGCCCGGGATCAGGCCCTCACGTGCAGGTGACATAGGAGCGTGCTTCGAGTGGGTCCTGCTCTTTAGCATAAGCAATGTACTGACTGCAAACCTGGGAGGTAGACTGTGCAGCCGACAACCCGCTTGTCCTGGGGTTGACGGTTAAGGCAGAGTCAGAGATGTTCCTATTTTGATCAGGTGGCGTTGAGACCGCGTCACTGTCTATAGATTGTGTGTGCTACTGCAATTGGAAAGTCACAACTTTAATTCGGGGTGGTGCCGCTATCTGTGAGAGGGCTGATTCTTTCTCTGTTCATCCACTCATGTGCTTCTTCTGGGAGGTCGAAGAACAGGGCACGGTTTTTGTGAAGGACTTTTAATCTTGCTAGATACTAAAGTTTTTGCCTTGAATATATATATTTTACAGGGACTTTAGTTATGATTAATTTGCTCAAGCCATAGGAAGGCGGCTTATAACTTCACCCTCCCTGGATGAATCCTCATGAAACTTTATGGCCCTGTCAGATCGATCCTACAAAATTTGGTGAGGTTTCGTCAAGGGGGCAGAGTTATAGGAGAGATCCCAAAATGTGTGGTTTTTCCCATAGACGCAATGGGACCAAATTTTGCTCACACCTACAGCCCAAACCGCTGGATGGATTTTCACCAAATTTGCGGCAGGAGCAGTGGCTTGGTGTACATTTGGCGTAAATCCAACCAGTATTTTTTTTTTTAAATGACCAAAAGGTAGATAAAATCAAATTAGTGATATCTGGGTTCGGTCTGCGGACAGGCCTCTGATTGGCCCAGGGGCTGCCGTGAGGTCCGCGGATAACGGACGCACCCGCTGATTGGATGGTGAAAAGCATGCAGTGTGACAGTTTTTTGGAAACGTGGCCATGTTGGATTCGCGGACAGGTGCCGGTGTCCGCGAACATTGTGGTAAAAGCATATTGAAAAACACAACATTGCACTTGTTAATTTATCAAACAATCTTTGGGGAGGTGAGGGATGATGAAGATGAGATGGGATATGGCCTTAAAAATCCAAAAAAAACAGGAGTTTTCCTTCTCCCATATCCGCGAACAGTTCGGGGTGAGCCCTGTAATGTTGGGGGCATCTATGCTTATTTGTGCATTGCAGGGTTGGTGAAAAGCAGTTTTTGGATGGCTTATAACTTTGGCGCCACTCAATGAAACTGCATCAAAATCAAAGTTTGGAATTCCATTCTAGACCTGAATCCGAATGGGTTTGGAAAGTGTGGTGCTGTTTTGTCAAGAGGGAACAAAATTAGGGGGGGAGGGTCACAAAATAATGTAAGGGCTTATAAATGTTGTGCCATTTGACGAAAATGCACAAATGTTTGCAAAAAGATTTTAGATCTAGATATCAATGTTTTTCTAAGTTTTGTGGTATATTTGCAAGTAGGGGCTAAATTAGAGGGGGTCTCAAAATGTTTAGATGGCTTATAACTTTGTCAGTCAGTAGGATCGAGCTGTGCCTCTCTAAGGTGAGCTCCACCCTACTGATGAGGTCCAACCAGACCGAAACACGTGTCTGGGGTTGCTGTTGGTACTCTTGTTCAGAGGATAATTGCCTAGCATTTTGGTGCTGGACTGCCCCAGGGCAGAACAAAGACTGATATGTTTAGGATATTTCTCTTTTGTGAAAGATAGTGAGCTAAAGACTCTGGGTAAGTCTCTCGTAACCAGGACTAATGTCTGGCAGAGGGACTGAAGGGAAAGAAAATGCGCTTGTGGGAAAACGGTCATAGGGTTCTCTCTTCGCCTTCTGCAGTCTGCCATGGAAAGGGAAGAGGGGCTCTGTACGGAGCCCCGCCTTCCCTTTCCATGACGGCCATCTTGGAAAAGGATTTTCCTTCCTACAGAGGGACGCTGTGTGCGTCTCGGTGTAGGAAGAAAAATATATTTTTTGTTTAGCACCCCGGTTTACGGCTTTAGCAACCTGGGGTGCTAATGTCCTTCACCCCCCATTACAGGGGCTGGAACGGGGGATAATGGTCCAGAGCCATTGTTATCAGCCCTCGCTTCGCTTGGGCCGATAATGTGGGCTGGCGGGCGTTATCCCCCGTTCTACCTGGAACGGGGGATGAACGCCACATTATAACACAAAATGCTAATGGAATGTTGGAAAATCTTATTGAGTCTATGTACATTACTGAGAAATGTAAAGTAGATGGCGTCTATAAGATTTATTTTTTTAGTTCTATTTTTTAACTGTGAAAGGTGGTTCCAAAAGGAACCTTTTATTGATGTTTTTTGGTTATTTTGTTTTACAGGACAGGTTAGGGCATAAGGTGGGGAGGGAAATGAGGGAAGAGGCACCAAGCACTAATATGGAATGGAGGGGCAGGTGGGCAGGGGAAGATGTTGCGCCTGTGTTACATCTAAGGTAGGGGGCAGTGTTTGTCAGGCTCCTTTATTACAGCTTCAAAAGAACTTTGAAATTGCTCCCCCCCTACATAGTGGTGTGTTGCAGTATATACAGAACATGTTGTCTTCGAAAGATATGGATCACAACCTCTTTTATTGCTTGCAAGGTATCTGGTGGGATTGTGTTTCCCACAGAAGTAGGCTGTGTGGTTAAAGTATTGGTTGAGGAAGATAAGGTGGCGGAAGACAGCCTACCACTTGATAAGCAAGGAACAGCCTTTCTGAGATCATTGCAGTGGTTGGATTGGGTGTGGCAGCGCATGGAGGTTGTCCCGTAAGAGTACTGTCCAGGTAGTCTGCGACTGAGTACAACGTTCCACTCAGTGCATTTCACTTTGGTAGCTTTAGCGTTTGGTACATTCCCAACAGAGGTAAATAACTGCCACACCCATGATTCTCATGGTGCTAGAGGTAGGCATTTCCGCTACCTCATCTTCTTGGTCCTCTTCATTGTCTTTGGAAACACTGCACTTTTTTGTTGTGCATGTCCTCCAGCTGGTGGTGGTGGCTCTTGGGAGAAGGGATGGCAATAGCTGATGCCATTTTTTAGATAAAAAGCAGTTTTGCTAATATTCTTGGAAGCATGTTTGCTTTACTATGTTGTTATTGGATAATGAGTAAGACTAGGTGTAGGAGCTGTGCAAGGGGAAAATCTTGAGCTTGAAAGTTCCTAGATCAGTAGAAAGTGCAGTTCTGAACTGTCTGCGAAGCACGGACCTGATCACGAAGAGCGGATGCGTTCATTATGCCACACGCGCGCCTGCGGTCACATGACACTGTCCGAAAAGTCTGCAATGATGTCAGACATTCGCGAACGTCAACAAACACAAAAACAGTGGGAAAAGCTGCAAAAATGTGTATATAAGTGTTAAAAATGATTCTAGAAGGTGGGAAATGGCAGAGCTTTATGGTGAAACTTTGTAAATTGGACAAAAATGTTGCTATATTGGGGTAAGTATGATATTAGTAAGTTGTAGGAAATTAGCATGCTCTGGTAAAACCCCATGAAATTCACTGAAAAATATGGTTAAAGGGATGTTATGGTTAAGTTGCACTAATAAAAACCTATGAAGTCAACTGACAAAACGTTGCTAAAGGGACATTATGGTTAAGTTGCACTGAAAAAACATTGTTAAAGGGACAATATGGTTAGGTTGCACTAATAAAAACCTATGAAATTCAATAAAATAACATTGGTACAGGATGTTATGGTTACAAGTAAAACCGAAAAACTCAGAACTTCAACAGTTATGGTAAGCTATGCAACCATAACTCGCGCCACCACCATGCACTGCTAAGACTAACACCCAGGACATCAAAGATGACTTCACAAATATCATTGGTGACATTCTGTTTCAAAGCGCCCAGTTACTTGGTATTGTACACACTTTTAATGATCTGGACCCTGGACTGGACCCTCGAAGTGGGATAGTTAAAGCCAATGTTAATACTGCTAAAGATGATCCACATATTGGGGGCAAGAACAGTGTTATTTGCAGTAGCCCCATGTGTCGGGACACAGATGTTCTATCAGTTGTCACAACAGATAAGATCATGTCCGCCCCTGATGAACTCTCCCATGTGAGGCTCAGGACATTGTGATGGCCGACATCTGTCCTCCTGCTCAGACCTTGTTAAAGGACATGCCTTCCAAGGCCGTCACCCCTGCCATTTTAGCATCTCCAACTAGCGAGGGGAGGATGATATATGATAGGTTATTTATAACGTGCTTAATACCCAGAGGTTTCTAAGCGCGGACCCGGTGATCGAACCTGTGTTCCTCCGTGTCATCTTGCTTCAAAGGCGAGCATGTTGCCACTGAGTTATCCTCCCAAGACTGCAGCAGTGCTCATGTTGGCCTCCTCTGGTCTGAATTCTTTGAACTCTGCCAAATTTTATGGATCACAGGGAATGTGGTGGTGGGGATGATGTTGTCCAGCGACAGCCGAAAGAAAGACTCTAGGGACTGGACTGAAAGCATGCAATTTGCACCTCAGACCGAGTTCCAAACAGCCCTGATTCTGTCTGGAAAATGGGGCAGGGGAATGTAATGGCTGCCCTACAGAGAGGAAAGATGGTACTGCTCCAGCTCAAACCAGGTAGCAAACCACCTTTCCCATTGGCCAACCTAGGTACCCCTGCAACACATCACCCTGACCAGGCTAGCAAGGGGTCTGCTGGGGCTGGTGGGTGCCACTGCAGCTCAGTTAGCTGAGGTAAAGAAATTACTTGTGTCCCTACTTGAAACCCATGAAAGGGGAGGTTCTGAAATGAAGGTGTCAAGTAGTATGGAGGGTGCTGCGGGAAGACTACATTTGTCGGATGTTGCAACCAGCCACAGTGGTGATGCTTGCATCGGCACAGGTTTTACGAATGTGACTGGCATAGGGCTCACTCTGGAAAACAGGGCCAGTTCCGGGCCCAAGTATGATTTGCCTGGAAAAGGGTCCCAGTCTTTATTTAATGCAGGCCCCCTGTACCTAACCAAAGCATATAGACTCCCATAGCTCCCCCACCCCTCCCGATGTCTGCATGGCGGGTAGATCCCATACCCAGCGTTGTTTGTAAGGCCGGTAAACCAACCACAAGGGTCAACCACATGGAAATGAAACCTTCCCCTTATGACTATACCGGACCATGCACACGGGTTGGGCAGGACAAGAAAGGAAGCAAGGTGGATGGGGGATGCACGGGGAGAGTGCTATTTTTAGACAAGGTCCCAGATTACTGATAAAAGATTCTGAAAATTGTGTTCACATACTTATTATGGAAAAACTGTGGGCCCAGTCATGTTTTCAGATGGGAAAACCATAGACTGATTGTTGGAGAAAGAAAGATTTGTAAAGGAATCTTCTATATCTGAAGAAGACTAACTATGGCCACTTTTTTACAAATACTGGGAACTGTGAGATGTTACATTTGCAGAGACCTGGGCCACATGCAGCAAAATCACCTATGGATATCTTTCTAATAGGGATGTATCAATAATGTCCAAAAATATTTGAGCTTTAGTATGAGAAGAGATATGCCTTTTAGACAAGGTCCCAAAACTGCTAGGAAATCACCCTCACACTAGGGATGTCCTTGTTAATGAAAGCATTCATTTGTTCCGTGCAGTGCTTGGCAGTATATCAGTAATACACAAGGATCTACTAAGTTGTACAAGGTTTCATCATCTTGGAGAAAGTGGTGTTGACTCAATACAAATCGAGCTTAGGGAGTCCACCGTGGCAAATGGAATATTGGGAATGTCTATGAGAGCCCAGCCCCTCAAAGTAGTCTCCGGGAAGTACCTTCAACTACTTTGCTAAAGTGAACCGGTGCAGAAACACATGCACGGGAGGAGAGAGTCATTCTCCTGTGCCTTAGTTATTCTTATAGTGGTAGGGTCAGCATAGGTTAGTTTTGGATTGGACAGATCTTTCCTTTGGGACTCGTTGACAGGCACCCTAGTTAGTTTGGTTAGGCAGGGAACTACCGCAGCGTAGGGTAAGTCGGGCCTTTTCATATTTTCTTTCAATAAAGATTTATTCAAAATGGAAGGCCTGAGTACTTCTTCTGATGCACCACACTATGCTTTTGCGGGTCACAAGCTTTCAATCAGTCATGGACATGCAGGCGTTACACACCATTTCACAAGTCCAGTGTCAAACTACATCAGTGAAAACTGTAGGGTGCAGTTATTTAGCTATGACTTACCAAATGCTACAGTCTCTTTGGTGGGAGGGAAATGCTATCTGTTTTACACTATGCACACAGCAAAGCAAAGGCCAAATAAAATTTGTTCTTATTTAAATGTAACCTCACTCGACTTTGAATACAGCGAAAGCAGGATACATTTCACACTAACATTCTACAATATCTTGTTCTCATTTTGTTGTTGATGATAGTTTATCAGCTAATGCTTGCTATGCCCAGGAAATTGCAGTGTTCAACAATAAATCAAGTTTCATTTGGCTTTAAAAATAGTGAGAAAGTAATGTTGCACTTCACACTTAAATAGTAAAGCATTCTATTTTGAATGAGCCTCTCCCTATAGGGCTATCCCCACCCATTCCTGCATCTCAGCAGAGAAACAGTGCTAGAGGGCCTATATCTAGCTACATTTGGGAATTTTCCTACTCACCTTTGAATAACACTTTAAGGCACAGAGCAGGCAAAGACCCTCAAGAGTTTTCATCAATCTCTCCGTCATCCAGCCCCCTTCTGGCTACTTCTTCCCTCTAGGAAACAAGGTCCGCCGTAAGTAAAATCTGCTTCAGGCTTCTTCATGGATAAAGCCTCTCCAACTCCAGATATTATCCAAGCTTAGCACTCATCCATTTGTCACACGCATTCCCCTTTTGGCAACTTTCAGGATCCTAGGTCTTCCCCTCAATTTCCCTTTATGTTTCTGCTTATATAAGGTATACTATTCATATACTATGGCATTGCGATCTCACAGTTTCTGATTGCTTAAGTCATTCCAATGGCATGATAAACAGGCTAGCACACCAACAGAATATACCCCTTAATTTCACATGGTGATCATGGTGTTTCTGAACATGATAGGGGTGTGTTGTGAGTAATTCTGAACTTAAAATTGTATCTCTTCTATAACTCTTCATAGTAACATGATACATTAATGAAGTACAGATTTATAGACTCCCATGACCTTCATGATTTATAATTTTATCAATTATTAATACATCTACAGATTCCAGAGTAGAGTAATTTTGTAGAGTAGAGTCTCACAGTTTCAAAACAATGTTCTCTTTTGTTCTAGGTCATATCATTGGGACCTATGTCATAAAATTGTGTTTAAATGCCTAAATAATGGTAATTCAAATGACCCATTATATTTCTGTTGGGGTCAGCACAATAAACTTCATGAACAGCTCTCAGATGCTTCTTTGTGAAACCTTCAGTCATTGATTTATATGGTTGGCTGACAGAGGCTCCTTTGTTGGTTCTGTAATTAACTTGACCTTCGATGAATTTGATTGTGTAGTTGGTGACAAAGGTAACACTCTAAGTGTAATTAGCTGCATTTGAAGCTCTGGGCCCAGCGAGCAGAGCCCCATATAATGGGATCAGATTACATTATATCTCTCGAGAGAACTGTGTTTGAGGCATAGTTGGAATGTATTTAAATTTATTTTTCTAAGAATAATACGCTTGAGATGAGCCCATGTAAGTGGGGCATCTCATTAACCGGAGGCCTTGAACAGATGTGTCTTTATAATATGGAATGTAACGTGTTTCTTTGGTGCAAGATAAATACGTCTGTTTATATCTGGATTGCAAAGCTAATCTCCCGGGACTTGAACCCTTCCCCCCATCAGAAATATATGCTGGGATAAACCAGAAACAAGATTGTTGTCAGGTTCCCTGGAATCATCAGCAATACTAGCATTGGCAAAGCAACATTAGAACACTGTTCTGTCAATGCAGATTCAAGCAGTAATGTATTCCCTGTTTTAAGTCTCACATAGAACTATAACACTTAATATATCTACAATAAGATTCTATATTATATATTTATAATGCATGAATTCTATGGTAAACATTTCACAAACTCTGAATAAAATGCACTATAAGTTGGCATGCCTTGCACATTATGATGCTTCATTTTAAAACACACGGCTCTTTGATTTATGAAATTAAAGGTGAGCTTGTTAAAACTGAATGTTTTCCAGGTAATGTAAGAACTGGTGCTGGTTCTTTTGGATTTCCCGTATTCTTCACACCACTATTTGCAGAGAACGGTGTTATTACTGATTAGATGTAATGCTGCTTTGCATTTCACAGACTCCATATTTCTTATTTGTGGAGTTATTTACTGTACATTGTTTCAATGTAGTAAGGTTGCATTTTTCTGATGAAAGTAGAACGTTTTCGCGTCTTCACCTATGCAGTTCCAATATTGAGTCAAAGTTTGGGAAGAAATCTGCATCATCTATCAGTGCTGTCTCCTAGGCGAGAAGGTAACTACCTGCATTTTGAAGGTACATAGTTTCATAGTATTTGAAGAAAAACACCACACAAGTGAATGAGGTAAAATACTATCCAAATCCTTTGCTTTAGATTCAGCCAATCTTCCTTTCGGTCTTGTCCACTACAGACTGTACCAGAACCCAAACATCACTCAGCCTCTCATGCATCTATTCATCCAACAAGGGATTTGAAGCCAAAATTTGAAAAGGTTTTAGTGCTTTTATATAGGGAGAACTTAGGATATTGTTATTTGCTGATTAACCAGAGATCCACTAAATAGCCCCGTTTCCACCCATTCCATGGCTCTCAGATTAACCAGGGAGTTTCTGGTTGAAATGCTACAAGACGTATTTTCAGAAACGACTTTCATTCTTGAGAACTAGTGATGCTTGAGTTTTGTTATGTACATGTTTGAGTTATTTACTTTGCTGTTAAGCGTGGCATCATTTGGAATCATGGTATCCAGCCATGGTGAAACGTGGAGAGAGACAAACTGTAAGAGAGCCTGTTTGAATTTGCATTCAAGTTCTTCATAACACTGAAGCATCCCTCATTTTCCTGGAACTCAAACTCATCTATTGTGGGCTTTTTATCTCCTTGCAAATCATCCACTTTTGACCTAACTTTAATGTATCTTTTATTGATTTGTTTTTTATCTGAATGTACTGGTTTGGGCATTGACCTCTACTGTCTTTACTGTTTAGTCTACCACTCCCCAAGACACACGGTATAACTGTACCTGAAAGTTGCCCACTGTACTACAATTCACTTGCAGAAAATCTTTAAAAGATTTGAAGAGTGAACAAAATTGGTTCTCCTGTTGCTCTAGGTCAGAGATGATATGCAGAGTAGAAGAATCAAAACACGAGATGGAGTCAAGACTGGACTCACAACGGAGACATATGGTCCAGAAAGAAAGTCTTCTTCAGAATGAAATTGACGAACTTAAGGTAAGGTATAGGGCGTTGGTCATCACCTTATAATAAAAGTGAAACCTATTAATCGTTGACTTTTGGGAACATCCTAATGCTAATAACCTTTGACTTCTTGTACATATGTGACTGGCATTTTTCAAAACAATTGCCTGTCAGGGACTTCTCCAAATAAGAACATTTGCAGTGATTTAGCCCACCAGTTCAAGTACATGTTGAAATAAAAGTTGTTTGCACTGAGCCCATTAATTTTCCCATAAGCAAAACGGCGCATTCATTAGATGTGCACTGTGAAAACCTCTGGGGGTATTGGCTCTTAACAAGATACATTGATTATGTAATATGTAATGTTATTAGTGAAGTCCTCAGTGTGCTCATGGGCTGCAGGGATGTGGCTTAGAGTTTAGGTGGCGAAGTTGCCAACACTAGACGAATTTCAAGCATTTTGTTGCATCATTTCAACCGAAGCTTTTCATTGACTATATGTGTATATGTGTACTTGCCTGATTCTATACTTCGTGTATGACCCTGGGGCATGGCCTGCGCTAAAGTCCCAGTCACAGTATCAGTCCCAGGAATACACATAGGGCATGGCCTCAGCACTACAGTATGTCCTCTGGCCATAACCTAGGCAGTACAAATATCCACTGTGCTCCTAGGGCAGTCATTTTGTCTAGAACATGCACTGCAGCATCATATGCCTTTACTGTACTCAATATTGATATTTTATGGGCTTTTAAAAAAAACCTCTGAATGGATTTCCTCCCAAACCAAGTAAATGTTTATAATTTTGGCTAGATACAAACTTCTCATCCATTTTTGTCATCTGTACAACATTTTCTCTGCTCCACTTTGGCAAAACAAAAACTCTGGGAATTTGAATGTGATGTTATTTGGACTATCCCTATGTATAACTTTGCCTCCCCTAGATAGAATTTCATAAAACATTCCAGGAATATTCTGATTGGGCTATATTATACATGTGATAGGCACGATGAAAGTGATTGTAGTTCATAGACATTAAAATTTCTATTTTATAAGTTGTGTTCAGATTTGTTTGGTGGTATTGGACTGAGTAGTTTTGTTGAGATGTTACAAATGTTTTTCCCCACCTTGTCTTTGGCTAATCTCTATATGGATTTTCCACTGTCCTACTACTCGCTCCTGCACAACAGTGTTCTTCGGGTTCTTCTTCTTCTCTCTGTTGCATGAGCCTTTTCCTGCATCCAATCTGCTAAAGTTCAGTCAACCAGAGATTGTCCAGGACAAACGCATACCAGACAGTACACATACATTTGAAATGCTTTGTGCTGTTCCATCCATGGGAGCCAACATTGATTTTGCAGGGTTTGCCCTGGGATCGCACCACCATAACTTTATTCTCCCAATGGAACTTTACTAAAACTTGCAAAATAACTCTGATCGAGCTTTATTTATTTGGGTGTTCCGACTAAATTGTATAGAATGCACTTCATCACATATACCTTTTTGAATTGTTTTGTTCAATCCCGTCCCCAGGGTTCAAAGCTAATAAGCCTAAAAAATTGACTTTGGAATCCAATTTCACTCTACATTTTTCCAGGGATGTAAAACTTTGCAGTCTATAATAGATACATATAGCTGGAATACTGATAAAAGATTCTGAAAATTGTGTTCACACACTTATTATGGAAAAACTGTGGGCCCAGTCATGTTTTCAGATGGGAAAACCATAGACTGATTGTTGGAGAAAGAAAGATTTGTAAAGGAATCTTCTATATCTCAAGAAGACTAACTGTGGCCACTTTTTTACAAATACTGGGAACTGTGAGATGTTACATTTGCAGAGACCTGGGCCACATGCAGCAAAATCACCTATGGATATCTTTCTAATAGGGATGTATCAATAATGTCCAAAAATATTTGAGCTTTAGTATGAGAAGAGATATGCCTCTTATTATGAAACTACGCATGAAACATGTTCAATTTGGAATGGAAGTGAGGACGTTTCCAGGAATACTCTTGGTGGGGTATAGGACTGGAACCATGGTCTTTGGGAGCAGAATCTTTATGTAATCTTTGTCCTTGAAACAGCTTAAGCCAGACCTTCAACATAGCAATCGAGGTAGGACAACAAGAAACTAGGGCCATGTTAGATTCTGGCAGTAAGCAATGATATTGGTACGAAGTTGGATAAACCACAAGATTATGGCAACAAACAGGCAATTAGTATCACTTAAGTTTTCAATTTCAATTGAAAATACTTAGAAAGTTCTTGCAATGTATTCCTCTTTACCTGCGAGCCCCAGTGGTCTCTGCTCTGGTTCTCAGCAGGATTGAGTACTGTAATTCTTTATACTTGGCTCAGTTAGACTATTGATAAAGCGTCTGCAGGTTCTTTTAAAATTCTGCTGCCCGTCTGGCCACTGGTACTCCCTATCGGGAGCATATTTTGCCAGTTCTCCATTCCGTTCACTGGCTGCCTGTGGCAAGGTGTGTGCACTTTAAATCTTTATGCTTGGTGCACAGGGCCTTTTGTGCTGCTGTCCCGGAGAACCTGCAGCAGACATTTCGACCCTATGTTCCTGCCCGCACGCTACGCTCTGTGCACTGCTCTCTTCTGACTATCTCTAGGCTCCGTCGATCGAGAACTGGAGACTGACCTTTTTCGGTCAAAGCTGCCACTTTGTGGAATGCTCTCCTGGCCGCCCTCCATTCGGTGTCTGGTCACTTACAATTCAGGAAGGCTCTGAAAACTCTACTTTATTAGTTTTCTTTCTCTCTTGACTCTTATGATCTCAGTCTTGCCTCAGGGTGTCGTTTGCACTGTACTTTGCTACAAAAAACTATAACATAACAAAGTACATGTGAATCAAAATCCCATCTCTCATACAAAGTAAAATTCAAAATTAATCAGACTGCGATCCTGTGGAAAGTAGTCATAATGCTCCGACTACCTGAATTAGTCAAAATCGCAATAGATTTTCTTTTTTTTCACTTTCAATTTTCTTTATTGACGACCAGTGTAAGTGTCTCATGGCAAGAATAGCATATGAGTTTAAAACCTGCTCTCGTCAAAGAGTACATTTATAGCAGGAACCAAGTGGCATTGACCTCTTTGGATAAGGGGACAAGAAATTAAAAATCCTACGATGAGCTGGGTCATCTACGAACTCATGAGAAAGCAAGCAGCAGGAGCATGAAATGGTGGGAGACCTTGATTGTCGACTTTTAAAAAAATTGTTTCTTTATTAAGCGCTTGATATCAAAGTATACACAAACAGTATCACCAGCCTATCAGAATTTATTCCAGTCTGGTGGGTAGTAGACCACAGATATAAACTGCAAAAAGATGTGCAAGTGTATAAGGATTAACAGGAGCATCTGACACAGGTAACATGAAGTGGTTTCATTAACGATACAACCCTCAGCAAAAGCATATTACATAGGAATATCGCCATCATGAGTTCTCAACATCAGGGGATTACTCCTCATGCTACTTGAAATTTGTAGACATACGGGTGAATGTGTGGTCCGAGGAGGGTTTCTCACTGTCTGTGTTTGCACACGTATTTAGCTGCCGGCACGCTGGTCTCTGGGGCACTCTAACAACACAGTACACACGACAGTATGACGCAGGTTAACATCATCACATGGATTGTGAGGGGCCTTGGCACATACATGAGGAGAAACAGAGTTAAGTCCTATCTCCAGTGTAAAAAAATCTTGGTTGCTTTGCTACAGGAGACGCACTTGACGACCAAAGAGCAGGAGTCAGTGGTGAAGTATTGGGGTGGGGCAGTATATGGGGCCCCTTTTTCTAAATGTGCACGGGGAGTTCTCACGTGGATTAGCAGCACACTCCCATTTCAGTATTTAAGCAGGGATAGCAATGTTGATGGCCGTTATGTTATCCTAAAAGGGTATATTGAAAGGGTAGAGGTGGTTATAGTCAACTCTTATTTTCCGAATCATGCCATACCATCATATGTCCAAAGCCTAACTGAATGTGTTGCATCTCATAAGGACACTTTCTTCATATGGAGTGGAGATTTTAATTGTGTACGGGACAACATGCAAGATATATCCAATCCACCTAGGCCTGGGACTGCCACAGCGGGTACAGCGCTTAACACTGCTTTAACTGAATTAGCTCTCGCAGATGTATGGCGGGAGATACACCCAGATCAGACTGAATACTGTTACTATTCCCCACTGCACAATCTCCATACACAACTGGATTATATCTTTGTAGGGGTTGAACAGTTGCCGCACCTTACTAGTGCTGACTACATGGGCAATGTGGTTTTGGACCACTCACCACTTGTAGTGGTATGGGATTGTAGAAGACCGCGAACCCCGGTGCCTACATGGCGCCTACACACAGACACTCTACAAGATGTGGCCTTTCATGAACAACTCCGAGATGCCCTGTCCTTATACCTTGAGAAGAACATTGGCAGTGTCAGTAGGTGGGTGACGGTCTGGGAAACTTTGAAGGTGGTCACCAGGTGGGAGGTCATCGCTAGAGCAGGGGGTGTTCGGAGACAGCTTAACACACAATTGGAGGTGCATGACAGTAGAGTACGAGATCTGGAAGTTAAGCTGCCGATAGAACAGGCGGTGGAACGCCCCCTTCGGGAGGCATTACCAAATTGCCAGGCCACTTGGGAGCGGCTGTCAATGTTTGATTATGCCACTAAAACAGCGTGCATGCATGCAGAGGGAGACAGGTCAGGAAAGCTCCTAGCGTGGCTATGCTGGAAGGAACACCCCAAAACACAGATCACACTTTGGAGAGATGAATGTGGGGAACCCTGGAGGGCGCTATCCAGTGTTAATGACATATTTGCCACTTACTATGCAACACTCTACAGTCATAGCTCACACAATTCAGCGGAAAGACTATCAAACATCTTCACTAAAATCATGCTCCCCTCACTCACTAGTGGTCAGCGCGACCTGCTAGACCAACTGTTTACTTTACAAGACCTGAAGGGAGCGATAGCTACATCCGCTGCGGGCAAAGCGCCGGGAAGCGATGGCCTCCCGGCCGAGTTCTATAAGACATACAGGGGAGAGCTGGCACAAACACTCCTGAAGGTCTCTGAGGAGGCCTTTGAGACCGGGACACTCCCAGACTCAATGCGGGAAACGTGGGTCGTACCAATGGTCAAACCTGGAAAGTCGGCGGACACATGTGATTTGTATAGGCCATTAGCTATGCTGAACTCTGATGTTAAGCTACTGACAGCTATGCTTGCATCCCGTCTTCGGAATTGTATTGCGACGTTGATACATCCAGATCAAACTGGCTATGTGTCTGGTCACAGTACCACCTTTAACTTGCGCATGCTACAACATATTATTGAACAGACAAACAAAAGTTCTGGGCAGTATGTAGTGGCCTCACTCGACGCCGTGAAGGCTTTTGATTCTGTTTATTGGGAGGGGATGGAAGCAGCATTGAAGGCCTTTCGATTTGGGGAGCATTTCCAGAGGTTGTTTAGGATTCTCCATACCGCTCCTACTGCTAGAGTCAGAACAGGGCGGCACATATCCAAACAATGGGACATACAGAGGGGGACACGACAGTGGTGCCCCCTCTCGCCGATGTTATACATATTAGCACTCGAACCCATTGTAGCGTATCTCAGGCAGGAATATCTGGAAGCCGGGATACGTATTGGAAATACCACTCACTTATTGTGTGTGGATGACGTTTTGCTTTACCTCTGCCAACCAAAACACAACCAAAACACAACCTGCCCCTCCTACTGAAAATATTATATAATTTTGCCAGTCTGTCGGGATCACATTTAACAGACACAAGTCATGTATTTTTCCTCTTGCAGAGCTGATGTCAGGCTAACCTCCACGCTAGACTGGGGATTGAAATGGGAGCACGATTGCCTTAGGTACCTTGGTATACAAGTGGTGCATACTCCAGAACGGACACACATACTGAACACACTGCAGAAAGTAGAAGGAGTTAAAAAATCAATGGCGTTTTGGTCTCGCCTCCCCCTCTTGCTCATGGGCAGGGTGGCCGTTACAAAGAAGATTATACTACCAAGGCTGCTAAATGGTTTCACTAATGTCACTTATTACATCAAGGTCCCCTTTTTCCGAGAGCTGGAAGCGTTACTGAGGGATTTTTTATGGGGCCCCAAAAGACACAGATTGGCCATAAATATATTGACACTTCCATTTGAACATGGTGGGGTTCAACTGCCTAGGCTAGAATTCTACTATTTAGCAGCGCAACTCAGTTTTCTCACCAAATGGTTGGCTGATGAACACAATGTGGAACACACCCTGCTTGAGAGCCCGATTCGTCCAGTGCGGTTACAAGAAACACTTTGGCACCCGCCCTGCACGCAATGCACACAGCCGCTGTTATTATCAGTGGGTAGGAAAATCTTGCATCGGACATTGAAAATCCTGAAAATCCCACATCCCTACTCACCGCACAGACCTACATTGATTGTTGACAAAAGGGATCCAGATGAAATTAAGATTGCGTGACACTGGGAAGAAGTGGGCATTGTAACATTGGGTGATTAGTATGAGGGCGGTACCTATAGGGAATTTTCAGACCTTGTCCAGAGGGAGGGTCTCCGTAGGGGGCAATTCTTGAGATAAATTTCACCAAATTCGCCAAGCACGCCTGGCCAGACTGGCCGAGAGATCCCCAAACAAATGCACTCCTGTTGCTTATGTATGAGCTGGAAAGTGGCTGGAGACCAGTGTCCCGATTGTACAAAGCCCTCATTGATGGCACGCTTATAGAGCACACACAATTTAGAACCAGTTGGGAGACAAACCTGGGTACAGCCTTCACAGACAAGCAATGGCAATGGGTGCTCGGCCACGGTAAACATGTTTCAAGCAATGCAAGGTTCAGACTCCTTTAGATTAATGTTCTGCACCACACATATTTGACACCGGCTAGAATTGCTAAGTTTAACAATGATGCAATGTCTAACTGCCCTAGGTGCGGCAGAGCAGACATATGATGCATATGTTTTGGGAGTGCGTGCATGTGCAAGGGTTCTGGAATGTGATTAAACTTACCTGTGTAACTACTGGAATAACCCGATACCAATGGACCCCGCAAGAATACATTTTGGGGACTTGCACCAGGGCCGGTAAATATAAACCCATTTCCAGATTTATGGATCTGGCCTGCATTTTGGATAAGAGATGTATTGCTATGACTTGGAAGTCAAATAAGGGGCCAGGGTTTGAGGTGTGGTTGAAAGAAATGCAATGCTGGAGCACTACCGAAACAACGGCACGGGGTCGGGCCATTGATGTGCATGGTGGGGAAGCGGGCCTCCTTTTCGAGGCATGGAAGTCTCTGGTTAACTCTGCATTGTACCCCTCGGATGATAAACCCCCATGAGCCCCAGATAATCAATACATCTCACTTTTCATCTTGCCAAATGGACAACATAGATCCAGAGACTTGTACCTATACCCGTATAAGAGACAATGCGGGCAGAGATTGAGGTGAGCCCGTACTACAACAGCGTAATTGGTTGGTCAGTGTTTTCCTTTTCCTCGTTTATTTTTTATTTTAATTTTTTCTCTTCCCTACCCGGTGTTATTAGCCAACCTGTTTGTCTGGTAGCCCTCCCTGTATACCCCCCTTTCTAATGTTTATTTTGTTGGCCTGTTATGACACTAAAGATTTGATTCATTCAAGATACTATTTGTCCCTAATTGTTATGTTTAACAAAATGCAAATAAAAATATGTTTTAAAAAAACGAAATGAGTTCTCAACAGGTAGGACTTAAAGGGTTGCCAAATATCACCAGGGCGGTTCCCCAACGGTTGGATGCTGGACCATTGATCTTCAGTGTCCGAGGCCCAGGTAATTGCACACAACCATTGCTTGACCATCGGTCTGATGGGTTTAAGCCACTTTAACAGTATGCATCTCATCACTAATAACATACATAGACCAGCAAGTCTGCTAAAACGATCCCCCAAATCCTGAAATCTGTGAAATAAGCCTTTCATCGGTGTAGGATCAAGTACACAATCAAACATATCCGAGAGAGCTGTACATACATCCCTAAGAAACCATCTATCCTTGGGCAACCCCATATCATGTGCAGGAACCCAGCTTCATCCAGGCCACATATAGGGCACATATGTCGATTGATAGAATTGCTTTAGTCTGGCTGGGGTACAGTGTTATCTGTGGAGTACTTTAAGTTGAATCAGGCTAAATCTAGAATTAAAGGAAACCCTATGGGTTTGCATGCACACATCTTCTCGGTTCATATTCATTGCAGCGACCCCCAAACCGTTAAATTCCATACCATTGAAAAGAAATGCATTGACAAAAAAAGCATCGAATGCATTTATTGAAAAAAAAATGTAATGGGGGGGTTCATCCCAACCCCCCCTTTTTAACCCTTAAAACCCAAAAATATTCAACTAAACCCTTTAGCATTGAAAAAAATGCATTCAATGCTTTTTTTGTCAATGCATTTATTTCAATGGAATGGCATTTGACGGTTTGGCACTCGATGCATTGACCAGATACCATCTTCCCATATCTCATCCGTGATGTTCATGTTCAAATCCTGTGCCCATTTAGAGCCCACCTTAGTGGGGGCCCCCTCTGGGGTTCTGTAACAACCTATATAGTGTTTATACTATACCCCGGGTCTCGTGAGCCTTCATAATGAAGTCAATCATAGAGTCGTTAGGCGGAATAACTGGGAAGTCCGCCCATATCCCCTTGAATGCTCTACACAGTCCACGGTACTGGAGCCAATGCATAGACTGCCGCTGCATAAGTCCACTTGTGCAGTAATAACATTTCGAGGGGGATTGGGTCCTCCGACGTATTCCATATCTATGACAGGTAATGTCCACAGCTGTGCTGCTTCGGAAAATCTTCGGCGTCTGCGTCCTGCATCGATGACGTCGATGCGCCGTCCCCGAGGACCTCCTCCGACAGCGGACGTCACCCGATGTGATAAGTAGGACGCACGACGCCCATAGCCTCAGTTCCGTTTTTTCTGCGAACGTGTTCGCTTCGTGAATCTCGGTACGCCTCGACTCTTTGGAGTTTGCTGTATTCTTCTCGGTTCGTTGAACCTGTTCGGTTTTTGTGAAGACCTGTTCGTGGCGATGTCTACTTCGTCTTCAACCCCGCGTCCGGGCTTCAAGAAATGCAGGGACTGTGGGTCCAAGATGTCGGACTCGCACGACGCCTGCCTCTGGTGCCTCGGGGAGGCCCACGATACAGACGACTGTGTCGACTGCCAATCGCTCACGGCCAAGGCCTTGCGGGAACGCAAGAAGAAGCTGTCGGTAGGTTGGGTGTCTAAGCCCCGGAAGTCGAGGTCTACGGGGCTTTCGACGGATGACTCGTGAGGCGACTCTCTGCGTCATCGTCGGAAATCCAGTGGGTCTCCTTCCAGGAGTCGGTCTCGCCACTCCTCCAGCTCTTCGAGGCATTCCAGGAAGCGTTGGCATCGGTCGCCTTCCCCGTCCTCTTCCGAGGACTCCGCCCGTCAGCGGGTCGCTTATACCACCATGCAAGCGACACCGGAGGAATGGGCTTCCTTCGGGAAGCAGATGTTAGCAATTCTTGAATCGCAGGGCACCGGTCCTTCCGCGCCTCCGAGTGGGTTCGGTCGGCACCGGTCGAGAGACACTGCTCGTACGCCTTCGGGCTCGGGTAGTCGGCACGGCTCGCGGGAAAGGTCACGCTCGGACAAGGGTAGCCGTTCTCGAAGCGCTCAAGACCGCGTGATCCTGTGCCGTCTTCGAAGACGACTTTGACGCCTGTGGCGCCGAGGTCGTCGACGATTTCTCTCGAGGCTCCGCCTCTGAGAGGGTCGTCGACGCTGTCGGTGCCTAGGTCGTCGAGAGACATGCTCGGAGCTCCGGCTTCGAGGCGTGTGTCGACGCCGTTGATGCTGGTGGCGCTGCAGCTGACCTCGACGCTGATTCGCTCGCCCTCGACGCCTTTCAAGGCGGTGGTGTCGGAGGGGCCCCGTGGCACGGGGTTAGCCCCTAGAAAGGCTCTGGCTAAGGTCAGGCATAGCTTTGGTCCCCAGGTGTCTTCCTCTCACCACCTGGAGTACATTTCAGAGGGTGATGAAGGCTCTGATGAAGGCTTGGTTCCGGTTACGGTACCAGATGAGCTGCTCCCGGGCCATAGCCAGTTTGATGACATCAGGCAGTCACTGCATGATGCCAGTGGACTGGACACCTCTCCGGAGGTGGAGTTTTGTAGGCCGGAGCATGGCACTCATGCCTATTCTTCATACCGGAGCCTTATGTCTCGGGTCACCGAGTACTTGGGATGTTCGGCTCCCCCCAGGGGAGTTCGTTCAGGATGATCTCACGGACATCCTTGATCTTGGTCCCCCCACTGACCCGGTACTGCCATTTCATATGGCTCTGCAGAGAAGGGTGGCAGCGGCTTGGACTGCTCCGGAGAGTCTCCCGGCAGGGGGCAAGTCTTTGTCGTGAAAATACCGTCCAGCCAGTAGCGACTCCTGCTACTTGTCCAGGCACCCCACTCCGGAGAGTTTGGTGGTGCAGGCGGCTACGGCCCGGCAAAGCAGGCGTCGTATCCTACCATCCCTCCGGATAGGGACGACAAACGTTTTGACAGCAGGGCGAAGAAAGTGTTTTCTTCAGGGGGTATGGCGCTTCAGGCGGCCAACTCCATATGTGGCTTGTCTCGTTTCACACACACTCTGTGGAACTGTGTTGCATTAGCGGCTGAACATATTCCCGAAGGGGACGAATGGGATGGTTTCCTTGCTATGGTTCAGGATGGCAAGGATGCCATGTGTGAGGCCGTTCAGTCGGGTTTGGACATGGCAGATTGTGTCAGCCGGTCCATGGCGGCGAGCACCGTAATACGCAGGTTTGCTTAGTTGCGGAAGTCTGGGTTCGCTCCTGATGTGCAGTCCCGGCTCCTCAACATGCCCTTTGACGGTGAACATCTTTTTGGCAGCAAGGCTGACGAGAGCCTTGATAGGTTGCAGACCTCCAAAGCTGCAGCAAAGTCGTTGGGCGCTGCAGTTCGACAACCTCTGCCTTTTCGTCCTAGGGGACAACAATGGAGGGGAGGTTCCTTTCACTATTATCCTTCAGTAAAGCGAGAGGAGCTAGCAGTCAAAGAGGCCACCGTAAGAGTGCCAGAGGTCGAAAACAGGGTACTCGAGGTGCCAAGGCCACTCGGGCAGTTGCCTCTTTGCCCTCAGGCAACGCCGCAGCCGCTACCACTCAGTCATGAGGCCAGGTCCCATGGTTCGCCGGTTGGGGGAAGGTTGGCGCAGCATCTTGTAGAGTGGCGTGCCATTACTTCAGATGTGTGGGTTCTGGAGATCATAACCCACGGCTACTGTCTTCCCTTTCGGCAGAGGCCTCACAACAATCAACCTGGGAACCTCTCTTTGAAGAGTCCTGATCCACTCCTTGGGCAGGAAATTCAAGCCCTGCTGGAGAAAGGCGCCATAGAACTGGTGCCTGTAGCGGAGAGGAACAAGGGATGGTATTCCCCTTATTTTTTGATTTAGAAGAAAGACGGGGGATTGAGACCCATCATGGACTTGCGCGGTTTGAACAAACTCCTCAGGAAGGACAAGTTCAAGATGGTTACTCTCTCTCAAGTCCTCCAGGCCCTTCAACTTCAGGATTGGTTGGTGTCTCTCGACCTCAAGGATGCTTACTTCCATGTGCCGATCCATCCCAAGCACAAAAAGTACCTGAGGTTCGTGGTTGGCGACTCGCACTTTCAGTTTCGGGTCCTGCCGTTCGGTTTGACCTCCGCCCGGAGGGTTTTCAACAAGCTCATGGTGGTGGTGGCAGCGCATCTCAGGAAAGGGGGGATTCACGTCTACCCCTACCTGGACGATTGGTTGATCAGGGGGAGCTCTCCCGAGCAAGTCCTGGATCATCTGTCCGTCACCTGCCACTCCCTTCACAAGCTGGGCTTCTCCCTCAATTTAAGGAAGTCCCATTTGACACCAACACAGCGGCTCCAGTACATCGGAGCAGTGCTCGACACATCCCTGGGGCAGTGTTTTCCTCCCCAGGTGAGGGCTCTTCACATTCAGCAGATGGTGCACAAGTTTCAATTTGCCCAGAATCTCCCAGCGTCCGAGTTCTTGAGACTGCTCGGCCTCATGGCATTCTGCATTCTTCTGGTGCCAGAGGCTCGTCTGCGGATGAGATCTTTGCAGTGGGCACTCAAGCTCCAGTGGTCTGAGTCCTCCGGCAGGCTGTCGGACCCTGTTCAGGTGCCGCCCTTGGTGGCCCAGGACCTTCTGTGGTGGGCCGTCAAAGGCAATCTGATGAAGGGGGCCCCATTTTGGCTGCCTTGGCCGGAGGTGACGATCGTGACGGACGCATCCCTCACGGGATGGGGAGCTCATGCCAACGAGTTGACAGTCAGCGGTCGTCGGTCTCCGTCGGAGTCCAGACTCCATATCAATCTGTTGGAGCTGAGGGCCGTCAGGCTTGCCCTGAAGGCTTTTCTGCTGACTGTGCAAGGGAAGAGTGTCCTGATTCTAACGGACAACACAGTGGCCATGCACTACCTCAACAAAAGGGGGGGCAGGGTCACTTCCTCTGTGCAGGGAGGCGATGCAGCTCGAGTTCTGGGCCATCCAGCAGGAAGTTTTGATCTCGGCTGTTCATCTGGCCGGAGACGACAACGAGACGGCGGACGCTCTGAGCAGGCAGAGCGCGATCACTCACAAGTGGGAGCTGGCACAGGAGATTCTCCTGGAGATCTTCGCCCTTTGGGGGACCCCTCAAGTGGATCTCTTTGCCTCCAGTGTCAACCGGAAGTGCGAAAGGTTCTGCTCGCTGGAATTTCCTCCAAAAGGAGCCTTAGGAGACGCGTTCGTGGTGGAGTGGTCATTCCCACTGCTGTACGCGTTTCCTCCAGTCCCCGTCATCCCACAAGTACTGTAGAGGTTCCCGGATGATCCTCATTGCTCCGGCGTGGGCCCGGAGGACGTGGTACCCGGACCTTCTCGACTTGTCCATCTGCCCTCCACGTCGTCTTCCCTACCGAGACGATCTGCTCTCACAGGAGGGGGGTCAGGTTCTCCATCCAGAGGTCAGATCCCTCAACCTTCACGCTTGGCTTCTGAAAGGTTGAGCTATAAGGATTGGGACCTCCCTGAAGATGTGATGGAGGTGTTGCAACAAAGTCTCTGTACCGTTGCCGTTGGAGAAAGTTCTGCGACTGGTGCAGAGTTAAGAATGTGGATCCTTTTGAGTGTGACATTCCTATGGTTCTGTCTTTTTTGCTTTCTTTGGCCCACAGGGGCTTGCAAGTGGGGACCATTAAAGGTTACCTGGCGGCGCTGTCCATCTTTAAGCGCTCGTCTGAAGAATGTTCCTATTTTAAGATTCCTTTAATTTCTCCGTTTTTGAAAGGGCTCACTAATGTGTTTCCTCCGTCACCTTTTCTGGTGCCCGGTTTGGGATTTGAACCTTGTTCTTAAGTTTCTTATGGGTGCTCCGTTTGAGCCTTTGCATTCTTGCCCTTTGAGACTGTTAACTCTGAAAACTGTGTTTTTGGTTGCGGTTACTTCCGCTCGCAGAGTGAGTGAGTTACAGGCACTTTCAGTTAAGCCACCCTTCACTGTGTTTCATAAGGACAGGGTTGTCCTTAGAGTTCGTCCTTCCTTTCTTCCGAAGGTGGTTTCGGAATTTCATTTGAGCCAGAAGGTTGTTCTTCCGGCGTTCTATCCTCCTCCACATCCTGGTAAGGAAGAGGAGAGGCTCCATAGGCTAGATCCTAGGAGAGCGTTGAGCTTTTATATTTCGCGCATGTCCCGGGTCAGAGTGGACCATCAACTTTTCATTGGTTACGCTGGAAAGCGTTTGGGACAAGCTGTGACGAAACAGACTTTGTCTCGTTGGATTATTTTAGCTATCTCCGAGTGTTACCACTTGGCGGGTAAGGACCCTCCGGCTGGCTTGCGGGCCCATTCTACCAGGGGAGTGGCTGCGTCTACTGCCCTGCAGAAGGGTGTTCCTATTCGTCACATCTGTGATGCAGCCACCTGGGGTTCAGTACATACTTTTGTACGCCACTACTCCCTCGATTCCATCCGAGGGCAGGATCTGGCCTTTGGCAAGGCAGTCCTTTATTCCGCAATTTGATTGGGCATGCTAAATTTGTGTTCTAAATTCTTTTCCCACCTCCTTGCTTGGTACTGCTTTGGGAGTCTGTCATAGATATGGAATACGTCGGAGGGCCCAATCCCCTTGAAGAACAAGTTACTTTCTTACCTGGTAACGTTCTTTCGATGGGATGGTCCGACGACGTATTCCATATCGCTCCCTCCCTACCTTCCCCGCTGCAGAATTTCTTTTGCGATTGCAGCTTGCATCCCGCAAGGCCTTGTGTGTCTGACTGGCAGAAAACTGGTGGCACCCGTTCTGGGGAAAAAAACTACAACTGAGGCTACGGGTGTCGTGCGTCCTACTTATCACATCGGGTGACGTCGGCCATCGGAGGAGGTCCTCGGGGATGGCGCATCGACATCATCGACGCAGGACACAGACGCCGAAGATTTTCCGAAGCAGCACAGCTGTGGCCATTACCTGTCATAGATATGGAATACGTCGTCGGACCATCCCATCGAAAGAACGTTACCAGTTAAGAAAGTAACTTGTTCTTCCAGATACATAAATATCTCCCAGCAAGATAAACCCATCCTGAGCCCACTGTCGCACAATAGCAGCATTTGCTCTAGGGAGAGCTGGGATACAATTACATTGACCAAGATTTGTCTATCCGGATAGGTCTTCCTCTCCGACAGAAGCAGAGATCGGAAAATGTTACAGCGGTTGATGGATCTCAGTTATCATCTGGCCCAGTGACGCATTATACCGAAAAAGTTACGCTTCTGTGTCAGGGAGGTCACCAAGAGGACATCACCTTCAATCTCATTGGCGCTCCTCAGTTCCAAATGATATTAGGGATGCCTTGGCTGGAAACCCATAATCCCAAGATCGACTGGCGTAAAAGAGTTCTGCCTTTCGCCCAGACTGTGCTAACACCTGTTTCAACAAAGAATGCTTAGTGAAAGATCACACTAAACCAAGTTCAAAGAAAGGAATCGTATTCGGTCTCACCAGTTCTTTACCCTCTGAATACCTGGATTACCAAGATGTATTTTAAAATGGAGCAAGTGAATACCTTACCCCTGCACAGAACGTACGACTGCCAAATTGATCTTGTACCGGGAGCCCAATTCCTTGCAGTCGGATTTACACCGTAACGGAGCAAGAAAACCAACATTTAAGACCATACTTGGATGATTATTTAGCCTGGCTTCATTCGCCCGTCAAAATCCCCTGCTTCCTCTGCCTTATTTTCCGTGCCTAAGAAGGAGAGAGACCTGAGAACTTGCATTGACTACAGAGCCCTCAATCAGATCAAGGTAAAAAACCGGTACCCATTGCCACTCATTCCAGAACTTCTGGATCAAGTAAAATACGCGCAAATTTATACCAAATTGTAATTACGGGGGGGGCTACCATCTGGTAAGAGTCAAAAAGGGGGATCAGTGAAACACAGCCTTTCGCACAAAATATGGCCTTCACGAATATCAGGTTATGCCCTTTGGGATATGTAATGCCCCCACAGCGTTCAAATATTTTATGAACGGCGTGCTCTGTGAACTATTGGACGTGTGCGCACCCGTCTATATCGACAACGTTCTCATTTACTCAACCACCAAGGAGGATCATGTCAGACATGTCCGGGCTGTTTTAGAAAGACTTCGACAACATCGGCTGTATGCCAAGTTGGAGAAATGCTTCTTTCACGTGACAGAGGTTGAATTCCTCTTGTTTATACTCACACCGCGAGAGGTACACATGGACAGGCACAAAGTAGATACCATCCTCCAATGGCCCTCACCAACTTCTACAAAAGGTGTACAAAGTGTGCTCGGGTTCGCCAATTTTTATCGTCGGTTCATCCCAGGATTCTCCCAGATTGTTCACCCCATCACATCCCTGCTGCCAAAGAACAAACGATTTCAGTGGACCACAGAAGCAGAGGAAGCCTTCAAGACCCTAAAACGAGCATTCCCATAAGCACCCATTTTACAGCATCTCTGACCCGAATTGCCATACGTCGTCAAAACCGATGCTTCCAACGTAGCAATGGGAGCGGTTTTGTCTCAGCGAGATCCCGAAACAGGACAATTACATCCCGGGGCTTTCTGGTCTCGTAAATTCTCTGCTCCTGAATTGAACTATGCGATCACAGATAAAGAACGGTTAGGAATAAAAGCATCATTCAAGGCATGGAGGCATTACCTTCTTGGAGCCAGGCACACAGTCACCGTCCTTACGGACCATCGTAACCTACAATATCTGAAAACCGCAAAAGCACAATCATCACATCAACTCCGTTGGGCTCTCTTTTTTGCGGAAAATGACTTTAATAGAAGGACATCCAGGAATTGTAAAACTCAAGCAAAGAGAAAGAAAAATTACTGGTGCCCCACTTGGCGAAAAGATATTGCCCAGTTCATCGCGACCTGTGGTGTTTGCGCTCAACGCAAGTATCAAAAACAAAGTCCTGCAGGCCTTGTACATCCTTTGATGGTGTCCCCGGCGCCTTGGCATACGCGGTCTATGGATTTTATTACTGATCTTCCCACGTGCAGCGGATACAACACCATTGTGGATCTGTTCTCTCAGATGGCCCATTTCATTCCTCTAAAAGGGCTCCTGACGGCCTCTACTCTGGCCACCGTCTTTTTGGAACAAATTGTCCGACTACACGGATTCCCATCAATATTGAAATCAGACCGCGGAACTCAGTTTGTCTCAGCTCTCTGGAGGAGATGTTGCAGAATCCCCAAAATCGACCTTCGATTGTCCACAAGTCATCATGCCCAAACCGATGGCCAGACCGAATGGACCAATCAAACTCTAGAGCAGTACTTAAGGTGCATGTTACAACAAACCAAAGACACCTGGAAGGACATACTCTGGTTGGCCGAATATGCATACAACAATTTCATCCACACCAGTACAGGACAAACGCCCTTTTACACAGTATATGGTCGACATCCACAAACATCTGTCTTTGATTTGCTTGAAGCACTGGAGATGCTAGCGTTAATAACCTTACATGAAACCATCACTCGAGTCCTTAAGCAGGCAGCAGAACATTTGACCAGAGCCAAAGAAAAGCAGAAACAGTTTGCAGACAGACAACGAAAGGAGGCTCCAAATTATCAGGTCGGGGACAAGGTTTGGTTAGCTTCCAAAAACATTTCTCTGAAGGGGCCACAAATCTTCCATCCCAGGTACCTAGGACCCTATTCCATTAAAGCTGTGATCAAACCTGTGGCCATGAAATTAGAATTACCGGCCCACATGCGGATCCACCCGGTGTTTCTTGTCTCCCTCCTAAAACCATTGAGACCAGGTGCTGTCATGATTCCTGCCCTTCATGTCCCCAGCCCTCCAAGATGTCAGGCTGGAGCCAGGCCATGATCACCTACATGGCCCTCAAGGGCCTCTCCATCCCTCCAAAGACCCACTTGGAGTCAGACTTGGCGTATGTGGCACCAGACTCGCTCACTCCCATAGGATAACATTGGGGATTGGACTTGTAGTGCATTGATGGGGACAAGATGTATGCCCCCACATATTTCGGTTCCCAGAACTGCATGTGCAGTCTAGTCTTTTGGGTGTGTTTCAGCCCAGAGACACCTGGGATACCTAGAGACTATTTAAGCCACGCCCAGGCTGAGAAACATGCTTTGCGTTTTCTGCACCTGCAGGATGACACTCACTGTGTTCGGATCGGTCTCCAGTACGCCTGCATCTTTCTTCTGCGCTCAGCTCCTGCAAGAACAAGAACACCGTTAGGAACAGCCTTACCTTGCGGCGCTTCTACCCATCATTCTTCATCGCTCCTTCTGTTCTGCGGGCATCTTCGGCGGTGTCATTCCCATCCCGGCACGCCGCTTCCTAAGGAAAAAGGAAAAGAACAGAAAAAAGGCATTAGTAAGCATTCTGCAAATCTTCGCTTATTTTTAAAGACTGTACGAGCTTCAAACGCTTACCTGAATCCCAGCCTCTCTGGGGGAACTCTGTCTCCGGAACTTCTCATCCATCTGCAAGAGGGAAAAGACAGTCCAGGTTAGCGTGGAAACATCTAGAGGCGCCGCATACCGCGCTTACTCACCGCATTTTTTCTTCATAACCGGCATCCACGCTGAAAACGTTGCGGCGCCTAAAAGACAAGAAAAAGTACTCAGTTCAATACAAATACGAAAGGGGTGCATCGCGCATCGTGCTCTCACTCCCCTTCAGCGCTACTCATCTCAGCAACACGCTGCCATCCCCGGACACCGGCCATCATCTAAGGAACGAAAGGAACGAAGTTAGAAAACTGTTCAAAAGACTCATTATACTTACCTGTCAGACTTTTGCCAGTGAAGTAACTAGGCAGCAACGAGCCTGCATAAATCAATGCGCCCCTGCGCTAAAAGCAGAGGGAGAGCACACTATCCAAGAAAACAAGGTGAGCTGTGGATCAAAGGGAAGGGTTGGACCCCGGGGAAGAAGGGGTTCAAGCACACAGAGACAATAGGGAGTTAAACTCTACCAATCCTGTGTTTCAGGCCCAGTCTCCAGTCGAGTAGCCTCCAGGGAAGGGTTCAATGTCGTAAGAGGTCAGAACAGGCTGAGTGACGTCCCCGTGGATACCAGGTGAGCGTTACAGAATGCAAAGCCTCACATCAAAATCCACCTGGGCGTCATGGAAACGTCAGAAACCGACCAGTTAGCCCACATGTTGGGGCAGCTACATTCCGAAGTACATGCAGCCAGGCAGGAGACCAACACCCTGAGGAGAGAGCTGATAGTAGCCAAAGAACACACTGATGATTTTAGCCGGCAACTTCTCCAGTCACAAGCAGGGCATGCACCATTGCCGGGAAGCGTGCCCTCGATGCCAGAACCATTAGCCAATCCCATTCAGATAACCCTTCCTGGGGCAGTTCCCTTGGCCCCGCCCGAACGATTTACGGGGGATCCCAAGAGGTTTGCAACGTTCATGAACCAGTGCCGGCTGCACTTCCTTTGTAGGCCAGGGGCCTTTCCGAATGACCAATCACGGGTCGCTTTTGTGCTATCACATGGATGGAAAAGCTGTTCGCCCGTCGTACTCATGGGCAGGCATTAGACAACGAACTTCTGTCCCTACGTCAAGGGAATCAAGACCTATTAACATACATAGCCACGTTCAATAGACTCGTAGTTGAAGCAAAATGGCCAGTGGAGAAGAGAACCACGTTATTTCATCGGGGGTTGCTGGGGGAGCTCAAGGATGTTCTCGCACAAGCATTGAACCCCCGAAAGACTGCTCAGAATTCATTGACCTTGTTGTTCAACTGTATCATAGGTTGCAGGACCGAAGAGCAGATCGAACCATACCGGACCCTCGCCCGATGTATGTGCGTTCAAAGGACAATACTACCCGAACAATGGAAGGTTCAGAAGAACCAATGCAAATCGGGGGGGTCAGATCCCCCTTGACTAAAGCGGAAAGGGATAAAAGGAGACAGCAGCAGTTATGCATATGGGGTTAATGACCTGGGATTGTCGGGTGTCTCTCTCTCTCCCCCTCTCACTTTTCCGTGGAGTCCCAAGGTCAACGTGCTCACCTTAGATAGGTGAATGCTGGACTCTCCATCTGCGTCTGGTGCAGGTTGCCGTTACCAGTTCCTTCACTGGGTTGAAACGTAGGCCTCTTGACTTCAGAGGATTGCTAACCTTCGTTAACTGCACGAACGGTGAGTTTCCGGGCACCTTGAATGTCCTTACAGTCTTTAGGTGCGTGGGCACGTTAGTATGGAATAAGGCTCTGTATAATGTTCTTTTCAAATGGTGCCTTTTGTCTTGCAGGGCTCTTGAGACGGAAGATGGTGGTTTGAAGAGAGCCGGAGTTCGAGCCAGCGCATAGGAATTAAGCGCTTGGGAGTGCGTAAGTAAGTGCATGTTGCCTGCTTTCGAAATGCACTCCAACTGTCTCTTTTCTTTTGCAGGTATGAGTTCGGATGCTGAAGAGAAACGGCGGGGTATTTGCAGGCGCCTAATTGTGGAGGGCGCGATGGCGCGTGAGTAAATAGCCTGCCTAATGTCTCTCCTTTTCTCTTTCAGGTGCAGGAATGCAGCGTTGAAGAAAACCGGAATTCGAGGGGTGCTGGTAAGTAAATTCCCCACAGGAATAATTATGCTTTTGTCTTCACAGGCTTTTATAATGGCGGAGGAGCAGCGCGAAGAGTTGGTAACTGCCGATGGATCAGGTGAGGAAAGCGCTGCGAGTGAAGGTTGCTGTGCTAACCTGTTGTTTCTTTGTCTTTGCAGGTGCTTCTGAAGGCTGGATACAAGAAAGGTAAGCTTTTGTTCTCACAGGTTCAGGATCGGAAGAATGAAGACTGGAACCGACACGGTGAGCGTTCTGCTGCAGATGCAGAATAACGCGAAGCACGTTGCATCAATCGGGTGTGGTTTAAATAGCCTTGGAGTGATGAGGCGTCTTCCTCCACTGCCTCGCCCAGGAAAGAAAAGAGTTCCTGTTCTAGAAGAGTTCCAGTGTTGTATCCAGGGAGTGGAGCCTGCCCCACCCAGGTAAGAAACTAGTCCCGGCTCGTAGAGGATTCCCATATGGCTGGTAAGTAAGCAGCATGGTCTGCTGCAGGTAAGTCCACCCAAGCATCTTTATACATGTTATGAGCCCGGCGCTTCCAGTGCCGGGACCAGTGATTTTGATGAGCCTGGTGCCACCGGCGCCAGGACAAGGTCCAAAAGGTCCCAATGGGGACCGGCTGGTGCCTAGGATGAAGGTTAGAGGCCTGCTTCCAAGGACGTTGGGCTGGTCCTAGCCCCTTGGAAGCAGTGATCATGACACCCAGTGAACATGTCCAAGCTCCACTATTAATCAGGCAGTTCCACTGCAATAACCCCAATAAACCAGGGCCGGGGGGACCCCCCCTTGCGAGGTGCTTTGATGGGGAGTGCTGTCATAGCCACGGGCCCCAGAACACAAAAACCACACCATCTAGTGAAGTGGGCAATCGGTCACTTGATTAATTTATGTCCCTTTGGGACTCATAAACACAGGGGCACTGGCTGGACTCAGTCCTGGCGCAAGGCTCATATAGAGATGTGAGCAGGAACACTTTATTTCAGTGCATGAGTGCTTTTATTTTACTTCAGTGTTGGAGTACTTTTATTTTACAAGAAAGCCTTTATTCCAGAGAACATCCCCATGTGCTGACTCATTGAGCGTGGCTCCCTAGGCCTGGTCTTCAGGTGCTGACTCATCGGGCGTGGCAGGGCATGGCTGCAGGCCAGCCAGAGCTACTGGGCCTGGCCGGGTACAAGACTATATAAAGCCACCGATCCCTCAAGCAAACGCTTTGCGTTTCTTTGCACCTCCATGCAACATGATTCTCACCGCTGCCTGGACCAGCTACTTACCTCGTGTTCCTGCAACAACAGCATCCTTATCTGGACCCTGGTTCGAATCTCACGGCAACGCTCCATTTTCTTGGCAGATCCCGAATCGACGCCACAACACCTGCGCTCTTTGTCCCACGAAGCCGAAGTCCTGAAACGAGAAAAGAAGACACAACAAGGTTAGAACTCCCAAAAACACCCAACCCAGGGTTGCGCCGCATTTAAAACACAACGCGCCTCCTAAGGCACCATTAAAGGCTACTTACCAGCGGTCGGACCATCTCAGCCCCGCTCCTCCGTACCGCCGGCTCTGCTTCTTCTACCGCAGGCACCGCTACACCACCTGGAAGGGGAGAGAGCAGAGAAAAGAAACATTACATACAAAGGACAGAGAACAAACTTTACAAATACAATTACAACTGTCGGAAGACAAGCAGGCAAGTGGAAACAAGGGAAACCCTTACCTACAAGAGAAGTGGACTAGTCGCAGCTGGCCTGGACTTCCACGACAAGGGACCAGTGAAGGAACTCGGTTCCCTTCAACAAGCGCCCCTGCCAGAAGCTGCAGGAAGGAGAGCTCATCATCATCATTCAGCAGGTGAGCATCAAGAGTAGTGCAACCCCAGGGAAGCACATCCAGGGAGAAGAGGTCTGAAGAAGGGGTCAGGGACCACAGGCTGCATACTCATACAGCCCCCCCCTATATTCACGCAGGAACCGCACTGCTCATCACTGCAGTTCTCCACACAGACGCAGAGGGAGGAACAGACAAGAGGAGTTTCATCGCTGGGAGGTCTGCGACCGTGCCCCAATGCCTCTGCAGAGACCAGATGAGCGTAACACTCCACATATGAATTTCTCTCAATTTGAACACGTGGGTAACGGTTATCGTCTGTGAAACCAGAAGGCTGCATACTGTGCCTGGGCCACCACCCAATATCTCCAGAAGTCAGGAGCTGCAAACTCCCTCCTCCCCCCGCGCCCGCCACCATCATTATAGTTGCGGCTCATTAAAGTATTGTGATCTCTAGTCACTTTGACCCCTAAATATCTAACCTCCTCAGGTGCCCAGGAGAACCCTATTAGATCATGTGTCTCTGTTGTGCCATGAGTCAATGGGAAGATTTCTGACTCAGTATAGTTGACACAGAGGCCCGACACATCCCAAAAGGCGATAATGTTGTGCATAATTGGGGCTAAGTGTAGCTGGGGTTCCCGTATATAGAACATTGCGTCATCCGTATAGAGGGATATCATTTCAGGCTGAACCCCATTCAGCCATAGGACTCTAAGAATGGGCCCCAGATATCCCAGAAAAGTATCCAGGTCTCCTCTATTATTGTAGATGACCCTCTCAGAGGTTAACAGAGTTAGTAGATCATCACCCCACTTTTTGATTCTTAAGCAACTTGTTGACTTCCAGGCACATAGAATAATGTTCTTTGCCAGCATACATCTCCTGAATAGCCAAGCTTTGTTTGTTTTGGTAGGTCTTTAAATATTTTTTCATCAGCCAAGACAAACCGGGAAGTCTACATTGGCCCATCAGTTTCCAGCACTAAATTAATTCTCGCAGATACCCCTTTCCAAACCACGTTGTTCTTGTGGCTGAACCCTACCACATGGCTCAGTGTTCCTCTATTCTTCTGACATTTCCATCATTAATCACTGTTGCACAGGTTCCTTCTATGCACTTGCTACAGTGTCCAGTATGTCTGACCGGTACAGCAGCTTAATGTAACAGGCTCTCAAGCTGCAGTCAAGTGATGTTGGCTGCACATTATTGCATTATTATTGCTAACTGTCCTCCAACCCCCGAGCCCCAGGTTGTCTCCTAATTCTCAAGCCCAAAAGGATTTCTGTGTCGTCTTTGCCTTTTGTGGTCAGAATTCTATAAAATGTGGCTGCTGGAGGGCCATTAACAGTTCCATTTGTGACCAAGCTTCATTTGGGGACTTGAGCAAGGTGTACTTCCCATTTTCTCAGTTGGAATTCCTCTCAGTTGCCGATATTGTGTATAGGTCAATTCTTGTAGATCATATTGCCAACAGAGTTTGCTATATGGGATCCACCTCCCATCTTCGAATAGATTTGACATAGCGGATGCCACCCAGATAGCAATTGGGCTAAAATATGCTCTTGCCCTGAAACTTGAATCTGGGTTTGACCATAGTGGTGCCTTTAGGAAAACATAAGTGTCTGCATCAAGTCTATGAGATAAACACCAGCTGTCTCGTGAAGACTCTGTGAAAACTCTTTTCTGGTATATTTCTGGAGTTGGTGGTTATTTATGCTCTAGGCTCCAGCTATGTAGCTCGGTTCGGCTTCTGTCCATACACCAGCATCAGGCTTAGCCATTCTTTGGATATGCCTCACAGAGGACGCAAAATGGTAGTTTGAGAAATTGGGGACGTTGATACCCCCTGCTCGAGTCGGCAGTTGCAGTTTCCAAAGCGCTAATCTTGGTGGTTTGCATCGTAGCATCAATTTCCTTGAAATTACATTTCTGCGGCTAAGGGGGAGCATTGAAAGAATGTAGTTGATTCTGGGCGCTTTCATGCTGTTGACTTTTCCCTACAGGAAATGCAGAACATTCTTCAAGGGCCACTTGGTACATGGAGAGACTATGTTAAAAAAAAAACGATTGTTTTCATATCCACAGTAAACTTTTCATGGAGTTCATGAGAGAGTGCAAACCCAATCTTAGAGCATCAATATGGTGGGTTCTTCCAAGATGTTTATTGCACCACACAAGCCATCTTCTGGTAAATAAATGCCAAAGTATTTGGCGATGAACCTTAAACCTAGTATGATTCCACCCTTTGCCAAATGCAGAGGACTACTGGTCTAGCGATCACCCGTCCAATTGTGAACTCCACGCAAGGTTAACTGTGGATATGAATGCCATTGTTTTTTCAACACAGTCCCTCCATGTACCAAGTGGCACCTGATTAATGTTCCGCATTCATGGCCTTAGGAACAGAAACATGGCATGTTGGGCAAAACTGCACGGATCGAGACGTGCTTTCAGGATTAAAGTATTCATGTCAATAGGCTTTAGTATTTGGTTGGAGTCTGAAACCTTGATGAAAATGCACTTAATGGTATTGTATAAATAATCCTCTGGTAGTTGCATGTTAATTATCTTTGTGGGCTGTGGGAAAACTCACGATTGTGTGCAAGTGTTTTTGAATTAAATGTTCATGGAGGAAAATGATGAATTGTGGCAACTTCAACTAATAATCCAGTACAATACGGTTACTCAATGAGAAATGTCCAACTTGAGAGAACTGATGAAATTTGGTTGTACTTTTTCTTTTTAAAGTGTTCAAATATTTATGAATAAATGTTCTATTGTTTATTTAAAAAAACATGATGTATTAAAAACTGTGTAGGACTCCAACTTTTGTGAAAGACCAAAAAGATACAGGCCAATATTTTGTCTTCTTGTAGGTTGAGTCCGGGGGTGACCTGTACCATCTGCACTTTATTATTAAATAATGTGGGTCACGGTTTTCTCTTTTTTGATTAGTCCATCTTTCCGCAGCATAAAGCCAGCATAAAGCCAGGTGTTCCATTGCAACAATGAATAATAGGGGATAGACTGCCTTGTCGAGTACCAATCTGAAGGCTAAACTTTCTAGAAATTAGTCTGTTGGTGAGAACACTGGCTGAATAGTTTACATAAAGACGCTTCACCCATTGTAAAAACCTTGGTCCAAAACCCAGTATCTTCAGGGTCATAAAGAGATATCCCCATTTAATCCTCTGAAATTCTTTCTGTGCATCAAGAGTAACGGCGGCCACCAGATTGGAGGCACGCTGTCCTTGTCCTTGTTACAAGGTCAACAGCAGTTTCCTCATATTCTCCCCAACATGTCTTCATGGAACAAAGCCAGTCTGGTTTTCATGAATCAGCAGGGGTATCACTTTTTGTAGTCTCTTCGACAAGACCGTGGCTGAGATCTTACAGTTAGTGTTGATCAAACTAATAGATCTGTAGCCGGTGTAGTGTTTTGGTGTTTGTCTTTATTCAATAGGACGGTATTTGGCGATGAACCTTAAACCTAGTATGATTCCACCCTTTGCCAAATGCAGAGGACTACTGGTCTAGCGATCACCCGTCCAATTGTGAACTCCACGCAAGGTTAACTGTGGATATGAATGCCATTGTTTTGAATCCTCTGAAATTCTTTCTGTGCATCAAGAGTAACGGCGGCCACCAGATTGGAGGCACGCTGTCCTTGTCCTTCTTACAAGGTCAACAGCAGTTTCCTCATATTCTCCCCAACATGTCTTCATGGAACAAAGCCAGTCTGGTTTTCATGAATCAGCAGGGGTATCACTTTTTGTAGTCTCTTTGACAATACCGTGGCTGAGATCTTACAGTTAGTGTTGATCAAACTAATAGATCTGTAGCCGGTGTAGTGTTTTGGTGTTTGTCTTTATTCAACAGGACGGTATTTAATTAAGGCATGCCTAAGGAGTTCGGTAAAAAAGCCTGATTCAAAGGATTCACTAAACAGTTCATGGAGGAGCTTTATAACGTAGCCAGAAAGGAAATGGTAGAATTTCTTTTAGTAGTTCGCGTCCATGCCAAATGTTTTATTCGTGTGCAGACATAAAATGGGTGAGCAAATTTCTTCCACAGAGATTGCGCTCTCTAAAATATATGCAGTCTCATCTGTGAGTTTGGGCAGATCAACTTGAGACGGGAGAGTTTCTATGTCCATAAAATTGTACTTGGCATCAGAGCTATATAGGTTTTCATAGAACTTCCCAAACTCCCCATTGATTCTTCCTGGGGTCATCATTAGGGTGACCTTGCTGTCTCATTAGGCGTGATGACCCTACTGCTCTCCTCAGTCTCGAGTCTATGGGCAAGGAGTCTACCGCCTTTTTATCCCGGTTCAAAGTAGTTCGCCCGCCCTGTTGGTGTGCAGATCTAAGATCATCTGTCAGTAAATTGAATTCATGGTATCACGTAAAGGTAAAAGTAATTACTCCGAAAAAGGATAGGTCCACGAAAACTAGAAACGCCCAGAGGAACCAGTCAAAGGAATTACTGAAGAAAGTCGAGAGATTGCGCTAGTGAACATATGGAGGGAAAAGGTAGTGGATAAGGATTTACATTCTTCTCTCACGTTCTTCATCCCGCATAGATTACCTACGGGCTTCTCAGAAACTCCTGGGAAGGGTAAAGGCTGTCGAGGTGGGGGCAATAACTTTGTCAGATCACGTACCCTTTATACTGAAAATAAGTAGGAGAATAGGCCCCCCAAGGTCTTTGGAAATGGAGATATCCAGGGCATCTATTTAGGGATGAGGTTCTGAGGAAAGAGCAGAACGGCGAAATAGAGGTTTTCTTCGAAGAAAATAACAAGGAGAATACATCAATGCTAACGAGGTGGGATACTTTCAAGGCCACAATCAGGAGGAAAATCATCACAATTAAGGCCTGCAAAGATAGGGAGCTAAGGTTGATAGAGAGAGATTTAGAGGAAAAATTAAAGAGGATAATGCCCAAAATGGGAGGGTGAACGAATGGGGAACCAAGGAAGGAGTATAGAGCTATAAAATGCCAATTGGAGCTCATACAGGCAAAGGCAGCAGCAAAATCGCTGTTGTTCCTAAAGCAGAAATACTAAATCAAGACCAATAAGTCAGACAGACCTTTGGCCAGACTGCTGACAAAGGAGGAAAAGGCAAAAACTATTATAGAAATAAAGGTGGAAAGGCAGGGGCACCAGAGCAGAGACCAAAGATATAGCATGGGTGTTTTTGAAATTCTACGCAGAGCTATACAGCTCTGCAAATCCCTTAGAGCAATCTCTACAAGAATAAGTAGGAGCAAGAGACCTGGTTCAAATAACAGTCCAGATAAGAGAAGCCTTAGATGGGGAAATTACACAGAACAAGGTGAGGAGGGTCCTTATGAACCTACCTACTAACAAGTCCCCCGTCCCAGATGGCTTTAGTGCAGAATTTTATAGATCTTTTAGAGAAACATTAATCCCACATTTGGTCCCTCTCCTTAACGAAATGGGGAATAAAGGAAAAATTACAGAGACTACGGAAGAGGCGAAATTTGTCCTCCTCCCCAAAGAAGGTAAGGACCCGACCGCATGCGGTTCGTATTGACCGATAGCCTTAATTAACGCGGAAGCCAAGATTTTTACGAAGGCCCTGGCCAACTGCCAAGATCATATCCTCCCAAATATAATGAACTCAGATCAGTCAGTGTTCATTAGGGGCAAGCAGGCGAGCAATAACATGAGAAGGATAGCTCAGCTCATAGAAAAGGTCAACAAAAAAGTTTCCCAGCAATTTTAATCTCTTTAGATGCAGAAAAGGCCTTTGATAGGGTGGAGTGGCGGTTCCTGTTTACTGTAATGAAGCGAATGGGGTTTGGAGAGAAGTTCCTAAACAAAAATCAGAGCCAACTATCAAAATCCATCCTTAAGGCTAGCAATAAATGGAATGGCCAACTATCGGAACCCATCAAGGTTCAGAGGTGAACGAAGCACGGTTGCCCTCTCTCACCCTTGCTGTATGCAATCTATCTGGAGCCACTTCTGGAGGCAATAAGACTGAATGGGTAAATTGTAGGGATACCATTTGAGGGCTGGGGCCATAAAATAGCAGCTTTTCCACTGACGATATGCTGTTGACATTGATGGACTCCATTAAGGCAATGGCGGGGGAGATAATACGGTTTGGGACAGTAGCAGGCCTAAAAATAAATCCCCAAAAAATGGAACTATTGAACCTTACAATCCCGTTCGAAATTGTGGAAGGACTCAAGGAAATGTTTCCATATAAATGGGTTGAAAAAATCCATAACCTAGGCTGTCTAAAGATTTGGGATATGTTTGTAGGCCCAACCATCAAAACATTCCCCCAATGAAAGGTGGATTTTGGTCTGGTGGAAAAGGAGAGGTTTAGATACTTTCTGATAATGCATTGGTTAATGCAATCACCCATGAAGGAGGCAGCGACGCGTAGCCTAACCCCTTTTGAGAAGTACCTGGTTTCGGACACCAGAGATAAACACTTAGTGGGCGCAATTTATTCATTTATCAAACAGGGTGAAGAACCGGGGGAAAGAAGATACATGACAGACTGGGAAGGGGTAACGGGTCAAGAGATAGAGGTAACTAAATTGGGAGCAACTGTGGGCTAATATTCCAAAGTTAACACAATCGTTGCAAATCCAGGAAACATGGACAATGGCACTTGACCCCAAAAAAATTACATAAATTCTACCCCTCAGTGTCTAACCTTTGTTGGAGACAATGTGGAATGGTGGGAACCTGGAACCATATTTGGTGGGATTGCCCCCATATTCAGGATTACTGGAGGATAATAGGCGAAGCATTAGGATAGGTTTTAAGTCTGATGGTAGTAGGTAATAGAGGCTTGTCTATATTGGGGTTACGGGGGCAACTGAAAGATCTGCCCACTAAAACAGACCGAAAGATATACGTGATACTGATGATGGCGGGGGCACTGGGGCTGGGGCAAAAATGGAAATCAAAGCTCCCCCTCATGAAGCATGAATGGGTGGGAAGAGTCTGGAACTTTGCAGTACTGGAGTGGGCCACCTATTCGTTACAAGGGGATCACCAAGGATTTCTGGATGACTGGTCCCGAACCCTGTGTTTCCTTCAAAAAGGGCCAGGGGGAAAATGGTGCCTGAAAAAACAGAGACTATTGGGTCTGGTGGAATAAAAACCAAGCTACAAGACTATATGAATCCAAATATTAAAGAAAGCCGAAAGGGATTTTCTCCGTTCATGATGGGACTTCTGGGGATGTGGGAGGTTCATTGTTTTGGAAAAACGGTGAAAATGGTAATAAAAAGTTATATGGAAAAAAAAGGTAATTACTCCATATCTGAAGATATATTGGATGGGTAGCAGCTGCCATTTGCACCTTAACCTATCTGCATTCACTGGATAAGTAGGATTAATTACCCCGTCACACTTCCCACCTTTAGAGTTGTAGTTAGATATTATATTGGCAAGCTTGTTTGCAATTTAGTACCTGTATATGTTATTTGATTTGGTTTTTAAAATAACTATTTTTTCTATATTATGTGTATCATAATTTTAAAAATGGTTTGTTGTACATAGCTTTATTCGGTATGACAACCATAAAAGCATTTTAACAAAACATAAAAACATTCAACCACAGAAACTATTACAAATACCTGTCGATAATACACTCTAAAAATACATATAAAATTCATAAAATTCCCAAACAGTTAGATCAAATATACTTAGCACTATACAACCATGCCCTATGTATATATTTTACAATAACATAAATCAGGCTCACATCTGTCAGGTTGCCCACATCGTTGTGTGGGCGGGCCTCCGTTGAGGCCCAAAGGACATGACGGCTCGGACATGATGCCAGGGGAAGGGGGAGGGACAGGGAAGGTTTCGGCAGTTCCGCCGATGTATTTAATAAAGAAGGTTGCAGCACACCCCGGCTCCCGCGTGTCTGTGCTGCGCAGGCAAGGGCCTACGCAGGGGACGCTTCAGTGAGAAGCGGAGCCCCAACACTGGCGACGAGCGGGCACGGACTCCCGCTGGCGCCGTGCCGAGGTCTGCGGTCGAGCAGTACAGCGCGTCGGCACACCTCGGGCACGGCAGGTGATTCTGTGCGGCCCCGCCTCCCGCGTCACAAGGGCCCGGGAAGAACACACGGGCACCCCACGCTCACCTCTCTGTCACGCGAGGGAGTGCATGCACGCCCGGTGAGCCCGGCGAACGGGGGAAAGCGCTCGGAGGAGTCCATCCTCTCGCTCCACTTCGTGGAACACGACCCCCCTCTCCCAAGAGCGATGTGAGGCCGGGCGGGCTCTGGGAACCGAAGCCGCGCCAAAAAGGGGAGAGTGAAGAAAGAAGTCCCTCCACACGCAGCAGGAGCGTTGCTAGAGCGAACACTCCGCCCCACATGCAGCAAAGAAGCAAACGCTGTTCTGCCCAAGCCCAGTCACAAACGCCATAGTCACTCACTGGCACACGGGCTCACCACAGCACCGCAACCATGTCGGACACACCGAGCACGCCAGCAACCTCCTCGGGAGGGGCGGGAATGGCGGCAACGGCGTCTGGAAATGCTGATACAGCGCAGGATAACAGCCAACATGCACACCAGGAGGGAGGAGCATCTCAAGTCATGCACATGCCCAACCCTTTTGAGATTAGAGACACATCTAATCTAGGGCCCAGATGGAACATATGGCTCCGGGACTTCAAATTCTACACGGGCGCCATAGGATTGACGGATGACACAAGACTGAAAAACACACTGTTTATGGCAGTGGGACCGGCGGTCAGAGACATTGCGGGGGAGCTGCTGAACGTAGAAACAGTCACATACGGGGAATTACACGCCAAACTGTCTGAATATTTCGCGCCACATACGAACGTCGACTATGAACGCCACATGTTCCACACAACAAGACAAGAAAAAGGGGAGTCGATAGACAATTTCGTGATGCGCCTCCGCATCAAACTGAAACATTGTGAATTCCACAGATATTCCAACGAAGAGGCACTCAGGTCACAAGTAATCGCTGGTTGCCTCTCGCAGCCATTTCGCAAGCAGCTCCTACAGAAACAAAGATCCCTGGAAGAAATTCTAGCGCTGGCCTGCATGAAAGCAGCTGTAGACTCTCAACTGGACAGTCTAGGAAAAGTGTCCATACATCAACACAGTGAGAACACTGAGTCGATCAACAAGCTGTATACCCACCCCAATCAAGGCAACAAACATCTCGAAGCCACATGTTTTAAATGCGGATACGAATACCCACACACAGGGGAATGCCCCGCGTGTAGGACAAAAGTGCGCCGCATGTGGGGGAATGGACCACTACAGGGCCATGTGCAAAAACGCCCCAAAACACACACCACCTAAACATCGCTACCAAGACAGGCGTCGGCACACCCGCCAGAGTCCACCCAGACCCGCGGTGGACAACGAAAGAAGGCACGCCAGAATAGAAGACAGCGACCGCAGAAGCCGATACACGCGCGAAGATAAATGCTCGTCAGGGGACACGAGACGATCACACAGACAGCGTTTTGTAAGGTATGTTGAGACCAGGTCCCCCACTAGCAGCGACACCCTGTCATCAGAGGAGGATCAAAGGAGGAAAAGATACGTGTGGGCCCTACAGGACAACACAGCGGCCACCCAACACATCCCCATATTGACACTTCAAGTAAACGACACCCCACTACAATTTCTCGTAGACACAGGAGCGATGGTCAACATCATCAGTGAAAGAGCATATCAGTCCCTAGCGACACAGCCCAAGATTAGAAAAGCCACAGTAGACATATATCCCTATGGCTCCACGACACCCCTGCCATGCAAAGGCATGATCACAGCCTGGTGCACACATAAAGGGCACTCTGCAAAGGTCCCGCTATACATCGTGGACACCGAAGCTAATAGCGGATGCATTTTGAGCTTCCGGACGGCGGTAGACATGGGACTAGTGCACATCTTATACCAGCTGATGGCCCACAAGTACTTTGCCAAACCGGATGCAATCGAAAACTCATTCCCAAAGCTCTTCACTGGCCTAGGCAAACTGCGAAACAGGAAAGTACACCTCCACATCAATCCTCAGGTCAAACCAGTGGCCCAACACTATCGAGGTATTCCATTCAATATCCAGAGACAGGTGAAAGAAGAACTGGACAAGCTCATCGAAATGAACGTCATAGAACCTCTGTCGGGCCCGACGCCATGGGTATCACCCATTTTCCCCGTCCCCAAGAAATCACCAGAAGGATCCATACGTTTATGCGTAGACATGCGCAGAGCCAACACAGCCATTGAAAGGGAGAGGCATCAGGCACCCAGGATCACTGACATGATCCATCTTCTTCACGGGGCGAGAGTTTTCTCCAAGTTAGACCTTACGAAAGGATACCACCAAATCGAAATTGCACCGGAATCCCGCTACATCACCACATTCGTCACCCATCTCGGTCTGTTTCAATATAAAAGACTCAGCTTCGGCATATCCTCTGCCGCTGAGATCTTTCAGGAGGAAATTCACAAGGTGATCAGACACGTCCCCAACTGCCTGAACTATTCGGACGACGTCCTGGTCTACGGAAAATCACAGGAAGAACACGACCTGGCACTGCACAGGGTATGCCAAGCGCTGGACGATGCAGGGCTAACCTTGAACAAATCCAAGTGTGAGTTCTCGAAAGGATCTCTGAGATTCTTCGGGCACATCTTCTCGGATAAAGGCATGAGACCCGACCCGGAAAAAGTAGAGGCCCTCAACTCAGCCACACCCCCCGTGAACACCACAGACCTAAGGTCATTTCTAGGACTGGCCAGCTACTGCTCCAGATACCTGAAAGACTACGCCACAGTCAGTAACCCCTTGCGCCTACTCACCCGGAAGGACACACCATTCATATGGTCAAAAGAGTGTCAAGCAGCGTTCGAAGCAATAAGGAAGGGCATCGCACAGGCCGAAGACATGGCATACTTTGATGCCAGCCGCGACACTGAATTAATCGTGGATGCCAGCCCGGTGGGACTCGGCGCCATACTGACCCAGAAAGACCCCAGGGAGCCACACATCACACATGTAGTAGCATATGCCAGCCGGAGCCTGACAACCACGGAACAGGCATACTCGCAAGCAGAAAAAGAGAGCCTCGCGGTCGTCTGGGCCTGCAAATACTTTCATCTCTTCCTATTTGGCAAGGAATTTACCATCATCACCGACCACCAGACGCTGCTCACCATATACAGGAGCCCGAAGGCCAGGATGCCGCCGAGAATAGCCAGATGGGGCCTACACCTACAGGATTACAGATTCCAAATACAGCACCGCCCAGGGAAGGAGGAGAACCCGGCAGATTACCTCTCCCGGCATCCCATGTCCACGACAGCGTCTCAACCGTCCATAGCGGACGCGTACATAAATTACATCATACATCACCTGCAACCACTGCAGCACACCCCGGGTCCTGCGTGTCAGTGCTGCGCAGGCAAGGGCCTACCCAGGGGACGCTTCAGTGAGAAGCGGAGCCCCAACAACATCTATGGTACTCTTACAGAAAGTTATTGCCAGTTCTGTTGTCCTAATCTCCTTTAATCAGAATATTGGCAATAAATAATACCTCCTCAGCCTGTCATACCCTCGGCAAAACAAAAGTAAATGCTTCAATGTTTCCACTGTGTTACCACACATCCTACAATGCTTTTCCCTCGCTGCTGTCCAGCTCGCAGTAAACTCAGCTACCCTCAGGGTGTTAATGTGCAGCTGGACAAACAGCATCCGGGCATACGCAGGGGTTATACAGTCCAAATATGCTTCAATTCCTTCAACCGCATTTAGCATAACATAGGGGGCTCCTGTTTTCAACTCTGTTCAGGTTGTTTGCATTTTACCCAGGATTACCTCTTGACAAATAGATTTAGCATTGGCTTTAGCACTCAATGTTATGCCTTCCGGGTTATACCAGTGGTCCATCCACCCACTTCTTCGCAGCCCTTTTTAACAAATTTAGGCCAGGCTAATGACCTAGCCCCAGGCACCAGTAACAGACTACTCAAAGCCTCCCTATATTTTGCCAGTTCAGGAACACTCCAAAGCCTACCTCAATAGAGCAATGGCTTGGTAGCAATTACTTTATTTAACAGGTGGAGGCCAGTTTTCCATCTCAAGCTTGCCATTGGGGCTCCATTCGGCTGCATGAGTACGTTCCGTAGGAAGTTATTATTATTTTTTTATTTTTTTTATTTTTTATGATGATTTAGTTTGTTTGGAAACTTTTTCATCATTTACAGAAAGTTTGTTAGTCTTTGAGTTTAATGCTTTAGGGTTTAGAGTCGGTGATTGTTTTTTTGTTTAGTTCCAATATAGCGCTTAGAAAGAGAACAATTGTGTAGGTGTACTTATTATTATGGCCACTGAGAAGGGCGGCCCACCTTTCTTCCGTGGACATTTGTTTGGATGAAAGTTGAAAAAACGTTCCAAATTGTTTACGTTGTGGGGAGAGTTCTTTGCATTCCATGACTAGGTGAAAGATGGTTTCAGCGATTTTTTGATCTTTGCAGAACCTACAGTAGTTGTTTCCAGCATCAATCTGTCTTGTTGTAGATAAGTATGATTTTGTGGGAAGAATGTTCAGACGTACTTTTAAGAACGTTGTTCGAATGGTTTGGTCTGGGAAGATTTGCAAGTAGGCTGGTGGTTCGTGCATTTTCCTATTATCATTTGTACATTGGAGATTCTGTTTGTAAGTATTTTTTTTTGAATGGTCTTTATCCAATCATTGTGCAGAAGTTTCATTTTTGCATGTTGTGGGCGGAGCGTGAGAAGTTCTTCTGTAATGTCTTCGATCTCTATTTCATTTCTCATTGAAGATTTCCATTTTTGAAGTATTGTGGTATTGAAGGTGTTTTTTTTAGCTCGTAGAATTTGGATTGCTGGAGTTTTTTCGTCTGTCAGTATTTTGCGGAAGATGTCTAATCTTTTCCATTGTACAAAGGATTCGATTGACTGAGTTGCCATTTCATAGCGTATTCTTGGCATTGGGTATGTTTGTGGAAGTCGGAGGATTTTACGCCAGAAGATTAATTCATATTTCTTCCAGTTGATTTTGCAGGCATTCAGCATTGCTTCTGTTCCATATGTTAAGATTGGGATGTACTTCTGTCTGTAATAGGCAATAATGGGCTTGAAAGAGAACTTGCCATATTTTCTGTGAAGTATACAGCCTTGCCTTGATATAGTTTGAGCTGTTTGGTCAATTTTGTCTATCCATTGATCTTCTGCTTTCGATTGATTTATTGGGATGCCAAGGTATTTAAAGGATGTCACATTTTCAATTTTGGAGGCGTTGATCATAAAGCTTGGTTGGTATGATTTTTTTCCGTATGGTTTGGTGAGGGTCATTGTCTTAGTTTTTCCAGTATTAATCGTTAATACGTTTGTTCCCATATATTGGCTCAGGGCTGTCAGCGTGGCTTGTAGTCCAGTTGGTGTTTTATCTAGTAGGACGATATCGTCTGCATATGCCATAGCCGGAACTGGAATCGCATTGATTTTTGGAGGTTTGGTTTTATTGGATGTTAGGTGCTCTTCGATGTCAGCAGTGAACAGATTGTAAAGTGTTGCTGCCAGAGGACAACCTTGTTTTAGACCGTTTGCTGTTGATATGGCAGATGTTGTGGCTCCTTGTTTTGATAGTCTTACTTTTATAGTGGTTTTTGAGTACAGTAGAATAATCGGTTCAAGAATGTTCGGTGGACAATTCCATGCTCTAAGTTTCAACCATAGTTTTTCGCGTGAAATTGCATCGAAGGCCATCTTTAGGTCAATGAATGCTGCATATACTTTAGAGTTGGAATTGATAGCTTAATGCTTGATTAATTGCAATAGTATCAGATTAAGGTTTGTTCCAACGTTAGCTGTAAAACCTGTTTGCCTAGTCGAGAATTTGTTGTTTTTTGTGGCCATCGTGGTTAGTTGTTTTAGTAGTACTGCTGCAAATAATTTTCCTAGTGGATCGAGGAGGGCAATCGGACGGAAGTTTTGGGGATCTTCTCTTGATCCTTGCTTGTAGATTGGTACAATTATTGCTGATCTCCATGAGTTTGGTATTCGGTGTAGTGTATTGATCAAAGTTGTGATGTGACACAAGAAGTTCGCCCAGGCAATCGGGTCTTGTTTAATGACAGCATTAGATAGACCGTCAGGGCCTGGTGCTCTGGAGTTGTCAAGCTTTTTGATCAGTTGAATGAAGTCTTCGAATTCCGCATGTACTTTCCATGTTGGTTCTATTGCAGGCAGTGAGTTCTGTAGATCTGTTCTACGTGATGCGTAGATGGTGGCAAAGTGAGTTATCCAAGTTTCTTGTGCTACATTGGCTGTGAGTTTATGTTGTTTTTGATGGTTTTCGTTGAGCAAATTCCAGAGCTCTCTGGTATTGTGAGTCTTGTGGAGTTTCAATATGTTTTCTGCGTCAGCTTGTTGAATGGCGCTTTTTTGAGCTTTCATCCAATTGGAGTACTTCTGTTTCATTGATTTGATCTGGTTAATGTTCTCTGCAGTTGAGGTTTTCTTTAGTTGTCGTATTGTTCGATTTAGGGATTTTTTCCTTTCAGCAATTTCTTGATTATATGAATGATGGTGGTCTTTATGAAGACGGTTTTTAGTGGTTTGTCGGAAAGGAACTAAAATCCATTCATAGTTAAGTTTTGCAGAGTCTGTCAGGTTGGCGTCTTGGAATTTCTTCGGTAAAGTGGCTATGATTGGTTGTGGGATCCTTAATCTTGATGTTGTACCATTTAATTCTAGCAGATTTGATATTGCTGGGTCTCTTTGTTGTAAGAAGGTTGAGAGTGGACAGTGAGTTGATTATGATCACTCCTGTCGGTGTGTACCGTTTGTACTTTTGTGACTGATTGATGTAGGCTTTCAGATAGAAATATGTAATCAATAATTGCGTGGGATGAACCTCTACTCCATGTTGGAGTGTAGGGTGTAGAGGTGCTTGCATGATTCAGAAGTATTAAATTTCGTGTCATGGTTTCTTTTATCCATCTCCTTGCATTTGGAGAGAGTTCTGAGTTGGTTTCAAGACAGCCATTCTTGTTGTATAACTTAATATTCAGGTCGCCACAGATTATTATTTCCAATGTCTGATATTTTGTTGTAGCTTTGTCAATTGAGAGGAACACTCCATCTAGGAAGGCATCCGTTGTTATTGCTGCTGGGTTCCAGTAGAGGTTTACAATTAGGATTATTAAGTCGTTTTTACTTTCTCCTTTTTTGTCAATCTTTGTGGAGGTTAGTGTGATAAGTTGGGTCCAAGGGTTTATGTTCTCAGAGATTGTTACTGTACTGCATGGGTTTATCTTGATTAAAGTGAGTAACCCAGATGCGGGTCTTCCTTGTTTTTGAACGATGGCTGGGTTGAGAAAGGTGATAAAACCATCACATGCCGGTGAGTCGCTGAGCCAGGTTTCTTGAAGGCATATAATTTGATATTGTTCTAGTTCAGTAGATGGATTTGTAAAAAGGTGTAGGTTCCCTCTAGTGTTCCACGAGCATAGAGACCACGTGAACTTGGGATTAATTGATTGTTATGAGTTGGTCATCATTGAGTCTTCTGTCGATACGATTTCTGCAAAGGTGGATTCAGGCTCGTAAATTCTTCTGATCGGTTGTACATCTCTGTGGGGTTGGCGTGTTCGTGTTGAGTCTTCCATCGATGCGGTGTCTGTAAAGGAAGTCTCAGAGTCGTAGCTTCTTCTACTTGGTTGATCGTTTCTGCGTGACTGGCGTGTTTGTGGCAAGTGACTTAGGCATCTGTCATCGCTAGTATAATCAGGTGTCTGCTTTTCCTTGTATGATTTTATTTGATTATTGATCTTTCTCTGACTCTTTGTGGTCGCTTTATACTTCGGTTTATTGGGGAGCCTTGTGTATGTTGATGCCTGCCCAGCATATGAATCCAAGTTTGTGTAGTTGGGCTCGCATTGATAAAATGAGTTCTTGATTCTTAGGATCCGGTATTTCTATGACAATCTTATCCAAGTTAAGGTCATCTTTGAAAGTTATGCGATCGATGTCTTTTGATGTAAGTTTATTCAGGCGAGGTATTACACCAAAGAGACGTAGTAAGTTGGTTCTGTTTAGAATTATCGGTTCCAGTCTTTTGGTTTCATTTTCAATGTGAATTTCACATACTTCATTCTGTCGTAATGGATTGACAAATATTGGGAGGATCCGACTCTGTTCAATGGAATCGTCTGGTGTTCTTGTTAGCGAGGCCGATGAGACTAGATCATAGGATTCGTCTCTTGTTTCGTCTATTGGGTCGTTTTCCATCGCTATAGCTGAGATTTCTTCTACAAAGAGTTCTGTCGTTTTATCTTGATTTTTATTTGTCTGATGATCATAAGCTGAGGAATATTCATCAATTATTATGATGCCCGCCTGGTTTATTGATTGTAATGAATGTTGGTTGTTTTCTGATGCTTGTTCTTCGTGGGTGGTTAGGTTAAGCAGTTCTTCATCAATCAGTAATTGTGGTGGGATCATTTGCGGTATTTGAAGATGTGTCTCCGTTAGGGGGTCTTGGTCTCTCTGTGTACTGGTGGAAGGTGGTATTGTACGGGTTGTGGTTTTGGTCTTTGATGATTGAGGAGGTTGAGTGTTCTGATTTACAGTTCTTAGAAAGGCTCGCGAACCCGTCTGTCGTTTTTTGATATTTTTTTGTTGTGTGGGTTTTGTATCATTTGTTGTTTTTTCCTTTGTGAAAATCTGGAAGGGTTCGGTTGGTTTCTCTGATAGAATGTTTGAGTTGATTGTCTCTGGCTTTTGGGTGGTGATGTTTTGGCCCGATTCTTTCGTTATCCGCTGTGTACCACTCAAGATTGTCTCCGTTGGATGTTGTGGTAGATTTGGAGGAGGAGGGCTCGAGGTTCTTTGGTCATTTGGTCTGTTCGATTGTTGCTGATGGTGTTCTTTGAGCATCTGTACTAGTTCTGCTGTAAGTTTTGTTTTCTCTTGGCAGTCGCCCCTTGCCATTTCTGCTAGTCTTTGTTGCCATCGATGTGTTTCCTCCGATTCAATTGTCAGACGGGATTCAACTGTCGAGACAAAATGTTCCATATCGATCTGTTTCGAATGAATTCGTGCTAGGAGAGTTGCTTGATCCTTCATGGTGTCTTTTATAGCTTCGTGTAATTTCAGGAAAGGAATCATTGATTGAAAAAGTGTTGCAATGAGCATATTTTGTAAGTCTAACATTGTTGTAGGAATCCTTTGATTTGCGTTTTCTTCAGGGTGATCATGATTGTGCGTTTTATTTGCGTTTTTTTGTTGAAGATTGCCTGGTTTTGGGTTCTTAGTTGTGGGCTCTGGGGTGTAATAGGATTCGTCTGAGTCGTAGTTGAAACATGTTGAGGCCTTTTTCCCTTCATCAAGATCAGATTGCGGTTCTCTTTTCACCGGTTTGTTTTGAGTGTCATGGAGAAAGCACGGTGTTGATGTTAGTTGAATTTGATTTGCTTCTGTTATATTTCCGAATATTTCTTTTCTTTTTTCTATGGTTGTCATTAGTGACTCAATTTCAGTAATGTCCATTGATAATCTTGCTACTTTAGTTCTTGATTTAAAGGTTGTATGATCCGCTGAAAGTGTGGATTTGACGGAGTTGTGGGTCTGAAGCCACGCGAGTCGTGAAAGTCTTGCTTTTTCTTTTTTCGTATGTTGAGATGTTGTTGGTACTGATGATCGGGTGTTTAAATCTTGTCCCAATTGGTGATGTGGGGTATCTTTGTCACCGTTGTGATTAGGTTTGTCTTTTGCTTTTTGTTTACTGATAGATTCATGTGGCATGACACTGGTTTCAGGAGCTTGTTCAGTTAGTGCGCTTGCTTGAATCTGTTCACCTGTCGATCTTATAGACTCTTTATTGTTGATCATGGAATTTGGCAGTTCATCTTGTGTCGAGTTACTAAGGAGATTATGATTTGTATATCGCTCTTTTCTGTTAGGGTCGCCAGAAGGGTTGTCTTCTTGACTTTTTGAGTTACTGAGGAGATTATGATTTGTATATCGCTCTTTTCTGTTAGGGTCGCCAGAAGGGTCGTCTTCTTGACATTCAAGTTGAGGTCGCGAGGTGCACAAGGGTGCCGCGGGTACAGTGTCTTGTTGGGTTTCAAAGCATGAATTGTGGACTTGTGCTTTGATTTCTAGAGGTAGCAGCTCATGTGAGTTGAGTTGGTGATTAACTGCTGTAATTTGTGTCTCAAGTGCTAGTCGGAGAGTTTCCTGAGTGGAGTTGTCATTTTCTGGTTTGTGTTCTATGATGGACTGAGATTCTTGTTTGGATTGAGGGTCCAGTGCGAAAGCTTTTTGGTTTCCTTTATGGATTGATGCTTTTTTAAAGGATTGCTCCATTGTTAGCTGTGATAAGTCTTGCTCCATGGTACTAGCAGTCGCTAGTTTAGTTGTTTGTCTTGTTTTTGGACGTTGAATGGAGTGTTGTTTAGTGGTACGGATTGTTGTCATCGTTATTGAGTCACTGTGTGTTCGTCTAGGATCCAAGGAGCTTGTCCTTTCGGTTTCCTATGCGTTTTTACAGGTAAGGTTTTATTTCTGTAGAGTTTGGGTTCTGGTAGGCGAGCCCTTTCAGTCCTCTGATTACTGGTGTGGTCAGAGTGCTTTGGGCTCCAAGAATGGGTTCCTTTTGGTCTGCGAGCAGTAGTTTAGAGTAGAGTTTAGATGGTGTTACGTTCAGGATCCAAGGGTCGAACCCTTTCTGTCTCCTGTTCAGTGAAGAGAGCCAAGGATATGTTCCTTTCGGTCTTCTGCAGTAGTTGAAAGTACGGTTAAAATGTTGTACTATTTAGGATCCAAGGGACGGACCCTTTCGGTCTCCTGTTCAGTGAGAAGAGCCGAGGTTGTGTTCCTTTCGGTCTCCTGTAGTAGTTGAAAATATGGTTAAGATGTTGTACTGTTCAGGATCCAAGGGACAAACCCTTTCGGTCTCCTCGTCAGCGAGAGGGGTCAAGGATGTTTTCTTTTCGGTCTCCTGCAGTGGTTGAAAATGCAATTTAACTGTTGTAGTATTCAAGATCCAAGGGGCTGGCCCTTTCGGTCTCCTGATCAGTGATAGTATCAAATTAATGAGCTCTACCCCATTGTCCCATTTAGTCCATCATCGGGATTTAATATTCCCAGTTTGTTACACTGGTTAAAATTAGGCTGACGTTCGGTATCTAGGTCGGGAGTTCTTTTGCTCTCTTTATTGTTGAAGAAAATGAAGATCTTCTTTTTCTGTTGGCGTGTGGATCTGAGTTTTCTCTGTTTCAGGTCAACAGGGTGAGACCTTTGGGTAGGTATCAGGGAGGAGAGGGTTGTTGGATGTTCAGGGTTTTGGATCAGGACTGTTATGTCCTTGGTGGGAGCGTTTTTCAGACTTGAGGCCGCAATAGAGGGGTGGTCCAATGAATTCCTTAGAGCAGAGAGTCTTTTGTTATTTCTTTCCTTTTATTCCATAAGAAAGAAGTTTTTTTTTTTTCTTTTTTCTTTTTTTTAATTAAAAGAAGTTTAGCTTAAAATGTTTTTGTGTCAATGTTGGCTGGAATTGTAGGTGGAAAGTCAGGTTCTGGTCCGTGGCGGTGAGGGGGAGCGTGGGCTGATTGTCTGCTAGGGGCAGACACGTAGAAGCACGTAGAGACAGTGGGGCTGTGGGCCTTGATGACCGCCAGTGAACGCTGAGCTGAAGCGCTAAGCCGACGCAGTGCTGGCGCGGGTTCGCTGTTTTCTTTGGAGCTTCACCAGCATGGAGTCAGACGCGGGGAGTAGCCGTGAGGCTGCGGGTGCCAGGAGTCCCCACGCTGGAGCGCTGAACTGGAGCAGCGCGGGCAGACGCGGAAAGGGATCAGATGAACTGCCGAGAGGATGCGACAGAGCAGCAATGCTGCGGGCGCCAGAAGCGAGGAAGCTGAAGCGCCGTGCCGCGCCGGAGCCGCGCAGGCAGAAGAGTCCGGATCCGCAGGCGAACAAACGCCGAAGAACCGCGGGGCCGCGGGCGCCAAGAACCAGCAGGCCGGAACGCCGGGTCAGTGGAGCGCGGACAGAGGGGGGATGGAGTCCAGAGAGCCGAAAGCAATGTAGAAAATCTGCGAAGATCACAAGTAGTGGAGAGGGTGAGTGTGGGGGTCCGTGCCAATGTTGAATGAGAACGTAACTTCTGAAGGGGTGAAGAGAGATCAGAGAGGAGGGAGGGGAGAGAGAGGGGGCTTTGTGGGTTTTCTCGGAGTCCAGAAGGGGGAGTTACCCCCGAGGGGGGGGGGTGTCTTTCACCTAGGATTGTCGAAGAGTGGCAGCCAACAATGCAATACAATCAGCTTGTGATAAGAAGCAGTCAATCTGGAATCCAAGAAGCCGGAAGGGAGGTATTGGGAGGCGCCGCTGAGCCTGCAGAGCCTAAAGACCAAAAGACTCTGCAGCAGATTCTGCGGCCGCTCCGCGGCTTTCTGGGTAATTTAAAGGCACCAGTTGAAACAAAAAGAGGACAGGAAGCAGGTCCTCACAGGTACAGGAGCAAAAACTGTAGAGTCTTCTCACAACCGCAACCACAAGACTCTGCAACAGACTCCGCGGCTTTCTGGGTATTTTAAAGGCACCAGTTGAAACAAAAAGAGGACAGGAAGCAGGTCCTCACAGGTACAGGAGCAAAAACTGTAGAGTCTTCTCACAACCGCAACCAAAAGACTCTGCAGCAGACTCCGCGCGCGTAGGAAGTTATTATACGCTACACACAGCTCAGTTAGGGGGCAATAACCCCACAGTTGTGCACTGTACATTGCAGCTGCCCTACCTTGTTCCTGATACAGTTTAATGGCCAGAGAGATAGCACCCCTTCCTAGTCTGTTAAAAAAACTTCAAATTCCCCCACTGTATTTCTGTAGTGTTGTTGTAGCCTTAAGAAAGTGAGCAGACCATGAGAGATCCTCCGGAAATCTTAAACTCAAATAGTCGTAGTAGGGCACCTGTTCTAACTCATGGCTATCTACCAGCACTTTCATTTTGATCTATTTCTGCCTCTTTCTACTAAAGACCATGACCTTTGTTTTTCAATATTTAATGTCAGTGACAGATCCTGACATTTTTGTTTACATATTTTCAGACTGTGTCTTACATCCACCGTGTGTAGTAGATAACAATGCCGTGTCGTCAGCATAGAGGAGTGCTGGAAGTGTATCAGGCCCAAGCTTTGGAGTATCCATACTACTCGCCATTAGCTCCTCTATTGTTGCATTTATATATAGGCAGAATAAGAGCGGGGCATGCACACACCCCTGCCGCACCCCTCTTTCTACTGCAAAGTACTCTGTAGTCTCCCCATCCAACCCCCACTTTACAGAAGCTCTATTATTACAGTATTATGATTGGATGTTAAGCAAAAGTTGCTATGGGGTGCCCTTGCCTCTCAGTATTGCCCAAGGTTTATTGCGAGAGACGCTGTCAAAGGGTGTGCCAAGGTCCACAAAGACCACATATATCCTTGAATGCTGTATTGTGACATATTTGGCCAGAATTCCTATACTCTAAGACATTGGTCCACAGTGCTAGTGCCAGGACGGAACCCCACCTGTAAATGGTTATGATATGATATGGCATTTATAACGCGCCTATACACAAGTGTTTCAAGGGGCGGCGAGACAAGGGAGGGGGAGCAGAGGAAAGACAGAGACAGCGATCTTAGTAAGCAAGGTGAAATTAAGATCACGCAAGGGGGGATCCGTAGGGGGCAGTGCAGTACATAGGTGTAAAGACCAGAGGGGAGGTCCGCACTTCCGCTCTCTATATGGTAGAGGGGAGGAACAGAGACCCCTGCCAAGATTCTCTATTACGGTAGCAATGAACGAGCAATCAAGGCCTAGCTTCTCAGGAGGTGATGCGAGCTGGTTCTTAAGTACAGTGTAGTCCCCAAGCACCCACGAAGGAATGTCCACACACTGTATCGGTTAAAACACAGACTTTATATAATTAATATTCAAAGTCATATATACACGATCACGATAACTCACTTTGTACTCCGAAAATCAACAATGGTAAATATGTACAATTCTAAAGTGGTACCACTAACGTTATTAGATATTACTAAAGTGCATACGGTCAGAGTGACACACAGATCAAAATAAAGAGGAAACCAGCAGTAGAGAGAGGAAGGAAAGCAAGATGGTTGAACAATAGGCAGAGTACTGGCCCCGTTACCTAGACACAGTTCTGTGTGGAGATCCCCCCACCTGGGCAACCTGTAGAAGAAAGATACAAGCCCAGTCCATATATTGTTCACCCTTAGACTTCCCAATAGTTTTGCAACCCCAAAGTACCTTGGTGTTGTAGCGTTCCGCGTCGGGGAAATCGACAACCCTTCTTGAGTGTCCTCCCTTTCAGGCAGGAGTCACGGGTCGTCGAACGTCCGACGGAGAACAGGTCGAGCTACGACGGTGAAGTGGCCGCGTCGTTCCTAGCGGCGGTCGTTGACGGGGAAGCATAAACGTCGTGCCAGGTAGAGGCGTGCGGGGCACCTCGGCGTCGATAGTTCTGGACCGCAAAGATTTGAAGAACTGTGGCCCAGCAAGGGTGTCGAGTCATTGGCGTCTCTGTGGTCTTTGGGTGGCGGGAAACCCACCGGTGGATGCTCCTCGGCGCGTCGACGGTCAGGCCTTCTCCAGCAGGATACAGCGGCGACGATGCGGACGAGAGCATCCTTGGATCAATGAAGTTCTTAGGCAACGGGAGCACGGCGGCTCCGGTCGGCAACGGCGGTCGGCGACAGTGGCGGACAACAGTCCGGGTGCTTCTCCTTGGAGTTCCGCAGCAGTCCCCGTATCGGGTCGGCAGCCTGTCGAAGGTCTGTCTACCAGGGAGCTTAGGCAAAGATCTGCTGTGCACGATGGTCCCTCGTGGCTCGGGAAGAGGGCGCCTTACCAGGTCCTCTCTGGGTCAGTTCTTGAAGCACAGCAGCTTTCAGATTGCGAAGGAGAGCAACAGCAATTCTTCTCGTCCAGCAGGGCTCAAGGTTAGGCTTCACTCCAGTTACTCGTCGTAGTGGACTTCAGCTTCTGAACACGATTCCCAGCAGTGAGAGGTCCCCAGATATACTGTTGATCTCCCATTCATTCCGCTGGGTCGCACTCAAGCATCCAATCACGACTACGGGCATTCATGCAGGCAGGCAGCCAATCAGGCACACAAGGTATTCAGGCCATTCACTTCTCTCCAGACACTCACAACAAGTTATGTGTATTGGGACAAGTACCGAGCCATTCAACACTCAAAGCTGCATTCATATCGGTTTCGGGCAGGGCTTTCTCAACCATTGTGTCAAAGACCAGATACTAGACAGTCACAACATAGAATGTATATTCGTCACACACTCCATTCACCCAGGTCCCACCCACAGGTGTACCTGCAACATACGGTCGTAGAGAAGGCTCCAGCCAGTCTGGTCGGCACTTCTCCACACTACCATATACGGAACTTCCACCCAACAGACAGTCAGGGGGAAGGGACAGAGGCAGGGCTTCCCGGCACTTCGGGAAGATCAGGGTAACCGTTGATGGAAGGCAAGAGGCCATGGGGGCCGTTTTGTCTCCATCAGGAATCTACCAATTCCAATGACAGGGCCTGGGCATCCCAAAATGGAGGATGCTCAGGGCACCAGTCATTTCAGCACGGAGCTGCCACCAGCCTGTACCCTGCTGTGTGGGTCACACACAGGTGCCCAAAAACATACACTAGGGGCACAGGGTTGTACCCCTACCCATGGGTGCCATAAGGGTATCCCACAGGTCTGTTCACCAAACCAAAAGGAGAGAGCTGCACCGCCAGGAGTCCCACATGAACTCCTGCGCGGAAACACAACAGAACACACGATAAAAAGCAGTAAAGGACAAGGATACGGAGGCCCTGTCCCTCCAATGCATTTCCAGCATCACACTCGCCCCCCCAGACTGAGGTGGAGGGTGCCTAATCTCCCGCGGGATAGACACCCTCATCCAGACGGTCAACATACCTTCTGGAAAGGCCATCTGCGTTATCGTGACTCTTCCCTGGTCTGTGCTCAATGGTAAATTCTAGTCTTTGTAGACTAATGGACCACCTGAGCAGTTTCGGGTTTTCACCCTTCATCTGCATAAGCCACTTCAGGGGCTTATGATCGGTTTGGACCATGAGGGTAGACCCAGTAAGGTAGGGTCTAAAACGTCTAAGGCTCCAAACAATACTAAAACATTCCTTTTCAACAGTAGCCAACCTACGTTCCCTACCCTTAAGTTGTCTACTGATGAATATGATCGGATGTTCTCTTCCTTTGTCATCTAACTGGGACAAAGCTCCAATTCCGGTGTTGCAGGCGTCAGTTTGAACGATAAAGGGCTTGCTATAATCAGGCGCACACAGCACGGGTGCCAGACACAGACTTCCTTTCAGGCCATCAAAAGCCCTCTGACAGTCTTCAGTCCAATTAACCTTCCGAGGTTGTTTGGCAGAAGTCAACGCTGTCAGGGGTGCAGCTATGGTTCCATAGTCTGCCATGAAATTGCGATAATACCCAGTGAGGCCCAGAAAGGCTCTCCCCTGGGTTTGAGTAGTGGGAGTCTCCCAGTCATGTACATCCTGTACTTCACTAGGGAGACGTTGGATTTGACACCCTCCTACCTCATGACCAAGATAGGTGACTTTCCCCTGAGCTATCTGGCACTTGGTGGCCTTGATAATGAGGTTAGCCCTTTTTAACGCCTGCAACACTTTATCCAGATGAGTCAGATGCTCTTCCCTGGTGGAACTGTAGACGGCAATGTCGTCTAAGTACGTCACGCAAAAGGCTTCCAGCTCACTGAGCGCATGGTGGACTAATCTCTGAAAAGTGGCAGGGGCGTTCTTCAGCCCGAAAGGCATGACTCTAAACTGGTAGAGCCCCTCTGGTGTTGAGAACGCCGTCTTTTCCTTGGCATGGTCCGCCAGAGCTATTTGCCAATAGCCTGAGGTAAGGTCGAAGGTGCTCCCAAATTTGGCAGCACCTATGGTGTCCACGAGCTCATCCGCCAGGGGCAAAGGGTGCGCGTCAGTTTTGGTGACGGCATTGACTCCTCGGTAGTCCACACAGAACCTCCAATCCTTGGTCCTGCCTGGGAACTTGCCTTGGGGACAAGGACCACGGAACTGGACCAGGGACTGGCTGAGGGTTCAATAACAACCAGATCCAACATCTTGGTGACCTCAGCCTGGATGTGGTTCTTGACGGTATCTGACATACGGTAGCACCTGCTTTTGACAGGCACACTATCACCAGTGTCAATCTCGTGCCTACACCACGGTGTAAGGCCTGGTGTCAGTGAGAACAGAGAGGCGTACTGCCGGAGCAAAGCCCGGCAGGCCTTCTGCTACTCTGTTGTTAGATTGGGAGAGAGATGCACTCCCTCCACTGAGACATCCTGAGGGTTGCTATGCAGCAAATCAGGAAGGGACTCACTCTCATCCTCTTCTTGCCCGGAAGCTAGCAAGAGACATGAGACTTCGGCCCGCCTGTGGAAAGGCTTGAGCCTGTTAACATGGAATATCTGAGGGGCTACCTCAGCGGCTCCCACGTCAACCAGATAATTGACCTCGCCCATCTTGGAGATTATCCTGAAGGGTCCAGTCCATTTATCCGCCAAAGCCCGAGGCTTGGTAGGCTCCATCACGAGGACCTCCTGTCCCGGAGTCCAATCCACTTGCGATGCTTTAAGGTCATGCCGGTACTTATTCAATTCCTGGCTGGTCTTAAGATTCGCTGTTGCCTGACCCATCATCTGTGTCATCCTCCGTCTGAGGCCTAACACATAGTCCCCCACTTGCTTGGCGGGACCTGGAGGGGTGGCCTCCCAACCTTCTTGGATCAAGGCGAGGGGCCCCCTCACGGGATGTCCAAAGAGTAACTCAAAGGGGCTGAAACCAACACCCTCTTGAGGTACCTCTCTGTAAGGAAACAGCAGGCATGGCAGAAGAAGATACCACTTCTTCCTGAGTGGCTCTTTCAAAGCACCTAACATGTCTTTGAGAGTTTTGTTAAATCTTTCAACCAAACCGTTGGTCTTGGGGTGGTAAGAGGTGGAGAATTTGTAAGTTACCCCGCATTCTTTCCACATGGTTTTCATGTAACTCGACATGAAGTTGGATCTGCCCAGGAGAGCCCTGGCAACCACCTTGGCTGTAACCGTCGGCAGGGGTATAGCCTCAGGGTACCTGGTGGCATGATCTACCAAAACTAGGATGAACCGATGTCCACCCGATGTGGGAGGGTCAAGGGGACCGATGATGTCGATGCCAACCCTCTCAAACAGTGTGCCCACCACTGGCAACGGTTGCAGTGGGGCGATGACTCTGCCTCCAGTCTTGCCAGACAACTGACAAGTTGGGCAGGTCCTGCAGTGGGACTCCACTTCTACTCCCATCCGTGGCCAGTAGAAATGGGCAGAGAGCCTCTGCTTAGTCTTCTTGGTACCAAGATGACCAGCCAAGGGCACCTCATGCGCCAACTGCAGCAGGAAGGGCCGGTAGACCTGGGGTACCACCAACCTCTTGAGGGCACCAGGTTCAGGCTTAGTGGGCTCACTAACAAGGAGCTCACCCTCCCAATAAATCCGAAATGTCCTAGGCACTTCTGCCTGTGCCTGGGACAGGGCCTGTGTCCTCAGACCCTCGAGAGAGTGACACTCTCTCTGTTCCTTAAAGAAGTCCGCCCGGGAGGGTCCCCCTTCGGCCAACAAGCATTGAAGGTCGGGATGATCATCCAGGTTAAGAGCCTCTCCCACAGCAAAGTCTTCTGTCTCGTCTCCCGTCTCCCAGAGGAGTTGAGACGGGATTTAGTACTGGACCCAGCCCGTCCGGGGCATGGATCCCAATGGGTGCTGTCGGAACAGCGGGAGGAGTAGGGGCTCCCTACACAGGGGCGGCCTTCTTACTCCTCTGTTTCTTTCGTGCCTTGGGTTTCCCCGTTGGCAAGGATACCGGGCTCGCAGCCGGACCCTGTGTGACCTGCGATCGGGTGACTGCCACAGCAGCCATGAGTAGACCATCCCTGATCATCCCCAATTTGACCAAAATCGCTTACCAACAAAATATTCGTAGGCACGTTGTCCTGAACCAGGACCGGAAGCTTTGCTGTCTTGTCTCCCATCGTAATGTTGACTAAGGCTACAGGCGATAATTTGGGAGGCCCACCAGCTAACCTGGTGGTTCTCAGAGGAGCACCTACATAGTCCTCTGGCTTGAGCAGGGTCCTGTCCACCACTGTCATGCTTGCCCCAGTGTCTCTCAAACCAGTAGAAGGCTGGCCATTCAGGAGGACACTTCTCAAAAACCTACGAGTGTTTTGCGGGATAGTCGCCAGTACTTCTGCGTACTGGTCCCAAGCCCAAAGGGAAATCTAATCTAAGGAAATCTCTACGGGAGCACCGAAGGTGATCCCAGTAGAGGAGGGGAGGACGGTGGCCTCCACCTCAGGTACGGAGTCGGGATAGGTCAGGCTGACAGCCTGGACTCCAAGTGCCTACCCTTACACTTGGGGTCACCCCTTCGGTGATCCAGAGCCCCACAATCCCAACATGTGCCGGGAGTGCGGGGTACGGTACTGGAACCACTGGGACCCTGCGTTGCAGCAGGTGGACCACTACTCTTACTCCCACCCACATCAGACTTATCCCCACTAGGTTTTTGGGTCTTCGGAGAGGAAGGTTTTGGTTTACCCGACTGTGATTGCTTTTGGGACTCCTCAGCTTTCTGAGAGGCCCCCTTTTCTTTGTCCTTGTCCTTCCCACTGGAGTCCTTATGGGACACCCGGTGGGAGACCCACTTGTCAGCCAAACTAGCTAGCTTAAAGGGGTCCAAAATGTTCTGGTCAGCAACATACTGACGCATCTCTGGTGAACAGGCTTCCGAAAAATGCTCAAAAAACAAGAGGTGAGACAATTCAACAAACGTTTTCACTTTGTAACCATCAATCCACCCCATCATGTTCATGTGCGCAGCACTCACCTAGCCAATCCAAGACACATTCTGTTGTTTCTTAAAATCCCTGAACCGTTTAAGATATTGGGTAGGCGTTTTGCCAAACTTTCAGAATACAGTCATACCCAGTTTGAGGCACTCTGCTTAACAAACACTTAGCCCAATCTCTCTTATCAACATCGTGAATTGTACAAGCCATTTCAAACGCTTCAATACATTGGAGGATATCAGAACCCTCCGCATACACACCAACCAAACCTTTCATAAACTTGGTTGCTGGGGACCTGACACTCTCAACTGGTTTCGCTGAAGTCTCCGCTTAAGCTTTCTCTAGCTGGATTCGTTGACATTCAGTGTTCTTGTCTTTGAGTTCAAGATCCCTATTTTTGAGTTCCACTTGCTGTGCCAACTCCTCTTTCTTTTTTTTTCCAACATTATTTTTATTGTTTTGACATAACCAGCTATACAAGTTACGAACATTGCATGGGTTTCCGCTTGTTATAATGTTTAAGAGAAGAAAAGGCAACAGAACAAAAACATCACAAAACATGACAGCTATCGTAAATCATGAGATTTCATCAGAGTACCAGTCCTAACAACTAGGGGGGGGGGATGTCTGGGAGTGATAGGGGGAAGACTGCTTTATTCAGCGTTGGCGAATCAACGAGGTTTCGAAATTACTTTGTAGCTGGGTGTAGGATGGATTCTCTCTATAGAGACTCTGCTAAATTCGTGACCCCAGTCTGTTTAATCTTTGGTGACTTGGGGGTGTTCAGGGGTCTTTACCACTTCTCGGCCCTCACTTCTGTTCCCTTCCTTTCAGTCCTGGGTTTCCATCCAGCGCAGCGTCGGGGGCTGTCTCGCCAAACCAGGGAATTGCTGCACGAAGTCTAGAAAGGGGGCCCAAGTACGTTCAAATTTGGGCTTGTTGCCAAGTCTAATAACTGACTTTCTCAGCTGCCACAATGTCCCAGCATTTGGCCCGCCACATTTGCGTAGATGGGCCCTCCGGATTTTTCCAAAGTCTGGCGATGGAAACTTTAGCGGCAGTGAGGAGATGGTAGCAGAGATCCGCCATGGCGCCTGACAGGGGGAATTGGCCATCTCCGGTCGCCCCCAGCAGCACGATTCCTGGGTCCCATGGTATGGAGAGTCCATTAATTCTCCTGATCTGGTCCAGGACCTTTCTCCAGAATTGGGTGGCTTTCGGGCAGGTCCAAAGGAGGTGGAACAGGGTTCCTCAGTCCGGGCATCCCCTCCAGCACTGGGCGGGGATGGCTGCATTGCATTTGTTTAGAATTTTGGGGTTACGGTACCACCTGTAGCAAACTTTAAACGCACTTTCTTTATTAGTCACACACTTCAAGCTCTTTTGTGCACGAGACCAGATGTGCTGCCATTCCTCGGGTTCAATCGGTCTACCGATGTCTTCTTCCCATTTAAGCATATAGGGCTCTCTTATCGAGGGATCAGTCCTGTCCAGAATTTTGTACAGGGTGGAGATTTTCCCTTTCGGGGGACTTGCAGACAGAGTGTGCTCTAGTGCCGATAACTCTCTGCTGCCATGCTTCCTGACTTGCTCGTTTGACATCCAGTGCCTCAGTTGTGTGTAACGAAACCTTTCTGTTTCCGGGATCTTGAACTTTGTTTTGCACTCCTCGAAGTCTAGTGGGCGGCCGCTCTCGAAGAGGTTTGCTAAGGTCTCCAGGCCCCCGGCTCTACATGCCCCGAACTGGTTTGGTGCGATTCCCGGGGAGAAGTCTGGGTTGTCCCAGACCGGAGTAAGGGGTCCCATTGTGCTCCTGCATTTCCATAGGCGGCTGCCTTTCTCCAGCTGGCTACCGTGTTCCTGGTTGATGGTAATGGGCCCTCGTCTTGGGGCACCTTGGCATCTTTGCTGTGGGGCAGCTGTTCGATCGGGGTTTTGCTCCAGTCTTCTTCAAGCTGCAGCAACCGGGGGCGGTTGGTTTGGAGCCTCCAGGAGAATGCCGGGGCCAGCTGGGCTGATAGGCAGTACCTCGCCACGTCTGGGACCCCCACACCCCCCAGCGCAGCACTCCGGAGCATGATGCGTTTTGGGATTCTTGACTTCCTTCCTTCCATGACAAGAATCAGCACCTCCCCCTGCAGCTTACGCAGGGCCTTCTCTCGGATCGCCACTGGCAGAGCTTGAGCAAAATATAGCAGCCGTGGTGTTAGGTTCATTTTTATCGCTGTGATCCGGCCAAACCAAGAGATCTCCTGGTCTCTCCAGCGCCTCATGTCTCTTTTCAGTTCTTTAAAGAGTGCCGGGAAGTTGGATTTATACACCTTCTCGGTTTTGTTGGGGATCTGGACTCCCAGGTAGCTGATACTGCCCTTTGCCCAGGGGATTTGGAGCTCACCTTCCAGTGTGGTTTTAATCTTCTTTGGGATGTTGATGCCCATGGCCACGGATTTGTGGAAATTTACTGTGAACCCCGAGGCTGCTCGGAATTCTTCGAGGGATTGCCATAAGGCTCTTATGGATTCCGTTGTTCGAGTGAGCGTGAGCAGCACGTCGTCTGCACATAATGCTATTTTGTATGACTCCTCTTTGACCGTGAGCCCGTGTATTGATGGGTTCAGGTGGATCCTTTCCGAGAATGGCTCCATTGATAGGGCAAAGATAAAGGGGGAGAGTGGGCATCCCTGTCTCGTGCCTCTGGTTATTTTAATTTTGTCGGATTTGGCTCCATTGAGTCGCAATCTCGTGTGGGGACTTTGGTAAATGGCTAGGACCCACTTTGCGAAGTTTGGGCCGAAGCCGAAATGTCTTAAGATTTCCTTCAAGTACCCCCAATCCACTATGTCGAAAGCCTTGTGCGCATCAAGGGAGAGGACTGTCATCTTTAAGCCCATCCTATTTGCTGAGTCTATGATGTTGATAGTTCTGTGGATATTGTCCTGGGTTCCCCGTCCCGGAATGAAGCCTGCTTGGTCCGGGTGGATCATCCCTGGGAGGAGCGGGGCCAGCCTGTTCTCCAGGATTTTGGCGAATATCTTTGCATCGTTGTTTAGGAGGGTTATGGGCCTGTATGATGCGCATTGCATTCGATCTTTCCCCGGTTTTGGGTTAACACTGTTATGGACTCATTCATGGATGCAGTAGTAGAGCCGGTGGATAGGGATGAATTGTATAGACTTGCTAGGTCGGGGGCTAGCAGGTGAGCAAACTTCTTATAGAATTTCGTGGTCAGCCCGTCTGGCCCAGGTGTGGTATTTTTCAGCTGGCAGATTGTTTTGCTGACTTCTATCACTGATATTGGGCCCTCCAGGTCGGGCATTAGGGGAGATGGTTGCGGCTTTAGGATTGAGGCTAAGAACTGGGCGATGGAGGGGCCTGGGGTTGGAGGTCCCGCCATGATTTCCTTGTGATGTTGGACCATTATCTCGAGCTTTTCCAGGTCTAGGTGGTGTAGGGAGCCATTTTTGTCCAGCAGAGCTTGGATATGGTTCCTGGTTTGGAGTTTTTTCAGTTTGTGAGCTAGGAGCCGGTTCGCTTTGTTGCTATTAAGATAGTAGAACTGTTTCGTATAGGTTAGTGTTCTGGCGGCCCGGTCTGCTAGGTGCATCTCCAGCTCCCTTTTTGCTTTTTTTAGCTCACGATTCGTTGCTTTCGTGTAGCATTGTTTAAGCTTGTTTTCCAGTTCCACTAGCCGCTCCTCCAGTTTTCGTTGCTTCAGCAGATTTTGCCACCTGAGTCTGCCTGTGGTTTCCATTGCCATCCCTCGGATCACCGGTTTCATGGCGTCCCACACTGTCGCCGTCGAGGAGTCTGGGGTTGTATTCTCCGCAAAGTAGTTTTGGATCACCTCGGCGAGGTCGGAACTAGCCGCTACGTCGGCTAAAACATAGTCCTGCAGTTTCCATTGTCGCTGGACAGGTTCCGGCGCTCCGTGGAGGAGCAGTGTCATCATGACCGGCGCATGGTCTGAGATCGCAATGTGCCCAATTTGGGTTTCTTCCACGCAGGGAGCGATGGCGCTGGCGACTAATAGGAGGTCAATCAATGAATACCCACTGTGGACATGCGAGAAGAAGGAATAGTCCCTTTCTCCCTTTTTGCGCAGTCTCCAGATGTCTATGGTTTCGGTTTCCCGGAGGAATTCGGCTAAGGCTAGGGATCTGCTGAAGTCTTCCCTAGAGGCTGGAAGCGTCTTATCCATATTCGGATCTGGGGAGAGGTTAAAGTCATCCCCGATTATCAAGTGTCCGGTGGAGAAGGCGGTGATGGTCCGGAGAAGGTTGCAGAGAAATTAGCCTTGGTCTTTGTTTGGACCATAGAGTGCAGTCTCTCTGGCAGTCTCTCCTTTTATGTACCTGTAGCCTGTTAAATGGTTGCAGGTGCAAATCCTTATTTTCAGTTGCCTGACCATAATCAAGTGTATTAGCTAGATATGCCTGACTCTTGCAATAGTACTCCTCTACAGTCCTCTTCCTCGTCTCAGTACCAAAGTGGTGTGAATGAATGGGAGTGTGCATCACGCCCAGTTGCGTCGGCCGAGTCTTAAAGGGAAATGGTTGTGGGATGTTTTGTGTGTTTGAAAGAGGGAATGATTGACAATAGCCTACAAAGGTAGGGGGAGGGTAACGTTTATTCTGACAAGGAAAGGGAGATACCATGTCTCACTCAAACACATCATCTCCCCACTTCCTAAGGTCCCTTCACCCAGGTGATCCTCCCTCGCATATCCACCCCCAGGGTGGGGATCCAAAAGCAATGGCATTTCCCTAGCCATCTGAGAGGTGAATCCCGGGGGAGTAGAAGTGAGGATGCCTTCAGGTTTCTCACACTGGACATTAGAGATGAAAGATTAAGCCAACAATGACCTAACGTGGATATTACATTTACAGTGGCATCCTTCAGTGCTGAAGCATTTGGATTGAACTTTTTCAAATATTAGCGCATTAATGTTGGAGTAGGATAATGTAAGACCTATTTGTATTGCACACATTTCAATACATTTTGTTTTCTGAGGAAATGCTGGACGTGTGATATGTGCACATTTGGACTTGGGTTTGTAGGTCTTTTACCAATTGGGAATTGTTTGTAGATCTGTGAATTTATTCTAAGAGTGACCTCATTTTTACTGTGTACGGTAACATGTAATTCAATCCAAAGTGTGAGAGTTATTTACTCCTAAATGCATGACCTTATGAAGTAATAAAAGTTATGCCAGTCTGGTATGCAGTTTAGCAAAGTAAAATGTTTGGGCCCACAACACCATTTCTATCTGAGTCTCGTTACAAAGGAGGTTGACACTCGAGTCCTTCATTTTGTAGTGGCCAGAAAATTGCCTAAGAGTGGAAAGCTTGAGAAGACAAGCTGCCTGCATGTTTCTTTAGCTGTGGGCCATTTTGCATTGGGTTTCCTAAATTAATTGGTTCACAGAGCGGGAAATCTATGCTATGTGTTTTCCTACTTCGTGCAGGGAAATAAACAGTGTCCCTAATTGCATCACATTTTGATGCGAGCAAAGAGGCGGAGATCCCTTGGTGTTGCATCTATTTTTTTCACTAAGCAAAAAAGCATGTGGAATCCTTAGGGATCCCATTAAAGACAGCCACGATGTTTCCAGATGCTCAGACGATGGTGATTCAAGGCATCTTCTGCCTACGGTGTATAATGCCACAAAAAACAGGGGGACGGCCCAGATTTCCTGGAGAACGTAGACCACTATGATGGATGAGCTCCGGGTCTCCTCTGCTGGTCATTCTGGCCTCAATAACATGAGGCTGTACAACTTTTTTTGAAGTTTCACTTCTGGCTACAGCCATAGCCCTGATAATGCCATCTCTGTTCTTGCGTTCAAAGACCCTGAAGACCCATTGTTCACCCAATTCATTGATCTATCTCTTTGCTCTGGGGATGTGTATAAAGAACTGAAACAGGCATTCATTACTCATTACTCCCTTCAGCCCCATGGTTCCTTATTATTTTCATCATGTTGCCAGTCTTCTTTAGCATTTGAGGATCCTGTGAAGTGTATTGCTGACAGAATTCAGGATTTTATAGAAGAGGATGTGCTCCTTGACACTCATCTGTCTGGTGTACGGTTCTGCAGTAGCAGAGATGTCATCCGCCTGGTGCAGGCAGACAGAGCTGCATTGTCTTTGTTTTTCATGCTGAACTATACTCCAGAATCTGTCTCTTTCGATCACTCTCCGTTAATAGACTGGCTTAGCACTGTCACCCCAGTTAACCCCTTAAGTGCCAATGACGAGATTGCTCGTCCTAGGTGCATGGGGAATCCCATTAGGATCAGTGCTGTTAATTTCTTACAGGTTGAGAGCAGAGGTGGGAGATGGGTATCTTTCAGTTTAACCTAATAGAATAGGCTGGGTTGGCCCTGTGGGGTTCTAGTTTATCCCCTGTGCTCTTCAACATGTATTTGCTACACCTCTTGGATCTTGTTAGCTCCACAAAACATCAATATCACCCCTATACCTATGGCACACATATCTGTCTACAGGTCAGTGACTCTCACACAAATCTCTGGAGTGACAGGTAATCCTCAAGCAGTAGGACAAGTGATGGGGAAGGGCAGCCTTAAATTAATGTCCTCAAAGATAGAAGTCTTGCCTCTTGGGTCATGCCCTGTTCTCCAAAGGCCTCAGTGTGCATTTGTACCAATTGTTCTGTCAACCATAATACAACACTGGCTGACAAAGTGAAACATCTTGGGGACCTATGGCAGTTCAATCTCAGCTTCAATGCATATAAAGTCTTCCTTAAGTGTCAGCAACTATGGCATCTCCTGTCTATTGTCCCTGTTGAGGAACATCAAACCAGTGTGTGATCCCTCATGATCTGGTGACTGGATTAAATTTACTAGCCATAACATGTGGTTCTATAACTTTTATTGGCCTTTGGAAGAGAGCCTTTGTCTCTCCCCTTGTTTGTGCACATCTCCGGCTACAGGTCAATTGTCAAATCCATTTTTAAATCTTGTGCTTGGAATGCAAGTGCCTGCATTAGCTAGCCACTCTGCCCCCTTTCATGGTAGTTAAACTACAGCCACATATACCTGAGTGGCAAGTCGCATGTAAGAGGCAAGGGGATGGGAGTGGGGTAACCTTGGCGGCCAGGGACCACTACCCGCATTGTGATGCAGGCCCGACAGGTGTTATAAAGGGTTACACTCAAGGTCCAACATCCCCTCCCTAAGCCCATGTGCAAAAGAATCCCTACTAACCTGAACACACTTACTACCTGGGAATCATATGCGGAAGGATGAATGTGTACGTGGCATGAACAAGAATCAAGCCGCTTGCAGACCCGTACCTTGGGCTGCACTGCATCAGTAGCGAGTCAAAAACAGAAGGGGTTGAGAGCAGCGCTCACAAAGAATCCCATGGGCCTTGCTCCTACCAGTTTGCAGTAGCCTACAAGTACCAGTAGAGAGTTGGAGATCATATCTAGAGAGATTCCTAAATGAAGACCTGGAAGCATTCTGATAGAATTGCATGAGCATGTCCCACTGTCCCACACACTTTGTAATGTGAGGGAGCAGAGCATTGGTCAGTCTGCTTTACAACACAAGCTAGCTGGGAAACTGGTTGTTCACCCAGATCTCATCCAATCCACTGACAGACTTGTGCCTCTCAAACAGCGTGACATTGATCACAAAGTTGCCCAATCTCAGGCTTACTTAGCTATAAAAGAGAAACATAGCAGAGGGGTGATGTGGGAATTAGGAGTCAGAGTGCGAAGGTGCAGGGCCAAAGTGGAGCATTGTCAAGTGGTGAGGAGGTGAATAGTAAAAGGTAGCAGAGGGCAGAGGAAGTGAAGAGACGAGAGAGTGCAGTGTAGGAGGAGTGGAGAGAGTTGGAGAGGAGAGAAAGCAGACAGTAGGTTGTGACAAGAGTGAGAGGAGAAGAGAGCGTTGGAGGTTCAAGGACAGGTGAAGAAAAGATAAAAGAGAAGGGGGGTTGCAGAGGAGGTAAAAGAAGGAGGAGTTGGAGGAGGGAGGAGTCAGGGAGGATAAGGAGAAAGGGGAGAACAAGAGGGGAGGGGAAGAAAGGAGAGAGGTGAGGTGGAAAGGAGAAGGGAGCTGAATAAGAGAGATAAGAAGAGGAGAAGGAAGAGAGGTGGAAGGGAAGACAGGGACAACAAATAAAGGGACAAATCAAAGGCTTAAGGTGGGAGGTGGATGCAAAGCCAATGGAAACAAGACCATTCTAATAGCTCCTTTTCCTACTATGTGCATCTCAAATTGAGTGGAAAAAATTATTTAATCTGTTAAATCTCGTTTTTTATACCACAAAGATCTCAAATGTGTCTTCTCAGTCTCAAGATCTTTGCAACCTGGTACTTTTCTGCCTGAATAAACTCCCAGCCCCCAGTCTGTGCTAATCTGAAGATAAATGTAATCAAATCAATGTATTCTTTGTTCGAAAAATCGATACCGTTCAGAAGGAATCATTTTAAAGTTTTTTCCCACTAGGCTGTTGAAGGCCACCAAGAAAGACCAGGACACCAAGATGTGGAGGTCGGTACATTGCGTGGCACCCCACGGCTGACTTCTGCAGGACTGGCCATGATTGATCATTCCTGAACGTTAGAGATGTTCCATAGAACCGTGGTAAAACTTCGTAAACACTTACTACTGTATTGCACTACAACACCCCCCCACCCCCTCCCTTGTTTTATTATCTGAACAAATGGAATAACAACAAAATAAATAAAAGAAATAATATTTCCTACTATAAATATTAAACACAAACATCATCGCTAAATCTCTTGGGGAACTGTTTGACCCTGTTTGCACACCTGATTCCCTTCACCTCCCCAATATTCTCTTCACCGATAACATTTGATGCTTCCATGTTTTCAGCATTTCCTATTCCCATGTTTCCAGTATTTTGCACCACCTCGTGTTCCTCATTAAACATTTCCATCTCCATATTTTCACCGGGTCTATCTTGGTTGGGCATGCACCCACTTCACCCTCCCTTCTGTACTTTATACGCATGGCTTCCTAAGTTTTCTCTTACCACCCCATCCACAGCATGTTTTGCGACAATGTTATTTTGCTGCTTTAAGTTGACACTTGGAACATCATCAACCCACCATGCACCTTAGGAATCTTGAATAGCAATTCTTCTAATGCTCCACACAGTCCTGTCGCTCAATTTGACATATCCTGGTCCCATCCCTATAACCTTCAAAGGTGCTCAGAATACTGGCAAACTCTCCCTCACAAACTGAGGACTCCTAACTCTTACTACATCTCCGATTTGAACTTGGCATTCCTTCTCACATTTTCCGTGGTACCTTTCTGCCAAAACTCCTCGTCTTTCTCTTGTTCTTTGCACAATTTTGCCTAAATCTACATTAGACTGCGCTCCCCCACCAAGCCAAAGAGGCCTTAACTTACTCCCAGGCTTCCTGCCTCTCATCAGCTAAAGAATTTAACAACCAGTAAGATTATTAGGTGTGTCTCTGAGCCTTAACAGCATCCGCAAATACTATTGTCCAGTCCTATCTGTCATCTAGCGCCAACTATATTACTTCCTTGATTAACCTGTTTGTGCGCATTGGAGGGTCAGAAGGAGGACGCAGACTACAATTAGATATTTCACAATCTTCTTTATTAATCAAAGGGAAGAAAATGCCTCTCCCTATACCATAAGGCGTCCTTGCCTAATAAAACTAGCTAAGGACCTCGTCAGTCATCAGTGAATGCCGTAACAGAATCTGTCCACCATCCAAACTAACCTCAACTGGCTCTACCACTAAAACTACAACTAACGACAGGAGAATGACTCAATGTCCTGGGATTTAGCTTTCCACAAACTTGATTTTCAGATAATCTCTGGTGACTCTCTTGATCAGTTCATGCAACTCCTTCAATACTTTAATATGGTTTGCCTTCTCTCTTTCAAAAGTGTTCTTAGTTACTTTATTCCCTTCCTCTTGCTTCTCTCCATCGAGAGATTCTTTGTTGACTTTGACTGAGACGACAAAGACTATTCCAATAATGAGTCTCTTTTACTTCTTTAGGTTTCAGTATTGTGCTCTACATTTCTACATCAGGACTAGTAGGATTGGCCCTATAACAAAGTCCAGTGTTAACTCCTCTAGATTTTAATCTTACAGTCTCTTGGACTTTACTGTGATGAGTATCATTGGTCCCGTAACGATTCTCATTCACTCCTCTGGGCTTTAATATTACAGTCCCTTGGGCTTCACTGGGATGAGTATGATGGTTACTGTAATGATTCTGGTTCACTCCTCTGGGCTTTAATATTACAGTCTCTTTCACTTCACTGGGATGAGTATGATTGGTCCCATAATGATTCTCGTTCAATCATCTGGGCTTTAAGATTAGTCTCTTGGACTTCACTAGGATGAGTATGATTTGTCCTGTAATGATTCTTCTTCCCCCTCCCGGGTCTCCCGTTTTCCCTATTGCCTGCTGTTTGTAGGGATTACGTCACCAGGCTTTCATTCGCTTGGGGTCATGTCTCTCTTCTTGTCGTTCTCCTGGATGGCCATGCGGTATCTTCAATACTTTTATGTTCTGTGTCCTTTGTTGTGGAGTGGTGTCGGCCTTGTTAAGCGGACCCCGGTCCACCACACGCTCATTGTGGTCACACCACCACTTTCCGTCTCGCTCTCAACACTTTGCACTTTGGGACGCCACACATCCGACTTTCTGTCCTTCGGTCTCCCGGTGTCAAGACGCAGCACGTCTAACTCAGTTCCTCGTTCCTCACTGATTACAGGATGCTGCACGTCCAGCTACTCTTCCGCAACGGATCTCCAACCAGTTTGTAAGTCGCAGGTTTTCTCCTGCTTCCAATCTCCTCCCCTATCGCCCCCCAGCGCACTTGTCTCTCTCTCTCTGCATCAGGTGGATTCTCTCCTTGCCTCCATATCCTCTTGTTTGACCCAGTTACATGGGCTTCTTCATTCAAATAAACATTTACAGTTTCCGGATAACAGTAACACATACTGATCTTTTCTTCATACCTATCTTCATAAGGTATTTTCAAAGCAGTGTTCTTGGGATGTGTTTTAGGGAGTTCCTCACAGGAACGGGAGTCCTTGTCCCCAAAGGGGGAGTCTCTCCTGGTGAGGTCCCACTTGCCTCGACCCCTAGGGAGGGTGTTGCGGAGCGGGATCCCCGCCCTAGCCTCACAGGGGAGGGGCTCCCCCTTGAGGAGAAAAGACAAATTCCAGCAATTAATCACATACCTTTCCCCTTAATTCTTGGGCTCAACTCTCCATTCATTGGAAACCGATTTAGGAAGTCTACATTCCCTTGTTCTTGCCCCTTTCGATGTTCAACTGTAAAGCAAAATGGTTGCAAATCCAAAAACCACCTAATTATTCAGGCGTTAGTGTCTTTCCTTAAATTCATCCATGTTAAGGGGAGTGATCCGTAAGAAGTCTACATTTTCTGCCAGTTTAATAGTATCTTAAATGGTTGACGGCCCACTTGATGACCAAAACCTAAAATTCAACAGTCGCACAAGATTGTTCCCTAAGAATATGTTTCATACTAGCATATAAGAATGGGTGTTCTATGCCATTGTGTTCCTGGGAGAGTGTGGCTCCCAATCCTGTTTTGGAAGCGTCTGTCTGAGGAATGAAGTCTCTATTGAAGTCTGGCATCTTCAAGACTGGTTCGTTACAAAGGATGGTCTTTAACACATCGAAACTCGCTTGATCTTCTTTACTCCATAGGAATTTGAGGCTGGTGTGATAAATCGCATGAGTCATTCATTTCGCCCCAGTGTGGAGTCTTTCACTGTGAGGGTAGGGCGGTGAGCCTGCTACGTGATACGCTCTCTAGGGGGAGAGCCAAGTAGGACCTCACCAGGAAAGACTGCCCCTTCACGACACGGACTCCTATTCCGAAGAGGCACTTGCTAAGTCACTCACCTACAATCCACCACTAACAGCTCCTACCAGAAGAAGACATGAGGAACATGCTAATGTTTATTATTTTGGTGTAGAAACATTAAACTAACATGTGAGACAATATTTAAGTGATACTGAGAAGAAGATTGTGCGAGCAAGACAGATTACTAAGGAAACAGCGAAGAAGGACTTTGACATTGCACCGGGGAAGACCCAGCAACGCGTCATAAATCCAGGAGGAGGAGTCCTGTTTGAAGAAAGAGAAGTCTGAGAGTTAGTTTTGAATCAGCTGTGCAAGGAGAGCTGAGAGAGACTGGGACATGCAGCTTCCGGAAGGGATCTGGCGTGTAAAGCTGACACGTAAGAAACCTGAAAAAAGAGAAGCCGAGAAGTTTCCAATCAGCTGGGCGAGGATAGCTGAGAGGGACTGGGACACACATCTTCCAAGCTTGGAAGGAAGCTGGCATGTAAAGCTGACATGAGAGAAACCTGAAGCTGAGGGAAGGAAGCCTCAGGCTATCAACCAAAGCCTAGGTCGTGGTATGACCGTGTGGCAGTGGACTGTTGAGTCCAACACTGATGCCGAGACCACAGACTCCTTCACAACACGGAGCGGGTACATCAAGAGAGAGAGAAACTGAGAACCAAGACGCCGACCTGACGACTGAAGGAAAGGATCCCGTCCTGAAGGCAGGCCAGTGATGCTAACCCCAAGAGAAAGAAAGAGATAATGGGGAAGGCGGGAGACCCGGGAGGGATACCGAATATAATGAATGGAAGAAGCATACTCATCCCATTGAGGACCTGAAGTTAAGATTACCAAAGAAGAGTGGGAAGTTATATGAAAACACTCATACTTATCTCATTTAAGACGGAATTACGGAGAAAGCTGAGAATCATTATTTGAACCCTGATACCTGAACTAATAAAGAAAGAACAATAGAGAACAAAGAGGATCATTACTGGTTCATTCAGAATCATCCCATAAAGAGTAAAGAGGTGGAGAGAAGTGAGAATAATTACTGGAACATTCATACTCATCCCAGTAAGCCTGAAGAGGTGGAGAGAAGTGAGAATCACTACTGGAACCCTCATACTCGTCCCAGTAACTATCAAGTGTTGGAGGAAAGTAAAAATACTTTTGAGAATGCTTCTATCTGGCCCAGCCTGGGAAAAGACTGGACTGTGTATAGAGAAAAAGGGGCAAGTGTGCTAAACAAGGAGGGACAGAAGAATAACCTCAGAAAGGGGAACCAACGTGCCAAGGACATGATAGAGGGATTGAAGTGCCCCATTCCTGAACTGTACAAACTAATTACCTACGAATATGTTACTAAAGTGAATGTGCTGACAAGCAGACAACAGGTGAAGGGAGTAATTCTCCTGTGCCTTATTTGGTTTTGACAGTGGTAGGAACAGGTTAGTTTTGGACAGAGGACAGTTCTTCCTTTTGGGGTCACCGACGACTGACGAGCACCCCAGTTAGTTTGTGTTAGGTAGGCAAAACCCTTAGTTTAGAGAAATGTAGGAGTTTGCATCTTTTCATTTGATAAATACAGTTTTAAAATGGAAGACACAAGTCTCCACCCTTCTGATCTGCCACACTGGGCATTCTTCAGTTTATCTGTAAGATTAGCGGCTATACCGGAGTAGTTTGGAATAAACCTAAGGTGTAACAAGGTAACCCTAAAAAATCACAACGTTCCCTCTTGATCTTCATGTCGGTGTTTGTTGGACAGCTTTGATTTTTTTCATTTTGTGGTTCGATTAGTTCCCTACGAAGAAGCCGAGGTATTTAACTGCCAACTGTGAAAGGTGACATTTTCGGGGGTTGGCAGTTAATCCATATGTCCTCAAAGCTCGGGTAATCTCATATACATGGTATATATGGTTGGGCCAACTTTTTCTGTGTATCACAATGTCATCCAAATACTCCCCACAGAAGGCTGCATATGCTCTCAGTATTTTGTCCATAAGGTGTTGGAAGGTGGCAGGTGCACCATGAAGACCATAAGGTAAAAACTTAAACTGAAACAGGCCTTGAGGTATTGCAAAGGCTGTTTTCTCTCGATCTGGTTGGTTCAATGGGGCCTGCCAATAGGCTTTAGTTAAGTCTGTGGTGGATATATAATTAGCTGAGCCCAGTTTCCAATTAGTTAATTGATCCGTGGCATCGGGTAATGATCAAATACAGATATAGAGTCAAGCTTTCTGAAATCAGTGCAAAACCTTCATGATTGATCTAGCTTTGCAACCAACAAAGTGGGAGAGGATCAGGGACTTTCCTATGGCCCAATAATATCTGCTTTAAACATTCCTTTGACTTCCTTTTCAATTATTTTCTTCCTGGCTTTGTGGATTCAATAAGTTTTCAAATTAATCGTTTTTCCGGGTGGTGTTCTGATACAATGGAAAACGGTAGAAACCCTACCTGGTTGGTCTGCGAATACCTCAGGGAATTGAATCAATAAATCCCTGATTTCTGCCTGTTGTGAAGGGGACAGGTCGGGGGAAACTAATGTATTTTCTCTCTCAGGGTCTATAAGAAGAGTCGACATGGTAACAGTAGTGTCTTCCCTCTGATCTACCCTCCTCTCCTTCAGTAGATTGACGTGGTATAATTAGGGTTTCTGTTTCCTGTCTGGTTGAGATATCAAATAGTTCACGGGACCCACCTGTTGAAATATTTTGTTTTTCAACAAGATATTTTATTCATTATTTTCAGGAAAAGGTACATCAACATCACATAAGAGCATTGTCGCCATAGAATTACCACATACACAGGGGATCATTAATAAGCATCCAGGTCTTCCTCTCCAGGGTGAGCTCACTGGCTGCTATTGTGGAGTTTCTGAGAGCCTCTATTGCTCCCTTTAGTCTTAGGATCTATGTGAGCCAACGGGTCATGGGAGGACCCATTCCTGGGTATTTCTCTGCGTAATCCATAAAGGGGGCCCAAGTGTTCTGAAAGCTATCCATATTTCCCAAGCGCATAGTGGTGATCTTCTCCGAGACTACAATGTCCCAGCATTTTGTCCACCAAATAGGCAATGATGGGCCTTCCGGGTGTTTCCACAACCGTGCTGTAGAGATCTTAGCTGCAGCGAGGAGGTGGGTGAATAGTCTCGCTATCTGGCCTGTTAAAGGGAATGCACCCTCCCCGGTGTCGCCCAGCAATACTATCCCTGGGTCCCATGGGATTTCCAGTTCCGTGATCAGTTCAATTTGTTCCAACACCACCTGCCAAAACTCTCTAGCTTTTGGGCAGTCCCACAGGAGAGGAAACAGGGAACTAGTATCTGTGCATCCTCTCCAAAAGCCAGAGGGGATAGCTGGGTTGCTTTTGTTTAGCAGCTCTGAAGTTATGTAGTACCGATAACATACTTTATATCTCCCCTCTCTGTTTTAATGCATTTGGTACTGTTATGCAGTCTTGCTCATATTCTGCCCCAGTCTTCTAATTCTAGTGTGCGCCCCAGGTCTTTTTCCCAACTCAGCATATACTTTTCCTTCCTGGAAGGATCTGTATTATCTAGTAATCGGTATAGAGTGGAGATTTTACCCCTGGGCGCTGTTGCAGTTAAGGTCCTCTCCAACGCGGTCAGTTCTCTCCCACCTTTCCCTTAATTACTCCTTGTGATATCCAGTGTCTTAATTGCACTCAGATTCCGGAATTTCAAATTCTGTTTTACACTCTACAAATGTGAGGGGATTACCATTATGCAGGAAGTCTCCAATCCTCCTCAAGCCTCCCACTCTCAAGGCCATAAAGATATTGGAGGGAATGCCTGGGGTAAAGTCAGGATTACTCCAGATCGGTGTGAGGGGACCAAGCGTGCCTGTGCAACCCCACTGGCGCGCTGCAATTCTCCAGTTTGATACTGTATTTTTTGTGGCTGTGAGGGGCCCTGAGTTTGTAGGATTCCGAGGAGGCACTATGTGTGGGAGAGAGGAAAGTGGCCGTAAAGACCATGCTTCCTCAATTTGCTTCTGGTAGGGCTGGTCTACCCTGGTTTCCCAGGCAAATCCATGTGAGAGCTGAGTAGCTCGGCGATATCTGGCCATGCCTGGGATCCCCAGGCCACCCAGACCCCTGCAGCGGAGCATGATTTGTTTAGCAATATGCATTTTTTTCCCTGCCCAGATTAATTTCAATATGCTTTTCTGTTATTTTGATAGGTCTCCCTCTGGGATGTTACTAGGAGAGCTGCACAGTGATATATCACCCGTGGGACAATATTCATTTTTACCGCTGTTATCCTCCCTAGCCAAGATATTTCCTGTTTCTGCCACTGCTCTAGGTCTTTTTGTAGCTCCTTGAACAGTGGAGGGAAGTTGCATTGATATATTTGTTCAAATTTCCAGGGAATCTGTACTCCTAAGTACCCAATAGGATTCTGCCCATGGGATGGGGATAGTAGGGGCGAGATATTTTCTCTGTTTGCGTGAGATATTAATCGCTAGAGTAATTTACTCTGAATCGGGAGACCTCTCCAAAGGCCTCGATTTCTTGCCATAGGGAACCCATAGATTTGTCTATTTGCGTTATTCTGAGGAGGACATCATCCACGTACATGGCTGTTTTGTATTCCTGCTTACCCACTAGGAGGCCCTTTATGATCAAGTTTTGTTGGAGTTTAAGGGTGAACAGCACCATCGATAAGGCAAATATTAGCTGGGAAAGTGGGCAACCTTGTCGCGTGCCTTTGGTTATGTATATCTTGTCTGATCTTGTGCCGTTAATTCTTAATTGTGTGGAAGGATTATGGTAATTGGCCATTGCCCAAGTAACAAAGTTAGGTCCGATGCCAAAGAGAGAAAGTGTTTCCCTAATGTATCCCCAATCCAGTAGGTCAAATGCTTTATGGGCATCTAGGGAAATAACTGCTAGTTTCTCCCCTTTCCTGGTGGTGGATTCTATCAGATCAATTGTCTGTCTAATATTATCATGGGTGCTTCTGCCAGGGATAAAGCCTGTCTGGTCTGGATCTATTAATTTTGTTAGGACGTTCCTCAACCTAGTAGCCATTATCTTGGAGAATATCTTTCCGTCATTATTCATCAATGTGATTGGCCTATAGGAGGTGCATAGCTCTGGGTCTTTACCTGGTTTGGGGGTGAGTAGTTTTTTAAATTTTCTTTTAAATATTTTATTGGCTTTCTCAACACACAAAACATAACCAACACCTCTGACTGTTGCAATTATTCCAACATGGCAATTGTTTCATAATACTTATTACAGTCCTCCCCCCTCCCTCCCCATGAACTCGAGCTTTCCTCATCACTTCAGATGTTTCTAATCCGGGGGCTAGTCCCCCTCGTCATTCTCGATTGCGTCACTTCCATTGGATTCGACGCTGGAAGATCCCGTCAGTGTGGCAACCATTTGCCTCCAGGCTATAAGTGGGCACACTTCCTATTCCCCTCCCCTGCTGACAGCCTCGTAACACGCCATGGTCTCAGCATCCGCCCATTTCAGGAGGTCATTCCACCACACTTCCAATCTGGGTCTATGAGCCCGTTTCCATCCCATTGCTATTCTCCTCTTGGCCAGGATGTATGCTAGGTCCTTGAGTTTCCAGACATGTTTTAAGTTCTGTGGTCTAGCAAAACCCCCCAACATGCATGCCCATACAGATTCCACCTCTAATTTTATCCCCCTCTCAGAAAGTCGTAGCTCGACCTCCCCCCAAAATCTCCCTACCTCCGGGCAGGCCCAGAACATATGGATCATCTCCGCATCCACCTCCCCACACTAGGGGCATTTTTGTACCCCTTGGCCCCCAAATCTAGCTATCCTTTGGGGAGTCATGTATGCCCTGTGGGTGACATACAACTGCATCTGTTGCAGCCTTGCATTTCTGGACACCTTTATGTGGTATCTCTGGGCTCTCTCCCACTGTCCGTCTAGCATGCGTTCTCCCGCCTCTTCCTCCCACTCTTTTCTCAACTGGGGCAGCTCCTTGCTCATTCTGGACATCATTACTTCATATATCTGGGATATTTCGTGCCCTCCCACCGAGATGTCACACATCGTCTCTACGGCAGCGTCCGGTGGCTCCGCTCGTGCTGCCTCGGACCTTGTTTCCATTACCCTTTTAATGATTCTGGTGTACGTGATGTATCGCCCACTATGTACTCTCGTATCCTCCACTATGGCATGAAAATCCAGTGCCTTCTCCTCTTGCTATAAATCTCCTAGGGTCGCCAGGCCCACCGGTTCCCAGTATTTTCAGATCCCTCTCCTTAGTTGCTCGTCCGCTCCGCGTAGCGCCACCAATGGCACCTGCGGGGAGCTAGGGGCCGGGGTACGAACCATCCGGCACGCCTTGCGTCACGTCTCCCAGCCCAGCACCAGCAATCCCGGGCGCCCCAGTAGCTCTGATTTTGGTAGCCATATGAGTTCTTTCAGGAAGTAAGATTTGCATTCGCCCCTGAGTAGTCTAGATTCCGCTGTCTCTTCCTCCGACAGCCATTTAACAACATATTGTAACAGCCCTGCCAGATGATAAATTTCAAAGTTCTGCAAATTGATGCCCTCTCTATCGTACATAGTCTGCAATTTCCATAGGGCTATTCTGTTCCGAGAGTTATGCCATAGGAAGCCTCGACACAGGCTCTGGAGTTTGGTGAAGAAGCGTTTGGGCAGCATACTCGGGATAGTTGCAAAATAGTGTAACAGCCTGGGTAGGACCACCATCTTGAGCAGGGCCGCCCTCCCCACCATGCTGTTCTTAATGCTCTCCGCCGCCCTATCTGTGTTATGTTTGTGCTCATCTGCAATCGTGTGATATATATTTACCCCCAAGTAGCGGAATGTTCTGGTCTGCCATGGTATCCGCAAAATGGGCAGATTACCCTGTGGGGCTCCCGTGTACCTGCCCACGGGGAACATGCATGACTTTTCTGGGCTTACTGCTATGCCCGAGAGGGTGGCATAGTTCTCCATCACCTCTAGGACATATTGCAAGTTCTCCTCGGGAAGCGGTGATACAACAGTATATCGTCCGTGTATAACGATATCAAGTGTGGTCCCCCTTTGGTGTGTACCCCTATTTCCTCGTATTGCTGTCTTAGGCAGATTGCTAATGGTTCCAGAGCCAGGATGTACAGCATCGGGGACCATGGGCATCCCCTCTCGTGCCTCTGCCGAGCTGCCATTTGTCCGATATTATCGCCCGAGTTTTTACCCTGGCTATTGGGGAGCTGTACACCATTTTTACCCAGCCCAGGTACCCTCGTCCCATCCCATACTCCTTCAGGGCCACCAGCATCCATGGCCACCTTACCGAGTCGAATTCCTTCACTGCATCCAGTGAGACTATCGCTATTTCACCAGGGTCATTCTTAGCCTGTTCTGACATGGTCCATCCTCCTGTGGTTATTCGTTATGTTCCTGCCTGGGACGTAACCCATTTGGTCAGGGTGTATGAGTTTGGTAATCACCTTTTTCAATCGGTTTGCGAGCACTGTTAGGATTTTGCTTTCCTGGTTTAACATGGACAGGGGTCTGTATGACCCACAATCCGTGCTTGGCTTGTCGGGTTTAATGAGCGGGATGATTATTGCCTCTCTTAGGGATTCCGGCAGCAGCTCCAGCCTATATGTTTTGTAGAATTCGTTAGGGAGGCCATCCGTCCCCGGGGCCTTGCATGTGGGCAAGTGTAACACCACCGTCTCTAATTCCTCTAGGGTTATGGGGGCATCCAGGTTCTCCTTTTCTTCCTCACTCAGTTTTGGCAGACCCATGTCTTCCAGAGTTTCCTGTATTTCCTGCGCTGTGGTCTCTCCTGCATCTTCATACAAACGTTTATAGAATCTATGGAATCCCTCGTTCACTCCCTCCTGGGTGTTCCAGACCTGGCCCTCTTCCCCCCGTATCTCCCTGATTGCTGGCCTCAGTGTCTCATTCTTATATAGCCATGCGAGCAGCCTCCCCGGTTTATCTCCCTCTGCGTGCTGCCTCTCAACATATTTTTTGTAGTTCAGATTGCAAAGCCTCTCCCAGTGTCCCATGCGCACCTGTCGTAACTGGCCCTCCTGTTCAGCGTCCTCTTGTGAGGGGCTCTTCTTCTGCATAATTTCTTCTAGTTTCCAATCAGTCTCCTGCAGCTCTCTCTCTATCCCCCCTTGGAGCCCTCTAGATTTGGATATGACTGTCCCTCTAACTACAACCTTGAAGGCCTCCCAAAGGGTTCCCTCAGACTCGACGCTCCCCGTGTTATTGTCAAAATACCCAATTATTTCCTCCCTGAGGTCCTCTCGGAAAGCCGTGTCCTTCAACGCTTCTGCCCTAAGCCTCCACATGGGAATTCTGGCTCTGGGAGGCTAGTGTCGCCAGGCCAGGACCAGAGGGGAATGGTCCGATAATATGTGCGCCTTGTATTCTGAGCCGGTCATTTCCCCCACAAGTTCCAGTGTGGTGAACATATAATCCAGTCTCGTATACAGATTGTGTGGGGCAGCACAGTGCGAATAGTGTCTGTCATTTGGGTGTTGCTGCCTCCAAATATCTACTAGCCCGAAATCTCTCAACAGGGCCTGTAATATTCTCGCCGCAGGGGTGGGTTTGTCTAATTTGGTATCTGATCTGTCCATTCTGGGGTGCAACGTGCAATTAAAGTCCCCTCCCCAAATGACCCTGCCTCCCAAGTGGGGGCTAATTTTATGATGGGGTGAGTATAGTTAGTGATTCTGCCATGGAAGGAGGGATTCTCTTTGTAGTGAGGAACGGGTTGTATAAGGCTATGAGTTGCAGGGAAAGGATATGCGAGTATGTCTTAAAACATTTGGCTGTGAGTCCATCGGGGCCGGGGGCTGAGTTTTTCAGGGTTTTAATTGCATCTGCAGTTTCCTCCACTGAGATCGGCAATTCTAAGGGAGTCAGACAGGCTTGGTGGGAAGGGTTGCTGATGAAGTGTAAATAATGCACCTGCCTTTCGGGTGTTATAGGGGTTCCCACCATGATTTCTCTGTGGTGCTCTACCATGATTTCCATTATTATCCGTTACTGTCCTCCCCCTTAAGCTTTAAGATGTTATTTCTGTTGTGCACTTTTTTTAGTTTTTTACGCTAAGATGCGATTAGCTTTGTTCCCATGAACGTAATATTATTGCTTTGTGTATGCCAGGGCCCTGGCTGACATATCTGGCCAGTGCATTTCCAGGGCCATCTTGGCTTTCCTGAGGTCCCTCTCCCCTTTCCTAGTTTGCTGATTTTTTATAACTTATTTCTAGATCCGCCACTGCCACTTCAAGTTTGGAACCCTAGAGTCGTGAGACCCTCCTTTGCTCCGCTACTGCACTAATCAATGCCCCCCCCGTATTACCGGTTTCATGGCATCCCAAATCTTGGCTATGGGGGACTCCCTAGTTGTGTTCTCCTGGAAATAGTGAGTAAGGGTCTCGCCAACTTCTCCTGGAGTTTCCAATATTTTTTTGTGGGGGGGAGGGGCTGGGGAACCCTGTATACAGAGATCTGCTGTGACCGGGGCAGGGTCCGACAGAAGTCTTGTGTGAATTTGTACCTTTTCCAGGCAGGGGTAAAGAACACTTGGCATCAAGATTAAGTCTATTCTAGAGAAGCCTTTGTGAGCATTCGAGTAGAAGGTGAAATCAGATGCCCCCTTATTAGCTAACCGCCAAATATCTATAGTCTCATTTTCCCTGAGAAATTCCGCTAGTCACAGTGACCGGTAGAAATCCGCTCTAGTAGGGGGAAGTGATTTATCCACTTGCGGGTGTGGGACTACATTGAAGTCCCCGCCAATTAGGAGGCGGCCTTCTGTGAAAGCTAAGATTGTTGGGATTAGATCAAGCAGGAATCTCCCGTGTGTGTTGTTTTGGCAATAGATGGCTGCTATGGTGAGTTGTTTCTCCAGGAAATGGCCCTTAACAAGAATAAATCTGCCCGGAGTATCTCTTTTTACCATGATCAGGGTTAAGGGAATGTTTTCAATAAGTGGCCACTCCACCCTTGACCCCCCCCACCAATCCCCCCCAAGTGGCAAAGTAAGATTTCTTGAACCTATTAAATTTAATTTGGTGTTCATCAGCTTGAAGAAGATGGGTCTCCTGGAGGCATACAATGTCGCCTGAGAGTTGGCATAACCTCCGTTCTACTGACCTCCTTTTGCCCAGGAAGTTAAGTCCCTGAATGTTCCATATGTGATCATACGTACTTCGCGTTCACAGTTAGCCCCCATGATCCCAATTGATGTGTGTGCTTCTAACTGTGTCAATGCGGACACCCCCATGTGGTGGGGCAATTATGCTTTGGTCGTGTGTATGTGTGTGTGTGTCTGAGTTATTGTGCGTTGATGTTTTGTTCCATTTAATCACCTGAGTCCTCCTGCATGGAATATCCCCCCTTGCGCCCTTCTAACCCTCCCACCCCCCTGCACCCTCGCCCAACAATAGTCATGGTTGACTGCAGCCCTCGACCAACGGAGTATCCGGCTCAAACCCACCACCGACTAAACTGAAGGCCAACAGGGCCTAATGTAGATTAAACGGCATAACTCCATTGGGAAGAAAAGTTATTTTCCCCAAATTTCCGGGTTGATGTTTACTGTCATTTTTGTACCTTAGGGACCCAGATCTGGGGCAAGGCTGATGTTTTACTGCCGTGATCATGAGCAGACCAGCCCCTCCGGGTGTTGCTGTTGCAGGGCAAAGAGTCTACTTCCATTTTGCTCTTAGCTGCTTCCAAGTGGTTTCCGTCCAGCAGGAGCCCTGGGGGGGGATCTAGACTTGTCATTTGTAATTATTGTTTCTCATTCAGTCTCGGTTCTTGTTGTTTTTCCAGAGAGGGCCCCGAATGCAGCGTCTCCTGTTCACTCTCGTCCAGGCGTCCCTAGTTGGTTTTTCTGTCAGTTCTTAGGAGGCTGATTCTCTCTCAAATTCTCCACTTTCTGCTCCTGTCTCCAGGAACTTCTCTGCTTCTTTTAATGAGAGTATTTATCTTAGATTGCCTGCCCAGGTGAAATTTAGTGAAGATGAGAAGCCCGAGGGGTAAGGAACCTTCTTTTCTCTCAACCTTTCAGTAAGATGTTTCAGCACCTTTCTCTTGAAGAGTGTGGTGTTAGCCAGGTCCTGATATATTAGTATGGTCGCACCTCTAAACTTAATGTCTTTAGAGTTCCTGGATTCCCGCATTATTTCCTCCTTCACCTTAAAAAAGTGCATTCTTGCTAATAAATCAGGAGGAGTAAAGAAAGTTTGGTGGAGCCTGGTGCGGTGAACTCTGTCTATTTCGAGTGAGGCATCATCCGGTAGCGTAATAATACATCTGAATAGGTCTTTCATGTAGCTCTCTAGGTCTGCATCAGCAACCGCGGCAGGGATTCCCTGTAGACGGATGTTATTTCGTCTTGATCGGTTTTCGGCATCCTCTTGTTTAGTTTCCAGTGCCTTGCATCTAGCCTCTAGGGCGGCAATCCTGTCCCTGCTTTCTTCATTTTCAAATGATTGTTCGCAGAGGTTATTCTCAATATTAGTTGTTCTACTTTCAACCGCCGTCATCCGTTTGTCCAGAGTAGATAACTTGCTCATGACTTCCTCAGTCCCCTTTTGAAATTATTTTGTCATGGCTGCTAGCAAGTCCTGCAGGTCTGATTTCATCACAGATTGCGGGAGTGGGGAGCTGTTTGATCCGCTGATTGTTCCGCGAGTTGTGATTCTGCTTGGTCGCCCTTTTTCACTTTTTCAGGATTGGGTTGGTTCAGTAGTGTGGAGATGTCCGAAATACACAAGGGACAGAACTAGTAGACACCTGCTTGGAGTTTTTCCCACTTTTCCCCATGCTTCGCCCCGTTTTCTCTGGAGTCTAGGGTTTCCTTGCTCTTACTCCTTCGTGTATAGCACTTCAAAGGGACCCGACTCTGAGTGTAGTGCAGTGGGAGCACTTAACTTCTTCAGTGAGCTCCCTGGAGTCGTCATGGAATTGGCTTGGCTTTTGTCGCTGACGTGAGGCACTAGGAGCTATATAGAGCCGGTTTCTAAAGCTTTGACCTTCATAGCTGCCCTCTGATACCGGTCCTCGGGGTATGCACAAGAGTGCAGGGGGTTCACACTCTCACTCCTCCTTTGATAATTGGCCTTCTGCAGACTGACTACTTATGGGCCTTCTGAGCCTGCTCCAGTTCCAGTCCTGTTGTTCTGATGGCGAACAGGGCGCCTAGTTCCCCCAGCACCCCAAAGTGTCATAGGGTTCAGCGAATGAAAACAGTTAGGTGGAGATCTGCATCCATGCTTCTTGTTGAGGCTAGTGCAATTCAGGATGGGCAGCAATGTTTGTGAATGCAGTTGTACCTTAGGGGTAAATCGGACCCCCCCACTGAGTCGGCCAGACTGGAACAATTATGGCAGTGTTGGAGAGCAGGGTTGGCAATAGCGTAGATTCCTGCCGAGCTGTGAGTGAATGCAGCAGGTTAATGGAAGTTGTGTGCCCCAGTCTTTGTTGAGATTTGTGCGGTTCTGTTAAAATAGCCCTGAGAGTGGATGCGGTTGATTCTTGAGGGAATTTTGTGTCTCCCCCCTGCGTCGGCCAGGCTAATATGGTGTTGCAGTACAGGGTTGGTATACGTAGTTTATTGCCTGGCAGTCAGATTTGAATGAACTTTAAAGAGGAGAGGGGGAAAGGGGGGTTCTCAGCCTCACCATCCTTGGCACTTTAATTGGGCCCTTTCAAGAGACTGCTTTGATTGCTCAGTGCTCCTCCTGCCAGTCCCAGCCCATGGATTGAGAGGAGACAGGGACTGCGCCGCAGTCTGGTTCGTGCTGCCTATTGAATGGGGCAGAGTCGTCAGCTCCGCAGGACCTCTGCGTATGTTTACTTCATCTTGGTGTTGACGGGGGGCCCATAGGCGTCGAGCGAGAAGTACACTGTCTTTGAGCGGTCCGCTGGGGAGAGGGGTCCGCTGCGTATCACCCTGTGGCTCCAGCTGTAGGAACTGCTTTGACCATGGTTAAAGATAGTTGGAACCGTGCCCCTCCTGCTCCCCCATTAGTTACTTGCATGTTGTCAACACCAGCCTAAGGCGGAGCTGTCGTCCCGATCCACAAGGGCTGTTCAATGTGAGGTACGCTTATATGTTGTAGTCATGATCCCATCTGAGTTGTTAGAGCCCCGGACCATGATTATTGGCTCTGCAGATCATTGGGAGGTAGCTTTTATCTGAACTCTTAATGCAGCTCAGAATCAATGGAAAGCAGGAGCCCTTCTGTTCGCTGCAGCTCCTCCCATCGCAATGCTCAAGAAGCTCCTGGACGCTGCGGCCACCATCTTCCTTCCTTCTCGATCGCCCACGGTCTCAGCCCGTTGAAGGATGCGCTCTGCATTTTTGGAATTTAGCACTCTGCCCCTTCCTCACTTCATATGTAGCTCGGTAGACTTTCCTGCAGAGTCAGGCCGGTGAAAATGCCATTGGTGGCTGGTATGAGGTGGTAGTTTCTATTGAGCCATGCCACCAGCCTTGGTGCCAAGCCACGCAGCCACGCCCCCCTGTTGAAATATTTAATAGGGTCCAAACCATTTGGATGCCATCTTGTTCTCGGAGGGGGGTAAGAGAACAAGGAGTGACTGTCCTACCGAGAATGTACGGGGAATGGAATTTCTATCATAATTAGCTTGTTTATTATCTTGGGCCTACCCCAGATGTTTCCGTACAATTTCTCTCACTATTGCCATATGAGATTGTAGTTTCTGAGCGTTTTGAGAAATTGGTAGGATGGCCTCTTCTCTTTCTTCCCAAGTCTCCCTCAACATATCTAAGATGTCTTATATAGGAGTTCAAATGGGGATGTCACGACCCTCGCCCAAAAACCCCTCTGGCAAACCCATTGGGACTCGGGTCTCTAGAGCCTGGCATCCTCTTCAAAAGCCCTCATGGCTACCTACCGCATCATAGCGCTCTTAATGCGCCATCATTTACCAGCGGGGCTCAACCATGCCAGTTTGCCACGCTGAAGCTGTGCATACCTAAGGGTGAAAAAAGAGACATTTTAAACAAAGAAAGGCGTGCAGGATAGCAACAAAACTAAAGAACAGCAATAAGACCTACCTGAACAATATCAGATGGGCCGGCGTCAGTGAAGTAACTGGACCGCACTCGCCCATGAAAGACAACGCGCCCCTGCAAAGAAGGCAGGACGGAGAGCAAACCCTAATTCTACCACAAGGTGAGGAGAGGGCGCCAGAGGGACTGAAATCATACGTGGGTGGAGGGAGGATACTTACCCCAGTCGGTCAGTCTTGAACACAGTCCTCCTGTATTTTCAGGCAGAACCTTCCCCGCAGACCACATCAGGGCAAAGCTGAGAAGCATACCAGCAAGTAACCCGGCTGGTTGGCGTCCCTGTGGATACCAGGTGAGCGTAACAGGGGAATATCCCAGAGAGGCTTGAGGTGTTTTCCTGGTGTCAAATAAGGCCTAGGGGATAATCGAGACCCAGTTTTTCCATCAGCCTCCAAAAATGTACGTAGTATCCTCTTCAGTGTCTGATTGAAACATTCAACTAAAGCATCTCAGTGTTTTAATGTTGAACATTTCTTTCATCTCATGCATTAAGTGGGACATAAAGGTTGTACCCTGATCTGTGATGATCTCTTTTGGAAACCCTACTTGTGAAACTAAAGGTACTAAATGCTTTAATATTTGTTGCATGGTGTTATTCTGCAACGGGAAAGCTTCTGGGTAACGTGTGGTGTAGTTCACTATGCCTAGAATGAAACAATTTCCCAATTTGGATGTTTGTACTGGTCCCACAATATCGGGGCTATCCTTGAAAACGGGACATCAATAATGGGGAGGGGTTGGAGGGGAGCTATGGGCACTGGGATATTGGCTGTCTTTCGACAGATTTCACATGTTAATACGAAGTTCTTCACATCTGCAAATACCCCGCACCAATAGAATTTTGGTATTATCCAACTCCTTGATGGGCTGCAGTGAAATGGGAGTGGGCCAGTTTTAACACCACCTTTCAATGACTTCTCGGGACCCCTATCTGGGCATGAGGGACTCCTTGTGACGTTGTGTTGCCCCAATATAATAACCCTTCCTTTAAAAAGAAGGGACCAGACTAGTTTCGTCCTTCTTCTTCTGTAACTATTTTGGCAAAGGCTTCTGTAAGGATCGGTTCATTCTTTTGGGCAAATGCTAGATCCGGAAGGCGATAAACCTCTTCCACCTCATGCAGGGTTTCCCCTTTCTGGGAAGGTCTGCTTCCCCAAAGCCCTGCGAGCCTCTGTCTCTTTCACCTTGGGTTATTACCTCTCAGGGTATTGGGAACAATGCTTTTCCAGTATCCCTTGTGCTATCTTTTTCCCTTGCTTCACGGTATATGGATTATTCCTGTGATTATGTAGTAGGACTTTAACATCACCCTATAATCGGGACCGATAGTCCCTGCCATTACATCTAACTCATGTCACCAAGCTAGGCCATACTTTGAGGCTAGTCTTCGGTATGTCCCTTTTGGAGGGGCTAGAGTTAGACCAGTGGGGATTAGGCATCTTTCACCGGATGGGATTCCTATCTCAGTAGTACCTTGTAGGTCAAATCTGACTGATTGTGCTATAGCCACAGTAGGGGCTTTGGCCTTGCTACTTAGCTTGGTGAATTGTACGAGTCCCCAACCTTTATCACTTGATACCGATCCCACTTCTTGCACCATATGTGGCGGGTCAGAAGAAAGACGCAGACTCTGATAAGACATTTCACTATCTTCTTTGTTAATCAAAGGAAAACAATGCCTATCTCTCCTTATACTATAAGGTGTCCCTACCTAAAAGAACTAGCTACATTTCTCGTCAGTAGTCAATGAATGTCTTATCAGAATCTGTCCACCATCCAAACTAACCTCAACAGGCCCTACCACTAAAATAATAACTAAGGACAGGAGAATGGCTCCCTTCTCCTGGATTTTCCTTTCCACAAACTTTATTCAATACTTCATTTTCAGATAGTCTCTAGTGACTGTTTTGATTAGTTCATACAACTAATTCAATGGTTTGACTTCTCTCTTTTAAGTGTTCTTAGTTAATTTATTCCCTTCTTCTTGGTTCTCTTCACCGAGAGATTTGTTGTTGACTTTGACTGATACGACAAAGAGTATTCCAATAACGATTCTCTTTTACTTCTTTAGGTTTCCGTGTTGTGCTCTCCTTTTCTACATTGGCACTAGTCGGATTGGTCCCATAACGAATTCCAGTGTTAACACCTCTGGATTTTAACATTACAGTCTCTTGAACTTCAATGGGTATTATTGGTCCCATAATTATTCTCGCTCACTCCTCTGGGCTTTAATATTACAATCTATTGGACTTCACTGGCACAAGTATGATTGGTCCTGCATTGATTCTTCTTCCCCCCTCACAGGTCTCCCGTTTTCCCTATTACCTGTTTGTAGGTATAATGTCAATGGGGCTTTCATTCGCTCTGGGTTGGTTCTCTCTTCTTGTCGTTGTCCTGGATGGCTGTGCGATATCTTAAATACTGTTACGTTATGCGTCCTTTGTTGTGGAGTGGTGTCGGCATTGTTTAGAGGACCCCGGTCCACCCCAGGCTTGTTGTGGTCATGCAACCACTTTCCGTCTCTCTCTTTTGCGCTCGCTCGCTATCTCTCTTTCTCTCTTCCTCTCTCAGCGCTTCGGTGTGCCACACGTCCGATTTTCTTTCCTTCATTCTCCCGCTGTCAAGACGCAGCATGTCTAACTCAGTTCCTCGCTCCTCTCTGGTTACAGGAAGCTGCACGTCCAGCTTCTCTTCCGCATCAGATCTCCATCGGATCGGTCAGGCCCAATGGATGTGATCAATATGTTCTTCGCCTTTGCACTTGGCGTATGATGTATTACCTTTTGCACGTTCCATGATGTAATTCACCTCTTACGCTTCCTTTTCTGTAACCTGAAGCACTTACTGTAACCGTATTCTTAAGTTAAAGCGTCTAGATACCTCTGGGTTTTGTATGCTATATAAGTGTCAAATAAACCCATTTGTACCTCAGAGGTGTTCTGCTTCCAGTCTCCTCCCCTCTCACCTTTCATGTAGCGGTGGGATTTACCAACACATGTAAGTACATCTCTCTCTCTGCGTCAGGTGTTTTTTCTCCCTCCATCCATATCCTCTTCTTTGACCCAGTCACTTGGGCTTCTTCATTTAAAGAAATATTTACAGATTCCTGATGACCGTGCAGGGACCGAAATTGAGATTGGATAAGCAGGAGCTAAAACCATCTCCTGGGTATTCAGCATTAACCAGTGACCAGGAGTTACCACTGGAGAACCAGGAGCTAGTACATAGCGTTCCGCAAATCTAACTTACGCATGAGATGCAAACTTATCACATTGTCCCTTATTTAACCCATCATGCTTTAAATGTCGTATAAATGTGTCATATTGTTTATGTATAATGTGTTCCAAATAAACAGAGTTAAGTTCAAATAGGTTTGTTTGTTTGCCGTCTCTTGGCCTGGGGAGCCAAAAGTGACTCCTGGCAGTGGTTGATGTCAAGCTAACCAGGCTCTTGTAAGCTACAAGCAGGCGCTAAATAGCCCCCAGCACCTCTCAATTTCAAACCCTTCTGTAACACAAACTGATCTTTTCATTTTTTTAATAAATTCTATCTATTATTTTTTACAATTACAAACATAGACATTTCCAGTCATTCGGGTTAATAAAAAATGTTCCAGCAAAACATTATGATGGTTCACACTTTGTTCACCCATTATTAATATCTAAATCAGAGTAATAAGTAATTCCCTGTGATTGGGGGTGCGCTTGAGAGCCGTGCAAAGATGGCCGCTCTGAACTGAACTCCCAGGTCACACAAAATTAATCTGGTTAAAATCCTGTGGCATCAAGGTAATCTCACCCTACAAAGCCAACTGAGTGCTGCACAAGTGCCTGGTGTGAGAAATGCCAGGGCCCAGCTGGACCAGAGGTGACTGCAGCGCTGAGGAGACTGGTGTGACAAACGGGAGGCCTTGAGACGTGGTCTCTGCAGGGCCGGCTTGGGCCGCTGCATATTCAGAGCTGTGCTGAAAAAGGCAGAGGAGCCATGGCCTCTTGCAACAGGGCCCTGTCGTTCAGACCATCAGTAGCTGTGCACCGCCATAACACCTGTGGGGATCTGGACCTGCCCCTGCTGGGGGAGTGGTGCAGGCATACCTGGACCGGCGATCTTGCTGTGTCATGGATAGGGAGAGAACTGACAGTGGCCTGTTGCGAGAGCCATCTGCCCGCAACAAATAGCTTACTGCACCACACCGAGGCCCTGAACGGGCATACATCATTGCCCAGGGGCACTGAGACTGGTGCTTGTCATCCAGCCCTCAAGGACATCAGAGGACCCAGCGACTTGGAGGCAACCACACTGCGAGATTGAGCTGTCACCCACGCCTTGCAGTGCGCTGCCTGCACTGACACCAGGGTGACACGGACAGTAAGCTGGAGCTGCCAGTGGTGAGAATAAGAGGCCCGGTTGTTCGGGGGGCATAACTGTGCTCTGTCATGTTTTTGTAATACTGGTGCAGGGGTATTGGGGTGGCAGAGTCCCAGGTGGCTGGTGACTGTTATTCTTCTCCCCTCCTGGCCTAATTACACTCTGGGGCTCTGCTGGGCCACGGAGGATAACACTAGGTACACAGGAACGGGGCGGCGGGAGCGCATTGAAGACCTGGAGTTGCTGGAGGCATATGGTGTGGCACAGGGGCTGCGGTCCTCCAGTGTTTAAGATCTGTCCGGAGTGACCCGGCTTTCCCTTGAAATAACTGAGGCCTGCTGTATAATACTTGGCACTGCTGTTAATGGTGCACCTGGAATGTATGCACCTTCTGTCCTGAAATAGGGCTCGCTCCGGCTAACTGGGGAGTCTGCAGAGGGAGAAAACCTCCAGGCAGGCACTGTCATCTGTGAGCAGAGGACCCTGGCCTGACATAGTGTGCTAGCCGCCGGGCTAAGAGAAATCATAGCTGGGGCTGCCACCTGCCAGAGGCCTCTGTTGGTCACAGGAAGAATCTGCTCATTGCTGCAGTGGGCTACATGGTGAGTGATTGGTCCGGGGATGAATAAGCTATCTGTGTGGCTCCCTGGCACCTGCAGCAACGTGTGGCAAGATGGGGAAGAGTGACAAGACCCAAACCAAGCTCCCTTATGCTACTCTCTCGCAGTCGAAATCCACTTTGCGAGGTTCCCAAGACTTGGAGAAGGCAACAGACCAACAGGTGGAGACCTCCTTGGACACACTCCGTGACATAAAAGGCATGCTGACACAGCTACAAACAGGAATCAATTCGCTAGACAATAAATTGGACTCTCTTATGTAAGGAAGTCATGGTATCAAACAGTAAGACAGACACAAGTGATCACAGTTCAAGGGTGTTTATTGAACTTCAATTGGGTTTGATAAATGCCTATCTAATCCTAAATCTAATGATGGGAGCAAGCGCTACGACCATCAAATAATAACACAGTCCTAGTCGAGTGTGTCAAAATAAAAAGGCCTATACTAATAAACCTATTGCCAATCCTTACTTCTAAATACAAAATAGTGTGGGAAACAATGTCATACAAAAAGAAAAATGTTCAAGAAATGATATGTCAGGATATTCAAGCCGTTGACTTCCCTTGCCCACGTTTTCAGCACGGGACAAGGCGGCACACTTGAGCTTAGTACACACTCTGGCACGAGGATGCAGTTCAAAACCTCAGCATCAGGGCCTTCTGTGCTAAAGTCTCTTTGCCATTCAAAGTCTCTTGTTTCACAGGGCCTGATGCGACAAACAAACACCAAAGTTCCCTTCATTTTAGGATTTCACATGCACAATTTCTTGGGTGATTTTCAGTTCACCCCGGCTCCCCCTCTGCCGGGCTCAGACTCACTTTAACACAGAGCTTTCAATTGATCTCCCTCCGCCGGGATCGAACCAACTTCATCTACTTTTCCAAGCTTTTGTTACTGAAAAATCGAAGACTTTCGATTGTGCTCATGATTTTGCTCAACCCGTCACAGGACCACTTCGATTCACAATTACTCGCTCTCTTTTTGATTTGATCTTTCTCACTTTCACTTTGCCATTTCTCAGCTGGATAGCTTACTGAGACTTGCGATTGAGCCCCTACGCGGTGCCAGACCACTCTGTCATAGGTATTGTATCTTGCTTGAAAAGTTCAACCACTCATCAGCAGTTCACTTTTACTTGCGTCCTTTATCAGACGTGTTTTAACAATGTTTGTTCCAGCGCTCGCCATACAATGTTGCTGCTAGCAACCTTGGCTTCAACACAGACGGTCTTGTATCGGTCTCCCCAACTCACCGGCTGTGTTGATTTTACTGATGTTGCTTTGTTCTTTGGAGACAAGGACAAATCCACAGTGGCTGGCATTTCTCCCCACCTTGATTATTGACGTGGAAGGGCCCCGAGTACCTCCAACACACAATGCAGGATTCTTCAGCCTGGTTTCCTGGTCTTGCGCTTTCTATTCTGGAGGTTTCAGAAAAGTAACGGTTCCTTGTTGAAAAGGTCAAGGGTACTTCCCTCCTTACAATCCCCTTTTGTTTTGCCTTCTTTCTTCTCTCGTTAAACTGCCATCTTGGAACTGCTGTTTGCTCGTGTGCTTGCCTCACTTAGAGTGTGCTCTCGTGCTCCGCCTTTTATCTGTGTGGGGACGCTTAATGGAAGTCAGGTGTGTGTGTGATGGTCAATAATTGCCAACCATTGTATTGGGACACGTCAGGTATACGTCTCAGGTGTTAGTCTGTTTCCCTTCATAGCGGGCTGTCCGTGAGAAAGTGGTTTTGTTGTAAAAGGGGGTGGGAGTTCCTAAATATCCTACCCGGTAGGATGGGGTAAAGGTGTCACAGGGAAGGGGATACCACATCTCACCATCCGGTGTTCCACTCCCCGAAGACTGCTGCTGAAGGAGGTTCTTGGTGAGGCTGGCTTCTCGACAGCGTTTGTGGTCGAAAGGGTGCACCGTATCCCGGGTGGACGCCCACCAGTGCCTGGGGCACCACCAAGACCCATCATCCCCAGGCTTCTCAATTATCGTGACAGAGAATTGGCACTGTATCGCTCTCGGGAGCTTGGCTCTCTCCTCTACAAGGGCGACCAGATCCGGCTCTTCCCAGATTTTTCCAACAGAGTGCAGGCGTCAAGGAAAAGATTCATAGAGGTGAAGAGGCTGCAGTCAAATGGGTTCACATATGCCAGGCTATTTCCAGCGCGCCTGCAAGTTGAGCATAATGGCAACGCCGCCTTCTTTCAGTCTCCTGAAGAGGCAAGTGTATTTCTGGACACCCTGGGCAATGGCGCTAGGGCATCGAAGAACAGATCTGGTCTGACTAGGCCTCCGGCAAAGGATCCAGACAAGGCCTCCTTAGCAACACTGGCACTCTCATATATTAAGGTTTCGGGTAATGTGCAGGGGTGTTTTACCCTGGCTTCCTAGAATAGTTGCTGTGGTGGGTAGAGGTAGCTGCGCCTCGAGAGGCACACATACTATGGCTGTTGGGATGTATCTGGCAGGTTTAACTGGCAGAATGGGATTGCCGGTGGTGGAGGGATAGTTCGAGTTGGTTATCTGGTCGTTGTTAGTTGGTTTCTGACCGCATACACTCCTTCGGTCTCAATTATTCAGGAGGGGCGGCATCTGGGGTGATGAGGCGTAATCAAGGGTTGTGGGGAGCAGTGCGCTCAGCCCCTGCAGAGGGTATGAGCTACACTGTACAGGTGGGAGGCAGGGGGACCAGGCTGATGGGTCCGGATTGCTACGCCAACTTCCCAAACCAGGGGTCAGACCGGGGGAGGCATAACAGAGTTGGGAAGACCTATGATCTGCGGGGTAGAATTGGTTCACAGGGAGGATTGGGCCGCAGCACAGCACCGGTTCCCTGGATGTTTTTGCTAGCCCGGCATAGCTAGCAAAGGTGTTACCTGCATGACCTGGAATGTTTGAGGTCTGAATAGGCCCCCTAAAGTGAGATAGGTTCTGTTGTATATGCAGAGGCACCAGGTGGCCATCGCATTCTTGCAGGAGACGTCTGGACTTGCAAGGTCATGGGGCTGCTATAGATATTCCTCCTCTTACTCTAGCTACTCTCGGGGGGGGGGAGGGGTCTGCATAGCCATAAAGAGCACACTGGGGTTCAGATGCTAGGGTGTCATGTGGGACACCGAAAGGAGGGCCTTGATTCTTATGGGGCTGATTCAAGGGCAGAAATTTACAGCCCCAACACTCACTTGAGACGTTGGTATTCCAGCACGGGGATAGCGAAGGCCACATTTAAACTACAACAGGTCTGTGACTATGAGGGTCTTGTGGATGTGTGGAGGGAGTGCGATAGACATGACAATGGGTACACATTCAGGTCTTCAGTGCATGCATCGACATCAAGGCTTGACTGCTTCTTGGTTTCCTTGAGGGCCTCTGGCTGGGTTACTGATTGTAGTATCCTGGTGCACACACTCTCAGATCACAGGCCACTAGTTGCGACATTCAGTATTCCAGGGAAGTGGCAAGGGGGTAGGACTTGGTTAAAGTCTGCAGGATTCGGTATTTCACGAGACGGTGCGAGAGGGTATAATTCACTTCTTTCAGGAGAACAAAGGTTCTGTGGCATCCCACTCCATACTCTGGGAGGCCTTTAAATGTGTAATTCGAGGGATATGATTTTTCAAGGAGGCATGGATTCTCAGAGGGATTTGCGGGGAGCTGGAGACGAGTGAGGCTCGGATGAGAGGCCTGGAGGCAGGGTCGGGGTTCCTCACTGACACCAGGCACCAGGCTTGTTTTCGAGAGGAAGTGGGGGTATTCAGGGACGCCACAGAGAGGGAGGTGATTTTTCTCAACCGTTGCACGGCAGTGCAAAGGTATGGTGAAGGCCAGCAGACAGGTGCGCATAATAAAATTTGAGACTGCTAGGTCACACATTGTGGCAATAGAATCTCTGGGTGGGGGGCTGCTGCAGACCGACGAATATATAATGGGGGCACTGGTTAACTACTGTGAGGCATTATATTCTCCCTAGACCAATGTGTGGCCGTCTGCATTAGAGGAATATTTGGATAAAGTTGGGTTGTCTTGGGTAGCACAGGAGGAAAGAGAGTGGTTGAACAGATCGCTGACTGAACAGGAGTTGCATGAGGCCATTAAAATCTCCCTGTGGTTACCCATATTGTCAGGCAGACTTTTTTTTGTGAAAATACGGTTCATGGTCTCTGGCTTTGTGTGGGGTGGGAAGACAGCTCGTATGAAGTGGGAGAAATTGACGGAACCTTACAGTACTAGGAGCCTTGCAGCTCTGGATTTTGAACTGTACTATTTGGTAGCACAGGCTCAATTTGTTAAGCACTCGTACAATCCGTCAGACTCCTCCCCTCACATACCCATAGAACGATATGCAGCGTCCCCGCTGGATCTAGATCAGTCCTGTTTAGTTCTTCCCATAAAGATTGCTGCCAGTTCTACCCAGTAAGCATAACAGTTCAGGCCTGGAAGGCAATTTACAGTAGACTGCAGATAGTAATGCCATATGATCCAGATGTCCCGCTATGGAACTTCCCTGACATTTCCCCCACATTTGATGAGACACTTCAAAAACCTGGGACCCTAATAAGGGGATTATGATGCGTGACATGTTCCCTAATGGGAAGTTTGTCACTATGGCCTATTTTAGGAACACGATTGGTGGCGGACCACTAAAGGTACTCCAATATCATCGCATGAGAGCTGCGTTCAATGATAGATGGCCTCTATTCCCTGATGGACCCCCCCTCACATGCATGTCTACAAGCAGTCACATCTGGGAAAAGACATGGAGTCTCTGTATTATATTCTTTAATACAAACTCACACCCTGACGTTGAATGACACTAAAGCCAAATGGGAGGAGGACCTAGGGGTAACAATAACGGAGGAGAAATGGCTAAAGTACTGTCAGCTCACTAAATCCGTGTCACTTAATGCAGGACTCCACCTAATCCAGTTTAAGATTTTGAATAGACTTCAGTGCCCAGTGATTTCCGAATTTTGGAGGGAAGTAGCGGGCGTGGTGGAGGAAATAACACAGATCCCAGCTTCCCTCTCCCCACAGAGATGGAGATCTTGGGAAGGTATCGGAAACTACTAGAAGACTCTTTAATATGTCCTGTGTAATAGCTAAAACATGTATTCTATTAAACTGGAAAAACTCATGGGCTCCAAAAACAATTTTTTTTTAAGGGAACTGTCATCTGAAAATGAAAGTGAGGAACAATATGTGTTAACGGTATCCAAGACCAGCCGCCCCAAGGATATCTGGGCACCATTTAGATTGTACTTATGTAATATGCTGTCGAAGATTGAATCCTCCACTGAATCTGTACTATATGTGTAATAGTTAATATATATACAAGCTTTGTGGAAGTAAATTGATATGAACTTGTTGGAATGTGTAACCTGTAACTGTCATGACCATCAATAAATAAAGTTTAAGAAAAAAAAATATATATATTTTTTAAAAACTCTCTGTCAGGAACGTTGTCTTGCGCGGAGGTAGCACGTACACCTGCCTCCCCGTTGGGTCTTGGCGCCTGAGATATTCAGCACTCAGGCATCCGCGACCCGCCGGGGAAAGAGGGTTAGGGTCCGCTGGTTTGGATGGGTAGGGGGTATTAGGTAAACCGGGTTGAGGGAAAGGGAGAGGTTTTGGATAGGGTTGGGGAATTTCAGGGAAAATAATGTTCAGCCCTCCTGGGCTATCCGTGGACTCTCAGATACTGCCAGACTCATGCACCTTGCACTTTCTCGTGCTTACCAATTCCAACACCCAGATTACTTCTCTAGGCTTGGATGCATTAGACAATACCATATCACATTCATACATTCATAGATTCATAGATTTTACCATAGCGCGTTACTCAGAGAGCTCCTATGGATTCAGATACACAGGTAAATGCCCCCAAAACATTAACACGAGAGCATTTTGACCACACAAAAGGTTTAAGCACTTAGCTTCAGAAGTACGGGATTCTGTCATGGACCGATCACTCCAATGTTCCTTAACGAGGCCGCGTAGTCGGCGTTCTGCCACTACAAGAAATAAAACACCTATGAGCTTGGTGCTTAACAGCGTTAGACATAGCATGCGGCGTGCAACTTTAAGAATCAAGGGTTAATGGTGCCGGTTCGCTACAACATAGAATCCAGCATGCAGCTCTGCCGAGCAAGGGGTAACGATGCCGGGTGCCTCGGTTCACTACAATATTGGAGTCCGGCATGCAAGTCTGCCAACCAAGGGTTAATGGTGCCGGTGCTGGAGCCCAATCCGCTGTGTTTCAAGGCCCCGAGTCGGAGTGGGTTAGTAGCACAAAAACTCCCCACACGCCCTCGTTCCCAACCAATGAGTGAAAGCACTTATCTCAAGCAAGCAGCGGGGCCTGCAGTGTTCGCAGGCGGGGAATGGCCCCGCTGACAGCAGCCTGCAGGAGCCCGCGGAGACACGTCTTCTCTGGCGGAGAGTCTGTAGCGCAAGCGGGGATCCGTGTGGGTTCTGCGCGCATGCGCGATTGAGCGGGCGTGGTCCCAAAGCTTCCCAGAGGCTCGCGGTCGCGCGGGGCCTCTGGGAAATGTAGTCTTCTGTTTGTTTTCAGGTGTTTGAGGACTTCTATGCCAGAAGGGCTGGTCCCAAGTCATTTGCCTGCACTTTGGACACAGGCGGGCCCTGAAATAAAGGCATTTATGTCTGTTAGGCAGTTTGGCAACAGTATATGCCCCAGCTACTCGCACAGGAGTAGGATTCTTGACAGTACTCCCCCTCCCAACAGGTCCCGGTTTGGCAGGGTTGTTGACATGAAACCGTCGAACCAAACGAGAGGCATGGACATTGGTCGCTGGCTCCCAAGATCGTTCCTCGGGCCCATACCCCAGCCAATCTATTAAATATTGTAGTACCCCATGTTGTATACGTGAATCCAAAATAGACTGTATCTCATATTCTGGGTTTCCCTGTACGTCGATGGGGGGAGGTCTCTTCAGGTGAATGGACGCGGGTGCCGCCTTTATGAGAGACACATGAAACACTGGGTGTATACGCATCTGCGGTGGTAAAGTTAGGCGGATGGCTACTGGGTTTATGACTTTCTCTACCAAGAATGGGCCTATAAATCTTGGCTGAAACTTCTTGGGACCATGTAAGTGGAGATTCCGTGTAGCCAACCAGACCTTATCACCAATTCTGTACTGGGGGCCTGGTCGTCTTTTCTTATCAGCAGACGCTTTGTATGCTAGTTTTGCTTTGTTTAAATTCAAAAGGATATTTTTCCAAATCTTTACTAAGTGTTCTCTGTGTGTTTGAGCCGCAGGTACCATGTCAACAGCCCCATGGGGAACAGGTTGGAATCGTGGGTGATAACCATAAGTACCATAAAAGTGTGTTATTTTGGTAGATGAATGTACAGCATTATTATAAGCCAATTCTGCCAACCAGAGAGTATCAGCCCAAGAAGCATTATTATCATAGGTCATGCATCGTAAATACTGTTCGAGTGTTTGGTTGACTCGTTCAGTCTGTCCGTCTGTTTCTGGGTGGTAACTGGTAGACAATCTCATGTCAATACCAGTTGATGTACAGAAAGCCCGCCAGAAACGAGACGTAAACTGAGAACCCCGATCAGATACCATACAATGAGGGATGCCATGTAACCTTACAATGTTTTGGAGGAAAAGCTCGACTAATTCTTTGGCCGTAGGAACCCCCTTACAAGGTATGAAATGAGCCAGCTTGCTGAAAGAGTCTACTACTACTATAATTGTGGTGAGGCCATGGCTAGCGGGTAAGTCCACAATCAAATCCAAGGAAACAGTATGCCAGGGCGTTGGTGGTGTCGGTAGTGGTTGCAGCATTCCGGTAGGTCTTTGATGGTCCGCTTTGTTCCTTAAGCAACATTCACAATTTAGTACATACCGCTGGACGTCTCGTCGTAGCTTAGGCCACCAGAAATGACGCCTCAATAATTCGCAGGTTTTCGCAACCCCCGGGTGTCCCACATATGGCGAATCATGACACCATTTAATAGCTTGCAGTTGTATGGCTGTGGTAGGTAAATATAAAGTCGCTCCTTGGAAAGGAAGTCCTTCTTTGATGGTTCGTGAATTCTTAGGGTCATTCCATCGTGCTAGTTCCTGAGCAGTCATTGCATTCCTAATGTCATTGAATATATCATCCACGGTGACGCTGCCTATGATGCGGGCGGAAGGCACGATGGGCCTTGGTTCCTCCTCCTTAAGTGTTTTAGGATCTGGTTCGGGGTAGCGAGATAGGATATCGGCTTTCTTATTTTCAGTTCCAGGACGATAAGTCACTATAAAATCGTACTCAGCAAATAGCATCGCCCAACGTAGTTGTCGGGGGCTTAGGGCCTTGGCTGATTTCAGGAATTGTAAATTCCTATGATCCGTTAATATGGTGATAGTGTGACGAGCACCCATCAAGTAGTGACGCCACTCATCGAAGGCCACCTTAATTGCAAGAAGTTCCCGGTCTGCTATCACATAGTTACGCTCTGCAGGAAGTAGCGAGCGCCAATAGTATGCAACCGGATGTAGTTGACCTCAATTGTCCCTTTGTGACAGAATTGCCCCCAGCGCATAGCTGGAGGCATCAGTTTCTACTATGTAGGGGCGATCGGGGTCTGGGTGAAGCAACACTGGGGCCGAAGCAAATGCGTTTTTCAGGGCTTGGAAACCGATCTCTGCAGCTGCATCCCAAAGGAACGTGATTCCCTTTTTGAGTAGACGGGTAATAGGTTGCACCATCTTTGCAAACCCATTAATAAACCGTCGATAAAAGTTGGCAAAGCCTAACACCGTTTGAACTTCCTTCACCGACGTAGGAGAAGGCCACTCCAGGATGGCCTTCACCTTCTTATTGTCCATGGTGATGCCGTCTGGGGATAAAACAAAACCTAAGAACTCTATAGTAGACTGATGAAATTCGCACTTTTCTAGTTTTGCGTAGAGTTGGTGTTCCCTTAGGCGTTGTAGGACTGCTTCCACATGTTTTTGATGTTCCTCCAGGTTGTGCGAATAAATAAGGATGTCGTCGATATACACCATGGTAAAAACGTCTAGATACCCCCGCAAAACTTCATCCAGGAAGTGCTGGAAAGCGGCCGGTGCGTTGCAGAGCCCGAATGGCATGACTTGATACTCGTAAAGGCCAAACTTGGTCCGAAAAGCAGTCTTCCATTTGTCACCCTCACGCACCCGCACTAGATGGTAGGCTCCTCGTAAGTCTAGTTTGGTGAATATCTTAGCGTCTCGCACCTGATCCAACAGAGTGGATATTAACGGCAGGGGGTACCTGTTTTTGGGCGTGGTGGAGGAAATAACACAGATCCCAGCTTCCCTCTCCCCAGAGAGATGGAGATCTTGGGAAGGTATCGGAAACTACTAGAAGACTCTTTAATATGTCCTGTGTAATAGCCAAAACATGTATTCTATTAAACTGGAAAAACTCATGGGCTCCAAAAACATTTTTTTTTTAAGGGAACTGTCATCTGAAAATGAAAGTGAGGAACAATATGTGTTAACGGTATCCAAGACCAGCCGCCCCAAGGATATCTGGGCACCATTTAGATTGTACTTATGTAATATGCTGTCGAAGATTGAATCCTCCACTGAATCTGTACTATATGTGTAATAGTTAATATATATACAAGCTTTGTGGAAGTAAATTGATATGAACTTGTTGGAATGTGTAACCTGTAACTGTCATGACCATCAATAAATAAAGTTTTAAAAAAATATATATATATATATTTTTTAAAAACTCTCTGTCAGGAACGTTGTCTTGCGCGGAGGTAGCACGTACACCTGCCTCCCCGTTGGGTCTTGGCGCCTGAGATATTCAGCACTCAGGCATCCGCGACCCGCCGGGGAAAGAGGGTTAGGGTCCGCTGGTTTGGATGGGTAGGGGGTATTAGGTAAACCGGGTTGAGGGAAAGGGAGAGGTTTTGGATAGGGTTGGGGAAGTTCAGGGAAAATAATGTTCAGCCCTCCTGGGCTATCCGTGGACTCTCAGATACTGCCAGACTCATGCACCTTGCACTTTCTCATGCTTACCAATTCCAACACCCAGATTACTTCTCTAGGCTTGGATGCATTAGACAATACCATATCACATTCATACATTCATAGATTCATAGATTTTACCATAGCGCGTTACTCAGAGAGCTCCTATGGATTCAGATACACAGGTAAATGCCCCCAAAACATTAACACGAGAGCATTTTGACCACACAAAAGGTTTAAGCACTTAGCTTCAGAAGTACGGGATTCTGTCATGGACCGATCACTCCAATGTTCCTTAACGAGGCCGCGTAGTCGGCGTTCTGCCACTACAAGAAATAAAACACCTATGAGCTTGGTGCTTAACAGCGTTAGACATAGCATGCGGCGTGCAACTTTAAGAATCAAGGGTTAATGGTGCCGGTTCGCTACAACATAGAATCCAGCATGCAGCTCTGCCGAGCAAGGGATAACGATGCCGGGTGCCTCGGTTCACTACAATATTGGAGTCCGGCATGCAAGTCTGCCAACCAAGGGTTAATGGTGCCGGTGCCGGAGCCCAATCCGCGGTGTTTCAAGGCCCCGAGTCGGAGCGGGTTAGTAGCACAAAAACTCCCCACACGCCCTCGTTCCCAACCAATGAGTGAAAGCACTTATCTCAAGCAAGCAGCGGGGCCTGCAGTGTTCGCAGGCGGGGAATGGCCCCGCTGACAGCAGCCTGCAGGAGCCCGCGGAGACACGTCTTCTCTGGTGGAGAGTCTGTAGCGCAAGCGGGGATCCGTGTGGGTTCTGCGCGCATGCGCGATTGAGCGGGCGTGGTCCCAAAGCTTCCCAGAGGCTCGCGGTCGCGCGGGGCCTCTGGGAAATGTAGTCTTCTGTTTGTTTTCAGGTGTTTGAGGACTTCTATGCCAGAAGGGCTGGTCCCAAGTCATTTGCCTGCACTTTGGACACAGGCGGGCCCTGAAATAAAGGCATTTATGTCTGTTAGGCAGTTTGGCAACAGTATATGCCCCAGCTACTCGCACAGGAGTAGGATTCTTGACAGTACTCCCCCTCCCAACAGGTCCCGGTTTGGCAGGGTTGTTGACATGAAACCGTCGAACCAAACGAGAGGCATGGACATTGGTCGCTGGCTCCCAAGATCGTTCCTCGGGCCCATACCCCAGCCAATCTATTAAATATTGTAGTACCCCATGTTGTATACGTGAATCCAAAATAGACTGTATCTCATATTCTGGGTTTCCCTGTACGTCGATGGGGGGAGGTCTCTTCAGGTGAATGGACGCGGGTGCCGCCTTTATGAGAGACACATGAAACACTGGGTGTATACGCATCTGCGGTGGTAAAGTTAGGCGGATGGCTACTGGGTTTATGACTTTCTCTACCAAGAATGGGCCTATAAATCTTGGCTGAAACTTCTTGGGACCATGTAAGTGGAGATTCCGTGTAGCCAACCAGACCTTATCACCAATTCTGTACTGGGGGCCTGGTCGTCTTTTCTTATCAGCAGACGCTTTGTATGCTAGTTTTGCTTTGTTTAAATTCATAAGGATATTTTTCCAAATCTTTACTAAGTGTTCTCTGTGTGTTTGAGCCGCAGGTACCATGTCAACAGCCCCATGGGGAACAGGTTGGAATCGTGGGTGATAACCATAAGTACCATAAAAGGGTGTTATTTTGGTAGATGAATGTACAGCATTATTATAAGCCAATTCTGCCAACCAGAGAGTATCAGCCCAAGAAGCATTATTATCATAGGTCATGCATCGTAAATACTGTTCGAGTGTTTGGTTGACTCGTTCAGTCTGTCCGTCTGTTTCTGGGGGGTAACTGGTAGACAATCTCATGTCAATACCAGTTGATGTACAGAAAGCCCGCCAGAAACGAGACGTAAACTGAGAACCCCGATCAGATACCATACAATGAGGGATGCCATGTAACCTTACAATGTTTTGGAGGAAAAGCTTGACTAATTCTTTGGCCGTAGGAACCCCCTTACAAGGTATGAAATGAGCCAGCTTGCTGAAAGAGTCTACTACTACTATAATTGTGGTGAGGCCATGGCTAGCGGGTAAGTCCACAATCAAATCCAAGGAAACAGTATGCCAGGGCGTTGGTGGTGTCGGTAGTGGTTGCAGCATTCCGGCAGGTCTTTGATGGTCCGCTTTGTTCCTTAAGCAACATTCACAATTTAGTACATACCGCTGGACGTCTCGTCGTAGCTTAGGCCACCAGAAATGACGCCTCAATAATTCGCAGGTTTTCGCAACCCCCGGGTGTCCCACATATGGCGAATCATGACACCATTTAATAGCTTGCAGTTGTATGGCTGTGGTAGGTAAATATAAAGTCGCTCCTTGGAAAGGAAGTCCTTCTTTGATGGTTCGTGAATTCTTAGGGTCATTCCATCGTGCTAGTTCCTGAGCAGTCATTGCATTCCTAATGTCATTGAATATATCATCCACGGTGACGCTGCCTATGATGCGGGCGGAAGGCACGATGGGCCTTGGTTCCTCCTCCTTAAGTGTTTTAGGATCTGGTTCGGGTTAGCGAGATAGGATATCGGCTTTCTTATTTTCAGTTCCAGGACGATAAGTCACTATAAAATCGTACTCAGCAAATAGCATCGCCCAACGTAGTTGTCGGGGGCTTAGGGCCTTGGCTGATTTCAGGAATTGTAAATTCCTATGATCCGTTAATATGGTGATAGTGTGACGAGCACCCATCAAGTAGTGACGCCACACATCGAAGGCCACCTTAATTGCAAGAAGTTCCCGGTCTGCTATCACATAGTTACGCTCTGCAGGAAGTAGCGAGCGCCAATAGTATGCAACCGGATGTAGTTGACCTCAATTGTCCCTTTGTGACAGAATTGCCCCCAGCGCATAGCTGGAGGCATCAGTTTCTACTATGTAGGGGCGATCGGGGTCTGGGTGAAGCAACACTGGGGCCGAAGCAAATGCGTTTTTCAGGGCTTGGAAACCGGTCTCTGCAGCTGCATCCCAAAGGAACGTGATTCCCTTTTTGAGTAGACGGGTAATAGGTTGCACCATCTTTGCAAACCCATTAATAAACCGTCGATAAAAGTTGGCAAAGCCTAACACCGTTTGAACTTCCTTCACTGACGTAGGAGAAGGCCACTCCAGGATGGCCTTCACCTTCTTATTGTCCATGGTGATGCCGTCTGGGGATAAAACAAAACCTAAGAACTCTATAGTAGACTGATGAAATTCGCACTTTTCTAGTTTTGCGTAGAGTTGGTGTTCCCTTAGGCGTTGTAGGACTGCTTCCACATGTTTTTGATGTTCCTCCAGGTTGTGCGAATAAATAAGGATGTCCTCGATATACACCATGGTAAAAACGTCTAGATACCCCCGCAAAACTTCATCCAGGAAGTGCTGGAAAGCGGCCGGTGCGTTGCAGAGCCCGAATGGCATGACTTGATACTCGTAAAGGCCAAACTTGGTCCGAAAAGCAGTCTTCCATTCGTCACCCTCACGCACCCGCACTAGATGGTAGGCTCCTCGTAAGTCTAGTTTGGTGAATATCTTAGCGTCTCGCACCTGATCCAACAGAGTGGATATTAACGGCAGGGGGTACCTGTTCTTTATGGTTATACGGTTTATGGCTCTGTAGTCAATGCATGTCCTCAAGTTCCCGGTCTTTTGTGGGACGAAGAATAAGGGGGACGAGACAGGTGACTTAGAATGGCGTATAAACCCATTGGCTAGGTTAGTTTCGATGTAGGCTTTTAAGTGTTCATTTTCTGCTTCTGTTAGAGCATATATTCTGCTGCAAGGCATGGATGCACCAGGTTCTAGGTCGATCCTGCAGTCGAAGGTTCGGTGGGGCGGCAAGGTCTCGGCAGCGGTTTTACTGAATACATCCCTATAGTTCTCGTACACTGCGGGTAACGTAGTTTCGGTACTTCCTATTACTTGTTCTTCCTTCGTTGACACCTTACCAACATGCAGACAGGTCTTAAGGCAGTGGCTTGACGAGAAACACAATGACGCTTGAACCCAGTCTACGTCTGGATTATGGGTACCCAACCAAGGTAACCCTAGAATCATTCCAAATTGGGGTGCTGCGATGACATCGAACCTGATGTCCTCATGATGCTGCGTATCGCATTCCAAATGTAACCACCTGGTTTGCTGAGTTATGCGACCTGAGATTAGGGGTGATCCATCTACGGATTTCACTTCTTCCTCATGCTTCTTAAGGGTTAGAGGAATACCTAATTGATGTGCCAAGGTTGTGTCAATGAAGTTCCCGGTAGCTCCTGAGTCTATCATCAGCTTAACTGGTATACGCTGATCTTCCCAACTAATGTGCCCGGAAACTGTTACATGTGTGAATTTTGATTGCTGAATATTAGCGAGAACCTTAGGGGTGTCTTCAGATTGGCTCGCCGGGGCCACCCTTACAGGCGAGCTTTTTCGTTTCCCGACTGCTCTCCCTTAGGCTTGCTGGTGCAATCTCGAACAAAATGTCCTCCCTTTCCACAGTAAAGACAGAGGGCCTCATTACGACCCTGGCGCTAAGTGACAAACGATGGCGGTAAATGCTTACCGCCATCGTTTTCCGCCAGGTCCGATCATGACTCCTGACCGTAAACTACGATGCCAATAGCGGCATCGTAGTTAACGCTGCCGCTAACTGCGCTAAGGGTGCGCGCACGCGACCGCCCACACCGTACTTAGCGCCATGGCGGAAAGGCACGCAAATGCCGACCCAAGCGGACATGCACCTAACGCCATCACCGAGGCCGCAAAGTACCTTAGCGCCATGGTGCAAATAACGCCATCGCGAACCAACCGTAAAGGGCCAATTCAAGTGAATGCAGCTGCCACAGGTGCACAGAAACAGCACAGGTGAAGGCAATACAGACTCAGGGGAGTACAAAAAGAGCACACCCCACCCCTACCCACACCCAGTCACACTCCACAATGATGCCAATACGACTAGCAATGTTGGGGCTGGAGGACCTGATAGCAATGCATGTGCTACTACAACAGCAACAACAACAACAACAACAGGCAGCACAGAGGAGACGCAGGAGGAGAAGGAGGGCAAGGCAGGCCCAGCAAGCCCCACCAGCACAGCCAGTGCCACCACGCAGGCAGCCCCCAATCCCACGCATCAGAGCCAATCCAAACAACCTCACAGCTGAGCAGATCCACACCCTGTACCGTTTGGACCGGGACACCATCACCGCCATCGTAGACATGATACACGACGACATCGTCAGCATGATAGAAAGTCCAACCGCCATCCCCCCCCCTACTGAAGGTAGTGGCTGTACTCCACTTCCTGGCCACAGGCACCTACCAGCACACAGTGGGGCACCTGCATGGCATTTCACAACCATTATTCTCACGAACACTCATCCAAGTGCTCGATGCCCTCCTCAAGCACACAGACGACCACATCTCATTACCACGGACTGCCCAGGAGATTGCAAACACCAAAGTGGGTTTCCATGCACTAGCCAGCATACCCGGTTGCATTGGTGCCATCGACTGCACCCATGTGGAATTGGTGGTTCCACGTGCCATGGAGGTACCGTACCGCAACCGGAAACAGTTCCACTCTATCAACGTGCAAATGGTCTGTGACTCCAACAAGATCATCACACATTGTTGTGCCCGATTCCCCGGATCAACCCATGATTCCATGATCCTGAGGAACTCCACAATACCACGCTACATGGAGCGACATGCAGGCCCAAGATCCTGGCTACTCGGTGAGTGCTATGTCATGGAAGTGGGCATGGGAATGACGTACCAGTGCATACTCCACCTGGCAGAAAGGGGGGGGGGGGGATGATGCATACTCCACCTGGCAGAAAGGGGGGGGGGATGATGCATACTCCACCTGGCAGAAAGGGGGGGGGGATGATGCATACTCCATCCACCTGGCAGAAAGGGGGGGGGGATGATGCATACTCCACCTGGCAGAAAGGGGGGGGGGGATGATGCATACTCCACCTGGCAGAAAGGGGGGGGGGGATGATGCATACTCCACTGGCCTGTGAGTAACACAGAGAACGGATACAGAGGAAGGGCACTCACAATGCACAAAACCCCTCTGCATACATAGGGTGATGGCATGCAAAACAGGCCATGGCAGCAATGAGCATATACTGGTTGCATAGTGTGAATCAATTAGTGCATGTAGAAGTGAGCCAAGGTAACAGTTCCATGCCAGCCATGGTGGAACATCATGTTCCTGATCAGACAACATGACTGACACATACATTCTCGCCTACATACAGGTGATGCAGCCTACCCCCTGAAGAGGTGGCTCCTCACGCCAGTCCGGAACCCGCAGAACCAGCACGAGGAGGACTTCAACCGTGCACATACACGTACTCGTGTGGTCATAGAGCAGACATTCGGCCTCCTGAAGGCACGGTTCCGAAGCCTCAGCAGGTCTGGTGGGGCACTCCTGTATGGCCATGAGAAGGTGGCAAAGATCGTCATGGCATGTGTCATGCTGCACAATATGTGCGTCAGACGGAATGTGCCCCTGCCCCCTGACGCAGAACTGCAACCACCTGACGATGAGGATGAGGATGAGGAGGGTGCAGATGGGGCGCCACCACATGGAGGAGGCGATGTACAGGAGGGGCGTGCCATGCGCCAAAGTATCATCAACCACTGCTTCTAGCACACACGGCTGGTGTTCATCGCATGGAGACTGCACTTGGGGCACTGTGTGTCTCTGGGGCATGCACACTGTGGACTGTACACCAATAAAGCACACATACGCAATGAAAATGTCCACACATTTCCTTTTTTTGAAAGAAAAAAGTGTATTGGAACCATGAACTGTCGTGTCACACCCCCTCCCCCCTCCCCCCTGCACACCCCAACACACCCCCTCCCACCTCCCCCCTCCCCCCTGCACACCCCAACACACCCCCTCCCACCTCCCACCTCCCCCCTGCACACCCCAACACACCCCCTCCCACCTCCCACCTCCCCCCTGCACACCCCAACACACCCCCTCCCACCTCCCCCCTCCCCCCTGCACACCCCAACACACCCCAAGTAGCTGTCAACAGATGCCTGTGACAGTGTCCACAGGCCGTCACAAGCCCCCTCTCCCGGCACCCGGGGCACCCCTGGCTGTGGAGCGCAGGTTGCGTCCGGAACGGCGCACGGGGCTGCTCTGCGCAGAACTGGCAGTGGAGGATGTCCCTGGCTGCTCCTGTGCATGCACGTCCTGTCGTGTGTGGGTGAGGCCAATGACCGCACGACGCAAGGCCGCAAGTTCTGCACAGATGTCCCTGGACATGGCCTGCATGGCATCCCTGAGGGTGGCTGTGCTCTGCGCCACTTCCGCCCTTAGTGTCTCCGTGGCCTGTTCAATGCTACACCTAGCCCCCACACATTCCGCTGCATGCTCATCCAGCATTGCGGACAGTTGATGCTGCCGTTGAGTGATGTCCTCGAGGGACGGCTGGCCGTGCTGGCCCATGGCCAGTGCAGGTGGAGTGATGGAGGGGCTGGTCCCCTCCTGTGGAGTGTGGACAGGGCATGGGGTGGAAGGCCACTCCTCTGCCTCAGTGCGCCCCTGTGTGTCGCCCTCATGGGGGCTGGCGTCTGAGAAACAGGGGGAATGTAGTTGGTCAGTGGGGCTTCTGACCTCCTGCTCCATGTCCGAGTCAGAACATGCAGCTGTTGCAGCTGTCTCCCCGATGTTGCTGCTGGCCGCTGACCCCCTGCCTTCTGTGGCAGGCAATGTCGGTGGAGGTGGAGCAGCAGCTGCTGGCCTGCTGCCAACAGGGGTGCTTGCCGGTGGGACCTCCGGTATGCCTGCAGTGGGACCTGCTTGTCGTGGGGTCTGCCTCACTGCAGCTGAGGTTGAGGGTGCAGGGAGGTTGTTGGTGGACTTCGCCCTCTTCGGCGCAGGGGTCTCCTGGTCCTCTGGGTGTGATTCTGTGCCTGTGGTGGAGCAAAGGTGGGAGGGCGTTATTGATGGGTATACGGACTTTTGAATGACAATGGTTGACATTATTTTGGCCAGTGGATGAGGCAGATTTCAGGCAGTGCCATGCAGGTTGTCTCCTTTTGGTGTGGCATGTGGATGCAGGTATGCGGGTGCCAGCAGTGTATGCAGGGTGGTGCTCGCATGTGGCTATGGGCAGTATTGATTTGTGTTGCATTTACACTCTAGGGCAACCTTGTGCTACACATGATTGGACTGCTGTGTCTTGTATGAGGCACCTACCTTCATCGCCTGATGTCGGGGCTCCCCTTTCCATCCCTCCAACGCCTTCGATGGATTCCATGCCGATGGTGGCAGCACAGATCTCCTCCCACGGTTGGAGTTTCAGGGGGGATTCTGACCCTCCACCGGTTCCCTGGGCAAGGTTGCGGTTTGCCGAGATGACGGCTCTGACCCGTATGCGCAGGTCATCCCAGCGTTTCCGGCACTGCTGTGGGGTGCGGGGTACGGTCCCCACCGCGCTGACGCGCTCAGCCACCAGGGCCCAGATGGCCTTCTTCTTCCCGATTGCTGTCCGGCTCATTTCAGGGGAGAAAACAACACCTGCGTTGTCCTGCAGGGTCTCCGCTAGCATGCAGAGTTCCTCCCGGCTGAATCGCTCCTGGCGCAGGCGGTCACAGGCCTTTTTCACGCATTTCGGCATTTTCGGGAACTTGGGTGGGTGGGTGTTTTGTCGGGACAGGTGTCAGGGTTGGGTCTGGTGTTGTTTGGTAGGATGGCGATGGATTGTGTTTTTAAAGATGGCCGACAGGCTGCTTCCCGTTCCGGCGCGATGACGCTATTTCCGGTTTGGCCTTTTACGGCCACCGTAAATTACGGTGGCCGTAAATTACGCTGGCCGTAAATTACGGTGGCCGCTACTTACGCTGGCGGATGGGCACCTTGCTCGCTTAGCGATGGCGGTAGGGGCCTTTTCCGCCATGGCGTTATTTGCATTACCGCCATGGCGTAATGCTCGTGCGCGATGGGTCGTGATGTGGCGCTCTTTACGCCATCGTCCCACGGCGTAAACGCTCATTACGCCATGGCGTTAATGACGGGCGCTTACCGCCAGGGTCGTAATGAGGCCCAGAGCCTCTCACGACGTCTCTTGTCTTTTTCTTCCTTACTGAGAGGGCCTCGCACTGTTCCTACCTGCATAGGTTCTTCGGAGGGTTTCTCTACTCTGGTATTTTTGACCTGTTGATCTAGTCGTAGTAGGGGCCTTGCCTCCCATTTCTTCCTGTCTAGTTTCCTGTCACTCTGCCTTTGGTCTAACCGTAAGGCTAAGTCAATCATTGCTGAACACGTTTCTGGTTGGGGATCAACCTGTGCTATGAGGTCCTTAGTTTCGTCCCGCAACCCTTGGTAGAATAAGGCCAGGCGTTTCTCTTGGGGCCAATCCGTTTCTACTGCCAACCTATTAAACGTAGTGACATAAGAAACTAAGTCCCTGCCTCCTTGACGCAAGGTAAGAAGCTCTCGATCTTTAATCAGAGTCGGCGCCCTACGATTGAAAATCTTCCCAAACTCCTCAAGGAACATGTCCCATTGGTATAAAAGCTCATCGTCCTTAGACACTAACGGTGTAGCCCAAGATGCAGCGTCCCCCCCAAGGTAAGAGATCACAAAAGCCGAACGAGCCTGGGAGGTACGAAAGACATTTGGCTTAGTAATAAAATGCAACTGGCATTGCATGATGAACTGATTGAATTTATGTGGATCCCCATGATACCTTTTGGGGGCTGACAAGGGAATAGGGGCTTCCGTGGTCACCGATACCTGGACTGGGGCAGGTGGAGTTGGGTCCGGAGGCAACGGAATAGCTTGGGCATTGGCTTGCACCGTAAGGGCTTGGACCTGACCCGCCAAGTTCGCATAATCATGCCGAGTAGTTTGCAATTCGTGTTTTAAATCACGTAAGGCATTTAAAATCTCCTCCATGGCGACGTGCTACCCAGGCGCTTGGCAATACTTGGGCTTGCGCTCCTGTCAGGAACGTTGTCTTGCGTGGAGGTAGCACGTACACCTGCCTCCCCGTTGGGTCTTGGCGCCTGAGATATTCAGCACTCAGGCATCCGCGACCCGCCAGGGAAAGAGGGTTAGGGTCCGCTGGTTTGGATGGGTAGGGGGTATTAGGTAAACCGGGTTGAGGGAAAGGGAGAGGTTTTGGATAGGGTTGGGGAAGTTCAGGGAAAATAATGTTCAGCCCTCCTGGGCTATCCGTGGACTCTCAGATACTGCCAGACTCATGCACCTTGCACTTTCTCGTGCTTACCAATTCCAACACCCAGATTACTTCTCTAGGCTTGGATGCATTAGACAATACCATATCACATTCATACATTCATAGATTCATAGATTTTACCATAGCGCGTTACTCAGAGAGCTCCTATGGATTCAGATACACAGGTAAATGCCCCCAAAACATTAACACGAGAGCATTTTGACCACACAAAAGGTTTAAGCACTTAGCTTCAGAAGTACGGGATTCTGTCATGGACCGATCACTCCAATGTTCCTTAACGAGGCCGCGTAGTCGGCGTTCTGCCACTACAAGAAATAAAACACCTATGAGCTTGGTGCTTAACAGCGTTAGACATAGCATGCGGCGTGCAACTTTAAGAATCAAGGGTTAATGGTGCCGGTTCGCTACAACATAGAATCCAGCATGCAGCTCTGCCAAGCAAGGGTTAACGATGCCGGGTGCCTCGGTTCACTACAATATTGGAGTCCGGCATGCAAGTCTGCCAACCAAGGGTTAATGGTGCCGGTGCCGGAGCCCAATCCGCGGTGTTTCAAGGCCCCGAGTCGGAGCGGGTTAGTAGCACAAAAACTCCCCACACGCCCTCGTTCCCAACCAATGAGTGAAAGCACTTATCTCAAGCAAGCAGCGGGGCCTGCAGTGTTCGCAGGCGGGGAATGGCCCCACTGACATTAGCCTGCAGGAGCCCGCGGAGACACGTCTTCTCTGGCGGAGAGTCTGTAGCGCAAGCGGGGATCCGTGTGGGTTCTGCGCGCATGCGCGATTGAGCGGGCGTGGTCCCAAAGCTTCCCAGAAGCTCGCGGTCGCGCGGGGCGTCTGGGAAATGTAGTCTTCTGTTTGTTTTCAAGTGTTTGAGGACTTCTATGCCAGAAGGGCTGGTCCCAAGTCATTTGCCTGCACTTTGGACACAGGAGGGCCCTGAAATAAAGGCATTTATGTCTGTTAGGCAGTTTGGCAACAGTATATGCCCCAGCTACTCGCACAGGAGTAGGATTCTTGACACTCTCCCTGCGGGAAAGGCTGCTGGCCTGGACGAGTTTGCTGACTTTTAAAAAGCATATGCGCCACTCCTGGTTCCCCATATGCTCAACATGTATCGGCAGTCGCTACAGGAGGGCTCCCTGCCTGCGTCTATGCGCAAAGCATTAGTTACTCTATTGCTGAAACACAGGAAGAGCGCTGAGAGCTGTGCATCATACCAACGGATTTCCCTGATAAATTTAGACAATAAAATCCTTGCCAGAGCGTTTGCTAGCAGGCTTGCTCCAATAATGACAGTGTGTTCTAGGAGATCAGGCAGGATTTATACCAGGTAGATCCACATCATATAGGCTTTGCAGAGTATTTGGTTTTCTCTTGGTCTTCGAGCAGCAATCTCAAGTGGTGGTAGCCCTCCTCGACGCAGAGAAGGCATTTGACTCGAATGGCTTTTTCTTTTTTGAGGCGGATGGGAGAGAGGTTTGTAAATCTGGTTTCCCTGTTGTTGTACGAGAGCCCTGTGGTGCATCTAGGGGTAAATGTCAGGGTATCAGATCCCATTAAGATGGTGTGAGACAGGCATGGTATTAAGAGAGATGACACAGACAACCGATATACAGTCCTAAGCAACAGTTTATTAATAATCAGGATGGTGTAATGCCTAACTTGCCCTATGCTATGATGGGATTTTCCCTACCAAAAGAAAATAAGAATCTGCCTGCATCAAAACCTATGCTTGTCCTCACAACTATAACTAAACGTGATGGGGGAATCTTCTCAGCAAAATATAAGTGTTAAAAAGGAAAGATTAAGCTACTTGCAGCTTCGGTTCTTCTTGAGTTCCCTATTTCACATTCAGTACAGTTCCAATATAAGTTCACTTTAATAGAGTTTGGTCAAGTTCTGAAATTACCTTCTTCAAGTTAGAGTGCATCACAATTCACACCAAACGAACTTGGGCTTCCCTTCCCCAAGTTCAAATATAGCACAGTTCACACAAAACAGAGGTCCTGAGACTCCTTTCAACAAGATAACGTTCTTTGGTTGCTTTTTCTTTCGTTGTTCCCTTCCCCAAGACTTAATCAGAGCATTCACATTGTTTCATCTGTTCAAAGTTCACCTGAGCATTCACATTGTCTCACAATTCTTTGCAGCTTATTCACCATTCAGGGTTTCCTAGGTGCAGCAGTTAAACCACACAGTCTACCCATCATAGGTCACACAACCCGTAACCCTATACTTTGTCCTTAGCTTGTTGCTTAGTGTTCTAACGTTCACATTAGGAGACTTTCTGGTCTGGGCGCAGTTGTCAGACCGCACAGTCCACCCATCACAGCTCACGCAACCATAAATCGCCTTAAAGCTGTTGCTTAGTGTTGCTCAAAACAACTCTTCTATTGTATTCATATTGCGTTTTACTGGCAGTGTGTAGTTTAGTCAAATAGCAGCTTTATTTAAGTCCAGTATTCTATATATGCAGCATTAACTTATGCTCCTTAAATAGTGCCTTTCTTTCAGTTCGGTATTCAATAGATGCAGAGTCAACTTTCTGTCGTGGACTGTTACTTATTTTCAGTCCCTCAGAGCGCTCCAGTCTCCACAGTGTCTTCTGACACTTACTGGTTCTTCGCAGCTCCTCGCGGCAGCCCTCCCGAACTGGAAACCAACCCGCCAGGCACTTTGCCACGCACACTACTGCTTCTGTGCTCTGCTCCAACTCTGCTATTTGGCAACGCCTGCCTTCCCATGCATGGGTCCCCGGTCCTGCCCAGTCCCACTGGCAGGACTCCCGGGATCGTTGGCAGCGCCTCAGCTTCCTGGTCCTCCAGGATGGCGGATTCTCTCTCTCCCTTCTGCTGCTCTCTGTAAGCTTTTGGGCTCCACCTTTTATACTCTTTTCTATTCTTAACAGGCTGCAGGTGAAGTGAGTTAAACTCTATTGCCTGTCCTTGTATAAAAGCCTGTTAGTATGACATGCCTGATCTTCATTACTGGATACCTCCAGGCCCCTCTTCTTCGTCCTAGTACTAGAGTGGGGGATTTTAATAGGAAGTGTGCACTACTCTTAGCTGCCTCTTCCTCTTCTCAGTACTTGGTGGGAAACTTCAAGGAATGATGGGATAATATTGACACTATCCCATGAAGGCTGAGGGAGGGTCAGGTAGGTCAGTGTTAGTGAAGGGGGATACCATGTCTCGGCTTCAGCTACCCTCTCTGCAATCCCCAAGGACCCTCCGCCCAGAGGATCCTCCCTCACTTGTCCACCACAAGGATCGGGAGCCAAAAGCGATGGCCCTTCCCTGGCCACCTGAACAGAAGATCCATGGGGAGTAGATGTGAGAGTATCTTCAGGTTTCTCACAATGGGTAGGGGTACCCGCTTTCCCCCCTTCTGTTTGCGCTGGCGTTGGAACCGCTTGCAGAGCTAGTTCGAGCCAAACAAATTGACAAAGGGGTGACGTTATTTAGTCACAAACTGGTGATCTCACTCTATGCTGATCATCTGATTCTGTTCTTAAGTGACCCCAAAGCAAAGTTTGCACCGTTCACGGCTGATATCTTGGAGTTTGAGCGCATTTCGGGGCTCAAGGTTAACCCAGTAAAATCAGTTCTGTTCCCAGTAACTGACGGTACTGAAAGGTTCTCTGATGAGTTTAATTTCCAATGGCATACTGACTTTACCCAATACCTTGGGGTGAACTTGGTGAGATCCCCTGAGGTTCTCTATCGGGGAAACTATGGATCGAAATTGGATAAACCGAGAGGGCTCTTCGGAGATGGATGAACCTGCCACTGTCCCTATATCGTAGGATAGCATTAATGAAAATGGGTATCCTGCCCAGATTGTTGTGCACTTTCCTCAATGTGCCCAAAGTGGTCTCCTCCGCTTTCTTTAAAACACTGAAGGACACCATAACAAAGTTTGTGTGGCAGGGGAAACATGCGCAGGTGTGGTGGAACAAGCTGGTGGCTCTGCTGGATAGAGGGGACATTGCACTCCCTGATCTTGAATACTATTGGGTGGCAGCACATGTGTCATTTTTGGCGTATTGGTAAGACCCAGACCCCGATAGAGCGCACATCCAGATCGAGAGGGTGATTCTCGCACCATTACTTCTGAGGGCTGTAATCCTCACCTCGCCACAGTGTGCAGGTAGGGAAAACGCAATATGGTCGAGCTCACATGCGGGCGTGGTGGCGCATTGAGGGGAGGATGAGGCGAGGTCCTATACTTCCCACTCCTTCCCATCAAATTTGTGCCAGTAATTCCACCAATGGGGAGAGAGCTTTCACACAATGTAGGGAAAGATTGAGTCTCTTGTGCTGGCGGGATCTCTTCCCGCAGGAAAATTCATGACACTGGAAGAATTCAAGGCGAGGGGGGCGGGGTTGTCTGCGCTTGACATATTTATATAATTCAGGCTGTGCACTGATCTGAAAAACAGGCTTGCTGACTTCCCCGTGGAGCCCCCTATCGTGCCTGTCGGGCATGAAGTGATCAGCTCGGGGAATCTAACTAAATTGGTCTCCCGGCTATATGCCAACATAATAGATAAGATGGCGGGGTCGGCAGGGGATTCCAGAGGGAAATGGGAGGATGAAACCTGGTGGTATTGCTGTGCACAGACATGGAAGATCGCAGTCAATGGTCATTTTAAGCTAATACAATTCTAATTCATCCACCAGTACTACAGGACTCCAGTGGATATCCACGGCTTTGTCGCTGAGGCACCAGACTCTTCTCAGAGGTGCAGTGACTGAACAGCTACTTTATTGCACCTAGCATGGCTCTATCCATGTATACAATCGTTCTGGTCACAAGTCTTTGACAAAGTTGGGAGGCTAGCTGGAGAACTGGTGGTACCACCCCCCTTGGTGGCTTTATTGGGTTACATGCACGTTCTGCCTAAGCTTGTCAGATGGTTCTTGGGGCTATTGCTGCTGCTGGCGGAGAGGACGGTGACCATAATGTGGAGGAGGGGACACCCTCCTGAATTCAAACAATGGAAGGTTGAAAGTTTGTATTGCGATGACACCGAGTCTGAATTCGGAGCCATTATGCATCCAGCATCAAGGTCGAAGAACATTTGGGGACCCTATGTGGCCTATTTATTATCGACCAGGAGTGACGCCTCTGTGGAATCTGGAACTCTCTCTGATGCATAGGTGCAGACATTGATGTCTCCCGTTTTTCCCCCTTTTGTCCTCTTGTTTATGGTCTGTATTATGGTGCTGCGGGGCGTGGCGGGGGGGGTTGGGGACTGTATTGCCGCCTGTATTCTTTAACTTGTTGATTTTGTTTTGTTTACGAAACATCAATAAAAAGAGTTTTAAAAAAAGAAGTTTGCTGTGATTTCCTTATCAAATACATCTTATGAGGGCGCTCTGGTGGGCTATGAGTCTGTAGTCTGATTCTATATCGTGGCAGTACATTATATCTTTCATACATTGAGAACCTATAGGTGGAGAGCCTCTCCCCCATGCCATTGACACTCGCTGCTTTGTCAGTGCCAACACCAACCCTGCCAAGAATTGCACATGCCCAGATATGTTCTTCCTGTACCCCAAGAGATCCACTAATGGTGAGGTTCTATCCTCCCTCTGACTATTCCTCCCAACATCTGAAACCCCTAATTTCAAAAACCCATGACTGGCGGACAGTGCCATGCCGAATGCAAAAAGGTGGCTGGAGAATGCGCACATCTCGAAACTCTTCAGACCTGTCTGGAAATAAACCGTGGAGAGTACCTGTAGTGTGGTAAGTTTGGTCCAAGTATTTAAAATTAATCATTTGTATTGACTATTGAGAGTTATTTTCCTATTCTGCGCACAACAGTAATGCCATTCCTCCTGTAACGCTCACCTGATTCCCGTAGAGGCGCCGGTCTTGACTGGGCGTATACCGTATCTTCAAAGGTGATGTGTAACACACGGCTGGCTCTTTGGGCTGGACCTCTGTGCACTGTATGTTTGACTCGAAGGGTAAGACGTCTTAGGTAAGTGAACGCCGTGCTCTCCATCTGCCTCGCGGCAGGGTGCTGTAACCAGTTTCTTCAATGGATAAGGGGAGCAGGCCTCTTGACTTCAGAGGACTGCTGTCCGTCGTTTACTGCACGAACGGTAAGTTTCGAGTAATTCTAATGTCTTTAAAGTCTTTAGTAATGATGTCTCTTGTTTTGCAGGGTTCCGGCGATGGTGGATGACGGGCTGAAGTGAGTTGAAGATGGAGCCCGTGTGATGAATAGAAGCGCCTGGAAGCACGTAAGTAAGCGCTTGTTGCCTGCTTCACAATGCGCTCTAACTGTCTTTTTATTTTGCAGGTACAAGTTCGGAGCGGCTGCAGGGTGCCGGAATACCCACTGGGTTAGATGTGGAAAGGAGTAATGGCACGTGAGTATTAAAGTTCCCCAATGTCTTTAAACGCACCTTGTTTTGTCTTTCAGATGCGGGATGCAGCGCCGAAGGCCGCCGGAGCGTGCGAAGAGTTGGTAAGCTTTTGTCTTTCAGATGCCGGAATGCAGTGTGAAGACCTCCGGAGCGCACGAAGAGTAGGTAAGCCTTTGTCTTTCAGAATGCAGCGCGAGGCGTTGGTGACAGCCGATGGCCCAGGTAAGTGAAGAGCTGTCACTGAAGACCGTAATGCTAACCTGTTCTTTCTTGTCTTTATAGGTGTTGCTGAAGACTGGATTCAGGATGGTAAGCCTTTTTCCTTAGGCCCAGGATCAGATGCAGAAGACACGATGAGCGTTCTGCTGCAGAGGATGCAGAATAACACAAAGCAAGATTCATCCATCGGGTGTGGTTTAAATAGCCTCCTGTAGTGCTTAGGTGTCTCCTTCCACAGCCACGCCTGGGTAAGAAAAGAGTTCCTGCTTTCCAGAAGAGTTCCAGTGTTCTGAACCTAGGGAGTGGCTCCTGCCCCACCCAACAGGAAAAGTAGTTCCAAACAGAAGAGGATCAGAGGCTCAACTGGCAGGCAAGTAAGCAGCATGGTCTGCTGCAGGTAAGTCCACCCAAGCATTATGAGCCCGGCGCTTCCAGCGCTGGGAGTGGGCATATTTATGAGCCTGGTGCCACTGGCGCCAGGACTGGGTCCAAAAGGTCCCAATTGGGACTGGTTGGCACTCGGAACCTGGGTTATGAATCTGCTTCCAAGGGAGTTGGGAAAACCCTGACCTTTTGGAAGCAGAGATCATGACAGTACCCCCCCTCAAGGCCCCTCCCAAACCGGGCTTCTCCGGGGGTTTTGGCTTGTCAGGAAATGTTCGGTGAAATATTTTGATTAGGCGAGGAGCGTGGACACATTCAGCAGGTTCCCAGGATCTCTCTTGGGGGCCGTAGCCTTTCCAGTCAATTAGGTAAAATAGTTTAGATTTGGAGATCTTAGAGTCCAGAATGCTTTTGACTTCAAACTCGAGTCCCCCATCAACTAGGATAGGTTTTGGAGATTTAGTTAGTCGGGTTTGAGGTTGCACGGGTTTTAATAGAGAGACGTGGAAGACCGGATGTATCTTCATGTGCGGGGGCAAGTCCAACTTGACCGCTACTGGGTTTACTATGGTAGTGATGGAATAGGGACCAAGGTATCTTGGGTTGAATGTGCGTGGCCCTTTTAGAGGTAGATATTTGGTGGATAACCAGACTTGATCCCCTACTCGATATTGAGGGGCTTCCTTCCGATGTTGATCTGCTCCTTTCTTGTATTGTTCTTTAGCCCTTTGAAGGTGAGAAACAGCTTCCTTAAAGGCTTGGGTGATTGTAGAATGCAGGTAGTCTACTGCTGGTGTTTCAAGATCTTGGAGGGGATCCAACTCCGAGGTTCGAGGGTGACTGCCGTACAAAAGAAAAAACGGGGTTTTCCCAGTTCCCGAATGGACAGAGTTATTGTAGGCATATTCGGCTATCCAAAGGATGTCTTTCCAAGTTTTTTCAGTTTGTTGCAGCATGCAGCGTAAATACTGTTCCAGAGTTTGATTGGTCCTCTCGGTTTGTCCGTCGGTCTGAGGGTGGTGACTGGTCGATAGTCTCACATCAATTTGAGCCGACCGACAGCAACTTCGCCAAAAATGAGAAATAAATTGACTACCTCGATCCGAAATTAGAACCGAAGGAAAACCGTGCAGTCGGACGATGTTTTCGAGAAATTCTCGGGCCAGAGTTGCTGCTGTTGGCAAGCCTTTGAGCGGAATGAAATGCGCCATCTTGGAGAATAAGTCCACGACTACTAGAATCGTATTGTATCCGGAGCATGGAGGTAGATCGGTGATGAAGTCCATAGAAAGCGTATGCCAAGGGCGAGGTGGGATGTCAATAGGGCGTAAGAGGCCTGCTGGTCTTTCCTTTTGACTCTTGTTTTGGGCGCATACTCCACAGGACATTATAAAGTCTCTGATATCTTTTTTCCAAGACGGCCACCAGAAGTAGCGCTTGATCTTTTCTGAGGTCTTGGCTATACCGGGTTGTCCTTCCATTAAAGAATCGTGATAACAAGAGATTACTTCTTTCTGTAAATCTGTGCTGGGTAGGTATAATCGTTCTTGGAAATACAATAAGTTGTCCTTTACTGCAAAGTCCTTTCCTTGCAGATGCCAATTCTGTATGTCTGCTGGAGTGACAAGTTGCCTGGCTTTATCCTTAACTTCCTCTATGGATTGTGTGGCGATTACACCCAGAATTCTTTGTTCGGGAATGATTGATACAGGTTTAGGGTTGATCAAGTGTTCTTCCACTCCCATCCGAGAAAGGGCATCAGCTTTACCGTTTTTTGTACCAGGTCGATAGGTAATTATGAAGTCAAACTCGGCAAAGAATAATGCCCAACGGAGTTGTCTAGAGGATTGGGCTTTTGCGGTTTTCAAATAATGCAGGTTTCGGTGATCCGTAATCACAGTAACGGTGTGTCGGGCCCCCAGCAGATAATGCCACCAAGCCTTAAAGGCAGACTTGATAGCCAGAAGTTCCTTGTCAGTAATCGTGTAATTGATTTCAGGAGGCGAGAATTTGCGGGACCAAAATGCCACGGGATGCAACTGATTGGTTACCGGGTCCTTTTGTGATAGAACTGCCCCCATGGCAAGGCTTGAAGCATCAGTTTCCACGATGTAGGGGAGTTCGGGGCGAGGGTGTTTTAAGATTGGTGCAGAGATAAATTTAGTCTTCAAATCCTGGAAAGCTTGTTCCGCCTCGGTAGACCATTCAAAACGTTTGTTTTTCTTTAACAAGGCAGTGATGGGCTGGACTATTCGAGAGAATTCGGGGATAAACCTGCGGTAAAAGTTAGCGAAGCCTAACATGCTTTGCACACGTTTTACAGAGGATGGTGATGGCCATTTGAGAACTGCATCGACCTTCTTTGAATCCATACGCACTCCGCCAGGTGATAATATGAATCCCAAGAATTCAACTTCAGTCACGTTGAAAACACATTTTTCCAACTTAGCGAAAAGTTTGTGTTGACGCAGCCTTTCGAGGACCATTTTCACGTGTTTCCGATGTTCAGATTCCGATGAAGAATAAACGAGGATGTCGTCAATGTAAACAACAACACACACATCTATGAGCTCTCTGAGGACATCGTTCATAAAATATTGAAAGGCGGCCGGGGCATTGCAAAGTCCGAAGGGCATGACCTGATATTCAAATAGCCCATACTTGGTGCGGAAGGCCGTCTTCCACTCATCGCCCTCTTTTACTCGTACCAAGTGGTAAGCTCCTCTAAGATCCAGCTTTGTATATATGCATGCTTTTCTGACTTGGTCCAGGAGTTCAGGGATCAAAGGTAACGGATATCTATTCTTAACGGTGATCTGGTTCAGGGAGCGATAATCTATACAAGTTCTAAGGTCTCCTTCCTTTTTTGGAACGAAGAACAAAGCTGAAGAAGCAGGGGACTTGGAAGGACGAATAAACCCATTTGCCAGGTATTGATCCAGGTATTGTCGAAGGTGAAGGTTCTCAGGCTCGGTGAGGGCATAAATTCTACTACAAGGAGGAGTAGATCCAGGTATCAGGTCTATCTGGCAGTCATAAGACCTATGAGGAGGTAGAGAGTTAGCCTGATCCTTCCGGAAAACATCTTGGTATTCTAGGTATTCGGGAGGTAACTGGGGAGTCTCTGAAGAAATTGCTGCCAGTGCAACACCAGGTGGAGGGTGACAAGTAGAGACACATTCTGGAAACTGGACCGTTCTTGCTCGCCAATCGATCAGAGGATTGTGTTTCTCTAACCAAGGTATTCCTAGAATAATCTGAAACTGAGGGGCCTTGATCACATCGAACACGATCTTCTCATGGTGTCCATCTTGACTTATTAGCGTCACTTCTTGAGTGGTATGCGTTACTGGCCCGGAGGCTATCTCCGTACCATCCACCGTAGTAATGACGTCCTTTACAGCCTTGGGACAAAGAGTTAGATTCATCCTCAAAACCATTTCATGATCCACATAATTGCCGATGGCACCGCTGTCGACGTAAGCTTCAATTGCATGTAATCGATCCGGATTATCAGGGCTAATGAGGACCATAGGTATCACGAAATGCGAGGTCACGGAACTGGTTTTCACGCTCGGCAAGAGGACCTCTATTCTTGTCGGGCGAGGTCGTTTCCCTGCTCAGAGTTTGTAACTTTGGTAACTGCAGCTCCTACTGCCTTCTTAGCAGGTTTCACCGGACAGTCTCGAAGAAAGTGCCCTGAGTTTCCGCAATAGAGGCATAATCACAACTGTTTTCTCCTTTCCCGCTCCTTTTGTGTTAGAGGACCTTTCAGACCCCCTATTTGCATGGGTTCCCCGGAGTCTACTCCTTTGGAAGGAGTTGGCGGTTTGGAAAATACTCGAGCATCAAACTTGGAACGATCGGCCTTCCTGTTCTGCAGTCTGTGATCTATTTGAACGACTAAGTCTATATAGTCCGAACAATCTTGTGGGGGATTCACTACTTGGGCTAACACATCTTTGAGCTCTCCACGTAGACCTCTATAAAACAGCGTAATCTTTTTGTCCTCAGGCCATTGAGTTTCCACTATCAGTCTGTTGAAAGACGCAATATAAGCCAAAAGGTCTTGATTACCTTGTCGCAACGAAAGAAGCTCATTGTCCAAGGCCTGCCCCTGTGAATGTCTTGCGAACAGTTTTTCCATACTGAGCTGAAAAGCTTGAAAATCATGGAGGACCGGATCATCGTGATTTACTAGAGGGATCGACCAGTCTGCCGCATTGCCACTAAGGTACGAAAGCACGAAAGCTACTTTAGCTTGATCAGTTGGAAAGGCTGCTGGCCGGCATAAGAAATGCAACCGGCACTGATTGATAAATACTGCAAACCTCTTTGGGTCACCAGAAAATCGTTCGGGCGGAGCCAGAGGCACATTCCCAGGTAGGTTGATCTGCACTGGATTCATAGAGGATGTAGAAGGAAGATTTCCCCCAGATGCGGGTAACGGGGTCTGTCCGGCTTGTGACTGTAGCAATTGTCTAGCGAGATCATCTGTTCGCTCCTTGGAAATAATCAGTTCCCTTCTTAGAGCGTTCGTTTCCTGACGGGCTGCATGCACTTCTGCCCTTAGTTCCCCAAGTAACTGGGCTAGTTGGTCGGTATCCGAGGTTTCCATAGCGCCTGGACGGGAGTTTTGTGGTAGGCTTTGTGTTCTGTAACGCTCACCTGATTCCCGTAGAGGCGCCGGTCTTGACTGGGCGTATACCGTATCTTCAAAGGTGATGTGTAACACACGGCTGGCTCTTTGGGCTGGACCTCTGTGCACTGTATGTTTGACTCGAAGGGTAAGATGTCTTAGGTAAGTGAACGCCGTGCTCTCCATCTGCCTCGGGGCAGGGTGCTGTAACCAGTTTCTTCACTGGATAAGGGGAGCAGGCCTCTTGACTTCAGAGGACTGCTGTCCGTCGTTTACTGCACGAACGGTAAGTTTCGAGTAATTCTAATGTCGTTAAAGTCTTTAGTAATGATGTCTCTTGTTTTGCAGGGTTCCGGCGATGGTGGATGACGGGCTGAAGTGAGTTGAAGATGGAGCCCGTGTGATGAATAGAAGCGCCTGGAAGCACGTAAGTAAGCGCTTGTTGCCTGCTTCACGATGCGCTCTAACTGTCTTTTTATTTTGCAGGTACAAGTTCGGAGCGGCTGCAGGGTGCCGGAATACCCACTGGGTTAGATGTGGAAAGGAGCAATGGCACGTGAGTATTAAAGTTCCCCAATGTCTTTAAACGCACCTTGTTTTGTCTTTCAGATGCGGGATGCAGCGCCGAAGGCCGCCGGAGCGTGCGAAGAGTTGGTAAGCTTTTGTCTTTCAGATGCCGGAATGCAGTGTGAAGACCTCCGGAGCGCACGAAGAGTAGGTAAGCCTTTGTCTTTCAGAATGCAGCGCGAGGCGTTGGTGACAGCCGATGGCCCAGGTAAGTGAAGAGCTGTCACTGAAGACCGTAATGCTAACCTGTTCTTTCTTGTCTTTATAGGTGTTGCTGAAGACTGGATTCAGGATGGTAAGCCTTTTTCCTTAGGCCCAGGATCAGATGCAGAAGACACGATGAGCGTTCTGCTGCAGAGGATGCAGAATAACACAAAGCAAGATTCATCCATCGGGTGTGGTTTAAATAGCCTCCTGTAGTGCTTAGGTGTCTCCTTCCACAGCCACGCCTAGGTAAGAAAAGAGTTCCTGCTTTCCAGAAGAGTTCCAGTGTTCTGAACCTAGGGAGTGGCTCCTGCCCCACCCAACAGGAAAAGTAGTTCCAAACAGAAGAGGATCAGAGGCTCAACTGGCAGGCAAGTAAGCAGCATGGTCTGCTGCAGGTAAGTCCACCCAAGCATTATGAGCCCGGCGCTTCCAGCGCTGGGAGTGGGCATATTTATGAGCCTGGTGCCACTGGCGCCAGGACTGGGTCCAAAAGGTCCCAATTGGGACTGGTTGGCACTCGGAACCTGGGTTATGAATCTGCTTCCAAGGGAGTTGGGAAAACCCTGACCTTTTGGAAGCAGAGATCATGACACCTCCTCAGGAATCGGACAGCCCAGTGAATCTTCCCACTTCACATGTGCAGCCTCTGACCATTCCCTTTCTTTTCTATAATTTTCTCATATAGCCTAGAGGCCAATTTCCCAGTACCCTCTGCCACTATTGCGCCATGGAGAAGCGGCGCAATATCCAGTGGTTTAGGGAAGGTTGTAAATAATTCCTTTAATGTGTTTCTGAGTCTAAAATATAGAAATATGTCCAGAAATGACGTGCCTCCCTGTTCTTTAAACTTGTCCAAGGGAATAAAGGATTCTTGGGGAAAGAGATCCTGGAATCGCAGGAGGTACAGTCTCTTCATGCATTGTGTGTAACCCTTTTCACTAGTGTGCAGTACCCCAGTGATCGCTATCAGAGGGAGGTGGGGGGAATACAAGAATTCTGCGCCCGGTTTTTGTTCTCTCTGTAGCCACGCTATACATGTGCACTCCACAATATTTTTCGTACTGACCGAACAGCGAGGAGCCATTAAGACCACCGCTCTCACCAGTTACGGCGCTGCCAAAGCCCTATCAATTTGCACATGAGATTTATCTGGATTAGGAGCAAACCGATATGACAAGAATGAGGCTTGCACCACTAAATAATAGGACCCAAAGTCAGGAATTGCCAGCCCCCCATGTCCCCTTTACAGCAGGGCAATCAACTACTCCCACTGCAATCCTAGTTGCTTACCAGCCCAGATGAACGTAGTTATTATAGTTTTCAACTCCCTAAAGAAGTATCTCGAAAGTAAAAGGGGAACATTATGGTAAATATACAAAAATCTGGGCAAGATACTTCCATATATATCAAATGCGGTAGCTTCATCCATCGATCAGCTACACACCTTGCTTGCTCAAGTGCTGTACTATAAATTTCCTTTCCAAAGGATCTAATGTGCCCCAGTCAATTCTATTTCTAGATATTTCGTACTGGTCATGTGCCACTGGAACCCCAATCCGTCTGGATATTCCCTTGTTGGTTAGTAACTGGAAATAGAGCCGACTTTTTGGGGTTCATTTTAAGACCCAAAAAACTTCCAAAATCTAGGACATCCAACATTAGGGGCTTCAGATTAACTGTTGGGTCCTTTACATATTAAACCATATTGTCCGCATAGAGCGATATGACCATTTTATGCAAGTATAACTGTATCCCCCTGAGCATATGTAATTCTTAGATTAATTTAGCCAGCAGCTCAATTGCCAAAGCACATAAAAGAGAGGACAGGGGGTACCCCTGCCTTGTACCTCTGCCCATTAGAACTGGTCGTGATACCTGATTTGTGCCACTGGCGAAGTGTATAAAAGCGATACGAATGATAACAAACCTATTAATTGTGCCAATCTTGAAGCGAGAATCCTGGCCAAGATCTTATTATCTATGTTAATAAGGGAAATCGGTCGATAAAACAAGCACTCTGTGGCTTCCTTTCCATGTTTCAGTAGCACTGTGACCACTGCCTCTCTCATTGACTCTGGCAATGTAGCATCGGCCAGGGCTCGTTAATATACCTTCAAAAGATACAGAGCCAAACTTGCTGAATAAGCTTTATAGAAATCAGCAGTAAAGCCATCTGGTCTCTGTGCTTTCCCTGGTGGTAATGCTTGAATCGCCCGTTGAACTTCTTGCAGTGTGAGATGACTGCTGAGCCATTCCCTTTGCTCCTGGGTAAACCAATATAATGCTATTTGATCCAGAAATCTGTTAAGGAGATCCTGCAGAGCATCCATATGTGACGAATACAAATACATGTAGAAGTCCCCCAATACTGAGACAATTTCAATATCAGTGTATTTAACCTCGCCTGCTTCGTCTTTTAAAGCAGTTATATGTGTTTTGGGGTTTTCGACTCTTGCCACCCGTGCCAATAACCTACCAGGGTTTTGTCCCTCGCCATACCTGCAGACAGTTACTTGTCTATTCAGGAACTTAACCTCTCTCTGAGCTGCCTCATTAAAGTTCCCCAACTCTTGATGTATCTGAGCCTGCTTTGTGGGATCATTGAGACCGTCTCAATCAGCTTCTAGGTACCTAAGGGTCACCTCGCTGCTCTCCAATTCACATCTAATAGCTTTCAGTATTCTGCACTGTTAGCTATACATTCTCCTCTTATTATCCACTTAAAGGCCTCCCGTAACACGAGGAAACTGTACCCTCATTATCCCCCAGAAAGTTGTGAATACACTCGGGTATAGATGCTCAAAATACAGGATCTGACAGACTATTACTTTAATATAATCAGCCTGATCTATTCATTAATTTCCCCAGCACGACTAAGCGCCCACTCACCGGGGCATGTTCCGTCAATGTGCGTGCCAATATATCGCAGTTGGTGACCCAGCCACCCTCCTTATTTGAGACAAGGACGTAGCCAATAAGTGAGTCTGATTGTTGAACCCCAGAACGGAATGTGATACCCTGATCGTCTCGATGTCTCTCTCTCCACACATCACATAATTCATATACCAAGCAGAGCAGCTGTAATTTGTGTGTAGTTTTAAAGATTGGTCTGTGTGTGTCGTCCTCTGTTCTATCCCGCCCAGACTTAACACCACATTAAAATGTTTAGGCCAAATGATCACATTGGCTGCCTGTTTCGTCATTTGCATCTCTATCCACTCTAATGTGTCTAGTGCCTCTGTGTTGTCTAGTCCCTCTCACAGGGACGTTCACTCCACTTCCCCCATTCCCTTACTCACCTCATATCACAGCTTTACAAACCTAGACCCTGAGGTCGCCTTCTAAACACATTCTAACTCGCAACTTGTATGATACCCAACACGGCCCACACGCACAGGGCATTTCCGGAATTACTCTCGCATTTACCCACAGCACAACGGATTGCCCGTACAGCACTCGCCGCCACCTCCACAGGGACGTTCACTCCCCTTCCTCCACTCCCTCGCGCACCCCATTATCATAGCATCACAAGCTCACCCTAATGCGCGAACGGGCAACCCATGGTCGCTGCCCTAAGGGCCACATGGTGATCCCTTCACCGACCCCTAAAGGGTTATACTTAGCCTTTAGGTAACATGTACCTAGAATCCTCATAAGCATGTACCCATCCACAGGACCCACCTAGGAGCCCAGCTGTCAACAGACAAGACGGACTACGTCTACCATCCCTGGACCCCATAGGGGACAATTTTCGCTTACTTAATTAGGTAAGCTTACCCCATATATTTGTTTCTCTCATTACAAGCAATCTTCCATATGTGGGCATCCACCTAAAATGACAAATCTCTTTCTCTCACTCTTCTTCCTCCTGACTACCATGAACTATACAACACATTGGTTGTACCAATCTATGGTAATGTATGTAAATATGTTATAATGTTGTATTGTCACCATATTGATGAATATGCTATACAATCACTTATGCACACCACAAAATGTCACTAGTGCCAAAACCATTACTGCATTCACATATATGTCAAATATTATTGTTAACATGTATCAGTCTTGATAAAGACTCACGGGTCGAAACACGTGTCAGCTGACCTCAACTGGGACCACAAGCCCATGTGCAAACTGTTAATAATAGAGAACTAGATTGCTATTTGCACTTTTTCACCAAATAAACGGTGTGGCAAATCCAATTATTGGCTTAAACAAATAAAACCGCGAGGTATCCAGGATATTTCTTGATCATACAGACAAAGCAGGTGTGGGCTTCACCTCAGAACACTTACCCTGTGACTTTGCATGAATCAACGAGGAAAAAAAGAGCTTTGCAAACAACAGAGCCCAGCAAGGACGGTTCCACGACTAGGGCCCCAAAAAACAATACCCTTTCCATAAGCTGCATCTTTTTGTTTTTTTCAATTTCAGCTTTATTACATTTTTATGAGGATCACAGTTCACATATGAAACATTAGATCCATATACCCGGATCAACAGCATTACAACAGATACAAAAAGACCAATCTAGGCAAATGCATCCTTTAGCCTATACCTCCCCTGCACCCCTTCCACTCCTAAAGCCCCCCCTCCCTAGTCAACCTAACAAAAGAACGTCTCTCCCATGTTCACCTTTAGATTGTTACACTTCTGGAGGGATCCTTAGTCTCCTGGGCAGGTGTCAATTCCAGTCTGTGTATGTTTGCCTCGAGATTGGGAATGTCATACTTTGTGGCTCCCACCACCCCCCACTAACATATGAGGCAGGTACTCCTCAGTTCTCTTGGATGTATTTTTGACAGAAATCCCACCAATCCATTTCAACAGACCCAGCATCACAGTGAATGGCCGCTGTTAAATGTTCCATCCAGTATACGTTTCGGGCCGTGATGACCCAACCTTTCTTTCCAGTGGGCGGCTCCCTTTTCCAGTATGCAGCCAAACACGCCCTCGTAGCCCGGAGCAAACCATGGACCATTTCCGGCAACCTTATGTATTCTCCTTCGTGCTCTTGCAGGCCAAACAATATCAGCATCAGTGTTTCCCCTTCGTGATCCCATCCTGGTCCCTGATCCAACCAAGGACCTCATCCCAGTAGGACTGGACCACCTTGCATCCCCACCACATATGGCAGTAATCGGCTCTCGATCCACACTCATGCTAGCACATTGGAACATCTTGGAAAGCCTAACCGGGCCATACTGCCACCTGTGCAACAATTTATTGCATGTAGTTTGTACTGGCAGGAAATTGATGCCTTTGAGGCACCCCTGCACATCCTCTGCCAAGTCCGGGGGAAAGTTCCAACCCCAGATCTCCCTCCCATTGCTGTCTCAGTCTGTCTGGGGATCCCCTTCTCGTCTCCACTAGTGCCCTGTATAATGCACCAATTAGCCCCTTGGAACCAGACCGAGGAGTCTAAAATCTTCTCGAAGAGTGTAAGCTTCCTCTGTAATTTCTCTTTCCAGGCCTCCCTCATCATCACCCTGTTCAACTGTAGGTATGAGAAGATGGAGCGCATGCCCAGTCCCAATGCCTCTTCCAACTACTGTATTGTAATGAATCTGCCGTCCCTCCACAATTGTCCAACCCTTTCCAGACCCGCTTCATACCAAGCTTGGAACCTCTCTGGGTTCGGAATAGGGTCCCTGATCCCTGGCACCCAAAGATGACCCAGTGGAGGTGGCCAAGCTGTAACGCCACCCAATCCTGATTCCTGTCGCCAAATGCTCCAAATAGTGCCCAAAATGGGGTGTCCCCTTATCCTATGCGGTAGCTTCGACCTAAGAACCCACATCCATTCCCCAAATGTCGCCAGCCATAAGTGGTAGTTGTCAAGGCCCACCCATTGCAAATCTTCCCGCCGTCTGAGATGTGGGATTAGGATCCTAAACTTAGTGGCTTTATAATACAATTCTATGTCCGGGAGTGTCCCCACCCTCACCCCACAATGTCCTTTGAAAGACTCAGTGCCGCTTTAGAGACCCTGGGTTTCTTCCCATGACAGAGGAATCGTGAGAGAGTACTCCCGGTTTCTTTGAAGTAGGGGTCTGGGATATGTATTGGGAGCATCTGGAACAGATAAAGAATCTTGGGGAGATCCACCATTTTAATCACGTTCAGTCATCTCATCCAGGAGAAGGACAGCCTATTCCATTTTCCTAAATCTTTCTCCACTCAAGTCATCGGGGGGGGGGGGAGATTTGCCTCATAGAGACCCTTTAATTCTCTTGTGACGTTAATGCCCAGGTACCACAATGTCCCCATGCTAGCTTTCATGCCCAGGAATGAGAATCGCCCCTCCTCTCTGTTCCCTGCTTTTATGCAATGGGAAAAGGACCGATTTGCCTGTGTTTTATTTTGAACCCTGCCATAAGACCATATTCTTCAATCACATCTACTGCAGCCGGCACAGAGGTCAGCGGATTCACCACATGGAGGAGCATGACGTCTTCATACAGGCCCAATTTGTAAGACTTACCGCCAACCACAAACCCCTCCACCCGTGGGTCCCATCTCAGTCTATGAGCAAGGGGTTCCAGTGAGAGCACAAAAAGAGCAGGGGAAAGCGGGCAGCCCTGCCTCATCCCCTGACCCAGGTTAAACCACCTCGAGTATCCCCCATTCACCGATACGCAGTAATTCGGCATGATATCATGAAGAAATCTCTTGCCAAGCCCTATTTTAGTGAGGACCGCCTCTAGGATATCCTACTCCACCCTGTCAAAAGCCTTCTCATCCATAAAGAGAAGAGTGGGGTCACCCTGCATCACTACTGCCTCATTTATCAAATGCAGTGTCTTTCTCGTGGTGACTGCTCCCTTACACCCACCTATAAATCCCACTTGGTCGGATTTAACCAATTTCGGAAATGAACCTCCAACCTTGCCGCCAGGACCCTAGCATAGATCTTGGTGTCTATATTTAGAAGTGAAATTGTGCGATGGGATTCACAGGGCCTAGGGTCTCTTGTGCCTCCTTAGGTATCACTGTAATGAGGGCCTGAACAAAGCAATCCGGTACTCTCCCTGTCTCCATAATATCATTAAAGAGTAATATCAAGAAGGGAAGCAGGACCGCTGACAAGGTTTTATAGAATCCTGGGGTGAAACTGCCATCTCCCAGTGCCTTCCCAGGGCAGAGGCGCCCTATAGTGTTCTAAATTTCCTCACCTGTAATTGGGGCATCCATGGCCCCCGATTCAACCCCCGATATAGAAGATATTCATTAACCTCCCCCATGGATGCCTTTCCTTCACTCCTTTTATAGAACCTCGTAGAATGAGGCAAATACCTCCTGGATCCCTTCCACCGTGCCATCTCTTGTCCCCCCTTCCCTACACCTCCATGGCCCATCCCTCCGCCCGTTGCCCCTGCATTCTTGCGGCCAGAAGAGCATCAGCCTTATCTCCTTTCTCATAAAATTTCTGTTTAAGAAACTACAGATTACAGACTATCTTCCCATCTTCCAGCAATGTTAACTCCTCTCTCCGGCCCCTCGCTTCCAAAATACGGCCCTCCCTATCTGTGGGTGATGGCTGAGCAAGCCTTTCCAGGGCTCCTATTTTTCCCCTTATCCCTTTCTCTATGACCATACGTTCCCTCTTCTTGCGGGCCTCCTCAACAGTCAACAAGTGTCACGATGCCCGCTCTCGGGGAGCCGGCTCAGGCCCTGCGTCTCCGAAAGCGGACATCAAGTCCCCGGGGAAGGTCCCAGCAACCCCTTATAGGGGCCCTTTGGACAGCTCATAGAAAACGTCAGTCCTGGCGCCATAGGCGCCATGCTCATTATGAAAGTGTTTAGGTGCACTTACCTGATGCAGACATTGCTGCAGAACCCCGGCCTCCTTGAGGCCTGAAAGGAACTACTTTACCTGTGGGACTCATTTACCACCCGGGCGTGGTCGGGGAAGGATACATACCTGATTGGAGGAAGGACACATTCTAGGAACTTCTTCCAAGGCTATTTAAACCACACCCGAACAGCCACACGTGCTTCGCGTTGTTCTGCATCTAGCAGCTGGATGCTCACCGTGTCTGCTCCTGCATCTTGACTTCTGCCACACCTGCCAGCATCCTGAATCACCTGCAAAGGAAGGGAACAATAGAACAGAAGAAGGAAAAGGCCTCACCTGCTAAATCTGCATCCCAGAGACATTTCGCCGACAATCCTGAAAAGGAAGACATTTATTTTTAAAAGCACATCGCATCGATCGCTGCAGCGCCGCATTCTACTCACCTTTACAGGGTGCCTCCATGTTCAGCAGCGACCATCCGGATTCGCAGTCGCGCCCCCGCGCCTAGGAAGAAAAAGACAAGAAGAAAGGTGAGAGAAAGAAGGGAAAAGGGAAGCTAAAACTCCATGTCAAGACTTACCTGTTGGGTCATTCCCTTTTCATTTCGGGTCCGCGCCGCATCCAGGCATTTTCGGACCCCGGCCCCTAAGGGGAAAAAGACATCAGCGTTAATGAGTGAATGAAAAGACATTACCAAAACACTCATTAAAGACTTACCTGATTTCCACAAGGATTTCACCGCTCACCTCGGGTCGGTGCCTGTTCCCCGGCATTCTGTAGCCCGGCCCCTATGGGGAAAAAGACACTAGCATTAGAACATTAATGCATGGACACAAGGGGAACCACTTATAGAAAAACTTACCTGGAAGCCAAGCAAGTTTGGTTCTCACCCATCCGAAAATCCAGTGACGTAACTGGATACCAACGCGCCCCTGCATCAGAAGCAGGATGGAGAGCTCGTCCTTCCAGACCCTAAGGTGAGACGCTACGGGGAAGCACAGAAGGGTTTTGAGGAGGGTGAGAGGGGTAAGTGGGAGGCCGATTGCATTACCCCGCAGACAGTTAACCCCCTATTCTCACCTACAGAAGGATACTTCTGCGAGTCAGACAAGCCAGATCTGGGGCCCGGTCCAGTCCGTCTTCCGAACCCTGCGCATCACCTTAGACGAGGTCACAGCAGCGTGAACCAGGCCAGCGCCCCCGAGGGAGTCAGGTGAGCGTTACAGAACGCGAAGCCTTCCTACAAATTCCCACCCAGGCGCTATGGAAACTTCTGAGACTGATCAGTTGGCCCAATTACTGGGGGAATTACGGGCCGAAGTATATGCCGCTCGTCAAGAGACTAATGCCCTCAAGAGGGAATTAATAATATCAAAGGAAAGAACTGATGACCTGGCCAGACAGCTTTTGCAAGGTCAAGCTGGACAAACTCCTCTACCCTGTTCCGGAGGGAATCCCGCTCCTGTGGTTCCCAGTAACCCTGTGCAGATTAATCTACCTGGAAACATGCCGCTGGCCCCACCTGAACGCTTTGCTGGGGACCCCAAATGATTCGCCGTATTCATGAATCAGTGTCGTTTGCACTTCCTATGCAGACCTGGGGCCTTCCCTAATGATCAGACCAAAGTAGCCTTTGTATTGTCATATCTCAGCGGCTGCTCTGCTGATTGGTCAGTTCCACTGGTTACTCAAGGTGACCCGATTCTCTGTGATTTTCAAGGATTTCAAGCAAGCATGGAAAGGTTATTTGCTCGACACTCTCAGGGGCAGGCTCTGGATGAAGAACTTCTATCCCTGCGACAGGGCAATCAGGACCTCCTATCCTATATTGCAACCTTTAATAGACTAATTGTGGAAACGGGATGGCCAGAGGATAAAAGAGTCACGTTATTTTATCGAGGTCTACGCAGAGAACTTAAAGATGTCTTGGCCCAAGTTGTAAATCTGCCCCAAGAATGCACAGAATATATAGACTTAGTGGTCCAATTGGATCACAGACTTCAAAACAGAAAAACAGATCGGTCCAGGTTTGATACCCGGGTGTTGGTCAAGACCCACGCTAACCCCAAGGGAGTCGATGTCTCTGAGCCTATGCAAATTGGAGGGGTTAAAGAACCCTTAACTCAAAAGGAACGTGATAGGAGGCGGCAGTTAAAATTATGTCTTTATTGTGGGAACTCTGGACACTTTCTACGAGATTGCCTGGCAAAACCGCCCCGAAAAGCGGTAGGAGCCGCTGATAAAAACCATGAAGACTCTGTTTCAGGAAACGACTCAGCCCGACAAGCGTAGGGGTCCGCTTGCCGAGCTTGAAAACTAACTCTCAGACCTCGCATTTCATTGTGCCAATGGTTCTCGTAGATCCAGAAAAGCCTAAGCGGTTGCATGCAATAAAGGCATACATCGATAGTGGGTCTATTGGAAACTATGTGGATCGTGAATTGGCCTCTAGGATTAACCTCCCTCTCCGTCCTAAAACCAGCAAAGATGTCATCACCACAGTCGATGGAACTGAAATTGCCTCTGGACCGGTAACACATTCCACTACTGGGGTGACTCTTATTGGTCCTGACGGCCATCGGGAGGCAGTTGTGTTTGATGTAATCAAGGCTCCACAGTTTCAGGTTATTCTTGGAATTCCTTGGTTAGAGACACATAATCCTCGAATTGATTGGCGAGCTAAGAGAATAACCTTCCCGGATTGTGCACAAACATGCTACCCAGAAAACCTGAAGATTAATCTAGCATCTGTAACCTCTGCCTCCATGCAATTACCTCTGGAATACCAGGACTTTCAGGACGTCTTCCAAAAGGAACAGGCCAACACGTTACCTCCTCACCGATCGTACGATTGCCAAATCGATCTGGTTCCCGGTGCACAACCCCCTTGTAGCAGGATTTATGCCCTTACCGAACCTGAGAACCTGCATTTGAGACAATATTTGGATCAATACCTCGCCAATGGTTTCATTCGCCCGTCAAAGTCCCCGGCATCCTCGGCTTTGTTCTTCGTGCCTAAAAAAGAAGCCGACCTTAGAACTTGTATCGATTACCGCGCATTGAACCAGATAACGGTTAAAAAACCGTTATCCTCTGCCTCTGATTCCTGAACTCCTTGACCAGGTGAAGGACGCTTGCATATACACCAAGTTAGATCTCTGGGGGGCATATCATCTGGTGCGAGTAAAAGAAGGCGATGAATGGAAAACAGCCTTCCGTACAAAATATGGATTATTCGAATACCAGGTAATGCCTTTCGGGTTGTGCAATGCGCCTGCTGCCTTCCAAATCTTCATGAATGATGTCCTTCGGGAACTCATCGATGTTTGTGTTGTCGTCTATATCGATGACATTCTAGTGTGCTCCTCTTCGGAATCTGATCACAGAAAACACATTAGGGCAGTTCTGGAAAAACTGCGCCAACACAAACTATTTGCTAAACTGGAGAAATGTGTTTTCCATACCACAGAAGTTGAGTTTCTCGGTTTCATCCTGACACCCAAAGGAGTCCGAATGGACTCAAGAAAAGTGGATGCCATCCTCAAATGGCCATCACCTAGCTCTGTAAAAGGGGTTCAAAGCATGCTCGGCTTTGCCAATTTCTATTGCAGGTTTATCCCGGAATTTTCACGCATAGTACAACCCATTACTGCACTCTTGAGGAAAAATAAACGTTTTGAATGGTCTGAAGAAGCCGAGCAGGCCTTCCAGGATTTAAAAGCTAAGTTTACCTCCGCACCTATATTGAAACACCCACGTCCAGATCTCCCGTATGTCGTCGAAAATGACGCATCCAGCCTAGCCATGGGAGCAGTTCTGTCTCAAAGAGATCCTGAAACCAACCAACTGCATCCCGTAGCATTTTGGTCCAAAAAATTCTCGGCACCAGAGATTAATTACGCAATCACTGACAAAGAACTGTTAGCCATAAAGTCCGCTTTTAAAGCATGGCGGCATTACCTGCTTGGCGCTCGACATACCATCACGGTGATCACCGGAATTTACAGTATTTCTCAGTCATCACGGCAGCTCCGATGGGCTTTGTTTTTCGCTGAATTTGATTTCGTGATTACCTATCGACCTGGCTGCAATAACGGCAAAGCAGACGCCTTATCCCGAATTGGAATGGGAGAATCTGATACAAACTCAGAACCAGTACCAATAATTCCCGAACAGAGAATTCTAGGCATGACTTCGTTACAGACGCTTGAAGACATTCAAGTCAGAGTGAAACAACTTCTGGACCCTACAGTCCTACAGGATTGGATACAAAAGGGATCAGACTTTACCATAGATAATGGTTTACCTTATTACCAAGGACGCTTATTCCTGCCGCACAAGGATTTACACGAACTAGTTATTTCAGGTTATCATGATACATTAATAGAGGGACACCCCGGTATGGCCAAGACAATGGAAAAGGTGAAACGACAATTCTGGTGGCCCTCTTGGCGAAAAGATGTTAAATCTTTTGTGATGTCCTGTGGTGTTTGCGCCCAAAATAAAGGTCAAAAGAAAAGACCAGCCGGTCTCCTTCAACCTCTAGACATACCGCCAGCACCCTGGCACACCCTATCAATGGATTTTATTACGGACTTGCCTCCTTGTTCGGGATACAATACCATTCTGGTAATTGTGGATTTGTTTTCCAAAATGGCCCACTTCATTCCTTTGAAAGGTTTACCTTCAGCTTCTGTCCTAGCCAAAGAATTCCTCGAAAATATTGTTCGGCTACATGGATTCCCATCTATACTAATCTCTGACCGGGGAAGCCAATTCATTTCCCACTTCTGGCGCAAATGTTGTCAAATGGCACAAATCGACGTAAGATTATCGACCAGTCACCACCCTCAGACCGATGGTCAGACCGAGAGGACAAATCAGACCCTTGAGCAGTACTTACGGTGTATGTTACAGCAATCTGAAAGCAACTGGAAAGACATTCTTTGGATAGCCGAATACGCATATAATAATTCGGTACACTCTGGAACTGGCCATAGTCCTTTTTATACCTTGTTTGGACATCACCCTCGAACCTCAAACCTCGACTCACCTCAGAACCTCGGAGTGCCCGCAGTAGAACATCTGCATTCTACCATTACCCGAGCCTTCAAAGAGGCAACCACGCATTTACAACAAGCCAAGAGAAAATACAAGGAGAATGCTGACCTACATCGGAGTGAAGCACCTCCGTATCAGATTGGGGATCAACTGTGGTTAGCTACCAGACATCTACTGCTCAAAGGGCCTCGAACTTTTTTTTTTTTAAACTTCCGTTTTTATTGGCATTTTAAATTTTACAAACAAACCAGGAAAAAGAACAGTGGAACCCCCTCCCTCCCCCCCACCCACCCGCCCCACCCCTGGATTCCCCCCCCCTTCCCCGTGTCCAATTCAGAGTGCTCTTCTTGGGAGACTCACGGAGATGCCTCCGTCTCCCTTGTCACAGAGTTGTTGCGATGCATAACCACGACATCAGTTGGCTGGCTTCTGCCATTCCCCAGATCCTAGGGTCCCAAATTTGGCTGACCTGCAAGAAAGAGTCAATCCCGTCGTCTCCAGGGTGGGGGGCCTTTCGGTGGGTTCAGTGCACGTCCCATCCCCAGGATTGCTGGACACCCGACCAGTCCGTGAGGAATGAGCTAGTATTGTTGTTTACCATGGCTGTCAATTTGTCCATCAAAAACATATTTTTGACCTTTTTCAGCCAGTCCTCCTTCGAGGGGGCCTCCGGACTTTTCCATTTTTGGGCCAAAGCCACTCTTCCAGCCCTTAACATAGTTTCCCACATCCTAGGGTATCGGTGCACCTCTGTGTCCTCTGGGGGGAGGCCCAGCAGCATTGTCAGGGGATTAAGTGGTATACGGACCTCGGTCACTTTCTCCATCCAGTCCCTCACTTGCTCCCAATATGTTTGAACCTTTGAACAGTGCCACCACATGTGGCTTCTGGTCCCCGTCTCCCCACACCCTCTCGGGCACCTTGACGACACTCCCGGAAACATTTTGGACAATTTTGCGGGGTCTCTGTGCCATCCCTGCAGTATCTTAAAGTTATGCTCCATGTCAGCAGTGAAAAGATTTCCGTGAAATGCAATTTTAAATATCCTGGCCCAATCATCATCAGAGATTTCGGCACCTGCCAGGCCTTCCCAGAACAAGCGAAAACTCCTCCTGCCTTGAAGGTTGTACGTGTTTAGGACCCTGTACAAACTTGAGACCGCCCCCTTCCTGGAGGCCGCCAAATCGAGGAGCTTCTCAAAGGGGGTCAACTGTCTTCGCAGATTGGTGCCCCATGATGGGTCACAGTGGATGCCCTTCAGGCGGAGGTATTCAAAGATAGATATTGAGTCACGACCCAGTGCCTCCCTGAGCTCCTCATAGGGTAAGAATTCACCGTCCCTGAACATCTGCCCCACCCATTCCATCCCCTTGTCTGACCAGATCTGGGAGTGCCTGAACCCTCTTCCTCCCAGGTTGATGGGGTGTCCCCAGAGAGATGACATTGGAGACGGCCATGTGGTGAGGTGAGCGGTCTGAGGGCCTTCCTTCCAAATGTCCCATAGGACTCCCAGGGTCGGGTGAGCCCGTAAGCGCCTTGGGATTTCCCTGCAAGGCGTCCACAGGAGGTCGCGGACTTTGTGGGGATGGGCATCCATATCCTCCAGGTAGGACCAGTACGTTCTCAGCCCCTCCTTCATGTGTTCCAGAAGAACACGCAGTTGGGCAGCACAGAAGTAGAGATGAAAGTCTGGCAGCCCAAATCCCCCCTCCTCCCTATGTAGGGTCAGGACGGCCCTTCCAGTTCTCGGGGTCTTGCCTTGCCACACAAAGTCACGGACCCCCGATTGTAGGTCTTTGAAGTTCTGTGCCGGGACCCTGGTCGGGAGTGCTGTGAATAGGTACAGGAGTCGTGGCAGGACATTCATTTTGACGGCCGTCATTCGGCCATACCACGAGAGGATCATTTTACCCCATCTCCTCAAGTCTGCAGTGATCTCCGTCTTCATGGGACCATAGTTGGCGGAGCCCAGATTCGACATATCTCTGGTGAGGAGAACCCCCAAGTACCGTATAGCGACCTTCTCCACCTTGATCCTGTGGAACCTATTCAGGGGGTCGAGTACCGGGTCTATTATTCGCATTGGGAGCAGGACTGATTTTGCAGTGTTTATTTTTAGGCCCGAGAATCGACCAAATGCTGACACCAGGGCCAGGAGGGGGGGAGGGAAGAGCCCGGATCCACTAGGTAGGCCAAAATGTCATCCGCAAACAGGGAAAGCTTGAACTCGATCTCTCCCCTTCTTATTCCCCTAATGCCCGGGTGCGCTCTGACCGCAATTGCCAGGGCCTCCATGGTGAGGACATAGATCAGGGGGGAGAGTGGACACCCCTGCCTTGTCCCTCGGGAGAGGGGGAATGACCCAGACAGTGTCCCGTTTACCTGTACCCTCGCTGTGGGGGCTCTATAGAGTGCAGTTACCCATCTCATGATGTGGGTCCCAAAGCCCATTCTTTGAAGGAGAAGCTCCATATAACGCCACTCGACCCGGTCGAAGGCCTTCTCCGAGTCCAGTGAGAGGACACAAGCGTCAAGTTCCGATGTTTGGGCAAAGTGGAGCAGGTCTAGGGTCTTGCGGATGTTATCCGAGCCCTGCCTCCCGCTTATGAAGCCCACCTGATCCCCGTGGATTAACTTCGGCATTATGCCTTCCAGCCTTTTCCCCACCACCTTGGCCAGGATCTTCACATCAACATTTAACAATGATATGGGCCGATAGGAGGAGCATTCCGAGGGGTCCTTCCCCTCCTTGGGCAGGACTGCTATCACGGCTCCCATCATAGACTCGGGGAGTATGCCCCCGTCCAGCACTTCGTTAAAGAACCGCACCAAGTATGGGATCAAAGAGGACCGGAACTTTTAGTAAAAGAAAACTGTGAAGCCATCCTCCCCGGGGGAGTTTCCCACCTTCATTCCAGAGATCACCTTGTCCACCTCATCCTCAGTGACCGGGCCCTCTATCCCTTCTGCCATTTCCCTTGAGAGGGATGGAATCTGTATTGAGTCAAGGAAGGTTTCTATCTGTCCATCATCTCCATCATATTCTGAGGAATAGAGGGCTGTGTAATATTGGCGGAAAGCCTCACCGATATGGGGGGAGTCGTTGCCAAGGCGCCCCTGAGCGTCCCTCACCTCCCTCACCCTTCTATTCCTCTGGACCTCCCTCAACTTCCAGGCTAGGATCCGGTCCGCCCTGTCCCCCTTCTCATAGTATTTTTGTTTAGTTAGTTGGAGGCACCTTTCTGTTTTATGTAGGAGCAGATCTTTAAGCTGTAGCCTACACTCTTCGAGGGCGGCCACCCGGTCACCCTCTAATGGGCGCCCCGGAGAGCTCGCCGGTTGGAGGCGGGATATCCTATCTCTCAGGGCCTTCTCCTGTATCTCCCTCTCCCTTTTCTTCTGGGCCCCCAGTTTTATGAGGACCCCTCGCAGGGTCGCCTTGAAGGCATCCCAGAGCGTGTGAGTGGCGACCTCCCCGTTGTCGTTTAGGTCAAAGAACTCTGTTATGGAGTCCAAGACCTCCTGAAAGAGGGCCCCATCCTTTAACAGAGCATTGTTGCACTTCCAACGCCCTCTGCGCTCCCTACACCACCCCAACGCAATTGTAACTTTAACCAAATCATGGTCTGACCAGGGTACAGGGTCTATTCTGTAGCCTGACACATATGGACTGAGTGTCTCCTCTACCAGGACGTAGTCTATTCGGGAGAAGGAGTTGTGTATGGCTGAATAATAGGTGAAGGAAGGGATTCCCCCTCTGGGAAGAGGAATTGTGTCAGTTAGGCCCAGTTCCTCGTTTACCCTCTGGAAAGATTTTGCCATGGCTTCATCTGCAGTTCTGGGAGTGAGGGGGTCTACCCTTCTCCTATCCATAGTCGGGTCAAGGACCATGTTGAAGTCTCCCCCTACCACTAGCGGGCCTTGCACAAATAATCTGATCCTATCTCTCACAGTTTCCCAAAATAGGGCCTGTCCTTCATTGGGGCCATACACTACAGCCAGAGTGAGGGGGGAGCCCCGTAGGGTGCCCCTGACCAACAGGTATCTTCCCTCCGGGTCTTTTAGGATATCTTCCTTCTCAAACCCTGCATCTCTAGCTACCAAGATGGCCACCCCTCTCTTTTTGGTCCTATGGGACGCATGAAAGACCTCCTCGATTCCCCCCCCCCCCGCAGCCTGGGCTCCTTTCCCCTTGCCCAGTGTGTTTCCTGCACAAACAAAAGGTCCAGTTTCTCCAGCATGGGGTCTGGCATGGATTCACATGCTCATGAATATTTTCGTCGTCAGGCTGGGAATCCTCGGTAAAGAAAAAACCAGTATCAGTTTTGTTTCTGATCTGTCTTTCGTAGTAATAACCAATCACTGGTCTCTGCGTCATACTGACCACAGCCAATGACTGCCCTCTACCTAAGCACCGCCTCTGGCAGCCATCTTCAGATTTTTACTGCACGTTCATGTGTTGGGATCCTCGTGCTATTGCTCTCGAGCGTTAGTGCTATTTTTTCACGTTTTTTCTCAAAAACGTCGTTTTTTCGGTCAAAAGAGCCTCAAGCTCCACCGACTCTCCATCCGATCAACGGGGACCCGTGTCGGATTCGTCTGCGCCCCTCAAGGGTGAAGATTTCGTCGAGCTACGCTTTTGGAGGACTCCAGAAGCTTCTCAGGCCCGGACATGGCCCAGGAGAAGGGAAGCTCGACGCCCGGAAAGCTGTTCAGGATCTGCCCTGGATGCCAGCTGCAGAACGTCTTTAAGGAGGACGAACACTCCTTTTGTCTCTACTGCTTACATGAGGACAAGACGCACGTGGAGAAGGACTGTGCGTTTTGCGGCAATATGTCGGAGCGGACCATGAAGGACCGCCATCAACGTCTCGCCAACTGGCTGGAAGGGAAGAGCCCGTCAGGCGAGAAGAAGAGGAAGAAATCCGAGCGGTCTTCTAAGACCTTTGAGGACGCCCCGGCGACGGGGGTCCAACACAAGGCCAAGCACCGCGAGTCCGCTGGCAACGGGAGCGCCGAACGGTCGGGCTCTACGGGCGCCAGGCAGGGCGCACCCTCCCCGGCACCATCAGCCACGAGCCAACGCTCTGGGTCGGGTAAGAGGAAAGGCGAGCACCCGGCGAAGCTTCTGGAGAGGCCCCGGTCGAGCTCGAAGGCCCCATCGGAGGGGGAGCGAGGCAGTGTCCCCCGCCTCAAGGATAAGGCGGTGAGCGCACCTAAGGTGGTGAAGGCCTTAATCCATCCGGCCAAGCCCTCTATCGATACTGTCGCGGCAGCCCTGGCTCAGCCTGTGGAGGCTACACCAGTGGTGGCGACCTCGGGGCTCAGAGTCTCCCTGCCACCTCGGAGGGAGTCCTCTTTTGTGCCCATCGATAGGACCCCCGTGAAATCCCCGGCGGGGAAGAAAAAGGGGGGGAAGGGCGTCGTCGTAGATTCGGCCTCAACCTCGGAGGAAGAGCTGATCGAGGTCTTAAGCCACGGCCTTGGCGTGGAAGAAGACCGGCCCGTCGGGATGGTTCCCGACGCAGGTGACGACGACATCGTCGAGGGTGCCGACGGGGCCCCTGATCGCCCGTCGGATTCCCCTCTGCCAGCGCCGCAAGACAACTCGGCGGCCATTTTGTTGGCTATACAGTCCTTATGCTCAGAGATAAGATGTCCCGGGAGGATAGCTCAGCGGCAGCGTGCGCGTCTTGGAAGCAAGACGACACGAAGCAACAACGGGTTCGATCCCCGGGTGCGCGCTTAGAAACCTCTGGGAGTTTAAGCGCGTTATAAATACGTAACTAAGACAAAAAAAACAACACAATTACACAACTAAGAAAAACAAACAATTCCTGTAACAGCGCCTCGATGCCTGTGGGCTGTGTGAGCGCTATATAAATGTTAAATAAATTAAATAAGGACGAGACTACCGTTGCCGACGGAGGAACCTCTCCCGTCGGGGGATCCTGAACCGGGACCTTCTGGTGTTCCCCCTCCCAAGAAAAGAAGGATTCACCCTCCACCTCCTTTTCAGCCGTCGCGCCCCGTCCAGCCCTCCTCCCCGTCCACCCGAGGGGATGATACGGGGACTGACACGGCAGCGACGGGTACGGACGACGAGGTATACGACGAGGATCTACCGTCGTCACCTCCCACCAGGGCTTCTCCGCCCGACGAGATTGGATCGTTCCACTCCATGATCGCCAGGGCATCCGAGCTTTTCCAACTCTGCCCTGAGGAGAAGAAAAAGGAAGGATTCCTTTATCAACGGCGCGAGGCCAAGAGGAAGACGGTCCTCGCGGTGCCTCTACTGGACGACATTTGGGATGAGGGCCTCGCCCTCCTCAAGAACCCTTCCACGACGCCAGCTAGAAGAGACCGGTACGAGAAGAAGTACCGGGTCCCGGACGCGGCCCCCCTGTGCCTCCGGGCGCAGCCTACCCCGGACTCCGTCGTCTCCGCGGCGGCCAGGAAGAAAGCGGGGGGGGGGGTGCGGCCTCCACATCGACTTCCCCACCGGACGGCGAGGGAAAGAAATTGGACGCTATGGGACGCAGGGTCATCTCGTCTGCAGCGACGACGATTAAAGCGGCCAACGCCTTGGCTATCGTGGCCCGCTACGACAGGGAGCTATGGTACAAACTGGCTCCCCTGCTGGACTTCCTACCGGACGACAAGAGGGCGGATGCCCTGGAGATCCTACAGGAAGGTGAGGTGGCGTCGGACCACGCCATCACTATTGCGACGGACATCGCCGACACTGGGTTTCGCCAGTTGGGCAACAGCGTGTGCCTTAGGCGGCGTGGATGGCTCAAGGCTACGGACTTCCGTCAAGACGTACAGACCAGAGTCATGGACATGCCGTTCGATGGGAACAACCTGTTTGGGAAAACAGTGGACGATTCCCTTCAGGCCATTAAAGCGGACACTGAGACGGCCCGGGCCCTTGGGGTTCTGCAGCAACGACGGACGCCCTTTCGGAGCAGCGGAGGCAAGGGCGCCTCCAAAGGTTCCGGCGGCGGTTTCTCCACCTACCGTCAAGCGGCCCGCTCGTCGTCTCAGGAGGCCTACAGAGGACGAGGCAAGTCTGGTGGACCCCGCCGTCGTCGCCAAGGAGGTCAAGGCGGCAAAGCCTCATCGAAACAGGATTGAACCGGCCGTGGGGTCGGGCCCCCACCGAAGCACCCCGGTGGGAGGCCGGCTGGCGAGCTTCGTCAGCGTGTGGGAGTCCATCTCCACCGACCGTTGGGTGCTGGACGCCTTAGCCTGGGGCCACGCGCTCGAGTTTCAAAGAAGGTGCCCGCGCGTCCCCCCCGTGGCCAGGAAAGAGCTTCACGTCCCTCAGCTTCTCCTGGAGGTAAAGGCGATGCTCAGGAAGGGCGCCATCGAACTCGTCCCAAAGAGGCTTCGGGGCTCCGGAGTTTACTCAAGATACTTCCTCGTGAAGAAGAAGACGGGAGGATGGCGCCCCATCCTAGACCTGCGACGTCTGAACAAGTTCATCAAGGCGCAGAAGTTCCGGATGGTCACCCTCCAGCACATCCTGGGGCAGCTGGAGGAAGGAGACTTCCTGTCGTCGTTGGATTTGGAGGATGCCTACTTCCATATTCCCATCCTAAAGGGGCACCGAAAATTCCTCAGGTTTGTGGTCCAAGGGCGTCACTACCAGTTCAAAGTCCTCCCCTTCGGACTACGGTCGGCACCCAGGGTATTCACCAAGTGCCTTGCACCGGTGGCGGCGCAGCTGCGCCGCGAGGGGATCCACGTCTACCCCTACCTGGACGACTGGCTCATCCGAGCCAAGACGAGGGAGCTCGCCGTGGAGCACACGGCAAGGACCGTCCAACTTCTCACGGACCTGGGTTTCTCTGTGAACTACGCCAAGTCCCACCTGGTACCCGCGCAAAACGCACTGTTTCTGGGAGCGAAGCTCGACACAGTGTCCCTTCTGGCCTCCCCGTCGGAGGAAAGGACCAGGTCCATCCTGGGCAAGGTGCAGCGGATGTTGGTTTCCGACGCGGCCAAGGTGAGGTCCATCAAGTCCCTCCTCGGAATGATGTCTTCTTGCATCTACCTCATTCCCATGTGCAGGCTCCGGATGCGCCCGTTGCAGGAGTTCCTGGACGCGCGCTGGATCCAAACGACGGGCGGCTTCGAGGAGAGGATCACACTCGACGAGAGTTTCCGCCGAGCGGTCCGGTGGTGGGGCAACCGCGCGCATCTGACGGCGGGCATGGACTTCCAGACCCCAGACCACCAGGAGACAGTGACCACGGATGCCTCCCTGGAAGGGTGGGGAGCGCACACCGAAAATCTGCACGCGAGAGGCTTTTGGCTCCCGACGGAGAAGTCCCTCCATATCAACGTCCTGGAGCTCCGTGCAGTGTTCTGGGCCCTCAGGTTCTTCCTTCCGTCCCTCAAGGGCAAGGTGGTGAGGATCTTCACCGACAACACCACCACCATGTTTTACATCAGGAAACAGGGCGGAACCAGGTCCCCAGCGCTGTCCAAGGAGGCGCAGGACCTGTGGCATTGGGCCGTCGCCCAAAGGATGTTTCTGGTGCCGTTTCATCTGGCAGGGATAAAAAACACCATCGCCGACTCACTCAGCAGGGAGCTGCGCTCGTGCCACGAGTGGGAACTACGGCAGGATCTAGTGGATCGCCTCTTCCGACGGTGGGGCACACCCCAGATCGACCTGTTCGCGACGGCGACGAACTCCAAGTGCCGGAGGTTCGCCAGCAGGTTTCCCCAGGCGAGGAGCATGGGCGATGCTTTCTCGTTCCCCTGGGAGGGCCTGTTCCTCTACGCGTTCCCTCCTTTGCCACTGCTAATCCGGCTCGTTAACCAGCTCAAGAGGTCACGGTGCAGGATGATCCTCGTCGCACCTGCGTGGCCGAGGCAGATATGGTTCCCGGACCTTCTGGACTTGTCAGCGTCCCCGCCAATCAAGCTGCCGGGGGACGCGGATCTACTCTCCAGGGAAGGAGGCGCCATCCTCCACCACGACCCAAAATCGCTGAACTTGCAGGCCTGGCTCCTGCAGCGCTAGAGTTTGGAGGATACGACATACCGGCCGACTGCAGAGAGGTTCTTGCAAAGGCCAGGGCGTCCTCGACTCTTAAATGCTACGGACACAAATGGAAGAGGTTCTCTGTCTGGTGCCACGCACAGAAGATTAACCCTCTACGGATTACGGCTCCCCAGGTACTGCCGTACCTGCTGACGCTGGCCAAAGCTGGACTGGCACACGCGTCCATCAAGATTCATCTTGCTGCGATCTCCCGATACACCAGAACCACGGGCCGGACGTCCTTGTGGTCTCATCGTCTGGTGAAAGAGTTCATGAAGGGACTGTTCAGATCGTTCCCGCCGGTGAAGGCTCCGGCCCCGGCGTGGGAGCTCAACGTGGTGCTGACCAAGCTCATGGGACCTCCGTTCGAGACTCTGCACTCGGCCCCGTTGAAGTTTCTGTCGTGGAAAACAGCGTTTCTTGTGGCCATCACCTCCGCACGACGGGTGGGAGAGATCCAGGCCCTTTCCTGCAAGGCCCCGTACTTGACTTTTCACGACACAAGGGTAGTGCTCAGGACGCACCCCTCCTTCATGCCCAAGGTACCGTCGGACTTCCATCTCAACGAACCCTTGGTGTTGCCTGTGTTCTTCCCGTCGCCTTCGTCGCCGGCTGAGAGGACTTTGCACTCGCTGGATGTGGCTAGAGCGCTGAAGTTCTACGTGGACCGCACAAAGTTTTTTCGGAAGACGTCACAACTCTTTGTGAACTTTGGACCTGTCAATCAGGGGAAGGCGCTCCCGAAGGCTTCCATTTCCAGATGGCTCTCCGGCTGTATCATGTACTGTCATCGGTTGGCAAACCGACCGCTGCCTGGCCGTCCGAGAGCCCATTCCACCAGAGCGATCGCAGCTACCACGGCGTTCCTTTCTGGTGTGCCCCTGCTGGACATATGCAGGGCTGCTACGTGGAGGTCGACGCACACCTTCACGAAATTCTACTGCGTCGATCGGGATTCCAGGGAGGAGTCCAGGGTCGGCCAAGCAGTGCTGCGCAACCTGTTCGCCTGAGGTGAGCCTGGTGAGGAGGTAAGATGCTTAATGTTGAGTTTGATGTACTGCTTAATGTTGAGCCTTTGCCACCTCCCGTGGTTGTGCATGTGTGTACTGCTATGTATTCTTTATTCATGGGCATGGGCTCCAGGGGACTCCCGCCTGGAGCGGCCCCCGGAGTGGCCCCCCCGCCTCAACAGGGGCGCCGAGGGAAGCCGCGAGGCCGCTCGGGGAGCCGCGGCCTGACAGGTACGAGACACGGAGGGGGGCGGCCGGGCCCGTTTTGAAGCCCCCCCCCTTTTTTCACCGCCAGTGGGACCCTGCGCGGGCCGCGGGCAGGACACCAGAGGCCCACGCCGTCCCATTGAGGGCTGCGACCCGCCGCCTCGTGGTCGCACAAAGCGCCCCTCCCCCCCCACTCCAGTGGGCGCCTAAGGGGCACTGCAGGACCCGCTATCGCCCCCCCCGGGTGTGTGGCCCCCGCTGTGGGCAGGCGGGGCGTGTGCCCGCCCGGGGGCAACTCTCAAGGAGCAACTTGAACACCCAGGAGGGGTGGGGGAAGGTGTAACCCCCCAGGAGAGGCCCCCAACGAAATAACATCACCACACCACCCTGCAGAGGCAAAAGCACCCCTCACCCATTCCAGAGGGGAAGTATCTTTTTGCAAAAATACAATCGAGGAGTACTGGAGGTATTGCGGTGGTAAAGCGGTGGCCACCCTGGGTGTGAGGCCCCTGCCCGAGGCTGGTGGGGCGAGTGCCCGCCTGGGGGGCATCAATCAAGGACCAGTAAGACCGCTCGGAAGGGGTGAGGAGGGTATACCTTGCCAGGAGAGACCCCCCAACGAAAAGAAGACAGCATACCACCCCGCGGAGGCAATAGCACCCCTCCCCCACACTAGAGGGAAATTAACTTTCTAAAAATAAAATCGAGGTGCCGGGGGGTCAACCTAATGGACTGGCAGCAGAACCTGCAAAAATATCGGTACCGAGACCCGGACCCCCCCGTTACAGGACCACCCCACGGTGAGGGAATGGCCCATCTGGAACCTCCTGCACTCTCCACGGCCGCAATGGAGCGGGGCTTCGCCTCCATATTGCAAGAGATCCGAGATATGCGGGCGGACATTGCCCAAAAGTTTGAAAAAATGAACCACCGGGTCGATAAAGTTGAGGACAGACTCCTTCAGGTCGAATCCAACCAATCTTCAGCGGCCACCCTGGAAGTAGAGGTAAACATGAGGCTAGCTGCCCTGGAAAAAAGGGAGGAGGAGAGGTCAAGACAGATGGACGACTTCGAGAACAGGGAGCGGAGAAACAACCTCAGGATCTTTGGGGTCCCGGAGACGGAGGGGGAGACGGAGAGGGAGCTGACCCGTGTGGTGCGTAACATAATTGCCCTCCTCTTTGAAGAAGAAATGACTACAGAAATGGATTCCCGCCTGGCAGTGATTTCAATGACTGGATGGAGGTGAGTCTGTATAGGCAGGCCAAGCATGAGAGGGAACGGGAACCTCAAAAACAGGGAGATGGTGAGCTTAGAACAGCCATTGAGCTTTATGGCTAATCCCCCCTATTTTCAAGTTGTTCCTCTGTGATCTAGATTCCAAATCTTCCTGCTTGTCTGACAATTCCTTCTACAGTGGACAGTCTAGTTTCTACTTCATCCAGTCTGTCTCTGTGTTTTTTTAGTCTGACCTTCATGTGATCCACCTTGCAAGTTAGTGTGTCGAGTTTGTTATCCAAGGTTTGTATGCCAGCCTTCAACTGCGTAAACATCTCTTTGATATCATGTATGTGCTCAGTGCATTCTCGGGTTGAACTGCTTGGCTATCCGTGGGGGTCAGATCCACCCCTTTCCCCTTCTTGCCTTGGGCCAGAGTCTCGATTGGAAGTTGGGTTTGGTGTTTGTCTGTCTTCCCCCCATTGTGGTCCATAGTGATACCCAGGTAGTAAGTATCCTGCAGGATTCAGCCTCCGTTTTCAGTCTTGAGTGTCCCAGTCACCTAAGGGTATGTCACCTCTCAGAACCACAGGCTTTTACCCAGGGGTGGCCGTATATATGGACAACCTAGCTTGATCACACACCATAAAGGGCTGAATATTGGACCCCTCCAACCTAAGGGTACCCCTCCTTGGTCAACCCACTTATACTGCCTTAATTCCAGTCACAAAGCGCACACACACACTAGTGTGACACTGGTCCCACCCTCGACTTCCAGTTCTGGTCTGTGTTTCTGAGCCTTTTTGTTCTCAAGCGTGGAGCTCACGTTCCTTCTTTGCCTCCACCCACCTATGAGGCTTGTTGCAGGCACTTCGGTGTGTTATGACCCAACTCGTGTTCTTCAAAACACTGAATACATTAACGTTCGGAGGGGCAGTCAGAGTTTCACTTCCAACTTGGAAGATAGTACTGACTGTAACCGCTATCCCCCAGGGAGGTATTTGGTATGGCTGGCCATGTAGAAGGCTCAAATGTGCTGGTGCTAGGTGTTCAGGTAAGTCTGCTCCTCCAGTTTATCGGACGATCACTGCAAAATATTATGGCCACCCGCTCAGCGCCGAGGGGCAGGGGCATTCACTTCCTTGTAAACCACAGCAGTGGCTTCTTTCCTGTCATGTTATTGAAATCCAGTGCCACAGATATGGCATGTGATGCAGCCGCCCCTGTCAATCCGAGCTGCTCGTCTTGCCCAGCACCCCACCAATGACCTGCCAGCCACAGAGCGCAGCGACCGGAGGTCTTCAATGGTATGGACTTATCCCAAAATCACGTGTCCAGTAGTATGTACTGTGCCCCAACACAAGGGCCACCTTATTAGGCATAGGGCCAAGCCGACCTGTGCGACCTAGCTATCCTCCCATCACTTTTGATCAGCGCGGACATCCATTAATTTGGGCTCTGTGTCTATAAGGAGGGCGGCATAGGCTCCTGGTGCAAACCCACACCACTGCAGGCCCGCTCCGCCTCTGCGTTTTTTTATCTGCCTCTCAGCAGCCTGCCAACCTCTATGTCCACCGCAGTTCGCTGTGCAGGCCTTTCCAGGATCTGGTGTCCTGCTATAGCCGCAGGCCTAGGTCTTCCCCTGCCAGGGCTCACTCCGGTTAGTCTCTTCAATCGGACCGCCTCACCTCAACGGCGGGTCCTGCAGTTATAAAACCCTGCAGCGAGGTCTGCACCACAGGAGCCTCCCCCGCTCCTCCTTTCTCCTCTGTCTGTACTGCCCTGAATCTGCTTTTGGATCCCCACTTTCACGCACATCAAAATGCACCCCACCAGTCTCTCGGGGTGTTCAGCAATAGATCACCTTCGTGATCACATAAATGTTGTGGCCGATATCAGGATATTTCTCTGGATTTATGAGGGTTGGTAGCTCACTCCAGAGTGGCCATCTTGGCTGGACATCTTGGCTGGACTCTCGAGCGCCCTCTCATACTGATCTTTTCTTCATACCAATCTTTATAAGGTATTTTCAAAGAGGTGTTCTTGGGATGTGTTTTAGGGAATTGCTCACAGGAATGGGAATCATTGTCACCAAAGGGGGAGCCTGGCTCCTCTCTCTAACCTCACAGGTTGGGGGGGGGCTCCCCTTGAGGAGAAGGACACATTCCTGCGATCCGTCAGATCTCTTAACCAAACCATTTGCACTAGGGTTATATAATGCAGTTGTATGATGTTCAATCTCCCTCTTCTTTACACATTCTGACATCACCCATGATACAAATTGCACAACATTATCGGTAACCACGCTCTCCGGTACTCCTTCCCTATCGAAAATCATTTGCAGAAAATCTATAACCTCGAAATGACTGATTGTACAGAACCAACCTCTATCCACCTCGATGTATAATCCACCAACGCTAGAAGATATCTGGCATGTTCTCCCAAAACTTCAAATGGGCCCAAAATGTCTAATGCTACTTTACACCAGACTCTGGGTCTCAGCACGAGTTGGATGCTAAATAGGCAGTAATTCTGTCTCAGTGATACCTTTACTGCCGTGATATCCGGTGGAATTGCTGCTGTATTATGACTTGGTGGGAGTGCATGCACCCCACTGTCAGTAACGGTAATACCATCTGGTGATATTACTGCTGAAAATGACTATTCAGCCGTAATACTGTCAGATACAACAGTATTACTGCTGACGGTATTACTGCTGACACATAATTCGGCAGTATGGTAAAAGTGGCGGTAATTCCGTTACCTCCACTTTTAACATATACCGCCAAACTCATAATGAACCCCTTTATCCAGTACTGAAATAGGATGTGTATGTTATGCCCTCACCACCTGACTTTTCTCACTTTCAACACATGGTACACAATCCATAACCAACAGTTCCACATTGCTGTCCATGGGCTGCCATCAGTATGACACTCTTGGTCTTTTCTTGGTAAGAGTCCTTCCTAAATGTCCTTCATTTGCAAGCGAAACTTATCTACTCCTTACAGGTATGGGAGGTATTGACCTGTCCCCTCTCATCACTCCCCAAAGGCCCTCTGCCAACTCATCCCAGACTAATGTGCATTTCTTACTCTTGACACAGTCCTCTATTTTGGTCCACCCTTCCTCTAAATCCTTACGAATCCATCCCAGTTCTGGGTCTTTCAATTTCCTCCCACCATTCTCTCTTACCTACTGCCAGTATCATACATGCTACTTGCGCCTCCCTTCAATTTGCGTTTTACTTTCCTGCACAGGTATTCCAGATATACAGGCAGCCACAGCGTTTCTTTGACCAGGCATGTACTCCACTACAAAATGTTAGTCTTTTAAATCCACCATTTATCCGGCAATCCTACGTGACACTGAACCCGCTCAGTGTCATATAGGATTGGTTAAAACAAGCGGTTTGTGGTATGTCCTTACTACATAGGGTAAACCCCACAAAAGATTACAAAAATGCTTGGATGCACAAAATATAGCCAATGCGTCCATTTCTATTACAGAATATCTTGTCTCAGAGTCTCTCACACCTCTTGATGCCAAAGCTATTGCTTTATATACCCCTTCCTTTCATTTCAGCTAGCACAGCTCTGATATCCACTACACTGGCTTCTATAGTTAGCACAGTGTTTGCTCTAAGATCAATTGTGGACAAAGACGGAGCATCATCTACATTTCGCTTTACAATATCAAATTCCTGTTGACACTTCCCAGACTACTCAAAAACAAATTTTTTCTTAACTAGTTCCCTCATGTGGATCATTTTTTCTGCATACCTCGGGATACATTTTACATAGTATTCAGCAATTCCTGGGAATAACCTCAACTGTCCCTTTTATTCAGGTGCATGTGTCTGTTTCATGACCCTCACTAAATCCTCCCTAGATTTGATTCCATGGCTAGCAATAATATGCCCCAAATATGGGACACTTTGCATCTTCGCTTGACATTTAGACATTTTCACCATCAAACCTTTTTCTTGTAGTACTCTTAACACTTAATGCACCCTCTGATCATGTTCCAATTCAGTAGTTCACCATATTAATAGGTCACCCTGAAAATAACTAGTCTGTCCAACTCCGCTTTAAGTGCCTCTCTGGATAATATGGAACATTTCTCACTTGGTGGGCTTTGGGCATCGCCCCTCTTTTTTTAATATTATCATGTGAGCAAATCCCGTTAACATGTGCAGCTTATCAATGAAAACCACAGAATATGTCACTCTTGAGATTCTCGATCAACATTTGTGCTTTAACATCTACACACCGAATGGGTACCTCTCTCCATGGGCATTTTTGTATTTCCAGTGCTGCTTGTCCATCCCAATTTAGGACACTGGCACCTTTATATGCGACATATAGTTTACACTCGGCTTCTAGGTCTTTATATTAAATTCAAGCCCATTCGTAACACTGTGATGGAGAGTTGCCCATATGCTCTTGGATTTTTATCAGATGGGAGAGTGTTTACAGATGTTTTGAAACTTCTTTCATGAAGTTCTGAGGATATCATGGTTTAGGGGGAACCAGAATCCACCATCCTTTCCATGTCCACTCCAACCACTGTGCGATGGCACACCTTTCTTTTTCCCTTGAATCTTGAATGTGCAACAACACTCTTTCTTCCATATTCGGTACTCTGCAACGTTCTTGATCCTCTATCATGTTAACCCCAGCTCTATAAGTTGTAGTCCTTTCCCTGTTGCCGAGCTTTCGCTCTGTTGCTGCTGTTCGATCTGCACTGTCGCGCAAAATGTCCTGTTATTCTGCAATGCCTGCACTCTACTCCCAAGGCTGGGCATTCTTTAGCCCTAGATCTGTGACTGCTCCATCCTCACTTGCTACAAGTAGGCCTTGCCTTTCCACTTGAATTTGTATGGCTCTCAATCCTATTCCTGGAAACGTGTTGGTGTCTATTCTTTTGTTTGGATATATAGCTTGTACCGTCTCCCCAATTACTTGTGTGTCTTTGTGAGCTACTTCTTGTATGCTCTTCGTTGACTTCTTGATCGCTCTTGCCAACTCCAAGGCTTTCTCCAGTGTCTGAGCTTTTTCTATCCATAGTCTTTCCCTTATCTTCGTGTTGCAAGTACCATCATTATTCAATCTCTGATGTACTCATCTATTACCCTGGTGAAATTGCATGTGGCTATCAGTGTCCTCAAGGCAGTGACATAACTGTCCATGGACTTGTCCACCCTTTGTATCCTGGAGAAAAAATTATATCGTTCAAGAACAACATTCAACTTCTTTCCAAACTGGCTAGTAAACTTCTTCAAGGCTGTCTCATAACCATTGACTCCTCCTTCACCCTCAGCCTGTACCGATGACGTCTTCACCGGGCAGATGCATAAAGGGGCGCAATCCTTCAGTGTCCAGGCCTTTTCAATAAGGCTCCTTCATCATCGTAAAGGTTACACCTGCTGCTCGAAGGTATTCTCTGAATGAGTCTAGCCACAATTCTGGACATATTGGTGGCTCCCCTGGGCTGGTCAGGAAACATGGGGGTGGTTTTGCATGTGTGCTCTGCATCTGTGTATTTATCCTTGCTCCTGCTGGGCTTTTCTCACTTTTCCTTTATTTTATTGGGCCTGTTATCTTATCTTAAGTGCCCAGTGGGTGGTGCCAGTGCTCTGCTTATGAGTGTCTCTCGTCTCTATTCTACCCGCTTTTCTTTTCTTTTTCCTTAAGCCGCGCACATCATGCAACGGCACAAGGTACTGTCCACTTATTTTCTGTGCTTGTTGCTCTTGTGTCAGGTTGCACAGTGCTCCTTGCGCCTGTCCCCAACCTCAATGCAGCCTCCCGCCAGGTATTTGCGTTCCCTGCACATACCTTCAGCCTGCATGCACCCATCTGCCCCATGCTGACTCTGCCAGGGTACTGGGTCTGCACCACCACACGGCTCTGCAACGTCTGCTGTCAGTGGGAATGGTGCTGCATTCTCCTGGCACATGGTGGAGTCTGCTTCGCTCCATGGGGTGCCTCAGCACGTCACCAATGTGTGGAGGCCACCAAGAAAGATCCGGTCGCCAAGATGTGGAGGTAGGTTTAATGCATCGTACCCCACGGCTGACTTCTCCAGGAGTTGCCTTGAACGGTCATTAAAGATGTTGCATAGAACCTCGGTATAAATTCAATGTAAACACTACCGGATTCCACTACAAAACATTCCCTCTATTTACAGCACATGCTGTCACTGCTTAGCACGCTTTTAAATCAGGGAATGAAGGCAGTATTACACAGGAACTTATGAACAATCCATAGGCAGAATGAGGCCTTGTTTAGGACAGGAGGACCCCAGAGAGTTCTGGTGTGCAGAAAACTTTGGCAACAACAGATACCTCCAAGGCCATAGATAACAATGATCACAGCGATGCCAACAACAAAGGAGATGGGGGATGTACAATGAACCCTCCCAGTGTTCAATCTGACATCCACAGATCTGAGTAATGATGAGATATCACTTTTGAGCAAGGGGATGTCCTTTGTACCCACACACACAATTGACTGGTTCAACCTTGAACTGGAAATACGAAGATTTTTCAGAAGTATAAGACTACAAATATTTTTTCAAGACCGACAGAATCAGGACCACATGAAGACACCGGACAAAATCAACATTCACACGGGAGGACAACCAAACCCCAAGAGAGATCCTGGCTTCTTGAAAATGTATGCTACAGGAAGTACTCAAATACAGAAACAAAAACCCACAGCCTGAAATAATCAGACCAACCAAGAGAGGGCAACACTCACATTCATACCTGCCAACAGGTATGTCTTTCAAATTAGACTTTCCAGATTGTTCATCGTGTCACTGTCGCTTCGCGAGGGCGGATCTCTTTGTTTAGAGTGTTTGGTCCGGAACAGCGTTGGGACTCCTGTTTTTACTGTGACTCCCTTTCGGTCCGGGCACTTCAACGTCGGTTGGAGCCTTGGGAGGAGGTGTTGCGACAAACTCCTCCTTTGCATTTTCAGGCGTTCATTGACGAGAAGAAAAAACGCCCGGTAAGTTCTTTACTTTTCAGATCACCCCGATCGGGGGATACCTTCTTTTTTTTATTTATTTGTTTTTGGTTTTGCAAGAAAACCTTTACAAAAACTATGGTCAAAATTCAAATCATACAAGAACCAGATATACATTCATACTTAACAGCACAAAAGATGGTCAATTACAGACTCAGAATAAAATTTCAAATTACGATCTCAGAAACCAGGGAATAACTGAATGGACCGGTTCACATTAACCAGGGAGCTCACTGGCATAAGCTGTCTTTTGGTAATTCATTAGTATGGTAAGTTTCTACGAAACTTTCACTATCGCAGCAGTGAGCATAATTTCCTGGCCGGAGATCAGTCTATTCCAGAACGCATCTTGGACTAAGCTCTCCTCTCTGGTTACGAATCTCCTCAGTGATGACGCTCTTATGGCCCATGTGCCTTCGCACTCCAGCAGTAGATGTTTGAGTGATTGCAAATTTGGAGAGTCGCAGACTTTACAAAATCTTAGAGCCTTCTCTCCCTGGTTTCTTTGAGCCAAGATTTCGCCCGTGTGGGCTAAATTCAATCTGAGTCTGAGAAATTAGTTTCTTATTCTTTGATCAGGGAACTTTATAAGATAACGTGGCATGGTGCCGAGTTTCCTGTCCACTGTCAGGAAGAGGTTTGGTGGTTTAAGACTTCTGACTCCTGCGATTGTTTGGATCCAGTCAACCATTTCTAGTTTTTTTTTTACTTTCAAGGGGTTTTGCACAAGGATTTCTGTTGTTAGTTCCAGCCTGTGCAGAATGTGTCCAATTTTTTTTTCTAGACCAAGAAGTTGCTTTGATTTTGCTTTTTTTAGGTGTTGATTTACGTCAAAAAAGAGAGTGGACCTACTGGCTGTAATTATGTTACGATAAAGGGACAGAAGTTTCCACTCTGCACGGCAACTCAAAGAAGTCAGACCCAATTCAAATCTCAGGCTAACAGAGGGAGTGCACATTGGGAGGTGAATAGATGATTTCCACAAGAGACCCTCAATTTTGCTCCAGTCGTAGTTCCACAGCAAAGGCTTCGCCTCAAGGCCGTAGAGGAGGACCGGAACTGCTTTGCCTATGTAGAACTTCTTGAGTGGAGATAATGAGAATTTGCAGAATTTTCCATTCAGGTTTTTCATTTGTGCAATGATTTTTGATGTCTTTCCAAGGATAGATGGTATCAACTTGTTTGAGGTTGGATGAGCTAGGATTTCATATTCCAGATATATGAGCTTGTCCACACGAGGGATTGCCTTACTGTCCAGGACCCAGTTCCTTGAGGCCACCTTTTTTTTCGGATGTTTAAAGATCAGGATCTTAGATTTTGATGGATTAATTATCAGACCATTTAGTTTGGCGTATTCGTTGAGTTTGGTCAGAAGATGCTGCAACCCTAGTGCTGAACCGTCCAAGAGCACTAGGTCGTCCGCGTAGGCTAGCCAATGGAGTCTGCTACCATTGCTCCTAGGGCAGATTAGCGACGCCGAAGCCAGAAAATCTCCAATGTCCAATAGAAATAAATTGAAGAATAATGTGCACCCAAACATCCTTGTCGTACCCCTTTAAGGACCTAGATTATTTCTGATAGGTTAGCAAGATCATCCAGCCTCACCCTAATCGTGGTGTTCTTGTGAAGCTCTATGAGCATGGCCAGGAGGGGAGCAGGTATCCCCAGTTATGAAGTTTCTGCCAAAGGAGGGATCTGTCCACGAGGTCAAATGCCTTGGACAGGTCAACCCAGGCCCCATACAGCGGAGAGTCTTCTTTCTCATTTGAACTTTCGCTCAGCAGGTTCAGGATGAGACCGTTAAGGCTGGTGGAAAGGCCCTTCCTAAAGCCTGTTTGGTGCGGGGGGAGAATCTGTTTTGAGTCCACCCATTGGGAAAGTTCTCTCAGTAATAGTCTCATGAATATTTTGCTATCTATATCCAAGAGGGCGATGGGTCGATAACATGTTGGATTTAGCCTATCACCCCCCTTAAAGAATGGAATAATAAGTGCGTTCTTCCATGATGGTGGGAAGATTTTTTCCTTTAGAATTCTTTGGTAGAGATGAAATAATAACTTTGCCCATAATTTTGGCTGATTTTTTAACACCTGGTAAGTGAGGTCATTAGGACCTGCCGCCTTTGAGGTAGAGGATGAAGTTATAAGATCTTCAATTTCTTCTTCAGTGAATGCCAGGGACCATATGATGTTGCGGGGGGTAAAGTCTCTGGAGCCAGTTGCTTCAAAGTTTTTGGACAAATAGTCTACCCACTTGTGCTCCAGGACTAGATTGCAAAGGGAACTGTTTTGGCCGGTTTCAAGTTGGTTTAGTGCCGCCCAAAAGTTTCTGCAATTGTTTGCACTGAGAAGAGAAAGCATTCTCTCCCCATCTTCTTGGAGTTTTTGATGTTTGTGATTTTTAGACCAATTTCGGTAGATTTGTTTGGTCTTTTTAAGCTTTTGCATACATCCGAGAGGGTCTTCTGCTCTATTCTGAGTGTTTGTCGCAGGGTTCTTTTCTTGTTGAAAGTTTCCTCGTCAAAATTATGAAGATGTATCTGTTTACCCACGATTTTTACTTCACTTGGATGGCAAATGGACCACACAAACTTTCCAAATTTTTCTGGATGGATCTCTTCAGCCCATGTTTCGGGGTGGACTGCTGCTAAAAGATCATTCAATTTTTTCCCTCCATGTTTGTATTTAACTACTTTCAATTTTCCCTTTGAGCCTTCCAATTCTTGTACAGTGTGGGTATTGGAAGGACTCTGAATTTCGGAGAAGGAGAGTTCCAACCTGGCGTGATCACTCCCCCCCTCCCAGTCTAGGGTAAGGCAAGGGCAGTGTAGGGTGAGGGATGATGAAATGAAAAAGTAGTCTAGAGTTGACTGCAGCATCCCTTGGTGCCATGTTGGTCCGGCCATTCCCACAATCCTATTTTTTTCAATTATCATGTCGAGATCCCATGACTGAAAAAAGTCCCACTATTGTTTGCCTTTCTGTGTGGTGCTTTGTTTGATTTGGCCATTCTCCTATTTCCTGGGTTAATATGTCTGTATTCAGATCCCCCGCAACAATGATCTGCGCTCCCTCGTAGTTAGTCTTAGCCGTAGAGAATAATTCATGAAGGGTATCTATGAAGTCTTGAAGTTTCGAGCTGGCTGGGTTCCAATAGATGTTTACCAGAATGAGAGTGAACCGACAATCATTCTGCCTTATCTCTGCTTTACAAGCCTGGATACCCACCATGTTGTTACATAGCAGAACAATAACTTTGACGTTGGAATTTTTAGTTGCTATTATCAGACCTCCTGCTGGTCTTCCCTTTGGGTTTTGTGAGGCCTTGAGGTTTTGTACTGTGATGCATTACTTTGGGGCCCTGTAGCCGTTCCGGCGGAGCACATGGTAGTAAGTGCGTGCTCCACTCCTGACCGTTTTAACCCCGAATGGTTTCCGCCCCTGCCTTCCTCTTCTGATTCGTATACCCAAAGACCTTCTTTGGCCAAGTCATCTTTGTTGATGATAAGTGCCTGTTGTGCCTTTCTGGAAGTAAGAGCTATCTCTACGAAGAATTTGTCTTCGCTAATCGGAAAAGTAAGGTACTCGATGTCCTCTGAGGCAAAAAGAAACAGGTTATAGTTTTTTTTGATTCCCGAAAGTAGGACAGATCTACAGAGTGATTTCTTTTTATTCTGTTTCTCAAGTCTGAGCCATATTTTTGGAATTGTAAAGTTTGATGTCACGGTTTCCTCTTTTCTTGTAGCAAGGTTATGCTGATTTTGTTCAGGTTTCTCTCTTCCTCCATACTGAGGACATATTTCAAGATTTTTGGATTTCCCAGACCCATTCCGACAGTCAACTTCACTGAGTATGGAACTTAGTGGCATCTCGTCTTCGGTAGCTGACGCGGGAGATGTGTTGATTAGTAGTAATGTAGAGACAGTTTTCCCTAGCGGTTTTAAGAAGATTGGGGCCATTTTTATGGCAACTTGTCTGGGCTCATATTGGCTTCCTTTGTTTGCCCCTTGTGTACGTTTTGTTTCAAAAATATTGGGGCAATCTTGATATGTGTATGAGCCAATTTTCCGTTTTGGTTGTTGGGAGCTGCAGGTGGCAAAATTATAGGATCCGTTTGCATACCAAAGTTCGAGGTTTAAGCTTTGGTGTCACTGGGACCCTCCGTGCCTATTGAACATGCCTTTTTTGATGGCACACTTGATGGCCAGGGAATCGTTTGGATTTGATGTCTGTGAAGGATTGATGACTGGGGATGCAATTGCAGTAGGGTCAGCTGCCTTTTCAGCTGAGGGAGTAGTCAGAATTTTCAAGAATGTGTTTTTCCCTGGTTTTCTTTTAGCCTTATTTTTCTGGTTTTTTGGTTTCTTCATGGTCTTATCTAATTGTGTGTAGAAAGTAGTCTCTTTTGGTTTGACCCCTTTATTCCTTTTCTGCCACTTTTTACTCTTAAATTTCTGTGGTGCGTCAGAGCTCTGACCTGAACTACCAGTCGAGTTTTCTTTTAGGCTTTCTTTATGAGCATTTTGAGTGCTATCACCGATTTCTTCAATCACGTCGATGTCGACATTTGCCAGCCTTCGAAACTCTTCCAGTATTGAATCCGAGAGCGGGGTATCATCAAAAAAATCCTTAGCCCCCTCTTCGTTCAAAATCTCGTTCTAATTTTGGAGATTTTGAATTTCCTAAGCAAGTTCCTTTAGAAGCTCATGGGTTGTGGCATTGCCTTTTGCCCCCTCTTTTAATAGGTTTTGAATTTGGGCGATGTCCAGCCCTTGTTTAACTCCCTCCATTTGTGTTTCTTTTAGGATTGGAATCAAAATAGTATTCATGATGTTATTTACGGCTACCATAGCTGATTCGTTTTTAGTGATTTCATGTGACATTTCCAAAAGAAGGCCTGCTTGTGTTTGTACTTCTGTTTTTAAGAGTTCGAATACTGAGACCAAGGAATTAAGTACATAACTCAAGGCTGCCAATGTACTTTCGGGAGTTGGAGGGGACCCTTCTGGAGGGCTGGCTATTAGCTCTTCTTGTTGGTCTCGGTGGATAGGTGAACTCACCATATTTTCTTGAATAATGTCTGTGGATATTGAGTTTATTTGTGAGCCCTCTATAGGGGTTGTGCTGGCCAAAATGGTATGATTGTGAACTGGTAGCTACCAGGTGGTGTCGATAATGTCGACCAGATCATTAGCACTCTTGTTCCTTTTCCTAAGGAAGTGATCATTGATTCTTGTCTGGATTATTTCAGTTGTCAGAGTATACTCCAACCCTGGTTTCCAACTTTTCTGAATGAGGAGGTTAGGAAACCTCCCCTCAGGGGTTTGCTGTTTGTCTATATGGCTCAAAACATGGGTATTGATTGAAACCACCTGTGCTGGGGCTAGGCCAGAACCATTAGAAACCCCCTTGCCAGGCTCCATCCCTGCCTCCAGATATGACCCATCTTGGACGTTCATCTCTTCCTCAAAAGGTGAGCTCCGTAATCTCATTACAGATGTAATATGTAAGATTTTGTGGCGATAGTGAGTGATAAACCCTGAATTTATTTACTTTTTTGGTGCGACCCCAGTGCGCCAAACAGTCGCTCAACAGTCCCTGGGCTTTACCCCTGACGGGCTTAACGCCGCAAGGGTGGTAGCCTTCCTCCTTTGAAGAGGCCCACAGTCACGTGATCTGGGCACGTGTCACTCTCGCCCCACCTCCTCCAGGAAGCGCGATGTTGCGTGAGCGAAGCCGGCAAGAGCCCAATGTAGCTCGCAATGCCGGGTACACAAAAAGCAGCCTCTGCACAATGGGGAAAGTTTGTTTTTCAAAAGCACGTAGATACCTTCCCGGGTTCCTCTTGGTCCGGGAGGGGCGTTGATCGCTCCGTTACCAGGGTTCGCCCTGAGGTGCCCGTTGGGCCTAATAATTCTACCAGAGTTTTCTCTGAGGGTCTCCGTAAGGGGCATGTGAACACCGGAGTACGCTCCGAGGCCCCTCCTGTGGGGGCTGTTTGTAGACCCAGTTCTACTGAGTCGTGGGGTACCGGAGTTCGCTCTGAGGCCTCTCTGTCGGCTTCCCTCAAAAACGAAACTGGGGTGCGCCCCGAGGCATTGGCTGGGCTTGTAGTTACCGAACGGATGTTCGAGGCCCGCGCAGAAAAGGCTGTTACCGGGCCTGGGTCCGAGGTCCCTCGTACAGAGGCTAAAGCTACCAACAGTTCTGAGAGGCCGGTCAAGGCTTTGTCGGTGAAAGCGCACGTTCCCGCTCTTGTGGTAACACAAGAAGCAAAGTTCTTCTTTTTACCGGCAGTGCCGAGGTCCTTCCTTCGAAGGCTCAGTTGGCAGTTGGTATGTCACAAAAACATTCCAGGCCTCATAGTACCGGCTCGGCCGAGGTTCCTTATGTTAAGGCTAAGAATAAGACCCCTGATCCATCGACGGGGACGCCTGCCTCACTTCCTCACGTGCCGCAGTTCCCCTCAGATGAGGACAAAATGGCGCCCGTTCCCGCCACGACCACGGCGCCCATTTTAGGTGCTACCCCTACAACTATGCTATCGGCATCTGGTGTAGGGCTCGGTCTCTTGGGTGAACCTAAGGTCCGTTGTGCGCATCCTTACCGTCCGGTTTATGATTGGAACGCCCGGATGCCTCTTCCGCACAATGTTTGCTTCGCCTGCGGGGGCGGCACCTTTGATTTATGTGGATACGTCGGTGGAGGGGCCGGTGTGGTACCCTTCCCCGTTACGTCCCTGGATTTGTCTACCTCATGAGAGGCCTCCTCAGGTCCAGAAACATCTCCTGAGGATGCCTTTTTCGGTAAATTTCAAGCGCTTATGCGCACCGACCCCATGAGGGAATATTTCAAAGGGCTTTTCAAGGAGATATGTCCACCGGCCCCTCCTGTTCATCCAGTGGTTCCGCCGGCGCACCCTTGCCCGTGGTGCCCCCCCTGCTCTCCCGCCTTTGCCTCCATTGTCCCCAGTGGACAAAGCAGTGCCTGACACGGCTCAGCAGGATCCTGACCTGTCAGATGACCCTCAAGGCGATCAGGGCAACGAGGACCTTACCCGCTCTATCAGAGCCTTTCATGACCGGGTACTGGACATGATGAGTTTATTAGATGTTCCGGTGCCCGAGGCACCCGCTCCACAGGAGGGCATGCTTTCTGGGGCATTCACCCTGTCTCCTTTGGAGCGTACCGGCCTGTTCCTGCAGAAGGACGTTCTGGCCGAGGTCCGAAGAGTCTGGGAAAAGCCACACTCGGGACTTTTTGTCAATAAAAAGATTGACGTGAGGTACAGGCTGCATTCTTCGGAAGAGGTGGCCCTGTCGTCTTGTCCGCCTCCCTCCTCCACAGTGGTGGCTGCGGCCACTTTGCAGTCCAGGCCTGCAGCATCCTCTTCCACGACGGCTACTCAGGTTCTGGGAAAGGAGGACAAGCTCCTCGACTCCCTCGGGAGGAAAATCTTCGCCAACTCGGCCTTGCAGCTCAGGCAGGCCAACGCCAAATTGATATTGGCAGGAGCTAACATGCGGATGTGGAAAGGTCTGTCGGAGTTTGAGGAGCATAAACCGGTCGAGAAGCTGGAAGATTTCGAAGGAGGCCTTTCCGATGTCAGGGTCTTGGCCCAGGATCTCCTGGAAGCTGCGGCTCATCACGTAGACACCTCGGCTCCGGGCCTGATGCTTGGGGTTGATACCTCACGGCAGGCATGGCTGCATGCCACTAAATTTTCTAAGGAAGTGCAAGACAAGGTGTTGGACCTTCCATTCGATGGTAAGGAGCTTTTTCATTCTTCTACTGATGTAGAGCTCACCAAAACCAAGGATAGCACTCAGACGGCTAAATCATTGTCTGTTCTGATTAAAGCTCCTTTCAAATCCCAGAGACCGTTGTCGCAAAGTTGACCTTCCTCTGGTTTTAAGGGCTTCCTCGACCGCAAATCTCACAGAGTGGATACTCCTGAGGGGAATAAACGCCGTAGACAACAGCGTATGCGTTTTTTCTCCCGCTCCTCAGCCTCCTCATCAGGTTCAGGTGGCACCGCCACCGATAAGCCTGCCAAATGAGGGTTTTCCGCGCTCGCACGAGACCCCGGTGGGAGGACGCATTGCGCCTCATTGGGAGGCGTGGCAGACCATCACAGAAGACAGATGGGTCTTGTCAGTCGCTCGAGCGGGCTTCCGCTTACCTTTACCCCCTACCCCACCCCTCAACCCTCCTTTTCAGCTGTCGGGCTCACCCTCCCTCAAGGCCGAGGTTCAGAAACTTCTGGACCTCAGAGCTGTGGAACCCGGTCCTCTTGGGGAGCGAGGGGAGGGCTTCTACTCCTGGCTGTTTACGGTGCCCAAAACCAACCAGGCTGGCCTGCGCACCATACTAGACCTTTCCCAGTTCAATATTCTCCTACCCCAAGAGAAATTCAAGATGATCACGCCCGGCCAGATTCGCTCCTCTTTGCAGATGGGCGATTGGCTCAGCGTGGTGGATCTTCAGGATGCGTACATGCATATCCTGATTTGGAATCCACAAAGGAGATACCTCCGCTTCTCTTTGGTAGAGGAGCACTTCCAGTTTCGGGTGCTTCCTTTTGGCCTCAGCTCGGCACCGCGTGTCTTCACGAAGATGATGTCGGTGATTGCGGCCTATCTTCATCTCCAGGGTATCCTCGTGTGTCTGGCTGCTTGCAGTGCACATCCGGGCCAGCTGAATGTCACAGCGGATGCCCTCAGCCGGCGGACAGTGGTCAGCTACGAGTGGGAGTTGAAGGCAGAGTGTCCTATCGTGGATTTTCTCGCGTTGGGGCACACCGGAGGTGGACCTCTTCGCCATGGCGGTGAACAAGAAACTTCCTCAGTATGCCTCCGGAGGGGGCATGGGAGCCTCCTCTCTGAGGGATGCTCTCGAGATTCCATGGCACAACATGAGAGCTTACGCCTTCCCGCCTCTGCCTCTAGTTCACCGTGCAATTTGGAAGTTGAAGAACTCTGTGAACTGTTCCCTTCTACTGATAGCCCCGTGGTGGCCGGCCAGGTTTTGGTTCTCAGAACTTCAACACCTGTCAGTGTCTCCGCCGATCAGGTTACCAGTAACTCCTGATCTTCTTCAACAGGGGGAACAAAAGATGTGGCACCCCTCCCCACAATCGCTCAGCTTGGCGGCATGGTGCCTGAGTTCAAGTCTTTAGAGCATTTGAGTTTGTCTGCGGATAACATGCGCATTATCCAGGCAGCCAGGAAACCCTTGACCAGATCTCAATACAGGAGTAAATGGCTCAGGTTCTGTCATTGGTGTTTGGAGAAGAAGTTGGATCCGAGGGTGGCCACGATTAACACGGTGCTGTCCTTCGTGCCTCTCTAGCAGAGTCAGGGGTTCATGTTCTGTCATGCAGGACTTATCTCTCAGCGGTTTCTGCTTACCTTTCTACAGACCTTTGTTCTTATTCTCTAACTAACCCAGTGGTGAAGAGGCATTTTGCTGGCTTGGCACGCCTCTACCCTCCGGTTCGTAATCCGCACCCACCATGGGACCTAAATGTAGTCCTGACGGCGCTGTGCCATAAACCCTTTGAACCAATGGCTATGGTAGACCTCATGTACTTGTGTTGGAAAGTGTCCTTTCTGGTCAGCGTTACGTCAGCAAGGAGAGTGAGTGAGCTCCAGGCATTGTCGGTGGAGCATTCTTTCTTGGTCTTTCACAAGGACAAGGTAGTCCTTCGGACAAACCCGGCTTTCCTACCGAAGGTAGTGACCGAATTCCATCTGAATCAGTCGATCTCCCATCCGGTCTTTTTTCCGAACCTGGCCTCAGAGGCTGAAAGAGTTCTACACTGTCTTGATGTCCGAAGAGCTCTTTAATTCTACCTGGACAGGACTTCCGAGCTTAGGAGTTCTTCTCAACTTTTTGTGACCTTCGGTAACCCTCAGGGCAAGCCGGCGTCTAAAGCAACTATTTCCAGGTGGATTGCCACCTGCATCACGGAGTCTTTCACCGTCCAAGGGCTGAAACCTCCTAAAGGTATCCATGCACACCTGGTGCGGGGCAAGGCAGCCACAGTTGCTTTTCAGCAATATGTTCCCTGGGAGTCCATCGCTAGGGCAGCTACTTGGGCCTCCCCATCTGCGTTCTGTAAACATTATTTCTCGACATGAGCTCTTGAGCTGACGTTTAGTTTGGTCAGGCTCTGCTGCAGAACCTGTTTCAGTAAAGGGTATCTCCATCCACCCGTAGTTCCTGTAAGGAGTGTTTGGGAATCTCCCACAAGTATGGAGGAAAGGGGACGGGATGTAGGAGTATTACCAGGTTATTCACCGTAGTGACCACCTTACTCCTAGTCCATAGTCCCCTTTCCTCCATACGCCCGCCCGCCATCCCCTCTAATAACGTTCCTCTGTTATTGCTAATGGGTCTTTGACCCAGCGATAGAAAAGGACTGATGGGCGATGCGCGGGGTGGAGCCAAGGTGGGCGGGGTTACGGCCGCGTGCCGGGCCCCGTGCAGGAAAGAGAGGAGGGACACATTTTTGAAAAAAATGTGGATGCTTTTTACAGAGTGCTCCGGTCCCGTCCCACAGGACGGAGAGATGTCCCACAAGTATGGAGGAAAGGGGACTATGGACTAGGAGTAAGGTGGTCACTACGGTGAGTAACCTGGTAAGAACTAAACACCCAGGATATCCAAGTCCCCACTGACTTTATCATAGAGCTACACACCATGGCCGTAACCACGAATGTCTTCATGTTTGACAAAACCTTCTACCTTCAAACAAGAGGGACAGCAATGGGTGCTGCTTTTGCACCTAACCTAGCAATCATATACATGGCCCAATTTGAAAGACTGCATATCATGAACCCTACCAACCCATGCTATGACAAGATATGAGTGGAAAAAATATATCGATGATGTGATCTTCATATGGCATGGATCCCCAGAGAACCTTGAGGAATTCCTACAATGGCTAAATACCAGGAACTCTAACATTCAGTTAGAGACAATAAATCTTCTCGATCTAACAATATGGTCCAATCACAATACCCTACAGTGTACAGTGTATAAAACAAGCACATATCTTAACACACTGCTACACTACTCAAGCCACCATCCCACCACCCTGAGGAACAATTTATTTTATGGCCGGTATCTACGCATACAGCGGAACTGCTCTATAATAGCAGATTATTATCAAGAACAAGCGTACAAACTTGATGACAGACTAAGAGCCAAGGCATACCCCAAGCAAGCTGTAAAACATGCACGCAAGCAAGCCAGATGTACCCCGCGAGAGGTTTTGCTCACACCAAAAGTGCAAGAACCACCAGAAGACAGACTAGTATGTGTACATACTTACAATCACCATGCCACAAAAATCAAGGCCACGATCAAAAACTTCTGGCCACTGGTTCAGACTGCCCTACCTAACTAACCTTTTCCCTTGATGCCATTGAAAAGATTTAAGAATTTGAAAGACTACTTAACCAACACATGCTTCCGCAGCCCTAGCACCAGGAGCACATTGTGGAATATGAGACCAATAATAGGGCATTTTCCATGTGGCACATGCAGTGTATGCAGATTTACAAGCAAAATGCAAAGTTTTACATCAGGGGCAGGACTTGGCATTTCAATCATCTTTCAAACTGTAAAATGCAATGCCCATGTGGTCTTAGGTATGTGGGCCAAACAACTAGGCCAGTCCACAAAAAGATTGTGGAGCACTGATCTAGGATTGGGTGCAGGACATTGACAGCCCTGATGGTCCCCCACTTCGTACACCACCATCACTCACAGGATGATATACCCTGGTGGGTACTTGAGGTGTTTAACAACACACCCAACACAAATGCATCACTTAAACATAAATAGGGTGGGGATTCACAAATTGAACACGCTAAGGGAATGCCTCAGTAAAGCACATAATGTAATATGACTGCACAAGTGATGGCACGCATTGTCAACACCTGTCCTGCTAAAGGGCATACAAAAAGAGGTCAGGGCACCCCTCTGCAAGAAAGAACACAGCAATATTACTTGTTCTGTGGAAATTTACTCATTCTGCAGCCACATGTTTTAGCTCACTGTACCTTTCACAAAGCAGTAATATCAATTTGCATATCAGTCTCTGTCCCGCCCACCTGAGCAGTCCAGCACCGAAATGCTATGTTCGTGTTCGTTCTCGCAGAGAGGCACCTATGACATTTTTTGACTGCTAAAGGACAGTTTATTATAACAAAGGGCTGAACCCATGTATCTGAGCCCGATAACCATGGAAATGCCCTCATTAAGACAAATCCAAAAATTCACAATGCTGTCAGACATGGATATACCCCCTAGGCCCAGTTTATAATCCTGTGGGCCCAACGATGTAAAAAGCATGGAGCTCGACCTGGCACAACAGAGGACAGCCACTCTGTAATTACGCTTGACGCATGCTCGTTCACGCCCAGAGACGCCGACAGAACTTACCAAGCAACCCACAAACTGAGACTTACCTCTGCATAGACACCTCGGCCACGGCGCCACGACGCAGCTATGCTGCATGCATGGACAACCAATCAGTGAGGACAGGCAACCCCAGGCCCCCATGCAGCTACCTTGGCAACTATTTGGTGCTATTTGGTGCCTGATAAACAGACACGTATATACTCGGACGCACACCGCATTCCCTCTTTCAGCCTGACTAATCCACGGGCGCCGTAGGACTTATCAACTGATCACAGACGTAGTTAGCTATTCTGTGGTAAGCGGATCCTACCCCTCCAGTATACATCGTTGCACATAGCACAATGAGACAGCCCCACATATTTTCATTAAGGCATTACCACATGCTCTATCTATTTCTGTCTTTGACACAGCCCCACATGCTAGACGGCATCAGAGCAGAGACACAGACAGATGCCGTCTCGCGCCAAGAGACAATCTTTTCTTAAAGATCTCTTATGGCCTGGAAGAACACTAATCATACATAACACTTATGTCCTCCACATGTGTATAAAGATATGGCACGCTTTGCGGGCTGAGCCACCTCCTGGAGCTCCAAACACTACAGAGGTGAAAGATCCCCTTGAAGAACTGCTGTAACCCACACCGCCTTCAAGACCTAACACGGGAAAGACGCCAATATTAAGTGGCTGAACCGTTTTGCCATTATGGCCCTAAGAAACCACCCGTATTGACTCTTTCTGCATACATAGACACATGCATGTCACATTTTGTTCTACATGTAGGTATTGCCTGCTACATACATAATTGTCCACCGGATCCAGACACCTGATGAGGCTTACCATTTTGTCCCCTTAAGATTAAATAGCACTAGAGGTCAGTATGCTTCTCCATCTTAACCATTCCCACCTTTTGACAATATATCGAATTCAATTTTTTTATAGAAACATACCTATCAAAATTTGTCTCTATGCAGCCCCAAAGAAATTGAACAGCGTCCTGAAGAAGGCAACGGTCAAGCCATAGACCGCTACCGTCTTACTAAACAGACCGATAGGCTAGCAGCCATCGCCGTGCAATGGGGTCTGGCACAAAACAATACCATGCCCCCAAAACAATGACATTTTATTGATTCTTGACATAGACCTGCAACTTGATTTAATCTTCAGTCAGCTTAGACAAGTAGCAATCCACTGTTGGAATCGCTGTTTGCATAGTCTGAATAAATGGACAGAACTCCCACATTAGTTCAATATACAATGTGTTAATAAAAACTAAAGCAAAAATGTGTTTGATTCTATATATGTGATGTACTGTTGTTTTGTTGTATATAGCGTTTAAGTGTTTTTTCATTATTCAGTTGGTTAAGGAACTATCTTTTCACATTGGAAGATACAAGAGATTTCTAAATGTACATTTGTATTTTTAATTATCGAGTATCACTATCATGTTGTGCCACTAACTAAATGCACAAAGGCTCAATGAATAAATAGAGGTATATATTTTTTATCATGTATTCTAATTCACAAGGAAGAGTGTCTCTTTTGAAAAGACGTGCTAAAAGGAAAAGCTACATATCAGCTTCTTTCTCTTTCGCTGGTTCTGGATTCTTCGCATTTATTTTCTTCACTGTTAGTCCAGTGACGTGATGATGTTTAAGTGTGATAACAAATGTTGGAAGCCCATCTATGTAATTCTTCTTTAGCACTCTTTTCAAACCTTTCCCCAATGGAATTATCTGCTGTTATTGATTCATTAACGCTTACATTTTATGCTGGTGATTTTCCTTTGGCCAAGCTGTCGCAACATCTTTCACCCTCTGCTCTTTGTTAAACTCTCTGGTTTACGTATAATGGACCCAAGGGATTTTTTCCAGTTCAACGCAAGGCTGGACTTGATTCTCTGCTTTTGAAAATGCCCTCTTTGGCCCTAGACATTCTGAACAGCTACCCTCCTAATACCAGCCTTCCATTACTGAGTAAAATTCTTGAGAAAGCAGTAGCTACTCAGTTAGCAAATCAAATTGACAAACATCCACTTTTACACCCCTATTGATCAGTATGTTGTAAACTTTAGAACAATTAAACGGTTACACTTTAGATCTTCGACACAATCCTTCCTATTAATGATGTTGGTGACACCTGTCTACTTGTGCTGTGTGTTTAATCATCAGCCTTTGATATGGTTAATTGTGCCACCACAGAAATATTTTCTGTGCCCGAATGGGCCTTGAAGGTTCAGCACTAACTTGCTTAATCTCTTACCCATCGTCCCGCTTTTAAACAGTGCAGGTCAAATACATCAAATCATACAGTGTACGAGTGACATGTGTGTCCCACAGAGCTCCATTTTGTCACCAATTTTATTTAATGCTTGTTAAAACATTGGGTGATGTTGTTCATATGTTTGGGTTCAAAGTCCATCAATACGCCACTGATCTCCAACTACATCTTTTGATCTTTTAAGCCAATAACATTAATAATTTAGCAGACTGTTTGCCTGAAATAGATTGTTGGATTCTGCCCAAAAACAGAATTTATTTTGTCTACAGTTCCCAGCAAAGAATCTCAAGTTTCTTTTGGGCTATCCCAACTTGCTAAAGACGGAATTATACCTACCAATCCTTTTAGTTGTAAAATCTCTTAGCTTCTTTTTGGAGGATAAACTTTCACTATAAACCCATATTCTTTTTTAAAAAAGAGCACAGACACATTATTTACAATATTCTCTTTTACAAATATGAAGCCTTTTATCCCAGCTGAGTTTTTTCATTAAGTCCCTCAATTGCCAGTTCTCTTCCATTTTGACGGGCCAGGGAATGCCAGTCTCTTAGAAGAATCTAATGGTACTCTTCATATTCTTAAGTACTCCTTGTATGAAGCTGTTAGACTTGTGGCTGTGAAGCAGAATTACAACCATGTTACACTAATCTTGGCATAACTACTATTGGTTGCCATTAGAAGCTCAGATTCTTTTTATATAGCACTGCATTGCCTATAAGGCTCTTATTTTATGCCAACCACCTTACCTAAATGAAAAACCTTAAATGGCAGGTGTTTCTAGATTGAAACACAGCAAATATATTTTACTTCTTCATTTTACGAAAGTGCTGAAAACCCAAACCTCTAAATAAACTCTGTGTGGCTTTACCTACATTTAGCAATTCACTGCCCCCCATCTTGCACTTGGCTCTATCTCTGCAACTCTTTCATAAAGGCCTTAAGACCATCCTGTTGCCAAAATAATTGTGTGTTTTGACTACAAATGTTTCATATTTGTTTATTTTGTTGTTCTGCGCTCCGATGCCCTAGGGCAAGGGTGCACAACTGGCTTTGCAGGAGGGCCGGATGTAATTTGCAAGCATTCTGTGGTGGGCCGAACTGCCTATGGGGGTCCTCCAGGCTTTCTACGCCAGAAAAAATTTCAAATGAAGTGAAAGGAAAGGCACATTCTGAAATGTATTTATTGACTTTATTTTTCTATTTCTTGATTTTCTGAGAAAATCCTGTGATATTTCATAGGAACATAATGAGAACAATGTTTGCTAGAGGAAAGTACTTTAGGCCTGTGATTAACAAAAGAAGGATGCTGACAAAATAACTCCTAAGGTGTACTGATCTCCTAACTGTGATTGTGTTTTATTTTGGGTTTGCTTTAGGAGATTTTAAAAATGTTTGGAAAAAGCCTTTGCAGTTTATGAAATTGTCAATTTATGTAAGTCCATTTGCCAAACACTACACATTCACTGTTAGTCCAAAATGCAAGGCCTCGTTTCTTTTTCATGGTGTAATTTGAGTAATGGCTTCAGTGATGAAGCACTTGGTTTGGTGATTTTCTTTTGTGTTATTTCTGTGTTGCTTAATTTTCTCTCTAACATTAAGAGAGGAAATGACCAGAAAAGGGCTGCACATTGTTCTTGAACTCCACTGGCCTGGAGGGCTATAAATCACGATGTGAAGGGCTGCGGCCGTATGTTGTGCACCAAGAAGTTAGGCTCCCTTAATATAAAATATTTAAATAAAATAAATTCTCGCATAGGAGGAACAGAAATAAGACTAACCAAAGGGCCCAGCCAGAATTAAGAAAACTTACAGGCAGATGGAGAAGAGACTGCTGCAAGAGGCAAGGCTAGAGTAGAAAAAAAGGGCACAAGACCTTAGCCCTTGCACCAACTTGGAACAAGTTGGTAAAGCTTAAAGCAGAGGAGGAAACCGAAATTCCCTGAGGTACAATTTCCTGAAGCGTTGCCGGACACCTTCCCCCGTCAGAAGACTTAAGTTTACCAGGCGGGAATACCAGGTAGGATAGCCCAGGTGTAGCAAAGTGTGACTGTGATGGCATTGGCCACAAATCAAGGAAGACACCAATCGAAAAAAGAAGTGTGGGTCACTTAAAATTCCACATACAGTGAGTGACTGTTTAACTGGGCATGGAGGTAGTGCCAGTCTTAAGCAGAGTGGGGAGGACTGAGGTCTAAGAGAAGTGAAAGGCCTGGAGAAAGTACCCCTGCCTTTATACTCTTCTCAATCTCATCCTTTGAGTCCAGTCAAACCTATCCCTTGGTTTTGTGCAGTTAGTGCTCGTCACTATGCTGGATAACATTTGCTGTACACTCCCATTACAAGTATGAACGCAGAGTAGTGAGAAGACACCAACACATTGGCATTCTTCACCAGTGCAGATTAAGTTATTGAGGAAAAACAGTGAAACCACCTCTGTTCTCCCAAACAACAACATATTGTGCCCTTTCAGTTATAGATGTGGGCCTTTTTTGCTGATAGAGGCTGTATGTGATAAAGTGATTGTGCAATAATAGTTGCATCAGACTCAATAGTGTTGTATCCTGCTTTCTTCCTCTCCTTCATGATAATTTCACACTGGGCCATGCCATCTTGAGGAGTTAGGAAAGTAGTACATGATATGATAGGTTATTTATAACGCGCTTAATACTCGTAGGTTTCTAAGCGCGGACCCGGGCATCGAACTCGTGTTGCTCCATGTTGTCTTGATTCCAAGGTTAGCACGTTGCCTCTGAGCTATCCTCCCAGAGCCCACATCAACGTGAGAACGTATATTCTGTGGACTATAATGTCCACCAGGCTTGATGTCCAAGTATTGAAATACATCTTTAGAGCTTCAGAAACAAATTCATAGGCAGAGCTTCAAACTAAATATCAGAATTGTCACAGAAGCCCCTCCCATTGAAATTTGTTAGTCCTCAGTAACTGGAAATGGATGCAGCTTTGTGTTTGGTTGTGACCTATTTGTGAAATAAATGCAGCTACTGTGCTGAATGCTTGATCTAATCTGCAGTGGGGCACTGGATGGGAATTAATAATACTCAAGGTGGGTGGTCTGTGCAATTGTCAACATTTGATTTGGCATAACCTTCTGTTGTGCAGGAGGCAGTCCTAGGAAACCATTCTCTGTTCTATTGAAAGCAATGTTATTTACTTTTGGTCCCCACTTTTCAGGGCCAGATGTCACGGATGATGTCCGATGTGCACTCCTTGATGGCGGCAGAAAGGCAGCATCGGCAAGATCTTGAGCAGGCCGATCTAGAGAAGCAGGAATTGATGGAGCTTCTGAAGAGTCTACAGAAAGAATGCAGAATAAGCAGTGCAGATGGGAACAAGAAGCCAACGTCAAACATCCGACCACTAACGCGGCTGGAGAGCCTTAAACGCAAGCCCAGAGAGGTTACAGTCATTTAAGAGAAAACAAATACACAGGTATATCATCTCAGTCAGGGTTGTGCTGTTAATGAATTAAGATGTGTGGTTATGGCCACATGCAAAGATTCTGGAAGGATTCCATAATGTTCCTGCAATATTAATAGGCAAACGTGTTTCCTAAATAGTCCACACTCTGAAATGTGAAATCTTTCTTAGCACTCAGTACAGCAGTGGAATTTGGACTGGGTTTGCGCCAGGCGGCAGTTGCATCTTCCTTAAGTATTCCTTGGGAATGTACCATTTAACATTTTCCGAACTCTATTTATTTAGAAATATAAAAAGCCAAGTTCAGTGAACTGGTTGCCGAAGATTTGTCCAAGGTTTTTCAAAGTTACACATCTGAGCAAAAAAGCAACCCTTCAAACCAAGGGATGCTTTCAAATTCTTGGCTTGAAATGGTAGTATGCCCCTACCCCTCGCCAAGAGCCATACATTAAGGTTTTTGGAGTTCTTTAATTCTTTTCCAAATTGAACTTTATTAGCCTTTTCACATAACTGTTACAAACCGTCATTACACCTCCTCCTCCAATCTAAACAACAAAGGGGATTCAAACCCCCACCGCCTCTTCCCTAGCCCTTCTCACCACTTCCATTTCAGCTCCCCCTTTAACACCCCATGCTGCCAGCCCTCATTGAGTTCACAAAGTTAAGACTTGAGGTAGAAAAACTGTTCCCAAGCCCACAGATCCATGTTAATTCTGCACTCCACAGTCTACCTGACCGGTGGTCTAGGCGCGTAGGTGCTTCGCTGGACTATTTCAGGGCCACAGCTTGTTCATGTACTTCCTTCCTCCCAGACCTCTGCGGAATCAGGCCGGACATGGTATAATCCCTGTCATGCCCTCTCTTAGTGCCCGTATTTCTCAAAGAAGGGAAGCCATAAGCCCTCAATATATTCGACAGGGACTCATCCAAGACATGAGTAAGGTATTCCATATCATAGATCGCTCGTATCTTTGCTACCCATTCCCTTTCCTCTGGCATGTGAGAATTCTTCTATAGTTGGGCAAGACAACATCTGGCGGAGACCAACATGATTTGCAGCATATGTCTACCTTCAACCTCCTCCTCCTCTTCCACCCACACTCCAAAAAGAAGGAGCCACGGGGAAAGTTCCCTTTGGAGTCTGTCCACCACCTTAATCCATGAGAGCTCCTACCTCCAGTATGCCTGTACTCTGGGGCAACCCCACCACATGTGTATGTAGTCACTCTTCGCCTTTTTACACTTCCAACAGGGTGGGTCATACCCATTACGCATCCATGCTATCCTAGCTGGAGGGTAGTGCCACCTGTGTATCAATTGTATTGCTTGATGTCTGTATTGCAGGGAGATCGTTGACCGTACAACCCCTCTACAGATCTGTGTCCAGAATACATCCTCAATAGCTCTCCCCAGGTCTGTTGGCACTCCCTTCAACTGCAGGTATTGAAAGGGTGACAATCTCCCCACATTCAGAACCTCTTCCAACCTATTCAGCGGGAGAAATGTTCCCCTGTCCCACATTTGTCCAGCTCTAGAAAGCCTGCCCTCATACCAGAGTTGGAGCGCCAATGGTTCTCGACTCTCAGGGGGGGGGCCCATATACAATTCAATGGGCAAGGCCAGGAGGTCAGCCACCTGTTTCTCCCTCCGTCTTCCCACCACATGGCCCACAGGACTTCCCACACTGGGTGAAGCAGCACCCTTCGCGGGATACAGGCTTTGGGCACCCACAACCATTCTCCCAGTGAAACAGGAGCCAGTATCACATTGTCCATTGGAAACCACTGTTTTTCAGAAAGCGGGTTCAGGTGATCTACCCGCTGGACTGCTTTGTTGTAGGTGTCTAGGTCTGGGAATCGCCCCCCCCCCTCTTCCGTTGGTAGGGTTAGTGGCCTGCTGGCCACCCTCTGCTTTGCTCCCGCCCATAGAAATTTTAGTCTGCCTTCTTCACCTCGGCGAAGAAGGTCTGCGTGATCATGACCGGCATCATCTGGAAAAAAAACCCAGGAACTTAGGCAATACCACCATTTTAATAGCGTTCAGGCGCGCCATGCATGAGATCCTCAGTCTAGCCCACCTCTCAATGTCCTTCCTTTCCGTCGCCCACAGCGGGAGGAAATTCCTATAGTAGAGCTCTGCGTAGAGCCCGTATCACCTAGATTCCCAAAAATCTAAAAGAGTCCTCCTGGTCCCGAAACGGTAGGTTCCCAATGTAGTGCACCTCCACCTCTGACAGCCTCGACACCTTAAAGGCTACCAATTTTTCCAGATTGACTATGAAGCCAGAGAGCTCCCCATATTGGGCCACGCTCTACAAGATGGGGTCAATTCCTAGAGAAGAGAACTGGGTAGTTCCGTATCACCTGATTCCCAAAAATCTAAAAGAGTCCTCCTGGGCCCGAAACGGTAGGTTCCCAATGTAGCCCCCCTCCGCGTCTGACAGCCCTGCCACATTTAAAGGCTTCTGAATTTTCCAGATTGACTTTGAAGCCTGAGAGCTACCCATATTGCGCCAGGCTCCCCAAGATGGGGGCACCGATCGCTCCGGCCCTGTAATATAAAGCAGGGCATCATCTGCAAAGAAATCGATCTTGCACTCCATAGCCCCCATCCGGACCCCCTTTATCCTGCTGTGTCTTCCTGGACCACCGCTGCCCATGGCTCCATGACCACTACATATATTAGCAGGGACAGGAGGCACCTCTGCCGCGTGCCCCGCGGCAGTGGGAAACCTGCAATATACTTCCATTAACCACTACCCTCACCGTCGGGCAGGAGTATAGGGCCCCCATCCATCCCATCCACCACTGGCCCATTCCCATGGTTGCTAGGACCTCCCTATAAATGACCAACTCACCCGGTCAAAGGCCTTCTCGGTATCGAGGGCCAGCAACAGGACCCCACTCTCCCTCACCTCCCTGGCATTAAGAACATGGAGCATCTGGCGCATGTTTTCGGCTCCCTGCCTATGCATCACAAAGACCGCATGATCTGGGTGAATGAGTCATGGGAGGTAGGATTCCAAACGTAACATGAGGATCCTAGTGAAGATTTTTGCATCGACATTCAGCAGTGAAATCTGTCTATACAAAGCACAACTGGTCAGGTCTTTCCGTGGCTTCGGGATGAACACGATCAGTGCCCGCAGCAATGTCGGCGGGATCATAGCTTCCCCCACTATTGAATTAAACAACTTAGCCAGTGGTGTAGCGAGTGAGGGCTGGTATTGCTTATAGAAGTCTGCCGTAAACCCATCTTCCCCTGCGGCCTTCCCTGCCTTCAGTCTCTGGATTGCTGCATTACTTCTTCTCCACCCCCGTTAACTTGGGGAGCCGACGATCTGCTAAATACCCCCTCAGTTTTTCCCCCAGGGGCTCCACTGGTCTGGAATAGAGTTTCTGGTAATATTCTGTGAACCGGGAGGAAATCTCATCTTCTCATGTCCTGTAGTCCCTCTGCTCGCATCTGCCCACTGTATTGCGCCTTTACTCCTTTCCACCCTGCACCCCTTTACACTGTTTACCAGAAGTGTTCCCACTTTGTCTCCCCTTTCATAGTGCCTTTGTTTCATGAACCTCATCTTCTTTACCACTTCCCTTTTCAATGCTGTGTGTAGCTCCTGCCTCTTGTCCCTCATCTCTCCCAGGAGCACTTCTTTAACGGCCCCTGTACTTAGGAGTTGCGACTGCAGCACTTTCAATTCCCCCCTGAGACTGGCTTCAATCAGTTCCTTCTCCCTCTTCTTCCGTGCACTTTCAGCTATGATTAGGCCCCAAAATGTAGCTTTGGCAGCTTCCCCAGACCATCGTCATACTGGTCTCCCCATTATCATTAGCCTCAAAGTATGCCTGTACCTATTTTCCCCAGAAAGTCCCAAAAGACCCTGTTCCTCATTAAAGTGTTGTTGCACCTCCAGCTGAATTGCCGCTTAGGGATCCTTATCCTCCACTCCACTACTCATGGTCGGACCAGGTAATCACCTCAACCCTAGGTGCCACCATCTCGACGGTTCCATGTAATAATGTCGCCACAAAAATCTCGTCATGCAAAAATATCGCCGAAAAATGGCCGTTTTCTTTTGCCCCTGTCCCCATATATATGGTCACCCATATAATATCGCAGCAACCTTTTCCCAGCGATATTATTTACGGCGACCATATATATGGGGATAATATTACCTGATACCATCTCGACCTCCCGGTCCAGCGGGACCAGGAGCAAGTTTATCCTTGTATATGTGTGGTGTGGGAGTGAAATAAACATGTAGCTCACTGCCATATTACAGCCCAATAATGGTCCTGCAAGTGGTGCTTGAAGTAGGTGTTCTCTGAGCTTACCGTTCTCAGGCCTTTGTCCTTAGTCAACCACCAGTCCAGCATCGGATCCACCCCCAAGTTAAAGTCCCCTCCCACTACTGTGGCCCCCTCTACCCAGCCCTCCAAGAACCCAAAGACCTGCCAGTAGAAACCTATTTGTCCCGTGTTAGGAGCATATAAGGTGGTCAAAGTGACCCATGCTTCCCATGAAACCCCTTTATCCCTAGAAATCTGCTTCCAAATCCCCTTTTAACCTGTATCTCTGTCATCTTGATGGCTGGTCCCATTATAATACCAACTCCCTCCTTCTTGCGATCTCTATGTGTGGCCCAGAAGTTTATCAATTTCCTTCACCTGTATAGCCGATTCCGCCTCTTTCTATAGTGAGTCTCTTGGAGGAAGAGGATCGCCAGGCACTGTTTGCGAAACATATTGCTTGTGAGGGATCTCTTGTTTTGAGAATTTACCCCTTTAACATTCAACGTGGCTATACGAATCTCAGCCATCACCTTTCTTTACCCTTCTCCTGTCCCCTTGAACATCACTCAAGAGGTACCCCCAACTCATTCCTACCCCCGACCTGCTGCATAAAACATTCCCCCAGCCCCTCTCAACCCCACAGTGAGGCGTCCGACCGTGCACCCCCAACATGTTGGTCACACCTGTCGGACCACCGGGAAAGCCATCCACTGCCCTTATACCAGTGTTTGTCATCTTTCTCATCACCTCTGCCCATGGTTCCCTTCCTGTATCAAACCCTCCCCCGGTGCCCCCCCTTGCAGCACAACACAACTTCCCCCTGTTCATACCATAATAGTGAGAGGAATATTTTCCCCTGCTACCCACTTACCCCTCTCGTATCCCCCCTCCCCCCTTATGCCCATAAGACTATCCAATCTACCCCCGAACACTGGTTGTCTCCAACCTTGTTAAACAAAACCAATTTGCTCCACATACCCTCCCCCCCTTTCCAGGTAAACTCTGCTCCTGTGGGGGTTATGCACGGGGTATGTAGGGACCCAATATCAAACCCCTTCGCCCCTCAGAGCCATTAAACCACGTGCCAGGTAGTCATTGTCCCTCATTTCACTTCCCTTCTGGGAGAGGGAGTGTTCTTTTTCCGAAACTTCCTGGCCCCCAGAATTCTTCGACGCCTTTGTTCCCTGTGCGGGCCATGAATCTCTCACCTCTCCAACGTCCCTTCTTCTCCTTCCTGAGTGGTCCCCTTTCCCCGGGGTGCCACCAGAGTTTCTGTGGCTCTCTCGATCTCTTCTTCCGACACCAGGAGACATATTTTGCCTTCCCATTCGAATATTACCGCAAAGGGGTATCCCCACCGATATCGGACTCCTTTCTCCTGTAACCAGTTTGTGAGCGGGGCACACTTTTTCCGCCTCAAGAGGGTCTGTGCCGAAATATCCTGGAATATTGCCACTCTGGAGTCCTCATAGTCAATGATTCCCATTCGTTTGGCTTTCTCCAGGATGTCTGCTTTGTCCCGGTAGTAGTGCAACCTTGCCAGGGCAGAGTGTGGCCCCCTACTACCTCCTCCTGCATGGTGCACTCTATACAGGATCGCATGCGTACCTTCTTTTGACCCTAGGACCATCCCAATGATTTCTTGGATTTGCTTCTCAAGTCCAGCTGGGGATTCTCCCTCCCTTTCCTTGAGGCCAAAGAACCAGAGATTGTTTTGCCTCTCCCTATTTTCAATGTCGTCCATTTTGAGGCCCAACTCCATTTCTCACCCCTCAATGTCCCAAAATCAGACCTCGATCTGCTCCTCAAGAATGCCACTGGAAGCCTGATTAGCCTCCACCCCTTAGAGCCTTTCTTCTAGCATGTCCACTTTCGATGGCAAGCCCACCACTTTGGCTCCAATGTCCATTTACATCCCTCAGATCTCTTCCAGGATCATCTGGATGTCACTCTTGATGGTCCCTATCTCTGCAGAGCTGAGGAGGGGTACCGTAGCTTCCTTTGCCCTCTCCATTTCTACTCCGACATGGCTGTGGTATTGGGAGAGCTTCTCTCTCCAGGTCATTGACCCCACACCCCTTTGTGTCCAGACACCCACTTGCGGCCCCACCGCTCGATCTTCCGCAGGTGTCCCCTGCCGCGTAACCCTTTACCACTTGGCAGGGCACCCCCCTAGAGCCCTCCGTCGTCTGTCACTTGTCAGCCTCTCAAACTTCCTCATTGGCCTTGTCCTCATTACCAGCCCTCGTCTCTGTACACCCTCCACGAGCCCTCTTCCTATCTCTGGGTTTCTTTCACTCCCCTCGCCCCTCCACTCCTCTGCATCCATACATCATAGTTGGGCCCACTGCACGTGTTATCACCTCCCTAGGACCTCCACCAGTGCTCTGGCCCCCTCGGGCCTACTGGGATCAGGATAGTGTGGGGACCCTCGGGCCTGAGCTGAGTCCTGGCAGGGACCCGGCTCCTTGTTCCTCAGCTCTTCCTTCCGTGGCCCACCTAGGGGCAGTTTGGGTGGGGCTTTATGCCATTCTCCTTGTCTTTGACTCTTTCCTACTATAGTGTCCCAGAGCGCCTCCCCTGTCGGGTTGGCCTGTCTGCAGTATCACTCTCCATCCCTGGTCTCTAAGGCCTGTCCGAGGTGAGGCAGCGCTCCACTCAGCCCAGCAATGTCCCTTCCAAGGCATCCCAGTGGTGCTTGCGCACCCTCAGGTTCTCGGCTGGGGCAGCACCCTCCCCTTTGTGGCCCAGAAAGGGCTATGTGTACAATGTCCTTGAGCTCCTGCAACCCCTCTGGGGGGGTCTTGTGGTCAAATGTGCTTCTTTTCCCCCTGCCCGCTCCTCTTTGGGGGTCTTGTTTCCATGCTGGACCTCTTCTCAAAACACCTACTTCTCTATCCGTCCATAAGAGACATGTGGAATGGGGATGAGACACCCTTGGGTGAGACACTGGGAATGGTACCTGGTGTCAGCGGGGTGTCATCTTAGGAGGAGCATTCTTGCATCAAAAGCAACCACCTAGTTATTGCTGGGGGAGGGGGCTGCCCACTTGCCTGAGATCCTCACCTCCGTGGCAGGCTCCTGATGCCGTTCCGGTGCCCGCCAGGGGTGCTGCGGGCGGTCCACTTCTCCTCGATATGGCCTCAAGGGACCCTTCGCTCCCGCAGCCTCACCAGTCCTCCGCTGCTGGTCACCACCTTCTTTCCTCAATTTAGTCCACCGACTGTCGCTCCCGTTGCCTCCTAGAGCTGGTGCCCGCGGCCGGCTCCTCCTCCCTGGGGCTTCACCGTTGCAGACAAATACTGCAGCTGTTGGCGACGACTGTCCCGAGTCGTTCTCTCCTCACCTCACCGCCCGGGCTCAGCACTTAGTGACAGCGGGGGGTGCCGACATCACTCTGCTCCTTCACATTAAGGTCTCACCGCCACGGCCAACGCAGTGCGCATTTCTGCCGCTCCATTCCCGGTCTTCCCGGGGGTGCCAGCTACTGCCAGGGGAGCGGATGATGCCCCTCTCATTCCTGGGCACTGCAACCCCTTTTCCACGGGTTTCGGCTTCACTCTTCGCTGTAACTCCCCAAAACTCTGGGGCAGGGGATGGAGTACGACATTCAGGCTACCATTTTGCCAGCCCCCCCTGGTGGCCTCCGAGTTCTTTAAGTCTTAATAACCAATGTGGACTGACTCTATGGTAGTGTACTCTTCTATGATGCAAAGATTGATTGCGTTTCCCGTTTTCATGCCATCTGAATATGTAGTATGAGCTCTCACTATTGAGAGCACCATGAATTTCTGAATGGTGGCCAGGGAAAGGCGGTCGTTTTCAGATCCTGACCCTGGGGGTGGATTTTTGAGGGAGGGTCACCTGGGCATAGGAGACATGTGGAATGGGGATGAGGCACCCTTGGGTGAGACATGTATCCCAGGGATGTCATTTCACCAAAATGCCAGGGGTAGCAGAAGTGACATCACATGGCCCTTGACCTCTGACATCATCACAGGAAGTGATGTCATTTGATCCCACCCCAAAGTCACATCATGGGAAGCGATGGAACATGACCCTTCACAAAACAGGAAGTGGCACCACATAGCATTGTTCCTAAGTACACTACGAAAAATATGGGTACGATATCACTAATGGGATATGCATTTCATACAAGAATGGATCATCATATGTATTGTTAATATCAGTGTGTATAGGCCCATATTACCAAATTACTATGAATGGAAGCAGATGTCCATGGCCAAATGATGATATGTTTTATTTATAGCACTTAGGCTTAAGTGTTTTATATAGAACAAATATACATACAATATCATCCAACCTGTGTTGCTACCCATTAATCAACCTCAGAAGGATGAAAGGCTGAGTTGGCCTTACCAGGATTTTTCCTGCAACCTGCAGATCACACACAAATCGCAGCAGCGAGCACACAACCCACTGAGCTATCTTACTGGCTATGGCTATCTTACCGGCTATAGTGAAAGGAGCAATTACATGTCTGAATGTTCTCAAAGTAGGAAAACAAATTACACTCTGTAGTGGATACCATTAAACTTGTAACTGAGATTTAACAGCAGGCCAGTTCATCTGCATGTCGCGCCTGCGTGGATCTACTTTTCAGGCTTCAGAGGTTGACAAAATACATACCATTGGGAGGGTTCACAAATGTCTATTACAGAATGTAGATTAGCGTAGGCAAGCAGCGCACTCAGCAGCACTCACACGGCATCCTGTCCTCTGGGCACTCATTACCTCATACATGCAAACAAGCCTTCTAAACAGCATGTCATGGAGATAGGAACGATAGACACATCAAAACAAAGCATTAATGGTGGCACAATGAAATCAAGGGTCTCTTTATGTGCTCTGGTCAAACATGACGACACTGTACATAAGCTTTTAGGCACAAGGATTTTGTCAAGTGACCAAGGACACTGAGATGGAATGTCTTGTGATGATCGTAACAGGGACAACGGCAGAAAGAAACATGCTATCACTGCAACTTGCGAAAAGCAAAATACATAGTTCGAAATGGATCCTTATTCTACTCTAAATGCTTTTTGGAAGTTTTTGTTTACATTGTGAATTTCAGGTGTTAAAGAACAGACTAAATCAGTGACTCACCCCCTGAATTGTGCCTGAAATAAACCTTTAATTCCAGAAAGGCAAATTATTTGTTATTCCTATTCTTTCTTATTTATGGTCACTGCTCAAAGTGTTACACGTGTGGAACCCCCTGATCAAGAAAGCCAGCCATTCCAGACACAAAGAGCCACATGGCCACAGGTCATGAGCTTCAATTACACAAATATATACATATATTTGTTTTTGTTTTTTAGGGGGAGCAAGAGAGACCACAGGGGTCAGAGGTTCGAACCTTGGCGACCCCCAAATGACATCCCTGCGGTATCCCCCATTACCCTTTTATAAGGAGTCAAATGTCCCCCAGGCTTTTATGGGGTGTTACGAATCCCTTTGCTTTTTTGCCTGAAAACCATCTCCCAATACACACCAATATGGTACTGAGACGAGGAAGAGACAACATAGACACATACATACTTCCTTTATTAACTCGGACACGCACAAACACCACTTTTGTACTGGGACAAGGAAGAGGGATGCTGAGTACCAAAACCGTTATGCAGTTGAACAATATTGCCTGCACCTGAGGCCAAAGGGGCGGTATAAATGGCACGCTCAGGTGAGGCTGAGGAGTTCGCCTGTGGAACGCTCGCAGAAGAAGTCAGGGGTGAAGGCAGGGAGACGCGTGTCCAAAGCGCCAAGGAGCTGCAGAGTCGTTGCAGCAGAAGCAGATTGTGGTGGGTGTCTTCATCATGTCTCTGGTGGCAGGGTTGGCCTGCAGATGTCCTGGAGTTAGGAGGACTCCTTCCCTTGTAACCCGAGGCAGTGTAGACCCTGGAAGAGAGGTGTGCCAAGCCAGGAGCAGCTACAGCCACAGAGAGCCTGCAGAAGCGGAGGACAGCACACGGAGACAGCATACCCAGTGAGTCAAAGCATGCTGAATGACTCTGGGACACTGCAGTGCGAGCCGCGTGATGAATGCAGTTTGTATCGCTCGCGAGTGAGCAAAGGACAGCATAGGCAATCGGAATGCTGGGTCAGTTTAAAATTCAGATGATTGATAACTACGATAACTTGAAGGCTGAAATAAATTAATGTAACGATTTGTGAATACTGAACTGTAATGAAACTGACAAGGCCATGGAAGGGCCAGAAAAGCAGTGAACTTTGACAGTGTGACTACGTCCGTGAACAGGGTACAAAATTCCCAGCAGGAGAATGGACTGGGCATTTGAAGTTGCTTTATTTAATGTGACTGATTTGATTTTTGAATATCGAACCAAAAGAAAGTTAAATGCCACTTGGTTTGAAAGCAGTGTATATCGTTCCCTGATACAAAGGAACTGTGAAGTATGGAAACTAAAGAAAACCAGCATTGGCAAGCACCATAAGGAACAGTGAATTGTATAATCTTAGGAAAACAAGCATTGGCAAGAGCCATAAGGAAAATAGGGACTGTATAAATGGAAGGCTGAAGTAGTGGCAAAGCTGACATATGATTTGATAATCTAACAAGTGAATGGTGGCAAAACAAGTATTGGAAAAGGCTGCAAAAGTATAAGTAAGTATAAATGGAAATCCCACCTTAGCATAGGGCAAGTTAGGCCTTTTTCAAACCTTATTGTGATTTTGATAAAAATGTGTAGCCCAAACTTTCCTCAGTCGTCTGTGTCTACTTTGTGATGCCTTCATAATGGGTAGCTGCTCAGACGTGAATATTTGACTGTATAGGCCATGTACTGAAATTTGACTGCCAGAGAATCCAAATGTTTAACTTTGTCGGCCACTATTGTTTCATGGCGGATTAGACCCAGCACTACAGAAAAACAAACTGTTTTTGTGGACCATATGGCAATGATGATGCTGAAAAAAGACTTTTCTGAGGATGTATTTTTTTGATTTTCCAGTACAAAGGGACTTTTGCTTGTATGCGTGTATAAAATGAGTTCACCAATAGGTATACAGCTTTCCTGTCTCAATATTTACATGTGGAGGCTCATAAGTGGCACATTCTATGCAGGGTTGGGAAACATTTAGCTCCTACCTGACTCCAAAATCTACATTTGAACCCCCAGGCCAAATGGTGCCATGCAACCATACCTTTGTGAAGGCAACTCTTTGAGCATCATTACGTTTTGGCGGTAGCAGTTAAGCTAATTTAACTAAACACAAAAGGGGGTACCTGCACCCTGGTCCTTCAGGTAAATTAAGCAAGAAAATTATATAGATTGGACCAGCGGGTATGGGATGACACGAACTTATAAACACTTTTAATAAATATTTCATATTTTATTTAATAATTCAAAAATCAATAAACATACATCTTTATGTCACACTAACATATACCAAAAAACCATTGATGTTTACTCAAAACATCCTAATTCACAAAATGTCATACCTTATTTCCACACATTCTCATCCTTCTTTCATAATACATTCATAAAACTATCACGGCTTCCTATTTCCTGGTGTAACTAGGATTCAGCGTTACACTTCATAGTACATTATTCACTGATTCACATATATCTGACCCTGTCCCTAATCATAGTGTCATATTCAGTTGCTCAACATTTTTTACATTTTGTAATGTCGACACGTGTTTCGGTCAATGGACACCATTTATGTCCTTTTCCTTCTCAAGACCTTCTTCAGGACGTGCAGCAACAGTGGAAGTGTATTGCCTCTCAAAGACTGCAATAAGCTAAATCACATGTCAAAAAGACATCCAGAAGAATAAAAATAAAAACCTATCAGGGTCTTGTGTCATCCCAATTTCTTTTTAACAATAGACTGTTATTGTCAGAAATGCATTTCCAATATGCATAGTCTCTAACTCACCCCCGTATATCACTCGGGAGATGCAGTAAGAGACGATGGATAGAATCCCTCACAGATACCCAACACCATATTTCGGTAAGTCCTGTGAGATATATTAAGACAGAAAACACAAATATTTTTTCAATCCAATTATTTTTGTGATCAAAATGATTGATAATACATATAACATACTTACAATCCACGTTCCCAATATTGGGATCATTCACAAGCAGTCGTAATCGATAACCGTTTTTCTTAAAATTAGACACTTTGGGCCCGATTCATGGAATCCTCTGCGGAAAATGCGCAAGCGCTGCGCGCCGAGAAGGAACGTGCGCCAGCCGTGGCGCATAGAAACAATTGCGCGCCACGCATTTCCCTGGATTTTCAGAGGCATCAGTCGCTGTGGCGCAAGGAACACCAAGCTGCGCCAGAAACGCCCTCAACACCCCCCACGTGCAGTAAAAAGCAAGTGAAATACCCAACACGGTGCAAGCCCCTGCACCATCCCTGGACCAGCATACAGTCCCCCCAGCCAAATCGTGCGAAACTCAGTGCGTACCCCGTCCGCAACCTGACCAAATCAGGTGAAAACTCAGCGCATACCCCGTCAGCACCCCAGCTAAATCCCGTGAAAACTCAGTGTGTACCCCAGCCGCACCCCAGCCAAATCGTGTGAAATCTCAGCACGTAGCCCCGCTGCACCCTAATCGCTCCAAAACAACACGCAACACCCTCACAAATGCACTGGAAGCACACCACTCTGCACCCCTGCAGGCAGCCCCCATCACCCATGTTGCCACCCTGCAGGCAGCCCTCTCCACATGGGACACCCCAGCCCCCATCACCCTTGACGCCACCCTGCAGACAGCCCTCTCCACATGGGACACCCACACCCCAGCCCCATCACTCGTGGCGCCACCTTGCAGGCAGCCCTCTCCACATGGGACACCCACACCCCAGCCCCCATCACCCGTGACGCCACCCTGCAGGCAGCCCTCTCCACATGGGACACCCCAGCCCCCATCACCCATGACACCACCCTGCAAGCAGCCCTCTCCACATGGGACACCCAGACCCAAACCCCCATCACCTGTGACGCCACCCTGCAGGCAGCCCTCTCCACATTGGACACCCCGGCCCCCATCGCCCATGACGCCACCCTGCAGGCAGCCCTCTCCATATGAGACACCCACACCCTAGCCCCCATCACCCATGATGCCACCCTGCAGGCAGCCCACACCACATGGGACACCCAAGCCCCCATCACCCATGACACCACCCTGCAGGCAGCCCCCACCACATGGGACACCCCAGCCCCCATCACCCGTGACGGCAACCTGCAGGCAGGCCCCCCCATACTGGCCACCACATGCTTGATGGATGCTGACATAGTGACACACGTTCACTCCATCAATGGCGTGTTCAGGAACTTGCTTGCTGTGTAGTGAATCCACCCTTAACCTCCTCTTCATCAAATATACAGCGAACACCAAAAGAACCATACACCTGGCTCACAAGCTCCACAGTGTCCCAGCTGATCACACGCAATTTCTGACTGCAACCATATCCCAACATACACATCACACAAGTGTATGTCAATGTGTGGCACAGCCTGTTATGTGACAAAGTATTGTCAACAATCCACATGTACAAATACTCACACTGTGACAGAGCGCAAAGCACCCTCGATATGTGTCACATCAAAAGACATTGGCCTGGCATGTAACTGCATGAGCCTCAATGAGCACACATCACCCGAACCGATAACCCCATGAAAACACACGAGTGACCTTCCCATGTGTGAAGGACAAGACATACAATCAAATGACATGTCATTCAGAATGCACATGTAAAGTGTTCAAAGGGCCAGAGAGTACCGGGAGGGGGAACAGAGTGATGACAGACACAAGAAACTTGTCAGGGCAGGTGACATTGAGACAGTGCCAGTGCATGGGAAGTGGTGATTGATGAAATGGGGTTGTGGAGGTGCCAGTTCTGCACATTTGAAGGACATCTCAACAAATACACCCAAAATGACAACAAAGTAAATCTGCCCGGCCCGTGTCAATTCCAAGCCTAAGTGCAGTCAGGAGTTGCAAGCTGTTGGTAGTTGTCTGTTGGCATACATAAAAGCAGTCTAAAGATTGGGCATTCCGCTGAGCCAGTGCATGTGTGCAAGTGGCGCGTGAGGGGACCTTTTGTCAAGTACAGAGGGGACGCAGCTGACCATAGCAGATTCACACAGGACTTCATCTGGGCAACGGAGTACCAAAAGCACAAGCACAGAGGAATGACTCAAATCATGATTCAGTACATGGCAATCATACCGTCCCCTAACTACAAATACTGCAGCATTGGTCTGTCTGTGTGTAAAACCTTACCAATTGAAAAAAGCAGGATGTCCAACTACACGAGAGACAATTAAATTAGCACAAAGACATGCTGGTGAAGGCCAAAGCACGACATGTGGCTTACACTGCATCAAGCAAATCCTGGCACAAAATTGAAAAATGTCACACTCCCATCACTCACCCAACCCACCACCCGCCCAAACACACTGAGGACCAATTCACATTGATGCTGCACATGTGAAATGAAATGCCACCACACTGTGCACACTCCAACTCCACCTTAACACCCATCCACTGGTCATGCACACCAGAACATGCCCCAGGCAAATGAATGTCAAACATGACACATGCATGCAAGGGTGCACACACATGAACAACATTGGTCATCATCAGGGACACAGAACAGAGTAAGGAAGCGTCAAACTTTTTAAAAAGAATAAAAGACCAAACATCACTTAGAGTAAAATATATTAAATATATTAAAAAGCAGTATTTAAGTCATACATATTTACATGGAGGAAAAAAGAGGACGTGAAATGTAACAATGTTCAACTGAAAATCCATTGTACCTCAACAAAATACTGAAAAGACACAAATTAGGTCCATGTCCTTAAATGGATATCAGAAATAAAATCCAATTCAAAAGAAATCCATTCCATCATGGTGAACACAAAAGTAGCCAAAAAAACAAATCTAACATGTCCAATGTCCCAAATGCATCCCCAAACCATGAAAAAGTGTTCCTCAAAATGACACACAAAAAATAACTATATACAAAAAGTGGAGCACAGTCCAAACACTCCAAAAAAAGAAAAAAGAAATGAAACATATACCTAATGAACTATATAAAATGGCAGCAAGCTAGTCCTTCTCCTCACCATGCTCCCTCAAAGTCTTTGTCAGGGCATCATCGAACACTGCGTCCACCTCCCCTAGGCGGGCCTCTGCTCTCCCCTTCAGGGCTTTGCAGGGACTCCAACATGCTGCTCTCCCACTCCCTGCAAGTCTCCTCAAGGATCTCAGCCCGCCTCACTGCCTGACGCAGGGAACTCTCCGCCCTGGTCATGGTGAGTTGTGTCTCCCGTTCCTGCTGCCGCTCTGCCCCGATCTGCTGCCCGAAACGCTCCAACACGGAAGACATCCTTTGGATAAGGTCCCCGTTTGCCTCCTGCCTGATGGCCGATACCTGCCTCCCTGAGTTGGTATGCCCTGAGTAATGTAGCCTCCTACTCCGAGCCTGCTGCTACCAAATAGCCTGGTGCCTGCTCCTTAAGGACAGCCTCTGGGATGATGACACCCCCTGGGGCCGTTGTGCACATGTCCTGCTCCTTTGTGCCTGCTCTCCCTCCATTGCCACAGCTCCTGTCACCGGCTGAATCTGCGTGGTGACCGCCTTGGCTGATCCAACTTCAACTCCAGACTCTGGCAGGGATGAGATCTCCACCAGACTTGCCGCCTGGGTTGGGACAGGTACACAGGGGGCCCTGATGGTATCTGGGCCGGAAGGCAGCAGGGAGGATGACTGGCACACAGAGGAGGAAAATGAGGAGGGGGGTCGCAGAAGTGGCCAGCCCATGACCTCATCGTGGTGATGTGCAAGCCCCGATTGGAAGTCTGTACATCATCACGAATGGTGCCTGTATGCCTCATGATATTGGCTAGCAACGGTTCCATCCTGTTCCGAATGGCGACATCTGCAGGTATTGGTGCCTCTGTTTGTGTGGAAACATCCACCACTGGCTGATGGGTCCGGCCTGGGGAATGCCTGCAGGTGCATACAGGCGCAGTCGCAGTCCCAGGCGAAGGATTAGGCACAGGCACCTCCACAGTGACCTGCACTGCCTCTGGCCCCTGAGTTTGGACTGCACCAGTCACACCCACCTCATCACCCCCGCCGGCCCCATGGACTGGGCTGATACGGCCTCCTTAGCATTGTCCACAAGGTCTTCTGGGGCCTAGGGCCTCAATACCTTCAACTCTCTCTTCCTAAATATCTTCCTTCTCAAGCTCTTCGCTCATCCTACTCCAACTCCCTCGGGGTCAGTCGCTTCTCCAAGCAACAAGTTGGTGGTAGATCTCTTTCTTCTGCTAGGGCCTCCTTCTGAAACAGCCTCCCTGCCTCCCTGAAACTTGAGGAGAATCATCTCTGGTTCCGGAAGTACCTCAAAACCTCTCTTTGCTTCTGCTTGTTCTCCTCCTCTCCCCTGCTGACTTCCTAGCCGAATCTGACACTGCACTGGTTACCTGGCCACTTTCTGAATTCTGGCCTAGGTCTTCTACCCTGCCAGTTGCACACTTGCACTGCCTTCCTGGCAACCCCCACACTTGGGGACTGTCTGTATTCTACAAGTCCCACCACCAGCACTTGTCACCTGATGTCTGCACTTACCACCTGCTGGCCTTACTTTTACTTATTGTTATTTATTTATCCCATGTACTGCACTGTCCCCCTCCCCCGCACTTTCCCACTTCCTCTTCCCATGCAATTGCACGATCTGAATGACACCTGGCCTAGTAGGATCAGTGTCCGCCTTCCCTCTGTTCCCCCTCCCTTGCCTTGTCATGCCTTCAAACACTTGTGTATAGACACGTTACAAATGCCATATCATATCATACCATATCATATCCTTCATCCCCGCCAACCTGAACGCCTCCCCACCGTCTTCCGCATCAGATTGCCCCTGTGCTACCTCACCTGTCCCTCCCACTGCTGAGGAGCCCACGACCAACTTCACCCTCTTGGGCCTCCCCTCAGCAACCACACCTTTGTCTCGGACGCTGCACCAGTCTCCTCGCTCCCCGAGGATGAGATGACCTGGGAGCGTGACTGGGCCTTGCGTTTGTGCCTGGTGGAGGCATCCCTGCTGCCTTGCTCCACAGCACCTTCTCAGCCTTCTTCTTCCAACTTCGCTGTGGATAGGGAGACATAGAACACAAGCATCAGGGTACTGAGCATATGTCTGTTTGGCACTAAACAAATGTACATGACATTCACTGTCAAAGGTCATACCCATCATCACCCTCCACAGCACACAGGTTAGTGCCATTAACACACATGCACAATCATGTCTGTCATTCACAACAGACAATCACATCCTTGGACAAGGCACTGTTAGCACCTCCAAATTGTGCATTCCCCTCACATGTATAATCGGACATACACATGTCATTCACAATCATGAGGCAGGCCATGGAGCTATCACGTCAGAGTGCACTCGAGGTCAGCTTGGCAGCAAGTGTCAATCACACATTCAAATGCTCAAGTGAAATCCATCCAAGAGTGCTGGCCAGTCACGCACTCACTTCTCAGACACATGCACATGTACACCATGCATGTCCATGATGTTGCCGACAGCACCCATGTGTCAAAACTCTTACATGGCCATGTCCACACACATGTATTCGACCATGTGCACGTCGTTACATGGTGTCGCGCATCACACATTGCAACAGCAACACGGTAGATGTCACACATGCTTCAATGGACACACATGCAGCACTGTCTGGGACATGTACACAGACTTCTGTACAAGAGGCATACCTGACATAAGGCCAAGGTGCACACTCCAACCATACATCAACATGAACATGCACCATGGAGGACAACAACACATGGACACTTACCAGTCGACTCCAGACGGAGCTGCAAATCCATGACCTGGGCATGCAGCGCTGGGTAGAACCGCTCCAGGACCCGCATGTGGCAGTGTGTTGTGGGTCCTGGCTTTGTAGTCCTCCCAGCACTTGTGGACATAGTGGTAGTCGCAGGGTGCCAACCCCTCAGCATTGATGGCACCCACAATGTCACCCAGATCTTCCCCGTCCTGCTTTGGTCCGTGGAAGAGGGCATCATAATGCCACAGGACTTGCTCCACCAGGATGTCAACTTCCCTGGCTGAGAAGTTGACAGCGCTCTGCCTCGTTGCTGGGGTGTTGCCACTTGCCTCCGATGATGTTGGTTCAGACATGGCAACCCCCGAGGCAGGTGTGGGTGGGCAAGGTGGTCCTGGGGCTGGGCTTTGGAGTGGTGATCTGGCACGTCGGGAGTCTTCTGGATCAGCAGATGTGGTCACAGGTCCGACAACAGGAGCACTGGCAATGGCTGTATAGCAGGCACCAAAATTGCAGGGCACGTTGGCAGCAGGCACACACAGTGGGCAGACAACAGCAGATGGCTCATAGGAGGCAGCACGGGGCACTTGGAGGCAGGTAAATAGGCTGGTAGGCAGGAGCATGGCTCTTCCGTGTTACTCGCGTGGGCAGCCGGAAACAGAGTGACTCAGCACGTGCAGAAAGCACGCCTCGGCATGGAATCAGAGGAAAGGGCCTAAGCGCGTAAATTACATGACACACGCTGAACATTGGGCGTGTCATTCAGGATCGGGATAAAGTAGTGCGTAGGAGACCATCACACGCTTGCGCGAGATATAGAGGACGGACGTGTGGACTTCGTTTCCACGCAATCTCTTCACTACTACGACCGTGCAAGCTTCTTGTTTTGGTGGGGGATCGCCTCCGCGCACACGCCCGTGTACTTTTGAGGTTGACAGTGAGTTGCATACGCATTTTGCATGCTGTGGGCGCCCCTGTGTGTCGTGTACCCCCATTTTCGAGGTCATAATACCCTACGTGTCCTTCGCGTATGCATTTTTTTGTGTCGCTGGCTGCCACAGCGTACTGTGCAACATTTTTCCTTTACACGTGGGCTAACGAGGGGTCACATACATGCATTTTTCATTTTTGGGGTGTCTGTGCATTACGCGGCCCGTTTATTTTTCCCCAGGGGTTACATTGAGCCTTGCTGGAGCACACTGGTACGTTTAACATCACGTACACTGCCCCCATACTCAAATTGCTCAGGACAATTGATAGCTGCACCTCCCATTGCATTAATCCATCAGTGCCATGACTGGGAGGGCAACAAGTGTGAAGGGAGGCAAAGGTGGACGAGGTGGCTGAGTTTGCCACGGTGGCCAAGGTGCCCAGGGCCATGCAGGAAGAGCCATGCCCTCCACCCAACAGGAGATGCAGCTGGCGACCCCAGCACCCAGCGTCCTGGAGCAGCATTGCCATCTGCTGTCCACACAGTATTGTATCTCCCTAAGACTATCATGATAGCACTGGCTCCCAGTGACTATGACTGTTCATTTCCAATGCCTGTGCGTTGTCCACAAGGGTTTATGGGTCCTGGGGCCGCAGTTCGTTTAACTCCATCTTCCAAATTTGCTTCCTTCTCATGGTCTTTCATCATCCCTTTCCTACTCCCTCAGCGTCAGTTACTTCTCATAGCAATTAGTTGGTGGTTAATGTCTAACTTCGGCTGGGGCCTCCCTCTGGTACAGCCTGCCTGCCTCAGTGGAACCTTCTCCGGGTCTGGAGGCACTTCTGATTCTTCCTCATGTGTTGTGCTTTCTATCCTCCTCCTCTCCCCTGCTGGAGTCCTGGATGACTGAGAGAATGCACTAGTCACATGTCCAAACTCTGATCTCCAACACGGGCCTCTGAGTCACCAGTTGAACCCATGCACTGCCTCCCTGCCATACCCTGCACTCTAGCAGCAATTGACACCTGATTTCTGCACTTCCACTGCCACCAGCCCGCCACATTTTCATTTCTGATTATGTAGTTGTATTTTATTTGGATGCCGTTCCCATATACTACACTGCCCACTCCCACTTCCAACCCCAGGTCTCACCTTCACTGTGCCTATTCACTTGTGTGATGTCAATGTGACCTGTCCACATGGGATGGGTGTGACTGGCTTCACTCTGTTCCACCACCCTTGCATCGTAGCACCTTGTGACACTTGTGTGTATTGAGTTAGCGAATTACATGTCATGTCACATCCATTGTACATAGCTCTGGGACAGTAGTCAGCAGGTTCCATCCCATGCAGTTTGACAGATCAGGCATGGCTATGCTACGTGGTATCTGTGTATTTGCATCAGTGATTTTGGTAACTGAACTATGCCAGTCAGGTGCTTGTGTGTGAAGCAGGTGCTATGCCCCATGCAGTACATGTGGTATTTAGCCCTTCCACACACGTCCATGGCTGCTTTCATGCTACCCTTCACTTCCATTGACACTGCGTACCTGCGGGAGTTTGTGAAATGGCAGGTTAATGTGTTGCATGACGACATTATGATGCCTATGTGTGTGGGCTATGCTATTTACATGGGTCTTCATGTATTTTTCTGTCCATATACAGGTGATGAGACACTGGATACAGAGGAGGAGGTGGAGGAGGAACAGGATACTGATCCGCAAACAGGTGCTACAGTCCATCCCAGCCCTGACTCAGTATGAGTCTGCCTCTGATGATACCTATGGCTCTGGTGGTGAACCAGAATTTGATTCCTCTGTGCTGTCACAGGTGAGTGCATCGAGTGTGGGTACAGTTGTATCCCAAACGTCTGAAGGGAGGGACAACCCCTCAGAGGGCCAGTCAGTGTTGGCACGTCCGTCTGTGGTGGTTAACGGCTGCAGGGTCATGCTCCACAGTATTGACTCCTGGTCCTGGGCCAGCTGATCGAGGGAGGGATGCAGTCCTGCAGCCACAGAGAGTGCCATCACATCAAGGGCCAGGTTCCCTTGGCCCAGGCAGGTGTGGGGTCCGCCAACGCGGTGGCCGTGTGTTAGCTGGTGATACTGTGTGGAGCAGTCCAAGTATGCTGTTGCACATCAACAGGTTGCTTCATATGAGATGTTGGCTCAGGGCATGGATAGGGTGGCCAATTCAATGATCCCCCCAAAGAGCCCGGTGGAGCACCAGCAGCAGGCATTGCCATCCACATGCCGCTCACACAGACTGAACATGGTGGCCAGAAACAGGAGCCGACGGGCAGAACTGAGGGCTGTGCATGCATCCTTAGCTGCAGAGGGTCGAGCCCACAGGGAAGCCCTGAGGTTAGAGTATAGGTCCCTCAGAACTACACTGGCTGTACTCGAGGCAGCCAGCAGTAGACGGTCTGAACAGCAGATACAACAATTGACTCATGCCATCATGGAGGAACTCCGTGCATCCCGTGAGGTGTTGCATGGGGACCTCCGAGCCATCATGTTGCAGGTGTAATCACCTCAGTCCCACATGGCCACTGCCATGGAGGACCAGGCCAGGGCTATGCGTGGTGATCCTCGCTACCACACCACACTACCACACTCTGATGCTACACCAGAGGGTGGCAACAGCAGCAACAGTTCTCCCGATCCATGCTAGCTGTGCGGCCCATTAACCCATGGAGTGTTCTTTTTTTCTTATCAACATCCACAAATGTGGGTGTTGACATGCACCTTGCACACCCTCCGTGGGAATTTTTAATTTTTTTAACTTGTTTTTTTGTCTTTGATTCATTTATGTGACGTGTTGCTTTGTGTGGCAGCCAAGGGCATCCAAGGTACCAGACACATATGCAACTCCCGCTTCCCCTTTCCATGGCCTTGCAAGGAGTGCAGCGTGTAAAAGTAACTTACACCGAGGCATTGGGCTTCCATTATGTCTATGGGCAGTCTCAAGTCCAACCTGTGTATACACCCCTAGTGGGATTCATGATTGTTTATCCAGTGCGTGGTTAGCATCCCTTTTTGTTTGGACATTGAGATCCATCCTTTGTTCCTGTTCCATCTTCATGTATTAGCTTGACTATCTCAATTATTGTTTGCCTTCCTTCCCTGCCCCCTTTAGTTAGCAGAGCCACACAAACAATAGAAGGGTGCCATGTTCAAGTTACGACACATTGTGGCACTTCAAGCAATTATGATTGGTCACTGTCAGACAGATTCACTCTTGGGTCATGTGTTTCTGGTATGTTGTACTGCCCAATTGATGTTCATGTGTACATTGTTGTTTAGATGTGTGAGAGTGAGTTATTTCTGAACTAGTTAAGTTGATCCTTGAGCGCTTTGTGACAGTAGTGTTATGTGTTGGCCATTTATTTCTCAGTTTTGACATTGCATGCCATGGCATGGTGAGTCAACCAGGTGACATGCAGTGTGGGAGGGTTTAGATGACATACCGGCATTTAGATGTGTGCTTTAGCATGGTGTTAGTGGCATACTCCATCTTCCATGTGTTCCAGATTTAGTTATTTTAAGTTCTAAGGGATGCACACAAGGTGGTACTTCCAAGGACACATTTTCAGGGTGGTGAGGTTGGAACAGATCATTGTCCCGTTGTCATCATCGATTGTCACCTGGAATGTGCCTGGGCTGTGTGCACTCCGCAAGGGTTACATTTTAAGTAAAACATTATGCCACAAGCTGGGTACGGGCAGCCTCGCCACGTGCCCTTTGCCCTCCCATGCGCAGCCGCCGTGCATGTGGTTGGGGATGTTGGGGCACCATCATGTCCACCAGTAGGCCACCCCGTGTTGGAACGTTGTGCAGGACACATGCTGCCACAATGATCCTGCACACTACTGGTGCATGTAGTAGCTCACCACCAAAGTGGTCAAGGGAGCGGAAGCGTGACTTTAGCACTCCGAATGTGCGCTCCACTATGGCCCTAGTTGCAATATGGGCTGCGTTGTATCTTACCTGAGGTGGTGTGGTGGGGTTCCGTATGGGCATCATCATGTAGCTTCTCAGAGGGTAGGCACTGTTCCCTGTGGAGGTGACATGGGTTGTCAGTGGTGTGGTTTTGTCTGTGTGAGACATGCATGCATTTGCAGGGCCATTTGTACTCACCAATAAGCTATGTGTTGCCATGCCTCCCAACTTCCAAACTGTCATGAGTGGAACCTGGATAGTTTGCATATACAGAGGTAATGATTCCCTTGGCATCACATACAACCTGTTGGAATGCCAGTGCTTGTGATTACGATAGATGTGCTCTGTGGCCCTAGGTGGACATAGGGCCACATGGGTGCAATCGATGGACCCAAGCACTTTAGGGAAGTATGCCACCCCGTAAAGGTCCTGGACCACAGCCTGCCTTTCTGCGGGTGTTCTGGGCATGTATATGTGCCTACGGACTGAGGGGCGTGCAGTCATGATTGCCAACACCTGGTGTAGGCACCTTGACTGCGTGGGCTGTGAAATGCCCCCGACTATGGCAGTTGTCCGCTGAAATGACCCAGTGGCCAAAAAATGCAGTACATTGAGCACCTTTTCCAAGGGGCTCAGTGCCTGGGAGCACAGGGTGGGTGATGTGAGGTCATCTTCCTACTCCGTGACCAGGTCTAATATGATATTAGGTGGAAATCTATACCTGCCATAGACCTGGTCATCAGGCCTCCCAAAAAGGCTTGTCCTGGGTAAAGAAATGCGTGCCCTGGCTATCCTCCTCCTCCTTCTGCGGTGTTCCACGATCACTGCTGCGAAAAATGGTACATTCATCGTAGCTGTATACGTGCTTTGGTTTTTTGCACGCCCTTTTTATGCATTTTTTTTGTGCGCAGTGATGCTTACGCCTGCTTTCACGTGGCGGATGTGTTTCTGGATTTGCGTGTCTTTTTCCACACGCCGGTGAGCCCTGTTCGATTCCATGAATACGTGTTAGCGCGCATGTGGACATTGCAAGTATTTTATTGTGGTACTTCCCACATAACGCCCACATTTACGCTTGTTGTTCCCCATTCCACATGTTCTCCCCCCCTTTTTAGGTGACTGCGCAAGACGATATGCGCCATCGCTGGGAGTCTCGCGCAAGGTGTTCGTGGTGCCGCAGTGACGTGTTGAACCCGTAGGGTTTCGGCGCATGTCTCGGGTTAGCCCAGCGCATTGTGTTCCATGAATCGACAAACGGGCGCTTGCGCATGTTTTGCACGCAAGCGCCCCTTTTTCCGCGCAACTTAATTCTATGAATCAGGCCCTTAGTATTTAGGAATCTGTATATAGAGCATTAGAACACATCCAAATTATAATGAGAACATAGTTTACATGTATAATGGGCACAAACTTATATTTAGCTTCTCATTTAGAAGTTAAATATGCAGCTCACTTGTTATTACCCCTCAGCCTCCAGAGGCAACGCCAGTCTACTTGCTGATCCCTGATGCCCAGGAGCAGCTGTATCTCCTGCTCAGAAAATCTTTATTTCAATCCATGGTACAGTTTCTTAAGATAGTTTACTAGCTGGGCTGCAGTTCTTTAGATTTTGTGTAGGCACCTGATGTAGCCAGTGTTGCTAGCAGTATAAACTAAAGGGCTCCTGGCAATTCCCTGATCTGTCCAGGTGGAAAGGTAAATACTAAACAACACAAGTTGATCAGGGTGGACCGAATACATTATGACTCAAGAAAAATAATTTTGAATGAGTTTTACTAATAGAATAAATTGATACACAGTGGAATTGGGGCTTCATTGTTTGAGTTGTGTGCGAAAAAAACTCTTATGCTCCAGCCGAGTGGAGGACAAAAGGCCATTTGCATATTGACATTGTGTAGAGCTCAAGGCATGTCGCTGTGACAGTGTAGATTCAAACAACTGTTCATAAATCCAAGAGTAATTTTTGGAAACACATAATCATACATAATAGACAGATTGCAATAAACAAACAATAATAGCAGATGTGATTCTGTGTTGTGTAGTGTGTGCTTGCTTGAGCAGAAATGTGGTTATGGTGTTATCATGCTAATACAAAACTGTTCACATATATAAGAGCAATTTTCTAAGACGCACATAGTCATAAATAATGAACAGATTGCAAAAGGCAGTTATACCAGAAGTGATTCTGTGTTTTGTAGTGTATATGCTTGAGCAGAAATGTGGTCATGATGTTATCGTGCTACTATAAAGTGGTTTCACTCCACTGTGATGTTGAGGCCATTTTTGGCAGTGTCCAAACGGTGTATCCACCTTTGTTCTAGTTGTGTCAGATGTTTATTGGCATCCACCCCTCTTATCTGTGGGGTCATCATTTGTAGAACATACCAATTTAGGTATTTGTCTAAAAGTTTCTTCTGAATGTAATGTTCCACCAGAGGGTTTTCGGGTATTTTGTTTCGGATGCAGAACCGGTGTTACCAGATCTGTTGTTTTACCGCTTGTATTGTTTTTCCAACGTATAGTAGGCCACATGGGCACTCTCTGATGTAAATCACCATTCTGCTATTGCAATTGGTATGCGTTCTAAGGATCCACCGAATGTTGCCATACTCTAAGGTTTTTTTTGTTTATGTGAATTGCAGGCCACATTTGTGGTGTCCATGAACTGGGGTCAAACCCCATAGTGTTTCAATAGACGCTGATTTTGTTGGTTCCAAGTAAGTATGGACTAGGCCAGGGGTGCACAACTGATTTTGACAGAGGGCCGAAAGTACCTTACATGAGGGCTATAGGGGGCCGAAAAGTAAAAGTGGGCGGGGCGGTAGGCGGGACATGTCAGGAGGCTTTTTCAACCCTCAATTTGTATTAAACACATGGAAAAAGAATATGTTTTTGAGGGGTAACGATTTTTATTGCATTTCAAACTTACATTTTGTACTACACATTTTCCATTGTTATCATTTATTTCGATTTAGTTATTGTGTATCGCCTGTTTAATTAAATTATATATATTTTATTGACCCTTGAAAGGACGTTCCGTTATTTTGGACTGCTGTTTGCTGTTTGGGTTGCCCAAGAGGAGTATGGCCTTCGTTGAGTCAGGTTTCCTCAAAAAAGCAAAGGATGTACATCTCCTAACTGTGCCTGTTTTAGCTTTATTATTGAGTTCACTCTTGGAGTGCAACACTTTGCCCCATGGCTCCCACCCCCAACCAAAAACTATGCCCCATGGCCCCCTCACCTCCAACCAAACACTATGCCCCATGGCTCCACCCCCAACCAAACACGATGCCCCATGGCCCCCACGCCCCAAGCAAACACTATGCCCCCTGTCCCTCACCCCAAACCAAACACTGTGCCCCATGGCTCCCACCCCCAACCAAACACTATCCCCCATGGCCCCCTCACCCCCAACCAAACACTATGCCCCATGGCTCCCCGCCCCAACCAAACACTATGCCCCCTGTCCCTCACCCCCAAGCAAACACTATACCCCCTGTCCCTCACCCCCAACCAAACACTATGCCCCATGGCCCCCTCACCCCCAACTAAACACTATGCCCCATGGCTCCCAACCCCAACCAAACACTATGCCTCATGGCCCCCACGCCTCAAGCATACAGTATGCCCCCTGTCCCTCACCCCCAACCAAACACTATGCCCCATGGCTCCCACCCCCAACCAAACATTATACCCCCTGTCCCTCACATCCCCAAGCAAACACTATGCCACCTGTCCCTCACCCCCAACCAAACACTATGCCCCATGACCCCCTCACCACCAACTAAACACTATGCCCCATGGCTCCCACCCCCAACCAAACACTATGCCCCCTGTCCCTCACCCCCAAACAAACACTATGCCGCATGGCCCCCTCACCCCCAACCAAGCACTATGCCCCATGGCCCCCTCACCCCCAACCAAACACTATGCCCCAAACACACTCAAGCATGCACCCATACAGACCCGAACCCCCCAACCCCCAATTCAGCACACACACTCTCAAACATGCACCCATACAGACCCGAACCCCCCACCCCCAACTCAGCACACACTCTCAAGCATACACCATGCACCCATACAGGCCGAACCCCCCACCCCCCAACTCAGCACACACACACTCAAACATGCACCCATACAGACCCAAACCCCCCAACCCCAAATCAGCACACTCTCAAACATGCACCCATACAGACCGGAACCCCCCACCCCCCAACTCAGCACACACACTCTCAAACATGCACCCATACAGACCCGAACCCCCCCACCCCCCAACTCAGCACACACTCTCAAGCATACACCATGAACCCATACAGACCTGAACCCCCACCCCCCAACTCAGCACACACTCTCTCAAGCATGCACCCATACAGACCCAACCCCCCCAGCTCAGTACACAAACTCTGAAGCATGCACCCATACATGCATCTCAACATACACAACACGAACATTCAAAAACAAACATTCATGCACATCTGACACCCCCCCCAACCCCCCATCTCAACATACACAACACAAACACTCAAAAACAAACATTCATACACATCCGACACGCCCCACCACCCCCCATCTCAACATACACAACACAAACACTCAAAAACAAACATTCATACACATCCGACATGCCCCCCACCCCCATCTCAACATACACAACACAAACACTCAAAAACAAACATTCATACACATCCGACACGCCCCCCCACCCCCTCATCTCAACATACACAACACAAACACTCAAAAACAAACATTCATACACATCCGACACGCCCCCCATCCCAACATACACAACACAAACACTCAAAAACAAACATTCATACACATCCGACACGCCCCCCCACCCCCATCTCAACATACACAACACACAAAAACAAACATTCATACACATCCGACACGCCCCCCAGACCCCTATCTCAACATACACAACACAAACATACAGCAGAACAGACCCGACACACAAACACACAGACCACTTACCGGAGACGTGCTGGAAGGCAGGTAAGCTGGAACGCTGGCGAGGTAAGTGGAATCGTACTACGACTGGCGTGGCAAGCAAGGCTGAAATGCCTTCCGGCATCAAGCCTTACTGGCCACGCCAGCCGTAGTGCTGGCACTCCATTGGTGCAGCACACACGCACTACGTGGCTCGTAGGAGTGATGTGGTGCGTGTGTGCTGAGCCAATGACGGCCAGTGTTTTGACCGGCCCGGAAGACAACAAAGACTTTCCTAATGGAGGGCGGCCGATGCTGCTTGCGGGCTGCCCTCCATTAGGAAAGTCTTTGTGCCTCGCGGGCTGGAAAAAACAGCATGGTGGGCCGCAACTGGCCCGCGGGCCATGTGTTGTGCACCCATGGACTAGGTGTTCACGGAGGTTAGAGAGTGTTTCTTGGTTCTTTATAAGGTTCCAATTTTTGTTGATGGTAATCTTGATGATGGTACTCAAAGGGCTGTATGTTGTCACACAGACCAATCAATTTTTCTAATGGTTCTTTGGTTTTGGAATCAGGCATGTTTCTCTGCACATGTTGGCTGCTCTTTTTCTGGACTGTTTAACTGCTTTATTTGGATATCCCCTTTGGATGAGTCTCTTTTGGAGACCTTCTGCATGTTGTAAGAACTTGTTCTTGTCGGTACAGTTTCTTCGAATCCTAAGGAACTGCCCATAAGGAAGATAGTTTTTCAATTCTATATTGTGGTAGCTTGAAAAATGGAGGAAGCTATTTCGGTCTGTTTTTTTATGGAACAGTGCTGTCTTGAGTTCAGTACCGGATTTATAGATGTGGAGGTCCAGAAAATCGATGGAATGTTGATTCCAGTTGATCGTGACTTAATGTGTGTGTTACAGGAGTTTAACCAAACGTGGAATAGTGTGGAATGGCATGAGTTCATTTGCAGACCCTGTCCACATTAAGAGCACATCATCAATGTATCGATGCTAGATCAAAATGTGAGTCTTGAAGGGGTTGGATTTGGTGTAGATGTAATCTGTTTCGTATTGAGCCATGTACAGATTGGTTACATCAGTGGCAAAAGTAGCCCCCATGCTAAGGCCCTTTGTTTGTTTATCTGTTTCATGAATAGAAAATAATTCTCGGTCATGGCCAGCCTGGTGCACTCCAGAATGAACTCAGTTGGAACCATTGGGTTGGTAGTACTTGTGTAAAGAACAGTTCGTAGAGCATCTAGACATTCACGTTGGGAAATTGATGTATACAGAGCCTCAACATCAAGAGCTGCTAGAATGCAGGTTTTTGTTAGCCTGACATTCTCGAAGATGTTTAAGGTCTCGATAGTATCCTTAATGTCTTATGTCATTTTGGTGACAAAAGGTTTTATGAAGACGTCTGTGTATAAAGACAATGGGCCTCATTATGAGACTGGTGGTAGCTGTGCCTCTAATACAGGCACGGCTGCCGCCGGTATAATTTTTTTTCCGACACCGAGGAATGGGCAATTACCGGGTCATTATGGCCTTGCCGGACCCGGTAGCTGTCCATTCCTGGGCACGGGAAAATATTCTTCCCCATTCCCATTGAGCCCAGTAGGGCTCCCTATCCCAGTAGGGTTCAATGGGAATGGGGAAGCCGGATCTACCAGCCCCATTCGCGAATGGGGCCGGTGCATGCAGCATTCTCTGCTCGCGGGTGCCAGTGCTGGTACGCGGTTCGCTATAGTTCTGTACATCTTTTCTTAAATTCTTTTACCTTTTTGTCTACTGTAATGAGCTTGAAATTAGCGATTTCTTCTTCACGTTTTTCTAGTTTCTTTGTTGCATCGTGGATGATTAAACTTTCGAGAAAAGGGTTTTTCTATCTCTGCCAGTTCTTCTACCTTGTGTTTTACATTCTTCTTCTGCCATGTCGATTGCTAGAATGAGACAGTCACGACTACACTTGTTCCTAACGCCACTGAAATTAAGTTTAAATTTGAGGTTTTCAATTAAAACCTGTGGGATATTTTTCACTTGTAGGTCTTCTGGAATGATCCCAGCTTTCAAATATTCTAGCATAAACTTGCCATGCATCTCCGTTCTAATAAGCTTCTTCTTTTGTTTGATTGAAGTTTTCAAGTTCATCCTTGGACAGACCTCGGGCTACGAGTCCTTGGTCATTGTCCAGTAGGGTCAGTACACCCATAAAGTCTTTGACAGTGTTCCTCCGTGTAGGTAACAATATTCACATTCTCCATTTTCACTATTGAGAATAATAAATGATTTCTCAAAGTGAGACAAAGCCACGCAGCCGCAGAGCTGTACGCTACAGTATAAACTGAAGGGCTCCTGGCAATTCCCTGATATGTCCAGGTGGAAAGGTAAATACTAAACAACACAAACTGATCAGGGCAGATCCGAATACATTATGACTCCAGAAAAACAATTAGGTAGAGCTATCATGTTGTTTAACATACCCAAATACAGACTCTCCTCTGGCACTCACAGAACAATTTCTTGATTATGTGCAGACACACACAGGAATTCTCATTAATAGAACATCTATCAATGGTACCCGTCCTGATGAAGGCCACCCTACTAACAGCATCTTCCAACTGCTTCTTGTGGCCGAAACACTAATGTGTCGACATTGATACACAGCATTGTATGTTCCTACTGTTTACTAAGCTGTTTCTTCAGCAAATAGAATGACCTATGGTCCCCAATAAATGCAACAGGACCCTCCTACTTTTGCAATAATTTATGCTTGCAATTTTTCTTTACATGTCAAATTGTACTGTGCTCACATTGTATTGTTGTTTTTATTATTCATTTTTTATTTCCTGTGACACATTTGATTTACAACATTGTCAGTAAATGTCTTACACTGCTATGACATATGGAATTGTGATGTCTATACTCTAACTAATCTATTAGTAAGACTCATTCAAAATTATTTTTCTGGAGTCATAATGTATTTGGGTCTGCCCTGAACAATTTGTGTTGTTTAGTATTTGCCTTTGTGGCTAGCAGCATGGATGGCCTTGGCATAGTCATTGGGAGAGTTGCTAAGGATCTCAACCTATACTGATTTGTCTGAAGCAAGAATGAATGGCAGAAGACAAAATCGGAAAAAGAAAGCTTAGATGTTTATTTGTGGGTTGTGACAAATCGAGGGAATTCGTCCATTCTCCCCTAGGGGGAGCCCCCCAACCCCATCAGGCTACTGAGATGAAGCCACTCTACAATAGCCTCCCTAGGGTTAGAGGCAAGAGGGACCGCACCGAGAGAGACTTCATTTACAATGGCACCAATAAGTCTGTGTCCTTCTTCTGACTCCCACACTGGACAGCCCCATACAGAGTTGGCCCATGTACGAAAATCCACCGACCTGAACTTCAACAAAAACATCTGTGATGGAGTTGACCCATTCCCCAGCAGAGCTAAGCTCTCAACATCCTGAATGGCCAGAATTCCATTATCATTCAAATCCCCACAGAAGGAGGTTGGGCCCTAACTTCCAAGGCCATCCCACTGGTCAGGAAAATGGTAGAGGGGAACAATTATCAACTCTTCAGTCCCACTGATTACTGGATACCCAGGAGAGATAAGATCATGATCTCGCTAGATCTTAGGGTAACCGTTCCCCCTGGTTCAGTAGTATATGTGACCCTGCCTACAAAAACCTGGCGGAAGGTCAGTCTGATGGTATTACCTATTTTTCCTTGTGAAGGAGAGTTGAAATTCATCCTTCTGAACTACTCTCATGACTCCATTCAGATCCAGAGAAGAGACTTGGTGGGATATCTCATATGAGACCCTCCTTGAAAATATATATCCAACTGGGAGAATGGAGAGAGAGGTATAGAGAACCCTGGGAGTCTGCCTCTTAGGGAAAACTCCTGGAAATCTCTTTCAACCCACATAGGGTTAGAGATTGAGATAGACCCTAACCATAATCAACTCAAGGCAGGATGTACCACCTCTCATAGAAACTTGGAGTCCTCCAATTTCCAAGTACCCAGTGAAACCCCTTGCCAGTAGAGAACGAAAATCCAGAGAGTCTCAAGTCCACCCTTTCATGTCTCCCCACCAAAATAGTTTTTCTGTAGAAACCGAAGAGGTGGATGAACAACTGAAAAAATGTTACTGTTCCGAAGGGTTTGAGATATCCAAGCAGCTGGAGCAGGTAGAACTACAAGAGATTCCCTGAGATAGTGAACCACTTACTTACACGCCCGATAGAAAAATCAAGGGGTGTCGGCTAATACCACCTTTACCACCATCTCCCACCGAGGGACATGCATGCTATTTATGCAGAAAATACAAACACCCTTCGAGATACTGTCTCCTCAATTTTATGTCTCCTTCCACGTCACCCTCCAGACAGAGTCCCAAGAAAATCAGGGCAACCTATATTGAAAACCCTAGGCTGTCCTTTGCCACTGCTCCATATGCCCAGACATCAGCCCTACTTCCAACTTTAGAAAGAGAAGCTCCATCCTGTTCTGCCTCTAAGGGTAGAAGATCCCTGAATAAAGACAAAAATCAGTATCTATATGCAGGAAACCAGACCACTTATCGGGTCCCCACAACCCTTCAACATCCGGAGGTTTGGGTTTGTTTAGATCCTGGGAGTAAGGAATGAACCATCCACCCGAGTGTCCTGAACCAGCGTAACCTCCGAGACCCCTCCTCACCTCTGTCTTCAGATGAGCTGTTCCGGAAATTTTCAGAGGTCCTTTGTCTTGTTCGTCTTCCTTCCTTTGGCTTCACCTTGGTCGTCTTCTGCTTTTTGTTGTGCAAATAGGGCCGAGCTCCCCCAGAGGCCACCTGGGCTGTGATCGAAACTCACTCTAAAGGGAACTCTCAGGAGCCCGCCCAAAGCCACGGAAAAATCCTTTCCGGCACCAAAAAACCCTGGTGGATTCGATGATGTAGTCCTTGTAGAATTCCGGAATGTGCAATTTGGAAGAATAAATGTCCCCACCAAATAGATGAGCAGGAACACCAATGTCCTCAAGATTGGTAGGTAATGTAGGTGTAGGTACTGAACAGAGAGTACCCGAGCAGCACTGAAGAACAAAGGATTGGATCCTTCAGAGACACGAGTCCTCGGGAAGAAGCTCTCTTGTGGACCTTATGAGGCGAAGCTACAGAAGATACTTAAAGGAGTTAGAAGTGTTACAGGTGAACGTAACAGGTAAGTGGAATGGCCGGAAATAAGTCAGAGGGAGAATAAACACAAGGGCGTTATTTATTTATTTATTTATTAAATTTATATAGCGCGCAGGCAGCCCGGGGGCATTGTGGCACTGTTACTTGCAAGGAAGACTTAGTTACAATGTGAGCAGGTTGTGCCTTGGGTTACAGTAAGGCAGTGACCTGTGATCAGATATATCACATAATACATCATAGAATACAATTATGAGGGCTAGGCCATGTAATTGTTAGATGAACAGGGTCGTTTTCAGGGTTTTCCGAAAGGCGGTCAGTGAGTTCAGAGAGCGTTAAACAGGATCTGATGGTAAGAAGGCAAACAGTGTTGATAGTTACCGTTGCTAAAGACGGAAGGCTAGAGCGCCGGAACGGATGAATGAAGTAACCGGTCTGGAGGAACAGAGTTACCTGGATAGCCGAAGGCGAGCTCTGGAGAAAACGGAAAAGAGCAGGTAAGATAGAAAGTACACGGCACAGAATAAGATACCGCTGCGAAAGACAGCAAGGTAGGACGCCTGAAGATAGAAGGACCAACCCGCAAAAGAAAGAAAAACAGCGGGAGAGAGCCTAAGGCAAAGCTCCAGAGGAAATAGAAAGAGGCAGGATAGACTGAAGGCAAGCTGAACTGAAGGTGGTGGAAAGATCCTGTGCAAGGCAAAGGGCAAGAGAGCCAGGAAAACAAGAAAGTAGCTACCTGCTAGAGAACGGGAGCGCACAGGAGTGCAAGAGAGAAACAAATCTGCATATGAGACAGCAAGGAACGTAGTAACAGCAACGAGGCTCCAAGTAGACGGATACAATGCACTGAGTGGAAGGCAGTGCGCTGTGATATAGAAAGCGGCTGCCATATTGGGTGAGGACCGTCACTCTGACAGTGAACTGGAATCAATGAGATATCTTCCACTTATGCCAACACTTTCAGGACCGCAGCATGACATAGAGACTATCATCGGTAGGGGGAGAAGCCCAAAAAGGCCCGGGCCAATGTATTCACAGACACACCCAAGAATACCAATTTGTCCCAATACCTGTGACCATCTGAAACCATACAGATAGAGGCAGCAGTTATCCCAGACCTAACAGACGATCTAATCTTAGGTAGCAGCGCCCCACAATTTCATCATTTAGTGGCTGATTGAAAATGCTAAGGGGGACCTTAAAACCAATCACAAGCATTTAGGTGATAACACAGTCTCAAATCTCTCCCACCATACTCCTGTTGAAAGATCACCCAAATATTCTCCTTTGTACTCTTGGGAAGCGTTCCTTGGATTTTCAGATGTTCCCATTTGGTACTGGGGCAAGTGTAGGGTTCTTGAGCCAGAAAAAACAAAAATACATGCTCGAATGACAGGAAAAAAAAGGACTTTAAAAAAAAAGGGGGGGAGCCAAGGACATAAGGGGAAAGTGTGTGATGAATCAAGGGAATTCATTTCTTCTCCCCAAGGGGGAACCCCCCTGTGAGGCAAAGGAGGTGATCCCACTCTGCATATCCTCCCTAGGGGTAGAGGCAAGGGGAACCCCACCGGGAGAGACTCTCCCTTAGGGGAGAGTCTCACATTCCCGTGAGGAATTCCCTCCAGAGATACATACTATGGCCTACATGGGATGTTTCAGAAAACCATATTCCATAACGTATCAAGACTGGGATGTAGAAGCTACAATAATAAATCCTGGGCAATATATATACTGTGATGAGGAAACCATAATACCAGGAACTGTGAATTATCCATACTGTGACGAGGAAGCCATAATACCAGAAACTGTGGTTCATCCATAGTGGGATGAGGAGAAAAATAACAGATATTACTGTCAGAAAGAAAAAGGACATATCACTTTAAAATCCCAGATCCAATCCGTGAAGAGCTGGATGAACATAACTCCATGGAGAAAAGAACGAGAGCCACCCAGAGACCTCACGTCAGCTGGGAAAAGCCCAGAGCTGTGTGACGCAAATGTGTGAGAGAGAGAGAAAGAGAGAGAGAGAGAAAGAGAGAGAGACCCATACGCCATCTGGGGAGTTCCCCAAGCTGTGTACACCGTACCAGAGAGAGATCTATGCCACAACCTTCGAGTTTCAAACTTGCGCAGCGTTGCAATGTATTACGCCAAAGCAAGGCACGCAGAGAGCCCGAGAAAACAGGGGAGCAAGAGCCCATCTGAATGTTGTGGCAAGACCAGGGATAAGAATCCTAGGGTGGGGACAAGTGTCCAGACCACATCGCCGATACCACTGACAATTGGAAACCAAAGTTGGTACAGTTGAACAGTGAACGGCCGCGTTACTGTGAAGAAAGTGGAAACCATGAGGAGAGTGTCACCGAAGGAGAGATGCTGGCAGTCTTTTCGTCGAACAAGGGTCTGCAATGAAGTTGGCTCCCACTGACATTCTCCTTTCACCAGGAAGGTAATGGGCAAATTAGGAGACCTTGAAAGACCCCAAAGAATCATTATTCCAACCAGTTAACTTGTCCCAGTACAAAAACTGAAATAGAGTTGAACTGGAGCAAAAGGGAACCCAAGCATAATAAATGTCTAAACAAACTGTTGAATTGTTAAATATCCAAACTATAAGAACAGTGGAAGTGGACATAGGTTTAACCAATCCCTGGCAACAAAGACGCTTTACCATTTGCACTACTGCATGGGTGGTATATTGAATTTGGTGCCCTTGCCTGAAGATTTACATTGGTAAAACAGAGCATAAAATTAAGACTTGCATTAGCGAGCACAAGAGCTGCATTAGGAACTGTGTTTTGACAGCCCCTATAGTAGGAACATTATGGCAGCAGGACATAAATGGGAATAAATCAAGTGGTCAGTGCTTGTGAAAATGAACTTAAGCAATTACAAAAATGAGCATAAAATGAGATTGAGTAAAAAAGAATTGCGTCAGATCTTCTTAACAAAAAGCCATGAAACCGGATTAAACAAAAACATTGACTGTCATGACCGTAACAGATAGAGTGAGTTCATAGATGCTACTAGAGAGGCAGATGTATTCAACACAACCAGCAATTAGGCTGCAATAGTGAGTATAAATGAGCGCTATATAAGTATTCACATATACAGCGTTATTGCTCAACACTGTAGCTTCTATAATATGAAAAGGCTATCTTCTTCTCTAGTAATAGAATAGATATTCATATATATTTTCACTGTATAAGATAGCTACTTAATCATGGTCGTTACGCACAATATGTAGAACACAGAGGTAATACAATAAGAGATTGTGGAGTCTTTAGCACTCAATCAGATAAAATCAAGTCATATTATGAACAAAAGTCATCATTCACATGCACCTTTGTGTTTTTTTACAAATGTTACTTATTATGCGATCATTAACTTATTAAAGAGTTTATGATGCGCAGTAAATTAAGCAATGATGTATGGGATAACATTCACCACTTGTGAAGTTGTATTTATCGCCAGTAACAAAACAGTAACAGTAATATGGTGATGCAGCATGTAGTCTGGCAGCTTAGTCCACCAATGCAAGATGGCCGCCATGTAAGACGATAGTTGAACATTCACCAACACTGCACTAGTCACGTGACAAGCTTTTAAATATGCGACTAACAAGGAAGTTGCGAACAGCCTATGGAGCGGTAACATTGACCGCAAGGAGCAGGAGGACTCTATAAGCTCCAGCACGATATGTTTTCAAGTAAGTCAACAGGCACTAATCAAGATGTTTTTAGACACGCGCGATGAACAATACTTAACAGCAGGTAGTCAGACCTTAATATTACTTATGTCTTCACAGAACTAGAGCCATCCAATTTTCAAGTAGACACACTCAAACTGAGTCCTCCTTAGAAGCATGCACACTTAATTACAGGTCATAAGCTGCTTTCAGTAAGTAAGCATTTTTAAAGTAATATCAGTACTTCAAAGTTATATACCCACAGAATTAGGAACAAAGTAGTGTACTGATTAAAGAATGTTGTGCCACTGTAGGAGAACGACAAACCTTAAACAAAAGGGAGCTCCAAGGATACTGACAATCTGAATCATCAAATGCACTGGAACTAGAAGCCAAGTTAACAACCAAGGCTAATAGAAGTAAGTGTATCCATCAAGAAACTCAGGGAGTGAGTGTAATTTATCACAGCTGATAATACGTTTCAATAATCAAGGGACGTCATGTTTATGTCGCCTCAGGATGAGATACTAGAGAAAATGAACTTTTCCCGACTACCTATTAGACAGTAATATAATAGGTAAGCACTTACAAAAATACCTTTGTATTCATTTCAGGACCTTAATAGAATTAAACTCTAAAACAAGAACAGCATCTAAATTGGGCTGCTTTTGTGTTTTTACGATACAGGCAGCAACTATAGCCACATGATGCTGCTGCATATTTTAGGTATAGAAGGACACAAATCCAGTATTAAACTTGAACGTGACTTCTAATATAGGCATACGTCTGACCTAACCCAATAGGGTGGGTTGTGAAAAGAACTCACAAAAGAGAAATCCCCTGAATTAAGAAAATAGTTAGAAAGGAACGAAACATGTCGGGTTAATAATACAGCCTAATTTAAAAGGCTGCATTACCATGAGTCATTAATGAGACATATTTAGTCTTTCAGACTAAGAAATGAAAAGAACATCAATATATGTATAGCTACTGTATTTACGCTGTTGAATTATCTCTGTGCAATAATCAAGTGTTTACCCTGATTAATTAAAATATGTTTTGTTTTATTAGACACTGATCATATTGGGGTGCACGAATTAAACATATTTTTAACTGAAACAGTTCTAAATATGAGCCCGAAAAAATTGATTAATACTTTTTGTATAAGAGAGTAAAATTAATATTTTTCCTCTCCTTAATTTGACATTGTTGTCCCATGTATCAATTTATGACAACACAGTGCCTTTTGAATGTATGACATGTATTGATTTACCACGGTTGGCCTTGGTTTTTCCCCCTGGTGTCCCTTTTAGGTATAAGAATGGTGAAATACCACAAAAAAAGTATAAGAAATAAAGTTACCCTGGAAAAAGGGGAAGATAACTCAACATCCTGTACAAAATCAAAATAAGTTTGAAGAAGAAGTAATATATGGAAAAGAGCAAAAAGAAAATTGGCAATTGAACCAAGAAACAAGGATTAATAAGAGAATAATAAGAGAATTCCTAAGGGATAAAACTCTAGGCACGAAGCGAAGTAATCCAATTGAAGAGTTTAATGGAAACTGTCACAAGAGACTATTCACCAGCAACCTATTGAAATACTATTTTTGAATCACCTATTGAAGACTGGTACTAGAAGTACCTTCAGGAGAAGATTAATCCTCCTGACTTAATTTCGTGTTTGCATAGTGGTAGGGTCAGTGAGAGTCATTTTTGGACAGCAGACTTGTTTGTTTGGAAAATCTCGACTGACTTGCAAGCACCTTAGTTAATAAGATAGGCAGGTAACGCCCATAGTGATAGGGAAAGACAGGCCTTATCCTTTTTATTGAATAAAATACTACAATGGCACCAATAAGTCTGTGTTGTTCTTCTGACTCACCACAGGGTGCACCATGAACTCTGGGTTGATGAGGATCCCAAAGTCTCTAACTGGTGATTAGGTTTAGGCAAATGTCTCCTAGACGGATGGCTCGTGAAAGTATAAAGACGGTACTGTTATGTTCCCAGTTCCCTCTTCCCTTTTAGGAGTTGAGACCAGGGTTTTTGTTGTAGCAGCAAGACCAAGTGGAAACCCATGCAGAGCTCATTCCCAGGCCAGACTTTCAGCATGAGTAGGTTTATTTGGTTCTTTTCACCACTGAAAGGATGGGAAACATTTAGCATTCTCCATTGGAATGGAAATTCTCTTGTTGACGGGCTTCACTGTACCGAGGATCTATACCAGTTCCAGAAAAAAAATCAAGATTATTATTTTCTAATGTTTTGATCCCTCCTTTCAGTTTTGTTACGTCATGCACTTCAATAGCTTCAGGTCGTAGTGCATCAACAAATGGAAATTCTCTTCTTGGGAAGGTCCCCTTACATAAAGTATTATTATTAAACTAAAATCATGGCCTCAAGGAAGCTCAAACCTAAAGAACGGAGCCCAAACTTAAGGATAAATGGACACCAAATAAAAGTAGTGCAGTCCTATAAGTATCTGGGGATCACGATTAACCAGAACAACAAAGAAAAAGAATGGGCTGAGATGATGCTAAAGAAAACCTATGCGTTTGCAAGACAAGGAGCCCTACTGTAGAAAAAGTATGAAACATTTTCTTTCACACCAATAACGACCTTCTGCAAAAGTAAAGTTATCCCAGCGTTAGTGTATGGTGCAGAAACACTGATAAAACTAGATCCATCAATCTGGGACAAACTAGAAGCAGTTTTCTGGAGGAAAATACTGAACCTACCATCGAGTTTTCCAACAGCACGAATACGCTTTGAGCTAGGACTACAATCCATATACTCGATAGTGAGCTGGAAAAAACTGTGCCTATATCGAAAGAGAATCTCAAAAGAAAAAATTGCAGCAATTGAAATAATGAGAGTAACATCAAATTCAATCAGTGCAAAAACCCTACTAAAGTGGACCCAAGAACAGAAGAACTATCTGGAACAAGAAGATATATCAGCAGAAATGCTGGTTTACCGGCCTGAAAATGCAAAGAAAAAATTTAGGTCGAATGACTGGTTGAAGACCATTGAGGAGAACAATACATGCAAAGGAAACCTGAACTGCGATCTAGAATCAAGGGCCATCACACAACTACCTTTGTATCTGAAGATCTTTCCAGATCTAAGAATAAGATCGCTCTACATGAGTCTTCGCCTCAACCTACTGCCCACTAGATCGAGATTGGGGGTAATCAAACAACAAGATAAAGGAAAACAACAATGTAGGTTTTTGAAGAGAAAGCTACTATTGAATCTCTACACCACATCATAATGATATGTCCGAAACTACAGAAAGACAGAGCCCTACGTAGATCGTATTTTAACATCAGCAAAGAAGAGCACTCCCCGGAAGAGCGATGGGCACAAATACTGCTGGGCCAAGATAAAAAGCCGATATTCATTATTAAATCATTTTGGGAAAAAGTCATGAAATCAGCCTCTCCCGGAATCATCAGATAGGATCCCATAAACAGAAGAAACCCAGGAAATAATCACAACGAACTAAAAAAACAAAATGCTAATGTTATAATGAATGAAATGTTTAAGAAATGAAAACTTTATGTATAAACTAAATAATTTAAAATTTAAAAAAAGTATTATTTGTTCAAATAGTTTTCATTGTGAAAGGTTCTTTGCTTTTGCTTGCCGGCTTTCTCTCCATGCTCGGATGCATTTATGTCTAACATGTATTCATTTTATTTTTCCTGGTACGCTTCCATTTATGTTTTGGTGTTGGCTCCAAAAAATGGCCCACTGACCTCCACTCCGCCTGAGTTATTAACAGATGTAATACATGGATTTTTGCCTTTAATTTTTGCTTATGTGCTCAGCAGCGACTTGTAAGGATTATCTAAGTGCAGGCCAGGCATGTCATATTGCCTCCAAGAAGAATGTGAATGAGACGCCTGATATGACCCTGGCGCTTTTGGGTCCTACTGGCATTGTCAAGATCCACAAATCAAGCTGCCAAAGTTGCGTGCTGGGGCCAGAGCACTTGTGCTGAGGTTTAGAAGCATTCTTAATATACAACTAATGGGATGATAGGTTCATTGACACCTCGTAAGACATCAAACACCCCAACATGGACTTCTCATTCAGAAATGCCCCTTTTCTGTTAGTCAATCCCTTGATTCCATCTGAGGAACTGGTTAGTGGAAGTCCTGGTGTCTCTATACACCGAGCCCATACCCATAGAATAAGACACCTAATACCCAAGTCACAAGGTCTCGACGTGGGCAGGCCTTTCATATGTATATGCTATTGTTAGCAGAAGCAAGTGTTGCTGGGGAAGAAACGAGGAACTTTCATACTTCAAACACACTTAGATTCCTTTGGAATTCAGCTACAACCTCCCCACTTTGCACCATTTGAAGCATCCTCCATTGAAGACTATAATACAGAAAAAGATCTCAAGTCTCCTAAGCTCAGTCTCCGGACCAAAAGATGAAGTAGAGATTGGCCACATAGTAGAGCCAGCCTGTGGACCCATCATGGTTTTACACAGTGACCTCACACAAAACTCCCCATAGACTTGCACTCCCTGCAACCCATGGTTCGTTACTCAGAACCATGACCCTCTCAAAATACAATTCAGACTTGTCCTTGCCAAACCATATTTCATCCACCAGCGCAGCCTCCACCTCAGAATCGGTAGTAATATTGACATTTTTGAGGCCCACCATTTTCAAAGTGCCATTTGCAAGATGATTTGGTCTGGCAGCTGCCAACCAGATGCCCACCCCCAAGCTTCCTAGTTCTTCCAGCACCCTGCAATGAATCAAGAGGATCAAATGGTTTCACCTGGATCGCGGTCCATTCATCCCTCACGCAACTCATCACAATGTCATTCCTATTCCTCTTCCTGGCAAAGACACATCAGAGGGAGAGCAAGTGCGCAGCTGCATCCAGATGTTTTGTTCTCCAATGGATGGAACTATGATTAGCCTAGGCCTAATGAGACCTAAAGGATCTCCCAAGACGCTATTCGTTCCAGTTGTAATTTATAGATGTAGCAGGAGTTGAATGCCTGGAAGAATGCTCTCCAAAGACAAGACATGAAGTTGTTGCAGCGTGGCCCTGAAACACCTGACGACCTCCTGTGTGTACAGAGGTATGGATTTTCATTTTACTAATGAGACCCAGAGAAGGGTTGTCTTTTCCGTGTCACAAGCAGTGATCACAGGCAAGCCAGTGGGAAAATAACATCCACCTTAGCCAGCTTTTTTCTAGAGCTGCAGGGCAATGGTTTCACGTCTTAGCACACCCTTGTGCTGAAACAGACAAATCAGCCAGAGGACACACATTCTTTCAGCTGGGGTTCTTTGGCACGTTGGCAAAAACCAGAAAAAATCAAAATGCACTATTTGTGAACAGATGCCTTCCACTACCTGTTGGCAGTTCCCCTGTATATTATAGCAGAACCTTCCAGACATTGGTTGATGTATATCTTTTGCTGCTTTCTTTTCCAACAACCACCTATGGACGATCTCCTGGCGGCGAGGTTCCTATCAAGTGGCACCATATAACAAGTGCTGGAATCGGAGCAGAAGCTGGTTTTCCATGCGGATTTGTTTGTGGTAAATAAAGGGTGGGTGATTAATATGCAGTTCTGGACCATCACCTGTTCAGCCGTGTCCTTCCTGCAGAAAAGTTAAGTATGGTTAAGTTGGCCCAATTAATGTCCTCTCTACAAAAAGGGGAGTGGCATATTGTCATGAATCACCAGGATGGTATTTTAGCATTCTAATATTGCGGCAGCGTCATTGGATGTTGTTTGTTTCACAGTCTGAGGCAAGCACCATCAATAAATACTGCTTCTGCTTGAACTGATTTCGGCCGTACACATCTTGGTAGTGATGGAAATCTGATTGGTAAATTTGCCTGAGGCAAATTGATTTGTAAACTTTTGCTGGCGGCGGTCACCAAATGGGCTCATGAAAGAGAGTTGCTCTCCGCTCAGCAGACGGGGTTCAGAAAGGGAATGAATACCACCTATAACATCTATACGATATATCGATTGATGTCCAGTGAAAGGGATTCTACGTTTACTCTGTATATGGCCTTTATCGATTATAACAATGCATTTGATAGGGTTGACAGGAACAGGCTGTGGGATATGCTTACTGAGTTGGGTATTGACCAAGGGCTTTTACATTTGCTCAGGCTTTTCTACACAAATACTGAGGTGACAGTTAGGTTAGATTAAATGAAATGGGGTTACTGACTAAATACATCTCCACTGCTGTTGAATTAAAGCAGGGGTGCGTCTTGGCCACCCTCCTTTATAACTTACTAGCAAAAAGTACCCATTCTCCGAATGGGGTCTGTTGACAGACAAGACAACACTCATCAATTGTTGAAAATCAATGATCCTGTAGGTCGCTATTCCGATTCGCTTATCGCTTGATGTGCTTTGTACTCTGAAGTAAACTGCACTGCGAATGGGCGCATATGGCTGGCTGACATACCCTGGAGCAGATGTTGGGAGGGTGGGGGGTGAGAGTTGGCGTGCTGCTGTATACTGGGACCTACTCTGCTCTCTCCCCACCTGTTGCCTCACCCTGGCGTGGTACAGTTCGTTGCAGTGCAAATGTCCCAGAAAGCGTGCATTCTAGAGTTGTGGACTGGTCCTTCTATGACCACATTCATGTTTTGCTGATTTCTGGCAACCGTCTCATGTGTGAAGGTGCTGACATCTGGGGAAAGGGTTGTGGTGTCCAAATGTTATGTAGCCAGTATTGTCTGGAGGGTCCTAACAAGGACTAAGCATCATTTTGTGCAGATTGGAGAAAATGATGTGGAATTGTATAAGGAACAACACTTCGCCAAGACACAAACCCACAAAAATGTTTTGAGTTGGGCTGAATTCCAGGGAAAGGGGTGGGGGTTCCACATGTCATGGAGCCAGTAATGCCTGGAGGGTCCTAACAAATAACTATGCAAAATGTGGTGCAGATTGGTGAAACAGCGTGGAATTGCATAAGGAACAACACTTTGCCAATCCACAAACAAATTTGGACTTTTGCTGAAATCTGTGGAATGGGGTGGGGTGCCCACATGTCATGGAGCCAGTAATGCCTGGAGGGTCCTAACAGTTAACTATGCAAAATTAGGTGTAGCTTGGTGAAACGGTGTAAAATTGTATAAGGACCAACGTTTTGCCAATCCACAAACCCACACATTTTCACTTTTATAAATATAGATATGTGGCATACATGAGACCAGTGTTTTTTGGGTATTCACAACTTCCCTCCTAAGCTCAGGAGCCATAAAATATCTTGGTTCTGTCATACACCGATGACACCATTTTCTTTGATAAGACTCTGCATGGCCTGCAGTGTTCGTTGTCGGCTATATCTGAGTACTAAGTCCGGGAACAACCTTAAAATAAATCCAGCCAAGACAAAGATCATGGTGGTTGGCAGCAGACGCCTTGCTCAGAATTTTATTTGGAAGCTTGAAGGTCTGCCCATAGAAGTGGTGAACACTTATCTCTATCTTGGCATTTTACTAACTTCCACTCCCTCCACCCTGCATCACACTGCTCCTAAAGCTTTGAGCAAATTTGACATAATCAAGTCATTTGTTCAAGTAAAAGGTTTAGTTTTTTTCAGTGAATGGTATGCGGATATCTACAAAATGAGTATTGTCCCAGGTATTACATACAGATTAGAAATCTGGCCAGATAAAGATCTTAGTTGGCGGAAACCACTTGAGGGCAAGCTGTGGAGACGTAGTCTGGGAATCCCGCAGTCGCCGCCCGTGGAAGCCATTTGAATGGAGCCAGGGCTTGGTGTTACTTCTAACCATGGTTAAGATGAAAAGAATTCTTCTCATGTTCAAAATCCTGACAGAGAAGGGTGACTTGCTCCTGAGCTGGCAAGCTGATGTACGCAATTGGTCTGCTCCTTTGTACCATTCTTTACAGGATTTATGGAAGTCATATGTAGTCTTCCATGAGAAGATTGGATGGGACGTGGGTACTTCTATAGAATGTCATATTGCCAAGATTGAGTTGATTAGAAAAGCATATTTCTGTGACCTGGCTGCTAATATTGAATAGCTATCTGTCAAGAAGTCCTTGGTTGAATACTCTAGACACTTATTCCTTTATCTTGTTCCCAGCGAGTAAATCTTACATACAGTGGACCACAACTATAGAAGGTTCATTATGTTACTTTGATTTAATCTGTTACCCTCCCATATGGTGATTGTCGCTAGAGATTGCACCCCGGAATTGGAAAGGAAATCTAGAACTTGTCATATCGAGTTGGTGACCACCAGGTATTTAATCACTCAGTGACCTTTCTTATATTCAGTTCATGCCTTACATTATCACAATTTGACATGCCGTCTGCAGGATATATTGTGTAATTAATTCTGGCCCAGTGTGATGTCAGCACAATCAAATGTCATGGTGAATGAATGCTTGGTATGGAAACAAATTCTCAAGGTATTGAACATCAATCTGAACTCCAATTGATGAATTGTTGTCTTTTATATCTCTTTCCTGGTTTTGAATTTATTTTGTAACAATATTTTAGTATTTTTAGTATGTAGATAGTGATATTAATTGAATTACTTGATGTATTGTTTTGTTTGCATCTTCTTTCTTTTACTCTTACTATATTGTATCTCTTGATTTTTAATAGTGTTAAGGTTTATAATTTACCTGTACACTTAATACAAAATAAAAACAAATATCTATTTCGTTGACAAGGAGACCCACATCTACATTCCTGCTTTGATAGCTCACTGGTTCGTCCATCTACTCCACAGCAATGATTTCTTCACTTAGGAGAAGGCACACAGCTTTTTTCAAACTGGCCCATCAGTGAGTCCTAGTACCTCCTGAGAGCGCTTTGATAGAGAGTGAATTGGAAAACCCTCTCGCCCTCTTTCCCTATGCAAGAGAGGTCCATCTTCTTCAGGTCCCATGATTCCACCACTTAGCCTCATTGTTCCAGACGTCTCTGGGACCTGGGATGTCGTCATGTAGGTTCATGTTTTTAACTCTGCAGGAGAGTGATGTACTGTTTCATCTCCCTGTGTTATTGACAATTAAAGTGTTCCCAAGCCATGCAAGACCCCCGTTCCAAGAGCTGCTCTCTCAGCCTGGGCGTGATGGCTGAATGCTTCTACCCTACCGAAGTTGCTGATTCTATTGACATGTTGGAAATACTTAACCTGTGTTGGAGTCAGAAAAACCCTTAAAGGTAATGAATTGATCGGTGGTTCTGCAAGTATTTCAAAAAAGCTCTTCCTCTCAAAAAGGAGTAAAAACCTTATCAAGCACGCATCAAGAACAGCAGCCTACTAGAATCAGCGACTTCTTTACCTAGAGGGGCTCTTGCCATTGAAGCAGGGCCCATTGAAGTCCACAAGTGTATTTGATTGATTGATAGTTTATTTGTATAGCGCCTATACACAATGTGTTTCAAAGCGCTTCAAGGTAGGGAGGGAACAAGGGAGAATACAGTGACATTCTTACAAGTCCCTGATACATAGAAAAATGTGAAATTAACTACCGTACTCGGCCTGGCGACTTTCAGGTAGTGCAAGAGCTTCAACAATGATAAGGAGGGGAGGGGGGATAGGAAGGAGAATGAGACAGATAAGTGGCTACCTTACTATGCCTGACAACAATTGAGGTAGTGCCAGAATTTTACAAGAGGTGGGGGGCGAGGGGGGTCAACAGGTAAAAGAAGATAAACGAAACAAGCAACTAATGTATTAGGCCTGACAACATTTCAGATAGTGTTGGAGGGGGTGGAATAGGAACAAGAGGGAGGGGGAGGAGACAGACAATGAGGCTATCATACTAGATCCAGGGACAATTCTGATAGAGTAAGTGCATAGAAAAGAAAGGGGACGAGGAGAAGAGAGAGGGAAAGGAAGAAAGGGAGAAGAGGAGAGACTCAGAGTAAATCAGTGTAAAAGAGTGGAGAAGAAAGAGGGGAGAAACAAATACAGTTGCAGAAGTCCGTAATAACACATGATTTTGCAGGGAACAGCAAATGCAAGCCAGGATTCAGGATCAAGATGCAGGGAAAGCCAAGCATGAGAATAGAGACGGGTGAAGCACCATGAGTAAAATTAGTCCACAAAGTCAAATCCAAGCATTTGCAGCAGGACAGTGATGGTAGAAGCAATAGTGTATCAAGACAAACTCCTGCAATGGTATGACGTAAGGGGAGCAGAAGAAGAGGGCTAACAAGGGGTATGGGAAGGCAGGATAGAAAGAAATAAAGCAAGGCAAGAGACACATGCATACAAGAATCACAGGCAACCGGGGGGTGTTAAAATGGTTTCTGAACTCTGACCTGGTGGGCTGAGGTTCAGAAGGCCAGCCTAGTTTCTTGGAAAAGGGTAACCTTCTGGACAAGCCAAACCAATCAAGGTAGCTTGGCGGCGGTCAAGACTAGGGGCCTCATTACAAATCAGGCGGTCTGGAAATAACAGTGGCGGTAAACCCGCCGCCACCGTTGTTTCCGGACCGCCTGATCCCGACTCTTGCAGGCGGGAGGTGATGCTGCCCGTGTTTCCATGATCCCCATTCCCATTGAGTCCCATAGGACTCAATGGGAATGGGGATTAACACCATTCCGCCTCCGTGATTCCTGGAAAACCGGGGTTGTAATGCCCCGGTAATTCCAGGAATCACAGAGGCGGAATGGTAATACGAGTCCGGTGGTAATTACCTCTCAGGCTCAGGGACACTTCCGAGAAGGCTTACTTGCAGGGTTTGATGAAGCTGCCGAGAATAGTTGGTCCCAATATTCCAATGGGCGTAGCATCTTCACAGACCTTCTAGGACGACCAAATGCAGAGGGATCCCACGGGACGGCATCGGGCTCAGAGTGCCAAACCTTCCAGAGGGTCACCAGCGGTTCCTCGACTCGGCTTCTTAGCTTCAGGATACTTGGATCCTATCCTTCGTTCAGTGAGAACTCCAGAGATCGACATATTATGGTGTTTGGGGGTTTCTGTTTTCCAGAATCTCCTTCGCGCCAAAATGAAGGGGACCCAATGGGAGATCTGCTCACATACAGGCATACCAAACGTGGACCAATCACGGACCACGGTGGCCCCAGGCATTCACAGCACTCCAGACTCTATGGCACCTAGGATGTGTATTGGAGACAGACACCCCAGCCCACATCCTGGAGGCACACACACAAGGCATGCAGAAGCCTGCATAATCTTGGCGTTTCGCAGGAAAATGCATGCCCAAATAAGGACTGATCTGGGTCAGCTCGACCTGGGGAAGGCAAAGGGGCAAGATGGCCAAAGGACAGGAGAAAGAACCTTGTGGCATGGCCATATTGGAGCCAGGCCACCTATTCGTGCCAAATGCGGTAATCACGGTTTAACTGGCAGGAAAGGGTTAAAAATACATTAGAAGATAAGCTGCCACCATCCCTGTCCGTGACACACCTGCCGATCTCCTAAAAAACCCTTGGAGAGTATCTAGGGCCTTTAGAGATGATTAAGAGACCCAGGCTTACTGTACTGGAAGGTACATTGTACACTCATTACATGTTACAGAAAAGTTGCAACATTGGAAAGGACTAAGGAAACAAAGTCTCCCAGTACTGACTGTTTTAGGAGCATGTCAGTTTCCCCATAATAAGTGAGCGAAAGCCCAGGGGAGGGCAGAAGAAGGCTGGGCTCTCCTGCTAAAGTCACACTATGGTGTTAAACAGCAGCAAAAAAGTTGGGGGGTACACAACTGGAGGGAAAATTACACATAAATGGAGAAATCTTTCCTAACGGGGGGGGGGGTGGCAGAGAAAGCGGCATACAAACATCACAGACAACCTGGGGGGGGCATAGGAAGCAGCATAAAAAACATCACAGGTAACTGGGGGGGGGCAGGGGAAGCGGCATACAAAACATCACAGGCAACCAGGGTGGGGGCAGATGGAGCAGCATACAAACATCACAGGCAACCGGAGGGGGCAGAGGAAATGGCATACAAGCATCACAGGCAACCGGGGGGCAGAGGAAGCGGCGGCATACAAACATCACAGGCAACCGGGGGGGCAGAGGAAGCGGCATACAAACATCACAGGCAACCGGGGGGGCAGAGGAAGCGACATACAAATATCACAGGCAACTAGGGGGGGGGGTGGGCAGAGGAAGCACTATACAAACATCACAGGCAACCGGGGGGGGGGGCGGGCAGAGGAAGCGGCATACAAGCATCACAGGCAACCGGCGGGGGCAGAGGAAGCGGCATCACAGGTAACCAGGGTGGGGGCATATGGAGCAGCATACAAACATCACAGGCAACCGGCGGGCAGAGGAAGTGGCATACAAGCATCACAGGCAACCAGGGGGGGGCAGAGGAAGCTGCATACAAACATCACAGGCAACCGGAGGGGCAGAGGAAGCTGCATACAAACATCACAGGCAACTAGGGGGGCAGAGGAAGTGCTATACAAACATCGCAGGCAACAGGGGGCAGAGGAAGCGGAATACAAGCATCACAGGCAACCGGGGGGGCAGAGGAAGCAGCATACAAGCATCACAGGAAACCGGGGGGAGTGAAGCAGAGGAAGCGGCATACAAACATCACAGGCAACCGGGGGTGGAGGAAGTGGCATACAAACATCACAGGTAACAAGGCGGGGGCAGAGGAAGTGGCATACAAGCATCACAGGCAATTAGGGGGGCAGAGGAAGCGGCATACAAGCATCACAGGCAACTGGGGGGCAGAGGAAGCAGGTAGCGGACAGGGAGAGCAGACAGGGGCCTTTCAAACGGGCCTTGGAGGATGGCTGGCATTCGCTTGCCGGCTCGCCTGATTGGTGCAGGTGTAAGGGAAGTGCACCAATCACAGGCAAACAGGCAGAGCACAGGTAGGCCAGCTGGAACCACGAGGAAGGGATTGGCCATGTTGAAAGGCCTGATCATCAATCCTGGCAATGGGTAATATGCACAAAAAAGCCCACGTGGTAAATACTGTTGGGCATAACGTGGCAGGCAGACTCACATTGAATAATAAAATCACTTGGTGTGGAAAATGATTTTCGGAGCGCGTTGCTCCCAGCATAGCGTTCATTGTAATAAAAGCGCAGTGGGCTTACCTTCCGTTTGAAGAATCACAGGGTCAAGGATCCTAGGGCTTCCAGGCCACGGGAAGAGATGTAGACCATCCAGGGTCAAAGTGAGGGAGAAGAAGAAAGGTAAGGCAGGATACTGGTTCCTATAAACGGGCCCTGGAGGCGGGCTGGCATTTGGTGTTTAGAAGGACGGAGGCAGCCCTGAGGATGGGCCATTTGGTCCAAAACACATCTGCTACAGCCTTGGCTGTCTTTTAATGAAAACTGCTGCTTTACAACAATAAAGAGATGCATGTGAAGAATTTTGGATTATGAAACTTTGATTACAGGATTAACAATGTTTAAATTGCAATAGTGTTTACTACAAATTGCTGCCCCCAGTTCTGTTGAATTGTTACATCAGAAGATTCTTTTTTCTAGTTTGTCCTGGTTCAGTGTTATCGGGTTACTTGGAGACGCCTTGACGCATGGCATTAATGAACAATATATTTATTGGTTTAACGAGTGTGGTCCCACCCTTATCCTTTGCTTGAGCTAGACCTGCACTCATTCTAGGAAGTTGACTAGTGATGATGGTGAAATGTTCATATAGACAAAAGATACTATTAAAACAGACTCCAGCAGCAACATATTTTCATCATCTTGCTCCTTTTCTGAATATTGGAACAAAAGTCGTGCGGATCAGGTCTCTGACTACTTCCCCTATTTCTGTTCAACCACATGAAGCAGCATAAGGCACGTAAAACCGGGTGTTCCCCATTTTTACACGCGTGCACTTGGATGCTTGGTAATCAATGCAGTCGCATTACATGAATCCCTCAAGACTCTGCCTTCCCTTTGAATATGCAGAAAGGCAGACAGAATCCCGAGGGACCCCAGCCTCTCTGCCCCATCAAAAGGCAATGTTTTGTTTAACACAAAACATTTTTGAAAAATGAAAAAAGAAATTAAACAACTCCTATAACAATCAAAAAGAAGCCAGAAACAGAAGAAAGAACAAAATCATAAAATCTTAACATAGTAAAATTGATTATAAAATCAAAATAAGAAGAAAATAAAAAACAATCCATCACAGATCTTGAGTTCATCTCTGTTTTTCTTTCTTATTCCCAGTCAGATTTAATTAGTTACTTGGGCTTGGTTTGCAGTATTTTATCAATTGTTGGTCAGATAAATCTTTGATGACTTTATCCAAATTATTTGTGAGAATTTGACCTCCTCTTTCAAACCTCTGTAACCGATTACCAGCTCTATTTACAGACAGCTCCTGTGTGTAACAGGGTGCCAAGGAATTTTCTCCAAGCCTGAGAACAGTTTCCAGCATTGCATGATCATTTGAGTTTCCCTCTGTTAGGGTGAATTTTATACAATTATCAAAAATTCCTTTTGTAACAAAAATATAATCAATTGTCGAGAAAGACGACCCCCCCACCAAGTAGAGGCACAGGAGATGTCTCCCTCAACGTTGCCGTTTAACATTCTTAAATCCCATTCTGACATAAAATCACACCATGTATACCCAATTATAGATTTCTATTTGTCTACAAAGTGATGCATTGGGCATTAAAGTCCCCCATTATTATTAACTCATATGAGGGATACTGTAAAGAGTAATCTACCAGGAGATCTGAGAGATTTTGCAGGAAATTCATTAACAGAATTATCAGAGTATTCCAATAGATAGTAACTATAATCCAGTTTGACCCAATTAAATTGCCTCTGCCCTGTGTAACATTTGATAGCAATATTTTTAGGAAAAACTAATTTTTACAGGCAAACAGCAGACCCCCACTCGGGCAGGCCCTGCCACAGAATTTAGCAGGCTGTTGATACAAAGAAAAACCATCAATACCCAAATCTTCATTTGACCAAGTTTCCTGGAACGATATAAGATCAAAGTTTTGGAAAATATAAGATTTCCTAGTGTCCTTAGAGAAAGAATGGTATACTCTTGTGTTCCAGGATAAGATCCTTATATCTTGATTAACTAAAGTGTCGGTTCCCGGATACCCATTTTAAGAAAAACTTGGGATATAGTTTCCGGTATCATTTCCCACTTATTGGATGGAGCCACGATGGAACTGTCCATATTTGGCTGTGGACGAGTTAACACTTGATTTGCTGGATTGACAGATATTTTGTGTATTTGAGGGCATTCTCTTGATACTAGGAAACCCCTCTTCAGCCATTCTTCTTTGGCCCACATGATTGTGTCCAAAGCTAATTTTGACTTCATCGATACTTTGGCAATATTCGCATTGGGATTGGCTGGAAAACTCACTCAATCTATATCCGATGTGAAAAGATACTTCAATTCTGACATTAACTTCATCTCTGCTAGGATTCTTGGTCGATTTAGAGGCGTATGTTGTGTTTTGTCAGCTGACCTTTTTGACAGAAATACTTTCAAGCCGAGGGTCCCGTCCTGGATGTTCTTATTTGACCGCTGATGGACAGGAGCCTTAATCATCAGAGTTAATTTGAAGACAGGATCAGTCTTTCGTGTTTTATCGACTTCTGCCCTGTTACTGTATTTATCACAGGATATTTTTCTATAGCCCTGGAAATCTGTTGATCGTCTCCCACTTGATCCCTCAAATCATCTTGTAGAGTTTTTTCTTTTCCCTGTGGTGCTCTTTTGAATTTTTGCTTTCAAGAAAATAGGGGCAATTTTTCAGAATGGCGATGTAATGCTCACCTGATTCCCACGGAGGCGCGGGTCTTGGCAGGAAGGTGTCTGTGACTCGAAAAGTGATGTGCAGGACTCGATTGGCTTCTGGGGTCGAACCTCTTCGCACTGTGTGTCGGACTCGAAGAGTGAGGTTTCTGCAGGTGAAAGAATATGGGAGTTAATGATCTGGATTGTGGAGTGTCTCTCTCTCTCTCTCTCTCTCTCTCTTCCCAGCTTTTCCGTAGAGCCCCCAGGTCAACTTGCTCCCCTTAAATAGGTGAATGCTGGACTCTCCATCTGCGTCTGATGCAGGGTGCCGTTGCCAGTTCCTTCACTGGTGAAACATAGGCCTCTTGAATTCAGAGGATGATTACCGTCGTTATTTGCATGAGCGGTGAGTTTCTGGACACCTTTTAGTCTTTATAGTCTTTTGGTGCGTGGCACTTTAATATCAAATAAGACTCGTATAATACTTTTCCCCTTTTGTCTTGCAGGACTCTCGAGATGGAAGATGGAGTGAAGCGCCTGGAACTTCGTAAGTAAGGCAAGCGCTCTAATGGTCTTTTTCCTTGCAGCCTTGTTCGTGCTGAAGAGACGCCGGAGTATCCGCAGGCGTTCTATTGCGACGAGCGCGGAGGGCGCGTAAGTAAATACCTGTCTTTGTCTCCTCTTTTTGTCTTTCAGATGCTAGACAGCAGCGCCAGAGTTCGCGGAATGCCAGTAAGTAAGTACAATGCTTTTGTTTTCACAGGCGGCGATGCAGAATGAAGGATTCCGGAATTCACAGCGTGCCGGTAAGTATGGCAATGCTTTTGTCTTTGCAGGTGGAGATGCGGCGTGATGAAACGGCCGCAGCCGATGGATCAGGTGAGTAAGCACTGCGTGTAAAGTTCGCCTTGCTAACCTGTTGTTTCTTGTCTTTGCAGGTGCTGATGTTGTCTGGATGCAGAAATGGTAAGTAGGATTCTTGCAGGTTCAGGATCGGAAGAAGAAAGGCCGGAGCAGACTCGGTGAGCGTTCTGCTGCAGATGCAGAATAACGCGAAGCACGCTTCATCTATCGGGTGTGGTTTAAATAGCCTTGGAGTGATGAGGCGTCTTCTTCCACGGCCCCGCCTAGGTAAGAAAAGAGTTCCAGTTTCCAGAAGAGTTCCAGTGCTGTATCCAGGGAGTAGAGCTGCCCCACCCAGGTAAGAAAGTAGTTCCTGTTCACAGATGGCTTCTAAGTGGCTGGTAAGTAAGCAGCATGGTCTGCTGCAGGTAAGTCCACCCAAGCATCTTCACACCTATTATGAGCCCGGCGCTTCCAGTGCCGGGACCGATGGTTTAGATGAGCCTGGTGCCACCGGCGCCAGGACAAGGTCCAAAGGTCCCAGTGGGCACTGGCTGGTGCCTAGGATTAGGGTTAGGGGCCTGCTTCCAAGGACGTTGGGCTGGTCCTGGCTCCTTGGAAGCAGTGATCATGACAGGCGAGCTCGGTTTAGATTTTTGCTTCAGCTTCAGGAAGATCGGTGCTATATTCCTTGGAGGGTGAATTATATCCATTTGGCTGCCCACTGTAGCCTTTATCACTTCCGGTATATTTACTTCTCTGTTTTATGTTCCTCTGAGTTCGCATCCTTCAGATTTTTAATGAAGCAATTTGTGTTAATCCTTGATTCTTCTTGGTTTGTTTTGTCTGGTCCAACTTTTCCTCTACAAGAGATCTCTTTTTATCTTTATTCATTCTTTTCCTCTGTTTTTTTTGTTTTACCATTTGTTTTCTTTCTCCATTTCTCTCCTTTTTCCTTTAGAGATGATGTATCATTCACACTGGCTTCCTCACCTATAGTTCTGGGGATCTCCTCCTGCTCAACTAGTTGGGCCAGCAGTATGAATTCTTCCATAACAGAAGCTGACAGAGGTGTGTCATTCAAGTTATTTTCCAGGCAGTCCTCTCAAAATGGTTGCAAGCACTTCGGAGAGCTTCCGTACAGACAGGGAGTAAAACTCTGATCCAATCTAGAGTTCATAATTGCCAGTTCTTCTTTTATCCCCTTCCATTGATTGGTTAGAGATTTCTCCATTTGATTCCCTGATATTAGATGAAGTTGCCATTGATTCTTCAGTTGATTCATTTACAGCAGATTTTAATGCAACCATATTTGATTCTTTTGTCTCCATATCTTTTGTAAACTCAAGTAGAATCCCTGAGTGCTGTTGGACTTCTTGTTTCAGATTTTCATAGACTTTTACCAAGGAACTCAGCACAAAGTTCAGGGCCACTATTGTTGGAGGGGCCCACTTCCTGTGCTCTATTTGGATCTGGAGCTATCTCCCTAGATGTTAAGCAATTATTGATCTGTGTAGATTATGGTAAAACACCTTTTTCACCCTCCATATCTTCCCACAATTCGGACACAGCGTTAAGCTCATATGATGAATTTACAGGGAGTGGATTCTCTCCAACCTCCAAGTCCCCCACAGGGTATGAGTGTTGTTGGTGGTTTGTTCTGGCTCCAGCCCTTAAGGTTGCAATATTACTTGTTCATTCACTTGCTGTTGAGAATGCGTGTCTTCAAGTTGACATGATGATCTCAGCGGGAAGTGGTCTCCGATGGTATTTTTCATTGTTGTAGTAGTAACGGTGTAGTTTAGATTTGCACTCAAAGAATCTTTTAACATCTGATTAACTGGAGTAGATTCTCTAATTTCTTTTGAGTTAATCTTTAAAGAGTCTGTCAGGCATGAGCTAGTCGGCTTTGGGTGTCTGTCGGAAAAAGGCTCTGCGGGGGATAGAACCTGCCGCCCCCATGATTTATAAGGTCGAAAAGTAGACCTGCCCCTAGAGGCAATGTTTTCAGAGAGGACAGTTGGTGATATTTGTCCGATCGTTCTGAATATTTCCCCTGTAGTGCACTCCGTAAATTATACGGCTTAAAGAAAATGTCCAGTTGGCATCCAAAGTTCGAAAAAGGAAATATAGTAAAAGGGGGGGGGGAAGAGAAATGAAGGTGGTGTACTAATTAGTAAGCTGAAATGTCAGTTTACCTTGGAGCGGTTATGTCTCCTTTAGCACTCGTCACTCTAAACCGGCTCGGCCGACCGCCAGACCGCTCAGACTGTAGACCACGCTGCAGCTCCACTCCAATGACTTTTTGTAGAAATAAAGCACTGTGAACAGTGTGTTCTGGTAGCTCCTCCATTTCAGCAGTAAACACGGCAAACAGACTCTTCGACTGCTCAGACTGCAGACCACTTTGAAGCTCCACTCCACAGCCCGCTCCGCGGCCGCAGTGAGTTTTTGTAGAAAGAAAACTCTGTGAACAGTGTGTTCTGGTAGTTCCTCCTTTCCACTAGTAAACACGGCAAACAGACTCTTTGACTGCTCAGGCTGCAGACCACTCTGCAGCTCCACTCTGCGGCCCGCTCCCAAAGTTGGCAGAGATGATTGCAAATTTCCCACACAGAGCAGGAAAAGCCACAGAGCAGATTGCCCCGCTCCATCCAGGGAATACAAAACAAAATGACATAGAAAGGGAGAACAAATAGTTTTCCTCTGTGCATTTTACTGCTTAGAAAATGAGGACGAAAGTGATTCTCACGTAAACTAAACAGACATTGTTTGGATCAGGTCACATTCAGAGAATCTTTATTCCACAGGGCTGTGGGAGAAAAAAAGTCAAGTCAAACAGAGAAACCACTGTAATTGAAGAGAATGCTCCCTTCCCTGACAGTTCAAAAGGCCTTTATACATTTTCTATCACATAGGTTTCAACACCAAGTACTGTCATAGATGGCGTTAATAATCCACAGAAACTGGGAGGCAGTTCAAGGGGTTTTATTAAATATATACAATGGGCTGCTCTGGTATTCTGGGTGGGTGAGGTGGGACACCTTAAGGGCGGTTCCTCTCTCTTTCTCGTGTCACCCGTGTGCTCCCTTCACCGTAGCCTAGGCTTTCCTAATCCTCAGGATGACTGTAAACTACAGATAGGTAACGGCTACTATCTAATAACTTGCTTGCTAGCGGTGAGGGCCTAAGGCTAAAGCTTTATCTATCTGGCTCCTCCCAGGATTCTTCTTTGGGTTCCCTATCTTTACACTCCTCAGATCATTTCAAAAGTAATCACGTTTTTTAATGTGCCATTAAAATACACTCTGGTCAGTTCTCTCCCTTAGTCACTCCCTTCTTCTCCTTTCCCTGATCTTAGCACTCTTCTCTCCTCCCCAGCTCCAATACCTCCTCCTCTCCTCCCTCTTTGTCTACTTTTGACTGTCCCTCTCGCCTTTCCTTTTCATGTACCACAGCACCCTCTAACTCTCACCCCTCCTTGCTCCTCTCCTCACACCCATTATTGCTACTCTCATCCACCTACATTTGGTGCCCTACCCGCCCTTCCAGGCATATAGTGGATCTGAACCAGCACCCAGAAGGTTTCTTCAGGCACATTACCCTGGGCGTACAGATGGTGATAGCAGGAGCGTCCTTTTGTAATGTTTTTCTTGCTCCTCTCTCACGATGCTACTTTGAATGGAGAGCTCCTGGTATCTGGGGAGAGGGCACAGATTCTCAGTGGGCCCCCTCATCCCATAGACTAGGTACCTCCTCTGGCTTGCTCTTGCTGCTATAGGGGACGTCAAAGTCATCTACTTCAGACCCATTGCTGTAGGACTACAGCCCTGAGGTGTACTGTTTCCTTCACTGAGGGTTCCTCGTCGTTTTCTCCTCTCTGGCTCCTTTTCAGGCTCAGTGGGCTAATCTTGGTGTTCAGGCACCTCTGTGCTTCTGCCACACCCCACGGTCACTATGTCCTTTCCTTCCCAGTAGTAGGCACTACACCCAGTCTTCCAAGTAATCCTTTAGGTCAGCTTGAGGATGTTCCTCTTGCCAAGAAGATGTTGCATCATCTGTGGTTGGCATGGATTTCCAAGGAAAGCACCAACTATCTTTGTAGACCTGACCCCCCACTCAGGGTCTATGTGTCTCTCTGTGATCCGTATGGTGTTCCTACAATACCAGCTATCTCCCCTTCTGCTGCTTTGGAGTTTGTCAACTACTCCTCTCTCCTCCTCATTCTCCAGGATTTTGGGTTCTACACATCTGCTCTCGCCTGGAATGCCTCCTACCGGAAAAAGGTTGATCCTTTAACAAATCAACTGGAATTCTCAAACCTCTGGTACCACCACGCTCCCTGTTGGCATCCCCCAAGAATCATTTGTTGGATCTCTGCTCTTCACCCTCTATACCTCTGTCCTTTTTGCTGATTACAATCACATTTTCTTCTCCTTTACATCCTACACCACAGCCATATCTGAACGGATTATTAACTATCTCACTGCAGTTAGCCACTGATGGCTCCTTGCTGCCACATGCTGAACTCTTCTAAAACAGAAGTCCTCTGTCTCCCGACTTCCAATGTCATCCCTAGCCTCCTATCTCCTTTCCATCTAACTTTTGTGCCCCCTAGCCCAAGGCTCGCAATATTGGGATCCTCTTTCATAACGATATCCAACTTCAACAATTTATCGCTACCCCCTGCCTCGTCATTTTCTTACTAACCACTCTACTAAAAACTGTAATCTCCACCCTCGTGTTCAGCAAACTTGATTGCTGCTCAAGCCTACTCCTTGGCCTTCCTCTCTATACTTTCCTCCCTCTAGGCAAAGTCCTCAGCTTTGCCACCCGCACTCTCTACAACCTACCCAGATCCTCTCCCACTTCTCCTTACCGACTAATTTTGCACTTAACCTCATTGTCCCATGCCCTCTGTGTGCCACTCTTGCTTCCACCCTTGCTCCCTACTTGCCGTGCTCCACTGGAACCCACTGCCCATCCTCCCCATCTGACACTACACTCGCTCCAGTGACGCTTAATTAATGTTGTTTATTTATACAATACTCCCCTTTAGTTTGAAGCACGTTCACGCGTGGTTAATGTTACCTTTTGTAAATCACCAGTTTTCTTATACACATATTTATTTTCGGTTTGTTTTGTCCATGGAATATGTCCCACTTTTTTACTCCCTCATAAAGTTGCTCACCACTTGTTCTCATCTTTGTGCTATTGTACAGGCATCATTTGTCTGACTGCCTCCACCATCTGTAAATGTGTTATTGTAAGCCATGTCTGATCGACAGTTCTTCAAATAAATACACATTCAAATTAATCCTATGAGCACCATGGAGATTCTGTTCTGGGTCTAATCGGTTTATTTTAGGGGCGTGGCCAAGCCGGGAGCCAGAGCAGACGTGTCTCTCATCGCTCTGTGATTCGAAGGCCCAGGGGTTTGGGGGGGAAAATGCCTGGTGCTCGGGACCGTCCAGAACCATCAGAAAACAAATGGTGTACACTGCCCATTCACCAGGCTTCATGGAGGCTTGCTAATTTCCCATACAGAAGTGGAAAATCGCCGTCCTGGTTCGTCTGCGCCAGACACATGATCACCAACAACAGCGGGTCGGCGCTTCCCGTGGAGAGGTTCCCTGCAAGCAGAAAATCAAAGCCCCTGACTGTCAGGAGTGGCCTCTCGCAGCACGCCCAGGTGGTAGCCGTGTAAATTGAGGCCCCCGGTGGATGCTGGCTATACCATCGAGGATTCTGCGGTCTGCTCAGGGTGGGGCACTCCCGGTGACATTGCAGAGTCCTCCCCGGGCACGTGATTTAACATCACCAGCCCAGGAGGGCCTAGTAGACTAGTGCAGACCTTTCCCTCATGATCTCAACGTGTTTGCGGGGCACTGGAACAAATGGCCTCACTCACTGGGCCCTATTAAGAGTGGAGCAGCGATTTGGAAGGTCTGGAGGTGGGAGAGGGTACATTGTCCCTCACAGCACCAGGCCTTGCAATTTGCAGGGGTCCATCCACTCAGGAGCAGCGGTATCGTGATCCCACTCATGTGAATCTGAGCCGTAAGGTACGGCATCATTGTGACCTTCTACATTAACTCTTATGTCTCACCTGCCACTACAGATGTTGCACCCAAACCAAAAGGGAACCATTTTAGAACAATACCCCCAGATCTAAGAATGCCTTACCGCCAGGGTTCCTGCCACACAGTTAAGGAGCCAATCTCTGAGAGGATCTTGCTAAGGGGTAGCGAACAGGAGCATGTTGCACTGCATCCTTACCCTGGGTCGAGTTTGTCACTCCGCAAATATAAGGGCTGCGTCAGAGGATTCAAGCAGAACTGGCCCCTGTTACCCTGAAGCCACTCCCTGTGAAGCTCCATTATCAGCAGAAGTGGGCTGAAGGGCGAGAGTTCCCTGCCCTGATTCACCCTAGTCAAACAGGATTTATAACCGGGCGCTGTGCACAGGATAACATCCGGCAGGCCATCAACACAATTTAATTTGGGAGGGCAAATAACACCCAGACGACCTTGTTGGCGCTGGACGCTGAAAAGGCATTTGATAGGGTGGATTGGAAGTTCATTAGACTTGCGCTACAAAAGGGCAGTTTTGTTGGACTGCTGATGGCCTGCTATACATCTCTCCGGACCAGAATAACGATCAATTTCTGTTACTTGCTCACCGTCCCCATTCGCAGGTGCACCCGTCAAGGATGCCCGTTGTCCCCTTTCATTCATGATGGAGCCCCTAGAGGCTTACACCTCATATCAGGGGGATAATCGTAGGCGGAGTAGAACATAAGGTTGCTTTTTTTACGTGGACGATATACTACTGTTTATGAACTGTACGCGGGAAATGCTCCGAGCAATCATGGGCCTGTTGGCTGACTTCAGAGAAGCTTTGGGCTTTACGGTCAATACAGAGGGAGTCCAAAGAGCTAAATATCTCTGAGACTGGCGATAATATGGCTCTCATTAAACTGGAATTTGAATTCCAGTGGGTTCAGAAAGAACTCTATTATATGGGAATACAATTGACCCCTTTGTTCGCTGTTCTATATAAGACTAACTTTGTGCCTCTGTTTAGGGATATGGCGGGGGACCGATCGCGATTGGCTTCGTAAGAATTCTCTTGGCTCAAACGGTGAACAGTGGTAAAGATGAATATCGTTCCCAGACTACATTCTTTCACCTCTGCTCCTCCTGTCCCTGTACCTTTGCCACTGTTGCATACACTTCACCGGAAGGTATTGAGGAGGGCCTAGACCTAGGGTCAGAGGGAGGGAAGCTCATGCATGCAAACAAATACAGCGGATGCTGGGGGCTTCCCATTCTCTGGAATTATGTGGCCCTGCCAACATGGCACACATCTTTACATGGAGGAGAGGGAGAGCCCAGTGGGTGGGAATGGAGCAGTCCGTCAAAGATATATTGCTGCGGGATCTCCCACACATGTTGTTGAATAGAACGGCTGGGGGCCGCCTTTTGCCTATCACTAACACCTCTCTGGTATACTGGGACAGAGCGATTAAACAGTGACGGGAGCAGAGTGGTCTAGGCCCACTTTCGCAGGTGCTGGGTAACCCACGATTGACTCCGGGGTACGGACGGGGGGCGTTTGCACGCTGGTATAGAGGAGGCTTCACTCGATTACATCAGCTCTACCGGGAGGGAGCTCCAATGATGTTTGAAGAGTGTAAGGCCGGATTTCACCTACCTGTGGCTGAACGATTTCGATACTGCCAACTTCACCACTGGATCCCTAATCCCGATACAAGGAAGGTGGGGACTAGAGCCCTATTGGTACTAAAGCTTAACCAGGAGGAGGCATGTACATCTAAGAGAATCTATAAGCTCTATAAATTACTGGAGTGGCCTGACCGGGAGCCTAGATTCGCTGGGAGCGGGATTTGGGGTGCCTGATAACCCAAGGAGAATTGGAGTCGGATATGGCAGAGAGCGACGACCTCATCAAAATGCGTTGTCAACCAAGAAAGCACTTGCAAGGTTCTGTATAGGTGTTATATGTTCCCCACATGTGTACATAAGAAAGATGCCGCTATCTCTCTGCGCTGTTGGTGGACTGTGGTCAGAATGAGGCTATTTCCAAGTGTGGCCATCGTGTGGTAAGGCACAGGCCTTTTGGCGGGAGGTAGTGGATCTCATTGTGGTCATATCTGGCGCACAGCTACCACTGGACCTGGGGCTGGTCTTGGTGGGGGAACCAGTGGAGGCTACATATACCATGTGCGGGCACAGGGCGGCCCCGATCTCTCAGATTCCTGTGGAGGCCCGCATAGCCATGGCTAAAAAAAGCAAAGATGGTACGTACCTTGAAAGCGAACAGCGTCTGCACGAGAATCTTGAAGGTAATATACACCTTGGATCATGGCCCATTTGTGGATCACTATAAATGAATACTGAAGCCTGCATTTTTCTGGAAAGACCAATATGGTTCTTTATTATTAATGGGAGTTTCACCATGATTTACACAGGTGAACTATCACTGAATGATTATATCATTTAGTATATCTCTATCACACGTTCCATTAACTATGTGGACAAGGACAGAATTTAAAGTCAGTTCATGCCCATTAGATAATATACCAGAATCGCATATGGGGTACATTCGTGCTAGCCTTCTGAGTAGTGCCAATTGGACAATTGGAAACAATCTTTACTACCACTAAGGAGTATGTATGGCACATGCCAGTTCTTATTGATGACAACTACTCAAGGGCTGTGTATGCAAGGACACATATCAATAGATAACTTAATAATTATTCATTTTATTTTGGCATTTGTATAGCACACCAAACCCTTAGGCATCTGGGCACTTTAAGCTTAAGAAGGTGGTTAGTTGAAATGTCCCTGTATGCATGCATGTATGTATGTCAATACCGGCTATGTATCGTTTCGAGCTTTAAGGGGATGCCAGTGTTATTTCTAGGCAGTCTTCTTTCTATACGGCAATTGGCTTAATTGTAGCTGTAAATAACTCCTTGGGTAATAAACATTTCTTAGTCTCGGGTGGATAGCTCAGGGGCAACGTGCTTGCCTTGAAAACAAGACGACACAGCAACACAGGTTCGATCCCCGGGTCCGTGCTTAGAAACCTCTGGGTATTAAGCGCGTTATAAATAACCTATCATATCATATAATCAAGCGTGCCCTCAGCCAGCAATATGTGCGTCTTGAATCTGTTCCGTGCGATGAATTTCTGTTAAAAATCAGCACTGGAAACGCCAACAGTTGCATGTTCCTGCTACTGCCATAACATGCATAATCAGAAGACGTATATAAAAATGAGCTGTACGCCGATGCAGAGACATACCGGCAGTAGAGCACCGATGTGCAGGCATGTCACGTGTCTGACACTGTGCACTCGTACTGCTGACAGCATCCAGCGCTGAGTAATACGCGGGCTGTATTTACAGCACGCAGTCCAAACACTTCAGTGCTTATGTTATGTTTTCCATATATCGCTTAATATCTGTTTGTTGCATTAGTATACGATCTGTGTAACATTGATTGTTTTCTCCCGTTCCCAGCAGGTCTAGTGCCCAGGTTGTAAGCCCAGCGTGATCGCCAGCGTGATCAAGAACATTACAGATGACCCTTTGCCCGGAATACATCACTGCACTGGGGAACTGCACCCACAGTCAAGCGCCTGAGCCGCACCGCAGGATATATACAGCCTTACCGCCATTTCAGATAAACTGCTCCCGCGCGAAACCTTTGTTCTGCACCTGTGTGACCGTCCGTACTATGAACAGCTGCTCTGAACCCACAGGTTACTCTTACTGTGCTCCAGCTCCCCAGAAAATGCAGCCGTACTGCAGTAACGACCAACAACTGTGCCTACTCCAGCGAGACCGCATCACTGGAGACACTATGCTGCTCTGCAAATAATTCACCTTCCTGCTTCCACTGAAGAAAGCACAGGTTAGAAGGCCACATTACACGCCATGGAGGAGCAGCTGCCAGGTACCACCGGCCATGGCACTTTGTTTATACACAGTGGACATGATGCACTTGTCGCATTCCATGAAATCCTTCCTCGGCTCTCTGGGAAGTGAGACTGCAGCAGAACAGCCAGGTTGCTCTTCTGGTGCATGCCAAGCTCTGCTGGCAAAATCGCAGCCGCCATTCAGATGAGCAACCCGGGTATCTTCTGCCGCAAGCCATCTCTGGAAGGCCTTAATGGATCTGTTAGAAGCCGCTTGAGTAGGCTGGATGAAGGCTTAGGGGGCAAGAGTCCATTGAAAACACATCTGACCGCATAATGCTTTAAGCCAGAAGAATGGTTTGTAACATTGTTATTCATATGTTGTACCCGTCTGGTCCAGGGGCGATTCTGACCACCCATCCATCACTGTAGGGGAGCCTTTAGGAACACGCATCTTACATGACCGTACATGGCATGGTCTCCAGGATCCCTTCCCTGATAGGCAAGTACTTTCCCTCAGCTACGCTGGAAAGGTGACAAGGGTTCATAGACCACAAGTTAAATATCGCCTGTATCATCAGTTTATGAAACAACCTCCTCAATGTGGCAAAAATATGGATGGATTTTCACTGTGTTTGTCAACACAGAGAGGTGCCTTGTCATAAATTAAGCATATTACTTGACAGCATCACCAAAGTATATTTTTAAAAACTGAAGGCCTCATCTAGCATTATTAGGCCAGGTATTTTGTTGATTGGGACTAGACTTGGAAGTTATTTTTGGTGAGCTTTGACTAGCTTTGTTCATGACCTCGAAGCATGAGCTTGTTTCAAAGGACCTGGATTTTCTGCAGGAATGCAGCGCTCACAGCAGGTCAGTAGAAGATGTGGGTCCATCCATTTAGTTTTCTTATTTACTTTGCTCTCAAGTGCTCGCTTCCATTATCACATCGGCATCACTCGGAGGACATCAGAAATGGCTCATCTAATACACAAAATAGCATAATGCATAATAACCAAGTACAAAGTCCACCCCATTTACTATTGGTTTCTTCTCTGTTCAGCAGTGGAGTGATTGGAACCAGTCCATCCCATAACCCGGCTTACTGAAGTTTCTTCTCTGTTCAGCAGTGGAGTGATTGGAACCAGTCCACGCAATAAAACTTGCTTACTGAAGGTTTAATCTCTGTTCAGCAGTGGAGTAATTGGAACCAGTCCATCCCATAACCCGAAAAACTGAAGGTGTCTTCTCTGTTCAGCAGTGGAGTGATTGGAACCAGTCCACGCAATAACCTGGCTTAATGAAGGTTTCTTTTTTAAGCAGTGGAGTGATTGGAACCAGTCCACGCAATAACCCGGCTTACTGAAAGTGTCTTCTCTGTTCAGCAGTGGAGTGATTGGAACCAGTCCACGCAATAACCGGGCTTAATGAAGGTTTCTTTTTTAAGCAGTGGAGTGATTGGAACCAGTCCACGCAATACCCCGGCTTACTGAAAGTGTCTTCTCTGTTGAGCAGTGGAGTGATTGGAACCAGTCCACGCAATAACCTGGTTTAATGAAGGTTTCTTTTTTAAGCAGTGGAGTGATTGGAACCAATCCACGCAATAACCCGGCTTACTGAAAGTGTCTTCTCTGTTCAGCAGTGGAGTGATTGGAACCAGTTCACGCAATAACCGGGCTTAATGAAGGTTTATTTTTTAAGCAGTGGAGTGATTGGAACCAGTCCACGCAATAACCCGGCTTACTGAAAGTGTCTTCTCTGTTCAGCAGTGGAGTGATTGGAACCAGTCCACGCAATAACCAGGCTTAAGGAAGGTTTCTTCTTTAAGCAGTGGAGTGATTGGAACCAGTCCACGCAATAACCCGGCTTACTGAAAGTGTCTTCTCTGTTCAGCAGTGGGGTGATTGGAACCCATCTACGCAATAACCTGGCTTACTGAAGGTTTCTTTTTTAAGCAATGGAGTGATTGGAACCAGACCACGCAATAACCTGGCTTACTGAAGGTTTCATCTCTGTTCAGCAGTGGAGTGATTGGAACCAGTCCATCCCATAACCTGGTTTACTGAAGTGTCATCTCTGTTTAGCAGTGGAGTGATTGGAACCAGTCCATTCCATAACTGGACTGACGACCAGTTTCTACTTTGTTTAGCAGTAGGGTCCTTGGAAGCAGTCTACCCCGTAACTTGACTTACTACCAGTTTCTACTTTGTTCCACACAAAATGTGACTACCAGTTTCTTCTATGTTGAGCAGTGGGGAACTTGGAACCAGTCCAATCCTTAACTGCACCGACTACTGGTTTCTTCATTGTTAAGCACTGGGGTCCTTTGAATCAGTCCACCCAAAACTCGACTGGATTACTGGTTTCTTCTTTGATAAGCATGGTGGTCCTTGGAATCAATACACCTCAAAACTCTCCTTACTACTGGTTTCTTCTTTGTTGGGCAGTGGGGTCCTAGAAACCAGGCCACCTATAACTCGACTGGATTACTAGTTTCTTCTTTGTTGAGCAATGGGGTTCATGGAACCTGTTTACCCATAACTGGACTGAGTACCAGTTTATTATTTGCACAGCAGTGGGATCCTTGGAACAAGTTCATCCCATAACTCGGCTTACTGAATGTTTCTTCTTTGTTCAGCAGTGCGGTCCTTGGAACCAGTTTACCCTATAATTCGACTGACAACCGGTTTCTTTTTTGTTGAGCAGTGGAGGTCCCTGAAACCAGTCCACCCATAACTGGACCGAGTACCAGTTTATTATTTGTTGAGCAGTGGGGTACTTGAAGCAGCCCATCCCATAACCATAACTGGACTGACTGCCGGTTTCTTCTTTGTTTAGCAATGGGATCCTTGGAGCCAGTCTACCCAATAACTCAAGTGACTTATTCCCTGGTGAAGGGGATTCAATGGCTTACGTTTTTATTTTTGAAAACGTTTCTGTACGTTTACTATGCAGAAGACTGCTGGTGCTGGTTTGCTCTTCCAGCAGCATTAGTAATCACTGAGGGCCGCTTCAGATTCAGTATTTCCTCTGCACCACGGTGGATCTGTGCAAGGCTGAAGCATGGGCGGCAATGTACTACGTCTACACATCTGTTACTCCAGATCTTCCAGCCTCTGCGGCAGATTGGCGTTTGCTTTAGTTTACAGATAGAACATTCTAGTCAGGTGGAGCACTTATGCTTGAGAAAGGGATCCGAGACAGGTACCTGATTTTTCGCAGTGGAATACTGTAAGGTTTTGTAATTCACAGGAAGAATAAAGCATCAGAAAATGACCTTTTCAGTTAGGAAATAAAGTTAGAAAACTGTTAAAAATATGTGGATGCTGTATGGATAAGAGTTTTGCGTTTGATCACTAACAAAACTAAATTAATGTACTTATTTTTGATAAGTTCGATTTGTCTGTAAAAAGAAAAACACTTATACTATTATTTTTGTTAAGGTTTTTTCAAGTTTACTGTGAAGGTTTACATGCAATCAATTTCGGAGGTTTTTTCATGTATTGGAATCATTTTCTGAAACTGGTATGGTACCGTGTCTGTATGCAAACCATGATGTCTAGAAATCATCTGTGTTCCTAATTTCACTGGCTTCTTTTCTCTGTGTTTACTGTTGTCTGGCTTTGTAGACGCACTACTGAAACATGGCGGAAATGGTGGCGCAAATGATTCCGATTGGCTGGGCTAATTCCATTGTGCAGGCGAAGCAGCATCCCGGCATTTCCTAACTCATCTGTTTGGCATCAGCTAGAGCCAATCATATTAACACAGCTGACACTGCACCATCAAAGGGGCAGTCTGGCCATAGCTGCTCAGTCACCTGCCAACTGCATGCAGCAAGTTATCCCAGACACATTGTATGTTGCGGGTAATCACAGGTGCACGTGTGCTTCAAATACCACAAACTGCCATTGGTATGTCCATCAGGCTACTGGAAGTATTTGCCAAATAAACAATGTATGTTCATTTAGCAACATTTTGCAGTATCTGAAATATTGCAAGGCATCTTAAAAGAACTTCTTTATTGTGTTTTGTTGATTTTCTAAAAGATGGCAGACACAACATTTGATGGAAGTCTGCATCTTTAAGCAAATGTTTGGTCCTTCATCCAAAGGGTCTTGTCCTAATTCTGTGTTAAAGTTCATAGATGTAGGGGTGCTTCCCCTTACTCTATGCCTATACGTAAATAAAACAGTATCTTTTCAGTGCTTGTACAGTTCACAGGAAGAAATTAAACACCCAAGTGCCCTCCCAAAACCAATTCCCTTTTCTCTATAGTGCAGGAGTCCTCCGTCAGTCCGTCTAGCGTTCCTGTACCGAGGTGAAGCCATCTCTCTGAGATGTAGGATTTCTGTTTGAAGCCTATATAATCTTTGCAAGTTACTGCAGGTGGCATACGTCTATGTACTGTTTCTGTATCACGGTTAGATTTCTAGGTGTCCTCTCTACATGCTTTCTGTTAGAGACCCATGCATCCTTAGATTAGGGCAGTGGGCATCTGGACATTAATAATCCCTTATCCTACTCCTATATAACAGTGTAGAGCCACAGAGGTGCTTGGATTGGCCCTATGTCCACGTTCCATGGTTCTACAGGTTAGTGTAGTAGTCATCTATTGGCCCTACCCTTGATCTCCCCTAAACGTATGTGTCATTTCCATGGTCCCACATTCATTGCCCAGTGAGTTGTCCTATTTCTGTATCAAAATGTATTCACATCATTTATTTGTTTCTGTGGTCGCACAGGCTAGTGTAGTGGTCCTCATCTGTGGTGGAACTCCTGTTTTGGAGGTGAGAGTCTTAGGTGTTCTATTGAACAGCATAAGTTCACTGGTTTGTGTGGAAATGTCCACCCTTTTCACCTATGGCTACCATCCTGAATTCTTCCTTTAACAGCATTTGCCAACAGCGCATTGCAGTATTCTATATTAAGCCATGGAAAACGAAGGCCTATCCTTTACACAACTTTAGCATAGCGAAGCCGATGATCTAACATGAGATATAATAATGCATGTGTGAGGAGGGGTGGTAAAAATCATGTGCCATCAACGTGCCTTAAGGAAAACAAATACATACTTTCAATTTTTACTACATGTATCAGTTCTCTTTTCTTGAAATCAATTAACGGTAAACGTCGTCCTATATCTAAATGTAAATGAATACCTGTGACTGAAGAACATCAGCCTCCCAGTGGCTTCCCCGCTCTTGTCTCCTCTGTGACATACTGGCTACCTCTATGGTCACCCGTCCTCTCCACTCTCATCGAGTGCCTGCTGCTTCCCTCTCTGTCTGCCTTGCGGCTGTATGATGCCATTCGGTCCCTTGCTGTTCTGTTCACTGGGATGTCTACTCGGCCCCTCATCTTTCTTACGCTGCCCACTTCCTTGGCCCTGCACCTCCTCAGTCTGTCCCCACAATCGCCCGCCTCTTTCTCCCGCTTGCTTGCCAATTGTTCCTTTTCTCCTCCAGCTGCTCCATGACCTCCTCAGCAGCTATGGCGAATGCAAGCCCCTCAATTCCCTGCACGCCATTAATAGCTATAACTCTTATGCAGCAGGCCACAGCTTCACGTTGCCAGGTGCGTCTTCTCACGGTCAGTACCTGGATGAGTGACAACTGGCTTCTTCTAAATGGCAATACGAGCAAGGTCTTGGTGGTGGGCCCTGATTCAAGTTCCTCCTTGTGGGCCGCAGATTCTTGGCCCTTGGTCCTCTGCCTAAGCATGTACAGGTGCTTAAATCCTTGGAATCATATTGGCCTCTTCTCTGTCTTTGGAGCCAAAGGTTAGCTCGGTCTGCCAGTCAGTCTACTTTAAACTTAAAATTCTGCACAAAGGGCTTCATTTTGTTCGGCAAATCTTCACTCTGGTTGCATCTTCTATGGTTTCTGGATCTCTCGACTTTGTATCTGGCGCAGCCCCTCTATCTGTTCCGTCACCTGCAGGTTCTCCAGAATATGGCAGTGAGATTTGCCTCTGGGTCTGCTTTCGGGGCATCAGCTTCTCTAGCTTCCACTAGCTTCCTGTGGCAAAATCAAGGCACTGTGCATTGTACACCGCGCTTTTTTCGGAGCTGGGACCGAGTACATACAGGCCCAATGCTGTCCCTGTGTTGCATTTTGCTCTCTTCGCTCAGCCTCCCTTTTTGGTATCCAGATTCCCTGTTTCAAACATTCCAAGACTGGGGGCTGCTCCTTTTCGGTGGCGGCTGCCCGGCTCTGGAACTCTCTTCCTCTGACCCTACAGGCCATTCAGGTCCCTCCTTTTCCATCGTGCTTTGAAGACTTTCTATTTTAGACCCTCTGTCTGATACTTTGCTGCCCTATCTCACGTGGTTAGCACCATGATGCCCTTGCTGGTGAAGGTGCGCATTATAAATAAACTCCCTTGTTGGGAGGCATTACTGCCCGATTGTGCCGGGAACTACATTATGGCCCGAAGCCATTAGTGGGCAGCAATGCTCCTCACCTTGGCGTTATCGCTTAACTAAACCTATCAAAGAGTGGAGCTTCTTCTCAGCATTGAGCTCATGCCTCCAATGCTCTGTCTGCAAGGAAACCGTATCATATTTTGCAAATTACTCTAAGACCTAGGTTCTCTATTGTTCTTTTCATCTATTAATTTGATCTGCACCGTTTTTTCAACGATCGAAATTCCCAATAATCAGATTACTTTTTGTTTCGCTCAGTGGCCACATGTAAACACAATGCCAGCACTTCCGCTCTCTCCCTTGGTAGGATTGGCATTACAGATTAGACTGGTGTTGCTGGATTTGAACCAAAAAAGACAATACCAATGTCTGTTAAAAAGAAGATAAGGGTTTCCCGAATCGTGAGAAAAGGCATTCGGCGTCATGCACTGGGTTGCTCACTCACTTTGCTCTCGAATTATTATGGGTGCAAGATTGCTTTGCATTCTCTTCCCAAACTGCGACACTCTGACCGACTCACCTCACTGTTTCCCCTTCACCCATGTTGAATAATCCTCCCGTGTCCCACCTCCATCTCCACATGGCCAAAAGCTTCAGTTACATTCCTTTCAGTTTTTATTCTTATCCATGCTCAAATTCTGTCCCTCAATTTTGCCTGTCATCCTAGGTCACAATTCCTTAGGAGTCACACTGTTTGCTGTGTTTGATCCTTTCTACCACTTGTTGAAATTGGGCCAAATGATCTGTAAACTCTTTCTTTCCGTTTCCTCCCTAAGCTTCACTTCCCTCCTACCAGTGCCCACTCCTATCTCCCTCAATTGTCCTTAGCATTTTGATTTAAGAAACTGATACGTTTGCATTAGAAGTGCCGTATAGCTTACCACCGGGGTCTGCAACCTTTTGGCTTCTGAGATATTTTGGAATACAGCTCCAATGAGCCCTAGCCAGCATAGTCAATGGTGAGAGATCAAGAGCGTTGATCCGGAGTGCTGCTGGTGGCGGACTGCTTCTTACACTGGGCATCAATGAAAAAGTTGTGAAATGCACCAGGTAGGCACACAACCGAAAAACAACCTAAACCCTACACAGTGAATTTCAGGTGGCATACTATGTGACTTTACAAATGTTATTGCTCCGAACATCATCATTGAAACCACTGATGGCATAACCTTTAATATTTTATGGCAATACTGTTTAGTAATTTTAATTACGTTGCAAATATTTCGTTTTCATTACAGTTTCACACACTCTGTCGCATTTGGAAATAGTTGTAGTAAATTCCCGTCAGTGTTTCACTTTGCATGGTTTATCACAATTCTGCAGTTGACCATGATTTGAACTTGTATAATTTGGAAATAAATGTCAATGAAAACCCATACTGCAGCACTATCAGGGAGTACCACATTAGCTTTCATGTGTAATCAGATTGTGAATTCTAAAACGTAAATGATTGTTCAGGGCTCTCGAGTGTCTCTCTTAGATTTTGCTTTGTGGAAATGCAGATATCTAGGTTGAAAACTAGATGTGCTTTACAAAGCCTTTCAGTTGAATAATTTTCTTTTTTCCCCATCACCCTTTAAAAGATGCTTTATCGATTTGAACAATATTTCTCAATCGCCTCTCTTACAAGAACATCTTTTATAATTCATACAGTGGTTGGGACCCTTGTAAAGGCGTGCACAGTATACATTGTCACCCTGCCGCTATTTTGAGATACAGTATCTTGTGCATTTTATACTTTGCTGTATTTCATTTTTTGTTGAATGTCTGTATTTTGTCCCATCATGTAAATATGTCTATGAAAATGATTCGCCTCATATGGTGCAGCTGTTATGGACATGAACTAGGGGCATATTCAATTTTCTCGTATCCAGTTATAATGTCGAAAAAAAGTTTATAAACACAAAACTTTCGAATACAAAGTTTTGACCAAAAAAATTCGAATGCATTTTTTTTAATGTTAAAGGGTTTAGTTTTGTATAGTAAAATAAGTGTTTTTAAAAGAAAAACAGGGGATTGGGGGGGATTTTTGTATTTCGAAACTTTGACTGTCGTAAAAGTCACTATAAACCAATTTTCTTCCAGTGGTTCCCCAATTAAATGCTGCAATACAACTGTCACTGCCAAAACTGGTCTGGTGAGTCTTCCACAGGGGGAAATACATGTATTTGCATTCAACAGAAGAAAGGCGTTTGGCCATCAACAAAATTATCCTGTGGTGCTATTCTGTTTTACACAGCCTTATTCTCTGATCATGTGTTTACTTTTACTGAATAAATAGTAGCATACATGGCCAATGACCTATGATTGTTTACCATGTTTTCCATAAATCTGTACTAATAAAGAGAAGTGTTTGTTTGCAGATCTTTCAAGTTCTCCATTTAAGAGCACTGGTTTCCTCTTGCACCAACAAAACCTGCATTCCACTAACTACTTCCTGTTTGACAAATACCTACCTCCATGTATGAACTTGCAGACATTTTGATGGTGGCGATCTGTTCTCATTTGGAAGCCACGTCAACGCACAATGCGGACGAAGCAGAGATGGTCAAACTGCTTCATTTATTAGAATGCTTTTAGATTTTTGTCGTTACAACATTATCAGAACAATGCATAACATTTAAAAGGACTTTTTTTTACAAACGTCTGTAAATTCACAGGGGAAAACGCACACTTTCCTATTTCAAAATGCATTATGCAAGAAAAGAGCAAAGGAGCAAAAGAAAGAGTCTTAAACGCAATTTCTCTTCAGCAAAAATGGTTATCTAAAAAGGCTGAACAATCTGTCCACTTTTTCATAAAGTACTAGTGAGGCTTAGCTCTTTCACGAAAAGCATACCACAACAAGTTTCCTAAAACAATGCGAAATGTGAGGAGCGCTTTTCTTCCAATTTCTCGAAATTAACAGCCGAGCAATAGAGTTTCAAATACAAAGTATGCAAGAGATAAACATATGATCATGACCACCAAGTACAATATCTACCATTTCCAATTTTACAGGGAATGTAAGGGTATTTTCCGGATCTGTATACACCTAAGTAAAAGATAGTTATTCTGGGGTTGTGGCCAGCTGGGCACCAAGATGGCGTTAGGACTCAGAGCTCCCAAGGAGCTCCCAAGGTATGATCCTGGCAAAGGGCAACACCCTTGAGGTGCAGTAAACTTGAACTGATGTGGTTATAGTGGCGGGGCAGAGAGTGGATGGGTCAGTGCCATTCCTGGAGCCCCTTTCAGTGGAATCTATGGTGCCTCTGGAGGGTTGGAGTCTGAGTTGGTGGCAGTAGTGTGGAGTGGAAGGATGGTGGCTACGATTTGAGCTGCACTGGGGTGGAGTTCGGTTCGACCAGAGCTACTGATAAGGGGTCTTTTAGAGTTAACCTATCCCGGCCCCCCTCCTGCCCACGATCACACAGTTGACAGGAGCTGATGAGTTCCCATGAACGTATCTGCCTAAGCCTGGACCTGGAGGTGGTGTGAAGGGAGTTAGGTGGGGCTACTCCTGTGATTGACACAGTTGTGTGAAGAGGTAAACTGAAGGAGGTGCCCCTTTTACCCCTCACCCTAGACATTGAAGGGGGCGGGGGTCTGAATGCTCTCATTGCAGTTCTACCTAGCAAACCTTCTCTGGACATCATTTTGGTGTGTTTGCTCTGAAAGACCTCAGTGCAGTCACTGGACCTGTGGATATGCCCAACCATATCGCTTCAGCTCTGTCATAGCCCTGCACCACACAGAGCTTGCTTACTACTATAGATCTTGTAGTGTGGAAGAATTGGTGGAGTGGGTGGTGTGATGAATCAGAGATGATTCCCACAGAGAACCTGGCTAGGACCCTTACCTTGTGGCCAGGGAAAGGCAGATGCTTCCTCACTCTGGGGTGGTGTTCTGCGGGAGGATCACATGGGGGAAAAAGGTCAGGTGGAATACGATAATACCTTTACAAACTTTCCCAAAGACCCTATGCTATTAATGGCTTATTGTAAGGTGGAGATTGTAGAAGAAAAGATTGATTGTAACATTGGGGACTTCAAGTCCCACAATGCCGAAAGTACTGGGATGAGGAAGAGGGATTTGGAGGCAATGGACTGTAAGATACAGTCTAATGATTTCAATGACCCACTCCTGAGAGGGACTAGGGACTATAAAGGGCCCCCTGTGGTGCAGGCCATTAGCAGCAACAGCAATACGAGCAGTAGTAGGAGTGGCAGTAGTTGTGGCAGCAGGAGAAGCAGAGTGTGGAGTACTCTGCATGACTCCACGTTGCAGCAGCAGCCGATATTGAGGGGCCGCAGTACGCCGGAACTGCCGCTGATTGGGAAGCAGATGTCGGTTTGTGAGGGTCTCAACACTTAAGCACTGGGTATGCAGAGATTGCGCACTGGGAATCGTTAAGGATAAAGGCTTTCCCCATGAGGATCTCGTGTGCAGAGGCTGCACTGTGGAAAGCCTTAATACAGAACGTTTTCCCCAAGGTAAAGTGTGCTCTGGTGGCAGACGAGCACCGGAGCACTTGTGGATCGATGATCGCTCTTTCCCTGGCCAGCACCGGCCGTGGAGAGCAAGAGAAAGCAACCTACCGTGGAGCGGGAAGTAATGAAGGCAGAAGACATGAAGGCAGCGGAGCAAGCGGACGCCTAGGCAGCACCCAGTGAGTTCACTAGTTAAATCTGACCCCGGAACGCTCTGTGATCGCCTGCTGGCCTGTGTCAGTAGTTTTGAATACCAAACTAATGTTAAAAAGCAGAAGTGGCAGATTGGGCATAACTGTGCATACAAGAGAATGCTTACCAGCTAAAGTGGCAGAATAAGAACATTGGAGTAGTTGTAATTCTAAAGGTGACAAACGACTATTGATAAAATAGGAAAAGACAATTAACAGCAGCCAATATTGCTCAAGCCTACAGAGAGTAATTGAGAAGACCAATTGTAAAGCATATTGTCACTAAGAGGAAAAGGCGAAAATTAAGAGAGACCCAAACACGCATTGTCTAAACCCAAGAAGAGCCAGGGCGATTAAAAGCCATTCTCAGACTTTGAGTGATGTAAGAGTGGGGAAGCAAGTGTGGCAGAAGAGATGTCCTCCTGATATCCATTATTCAGGAGGAGAGCAACATAGTCTGCAATACATGTGGCATAAACAGCACCTATGTGGTTCATGTCTTTCTAGAAGAAGTGTATATTATTGAAGTTGTGGAAAGTTAAAAGACTTTACAAAGTTGTTGCTACTGAAGTTGTTGAAAGTCAAAGGACTTTGCTAAGCTGTTGCTAAATGAACTTTTAGAAAAAACAAGAGGGGCTTGAGCTCGCCAGTTAGGGGATATTTCTATTATTCTGACCCACACAGACTGTATACTAGAATAAACTATTTGTTTGTGGGGTTTGCGCATTTGGCTGAATCCTCAGGTGCAGACTATATCGGGTGCTCTATTTAAGACCACTCTCTGCTGATGGTATGTTGGGACAACAGGGCACCTAGGCCTCCTAATCCTATGTGGTGCATGTCAGCTGACCTTCAGGGGGATGACGCTTTCAGAGGCTGACTAGAAGATTTCGTTGTGGCCTTCTTGGAAACTAACGTGGGTAGTGTTGACAGTTGGGGTACTGTGTGGGAGACTCTGAAGGTGGTGACTAGAGGGGAAGTAATTTCTGGTGCGTGGGAATCAAGTGATCATTGCAGGAAGACTTCGGGTCTCTAGAAGACCGGATTTGCACCATAGAAGAGGATAAACTTGAGGGCTCTTCGGTAGAGGCTGACCTTTTCTCACTGCAGACCCAATGTACGGAGGCATGGGAGAGGGGATAACGGGGTAAAATCAGGGAGGTAATTAGAGTGGCTGTGCAGGACTGAGCAATCACACTGCTATATATGGCAGTCTAAGGCAGCGATAAATAATATCATTAGTACGTTCTATAAACACCATGCTCCGGTTGACCTGGAAGAGTTGCGCTCTCCCAGATCCAGTTGCCATGGTTCACTATTGAACAGGCTGCTGGCCTAGAGATGCCTTTGACAGAGGACGAGTTAAGTGGGGTGATTGCGTCCTTGATGGACCGGTAAGATGCCTGGGGGCGATGGACTCCCGCAGAGTTTTATAAATCATATGGCCGCACCCATACCCCTGTTTTACTGAAAGTGTATGAGGAAGCCTGTGAAAAAAGGCTTGCTCCCACCCAGTTTGCGAGAGACATTGGTGGTCCCCATTCCGAAGCCTGGGAAGTCTGCGGAACATTGCGAGTCGTACCGACCTCTGGCAATGTTAAACAAAGATATCAAAAATATTAACTGTGCTGCTGGCTGGGCGGCTAAGGAAGTTAATTTGCACCTTAATATATGAGGATCAAAGAGGATTTGTGCCTGGACGGAGCAATGCCTTGAATCTTTGCTGTTTGCGGCACACAATTGACCAGACTAACCCCCTGGATGTGCCGTACACAGTGACGTCTTTAGACGCTACTAAGGCATTCGATACAGTTTATTGGAAATGAATGTGCGCTGCGCTACAGGGTTTTGGGATTGGAGAGTGCTTTATTTGTTGGGTCATGCTACTATATACAGAAACGGTGGCCAGGGTGAAGACGGGGAGGCTGGTGTCGGGCTCATGAGACATACAGAGGGGGACTCGTCAAGGGTGCCCGCTGTCACCCATGCTTTATATATTAGAATTGGAACCCTTGGCAGTGTATCTGCTACTTGTTTTCTGAGGCCGGCATAGAGGTGGGGGGGGGATCTAGACACCTAGTATCTCTTTACACCGATGACGTTCTCCTGTACCTGTGTGAGCCGAACCATGATTTACCCATCATCCTAGAGGTTTTAGATGACTTTGCTAGGCTGTCTGGGATCTCATTCAGCAAGTAGAAGTCGTGCCTCTTTCGTTTAGCTAGACTGCAGGGATATGATGTCAGAGACCTGCCAGATTTGGGGTTGAAGTGGGAGGTACACACTTTCAGCTATTTATGTATTCATATAACGCGCACACACCTGAGGACATGCACGTCAGAAATACAGTTAGGGCTCTAGAGAAGGTCCATGAACTTTTGGGGCAAACTACCACTATCTCTAATGGGACAGGAAGCTCTTCCGCGTTTAGAACTCTACTACTTGTCTGTGCAGCTCCAGCATGTGGCCAGCTGGCTGTCGAATGAGCCGACAATGGAATCCATGCTGCTGCTGACACTATTGCAACCGGCAGGGATTAAAAAGGCCTTATGGGTCTTGGACTGCTGCCTAGGTCAACTGACGCTACTGGTTAGGTCAGGTCGACTGGTGTGGAGCAGAGCACTGAGGGTGCTGAAGTTACGAAATCCTTACTCGCCGCATGTCCCCATAACAGCAGATGCATGCTCTTATGTGAGCGAGTTGGAGGTTGCCAGGTGGTGGGATGAGCTGGGACTGTCCACGTGGGGAGATTTGTAAAAGAATTGGGCTTTCCGAGATTTGGGGGATCTGGAGCAGAAAGAGGGTCTACCCAGAGATCAGTTTCTACGATATTTAAAATTGGTAAAGGTGGCAAAGAGTAAATAGGCAACTTGGCCTGGAGAACCAGAATCTATAGAACTGCTTACTTTGATGTATGAGCTGGAGGATGGCTGGCGCCCGGTGTCTTGGCTGTATAGGTGCTTGCTGATCACGATCAGTGTCCGGAACGTTAGACTGAGGGTGCAGTGGGAGGCGGATTTTAGAAGGGAGCTTACTGATTGGCAATGGGATAATGCATTAATCTTTGTCAAAAGGGTTTCGCACAATGCAAGGTTTTGTCTCCTACAACTTAATGTGCTTCACCGAACGTATATGACACCCAGTCGAGTGGTCAGGTTTGATTCTAAGGTGTTTCCTGTTTGTCCATGGTGCGGCGCTGATTAAGTGAACCTCATACATATGTTTTGTCAATTTGCGCTGGTGCGCGCTTCTTGGCGCCAGGTAGAGCTGGCTTGTGTCAGTGCTGTGGTCACGCAATATCAGTGGCACCCAATAGAATGCCTGCCGGACGCTTATCTCAATCCAGACAAATCTAGGCATGCAATTAAATGTATGGAACTAGCATGTGTCCTGGCAAAAAGCTGCATAGCAATGTCCTGGAAGCTAAAGAAGGGGCCACAATACTGTTTATGTTATGTTGATTTATACTGCGCACCGCTACCACCCAAGGGAAGTCTCCAGGCGGTCACACGCCTCTGCAAGAAAGAGGACAGGGTTGGTTAGTGAGGGAAGAGTGATAAGATAGGTCCAGAACCAGGTGAAACTGGCCTCTGTGTGGGTTGGCTTGCATATGGTTGGTTGCATGCACTGGCTTATTGTATCTGTACGGGTATGGTTCCATGCCTGGGTTGTTTCTTTGTTACTGTTTGTTATGTAGGAGTGTGTCTGTGTGTTTTATGTGTAGATTGGATGGTATTTCAGGTTTTACGCCCTGGCTTGTTGTGTCCGTATGGGTATGGGGCAGTGTCCAGGTTTGTTGTTGTAAGCTTGTGTAATTTGTGTTGGGTGTGTGTTAGTGTATAGTAGGCTAGCCCAGTGGCCATGTATAGTGTTTGTTGGTGTGTTGGAGGGAACAGGAGCAGGGTAGTTAGTACATTGGCTACTCTCCAAGTTCTTTTATGTGGCTAATCGACACGATTCTATATTGTGATATGCATGGTTACTTTCACAGGCTAAGTGTGGCGCGTGGCTAATCTTCAACATATGTATCTAAAAGTGCACCATGGCTAATCTTCACAAATCTATCTAGATGTGACACATGGCTGAACTTCTCAATCTATCTAAATGTGCTGCATGGCTAACCCTCCCAAATCTATCTGGCCGTGATACATGGCTAATCTTCACAAATGTATCTAGCTGCGACGTATGGTTAATCCTCTCAAATCTATCTAGGTGGAACTCATGGCTAATCTTCACAAATCTATCCAGTGTTATGTGTGGCTAATCTTCACAAATCTATCTAGGTGTGATGCATGGCTAATCTTCATAAATCTATCTAGGTGTAACGCGTGGCAAATCTTCTGAGATCTATCTAGGTGTGACGCATGGCAAATCTTCACAAATTCTTTCTAAGCGAGAATTGCTACCTAACACAATTGGGCTAACAGTAGAGAATTGCTACCTGACATAGTTAGGCTAAAAGCAGACGATGGCTACCTAACACAATTGGGCTAACAGTAGAGAATTGCTACCTGACACAGTTAGGCTAAAAGCAGAATATGGCTAGCTAGCGCAGTTGGGCTCACTGCATGTAGGCATATTATATTAGCTAATAGGACAAGTGAGGCTTTACACAAATAGGCTAAGTGTAAGATATGGCTGACTAACACAAACGGCTATGTGTGAGTTGAGGCTGCCGTACACAATTTGGATAAATGCAAAATATGGATACCATAGACAGATAGGCTATCTTTATAATAAGTAATCAGAGTGGTGTGGTTTTTAATGGGGTACAATCATGGCTGTACTCCCCGCCCACACCACACTTACCTTATTGGTCGCAGCTGGTTGACTGCAGCAGGTTCCTCAGCCGAACACGAGCAAACATAGACTGGAGCTGCTTCTTGGGAAGCTGCCCTTTGCCTTGGGGCCCTTAGCTGAAGGGCGGCCCGGGCAGTGGCAGCCCTGGGGTCAGTCATAAAAAGGGTGAAAGGCCCAATCAACAGCTATGGGAAGGGGGAGCAGGGCGGGAACAGCGCTCAATGGGGAAGCGGCCTCGGAGAGGGAGATTGGTTATAGTGCGCACACTAGAAGTGCATGGAAAACAGCAGAAAGGAACAAAACTGAAAAATATACATTTGTACAATTTAAGCGAGGTTCGCAGACCCCCACACCTTTGCTGGCCAGCCTGGGAGCTAAATATGCTTGGCCCAGGTCTCGTGGGTGACGGTAACCCTTGTGGCTGGAGGTCGAGTGCTGAAAGGCTCGATCAACAGCTATGGGTAGGGGAAGCATGGTGGGAACAGTGCTGAACTGGGAAGCAGCCTCGGGAAGGGAGATGGGCTACAGACAGTGCACACACTAGAGGTGCGTGGAAAACTGCAGAAAGAAACACAACTGGAAAAGATGCATGTTTACAATTAAAGGAAGGGTCTCAGATCTGCACACTTTTCCTGGCCAGCTTGGGGAGCTACATCTGCTTCGCCCATGTCTTGTGGGTGAAGGTAACCCTCGTGGATGGAGGTCGACAGCTGAAAGGCCCAATCAACAACTATGGGAGGGAGGAGTGTGGCAGGAACTCTGCTGAACAGGGAAGCAGTCTCGGGGAGGGAGATGGCCTACAGACAGTGAGCACGCTAGAAGTGCGTGGGAAACGGCAGAAAAGAACAAAACTGAAAAAGATGCATTTTTACAATTAAAGGAAGGGTCACAGACCTGCACACTTTACCTTGTCAGCTTGAGGAGCTACAGCTGCTTGGCCCAGGCCTCGTGGGTGATGGTAACCCTCGTGGATGGAGGTCGAGAGCTGGAAGGCTCGATCAACAGCTATGGGTAGGGGGAGCATGGTGGGAACAGTGCTGAACTGGGAAGCAGCCTCGGGAAGGGAGATGGGCTACAGACAGTGCACACACTAGAGGTGTGTGGAAAACTGCAGAAAGAAACACAACTGGAAAAGATGCATGTTTACAATTAAAGGAAGGGTCTCAGATCTGCACACTTTTCCTGGCCAGCTTGGGGAGCTACATCTGCTTCGCCCATGTCTTGTGGGTGAAGGTAACCCTCGTGGATGGAGGTCGACAGCTGAAAGGCCCAATCAACAACTATGGGAGGGAGGAGTGTGGCAGGAACTCTGCTGAACAGGGAAGCAGTCTCGGGGAGGGAGATGGCCTACAGACAGTGAGCACGCTAGAAGTGCGTGGGAAACGGCAGAAAAGAACAAAACTGAAAAAGATGCATTTTTACAATTAAAGGAAGGGTCACAGACCTGCACACTTTACCTTGTCAGCTTGAGGAGCTACAGCTGCTTGGCCCAGGCCTCGTGGGTGATGGTAACCCTCGTGGATGGAGGTCGAGAGCTGGAAGGCCCAATCAACCGCTTTGGGAGGGGGCAGTGGGGCAGGAACAGCGATGAACCATGAAGCGGCCTCAGTGAGGGACATGGGCTACAGTGTGCACACCAGCAGTGCGTGGAAAACACCAGAATGGAACAACAGTGAAAAATATGCATTTTTACAATTAAGGGAAGTGTCGCAGACCCACACACATTTCATGGCCAGCCTGGGGAGCAACATCTACTTGGACCAGATCTTGTGGGTGATGGTATCCCTCGTGGATGGAGGTCGTGAGCTGAAAAGCCCAATCAACAGCTATGGGAAGGGGGAACAGAGCAGGAACAGTGCGGAACGGGAATGCAGCCTCGGGGAGGGAGATGGGCTACAGACAGTGCACACGCTAGAAGTGCTTGGAAAACAGCAGAATGGAACTAAACTGAAAAGATGCATTTTTACAATTAAAGAAAGGGCCGCAGACCTGCACACCTTTCCTGGCCAGCCTGGGTAGCAAAATCTGCTTGGCCAAGGTCTTGTGGGTGATGGTAACCCTCATGGTTGGAGTTCCAGAGCTGAAAGGGGGAGCAGGGTGGGGACAGATTTTGAATATGGATGGTATATGAATATGAATGGTTTAAAGATTTTGAACTATGGAGTACAGCAGAGACAATGGCTTGGTATAGGGCCCTGAGAGATGGTGAACGAGAGCCTTCAGAGAACGTTGAGGCATGCAACGCACTCCTTCTTGCAATGTTCCACCCGTCAGATGATACACCCCTGTGAATACTGGACTGTGACAAAAATTTTGCTTTAAAAGTTTTTTTTATTTTCTTTAGCATCTTTATTTATTGGTTTCAAACAAGTACATATATCAATCTAAAGCAGATACATATAGCAATATCTACATATCTTATCAAATACATACATTAAACATCGACCATATCCCCAAAACTATCATACACTAGGCTTTTTGGGGCAATGATGCTCAATACAAGCCCTACAAAGAAATGATCTACTTTCCCCACATTTAAACAAGAGAAAAAACACAACAAACACCGACACACACTCAAATGACTACGAATACTAAAAAGTACTATTATTAATAATCGATCACCCAAATCGCCACATTCTTCATTTGACGCCCCATTACCATACACATTAAAAAAGGATTTCCATAAGGTCCAATCTTTAAACGTTTTTCTTACTAATGTCTGACGTTTCTGTTAGGCTATGGACTCCATTGGACTGGATGGTAGCTAATCTTGTGGGGGCCACCTGTGATGTGCTCCCTTGCAGGGCTAAACTGACCCCTGCCAACTTACTGGACGATGTTACCCCAAGATGCCTCGTTTTCTGTTGTTGTTTTTATTTTGTTTTCTGTTACACTTGGGTTATTGTTTTACATGTTATTTGGTACTGTATTTGATTTTTGTGATGTGATCTACTTAATGGAGTAGTACAATGATGTTTACATATTACCAATAAAAAAAGAATTTAATATAAATTTGCAGGTTTCCCTGACCTCCTTCTTGATCAACCCTGCCTTAGGTGAACTGCATAGGTAGATCATGTGTAGCAGTAAACCTGACCTCCCCCTCCACAGCACCATCAATGATACTCTTGCACTCTCGGATCTCAGCCAATACCACCCTGTATCCACCTATATCTTCTCTCTTTTCTCCCTCACATATTTTTAAGTCTCTCTACACATCTAGCTACTCATAGAATGTCCTATTATCCTTTATTACCAGTGCCACTCTAGAGAGAGATCTTTATCCTGTGGTAGAGGTAGGTAGAAGGATTGTGACGAAGGGTGAAGGACTTGGACGAAGAGGAAGGACTGGGATGAAATTGAAGGATTGGGATAAAGGAAAAGCACCAGCACAGAGGAAAAGCACTGGGACAAAGGAAACACCCAGGGATGAACAAAAAGCACTGGAACGAAGGAAAAGCACTGGAGTGAGGAAGAACGACAGGAACGAAGGACAGGGATGATGGAGAATGAGAAGTATTAATATGATATGTCATTTATAACGCACATGTACACAAGTGTTTTTAGGCGCTGAAGGAGAAGGACTGGGTTGAAAGGGAAGGACTGGGAAATAGGAGAGTGACAAGGCCCGTGAAACAGGAGAATAAGGAAGACTGAGATACAGGAAAAGAAGGGGAAGGAATGAGATGAGGGGAAAGAACTGGAATGAAGGAAAATCACTGGGGTGAAGGAAAGGCACTTGGATAAAGGAGAAGGACGGCGACGAAGGAGAAGGACACGGACGAAGGATAAGAACTAATACAAAAGAGAAGAATTGGGAAACAGGAGAATGAGAAGAACTGGGAAACAGGAGAATGGGAAGGACTGGGAAACAGAATGAGAAGGACTGGGAAACAGGAGAATGGGAAGGACTGGGAAACAGGAGAATGGGAAGGACTGGGAAACAGGAGAATGAGAAGGACTGGAAACAGGAGAATGAGAAGGACTGGAGAACAGGAGAATGAGAAGGACTGGAAAACAAGAGAATGGGAAGGCCTGAGATACAGGAGAAGGCTTGTGATGATGAAGAAGGAGAAGGACTTATATGAAGTGGAAGGAGAAGGACATGTATGAAGTGGAAGGAAAAGAACTGGGATGAAGGAAAGGGACAGGGCTGAAGGAGAGAGGATCATGATGGGGGAAAACTGGGATGAAGGACCAAAAATACGACTGGGATGAAAAAGAAAGAAGCACTGGGATCAAGCAGATGGAGAAGAAATGGGGCAATGCAGAAGAAGTAGGACAAAGCAGAACGGATGGGACCAACCAGAACGACTGGGATAAGTGCAAAGAAATAGGATGAAGGAGAAGAACTGAGATAAAGGTGAAGAACTGGGATAAAGGTGAAGAAGTGGGATAAAGGAGAAGAACTGGTATGGAGGAGAAGAAATGGGAAAAAGGAGAAGGATTTGGATGAAGGAGAAGGATTGGGATGAAGGAGAAGGATTGGGATGAAGGCAGGAGACTCTGGATGAGGGGAAACAGGCATGAAGGACTAGAGGTACGACTGGGATGAAGAAGAAAGAAGCTCCGGGACCAAGCAGAGGGAGAAGAAATGGGGCAAAGTAGAAGGAATAGGACCTAGCAGAAAACTGGGATGATGGAGAATATCTGAGATAAAGGAGATGGATTGAGATGAGGGAGAAGTTTTGGGAGGAAGAATAAGGGCTGGGAGGAAAAAGAGGGAGGGGCTCGGGGTAAAGAGGTTCTGGGGCAAAGGAGAGAATAAGGGACTGGGATGAAGGATTGAGGGAAGAACAGACAAAGAAGAAAGAGTAGCGCTGGTATGAAGCAGAGGGAGGGGAACTGGAGTGAAAGAGAAGCAATGGAATGTAGATGAATTACTGGGAAGAAAATGGACAAGGAGAAGAATTGTGATGAAGAAGTTGTGGGATAAAAGACAAGGACTGGGATGAAGGAGAAGGCCAAGGACTAGGATGAAGGAGAAGGCCGAGGACTGGAATGCAGGAGAAGGTGAAGCACTGGAATGGAGTAGAAGGCAAAGCACTGGGATAAGGGAGAAGGTGCTGCGATAAGATGAATAAGTCCAAGAACAAGAAGTACTTGGATGAAGGAGAATGACTGGGATGAAAGAAGGAAAGGAGAGAAGGAATAAAGGAAAAGGAATGGGGAGAAGGACAGGAAGAAGGAAAAGAAAAACGGTGCTGAAGGAGGACAGGAACCAATGAGAAGGAGGATAGGACAAAGTAGAGGAATTAGGATGAAGGAGAAAGAAGTACTGCGATGAAGGGTAGAGAGAGAAGGACTGAGGCAAAGGAGAGAGAAAGAAGGACTGAGACGAAGGAGAGAGGAGGAGTGTGATGAAGGGGAGATAGATGGACTATGATGCTGGCAAAAGAGAAGGACAAGGCTGAAGGGGAGTGAGAAGCACTGGGAGGATGGAGAGTAAGAAGGACTGGGACCAAGGAGAGAGAGAGAAGGACTGGACAAAGTAGCGATAGAAGGACTGAGATGAAAGCTACAGGGAAGGACTGGGACAAAGCAGAAGGAGGATAGGGATGAATGGGCAGGAATATCATGTAGGAGAAGTGCAAGGACTAGAACGAAGGAGAAAGACTACGAGAATAATTGGGAGGAAGGAGAATGACAAAAAAGATAAGATGGAAGACTGGGATGAAGGAGGAGACAGACTGGTTTGACGGTGAAGGAATGGGAGGAAGGTGGAGGATTAGGATAAAGGATAAGGACTGGGATGAAGGAGAAGGAATTGGATGAAGGAGAAGAGATGGGCAGAACAACTTGTAGAAAGGAAAAAGAGAAATTCCGGGATGAAGGAGGACTGGGGAGAAGGAGATGGATTGGGACAAAGGAGAGAGAGAGAAAAAGAGAGAGGAGGACTGGGATGAAGAAGAGAGGGAATGACTAAGATGAAGAAGAAAGAGTAGGACTGGGATGAAGCAGAGGGAGAAGGCAAACTAATGGGTGGTATGAGAATATCTGGAAAGAAGACGAAGGACAAGAACTTGGACAAAGTAGACGACTGGGACGAAAGAGAAGTACTGGGATGACAGACAAGGGCTGGGATGAAGGAGAAGGTTAAGCACTGGGGAGATGGTGAAGCACTGGAATGGAAATGAAGGCAAAGCACTGGGATTAAGGAGAAGGTGATGCACTAGGATAAAGAATAAGTTCAAGAATAAGAATAAAGAAGGAGGACTGAGATGAAGGAGAACAACTGGGATTAAAGGGAAGGAAAGGAAGAAGTAATGAGGAGAAGGAATGGGGAGTAGAAGGACACGAGGGAAGTAGAAAGAGAAGGGCTGGGATGAAAGAGGACTCGGATGAAGGAAAAGAAACACTGTGCTGAAGGATGACAGGACCAAATGAGGAGGAGGACAGGACAAAGGATAAGGATTGGGATGAAGGAGAAATGTTCTGAGATGAAGGAGAGAGAGAAGGACTGAGACGAAGGAGAAAGAGAGAGTAAGACTAGGATGAAGGGGAGAGAAAAATGTGATGGAACGTAAAAAGGTCTGCGGCGAATAAAAGAGAATGACTGGGATGAAAGAGAGAGAGAATAGGACTGGGATGAAGGAGAAAGAAGGACTATGACAAAGGAGAGAGGGAAGCACTGAGACACAGCAGAAGGAAAAGGATGGGGATACAAGTGAAGGATTGGTAAGAGGACAAAGGGCAAGAACTAGAATTAAGGAAGAGGACTGGGACAGAAGAGAAGAACTGGGATGAAGGACTGAGATGAAGAAGGAGACATACTGGTATGAAAGAGTGGTCAAAGAAATTGGTGGAAGGAGAAAGTGAAGGACTGGAATGAAGGAGAAGGAATTGGATGATAGCCTCTTTTGCCCAATATTTGACCAGCCTATGTTGCCCAATACTTGATTGTTACACTTAGCCTATTTCGCCCATACCTAGCCTACTCTGCCGAATATCTAGCCCTATGCTATCTAATATTCGATCGATGCATGCAATAGCAGGCCCCAGTTCGACTAGCCACAACACTATGTACTCTCACCTGTCAACCCCAGCCTCTCCATTATCATTCTTTAATCTGATAGCTCTATTTATTACTACTATCTACATCTCCATGCCCTCCTTATAGCCCCCAGAGGGCCTACGAGCCTCTCATATGCAACCTATCTCCAAATCCCCGTGCAATATAGCACAGAGAAACCACAGACTCCGGGCACGCCTACCCAAAATATTCGAACCGGTCATAAAATATAACATTAACCTGGATCACCTTCGACCGAGACTACTCCCACCTCTGGAAACTACCGTTCTTCCTACCCGCAAACCCCACCCCAAAAGAAACAAGCCCACCACCAACCAACTGACCACCGCCAACCTGCGTCCTACTATAAAGCCAGAACCTGACCTTAAAGGCGCATTAATTAACGCTAGATCCTTAGTTGCTCATGCCACAGACATAGCACACACTATCCTGGAAAATGACCTTGACTTCATCGCCATTACTGAATCATGGCTCCATGAGGCAGCAGGTCCATCACTAACGTTAGCAGTCCCAGACAACTACACTATCCTTAGAGCTGACAACTAGATGCTCAAGGTGGAGGAATAGCGATCATCGCCAAAACCAATCTCTCCATGAGAATCACCTCTACACCTAACCTTAAATCCTGCGAGTCTCTTTCCATCAAACTACCCACCGCCAACTCTCAAACACTAAATATCCATCTCCTCTACAGACCCCCAGGCCCAATAAGCACCTTCAATGAAGATATTACCACTGTTATCTCTGAGAAGCTAAAAAACTCCTCACAAACTCTAGTGCTAGGATATTTTAACCTAGGGTACAATGATATCAATGATTACCAGGCCACCTCCGTAGCCAACATCCTGACAGAACTAGGTTTCACGCAGAAAGTGAATATGTCCACCCACAACAAAGGGAGAACTCTTGACTGGATTGCCAGTCACAACTGTAACATCTCCATTACTTCCATCACACCCCAAATATGGACTGACCACCACTTAATCTCCTTTACTATCAATACCAAAGGTTCCACTGCTCCAACGCCCCCCCCCACATTAACCAGAAACAAGAAAAACATCACAGCGGACAATATCTTGCCTCATATCCTACCTAATCTCAACGCCGTACCAGACCATACTGACCCAGGCCTCCTAGTGGAGGAATTCAACAATGCTATGACCAATGCTCTCGACAACATTGCTCCGCTTAAACTTAGGAACAGTAAACCAAAAAAGCATCTCAACTCCTGGTTTACACCCCACCTAAAAAACCTAAGACTACAGAAAACAAAACCCGAAACGGTATGGAACCTACATCCTACCGCAGAAAATAAATCCAATCTTATAAATATCTCAACCGAATACAAAAAGGATATCATCCTGGCCAAACAAGAAACGTATAACAACAGGATCACCCAAGCCAACTCCAGTATGAAGGAGCTCTTCTCTATTCTAAAAGAATTGGAAACCCCTATTGCAGTACAGGATGACTCTATTAAAGATAAAACCTGGTGCACAGACATTCAGCTGGCACTAACCAACAAAGTGGACAACCTCCAAAATAAAATTGCTCTAAAGAAAGCTACACTATCAGCCCAAACCCAATTTCCCCCAAACAAAACACCTACACCTAAACCCAAAGAACTCACCCAATTTAACTTCTCTAAGGTGTCAGTACTCGAGGTAGAGAAAACTATTCTTGCACTTAAACCATCCAATTGCAAAGGAGACCAATGCCCAGCACAACTGATCAAGGACGCTGATAGAGATCTAGCTCCCTTCATCACCAAACTCATCAATGCCTCCTTCACTACTGGCACAATTCCACGTAACCTGAAGGAATCCTGGGCACTCCCCCTTCTGAAAAAACAAACACTGGACCCTAACATTCCCACAAACTACAGGCCCATCGCCACGGTGCCTTTCTTATTAAAAATACTGGATAAGGTAGCATATACCCAAATTCAGAACTTCCTTGAGGTGAACCATCTCCTTGGCGCCCGCCAATCCGGTTTCCAACCTCAACATGGCACAGAGACTGCCCTTATCGATTTAAAGGCCCAAATAGACTCACTCAGAGACAAGGGTAAATTAGCACTCCTCCTCCTACTAGAGCTCTCAGCCGTCTTTGACCTGGTGGACCACAAAGTCCTGTGCAATCACTTGGACTCTGCGGCCCACTTTTCAGGGGAGGCTATAGTCTGGATACAGTAATTCCTTAGTGACAGGACCATGAGGGTGTTCTCCCCCACAGCGGCAGCAGACCCGATACCTATCACCTGTGGAGTGCCCCAGGGATCTTTTGTCTCGCCAACACGCTACAATATCTTCACCAAGCCACTCTTTGACGATCTTGACAATCTGGGTATCACCTACACCAATTACGCAGGCGATACCCAGATTCTCCTACCACTTACCGGGGATTATGTGGAAGATCTGGCTTTGGTGAACAGAGTCTATAGCATCGTTCAAGCATGGATGGCCAACCATGGCCTATGCTTGAACGATGACAAAATAGAGCTCATTATCCTGGGCACCACTACTCGCATCTCTAAACTCAACCCTAATTACTCAGCATTCATCATCGATGGGAACATTATCAAGGTCGCCAGAGAAGTAAAAACACTAGGTTTCTATCTCGATTCGACCTTATCCTTTACCAAACAGGTAAACTCACTGGCCTCATCCACGGCCTAAACATGTAAATTAATTTGAGCCGGGAAACAATTCCTATCCTATGACAGTTGCCTAATTCTATCCAGAGCCCTTATCCTCTCAAAATTAGATTATTGTAATTCCCTCTACATAGGGGCATCTAAACAAACCATCAACAGAATACAAGTGCTCCAAAATAATGCACTTAGAGCGGCCCTAAGTATTCCTAGAAGAGCACATATTTCTGAAATAAGACGGAAACATAAATGGCTCTCTGCCCAAAAAAAAAATCAACCTCAAATCTGCCTCCCTCATCCACAAATGCTTAAACGACAAAGCCCCTAGCTACCTAACAGAACGATTTACTAGAAAAAACTCTACTAGACCTACAAGAATAACCAGCCCCAACTGCATTCTAGTGCCCAGGTTTAAACTGTCCACTATTGGAGGGTCCAGTTTCCCAGTTAGGGCAGCTCAATTGTGGAACTCCCTACCTCACGCACTTAGATCTGACCTAACGTTCAACAAATTTAGAAAGAACACAATAAAATGGATCACTGAGAATGCTATGTAACCCGCATCCTCCCCACGCTCCTACTGCATGTATTGTACCTGATATAGATTTGCTATTATGTTACGTCAGCCTTCTGACTTGTCAGCATACCGTTATACTTGTACTCTATTGCCTAACTTTCATCCTGCGGAGCCAAGAAAATTGTTCTACCATGCTCTGTAAACTTGTAACTAATGTAAACTTGTAACTTCTGTAACCAAGCTGTAAGCCCTCTTGTCACATGCACCCTACTACCTCAGGGTCCGGCGCGCACAATAAATCAATAAAGAAACAAACAAACAAACAAGGTGAAGGAGATGGAATGAGATGAATGAAAAGGAATGTGGGGAAGGAGGAAGAAGAAAGGAGGACTGATATGAAGGACAATAAAAACTGGCATGATGAATAAGAGTGATGAGCAACTGAGACAAAGGAGTAGGATAGGGATGAAGGTGGACTAGGACAAAGGAGGAGAAGAATAAAAGTGATGAAGGATGAACATGTTTAGGGGGGTGCACAAGGAAAAGTACTGGAATGAAGGAGGAGCAGGTCGGGATGAAGGAGAAGGGCTGGACACAGGAGAAGAGCTGCAACAAAGGCGATGGATTGTGACAAAAAAGGAGAAGTAGCACAGCAAAGAAGAATGGGGAGCTATATTGGGACTAGTCTTTTTACTAGACTTACCTGAAGCCATTTCACCCACTTTTTCTATTGTCCACTCCAGACGGGAGGGTTCGAGTATGAGGGGTGGGTGACCCACAGCTGACCAGAGCAGGGCCATCAACGCTTCTAACTTGGCGGGTTGGCAGTTCGATGAGCCTCACTGCCACTCCAAAGGCACCGGCTCGTCAGCCATTTCCCTCCCCGACACACCAACCTCCAATGTTGGGACAATCCCGTACGAAGCAGGCCTCACTCTAGAATCCCTGCCGCGCTCCAGCAGGTGTGCCTGGGCAACGACATCGCAGGGAGGCCACAGCCAATCACCACAGCCATCGGACACACCGTCTCCCTGTCACTGTCAGCCCAAGGTCCACTCACACGCACTGAATGTGCACTCCTAGAGCGCAGCAGGCATGAGGCCGATCGCCAGGCTTCCAGGTGTCGGGTCATGCTCAGTACCTCACAGTCGCTTCCTATGGGGGTTTCTGACGCCCCAAATCCCTTTAGCTACTTCCCTCGTTAAGCAGAGGCGGGACACACATGTGTAAACATCACGCTAAGCCTGAAGCTGCACAGAGAGGCAGCCATTTTCTTCGGCCTCTCTAGCGCGCCCCCTAGAACATTTATTTGTATGCTATGTTTATTGTTTTGTTTTTTAAAATCTTTATTTAATTTGGTTCACATCAGACACAACCAACAATTCAGGTACAACAATATTTGATCAGAGGCATGTGATATGATAGGTTATTTATAACGCGCTGGATACCCAGAGGTTTCCAAGCGCGGACTGGGGATCGAACCTGTGTTGCTCCACCTCTTCTTGCTTCTAAGACGAGCACATTGCCACTGACCTATCCTCCAGTGCATACATTCTAGTCTGGATAAAACACAATGACAGTGGGAAAACTAATAACAAGGTCTGGTTCCCTCCCCAGACCCCCTGCCCCAAAAGCATAGTAAGAATAGCAACAAGCATCTACAGAACATATCACCAGTTTGTTACAAACATCAAAATGTCAGCAATCCAATCCACAAGCTCCCTCAGCCTATACTCTCTTCATCCTCCTGTGGTTATGTACGCCTGAGGAAGTCCCTGAAGGGTTCCCATATATCTATAGGCCTAGAGCAGGCTGGTGCTAGCCTGCAGAACTCCATTTCCACATCGTTACACTAGGTCAAGTCCTGCAGTCAACTGTTCACAGTCGATGGTTCACAACTGCTCCAGGACATATGAATGCGCCTCTTCGCCAACAGTAGACCAATGGAGAGGACTATCCAAGCACTCTTACTCAACTCCAGACACCATCCATACTTGCAACACACTACGTCCCTAGGGATTACCGCTTGAACCATCTATCAAATCATACCAAGAATTTGATTACAGAACTCCACTAGGCGAGTACACAGCCACATCATATGTATAAATACAGCCTCCGCACTCATACACCGTGGGCAGCAACCGTCCACTGACCCATCAAACTTGCTCTGGCGCCTTAGGGTTAAATATGTTTGGTGCAATATCTTATGCTGAATCAACTTGAATTGGGCATTTAAAGCCACCCTCCGTGTATACCGACACATGTTTCCACATTTTCGCATCCAGCTCTATCCATATCCTCTGCCCATTTCCGTCTACATCGGAGATCCTCCTTCGGGGTCCTATGCTGCATGCACTTGACGATATAAGCTGGACACTATACCTCTTGCCCCTGCTGAATTTTCTAAATATTTCAGAAGTGGTGTAGATACAATCTCCATCGGGAAATTAGGGGTCCACAACCAAAATCTAGTTGGGATACAACAGGACAAGAAGGCTAGCCAAAAGTAATTGCCCATCTTTTCCCGTACCGTGTCCATTGTTACAAACTTACCGTCTGGGTAGAAATCATACATATAGTTCACTTCCTTTCCGGACCAGAAAGCCTCAACCACTACATTGCAAGATGGGGCAATATCCTGGATATCCAATACCTGCAGCTCATGTGTATAAGGAAACTGGACCTTCAACCTACTTATCAATCTCCCTCAGGCACTGACAGTACATGCCACCGGATCAAGTCGACAACTCACCCACTTTCATCCTCATCAGTTCCCCTGAAGGGAATAGGGGAGAGCCGCCCCTTTTTCTACCTTCACATGTGGATACGCTGGAGAACCCAGCATCCAGTACGATGCAAATGCAACTTGGGCAACCAAAAAGTACATCTCCAGGTCTGGCGCGCTGAGTCCCCTCCAAAACCCAGCGCAAATATTTTTGCAAGCAAGTTTTATCATAAGCGACCAAATCATCTTAAAGAATGGCTCACCAGGCCAAACTGCAACGTTAAAAAAAAATATGTAAAAGCTTGGCAAAACAACCATTTTCATTATAGCCATTCTGTCCAACAATGTAAAAGGGAGGGTAACCCAATGCTCCACTTTCTGAGATAACTGGTCCAAGTACATTACATGATTGTGTATAAATAGAGACAGATGGTCTCTGTTAATCATAACTCCCGGTACCTAACCATCTACTGCTAGCACTTATATTCACACAAGCCATGTGGCCTACGCGTCCCCTCCTTCAGCGGGAAAAGGACATACTTTGACCAATTGATGCGTAACCCAGAGACCCTCCCAAAACATTCAATCTCTTCTGTGAGGGTAAGCAAGTTGATCACAGGGCCTGTTAGGACTGATTTTCTATATTCTGGACTGGGGAACAGATGTATAGAAGCTCAACCTATATTGTGACAGGGACAACTCTGGGAGCCGTAGCCAAACCAGTTCATGTAGCAGTGACAAGGGGTCTAGGTGAAGTCTCAAGAGGGGGTGAGCCTGTAAAGGGTCCACAATGAGTACACAATGGCAATTACAAATTACACTTAAGACAGTAAGTATAAAAAATACAGTTATTTATTTATGGCCAAACAACACTACGAAAAATGACTATCAGGTAGAAGTATCACACAACACTAATCATATAATACATATATACAGTCACTAGACTAGGGCATAATACAGATCAACCCCTGTAAAGGAAAGTACAGATTAGTTTATGCACTACAGGTGCACAGAGAATTAGCCCTAGCTTCAAAAATGATTCCCGAACTTGTTTGGGGCCTCATGCCCAAACATTCAGGAAATGTTCTGACACAGTTTGTAATGCTGGAAAAAAATGAAGGTAAGGTCTCTGGGGTCCAGTGAATGATTCCAAGGATTAGAGGACAAGCTATACTAATCAACTAAAGTGTCCCCAACTTTCAGAAGGCTTGCACAAACAAGCACTGACAAAGCCAAAGTGTTATAAAAGTTAGCAAAACCTTTAAAGGGAGTTTAGGTACAGGTATGAACCACTGTAACTCACCCCCCATACTCCAATTCTTCACAGGACTTGGCAGGCCGATGGAAGACGATCTGAGGTCGTTTTTCCTGCCTTCAACTTCATCCCTTGATTTGCAGGGGTTGCAGTTTCGAGCAGATCTCCGGTCGACGTCTTTGGCTGCTGCAAGGACTCTTAGTGGAAGAATGCAGCAAAATACGACGCAGGACCCCTCTCAGAACTGGACTCAAGTCGACTCAGGTGAGCTGTTTCGGACAGTGGTCACCGCAGCACAGCGATGCAAAGGGGCTCACTTTTCCCGGTCAGACTTTCCCTCCTATCTCGTGTCCCCTTGATGCTAGAACTCAGAATTTTCACTGATGTAAGTCGTGTAGGACAAGTTGCGGATCTCCCAAGTTCCAGGCCTCAACTCAGAACGGCAACGTCGGCAGCACAGTATCCCCAACTCACAGCTGGTTAGCCACAGGGCAGTCCTGCAACACTTCTTATGGCTTCTTCATAGGGTACCGAGCAGATGTCAGGAATGGATGTTCCCTCCACACCACAGGTCGCAGCTCGCTCACATGACTACTGAAGATCGATAGCAAGACAGGTCTCTTCTAGGCCAACAGGCAGTGGCGGCCGGTTACATAGGGTGGGGGGCACCGCCCCCACACCCAGAGCCCCCAGGAGCGTGCAGCATACTGCATAGAGAAGTGAAAAACATTAACAGATTGTGGCAGCAAATCAATGTTGCAGAGCGTCAGATTAATTAAGTGTAAATAAATAATTACTCTGCCGCTCTGCAATTGAGTCTTTATGTGGCTGGCCCTGCCACGGTGCCACCCTGTGACAGAGGGGCGCGTCCTGATTTACGGAGCTTTTCCCAACTGTAAAGTGCGTGGGGCTCGTAGCTCCACACACACTACGTAATCATCCTCAATCCAGGAGGCTGGCGGGGCGCTAGAAGGATGGTCCCGCCAGTATCAAGCTGTGCGCAAACAGCGCACCAGGATGATCGATATGGGTAACACCAGGTTACAGGTTTAATGGAATGAATGTCATTGGCTGTTTGCCGGCCAATGACATTCATGAGTTTGGGCGGGTTCAGGTCATGGGTTCTCTCACTTCTTCACTTGCTGTGACTCCGAGAACCTCAACAGCATGGCCCCACACTTCATGACGTACGTTGCAACCTACCTAACCCGCACCAAATCTGCTGGTAAGTCATTTAACTTCTAATTAACTCACCTCTTAAAGCAGGCGAGACAACTAAAGTGCGAGATTACATGTAGGCAGAGACCGAGGCATTAAGAGTCTTCTCACGATTTAGTTGGCTCGCGTTGCGTGCTTATTGAAGATTGACTACTTAAAGTAGTCAATTTTCAATAAGCACGACATGAGAGGACTTCACTTGCGCCCACAGCCCGCCGAGCCTTCATTCACGGCCAGGACAGGGCTCCGGGGTTGCTCAGAGGCCCAGCCCAGGACAATCCTGGCCTGGGCCTGGTCCTCCTCTGGAGCCCTGCCCTGGGTATGCAGGGCTCACCCCCTTTCACCCCTCAAGAGGGCAAAAGCTAGCCTGCTCCGGCAAAGAACATAGTTGAGGTAATTGGGTGCTAAGGACATTTAAAATGAAATGTTTTGCTTTTTGTTAGACTTCATGGGGTAGAAGCAGGTTAGGAAACATGATGGGAGGGAGACAAAAGTCATGGTTGAAAGGACGACATAATATATGTCGAAAGGGCCATTTTGTATTAATGTATGGTCTTGTAGCAGATGACCAGGCTCAATTTCGTTTACACTCCTTTTTATGGTGATCAGAAGAATGAAGACTCCATGTTATCGGAACGTTGCTTCCCTCAAACTTGGGTTACTTATTTTCTTGTGTGCAAATCTAATTGAAACCAGCAAAGAGTACAACTCTCGGAATGCATTGGCGTGTTAAATGAAAGCTGATGGCTTCCCAGTGACACGGTGTCGTCAGGCAACCCAATGCCATTTACTGGGAGACAGACAAAAACAGTTGTTTGCGAAAGCAGGAAAATAATTCACTATATGTACCCAGTACGTTTGTTACTGCTCTGTACACACGCACAGAGGTAAAAACCAGCATTCACAAAGCCAACAATTTTGCCTTAGGTATGCACTGCTGCCGGCCCCGCTCCTCACAGCAGGGTTCTTGGCGTCCGTGGTCTCCCATTCACACTGTCTCCTTTGCGGTGTAGAAGGTGACTTAAGTGAAGTTTGGGTCAAATTAGCCGCACTTTTCCAAGAAGGATATACTAACATGGTTCTTACAAAAGTGCGGCTAATCGCGTTAGCTTAAAGGTATTGCTCAGCGGTGTCACGGCGGTTTCGGCAGACGTGTGTTTTCTTGCGGCTAACAACAGCTCGCATCCTTTGTGCTAAGCCATAGTGCCACGCAGCGGTTAATACAGCTGTTTAAACACAGCCACAACATGGTTTTATCGACTTGTGCCGATTGCCTGGAAGGTTTAAATCCTTTTCACCCACGTCAATACCGTGGACTGTTATTCCTACCAGAAAAAGTGGGACAGCTGGTGTTCTCGATAGTGGCTGAGCTGAGTGACCCACATCTCCCAAAGGCATGAAGGTCATCGTCGTTCCAGACTTTGTACACACGGAGCTGGAAAACAACTTGAATTTATGCTAATCTCGGGCATAACCAGGCCTGGATGTTTATGCCACAAATGCATTCTTGCCTTTCCAATATTAATTCAGTAATTCTGGTTGCGGTTATAAACCATAACTCTGACTCTGACTGTGCGTGGATTAATATTGGAAAGAAAATACATCATCTGCAAGCACTCATCTTCCCTGTTACTAAGTGAAGGTATGCTATTCAATGATAGTGCATACACAAATATTACAGCCAAAGCTGTGAAATGCACAAGGGGGAGTTTAGGATAACATTTAAGTTATAAGACAACACATTTCAGTGGGGAAGGGGGATAACACTTCAAATGTAGGGAGAGCAGGTAACTCAGAGACTTAGGGGGAAAGACAAACTAACTTGTGTGCAGGTTATCTAACTTCTTCACACATTGTAATGAGACTATGTTGGTGCAGCTTCAATGTTCCAAGCAGTTAACTCTCTCCTTCACATCTGAAACCATTTTCATACTGCTCTGAGGCTATGTTGCCCTTTCTCAGCTCAGTCTTTCGATTTCTCTTTGTAGACCATCGAAAACACCTTGCATGAATAAATCCAACCAGTCCAGGTTAATTGTGAAACTAAAGCAGTGACCATTCTTCAGAACAACAAGCAAGGTGAACAAGCATGAGTCTTTTGTAGGGTTGGGTGCTCAGCTTTAAAAAGAAATGAGAAAAGAAGGCTATGTTTTTGGGGACCAAAGTGGTGGGGAAAATCAGATGAACCGTACAGACAAAAAATTGTATGTATGGCTAGCTGCGAAAGTGGCATGTGAAAATGGAAAGTCATAAGACATCATTCGAAAAAAAACCTGCATATGGGTCAAACAGAAGCAAACTTATTGTCCATTTGGAAACTTTTTTCAAAAGGGTCAGCACGACAAAATGATATTTTTCCATCATTACTGAATATCTATGTAATTAATTGCTTTATGCATATTATATGTAACAAGTGTGTAAAATACACCATCACACTTGCACACTAATAATGTACCACCATTAGTATGTAAAACATAATGCTTTTTAAGTCATATTTCTGTGGGTTTGGACAGTAAATTGCAAATTTTGGAAACCATTTTTCTAAACATTTCTCATGGGGGAGAACCCTCCCGCACCCCACTTTGGGTGAGTTGGGCTCACTCGCTGCGTTCGCTCAAAAATTCTAAACAAGAAATATACGCCCCATCAGCTTTCAAAGTCACCACCGCCACTGGTCACCGGTCTCCTCACGGTTCTCACAGCTGGACAGGAGTCTTGGCTCCTTCAGGTTTCTCCAGGATCTCTCTAGAGTGGGTGCAGGGGTCCTCTTCTTATCCCAAAAGCCAGGTAAGAGCAGAAACTCCCACCAGCCAATAGTAGAACTAGCCCCGCACACACCACATCAGTGGTCCAATCAGGACCATACAATCAGGACCACTGGCAGGAACACTCATGCATATCACTCAGGCCCACTGACACCAGGTTGTGGATTGGGACCAGACAGTCCCAGCCCACATCCTGCCAGCAAACACACACAGGTCGCCAGTAGCCCACCAAAAGTCTCTGCTTTCCCATGGCACTGGAAGTCCATATAAGGATTTTCCTGGCCTCAGAGGCCAGGAAGAAGGGTAAAGGACAAGATGGCCAAACGACAAGCGAAAAACCTTGTGGCATGGCCATGTTTGGCCATTAGGATCAGTTAGTAGCCAAACATGGTAAACGCAGTAAGGCTAAAATGAAAAGCACCAAAAAATTGTAAAAAGTCATTGCTGCCACCAGCTTGTTGATTTAGCACACCTAGAGTAACTAAAAATCCTCTGAGTGTTAGTCTAGGGCAAACACAAAAGTGTACCCCATTGTACTGCATTGTAAGATGAATTTTACAATAATTAAAAAGTTACCAAAAGTGATAACAAGTTACTAAAAGTAGTAACAAAGTAGTTAGACTAAGGGAAACAATGTTTCCCAGTACTGACAGCCTGAAGGACAGGTCTGTTTCTTTTTTTTTTATTTGCATTTAGTTCATGTACAAAAATAAATTCATGCAGAACCTTTGCAAAGAATAAAAATCCATATACAAGTATTCATTACATCAAAATAGAAAATTAAATATTATAAATCCTTTACAAAAATGTTTTTAAAAATGTTTCCCAATACTGACAGCCTGAAGGACATGTCCGTTTCCCCATAACAGATGAGCAAAAATCAGTGTAGTGAAGCTTAAGGCTTCACTGCACTGTAAAAAGTACAGGTCAGCAAAATAAAAGCAAAAGTTTGGGGGCCCATTAAAATGGAAGGAAAGGTGCAGTAAAGAGAAATCTTTCTTAACAGGGTCCACAAGCGGTTCCATAGCAAGCGCAAAAACAAATGTGAAAAAAGTGGTGACAGAGGGCACCGCTGCCTCATCCCACACTTCAGTGGGAATGCCTCAGACCAACGACCCAAATTACCCCAATACACGCTGTGACATCAGTGCACAGAATCCCGACGCACCTCAGAAAATATTGCAGGAGTCCAACCATTACACCACACACAAATATTCCCATGAAACCGAATCAAAAGCCTTCTCCGTGTCTAGGAGAGCCCCCACTGCCTGCACTTTAGGATTTATCTGTGCCAGGATTTCAAAATGTTACCTTAAATTAAGTAGTCTGGAATGCCCCGGTATGAAGCCTGATTGGCCGAAATGGACCAGAGAAGAAAAAACGGAAAGAAGCCTATCCACAAGAATATTTGGAAAATTCTTAGTGTCCAAATTGATCACAGAAATGGGCCTATACAACGTGCACGCCGAGACGTGTTAATCTGGTTTTAGTGGAAAAGATATAATGCCCTCCCTCATAGTAGAGGGAACCCTGCCCAACACCAGCAATTCTTGCCACACATGTAGTAAGTTATTTGCCACGATCGGGCCGAATTCCTGGTAGAATTTGGCCAAAATTCCGTCTGACCCTGGAGCCTTGGAAGAAGGCAAGTCCTTCATTGCAGACATAATATCGTCAACCGTTATTGGTGGCTCGAGACTCATCCGAGCCTCTTCACCCAGAACAGGCAGCAGGGTTTAACTAACAACCTCACAAAGTGCCTCTGGGCTCTGTCCACCCCTCTCGCTGCATAAGGATTAATAAAATATGCAGAACAACCCCAGGATAGGTCCGGGGTCAGCTACCACGTGCCTCTTATCATCCTTAATGACCACAATATCTCCAGAATTACATTCACCTCTTAGAAGATTCGCCAAATGCCGCCCAGGCTTACTTTCCTCCCCCATATTGACAAGCTCTGCAGGGAAATGTCAAATACTGCACCTCCCTGTCCGCCTCCACCTTGAACACATCCAATGCTGACCTGATGGCGGCGCTTACCTCGTCTGCGCTCGGCTCCATTGGATTTGCTTGCAACTCTTTTAGCTCCCTTCCAAGTGCACCCCGTATTCAAGGGCCATGCACCTGCCCCGTAAGTAGACCTCGAACGTCCCCCAAACCGTACCTACAGATGGCACTAAATTTGTCCTGAAGAATTATACGATCATATCTAAAACAGCCTCCTCAAACAACACGTCATGTAGAGCTTGCGCTTTAAAATGCCAAAATTTCCTTGGCAACAGACAACTATCAACTGTCACATGTACTAATGCAGAGGAGAGCAGAACATAGTCTATACGTTAACATACATTGTGTACCAAAGAGTAAAAGGAATACTTTAACGTTTCCGGGTATATTGTACGGCAAATGTCATGCAGGCCCAACTCGGACATACCATGCAATATTTCCCACACTGCAAGGGAGTGCTGCAGTTCCCCACACCCAGTTATATTCAGCTCTGGAACCAAAACCACATTCAGGTCAGCAGTCAGTATCAACTGTGTGTGGGAGTACTGGTGACACTCATTGAACATGATCCGATAAAACTCTGAGTCATCCAGATCCGGGAGATAAACGTTAATAAAAGTTAAAAGCCTATGTCCCAACATCCCAGACACAATCGCATGCCGCCCTTCCTGGTCACTCGTGTTTCAGCACCCTGAACTTGAGGGATCTGCGGACCAGAATTGACACCCCCTTGGAGAGTCTACAATAGGAAGTGTAGGCCCTCACAGTCCCCTAAGATCTCGCAAACACCTAATTTGGTGCCCCCTTAAAATGTATTTCTTGAAGCATAAGCACATTCACCCTATGTCGTTCACAGTATTGCATCACTCTATGCATCTTAGCTGGGTTATTCTGGCCACGCACATTCCAGCTAAGAATTGTACAAACTGGTACCCCCATCACTTCCTTATTAGTCCCTGCCATTTCAACATCAGAAAAGGTGTCATCTGAACATGATATACATGTGCCAGACTCTTCACTACATATCACATCCAATATAAACCAAGTTTAACCATGAAATGCCCAAACCCAACCCCCACATCCACCCCCTTATCGACACTGTCATCTCAGAACATAGAGGGAAATCCCCTCCCAGTACCCAACTCCTTCCCAACACAAAGGGGAAACATCCCAAGGACGCCAGGCCCCGTGCTCCACCCACCCAAACCTCACAGAAGAACAAGAATATACTAAATCATTACCATCTACGTAGCTCTGGTCTCGCATTAAAGAACGAAATTCAAGCCCAACCCAGAAACCCAGGATCAATACCCCCACAACAGGGTCGTCCAGACATGGCACAGCAAAAAAACACTGGCTGAGCTCAAATGTATAGAAGATTTATGCTTTAGGGAGGGGCTCCTCCGCCAGGTCCATAAAAAAGTGTCTTATTGTCGTGAATAACCCTTAACTTAAATGGATACAGCACAGCATATTGCAGCCGTCGCTCTCATAACTGATGTTTCACTGCCACAAATTTGATGCAGGCTTTCTGCACTGCTGGTGTAAATCTTAGACTCCTGGTATTGCAGGTCCCCCATCTCTCTCTCCTTTCTCGGGATGACATCTCTGTCCCTGTAGTTGAGGAGCTGGACAATCACAGGTCTAGGACCCTGACCTGGCCTCTGGACTTGCGGAGCCCTTTCCACTAACAATGGTTGAGAAAGAGGCAGGTCAGCCAACACTTCCTTAAGCAGAGTCTCTATGAATTCCTCCAATTAGTGCGGCTTGACAGACTCCGGAATCCCTAGTATAGGAACATTGTTATGCTGAGATCAAGCTTCTAGGTCCTCATTCCTAGCCTTCAACCCAGCAACCTATTGCTACAATGATCTAATAGGTTGACACATTTCTAAACGCCAACATTCCAATACAATGTTCAGTTTAGGAGATCCTCCCACTCTCCTTCTCAATTCTTTGTTGCATTCGATCCACCAGGTTGTCCCACTTTCTGGTGATGAATTCAAAGCCGACTTCATCTGTTCATAAAGGGCCGTCATGTCTACTGAGGTCTGCAGAGCAATTCCCCTGGAACCAGATGCTGCTAAATCTGCCTCTACCACTCCAGTGTCTTTGTGGGGGCCACGGGGGCCCATTGACACCCCTGGTCTGGTCTTACTGGGCGTCTCCATATTCCCAAAGAAGAGGTTCGCTTGCGTATTACCACCCTTCACCATTGAAGCTATGCCACCAGCCAGCTGAATGTCCACCAACTCTCTGCGGCCTCGAAGAGCCCCTCAGAATAAGAGAACACCACCTCCAGAAACTGCACACAGTCCCCGCCGGGAGACCAATCGAAGGAGCACCGTTGATGCCATTAAATCGCAGAAACTCAGTCCGTACAGGCACAACCTATCCGGGTTCACAACACCTGAAAGTATCCAAACACCAAGCCACCAACTCACAATTAGCAGCCTCCCGCTCTGAAACAATGGACGGACTCCCACCACCTCCTCAGTCGAGAGCAGGTTATCCAAAAGCGCCACATCTACTCGTTCAGCATGAATGCCAAGCCGTGACCGAAGGGGCCTGAACTCCAGGATACTCTTGCCTACCCCCCTTCGAAAGGGCCAAAGTCCCTTACACACAGTAGGGCAGTAGTCCACGCAGATTCACTCCATAGATGATGTCGCTCACAGTGTGCCGGCCCGCAATGGCATGTGGCAGTATCCTGCAATGATATTTAAGTCTCATATGGAAGCACCCACCAAATCAGTTTGCGGATGTCCGTGCCAGACTTTACCACCTCAAGAGGGATGCCAATGGTCATTCTCCTACCCTGTGGGGAGCACACACTCACTGCTCCACTGTATACTCTGTCAGGTCAAGATCACCCTGACCTGAGACAGACTCCGACAGTTAAACGCTCAACTCCTTGGTGCCCTCCATTATGAAAAGCAATCTTACTGCCCGCCACGTGTGGGACGCCGCACACAGAGTTGAAGCTGCACCCAGCGCCACCCCCGGGCCCACATGCCTTGGTCAGGTCCTCCCACCGCCATCCACCTCTAGGAATATCCAGTGCACAGCTCCCATGCAGGGTGGCTCCCGACAACACAGCTCCCAGCTCCAATGCTGTCATGATTCCTGTCCCTCATGTCCCCAGCCCTCCAAGATGTCAGGCTGGAGCCAGGCCACAACCACCTACATGGCCCTCAAGGGCCTCTCCATCCCTCCAAAGACCCACTTGGAGTCAGACTTAGCGCTTGTGGCACCAGACTCACTCACTCCCATAGGATAACATTGGGGATTGGACTTGTAGTGCATTGATGGGGACAAGATGGATGCCCCCACATATTTCAGTTCCCAGAACTGCATGTGCAGTCTAGTCCTTTGAGTGTGGTTCAGCCCAGACACACCTGGGATACCCAGAGACTATTTAAGCCACGCCCAGGCTGAGAAACATGCTTTGTGTTTTCTGCACCTGCAGCGTGACACTCACCGTGTTCGGATCGGTCTCCAGTAGGCCTGCATCTTTCTTCTGCGCTCAGCTCCTGCAAGAACAAGAACACCGTTAGGAACAGCCTTACCTTGCGGCACTTCGGCACATCATTCATCGCTTCTTCTGTTCTACGGGCATCTTCGGCAGTGTCATTCCCATCCCGGCATGCCGCTTCCTAAGGAAAAGGGAAAAGAACAGAAAAAAGGCATTAGTAAGCATTCAGCAAATCTTCGTATATTTTTAAAGACTGTACGAGCTTCAACCGCTTACCAGAATCCCAGCCGCTCTGAGGGAACTCTGTCTCCGGAATTTCTCATCCATCTGCATGAGGGAAAAGACACTCCAGGTTAGCGTGGAAACATCTAGAGGTGCTGCATACCGCGCTTACTCACCGCATTTCTTCTTCAGAACCGGCATCCACGCTGAAAACATTGCGGCACTTAAGACACAGAAAAAGAACTTAGTTCAATACAAATACGAAAGGGTCGCATCGCGCTCTCACTCACCTTCAGCGCTACTCATCTCAGCAGCACGTCGCCATCCCCAGGCGCCTGCCATCATCTAAGGAAGGAAAGGAACAAAGTTAGAGAACTGTTCAAAAGACTTATTATACTTACCTGTCGGACTCTTGCCAGTGAAGTAACTAGGCAGCAACGAGCCCGCATCAATCAACGCGCCCCTGCGCTGAAAGCAGGATGGAGAGCACACTTTCCAAGAAAACAAGGTGAGCTGTGGATCAAAGGGAAGGGTTGAACCCCGGGGAAAAAGGGGTTCAAACACACAGACAATAGGGAGTTAAACTCTACCAATCCTGTGTTTCAGGCCCAGTCCCCAGTCGAGTAGACTCCAGGGGAGGGTTTGAGGTCGTAAGAGGTCAGAACAGGCTGAGTGATGTCCCCGTGGATACCAGGTGAGCGTTACAGATACCTGGCAGGGCCGGCTGTGAGTTCAATCAACACTGTGCCCGTCGCACACAGACCCAGGCCGCTGACCAGCTCTTCTGCCAACAATTTATCACCAAACTGCTAATTCGGGCTGAAACCTTTCGTCACAGCGCAGAGCTCATGATGGTGCAGCCATTTTGGTGAAGCGCAACCTAGCGTCCTAATGTTATGTTCATTGTTTACTAAATTATATATTTGCAATGATTACATATACGTTGCTAATACAATGTAAATTAGGTAAATCAATCGAGTGAAAGTATTGTAATGTGTGAAAATTTGCTTGGTTTAACAAAAATGTTCAACTGTTTTTATTTATTTATGTTTTTAACGTGTATTACAATTGTGCCACTTTTGTTAGTATTTACATTTAGTCTTATTTACTAACTTTTTATGTTATGTTCATTATTTACTAAATTATATATTTGCAATGATTACATGTACTTTGTAAATTGATATTTTATTGTAATGTATGATATTGACATGTTTATGCATATTTTTGTAACTTTCAATTAATGGTTAATTTACTTTTGTTATTTAAAAAATGTCCTATGCATTTTATTTTTGTATTACACTTTTTGGAGGAATCCGGCTAGTGAATATTATCATTTCAGTTTGTTATTATATAGTAATGTTGTATTACAAATACATGTTATACTTTAACAGTTAATATAGGTGTGCAGTTAATCTAAATGTTAATATTTTTAAATTGTATACAATAACTTGTTTGTATATACCTAATTATTACTTGATAATATTGTGTGCTGATAAGTTTATGGGTAAGTTAAGTTTACCATGATATTTGAGGTTAACATTTTTAATTAATTGATAAAGTTTATCATGTTGTTACCTTAATGTTATCATTTTAATGTTTGTAGACTAAGTTTTTGTTGGGTTAACCTTAACCATTTTGTAAATTATATTTTTTCAAATAATTCGAACTTTTTTTTTACGAATACCTAATTATTTTGATTTGTAATTTATATACTCCCCATATACGTGTGCATTTTGTATAAATGCTACACATTCATTCTGACTCTGTGTAACATGCATACTCTACATGTTTATGTACATATTGTATAGAAGCTGTACTTTTATTTTGAGAATGTGTAATGTACATACGTTGCATGTTGGTACATTAAGTATAGAAGTTGTATGAAAGATGCACATTTAGTGTTGGTATACATCAAATATAGAAAGAGCATGTCGCCTAAGAACACTTGTCGTAGGAGCGCATGTTGTCATCTGAGTATGTGTCCTAGGAGCGCATGTTATATTGGTGTATGGTGTAGGAGCACTTGTTGTGGGAGTGCGTGTTGTAGGACCATCCGTCGTAGGAGGGCATGTTATAAAAGTGTGTGGTTAGAGGGTGCTGTACGAGCACATGCTGTAGCATATGTCTGAGGAGCGTGGATCGTAGGACCTTGTGTACTAAGAGCTTGTCATAAGAGTGTGTATCGTAGGAGCATATGTTGTAGGAGTTTGTGATAAGAGGGTGTGTTGTAGGAGCCCATGTTGTAGGAGCACATGTCATAGGAGCACATGTCGCAGGAGCACATGTCGCAAGAGCGTATCATAGAAGCGTGTTTTGTAGGAGCTCATGTGAGAAGAGCTCTGTCGTAGGAGCCTGTGTCGTAGGAGAACGTGTTGTAAGACCATGCGTCATTAGAATGTGTGTCATAGGAAGCATGTGTCTTAGGAGTGTGTGGTAAGACAGTGTGTTGTAAGAGCGCATGTTGCAGGAGCATGTGTTTTAGGAGTGCATGTCGCAGAAGCACTTGCTGTAGTGGTGTTTTCCATAGGTGCACATGTGGTGGGTGCACGTTTCGTAGGAACATGTCTTGTAAGAGCATATGTAGTAGTAATGCTTGTTGTAGGAGTGTTTGTTGTGTGTAGATGCACATGTCATAGGAGTACGTGTCGGAGGAGCATGTCATGTGAGACTGAGCAATGGGAGCGTGTGTCATAGGAGACTGTGTTGGAGGAGCGTATGTCATAGGAGCATGTGTCCTAGGCGCACGTGTCGTAGGTGCACATGTCATAGGAGTGTATGTCGTAGGAGCATGTGTAGTAATAGTGTGTGTTGTAACTGTGTTCTAGGACCATGTGTCGTAGGATTAACAACATGTTGCAGACATATTGCAATCCTGCGGCGAAAAATAACCTCAATATTGTAGATAGCAAAGCTGTTGCTAGTTGGCCCCTTGAATTGTGTCTGCCCAATGGTCGAAGAATGATTATAGAAAAAACGGAGTCAAATCTCTGCGCCAGCTAACAAACTTGTCCACATGGGTGTGTGGTTTGTAGAATGAAACAATAATGCTTCAGATAGTAAGTAGTCAGTTGTGTTCAAAGATGACACGATTGATCCTTTATTCCAAATAGTGTGCAATTCAAATGGATTGTCATTAGTTATTATACGATGATCCTCATAACGTTGTCATCTTCTCTAGGGTTGTCCTCATATTGTTATCCTCTACACGTGTTTCACCACTTAAATAGATGTGGCTCATCAGGAAGAAATGTGAAATGCTGCTACGGTTGAAGTGATTTTGATGAAAGTTTCATCTTCTAGTTTTATCCACTGGAGTTCTTGGTTAGAAGTAATGATTGAAAATATAGGGAATCCCCTTGTCAGGTGACCTTGGCAGCATTTCACATTTCCTCCTAATGAGCCACATCTATTTAAGTGGTGAACCATGTGCCGTAGGAGCGCATGTTGTAGGAGTGTGTGGTAAGAGGGTGTCGTAGATGCACGTGTCGTAGGAGCACATGTCGTAGCATATTTTGCAGGAGCATGGGTCATTGGACATTGTGTACTATGTGCTTGTGGTAAGAGGTTGTGTTGTACGAGCGTGTGTTGTATTAGCGCATGTTGAGATGTATTCTTTCGTCGAGTATTTGTCATAGGTGCACTTGACAAAGGTACGTTAGTCTAAGGTGCATGTCTCGTATAATAGGGCTGAATTATTATTTCTTTCCTATGGAAAAACCCCATGTTCAAAGCTGTTCAAAACATGATGAAAGAAAATATTTTAAAAACTATGAAGCTGTTAATATACAATTCTGAAATTGTACATGCACAGGCAGCTGCATCGAATTAGTTTAATGGAATAGTTTGAAGGTTATTCAGAAAAGTTAATTTCTTTTTCAGTGCAACAATTCCTGATGATATCTAGGCACATGCCAAAAATTCTGACTATCGAAGTTGACAATTTTGAGGTATTTGTGCTGAAATTCTTTCGTTTTCCTATGGGAAAACCCCAAGTTAAAAATTGTTCTAATTGCGATCAAAGTAAACATTTTTTAAATTATGAAGGCATTAATCTACAACTCTGATATTGCACAGGCAGCTGCCTCACAATATTACTGATGAATATCTTGAGATTTCTCTATGCAAGGGTTCGAAAATTATTCAGAAAAGTTATTTTTTTAAACTGCATACAGACTTCGTCCTTGTCAGGTCCTGTTCAAGGAAGGACAATGAAAGGCAGTTTAAAATGTTTAATTCAGGAGGGGGGCGCTGTTGAGCAGCCAAGGAAAATGGCCGCTTAGCCTGTGAGCTCCGTCGTGGCCCACCAGAATCCTTCCAACATCGGCGCTAATCCGGACTGCTTGCTACAGCCACTACCATGTTCTTGTTGCTGGCATCGCCCTCTACGCGTACCTGTAATCTGGGGCTGAATCGGTGCCCGGCGCCCGCACATCTGACATCTGCGTGCGGCCTCCCTGCGGGGCCACGCCACGGCCTTCCGCGGTTGCTCGTGGCCGACGGCTCCGCCGCTGCCTGGAAGTACCGCGGCCACCTGTGGTGCTTCCTTGCTGCCGGGACTGGCTTCCTCTTTGGTGCCCGGGGGGACTGTACCCCGAGGCTTTTTGCCGCCTGGATCGCTAACTTGCAGCGGGTGCCCCGGCGCTGCTGGCTCCTGGCCGCCGTGGCAGTGCGGCACTCTGATCGGCCCCGTGCGCTGCGGGCTGGGCTGTAGCCCACTGCCTCCGCATACGGGCGCGGACCTCCCGACCGGCTTTTGGGGCTGTGCGGGCCGTGCTGGCTGGTTGTGCTTGCAACTGCTTGGGGGCCGGGTACCCGGACCGTCTGGCGGGCGGTCACTCCCCCGCGGCGGGGGGGGTGCCTGTGACACCATCCGAGAGGCACCTGTGCAGAGACTCCTACCACCTTCCCTCGTCCATGAGGATCACGCCGCTGGACTGCTGCCGACTGCGGACCTGCGCCCATTAGCCTCCAGAGGTCACGCGGGTCTAGCCACCCTAAAGGCTGCAAGGTTGGTGCTGGGGGCTGCGCTGTATCCCCCCTGCTCCCTCCTGGTGCGGGCCCCCACCCCCCCGGCTGCTAGTATCACGTCCTGTGTGCCCTCATTGCCCACTGTGAGGCTGCCTGCACAGGAGCTCGGCTCCCGGCTGACTTTTCTGCCCGCGGAACGTGGCTCCTGCGTCTTACCTTGCCACTGGTGCTGCGGCCTACCTGGCAGTGGTGGTCGCGCGCCAACCTCCTCGCCCCCCGCCACATCTTGCTCCACAAATCATCATGCCGGGGCTCCTACAGCGAACTAACATACCTCGGGGTGCCATTGTAAGGGGAGGCGCCCCACTCACCTTATTGTGCGATTGATTGCGGTGTCATTCCCTTGGTTGTATGTGGTCCCCGGGTCGACTGGCCGTTGGCTCGGCGCCCTGGGCCTAAGCCTACCCCAGAGAGTCAATACTCACACAGAATACGCTGGGGCCCCTCAGTTCCTTCTATCAGCTCTGCCACCATCTCCCCCGCGACGCCTCAGCCGCCGTCCACCTCCAACTCTGCCAGGTTGAGTGGGACTCCCCACCATAGTAATGTCAACAGAGCGCGAGGTGCTAACAAGATGGTCGCTATGGACAAGTTTGCCAAGGTGGCGCCTCGGGCGGACCTGGCGTCCTCCTCGGCAGCACAGGAGGACAGCGAGACACTGCCGGACCCCCCGCAACCGGACCTAACCACCATGATGGAGTCCATGGCAAAAAACTTTGCATCCTTCCACGAAAAGCTGGACGACATCAATGCTAATATAGCCTCTTTATGAGCTCAAATTGACCAACATGGGACCAGGCTCACGGAGACGGAGCAAAGGATAGGGACCAACGAGGATCACATTCATACTCTTCAAAACACAGTTACAGAGCTCATCCGCGACATGAAACAGGTCAAAGCCAAGAATGATGACCTCGAATCGAGGTCACGGCGAAATAACATTCGCATAGTGGGGGTTCCTGAATCTGCACTGAAGGGACGCATGGAACTCGCGGTCAAGCAACTCATCAAAGATCTCCTTGGCAACCCCGAGCTCTCACCATTCTTTACAGTTGAAAGAGCGCATCGTTATCTGGCACCCCGGCCTAAACCAGGCGATTTCCCCAGGCCAATCATTGCGAAATTACTGACCTACAAAGACAGGAATCACATACTCCGTTTGGCCAGAGAGAGAGGGGAGCTGAGGCTTGAGTCGCAAATCATCAGGATCTTCCCTGACTTTTCGGTGGGAGTCCAGATGGAGAGACGCCGATTTAGCGGGGTGAAGAAGATGCTGAGAGATAGAAAAATGGAGTATTCTATGCTTTTGCCTGCCCGACTGAAATTCATTAATCGCAATAAAAGCTATTTCTTTACGGTCCCTGATGAGGCTGTTAAGTTTATCGAAGCACAGATCCCACTGTTGAATCCTCCAGAGGAACCAATGGACGACTATTGATGCTGTAACCCCCAGGTTCCTTCGCTGGCCTCTGGTGGACGGGGCGACCAGGAGACTGTTCACCTGGCGTACTGTTGCCCACCCCCTGGACATCCCATTTGTTGGTCTGCCTTGGTCCTCTGGCGCCATATCTAGTACCTTATCTCCTGCAGGAGTTGTCTCCCTGTATCCCATGTATCTGTTGCCACATTCCGGGCATGCACTCCGGAAACTGGGCCACACTGTCATGCACTGACCTGTGGTAGTTCCAATTTCGTCCTTGCTATCCTGAAAACTATGGTTATCCTTTTCTTGTAACCTCTACTTTACTACTCAAACAATGCTGAAAAATGTAAATGATGTCTTATCATGCAAGGCTTTAACATTGGTGGGCTAGACGGCAGCAGCAGCTCCCACTGCAGCTGCAATGCCGTTTACGGCGGTGGGTTTGTGTTCAAGCCCCGGTTGGGCTACTTCTCAGGCGCTGCCGAGTTGAGGATGGCACGCAGTTTGTTTTAAGGGTGGTTGTCAATGCACTGCTAGTCATTACTGGGCGGTGAGGGTGGGGGGAGGGACAGTTGGGGTTTGTTTTACACAAAATGGCCGATGGTCCTGACTGGTACTGAAAGGTGGCAGGTCTGCCTCAACACAGCGCTCCTGGTGATATTCGAAGTGAGATTCCACATCTGGGATGTTCCTTAACTCTTTAGTATGGCTATTAGAGTGTTGACGTGGAATGTACGGGGGCTGACCAATTTTACCAAATCTCGTAGGATAACGCCGTATGCACAGAGGCATGGGGTCAAAGTTCTCCTATTGCAGGAGACACACACTAAGAAACTCTTGTCATCAAACCTTGCACAGACCTGGGGCCCCAACAGATACTATACTCAGTACTCCACTCAGTCCAGGGGAGTCCTCACCCTCATCCACAAATCGGTAGGGTTCACACTTCACACATCGATCCAGAAGGCAGATATGTGATCCTACATTGTACCTTAGCTAACGAAGAATGCCTACTTGTGAATTTGTACGCTTCCAACATTTATTGCCCCGAATTTATAGATACAGTATCTGCCTTTCTCATGAAATATGTAGATGTCCCCATTATATGGGGTGGAGACATGAACCTTATACTCGATACGGCCCTGCACAGAACAACCATTGCCCGCAGACCCATAACCCCAGCGGCCTAATGGCTTCTAACTAACATGGGTTCTTTGAATTTACACGATGCTTGGAGAACACTTCACCCACAGGAGAGAGACTACACCTTTTACTCTACGGTACATGATAGTTCCTCAAGAATAGATCTATTCCTCCTGTCGGGCGACCGGATGGGCAGGGTTTCTGATGTTAAGATCCTCGCTCGCACACTCTCCGACCACTCCCCCGTGCTGCTGCAGATCCAACTTGGTAATGCCTCTGGGGCCCGTCCCGCCTGGCGTTTCAAATCTGACGCCCTATCAGATATCGTCTTTAGGGCTGAGATACTAGCGGACATAAACTTGTTCTTCGAAAACAACAATGCCTCCGACACGCCCGAGGGGACCCGCTGGGAGGCATTCAAAGTTTACATCAGAGGAATGTGCATCTCTAGGGAGGCAGGGGTCCTCAAAGCCATAAGGCAGGCTATAAATAACTCCGAAACCAAGCTTAAAACCCTAGAACAAGAGTACGCTTCCAATCCAGCACCTGCTACCCTAGCGAAGATTATGACAGAACTGGAACAATTGAAGCACATGCCCTAAGTGAAGTGAGATACTATGCCCGCCCCGCGGCTGCCCGAAGGTATGTTGAGGGGGATAGGCCGGGCAGGACCTTGGCTAAACTGGTGCGGTCTGAGGGAGGTAGGACCCGGATAGATAGTATTATCAATGAGAAGGGGTCGAGACACTGGTCAGACCAGGCCATCCTTGACACTTTCGCCAGCTTTTACGCCAACCTATACGGTCCCCAGCCTGCGCACACAGCCCGAAACCTTGACGACCTACTAGAGTCCATCCCTATGACCTTGATCTCTCAAAGCACCAAAGAACTTCTTGATGCCCCGTTTTCCTTAGACGAGATAGTCCATGTGATCTGGGATCTCCCTAAGGGCAAGGCCCTGGGCCCCGATGGGCTCACATCTGAGTTCTATCAAGAGCATATTGCCATATTAGCGCCCATACTACATGGGGTCTGGACTGAATCACTCCGTTCACATACCCTCCCCCCCTCTTTAAGAGAAGCATTAATCACCGTCCTCCCTAAACCAGGGAAACCTCCAGACAAATGTGTTTCCTATAGGCCCCTGTCCCTCATCAATACTGACATGAAGATCTTTGCTAAGGTAATTGCCAATAGGTTCCTTCCATTCATGCCCCACTTGGTCCATGCCGACCAAAGCGGATTCGTCCCTGGTCGCTCTACGGCACTTAATATCCGGCGTCTATTTAACGTGCTGTCTAGAATCGATCCGAATGCGGACGCAGTGGCAGTTACATTAGACGCCCAAAAGGCGTTCGACATGGTTTCATGGCAATATTTATGGGCTGTCCTGGAAAAAATGGGAATAGGGCCGAATATGATCTCCTATATAAAGCTGTTGTACACGGGACCGTCGGCAAGGGTGCTAGTCAACTCCATCCCCTCCTCCCCCTTTGAATTACACAGGGGTACCCGACAGGGCTGCCCATTCTCCCCCATCCTCTTTGCGCTTGCCATTGAACCCATGGCCGATCGTGTCAGGGATTGACATACTCGTAAGGGCGTTCGTTTGCAGGATACACCGGAAATCATCTCATTGTACGCGGATGACGTACTCCTCTACGTCAGACAACCTTCCACATACTTGGACCCCATCACTCGAGACATAACAAAAATAGGCACATACTCGGGCTTCACCATAAACTACTCTAAATCCGAAATCTTCCCTCTCACTAAAACAACCCAGCAACCGTCCTGCGAATTCCCCCTACGCTGTTCCCCGGGCGGAATCAAGTACCTCGGGGTGCAGGTGTCACTGGCTAAAGTTTCCTTGCTGGCAGACAATTACGAAACAATGGCACAGCTCATCGAATTCAAGATGCTCAAGTGGCGCAATCTCCCTCTATCCTTTGCAGGCAGACTCTCCCTAATAAAAATGATTGCGGTCCCCAAGCTTCTCTATATATTTGCGAATGTGCCAGTGTGGCCAGGCAAGCAGTATTTTAAGAGGCTGCACACAGCGTTTGCTCAATTTCTCTGGCACTCCGAGGGGCGGTCCGCAAGAAGTTTATACTGGGACGCTGCACAGGCCCAACATGCTACCCATTGGTACACACACCCAAATACGCCCCCACCTGTTAAATTGGGAAAATGGCAGGGGACGGCACCCACATCATGACCTTACTACTACACTATGGATTTTGTGCGGATGCCCCATTAGACCCGGAGGCTACCACGATCAGGGCATGGAATAATATCCTTCCCTCCAGTCAAGAGCAGCGTCCATATTATAAGTGGCTCCCCTTATGGAAATTTCCCGGCCTCAACCCTACACAGGATCCACATCTCTCTCAGCGTTGGGAAAGCCTGGGATATTGGGCCCTGACTGATCTTTATCCTGATGGTTCATTTATTACCCCCCGAACATTGCGCCCCGGCCACCCCAGCTCTGCGCTTGACTTGTTGCAATACTACAGGCTGAGAGCAGCGGTAAGGGCAATGTGGCCCTCCTTCCCAGAGGAACCTCCAGACTCACCTGAACTCCAATGCATAGCAAACTCCACAGGCTGTAGGGGCATAATATCCTCCCTGTACAAAATACAAATGGGCAAACTAGAGAATATGTCCCCGGAACCACGGGAAGCATGGGCCAGGGAGCTCGAAACAGAGATCACTGACGAAATGTGGGGCAAAATGTGTGCACACACGCCCAAGGTCTCACTTAGCTCCAGGTTCCGCTGCATACAATACAAACTTCTCAATAGGCTTTACTACACGCCGTATAGAGTTGCAAAATTCACGCTCATTTCGGCACATACATGCCCGAAATGCAAATTGAACGAGGCAGATCATGTTCATATGTTTTGGTCCTGTGCTGTGCTGAACATGTTTTGGGTGGAGGTGACGGGGCTCTCTCAGAGATAATTGGCTCCCCAGTGGAGATGGACCCATTAGCCTTGCTGTTTGGTATTTGGACTGGAGAAAATGTAAGGAAAAGGTCAAAATTCTTGAATGTAAGTGCTATTGTTGCCAATAGATGTATATTACAATGCTGGAAGCGCCACCCCCCCCCTCAGCATGTGGTTGAGGGCCCTCACGTGGGTACAAACATGCGAGGAGGAGTGCATGGGATCCTTGCCCATGCCTTCCCGCCCTAGAAATGTGTGGTCGGAATTTTGCAGTTATCTGAATAACAAAGACGAGGTCGAGTTGACCTCCGCCCCCTCACCAGCCCAGTCGGACTCATCCTGATGTACGACCCATACGTGCTATTCCACAATGTCCACCCCCTCTAAGATGTGCTGTTGATAATAGCTGTGATGCAATGCGTATACATGCTGTTATGTTGTTTGCTTGTTTACATGCTATCTGTGCTGTACCTGTCCTAACCTCCTGCCAATAAACAAAAGTAAAAAAAAAAAAAAAATGTTTAATTCAGCTCCAAGTAGCTCTAACCAACCAATCAGCAACTGGATTCAATCCTATCCAATCAGCTCCCAGAATCTTCACCTCCATGATGGTTCGGGAAACTCTCCCTCTGCAAAAGAATAGTTAAAGTCTAACCCCAATTGACTAAATTCCCAAAGAAACATGCATATATTATTCTGAACTCCCCCCTCCCATTATTAGACCTGACAGTCTTAACCATAACTATGCCGTGCGCTAGCACAAAGGCATAATATAACAACATTATCAAGTAATAATTAGACTCTTACAAACAAGTTATTGTATACAATGTAAAAGTATCAAAATGTCGATTAAATGCACACCTATAATAACTGCTAAAGTATTAAATGTTTTTGTAATACAACATTAATATATAATAAACTGAAATTATAATATACACAAGCAGGATTCCTCCAAAAAGTGCAATACAAAAACACACAGAACATTTTTTAAATAATAAAAGTAAATTAACTATTGATTTAAAGCTAAACTAATATGTATAAACAGGTCAATATCATAGATTTACAAAGTACATGTATTCATGGCCAATATATAGTTTAGTAAACAAAGAACATAACACAACAAAATGTTGGTAAATAAGACAAAATGCAAATACTAACAATAGTGGCACAATTGCAGTAGACGTTAAAAACAAAAATAAATAAAAACATTTTGACATTTTTTTTAAACCAAACAAATATTCACACAACACATTAAATTACTTTCACTTGATTGATTTTACTAACTGTGCTCTGTTTTGCATTATTGAAACTATTGCTGTTACTTAGGAAGTTATGTGGTCTTTTTTTCACTGCTCTCTTGGCTGCCGTCTGCAGTGGATGCTAGTGGGGCTGGCCTTTGTTCCTTTACATTTTTCCCGATATTGGACGGACTACATCCCCCAGGGTGCTCTGCGCTGTATTTGCCACCTAATGAGGCACGTGATATATGATATGATATGATATGGCATTTGTAACGTGCCTATACACAAGTGTTTCAAGGCGCGACGAGGCAGGGAGGGGGGAACAAGGGGAGACAGACAACGATCCTACTAGGCCAGGTGTCATTCAGATCGCGCAAGTGCATGGGTAGGGGGGACGGGAAAAGTGCAAGGGGGAAGGGAGAGGGGAAAGTGCAGTACAGGGTTAGTAATGAACAAGATAAATAATAAGGGCCAGCTGGTGGCAAGTGCAAGATAAGTGCAGACAAGTGCTGGGAAGGGGGGCTGTAGGGATACAGAGACAGTCCCGCAGTGCAGGGGTTGCAAGGGAGGCAGTGCAGAGGAGAGTGGCTGGGCCAAGGACCGAGATTGGTGAGTGGCCCGGTTGCTGATTCAGTACAGTTTCAGTGATTTAGCAAGGGAGAGGGGGAGAGAAAGCAGAAGCAAAGAGGAAGGTTTTGAGGTGCTTCCGGAACCGGAGATGGTTCTCCTCAAGTTTCAGGGAGGCAGGAAGGCTGTTCCAGAGGGAGGCTCCTGAGAGAGATCTCCCCCCAACTCGTTGCTTGGAGAAGCGGCTGACCCTGAGGGAGTTGGAGGCAGAAGAGCAAAGTGCTCGAGAAGGAAGATATTTAGGAAGGGAGAGTTGAAGGTATTTTGTCGTGAGAACCAGCAAGCTGGTTTGTACCAGTTAGCGACTGGACATGTCTGCGTATTACACTTACCCCTCTTTTCTGGTCCCTGTCGACATGCATGTATTTTCCGATTGTTGATTATTGTGCTTGCATTGGGGACACTATATTCTACCTTGTATTGCTCTTTGCTTAGTGTGTGTTGCTTGTAACCTGTACATGTGTGCCCTATGCCTTACATGAGTGTAGCCAATCCCCTCACTTTAATTGATAAGACAAGGACAAAGCTGAACGCTTCCACTAAGATGGAAGCACTGATACCCCCGCCCATTAGTAGCCAGAGCTTCTGTGAAATAATTGCTCAATGTAAGACTCTTGGCGGGCTGCAGCCGTTGGCAGTTACCGCCCCTCTTTTGCAGGGCAATGACGAGCTAATCTCTAATCATGATCTATCGCTGTACAATACGCAGGAGCTGCCCCTTATTGATCACGCTCGTGTTTGTGTGCTGTCAGATTTTAATGTCACTGATGATGCAGTTACCGTTATTGATACCAATATTAATGATAAATAATATTAGGTTTGCTAAACCCAGCACTGGCGGTATTGACCACATTCGTATCTGTGCGCTGTCTGATGCCAATGTCATTAATACCGTTACTGATGCCTATGTTAATGATACTGTTAGGTCTACAATACCAAGCGCACAAGTGCCCACTTTGTTGCACACTTTTTACAAATTGCACTTATCAATACATGGTCCCTTGTTCAGCATGCTGTGGAACTGGCTGATTGCATAGGTTTGGAGGGGGTTGAGGTATTGGCAGTCACTGAAACCTGGCTGCATGATGCGGCTTGACCTGCTGCCGCTCTCGCTACACCAGAGGGATACCAAATTCACAGGGTGGACTGTACCTCTTCTAAATGGGGCGGGGTTGCTCTTATTTACAGGAACACATTGTATTTGCGATTGTTAGCACTTCTGTATTAGATACTTGCGAACATGCTGTAATCAATTTGAGTCTAGACTATATTACCTCTGCTGGCTTTCTTATTCTATACAGGCCAGCTAAAAAATGTCTCATTTCGAGAAACAATTTTTACCTTTACTGATAAACTTAAAGCTGCAACTCTCACATGCTCATCCTTGGTGACTAACTTATGGGGCATCAATGACCTTGACTTGGATGCCACCTCCTTAATGCCTTCTCTCAGGGCAATGGTTTTCACGCAACATGTGAATTCATCTACACAGAAAGAGGGCAATATTCTGGATTGGGTCGTCACGCAAAATATCTCAATCTTCTCACCTCTGGTTACTCCACGTCCTTGGTCAGACCATCATTTTGTGTCTTTCGATTTATAACTTCCTTCTAAGCCTAAACGTATGGATGCTAATGCCAGAATGTGTAAAATGAGGAACTTAAAAAATGTATGCACAGAGGCCTTTGTTGGTATTATTAAACCGATTATAGACAACGTTATTCCAATCTCTGATGTAAAAGAACTGGTTGATCAATTTCAGCATTGTACAACTGTGGATGTTAATATTATGGGACCTGAGAAATTCAATCTAATAAAATCTCAGGTAAGAAAGAACACCTTGTTCTCTGATGAGAACATTAAGTTGAGGCAAAGAGGGCATGTGAGTGGACTTGGTGCATTAACCAGAGTTCTGGATACAAATGTAATTATAAAGCTGCAGCCATCCGTTATAAACAAGCTATCTTATTAGCAAAATAGTCTGATTAAAATGTTAGGATTGAAAGCGCTAAATATAGTTCAAGGGAACTCTTTTCGATTCTTAAAGAACTAGAGGGAAAAATGGCACCAAAGTCAGGTCTCCTGCCTCTCTCCTATACTATATAACATCTATACCCATCCCTGGTTCGATCTTCTGGATGAACTGGGTGTCATTTATACCAACTACGCTGACGACACTCAGACCCCTCCACGAACGCATGGGGTGACGATGCTAGGGATTCTGAGGCTATAAATCAGATCTATGCTACTATACAGTCTTGGATGGCTGCTAATTCACTGGCCCTTAATGGAAAGCTCTTATTTCTGGGATCAGTCCCCCGTCTGAAATAACTTGAGCCTTGCTACAAACAGTTTATCATTGCTGACTGTGCCATTCCAGTAGCATCCTATGTTAAGATGCTAGGCATGCATCTAGACTAACAGTTAACCATGCAGAAGCACACTCCATCTGAGGTCCACCTGCACATATGTATTAAAATTGTTGCGACAAATCGGACCTTATTTGTCTGATAACAGATCCCTACTTGCCTGTGCTCTAGTTAATTCTAAACTGGACTATTGCAATAGTTTGCTTGCATGCACATCTGGCGCCAACCTGTAAAAGCTTCAGACCATCCAAAACAGGGCAGTAAGTGCTGTTAAGGGTATTGGCAGGAAAGATCATGTTACTGCTGCTAGAGTTGTACTTCACTGGTTACCAGTCAAACAGCAAAATGCAGGTCTGTGAATGGACCCCAGTATCTTTGTGCCCATCTGAAGGCTGCCCTTTGCAGAAGGCTACTCTGTTCCAACTGAGATAATAAACTCTTTCAGCCTCTTATAGAACTTCAGAAATATGGGGGCACAATGTTTAATTGTTGGGCTCCTTGTGTCTGGAATAGGCTGCCGGCTCATCCAAGGGTTATCTCTTTGTTGAGAAATATCCCTCTGACTCCAAATAACCCAAGGAAACAATAATTATGTGCATATGATGCAGAAAGACAGCTTCTTCATTGCAATGCAAAAAGGCCGGGAGGTCAATGGAACCGGAAACCAAAATCCAAAGGACTCTCAACCTGCCCCCATTTGAAGCATGGCATAAGTATTCCATGGAACCGAAACTATTCATCTTGCAGTGAATCTCTTAAGAAGAAAGCGTCTGCAGCTGACCTGACCCTTGGGCATAATTACTGGGATTTTCTGTATTACCAGGCCCACTTTATTCATGGGCACAGTGACTTAGAAACCCACCAGGGGGAAGAAGGATTTGAGGTCTGCTTCAGTATTTGGCAATGTCATACTCGGCTTGTGGCCTTATTCACATTAATGAAGATCTTTAGCAACAAATGTATTTTACTTATTTCTTCTGTTCAGGATGTGACTAGGCCAATGGGGTAGTTATCCTAGGTAACCAGCCAATCCAGTAGCTGGGAACCAAGGGGACAGTATAGGGGAATCATGTGTTAGAGGGAAGGGGTATAGTAGGATGTGGCCAATCGGTCAAGGGACTATAGGGGACTTATAGCATGTATATAGGTGGTAGCCAATGAGGGTAAGGGAATAACACCCTGTTCATGTCATTAGAGACGATTTCTTTCCTTAAAAACCTCGTATTTGCTTTGAACTAACTGCGAGCCCTGCGTCAGATTGGTTGTGCAGGACCTTCTATCACCCTTCTTCCTTTTTGCATACAAAATAAATCTTGTTTTCCTTGCAAAGAGGTGCACCAAGCCTTTTTCCTTAGAGGAGTGTTTTTTATTGTTTAGTTGTCTGGATGTCTTGCCTTACAGATTTGGTAACCCTGATGTGATTCCAGACCATCTGCGGTGACTGAGAATTCCTGACCGCGCATCTAGAGGGGCTGCGTCCGCCTGCAGTGACCAGTCCCGTGTGCACAAATTGAAGAGGTTTACAGAAGCCATGTTGCCTGAATTCCTGTCTGTTCTTTGGAGCCGGGCGGGCGCAATAAGGGGAAGGGGTGTAAGAGAGTGAGAGTATGAGAGAGAGAGAGAGAGAGAGAGAGAGAGAGAGAGAGTCTGTGTGTGTCTGTGTTGATGGTGAAGTGGATGTGGAGTGGAAAGACCATGTGGCATTATATACCTTTCTTTTATTATATGAGGTAAAAGGATAAGACAGTAACAATACCCTCTCTGATTGGGGGGGAGAAGGCAGCACTGCAGAACTAAGGAGAAAAAGAGGAATAAGGATAGAGTCCCAGTGTATTGCGAGGGCCTGGGATCCCTCTACCCGGTATAAAGGGGCGTGAGGACAAATAGTAGTTTCTTCTGTTTTTATTGGTGTTTTACTGTGTTGGTAGGGACCAATGTGGGGTTCAGTTTTGGTGTATATTATTTTGTGGAATGATGGTAAGGTGTGTATGGTTAGTGTGAGTGTGTGGATTATGGTAGTGCAGAGAAATGAGCTGCGAGTGTGTAGAGTGACAATTGGGGAGGACAGGCACAAACACGGTGGGGATGTTAAGGCACCATTGAATCAGGGCTTGTGTTGATTAATGTTACAGGTGAGTAGGGACCATCAAAATGGAGCATCAACTCAATTGGATTATATGTGTATGGCCCTCCTTTTGTATAAGGAAACAATTATGAAGTACCATCGGCAGTGGGTGGCTGAGACAAGAGGGGAAATGTATAAACCGTGGCCGGAACAGGGAACAAACAATAAGTTCATCTTCAGTCATGTGTACACGTTTTTAGCAGCCAAGTATAAGGAATTGAAGAACAGAAAGGAGATTCTAGAAGTATGGAGAATGGTGGATGACGTTCATTTGACCTTACAAAAACAGTGAGTGGGACATCAGGAACGTGTGTCCCGGCTCCATCCACAACCATTGTCCAGAATACCCTGGGGCGCCCCGTCCTGCCGAACACAGAACACACATTGCAGTCTTCCCCAGCAGGGTGTTTATCCCACACACACAATGGCAGGGTACACAAATCCTTTGTACATCCCACTGCCGATCTTCATTCAGCGCCTGTCCTGTATGAGAATATCCTGAACCCCATAGCATATGCAGCCGCTCAAGATCAAGCGCACAGGGAACCAGAGCTACAAACACAGAAGCATTTAGTGGAGGTTTTAAGGGAGACAGAAGAATAGTTAGCCAGGTTGAAGTTGGACAGAGAGATGGGCAGAGAGCCCCCATTGGAATGGATGAATGGTGAGCAGGGGACATCTTGTTTAGAATTGATAGTACAGCGATAAGGGATGTGCATGTGGAGACAGAAAGTAAAGGACAGTATTCTGAGGGGCAGCACAGAGGAAGGCCACAGGCGGGGAGTTTGATGTATGGATCAGTTCGGTCTGATGCCAATATCGCTGCAGTTGCAGAAGAGGAAGAGTGGGACACAGAGCAAGAGCAGTGGGAGGACAAGGTCCCACCCATTATATTGCTGCGGGTTGAAAGTTTGTGGGGGCCCAGGTTGAGAACTCATCCCAGGCGCATGGCGCTCGTGAAAGGGAAATGAGGGGGGAAAGACGGCGGGGACGCAGATAGGGGCTCAGTTCCCATTATTGCACAACGGTCGAGGAGGGCACAATATGTACCCTGGCCAAACATGGACAGGAATAAATTGATAAAGACATTACCGTCTCTTACCGCAGGTGCAGGCAAATGGATCTATGCATTTGAGAAACTATGGATATGCATTTGAGAAACAAACCGCCGGAATTAGCATTGCTGTGGGTGACATGAAAAGTTTATTCGCAGCAGCAGTAGGGGACCAGATGACATTTGGGTCAAGGCAAGGTATCCTGGGGTACGGACAGAGGATGACAGCCACAACGGGCATATTTTAATGACTGTAGAGCCCGAGTTTGGGCAGTGCTGGGACGTTCATACCCCGACATGCTAGATCTCCAGATGATAATGGCCCAGCATAGTATGTACTGCAAACGCAGGAGATGTGACGGGTAGAAACAGGGGAGCCATGGGACAGGTCTAAAGTATTTTCCTATTACATTGTAAAGAAAGGCCTCCCCAAGGAAGTGCAGAAGGTGCTAGATAAGGTGGTAGGCATTGAATTAAAAGGGGGGGGGTGGAAATACAGTCAATAATTGCACACCATTGTAAAAGGAGAGAGAAGGCAAAGGAAACGGCTTAGACAACACCAAAATAGGATGCAAAACTAGTACAGAAGACGCTAGCATAGTTGACGGTGGAGGGAGCGGTAGTAACTGCACAACAAGAAGGGCAGATAGAGCAGAGGGCAATACCAGGAGAGGTACGAGCAGCCCCTACTTGGGGCGGAGGATATGACTGAAATGCTGGGAATCATGGACAAAACCAAGGTGGGCCCCATGGAGGGTACCACAGAGGAAGGGGGATTTGCAGGATTTAGGGGGGCAGAGGAGCATTTGGAGGAATGGTCCCAAGGTGTGGGACTGTGGGGCAGTGTTGGACCTGTGGGAGGATGGGCCCTTTATCACTCAAGTGTAGGAGCAAATCAGCTGCTGCATATGACCCGCGCATACCCCCATACATGCAGGGAGGACCAGAACCATACCCACAGCAGTACGCCATGGCACCTCCGAACGATCCCTATGGTGCACTGCCCATGGCCCCACCCACTGCCCAGTCCCAGTACTCGCAGATGCCCACACCAGCCTCCAACAGTATGCCAGCTTATGCTACCCATCCAGCACAGCCTCAGGTGCCAAATACCAACATGGTACCCCACGACACAGTCACTAATTATCAGGTGACCAGTGTGGTAGGTGGGAACACCTTTACATTTTGCCAGATGAACACCTACCCAGATTAGGACAGCCCACTTAGAACATTAGCATGCCCAGTCCTGTCATTCACTGCCAGCCCAGAAGAGGAACTATTGGTGGGTGTGGAGATAGGACATAAACAATTTGTTTTCATGGTATACACCAGAGCAAGAAAGTCATGTAACAGGGAGGGGCATTTCCCCTTATTGGGTGAAGTAATGGACATGAAAGGGTTCTCTGGGGCAACAGAATCATTCCATTTTCAGACGAATTAACCATTAATGTAGGTAACAGAAGTACGAACCCCATAGTTGTTTTCGGCCACGTCCTGTGTGAATTTGTTGGGGAGGGATCTGCTAAGTAAATTGAACATGACAGTATCATTCACAGAGGAAGGTGTAGTTTGTTGGACCCCAGGTATATGCTGTGTAAGGGCAATGGTCATTGTGCATGCATTGGGAAGTGTGGGAGCAACACAAGGAGTACCTGTGCACCCAGACTTGAATCCCGATGGCTAAAATATTAATCGGCGGAAAATAGAAAAGCCTGGAAAGAGGCTGATAAAATATACAAACTTAAAATAGTGGATAGCAAAAATAATGTTTTTAACACCATGATCTGTCAATCCTCTAACTGCACTGGAAATCTTTTTGATATCCTAAAATCATTGGACAAGCCAAAGGCACTTCAAACTACCTTTCAGCCTACAAGCGATTACCGCTTAACAGTCCAGGACGCTTTTGAGGCTAAAATCACCAACACAAGAGATCAAATCAAAAACCCTCTTAACACTGTCACTATGCCCAATAACCTCCAGATCCCTAAGTCCAGGCCTCATAAACAACCCGCTTTTTCACTGTCGGCAATTTCTATATTAGACATGCAAAGTTTTTTATCTTCCATGTGTTTTACTTCATGTCTGGAAAACATTCTCCCGCCAAAACTAATTCTTGAATACAGATAATGATTTTCCCCTTTCTGGACCAGATTAGTGAACACCGATTTGTGAACGCTTCTTTCAAAGACTGTTTGGTCCCTGTTTCAATCAAGGCAGTTAGTTACTCCGCTCCCCAAGAAGCATAGCCTAGATCCAAAAGAACCAAGCATTCTTAGACCAATTACAAACTGTACTTTCCTTCTTAAGATTCTTCATAAATTTGCCATTTCCCAACTTCAAAACTATGTGGAACTTAATGGTATCCACCATAATAGGCGATCAGGCTTTCGGCGCTCATACAGTACAGAGACAGCCCTTGTAGATCTTCAGTCTTGCATGTTAAAAATCATCGATGGGGGAAAAGCTGGGTTGTTGATTCTGCTCGATTTGTCAGCAGTTTTTGATTTAGAATATCAAAACTGCCTCCTCCACTCCCTACGTCACCTAAGACACTGTTCTGAAGAGACCGTTGGTTGCTTTTGCTCTTTTCTAGCAAATCGGAGTTTAAAATTCAGTGGGGTCCAGCTTCCTCCCCAACATCACCTATCCTCTGTGGTGTACCTCTGGGGGCGTGCCTATCGACTGTTTTGTTCAACCTATACATTTTTTTTTAAAACAATTTTTATTAACTTTTACAACATACAATCAGCACATAAAAGAAAAATGAAAACAAACTTAGCGGTACATGCAATACATTTTTAATTATCCCGTGTCATATTAAACCATAACCGCTCCTTAGCCGTTACCCTCCCCCCAACTTGAGCCTACACCAGTTCACCTTCCGCTATTATATCCACTAGGGAAGTACCCTCTTCTGTGTTTTGGGAGATGTCATTTTCGCTTGGGCATACCTGGGTGGACCTAGACAATGTGGCCACTAAGTGCTTCCAGGCCGTCAATGTATCTGCCTCTTCCTCCCCCACCCCTCTGTTGGCTGCTTCAGTCCATACCGCCGTTTCTGTCTCAGCCCATTTCTTGAGATCATTCCACCAGAACTCTACCTTTGATCTGTTACATGCTTTCCATCCCATGGCAATTCTGCACTTGGCAAGTATGTATGCCAGGCCTTTAAGTTTACTCACATGCTTTAGCTTGCGTGGTCTAGGAAACCCCCCCACCATACATGCCCACACCGATTCCACATCTAATGTGATCCCCTTCTCTGTCAAGCGATGGGCTACTTCTTCCCAGAATTTGCCAATTTCCAGGCATGCCCAGAACATGTGTCTCATCCCAGCATTTACCTCTCCACACTTTGGACCAGTTTGTAATTCTGCAATTTTAAATCGGGCCATCCTCTGGGGGGTCATGTATGCGCTATGAGTTATGTATAGCTGGATTTGTTGTAGCCTTGCATTTCTGGACACCTTTCTGTGGTACCTCTGAGCCCTCTCCCACAGCCCATCATTCACGCTTTCTCCCACTTCCTCTTCCCATCCCATTTTAGCTGGGTCACTTCCTTCCCCACCATGGTCATCAACAATTTGTAGATCCAGGAAACCTCATGCCCTCCCTCTGCGATGTCATAGATTGTATCGGGTTGGTCTTCCAGCACTATTTCACCCGTCGCACCAGTCTAGTGTATGTAATATATTGCCCTGGATGTAGACCCGTTTCCACTACCAGTGCGTTAAATTCCAATATTTTCCCATCTTGCCATATGTCTCCCATTGTTGCAATACCCACCGGTTCCCAGTGCTTGCGTATCGTCTTCCTCAATTGCACATCCCCTTTGGTCAGTGCTACTAGCGGTATCTACGGGAAGCACGGAGCCGGGATCTCCATGGCCTGGCAAGCCTTTTGCCACATTTGCCATCCCAATTCCAGCATTCTCGGACACCCGTTTAGCTCTGATTTTGGCAGCCATGTCCATTCTTTCAGGAAAAATGGAGTGCATTCTAACCTCAACAGTCTGGCCTCCGATGTTGAGTCTTCTGTTAGCCACCTGGCCACATATTGTAGCTGGCTGGCCCAGTAATAGATCTCAAAATTGGGAAATGTTATGCCTCCTTTGTCCCATGCACTTGCGCGATCTGAATGACACTTGGCCTAGTAAGATCGTTGTCTGTCTTCCCTCTGTACTCCCTCCCTTGCCTCGTCGCACCTCGAAACACTTGTGTATAGGCATGTTATAAATGCCTTATCATATCATATCATATACGTATTCTGCAGTTTCCACTGGGCTATTCTGTTCCTGGTGTTGTGCCAGAAAAAACCCCTACACATGCTCTGGAGTTTAACAAAGAATCGCTTAGGTATCATGTATGGTATATTTCCAAAAAAGTGTATCAGCCTCGGTAATGCAACCATTTTCAACAAAGCCACTCTCCCTATCATGGCCAAGGGAAGCTTAGCCCAGAATCTCATGCTATTCTCAATGTTTGTTACTGCCTTCTCCGTCTTATGTTTGTGTTTGTCTCCTACCTTGTGATAGAAATCTATCCCCAGGTATTTGAAGGTTTCGGTCTCCAAGGGTACTTGTAGAGTGGTTAGGTGTTCCCGCAGAATCCCTTTATATCTCCCAAGGGGGAATATACACAGCTTTTTGGGATTGACTGCAATTCCAGAGAGCAACGCAAATCGCTCCATTACTTCTAGGATGTATTGCAGGGTTTCCTCCGGGTATCTCAAATATAATAACATATCATCCACATACAATGATATTAGGTGTGGCCCTGCTTTCGTAAAGATCCCAACCTCCTCGTACTGTTGTCTTAGGTATATCGCTAGGGGTTCCAGTGCAAGGATATATAGCATCGGGGACCAAGGGCATCCCTGTCTGGTACCTCTGCTAAATTGCCATCTTTCTGAGATAACTGCTCCCGTCTTAACCCTGGCTAGTGGTGAGCTATATGATAGTTTAACCCACTTCATATACTCGAGCCCTATTCCATATTCTTGTAAAGCCGCTATCAGCCATACCCATTTAACAGAATCAAAGGCCTTCACCGCATCCAATGAAACAATTGCAACTTCCTGCGCATCTCCTTCTGTTTGCTCTATGACCCGGTGGAGCCTTCTAAGGTTGTCGGATATGCTTCTGTGCGGGACGTATCCGCTCTGATCAGGATGTATAAGTTTGCTTATGAACTGTCTCAATCTCCCTGCCAACACCGCCATGAGTATCTTGCTGTCCTGGTTCAGCATGGATAGCGGTCTATAAGAATTGGAATGATTATCGCCTCCCTTAGGGATTCTGGCAATATCCCTGTTTCAAGAGCTTCGTTTAGCATGGCCAATAGCGAGGGAAGCACTTCCATTTAATATGTTTTATAGAACTCGCTAGGGAGTCCTTTCACCCCCGGGGCCTTACAGGTGGGTAATTCCTCTATTACTGCTTCCAGTTCCTCCAGTGTGATTGGGGCATCTTATTTTCTCCCTCTCCTCAGCACTTAATTTAGGTAGGCCAATGTCTCCTAGTGTTTCCACTATATCGCCCATTCACCCCCGTCTGTATTTCCATACAATTGTTTGTAAAACTCGAGGAACCCTCCATTCACTCCCTCCTGGGTATCAAGTATCTGTCCTCTTTCCCCCTGTATTGCTCTGATCGTTGGTCTAGGTGTCTTGCTTTTATACAGCCATGCTAACAACCTTCCCAGCTTGTCCCCACCAGCGTGCTGCCTCTCTCTGTATTTCTTTTAATTTAAATTACAAAGCCTTTCCCAATGCTCTTCGCATTTGTGCCGTAACTGGGTTACAGTGTCAGCCTCTTCCAGGGAGCCATCTCCTCTACGCATGACTGCCTCTATTTCCTCCTCTGCCTTCTTCAGCGCTTGCAATATGCCTCCTTGTAGCCCTTTGGATGTTGCTATCGCTGATCCTCTTCCCACTACTTTAAATGCCTCCCATTGGGTGCCGGCCGATTTTACGCTTCCAGTGTTGTTTTTGAAATATTCTACAATTTCCCTCCTCAGGTCCCCTCTAAACACAGTCTCTCAGTGCTTCGGCTCTCAGCCACCACGTTGGGATCCTGGCTCTAGGGGCCTGATACTGCCATGTTAAGATCAGTGGTGAGTGGTCTGAGGTGACTCTCGCCTTATATTCAGTCTGCACTATCTCTCCTATCATCTCCGGGGAGTCGAACATATAATCCAACCGTGTGTACAAATGATGTGGGGCCGAGTAATGCGAGTACTGTCTATCATATGGGTGGTGTAGCCTCCACATGTCTTCTAGCTTAAAGTCTCTAAACAGGGTCTTCAAGGTTTTGGCTGCAGGGGTGGGTTTGTCTAATTTCCCATCTGACCTATTAATCCTGTGATCCAGCGTACAGTTAAAGTCGCCTCCCCATATGACCGCACCGCCCAGGAGTGAGCTTATTTTACTATAAAAGGTCTCAAAGTGGGCCACAGTATCTTGGTTCAGGGCGTATGTATTAATAATACACACTTCTCTATTGTCTATCAGTCCCCGTACTGCTACCACTCTCCCATCCGACTCTCCCGACTCTCCCGCAGATTGCAGTAACTGAAAGGGGACATGAGGTGCCACCCAGGTGATTACCCCTCTGGCATATGCGGAATACATTGCCCCCACAGTGGTTCCCTTCCATTTCTTCTTTATCAACTTGTTTTGCCTTCGTTAGATGGGTTTCTTGTAGTAGTGTGATATCTACTTTCTGCCTCCTCAGGTACATCATGATATTATTTCTCTTCAGGTAGCTGTTGAGCCCACTGACATTCCAGGTGACTATCTTAAGGTCTCCCATCGTTCATCCATACCCAGTCCCACATCCCTCCCCCTTTGTCTCCCGCATCTCGCACAGCGGCGTGTGGACGTAAGCTCGTTCCCCAACTACAATCACTGCACAGCCACCAACTCCCTTACCATCCCCCTCCCTTCCCATTCCCAACTGGTGCTCAGCTCCATCCCTGGATCTCAGGCTATCCCGCATTTAGTCCGTTCTCGGCGAAGCCGGTACTAGGAACACAGCAGGGGGTTACCACACTACTGGTAACCCAACTAAACTATCTATAGGGGTGTAAGAGTGAGTCCATTGTGTCTCCTGCAATTATGCACCATTACACTATGCCCGCTCAAATCTACATGCTCAACACATAGCTTATTTTTACCTGATCAACATTGCCCTATCTTATATTCAAGTCCCAATGTCACTGTTTATATAGCACCTCGGCTTCTGGAATCGCTACTTCACTTATTTGTTCTGCCCTCCTTCTGGCTGTCTGTTCCCGACAGACAATTATGGTCATCCAACCACTCTGTCGCAACCTCAAGGGTCTCGAAGAACAGAGCCCTGTTCTTGTGGAACACTTTCAGTTTCGCCGGTACATCAGCATGTATTTGTAGCCCGCCTCGCGCAGTCTCTTCTTCACCGTTCCATAGTTCAGACACCATCTCTGCACCAGAAGTGTATTGTCTGGGTACGCCGTAATAGACGTGGATGCCCATTGTATTGTGCCACCTTTCCGGAAGTATTCCTGGATTTTCTCCCTGTCCCGGTAATTCAGTATTTTGGCAATTATTGGTCTCGGGGGAGGAGGCGCCCTAGAGGTGGTTTCTTTGTCAGGGCTCTGTGTACTCTCTCCACCGCGAACCCTTCGGTGAGCGCCCCTCCTCCTATTTCTTGCAGCAACATAGTCTCAACGCAGTCGTTGGGTTAGGTCCTTCCGCTCCTTCTGGGAGCCCCACAATGCGTATGTTATTCCTCCGGCGCATCCTTCGGCTTCCTCTGCTCTATTTTCTAGGTTGCTTACTTGTTGCATCAGTATGTGGATTTCCGACGCGTGAGGTGCACATGCAGCTGTGTTCTCCAGCTCGCCCGTGCGTTCCGCTATTGTTCGTATGTCCTGTCTAAGTAGGTTGACATCCACCTGTACTGCGCCAACTTTAAGTTCCAGTGTTGCCTTGAGTTCGGCCATGGCTGCCTCTAGTTTAGTTTCCCATGTTATTTTCAAGTTCGCAATCGCCTCCAGGATCTGTTGGTCATTGCGTGCTGAGGTTGTGTCTATTTGTAGGTTCCTTTCTTTACTTCTAGCCCCCTCCGTTGGCTGTGGGGTCCGTGCAAAATCCTCCAATGTGGGTTGTTTCCCTTTTGTCTTGGGCAGCTTGGACGCCATCACGGTGTCGCTGTATGCCTCAGTTCAGGATGGCTGGGGTCAGGCTTTCCAGCGATTGCATGCGCTGGCGCAACCAGTGCTTAGGTCTTGTCCGTTTCACATCTGCTTCATCAGCGTTCACTTATCTGTTGGGGCCATCGATCTCACCTAGAGGAAGCATGGTCCTGGCCATACTACAAGGATTATTGTGCACCAGCCTCTTGCCAACTGTTGAGCGTGGTGTAAGAGTTCTCGTGAACACCGCTCCTTATGCAACAATTCTGTAGCCTTACTTCCCGCCCAGCGCCACAGATATGGGCCAGTTAATTGCAGTGGTGTTTCCTTCTCACTTTATTTCAGTGTCTTGCTAGGCTGTTACTGGCCCTGGGTGTCCAGACATCTAGCTGTGCTCGTTCTAGCACTTCTGCAGCCACAATGTTCTGGGCTCAGGAACCAGCAGCGGGCAGATCTCAGGCAGCAGCCGCAGTGTATTTCTTGCCACCAGAGCAGAATCTAGGTTCCTGCTCGCAGCGGGTCTCGGTCACTTGGGAGAGCCCCCCGGTCAGCAGTGCCTCCTCAGTTTGTGTGCTTGTGTCCCTTTTGCACCTTGGGCTCGCTGATTGTATGCCCTTGCCTTTTGTGTTGTTTGAATTGGGTGTGTATATTTCTGTTGGTGTCCAGTGCGCGCAGCTGCGCACCCACGTGTTTTATGCTGCCCGATACTGCAGTCACATTGGCTTTCCAGTGAACGTGCTTTGAAGTGCGCACCTGCTCCAGCGCCAGGCTTGACTGTGTGGATGTCCCACGAACTGCCTGCCTCACCTGAATGGGAGCATTTCACTCATACCTTTCCATAAGTGTCCGGTGTTTGTATTTCTGAGGGCTTAACAGTCACAGGGTACTGTTCATATGTGGTACGCAATCGGATTGCTGGTGTGTAACTGCAGTTTCAGGATATGCCTTGCCTTTACTGCAGGGACGTTATCACTTTGATGTAGCTTGCTTGCCTCTTGCTGTCCCGTATTCCGGTATTCAGTGCCGTTCACGTTTGGCCCTCAATCCGTCCCCGCTCCCATAAACACTGCCACCTCTCTCAACACGTCCGTGGATTCGTTTGGTGCGTCCCTCTTTGCTATCAGCGCTGCTACGTTAATACACGGCTCTTACTTGAAACATATTTCCGCGCGGAAATGGGCATTCGTGTGTCCTCCGTAGTCGCCTTCACCTCTGCTGTCTCCCTGGGAACTCTTACAAGTGTGGGGTGTTCGCCGCTCGCCTCCCACTGTGTTTTTAGACAATATCCCAGCTGTCACATAGCACTCCACATGTACCCTGTTATTTCTGTATAGCGCGTCAAACTCTGTCCAGGCTGAATCTGTTTTTGCTGCGGATCCAATTGAAGGTTTCCGGTTTCGTCGCCGTCCTCCACTGGTGTTTCTCTACACGGTTTCACTGTGCTGCAGTATCCCGTTCCAACTCAGCACTTTGTCTCTTGGCATCCGCCATCTTGCCTCTTTGTCTCGTCAGATCCGAAACTTCTGTCAGCCTGTATTCCACAATTCCTTCGTCTGCAGCCCTCAGCTCGCTCCCATTTATGCCTGACCGCTTTATTTGTCTGATGATTTGTTTATGTGCTCAAACGCACACTGTAGCCTCAGTTTCTGCTCAGGATGATTCCGGATCGGCAGGAGCTCTTGGAATCACGTCCTGCTACATGGCCACTTAGCCACGCCACCCGTTCAACCTATACATTAGGCTCCTGGATGGCGTGGGTGTATCTTTCACAAAACTACGCTGACGATAGCCAGCTAGTTTGGGAAATTAGCAGTGACTACATTCATGACTCTTCGGTTTTAGCCAATGTTTACGACCGAATTGATGTAGTGATGTAAAAAAACTGGCTATGCCTGAATGGCACCAAAACAGAGCTCCTCTCCTTTGGATCTCGCCAGGCCTTGGCCAAACCAAGCACAGACTATAAAAGCTTCCAAATTGGGAATAGCATCATCCAAGTGCAAAGCAAGGTCAAAACCATGGGCTTTCAGTTGGAGGCCTCAATGAATGCAGATGCCTATATTAACCATGTGATCCGGAATTGCAATTACCACCTTCGCCTGCTTAAAAACCACCACCCTACATCATAGAAAATAAATACGCAATTATTGCCTGAGCGACCATTCTTTCAAGGCTCGATTACTGTAACATGTTGATGATCTCAGCCTTTCCAACTTGAAAAAATTACAAATCTTTCAGAACGACACTGGGGGCGTGTTGTAAAAAAAATTTTAAAATCCCAATAGGGGTTAACATCTCAGATCACAGGGACCTTCACTGGCTTCCAATACAGGAATGCATGCAATTCAAAGTATGCGTTTTCGGAACAGCTCCTTCGTACCAAAAATCATGGATTCCCTGCTATATTCCAACCGGAGCGCTACACTCCTCCAACCAGCTGCAGGTGCTTGGCCCCGGCTTCAAACGCTAAAAAGGCCTAGGAAGACCCTTTCCAGTAAAAGTGGCAAATTTCAGAAACACTCTGCCTGCTGCGCTTAGACTAGAGGCGGATTTAAAGTTTTTCCGAAAAGCACTAAAAACCCTCTTATTTAAGTAACCCAATAAGTTCTTCTTGGCCTCTCCTCTATTGGATCCAACTGTCCTGTCTCTTATTTTCATATTGAGCATGTACGTGATTTTGCGCCCCGATACCTGCAGGCTTTGGGCACATTATAAATAAATAATAATAAATATGTATGGGGTTACAGTGTTGCTCAATGCAGTGGCAGGTGCGACCGGAAAGCCGTGGAGGGCACCATCTGAGTTCTTGTTCTGACAGCCCTGCCCCCAAGACCATGAAGCAGGGACAGTCCTCACATTAGATTTTGAAGGAGTGGTGGTTGCAGGAGATAAAATAGTGTTCATAGGGACTGATGAGGAAGGAGGAGAGTGGTGCACGGTCCCGTGTATTGACCTGTCACAACCATGTAATATTGGAAGTATGAGTCCCATGTGAAATAAAGAACCAATGTCCCATGTCCCATGTCCCATTATGCTAGCTGGAAATATCCCATAATTTACCCATGCCGACAAAGCACAGGTTTCAGACTGTTTATGGATGAGTAATCTCCATGACATAGGACTATTAAAGAGTGTGGCAGCAGTGCACATTACCCTTAAACCAGGAGCAATATTACCAAGAGTAAAACAGTACCCGTTGTCCAAGGAGGCAGATGAGGGGATATATGACACCATAACAGCATTACTGCAACAGGGCATTATAGCGCCCTCAGAATCCCCATGTAACATGGCCATACCCTGTCAAGAAATCAAAAGGGTCTAGTTGGAGGATGATTCAGGATTTACACCCCTTAAACACTATACAACATGAGTTTACAAGATGAGTTTCTGGTTGTCTCGAACCGAGCAATAATCATTTGTAACATACCAACCACAGCGACTCACTTCACTGTCATTCACTGCACCTTTCTCCATCCCATTGCATCCCGATTCCCAGTACCTCAATGCGTTCACCTATTGCCAGATGAGATTCCAGCATGCTCAGCTCCCACAGGACTACTGTGAGTCCCCCAGTATTTTAATAGAGTACTCCATGACAACTTAGGGAACATACATGTGCCCAGCATCATCATTCAATAAGTTGATGATTTGTTGGTATGCAGTGCAAGTGAACAGGAATACAGAGAGGACTCCATCAAACTGTTGAAATGGTTAGCAGACAAAGGGTACCAGGCCGACAGGGCCAAAATGCAACACTGTCAACAGGAAGGATAACTGATTTCTGTTAACGCCAAACAGGTTACACCCAAGTGCGCAGCACTCCACAGCCAGTGACAGTTAAAGACATGCAGAAGTTCAAAGGCTTGTGCAATTATTGTAAGGCATGGATCTTTGACTACACCACATACACAAGGACATTAATACAAGGACTGAAACAGGACAAAAAGGCAAAAAAAAACATCACCTGGACAGAAGCGATGGTCACATGCTTCCAAGAACTTAAGGATGTTATCAGTAATGCCCCTGTTTTAGCAACCCCCCACTACACACAGTTTTATTTGTTTTCCCATTCAGATGGATAGATGATGACTGTGTTGTTGACACAGAAAGTACTGTGGGTCATACGCTCTTGGCCTATTATAGTGGGATATTAGACTGTAAGATCAGTTCCCATGTGAGCAGGCTTTAGCAGCAGCAGCTTTCACCATTGAAAAATCTGCCACCATTATATTGGGGTGTTGAGCAACTTTATATGTGGAACACGCATTATTTTCAATCCTTGAGAGGTCCAAATACACAGTGAACTTCAGCATACAAAGTGATTTGATCAAGCCCATTGTAAGGAACTCATTGGTGGCAACAGTAAAGACAGACACAAGTGATCACAGTTCAAGGGTGTTTATTAAACTGTATAATGGGTGAGAAAAATGCCTAATCTAAACCTAAATCTAAGATGGGTGCAAGTTATGACCATCAAATAATAATAAAGCAGTTCTAGTGGCGTCTTGTCAAATAAAAAGGGGATATACCAAAAAACCTACTGCCAATCCTTACAACTAAGTTACAAAAGAGTGTGGGATAATGTTCTCAAGAAAAGAAAGAAGTGTTCACCAAATGATAAGTCAGGATGGTATGCAGGGTCGGCATGCGACAAGAAATAAGCCTGGTCACCCAAAACAAAGTGGCCCACCCCTCGCCTCATGACCCTTGACCTCTGATGACATCACCGGAAGTTATGTCATTTGACCCCACCCCAAAGTGACATCCAAACCAGCCCAGGCATGGCCAGAAACCGGCCCCCACTACCCTGATGGTATGGCTGGTTCTCCCTTCCCCATGTTTTTAGCATGGGACAAGGCAGGACCTTTGAGCACAGCACACTTCTGGGCCTCGCCAGCATGAGGTTACAGTTCCTTTCAACGATGCATAGACCTTCCGCGGCCAAATCTCTCTCCTGCAAAAGTCTCTTGCCTTTGAATTTCAGCTGTACCAAAAACAAACAAACAAAAGACCCTTTGGCAATCTTTTCACGTTGGGCGACTGCTCTTTGCCTCTTGGATCTCCCTCAGCCGGGCTCTGATCCTTCTTGCAACGTTAGCCTCCCTCAATTGGGTTCACTACGGCCTTTCACAATGTTCACGGGTATATCAGTAGTTACCCTCAATTCGTAGGCATCCCTCGGTCGGGTTCACATTTGCCAGCATTGTAGACAACCCTCAGCCGGGTTCAGATTTGTCATCACAATGTTCATGGGTATTTCATTATTTATCTTCAATCTGCAGGCATCCCTCTGTTGGGTTCACATTTACCAGTTTCACAGTTCAATCCATTTTCTCCCATGTCGTCTAAGACTTTCGAGTGTACGAGGGGTTTTGCTCGACCCTCGTAGGACCACGTTGACACTTTATAGTAGCCTCTCCTAAGTCCTCTTGGTCTTTGTAGTTTCAACAAAACAGCACAACCCAAAAGGGCTTCAGTCAGAGTCCTTCGAATGAGCACCCCCCACGACGCCTGACCACTCTGCTTTTGGACCTTTTACTAGGGTTTCTTTAAAGTTCAATTACACAGGTTCTTTGTTCAACAAGGGTGCCGCCTGCAACCTTGGACCCAGCGCAGTTCAGTTTTACTAGCTGTCTTCTCCGACTCACCGGCTGTGCTGAACTGTTGGAGTTTCTTGTCTCGGGAATCAAGGACGGCACCACAGCAGCAAGCATTTCTCCTAGCTTTGGCTATCAGCAAGGGAGGGTCTTGTGTGCCTTTTGACACCTGTCACACCATATGCCAGCTGGACTTCCCGGTTTTATGATTTCCCTTCGGAGGATTCACGGGTCGGAGTTGAAAAGGGCAAGGGCAATTCCCTCCTCATCGGCCCTCCAGGTCGCTTTGCCTTTCTCCTCCATTTCGCCCGGGCTCAAAGTGTGCTCTCGTGCTCCGCCTTTCATCCCCGTGGGGATGGGAAAGGGCCGTTAAGTGTGCGTAGTTATTTTCAATTGCCTGACTTTGCCTGAGCCTTGTGTAGGGACATGTCAGGTAAACGGCTCGAGTGTTAGTCTGTTGTCTGTCACAGTGTAGGAAAGTATTTGTATTGGAAAAGGGGGGTAGAACCTCTGAATATCCTATGGAGTAGAATGGAAAAAAGGTGTTATAGGGAAGGCGGTACCGAGTCTCACCCGTCGGTGTCCCACTTCCACTCCCCGAGGACCCCTCATCCAGGTGATCCGGTGATCCTCCCGCACTGGTCAACCCTAGGGACTGGATCCAATAGCAATGGCTATGTCCTGTCCTGACCACCTGGATGACAGATCCCCAGTGACTAGCGAGTGAGACACCTTCAGGTTTCTCACACCATCCATTCACATTGTGAGGTGTAAGAACGTTAACCCAGCCACATTTCTCACTGAACCAGTTACTGAGGTGGACGAAGTGCATGACTGTGTTACCTATGAGGGCCTCGAGGATGACATACCTAAGGTGAGTTACTGTGCTCTTAAGGATTGGAAATGTTCTTCTTGGATAGTTCAGCGCGGAGACGGGCAAAATGCACACGGGGTGGTGGTGGTCCGCCTAGTAGATGGAGAGTATGTGGAATTGGTTCAAAAGAGATTGGCCATGTACTACTCTGCCCAAGCTGCAGAGCTCATTGCCCTAATTGAAGCGCTGGAACCATCACCAGGGTGCTGAGTGACAATATACTCTGATTCAGCATATTTCACCAGTACTGTACATTCAGGGCTATCCTGATGAAAGAGGAGTGAGTTCAGGAGGGCTGATGTATCCCCAGTGAAACATGCGACCCTACTAGACACGTTGATTTATGCTCTCTGCTGGCATACACTTGTCGCAGTGGTCATGTGCGCAGCCCATACTTATAATAAAGACCCAGTTTCCCTTGGTAATGAAGCGGCAGATGAAGCAGCAGATGAAGCGGCCAAAATAGCAGCGTATCTCCTGGTGCCAAATATTTTATTTTATTTTTATTCAAATTTGTAGAGTGCACGTCAGCCCGGGGGCATCGTGGCGCTTGTTACAGACATATCTTAGTTATAATAATACAATATTAACAAAGAATTCATTATTTACAATGGCAATATGATATTTGTACAAATAGCAATGCAGTGTATTTACATGGCAAGGCGGGGGTCACAAATTATTGAGCAAGGAAAGAGGTCTTCAGTTTCCTATGAAAAATTGGGAGCAAGTGTTCCGCTCTGTCTTCCAGGTCTTGGCTGCAATATAGGGGAAGCTTAGGCCACCGGCTTTGGCTTTTTTGATGCGTGGGATGCAGAGTAAGTTGGTGTATTGCATCCTGGTGGGTCGGGCGGAGGAGGGTTTGCAGATGGTCTCTGATAGATAGGACAGGGCGGAGAGGGAGAGGCATTTGTGCGTGAGGGTGAGGATGAGTGTAATCCGTTCTTTGACCAGGAGCCATTGGGCTGAAAGTCTGGCATGGGAGATATGCTCTCTTCTTGGGATGCTAAGGGCGGCCCGGAGAGCATTATTCTGTGCGACTCTGAGTCTGTTTATGTTTTTTGCTGAAGTGCCCGCTAGGAGGGCATTGCAATAGTCCATTTTGGCTCCAATGGTTGCTCTGGCTATGGAGAGGCAGTTGGGTTTGGAGAGGTATGGCTTGATGGCATTTATGAGTTCAGTGGTGTGCGCAGAAGAGGAGGTGATTGCGCTGACTTGTCTGTTCATGGATAGAGAGGAGTCTATGTATACTCCCAGTGTCTTTACCGCTGTGGAGACGGGGATGATAGAGTTGTCAATGGAGAAGTTAGCGTACAGTATGTCCAGTTTGTCTAGGGTGCTCTGTTGACCTAATACCATGATTTCAGTCTTGTCTACATTAAGGCAGAGGCCATTTGTTGCCATCCAGGCCTGGATGATGGCATAGATCGAGTGGAGTGCCTTAGCGTCATCGTGGTATGAACCTGAGAGGGGTAGAAGTACTTGTGTGTCGTCCGCGCAGTTAGTGTATGTAATACCGTATGAGTCGAGTTTGTCAAAAAGGGGTTTAGTGAACAGGTTGTAGAGTGTGGGTGCAGTGCAGGATCCTTGAGGGACCCCACAGTGGATTGTCGTGGGAGTGGCATTGGCTATGTCCGAGAAGACTTTCATGGCTCTACCTTCTAGGAAGGAGGTGACCCATCGCGCTGATTCTTTGGAAAAGTTAGCAGTGTGTGAGGTGTGAGGTGAGGGTCTTGTGGTCAACTAAATCAAACGCGGCTGAGAGATCTAGGAGGAGCAGGAGAGCTGGCTTGCCCTTGTCCATGATTTGGGTGATCTGATTTTTCAGATCCACCAGAGCTGTTTCTGTGCCGTGTCCTTTCCGGAAGCTTGATTGCCTCGACCGAAGGATGGAGTGGGTTTCCAGAAAGTGCTGGATTTGGCAATGTGCGGCTTTGTCCAGTAGTTTCAGGAGGAATGGCACTGTGGTAATTGGTCTGTAGTTGTTAGGTTGTAGGGGGTCGAGGGTGTTTTTTTTTTTTAGGAGGGGCCGGACCCAGGCCTCTTTGAGGCTAGCAGGGATAATGCCTGTTTTGAAAGATGCGTTAATGAAAGCCGTAAAGAGTGGCGCAAAGCAGTTTGCGCAGTCCTTGATGAGTTTTGGTGGGCAAATATCGCCTTTACAAGGGGAGGGTTTGAGAATTTTTAGTAGATTGACAACTTCTGTCTCAGTGACGTCCCTGAAGGAGAAGTCAGGTATGGTGGGCTTGGGGGTGGAGGGTGAGGCGTTAGAAGGCTTGGTACCTGTCTGTTGAGGTAGTGCTTTGCAATGGTCTTTGATTTTCTTTTGGAGGAGGTCAATTTTGTGTAGCATGGCAGTTTGAATGCTGGCACATCACGCTCCATCTTTAATTATTTCATCTGGTGTATTGGGGGGGAGATGAGCTTGTTGAAGATGGCGAAGATCTCTTTAGAATGCGATTTGGCATTGGAGATTCGTGTGTTGAAGGCGTTGGCTTTGGCAGCAGTGATAGCTGTTTTGTATTGCTTGGAGATTAAATTGAAATCATTTTTGGTGCTGCAGTATGGGTTAGATTGCCAGTTTTTTAAAGCTGCTCTTTTGAGTGCAGTTCTTCAGTGAACCAGGAGTTGGTGTGTAGTGATTTCTTTTATCCTATTCTATTTATATATTGCAGCCTACACAGAAGTAGAGAGTTTGCAAGTGCAATTAGAGGTCCCATATACTGCAGTACCAATCACCCAAATAATTGAATGGCAGGGACAGGCACCCCATGAAGAGAAAGAGTTTTGACAAAAAAAGGGTTGTATGCAATCACCTGCCGATCTTATTTGGAGACAGTTCATCACAGACAAAGTAGTGATGCCCCAGGAGTTGGTAATGGTCGCCTTTGAGCAGCTGCATCACTCAGCGCACGTGTCTAAGCAGCATATTGCTGCAGTCATCCAGGAGGATTTGTTCATTCCGAACCTGCAGGAACGATTGATTGATTGTGTATTATGCGCTTATACACAAGTGTTTCAAAGTGCAACCATGCATGGGAGGGGAAGACATAGGGAAGACAAGACAACAATCTTACTAGACAAGGTACATTCAGATCATGCATCAGAACAGGAAGTGTGCTTAATAGGGACCAAGTGCATCCAGTGCCATCAAAACATGAGTTCAGTGCAGAGAGATACCACTCTCTTGGGTCGTAACTGAAGTGCACTAGTGCTGTGGCAAGTGCAGGAGATTGGTGAAAAAACTTGGGACCTGTAAGGATTTGAAGGTAGACCAGGCAGTCAGTCAGTGAAACTGAGCAGAAGTGGAGGGGAGAGACCGAGAGCGCAGAAAGAGGTGGTTAGCAGGGGAGAGAGAGAGAGAGAAGGAGGAGGCGATGAGGAAAGTCTTGAGTAGTTTCCATAATTTAAGGAGATCCGGCCCAAGACGAAGAAAGGCAGATTTAATGTTTTTGTAGCTAATTTTATTACATGTCACCCTTACAACACGGGGCACACGTTGATACTGTGTGGCACATTCCCCCGCCTCAGTGGGCCATTTCTTGAGATCCACATACACTTTGCTGACACGGTTGAGGGATATAACATATCTTATTGTTATTGTGTGCCCGTTCCTTTGGTGGGTTGAGGCAGGGCCATGTTCACATCCAGATGCTAAATCAGCGGCCACATTTCTAGTTGGAGAAGTGTTCCCCGCTGGAGTGTGTGAGAAGTACTTAAGTCTGACAATGAGCCACCCTTTTTTTTTTTTTACATGTTTACATTAAAACCGGTTGCACAAGTGAAGACATTACAGGAATGTATACAACACAAAATGACCTTAGCTTACAGTTGAGTAAGGCTGAATATGCATAATCCTGGCTGCCTGCGATTCCTTTCCCACACCCCACCCCCCTCACTGCCCGTAGTTCAAACCTCCTCCTGGCCCAGCTGAGTGGGAACGTCTGCGGTTGGTTCAGTGTCCGAACGTAAGGCCGATCGAGCTGATCGGGGTTTATGAATCATCGCCGGGAAGTTCCGGTCAAAGTCTAAGAGTAGAGCCCATATGTCCACAAATCGGTGTAAGAGGCTTGCTTGCCTTGGCTGCCGTAACGTTTTCTGCAACCAAGATGTCCCAAAGTTTGATCCACCAGAGAGTCAGCGAGGGGCCCTCGATAGTCTTCCAGGTACGGGCAATCGTGATCTTCCCCGTCAGTAGAAGTTGCGTGAGGTGGTTGGCCGTTCTCCCTGGTTTTGGGTAAGCCTCTGGTGCCGGGGTGCCTAGTAGAATAGTTTCCGGCTCCCTGGGGATCACCACATGAGTGATGTCCTCTATCGTAGAGATGCATTGGGCCCAATAAGATTGCAGGTGGGACAAGACCACCACATATGGAAATATGATGCGAGCTGTCCACATTTGCGCCAGCAGTGGGGATCGAGGGATTGGTTAAAGTGGTGTAGGCGAGCTGGAGGATAGTACCATCGCAGGAGCAGTTTGTGAGCGCATTCCCGATTAGTAATGCAGGAGGAGGAGAGGTGGGTCCTAGACCATATATCCACCCATGTTTGGTCTTCCAGAGGGTGACCCAGGTCCGCCTCCCATTGTGTCATGTAGGGGGCTCTGGTGGTATGCGCATCCTCCTGTAACAGCTTGTAAAGAGTAGAGGCTTTCCCCCTTAACGGCAGTTCCTTTAGGGTATGTTCAAGTGGGGGCGTGGGGGCGTGTAGCTGCTTGTCGGATTTGGGGATGAGAGCACCAGTGACGAAGTTACGCATACGAGAACCTGTCCATTTCAGTTAATTGGAAGGCTAATTTACTTTGTTCGAAGAAGCGGGGTTGGCCATCCTCGCCAGTAGTCCAGGTTTTGAACTTTTGCGGTTGAAAAACCTTTGCGGTTAAAACTAGTGAGGTATGTAGTTATAGCGAGTGAGCTTTATATAGTTATCCCACTAAATCATAGAAGTGAGCAGGAATAGAGGACATACACACTTTTAATAACCCTGGGGGAGCAGTTCCACCACAAGTGGAAGACCTATGGTGTTTTTTAACATAAGTCACACTGAAGGACAGCAACGCCATTAAAGTTGATTGCTGACTGCCCAACAGTGCGCAACTTTTAGAAGCAGGAAAGTAGTGAGCTAGGCTAGGGCGAGCTCCTCACACTGCCCTCATTGAGATAACTAGAATCATCATCCCAGGGGCCAGTGGTTCTGTATAGGGACATTCAGCTAGATGTAAGGACTGAAGCAAAAGGTCCAAGTAATTTGTAATTGATAAAAGTGATTCTGCTCATGATGTGCTAACGTAAATGGGGAAGGAGACAGAATCTGTAACCTGTGGGACTTCAATTGTATTGAATTGTGTTTAGTGGAAGCCAAGGTCCCAGTCCAGGTTCTCCGCAACAGGGCCAGAATGTGTGGAACAAAACAAAGGGAGGAGTGTGAGGCGGGACTGTTCTAGCTCTACCCATTTCGGACATCCGGGGGTCAATATCCACGGCTAGATATACGCCAGTTGTGACGCTATGTGGTATTTATGCAGGTCGGGGACCCCCAAGCCTCCCAATCGGGAACTGCCCGTCATGGCCTTTTGGGATATCCTCGCCTTTCTACCTTTCCAGATAAACCAAAGCATTTTCCTCTACATACGCAGGAGGGGGCAGCGGGATTGTAGTGGGGAGGGAGGAGTAGGTGTAAAGGAATCCTGGAAGGAGATTCATTTTGCAGGTGGTAATCTGCCCAATGAGAGAGATCTCCTGTGAGATCCATCTTTCAAGGTCCCTCTCTACCTCTTTAAAGCACAGGAGGAAGTTCAATTAATATACGTCTTTAGGACAGGCAGGGATCTGGACCCCCAGGTAGGGGATCGATTTCTCGCTCCATTGGATCGGGCATAGGGGTTCTAAGATCTCTCGCTCCCCGGATTCAAGGCCTAACCCCAAGGCGGTTGATTTCCCGAAATTGATGGCGAAACCCGCTACCCTCCCAGCACTGATGCAGGTTGCATTTAAGCCGGAGATTAGTTTCAGGGCACAGATAGGTTGCCAGGACTAATTTTCAGAAGTTCGGGCCAAGGTGAAAGACTTCCAGGGTGAGTTGTAGAAAGGTCCAGTCCACTTTATTGAAGGGTTTAGATGCGTCCAAAGCCAGTAGGGCCAATTTGTGCGAGTCTTGGGTTGCAATGTCCACTAAATTCAGGGCTCTACGAATGTTGTCTGCAGTCGATCTGTGAATTATAAACCCTGTTTGATCTAAGTTAATCAGTTTGGGCAGGACCTGCGCTAAGCTAAGATTTTCGAATAAATGTTAGCATCAATGTTTAGTAGGGAGATGGGTCTGTATGAGCTGTATTCCCTGGGGTCTTTGCCAGGTTTAAGCAACAGTAGGGTTATGGATCCTTGCATTGACAGATGATGGAGCCCAAGACACCAAATGAGTAAAAAAGGGCTGTTAGCGGGGCTACCAATTGAGGGCAAAACACTTTATAAAATCTTGTTGTGAACCCATCTGGGCCTGGGGCTTTAGGGATTTGATGGCTGCCTCCACCTCCTCACCTGTGATAGGGGTATCCAGTCCTTCTCCGTCGGATTATTAGAGTCGGAGAAGTGCGGCACCTCGCAGGTACCGTAGTTGTTCTGCCTCATCTCGGGGGGGATGCTGACATTGTCTCGGAGAGATGGGACACTGCCAATCAAAGCTTATCGTGGTCAGCGTACTGGAGCTTGCCTTCTGGGTTGCGGAGGCCCACTATGGTGTTCTTCCACTTTGCCTTAGCCAATTCCTCCACCAGGAGCTTGTTTGCTTTGTTGTTCCTAGTATAAAAGCCTTGCTTTGATTTAGCCATTAGGTGTGCTGTTTCCTCCGTGTAATGGGCCTCCAATATCCTCCGGGCTGTCTGTAGGGCGTGCTGAGTCCTCGGGGACCAACCTTTTTGCTTATGACGGGCCTCGGCTTTCTGAACCTCTTCCTCAAGTTCCACGCGGGTCCGTTGTTTACATTTATGAAATGCCGCTCTGTGTGCAATCAGTCCCCCCCCCCGGACTACTGCCTTCATGGCATCCCACGTGTTAGCTGGGGAGGTATCTTCAGTTGGATGTTCTTGGAAGAGGTTCTTGATCACTGTGGCAATGGAGTCTCTTAATGGCATTTCATTTAGAATGGGGTCATAGCGGTTGCAGCGGCATCGAGGAGGCAGATCAGGGTTGTGAGCTCGAAGGGTCAGTGAAATCGGGGCATGGTCTGAGAGTATCTTAGTTCCTATGATCACTTTGTCGACAAAAGCGAAGACTTGTGGGGAGGTCAACAGAAGATCTATTCGGGAAGAAGTCCTGTGTGCATGTGAGAAAAAAGAAAAGTCCTTTTTGCCAGGGTGAAGCACTCTCCATGTGTCCACTAGCCCCAGAGTTTGAAACAGATGGAGGAGGCTTGTGGCAAGCTTAAAGTCTCTGGGGGTCAGCGGATACGATCTATCCCATGAAGGGTCCGGGACCCCATTGAAATCTCCTCCTATGATGATTTGGCCTTCAACGAAGGTGAGGAGGGTCTCGCCCAGTGCCTCATAGAATGCTTCTTGTCCTTCATTGGGGGCATAGACTGAGATGAAAGAATAAAGCTGTCCGTAGACAAGGCCCTTGACTGCCGTAAAACGTCCATCTGGGCACAGTAGGGTCTCTAGTATTCTGGGTTGCATATTTCCAGCAAAGAGGATAGCTGTACCCCCTTTTTTGGTCCCATTTGAAGCTAAGTACTGGACCAAGAAATTTCTTTTCCGAAGGAGTGTCAAATCTGAGGGCTGCAAATGTGTTTCCTGTAGGAAGACCACTGAGCCCTCCATATCTTGGAGCCGTTTCAGTGTCAATTTCCGTTTGACGGGGGAGTTTAGATCTTTCATGTGCAGCGAGATGAAATTCAATTTCTGATGTGGTGGAGGTGTCTCCCGAGCATCGACATTCCGCAGTTGCAGGGCCTGGGCCGGGTGGGTCTCAGTCGCCATCCAGGTCTTTTGTCCTCCTGTTTTCACAGTGCAACCGGGGTTTTAACTTGGGCTTCCAACATGAAGCCATAACATTAAATTTATGGGAAGCCGACCCACCCTTCTCCGTCTGCATTTCCCTCAGCCAACTGAGCTAAAACTGTCTGTGATTCACTCCAAGGGTATTTAGATGATATTTACCTTGGAGTCAGGCATGGGCCGTGCGGAGCCCGCCATAGGTAATTAGCAATTATGTGTTCCTGAGCATGTCGACATCCTCTGAACCGACAGATTGAGATCTTTAGTTTGAAAAGGGGTGAACATCAAGGCTTTGGTCACTGTTTGTTTTCAGTTGGTTGGATCCTAGCAGCGGGAAGTCACTTTGCATTTCATCCCTTCTGGACCTTCGTCCAGGTCGAGCGCTTTGGTTTGGCGGGGCGGGGGGAGTTCCCCAGAGCCATCCACTGCCGAGTCAGGGGAGGCGCCACCCTTCTTTTCAGGCGAATTAGGATGCAGGATCGACTCAGCGTCTTCCAGGTGAGCAATCGTCCGGGAAACCCCTTCATACGAGAATTGAAGAGCAGTATGGAACAGCCAACGATATCTAATGTGTTGGTCCCAAAGGAATAACGTCAAGGGCCTCAGAACTCTCGGCTTCTCAATGGTTGACATTGCTAGATCTTGGAAGATCTGAAGGGGGGACACTTGGAAGGTTACATCGTCTTGGGAGCGACCTATCACCATAATAACCTCCTTGGTTGTGTAGAAATGGACCAGCGTAATGACATCTGGGGGGGGGGAGTCAGAATCTACTCCCAGTTGGGGTCGGAGTCTATGAGTGCGGTCCAGTATGAGTTGAGATTTAATCCAGGTGTGACAGAAGGGATTGATAAAGGTCTCCTACATATTCCGTCAGGTTCCGGTCCGGGACTGAGGAAGGGACCCCTCGAATCCGTAGGTTGTTCCGCTGAGCCCTGTTTTCCAGATCTTCTTTGTATTCCAGGATTTTGTTTCTGTTGAGTAGGGTCTGGAAAGAGCGTTGTACCTCCAAGAACGTCGCCAAATGTTCTTGGGTTAAGACTTCCACCTCTCCTACCCTCTGTTCCACTTCTGTGATGCTCTGTTCCGTCTGTTCAAGCGTAGTGGTGAATTCCCGCCATGCAGGATCGGATTTCTGCTTTGATGTCCAACATAAAGGCTTATATGTCCTCCTTGGTTGCCAACTGACCAGCACCCTCTGAGGCAGTTTGAGGCAGGGATTTTAGCGTTTCCAACTTTTTCTCCTTGTCAGCGGGGAGCAGCATGGTAGAGATGTTAGCGCTCTTAGAGGTTTTAAGATGTTTAGCCATTTCTGCTGGGTTCTGGAGGGTACCACTGTGGTCCTTTTGAGATATGGTAAGCTGGGGCAGCAGAGGACGCCTTCGAGGGAAAATATTGGATTGTTCTCCTGGCCCCTATGGTGTGAGCCCCTAGAAGTGGACACCAAGCAGAGTAGAAGTAGGCACCAGCTCCCCAGCCCCAGTACACCTCTGCCCTAGAGGTATTATGCCTTCTCCATCATATCGAGGCCACCTGGGGTAGGGAAAAGGCTGCTTTGCTGTCTGAATTTTAAGGTTGGTTGTGTCCAATGGTACCTTATGGGGGCAGAGTGCTTCAGCACATGGTAGTTCCCTGACCCAGGGCCACGACCTAGGTGGATCGTTGTATTTGTCGCATAATCATGTATAGCTGACGCCACATGGCAGGCGGGGGCCGGCTGCAAAGGATAACGGCAGGTAGGGAGGAATTGAAACGGGCTAGGCCCTCCCTGTCTGTTTTAGATGAGCTGGATGGGCCAAGGAGCAGGAGTGTAGGGCGATTAAAGAGCAACAGTTCTTAGCATTCCAAGTGTTCGGCGGTCAGGGTCTATACCTTCACATGGCGTTAGATGTGGTGACTTCCTCCCTGTCTGATGTAAATGCATGGAGCCTTTGCTGCAGGGCGGCCATCACAGATGGTTCGCGGCGAGGCCTGCACAAGTAGATGGGGGAGGGGGGCCCCCAGCAAGGGCCAGCTGCCCGTTGGAGCGGGAGATCTGATGGCTTGAGGTAAGCAGGCTCGATGCACCCAACACCTCCAGGAGCCGGGGCATACCACCCGCGTGGCGAGGGACACGGGGGGGAGAGAACTCAACCTCCGCCCGCGTCGCCAAAGGATCCCCGCCATATTGCAGCCACCACAGGGGAATTGTTGGAGGCGCTTGGAGGCCCGCCGGGGCTGGAGATGTCGCCACAGGGGCATGGAGATCACTGTTGGGCCGAGGCCCCGAGACAATCCGGGGGTCTCTGCTCGATTCAGATACGGCTTCTACCCGGGGGGCCGGGGCGATGAAGAGACTTCACTGGCGAACTCGGTGGTTGACGGGGTCTTTACCTCGCCCCGGCTGCAGCAAGCGACCGGCTAAGCAGCGTGGTAGCTGTGAGCAGCTGCTCCCTTACGTCCCAACCAGGATTAAACAGCTGGCTTAGGTCCAGGCCTCTCCTCGTCTCGCGGAGCCTCTCTGCCATTTTGAGGCGTTTCTTTGCTGGACGCATCAGACTTTGGCTTCAGTCAGGCAAGTGAGAATGCGTTAAGGGCTCAATCTTCTCCCATCCATGCCCTAGGCGTTCCGGTTTCCAAAAGTTCTTTCATCTGTCGGCTGCATACCTGGGAACAGTATTATTATTGAAATAACGGCTGGCACTGCACGGAGGCCAGTAATGGAGCAGCCTCATAGATGGCGCTCCAGGCCACGCCCCAGAGCCTCACTTCTTTAACGAGCTATTCAAAGAGCTAGCAGCATCATTGGCATTTGGCATGGCAAGTGCTCCATTTACAACCCGCAAGCCAATGGAGTTGTTGAATGGATGAATGTACTCAAGGGGAAATGATCAAAATTGTGCGTGACCCTAAAGAAGAATTGGGTCGACTGTTTACCCTTGGCTTTGTTCAGTTTGAGAACGCAGTCCTGTAAAGATCATCACCTCTCGCCTCACAAGATTGTGACGGTGAAGAGAATGACATGCCACTTTCACCTATGCATAGTGCAACTAATGCTCATAGGGCTGCAGGCATTTTGGATGGAGGAGTTAACAAGTTATCTGCGTCAGTTAACCAGATGCATAAAAGTTCTCTCTCAAAGTATAGCACCAAAAAAAAAAAGAAGTGGAAGACGGCACAGCGCCCAATGTTATAAGCTTATCGCCCCTGCAACTTCTGCCTGGAGACACCATTTACATCAGAAACTCTGTGCGGTGTTGGTGTCAACCCACATTCAATGGTCCATTTACTGTTGTCTATGCCACCCTGTTTGCTGTCAAGGTAAAGGAGTGGCAGTATTGGGTTCACCTTTCTGATTTCCGGAAGATATCTCATACAGCTCCCCCTTTGCCAGACTTGCAGTAACTGTCAGGATGAACATATAACTGTTTAGGTACCAGCAATTGACACTTTGCAGACAGCAATTTCAGTAAAGAATGTGTTTTCCTTTCAGGACCATGTTTATTGAGTGGTATTACACATTTGTTCTAATGGTACACAGCATGAGAAACACTGATCACTGCGTGGTTGTCTCATTCTTCTCACCCCCTGCAGTTGTCCCATCACAAGCGTTGTGTAATAATGTCTAGGTTGTATATATATGTTTAGGTTTGGTTGTAGGATTTTGTGTATATTCTTTGGGTCAGGTTATATGGTGGGGCATATAAAGGGGAGTGTACATGGTGTGTAGAAAATTATATTTTTCAAAATTATATTCTTCAAAATGATGTGGTTAACATGAAAAAACCCTCAAATAACAGATAACAATAGCTAGTTAAAAAAAACTATGCATTAGACAGGAGATTGAAGAAGAGCGGTGAAGGCAGGCCCCTGAACGCTCACACCGAAGAGAATACAACCTGCTAGGGAAGAAAGACCGAAGTTGATTTTGTAAGGATAAAAGTTTAATCTCACACGCAGATGAGAGCAACAGCAAAGAACTCTGCTGCTAATAACGTTCTGCAGAAAAGTAGTACAAGCAGAATCTTATAAAGGAAAACATTGTCATAACTAACGCAATACATACAGTAAAAACCGGCACGGCTGATTGGATGGTCCCTATATATGTACTACCTCTATCCATAAATGATGGCAGTTTATTGGTGCCAGCACAGTCTGTCCGTCTTCAATCACGAGGTTGCTGCGGGGCTCATCTTCTTGCGTTGAAGGTCAGAAAACAAGTCAATTATCCTCCTACTATACAGATTGTTTTATCACTCATACTGGGCACCTGGCAGGCCTTAGGACGGGCACAGCAGAGGTTCTGGGGCACTCTAACCCTCACACACACATTTCACTCTCTCCCTCACGCCATCTGGCTCCAAGGTCTCCACCCTCGTTTTGAACTATAATGTATCCCTCCCAGCACCTCGCAATACAAATCACACGATTTGTCGCTTCAACGATATGCCCTGTCCATCCTCTTTGAACATTTCAATACTTGTTACTTTGGGATTGGTGGTCAAAGAGCACTGTGTGCCATGGAATTCGGGGATCTTAGGGTTTAGTCAGTTATATGGGCTATAACTCGTGGTCATCCGGGAATGGCCGGGACATGTTTTGGCCAGTGAGACATAACATGCACACCAGGCTCCGGTCTTTGATCATGGCCTTGTAGGGCACATTCCTCTCGGGTGAAAAACACATCTTTGCAACACTTTTGGAACAATGAATAGACGGTGTGGCGGGTGGCCGTGCTAACTGTCCTCATGGGAGCTTGGGCATGACTGGAGATTTCTGTGGGCCTAGTGCATGCAATGCCATATTTACCACACAGGCCTTCCCTTCTAGCTAGGATTATTATATCTACGCAAAATATCGAAGCCATCCACGCCTATATAATAATTGGTTATATTAACATGGGGTCCTGCTGGACAGGAAGGCATACCTCTCACTGTTCCCCCTCTCCCTGGGTCATCACAGTGCTTTGAATGCACCTCACCATACTTTAAAGTACCTAGGCTGCCCCCTTCCCAGCATTCCCCTTTTAGTTATTTCTACAGAAACTAATTCTGGAATGCTTCTGCGCTCCTGTTCCCCCAGTTTCTGCATCGCATATGGCTGAGTCCTCTTTACTGGCACCCAAGCCCTACACAGTGATCGCAAACTCTCCCTCCTACGCGCATACTCTTCAGGTGAACAAGTCATATAAATGCATCCCCTCCTCCGCCGCCGCCAGGTCCATGCAAACTGCTGTGTAATTTTCTGGATCAGGGGGTGGGGAAATGATAGTGTGGTATAGAGGATCAACTTCATATCCATACCAGAATGAAAAACATTTCATATTTCAGGCCACCCAGTGGGAAATCAGTTTGTACTTTAATATTTTAGTTTTGCAAGGTGTTTTTGGAACCCCAATTGATACCATCATTCTTGCACTATCAGGTGCCACGGTAGTACAGCATCGAAGAACAAGCTGACAAGTACAGAAAAGGACTAGGATGAAGACAATGATGGGCATTAACTTTTTTTTTTATTGTTTGTTTTTGGTTTTACATGAAAAACCTTTACAAAACCAGAATCAATATATAAAACTGACAGATAGAAAACAAAATAAATGCATACAAAATAAAACAAGAATAAGCCACCGAAAGATAATCCGAAACAAGAACCAGAGGAAACAAAGGAAGACCAATCAGGGCCTTCTATTATGCTCATTTAAATGTGCAATGGATTAATAGTTCAAAAGTATGGAAAATGTTTCCAAAACTTTTACTATTTCAGCCGTGAGCATAATTTCTTGACCGGTGATCAGTCTATCTCAAAAATAATCCTGTGATAAACTCATCTTTAGTTACAAATCTCCCAAGTAACAACAGTCTTGTATCCCAGGTGCCTTGGCACTCCAATAACAAGTGTCTGAGTGATTGTAGACTTGGAGAATCACAGTTTCTACAGAGTTTTTTTGCTTTATCACCCTGGTGTCTTCAGACCAGAATTTCCCCCGTGTGAGCTATATCCAATCCAAGTCTGAGAAAGTTATTTCTTATGCTTTGTCCAGGGAATGTTTGAAGATAGCGCGGAAGGGTGCCAAGCTTTCTGTCTACCTTCAAGAAAAGATTTGGTGGATTAAGATTCCTTACTCCATCGATTGTTTGGATCCAATCTCTCATTTCTAGTTGTTTTTTCACTTTCATAGGGTTTAGAGCAAGGGTTTCTGTTGTTAAATCCAACCTGAGCAAGATGCCTCCCACTTTTTTCTTCAGACCAAGAAGTTGCTTCGACTTTGGTTTTTTAAGATGTTTGTTTACATTGGAGTAAAGGGTGGACTGACTTGCTGTTATTATGTTACTATATAGATACAAGAGTTTCCAATCCGCTCGGTAGCCCAAAGAGGTCAAACCCAATTCAAATCTCAGACTAACAAGTAGGGTACACATTGGAAGATATAAGGATGTTTTCCACAAGAAACCCTCGATTTTATTCCAATCATAGTTCCAAAGTAAAGGCTTTACTTCCAGGCCATAAAGGAGAACCGGGACTGCTTTGCCTATATAGAATTTAATGAGTGGAAGTATTGAGAATTTTCCATTCAATTTCTTCATCTGCGCGATAGTTTTGGAGGTTTTTTCAAAAATAACTGTAATCACCTTATTCAGGGCTGGAGAAGCTAGAATTTCATAGCCCAAATAGGAGAGTTCATCAACACGAGGGACTACTTTGCCATCCAAGATCCAATTCCTGGAGGACAAGTTTTTTTTGGGATGTCTGAATATGAGGATCTTGGACTTCAACGGATTAATTATAAATCCATTTAATTTGGCATATTCACTTAATTTGGAAAAAATCTGCTGCAGACCAATCGCTGAACCATCCAACAGGACTAAATCATCCGCATTGGCCAACCAATGTAATCTCCTCCCGTTAATCGTAGCACAGACCATAGATGAAGAGGCAAGGAAGTCTCCAAGATCTGACGGGAATAAGTTGAAAAATAGGGGTGCACCCAAACATCCTTGCCATACTCCTTTGAAAACCCGTATTACCTCAGATAAATGGCCCAGATCATCCATCCTTAACCTTACAGTGGTGTTCTTGTGTAGCTCTATAAGCATAGCCAGGAGGGGAGCTGGAATCCCCCAACTATGGAGCTTCCGCCAAAGAAGAGATCTGTCCACTAGATTGAATGCTTTGGACAGGTCGACCCAGGCCCCATAGATCGGGGTGCCCTCTTTCTCATTAGATCTTTCACTGAGTAAGTTCAGAATGAGCCCGTTTAGACTGGTGGAGAGTCCTTTCCTAAAACCCGTTTGATGCTTGGAGAGGATCTGCCTGGAATCCACCCACGCCGTAAGTTCTTTCAGCAGCAGTCGCATGAAGAGTTTGCTATCTACATCCAGGAGGGCGATAGGACGATAGCTTGCTGGGCTTAACCTATCGCCCCCCCCTAAAGAACGGAATAACTAATGCACTCTTCCACGATGCGGGGGAAGACCCTATCCTTAAGGATTTCCTGGAAAAGATGATATAGTAGCTTTGCCCATAATTTTGGCTGATTTTTTAGCAACTGATAAGTGAGTCCATTGAGGCCAGCCACTTTCGATGTAGAGGAAGAAGCTATAAGATCCTCAATGTCCTGTTCATTGAATGTCAGGGACCAACTGGTATTAGGCAGAATGAAATCTCTGGATCCCGTTGATTCAAAGTTTTTGGACAAATAATCTACCCATTGTTGCTCTGGGACCAGATTGCAAAGGGAGCTGTTATGGCCGGTCTCAAGTTGGTTTAGCACCGCCCAGAAGTTTCTACAGTTATTAGCATTGAGAAGATAGAGCATTCTCTCCCCGTCTTCTTGCAATTTTTGGTGTTTATTGTTCTTTGTCCAATTTCTATAGGTTTGTTTAACCTTCCTTAATTTTTGCTTGCAAATGAAAGGGTTGTCAGCCTCATTTTTTTTTATATAGCGCAATGTTTGTCGCAGGATTCTCTTCTTATTATGTGTTTCTTCGTCGAAGAGATGAAGATGTATTTGTTTACCTGCGGCCTTTACTTCGGTTGGATGACAAATAGACCACACAAAGTTCCCAAATTTCTCCGGGTGAAATTCATCGGTCCAAAGTGACAATGGAACTTCTTCAAGGAGTTTGTTCAGCTTTTTTCCTCTGTGTTTATATTTGACGACTCTCGGTTTACCCTTTAGGCCTTCAAATTCCTGGGAGATATACTGATTACGGGGCTTCTGTATGTCAGGGAACAGAAGTTCCAAACTTGCATGGTCACTACCCACCTCCCAGTTTAAAGTGAGGCTGGGATGATGAGCTGTGAGACCGGAAGAGACAAAGATGTAATCTAGGGTGGATTGAAGAGACCCTTGACGCCAAGTTGATCCCACTTTTTCCACTCCCCTGTTCTTTTCATATATCATTTCAAGGTCCCAGGATGATAGAAAATCCCTCTAGTATTTACCCTTTTGCAGTATACTCGACTTAGGTTGCCCATACTTCCCACTCCCGGGGTTATGATCTGTATTTAAATCCCCTGCTAGTAGGATGTGGGCTCCCTCATAGTCCATCTTCACCGCCGTAAGAGTAGAATGCAAAATTTCTAAAAAATATTGAAGATTTGCACTGGCAGGGTTCCAATAAATGTTAACAAGCACCAAAGTGGAACGAGGGACATCCAATTCCAACTCTACTTTACAGGCTTGTATACCCACCTCATTATTGCAGAGAGGTATAATCTCGTCAATGCTGGAATTGTTGAGTACAATTAATAATCCTCCTGCCGGTCTCCCTTTCAACTTTTGCGAGGACCGGAGGTTTAAAACTGTGAAACCCTCTATCTCTATAGGGTTGACGAGCCAAGTCTCCTGGAATAACAAGATATCATTTTGTTCCAGAAGATCCTCTTTTAATTTCTTCTTTTTCAAGAAACGAGGACCTCTCGTATTCCAGGAGACTAGTCTTAAACCCTTTTGTCTAAAGACTATTTTGCTCCTCTCCAAGTTTCAAAATGATTTGTGAGATAATCTTGGGGAGTTTTGTTATAAGATTCTCATTTAAATTTAACCCAGATGCCATGCTGCTTGATTGTTCTCTTGATGTTCCGGCAGGTCCATCATTGTTGACTGCATCCTCTGTCCCCGTCCATTTTATGCTAGAGTGGTTTCCAAGTCTGCCTTCCTGCCCTGATTCATATACCAGCAGGCCCTCTCTAGCGAGATCATTTATATTGTTGAAGAGGGCCTGTTGGGCTTTTCTTGAGTTTAAATCCTATCTCCACATAGAATGTGTCATCATTTGCCGGAAATTTGACATACTTTATATCCTCTGAAGCAAAGAGAAACAAGTTATGTTTTTTTTTTATTTCCGACAATAACACTGATCTGCAAAGTGATTTATTCTTGTTTTGCCTCAGAAGCCTAAATCAAGCCTTCGGGATTGTGACGTCGTCAATCTCAGGTTCCGCTTTTCTTGTAGCTGTATTAGGAGGGATTCCATCTTGCCCCTCTCTTGCTCCCCCCTGGGGAGCGGGCTCTAGGTTTCTAAATTTCCCTAGGCCATTCCGACAGTCAATCTCACTTGGTATAAGCCTTGATAACACCTCCTCTTGGATGTGAGGGGGATAAAAGGGGACGCTGGTGGCTGTTGAGGATAATAATTTTGCCACTGGTTTCAAAAAGATTGGGGCCAATTTGACCGTGATGTTTGAGGTTTCTTTTGGGATCTCTGAATTGGCCTTGTCTTTTTTCCCCTTCTGTGACATATTTCTTAGACATATTGGGGCAATCTTGATATTTGCTTGCCCCAATTTTTGGTTTTGATTATTTGAAGCTGCGATCAGAAAATGTGTAGGTTAGGTTTGCATACCAGTACTTGAAGTTTGCGCCTTAGGGCCATTGGGGCCTACATTATAACTTACAGGAACCTTTTTTTTGCCATTTATCCCAGGGACGCATTTGCTGGGAGTAGATCGAGTAGGATTTGATCTCTGAGATGATTCTGTGGCTGAAAATGCAGATACAGTGGTTTCGGATAATTTCTCACCAGTTGCTAATGCCAAATTTTTCAAGAATGAGTTTGTCCCTGTGTTCTTTATGGCTATGTTTTTCTGATTCTTTGGTTTTTTTATGAGCTTTTTTCGACTGCATATGTGAGATGATATCCTTAGCGCTGCCCCCTTTTTCTGCTTTCTTCCTTTGGGGCTTTGGGGGGCCCTTGGGCTCTGGTTTACTTCGCCAATAGAAGAATCCTGAGAAGTTTTGGCATTTGCTTTTAATGGGCTATCGATAATCTCTTCTATTTCATCGATGTCTACATTTGCCAGTCTTCTAAATTCTTCCAGAATTGATTCTGATAGCGGGGTATCATCAAATATTAATTATCAATCATTAGGACCTTCTTCACTGGGAGTCTGACATGACTGTGGGCCCTTCTTGTTGATCCTGAGATGTGGGCAATCTTATCCTGTTTCCCAGATATTTATCCAATGGCAATGGATTAGCCTGGAGTTGTTCTATGAGAGAAGTCCTTTCTTCGTCCTCTTGATCACAATCAGGAGGCTGCCATGTAGTATCAATTATATCGGCTAAATCATTAGTGCTCTTATTTCTTTTCCTGAGGAAGTGATCATTTATTCTACTCTGAATCGTCTTTGTCGTTATTGTATATTCCAACCCTCGCTTCCATCCTTTTTGGATAAGAAAGGAAGGAGCAGTTTCCTCCATTATTTGCTGTCTATCCGTGTGGATAAGAGCATGAGTAATCACCAGAGCTGGCTGAGATGGTAATGGGGCAGGAGTATTGGGTGCTATTGGCCCTGCCTCACCCCCTCCACCCAGATATGAACCGTCCTGATCAGCCATGTCTTCCAAGAAGGGAGAACTCTGCAGTCTCATTAGTAGCCCAATGAAGAAAATATACTTTCATCAAATCGGCTAGGTTGAATAGATTAACACTAAGTAAAGTGGTTGGATTGGGGGCAGCGTTAATGCAATAAGGAACGACTAGCTGCTAATGATGTTTTTTAAAATATCAGGGAACTGCCACACAGTTACCTTATTACCTTGATAGTATGTGCCCCAGCGCCAAACAGCCGCACAACAGCCAGCGCCCTTTACCCCGCCGGGCTTAATGCCGCAAGGGTGGTTTGTGCTGCACTTTGTACCGGATGAAAGTCACATGATCAGGCACGTGATCGTGCCCAAGCTCCGCCTCCTCCAGGAAGCGAGCGTTGTTCTGCACAAGCTCTTTGCTGTCTCTGAGCGCTGGTTTTACAGGCAGCAGGTAGGAAAGTATTATTTTCACAAAGCGTTTCTCCTCAGGAGCATGAGCACACACCGCTCGTCTGGTTTGTGCTGCACTTTGTACCTGATGAAAGTCACGTGCTCAGGCACGTGATCGCGCCCAAGCTCCGCCTCCTCCAGGAAGTGAGCATTGTTCTGCACGAGCTCTTTGCTGTCTCTGAGCCCTTGTTTTACAGGCAGCAGGTAGGAAAGTATTCTTTTCACAAAGCATTTCTCCTCAGGAGCATGAGCGCACACCGCTCGGCTGGTTTGTGCTGCACTTTGTACCGGATGAAAGTCACGTGATAAGGCACGTGATCGCGCCCAAGCTCCGCCTTCCTCCAGGAAGCGAGCATTGTTAGCGCTGGTTTTACAGGCAGCAGGTAGGAAAGTATTCTTTTCACAAAGCGTTTCTCCTCAGGAGCATGAGCACACACCGCTCGGGTGGTTTATGCTGCAATTTGTACCGGATGAAAGTCACGTGATCAGACACGTGATCATGCCCAAGCTCCGCCTCCTCCAGGAAGCGAGCGTTGTTCTGCACTAGCTCTTTGCTGTCTCTGAGCGCTGGTTTTACAGGCAGCAGGTAGGAAAGTAATCTTTTCACAAAGCGTTTCTCCTCAGGAGCATGAGCACACACTGCTCGGCTAGTTTGTGCTGCACTTTGTACCGGATGAAAGTCACGTGATAAGGCACGTGATCGCGCCCAAGCTCTGCCTCCTCCAGGAAGCGAGCGTTGTTCTGCACAAGCTCTTTGCTGTCTCGGAGCGCTGGTTTTACAGGCAGCAGGTAGGAAAGTATTCTTTTCACAAACCGTTTCTCCTCAGGAGCATGAGCACACACTGCTCGGCTAGTTTGTGCTGCACTTTGTACCGGATGAAAGTCACGTGATAAGGCACGTGATCGCGCCCAAGCTCTGCCTCCTCCAGGAATGGGCATTAACATCTTCACGATCCCTCCTAGCCATGACAGGGACCAGTTAAATGTCATAGTCAGCCACTCCTGAATTACTCTCTCCTCCTTCATGCGAACACCCAGGCCATGGACAGCTGCAATTATGTGAGATAATGATGTGTTCTCCGTGTCCTCTGGAGGCATGAATGTACAGCAGGAATCGCCAAATTTTCTGCAAACCCCACCCTCCATCCCTGTTAACATGTCCAGCACGTAGCATTTTGCATTGTCACAAGTCTCAACGGCTGCAACTCGACCTTGATCACGTTTTACCCATTCTCTGTGTCGTTCGCAAGCTGGACCAGTTCCCACCTCACTATTTACAAGCATTAGACATTGGCTGCAGCCTGCACTCCCAGCAAGAAAGGTGAAAAATATTCTGCTGAACTGAAAAGCCTATATTCTTCTGGTATTTCAGCAAGCAATACGGAAGAGTCTTTGGATATGTAATTTGATCTTTTCATCATCAACGGTTGTTGGACCTGTCCTTTTTCGAGCCGGATGTGGGGCTCTTGTGTGGGTACCAAGCTCTTACATGATATGATATATTTTATTTACAACACGTCTATACACAAGTGTTTCAAGGCGTGACGAGGCAAGGGGGGGAAACAAGGGAGGACAAGACAAAGATCTTACTAGGCCAAGTGACACTGAGATCACACAAGTGAGGGGGCGAGGGAAGGGGAAAAGTGCTAGGGAAAGGGGATGAGGAGAAATGGGAGACATAGGATCAAGACATAGGAAAAGATTGCAGACAACAAGTGTTGGATAAGTACAAGTAGGGGGACTGTAAGGATGCAGATACAGCCCCCAGATTCAGGGTTGCCAGGAAGCAGTGCAAGCATGCAACTTGGAGGGCAGGCACCTGGGTCCATGATTAAGTGGGTAGCCAGATAACCAGTGCATTATCAGACAGGAGATCAGCGGGGAAGCGGGAGAGAGAAAGCAGCAGCAAAGAGAAAGGTCTTGAGCTGCTTCCAGAACCGGAAATGGTTCTGCTCAGGTTTCAAAGAGGCAGGGAGACTGTTCCAGAGAGAAGCACCGGCCGAAGAAAGATCTGCCCCCAGCTCGTTGCACAGAAAAGCGACTGACCCTCAGGGTGTTGGAGGTGGAACAGCGAAGAGCTTCAGAAGGAAAATACTTCTGAAAAGACAGCTGGAGGTATTTTGGTCCCAGAAGGCCTTGTGGACAATGCAAAGGGTCATGAATTTTATCCTTGCAGCCACTGGGAGCTAATGGAGAGATTTCAGTGCTGGAGAGATAACATACCTGGGCTTTAGGCCAAGGACAAGTCTCACAGTCCGGTTCTGTATGAGGTGCAGAGGACAGAGAGTAGAGGAGGGTAGATTTTAAAAGACTATGTTACAGTAGTCAAGCCTAGAGAGAACCAGAGCTCTGGAGACAGTGAGCCTCTGGGGGAAGGCACTGAAAGGAAGAATACCTCTGAGGAGGTGCAGTTGGTAGTTTGACTTCTTAGAGACGTCGGAAATGTGAGAGGAGAAGGAGAGGGTGGAGTCAAAGATAACCCAAAGGTTTTTAGCCTCAGAGGTGGGAGCAGAAAGAGGGCCAAAGGAGGCCAGCCAGAGAGTGGCAGGAAAGGGGCGTGCAGGTGTGCTGATGAGGAGGATCTCTGTCTTACTGGCATTCAGGCAGAGATCATTGGCGGTGCACCACTCCTAGATTGCAGACAGACAGTCAGGGATGAGAGAAGGAGAAGAGGCGGCAGAGGGGAGCCTGAAGGCAAGCTGGGTGTCATCCGCATAGCACTGGAAGTTGTAGCAGAGAGCAGCAATGCAGAGGGCGAGAGGTGCCATGTATTGGTTGAACAACCAGGGAGAAGGGTTAGACCCCCTGGGGAACACCACAGGTGGAGAGAGATAGAGGAGAGGAAGGGCCCAAGTTGGACCTGGGAGGGTCAGTCAGAGAAGAAAGAAGTCAGCCAGAGCCTGATTAGTGATACCCAGATTATCACTGGCCGGTTGAGCAGGATGGCATGGTTGACCGTGTCAAAGGCAGAAGAGAGATCCAGTAGGATGAGGACGGAGGGGAGGTTAGAATCAAGGTTGGAGAGCAGGTCTTCACGGATGTTCAGGAGAGCAGGTTGCATGCTTCTGGCTGCTCTGAAGCCAGACTGATGGTCATGGAGACAACCAACAGATTCAGTGTGAACATTAAGCTGGGAGATGGCTACATTTTCCAGGAGTTTGCCCAGGAAAGGAGTGATAGAGATCGGGGATAATTAGCCAGAAAGGAGGGGTCGGCTGAGGGTTTCATGAGGAGAGGGTGCACAAGAGAGTGCTGAAGGGGGAGTGGAAGGTCCAGAGGTGAAGGTATGGTTGCAGAAGTCAGCCAAGGCTGGAGCGAGGGTGTCAATGTGATCCTTGATGGTTTTGGAAGAACAGGGAAGAACCTGCTTAGATGAGGTTTTCATAGATCAGACCTAACTAGAAACCTTGCCATGGGAGAAGACAGGAAATGCAGAGAAGGGAGCGGGGGTGGCCGTAATGGTGCAAGAGGAAAAGGAAAGAGTGGATGGAGAAGCAGGAGAAGCAGAGAGGGTGGACATGATGTCCTGGGTTTTAGAGATGAAGTGAGAAGCCAGAGCCATACAGAGGGGCAGGGAAGGTAGAGATTGTGGAAGCATTGGCCAGTTCCTTTCAGATTTTAAAGAGTCCGGCCAAGTTGTTAGATGCCGCAGAAACACGGTCTTCGATGTGAGCTCTCTTCTTGGTAAGGACAGAGAGTTGGTATTGCCTTTGGAACAGGCGGCAGGCCAGTTTGTCAGAGGATTTACAAGATGCCAACCATTTCCTCTCACCCAGCCTTCATTTGCGTTTAAAGGTGACAAGGTCAGTGTCGTACCAGGAGTTGCACTTGATTTTAGGCTTCAAGCGGATCCTCATGACAGGGGAAGTACATCAAGAGAATCAGAGATAGCAGAATGGAACATGGAGAGGGCTGTGTCAGGGTGTGAGTCAGCCCAGCCAGAGGTGCAGGAGGGGGAGAGAAAGATGCGGTGAAAGCCTCAACTGACCCATGCTTCATAGGTCGAATGACTGACAAGGTGGGTGGCAGTTTGGGGGTAGGATTGGCCTAGGGGGTAGGGAGAGAGAGATGAGATGAGAGGAGAAAGTGCTCACTCCAAGAGAGAGGAGTGGTGAGAGGGTTGGAGAGGGGGAGGTCTGAAGAGATGAGAACATCAAAGTGTTCCAAGCAGAGTGAGTCGGGCCAAAGGGAAGAATATATATATATATATATATATATATATATATATATATATATATATATATATATATATATATATAGAGAGAGAGAGAGAGAGTCACAAAGGTCGCAAAAGAGTCCCGTGGCGGGACATGAGGCATCCAGATGGATATTAAAGTCTCCAAGGAGGAGGATTTGAGTGGTTGAGGCCAGGTGGCCGGTAGATGGTGGCAACTGTGAGAGAGTGGCCAGGAGAGAGAGAAAGTCTACAGACAAGACATTCAAAGGAGGAGTAGGCCTGCGTAGGAATGATAGAGGCAGGGATCTATTCCGGAAAGATCAAGGCTACACTCCGACCGGGATGGTTGGATCTGGGCGCAGAGAGTCATCAGGAAGGAGAGTGTCAAAGCTTGTGACAGAGCTTGCTGTGAACCATGTCTCAGTGAGACCAAGGACATCAAGGTTGAGTTCATCCAGTAGATGTCAGACGAGTGTTTGACAGCTGAGCGAGAATTAAGAGTGGCGAGGTGGAGAAGGTTGCCATTCTTGAAAGACTTCCGTGGAGGGGTACAAATTAGAGGTACTCCCTGCGGAGGCGAAGAAGGAGCCTGAGGGAGGGCAGAGGAGGTAGGAGGAGAGGGCAAGGTAGCTGAGAGAGAGGGCACCAGGGAGGTGGCAGAGGGTGGAGGCAAGAGGGCACAGCAGGAAAGGAAAGGAAATTGATAAGTCACGGGAAACGTCTGTCAAAGAGGAGGAGGTTTGCCTGAGGGCCTTGGACCAAGACGGTGCCATTAAGGTAAACATTAATGATGACCTTAGAGGAGTGGAAGAAAGCTAGGAGGGCCTACCAATGGGTTCCACCATTAATGGGAGGAAAGGAGAGAGCACAGAGACCATATGAAGAGTCCATAGGTCTGCGAAGGAATGCCAAAGAGGATGTCAGTGAGGGTCTGTCTGGGGGAAGTGCTGGTGTAGGTGTCAGCGATAGGGAGACCAGGGTTGGAGATCAGGTTATCCTTTTTGAACTTCTTCCTACCAGACTTAGTGAGAAGGGTAGGGTAGTTGATGGTGAAACAGTTGGAGAAGATGGGAGAAATAGAGAAAGCCATGGGTGATGTGGAGGAGGGAGAAGAGGAGAATGAGGGGTGGGGGGTGAGGGATGAGAGATGAGCAGAAGGGGGGGGTGGAGACAGCGGGGGAGAACACAAGGCAGGGTGCAAGCAGAAGAGACAGAGCAAGACGGGAACAGCAGGACAGAATGAGACACAATGCAGTCACTTGGCACAGCTAAGTTCGAAATTAGACAGAGCAGGGTGAAACACAATGCAGCTACCGGGCACAGCTAAATTTGAAATTAAACAGAGCAAGGTGAAACACAATGCAGCCACTGGGCACAGCTAGATTCGAAATTTGACAGAGCAGGATGAAACACAGTGCAGCCACTGGGCACAGACAAATAAAAAATTAGACAGAGCAGAGTGAAACACAATGCGGCCACTGGGTACAGCTAAATTCAAAGTTAAGCAGAGCACATTTTCCACTCTGGGGAAACTTGTTGGCACCTCTGCAGGCGTTACTCCCCCCTTCAGGTGTTGTTCTGGGATAGCTAATAGCGCTGAGTGCAATGTGGCCAGCGAACAACAGCCCCTCCATGACGACGGGAGGTGAAAGTAAGTTTGTCAGCCGCAGACCCAGTAGTAATCCATAAGCGCTGCCATTCCTTTCTTCATGTCTGTGATCAAGAGAGTTTTTTTACAGTGTTCGTTTGTGCTGACAAAGACTGTAACTTTGCTGCGGAAACAGAGTCTATATTCTTCTTCCTTGTGCACTCGCACCATCTTTTACATTGTTGCAATCCATGTCAGCCTTGTGATATGCTCTGTGCAGATTTGAGCACAGAAGGTGACCATTCGTGCTATCCTTTCCTTGCTATAAGTTACCAGCCCCTCTGCCAAGCAAGGTAGTGTGATGTCCTGCCAGTTATTGACATGTTTCCACCCTTTCACGATCAGATAGGGTAGCTCCACTCACTAAATGTTTTTGGGGTCTTCGGTGCACTTTTACAAAATCTGGGCCCTACATTTGCAGTTGCACACTATGTGCCTGGAACGTTCCTTTTATTCTGCAATGTGCAAGATGAACCAGGCATTGTGCCTCTATAATTGGGACTGCATGTGATACTAACACCTTGGGAGCCCCTGACGCATGTGGAATGAGTAAACACACATAACCACTCCCATTCACAGTGTTTCTCCCCACACCACTCATATCAGAGTGCCATGAATTTGTGAACTCGGGGTGATGAATATCCTCAATCAAATCAAAACCCAGCCCTTGATACGCATCATACTTTTGCCATACTTCTCTTTTCATTCTTCTATATACATTCTCAAGGATGGCCGCTTTAGCAGCACTGCCAGAAATAACATACCATTTCATAGTGGTAGACAATCCTCTACTTGTTGTAAACAACCTATTCTGTGCTTCTTCCACTGATGTAACCTGCATATTTGAGTCATTAAATTCATTTCCATTATTATTAGTGTTCACAATAGTACTGATATATGTAAATCCACTCGTATTATTAACATTTATATGTCTCGTTCCATTTGGATAATATACAATCCTATTTCCCCCATTTTCCCCCTTTATAGGACCACCCCCTATAATACCCTCCCCTCAATACACTCCCATTAGTACTAGTAATATCACACAAAGTCCTCCAGCAATTACTGACCCACAATAATAGATATATGTCCACAAGCTCTCATTCGTGTGTCTACGCCTCGAGTCCGTACTTAAACTATGTACATTAGTTGCATCCATCATCTTCTTTCCTGAAATAGAAGCACAGACACACAAGACAATGAAAAGGGAAAAACATATAAAATGTACTCTGTACACATAGGAAGAAGAAACTAGAGGGTAAGAGAAAAGAAGAGAAAAGAGAAAGAAAGAATCAAATGCGCTCCCAGAAAAAAGAAAAATACGGAGCTAGCAGCTGAGCTTTGGCCTGCCACTTGGACGTGCCACCACACCCTTATCGCCCCTGGACAGGCCGGTGAGATAGTCGGGGTACAAGTACTGTTACCCCTTGTTTTAAGATAACTGATGCACCAATGTGCTCTCTGGAGGTGCCCTACGAACGTCAGAAAGGTGAATCCAGTAGCGTCATTCTTTTACTTTTAACTGCGAGGGGAGTACAAAACACCACCTCATACGGTCCCTGGAACCGAGGGTTGTTTCATCTGCATACAAAATTGCGAATATAGATATAGTCCCCATGCAGCAGTGGTTGAGTGGTTATATGCTCAGGATCTGTCACCGTAGTAAGTTCAGCATCTGGAGTCTCTGTTGTCACAATCGTGGGAGGTGCAATCTGTCAGGAGACCCATTTAATGGCCCAAGTTAGTGTAGTCAAATATTCTTTGAATTCCTCTCCTAAAACCACTGCAGCCCTATGTGCATTAGAAGAATCTTCTTGCAGGGGATATGGGAGTATGCATACGCCGGCCAGTGACCACCTCATGAAGTGACAGATGGTGATCTTTGCTTGGCTGCGTGCATGGACTGAAAAGGGCCGGGGGAAATGGTGCACCTAATTTTTCTTCAACGTGGTTCACAGTTTGGATAGCTTGCTTTTAAGGAGGCCATTTATTCTCTCCACAACACCATTGGCCTGTGGGTGATAAATCGAACAGATCCATATGCTTGATACCAAGTAGTGCTGTGACGTGTTATAACAAATTTGAACCCTAGAGGTGGTGGACTTGTGGCGGGTGCTCCACCCTACCGAGAGGGACTTCTCCTTTTTCACCCATGTTCATTGACCTTCTCGAGGATCGATGACCTAACCTCGCCCCAAACCCTTGCTTATGCCAACAAAGTCTCCATCGGCCCAATAATACTATCGGACCACGCACCAATAGTCATGGAGCTCCGAACCCAGGACCCCAGAGCCAACCCCACACGCAGATGGTCTCTCTATGACCTGATACTCAATGACATGCTCGTTAGGGACAGGATCGCAACCACGAATAAAAAATTCCTCAAAGAAAACCCTGCCACTGACACTTCCCCTGCAAATAACTGGGATGCAATGAAAGCAGTGATCAGGGGAGCCCTGATAGCGCAAGGGGTGGCATTCCACCAAAACCATCGACAAACCCGGCAAGCCCTCGAAGAGGAACTACAAACAGCAGAGGAGGCCCAGAAAAAGAAGGGGTGGTCCCCCAGGACTCAACGAGCCCTCCGCACAGCCAGAAAGAAACTAGAGGCCCACTACGCCAAACACACTGTGCATCTAATGGCCAAGACTAGGCAATTCTACTATGCCAAGAACAACAAAGCTAACAAGCTCCTAGTAGCCAAACTGGCCAAAACGAGACAAACCAACACCATCACGGGGCTCCGCGACCCACAAGGGAGGATGCACTACTCTGAATCAGAGAAACAATGGCTGGCAGTGGACCACCTAACCCAAGTTATGACTGCACCTTCACGGGACCGGTCCAAACAGGAGGAATACCTATGGGGGGGCATCCCTGCCACGCTTGCCCGCCGCAACGAGAGAGACCCTAGAAGCTTCGATCACGGAAGAGGAGGTCGACAAAGCCATTGAAGCCCTCAAAACATGGGCCCCGTGCCCAGACAGCTTCTCCTCGAGATTTTACAAAGTATTCAAATCCCAACTGATTCCCCCCCCCACTCTTCAAATTATTTACGGAATCTGGCTCGGTACCCCCTCAATGCAGGGAGACTACAACAATCCTCCTCCCTAATCCAGGGAAGGACCCGAGAGACCCGGCTTCGTACAGGCCAATTGCCCTGTTGAACATAGATGCTAACCTTTATTCCAAGATCCTGGCCAACCGGCTGTCGCACATCCTTCCGACTTTAATCCACCATGACCAAATGGGCTTTATCCTGAACAGAGCGGCAGGGGACAATATCAGGAGAACCCTGAACCTGGTAGACATCGCCCACCAAAACGCCAAGGGACTTGCACTGATGGCCCTAGATGCTACCAAAGCATTCGACAGGGTAGACTGGTTATTCATGAAGCTCACCCTGGAGGCCTTTGGCTTTGGTCCAACCTTCCAATCTATGGTAATGGCCAACTATACATCCCCCAAGATCCTCCTGAGGATCAATGGCTCCTTATCAACCCTGATTCCCATGACCTGTGGGACAAGACAGGGCTGCCCACTATCACCTCTTCTCTTCGCACTAACAATGGAGCCTTTTGCCCAAAGAGTTAGACGGAACAAGCTCATCAAGGGTCCCCAAGTAGGTCCATCTCAACACAAAATTGCATTATACACCAACGACGTTCTTCTGATGCTCTCAGATCCCAACTCCTCAGCTAAACATGCCCTGGCGGAAATAGCCAACTTTGGAAGGGTCACCGGCTTTGCTGTCAACTTCTCTAAGTCAGTGTGTCACGTCTCCCCTTGCTCGCCCCATTAAGAATCACACGATCACACACCCCACATCACACCTAACCACAAGAGCAGTCCCGGCACATAGAAAGACCCAGCAGTTTGCCTGGCATAGGAGGACACCAGCCTGTAGCCCCGGCGTCTACCGTCCTTTGTTTCGCTGGCAGTTGCCATGGAGGTGCACTCACGGCTGGTCACGCCCACGGAGACTCCCACGGCAACCCCGAACATCCAGCGTTCCGTGACCACATGATCACGTCACGTCTCACACGTCCATGGGACACATCACGTGACTACTTAATCAGTTTAAAAGCATCTTGGCAACGTGGGTACAGCGCTTCACAGCTGATCTCTTGAGGAATGTTTAGCGCTCTGGTTTACCTGTTTATGACCTCGGACTGTTCTTCGGATTTGTCTTGCCTGCCCCTCGGATTTCTGTCTCTTGGATTCCACCTCGTTTCCCCGGCTCCTTGACCTTGGAACTCTCTCTTGGACTGCCTTTGGATTATCCTCTCTGAACCTAGAATCTGGAACTTGGTTTTGAACTTCTTGCCTTACTGGTCCATCTACATCAGACCCAGGTGTGACTCACCTACGAGCCGTGCAGAACGCCTCTTTCACTATCATCAACAATCTGTGGCTCTCACCATGTTTAGGACCCCCTTACAACACTCCAGGGTAAGCCTTGTTAATTCTGATTGTTACCCGTTATCAGTACCAATTGCACTGCTCCTGTTTGACCATTAACCATTGCCTTGCAACGGTCAGGGGTCCTTCTGGTGTTCCTGCTACCTGATTGACGGCTCAACACACCTGTGGCCTCAAAGATTGCACAGACAGTGTATCCTTTCTGTCGGTGTGGTACTTGGGGACGGAGGTACAATAATCTGCACGACCATCAAGATCAGAACACAGTGGGCCTGGGCATTGGGATCCCCAGGGAGGAACAAGAGGCACTAACCAGGCTATGCCTGATCATATGGAAGAGACAAGCTATCCCCTACTTGGGAGTCCATATCCCAGCAAACCCAAGAGACACATACCAGGCAAATTTCCCCAGATTATTCAAAGAACTGGAGGGAGACTTGAAGCGCTGGTCCACTCAGGAAATCTCATTAATGGGATGGATCACAGCTGCAAAAATGAACCTACTTCCGAAATTCCTCTACGCCTGCTCCTCCTTCGCAGTGGCCATCCCAAAGCCAGCTCTCCAGGTTCTATAGAAGAAAATTCTGAAGTTCATATGGAGAGGCAAGAAAGCCAGAATCCCCCACAAAACTCTGCTTGGCAACTCTAGATTGGGGGAACTCGGGGTCCCCGATCTCCGGGCCTATAGGGCAGCAGCACAGCTAGCACACATCCATGCTTGACAGATCACCACAGACTACCCTAGATGGATGGGACTGGAGCAAGCTCAACTACCGCTCCCCCTGCGATTCCTCCCACATATTCAGCCCTCGCTGAGAAAACACTGGAAGACTTTTCTGCTTAACTCATGGGACTGGGCCCTGAAACAAAAAGGAATCCCAAGGGGACAAAGCCCACTCTCCCCTATCTTCCATAACCCAAACTTCTCGCCGGGGTCGAACCCCCCGAAACTTCCAGAACTGAATCAACGGTGGCCTTGGGACCCTGGAACAGCTATATGCCGGGAACACACCTCGCACCTTTGACCAATGTAAGGCGGTGTTCCAACTTCAGGAAAGGGACAGATTTACGTACTGCCAACCCCGGCACTGGTGCTCGCACCCCCGGACCCTCTGGGCTACCGCCCGCCCCCTTGCCCCCCTTGAACTGACGCTCAAGGACCTTCCATCCCAGAGCAGGATCTCAACCCTGTACAGACGCTTCCTGGGGGACTTCCTAAGCGCAAGAACGCGATGCATGGCCCAATGGGAGGCCGACCTGGGTCACCCGATTGACGACCAGTCCTGGGTGGACATCTGGTCACGTACCCACTCCTCATCGACCTGTGTGACCAACAAAGAGTGCGCATACAAGCTCATGCTGCGATGGTACTACCTCCCCCTTAGACTACACCACATGAACCCACGGGTAGACCCTTCCTGCTGGAGAGGATGCTCCCAGCCTTGCTCTTTTTTCCACATGTGGTGGGCTTGCCCAAAGATCCAGCAATTCTGGGAACAATGCCTGGCGACGATCGAACAAATTACTGGGATGACACTCCCCCTGGAACCCAAAACAGTCCTTCTGGGGGTCCCGACCCCCGGGGTATACCCCCGCTACGGAAAGAGAGCGAAGCTAGTAACGTAATGGCTCTTGGCTGGCAAAATTGTGCTAGCCCGCTTTTGGAAGTCCCCGGATGGCCCATGCATGTCCCACTGGTGGGGTAAACTTTGGGACATCCTGATCGCATAAAAAGTGACCGTGGCAAGGGCGGGAGTCCTGCATCGTTTCCATAATGTCTGGGCCCCAGTGCTGGACTACGACCAGCGATTCCCCGCTTTAACATTTAAACCGCTCAACACTCGATGGGCTCTGAGGGATCAAGAGCCTGCCTGATGGGCAGGGGCTTCGGACGGTCCCACGAGGTGCAGAAGCAGGAGGGAGTCTGGGGACCGGAGGGAGGGGAGAGGGAGAATATAAGCTAAAGGGAACTGCCAAAAGGTGTAAAATCTTTGTGCAATGTTGTTTGTAAATCGTCCTGCCTTGGTTTAAAATAAACATATTTTAAAAAAGAATAACAAATTGAAGAAATGTGTGCCATTATCTGACCTTAAAACCTTGCACACACCCCAGCACAGGAAAACTTCCTGCACTAGGAACCTTGCAGCACACTTGGCATCCGGGTACACACATAGCCCTGCTTCCACCCACCTTGAGAAAGGACAGACACCTCAATGAGGTACCTAGATCCATTACAAATCTCACCCATATCAGCGTAGTCTATGTGTAATTCACGGAGCGGCCCAGTAGGGCGGAGGAAGGTTCCCCATAACGTTTGTAGTGTCATCCCTGTACTAAAACCTTGACTTGTGGTGCAGTGTAGGACCATTTCTGCAATGCTTTCCTGGATGTTTGTTATGAACCAGTCCTCCTGTATTCCTGCAGCTATGTGTTGTTTCGAACTGTGAGACGCATAGTGTAATTGTTCAAACGCTACTGCTAGAAGCTCCTGGGGCATTACAGCCTTCCCAGACCTCTCCCTCCATAACAGATCTGTCAGAGATTGCCTACACCCTCACTGTAACCACAAACTCCTCCCTCTCAGGTGATGCCCTTCCTTAAAGTTCGATAATCTGGAAAAGGGGCAATGCTGTGTAAGGTACTGAATGCTCGCTTGTTGGTGGGGCAGTCATAACGTACTCAATGGGTATTTCATTTGGCAAATATGCCACCATTTTGGCTGCCACGTCGACGGCTGCGTTCCCCCTCAATATTTCTTTTGTCCCAGGAGAAATGGCTGCGCACTTAACGACCGGCACAACAAATGGCTGCGATAACGCTTCTATCAACATGTCAAGCAGCGCTGCATGCTGCACTGGGGATCCATCCGCCCTCCGAAACCCCCTCTTTCAGCGAGAGAGACCGGAGTGTACCATTTTTGTAACTTACTCCGAGTCAAAATATATTGTGACATGGCACCCTTGTGACGCTCTCAGTGCTTCGATGAGCGCCACAAGTTATGCCCCTTGTGTAGAATAATGTGTATGTAACCCTTTCATGACCACCGTCTCATACTCCCCTTCCTCAAGTCGTACCACTGCTGCTCCTGTCTCTGCCCACCCTCCTAATCAAGTGTGGTTGACCAGTCAACAAAAAGTATCTTACCCTCTGTCAATGCACAGTCCCTTGCTTTGGGAATGTCGTCCTGTGCCCCCACATATGTGGCACAGTCGTGCGCTGTCAGGTCGTCTGTAGAATGCATGTCTGTTAAAAAAGTGGCAGAATTCACTGTCTTACACCTAATCACGTAAATATGGGGCTTAGAGATGATGATCTCATTTGCTGACAATCTTTGCATAGTCAGGGTAGATTTTGACCTTTCTAGAATAGCAAACAAAGAATGTTCCACATACAACGTTACTGAAAACCCCATTACAATTGTAGAACTTTTCTCTATTGCAAAGGCAGCAGCTGCTAAAGCTTAACCGCACGCGAACTGCCCTTGCATCACTGCCTTCAAAGTGCCACCATAATAGGCCAATGGCTTGTGGCCCATAGTGCTTTTTTGCGTCAAAACACCACTGTCATAAATTGACTATCAGAATGTGAAAACCAATAAAATTCCTGTGTATAATCCGGGGTGGCCAGTATGGGCGTGGAACTAATCACTTCCTTTAAGTCGTCAAACTGTCTAATCATTTCAGCAGTCCACTATAACTTGTGGTCCTTTGTCTTTTGTGCTTACCTAAGGGCCTGCAGAAGTGGTCTCATGCATGCCGCATAATCTAGAATCCAGGCCCTACAGTAATTACATAAGCCCAGAAACATCTGCATCTCTTTAACAGAGGTGGGTCTGGGGGTGGCACGTACTGACACTGCTCTGTCGGATAGTATCCTCTTCCCATTCGCTGGTAGGAACTGCCACAAATAGATCACTTCCTGCTGGCAATATTTTAATTTGGCCTTATCGACCATGTACCCCTTACATGCCAGCAATTGTAGCAGTGCAATGGAGTCCCTTCGGCAGTGCTGTACGCCCTCACTACATACTAGCAGATCGTCCACGTACTAGATAATCATGCTAGGCACCTGAATATTCCCTAGATCGGCATGCAGTATTCTGTTAAATATGCTCGGGCTCTCGCAGTACCCTGGGGTAATCTAGTGTGTTCGAACATCTTGCCCTGCGTAAATGCCGTGACCTACCTCGACTCCGGATCGAGTGGAATCGAGAAGAATGCATTTTTCAAATCCACTAAAGTAAAATACGTGGCTTGTTTGGGGATGCTGCATAACATTGTTGCAGGATTCAGAACTACTGGAAACTCTTTCTGCACCATATAATTTAGGGGGTGCAAGTCCTGGATCATTCTCCAATTGCCCACCCCATTGATTTTTTAACAGGATATATTGCAGTTTTACACAGGGATGTAGATGACGATATCCCCTGGTCCAGTAGGTCCTGTATTGTTTTTCTAATGCCCTCCTCCACCTCTCTTGATACTGGATATTGTCTCACCCTGGGCAGCACTGCACCTGGCTTCGGTGTTATACGCACAGGTGTTACATCTACTCTATCATTATGTCATATGGAATGCAAATCTCTAGTATTATTCCCCATCTTTGTTGTTATCCTCATCCTTCATCTCCCTTAGCTGCACTGTTGGATCTACACAGAGCACTGCGCGGCACTCATACCCTCCTTTTCCATTCCCAATAGGATAACACTTTTGTCCAAAACCAAGAAACCCTGCAGGTCCAGCAATAATATTGTTCCTGCCACCACCTCGGGTGAAACAGCTGGGTGAAGAAAAAAAAATCAATGGGCTTTCACCAGCACTGCTTGGCAATCTGGGGTACTGCCTTCACAAGCACTTTAATACTATAGATAAACATGTCCTGGGCTACGGGAATCCCATGGACTACCACCTCCCTTTGTCATTGTATGTATGATCAACATTGCCCTCACGGCGCACATCCCAGGCGTGGAACAGACTACACCATGATCTCTAAAATATATAGTCATATTTAACTTACTGAGCAGGTCCCTACCCAGTAAATTGACAGGGGAACTCTCAGAATATAGTAAGCGCGCCCGTAGTACCTTCCCTCCCACCTGTACATCCAGCTCCTCAGTGTATGGAACCTTGGCAATAGGCCCAGAGAATCCCTGCATGTTAAGATATTTGCCTGATAGTGGAAAGTTTCCTTCCATGATACATGATTTAGTTGCATAGAGTCCACCATGAATAGGAATTTCTTATTTCCTATCTCCACCCCCACCAAAGGTTCCTCTTCAGGGTGGGTAGTCGTCGACAAGACCGGACACACGGGTGCTCTCTGTGGGCCATCCTAATCAGGATACATTTTCGTTCCGGGGAACAAAAAGGGGCTACATTCTACTACTGCTGCTCCCCCAAAGGGAGCGGCAGTGCCACCCAGCACCCTGTTTACCGGGGCAGCACCACCCTGCTGTTGTTGTGGCAGGTGCCGCGCTTGTGTGTCCGGTTCTTGGGGCTGCTGATTATAGGTTTGGTATTACCCCTGTGGATACTCTTGATTCTGGTACCCTTGACCCTGTTGCTGGTACCCTAGTCCTTGGGATCCTTGGCCATGTTGCTGTGGCCCATAATAATACCCTACTGAAGACCTGCTCCTGCATTCCCTTGCAAAATGCCCCCACCTTAAACAATTCCAACATTGAGACTGTCTGATCCCACCTCCCCTGGGTCCAAACCCTCCTCCTCTTGCGCCTCGAAATCCCCCTCTTCCTCACTACAACCGCCCTTGCTGCCACTGTGGGCTAGGGTACTGTTGCCCCCACCCCACTGTCCTTGTCCTCATTCGGGCCAGAACGCCGCAATAGTGGCTCTCCCGAATTGCTGGGTGCTTTATGTTCTTTCTACCTGCACTGGCGTTGATACATGCCCCCGAAATGCTATCATTGCCAATTTTGTATCCACCAATTTCACTTCATCCCCCTGACGCTTTTGTGCCGTTTCCCTCTCCAGGTCCTTAATCCTTTTACAATGATGCACTATTATACTCAGTATTTATGGCCATCTCTTCACCTCAATACCCACAATCTTATCCAGCGCCTTCTTCACTTCCTTCGGCAAACCACTCTTTATAATAAAATAGAAGAATGGTATTGATTGATCTCACAGCCCTCCCGTCTCAGCTCTCCACTTCTCTTGCATTTTAAGAATAAATCTAGCTGGGTCCTCATCATCACCCATGGTATACTGCATCAAAGACTGTAAATTGGGGTATCCGGGAAAGGCCCTCCATAGTGCGTCCCATACCATTGCCTTATCTCCATTAAATGGTGCTCCATCATGTGTATCGCCCCCCAGGGTTACTCCCGGGAATCCGGCCTTAACACACACATCCCCAGCATGGTCTCCAATTACAGAAATCAACAGGCTCTTAAGATCCCCTATTGCCAGGTGCACCCCTTCTGTTTGCTTTTCAAATTCGTATATCCACTTGCTTGCCCCTGCTGTGAGCTGCAGGAGTGCCTTAATTAAATTATTCTTATCCATTTGGGGCCAGGGTACATACTGTGTCCTCCCTGCCCCCTTATGTATATGGGGCATTTGCATCTTTGCCTAACTTCGCATTTGCACCTTTACCCTACTTCCCACACCCGTCTTCATGATTCCTCTTTTCTTTACCAACGCCATCTGGCCGACCCTATTCCTCAACCTGCCCCCGCCCATAAACCTCCTCCTTGGGGGTATTCGCAGCTGCCTCTTCACCCATCCCTTCTCCTTCGCTCTGATCCTCAGTAAACATATCAGCATCCCCTTCCTCCACATTCTCTCCCAACACCTTATTCTCCTCTCCCAGGATAATCCACCGATCCGGGCTCCTTTCTTTCTCAACACCTACACGTCTTATACCTTCAGTATCCATCTTAAGCAGCACTTCCCCTGACTTCCATTCTCCTAAGTCTTTTCTCGATTCACTTTTATCCCTCGAAGTTCATGGGGATGCCTGTATCCTTCTCAGTTCTGTTAGTAATCCTGTCAACCTATCCTCGAACTCCCTAGATCTGTAACCCGCCGATGCTGGTACTTCAGGTGGGTGGGGAAGAGGAAGCCTATGGTGTTACTGACACTGAAGGAGACCCTACAACAGCAGAAGGGGTCCCTATTGCAGAAGGTACATAGCTTGGATTAGTGTACCCTTCTGCGGGATATGTTGTCAAGGGATATAATCCCCTACCCTCCAATGGCGCCCTGCCTTCTTCGCCCTTTCTACACTTACCATCTTTCTGACTCTGCACCTCCACGCCATTCCCTTGATCTGCTGCGTCTTCGAACATACGCCAAAGATCGAGAATTTCTTTTCTCTTCTGCAGCTGCTTCCCGTTATATTTTGCTACTGAAAATGTGGACATGTGTTCCAAAATAATCTTGTGTGGGCCTTGCCCTGGCCATGGGCAGAGCATCCCCCCTCCACCCACTGCTTATGGTATTTTTCCACCCTGTCACAATACAGTGGCAGGGCCATGTACATGTGCTCCATTGGTATTCCTCCCCCCATACTAGTGACGAATATCTCTTACTGACCCCGCAAAATCCCTCCAACGCGCCTCGAACGCTGCAGCTTGCTTGTAACAACAAAAACAAAGAAAATCAATCTCTCACCCTTCCATACGCACACACACACCATTTTAAAAAAGGGACAGCTCCACACCGCGACGCACACAATTACTGCCCCTTCTAGGGCCTGTTTTTCACCCAAAAAACACAACCATCATAAATTAAAATAACCTGGTAAACTACAACCACTACTTGTTCCAGGCCTACTTCTTATACAAGACCACTACTTTTTATTTCCTTAAACCTCCTTTAAATACTATACTGCCTTGCGGTACCGGCTTTCCGTGCCTTACCTTATAATGCTTTACCGAAACGCTATTCAGAGTACACATTTTAACAAACAAATAACCCCGACCATATCCACGTCACAATGATGACCTTGCTCTCCACGTACCCACACCTTTCACACTTCCCCAAGCATTTGTCCCATACTTGTTATCTCTTACAAGAGTCTACTCACATGTGCGTGCTCACCGTAGCTCCTCCGTCATGGGGTTCCAACACCGGCCTGCACTCTCCTCGGAGCTGCACCCCGCTTCAAAGAGCAGAAAGGACTTTCCTAAAATTGCTACCCCTAAACCACGCGAAACACATGTTTTTTTTCGGATCCAGTCGCTGTAGGTGGGCTCGGCTCCTTCTGGAGAAAAGGCCTGGAAGCCTCTGCAGGTAAGGGGGGGCACTAGGATCCCGTTGGGTCACCAATTAAAGGCACACCCCTGAACGCTCACACCAGAGAGAATACAACCCGCTGGGGAAGAAAGGCCCAAGTCGATCTTGTAAGGATAACAAGTTTAATCTCACACGCAGATGAGAACAGCAGCAAAGAACGTTCTGCCGAAAAGTAGTACATGCAGAATCTTATAAAGGAAAACATTGTCATAACTGACACAATACATACAGTAAAAACCTGCAAGGCTGATTGGATGGACCCTATACATATACTACCTCTAGCCATAAGGGATGACAGTTTATTGGTCCCAACCAAATGCGTCCGTCCGTCTTGCATCACGTGGGAGCTGCGGGGGCTCGTCTTCTCACAACGGAGGTCAGAAAACAAATGAATTATTTTCCTACTATACAGCTTGTTTTATCACTCATACGGTGTACTTTGCAGGCCATAGGAGGGACACACAGGAAGTTCTGGGGTGCGCTAACCTTCACACACTTATTTCACTCCCTCCCTCCGTACCATCTGGCTCCAAGGTCTCCACACTGGTTTTGAACTATAATGTATCCCTCCCAGCACCTCGCAATACAAATCACATGATTGACGCTTCAACGATATGCCCGGTCTGTCCTCTTTGACCTTTTCAGGACTTGTTACTTTGGGGTTGGTGGTCAAAGGGCATCTGGTGCCATAGAATTCAGAGATCTTGGGGTTGAGTCAGTTGTATTGGCTATAACTCTTGGTGACCCGGGGAAGGCCAGGTCCTGCTTTGGCCAGTGTGAGATAGCATGCACACGAGGCGTCAGTCTCTGATCACGGCCATGTAGGGCACATTCATCTCAGGTGGAAAACAAATCTTTGCAAATCTTTTGGAACAATAGACGGTGTGGCTGCGACCTGTCCTCATGGGAGCTCTGATATGACTGGAGATTTCTGTGGCCCCATGGATTCGGGCCTAGTGCATGCAATGCCGCATTTACTGCGCAGGCCTTCCCCTTCTACCTAGGATTACTAATATCTATGCAAAATAGCAATGCCACCTGCGCCTTGGGCCACACCATGTAGTTAAACTATAATTGGTTACATTAACATGGGGTACTGCTGGACGGGAAGGCGTTCACTGTTCCCCCTCCTCCCTGGCTCATCACAGATCCTTGAATCCATCTCGTCTTACTTTAAAGCACCTGGGGGGCTGCCCCCTTCCCAACAGAGTGAATACAACCAATACAAAGGGGTGGTGTTTGATACAGTGACTGATGTGCACCATTCCGAATTCAGTAATCTATGGTACAGTCATATGTGCTCAGTGGGGAAAGAGAGATCAGAAGGGAGCGGTTCTGTTTGCTCTCTCATGCCTAATGCGTCAAGGCCAGCCAAGATGTTAATAACCCTAGAAGAAGTGATATGGAAGGTGAACAAGAGCTGTCTTGCTGTATGGGGCACATATGTGTCAAAGCTAACATGGATCGAAGCAAGAGAGACCCCAGTGAAGGTACAAGCAGCAGCGGAATATGAGCTTTGCTTTTGAGGAAATGGCACAGTTCCTGTAGGAACAAACAGCAAGTGCACCAATACATTGTTCATCCCTGACCTTAAAGGAACAGCTGCTCATATGGACATCTTTTGGTTGTTTCGATCAGCCAACATACATGCATCTACCGCCATCATGGAGCGGCACCTGCTCACTAATGACCCTGCATTCAGCTGTCTTAGTGGTTCTTGATGCACACTTGTCTCTAGTAAACACGCCAAGAGCAGAGCCACCCCCGCAAGTGAAAAGAAAGAAGCGCTCAATCAGAAGAATACACAAGAATCGATCAAATGATCTGTCTGAGGAATCCTCCAAACTGTTGAAAGCAATTCCAGACAAATATCGGCTCTATAAGAAAACAGAAGGGTTCTTTGCCTCCCTTCTAGTGTCAGTTACCATGATGATGGTTTCGATAAGGGCAGGTGGAGCAGCTCCTATTACAAAACACCAGTATACACAAATGTAACGCTCACCTGATTCCCGCAGAGGCGCCAGTCTTGACTGGGTGAATGCCGTATCTTCAAAGGTGATGTGTAACACACGGTTGGCTCTTTGGGCTGGACCTCTGTGCACTGCATGTCTGACTCGAAGAGTAAGATGTCTGCAGATAGAAAATATGGGATTAATGAACTAGGGTTATTGGGTGCCTCTCTCCTCTTCCCTTTCTCTTCTCCTGTAGAACCCCAAAGGTTAACACCCTCACCTTAGCTAAGTGAACGCCGAGCTCTCCATCTGCCTCGGGGCAGGGTGCCGTAACCAGTTTCTTCACTGGATAAGGGTGCAGGCCTCTTGACCTCAGAGGACTGCTGTCCGTCGTTAACTGCACGAACGGTAAGTTCTGGGCACTTCAAATGTCTTAAAAGTCTTTTGTAATGATATCTCTTGTTTTGCAGGGTTCCGGCGATGGCGGTTGGCGGGCTGATGAGAGTTGAGGATCAAACCCGCGTGAGGAATAGAAGCACCTGGAAGCACGTAAGTAAGCGCTTGTAGCCTGCTTCACGATGCGCACTAACTGTCCCTTTTATCTTGCAGGTACAAGTTCGGAGCTTTAGAGAAGTTGAAGGGTGCTGGAATACCCACTGGATTCGGCGTGGGAAGGAGCAATGGCACGTGAGTAATAAAGTTGCCCAATGTCTTTAAACGCACCTTCTTTTGTCTTTCAGATGCGGGATGCAGCGCCGAAGGCCTCCGGAGCGTGCGAAGAGCTGGTAAGCTTTTGTCTTTCAGATGCCGGAATGCAGCGCGAGGCGTTGGTGACAGCCGATGGACCAGGTAAGAGATGCGCTGCCACTGAAGACCGTAGTGCTAACCTGTTCTTTCTTTGTCTTTACAGGTGCTGCTGAAGACTGGATTCCAGGATGGTAAGCCTTTGTTCCCTTAGGCCCAGGATCAGAAGCAGAAGACACGATGAGCGTTCTGCTGCAGAGAATGCAGAATAACGCAAAGCAAGATTCATCCATCGGGTGTGGTTTAAATAGCCTCCTGTAGTGCTTATGTGTCTCCTTCCACAGCCACGCCTAGGTAAGAAAAGAGTTCCTGCTTTCCAGAAGAGTTCCAGTGTTCTGAACCTAGGGAGTGGCTCCTGCCCCACCCAACAGGAAAAGTAGTCCCAAACAGAAGAGGATCAGGGGTTCAACTGGCAGGTAAGTAAGCAGCATGGTCTACTGCAGGTAAGTCCACCCAAGCATTATGAGCCCGGCGCTTCCAGCGCTGGGACTGGGCATCTTTATGAGCCTGGTGCCACTGGCGCCAGGACAGGGTCCAAAAGGTCCCAATTGGGACTGGCTGGCACTCGGAACCGGGGTTATGGGTCTGCTTCCAAGGGAGTTGGGCAAGTCCTGATCTTTTGGAAGCAGAGATCATGACAGCACCCCCCCTCAAGAACCCCTCCCAAACCGGGCTTCTCCGGGGGTTTGGGTTTGTTAGGAAATGTTCAATGAAATCTTTTGATTAGACGAGGCGCGTGGACATATTCTGCAGGTTCCCAGGATCTTTCTTGGGGACCGTAGCCTTTCCAGTCAATCAGGTAAAATAGTTTAGATTTGGAGATCTTGGAATCCAGGATGCTTTTGACTTCAAACTCGAGTTCTCCATCAACTAGAATAGGTTTTGGAGATGTAGTTAGTCGGGTTTGAGGTTGCACAGGTTTTAATAGAGAGACGTGGAAGACCGGATGTATCTTCATGTGAGGGGGCAAGTCCAACTTGACCGCTACTGGATTTACTATGGTAGTGATGGAATAGGGACCAAGGTATCTTGGGTTGAATGTGCGTGGTCCTTTTAGAGGTAGATATTTGGTGGATAACCAGACTTGATCTCCTACTTGATATTGGGGGGCTTCCTTCCGATGTTGGTCTGCTCCTTTCTTGTATTGTTCTTTAGCCCTTTGAAGGTGAGAAACGGCTTCCTTAAAGGCTTGGGTGATTGTAGAATGCAGGTGGTCTACTGCTGGTGTTCCAAGATCTTGGAGTGGATCCAAATCCGAGGTTCGAGGGTGACTACCGTATAAAAGAAAAAACGGGGTCTTCCCAGTTCCCGAGTGGACAGAGTTATTGTAGGCATATTCGGCTATCCAAAGGATATCTTTCCAAGTTTTTTCAGTTTGTTGTAGCATGCAGCGCAAATACTGTTCCAGAGTTTGATTGGTCCTCTCGGTTTGTCTGTCGGTTTGAGGGTGGTGGCTGGTCGAAAGTCTCACATCAATTTGAGCCGACCGACAGCAACTTCGCCAAAAATGAGAAATAAATTGACTACCTCGATCCGAAATTAGAACTGAAGGAAAACCGTGCAGTCAGACGATGTTTTCGAGAAATTCTCGGGCCAGAGTTGCTGCTGTTGGTAAGCCTTTGAGTGGAATGAAATGCGCCATCTTGGAGAATAGGTCCACGATTACTAGGATCGTATTGTATCCGGAGCATGGAGGTAGATCGGTGATGGAGTCCATAGAAAGCGTATGCCAAGGGCGAGGCGAGATGTCAATAGGGCGTAAGAGGCCAGCTGGTTTTTCCTTTTGACTCTTGTTTTGGGCGCATACTCCACAGGACATTATAAAGTCTCTGATATCTTTTTTCCAAGACGGCCACCAGAAGTAGCGCTTGATCTTTTCCGAGGTCTTGGTCATACCGGTATGTCCTTCCATTAAAGAATCGTGATAACAAGAGATTACCTTTTTCTGTAAATCTGTGCTGGGCAGGTATAACCGTTCTTGGAAATATAATAGGTTGTCCTTCACTGTAAAGTCCTTTCCCTGCAGATGCCAATTCTGTATGTCTGCTGGAGTTACCAGTAGCCTGGCTTTATCCTTAACTTCCTCTATGGATTGTGTGGCGATTACACCTAGAATTCTTTGTTCGGGAATGATAGGTACAGGTTTAGGATTGATCAAATGTTCTTCCACTCCCATCCGAGAAAGGGCATCAGCTTTACCGTTTTTTGTACCAGGTCGATAGGTAATTATGAAGTCAAACTCGGCAAAGAATAGTGCCCAACGGAGTTGCCTAGAGGATTGAGCTTTTGCGGTTTTCAAATATTGCAGGTTTCGGTGCTCTGTAATCACAGTAACGGTGTGTCGGGCCCCCAGAAGATAATGCCGCCAAGCCTTAAAGGCGGACTTGATAGCTAGAAGTTCCTTATCAGTAATAGTGTAATTGATTTCAGGAGGCGAGAATTTGCGGGACCAAAATGCCACGGGATGCAACTGATTGGTTACTGGGTCCTTTTGTGATAGAACTGCCCCCATGGCAAGGCTCGAAGCATCAGTTTCAACGATGTAGGGGAGTTCTGGGCGAGGATGTTTTAAGATCGGTGCAGAGATAAATCTAGTCTTCAAATTCTGGAAAGCTTGTTCCGCCTCGGTAGACCATTCAAAACGTTTGTTTTTCTTTAACAAGGCGGTGATGGGCTGGACTATTCGAGAGAATTCGGGGATAAACCTGCGGTAAAAGTTAGCGAAGCCTAACATGCTTTGAACACCTTTTACGGAGGATGGCCATTTGAGAATTGCATCGACCTTCTTTGAATCCATACGCACTCCGCTAGGTGATAATATGAATCCCAAGAATTCAACTTCAGTCACGTTGAAAACACATTTTTCCAACTTAGCGAAAAGTTTGTGTTGACGCAATCTCTCGAGGACCATTTTCACGTGTTTCCGATGTTCAGTTTCCGATGAAGAATAAACGAGGATGTCGTCAATGTAAACAACAACACACACATCTATGAGCTCTCTGAGGACATTGTTCATAAAATATTGAAAGGCGGCCGGGGCATTGCAAAGTCCGAAGGGCATGACCTGATATTCAAATAGCCCATACTTGGTGCGGAAGACCGTCTTCCATTCATCGCCCTCTTTTACTCGTACCAAGTGGTAGGCTCCTCTAAGATCCAGCTTTGTATATATGCATGCTTTTCTGACTTGGTCCAGGAGTTCAGGGATCAAAGGTAACGGATATCTATTCTTAACGGTGATCTGGTTCAGGGCGCGATAATCTATACAAGTTCTAAGGTCCCCTTCTTTTTTTGGAACGAAGAACAAAGCTGAGGAAGCAGGGGACTTGGAAGGACGAATAAACCCATTCGCTAGGTATTGATCCAGGTATTGTCGGAGGTGAAGATTCTCAGGCTCGGTGAGGGCATAAATTCTACTACAAGGAGGAGTAGAACCAGGTATCAGGTCTATCTGGCAGTCATAAGACCTATGAGGAGGTAGAGAGTTAGCCTGATCCTTCCGGAAAACATCTTGGAATTCTAGGTATTCAGGAGGTAACTGGGGAGCCTCCGAGGAAATTGCTGCCAGTGCAACACGAGGTCGAGGGTGACAAGTAGAGACACATTCTGGAAACTGAACCGTTCTTGCTCGCCAATCGATCTGAGGATTGTGCTTCTCTAACCAAGGAATTCCTAGAATAATCTGGAACTGAGGGGCCTTGATCACATCGAACACAATCTTCTCATGGTGTCCATCTTGACTTACTAGCGTCACTTCTTGGGTGGTATGCTTTACTGGTCCGGAGGCTATCTCCGTACCATCCACCGTAGTAATGACGTCCTTTACAGCCTTTGGACAAAGTCAGATTCATCCTCAAAACCATTTCATGATCCACATAATTGCCGATGGCACCGCTGTCGACGTAAGCTTCAATCGCATGTAATCGATCCGGATGTTCAGGGCTAATGAGGACCATAGGTATCACGAAATGTGAGGTCACGGAACTGGTTTTAACGCTCGGCAAGAGGACCTCTATTCTTGTTGGGCGAGGTCGTTTCCCTGCTCAGAGTTTGTGACCCTGGTTACTGCAGCTCCTACTGCCTTCTTGGCTGGTTTCACCGGACAGTCTCGAAGAAAGTGCCCCGAGTTTCCGCAATAGAGGCATAATTGCAGCTGTTTTCTCCTTTCCCGCTCCTTTTGTGTTAGTGGTCCTTTCAGGCCCCCTATATGCATGGGTTCCCCGGAGTCTACTCCTTTGGTAGGAGTTGGTGGTTTGGAAAATACTTGAGCATCAAACTTGGAACGATCGGCCTTCCTGTTCTGCAGTCTGTGGTCAATTTGAACGACTAAGTCAATATAGTCCGAACAGTCTCGCGGGGGATTCACTACTTGGGCTAACACATCTTTGAGCTCTCCACGTAGACCTCTATAAAACAGCATAATCCTTTTGTCCTCAGGCCATCGAGTTTCCACTATCAGTCTATTGAAAGACGCAATATAAGCCAAAAGGTCTTGATTACCCTGTCGCAATGAAAGGAGCTCATTGTCCAAGGCCTGCCCCTGTGAATGTCTTGCAAACAGTTTTTCCATACTGAGGTGAAAAGCTTGAAAATCAGGGAGAACCGGATCATCTTGATTAACTAGAGGGATCGACCAGTCTGCCGCATTGCCACTAAGGTACGAAAGCACGAAAGCTACCTTAGCTTGATCAGTTGGAAAGGCTGCTGGCTGGCATAAGAAGTGCAACCGGCACTGGTTAATAAATACTGCAAACCTCTTTGGGTCACCAGAAAATCGTTCGGGCGGAGCCAGAGGTACATTCCCAGGTAGGTTGATCTGCACTGGGTTCGTAGAGGATGTTGAAGGAAGATTTGCCCCTGATGCGGGTAACGGAGTTTGTCCGGCTTGTGACTGTAGCAATTTTCTAGCGAGATCGTCTGTTCGCTCCTTGGAAATAATCAGTTCCCTTCTTAGAGCATTCGTTTCCTGACGGGCTGCATGCACTTCTGCTCTTAGTTCCCCAAGTAACTGGGCTAGCTGGTCGGTATCCGAGGTTTCCACAGCGCCTGGGTGGGAGTTTTGCGGTAGGCTTTGCGTTCTGTAACGCTCACCCGATTCCCGCAGAGGCGCCGGTCTTGACTGGGTGAATGCCGTATCTTCAAAGGTGATGTGTAACACACGGTTGGCTCTTTGGGCTGGACCTCTGTGCACTGCATGTCTGACTCGAAGAGTAAGATGTCTGCAGATAGAAAATATGGGATTAATGAACTGGGGTTATTGGGTGCCTCTCTCCTCTTCCCTTTCTCTTCTCCTGTAGAACCCCAAAGGTTAACACCCTCACCTTAGGTAAGTGAACGCCGAGCTCTCCATCTGCCTCAGGGCAGGGTGCCGTAACCAGTTTCTTCACTGGATAAGTGTGCAGGCCTCTTCACCTCAGAGGACTGCTGTCCGTCGTTAACTGCACGAACGGTAAGTTCTGGGCACTTCAAATGTCTTAAAAGTCTTTTGTAATGATATCTCTTGTTTTGCAGGGTTCCGGCGATGGCGGATGGCGGGCTGATGAGAGTTGAGGATCGAACCCGCGTGAGGAATAGAAGCGCCTGGAAGCACGTAAGTAAGCGCTTGTAGCTTGCTTCACGATGCGCACTAACTGTCCCTTTTATCTTGCAGGTACAAGTTCGGAGCTTTAGAGAAGCTGAAGGGTGCTGGAATACCCACTGGATTCGGCGTGGGAAGGAGTAATGGCACGTGAGTAATAAAGTTGCCCAATGTCTTTAAACGCACCTTCTTTTGTCTTTCAGATGCGGGATGCAGCGCCGAAGGCCTCCGGAGCGTGCAAAGAGCTGGTAAGCTTTTGTCTTTCAGATGCCGGAATGCAGTGCGAAGACCTCCGGAGCATGCGAAGAGTAGGTAAGCCTTTGTCTTTCAGATGCCGGAATGCAGCGCGAGGCGTTGGTGACAGCCGATGGACCAGGTAAGAGATGCGCTGCCACTGAAGACCGTAGTGCTAACCTGTTCTTTCTTTGTCTTTACAGGTGCTGCTGAAGACTGGATTCCAGGATGGTAAGCCTTTGTTCCCTTAGGCCCAGGATCAGAAGTAGAAGACACGATGAGCGTTCTGCTGCAGAGAATGCAGAATAACGCAAAGCAAGATTCATCCATCGGGTGTGGTTTAAAAAGCCTCCTGTAGTGCTTAGGTGTCTCCTTCCACAGCCACGCCTAGGTAAGAAAAGAGTTCCTGCTTTCCAGAAGAGTTCCAGTGTTCTGAACCTAGGGAGTGGCTCCTGCCCCACCCAACAGGAAAAGTAGTCCCAAACAGAAGAGGATCAGGGGTTCAACTGGCAGGTAAGTAAGCAGCATGGTCTGCTGCAGGTAAGTCCACCCAAGCATTATGAGCCCGGCGCTTCCAGCGCTGGGACTGGGCATCTTTATGAGCCTGGTGCCACTGGCGCCAGGACATGGTCCAAAAGGTCCCAATTGGGACTGGCTGGCACTCGGAACCGGGGTTATGGGTCTGCTTCCAAGGGAGTCGGGCAAGTCCTGATCTTTTGGAAGCAGAGATCATGACAACAAAGAGACATTCCAAATAGACAACATATGGTGAGAATTGATCGCCCTATAGATCCCCAGGAACATTATCACCAACTCCACCGGACCCAGAAAACTCGTCCCGGCAGCATAGCTCAGCGGCAACGTGTTCGCCTTGGAAGCAAGACGACACGAAGCAACACAGGTTCGGTCCGCGCTTAGAAACCTCTGGGTATTTAAGCGCGTTATAAATATGCAACTAAGACAACAATTAACTTAAAAAAAAAAAAAATTCCTGTAACAGCGCCTTGATGCCCGCGGGCTGTGTGAGCTCTTTAAAAATACAAATACATAAAGGTAGTGTGGCTGTAGCCAATGCTAAGTGCTTGCAGATAGCAAAGTGGGAAATTATCTAGTTGTCGAATGACACAGAACAGGGTCTGAATTCGATAAAAGTGAGCTACGAGCGATATGGCTGGTGACCCTGCAGAATAAGTATGTCTTGGACTTATTAACAGCCATGGAAGAGTGCCTGTACAAGATGATCGGGGTGTCATGTTGCATGTATTACCCCCAAATGATGCAGATAATGGGTCCTTGTCGTACATAATAGGGACCCTACACAAACTGAAGATCGGCATGGAGACCAAAGCAGGAGTGGAAGCTTATGAATGAACCGACATGTTTTCTTAGGCCTCAACTTGGCTAGGAATAGCGGTGAAGATATTGATCCCCATCGTGGTGTTCCTGCTGTTCATTTTCTGTATGCGTGCCAGATGGTCCTTCGATGTGGCACCAAGACCCTCCCAAACAGTACCATGATGGTGGTTTCGATAAGGGAAGGTGGCGCTCCTCCTATCACAAAACACCAGTATACACAAAGACAGTCCAAATAGACAACATATGGTGAGAATTGATCACCCTATAGATCACCGGGAACATTAACCTCAACTCCACCGGATCCAGAAAACTATGTAGAGCACTAGGTAAATTTAGCTAGTGATGGCGATTCCCTTTGTTGGGAATGTTGGGATGCACTTACAGCTCTCATGCCTTCCCCAGCGATTCAGGCTCCGAAAGATCTGAACCTATTAGCGCATGAGAACACGGAATTGAGCAGCTGCAAGGGCGTGGAGAGCGCAAGTGGGACTAACAAATGCATTTATTTTATAGTAGTCATACAAGTGTGGGTAGGCCCAGGTATAGGGCATGGGTGATATTGTGCAGCAATAGTGAAATATGATTAGGGTTTCCGATTTTCGGTAACATCCAAAAAATAAGTTAAAAGACCCCCGAGGCTGTTGTCTTCCTTGGGGGAATCCGGAAAACACGGGTTTTCAGTGAGCGCAAATCTCTGTGCTGACCCATCTGCCATTGTTCTTGGCAGAGTAAAGCTTGCAGCAGGGGCGGTGCACAGATTAGGTCACTAGAGATCATTAGGAGCCCAGCGGGGGGCATGTGTCATTGCCTGAGTTGCGTGTCTCTCTGTCGAGAGGGGCACTGACTCCCCTGCCACCAATCAGGAACTGCAAATGTTATCAGTTAACATGACATTGATGGGCGCAAGTGTATTTATAGGGTTCTTCGAAATCCTGCAAAATGCTTTTATTTTGTGGGAAGCCTGGAGTATCTTGGCCTATGGGTGGGTGGGTGAGGGCACTTGTGGATTTCTTTTTGCCCCCCCCCCCCAGGGCAGGATCTGTATTTGCGCCTCACTTCGCTCTCCCAGTAGTATTTCACAGATGGCCGAGGCCTGGCTTAATAAGCAGCCTGTCCTTGGTGTGTAAACATGCCTGATTGATATGGCAACCACAGGCAGAGCTGTGATCCAAGGTGGGACAAGGCTGACCCCGTCGCTGGGCTTATTTCCTTTCCAAAGGCTGAACTTCTTTCCTGGCAGGATTTAAAATTACAGGGGCCGACTGTTCTACGTAAAATCCAGGAAATCCGGGTAGCCCATGTTTCTGAATAGCTTCCCGCTTAGGGAGGGACTAGCCTCAGGTCGGCTGACCCTGATACAAGCGCCATGGGTAAGTCTGGTGTGGGTTGCAGGGTGGAAATCTAGCATGTGCTGTTCACATGGTGGCTGCATTCAAGGGTTTAGGAGAAGGTTCTTAGTAGTTTTAAATGGGCCCATTCATCACGAGAAATGCACAGCTAAGACGCCGGCTGCATTAGGAGACTGTGAGGACATCACGTGATCGCGGCAGCGTGTTCTCGCGAGATCTCGGCATAACGTGATCTCGCGAGCCCACGCTCCGCAGGAAAACGTTCCCGCCAGTGCTAATGCAGCGGCAGACCAAGCAGGTCATGCCACAGCGCTGCTCCTGATAAGGAGGAAGTAACAGGAGGTTCGAGCAGCCTCCATTCACAGCTTCTAGGGCATAAGTCCACAGCCACAGGAGGCTACATGGGGGCCCTAGAAGCTTTCAGCGTGCCATCATTGTGCACACCCTTCCTACAGTGAGTTAACTGGGAAGCCATGAAGCTGAACTGAACCGAACTGCGAGTAAATGTTTGTCCCGAGTTAAGGCAGTTTAAGGTCCACCCGTTTGTCTTACAATAAAGACAGTTGGAACCCCTCACAGCGTCCTGTCGTCCTTTAAGGCCACAACATAACTGGCGACGAGGATATCTAAATACCCACAGGCCCACCATGCAAGGCGCCTTTCACCCTTCACCAGGGACACTAGAAATTCCATGGATGCAGTGGGAGCCCCTCTTCTCCACCTATCTGGAAGCAGTGGGCGACACGCGGTATGCCCCCGTCAGGAAGAGGGCGATGCTGTTAAATGCATTGGGGGTTGAAGGTCAGCGCATTTTTGCCAGTTTGAAGGCAATACCTGCGGCCGATGATGACGTCTACAAGGAAGCGACTCGTCGCATTGTGAAGAGATTCACCAATAAGGAGAACGTTGTACTGCACAGGCTGAGGTTCTACACCCGCAAACAAGAAGGGAGCGAACCCGTGGACGACTACATCACCAGGATGAGGGAGCTGGGTTCTCTTTGTGCCTTTGGCGAAAACGGAGAACAGGTCATCTGCAACATGCTCGTCGTTCACACCAACTCTAGGAAAGTGCAGGACAAGTTCATACAAGAAAAGGAGGTCACCCTTGAAAAGGCCATCCAAATTGTCAGGGCGGAGGAAGAAACCTCCAGCAGACGCAAAGAGGCGGGAAGTCACCTGCCCGTGCCCGAACTTGCGGCACTACAATGGAGAGGGCGCAGAGACAAGCAATCCCGCGACGGCCCCAGAGACAAAGGTCCCAGGCAAAAGGAGGCACCCAAATGCTATAGATGCGCCAGCACCAAGCACATGGCGAATGATCGCGACTGCCCCGCCAGGAACAAGGAGTGCTCTAAGTGCGGATGCATTGGTCACGTGGCTCCGGCATGCACGTGGCGGGAGAAAACTGTTTCCCGTGTCGATGGTGACTGCGCTTCGAGCGATGATGACGATCTACAGGACAGACCCATGGTCGTCATGGTCAACGCCCCCCATGCCAGGAGGGAAAAGCCCCACTGCACCATTAAAGTTGACGGAATGGAAACGCGCGTCATGGCAGACTCGGGATCGGACCTCACTATCCTCCCCATCAACACATACAAGGAGATGATGGGACAAGCAAAAGTAGAGATCAGAACGACCAGGAAAAAACCGACGGTGTTCGGTGGTGCAACTGTTGACCTTTTAGGCTACATCAAAGCCCGAATCGATTTCAAAGGGAGGTCTACCACCACCAAAGTGTATTTCTCACCCAAAGGCCCAGCCGTGCTGGGATGGGACGATCAACACAAACTCACCATGAAACTAGATCCCAGCACTCCGGAACAGGTACTCATGGTCTCCTCAGGAGCAGCGCAAAACTTCAAGGAGATGTTCCCGAACCGGTTTTCCGAGAACCCAGGGAAGGTGAGAAACTTTGTCCACAAGATTCGCCTGGAACCCAACGCGATCCCGGTGAAACACAAAGTCAGGGCAGTACGTGCCACAGCGAGACCCGCATTGGATGCCCACCTTCGGAAGATGGTTGAAGAAGGAACCATCGAGACCGTGGAATCATCAGAGTGGCTGAGTCCAGTAGTTTTGGTCAAAAAGAAATCCAGCAACGACCTCAGGATCTGCATCGACCTAAGAAGCCTCAATCTAGAGGTAATCACGGATAGCTTTCCACTCCCCAGCATCAACGAAATCGTCCTCATGATGAAAGAGGCGGCAATCTTCTCTAAGCTGGACATGCATGATGCCTATCACCAGATCCCCCTGCACAAATCCTCTCGCCCCCTTACAGCGTTCATCACTCCCTTCGGCACCTTCCAATATACCTGCATGCCATTTGGGTTGTCGTCGGCAGCATCCGCATTTCAGAGGATGATGAACTCCTTACTTTAAAGGACTCACAAACGTTTCCTTATTTCAAGATGATATCCTCTTGTATGCTAAAGACAAAGAGACCCATGACAAGGCACTCAGGACAGTCTTGAGCAGGCTTCAAGAGGAGGGCATTCACCTACGCCATGAAAAATGCGTCTTCGGAGTGAACCTAGAATACCTTGGGTACTGCATCTCAAGTGACGGCGTCAGTCCCAAGAAGAACCTCATGCAGGCCATAACAGAAGCCCCGGCTCCGATGTCCAAAGAGGAGTTACGCTCATTCCTGGGCCTAGCGGAGTACTATGCCAAATTCGTCCCCAGATTCTCTGAGACCACGTCTCCCATGAGGGAGCTCCTGAAGAAGGGGACAGCCTACTCTTGGGGCCAGGAACAGAACGAAGCTTTCTGTGAAATCAAAAAGAGAATTCTATACGCGCCGTGCCTGAAACCATACAACCCTGAATAGGACACCTGCATTACCACAGACGCCAGCGCGTATGGCCTGGGGCCACCTTGACCCAGAAGAAGGGAGACACTGAGAATATTGTGGCGTTTGCATCCAAAGTGCTGTCATCATCGGAGAAGAATTACTCCACGGTTGAGAAAGAAATGTTGGCATGCGCATGGGCCGTCGACTACTTCAGATCGTACGTATGGGGGACGAGATTCAAGCTGATTACCGACCACAAACCCCTCATTCACATGTTGAGCCCGGGCGGCACCAAGACTGCCACCCCGAGGCTGGCCAGGATCGCCGCAAGGCTTCAAGAATATACATACGAAATAGCCCACATTGCGGGTTGGAAAACGCACAAGCGGACTGCATGTCCAGACTCCTGTACCAAAGCGCCCTCGGTACCACATTCTTGGAAGATGAGTGTGTCGTAGCCTCCATCAGTGACTTAAGGAACGGCGAGTATATGGACCTGAGTGAGCGCTACTGGCAGGAGGAGTTCAAACAGGACGATGCCCTACGGCACGTTAGTACCTGGGTTTGTGAAGGATGGCCCAACGAGAGAGCGATCCCCGAAGGCCTTCGTCCCTACTCGAAAATGAACGAGGAAATCATCACCATGAACGGTCTCATCCTCAGAGGCGATCAAATCATCCCGCCCAGCGGAATCCTCAAGGTGATACTGTGCAGAGCACACTCAGGCCACCTGGGATGCAACATGACCAGACGCAGGATACGCGACACCTACTGGTGGCCAGGCATGGACCAGGACATAAGACAAATGGTCGAAAGGTGCCATGAGAGCACCAACAGTGACAAGCGCCTAGCTGTGAGGCAAGCCCCCATGCTGCCCACTGAAGTCCCCAAAGGGGTGTGGCGAAAACTAGGTTTGGATTTCATTGGGCCCCTGGACAACATGCCCCCAGAACAGAGATACGGGATAGTCATGGTCGACTACTTCTCCAAATGGGTGGAAGCTGACTTCACCTCAGACATCACCACAAGCACAGTCATTGAAGGACTCACCGCCATATTCCAGCGGGAAGGTCTACCAGAAGAACTCGTCACGGACAACGGAGTCGAGCTAGTCTACCGAGAAATGGAGAAATTTCTCAAGCTCAACAACATTCGACAGCGGAGAGCAAGCCTATACCATCCACAGGCCAATGGACTGGTTGAGCGGGCAAACCGCTTCATCAAAGGGGCGCTACAACTGGCTTATGCCTCGGGCCTAGACCCGTACAAGACAGTCAAGGAAGCTGTAGCAGCCCACCGCCTCACCCCCAACGCCGTCACAGGTGTTTCGCCATTCCATCTGCTGAGGGGGAGAAGGGCAGCATCCTCACTGGTACCACCCTGGCTCCATCAAGTGAGGGCTGACGAAGACGTGGACATGGATGACGTAGCGTTTCACATGCAGCGCAACAAAGAAGCCATGAAGACCCAAGGGGACTTGCGTCGAGCTGCTCGATACACAGCAGTTAACAGAGGTGACCTGGTGAAAATACGCCTTCCCCACAAAGACACTTCGACTGGCTCCAAATACAGCAGTCCCATAGAAGTCATGGAGAGAGGGTCAAACCACATTTGCACCAGCGACAGAAGGAAATGGAATCTAGAGAGAGTGGCCATGTACCGCAGGAAGGAAGACAGGGAACAACCACACTGGGATACCGGAGAAGATCAAGACCGCCAGGGGACATTCGAAAACCCTCGCCCCTCAGAAAGAGGTGCCTTGGAGCCACACCACGGCAGCGAGTTCTCAAGCCTCAACTCTCCAGCTACACCCAGGGAGGCACAGCAAAGAACAAGACAAGGAGAACTCGAATCACCCGCACCTCCTCAAGAGTACTCCAGCAATCCTGCCCCAGATACAGATCTAAGCAGACCTCAGAGAGAGAGAAGGAAGCCCAGCAAGTTTGCAGACTTTGTCATGGAATGACCATCCATCCTTTTCCCAGCAAAGGAGGTGGGTGGGGACATCACGTGATCGCGGGAGCATGTTCTCGCGATATCTCGGCATAACGTGATCTTGCGAGCCCACGCTCAGCGGGAAAACGTTCCCGCCAGTGCTCATGCAGTGGCAGACCAAGCAGGTCATGCCACAGCGCTGCTCCAGATAAGGAGGCGGTAACAGGAGGTTCGAGCAGCCTCCATTCACAGCGTCTAGGGCATAAGTCCACAGCCACAGGAGGCTACATGGAGGCCCTAGAAGCTTGCAGCGTGCCGTCATTGTGCACACCCTTCCTACAGTGAGTTAACTAGGAAGCCATGAAGCTGAACTGAACTGAACTGTGAGTAAATGTTTGTCCCGAGTTAAGGCAGTTTAAGGTCCACCCGTTTGTCTTACAATAAAGACAGTTGGAACCCCTCACAGCCTCCTGTCGTCCTTTAAGGCCACAACAGAGACCACCGATAACACAGACATTAAATCAAAGGCACACTAGTTAGATGCCATCGTGCCAGGGTCAGATTTTATTTTCCGTTTGCACATGTATAAAAGATTTGTATGTCTTAATGTATGTATTTCCTGAGCGCTTAGTAACGAGCGCGCTAGAACATTGTGACTGCATGTCCTCTCTGATGCGGATCGTGAAAAAAAGGGATAGAAGGAGACGGAAATGTAAAAGTCCAATGCCAGCATTTCTCTCCATGCCGTTTCTTTGTAAAACAAGACTCCTGTTCAAACGCAGCATGCCGTTCCCGAGACAAGCTGTAAAAAAAAAAAATGGGAGTAAAGGCTTTCCTGCGGGTAAAAAGAAGACATGCACACTTTATATTATAAAATGTTTAAAACAGCAGGGAGGATGCATTTAAATTACATAACAGCCAGTCACTGCTCCTGCCCTGTGTGTCTGCTGTGGGTCACTGAGCCCAGCCCCACTGAACATGCCTGGTGGTTCCAACCCTCATCCGCTGCAGCAGCAGGTCAAAGTGGCATACTCACTGCAGCAGCTCATTGGGTTACTATTCCTGGTGCCGGCAGCTGCGAGTGAGTTCAATGCCCAGCCTAAGAAAGACAGCTCATCACGTTACTGCGCCTGCTTCAGAGACTAACATCTACAGAGTTCAGTATTGGTTGTGACGATGCTGACAGGTCTGTGTGCTTTTGTTCTTTCGTTATAAGGTTGGAATAGATCTGATCAGATTATCACCATAGTCTGCTTTCAGAACGTTATTGCCCAGCTGAACAGCTGTCATCCAGAAGGTTTTGCACGCTCTTGGTGCCAGAAAGAAAGGAGGCAATTGGTACCAATGCTGGACTAGGCACTGGAGGAGCAACAAAGATACAGCCAGTGGCAGATTTAAGGCAAAGGGACCCGTGGGCAAAAATTACAGAGGGCCCCCAAGTGGGCGGGTCCTGGAGGTGGGACCCCAAAGTGGGCGGTGTTGCGCAAAGATGAACTTTAGGGACACATGATTAATTTTATTTAAATTGTGATTTTTAAGGCCCGAGCGCAGACATCCAGACCTGAACTACTATTACAACAAGCAGAATTCAGGTCTGCTTAAATCTGCATTATTTCTTAACTATAATACATTAGACACTTGCTAGAGCAGAGGAGCGTGCGTTTCTGGAGAGGGGATATGGCGAGAAGTAAACTGCCCAGTCAGAGCACCCTGGACCGAGCTGCAGAGAACAACTGCCAGGTGATTAACACAGAGTAATAGTGGGCATTGTGCACTGAGCGGCAGGCGTTTAAAGCCCATTAGTAGATTCATTGCCTCCATTACAGTGTGCTGTGACCATCTGCTGAAATTCGGGTCTGACTGCAACGTGTGTCTCAGAGAGACTGGGAAGAGAAGGGGTGGGGCAGGGCACAGGGGCCCGCTCGCCTTTTGTCTGTCTGCCGACCGTTAAGTCCGCCACTGGATACAGCCGTCCGTATACACTGCATTAAGGCTGCACCCCTCACGTAGTGTCTGCTAATGGCTGGCACTTCTTCATGGCACACCTACATTAATGTTGTAGCACCAGATGTTGTGTGCAATACCAGTTAAATTATTACATTTTGGTGCCTTTTGAACTTGTCGGGGAGAGGAAGGGGCATACAGGTTGACCTATTCTCTTGTTGGGGTGCCATAAATATCCCAGCACCCCTTTCGGCAAAGACTCACATATCACAATTCAAATAGCATATTGCAGAAAAAGGTGTCGGATACACGTCTCATGTTTGGATTTTGCTTTCCTTGCAATATTTAGATTGTTGGATTTAACAGGGGGGGGCACCTTTTATACTTTGACTGCATAGTTATTAAAAATTGTCCTTCCTCTGATTATTTTTCCAGGTTGATTCTTTTTTTGCAAGGCAAATGCTAATTTGTCTTGTGCACTTTCTTCTGTGGCAGCGGTCTGCAACCTTTGGCTCTCCAAATGTTGTGGACTACCAATCCCAACAGTCCTAGCATGCATAGTCAGTGGTGAGGGAATGGGAGTCGTAGTTCAAAACATCAAGAGAGCCGCAGATTGCAGACCCCTGTTCTAAGGGGAAAGGTCAATTGAACTAAATTTATATATTTCACTTTAAGATATGTTCACTTACTGAGTGACGCGAGGGAGCTTTACCCATCCAGGCCCCCACCGCCCCAGCCACACACACCATCACTGCTATAATGCGGTTGGCCAAATCGATCACCCGACAAAAATATAACCAGGTGGGTGATGTGGGCCATATGCAGGAACTACCATTTTAAGGCCATAGGACAGGTAATGCTGTCAAAAAATGTGCGCGTGCCCTTTCTCGCATGGTTTATTACAATCATTTTGACTTGTAGAAATGCTTCATATTACTGGATTACCATGAGTTTATAACATCTTGCACTTAGAGATATTACCCTACTTATGCACGCAATGAAACAATAAAAACATATTTCTGTTGTTTCCAGTCACCTGCCAATAAAATCAAGTGCGAAAATACAGAATCCTCAGAGTAAATTAACATGCCACACTTGAAAAAGAAATGAAGACACGCCTGAAACAGCAAAGAAACTCAGCCTCCCTGAAGATTGATGGAGTCATGAAAGCGTGCGTTTGGAGGAGAAGCTAATGACTGGTAACAGAGCGCCTGCCTTACCAATTTCTAAACATTGTTCCAGGAGTCCCGGGCTCAAAGGCAGTAGCAGCAGGGCCATCATGCCTTACAGTGGAGAGCCACAACCATGGCTTTCCCCTTGCCCCCATCAAGGGAACATTTGTGCCAGGGGAGTTGCTAGGTCTGGAAAAGATCCGGGGCTAAGCTGATGTCAGAACTGTTGGGACTTGGGGTTAGCTAGTCTTTTGGCTGTAGCTACTGAGATGCTATCGGGGGCTACAACCAAAAGATCAGGGGCTATAGCCCCCTTAGCCCCCCCCCTAGCAACGCCCCGGATTTGTGCTATGGAGGGAGTTGTTTCCAGTCACCTGCCAGTAAAATCAAGTGCGAAAAATACAAGTACCAGAATCCTCAGAGTAAATTAACTAAGAAATGAAGACACATCTGAAACAGCAAAGAAACTCATCCTCCCTGAAGATTGATGGAGTCATGAAAGCATGCGTTTGGAGGAGAAGCTAATGGCTGGTAACAGAGCGCCTGCCTTACCAATTTCAAAACATATTTCTGTGTTTACTGGAAAAAACAGTTCTCCCCGTTTTATGAAAAGGGGAAAAAAGGAAAACACTGATAAACACAGATTCTGGGAAAAAATGTAAACCACTGGAAAACACCCCGGAAGTAAAAAATAAAAATATATACCCCTAAAACAGGAAGCCCTAAATATGAAATGTAACAATGATGATGTAGACTCAGGACCTGGGTGCGGGAAATACTGAAGTATCGCCATAAGTGAGGCCGAGCATTTTTCATTCCCTGTTCGACGTGTAGCAGCGCGGCACAACAAAGAGGTTGAATCATCCTTCCTTTTCCAAGCCCCAGCAGTAAAGCTGAGAATAGTGGCATTCATGCCAAACAGATAATGGTTTAATTGTATCAAGCTGTAGGCCTGAGAAACCAGAATGGAATGTGAACAGCAGAGCAAGGGTAAGGCTGCGCCCGTCCTGAAGGACAAACCTATGGGAACCAGGTTAAAGTTATTGAGCTGCTCGGTGTAGATTTAGGGCACAGCGCCCCCGGAACGATGGCGATCCCACTTGAACTGCCAAATGGCTGGAAAATAAGGCACCTACATCCATCAAAATCAGGTTAATTAATGTGGTCCTCGAGAGAGCCAGGAGGTGTACCGGGGTGGGCAACTGATAACAAGTCTGTTTATCTGAATGTTCCGAATACCCACACATCATTGCCCTTCAAGCACCAAACTGCCTGGCAGGCTCCCCCCACACCCCAATGAATCTGCCATATATGTACTTTTTCACTTATTCCTGTAACTTTTTCCAATTTTGCCATGTATTTACTATGCCTTACATTCTTGTATCCTGCTCCAACACTGTATACTTTTGAGTACCTACTTTGCCTCCTACTCCTGTAACCTGCTACAACATTGCTACGCCTAATGCAACCAATGCTGTACCACCATGTAACCAAGCTACCCTAATGTTACACCTCAATGCCCCAGGGCTGCAAGTACTCTTTATAAATACAAATAAATAAATAATGGGGGAACGAAGAGCAGAACATCTCTTGATTTTGTTTTTTATAAAAACTTTTATTTATTTATCTTGACAACACCAAGAGAAGCGAGTACCATTAGAGGTAGGTAAAATCATATACATTGCATACAGTACAGGTACAGAATATACATATGCTTTATGATTATAAACATGGGGACCATCAACAGAACAATGAGGCACTGGGGAACCATGAGTTCAAGAGGCGGTTTCTAGGGGATATGGTGTGGAGAGATGGGAGATTCAAAATCAGAGTCAGTATATGTAGAGGCCATGTAGGATCGAATCTTCGACCAAATGTCTCTGGGCCTCGAACGTGTTGGCTGCTGATTAGACCAAGATTCTTCTGTATCTGAGGCCCATGTAACCGCCCTGAGCCATTGCGCGTGTGTGGGTGCTCCGGGCCGAGCTAGCATAGTAGGATGCAGCGCACTGCGAGTAGCACGCAGAGGCCAGCTAGTTTTTTGGAGTTGCGGCCCAGTTCGGGGAAGTCCTGGAAGAGACACCGTGTTGGGGACAGGGTGATAGTCTGATCTAAAATATATGACATGGTAGAGCATATCTCCCTCCAGAACTGCATAAAATGAGTACAGGACCAAATCATATGGATGTAAGTAGCATTATCGGAGCTACACCTGGGGCATCTTGGGGAGTGATCCTTTGACATATGGTGGAGTCTGCTCGGGGTGTAGTGGTATCTGTGCAATACGTTGAACTGGATTAACTTGAAACGGGAGTTGAAGGATACATTATGAGTGCGTGCACACATAAAGGTCCAACGCTCGGTCGGTCATTTCCACCCCAGGTCTTCTTCCCATGCCTGTTTCAGTTTAGTAAATGGGGGGTAGATCTGGTTTGTAGCAGGGCATGCAGTCTAGATACCTTTCCCCTCGAAGAGTTGAAGGTGAATAACTGTGCGACTACAGGGTCGTCAGGTGGTATCGTGGGGAAATTGGGGTATTTAATTTTAAGGGTTTTCCCGGAGAGACGAGTATTGGAGCCATGCAGATGGTTTCCGTCTCAGGGAAAGTGGAAGGTCTGGCCATTCAATAAAGTTTCCCAGCTCAAAGACGTCCCGGATAAATTTGTAGCCTGCTTCGGCGCATGATGGGTGGTGGTACACGTGGGACCTCTCGGATGAAGTTTCACAGTGGTAGGGAGAGACAGACGAACGCTGTTCTTTTGCATGCCAGACGCTCTGCAACGAGAGAGAAAACAAGCAATACCAGCGTTGCCTATCCTAATTTAAACCAGTGAAGTACGGAGAAGCCCATGATATTAAGGCAATACGGAATAATCCCATATCCACTACGTGCAGACTAGCGCACACACATTTCCTTTGTGCATGATGAAGGATTGTTATTCCTTCAGCTAACAAAGAGCCCTATGACAACGAATTGGATGTCTACATAGAAGACACTTCTACTCAACCGAAGAACGATAGAAAAAGTCTTATTCTTACGGGGTCAAGAAGATCCTATAAATCTTGGAATTTTTCAAGACTTAAAAGAACGTTAGAATCTACAAACTGCTAAGTCAAGTTTTCCCCTGAAGAAGTTCTTATGAAATCTAGAATCATTAAGATAGAACGAAACATGTTGGGTATTATAACTCTGTAAACCAAACAGTGTTTAAGAATTTGTGCAAAGTAGCAATACAAGAACCTAGTTGTATTAATAAATAGGATTCACGAAACAAGTCCAATGAGTAATGTTAGCGACTAATACCTGAATACAGGGTGTCGTCTCCATATACCTGACTGCAGCAATTAAGTAGTTGACATAGTAATAGAATATCAGAATAGAGTGATTTTTCTGAAAGTGAATTATAAGAAACTTTGCGATGCACTTTATTATTCTGATGTGCGAATAACTGATCAATTTTTTATATTCTTCAATTCTTCTTAAAGTGATTTTAAAATTGTAATATGATGTTTTTTTTACAAACAATGCTGTCTGAGTGACTTAATAAAATTGTGTAATTTTTTAAAATAAGTTTCGGTACATATTTACATAGTCTCGTACTTGAATAAATGCTCTGTTTTGAGGTTCTTTTGACCACAAGGTACTACAACACCCAGACATTAGAGATTCTTTGAGTCTAGAAACAAACCTAGGTCATGAATGGGGATGGATCTCTTGGCCTTTAAATTAACCCCATGGTCTTTAGTTGTGTCATGTTGCACAGTGGTAGGTCACCATGGAAAGGATGGGACGTGTCTAATAGTTTTCAGGTTTATGATAGGGCGAGTGATGTGCAAACTACAGGTTCAATTGAATGTACGACAGCCGGCATGGGCGTGAGAATTAGGGAGCGGATATCTTGATCACTGACTGCCAATCTCTCAAGTCTGACGTGGGGGGAGGGTCCGATGTATTGAACCAGTGTGAGGCAAATTGGGCTTGCGCCACTAACCAGTATCTGAGGAAGTCAGGGGCGCTGAAGCCACCACACTCCATGGGGGTGGTCTACGTCCCTAGTTTAAGTCGAACTGTGCCTGAGTGCCACAGAAAGGTGTTGCCGGTACAGGTAAATGCTTGAAAGAAGCCCTCACCCGGCCACAGGGGGATGTTGATGAACCTATATAGGAGTTGGGGTAGTACAACCATCTTTAATACCCCTATCCTGCCCGCTAGGGAGATTGGAGTCTCACCCAGCCCGATGCCTTTACCGCAAGGTTCGTGAGGTATTTCTGGTAGTTCTCCTCGAATAACAACTCAGACCGGCGAGCCACCTCTAAACCGAGATAAGAGAATTTCAATTGGGACCATGTGAACCCCATAAGGTCAGGAGGGGGACGTGTGCAGTCAGTAAGTGGGAAAAGGGTGGATTTGGAGCAGTTTACCCTGAGTCCGGAGATGCGTCCGAAGTCGACAACATCTTCCAGTATCAGGGCGAGGTTGGTAGCAGGGGATTGAATGTAGAGCAGGGCATCATCGGCATCTGAAGAGATGATGCCCGATTGGCCGGCTGTTCGCAGGCCTCTATGTACATGGGATTGATGCATCATGTCCGCAAACGGTTCCATCGCTATGGCAAAGATTAAGGGAGAGAAGGGGCAGCCCTGTCTCATCCCTCTGGCGATTCGAAAGATGGGTGAGCATCTGTCCTCAGCGCGGACCCTAGCCACCGGATCAGAGTACAGCAGCCTAACCCAGGAGAGGAAACTGGGGCAAAATTTACATTTTTCGAGGACCCGCCAGAGGTACCTCCATGACACGGAGTCGAATGCTTTTTGCATATCCAGCATGGCAGCCACTGTTTGTACATTGGGGTTAATTCTACTTATTATGTTAAAGAGACGTCTCAAGTTCAGAGAGGTGGAGCGTCCCGGAATAAATCCCGCTTGATCTGGGTGGATGATGTGTAGCATGAAGGAGGCTAGGCATAGAGCTAATAGTTTGGCGTAGATTTTAAGTAAGACCGTTATTATGGCTTCTCGGAGAGAGGGGGGAAGCTTGCCCACTTCACCTACTTCCTCCCACAGGGCCATCAAATGAGGGATTAGGAGGGATTTGAAATGTTTGTAAAATTCGATTGGGAGGCTGTCTGAGCCCAGGGATTTACCTGACGACAGTGAGTCGATGGCTTCTGAGAACTCCTCAGTAGTGAACGGCCTCACAAGAGAACTAATGGTTTCGGGAGAGAGGACCGAGAGGGGAAGGCTGTTTAGTTAGGAATCGATCTCTGTTGTCGGAACACTCTCAGCATTTGAATAAAGGGATTTGTAGAAGGCCAGGAATTCGGAGTTGATGTCCTGCGGTAGTGTAGCTAGGGTGCCATCGGGTCTTTCGACTGCTGATATATTTGGGGATCCAAACTCACGGCGGCGAAGCCTGGCTAGAATACGACCTGGGCGTTCATCCTCCCTGTATTTCCTTGCGAGGCTGGGGTTGTCAAGGAATTTCACCTCATGGTCCGCAAGGGAGCGAAACATGTCTAGTTCCATGCCTAAGGATGCTAGGGTTTCGGGGGACTGATGTAGTGCGTATTGGGACTCGAGGATGGCAAGTGCTGATTCACTTTTCGTGATATTTCCCCGAATCACTTTCAGGATGCCATTTTCTTTGGATAGAGCAATACCCCTGACGTAGGCTTAAAATGATTCCCAGAGGGTGGCCTTTGACAATACCGAATTAATGTTGAGTTCAAAGAAATCATCAATGGCGGTCTCCAGTTCGGAACTGAAGGTTGTGTCAAGCAGGGAGTGAGGTTTCATTTTCCAATGCCTAATTCGGTCTTGATCTTGACCCCAGCAAAGGGAGATGGTCACCGGTGAATGGTCAGAGAGGGTTCTAGGGAGAATCGTCAAGTGTGACACATTCCTTATTAATATATCTGATATGAGCCATCTGTCGATCCTCGAGTGTGAGTCGTGTACTGAGGAGTAGAAGGAGTATGTATGGGAGTCGGGTAAATAAGTCTCCATACATCAATGATCACAAGTCGGGGAAGTGATGTTAAAATGGAGTGGGCTGCTTTGGAGAGTTGACGGGTCTGGAGCCCGATCTATCTGAGTTCACTTCTAATATTGTGTTAAAATCGCCACCCCATAGGATCGGTAACAGAGGGAAGCTGTCTAAGAGGGAGACTAGGTGTAGGTAACACTCGGGATCGTCAACATTAGGCCGATAAATATTGAATAGAACCACCTCTTTATTTTGCAGGGTGCCCTGGAGCATCACATATCTGCCCTGAGGGTTGACCAGTGAGAACTTGCATCTGAATTTAAGGCTTCTATGGATCAGGATCATAACTCCCCGGCTTTGGGTGGAATTGCTAGTGAAGTACCTTTGGGGGACCCACAATTTAGCAAACTTTTCACAGTGTTCGGTGCAAGCGTGCGTTTCTTGTAGAAAAAGGATTTTAACGCCATGACACTCAGCATGAAGTTGTAATTGTCTCATTTTCTTGTAATTACCCAACACCCGCACATTCCAGCTTATGAACGTTAAACTGTCATCACCCATCAGTGTAGAGGTACTCATTAAACTTTAACATGTAGCGAAATGGGGGCTCCCAAGCCCGAGATACCAGTCAAGCACCAACCAGTATGAAACTGACCTGGCACTGTCTCATGCTCTACTTCCTTCGTGAAGATCAAGCATTTTTTAACATAACGCCCAACCCATCCCACCCTCACCCCTCCCCTCCCACAAACAGAGGAATGATAACCCAATACCCTAATAACCAAATCCAAACCAGTGGCATCAACGCCTGGGGGCCTGTGAACTGGCCTGGCGGCGATGCTTCGCACTGGGGGGCAATTAAGAATAAATATGGGGCCTGGAGAAAAGATCCTGCGTAACATACGTAGGACCTTATAAAGGGGAGATCAGCACGTCCTTGAGGCAGGTTAAACAATTTGCACATGACAGAGAGTAGATCTCCTATACATCTGGGCCAGGTAGATGTCCCGACCAGTAAGAATTCAACAGAGAAACGTAACACTAATGAAGAGGCGTATCAAGGAGTGGTCAACCGGGTAAATTATCATCAATTAATTTTGGAGGCCTCTTCCAGGATTGTGAAGAACAACACCTGGTTGGAGTGTTCGATTCTCAACTTGATGGGGTACAGCATGGAATATTTGACCCCCAGGTCGCGCAGTTTCTTCTTAACTGCTAGGAAGGTTGTGCGCTCCTGTTGGACAGCCACAGAAAAGTCAGGGTACAGATGGATCCTGGCGGACCCCAAGAATAATTCACCTTTGGCTCTTGCTGCCCTGTGGAGGGCGTCTCGATCACAGAGATGTAGGACCCAGGCTATGATGGGGCGTGGAGGAGCGCCCAGCCTGGGTTTTTTTGTTAAGGCACGGTGGGCTCTCTCTATTGTGAACTCCGGAGAGAGCCTTGGGGAGTCAAGGAGTGTTAGTAATGTGTGCTCGACGTAGTCCCCCATGGGTCCCTTAAAGCCGTCCTCTGGTACTCCAATTATGCAGAGATTGTTACGTCTCGAACGCGATTCGAGGTCCTCGTTCTTTTTCTCCACCTCGAGTACTCGACTACAGAGTGAGGAGACTTCCGCCCAGAGGGATCCCAAGTCATCTTCGGTGAAACTCACCCCCGTCTCAAGCTCAGCCACCCAGCTGTCGGTCTTCTCGATGTGAGGATAAGGTGCCATTCATGTCATCTAGTTTGGTATGTAGCGTGGGAAAGCCCTCGCGGATGTATTCCAACATTTTCTGTGAGTCTATGGAGTCCGGGGGACTTGAAGTGGTCAGTTCATGCTCCGGTGCCCCCTCAGCCGGTTTCAACAGTGTTTTTGCGAACATATTAATGGAGCACTGTTTTTTCCCTGCTCCTTTAGTCATGGTGCCAACCAGGGGTGATCCTGCAGGTTTAGGCTGGCAAAGGGGATATTGAGGCATACAGGAAGGAAGGTAGGTCACAGGCAGTAGTCCGGAGAACAAATAGGGGTGCTCGGGGTGCCTGCAGTTCTTGAGTGAGCTATGGGATTCACACCCGCTAGTAGGTTGCGGGGCCGCGGAACATCCAAGGAACAACCACGAACTGGAGCTAGAGGAACCAGCCCAGGTGGCAGTTATGCAAATGTACCGGGGGTCCGGTGAAGAGACACTCTGATGGAAAACGACAAGTGGTGCAACTTAGTGAAGTATGAGGGCACGAGATCTATGGCCAGCAGTGGAGTAGAGCAAGCCGTGGCCTTATGGGCTCAGGAGCGCTTGACGGGGTAGAAGGGGAGACTCTAAGTCCAAGAGCAGGGCAGCTGGGAATCCCAGTGGTTCGGAAGTTGCTGGGCAGTTGAAGAAGTGTAGGCAGTTGGGAGTCAGTTAGGGTGCCCCTGGAACGCCAGCAGACAGGTGCCCACAGTGAGCGCCAGTTGGATACGGCAGTACCCGCCTCCCAAGCTGCAGGAAGAGTAGGCGATACAAGTAGTTTAGGTGCCGCGCGTTGTGGAAAGGTGATGTCTCACGCTGCGTGACTGTTGCTACTCTGTTGAGCTATGAATAGCGGGCTCCCAATGAGTGAGTGAAGATAGGGGATCTGGCAACCAAAGACACCCAGCAGCATACCCCACCTGGGCCAGTATGGTGAGGTAGGGATTTGTAGGTAGTGTAACAGTTAAGCTGGGTTGAGGGTTATGAAAGGCTATTGTGCCACCAGAGTGGGTGTGGTCTCCCTCGTACGCCGATGTTAGGATGCCCATAAAACTAGGGAAACTTAGTTTTTACTGCCGTACTGCATGAGATCCACGTGCCCCCCCCCCCCCGACAACGCTTGTCAGGTTCTGTGGGGAACACGGGTCCCTTGGTGTTAAAATGGACGCTAGGCAGTGTAGGGTTGGGTCAAGGCACAGCCCCCGTTGTGCGGCGACTTGTGAGGGAGGAGAGTGTGAAGACAGGTGAAATTAGCCACGTTCCCGGAGAGGGGAACAACCAAAATGGGTGGGATGTCACGGGTGGCGGGGAGGATCAAGGTCCCAGAGACCCCGCGGACTCACCATGGTTGCCAGAAGCCCGGTGCACCACCTGGCCGGGCCCGCAGCTACGGTCTCCATCAAGTCCGCCAGCAACCGAGGGGCCGCAGCGGGAGCCCCCCGCCTCAGCACGCCACCTCAGGAGAAGCAGCGGAGCGGGCCAGCTCGGTGTCCAGGTCGAATCGCGGGATCCGACTGTAGGAGCCGGTGTGGTCGCAGTCACAATGGATAGGGGGAGGATGCCACTCCTCTGCCGTGCCCGGCGGTCTCCAGCAGGGAGGCAGAGAGGCAACAACTGAGTGGGCCCAGCGCCCCTCCCCCACAGTAGTTCCCAGATCCTCTGAGTTGGAGGCAGTCCCCTCTGGAAGAGAGGGGCGGATCGGGTCAATTCAGTACTCCGGTCCGATTTATGTGGGCTGGATCTCAGGAATGAAGCCGATTCACAGCCCGAGGCTCAGCCAGAACCTAGCTCGGGTCTCCAGTAGCGGACTCTCGTTGTTGGTGCAGGAGTTTATTACACACCACAGCAGGATTCGAGAAGGATACTGTCATGACCCTTGCCCCTGGCCCTCACTGGCAAGGCAGCCTTCCAGTTAGGGCCAGGTCAAAGGCCTTAAAACCTCATCAAAGACTCTCTTGGAGTCAGTCCTGGCGCCTTTGGTGCCAGGCTCATAACCATCATGAAGACCAACATTAGAATGGGACTATTTACTTGGGACTATTTAACTTGGGGGGGTTCAGCCAACATGGAGGCACACACATAGCTCAGTTACAAGGAACTGAGCTATGCGGTCTAGTGTTTTGGGTGTGGCAGGCCTGGGACTACTTTACCTGGACTACTTTGAGTGTGGCAGGCCTGGGACTATTTTACCTGGACTACTTTACCCAAGACTATTTAAACCACACCCAAACAGCAGAACATGCTTTGCGTTATTCTGCTGTGGGCAGCGTAACGCTCACCGTGTCCAGTTCTTTGATGCCAGTTTACCTGAAACCAAGGACCTACATAGAGAGAGAGAGAACACTACAAAACTTACCTGAACAGTATCCTGTCTTCAATCCATCGCCGACTTCAGTTGCACTCACCTGAAGGAACGAACTCCATCATCCGGCACCGCATGCATCCTGGAATACCATGACCTGGAAAGAGGAGAAAGAAAGACAGCATTAGTAAGCGTTTACTCACATTTCCTTCCGAGTGAAGAAAGCCACACAATTCTTACCTGGGTAGTCATCTCCTGGTCAGTATCATTGCTGGAACATTACGGCGCTCGGCGAGGAACATCACAACTTGCAAGGAGAGAAAAGGCACAGGTTAGCTATATGAAGGGCAAAACAGCGCAGCGCATCGCGCATTACTCAACAGACAGAATCGCGCACACCGCGCTTTCGCCTACCGGCCCATGTTCATCTTCAAACTGCATGACAACTCCAAAATACCTTTCCATACCTAAAAGGAAAGACGCAAGACATTATTCGAACTAAGAGGAACATAAGAACTGCATATAAAGACTGTAAAGCAGCAAACCTACGGAGTCGCAGCAGGCCTAGTTTCCTACAGGGGGGCTTGCACCAGTGAAGTAACTTGGTCGCGGTTCGCCCCCCACATCTACGCGCCCCTGCCATGAGGAGCAGGATGGAGAATCCACCTTCTACAATATTAAGGTGAGGAGAGGGCCCAAGGGGGAGGAAGGAGTTGAGGCAAAGGGAGGTGGGAAACCAAAGACAATCTGGTATTGAATCCAGCTCTCCTATATTGCAGACCCATCTTTAACCAGAGGCCTTAACAAGGGACCAGGAGAGGGTTCGAGAGTGCAAATCATCCAACCAGGGCAGGGTGGCGTCCCCGTGGATACCAGGTGAGTGTAACAGAACGCAAAGCATCAATAATATTATCCACCTGGGCGTCATGGAGACTTCAGTGACTGACCAGTTAGTTAAGTTGTTGGGACAATTACGCGCTGAAGTACATTCAGCCAGGCAAGAAACCAATGCTCTTAGGGATTTGATTGTTACTAAGGATCGTACCAACGAAATGAGTAGACAATTGCTCCAATCACAGGCAGGACAGACCCCATTGCCTGGTAACTTTCCGCCAGCACCTGTACCAACTTCTACCAATCCAGTACAAATAACCCTTCCTGGGGCAGTTCCTTTAGCTCCACCTGAACGATTTACAAGGGACCCCAAGAAGTACGCAACGTTCATGAACCAGTGTCGTATTCATTTCCTTTGCAGACCTGGGGCTTTTCCTAGCGACCAAGCGCGGGTTGCTTTTTTGGAAATGGAAAAACTCTTTGCTCATCATACCCAAGGCCAAGCATTAGACAATAAACTTTTGTCACTCCGTCAAGGAAGTCAAGACTTGCTTACATATATAGCAACATTTAACAGACTAATTGTTGAAGCTGGGTGGCCTGAGGAAAAAAAGACCACACTATTTCATTGGGGCCTACGAGAGGAACTAAAGGTTGTCCTTGCTCAAGTGGTTAACCCACCTAAAGACTGTAGAATTCATCAACCTTGTGGTGCAATTAGATCACAGATTACAAGACCGAAAAGTGGACCGGATAAGGTTAGACACTTGAGCTATGTATGTTCGGTCAAAGGATAATGTTCCACGTACATTGGGAAACAAGGTAGAAGCCATGCAAATCGGAGGTGTACGGCCCCCTTTAACTAAAACTGAAAGAGACAAGAGAAGGCAACAGCAATTATGCTTATATTGTGAGAAATCAGGCCACTTCCTCAAAAAATGTTCAGTGAAACCACCAAGGAGAACTGTTGGAGCCACAGAGAAGGAAGATAACAACAAGGAGTCGGAAAACTACCAAGCCCGGCAAGCGTAGAGGTCCGCTTGTCGAGCGAGAAGGATGAGCCACAGACCTCACACTTTGCATTACCAGTAATTTTGATCAATCACCAACAACCGTCTCGGATGCATGCTGTCGAAGCATACATAGACAGCGGAGCATTTGGGAATTATGTAGACCAAGATCTGGCAGCAGAGATGGGGCTTCCCTTATGCTCTAAATCGACTACTGAAGAAGTTACTACTGTTGATGGGACAGAAAGAGCTTCCGGACCAGTAACCCAATGTACAGCAGCACTAACCCTACTGTGCCATGATGGACACCGAGAATCTATTGCATTCAATCTCATCAAAGCTCCTCAGTTTCGACTAATCTTAAGGATGCCTTGGTTAGTAGCTCACAACCCTCTAATAGATTGGCGTGCCAAGAAGTTGGCCTTTTCCGATGATTGTGCTTGCACCAGTTATTACAAAGAAAAGGGGAAAACAGACTTATGTACATCTGCTATGCCCAGTATGGCGACAATTGTACTAGGTGTGACTAGTACTCTACCAAATGAATACCAAGATTTTCAAGACGTGTTCCAGAAAGAACAAACAAATACTCTACCACCGCAGAGGCCCTACGATTGTCAGATCGAACTCATACCTGGTGCGCAAATTCCTTGTGGCCGAATCTATGCACTTACTGAACCAGAAAACCTCCATTTGAAATCTTATCTTGATCAGTACCTGGCAAATGGATGTATCCGCCCGTCTAAATCACCGGGAGCCAGTTCCTTATTCTTCGTACCTAAGAAGGAAGGAGATTTGAGGACTTGCATCGACTATCGCGCATTAAACCAGATCACAGTAAAAAAACATTATCCACTGCCCATTATTCCCACATTATTGGATCAAGTCAAAGATGCCCAAATCCTTACCAAACTGGACCTTATGGCGGGGCGTACCATCTTGTTCGAGTGAAGAAAGGAGACGAATGGAAAACTGCCTTTCGTACCAAATATGGCTTGTATGAGTACCAGGTAATGCCTTTTGGACTTTGCAACGCTCCCGCTGCATTGCAGTACTTTATGAATTATATTTTGTGGGAGTTCATCGACGTTTGCGCCCTGGTTTACATTGATGACATCTTAGTGTATTCTGCTACAAAAGAAGACCATGTCAGGCATGTCCGCTCAGTCCTTACTAAACTCCGCCAACATAAACTGTATGCTAAACTCGGAAAATGCTCTTTTCATGTCACCGAAGTGGAGTTCCTCGGTTTTATCCTCCCACCAAAAGGTATCGGAATGGATAGGCACAAGGTAGATGCCATTCTTAAATGGCCGTCACCAACTTCATTTAAAGGAATCCAGAGTATGTTGGGCTTTGCAAACTTTTACTGCCGATTCATCCCAGATTTTTCCCCAAATAGTGCATCCAATTACATCACTATTGAGAAAAAACAATAAAAAGTTCCATTGGACCGAAGAAGCAGAGAAGGCCTTTCAAGAACTTAAGAAAAAAATCACTTCTGCTCCAGTTCTACGGCATCCTCGCCCAGACCTCCCATATATAGTTGAAACAGATGCCTCTAGCATGGCTTTGCGAGCTGTTCTCTCGCAAAGGGACCCAGGAACTGGCCAGTTACAGTCAGTGGCCTTCGAGTCATGAAAATTCTCACCTCCCAAACTCAACTGTGCTATCACAGACAAAGAACTCTTGGCTATAAAATAAGCTTTCAAGGCATGGCGACACTATCTCCTTGGTGCTAGACATACTGTCACGGTCATAACTGATCATCGAAACCTCCAATACCTAAAAACAGCAAAGGCTCAATTATCCAGTCAACTGCGGTGGGCTCTTTTCTTCGCTGAATAGGACTATGTGATAACCTACTGGCCAGGAGTCCGAAACGGAAAGGCTGACGCCTTTTCCCACATGGGTGTTGATGAAAAGGTATACATAACTCCAGATCCAGTAGCCATCATTCCAGAAGACAAACTCCTGGGTCTTACGACAACATTGACATAGGGTGAACTCCAAAACAAGATCCAAATCTTAATGGATCCCACTTTCTCACAAGAGTGGTGTACTCAAGGAGAACATTACACCATTAAAGACCAGTTACCATATTTTAGGAACCGTCTATACTTGCCAAGTAAAGATTTACAAGAGCAGGTTATTTCGGGTTATCACGACTCCCTGATTGAAGGTCATCCTGGAATTGCCAAAACTCAGGATAAAGTAAAACAAAACTATTGGTGGCCCACATGGCGTAAAGACATCATACAATTTATCCAATCTTGCGGTGTGTGCACAAAACAAGTCCCAAAAGCAGAAACCAGCTGGTCTTCTCCAACCATTGGAAATTCCTCCCGCACCATGGCACACACTGTCCCTTGATTTCATTACAGATCTACCTCCCAGTCAAGGATTCAACACCATCTTAGTAGTTGTAGACTTGTTCTCTAAAATGGCACACTTTATTCCCTTTAAGGGTCTTCCAAATGCATCCAATTTAGCACAAGTATTCCTGGAGGAAATTGTACGGCTACATGGCTTTCCACCGGTCTTAATCTCAGATCGAGGTAGTCAGTTCATATCCAACTTCTGGAGGAAATGCTGTTCAATGGCCCAAATTGACATTCAACTATCCACAAGTCACCATTTTCAAACAGATGGCCAAACAGAAAGAACAAACCAAACGCTCGAGCAATACTTACGTTGCATGTTACATCAAGTGGAAAGAAATTGGAAGGACTTATTATGGATAGCTGAAAATGCCTATAATAATTCTTTACACACCAGCACTGGACAAACCCCTTTCTACACTATATATGGTAGACATCCACGTACTTCAGAATTGGATCTCCCAACCCCTTTGGAAATGCCAGCGGTTAAAGCCCTACATACGCTATTTCCCAGGCCTTCAAAGAAGCAGCAGAACATTTACTCCAAGCCAAGAACAGACAAAAGAAATTTGCTGACCAACATAGTAGTAAAGCCCCCGACTATCAAATTGGAGACAAGGTCTGGTTAGTATCAAATATGTGCCCATAAAAGGGACTCAACCCTTCATCCCCGATATCTGGGACCTTATTCTATTGAATCCATAATAAATCCAGCAGCAGTTAAATTAGCCCTACCACCCACTATGCAGATTCATCCTGTGTTTCACGTATCACTCCTGAAACCGGTACAACCCGGTACTCGGGTTACACCACCACCAAAACCAGTATTAGTTGACAGAGAACCAGAGTTTGAAGTAAAGGATATCCTAGACTCAAAATACACCAGATCCAAACTATACTACTTAATTGATTGGAAGGGATATGGCCCTCAAGACAGATCATGGGAACCTAATGAATACATCCATGCACCTCGCTTAATTAAAAAGTTCCATCAGAATTACCCAGCCAAACCAGGACCAGGCAGAAGTGCCACCGTGAGAGGGGCCTTGCGGGGGCAGGGTGTGAGTGCTGTCATGACCCTTGCCCCTGGCCCTCACTGGCAAGTCAGCCTTCCAGTTAGGGCCAGGTCAAAGGCCTTAAAACCTCATCCAAGACTCTCTTGGAGTCAGTCCTGGCGCCTTTGCCGTCAGGCTCATAACCATCATGAAGGCCAACATTAGAATGGGACTATTTACTTGGGACTGTTTTTTAAAAAAAACTTTCTTTATTAAGTTTCAACCAACAAACAAGCAACAACAACAGGCCACCGTCTGACCTCCAGCCCTTCATTCCTACCCCACCTCCCGCACCCATCCCAGAGCGTTGAAACCATGGATACCCATATAATTCAGTAATGCTATCAGTGCACAATAAGAGAGGGTAAAATTAAAAGTTTCCAGTCCCTAGTCCCACAAAGCGGCTAACATACCCAGCATGAGATTGTGCTAGTGATCAAGCCCCTGACCAGATGTAGAGGAGCGAGCTAGTGAGCGCACTTCAGACATATATTGTCTCAAAGGTAGCAAGTAGTCAAGGGGGCGACAGGAGCCCGAGGAGTGTAGAGGCATATTCAGTCTCCCTTCGCTCAGCGGTCTTCATAAGCCCCTGCCATCTAGAAAAGGTAGGCGGTTTGGGTCTCCCCCAGTTCCTGGCAACAAGATACCTAGCCAACACAGAAGCCATACTCAATTTCTTTTCTGCGCAGCCGTCACTGCCCGTCAGAGCTAGCAACCAAAACTCTGGGGTAAAAGAGCGTACCGAAGGTAGCATCATGCTCATTGCCGCTTCTATGCTGGATCAGAAGGGCCTTCTGCGGAGGCAGGACCAAGCAACATGGTAGAAGTCAGCATCCATGCCGCCACACCTCTTGCATGCCGAAGATCTCCCAGGGAAGTACCTACAGAGGGAGGCGGGAGAGTAGTATGCCTGGTGGATGAATTTGAAATGAGTCAGCCTGTATCGGCCGTTTAGGGATATGTGCAGAGTCTACATGCTGCTAGCCTTCCATTGATGCTCGGTCAAAGGCCCCCCAAGGGCAATCCCCCATAAATGTTTGTACCTGTGATTACCAGATTGCCTCCCAGTCCTGACCAGTTTATAAATAGTAGACACCAGTTTGCTGGGTGACTGTGGTTGAACAATATAATTCAGGGCTGGGTGAGAAGAGGGGGCTCGGGGAAACTCCGGCCATATAGCTTTAAGTTCACCTCTGAGCCTATAGTAATGAAGCGAAGACACTGAGTTATGCTCCCCCCGGTCTTGAGCTCCTCCCAAGGCACCATCTGACCATTATGAACGATATCAGAAAGAGTTTGTACCCCCAACCTCGAAAAGAGCTCCTTAAAGGATCTTTCGTGAGTGAGTGGGACCCCAACTATATCAAACATTGGGAGGGCAGCTTGATTCCGGGGCCAAGACTCGAGCAACTAGCACAATTTATCCCAAGCCTTACATGTCACAGCTAGTGGTTTAACCTCCCCCCTCGGAGTCGAATCCCTATAACCCCACAGCAACCCCAAGAGCATGTTTGGAAAGGTGACTGCTGTCCCGAGATGGGTGTGAGGAGTGTCAAGGCCAGGAGAGCACCACCCGGCAATGTATTGTGCTTCTGCTGCGAGGTAATATAAAAACATATCTGGGTACTCTAGTCCACCCTGGTCGTATGGCCTGGTAAGCGTCTCGTACGATACCCTAGGCTGTTTACCTGCCCAAACAAGTTTGGTCATCATTTTTCTGACACACATCCAAAAGCGCACTGGGGGCCACAACGGGACATTATCAAAAATATATAACAGTTTAGGGAGTATGACCATCTTGGCCAATGTGATGCAAGCTGCCTGGGACAAGGGAAGTAGTATCCATGCCTCAACCCTCTGCTCCAGCTCCTCCAGAGCTTGTATGTAGTTGTCCCTGTACAGGGTATCTGGTACGGTGGAGACCCTCACCCCTAGATAGCGTATCCCCTGTGGGCACCAACAGAAGCCGCCCTCCACTTCTGTCCGCTGCACAGCAGGAGTCAGTGGAAGAACTTCTGACTTGGACCAATTGATTCTGAGACTGGACAGTTCCCCAAACCGGACCACTTCCTCAGTCAGTGGAGTTAAATTCAGCCGTGGGTGTTTACCAAACAAGAGGATATCGTCAGCATAGAGGGAGATCACAGCACGATGCTTGTGCACCAACACACCCCTATGTGCATGTAGTTCCCGAATGTGACACGCCAAGGGCCCCATAGCGAGAGCAAATTGGACAGGCGAGAAGGGGCACCCCTGGCGAGTGCCACGTGTAGGGTGAATATATGCAGAAATTATACCGTTAGTGCATATGGCTGCCCTGGGGGCTGTATATAGTATTTTTATCCACTTTATGTATTGCAACCCGAATCCGGAATGACGGAGCACCTCGAAGAGGAAGGGTCGTTCGATGGAATCAAAGGCCTTCTCTGCGTCCAGTGCCACTACGGCTATTGGAATCTCTGGGTTGATGTTGTGCATTAAAGTGAACAAGCGCCTCAGGTTGCACTGGGTAGAGCGGCCTGGGACAAACCCAGCCTGATCCGGGAGGACCAGCGCTGGCAGGTGGGGAAGGATGCGACAAGTAAGAATGTTTGCAAGGATTTTATTGTCAGTATTGATAAGTGATAATGGGCGGTATGAGGACAACTGCCTGGGATCTCACCCGGGCTTCAATAGCACAGTAACTAAGGCTGATCTAGTGGTCTCGGGAAGGGAGCCACTAGAGAAAGCATTATCGTACATGCTCAGCAGATGGGGAAGCAGTAGGTCAACATAATCTTTATAAAATTCAGCCGTTGTCCCATCCGGCCCAGGAGCCTTCCCAGGAGGGAGAGATTTTATAGCTTTGCGAATTTCCTCCTCTGTGATGGGGTCGTTAAGCAAACCACCCTGCTCACGTTCTAACCAGCCCAGGTCAACCTCGTCTAGATACCGTGTCAGAGCATCGTGGCCCGGCAGCAGCCGCAATGTGTATAACTGATTATAGTACTCACGGAATGCACCGTTTATCCCTTGCAAATCCTTAATACTTGGGACTATTTAATTTGGGGGGGGGTTCAGCCAACATGGAGGCATACACATAGCTCAGTTACAAGGAACTGAGCTATGCGGTCTAGACTTTTGGGTGTGGCAGGCCTGGGACTACTTTACCTGGACTACTTTGGGTGTGGCAGGCCTGAGACTATTTTACCTGGACTACTTTACCTGAGACTATTTAAACAACACCCAAACAGCAGAACATGCTTTGTGTTATTCTGCTGTGGGCAGTGTAACGCTCACTGTGTCCAGTTCTTTGATGCCAGCTTACCTGAAATCAAGGACCTGCAGAGAGAGAAAGAACACTACGAAACTTACCTGGAACAGTATCCTGTCTTCAATCCATCGCCGACTTCAGTTCCACTCACCTGAAGGTACGAACTCCATCATCCGGGACCCATGCATCCTGGAATACCATAACCTGGAAAGAGGAGAAAAAAAGACAGCATTAGTAAGCGTTTACTCACGTTTCCTTCCCAAAGAAGAAAGCCACACAATTCTTACCTGGGTAGTCATCTCCGGGTCAGTATCATTGCTGGAACATTACGGCGCTTGGCAACCTGCAAGGAGAGAAGACGCAGGTTAGCAATATAAAAGGAGAAACAGCGCCGCGCATCGCACATTACCCACCGGACAGCATCATGCTTACGCCTACCGGCCCATGCTCATCTTCAAACTGCATGACAACTCCGAAATACCTTTCCATACCTAAAAGGAAAGAAGCAAGACACTATTTGAACTAAGAGGAACATAAGAACTGCATATAAAGACTGTAAAGCAGCAAACCTATGGAGTCACAGCAGGCCTGGATTCCCACAGGGGGGCTTGCACCAGTGAAGTAACTTGGTCGCTGCTCGTCCCCCACATCTACGCGCCCCTGCCACGAGGAGCGGGACGGAGAATCCACCTTCTACAATATTAAGGTGAGGAGAGGGCCCAAGGGGGAGGAAGGAGTTGAGGCCAAGGGGGTGGGAAAACAAAGACAATCTGGTATTGAATCCAGCTCTCCTATATTGCAGACTCATCTTTAACCAGAGGCCTTACCAAGGGACCGGGAGAGGGTTCGAGAGTGCAAATCATCCAACCAGGGCTGGGTGGCGTCTCCATTGATACCAGGTGAGCGTAACAGATAGTGCCTCCCAGCTCGGAGCTCTCCCTTAGGCGGCCATCTTCTGCAAGCGCAACAGAGCCCCCAGAACATCTCTTGATTTGTGATACGAGGAGCAAGAGGTGATGGCAACAAACCTAGTCCTGCAATGGGGAGGCATGATTGGGGTGCCCACGTGTCTGGTATCCAGAGAAGTGCACTATTTTTTCAAGGGGTCAATTTGGCCTCATAGTTATTCAGTGTGCTCACAGTGCACACCATGTGACTAGGCTGATGGGGCAGGTAAATCGCCAATCCAGTAGCTGGGAACCAAGGTGACAGGATAGACGAACCACGCAATAAGTGTGCAGAAGTAGAGTAGGATGTGGCCAATTGGTCATGCACCCGATAGTATGTATATAGGTGGTAGCCAATGAGAAAGGGGGATTAACACTGCATAATCTTCACATCATGAGTGATTATTTCTTTCCTTAAAAACCTCATACCTGCTTTGAACTAACTGAGAGCTCTGTCAGTTTGGTTCTACAGGACCTTATGTCACCTTTTTCCTTTTTGTATACATACTAAATCTGGTTTTCCTTGCAAAGAGGTGCACCAAACCTTTTTCCTTAGAGCAGTGTTTTTTTATTGTCTGGAGGTCTTGCTTTACACATACGTAGGGACCATGCAAGAGCTCATTGCAGTGCCAATGGTGTGTCTGTAATACTTCCCTTCAAGAAAGTAAATATTGTGCTCAAGACAAAAGCAGCATTTAATTCTGCTGTTTATAGTATAACAAAACACTCAATATTTCATGAAAAAAACGTTTAGTTAAGAGGGAATTAAGGTGATCATATTTATTGCAATAAAACCCTTGAAATTCACCACTCCCATTTGAACCAAGTCCACCTTAACTTTGTGCCCCGTTACGCAGCGTATGACCACAATGATGGCATCACAGAATTTCCAGAGTTCTGTTATACTATCGTTTCTTTGGGGCCCGCTATCCATGGTCTTCAACTGTGGCCACTGTACATGTTGCACAAATATGTTTTTGTGACCCACTGGCCATGGCTTTCGGCTGTGCCCACTGTACATGTTGCACCAATAAGTTTCTTTGGGGCCAAGTAGTCATTGCCTTCGGCTATGATTAGTGGCCAACATGCTGCACCAATAGGTTTCTTTGGGGCCCACTAGCCGCATCCTCTGGCCGTGGCCACTGTACATGTTGCACTAATACATTTGTTTGGGGCCCACTGGCCATGGGCAATGTACATTTTACACCAATAGGTTTCTTTGGGGCACACAACCAAAGAAATGCAGTCGTGGCCACTGTAAATCTTGCATCAATACATTTCTTTGTGGCCAACTAGCCATAGCCTTCGACCGTGGCCACTGTAGATTTTGCACCAATACGTTTCTTTGGGACCCAATAGTCATTGCCTTCTGCTATGACAAGTGGCCAACACATTGCACCAAGAGGTTACTTTGGGTCCAATAGTGACGGTGTGCGGCCGTAGTCACTGTACATGTTGCACCAATAGGTTTCTTTCGGGCCCACTAGCCTCGGCCATGGCCACTATACATGTTACACCAATAGGTTTCTATGGGGCCCACTAGCCATGGCCTTCAGTCATGGTCACTGTACATTGCTGCACCAAAAGGTTCCTTTGTGGCCCACTAGCCATGGCCTGTGGCCATGGTCAGTGGTACAAAGACCCATTACCACCTGTCTAGTAGATGTAATCACTGTAGCTGGAAAATGCCCTTTTTTCACTCTCCCAATTCCCGCAGGATTTACCCCGATAATGGAATGAACTATGCATACAGCAGCAATAAACTGCCCATGCTTGCGATATTCCCCTGATTAACCGGAAACCTTTGAAAATCAAAACCTCTTCCACGCAGACACACACTAAGTGTCCCCCTCCTCTTTCCATGGACCGCCCACTCCTCTCAGCTACTTTTTCCTCTCCTGGGCCGTTTCCAATTACCCAGTTCACCTTTTTGTTAGTGTGATGCATTTTCTTTTCTGAGAACGCCTTCCGCTGTAGCCGCGGGAATCCTGCGAGATTCCCCAGATAAATTGAAAACCTTGGTACTGTAACTGGCTCCCCAGACCAGCCCCAAACTCTCCAATTTCACATGGTATTCTCTTTCCCACTCTACATCTCTATCTTAATACAAGTGCATCCTGTTCCTCCTACAAATAGGTTTTTGAGCACTTTTCGTTTTCACATTACCCCGGTAACTGCTCGCATAAATGAATGGGAGCACGGCAAAAACAGCATTTATTTGCTTTCTTAATAACTTTTTTCATTTTTTAACATAACTTTTCCAAACTTTCCAATCAGGGGTTTGGGAGAGAGGAGCGTAGCAATAGAATTTACGGATTGACGAAAGGCCAACGCCTTAACTATGGAGCGGCTATCACAGCCCAATAAACATACATACATATACACACACACACACACACACACACACACACACACACACAGGTCTGAAGTGTACCATCCTTCGGCACTGCAGTGCCTAACGTGAAATTAGTTTTTCGGACTATGAAGTATGAAGCTCTAAAAATTTTCCTGGCTCTTAAACACAGACTTATGAGAGTTCCTTTAGCCTCTCTTGCCCACCTGGCCCAGAGTACACACATTTCTTGGGGCATCGTGTGATGGTACTTTGCTTCTTGTTTGAATTTCTCTAACTTGTGTGAGCCTTAGGGGAAGTTTATGCGCTTAGGACGATTATCCTCACCTTAGTAGCCAACATGTATTTGGGGTATCAAAGTCTCCTTTGTTGGATTTGTTTTCAGCATCAGTTCTTACAATTCATCTTCCTGCAGCACACTCTTGGGCTTCATACCTTTGGTGTCCAACAGGTGGTTGATAGCTCAGGTTCTTTACACACGTTGTCCAACATGTTTCTGTGTTGTGGTTTGGGTTGGAAATTTCAACAAGAGTCGCACAGTTTTGTCAAACCACATAGGAGGCAACTGTTGCAAAGTGTTTTAAAATCCACAGAAACTGATGACCACATACTGGGAAAAATGTGTAATGGTGTTTTATCTGTGGTCCCAAAATATTGCAACCAAGTGAACCTGGCCATTCACAAAAACATGACACGCATTCTTACGTACCACCTGTCTGCGCTGAAAAGACAGAGAAAATCACTTATTTGGAGCCCACAGTCTATTTATATTGAAGATGATATTCTCTGGTAACAGATGAGGTTGACTAATACTGCCTGTAGACGGTAACTTTCAGTCTCACTGCTCCTCTCATGAATGAATAAAAAGAAAAAGAAGACTCTGAAGAAGGCATCTACGCCAGGTAGTATTACTATGGGACAAATATGGGCAGAATACTGACATCGAGTTACTCCATTTACCCGTGTGGGTGCTCTCTTCACAATGTAGTAAACAAAGAGAAATATTGTTGACCGACCTCTAGATCTGGGGTCTGCAAGCTGTGGCTCTCATGATTGTTTTGCATTATAACTCCCATGATCCCTCACCACTAACTATGATGGCTATGGCTGATGCTAGGTGGCAGACCTCTGCTCTAGATGGAAGCTAATGCATAACATGTTAATCTAAAACAGATTCAAACGCTGCAAAGACTATTCCTGGGAACTGACCTTTCAGGAACACCACTCCTAGGTTGGTTGTAGAGTTTCAGAAAAGATCCCAGGACAAATCCTATTTGCATGGAGGCTTAAAAGTAGGTAGTATTGTCAAACTGACAGCTGAAATCAAGGCAGGTTCACTGCTATGATCCAAAACAAATACAAACAATATTGTGCAAACAACCTATAAAACGTTATATTATGCCTCTCTAAATGCTTGCCATGTTCAATTTAAGTAATTTAATACACTGTAGCTGTGCCTTAGTAAGAAAAACATGTGAAAGCGTGTAAGCCAAAACAAAACCTTTGCCTCATTAATGAGGCTTTAAGGGGTGTGTGGCCAGCAGCGACATGGAGTAGTCGCTCTCTCCATTAGGAAGCCCTGATATCTTTCATAATATCCTGCACTGGGAGAATTTGAGTGCCCGTTATGCACAGTTTCCATTACCAGAGCCTCACCAGTGCTGAAGAGACTGGCCTCGCCACCCCACCTCAGCAGTTCACTGACAGAAGTGCAGAACAATGAACCCCCCCAAAAAAAACATTCAATGAGTTTTTTCATACAAAAACCAGCGAAAAAACCAACGAAAAAACATCCTACGTTGAGACAAGGTAACTCTAGAGCGGATTGCACTGTGGCTGGTGGGGCACAGGCAGACACAGGTAGTGGTTTCCTCTGACCACCACAGGTAGAGCCCATTGACCATAGAAGCCTGGCGAAGCCGCAGATGGGTCAGAGGAGCTCTGACCAAGGCCCACAGGGTGAGCTCTCTAACTGTATGAGCAGCTGTGGGAGGGGGAGACCACTGGGAGAGTCATTGACAGTCTCGTGTTGAAGAGGAACTGCGTTTGCCTGCAGGGGAATGAGGAACGAAGTGGTGGCCAGTCTGGGCTGCAGCAATATTCTGATGAAGCTGCAAAGCTGCATAGAGATGCTGGAAGAGGAGCAGAGTGCAGCGCGAGCTCCACAAGCTTAGTTGAGGAAAGGAACTTCGAATTTGAGGCAGTCTAGGTGGCACAGAGGTCAGGAAGAGTAATGGAGACCTGGGCACTGGGCAAGGCAGCAGGCAGCTGAGCATATCATCAACCCCCATCCAAACCCAGCGCTCACCACGAGTCAGGGGACTGTGGGGAGCACAGCCTGAGCGGGCACCACCAACGGGGGGGCCCAGAGGAACCCAGGGCCCGCGCCGCCGTTTCCCCGACAGCTCCAACCGTAGCCTGACCCCAAGCACACAGAGGCTCGATGAACCGAATTAACGCACATCCCCTGGGACACCCGTGTGACATCAGCTGCAAAGGAGCACTGGAGGAGGGGGCCCGAGAACTTTCGGTCTTTCGGGGGGGACGTTCAACACTGGCGACCTCTACCCCCTCCCCTTGACCATCAACTCTCCGGACGGACCGAGGAGACCTACCGACACCGGGCAGGAGGACTTTAGTTTCCTGGTGCCAGTCTGCGCTGCCGCCGGAGCCCAGTGGGTTGAGTCACCGCCAATGCAGCACCACCAAGAGCCCCTCTCTCAGGTGGAGTGTCAGGGACACGGGTGGCCCAGGCAGCGCTGGGCCTGGGTGGGGCCGCAGGGAGCCAGGCCCTAGAGACATCAGTGTTGCGCCAAGTGCTGACCTTGACACCCCCCACACTGGCCCGGGCAGCAGGAAGGGGCCGCGCAGAAGCATTGCCTCTGTCAGGGGTCCCCCCCCGCACCCTTGCTGATACACTAGCCCTCCATGGGGTGCTAAGGCGCAAGGGACCCCAGGACCTGGCACCTAGTGTAGCTTGTACCAGGACATCGTGAAAGAGTGCACTGCTGGTCACAGTTGCTGACCTCACCGAGGAGCAAGGAGGGTACGAGACCGGATTGACCCCCAAGCATGACCAAGCGATGCCGGAGGGGGAGGAGGCACTCACCGACTCCAGCAGAAGCAACCACCATCACTTAATCTAGAGATCCTGCCTCCTCCCTACATACCACCACCTAAGCGGTCGGGTATTTGACTGGTCCTAGGCCCCTGAACCGTGGCCCAATATGTCCAGGAATAGATCAAAAGACCCGTCCCCGGCCCTTAAAACCGCGAAGACCACCCAGGATGGCTCCCTGACCAAAATCTGGGCCAAGGACCCTGAATCGGAGGGAGACCACCAGGTGGGGGCGACTTACACAGGAACAACGAGAGAGACCACTCACCTACTCAGCTTTAAAACTGTTCCTTGGCGAGGCGATGGACAGAATAACGTCGGCTTCGCAGAAGCAGATGGACACGCTGAGGGAAGAACTAGTCGAAGGAATAAGGGAGATTAAGCGAGATATTTGCAAGGTGGAAGAAAGGGTGGACACTAATGAGCGGGCCATCCAGGAGCTGACAGAGGACGCAAGGAAAACAGGGAATCTCTTGGAAACCATGCCACAGGCCACTCAGAACCTGGAGCTACAGACCGAAGAATTGGAGAATCTCTCGCGAAGAATCAACATCCCAGTCAAAGCTCTACCTGAGTCTGTCCAGTCCCAAGATCTCGCCCAAGTCCTCACAACGGACTTCATGGATCTGCTAGACGCGGGCTCAGGCCTTGACCTACAATTTGACAGAATCCATAGAGTGGGACCGCCTCGGACAGAGCCAGGGAGCAGGCCTTGAGATGTTTTAGTGGCCTTTCATAGTTTTTTTTTTAACAAACATTTTATTAACTTTTCCACACTCAATACAAACCAAACAAACAGTGCAAGAAAGACTAATAATCAGTTATACATTGTTACATCCCGGTCCACTGCTTCTCCCACCCCAGCCCCCCAGCCAACTTCCCTATTTATTCAGCCTCTGCTTCCTGCGTTAGGGGTTCCTCATCTTCTGTGCACATTGAGTCCTGGCTGCTAGACTCCTCATACGTGGGCCCAAAAAGTTCTGTTATCAATTGCCTCCAATTCGCCAGAGAGCCCGCTTCTTCCTACTCCCCCTCCCCCGCCTGCCTCCTGCCACACCACAGTCTCTGCCTCTGCCCATTGCTGCAGATCTTTCCACCATATCTTGAGTTTGGGTTTATAGCACGCCTTCCACCCCATAGCAATTCTTCTTTTTGCCAAGACATATGCCAGGTATTTCAGCTTCCTCACATGCTGAAGTTTACATGGCCTGGGGAACCCTCCTATTAGGAAAGCCCACGCTATGTCTACCCCCATTTTAATTCCTTTGCCATCCATCTTTTTTGCGATTTCACCCCAGAATTGCTCTATTAACGGGCACGACCAGAACATGTGCGTCATTCCGACGTTTCCTTCATTACACTTCGGGCATGCTTGGCGCCCTGCTTTCCTGAATTTGGCTATCCTCTGGGGTGTCATATACACCCTGTGGGTTACATACAATTGTATCTGTTGCAATCTGTCGTTTGACACTTTTTTGGGGTACCCTTGAGCTCGCTCCCACATCCCATCACTCATCTGGGTCTCCACATCTTCCTCCCAGTCCAGCCTGAGTTGCGTCACCTCTTTCCCCACTTTCGTCATTATCATCTCATATAATCTAGATATTTCGTGTCCTCCTTCCGCTATGTCATATATCATGTCTATGATGGTGTCCAGCTCCTCTGCTAGAGCAATCTCTGACCAGGTCTCTCTGATTCACCGTACCATCCCATGGTACGCAATGTACTGGCCCGCATGCAGCCCTGTGTCCTCCACCAGTACTTCAAAGTCCTGTAAAGTCCCTTCCTGCCATACATCCCCCATTATTGATACCCCGACCATTTCCCAATATCTCCTAATAGCCTGTCTCAGCTGCCTGTCCTTACCCGCCACGACGACCAGTGGGATCGGCGGGGAGCATGGGGATGGGTTTCCCATTAACTGACAGGCCTTCCATCATATCTCACACCCGAGCGTCATCATCCCCAGGCGCTTTCCCTTTTGAATAGCCTGAGTTCCGAGGTCGGCTCATCAGAGAGCCATTTAGCTACAAATTGCAGTTGGCTGGCAGTATAGTATGCCTCAAAGTTCGGTAATTGAATGCCCCCCTTGTCATATGGATTCTGTAGCTTCCATAGAGCCACTCTGTGCCTCGTCCCGTGCCATAGGGATTCCCTGCATACACTGTCCCACTGAGCAAAAAACCCTCTACATATCAAATATGGAATGTTTGGAAAGCAGTGCAACAACCTGGGCAATATTACCATCTTAAGCATTGACCCCCGTCCCATCATTGCCAGGGAGAGATTTACCCAAACTTCATGATGTTCTCTATTTTCTTAGCCACGATCTCTGTGTTATGTTCATGTTCTGCTTCCACCGTATGGTATATGTTTATCCCAAGATATCTGAAGGTGTTAGCCTCCCACGGTACCTGCAGAATTGGCAGCTGTTGTGCGGGGACCCCCCTGTACCTGCCTAATGGGAACACACAGGACTTTCCCGGGTTCACCGCTATGCCAGAGAGCCCAGCGAATCGTTCCATCACCTCCAGTATATATAGGAGGTTCGACTCCGGGTAGCGTAGGTACAATAACATATCATCTGCGTGCAGGGAGATTAAATGCGGTTCACCTCCCAGGGGGATACCTATCACGTCATACTGCTGCCTCAGGTATATGGCCAAGGGCTCTAGTGACAGAATATACAGCATAGGGAACCACGGGCATACCTGCCTAGTACCTCTACTTAGTTGCCACCTCTGCAATATCACCGCCCCAGTTTTGACCCTGGCCAAAGGCGTACTATATATGAGCTTGGCCCACCAAAGGTATCCCGGTCCTATGCCATAGCCGCTCAGCGCTGCAAGCAGCCAGGGCCATCTGACCGAGTCAAACACCTTTATCGCGTCCAGCGACACTACCACAATCTCCTCTTCATCTTCCTTCGTGTACTCAATAATTTGGTGAAGCCGCCTGAGATTATGCGATATATTCCTGTTGGGAACATACCCTGTCTGGTCAGGGTGTATTAGCTTGTCTAGGACCCTCTTCAATCTGTTTGCCAGGACTGCCGTTAATATTTTGCTATCCTGATTTAGCATTGAAAGGGGCCTATACGAGCCGCAGTCGCTACCTGTCTTATTGGGTTTGGGGAGTGGTATTATAACTGCCTCTCTCAGGGACTCTGGCAGTTTTCCCATCTCGTACGCTTCGTTCAGCATCTCTAAAAGCAGGGGGAGAACCTCTTTCCCATATGTTTTATAAAACTCCCCTGGCAACCCGTAATTTCCCGGGATCTTACTAGTAGGTAATTGTCTCACCACCTCCTCCAGTGTAATCGGGAAGTCTAGTTCTTCCCTTTCTTCTGCACTGATCTGCGGCAACCCGATATCTTCCAATGTTTCCCTTATTTCCTGGCTATTACTTACCGCTTGGTCTTCATACAGAGCCCTATAATATTCTACAAATTCCTGGTTAACCTCTTCCTGGGTGTCTGCTATGCTCCCATCCCCCTCTCAATCGTCCTGATGGTGGGTCTGGGGGTCTCGTTTTTGTACAACGAAGCTAGCACTCTCCGGGGTTTGTCACCCCCTTCGTGCTGTCTCTCTATGTACTTCCTATAATTTAGGTTGCCAATCACTCCCAGCACCCCACACATTTTTGTTGCAACCAATCACTACCTCCGTATCTGTGGTATTCCCTCCCCTTTTTGCTACTTTTTCTATCTCCACTTCCATCGCCTGCAGTTCTGCTACAATCCCACATTGCAACCCTTTAGACTTCGCTATGGCTATCCCCCTCACCACCACTTTGAACGCTTCCCAGAGTGTGCCCGTCGCATGGACACTACCCTTATTTATTTTAGTGGCCTTTCATAGTTATGCCGCGAAAGAAAAGATAATGGAGATGGCGAGAAAGACAGGCCACATATCATACAACGGCTCTGAGATAGCTCTTTATCAGGACTTGTCGCAATCAACTCTGAATAAAAGAAGGCGGATGGGCCCGGTCCTGAAATACCTGCACGAGAAACAAATCAAGTATAGTATAGCACAGATCGAGACATGCAACCAAGGCTTGGATCTGCTGGGAATCGAGGAGCATCCATCAGCACACCCCGCAGGCCCTCCTGCCAGACACGACAAGCATAAACCCTGGGAGTGGTCTACAGTCAAGTCAAAACGATCAAGGACGGATGCTTCACGGAAGACAGACCGCAACCCCCAGGGAAGAAGCCGTTCAAACAGCCAAAATGGGTCGTCGGAAAGCTCACCCGACACTCTGCTACCTGAAGCTAAGGTACCGAGGTAGGGGTAGAGAAGCATTTGCAAATATTTGCTGCAGAGAAGGGAGTGGGAGGGCTTCTTGGGATGGGATGGGGAAATCCTGCGTTGACAAGGCTTGGGTAGTTTATAGGGCACGGCTCTCATACACAAGGAACGAGGGAGGCAGATGGCCAGCTGAGCCCACCCACGGGGAAACTAGAAAAGTTGAAGGGGGGAAGGGTTGGGGAGATCACAGGTGAGGGGGCAGATTTCCAGGTGAAGGGGACGTGGCAGAGGCCCCCAGAGGTGAACAGTTCAGCCGCCATCACGGGATCCCTAAGCAAACACAGAACCAAGCAGGCCAGACTACACCACACATACCACACCAATAGTCAATATCGGCACAGTTTAAGATATTGTCCCTAAATGTGAATGGCCTAAACTCGCCGGTCAAAAGGAAAAAGGTGGAGTTGTACATCCGAAAAGAAAAACCACACAGTCACCCTACAAGAGACCCACATACAAACTCGAGATAGGCATAAAGTTAAGATCTGGGGCTACGCCAGACTGCTCCAGGCCACGCAGCCAGCTAAAAAGGGAGGAGTGATAATAGCGCTACGAGATGGGTTCGACATGGAAATCAAGGCATCTCAAATGGATGACCAGGGTAGGTATCTGGCGGCGGTGATGGAGGGCAGGGGAGAATGCTATACGATGGCGACAATCTATGCGTCCAACTCAGGCCAAGATGCCTTCATTCAGAAGGCCCAACTCGACTAGGCAAATTCGCCAAGGGCCACATTGTCCTATCAGGGGACTTCAACCTCGCTTGGGATCCTTCCAAGGATAGAAGTAGAGCACTGTGGGCACCGCAGGGAGGACCCTGTGGGGACCTGAAGAAGAAAATCCAGGATCTGGCCTTAGTGGACGCCTGGAGGGAGACCCAGGGGAGTGAGATAGGTTACACATTCTATTCACATGCGCATAGGACCCACTCACAAATTTATTATATATGGGTGTCCTCCTCACTGTTGGGCAACACCACTGAGATCACACTGGGACCCATCGCAATCTCGGACCATGCCCCCATCACCTTGACGATAACCAGACCAGGGGTGCCCCAAGTTTGTGGAACTGGCGATATCCGTCCCCGCTTTTCAAAGACCCTATTTTAACCAAGGAAATTGAGCAGGAACTCGAGGACTTTGCGGAGAACAATCTTGAGGGTGATACCTCGACACAAATATGGTGGGATGCCCTAAAAACCACGATAAGAGGGAAAATCATTGCAATAAAGGCGAGAAGAGAAAGGGAATTAAGGCTGGAGGAAGAACAACTGGGCAAAAAACTCAAAGAGGCGATGGCGCAAATGGCCACGAAAAATACACCGGCACTAGCAAGGGTGGTCCGAATGGTGAGAGGTCAGCTGACTCTTATACAGACCAGGGCGGCAGAACGGAATCTTCTCCGCCTGCGCCAAAAGTATTATGTCAAAGCGAACAAATCTGATCGCCTGCTATCTACATTACTGAGAAAGGAGGAGGGGGACAAAACTATTTTAAGAATTAAGAGAGATGGAGGCATGACACATACTAGCATTCCAGAGATAGTAAGGGAATTTCACCGATACTACACCGCTCTTTACTCCTCAAACAAGCCACACCCGACCGCACAAAAGTCATACTTAAATAAGCTGACCCTTCAGACCTTGTCACAGGGAGAGTGGGAACAATTGGAAGGAGACATAACTACGGACGAAGTTAGGAAGGCAATATCTTCCCTATCTCTGAATAAAGCTCCTGGCCCAGACGGCTACGTGGGCGAATTTTATAAGCGCCATAAACAATTCCTGATCCCCCACCTCATCAAACTAATCACATTGGCTCCTCTTGTAGCTTACCTAGGTCTATGGACGAGGCTAAGGTCATCCTCATACAAAAGGAGGGCAAGGACCCGGAAGAGTGTGGCTCCTATCGCCCAATAGCGCTTATAAATGTGGATGCTAAGATCCAAATGAAGATTTTGGTGACCAGAATAGACACTATCATGCCCAAATTAATATTTTCTGACCAAGCGGGCTTCATCAAAGGCCGGCAGATGGCGGATAATGTCAGGAGAGTGACCCACCTACTCGAGAAAACACAGCCGAAGGGGATCCCTGCCCTCATTTTAGCGGTCAACGCCGAAAAGGCTTTAGATCGAGTGGAATGGGGGTTCCTCTTTGCTACTATGGCTAAGATGGGGTTCGGCCCAAAATACATCGCTCGGGCGGGTGCTTGTTATCGAACCCCGACTCTCCGCCAGGCTATCAACGGTCAAATATAAGCCCCGGTGAGGGTGGAGAAGGGCACAAAACAGGGATGCCCACTATCCCCACTGCTCTATGCACTCCATCTGGAGGCTAGAAAAATGACCGGGAACATAAGAGGTATTCCATTTGGGGGACGAGTCCACAAAGTGGCCGCTTTTGCGGACGACATGCTTCTCACACTGACCCACCCCGAGATATCCCTACCAGCGGCATGCAAGGAACTGAACAGGTTTGGCCAAGTAGCCGGTCTGAAAGTAAACACTAACAAATACTTTGCCTTGCATGCCTTTCCTTGCAGGACCTGGCTCTCAGTGCTACCCAGCAAAACAATTGACTTGACTAGATTAATCGTACCTATGCACAGCCTGACCTGCCTATGCCCACTGCCCCTACGGGGAGTGTTGTTGTTATGTCTGAATGTACCTTTGCACAGCCTGACCTGCCTATGCCCACTGCCCCTGCGGGGAGTGTTGCTGTTATGCCTGAATGTACCTTTGGACAGCCTGACCTGTCTATGCCCACTGCCCCTACGGGGAGTGTTGTTGTTATGCCTGAATGTACCTTTGCACTGCCTGACCTGCCTATGCCCACTGCCCCTACGGGGAGTGTTGCTGTTATGCCTGAATGTACCTTTGCACAGCCTGACCTGCTTATGCCCACTGCCCCTACGGGGAGTGTTGTTGTTATGCCTGAATGTACCTTTGCACAGCCTGACCTGCCCACTGCCCCTATAGGGAGCAGCTCTATACCTAGCCCCTCTTACAGGGCAGCCCCTGTTCCTCCCTTCAAATGTGCCCTCATCAATGCACGCTCCCTACCCGCACATGCACTGGATGTTCTAGATCTCATCCAAAGCAGCAACATTGACCTTCTAATGATTATCGAAACCTGGCTCTCTGATTCCTCAGGACCTGCCCTCGGCTTGGCCATTCCCCCAGGCTACAATATCTTTAGACACGACGGCCCCCTCCAGAAAGGAGGAGGGTTAGCCCTAATGGCAAAAAACTCTATTGCCATAAAACAACTAGAAGGGGATCTTAGCCATAACTGTGACTACCTTCCTCACAAAGTTAAGGTCTCCGCAAACTCCACCATTGCAATCCACATCATCTATAGATCACCTGGGCCTGTGGCAGACTTCCAAGATTCACTAATCCATGCTCTCTCAGACAATTTAAAGAAAACACCCCAATCCATTCTCCTAGGAGACTTCAATCTGGGCTTCAACGACCCTAATGATACCCAGGCAGCCTCCCTTAGCAAAGCCTTATCCACCCTAGGGTTCACTCAGGCCATCAAAGTACCCACACATAGCAAAGGATGCACCCTCGACTAGGTTGCTCATCACAACTGCTCCATCAGAGTCATGGACGTTTCTCCCATTCCATGGTCTGATCACCATTCTATCATGTTTGAAATTAAGGTCTCTAAGGACCAACTCAAACCGACCCCCCCACCTGCTGCTATGGCAAGAAGTGCCCGGCAACTAACTAAAGAAAGGCTTACAACCTATCTGTTAGTTCCGGCCCTCCAGGCCCCTGGCTCCAATGACCCAGAAACCCTTGCTGAAGTGTTTAAAAAGGTCATCTCTCAGGCAGTGGATGCAATCGCCCCCCTTACCTTGAAAAAAGCCAAGAGGTCCAAGCATTCCAACACCTGGTTCTCCAAAGAGCTATACGACCTCAGAGCCAAAAAAGGAAAGCGCTCTCCCATTGGAAAGCAAAAACCAATGACGCCACCAAGTCCACCTTCAAGGCTATATCCAAAGAATATAAAGCGGCAATTATTAAAGCAAAAGCCTCTTCCTTCAACTCTAGGATAGAAAATGCAAAATCCGACACCAAGGAAATCTTTGCGATTTTCAGGGAGCTGGAAACTCCCACTACCCCCCCACCAACACTCCAAAAGGATGAAGATTGGTGCAACAAAATCCAAATGGCTATGTTGGACAAGCTCAACATTCTCCAGAACAAAATCTTAGCCCATCAACAAGCCCCGAGTCACCAGATATCTCATTCTCGGACCTCTGCTAGCATTGTGTCCCCCTTATTTGAGTTCAAGGACATGAGCGAACAAGAGGTTATCACTCTCCTCAACTCAATTAAACCATCATCCTGCAAGGGGGATGCTTGCCCAGGTCAACTTATCAAAGAATGCGCCCTCCCTCTTACCCCCTTCATCACAACGTTCATTAACGCCTCTTTGCAATCCGGCCATGTCCCCACTAGTCTCAAGGGAGCATGGGTTCGCCCTCTCCTTAAAAAGCCGACCCTTGACCCTACCATCCCAGGAAACTATAGACCCATCACGACAGTCCCCTTCCTTCTAAAAATTCTGGACAAAGCAGCCTATCTGCAAATCCAAAAGTTCTTGGAGGAAAATAATGTGCTTGGCCTTAGGCAGTCGGGATTCCGTCCAGGACACGGCACCGAAACTGCCCTCCTAGACCTAAAGAATCAAATGAATGACCTGAGAGACGCCGGCAAACCTGCTCTTCTCCTGCTTCTTGATCTATCAGCAGCATTTGACCTAGTGGACCATAATACCCTCTGCCACTACTTTTCCACTAGTGCCAACTTTTCCACTACAGCCATTGCTTGGATCACCTCGTTCCTTCAGGAAAGGGTTATGAAAGTCTTCTCGGACTCAGCCTGTGCCCTCCCAAGCCTCATCAAATGTGAAGTCCCACAGGGATCCTGCATTTCTCCCACCCTCTATAACCTGTTTACAAGGCCCATGTTCCAAATCTTGGACGCCTTGGGCATCACATATACCAACTATGCTGATGACACACAGGTCCTCATCCCACTCGAAGGTGACTATGGAGCCGATTCGGCCACCCTCGAGGCCATCTATTCCACTATCCAAACCTGGATGGCCGAGAATTGGTTATGCCTCAATGGGGAGAAAACCAAGCTCCTGATAATAGGATCACTCCAAACTAATTAACGCAGCCAGACCTTATCTCTCAAAGACCAACTGCCTCACCATTGCAAGAGCCATAATCGGATCCAGATTAGACTACTGTAATGCCCTCTTCCTAGGGACCTCCAACAAAAACCTCTCCAAACTGCAGATAGTCCAGAATAACGCCCTTAGGGCAGCTACTGGCATCTCTAAAAGGGAACACATTTCAGAGACCAGAAAGCAAGCTCACTGGCTACCCATTAAAGAGAAGATAGTCTTTAAAGCCATTTCTCTAACACACAAGTGCATCAACAACCGCGCACCCCTATACTTAGCACAAAGAGCTGTTAAGCAGTTACCCACCAGACCTACCAGAATAGCCTACACGAACATGATTTCTGTGCCTAAATCTAAGAGAATGAGAGCAGGAGGCTCCAGCTTTCCGGTACTGGCAGCCTCACACTGGAATGCCATCCCTCACCCAGCCAGAAAACTTGAATCACATCTTGCTTTCAAGAAAATCGATCAAAACAATGCTGTTCATCTAAAAACCTTGATTTGCGGATCTCAATATAGCTGATTTGTCATACCAGCCTACGGGTGTTCTGTACACCTAAAATGTATCTTGCTCACAGTAACCGAGAGCCAAATCATGTCTACTGTATGACGATCTCCATTCGCAATAACGCCTTCATATCTCCTGCTCACTGTAACAATGAGCCAAGCATACTCACGTAACTAAGACAAATATGTGCAAATAAGGCAACTGCTGCAACAGCGCCTCGATGCTTGTGGGCTGTACATGCGCTTTACAAATACAAAAAAATAAAATAAAAATAAATAAATCAGAGGTCTTTAGCCTCAATCTGCAAACGTCCTCAGAGCAATAAATCAAAAGGGACATATGCTTTCGGGTGGGCAAGTATGAGCATAAAGTACCTAGGGGTCCTCCTCACCAAAACCATAGGAGAATTATACCGGGCAAATTAACCACCCCTTCTCAAGAAGCTTTATTCGAAGTTGATTGACTGGGGTCCTCTATGTATCTCCTGGGTGGGGCGGATCAACGTCCTTAAGATGGAGGTCCTACCGCAGCTCCTGTACCATTTTGCAGCCCTCCCAGTAGAGGTCCCGCACCCTTTTTTCAAAGCCTTACAGAAAGCCACAACCCACTTCATCTGCAACCTTAAGCGCCCCAGAGTGGCGGCAGCCCTTATGAGAACACCTACCTCCCGGGGCGGCATGGGAGAGCCTGACTTCTGTGGGATGTTTTTACCCATGCATCCAAGCCCTACCATAAAACTGTGCAGTACTGGCATGGAAAACATCATGATGGCCAGAACTCCCCAGAGATTGCACAGGGAAAACATGAATAGGCTGCCACCCATTTCTGCCTATGTTATGAGCACAGGAGGGCACTGCCTAAAACCACCATTGGGCTACACACACAGTAGCCTGAAACCATTGGGAATGGCAATGCTGATTGCCAAAAGCAACCCAGAACTGTGGGGAATTAATTTTCTTAATGTCAAAAATGGGTGCAGTACTGGTGCTCACCACTATCAGAAAGCCGGCGTTTTAAAACCACCAGACTTTTGTGTAAAACTGAACAAATGAACCGAAACCAGGCCAAGGAAAGACTTGCTAAGAGGTGGATACAATGTAAAACTATATTCTGAAATGACTTGAAGGAAGTAATTATTTAATGTATATATAAAAAATAGCTGCATGTAAGTTGGATTTGAATGTAGAAAACTGGGAACTAAAGTGACATTTAGCTGAATTCTGCCTGACAACTACCCCCGACAGGAGAAACCGGCTCAGCCACTCTTCCCAGGCCTGGCTGCATCTTGCTGCCCCCACCAAAAGGAGATCACACCTCTCTGATTGAATTAAGGGAGGGGTACCTGCAGACTGCAGGAAGTTGAACAAAGCCCTGTCCTGGGCTCAGGCAAATGTTATATTGGGGGGTGGTCGTAAAATGGCTTCCTCTTGGAAGAAACTGGGAGGGGCAGTGCCTGTGAGATTCAGCTGAGCTTGGGGGAAGTGGATAAACCAGTTATTCCACCATGTGATGTGGGAAGCCACACCCCTTTTTTGACCAGGGCATAATTTTAAAAAGATAGATAACTCATAGTGCGGACTGGTCAAAATTATATAAATAATATCATTATTCTTGTGATTTTTCTGTGCACGTTTTAAGAGGCGTTAGGGCCCTGTGGTGTATTCTGGGGGGTTGCTAGCGGAAAATAGGGTCTTACTCCAAATGTCTGCAAGTTAAAAATCTGACACTTCATCAATTAATGTCCATACTCCTTGCGCACATTTGTGTAATTTTTGGTAAATGTCCGATATTGGTAAACCGACCAAAAAGCGCAAAATGTTGTCATTTCTGAATCCCAGCTCGCAGGAACATGGGGCTTGAACAGAGACCGGTCTTAATTCATCTGTAATATGTACATGTAATGTCAACCACTTGTGTATCTGGGAAATATGTATTTGAATCAAATATAGATTTGTGGGCAAATTGACCAGGGGAGGATCCTCTGACCCATAAACAGACCTCATCATGATGACAATCCATTTCCTTCCCCCAATCAAGGGAGAGAGGAGGAATTGGCCAATGATAAGTGAGAGGGGCAGGTTTAGTTATGACCAACGCACACACCCACTTTCTAAAGATATAAAAAGGACCACTGAAAGACAGGCAAAACATTCACTTTCCACTTTCTTGCGGGACGCTTTGCCGGGAGACTCCAGACTTCAAATCCATCAACCTCCAGAGACCAGAGATCCAGAGAGACCAGAGATCCAGAGAGACCAGAGAGACCAGAACTGTGCAGTGCTGAGAGCAGAACCAGAGACCAGACCGCTGTTCAGAACCACCCGCCGGAAGTTCCGTCCAACCTGACCAGAACTTGACGGCTTATTTCAAAAATATAGTGTGAGTACTCACTGTGCAAAACCAATTTCTTAGTTTAAAATAATCTAATCCAAACTACTTTAGCCTATTAGAACTGCCTCCTAGAATCGTGTCATTCTGTCATCTTTAAAACTGAAAACTGTCATCTGAGCTTTAAAATTTCAAATCCGAAAAACTACTTTCACAAAATCGTCCGTATCTCCGGAACCGTTTGTGCTAGGAGCGAGATTCTAGGCTTTCCAACGAACCTAGAACCGACTTGCTACTCCTTATAGGGCCTCCGTAATTACGCTCGACGCGCGCGATTAAATTTGCCGCGATTTGACATTTTGCACAATTTCAGCCACGTGTAAAAATCAGCAGCTCCTTGCTTTCCTTTGCTAAAATTCGTTTTCACCTGCTAGTTACTCATAGAGCATTGCTAAAGTGAGCCTGAACTAATATAAACTAGATATCACCCACCCTGAACCACTAGAGGGAATTAAAAACCTTTTTAGCACATTTCTCACTTCATTGTCATCACATTCAAAGCATTTTGGGCCTGTGTTTCAAACTTCTACCTGTTTTCCTCTAAGCTTGCTGGGGGGGGAACTGAACTGAATTATATTTGATTGCATTCCTGAGGACTGTATGCTCTCCTTTTTCATCTCCTTACCTTGCATAAAGGGGTGGGGGGGGGGATGAATTGTCAAAGAAAAGTGATTACATTGTCTTTTATTGATGTCATATCAAGTTTATTTTCTGTACTGCATTTTCATTCATCATTGCATTGTCCTTGAAGCCATAAAAGCATTCTCAGCTATTTTATCCTCTCTATATCACTTCTAAGCCATCAAAAAGAGTGTACCACTGTAACATTATCCATTGTTGATCATTATTATCCTCACAAGTGTGCTATCAAATATTAATCTACTATAAAAGTGTGAGATATATATTGTTTAATTTTCAAATAAACCTTTTACATTTGCAAAACAAATCTACTTCTTGGCTCAGTGGGGTCAGGGGGATTCTAAGAGAGGGGTGTTCTACAAGGGATCATCCAGATTATAACTTGCCATAAAAATATATAAATAAGGGCTTCCCTTGGGCATCCCAGACAAGGCACTGACTTAGTGGGATTGCTTGATTGGAGTTACTTACACTTCAGGGCATATTATTTAGCAGCTCAAATAAGAGTTCTTAGGGATTGGCAGAGGGATGACCGGGATAAACCATGGAGGCCTATGGATAGGGCGGTTGTAGCTGAGCAATTGGCGGGAGTGTTGTGGAAACCAAGGACAGGTAGATCTCCCCAAACGTACCATAGTAAAATCACCTCGACTACAGGGGAAGCATGGGATACAGCAGTCTCACAGGCGCATCTTACCTCCTTGCCCCCCCCCCCCTTCACCTCCTTATTCAAAAACCCACAATTTACCCCAGACTGCAAAACGGTAATATTTGACGATTGGTAAGGTCAAAGAGTTTGAACAATGCAAAATGGAATTCGGCCTGGAGGAGAGACAGATACGGTTACATCCAGCTGAGGCATTGGCTATCCCACCCAACAATGAAGCAGGCAGGCTCACGCCCCCCAACCCAGTTTGAAAAATATCTAGACACGCATGCGAGGGATAAGGGCCTGATGGCCGAAATATATAAATACATGAAGGAGGGGGCAATCCCGCCGATTAGAACATACATCGAGAAATGGGAAACAGCCAGATGTACCGCTATTGATGAGCGGGAGTGGCAACACTTATGGGCCCAGATACAGAAATTAACTAAATCCCTCCAGATCCGAGAGACCTGGTTAAGGCTGATGTTTCAGTGGCATCTCAGCCCGGTCAAGCTGAAAAAGAGGTTTCCTCAGACCACCCAAGCTTGATGGAGGGAGTGTGGGGGAACAGGTACATGGGCTCACATATGGTGGGAATGTCCGAAACTGAATACGTTTTGGGGTCAGATTCAACAGGCCATTGAGCGAGTCCTCGGATCTGGGGGAAGTGGAAATAGGGGGCTCAATATGATAGGACTGAACCGAACCCTGCTTGACATTCCCTCAAAAGCTGGCCGCAAGCTGTATGTCATAATGATGATGTCTGCGGCAATGGTGTTGGCGCGAAGGTGGAGAAAGAAGGACCCCCACAAGAACACGAGTGGGTTGCAAAAATCTGGTCAGTGGTCGCTATGGAATGGCTTTCATATTCAATACAAGGCCAACACATGCAATTTGCAACAGACTGGGCGACCCTTCTGGCATATATTAAGGAGGGCGCGTGCAGAGCATGGTGCCCTAAAGTGATGACACTAGTGGGAATTATCGACCCTCAAGAAGACTCTGAGCTATGAAAAGGAGGCCATGCAGATGCAATCAAGAGCAAATATATCCAAAGACTTATGAACTGCACCTCAGCGGGGTCCGGCGGACGCTCATCAGAGAGGGAAATGGACAGCAGTGGAATCCTGGAATCTGGGGGGGGGGTGTTCTGTTGAGTTTCTGTTGATTACATGTTTAACTGCAAAACGTCAATAAAAAACAAGTTTGAAAAAAAAAAATGAGGATTTAGCAGGAGACTGAGATCGGAAATCTAACCGAGTACATGAACAAGCGAACAATTCTAGTGTGAACCTGCAATGGAGAGACTGCATTCCTCCACATTCTAGTAGACAAAGGTTCGGGAAGCACGGGGGAAGTTACAAAAATGTATCAAGAATCAAATAGAAGCCTTAAAAAGGCATAATTTTGAAGACTGTTACTGAGTTGGCATCTACGACAGCTGGTGCACATTGGCAAACTAACAGGCATTATGACATTTACTTTAAAGTAAAATGTGTGTTTAGGAACAAGTTACTTACCTGCAACTCCTGTTTTCAAGTATGGGTATCTTACATGGATTCACATGCTCATGAATATTTACCCATCAGGCTGGGAATCCTCTGTAATATTAAAGCAACTTTGCTTTAAAGCTAAAAATTGCCCGCTGCTTATATAGCCAATTGCTGTCACTTTGATTCATACTGCCCAAGCCAATGGCATTCGTCCTCCTTAGCTCCACCCCCAGGGGCCATCTTCAGATTTAGAAGCGCATGTAAAGTGGCATATGGAGCTAATGAAGAGCCATAGAGGGTTATGAGGGAGGTTGCATGTGAATACATGGAAGATATCCATGCTGGAGGACAGGTTTCAGGTGAGTAACTTGTTCCTTCTACAGCATGGGATGTTACATGGTTTCACATGCTTATGAGAATGATTATACAGCAGTACATACACAACCAAGGGAGGTGGCACAGGCTCTACAGAAGCAATACAAGGACTCACCTCGGGAACATACTCACCTCAAGCAAACAGGTTGCGAAACACTGCCTGGCCGACTCCCCTCGGGAATCCCTGTCGACGCAGTAGGATTTAGTGAAGGTATGAGTCGACCGCCACGTAGCAGCCCTGCAAATGTCCAGCATCGGAACACCAGACAGGATTGCCGTAGTAGAAGCCATGGCTCTGGTGGAATGAGCTCTCGGCCTTCCTGGCAACGGCCTGTTCGCAAGTCAATGGCATTGCATGATACAGCCAGATAGCCACCTGGAAATGGAAGCCTTGGAGCTGGCCTTCCCTGTCCTCCAGGTGCAAGTGTCACAAACAACTGAGAGGTCGTGCGAAACGCCTTAGTGCATTCAGCGTAGAACTTGAAAGCATGCAACACGTCCAGTGAATAAAAAGCCTGTTCTGCGGGAGAAGCAGGATTGGGGAAGAAGACGGCTTAACTAAAGGTTAATTCAAATGAAAGTCTGATGGAACCTTTGGTTTGAAGGATGGATGAGTCCGTAGCACCACCTTGGACTGATGAAAAGACAAATACAGTGGTTTACAAGATAGAGCTTGTAACTCACCAACACATCTGGTAGAAGTGATCGCCACCAGAAAAGCAGTCTTCCATGACAAAAACATTAGTGGAACACTGCAAAGAGGTTCAAAAGGAGTACTCATCAATTTTGACAGAACTACCTTAAACTCCCACGCATGGGCTGGAGCCTTCACAGAAGGGAGTGCTCTGAACAGAGCATTTAAGAACTCTTTAAGAAGTCTGTTAGACCACAAGGAAGGCCTGCCACGCGTCCGAGTGTACCAGGAAATAGTCTCAAGATGTGTGGGCAAGTCCTGCTTTTGCTAGGGAGAGCAGATATGGCAGACTTTGAGGAGCTTTTATGCAAAGGGGAGAAATCCCCTGCAAACCACACCACAGTGAGAAACATTTCCATTTGTGCCAATAGCACGCACGCCTCACATTCATTCTGTGGGCAATGACTGATGGCCACATTCTAGGTTTGCAGGTGCCAAGCTGTAAAGACTGGAAAGGGGTATTTGTACTTCTGCCCACTATATAGTTGGGGTAGATGCACAGAGCACCCCATCCAAGACACTCAATTGGTAACTTTGGGAAAGCAGCCAGGCTGAGACTCAAGGTAGGTGATGCAGGCTGGTTCTAAAATGCAGTGAATCCCCAAGCTCCCCACAATAGAAACCCACACACTATGTTAGGTGATAACATAGTCCTTTAATTACTACCATAAAGGATAAACAGTCAGGTAGGTGTATACAAATACATAAGACTCACTTTGTACTAGAAAACTAAATTTCTATGTGGTGCCACTGTTACCTTTAAATTCAATCATAATGCACCAACTGCTGACAGTTATTAAAAAGCATTTAAATTATTAGGCAAATTAGGCAGGGGTTAACTTCATAAAATATTACTGTAGAAAGGCAGGTAATAATTAAAACATAGGCAGAATGCTTTCTTTAGTGTAAAAATGCTGTACTGTGAGGATCCCCCCCACCTGGGCCACCTGTAAGGAAAAGGTAAGGTGTACTTTGTTTCATATTACAGTATCGCCAAATATGTTCATTAATAGTCTGTTTCACTTTCTACAGATCCCACTACTCCAAAGTACCTGGGAAGCCACAGGAGAACAGGATCCAAGATGAATCTGGGACCGCTGGATGAATCCTGAGGATGGAAAATGTTCTTCCTCGTCACAGTACTTTGGGTGCCTTGGAAGGCAAGGAACAAGTTACTTACCTGTAACTGTTGTTCTCCAGCATGGGTCTGGCATGGATTCACATGCTCATGAATATTCCCCGTCGTCAGGCTGGGAATCCTCGGTAAAGAAAAAACCAGTATCAGTTTCGTTTCTGATCTGTCTTTCGTAGTAGTAACCAATCACTGGTCTCTGCGTCATACTGACCACAGCCAATGACTGCCCTCTACCTAAGCACCGCCTCTGGCAGCCATCTTCAGATTTGGAAGCACGTGAAGTGGCAGTATGACCAAGTGAAGAGCCGCAGAGGGGTAGGCGGGAGGGTTTGCATGTGAATCCATGCCAGACCCATGCTGGAGAACAACAGTTACAGGTAAGTAACTTGTTCCTTCTCCAGCATGGGGTCTGGCATGGATTCACATGCTCATGAATAAAGAATACATAGCAGTACACACATGCACAACCACGGGAGGTGGCAAAGGCTCAACATTAAGCATCACATCAAACTCAACATTAAGCATCTTACCTCCTCACCAGGCTCACCTTAGGCGAACAGGTTGCGCAGCACTGCTTGGCCGACCCTGGACTCCTCCCTGGAATCCCGATCGACGCAGTAGAATTTCGTGAAGGTGTGCGTCGACCTCCACGTAGCAGCCCTACATATGTCCAGCAGGGGCACACCAGAAAGGAACGCCGTGGTAGCTGCGATCGCTCTGGTGGAATGGGCTCTCGGACGGCCAGGCAGCGGTCGGTTTGCCAACCGATGACAGTACATGATACAGCCGGAGAGCCATCTGGAAATGGAAGCCTTCGAAAGAGCCTTCCCCTGATTGACAGGTCCAAAGTTCACAAAGAGTTGTGACGTCTTCCGAAAACACTTCGTGCGGTCCACGTAGAACTTCAGCGCTCTAGCCACATCCAGCGAGTGCAAAGTCCTCTCAGCCGGCGACGAAGGCGACGGGAAGAACACAGGCAACACCAAGGGTTCGTTGAGATGGAAGTCCGACGGCACCTTGGGCATGAAGGAGGGGTGCGTCCTGAGCACTACCCTCGTGTCGTGAAAAGTCAAGTACGGAAAGGGCCTGGATCTCTCCCACCCGTCGTGCGGAGGTGATGGCCACAAGAAACGCTGTTTTCCACGACAGAAACTTCAACGGGGCCGAGTGCAGAGGCTTGAACGGAGGTCCCATGAGCTTGGTCAGCACCACGTTGAGCTCCCACGCCGGGGCCGGAGCCTTCACCGGCGGGAACAATCTGAACTGTCCCTTCATGAACTCTTTCACCAGACGATGAGACCACAAGGACGTCCGCCCCGTGGTTCTGGTGTATCGGGAGATCGCAGCCAGATGAATCTTGATGGACGCGTGTGCCAGACCAGCTTTGGCCAGCGTCAGCAGGTACGGCAGTACCTGAGGAGCCGTAATCCGTAGAGGGTTAATCTTCTGTGCGTGGCACCAGACAGAGAACCTCTTCCATTTGTGTCCGTAGCATTTAAGAGTCGAGGACGCCCTGGCCTTTGCAAGAACCTCTCTGCAGTCGGCCGTTATGTCGTATCCTCCAAACTCTAGCGCTCCAGGAGCCAGGCCTGCAAGTTCAGCGATTTCGGGTCGTGGTGGAGGATGGCGCCTCCTTCCCTGGAGAGTAGATCCGCGTCCACCGGCAGCTTGATTGGCGGGGACGCTGACAAGTCCAGAAGGTCCAGGAACCACATCTGCCTTGGCCACGCAGGTGCGACGAGGATCATCCTGCACCGTGACCTCTTGAGCTGGTTGACGAGCCGGATTAGCAGTGGCAAAGGAGGGAACGCGTAGAGGAACAGGCCCTCCCAGGGGAACGAGAAAGCATCGCCCATGCTCCTCGCCTGGGGAAACCTGCTGGCGAACCTCCGGCACTTGGAGTTCGTCGCCGTCGCGAACAGGTCGATCTGGGGTGTGCCCCACCGTCAGAAGAGGCGATCCACTAGATCCTGCCGTAGTTCCCACTCGTGGCACGAGCGCAGCACCCTGCTGAGTGAGTTAGCGATGGTGTTTATCCCTGCCAGATGAAACGGCACCAGAAACATCCTTTGGGCGACGGCCCAATGCCACAGGTCCTGCGCCTCCTTGGACAGTGCTGGGGACCTGGTTCCGCCCTGTTTCCTGATGTAAAACATGGTGGTGGTGTTGTCGGTGAAGATCCTCACCACCTTGCCCTTGAGGGACGGAAGGAAGGACCTGAGGGCCCAGAACTCTGCACGGAGCTCCAGGACGTTGATATGGAGGGACTTCTCCGTCGGGAGCCAAAGGCCTCTCGCGTGCAGATTTTCAGTGTGCGCTCCCCACCCTTCCAGGGAGGCATCCGTGGTCACTGTCTCCTGGTGGTCTGGGGTCTGGAAGTCCATGCCCGCCGTCAGATGCGCGCGGGTGCCCCACCACCGGACCGCTCGGCGGAAACTCTCGTCGAGTGTGATCCTCTCCTCGAAGCCGCCCGTCGTTTGGATCCAGCGCGCGTCCAGGAACTCCTGCAACGGGCGCATCCGGAGCCTGCACATGGGAATGAGGTAGATGCAAGAAGACATCATTCCGAGGAGGGACTTGATGGACCTCACCTTGGCCGCGTCGGAAGCCAACATCCGCTGTACCTTGCCCAGGATGGACCTGGTCCTTTCCTCCGACGGGGAGGCCAGAAGGGACACTGTGTCGAGCTTCGCTCCCAGAAACAATGCGTTTTGCGCGGGTACCAGGTGGGACTTGGCGTAGTTCACGGAGAATCCCAGGTCCGTGAGAAGTTGGACGGTCCTTGCCGTGTGCTCCACGGCGAGCTCCCTCGTCTTGGCTCGGATGAGCCAGTCGTCCAGGTAGGGGTAGACGTGGATCCCCTCGCGGCGCAGCTGCGCCGCCACCGGTGCAAGGCACTTGGTGAATACCCTGGGTGCCGACCGTAGTCCGAAGGGGAGGGCTTTGAACTGGTAGTGACGCCCTTGGACCACAAACCTGAGGAATTTTCGGTGCCCCTTTAGGATGGGAATATGGAAGTAGGCATCCTCCAAATCCAACGACGACAGGAAGTCTCCTTCCTCCAGCTGACCCAGGACGTGCTGGAGGGTGACCATCCGGAACTTCTGCGCCTTGATGAATTTGTTCAGACGTCGCAGGTCTAGGATGGGGCGCCATCCTCCAGTCTTCTTCTTCACGAGGAAGTATCTCGAGTAAACTCCGGAGCCCCGAAGCCTCTTTGGGACGAGTTCGATGGCGCCCTTCCTGAGCATCGCCCTTACCTCCAGGAGAAGCTGAGGGACGTGAAGCTCTTTCCTGGCCACGGGGGGGACGCGCGGGCACCTTCTTTGAAACTCGAGCGCGTGGCCCCGGGCTAAGGCGTCCAGCACCCAACGGTCGGTGGAGATGGACTCCCACACGCTGACGAAGCTCGCCAGACGGCCTCCCACCGGGGTGCTTCGGTGGGGGCCCGACCTCACGGTCGGTTCAATCCTGGTCCGACGAGGCTTTGCTGCCTTGACCTCCTTGGCGACGACGGCGGGGTCCGCCAGACTTGCCTCGTCCTCTGTAGGCCTCCTGAGACGACGAGCGGGCCGCTTGACGGTAGGTGGAGAAACCGCCGCCAGAACCCTTGGAGGCGCCCTTGCCTCCGCTGCTCCGAAAGGGCGTCCGTCGTTGCTGCAGAACCCCAAGGGCCCGTGCCGTCTCAGTGTCCGCTTTAATGGCCTGAAGGGAATCGTCCACTGTTTTCCCAAACAGGTTGTTCCCATCGAACGGCATGTCCAGGACTCTGGTCTGTACGTCTTGACGGAAGTCCGTAGCCTTGAGCCATCCACGCCGCCTAAGGCACACGTCGTTGCCCAACTGGTGAAACCCAGTGTCGGCGATGTCCGTCGCAATAGTGATGGCGTGGTCCGACGCCACCTCACCTTCCTGTAGGATCTCCAGGGCATCTGCCCTCTTGTCGTCCGGTAGGAAGTCCAGCAGGGGAGCCAGTTTGTACCATAGCTCCCTGTCGTAGCGGGCCACGATAGCCTAGGCGTTGGCCGCTTTAATTGTCGTCGCTGCAGACGAGATGACCCTGCGTCCCATAGAGTCCAATTTCTTTCCCTCGCCGTCCGGTGGGGAAGTCGATGTGGAGGCCGCACCCCCCCCCGCTTTCTTCCTGGCCGCCGCGGAGACGACGGAGTCTGGGGTAGGCTGCGCCCGGAGGCACAGGGGGGCCGCGTCCGGGACCCGGTACTTCTTCTCGTACCGGTCTCTTCTAGCTGGCGTAGTGGAAGGGTTCTTGAGGAGGGCGAGGCCCTCATCCCAAATGTCGTCCAGTAGAGGCACTGCGAGGACCGTCTTCCTCTTGGCCTTGCGCCGTTGATAAAGGAATCCTTTTTCTTCTCCTCAGGGCAGAGTTGGAAAAGCTCAGATGCCCTGGCGATCATGGAGTGGAACGAACCAATCTCGTCGGGCGGAGAAGCCCTGGTGGGAGGTGACGACGGTAGATCCTCGTCGTATACCTCGTTGTCCGTACCCGTCGCTGCCGTGTCAGTCCCCGTATCATCCCCTCGGGTGGACGGGGAGGAGGGCTGGACGGTGCGCGACGGCTGAAAAGGAGGTGGAGGGTGAATCCTTCTTTTCTTGGGCGGGGGAACACCAGAAGGTCCCGGCTCAGGATCCCCCGACGGGAGAGGTTCCTCCGTCGGCAACGGCAGTCTCGTCCTCATCTCTGAGCATAAGGACTGTATAGCCAACAAAATGGCCGCCGAGTTGTCTTGCGGCGCTGGCAGAGGAGAATCCGACGGGCGATCAGGGGCCCCGTCGGCACCCTCGACAATGTCGTCACCTGCGTCGGGATCCATCCCGACGGGCCGGTCTTCTTCCACGCCAAGGCCGTGGCTTAAGACCTCGATCAGCTCTTCCTCCGAGGTTGAAGCCGAATCTACGACGACGCCCTGCCCCCCCTTTTTCTTCCCCGCCGGGGATTTCACGGGGGTCCTATCGATGGGCACAAAAGAGGACTCCCTCCGAGGTGGCAGGGAGACTCTGAGCCCCGAGGTCGCCACCACTGGTGTAGCCTCCACAGGCTGAGCCAGGGTCGCCGCGACAGTATCGATAGAGGGCTTGGCCGGATGGATTAAGGCTTTCACCACCTTAGGTGCGCTCACCGCCTTATCCTTGAGGGGGGGGGGGACACTGCCTCGCTCCCCCTCCGATGGGGCCTTCGAGCTCGACCGGGGCCTCTCCAGGAGCTTTGCCGGGTGCTCGCCCTTCCTCTTACCCGACCCAGAGCATTGGCTCGTGGCTGAAGGTGCCGGGGAGGGTGCGCCCTGCCTGGCGCCCGTAGAGCCCGACCGTTCGGCGCTCCCGGTGCCAGCGGACTCGCGGTGCTTGGCCTTGTGTTGGACCCCCGTCGCCGGGGCGTCCTCAAAGGTCTTAGAAGACCGCTCGGATTTCTTCCTCTTCTTCTCGCCTGACGGGCTCTTCCCTTCCAGCCAGTTGGCGAGACATTGATGGCGGTCCTTCATGGTCCGCTCCGACATATTGCCGCAAAACGCACAGTCCTTCTCCACGTGCGTCCTGTCCTCATGTAAGCAGTAGAGACAAAAGGAGAGTTCGTCCTCCTTAAAGACGTTCTGCAGCTGGCATCCAGGGCAGACCCTGAACAGCTTTCCGGGCGTCGAGCTTCCCTTCTCCTGGGCCATGTCCGGGCCTGAGAAGCTTCTGGAGTCCTCCAAAAGCGTAGCTCGACGAAATCTTCACCCTTGAGGGGCGCAGACGAATCCGACACGGGTCCCCGTTGATCGGATGGAGAGTCGGTGGAGCTTGAGGCTCTTTTGACCAAAAAAACGAAGAAAAAATAGCACTAACGCTCGAGAGCAATAGCACGAGGATCCCAACACATGAACGTGCGGTAAAAATCTGAAGATGGCTGCCAGAGGCGGTGCTTAGGTAGAGGGCAGTCATTGGCTGTGGTCAGTATGACGCAGAGACCAGTGATTGGTTACTACTACGAAAGACAGATCAGAAACGAAACTGATACTGTTTTTTTCTTTACCGAGGATTCCCAGCCTGACGACGGGGAATATTCATGAGCATGTGAATCCATTCCAGACCCCATGCTGGAGAAAGTGATGGTGTTTCTTGGCTTTACTCGACAAGACCCCTCAAGAATGGACCCCCTCACCCACCAGAACAAGGATTCACTGCGATATTGGTGTCGAGGAGAAGGGAACCAAGCAGTGTAGGAAAGGCAGCAATGCAGGTCTGTTGCAGTGGTTTCCGATGTCATGTTGCCACTCCGGCTGTGGATGTCCTGCTAAGATTAAACTTACTGTGGACATCGAGGAGGCTTGGCTGAAGAAGATAGGACTGTGGCTGTGGATGACTTTCAGTGACGACGGGTGCTATGTCAGAAGTAGGTGTTGGGCTTCAGGATTTCGTGGTTTACCTTCTTTCGGTTCTTCGGTGCTGCAGCCGCAGCACGGACCTCAGGATTGCTTCTGGTGACCAGGACACGACCACTGTACTGTGGACCCTCACCAAGTCTGTAACCTTGCAACGTTGCGTTTGGATTTGAGGTTGAATGTGATTGCACCCAGGGTAGTTGGAAGATGTAGCCTGGGTGGTAGGAGCCAGTGGGCTCCCCTCTGTTCCTCTTATCTCCTTATGTACCTGATGTCACCTGATCAACCTTGTAACCTAAATAAAGTAACCTGATGAATACACATGTGGCCTACCCGAGTATCCTTCTTAAATTAATGTAACAACTGGTGACGAGCTGGTCTTTGGAGAAAACCCAAGAGAACCCAGAAGAAGTAGTCAAAAGGTATCTGTGTGTGAAAGAGTTGAGAGTTAGTCTGCTGTGGGAGGTGCAGGAGGAAGAGACAGATGAAAGGAGAAAAATATGAGAAGTGCCTTCGGAAGTGCCTGATAAGCCTGGGAGGACCGCTGACTCATCTATTCCATCCCTGCTGCATCGACTTCCCCTATGCACTGGAACGCGGCATCATTAAGCCACGCCCACTAGAAATTGCTGCCCTACAAAAGGGAATGCGCGCCCATGAAAAGTGCCTTCGGAAGTGCCTGATGGGCTTGAGAGACGTGCAAGGCTGTTGACTGCCTGCGGGACATATCTCTGTGGGTTGTACTTTTTTGAGGTGCATTACCAACTTCATTGGTGTATTGTGATAATTCACTCTATAGATGCTATTTGTTTTAAGTTTTGTTATGGTATGCTTGTATTAGCTTGTGCACACGTGAACTCCTGCTTGTGAACCCTTGGCTGTTACTCTTTTACGAGTGTCCACGTGTACTAGACCGTATTACAATCATCAGAGTGAAGTAGTTCAAAGTGTGCATTTGGGCTGTTTCGTCGAGCACACGCAAACTCCTGCTTGTGAACTCTTTTTGTTACTCTCTTATGAACATCCACGTGTACTAGATTTTACTACAATCATCTGAGCGAAGCAGTTCAAAGTGTGGTAAATGGGCTGTTCCTTGAGCACAAAAATACCTTACATGTCTTTTTTTCCCCTTCTCTTTTTTCTCTTCAAGATTGAATCATTAACATAGGTTTCATATTATTGTGATGCTGCATCTTCTTTAACCTGCTACCCGATAGATTACTCCGACGATAAACCTCATTTTTGACCATGGTAGGCAGGCTAAAAAGTGGGAAATGTCTGAACAAATCTAATATTCCCTCACAAATTGCCATAACAAATCATATTCAGTTTAACAAAATCTAGCTTTCTAATAGCGAATAACTGTCCGCTTGGACCCATGCTAAATGAACGAGCGATGGATTCTCATTCTGCATCATATAGCAAGCAATCTATGCTGTGGAACCAAACTACAGCAGTGACATATTACCACAACCTCTCTGTGCACAGATTCATGCCCCGCCATCTGTCTTTGCTGAAACTGCTGAACTCTTTTGTCACACCATAGATGGTTGCGGGGGAGGGGGGCGTCGAATAGAACATCAGACCCCCACATTCCTGTGGAGTATCCCGCAGGATCGGCTTCATTTACTCCACTTCTGGGGTAATTTGGTGACGAAATATCTGACGTCTCGATTTTAGCACCAGCACTAAAGGTGGAGTGCGGTAAGCGCTTTAGAGTTTTGCTTGGCCGTCCTCTCCCGCCTCTCTCCTCCCCTCTGAGGTTGAGGACGTATGCCTACACAACTATTTCAAAAACCATGTCTGCGCACAACACGAGCAGCACGGTAACGAACAAGTCGGTAATATGCACCGCCCTTCAACCAGTTCTCCCACCTTTCCTACAGATCAGCCTGCATCCGGCACATGCCCAAAGATACATTCACATCTAGACGGCGCATCCGACGATTTTAGGACAATCATCAAGCTAGTCCGAAGGATAAAGTGTCCCCACTGCACACTTCAAGCTCTAAGTCATATGCTCTTAATGAACTTCAGACTTATAGCTTCCCAGTGTTAACTAGGATTTTAAATCTACTTGATAAGGGACATGAACGGACACACAGAGCTACGCCAAATGAAGCACTCTTTATCTGATATAACGGCTAAACTAATCAGACTGGAAGGTTTTATGCTATCTTAAGAAAACTTCCAGGCGCAGAAATTAATACGTTGATAGTGGTTCTGCAATGGGTCAAGCTAAACCCTGTGCACATTCGAAAGTCTTCAATAAACCAAGGTGAATTACAATTATTCCAAGCCCGGCTGAGGGAGACTAATTGGCAAAGAGGACGGATCTGAGCACGGCTGAGGGGGTTCCTGGGGTGAACCGTGAGTCACCCGAGAAAACAAATATTCTCTGAACTTTGTAAAAAGTAGGATCTGAGCCCGGAAGAGGGGGATCCGCAGTAACAATCGTAAAATAACAGGGATCTAAGCCTGGCTGAGGGGGATCCAGGGTGAAGCACACGAGTTGGATACTTGTAAGAAGAACCAAACTGTGTATCTTACATCAGGCCCTCTGAATCAACAGACTTTGATAAGAAAAGAGACTTGGGCACAGAAGGCCGTGTTGCTGGAAAAAGAACTGTATCCTTGTGCCAAAGAAGTCAGAGCGTGTGCTTTGCTCGAGTAAACCGTCTTGCCCCGTACTGACAACGTGGGGAAGGGAGGCCAATGGCCCGAACATCCTGACATATCATTTTGTGAACACTTCTTTCGTTTCATGAGCATTACCCCACACTATTTGTAAATTAGCAGTAAGGATTGGGAATATATTTGTTTTTAGTATAGGCCCTTTTATTTTGATAAGGCTCCACTAGGAATGCATACAGCAACTTGACAGCTTGCACAGTAGCCGACCGCAGCAACGACAGACGCTGCACCTTCCCTACGATGGCTACCACCCTCTCTTCCGAGGGAGCCACCAGACTAGTCATTGTGTTGAGTCGGGTGCCCAGAAACAGAGCATTCTGCGATGGCTCCAAGTAGGACTTTGTACAATTTATGGAGAATCCCAAATCCGTCAGCAAATGCATAGTCCTCACCGTGTGCTGGTTCGCCAGAGCATTGGAGCAGGATCGAACTAGCCAATCGTCCAGGTAAGGGTAGACATGGATGCCCTCAAGACAAAGATGTGCAGCCACTGGAACCAAGCACTTCGTAAAGACCCTCTGGGACGATTTCAGGCAGAACGGAAGTGCCTTGAACTGATGATGTCACCCCTCGACCAAGAACCGCAGGAACTTGGGAGTGCTTTAGATGGATGGGGACAGGGAAGTAAGTATCTTCCTGGTCCAGAGGCGCCAGGATGTCGCCTTCCTTCAGTTGGCCAAGCACGTGCTGCAACATGACCATCCTGAACCTCTGGGACTTCAAGTACTTGTTTAGGCGTTGCAGGTCCAGGATCGGCCTTCAACCTCCTGTCTTCTTTCGGACCAGAAAGTATCAGGAGTACAGCCTGGAGGTGCTGGGGAATGGGTTCCATCGCATCCTTTTTTTTTTTTACAAGGGTCCAAGGGTTTGACCTCCTGCAGCAGCTACGTCATGTGCTGTTCTTGTTGAGCTACAGGGGGAATACAAGGACACCTGTGTTGGAACTCCAAAGTGTGCCCCTGTCCAAGGGCATCCAGCACCCATCTATCGGAGGTGAAGGACCTCACCAGCCTGCCTCCCACTTGGGTGCACATGTGGCTTCCCTCTCCCCCTCCCCACCTCTCCCCCGAGTCCATGGCCGGTTCATGCCTGTTTTGATGCCGGGGCACTGCGGGCCATGCCGGCACTGTTCTCTGCTGCTGTATGCCTGCGAGCGGCCTCAGTACACCGCTTGCGTCGTGGAGCGGGAAGGCTGCTGATAAGCGGTGGTGTAGCCCTTTGGAGGACCTGCTGGGTTTTCCCCTTGAGGAAAAAAAGAACAATCGATGATGCTGCACGGTACCCAGCGAAAGTGCCGTCTATGCGTCAGTCTTGATGATCTGAAGACACTCGTCAACCGACTTGCCAAACAGGTTTTTCCCGCCGAATAGCATGTCCAACACCTTAGATTTAACGTCTGGCCTGAAGTTGGTGGCTTTCAGCCATTCCTGTTGACAAAGAAACACTCTGTTTCCCATCTGATGGAATTCGGTGTCTGTGATTTTCAATGCCACTGTGATGGTGTGGTCTGAGGCTACCCCCCCCTCCTGGAACAGCTCTAGAGCTTCTGTCTGCTCGTCGTCAGACAGAAGTCCAGAATAGGGCCCGGCTTATACCAGAGCTCCCAGTCGTAGCAGGACAAAATGGCCAAGGCGTAAGCGGCCTTAATGGTGCTGGCAGCCGTATAGATAATCCTCTTCCTCAGAGTGTCAAGCTTCTTCCCCTCCTGGTCCTGGGGAACCATGGACGAGGGGTTTGCAGAGCATTTCCTGGCCACGGCTGATCCCACAGAGTCAGGTGAAGGCACTTGGGGGCCAAGTCCAGGACTCTCTATTTCTTCTCGAGCCTTTCCCGCTTGGACAGGGTTCAGATTCTTCAGCAGTGCTAGGCCTTCATCCCAGATATCGTCCAACAAGGGGACGGACATGATGGTCCTCCGCCTGGGCTGGAAACATTGATAAAGGAATCCTTCCTTTTTGGTTTCCTCAAGGCACCAGTTGAAAACGTTCAGAGGCCCTGGATATCATTGAGTGGAAGGAGCAGACATCATCCGGCGGAGAGGCCCTGTGAGGGTCATTCGTACCGGCTGGCTCGCCGTCCGCTGGCACGAAGTCATCAGCCTCGTCTGTGTCCGTCGCCGCCGTATCTGTGCCTGTGTGCGTGGCAGGATCTCATGTTGGGGTCAAATCCCGAGGTGGAAGTGGCAGTGGTGTTGGTTTGGCGCCCTAGACCAGCCTTTGACTTGCATTTGCAACTAGAAGGGCTTCTGGAAAGTGGTCTTGGAGGACATCTAGACGGAGCAGGGCCCGGTGTGGGCGGCAGTCTTTGCTGAACTTCTGGTACCAGCGTGGTCAGAATGTCCAACGAAACATCCCTGGGCTGAGGAGTATGCGGAATGAGAGGCCTAGGCTCCAGGCTGGTACGCCTCTTCTGGAGAGGTAGATGATAGGGTTCATCCTGTGGGGACCCACCTTCCAACAAGGGTCCCTGGCCCCCTTTGAGGTCCGAATAGTAGCCCTTGGGAAAGTCATCAGCCTCATTGGAGCTAGTATAAATGTGCCCCGCTACACTTGGTTCAGCCCCTTGTTCTGTAGCCCTTCCCTAGGGGCCCTCAGAGCCTTACTCCTTCCCCCTCTCCAGACACTTCTGTAGGGAAGCGGCTGCTGCCCCTTTTCGAGGGGTCTTTGCCGAAGTGGCAGCAGTTACCTCACGCCAAGCTGGTAGTGACACCCGCGGCGCAGCCGTGGCTGCGACTGTGGGCAGCACCCTCGTGGTCTGCCCTCCTTTTGAGAAGTATTGGTTGTTGACGAGACAGTTGATGGAGTTGTCGACGGGGTGGTAACAGCAGTCATTGTAGATTAGGTCGTGGCCGTTGAGGATGTGGTTGATGATGCGGTTTTCTTGGCTGGTTGAGACGAAAAGAGCCTATAACAATAATCGTGATGCCTTACTGGAAAAAAATAAAAGAGATGAGAATCGGATTGTATTCGTAAATACCTTCTCTAATCTGTCCTATAAAATCAAGGACATCATTAGTAAGGCATGGAAAAAGTGCATAATGTTAAATCCACCCCCCCGCCTTTGGTTGCCTTAAAAAAAAGTCAGAACATCAGAGAGATGCTCATTAGGAATGATATATCTATCAAACGTACAGCAGAACCCAGACAAACCATCCTATGGGGCCTTCCTGCTGTCAAGGGTCATTTTCCCTGTGGACATTGCGTAATGTGTGCCTCCACTAAAGAGTAAACAAATTATATTAAACACAACTACCACATGGGTATTGAATGAAATGACTAATTATAACACCGAAAATGTGGTCTATTTAATCACATGTCCATGTGGCTTACAATACATTGGGAAGACCAACAGGAAATGTCGCATTCGGTTGGTGGAACATCGTAGCTGTATCATGAATCAAATAATGACAGCTCCTTTAGTTAGACATTTGGTACAAATGAAACATTCTCATGAAGATTTTAGATGGGTCATTCTCAAAAACGTACCGGGCAATGGCAAGTTAGATACTGATCAAAAACTTGTGCTATTTGAGCAAAGAATGATCTTTAAATGTCAGAGCCATGTCCTTGGTTTAAATGAAGAAATTGAGTGGCAATACACACGTCTAAATTGGTACATTTGGTTGCTGGTGTTATCCTGTTTCACTGCGAGAAAAGAGATTCCTGTGGATGTATTTGTAATAGGCATGCATAATGTAGAAAACAATGCGAGTAGATCTACACCTGTGAAATATACCATTTGTAATGTATATGCACAATGTAAAGAATAGTGTTAGTAGCTCCATGTTTTTGAAGTACACCCTTTGTTGAATATAAATTGTTTGCATTGTGTCTGTCGGGTGTTACACTGATGAAAAGGTGATATTATGCCATGTCTTGTTATCCAATGGGCTCCTTGCTAGTCTGTTTGAAGTGCAATGTGTAGATAGAATAACATTGGTACAGACCAGACATTCATGGGGTGAAATCATCAGGAGTGTCACACACTATTGGTTTGTGACCCTCTACACACACCCCCTTATATAGAACGCATTTATCAACATATTTGCTGACATGCAATCCAGGACCTTTTTCAATGGGTACTGCCTAAATTTCTTGTCCAACATCCGAAGGGAGCCCGTTGTAGGGGTAGTTTTTTTCCATGTCCACGATGGTCTAGTTATCCAGACGGCGTCATTTAATATAGGCGCTATTTTCTGTGTAAATTACATCTTTGTGGTTCCCTGGATGCCACATAATTGTAGGCAATCCTTCAGTAATTTCGTGCACTATGGCAGAGACTTCACAGTTTCGGCCGTTGCAGTCCTCTTTTTTTTTATCCACGAGCCTACAGCTTTCTCCCGTTACATCTATGGGAAGCACATAGCATTCTCAGTCTATACGCGCTGTGGATGCTGGATGTATCGGAGCTCCTCCTGGCCCTAATCTGTGATTTTTCACTGCCGTGCATGTAATGTGCATATGGACCGCCGTGTTTATATAATATAAAGTGTTTTTAGCAAGTGAGGATGCGACACGCATTTGCTTCGAGTCCATCTTGAGTGGTGACAGTTTCTCATGCCCGTGTGTTTCACTTCCAGCTGTATTACATCAAGGAAGTACAAACACGTTACACATACCGGACTATGACGGACAGGTTATCCCTTTGAAGTCTTTGGATATTAGAAGCCTTTATGAGGTATTCCTTTGGACTCTCTGGTACACTTTGGTGATGGTAGAAAGGAGTTTGACACTGAGTATTTGGAGGTGGGTGTTTCACTGTTACTGGTTGTGAGCCACACTTTTAACCACTTAGTAGGGCAGTGTGGAAGTAGCAGCCTATGAGGCTTTTTTCTGGTTACACGGGTGACGTTAGAGAATAGTAGGTCACCATGAGTGGTGATGGGTTTTGTACCATTGTACCTTTGGTTACACACTCCCACAGGCAACGTGTTGTCATGATCTCTGCTTCCAAAAGATCAGGACTTGCCCGACTCCCTTGGAAGCAGACCCATAACCCCGGTTCCGAGTGCCAGCCAGTCCCAATTGGGACCTTTTGGACCCTGTCCTGGCGCCAGTGGCACCAGGCTCATAAAGATGCCCAGTCCCAGCGCTGGAAGCGCCGGGCTCATAATGCTTGGGTGGACTTACCTGCAGTAGACCATGCTGCTTACTTACCTGCCAGTTGAACCCCTGATCCTCTTCTGTTTGGGACTACTTTTCCTGTTGGGTGGGGCAGGAGCCACTCCCTAGGTTCAGAACACTGGAACTCTTCTGGAAAGCAGGAACTCTTTTCTTACCTAGGCGTGGCTGTGGAAGGAGACACCTAAGCACTACAGGAGGCTATTTAAACCACACCCGATGGATGAATCTTGTTTTGCGTTATTCTGCATTCTCTGCAGCAGAACGCTCATCGTGTCTTCTGCTTCTGATCCTGGGCCTAAGGGAACAAAGGCTTACCATCCTGGAATCCAGTCTTCAGCAGCACCTGTAAAGACAAAGAAAGAACAGGTTAGCACTACGGTCTTCAGTGGCAGCGCATCTCTTACCTGGTCCATCGGCTGTCACCAACGCCTCGCGCTGCATTCCGGCATCTGAAAGACAAAGGCTTACCTACTCTTTGCATGCTCCGGAGGTCTTCGCACTGCATTCCGGCATCTGAAAGACAAAAACTTACCAGCTCTTCGCACGCTCCGGAGGCCTTCGGCGCTGCATCTCGCATCTGAAAGACAAAAGAAGGTGCGTTTAAAGACATTGGGCAACTTTATTGCTCACGTGCCATTACTCCTTCCCACGCCGAATCCAGTGGGTATTCCAGCACCCTTCAGCTTCGCTAAAGCTCCGAACTTGTACCTGCAAGATAAAAGGGACAGTTAGTGCGCATCGTGAAGCAGGCTACAAGCGCTTACTTACGTGCTTCCAGGCGCTTCTATTCCTCACGCGGGTTCGATCCTCAACTCTCATCAGCCCGCCATCGCCGGAACCCTGCAAAACAAGAGATATCATTACAAAAGACTTTTAAGACATTTGAAGTGCCCAGAACTTACCGTTCGTGCAGTTAACGACGGACAGCAGTCCTCTGAGGTCAAGAGGCCTGCACCCTTATCCAGTGAAGAAACTGGTTACGGCACCCTGCCCCGAGGCAGATGGAGAGCTCGGCGTTCACTTACCTAAGGTGAGGGTGTTAACCTTTGGGGTTCTACAGGAGAAGAGAAAGGGAAGAGGAGAGAGGCACCCAATAACCCCAGTTCATTAATCCCATATTTTCTATCTGCAGACATCTTACTCTTCGAGTCAGACATACAGTGCACAGAGGTCCAGCCCAAAGAGCCAACCGTGTGTTACACATCACCTTTGAAGATACGGCATTCACCCAGTCAAGACCGGCGCCTCTGCGGGAATCAGGTGAGCGTTACACGTGTTTTGTTGTTCTGCGTTTGTTTGCAGATCTAATTGAGACTGAGCTATTTAAGAGCTTTTACGAAACAGAAATAAACTTGACTGAGGAAGTTTGGAGCTATTTGTGGATGTACTGAAGGCATCAGCACTACAAATATTTATTAAGAGGTATTTCATTTTGATATTTTGGCTGGCAGGGTTGTAACACAATCTTTGGACCATGTTCTGGTACTCCACTTTTGGGGGTAGAGGGACAGTAATGTGATGCTACGATTTGAGCATAGTACTGACTATACGATATTGGTTAGTGGTGTCTAGTGATGGCCCCCTTCTTTTGTTGTTCTAGGAGTAATCCTCGATTCGAATTTGGAAACCTACATGTGGCCCTGGATTGCATGGCGACAATCAAGAAATTATGTGCTTTTCTCCCCTGAAGAAAGTTCATGCAATTACAGCCTTGAAGAACTGAAACATGTCGGGATTTTATGTCATTTGAGTTACATGCTCAAATAGTGTATTAATTGTATTATGATATTTATGTTGTACTAATCTGTTTATTTTTGTTCAAGTATTTTCGTGGTCATTTGTTTTTCATTGTGTTCTCACCATGTGTTAAATGTTGGGTCATGTTCATTTCGGAACATTTTTATGAGTATTTTATTCATTCATAATCTTTATTAAAATATTTTTAGTATTGTGTACATAGTGTGCATACTTGGTCTATTTTTTTCAGGACTACAAGTATAGGGAGGCTTTCAACCACATGTCTTTTTGGGTATAGATCAGTGAAATTGTAAAATCTGGAAAAAAGATTTTGTGCTCCTTCTCCTTTATATACAAATATGTTGGGTCTACCTCTGACCGTGTGCGAGAGGAGTTTTTGTTGGAGGCAATTAGCCTTGAGTAAGGTTACGAGACGCCGATGGAGGCAGTGAAGGGCCCACCTTGGATTTCTCCTTCGTCGCCTTGTCCGCCAATGGCAAGCAGAGTTTCGAAGTTAAAAGACTTTCTCTTAGAGGGGGCGCCCATCACTGGTACGCTGACCGTGGATGTGGTCGGTGATGGCGACGGTGTCCTTCCTGATCCAGAACCTGTAGCGGCGGTGAACACAGTGGGATCAGTGTCATGCAGCCTAGCCTTGCCTTCTTGTGGACCCCCGCGGGCAGATGTGGGGGGCGTCATCAAAGGACCTCAATCTCTTCTGAGGGAGTTTGATCGTGGGACCGGCCAGTCCTGGGGTAAGCATGACCATGCCCGGAGGCCTTACCCGATTTTAATGCCGCCAGCCTGCTTTAGCGATCCTTCTTGATCTGTTTTGAAAAAAAACACGGCAAACCTTACATCCCTCCCCATCATGGCCCAGATGCAGGCAGGAAAGACATTTGTGGTGTCGATCCTTCACAAAAACATTCTTTAGTCCACATTTTGTGCAGTGTTTGAAGAGGCATCTCTTCTCTTCGGTCATGCTGAAAAGGTGTGAAGTCGGCCCACGCCTGGGCCTTATCTGATCCGATGAAAGATCCTCGATGTTGTATGATTTTCACTGACAGTGGATCCCCGCTGCCGGTAGTTGACCTCCGGTCGCACGATAAATATAAAAAGCCGTTCAAACTTTTAAATTTCACCAAAAACTCTAAATATTAGGGGGAAAAAGCTCAGAGAGCACTAAGAGCACTCCCAACACTGAAGCGTGCAGTACAAATCTGAAGATGGCCACCAGGGGTAGAGCTTAGGAAGAGGACCGTCATTGGATGGGGGCAGTATGACCTAGAGAACAGTGATTGGTTTAGAGGAGAAATTAACTTGCCCCTCTCCCCATCGCTACCACCCACTCCCTCCGTCCCTCCCCCGCGGTGGTTCGCACAGTTGCTCAAGGTAGGTATATGGGGACACACGAAGGGTCTTTTATCGTCCAAGAGATTCAGTCTTTGGGGGCACCATTGGGCTTTATAGTCTTCCTTTAAGAATGCCAGGCTCTCCCCCCAGTCCTCTGTAAATTTAGGGAGATTATTTTTCATAGCATATATAGCCCATTCCAATGCCACCATGTCCCAGATTTTACGTATCCAATATTGAAAAATAGGGACCCCTGATCCTTTTCCACCTCTGTGCTATTAATAGCATCCCTGCCAATGTGAGGAGTATTCATGCTTTTGTGCAAGCTCTAGGGCCCCACTCTCCCCTCCATTCCTCCTTCCCTCAAACCACAGCAGAACCCTCTCTGGGGGGCTCTTTGCTGCCTCCCCGAATGCTTAAGCCTGTGCCTCCTGTACTTCTTTCCAGAAGGGTTCGATTCGGGCATCTCCACCAGATATGGAACCCAGTGCCCTTCCCGCCACAGCCCCTCCAGCATTCCGGCAAGGTCTCGGCAAAGATCTTATGCAGTCGGCAGTGCTCCAGATAAGATTTTGAGGTATTTTACTCCCTATTTTTAAACTCTGAGAGTAAATGTGATTTTAAGAGTAAAAATGATTTTTCTCTTTTGCAAGAGAGTAAAATGTATGTGACATTCAGTCAACGCGTGCAAAAACCGTATTTAAATCATTACTATGCAGCAGCTTTCTGCATTTTGACAGAATACACCTTTCATTATTTCTGTAAAGTCTGGCCATTTGATCTCTCCTGTATAGATTTAAATGTTGAAATCACAAAAACCTAGCCAATTACATAGTAAAGCAAACATGAATTGTATTGTGTGTTTTGAGGTTCGATAGCAGAATTGTCTTTTGATGTTTTAATGAAAGTCCTCATTTCCTGGAGCTATTACTACCTAATGGTATGCCAATGTTATGCTACAACAGTGCAGAGAGGCAAGGACTCCATGCTAAATTCTATATCTAATCTAATGGTCAATTGGTTATGTATACAGCGCTTTTGGCAAAGCGCTGTACATGGAACCTATTTATCACAATTATCACCAAACCAGTCAGTATCGACCTCAAAAGGATGAAAGGCTGAATTGGCTTTGCCGGGATTCGAACCTGCAACCTACAGATCACGCACAGATTGCAGCAACGAGTGCTCAACTCGCTGAGCTATCTTATTGGCTAACATCCGTCAGAGGTCGGTTAATTGAGTATCGACTGAGGTATAATAATCACAGTACCTAGATGTTGGACAACCCATTCATGAAGCGCTACATAAAGTTTACCATCTGGATTATCACAGGGACACATTTTGCAGAGTTTCTATTGCAATTAACAATGACACTTTCATTTGTTTGTTTTTGAACAGCGCTTGCACTTCCTAGAGAGTCAGGTGGATGTTTTAATTGTAGTCTTGAAAATTTGAGAGGCTAGAACACCTGTAATTGTCATTACACCAATCACTCACCCTTGAGCAAAGACTCTGCTACCACTGACCATTTATAGTAATGCACCCCATTGACGGCTGGGTTGAATGTATGTAAACTGGACTCTGCATAGTCATCTTTCTAACACACGGTTTTTATAATTATAGTGTAAGTTGAATTGTAAGTGTAAAAATGATGTGCCTCCGCATGATTATGCACACAGCACCGGAACTCTGAAAAATACTATTGTGCAATACTGGTTTGCTTTCACTGGAAAAAAGCATAATTTGTTTCAAAATATTAATTCTCAATTGGAACTTAGAATTTTAGGCTTATATAATTAATAAGATGGAAAACTAAGAAAGTAAATATGCACAGTGCTTCTGTTTGCTCCATGAACATCTACACTCAACAAAGCAGAAGCTGAATGGAAAGAACACATTCCTTTTATCAAAGTCTGCAGTTTTATTTTTTGGAAGACTTAAGAGAAATACATTCCGTTTCAGAGGTGGCTTGCAATTACATCCATGTAGATAAAAATCAAAAGCAGCCTTCTGGTTTCTGTCAAGTAACCTGACCTTTGCACTGCCCTCTGCTCTAAACCTGTATGTAAGTGTAAACAGGAAAATAATAAAGCTGTCGTACTTGCATGATTTTCATGCGTAAAAAGGCCTTATCTGGAGGCCTGGCAGTCGAGATGCGGTGTAGTGCCAACCATATAGTATCCTGTACCGGGCTTCTTCTAGTTGAGCAGCTTTGGCTACCTTTGGGATCAACTTCCATAGTCTTTCCCATTCTTCCCTAATAATTTCCTTCCCAATGATCTTTTCCTATCGAGTTATGTAAGGGCATGCCGCCCGAGGGATGGCATTGTTCAATATTTTGTATAGATTCGACACCAGGCCTCTGGACTCATCTTGGGTGGTCAGATATTGTTCCAATGGGGTCAATTGACGGGTGGCTGCTGCATTTATTTCCTTATTCTGGAGCCAATGCCGTAAACAGGAATATATCATCTCTTTTTTCTCTACTCCAAAGTCTTGCTTACATTCTATAAATGATCTAATGTTTGGGCCCGTGAACATATCCCGAATAATCTGACACCCACCTTCCCGCCACTGTCCAAATGCCCCTCCTTCCTTCCCGGAGTGAATTCTGGGTTATTAAGAATGGGGGAGAAGGGAGACGAATAGGTTGTTATCCGTCCCAGGTCTCAAGTATATGTGTTGGGGTGTAAACCACTCATGATCCGCAGCTGAGCTGCCTCAAATGAAGTTGAAAGTTGGGAAGTGCCGTCCCACCCGCCCTCTTCGGGGATGTCAACTGGAATCTGCTAACGCTTGGTCACCTGGTCTCCTGCCCTCCCAGACAAAATTACCTTTCACTTTTGCCAACTCTCTAAAGAAGCTGGCCGGGACGGCCAGTAGGATCGCTTGAAATAAATATAATATTCGAGGGAGGGTCACCATTTTGACAGCTGCCATTCTGCCCACCGAGGAAACCTTGAGATTCATCCATTTCTGGAAGTCCTTCTGGATTGCCTTCAACATGATGGGATAGTTGGCTGCATACCATCCCGTGAGAGAGGGTGTAATTCGTACCCCCAGATATTTGATGCCACTCGGATGCCATTGAAAGGGCTAGGATGCTTTCAAAGCAGTCAGTTCTCTTCCCCTCACCGATGGATTAAGCATTTCTGACTTAGTGAGATTGATCCGGAGACCCGGCGCCTCTCCAATTTTCTCAAGTATCTCCCAACATACCCTAAGTGAGTCTTCCAGCCTAGTCAGTGACAATAACATGTCATCAAATGCAGCGATTTTGTGCTGTAACCCCCAAAAGGGTATGCCTCTCACCCCATCTGCCTCCCTTATCAAATGTAATAAAGGCTCGAGGTCTGGATGAATGAGAGTTGGGAGGAGCCCCTCTAGTCTGTTAGCCAAGATTTTGGTAAATACCTTAGCATCTACGTTTATCAGGGCTATTGGCCTGTATGATGTACATATAGTGGGGTCCTTATTGGGTTTGGGGATGAGAGTTATTTAGCTTTCTTCATTGAAGGAGAGATCCTACCCGTGTCCCTGAAGTGATTGTATAGATATGTTAGGTGGGGACCAACTCCCCTGCATAAGTCTTATAAAAGGATGCTGTAAATCTGCCCGGGCCGGGGGACTTATTTGAGGGGAGGGCTGCCACGACCCTCCAAACCTCTTCCATTGCGATTTCCCGGTCCAACAATTCCTAGTCATACCCTTCTACCGAGGGGAGGTGAATTCCCTCTAGAAAGTCCATCTGTATTTGGGCCTGATGATTTTGGGATGAGTACAAGTCTTTATAGTTATCAGCTAGGCAATCTTGAATTTCCTCAGTTTGGGTAAAACAGGATGGATGTCAGTTATTGCCCCACATGTACTACTACTCGTGGCCCCTCTTAGTAAGCGTGCCATAAGTGCATCCGCTTTGTTGGCCTTTGCATAATACTTCTGCCTGACGAATAGACGTGCCCCTTCTGCTCTTTTTGTTCCAAGGACTCCCAGTTGACCCACCGCTTGCCTATACTCCTCAACTGATTTCCACGTTGCAGCGGCTTCCATCTGCTTCTGTGACCTTTTCTTCTAATTGCTAACCTCAGGTGCTGGTCTCTCTGTGCCTTTGCTGCTATACACTTCCCTCTTATTGATGCTTTAAAAGCATCCCTGGGGATGCCTTCGCCCATGTTCGAGCGCCTATTGAGCTCAAAAAAGGCTTCGATCTAATCCCCTAATTCCTCCCTGACAATCTGTTTGCGCTTCAGTTCCCTTGGGAACCTCCATTTCCAGAGCCCCCACCAATGCCCCGGTTGATGGATTTTCATTGATACCACCTCGTGGTGCGCTATCCCCAGGGGTCCTACATCAATTCCCTCGACTGCCCCCATCAGAAGGGCTGAGACCCATATCCAATCTATAAGGGATTGTGTCCCGAACACTGGACAGAAAGGTATAGCCCTCTTGTCCCCCATGACCCTCCCCAAACGTCTCGTAGTCCCAGGGACTCAAACCTCTCTTGTAAACTGGCCGAGGCAATTGCCCCCACCCCTCGTGCGGTCTACCCCCCAAAGACCTATCCCGGGCCTTCTCCCAAGCTAAGCTGAGGTCTCCCATTAGCATTGTGTCCCCCTTCGCGAATTCTACCAATATATTTAGGCGTTCCCTCAGGAATGCTTCCTGTCCAGAGTTTGGTGCATAAAATGAAGCCATTGTATGTGATGTTCCCATTAAGTCCCTGTTTACTAATATATATCTAGCTCCTTTATCAGCCTTAATCTCTTTCACCTTAAATTGGACCTCATTGCGAATGGCCAAGGCGACTTCTGCTGTCTTAGTTGGTCCAGATGCCTGGAAAATTTGAGTGAACCCACGCAATCCTAGTCTTATTTGGTCCTTTAGGAGATGGGTTACCTGGATTGGCAGGACATCAGGTCCAGAGGACCTAACAAACTGCATCCGTTTTTTCCTCTTGAGCGAGCTGTAGAACACCCTCACATTATGTGTTGACCACTTGCGTAGGAGCTGGGCTCAAATACTGACTTGTCTCATCTCTCCTCCCTTCACCTCTTTTTTCGAACCCTGATGCCTCCCATCTCTCTACCCCTTCCATGTACTCTTATCCCTTGTGTCTCCATCCCCTATACCTGTGGACCCCACCCCTCTTTCCCACTCCACAGTCCCCTCCCCCCATCCTGATGCCGGTCCCCAACTTTGGGATACCCCCTCCATGCCCTTCCCTGGTTTATCGGGAGCTCCCCCCACCTCAGGCCTCCCCGGCCTTACTGAAACCAAGATGAAGCGTCCTCCTGTGCTCCCTCCGCTCGGGATCACTCCTTATGGTCCACCACCCCTTTGTACGTGTGTGTGTTCCGGCTCCGATGTTCAGTCTCCTCATCCAAGCGCTAGTCCTCCGCCCCAAGCCTCTCGTCCCAGTTTAGGTTGTGGGCCTGCAGTGTGGCTCTCCTCCTGTGCCTGTCCCATTGAGTCGACCATTCCCATGGCCTAGGTCTCGGCCGGTTCTCGTTTTGGGGTTGCGGCCCTCTGCTTACCGGTCCAGGGTAGCGTCCAGCTGTAGTAGGTCAATGCCCTCCTGTGGTGAAGTAATCCTCTTCTAAACTCCCTCCCATTCAAAAAGCAGGCCAAACGGAAAGGTCCATCTACATCGGATTCCCCTCCGAGCAAGGTCTCTGACCACCAGGCCCATCTGTAGTCTCTTGAGGAAAGTGCTAGCAGCCAGGTTTTGAAATAGGGAGATCTGGAGGCCGTTATGCATCCCTAGCTCTTTTACCCTAGCAGCCCTTAATACCTGTTCCTTTTGCCCATATTTTGTGACCAGCATAAAAACATCTCTTGCTCTTGAGTTGGAGCCTCTTGCCAGTCTGCATGTTCTGTGTATCCGGTCCAGTTCTATTTTTTCCAGGTTTACCTCTTCTAGCAGGCTTGCAAATATATTCTGGGATACCCCCTTTAGTTCTGTCCCCCACGGTTTCTGGGAGGTCTTTAATGCGTAGGTTAACTCCCCTTGATCAGATTTCCATGTCCTCCATTTCTATTTCTAAATTCTGGGTGGCCACAATAAAACGATCTATAGCTTCCGAGTTGCTATGATGTCCTTGTCGACATCCTGTAGGCTTCTCTCTAGTAGGTCCGTTCTTTCGCCCAGCTGGCCTACCTCCTGCCTCATTTCCACCAAGGCCAAGTTAAGTCAGAACGCATCAATTGAAACTGGTCTTCAAAGGCCTTTGAGAGAGTGGTTTGAAGGGTCATTAAATCGTTGTGGAAGTCCTGACTTGTTAAGGATGGCCTAGTCTCCAAATCCATAGGGTCCCTCTGGTCCACCAGCGACGGGGGGGGGGGGGGTCTGTGGCCGATTCTCGCCCTTCATTCAAGGCCCACATGGTTGGTCGGGTTCCCGGCACACTCCCTGCCGTCCACGCCTGCTTTGAGGCCCTCAGTTTGGGCTTGGACATTCGCCTGCATATTCTTGGGGGGTAGCCCCCGTTGTTATGCCCCAATAATTAATTTTCCAAAGTTGGAGCCTCTCCCGCTGCCAACTGCCATGTCTCTCAGCGCTGCTCCCCTTTCTGGCTGGGACTTGTGTCTAGGGACTCTATAGTTCCGCTGGTAGATATTCCTTCTGTGTCGCCCTTTGGATTGTTGTCCTCAAGAGTCGCTAGGTCTCTCTGGGGATCCTCTATAGGATTGTCTGCCCCTGCGCCTCTCCTCTCCTCTCCTCTCCTCTCTGCCTGTGTACTGTGACCTCTCAGCTTTTCCATTTGTTCCGGGTGGGTCTGGGTTCCTCTGAGCCTAAGCTCCCAGGTCCTTCCGCCCCTTCCTACTCGGGGAGGTCTTCTCTCAATGGCCTTCTGGGCTCACTCTCTGCACTCAATCTCCCTGAGGTGCTGCTTAACCTTGCTGTAGGGTGGGGCTTTCTGGCGCTAACGCTGCACTTCTTACTGTCATTAAGCGAGTTGTGTCCTTGCCTCCTCACCTACGTTCACCCCCTGGGTCCACCAAGATGTGGTGCTTTGACAGCGTCAAATTGTGTAGCTTCCAGGTGTCTTCTGGAGTAGTGCCTCACTGCACTGCCCCGCCTTCTGCCTGGGGGAGCACCTGCCGAAGGTTACTCCGTTTGAAATGCGGGTGCCGGTTCTCATTTGTTGAAATACCTTGTAGGCCTCTGGGTTGGGTGTGTCAGTACGGGACACTGGCCGGCCCAGTTTCACTGGGGCAAGGCTTCCCCTGTTCTTCCCGGCTTCTCCCAAGCGACCCTACCTTACCCCCATGATTGCTGGCAGGAGCACAGAGTCGGGATCTAACCTCGGCAGCACCTACCTACACTTCTAAACTGTCTAGGCGGCCATCTTGGAGTCTCCAGAAATACAGTTTTAAAGCTAAAGTGAAACTGTTTTTTCTTTTACAGAGGATTCCCAGCCTGATGGCGGGGCATATTCATGAGCATGTGAATCCATGCCAGACCCCATGCTGGAGAAGATCAGAAAAGTCCTAGCAAGCATACACTAGGCAGTTGTGAATACATGAGTGAATACAGCAGAAGTCCTGGTAGGAGGATACACCAGGCAGGTGAAAGTGCAAGAAGAGTACTGGCAGGGAAGTAGACCAGGCAAATTGCAAACCTACAAAGACTATCAAGCAGAAACAGTTTGTTTGCTTGCTTATTTTACTTGTATAGCGCGCCTGACCCAGGGGTATCTGGGCGCTAGTGAATAAGAAGACGATGACATGTTACAGTTCATACAGCATAGTACATATTACACAAAGTGTTTGTTAAACAAGGGAGGGCCTGTTAACGTGGAATTTACAAGGCTGAACAGTGTTTGTCTAACATGATTGTTGTGGGCCAAGAAAAACACAAAGGAACTGTTAGACCTAGAGACATTTGTGATACCAGGGATGAATCCAGGGGAAGGGAATCCCCCCTCTGTAATTAACATCCTTTCCAATTTGGAGATCATTTACATTGGAGGTATTCTATATTTGTTTGAGAACACTTTTCCCTATACCACATTAAAGACATTTCCCTTATCACTTTATTATTTGTTTTAGTGCGAGTGTCAGGATAGATTGTTTTGGACACAAGGACGAATGATTGATTTAGTACATTCTTACTAAGATAGATCCTTAGTTTTTGGTTTTAAGGTAGGGAAACTCCTCTTTAGAATAGTCAAAGATGCAATTTCCCAACTCATTTCAGTTGAATAAAAGTCTTTAATCAAACACATGACAACTTTGTGTCCGGCTTTCATTCCTGACCCCTGACATAGGCCATATTTTATATAATGCACATGTAGTGAATTCTGCTTGTACATTTTCACAAGTGTTTTACAGAAGTAGGCAATGTGGCATTTGTGAAGCCAAGAAAAATGGCTGTGTTGTACAATGTACAACATTGCCTACTTGTATTTGGTGCATGGTCTTCAAACATTGCTGTTGTGCCAGGCATAAATGCTTTGTTTGAGCCCGACGCTGCTGAAAAGAAACTCACTTATTCTTCTTGACACAATCACTTATTTTGATATACATACAGTTAGCATATCTGTAAACTATGTAACTCTATTGTCCTGCATTTAGTAGAATTTTAGGAGTGAATCTTAAGTTTACAATTATGTATTTATCAAATAATCTAAAAAAACAGTTAAAAGTAAAGATTTAGGACTTGTGAACAAAAAACCTAAAACCACCTCAGTTTGCACCTTCCCCAATAAGTCCATAATACAGTTTACATACTATATGAACATTACATGACTGTACAAAATAACATTACATTTCTGTTTACGTAGCCACAGAATAAAGAAAATCCACACATACATTTTATGTATTTATTAAATAAAAATGTTTTTTTTTCATAAGTGACTGCACTGAACAAAAAAAACTTTGCCGGGATTTTATGCATTAAAATAATTATACACACAAATTTCAACACATGAAAAAATGAATAAAAATCCATTGGGAAAACATATTGTGTAATACTCTCCTGGTACTAGGCAGAATTTTTTACAAGTGAAAAAAGATGACAAAGAATGATTTACAAATATTGGGAGTTTTAACTGCATTGACATCTGAATGTCCAGTCTTGTATATAAAAAAAGAAAAATCTTTTTTGTGCATCAAAAATAATGCTCTTTTAAGACCGCTGATGCCATAAAGTCAAAAATTGTCCTTCAGTGCCTTATTTTTTACTCTCCATAACATGTTCACATACACAGGATGTTCCACTGGGTATAACTTCATCTTGTGAAAGCTCGCACGTGACGACCCCTTCCGCCATTTCCACCAAGAAATTTTCCTCTCGAATTGCCACCACCACCACCACTGTTGGTGTTTGCCCATGAAGGCCCAATTCCACCTCGACCTCTCGAAGCACGGTCACGAGGACTTGGTCTGTAGCCTAAAATTAAAAAAAAATTAAAAATCACACATTGAATACATTGCCATATGAATCTACCAAAAACATAAAACTTAAAAGGGCATCTAAACTGGAAGGGCGTTACCATGTTAAAGGTTTCCAGTAGCCATCTCACAGCAAGCAGACAAGTGAAAGTTACTCACCATAGTGACTCACATTCTCTTAGTCTGTGCTCCTTCTCTTACTGGCGCTTGAGATATTCTTACCCTCAGTACCAAAAATGGAACATTCCTGCACAGCACAGAAAAAGCAATAGAAGGCGCTGGACTATTAAGCGCAGGCTTCATCCCAGCACACACTAACTGCTATACATCAGCACGATTCGCTCTTCGATCAAAGGAACCGAAAAAAATAGAGAATGGCGTGTGGACTGTCTGTAGGAAGCTGAACATTGACTGTTCGGTCTCCTTCCTCCAAACTCATTTGATAGATTATCAAGCACCTTGAAGTCATTTACGGATGTTAGCCAAAAGACGTTCCCCAACAATGCCTGCTCAAAAAGAGCATCACAACTATATGTAGTGTTCAGGGAGTCATTCTGAAAAGTATGTGGAGTGACGAAAGGGCTGATTGACAGATAATATGCAGGTGCATTTATTGTGGAAGGTCAGACACTTCCTCTGCGCTTCCAGAAGTACATGGATCCCTGCTGAAGGTGATTTCTTCTTAATGCTGAATGTCTCCTGGATAGAAGAGATTACTCATTGGGACCCAGAAGATCTGGAAGGCTACCACTTGCAGAAGGCCTAATGTAACACAAATCATATGAGTTCAATTTGGGCATTATTTCGATACAGAATTCCAGAGCACTTCAAATATAGATGATGCAGTGTCTAACTACTAAGAGCATTTGTGCGAAATGATGGAAGAAGTTGTCTTGGTTTATGTGGAACCGAGACATCTTTAAGCAGGAATTAAATCAGGAATGAGGGCCTGGATTTTGCTCACTTGCTTTGCTAATGTAATGGTGACTAAAAGAACAAGTTACTTACCCTTGGTAACGTTCTTTGGACTGGATGTTCCTCCCACGTATTCCTAATCTTATGATATCTCCATATCCAGCTTTAGCTGCTTCGGAATTTGTTTTCAGCAGGGGGCGCTACGTGTCAATATATGTCGACTCGATGTCTCTCGAGGGCCTCCATCTCTGTGTGAACATCATCGATGGTCAATAGTACGCGCAGCGACCGTTGGCTTCAGTGCCAATTTTTACATGTATTGGATTATCCTACGCTCGACAACTACTCACTCTAAAAGAGCGTAAACTGTAGCAACATGGAAATTCAACTGCGGGGTGGGCTGGGAGGGGCGATGAGGAATACGTGGGAGGAACATTCAGTTGAAAGAACGTTTCCACAGGCAAGTAACTTGTTCTTCGAATGATTGTGTCCTTCCACGTAATCCTCATTTTATGTGATGGATCATTAAAGCTTAGTCTCCCGGCTCCCTCAGAATGTGTTACCAAAACCATCTATGATACTGGCCTTAAAATATTACTTTTAAATACCAGGTCACTTTTAAAGCCACTTACATTACAGATCAGGATGTAGACATATGTGCTCTGACTGAGACATGGTATCATGCTGCTGCAGGATCAATGCTATCTTTAGCTATTCCGCATGGTTTTAACTTTTTGCGTCTAGACAGACAGGAGGGTAGCGTCGGGGGTGTTGTCTTTATTTCCAAAGTAAAATTTGATGTCTGGGAAGTTACAGTACCTGCTATTGAGGGGAGTGAAATTCTACAGTTGAAAATCAAGACCAATGCAGAAACATCTTTTAATCTGGTGTTGGTCTACAGATCCCCTATTTCTAGGCCGGACTGTCCGGCTTCTCTGTCCAATATTCTATTACCTAGCCTCAAATCTAATACTAAGGCCATCGTTTTTGGTGATTTTAACTTTTGGCTGGGCTGTAGTGCTGAACATATGGCAAGTAATCTGGAAGAGGCACTTGACAACATGGCATTTGAGCAACTAATTAAGGTTCCCACTCCCATTCTGGGTAATACCCTGGATTGGGTAGTCACACAACGTCCACACAACAGGCCTGGTAGTCGCGCCCTGTCCACGGTCTGACCACTACTTTATTAATTTTACCATCTGTGATTAAGGCCATCAGGACCAAAGCTACTAAAAAGATCACTGTAACAGAAACCTGAAAAAACTCAGGCCGATTGCCTTGGAACCTTGGCTGGGGCCCATGCTCAAGAAGATTGATGGGTTGGAAATGGCTAATATTATCAACAAGTATACACAGTCTATACACAAAGCCATTAGTACTCTTGCGCCTCTCAATACTAAATGTGTTGTGGACAGAAAAGGGAATGAATGCTTTCATGTTTGGAGATCATCGCAGGCCACCTTTGATAAGGTGCTTTACATGGAGGCTGCTAAAGAGTACAAGATGGCTATTATAGCAGCAAAAAATAATATGTTTGATAACAGGATTCGGAATGTTCGGTCTGACTCAAAAGAACTCTCAAATATTAAGGGAACTTCAAAATTCCTGTGCTGATAAAGCTGATCTCCCGGCGAAAGATGCAGCATGGTGTAACATGATTCAGGAAGCTATGTTAGGGAAGCTTGACAAGATACAAGAGACCATTGATAATGCCAAGAAAACCTTGGGGCTACCTGTGAATATCACAAATCAGAGGGACAGCAGGCCGCAAGCTCAGCAGTTCAATTTTAAGCCTGTGTTGGACTCTGAATTAGCTGTGATTATTGCTAATCTCAAGCCAACTAACTGTAAAGGTCATATATGCCGGGCATTTATCATTAAGGCCCGTACTCCTCGACTGATAGGGGCTTCCTATAAATTTATAAATGCCTCATTTATGGAAAATCACGTTTCAGATGTTCTGAAAAAGCCTGGATCACCCCCCTTTTAAAAACCTGGCCTATCTCCTGACATACCTACAATTAACAGAAGTGTTCCCAACACATCTGCTCCCGAAATGAACTGAAAAGAAGGTAAGTGGGGGTGGGGAGGGAATTTTGTGGATGGGAGGAGGAGGGAGGGGAGAGGGGTCTCAAGCCTGTGTAGCCTCTCCTCTTTCTTTGCAGGATGAAGTGGGGGAAAAAAGAAGGTAGAATTATTTTTTGAGTTAAAGGAAACTTTTTGGAAGAAAGGTAGGTTTATCCTTAAGGACCTTAAAGAAAGACTGTGTAAGGAGGTTTGCAGGACAAGGCTTGTAGTTCACTCACCCTACGGGCTGATTTAAAAGCCACTAAGAGAATGGTCTTTAAAGTCAACAATCTTAATGAACAGGAGTCAATAGGTTGAGATCCCAAACCAGGACTTGAAAAGGGACCGGAGGAAAGACATTTGTTAATCCTTTCAACAATTGTATGACCAGTGGAATCTTGAAGAAAGATAACTCTTCAGAGGAGTGTTTACAAATAGATAGCGCTGCCAGATACCCTTTAATTGTACCAACCTGGAGCCCCAGATTAGCCAGGTGTAACAAGAACAAGAATACCATAGGTCCATGCAAAAAGGTCCACATTCTTATCCCTGCACCAGCTGCAGAACTTGCTCCAATGGCAGCGGTACAAGGACTTTGTTGCTGGCCTTCTGGCCGAAAGCAAAAGCTCCATTACGTCGTTTAGGAGGTCCCAATCCTTATATCTCAGCTTCTCAGAAAGCATGCGTGTCTTGACCTCTGGATGGAGAACCCGACCCGTGTCTCGCAAGAGCAGGTCCTCTCTTTGTGGAAGACTTATTGGAGGGCAAATGGACATGTCCAGAAGGTCCGGATACCATGTTTCCTGCCCAATCTGGAGCAATTAGAATCATGTTCCCGAACTTCCTCAAGCTCCTTATTATATGAGGAATGATGGAGACTGGAGGAAACTAGTATAGGAGTGGAAATTCCCAGTACACTACGAACACATCCCCTAGAGCTCCTCTTGGGGGAAATTCCTTGGAGCAGTATAGTTCGCACTTCCTGTTGGCACTGGTCGCAAACAGATCCACTTGAGCGGTTCCCCAAGGGGTGAAGATCTCTTGACAGACTTCCTGAGCTAGTTTCCACTCGTGGGAGACTGTGCTCTGCCTGCTCAGTGTGTCCGCTGCTGTGTTCTCCTCTCCGGCTAGGTGAACTGCCGATAGAGAGATTCCTTCTTGAACTGCCCAGTACCAGAGCTGCATTGCTTCTTTGCACAGTGGTAGTGACCCTACACCTCCTCTCTTGTTGAGGTAGTACATGGCCACAGTATTGTCCGTCATTATCAGGACATTCTTTCCCCGTACAGAGGGCAGAAAGGCCTTCAGCGCAAGTCTGATTGCCCTCCGCTCCAAAAGACTGATGTGTAGTTTGGATTCCGATGAAGACCAACGACCGCTCATTGTTAGATCGTTGGTGTGGCCTCCCCATCCTGTGAGTTAGGTGTCCGTCACTACAATTATCTCCGGCCATGGTTGCCAAAAAGGTTCTCCCTTCAGAATGTTTTCTTGTTAGGTCCACCACAAAAGATCTTGTGCTACTCTGCTTGGAACCTGAAGGAGGTCTGACATTTTTCCTGAGAACTGTGACCATCGAGTCCCTATAGCCCATTGGAGGTATCTCATTCTCAGACGAGCCTCTGGCACCAGGAAAATGCACGATACCAACCTCATAAAATCAAAGGTCGGAAGAATCTGGGCATTTTGGAATGTGTTGAAAATCTGCAGAATGTCTGAGCCCTCAGCTCGGTTGTTAAGGCTTTTCCCAAGGATGCGTCCAGGACAGCCCAGATGAATTGAAGCCGTTGAGATGGTATCATGTGGGACTTCTTGAAGTTGAGGGAGAAGCCCAGTCTGTGGAGGGAGCGACAAGTGGAGCTGAGTCTAGGTAGGGGTAGACGTGAATCCTCCTTCTCCTGAGACTCGCTGCCATCAACTTGGTGAAAACCCTCGGGTGGAGGCCAGCCCCAAGGCAGAACTCGAAATTGATAAGAAGGACTGCCAATGGCGAACCTCCGCTACTTTGTGCTTGTGATGGATTGGCACATGAAAGTAAGCACCCTGAAGGTCCAATGATACCATCCAGTCCTGAAGCTGGAGGGCTTGAAGGATCTGAGAAAGGGTAACCTATCTTCAACTTGTCATTGTCAAGTCTCAAGTCCATGATGGGTCTCAATCCTCTGGCCCTATTGGGGAATAGGAAGTGAGGGGATTGCCAACCTTTGTTCATCTCTGCTACGGGTACCGGTTCTATAGCACCTTTCTCTAGCAGGGTTAAGATTTCCTGCATAAGGAGTGTATCTGGAACACTGAAAGAGCTGTTCCCAGGTGGATGACCCTGAGGCCTTTTTAGAAAGGGAAGGCAGTTACTCTGGGCCACTGTTTCCAATGCCCATGCATCTGAAGTAATACCCTGCCATTCTTTCAGATGCTGTGAGAGTCTGCCTCCCACTGGGGTCTTGTGGTTTTGAGGCGGCTGCTGAAGCGGCTAAGGGTAAAGCAGACCCTGCCTGGGCGGTCTTCAGGCCTCTTCCCCGTCCACCACGGGGAATCTTTTCTGACCTCTTTGATTCGACAGTCCTCTCCCTCTTCCAACTGAGGAGTAATAGCAAAAGGGCCTGCCCCTCCAAGCTGTATCAGTGGGGCGAGTAGGTGGCTGTGTGATTGCTGTGCCAAGGGATTTGGCTGCAGCTTTGGAGGTCTGCAACTTCTCCAGGCTCTCGTCAGCCTTGCTGCCAAATAAATGAGTGCTGTCAAGTGCACATTAAGAAGCCTGGTGCAAAACCAGACTGGCTCAACCAGCCAAATCTGCACGTTACAGCCTCCATTGATCTGCTCATACTGTTTGCAGAGTCGAGACCAGTCTGGAGGGATTTGCACATCGCATCTTTCCCATGCTCGACAATGTTTAAAAAGCTGCCTCGTTCTTCCCCTTCAGGGATATGTTCAGCCGCTATCGCTATACAGTCCCATAACCTGGATCAGGTGGCACCTCTTAAAACTAGAACTGTCAGAGATAACCCTAACCATCATAAATGGTTTACACCTGCTCTGGCAGAACTAAAAACGATAAAAAGGCAAGTTGAACATACCTGGCTGAGAGTTAACACCCCGGAAAACTTGGTATCCTGGAAGCACACGGCAAAGGAGTATAAAACTAAAATTGTGGAAGCTAAGCGTAACTTTTACAATGAACAAATCCTCCATGCTGGGAATCAAACTAAGTAAGTCTTCAGACTCCTTAGGTCCTGGGAGAAACCTGTGAGCACCAACCTTATTATTAAACCTACAAACGAAGACTGTAATAGAGTGCAGAAAGCTTTTTCTGATAAATTAAAAACTGCTCAAAGGAAAATCCAGGAAGAATTAACCAGGACAACTTTACTTGCCACCACTATCATTGAAAACCCCAGTAATGAGGGAAATGATGAATGAAATGTTAATCCTAAAATGGGCCCCCAATATTGGGGTGATGGGGAGAAAGCCCCACAGAAATCCCAGACCGGCTTTAGATTTAGGTAGCCTACCACATCAGAAATCCTTAACGTTCTGAGGACTATGCATCCTACGATTTGCCCGCGTGAACTCCTTCCATCAAAGGTCATACTGGAGCAGAAGGATATTTTCGCTCCGGTCCTCTGCAGATTCGTAAATTCATCTTTTTGAACTGGTAGCAGTCTGCTCCTGATAAAAAACATAGCAGTTACACCACTACTAAAGAAAGCTGGATTAGACCCTAATGATGCGGCAAATTTGAGGCCAATTACTAACACAATCTTCTTCTTGAAACTCAGTGACAATGTAGCAATGCTGCAACTTCAGACTCATGTCTCAGAAACGGGCATCCTACATAAACAATTGGGCTTCTGTAGTTTTCACGGCACAGAGTGCCCTGCTGGATTTACAGATATATCTGCTCCCCGGGCTGGAGTCCAGCAAGTCGGGGCTGCTGATGTTGTTAGATTTATCGGCAGCTTTCCACTTGCTGGACCATAAGATCCTGCTGGATCGGATGGCCACTGTCGGGGGTCTCTCAGTGGAGGCTATGTCCTGGCTCAAAAGACGTAGTTCCTGAGTTCACTGGGGTGATAGTGCATCAGATGCTGAAATTACCACCTCTGGAGTCCCCCAGAAGGCATGTCTCTCCCATCTGCTTTTTAACATTTATATCATCCCACTAGGTCTCAAAAATCTGCGTCTTTTCTTCTGCAATCACGCAGATTTCCAACTGGCACTGGAGATCTGTGAAGACCATGACAAAGACCAACAGAAGCTGGACTTGGTCTACCAGATCGTTAAGAGCTGGATGTCTACCATTTGGCTATGCCTTAACGCGATTAAGACAGAGCTAATGCTATATGGCCCTAGACAAGCCAGAGAGAAGCTGAGCTTCGCCTATACAAACTTCCTGATTGATGGCAGCCAGATCACAGCAGTACTTACGGTAAAGACTTTGGGCACCTATCTGGAAGCCAGCCTGGATAGCGTTGCCCACGTGAATGCTATTGTGAAGGGCACCAATTACCACATTCAGGTGCTACAACAAGTGGCCCCACTGGTCTCTGAAGATAATCGTAAAAAATTGTTAGAGCCGTGATACAGTAGATTATTTTAACGGTCTCCTAGGGGGAGCCAGGAAGACAGATATTCAAAAATTACAGAAGATTAAGAACGCCACTGTGCAAATTGTATATCAGATGAGCCGTACTGAGCCCACTTCAGCGGCCACAAAGACACTCCAATGGCTACCTGTCTCAGCCAGAGTTCACTTTAAGTTGCTGACCATCTGCCATAAATGCGTCTTTGGTGATGGCCCAGCGTATTTTAAGAATAGGCTGAGAGTTCATCAACCCAAAAGAAATCTGCAATATACTAAAGTTTATCTACTAGAAGTGAATCGCGTTAAGAGAGATCGAGGAAATGGTCGTGCCTTTCATGTAGAAGCTGCGCGGGATTGGAATGCCCTTCCTGAACACCTACGAAATATTGAAAATAATTTGGATTTCAGAAAACAGCTAAAGATCATTTTGTTCACATAATAAGATAGGCAGCGCTTCTTCCTTCTTTATGGCGCATGGATGCCTTCGGGCTTTTGCACCATACAAATGACCTAACATAACATAATGTGAAAGTGAACTTGGCCAGTGCACACATGGCATTTGCGGATTTAAGAGCCATACTCCCCTCAGAGAAAACATTTCTAGCCCAAGCATCGTAACGCTCGTCATCTCTGTCTGGGGGGGGGGTAGTTGTGTATGCCTGTTGCCTGGATGTAGAAATGGCAGCGTGAACTACCAAGCTTTCAGAAGTTGGGTGTTTTATTAGATAGTACGGGTCACTACTTGATCAACGGTACTTGCTAGTTAGTTTCTTGTTCACAGCTGGAAGTAACTCTGGTGTCTCCCAGTTGGCATTAACTCATTTTCACAGAGCTACATGGAATGGTAGAATAGTGTCCTCCTGGGGTCCCTTGTCTAAAATATCAGTTAGGTCAGGTCATCCTGCTCAAAAAGTGGTGCAGGCCTACTCCATCCCAGGTATTCATCACTCTAGACAACAGTTGTCTGTAAGATCCATCGGCATGGTCTGAGGTATCTGGCCTGCCAAACTATTTCTGGGGAAGTGTCTAACCCACTTGCAGATTGCAGGGTGTCATGTAGATCCTTTATTCTTGTGTCCTCAGAAATTAAGGCCTCTAGAACATTGTGTCCCATAGTGCAATCCAAATGGAAGAGATTCATCTGAAGATCATCATCCTCAAATTCAGGAAAGAGATTTGAAAAAATCATTCCTTGCCAGTGCAGTGAATATTTTCTCGACATCCCCCGAGGATTTAGGGACCTGCATCTTAGTCTTCGACACCATCGACGTCTGCGCCGTTGATGGTTTTTTAGGGCTCAACGTGGAATCTTTCGGCGCTAATGGCATCAACATTTTTGGCTTCGAAGGAGCCTTTGCTCGACTCAAGGGCACCTCTGAGGGTTCTCAAGGAGTTTTCTCATGTACACCCAGGCCCGAGGGCGCACAGGTTTTGTCCCTTGCCTTCTTTTTGTCACACTTGTTGACACTGGCATGGCTCTCATCTTTCTTCGAGGGGTTGAGGCTGCTTTCTTGAATACTTCGAGCATCTTGGCCGGTGACGCCAATTTGGTCAGGTATGAAATCCGTTCCAGGCAGGAACTTGACAACGAAGATGGCGATCTGTGGCGCCTTTTCTACGACCGCCGTGAGGAAGATGAAGAGTGGTGTGAGCTGAGCCACTGCGCGATCAGGACCATCTTTCGACTCATCAGAGGATCGCCTTTTTCAACAGGGTTGTTGAAGGGGTTTATGGGACCTTCCTGCAGCTAGCTTCCCTTTATGCTCTTTCAGGGCCTTCTGTCATCGAAAGGCAGGACCCACACTCCAAAGTCGAATGAGAGGATCTGAGGCCACATAGACACACCCTGATGGGGGTCCGTAAGGGACATTTTTGCCCCAACAGTTGTGGCATTTTTTGAACCCCGATCTCGGAGTTGATGATGCTGACGGCGATGCCATTTTCACAAAACAAAAGGTTTCTTAGTCAATGAACTGAAGCGCGCCGATAAACTGAAGCTTTAGCTCTGGTGGAAAAACAGCACTGAAGCCAACGGTCGCTGCGTGTGCTATATACCATCGATGACGCCGACACAGAGATGGAGGCCCCCCGAGTGACATTGAGTGGCACTGACGCACAGCGCCCACTGCTGGAAAACATTTCCAAAGCACCTAAAGCTGGATATGGAGATATCATAAGATGAGGAATACGTGGGTGGACACAATGCATTCGAAATGTGGTTTTCAAGATGAGGAGTTTGATCTTACATGTGTCCACAGGTGAAATGTGCTTCTGTTTTAGAGTGGTAAGCAGAAACTCCCAACCTCCAAAAAAGCATTTCCTTGCAACAGGAGGGAACAGCCTTAGCAGACCATCAAAGTGATGTTTGATCACTGGATTTTCCAAGGAGAAGAACAAATTACTTGCCTTTGTTAATGTTCCTCTGATGGATTAGTCCTTTCTCCCACATATTTGCCATTTTCGATATATCCTCTAGGTAGCAGTCTGGCTTCAGAAACTTCAGTCACCAGAGGGACAATGCGGCTCTGCATCAGCATCTAGGTAGCTGGATGTGATGTCAGAGTGGCATACAACTGCAAGAGGTGGGGGTGTGGCCAAGTCACGCACCATGAAGACGTAATTTGCTTGAGCTCTGTAAGACCATAGCCCACGGGTCAGGTTTAATATAGACACATTTTGAAAATTGTGCCCTAATTTACCTCCAGACCTGATGAAAGCCCGGGGAGTCCGAGCGATTCAGGCCTTCCCACCAGCAGCTTCTAAAATGGAAACAGTGAGGACCCTGACTGTGATGGGTGCCATGGAGTGGGGGGGGCCCTACCTTATCGTAGCCGGAGAGGATTCAGGTTCTGGTGAGTGGGGTCCCTGCGGCAGACACTGCATCGGGCTGTCTAGTGTGGAGCGGCCCGAGCAGCCGCAAACTTATCGGCCACAGCAATTTCAGGACTCCAGCTACTTCGACTGGCGGGGCTCTGACGGCCTAGATCCATGCATGGAGCAGAGGCTGTTGGGAATCAATGGGCCCAGAAGGTGCAGGTCGCCGGCCGGACAAGAGACGGTGATGATGGCAGCTGTTTGATCTTCAGGCCTGCGCCCACCACAGGGGAATCTGGGGCCTGATTGGAGAGCACAGGGATCTGGAGGGCATTTGGCTGTGGTGAAATTTCCATCACATGTACGGCGCCTGATGGGGGCAAACCCGAAGTTGGGCTGCTACACCTTCTGGTGCAAACTCACCAAGGCTGATGCTAGAGATGGTGGGTGCCCCCTCCGGGCATCCCATGACAATGGGGACACAAAGCTGCCATTGCAGGAGGAATAGGCACGGCTGGAGCCTGAATAAAAGTTGACCTTTAGCTGAACATATTTAGAGAGTGTAGTAAAGGAGCAGTCCCCCCCCCCCCATAGCACAACACTGGAAGACCGCAAGGGCCATGGCATACCTGAACTTTGGACCAGACTTGCGGCTAACAGCGACATCAATCTCACAAAATGTCCAAACCGACCTCTAAGGGGAAGCAAGGGACATTAAGAGCATGGTAACAGCACAAGAAGCTAAGCCAAACAACCACAGATGCTGGTGGCTCAGGTCCACACAACCCAGATTGAGTCCGAACATGGCGAGTACCCTGCAACTAAAAAAAGACATGTTGAATTTATTCGCTGAACTCAAACAAGAGATTAATGCCAATGGGGACAAACTCTCTATAAATCTATAGCAGAACTGGATAACCATATGCTGACAGCCGAACAAAAGCTGGCCGATATGGAGAACTCTCTTTGCGAACAAGCTCATGATGGGGCGGAATGAGTTCTTAAACAGAGCGGTCACACTCTAAGAACCACTGGAACTGGTCTGGACGAAGCAGGAAGATATTGAGAATCAGTATAAGGAGAAATAATTTAAGAGTGGGGGGAGTACCACACCAGATTAAGGACCTGGACTTGGAGTAGTTTATCCAGCCCCTCCTTTGTAATCTGCTACAAATCCCCAAATCCCAGATCAATAAGATGTGATTCTGGACAGAACACACACAGTCTATTCGGCAGTCCAACTGTGAAGAAACATATTGCCTGGATGTTTTGTCCAGAGTTTACTTCTTCCACCAGAAAGTAAAAATAATATCAGCCACTAGAGGGATGGGCTCCATCAGATTACGTGAGGCGGACCGTGCTCTGTTCCAAGAACTATCCCTGCTCACGCTGGACAGAATAAAAATAAATATGATGGCCAGTTGGCTAGGCACAGATGGGAATTTGCTAGTAAGCTTCAGTTTGAAGACCAAAATCAATAATATGTGATTTAATCTGAAGAGGAGACCACAGAGGTAATGGGAGCACATCTGGTCAGACCCCCGAGAGAAGATGGGGGGGGGAGAATCAGACACCGAGCGGTTCCCTGTAGGACGCACGACGCCCGTAGCCTGAGTTGTAGTTTTTTCCCAAGGCGCAATGAAGAAGACAATGACGACACACCCCAGATACAAAGTCTGAGGGGGTCCAGACCGGGCGAGTGGAGAAGGTTGGGTTCTCGCTCCTTGCTGCTGTTCGTTGTTCTCGCTCAGCTATGTTCGCTTCCGTTTGTCTCCAAATTCCACTTGTAAAGGGGTAAGGGCTTGCTGTATATTGAGGACTGGTTGAAATATTTGCCCAATAAAACAGGGCACTAGTGACACATCGAAGTAGGCTTGTGGGGCTAATCCCTGATAGATGTCACTTGCCAATGGGTGTTCCTCTCATATGCTCATACATGCAGAAATGTTTCTTGTACATAATTTGAATCTGAAGAGAGGGTAAATGGAAGGGGTTATTTTTAGGGGAAAAGTTGCATTCTCATTTCATTTTGCGTTGAACTTATTTTTTTTCTTAGCGCCACTGCTACATTCCTATTAACCCGAGGTGAGCCAGCGCTGGTGTTATGATGCATCAGGGCTGGGGGTGCGGCAAGAAGCAAAAAGCTTTTGTAGGTTTGGAAATGGCGATGCCTGACCTTAATTTCATTACCCTGAATGTGCAGGGGCTTAATGCACTGATCAAACAAAAGTCTGCCATACAAAGATTGACAGCACTGGGTCCCTCAAAAGTATTTATTCAAGAAACCCATCTGCTCCCAAAAGATTAAATGCAATTTGCCAATAGGATATATCCTAATATTTATTTTGCAACCAGTGGTACCAAAAGAAGGAAGACACCATTCTGATCCGAAAAAGGGTGCCCCTGTAGCCCAATGAAGTCCTGAGGGAGACTGAAAAAAGATATTTATTAATCAAGGATATGCTGAGAAATCAGGACTACCCATGCATCTATTTACGCCCAAAACGAGGGACAGGGCACCTTCTATTGTGCCTTCTTCCCAGGTATTGGCAAAGTTTGCTGAAGGGGATATGATTATTGGTGGAGACATCAATTGTGGGGTGCATCTCACAATGGATAAAACTCTGACCCCCCCGCCCCCCGCCCCCAACGGTACTAAACAAACCCATGACAAGATTCTTACGAGACTCCTCCATGATAGAAACCTGGCATTTTTTTCACCAAGGAAAGCGAGATTATACATTCTTTTTGGCACATTCACAAGGGTTTCTCGAGTCTAGACATGATCCTGGTGTCCAATACCCTGATCCCTAAGGTGACAGCAATAGCGGTCCTACCGATAGTCCTCTCATGCCATGCCCTGGTGCATATGTCTCTAGACCTGGGAGTCCTCTTGCCGGCCAGCAGAAGGCCATGGCGCCTTACTGACGTCTTCATGCATCTAAAAACTGCAAGAATGAATAGTGAGGGCAGGCAACTACTTACATAAAAATAAATTAAATTGGGTTTGTTTCAATATTTGTTGTCTACCAGAGACCAAACATGCACTCTTTCAAGAAATAGAACTAGCAAAGAACAAGTTACTCTCTTACCTGGTAACGTTCTTTCGATGGGATGGTCCGACGACGTATTTCATATCTATGACAGTAATCACCACAGCTGTGCTTCTTCGGAAAATCTTTCTGCGTCCTGCGTCGATACGCTGCCCTCAACCTCCTCCGACGGCCGACGTCACTGGATGTTATAAGTAGAACGCACGACGCCCGTAGCCTCAGTCGTAGTTTTTTCCCAGAACGTGTGGCACCAGTCTTCTGCCAGTCTGACCACACAAAGCCTTGCGGAAACGTAAGCTGCAATCGCATAAGAAATCCTGTAGCAGGGAGGGCGCGATATGGAATACGTCGGACCATCCCATCGAAAGAACGTTACCAGGAAAGAGAGTAACTTGTTCTTCGAGGGGATTGGGTCCTCCGACGTATTCCATATCTATGACAGACTCCCAAAGCAGTACCAATGCAAGGAGGTGGAAAAAAAATTTAGAATACAAAAATTTAGAATGCCCAATCAAATTGCGGAGCAAAGGACCGCCTTGCCAATGGCCAGATCCTGCCCACGAATGGAATCGAGGGAGTAGTGACGTACAAAATTATGGACCGAAGCCCAGGTGACTGCATCACAGATGTTACGAATAGGAACACCCCCTGTAGGGCAGTAGAGGCAGCCATACCCCTGGTAGAATGGGCCCACAAGCCGACCGGTGGGTCCTTACCCGCAAAGCGGTAACATTCAGAAATTGCCAGAATAATCCAGCGAGACAGTCTGCTTAGTCACAGCTTGTCAAAATCGCTTTCCAGCGTAACCAATGATGAGTTGATCGTCCACTCTGACCTGGGACATGCGTGAAATATAAAAGCTTAAAGCTCTCCTAAGATCGAGCCTATGGAGCCTCTCCTCTTCCTTACCAGGATGCGGAAGAGGATAAAATGCCGGAAGAACAACCTTCTGGCCTAAATGAAATTCCGACACCACCTTCGGAAGAAAGGAAGGATGAACTCTAAGGACAACCCTGTCCTTATGAAATACAGTGAAGGGTGGCTTAACTGAAAGTGCCTGTAACTCACTCACTCTGCGAGCAGAAGTGACCGCAACCAAAAATACAGTTTTAAGATTTAACAGTCTCAAAGGGCATGAATGCAAAGGCTCAAACAGAGCACCCATCAGAAACTTGAGGACAAGGTTCAAATCCCAACCGGGCACCTGGAAAGGTGACGGAGGGAACACATTAGTGAGCCCTTTTAGAAACTGACAAATTAAAGGGATTTTAAAATAACACTCTTCACACGAGCGCTTTAATATGGACAGTGCCGCCAGGTAACCTTTAACGGTACCCACTTGCAAGCCCCGGTGGGGTAAAGAAAGCAAAAAAGACAGAACCACAGGAATGTCACATGAAAACGGATCCACATTCTTAACCCTGCACCAGTCGCAGAACTTTATCCAATGGCAACGGTACAGGGACTTTGTTGCAGGCCTTCTGGCCGAAAGAAACACCTCCATCATGTCTTCAGGGAGGACCCAATTCTTATACCTCAACCTTTCAGAAACCAAGCGTGAAGGTTAAGGGATCTGACCTCTGGCCCCCCTGCCCCCGTGAGAGCAGATCGTATCGGTAGGGAAGACGACGTGGAGGGCAGATGGACAAGTCGAGAAGGTCCGGGTACCACGTCCTCTGGGCCCATGCCGGAGCAATGAGGATCATCTGGGAACCGAAGCTTCGTAACCTCTGCAGCACTTGCGGGATGACGGGGACTGGCGGAAACGCGTACAGCAGTGGGAATGACCACTCCACCACGAACGCGTCTCCTAAGGCTCCTCTTGGAGGAAATTCCCGCGAGCAGAACCTTTCGCACTTCCGGTTGACACTGGAGGCGAAGAGATCCACTTGAGGGGTCCCCCAAAGGGCGAAGATCTCCAGGAGAATCTCCTGAGCCAACTCCCACTCGTGAGAGATCGCACTCTGCCTGCTCAGAGCATCCGCCGTCTCGTTTTCGTCTCCCGCCAGATGAACTGCCAAGATCGAAACTTCCTGCTGGGTTGCCCAGAACCAGAGCTGCATCTCCTCCCTGCACAGAGGAAGTGACACTGCCCGCCGCCCCTCCCCCCCCCCCCATTTTTGTTGAGGTAGTGCATGGCCACTGTGTTGTCCGTCAGGATCAGGACATTCTTTCCTCGCACAGTCGGCAGAAAAGCCTTCAGGGCAAGCCTGACGGCCCTCAGCTCCAACAGATTGATATGGAGTCTGGACTCCGACGGAGACCAACGACTGCTGACTGTCAGCTCGTTGGCAGGAGCTCCCCATCCCGTGAGGGATGCGTCTGTCACGATCGTCACCTCCGGCCGGGGTAGCCTAAATGGAGCCCCTTCATCAGATTGCCTTCGACGGGCCACCACAGAAGGTCCTGGGCGACCGAGGACTGCACCTGAACAGGGTCCGACATCCTGCCGGAGGACTGAGACCACTGGAGCTTGAGTGCCCATTGCAAAGATCTCATCCGCAACCTGGCCTCTGGCACCAGAAGAATGCAGGATGCCATGAGGCCGAGCAATCTCAAGAACTCGAACGCTGGGAGACTTTGGGCATGCTGAAACTTGTGCACCATCCGCTGAATGTGATGAGCCCTCACCTGGGGAGGAAAACACTGCCCCAGGGACGTGTCGAGCACTGCTCTGATGTACTGGAGCCTCTGAGTTGGCGTCAAGTGGGACTTCTTTAAGTTGAGGGAGAAGCCCAGCTTGTGGAGCGAGTGGCAGGTGACGGACAGATGATCCAGGACATCCTCGGGAGAGCGCGCCCTGATCAACCAATCGTCCAGGTAGGGGTAGACGTGAATCCCCCCCTTTCCTGAGATGCGCTGCCACCACTACCATGAGCTTGGTGAAGACCCTCAGGCGTAGGTCAATTCGAACGGCAGGACCCAAAACTGAAAGTGCGAGTCGCCAACCGCGAACCTCAGGTACTTCTTGTGCTTTGGAAGAATCGGCACATGAGAATAAGCATCCTTGAGGTCGAGAGACACCAACCAGTCCTGAAGTTGAAGGGCCTGGAGGACTTGAGAAAGAGTAACCATCTTGAACTTGTCCTTCCTGAGGAGTTTGTTCAAACCGCGCAAGTCCATGATGGGTCTCAATCCCCCGTCTTTCTTGGAAATAAAAAAATAAGGGGAATACCATCCCTTGTTCATCTCTGCTACAGGAAGCAGTTCTATGGCGCCTTTCTCCAGGTCTCGAACCTCCTGCACAAGAAGCGGATCCGGACTCTGCAACGAGAGATTCCCCGGTGGATTGTCGTGAGGCCTCTGCCGAAAGGGAAGACAGTAGCCATGGGCTATGATCTCCAGAACCCACACATCTGAAGTAATGGTGCGCCTTTCGACAAAAGATGCTGCGCCAGCCTTCCCCTAACCGGCGAACCATGGTACATGGCTTCATGACTGAGCTGAAGCGGCTGCGGCGTGACCTGAGGGCAAAGAGGAAACTGCCTGAGCGGCCTTGGCACCTCGAGTACCCTGCTTTCCACCTCTGGCACTCCTACGGTGGCCCCTTTGACTGGCAGCTCCTCTCGCTTTACCAAAGGATGAGTAATAACGAAAGGAACCTCCCCTCCATTGCTGTCCCCTAGGACGAAAAGGCGGAGGTTGGCGAACTGCAGCGCCCAAGGACTTCGCTGCAGCTTTGGAGCTCTGCAACCTCTCAAGGGTCTCATCAGCCTTGCTGCCAAAAAGATGTTCCCCGTCAAAGGGCATGTTGAGGAGCCAGGCCTGCACATCAGGAGCAAACCCTGACTTCCGCAACAACGCAAACCTGCTTATTACGGTGCTCGCCGACATGGACCGGCTGACGCAATCTGCCATGTCCAAACCCGACTGAACGGCCTCACACACGGCGTCCTTGCCTTCCTGGACCATAGCAAGAAAACCATCCCATTCGTCCCCTTCGGGAATATGTTCAGCTGCTAAGGAAACAGTTCCACAGAGTGTGCCTGAAACGTGACAAGGCACATACGGAGTTGACCGCCTGAAGAGCCATACCCCCTGAAGAAAACACTTTCTTCGCCCAACCATCAAAACGCTTGTCGTCCCTATCAGGAGGGATGGTAGGATACGACGCCTGCTTTGCTGGGGCCGTAGCCGCCTGCACCACCAAACTCTCTGGAGTGGGGTGCTTGGTCAAGTAGAGGGGGTCGCTACTGGCTGGGTGGTATTTTCCTGGCAAAGACTTGCCCACTGCCGGGAGACTCTCCGGAGCAGTCCAAGCCGCGGCCACCCTCCTCTGTAGAGCCATATGGAACGGCAGTATCGGGTCAGTTGGTGGACCTTGATCGAGGATATCCGTGAGGTCATCATGAAGAAAATCCCTTGGGGGAGCAGACCACCCCAAGTACTCGGTGACCCCAGACATAAGGTGCCGGTACGCAGAGTCGGCATGGGTGCCAGGCTCAGGCCTACAAAACTCCACCTCCGGAGAGGTGTCCAGACGACTGGCGTCGTGCAGGGACAGACGCAGGTCCTCAATCTGGCTATGGCCCGAGAGAATCTCATCTTGCACCGTATCAGGAACCATGCCATCATCAGAGCCCTCATCCACCTCCGAAATGTACTCAAGAGGGTGGAAAGTGGGCATAGAATGGGGATCAAATCCATGCTTGACCTTGGCCAGAGCCTTTCTAGGGGGTTCCACCGTGCCCCGGGGTACGCCCTTCGAAACAGCCTCGAAAGGCGTTGAGTGAATCGGCGTCGACATCCTGGGCACCGATGGCGTCGACAACATCCTCGGAGGCGGAGCCTCGAGAGAGTCCCTCGACGACCTCGGCGCCACAGGCGTCGACGTCTTCCTCAAAGACATCACAGGCTCACACGGTCTCGAGCGCGTCGAGGACCAGGACCTGGAACGGTCATGTCTAGAACGATTCCCCTTGTCCGAGCAGGACCGTTCCTGCGAATCGTGCCAACCACCCGAGCCCGAAGGCGTACGAGCGGTGTCTCTAGTCCGTTCACGAACGTCCCCACTCAGAGGTGCGGACGGACCAGTGCCCTGCGATTCGAGAATTGCTAGCATTTTCTTACCGAAGGAATCCCATTCCTCCGGCGTTGCATGCTTGGTGGGATAAGCGACCCGCCGCCAGGCGGAGTCCTCAGATGAGGACGGGGAAGGCGACCGATGACGGCGCTTCCGGGAGTGCCTCGAAGAGGCAGAGGAGTGGCAGGACCCACTCCGGGACCGAGACCCACTGGACTTCTGACGACGATGCGGAGTGTCGCCTCTCGAATCATCCGTCGAAAGCCCCGTGGACCTCGACTTCCGGGGCTTGGACACCTTACCGACCGACAGTTTCTTCTTGCGCTCCCGCAAGGCTTTGGACGTAAGCGACTGGCAGTCGACACAATCATCCGTGTCATGGGCCTTTTCGATGCACCACAGGCAGGCGTTGTGCGAGTCCGTCACCGACATCTTGGACCCGCAGTCCCCGCACTTCTTGAAGCCCGGACGTGGGGTGGAAGAAGAGGTAGATATCTCGAAGGACTTTTACTTCACAAACGAACAGGTTCGAAGAACCGAAAGAACAGAAACTCCAAAGAGTCGAGGCGCGCCGAGATCTCCGAAGCGAACACGTTCGAGGAAAAAGCGGAACTGAGGCTACGGGCGCCGTGCGTCCTACTTATAAAATCCAGTGACGTCGGCTGTCGGAGGAGGTCCTCGAGGGCAGCGTATCGACGTCATCGACGCAGGAAGATTTTCCGAAGCAGCACAGCTGTGGTGATTACTGTCATAGATATGGAATACGTCGGAGGACCCAATCCCCTCGAACCAATCTTATGACATATCACCAGATCTGGAGACAACCCTATGTAGTAAAACCTACTGCATTACATGACATGATACAAAAATCAAATGCGTAGTCTGTTAATCTTTTTCACATCCTTTAATGGTGCATTTGTGCCTTCTTTAAAATTGAATCGGCAGAAACAGCAGCTGATGCATTTCAGTCTGATGAGTCCATCATCAGGGCTAGTTCCGTTTGCAAAACACTTTGTCACCAGTAGATTGAAAACCTAATCACAAGTGTTGAATGAATATGGCAAGTGGTTAGCCAATTGTTCCAGGCAAGGCAATTCCTTCAATACGAGATCACTGATCATTAAAGGCAATACGATCGCTCATCCCTACACAGGTAAAGAAAATTGCATTGAGGGATTTTGCCACTTGTACTAACTACATCATGGGTTATCTATTGTATTAAGTGCCCATGTGGGTTACTATATGTTGGCCAAACTTCAAGATCAGCTCGAGAGAGAGGTGCTTAGAACACACATCTAACATTCAGACCCACAATAATAGATCAACGGTTGGACAACATTTTTATGATAATCAACACAATGTTTCGTTAGTAAGATTTATGATACTGGAGATAGTTAAGATTCCAAACAGGGGTGGAGATTTAACTACACGTCTTTTACAATGTGAGATGTATTCGATACAGCTATTGGACATGGTATGAATGAGGATTTCAGTCTACATTGTTTCATATGAGATCAAATGGCGAATAACTAGCCATAAAGTTCTGGCTAATAACCTTTGAGCCATAGGACGTAATCAGTACGACATTTGACATTCCTATTTTGGGGCCGGGAGATAAAAATAAAAGGGTGCGTTTTTTACTTTTCCATTCATTTTCCCCATAGGGGAAATGTCCAATTATTGCTCCTGCACATTTCCCAAACCATTGGATGGCTCTGCACCAAATAAGAAACAAGTCAGGCACAAAACACTCAAAGGAAATCCTTTCTTGTTTTGGTGTGAATCTGTCCAGTCGTTTTTTATTTGGCGTAGAGCGGGGTGCCCCTGTACCCTCAATGTTAATTATATACCACATGATGCAATGCTGGAGTCAAGTTTTTTCATTTCTGAAATTCGCATTATGCAATTTGAGAGCAAGATGTTGAATTGATTTAAGTGCTCTAAAATGATATAATGGGTTTAAGTCGGGCAGTTTTAAGGCCAGGGAGCACGTGGGCAGGGTAACAAAAGATGATTCGTGAAGGTTTGGGGCTTGGGAAAGCGGTCTATTTTTTCACAAGCATTATGCCGCGACCGAGAATCAGCGTGAACGGTAAAAAAGAAAACAGGCATTGACAATGCCAACAGTTTGAGCTTTTGTGTAAGCATGGGAAAGGCACGTGCCAAGCACTGCCGTAGTGGTACTAACTGGCCTTTAATGGTAGCAGGTGCAAAATGGAGCAAGTACCTGCACATCTAATAGCAATGCCTAATATGTATACAGAACAGAATTCAAAACCTTTGGCTTTGCCAATGCTTGTTTTTAACAGGACTTCAGTGAATGACACGCATATTGCTTTATAAATCGAGTAGCTGAAAGCAGACCTGGTTAAGACATTTTGATTACACCAGTAGCAGGATTATAACTCCAATTAAGTCAAATTCTCAGAAGACTGCTTTGTAGAAACACTGGCAGGCACTTTGAGTGCAAAGTTTGATGGTAAGGCTTGAATAAAGTGACCTCAAAGGGTTCCCATGAGCAGTGTTTTGGGTGAGCGTGTGGGGGGTGGGCAGGAACCAGTTGGGAATGACCATAGGGATTAGCATGGCCATGGGCAGCAAATGGGTAGACAAATAACCAAACACAACCTACAAGCGTTGTGTCCCTCCTCATATGCCATTTCTCCCTATCCGCAATAGTTTTGGCTTATAGGTGTCACAGGCTACACCTAATAACCCAAACTAAAAAGAGTAAATACTTGGAAACTATAATATAATGAGATGTGTCAATCACTTGGATTGCTAGTTAGTTGAAGATGAGTAATTAAAGCTAATTTAAGAAGCATTTAAAAAAAAGAAATTTATTAAAAAAAGCTTTCCAAATCTTTATATATTTATTATGTTTATAGACTATTTCCTTCAAATAAAGTTCGCCACTGAGGCGTGTTATTGGTTGAGCCGTGTTTACATAATTGTTTGTTTTGATTAGATACGGTTTTCATGTGATCTGAAGGTACGGTTCCACGAGTCGATTTTCCACCAATGCCCAGAGAGTGTTAAAAGTTTAAACCCAGCAATTTTCAACTAACAGGGACCTGCACGAAGGCAGAAACAACAACAGTCCTCCTGTCCCCTACGGTCCAGCTAATAAACGTTATTATTCAAAAGTGAGAACAAGGCACGAAAACAGCAGACCTAAAACATGCCTATAGCGTGACCTGGTCAACGTGCCCAATGCCTAACCCCAGAAATGCCATGTTTTAATGCCCGGCTGAGCACGTCCCAGCACAGGCTCAACAGCTAGAGTTGAGAGCCCAGATAGGAGAAGAAATCCCCAGCTGAGAGCACCACAGAACACGACACAAGCCGAGCAGTGCGAGCTGCACAGGAAAAAAACCCCACAGAAGGCACACCATGCCTTATCAGGGAGCTACAAGAGAAGCTGGAGGCAAGCAAGCCACAGACCGGCAAGCCGCACCGTGGTCGCGCACGTAAACAGGCGCATAACATAACGGCCGCTTCAGTCAGTCGACGAATGGGCTACAAATGACAACACATCTAATGTGCATGTGACAGGATCTAGTGGTTTGTCTCTTGCCCAGAAGCAAAATCTGGTCCATTTGCTATGGTACTGGGCCCTTGCCGAGCTTTTGCGTGTGGCCTGAATAATGTACAGGTTGTCCTCGGAGAGTTGCAGTGTTGGAGACTTTTTTTTATTTTTTATATTTGAAACTCAGTTTTTATTAACTTTTCATAAACAGACATTGACAAAAGAGACCCCAAAGGGGCCACCATAAACCCTCATCAACTTCCCCAAACCCCGCCAGTACAATTGTAATGAAAACACTGCTCCCAGCAGCCCCCCCAACAACCAGATAAATAGTGTAAATAAATACAAAGGTAAATAGATTTAAAAAAAAAAAAAGACACAACAAGACACAAAAGGGCATAACCAAAGTAGACACACTAGGGATGAGTCGCCCCCCGGCCGCCAAATGCTGCCCAACTCCCCCTGAGCCCATTACCCTGGAACGGGTAACTTATGTAGAGGGTCGCTACACCTCCACATTCCCAACGTTGGATGCCCAGATCTCCTGATCCGGGGTGGTATCCCCACATAACCTCCCCTAAACCCCTCCCCCACTTCGGATTGCACCACTTCCCCCTCCTCCTCTATCCCTCCAGCCCCAGTCTGTCCTCCGACCCATGTTTTAGTATAAATTGTCCCCACGCCTCCATAAACCGGGTCGTGTCATCATGGGCCATGTACGTCAGTTTTTCCATCAAGTGGACTTCTCACACTTTCTTAAGCCAGTCCCCCTTATCCGGTACACCCCACCCCTTCCAGTTCTGTGCCACTGCTAGCCACCCTGCCCGGAGCAGAGCCTCCCACATTCTAGGAAACCTATGGGTAGAAATCCCCACTGTTGCTATCCCAGGAGTACCGTAAGAGGGTCAGTTTGAATCGGGATCCTAGGTATGCCATTAATCCAATTAAGCAGCTCGGCTGGAAATATCTTAATCTGCGGTCATTCCCACTACATATGGATCAAAGTCCCCCATTCATCGCAACCTCTCGTACAGAGTGGCGATGGCCTGAGAAAAATATTGGATACTTTCACTGGGTCCCTGTGCCACCCGTGGAGAATCTTGCAACTATGCTCAATTGTGTGCGTCAACTGGTTCCTATAAAATATCACCCTATACATTTTGTCCCACAGCTTTTCTGGGAGTGCCTTACCCTTCCCACAACTACACTCAAAAGTCTTTGAAGCGTCTCCTGGTCTTTTGTTCGAGGGACCAGCAGGGCCTGGTATAATTTCGAGATCATATTCTTCCTAAAGGTGCTTGCTGTCGTCAACACACTCTCAAAAGGGGTGAGGTCCACTCAACAGATTTCCTGCCCACTTTGGGTCCAAAAAAGCAACCCTTTCAACCGGATATACACAAAACCCCGTTAGGGAGAATTCTCAAAAATGTGCTATTTCCCTTCACCTTAGAGACCTCCAGCAACTTTGCTGGATTTTGAGGACTTGATTTTGTAACCTGGAAAGAGTGGGAGCCTTTTTTTCCCACTCTTTCATGTATTTTGATGTGTGTTTTACATTTGTGTTCTTTGATTATGGAATTTTAGATAACTCCATAGTCATCTTTTCATATGTGTTGCACAGCACCCTCATTGCAGTGACACAGGGATGTCTTTTAGACTTCCCAAAGGTTTAAAAACCTTCGCTGGGATCAACTGCTGTTTCCCAGAGAATGTAAAGTGAAATTGACTTTACTAGTCTTTTCCAAATTCCTAGACCCAGCACACACCATCTTACAATGGAGTGCTGGAGGGGTTACATAGTATCCCCCGTGTCTAAACACTCATGTTGCAGTCAAATACTACCCTTTCCTATTGAAAATGCTAGTGGCAGTGGTTTTACAACGAACTACCATGATTTTCCCCGACCGCGAACACCGGTAGCTAAACATCACAGGAGCCATGTTTTTCAGGATGGTGCCTTAAGCTCCTTTGTTTAAACGGGTCCCGGTCTTCTTTTTTCGCCATTTCATTTTAGAAAGGTCCTTCTAGTGTTTGTGTCTGCGCGCCAAACCACGTTTGGTCCCTTTTGCGGGCTTCAGGACTGAAGTCAGCCCTTGGCGTCTGAGTGTCTGGGGTGGCCAGGAAGTGAGGGAGCTGCCCGAAACTCCCTGTGCTTAGTCTCCTAGAAGACCCAAATGCACTCTGGCATGATTGGCAGGCTGACTGTCCGGCAAGGACAGCCACCCTGCTGGGTGAGTGACAGCTAGGCTGGAATGAAAGGGAGAGAACTGTTTAAAAGGCAAGTCTCATGGACTAAAGGCAGAGTCGACCACTGGAACGAAAGAACCGAAGAGGCGTCCTCCATATAGAACTCAACAGGGAGGATTGCACTCCTCCAACCGAATTGGTCTGTGTGGCACCTATAGATAGTCCCTCACATTTTTCGAGAAGGTAACAGTTCACCAGATAGGTCCAGTAGTTCCTAAACTACTCCGACACGTGCTTTAGCATAACTCATAGCTGTGTAGCCTTGAATTACAAGGCAAATTTCGGGAACCCAAACCCCTCATGCCCCTTGGGAAGACAGAGTCTCCCACCCTATCCTTGGCCTCACCTTCTGCCAGATGAATCTAAGATACATAGTCACCACCTCCTTAAAAAAAAAAAAAACTGGGGGGGAATGAATGGGAACATTTGGAAGAGGAATAGTAGCTGCTGGAGCACATTCATCTAAACCACGGTCATCCTCCCAGTCGATGACAGGGTCAATCCCGACCACCGTTTAAGTTCTTCCTCACCTCCATCATTAGCGGGTCGTAGTTTAACCAGAGCAAGAGCACCAGGTTGGAGGTAATAACAACCCCAAGTAGGTGATCGAGCCAGGCACCCTTCCAAGCTCAGACCCACCCTCTCCCCTCCTGCAAACCTTCACCCCCACCTCTCCCAAGGGGAGAAGAGGACTTGGAATAATTGATCTGCAATCCTGCCCACTTCCCGTACTCCCTGAACACCCCCATGAATGCCGTTGATGAACCCTCCTCGTCCGCTAGATAGCACAGGATGTCGTCTGAAAACAGGGACACCTTGAATTCCACCCCTCCACCTCTAATCCCCCGGAACGCCCTTATCAGCGTAGCCAGTGGCTCAAATTCCGCCAATTCCCCATCCTGCACCATACTTAATGCCGAGGACCGAAAATCGCCATTAAGACCCACGAGGGTCTATCCACCTCGAGATGGCTGTCGTTTGAATCCTGAATCTATTTCACATTTCGAGTGAAGCAAGCGTAAGCGGATTGGTTGATTGTGGATACTTTAACCAATCACGCTACGCCGGCAGGCGGAAGCCGGCCCAGCCTGTCGGAGCTGGGCGGGTCGAAGGGGCGCCTATTCCTGTCCCCCCAGGTTCTGCTCCAGTGCACTATGTAAGGACTCCTGACTTTACTCTACTTACACCACTACGGCCGGTTTCCAGACAAGAAATCACATAGGTGGTAAGATTGTGGCCCACTTGGTCTTAACCCTGTTGACACTGACCCCTTTCAACTACTGCCAAAGAGTCTCACCTGTACCACTACCCACGAACTTCACTCAAACCACACACTGTACCTAATTATATGAATTATATGCGCGCTATGTTGCCTGCCCTCGCTTTGATGGCTGTTTGAGCCTATATCACTCTCTCCATATGCATAGCAGGGGCCCACATACAATCTGTCACTTGTTAAATGTCAGCGCTACTAACTGCATTGCACTGCGCCTCATCCGAATTCTGAGAATCCTACCTTGCGCTGGATAAGCGTCTTTAACTGAACCCATATTAAGCTTTTTTTTTTTATCTGCTGCCGTCTTGAGCTTGGCTGATTGTTGTATGGCACTGTTAGTCCTTCACAGCTGTGTGCATCCTACATGACTCACCTGATTGCTAATGTGCAAATTGATACAGTGATTATTTAATGCCAAGTCTCCCATGTGCCACCCTATTGCACCTCACTACGCAGTTACTGCATTGCCTTGCCTACAAGTATTTAGCCTATTGTTAGCATATTATTGCAGGTCTGAACTAAGAGGTTGCCCATGACTATTATACTAGTAATACACCCCATACAATCTGCAAATACTTAGTTCGCCACTCCTACAGTATCTTGACACTTTGATGCGCAGTGCGATCTATCTGCACTATGTTACACTTGTGTTGCCCTATAAATTTGGGCTGCCTTCGCAGTCATGAAGATACAACACCTAGCCCCCACCACCAATGCTTTGTGCTTGGCCTATTTGAGCCTACTACTTACAACCTGTATTGTATCCTGGATAACCGCCGCACCTACGATACCCTCTATGGTCCACAATGTGCCTAAAATTCACCTATCTATGTCTTCTAACGTACCACCATCCAACTCTATAACTGCATCATGCTTCTTACCACTCACTCTAGACACTGCACCTGTGCAGCCGCAAATGACAATACTTGGGTCTAATAGAAAACCGATAGCTAGATACTGGACTACACCTTTAGCTCTTAACATAACTCCCACATTTAACAGCCCTGACCCCGCAAGCATCACGAATGCCATTGATTCCCCTTGCCTTGCTTACAACCCACATTTTGACCTATCAACGCCCTCTGGACTCCTTACTCAGCCGTGCCCCATACACCAAAGAAATCATAGACTTAGCTCGAGACGAACACAACCATTCTTCACCTACACACAGAATGCCCCTACAGCCAAACCTTTAGCCTCACTTGTTGCTGAACCTACCTTCAAATTAACTAACAGTAAACAAAACCTTAACTGTCCTCTTATAAAAGCAGCACTCATCAATGCTAGATCATCCCAGGCACATGCCTTAGACATTGCTGATCTTATAATGTCACACAACCGGGATTTCATCACCATAACAGAGACTTGGCTGCACACAGCATCCGGCCCATCTTTACCACTTGCCATACCAGATAATTACTCGATTATCCGCGAAGATAGAGATACTAAATCCAAAGGAGGAGGCATTGCATTCATTTACAAGACCTCAGTAGGCCTGCGAAAGATCAACAATCCTCTATTGCCCTCAGCAGAAATGTTATCTGTCAAACTACAAACATCACCCACAGCGACTATTACCATCCATCTTGTGTATCGCCCTCCAGGTCCACCACCTTTGATAATGATATTTCACATTTGCTCTCTACTAACACTAACACCACCTCCCAAGTCATTATACTTGGTGATTTCAATCTAGGCCTATATGACCATAATGACCAGAACGCAGCTGCCATTAAAGACAGGAACTAGGCTTCTCTCAATGTATTTCTGGATCCACCCATATTAAAGGCAGAATCCTCGACTGGATAGCAGAGCTGAACTGCAATATTGACACCCTTTCCAATTCTCCATGCGCTTGGACTACCCATCACCTCATCCTATTTAATATCAAAGAAATTGCCTCACCCACCACCAATATATAAGCTCCAGCTACTATGACCAGGAGCAAACGCAATTTAACATTAGACAAACGCATCCCTCTGCTTCAGACCATCACTAACTCAACTACCACCACCTCAGACCCGAAAGCTCTAGCCGATATCTATAACCACACTATTCTTAATGCCATCAATACACTAGCACCTATGAAACTACATAAACCTAAACCACGTACCCACCTAAACACCTGGTATACCCCACACCTTAAATCGCTGAGGAAAATTAAAAGATCTGTAGAATCATCTTGGAAAAATACCCCTTCCCTAGCAAACAAGACTAATTTTACTGCAGCCTCTTTTAACTACAAAATAGCCATATTACAAGCCAAAAAAGACAATTGTAATGACCGTATCGCTAAAGCTGAATCTAACACAAAGGAACTCTAACATTTTGAGGGAGATATAATCTCCTGTGCCACCTCCTGAGACGTGCATCAAAGACTCCCAATGGTGTACTAACATACAGAATGCAATACAGGATAAAATAACCATGCTTCAAAATGAAATAGAAATGAAGAAATCACTCATTCCCTCTCTCTAATCCACATCCCTCTAACTATAATGAACAACAATTCAATTTCTCACCACTATCAAAGAAGTAGAATCCATCATAGTGAAACTCAAACCATCTAATTGTAAAGGAGACATTTGTCCTGCACCCCTTATCAAGGAAGCTGCGAAGGAACTAGCCCCCTTCCTCACTAGAGTCATCAATGCCTCCTTCGAATCTAGCACAGTACCTAAGAATCTGAAGGATGCGTGGGTAGTCCCCATTACTAAAAAAAACCCTCTCTAGACTCTAATAACCCATCTAATTACCGTCCGAGCACAAAGGTCCCGTTTCTATTAAACATAGTCGCCCGTGCAGCATATTTACAAATACAACATCACCTAGAATCTAACAACTTATTAGGACTGAGGCAATCTGGTTTCAGACCCAAAAATGGTACGGAAACTGCCCTCATCGACCTCAAAATCCAAATCCAATCACTGAAAGACAAAGGCAACATGGCACTGCTTCTTTCACTAGACTTATCTTCAGCCTTCGATTTGGTGAACCATAAGATTCTATGCAAACACCTATCTACTGCTGCCCATTTCTCAGACCAAGCCAACGCTTGGATTGAATCATTCCTCAACAACAGATCCATGAGGGTCTTTGCACAGTCAGCCTCTGCTTCACCTACTCCCATCACCTGCGGGGTGCCCCAAGGTTCATGTGTGTTTCCTACTCTCTACAATGTATTTACCAAACCACTTTTTGACTAGCTTGACTATCTGGGCATCACTTACACTAATTACGCTGACAACACCCAGATACTCATCCCCATCACTGGTGACTATACTGTGGATAGTAGGACACTCAACAACATTTCCCTTATCATACAAGCATGGATGGCAAAGCACGGGCTCTGTCTTAACGACGATAAGACAGAGCTGCTCCTTCTAGGCTCCCCTGCTAAACTGAACAAACTGGACGCTCTATTCTCCTCATTCAACATTGACGGCAACATCATTAAAGTAGCTAATGTAGTAAAAACTCTAGGAATCTATTTAGACTCAGCATTAACACTTACCAGACAAACTAACGCAATAGCCTCCTCATCCGCGTACACATGCAAGATTATTACAGCTTGCCGCCCATACCTATCCCCTGCCAATTGCATTACAATAGCGAGAGCCCTAGTCCTGTCTAAACTAGATTATTGTAATGCACTTTACCTGGGTACTTCCAAACAAAAAATCAATAAAATGCAAGTACTGCAAAATAACGCCATACAGGCAGCATTGAACATTTCAAGGAAATCCCACATATCAGAGACAAGACAGTCACTAAACTGGCTCAACATTAACCAAAGAATAACCTGCAAAACACTCTCCCTCACTCATAAATGCCTCTACAATCAAGCCCCCTCATATCTTTCTGACACTATCTGCTGCCACACATCTACACGCCCCATTAGATCAGCCATGAGACAGTGTGTCAAGATTCCCCGTTTTAATCTACAACGAGCAGGTGGGGCTAGTTTCCGTGTCCTTGCAGCAAAAAACATGGAACGCCCTCCCACTGTTCTTAAGAGATGAACCATCCTATCATGTATTCCGGAATAAGACTAAAGCCTGGCTTCACGGGCAAGAATCTAGACTGTTTAAAGATGTACGGAATTTGCTCCCCTTTTTGTATAATTGTCCAACATGCACAACTGTATAGACCCTCACCTTTGATTGTCTCAGGTTGGGTTGACATGTATATAAGGAATTTTAAGTGGACTGTCTTTTTACTGTATTACTGTACATTATTTTCGCTTTACCACCTATCTGTAAATTTTGTAAAATTGCCTTATTTTGTCTTTTCACAAACTGTCTGTATTTTTGTAATATGTAAGTTTAGCGCCCAGCTGCCCAAGGGCTTGGAGCGCTCTATAAATAAATGAACATAAACACAAGAGCAAAGACAAAGAGGAGATCAGGCATCCCTGCCTCGTTGTGATGCTGGAAATGCATTGGAGGGACAGGGCCTCCATGTCGTTGTCCTGTACTCCCTTGTCATGTGTGTTCTGTGTTTTCTGCACAGGAGTCCATGTGGGACTCCTGGCAGTGCAGCTCTTCCTCTTTTTGGTTGTGGTGAACAGAGACCCTTGGGATACCCTTATGTCACCCATGGGTGGGGGTATAACCCTGTATCCCTAGTCTATGTTTCTGGGCACCTGTGTGTGGCCCGCAGAGCAGGGTATGGGCTGGTGGCAGCTCCATGCTGAATTTGGCAGGTGCTCCGAGTATCCTCCATTTTGGGATACCCAGGCCCTGCCACAGGAATAAGTAGATTCTGCATAGGAGACAAGATGGCTCCTGTGGCCTGTTGGTTTCTATTACCTGTTACCTTGTTTTCCAAAAGTCCTGGTAAACCCTGACTCTGTCCCTTCCCCTGACTGGCTGTTGGGTAGAAGAACCACATATGGTATTGTGGGGAAGTCCATGCCAGGCTGGCTGGAGTCTTCACAGTGACTATGTTGTGGATACACCCTTGGGGTGGGACCTGTGTGAACGGAGTGTGTGACCAATATGGATTCCATGTTCTGGGTGTCTGGTTTCTGTGTGTGTGTGACACAAAGAATGAGACAGCCCTGCCTGAAACTGACATGAATGCAGTGTGGTGTGATGAAAGGCTGGGTGCTTGCCGCAATCCACATTCCTTCTTATGGGTGTCTGGGTGGAAGTGAATGGCCTGAATGCACTGTGAGCCTGATTGGCTGCCTGCCTGCATGAATGCCCTTCTGACCGATTGGCTGACTGAGCTTGGCTCAGCAGTGTGAATGAGAGATAGATGTGTATATCTGGGGACCTCTCACTTACCAAGATTGTTCAGAAGCTGAAGTTAAAATTTGAAGCTGTTTATCCTTGAAGCCCAACTGGAAGAAGATTTGCTGCTGCTCTTCGTCGACGAAATCCCCCAAACTGTCGTGTCTGTCAAGGACTGATCCAAGAGAGGACCTTGGTGCTACGCTCACCTTACTCCCACGGAGGCGCTGGCCTGGTTCGCGCTGCGGTAACCTCTTCTAAGGTGATGCGCAGGGTTCGGAAGACGGACTGGACCAGGCCCCCAAATCAGGCTTGTCTGGCTCGCAGAAGTATCCTTCTGTAGGCGAAAATAGGGGATTAACTGTCTGCGGGGTAATGCAATCGGCCTCCCACTTTCCCCTCTGACCCTCCTTGAAACCCTTCTGTGATTTCTCGTAGTGTCTCACTTTAGGGTCTGGAAGGACGAGCTCTCCATCCTGCTTCTGATGCAGGGGCGCGTTGGTATCCAGTTACTTCACTGGATTTTCAGATTGGTGAGGACCAAACTTGCTTGGCTTCCAGGTAAGTTTTTTGATAAAAGGTTCCCCTTGTGTCCATGCATTAATGTACAAATGCTAGTGTCTTTTTCCCCATAGGGGCCGGGGTACGGAATGCCGGGGAACAGGCACGACCCGAGATGAGCGGTGAAATCCTTGTAGAAATCAGGTAAGTCTTTAATGAGCGTTTTTTTGGTAATGTCTTTTCATTCGCTCATTAACGCTGATGTCTCTTTTTCCCCCTAGGGCCTGGGGTCCGGAAATGCCAGGATGCGGCGCGGAACCGAAATGAAGAGGGAATGAATCAACAGGTAAGTCTTATCATGGAGATTTAGCTTTCCTTATTCCCTTCTCTCTCTCACCTTTTGTTCTGGTGTTTTTCTCCCTAGGCGCTGGGACGTGACTGCGAATCCGGATGATCGCTGCTGAACATGGAGGCGCCCTGTAAAGGTGAGTGGAATGCGGCGCTGCAGCGATCGACGCGATGAGCTATTAAATTAATGTCTTCCTTTTCAGGATTGTCGGCGCAATGTCTCCGGGATGCGGATTTAGCAGGTAAGGACTTTTCCTTCTTCTGTTCTCTTCTTCTCTTCCTTTGCAGGTGATCCAGGATGCTGGCAGGCGTGGCAGAAGTCAGGATGCAGGAGCAGACACGGTGAGCGTCCAGCTGCTAGATGCAGAACAACGCGAAGCACGTGTGGCTGTTCGGGTGGGGTTTAAATAGCCATAGAAGAAGTTCCAGGTATGTATCCTTCCTCCAATCAGGTATGTATCCTTCCCCGACCACGCCCGGATGGTAAATTAGTCCCACACACAAAGTAGTTCCTTTCAGGCCTCAAGGAGGCCGAGATCCTGCAGCATGGTCTGCATCAGGTAAGTGCACCCAAGCATTCCCATAATGAGCCTGGCGCCTATGGCGCCAGGACTGATGTCTTTTATGAGCCTGGCGCCATAGGCGCCAGGACACTGTCCAAAGGGCCCCTATATGGGGTTGCTGGGTACTTCCTTGGGGACTGGATGTCCGCTTTCGGGGACGCCGGGCTTGAACCGGCTCCCCAGGAGCGGGCATCATGACACTTGGCTGGGAGACCTCTCCCCGAGCTACGAGGGAACATCGTGCAGAAGCCGGTCATCAAGGCACCCTGGAAGTCAGTCCCAAAAGGTTGTTGACCGGAGACGGGGTCCGCCGAGAAACATTGAAGTAAAGCACCAGGACATCGAGGCCGTCGACATCCGTCATCATCGACCGGGGTTTGAAGGATTTCCGTGACCGCTGTAAGCCCATCAAGTCGTGTTGCCCAGAAGAAGGGACAGCTTCACGCCGTGCTGCTCAACGACTGGAGCCGCAATGCTCCACGATTGCCTAAGAACATTTAAACATAGGGCTCTCTTGCCAACGCCGTCGACTGCTTTGTCCCGCCGGAGAAAGTCGAGGTCACCGACGACCAAAGAGAATCTGTCGGTGGGTTTCCTGCACCTGAAGCCCACAAAGACGCTGACGAGTGAAGATCCAGCCATGGTTAAGTCCCGATCGTCGATGCCAACGCCGACACCCGCTGCTGGGCCTACACTCGTCACCGAGTCCTCTTTGCAGCACCAAACTCTTGTCATCGAGGTGTACCGCAAGCATTGTCTATGCATGACGTCCACGATCGATAGTAGACGAGCACCGCGAAATTCGAAGCGGCTGTCTCGACGACAGTGTTCACATTTTCTTCACGGAATCTCAACGACCGTGGCTCCTGCTTTAAAGGGAGTCCACTCACGAGGAATCTGTCAACGAGCCGTTGAAGAAACTCTGCTAACTCAGGCACATTGGGGTAGTGGAACATTTTGACTAAGAATCAAGACTATTTAAAAATAAATGGACTGGGCTTGTTAATACACTTTATTACAGGTTGCCGAGGTGGGGGGATCCTCACACAGAAATGAGACTTAGTAGCAAGAGAACCATTCTGCCGTTGTTTAACCTAACTTGTCTTCCTTTCTATGTCCTATGCTGATACACTTTACTATTTGATTTGTATGCCATTAGAAACTGTCAGCATTTTAAAAGGAATCAATAACTAAGTGTGATACCACATAGACATTGTATATATTTGCCATATTAGAATTGCCAGAGTACAAAGTGTGTTATTAATTGTGTACATATGTTGAACCTTATTTTTATATAAAGAACTGTATTAGCACATAACAGTGTGTGGACATTACTTTGTGGGGGTCTTGGGGACTACACTGTACTCAAGAACCAGCCTGCATCAACTCCTGAGAGCTGAAGCCTTGGTTGCTCATCCATTCTACCATATAGAGAATCTTGGCTTGGGTGCTGTGTGCTTCTACTCTGCCATATACAGGGCAGGAGTACAGATACCCCCCCCCAGTCTTTACACTCGCTCCCCTGGATAGGGCAAACTCCTCCAATGTTACCCCGTTAACAGATACCCACACCACAGGCTCTCTATACAAGGCCCATACCCATTTCCAAAAATTTGCCCCAAACCCCATTTCTGGAGAATGCCCCACTCCACCCTGTGGAATTCTTTCTCCAAATCCAGCGGAACGAGGCACCCGGATATCCCCTTTTAGAGCCCAGTACATGAGATTAACTGCATTACGGACAGTGTCTGCCCCCTGCCTACCACTGACAAACCCCACCTGGTCCCCATTAAGCAGTGAGAGGAGGAACCTGTCCAGTCTATAACCCAGGGTTTTCGCCAAGATCTTCACGTCGTTATTGAGCAGGGAAATGGTCCTAGATGAAGCACACTTACTAGGGTCTTTTCCCTTCTTTGGGGATAACCGAGATAAACGCCTTCAACATCGTCCTTGGGAGAGCCCAGCCCGTGAGGAACCCATTGAACACCCTAGCCATTATCAGGGCCAAAGTCGACCTAAACATCTCATGAAAGTGCATCGTAAAGCCATCCTCCCCCAGAGATTTACTACTTTTGATCCCCTTAATGGTGGCTATAACTTCCTCCTCCGAGATTGGGCCGTCCAAATCATTTGCTTCGTCCACGGGGAGCCTGGCAACTCCACCCTCTCCAAGTAAAACATTACCTCCTATGGGGAGCATCTTTTTCTGATGTATAGAGAGTGGCATAAGTCTGCAAAGTGTTGCACGATTCCCTTGTTGGTCCGGATCACCCTCCATTCCCCGTCCTGGATCACATTCACTGTTCTAGCCTTTGTTTGCGCCCTCAACCTCCACACCAGCAGCTTATCTGCTCTTTATCCCTTCTCATAGTAGGTTTGTTTGAGCCTTTTCAGCGCCCAATCCTTCTTGTAGGCTAGTAGTGCCTGCAGCTCCGCTCTACATGCTTGGAGTTCTTTCAGCTTCCCCACACATACCCCCCTGTCCACCCTGTTTCTTAGCTCTTGATCCCATCTCTATCAAGACACCTCTCAGAGTGGCTTTAAAACACTCCCACACTATATCGATTGAGACATCCCTCGTATCGTTGAATAGGAGGTATTCTTTTATCTTCTGGAGAAGCACTTGACCCACCTCATTTCTTGAGACGGTAGTCGTTGCAAAACCAATGCCCCTGTCCTGGCCCTCTATCCCTCACTCCCACCTCCGCTAACACCAAATCGTGGTCTGACCACAGGACTGCCACCGTTGCCATCTTCTGAACCTCAGGTAGCGTATTTACATCGACCAGTAGCCAGTCAATCCTTGAGAAGGATTGGTGGGCCGCTGAAAATAAGGAGAAGGGTGCCTGCTCATCCATACTGCCTGCATTCCCCACTTCTACCCTCCCAAACATCAACCAGCCTCAGGCGTTCATTGGTATCCTGAAACGAACAGGACTCCCTCTTCCAAAGACCTCCTCGTTCCACCTTTTCATATTCAACCTGTCACAAGTCGGGTCCAAGGTCATATGGAAGTCTCCCCCGACCAGGAGGAAGCACTCAGCAAATTGTTGGAGTGCCAACCCAAAGACTCCCAAAAGGTCCCATGCCTTGTATTTGGGCAGTAAATTGATGCTAGCGTCACTATAATACCATGCATCAATTCCTTCACAAAAAATAAAAATCACCCTGCCTCATCTCGCTCGATGTTTAACTTCTGAAATCAACACGCCTATGCCAACAGAATAGCGACCCCAGCCCTTTTGCCACCCGCCCCTGAGGAGAAATAGGATTCTGCAACCACTCCCTATTCCTCATTCTCTCCTCCCCTGATAAAGTGCGTCTACTGTACACACAGGACATGCATTCCCAGCCTCTTAAACTACCGCATCAGCAAGGACCTCTTATAGGGGGGAGTTAAGGCCCAAAACATTCAGGGAACCCACTGTCACCACTATGCTTTCACTCTGCACCACTGAGCTTCCCAAATTTTACTCCGCCCCTTCCCTCCTCCACCATCCAGTCCCTCTACCCAGACCCACGCTGGCAGCCGTACCAGGCCTCCCACCAAATGACAAACAAGGGGCGACGACAAGACAACATACAGAACCAAACCAGTTCCGCAAATGAATCCCTGGCAACCCTTTGAACTCCCAACCTCCCACCTTACCCCCCAATGAGGTGTCCGCGTTCTCCCACCCCCCAACATAGTAAAGAACGGAACCACCAGGAACTCTGCCCAACATTCAGCCATGCCCACTTCAGACCCCGTAACTCCAACTAAACTCAACTCTACCCCCAACAAGCAGAACCCCCTTCCCCCATGCCCCTACTCCCACCAAACATACAATGGAGGCAAATAGCTCCATATACACCTACAAACTCCCAACCATTGAGCACACCCTTGCGCCCCACCTAACACACTGCAAAGCCCCCCCCCCCTCTCATAAACTATAGCCTATCCCAACTCGGCTGGTTCAACTCCACATCTGAAAGCCCCTATTATACCCGTGGTAGAGCCTGAGTTGTTGAATAACCACAAGTATCTCTATTCCCTCCAACTAATCCACTCCACTCACCCCAAATCACTACCAGAGGGGGTTCAGACCAGGGAGTCTCCTCCCGATCACCACCCCCTCACCTCCAGGAGAGAATCCCTCTCTCCCGCAGGAGAGCATCAAGAGAACACCAATGAACAAACAGGAACCAATCACAGTCCACCAGGGCCTGGCTCCCCTCAGGGCACCTTCGATCTCGGTGAAGGGGTTTTCAGTCTACGGAATTTGCAGGCACATTGGACCCTCCTCCGATTGCCCGGCTTCACGTAGGTGTCCCCCAGAGTTTTAACCTGTAGCAAATGCTGCCCCTGGAACCCTCTTCATTTAGAATCTAGTCATCCTCTGTGACCAGCTGATACTTCATCCCTTTCCACTCAAAAATAAGGGCAAAGGGCTACCCACCACCAGTATTGCACCCCTTTATCCCTTAACCAACGGGTCAGGGAAGCACACTTTTTGCATCTTGACAGCGTGTAACTCGATAGCTCCTGCTAAATAGCCACCTTTGAGCCTCTCGCTTTGTCCAGTATCCTAGCGTTGTTTCTGTAGTAATGATTTCACCAGCACTGAACGCAGGCCCTTTCCACCTCCACCCGCTCTGTGTGCTCGATCCAGTACCACGGGTGGGTGGGCGGTGGAGGGGGTAGTCAATCCTTTGAATTGAGCACCAGTGCCAGGATTGCCTGAAACTTAGCCATCAAACCATTTGGGGATTCCCTGTACGCCTCCCGGATTCCATAAGAGTAGAGGTTGCACCTCCTCTCACTGTTATCGACATCATCGATTTTAAGACACAACAACTGCTCCCTTCGTTCCACCTCCAAGAGCCACATGTCCTCCTGGGTCTCCACAACCCCCACCGATGCTTGGTAGGACTCCAGTCTCTCCTCAATATTCTCCACCTTACCAGAAAATTCTGCCACCTTAGCACCTATGACAGTGTGCATACCTCTCATCTCTTCCAGGATCACCTGGATGTTGCTCTTGATGGCGTTCATTTCCGTGTCTGGGGCCCCCACAGGGACACCCCCTCCAGGAGCGACATTGCTTCCTTCCCCAAGTAGCATTAGCCTTCCAGGGCCTGCTTCCAGCTCATCCAATCTTCCAGGACTCACACGCCACCTTGTGTACTTCCTCCGCCGGGCCTCACTGCCACTGCCCCTACTGCTCGGGGCACCGGCATTGACTATGACCCAGCCCCTTGATACCTCTAAAGCTCTAATAACGGGTCGCTCACACCTTGATACTCTGCACAGTCCTGCCAGGTCTATCTCTTACACTCTGGGCCTCCTCTGGTCCTTGAATGCTGTCCCGTGGCTCCCCACTGCCACTGCCAAGCCACTCCAACTACTCGACAGGGGTGTGAACGCTCCCTGTCCCATAACTGGGGCTCCCCTTTCAGTGCCCCATCCTCGGATCGGGGTTCTTCAAGGCCTTCTGACTCGGACCACCTCACCAAACAATGGGTGCAGTGGCTGGGACTTTCCCCCTCACCTCCAGTGTGGGTAGGGTCCATCTCTCCAACTACTTTCATTGGTGCAGCTTCACAGAGGCCTGTGGTGGGACCTCCCGCAGGCCTGAACCCTCATTATGCACGCACGGTGCAGGCTGTCCTTAGCCCATGTATCTCAGTAAGTCGTCTTCCCCACAGCCCTCTCACTTCAGGCCCTTGCGGCTCCAAACGGCACCCCCCTACAAGAACGGGGGTCATGCAGGGTACATCTCCCACCAGTGCCCGCTCCCGGCACCTACTGGGCAGTGTGCTGTTGCGGACCAAGGACGGTGGTCTACTCCGCCTCTAGGTCACCTTAAGGCCGTCGAGGCCTCTGCAAGTCGGGCCGCACCTGCCCCCTTTGCCTACTGCCAGGCCGACTCAGCGCCATGTTAATCCCACCTCCAGTGGGCCGCACCTCACATGCGGCTCGCGTTCGCAGCATCGGCTGGGGGCCCCGCAGCTTTTAGCCTCTCCTGCTCTCGTCTGGGCTCCCCGCGCTTCCACAGATGGATCGATGGTGCCCCCCCCTTAGATCTGGCCGGGGGTATCAGAGTTACCCCTCATGGATCCCTGCAAGCACTCATAGTAATATGGCAGGGTGGGGAGGGTAGGGGAGTTCACGGAGCTTCCCTAGCAGGCGTCCATCTTGCCCACACCCCCTCATGTTATCGGAATCAGTGAGGAACATGTGAACAACCTGAACCTCTGCACTACTCTCTGCAGTAGGGGAGTCGGAGCAAAGGCATGAGTTTGCAGATGATCCCAGCTGATCTGGAATGCGTACTCAGATGCAAAGAGGTCCACTTGTGGGAACTTCCACTGCTGAAAAATCTGCAAGAGAGACTGCGTCTGCAGTTCCCATTCGTAGTTGTTCCTGCTCAGCCTGCCCGCTTCCGAGTTGCTGTCTACGGGTAGATGTATCGCTAGGAGGTGCATGCTGTGGGCATTTGCGCATTCCCAGATCTCCACTGCCAGACGACATAGGAGGGGAGACCTGGTACCACCCTGCTTGCTTAGATAGAACATTGACGTGGAGCTGTCCGTCCTTAACAGCACAGTCTTGCCCTGCAATTGCGTGGCAAACGCTACGAGCGCCAGACCAATCGTTTTGAGTTCCAAGGCATTTATGTGCAGCAATACTTCCTGACTACTCCAGATCGCATGAACAAAGTTGTTGCCCAGAGTAGCTACCCACCCTGGCAGGGCGGAGTCCGTGGTGATAGTTGCAGAGGGAATCCGAAACCACAGGGATGCTCCCTCCATACCGTTGCCCTGCTGAAGCCACCATTGGATATCCTGCTGTAAGGAAGCAGCTATGGGCAGTTTGGCTGACTGAGGGTCCACTTCTTGATCCCAAACTTGATGCCAGATACAGCCGACGTCGTCTCATTTTCATTCTGGCATTAGGTATTGTTAATATGCAGGATGCTAGCAACCCTAGGAGATGCTGGAACCACCACAACATTTCGTGCCAGTGTGTGAATTGAAGTGCTGCTTTCTGCAAGACTTGAATCCTCGCTTGCATAGGAAATACCCTGTGTCCAACCCGGTACCCAGGAAGACTATCACCTGCATGTGGACTGGCTGTGATTTCTTCAAAACCAAGTTGGTTAAGAACGTCCGCCAACCTCCGCCATGACTCCTGGGCTCTCTCTGGCGTGCTGGCCCAGACCAGCCAATCGTTCAGGTAGTGGCAAAGGTAGAGTGCCTCGACCCTGAGGAGTGCCTCCACAGTATTCATGAATTTCGTTAGTACCTGTGGGGCCGGATTGAGGCCAAATGGCAGTACCTTGTACTGGAAATGGTACCCCATCACTGTGAAGCGAAGGAATTTCCTGTGCGGGTGAAAAATGGGGATGTGTAGGAAGGCATCCTTGAGGTACAGGGAGCAAATCCAATCTCCCTCGCAGAGTGTTTTTGTAATCTGGGCCGGCGTCACCATCTTGAAACGTTCTAGTGGGAGATAGAGATTGAGGGATGAGAGGTCCAGCACCACTCTCAGACCCACCTGGTTCTATTCGGGGACTGCAGACACCCTGGAGTAGAAACCCTTGCCCTGTACGGGAGCTTGAACAGACTGCACAATTGCTCAAGGACCTGGCAGTGGAATCTTCCGGAGCAGTGCTGGGGAACCAATCTGTATAAAGGGGAAAAGGGGGAGAACGGGTGGCAGAGGAGGTAGAGAAAGTGCCAGCCCCTTGGACACAATGGAGAGGATCCACGAGTTGTTGCAGACAACACCAGTTGTCCTAAAACAGAGAGATCCTTTCACCCCCCCCACCCCCCCATCTACTGGGGAGGATTGGACCTGGATGCGAACGTCACTTCTTCCCTGACTCAGAGGCCAAGGAGGGGGACTGAATCAACCCCTTGGTGGCTGGACATGGTTGTTTTCTCTTGTGGCTACTGGGAAACCCGTCTGCTTGACGGTACCGCCTGTCTTGAAACCCTGGAACCCACAGAAAGAGATAGCCCGCTGTTCTGTGCTGTGACTGACCAAAGGGCTTAGTAACCAATTTTGGGAGTACCACCAAGGCTTTTGCCATCTTAGTGCAACTCTTCTTCTTGATGAGCTCTTCATCCGTGGAAGAGTGGAACAACTCCACCCCCTCACACTGGAGGTTGTTGATTCGATCCTGTACATCAGTTGCAAACTTTCTTGCATGCATCCAAGCAGTGCAGAGCATGTCAACCTCAATGCAGATGCCCCTGCTCACCGTGAAGATTGGGCGACAATTTTCACCTCAGCCAGGCCAGCCATAAATGCAGCCTGCCTTTTCAGCGGGCGGTCCTGAGAGAAGTCTGCTATCTCCTGTCACAGCTTCTGATTGGCATTAGCGAGAATGGCATCAGCGTTTGCCTGCCTTAAATGTAGGCCAGTATTCAGGTAGACCTTCCGGCTAATGCCTTCCAGCAGTTTGTCCTCCTTGGAGAGACAAGCGTTGGAGGAATACAAAGACGTTGCAGCAGTGTGCTTGGAGTACAGAGATGCTGCCGCCATCACCGCCATCATGAAATAGGTGACACTGCTCCATGGAGGATATCTGTGACTTATTAGCCAGATAGGGCCAGGAAGATAATGTTTGTGCCCACTCTCCTCCTGATCATAGAATGTTTTCAGTGTCACCCTTGGTTTTATGATTAAATCATATACATGCTATTAGGTGTATATATGCATCTTTCATATTGACATATATTTGTATGTGGTTTGTTTTATTTTGTCAACGTAGCACTGTGTGTAACATTCTGTGTGGTGATTTAAATAGCCTATGGAATGGGACTCAGTATGAGCTAAGACTGGGACATTAAATCAATTGTTGAATGGTTCATTTGGGGGACTCCCCTATGTGTGTTGCCATCACTGAATGCAGCTGGGGGCGGGGGCGGCTAGTAGGATGGTGTCATCCTCCAGCTGTCTGAAGCGCATATCAAGCCGCTTGTTGAACTGCGGCTTCGGTCACAGCTTTTTTGCAAGTTCAATAATAATAATAATAATTTAGCATTTATACAGTGCTACGAACCCTCAGGCATCTGAGCGCTGCTTATTATTAACCACAGTGTGTGGTGCTCATTTATCGACCTCAGAAGGACGAAAGGCTGAGTTTGAACCTGCCGGGATTCTAACCTGCGTCAGCAGGCTCTGCACAGATGTCAAAGCGAGCGCTCTACTAGCTGTGCTATTGGATCGGCTATTATGTCCTTTTTCAGCAGAACCCCAGATTTGCTCGCTGTCGACAGCGACTGTACTTCTGTCAGTTCACCGGGCTCCTGCTGGGTCTGCTCTGGCACTGGGACACCCGTGAATTCAGCCAAACCCTGCATGCTGTCATGGAAAGACCAGGCAGACTAGGAGGTTTTGTCGTCATCACCCTTCATTCCCCCCCCCCGTCTGTACCCTGCCCCTGAAAATGAATGGGCGCATCACCCTGTTGCTTTCCCACGGTTTGTGCCTGCACTACAGGTGCAATTGCAGGAACCACCAGTGCTGAAGGCGGAGGAGTGGAGGGGAGGGGAGGTGGAGGCACCCCGCTGCTGGGAGTATGAAGCGCCAGAGAGGCCCTGGATCTGCTGCTGCAGGTGCAGCATCTGGGGAACCATTTCCCCGATGAGCCCATTTTAGGATCCCTCCCATCTGCTCAGACTTCATTGTAGAAATCTGTTGAAGATGTCCTCAAAGGCCACTGGTGAGGGCTGCTGAGAGGAGAGTTGACACTGCTGGGCTTCTTGATAGCCCCTGTGCCTCTGGGGTGTGAACGGTTCTCCCTGTCGCAGGGGCGTATGTGGGAGCGGCTGTGCCGGATACAGGTACTGAGGGCTTCAGAAGTCCCTGTAATAGGGTTCTGAGGGCCCTGGAGCAGGGGAGGATGACATGCTGTCCTTATGCACTGCCCATCCAGAAGGCGAGGACGAATCCGTGCGGCGGGACCGTGCACTCAGAGCTTCTGAGATCAGTGACGGACCATGCACCATTTTGGGTGCCTCTAGCCCTGCACCATTTTGGGTGCCTCTAACCCTGCGCTGCCTGCCGCGTGACTGCCAGCCATTTGGTTTGGTTGCTGCAGTGCCTCAGGAATGCGTGGCAAACCTGGGTTCAGCGCAGTGTTCCTTGAGCCTGTTCTCGATGAGGGCAGTTGGTTAGAGCGGGACTTGGAAGACTTTCCAGGAGGATGTGAACCCTCAGCCTGTTGGTTAGGAGCCTGGCTCATGCAGAGTACAGGCACCCCCACCCTCTGCCCGGTACTGGGACCCGAAGATTCCTCACACAAAGGTGTGGTGACAGAACTTCTGCGCCCCTCAGCACCAGTCCCGGTAGTGCCTGTAGGCCCCCTGGTGTGAGTGCCGATAGCTGATCTAGCCTCGGGTCTGGCACCGGTTGAAGGACCTGAACTGCCCCCCCCAGCAGCAAAGACTACCAAGAGGGAATCCCCCTGTTGGGGTGGTTTATTAAATAATGGATTTAGCTTGTCCTGCTGGGCTTTTCCCCACAAAGTCTTTGACATGTAGCGGTGGTGCCTGACCGACCGAAGTTTTCGCCACTGTGAAAGCTTGTTCTTCAGGGTCCTCAGTGTTAGTGCGCTGTAGGCCATACATGCATCCCACCAGTGATCCAACACCAGGCAAAGTGCATGGGGCTCAGAAGCCGAGATGGAGTCGTTGCACGAGGCACAGCAAGTAAACCCTCCCATGGCTGACATGTAGTGGTAAGAGAAATTAGAAGAAGAAAAAAATAAAAAGGGGAGCTGCTGCGAAGCCTATAAAAAGACTGCTGTCGCTAGAAGGTCTGGCGGACGGCACGTAGGAGTATTCCTATTGATATTTAGGCTTTGTGTTGTTGTCCTGGCTACATTATTTCTGGATATAGATTCATTCTTATATCAATATGTTTGTCAGGGCACAGGGCGTGGGAGTGTGTGTGCAAGGTGTGGGAAAGGGGTGGCAGGACTTCTCAGCAAGCTTCAGGCAGAGAACAATACAAAACAAAACAGAAAGGTTCCAGCCTTCTAGAAGGCTTTTTTGCACTCTTTGCAGGAAAAAGGACTTGCAGAATACATCTCCCAGCAGCCTCCGGGCCGGGAACTACTTCAGAACACCCACGCACAACTGAAAGCACAGGGCTTGTGCTTGAGCATCCGACCTGAGCAGACACATGGGCAGGAGCTCTGGACCAGGGGATTAGCGCGAGGGGCCACGCCCCAAGGAAGCAACTTCCCGGCCCCTCGCTTACCTCAGATAAGTACCGCAGCAGCTAAGGGGAGAAACCCAAGCCCCAGATTTTGAGGCACTGCATCAGGGAAGCAGCACAGAGTTAAAGGGGGAAACAGAGCACCAGGGAGGCACGCACCGCATTGAGGGGCACACACAGGGGGCACATGCCAGATCAACCACGTCCCCTGCCCAGAGTAAAGCTAAGTACTCTGCACATGCAATTTGAAACGCCCTCCGGTGCCCATTGAAATACGTTTCTTCCCACAACCACGTCTTGCTGAAAAAAGACATATGCACGTGCGCCTGTTACAGACCGGATACATTTAGCCACGTGCGGTGAACTTTAGCTGCATGCTGTGACTTATGGTATTAGCCATATGCAACTAACTTCAGCTGCACGCTGTGACTTCTGGTGTTCAGCCACGTGCGGTGGACATTAGCTGCATGTTCATTCACCCCCATTCAGCCACGTGCGGCGGACTACCATTGCTGCACATTTAGAGCTGCATGAGCAGTACTAACTCCACAGTTGTTCTAAGCTGCATGTACCTGCACTAACCTGCTTTGGGGGTGTCACCAGTCTTAGCTGCATGCACAACTTTATGCCTTATGAGTCATATGTAAGCAATACGCAGATCATTAATACAGGCTCTCTTTGCAGCATTTGAACTTCTCCTAACACCTGACCCGCGAGTGCGCAGGCAGGAGGCCAGCACTCGCAACCAGAGCTAAGTGCCTTCCTGGTTACTTTATGTTGTGTATGGATGTAGGGTGAGATGTATGCATTTGAGTGTGTGTGTAAGCTCAAACTGTACAGTTGTTAAGGTACCCTGTGACCCCCTACCTATCCACAGCCCCTCTCCTAACCCTCATTCCGGTTTCCCTCTGTACCTGTACCCATCCAACCATCGTGATCCTAACTCTCTTTCCCTGCTGGGGTCTTTGAGGCTTGTGTAAGCTTAGTCTTGCAGGCACCAAGACCACAGTGGGGGTGGTTGGTTCGTGCCACTCCTGCGCCTGGAAGCTGAAGCTGTGACAGAAGCACAAGCACACGTCTAACAGGCACCTGAGTAGTATGACCCCGGCCTGGCCATGGAGGATCTTACTAAAGTTCTGCAGGACCTACAGGCTGAGCTCACTGCCACCAGGCAGGATTATGCTGTTCTCGCAACCCAAGTGCGTAGTTCGACTGCCCAGACAGCCCCCCCCCCTGGGGGTGCCTCCGCCCGCGCTCCAGTCCAGGTACAAGTAACCCCAGAGCCCGTAGTGCCGTTAGCCCCACCAGAGAGGTACTCGGGGGATCCCCAGAAATATCAGAACTTTTTCACTTAATGTCTGCTTCATTTTCACACTAAACCGGTGGTGTTTAGGGCTACCCAAGCTAGAACAGATTTTGTTATTTCATACCTAAGTGGGAATGCGGCGGCCTGGGCAGATCTTTGGGTGCAGAGGGATGATGGAGTGTTGGAATCCCTGTTAGAATTCAGAAAAATATTCAACCGTAGAGCTGCAGCCATGTGTAAAGACAGGGAGTTGTTGAATCTGCGTCAGGGCAGCAAGGAACTAGTAACATAGGTCACCCAGTTTAACTGGCTGGTGGCCGAAGCCGAGTGGCCTTGTGATAAAAGAATGCTTCTCTTTTATCAAGGTCTTCATGACAACCTTTAAGACCTCATAGCGCAGGTAGATCCCCAGCCCCGGGATTGTCCTGCTATGATCAATCTAGAACTACACCTTGATCACCGTCAGGCGGAACGGCATGGGATCAAAAAAAGCGAGGGGACGCACGCCCAATTGCTAGATTAGACCAATCACGAACCTCCCGTCCCACAGAAAAAGCAGTTGGGGACGAACCTATGCAGATCGGATCGGCCCGGTGCCCACTTACAAAGAAGAGAAGGAGTGTCGACGTAAGGAGGGTTTATGCTTGTATTGTGGAACTACAGGGCATTTTGTCAAGAATGTCCCACCAAGCCAAAATCGCAACGGCTCAGCGGTTGTAGGGGTAGAACAGTCGAGCCAGGCAGTGGAAATTACCCCGGCTGTAGGTTTCGTTAATTATGCTCCACATATCAGAAGTTTGGGTTACCCAACTCCTCGATTTCGGGGCTACGGGTAACTTCATGGACATCGCTTACGCCCCCAAATTGGGGTGCCCTTGAGTCCCCAGAGTCCGTGAATGCAGTAGATGGCACTGCCCTGGGCCCATAACCCAGTGCACGCAGGTCTTGACGCTGCTTTGCCAGCACAACCACCTGGAGAAAATCCAGTTTGATCTTATAGCAGCACCACAGTTCGGCATCAACCTGGGACTCCCATGGCTCTACAGACGCAATCCTCATGTGATTTGGTCCGAAGGCGTGGTATCCTTGTCCTCGTCACACTGCCTTACGCATTGTGACTCGACAGAACATACTTCGTCCTTGGCTCAGGGGCCCATATCTGGACATTCTGTCTTGTCTGTAGAGACTTTGGATCTGAGTGCATTACCATCAGATTACAAGGAGTACAAGGACGTATTTAGTAAACAAGCAGCCGAGACACTACCACCTCATCGGTCATTCGACTGCTGTATTGACCTAGAGCCTGGAACGGTGTTGCCGTGCAGCCATATGTGCGCTCTTACAGAGGCCGAGACACTGCATTTTAAGGAATTCATTGACCCAAACCTACGAAGCAGGTTCATCAGGAACTTCAACTCGCCAGTCTCATTGCTGCTCTTCTTCATACCAAAGAAGACCAGCGATTTGAGAACTTGCATCGACTACCACAGAATTAACCGTATCACTGTTAAGAATCGATATCCTTTACCCCTGATCCAGTATTACTGGATCAGTTACGGAATGCAGCTATCTATACCAAGCTGGACCTCAGATGGGCCTACCACCTGGTACGAGTATGGGCCGGAGATGAATGGAAGACGGCATTACTAACCAAATTCGGTCTCTACGAGTACCAGGTTATGCCGCTCGGACTGTGCAATGCACTAGCCGCTTTTCAGCATTTTATTGCCAAACTAGAGAAATGCGAATTCCATCGCACCACAGGAGTTCTTGGGGTACTTTTTCACTCCATCTGGGGTACAGATGTATAAAAGAAAAGTACAAACAGTGTTGGAATGGCCGGCCCCCACGTCAGTTAATGAGGTGCAATCCTTTTTAGGATTTGCGAATTTCTACTGCCGTGTCAACAAAAACTTTTCTGAGTTGGTAACAGCAATCATTGCATTACTCAAAAAGGGAAAAACATTCCTATGGGACGAGTCTGCCGAGCAGGGATTTTAACAACTGAAATTATCGTTCACTTCTGCGCCTGTACTGAAGCATCCCGATCTGACTCAAGTTCTCGCTCAGCGGGACCCTAAAACAGGTTTTATTGCACTCCGTGGACTATCATTCTTGAAAGCTACTCCACGCAGAAGCCACCTACACTATAGAGGACCGAGAACTGATGGCAGTTAAGTCAGCGTTTGATGAATGGAGGCATTGCCTCCTGGGCACTCGCCACACGATAACAGTCATGACCGATCACCGGAATCTGCAATTCATCAAGACGGCAAAAACACTCAGCCCCCGTCAGCTTAGCTGGGCGTTGTTCTTTGCAGATTTCGACTTCCTAATCACGTACTGTGCGTGAACGGACAACAAAAAAGCGGATGTCCTGTCTCGGTATCCCGAACCAGAGGACAAGGCAACGAGTGAAGCTCGTCCGATCGTTCCAGCAACTCATATAATAGGGGTAGTAGGGAGACCAAACATCTTCGAAGATGTACTAAAGGCTATGTCCACGCAAGACCTACAAGAGTGGTGCTCCAGGGGGTCCCAGCATACATTGGTAAATGGTCTTCCGTACTATGCTAAAGCCCTGTTCTTGCCCACGCTTGCAATCAGAAAGGAAGTCATACAATGGTGTCATGATGCCTCATTAGCTGGGCATACAGTGATCACCAAAACTCAGCAGCAAAACGTAGCTCAGCATTTCTGGTGGACAACCTTACTTCTTGACGAGATGGTATTTGTGGCAGAATGCAGCACCTGTGGTAGACAAAAGGCTAGTCATCAGAAGCCAGCGGGATTGCTCCAACCGCTACCAACTCCACCTACCCCATGGCATACAGTTACTATGGATCAAATTGTGGATTTACCACCAGTCCAATAATACACCTCTATCCTAGTGGTCCTCAACTCGCTCACCAAAATAAGTCACTTTATTCTGTGTAACAGTGTTCCTTCTGCTGGTGAAGCAGCAAAATTGTTCCTACACAACGTGGTGCGACTCCACGGGTTACCCACACGTGTTGTCATGCAGAGAGGCCCACAGTTTACCTCCCGCTTTTGGCGAGCATATTGTCAATTGATCTGTATGGAAGTCAGTCTATCATCCGGGTATTACCCAGAAACGGATGGGCAAATCGAAAAAAAGTGAATCAGGGGCTGGGACAATATATACTCTGCTGCCAACTCCTATATGGCCACGTGTGGCTGAACACCACAACCCTCGACCTCCCGCACAGTAGCAATCGCTCCTAGGCAGTGAAGCAGCCCTCCCCAGGAGTCACCCCCGAAGATAACTGATCCGGGACGAGGAGAGACACGGGTAGCTGTGGCTCTGACCCTGCAACCACAACACCGGCTCACGCGGCACCGGGCGGACTACCGACGCCGCGCTGCGGAGTCCGCGGCACAACCTTGCAGGGACACCGCAGAATCGCAGGCGCACTCCCCTATGCCATGCTTCATCAACCCAGGCCGGTATAGTGTTGGCGAAGGGCCCCTTGCCACCCAATGCCATCTGGGAGGGGCCGTGCTGGCGGAGGGGCCCGCGCCGGCAGAGGCGCCCCAGCAGTCCTTGGCTCCGGAGTCTGGCTTCCTCAGGGAAATACGCATGAGGAACAGCAGACCCGACGACTGGGAAGCGGCCTGCAAATGCCGGACTTCACTGCAGCAGCTGCAGGTCTGCCACACACGGACACGGTTGGCGGGTGGAGCCCGCTGCCCACCACCCCAGCCTGCTGCATCCTCACTAGCCCCAGTACAAGGGGCACACAGGTCGTACTGAACGGGGGGGACCACTGCCGGAACACATCGCAGCCCCTCCAGGAGACCACCAGTCAGGACAAGAGCACCCAGGAGCCCTGCAAGGCATTGGCTACAACGCCTGGCCTCCAGCGGGGGAGAGCCCCCCCCCATCCGACAACCCACGCTCACCCCCGACCGCAAGGTGGAGTCACCTTCCGTCCTCATCTAGCTTGAGGGCCGAGGAGGAGGAACGGCGGCCCTAGTGAAGAGCCAAGCACCAGCCAACGCACCCACGCCGGCTGCCCACACCCTGCTGAGGGCACCAACTCAGCGCAGGACCAGGAAGAAAGATAAACAAGGACACACCAGTCCCCCCCCCAGAGCAGGCAGGAGCATCAGGAGAGACCTGTGACCCACGCCTCACTCATGACTTTGCTAAGAGAAATAGTGGAGAAAATTACTGATATAGGGCAAAACAAATGGACACTTTAAGGGAAGATCTGGCTGAGGGAATACAAGAAATTAACAGAGGAGGCACGTAAAGCAGACGCTCTTCTGGAGACCCTGGCAGTAGCAACCCATAATATCGAACTAAGGGCCGAAGATCTGGAAAACGGGTCCAGGCGATCCAATATACGGATCAAATGCCTCCCGGAGACCACCCAGGACCAAGAGCTGACCCAAACCATGCGCTCGATCTTCAGAGACCTGATGGACACAGAACAGACTGCGGATAGCCGATTTGACAGAAAACACAGAGTGGGCCCAAAACATCAAGAACCAGGAGCAAGACCAAGAGAAGTCTTGGTGGCATTCCATAACTACACCCTGAAAGAACGGATTATGGAAAATGCCAGAAGAGCAAACCATATCACTTACAACGGCGCTGAAATCTACCACCAGGATTTATCGCAAACTACTCTAAACAGAAGAAGGCGCATGGCCCAGATACTGGCCCACCTGAGAGGAAAATAAGTGCGGTGTATGTGCCTGCACCCTTTTGCTTTGAGATTCACCTGGCAGGGGAACCACCATAAAGTAGTAACACCCGAGCAGGGGGCTGCGATACTGGGGATTGAAGAGGAGGTGCAGCGGCCAAGACCCCTGCCATCTGGCCAAACCTTCACCCGGACAACATGGGAATGGACTGCGGTTGAATCCAGAAGAGCAAAGAAAGGTCCGAAACAACCTACCCGCTGACCTCTTCCGCCTGATGCGGGCCCAGTCCAACCGCAGCGTACAGAGGAAAGCAGTAATTGACCCCACACACCAGGGATTTAGCCTCTACATCTACCTACAGCTTCCCCGGGGAGGGCATACAACGAGACAAACCACGGGCTGGCGCGGCAAAGACTTGACACAACTCGACACATCTGCGGGAGGAGAGGCTGGGGAACGGTTAATTGGAATGGGATGGGGAGATCCCGCGTGGTGACAAGCTGGGGAGTTCCTGGGGGCTAGCTCTCGTGACCACAAGCAAGGGTGGCTGAGTGCCAGCTGGCCCCACCCAGCAGGGGGGGGGGGCAATGGGGTAGACGGCAGATGGGGGAGGGTGGAGCAGGGGAAAATGGAACGGCACAGCTAGAGCAGGAGGGCGACCTGGGCGGAAATCAAGGGGTTCCCGGGGGAGGGCATTCAAGTGATTGAATATGGTTCGACCAGAATACTTAAAGGTACTATTGATAAACATTAATGGGCTTAATTCCCCCCTCAAGAGGAAAAAGGTGGAGAGATACCCGAGGAGAGAGGACCCGCATATAGTGGCGATGCAAGGAACCCACATACAGACGCTAGATACCCATAGGATTAAGCTCTGGGGGTTAAAAATGATCTTTCAGGCCACACAATCCTGGAAAAAAGGTGGTGTGCTCATAGCACTGAAAGATGGGCTAGACTTGCTGGTAAAGGGAACCAACAAGGATAGCCAAGGCAGATATATGACAGTTGCGTTGGACGGACTACACAGTCACGACCATATATGCCCCGAATTCAGGTCAGGATACCTACATATGCAAAACGCTCACTCGCTTAGAGAGATTTGCGAAGTCACCCATCATTCTGTCGGGAGAATTTCATTTGGCCTGGGACCCCACTAAAGACAGGAGCACAAATGCTCAGGGCACGCCGGTGATGCCATCCGAGGACCTAAAACGGAAAATACAAGAACTAGCATTAGTGGACACGTGGAGGCTAATGCAGGGGGACAGGGAAGGGTACACCTTTTACTCCCATGCCACCAGAACGCATTCCAGAATCGATAATATATGGCTGTCCTGCTCGCTAATGGGTAAGGCCACCGACCTAACCCTGGGAGCCATTACTCTCTCTGACCACACCCCAATGACCCTAGTACTGTGAAGGAATAAGGGCTCACCGGGATTCTGGAAATGGAGATACCCGGCCCACCTGTTCAAAGATGTAATGTTAGCGCAAGAAGTGAAGGAGGAAATTGAACGTTTTGCTGAGACCAACAAAATCAGGGACACTACCTGGCATACCTGGTGAGACGTCCTCAATGCGACACTTCGAGGCAAGATCATTGCCATTAAATCAAGACGAGCCAGGGAACAGACTGGAGGAAGCCAGATTGGAAACAAAATTGAAAGAGATCATGAGTGAGATTGGTCCGAATCAGATCCCTGCTCTCAAAAGAGAATTCAGGGCGATACGGGGTCAACTAGACAATATACAAACAAGGGCGGCGGAGCACAACCTGCTGCGCCTTAAACAGAAGTTCTACGTTAAAGCCAACAAGTCGAACAACCTCCTAGCTAAAATGTTGAGTTAAGAGGAAGCAGCCAGGACTATTTTGGAAATCAAACAGGGAGGTCGGACGAGCACCAAAACCGAAGACAGAGAGGGAGTTTGTGAAATACTACTCCACTTTGTATGGCTCCGACCAGCCATCCCCAGACACCCAAGAAGCCTACCTGAGGGGCACAGACTTAATCCACCTAACGAGAGAAGAAAGAGAATCCCTGGAAGGGGACATCAAACTCACTACGAATAACAAATCCCCGGGCTTGACGGTTTTGTAGCAGAGTTTTACAAACTACACAAGGAAACACTAATACCACACTTTGCGAACCTGTTTAACCTAATAGGGCAGTCCACAAAGCTACCGAAAACAATGTAAGAGGCCAAACTTATACCGCCCGATTGCACTAATAAAAGTGGATGCGAAAATCCACACCCAAATTCTTGCCAGCAGACTTGAGGCGATTCTCCCCAACCTTGTCCAGGCGGACCAGTCAGGGTTCGTTAGGGGACGGCAGACGGGAGACAATATAAGAAGATTGGCCCACCTAATCCAGAATGTCCAGAAGAGAGGAGTCCCCGCTCTTCTCCTGGCCATAGACGCCGAGAAAGCGTTTGATCGGGTGCAGTGGGGATTCCTCTTCGCAACCATCGCTTGGAATGCACTTAAGTCATTGTTAACCATGGCCGTCAGTTTATCCATAATGAACATGTTCTTTAACTTATTCAACCAATCGTCTTTGGAGGGGGCCACCGGGCTCTTCCATTTCTGCGCCAGGGCCACTCTGCCCGCCCTCAACATTGTTTCCCACATTCTTGGGTAGCTGTGGAGGTTGGCCTCCTCTGGCGGGAGGCCTAACAGCATCGTCAGCGGGTTCAGTGGTAGCAGTTCCTCCGTCACTTCCGCCATCCAACCCCTCACATCTTTACAGAAATTCTGAGCTACTGGACAGCGCCACCACATGTGGTCCCTTGAACCCACCTGACCGCATCCCCTCGGACATTTGAGAGACACCCCTGTGAACATCTTTGACAACTTTAATGGGTCCCTATGCCACCCTTGCATATTCTTAAAGTTATGTTCCATATCCGACGTGAATAAGTTTCCATGAAACGCTATTTTGAATATCCTCACCCACTCGTCCTCCGAGAGGATCTCCCCTATTAACTTGTTCCAAAATTTACAGAATCCCCTCCTCTTCACCAAGTTGTTGGTGTTCAGGATTTTATACATCTTGGACACTGCCCCCGCCACGTCGTAGCCGTGTCCAATAATGCTTCAAAAGGGGTCTGGCTTCTGCTCGGATTCTTCCCCCATGCCTGATCGCAAAGGATGCCCTTCAGCCGGAGGTACTCAAAAACGGACAGTGATCCCCGCCCCAGAGCTTCCCTCATGTCCTCATACGGGAGAAATTGTCCCTCCTTAAACATTTGCCTAGCCCATTCTAATCCCATGTCTGACCAGGATTGTGTATTACGAAATACCCTGCTCCCGAGTTTGAAGGGATGTCCCCAGAGAGAAGTCATCGGAGAGGGCCACGAGGTCAGGTGAGCCGTAGAGGGACCCTCCTTCCAGACCGCCCAAAGTACTCCAAGGGTCGGGTGGACCCTCAACCTACGCGGGAGGAGCCTGCGGGGGACCCAAAGTAGGTCACACACTTTCAGTGGGTGGACATCCATATCCTCCAAGTAAGACCAATAAGTTCTCAACCCTTCTTTCATGTGCTCCATCATGACTCGCAGTTGGGCGGCATGATAATGGAGGGAAAAATCTGGTAACCCAAACCCCCCCCCTCCTACCTGGGGAGCGTCAAAGTAGCCCACCCAACCCTCGGGGCCCTCCCCTGCCATATAAACTCTCTCACCGGCTTTCTGTAGGTCCCTAAAAGTTTGGTCAAGGATAATCGTTGGAAGAGCTTTGAAGAGGTAAAGCAACCTAGGCAAGATGTTCATCTTTACTGCGGTCATGTGGCCATACCAGGACAAAATCATCCGTCCCCATTTCGTCAAGTCGGAAGTAATCCCCGCCATTGCGGGCCGTAATTGGTTGAAGCCAACTTGGAAAGGTCCCTAGTAATGGAAACGCCCAGGTATCGAACGGCATCCCTCCCAACCACCACTCCCCCGTACCTGTCTAGAGAATCCAGCCTCGGGTCCCGCACCCTCATGGGGAGCAGCACTGACTTTGCCATGTTAATTTTCAACCCCGAAAAATTGGCCAAAGGTGGTCAGCAGTGACAAGAAAGGGGGGAGTGAGGAGTCCGGACGCACCAGATACACCAGATTATCATCTGCACACAAAGATAGTTTGAACTCCACCTCGCCTCTCCTAATCCCTTGGACATCGGAATGGGCTCTCACCGCTATGGCCAGGGGTTCCAACGTAAGGACATATAACAGGGGGGAGAGCGGGCATCCCTGACTCGTCCCCCTCGAAATGGGGAACGAGCCAGAGAGCACCCCATTCACTTGAACCCTCACACTTGGGGCCCTATATAGAGCAGCCACCCAGCTCCTAATGTTCGCCCCAAAGCCGATTCTATGAAGGAGCAACTCCAAGTATCTCCATTCCACCCTGTCGAAAGCTTTCTCCGAATCTAGAGAAAGCAAACTAGCCTCCAGGTCTGACTCTTAGGCATAGTGGATCAGATCTATCGTCTTACGGATATTGTCCGAACCCTGCCTCCCCCTGATAAAACCCATATGATCCCCGTGGACCAAAGTTGGCATCAGCGCTTCCATTCGCTTCCCCACAACCTTGGCTAGAACCTTTACATCGATATTGAGAAGCGATATGGGCCGGTAAGAGGAACATTCCGTAGGGTCCTTCCCTTCCTTCGGGAGCACAACTATTATAGCCCCCATCATGGACTCTGGCAGGATTCCCCCCTCTATCACAGCATTAAACACTCTCGCCAGGGTGGAGCGAAACCTTTTGTAAAAGTATACAGTGAAACCATCCTTCCCCTGTGCCGCCACCCCTCATTCCGCTAATCGCTTGCTTCACCTCCTCCTCCGTTACAGGCCCCTCCAAACCCTCCGCCTCCTCCTCCTACAAGGCTTGGACCTTAATGGAATTAAGAAACCCCTCAATCTGGGCGTCTTCCCCATTGTATTCAGACAAGTATAGCTTTTCGTAGAATCGACTAAAGGTCTCACCTATACTCTGGGTGTCATAAACCATCGACCCCCTATCATTTTTCACTGCTTTTACCATTTTACTTTTCTGGACCTCTCTCAGTTTCCAAGCTAAGATGCTGTCCGCTCTATCCCCCTTCTCATAATATTTTTGCATAACTAACTGAAGGCCTCTTTCTGTTTTATGGAGGAGGAAATCCTTCAACTGCAGCCTGTAATCTGACAGTTTGGCCACCCGTTCCCAGTGTAAGGGTACCTCCGAGGGACCCTCCAGCTGGAGCTGGGCTATCTTTTCCCTTAAGGACCTCTCCAAAGCCTCGCGGTCCCTTTTTTTTTGGGCTTCCATTTTAATAAGGACACCTTGTAAGGTCGCCTTGAAGGCGTCCCAAAGTGTGTGCACCCCTACCTCACCATTATCGTTGAACTCGAAAAATTCCACTATGGCATCCAGGATCTCCTGAGCAAAAATCTCATTCTTCAGCAGGGAATCGTTACATTTCCATCACCCTTTACGAGTATCCCGCCATACTCCCACTATGGCAACGCGTACTATATCATGGTCAGACCAGGGGACAGGGTCGACCCCATGGCCCGAGACGTAGGGGGACAGGAACTCATCCACCAAGATATAATCTATTCTAGAGTACGATTCATGAATTGCAGAATAGTGCGTAAACAAAGGGGTCTCCGGTCCTGTGACTCGGGACAGTGTCCACCAAACCCAGATCCGCATTAACCTTCTGGAAGGTTCGGGCCATAGATTCATCCGCCGCTCTAGTGACCCGAGATCCCAGCCGCTTCCTATCAGTGGAGGGGTCCAAAACCATGTTGAAATCTCCCCCGCCACCACCGAGCCTCCTACACATAACTTCATTCGGGCCCCCATTTCCTCCCAAAATTGAGCCTGGCATTCATTTGGACAATACACCACACCCAAGGTCAGTGGGGAGCCTTGTAGAGACCCTCTGACCATTAAGTATCGACCTTCCGGATCCCTCATTATGGCCTCCTTGTCAAAGCCCATGTCCTTCGCCATTAGAATAGCTACCCCTCTCTTTTTAGTCCTATGTGATGCAAAAAGAGGTCAAGGTTGGCCCTTCTAAATTCTCTGCAAACCAAGGACCTCTTGGTGGGGGTGTTCCAAGCCCCACATGTTTAGGGAGCCCACTCCCAGGGCCGGCAGACACTCCGCCATTGTCAAATGTACCCTTTCTCTCCATCTGCACCCTCGCCGCACCTTTGTCCAACAGCTCTTGATATTTTCCCCTTCACTCCCACCCCTCCCCCTACCCCCTCCCCAGGTAGGCCTTAACTGTTCCCCCAACTGCCCCCCATTCCCCACCCCAAATTAAACAACCCCAACTCCTCCCCATCCCCCCTACCCCCACCTCGGCGTCCAGCCAAGTAGACCCACCGTCACAGGTGCTTGGCCGGACCACCAGTATACCCACCTCCACTGGGCCGCCACTGATGTGTTCACTGTGAGCCCACCCCCTGAACCCAGCTCCCCCCCCCAATATCTTCTTATACTTGCTGTTCAGGGGGGACCTCGAACATGCATGGATCTCCGAAATCGCTCCTCTTTGCCACTATTGGTCGGGGCGGTCCACCCCTCCTTCCCCGCAACCATTCCTGGTCGGTGAAGAAGTGTTCAATTTCTTACATTTTCTCGAACTTGTCTTTTTCCTCCTGTTTCCTGGAGAACTGGGACTGCTTGCCCCCTCCGCGATCGATCCCATGGGACCCCTCAGAGGGGCCGATTCCGTCACATAGTCCTGGATAGCTCCCTTTATATCTTCCTCGGTGACCAGGGTCGTACGCTGCCCCATATATTCGAAGGGAGAGGGAGAAGGGATAGCCCCATCTATAGCACACACCCTTCTCCCTCAGCAACTGCTTTAGGGGGCGGCACATTCTGCGCTTGGCCAATGTGTATGCTGAGAGATCTTGAAAGATTGAAATTTGCGCATTGTTATAGGTGATCTCCCGGGCCCTCCTGGCCTCCTCCAGAACCTTGACCTTCTCCGTGTAGTAATGGAACCGGACCAATATGGATCGGGGCCTCCCGCTCTGCCCCCCGCCCTATGGACCCGGTCAAACATCGGCTCCGTTGTCATTCCATCCGCAAAGAGGAGATTAATAATGTCCCTCTCCACTCGGCCAAGCTCTCTTTCCGTTTCACCCTCTGTTTCCGGGACCCCAAAAATTCTAAGGTTATTCCTTCTCTCCCTGTTTTCAAAATCGTCCAGTTGCCTAGCCCTTTCCTCATCCCTCTTCTCCAGGGCCTTCAGCCTTAGATCTATTTGCACTTCCTGAGTCACCGAAGAAGTCTGGTTAGTTTCCAATTGCAACAGTCTGTCCTCCACTTTGCTCACCCTCTGGTCCATTTTCTCCATTTTGTGGGCAATGTCTGATCTCAGGTCCCTGATTTCCTGCAGAACTGCCGCAAAACCCTTTTCCATTGCAGAGGCCAACTGGGACGTTGATTCCAGCTGGGCCATTCCGCTACCTCGATCCAGGTCCTTACTGCCGCTGTTGCCCTTCTGATACCGATACTCCTGAAGGGTCTTATGCCAGCTCATCCGGCATCCACATGTACACCACTGTCAGCTCTGCCGCCGTCTAAGGGGTCGCTAGGCACCCCCCCAGGTCTCACCACGATACCTCTTCACCACTCCGGCCACTGGGCTATCGTACCATCCTCTGGGGCACAACCACCCCCGGGCAGGCACACGATCCACCTTCCACGGGCGGGGGCCACCAACCCTATGCACCCGCTGTGAAATTCCAGGGTCCTCTTCTTACTCCGGTACTGGAGAACCTCTTGCCTCCCCCCGCGGGGCGGACACACGTCCCACCTGCCACAGGCGGGGGCCTCACACCCCTACCACACCACTCCGCAGTCCAGGGTCTTCTGCGGGAACCGTGAGGGGAACCCCCCCACATGCACTCCTGAGCGGGCACACGTCCCACAAACCACTGGCGGGGGCCTCACACCCCTACACACACCGCTGCCGCAGTCCGGGATGCTCCTTGTGTTCTGTGCAGGAGGTCTCCAACCTGCACTCCTGGGCAGGCACACCCCACACCCACCACCGTCGCGGGCCTCACACCCCTTCCCCTACACCACGGGGGTCCAGCGCTGCCTTCTTCCTCCTGGGGGGAGAGCAACTAGTCCAACCTTCCTGGACTTTACTAAAGGGGGAGGGCCCCCCCCGCACCAACAGTCCCGGGGGGGGGGAGGGGTGCTCACCGCCAGCGCTCACCGCCGGCGCATGCCCTGGGGTGGTCCCTCGCTGCTCCCCCACTGAGGTCCTTCACTTCCAGCCTCGCCTCCGGATCCCCCTCCCGTCCACACTGGCAGCAGCCGCAGGTGGGGGGGCTCACACTCCTCCAGCCCCCGCCGGGCCCTGTGTGCACCAGGCCTGTGCTCCACTCGGCCTCCTCCAGGCTCCTCGCGCTCCCGCCTTTCCCGAGCGCCTCCTCACATCTCAGCGCCGGGCCGCCCAAAGACCTCTCTGCCCTGATGGGGGGAGACTCCTGCTCCCGCTCCACCAGTAGCCCTGGGAGTACTCCTCCCAGCGAGGGGGGACTAGCACTCCCACGTGGGCTCGCGGCCGCCGGATCCTCCTCCTCCTCCTGTCAGGCGTAACGGCCCCTAGCTCCAGCTTCCAGGGGCCCCGGAGAGCCGCTCCCGTTGGCTCGCGCACACTGGGGGGTGCTCGGGGGGGGGGGGGGTGCCTCACTCCCCTTTCTGGCCCAGTTTCAGCGGGAGATCGGCAATCGGGCAGCCATAGCCTGTGCGCCCCTTGGTGGCCTCCCGGCCCGCACCTCTTAAGGAGAGTCAGGCTTACTACCAGCATCCTCTTCTCCGGCTCGCGATAAACAGATACCTTTCCAATCCGATTCAAGTGGAGAGGGGCACAAAACAGGGGTGCCACTTTCCCCCATCTTGTATGCCCTACACTTGAAACCCTTCCTGGCTGCCATAAGGGGAAATGATAACATAGCGGGAATACCCTTCGGGGGAACTATCATAATATCACCACCTTTGCGGACGACTTGATACTGTCGACAAACCCAACCAGACACCTCCCTGAGAGCAGCACAAAAGCAGCTAGGCTGCTTCGGAGCCGTGGCAGGGCTAAAAGTGAATATAAACAAGTCCGAAATACTTAGCCTTACTTTCTCTGATTCCGAAAAACAAACACTGAAAAACTCATACCAATACAAATGGGCAGATATCCATAACTCACCTGGGGGTAAAACTGACCAAGTCAGTGAGCAGTCTGTTTCACACCAACTATCCGCCTCTCTTAGAGAGACTCAAGACCAAGCTGGTAGACTGTGGACCGCTAACTATATCCTGGCTTGGCCGTATCAATCTACTGAAAATGATAGTAATCCCACAGGCCCTCTACCACTACACGTCTCTCCGATTCACATACCACCCCGCTTCTTTAAAAACCTACACAAAGCAATAGATAAATTCATATGGAACAATAAACCGGTGAGAGTGGCGGCAAAATGAATGAGGAGTCCGGTAGCAAAAGGAGGATTGGGCGTACCAGACTTTAGAGCATACTACATCGCCGCCCAAACAAGGGTTATTAGTGATTGGCAAAGAGACGACAGGGGCAAAATATGGAGGCGCACGTATAGAGCCATCGCAGGGCCGAACTAGACGACATACTGTGGAAGCCAAAGGCAGACAGACCAGCACAAATGTACGCCAGCCTAATCTTAGGAACAGTGGGCAAGACATGGGACTCCGCAGTGAAGTCATCCCGCATTACTTCCTTTGTCTCGCCCTATACGCCACTCTTCGGCAACCTGCAATTCATCCCCGGGCATGATACGTCCAACTTCCACATGTGGCAGCAAGGGGGATGCCGCAGAGTGAGGGACATGTTCATCAGTGGCCAGATCGAAACCTTTGAACAATGCAAAGTGGAATATGGCCTGGACGAAAACCAAAGATATTCCTATGTTCAATTGAGACATTGGCTGGCACACCCAGCCATGAAATACGCAGGGTCTCGTGACCTCACGCCATTCGGGAAATATCTAAATACCGACGCAGGAGAAAGGGGTGTGGTAGCAAATATGTACAAACTCATTAAAGAGGGAGAGACCCCACCGGACAGACCATACGTGGGGAAATGGGAACAGGACACAGGAGTCACAACCGACGCATCCGAATGGGCAAAACTATGGGGACAGATACCAAGACTGACGAGATCAATACAGATCAGAGAAGTCTGGATGAAGCTGATGGTGCAGTGGCATCTAACCCCGGTCAGACTCCTTAGGATATACCCAGAGGTCTCTCAACTATGCTGGAGGCAGTGCAGACAAACAGGTACCTGGAACCACATATGGTGGAGTTGCCCGAAACTACCCCACTACTTAGAATCAGTTCACGCAGCACTAGAACGGGCGGTGGGAATTAAATGTAATGCAAACTGGGGGCTGGCCATTACAGGACTAAATGGGGTTCTGGGAGAAATCTGGTCCAAGGCACACCGGAAACTCTACATCATCATGATGATGGCGACGGCAGCACTGGTCCCAACCAGCAAGTGGAAATCTGCTCAAGCCCCCCCTAGACCACGAATGGATCGTAAAAATATGGTCACTTCTCGACATGGAAAGGCTAACATACTCACTAAAAGGGGATCATGCCAAATTTAACACAGATTGGTCAACCCTGTTGGGATACCTCAAACACAGCGCACGCCGAGCATGGTGCCACAGAGCCATGTCCCTTCTGGGGATAATTCCTAACCCGGAGGACAAAGACCTTTAAACGACACAGAAATAAGACTCCCACCAACCAAGCGCCGAAACACAACTCAGCGGGGTATGCCTAGTCCAACACCAAGACTTCTAGGAACTGCTCTGAAACTGCGGTGTTTGGGGAGCGAGGGGGCGAGAGGGGAAGGGGAGGGTGGTTTCTGTTGGAATTGTTAAAGTTGAAAATGCCTAATAAAAATGGATTGGAAAAAAATATGGGATACATAAATCACTGTAATCGTATTTCTGATGCGTGCATCTGCTTAAATTCACATGCAGTGCATAGGCCGCCATCTAGTGGAAGCTGCAGATTATTACAGTTTGTTTTTCGAAACTCGAAAAAGGGCGTCGAACCAGGGTGTGCCAGTAATACTATCCCTAGTGTGACGTCGCCTGTACACATGATCCCTCACGCATGTAGGACCCTCAGATTGTATTTTTTCTGACATGAGGTAGCATGAGGAATAGTGTGAGTACAGAGTATCCAAGCAGATAAGATAGATAAGACTACAAGTACCCATGCGCCTTCTCTCATAGGGGAGGAAGGGCGGGCGCATGTAAATCTAAGTAGATACAAGCTTCAGACATACGATTACGGTGAGTAATGTTTCCCTTCTGAGGCTTGTGGAATCTGCTTAGATCACATGCTGTGCACAGATTAGCGAGCAGTTTTAGAAGAAGGAGGTGGGATGTGAGAAGGGTCCTGAGCGAACAAATGTCTTAGAACCGCTTGTCCCACTTGAGTATGTGCCTTGGAATGAGTGTCAATGCAGTAGTGCTGAGTAAAGGTGTGAATACAGCTCCATGTAGCGGCTTTGCAAATGCTGTCAAGAGGTACATTTGCAATGAAAGCCAGAGTGCTCCAGTACCTCTTGTAGAGTGGGCCCCTGGCATAAAAGGCAGTGTTTTATCTGAAAGGGAATAGCGCAGTTGGATACATCCGACTATCGACCTAGAGATGGCATTCTTAGAGATGCAATCTCCTTCTGTGCCTGGGGCTATGGAGACAAATAGCGGATCTGTCTTTCTTAGCGGTCTGGTCTTGTCTACATAGTAGAGGACCGCTCTCCTCACATCTAGTGTGTGGAGTTTCACCTTAGCAGAGCTTTTGGGTTCTTGGAAGAAGGCTGGTAGCTCAATAGACTGGTTAACATGGAATTTGGAAATTAACTTAGGTGAGAACCTAGGGTGAGTGCGTAAAACCGGTTTGTCCTTATGAATAGTAAAGAAAGGATCCTGCACTGACGGAGCTTGAATTTCACTGACCCTTCTTATGGAGGTGATGGCTACTAAGAAGTCAGTTTTATAAGTCAGGTGTTTGAGACTAGATGTGTGCATGGGGTCAAAGGGAGGTCCCATGAGCTTAGCAAGTACCACATTAAGGTCTCAACCTGGTGGTGGTTTAGAAAATGAAGGGTGGAGTCTTTTTATCCCTTCCATAAATGCTTTAACAACTGACACCTTCCTCCATGACACCTTGTTACGAGAAGTGGTGTAGGCTGATAAAGCTGCCAGATGCACTTTGAGTTAAACACTAACCCTACATCCAGTAGGTGGAGCATATAGGTGACCACACTAGAAGGAGTACAATCAACAGGGTTAATTTGCTTATTCTGGCACCAAATTACGAATAATTTCCATTTATCATAGTAACAGTGCCTCGCGTTTGGTTTTCTTGACTCCTTCAAGATATCCATACATCTTTGAGGTAAATTGAGATGTCCGAACCCTATAACTTCTGGAGCCATGCTGCCAGGTTCATCGAGTTGGGCTGAGGATGCACTGTTAGCCCCTCGTGCTGGGAGAGTAGGTTGTACCAGCACGGGAGCTTAATGGGGGTCGCACACCGCGTGCTTGCGTAGGTGTGGATACCATGGTTGTCTAGCCCACATAGGAGCAACCAGGATGAGAGTCATCGGTTCCCTGTGGATTTTGTTCACCGCTTTCCTCATCAGAGGGGTTGCTGGAAAAGTGTAGGCAAATATCCCTGACCAATTCATCCATAGGGCGTTCCCCTTGGAGCCTGGATGGGGGAACCTGGATGCGAAGTCTGGGCATTGCCTGTTTTCGCTTGTGGCGAAAAGGTTTATAGTGGGGAAACCCCAATGAAAGAAGAGGTCTCCTATGACATCTTCGTGTAGTCGCCACTCGTGTTCTTCTGGGAGGGGTTCTCTGCTCAGAGCATCTGCTAGCGGGTTGATTTCCCCTGGAACATGTTGGGATCACAGGTAAATCTTCCGTCTGAGTCCCATTTCCAAATTTTCTGGGCAAGCTTGGATAGATTGGGAGAACGAGTGCCCCCTTGTTTAAGTAAAACATTGCTGTCATGCTGTCTGTTAGGATCTGCACTGACTGGTTAGAAAGGAGGGGTTTGAATGCCCGAAGCGCTCTGAAGACTGCCAGAAGTTCTAGCAGATTGATGTGGTTCTGAGTGTCATGATCTCTGCTTCCAAAAGGTCAGGACTTACCCAACTCCCTTGGAAGCAGACCCATAACCCAGGTTCTGAGTGCCAACCAGTCCTAATTGGGACGTTTTGGACCCTGTCCTGGCGCCAGTGGCACCAGGCTCATAAATATGCGCAGTCCAAGCGCTGGTAGCGCCGGGCTCATAATGCTTGGGTGGACTTACCTGCAGCAGACCATGCTGCTTACTTACCTGCCAGTTGAGCCTCTAATCCTCTTCTGTTTGGGACTACTTTTCCTGTTGGGTGGGGCAGGAGCCACTCCCTAGGTTCAGAACACTGGAACTCTTCTGGAAAGCAGGAACTCTTTTCTTGGCGAGGCTGTGGAAGGAGACACCTAAGCACTACAGGGGGCTATTTAAACCACACCCGATGGATGAATCTTGCTTTGCGTTATTCTGCATCCTCTGCAGCAGAACGCTCATCGTGTCTTCTGCATCTGATCCTGGGCCTAAGGGAAAAAGGCTTACCATCCTGAATCCAGTCTTCAGCAACACCTATAAAGACAAGAAAGAACAGGTTAGCATTACGGTCTTCAGTGACAGCGCTTCTCTTACCTGGTCCATCGGCTGTCACCAACGCCTCGCGCTGCATTCCGGCATCTGAAAGACAAAGGCTTACCTACTCTTTACATGCTCCGGAGGTCTTCGCACTGCATTCCGGCATCTGAAAGACAAAAGCTTACCAACTCTTCGCATGCTCCGGAGGCCTTCGGCGCTGCATCCCGCATCTGAAAGACAAAAGAAGGTGCGTTTAAAGACATTGGGTAACTTTATTACTCACGTGCCAGCACTCCTTCCCACGCCGAACCCAGTGGGTATTCCGGCACCCTTCAGCAGCTCCGAACTTGTACCTGCAAGATAAAAGGACAGTTAGTGCGCATCGTGAAGCAGGCAACAAGCGCTTACTTACGTGCTTCCAGGCGCTTCTATTCCTCACACGGGTTCCATCCTCAACTCACTTCAGCCCGTCATCCGCCATCGCCGGAACCCTGCAAAACAAGAGACATCATTACAAAAGACTTTTAAAGACATTTGAAATACTCAGAACTTACCGTTTGTGCAGTAAACGACGGACAGCAGTCCTCTGAGGTCAAGAGGCCTGCACCCTTATCCAGTGAAGAAACTGGTTACGGCACCCTGCCCCGAGGCAGATGGAGAGCTCGGCGTTCACTTACCTAAGGTGAGAGCGTTAACCTTTGGGGTTCTACAGGAGAAGAGAAGGGGAAGAAGAGAGAGACACCCAATAACCCCAGTTCATTAATCCCATCTTTTCTATCTGCAGACATCTTACTCTTCGAGTCAGACATACAGTGCACAGAGGTCCAGCCCAAAGAGCCAACCGTGTGTTACACATCACCTTTGAAGATACGGTATTCGCCCAGTCAAGACCGGCGCCTCTGCGGGAATCAGGTGAGCGTTACACTGAGCCACTGTGTGAGACCAGAGACCCTGAGCTGTGTGGTGACGGTAGTGAGCACCCCACCCAGCCAGGCAGGCGTCTGTTGTGACGACGGCCTGTACCTCTGGATCGTAGAAGGGTTTCCCCTTAGTCAGATTTTCTCTTGTCCACCAGCGAAGACTCTGTACTAGTGTTGGCGAAACGACCACTAGATCGTCCCACTGACCACTTGCTTGAGACCACTGTTGCGCCAACCATTCCTGCATGGGTTGCATGCGCAGGCACACGAGGGGAACCAGGTAAATGCAAGATGCCATCATGCCTAGCAAATGCATAGATTTGCGCACCCTTATTTGGTGACCGGCCTATTATTGAGGAATTTGAAGCAACAGATTTCGAATTCTTTCCTCTGATGGAAAGGCCAACCCCTCTTGGGTATTTAGGACAGCTCCTAAGAACTGTTCTGAGGCGTTTGGCACCAGGCTCGACTTTTTCTGGTTGATTGAGAAGCCCAATTGGAAGAGGTCGATTGTTCTTTGGATGTTTAGTCTGCAAATTAGGGGCGGGGGGAACTCCCCTGTAATGAGCCAGTCGTCCAGATAAGGGTAAACTGGGATTGACTCCCTGTGTAGATGTGCCACCACCACTGCCATTACCTTGGTGAATACCCTTGGAGCCGAGGCTATTCCGAAGGGCAGCACCTTGAATTGGTAGTGCTGGTTGTCTATCTTGAAACGCAAGAATCTTCTGTGCGCTGGGAACATTGAAATATGAAAATAGGCATCTTTCATATCCAATGTTGCCATGTAATTCCCCCTTTTTTAGTAGAGGGATTATTTCTTGTAGAGTAGTCTTGCAAATGTCTGTGGTTTGACATACTTGTTTGCAGGTTGCAAATCTAATACTGGGCGCATCGTCAGATCTTTTTTTGGCACAAGGAAGCAGGTTGAATAAATACCCCGGTTTACCTGGTTGACTGGGACAACGTCTATGGCGTCCTTTGCTAGCAGAACGGCGATCTCCTCGAGGAGGATCTTCTGATGGTCCAGCGAGTGTACCTTCTGTCGTGGAGGATGGTCTTGGGGGCGCCCTAGCAACTCTATGCAGTATCCTCCGGACACTGTGGACAGCACCCATCTGTCCAAAGTGATCCCCTCCCATGTGTGGGTGAAGGTGGAAATGCGCCCCCCCTACTGGGGATGCACGGGAGGCGACCTGAAGCGGAACATCACTGCTTGTTGGGGGAGTACCACTTCTGGCGGGGCTCCCAATACCCCTAGTGTGGCCCCTGCGCTGCCCTCTGGGGAAGCCTTGTGAGGATTGGGATTGATTGTTATCCCATGAGGTTCCCTGATTCTGGTAATAGTTTGAACCCCATTGGGAACCCTGGCCCCGAAAGTGGCGAACAGTGTTGTTTCCCCTCTGTCCAGAGGGTTTATTGGTCAGTTGGCCAAGAGATTTTAGGGTCTCGGACTCATCCTTTGCAGTCTTTAAAGCTTCCTCCACTGCCTTGCCGAATAGTATGTTCGGCTCCACAGGCATATCTATAAGGGTTGCTTGGGTTTCAGGTTTGAACCCTGACTCCCTCAGCCAAGCGTGGCGCTTAATCACATGCCTTCTGCGATTAACCTTCCAGCATTATCTGCTGCATCAAAGTTTGTTTTTAGCATGCAGCCCGATACAGATCTTCCATCTGCTGCCAGTTGAACCAACTGGCTCTTTAAGGTTCGGGTGCGGAGGATACCAAAGCGGATTCCTCTTCCCACTGATGGCAATTGTAGCTTGCCAAAAGGGTGGCACTGTTGGCAATCTGTGCCTGATAGGTAGACGTGGAGACAACCTTTCTACCGAGAGCGTACAGTCTTTTACTCTCCTTATCAGGCGGTGTTTCTGAAGAAGCAATCAGTGTACCTGCCCTCTTTCTGGTGGTTGTTACTACCAGGGAATCTGGTTTTAATTGCCCCTAATGTACAGGGGATCGGAGGGTGCGGCCCAGAACAATTTCTCGACCCGCGGGTTAACCGATCGAGTAAGATTAGGAGTTACCAGCGAGGGATCAATCCTACACTGAATGGATTTTAGCAGAGGGAGCCTGAGTAATGGCTCTCTTGTCTCCTAGGATTTCTTCAGCGAAATCCATGTCTTCTTGGACACCCTGTGCGTCAATATGAAAATGGGCAGCTGCCTTTGCCAGTACCTCATTGAGGAGAGGTTGATTATCAACAGGTGAGTCATGTACCGGGGGGGGTCTTTAGGAATCGGGGAGTCAAGATTGTAGGCTTCAGCCTCAGCCTCATCCTCCTCCTCCTCCTCGTTCTGGCCCTCGTCATCCCCATAATAAGAGACCCCTGTCTGGTCATCCACCAATTGTGGTTCTGTTTCATCGCAATATGAATCAGGGTGGTAAGGTTCAACCCTAAAGGAGTCTGTGACCAAGCCCTGAGTCAGGACGTCAGAGTGGAGTTTCTTAGCAGGGGGCTGAGAGGAACTAGGTATTACCTTAGACCCCGAAGGGGCAGAGGTAGCAGGGGTGTTGGAGTAACTATGAAAATAATTAGGGTCCTTTTCATAGAAGTCAGCCATGAATGACATCCTTCTCATTACCCTATCAATGTCAGCTGAGTTCCATTCTTTAGAGCTAGGAATCACAACATGTTCTGGTTCTTCATCAGTGCCCATGTCGTGAGCAGTGGGAGGAATGAGTTTAACCTTAGTGGTAGGATCTGATACCTTGGACTTCACTATTGATTTAGGGTCTTTCTGCTTCTCCTTATGAACATGGTGTTCTGAATGTGATTTGTATTGTTGTTTATCCCCCTTCCCATGACTAGAGGAGTGTTTTCCAGTTTTTTTAGGGGCCTCTGAGGGATTTGACGCCTCGCGTCGAGATGCGGAGGTGGTATTCGAGGGAGGACATTGAATCTCGGGTGTAGACGATACGCGGCTTGGCTGTGTAGGTTAGAGGTCGGAATCGTCAGACAACGATTGGGCCTCGGGGACTATTGATAGTGTGACACCTTTGTCAACCGAAGACGGTTGGCCTTTGTCATGAGGCGAACGGGAACACCCAGAGGACACAGATAAGTTGGACCGCTCTCTTGGTGTCTTCCATTGCCGATCGATCGACACGCGTGTCGAGTAGCGGCCGGGGCTGATGTGCTTAGTGGAAGTAGTGTGTGTAGCTTTTCTGCCGCCGGGTGTTGTCCCCACAACGTGGCCGCCGGCCGTCGGGGGCCTGTGCATGGGTGTCCAAAGTCACCCCTCTGCCCTCGCTGTCCGATTCGGCAGCGTTGCTGCCATCAGTGAATGTCCCCTCCACTTCCATGGCCTCTAGCTGCCTGGCGTAGTGGGCCCAGCGTTTAGTGGAGCAGTCTTTAAGGGTTTTCGGCTTGAAGAGCTTGCAAGCTCGACAGGTAGCCTCAGGATGGTCTCGTGGGAGACACAGATTGCATGTATTGTGCTGGTCTATCCAGGGAAACTTCCTGTTACACTTTGGGCAGAATTTGAATGGAGTACTCTCCATATTTTACAAAATAGCAGCGGGCGGGTATATGTAGGAAAAAAGGTGGGAAGAAGCCTACATGACCAGCCCCCGCTCTCTCTACTGTACAGGGCCGAGGTCAGAGGCTTTCCAAGGCCCGAAGTCTGTCGTGGCAGCCCTCGACAGCTGTCTTCCTCGATCTTTACCTGCGTCGATCTTCGGTGTGAAGTGAAAGGGGAAGTATTTAACAGTAATTTGAACTATAAACAGCTAAGAGCCAAGGGAACTCCGCAACATGCGTCCGACTAGTATGGCAGAAAAAAAACAATCTGAGGGTCCTACACGCGCGGGGATCATGGGTACAGGGGACGTCACACTAGGAATAGTATTAGTGGCACGCCCTGGTTCGACGCCCCTTTTCAAGTTTTGAAAAACAAACTAATACTCTGCAGCTTCCACTAGCTGTCGCCCTATGCACAGCATGTGATCTAAGCAGATTCCACAAGCCTCAGAAGGGATACATTACTCAGCGTAATCGTATTTCTGATGCTTGTATCTGCTTAGATTCACATGCTGTGCATAGGCCGACATCAAGTGGAAGCTGCGGAGTATTACAGTTTGTTTTTCGAAACTCGAAAATGGGCGTCGACACAGGGCGTGCCAGTAATACTATCCCCAGTGTGACGTCCCCTGTACACATGACCCCTCACGCATCTAGGACCCTCAGATTGTATTTTTTCCTGACAAGAGGTAGCATGAGGAGTAGCGAGAGTACAGATGATCCAAGCAGATGGAAGATAGATAAGACTACAAGCATCCATGCGCCTTCTCTCAGAGGGGAGGAAGGGTGGGTCGCATGTGAATCTAAGCAGATACAAGCATCAGAAATACGATTACGGTGAGCAATGTATCCTTTCTGAGGCTTGTGGAATCTGCTTAGATCACATGCTGTGCATAGATTAGCGAGCACTGTTAGAAGGAGGTGGGATTTGAGAAGGGTCATGAGCAAATAAATGTCTTAGAACCGCTTGTCCCACTTGAGTATCTGTCTTGGAATGGGTGTCAATGCAGTAGTGCTGAGTAAAAGTGTGAATAGAGCTCCAAGTAGCTGCTTTGCAAATGGTGTCCTGGGGAACATTTGCAATGAAAGCCAGAGTGGCCCCAATGCCTCTTGTCGAGTGGGCTCTGGGCGTAAAAGGCAAAGTTTTGTCAGAAAGAGAGTAACACAACTGGATACAGTTGACAATCCACTTGGAGATGGCACACTTAGAGACGCGATCTCCCTCCGTGCCTGTGGCTACGGAGACAAACAGTTGATCTGTTTTCCTAAGCGGTCTGGTCTTGTTTACGTAGTAAAGGACCGCCCTATGCACATCTAGGGTGTGTAGTTTAACCTCAGCCAAGCTTTGTGGGTTTTGGAAGAAAGCCGGAAGCTCGATGGACTGGTTTACATGGAATTTTGAAATAAACTTAGGTGAGAACCTAGGGTGTGTCCGTAAAACAGTTGATCTGTTTTCCTAAGCGCTCTGGTCTTGTTTACATAGTAGAGGACCGCCCTATGCACATCTAGGGTGTGTAGTTTAACCTCAGCCAAGCTTTGTGGGTTTTGGAAGAAAGCCGGAAGCTCGATGGACTGGTTTACATGGAATTTTGAAATAAACTTAGGTGAGAACCTAGGGTGTGTCCGTAAAACCAGCTTATCCTTATTAATAGTAAAGAAAGGGTCCTGCACTGACAGTGCCTGAATTTCACTGACCCTTCTTATGGATGTAATGGCTACTAAGAAGGCAATCTTATAGGTCAGGTGTTTGAGACTTGTTTTATGCATGGGCTCGAATGGGGGGCCCATGAGTTTAGATAGCACCACGTTCAGGTCCCATCCTGGAGGTGGGTTAGAAATAGGAGGGTGAAGTCTCTTTACTCCTTCCATGAAGGCCTTAACTACTGGTACTTTCCACCACAACACCTTGTTATGGGAAGTGGTGTATGCCGACAGGGCTGCCAGGTGTACCTTCAGTGAGTTAAAAACCAGCCCTGCATCCAGCAGGTGGAGCATGTAAGTAACAATAGTGGAAGGAGTGCAATCAACTGGGTTGACTTGCTTACTCTGGCACCAGATTACGAATCTCTTCCATTTGTCAAAGTAGCAGTGCCTCGTGTTGGGCTTCCTAGCCTCTTTTAGGATGTCCATACACCTCTGTGGTAATTTGAGATGTCCAAACTCTATGACCTCAGGAGCCATGCTGCCAGGTTCATTGAGTTGGGTTGAGGGTGCACTGTTTGACCTTGGTGCTGGGACAGTAGGTTGTACCAGCTTGGAAGTCTGATGGGTTCGCACACCGCCAATCTGTATAAGTGTGGGAACCACGGTTGTCTCGCCCACATGGGAGCAACCAGGACGAGCGTCATCGATTCTCTATTCATCTTGTTGACCACCTTCCTGATTAGAGGAGTTGGTGGAAAAGCGTACGCAAACATCCCTAACCAGTTCATCCACAGGGCGTTCCCCTGGGAGTCTGGTTGGGGGAACCTAGATGCGAATCCTGGGCATTGTCTGTTTTCGCTTGTGGCGAATAGGTCTATAGTGGGGAAACCCCACTGAGAGAAGATATCTTCTACGACTTCTCTGTGTAGACACCACTCGTGTTCCCCTGGGAGGGGGTCTCTGCTCAGAGCATCCGCTAGGGAATTGAGATCCCCTGGAACATGTTGCGATGACAAGATGTTCCGTCTGAGTGCCAATATCCAGATTTTCTGGGCAAGCTTGGACAGATTTGGCGAGCGAGTCCCTCCTTGTTTGTTCAGGTAGAACATGGCTTAGTGCTGTCCGTCCGGATTTGCATGGACAGGTTTAAAAGGTAGGGTTTGAAAGCTTGGAGCGCTCTGAATACTGCCAGAAGCTCTAGCAGGTTGATGTGATTCTTGGCCACTGCGTGAGACCAGAGACCCTGAGCTGTGTGGTGGAGATGGTGAGCTCCCCACCCCGTCAGGCATGCATCGGTTGTGACTACCGCCTGTATCTCGGAATCGTAAAAGGGTTTTCCCCTTGGACAGATTCTCTCTAGTCCAACAGAGAAGGCTTTGTACCAGTGTTGGCGAAACGACCACTAGATCGTCCCACTGACCACTTGACTGAGACCACTGTTTCGCCAACCATTCCTGCATGGGACGCATGCGCAGGCGCGCATGGGGGACCAGGTAAATGCATGACGCCATCATGCCCAGCAAACGCATTGCTTTGCGTACCGTTATCTGGCGACCGGACTGGTATTGCAGAATTTGCAGCCGTATATTCCGAATTCTTTCCTCTGAAGGAAAGGTCAACCCCTCTTGAGTGTCTAGGATAGCTCCAAAGAATTGTTTGGATGTGCTTGGCACTAGACTTGACTTTTTCTCATTTATTGAGAAGCCTAATTCGAAGAGGAGGTCGATAGTCCTTTGAATGTTTGTTCAGCAAATTACTGGGGTTTCCTCCGTGATGAGCCAGTCGTCCAGGTAAGGGTACACCGGGATTGCCTCCCTGCGTAGGTGTGCTGCCGCCACCGCCAGTACCTTGGTGAATGCCCTTGGGGCCGAAGCTATCCCGAAGGGCAGTACCTTGAACTGGTAGTGCCGACTGTCCACCTTGAAGCGCACGTATTTTCTGTGCACTGGGAACATGGAAATATGAAAATAGGCATCTTTCATGTCCAATGTTGCCATGTAATCCCCCTTTTTTAGGAGGGGGATATTACCTCTTGGAGAGTTGTCATGCGAAACTTTTGGGGCTTGACATACTTGTTGGCAGGCCGTAAGTCCAATACTAGGCACATTGTCAAATCTTTTTTTGGCAGAAGGAAGTAAGTTGAATAAATACCCTTGTTTACCTGGTGTCCCGGGGCGAGTTCTATCGTGTCCTTTGCTAGCAGATTGACAATCTCTTCTAGGAGGATCTTCTGGTGTTCCAAAGAATGTATTTTTTGTCTTGGAGGATGGTCTCGGGGACGCTCTAGTAGTTCTATACAGTACCCCGCGGATACTGTTGACAGCACCCATCTGTCTGATGTGATCCCTTCCCAAGCTTGGGTGCAGTTGGAAATGCGTCCCTCTACTGGGGTTGCGTGAGAAGGGACCCTGAACGGAGCGTCACTATTTCGGTGGAGGCGTGCCACCTCCTTTATTGGCGCTGCCTCTACCTCTACCACGTCCTCTCTTATTACCCCTGCCGTAACCCTAGGTAGACTGCTGGTTATTATTGTTCCACTGTGTACCCTGCCCCTGGGAATAGTTAGAACCTCTCTGGGAATGTTGGCCGCGTGGGCGACGAAAATTGCCATTCCCTCTCTGATTCGGGGGTTTAGTGGTTAGCTGGCCTAGGGATTTTAGTGTTTCATACTCGTCCTTAGCATTCTTTAGTGCGTCCTCGACCGCCTTACCAAACAACAGATCCGGCTCCACCAGTTTGTCCAATAATGACGCTTGTGTTTCAGCCTTGAAACCAGACTGGCGTAGCAAAGCGTGTCTCTTAATAACAGTCCCTTCTGCTATTAATCTGCCGGCGTTATCCGCGGCATCAAAGGTTGCCTTTAAAATGCAACCGGACACGTCTCTTCCCTCCGCTGAAACTCGTGCCAATTGGCTCTTTAAGGGTTCTGGTGCGGAGTCTATGAGTGCCGCGACCTCTTCCCACTGATGGCAGTTGTAGCTGGCCAACAGGGTGGTGGAGTTGGCAATCCTTGCCTGGTAGGCGGAAGTGGAGGCCACTTTCCTGCCTAACCCGTACAGCTTTTTGCTCTCCTTGTCGTGAGGAGTCGCGGACGATAAGGGTGTTCCAGCCCTCTTACGGGTGTTAGTAACAACCAGGGAGTCCGGCTTCAGATGCCCCCTTATATACAGTGGGTCCGATTGGGCCGCCTTGAAAAGTTTTTCAATCCTAGGGTTCACTGCTCTGGTGAGGTTAGGATTGAGGAGTGACGGGTCTATTCTTCTTTGAATAGATTTTAGGATAGGGATGGCCTGAGCAACAGGCCTCCTCTCCCCCACTAACTCTTCTGCAAAGTCTCTTTCCTCCTGGGCACCCTGGGTGTCGATGTGGAAATGTTCGGCTGCTCGAGACAGCACTTCATTCAGGAGCGGCTGGTTGTCGACAGGGGAGTCGGTAATGGGGGCCTCTCTTTCTACTGGGGAGTCTACCCTGTAGGGGTCTTCCTCCTCCTCATCTTGATCCTCATCATCCCCATTGTAGCCTGTCCCAGTTTGTTCCTCCACCATGCCCAAATCTGGATCCTCAATAAAGGATGTCTCTCCCTGGTAATGCGAGTAGGGCTGGACGTAGAAGGGGTCTGAAGACCCTGTTGGTGTCTCAAAGTGGGACCTTGTACTTGGAGGTATAGGATCCTTAGAGCCAGAGGGTGCTGACTCGTCGGGAGTATAAGCAAGAAAGTGTTCTGCATAAAAATCTGCCAAAGATGACATTCTTGACATTACCCTATCTATGTCAACACTGGTCCATTCTCTGGAACTGGGAATGACCCTTGCTGGGAGTTTTTCAAATTTATCCTGACTAGACTTGGTAGCCTGGGCAGGGGTTTTGGTGTTATTAGAAGACCTAGACTTGTCTTTCTGTTTTTGAGGAGTGGAGTGTTCTACGGGCTTGGAAGTAGGTAGAGACTGCTTCCTTTGCTGTTTCCCTCCCTCCCCGTGACTGGAGGAGTGTTTCCTGTGTGTTTTATGGCCCTCTGAGCTTTTCGACGCCTGGCGTCGAGGTTCGGGGGTCTTGACCCTATCCTTCGAGCGTGGAGGTAGGGGTTCAGGATCTGTAGTAATTTGGTCTGCGGGCGCCGACTCTTGGAGTGCGGCCTGAGGGTGGAAGTCGTCTTCGTCTCCCAACGATCGAGCTTCCGTGACCTTAGGGAGCGAGGCACTCTTGGCAATAGTGGATGCTTGCCTGGTGTCGTGTGGCGATCTAGATCGAGAGCGCCCGGAGGACGCCGATTCGGACCGTTCTCTACGTGCCTCTTTCCGAGAACTCGACGTGTGCGTCGAGTCTCGGTTGGACTTTGTGTGTTTTGTGAAAGTGTCATGGGAAGCGCTCGTGTCGCCGGGGGTGTTCCCCACAGCCGGCCTGTCGGTCGACCTTCCGAGGTCAGGGACTTGCGCTCGGCTGTCTTTCAACGCCATAAAGCCCTCGCCGTCCGAAAGTACGGTGTCGCTGCCGTCGCTGAAGGCGCCCTCTGCTGCCATGGCCTCGACACCTGGCGTGGTGGGCCCAACGCTTGATTGAACGTTCCTTAAGTGTTTTAGGCTTAAACCTACTACAGGCTCTGCAATTTGCCTCGGGGTGGTCCCTCGGCAAGCAGAGGTTGCACGTGGCGTGCCTGTCGACCCAAGGGTATTTGCGATTGCACTTTGGGCAGAATTGGAAAGGGGTACCCTCCATACGCACCTTGTGGCAGCGGGCTGGTAAATGTAGGAATATATAAGTGTATCTATATATTACAAGAGTGTAGAGTATGACCACCCCCCACTCTCCCTACTTGCAGGGCCCTGGCCAGCGGCCCAGGCCCGGGCCGAGACGGAAGCCTTGAGGCCCAAAATCGGCGTGCAGTCGACGGTCGAAATCCTCTCCGATCCGGCGTCGAGTGTAGAAATTCGGTATCTCGACGCTGGGGTGGAGAAAGGGGTAAATTTATCAATATTTTGCAAAATTATGGCTTAGTGCCAGGAACTCCGCGAAATGCTTCCGACTAATGTGGCGGAAAAAAACAATCCGAGGGTCCTAGACGCGTGAGGGATCATGGGTACAGGGGACGTCACACTAGGGATAGTATTACTGGCACACCCTGTGTCGACGCCCATTTTCGAGTTTAGAAAAACAAACTGTAATACTCCGCAGCTTCCACTAGATGTCGGCCTATGCACAGCATGTGATCTAAGCAGATTCCACAAGCCTCGGAAATATATATACGCTGCTATACTGCCAACACAGAGACATCATGGGTTCAATATGTCTGGTTGGCTGAAATAGCTTATAACAACAAAGTGCACAGCTCTACAAAACATACTCTGTTCTTTGGGGTATATGGATTCCATCCTCGGGTTTTGCCCACAACGCCGGATGCCCCTCAAACAAATTTGCCCACCTTACTGGGTCACCAAATCCACGCACAACAAGTCTGGGCAGACATCCAAAAGAATCTGTATACAGCAAAACAATCCTATAAGTTCAATGCAGATAAGAAAAGACGCAAGAACCCTCAGTATAAACAAGATGACAGTCTGGTTGTCCACCCGAAATATCAAACTGTCCGTGCCCCGTAAATTACAACCAAGATACTTGGGTCCATTTACAGTGTCAAATGTGATCAATCCTGAGACAGTGAGGTTGGCCTTACCCAGTCAAATGAAATTCATCCCACCTTCCACGTATCTTTGTTAAAGCCAGCTCAGCCCGCCATCCGTACTGAGAAACCACCGCCCATATTGGTACAACGTCACCCAGAAAATGAGGTACAGGCCATTTTAAGTTTTCAGCAACGCAAAGACGGGATCTATTACTTAATAGACTGGGTGAGGTATGGTCCTGAGGACCGGTCCTGGGAACCTGTGCAGAATGTTCATGCCCCAAGACTAATAAAAGCATTTCACGCTAACCACCCAGGGAAGCCCAAACCCAAGTCCTTCTGTGCGGTGGTGGTTGGGGGGGTTGGGGGGGGGGGAAAGAGTACTGTCAGGGCACAGGGCGTGGGAGTGTGTGTGGGTGTTTGTGTGTGTGCAAGGTGTGGGATTGGGGTGGAAGGGCTCCTCAGCAAGCTTTAGGCAGAGAACAATAAAAAACAAAACAGAACAAAAAAAAAGGTTCCAGCCTTATAGAAAGCTTCTCTGCCCTCTTTGTAGGAAAAAGGACCTGCAGACTACATCTCCCAGCAGCCTCCGGGCCGGGAACTACTTTAGAACACCTACGTGCATGCACCCAAACTAAAGCACAGGGCTTGTGCTTGAGCATCCGACCTGAGCAGACGCATCGGCAGGAGCTCTGGAACAGGGGATTAGCGAGCAGGGTTCCTCGCTTACCTCAGATAAGTATCGCAGCAGCTAAGGGGAGAAACCCAAGCCCAGATTTTGACGTGCAGCATCAGGGAAGCAGCACATAGTTAAAGGGGGAAGCAGAGCACCTGGGAGGCACACGCTGCATTGAGGGGCACGGGTAGGGGGCGCAGCCCAGATCAACCACGTCCCCGCCCAGAGTAAAACGAAGTACTCCGCGTATGCAATTTGAAACGCCCTCCGGTGCCCACTGAAATAACAGTTTTTTTCTGCAACCACGTCTTGCTGCAAAAAGACATAGCCACGTGCGGCTGTTACAGACCGCATATATTTAGCCACGTGCAGTGAACTTTAGCTGCATGCTGTGACTTCTGGTATTAGCCACGTGCAGCGAACTTCAGCTGTATGCTGTGACCTCTGGTGTTCGGCCACGTGCAGCGGACATTAGCTGCATGTTCTTTCACCCCCATTCAGCCATGTGCGGCGGACTACCGTTGCTGCACGTTTAGAGCTGCATGAGCAGTACTAACTCCACAGTTGTTCTAAACTGCATGTATCTGCACTAATCTCCCTTGGGGGTGTCACCAGTGTTAGCTGCATGAACAACTGTATGCCTTATGAGTCATATGTAAGCAATATGCAGATCATTAATACAGGCTCTCTTTGCAGCATTTGAACTGCTCCTGATACCGGACCTGAGAGTGCGGAGACAGGCAGGCCAGCACTCACAACCAGAGCCAAGTGCATTCCTGGTTACTTTATGTTGTGTATGGATGCAGGGTCAGACATATGTATTTGGGGGGTCGGGGGTGTGTAAGCTCATACTGTACAGTTATTAAGTTTACCATGTGTCCCCCTACCTATCCACCTCCCCTCTCCTAACCCTCATTCCGGCTTCCCTCTCTACCTGTACCCATCCAGCCATCGTGATCCTAACCCTCTTTCCCTGCTGGGGTCTCAGAGGCTTGTGTAAGCTTAGTCTTGCAGGCACCAAGACCGCAGTGGGGTGGTTGGTTAGTGCCACTTCTGCACTTGGAAGCTGAAGCTGTGACAATGTTTAAATGACAGTTAAGATAACATAATAAGAAGAGATACAGTTTGTGATGTTTTAAAGAGAAACTTAAATAGGATTTCCCACTTATGGTTATAGAAGATAGTTACGTTACGAAGATAATTGATTATAATTGAAACATATGGAACAAGAGTGACGAGATTTAAATGTGTTAACTGTGGATGCACATAATAGTTCATGAGTTTCTATATGCAGTTCTTATTACATTTTGTGTCGATGAGTGTAGGGTTTGGAAAGTTTATTATTTATTTAGATTTGTCTTATCAAACATATTACACTGTTCGTGCACATTGTGTTTTTCATACATAATAGGTTACCATAGGAATACATGAAATGACTCAAATATTAGTTGTAGTACTAGCGTATGTTTTTATACAATACATACTTCATGCTTTTGCGTGCTACTGAATTATTATAGTAGCATGTGATTTCATTGTGTAAATAACCTTCAGCTAGCTAGAGCTTATTGGGTCCTCTTTTTAGGGGCTGGGTGGGTGAGGACGACTAGTCACAAATTAAACGAAAGCCCACAAACCAACTTCCTTACCCTTCTGCTATGACGAGATACTCAGATGCCTACAGACCTACTCATGTATGACCCCTTTAGCCATCAAAGAAAGGGGAGTGAAAGACCATATTTTATCAAAAATATACATATTTTAAATTTATCAAAAACATTCATTATGATAAAAACAACAGCATTTCCAACAATTCATTCCAACAATAACATCTACACATACATATACAACTCGTATTGTGGAACAACATACAATGCAAGTTCCTCTACATGTGAGTGGGAAGATGCTAAGTATTTCTACCACTGCTCTTTCTAGTGTCGCCTCCTTGTCTAATGGGGGTGAGAGAAATGTGCCCCCATGTGTAAATAACTCCAGAGAAAAGTTTAGCCTGCTCTGATGGCTTTACAGAATTCTGTCAAACGTATGACACATTTATATTAAAGTGTCAAAGCTTCCGTAAAAAAAAAAAATTGGAAAATAATTATTACATTTTTCTGCTTACATGTATTACATGTTCAGGGCATCTTCTGTATATAGTACTAATCTAGTTTTTATTTTGTTCTTTATGGTAATATTTGATAGTTTTTTTTTAAAGGTTTTGCACTTTATTGGTTAGATCCAATATAATGTTGCTACAAATAATAAATGTTACAAAAGCTTGATCAATAATGATTAATAAGTATTTAAAATAATACTGATACTACTCACAATCTATTTCTTTGTTAGAAGCGAAAGCTAATGCAAATCTTTTTTTAAATAAAAAGTGGAAACCTTTTTGGGCAAATGTATACATTTAATTTAGTAAGTGAATAGAATTATACACCAGCGTAATAAATATGTACGCTATTTCATCGGTTTTTGATGTTATGATGTTATGTTATTTTATTTATAAGGCGCCAAAGCCCGAGGGCATCCAACGCTATGAAAAAGGAGGATAGAGCCCTATCCAATACAACAAGGTAGCTGGATCAGAAACATTATGAGAACAGAAAGGTCTTCAACTGTTTCCAGAAGATCAGAAGATTGGATGTTTTACGTAGAGGAGCCGGTAGGGCATTCCAGGCCCGTGCAGCCTGCACGTGAAAAGCACAGCCATTTCCACAAGCTCTTTTAACTCAGTCTACTTGTATGGAGCAGGTCTTGTCTGAGCGAAGAGATCTACTAGACGTACATAGTTTCAGCCTGTTCTTAAGATATATAGGTGCGTCACCATAGACACATTTGTGACACATGGTCAGAAGCTTAAACTGTATTCTAGCTGAGACTGGCAGCCAGTGGAGACTCCTCCTGGCTGCAGATGTAGGCTATAGGCGCTTCATCTGAAAGACGATGCGCACTGCAGCGTTTTGAATCTTTTTGAGTCTTTGAAGGTCTGCCTTCTTCGCTCCTCCCAAGAGGGCGTTGCAGTAATCCACTCTGGGTAATATTACGGCAAACTAATTTCTTACGGTTTTCCTCTGAAACCAGCAGGGCCACTTGACGAAGCACTTTCAGATTATAATTAGTGCTTTTTATGATTGCGTCAACATGGGCCTTGTTGTCTACATTGGCCTCCAAATAGGTGCCCAGGGTCTTAACCTTAAGTACCACTGGTATCTGACATCCGTCAACCAGGAAACTGTTATATTGTAACTGCAGCATACAATTTGTTATTCTATTTTTTTTTGTGGAAGTTAATGTATATGAACACAGTTTACAGTCACACATTCTTATCAAATTAGACTTATTACATTATTTACAGTATGGTATATTAAAAAACAAAAGATATATTTGTATGTGGAGGTTTTTTTACTCTCCAGTGAGTACATTTTTCCTCCACTCCCCAAGTGATTCTTTTTTACAATCTTATATGGTTGGGTACATGAAACATTCATTTCTTTGTTTCTGTTTTGACATGATGGGCAAAAAGGAAATGTACTTGCTTTTTTGTTTTGTTTACATATTGATTCACTGTTTTTTGCTTATTGGCTTTACAATGAAGATACAGAAGGATGCGAATTGTCATACAACTTGCTGAGAAAGGCGAGTCGTAAACTCCTGAAGTTAAGAGTTTTCATGTTTCACTGTTCATAAGAGGTTTTTTCAGCACATATGTTCCGATGTTTGAAATGGTGGGAATGGAGAGATTTGTGGCGTTAGAAAGAAACATGTTAGAATTACAAGTACAAGGAAGGTCTAGCATTACAAAAACCTTGAAATTCAGTGAGCAAACCTAAGTGGAAGTACTATTAAGGTGAAACAATCTGATGCATCGAAACCCTTGAAATTCAGTGGAAAAAAACGTTACTTGGTGTGACATTAAGGTGCCGATTTAATGCCACAAAACTCCTGAAGACCTTAAGGACGAGGCCCCCATTGCGCAGCTCCTATACACACCAATGACATCACTGATATATATGACATCTCTTATGGCATCACAAGTGATATCGCTGGCACAGCATGTTTAAAAAGCATGTTTCTGCATATAAAGGTGGATTCAGGTGCATTTAAAACCAATCCAGTGATATGGCAAAGTATCAGGTAAAGCTGCCCGCACATTTATATTCCCAAATATGTTGCATATGTGCAGTTACACTGCACTGTGTCCGTCAACATGTGACTTACACTGACAGGCCACATGACCGGGGATCTTAAAAACATGACCGTAGGCTTGCTCAGATCCAATTTAATAGACGTTTTCCTAATCCATTTGGAAACACCAAGTAGACACTTCATCAACTCTGTAACCAGGGAGGTTCATGAGCATACTGGTAAAAGGGCAAGCCATATCTCTGTATAAGAGACCATAGGACAATGTAGGTACTGTACATTATGCAACTCATTGTTGGGAATCATGGGTAGCCTGGAGCATAAATGCCAACCCACCTTGTCAAGTGCAACCTGAGAAGACACATGGCGGGGGGCTCCACAAAGACCATTCTGGTGTCCCAGGTCGTCATTGCTCTTAAAAACAGGGGTACATTCTGCACAGCCCCAATCTCACAGCAAGGGGAGTTGTAAGAGCAAGGAGAGAGTGTCCCTCTATTTGTATACTGCAAAGTGACCACAGACAACACAGCCAATACAACTTTCGTTTAATCCTGTTCAGTCTCTGAAGACATTAAACTCATTGGAAGCCTCTACAAACTATCAGCGGTAAACTCGCTCACATAGACAGGGCTCCGGCTCCAACCACAGAGTCACATCCAGTTACTATTGCATCCGCATCACTGCAAGATGGTAGCTTTCACCTGAATGCAGCACAATTACAAATCGGAGGATTCCTAAAATAATTAAGGCAAACACATATCAGGGTCAGATTAGGAAGCAGGAATAATGAATTATAGACTATGGTTCAAGATGGAAAGGTTAACAAGTCAGAAAGTTGATTGTGTAATCAGGCAATTAACCAGCCCTGCAAGGAGCGTCACAGACCAGGCTGTCAGAGGCGCACCCTGGGGTAAATCAGAAGAGACTTGAGGAATAGGTTACTGGGGATATAGAAATGGGAGATATAGAAATAGAGACCTGACCCACAGGGGGAGACAAGACCAGGTGCATGCAGGGGTTATATTCCAGCAGACCAGAACCAGAGGAGGAGCGAAGCCCAACAGCTTGCTGAGTGCTATATCTCATACTTGGGCAGCAGCCAAAACCAGGGGTGGAGAGAATGTTACAAACCTGCTGAGCACTATAGCTCAGGCAATGGAGGAGATCAGATTAAGAGAAGGAGAGAAACCAGAGAGTCCAATGAGGTATATAGCCCTAATGCCGGGAGGAGATTAAACATAAGGGGGCCCTTAACCTAGGAGGGAAACCTCTAGCTGGTGAGTTTAAATTAACTGCCGAAAACACTAATCAGGGGGTGGGGGGGTAATAATACTTTCTGGTAAGAGGGTGTCAAAAGGTATCACTGTTCGCCTAGAAAGGCGACATTAGGCTAGAGGGTAATGCAATCGAAGCCATATGTATAGTGTAAGCAAAAGGGGGAGGGGAGTACTTACTAGCAGGCGAGTCAACAAGTGAGTTGGGCACTATAACCCCAAGGCTGGTCAGAGAGCCAAGACGTGAGTCCTGGCACAACAACCCAGAACTGTAAATTAGAATTAAGAAGCATATAAAGGGCTACATCTTTAAGACGGTGTGATAGTTAGGGACTAAGAGGGAAGATCAGCATTCTTATGAATGGGACATTGGTTCACCTTGAATTACCTCATTCTAACACCTTTACTAAAAGTATTGGTTATTGTTTCCAGATTGCTTTCACTAGGCCAGGTAGGAGTTAACCTTAACCATCCTGTTCTAGTAAATACAGTGTTGAGCACCAATAATGTGTTCTGTTGATCCTTTGTCACATTACATGAGAGTTGTGGAAATGCTCAGCACGGCGTAAATGCACACGTGGCAGGCACAAAATGAAATATATGGTGCCCAAAGCCACATGATTTGTCCGATGCCACAGAAATGGTGATGCACACCACTAAGGTGAGGTAGTAATCACCACTGTCTTCTTTGCTCTTAAGACATCTCAGTGTGGCAGACCTCATTCATTGTAATATAATAATGTGTATTCTTATACAGCACTTCATGCCAGATTAGTCCCACTACTAAGCACTGTAATAACAGGTGTTATTACCCATTGTAATGTTACTTAATTCATCAACCTCTGAAGGATAAGGGGCTAGGTCGGGTTCTGACGGAGGGTTTTATTTCAGGCTGCACCGAAAAGAGCTATCCACCTGAACTCATGATGAACATGTCTGACAAACAGGACACAGACAATGTGCCCATTGTTATGCCTAGGGTATTGCAACCGTTTTTTTTAATAAACATTTGTATTGATTTTTAAAACAGTGTAAGTTATAGGCTCTTATATACATTGCATGACATTGTACCGCTGATTGCGTCTGTGTGTCTCTTTCCCCCAATTACCCCAAACCCCAACCCTGCCTATTCCACAGACATTGTTCAAACACAACACATCCAACTGTATTAGGTATATACATTGACATTAGGCCACCGATTGTGATGGGGCCATTATTACCCCTGAGCATCACTGCATGCCAAGGCCATCAATTCTTGCACCATATGCTTCCAAGAACCTAGGTCTGTTTTGTCCCCCCCCCCCCCCGTCTTGGCCACGACACACCGCCTCTTGCCACACTGAGGTTTCTGCCCTTGTCCATTTTTGGAGATCACTCCACCACAGGCGCACCTCTGGACTCTTGTGTGCTTTCCACCCCATTGGTATTCTACGTTTCGCCAGGATGTATGCCAGGTCTTTCAACTTGCTGACATGTCTTGCCGGCTTCAGACACAAAAATGTCAAGCATACAAGCCGTGGGGGAACTCGTGTCCAAAGTTATACCTGCCCTAGCGAAGGGCTTGGCTATTGTCATGACCACTGCTTTCAAGGAGTCAGGACCTACCCAACACCCTTGGAAACAGGCTCATAACATGCCTTATCAGCACCAGCAAGTCCCAATAGGGACCTTTTGGACCTTGTCCTGGCACCGGTGGTGCCAGGCTCATAGTAAGGACCCGTCCCGGCACAGGAAGCGCCGGGCTCATATCAAGTGTAAAAGTGCTTGGGTGAACCTACCTGAAGCAGACCATGCTGCTTACTTACCAGCCAGATGATGCTTTACTCTCTTCTAACAGGGACTACTTTTCTTTCTGGGTGGGGCAGGCACCCCTCCCTGGATCACTGATGCTGGAACTCTTCTGGAAGCAGGAACTCTTTTACCTGGGCGCGGCTGCGGTGGAAGAAGACACCTAAGTACTCCTATGGGCTATTTAAACCACACCCGATTGGTACCACATGCTTCGCGTTATTCTGCATCTGCAGCAGGACGCTCACCGCGTCAGCTCCAGCGAATCTTCAGCTCCGGATCCTGTAGTTACGAAAATTACCTGCTGGGAACCAATCTTCAATCTTCAGCAGCTCCTGCAAAACAAAAGGCACAGGTTAGACAAAGGCAAAGTTAGCGCTTCAACTCACCCGAGCCATCGGCAGCATCCAAGTCGTTTTCTTTTCTGCATTCCGCGTCCGGCATCGGGCCTGCAAAGACAAAGAACATTGGTTAGTAACGTTCAGTTACAATACTGCTTACCTGTGTTGCGCTTGCTCCAACTTTGTTCGCGCTGCATTCCGGCACCTGTAAAAACAAAAGGGGACATTAAGGTGCATTCTACGGCCCTAAAGCAGTCTTCCTACTTACGTGCCTTCGAATTCACCATCTTCTTGTTACGCTCTCTGCCACGAATCTGGGAGAGCATCTTCTTTGGCATCGACAGCATCCTAAAAGCAAAAGACATAGACATAAGGAAAAAGACATTTAAAGAGAGCAATCCAAGGAGAACTTTAATACTTACAAGTCACGCTCGTGCAGCAAAACGGCGGCATCGCTCTCACCTTCCCTCTGCAATCAAGAGGCGGAACTCACATCCAGTGAAGTAACTGGACCCGCGCCCCTGCACAAGACGCAGGATGGAGAGCTCAACATTCACTTACTTAAGGTGAGCACAACAATCATCTGAGTACCACGGGGAGAAAGGGAGAGAGGGGCTAGAACTTCTCCCATCCTTCCAGCCACTAATACCTTGATTTTCCACTTGCAGACACCTCACTCTGCAGGTCAAGCTTTCGGTGAGCAAGGGGCCAAATCCGGGAGCCAAACGAACCCTACGCCTAACTTTGAAGACGTTTGCAGCGCCCAGCCCAAGACCAGCGCCTCCAAGGGAACCAGGTGAGCGTTACAGAACGCGAAGCCTCCCAAACATTTCCCGCCCAGGCGCAATGGAGACTTCAGACACAGACCAATTAGCCCAGTTGCTCGGGGAGTTGAGAGCAGAAGTACACGCAGCACGCCAGGAAACAAATGCCCTAAGGAGAGTGCTAGTGATTTCTAAGGAGCGAACAGACGACTTGGCTAGACAATTGTTACAAGCCCAAGCGGGACAGACTCCTCTGCCTACCCCTGGTGGAAGCCATGCCCCAACGGCTTCCTCTAATCCGGTGCAAATTAATCTACCAGGAAATGTACCTTTGGCTCCGCCCGAACGCTTTTCAGGTAATCCGAAAAGGTTTGCTGTGTTCATCAATCAGTGTCGTTTGCACTTTCTATGTAGACCTGCCGCTTTTCCAACAGACCAGGCTAAGGTAGCCTTTGTGCTCTCATATCTTAGTGGCAGCGCCGCAGATAGGTCTATTCCTTTAGTGACTCAGGATAACCCTATCCTTTATAATTTCCAGGACTTCCAAGCTAGTATGGAAAGATTGTTCGCAAGGCATTCTCAGGGACAGGCTCTGGACAATGAACTTCTTTCACTACGACAGGGCAATCAAGATCTTCTGGCCTACATTGCATCATTTAACAGACTAGTGGTTGAAACCGGATGGCCTGAGGATAAGAGAATCGCCCTTTTCTATAGAGGCCTTCGTGGAGAACTTAAAGACGTTCTGGCCCAGGTGGTGAATCCACCACAAGACTGTTCCGAATACATTGATCTGGTGGTGCAATTAGATCATAGGATACAAAATCGAAAAGCCGATCGTTCCAGGTTTGAAAATCGAGTTTTTTCAAGACCACAGAGCTCCGTTAAAGGAAATGATACCGTGGAACCCATGCAGATTGGGGTGGTGAAAGGACCTCTAACCCAAAAGGAAAGAGAAAGGAGAAGACAACTACAATTGTGCCTCTATTGCGGGAACTCAGGGCACTTCCTCCAAGATTGTCCAGTGAAACCAAAGAAGAAGACAGTAGGAGCTTCCGATAAGGGTGCCAAAGGTTCAGAGTCGGAAAACGACCTCGCCCGACAAGTGTAGAGGTCCGCTTGCCGAGCGTAAAAACCAGTTCTTTGACCTCGCATTTTACAATGCCCATGGTCCTCGTGAGTCCGGAACAACCCAATCGTATGCATGCCATTAAAGCATACATTGATAGTGGCGCAATCGGCAATTACGTGGACTGTGAATTGGCCGCCAGGATGAATCTGTCTCTTTGTCCTAAGTCGGTGAAAGACGTCATCACCACCGTGGATGGTACGGAAATAGCTTCCGGACCAGTTACTCACACCACCATGGAAGTGACGTTGGTAAGCCAAGATGGACATCAAGAGAAAATCGTGTTTGACGTGATCAAGGCTCCACAGTTTCAAGTTATCCTGGGAATCCCTTGGCTGGAAAAACACAATCCTCAAATTGATTGGCGAGCAAAGACAATCCGGTTTCCAGAATGCGCACCTACCTGCTATCCGCAGCCCCCCACGAAACTAGCTGCAACTGCTTCTGAGAGTCCTCACCTGCCTCCTGAATACCAGGAATTTCAGGATGTCTTTCGAAAAGATCAAGCTAATTCACTGCCTCCTCACAGATCATACGACTGCCAAATAGACTTGGTTCCAGGATCCACTCCTCCATGCAGTCGAATTTATGCCCTCACAGAACCTGAAAATCTTCACCTAAGGCAGTATTTGGATCAGTACCTGGCTAATGGATTTATCCGTCCCTCGAAGTCCCCAGCCTCTTCAGCTTTGTTCTTCGTGCCAAAAAAAGAGGGAGACCTAAGAACATGTATAGATTACCGTGCCTTGAACCAGATTACGATTAAGAACAGATATCCGTTACCATTGATCCCTGAACTTCTTGACCAAGTTAAAAGTGCCTGTATCTACACAAAGCTGGACCTCAGAGGAGCTTACCATTTAGTACGAATAAAGGAGGGCGATGAATGGAAGACGGCCTTTCGTACTAAATATGGACTGTTCGAGTATCAAGTAATGCCCTTTGGGCTTTGCAACGCTCCGGCAGCCTTTCAGTATTTTATGAATGACGTCCTCAGAGAGCTCATTGATGTATGTGTAGTTGTCTATATTGATGACATTCTGGTCTACTCGTCCTCTGAGGCAGAACATCGAAAACATGTCACCGCAGTACTGGAGCGGCTCCGAAAACACAGACTCTTTGCAAAATTGGAAAAATGCGTTTTTCACGTCACGGAGGTCGAATTTTTGGGATTCATTTTGTCACCAAATGGAGTCCACATGGACTCAAGAAAAGTGGACGCTATCATTAAGTGGCCCTCACCAACGTCAGTGAAAGGAGTTCAAAGCATGTTGGGTTTTGCTAACTTTTATCGAAGATTTATCCCAGATTTTTCTCGAGTTGTCCAACCCATTACAGCCCTCCTCAGAAAGAATAAACGTTTCGAGTGGTCTACAGAGGCTGAACAAGCCTTTCTGGAACTAAAAACAAAATTCACCTCGGCTCCAGTTCTAAAACATCCTCGCCCGGAACTTCCCTATATCGTAGAGACTGATGCTTCCAGTCTCGCAATGGGAGCAGTGCTTTCGCAAAGAGACCCGGAAACAAATCAGTTACACCCAGTGGCATTTTGGTCCCGCAAATTTTCAGCTCCTGAAATCAACTATACCATTACAGATAAGGAGCTTTTGGCGATTAAGTCCGCCTTTAAAGCTTGGCGGCATTATCTCTTGGGAGCCCGACACACAGTCACCGTCATCACGGATCATCGTAATTTACAGTACCTTAAATCAGCCAAAGCTCAATCCTCTAGACAACTTCGCTGGGCATTGTTTTTCGCCGAATTCGACTTTGTGATAACTTACCGACCAGGCAACAAGAATGGTAAAGCAGACGCTCTCTCCCGAATTGGAGTAGATGAACTCACGACCAATCTTGAACCCGTACCTATAATTCCGGAACAGAGAATCCTGGGTTTAATAGATGCACAATCCATTGAAGACATTGAAACTAAAGTTAAAGATCTTCTGACTCCAGCAGAAGTGCAAGACTGGCAGCTCAAGGGAAATGATTTCACAATGGATAAGAACCTATTATACTTTCGAGGAAGATTATATCTACCATGTACCGATTTACAAAGACAGGTGATCTCTTGTTACCATGACTCCTTAATGGAAGGACATCCCGGCATTACCAAAACGTTGGAAAAGATAAAGAGACATTTTTGGTGGCCATCTTGGAGAAAGGACATTAAGGACTTCATTAATTCTTGTGGCGTGTGCGCTCAAAGCAAAAGCCAGAAGGAGAAACCAGCAGGTCTCCTACATCCAATAGACATTCCTCCACATCCATGGCATACTCTCTCCATGGACTTCATCACGGATTTACCACCATGCTCCGGATTTAATACAATCTTAGTGATTGTGGACCTATTCTCGAAAATGGCTCATTTCATCCCATTGAAAGGGTTACCTACAGCTCCAATTTTGGCCCGAGAATTTCTCGAAAACATCGTTCGGTTGCACGGCTTTCCTTCAATCTTAATCTCAGATAGAGGGAGTCAATTTGTTTCTCACTTCTGGCGGAGTTGTTGTCGTCTAGCCCAAATTGACATAAGGCTGTCGACCAGCCACCATCCCCAGACCGACGGGCAGACCGAGAGGACCAATCAAACCTTGGAACAGTATCTACGCTGCATGTTACAACAATCAGAGGGCACTTGGAAAGACATTCTCTGGATTGCGGAGTACGCTTATAATAACTCAGTCCACGCCGGAACAGGAAAAACTCCGTTTTTTCTTTCATATGGAATCCACCCTCGCACCTCAAATCTTGACCCACCTCAAACTCTTGGAACACCCGCTGTAGATCATCTGCATTCGACAATCACTCAAGCCTTTAAGGAGGCCACATCTCACCTTAAGCAGGCCAAGGAACAATATAAAAAGAGTGTGGATCTACATCGAAAGGAAGCTCCTCAATATCTTGTGGGAGATCAGGTCTGGCTGTCCACCAAACATTTACCCCTAAAAGGACCGCGTACTTTCAATCCACGATACCTGGGGCCTTACCCAATCACTGCCATAATCAATCCAGTGGCGGTAAAATTGGGCCTACCTGCTCATATGAAAATACATCCAGTTTTCCACGTTTCACTACTGAAACCCATGCAACCTGGAACCCGTTTGACAAAATCTCCAGACCCTATTCTCGTGGACGGAGAACTAGAATTCGAAATACAAGACATATTAGACTCCAAGATTTCCAAATCTAAATTATACTATTTGATTGACTGGAAAGGTTATGGCCCCCATGAACGATCTTGGGAACCGTCGGAACATGTTCATGCACCCCGTCTGGTTAAGAAATTTCATCGAACTTTTCCTGATAAACCAAGACCCCCGGAGGGAACAAATTTGGGAGGGGCCTTGAGGGGGGGTGCTGTCATGACCACTGCTTTCAAGGAGTCAGGACCTACCCAACACCCTTGGAAACAGGCTCATAACATGCCTTATCAGCACCAGCAAGTCCCAATAGGGACCTTTTGGACCTTGTCCTGGCACCGGTGGTGCCAGGCTCATAGTAAGGACCCGTCCCGGCACAGGAAGCGCCGGGCTCATATCAAGTGTAAAAGTGCTTGGGTGAACCTACCTGAAGCAGACCATGCTGCTTACTTACCAGCCAGATGATGCTTTACTCTCTTCTAACAGGGACTACTTTTCTTTCTGGGTGGGGCAGGCACCACTCCCTGGATCACTGATGCTGGAACTCTTCTGGAAGCAGGAACTCTTTTACCTGGGCGCGGCTGCGGTGGAAGAAGACACCTAAGTACTCCTATGGGCTATTTAAACCACACCCGATTGGTACCACATGCTTCGCGTTATTCTGCATCTGCAGCAGGACGCTCACCGCGTCAGCTCCAGCGAATCTTCAGCTCCGGATCCTGTAGTTACGAAAATTACCTGCTGGGAACCAATCTTCAATCTTCAGCAGCTCCTGCAAAACAAAAGGCACAGGTTAGACAAAGGCAAAGTTAGCGCTTCAACTCACCCGAGCCATCGGCAGCATCCAAGTCGTTTTCTTTTCTGCATTCCGCGTCCGGCATCGGGCCTGCAAAGACAAAGAACATTGGTTAGTAACGTTCAGTTACAATACTGCTTACCTGTGTTGCGCTTGCTCCAACTTTGTTCGCGCTGCATTCCGGCACCTGTAAAAACAAAAGGGGACATTAAGGTGCATTCTACGGCCCTAAAGCAGTCTTCCTACTTACGTGCCTTCGAATTCACCATCTTCTTGTTACGCTCTCTGCCACGAATCTGGGAGAGCATCTTCTTTGGCATCGACAGCATCCTAAAAGCAAAAGACAGACATAAGGAAAAAGACATTTAAAGAGAGCAATCCAAGGAGAACTTTAATACTTACAAGTCACGCTCGTGCAGCAAAACGGCGGCATCGCTCTCACCTTCCCTCTGCAATCAAGAGGCGGAACTCACATCCAGTGAAGTAACTGGACCCGCGCCCCTGCACAAGACGCAGGATGGAGAGCTCAACATTCACTTACTTAAGGTGAGCACAACAATCATCTGAGTACCACGGGGAGAAAGGGAGAGAGGGGCTAGAACTTCTCCCATCCTTCCAGCCACTAATACCTTGATTTTCCACTTGCAGACACCTCACTCTGCAGGTCAAGCTTTCGGTGAGCAAGGGGCCAAATCCGGGAGCCAAACGAACCCTACGCCTAACTTTGAAGACGTTTGCAGCGCCCAGCCCAAGACCAGCGCCTCCGAGGGAACCAGGTGAGCGTTACAGCTATCTCTTCCCAGTACTTTCGGAACTTCGTGCATGCCCAGAACATATGTACCATCTCTGCATTAACCAGTCCGCATTTGGGGCAGGCCTGTTGCTTTACTTTGCTAAATTTAGCAATCTTCTTCAGGGTTAGATATGCCCTAGGAGTTCCGTACAACTGAAGTTTTGCATTTCTGGACACTTTTTTGTGATACGCTAATACTCTACCCCAAGCTGCATCTGTCAGTTGCTCCTGTAGGTCTGCTGCCCAGCTGTGTCTGGTCTGCCCTAGCATATCCCCCGGCTGTGACATTAATAACTCATATTCTAGACACTGTGTGCCCACCTTCCGAAATATCATAACATTTCTCTATTGTAACGTCTTCCTGTAGTACCCCCAATTGTTCCTGGTCATTTCTGTTTTAGTCTGGTGAGAAGAGAAGCATATATTATGTGTTGTCCTTCGTGTATGCCCCTTTTTGAAGTGAGCGTACTGAAGTCCATTGGTTTGCCTTCCCGTAGTAAGTCTCCTACCGTCACTACTCTCATAGATTTCCAGTACTCTAAATTGTGGGTCCTCCTCCTTTAGTGTCACGAATGGGACCTGTGAGGAATAGGGCGATTTCCTCTCTAGAAAGCGACAAGCCCTGTGCCATACCGTCCTCCCCAGCATCAGCAGCAACAGGGTCGCTGGAACGCGCAGTGCCACGGTCCAAATTGCCTCCTTCAAGAAGAATGGGGTGCATGATGGCTGTAGCAACAAGTTGTCTTGTGTCTGCTCATCTGATGGCCAGTTTGTGACAAATTGCAGTTGGCACGCCACAAAGTATGCTTCAAAATCGGGAGCTTTTATACCTCCCTGTTAGTGCGGTCTCTGTAATTTTGTTAGCGTTATCTGGCACCTTGAGTTGTGCCATAAAAAGCTACGACATATAGTGTCCAGTCTATTATAAAAGCCCTTAGGTATATTGTATTGCATATTGCTGAAGAAATGGAGACGCCGCGTGAGCACCATCTTCAGCAGAGCAGCCCTCCCCATCAATGAGTGTGGCAATTTGGCCCAGAAAGACATGGACATTTCAATTGTATCTACCGCTTTCAGAGTGTTCTGTAAGTGTTCAATTTTGGGGTCATGGAAAATATCCACTCCTAAATATCGGAATGTGGCCCCTCCCACCCCACTTAATCGGTAGTGAAGGTAATGTGTTCAGGGAATCCATCCTGTATCCTGCTAGGGGAACAGGCAAGATTTCTGTGAGTTGATCGTGATGCCAGATAAATCTGCGCATCTCTCAAACACATCTAGGATATATTGCAAATTAGTTTCTGGGTGTTGCAAGTATAAAAGCATATCATCTGCACATAGTGAGATCAAATTGCTATTGCCGTGTATCGCTATGCCTGCCTCTTTATATTCCTTACGGAGGTACACACGAACGATTCTAGGGCCAGGATAAATAGCATGGGGGACCAGGGACAGCCTTGTCTGGTGTCTTTTCCCAACGGCCATTGCTCTAAAATGTAGGTACCGATCTTTACTCTTGCTATTGCACTGCTATACAGTAACCGTACCCACTTTATGTATGTGGCCCCATGCCGAACCTTTGCATCACAGCTAGCAGTCATGGCCACCTGACTTTGACCGCATCAAGCGAGGCCACAGCATATTTGTGCGTACAAGCTTTGGTATGAACAATGATGTGGTGTAGTCTCCTCAGGTTACACATGATGTTTCTGTCTGGGACGTATCCTAACTGGTCCGGGAGTATACGTTTAGCTATAGCCGGCCTAAGCCTATTGGTCATGAGGGCAGTAAGTATTTTACTGACTTGATTGACCAACGACACGGGTCTGTAAGATCCACAATTAGTGTCAGCTTGTTGGGCTTTAGTAATGGGACAATAATGGATTCTCTCAGCGACATCGGTAACATGCCCGAGCCAAGCGCTTCATTAAGCATGGCTAGTAATGGGGGCATCACATCTGCTATGAATTCCTTATAGAATTCACTGGGCAATCCATCTGTCACTAGGGCTTTCCCCGTCGGCAACCCTCTTCTAGTGGCTTCCAATTCCTCCATGGTTATGGGAGACTCCAGCCTATCCGCCACCTCTGCATCTAGCTTGGGGAGATCTATCTGCGCAAGAGCCTCATCTATTTCTGACTGTTGTTTTACTGATGTCTCTGCATATAGTTCCTTGTAATCACAGAAGCGATTATTTATACTTTCCCGAGTCATACAAACCTCTGTTTTAACCTGCAACTGCTTGTATCATATCTCTCTGAACCTCGCTTCTATATAGCCAGGCTAGCAAGCGTCCCGGCTTATCCCCTTTTGCATGTTGGCACTCTACATATTTCCTATAGCTCAGGTCGCCCAATCTTTCCCAGTGTTTCAAGCATTCTTGCTGCAGGCAGGCAACTTCTAGGGGCCGCTCGCTGGACATGTCACCCGAGCCATTTATGGCTCCTATCCTAGATTTCGCTTCACGTAGGTCCCTTTCTATAATGGCTTGCATTCCCTTTGTGATAGCTATCACCATCCCCCTAATCACTACCTACCTTAAAGGCTTCCCGCAGAGTACCTGCTGAATTTACGCTCCCTATATTGTTTCTGAAGTAGTCTTTCACCCCCTCTCGAATGTTCCCGGTACACCGCATCTTATAGAGACTCCTTTCTAAGCTTCGATGTCGGGATGCGCGCTCTAGGAGGGAAGTTCTGCCATTCTACTTCACTATGGCTACCTGTGAGAGGGCTGGAGCCCTTTCCCACCCTGGACACAGCATTCTACAGCAACTCGGATGTACCCATCTTTCGGCGCAATTATGCAAAGGCCGTGTTAGCCCACACGTCGTTTTCAGCAAGGTAGGCCTCTGAGCCAGCTTCACGCCGGCAGCATTTATCAGTTGCACCCGACCGGCGACTAGCTCATTACCCCTGTAACATGCACCATCAGAAGCATTGCTGCACAAAGAGCACCGTGCACACCACGTTTGACTACGGGTTTGGCACCCTCCTAAATGGCCATCCCATTACTAGCACCCTACATTGCCTACACACCGGTTCATAGACATAATTTCGAATACAAAATATTCGAAAGTCAAAAAGTCGAAAAAAAAACGTCGAAAAAAAAAATGTCGAATTATTTTTTTAATGACTTTTTTTTTCGAAATGGGGGGGTGGGTTCCCCCCCAACCCCCCTTTTTTTTATTTCTACCTATTTTTTTCACAAAAACTAAAGCCCAAAAAAAAATATCGAAAAAAAAACAATTCGACATTTTTTTTTTCGACATTTTTGATTCGACTTTTTTGACTTTCGAAATTATGTTTTCGAAATTATGACTGGACACCCTACACACCATATGCCCTACCTTGTATTGCTTACGTCTACCCGAAGGACATGCGACCCACATACCTTGTTGTGCTAAATGATACTCTATTGTATTGCCATTACCATGTTTTATCGCTGAAGTAATTCCTGCTCAAATATCTATACGTATTATACTGCCCATGCACTCCGTAGTACCTTATGATAAGCAATTGTTTCCTGCTCAATTTTTGGTAGTATTATGCATTGTTAGTTACCTTCGAGTCAGCGTCCAAAAATACGCCCACCCGTCTGCCTGAATTCCCGGGCTGCCCAATGCATGCCCCCCCTCCCTCTACATTGATCATCTCCTCACTTGCAGCCTCACCTTTTTACTACTGCTCAGCCACGTATAAGTGAAATTTCTCAGGCCACCTGTATAGTTCAGGCAGGACCCTCTGCTACACATCCTACGCCCACCATAACCATCGCAGGTTCAGGCCCTCGCTCTCATATCCACCCAAATGGCTTAGCTAGCTTCCTCTAGCTCTTTAAGATGCACCACCAGTTGCCCAATGCTAAAGACATCTCCCCTATGCCCTTCCTGCCCTTCTTCTGTGCCCCACATATCACACATAGCCAGACACCTATTGCTCCAGACAACTCACACCCGCCAAGCACCAAACCTACAAAATTGCATGAGTGCCCTGAACCCCACCAGTACATATCAGTTCCCAGGCCTACCCACCTGAGAAACCAACTATTAGGAGCATACGACTATCATTGCTAAACCCAAGGAAGTATCCCCAATACCCCTGCTCCCACTCCCTGCCTCCTCCTATACAAAAGCCGAATGCTCTGCCAAGTACCACCAAGACTAACAACATATCATGCCCCACCAAGACCCAATACATACCAACAGCCCCTCCACCCAACTCAAATGCACCCTTATTAATGTACGATCACTCCCAGCACATGCCACAGAAATTCGAGACTTGATAACTGACCTGGATCTTGACCTTTGTGCCATCACCGAAACTTGGCTACATGAAGCCTCCGGCCCCTACATCGGTCTAGCCCTCCCACCAGGTTACACCATATTCCATAAGGACAGAACCCTCCAACAAAGGAGGTGGTGAAGCCCTCATCACTAAAGACTTGCTTGCCATCCGACAAGTTAATTCCTCCTCAGATGACAACACAGATGCTTTATCTGTTAAACTCGCCCTCTCACCAAATAATACCACCGCCTTCCACATTATTTATCGCCCCCCTGACCAAATACTAGACTTTCAAGCAAATCTTCACCAGTTAGTAGACAATATAAAACAGAACACCAAAGTCATCCTCCTGGGTGACTTCAACCTCGGCCTCAAAGACACTAAAGATGAGCAAAGCAAAACCTTTGCTAAAGCACTCCACGACATGGGCTTTCTCCAAAGAGTCACTGACCCGACTCACACGAAAGGTCGCATTCAAGACTGGATAGCTGAACACAACTGCAACATAGATATCAGTTCTAACACCCCCACCCCTGGACTGACCACCACCTCATACACTTTCTCATCCCCACCAATAACACCATCAAACCCAATACCGTCATACCCCCACCTCTGGCCAGATCCACTCGGCTACTTACCGCAGAAAGGATCCTTCCTTTCATAGAGGCCTCAGCCCTTAAGCCCCCATTCTCCAATGACCCTCTCGCCCTGGTAGAACTCTACAACTCCACCATCCGAACTGCAGTAGACGCCATTGGCCCCCTAAAGAGGGGAAAAAAACTAAGACTAAGAAACACTCAAACCCATGGTTCACTCAAGAGCTACTTCATCTAAGATCCCTCAAGCGCTCTGAGCTCACCAAATGGCAAACCTGCACCACGGACTCGACTTTACAAGCCTACAAAACTCTCTCCAAGCGTTACAAAAAGACAATCACCCTAGCTGAATCCTTCTCATACAACTCCAGGATCTCTAATGCCAAGTTTGAGTCTAAAGAACTTTTTACAATATTCAAAGAACTGGCCGCCCCACCAACTAACACACAGGAAACCGTGAATGATGAAACCTGGTGTAACAATATCCAAATTGCCATGTTGAAAAAATAAACACCCTCCAGGAAAAATCAACTCCCAGTATCATGCATTGCCTAATACCAACGCTCCCTCTGCCTCTGTCTCTAACCATTACAACGAAGACAAAGTTCTTCTCATTCACAGAAGTAACTGAGACAGAAGTCTTAGACATCATGAAACACATCAAGCCGTCATCATGCAAGTGCGATATCTGCCCCTCTGTCCTTATCAAAGACTATGCATATTCGCTGGCCCCATTCCTCACAGCTTTTATCAATGCTTCATTCTCAACGGGTATCATCCCCCGCCCCCAGCCCTCAAGGAGTCGTGGGTATGCCCACTACTGAAAAAACCTCCCTTGATCCTGACTCACAGAATAACTACAGACTCATAACTGCCGTTCCCTTTCTGCTAAAGATATTAAATCAAAGCTGCATACTTGCAAATGCAACACTTTCTGGAATGCAATAACATACTAGGTAAGAGGCAATCAGGTTTATGGCCCCATCATGGTACTGAGACTGCCCTACTCGACCTTAAAAAACAGTTAGGTGATACTATGGACAAAGGGAAGCCAGCACTGTTCCTGCTCCTGGATCGGTCTATAGCTTTTGATCTAGTAGATCACAAGACCCTCAGTAGACACCTCCAGGATGCTGCCCATTTCTCCCTGGAAGCAACCAGGCCTATGCCACCCCCTACTCCCATCCACTGCGGAGTTCCCGCACCTCACCTACACTGCACAACATCTTTACCCTCCCACTCTTCAATGACCTAGATGATAACGGCATAGCATATACCAATTATGCCGATAATACTGAAGTTCTCCTCCCCCTCTCAGGTGTCAATGGTCTATGTCCCAACGGGGACAAAACAGAACTCCTCCTGGTAGGCCCCAAAGAAATTCTCAACTAACTCGACTGTCAATACAAGTCCTTCAACATTGAGGACACTGTAATCACTGCCTCAACAGCAGTCAAAACACTTGGCAGTCTTCCTGGACTCCACCCTCTCTATGACAGGGCAAGTCAACGCCATCTCTTCATCAGCAGCACTTACGACCAAGATCATAAATAATGCAGTCAAACCATACCTCTCCTCCATAAGCTGTCTAAACATAGCCAGAGCTACCATTGGAGCCAAGTTAGACTACTGCAACACCCGGCATCTAGGCACCTCATCCAAAAATCTTAGCAAACTGCAAATTACCCAAAATAATGCAGCACTAAGCATTCCTAAAAGGGAGCACATCTCCCAAGCTAGAAGGGACGCCACTGGCTCCCTGTTAAAGAGCGATACTCTTCAAAACCCTGTCGATCAAACATGTGCCTCTCGCTCTCTGCGCCTCCTTACCTATCAGAAAGAATTCACTGCGCCACGCCAAACAGACCCAAGCGAGCACAGCACTCTGACCAGCTCTCAATCCCTACCGTTAAAAGAGCCGGAGGCACTAGCTGCCCTTTCTTGGCACCTAAGAATTGGAACGCACTACCACGCTCACTCAGGAAGGAAACCTTATTTACAGCATTCCGCAGACCGCTCAAAACCAAGCTCTTTAAATAGCCCTGCCTCCCGCTTACGCAAGAACCAACAGTTCGTCATGTAACTCTGGAATCTGTACGTTCTTTACCCCTATTGCTGTAACTGTATATACTACTGCCTATCTGTATTACTGTCTGAAAACTGCCCGATTGATTCCCACTGATGTACCCCAGTGAAGACGTAGTCCAGTCTGGTATATAGATCTCTGGGGCAGTATTGCGAGTATCCGCGGGCGTTTGGGTGCATGGCTCTCTAGATGTCGGACAATTCTAATGCTTGCAGTAGTGTATTCAAGGCTTTATCTGAAGGACCCGAATGTGTGAATTTATCGTCTGATCTGTCAATTTCCGGGTTCAGCGTGCAGTTGAAGTCTCCTCCCCATATCACTGTGCCATCCCTATTCACACCTATTTGGTAGTATAGCGAATGGAAAAAGGCTGCTTTGTCGTGGTTTGGTGCATATGTATTTATAATACAGAGCTCTCACTGTTCCACAAGTCCCTGTACAATGACCATCCTACCTTCTTCATCTCTAAAAGTCTTAAGGACCTTGAAGGGCACAGACTGCGCTACCCATATCAGAACGCCTCTGGCAAACGCCAAGTATGAAGAGCCCAACGTCAGACCCCTCCATTTTCCAGCTAACGCAGCTGTTGAGCCCCCTGACATTCCAAGACGCAATTCTAAGTTCCCCCATCCCAAACAACGAGTCATACATCCCTCATCAGTCTGATGTGTATATTATACCTTTGTTGTCTGGATCTACAGGCTAACTTCCCTGTAACTACCCCAACTCCCCCGTCACACACCCCCAACAATTGCCCCACTCAATACCTTGTGCTCAGGCATCCCTGCTTTTCGCCCCTGCGCAGATGCTTAGCCTGGAGCGCGGCAGGTGGATACTTAACAGCAAGTATACATGCACAAATCCACACTGGGGTGAGGGACACTTCCCCGCAGTTCTTTCCCGGTTGGAGCTTGCGCTGCTGCATTACATGGAAGTGTCAGTGCCTAAATCCTGTGCGCGAAGGTCTCGCCCCTTATACTCTGCCTGGTCTGACAGACTCCATCCGCTCGGATCGCTCATGGGCCTTCTCATCGGTCTCCTGATTGTTAACTTCAGTTGGCAAGTTTTCTGAGTCCATCCATTTGTGTGCTTCCTCTGCCTTTGCTTATTATTTTCAGTCTCGCTGATACAGCAACATGTACTTGAAGTTCGCTACAGCAGCCGCCTCTTAACCGATGTGAAGTGCATCCTCTGCCATTACGGAAGTGTTCAAGGATCTTCTCTTTGTCTTTATAATTCAGTATCCGGGCTATAACGGGCCGTGGCGGGCTCCTGGTGGCAGTTTCCTCATCAGGGACCTATGGGCTCTTTCTACTGTGAAGCCCTGAGTGAGGGTCCCTGGGCCAATTTCCAGTAGCAGCATGTGTTCTATGAAGTTGGTGGTGTTTGCCCCTTCTACCCATTCAGAGAGTACAATGATTCTTACGTTACTGTGCCTGGCCCGCCCTTCTGCACCTACCACTCTGTCCGGGAGATTCCGAAGCTGCTGCTGCAGTGTCATTACTTGCCTTCTATGAGAAGGAATTATTTTATAGTGCCAACATGCTTGCAGGCCTCAGTGCGCTCACAAACAAAAAACACATGCAGGAAAACCAGAGGCAGTGAGCTAGGGTCGAGAAACAGGAAAAGGAGAGGAGAGGCCTAAATTCCTCCTCCATCAAACAGGTAGGTTTTCAAAGCCTTTCTTAACTGGGCAGTTGACAGCAACTGCTTAATAGAATGGGGAGAACATTCCAGGCCCTTGGGGTCCAGGCATTAACAAGCAGGCCTCCAAATGTCTTGAATTTAAACTGCGGCTGAGTTAATAGGTCCTTATTGTAGGACCGTAACATTCGCCTGTAAGATGCCTTAAAGTGAATCCTCTGCTGAACAGGGAGCCAGTGTAGCTTCCTACGGGCAACAGAAATATGGTCTCTGCATCTGATGCCACAAACAGTTCTGAGTGCCCCATTCTGGATAGTCTGCAACTTTTTCACATTGGCTTGTGAATTGCCAACTAGCATCCCATTACAATAATCCAGCCTGGTGTTAATAGTGGCTGTGACTATTAAGGCCCTAGTTTCCTCTGACAGATAAGGTTGTATCTGCCATATCAATTGCGTCATACAAGTACAACTTGAACTCAGGAGAGACACAGGTTTGTTAAAGTTTAAATTATAGTCGAAGACAACCCCCAGGGTTTTTACATGGTTGGAAACCTGTATTATAGAACCCCTATCAGGAATGCCTCATACTGGGAGTCTAGTTTATTTAACATTTCCATGCTACAGAGAATCAAGATCTTGGTCTTCTTGTCGTTCAAAGCCAGAAAGTGGTTTTCATCCATATTTTGATAGCATCAAATATCCTGCTGACCATCAATGAGTCGGCTTCATAGGATCCAGACAGTTCCAGGATGATCTGAGTGTCATCAACTTAGTTTGCACATTTGACACCCAGACCATCCAAGAGATCAAAAAAAGGTTTTGACTATATGTTGTACAGCAAGGGGGAAATGCAAGACCCCTGTGGTACTCCACAACAAACTAGGACCTCTTATGACTTAGCGTCCCTCCTAGCAACCCTGGCTTTCCTAGGTCCAAGAAAGGATCTGAACCAATTCACCACCGGCAATCAAACTGTGAGGAAACCAGTGTTTTTGGGAAACTGCTTACCATGATTTCAAGGAGGAAACTCTTATTTATCACAAAGCTAATCAATTAAGTGAACACAAAGAGAGGGCTCAGAGTTGATATAACACTTTATGAGTGTAAGAACTACTATTCACAGATATTAAAACTAGGACCCAATGTTTAACCCTCCTGATGAACCATCTGAATATAAAGATGGAGAAACACATGTTGAGGGGAACAAGCAATACTAATAGACTTACTGGAACACCCAAGTCAAGCAAAAGAGACACATTATAGATCAGAGCACCATATAACTCGCAGAATTGAGAAATTTGCAACAAGTATACAACTTGCAGTATTGAGAAAATTGCAATTATGATCATGAAGGTTCCTGACTGAGCTGACCGAGCTAGCCATACTGCAAGGTGCCCTTCTTCCTATCCGTTGTGCCCACCCACACTGCATTAGGTAAGTCTGGCACCCCCCCGCTCATGCAGCCCAGTGTTGTTGCACACAGCCATCATTGTCCTGCCACACAGCAGACCGCTTCCACGTATCAATTCCCACGTGTGCACCCTCAGCAGAAGTTTGCCCATGGCTCACCTCACCTAGTCAATCACACTATCTAAAAAGATGCAGCTTTAGCTTATACCGACACTGCAATTTGTCTGATTCTAAGACTCCTCTGATCACTCCGACTTTGCTATAGCCCCTCCAGCATTACCGCAATCTGGTGTCCCGTCTGACTCACCGTCCCCGAGCACATATGTTACAGCCGCTGCGTCATCAGCTACTATTATCTCCAGCAACCGCATAAACTTCAGCTGCATTCCAAGCCGCCCGAGGCACGAATCGCACATGTATTGACCCTGGTATGAACCTATCTAGGTCAACCATAGCCTCGACCAACTGTTGTGTGAATGCATGTTCACTGCCGTGGTCAGGCCATTGCTCAAGTGGAGCCAACTGCTTACTTGGCCCAGAGGACCAGCCCACACTGTAAATGATGCTGCTGTCTACTTACTGATGCATATTTGCCGTACTTCAATTTGCTCTGGTCACAATACACTGTAAAGTTAGCAGTGACATACTTGTGATTGCACGATATTAATATATACATGTCGAGTATCTACAAGTTTACAACAATTCTACATACTGTTTGGTTACTTTGACTAGCACCTACACCTAACCTCCCACTACTGCACCTGCTAGCTGTAAACTGATATGATAGCAGATCGCACTTCTAGAATAATGCTGCAACTCCCGTTCCTAGTTGTTTATACATGTCTGCTTTTTTGATGTATGCTTCACTACTCATGACTGTAGAATGATGCATCCCTTTACACCACAGCCTAAATCTATACTGCCTACTGTGCTGTTGCCCTTGCTAGTACAGACTGCCTACTGTTTTGTTGCCCTGCTAGAACTGTCTGTGTTGTTGCCCTTGCTAGAACAAACTGCCTACTGTTTTGTTGCCCTTGATTGAACAGACTGCCTGCTGTTTTTTTGTTGCCCTTGCTAGAATAAACTGCCTACTGTGCTGCTGCCAGTGCTAGAACAGACTTATTGCCATTGCTAGGAACAATATAATTTTAAAACTTTAAAAAACTACCCTCTGCCCTGGGCCCTGTACAAAATAGCCAGCTGCTACCCACCACTGCCACAAATGCATCCTCTCATGCCACAGCTACCAGCACCTACACCCCAGCACACCTCACCCCACTTCACACACCCTGCCATCCCTCTCATCACACTCGCCCTCTGGTGCATCTGCAGCATGCCACTCATGCACTCCGACTTCACACCACTAAACATCAATCATGCCATCTCATGCCCTTTACAGAACACCCAACCCAGCCTCTACACCATCAAACTCCATGACCATCTCCTCCTCAACCATAGGCGATGCAGACTCAGATCCCGCACCAAGCAACATGCCACTCACCACAGCACACCGCCCACTATAAACCTCAGAAATACCAGACTCAGCTCGCGCACCCCTACAACCTGCTTAAATCTAACACAACACAAGCTACCCAAAACACACATCACTTGTTCCAGGTCCATCCCCTCACATCCACACATTCACCCCACTACCACCCCTCTGAGCCCCAACCGCAGAACTCAAGCCAAACCTCCAGCTACACCACCTCACACTGACCTGAAACGTGCACTCATCAATGCACGATCCCTTCCAGCACACACACTGGAGATCAAAGAACTCATCACTACCCTTAAACTAGACATACTAGCCGTAGCTGAAACCTGGCTACATGAAGCCTCAGGTCCCTCACTCTCATTTGCACTTCCCCAAGGATACACGATCCTGAGACAAGACCGCAAAACCTCCAAAGGAGGAGGGGTAGCCCTTATATTTAAAGATACCCTATCAATCAGACTCTGCAGCCAACAATCAGAAAACAACCCTGACCACCTCATTGCCAAACTCTCCATCTCACCCAACTGCACCATAAACATCTTAATCACCTACAGACCCTCCTCAAGACTTCCGAAAGCACCTCCTCCAAATAGTAGGCCATAACTTTAAAAGTTCTACCAAAACAATCCTACTCAGTGACCTAAATTTGGGTCTGCATGACCCTAAAGACAAAGCAGCCACCTCCCTAGCCAAAGAACTCTCACACATTGGGTTCAAACAAAAAATCACCGCTCCCACTCACTGCAAAGGCCGATCCATCGACTGGATCGCAGACCACAACTGCGCATCATCCATCACTGACATCTCCGCCCTTCCATGGACAGACCACCACCTCATCCAATTTGTAATTCCTACCACACCAATACACAAGACTCTTTCTTATGCCCCACCTGCCAAAGTTAGGAGCTCAAAAAAGCTAAACAAAATCAGCATACTCCCGCTTCTCGATACCCCTGAACTCAAAACACCCATTCATCAACTACCCCATTTCCCTAGCAAACACATATGCCAGCATACTCACCCAAGCTATTGAATCCATAGCACCCTTAGAAAAAAAAAAAGAAAAAAAATCAATGCACTCCAAACTCCTGGTTCACTGAAGAACTCTCTGCCCTACGCACCAAAAAGCATCAAGCACTTACCAAGTGGCAATCATCACCCAAACAATCCTCCCTAAAGGAATTGAAAGATCTCGGCCACATGTAAAAAAGCCATATTCCTGGAAAAATCAGAATCTTTCAAAGAATCTCCAAAGCCAACTCCAAATCAAGGGACATCTTCACTATCTTCAAAGATCTCACTTCCCCTCCCACTCCCCCGGACGAACTCTCCAGCATCCAGGAAGCCCTCATCAATAAAGTCATAATGCTCCAGGAAAAAATAACAACTCAGTGCAAAGCCCTTCACAATCAGGACAGTCCTCACCCGCCCACCGCACCTAACCACCTCTCGCAAACACCCCTCTTCGCCTTCAGAGAGGTACCGAGACAGAAGTGACTAACATCCTCAAACACATCAAACCCTCCACATGTAAAGGGGACAGTTGTCCCCACCCCCCCACCATTATCAAAGAATGCGCAGATTCACTCACCCACCATCATCACTGCATTCATTAATGCATCCTTCTTCTCCGGAATCGCACCACAAAACCTAAAAGAAGCCTGGGTTCACCCTCATAAAAATAAACACTCTAGACCCCTCTTGCCCCAACAACTACCGCCCAATCACCACCATACCATTGCTCCTCAAAATCCTGGATAAAGCCACCCACATCCAAATCCAACAATATCTGGAATCAAATGCCATCCTAGGACGTAGGCAATCAGGCTTCCGCAAAGGCCATGGCACTGAAACCGCCCTCCTAGATCTTAAAAATCAAATCACCAAAATTATGGACACAGGCAAACCTGCCCTCCTGCTACCTTTAGATCTATCCGCTGCCTTTGATCTCGTTGACCATGACATCCTCACCTTCCACCTGTCCAAGGCCGCCCACTTTTCGGACAAAGCCACCTCATGGATCACCTCTTTCTTAGAAGCAAGGGCCATGAAAGTCTACTCTGACCAAGCACACGCAGCCCCCACCACCATCAATTGTGGAGTCCCTCAGGGCTCATGCCCTGCACCCAATTTTCAAGGCAGCTATGTCGTTCAGGATCTGCTGGTCACCTTTCGCTTGGGTCTGTTTTCCTTGTTGGGATTGGGTCCCTGGCATGAGGTTCTCAGCTATGTTTTCTGTTTTGGTGAAGGTGTCCGATGTAGGCTGTTTAGTCTTGCTCTTTTGGGATTTGGACGCCATGGGTGGTTCACTCGAAAATTCTGCCACTCGCCTCCGATCACGCCCTCACTTCCTGCAAGACCTACTAATTGATAGCTCGTGGGAAATGGTGGCTGTTTATTGTGATCCGGGGCCACTAAATTGCTTTTCAAGTGTTTCCACTCTGCTCCACCAACAAATGCCACAGTTTGTATTTGCAGTGATGGTGGTGTCAATGTGCCACTTCGTGAGGTGGCTTCTTGCTCCCTCCTGTGTTAAACACGCAATGGTGACTTTTGTAGTCCACCCAAAGCAGGTTGGCGATTGACGATGAGCACCCACTTGTACAAATGCTTACTGAATCCTGTGCTGATTCTGGTCCTCTTTTCCGGGTCCCCCATGCCTATTAGAGGCTGGCCATTGTCCCATCAGCCGCTCTTGGCGCTTCTTTTTGAGCTGCTCCGTTGATGCTGTCACTTGATCACGTGCCCCAGCCGCATATGTTTGCGCCTACATCTGTTTCTACAGGCACATGCACCCCTCCAGAATTGCAATTTCGCTGTGATAGCCGGTCCTTAATGGCTGTTTACCCCTGATTCTTGGGGTGTGTTTGGCTCACATGAGATTAGAACGTGATTGGCTCTGTCCACTTTGTTCCTTCCTTGCCAGAATGAGTTGTTGTGTACAAGCGTATTTCTTGTACTTGGCCCCTTCTCCTGGGCCGTGCTTCCATGGGCGTCAATTGCTCCGTGTTGCGCAGCTCGCTTCGGCGGCTGATTCATGGAGTCTGTGTCTCGGTAGGATAGCTCAGCGGCAACGTGCTCGCCTTGGAAGCAAGACGACACGGAGCAACACAGGTTCGATCCACGGGTCCGAGCTTAGAAACCTCTGGGTATTAGCGTGTTATAAATAACCTATCATACATCATGTCGCACACACCCGCAGTGGATCGGGATGGGTACTGCCTGCTTGCCACTGGGGCTCCATTGCATCTGCTGATGCCGTTTATGGTACACCGGTTCCCGGGTTAGTGCGGTAGAAGGTCTGGTGTCCTCCTGGGGCCACTTCGCTGCTTATGCTCAGGGGACGGCTTGGTCTTTATAGTGATTGTCCTCTTGGAGCTGGGGCTGCACACCCTCTGGCATCCGCTACCCTAGCCCAACCTACCGCTCAGTATGCTGTCCCTCCGGCAGTCCCCAGCAACCGCTGATGCATTTGTTTCCCCATACACGTCTTTTGGGCGCCTTGATGCGGTGAGACTGCTTGCACCCTTGTGAATTCTCTGTCTGCCTCCGGTCCCACTCAACAAACCGGACCACTGCGTGGACCCAAAGTGGGAGCCTGCCAGTCGACGAAGTCCTGATCTGTAATATGCCCCAACACTGTCTCTCTTTGTTATCCAGCATACACATACTATTATCTTGCGTCCGTCATCTTGTTTCTGCCGACTCTGGCTCGCGTCTACCTTTTCGCATGTCCGTACTCTGTTATTTGAGCCTCGCCAACGTTCTGTTACCATCAAAGTGTGCCCCTACTATTCATCTTCCTGGTGGAGCACTGATATGGGATCCACACACTCCGGGGCCCTCATTGTAAGGCAGGATCATAAAGGATCGGCTGGACCTGCTAAAGAAGCGTCTCTACTTCATGGGTTCTTGGCCACGCCTACCAAGGTATCACAACCTTTTTTCTCCCAAAAGGAAGATCATTTTGGGACCAATGCGTAATGCTCAACATAGAATGAGCTCGCTAAATGATTGGGCTACACAAGCGAAATCACTGGTTTCCAATAAACACATGATTTCTTGATTGCTTAGTTTCTGAATGGCCCAAGTGTTTTTACATAACATGCAAAAAAATTGGTTTCTTTTTTTCAATACAATATTAGCGATTTTAATAACAATACTGTAAGCCATCATGAAAAATAATTTTGCAAACAAATCAGGCTCATAAACAGAGGAAAAACCCTGCTAACCACCAAGCTCTCTCATCCAGCCTTCTCTTTGCAATTCTGCAAATCTGACCTTGTAATGTCACAGAACAGATTCAAAACCAAAAACACCCAAGAATGTTCAAATTTCTTTGCTTGATGGACTCAGGCTTTGTTATTTATCAAAGATTTATTTCTATCAATGACTCTGCTTTGTCTGTATTTGGGGAAGGGGTATAATTGTTGATCAATGCAGTTGGGGGACTCGTTCAGTAACAGTTTGATTCCCCATCTTGTATAATCCCTAAACTCTCCATTTGTACAGTAGCGACTAATCAGGCCCCAACTACCAAAAGGTGGTTATGCACCATATGAGGGAGATATCCTAGCTCCTCATCCTCTGCATTTATCACAAATAAAACCACAAGCAAGTCCCATTCTTCTCAGCACTCCCCCAATGTCTCTTTCCAAAATGTCTGCACACCCATACACCTGACCATATGTGCCCTCTTTGCTGCATCCCCTCCAGCAGAGTGGGCTCACGCCACCAGGGAACATCCTTGCCAGCTACTATGAAAGCTATTGCCAATGGATGATCCATTTCACCCAGTGAAGTTTACATTCTAAGGTCAGGGAAACCGTCCAAGACCTTATACACAAAATTCCAAAGAACATCTGAAATTTAATATCCTAAATTGCTCTAGCACCATGTATATGTGACCCATATCTCTTAATTAGGATTTCATATACACATGCAATCTGCCCTAAGACTTCCGCTTGAGCGTCTAGTACACATTCATCAAGGGTAAATTCTCTCTTGAGTTAATGGGAATTGTTTATCTGTGAAGACACCCTTCAATTGGGGATATCAAAATGGATTCTATTCCCATCTTTAAACTACTCTCCTGTTGCTCCCTGCTTAGGAAATTACCCTCTTTTCACAACTTCCCTGCTCTTTCTAGTCCGGCTTCAAACCACTTCTGAAAAGGTTGGTCTCCTGAACATACTCCCTAATAGAAGAGAGGGAGGAAAATGTATTTAAGGAGGGATTGCCATGTGGAGAACCCCCTAATATATTGCCATAATTACCACAACTCCGCTAACAACAATTGATATCAAACTCTCCATCGGAGTCTGTTCACTGGCATTCACAACCACTCCCCTATGGATAACAGAGCTAAGAATTTGTCTACCAGCCCAACCCACACAGCTTTCTCCTGTCCTACAAGTGATCAACCAAACCTGAGAGTTGAGCTGCTCCGTAGTATTGATCAAGATGAGGGAAACCCACCCTGCCTTCTTTCTTTGGTGCAACCAGGTTGGTAAACGATCAAAGTTTTTTTATCATTCATACACATTTTGATAACCTATTCAAACTTTTTTCCTTTTTTTTTTTTTTTTTTTAAAGTGACCAGGTCTGAATAGGAAGCATCTGGAATGAAACCAAAAATCTTGGAGGGAGAGTTACCTTTATTGATATTAAGTCTCCTATTTCACGACAAAAAGTTTAGACCACTGCTGAATATCCCCGTAACAGTCTCCCAGAGCAGGTTATAATTAGCTTGTTAGAGATCCTTAAAATATTTAATGAGATTGATCCCTAGGTACAGCATACTGTTTTCCTGTACCAGGAAAGGGAAGTCCTCCAATCGTTCTTTCAATTCCAGTGAAACCTCACCCATGAGCATCATTACTTACTTGGTCAAATTCACCCGAATGCTGTTGGCCTAGCATAATCCCTGAACTCGTGCAACAAATTTGATAGTCATTGGGTAGGAGACCTGTGCCACAACCTCTAAAAAGGGCTTAATTTTATCTCTTGTCCTTCCACCCTATGGCCTTTAATATGTAAATGTTTCCTTACTGCCAATGCAAGGGGCTCCCTTACCACTGCAAAGAGCATTAGTGAAAGTGAATACCCATGTCTCATTCCTCTCTCCATCCTAAACATGGTGGAGGCAACCCTGTACTCTACAACCTGTGCTTGTGGATTGGAATAGAATGCCATAATCCATGGCATCCACCAGCCACCCAGACCCATCTGTTCTAGAACTACGAAGAGGAACACCCAGCTGACCTGGTGAAATGCCTTTTCTGTATCGAGAGATACAAATACTGAGCCGACAAGTCCTGCCCTGTGATATCTTCAAGTTCAGAGTCTTTCTTATGTTGTCCGCCCTCTAGATTTCATGGATGACACACATTGAATCTGTATGTATGAGTTTGAGTACGTGGGCTTCTAGCCTTGTACTGAATAATCTAGGGAGGAGTTAAATAACAGTATTCAACAAAGATGTGCCTGTAAAAACACATTCACTGCAATCCTTACCCTCCTTAGGTATCATGAAAATTATGATTTCACTGGATGCCTTCAGGATCCAGACTTCTAAAAACACAATTAGGTTGGCTTACCTCGTCAAGCCCTAATAAAATTTCGGACATTTGAGCATTGCCAACACAAAGTATATCTCCGGTCCTCCATATGATCTGATAGATCTGAATAATGTGATTAGTGATCAAATGCTGTTGTTGATGTATTAATGAACCTGTATAACTAATAAAATGTTGTTATGAAAAACAAAAACAATTAAAACTTGCAACATGAATAGGGTCAGGACCCCCGCAAACCTTCTGAAGTAAGGCACTGCGAAGTCATCTAAACCAGGGGCCATTGCTTACTTTTTTTTGCTCAATTGCTGCTAGAACCTCAGGTGGGTTAAGTAGGTTCTCCAATTCAGAAGCCTCTACCTTTGTGAGTTTTGAAAGATTAGGTACCTGTAATTTGCTCCAACTTATTTGGTTCCTCCTCCAAATAAAGGTCCTTCTAAAACTGGACAAACCTCGTGAATGTCTCAGCTGGCATTTACCTTTTTAAATTGTATGGATTCCCCTGTCCATTCTTGGTGGTCTTAGGGCCTTGTTGCCCTTCTCATAAAACTTTTTGTAATAGTTTATTTATACAGCGCTTATACACAGGTGGAGTGCTTCAAGACGGGAGGGGAAAACGGGAATACAGTAATCATTCTTAGGCCTTGAAGTTTCCAAATGATCTAAACGGGGAAACTAGGTTTGACAGCGTTTCTCCTAGTGAAAGTGCATGAAGTGTTACAGTTTTGAACCAGCTAGGGTGGGGAGGACGGAAAAAGTTGTGTTGTGGAGGGTGGGAGGCGCGGGGGGTAACAGGACAGATGAACGAACTTGTCCTAGTACATTTAGGAAACGCGTGCGTACAGACAGAGGTGAAAGGAAGAGGGGGGTGGGGGAACAAACAAGTCCAGTCCAACAGGGCCCTGGGCTAAGTGCAGAGAGTTTGTCTCGCTCATAGAGCGTAAGCAGAAAGTGCAGTAATGCTGAACATAGTGCAGTGGCACGGAGGCAAGTGCAAACACTGGTGGAGGGGGAGACAGGGACCTGTAAGGCTCTGGAGTCGAACCAGACAACCAGTCAGCAAAACTGAACGGAGTAAGAGAGGAGAAGGAGGTTGGAGAAAAAGAACAGAGGTTAGCAGGGTAGAGGGAGAGAGAATGAGAAAGAGAAGAGCAACGTCTTGAGGAGTTTCCAGAAGTTTAGGTGCTCCGGCACAAAACGGATAGAGGCAGTGAGGCTGTTCCAGTGGGAGGCACCAGCAGAGGATAAAGATGTACCCCAAATCTCTCTTTGTGAAAGCGGCTCACCCGCAGAGAGTTGGAGGACTCTAGAGGGAGAGTATATGGGAAGAGAGCGTTGTAGATAGTGCGGGCCCCGGCCCTAGAAAGCCTTGTGGATTATGCAGAGGGTCTTGAACTTGATCCTAGCAGCAATGGGGAGCCAGTGGAGGGATTTAAGCACCGGAGAAATGCGGTACCTGGGCTTGAGGCCATGGATAAGTCTTGCGGTTCTGTTCTGGATGAGTTGTAGAGGACAGAGAGTAGAAGTAGGAATGTTGAGAAAGAGGCTGTTGCAGTAGTCAAGCCTGGAGATGTACAACATCATTTCATCGCCGGATGTTTTTCAGCAGGTTTTTTTGCCACAGATTTTTTTTCATAAAAAAATCATCAAATGTTTTGGGGGAGGGGTTAAAAAAAATTATATAAATTGGGTGTTACGGGGATATAAATATAATTAAAGGCGATGGGGATTTGGGGTGGTAACACCCCCAAAAAAGAAATGCAATGATTTTTTTCAAAATAAAATCCGCTGTAAAAAACCCTGCGATGAAACAGCAGGCGATGAAATCACATGGAACCCCTGGAGAGCACCAGGGCTCTCGAGGTGGTGAGCCTCTGGGGGGAAAGTGAGAAAAGGTAGAATACCTCTGAGGAGGTGCAGTTGGTAGTGGGACTTTTTGGAAATGTCCGAGATGTGCGAAGAGAAGGAGAGAGAGAGGAGTCGAAGAGGACAGCACTTCTTGAGACAGCACAATTTTCTATAAATCCCATCAAGCAGCAGGGCTCCAAGCACTTGTTACTTTGGCTGGATAAGCGGAAGGTGGTCTTCACCCGCCCCTGATCCCACAGAAATGTTCTTCCAAGTCACAAATGTCCTTCTTAAGACAAAGTTCCAGGACACCCCTCTATTGGCTGCCTTCCAAAACCAAATGGCGGTGCACCTTTCCTGCTTCATTAAGTTTAATCAAGGCCTAGATTTCCTCCTGCACTCCCAAGTTCCTGCCTGCAGATTGTCACAGGTTAAGAAAGGAGCCTTTTATTCAGCAGCTCTGGCCGCCTGGAACAGCCTTCCATTGAGTCTTAGAGAGGAACCCTCATTTATGGTCTTTAGCAAAAAAACATAACACATTTCTGTTCAGCACGTTGGATTGACTCCTTACAGGCAATGTGTTTTCAGTCGAGCTTAATGGCCGCATGATTTTAATTATTTGTATGTTGATGTTTCTGTCCTGTTTGCTTGCTCCTCTGAGCGCCCTTCAGCCTTCGGGTCAGTGGCTGTGCTATATACATTAATAATGTAAACTCAAACAAAGCCCTCATAAAAAGTGTATTGTTACACAAACATCTTTTGCAGTCACCTCTAAATACATTTACCTCCAGTGTCAGCAGCACCATGTTGTGGTCTGACTTAGCTACATCTTGCATTATAGAATGTGCTATTCTATACTCTTTCCATGCTTCTGCCAACAAGTGCTCAATTCATGTATATATTTGATCTGGATACAAATAAAATGTGAAATATTTAGTTGTCTGGTTCTTTACGTCCTATAAAAAATGCCTTCCAAGATGAAAATCTAATGTATACCCCCCCCACACACCCATGCGCAAACCTTTAGGGACTGTCTCCTAAATAAAATAATCAAAAGCCTGATCCACCATCATTATAAGATCACTCCCACAGACCAGCAGCCTCTCTGCCCAACCTAGACAATATTTAAGTGCAAAAGGCTGCTTGCATAATTTGGGCAGTAGACCATACTCGTGTTAAGCACCAGGCCCAAAGTTCCCATTTTGCCAATAACGAGTGTTACTGCTCGGCTCTTTTTGTGGACATCTATTCAAATCTGAGCGATTTGTGGGTTAAACCCCCATTTTTCACTTCTGCTGAGGGCAAAAACATCGGAACAATTTCCCCACATCTAACTCAGAATTCCACTCCCTTCCTACATTTACTTTCCTTTACAAACCGAATATCAATATCTGTGTGTATTTTATTGCCACCAGTGCCCTTTTAAAAAAAATTATTAGTTATTAAACTTCTTAACATAGTGCAAACCAGTGCAGCACAGATCTGAGCAATTACATAGCATAGGCGGCAGTACATCATTGTCACTTCCGTAACCTTCCCTAGGCAGAGCAGCCTGTATACAGTTTCAAGATAAAGTCTGAGAGGGCTCCCAATTTGAGGTTAACAGTCACAAAACATTGCCATGAGTTCAAGGGTACACAAGCCCAGTGGGGGCACATCCATGCATGGTCCCCATCCCGGTTCCTTCACTCCCCCAAAAACCCGGTTTAACTGTTCCCGCATCACCTCGACTCCTCCCTTCAGACACCTCCCCAGTACAGCGGTCATCTTTTGCTCTCCTCACGGGGGCTTCAAATCTGTTGAGGAGTGTAACTCATTTAACAGCCGACTCCAGTCCACCACCACCACCCTGTCTTCCAACATCGGGTCTCGGGTCCTCTTTAGGATCTCTAGTTCCGCCATCCCCCACCTACGGTTGTCTTCCATACACTGTCTTAAGGATGGACCCGGGGGCTTCTTCCATGCTATAGCCACTCTCCTTTTGGCAAGTACTAGCATAAATTGGGCTAGCCACCCCCTCGGTGTGGCGTTTCCCAGTCGCAAGTAATCCCCATAAACATACTTTTGGGACACATTCAAAACTGGAGCACAGTAGGACATTGATTCTTGATACTACTGCCTGCCACAAGTCTGCAACCACTGCGCACCCCCACAACATGTGCCAGATCTCTGCTTGCACTGCCCCACATCTCGGGGAATCCGCACTCAAAGTATTGTTCATTGCGTGTAGTTTCACAGGGGTTACATATGCTCTATGTAGGACATTAAATTTTATCAATTGAAATCTAGCATTTCTCGAGGTCTTCCAGATCTGTTCCCACATTGTCGCCCAGTCTGTTTCCGGCATCTGCTCCCCTGCGTCTCTCTCCCACTTGGCCTTAATTGCTAGCTCCTCCCCCAGGAAAAGCTCACCTATTGACTGATAAATCCATGAGATTCTGGCTCCACGCCCTACCTCCACCCCCCCACGTAAGTAGCTCTTCCATTAATGGATTTGTAGCAGGTTCCTCTGGGATTCTTGCTAAGCGCTTAACCATTGACCGATAAACTAGAAACTGCCCCCTAGAAATCCCATATTGCTGTCTCCATTCCTCAAATGGCATCACTTTACCTCCTTCAAAAAAGGTCCCTACCGTAGTGCACCCCTTCTCCAACAGTTCTGAGAACCCCATTCTCCGTAATGCCGATCAGAGCCCTGAGTCTGCGCTCCACAGTAAGGTTGCACTATAGAGTCCCAGTACCTGTTTACTTCTCTAAAGTGTCTTCCAGATCTCCTGTACCACCTGGAAAACATTTGTATTCCCCTTCTCCCCCTACCCCCCTCACCCCGATGACTCCCCACAGTAATTTCACTCCACTTCGATGAGCCGGGAGCTCCGACACCCCAGCAAACTCGTCAGCAGGTCCCCCTCAGAATCCACCCACATTAACACCACCTGCAGCTTGGCTGCCATAAAATATTAGTTTTGTAGGTTGAGACCCCCTTCTTGACATGGACGTCATAGCGTTGCCAGCGAGACCCTTCTCCTCCCCGAAACCCACAATAGCTCTCTAACCCGTTCATCTAACATATCAAAGAAGACTTTCTTAATGGTATATGGGATGTTGGTAAAATAAAAGAGGAGTCTTGGGAGAATTACCATTTTGCTTAAAACTACCCTTCCCATCAGCAATAGCGGTAACGTCTTTCAGAACTGGACTGAGTCCCCTATCCCTGAGAGTGCTCTGCCTATATTGTATAGAAAAGTTTCTTCGATACTCTGAAAAATCTGGATACCCAAATACCGAAACAAGTCCCCTCCCCATCGGAGTCCCCAGTCCGGGAGGGTCATCAGATCCAGATCGCGGAGACCCCCTAACGGAAACAACACTGATTTGCCTATATTGATGCAATATCCCGATATCTTTCGGATGTTATGACTGAAAAGTAGGGCGTAACAGGTAAGAATGCGCTAGTCCCCAGAAATTAGTCTCCCATGGTCCAATGCAGCAACTACAAAACCTGTGGCCCCACCCTTTTTATTTAATGCCAGTTCCTGAACAGTAAATAAATAAGCAGTGAATTGTAGAACTGCGCAAGGACCCATCAATTTCAGTATAGTTAATTCGAGTAATTCTGTTAAGTCCAAATGCTCGTGTAGTGTACAAATCTGGTTTATTGTATCAGCCGACACGTGTTTCGACCCATCAGTCATTTTCAAGGCTGGCAATCAACATAATTCCATCCAAAATATCCCAACAAAGCAGAGAAAGGATATTTACAAATAAGATTTTGACCATTATTGCATCACAATAACCATATTTCATATAAAAATAACATGCACATACCAATTTTCCAAAACAGAGCAGGAGTGTTGGATGTGGACAAGGGATGGAAAAAAAAGGGAAATAAAAAAACTGTACAATCGAGGAGTACCAATCTGGCGCTCTTGTACAATTCACTGCTTATTTATTAACTTTTGGAAGTTGTCCAGCACTTCTAGTAGGATTGGTAGGTTGTCTAGCAGATTCCCCACATATAATAACAAATCATCAGCGTATAAAGAGATCACGTGTCGTACCCCTCCCACAAGGATGGCTGCATCCCCCATTTCTTTCCTGAGGTATCGCACCAACAGTGCCATCACCATCGCAAACAATATCGGGGAGACTGAGCACCCTTGTCGCATCCCTCTGCTTAACGTCCATTGTTGTGACACCCAGTCATTTGTTTTCACTCTTGCCATTGGTTCGTTGTACAGAAGTCATAACCAGCGATATATGTTGTCCCAGTACCCGAAACAGCCATTCCCACTCCAAGGAGTCAAAGGCCTTCAAGGAGACGAATGAGGCCACCGCCATGTCCTCTCGAGAGTCCCTAACCTGGTCCATCACATGATGTAATCAATGAAGATTCATTGTGGTGCTCTGCCTCCCTACGAACCCACACTGGTCAGGGTTTACAAGACATGGGACCACTCCAGATAATCTGGTAGCCAGTACCTTTCCCAAGCTCTTTGCATTGACATTTAATAACGAAATCAGGCAATAGGATGCACACTCATGGGGGTCCTTATGTTCCTTTAATAGGACAGTTATTATTGCTTCCCGCATCGATTCTGGGAGAATCCCCATCTCAAAGGCCTTGTCATAGAACTTAAGTCAGGGGACCAATAGTTCCTCGAACCTAAAGTAGAACTCCATCGGGAGTCCATCTCCTCCCGGAGATTTACCCTTTCCTATCGCTCTTAACGCCACGCATGTTTCGGATTCTTCGATTGGTTCACCTAGCCTTTCCCGGACCTGGCCCATGAGGACGAGTAATTTTGCCATATCTAGGAGTACCCATGCGCCCTCTTCCGAATAGGTCCCCTCACTTGTATACAAGGATTGATAGCAATGTATAAAGGGCTGCATTGATGCATTCTTTGGTGACTGTTAAATTCCCAGAATCCCCTCTAATCTGAGTAATGGTGTGCCGAGGCTGCTCCCGTCGGATCAGCCAGGCCAATAATCGCCCTGCCTTACCCTCCCTCCCCGTGAATCCATATGTCCCTCTAACTCCCATCAAATCTTGAAAATGAGTCCTGTGCCTCCCGATGCAACGTCGAAAATGTCAGCTAATTACGTGCCCCTGTCCTGCCCTGTCACCACTCCCCTTCCAATTTTCATAACTTTTCTTGTAGAGATCTCTTGACCCAGATTGATTTAGCTTTACAGATTCCCCTAGCCGTGACCTTGAACGCCTCCCATAGGGTTCCCCACCTGTCCACCAAGCCCTCGTTTTCAAAGAAAACTGACTTCTCCTCTTTCAACAATTCTCTAAATGCCCCATCTTCCAAGGCTACGACAGTCTCCAGGAGCACAGGGGTGGCCTCTGCCGTATCCCCCGCATGCTTGTTACCAGGGGTGAGTGATCTGAGAGGATCCTTCCTAGGTATTCGGTACCACTATATCTGTGGAATTGTTCTGCACCGACGAACAAGTATTTCAGCCGTAAGTTCCATCCGCCCCTGAGAAATAGGAGTAACCATGATCCTGACCACGAGACCCCTTCCACAACTTCACCAGGTCCCAATCCTCTACTATCTTCCGCAGTGACGATGGTGCATGTTGTTTCAGTAAACCTGAGCTCCCTGTGCTGTCCAAACTGGGGTGTAGAAGGCAATTAAAATCCCCCTCCCCAAATAAACAATCCCTCACGATATCCTCCATCCAAGTGCATCACCGATGGGAGGTAATCCCATCATCCACATTGGGAGCATGAGAATTGACCACACAAATGTCTCTACCTTTCAGCACACCTGGAGTGCTACCGTTATCCCGATCTCATCAGTGACCACTTTGCCTATCTGTAGGGGGACCCCGCTGCCACACAAATCAACACCCCTTTTGCGTATTTGGAATAAGATGTACCTACTACCGTCCCTCCGCACCATCTCTTAAGCAGGTCCAAATCTTTTCGAACCATGTGGGTTTCTTGTATCAGGGCCAGCTGTATCCCCAAACCTCCTACCCGTTGACATTTCAACTTTTTACCTAGACTTCGAACATTGCATGTCCTGATTTTCAAGCAGTCATGCCCTGTTTCGGGTACAATTATCTCTACCTCTGTAACGCTCACCTGGTATCCACGGTGACGTCACTCAGCCTGTTCTGACCTCTTACGACCTTGAACCCTTCCCTGGAGTCTACTCGACTGGAGACTGGACCTGAAACTCAGGATTGGTAGAGTTCAACTCCCTATTGTCTCTGTGTGCTTGAACCCCTCCGCCGGGGTCCAACCCTTTCCTTTGATCCACAGCTCACCTTGTTTTCTTGGAAAGTGTGCTCTCCATCCTGCTTTCAGCACAGGGGCGCGTTGATTGATGCGGGCGTGTTGCTGCCTAGTTACTTCAATGGCAAGAGTCCGACAGGTCAGTATAATGAGTCTTTTGAACAGTTCTCTAACTTTGTTCCTTTCCTTCCTTAGATGATGGCCGGCGTCCGGGGATGGCGACGTTCTGCTGAGATGAGTAGCGCTGAAGGTGAGTGAGAGCACGATGCGCGATGCGACCCTTTCGTATTTGTATTGAACTGAGTTCTTTTTCTGTGTCTTTTAGGTGCCGCAACGTTTTCAGCGTGGATGCCGGTTATGAAGAAGAAATGCGGTGAGTAAGCGTGGTATGCGGCGCCTCTAGATGTTTCCCCGCTAATCTGGAGTGTATTTTCCCTCTTGCAGATGGATGAGAAGTTCCCGAGACAGAGTTCTCCCAGAGCGGCTGGGATTCAGGTAAGCGGTTGAAGCTCGTACAGTTCTTAAAAATAAGCAAAGATTTGCTGAATGCTTACTAATGCCTTTTTTCTGTTCTTTTTCCTTAGGAAGCGGCGTGCCGGGATGGGAATGACACCGCTGAAGATGCCCGCAGAACAGAAGGAGCGATGACTGATGGGCAGAAGTGCTGCAAGGTAAGACTGTTCCTAACGGTGTACTTGTTCTGATGCAGGCCTACTGGAGACCGATCCGAACACGGTGAGTGTCACGCTGCAGGTGCAGAAAACGCATGTTTCTCAGCCTGGGCGTGGCTTAAATAGTCTCTGGGTATCCCAGGTGTCTCTGGGCTGAACCACACCCAAAAGACTAGACTGCACATGCAGTTCTGGGAACCGAAATATGTGGGGGCATCCATCTTGTCCCCATCAATGCACTACAAGTCCAATCCCCAATGTTATCCTATGGGAGTGAGTGAGTCTGTTGCCACAAGCGCCAAGTCTGACTCCAAGTGGGTCTTTGGAGGGATGGAGAGGCCCTTGAGGGCCATGTAGGTGATCGTGGCCTGGCTCCAGCCTGACATCTTGGAGGGCTGGGGGCATGAAGGGCAGGAATCAGGACAGCCTCTATGTTAGTTTCCCACCGCCTCGCCACTCCCCTGTCGAATATATGATGCTCCAATCCATTCTACCATCCTTACTTCAAACTTCAACCAACTAGGCAACCGTGCCCAACATGGTAGCACCCCCAGCCTCCCCTCTTGTTCCTCCCAAAGCCCCCAATCCCCTCCTCCCTACCCCCTCCCTCGGTAAACTCCTGTCTATACCCCTAATCTTCCTCAACTGTCCTCCCAGTTCCTTCCCGGATCGCCCCCATCACCTCAATTCCCCCCCCCGTCCCATTGCCCCTATTCCCTCCCCTGGACCTCCCCCAACCAAGGTTCGTATTCCCTTTCCTCATAACTCTCGACCTCTGAGCCGTTCCTCCACCCTCCTATCCCCCCAGTGGATGATTGTCGCTGGTCTAAGGCCCAAGGCCTATGGAACTTCAGTCAGGGGTATGGCCTCAACATCAGCTCCAATTCCATCACTTCAGCATCTTCATCCTATGTTCAACTAATCCAATTCCTTTGCAGAATTCCCATAAATCCTTTCACTCGCCACCCGTAGCCGCTACAAATTCGACTAATGTTCAGGGATGCCACTCAATCCCCCAGCATTGTTAACCTCTCCCATCACTCATTAGGAGTATTTTCTACCTTATCAGTTGCCACTTGAGTCCAGTCTCGCCTTACATACTCAGTTGTTATCAACCCCCAATGCCAGAATAGCATCATGGCATTCCACATCCAAAAAAGAAGAAAAGAAAATGTGAAATCCAACATGCCCACTAAAATCCCTTGTCCCTACCCTCCTCACCCTTCTTCTACCCCAAAGATATATAACCATGTAATTTCTTTGACCATTCTTTTTTGAAAATATGTTTTTAATGATGTTTATACACAAGCAATGGTTATACAGCAGGCGATTAACTTTAGTTGAGTTCAGCAATAATTCCACAAAAGATACCTAATGGGGGGCCCCACAAGGGGGTAGCACCCTAGATTCACTGATTAAACAATCGTTCCTTTGCTGAAGTAAACCAATTTCTCCAGATCACAATATAGAACCTTTGTTAGGCCTCCCACCCACTCTTACCTTCTCCCCCGGTTGGGTTGATGGAAGCATTATCGCTTTTCAGGGTTATTGCGTGTAGGTCAAGCAGCAGGGCTGATGTGTGAAACAGAAAGAAGCCGCTCCGCGGGATCTCCCATGCTGGAGCGTGAGGGTGAATGTGGGGATATAGGGTAATGCGGTCATCATGCTTGTGGAGCATCTCCGTTCGTATGTTTTCAGTAACGTTCCATGAAGGGCAGCATGTGTTTGTGATTCCAGTAGAATGGCTCTCAGGCTTTCCATTTCGTACGACTTAGCTAGCTATTCTTGGTGTGTCAGAAGGCAGTTTCTTTTTCAATAGGGAGTGACACAGACTATGGATGCCAAAAAAAGGTTTCTCTACATATGTGGCAAGAGTGTATAGTCTTGCTTCGTCCCCTCTATCCCAAATGGGACCAGCAGAGGTGTTCTGATCCCTAATAATTCTGTCTATAACCTTGATCCACCATAGCACCTCTTTCCAGTACTGGAGTGCTAGGTCAATAGGGCATCTCTATCTTTATCCCTACTTTGGAGATGCTCTATTCACCTAGCACCACCTGAACTGCCCTCTTCCCCAATCTCCCCGACATAGACCATTTTCTGTATACTAAAAAACAATAAAATGGTCAAAGAAATTACAACTGTCCATATGACCCACTGCCCCCGCCCCATCCCCCCAGATCTGCACACAACAATCAGGACAATCCTCCCAGTCCTATTCACAGAAGGGAAGCCACCTCAAACCATCTATTTTGTGGTTCCCTTTGGCTGGCATAAAATCACCTCAAGTATAAACCAGTGAAATAATTCTATTGGCAAAATCTCTGTGTGTCAAATAGTCTTTGGCCCACGACGTGAGGTTTTCTTTGTGATTTATCTGTATCTTCGTTCATCTTCGGGTCTCTGTACACTGCTGCTACTTGATATGACACAATGTCATCTCCTCCTCTTCCATGGTTGTAATTCTATACTCCATTCTGACGCTCTCAAACAGAGAGAATGACAAGCCCCAGAGATACTGTATGTTACATTTTGTCAACCACAATGTAAGGGCTTTATGAATTCCTCCTTCTTTATTGGAGTTACTGCTTGGCAAATCTGAAATCTAGATTGTATTCAATTACAACTTTTTGCATTCCGTGCAGAAGCTTTACTTTTCTCTATGCCAATGGAAGTCTGCCGCTATGAATCTTGGAGCTTTAGGAGGGCTGCCTCCTCTGTGGGCCCTATCAATTGTCACTTCCTTTCCCCCAGAATCTTCAAACAGAATCTGAGGGCCAAATCAGCCTCCTATATGTCAAGGTCCTTAAAGCAAGCCTCATATCTCATTCCCATCAGATCTGCTTATCTTTGAATGTGTTGATGCATGACTTCAACTCTGCCAGTGGGGCCCTCAATGTCGCTCCTATGGAACTTCAATTCAGCCAAGATACCTTTAATATATTTTTTCGTGGCCACTCCAAAAAGTGTTGTTTCCATTTGGTGACTCAGCTCAACTTTCGCTGCATCTTGCGAATGGTCCCTTCCACCGAAACCGCTGCACAGTGTCCATACAATGTATTGTTCTTGCCCTCCCTCCCAGCTTCTGCAGTCGCAGATCAGTTCCCTCCAGTGTTGCTGTGGTCAGAGTTCAAATACTGTTCAGGGTCATGGCTTCACTTTCAGCCAACTCCACTACTGGGCCCACTCAATTGCTCAGGGTGTTTTCTCCACTCCGGTGTCTTTTTGTCTCACTAGGTACCACAATTCCCTTCAAAGTCACAAGCGCAGCATTTCACCACGGTGTACACAGTACTGATGGCCCTGTTTCTTCTATTTTTCCCCATACAGTCTAACTCTCACCCCTTACCTTCCTCTCTCCCTACACTTTAGTTTCATAGTCCTGTGCCCCTACACCCACAACAACCAAAATCTCACATGTTTCCAAAGCAAAACTACCTGGCAGACCAGTCCAAATGCTGTGCTACCCGAGAGGCTCCTCCTATTCCCACGGGCATCAAAGTTACTGGTCGTCCCATGTTGCAGCAGCAATTAAACTTTAATTTTCTTCCTCTGCTACGCTTATGTCTTGGGGTAACCAATCCCCCCTGATTGATAGATGCTGACTAGCCAATTTCAAACTTATGAAACCCTCTCTTTCTTTAGGCACTGGCCACTGTGGTCACAGCTAGGCATGTAAGCCCCTCTCTGTCTAGCGTCTTTCAGTGGGGACTCACCTAGCATTGGGGAGCTTCACCACACAGCTCACTGGCTGCCTCCCACCTATGGACCCAGGTAGAAGGTGTGCACTGTTCTGTGCAGCTGCAAGAACGCCGCTTGTATCTCTCTACCAGCTGTAGCTCCCCAAAAACTTTAGTCATGACAACAGTGGGGGTTTGGGGAGTGTACAATGTATTTGCTTTTACCTTGGGCGACTTGACAACCAACTTGTGGGGGGAGAGGTCGGGTTTGGCAGAGCTCAGCACTCAGGCTCCCATATTGCCTTTGTCCTCTTGTGGTCTGTTTATTTCTTTTTTCACACATAGGGAGTACATTTTATTAGATTGGTAGTCACCAGACCAAGAGCCTTGGCCAAGTTACAATACTGCAATGCCCTTTATGCAGGGAAATCAAGAGAAAACATTTTAAACCACCCTTCCCTCCCCCAAACTTATTCAAAGCAGAACTGCAAGACTGATTCTAGGACTAAAAAGGAGATGCAGCAGTTTGCCAGGTCTTGAAGCCCTTCACTGGTGCCGATAGATGGCAGAGTGGGTTACATGGTTCTGTAACAAGGAACCTAAATACTTTTCTAAAGAAATCCATTGTTACCTCCCCTCAAGAAATATAAGCTCAACGCATAACTGATGAATCTGGGTGACAATCCCTAACAAAGTCCAAGAGGAAGTAAAACATTGTGTGCTCTAGGTCTTAAACTCTGGTGAAACCTCACAGAAATGTTGAATCCCACCAAGAACCAACTACACTTCTGGAATGCCCTAAAATTGATCTGTTCAGCAAAGCCTCCCTATATGAGTAGTCTAGGTTTATCCAAGACTCCTCCCATAACATGAATTGTATCCAGGGACTAATTGTATAAGGAACCGACTGGCTCACAGAACCCATCATACACCACTATGACTCACCCCTGCCTTTCCAATTCAGCACATATTCTCAAACACTGCACTAGCTCCTCTGCAATGGGGCCACTTATCCTGTTGATATAGTAGTGTACTTTACATTATTGTGTTTCTACCTCTTCCAATTGCTGCACTTGTCCCTCATGAATGCATGTGGCAGGACAATTGTGAATAATCTTGTATTCCATCTTGGTTCTGCCTTTCAACATCTGCCTTTTCCTTCTGTTTTCTACTTCTCCTCCTATACTTTCCAAAGTTGTGTTGTGCTCTGAATACAAAGCTAGCTGCTTGGTTGCTCATTTCTTGAACCATACTGTTCAAAGTTCTTTTTAATTCTTAAGCTTCATTCACAAAGCCACTTACCTGTAGAATTCTGCCGTAACTGTGGTGGCGGACCCCTGTTGAAATTACTCTGGCCCCCACGGTTTTCATTGTAATTTCCACGTGGTGTATTCTGAGCACTCCAGCTTAACCCTCGAACTCCTTCGCGCCGATTGTAGTTTGCTGGAGAAGTAATGAATGCATTTCTATTATAATGCAGTGGTGTGACATTATCATTTTTTAATTCTCAAACACTAAAGACTACCAGAAAAACGCATGTCTATCTGCTACTTCAATTTGGAGCAACAACTGAGATAAACCTACTTTAGGCCATCAAAGTATTTGAATGCATGCAAGTCTTCCTTCAAAAGATAAGTGCTAAATGTCAGGTCAGTAACTTCCTTTCCCTACAAGATCTCATCCATAGGGAGCAGTTTATTTTGAAGGAATAAGAAGCCATACTCAAATTTATTATAAGTGGTTTAGGAGTGCAGCAGTCTGAAGAATGCTGCTACTTTCGAAGGCTACTTGACCAACGTAAGCATTAGCATCCAGGTAATTGTTGCAACGGTTTTGAAACCATCTAAAAATGGGACTGTACACATTTTCCCTAAAATTATTTTGAATATTGCATTCCAAAAGAAGTAAGGTTATCAGATTGGCAATCTATAGTACAAGAGACAGTGTGCTACTTGGTCATTGAAACGATGGGTAACTTTATGCATGAAACTATCCATCATAATTACCTTGTAGAGATCTAGAATGAATACAAATGTGTTGGGATTTCCTGAATCCACATGGTTTGTCTTAGTAGTGGTTGAATACTTTTTTTTATATGAAATGGAAATCTAGTCAACATTATCCTAGAAACCCTGTTGAATAGTAAAAAGCTACCAAAGAAAGACACTCAATTTCATAAAATCTTCTAGTAGCACTCATAGTCACTAATGTAAACCTCTTAGGTTAGTTCACAAGGGCTTGATCAAGAAGAGTACGGAAAATGTGATTTGCAAAGGCTCTTCCTCGCCTCTAAATACTGAATAATTACCAACTAGTAGGAAATTAGCCATAACATTTTATTTTAAGCAGATAAGGAGATTCTGATGCAGGAAAACAATAATTTTCAACGACTCTCTGAACTAGACATACTATTTTAGAACAGGCCTCCCTTCAAATCTCTTTTCTGCTGAATAAAGGTGAGGCCAGCGAAAAGCGTGGGGATGAGAAAAGTGACAGACGCAGACCAAAAAACCGGAACTGGTCCGAAGGCAATTCTCCACAGCTGTACTACCCATTAATTGTGGGGATTGTTGCTCTGTCTCTGGTGGAGGTGGGGAAATTGTTTGCATACTTATCCCAGCCCTGCTCCAGGGACAGACACTGGAGCGAAAGTATGCAAATTAGCAGAGAAAACACATTGTAGAACATAGAATGCAAAGTTTGGCATGGATACCACACGTTTGGAGGTTTAAAAATAAATAAATGGAGCAGGAGAGATTTGTATTTATTTATGCATTTTTATAAAACACGAACATAGATATCGAGTGTAGAGTGCTGTACAGATTGTCAAATCAAATAAAAATTGAATAGAAACAAAATATATTTAAGTTAAAAATAGCAATACTAATCCTAAAAATATAGATTTAATTTCACAACACTCGCGCAACATCACAATATAAACGAATACATTTATAACATCATTATTTCAGTAATACATCACCTAACTATATAGAAACAACTAAAATCAACTTGTCTTAAAAGCTGTTTACCAAAACTATGATTTCACAGCTTGTCAAAACTTCAGATAGTCTGAAATCAAACGTATCTCAATTAGTATCCAATTCCAATATTTTACAGCAGCTCCTGAGAAAGAATGATTCATAGTTACTGTCCATTTCAAATTGGGGAATTTAGAAACCTAAGGATTTCTTAATACAAATCCCTCCAGATATTTTCAGTGTTCCCGATAAATCAGAAGGAGTATTAAGATCAAATGTTATCTGCTTAATACACAGCATTTTAAACTGAATTATCTGGTAAATCGGAAGACAATGCAGAGCTTTGAATATGGGTGAAAAATGTTCGAATTTTTTCACGCCACGATCCATGCGTGCAGGAGCATTAAAAAAACGCTTTTATAGGGGCGAGTATTTAAAAGGGCCAATAAAGAGTGAATTCCTGAAATCAGTGCTTGAAAGAACAAAAAATTGTACAAGTAAACAAAAATGTGATTCAGTTAAGTACGGTTTCACAGCTCTCTGTGAAAACAAATGAAAATGTGCGGTTTTCACCAACCAATTAACATGCAGAATTTATGGTAAATGTGAAACTAAAATAAAAACCCAACTATTTTGCTGAACTAACAAAATCTATACAAGAGGCTCCAAAAATCTTAGCTAAAGTGTCAGCAATTAAGGGATTTTTATGAGCCAAACGAAAGGAACAAAGACACTGGGGCGAGCTGGTGTACAGTCCATAAAGATGTCCAAGCGACAACTGTAAAAAGCCCACGGAATGGAGGAACACAAAAGGCACACAAATTGGCGGAATGTACTGTCCCCCGCAGCCGATCCCAAAAAGCAAAAAAAATATAAGAAGAAGAAAAAGGAAAGGACCCTGCAGTGCCTGTTCCTGATCACGGAAGTGAAAGGGAACAGGCGTTGCAGGGACACAGTGAGTCGGCGGCCGCCGCAAGGTATGAATGGGGTGGGGGCAAGGGTGTGTGTGTGTGGGTAGGAGCCAAGTCAGAAATGTTCAGCGGAAAAAAGACCAAAGGTTATTTCGGAAAAATAATCTTCGGTCTTTTCTCCCCCAAACATTTCGGTCACGGTCTTTCAACCGCGATCCTATATATATAGACCTGAAAGTAAAGTTACAGTGATCAATTATATTTTGTCTGGATTTATAGAGAGCTGTATACCAAAGCGCATAACAAAAATATTACAACGGTAAGAATAAATCGTAAAATAACAGGATAGTCCAGATGGTAAGGGGAGAGAAGGTGGTCCTAAGGCCAGATCGAAAAAGAGGATACGAGGAAAGAGCAGGAGAGCGTTCCAATGAAGTGGAGCCAAAAGAGAGAAGGAACGAAAACAGGATGGGCACAAGGTTATCAGAGAACAGATAAAATGAACATACTGGGAGCGAAGAGAACGAGAGGGAGAGTAAAATGACAGCAAGGAAGTGAGATAAGAGGAGCGAGATTGTGGAGAGACGAAGACAAGACAGAGGAAATTGAAATTAGAGTGAAAAGGCAGCCATTGGAGAGAAGAGAGCTGAAGCAATTGATTTGCATGGGCGAAGCAAAAAAAGAAGGCAGATAGAATACTTAAAGTTATAGTTTATGGGGCTTAGCCGAGAAGCAGGAAGTCCAAATAGAAGCCAATAACAATAGAAAAGATGAGAAAAAAATAAAGGAAGAGATTAACAACTTAGAAGCATGACATTTGAGAAAAGGTTAGGCCTTGCGGATATTAAAAACACAAACTCTGCAAGAGCGAGAGAGAGGAGATACGGGGAGTGATGAAAAGAAAAGAATCCATGCAGACACCTAGATTTCACGTAGATGGAGAAATAGGAAGTGAGGACGCAGGAGACCGTGGAGGAGGGATTGTTGAAGCATGGAAGAAAATAACCTAGTTCATAGAAGGACTGAGAACGAGGTAGTGGTCCGCCATCCATGATTCGATAGCCAGAAGGCAAGAAGTCATGGTAGCATGAATGGAACAGGAAAAGGCAAAAAAGGATAGGAAAAGGCTGAGTGTCATCAGCATAGAGGTGGTGAGACTGCCCAAAGGATCAAATTGCAGAGGCAAGAGGACAGGTAGAGAGAAGAAACGCGGGCCCAGGACAGAACATTGACGGACATCATGATGAAAGGGGGAGTGTGAGGGCCAGCCGAAGAGAGAGTGGGCACGATAAGACAGTTAGGACTGGAACTAGTGCAGGACGGCCCCAGAAAACCCTAGCGAAGAAAGGGAGGAAAGAGGGAGAGAGTGGTCTATAGTATCTAACTCGACTGACAAATCAAGAAGGACCAAGGTGGAAGAATGTTTCACACAGCGTATAGGGAGAAGTGAGTCCCAGACAGAGTAGGGCAGTCTCTGGAGTGACAGGGGTGGAAACCAGATTGAAAGCAGGGGGAGACTAGAGTTAGAGGTAATAAAGGAGGAGACTTGAGAATAGACAAGGCGTTTCAAGAGCTTAGAAAGATAAGGGAGAAGTGATATATGGTGGAAATTGGGAGGGAGAGAAGGGTCAAGTGAAGGTTTCTTTAAGGATAGAGAGAATAGTGGCATGCTAAAATGAGGAAGGAAACGGTGAAGTTAAAAAGAGAAATATTAATCAGAGCTGTAAGATAAGGCTCATTGTTGTAAAGAAAAAGAACAAAATACATATAAAACCACCAGGTAAACATTGGTACAAAGGACACAAGTCACAGAGCAAGAAAACAAATATGTGCATCAAAATTCAACATTAGTAAAAGCACTGAATGATGGCTAGTAACAAGAGTGCACACACAGAATTCATGGTAAAACTAGGACGATCTGGAAAAAATATTATCTTCTGTGGTACTCCCGTTTATTGCCTTTGAAGGACAAGAAACTGGGTTAATTCTGCTGGGGCTCAAACCTGAAAACTGTAGGTATATGGGCAGATGCCCAGCCCATTGAGATGTAATAACTAATGATACCTGACTAAACCATTGCACTTGTAACATGATTAGAAGAGATAGCAGAGTCTAAAAAGCACTCGATTAGCAGGTTAGGGAGCTATGCAGTGGTTAAAAAGACATGGTGAGCAGATTGTGGGTGGTGAGGGGGGCATCTAATAGCAGATGCCAAACAAGTGTCACAATCATCCCAAAAACAAATTGCACAAATCTGAAATGGGAAAGCTTACTGGGCAAGGGTTATAAGTAGTGGGCTCAGGACTTATAATTTGACAGATTCTTCAAATATTTTCTAAGGCGACAGAGGCCGATTTGTAGAGTTTTGGGCCATTACTTTAAAAAAAATTGAATATCTTATGAGGCGCACAAAACGAAAACACTGGGCTAAAGATGCTGGTGTGGGACCTTAATAGCAGCAACATAATTGTGAGGGGTTGTCTAAAGGTGAATAATAACATTGAAAGGACTAAGCATAACATTCTTCATTCAAAGTTTGAAGAGAAACCCATCACAGATAAGATATCCCTTTTTTCTGCAATAAAACAAGAACAAAGAGCCCCAACCAGAAACCTGAATGCACACTTCGTAAATCCAATGAGCCCAATAGAGTTATGGATATTTTAGAGGGGAAATTTGGAACGTTCTTTTAAACTAATTTATGAGCAATTGCAGTTATCGGGTTATGCCTGGGTCTACAATCAATGTATTCCAGTACCAACTTCAAGAAGCGGAAGTTTTTGCAAACATTTGAACATTTTAGAAAACATAACCTATATGAAGCTCTAAATAACATTTTGGTCGACAAATCATCACCTGCATTAAACAATTTTAGGAGGGAATGCCTTCAGATCTTAGATGAAATTGGTGTTAGTAGTGAAATGCTATCGGAGAATCTGGTTCAAAGGAAAGAAGGACTATATTACTGTGCTCAACAGGATATAGTTCTTAAAATATGCCCTAATAAAACCATACCAAATTATTGTAATAAAGTATTGCACCATTCCTGATTATTGAAGATGGATTCCGGCTAAAAAATATACATACACATTCATGCATTTTAGGTTCAATATCTAACGTACCCTCGATGTCTGGGGTCCACGAAGAGGAATCCTAAGCATCGTAAAAGCTTGGAGACTGTATAAGTGTGCAGGGACAAAAGAAACTATAAAGCATATCATGTTGGAATGTGAAACAGTAAAATCATACAGGGATAGATACTTGGTAAGACTTACCACAACACAAAGATGGGACCTGAACCGTTTAGGAGTAGGTCTTCTTAATAGTAGGCGCGATAACTGCATTGGTACAGTTCACTCAAATTATTTATGATTAGGGGAATTTCTTTATGAATTAAGGTCACTGACGTAGACTGGGACACATTTGTGTATAATTTTATCTGAGGTAATAGAAAATAAAAGGTAATGAAATATACAGGATATTGAAACGAAAGAACAAGTTACTTTCTTACCTGGTAACGAGGTGGACTTGACCTCGGGATGGAGAACCCGACCCCCCTCCTGTGAGAGCAGATCATCTTGGTAGGGAAGACGGCGTGGAGGGCAGATGGACATGTCTAGAAGGTCCGGGTACCACGCTCTCCTGGCCCATGCCGGAGTAATGAGGATCATTCGGGAACCGAACCTCTGTAACCTCTGCAACACTTGCGGAATGACAGGGACTGGAGAAAACGTGAACACTAGTGGGAAGGACCACTCCACTACGAATGCGTCCTCTACGGCTCCTCTTGGAGGAAAGTCCCGCGAGCAGAATCTTTCACACTTCCGGTTGACACTGGTGGCGAAGAGATCCACTTGTAGGATCCCCCAAAGGGCAAAAATCTCCAAGAGCACTTCCTGAGCCAGCTCCAACTCATGAGAGACCGTGCTCTGCCTGCTCAGAGCGTCTGCAGCCACGTTTTCGTCTCCGGCCAGATGAACTGCAGAGATCGAAATTTCCTGCTGGATGGGCCAGAACCAGAGCTGCATCACCTCTCTGCACAGTGGGAGTGACTCTGCACCCCCCCCTCTTGTTGAGATAGTGCATTGCCACTGTATTGTCCGTCATGACCAGGACATTTTTCCCCCGGACAGAAGGCAGAAAAGCCTTCAGAGCTAGCCTGACAGCCCGCAGCTGTAACAGATTGATGTGGAGTCTGGACTCCGGCGGAGACCAACGACCGCTGACTGTCAACTTGTTGGCATGAGCTCCCCATCCCGTGAGGGATGCGTCCGTCACGATCGTCACCTCCGGCCAGGGTAGCCAAAATGGCGCTCCCCTCATCAGATTGCCTTCGTCGGCCCACCACAGAAGTTCCTGGGCAACCGATGGCAGCACCTGAACAAGATCTGACATCCTGCCGGAGGACTGCGACCACTGCATCTTGAGAGCCCACTGCAGAGATTTCATCCGCAGCCCAACCTCTGGCACCAGTAGAATGCAGGATGCCACGAGGCCGAGCAACCTCAAGAACTCGAATGCCGGGACACTCTGGGCACGTTGAAACTTGTCCATCATCTGCAGAATCTAATGAGCCCTCACCTGGGGAGGCGAACACTGCCCTAGGGATGTGTCGAGCACTGCTCCGATGTACTGGAGCCGCTGGGTAGGTGTCAAATGAGACTTCTTTAAGTTGAGGGAGAAGCCCAGCTTGTGAAGGGAGTGGCAGGTGACAGACAGATGATCCAGAGCTTGCTCGGGAGAGCGGGCCCTGATCAACCAATCGTCCAGGTTGGGGTCGACGTGAATCCACCCTTTCCTGACATACGCTGCCACCACCACCACCATTAGCTTGGTGAAGACCCTCGGGCGGAGGTCAATTCAAGTCGCCAACCGCTAACCTCAGGTACTTCCTGTGCTTGAGATGAATTGGCACATGAAAGTAAGCACCCTTGAGGTTGAGAGAAACCAACCAATCCTGAAGTTGAAGGGCTTGGAGGACTTCAGAAAGAGTAACCATCTTGAACTTGTCCTTACCCTTGTTCCTCTCCGCTATAGGCACCAGTTCTATGGCACCTTTCTCCAGCAGGGATAGGATTTCCTGCGCAAGGAGCGGATCCAGACTCTTCAAAGAGAGCTTCCCCGGTGGATTGTCGTGAGGCCTCTGCCGGAAAGGAAGACAGTAGCCGTGGGCTATGATCTCCAGAACCCACACATCTGAAGTAATGGCACGCCATTCTACCAGATGCTGCGCCATCCTTCCCCCAAACGGCGAACCATGGGACATGGCCTCATGACTTAGCGGAAGCGGCTGCAGCAGTGCCTGAGGGCAAAGAGGCAACTGCCCGAGCGGCTTTGGCACCTCGAGTACCTTGTTTTCCACCTCTGGTACTCCTACGTTGGCCCCTTTGACTGGCAGCTCCCCTCGATCTACCAAAAGAAGAGTAGTATCGAAAGGAACCTCCCCTCCATTACTGTCCCCTAGGACAGAAAGGCAGAGGTTGACGTACTGCAGCGCTCAAAGACTTGGCTGCAGCTTTGGAGGTCTGCAACCTCTCAAGGCTCTCGTCAGCCTTGCTGCCAAAAAGATGGACACCATCAAAAGGCATGTTGAGAAGCCGGGACTGTACATCAGGAGCAAACCCCGACTTCCGCAACCACGCAAACCTGCGCATCACGGTGCTCGCCACCATGGACCGGCTGACAGTCTGCCACGTCCATGCCCGACTGAACGGATTCACACATGGCATCCTTGCCATCTTGAACGAGGGCAAGAAAATCATACCGTTCCTCCCCTTCGGGAATATGTTCAGCCGCCAAAGAGACACAATTCCACAAAGTGTGAGTGACTCTTGCCAAGGCACAGAGTTGGCTGCCTTTAAAGCCATACCCCAAGATGAAAATACTTTCTTCGCCCTACCATCAAAGCGCTTGTCATCCCTGTCTGGAGGGATGGTAGGGTACACAGTCTGCTTCACTGGGGCCGTAGCCGCCTGCACCACCAAACTCTCCGGAGTGGGGTGCGTAAACAAGTAGCAGGTGTCGCCACTGGCTGGATGGTATTTTTTCGGTAGCGACTTATTCACTACCGGGAGACTCTCCGGAGCAGTCCAAGCCGCCGCCACCCTTCTTTGTAAAGCCATATGAAATGGCAGCACTGGGTTAGTGGGTGGACCTTGGTCCAATATATCCGTCAGGTCATCCTGCAGAAAATCCACAGGTGGAGCAGACCACCCCAAGTACTCAGTCACCCTCGACATGAGACGCCTGTACAAGGGACTCAGCATGTGTACCAGGGTCAGGCCTGCCAAATTCAACCTCCGGAGAGGTGTCCCGACTACTGGCGTCATGTAAGGACTGACGCAGGTCTTACATCTGGCTGTGACCAGACAACAGGTCATCAGGAACCACAGGTGGTACAAACCCCTCCCTTCCTTCCACCTCTGAAATGTAATCTAAAGGCTGGAATAAATCTCTGGATGAGGGTACAGAAAAAGGCTCAAATACATGCCTCACCGACTTACAGAGAGCCTTCCTCAGAGTTTCCACTGTCCTCTAGCAAATTCTCCCCAAAAAGCGTCGAGGGCGCTGATGGAACAGGCGTCGACGACTTCCTCGGAGCCGGAGCCTCGAGTACCTCGACGGACATGGCACCGACCCAGTCGAGGCCTTCTTAGAAGGCCTCATAGGCTCAGACGGTCTTGAGGGCGTCGAGGACCTGGACCTGGCATGGCTATGGCGATCCACCTTGTCCGATCGGGACCTCGACGGCTCCCGATGATCGCGCCGACCGCCCGAGCCCAAAGGCATGCGAGCAGTAGCCCTAGCTCGTTCCTTGCCGGCTTCTCTCGAAGGCGCGGACGGAACGGTGCCCTGCGATTCGAAAATCACCATCTCCTTGCGGAATGCATCCCATTCCGCCGGCGATGAATGCTTGTTGGGACAAGCTACACGCCGTCTGGCGGAGTCCTCTGACGAGGAAGGGGAAGGCGACTTCCGAGAGTGCCTAGAAGAGGCACAGCAATGGCGGGACCCACTCCGAGAACGAGACCCCCTGGACTTACGCCGATGCGGAGAGTCGCCCCTCTAATCGTCTGTCTAAAGCCCAGCGGATTTCGACTTACGGGGTTTGGAAACCCTACCTACAGATAACTTCTTCCGCTCCCGCAAGGCCTTCGATGTCAAGGACTGGTATTCATCGCAGTCGTCAGTGGCGTGGCTCTCGCCGAGGCACTAGAGGTAGACATTGTGCGGGTCCGTAAGGGACATTATGAACCACAGTCCCGGGACTTCTTGAAGCCCGACTCCGGGGTAGAAGACGACGAAGACATATTCTTTCAATACCAAGTTAGAAGAACCGATTCAAAGAACCGAGGTGCACCGAGATTCCGAAGCGAACACTTTCACAGAAAAAACGGAACTGAGGCGTCGTGCGTCCTACATATAACATCCGGTAAAGTCGGCTCTCGACGGAGGCCCTCAAGGGACAGCGTATCGATGCAGGACACCGAAAAAGTTTCCGAAGCAGCACAGCTTTGGACATTACTGTCAGATGTGGAATACGTTGGAGGACACAATCCCTTCAAAATGGTATACTGTATGTATGTATATGACATACATTACTCACCGTAGTCGTATTCCTGGCGATTGTATCTACTTAGATTCACATGCTGTGCATATAGTTCGACATCTAGTGCTAATCATGGAATATTGCATCTTTTTGTCAAGATCGAAAAGGGGCATTGACCTGGACATGTCTGTGTTGGGGAGATTTATCATTGTTAAGCTTCATCCCCTCTCCCAGGGAGACCCAAAGCACTTTTTGCTGGACTTCTGGACTTTTTTTCTTTAAATCCTGAACGAGTGGAGCCTTTTTCCACTCATTCATTCTTGCGGGCTCTGTCTTTTGGACTATATTCTTTGTATTCTACCTGTACTATGGAGTCTGTCTGCTCCATAGCTCTTAAAGGCATGTATGTTTTTACTACTGCAGCACACAGCTCCTTATGGGCAGTGTTGCTGGGGACCCTTCGGTTCCTCCTTTAAGATTGTCTATATCCTCAAGTAACTACAGTTCTTAAGGATAGTATCTCTCCCAAAACTCTGTAGTCAGAGATTGGCACACACCACCTTCAGTGGAGTGCCAACGGAATACATAGTATACCCCTTCTCTATTCTTGTGACTTTTTAGTCACACGGACAATCTTCTATTTCTGGCTGGTAGCAGTGGACGTGTTCTACCAACTATTATGTAATATATATACCGCAGGCTATGTCCATAGCCACGGTAGTGCACAATAGGGGCACCCAAGTACCAACTTGGGGCCTCCCTTATTTTTTTGCCATTACTAGCGTGGTTGTCCTTTGTTAGCCTTTCTTCTACCATCCTGGGAGGGGGACGTCAGTGTGTGGGTTTTCCCTTTGGCGGAAACGCTTGGGTATCTCCCCCTACGCTCCAGAGTGTCTGGGCAGGAAGGAAGTGGGGGAGGAGTCTTCTACCCCCTGTCCTTTGTCAGCCTGAGGGCCTGAATAGGACTAGCTCCGACAGGGGGTCTGGCTGTCCTGATTGGACAGCCAAACGCCCCTTTCTGTAAAATGCCGAGTGAGATTGCAGAAGAACGTGTGCTGGAACTGTATAAAAGGTGAGGCTTCTGGAGTGAAAAGCAAGTCGACCACTGGAAGATGAAGTAACCGAAGAATAAGACAACCAGGGACACCTGCAGACCCTTTGCAATACTGTGAAGCAACCACTGCTGTCCTGACCTTGTTTTCTATGCGACAGAGACGCTCCGAAGAGGATGACTTCACTTTGGCTGGTTGGAACAACCAGTCCCAAGACAAACTTTGAATTGAGCCATCTCCTGAGGTCCTAGGAGTTTCCAGAGCTGCGGAACCCCAATACCAGGAGATCTGCTGCCCATTTCGAGTACATCGTCGTGGAAAGGCCACATCCATCCAAATCTTTGCTGAACCTGTAAAGACACTCCAGACATCCGAGCCAACTCACCCAGACCCCCTCACCAGAGGAAGTGACTACAGGAACCAAAGATTGACCAGACAATCCGTGTCCTTTGTTGGTGCTGCAGAAAAGGTCCCAAAACTGCAGAGTGAACCAATAATTTGTTGAAAGTCATGCCCCAGGTCCTCCCTCGAGACTGCTACTGAGAGATCAGGTCCATTGTCCTGCCTTCAGTCATCAGACCCAGGAATCCAGACATCGGGTCCAGAGCTGCAACATCGCGGAGCATCCAGCACGAACATTTTCTTCAAACCTAAGGTACTGTGGGGAAAAAGGTATTGCTTACCTGATTCCAAGAAGAAGCACCAGAGCGTTGGAGTGCACCTAGAGGTAACCAAGGTCACCCCCTCTTACCTCTGACCCAAGCTGCTGCTTGTCAAGATGTTTGAGCCCTCTCCGAACTGCCTCTAGCTAGGGTTGCGTTTTTGGACTTAAAATAGAATTGCTGTGCGAAGAAACCCTCTCTAGAACCTTAAACCAGGCTAATGTTACACTAACTAACCATTTTCCTCCCTTAAGGTAACTTTACTTTGCGTTTGCAGAGTAAGACATGCATTACTTACAATCATCAGAAATGCTATTACGGTATCTGCTTAGATTCACATGCTGTGCATATGGTCTGACATACAGTAGTAACCGCAGAGTATTGCATCTGGTCTTTCGGGGACCGAAAGGGGACGTCGGCATAGGCGTGTCTGTAACACTATCCCTATCATGACATGTAGTGTACCCAAAATCCCTCATGTGCCGTGGTCCCTCTGATTGTATTTTTTCTGCCATGAGGGAGCCCAAGGCTATTGTCAGTGGGTACATGAAGAAGAGAGAAGTAGTAAGACGTCTATGTTCCTTCCACCCCGAGCGGGGAGGTAGGGAGGGCGCATGTGAATCTAAGCAGATGCAATCATCACAAATGCTATTACGGTAAGTAATGCATGTCTTCTGATGCTTGTTAATCTGCTTAGAATCACATGCTGTGCATAGACTAGCGAGCAGTACCCAGAGTTGGAGGTGGGTTTTTGAGAAGGAACAGTAGAGAAAAGATGTCTTAGTACTGCTTGTCCCACCTGAGAATCAGACCTAGAATGAGTGTCTAGGCAATAGTGTTTTGTAAAGGTGTCTACAGAACTCCAGGTTGCCACTTTGCAAATGGACTCTAGGGGAACATTTGCAATGAATGCTATGGAAGCCCCAGTGCCCCGAGTAGAGTGTGCTCAAGGCTTGAAGGGCAGTTCTCTCTTAGCAAGAGCGTAACACAGTGCGATGCATTTGGCAATCCACCTTGAGATAGCCGATTTAGAGACAGGATCCCCTTCTCTGCCAGCTGCCACTGAAACGAAAAACTGATTTGTTTTCCTCAGTGGTTTCGTTCTTTCCAGGTAGAGTATGACTGCCCTGCGCACATCTAGTGTGTGTAGGTTTCTATCGGCCATGCTAGTGGGATTCTGGAAAAAGGTAGGTAGTTCAATCGATTGGTTCACATGGAACTTCGAGATGAATTTTGGCACAAATCTGGGATGCGTGCGCATAACTACCTTATCCCTGTGGACTGTAGCAAAAGGGTCTAGAAAAGAAAGGGCCTGTAGTTCACAAACCCTTCTGATAGAAGTGATAGCCAATAGGAAGGCCGTCTTATAAGTAAGGTCTTTTAGACTTGCTTTATGCATTGGCTCAAAGGGGGACCCAATGAGCCTGGTTAAAACCACATTTAGATCCCATCCAGGAACTGGGTGAGAAATGGGAGGATACATTCTTTTAACCCCTTCCATAAAGGCAGTCATGATCCCTGCCCCCAAACCGCTGAGACAACACTTGGAGTCAGACCTGGCACCTGTGGCGCCACGCTCATACATAACTCTGAGGACAACTTGGCATTGGACTCTGTAATGTACTGTGGGCAACATGAATGTCCCCACATAACTCAGTTCTATGAACTGAGCTATGCAGTCTAGCTTTTGGGTGTGGTTCAACCCAGGGATACCTGGGATACTTGGAGGCTATTTAAACCACGCCCGGAAGAGGACCATGCTTTGCGTTACTCTGCACCTGCAGCAGGACACCGTTTTCGACTCTGTCTCCGGTAGGCCTTCGCCTTTTCCTCTGCATCCCCGCACCTGGAAGAACAAGAACAGCGTTAATAGTATACTTACCTTGGGGAGTTATCCTGCTTCCATCCATCGCTCCTCCAGTCCTGTGGGCAGCATTTACGGCGGTGTCATCTCCATCTCGGCACGCCGCATCCTAGAAGAAACGAACAAAAGGAAAAGACATTAATACGCATACGCGTATCCCTGCTCACCCGAAAACAGCAAGAAGAGTCAAACGCTTACCTGGACGCGATCCGCTCAGAGTAACTTCAGTTTCGGAGCACGCCATCGACCTGCAAAGGGAAAAGACAAGACAGGTTAGCACATAAAGGACAAGAAGGTGCCGCATATCGCGCTTACTCACTGCACCTTATTCTCTCAGCCGGCAGCCACGCTGGGACATTGCAGCGCCTGTAGGGAACAGAGAGAGACATTGATCAGCACAAGAAAAAGTGAACAGAGCAGCGCATCGCGCTTTCACTCACTGCTTAGTGGTTGGCTCCCTTAAGCTGCTCGACACCATCTCCGACCTCGCCAACACCTAAAGGAGAAAGGAAAAGTTATAAAGGGGGCAATGACAATTCAATAAGAATCAACAAACCTACCTTGTCAAACCCAATTGGGCCCGCACCAGTGAAGCAACTAGGTTGCATAGCATAGCGCCCACATCGACCGACGCACCCCTGCACCGAAGGAGCAGGACAGAAAGCACACAACACCAGAAAACAAGGTGAGGAGAGGACATAGGGGAAGGTTTGGTCCCCAAAGGAAGAGGGGGTTAAGCACCCAGAGACAACAGAGTTTAAATCCGGAAATACTGTGTTTCAGGCCCAGTCTCCAGCTGAACAGATTCCAGGGAAGGGTTTGAGGTCGTGGGAGGCCCTGACAGACTGAGTGGCGTCCCCGTGGATAGCAGGTGAGCGTTACAGCATTAATCACTGGTATCTACCACCACAACACCTTTTGTTGTGACGTGGTGTAGGCTGAAAGAGCAGCCAGATGAACCTTCAGAGAATGGAAGACCAACTCTGTACTTTACCTAACCCATTTGTTGGACACAATGTGTGTGGGTGAGCAATTGATGGGATTGACAGCCTTGGTATTACACCAGATAACAAAACGTTTCCATTTGCTGGCATAGCAATAACGGGTGTTAGGTTTCCTCGCTTCCCTGAGTATGTCCATGCATTTCTCAGGGAGCTGTAGGTGTCCAAACTCTATGACCTCAGGAGCCAGGCTGCTAAGTTCAGAGTTTGTGGACATGGGTGTAGGGTCTCCCCCCACTGTCCTGAGACAACATGTTGTACGGGCAGGGTAGTTTTACTGGTGGGGAGAGGGACATTTCCATCAGATGAGCGAACCAGGGTTGGCAGTCCCACATGGGGGCCACCAGTATCATGGTAACTGGTTCCTGGTGCATCTTGTGCACCATTTTGTTGAGAAGGGGAGTCGGGGAGGGGGTTTGTGGGGGGGAGGGAAGCGTAGACAAATTTCCCTGACCATGTTATCCAGAGACCGTTCCCCTTGGAGCAGTTCTAGGGGCACCTGGGGGTGTAGTCTTGGCATTGGGCCTTCTCCCGAGTTGCGAAGAGATCGATCTCTAGGAAGCCCCATTCTGCGAAGACTTTGGATATGATGTCTTCGTGCAGACGCCATTTGTACTCAACGGGCAGAGGGAAATCTCTGGAGCCCGTCTGCCAGAAGATTGAGTTCCCCTAGAACATGTTAGGATAACAGAAACATCTTGTGTTTGAGAGCCCATATCCAAATGTTTTTGGGCAGCTTGCATAGCCCTGGAGAGTGAGTACCCCCCCCCCCTGTTTGTTCAGGTAATACATGGCTGTGGTGCTGTCAGTTAGAATCAGCACTATCTTCCCTTGTAGTTGCATCTGAAATGCCTTGAACACCGTTAATAGCTCCAATAAGTTTATATGGTTGGACGCTACTTGTGGGGAACCACACTCCATGCGCTGTCTGCTGAAGCAGGTGAGGGGGGGCCCCCCCCCACCCCCACCCTGTGAGGGATGAGTCTGTCGTGAGAGTGGCTTCCACTGCAGGGGTGGTGAAGGTTTTCCCCTTCACAAGGTTTTCCCTTGATCACCACTGCAGAGAGAGAACAAGGGCTGGCGAGACAACTACCAGATCTTCCCATTATCCGCTGGCCTGACACCACTGCATGTTGTGCTACTCTTGTATGGGAAGCATGCGCAGCCGTGCGTGGGGAACCAAGTATATGCATGACGCCATCATCCCTAGCAAACGCATGGCTTTGCGCACCATCACCTCCGGACTGGCTACATATTGAGGGATCTGAAAAACATGTTCTGAACCCTCTCGTTGGAGGGGAAGACGAGGGCGTCTTTCGTCTGGATTAGAGCCCCCAGAAATTGTTTTACTTGGCTGGGGACTAGACTGGATTTTTTCTCGTTGATGGAGAATACCAGACTGAACAGGTTGTCTACGGTCCTTTGGGTGTTAAAAAAACATGTGTCGTACGAGTCCCCTGTTATGAGCCAGTCGTCGAGGTAAGGGTAAACCGGGATGGATAGTCTGCGCGGCTGTGCTGTCGCTACTGCCAGTACCTTGGTAAACACCCTTGGTGCTGAGGCGATGCCGAAGTGGAGCACTTTGAATTGGTAATGCCTGTCCTCTACCATGAACCTTAGATATTTCCTGTGCGCTGGCAACATTGAAATATGAAAGTATGCATCTTTCATGTCCAATTTTGCCATGTAGTCCCCCTGTTTTAACAGTGGGATCACCTCCTGTAGCGCTACCATGCAAAACTTTTGAGGTTTTATGAACTTGTTCGCTGGGCGCATGGTGAGGTCCTTTTTGGGTACAAGGAAGTACACTGAATAAATACCCTTGTTTACCTGAAGAATAAGGACGGCTTCTATGGCGTCCTTTACCAGCAGCGCTTCCACCTCTTGATTCAGGATCTCCAGATGGTCTGGTGAGAGGCGCTGTGAGCGCGGTGGTCTGAATTGTGGAGGTCGGACAAGTCCCACGAAGTACCCATGGGCGACTGTCTTTATGACCCACTGGTCTGAAGTTATCGCCTCCCATGCTGTGAGGAAAGATGTTAAGCGCCCCCCCGACCGGGGTGACATGGGAGGGGAACTGGATCTGATGGTCATTTCTGACAAGAGGCTGCGGCTCCTCTAGGATTGGGGCCTCTAATTCTGGCTTTGTCGCGTCACTGACCCTTTGGTGGGTAGTATGCGGGGCTTCCTGAAGTTTGTCCAGCATTAAAGCTTCCCGTGCCATAGTTGTTGTGACTTGCACGGGACTGCCCTCGAAAGGACAGATGAGCATTACCTCCTCTCTGGGGGAACGTTTTTGAGTAATTTGTTCCAGGGACTTAAGTGTCTCGCGCTCTTTTTTTGTCCGTTTATAGGGCCTGATCGATAACCTTTCTGAAGAGGTTAGTTTCTTCAATCGGTTTATTAATGAGAGCGGCCTGTGTTTCAGGTTTAAACCCTGAGGTACAAAGCCAAGTGTGCCTTTAAAGTAATGTTCCCTGTGCCAGAGACCTGCCTGCTGTTCCAGCCGTGTCCAGAGTGTTCTTTATCACATTCTGGTTCACTTGTGCCTGCCTTCGGCCACGATAGTGAGAAGTTTGGACCTGATGGGCTCTGGGACCTCCTGGAGACCTTCCTGTACTAGGTTCCATTGAGCGTCAGTATAACTCGCCAGCAGCGTGGTGTTATTCGCTATGTGCGTGGTATATGCGGCAGCCGAGGTAACCCGCTTACCCAAGGCATACAACCTCTTGGATTCTCTATCTGGAGGCGCCTCCCCCCGTAGCAAGGGGTACTCCTGCCTGTTCCCGGGTGGTAGTCACTACCAGGGAATCAGGGGTGGCTTGTCCTTTAATGTATTGAGGGTCAGAAGGAGCTGGCCGAAATAACTTTTTTACTCTTGGGTTCACTGCACAGGTTTGAGCTGGTGAGACCAGGGAGAGGGCCAACCTTCTCTTAATAGAATTAAGCAGGGGAATGGCCTGGCTAGAGGGCGGTTTGTCCTTAAGAATATCTTCTACGAAGTCCTGCTCAGGCACTGCCTCTTGAGTAGTGAATTGAAAGTGATCTGCTGCCTTCCTTAACATGGCAATGAAGGCCATTTGGTCGTCTACAGGTGATGCCTGGCAAGCCGGGGGGGGGGGGGGGGCAGGAGGGGATGGAGAATCCAGGCACAGAACATCAGTGTCCTGATCTTGCTGGGCGAGTGTCCATGGGTCTGTCCCCACTTGGTGTGTTTCTTCCCAATTATCTGTGGCATCTGCCTGGTCCTCCTTGTAGCCCTGCAGGAAGGAAGGTTCTTCATCTTCACTGTAAATGTCCTGATAAGTATCCATTTGAATGATGTCTTCATGATGGACGGGGAACGGAGGGCTCACCCTCTTGTAACTGTCAAGCAGATTTAGGACTAGGCTCTCCACGAGATCTTTTCGGGGAAGGATGTTCAGAAAAATACATTTTCTCAAGACGATCCATGCACCCTTCAAATTTCTCCCTTGTACACTTAGAGGAACTAGAGGGGCCTACGGGTGGAAAAATGTCATCTTCCGCCTCTTGAGCCGAAATGTGTCACTCGGGGTGTTGGAAAGGGGCTCTCGACTGTCCTTATAGCCATCGCGAGAATCTGGGCACCATGGCATATCTATAGATTTGTCCGCGGCCTGCCCCATGTTTTTCAACGGAATAGATATGAGCCCAACCGCCAAAGTAATTCTAGCGATACAGTGTTCCATTTTTCGCCAACTCGGCGTGAGATAGTGGTTCTGAAGTTCTATCAGTAGGTTTACCGCCTACCGCAGCGTTAGAGGGCCTAGCGGTAGGTTTTTCGCCTTGAGGCCTAGTCGTAGTTTTTGGGCCTACCGGGCCTTTTGGGACCGTCGGAGCATCGAAATTCTGCGCTTCAACGTGTAACCTTGATTTAGGGGTAGCGCCCTTGTTTGATTTGGAATACCCAGTCAAATGCTGCTGCGGATGCGGGGAAGGCTTTGGATCTGAACGATCCGAGGAATCCGCCGAAATGTTCGACGGTCCTGCTGGCGCTTTCACCATTTTCAACGTACCCGTCGAAATAGGTAGAGGGGTTGTCCGTTTAGTGTAATGTCTTTGTGCGCCCCTGTCGCCGGGTGATGTCCCTGAAGAGAGACCAGAGTCAGGCCTTGAAGGGTTGGGGACGGGCGTGGCGGACCTAGACTTGTCTGCCTCGAGGTCTATCAAATCCGCAACAGATGTTTGGTCATCGGAGGTGCCGCGTCACTTTTGGCGGGTGTGGCGGTGGGGGAGGAGGGTTCTGCCCGCAACATACTGTACAGGGCCCACTGCTTGACACAGCGCTCCGTAAGGGTTTTAGGCCAAAGGAATTTACAAGCCGCACACCGCTTCTCGTCGTGCTCTAAGGGGAATCAGGAGTTGCACGTCCTGTGCTCGTCCTTCCACGGGTATCTGACCCTACACTTAGGGCAGAACCTAAAAGGAGTCCTTTCCATAGCAAAAGGGAAAGATGACCAGACCTAGAAGGTAAAGAGGGGGAAAGAGGAAAGACATAACAGAAATATGGCCACCCCGACCCCACTCTCCGTACTGTAAAGGCAGGCCAGAGGGCCCGGCCACGTGGATGCTTCAGCCGCCGGATGTTAGGCGCCGAAATCCACCAACGTAGACAAGTCCCTCGTAGTCTTCGTCGAAGTTGTTCTTGGCGTCGAAATGACTCAAGGGGAAATAACCGACAAGTCGGTTTAGGATAAACAATGTCTCTTATGTAAGAGCTCTGCTATAGGGCGACCAGTTATCTGGGCGGAAAAAAAAAACAATCAGAGGGCCTTCTGCGCGTGATGGATTTTGGGTACACTACACGTCACGATGGGGTAGTGTTACAGACACGCCTATGCCGACGTCCCCTTTCAGTCCCCGAAAGACAAGATGCAATACTCTGCGGTTACCACTGGATGTCGGACCCTATGCACAGCATGTGATTCTAAGCAGATTAACAAGCATCAGAAATGTATTACCGTATAAACGGTTAGAAACCACAGGTGCGTGTAATAACTGATAATACAATAGCATTGCATTGTCGTTTCCCCTTCTAACGTTGCTACATGTTAGGGAGAATTCGCAGAAATGTGCTAATTCCCTTCTACCTTAGAGACCCCCAGCACTTTTTGCTGGAAATTAGGACTTTAAATTTCTAACCTGGAGAGACCGAGACCTTTTCCCCACTCTCTCATGTATTTTGGTGTGATTTGGACTCTGTTTCTTTTGACTTTGGAGTCTGACAAACTCCATCAGCATCACCTTTTACATTGTGACACCCAGCACCTTTAGAGCAGCGACACAGGGAAGTCTCTTAGGTTTCCCAAAGGTTTAAATACCTTCTCTTGTTGAAACTACTGTTTACAAGAGCAGTGAAGTGAAACTTGGCTTTACTTCCATTTTGTAACTTTCTAGACCCAGCACACACTAGCTTACAGTAGGGTGCTGGAGGGGCTACTTAGTATCCCCTTTGTCTAGTTTCTCATGTAACATTTTTATGTTTCCTTTCTACAATTAATGGCTGGTGGCAGTGGTTTACTTTTTCCTACCATTGTGTGTTTTTACTGCGGGCTGCAACTGTAGCAAAGCACCCATCGGTGCCCATTTTGTCAAAATGGCTCCAGTCTTCTTTTTTCGCCATTTCTTGTTGGAAGGGTCCTTCTTGAGATTTATTCTGCACGCCAAACCAGGTTTGGTCCCTTTGTTTGTTTCGTCTTTGGCGGGATTCAATGGTGAAGCCCACCTCTGGCTCCAGCGTGTCTGGCAGGGGCAGGAAGTGAGGGAGGTGCCCGAAACTCCCTGTGCTTAATCCCCTTAGTTACAGGAATGCACCCACAGGTGATTGGCTGGCTGTCCTTGCAGGACAGCCACCTTGCTGTTTAAGTGACAGCTAGGCTGCGAATGAATGGGAGAAACCTGAATAAAAGGCGAGGGGTTTGGTTTGGAAGGCAGAGTCGACCACTGGGCGAAGGAATCCGAAGAAGAATTTGGAAGAGACGCCTGCTGCAACTCCTGGACCGTTGGTTTGGCCAGTGAAGCCCTGCAGCCATGCTGAAGCTCCGAATTTGCTTCAACTAGAGAAGCCCTCCAACGGACGACTTCTCCCCTTGGGTTGGTGGGACCAATCAACCCCAAAGTGAACTTGTCTGGACATCCTCTCGCAGCTGGCTGTACTTCCATTGCTGCCGCAGGAACCAAATTGCCAGGGAGAGGAACACCAGATGGAGTGCATCGCATTTAAGTCGGACCCGAGCTCCAGGAAAATCCGCTGGACTCCCATGAAGCAGGACTGACCAAGCCTGAGCCACCTAAACAAAGAGTGCTGGACCCCAGATGCGAGGAAAGCCCAACAAGGTATCCGAGAACCGCAGTGGTGCCATTTGCGAGATACGCGAAGAGTTGAAACCGTGAAGTGCTGCTGATCTGAAGTTTGCCCATTGCTGCCGCCGACCTTCCGTTCGTAGTGCAGGAGTCCTCCCTCTTGTCTCCACGACTGAGGCCCAGGAACAAAGGATCTGCAGACCTACACAGGAACAGAAGTGCAGCTGGATCCAGTTTTCTTCTAACAAAAGGTACTGTAAAACTAAGGGGACTTGCCTCTTGTTGTGTAACCTTGCTGGTTTTCAGTTGAGACGTGCCTTGGTTGCTTTTGCAGAGCTGCTTGCAGCTTTGCCCTCTCACAAGCCTCCCAGCATGTGGCCCTTCAGTGATGTCCTTTTTACAAACCTTTCTAAAAACATTGTGCAAGACTTTTACTTACCTGCAAGAAGATATTTAGCTCCCCTAGACTTTGCTCAACTAACATTGACTGGCCTGGCTCCCTGATAGACTCCTCTTACCTCTGACTTTGTGCTTTGGCCTTTCCGCCAGGAAAGGGTTAATTTAGTTTGCATTGGAGGATTAAAAAAATACTTACCAGTATATGAATGAATTATTGACCTATGTTTTATTCCCATATCTACCCTTTTGCACCAAACTCAGTATTGCTCTAAATATACCAGTGATAAATCAATGTCCACAGTGTCGTAGCTATTCAAGTCATCCGAGGGTGTAGGAAGTATCTGTGTGCCATCCCCAAAGGGCATCATCTGATTAGAGAAACTAAGAGTGTGTTTTGAAGTATATTTAAAGTGTGGCATATTTTGCTCCCGTCTGAAGAAGGCTTATTCAACTGACTGTTAAATTAATAGTTGTTTAATCAAGAAACCTTGTGTGTAAGTGTTTATTTGAATAACCGTCACTGTGAAACTGTGTTACAAAGCTACAGCTCACATTGACCCCTCTTGAGATAAGCCTGGCTTCTCAGTCACTCTACCAACTTGTGTAGTACATGCTTATACCAAAGGTTGGGTTAACTATTGCCAAAAGGACAAGGCTGGTGTAGTCTCCCACAGGGCATTGCATACATACTTGCCTAACACTACAAGTGTAGCTGCGAACAAACACGAAAGTTAAAGTGTCCTTTCAGGTGTATTTTCAAGTATTTCGAAGTGTTATAGTGTAAATGTCACAAGCATATAAATTGATTCTGGTGTATATATAATAAACATATAATTTTATAAATTATATGTGAAAGAGTTTCTTAGGTGTGCATGTCTAAGGTTCAGTGTACTTACCTACAGCTCACATCTTCCTCTTAGGATATGCCTGACTGCTCTGTCACTCTAGCAAGGTCCTAAGTTAGTACAGACTGATACTAAGAGTTGGAGATCTGCAAACCACTGGGATAGCTTACTAAAGTCTTACTACCAGTAGGACCTTACCAAAACTCCCCTAACACTGGTGTTACAGATTTGTGTAGGTTGGATTACACCGATTCCTGGTTGTATTGCACTCAAAGAATTCATCCTCAAGGTCTCTATACTATAAAGTACCTATAAAGTACTAAAACTATGTCCACTATGGAAAACTATAAAGGCAGAAGCTCTTATACCTCTTACTGTTGAAAAACTGAAACAAATGTGTAAAGATAGATGTCTTCGTACAAAAGGAAAAAAAGCTACATTAATCCAAAACTTGCTGGATTACCAAACTACAGGTAGGCCTGTAACTCCTACTTCCAGAATTGATCTAGAAGATAATGATGGTCAACGTGTAACTTTTAGCCCCCAACTTCCAGAAAATTAGGTAGATGATGAGAAGGAGGAAAATGGAACTGCTGATCCGCCTCCCAATCCTCTAACCTCACCCCTACCTGTATCGAACATTTCAGCGGAGCTGGTTCTAGAGAAAAATGAAAATGCAGCTTGAATTTAGGACACTGGAGATTCAGTCTGAAATGAGAGACAATGAAATTAGGAAGGAACTGCAACTCAGTGAAAAGAGATGCAGCATGGCCTAGAGATGAAAATGTTGTTCCTAGATTCCACTTCTGTTTCAGGGACCTCTTTGCCAGACCACTCCAGAAGCAGGAAGCCTAGTCTCCCCAAAGATTTGGTGAGTCTGCATGATGTGAAAACCGATATCCTTGATTGGCTGTGTACATTTGAATTTACATGTAAAGTATAGGGTATTTGTGAAAGTGAGTTTGTTCCATGGATGATATCTAGGCTCCCTCAGAATGGCTGCGATGGAGTTGAATGATGTTGATAGACACAATCACAAGTTGGTAAAAACAGCTCTCTTAGCCAGGTTTGGGAAGATCCCTTCCCAATACCTAAAAAGGTTTAGGGACCACACAGAGAGAGAGATGGTAACTTGAGGTAAACTCTTATGAAGGCATGAGGTGTCTCTTCATGCTGGGAAGTATTTTTGATGCCTGTTCCCCAGAGCCGAGCGAGCATCTGGCTGATTTTAAAGAACTGGACACTAAGAAGTTAGCAGTAGCTGCTGACTTGTGGGTGGCCAACAGGGCTACTCAGAAGGCTTATAGGGCACCTCACAAGAATGAGGAAGAGAAAAAGCATAAGACAGATGTGAAGGATCATTCAAATAATCCCCACCAAAAGAGGGCCACAAACATAACAAGAGTACATATGCCCCTAAAAAACCTTATAGGGCCAGTGAAACCTCTGGGCCTAACCCAGAGGGAGGTTATCAGAAACCACCATTCCAAAAGACATTTGGGAAATGTGAGGTTTGTGGGTGTGGGGACCATGTGAAAGGAGATGCCAGAAGTAAGGGTAAACCTTCGGGGATTGCCTCTGTCAGCTTAGCATTCACACATGATGTAGATATCCCAATGACAAGGGCTAGCTTTCACCCTCAAGCTGAAGAACCCATTGGTGTACAGGATAGAGTTTCATTAGTATATCTAAGACTGTGGGAACAACAGAACATTGAGGTCTATAATTCCATTCCTGATAATACTAAAGAGTATTATAAAGACAGTGTACTTGTCAATGGACACCACACCCCTGACAGAGACACTGGGGCCAATATAACTGTGGTAGATGAACATTTCTTTCAACCTCAGTAAGTTGCCAAGGCACCCAAAAGGATTACCAAGTTAGCAGGAGGCCCAGTCGAAAGGTTCCCAGTTCTGCCAGCTATCATTAAGTGTAATGAGATGACTGTAAAAATACCTGTAAGTGTTCAGTCAGAAGTACAAGGAAGAGTACTGTTGGGCAATGATTTGAAGGCCTTAGGTGTAGTCTCCAGCACACCCAAACCCCTCTCTAAGAAGCGAAGGGAGTTGACACGGAAAGCCAGAGGGCAACCTTAAGAGATCTTCCATCTGAGACCAAGGGGACACCTAGAGTCTCCAAGGAAAGAAGGGCCCCAAGCCCAAATCTTCCATAAGGAAAAAGGTTCCTGTTGAAAACCTTGAGTACAGACATCTGACCCCACCACCAGCTGAGTCTGAGATGGTGCCAAAGGAATCCCCTGAAGAACCCTCTTCTGATGAGTCAGAGGAGGAGGAGGAGATTCAACCCGGTCTAGAAAATCTGGATCCAAGAGACCATCCTGAGCTGCAGACTTTGCTTGCAGAAGGTGGAGCCTCAAGGACAGACCTCAGTAAGGGACAGAAAGAGGATCCCCCTGTAGAAGGTCTGCATCAGCAGGCGGTCTCCCAGAGTGAAGGGCAAGATCCTGGGAAACATAGGCTATACTGGGAGGATGGACCTTTCTACAGTGACCCTACAGAGTCTATTCCAGGAGACATCAGGACACTGATGGTACCCCAGGAATTGAGAACCAAATTCCTACAGTTGGCATATGACGTCCCCCTGGGTTGTCACTTAAGCTCTAAGAGGACCAAGGAGAGGATTTCATTGTAATTTTACTGGCCCAAGATGGGTGCAGAGATTGAACAATACTGTAGGAGTTGTCACACTTGCCAGTTGTCTGATTAGACTGGAGTCAAGAATGTGGCACCCTTAGTGCCTCTCCCAGTTGTGGGAGTTCCTTTTGAGAGGGTGGGGGATTGACATTGTTGGTCCCCTAGATCCTCCAACATCTTCAGGCACCCGATTTATATTGGCTGTGGTGAACTATGCCACCAGGTACCCTTAAACTATTCCAATGAGAACTGCTATTGCTTAGGCATTGTCTATGGCCCTACTTGGTATTTTAACCAGACTAGGATTTCCTAAGGCGGTTGTATCCAACAGGGGGTCAAACATTATGTCCCACTAACTGCAGGCCATGTGGAAAACCTGTGGGATCACCTAGAAGTTCTCAACTGCCTACAACCCTCAGACAAATGGGTTGGCGGATAGTTTTAATAAGACAATGAAGAGCATGATTGGAGCTTTGGAAGAACCACTTAGGAGAAAGTGGGACCTTCTTCTGCCATGCCTGCTATTTGCCTACAGAGAAGTTCCTCAAGCTGCAGTGGTCTTTAGCCCCTTTGAGTTACTTTATGGTCATCCAGTCAGAGGCCCTTTGGCCATGATCAAGGAGTGTCTTGGGAGTGCTCCTTCCCTCAAACCAGTAAGGATTACTGAGCAGATACATGGTGCCTAACATGGGGTAGGCACCATGTATCTGATCACCTACCTTGACTCCGCATTTGTATTTTGCTGCCGCTTTGACACGACTGGATATGTACTATGATGTAGCTCCCCGCAACATGAGGTGAGCATTCCCTAGTCTGTATTTCTTGTATTTCCAGGTACGCTGTCGGCATACTTTGTAACATTGTATTATATGCACTTATTGTAACCATGTCCTTAAGGAAAGCGCCTTGGCACCTCTGGGTTTTGGGCACTATACAAGAATAAATAAAATATGTGCTTGGCCTCAGACAGAGGATGGCACTCATGATGACAGAGGCTACTGAGAATTTGTAAGCTGGTCAAGCTCTGGTTAAGCAATAGCACGACCAGAAAGCAAACATTGTGGAGTATACTCCAGACCAACAAGTTCTCATTATGGTCCCGAGACTTACAGGGCAAATGTACCCTTCAAAGTTGTAGGAAAACTTGGAGAGGTCAACTATTTGGTAGATTTTGCCAAACCCCAAGGAGGCCCCCAGGGTCTTTCATGCGAACCATCTGAAATCTTATGTTTCCAGAGAAGAGATAGGAGCTTTGATCTTAGCTTCTGATCAAGAAGGAGAGGAGAGTGAGCCTCTCCCAGATCTTCTAAAGGGACGCCCTTCAGATGGGTCAGTAGAAGGGGTAAAACTCTCTACTAATCTGACAATGCAGCATCAGGAGGAGTGCAAAGCTTTGTTAACTCACTTTGCCCCTCTGTTTTCAATTACACCAGGCTTGACCCCTTGGGGCCAGCATGACATTGACACTGGTGATAGTGTACCTGTAAGAAGCAGGGGTTACAGGATATCGGATGTGAGGAATCACATAAAAGAAGGTCAATGAAATGCTTGACCTTTGTTACGCTCACCTGATCTCTGCGGGGACGTTGGGGCACGGTTGGAGCCCTCCCTGGCCTTGGCCTTGGCTCCCCTGGATCCGGGTTTACCCCCAGCTGCTGTAGTGTGGACTGCTCTGGTTGCTGGCAATACCCTGTTTTGTAAAGATGAGCACTCCATCCTGCTTCTCTTCAGCAGGGGCGCTGTAGATAGACCTAGTTGCTTCACTGGTCCGTATACGTGATGGCCCAGACCGGCTGCGACCAATCCTCTTTGGAGGCAAGTGTTCATAACAATGATTATTATCCGTATGCTTTTGCAAGGTCTTTCCCAATGATTCTTGTCCGTAATTCTTATAATGTCTTTTCCTTTTCCCAATAGGTGTGAAGATGGCCACGCTGCGTCGCAGTGTTAGAAGCAAGGCCACACAGTGCCAGAAGGGAAATGGAGCAGCCCCACTAGAAGGTAAGTAGGGTTTCAAGGTGGTACGCAAGGCTTAGGTATTGCACGGCCAAGCGTTAAATGTTTATGCAGTCTCTAACCTTGTGTGTTCCTTTTCTCTTACAGGGACAGCCTGGCACCGGATGATGGAGAGCGGCGATCCGAGAACCTGTCAGCGGCTGATAGACGGAAGATCCGTTAGGATGCTGGATGAGAAGAAGACTCCCACGTAGATGCGCTCGAACAGGTGAAGATGAGACGAGCTGCAGGCGATGGATTTGCAGAGACAAGTAAGATGCGAGCTGTAGGTGCTGAGTTGAAGATGTCTGCGCTTCGGGCGATGGGTGGCTGATTCAGGTAAGATGCGCGTCGCACAGGTAGAGTTGAAGTAGCTGCGCTGTGAGCGATGGTATGGCTGATTCAGGTAAGATGCGTGCTGAAGATGCAAGCTGGAATCAGGTAGGTGCGTGCTGAAGATGATGTCTAGGGCCTGACTAGATGCGTGCTGAGGTGGAAACAGGTAAGAGCTTCAGACGGCAGTAAGCTCGCACAGGCAGTTTGGCTGTCCTGATTGTACAGCCAAACGCCCCTTTCTGTAAAATACTGAGAGAGATTGAGGAGGAGTGTGTGCTGGAACTGTATAAAAGATGAGGCTTCTGGAGTGAAAAGCAAGTCGACCACTGGAAGCTGTAGTAACCGAAGAAGACAAAAGACGCCTACAGACCCTTTGCAACACTGTGAAGCGAACTCTGCTGTACAGACCACGTTTACTATCCGACAGAGGAGCTCCGAAGAGGACGATTCCTTCCCTTTGGCTGGTGGGAACAACCAGTCCCAAAACAACCTTTCAATTGAGCCACCTCCCAAGGTCCTAGGAGTTTCCAGAGTTGCAGAACCCCAATACCAGGAGACCTGCTGCCCATTTTGAGTGCATCGTCGCAGAAAGGCTGAATCCGTCCAAAGCTTTGCTGAACCCGTAAGGACACTCCAGAGATCCTATCCAACTCGCGCAGACTCACCCAACAGTGTTCAGGACTGCAGTTAGCGAAGAATATTGACTGGACGATCTGTGTCTTTTATTGCTGCTGCAGAAAAGGCACCAAAACCGAAGAGTGAACCAAGATGTTGCCGAAAGTCGTGCCGAAGGTCCTCCCTCGAGACTGATGCTGAGAGATGCCGCCCATTGTCTTGCAGTCAGTCGTCAGACCAAGGAATCCGGAGGTCGGGTCCAAAGGTGCAACATCGTGGAGCATCCAGCAGGAACATTTTCTCCAAACCTAAGGTACTTTGGGGGCAAAGGTGTTGCTTAGCTGATTCCAAGAAGTCGTTCCGGAGAGTTGGAGTGTCCAGGGTCACCCCCTCTTACCTCCGACCCAAGCTGCTGCTTGTGTCCAGTCATCGAATCCTTTTACAGGACCCCCTTGTTAGCTGTTAGACTGGAAGAAATCCTCTGGAACTCTTCGTATTCTACTGTCTGTCAAGACTTTGAGCCCTCTCTGAACTGCCTTTAGCTAGAGTTGCGTTTTTTTTTTACTTAAAAGACTTGCTGTGCGAAGAAACCCTCTAGAACCTCGAATCAGGATTCTGTTTCACTAACTAACCATTTTCCTCTCTTAAAGTAACTTTACTACATATGTTTGCAGAGTAAATGTATGACTGTATAAACTGTTAGAAACCACAGGTGCATGTAATAACCGTATGATAACATTGTCTTTTCCCTTTCTAACGTTGCTACAAACATGAAAGTGAAAGTGTCCTTTCAAGTCTATTCTCAAGTATTCCAAAGTGTTATAGTGTAAACGTCTCAAGCATATAAAGTGATTCTGGTGTATATATAATTTTACATAAATTATACGTCAACAAGTTTCCTTGGTGTGCATGTCTAACTAAGGTTCAGTGTACTTACCTACAGCTCACATCCTCCTCTTAGGATAAGCCTGACTGCTCTGCCACTCTACCAAGGTCCTGAGTTAGTACAGACTGATACTAAGAGTTGGAGATCTGCAAACCACTGGGATAGCTTACAAACGACTTACTACCAGTAGGACTTTAGGAAAACTCCCCTAACAGTCTGTAACGGGAGGTCTGATTGTTTTTGTTCTGCCATGAAGGAGCCTGGAAAGAATGCGTGAGTGAGTACAGAAGAAATGTGATTGTCTTTTCCCCTGTCCAACGTTGCTACAAATGTAAACTTTAACAAAGGTTAAAGTGAAATTGTCCATTGAAATGTATGCTCTTCCTCCTCCTCTACCACTCCTGACCCGTCTGAGGCTGTCTCTCCTCCTCCTTTATCGTGTTCACCGCTGACGATGTTTCTAGACAAGTCCGATCTATGAAAATCTTGCCAAAGCATGTTCTCCTCTGCTCATCCAGAACCATCAAGGACCATATCGACACCCTTGCTCCAGCCTTGGCTGATTTCTGCAATCACTCCTTTGCCACTGGAACTTTCCCATCCCCCTTAAGCACTCTCTTGTGCACCCCCTTCTAAAGAAGCCCTCAGCTAACTATCGCCCGACCTCCATCACTCCTTTCCTGGGCAAACTCTTGGAAAAGCTGAGCATCTCCCAGCTTAATCTAAATACTGAATCTGTTGGTTGCCTCCAAGGGTGTAGGAAATGGGGGAACAAATCCCCCCAACAATTTTAGGCAGGGGGATATAATGGCATTTATCCCCCCCACAATCAGAGGCAGATGTTTTATTTTTCCAAGAAGTGAAGTGATGAAGCAGCAGGGCAGCGTTAAGTAAAATCAGGGCTGGACTAAATGAGCGAGAGCGAACATCCAGGGCAGCCTGGATGGTTCCACTCATCGCTATTAGTCACACTGGCTGTAGCTGGCTGCTTAGGTGGTGGTGGTGCACATAATTATTTTTTGCCCGCATCTGCGCATTTGGGGGAGGGGCACCACCCGGGGAAAGAACCGCACGTGCCCTCTGTGCTCCCCATGATGTGCAGTGCAGCGCAGCCCGAGCTACAAGTTTTTTAATCTATCGACATGTATCGCCTGTTTATTCTGCAAATGATCTCAAAGCACGTTAAAGCAATATTCAAGGCTGTTTGAGGAAGGATTTTGGGCACCTTATGCAAAATGACTCCATGCATACCAGGCCCTGAACTCCAGGCCCAAGTACAGTCTTGAATTTGAGGAACAGCCTCATATGTACAAGTACAGTCTTTGATGTAAGGGTCACGTGCCGTTTGGCAAAAAATGTAAAACTTTACGTCATATGCAGAATCAGCCTCATATAGTCAGGAATAAAAGATTTTGCCCAGAATCAGCTGCTTTTTCCAGGCTTTACTCAAATGCCCAGGAATAGACTAATGTACTCTCTGTCCAACCCTACCTCAAGGGATATAGCGAGCACCACCATGATTAAAAGTCTGTCTTTAGCGCATGTCTGACAGATTTCTGTGTTTCACTGCTCAGCTGAAATGCTTTGCAGTTGTGTGGACTATGCATTATAAAAACTTAAATAAGATCACCTTGGCTAGTGGGAGCAGTGCAATTGTGAATGAGCCAGTAGCAAGAGAGATGACTCTCCAAGGAAGGAATCCTCATAAGAAGCTGTAGCCTGGCTGCGGGCACTGCCATTTGAATCCAGGTGAGGAGGTGCGACCGTGCGATTGCATCGCTGGTGCTAAATATATGTTTTTGAGCAATACGCTTATTTGGCTATTAGAGCATCAGCATGGCAAGTGAGGGGAGAAAGCAGGGGGTATGCAGTGTTAATAAAGAAAAATAAATAATGACAAACATTTTCAGCGACACCCGAATGATGAAAACAATTGCGAGATTTTTAATAAGTGGGGTAAGGGATCAAAAAGGTTAGGGGGATTTGGGGGGGGGGGGTAAGTAAAGCAGGGGACACGGAGGGCTGAGGGGACCCTCCCAATAAAAAATAAATAATTCAATAGGTTTTCTTTATTTAGGTGTCACTAAAAACGTATGTCGTTATTTATGGTGTCGTTTTAAACACATGGAACTCAACAGGGATGACCTGTCCCGCTACAGATGAGGATTATGACACCCACTCTCTCCCGGATATCTGGCAGGTCACACCCAATGTATTTTTTGTTGTCGAGGGGTCTGTGGTATAAATGGGTGAAAACAACGTTTTATATATATATAAGAACCACAGGCTACCTCCTCCTCCTGTTTTCCAAGAACTTCATAAACCCAAACCAGACACACACCGATTAACACATTAGTCGGTGTGTATAAACCAAACTCAAACAGTCTGTGTTTTTACCCAGGTAACTGTAAATGTATTCATTATAGCAATAGTTAACCGTGTTCAAAATGTATTGTTTAAAAAAAAAAATATATCTAACATAACATTGTACAAACGACAAATCATTGCATTTTTGATGGGTTAGTGTATTGCACAGTGGCACATTATTGAACACCTTTGTGACAGAATAGATGAGACACTCGGAGAAAAGGAGCTCTTTCACAAATTACAGAGCTCTTGGTCGTCAAATCCCACCACGTTCATCTCGGCAGACTGGTAGACGTAAGAGTTAGTCTGCAGAGATGGACGTGGTGGGGTTTAACGACCAAGAGCTCTGTCATTTGTGAAAAAGCTCCTTTTCTCCGAGTGTCATCTATTCTGTGACAAAGGCATTCAATAATTAATGTATACAGTGATCAATTAATTTATTCGGTGCAGTCAATAACTCTATGGCAGAAAACAGTTGCCACTGTGCAATACACTAACCCATGAAGAATGAAATGATTTGTCGTTTGTACAATCTGATGTTAGATTATTTTTTTTAAAACAATACATTTTGAACACAGGTAACTATTGCTATAATTAATCAATTCGCAGTTACCTGGGTAAAAACACGGACTGTTTGAGTTTGGTTTATACACACCGACAAATGTGTTAATCGGGGCATGTCTAGTTTAGGAGGTAGCCTGCCACATTCCCGGTGATGCTTTCTTCTCTTACTACTTGAGGGGCGGGGGGGTACCTATTGTAACAAAGAACCTTTTGTAATGTTTGTACTGCTGGATTACTTTTGCAGGGCGTCAAGCAGGCACATGCTATGCACTATTTTGAGACTAGCACACAATGTAGTGGTTAAATCAGGTGTTTCGCTCAGCAACTCCTAGCATGATGTGGCAGCAGCTAGACACCAACTGACCAAAACTAAAAAGGAAAGGCGCAAAATTATGTGTTCATAAAGCACTTTCGGTAGAGTACATGAAAATGCCACCAAAATGTAGTGCATGAAATGCCACGTACATGGAATTGCTTAGCAGCTTGTTCCCCACAATCTGCATGAAATGCCCCGCATCGTCATATATGCCAATCAGTGTGTCAGATTATTGTCCACCAATGCTGCAGTAGATCTGCTGAGTGGCACAGATCATTACATATCAATGCCACAGTTTATTGTACAGGCATAGTATTTGCATCCTAAAATCAATGAATGATGGCCAAGATTTAATTGAAAAATGACTGCATAAAAATACAGACCATAGTCGCCCTAACTCTCAAGAGCTACCGTGCATGCAAAATTTTGATAGGCGGTACCCCTGAAAGGAAAATGTCTACCTGGAGTATCCACCAACTCCCAATCAGCTGAGATGGATGGAAAGCCCAGAAGCATCCATGTATGCATGTGGCGCCCTTGCAAAACAACAAATACAGCACATAAGAACACAGTAAAGACAAAAGAGACATTCTAAATGGAACTCAATCATGACAACTATGCAGGGTTGGACTGGCCTACGGGGAAGGTTTGTGTATGTAGCAAAGCCCACAAGGTGTCCCATGTCCGCCCCCAGATTGTATGCGTCTCCTACGCCCCCTGGTTGCCTCCATGACCACCAGCCTGGGTTCAGAGATGCCAGAAGCACGGAAACTGCTCTCCTGAACACCTGTGAAGACTTGCTCTCCAATCTTGACTCTAATCTCCCTTCTGTTCTCATTCTCCCTGATCTATCCTCTGCTTTTGACACAGTGAACCATGCCATCCTGCTCAAACACCTCAGCAACAACCTTAGTTTTACTCATCATGCCCTGGCCTGGTTGACCTCCTTCCTCACCGACCAACCCTCTCAGGTCCAATTGGGGTCTTTCCTCTGTTCTATCCCTGTCTCTAAATGTGGTATACCCCAGGGGTCTAACCTCTCTTCCTGGCTCTTCAACCACTACCTGGCACCTCTTGCCCATCGCATAGCTACTTTCCGCTCCAATTTTCAATGTTATGCAGATACACTGCACTCTCTTTCAGGCTCCCCTCATCCATCTGCCAATGATCTCTGCCTTTATGCCAGTAAGACCGAGATCCTCCTCACTGGGACAACCACTCACTCCTTTCCTCTCACTCTCTGGCCGCCCACTCTGGGCCCTCTTCCTGCTCCTTCCTGTGACGCTAAGTATCTTGGTGTCCTCTTCAACACCACCCTCTCCTTCTCTCCTAACATCTCGGATGACTGCAAGGAGTCAAACTATCAGCTGCATCTCCTCAGAGGTATTCCTCCTTTTCTCACTTTCCCCCAGAAGCTCACTGTCTCCAGAGCTCTGCTCGTCTCTAGGCTGGACTATTGCAACAGCCCCTTTCTAAATCTTTCTGTCTCTACTCTTCGACCTTTACAACTTATCCAGAACAAGACTGCAGGACTTGTCCTTGGCCTCAAGTCCAGGGATTGTATCACTCAAGCTCTGAAATCTCTTCACTGGCTCCCCGCAGCTGCAAGGATCAACTTCAAGACCCTCTGTATCATCCACAAGGCTTTCTGGGGCCTGGGGCTGCTCTACCACCAACTTTCTCTTCCAGACATCTTCCTTCTCGACCTCTCCGCTCATCCACCTCCAACTCTCTGAGGGTCAGATGCCTCTCCAAGCAGAGAATTGTGGGCAGATCCATCTCCTCGGCTGGGGCCTCCCTCTGGAACAGTCTCCCTGCCCCTCTCAAACTTGAGCAGCACAACCTCGGTTCCAGATGCAACTCAAGACCTTCCTTTTGGTTTCGCCTTCGCTCTTCCTCTCCTCTGCTGATGCACCCGACTGCTCCACGCACTGGTCACCCTCTGAACTCGGGCCCAGGCTCCTACATGTCCAGTTGCCCTTGCACTGCCTCCAGGCTCCCCAGCACTTAAGGGTCTGTGTCTGCAACCCTACAGTCCCTTCCCTCTGCACTTATGAGCCATCCGCTGGCTGCACTTGTGAGTTAACAGCACTTGCCCCTTCCCTTCCCACCTGGCAATTCTCCCCTTCCCTCTTCCCTGCACTTGCGCGATCTGAATGACACAAAGCCTAGTAAGAACGTTATTTTGTCCTCCCTTTGTCCCCCCCCCTCCTTGTCTTGTCACACCTAGAAACACTTGTGTACAGGCACGTTATAAATGCCACATCATAACATAGCAAAAGAAGGTGTAATATGTCTATGTTCCTTTAAGTCCAGGAAGGGAGGGCACATGTGAATCTAAGCAGATACAAGCACCAGAAATACGACTACGGTGAGTAATGTATGTCTTCTGATGCTTGTGATTCTGCTTAGAATCACATGCTGTGCATAGACTAATGAGCAGTACCAGGAGATGCTGTGGGATGTTTGAAGGAACAGCAGAAAAGAGATGTCTTAACACTGCCTGACCCACCTGAGAATCAGTCTTGGAATGTGTATCTAAGCAGTAATGTTGTGTAAAGGTGTGAACAGAACTCCAGGTAGCTGCTTTGCAAGTAGAATCTAGAGGAATATTTGCAAAGAAAGCTGAAGTAGGCCCTGTGCCTCGAGTGGAATGTACTCTAGGCATAAAAGATCAGGCTCTCTTTGACAGATAGTAACACATTTGGATAAATGTAATGATCCCTTTCGAGATAGCTGACTTAGAGACAGGATCCCCTTCTCTTCCAGTGGCAACGGAGACAAAGAATTGGTCTGTCTTTCAAAGTGTTTTTGTCTTATTGAGGTAAAACATCACTGCTCTCTTAACATCTAGTATATGGAGGCTTCTTTCAGCTGAGCTAGTAGCATTCTGAATGAAAAATGGAATTTCAATGGACTGGTTTACATGGAACTTGGAGATGAATTTAGGTGCAAAGCTTGGATGCGTGCGCAAAACAATGTTGTCCTTATGAATGGGTCTTGAACTGAGAGCAACTGCAGTTCACTAACTCTCCTAATGGAAGTAACAGCCACCAGAAAAGCAGTCTTATAGGTGAGTGCCTTAAGATACTCTTGTGCATTGGCTCAAAAGGAGAGCCCATACGTTTAGTAAGGAAAACATTCAAGTCCCATCCGGGAGTTGGATTAGAAATGGGTGGGTGAAGTCTTTTCCCACCTTCATGAAAGCCTTGATTACCGGGACTTTCCACCAGCAAATCTTGCTCCGAGAGGTGGTGTAAGCAGAGAGAGCAGCAAAGTGGACCTTCGGTGAATAAAAAAACTAGACCCGAGTCCAAGAGGTGAGTTAGATAAAGGACGGTGTGTGGGTGAACAATCAAAAGGGTTGATGTTACGAGTAACACACCAAATGACAAAACGTCTTCATTTACTGGAATAACAGAGTCTGGTATTAGGTTTCTGTGCCTCTTACAAAAAATCCATACATTTTAGAGGCAGTTGGAGATGCCCAAACTATGACTTCAGGAGCCATGCTGCAAAGTTGAGAGTTTGAGGGCATCAGTGCAGTGTTGTCCCCTGATCCAGGGACAGCATGTTGTAGGGACAAAGCAGTTTCACTGGAGGGAAAAGTGACCTTCTCACGAGCTGCGAGATCCACAGTTGACGAGCCCTCATTGGTGCTATCAGGATTAGTGTAACTTGTTCCTGGTGCATCGTGTGAATTATCTTGTTGGGGGGGGGGGGGGGAAGCGTAAGCAAATCTCGCTGACCATTTGATCCAGAGACCGTTCCACTTGGACATCTTTTAGGGATACCTGGAGGCGAAGTCTGGGCATTGTGATGCAAAGAGGTTGATGTCTGGGTGCCCCCATTCTGCAAAGAAGCTGTGCAAAATGTGTTTGTGTTAACGGCACTTGTGTACTATGGGTAGCTGAGAGTCTCTGCTGAGCATGTCTGCAAGAAGGTTGTGTTCCCCTGGAACGTGTTGTGACAGCAGGAACATGTTATTCTTGAGTGCCCACTTAAAATGCTTTGTGACAGTTTGAACAGCCATGGAGAGCGAGTACCTCCCTGTTTGTTTATGTAAAACATGGCCATGGTGCTGTCTGTTATGACTAGAAAGGGCTCTGAACACTGCTAGTAGCTCTAACAGGTTGATGTGTTTGTTCGATACAGTTTGTGACCACGTGCCGTGCGCTCCCCATCCTGACAGGGATTGCTCTGTGGTGAGAATGGCCTCTACTGCAGAGGTGGTTAATGATTTTCCCTTCAGAAGGTTGTCCATCGTCCACCAGTGCAGCAATAGAACAAGGGCTTTCGAGACAACCACTAGATCATCCCACTGACCCCTTGCTTGACACCATGGGCTCGAGAGCCACTCTTGCATTAGACATATGCGCATACGTATACGGACATGTGGAACCAGGAAAATGCAGGATGCCATCATTCCTAATAGTTGCATGGCTCTCTGCATGGTCATTTGACGACCGGCCACATATTGAGAGATTTAGAACATGTTTTGGACCCTCTCGTTGGAGGGGGAGACTAGCCAGTCTTCTGTTCGAATTAGGGCACCCAGAAATTGTTTCACTTGACTGGGGACAAAACTTGATTTTGTTGATAGAGACCCCCAGTTGAAAGAGTAGGTCTACAGTCATTTGGGTGTTCTATAGACACGCCCGATGTGCGTCTCCCGTTATGAGCCAGTTTTCTAGATATGGGTACACTGGAACAGACTGTCTGCGAAAGTTAGCAGCTGCCACTGCCAGAACCCTGGTAAAAACCCTTGGGGCTGAGACAATGCCGAAGGGGAGTACTTTGAATAGATAGTGAACCAACTTGAACCTTACTTTCTGTGCGCTGGCAACATTGAAATATGAAAGTATGCATCTTACATATCCAAGGTGGCCATGTAATCCCTGTGCTTCAGCAGTGGAATTACCTCCTGCAGAGTTGTCATCCTGAATCTTTGAGGCTTGACATATTTGTTTGCAGGTCTAATATAGGGAGCATGGTCAGATCCTTTTTGGGTACAAGGAAGTATATTGAATAAATACCCTTGTTTACCTGATCATCTGGGACGAGTTCTACTGTTCCCTTTTGCAGCAGGGCCTCCACTGCTGCCTGAAGGATGCGGAGATGGTCTAGATACATTCTTTTGTTCGTTAGTGGGTGGTACCGAGGTGTTTGATGAAACTCAATGCAATAACCCTCGCCCTCGGTCTTGAGCACCTACATGTCTGAAGTGATTCCCCTCCCTTGCGTGTGTGAAGCATGCTATCTGATCTCCTACTGGAGATACATGGGAGGGGACTCGGAAAGGAGAGTTATTTGCTGGCAGGGGAGCCTCGGGTGGCTGCATTCCTACCTCCTCCTTTTCCACGCCGAAACCCCTGCTGTTGAGGGGCTTGATATGAAATGGATGCTCCTTTGCCAGAGTACCAGGGCGAACTTCCTGTACCATAAGAACCCTGTGCGGGTCTTGAGAAGGATTGCTCTGAAAGGAGCAATGAGTATTAAAAACCCTGCGCTGCAGGTACGGCCTGCTGAAAATCTGAGATTTTAGGGTCTTATGCTCTTTCTTTGTAGTTTAGTTTGCATCCACCCACTTTCCAAAAAGAGCAGGCTCTTCTATTGGCTTATTGACAAGTGAGGCCTGTTTCTCAGGGTTGAAACCTCTGTTTTTCAACCATGTGTGGTGCTTCAAAAGAGTCCCTTCCGCTAACACGGCCATCTGTCTCAGCAGCGCCAAACGTGTTTTAAAAATGTTCAGAGTGTCCTTGCACAATAGTGAGCAGCTGTGGTTTAGCTGGTTCAGGAACACTATGCAGTCCGTCCAGCACCAGACCACACCACACTGGACATCACTGAAGCTGGTAAGCAGTATGGTGTTATTGGCAATGCAGGCACTATAAGCCACAGAAGACGTTATTCTTTTGCCTAAGGTATAGAGTATTTTACAGTCTTTGTCGGGAGGAGGCTCAGCCGAAGACAAGGGAACGGCTGCATGCTTTCTGGTCTTGGTGACCACTAGGGAATCCAGAATGGAGTATCCCTGAATATAGAGGGGATTCAAGGGATCGGGTCGAAACTTTCTCAAATGCGCGGGTTCACTGGAGTCGAGAAAGTGGATTGACTGAATGACGGGTATCTTCTCTTTGAGTATGTCCTCCACAAGTCGGAGTCAGGCACCGCCTCTTGGGTGATCATTTTGAAATGGTCTGCTGCCTTAAGAATATTGAAGAGCAGCTGGTCGTCAATAGGGGAAGCCCCCCTGGGCTGTGTAACAGGTGTGCCATCTAAAAAGATATTGTCAGGTTCTGCCTCATGAGCAGAGGTGGTGGGCCAAGCCCCCTGGTCAACAGGATCAATCCATGCGTCTGGGTCCTGGGAGGCAGGATCTTGAGAAACATCATCCTGGTATGGGATATAGAATAATTCTTCATCCTGAAAAAAAGATCTCCTGAGGGGTCAGACATCCTAAGTTAAGTAGAGTTAGCGCGTAAAACAGGGGACCGAAGTCTAGGAGACTTGCAGAGCCTAGTGTCATTCTCAAAGGAGTGAGTACCATTACGAGTACTCTTATCAAACCCGTCGGAGGAATCAAACTCTGAGACCTTCTCCATATATTCCTCAAACCTCGCCCTAGTCCAGGAGCCTGTAGTTGAAGCTTCAGGGCGTGGGAGAGCAAACTCTTCTTGAATAGGACCACTTTGACCCCTTAAATACACTGACAATGGAAAAGAGGCCTGTTTAAAACAGGGATGTATGAAGACCAGAACCACGTGAATCTGGCTGTGGAAGTGCCTTGGGCAACATTTCCCTTAATTTAGGGTGTGTTTTACTTAGGGACACACGTTTCCAAATGTCTTTCGACATGTCTGAAAAAGGCGCTGAATCTTTAGGGGGAGCACCCTGTGTAGTCGAAGACTTGGAACCATGCGTCAAACACGGAGGCGCAAAGGGTCTTGAACCAGAAGGTTCAAAAGGTTCCTGACGAAGATTTCGACGGGCCTGCGGGTGCCGTTGCCTTCAATGGCACCGTCGAGGGATGCCCAGGGCGTGTGTGCTTAGCCTTGGTGGTGTGAGCATGAGTGCCTCTGTCGCCAGCGGGTGGTCTCCCCGAAGCAGTGCGTTTGGCATGCCTTGTGGGGCTGGGGCCGGGAACAGGGTAGTCGGCAGACTCTGCAACAATGTCGTTGGCCTCGAACTGGAGCCGTGGCTGCTGGAGGGGTCCTCATCTGATGGAACAGCACCTGTGGGGGAATGGGACTCGGCCTGCATGGTGATGGCTGCCCACTGCTTTGTGCGCCTTTAAGTGTCTTCGGCTTAAAGAGTAGACAAGCTTTGCAGCGCCGCTCGTCGTGGCCATGAGGTAAGCAGTTTTTACACCCCCTATGTGTGCTCCCTTCAGGGAAAATTCCTATTCCAGGAAGGCCAAAATTGAAATTGCATTCATTCCATTATTCAGTACAAAAATAGCAGCCAGACAAGGGAAAGAATAGGGAAAAGCAAGAAAAGGCATTCTCTAAAGAGTAATGTCGAGAAGTAAGGCCCCTACTCTCCCTACAGCTTGATGGTGAAGGCAGCCGCCGTCATCCGACGAGAATCCAGCCAAAGACTCTTAAAACGGGGAACAGAAAACTGCTGTTGAATCAAATTGTCGAAATATAGTCATTGCTGAAATGGCTCTGGTAGAGTGGGCTCTTGGTCGGCCCGGCAGTGGTCTGCCAGCCAGTCGGTGAAAGTGCATGATGCAGTCGGAGAACCACCTGGAGATCGAAGCCTTGGACAAGGCCTTTCTGTGATTCACAGGTCCAAAATTGACAAACAGCTGAGTGTGCGGCACGTAAAAGCTCTGTGTGTGGCACGTAAAACCTCAAGGCACAAGCAACCTTGAGAGAATGGAAAGCCCTTTCTGCTGGCGATGATGGATTCAGGAAGAAGACGGGTAACACCAAAGGATTGTTGAGGTAGAACTCCGATGGCACCTTCGGTATAAAGGTGGGGTGTGTACTCAGTACCAGCTTTGAAGCTTGGAAGGATTAGTACGGCTGTTTGAACAACAGGGCCTGGATCTCCCCGACCACCTGGCTGAGGAGATTGCTACGAGGAAAGCCGTTTTCCACAATAGAAACTTGAGTGTGGCCTGATGCATCATCTCAAAAGGAGCCCCCATGAGCTTAGTCAAAACCACCTTGAGCTCCCAAACCGAGGCAGGTGCCTTCAATGGCAGAAAAGTGCTGGAGTGTGCCTTGAGGAACTCCTTGATGAGTTTGTGTGACAACAGAGAAGGCCTACACGGCGCCCTGGTGCAACGGGACATGGTGGCCTGGTGCATCTTGATAGAGGCATGAGCCAGTTCAGCCTTGGCCAAGGAAAGCAGGTATGGTAAGAGCTGCAGGCCATGACACGCAGAGGGGTAATCTTCTGAGCCCGGCACCAGAGAAATGCTTCCACGTATGGCCGTAGCATGTGAATGTAGAAGAGGCCCTGGCCTTGGAAAGGATGACCTTACACTTCGCAGGTAAAGCATACTGTCCAAGCTCTAGGGCTGCAGGAGCCATGCCCTGAGGTGCATAGACGCTGGGGTGGTGCAGAATCGCTCCTCCCTCTCTGGACAGAAGGTCTGGAAGTAGAGGCAGTTTGATGGACTGAACGCCGACAGACGTAGCAGATCTGGATACCAGATTTGTCATGGCCACGCCGGGGTGGCGAGTATCATCCTGCAGCGACACTGAGTAGCAGGAATGGGAACGGAGGAATAGCATATAGGAAGAGTCCCTCCGACGGGGTCGAGAATGCATTGCCCATGCTCATCAGCTGATGGGAACCTGCTGGTGAACTTCTGACACTTACAATTTGTCGCCCTTGCGAAAAGGTCAATCTGGGGTTGACCCTATTTGCAGAATAGAAGATCCACCTGATCTTGGCAAAGCTCCCACCTGTGGCAAGAAAGTAGCTCCCTGCTAAGCGAGTCTACAATGGCGTTCTTGGTGCACGTCAGGTCAAGGGGGATGAGAAACATGTCCTGCTTAATGGCCTAGTGGCACAGATCCTGGACCTCCCTGGAGAGCACCAGAGAGCTAGTCCCGCCCTGCTTCCAGGAGCAGAACGTGATGGTGTTGGCCGTGAAGATCTTCACCACCTACCCCTCATCGATGGCAGGAAAGACTTGAGGGCCCAGAAGACAGCCCGAAGCTACAGGATGTTGATATGAAGGGTCTTTTCTTCTGGCAACCAGAGGCCTCTGAACTTGCAACTGTCCGGTATGAGCTCCCCAATCTTCCAGAGAAGCATTTGCGGTGATGGTCTCCCGGTAAGGAGGGATTGGAAAGGGGCCCCTTGTGTGAGATGAGAGTGCACGACCCACCACTATATTGCTTGTCAGAACTTCAGCCATCACACATCCAGAAACTCCTGCAGATACCTTATCTGTAGTCTGCAAAGGAGGACGAGGTTGATGCAGGAGGACATCATGCTCAACAGCGACTTGACCGCTTGCACAGTAGCTGACCACGCCGTTGACAGGCGCTGCACACATTTCCCAGGATGGCTACCACCCTCTCTTCCGAGGGAGCCACCAGGCAATCCACTGTGTTCAGTCATGCCCCCAGAAACAGAGCGCTCTGCGGTGGCTCCCAGCAGGACTTTGCATAATTTATGGAGAATCCCAGTTCCGTTAGCAGACGCATGGTCCTTGCTGTGTGCTATCGAACAAGCCAATCGTCCAGGTAAGTGTAGACGTGGATACTCTCGAGATGGAGATGTGCCGCCACCAGAGCCAAGCACTTCGTGAAGACCCACAGGCCGATTCCAGGCCAAAGGGAAGTGCCTTGAACTGATAGGGCCGCGCCTGAACCACAAACCGCATGGATGTGGAAGGAAGCGTCCTCCAGGTCCAGAGATGCCCAGAAGTCGCATTCCTCCAGTTGGCAGACTACCGTGAACTTCTGGGACTTCAGGTACTTGTTGAGGCGTCGCAGGACCAGGATCGGCATCCACCCTCCTATCTTCTTTCAGACCAGAAAGTATCTGGAGTACACCTTGGAGCACCAGAGGTGCTGGGGAATGGGTTCCATCGTCCCCATTTTATTAACATGGCCTGGATCTCCTGCAATAGCTGCGCCACGTGCTGTTCTTGCCAAGATACAGGGGGAATACCAGGACACATGCATTGGAACGCCAAGGTGTGCCCCTGTCTGAGAGCGTCCAGTACCCATCTGTCGGTGGGGTGCAGGAGTGGGGGCTCGAATCTACGGATGGTTCAGGCCTGTCTATGTGCCGGAGCCCTGCCCTGCGGGCGGCGCTGTCCTCTGTTGCTGTATGCCTGCGAGCGGCCTCTGTATGCCTCCTGCGTCGTGGAGCGGGAAGGCTGCCGTTAAGGTGTGGTGTAGCCCTTGACGGACCTGCCAGGTTTTTCCCTTGAGGACTGTTAGGCAGAGTTTGTATGCAGTACCCTTTGGGACTACTACACACAACTATGACTATAGCTGTAAGCAAAACCAACCTTTGGTATAAGTCTGTACTACACAGTTTTTGGTAGCGGATCTGAGCAGCAAGGCGTATCTCAAGAGGGAATGTGAGCTGTAAGGATGTTACACAGAGGTCTACAATCACAAGTATTCAAATTAACTGTTACACTCAAAGTTTCTTTGCTAAACACTTATTAATTTATTCAGCAGTCAGTTATAAAACATTCACTAGAAGGAGCTAATCTATATCACACAAAAATATACTTCTACTTTGCACGGTACGGGTCTGACGCATTTAAACTACTTTGAAGGAGGAGCAAAATAGCATAGGTGAATAAAAAGAATATTACAGTTACTTTCAGACGGTGCAAATAGTTTGAGTTCACCAGAGGAGCGGATTCAATGCAATAGGTCAGGTCAAAGTAAATGTGCTAAAGTCTTGTGTAGGATAAAGCAGTTCTGATAGTTAAACGGAAAAGTCTTTGCCAAAGTTCTCAGAAGTAGTTCGTAAAAGAAAGATTCATATGTTGGAGCACAAGCTGACTAGACCTGCAAGTTGCCAAAGTTCCAAGCACTTTCGTAGTGAGAGGTAAGTTCTCTCGGTCGGGTTTTCACAGTACCTTACAATGAAGAAAAAGATGCAGCTGAAGACTTCTGTTCCTGGCAGTTCCTGCAGATCTCGCTGTTCCTGGGCCTCAGTCGTGGGGACAAGAGGGAGGACTTTGGGGGGACTCCTGCACTGGGACTGGTCAAAGCTGGCACATGGCAAATCTTCAATTCCGGTAGCTGTAGTCAAGCACACAAACTGGTGTCCCTCTCCCTGCCTATTCGGTTTCCTGCAGCACTCTGAGGAAAATACAACCAGCTCTGAGAATGGTATCCAGGTGGCTTACAAGTTGATTGGTCCCACCAACTCAAAGGGAGAAGTCGTCCTTGCAGGGCTTCTCCGTTGCGATTAACTTAGCGATTCGTAACCTGCAGCAGGGCTTCACCGGGCAAACAAACGGTCCAGGAGTTGCAGCAGCTGTCCTCTTCAAGCGCGTCTTTGGTTCTTTCGTTCCAGTGGTCGACTCTGCTTAAGAGACTCGCCTTCTATCCAGTTTCCTCCCATTCATTCTAGCCTAGCTGCCACTCACCCAGCACGGTGGCTGTCCTTGCCGGACAGTCAGTCAGCCAATCACGCCAGAGTGCATGCGGGTCTCCTAGGAGACTAAGTACAGGCCAAAGGCGATGAAACAAAGGGACCAAACCTGGTTTGGCAGGCAGAGACAAACTCTAGTAGGACCTTTCCACAAAGAAATGGCGAAAAAAGAAGACCGGGACCTGTTTAAACAAAGGGGCCTCAGACACCATCTTGAAAAACATGGCTCCCATGATTTAACGCTACCAGTGTTCACGGTTGGGAAAAATCATGGTAGTTCATTGTAAAACCACTGCCATCAGCCATTTCGATATGAAAGGGTAGCATTTGACTGCCACGTGAGTATCTAGACACAGGGGATACTAGGTAACCCCTCCAGCACTCTATAGTAAAATACGGTGTGCTGGGTCTAGGAATTTTGAAACGCCTAGTAAAGTCAATTTCACTATACTTTCTCTGGGAAACAGTAGTTTATCCCAGAGAAGGTATTTAAACCTTGGGAAAGCCTGAAAGGCTCCCCTATGCCACTGCACTGAGCGTGCTGTGTGACACACATGAAATGATGATACCTATGGAGTTGTCTAAAACTCCATATTCAAAGAACACAAGAGTAAAAGACACATCAAAATACATGAGAGAGTGGGGAAAAAAGGGTCACACTCTCTCCAGGTAAAAAAATCAAGTCCTCAAAATCCAGCAAAGTTGCTGGGGGTCCCCAAGGTGAAGGGAATTAGCAAATGTTTGAGAATTCTCCCTAACAAGGACTGAAAGGACGAGGAGTGAGGTTGCTGCAGGGTGCCCAGCGAATGTGCCGTCTCCGTGTCAGTCTTGATGATTTGTAGAGACTCGTCGCACGCCTTGACAAAAAGGTTTTCTCCGTCAAATGGCATGTCCAACACCTTAGACTGAATATTCAGTCAGAAGTTGGTGACTTTTAGCCATCCATACCGACAAAGACACTCTGCTCAGTAGCTACTGCTTTCTTGTCATCAGGTAGGAAGTCAAGAATAGGGCCTAGCTTATACCAGAGCTCCCGGTCGTAGAGTGACAAAATGGCCAGCGCATTAGCGGCCTTAATGGTGCTGGCAGCTGTATAGATAATCCCCTTCCCCATAGCGTCCAGCTTCTTCCCCATCTGCTCCGGGGGTACCATGGACGAGGACGAAGGAGTCGTAGAGCGTTTCCTGGCCGCGGCTGAGACCACAGAGTCAGGTGAAGGCTGGGATCTCAGGCACCTAAGGGCAGAGTCCGGTACACTGTATTTCTTCTGAAGCTTGTCCCGCTTGGGTAGGGCAGTGCTCGGATTCTTCAATTGGAATGGATAAGTTGGTCCTCTGCCTTGACTCGCAATGTTGATAAAGGAACCCTTCCTTTTCCGTCTCCTCAGGCACCAGTTGAAAAAGTTTGGAGGCCCTGGACATCATTGAATGTAAGGGGCTGACCTCATCCAGTGGAGCGGCCCTGTGCCGATCATCCGCGTCTGCTGGCTCTCCATCCGCTGGCACAGAGTCATCGGCCTCATCAGTGTCCGTCGCCATAACTGTTCTATCCGCGCCCGTGGCAGGATCCCGTTGGGGTTCAAATCCTGAGGTGGAGGCGGCAGTGGTGTTGGTTGGTACCTAGGACCAGCAGGGTCCTTTGACTTGTGTTTGCGCCTAGAAGGACCTCCGGAAAGCGGTCTTGGAGGACTTCCAGACTCAGTAGGGCACGGTGAAGGCGGCAGGCTTTGCTGAATTTCTGATTCCAGCGTGCGTAGCATGGTCAGAATGACCAACGAAACGTCCCTGGGTTGAGGTGCAGAATGAGTGAGAGGGTGAGGCTGCGGGCTGGTACGCCTCTTCTGGTCTTTAATATGATAAAAGGTCAGATGTATGGTTTGTCCCTGTATGTTTGTCCGATGCAGTCTTGCACAGTAGATAAAATCTTTGCCTGTTGTCACCGCTGGAGGGAGCTGTTGCCTTAGGATATTCAGTGGTCCTACTGTGTCAATGAAAACCTGCACTTTGTCCCGTGTACAAAGACTCTTACACTAGTTGAGAAATGAAAAGGACATGTAGTCTCAAAAACATCAAATGACATGGTGAATGGAAATCATAATTTCAAGTCAATGAATGAATATATGTCTTCCAAGCATAAAGTATGCTATTTGAGTCCACCATTCCATGGAAACCCCTTCTTGCCAAAGCTGGAGCTGGCTCAGAAGGTCCCAATTTACCTAGTCTAGTCCTGAATCCAGAACTTCGTTCAAATCTCCTACCAAAAGTCGGTGACCAGGTTGTTTTGAGATATGCTGGAAGAGTTGCAGATCATCACTGTTCGGGCCGCTAATGGACATTACCACAATATATTGACGTGCTAGGGTTCTTTTCAGCAAGGCCCAATGAACTTCAGAGTCTATTTGCATGTTTTTTTATTTGAAAGGGCACATTTTTGTGCAGTATGATTGATACACTATTCTTCTAATTGTTCACAAGGGTGTCAAATCTTGGCCCAAGCTATCTTTCCGTCAATGTATCTAATTTAGCAAGTTTTATGTGCGTTTCCTTTCTAAAAATGTCAGTACCTTGCTTCTTCAGATAAGAATGGACTTTGGTTCTATTAAGGGGGTTATTTACACCATTTACAGTCCAAGCAATGATTTGCAACATGTAAACCTTATATTTCGTATACTTCATTAACAAAATGGTTATACATTCAGCCTTCTACACCCGTATTTGTCACTCTTTCAGGTTCATGAAAAAAATCTAGGAAAGTATCAAAGGTTATTGTTTTGTAAACATTTCTGGGAGTATCTACAAGCACTCAGACTATGGATTAGATTCTTCCCCTTGAGATTGTGAACAGCTTCTGGAGTTATTTCTCGCAATATCTCAAAAATTGCAGAATGAGAAGTAGCTACATGGTAACAATTATTCTACTAAATCTGATTGACACTGGTGAACATCCCCAAGCATAATTCATTTTCTCATTCATAAGATCCATCTTTGCTTCTGCACCATTCTTTCTGTTGGTGTAACATGATTGGGAAGTTCTTGAAAGAAGTCTATTCCATGGCCTTTCCAGACATTGTGTGGTCCGTCTCCGGCCAATTGCATTAATTTTCCTTCACTAAAAAAACACAGTAAGAGGATAATCATATGTCACAGTGGCTCATATGGGTCTGCGGGCATGGACAAAGTATGTCATGTGCCCTTCCCAGTTCAGAAGTGTATTTAATAGTTATGCCCAATACTTCAGAAAGCAGCTGGAGAATACAAGTTTTAACTATTAAGTTACAGCGTTGATCTCACGATTCCAAATCCATAATCGTATCAAAAAAACCTTTTTTACTAGATGGCTGGTACCTTCCTTTTGCGCATGACCATCTTCCAATTGTAAAATCATACTTTCCACTTCATCCAGCCTTTAATTGAAATAGCCCTAGCCCGATTTGTATTCTTGTATGTCAGACTTGATTGATGAAACGTTATTCAGCATGTTGCGTGTTAAATGATACATTTTCTTAGGTGTAAGGATCGTTATAACCCACATGCGATTCCACTGGTATATCCAACATGATGTTGTCAGTGTCTAGATTGGCTTTTGTTTCATTTCAGATTTTTTGTTGTGGTGGTGTGCACCATTTCGCCAGCCTGACAATCCTCTCAAATTGGGGATTTCGTGCTTTAGGCAGGTCTTACAGTTGGCTGCTGATCGAGACAACATGTACAGGAGCAGAATCCTAAACTTCAAATACATATCTTTCTACTAAAAAAAGAAAAGGGATTCAGCTTGTAATGAAAGTCAAGAATGTCCACTTTTTAAAAAGAAAATCATCTTTCTTCACTGTTAGGGTGTACAAAGAATGAACTCCATCTTAAAACAGTGGCATATTCAGGCATCTTGGCAAGGCCTCCTCACCACCAAAATAGTCGACTGCCCAGAACCTTACACAAATTTCTGTTTAACCAGCACCACAAAACTCTGGCACGTACCTCTGCCCAATACGTGCTGAAATAGTTACTCTGTTCTTGCTTAACCTCCACAGTGTACAGGCTCACCGGTATCTGTTCTGGCACAATTTAGCTGAGCTTGATTCTCTGCCACCTTCTTCTGCCGCAGGAAATGAGCATGGCACGATCAGGGTAGAGCAGTGCCGGCCTCCCCGCAATGATGTGCTGCAGCATGTCTCTTCTCCATACTTCCAATCTTCTTTGTGGAACAGCCCCATCAGGGAGTTTGGATTCTGCTCAAATTAAACTGAGACAGGGAGTCTGGAAACTGGGGCAAAGATGTATAACCCAAAATTGTAGGGTTTGGTGTACCAACACTGACAAACATCACTCTCAATCGTCGGTGCCTCCAAAGATGGCAGCCATCTTTGACATGGCTTAACCAACCTTCCTATTTATGTTTGGCCTATGGTCACTGATCAAACCATGGTGGTTATTGTTAGTCAGAATTAAGGGTAATCGTGAGGTAAAACCACCAAAAAAGAAGCAAATTGATCACATGATGCTGGGCAGAAAGAAAAGAGGAAGAATAATAAATTCTACACCTTGCCCTCTGTGTACCCAGAGAACAGGGACAGGACACCGAAAGAAAATAAAACTGGGGGAGGGAGGAGTATCCCGGTAATGCTGCTTTCATGTTTTTGTTTTTACATTTTTAGTCCACTGCGCTGGAAGACCTTTCATTTTCATAATGGTTTTTGTTTAGACATTCAGCTAAACTAAAATAAACAGTTGTATTGTATGAAATACTAGCAATGTCTCTCTTTGGTGTTTTTTTTATTATTTATTTTGCTTTAACTAGAACAGATGGTTTGTTGAGCTTGCCTCAGCTTAAAAGCAGCCACAAGGGTAGGTGAAGGGGCTAATGGTGGCTTGGGTAGAACCATGAACCAGAAACAGGGCTGGCGGTGGGTGAGGCAAGTCGGTTAGGCTATTTTAATATAGGGTTGTAAAAGCTATATTGGTAATATGTAGCTGATTATAGAATAGTGTGGATTGAAATAGACTTAGGGCAGGCACATACTCACTCTTGTTGAAAGGGGCAGGTTTGGTCATGTGTACACCCAGAAAGTCTGGGGTTCCCCAAGCAATAAGAGTGGCAAGTGGAAAAAGCTGGAGGATAAGAGTTGGTATGCCCAGCTACAAAATGAAGACGAGAATAACCCTAATTCAAGCCTGCACAACCAGACAGCAAGAGTGGTGGAGATTGTTAAGGGAGAACAACAGTGCAGGCGCTGACAATAAAAAGTAATGACCCCAATTACAGCAACAGGATAGGGGGTTTATTGTTTTTCTGTCAATTACTTTGTATTAAAGGTTCTTGATGGAATATCTACTTTGAACACCACAGAAGCACAGTTGGTGGGACTGCATCAAGGTAGGTGTAATAGGAATGAAAATGCCATAGCACCACCCCCTGACTGGATGAATTATCCTTCTGTTGAGACTTTAGTAGTTCAAATTAATGAATCTTGCTTATAACTGGCAATTATGTTTACACATCCTTTCACATAGGTACCCCAGCCTATTGAATGGCAAAAGTTACAAAGCATGTTAATGGCCCTGCAGGACAGGACACTTGGGGGAAGACAGGATAGAATGACATACGAGGGCTGAGATAATTCATCGTCAAATTAATCCCCTCAGCAGGGACTGTCCTGGGAAACTGGAACTAAGGGGCACACCCTAAACAAAAGGACTGTCCTCACACCGGGATGTTGCATACCAAAGGGCCTTTGATGCTATGGGTCTGCGAATGGGGCTGGATAATGGTAGGCAGAGGGCGGTCAACACAGTTGGGAAAGGATTCCACCATCTTGTTTCTCTCTGTACCTCGCCTTCCTGCCCGTCTCCTCCACTTCCTTTAGCACAAAGCACTTTGGGTATGATTTAAGAAGGCAAGGGCCATGTGTGTGTATTTTTGCTTATAAAAGCCATCCCTCACACCTAGTCTTTGATGCACTTTTATACCATCCAGGACTCAAGAAATAATGTGTTGGGACCTTTTTTGGGAGAGTTGATCTCTCCAAAGTCCCCAGCCATTGAGGAGGAGTGTTCCAGGGCAGTGGCAGGCTCCACTCCGTACCCACTCCCAGAGCACAATGGGGGTGACCCTAGCTGAGGACCTTGACCTGCCACTCTGCTGGAAACCTCCCTATCACGGGAGAGCAGAACCTGAAAGGACTCACTCTGTCTTAGAGCCCAGGAGTGGGTCTCACAGCATCCAGAGGGCAAGAACAGTCAAGATCCCTCTTTTTCCCTGCATCAAACAAATTGAGCCGTTTAAGGGGAGTTTTCCTAAAGTCCTACTGGTAGTAAGACTTTAGTAAGCTATCTCACTGGTTTGTAGATCCCCCAACTTTTGCTATCAGTCTGTACTAATTCAGGACCTTGGTCGATTGGCAGAGCAGTCAGACTCATTTTAAGAGGAAGATGTGAGTGTACATTGATAATTATAAGTTATATAAAAGTATATATTATATTTACACCAGAATCACTTTAAATACTTTAGACATTTACAGTAGAACACTTAGGAATACTTGTTAATACACTTCAAAGGGCACTTTCACTTTTGTGTTTTTTCGCGGTTACATTTGTAGCAACGTTAGAAAGGGAAAAGACAATGTTATTGTATTATCGGTTATTTTGCACTCAAGCGGTTTTCAACTGTGTACGAGTAAAGTCACTTAAAGGGAGGAAAATGGTTAGTGTAACATGAGGTTGGTTCAAGGTTCTAGGGAGGGTTTCTTCGCATAGTAAGTCTTTTAAGTCCCAAAACGCAACCCTAGCTAAAGGCAGTTCGGAGAGGGCTTGAAGTCTTGACAAGCAGCGAATTCTGAAGAGTTCCTGTGGATTTCCTCCAGGCTCTAGTGTTATTGAAGCAGCAATTTAACAACTAACAGTGTGACCTTAAAACAGACTTGAGAAAGGGACACAGGCAGTGGCTTGGGTCTGAGGTCAGAAGGGGTTGCAATAGACACCTCTACATGCACTCCAGCGTTCTGGAGCGGCTTCTTGGAATTAGTGAAGCAATACCTTTTTCCCCACAGTACCTTAGGTTAGAAGAAATTGTTCATGCAGGATGCACCGCGATGTTGCAGCTCTGCACCGACCTCTGGATTCCTTGGTCTGATGACTGAAGGCAGGAAAATGGACAGGACCTCTTGGCAGCAGTCACAAAGGAGGACCTATAGCACGAGTTTCAGCAACTTCCGGGTTCACTCTGCGGTTTTGGCGCCTTTTCTGCAGCACCAACAAAGGACACGGATAGTTCGGTCAATATTCTTCGCTTCCTGCAGTCCCACACTTTGATGAGGGGGTCTGGGCAAGTTGGATCAGAGTTCTGGAGTATCCTTATAGGTTCAGCAAAGATTCGGACGAATTCGGCCTTTCCACGACAATGCACTCGAAATGGGCTGCAGATGATCTGCTATTGGGGTTCTGCAGCTCTGCAAACTGGTAGGACCTTGGGAAATGGCTCATTTCAAAGTTAGTCTTCAGGATGGTTGTTCCCAACAGCTAAAGGGAAGGAGTCGTCCTCTTCGGAGTTCCTCTGTCACACAGAAAACAGGGTCAGGATAGCAGTGGTCGCTTCACAGTGTTGCAAAGGCTCTGCAGGCATCTCTGGCCGTCTTCTTCGGTTACTTCAGCTTCCAGTGGTCGACTTCCTTTTCTCTCCAGAAGCCTCACCTTTTATTCAGTTCCAGCACACACTCCTCTGCAATCTCTCTCAGTATTTCACAGAAAGGGGTGTTTGGCTGTCCAATCAGGACAGCCATACCTCCTGTGGCAGCTGGTCCTATTCAGGCACTCTGACTGACAAAGGACAGGGGGTGGAAGACTCATCCCCCACTTCCTGCCTGGCCAGATACTCTGGAGCCTAGGCGGGGTATACCCAAGGGTTCCTGCCAAAGGCAAAACACACACACACAGACCTCCCCCTCCCAGAATGGTAGTAGAAGGGCTAACAAAGAACAACCACACTAGTAATGGCGAAAAAAGAGGGGAGGCCACAAGTTGGTACTTGGGTGCCCCATTGTGCACTACTGAGGCTATGGACATAGCCTGCGGTATAAAAAACACACAATAGTTGATAGAACACGTCCACTGCCACCAGTCATAACTAGGTGATTGTCTATGTGACTAAAAAGTCACGGAAGCAGAGAGAAGGGGGGATACTAGGTATCCCTTTGGCACTCCACTGAAGGTGGTGTGTGCCAATCTCAGACTATAGAGTTTTGGGAGAGAAACTAAGTATTGCTCTATCCTGAAGAACTGTAGTTACTTGAGGATATAGAAAGAGTCTTAAAATGGAGGACCCTGAGGGTCCCCAGCAACACTGCCCATTAGGAGATGTGTGCTAAAGTTGTTAAAACACAGATGCCTTTAAGAGCTATGGAACAGACAAACTCCATAGTACAGGTAACATACCAAGAATAGAGTTCCAAAAGACAGAGCCCACAAGAATGAATGAGTCAAAAAAAGGCTCCACTCATTCGGGAGTGAAAGAAAAAGGTCCAGAAGTCCAGCAAAAAGAGCTGGGGGTCTCAGAAGGAGAGGGGATGACGCATACAAATAATAAATCCCCCCAACAAGCCACATTCAAGACATGTTTGCCAGATTTGAAGCTAAACGGGCTGCCTATTAAAATTGATTTTTGAATCGGCTTGACACTGTATCGCCCCAGCAGAGCACTAGCGCCTCGTACAGCTGACTTCGAACTGCCACATCTAACTGCCAGAAATTTGCATCATGTCTTGAATCCCTAAGGCCCTTGCATCAATCCCAACCAGAGGTACTCTGCTTTGAACCATGCTCGGCCAACAAACCTCTGCTGTTAACCGATTCAACCTGCATCGTTCGACACTGCCTTGTACAACGTGGAGCACCCGCTCGAATCCGATTTGATGCAGAATGTATCCCAGCTGGTGCCAATGTGACTCGCCGACTCCGGACCCAGTTCGACAAGCAGGCACAACAGCTTGAAGCCTGACTCAACACTGTTGAATGCGAGTGGCCATGGCCTGCACTGTCCCATAAGGGAACAGCAGATTCAACAGCAAATTTAGGTGCACTCATGCATGTTTGTAAACAAAGCACAGCCACTCTGAATACTTCCCACTCTACAGGGGTGGATCAGAGGTGGGGAGGATCAGAGGTTTAGGGGGGCCGTGGAGAATCAGGCTTGCCACTCTCGTCTAGAAATGGTTAAGGGACCATTCCTCAACAAGCGGTCCTTGAACTGGTAATTTACAAATGACGAGGAGTGGGTATGGGAAGAAGGTTTGGGTGTGTTTGACCAAATTTCTTTTGATCGCGGCAAACTGACCGCAATGTAACTGCTCAGGGCCCAAATTTAAATGCACATTCATTTATTTATTTTTTCCCCTGCCTCCAATTTGAAGGAGGGGGGGCACACCCCTGCATACCCAAAATATCAAACATGCAGAGCGAGGACATCCCCACTCTCCAGGGTTGGTATTTTGCAATACATGCAACCAAATTGTCCCGAAGGCCAAATCACCCATGCAAAATTCGATCAAAATGGTCATTAGGTCAATTGTTTTAGGTCAAATAGGCGAATACCGGGAAGACGACCACTTGCTATGAGAACTTCAGTGCTACTGCTGATGTTAAATGTTTCTCTTCCCCATTCATGGATTTGGGGGCTCCATGTAGGTCTTTTTCTCCTTCTCCCTCTTCCTTCCTTCCCCACCTCCTCCTCTTCTTCCTCCTCATTTGCAAATTGTTCTACATACTGTTTTTTTCTGGTTGATTCATGTATATTATTGCTTCTACTGTTCATGTTCGATGTATTCTTGTTGTTAAACTGTAAAGCGCCTTGGATTAAGGCGCTATATAAAAATAATATAAATCGCAAGGGATTTCTTATTAAGGGCCAAAATACCCTTGGCAACTCTCATTCATGTGAACCTTTGGTTCACAAAATGACAGGGGCCACAATCCTATGTCTTGAGGTCCTGCTTCAAGCACCACAAAGCAAAGATACGGGTAAGAAACAGACATCAGTCTCCCAAGTGCTTGAGGGCTGAATTAAGGGGAGACATGTCAGTAAAAAAAAAGTGCCTATTCATAAAAACTCAGAATCAGCTACCACGTAACATGGGATGTAAGGTCAGTAGGCTCATATGGTTTTGTATAGAAAACTATGTTTCTTTTGATGCAAGGGCGTCAGGGGGGGGGGACACTGAGGCCATTACATAGTCAGGGGCAGTGCGACATGATGCCACCTTGTAGCTGCGAGAAAACATTCTGAACCCGTCTGAGCTTGGATGAAATTTCAAAAGATGAGGAATCTGTGGGAGTAAGGCATAACAGCAGTGCAATGTCACTCAGCAGCAAAAGCAGATAGGGTAAACTATAGTAAGACTTCTAGTAACTTAGCACTTCTAGTAAGAGGGCTCTGTGAAATTACAGATGGTCTGTGGCCAACAACTGAACCGTTGGGAAACAGGCTACCAAGGACTTATCTACAGCTCGGGCTCTGGTCACCAACCAGTGTAGGCCGTTTGGACTCAGTTAACAATATGCTGCATCTGAAACGGGTATGGGCAAAGCCAACATGTTTCTCTTTTTTGTAGGCATAGGATAGATATTTGCAAAGCACTGTCATAATAGTACTACCTGGACATAAGATGGCAATAGCTGGAAAATTGTGGGATTACCCAAGCATACACAAGCCGAAACTGTTGGATTCATCAATGCTTATTTTTAATATAAATAAAGTGGCTGAAGGCACGCTTTGCTTTTTAATAGACCAGTACCCAATTTACAGCTACAATTAAGCCATTAACTTGCAGAAGACTTCTTAGAAATATAAAACTTACAGGCCAAAGATTGATGTTCTTTCTTAATAGAGCTATCTCAAAGAGATAACTGAAGGATGTGCTTTGGGACGGGCAGATGGGGGGAATGGTAATGGGGATTAGCATGCCATGGGTAGTCAATGAGTGGGTAAAAGAAACAAGTTGTGTGTTCCTCCTCACGTGTCATTTCCCTCCCATCTGTACACCAATGTAACAGTTTCGTCTTATAAGCGCTGCTTACGTGCCACTTAACAGCCAAAACTACAAAGGGGCCTGGTGGTTCGGAAAGCTATTTTTAGTAGTATTTCCTGCAACAGAAGATGTATGTATGGGTAGCATACGTTAGGAACACCTCCTTCCGGATCCTCCCCAATTGTTCCTTCCGGTACCATTATTTTACGCCCCATTGAGAGCAATGAACAAACTTTATTCTTTAACATGGTTGCTTCGACCAAAATGGTTGGAACTAACCTATTTGACATATTCTGAATTACACTCAATGGCACTTAACTGAGAAAAGTGAATGGTGCAAAAGTAAAATTAAAATCAATATCTAGATATTTTTATTCCAACATAGACGTTGTAGGGATATGTTGCAACAGCAGCTGTGCTTACGAGGGAAACACCTGCGCACACATAGGATATCAGTGAATGGCCATCTGAGTGGACAGAGCATTTAAACGTTAGGAACCGTGAAGGGAGCACATTCTCAACTAGAAATATGTTCAGACTTAAATTATTATTTTTTTTAACTTTTATTTTTCATAGAGTTACATTGGAGCGGAGCCACGCCACAGACTTTACACAGGCACATCAGATACAGTTATGGCATACATTTGCATATGTAACAGTATACATAGTAGGTTATGGTCATACTGGGGGTGTAGTGTCTTCATCCGATAGCAAATTACAAAGGCATAGTCGGAACGGGGTCCAAATGTCCTTGGGACGGCATGTTGAAGGGACAGTTAATACAAATTGTTCCTCATTTTCGTTCACCATTGACAGATCTTTAAGAAAGTCAACTCGACTAGGTCTCCCTGCGGATGGATTTCCAGCATTTCAAGGTACATCATTTTGCAACCACCCATGAGATATTAAAAAGCCGCATTGTGGCTTCTGCCACCTTACCAATATCCCCAAACAGATATTTCAATGAAGAAAGGGATGCAGGGATTGTCGTGATTTCCTCCAGGAGTTCTGCAACTTCCCCCCCAAAATTCCATCACTAAGGGACAGGCCCAGTACATGTGGTTTGCGTCTGCATCACACTTTGGGCATTTCCCGTGCAGCCATACACGAATTTAGTTAGTTTGGTCGGGGTATAGTGAAGTTGATTCAGTATCTTAAATTGAATCAGTCGTAGCCCCGAGTTCATGGACACGGTTCTAGTGAGTTGGCAGCATCAGAGCCATAAAGTTTCATTTATTTCAATACCCATGTCCCGTTCCCAAACCTCTTTGATGGTGTTACGTGAAGTGGAATGCGACTGCACCAAGGAATATAACATCGAGACCCCCCCCCTTCCTCTGTCCACCCGTGGATATCATAGCTCATACATTCATGGGTTGGGGGCTCCAAGGGAAATGATGGCCATTTAGCGGCAAATGCGGCCCTCCTTCGGTGGAATTGAAAGTGTTTCAGTTGCCCACCTCTGACCGTCTTAAAGTCCCCAAGTTCACAGTATATACCTCCTGGGAACATATTACGCATTTTAAAGAGTTTGTTTGGGTCCCATGACTCCTGTAGTGCCCTGTCAAATGTAGGTGCAATATTGGGGAAGTTCCACAGGGGGGTGTCTGGGTCATATGGGGTCTCCAGCCCAATCCTCTTGTATATCTTGGACCATGCATGTGTGGTGGCGCTTACTGGGTCAAATGCACAAGTGTCTTGGTATTTAGTTCCGAAGATGACCGATCGTATATCGATGGGGGAGGCAGCAGGTTTCTCTAAGGGAATGTGTGTGGCTGTATCATCCGGGTTGAACCAATGTTTTGCAAACTGCGCCTGAGGTGCTAAGTAGTATAACTCAAAGTCGGGGCAGAGATGCCGCCACTCGAGAACGGTTCCAGCATTTTGGCCCACCCTAACCTAGCTGTCTTCCCGACCCACACAAAGGAGGAGGCAAGTGACTGGAGTTTTGCAAAGAAGGCCTTGCCGATGGGGAGGACCACCATTTTAAGAAGGGCCACTCGGCCGTACAAGGAAATGGGGAGGTTAGCCCATAGTTGGAATTTGACAGCTAGATTCTGCAGCATTTCCCCATGGTTTTGCATGTACAGTGGGTTTTTGTCCCTGGTTACCATTATTCCTAGGTAGCAAACCTGTGGGGGGGGGGGCATTTAAACACGCTTATTCCAGATAGATCGCCAGGGGTCAGTGGGAACAACTCTGATTTTGACACATTGATCCTGTACCCAGAGTAGTCGGAGAACGTGTGTATATCAGTCATGATAGGTTCCATGTTATCTTGCGGGTTGTGGATGTACAACAAAGTTTCATCAGCGTACAGGGATATAATCTGCGGAGGTCCCGTCATCCTGAGTCCCCTGTGGGAATGATTCTTCCTTATGTATTCTGCCATTGGTTCTATGGTGAGTGCAAACAGGATGGGAGAGAAGGGGCATCCCTGTCGGGTACCTCTGTTTAACATGAATGTGGGCGACATGGTGTTGTTGGTGAGGACTTTAACTGTCGGTTTCGTGTACAGTAGGCGAACGCTCTTACTGAAATATCGGCCTAGCTCAAACCGCTCCAGGACCAGGAAAAGGTAGGACCAAGAGACCGAGTCGAAAGCTTTTTCGGCGTTTAATGCTGCGATGACTGCATTTGCCTTGGGGTCAATCTGTGCCAACACACCAAAGAGGCGTCTTAGGTTCAGTGCCGTGGATCGAGTGGGAATAAAGCCGGCCTGGTTGGGGCGGACCAGGATGGCCATGTACAGTAAGAGTCTTGTGGCAAGGACCTTGATGAAAATCTTTGCATCCGTATTTATCAAGGATAGGGGTCTATAAGAGGCCATGTCCTGCGCAGGGCGACAGGGTTTAAGAAGGACCGTGATAACCGCCTCGCGCATAGATTCCGGGAGAATGCCACAGTCCATCGCCTCCTCCCAAACTCTCAGCAGCACGGGGGCCAGTTAATCATGACATTTCTTGTATAGTTCGGCTCCCAGGCCATCTGAGCCAGGAGCCCTGCCAGAGGCTAATGCCTTGATTGCATTGGTAATTTCCTCAAGTGTGATGGGCACATCTAGTTTATTACGTGTGTCGGGTGTAAGAGTTGGAAGATCTAGATCATCGAGGTAACTAGTTGTTTCTTCCTTGGATTTCACATCATGGTTGGACTACAGGGATGTATAGAAGTCAGCAAATGTGGTATTGATATCTTGCTCCCGGTTCACTATTGTCCCTTGACTCATCTGAATGCTGGAGATGGGGGTATGACGACGTTCAGTCTTGAGCATAGTAGCCAAGAACTTGCCTGCTTTGTTGCTTTCCCCGTATCTGCGGGCCCGGGGTGGTCATATGTAGGACTTTTCTGTCCGCAAGTTTATTAAATTCATTCAGCGTTATATGTATATCGGACAAAGTCTCCTTGTTGTGTATAGTGCTGTATTCAATTTCAAGCATGTCTAGTTTCGTTTCAGCTATGCTTAGTTCCCTTCTAACAGACTTCAACAGCCCAGTGGACTTTGCCTGGATGGCACCACGGACCCAGACCTTGAACGCCTCCCACAGAGTAGCACTGCTGCCTACCGACCCCTCATTCAATTCAAAGAACTCTTCAATTTTGATGTAGAGAGCCTCGCAGACGTGGGGGTCTCTAAGTATTGTAGGGGGCATCCTCCAGCGTCTAGTAGGCGGTGCAGTGTCATGTAAATTAAGGCTAAGTGTATTGGGGAGTGGTCCGAGAAGATGCGGGATGTATCTCACAGCCGGATGTTGCATCTGAGAGGGATGAGCTCATAAGCCAGTAATCTATACGTGAGTGTGAATCATGTACCGAAGAATATAGTAGGTAAACCTCTTTTCTTGTGGATGTAATTCACGTCATATATCTACTATGCCTGATTGTTCAATTATCTGCTTCAAGACGAGGGCGGCCCTGGTTGGTGCCCGGGGAGCCGCCGAGGTGCGGTCCAAGGTTACATCAAGAATTGTATTGAAATCTCCTCCCCAAATTACTTGTGTCTCTCTGGATGTAATCAACATATCTAGTATTGTGCAATAAAAGTCTGGGTCATCGATATTAGGTCCATAGGTATTAACTATCACTATTTGTCGTCCCGCCACCTCCCACCAAACTAGTACGTATTTGCCCTGGGCGTCCACCTTGCTAGAGAAGTATCGGAAACCCAGTTTTGGATGAATCAGTGTGAGCACTCCCCTAGCCTGGGCCGAGTACTCTGTATAATATCTAAGGGGGTCCCAGCATGGAAGAAAGCTAGCATTAACCTTGTTAAGCGCGTGTGTTTCTTGTACAAGAAGGATCTGGGGGTTATGTCTAGTCACGTAAACTGCGATTTTCCTGGCTTTGACTGGGTTGTTGAGACCTCGGTTATTCCAGGATAGCAGTTTAATCATCAGCCCCCCTATCAGCCTGTGTCATAGCCATAACTGAACTTGGTTCTATTTCCCATGTATCTGCGTGCCCCGTCCAACGCGCGACGTCCGCTGCCACACAACTCCCTGATTTAGAACTTTTAACATCCCCAACAAGACCTGGCAAAGTGTCAGGGGTAATCATTCTTCTTACTCCACCCCCGCACCCACCCACACCATCAACCCCAACACGATGATGTATCCCATTTCCCATAACTTGTTGAATTCTCCTGAGGGTCACTCGTAGCAGTCACATGGCTGCCTTCAACAGAGGCTCACGACCCAAATTTCCGCAACTATTGATCGGGACCACCCCTCCTTACTTCAGACATTAAACATTGTAAAGGATATTAGTTTAAATCTCTCTCAATCGGCGGGCCATTTCTCTCCTCGCCTTTTTGCATGTTTTGATCTATTGCACGGTCTCTGGGGGGGCATGGGGATGGAAGCCTCTATATATGCCATGGCTTCAGTAGGATTTTCGAAAAAGTGCACCCTGCCCCCATGTTGGATTCTCATCTTCGCCAGGAAAATGAGGGAATAGGGGACATTACGTAGCCTGCTCGGTCTTTTGACCGGCTCATAGGATCTAGTCTTTGTTTGCACATTGGCTGAAAAATCTGGGTAGATGTGTATTCCGTTTTCCTCGTAGTGTAGGATACCTTTTTCCCTAGATATCCTCAGGATCGTGTCTCTGTCCCAATAGTTGAGGAGACTAGCTATTATCATGCGAGGTGGCCCCCCAGGCCTTGGAGGTGGTGCCAGGGTGCGATGGGCCCTTTCGACAAGGAAATGGTCTGAGAAGGACTCCGAGCCTAGGAGGGGTCTTCAGGAGAATTTCTACATGACGTTCCATTGGGCATTTACAGAAAGCCTCTGAGATGCCAACAATCCGGATCTTATTCCTTCTGGATCTGGATTCGAGATCCTCACGTTTATTTTGGGTTTTTTGGAGCTCCCCTTTAGGTATGCGATGTCATGGCTATGTTGTGTTATTGTGTCTTCATTTGTACTGAACCTGTTTTTTTGCGTCCGCGATACGTGTGCTGTCCTTATCTACCCTCGCCTTAAGGGAGCTGATCATTGCCACAATGTCATCTAGTTTGACATTTACTGCTGGAAAGCAGTTTTGTACAATTGTCATTAGGCGGTCTTCCCTTGCGTCGACAGAGGTCTCGGCCTGGTTGTCCGTCGTCGACAGCAATGTTGTGGCCGACCCATGGGGCTGGGAGTTGTTAAAGGAATCCATTGGGCCAGTTTTCTTGGCTCCTGTACCCTTCTTCTTGTCGCGGCCATATGTTGCTGCCACACCCGCGAGTGGACTGTTCTCACACGTCTCGTAGTCGTACGAGGTAGCTTTGTTTTGATGATCTCAGGGTGGGTTGGGATCTTCTGGCTCGTGTGGCCGGTTCGGTCTTCTGTCGCACCTACACGGCCTGTTCTGGTCGATCCTAGCTGTGTTATGTCATTTGGAGTTCCCTGGGGCTGTTACTGTAATGGCTGTACAGGTCACGCCTAAGTTGTATCCTCAGGGCCAATCCCTGCTGTTATGTAGGCTCCGCTGAGTTGTATATCGCCACTTGGGCTGAGTATCAATATGTGTCCATTGCCCACTTTCAGCCGAACAACAAGGGTACATTTGTAGTGTGCCCTTGCCTAATACAACTAACTGCAATGGGGGGAATGTGTTAGTTCATATGTGCGTAAACGATGAAGATTCCTTCCCACAGCAATGTATGATATCCGGGGCTCCTTACCCCAATAAGTAGTGTCAGGTCCACCACCACAAGCCAGCAGCTAGACAAGTATATCACAGTGGGCACAGGGCGGCCAGAGGTCCCTTGGTCTTCCCTCCTCACCTGTTGCTCGTCAGGCCAACAGTCTGATAGGGCTTTATAGGTAATGTGTGCGGGTCCGGTAAGATCCCCAAGTCTCCTCGGCAGGGGACGGGCGATCTTCGACTATATGCCTGCAAGACGTCAATGTTCCGTACGAGTCAATCAATGATGAGGTATCTTTATGGAGTGAATTGCAGGCGGGTCTTGAGTCTGAAGGGTCGAGCAGCGGATTACCTCTGGGGCCGTTGACCAGTCCTGGATGTCGATGGCTAAAGGACGAGTACCAACCGGGCGCCTACCATCCATATCTTTCCAGGCACCTTATTAAGTTCACAAGTCAATGCGTGGGGGATCCAGTGGGTCGACAGGGCTATGCACCAACAAGTACAGGAGTAATTGAGTTCAAAAGGAGATGGTGAACAGAATTATATGTCACTCCCCCTTGCCACCTCTTTTTTTTTTTTTTTTTTTTTTAACCACAGCACTGAGGATCCAATATTGGGGAGCGGCCTCGGATCGCAGCAATGCTCTCTGGTATGTCTGGCAGCTCAAGAATCACTCTGTGTTCGAAGCGCACACCAGGGTGTAGTGGGCCCATCCGTAGTTTCAGCAAAAGTGTGGTCTCCGATGCCGTGAGGAGAGCAGATCCATACTACAATGGTAGGCTCATCTTACGTTTGGGCGTTGTGGTCTGTTTATAGTGTGGCATCAGGGGCTTGTTGCCTCGGTCGTTGCTCATCCAGGGGCAGGCCCGACCTCGCAGTCTTAGCAACCAAGGAGTCAAATTCAAAGCCTCTATTCAATTTGTTGGAGTTCTCCTCTGCGCGATTGGCTTCCGGATGGACTGTATGCTCTCACGTATTATGTTTAGATTGTGTATGATAAGGAACAAGTTACTTACCTGTAACGGTTGTTCTCCAGCATGGGTCTGGCATGGATTCACATGCTCATGAATATTCCCCGTCAGGCTGGGAATCCTCGGTAAAGAAAAAACTCAGTATCAGTTTCGTTTCTGATCTGACTTTCGTAGTAGTAACCAATCACAGATTTCTGCGTCATACTGACCACAGCCAATGACTGCCCTCTCCCTAAGCCCCGCCTCTGGCAGCCATCCTCAGATTTGGTAGCACGTAAAGTGGCAGTATGACCAAGTGAAGAGCCGCAGAGGGGTAGGGAGGGAGGGTTCGCATGTGAATCCATGCCAGACCCATGCTGGAGAACAACAGTTACAGGTAAGTAACTTGTTCCTTCTCCAGCATGGGGTCTGGCATGGATTCACATGCTCATGAATAAAGAATACATAGCAGTACACACATGCACAACCACGGGAGGTGGCAACAGGCTCAACATTAAGCAATACAACAACTCAACATTAAGCATCTATTACCTCCTCACCAGACTCTCCTTAGGCGAACAGGTTGCGCAGCACTGCTTGGCCGACCCTGGACTCCTCCCTGGAATCCCGGTCGACGCAGTAGAATTTCGTGAAGGTGTGCGTCGACCTCCACGTAGCAGCCCTGCAGATGTCCAGCAGGGGCACACCAGATAGGAACGCTGTAGTAGCTGCGATCGCTCTGGTGGAATGGGCTACCGGACGGCCGGGCAGCGGTCGGTTTGCCAACCGATGGCAGTACATGATACAGCCGGAGAGCCATCTGGAAATGGAAGCCTCTGAGAGAGCCCTCCCCTGATTGACAGGTCCAAAGTTCACAAAAAGTAGTGACGTCTTCCGAAAGCTCTTCGTGCGGTCCACGTAGAACTTCAGTGCCCTAGCCACATCCAGCGAGGGCAAAGTCCTCTCTGCCGGCGACGAAGGCGACGGGAAGAAAACAGGCAACACCAAGGGTTTGTTGAGGTGGAAGTCCGACGGCACCTTGGGCATGAAGGAGGGGTGTGTTCTGAGCACTACCCTCGTGTCGTGAAAAGCCAAGCACGGGGGCTTGCAGGAAAGGGCCTGGATCTCTCCCACTCGTCGTGCAGAGGTGATGGCCACAAGGAACGTTGTTTTCCACGACAAGAACTTCAACGAAGCTGAGTGCAGAGGCTCGAATGGAGGTCCCATGAGCTTGGTCAGCACCACGTTGAGTCCCAGGCCGGGGCCGGCGCCTTCACCGGCGGGAACGATCTGAACAGTCCCTTCATGAATTCCTTCACCAGACGAAGAGGCCGCAAGGACGTCCGTCCCGTGGTTCTGGTGTATCGGGGGATCGCAGCAAGATGAATCTTGATGGAAGCGTGCGCTAGTCCAGCCTTGGCCAGCGTTAGTAGGTACGGCAGTACTTGCGGAGCCGTAATCCGTAGAGGGTTAATCTTCTGTGTGTGGCACCAGACAGAGAACCTCTTCCATTTGTGTCCGTAGCATTTAAGAGTTGAGGACGCCCTGGCCTTTGCAAGAACCTCTCTGCAGTCGGCCGGTATGTCGTAACCGCCAAACTCTAGCGCTGCAGGAGCCAGGCCTGCAAGTTCAGCGACTTCGGGTCGTGATGGAGGATGGCGCCTCCTTCCCTGGAGAGAAGATCCGCGTCCACTGGCAGCTTGATTGACGGGGACGCTGACAAGTCCAGAAGGTCTGGGAACCATATCTGCCTCGGCCACGCGGGTGCGACGAGTATCATCCTGCACCGTGACCTCTTGAGCTGGTTGATGAGCCGGATCAGCAACGGCAAAGGAGGGAACGGGTACAGAAATAGGCCCTCCCAGGGGAACGAGAAAGCATCGCCCATGCTCCTCGGCTGGGGAAACCTGCTGGTGAACCTCCGGCACTTGGAGTTCGTCGCAGTCGCGAACAGATCGATCTGGGGTGTGCCCCAGCTTCGGAAGAGGCAGTCCACTAGGTCCTGTCGTATGTTCCACTCGTGGCACGAGCGCAGCTCTCTGCTGAGCGAGTCGGCGATGGTGTTTTTTATTCCTGCCAGATGAAACGGCACAAGGAACATCCCTTGGGCGACGGCCCAATGCCACAGATCCTGCGCCTCCTTGGACAGGGCTGGGGATCTGGTACCGCCCTGCTTCCTGATGTAGAACATGGTGGTGGTGTTGTCGGTGAAGATCCTCACCACCTTGCCCTTGAGGGACGGAAGGAAGGACCTGAGGGCCCAAAACACTGCACGGAGTTCCAGGACGTTGATATGGAGGATTTCTCCGTCGGAAGCCAAAGGCCTCTCGCGTGCAGATTTTCGGTGTGCGCTCACCTTCCAGGGAGGCATCCGTGGTCACTGTCTTCTGGTGGCCTGGGGTCTGGAAGTCCATGCCCGCCGTCAGATGCGCGCGGGTGCCCCACCACCGGATCGCTCGTTGGAAACTCTCGTCGAGTGTGATCCTGTCCTCGAAGCTGCCCGTCGTCTGGACCCAGCGAGCGTCCAGGAACTCCTGCAACGGGCGCATCCGAAGCCTGCACAGGCGGATGGGATAAATGCAAGAAGACATCATTCCGAGGAGGGATTTGATGGACCTCACCTTGGCCGCGTCCGCAACCAGCATCCGCTGCACCTTGCCCAAGATGGCCCTCGTTCTTTCCTCCAACGGCGAGGTCAGAAGCGCCACTGTGTCGAGTTTCGCTCCCAGAAACAGTGAGTCTTGCGCAGGCACCAGGTGGGACTTGGTGTAGTTTATGGAGAATCCCAGGTCCGTGAGTAGTTGGACGGTCCTCGCTGTGTGTTCCGCGGCGAGCTCCCTTGTCTTTGCTCGGATGAGCCAGTCGTCCAGGTAGGGGTAGATGTGGATCCCCTCCAGGCGCAGCCGCGCCGCCACCGGTGCGAGGCACTTGAACACCCTGGGTGCCGACCTCAATCCGAAGGGAAGGGCTCTGAACTGGTAGTGCCGCCCTTGGACCACGAATCTGAGAAACTTTCGGTGTCCCTTTAGGATGGGGATATGGAAGTAGGCATCCTCCAAGTCCAACGACGACAGGAAATCGCCCTCTTCCAGCTGACCCAGGACGTGCTGGAGGGTGACCATCTGGAACTTCTGCGCCTTGATGAATTTGTTCAGTCGTCGTAGGTCCAGGATGGGGCGCCATCCTCCTGTCTTCTTCTTCACGAGGAAGTATCTTGAGTAAACTCCGGAGCCCCGAAGCCTCTTTGGGACGAGCTCGATGGCGCCTTTCTTGAGCATCGCCTTTACCTCCAAGAGAAGTTGAGGGACGTGATGTTCCTTCCTGGACACGGGGCGGACGCGCGGGCACTTCTTTAGAAACTCGAGCGCGTGACCCTGGGCCAGGGCGTCCAGCACCCAACGGTCGGTGGAGATGGACTCCCACACGCCGACGAAGTTCACCAGCCGGCCTCCCACCGGGGTGCTTCGGTGGGGGCCCGACCCCACGGCCGGTTCAGTCCTGCTTCGACGAGGCTTTGCCGCCTTGTCCTCCCTGGCGACGACGGCGGGGTCGGCCCGACTTGCCTCGTCCCCTGTAGGCTTCCTGTGACGACGAACGGGCAAGTCCAGCAGGGGGGCGATCTTGTACCACAACTCCCTGTCGTAGCGTGCTACGATAGCCAAGGCGTTGGCAGCCTTAATCGTCGTCGCTGCCGATGAGATGACTCTGCGTCCCATCGTGTCCAATTTCTTTCCCTCGCCGTCCGGGGGGGAAGTTGACGTGGAGGGCGATGCCCCCCCGCTTTCTTCCTGGCCGCCGCGGAGAACACCGAGTCCAGGGTCGGCTGTGTCCGAAGGCACAAGGGGGCCGCGTCCGGGACCCGGTACTACGTCTTGTACCGATCCCTTCTCGCAGGTGTTGTGGATGGGTTCTTGAGGAGGGAGAGACCCTCATCCCAGATATCGTCTAGTAGAGGTACAGCGAGGACCGTCTTCCTCTTGGTCTCGCGCCGTTGATAAAGGAAGCCTTCCTTCTTCTCTTCCGGGCAGAGCTGGAAAAGCTCGGATGCCCTGGCGATCATGGCATGAAGCGATCCAATCTCGTCGGGCGGGGAAGCCCGGGGAGGAGGTGACGACGGAGGATCCTCGCCGCAAACCTCGTTGTCTGTACCCGTCGCGGCCGTGTCCATCCCCGTGTCACCCCCCTGGGTTGTGGACGGGGAGGAGGGCTGAGACGGGCGCAATGGTTGAAAAGGAGGTGGAGGATGAATCCTTCTCTTAGGAAGAGGGCTCCCAGAAGGGCCTGGCTCCGGGTCCCCCGTCGGGAGCGGTTCCTCCGTCGGTGGTAACGGCAATCTCGTCCTTATCTCCGAGCATAAGAACTGTATAGCCAACAAAATGGCCTCCGAGGCGGTGCCGACGGGCGGACAGGAACCTCGTCGGTACCCTCAACGTTCTCGTCGTCCCCCTCGTCGGGGTCCCTCCCGACGGGCTGGTCTCCCTCCACGCCAATGCCGTGGCTTAAGACTTCGATCAGCTCCTCTTCAGAGGTTGAGGCCGAATCCACGATGGCCTCCTGCCCTCCCTTCTTCTACGTCGGAGGTTTCACGGGGGTCCTGTCGATGGGTTTGAAAGAGGACTCCCTCCGCAGTGGCAGAGAGACTCTGGGCCCCGAGGTCACCTCCACTGGTGTAGCCTCCACAGGCTGAGCCAGGGCTGCCGCGACTGTCTCGATAGAGGCCTTGGCCGGGTGGATCAAGACTTTCGCCACCTTAGGTGCGCTCACCGCCTTCTCCTTAGGGGGGGTTCACCGGCTCGCTCCCCCTCCGAATTGGCCTTTGAGCTCGACCGGGGCCTCTCCAGAGGCTTTGCCGGGTGCTCGGACTTCCTCTTACCCGAGCCAGAGCGTTGGCTCGTGGTTGATGGCGCTGGGGAGGCTGCGCCCTGCCTGGCAACCGAAGAGCCCGACCGTTCGGCGCTCCTGGTGCCCGCGGACTTGCGGTGCTTGGCCTTCTGTTGGGCCCCCGTCGCCGGGGCGCCCTCAAAGGTCTTAGAAGACCGCTCAGATGACGACTTCTTTTTCTCGCCTGACGGGCTCTTCCCTGCCAGCCAGTTGGCGAGACGCAGATGGCGGTCCTTTATGGTCCGCTCCGACATGTTCCCGCAAAACGCACAGTCCTTCTCCACGTGCGTCTTGTCCTCATGCAGGCAGTAGAGGCAAAGGGAGTGTTCGTCCTCCTTGAAGACATTCTGAAGCTGGCATGCAGGGCAGACCCTGAACAGCTTCCCGGGCGTCGAGCTTCCCTTCTCCTGGGCCATGTCCGAGATGGGCCTGAGAAAGTTCTGGAGTCCTCCAAAGCGTGGCTCGACGAAATCTTCACCCTTGAGGGGCGTAGAAGAATCCGACACGGGTCCCCGTTGATCGGATATAGAAACGGTGGAGCTTGAGGCTCTTTGACCGAAAAAAGAGAAAATTTTCCTATGAAAAAAGCGCGAAAAAACGCACTAAAGCTCGAGAGCAATAGCACGAGGATCCCAACACTGGAACATGCAGTAATAAACTGAGGATGGCTGCCAGAGGCGGGGCTTAGGGACAGGGCAGTCATTGGCTGTGGTCAGTATGACGCAGAAATCAGTGATTGGTTACTACTACGAAAGTCAGATCAGAAACAAAACTGATACTGAGTTTTTTCTTTACCGAGGATTCCCAGCCTGACGACGGGGAATATTCATGAGCATGTGAATCCATGCCAGACCCCATGCTGGAGAAGCAGTCACATGTGTCAAGTAGTACAGATAGTGGCACTGGCCCCAACTGTAGGCGAGCCAGTTGCTTGTGGTCTCCCACTTATTTCAGTGACAGTCTGCCCAGTTCACAGCAAACGTGCATTTCAGATCCATCCAGTAGTATTAGCCCTTTTCCTCAAGCTTAAGTGTAACTACTCATATCCAGCCAGGTCTCCCCACTGTGCCTCCAATACAAATGTTCCTTTCGGGTTCGGGGTAGTCGGCCCCTATAAACTGTGTGGTATTTTAGTGCCCCAATGTGCCAGTCAGCCGGCAGAAGTGAGCTACGCACAGGTCGAAGGACGCGGGCAGTTAACAGCATCACCCCAGCACCAGAGCCAGTACTTTACAATGTGTCCGTTTATCAGCCATTGATCAGGGCCGCGTGCCGTATCAGTGGTTTAAGTACCCCGGGGTGAAGATGAGGTAGTGTCGAACGTAATACGCAGCTTCTACTTACAGCTCTGCAGCGTTCGGTCAAATCGCAGCATGTGCCTCCAGCCCCAGAGCAGCGACAGCCAGCGCTGCATCCGCCAACCGTGTATGCTGCCTAATATGATCAGGGCGCAGCGGCTGCAAATAGTCCAGGGCGCAGGGCTCACCCTGACCAGCAGCAGTCCTAGTCTTTGCCGCGAGGCCAGGGGGATCCAATCGCCTTTCCTTCCTCCACACCACCTCCAGATCGACTCTCCAACGGCAGTACCTCCCAGCTGTGTCGGGGTCGGCCAACCTCCGGGGGCTAGGGAGAAGCCCTTCAGATCCACTCGGAGCGCCCAGAGCCTTAGCACCAGCGCCGTCAGCCGGCGAAACCAATCTGCTGCATGGAACCAGTGTGGTTATATATCCTCACCCACACATTGCCGGCACTTTCCCACAGAGAGGAGGTTCTTCAGAGCCCGATAACGGATGGTGTATTCGCACCTTCACACATACGCCAATATTAGTGGGAGCATTGCCCGCACCTCTGCCGCTGCAGGGGGTCACCATCTAGTTCGTGCAGGCGTCAGTCTCGCACCTCCCCCCTCTCTATGGTGCAGCTCTATAGAGCGTCTGCGACTCGATCCACGCTGCCTCCGGTTCCCTCAGGCGCCCCGTATTGTAGCCCAGCCTCTGCTACTTTTCAAGATGGCGCAGCATTAGAATCACGCCTCCGCCGCAGTCAGGATTACGATCAGACTTGCCCAAGACCTTCAGCAAAGCAAATATTCAAACTTTAGCTCCGCGGGAGGCTCCTAACAACAATTTAGGCTCAGGATATTAGTCGGGTCGGAGCTCTTGAATCAGGCGGCCCTCACTATCGTGCGCAACAGCGCCCAGACTTAATTTTCATACATTTGTAATATGGGAAGTAACTACTAGGCCAATAAACTTGATGAAGTGGAGGAATAGTTCTCACTTTTTTTTTCTCCAATAAATCAATACATTTTTATCAACAGTTTTCAATTTAAATAGCTTCAACAGAAGACCCTCCACATCCCCCCCCCCTCCCCTGGGTCCTCCGGAGCAGTTCACAAGAGTCTTTGGCTTTAAGCAAGGATTACCCCAGTGTGTTACCCCCCCCCATTTTGAATTGGTGAGGCCCTGCTTTCTATGACTTTTACAAATCTTCATCTTCCCGATTAGGAATTATTCCCAGGAGGGACATAGCTCTAGGACACCATTCCCAAATTGCTCTGTCCTTGAGATACCTCAGCAACGCTGACCATTCTGTGTTGAACTTGAGGTGGTCTCCTTGTAGTGAGTATGTTAGCCATTCCATAGAGAGAAGTGACCAGATTTTTGCCATCCATTCCAGGTCTAGGGGGAGATGTGTAGATTTCCATTTGCGTGCTAGGTCCAATGCCGCCGCCATCATCATAATGATGTAGAGTTTCCAGTGAGCTTTTGTCTGGATTTCTCCCAGGATTCCATTTAATCCTATCATGGCTAACCCCCTGTTCCCTCTGCATTTAACTCCCAACACCTGCTCAATCGCTGTGTGGATGGTCTCCCAGTATTGGGCTATTCTTTGGGCAGCTCCACCATATGTGACTCCAGGTGCCTATCTGTTTGCACTTCCTCCAGCATTGTTGTGACACCTGACCGGGGTTAGATGCCACTGCACTATTAGCTTCATCCAGATCTCTGATTTGAATTGATCTTGTCAGTCTTGATATCTTCACCCCATAATTTTGCCCATTCGGTTATATCAATTGTGGATTCTGGGTCAGCTCCCCATTTCCCAATGTATAGTCTGCTCGGAGGGACCTTCCCCTCTTTAATGAGTTTGTAGATATTCGCTACTACTTTCTTCTCTCCTGTGTCAGTGTTTAAGTATTTCTCAAATGGTGTAAGCTCACAAGTCCCTGCACGTTTCATGTCTGGGTAAGCCAGCCAATGACTCAGTTGGACATAGGGAAATCTTTGATTTTCCCTCAGGTCGAAGTCTACTTTACATTGTTCGAACGTTTTGATCTGGGTCCCGGTGAACATGTCCCTTACTATTTGGCACCCCCCTAGCTGCCACGCTTGGAACGTAGAGGTCTTGAGACTGGGGGTGAACTGAGGGTTGCGTATAGGGAGAAATAGTTCTCAATTTTGACCTGGTATCAATGCAGGGGAGAGTTGAAATGTATATCAGAAGTGAAAATCTTAATTATTTCAAATTATAAAATGGACTTTTTGATTCTCCACAAAAGGCACAGTGAGAAAACGGGCTAGATATAGTTGTCTATGCGGACATCTATGGCCATTTCCCACATGCTACTTTTGTTGAAGTACCCCCGTCCTGCATTGCCCTCGTGTCTCACTGCTGATCCTCCCTACATTACTCCCACGCTCCGAGACCACTCCATTCTCTGACCACGTTTCTAAGGTCTGTAGAGGAAACCACTGCATCCTTAGGCCGCAACCCTACTTTCTTGCCTTCCTTACCCTATGTGAGGGAGAACCCTTCATCCCACTCATCTCTGGCGTCCTTCTCTGTGCTCTTCCCACTTGGGTCCCAAGAACCCATGCTGTACACATCAGCAAACTTTTCACAACATGAAAAACAAAAGGATGGGGGCGGGGGGGAGAAACACCTGGACGCACCTGTAGTATGAATAAACGTGCAGTCTCTAACCCTTTCCGGTCTGGACAGGGATGAATAAAAGAAACGGGTAGGGAGGAATGGCAACCTATATTGTAGGACAGTATAAGCTGCCATTACTCCCCATCTCTGTTTCATTTATAACTTCTGCACGACACCACGCACCACAGCATGTATGCGTTAGTGTTCTAACATGTGGAAGGAGCGTATGGCAGCAAAACTCTCAGTCACTCAGTGACACTACAGGAAAAAACACACAAAAGGGCGACAGTGTGATGTACAAATATGATGTTTTTATTATTCTGCAGCTTCTTCCCTTTATGATTCTAAGCTAGCATTTGGGAAGATTCCGTTTTGTTGTAAGCACAACTGTAGTTCTTATGTCTAAAACGTGAACTCCCTGGAACTAGGAGGCGCCATACACATACCAGTTAGCAGAAAAAAAGACTCCAGTGGTAGTTCTGCAGGAGAATCTATACATGGCATCTGAAAAGATCAAGATATAGTCCATGCCAATACCCATCAGCAAATTAGCTCACTATTTTCACTTTTTTCTTTCAATATGACATTGAGTATTCTCGATGAATTTAAATGAGTCTGCTTTTCCGTGATTTTAAAATCACAATATCTTATGTGGGTATCTGCTGTGACTCCTTCAAACAATAGGACCACTTTATAATAATTCGAAGTGTTCTCATTTTGTGTGTATTTATCTAGCTAACAAGACACATAGGAGTGCCCCATTGTTACTTTGAAAATAATGAGCCCTACCAAGCTCTAATATTCAAATTTTACACAAAAGACTTAAAGTAGCATAATAATTACCTTTATAAAAAGCAGGTGTTCCTAGAGGGTCTCCAGGAGTCCTTCCATTAAGTTGTCGCATACCCTGAGTACATAAATACTCCATAAGCATCCGTCCCTTGTTTTCGGGTTCTGGATTTAATGAACAGAGAGTGTTAATTCAATATATAAGTAAACTGTTATACTCTTAATCACATTCATTTACTCTATTTTTGATTTCCAAAACTGAAATCAAAATTACCACCAAAACACAACAATTCACATACAAAGCATTCTTTTTTTTCTTCCTCTTAAATCGCTTTCGCAGTGTTCATTCCCACATTTGTTCCTGTTCCAGATTATCTGGTTGTTCCATTTACACAATGTTCTGGAATAATGTAATTTCTGGGTTGCGTGCTCTTAACCGTCTTGGTCACCTAAGCATTTTGCTGGCTTCAACATTTTCTGAAATCCTTTTATGATGGGTTACTGTAGGTAGCCCATATGGCTATTACAGCCGGGTGCTTATTAAGCAACATATTTTGATCACAGGGAGTTTCTATACCCCTTAATTGTGCTATGGGGCAGGCTGCGGGAGCAGTGATTTAGTTTTGGCTCCAAAGGGATTGTACTGCATTAGTATCCTAAAACACCTTTAAGTAAGCCATTGGGATACTGTTAGGAACGCTTTTTTTGTGTGCACCTTTTATGCCATAGATTCCTATAGGACCACTAGTCGTTTGGCATATTTTGTAATCCTACCCTGATTTTTGGGAGGTCGGTAAAGCCTTCTGCTTTACTTACTTTGCCTATGTTGCTCATTCTTATGTGGAAGCTGACCAGTCACTAAGGCAGACAGCACTGAGAGACGGTCTCTCTTTTGTAATTCTTGTATTTTTACAATCGCACAGATCACCTTATAGTGAAGTGATGTTTCGTTATAACCTTTTACCTGATGGCTTTTTGGTCACTTTGATGGTGTGCCTAAGGCAAGCATGTGGCAGCTGTGTGATTTTTTTTTTTAACCTTTTTTGTGATATTTATCTTGTGTACTTTTGCATTTACAGCGAATGACTACTAAAGGTGGCAAGCACCCTAAATGGCTGTGTCACAAGATTTTGACATGTTCTTTGGCCATCTTGTCCTTTGGCCTTCTCAGGTCACGAAATGCCATATGTGGTAACCTCTTTCACAGTGAAAACTGCTGCTTTCGCAGGAAATTGGGATTCATGTGTCTGAGCCAGAGGAGGAGGCTGGGACTGTCTGGTACCAGTCCACATCCTCTGTCCCCAGTAAGTCTGTTGCTGGACGGATGTGATGACCAGTGGTCATCTATGACTGGACAACCCTGGGGTGTTTGAATGTTGCAAATCCTTATCATTGGTGGGCTTGGGCAAGAGTTATTGCGGCTATTCGGCATACCATTGTTGGAACCAAGACTTCTATGAAGAAGAGCAACCTGCTGACGACCCGAGGACAACTCCTGCAGCTGACCAGCAATGACTATAGTGATTGGTCCAGTGAAGTCCTGCTACTATACCTGAACCAAGACTGTTGTTGGTGCTTCAACACTTGGACCAGTGGGAAAACCAGTCTCAACTCCTGCTCATGGATTCAAAAAAAGTTTGGAAAGTGTCCCTGGACCCCACAGTGGACTGACCAGCTTCCTTTTGGGTTACTGCGCTGCAGACGCTGCTGTCCCGAGAAGAGCATTGTGACTCACAGGATCTTCAGCGAACGCCACCATAAGTCGCCTATCCTCACAATTTCAACTTTCTCACAAGAAGGGAAGCCGAGCTGTGGCTGCTTCTGTTTTCACTGCTGGAAGGTTGCCTGTCGCTGCGGACCGTGGTGACCTCCGCTGGAACCATCCTTCTGCAATTCTGTGAGGTGGCCCGAAGGGTTTGCATTGCCAAGGTCAGCAACTTTTCTTCGTTTGGGGTTCTTCTTGTAGAGGTTGCCTGGGAACCATCTGGTGAGAACTGTGACCTGATCTGAACTCGAAAAGTGACTTCTGCACCCGCGAAACCCTGGGCTCCCCTCACTTGAACCAAGGAAAGAAGATTGGGGCTCCAACAAATTCCAGAAGACCTGCAGTGTCTCCTGGAAGAATCAGAGTCATGGGGGTAAGTGAATATAACTGTTTCTGGCCCCCTGTTGCCCCCCAGTCTCCCATAGGGGAACATCGGGTGGAGAGCATTTGTTCCTAAACTCCCTTTAGCCTGGCCTTTGGTTATCGACTCTGGGTCAAGGATTGTGCCCTAAGACTTACCCTTTGTACAGGATAGAGTGGGCTACCTACCTTATTTGAAGAAACGACTTACTTTACTTTAAAGACCTTCTCAATCACCACCCCAGCCAACTGCATCAGTTCTGAAACACCCTCCCTGGAGAAACCATAGTGGAACTTGTGACTTTTTGTTCACAAGGCCACGTATGTTTTAGGGCTGGACTTCATCAAACTGAGATAACTGGGTTGTGATTATTCTCTCTAATCTACCTGTTTTTCTTGTATATAATGACTTACCCGCTCACTACTGGTATGTGTTATTGTTAAATGTGAATGTATATGTGTGTGATATGGTTCTTGAGGACCATACATCCCTATGATTTTCTATGCCTACTGTGTTTAAAAAATGCCTATTATTTCCCCATTATTGCTTCTGTTCTGTGTGGACTCATTGTAGCCCTAGACCACTTTCAAACTTTTCCTGAGACTAAGCCTTGACTGCTCTTCCACTGACCATTCCAAGCATGAAAGTGGACACAGTAAAGCTCCCTGCATACAAAGATTATTGAAATCATAGGATTATGGATTATTTGAAAACGTTACGTGTGGAGAAGGGTTTACCTACATCTGGTGTAAAAGCTGATTTTGTGCAGAAATGACTAGATCACCAGGAAGCTAGAAAGTAATCTTTACCAATGTTATTGGTGTAGAAGATGCTGGGGCACGGCCTAGCAGTTTTAATGGTCCTCTTCTGGAAACCACAGATAGCACAAGTGAGCAAGAAGAGGTTTCTCAGGCCTCCATTAACACATCTGAAGCGGAGGCTGCATTTGATTTCAGGAAAGAGGAGTTGAGGCACAAAGAAAAAGAAATAAATTACAATCAATCACCACATTTTTCTTCTTTTCTGCACTTATCAGAATTACCCAGTCTGCTGCCGTAAACACAGCACTTGCCACCTGTTGGCTGCACTACCACTGTTTATTGTCTCTATTATCTATTTATTTATTCTTTATTATTATTTACCTGTTCTCCCCTGCTCCGCACTTTCCACTCTCCCTCTTCCATGCACTTTTCCCCTTTCCCTTGCACATTCTCAATGTCACTGGGCCTAGTAAGATCGCTGCTTTGTTCTCCCCTGTACCCCTCCCTTGCCTTGTCGTGCTCTGAAACACTTGTGTACGAGCGCGATACAAATAAAATATATCATATTATTTGTAGAGAGCTCTGTCAACAAAGGCATCATGACGCTATCTAGAAGAGTGGGCAGACACACACACGGTTTAGGCAAATAAATGGGTTTTTCAGACTCAGTTTAAAGAGACCAAAATTCTGCACACAGTGGATCCCTACTGGAAGTGTGTTCCACAATTTAAAATTTTCCGCAATGGAAAAGGCCTGACCGCCTAGCCTTTCCCGATGATAGGCAAGTATTTTCAAAAGTCCTGTCCCTGCTGAGCGAAGTGCATGGCCTGGACAGTACAGTTGAATTTTTTCCAGCAAGGCTAATCAGCCCTGTTTAGTCAGAGCCCGATGAATAATACACAGGACCTTGAAATGAATATGAACCTGCACAGGCAGCCAGTGAAGTTCCTGTGGGGCGATGGACGATGCAATAAGTAAGCTGGTAGACATAAAAAAAAAGAAGTTGCATTGCAGTAGTCTAAGCTACCGTTAAGATATGCTGCCACTACCTGCGTGTGGAGATCCTTCGAAATAAACAGAAGGATCTTCGCAAGTTGCTTTAACTTGTGAAAACTCAATCCACGCACGGTGTTAAATCTGAATGTCCATTTTCAGTAAGGCTAAAATGTTCACCCCAAGGTTTTTCACCACCTCGCCCGGAACAGGGAGAGGCCCCAGTGTTAACGACCAGTGTTACTACATGGCTAAGACTGATTTTGATAGGGCTGAGAAAGAGGAGGACAGAGCATTCTAGCTGGAGTTAGACAGACTTCAAGGGACTACAGGTTTCTCCAGCAGGTCAGGGAAAGTTCTCGGCCATCCTCTCATCCAAGATTTCCAAAGCATGTGTTGAAAGTCTATAATGCAAAAAAATTACATTATTGATTGGTTGACTACATTTGAGTATGCTGTGAAGTATAAGAGGTGAATAAGTCTGGTAACATTGCACTATTGCTCAGCAGATTTCCCCCAGAATGGCTGCAGTGCTATAATGGAGCCGTTGAGGCCTGAGAGAATTATTTGAAAAATTGAAGCGGGCTCTACTCTTAAAGTTGTGGAAGACTCCTGACCAATACAGTACTTATTAGATGTCTGGGTGATTGATGTAAATGGCTCTTTGAAAAAGTTAAGTTTCTCGGTTGAAGGTCATAAAGTAACCACTTTTGATGGCATGATGATTAATCATGTTACGGTAGAACACATTTTTTACTGATGTTCCTCTTAGCAGAAACAAAACTTGGCAGATTCAAAGAAGTTAGAACCTAAGAAACTGGCCATAGCTGCTAATCTCTGGGCATGCCATAGCGTCTCATATAAGGACAAAGCAGGCTTTCTGGTGGAGAAAACAGAAAGAGGGCGCGTCAACTAAAAAACCTGCATTCCAAAAGGCCCACAAAACATTTATTAAGGAGTGTACGCCACCTGGATAGTATGTAAAGGGTAGGGGGACTTCCCATCCCAAGTATGAAAGTGGACACAGTAAGCCTCCCTACATACAAAGCTTTTGTGCAACCCGTGGAACAAGTGACAATGTTAAAGGGGACCAGCCCCAAATGTAAGGTTAAGACCTGAGGGGTCCATTCTGTGATTCTGGTATTCCCTTGTGATGGGGGAGAAATATCCCGGAGTTGCTAAAGCTTATGCTTCCATCCCTGAACATACTAAAATGTTAAAGATAGTGTACTGGTGGATGGTGTAAACACCTCTGCCATCAGGGACACTGAGGCCAGTCGAACTGTGGCAATTTCAACATTGGTAAACTCAAAGGCCCTAACCAGAGCTCCTCTGATGGCCATCAGGTTGGCTGATGGTCCTCCTCTTAACTTCACAGTAATACCTATCACTCTAGCAGTAAATGGAGGAGTGGTCAGGATACCTGTAAGTGCACAGAGGCAAGCTCCAGGTAGAGTTCAGCTTCTGCTAGGGAATGGACTCAGAGACTTGGGTCTTGTGGCACACAGCAGATCTACCACGTACTAAGTTGCAATCAAAAACAGCTTCCTTCGCTAAGCCTAAGGTGAATCCCAAGACCAAGGAGGTAAAGAATGCAAACAATTGGAATAGTTACTCCTCTACTCTACTTACCATTGAGGTGTAGGTAGATGACCAAACCCTTGAACCGGATGAGGAAGAAGAGTTGCCTGAAATACTCAACCCTCATGAGCACCCTGAACTGCAGAGCATACTTGCAAAATATGGTCCCTTCTAGAGATGCCCTTAGTAAGGGTCAGAGAGAGAGTGGCCACCTCTGGAAGGCCTAAGGAGACAGGCCTGCTCCCAGTTTGATGGTGAAAACCCTGGGAAGCATACCTGGTAATGTTCTTTCGATGGGATGGTCCGACGACGTATTCCATATCTATGACAGTAATCACCACAGCTGTGCTGCTTCGGAAAATCTTTGGCGTCTGCGTCCTGCGTCAATACGCCGCCCTCGAGGACCTCCTCCGACGGCCGACGTCACTGGATGTTATAAGTAGGACGCACGATGCCCACAGCCTCAGTTGTAGTTTTTTCCCAGAACGCGTGCCACCAGTCTTCTGCCAGTCTGACACACAAAGCCTTGCGGAAACGTAAGCTGCAATCGCATAAGAAATTTTGTAGCAGGGAAGTTAGGGAAGGAGCGATATGGAATACGTCGTTGGACCATCCCATTGAAAGAACGTTACCAGGTAAGAGAGTAACTTGTTCTTCAAAGGGATTGGGTCCTCCCACGTATTCCATATCTATGACAGGCTCCCAAAGCAGTACCAATGCAAGGAGGTGGGAAAAGAATTTAGAAAACAGAAATTTAGCATGCCCAATCAAATTGCGGAGTAAAGGACCGCCTTGTGAAAGGCCAGATCCTGCCCCCGGATGGAATCGAGGGAATAGTGACGTACAAAAGTAGGTACCGAAGCCCAGGTGGCTGCATCACAGATGTTGCGAATAGAAACACCACTCTGCAGGGCAGTAGAGGCAGCCATACCCCTGTATGGGTAGAATGGGCCCGTAAGCCGACCGGTGGGTCCTTACCCGCCAAGCGGTAACACTCAGAAATAGCCAAAATAATCCAGCGAGACAAAGTCTGTTTCGTCACAGCCTGTCCCAAACACTTACCAGCATAACCAATAAAGAGCTGATCGTCCACTCTGATCAGGGACATGCGTGAAATATAAAAGCTTAACGCTCTCCTAGGATCAAGCCTATGGAGCCTCTCCTCTTCCTTACCAGGATGTGGAGGAGGATAAAATGCCGGAAGAAAAACCTTCTGGCCTAAATGAAATTCCAACACCACCTTCGGAAGAAAAGAAGGACAAACTCTAAGGACAACCCTGTGAATACAGTGAAGGATGGCTTAACTGAAAGTGCCTGTAACTCACTCACTCTGTGAGAGGAAGTGACCGCAACTAAAAATACTGTTTTCAGAGTTAACAATCTTAAAGGGCATGAATTCAAAGGCTCAAACGGAGCACCCATCAGAAACTTGAGAACAAGGTTCAAATCCCAACCGGGCACCTGGAAAGGTGACGGCAGGAACACAGTGAGCCCTTTCAGAAACAGAGAAATTAAAGGAATTTTAAAATAGGAACACTTCAGACGAGCACTTAAATATGGACAGCGCCGCCAGGTAACCTTTAATGGTACCCACTTGAAGGCCCCTGTGGGCCAAAGAAAGCAAAAAAGACAGAACCATGAGAATTTCCCATGCAAAAGGATCCACATTCTTAACCCTGCACCAGTCGCAGAACTTCCTCCAACGGCAACGGTACAGGGACTTTGTTGCGGGCCTTCTGGCCGAAAGCAACACCTCCATCACGTCTTCAGGGAGGTCCCAATCCTTATACCTCAACCTTTCAGAAACCAAGCGTGAAGGTTGAGGGACCTGACCTTTGGATGGAGAACCTGACCCCCCCCTCCCATGAGAGCAGATCGTCTTGGTAGGGAAGACGACGTGGAGGGCAGATGGACAAGTTGAGAAGGTCGGGTACCACGTCCTCCGGGCCCACGCCAGAGCAATGAGGATCATCCGGGAACCGAACCTCCATAACCTCCACAGTACTTGCGGGATGATGGGGACTGGAGGAAACGCGTTCAGCAGTGGGAATGACCACTCCACCACGAACGTGTCTCCTAAGGCTCCGTTTGGAGGAAATTCCTGCGAGCAGAACTTCACACTTCCGGTTGACACTGGAGGCAAAGAGATCCACTTGAGAGGTCCCCCAAAGGGCAAAGATCTCCAGGAGAATCTTCTGAGCCAACTCCCACTCGTGAGAGATCGCGCTCTGCCTGCTCAGAGCGTCCGCCGTCTCGTTTTCGTCTCCTGCCAGATGAACAGCCGAGATCGAAACTTCCTGCTGGATTGCCCAGAACCAGAGCTGCATCGCCTCCCTGCACAGAGGAAGTGACCCTGCCCCCGCCCCTTTTTGTTGAGGTAGTGCATGGCCACCGTGTTGTCCGTCTGGGTCACGACATTCTTTCCTCGCACAGTCGGCAGAAAAGCTTTCAGGGCTAGCCTGACGGCCCTCAGCTCCAACAGATTGATATGGAGTCTGGACTCTGACAGAGACCAACGACCGCTGACTGTCAACTTGTTGGCATGAGCTCCCCATCCCGTGAGGGATGCGTCCGACACGATCGTCACCTCCGGCCAGGGCAGCCAAAATGGAGCCCCCCTCATCAGATTGCCTTCGTCGGCTCACCACAGAAGGTCCCGGGCGACCGAGGACTGCACCTGAACAGGGTCCAACATCCTGGAGCTTGAGTGCCCATTGCAAAGATCTCATCCGCAACCTGGCCTCTGGCACCAGAAGAATGCAGGATGCCATGAGGCCGAGCAATCTCAAGAACTCGAATGCCGGGAGAGTCTGTGCAAGTTGAAACTTGTGCACCATCTGCTGAATGTGATGAGCCCTCACCTGGGGAGGAAAATACTGCCCCAGGGACGTGTTGAGCACTGCTCGAATGTACTGGAGCCTGTGAGTTGGTGTCAAATGGGACTTCTTTAAGTTGAGGGAGAAGCCCAGCTTGTGGAGGGAGTGGCAGGTGACTGACAGATGATCCAGGACTTGCTTGGGATAGCACGCCCTGATCAACCAATCGTACAGGTAGGGGTAGACGTGAATCCCCCCTTTCCTGAGGTGCGCTGCCACCATTACCATGAGCTTGGTGAAGACCCTCGGGGCGGAGGTCAATCCGAACGGCAGGAACCGAAACTGAAAGTGTGAGTCGCCAACCGCAAACCTCAGGTACTTCTTGTGCTTCGGAGGGATCGGCACATGAAAATAAGCGTCTTTGAGGTCGAGAGACACCAACCAGTCCTGAAGTTGAAGGGACTGGAGGACTTGAGAAAGAGTAACCATCTTGAACTTGTCCTTCCTGAGGAGTTTGTTCAAACCGCGCAAGTCCATGATGGGTCTCAATCCCCCGTCTTTCTTGAAAATCAAAAAATAAGGGGAATACCATCCCTTGTTCCTCTCCGCTACAGGCACCAGTTCTATGGCGCCTTTCTCCAGCAGGGATTGAATTTCCTGCGCAAGGAGCGGATCCAGACTCTTCAAAGAGAGATTCCCCAGTGGATTGTCTTGAGGCCTCTGCCGAAAAGGAAGACAGTAGCCGTAGGTTATGATCTCCAGAACCCACACATCTGAAGTAATGGCGCACCACTCTGCAAGATGCTGCGCCAGCCTTCCCCCAACCGGCGAACCATGGGACATGGCCTCATGACTGAGCTGAAGTGGCTGCGGCGTTGCCTGAGGGCAAAGAGGCAACAGCCCCAGCGGCCTTGTCACCTCGAGTACCTTGTTTTCCACCTCTATCACTCCTACGGTAGCCCCTTTGACTGGCAGCTCCTCTCGCTTTACCAAAGGATGAGTAATAACGAAAGGAACCTCCCCTCCATTGCTGTCCCCTAGGACGAAAAGATGAGGTTGTCGAAGTGCAGCGCCCAACGACTTCGCTGCAGTTTTGGAGGTCTGCAACCTCTCAAGGCTCATGTCAGCCTTGCTGCCAAAAAGATGTTCCCTGTCAAGGGCATGTTGAGGAGCCGCCTGCACATCAGGAGCAAACCCCAACTTCCGCAACCATGCAAACCGGCATATTATGGTGCTCGCCGCCATGGACCAGCTGACTGAATCTGCCATGTCCAAACCCGACTGAACGGCCTCACACATAGCATCCTTGCCATCCTGAACCATGCCAAAGAAACCATCGCGTTCATCCCCTTCGGGAATATGTTCAGCCGCCAAGGAAACAGTTCAACAGAGTGTGCGTGAAACGAGACAAGGCACAAATGGAGTTGGCCGCCTGAAGACCCATACCCCCTGCAGAAAACACTTTCTTTGCCCAGCCGTCAAAACGCTTGTCGTCCCTATCAGGAGGGATGGTAGGGTACGACGCCTGCTTTGCCAGGGCCGTCGCCGCCTGCACCACCAAACTCTCCAGAGTAGGGTGCTTGAACAAGTAGCAGGGGGCACTACTGGCTGGGCAGTATTTTCACGGCAAATACTTTCTCACTGCCGGGAGACTCTCCGGAGCAGTCCAAGCCGCTGCCACCCTTCTTTGAAGAGCCATATGGAATGGCAGTACCGGGTCAGTTGGTGGACCAATGTCGAGGATATCCGTAAGGTCATCCTGAACAAACTCCCCTGGGGGAGCAGACCAACCTAAGTACTTGGTGACCCGTGACACAAGTCGGCATGAGTGCCAGGCTCAGGCCTACAAAACCCCACCTCTGGAGAGGTGTCCAGCCCACTAGCATCATGCAGGGACTGCCTCAGGTCCTCAAACTGGCTATGGCCCTAGAGAATCTCGTCAGGCACCGTGTCAGGCACCGTGTCAGGCACCATGCCATCATCAGAGCCCTCATCCACCTCTGAAATGAATTCCAGATGGCGGTAAGAAGGCACAGAACTGGAACCAAGGCCATGCTTGACCTTGGCCAGAGCCTTCCTAGGTGGTTCCCCCGAGCCACGGGGTACCCCCATCGACACAGCCCTGAAAGGCGCTGAGAGTGTCGAGAGAATCGGCGTCAACGACAGATGCAGCGCCGACAGCATCAACGGCGTCAACACAGGCCTCAAGGGAGGAGCCCCGAGCGCGTCCCTCGACATCCTGGGCGCCGACGGCATCGACGACTTCCTCGGAGGCTGAACCTCGATAGAGTCCGTCGACGGCCTCGGCGCCACAGGCGTCGATGTCTTCCACGAAGACTTCACAGGCTCACTCGGTCTCGAGCGCGTTGAGGACCGGGACCTGGACCGGGCATGCCAAGAACGATTCCCCTTGTCCTAGTGGGACCTTTCCCGCGAATCGTGACAACCACCCGAGCCCGAAGGCATGCGAGCGTGATCTCTCAGCTGATCACGACCGACCCCACTCAGAGGTGCGGACGGACCAGTGCCCTGCGATTCGAGAATCGCCAACATTTTCTTCCCGAAGGAAGCCCATTCCTCCGGTGTCGCATGCTTGGTGGGGTATGAGGACGGGGAAGGCGACCGATGACGGTGCTTCTGGGAGTGCCTCGAAGAGGCAGAGGAGTGGCGAGACCGACTCCGGGACCGAGACCCACTGGACTTCTGACGACGCAGAGAGTCGCCCCTTGAGTCGTCCGTGGAAAGCCCCGCAGACCTCGACTTCCGGGGCTTGGACACCTTACCTACCGATAACTTCTTCATGTACTCCCGCAAGGCGCAACAGAAACTCCAAAGAGTCGAGGCGTACCGAGATTCACAAAGCGATCACGTTCGCGGAAAAAACAGAACTGAGGCTATGGGCGTCGTGCGTCCTACTTATAATATCCAGTGACGTCGGCCGTAGGAGGAGGTCCTCCAGGGCGGCGTATCGACGTCATCGACGCAGGACACAGACACCGAAGATTTTCCAAAGCAGCACAGCTGTGGTGATTAATGTCAGATATGGAATACGTCGGCGGACCCAATCCCCTCGAAGGTGGGTTACTGTACTGTGAACCCATAGAATCACACGAGGTGACCATAGGAGGATGGTGATCGCTCAGCAGCTGAGGCCCCTCCTTGCTGCAGTTGGCACATGAAGTCTGCCTTGCAGGTCAGAGGACTAAAGAAAGGTCGTCCTTGTATTTATACTGGCCCAAGTAGAAAGTCACTGCAGGATTTGCACAACAAAGTAGAACAAAGATTCAGGCTCCACTGGTACCACTACCTATAGTGGGTGTACCATTTGCGAGGGAAGGGATTGAAGTTGTTGGTTCCCTTGATCATCCCACATTCTCGGGCAACACATTTATCTTGGTGGTTGTTGATCATGCCACCAGATATCCTGAGGCCATCGCATTGAAAACAGTAACTGCCAAGTCAGTTGCCAAAGCTTTGTTAGGCATTTCTACTAGGGTTGGCTTCCCTAAAGGAGTTGTGTCAGACAGATGCACACAGTTTATGCAGGTCATGTGGAAAGAACGTTTGATGTAATACATTTTCATCTGCATATCATCCACAAACAAAATGTCTTGTTGAGAGATTTAACAGAACTCTCGAAAGCAGGATTGGGGCAATGTTGGAGCATCAGAGAAGAAAGCAGGATTTTCTCTGAACATTCTTACTTTTTGCCTATGGAGAGGTGCCTCAGGAAGGGGTAACCTTTAGCCTCTTTAGACTGGTTTGTGAACACCCTGTTAGTGGACCCATAGTTTTAATCAAGGAAGGATGGGAATCTGCCACTCCTCCTGTTACTACAAATGTAGTAGACTATATGCTTGGTTTAGGCAAGAGGATGGTGCTACTGACGGCTGAGCCCAATGACAAGTTGAAGGCTGGACTGGTGAAACATTGGTATGACCAGAAAGCTTTACTTGTACCATTTTTCCCAGGCCAATAAATCAGGATAATGAATCCTATAAGACGTAGGGCGTTACAAGATAAATGGACTGGGTCCTTCCCAGATAGCTGAAAGACTAGGTGGGGTGAACCATTTAGTAGACCTTGGAAGACCTAATCAATCTCCCAAAGTGTTTCACATAAATAGATAGAAGGCCTTCACCCCTAGGGTTGAAATGGGAGCCCTGCCTTTGGCTTCAGAAAGAGAAGAAGAGGAAGCTGAACATCTCCCTGACCTTTTCCAAGGCAGCCCCTTCAGATGGCTCCATTAAGGATGTCAAACTGTCCACTCAACTGACTCAGCAACAGTAGAACCCTATCTTTGGCATGAGGTTGGTGGATGCAATATTCAGCCTCAACCAAGTAAAGTGCAAGCAGTACAGGACTGGGCAACTAACATAACCCAAACCGATGAGAGCTTTTCTAGGCAGATTATGGAACCATAGTTGCCGCTTTGACTGCACTCACCACTCCAAAGAAACCTAACAATGTTACTTGGTAAGTGGAGTGTGAGAAAGCCTTTCTGGGCTTCAAGCATTCCCTTAGCCCAGCACCTATTCTCATGGCACCCGACTAACAGCCTTTTCAGAGTACAAACTGTTGGCTCCGACACTTGAATAGGAGCAGTCTGTTGCCAGCTAGATGACAAAGGCAGGGAATACCCTATATGTTTAATCAATCACCAGCTTAAGGACAGAGTTAAGGTGGGCCACAGTGGAAAAGGAGCGTTTTTCCATTGTGTGGTCCCCTAGGAAGCCGAGACCCTAAATTTGGAACTCACTTCACTGTACAGACTGGGTCAGAAGTCCTTAAAGTGGCTGATGGCAAGTTGCTCAGGTGGTCCATACGACTTCAGGACTTTAATTTCAGTATTGAATATAGGCCAGGTACTCAACATAGCAATGCTGATGGACGGTCCAGGATGTATAACTGACTGGAACATGAAACCCATTCAGTGGTGGATTAGATCCCCCCCACACCCCTTGGATAGCCCTGACTGTTTGAATGTTGCAGATCCTTAACATTGGTTGGCATGGGCTAGCTCCCAGCCTAAATCTTGGATAAAAGGAGTGCTCCTGCAGCTATTCGGCAGATAATCATTGGAACCAAGACTTCTATGAAATAGAGGAACCTGCTGACAACCTGAGGATGACTCATGCAGCTGACCAGCATCGACTCCAGTGGTTGATCAGATTAAGCCCTGCTCCTCTCTACCTGATCTCAGAAGACCTGCATTGGTGCTTCGACCCTTGAACTGGTGTGAACAACAAGTCTCTACCCCTGCTCCGCCCAACACCTCGATAGGCCATGTGCAGGACAAGGGGCTCATGCCAGTTTATATTGACACGCTGTGATCCATGACCTTAGTTCCTCCCTTTTCCCTACCACTCTGACGCAGAGAGATCGCTCAAACGAAATGTGTACTGTCAGTCAAGTGAGTAAGGTTGGAAGGGCAATAAGGAATCTGTGGGAGGAACATCCATCAGAAAGAATATTATTTAGAGTTCAGTAAATTGTTCTGCTAATCAAATCCTTCCTCATCTAAAGCAGGAAATCTGGAAGAGGGAGGAGATAAAGGACACCACCTATAACCGAAAACTCTGGGGGACCGCTCTACCAAAGTGAGCACCCTGCTCCGACTGTGAATCCAGGCAGTAATGTTTTGGCAAACATGAGTAAACAAGGCCCACGTAGCGGTCTGGCAAATAACCAGGGCAGAGGGGGCAGCTAGTCCTCTGGTCGATTGAGCTCCGAGATGTTCAGGCACCTACTTAGGAGCCATAAGAATTCTGTGATGCAGGGGATGATGCACCTTGACAGGATCTGTTTAGTCACAGCCCTGCCTGTGACTTATGTCTGTGCACCTTCTCTGTTTCAAAAGATTCGCCTATGAAAGAGTTGAAAATATGGGATATATTACTCACCATAATCATATTTCTGATGCTTGTATCTGCTTAGATTCACATGCTGTGCATAGGCCGACATCTAGTGGAAGCTGCAGAGTATTACAGTTTGTTTTTCGAAACTCAAAAATGGGCGTCGACAAAGGGCGTGCCAGTATTACTATCCCTAGTGTGACGTCCACTGTACCCATGATCCCTCACGCGTGTAGGACCCTCATTGTATTTTTTCTGACATGAGGTAGCATGAGGAGAAGCAGGAGTACAGATGATCCAAGCAGATATAAAGAAAGGTAAGAACTACAAGCCTCCATGCGCCTTCTCTCAGAGGGGAGGAAGGGTGGGTTGCATGTGAATCTAAGCAGATACAAGCATCAGAAATACGATTACGGTGAGTAATGTATCCCTTCTGAGGTTTGTGGAATCTGCTTAGATCACATGCTGTGCATAGATTAGCGAGCAGTACCTGAAGAAGGAGGTGAGATGTGAGAAGGGTCATGAGCAAATAAATGTCTTAGAACCGCTTGTCCCACTTAAGTATCTGTCTTGGAATGGGTGTCAATGCAGTAGTGCTGAGTAAAAGTGTGAATAGAGGTCAAAGTAGCTGCTTTGCAAATGGTGTCAAGGGGTACATTTGCAATGAAAGCCAGAGTGGCCCCAATGCCTCTTGTAGAGTGGGCCCTAAGCGTAAAAGGCAGAGTTTTTTCAGAAAGTGAGTAACACGGCTGGATACAGTTAATAATCCACTTAGAGATGGCCCCTTTAGAGACGCGATCCCCCTCTCTGCCTGTAGCTATGGAGACAAAAAACTGATCTGTTTTCCTAAGCGCTCTGGTCTTGTTTACATAGTAGAGGACCGCCCTATGCACATCTAGGGTGTGTAGTTTCACCTCAGCCGAGCTTTGTGGGTCTTGGAAGAAAGCCGGAAGCTCGATGGACTGGTTCACATGGAATTTAGAAATAAACTTAGGTGAGAACCTAGGGTGTGTGCGTAAAACCAGTTTATCTTTATGGACAATAAAGAAGGGATCTTGCACTGACAGAGCCTGAATTTCACTCACTCTTATAGATGTAATTGCTACTAAGAAGGCCATTTTGTAAGTCAGGTGTTTGAGACTGCTTTTATGCATGGGCTCGAATGGGGGGCCCATGAGCTTAGATAGCACCACGTTAAGATCCCATCCTGGTGGTGGGTTTGAAATAGGAGGGTGAAGCCTCTTTACTCCTTCCATGAAGGCTTTAACTAGTGGTACTTTCCACCACGACACCTTGTTATGGGAAGTGGTGTATGCTAACATAGCTGCCAGGTGTACCTTCAGTGAGTTAAAAACCAGTCCTGCATCCAGCAGGTGGAGCATGTATGTAACAATAGTAGAAGGAGTGCAATCAACTGGGTTGATTTGTTTATTCTGGCACCAGATCACAAATCTCTTCCATTTGTCAAAGTAGCAGTGCCTCGTGTTTGGCTTCCTAGATTTTTTTAGGATGTCCATACACCTCTGTGGTAAAGTGAGATGTCCGAACTCTATGACCTCGGGAGCCATGCTGCCAGGTTCAATGAGTTGGGTTGAGGATGCACTGTTTGACCTTGGTGCTGGGACAGTAGGTTGTACCAGGCCGGAAGTTTGATTGGTTCGCACACGGCTAATCTGCGTAAGTGTGGGAACCACGGTTGTCTCACCCACATGGGAGCAACCAGGAGGAGCGTCATCGACTCTCTGTTCATCTTGTTGACCACCTTCCTGATGAGGAGTTGGGGGGAAAAGCGTATGCAAACATTCCTGACCAGTTCATCCCCAGGGCGCTCCCCAGGGAGTCTGGTTGGGGGAACCTGGATGCAAATCCTGGGCATTGTCTGTTTTCGCTTGTGGCGAATAGGTCTACAGTGGGGAGCCCCCACTGAGAGAAGATATCTTCTACGACTCCTCTGTGTAGACACCATTCGTGTTCTTCTGGGAGGGGGTCTCTGCTTAGAGCATCCGCTAGAGAATTGAGATCCCGTGGAACATGTTGCGATTACAGGAAGATGTTCCGTCTGAGTGCCCATTTCCAAATTTTCTGGGCAAGCTTGGACAGATTTGGCAAACGAGTCCCTCCTTGCTTGTTCAGGTAAAACATGGCTGTAGTGCTGTCCGTCCGGATTTGCACTGACAAATTTAGCAGGTAGGGCTCGAACGCTTGAAGCGCTCGGAATACTGCCAGAAGCTCTAGCAGGTTGATGTGATTCTTGGCCACTGAGTGAGACCAGAGACCCTGAGCTGTGTGGTTGAGATAGTGAGCTCCCCACCCTGTCAGGCATGCATCGGTTGTGACTACCGCCTGTATCTCGGGATCATAAAAGGGTTTCCCCTTGGACAGATTTTCTCTTGTCCACCAGTTTAGGCTTTGTACAAGTGTTGGCGAAACGACCACTAGATCGTCCCACTGACCACTTGCCTGAGACCACTGTTTCGCCAACCATTCCTGCATGGGACGCATGCGCAGGCGCCCGTGGGGGACCAGGTAAATACATGACGCCATCATGCCCAGCAACCGCATTGCTTTGCGTACCGTTAACTGGCGACCGGACTGGTATTGCGGAATTTGCAGCACTATATTCCGAATTCTTTGCTCGGAAGGAAAGGTGAACCCCTCGAGTGTCTAGGATAGCTCCTAGGAACTGTTTGGAAGTGCTTGGCACCAGCGTTGACTTTTTCTCGTTTATTGAGAAGCCCAATTCGAAGAGGAGGTCGATTGTCCTTTGAATGTTTGTTCTGCAATTTACTGGGGTCTTCCCCGTGATGAGCCAGTCCTCCAGGTAAGGGTACACCAGGATTGCCTCCCTGCTTACGTGTGCTGCCGCCACCGCCAGTACCTTGGTGAATACCCTTGGAGTCGAATCTATCCCGAGTGTATTCTTTGTCGTGGAGGATGGTTCCGGGGACGCTTTAACAGTTCTATGCAGTACCCAGCGGATACTGTGGACAGCACCCATCTGTCTGATGTGATCCCTTCCCAAACTTGGGTGAAGTTGGAAATGCATCCCCCTACTGGGGTTGCGTGAGAAGGGACCCTGAACGGAGCGTCACTGTTTTGGTGGAGGCGTGCCGCCTCCTTTACTGGGACTGCCTCTACCCTTACCACGTCCTCTTTTATCACCCCTGCCGTAACCCTGGGTAGACTGTTGGTTATTATTGTCCCACGGTGTACCCTGCCCCTGGGAATAGTTAGATCTCCTCTGGGAATTTTGGCCGCGTGGGCAACGAAAATTGCCATTCCCTCTTTGATTAGGGGGTTTGTTGGTTAGTTGGCCTAGGGATTTGAGTCTCTCATATTCATCCTTGGCATTTTTCAGCGCGTCCTCGACCGCCTTACCAAACAACAGATCCGGCTCCACCGGTTTATCTAACAAAGATGCTTGGGTTTCAGCTTTGAATCCAGACTGCCGTAACCAAGCGTGTCTCTTGATAACAGTTCCTTCTGCTATCAATCTGCCGGCGTTATTCACGGCATCAAAGGTTGCTTTTAAAATGCAACCGGACACGGCTCTTCCCTCCGCCGCAACTCGTGCCAACTGGCTCTGTAAGGGTTCTGGGGCGGAGTCTATGAGTGCCGCGACTTCTTCCCACTGATGGCAGTTGTAGCTGGCCAACAGGGTGGTGGAGTTGGCAATCCTTGCCTGGTAGGCGGAAGTGGAGGCTACTTCCCTGCCCAAACCATACAGTTTTTTGCTCTCCTTGTCGGGAGGAGCTTCGGACGATGACAAGGGTGTTCCAGCCCTCTTACGGGTGTTAGTAACAACCAGGGAGCCCGGTTTCAGATGCCCCCTTATATACAGTGGGTCTGATTGGACTGCCCTGAAAAGTTTCTCAATCCTGGGGTTCACTGCCCTGGTGAGGTTAGGATTTAAAAGTGAAGGGTATATTCTCCTCTGAATAGACTTAAGGATAGGGATGGCCTGAGCAACAGGCCTCCTTTCTCCCACTAACTCATCTGCGAAGTCCCTCTCCTATTGAGCACCCCGTGTGTCAATGTGGAAATGTTCTGCCGCTCGGGACAGAACTTCATTCAGGAGAGGTTGATTGCCGACAGGGGAGTCGGTAATCGGGGGTTCTTTCTCTACCGGGGAATCTACTCTGTAGGTCTCAGGGTCTTCCTCTTCCTCTTCTTGGTCCTCATCATCCCCATAGTAGCCCGTACCAGTTTGCTCTTCCAACATGCCCAAATCTGGATCCTCACAAAAGGATGTATCCCCTTGAAATTGGGAGTAGGGCTGTATATAGAAGGGGTCCGAAGACCGTATTGGGGCTACAAACCGGGACTTCTTACTTGGAGGTATTGGATCCTTAGAGCCTGAGGGTGCTGACCCGTCGGGAGTATAGGAGAGAAAGTGTTCGGGGTTCTTTGTGTAAAAATCTGCCAGTGAAGACATCCTTGACATAACCCTGTCTATGTCATCAGACCATTCTCTAGAACTGGGAATGATCTTTTCTGGGGCTTTCTCCGCCTTATCCTGACTAGACTTACTGGTTTTAGCAGGTGTCCTTGGGATAACAGAGGACTGGGACTTGTCTGTCTGTTTATGTGGAGTGGGAAGTTTTTGAGGTGTGTGAGGAGGCTGAGACTGCTTCCTCTGTTGTTTTCCCCCCTCCCCGCGGGCGGAAGAGTGTTTTGCCTGTTTTTTCGCCCCTCCGGAGTCTTCCGACGCCTGGCGTCGAGGTTCGGGGGTAGTGTTCCTATCTTTAGAACGTGGAGGTAGGGACTCGGGAGCCGCAGTTACGCGGTCTGCGGGCGCCGACTCCTGGAGTGCGGTCTGGGGATGGAAGTCGGCTTCGTCCTCAGACGATCGAACTTCCGTTACCTTGGGGAGCGAGGCACTCTTGGCAACGGTGGATGATTGCCTAGAGTCATGCGGCGATCTAGATCGAGAACGCCCAGAGGACACCGATTCGGCCCGTTCTCTATAGGCCTCTTTCCGAGAACTCGACGTGCGCGTCGAGTCTCGGTTAGACTTCATGTGCTTTGTGGAAGTGCTGTGGGTAGCGCTTGTGTCGCCGGGGGTCTTCCCCATAGCCGCCCTGCCGGACGACCTTCCGAGGTCGGCGACTTGCGCTCGGCTGTCTCTTGACGCCACGTTGCCCTCGCCATCTAAAAGCACGGCGTCGCTGCCATCGCTGAAGGCGCCCTCCGCTGCCATGGCCTCCTGACACCTGGTGTGGTGGGCCCAACGCTAGATCGAACGGTCCTCAAGTGTTTTCGGTTTAAACCTACTACACGCTCTGCAGTTCGCCTCGTGGTGGTCCCTCGGCAAGCAAAAGTTGCACGTGGCGTGCCTGTCGACCCAAGGGTAATTGAGGTTGCACTTGGGGCAGAATTGGAAAGGGGTACCCTCCATACGCACATTGTGGCAGCGGGCTAGTAAGTGTAGAAATATATAAGAATGTACCTATATACCAAAAGAGTGTAGAGTATGTCCACCCCCCACTCTCCCTACTTGCAGGGCCGAGGTCAGAGGCCTTCCGAGGCCCAAATCCGTCGTGCAGCGGTCGATGGTCGAATTCTTCTCCGGGCCTGCGTCGAGTGTAGAAGTTCGGTGACTTGACGTTGGGGTGGAGAAATGGGTAAATATAACAATATTTAGCAAAAGTATGGCTAAGGCCCGGGAACTCTGCGAAATGCTTCCGACCAGTACGGCGGAAAAAAACAATCCGAGGGTCCTACATGCGTGAGGGATCATGGGTACAGTGGACGTCACACTAGGGATAGTATTACTGGCACGCCCTGTGTCGACGGCCATTTTCGAGTTTCGAAAAACAAACTGTAATACTCCGCATCTTCCACTAGATGTCGGCCTATGCACAGCATGTGATCTAAGCAGATTCCACAAGCCTCAGAAATATAAATATATATCAATGTGAGTGTTCTCTCTATGTGGCTGAGAAACCGATATCCATCAATCCGGCAGCAAAAATTCTTACCGCCACGTCGAATGGCGAGCTTGTCAATCCTGTAGACGTGCTTTCCCGAGCATGTCGGACGGCGCTTCTTGTTCCGTGTTTGTTTACATGGAGCATGTTGCATTGGTAACCCGGCATGCAAATATCGGATTCAACTTGGAGAAAACCAGGCGGCCATGTTAGGCGAGTTATTTCGTGTATTGTGGTCTAACCGTACATTAATACAAATATAACCCACGGCTCATTTGTACATGATCCACGACACATGTTCATTGATTTTCACATGTATCTGAGATGTATGCTCCTACCAAGAGGATCACAGTTCTAAAGGTGTGTATATAGTGTGGTCGCTGAATGAGCGATTTGCATGTTTTTCTGTTCTAAAAAGCCAAATGTGGTGTACGCCTCCAAGTGGGTGTCTGTATTGTATCATCTGAGTTTATCATGTATTACACCATCATCTCCTAATGCAATTGGCTACGAAAATCAGAATAAATTGACACTGTACAATAAAATGCATCCGTGCAGACATCAGAATGCTTTAACACAGTACTAGATCGTCCGATGTGTGCGTGACAAGTAACTCATAGGCATATCACAGAAAATAGACCCCTTCTAGTACAAAACATCAGATGGGTGAATGAATAGTATCTAATATACACATCATGATGTCTTGACGCAGACTGATCCAATACATCCGTGCTAAATCATTCAATGAGTGTGTAACGGGTATAGAATAAGCATATGTAGCAATTTTACAATACTCCTTGCTGAATCATTCAATGAGTGTAGAATGGGTATAGAATAAGCACATATAGCAATTTTACAATACTTGGTCCATATGGACTACACAAAGATATATAAGTGCATTTTTTCAATGTAGTTTTAGTATCTAATAACCCGAAACGGATGTCCATATAAATTGCCCCCATATCATGTAATGCATCTCTAAGTGTGTGAAGGATATCAAATATGCATGTATGGTAATGTAACATGTTAAGTCCATATTATATCCTTTATAATATATTGCAGTGGCACATAACATTCAAATGCCTTTACAGAAGGTGAATGTCTGAATGTTTTGTACATGTGGAACCTCTTCATCTTTGATGTGGGATTTGTAAGCATATATAATGCCCAATCGGTCTGTCTCGATGTACTGCCTTGAGTGTCCATGTGTATATGTGGTACATCTATTGGTCAGCCTCTCGTCGTAAGAAAGTCCAAATTTCATCTACCCAATATGCCGCTCCATTAGATAGCAACATTGAGACCGTGGGGTACACCGTCAAGTTTGTAAATCCCTTTCTGTTCCAAACATCTCAACTTTTTTTTTCTTTTCATAGGAGAACATTTTTTTCTCCGCTTTGCCCATTACACATGTATGACGCACACTCTGGAAGCATCCCAGACTCTCCGTGTTCGAAGCCTGCTAAATGGTAAGTGATTTCACTGTCCCCGAGGGGTTCCATTTTGTAGCATTTTGTAAGAAATATTCTGGACAGAGAGCACTGATTTTATTCATTTTCTAATTGTTATAGCTGCATAGCGCAGGCAGCAAGGACACACTTCCACTACTCCCGTCCTGATGAAGGCCATTACAATTGAAGCTGATCGAATATAATATGCCAAAACACTTCTGGGCCGACTTTTGTGTTTTAGTGTGCCACAAAAGGCAAAAAATATATTCTATGCTCTTTATATTGTGTTATTGTAAAAGTTTGGCAACACAAGGCTTGTCTGTTACAAATAATTGGTGTTATTTTTTAATGTATTATTCGTGAAAAAACCTTGTTGTATGGAGATGGTGTTAGACTCGCTTTACCCTGATGGTATGATAAGCTTTGTATGATTTACACATTGCATTGTGACACAAGAAATACACAATTCTGTTGAAAAACCGATGGAATAAATGTGTTTTTCTCAAGTATGTTGTCTTGTCAATACTCGCCCTGACCAATCTCTTTTTCATGTCGTATATTACCTAAAATGGTCAGGGAATAGCCAGGTGCCCATTCCTTGTTTTCTTAGTGTGAGGGACATACATTTTAGACAGTAGGTCATTTTCCCTTCAGTAAAAGTTTGGCAGGCAGGGAAATCTATTTTAGCTTAAGGAAAGATGTGTTTATCACCCCTTTTATTATTATTTAATAAATGCAGTCTTGTGATAAAACTTCTCCTATGTGTCCGTCTCCCATGTCGGACTCCTCACAGGGCCCAATCCAGAGCAATTAAAATCAAAATGGACCCGAACAGAAACAGCCTGATGAGAGCCGTTGGGATGACAGGGATGAGCAGGAACGCATACAGGATATTTAATATCCGATCTATCGTCAGTGTGTCGCCAAATCTCCCCGTTGGGGAAATTCCTAGGAACAGAACAACTCACACTTCCTGTTCACACTGGAAGCAGAGAGGTCTACTTGAGGAGTGTTCCACTGAAGGAAGATCTCCAGAACTTCCTAAAAGAGCACCCATTCCAGTGATGTTGAATTCTGTCTGCTCAAGGCATCTGTGACGATGTGCTCCATTGCAGAAAGATGCGCTTCCCTCATAGACCCTTTGTCGTCCACACTCCAGCATCGCAGCTGTATTGCTTCTCTGCACAGAGGCAAGGATCCTACATCACCTCTCTAGTTGAGGTAGTGCATGGTGACTGTCATTTGTCAGGAACATTCCTGTACCGAAGGAAGAAAGGTGACTAGGGCCAGCCTGATCACTGAACTCCAGCAAACTGATGCGTTTCCTGAACTCCAATGGGAACCACAGGCCATTCACCATTATAACCTGCAGGTGCGCACCCCAACCTTTTATGGGCGCATCTGTGATGATTGTCAGTTGGGGCCCGGGTTGCTAAAGGAATATTGCTTTAAACGGGTTGTCTTGCATGCCCACCATGTTGGGTCTTCGGACCCTTCAGTGAGACCAGTAGAATGTCTGAGGTGCAACCCTGAAAGAGACCACTGAAAACTGAGTAGCTACTGAAGCGACCTCACGCATAGCTGGGTCTCCAGTTCTATTCTCAGGAAAGATTTTCTTTTTGCCGATTTCCTCCCATATAATACACCCCTTCTTTTTGCTTTGTTTTTAACCTCGTCGTGACTTTTTGGAGGTGGTACTTTTGCTTATTCTTACAGGGAAATGGATTCGTCACTAAGATTTACAGTACTGATGGACTGTCCCTTCGTGAATTTCAAGGACTGTCACAATTGCACACACCACCTTAAAGTGGATAAAGTTGGGATAATTTGTATCCCTAAAACTTTTTCTGTATTGGCTTTACGGTTACTTTTACAATGCGCCTAGAACTAGCTAGTGGCAGCAGGTATTTTACTACTGTGTTCTGGTAATTTTACTTGCACACATTTTAAGTTGCTGCAACTGGCTACTAATGATAGCTATCACCCTAAGAAGCCCATGCCACAATGTTTTTGCTCATTCTTTGGCCATATTGGTCTTTGGCCTACTTCCTGCCTTCTCAGGTCAGGAAATGTCGTGTATGGAATACCCTTTCCAGGGGAAATCTGCTTGTGAAGGCAAAGGGGATGTTTGTGTGTGAGCCCGGTTGAAGGGACTGAGACTGTCTGGTCACATTTGGCTGGCTTCATGTCTGTTGCTAGGCAGATGTTGTGGCCAGTGACTATCCATGGATGGATAGCCACTCCCTTTGTTGAGTGGTGCAGATCCATACATTGGTGGGTTTAGGCGAGGTCAGAGTTGAAATGTTGGCTAAAAGGAGGAATACTGCAGCTAATCGATAAATTATCGTTTGGATCAATTCCTCTATGAAGAGCAGCAGCCCGTTGATGAACCCAGCACCAACTATAGTGTAGTCTTGGGAAGCCCTGCTTCTCTTCCTGATGTCAAGAAGATCCTCATGGTGCTTTGATCCCTGCATTGGAGGAAACAACTAGCCTTGACCCCTGTTAAGTGTCCCTGGACCAACCAGTGCACTGAGCAGCTCTTTCCTGGGCTATCTTGCCATTCTGAGTGCAACCTTGGAATGTGGAGGATCTTCAACTCGTGTAACAAGATGCCTGCTCCTGCATTTTCAGCCTTCATGCATGAATGGCAGCTGTGCTGGGTTTGCTCCTTTGTTTGTACATTGAAGATCGCCTCAACATGATGACTCATGTTGCAACCCATCTTTGCTCCCTGAAGTCTCCTTAGGTGGTCTGCCCCACAGAGGTCCTCTTCTTCTTTCATTTGGGCATTCTACTGGAAGTTATCTGGAACAGATTCCTAAGCACTGCAACCAATCAAAACTAAATCCTGCTTCTGAAATGGACCTCTGCCCCCGTGACCCTAGGACCTTCCTCGACTGGACCAAGCACAGAAGATTGTGTACCGGATTCCTTACCACCTGGAAAGAGTCACAGAGTTAAGTTTACATACCTGTTTATGTCCCCCATAGGGTTACATGGGTGTAAAGTTCTGTCCTTAAATTACTCTTTCCTGACTTTGGTTCGTGGAGGCCCGGTTAAGGATCCCTTAGTAGACCTAATTACGATGTGTCTGGGACTTTTTGACTCTTTGAATCATGACCACTGGCATCGCCAATATCTTCATAAAACTACCTGTGAAGTATATACTTTGGAACTGGTGACATCTGGGCACAACACCCCAAACCATCTAAGGGTTGGACTATCTACGATTATCCTGAAATGTTTTTTCTAATTCTAATGCATCTGAGTACTTACCTGTGGTTGCACTGACTACGGAATGAAATTATTTCCTATTTCTCCCAAGGTTGAATGTATGTATCTGTTTAATTAGGATTGGTGCAATATTGGACTAGAGGTTTTTACTTGCTAAGTATTTTAAACGACTAATAAATCATTGTATATTTTTGTACTTACCTGTCTAACTGGAACTATTGGGCTTGCTCTGTGTGGAATCATTGTATTTCTAGACAGCTGTCACAACCCTCCTGAGGCTAAGCCATGCTGCTCTGCTTTCATACCTTGATTGGGTTTGGCTAAAATATCAGTCTCTCTCCGTTTACCATGAAGGATGTCCTAACAAAATCTACCCGCGGGGTTGATTTTGGAAATCATCTCAACTATAAGCATGCAGAAAGAAAGCCATGAGGCCCAGTAAGCTTAGAAAAGCAGAGGCTGGAACTTTCTCCTGCGATTGGAATGCATGAACCATCTTGGAGATCTTTGCCACTCAGTCCTCAGACGGAAAGGCCCTGCCCAGGCAAGTGTCCAAGATCGCCCCAATAAATCAGAGCAAAGGCTCTGTGAGGTAGAGGTGATATAAATGCGTTGAGACAGGTTGGTCCCACCAGTCCAAGGTTTGAAGCACCACCCACAGCCTTCTCAGATCAGGTAGTCCAGTAGGGCTTCACTGGGCCAATCACAGGAAAGTATGCTGGGCCTCTTCGGGAGTCGTCCACGGATCTTCAGTCGGCTGTTCTTCGAAACAGCATACTTTGCTCCAATGCAGTTGTCAAGAAATGGCTGCAAGAGTCATCGTCTTCGCCTTAATCTTGTCCGGAAGGAAGTCCAAGCACACCAATGGTAAGGATCTGAACCATTCAAACAGCCAGAAGCGTTCCAATCAGGGTCTACTCTGGGTTTCACTCATGCCCCACAACTAGACTCTCAGGTGACCCAAAAAAGCACCACCCACAGCCTTCTCAGATCAAGTAGTCCAGTAGGGCTTCACTGGGCCAATCACAGGAAAGTATGCTGGGCCTCTTCGGGAGTCGTCCACGGATCTTCAATCGGCTGTTCTTCGAAACAGCATACTTTGCTCCAATGCAGTTGTCAAGAAATGGCTGCAGGAGTCATCGTCTTCGCCTAAATCTTGTCTGGAAGGAAGTCCAAGCACACCAATGGTAAGGATCTGAACCATTCAAACAGCCAGAAGCGTTCCAATCAGGGTCTACTCTGGGTTTCACTCATGCCCCACAACTAGACTCTCAGGTGCCCCAAATGTGGAGTGGGACCAGACAGTCGCACCCACATCATGGGTCCACACAGACCAAGCAAGTAGTAGCCCCCGAAAGCTGCGGCACTCCTGAGCGAAAGCATGAACATAAGGGATTTTCTGTACTGAGAAGGCAGGAAGAAGGCCAAAGAACAAATGACTTACCTCTCTGTAATGTTCTTTCTGATGGATGTGCCTGCCCCAGATTCCTCATCTATGATATCAATATCCTAGCGCAACTGTTTCTCTGGGAACCTTTTCCGGTGCTGCGCGGCTCCCCATCGGGTCCTTCCCACACCTCTACAAGCCGCGTGACGGAAATGACGTTGGGCCAGTATAAGTAGCGGCACCATGCCTCATGACCCCAGTACCATGATTGGCAGGTAGGGAGTGCGATGAGGAATCTGTAGCAGGAACATGCATCAGAAAGAACATTACAGAGAGGCAAGTTATTTGTTCTTCTAATGGATTCTTTCCTGCCACATATTCCTCATCTATGATAGACTCCCAAAGCAATCCATAATCTGGAGGAGGGAGGCAACCAAGGATAATACCTAAACCAGATAACTCTTATGGACTGCCCTACCAAAATGGACATCCTGGCCCGCACGGCAATCCAAGTAGTAATGCTCAGCAAACGTGTGCAGAGATGCCCTGGTCGCCAGCTGGCAAATGTCCAGGACCGAGACTTCCCGCTAGAGGGCAGAGGTGGCAGTCACTCCTCTGGTAGAATGAACCCTGAGACCATCAGGGACATCCTTCTCAGCCAGATCGTAGCATTCTGAGATGCAGAGAAAGATACACCTGAATAGGGTCTGTTTGGTCACAGCCCTGCCAGCACAAGCCCCAGCCTAACCAACCAAAAGCTGGCCATCCCCCCTAGTCTCTCCAGTACAAGAGATGTACAACTTAAGGGCCAGTGAAAGACATCATTCCTCTGTCTTAGAAGGGGAGGGAGTGCGAAGAACACAGGAAGATGGATCGTCCGAGAGAAATAAAAATCAGAGACCAGCTTTGGCAGAAAGGAGAGAGCATCACTCTCAAAGTCCCCTTCTCTTTGAGAAAAAACAAATGGGTAGGTAAAGCAGATAATGTTTGGAGCTCACCTCACCCGTCTTGCAGAAGTGATGACAAACAGGAAAATCAACTTTAGGGTGAGCAAGATAATAGAACAGGAATGAAGGGGCTCAAAACGGAGTGTCCATAAGAAATGTTAACACTAAATTAAAATCCCATGCCGGAACCTCAAACTGGCAGGGAGGAAACTGGTTACACAAACCCTGCAAAAACTGCGGAACAGTGGGGATTGTGAAAAACGAGCCATGTTCTGGGGACCTCTTGAACACAGAAACAGCAGCGAGGTAACCTTTTACAGTGCCAACCTGCAGGCCTGCTTGAGCCAAGGAAAGCAGACAAACCAACACAGGGGACTGGGGACAGGACAAAGGATCCAGGTCCCTCTCCCGGCAATAAAATCAAGCCAAGCCGGAATGAGCACATGGAAAACGTCATCCAACAAATCCCACCCCTTTTATCTCAGGTCAACAGGTTCTCCTTTGTCCACCAGCCCAGAGCTTGTACTAGGGTTGGCGAAAACGAGCACTAGACCGTCCCACTGATGACTTGCCTGAGACCACTGTTTCGCCAACCACTCTTGCATTGGGCGCACGCGCAATAGTGCGTGTCGGACCAAGTAAATGCATGATGCTATCATCCCTATCAAATGCATTGCTTTGCGTACAGTTATCTGGCAACCGGCTAGATAGTGAGGTATTTGCAGCAGTATGTTTTGTACTCTTTCGTTTGACGGAAAGACTAGACCCTCTTCTGTTTTTATGACAGCTTCTAGGAACTGTTTGGTCTCGTTTGGTACGAGGCGCGATTTTTTTCTCGTTGATTGAGAATCCCAATTGAAAAAGCAGATTGATTGTTCTTTGGGTGTTTTGCTTGCAAATTTGGGGGTTCTCCCCTGTGATCAGCCAGTCGTCCAGGTAAGGGTACACTGGGATTGACTCCCTGCATAGATGCGCTGCCACAACCGCGAGTACTTTGGAGAACAACACCCTTGGAGCGGAGGCTATGCCGAAGGGTAGCACTTTGAATTGGTAGTGTTGGTTCGCCATTTTGAAATGCAAGAATCTTCTGTGTGCTGGGAACATTGAAATATGAAAATATGCATCTTTCATATCCAAAGTTGCCATGTAGTCCCTCTGCTTCAGTAGTCGGATGACTTACTGCAGCGTTGTCATGCAAAATATTTGTGGCTTGACATAGGTGTTTGCTGGGCGCAGGTCTAAGACAGGCGCATCGTAAGGTATTTTTTTGGCACAAGGAAGTACATTGAATAAATACCCTTGTTTACCTGGTTTGCCTGGACGATTTCTACAGTGTCCTTTAGGAGCAGCGCCTTCACCTCTTCCAACAAGATACGTTGTTATTCCTGGTAGGTGGTCCTTTGTCTTGTTGGGTGGTTGGATAGTTGTATCAGTTCTATGCAATAACCGACCGCCACTGTGGAAGGTACTCACTTGTCCGAGGCGATTCCCTCCCATGCGCGGGTAAAGTATGAAATGCGACCTCCTAATGGAAGAGGAGGATTTGCCCATACTTCGAGACCTTCTTTGGCATCTTTGAAATCCCTGTTGAGAGGACTGTCCCGGTGACGAACCCCAGGACGAGCTTTGGCAACCTTGATTATAATTTGAAGCTCGTTGAGAGTTTTGCCCTCTGAAACAGCGAGAATTATAGCCCCCTCTCTGCCCGGAGGGTTTGTTGGTGAGCTGCCCTAATGAATTGAGGGTGTTATATTTCTCTTTTGCGCTCTTTAGTGCATCTTCCACTGCTTTGCTAAACAAAGTGTTGGGTTCGATAGGCATGTTAAGGAGGATTGACTGGGTTTCAAGCTTGAAGCCTGACTGCCGTAGCCACGCATGGCGTTTCATCAACATGCCCGATGCTATGATGCTTCCTGCATTGTCTGCTGCATCCAAGTTGTTCTTGAGGATGCAGTTTGCTATTTGCCTACCCTCTGCAATAGAGAGTGACAGCTGTGTTTTGAGGGGCTGTGGGACCGATACTATTTGTTCGGCAATGTCATCCCACTTGTGACAGTTGTAACTAGCTAATAGAGTTGTGTTATTAGCAATTCTAGTCTGCTAAGCTGCCGGAGAGGCAACCTTTCTCCCAAAAGTGTGCATCTTTTTACTCTCCTTATCAGGAGGGGCTTCGGAAGAGGCCAGACGGGTTACTGCTCTCTTTCTAGTAGTTGTTACCACTAAAGAGTCGGGTTTTAACTGTCCACTGATGTATAAGGGTGCTGGCCTGAATACTTTCTCGATGCACGGGTTGACTGCCCGGGTTAAATTAGGAGTAAGCAGAGAGGGTTGGATGCATCTCTGTACTGATTGTAGCAGAGGGATACGTTGGGGTGCTGATTTCTTATCCCCTAGTATGTCTTCAACAAAGTCCTTATCAACTTGTGTGTCGATCTTGAAATGCTCTGCCGCCTTTAGGAGTAGGTTGTTATATTTTATTTGGTTATCCACTGGTGAGTCTGCCACCAGCGGGTCTGCGTGATCTGGTGACTGGATGATGTAGACATCATCGTCATAATATTTGTCGGCATCACCCATGTCCCCTGGTCGCTTGTTTCTGTGTAAGTTCCAGGTTCCTGGGAGTGTTACATGGTGTAAAAATAAGCATGCTGCCCTAAGTCCTGCTGCGAGGTGGAAGCTTGTGTGAAGTCTCTGCAGGCTCTTTTGGTGGAAGACTGGGTAACTGCTGCCCCACTTTGAGTAGTTACTTGCCCGCTGTGTGAAGCACCCTGAAGGTTTTTGCAGGACCTTGGGGTGGTCATCAAAGAAATGTGTGCCTTATGACCTTGTCAATTAGTTCTGCTGTCCTTTGTGATGAACTTGGAATTACAGGGGGAACAAATGCAGGGGGAGTGGGTGTTGGCTCTGGTGCAGGGGTTCTTTTATCGTGCTAAGGTCGCTAAATAGTGCCCTCTCCCTAGGTCATAGCCCCCGAAATAGTGCTCTCTCACTGGGTCCTCGAGACTTATGGTTTTCTGACGCTTGGCTTTTAAACAGTGTATCTGGGACGTGTTTTTTTTATCAGCTCGCTCATATTCAAGCTTGGTGTAGTCTTTGAGGAGGCCTTCAACGCAGCTTTCGACGGTTGTCATGTATGAGGGCCATCGACACGTCTTTTGATGGCCAGTCATCGGCATGTGAGGATTTTGTGGCTTTAGACAGTGTCAGAAATGGACTTGCTCGTCTGTTTCGGGGCCTGTCGTGTGGTTATCGTGAGCACGATGGCCCAGAGGACAGGGAAATCTCAGACCTCCCCCTTGACGATGTGTGTGGCTTTCCGGTCAGCGGCGAGGTCGACTTTCTGCCTTGGGAGGTGTGCTTTGTCTGGTGCGACTTGGTTGTGCTATTGCTGCTGGGTGTCACCCCCAAAGCAGAACTGTTTTGGGCCTGAGCTGTTTGCACGACTTGCACTGTGCTTCGGTGTTTTCCCTTGGTAGACAGATTGCACACCCGGTGCAAGTCTTTCCAGGGGAATTTCCTATTACAAGAGGGGCAAAACTTAAAGGGTGTGTTCTCCATTATGTATGGGGATGGCAGCCTGGCGAAATAAGTGGGCAGAAAGGGGAAATATGCATTCTCTTAACGAGACTAAAGAATGAACCTCCCCCACTCTCCCTGCAGTGAGGGCTGAGGCACATTGAGGCCTTTCGAGGCCGTGACAAAGGATCGTCTCACCTCGCTGTAATACCCAAGGGTCTGGGGCAAGTAACAAATGTAATAAAATAAAATAAATGTAAAAAATAAAATCGTTGAGAGGAGGTGTTGAAGCCGTCAACGATAGTAATTTGTCATTGATGCCGTCGCCGAAGATCTTGCGGTAGACAGATATCGAAAGGACAGAAAGAAATACTAAGTTAAACTTTTCTAAGCCATGAGGACAGCCAAGAAGGAACTCTGTGATATGCGTCTCACTAGGATGGCGGAAAAAAACAATCTGACAGACCTCGACGCGTGAAGCACCATGGGTACAGCAGACATCACACTAGGGATAGTATTACTGGCACGCCCAGTCAACGTCTCTTTTCGAGTTTTGAAAACAAGAACTGTAAAACTCTGCAGCTTGCACTAGATGTCGGCCTATGCATAGCATGTGATCTAAGCAGATTCCACTATCCTAAAATATATGTGCGATAAATGACTCACTGTAATTGTATTTCTGATGCTTGTATCTGCTTAGATTAACATGCTAAGCATAGGCCGGCATCTAGTGGAAGCTGCGGGGTATTACAGTTGTTTTCGAAACTCAAAAAAGGGATGTCGACAGGGTGTGCCAGTAATATTATCGCTAGTGTGACGGCAATTGTATCCATGGTCCTTCACGCGTCGAGGTCCCTCAGATTGTTTTGTTCTGACATGAGGATGCATGAAGTGTAGCGCGAGTACAGGTGTATCCAAGCAGATAGATAAAGCTCATATAATCTATGCACCTTCTCTCAGGGGAGGAAGGGTCGGTGCATGTGAATTAAGCAGATACAAGCATCAGAAATATGATTACGGTGAGTAATGGATCCCTTCTGAGGCTTGTGGAATGTGGTTAGATCACATGCTATGCATAGATTAGCAAGCAGTGTTAGGAGAAGGTGGTGGGTCGTGAGAAGGAGCAGCGGCAAATAGATGTTTTAGAACCGCTTGTCCCACCTGTGTATCTGCTTTGGAATGGGTGTGAATGCAGTAGTGCTGAGTGAAAGTGTACTGAGCTACATGTAGCTGCTTTGCAAATCCTGTCTAGGGGGACATTTCCAATAAAAGCCAGAGTAGCTCCTGTTATCCCTATGGAGTGAGATCTTGGTGTAAAAGGCAGTGTCTTGTTTGATAATGAATAGCATAATTGTATACATCCGACTATCCATCTGGAGATGGCATTCTTGGAAATGCGGTCTCCTTCTCTGCCTGGTGCTACAGAGACAAACAGTTGATCTATTTTCCTAAGCAGCCTGGTCTTGAGCGAGTTGGATTCTGAAAGCCGGAAGCTCAATAGATTGGTTTACGTGGAATTTGGAAATCAATTTAGGGGAGAACCTAGGATGAGTACGTAAAACCAATTTATCTTTATGGATAATAAAGAAAGGGTCCTGCACTGACAATGCTTGCAATGAGCTAACTCTTCTTATGGAAGTTATAGCCACCAAGAAGGCAGTCTTGTATGTCAGGTGTTTAAGACTTGACTTCTACATAGGCTCGAATGGGGGCCATATGAGCTTTGCTAGTACTACATTGGGATCCCATCCCGGCGGTGGGTTTGACATTGGAGGGTGGAGTGTTTTTACTCCCTCCATGAATGCCTTAATGACTGGAATTTTCCACCACAAAACCTTACTTTGAGAGGTGGTATAAGCTGATAACAGGGTCGGACTGGGACAAGAAATAGGCCCGGTCACCCAAAATAAAAGTGGCCCACCCCTCGTCTCACGACCCATGACCTCTGATGAAATCACCGGAAGCGATGTCATTTGACCCCACCCCAAAGTGACATCCTAGGAAGCAATGAAACACGACCTTTCACACCTTGACAAAACAGGAAGTGGCATCAAATAGCATTGTCCCCAAGTACACTAAATTACTGTGAAACCAAGCAGACATTGAGGGCCAAATGATATGTTATTGTATAGCACTTACGCTCAAGCTCTTTTTTATAGAACAAATATGCATACAATATCACCCAATCTGTGTTGGTACTCATTTATCGACCTAAGAAGGATGAAAGGCTCTTTGAAAAAAAATAAAAATATGGAAAAAAACATTTTTTTCTCCAATTTTTCTTTCTTTCAAACCGGCCCAGGCATGGCCAGAAATCGGCCCCCACTCCCAAGGGACGATTTCAGCCCGGCCACGGGCCGAAAGGCAGAGGGGCCAATCCGTCCCTGGCTGATAAAGCCGCCAGGTGGACCTTTATAGAGTCAAATACTAACCGTGAATCTAACAAGTGGAGCATATAATTTAGAATGTGTGAAGGAATATATTCTATGGTGTTTATTTGTTTTGACTGGCACCAAATTACCACCCTCCTCCACTTGTCGAAATAACAGTGTCTAGTGTTTGATTTTCTTGCCCCCTTGAGGATATCTATACACCGCTGTGTAAGATTAAGGTGTCCGAACTCTGACTTCAGGAGCCATGCTGCCAAGTTCACCGAGTGTGGTTGTGGGTGCACTGTTGTTACCCCGTGTTGGGTTAACATGTTGGTTTGGCACGGGAGATTGATGGGATCGCACATCGCCAGTTTGCACAGATGTGGATACCACGGTTGTCTCACCCACATCGGAGCTACTAGGATGAGTTGTCTGTGCATCTTGTTCACTATCCTACTCATTAACGGAGTCTGGGGGGGAAGCGTAAGCAAATTTTCCTCAGCAGTTCATCCATAGGGCGTTCCCCTTGGAGTCTGGCTGGGGGAACCTGGACGCGAAGTCTGGGCATTGCTTGTTTTCTCCTGTAGCGAACAAGTCTAGCGTGGGGTAACCCCACTGAGAGATGTGGTCTACGATGTTCGAATCTAGTTGTCACTCGTGTTCCTCTGGTAGGGGATCTCTGGTCAGAGTCTGCTAGAGTGTTGAGTACCCCTGGAACGTGTTGGGAGGATAGGGATATCCCCCATCTGAGTGCCCATTTCCATATTTTCTGCGCCAACTTGGACAGACTTGGAGAGTGTGTGCCCCCCCGTTTGTTGATGTAGTTAGAATCTGAACCGACTGGTACGTCAGTTGCGCTTCGAATGCTTGAAGTGCTTTGAATACTGCTAGTAGTTCCAGCAGGTTGATATGGTTCTGTGCCGTGATGTGAGTCCACAGACCATGTGCTGTGTGGTGACGGTAATGAGCCCCCCACTTGGAGAGTGATGCGTCTTTTGTGAGAATAGCTTTTGCTTTCGGATCATGGAACGGTTTTCCCTGTAACAGATTTTTCCTCGACCACCAGAGTAGGTTTTGAACTAGTGTTGGCAAAACAACCACTAGATCGTCCCACTGACCACTTGCCTGAGACCACCGTTTCGTCAATCACTCCTGCATTGGTTGCATGAGCAGATGTGCGTGTGGGACAAGATATATGCACGATACATCATGCCTAGCAAACACATTGCTTTGCGTATGCTTATCTGCAGACAGGCTTGATACTGGGGTATTTGCCAAAGCATTTTCTGCACTCTTTGCATTGATGGAAAGGCTAAGCCTGTTATTGTATCTAATACAGCTCCTAGTTACTGTTTTGTTGTGTTTGGTACAAGACTTGACACTCTCATTTATTGAGAAGGCCAATTGAAAGAGAAGATTTATGATTCTTTGCGTGTTTTGACTGCAAAGATGGGGTGTTTCTCCTGTGATCAGCCAGTCATCCAGTTAGGGGTACACTGGGATTGCCTCCCTGCGCAGGTGTGCGACCACCACCGCCAGTACCTTGTTGAATACCCTTGGTGCTGAAGCTATTCCGAAGGGTAGAACCTTGAATTGGTAGTGCTGGTTTGCTACTTTAAACCGCAAGAGTTTTCTGTGCGCTGGGAGCATAGAAATATGAAAATAGGCATCTTTCATATCCAATGTTGCCATGTAACCTCCCCCCTGCCCCCCGTTTTAGCAGGGAAATTACCTCACCTCTTGTAGCGTTGTCATGCAGATGTGGCTTTACATAACTGTTTGCAGGGCGTAAGTCTAATACTGGGCGCATAGTTGGATCTTTCTTTGGTACAAGGAAGTATGTTGAATAAATACCCTTGTTTATCTCGGTCGGCGGCACAATCTCGATGGCATCTTTGAGGAGCAGCGCATTGATTTCTACAAGGAGGAGGAGTTTTTCTTCCCTTGCTGTCTTCCTTTGGCGCAGGAGGTGGTTAGATGGTTTTTCTAGGAGCTCCACACAATAACCTCCCGCTACTGTAGAGAACACCCACTTGTCCGTTGCTATTCCCTCCCATACGTGGGTGAAGTGTGAAATCCACCCCCCCACTGGGGAGGTATGGGAGGGGACCTGTAGTGGGCAGTCATTGTTTGGGAGGCGTTCCTCCACCTCTCCCCCGGCCTCTGGATCTGCGCTGGCCTCTTGGATAACCCTGGGATGCTTGACCCTGGTGGTTGTTCCATGACTAATTTTGATTTTGTCCGTATGCGGACCCTCTTTGGGAACTTTGGCCTCGAAAACGGCGAAAATTGTTCCCGCGCCTTTGGCTAGGTTGTTCGTTAGTCAGTTGCCCAAGGGATTTGAGGGTATCATATTCTTCTTTGGCAGATTTGAGAGTGTCTTCTACCGTTTTGCCGAATAGTACGGTTGGTTACACTGGTATGTTGAGTACCGTTGCCTGGGTCTCAAGCTTGAAGCCAGATTGGCGAAGCCAAGCGTGGCGCTTGGGATTGGTTCCTTCCGCAATAATACGGCCCACATTATCTGCAGCAAGCTGCTGTCAGTGGCTTTTCCCTCTGTTGCTACTAGAGCAAATTTAGATTTCAATGGCTCTGGAGCTGAGTCGATGAGGGCCGTAATCTTGTCTAATGTATGGCAGTCATAGCTCGCCAACAGTGTGGAGTGGTTGGCGATCCTAGTTTGAAACGCTGCTGCAGTTGCAACTTCTCCCCATGGTATAGAGCTTCTTGCTCTCCTTGTCTGGGGGAGCTTCTGAAGAGGCTAGTGGTGTACCTGCTCTCTTCCGGATAGTGGTGACAACCAGCAAATCCAGCTTAAGCTGTCCCCTGATCTATAAAGGGTCAGATGGCGCTGGACGGAATAGTTCTTCTATCCCCGGGTTTACTGCTCTAGTTTGTTTGGGCATCTCCAGTGAAGGTTGGATTCTTCTCTGTACGGACTTCAAGATGGGGATGTACTGGGTAGCAGCTTTTCTGTCTCCCAGGATATCTTTGACACAATCTTTGTCTTTATGAGTCTCCTGTGTTTGAATACGCAAGTGCTCAGCTGCTTTAATAGTGTAAGGGATGGAATTAGGCTTCTGGCAATGGACGGTGGCCTCTTTGACAAAAGGTTGTAATATTCTCAGTCTCAGAAATTTTTATTCAACACATAATGGGTTGGAATACAGCCTCTCTAGCCCTATAATAAGTTACATATGTTGGAAGGTGTATACTTGCAACAGTCTTGGTATTATTATGTGATTCCTGAAACGAAATAGCACTGTAGTTTATAACCCAATATGGTCTGCATCCCTTGAATTACATTGTGTCTTTCTAAAAGTCTAATTTGGTTTTACTTCCCATGAATAGCAGGTTGCCATTTATTTATTTGTTTATATAGCGCTAAAGCCCGCGGGCATCAGAGCGCTTCCAAAAAGACAAGACAATAAAGATTAAAGACGGGACAACGATGTGAGTCGGGCTGTTATTTCATCATAATAGTATTGACGCAATTCCAGGATTTATTTGAATAACAGTGTTTTCAATTTCTTCCTGAACTGAATATAGTTAGATTCAAGCTTCAATGAGGTTGGCAGTTCGTTCCATTTTTTGGTACTTATGGTCAGAAAGGCCTTGCCTAGGCCATTTTGCTTTTTCGTTGCGGTAGTTTGCAGTAAACCTATATTGGAAGATCTGAGGCACCTAGATGGCGCATGCCACTTAAACTGTTTCTTAAGGTAAGCCGGAGCTTTGCCATATAGGCATCAATGGACCATAGTGAGTGACTTGAAGATGATTATCTCTTCCATGGCCAACCAATGAAGAGCTTTCCTGTCTCCAGTAATATGTTCCCTCCTTGACCTTCCTGTAATTGTCCTAATGGCGTTAATTTGGATCACCTGAAATTGTTTCAAACATTTGCTGTTAGCTCCTAGGAGCAAGGAGTTTCCATAGTCCAGTCTGGATAATATTGTTTCTCTGGCAATGATGGTGCTGTTCTTTTGATCGAGCAGAGGTCTGATTTTTTTTTCAAGAGAATTTGATGGCATTGGCAATTTTTCTTTAGGTAGGCTGTATGTGCCTCTGCTCCTAATGAGGCTTGTAGATAAACGCCCAGAGTCTTCACTTTTTCAGATGTTGAAATTTGGGTGTTTTTGATACAAAATGAAGAGTAAAGGGAACTCAGTTTCTTTCTGGCCTGTGTGGATCATGAGCTCGGGCTTAGAGCCATTTAGACACATCCAGTTGTCCTTCATCCAACTCTCGATGGTGTTGTATAAGGTTCAAAGTTTGTCGCTATCCTTTTTGTGATCACCGCTAAGCTCAAAGACCAACTGGGTATCGTCGGCAAAGTTTGTAAAGAATATACCCATTTGGGACAGCATGGTGCAAAGGCAGCGCATGTACAGGTTGAACAGCAGTGGGGAGAAGCTAGCTCCCTGTGGAACTCCACAGTCCACCGGTTTGGTATTTGAGGCTTTATTTCCCCAGACAATCCTGGATTGCCTATTATGTAGAAACGAAGCTATCCACTCAGTTGCCGGCTAGTGAGCAGTTTCCTGAGTTTTTAAAGGCCTCTCAGAGTTTTGTATGATCTAGCAGATCAAATGCTGCCGAGAGGTCCAATAAAATTAATAAGCCTGATTTGCCCTTGTCCAAGATGGACAACATTTCGGTCTGAAGGTCTAAGAGAGCTGACTCGGTACTATGACTGGACCTGAAGCCGGACTGTTGAGGATGTAATAGGTTGTTGTCGTCCACGTAGCTTTGGAGTTGTTCAGTAGCTATTTTGTCCAGAATTTTCAGCAGAAAATTGCAGTTTGTTATGGGTCTTAGATTAGCTGGATCTTGTTGGTCTAAGTCAGGTTTCGTGGGTAAAGGAGTGACCGTGACTATTTTAATTATAGTAGGTACAGTATGGTACCTAAATGAAGCATTAATCATTCTTCTGAAGAAAGGAGCAAAGATATCAGGATTGTCTAGGATGAGTTTGGGTGATAGTACGTTTTCCGAGCATGAGGTGCATCTCATGTTAGTGAGTGTTTTCTTCATTTCTTCTAAAGTAATGGGCCTAAATTGAAATTTAGGATTTTCTAGCTCATTCTTGTTTTCTGTTGGGTTAGTCTTGATCGGTATGCTTGTGGTCTGACAAGTAAGAATGGTCTCTCTGGCTTTAATGATTTTATTGTGGAATGCAATTTGAACTTTCTCATAATCTGTTTCTGTGGGCTGGAAAGGTGGAGTGAGTGTTATGGGTTTGTCTATGGATTTAAGGATCTGAAAGAGCTTTCCCGTGGAGTTAGCCGCTGTACTAACGAGTTTGTTGTAATAGATTTTCTTAAAGTCAATAAGTTTGGATTTGTAAATGCGGTCAGCATTCTTCCAATTCATTTTGTTTGTTTCAGTGGGTTCTTTTAACCATTTCCTTTCGAGAGTCCATTTGTCTTTCTTAAGATCAATAGCTTCAGCATTAAACCATTTTTGGTGCCTGATATTAGGTCTAACTTTAAAGGGGCTTGGAGGTCAAGTAGTTTTACATGCCTTGATTGTACATCAATATGATGTGTTCGCATGAGTCCTCATCTTTAGTGTCAGTCATGATTTTATTCATTTCTTCAGAGAGCATATTGCTCGTGATTTTTTTCAGATTCCTGTCAAGTACTGATTTAGGTGTATTATCTGGTTTTTCCTTTTTGTGATTCAGAGTCAGGGAGATTTCTATTTTGAAGTGAAATGACCAAATACATGGATAAGTTCCAAGCATGGTCACATTGGAGCTATTTGTGACAATCCAGTCAAGCTGGTTCCCTGTGGCTGCCGTAGGGCCCATGTTGATTATAGAGAAATCATTATTCTCTAGATCCTCCTCGAGGATTATGGCTTGTGGATCGTTTTGATTACCCCTCCATCTGTTTATGTCTCCCAACAGTATGGTCTCCGTGTTGGGTGATTTGAGGTTGTTGAGAATGGTTATAAGTTCATCGTTAAAATCAGATATTAGGGATGGGGGTCTGTATATGACAATTATGTTAATACAGTTGTTATGGGTGGGTGTCAGTTTGAGGTGAATAACCTCACATCCTGTGCACTGAATCAGAGTGGTAAAGAGTTTGAGAGTATTTTTAGCGATTATCGCCACACCTCCACCCTTTCCAGTTTCTCTGTTCCTTGAATAGATATTGTAGTTAGGTGGTACTGCGATATCTATAGTGGGTCCCACAGGTTCTTGTAACCATGTTTCAGTTAGGCAAAAAATGTCTAGCTTCTCATCTACAATGTAGTCGTGGATCTTCTTTGCATGTTTTGACATTGACCTGGTGTTAAGTAATGCAATTTTAAGGTTAACATTTTCTGCTACTGTCTCCTGAGCTTTGTTTTATGAGGGTCCGTTTTAGGTAGTGTGCTTCTGATCTGTAGTACAGTTGGTTTGGGTAGATCAGGTCTGGATCTAAGAAAGTCCTGGACCAACCCTTGATGCTGTAGTGTAGTGGCTTGGGACAGTAACTCAAAGATTTGGGTAGCCCATACCTGTGTATTAGATGAAGTTGGGCTACGTTAATAATCAAGCAGCATTTTGTGCGGTGTGCCTTGGGACGCCGTGAACCGGCGTAGACCGGCTTCGTCGCTGAAGCGCCTGACGTTTCCTTAAGACGACAGAGGATTCTGGGAACGGTAGTTCCTAGGTGTATGTGCTGGTGTGCCTGCGTCGGCTAATATGCCGGAATGCACGCAAGGCACTCGATGTCAAAAAGATTACGTTTCGCAATATATTGAAGTCTGTTCACTAACACAAGACTTCAAAGGCAGCAGAAACAAATAGGCTAAATCAGTCAAATCAATAGCCACTCAAAGCGGTCTGTGTTTTTGCTAAGATGCTGGCTTACAGTCTGGTTTCACTGTTACAAAAACAATTTGCTAAAAACCAATTTTCTAAATCAAATGCAAGTGCTGCAATCCTTATGGGACTGAGCTTCTATTTCTAGTGCACGTTACGAAGGCACAGTGTTTTAGGAGCAAGTCGAAGTGAATTCAATATTCAGTACTTTACCAGTTAGTTACTTCAATATGGCGCACAGCGCACAGTTGCTTACAAGCCACCTGGGGCAGACTAACCTTCAGGAGGTGAAATGCTGCAGTGGTTGAAGTAGAGGTCCGCCAGGACCGGCGTAGAACAGCTTTGTCGCTGAAGCGCCTGACGTTTCCTTATGTTCCTAAATGTTTATCATTAGGTTACTCTCCTTGAACTGCATATTGCTGCTCTAAATAAGGTTACACTTTGGTTTGCATGCAAAATATTGTGCTTGTTTTTATAATTGTGTTTATGAGTTTTGATATTTTACTTACCTTTTTATAGATTTAGCTTTGCTTACATGTATATAAAAAGATCCATTAAGTTCACAATATATAAGTATCAGTGTTTCTTTGGACCATACGTATGCTACAATTTCTTTGTATCTATCTACAGCCCCCTCTCCCTCCTAAAATAATCCTGTCTACTCTGTCATTGCTACCATTATCTCAGGTGGTACAACCTTACACTAAAAGTGGTCTAAGGTATAGTTTTATAAAGTCTGGGTAGGACTTTAGAAAAACTGTCCTAACACTCACTCTTTACACTCTGATTCTGGATTCCTTGCTCCACTCCTCAACAACCAACTAAAACCCCTTTTTTTTTTAATAGGGAGCTGTAATCCCCTGAATTATACTGAGGATCTGCCCTCAACTAAGGGTCTGTTTAAAAGGTGGTTCAGGTGGATTGATAATTCTCTTGGTATGTATGGTTTGAAATAATCATGCAGGATGCATAACATGTTTGTCTGGTCTCCTTGGCAGGGATAACCGGAAGTAGCGGGACAGGTTTTATGAGTAGAGAGCAGGAGCGAGTGGAGCAGTCACCCCAGGCTGTGCGTGAATGATGCTTGGGTTAGGAGGTGCAAGCAGGACAATAGTCCTTCCAATACGTCTTCCTCAGGGCAGTTCACAGCACTGTTCTAGTGACTGTGGTAGGCCGATTGCCCAGTCTAAAAGAGCTCCGTCCCTGTGATGGCGGCCAGGTGGGCACTATGGCACAGATGGAGACGATGGAGAACCTTCACACAGTGCCATTACGTTGTGAGAAGTCCGACATCAATGGTCTAGTCTTTTTCAAAATGGCACCCGCCTTTCTCTGGCACTCAATTTCAGTCTTTTTTCAGACAGGGATCGATGCGACACAACCCCCTTTTGGAGCTGCATTCTTCTGAGGTGGACTGTCCCGATTCCTTGTTTTCTTCTCCCCGCCTTTGCTATTATCCCTCTTGTTCTTCTGGTCTCCCATTTTACCCTGGAGTCCCTCTCACCCCTTGTCTTTAGTTCTATATTACCTGCCATTTCCTTCTGGATTCCCTGCATTACGTGATTCCTGCTACTACTAACAGACTGGGATCCCACCTGGATTATTTGACTCCTGTTACCAACATTGGACTGTTTTTTTCCCCCTGGAAACTGGGTTCCCTACCAGAATCTGCCTTGCTTCGCCCATAAAACCAGTGGCAGGCCGGCGGTTGGACAGGGTCGTCCCCATCTATACTGGGACCATCTACATTCAAGAAAGACAGATTCCAAGATATCCGCAGATCCAGGACCTAAGGTAACCCATCAAGTTAGAACCCTATTTGTGAGAGTCCCTCCCACCTCCAAGAAAGGCCTCCATCCCAGACAGCTTCCCCCCTTTGCAACAAAAGGACCAACATAATCAGCGGCATAAGGATAAGGAGGATTGACTGTAGGTAAATCTGGATGAACCTGTAGCATATGGCCATTAAGAGTTTGTAGGTTAACACCACAGCATAATCTACTTGGTTTCCTGGACTATGGTAGCATACGGAAAACCTATGCATGACCTGGATTTCTGCAACAGGGGAACAATGAACAGAGACACTACAGTAAAAAAGGACACATGAAAAACAAGGTATGCTCACATCTACATCCACCAAATTATGTCCCCGTACCAGTACATACCTTTAGGTGCAGGTGGTGTAAAGAATCTGTTTTGGCTATGGAATGCCCCTCGCCCACCTCTATTCCCAAGGAAGCCTCCACGTGAAGAAATCTTCGGTGTTATTTTGGGTAACCGTTTAGCTAATGGTAAGCCAATTTGAGATGGCACGTCTTTGCCTTCGGCAGCAACAAAATCATCCACATGCATTGATGGTGGTCTGCTTGTGTTCTGTTTCCTCTGACGAAACAAGTCATGTTGACGCATGCCCTGTCCAAACCCTCCACGACCTCTTCCTCTTGGTGGTAATCCCATGTGTGCTCTTTTCGCAGGCTCAATGTACTCCAATTTCCCACTAAAAAGCAAACCGTGAAAAATGTAATTAGCACATTTACTTGAAAACATTGCTATTACCTATGCAGTAAAGGAATAAGTTACTTAGCTAATGTAAAATTAGTTTTGATGGATACTATTTTCTACAGATTAATTCAAAGGAAGAACAAGTTACTCTCTTACCTGGTAACGTTCTTTCGATGGGATGGTCTAACGACATATTCCAGATCTAGGACAGTAATCACCACAGCGGTGCTGCTTCGGAAAATCTTTCGGCGTCTGCGTCCAATGTCTATGACGTTAATACGTTGTCCTTGAGGGCCTCCGTAGAGCGACGTCACTGGATGTTATAAGTAGGACGCATGACGCCCGTAGCCTCAGTTGTAGTTTTTTCCCAGAACGTGTGGCACCAATCTTCTGCCAGTATGACCAAAGAAAGCCTTGCGGAAATGGGCTTTGTTGAGGTAGTGCATGGCCCTCTGTTGTCCGTCAGAATCAGGACATTCTTTCCTCGCACAGTCGGCAGAAAAGCCTTCAGGCCAAGCCTGACAGCCCTCAGCTCCAACAGATTGATATGGAGTCTGGACTCCGACGGAGACCAACGACTGCTGACTGTCAGCTCGTTGGCATGAGCTCCCCATCCCGTGAGGGACGCGTCCGTCACGATCGTCACCTCTGGCCAGGGTAGCCAAAACGGAGCCCCCCCTCATCAGATTGCCTTCGATGGCCCACCACAGAAGGTCCTGGGCGACCGAGGGCGGCACCTGAACGGGGTCTGACATCCTGCCGGAGGACTGTGACCACTGGAGCTTGGGAGCCCATTGCAGAGATCTCATCCGCAACCTGGCCTCTGGCACCAGAAGAATGCAGGATGCCATGAGGCCGAGCAACCTCAAGAACTCGAACGCTGGGAGACTCTGTGCATGTCAAAACTTGTGCACCATCTGCTGAATGTGGTGAGCCCTCACATGGGGAGGGAAACACTGCCCCAGGGACGTGTCGAGCACTGCTCCGATGTACTGGAGCCGCTGAGTTGGCGTCAAGTGGGACTTCTTTAAGTTGAGGGAGAAGCTCAGCTTGTGAAGGGAGTGGCAGGTGACGGACAGATGATCCAGGACTTGCTCGGGAGAGCGCGCCCTGATCAACCAATCGTCCAGGTAGGGGTAGACGTGAATCCCTCCTTTCCTGAGATACGCTACCACCACCACCCTGAGCTTGGTAAAGACCCTTGGGGCGGAGGTCAATCCGAACAGCAGGACCCGAAACTTAAAGTGCGAGTCGCCAACCGCGAACCTCAGGTACTTCTTGTGCTTGGGATGGATCGGCACATGAAAATAAGCCTCCTTGAGGTCTAGAGACAGCAACCAGTCCTGAAGTTGAAGGGCCTGGAGGAATTGAGAAAGAGTAACCATCTTGAACTTGTCCTTCCTGAGGAGCTTGTTCAAACCGCACGAGTCCATGATGGATCTCAATCCCCCGTCTTTCTTCGAAATCAAAAAATAAAGGGTAATACCATCCCTTGTTCCTCTCCGCTACAGGCACCAGTTCTATGGCGCCTTTCTCCAGCAGGGATTGAATTTCCTGTGCAAGGAGCGGATCCAGACTCTTCAAAGAGAGATTCCCCGGTGGATTGTCGTGAGGCCTCTGCCGGAAAGGAAGACAGTAGCCGTGGGCTATGATCTCCAGAACCCACACATCTGAAGTAATGGCATGCCATTCTACAAGATGCTGCGCCAGCCTTCCCCCAACCAGCGAACCATGGGCCTCATGACTGAGCTGAAACGGCTGCGGCAGTGCCTGAGGGCAAAGAGGCAACTGCTCGAGCGGCCTTGGCACCTTGTTTTCCACCTCTGGCACTCCTACGGTTGCCCCTTTGACTTGTAGCTCCTCTCGATTAACTCAAGGACGATTAATATCGAAAGGAACCTCCCCACCATTGCTGTCCCCTAGGATGAAAAGGCAGAGGTTGGCGAACTGCAGCGCCCAACGACTTCGCTGCAGCTTTGGAGGTCTGCAACCTCTCAAGACTCTCGTCAGCCTTGCTGCCAAAAAGATGTTCACCATCAAAGGGCATGTTGAGGAGCCGGGCATGCACATCGGGAGCAAACCCCGACTTCCGCAACCACGCAAACCTGCGTATTAAGGTGCTTGCCGCCATGGACCAGCTGACACAATCAACCATGTCCAGACCCGACTGAACGGATTCATAGAATGGCAGCACTGGGTCAGTTGGTGGACCCTGGTCGAGGATGTCGAGGATATCAGTCAGACCACCCCAGGTAATCCGTGACCCTCGACATCAGGCGCCATTATGAGGACTCGGCATGCGTGCCAGGCTCAGGCCTACCAAACTCTACCTCCGGAGAGGTGTCCAGACCACTGGTGTCGTGCAACGGCTGACGCAGGTCCTCAAGTTGGCTATGACCAGAAACAATGTCATCAGGAACCTCTGCAGGAACCACACCTTCCTCAGATCCCTCATCCACCTCAGAAATATAATCCAGAGGCTGGAAGGAGGGCACAGAAAAAGGAACAAAGACATGTTTAGCCTTGGCCAGCGCCTTTCTGAGGGGCACCTCCGACAAAGCTGCCTCGAAAGGCGCCGAGGGAATCGGCGTCGACATCGAGCGCGGCGCCGACAGCTTCGACGGCATCGACACAGGCCTCGAGGGCGGAGCCCCGAGCGTGTCTCTCGACAGCCTGGGCGCCGATGGCTTTCTCGAAGACTTCACAGGTTCTCGCGGTCTCGAGGGCGTCGAGGACCTGGAATGGGCATGTCTAGAGCGACCATCCTTGTCTGACCGGGACCTCGAAGGCACCCGGTGGTCGCGACGACCGCTCGAGCCCGAAGGCGTACGAGCAGTGTCTCTAGAACGGTCACAGCCGGCGTCTTTCGATGGTGTGGACGGACCAGAGCCCTGCGGTTGGAAAATCGCCAACATCTCCTTTCGGAAGGAATCCCATTCCTCAGGAGCGGAATGCTTGGTGGGACAAGCAACCCGCCGACGGGCGGAGTCCTCGGACGGGGAAGGCGACCTGTGACGGTGCTTCCTGGAGTGCCTCGAAGAGGCAGAGGAATGGCGGAACCGACTCCCAGACCAAGAACCCCCGAACTCACGACGACGATGCAGAGTCGCCCCTCGAATCATCCATCGAAAGACCAGTGGAACGCGACTTCCGGGGCTTGGCCACCTTACCGACCGGCAGCTTCTTCTTACGCTCCCGCAAGGCCTTCGATGTGAGCGATTGCCAGTCGACAGTCATCCGTATCGTGGTCCTGCCCGAGGCACCAGAGGCAAGCGTTGTGCATGTCCGTTAGCGACACCTTGGACCCGCACACCCGACACTTCTTAAACCTGGACCGCGGGGTGGAAGAAGCCAAAGACAGCATACAATCTCAAGGAAGAAAACAGGTTCGAAGAACCGAAAGAACAGGATTAAGTAGAAGAAGCGAACAAGAAAAAACAGAACTGAGGCTACGGGCATCGTGCGTCCTACTTATAACATCCGGTGACATCAGCTTGACGGAGGACCTCGAGGACAGCGTATCAACGTCATCGATGCAGAAAGATTTTCCGAAGCAGCACAGCTGTGGTGATTAATGTCAGATATGGAATATGTCGGAGGACCCAATCCCCTTGAAATATCCCATTAATATATCTGGGTCAGCTGGAACTCTTCTTCCGCTAAATGCATGAGGGAGTGTCACAAATATCCAACACTATTACAGAGGCATTGCACAGTGACAAGACCTTTTCTGAAGCGCTGCTGTAACCATTTCCTCCATTGCTAGAATATTTCACACCAAAGATGGGTCACAAACATTCTCAGGTATAGGAGGAAAGGTAGGTACAAAAAAATCTGAGTACCCCAAGGTTCATTTAGTAAAGTAACTTTCTTCTAATACTGTGTGCTATGCAGATTACAGACCTCTCAAAGACTTCATTCATACCCCAAAACGTTGAGACACCTTGAAAATGTGCATAATAAAGACTTGTTTTCAGTAATAGTCTTTCTAATGGGTATGATCATCCCTTTCAGGTGTAAACTGTATCAGGAAATCTTAAAATTGCAACTGAGGGGCATAATTAGGCAATAGAACCAGAGGAGGGGGGCATTACTGGTCTGGTAATGCCCTGGGGCATCAGTTACAAGCTGTGGTGCTGCCTGTGTTAGGCAGAAACCTGTGCAGTTCCCTCTGGGACCACTGCAAAAGATTTAGGACTACAGGTGTTTGGCAGTAAACCCACTTGGTAGCAGTCTGTACCACACAGATTCACTTGGTAGCTGTGGCTGAGCAGTCAGACTTCCCTCAAGAAGAGTTAGGCACTATAAAGAGTATTCACAATAGGTCAAGAGCACACAATAGAACAAGTAAACACTGACCAGGGCTTGGTGTAAAAGAGATAATTATTTATTTAAAACCACATCTAGAAAAACACACAGGCACTAGTAGTAAGCAATTCAAAAACACGGTCACTAAAAGATATACACTCCCTTAAAAGAATATTAGACAAGTCTTAAGTAAAGCCCCACTTATTTTCAGACAGCGGTGAGCGCTTAACGTAGATGGCACTCTAATAGTTTGTTTTAAAAAGGGAGAGAAAAGCAGAGAACAAATTGAAACAGATCCCAACACTTTTTCAAGAACACAACAAGGGAGGAAGGCAAAGTAAAACCGTGAAGTTAGAGTTCAAGAGGCTGGATCCACTTTCAGAGGATCCAAACAAAATGTGTCCAAGGTGACACGGTTGCAGTGCACAAAAGTCTTGTAAAGGTTCAAAAAGGAGTTGGACCACAGAAAGGAACCAGCTAGAGGGTCAAGGTGGCCAGCCCAGTCCAGAAGGTTAAGGAGTTATTACCTTGTAGCAATCTTTTAGAAAGGGAGGCCTGGCGGACACGGTACCTTAAAGTGGTGAGAACGCTCCAGCGGGGGCAGTTGTTCCTGGCAGCGGGTGCAAGTCGGTGCTTCGTCCAGGGGAAGAGAGGATCTTGTCGTGGAGGAAGACAGTAGTCCGTTGCACTGCCAGGGAAGAAACCAGCCACAGAGTTTCTCAGGTACAAGGAGCGGTCCGGTGATTCGCGGTTCAGTGGTGAGTGGCTATCTGGCAGCCGGGGTGCTTGGCACGGGCAGTTCGACCACAAACCGGGCTGGGGTGCGAAGAAAAAGGAAAACTGGTTGTGCCCACCAGTCAGGGGAAGAAGCCTCTCCAGCCGGGAGATCTTCTCTGGCGTCGGGAAGTGGTGAGTCGGTTCTGCAGGGCTCCACCGGTGGTGTCGTCGTGGTAGGTCGGCTCAGCTTCTCCCTCGTCGGATTCTCAGGTCCTGTGGCAACTTCTGAAGTTCCAGTCCCCAAAGCCCTGCTTTTATGCAGAAAACCCCCATTCACTCAGCCTAGCTGTCACTCAAACATGCTAAGTAGTGAGCAAGCAAGCTACACACAAGAGTTAAGTACCCCTAGTTACACAGTACCTGGAGTCTGAAGAAAGGGTCCAGCTGGCGTCTGTTCCTGTTGTAGTCCTGCAGATCCTGTTGTTCCTGGGCTACAGTCGTGGGGACAAGAGGGAGGACATCTGGGGACCCCTGCCGTACAGTTTGAAGGCCGGCAGCAGCAATGTATTTACTCCAGATCAGCGGCACTTCGCGATTTCAGCTACTCGCAAATAGCACCACCGTGGTTCTTGGACACCTTGTGGGCTCCCCTAGCATCTGCGGTCCAGCACTCTGTTGAGGTGGCTCAGGCTTGGGTAGTCCTGCTTCGAGGGAGTCCTTAGGATCTTCCTGGAGCTCGGGTATGGCTTAAAGATAATGCACTCGTTTCTGGTGTTCCTGTCCCCTGGCACTCGGATCCAGCAGCAGCAAAGAAGTACAGCCAGCAGGCAGAAGGGTTCCAGTCAAGTTCATCTTGAGGCCAGTTGGTCCCACCAACCCAAGGGAAGAAATCGTCCTTTCCGGACTTCTCTAGTCTATTCGAAATTTGGAGCTTCAGCACAGCAGCAGACCTTCATCGTGCAAACCAATGGTCGAGCAGGGTGCAACAAGCTTCTCTTCCAGTCTCTTCTTCGGTTCCATCGTCCAGTAGTAGACTCTGTCTTCCTTGCAAAAGACCTCGCCTTTCTGCAAGTTTCTCCCATTCATTTGCAGCCTTGCTGTCACTTTCACAGCAAGATGGCGGTCCTCCAAGAACAGCCAACCAGCCAATCACCTTTGGGTGAATTCCTGTATCCAAGGGGACTAAGCACAGGGAGTTTCAGGAACCTCCCTTGCTTCCTGCCCTAGGAACGCTGGAGCCAGAGGTGGGCTTCACCCGTGAATCCTGCCAAAGACAGAATGAACAAAGGGACCAAACTTGGTTTGGCGCACAGAGTAAATCTCAAGAAGGACCTTACAAACAAGAAATGGCGAAAAAAGGCGACCAGGGCCATTTTGACAAAATGGGCACCCATGGGTGCAATACTGCAGCTGAGAATTCAGCCTGCAGTAAAAAAGCACAATGGAAGGAAAATTAAACCACTGCCACCAGCCATTAATTAGTAAGGGTAACATAAAAACTTTACATGAGAAGGTAGACAAAGGGGATACTAAGTAACCCCCCAGAACTCCACATAGGATGGTGTGTGCTGGGTCTATAAAGAGAGAAAGGTAAGTAAAGTCAAGTTCACTTAGAACAGTAGTTTATCCCAGAGAAGGTATTTAAACTTGGAAACAGTAGTTTATCCACGAGAAGGTATTTAAACCTTAACAGAAATGCAAAGGATTTCTATGGCACTGCAATGCACCTAAGGTGCTGCGTGTCAAAATACAAAAAGATGATGCCTATGGAGTTTGTCAAACTTCAAAAACCAAAAGAAACAGCGTTCAAATCGGATCAAAAATACATGAGAGGGTGTGAAATAGGTCTCAATCACTCCAGGATAAAAATTAAAAGTCCTAAAGTCCAGCAAAAGAGCTGGGGGGGGTCTCTAAGGTAGAAGGGAATTAGCACATAATTCTCCCTAACGCGGTCTTTTGTACTAGCTGTGGTTTGAAAGCTTGAAGTGCTTTGAAGACTGCTAGCAGTTCCAGAAGGTCGATATGTTTTTTGGTTAAAGCCTGTGCCCACAGCCTGATGCTCAGTGTGATTGAGAGAATTTGCTTCCCCACCCTGTTAGGGATGTGTCTGTAGTTAGAGTGGCTTCGATAACTGGTGTGTTGAAAGGCTTTCCCTTTAAAAGGTTATCTTTGGACCACCACTGAAGCGATAGAACTAGAGGTTGCAAAACCACCACTAGATAGTCCCATAGACCGATTGTTTGCGACCATTTTTTCGCTAGCCACTCTTGCATAGGACGCAAGCGCAATCGGACGTATGGCACTTGGTAAATGCAGGAAGCCATTATTCCAAGAAGGCGCACTGCCTTTCGCACAGTTACCTGACTATCGTGATGAATCCAGTGGAGTCGTCCCAAATTCCCCAGTGGTGACCCTCTCCCATGTGGCTAGGGGACGGCAGTTGATATATGATCATGACCCTCGGGTGGATATATGAGGGAGGATCACATGGGAGAGGACAACTATGGAGAAGACGCAGTAGCCCCCCCCTCCACCCCCATGAAGGAGGACAGCTGACATCAAAGACCTTAATGACCAATTCTCATCTATCGGTACCCCTTTGCAGAAGTGAAGAAAACCCTTCTTTAAACTTCATAGGCAGGAACACCACCTTTGAATCAAACACCCACAAATGACCCCCTTTGTTGCAGGTATCCCCTTATTTAAAATCCCTAAGAAAAAACATTTAATACACAACACATATATACCATCTTTCTATAATGTACCTTTACACGAGAACCCTAAGAAAAACAACTTAAGAGTTAACACATGCACAAGACCATTTTCTGATGTGCCCTTATGCTAAATCCCGATCGAAATCCAATATCATCTATGGACTTCAACTTCCACAATTACTCCGGTACTGGGACGAGGAAGAGAAGTAGGGCGTTTGTGCAAAGGAACAGGAATTCAAACTATCACATGCAGACTAGTAGTTTTGCCATACCTTCAGTGTGCAGGACATTTAAGCAGGGAATACGCACTATGGAAGTGAGCTGTGCAGGAGAGGATGCTAAGCTCCACGCAAGGACTCATGAACGCTGAGAAGGCTGCCGGAACGGAGGAAGAGAAGGTGCGTGTGAGACAAAAGGGTCATGGAGACGAGGAGACACGCTGGAGCTCCTAAAGGTTAGACCGCTCGCTGAAGAAGCACACTTCATTCGTGAACGAAAAGGTAAGCCGGCGAGTCACTGCAGAGCCACGTAAGCAGCTGGGAGAACGTCTGCACAACTCTCAAAGAAAAAGCAATGAAGGAGCCATCCTGCGACAGCGGGAAAAGTATCAGAGAAGACGCAAGAAAAACCTGGTGAGTCTGCCTGGAGTCACAGGGGAAACAGGGGCATTCCGACAAGCACAAAAATACAGATTGTTTTGCACAAAATTGGGAAAATCACAAAGATTGCAAAATCAAGACCCAATAAGAAGGTTTGAATGCAGACAAGAAAGTCCAAAAGCAAATCCCAACCCAATACAGATGCGCAAGATGCCAATGTGGGGGGGGGGGGGTTTGAACAATCATTGCCAAAGATAGCTATACCAAGCATCTCATGCTATTTTGATATAACTAAAGAACAGAGAAACCTACAAGAGGATATGCACAGAGTTCTGGCAGGCGACAATACCAGATAATCTGCAAACCTACAAGAGAAGCCCTGGCAGGCAAGTATACCAGGAAGCTGAGATTGAACCAATATTCCTGGCAGGGGGGTATACCAGGCAATCTACAAAGCTACAAGAGGTTTTCACAGAACAACTTATACAGAACTTTATTGCTTAAACAAAAACATGGTGAGTCCCAACCTGCTCTGCCTAGACAAAATCTTTTTGATTCCAAAGTGGGTCTAAAAGACCTGTTACTTAAAGGAACACTTTTGCAAATCCACTTGGAGAATCTGGGTAAGAGAAACATCCTTTGGGTCCAAGGACCTTTTACCTTGGAGGACATTTTTCGTTGGAGTTATTATTTTTGGTTTTTGAACAATTTTACCATCATCAAGACAAAGATATTTCTTTGCACCCTTTTATTTGTTTATAGTGTGAGGGCCAGGATAGGAAGTTTTGGACACAAGGACAGATTATTACTAACATCCTTATACAAACTGATCCTTAGTTTTGCTTTCTAGGTAAGGAAATTCCTCTTTAGAATAGGGCTAGAAAGGCATTTGCCCGAGCTCTTCATTTAATAAAAGTCTTGTTTGAAAATCTGAATACCTTGTGTCCACCTCTCATTGCTGACTCCTCACACTATGTATTGAGGGGTTTGAAATAGCATATTTTGTACCCTCTCGGAGGGGAAGACCAACTCGTCGTTTGTTCGAAAGAGTGCTCCCAGAAACTTACTTAGCTGGGCACTAGACTTGATTTTTGCTCGTTGATGGAGAATCCCAAATGGAAAAGTAGGTTGACTGTTTGCTAGGTGTTTTGCTGACACATCTGAGGTGTGTCGCCTGTTATTAGCCAGTCGATGTAAGGGTACACTGGAATGGACTGTCTTCGTCAATGGGCTGCCACTACCGCTGGGACCGGTCTTCGCAAATGGGCTGCCACTACCGCTGGGACCTTTGTAAACACTTGGGAGCTGAGGCTATGCCAAATGGTAGCCCTTTGAACTAGTAATGCTTGTCCCCCACTTTGAAACTTAGGTATTTCCTGTGCGCTGGCAACATTGAAATATGGAAGTATGCATCTTTCATGTCCAATGTTGCTATGTAATCCCCTTGTTTCAGTAGAGTACGTGTTTGGAGGGCGCAGGTCTACAACTGAGCGCATTGTCAGCTTTCTCTTTGGAACAAGGAATTACAATGAATAATACCTTGATTTTTCTCTAGAGGTGGTACTAGCTCTATTCATTCTTGACAAGCGTTTCCCATCTTGCTTCAACTCCCACTCTCTCCTGCCACCCCATCTTCCCTCATCCCCTCTCCACCTCCCCCCACCCCAGTGGGGGCACCCACCCCTGTGCGCACCTCGCAAATCTTTTAAAGAGGGCCACCAGCTTCACTTAGCTACCCTAAATTCTCGCTCTGCTATCAAACACTCCTCTGACATCTGTCACCTCCTTGAAGACCTTGACCGTAACTTCCTTGCTCTCACCAAGACTTGGTTCAAGGCCAGCTCTGTCACTGCTTTTTACACTCTTCTCCCAGAGGGCTACAAGATCCTGTTCAATCCCAGGCCCTCCCGGCCTGGTGGAGGAGTGGCTCTGATCTTCCCAGAGTGGGTTTCTGCCTCCATAATCCCCACTCAAACCTACTCTTCCTTTGAAAGCCTAGTCTTCTCTCCTACTCTCGCTACCATCTACAGGCATCCCGGAAAAACCTTCCTCTTCCTCTCAGAATGGGCCGACCCGTCGTTCTCTCCTCTTGCCTCCTCCCCCAAACGTATATCTTCCTTGGGGGCTTTAACATCCATCTCGACTCTCCCGATGTGGGCACAGTTCTCTTTCACAACCTCTGCAACACTCTTTCTCTCACTATCCTTCCCTCTGGCCCGACCCACTCTGCCGGACACATCTGGATGCTCTTTGCTCAACAGACATCCCCCTCTAGAACCCTATTATTACTCCCGTCTCCTGGTCCGAGACCACTCTCCTCTCTTCCCACCTTGACCTCCCCTGTCCCCTGATGCCTCTGCCCACACTACCAGTCTCCTTCTCCCTCATTTGACCGATTAAAGCGTAGGTCAATCGCTGCATTTGCCTCTTCCTTCATCCCTCCTTCGCCCCCTTCTTTTCACTCTCCTTCTGACTGTGTTCTAGCTAACCTCCACCTTTCTATCTCTAACACACTGGTCATCCTTGCTCCTGTCATGAGGATGTCCATGAAGCCTGCCTCTAAATGCAACTTTTGGTATGACTCCGACTTGACTGCTTTGAAACGCAAGTGCAAAGCAGCACAGCGGAGTGGCAGGCACCCAGCTCATCCTCTGACAAACGGGTCTGCCACTTACTCCAAAGGCAATATCGTCTCCCCATATGCTCCGAGGGCTCATATCCAAGCTTGCATCTCTGGAGCCACCAATAACACAGCTGAACTCATTAAAATCTGCAGGGAACTTGCCAATCCTACCGCAGTCTCCTCCTGTCCTCCTCCTCCCAGGCACTCTGCTCTGGTCACCCACTTTTCCTCTAAAATTCTGGACATCCCGTCCTCTCAGTCATCTGCTCCACATGCAACCCTTCTCTCGCCTACATTTGCCCCCTCTCGCCCCCATACTCTCCTCTTTCTCTCCCATTGCACCAGATGAGATATCTAGAGTTGTCCGCTCTATGAAAGTCTCCTCTAAACAGGTGCCCCCCTGCTCCTCCAGAACCATCAAGGATATCACCTCTATTGCCCCAGTCTTGGATGACCTCTGTAACCACTCATTAACCACTGGCTCCTTCTCTCAACCCCTTAAGCACTCTCTTGTGCACACTCTCCTAAAGAATCACCCTTCTTGCCCGACTATCACTCTATCTCCGTCACTCCTTTTTTGGGTAAACTCATGGAGAAGCTGGTTATCCCCCAACTGACCCTACACACCAAAGTGGCTGGCTGCCTCCATGACCACCAGCCTCAGGGCAGCCAGAGGCACGGAAACCGCTCTCCTGAACACCCCTAAAGACCTACTCTCTAACCTGGACTCTTAAAACTCCCTCTGTTCTGATCCTCCTTGCTCTATCTTCTGCCATTGACACAGTCAACCATTCCATCCTCAAACACTCTCCACGATACCCTAAGCATCACAGATAGGGCACTGGTGTAGCTTACCTCCTTCCTTTTAAACAGACCTTCCCAAGTGCAAATAGGTCATTTTCTTTCCTCCACCACACTCTACCTGTGGCGTCCCTCAGGGATCTATCCTATCACCATCTCAACATCTACCTGGCCTCTCTTCCTGGTACCTGATCTTCACTTTCTCCCCTCATTTCCAGTGTTATGCAGACAACACACAGCTCTCCTTCAAGCTGCCACCCTCTGCCTCCTCCTCCTCCCTCATACCTGACTGCTATTCAGGCATGGTGCTGTGCCAATGATCTCTGCCTTAATGCCAGTAAGACAGAACTCCTTCGCATTGGGATGCCTGCTCCTTGTTTCCCCCTCCCTCCCTCCCTCTCGGCCAGACTCCTTGGGTCCCCTCCCTTCACCCACCTGTGGGGTAAACCTTGGGATCATCTTTCTCTCCACACATCACGGAACCTTGCTAGGAAGTCCAACTTTCAGCTCCACCTTCTCAGGGGCATTCTACCTTTCCTAACCTTCCCCCAGAAGCTCAACGTCTCCAGAGCCCTGGTTCTCTCTAGGCTAGACTACTGCGAAGGCCCTTTCCTCAATCTTCCCATTTCCTCCCTTTGCCCCCTTCAACCAATCTCGAATAGGGCTGCGAGACTTATCCTTGGCCTCAAGTGCAGGGACCACATCAGTCCTAAAATCTCTCCACTGTCACCCGGTGACCGCAAGGATCAAATCCAAGACCCTTTGCATCATCCACAAGGCTGACTGCGGCCTGGGCCCTCTTTACATCCAGCTTTCCCTAAATACCTCCCGGCCAGAGACCTTCGGTCCTCTGGCTCCAATTCTCTGCAGATCAAACGTATCTCCAAGCAGAATGTGGGAGGTAGATCCCTTTCCTTGGATGGCTCCGCCCTCTGTAACAGCCTCACTCCCCCCCTCAGACTTGAGCCAGATTTCTTAAGTCCCGGAAACTTCTCAAGACTTTCCTTTTCTCCTCTTCCTTCCCTCTCCCCGTCCCGTGTTAACTTTCCCTCTGCCGTTTGTCTGGGGCCTGGGCCCTTCAGAGTCATACAGGTGCCAGACCACCCCTTACTAGTCCCCCCAGCATCCTTTGCTAGCACTTACCCTTGGGCTCACTCTCCCAGACTTTCCCAACTTGGTCCTCCCTGTCCACTGTACTCATCCTAACTTTCACCTTGCACCTACCACCTTGTCAAGCACTTGCATGGTAAGATTGTCAAAAGGCCAATATAACAGTTTCTTACTGTTCTACTTTTGTGATTCTCATGTCCCCTCACCCCCAAACCATCTTGTCTTGTGGCGCCTGGAAACAATAGGCGCCATACAAATGGCCAATAAATAAAAATAATTGTGCTCCTTTTTCCAGTAAAGTTAAAATGTCCTCCTCCAGAATTAGGTAATTTTCTGCAGACATTCTTCGTCTACAAAGAAGACGGTGGTGTGGTGTTTCGAGAAAAATATTGAATACCCTTTGTCCACGGTAGTGAGCACCCATTGATCTTATGTTCTACCGTCCCATTCTTGGGTGAAGGACGATATGCAACCCCCTACTGGGGATGCATGGGAGGGAACGTGAATAGGAGCGTCATTTGTTGGCGTGGTCAGCTGTGAAATCCCCCTTGTTGGACTGACTGATAAGATGATGATTATATTTCGGGATTGTAGTATGAAGAGAGAATCCATATTGTTTGGATCTTGTAAAGCCGTGGCTGCGAAAGGCTTGCCATGATATGATATGATAGGTTTATTTATATAGCGCCTATACACAATGTGTTTCAAAGCGCTTCAAGGAGGGAGGGGACATAGGAAAAATACAGTTATATTCAGCAAAAGTCCTTGAAACAATACCGAATGTGAAAATAACTATCATAATAGGCCTGTCGACATTTCTGATAGTGCAAGTGCATAGAACAAGTAAGGCCAGAGGTGATGGAAAGGAAGGAAAACAGAGCAAGCAGTAACATTACTAAGTCTGACGACAATTTACGCAGTGCAGTTGGTAACAAGAGGCGGGGTGGGAGAGGGGGGCAAGTGGACGGAGGGGGGAAGGAGAACAAGACACGCTACTGAGCAAAAAGTCAGTGACAAATTGAAAAGTAGGGGAGATGGGAGGGGGAGAACAAAAGGGGGGGAGACAGACAAGCTGCTATCAAGAGTCACGGAACAGATGATAGGAGTAAGTGCTAGGAGGGGAAGTCTAAGAGGGGGGAGAAAAGGAGGGGGGAGTAGGAGGGAAGTTGAAGAGGATGGAAATGAGGCGGGGGTGGAGCGCAGAGCAAGAGGGGGGGCAAGCAGGGTGAGGGCACACAGATACTCACGGGGGGCAAACAGAATCTCAGGGGGGGCAAACAGACACTCACGGGGGCAGGGGGGGCATACAGATACTCACGGGTGCAGGGGGGCACACAGATACTTACGGGGGCAGGGGGGCACACAGATACTTACGGGGGCAGGGGGGCACACAGATACTCACGGGGGGCAGGGGGGCACACAGATACTCACGGAGGCAGGGGGGCACACAGATACTCACGGAGGCAGGGGGGGCACACAGATACTCACGGGGGGAGGGGGGGCACACAGATACTCACGGGGGTAGACAAACACTCACATGGGGCCGGCGATCCGGCGTACCACGGTGGACAGCGGTAGACAGGGCCTTAGGAGTAGGCCTTGTGAGGAGGGCCGGCCAAGCCTGCTGGCCTCCTCATTGGCCCAGATGTAGTGGGCCAGGGCCAATCCCAGGCCACCAGCAGCAGGATGGAAGGCACTCCGGTGCCCAACAAAGAAAGAAAAGAAAAGGCCATCTTGGAATGGCCGTGCCTCGAGAACCCAGTGAGGCAAAAACACACAACAACACACAAAGCATGCCAGCATCTGCGAATTTAGCAAAGAAAGTACATGTGGCTGATGGCAAAGTCACGGAGTGAAATTAGCAAAATGCTGTGAGTATGCTGTGGTGCGATCATGCGCCGATACAATAAGCCCAGGGGGGCTTACCTGCAGTTCCTAAAATGCACCGTGTGCATTGCAGGGCCTCAGGATGGAAGTGGGAAGGCATCCAAGTCGCAGATGGAAAAAGTGAGGGGAGAAGGCAGCAAGAGAGATTACAGGGCCGGGAGTTGGCCTTGTGAGGAGGGCCGGCCAAGCCTGCCAGCCTCCTCATTGGCCCAGATGTAGTGGGCCAGGGCCAATCCCAGGCCACCAGCAGCAGGATGGAAGGCACTCCGGTGCCCAACAAAGAAAAAAAAAGAAAACGCCATCTTGGAATGGCCGTGCCTCGAGAACCCAGTGAGGCAAAAACACACAACAACACACAAAGCATGCCAGCATCTGCGAATTTAGCAAAGAAAGTACATGTGGCTGATGGCAAAGTCACGGAGTGAAATTAGCAGAATGCTGTGAGTATGCTGTGGTGCGATCATGCGCCGATACAATAAGCCCAGGGGGGCTTACCATGTGTTGAAGCGGCCCATTTGAACATGAGGCTTATTTGAAATCTGTCCTAAATTTGTGGACGTCTTGTGCTCCTTTTTTCGTTGTCTCAAGTTTATCGTCAAACGCCTTTCCAACCAGGACTGAATCTTCACTCAACATGTTGATAAGCGATGCTCGAGTTTCAGGTTTAAACCCGGAATCCCAGAGTCACGAATGGGGTTTAAGTAGGATCCCTTCAGCAATAACTCTCTCTGAAGTGCCAGCAGAGTTTAAAACGTGTTTAAGTTGTTTTGGGCCACCTGTTTTCCCTCTGTGGAGATTTTGCTAATGTGTGATCCTGCAGGTAAGAGCACTGAATCGAGATGTTCGAGTACCTCGTCCCATTGTGTATTATTGCAACTTGCAAGCAGTGTGGTATTGTTTGCAATTCTAGTGATGTCCGCCCGAGCGGTAGTTATATGTTTCGCCAAGGTATTTAGCCATTTGCATTCGTCATTAGGGGGTGCTTCTGAACTAGAGAGTGGAACACCAGCTCTCTTTCTGGTGGTGGTGACTGCCAGTTTTGCACATCCATTAATATATAGAGGGTCAGATGGTGATGGTCTGACATTTCTTTACACTCTATTGTTTATTGCCCTGGTAAGGGAAGGTCTAGTAAGTGACTGGGCAATTCTTTTCTTCATGAATTTTAACAAAGGAATTACCTGCTTTCTTTTCATTTAAGAGGTCTTCTATGAAGTAAGTGCCGTCTACTACTTTCTCTTCGGTGTGAATATTGAAATGACTGCCTGTCCTTTTGAGTAAATCATTGTACAACAATTGGTCGTCAATTGGAGAAGTTGACCACTTTCAGGTGCATCAACATCTGGAGTGTCAATAATGGTCCCCTTGATGAAATTTGACAGGGTCCTGACTAGGATCATCCTAGTCCACATACCACACATCTTGATCTGCCTAATCATCTCCTGAAAGGAGTCATGAGAGGTGTCCTGGACTGTATGAGTGGGTGAATGAAGGCGTCTTGGTGATTTAGCCAAGGGCTGGCTTTTTTCTAAGCGTTGAGCAATCTCTAAATATAATGTCTTTTGGCGAATGGGGAATTTACTCATAAAATCCACAAAAGAAAAAACTTTTCCCATTGTTTCATCAAAACGTTCTTTTGTCCATGTCCCTTGTCCTAGGTGTTTCGGTTAGGGGGAACACAATAGCCTCAGGGTCTTCTCTATGCCACTTTTTCTGGAGAGACTGAAACAAAGGGCAAAGAGCCTCTTCATACTGTGGCACCTTGTCAGGTACAGAGGGCGTGTGAGACTTTCGAGTATGTGTCTTCTTGTGGTGTTTTTCTGTACTAACGTGACTTTTATGTTTTTTTACTTATGTTTCAAAGCCTATTGCCGTCTGTGTTTCTTTATTGCCTTGCGTTAAACATAGTTATGGAAGCGCAGCAGGCTTTTTCGGGGCATGGTCGGGAGGTCGTGAATTGCCTTCCGCCGGCGTGCAGCCTTCTTTCGACAGCTCAGCTGAAGAGCAGTGTGTGTGTGTCTTTATATTTTTACAACCTTTCTTTATTATTTCAAAGTTACAATCCTTAGGTAAGTACACAACTCCCCCAAAAATTCCCCCCTCCCTCGATACCCCAACTAAAGTCTCACAACTTACCCTCCCACTATAACCACACTTAATGTCTTTCCTTATATCATCCCATCTACCCATATCAATGTCTCAAACGTGCGAGAATAATCCCAACATCAAACAGCCAGGAAGCTCTCGTAGTCCAGCTCAATCTTGACTAACGGGCGTGACTCCAGGAGACTGTCCAGCTTGTGCCTTGTCCATCCGATATCGTCTATACGGACCCCAATAATCAAACGGCCTACTGATACTCGGAAGCATAGAAGCAAACATGAATTCCCTTCGTTCACATCCATCCATACAGTCCAGCCACTTAGCAAAGATGGGGTGGGGACGCTTTACCCCACGCCCTGGCCACAAGATATCTAGCAATCACAGATGCCATGCCCAATAATTTTTTTTCAGTATGATTACCACCCTCAAAAGCCACGTTTCCGGTAAGTATGTTTGCACAGCTGGCAGCATTGTCGATACAGCCAGTTCAACTTCCTCCCAGTAAATCCTGATTTTAGGGCAACTCCAGCACACATGATAAAAATCTGCTCGTTCTACACCACACCGTTTACACAATGTTGGCCGATCCGGGAAATATCTACTAAGAGTGAGGGGGTGTAATAGGCTTGATGAATATATTTATAGTGGGTCAGTCTGACGCGCGTTCAACGATATGTATTGTGTTTGTGTGCAAACGTGCTCCCACTGCTCCTCACGCGGCGTCCTCCCCAGAGAAGCCTTCCAAGAGGCCCTGTACGATCGTTCTCGCATAGCTTTCCCATCTCTCACCAACTTATAAATGGAGGACACCACCTTTGCGCAGGATGTGCGGCAGACTATGCGACACATGGCCGATTGGGAGGGTGGGGCCTGTGGAAACTATGGCCACTTAACTCTCAGTATGCTCTGCAGCCTATAGTACTGAAGTAGTGTCACTGCATCCGTGCCACCACTGACACTTAACTCATCCCACTGTATAAACCGCCCGTCCTGTACCAAATCCCCCAGTGTTTATATTCCTAACGCTTGAAACCGATCCTTGAAGGATCTCTCAAATGTAAGTGGGATTCCTGTTATGTTATACACTGGCAGTTCCGGTACGAAATAAGGCACAGATTGCAGTAACTGACTAACCCTTTCCCAGGCTCTATATGGTATCCCCACCGGCTGAATCTCGTCCCTCCGCACTGCATCCCTGTTACCCCATTACATACCCAGCAATGCAGAGGGGTAAGCGAGGGCCTTGGCAAGCTTAGCATGTGGAGACACAGGGCTCGCAGGGTCCCATCCAGATATGAATTGCACTTGGGCCGGTAGATAATATAAATAAATGTCAGGATATTCCAGACCTCCTCCCTTGTACGGCCCAGTGAGAGTATTATACGCAATTCTGGCTTGCTTGCCCGCCCACACCAACCTCACCATCAATTTCCTAATACGAACCCAGTAGCTAGCAGGGGGCCATATCGGGTCATTATTGTACACATAGAGAAGCTTGGGCAGTATCACCATCTTTGCTAAAGCAATTCGGGCGGCCTGGGATAATGGGAGCCGTATCCACGCCTCCACTTTCTGCTCCATACTTTCTAACGACAGAAGGTAGTCGTCTTTATACAGCTCATCTCTAACCGTGCATACCATAATACCCAGGTAACGAATGCCTTCCCGGGCACCACCGAAATTCCTCACCTACATCTGCCCTCTGCACCACCGGGGTCAGGGGCAGCACCTCTGACTTCTCCCAGTTAATCCTAAGCCCAGACAATTCCCCAAACCTAATCACCTCTTGCATTTATGGAGGCAAGTTCTGGCGTGGATACTTAAAGAAGAACATCATCAGCATACAAGGATATAACGGACAGATGTGTGCGAGCATAGATCCCCCGCTCTGCATGTGCTTCTCTAACGTGACATGCCAGGGGTTCCATCGCTAAAGCAAAGAGAACTGGGGAGAAGGGACACCCCTGCCTCGTGCCTCGGAAGGGATATATCTGTGCCGAAACAATGCCATTAGTGTATATCGCTGCCCTAGGCGCCGAGTATATGAGTTTTATCCATTTGATGTACGTCAGCCCTAAGCCAGACCGTCGAAGGACTTCAAACAAAAAGGGCCACTCGATTGAATCAAACGCCTTCTCGGCATCCAAGGCCGCCACGACCATTGGGATGTCTGTGTTCACATTAAGCAAAAGGGTAACCAGGCGTCGTAAATTATTTTGGGTTGAGCGTCCCGGAATAATCCCACCTTATCCGGCAACACCAGGGCAGGCATATGAGGAAGTAACCGCTTAACCAGAACCTTAGCCAAAATGTTATTATCCGTGTTTATAAGCGAGAGTGGTCTATAGGAGGATAGACGAAAGGGGGTCTTTCCCAGGCTTCAGCAGTACAGTACTCAAAGCAGACTTAGTGGACTCAGGAAGAGTACCATTAGCCATAGCACTCTCATACATAGCCATTAGATGGGGTATAACCAGATCAGAGTAGGCCTTATAGAATTCAGCGGTAATACCATCCACTCCCGGGGCCTTCCCGTTAGGTAGCGACTTTATCGCCTCGCAAATCTCCTCTTCGGTGAGGGGTTCATTGAGGGCACCACCCTGCTCTGGATCCAGCCAGCCCAGAGCCACCTCATCCAGGTACTGCATCAACGCATCGTGCCCAGGAGTGGGCTGCGACGCATATAGCCAATCGTAGTATTGCTGGAACCTCTCATTTATCCCCTCTAGATCATGGATACGCGTCCCATTATGCCCCTCAATTTCAGTTATGCTGGTGGAAGGGTGCTCTTTACGAATAGCCCAGGCCAACGTCTTACTAGGCCTATCCCCTTCTCCATACTTAGCCGCCTGTATCAGATCCCCCAAATATCTATCCTCACCAGTCGCCATCTCCTGTAGTTTCTCCCGAAGAAGCTTCAACTCCTTATGAAGTTCAGGTGTATCCTGATCCCCTTGCTGCTTCTCCCTCATCTTGATATCGCCCTCAATCGTTCTCATGGACTTTATAATGGCTTTCAGCACTCCACCTTCCTTGGAAATGCAGCACCCTCGTATGTAAACTTTAAACGCCTCCCACACTATGCCTGGATCCGATACCGATCCGACATTGTACTGAAAGAATATATCTATATCCCTCTCTATCTCATACTGAAAAGCCCCATCCTCCAGCGCAGCCGCCCTAAAGCGCCAACGCAGTATGTTAGGAGAGCACGCCTCAATATTGAACCTGGCCACTACCGGGGAATGGTCAGACAAAGTCCAGGGTAAGATACAAGCTTCAGTGGCCATGTTCAACAAGAAGCCAGAGGCCATCACGTAGTCTATCCTGGACGAACTCCCATGCGCTCAGGAGTAGAACGTGAACTCCCTATCAGTGGGGTGTAAGGTCCGCCATACATTGTGTAGATCATGAGTCGATGCTGTACTACTCCACGCCCTAGCTGCCTGCGGCAGATTCTGCTGTGTCGACATGGCCCTATCCATATCCAATGTGAGCGCTATATTAAAATCCCCGACCCATATCGTTTCATACCCAGGAAATGTATAGAAATGACTGGTACGCCCGTGAAAAAAATCAGGGGAATCCACGTTTGGTGCATAATAATTCACGATCAGGAGCCTCACTCCCAGCATCTCCCCTGCCAGAATTAAAGATCTACCCTCTTCATCTCGAATCTGGTCCTGCAATTTCTACTGTAGTGACCTGTGTATATACATAGCGACCCCCCTAGTGTGAGAAGAGTAAGAGGAGGCATACCTGTGAGAGCCCGATCCCGCCAAGCTGGGGGGAGCAGCACCCTTCGCAAGATGAGTCTCCTATAGACACAAAATATTCACCCTGTGACGCCTACAGTAATTGGCTATCAGCCTGGTCTTCTGGTTAGTAAGGCACCTAATGTTCCAGGACATCAACGCTACAGTCCTACCCAGACCAATGTCAGGTGAAATACGGGCCATGCAACCGATATAGAAAGAGCCCATCGGCCCTCCCCCCTGCTGTTGACCATCATCCCAGGCGCAGTATCCCCTTCACCAACAAGTGTCCAACCAACATACAACCAACACCAGAACAATCTCAAGATTAGCCTCTTCTGGATGGATAGCCATGCAAACATGGTAACCCCCTAACAAAACATTCCCGCCGTTCGGAACATCAGTGTGAGACCAAGTTGGAGGGACCCCCCCCCCAATCAACACAACAAACAACCCACAACCAGAACTCCAACCCACCCTTTCCCAACCACGCCAGAAACAGGAACCTACCGGCATACCCATCCCACCCCCTACCCCCCCAACCAGAGCTAACTTAAACCGCAGCATCTAAGGTAACTGGGGTTCTGAAGGCAAACCAAGCGCTCCTCGTGGCAACGACTCATGTTAGATCATACCACCCTTGCGCCCCCCCCTCCACCAAGATTTGCAACTATTAATATTCTCACAACACATATACAATTGTCATCCTCCATGCTTCCCTTCAAATCAGGACGACTGCCGCAGCGATCCCCCCGGCTGGTGACTTTTAAAGGTGGTGAGGCGTAAATGTCTCCGTGTGAATTAAGGAGCAAGCGCAACGAGCGAGCCCAACCCACATCAAGGGGAGAGTGGTGGGAGTGACCCCCGTGACAAAATGAGCAATTTGCTGTCCTCCAAACCCACAGCAATATGACAAAAAGCATCGAGTTTTACACACTAATGGTGGTACATTATTCTTACGCGTACAAGTGTGATGGTGTATTTTACAGAAGCTTGTATTGAGAATAGCTAGTGCTATGTTGTATGCAAAAAGAAATACATTATATAGATGATGCTGTTACTGGCATTCATATGCGTTCATCCTCTAAGGTGGGATTTTAGGCATTAACTGAAAGAGAAGAAACTAAGCTAAAATATTACTTGCTTACCACTTAATTAATGCAACATGTGTCCTACCTCTAATGGCTGTCAGTCTGCTACTTTTAAAGTGCAATATATGGAATGTATTTCTATTCGGCCTGTATAAATATTTTCAAGACCCAGCTTAGATTTTTACAAGTGTTGCAGAAATTGAGTTATCAAGTTTGCCATGAATGGTATTTTTATAAAAAAGGAAGCACACACTCACTTTAGGGTATATATCCTTTAAGACCCCAAATTAAAATGGCAACTCATCCATAAAATAGAGATTGCTTGCTTTAAAGGTGGATACAATCAGCAGTTACTTTGCATGCAGGTTAATGTTGTAAAGCAGAAGAGAAAAGCACCTATTTGTGGGATTTATCTATTGAAAAATCACACACCAAGAAACTGAACACTTTACAAAAAACAGGGAGAACACAGAGAGATAGCATAGAGGATTGGACCTGAGGAGGAGAGGCCAATTAAGTGGGTTCATCAAATGGAGACACACACATTTGTACAGCTTCAGGTAAAACAATCAGCCATGACACCAGAGACTACTACCTCCTGGCATTTTCAGCCAATCAGGTTACTTTTGTGAAAACAAATATTTAATGTATTATACAAATAAAAATGCTCACGAGGCAGTGACAAATGTAAAAGATAATATGTAAAAGGTGAACAATGTTAGGGAGAATTCTCTCTTTAAGCTGAATTTCCTAACCTAGTGAGTCCCCCAGCAGCTTTGCTGGATTTCTGGAGTTTGTTTTTTTCCTCCTGCCAAGAGTGAGACTCTCTTTCTCCCACTCTTGGACATGATTTATGGTATTCCTTTGACTGGTAATGTGTTTTATGGGCTATGGGGTCCTTTACTCCATAGGGTCTCATGTGTTTTTACTATGTGTGTTACACAGCACCCTCCGTGCAGTAACACGGGGTGTCATAGTGACACCCCACCATAGACTCCATACCCTGGGACGGACTGTCTCCCAGGGCATGTAAAGTCACCATTGGCTTTACTAGTCCCAAATTATGATCAGAAACCAGTACAAACTATCATATTGTGGACGTACTGGTCGGGGGAATTCGATTGCCCCGGGGTCTGTTAGTCAAGGGGGCACGTCTCCTCCCCCCCTGATCGAGTTTTGGCTGGTGGCAGTGGAAACTACTTTTTATATTCGACCGCAAATATTTCCCTATGGGATTTTCCCATTGTTCGAGGCTACCAACTTTAATTATTTAATTCTCATAGCCTCGAACATACCGCCGGTTTATTTAATCAATATTAATTCTCCAGTTGGTATTTTTTGCCAAGACTCGATTCTAAAATGGCGTTTGTGTTCTCTTCTGTGACTCCAACCCAAGTCGAGCCCTTTGTTCCACTTTTTGGTGGGCTTCTCCACAGAAGCCTCCAAAAGTGGTGCCACTCTGTCTGGGTACCACAGGGGGTGTGGGAGGGGGTTTAGGCACCCTGGACTGAGTTACCTTGGTAACTCAAGTCACACTCTTGTGTGATTGGCCCAAGTGGTGAGCCGGCCGGCTCACCACTTAGCATGTTTGAGTGACAGCTAGGCTGAGTGAATGGGGGTATGCTGCATAAAAGCAGGGCTTTGGGGACTGGAACTTCAGAACTCGCCACAGGACCTGAGAATCCAACGAGGGAGAAGCTGAGCCGACCTACCACGACGACCCCACCGGTGGAGCCCTGCAGAACCGACTCACCACTTCCCGATGACAGAGAAGATCTCCCGGCTGGAGAGGCTTCTTCCCCTGACTGGTGGGCACAACCAGTTTACCTTTCTTTCTTCGCATCCCAGACCGGTTTGTGGTCGAACTGCCCGTGCCAAGCACCCCGGCGGCCGGATAGCCACTCACCACTGAACCGCAAATCAAAGTACCACTCCTTGTACCTGAGAAACTCTGCGGCTGGTTTCTTCCCTGGCAGTGCAACGGACTCCTGTCTTCCTCCACGACGAGATCCTCTCCTCCCCCGGACAAAGCACCGACTTGCATCCGCTGCCAGGAACAACTGCCCCCGCTAGAGTGTTCTCACCACTTTAAGGTACCGTGTCCGCCAGGCCTCCCTTTCTAAAGATTGCTACAAGGTAATAATAACTCCTTAACCTTCTGGACTGGGGTGGCCGCCTTGACCCCCTAACTGGTCCCTTTCTTTGGCCCAACTCCTTTTTGAACCATTACAAGACTTTTGTGCACTGCAACCATGTGATCTTGGACACATTTCGTTTCGATCCTCTTAAAGCGGATCCGGCCTACTGACTCGGTGTTACTTTGCCTTCCTCTCTTGTTATGTTCTTGTAAAAGTGTTGGGATCCGTTTCAATTTGTTCTCTGCTTTTCTCTCCCTTTTTAAAACAAACTATTAGAGTGCCATCTACGTTAAGCGCTCACCGCTGTCTGAAAATAAGTGGGGCTTTACTTAAGACTTGTCTAATATTCTTTTAAGGGAGTGTATATCTTTTAGTGACCATGTTTTTGAATTGCTTACTATTAGTGCCTGTGTGTTTTTCTAGATGTGGTTTTAAATAAATAATTATATCTCTTTTACACCAAGCCCTGGTCAGTGTTTACTTGTTCTATTGTGTGCTCTTGACCTATTGTGAATACTCTGTATACTTCCTAACTCTTCTTGAGGGAAGTCTGACTGCTCAGCCACAGCTACCAAGTGAATCTGTGTGGTACAGACTGCTAGCAAGTGGGTTTACTGCCAAACACATGTAGTCCTAAATCTTTTGCAGTGGTCCCAGAGGGAACTGCACAGGTTTCTGCCTAACAAACAAGAAGAGATATTACAAGATAGTTCTCTGAAGTGAGAACCGGAGATGACAGCCGCAGCGCTGAGGAGACTCATCTCGGCTGCACATATCAGCAGGGCTGTGTTTTACAGTAAGACATGATCAAAGCGCAGTCTGGCAGTACTCGGCAATCTAGCTTTGGCTCAATTACGGCATTTCATGGTGGCTAAGCAAAGAGTAGTAACACATCAGCCAAATGCAGCATTTGGCTAACAGTGATGTATTAGGAGTCCATGCTCAGGCACCACAGATATCACAAGCAATCGTTGGTTACAGTATCTAGGCAAAGCACAATGCCAAGACTTGTCTAGGGACGGCTCGCTCGAGAGAGCATGTGAAAACCACAGGCAGGGGCTCGTGCATTAGCAGCAGTGGACAGCCACCCTTTGCTAAAATGTCTAAGAGTCATCCAATTCCTCTCGGAAGCGTATCAGTGCCGAGGCACGCCTCATTACCCTTTTGCTGCTCATCTTGCCATCTGAAACCTGGCGTTGCCCCCAAAGTTCAGCGACACACAGGCAGCTCATGGCCCTACTTCCTTCTTTCTTTTCCATCAAGAAACTGGGCGGTGTCACTGTGCTCCAAGTCTTACGCCCTTACGGTGGGAGAGGAGAGTGCATTATTTTATTCTACACCCAGGAGGTCATCAACAAGTGGTAGCATCTTCATTTCAATAGGGAGTCTGCAATTGGGAGAGCGAAGCTCAGGTTGGATATGCAGCCCTTGCCAATAAAAGGCCTAAGCAAAGGATATGTCATTTGGGCCAAGCCATGCGTTATGCTAGGAAAGAGAAGCGTCACGTTCCCCTACGCAACCCAGTTTACTGGGGAAATGTTCATACATGTCTATGTGGGACTATGTTCTGTGGCAGGAAAATATTTGAAAAGAACAAGTTACTCTCTTACCTGGTAACGTTCTTTCGATGGGATGGTCCGACGACGTATTCCATATCTTTGACAGTAATCACCACAGCTGTGCTGCTTCGGAAATATTTGGCGTCTGCGTCCTACGTCGATGACGTCGATGCGCCATCCCCGAGGACCTCCTCTGACGGCCGACGTCACCCGATGTGATAAGTAGGACGCACAACGCCCGTAGCCTCAGTTGTAGTTTTTTCCCCCAGAACGTGTGACACCAGTCTTCTGCCAGTCAGACACACGAGGCCTTGCGGAAACGTAAGCTGCAATCGCATAAGAAATTCTGCAGCTGGGAAGGTAGGGAGGGAGCAATATGGAATAAGTCATCGGACCATCTCATCGAAAGAACGGTACCAGGTAAGAGAGTAACTTGTTCTTCGAGGGGATTGGGTCCTCCGACGTATTCCAAATCTTTGACTCCCAAAGCAGTACCAAAGCAAGGAGGTGGGAAAAGAATTTAGAACACATTTAGCATGCCCAATCAAAATGCGGAATAAAGGACTGCCTTGCCAAATGCCAGATCCTGTCCTCGGATGGAATTGAGGGAGTAGTGACGTACAAAAGTATGTACAGAAGCCCAGGTGGCTGCATCACAGAGGTTACGAATAGGAACACCCCTCTGTAGGACAGTAGATGCAGCCATTCCCCTGGTAGAATAGCCCCGCAAGCCAGCCAGCAGTAACACTCGGAGCTAGCCAAAATAATCCAACGAGACAAAGTGTGTTTCGTCACAGCTTGTCCCAAACGCTTTCCAGCGTAACCAATGAAGAGTTGATGGTCGACTCTGACCCGGGACATGCGTGAAATATAAAAGCTCAACGCTCTCCTAGGATCAAGCCTATGGAGCCTCTCCTCTTCCTTACCAGGATGACCAGGATGCGGAGGAGGATAGAATGCCGGAAGAACAACCTTCTGGCCCAAAATGAAATTCCGAAACCACCTTCTAACTGAAAGTGCCTGTAACTCACTCTGCGAGCGGAAGTAACCGCAACCAAAAACACAGTTTTAAGAGTTAACAGTCTCAAAGGGCAAGACGGAGCCCCCATAAGAAATTTAAGAACAAGGTTCAAATCCCAACCGGGCACCAGAAAAGGTGACGGAGAGAACACATTAGTGAGCCCTTTCAAAAACTGAGAAATTAAAGGAATCTTAAAATAGGAACACTCTTCAGACGAGCGCTTAGATATGGACAGCGCCGCCAGGTAACCTTTAATGGTACCCACTTGCAAGCCCCTGTGGGCCAAGGAAAGCAAAAAAAACAGAACCATGGGAATGTCACACTCAAAAGGATCCACATTCTTAACACTACACCAGTCGCAGAATTTACGAAAACGCCAAGGGTACAGAGACTTTGTTGCCGGCCGCCTGGCCGAGAGCAACACCTACAACACGTCTTCAGGGAGGTCCCAATCCTTATACCTCAACCTTTCAGAAGCCAAGCGTGAAGGTTGAGGGATATGACCTCTGGATGGAGAACCTGACCCCCCCCCCCCTCCCGTGAGAGCAGATCGTCTCGGTAGGGAAGACGACGTGGAGGGCAGATGGACAAGTCGAGATGGTCCGGGTACCATGTCCTCCGGGCCCACGCCGGAGCAATGAGGATCATCCGGAAACCGAACCTCCATAACCTCCGCAGTACTTGCGGGATGACGGGGCCAGGAGGAAACGCGTACAGCAGTGGGAATGACCACTCCACCACGAACGCGTCTCCCAAGGCTCCTTTTGGAGGAAATTCCCACGAGCAGAAGCTTTCGCACTTCCAGTTGACACTGGAGGCGAACAGATCCACTGGAGGGGTCCCCCAAAGGACGAAGATCTCCAGGAGAATCTCCTGAGCGAGCTCCCACTCGTGAGATATCATGCTCTGCCTGCTCAGAGCATCCCCAGTCTCGTTGTCGTCTCCGGCCAGATGAACAGCCGAGATCGAAACTTCCTGATGGATGGCCCAGAACTCGAGCTGCATCGCCTCCCTGCCCCCCCCATTTTTGTTGAGGTAGGTAGTGCATGGCCACCGTGTTGTCCGTTAGAATCAGGACACTCTTTACTCGCACAGTCGGCAGAAAAGCCTTCAGGGCTAGCCTGACGGCCCTCAGCTCCAACAGATTGATATGGAGTCTGGACTCCGATGGAGACCAAAGACCGCTGACTGTCAACTTGTTGGCATGAGCTCCCCATCCCGTGAGGGATGCGTCCATCACGATCGTCACCTCCGGCCAGGGCAGCCAAAATTGGGCCCCCTTCATCAGATTGCCTTCGACGGCCCACCACAGAAGGTCCTGGGTGACCGAGGGCGGCAACTGAACAGGGTCCGACATCCTACCGGAAGAGTGCGACCACTGCATCTTGAGTGCCCACTGCAAAGATCTCATCTGCAGACGAGTCTCTGGCACCAGAAGAATGTAAGATGCCATGAGGCCGAGCAACCTCAAGAACTCAAACGCCGGGAGCGTCTGGGCAAGTTGAAACTTGTGCACCATCTGCTGAATGTGAAGAGCCCTCACCTGGGGAGGAAAACACAGCCCCAGGGATGTGTCGAGCACTGCTCCGATGTACTGGAGCCGCTGTGTTGGCGTCAAATGGGACTTCTTTAAATTGAGGGAGAAGTCCAGCTTGTGAAGGGAGTGGCAGGTGACGGACATCCAGGACTTGCTCGGGAGAGCTCCCCCTGATCAACCAATCGTCCAGGTAGGGGTAGACGTGAATCCCCGCCCTTTCCTGACATCCGCTGCCACCACCACCATGAGCTTGGTGAAAACCCTCAGGGCGGAGGTCAATCCGAACGGCAGGACCCGAAACTGAAAGTGCGAGTCGCCAACTGCGAACCTCAGGTACTTCTTGTGCTTGGGATGGATCGGCACATGGAAGTAAGCGTCCTTGAGGTCGAGAGACACCAACCAGTCCTGAATTTGAAGGGCCTGGAGGACTTGAGAGAGAGTAACCATCTCAAACCTGTCCTTCCTGAGGAGTTTGTTCAAACCGCGCAAGTCCATGATGGGTCTCAATCCCCCGTCTTTCTTCGAAATAAAAAAAATAGGGGAATACATCCCTTGTTCCTCTCCGCCACAGGCACCAGTTCTATGGCCCCTTTCTCCAGCAGGGCTTGAATTTCATGCGCAAGGAGCGGATCCGGACTCTTCAAAGAGAGGTTCCCAGGTGGATTGTCGCAAGGCCTCTGCCGAAAGGGAAGACAGTAGCCGTGGGTTATGATCTCCAGAACCCACACATCTGAAGTAATGGCACGCCACTCTACAAGATGCTGCGCCAGCCTTCCCCCAACCGGCGAACCATGGGACCTGGCCTCATGACTGAGTGGTAGCGGCTGCGGCGTTGCCTGAGGGCAGAGAGGCAACTGCCCGAGCGGCCTTGGCACCTCGAGTACCCTGTTTTCCACCTCTGGCACTCTTACAGTGGCCTCTTTGACTGACAGCTCCTCTTGCTTTAGTGAAGGACAAGTATTAGCGAAAGGAACCTCCCCTCCATTGTTGTCCCCTAGGACGAAAAGGCGGAGGTTGTGTAACTGCAGCGCCCAACGACTTCGCTGCAGCTTTGGAGGTCTGCAACCTCTCCAGGTTCTCGCCAGCTTGCTGCCAAAAAGATGTTCACCGTCAAAGGGCATGTTGAGGAGCCGGGACTGCACATCAGGAGCGAACCCCCGACTTCCGCAACCACGCAAACCTGCGTATTACGGTGCTCGCCGTCATGGACCGGCACAATCTGCCATGTCCAAACCCGACTGAAAGGCCTCACACATGGCATCCTTACCATCCTGAACCATAGCAAGGAAACCATCCCGTTCGTCCCCTTCGGGAATATGTTCAGCTGCTAATGCAACACAGTTCCACAGAGTGTGTGTGAAACGAGACAAGGCACATACGGAGCTGGCCGCCTGAAGCGCCATACCCCCTGAAGAAAACACTTTCTTCGCCCAGCCATCAAAACGTTTGTCTTCCCTATCCAGAGGGATGGTAGGATACGACGCCTGCTTTGCCGGGGCCATAGCCGCCTACGCCACCAAACTCTCCGGAGTGGAGTGCCTGGACAAGTAGCAGGGGTCGCTACTGGCTGGACGGTATTTTGGCAACAAAGACTTGCCCACTGCCGTGAGACTCTCCGGAGCAGTCCAAGCCGCCGCCACCCTTCTCTGCAGAGCCATATGAAACGGCAGTACCAGGTCAGTGGGGGGACCAAGATCGAGGATGTCCGTGAGATCATCCTGAACAAACACCCCTGGGGGATCCGACCATCCCAAGGACTCGGTGACCCGAGACATAAGGCACCAGTACGAAGAATCGGCATGAGTGCCAGGCTCCGGTCTACAAAACTCCACCTCCGGAATGGTGTCCAGTCCACTGGCATCATGCAGTAACTGCCTCAGGTCATCAAATTGGCCATAGCCCGAGAGAAGCTCATCTGGCACCGTAACCGGAACCAAGCCCTCATCAGAGCCCTCATACCCTCTGAAATGTACTCCAGGCGGTGAGAGGAAGACACCTGGGGACCAAAGCTATGCCTGACCTTAGCCAGAGCCTTTCTAGGGGCTACTCTGACACCACCGCCTCGAAAGGCGTTGAACGAGTCGCCGTCGAGAGAATCGGCGTAGAATGAATCAGCGTCGACGTCAGCCGCAGCAGCATCGGCGGTGTCGACACAGGCCTCGAAGCCAGAGCTCTGAGCGTGTCCTTCGACGACCTAGGCGCCGACAGCGTCGATGACCCCCTCGGAGGCAGAGCCTCGAGAGAGAGTCTTCCTCGAAGACTGCACAGGATCACACGGTCTCGAGCGCGTCGAGGACCGGGACCTGGAACGGGCATGGCGAGAACGGTTACCCTTGTCCGAGCGGGACCGCTCCCGCGAACCGTGCCGACCACCCGATCCCGAAGGCGTGCGAGCGGTGTCTCTCAACCGATCACGACCGACCCCACTTGGAGGCGCGGACGGACTGGTGCCCTGCGATTCGAGAATCGCCAACATCTTCTTCCCGAAGGAAGCCCATTCCTCCGGTGTCGCTTGCATGGTGGGATAAGCGACCCGCCGACGGGCGGAGTCCTCGGAAGAGGACGGGGAAAGCGACCGATGCCGGCACTTCCGGGAATGCCTTGAAGAGGCAGAGGAGTGGCGAGACCGACTCCTGCAAGGAGACCCACTGGACCTCTGACGATGACGCAGAGAGTTGCCGCTCGAATCATCCGTCGAAAGCCCCGCAGACCTCGACTTCTGGGGCTTAGACACCCTACCTACCGACAACTTCTTCTTGCACTCCCGCAAGGCCTTGGCTGTGAGCGACTGACAGTCGACACAGTTGTCCGTGTCGTGGGCCTCCCCAAGGCACCTGTTAGGGAGAATTCTCTGTTAAGGCTAATTTCCCAAAGCTATTGAGTCCCCCAGCAGCTTTGCTGGATTTTTGGGGTTTATTTCTTTCTCCTGCTAAGAGTGAGACTCTTTTTTCTCCCACTCTTAGACATGATTTGAGATATCCTTTTGACTTTGTAATGTGTTTAATGGGCTATGGGGTTTTTTACTCTATAGGGTTTCATGTGGTTTTGGTAAGTGTGTTACACAGCACCCTCAGTGCAGTAACAGAGAGGTGTCAGAGTGACCCCCAAACAGACTCCATACCCTGGAACTGACTACTGTCTCCCAGGGCATGTAAAGCCACCATTGACTTTACTAGTCTTAAAGTGGGAACAGAATCAGTACAAACCATCATATTGTGGAAGTACTGGTAGGGGTAATTAGATTGCCCCTGGGTCTGTTTTTCGAGGGGGGCACTGTGCAGTCCCCCCTCGTCGATTTTCTGGCTGATGGCAGTGGTTACCACGCGAAACATTCCACCGGAATATTTCCTATGGGATTTTCCCATTCATTTTAAACGCATCACTTTCTGGTGCAATGTTAAAGATATCGCCGGGTTATTTATTTAATATTTATTCCCCGGTTGGGTCTTTGTGTTTGTGTTCGCCTCTGTAACTCCAACCCAAGACGAGCCCTTTGTTCCACTTTTTGTCGGGCTTCTACACAGAAGCCTCCAAAAGTGGTGCCACTCTGTCTGGGTCTACAGGATGTGTGGGAGGGGGGTTTAGGCACCCTGGACTGAGTTGCCTCGGCAACTCAAGTCGTACTCTTGTGTGATTGGCCCAATGGTGAGCCGCCCGGCTCACCACTTAGCATGTTTGAGTGACAGCTAGGACTGATGAATGGGGGTTTTCTGCATAAAAGCAGGGCTTTGGGGACTGGAACTTCAGATGTCGCCACAGGACCAAAGAATCCGAAGAGGGAGAAGCTGAGCAGACCTGCAACGACGACACCACCGGTGGAGCTCTGCTGAACCGTCTCACCACTTTTCCCGACGACAGAGAAGATCTTCGTTCCGAAGAGTCTTCCTCCTTTGACTGGTGGGGATAACCACTTTGCCTGCCTTTTCGCCTTCCCGGATCATCTCGTGGCCGCCTTGCCTGTGCCAAGCACCCCGGCAACCGGGATACCACGATTTACCACTACCGCGAATAAAAAGGGTAGTACCTTTTAACCGGAGAACTCAGCGGCTGGTTTCTTCCCTGGCAGCTTTCCTCCACGTCGAGATCTTCCCTTCTCTGGACGACGCCGCAACTTGCACCCGCTGCCAGGAACAACTGCCCCTGCTGGAGGATCCTCTCCATTTTCTCAAGGTACTGTGTCCGCCTAGCCTCCCTTGCAACGGTCTGTACGGGGTGTCTAATAAATCCTCGACTTACTACCTGGGCTGACCCTAGGCTGGCTAACTGAACTTTTCTGAGCTGAACTTATCCCTTTTTGAACTCTCTGCAAGACTTTTTCAAGCCTCTTAAAGTGTGTGATCTTGGGCGCATTGGTGCTCTGCTCTCTCTAAGAGGGAGCCTGGCCTCTGAACTTTTTGCTCACAAGTAGACTTTGACTTTCCCTCCTTGCTGAGTGCTTCTAAAGTATTAGTGTTGTGTGCTTTTCCAATTTCATCCTTTTCCCTCCCTTTTTTTGATAACTTATTGGAGTGCCATCTTCCGTTAAGCTCTCACCGCTATCTGGAAATAAGTGGTGTTAACTAAGACTTGTCTAATAAGGAATAAGGGATGTATATATATTAATAGTGACTGTGTTTGAACTTGCTTGCCATATTAGTGTTAGTGTATTTTACAAAGTGTGTTTTTAAATAAATAATTATATACTTTTATACCCAAGCTCTGGTCAGTGTTTGCTTGTGCTACTGTATTTTGGTACCTATCTTGTATACTCTATATACTGTCCACCTCTTCTTGAGAGAAGTCTGGCCGCTCAGCCACAGCTACCAGGCAAATCTGGGTGGTACAGACTGCTACCAATTGGGTTTACTGCCAACACCTGTAGTCTTAAGCCTTTTACAGTGGTCCCTAAGGGAACTGCATAGGTTTCTGCCTAATAGCACCAGAGGCAGGCGTCGTGTGAGTCCGTTATCGACATCTTGGACCCACAGTCCCTGCATTTCTTGAAGCCCGGACGCGGGGTTGAAGACGAGGTAGACATCGTCACGAACAGGCTTTTCACAAAAACCGAACAGGTTCAAAGAACCGAGAAGAATACAACAGAAACTCCAAAGAGTCGAGGCGTACCGAGATTCACAAAGCGAACACGTTCGCAGAAAAAAACGGAACTGAGGCTACGGTCGTCGTGCATCCTACTTATCACATCGGGTGACGTCGGCCGTCGGAGGAGGTCCTCAGGGACGGCGCATCGACGTAGGATGCAGAAAATGTTCCGAAGCAACACAGCTGTGGTGATTACTGTCAAAGATATGGAATACGTCGGAGGACCCAATCCCCTCAAAATCAAATTTAAGCCACAGTCCTTCCCCCCCCCGGCAATATCCTGAATTTGAGAAACTTAACGTATGAAGAAATAGGTAATGTGGCCTCTCAACCCCTTTATTGAACTCTACTACATATTTGTTACACAATGGCATGACAAATAAAATATTTCTTTTTTAAAACATGTATTTATTAGTTTTACAAAGCAACATACCATCAAACTTGGTAAACCCCCCCGCACTCCTCCCAACCTCAGGGCACATGTGTCCATTGTTTTTCGGGGACTTTTCTATGCGTTGAAGATATCCTTTACTTTAATGTTATGGGGCACCATTGTTCCATAAAGTCTGATTGAAGATATTCTAGAATCACTTCCCATTCTTTTGCAAACTTGTCCTTCGTTCCCTGGATCGTGTGGGTGATTTTTTCCATCGTTATTTGGGCCCATACTTTTTGTAACCAAGTGAAAGTCAGTGGGGTGTTTTTATTTTTCCAGTTCTGGGTTTTGGTTGACCATGCTGCAATGAGAAGCCCCATGAAGCCTCTCCACTGTGTCTTTTTATATTTTCTTGCTGTTTGGTCTCTTATTCCACAAAGCCACACTTCCTCTACCATTTGTCTCACATCCGGAAACATCTTTCCCATCTCTCCCATTACCTCTTCCCAAAACGGTTTTATCCCTTTACAGTCCCACCAGATATGTCTCCATGTTCCCACCTCTTCACATCCTCTCCAACATTTATTTGTGGTATTGGGGAACATAGTATGCAGTCTTTCAGGGGTGTAGTGCCATTGTGTCACTATTTTGGTCCACATTTCTCTTGTTTGTGCAGAGCGCGTCATCTTGGGAATCGGTTTCCATAGGTCCTCCCACTGGATTCTTGTTGGTTGTGCCCCAAGCGTTCTGTCCCATTTAATCATATATGATCACTTGATTTCTCCCTCCTGCGAATTTATGAATGAGTAAAGTGTGGATACCCATTTCTTCGCCCCTGTGTTGGAGATGACATATTTCTCAAAAGGTGCAAGATTCCTCGTTGCCACTTTAGTAATGTCCGGGGATTTCAGCCAATGTTTAAGTTGCTCGTATCTGTATTTATCTCGATGGGAGAGTGTTGAGGTTAAACAGCATGAGGCATACGGCTTAATTTCGTTGTCTATGAACATTTCCCCTATTTTCGTTATTCCTGCGTCTTCCCAGTTTTCATATGCCCCATGTTCCATGCCTGGTGGGAATTGAGGATTCCGACAAATGGGTGTGAAGGGACCTAGCGCAGTGGTCATAATGCCTTTCCGTGTTTGGGAGTCCCAGGTTTCCAATGTGGTCTTCAGAATCTCGCTTATCCCTAAGTTAGGGTGTCTATGTTGTCTCTGTTTCCAGAGCATTTCCACTAGTGGTGTTCTCGCAACTGACCTGTCTTGTTTTGCCCAAATCGGCTGCGGGTTTTCCCCCATCCATTCCCTAAGGACCTTTAATTGCGCCGCCTGGTAGTATTTCTTGAAATGAGGAAGCGCCATCCCCCCCTCCCTGGTTGGTGCTGTGAGGATCGCTCTAGCTATTCTCGGGGTCTTCCCTTTGCATATAAAGGATGAGATCACCTTTGATATTGTTTTAAAGAAGGTGTGGGGGACGCCTCCCGGGAGAGCCAGGAAGTAATATGGTAGCTTTGGGAGGATGGTCATCTTGACCGATTGTATTCTGCCCCACCAGGAAATCAGTAATGGGTTCCATCTTTCTAAGACTTTGCAAATGTTTGCTAGGAGCTGCGGGTAGTTTTCCCCATTTAGTTGCCCTATTATGTGGGTTATTCTTATTCCTAGGTATTTTATACTCTGTTCTTAAGTCTTAAATCCCAGAATGTTAGCTTCCCTTTCTATCTTTCCCCTATCAGAATTAGGATTTCTGACTTCTTTCTGTTAATCTTTAGTCCTGATATGGCTCCAAAGTCTTCTAATTCCCTAACCACTGCCGGTAGTGTCAACTCTGGATTTTGTAAGGTTATCAGCATATCATCAGCGTATGCTATTACTTTGTGTTGTGTTCCTGCCATGTCAATCCCTTTAATATGAGTGGTTTCCCTTATTTTTATTAAGAAGGGTTCTAAAGAGATAGCGTATAATAATGGGGAGAACGGGCAGCCTTGTTTTGTTCCTCTGGATATTCTTATTCTGTCTGTGACCTCTCCATTGGCGGCAACTCTACTGGATGGGGAGTTATAGGTCGCCCTGATCCTAGCAATATATTGTTCCCCAAATCCCATACAGGATAAGACTCTAAATAACATTGGCCATTCTACCCGGTCGAAAGCCTTCTCGGCGTCCACAGAGTAATATTGCTGGTCTGTGTGTAATGCCTATTTTTTCCACTAGGTGGATAAGCCTTCTGAGGTTATCATGGGTTTGTCTACCCGGGATGAAGCCTGATTGGTCCAAGTTAATTAGTTTTGGAAGGAGTGGGGATAGTCTTGCTGCCAAGATCATTGTATATATTTTTGCGTCCAGGTTGATCAGGGATATGGGCCTATATGACTCTGGGGATTTCCCTGCTTTGTCTTTCCCTGCTTTCCCTGCTTTGTGGAAGACTAACACTTTCGCCTCATTCATTGTGGGCGTTACATTGCCGCTATCTTTAAATGAGTTTAGAAGCCTGGTGAGAACTGGGGTTAGCTGGTCTGCGTATTTTTTATAGAATGGGGGCGTAAAGCTTTATTTACTGGGAGTCCTATTATTGCTTTTTTAACTTCCTCTTCCCTAATTGGGTTCTCAAGGGCCAGTCTGTCTTCCTATGATATTCGTGGGATGGGGAGGGCTTTTAGGTATGTGTCCTGTGCTTTCTCATCCGGGAGGTCTGAGGAGTATAGCTTCTGATAGTATTCTCTAAATGTTTCCCCGATATCTTGTGTGTGCGTCTGTAATTCCCCTTTAGTGTTCCGTATGGCCTTAATTGTTGTTTCTTTCTGTTTTGCGCGTAGTCGTCTAGCTAGGAGTCTATAAGCTTTGTTTGCTTTTATGTAATATCTCTGTCTTAGGTAAAGTAAGTTTCTTTCTGCCCCTTTTGTACGCAATGACTGTAATTGGCCCTGTGTGTGTTTCAACGATTTCTTTAATGCCCTAGTGGGGTGGGTCAAGATATTCTATTGTAGTTCTGTTATTGACTTTTCCAGTTCCTTTTCCCACATATCTCTCTGTTTCTCCTTAGTGAGTTTCAACGCTATGATCTTCCTACGTATAACTGCTTTAAACGCATCCCAGACTGTGCCCATAGAGACCTCCCCGGTGTTGTTTTGTGTAAAGTATTCTTCTATCATCCCTTTTATGGTATCCCCCGTTATCGGGTCTTGGATTAAATCTAGGGGCAGCCTCCACCCCCATAGCCCGTTTGTTCTCCCCGGGAGATTTAGGTCGAGCCAAAGGGGTGCATGGTCCGAGAGCGCGTTCTATCCCTTGTATCTTTCCCATAAGACCCACTGATGCCCAAAAGTAACCTATCCTTGACAGGGAATTATGTACATGCGAGAAGTAGGTGTACCCCTTTTTTTCCCCTTTCAGTTCCCTCCACACATCGTTTACGGCCATGTTATCCATCTGTTGTCTAAGGCGTTTTGATGGTGCTCCTTGGCCTTGGGTGATCCCTGTACTTCTGTCTAGTTTTGGGTTCCATGCCATGTTGAGATCACCTCCCAGGATCACCTCCCCTCTTGCAAAGCCTTCTAGCCTCCCCAAGACATCTCTGAGGAAGCCATCCTGCCCCTGGTTAGGTGCATATATCGATGAAAGGGTAATGCGATATCCATCTATCTCTACATTAGCCAACACAAATCTCCCCTCTTTGTCCGTGATAGTGTCCACCAGTTTAGCATCTTTCCCTTCCTTTATCGCTATCAGCACCCCCGCTTTTTTTCGGTCGAGGTTGCTTGTGCCCAGATTTTGTACCCCCTAATGCGAGTTTTCTGTTTGTCCCTCGTCCTGATATGCGTTTCCTGGAGCAGTAGTATATCCGCTCTTTCCCTTTTGAGCTGCTTCTCCAGCTTCACCCGTTTCGTTGGGTGATTCATGCCCCTGATGTTATAGCTTAGAATGCGTATCTTCCCCATTTTGTTACGTATTCCCGCATAGTTCTTTTGTCCCCATTCTTGCCCGATTTTCATGTTTCCAGCCCCCCTCCCTACCTTCCCCTCCCTCTATCTTGCCCCCCCAACCAATAACATGGAACCAAACAACCTGCCCCCAAGTTTGGCGAGGGAGCCTAATGCCGCTAGAGCGTTGTGCCCTTCGCTCCCTGCCCTCCTTCCCCTCGGGGGATATTTTTGTAGGGGATCCTAAACCCCACATTTCCGTCTGTCCTTACCGGATTCCAAGCCTGTGGGTCCTTCCTGGACCGCCATCTTCATATGGTTTGTGGCCGTTTCTTTCTTTTTGTTCCCCTCTGCGGGGGTCTTAATTAGGTGTTGTTGCGTTTCTGTCCACAATGTTCTTTACCCCTTGATTCTGTCATGGTAGTTTCCTACAGTTCTCCCTTCCTGTGTTTGTTCTCCTTGGTTTGATTGTTTCCCAGCCTCTCGGTTTTCTCGTTTTTTCTCCCCTTGATTAAGGTTCCTCCGAACCTTCCTCCTCTTCCTGGATTCCCATTATGTTGAGGCCTTCCTCCCATGTGGTCGCTCTTCTCTGCTTCCCTTCCCAGGTGAAGATTATCCCAAATGGGAAGGTCCATTTGTAGCGAATTTGTTTCGCCACCAGCACCTTAACCAATGGGGACATGGCTCTTCTTTTTTGTAGGGTTACCAGAGCTAAATCCTGATACAGTTGTATGTCTTGGACATTCATTCTTATGTGTTCCATTTCTCTTGCCCTTCTCAATATCTGTTCTTTTTGTGGGTATGAGTAGAGAGCCGCCAGCACATCCCTTGGTCTTTCTCCCAGTGCTCCTGTCCTTTTCGGTCCTACCCTATTGACTCTGTCAATCCCAATTTCTTCTGACTCTTGGGTGCCTAGGACAACTCTGAATACTTCCTTAACTGCCAGTTTTAGGTCTTTATCGAGAACAGATTCTGCCATGTTTTTGATGCGTATGTTGGACCTTCTGGAGCGGTTTTCCAGATCTTCGCCAGGTTGTGGGTAAGTCTTACCAGGTGTTCTTGTGTTTCACTGATCTGTTGTGTTTCTTCCTCGGTATGCTGGATTGATCTCTCTATTATATCCGTTCTCTCCTCTAATTTGGCCATATCTGTTTTCAAATCCTGTACCGCCTGCTTCATGTCATCTTTCATAGTTGTGAATTGTTCCTGAACTATAGACATGAATTTTTCTTGCAGGTCCTGGAACCATGTCCGCATGTCTTCTCTCGTGGGTGTGTGTTGGTGGGTGGGAGCTTCACCCTCCCTTTGGGTATCCTCCTGGGTTTTACCTCTATGTTGTGTTGAGCCCTCTGTCGACCACATTTGTAGGATATTTGCGTCTTGTTTTGAGGGTTGTGGTGTTTGTTGCGTGGGGTTAGTTTTCCCTTTGGCTCTTGACAAATTATTCTGCCTTTCTGGGATGACGACAGGGTTTTTAATGTCCTCCTGTGGTGATGATGCTGTTGGGTGACCAGTTGCTTTGTTTATTCAGAGTTGGTTATGCGATCCTGTCCCATTATGAATCTGGTCTTGTGTGTTCTGTTTACGTGCTCCCCGTATCGTCCCTCTTCCTGTGCAGTTGTATTAGCCGGGGTGTTCCTGGTCTCTCCTTTCCTTGTTTGCTTAATGTATTCTCCCTGGAATGCTCCTCGTGTTCCCCTTCCCCCAGATCAGGGTCCATTGTGTTTACTTTTGTTGCCTGTGGGGGGGGCAGGGGGCACCTTCCTGTTGATGCCGATCCTTGCTCGTGGATTGCATTAGCGAGTTCGCGGAATGCTGTTCGGGGGATAGAGGATTCCCCACGTTTTATCCTTTTGGTGGTGTTCGCCCAATTCTCGACTTTCCCTCAGTATGGGGGCCGGTTCCCTTGGAGGGTTCCTTTTAGCGAGTGGGAACCCTTGATTGTTATTATTGTTCCTCGTTATATTGTTTTCCTCCCCTGGGGTGTCTCTGTCCTGATCTTATATATTGGGGCCCGCTATTTTTTTTATTTTTTATTTTTATTTATTATTTTTTTAATCCAGTTCCCTCCACTCTTTTCCTTTGCTATCTGCGAGGTCTAGTGGAAGTCGCAGAGAATTGCACATGTTTTCGAAGTTCGAAAAGGGACGTCAATAGGGTGCGACTTGTAATATTATCCCTAGTGTGACGTACCCTGTACCCATGATCCCTCACGCGTCGAGATCTCTCAGATTACTTGTTTCTGACGACAAGATGGAGTCTACGTTGTAAGTGAGAAGTGCTGGTAGAGACCATGAGGTGTGAAAGATACATACTTCTTTTGTAAGCACCTTCAACTCCAAGACAGGAGGAAGGGCGGGCACATTTATAAGAAGATATAAGCATCAGAAATATGATTACGGTGAGTAATGTACCCCTTCTGAGGATAGTTGATCTGCTTAGAATCACATGCTTTGCATAGATTAGTGATCAGCACTAGTAGAAGGAGGTGGGTATTAGAAGGTAGCGCTGCAAAGAGATGATTCAGCACTGCTTGTCCCACCTGTGTATCATCCCTAGAATGTGTGTCCAGACAGTAATGTTGGGTGAAGGTGTGTACTGAACTCCAAGCGGCAGCCTTGCAAATGGCATTTAGAGTCACGTTTGCTATGAAGGCTAAAGGTTGCTCCAGTGCCTCAAGTTGAGTGCGCTCTGCGCTTAAAGGACAATGCTCTCTTGGCAAGAGGGTAACAGAGTTGGATGCAGTTGACAATCCCTTTAGAAATCGCTGCCTTAGAGATAGGGTTGCCTTCTCTTCCAGTGGCTACAGATACAAAGAAACAATCCGTTTTTCTGATCGACTGTCTTTTGAAGATAGATCATGACAGCTCTATGTACATCCAGTGTATGTAGACTGCTCTCTGCTGCTTTTGAAGGGTTTTGAAAAAACGCAGGCAGCTCTATACTTTGATTGAAATGTAATTTTGAAATGAATTTGGATAAGGTTCAAGGATGTGTGCGTAGCACCATCTTGCCCTTGTGTATTACTACAAAGGGGTATTGTACGATCAGAGCTTGTAGTGAACTAACTCTTCCAATAGATGTTATGTCTATTAGGAAGGATGTCGTATGTAAGGTGCTTAAGACTGGCTTTGTGCATAGGCTCAAAGGGGGGGTGGGGAGAACCCATGAGCCTTGTGAGCACGACATTGAGGTCCCAGCCGGGAGTACGATTAGAGATGGTGGGGTACAGTTTTTTGACACCCTCCATGAAAGCCTCAACTCCGGGCACCTTCCACCACAAAATATTGTTCTGGGAAGTGGTGCAAGCAGAGAGAGCCACTAGGTCTACTTTGAGTGAGTTAAAGATTAATCCGGAGTCAATTAAGTAGAGGAGGTGGTTGACTATATTGGTTGGTGAACAGTCGGTTGGATTGAGAGAACGTGTTTGGCACCACAACACAAAGTGTTTCCATTTGTTAAAATAGCAGTGTCGTGTGTTAGGCTTGCATGCCTGCTTGAGTATTTCCATGCATCTATGTACTAGGTTAAGGTGATCAAATTCTATTACCTCAGGAGCCAAGCTGCTAAGTTCAGCTTCCTGAGGGCATGGGCGCAACGTTGTTCCCTGATCCTGGGTCAAAAGGTTGTCCATGCACGGTAGTTTCATGGGAGGACACAGACATCATTTTTAAGTGTGAGAACCAGGTCTGTCCAGCTCAACACTTTGTTGAGGTGGGGTGTTGGGGGGAAAAGGCGTATGCAAATTTTAGTGACCAGTTCATCAGCAGCACGTTCCCCTTGGATCTTTTCCAGGGAAACCTGGACGCCTAATCTTGGCATTGAGAGTTTATGGGTCGCAAAAAGGTCTATTTTTGGGAACCCCCAGGTTTGTGAAGACATCGTGTAGCACGTCTGTGTTTAATTGCCATTTGTGATCTGAGGGTAGCACTGTACTCCTGCTTAGCACATCCGCCAGAGATTTGAGTTGCCCTGGAATATGCTGAGCCACTAGGAACATTTTGTGATATAGTGCCCACCAACAGATGTTCTGATGTTCTGGGCTAGTGTGGACAGCCCTGGAGAGTGTCTCCCACTCCCGTTTGTTTATGTAAAAAATGGCCCTGGAGCGGTCTGTGAGGACTAGGATGGTTTTGTGAGTTAGTCGAGTTTTGATGCGTTTCCTGGTCAGTGCTTGTGTCCACAGGCCGTGAGTGGTATGGTAAAGGAAGTGAGCGTCCCACCCTGTCATAGACGTGTCTGTTGTGAGAGTGTTATGGATCACCGGTGTGTGGAAAGGTTGTCGCTTTAGCATATTTACTCTGTTCAACCACTGTAGCGACTGAACCAGAGGTTGCAAAACCACCACTAGATCGGCCCACAACCCGCTTGCCTGTGATCATTGTTTCGCTAACCACTCTTGCATTGGATGCATGCGCAGCCTGGCATGAGGTATCGGGTAGATGCAGGAAGCCATTATTCCGAGCAGGCGCATTGCCTTCCGTACCGTCACCTGATGAGCGAATACATGCTGAGATGTTTGAAACAGCATGTTTTTGACCCTCTCCTCAGATGGGTAGACTAGCCCGATGTCTGTTTTGATTAGTGTCCCTAGAAATCGCTTTACAGATTGATTGTTTGCTGTGTGCTCTGAAGGCACCTCTGGGGAGAACCCCGGGTAATTAGCCAGTCGTCTATGTATGGGTACAATGAAATGCATTGTCTTCGCAAAGGTGCGGCCACTATTGCTAGGACCTTTGTGAATACCCTGGGGGCTGATGCAATGCCAAATGGCAGCACTTTGAATTGGTAGTGCTTATCTCCCAAATTGAATCGGAGGTATTTTTTGTGCACCAGCAACATTGAAATATAAAAGTATGCATATTTCACGTTCAATGTCGCCATGTAATCCCCTGTTTTTAATAGTGGAATGTCTTCGTGCAACGTTGTCATCCTGAATTTTTGAGGCTTGACATACGTGTTTGAGGGTGCAGGTCCAGCACATGGTGCATTGTCAGATCTTTCTATGGAACAAGAAAGTACATTGAATAAATACTTTGATTTTGCTCTGTGATGGGCACCAGCTCGATGGCTCCTTTTTGTAACAGAATTTGGATCTCCTCCTTGAGGATGTCGGGGTGAGTGGAGGTCATGCGTTTTACGCATGGTGGATGGTGGCAAGGTGCTTCGAGGAACTCCACCGAGTATCCCTTGGCCTCTGTATCCAGAACCCAGCGGTCCAACGTTATTCCCTTCTATTGCTGGGCAAAGAATCTTATGTGAACCCACCCACCCTACTGGGGACGCATGGGAGGGAACGTGGATCGGCATGTCATTGGGCAGCAGGGGTTGCAGCCCTGACTCGTCCTTTTATGCAGGGAAAACCCAGCATTTTTATGCTTCATCCCCTCTCCTAGTCGGACACCAAGCACTTCTTTCAATCCTGAATGAGTGGATCCTTTTTCCACTCATTCATTCTTGTGGGCTCTGTCTCTTGAGCTCCATTCTTTGTATTCTACCCGTACTATGGAGTTTGTCTGCTCCATAGCTCTTAAAGGCATCTGTGTTTTTACTACTGCAGCACACAGCTCCTCATGGGCAGTGTGGCTGGGGACCCTTAGGGTCCCCCTTTAAGACTCTTTCTATATCCTCAAGTAACTACTGTTCTTAAGGATAGAGAGATATCTCACCCAAAACTCTTTGGTCTGAGAGATTGCCACACACCACCTTCAGTGGCGTGCCAAAGGGATACCTTGTATCCCCCTTCTCTCTACTCCTGTGACTTTTTAGTCACATAGACAATCTCCTAGTGATGGCTTGTGACAGTGGACGTGTTCTACCAACTATTTGTAATTTTTATACCGCAGGCTATGTCCGTAGCCTCGGAAGTGCACAACTTGGGGCCTCCCTTCTTTTTTCGCCATTACAAGCATGGTTGTCCTTCGTTAGCCCTTCTGCCATTCTCGGAGGGGGAGATCAGTGTGTGTGTTTTGCCTTTGGCTGGAATCCTTGGGTATCCCCGCCTAGGCCCCAGAGTGTCTGGCCAGGCAGGAAGTAGTCCTTTGTCTGCCAGAGGGCCTGAATAGGATCAGCTCCCACAGGGGGTCTGGCTGTCCTGATTGGACGGCCAAACACACCATTCTGTAAAATGCTGAGAGAGATCGCACAAGAGTGTGCTAGAACTGTATAAAAGGGGAGGCTTTTGGAGTGAAAAGCAAGTCGACCACTGGAAGCTGAAGTACCCGAAGAAGACAACGACCAGAGACGCCTGCAGACCCTTGGCAACACTGTGAAGAGACCACTGCTGTCCCGACCCTGTTTTCTATGCGACAGAGGAGCTCCGAGGAGGACGACTCCTTCCCTTTGGCTGGTGGGAACGAAAAGTTTCAAAAAAACCTTTGAATTGAGACATCTCCCGAGGTCCTAGGTGTTTCCAGAGCAGTGGAGACCCCAATACCAGGAGACCTGCTGCCCATTTCGAGCGCATCATTGTAGAAAGGCTGAATCCATCCAAATCTTAGCTGACCCCGTAAGGACCCTCCAGAGATACGATCCAACTCGCACAGACCGCCTAACCAGAGTGCGGGACTGCAAGAAGCAAAGAGGATTGACCGGACGATCTGTGTCCTTTGTTGGTGTTGCAGAAAAGGCGCCAAAATCGCAGAGTGAACCAAAAAAAGTTGCTGAAATTTGTGCCACAGGTCCTCCCTCGAGATTGCTGAGAGATCCCACCCATTGCCCTGCCTTCAGTCATCAGAACAAGGAATCCTGAGTTTGGTTCCAGATCTGCAACATCGCCGAGCATACAGCACGAAAACGTTCTTCTAACCTAAGGTACTGTTGGGAAAAAGGTATTGCTTACCTGATTCCAATACGTTGCTCCAGAGCATTTGAGTGCACCTAGAGGTGTCCAGGGTCACCCCCTCGTACCTCCGACTGAAGCCGCTGCTTGTTCCCCTTCACCAAGTCCTTTTGCAGGTCTCCTTTGTTGGTTAACTTGCTGTTTCTATAACAGAGAATGGAAGAAATCCTCTGGAACTTTTCAAATTCTGCTGCTTGTCAAGACTTTGAGCCCTCTCAGAACTGGCTTTAGCTAGGGTTTCATTTAGAAATTAAAAGACTTGCTGTGCAAGAAACCCTCTCTAGAACCTTGAACCAGACTAATGTTACACTAACCATTTTCCTCTTTACTTACTTTACTATATAATAACCGATAATACGATAACATTGTCTTTTGCCTTTCTAACATTGCTGCAAATGTAACCGCGAACAAACACAAAAGTGAAGTGCCCTTTGAGGTGTAGTCTCAAGTATTCCGAAGTGTTCTGGTGTAAACGTCTAAAGTATTTAAAGTGATTCTGTTGTATATATAATCAATATATAATTTTATATAAATGATAAGTGTAAGAGTTTCTTTGGTGTGCATGTCTAAGGTTCAGTGTACTTACCTATTGCTCACATCTTCCTCTTACGATAAGCCTGACTGCTCTGCCACTACCAAGGTCCTGAGTTAGTACAGACTGATACTAAGAGTTGGAGAACTGCAAACCACTGGGATAGTTTACTAAAGTCTTAAACCAGTAGGGCTTTAGGAAAACTCCCCCAACGACTGAGCAGTGGGCTATAGAAAGAGGCATCAGACGTGCTTGCTCCGGCCTGGCCTTATTTTACCTAGCCCTGCGCCCAAAAGTTTTTTCGTATGTTAAACGCTCCCCTGGGGATGAAGGGCTTATTGGAAATTTGAACAAGTGTCTTAATGGTCTCGTGTTCCTTTTTTTGCTGTTTCCAGCTGGTCGTCGACAGCTTTGCCGAAGAGGAGACCCTCCTCGATGGTCATATTAATCAGTGCCGCCTGTGTCTCTGGCTTAAATCCTGAGTCTCTGAGCCAGGAATATCTTAAGAAGGGTACCCTCTGCAATGGCTCTTCCTGAGGTGTCTGCAGAATCCAGTACATTATTCAGGATGTTTGGGAGACTTGTTTTCCCTGGAAGGCGATCTTAAGGAGATTGGACCATGTTGGGTCTGGTACTGAGTCCAGATGTCGTGAGACCTCATCTCATTGGGAGCTGCTGTAGCTGGCAATCAAGGTAGTATTGTTTGTTATCCTCGTTAGGTACGTAGTGGAGGTCTCGATACGTTTTCCCAGCGTGAACAATCTTTAGCATTCCTTGTTGTGAGGTTGTTCAGAGGTTGAGAGTGGGACACCAGCTCTCTTCCGTGTAGTGGTCACCACCAGGGAGTCTGGCTTGACGTGACCCCTGAAGTAAAGGGAATCTGAAGGAGAGGCCCTGAAGGATTTTTCTACCCGTGGGTTGACCACCCTATTAAGGGAGGGGGTGGTAGACAGTATTGGAGAGATCCTCTTTTTAATTGACTCCTGAAGAGGAATGGATTGGCTAACAGGTTTTCTCTCGTTGAGAATATCCTCAACAAAGTCAGTCCCTGCAAGTTTGGATTTGTCTGTGTTTATGCCAAAGTGGTGTGCAGCTTTTTTTAGCAGCTTATTGTAGAGGGGCTGGTCAGCAGTGGGAGAAGAGTGACCACCCTGCACTCCCAGAGGGTCAACAGGGTCGACAAAGATGAGGTATGTGTTGTCCTCATCCTGTAAGTAGGTATTGTCACCATCCTGCCCGGGGTCATCTTGATCATCTATCCAGATGTCCTGGTCCGCTTGCTTGTGTGGACTGAATGTCCTCAGAGAGAACCTTGTGAGGGCTCAGCAGTTGGCAGGGCTGGGGCAGGAAGGGGAGAGGAGGTTCCGAGTAGGAGTTTCTGCAGCCTGGGCCTTCTGGGTATGACTCAAAGATACGTGCGGAGGTCTTCGATTCTGCAGACATGATGTATGCCAGCGACCTTTTGGTTCTGTGCTCCTTTAGGGTCTTTGGCCTAAAGAGCTTACATGCAGGACAATAGGACTCGAGACCATCGCGAGGAAGGCAGTGGTTACAAATTTTATCTACCCACATGAATTTCCTGTTGCACTTAGGGCAAAACTTAAAGGGAGTACGTTCCATAATGGAGGGTGGACAGAGAGGCAGCAATACGAAAATAGTAGGGGCAGGAAATGGTGGTATGCATCCCTAATGGTTTTTGTCTGAAGCCAGGTCTAGGCCATAGCCTGTTGGCAGAGCAGACGTCTGGTTCGGATGCCGGGATCAGCCAGCCGTTGAGAAGCTCCGGTATCAGCCGTCGAATTATTGCATTGAACGCAAACGACAAGATAATTTTTGTAGAAATATAACTATAAAGTAGCGCCCAGCTACGGACTCTACTAAGAAGTAACTTGCCACAATGTTGGAAAAAAATTATCTGAAGCACCTTGACGCGTGAAGGATCATGGGGGTAAAGGGATAGTATTACATGTCACGCCCTGTCGACGTTCCTTTTCAAACTTCAAAAACTTCATGTGCAATATTCTGCGACTTCCACTAGATGTTGCCCTATGCAAACCATGCGATTCTAAGCAGATGTACAAGCCTCAGAAAAATAATACTACTGATGTTTCAATTAGACAAGAAAGTCACTGCTAGTGAACACACTTCTCCGAGCAAACTCATTGCCATATCACATTTATGTCATTACATTCATATGCTTTATAATCTTCTCAACATAAAGTACGTTTTCCAAGATGCAGTTTAGAGCCCTTTGATAGGGCTGCTTGTTGTCGGTGCAAAGAGTTCCTTTTTCATTCTTATAATTAAACAAAGGATATCTATCCCAACATGAGAATTTGTCAACCCCCCCATCCTTACCTCAACAAATGGCTTGGTACAGATCTCAAGTTTCACAGGCAATCGTTACTTAAGCATCGATCTATGCGGTATTCCCATTCCCATCTCATACCACACTTGTTTTTAAGCAAATTCGGCTTGCGAAAGTGATGTTCCTTTTCCTTAACGTATTCATGAAAAGGGTGCCAGATCTTCAAGAACTTCGGATATGTTCAGAGCGCACACCTTCTCCATAGCTAATACGCCTCAAATTTTGACCCACCAGCATGCCAGTATAGGTCCTTATACTGTTTTCCAATTTTGGGCGAGGGTCATTCCAGCCACTGTGAGTAAAGGTGTGATTAGTGTGGCGGTGGTCCCACTTGCTGCATAGATCACTTCCACCTCTGCCCCCAATAGTATCAACACTGTTGAGTCGGGTAGTTGCATCCCTGTGATCTGTTTGATGTGTCCCAGGACTTCTTTCCTATACATTTTGGCTTTAGGACAGGACCACCAGATGCGACCCAAAGTTCCTGTTCACCCAAATTGCCTCCAACATAGAGGGGAGTAGCTTGCGTTCATCCCATGTAGCCGCTGGGGGGAGGGGGTCAAATACTATCTGTAGCAGATTCTGTACGCCGATTCCTTTATGGTCATACATTTGGATATTTTATGGGCCCTCCTCCAAATTTGTCTCCATTCCACTTCCGAGATAGTGACTGTCATGATTCCTGCCCCTCATGTCCCCAGCCCTCCAAGATGTCAGGCTGGAGCCAGGCCACAATCACCTACATGGCCTTCAAGGGCCTCTCCATCCCTCCAAAGACCCACTTGGAGTGAGACTTGGCCTTTGTGGCACCAGACTCACTCACTCACTCACTCCCACAGGATAACATTGGGGATTGGACTTGTAGTGCTTTGAGGGGGACAAGATGGATGCCCCCACATATTTCGGTTCCCAGAACTGCATGTGCAGTCTAGTCTTTTGGGTGTGGTTCAGCCCAGAGACACCTGGGATACCCAGAGACTATTTAAGCCACGCCCAGGCTGAGAAACATGCTTTGTGTTTTCTGCACCTGCAGCGTGACACTCGCCATGTTCGGATCGGTCTCCAGTAGGCCTGCATCTTTCTTGTGCGCTTAGCTCCTGTAAGAACACCGTTAGGAACAGCCTTACCTTGCAGCGCTTCTGCCCATCATTCATTGCTTCTTCTGTTCTGCGGGCATCTTCGGCGGCGTCATTCCCATCCTGGCACGCCGCTTCCTAAAGAAAAGGGAAAAGAACAGCGAAAAGGCATTAGTAAGCATTCAGCAAATCTTCGCTTATTTTTAAAGACTGTACGAGCTTCAAACGCTTACCTGAATCCCAGCCGCTCTGGGGGAACTCTGTCTCTGGAACTTCTCATCCATCTGCAAGAGGGAAAAGACACTCCACGTTAGCGTGGAAACATCTAGAGGCACCGCATTTCTTCTTCATAACCGGCATCCATGCTGAAAATGTCACAGCACTCAAAAGACACAGAAAAAGAACTCTGTTCAATACAAATACGAAAGGGTCGCATCGCGCTCTCACTCACCTTCAGCGCTACTCATCTCAGCAGCATGTCGCCATCCCCGGATGCCGGCCATCAACTAAGGAAGGAAAGGAACGAAGTTAGAGAACTGTTCAAAAGACTCATTATACTTACCTGTCGGACTCTTGCCAGTGAAGTAACTAGGCAGCAATGAGCCCGCATCAATCAACGCGCCCCTGCGCTGAAAGCAGGATGGAGAGCACACTTTCCAAGAAAACAAGGTGAGCTGTGGATCAAAGGGAAGGGTTGGACCCCGGGGAAGAAGGGGCTCAAGCACACAGAGACAATAGGGAGTTAAACTCTACCAATCCTGTGTTTCAGGCCCAGTCTCCAGTCGAGTAGACTCCAGGGAAGGGTTCGAGGTCGTAAGAGGTCAGAACAGGCTGAGTGACGTCCCCGTGGATACCAGGTGAGCGTTACAGTGACCCCCAAGTCTTTCTCCCATCTAGACATATAGGGAAGATTAACTGTAGGTTGCGTTCTGTCCAGTAACATATATTCATTCTCAAGAGCCCTTTAGCCGTAGACCCTTCCCGCATAGTTAGTTCCAGTCCCATTGGTTCCCTTGTGCCCGCCATCTTCACCTCCTTTTGAGTAATCCAATGCCTAATTTGTATATATTTGAACCACTCTCCTTCTCCTATGCAAAATTTCTGTTTGCATTCCTCAAAGAGTAGTTGGTTCCCATTATGGTAGAAGTCTTCCAATTTCAGTTTATCCCTCCCTTCCCAATTCTCCCAATAGGTTGTGTTCCTTCCCAGGGTGAAGTCAGCGTTATGACACATCGGACTGTGAGGCCCTAGTCCCGGGACTGTTTCCCCCCCATTTCAGTGCTCGATCCCATCCCTGAAGTGACGCTTTTGTTGTTTCTAGTAGGTGACCCCCCCCCCCCCCCCGCTCCTATATTCCTGTTTCTCAAGGACTGTAGTCACTCTGCGGGATAGAGGCCATTTCTTGCTCAATTTTGCTCCAACCCTTTAGTGCTTAAGATTCGAACCATTGTAACATGGGCGCCAATTGGGCTACTAAAATATATCTCCTCACATCTGAGAATCCCGAACCCGCCCCCCACCATGTGGGCGGAGGAGAACCGATTTCTGGACCCTAGGTTTCTTTGTGTGCCATATAAAGGAAGTTATCTCTGTTTGCAACCTCTGGGTTGGTATGTCTATGGGGAGTAAGCTAGTTACATATAGCAGATGGGGTATTGTCATTTTGATCGCTGCTATTCTGGCGAACCATGAAAGCTCCTGTGTATCCCACCTATGAAGGTCCTCTATTAACCGTTTCCACAGAGGGGGAATATTCGCCCCGTATAGTTCCTTGTTCCCTTTTGTTAGAGTTACCCCCAAGTATTCTATGCCTTTATCTTCCATGGGCAATGGGTGATCCCTGCTCAGTTCCCAAATAGCCTTCTGATTATCCGTTAGGTTAAGGGCTTTGGATATGTTAAAGTTGATAGTAAATCTGGAGAATGGTGCAGATTCCTGTAATCTTGCCTTCGCTTTTGTTTTATGTGTCTCAGGAATAAGATATCATTTGCATACAGTGCTATTTTATGTGTCCCTCCTATGCTTTCTATTCCCAGGATTTCTTGGGTGCCAATGGTGCCATGGCAAATATTTAAGGTGACAGCAGGCATCCTTGTTGTGTACACCTCTGAATCTTGACCTGCTCTGTAAAGGGCACATTCACCAGGAATCTCATTGATGGTAGTTGGAAATTAGCGAGTACCATTCGCCTTAATGCTGGTCCGCACCCAAATGCTACCAATGCACGCTCCAGGAACCCCAAATCCAAACTATCAAATGCTTGTCTTGCATCTAGTGCCGCTACAGAGAATTTCTGCTCTGTTCTCGTACCCAGGTCTATTATATCTATTGCCCTCCTTATGTTTTCTTGCATACGTCTCCCCATTATAAACCCAGCTTGGTCTTCGTGTATTATTCCTGGTAGGACTCTCGCTAACCTCCCTGCTAAAACCTTTGCATTTATTTTAGCATCACTGGTTCAGTAAAGAAATAGGGTGTAATTGGCAAATTCAATTTGGTCTTTTCCTGGTTTGGGAAGCAGCACAGTGGTGGATTTACCCATATCCTCTGTGACTGTTCCATCCTCTGTGATCTTAAATAATCATACCATGGGAGTCACTAGTTGTACTCTGAAGACTGTATAATATCAGCTTCCAAAACCGTCCGGTCTGGGCGTTTTATTACCCAATAAGGCTGTTAGAGCTTCATTGGCTTCCTCTACCGCGATGGGGCTTTCTAGAGTTTCCCTTTCCTCTTTAGACAACCAGGGCAGTTCAACATTTCCAATGCAAGGTGCTTGGAGGCCCTGGTCCATCTCTTCCCGTTTTAGCAGAGATTCCTGGAATTGCTCCATGATCCTCACTTTGTCCGCTTCTGCAACTTGTAGGGTGCCCTGCTCGTTTTGCAACCGCAAAATGTAATTACTGTTTTTTTGCTTACTCAATTTGGCTGCTAGCAATCGTTCCACCTTACCCCCCCCCCCTTGTTTGTAATGTGTTTATTTGGTATTCAGTAGGGTCTGTGCAGAGCGTTCTGCGATATGGGCCTCTAATTGCGCTCTAAGCTTTCTCAAGGTCTGTTGCGTTCTATGTGATTGTTTAGTTTTGTGTTGTGCTTCTGCCACCTGAACCTCCCTTTCCAGCTCCTTTTGATGTGCTTCTTTCCCTTTTATGTAGGACGCAGCTTGTGAGATAAATTCCCCCCTTTTCACCGCTTTGCCATCATCCCATACCATGCGCCAGTCCATTTCCCCAGTGTCATTCTCTATAAAAATAGTTAGTGATCACTTTCTCCATGTGGGCCCTGAAAGCGATATCATTGAGGATTAATACATTCAGTCGCCATTGCCTCCTGCCCCCATTTTTACTTTCCTGCTTCTCGATTTGCAGTATCACCGGAGAGTGGTCCATGAATACTTGACTCCGATGTCTATTGTTACTATTTGGGGGATTAGTATTGCTGACACTAGGACCATATCTATCCTCAAGTAGCTATTGTGCATTGCTGAATAATGTGAATAGTTCCTTTCGGTGGTATGGAAGAATCGCCAGGCCTCTATTAGGTCTAGGTCTCGGAAGACTTTCCCCCCGAGCCTATCGGTTCCTGTTATTACCTGTCGAGGGGAGTGTTTCATCTAGCATAGGGTCCGTGAAGCAGTTGAAGTCTCCTTCAACTACCAACACGCCTTCACACCAACTGCCCATTTTCTGAAGCACATTGCCCCAAAAAAGGTCCTGCTTTTTATTTGGGCCAGAGAGTGCTACCAAAGTAAATGTCTGGCCTCCCAAGATGCCTTTAAGTACCAGATCTCCCCTCTGGGTCCCCATAACAAAATTGTTTCCGAAATGCCAGTGAGGCTCCCAATAAGATAGCCACCCCCCTAGTTTTCGTCCCGATGGTTGCAACGTATTGTTTAGCAAAAGTGCAATGTGTCATCGTCCTTTCATCTGCAGCTAGAAGGTGTGTTTCTTGTAGGAATACCACAGAAGGCTGGAGGACTAGTAGCCTTAGCATGGAGCGGCGTTTCATCTGTGAATTTAAACCCTGAACATTCAGCGTTACCATTTTTATGTCGGCCATACTCAAGGGGTTGCAGACCTCCCTCTTGCCATTGCCCTTTATTTTCTTTCCTGATCCCCTGTAAGATCTGAGCCATGCAACTATCCAGTATGCAACTCAACTTGGTCCCCCCCAACATCTCCAATTTATGCTTCACATGCATATTCTACCAGTTATAGTGCCTGGTCCTGGTGAGTGGACCAATCAGTGTTTCTATCCGATCCGCGCCCCCTCCAACCCACCTCTTCCTTACCACCCAATGGATTCCCAGATCCATCTTTCCCAGACACTCCCTTCAGAGTTCATTATTTCCTCACCTCATCTTTTCCCCTCAGGAGTTCTGTCATGCTTGTGTGCGTCTTACATCTCACCTTACTGTCTTATTAAAGTGTCCTCGTTATGTTTTAGACCTTTCTCCATTCCTTTTGGGTAAGGGCGCCCCTGCCACCACCCTTCCTTCCTAGTTGTGCGGCCTAGGCGCTTATCAGGGTCTCTCTCCGGCGATAGATCTTTCTGAACGCGAGTCGTCGCCCTTGTTCATGAGGTCCGCCATTTCCTTCTCCTTTGTTATGTCGTATGCCTTACCCTGATATTCGAATCTGAGCCAGCACGGGAAGGTCCATCTCTAGCAAACCCTTTTTTCTTGTAACCAGCTTGTGACCACCCGAAGCCTCTTTCGTGTTAACAGTGTAGCTTAGGCCATATCCTGGAAGAAGGTGATGTGAGAGTCCCGGGAGCTGATTGGTTCTATTCCTCTAGCGGCTTTCATAATCTGCCGCAGTTTGCTGCTGCCTCCTTCCAGAATCCTCGTTCTGCACCATGGTCTTGATATCACCCGAGGTAGGGCCCTTCAAGTTGTTTGAATTCTTTGCCATTCTGACCTTGCAGATTATCCCCCCCCCCTCTCTTGGCTCCCTTTTTGGGTGGTGTTTTCACTTGCTTTCTTATTCCTCCACAAGAGAGCTCTTTGGAGGGGTCAAACCTTGGGGGTTCCTGTCATCCCTCCTTTCAATACGTTTCTCCCCCCACCCCCAAGCTGCTGGTAATTGGGATTTTTGTGTAGTTTAAGGCTTCTCAGCCCTGTCTCTGCTCCTCCCCACTCGCTATGGGTTCCCAACTGCAGTTCCTTCCAATGTTGCTGCAGTGTGTTCCCACAGTGGGCTTCAGTTACTGGATTTACAGGTCCAAGCTATCTGGTTGTAAAGTATTATAGCATGTTCCCCCTGGAACCCTTGTTTTCTTTTGTTTCACTGTGTTTTGTGCTGTCCACCGGGTGACTCATTCCTTATTAGCCCTGCGCATCTTCACGTTCGCTTTGCCTTCCCGCCAGGACTGCTGTTATCTACGCTCGCGGGGAGCCATTAAACAGCGAGGGCTTGTCGCTGTGTGTTTTCTCGTTGCTATCCTTAGCGTTAACTCGCTCCTCCGGCGCTGCCCCCTCTCTCCGGTCTGCACAATTGATCTTTGCTGGGATTACTTCCATAGTGCTGTTTCAGCTGGACTGGCTTCCCGTTGGGCTAAAGTTGCATGTTTATACTGCGTTCCCCCTCCGTTACATGCGGAGAGCGGTTCGTTCCTCCAGCGTTACCTTCACTTTCAACATCCGCGTTCAGGGTCTGCAATGCTGTACACTGCTTCTAGAGCGGTATGCCTCGTTCATCCTGCTTCTCCAGAGTGGTTGCTGAGCTCCCTTGTTGTCCCGGCTCTTCTTCCTCTAAACGCCTGCCATCTTGGTTAGCTGGCGTCCTATTTTCGCCAGCTTCTTTCTCCAGCATCCGACCTCCGATCACCTCTTCAGTGCCAGGGGGTGTCCTACTATAGTTCTGACCCCCGATCCATACTTCTGGGTGGGCGCTGGTCCCGTTGGAAGGGGGTTTGGGGTTCCTATAAGGTGCAGGCTGCGGAGCTCACAGAGAGCATGCTACTCGGTCCTCAGCGGGCCACGCCCCCCCTTCTCAGAGAAATTTTACCCAAAATCACAAGCCACTCCAGTGCAAACCCATCACTTCTAATTACCCATTAAGGAGTAAGTCAACAATGCAGTGCATACTTAAGCAGAGTGATGCAAATAAGATGAAGTGCTGTCTTTTGAACTACTCATTAATAACCACTAATTGTCACCTCTACTGGGGGAAATACACATATCTATGCTATTAAACACCATAACAAAAAGGTAAATAAAAGGGACGTGTGCTTACTTCAAATTCTAATGCAACTGTCCTCACTGTTGTAGGCTCAAATCACATTTTGTCCTTTTAGTGAGGCGGGCAGAGCTATCCAAATCATGCAATTTTTGGAGCGCGGTTCATGGGAGTGTGGGCAACGCATAAGTGACTCTCGAGCCCACTGTGAAAAGTTGGCATCTATGGATATGTATGGAGGAAAGAAAACTATGGACAATGAGAACAATAATCACTATGGTGAGTAAATAGTAATTACTCCTACTGATGGGTGAGTATCCAAGCACACAACACCATGGGAGGAGAAGCTGAAGCAACTCACTTAATACATTAAGTTCTTAAGCAAGACTTTTCCGAACTGGGGCGTTTGCCCTAGAACTATTAAGTTCAGAGAATGTTGTTTGCAGATGACCATGTAGTAGCTTCATAGATCACATACATGAAACACGTCTTTGAAAGGCCCCCCTTTGCATTGACTAAATGAGCATGCAAACTATTGGAGCATTCACAGAATTCCAAACACATTCACAGAAAATTCCAAACAATATCAACATTCTATTTTTAAACACTGCCAAAGCCTACCTGCCAAAGTCGTCTGAAACTGCATTACTTAGAATGTGATAATTAGGTTGTTCATGCTGATCATCTTCTCCAGCCTTGCTTCCTCTCCTAACACCTTGGCAGAATCGTCCTGCATCTTACATGCTTCCATATTTTGACACACTTCCATAGAAACTCAAAGCCTTGATATACAATCCTTTAAAGATCCATGCATCATCTAACTCTCTCATCAACTGCCTTTTGTCAGTCAGGTTCGGCCCACCCATTTCTTTATTGTGTCCCTTTTTGCAACCATAGTGGCTACTGAGATTAGTGATTTTATATACTTTGAGATGCCGGACTCTGCACAAATTCTGAGCAAAATTCATCTGGGGTCCAGCTCCACCTCCACCATATGGAAAATGTGGTCATATACCTTTTTCTAGAGTATGGTAGTATTCCTGAACACAGCCATACTTTCTAATAAAAATCATCAATCTCAGGCACACATTGGAGGATCAATCAGCTAGCTGTCCTACAGACTTTGTGAATTCTGGCGCTGGAATAGTATAAATGGTGGAGATATTTGAGCTGTATCAGTTTTAGTCTAGCGCTAATTCAAACACTGGGCCTCTCCAACGCCCTCCGGAATACCTTCTCTCAATTCCTCCTCATCCATAGTGCCAAGGTCAGCCGACTCTGTTTTAAATATTTGAAGATAGTTACCCATGCAGAGTGTTCCTACTCTGTTGAAACAGGTTTATAATTTGAGTCGGTCAGCAGCAAATTTGCCTTGAGAGGAGATTGCTCCTAAAGGTTACCCAAATAGGCTATCTGACCACATAAAACATCGTGAAGTGTCAGAAAGAGATTGGAGCCTTCACTCCCAATCATGTTTCTCAGGCTAGTAATGTCCTCCTGATCCAATCTTGGAAGGTGATCAGAGGTAATCTGTGGAATTCTATTGCACACCCACAAAGAGTCTGCAGGGTAACCTCTTTCCATTTATTCCATTTGCCAGGCTTTTTTCCACTGATGGGAACAGCTCAACAGAAAAAATACACACCCTCCTCTTTCTCACTGCAATCCATCTTTAATCACATAACCGGGATGGTGTTCCAAGTTATTCACTATCTGAAGCTGTACTGCCCAATAGTACTTAAAAATACTGGGTAATTCAAAACTGCCTTTCTATACTTTCTAAAAGTGTTGAGAGAACAACCCAGGGAGTTGTATCAAGAATGTTGCAGTTCCCCTTCAAATCCACGGACGTATATTTGTATTTTATTGAAGAAAGGTGAGCATCTCAAACAGAAGCATTGTACATGAAAGTACAACAATCAGTACACTGATATAATGGATAATATAATATACACTTTATTTAAGTAACACATACAAAACTATCAGGCTAATAAGTACTCAAGTAATACTATACAGTATTAAAACATACTAAGTATAATACAACAACAGCAATGTATATACAAGGAGTCTTCTAACCCCCAATGGCTATATGTGAGCCCTTTATCAGAAGTAGGCACGCAACATAAAATAAAGGGGGTGGGAAGAATGAGTAAATCATAAAACATAACAGGTAAATGCTGTATGGGGCTTCTTAGCTCCATAAGGTATCTTACAGATTCAACCCAAACATAGTATATGCGGAAGACCTTAGACCTGGTTCTCAGCACATATGTTGGGGGATGGGAGAAATGGGGAAACAATTTCACCAGCAGGGAACATATGTTAAAAACCCTAAGGCATGCTACACTACCTCATTAATTTTATTCCCAGGAGGACATGGTATTAAAACGAATGCTAAGGCACACAAAATATACACTAAATAATACGTCATAGAGGGTTTGAAAAATTGTAAGCCACAGGCAAAGGCTTCCAAGAATTAACAAAACATTTTTATAACAGTTACCTTCCTTATGCATTTCAGGGAAAAATATACACATTGTTACCAGATTCAGTGGAAGCGTTTAAAATGCATTCACCATAATAGAAATGCATTACATGGCTTTAAAAATGAATAAATCACTGTTGAGTACTGAAAATATCCAACTTGGACGAGAGCTCACTGGACTCTTTGTGGACCAAGGACAAACGTCAAGGGGCAAGTAAGTACACCAGAATCAATTTTAGGAGAGTTTGAGTAATTTCACAGAGTACATCTGGAATGTTATTTTAATTGCAATGGGTTATTTATAACGTGCTTAATACCCAGAGGTTTCTAAGAGCGGACCCGGGGATCGAACCTCTGTTGCTCCACGCCGTCTTGATTCCAAGACTAGTGCGTTGCCCGTGAGCTGTCCTCCCGAGACTAATGGGAGAAGAGTCAACGGGCCATTCAATTTAGCAGAGGTAAGCCTAATCTACCCCACATGTTCAGATTGCGCACAAGCAACCCCAGGAAAAGCCATAGGGGAACCCCAGTAAGTGTTACAGATGATGGACCCAGAGCCCCAGAAGACGCTGCAGAGTGTTTGCCGGGTGTTTCTACTGTGGGATACTCTGTTCTGCTGAATACAGACTGAGAATAGTCCGTTAAACCTTTCCACAGCACTAGAAGTGTTAAAATCATCACTCTGCACGCAGAGTCGCAGAGTGTTTGCCGCAGGGAGCCATGAGCCGCAGGAAGCTTCATGGATCCCTCGACCGCAGATGGATGTCATCAGCGCACAAGACGACACATATGCCTCAATTTACTTAACGAAGGGGGGAAGCAATTCAGACCCCAATTCATAGCAGGAGCCCAGCGGGAGAGCTTAGCGATCAAATCGACCAAATGGCCCCTAACAGTATGCCACTGGGAGCTCAGCTATTTCCAACCATATAATTCAATCAACATTTGTAACGATGCCTGACAGGCAAATTGTTAACAGTACTCCTAGCGGTATGCCAAAAGACTAACAATCTGACGCCACTCTCTAACACTGATACAATGCGAGAAACCTCACATAAGGGGGGAGAAAAAAAAATCCTAGATGCCCCAGAATAAAGATAATACCACTACTGAAGGCGCATTAAACGGATCATATATGCCCATGGGGAAGCTGGTGGCCCCCCTATCCAAAAAGAAGCCACTCAGTGTTGCATGTTGGGAACCTCAAATGGCATTTTAAACGCGGAGAGACTCTGCTAGCCGCATCCCTGACTGTGGAGGGAAACGGGATTCCCCCTTATGAAAACAGCCAACACCCAAAGAAGAGAAGTGAGCCCTGAACTTAATGGACCCTCTGTCCAGAGGGAACCCTTGATACAGCCGCAGGTGTGCCCGGTAATAACTGGGGTTACCGAACAGATGAAGACTTGCTGGGGAGTGGATTATTTGGGAGCTCTTGTCAACAGTTGACTACAACTGCAGTGGTCCATACCAATTCGCACATAGAACACCTACTCTCCCTATACCCCCGGTCCAAAACCATTCTTTAGATCGGGAAAAGACCAGAAATCCATTCTAGCCCCGGGCGACATAGCTGAGGTCTGCCATGAAATCAGGGACATACTGGCCCAAATTCAAGCTGGAGACCTCTCCCGACCCGCTATCCCCGGCCGCCCAACAAAAAGTCTTGCGGCTTCCCCAACTACATGAGTGGCGTTCGATTGCCCTGGAGGACTCTGTTGAAACTCGACTTTTCTGGGACATCTAGAAGACAGTTGGAGCAGGAGATACTGAATTTGAAGCAACTAAATTGTGCTGTTCGTGTGGAGACCCAGGGACTCGTCGGCCTAAAACAACAACCAAATCGAAGCCAGCTCCCTGGTGAAAGACCTCCTGCTTGATTCAACAGAGAACCTGTCCCAGGCTCACTAAAGCCTGGGACAGTTGGCACAGTGTCTATCCAAGGAAGGGGGAGCAAAAGCGGAGAAAAGACCAAACTTGGACACCCGCGAAGACTGGTTACGGGTGTCAGATATACCGGCTAAAAAACCCAGACTAAACGAGTCTCAAGATGTACCAGCTACACAAACGCCATCTGAAGGTCTCCCCCAATAAAAGACTCAATTTATCGGGAGAAGGCAAGGCAGCGCCGAATCACATAGAAGGGAATCCTCTAGTGAAGAATCGTCCTCTGAAATAGAATCCTCCAGGGACATTCATGATTGGGAGTCCAGAGAGAGAATCACCAGAAAAACGCACCTAACCTCAAAAAAATCTAAGGCGAACAGAGGCAGATCAATCTGGTGAACGCTCTTGAGCTTCGCAACTACAAGCACATATTAAATCTGCAGTAACAATTTCTCTGACCCCTTTCCTGAAATTGTATGAGAACTTGAGTGACAATTATAAAGACCAGACCACCCTGCTCGCACTGATGAACTCTAAATTGGTCTATGTGGAGTCCTTCATAGAATCAATAAGAGAAAAAAGAGCGATGGGACAAATAAATGGAGGGTGTCATCCTTAAAACAATGGTAGACCTGATGCAAGATGCCAAATCTGACAAGAGGATCTTTTTGAATGGGTCTGGGAAATCGGTTCCTAATCAACAAAACAAATGTCAGGGCAGGGAAGTGAGCAACCACAGGCTGAAAAATATCCAGAAGGAGCGGAGGCCTGTGACATAGGACCTAGGTGGACCTCCACTAGTCTACAACCAGTGGTAGGGGAGACACAAACGATGTCTCGAACACTGGACACTAGGGAAAACACCCTGGAGCTCATACCAGCACTGAGCCCCCCATCCCAGCCCCAACGAACACCCTAAGGTCCCTAGCAGTCAGGAAGTTGGAGGTCTCCCATAAGGGAGATCTAGACCCCACCACAGAGACTGGAGGTGCTCGGGCTGCTGCTCAGGCTGACCCTTGTGGAATCCATCCGGTTAGGTCAAATACCGTCTCCATTTTTGAGCAACCGAAAATCAAAAGGTGAAGATAGGACCATAACAAAGAAGGGTGAACCTGTGACGAAATCAAAAAACATGAGAAAACGGGGGCGCTGTTGAGCAGCAGGAGGAATGGCAGTTTAGGAACTAGCTCCGGCCCCAGCAACATCCTAAGTATTGAAATATTCGTTAATGTGCCTGTATCGGAAGATCACATATTGATTTGTAGTGCCCTCAAGCATCCTGTGTCCAAGCTGCAACCCGATCTGTGCAGTGGAAGTGACAAATTGGAGCTCCGTGGAGCAGATGGCGAGGTGGCTGCTCAAGCCCTGAAAGGCATATCCGTAACAGGGTGCAGACCGGTTACCAAAGCCCGGTGCTGCAGCGGACTGGATGGGGGAGGGGCTGTCTGATCTGGCCCCCAGCTCCAGCCCGTGCCTCAGCTACGAAGCATTAACCGTAACAAAGTGAGGGACGGCATAGCCGAGCAGATCTGCAGCAGCATTGAGGGTGGGCCGACCAGTGAAGCAGTGTCCGAAACCAGCTGAAGGACGACCGGAGCCCAGGGCCTGCACGTGGCTGCCAGTGAGCCGAGAAAGAGGTGAAAGGGACAGAGGTACGCCTGCGAGCAACGGGTCCTGGGCCCCACACCGGACACCCTGGGGGCCTCCCGGATCAGGTTGCCTACTTCCTATATCTAAGTTATTGCGCAATTGCAGGAATAGAGAGCGGGCCACTGCAAGTGTCACGAAACAGCAGCTTATGCTGCTCCTACCCTGCTGGTGGTTGGTGGGGGACACACTGGGCACACAGACATTAATACCACTGCAGGGCCAATTGACAAACACCAACCCGAGCTGGCAGCGGGCCCATAGGGCGAGGAGCGACCACATTTGTGGGCGCTGCAGAGACCATCAAACTGACCGAGAGCAGCATTACTTGTAAAGACACACTGGGGGAAGAGAACACCCCATGGCCCCCACAAGAGGAATCCTAGTCCCCTCGCACTGCTGGCCCACGCCTAATCTACATAAATTTAAGACCCTGGTGTGACCCAAATTGGTGTAATGAGAAATTAAAGTTGTGGAGGAGGCTGTCCACCTAAGGCTACTGACACAGGTCGAGACTTGATCCTTATAACGATCGAAAAACATGAGCGCACACCACTGGCTATACTATGCTATAACACCCGGGAGATGTGAAGATCTGCAATCTGCTCTTTCGTGATGCTGGCAGATGTAAGTGGTTACTATGGGGACCAGGCAGGGTTTTCTGGAATAATTCATCGGATCTGGTGTCACCCTATAGAGAACTGACAGCCTAAGCAGGCTCACTGGCAACTAGATCTGTTAGATGCTGGGCTGACTAGAGAGCCCTGCTTTGCAAACTTAATTCACATTAAGATCCTTGGACATTGGGGTTTGGGGCACACTCCAGTAGGCAGTTTGGGGGAGATAAATAGGAGGCAGGAGGACCATGATGACCAAAAGAAGATGACCAAAAGAGGAGGCAGGAGGACCAAGATGACCAATGGACACTGGGAAGAAAAGTGGCCCAATGGACTCCTTCATCAGTAATTGCACTTCGGGGCCCGGACCGGCAACTCCAGAGCATGCAGGGAACTCCACCACCACGAATGGTGAGACACGGGATGATCAGTTGCTGACGGCTATGCAAAGTGGATTCCTAGCAGTCAACGTCCAATTGGATGACATTGTAGCCACCATCGGGTCACTAAAATCCAAGCTCGAGAAAGAGAATGGTCGTATTAATGAGAGAGAGCCCAGGATAAGCACAGTGAGGACACGGTGAGCCAGCACAACCGGGACATCACGCTACTAAAAGCCAAACTCTTTAAGACTTGTGGAAAATCCGAGGACCTTGAATCACAGTCAAAAAGAAATAACATACGTATTGTTGGAGTACCCGAGGCCGCATGCAGGGGTCCCATGGAACCCTTCATAGAACATTTGCTGAAGACCCTATTTGGTGATGATCAATTATCTAACCATTTCCTGTTTGAGCGGGCGCACCACATTGTAGTCCCGATCCCAAGACAGAGAGCCGCACCACGAACCATTATAGCAAAAATTCTCACCTATAGGAACAGAGACCACATCCTAAAATGATCAAGAGAACGTGGGACACTCCATTATAAAGCTAATAATATTCACATTCATCCTGACTTTGCGGCTGGAGTACAGACACCATATGAGTCGGTCAAGAGACTATTGAGAGCCAGGTACATCCCATACGCCTATTATGTTTCCTGCAAATCTGCGCATTCAACATGGTGGAAGGCCACATTTCTTCGAAAATCTGGCTGACGCCAAGGCTTATATTGAATCATCAATCCTGCTCCCCCCACCGGAGCGCGTGAGAGTCCCGAACCGGGTCCCAGATTAGGATGCTGGGCAGAATGGTGGGGAGGCCTGACAGAGAAATGTTACAGTGACATTGTTCATGTCTATAACATACACAGGCACGTGAAACATTTTGTGTTAGTAGCCGGGGATGAGGCCGATGGGCTGCTGTACTGCTCCAGGCACAACCTCTGGAAGTTTCCAAAGTTTAAAAGGGACATCATCATCAAGTTGGGTAGATGGTGAGGGAGGAGGGTTAGGGTAATTCAAGGGGAAGGTAGGAGTGCAAGAGCCAGGCTGACGGGCGGGTGGGTTTAGGGCGAAGAGGGTTTGGGAGTTCAACATTTCTTGAAAGCAGACAGCAGCGAGCTGATGGGTGGACTTGGTTGTCACAGCACCCGGATTAATTAATGCATAGTGATTGTTCATAATTATGACTTGGTAAGAGTAAAATGCAGGGAGAAGTGTTTGAACTAATGTCATGGAACGTCCGGGGCCTGAACAATCCTAGTTAGTAATGATGCAGGAAACGCATTCACTAGGCCCAGTAAATATCAGTTTTGCACATAATTGGGGGAAATAGATATTACACAACCTACTCATCGCAAGACAGAGGAGTACTTATCATGATACACCGTTCATTACCTTTTCAAGTGGAGGAGACACGGCAGGACCCTGAGGGTAGATATGTTATAGTGAAAGGAATACTAGCAGAGGAAGCGGTCACACTAGTAAACACTTACTGCCCAAATGTAGATGATCGGGGGTTCTACTCCCAAGTGTTGCAGATATTTATTGGGATGGGTGATGCTCCCATTGTGTGGGGGGGGAGATTTTAATATGATCTTGGATGCAAGTATGGATCGATCAAGCACCACCCAGCGTGATCTGTCTGCTGCAGCCAAAATGATTAAGCAAATATTGAACCAACTAGAACTCATAGATCTATGGAGAAATATACTCCCGGGCGGGAAAGAACATACATATTACTCTACGGTTCATGACACCATGTAACGGATCGATCTCTGGCTGCTCTCTACTAGATGGGCACCACGCTTGCGTGGCAGCTGAATTCTGGCTTGCACCCTGTCAGATCACTCCCCGGTGTTGGTCTCACTCGTGATCGGCAACTTGCCACACCCTCAATCCTTGTGGAGTATGCCAAGGGCTGGGTTTACTGATAGCGTTCTAGTGGAAAATCTCAATCAGAAAATCAAACTTTTTTTCAGACAAATGAGGGGTCTGTCCCGAAGTACGCCACAATATGGAGACCTTTAAGGTCTGGTTGAGAGGCACAATGATATCAGTCACAACAGGGACACCAAGGGCCACCAGATGAGAACTGGCAAAAGTAGAAACTGTACTGCGAAGGCTAGAGAATGAATATGGTATAAAAATAGTTAAATCACTACGCAGGGTGATAAAAGGCCATATGATCAAGTTCCGAGAACTAGCTGACCAAGAGATACGTTACATGGCCAAGTCTGCCCAAGCAAGACGCTGCAGCCATGAAGACAGACCTGGGCGCTTACTGGCAAGAATAGCTAAAAGTGAGAAAGGGATAGTGCCCATTACAGGAATTGTAGGGTGAAACGGGGAACTCCTAACAACCACTGAAGCGATTAACGAGAAATTCCTAGCATATATTAGCAAGTTAAATGCCAATGCAGACATGTGCACGGTAGAGGAAATGGAATCATATTTACAGGAAATCCCCCTTACGGGACTCCCCCTGGAAGCAAGGACGGCTCTAGACACTCCTATTACAGCTGAAGAAATAACTAACGCAATCAACATGCTTGCACCGGCAAGGCCCCCAGACTGGATGGGCTGGGTATAGAATTATATAAGGCCTACCTCAACATCCTTGGCCCACGACTGTTTAAGGTATGGGAGGTAGTGCTGGAAACTGCCCTACACTCTCACTGAGGCAATTATCTCAGTGTTGCCAAAACCAGGCAAATCAGCGAATGAGGTTGCGTCCTACCGCCCGTTGTCATTAATTAATACAGACACCAAGATTTATGATAAAGTATTAGCAAACAGAACACTCCCACGCATGACATACCTTATAGACTCCGATCAGTCAGGTTTCATCCCAACTAGATCCACAGGCCTTAATCTACGACACCTCTTTGGCATAATATCATCGATTGACCAGCAGGCTCAAACGGTGGCTGCATTGCTCGACGCAGAGAAAGCGTTTGACTCTTTCTTGGAATTACCTGTTTGGGATACTTAACCGCCTTGGGTTCAGCGGTTACTTTATCAAATGTGTTAAACTCCTGTACACAAACCTGACAGCTAGAATAAGGACTAACGGGGCCCTTTCTCAGGCATTCACACTCGAATAGGGAACACGACAGGGATGCCCATTTTCACCATTACTGTTTGCTCTCACAATAGAGCCACTGACACAACAGATGAGGGGAGCAGCACGCACACAGACATACACATAGCGGGACCTCCCCAAATTAGCTCCTTATATGCAGATGACACTCTATTGTATATAAGGAATCAAGAAGTACATTTAGGAACGGTCATGGATGAAGTGGCCAAATTCACCAATAATTCAGGTAATAAAATTAATAGCTCTAAATCTGAACCATTCCCACTTACGGGCAACACTAGAATACCAGCTAACTTCAAGGGGCTCAGATGGACCCCAAAATGCTTTAAATACCTGGCGGTGAAGGTAGCACGCACGCAACAGTCCCTATATGAACGGAACCATGAGGAATACATTAACACCCTCGCTGTGAAGCTGGAACTCTGGGGGATATCTCCAATGTCACTGTATGGAAGATTACCCCTGCTAAAAATGGTAATGGTGCCCAAGCTCTTGTATTGTTTTAGAACTATTCAGGTCTGGCCGGTTAAAACATTTTTTGCATTTTGTATGGGGGAACAGAGCGCCTCGTATGAGCTGGGAGCGACTGATATAGCCCTATGTACGGGGAGGCCTTGCAGTACCTGAATTCGAACTGTATTACTTGGTGGCCCAAGCACAATATGCTAGTTATTGGTACACATTAGCCCCCTGACCGGTACACACAGATTAAGAGCGGTACAGAGCGGTCCCAACTGAACTGAAAGCAGTCATATTGGATGACCATTACAAAGACTTGTGTACGTTTCACCCGATGCGTATGACAATGAAAGCATGGGCCCGTTTGTTCAAGCGCTTAGAAATTGCGATGCCTTATAGCAGAACAATCGGACTCTGGAACTGCCCTGTTCTCCCCCTCCCAAGTATGACACAGACATACAGATGTCCTGGGATCCGAGTAAAGAAATGGTCTTAGGTGACCTATTCCCTAGGGGCAGGTTTGTGACACAAGAAGAATTCATGGGGAAGCTGGGGGTGAGCCCAGTTAGGTTACTACAATATTTCTAAATTAGGGCCGCAGCATGGCAGAGATGGCCGTCGTTCCCACAGAATAGTGTGAAAGAATCGAAGTGATAACTTCAAAGGACAGATTGCAAGACTCTACAAGGCGGCACAGGCCGCTCAGCCCCCACAGATAACTGAAAAGGTTAAATTGAGAGAGACCAGAGTATGAGAATAGATGAATCAAAATGGCACAGATACTGCCTTTTGACGAGGGAAGTCGCATTAAATGCAAGATGGAGAGTTATGCTATTTAAAGTTTTGAATCAATTGCACTACACCCCTGCTAAGGTGGCACGTTTCGTCCCATCTGTAGAGGATAAATGCATGAAATGTGGGCGAGATGGCATAGATTCGCTCCACATGCTTTATACCGGCCCCTCCGTGGAACGATTCTGGCAGAAGGTTGCGAGAACGCTGTATGACATGGTTGGAATACCACCTACACTTCTCCTGGTAAGTTACTCACTGTAGTGACTTATGTCCTTTCCGGGAGACAGAACCTTTTTCACCAGAAAGAAAACATCTTCCCCTTTAAATTAAGAGGCGTGTGGTGGTGCGGTCCTGGGAGCATGTGCTACCCTAACTCCGCCCACCGGCGCCACACCTCAGTCCCATTGACGCGTTGACAATATCTAACATTGCCTAATGACACCAGTATTATTAGGGGGGAGGATGGTGGGACGTATGGAGGAAATGGGACGAGTACGTTAGTCACTACGGTGAGTAACCTAAATTACTCTTACGTCCTGCCCCCTTTCCTCCATACTGCATGGGCGATTACAACTGAATGTAGCCCCAGGGTGGAGGAGACCCTCGTTAAGAAAACAGATTCCTTAGAACCGCCTGTCCGAAAGCCACCTCTGACTTAGAATTTCAGAGCGTATCGGATGTCCAGACAGTGCAAAACCCTCTGAGGCTCGTCCTTAGGGTCGGCAAGAAATGTAGGTAAGACTATTTCCTCGTTTAGATGGAAAATGGAGGGTACCTTAGGTAGGAACGTGGGGTGTGTCCGCAGTACCACCTTACCTTGTGAAAGGTAGTATAGGGCAAGCAGAGGTGAGACCCATTTACAGAGCCATTTAATGGTGATCAGCCTAATGTACGCGGACGCCATTGGCCTAGGCACCCAACACTACACTGAGGTACCACACAGGGTGTGGTCTTTTGATGGGGGGGCTAAAGTCTGGCGAGGCCCGTCAAATGTCTCTTGACTATCGGGTTGGAAGAGAAGACCTCCTCCTCCGAATTTCTGTAGGCTCCAATGGCTGCCAAATACGTGCAGCATGTGTCCATCTGCACGCCCGAGTGAACAAGGTGCGCAGAGAAGGAGAGCACTTCGTCCAAAATGCACGTAAGGGGGTTGATCTCCTCAAGAGTCTGCCCAGTGACAGAACCTAGTCCATTTACTCTTATACTGGCTCCTGGTAGCCTTGTTCCTGGCACCCTGAATGATCTCTAGGTTACCATGTGATAGGCTAAGGTGCCTCAGCGTGACCTCCCCGTGAACCTCGCTGCTAAGGCTAATTTCTGTGGTGCTGGGTGGATGACCCTGCCCCCCTGTTGCGCCAGAAGATGGGCTGGACCCAATGGAAGGTGAATGGGTGGCCTGTCCGATAGGCTAAGAAGCTCTGAGAACCACGGTCTCGCCGGCCACCACGGAGCTATCAGAATGATGCGGAGGTGACAAGACTCCTTTATCTTGCAAATCACCCTGTGGACCAGGGGGGGTGGGCGGGAAGGCGTATGCTGTCATGCCGTTCCACTGTATCTGGAATGCGTCGCCCAGGGAGCCAGGGCCCTGTCCCTGCCAGGACGCAAACTGGCAGGGACAGGGCAATGGCACTTCCTGTTGTCCCAGGAGGAGAAAAGATCCACCTGAGGATGCCCCCATCTGCTGAAGATCTCCAGCAGCACCTGGTCGTTCAGTTGCCACTCGTAATTGTCCGGCCCCGGTCTGCTGAGCCTTTCCACTTCCAGGTTGGACTACCCCGGAAGGTGGATGGCCGTTAGGTAGATGTTGTTCTCCAGGGCCCATTCTCACATGCTGATCGCTAGGCTGCATAGTGGAGGTGACCTGGTCCCACCCTGCTTGTTGACATAGTACATGCTGGTGGAGTTGTCGGTCTGGATGAGGACGACCTTGCCCCCAACAGCTGGAGGAAAGCTTTGAGCGCTAGCCAGATGGCCTTCAGTTCCAGCCAGTTGATATGGGACTCCTGCTCCTGCTGGGTCCAGACTCCATGGACACTGGGGCTGCCCAGAGTGGCCCCCAGTCCTCGGGTGAGGAGTCCGTCGTAATAGTGACCTGCAGAGCCGGCTGCCAGAAGGGCTTGCCCGTCCACAGGTTGCAGTCCCTGGACCACTATGTGAGGTCCGAGTGGAGAGAAGGAGGAACGTTGACCAGCTCCGATTGGGAGCCTCGCTCCTGATTCCAAGATGCTGCGAAGTGCAGCTGTAGTCTCCTCATCCAGAATCTTGTGTGGGGTAAAGCCTGAAAGACCGCTGCCATGAGACCCAACAGATGCTGGTACCACCAGGCTGAAGTCACTTGTCGGGTGAGGAAGCGAGTAATGGCCGTGATCTTGTCCTCCAAGAAGAAAACTCTCAGAGCTCGTGTCCCATATGAGACCCAGGAAAGTCAGTCTCTGCGTAGGCTGCAGCAGCGACATCTTGAGGTTGAGCGAAAATCCCAGGTCGTGGAGTGTGCTCATAAGGGCGGAGGAAGTGTGGTGCACTGCCTCCGGAGATTGGGCCCTGACCAGCCAGTCGTCCAGGTACGGGTAGAGATGGTGGCCACAAGCCCTGAGGTGGGCTGCCACTGCATTAATGACTCTGGAAAACCCCCTGGGAGCCGAGTTGAGGCTGAAGGGTAGCATCTTATATTGGAAATGGCAGCCCATGATCCTGAACCACAGGAAGGAACGATGCTGCCAAATAGGGACGTGTAGATACCCGTCCTTCAGATCCAGGGAGCGCATCCAGTCTCCCCTGCACAGTGTCTCTGCAACGAGTGCTGACGTAACATCTTGAATCTTTGAAGAGGGAGGGAGAGGTTGAGGGTGGAAAGGTCCAACACAACTCTCAGGCCAGCTGGTTGTTCTTCTGTATGGCGAAAATCCTGGAGTAGAGGCCAGAGCCTTGCTGGGAGGCTGGAACTTCTTCCACTGCCTGGCTCTGGACGAGCGACAGAATCTATGCCAACAGAGTTGCTGTCCCAATCTGTGGGAGTGGAGGGGAGAAGAGGAAAGGATCAGTAAGCGGTACCCTGTGGATACTACTGAGAGGATCCAAGGGTCTGAATTTCTGATGCCAAAACTGTGCGTGAAGGGCAAGACTGCCCCTCACCGGAGACACGTGGACCCGAAGGAACGCGGCATGCCTTCTTTCCCTCTGAGGCTGATGCGGAGGAGGGGGACTGAAAAAAGCCCTTACCCCCCCTTTTGTTGTTTACACCTGTGCTGACTCGGTGAACGGTCAGGCTACCTGGACCTCAGCTCTTTGAAGCCATGGAACCCTGCGGACGTCCGCCCCTTGTCGGAGCATTGATGTGACTGGGTGCACGCCTTGGGTGTGGCCTTCATGAGGATACAGACTTTGCAGTTTGCGAACTGTTTTTCTTTTTATCTAGCTCCTCATCAGTGGAGTGGAAGAGGTCGGCACTCTCGCATGGAAGGTCCAATATGCGTTCCTGGACGTCTGGGTTAAATTTAGTAGCCCGTAGTCAGGCAGTCTTTTTCATGTCCATGTCGATGTGGGCCACGGTGGACTCCATGATGTTTTGCCCCACCATTTTAGCCTCTGCCAGTCCCACCTTGAAGTGTGACTGACTCTGCACTGTAAGTTTTGGAAGGAAGTCAGCTATTTCCCACCGAAGCCTCTGGTTAACGACTGCCAGCATGGCATCTGCGTTGGCTTGACGAAGATGCAGCAAAGCGTTGGATTAAAGCTTCGTCCCGTACGCCTTCAAGATCTTCTCCTCCTTGCCTAGCAGGCAGAGGACGAGGTGGCCGAGGACGACTGAGGCTTTGAGTAGAGTGACGCCGCAGCAATCACCGAAGAGTGTAGTTGAGGGTGGGCCGACAGCAAGAGTCTATCCCGCTCCATTTGCCCATATTTGGTGTCCAGGCGTCTGTTGACCGGCTGGACCGAGTGGGGTTGAACCACTCCTTTTTGGCCAAGTCGACTACATCCTTCTGCATCGGAATCCCCGTTCTAATCGTGGTGCGTAGAGTGAGGACTTCGGCAAGAACGTCTGCCTCCAGTTGTTCGACTTCGGGTTGAGGAAGGCCCAAGTACTCTGCCAGCCCTGCAAGTCATTCGTGCAAGGCCTTGGCTGACGACGACGTGTCAGAGTCATCTTCCTCGTCTGTGTCCACCAGGGTGTCTGGCTGGTCCGGAGCAGGTGGAGGAGTGCTGGGTGCTGAGGGCTGAGGTGTGGAGACCGGAGCCGGAGGCTGGTACGGAACCGCCTGAACATGGGAGGCAGGGGAGCAGGAATCAAAGGAGCAGGCATGGGTAGTGGGGGCTGCAACGGGGCCTGCGGCACTGGAGCAATAAAAGGAATAACTGTGGGCGCGGGTGGTGGGGCCGAGGGAGAATGTCCCTGATAACATCCCTAAGGATGGCCCCCATCTGAGGAGATCTCATGAGTGTGAGGAACTTATCAAAGAACCTGTCCTCGCAGGCCGGTGGGGTGGCAGGTGATTTGGACAGGATCGTGGGCGGCTGCAGGGGCCAGTGCATATTCTGTCTAGTTGGTTGCAGAGGGAATCTACCGTGCGCTGCTGATGGATAAGCAGTAGGCCGCGTACCTGGTTGACACCAGTTCCATCTTGTAACACGTTCACCCACCTGCTCCGTTCCTCGACGCGGTATCGGACGAGCTGCCATGTTTGGCATGTCGGCCATCTTGTCAAGCTGCACGCCATGTGCCGGAGTTGTGGTGCTTTGCTCACTGGGCCCAGCCTCCTCCAGGACTCTTGATGGTGGAGCATGAGACCTGCCCTGCACTTCAGGCCGAGGCCTGTTAGGCGTGTCGCCCTCGGCGTGGTCGCGGTAGTGCTGCGTGCAGGCGCCTCCTTGGCCATGTTGCCGGTACAAGGGCGTAGCTCTTCCGGTGTACACCCAGTAAAAAAACCTTGCGGTCCCTCAGCACCGTCTCCTGAAGAATCTACGGACCCCTCGGCCTGGCGGCCGGTAGCTGAGCCAGCCTCTGTACCCGTGCTGGTGTGAGAACCTGAGAGGTTCCTCCCGCTCGGGCGTTTCCTTGGGAAGGAGTCACCTTTGTGGGGTGCGCTGGAAAAAAGCAGCCCTCTTTTGGGCCTTGTCTTATGTCTGACAAAGTCCTTCAAGTCCTCTGGAGGCGACTTCTCAAAGAGCTCCCTCCACCTAGCTAGTCTGTTTTTCAGAACACGCAAAGAAAGTGTGTCGCACGCGGTACAACCCTCCCATCCATGGATGGGGCCAAGGCAGTGGAGGCAAAGAGTGTAGGGATCTGATGTAGGGAAGAGCCCCTCGCAGGCTGGACCCCGAAGCCTGCTGAAGTCGACATGCTCCAGGGAGGAGCGTGGTGCCAGAGGACCGAGTACTTGATTGATAAAAGAAGACAAAAAGACCGTAGAAAGTATCCGGGGAAGAGTGTGTGGTATTACATGGACGAAGCCAATCCCAGGAGCGCTGGTGAAATCGGCCCCTTCCTGTAGGATGCGGAAAAGGGGACTGAGGTGTGGCGCCGGTGGGCAGAGTCAAGGTAGTGCATGCTCCCAGGGCCGGATGCCCGCGTGCCTCCAAATTTAAAGGGGACTTATGTTGCTTAAATGGAAATCGAACAATACGCCCACATCTGATGAATAGTTTAGGGAATTGACGTATGTAATTGAAAAAGAAGTGGGCTATACAGTGTCCGTACCAGGAGTGTGCCGTCCAAGGGACATATGGGGTCCATTCCGGGCATACCTTGGAATATCACCAGTAAACACTTGACCGAGAATCAATCTAATTGTGAATATTCTATGCTAAGTGAACCAACATACTATGTATTCTTATTGTTTGAAGCTTTGGGGTTGTGAGACCCGGGTCCAACCTGTCTGCTTAAATAAAGGTTAAAAAAAGAAAAGAAAACATGAGAAAACTGAAATCCTGTGGATCGAGAAGCTTTCGGAGAAACCTCAAGAATGTTTTTCTGGGTTCCACGACAACAGCCGGAATAAGCAGAAAAACAAATGATTGGTCTCAAACCACCGAGACTAAAGGGGTGCTGCCCACCCTTTCAGAAGCCCAAATACAATTAGGGGTTCCAACAAAAACATCTGACATTGAAGATCCCTTACTCGACTTGTGGGTGTATGAAGACGAAGACTTCATTGAAATAAGCTCTAAACTCATCTTAGAATCAAACGTTGAAAGAGAACCTGGCACAAATGCCAACCAAAGAATAGTGGTCTGCTCCCCCTCCCCCATTCCTCACATTGGCAGACAGAAGAGCGAAAACAAGAAGAGAGAATGAAAAGGAAAATAGCCCTTCCAAACCCGATCAAATCCTGGCAAACTCCTCCTTAATCAAAAACAGATCCATCTTCAGCATCCCAGATGAAGGCCCCACGTGAAGGGAAATTTACTGGGATGGCGAGATCTTCAGGAGCGTCCACAGGAGGGGCCCTGGGTACTGACCATAAGAATGACCCCAGATCGATCGTCAACTTTGAAAGGATTTTAAGAGCGGATGATGGACTGATTCTGAATTGCTCAAATATCATGCGCTTGCTACATCACGTACCTAAACTAAGAAAAATTAACACAGAGATAGTTGACTTCATTGATGAGAGAGAAAATGACCCTGTAAACTTGCACATGAAATCTGTCTCTTTGAGTTCACTGCTCCTGGAGGCAAGCAACCTAAAATGTGCTTCCACCTAAAATAATCTTGGAAAATACAGATATCTTTGCCCCTTTGCTTATGAAGATAGTCAATGCTTCCTTTAATGATAAATCAGTGCCAACTAGCATTAAAACAGTAACCATCACTCGCCTGGCAAATAAACCAGAATTAGACCAAAGAGAACCAGGAAACCTAAGGCCAATCACTAACTGTAACTTCCTCCTCAAGGTAATGGATCAGCTAGCTACATCCCAATTACAGTCCTATGTTGAAGCAAATGAGATCTTACACCATCAACAGTCTGGCATCCGCACAGCGCATAGCAAAGAAACAGCTAGACTTACAAACACACATGTTGAGCATAATAGATAAGGGAAACACAGGACTTCTCATTCTCCTTGATTTAAGTGCAGCTTTCAACCTCCTCGACCATGAACTGCTCCAACAGGCACTAGAGAAAGTGGAAAATTGCTCTAAGGAGGCAGTCAGTTGGCTGGCTTCCTTCTTAACAGACAGGACATCCAAGTAGACAAATTCTCCTATGAAACCGCCATCTTTTGGGGCGTACCGCAAGGAGCAAGCTTGTCACCACTCTTCTTTAATTTATACCTGAGATTCCTTTGTAAAGTTCTGGATAACATTGGTGCATACTTTACTAACTATGCCAATGATACCCAGCTGGTGGTGGAGTTGAGTGGCGATTACACAAAGGACAGCACCACAGTGAAGACACTGTCCAACACAATTTAATCCTGGATGGATAATAATTGAATGTGCCTTAAGGGCAATAAAACAGAGCTGATGGTTTTTGGGTCTCGCCACGCTTGGGCCAAACTAACCTCCCAATATGAGTCCTTTTCCATCAAAGACTCCTCCATCCAGGTTGTGGGTAAGTTGAAGACACTGGGGATGATACTGGAAGCCTCAGTGAGTCCTGAGGCACAGATTATGTATGTGAGCAAAAACTGTTCATACTAGCTTAGACTTCTCAGAGCAATTAAACCCTACCTGAGCAAGGAAAATTGTGTGACTATCGCAAGAGCGACCATGCTGTCACGGTTGGACTAAAGGATCACACTTATGCTAGGAGCTAGTAAACATTGCATTGCAAAATACCAGCTAATCCAGAACAATGCAGTCAGAATAGTGAAACAGAAGTCTGAGAAAGAGCATATTAGCAAAGACAAAAGAGACCTGCATTAGCAGACCATGGAAGACAGGATATAGTTAAAAGCCATGACACTTGTCCACAGATGTCTTCATTGAAAAGCACCAGCGTACCTTAAAAAAAGATTGTACGCTACGTACCAGGGCCAGCCTTGAGATCAGAAGCCCTTGGCCACATCTCAGTGCCAACTTACAAGAGAACAAATGGCCTTGGCAAAGCCTTCCCAACAGCAGCAGCAACCAAATGGAATAAGTTGCTGTTACACTTGAGATTAGAGCCTAAATATAGAATATTTAAGAACAAACTCCAAACCTACCTACTTAAGTAAAAGCTGATTGGGCAAATTAGTCAGGCAGCCTTCTATCATGGTTATGCTCTGCGTCCCGTCTCCACGTAAGTCTATCTATCCGTGTCACAATGTTGTGCCCGATGCCTGCAGCCCTACAGCGCGGTACAAATAAATAAATAAAAATAAATAAAATAAAGCGTCGATCTACGTACCCTGGGCTTTGACCTAAGGACAAACGAGAAGGCAGAAAATATGTTGATCGAGAAGTCTGCCGTCAGCTGCATATAACCAGATGTAAAAAGGTCAGGTTCTACTCTTATAAACCCTAAGAAAACTGGCTGGGAAACGCAATCAGCCCTACCAGCCTCTTCGATGGAAAGGGAAGAACAGCCCAGTAAGAACCAACTAAAGATAACCATACACGGGAATCCCTGTGAAGATAAACAAAGAAGGGTGGTGGTCCAGAGTTGGAGAAAAACTCACATGCTCAAGAGGATCAAACCTGGAGCTGACTAGCCAAGGCCTTGGCGTCGAGCAATAAAGAATAGAGTCAGAAGATCTCTGAACGTAGGAACCTGGCAATCGGATTTTGGAACACCCAGGGATGTGCCCATCTTTTCCATAGTATGGATCCGGTTGTTGCTAAATTGGATATAATATGCATCCAGGAATCATGGATGCATATTATAGCTGACGGAAACCCGGCTTTTAGATGGCTTCACCCTGTATGTAAATCATGCAAAAAAGGACAGCGTTGGCAGACCCTTGTCCGGGCTCTTGACAATACTAAGAAATGGCCTAAGCTTGAGGGTACTTCAAACAATCAACCCAAACCCTTACATTCAAATCCTGATTATGCATCTTGAGGAGTTTAGTAATAAAGAGCAGGGGCATTGTTGATATTGTCAATTTATACTGGAATCCGTACACTGATGATAGATCGACCTTTATAGAGGTAGTGACAGAGTGGATCGATAAAATGTACAACATCCAAATGAATCCACTATTAATATGTGGTGATCTGAACATCGACTGCTTCTCATCAAAGTTCCCCCGATCTAGAGAAGCTGAAATGGGACAAGACAACCGTAGAGGTCTCCAGTGGCTAGATGAGATGCAACTGAGAGATATCCACATGTTAAATGGAAACACGAGGGGCGACATCCCTGGGTCTGCAACGTGGAAAAACGGAAAGCAGTACGCAACACTGGATTACTTTTTCGTCTCCAGAAATTTGCTTCCAAACATTGCGTCACTGACAGTTTCCCCAGCTGCACACAGTGATCATAACCCAATCATTTTTATGTGTGACGGAATTATAAATGAAAACAAAAAACACCTTGAAGGAATTGGTAGAGGTAGAAGGAGGAAGAAACAGACTGCACCTCCTACCTAAAGAAGTTCTACAGCTAACAAAGTGCTTACTAGCATGGCAAGAACAGGACGGGGAAGGAGTTGAATATGAATGTGTTTCAAAGGCTTTCAGGGAATGCCAATACAAATACCAGCGGCCTGCGCATATACCGATCCACACTTATGACAAGAAAGTGGCAGTGCAAAAAAAAACTGCTTAATCGGGATCTGCGAGGGCTAAACAGCCTAAGAACCAACAACAAAGGAGAATTGCTTAGGAAAAGGAGGCAACAATATCAAAGTTGGATCATATCCCATAAAGCAACAACCCTTCAAAAAGACTCTAAAGCTATTTTACAGGCCATCAACTCAAACAGCAGCAAATCTCTGTGGCAGTTTATGAACGAGAAAGGGACATTCCCTAACTCTTACCAACTAAACCCAATACAAGAAGATATCTGGGTGAGTCACTTTGGGAGCCGGGTCAATGTAAAGGCCCAGGCAGACAGACTCTCCGTGGAAGAAGCCAGACAAAAATGGGAAATCCAGGTTCATATAGGAGAAATACTAATGCTAATCAAAAAGGTAAGCAGATCATGCGCAGCTGGGCCAGATGGCCTTTCCAAAGCCATGTTAAAAGCAGCCCCGGAGGCATGGGCAGATTTCTGCATGGCCCTATTTCAGAGAATTCTACTTAAGGGAAAAGTGCCGAAATCATGGAAAGCAGCTGTAGTGGTGACAATATTCAAAAAGGGTGACAGAATGGACCCAAAAAACTATCGTCCAATCGCCCTTTTGGACCTGTGGGGGAAAGTATTTGTTGTGGTTCTCCTAAAGCGTCTGAATAGGTTATAACTCCAGAGAGTTACAAACAGCGCCAAACTGGATTCGGCAAGGAGGTGGGATGCAGTTTGAATTTATTCCTGATCCGCCTGTTATAAACACGAACAATAAGGGGAGACTGAAAAATCAACCTGGCTTGCATAGACCTGGAACAAGCCTTCAATAACAATGATCGAGAGCAACTGGCAGAAATAGAAAAATCAAGGATTTCCGAAAGATCTATTCTTAGCCATCAAGGATCTATATTCAGGAACTTCAAAGCAAATAAAAAAGGACCGGGTGTGCCATTTGACCAAAAGAATTCCCATTTGTAAAGGGCCTAAAACAAGAATGCCCCTAGCTCCGATCCTCTTCAACATCTTTATCGAAGACATAAAAAAAGCCCTGGCTCATGAATCTGCTTTTCCACCAAAAATAAATGAAACAGAAATAGAATGGCTCTTATGTGCGGACGATTTGGTGCTCTTGGACCAGACACTAATTGGTCTACAAAGGAAATTAGCCATCTTGAAAAACTATGTAGACCAAAATTTCCTAAAAATAAATGCAACCAAATTGGAAATAATGGTTTTTGGAAACCAAAGGGATCAAAAGAAAAAAAAAAGATGAGCTGACACTAAATGGAAAGAGCATGTGGCTGAAAACAGAGATAGAATATCTTGGCTGTAGAATAAATGTAAACAAATGTGAAACAGCTTGGGTAGACTGCCTGAAAGGGAAAGTAAAACATCTAACAACCCAAGGGATTATGCTTGACCGTCGTTTTGGCCAATTCTCACTCTTACCAATCATAAAATACTACAAACAAAAAGTGATACCAGTCCTTTCATAAGAGCCAGAGGCTTTGCTGTGTTTTAAGCTGGGAGATCTGAGAGTAACTAGAAGGATGGTTTTGGAAAACCGTACTGCACCTACCCAAATCAATTCCAATGGCGATCATTCGCCATGAGGTGGGCTTGTCATCACTATATGTGAGAGTAGCATGGAATGCGTTGCTACTGTTTAGGAAGGCAAACTGCCCACCGCAGTTCGATGTGATCAAGGCAAAGGAATCTGGCATGAATGATTGGGTGCTGAATCTGTGGCTGGAACAATGCAGAGCCATTCTACAAAATCTAGGCACCTTGACTGATACCCTATGCAAAAATCCTACGTACGTGAAAGAAATTCTGTGGGCAGGTGATTAATGGGAAAAGGAGCAGCAAATGTCAAATGCTTCCTTGCATATGCTCTCAAAAATGTATTTGCACTACCCAACGTCATCCCACAGTACTTAAGATTCCCAAGTAACAGGCAGAGGAATCTCTTCTTAAGATTCCGGTTGAAAATGCTCCATATGCAAGGTATCCTAAAGAGATACAGGGATAAATTGGAAAATGACAAGTGCCGTCTATGTGGATTGTATTCAGAATCGCTAAAGCATCTGACACTGTTTTGCGCAGAATTGCGAGACCGGAGATCAATACATTTACATAAGCTCATGAACAAGAAATTTGGGATGAACGCTGAAAAGTGGTGGGAGGCCCTCTATGGGAGAAAAAGCCCCAAAATGACATACGCTGTGGTAAAGTTCCTTGAGATGACATTTGGAAAAATAAAGTAGCAAGAACTACAGGGACTAGAAAACTCCTGTAAGTAAAAGGACTAACATAAATAAGGACTGGATAATAAAATAATATGTTTTAAAATTTTGTAGAAGGAAATGTACGAGGTTGGTTAAAATGTTTGTAATAAACTAAAATACCAAATAAAAAAGAAATTTAAAAAGAAGAAGCAGCAGCAGCAGACCAGGAGTACACAGAACATAAGTCCATGGTAATCGTGGTATAGACTTCCCTCCAAGGAATTTCTGTTCCGGACCAAAGCGACACCTGAGGGCGAGTATCTCAAATAATCACCTACCCGAGAACCCAAAGATAAGTACTCACATAGGCAATTTTGGCAGAATTGGCCCCAGGAGAACAAAACAAACAGTGAGTAAATATCTCTTTTCTAGTGTTGCACTTTTTAGGATTCAGTTCTCAAGGTCTGGCATCCTGAGCCAGAGATGGCCGCAGCAAGGCAGATAAGGAACAAAGGATCTTCAAACAATTTCTGCCCTCAGGCCTGATTTGAGGATTTTAGAGAGGAAGACTGAGGAATGGCGAAGGACCCTGTGAAGACTGCTCCCAGTAGCTCGGTAGTCCAATGAGGATGCAGCTCAGCAGAAAACAGTCCCAGGATTGGGACAATGGTTGGTGGTATCCACTAGTGTCCTAAAATGGATAATAGCAAGCAGTTGAGGCATCAACCACCTCTTCGGGCAGCGGCAATGACACACGGCCAGTTGGATTATCATGGTGGTAAACGGCAGGTGGTGACAGTAATTGGCCCAGACAATGGTCGGGGCAAGGAACGCTTGGTCCAGCAGATGTGCAGAGACAGCAGGAGACTTCAGGGGGCTCAGACAAGACCTCCAGCGGCAACAAACCCAAACTGGGATATGCCTGAATTGCAACACTTAGCTAGTATGTCCAAATAAGGGCTTAAAATAGCGAGAACTGGAGGAATCACAGTGAAACTCTACTCAAAAAGGTGAGCAGACCGGCTTCATCCATGTTGCAGAACAGAAAACCAAGAGAAAGGCTGAGGCAGGACAAAACCTAAATACCATTGGAATAGAGGGCTGGCCAATCACTAAAAGGGGCTTGGCGCTAAGGGTTAGATGAGTAACCATTCTGATTGGCCATCAGGATTGCCACTTATCCTTAGGCTGCCGCATAGGAAGTGAGTGGGATATTCCAGGTACGTATACCAGCCTAAACCAGTTAGGGCCAATACAGGCTGCCAAGATGGGCTCAGAAAGATCCCACATGGTCAGAATAGATATTATGGTCAGCCTGGTCAGCCTGAACAAAGGGAGCCATAGAAAACAAAATGGCCAAAAGCAAGATTAAAATATATATTTTTTAAAACACTGGCTTCCAAAAAGATACATTGGGATACCAATTCGGTAAGATAGCTAGCACCCTTGGTGAAACCAAAATGAAAGTATAGTTACCACCAACCTACTCCTCAAAATCAATGTAAAGTGAGATAACCATACCCAACCTACAGTCTACCTTCCGACTACTACTCTCTCCTCCACGCTACTGACACTCAACCCAACCTTCTTTTCAGTCACCCCCTTTTTTTTACTCCCAATGACTACAGTCACTACACACACTCCCTCCCCTCTCCTAATCCCATCCTCTAGTCTTCCACGCACACTCACAACACAGTACCACCTGTACTCACTAACAACTTTTTTTTCTCCCTCTTGCAAGCTTTCAATCATGTGATGTCGTAGCTTCTGGTGATGAATTGGCATCTGGATATGGTGGGTTTCTCAGCCAAGGGGGCGACAATATGGTTGACGCTGCTTTGAAGGTGATGAAGGCTGTCTTGAACATGATGCACGCTTAAAGGGAGATGGGGGCAAGGTGGCATCCGTCCAGGTGGGAGATGACCAGGACTTGGACAATGTTCTGAAACTCTGGGGTATGTGGGGCTTGGCCAGAAAGGATGGACTTTGCGGAGGAGCACAAGCTGAAACCATGCTCTTTGGGCAATCTTTGTTTTGAATGAGAGGTTTCAGTTGATAGTAACGCTGAGTGATTTTACACTGGGTGGGAGATGATGTTAATTGAACGAGCTCCATGTCAGTCAGCAAATGCAGAACCTGAGCATGCTGGATGGGGTTTGTTAAGATAATTAATTCCACCTTTGTTGGCTGAAGCTTCACATAGGCACTTGAAAAAAATACACATACGTATCTCAAATAGTTCAAGAAGTACTTTAAGTAGACATAACATAGTAAAAATACCTACCTTTTCGACTCCGGATGTCAAAACTTTTACTCTTGGTGTCCGAAGGGGGAAGAAAAGGTGCCACCGGGCACCCACATGGAGTCCTACTTCGTCAGAGTATCCGGTGCAGTGGTGTAATGGAGTAGGATGCAGTTGGCTTCGTACATACCATGACATTGCATCCGGAAGCATTGATGTCAATGATGCCAAGCAAATGTGATACGGAGAGGCAGTGCACCCCAAAGATTAGGACTGTGTGTAAGGAAGTCATCCATTAGAAAGGAGGCAATCCATGCACAAGAGGTGTCTTGCAAACCAATGGGAGAAAGGGATTTGAGGTGGGAGAGGTGATGGAGACTGTTGTGGGCCACAGACCGGTCAAAAAGGAAATGTAAAAAGAATGAGACTTTGGAGTGGTGCACTGGGGTAAGATAGCTGGGGACATGGGTCAGTGACATTTCAAAGGATGGCAGCTTCAGAAATTGGACAGGAGGGGTAGAAACGTCACATAGATTGGTGACTTCAAGGTAGCTGGAGATCTTGTTCAAGACCACATGTTCCAGGACTTTGAACTACAGGTTGAGGAGGTTAACAGGCTAACAGTTCTCAGCGTTATTGTGGTCAAGAGAGTGCATTTTTACCTCTGTGGCTACTTTGAAGCAGGCTGGGAATATGCCCGTTTCCAAACAGAGGTTGCTAAGTGGAGAGGATGGAGCAGGTATGAAGTAAGGAACAAGTTACTTACCTGTAACTGTTGGTCTCCAGCATGGGTCTGGCATGGATTCACATGCTCATGAATATTCCCCGTCGTCAGGCTGGGAATCCTCGGTAAAGAAAAAAATCAGTATCAGTTTAGTTTCTGATCTGTCTTTCTTAGTAGTAACCAATCACTGGTCTCTGGGTCATACTGCCCCCAGCCAATGACTGCCCTCTCCCTAAGCCACGCCCTCGGCAGCCATCCTCAGATTTGGTAGCACGTAAAGTGGCAGTATGACCAAGTGAAGAGCTGCAGAGGGGACGGAGGGAGGGTTCGCATGTGAATCCATGCCAGACCCATGCTGGAGAACAAAAGTTACAGGTAAGTAACTTGTTCCTTTCCCCAGTATGGGGTCTGGTATGGATTCACATGCTCATGAATAAAAGAATACATAGCAGTATACACATGCACAACCACGGAAGGTGGCAACAGGCTCAACATTAAGCAATACAACAACTCAACATTAAGCATCTCTTACCTCCTCACCAGGCTCACCTTAAGCGAACAGGTTGCGCAGCACTACTTGGCCGACCCTGGACTCCTCCCTGGAGTCCCGATCGACGCAGTAGAATCTTGTGAAGGTGTGCGTCGACCTCCACGTAGCAGCCCTGCAGATGTCCAGCAGGGGCACACCAGACAGAAACGCTGTGGTAGCAGCGATCGCTCTGGTCGAATGGGCTCTCGGACGGCCGGGCAGAAGTCGGTTTGCCAACCGGTGACAGTGCATGATGCAGCCGGAGAGCCATCTGGAAATGGAAGCCTTCTAGAGAGCCTTCCCTTGATTCACAGGTCCAAAGTTCACAAACAGCTGTGATGTTTTCCGAAAACTCTTCGTGCGGTCCACGTAGAACTTCAGCTCTCTAGCTACGTCCAGTGAGTGCAGAGTCCTCTCGTCCTGCGACGAAGGCGACGGGAAGAAAACTGGCAACACCAAGGGCTTGTTGAGGTGGAAGTCCGACGGCACCTTGGGCATAAAGGAGGGGTGCGTCCTCAGCACCACCCTTGTGTCGTGAAAGTCAAGTACGGAGGCTTGCAAGATAGGGCCTGGATCTCTCCCACTCGTCGTGCGGAGGTGGTGGCCACGAGAAATGCTGTCTTCCGCGACAGGAACTTGAACGGCGCCGAATGCATAGGCTCGAATGGGGCCCCCATGAGTCTGGTCAGCACCACGTTGAGTTCCCACGCCGGGGCAGGGGCCTTCACCGGCGGGAACGATCGGAATAGTCCCTTCATAAATTCCTTCACCAGGCGATGAGACCACAAGGACGCCCGTCCTGTAGTTCTGGTGTATCGGGAGATGGCAGCCAGATGTATCTTGATGGAGGCGTGAGCCAGTCCAGCTTTGGCCAGCGACAGTAGGTACGGCAATACTTGAGGGGCCGTAATCCGCAGAGGGTTAATCTTCTGTGCATGGCACCAGAGAACCTCTTCCACTTATGTCCATAGCATTTGAAAGTTGAGGACGGCCTGGCTTTTGCAAGAACCTCTCTGCAGTTAGCCGGGATATTGTATCCTCCAAACTTCAGTGCTGCAGGAGCCAAGCCTGCAAGTTCAGCGACTCCGGGTCATGATGGAGAATGGCACCTCCTTCTCTGGAGAGAAGATGTGCGTCCGTCGTCAGCTTGATAGGTGGGGACGCTGAAAAGTCCAGAAGGTCCGGGAACCAAATCCGTCTCGGCCACGCCGGTACGACGAGGATCATCCTGCACTTGGACCTCTTGAGCTGGTTGATGAGACGGAGCAGCAACGGCAATGGAGGGAACGCATACAGGAACAGGCCGTCCCAAGGGAACGAGAAAGCATCGCCCATGCTCCTCGGCTGTGTGAACCTGGTGGCGAACCTCTGGCACTTCGAGTTTGTCGCCGTCGCGAACAGTTCGATCTGGGGTTTGCCCCATCGTTGAAAGAGCCGATCCACCTGGTCCTGGCGTAGTTCCCACACGTTGCACGAGCGCAGCTCCCTGCTGAGTGAGTCGGCGATGGTGTTTTTTATTCCTGCTAGGTGGAAGTGAACCAGAAACATCCCCTAGGCGACGGCCCAGTGCCACAGATCCTGGGCCTCCTTGGATAGGGCTGGGGATATGGTACCTCCCTGCTTCCGGATGCAGAACATCGTTGTGGTGTTGTCGGTGAAGATCCTCACCACTTTGTCCTTGAGGGACGAGAGGAATGATTTGAGCGCCCAGAACACGGCTCGTAGCTCCAGGATGTTGATGTGGAGAGACCTCTCCTCTGGAGCCAGAGGCCTCTTGCGTGGAGATCTCCGGTGTGGGCCCCCCCATCTCAGAGTCTGGGTCTGAGAGTCCATGCCTGCAGTGTGGTGCGCACGGGTACCCCACCATAGAATCACCTGACGGAATTCCTCGTCGAGCGGAATCCTGACTTCGAAGCTGCCCGCCGCTTGAAACCAGCGGGTGTCGAGGAACTCTTGTAGCGGACGCATCCGAAGCCTGCAAAGGGGCACAAGGTAGATGCATGAGGACATCATCCCGAGGAGGGACTTGATGGACCTCACCCTGGCCACATCTGTGGCTAACAGGCGCTTCACCTTGCCCAAAATGGCCTTCGTCCTTTCTTCCGAACGAGATGCCAATCGCTTCACTGTATCGAGCTTTGCTCCCAGAAACAGTGCCACCTGCGACGGACCAGGTGGGATTTGGGGTAGTTGATGGCGAATCCGAGTTCCGTGAGCAGGCGGACGGTCCTCGCTGTGTGTTCGACGGCGAGTTCTCTCGACCTTGCCCGGATTAGCCAGTCGTCCAGGTAGGGGTAGACGTGGATCCCTTGCAGGCGCAGCCGCGCCGCCACTGGTGCGAGGCACTTGGTGAACACCCTGCGTGCCGACTTTAATCCGAACGGCAGGGCGCTGAATTGGTAGTGACGCCCCTGGACTACGAATCTGAGGAACTTTGTGTCCTTTTAGAATGGGGATGTGGAAGTAAGCATCCTCCAGGTCCAACGACGCTAGGAAGTCGCCCTCCTCCAGCTGTCCCAGCACATGCTGGAGGGTGATCATCCTGAATTTCTGTGCATTGATGTACTTGTTTAACCGACGCAGGTCTAGGATGGGGCGCCAACTGCCTGTCTTCTTTCTGACGAGGAAGTACCTTGAGTATCCTCCGGAGCCCCGGAGCCTCTTGGGGGCGAGCTTGATGGCACCTTTCTTGAGCATCGCCCTTACCTCCAACAGCAGTTGAGGGACGTGATTCTCCTTCCTGGCCACGGGAGGAATGCGAGGACACTTCTTTTGAAATTCTAGCGTGTGTCTGCGGGCCAGGGTGTCCAGCACCCAATGGTCGGTGGAGATGGACTCCTACACGCTGACGAACTTCGTCAGCCGGCCTCCCACTGGGGTGCTTCGGTGGGGGCCCGACGCTACGGCCGGTTCAGTTCTGCTTGGAAGAGGCCTTGCCACCTCGGCCTCTTTGACGACGGCGGCGAGACCCTCCTTGCTTGCCGCAACCTCTGTAGGCCTCCTGGGACGCGGAACGGGCTGCCTGGCGGTACGTAGAAGAGCCACCGCTGGATCCCTTGGAGGCTCCCTGTCTGCCTCCGGAGCTCCGAAAGGGCCGCCGTTGCTGAAGGACTCCTAGGGCTCGGGCTGTCTCTGTGTCAGTTTTGATGGCCTGGAGGGACTCATCCACCGTCTTCCCAAACAGGTTGTTGCCGTCGAACGGCATATCCAACACTCTGGTCTGGACGTCCTGGCAAAAGTCTGTAGCCCTGAGCCATCCTCGTCGTCGAAGGCAAACCCCGTTGCCCAGCTGGTGAAATCCGGTATCAGCAATGTCCGTTGCCACCGTTATGGCGTGAGCCGACGCCACCTCACCTTCCTGCAGAATCTGTAGGGCCTCCGCCCTCTTGTCGTCCGGTAGGAAGTCTAGCAGGGGAGCTATCTTGGACCAGAGCTTCCTGTCGTAACGGGCCACAATCGCCAAGGCATTGGCCGCCTTAATCGTCATCGCCGCCGACGAGATGACTCGTCCCATGGAGTCCAACTTCTTGCCCTCGCTGTCCGGTGGGGAAGTGGCAGTTGAAGCTGCCGCACCTGTCGCTTTCTTCTTGGCCGCTGCCGAGATGACCAAATCCGGCGTAGGCTGGGCCCTGAGGCACAAGGGGGCGGCGTCGGGGACCCAATACTTCTTCTCGTACCTGTCCCTTTTGGCGGGTGTCGTGGAAGGGTTCTTCAGGATAGCCAGCCCTTCGTCCCAGATGTCGTCGTGCAACGGTACCACGAGGACCGTCTTTCTCCTGGCCTCCCGTCGTTGGTAAAGAAACCCTTCCTTTTTCTGTTCCTCAGGGCAGAGCTGGAAGAGCTCGGATGCCCTGGCTATCATGGCGTGGAAAGAGCCAATTTTCGTCGGGCGGAGAGGCCCGAGGGGGGGGGGGGGGTGATGAAGGAATGTCCGTTGTATCATCGCCCCTATCGTTGTCCGTCCCCGTCGTTGTATCCGTCATCGTATCATCCCGAGGGTCCGGCGAGGGGGATGAGTGGTCCACAGGCCTTGTGGGCACATAGGGCAGTGCGGGGTGGACTCCTCTGCTTGTTCGGAGGGCTTCCCGACGGTCCAGGCTCTGGATCTTCCGTGGGGTCCGTGGTAACCTCGTCCTTATCTCAGTACATAAGGATTGGATCGCCAACAAAATGGCCGCCGAGCTATCCTGGGGCTCGGGCAATGGCTGCGAGGGGCGGGATGGCTGCTCCACAGGGCTCTCGTCCTCGCCATCGTCGCTATCTTCGATCACATCAGCAGGATCCTTCCCCTGGGATCGAACCTTCTCGAACCTCTCGTTGAGGCCTTCGAACCTCTCATTGAGGCCTTTCACGGTTTCCACCGGATCCTCCTCGGAGGCTGAATCCGAGTCCGTAATGGCCACCGCCACCCCCCCCTTTTTTTCCACCGGGGTCTTCACGGGGGTCTTAACGATGGGCTGGAAAGAGGATTCCCTCTGCGGTGGCAGGGAAACTCTGGGCCCCCGAGGCCGCCTCCACTGGCGTAGCCTCTGCCGGCTTTGCCAGGGCCGCTGCGACAACCTTGATAGAGGCCTTTGCCGGGTGGATCAAGGCCCTCACCACCTTAGGTGCGTCCTGGGCCTTCGCTTTGGGGGGAGGGTCATCGCCTCGCACCCCCTCGGCTCCCTTCGACATCGACCGGTGTCCGCTCCAGAAGCTTACCCGGGTTCTCGGACTTCCTCTTCCCCGAACCAGAGCGCTGGCTCTCGGTTGATCGTGCCGGGGAAGTCGCACCCTGCTTGGCAGCCGAAGAGCCCGACCTTTCGGCGCTCCCGGTGCCCGCGGTGCTTGGCTTTCTGTTGGGCCCCCGTCGCCGGGATGCCCTCACAGGACTTAGAAGACCGCTCAGACCTTTTCTTCGCCTTCTCAACTGCTGTGCCCTTCTCCAGCCAGGCGGAGAGGCGGGAACGACGATCTTGCTTGGTCCGTTCCGACAGGTTCTTGCAGAACGCAGTCCTTTTCCACGTGCGTCTTGTCCTCATGGAGGCAGTAGAGACATCTCGAATGCTCGTCTTCCTTGAAAACATTTTGCAATCCGCATCCCGGGCAGCTCCTGAACAGCTTGGATCCGGGAGTCGAGCTTCCCTTGTGTCCTGGGCCATGTCCGTTGAAGGTAGGCCTCAGATCTTCTGGAACCTCCGAGAAGCGTAACTCGATGAAAACTTCACCCTTGAGGGGCGTAGAAGAATTCCGAAAGGGGTCCCCGTTATCGGAAGTGGAAACGGTGGAGCTTGAGGCTCCGGCTTCTGAATTTCCAGCACAACATGGTCATTCTGAAAGCATATATGACTGTCGGCCAAATGGAAATCTGGGAAGTTCCGATACGCCTTTTCAAGGACTATTCTGCAGAAGTTGCCCACTGCCGAAAAGGCTTTAACCCTAAATTTGAAGTGCTCAAAGGGAAAGAACATAGGCACTATCTTAAGTTCCCAGCGGTATGGTGTATCCAGCTCGACCACCAATGGCACTCATTTAAGGACCCGGAAGATGCCTGGCGCTTCTTGCAACGGCAGAATCTCGTCACAGGATTTTCTGCAGGAAGGGGGATGTGCACCACCGTCGCTGCCAATGCTGAATCAAAAGATACTCCCATAATAAAGGTAGACGCCAACGGGTTGGGAGAAGCCTCTGGGGCCCAGATCACGTATCGAATGAGGCCTTTAAGTGAGCATGCAACCTTCAGATTAACAGCAGTCAAGAAAAGCAACTCCTACACGTGGGTAAGCAGGTCCCGCGGGCATGGCCGCCGTCAGCACGCCCGGGATGTGCAATGCAGTACTCACTGACACAGCACGCAATCGCCTGTGCCCATCTCGACCGGCGCTGACCTGCGGAGAGAGACTGACACGCAGGTACGTCTGGGGCTCCAGCTTCCGCGGTCACAGTGGCTCCCCCTCGATATTGGCAATCAAAGAGTGACACTGTTGCTCGTACTGTCGACAATGCCAAACTGATTACTCTCCAATGGGCAATCCCTACATTGTGGGAGGATCCAGGAAACAAATCGACATGAGTCTAGTATTCTATACGAACACTATGAGATCTTGCCATTCCGTAGAGGGACTATGGAATGTATGGAAATGGGTGAGGTCCAATCTGACAGCACCCAGCAGGTCCATGCATGGGCTGTATTTCCACATATCGGGAAAGACTTGTTCCATCCCAATATTAGTAGGGGATGTTCACCCCCATCTGTTTCTGTTTTTGTGTTAAATCTTTTGCTGGTTCTGGTTCTAGTTAAGGGTATGCAGGGGAGGGGGATACTACGAGGCGATGGCATTATGCCCTATAACAGAATCTGGAGAGATAAGATGCTTAACCTGGCAAACACATGGTCCTTGTGGGGGAGACCCCACCAACAGATTGGATGGCTATGCTCACATTGGTGACTCAATGTGCAGGTGCTGGGGCATCCTATAAAAAGGCAGCAGGCCTTTAATCATATGCTAGATCTCCAGCGGGAGACCTGCAAGAAAAATGACAGAGTCTACAAACTTGAATGTGGCCGGGTAGGCGCTGCGGCTCATGCCCCATAACATGGCAAATGGGGAGTGTCCATACAAATCCACAAATAGGTCCATCTCCAAACCCAGGACACGGTCACAGATCAGGAGGGTAGTTATGTTGCTGTAAGGGTACAAATTCAACACCACTCAGTTACCTTCCTTACCACCTATGGCCCCACAACTGACTATCCAACCTTCTTTACCCACAGCTTTGTCGCCTGTGCACCTCTCCTGGGGAATGTAACATTTCTTGGTGTGGATCTCAACGTAGCTATTGACCCTACATTAGACCGCCAAAGCACTGGCAAGGATGGCTCGATAAAACTGAAGAATGAACAAGTTACTTACCTGTAACTGTTGTTCTCCAGCATGGGTCTGGCATGGATTCACATGTTCATGAATATTCTCCGTCGTCAGGTTGGGAATCCTCGGTAAAGAAAAAATCAGTTTCAGTTTCATTTTTGAACTGTCTTTCTCCTAACAACCAATCACTGAGCTCTTGTTCATTCTGTACCCAGCCAATGACTGCCCTCTACCTAAGCCCCTCCTCTGGCAACCATCTTCAGATTTGGCATCACGTAAAATGGCAGTAGGACCAAGAAAAGAGCCGCAGGGGGGTAGGCGGGAGGGTTCGCATGTGAATCCATGACAGACCCATGCTGGAGAACAAAAGTAACTTGTTCCTTCTCCAGCACGGGGTCTGGCATGGATTCACATGCTCATGAATAAACAATACATAGCAGTACAGACATGCAAAACCACGGGAGGTGGCAAAGGCTCAACTTAAGCCTCTCTTACCTCCTCACCAGCAGGGGTGTGGCTAGGTCTGAAAAAGACCCGGGGCTACTCTAATGCTGGAACTGTCGGGACTGGGGGCTAGCTAGCCTTTTGATTGTAGCTCCTGAGATTCTATCCGGGGCTACAACCAAAAGACCAGGGGCTATAGCCCCCTTAGCCCCCCCCTAGCAACGCCTCTGCTCACCAGGCTCACCTTCAAGCGAACTGGTTGCGCAGCTCTGCTTGGCCAACTCTGGACTCCTCCCTGGAATCCCTGTTCATGCAGTAGACTCTTGTGAAGGTGTGAGTCGACCTCCACGTAGCAGCCCTGCAGATGTCCAGCAGGGGCACACCAGACAGGAATGCAGTAGTTGCAGCGATTGCACTGGTTGAATGGGCTCTCGGACCGCCAGGCAACAGTCGGTTTGCCAACCGGTGACAATGGGTGAGGCAACCAGAGAGCCACCTGGAAATGGAAGCCTTGGAGAGGGCCTTCCCATGGTTCACAGGACCAAAGTTCACAAAAGTTTGTGACGTCTTCCGGAAACACTTTGTGTGGTCCACATAGAACTTAAGTGCTCTAGCCACATCCAGCGAGTGGAAAGTCCTTTCAGGCGGCGAAGAAGGCGTCGGAAAAAACACAGGAAAGACCAAGGGCTCATTTAGATGAAAGTCTGATGCCACCATGAAGGAGGGGTGCGCCCGCAGCACCACCCTCGTGCCGTGAAAATTCAAATAAGGTTGCTTACAGACCGGGCCTGAATCTCACCCACTCGTCGTGCAGATGTGATGGCCATGAGGAACGCGGTCTTCCACGACAAGAACTACAGTAGAACTGTCTGCCTAGGTTCGAATGGAGGGCACATGAGCCTAGTCAGCACCACATTGAGTTCCCACGCCGGGGCTGGAGCCTTCACCGGTGGGAACAAACGAAACAGTCCCTTGACAAACTCCTTAACCAGGCGGTGTGACCATAACGACGACCGTCCCGGAGATCTTGTGTAGAGGGAGATAGCCACCTGATGAACTTTGATGGAAGCATGGGCTAGTCCTGTTTTGGCCAATGGCAGCAAATACGGTAGCACCTGCGGAGCCGTGACTCGTAGAGGGTTGATCTTCTGTGCACGGCACCAAACGGCGAACCTCTTCCATTTATGTCCGTAGCATTTAAGAGTAGTCGATGGTCTGACCTTGGCAAGTACCTCCTTGCAATCCACTGGGAGATCGTAACCCCCAGGAGCCAGGCCTTCAGGTTCAGCAATTCTAGGTCGTGGTGCAGAATTGCGTCTCCTTCTCTGGCGCGAAGATCTGCAACCACCGGAAGCTTGACTGGAGGGGACGCCATGTTAAGATGGTCCGGGTACCAGATCTGCCTCGGCCACGCTGGGACCGTCCGAGTTGATTGACTAGTCGAAGAAGCAACGGCAACGGAGGGAACGTATATGGAAACAGGCCATCCCAGGGGAATGAGAATGTGTCCCCCATGCTCCCTGGCTGGGGAAACCTGCTGGCGAACCTCTGCCACTTGGTGTTCGTCGTTGTCGCAAATAGATTGATCTGGGGATTGCCCCATCTGCAGAACAGGTGATTCACTTGGTCCTGCTGAAGCTCCCACTTATGGCAAGAGCACAGCTCCCTGCTGAGAGTGAGCGACTGTTCTTCACTGCTGCAAGATGACATGGGATGAGGAACATCCCCTGGACGATGGCCCAGTGCCATAGGTCCTGCACTTCCTTGGAGAGCGCCGGGGATCTGGTGCCCCCCCTGCTTCCTGATGTAAAACATTCTGGTGGTATAGTCCATGAAGATCCGCACCACCTTGCCCTTGAGGGATGGAAGGAAAGACTTGAGGGCCCAAAACACTGCCCGCAGCTCCAACACGTTAATGTGCAACATTTTCTCCTCCGGTAGCCACAGGCCTCTTGCGTGAAGACTTCCGGTGTGAGCTCCCCATCCTTCCAGGGAGGCGTCCGTCGTAACAGTCTCCTGATGTGGTGGGGTCTGGAAATCCGCACCTCCGGACAGATGTGAGCGAACCCCCAACACTGTATCGCTCGACGGAAACTCTCGTCGAGGGTGATCTTGTCCTTGAAGCTTCCCGACACTTGTGTCCAACAGGCGTTGAGAAACTCCTGTAGGGGACGCATCCGTAGCCTGCACAGACGAATGAGGTAGATGCATGCCGACATCATGCCAAGCAGAGACTTGATGGACCTCACTGTGGCGATCTCCAGGCCCAACAGCTGCTGTACCTTGCCCAAGATGGCCGCTATCCTCTCCTCCGACTGAGACGCCAGGCACGTCACTGTGTTGAGCCGGGATCCCAGAAACAGCGCGTCCTGCGATTTAGTCAAGCAGGACTATGCATAGTTCACCGAGAACCCCAGATCTGTCAGTAGGCGAACGGTCCTCGCTGTGTGGTCGACGGCGATCTCCTTCGAACTCTCCAGATAAGGGTAGAAGTGAATCCCCCCGCAGTCACAGCTGCGCCGCCACTGGCACCAGGTGAAGACCCTTGGCGCCAACTTCAACCCGAAGGGAATGGCCTTGAATTGGTAGTGCTTCACTTGAACCACGAAACGCAGGAACTTGCGGTGCCCCTTGTGAATGAGGATGTGGAAGTATGCATCCTCTAAGTCCAGCGACAATAGGAAGTCCCATTCTTCCAGCTGTCCTAGCACGTGCTGAAGAGTGACCATCCCGAATTTTTGGGCCTGGATGTATTTGTTTAGTCGACAAAGGTCGAGAATGGGCCTCCAGCATCTGGTCTTCTTTTGACGAGGAAATACCTCGAGTACACTCTGGAGCCCTGGAGCCTCTTTGGGACGAGCTCTATGGCACCTTTCCTTAGCCTGGCCTGCACCTCCAATAGCAGCTGAGGAATGTCGTTTTCCTGCCGGGCCACAGGTGGTATTCAGGGACACTTCCGTTGAAATTCCAGGGTGTGTCCGGGGGCGAGAGAGTCCAGCACCCAACGATCGGTGGAAATGGTCTTCCACATGCTGACGAAGTTTGCCAGCTGGCCTCCCATCGCGGTGCACAGGTTGGGGTCCGATGCCATGGCAGGTTCAATCCTGCTTGGACGTGGAAGGGCTGTCATTTGGACTCTGGTGATGACTATGTCTTCCTCCAAAGGGCTTGGAGCGGCCCCTGTTGGTTTCCTGGGCCGAAGAGCGGGAGGGTTGGCAGTAAGAAGCGGAGCCCACACCGAAACCCTTGGAGGAAACTTGGGACTTGCTGCCTGAGGGCCGAAAGGACGGCTTCCGTTGTTGAAGAGTACCCAAGGCCCGTGCTGTCTCTGTGTCCGTCTTCATGGCTTGCAGAGACTCATCCACAGCCTTCCTTAACAAATTGTCCCCGTCGAAGGGCTTGTCCAACACCTTCGACTGAACCTTCTGATGAAAGTTAGTGGCCTTGAGCCAGCCACGAAGGCAAACACTGTTGCCCATTTGGCAGAACCCTGTGTCAGCGATGTCCTGAACCACAGCTCCCGTTCGTAGTGCGCTACAATGGCAAAGGTGTTGGCGGCCTTGATGGTAGGCGCTGCAGAATAGATGACCCGTCGTCCCATGGCATCTCACTTCCTTCTCTCACTGTCTGGAGGAGTGGCTGCTGCCGAAGAAGCACCCGAGGACGACTTCTTGGCTGCCGCTGACACCACCGAGTCCGGAGATGGTTGGGCTGTTCAGGATTTCAATCAGGGTACACACACCTTGGTCTCAGCCTAGGGTGTACTCAGCCTAGGGTGTAGCGGGCAATTGATATGCCTTTCTCCTTATTTTATGTGGATTCAATTTGAGATGGAAAACTACTTGTATCACACTCCCTCTTTCAAATACCCCAGGTCACAATGGACCAGGAACCAGGCCAGTTGGTGAAAATACAATATTTTATTTATTTTAAAAAATCAAATGAAATCATACACTTTTTAATAAGGGACAGCAATCACCAATGGGGTGATAATTATAGTGAAAATGAAACCAATGCACTTGGTTAACCTTCTCCTAGAACATATACACAGCACACGTGAATAGGAGCACTTTTTGGGTTAGGATAGATAGCACCCAAATTAAGGTTTCCTCCTGCAATGTTGCCTCAACCCACAATTAATAAAATTCTGAGTGGATAGAAAGGAGCAGCAGGTAGTCAGGATTAAGAGGTGAAAACGGATTTTAGACCCTTAGCAAAGGCCTAAAATAACACTAAAATATTACAAATAATGTGTGGTTAAATTATAATATACATATGTTTTATCACAATCGCATGTATGTTCTATCACTGACAATAGCAAGGCAATGGATCAGCAGAAGGAATACAATTCGAAAATGAGTGAAAAGTTTAGAGCATGCAGCAGCCAAATGACACGTTGGAATACTTGCAATTTTCTCAATTCCCGCTTTAAATTACCCAAACTGTTTTTAATAAAAACGGTGCTCTGATTTGGAGTGCAGTTTTTGGGCTGGGGGATAGATATATATCACAGGTACAATATAGAGGTGAAAATAGGTCTCTATCTGGTGAATTGAGAGAGATTTGGAAGGTAAAGTGAGGTTCGTTTTTTGGAAAATAGAGCAGTTAAAATGAAAACTTTGGTTTTAAAAGAGGAAAATGTTACTTACACTAAATTATCTAAGCTATATTGTTAAGGAGGAACACAGTTGACTCCAAGGTTGATTCGCGATGTCAACCTTATCCCCCCAGTGCTCAACCCAGACAATAAAATATATGGAAATTAGTTTTATTACTCCAAATATAACTACAGGCTTATAATTTACACCAGACAAAATTGAAAATAGATGGCGCTAGCACTTAAACATTAAGGACAGGATACGAGGATGATTCCAACAGTTTCAACAAGTTACCAGGGTATGAATATGACTACTTAGAGAGTGGGATAAGAACAAAGGCAATGCAAGGTAAGCTAGGTGTTTCTGTGGGGTGGGGATTATACCCAGGGTCCACTTTTTAGTTTTGGGATTTTTGGACAGTCAACAGGGCGGCGTGCCTGGCAAAAATCAGCTGGGCAAGGTCTGGTTACCGGGTAGCGAACAGCTGGGCAATTCGGGTCACTGGATGGCACAGGAACCATTGGATGCAGTTAGTGGGCAAGCAGTGAGTGGGCAGCAAGCTAGGCTGATTTCAGGATACAAAAGATATCACAGCTTTCCCCTTTCTGTGAATGGGGGATTAATGGGTTTATTCTGGATCAATGGCCTTGCTGGAGTTGGAATCAGCTATGCTTGGGTTTTGCAGTGGGCTCTGGAGTAGGGTCAGCAATGCTTTGGCCTTATAATTTTAGTCAGCAAGATGAATGGAGATCAGGAACGCAGCGCAGGAACTTCAGGAAGAGTCTCTAGAGTCCTGTCATGGACTCTTATTTATAATGCCTAGTGACATCATAGAAGTATATGGCTGGGCAGGCTTAGCTAAACACACCTCTAACCCACTGGATTGGTCAGGGATGCTAGTCCCCGCCTCGCTCTCAGCTGGTTGGATTTCAAGGGCAGATTTATGATGGGAGTTTTACAATGTCCAAAAACCTCCCACAGTTACTTTAGCTAAGATCCAATTTTGCCACAAATGGTACATTTATACAGTTTAAGTCTCTTTGCAAATTATATAAACAGGTTACATATTTTATGCAGACCATTGCAGTCCAACCCTGCAATCTGAGACACATTGTTTTGTACATTTAATAATCTTTGGTCCTTTTCAATGTGGAAAGTTCGGCCTAAAATTCTGGGACTTTACAGGTGCGTACATACTATCATGGGGCCTATTTCTGTTAATTTTTAATATTTCATCATGTATCCTTTCCCCTGATTCACATTCTTCTGACGTTTGTGTCCCATACATGCTAGTGACAGCCAAGATCTCATTTGAAAGCCACAAAAATCACATTTAATCTGCATTTTTACAAAGTCCTGTTGCAAAGATAACCGTCTTCAAAGTTTCTAAATAAAACAGTCTTTTGAAACAAATGGGCATCCTTTGTGCAGCACTGAACCATTTTTTTTTCCATTTTCAGCTACCACCAACTGTCACTTCCTCCATAGTAAGGTGTGGGTTTCCCAGCTTGATTGAAGGTTTATTGCCCTTTCTCCACTTCGCACCTCAGTGTCCTGGAAATTCCATTTAGAGGACTAAGCCCAGACCAGATTCTGTCCAACCTAGTAATTATCACTGGGGCGTTAGTATCTACTGAGCGGGCCCCCCAGTGTTTCTGTCATCCTCTCAGCAGAAACCTGTCTTGGGCTGATTCCTCCCCCCATGCAGCCACTGAAGTTTAATTTAAATGTATTTATTTTTTTCAGAATTGGAAGAAACCCTGCTGAATAGAACCATCTCATCCATGTATTGTCACAGCACAATCCCCTTTCACATTGTTAGGCAAGAAGAAGTTTTTGTTCAACACAGTATTCTCAACAAGCAATTTTCTGATTTAGTTTGCCTAGCCCATTTTTAACATGTGGTGCAAGCTGTTAGCATTTTGCTTTCAAGTTTGGTTTTTAAATTTCCATCTGGATTCCCACACTGTTTTGCAGCCATAGTTATTTTCTTCTAGGCAGTAGTTTATTTGAACCACCTATGCACTGAAATTGACATCGCCCAGAGCTGGAGTTTCTTTAAATTACTGATCATTGGCACTTTGTAACTTAAAAAGTGAAGCTTTTCCCGTGCCGCAGAAAATGGAATTTCTTTGTTGATTTTTTTCCGATATGACAGGGCGTGTCATTCAGGGGTCATACTTGGTTTTGCTGAAGCACAATGGGGATATGAATGGGCATGGAAGGGCCTTGTTAATAACAGTAGTTTGAGGAAGAACAGATAAAAACAGCGTCATAGCAGCATCATTTTAAGGTAAAATACCCCCTTTTCAATGGGGACTTTGGGCTGGCAGCAAAGCAGTGCTGCTTTTTCACTCTATTTTGTATATGGAAGAACACACTGGCAAGCTCCCTCAGTGTGCCCCCTTGTTCCATCCTGCTCAATATGTGCTTGGCAAGATGGTGCAGCCCTCTTTGTCGCAGCAGAACGCAGTTTTGAGGCCATGGTGCTCACAGGAGCCTTTGCAGCCATTTTGTTGTTTCTGCTGCAATGGTGTTTGGTGATGTGTGGAAGCACTGCCGTGCTGGGTAAATATATCCCACAGGGCCCGCAAGCAGTTGGGCGCAGAGTTCGGCACCCTGTACTTCTTCTCCAGGTGATCTTTCTTCGCCGGGGCCGTAGAAGGGTTGCTCATGAGAGACAAACCTTTGTCCCAAATGTCATCCAGGAGCGGGACCGAGAGGATGGTTTTTCTCTTCGACTTGCGGCGCTGATATAAGAAGCCCTCCTTCTTCTCCTCTGCGGTGTGATGAAAAAGTTCCAAAGCTCTGGAGATCATTGAGTGGAACAAGCCAATCTCGTCCGGCAGGGAAGATCTAGGAGGCAGAGATGGGAGGCCCCCTATCCCACCGTCGTCATCCGTGCCTGTTGTCGCCGTATCAGGATCGGTCCCATTCCTCGGGAGGATTGGGGGTCAAAGAAGGCAAGGAGGTAGAGGGTGTACTCTCCTCTTCTTGGTCAGAGGCTCCCCTGTTGCCAGGGGGTCAGCCGGAGCCGGTGGGCCCGTCGCGCGATGGCGATTCTTGTCCGACCAGCATATGCAGCGCCAAGAGGATGTCCACCAAGAGGTCTCTAGGAGGTAGCTGAGGTGGGGGTGGCATCTGAGGCAGAATAGGCAGCTGGGACACCAGCTGTGAGCCCAGGCCCTAGTTGCCTTGCTGCTCTTCCTCAACAGTGTCATCACCTTCGTCGGCACCCTCATCGTAGGGTCTGTTCCCTACGTTTTCCTCCTCCTGGATGGTTTGCAGGCAGGTGAGCTCCTCCTCAGAGGAGATATCCGTACCCTGAAGGGCACCGCATCCCCCCCCCCTTTCTTCGCTTCGAGAGGTGAAGGTCTGAGGGAAATGACAGGCATCTTCATCTCCGGGGTCTTCTCTATGGGCCGGAATGCAACCTCCCTCCTGGGAAGAGGAGACGCTCCCGCCTTCGGGGGCATGGCCTGCAGAGCCGCCTCGGCGGCCTTTGCCAGGGACGCCACCACCCGCCATGGAAGGCTGGGCCTTCATCAGGTGCACATGGGCCTTCACGGGTAGGGCCGGAGCCTTGTCCTGCTTGGCCTTCTCCTTAGGGGGAGGATCTGAATCCCAATCCCCCTTGGTCTTCTCCGGTGGGGAGGACGTGGGCTTCTCCTTGAGCTTGCCCGGATAATCCGACTTCCTCTTGGCCGAAGATCCTGAGCGTTGACTGGTGACGGAGGCTGGAGACGTCGAACGTGCCCTGGCCACCGAGGAGCCTGTCGCAACGGCGCTCCCGGTGGCAGTGGACTCGCAGTGCTTAGCTTTATGTTGGAGCCCCGTGGGAGGGGCACCCCCAAAAGGTCTTAGAAGCCTGCTCAGCCTTCTTGGAAGTGGGAGAGGCATGCTGCTGGGACCCACTCAGAGGTGAACGAGTGGCCTGCAGCCACTCGTTCAGCCGCCTGTGCTGATCCTTCATCGTGCGAGGGGCCATCTCCTGGCAAAACGCACAATCCTCCTCCTTGTGCATCGGGTACAGGCAGTAAAGGCACTCTGAATGCTCGTCGGCTGAAAAGACATTCCGCAAGCCGCAGCTGGAGCAGATCTCCAACAGGGGAGCTGAATCCTTCTCCTCCGACATGGTCCACGCGGCATAGGCCTGAATAATCTTCTGGAAGCCTCCACAAAGAAACTCGATGAAATTCGTCATTGAGGGGCGCTAATGAAACTGAAAACAGGTCCCCGCGGATAGGTTAATCGATGGAGCACAAGGCCCGATTGACTGAAGAATAGAGTAATACTATTCCAAAAAGAGAAAAACGCAGTAAAAGCTCGGGCGCTAAACACGAGGACTCCCAACACTTGAACCTTCGGTAAAAATCTGAAGATGGCTGCCAGAGGAGGGGCTTAGGTAGAGGGCAGTCATTGGCTGGGGGCAGTATGACCCAGAGCTCATTGATTGGTTGTTAGGAGAAAGACAGTTCACAAATGAAACAAACAGATTTTTTCTTTACTGAGGATTCCCAGCCTGACGACGTGGAATATTCATGACCTTGTGACTCCATGCCAGACCCCATGCTGGAGAAACAGTCTGTCCCTAGCACACTTTTATTGGACCTGGGCTTGAGGGACGCCTGGAGACACGTACACGGATCCCGTAGAGACTACACATACTACTCCCACAGCCACCTCAGTTATTCCAGGATCGACTACTGGTTCATTCCAACCAACGCCTTTACATGCAGATGACTGCACTATACTGCCCATTACCATTTCCGACCACGCTACTGTACAGCTCCGGATGACACTTCCGGACATTCTGGCAAAACCATATCAAGGCGTCTCGATATGAGGGTATTGACATACCCAGACTTTGTACATCACATTAAGAACGATATGGCAGGGTTCTGGGACACCAAACTAAACCAGTCATACGACATGTACGTGTGCTGGGATGCATTTAAAGCCTTTGTGAGAGGCCAATGTATATCTAGATGGTCACACAAATTAAAACAGTGGAAGGAAAAGGAAACAACTCACTAGGGAACTCACCACAATTGAGAGCACACAAGGAAACATCAGATCGACAGACTGTTATTCACATACGATCCCTTAGATCACAAATTACACAAGTAACCACCAGAGTCCAAAAGTCCTACTCGGGATGGTCTCAGAAATACCACCTCGAAAATGATAGACCATTACACCTGATGGAGCTTGCCCTGAAAGAGCGGCAGGCCACCCAGATGATCGCGACAATTCTGGACGGGTGCGGAAACCCCCTGGTGGGAGACGGTGCTATCAATGCTCAGTTCGCTGAATACTACGCCAATCTATACGCAGCCTCAGAACACATCCCGTGCCATAAAATGCAAGAATTTCTAAGTTCCATCACACTGCCCAGACTCACCAGGACCAACAAGACACTATGGACGCCCCAATATCGGCGGTAGAGGTAGACAAAGCTATCCATTCTCTTTCACCGGGGAAAGCCTCAGGGCCGGTTGGAATCCTGATAGATTTCTTTCAAGCCATGGCCAATGAGACTGTCCCTAGACTGGAGGAGGTTTTTGCCGGGGAAACGCAAAAGGGCCGGCTGCCACAGTCGATGTTAGCAGCGAACATAGTGGTATTTCATAAGAAGGGACGACCCTCGGACGAATGCAGCTCATATCAACCAATATCGCTAATACATTCTGATGCAAAGATTCTGGCGAAATGCCTAGCGCAAAAGATGGAGGTAGTCCTTCTGCATCGAATACACAAAGCCTAGACCGGCTTTATCTGTAGAAGACAGCCTGGGGATAACGTACACAGATTACTACATATCATTGCCGATGAACCGGAAACGCCTGCCGCCCATTCCTCTCTACCCAGAACTGCATTACTCTCGCCAGGACGTTGGTTATGTCTAAACTTGATTACTGCAACGCAATTTATCAAGGCACCAACCAACGCAACCTCAACAAACTACAGATCGCCCAAAACAATGCTATCAGAGCAGTCCTCTCTATTCCTAGGTCGGCGCACATCTCGGACACTAGGAAGAGCTTACATTGGCTCTCTGTTGCCCAAAGAATTCGCTCAAATCACTAACTCTTACTCACAAATGTGTCAACAACCAGGCCCCTACCTACTTAACTTCCCATTTCTCTTAGTACATTCCCTCCCGGACTCTAAGATCTGCCCAAGCACAATCGCTTACTATTCCTAAATACAACCTGCAGACCTCCGGAGGCGTCAGCTTCCCAGTCCTCGCGTCCAAACTCTGGAACTCCTTGCCATTATCCATCAGAACCCTCCCTTCCGCCTTGCTTTTCAAACACAAAGCCAAGCTCTGGCTATCCTCTACACCCCACTTACTACTAGCCTAAGCCACCTGCTCCACTACTCACGTATTACTGGCACTTTTGTTTGATAATTTAAAATGTTTTGCCTGTACCTGCATCTATGCCACTTTTGTACCCTGTGCCTTAAGATATGCGCCTGGTTGCCCTCAGGCCTAGCGCGCTATACAAATAAATAAATACAAACAGAGGATGCGATCCTAGCTATTGAAGCCAAGAAGGCATTCGATAAGGTCCAGTGGGACTTAATGTTCCTGGTTCTTGCAGAGTACGGCTTCCCCCATCCATGATCAATTTGATCAGACTATTATATACCGACCCGATGGCGGCGGTGACCACTAATGGTACGACGGCGGCACCGTCTGACCTTCACTCCGGCACACGACAGGTTTGCCCGCTCTCTCCCTTACTCTACGCCCTAGCTATTGAGCCGATCGCAATCAAACTATGCACAGACCCCCCCCCCCCCCACCCAACTGGGAAGGCCTATTGCAGGGACAGAAGGAACAACGCGTCTCCCTTTACGCTGACTACCTTCTGCTCTACATTGGTAAGAGCCTGACCTCTGTCCTGCACGTTCAACACTTATTACGGGAATTTGGGCCGATGGCAGGTTATCGTGTTAACTGGGCAAAATTCGAGATTCTCCCATTGAGTCAGGATATCCCCTGGGACCCAGGTGGGGTGGCCCCCTTTTGTCTCCAAACACACACATCACATCTTTAGGGGTCAAAATCAGCACGCGTATTGCAGACCTGAGAGATCTCAATAACACCTATAGGGTAGAGCGAATCAGAGCTGACCTACAAAGATGGCAAGCGCTACCCTGATCCCCAACAGGCAGGATAAACATGATAAAGAGGAATTCCATGCCCAAGCTTATTTCCTGGCAATGATACTTCCCTGTAACCCCACCCCTAAACTCTACAAAGAGCTGGACACTGCCATCTCCAGGTTTATATGGCGAGCGAAAAAAGGGTGCATGCGGACGCCTATTCCGATGGCCAACAAAGCAGACGGGGGCTTAGCCCTTCCACTGTGGTGGAGCTACTACCAGGCCGCACAGATCTGCTAGGCAAAATGGTGGTTGAATGCGGGACACACTTTGAGCTGGAAAGGAGTAGAACCCACCCTGAAGGCCCCACAGACTCCCATTGAAATCCTAGCTACTAGTCTCCCACCGCATATCAAATCACATCCAATATTGGGCCTGACACTAACTCAATGGCATAAATTGTGCTCCCAACAGGAAATTTACGTCAGAGTAGCGCCCACATGGATGAGCGTAGGTATACTTCTGGCAATCGGAGGGAGACTTCGGCTCCACCCTCGACAAGATATAGTGTGGTCACGGGTTAGGATTATGGACCTATGTGAAAGCCCCCAAATAATACCCTTCCAGGCAACTCATCAACTGTTAGATCTCAAGGCCGGACACCGGCTGCAGTATAGGACGCTCTGCGCTTTAATCCTACAATACACCACTGACACTTCCCGTCAAACTCCCCCAGCCCAATGCGAGGTGGAATTGGAACAGCAACAAGACGAACATCCCTGTCTCTGCACCTTCTATAATATGAGCATCCCGAACAATGTAGCTAGGAACAGCACTCTGGCGATGGCCTGGTCCACCGACCTCGGCCTCACCGTAGATGCGGGAGATATGTATGACCACTTCTCAGCCATACCAAGGTCATCCGTGAACATTAAAATGGGGAAATCCAATTTCAGATAATTCAGCGCACATATTACACCGCGGCCAGACTGCATAGGATGGGTCTGATTTCCTCCCCCAACTGTTGGTGTGGTTGTACAGACATGGGCACTATGGGCCACGAATTAATGTCCTGCCCCAAACTGAAGATGTACTGGCAACGAATATATAAACAAGTGATCTCACGCTTCCCAGAATCCGACATATCTATCTCCTGATACTATGTTGTTGGGGGCCGGCCACAGAGACTGGCACTCAGATACTCTCATATGCACGGTCAAAGGCATCATAATTTTCACCGCCCGCAAACTTCTGGTCATACACTGGAGATCGCCCTCTCCTCCCTCGGTATCACAATGGATGAGTCTACTAGCCAAGGTCTGCACACTGGAACGTGGTCCATATAAACGACAAAATCCCGGCAGTAACTCACCACGGGCGGACAAGCTCTGGCAACTACTAGACCCATTCACATAGGAATATTTTGAAGACTAAAGACGTATGATTCCCCCCCCTGGGGTACCAGCAGCCGCTCAACGGACCCAGCCCGATTGATGATGCACCCTTACTGTAGCCCCATTATCCCTACACCTGATGACCTGCGCCCAATATCCATAGAGACCTCCATACAAAGCCCTTATCCAGACCGACATGCCCTTAACAACTGAGTGCGAACACCGGTAGATAGGGGGTGGGGGGGGTGGGCGGGATAGGCCCGGTTGGCCGAGGGGTAGGGGATTAGGTTCTGTTTATACTATTACAACGGGAAAAGAGCCAATATCTCTAGCGGGAGGTTACCAACATGAATGTAATTTTTATACCGCCAATAAGAGAAGCGAGGCGACACGTAGGCACTATTATGCTACAAAGCATTGTTCACTTTTTTTTCTTTCGTTTCTCTCATGACAATGTTTGTCTGCTGAATGTTGGAAAATCAAACAGGATAATACATTTCAAAAAAGGAAGAGATGAGGAATTAGTTGAAGACAATTAAGGCTGGATTGATAGTGGAGGCCTGTGTTGGGTAGCAATCAAGTAGAGAGGGTCGAGTTCAATTAGATAGGGATTCAGGGCACCTGGCATAAACTTTCATTTCTTCAATGGAGAGATAGAGGGGCGACAATGAAGTGAATAAAGCAGCAGATCAATGGAGGGGCTAGGTGAGAAAGGATTATAAGGAGACTATATCAAGGTGGTTGCTCAGGATGAGGGTCAGTAAATCGTTGGGGGTCCTCAAGGAGTAATCCGAGAGTAGAGATTTGAGATTTGTGGACGGTTGAAGTCATCCAGGATGGCAATGCTATGATATATGGCATTTATAACGCGCCTATACACAAGTGTCTCAAGGCGCGAAAATAGGAGTCTCTATGGGAAGTGAGTCAAGTAGTAGGTCAAGATCAAGGAGGAAGGATTTGCGAGCGCAGGAAGGAAGTAGATCAGTAAAATTGGAAGAAACTAGGAGTTGTGAGTCAGTGAATTCAAAGTAGTGGAGGAATTAAGATGAAGAGAGAGGGGCAGATGAGTGAGCCTTGTTTATTAAGACTACAACCTCTGTGCTACACTTGTATGGGTGGGGTGGGTGGTGGGAGGGAGGAGTTGAGAGAAGAAGGTGGCAATGCCTGTGTGGAGGACAGCTAGCATGGCTGTTTAATGGGGGCTGATTCACGTTTGAAGGATTTGTTTTTGCACTAGCTCTCCCTGCTTGCATGACCTAACCTACACAAAAGCAAGATAACCTAATCCTGAAGGTTGGGCCTGATGTGAATGATTGTACACCCTAGGGACTCAGTGTAAAAGAGAGACCAGCGCTCGAACATATGGGAATTAAGAGGTAAGGTCAACTCTGGTCATGAATAGAGAGAAAAGGGGGCATGGTTTGGTGTGCCCTCACATGTTACCCCAAACTTGTGTGTGCGTATGAAAATTACGTACTCACTAATCATCTTTCTCTGGCTTGTATCTGCTTAGAATCACATGCTATGGCTAGTCTGCCATCCGGTGGCGGGAACTGAATATTAGATTTTTTTCAAATAAAAAAAACTGGGCATCGACAGGGGTGTTTCTGTCACACTATCCCTATCTTACGTGTACAGGGACCCACAATCCTTCATGTGTTGACGTCCTCAGATAGTTTGTTTTCCTGGCTTGAATATAATTTTTGTAACTGAGTGCAGGTCGTTTTTTCCCACTGTTCCGCTACTCCTTTGCAGGGAGGTTGGGCAGTGTGATGAATCCAGTGGAGTCATCACTGATCTCCTGGTGGTAACCTCTTCCCATGTGGCGAGGGGACGTCAGCCAATACCTGATCCTGACCCTGGGGGTGGCTATATGAGGGAGGATCACATGGGAGGAGACAGCTTCCGGGGAGATGTCATGGCACCATTGGCTGAGACATGATATCCCACATTTTCCCTTGAAAATAACCTCCCTATGTCTGAAACCCTCATGGCCTATTGTCATGAGTCTACTCCTTTTCCTATAAAGAACTGGGACGCCCCTTCCATTAAATCTATGAACCAACCTTGCAAATCTGATGAAATCAACTTTTTCAGTTCCAATTGTCAATTAAGCAGAACTTGCCATCAAACCTTTTGAAACTGTGTATTTTAATTCAATAAATCATTTATCAGCAATGGACTTTGGTTTCCAGAATCCTCAGAATACTGGGAGGAGGAAGAGAGAATGGAGCAAAATAGACTGCAAGCTAAATGAGCGCCCTTGTGACTTCAGGCACACACCTGTGCCCGGGACATTTAAGCAGCTGAATCCAAGAATTAAGAACAGCTGCTGTGGCGACCAGTGAGATAGGCTTGCACTTCTCTGTGAGGTGCAGAGAACCAAACAGACAGGACAGGAGGGGTGGAGCCAGGAGGCTCGCCAACTGAGAAAGAAGCTGCTGAGCCAAAAGTCCCTGCGGGGACGCCAGGAGCCAACAAGTGACCTCTTGCATTCGCAGATGAAGGAAAGCAGCGTCTCACTTACTGCAGGCAAGAGGAGAGCAGGTGTGTCAAGTGGAAGCTGCAGAAGACCGACCAACGAAAGAAAGGCAGCTGGGAGAAAAAGGCAGACTGGAATCCCTCGTCTGCAGCCCGCGAGAGAGTTCAATAACACCAGCAAAGACCTGAGAGTCCACCCAGAAGCATTGGGGACACAGGGGCATATCGGCGAGCACGCGAGGGAGAACATTAGGGAACCATTCAAATGAGATAAAGAATGGATACATTGAAAAGAAATTGAGCATACAGCTCAAGCAACCCCTCTTCTAATGTGTGAATGTATACAGTGCAAATACCTACAAAGTAGTGACAGCATAACATGTCAATGGGATACGTTATCCAACATTACACATGCGCAACTTCGGGAGCTTGCGACGACCCTGAGTGAAGCAGAAGTCCTGGCAGGTGAGTATACCAGGAAATTGGAAAGGATTGTGTTAATCAAGAACCAAGAAACCACAACACCTGAGAGAGAAAAAAATACCAGGTGTCCTGAAAGGAAACTAAAATTGTAAAGCCAGACAGTTTTTGAGTGCAAGTGTGGTAGTTGGCCAGCAGAGGCCCAAATAACTATTGTGTATAAATACCTCAAGGAGCAAACAACAATCAAGGGGAAGGGAATTATCCTCAAGAGGCAAGAATCTGTTTGCCTGAAGAACTTTTGTTTGAGTCATTTTTCCTTCATGAAAACTTTTCTAAACTTTCCAAGGTTAAATACATCTCCCTTTTCACCTTATAGTTTAGTTTATAGTGCGAGGGTCGAAATAGAACTTTGGACACAGGACAGATTTATTTTTGACATGCTGACACAGAAAGATCCTTAGTTTTGGTTTAGGTAGGGAAATTCCTTAGAGCAGGGTCAGAGAGGCATTTTACCAACCTCTTTCATTTTCAATACAAGTCTTTAACCAAAAACATGTCAAACTTGTGTGTCTGACTTTCATTCCTGATTCCTCACAGCAGGCACATGTGATTGTAAGCAAACACAAGGCACAGAAAGACTATTACTGCGTAAGTATTTGTATTCTGGGGTTTATGAATCTGCTTAGAATCACTTGCTGTGCATAGATTAGCAAGCAGTACCTGAAGCACGTGGTGGGTGAGAAGCAAGAACAGCTGAAAATAAATGCTTAAGAATTGCTTGACCCACCTGTGAATCTGCTCTTGCCTGTGTGTCCACACAAGACAGTGTTGTAAAGGTATGACGTAAAGTCCAGGTTGCAACCTTGCATATATCTCAAAATAAAAGCTAATGTTGCCCCAGTGCTAAGTATAGAGTGAGCCCTTGGTGTAAATAGTAAAGTTGTATGTGCTACAAAATAGCACAACTGGATGTATTTGACAATCCATTTTGAAATTGTGGCCTCAGTTACGGGATACCCCTCTCAGCGCATTGTGAATGAAACCAAGAATTGACTTTGTTTTCCTTATTTGTTTAGTTAAGGAACAACATTACGCTCTACGCACATCTGGTGTATCGAATGCTTGTTCCCCTCTACTTTGAGAATTAGGGATGAGGCAAGGTAGTTCGATGGATTGATTAACATGACATTATGAAATATATTTTGGTGATAAATGATACAATGGGTTCTGTCACTACAGTGCCTGAAATTCACCAACGCATCTAATAGATGTAACTGCAATTAGAAAGGCTATGTTATATCTGAGCTTTAATGCGCTCGAAAGGAGCTCCCATTAGGCTTTGTAGAAATGTACTGAGGTCCCATTCCTGAGGAGTGGGAATCTCTGAGGGATGAATAAGATATACCTCTTTCACGAATGCTTTAATCACTGGTACCCTCCAAGAGGTTCTCTTTAGTTGTGATGTAGTATATGCTGCTAGATGTGCCTTAAGAGTTAAAAATCAGCCTTGAATCCAACAAATGTAATATATGTATGACATCCAATACTCGCTGCAACGATTGAATCTGCTTAGATTCACATGTTGTGCATATAGTCCGACATCTAGTGGTAATTGCAGAATATTGCATCTTTTTTTTCGAAGATTGAGAAGGGACATCGACATGGGTGTGACTAACACTATTCCTAACTTGATGTGTAGTGTACCCAAAATCCTTCACACGTTGAGGTCCCACCGGTTGTTTTTCTTCTGCTGTGAGGGAGCCTTACAGAAAGCGTAAGTGAGTACAGAAGAGAGAAGGTCTAAGGTGTCTATGCTCCTTCTACTCCAAGAGCGGCAGAAGGTGGGTGCATTTGAATCTAAGCAAATACAACCATCAGAAATATGATTATAGTAATGTATGTCTTCCTATGCTTGCAAGTCTGCTTAGAATCACATGCAGTGCATATAGATGGTGGTGGGATGTGAGAAGGAACAGTAGCAAAGAAATGTCTTAGAACCGCTTGTCCCACCTGAGAATCAGACTTGGAGTGCGTGTCTAAGCAGTAGTGTTGGGTATGAACAGAACTCCATGGTTGCTGCTTTGCAAAAGGAATCTAGAGGAACATTTGCAATGAATGCTATGGTAGCTCCTGTGCCCCGAATAGAGACCTCTAGGCGTAAAGGGTAGATCTCTCTTGGCAACAGAGAAACTCAGTGTGATGCAATTTACAATCCATTTGGAAATGGCTCATTTGGAGACAGGGTCCCCTTCCCTACCAGCTGCCACAAAGACAAAGAATTTCTTCGCCTTTCTCAATGGCTTAGTCTTTTTTACTGCTCTCCTCACATCTAGTGTATGGACGCTTATTTCTGCCAAGTTAGTGGGGCTTTGCAAGAAAGTGGGAAGTTTGATTGATTGATTGATTCACGTGGAACTTTGAGGTGAATTTAGGTGCAAAACGAGGGTCTGTGCGCAAAATCACCTTGTCTTTGTGAATAGTCACAAATGGGTCCTGAACTGAAAGGGTCTGTAGTTCACCGACTCTCCTTATCGAGGTAATGACCACTAGAAAGGCAGTCTTATAGGTGAGGGGCTTAAGGCTAGCCTTGTGCATGGGTTTGAAAGGGGGTCGCCTTAATCTTGTGAGAACAACATTAAAGTCCCAACCAGGAGTTGGGTTGGAAATAGGGGGGTGAAGTCTTTTCACCCCTACTATGAAGGCCTTAATCGCAGGAACCTTTCTCTGGGATGTGGTATACGCAGAGAGAGAGCAGCCAGGTGGACCTTTAGGGAATTGAAAACAAGTCTTGGTTCTAATAGGTGTGTTAGATGAAGGGCTATATCTTTAGGAGAGCAGTCAATGGGACTGACGTTCTTAGCATTGCACCAGATAAAGCATATCCACTTATTGGAGTAATAAAGTCTGGTGTTGGTTTTCCATGCTTCCTAGAGTATGTGCATTCATCTCAGAGGGAGTTGGAGATGCCCAAACACTAGGACTTCAGGAGCCAAGCTGCTAAATTGAGTGTTTGGGGACACGGATTCAGTGGTTCCCCCGGTCTTGTGATAGCATGTTGTACAGACATTGCAGTTTCCTGGGAGGGGAGACTGACCTTCTCATGAGATGGGAGAACCATGGCTGCCGAGCCCACATTGGTGCCACCAGGAACATTGTGACTTGTTCCTGGTACATCTTGTGCATTATCCTGTTAAGGGGAAATGCATAGGTAAATCTCCCGGACCATGTTATCCGGAGACAGTTGCCTTTGGATTGCTTCTGTGGGTACCTGGAGGCATAATCTGGGCATTGGCCGTTCTCCAGAGTCGCGAACAGGTCGATGTCTGGAAAATCTCACTCTGCAAAGATGTTGCGTAGAATGTGCTCTTGCAAGCGCCAATCATGCTCTATGGATAGGTGCAAGTCTTTGCTGAGCATGTCTGCCAGAAGAACATGTTTTGAGAGAAGGACCATTACATTTTTGAGTTCCCACTTCCAGATGTTCTGGGACAGTTTGGATAGCCTTAGAAAGTGAGTTCCCCCCGTGCTCGTTCTGGTAGCACATGGCCATGGTACCGTATGTAAGGACAAGAACCGTCTTCCCCTGTAGATGTGCTTGAAAGGCTTTTAGGGATTTGAACACTGCAAACAGTACCAAAAGATTGATGTGATTGGATGCTAATCACCTGTGTAAAGGCACGTAATGTATGACTTGTATCATATCATATGCTACTGAGCGCTGTCTGTTGAAGGAGGTGATGGGGGGGGGGGCCCCGCCCAGACAGATGTGGTAAGAGTGGCTTCCACTGCGGGGGCGGTAAAGGTTTTCCCCTGCAGAAGATTTTCCTTAACCCCCACTGTCGAGACTGAATGAGGGCTGTCGAGACAACCACTAGATAGATCGTCCCACTGGCCGATGGCCTGACACCATTGGCTTGTGAGCCACTCCTCCATGGGGCACATCTGCAGACGAGCGCAAGAAACAAGGAAGCCGTAGGATGCCATCATCCCCAACAGCTGCATTGCCTTGCGTTCCATTACCCAGTGACAGACTACATAATGCAGGATCTGGAACAGCACGTTTTGAACCCTCTCTTCTGTCTGAATCAGGGCCCCCAGAAACTGTTTGACCTGGCTGGGGACCAGACTGGATTTCTTCTCGTTGAAAGAGAACCTTAGGTTGAATAGGAGATTTACTGTCCTCTGGGTATTCCCCAGGCATGTTCCATACGAGTCTCTGGTTATGAGCCAGTCGTCGAGGTAAGGAGACACAGGGATGGACTGCCTGCGCAGGTGAGCTGCTGCTGCTAGTACCTTTGTAAACACCCTCAGGGCTGAGGCAATACCGAAGGAGAGAACCTTGAACTCATAGTGCTTGTCCTCTGTCTTGAACCTGAGGTACTTTCTGTGTGCTGGCAACATTGAAATATGAAAGTTATGCATCTTTCATGTCCAATGTGGCCATGTAATCCCCCTGCCGCAGAAGTGGGATTACTGCCTTAGGAATTGTCATGCTGAACCTTTGGGGTCTGACATATTTGTTCACAGGACGCACATCTAAAACAGGGCGCATGGTTAGATCCTTTTTGGGTACAAAACAGGGTTGAATAAATACCCTTGTTTACCTGGAGACGACGGACGACTTCGATGGCGCCCTTTTCCAGCAGGACCTGGACTTCGTCCAACAGGATAGACATATGGTCTGATGACAGCTGTCTGCTTCCGGGTGGAAGGTAGCGGGGTGGCTGGAGAACTCAATGCAGTACCTGTGGGCGACAGTCTTCAGTACCCAATGATCTGATGTGGGTAAAAGACATCCCCCAACTGGGGAAGTGTGGGAGGGGACCCGTACCACCAAGTCATTTCGAGGTGGAGGCTTGGGAGCCTATGGAAGCAGAGTTTCTACCTCTGCCTTTCCCTCGCCGAAACTCTTTGTTGTGGCGACTGAAAACCACAGGAGGAGCTTTGCCTGGAAGCCCAATGCCCCACCCCGCCTCCGTACTGTTTGTTAGTGGAGAACAGGAGAAGGCCTGCCCACGAAAGGGCCAGCGAGTGTTGAAACCTCCTAGCTGGAAATCTGATTGAGCAAATTTCTTGGTGGTTTCCAGATCTTCCTCGACCGCCTTGCCAAAAATGTTGGCATCCTCAACAGGCTTATTAATGAGGGAAGGCTGGGTCTCTGGCTTAAAACCTGAATTCTTTAGCCAGGCATGGCGCTTGAGAAGAGTTCCCTGGGCAAGGACGTGGCCCACAGTTTCGGCAGAGTCTAAGGTGTTCTTAAGAATATTCTGCATGACTTTCTGACCCTGCGCAACCACGGCTGAAAGGCGGTGCAAGTGGGTTCCGGAACATCTTGGAGGCCGTCTTGATTGAGTCCCCACTGAACGTCACTGTAGCTCACAGGAGCCTGGTATTGATGGCAATCTGTGTGCAAAAGGCAGCAGAGGTGGTGGCACGCTTGCCAAGGGCATAACATGTGTTGCAGTCCTTGTCAGGAAGCGATTTCGATTAGGACAGTGGTACCCCTGCTCTCTTCCAAATAGTAGTGACGACCAAGGAGTCCGGGATGGCATGGCCCCTGATGTACAGCGGGACTGAAGGGGCCAGGCGGAACCTTTTCTCCACACAGGGATTAACCGCACAAGTGAGCAATGGTTTGAGCAATGAGGGAGCCAGGCGCTTCTTTACTGAGTTCAACAAAGGAATAGCTTTGCTGACCGGGAACTTTTCTTTAAGTATGTTTTCCACGAAATCCGAGTTAGGGATGCCTTCTTGTGTGGTGATCTGAAAATGGTCAGCAGCCTTCTCAAGAAGGTTATTAAACCGCATTTGGTCATCAATAGGCGACGAGTGCCTGGGTTGTACGACAGAAGCAGCATCCAGAAAAATGTTCACAGGGTCAGAGTCATGTGAGGGTGTGGAATGCCACGTGCCCTGGTCATTCGCAGGGTTCCAGTCAGTATCATGATAGGTAGGGTCTTGGCCGACGTGGCTGGGGTCTTGGACATAAGTAAACGTCCTGGTTTGGGTCATCAGGGTCATCCAGAAACACATCTGCCAGGGGTCCTGAGGGATTCCTCCAGGGATGGAAAATGAGCACCTGGGTGTGGAGCAGCTGTGACTTCAAAAATATCATCAAATTGGCCAGAGAAGTTAATGAACTCAGCAATTCTTTCCATACAGGCCTCAAATGTGTGCCTGGTCCATTTAGAGGGGCCTGGGTATCGGGAGGAGGAAAGGGCCTGGTAGATGGGAGCTTGGTCCTGCTGCAGGGTGCTGTAAAGAGGAGAAGAGGCTAGAGAATAGTCTTCAGGCAAAAGGGAGGCCTTCTTGGGGTCCCAAATATGCAAATGGGCTTTAGATGGCTTCTCCCAAAGCTTTGGAAGTGTTTGACGAGTGGACCCGTCTCAGCGCGTCTTTCAACGCTACCGCGTCGTGGGCCATGGATTTAGAAGATTTATCGCCATGCGTAGGTAGGTGAGCAGAGGGCGCCAACCGCGAGGTTCGGAAGGCCACACCCAAGATTTTGACTGGTCTGCGGGTGGAGGAACTTTGCTTGACTGATCCGCAGGGGAGGCTTAGCGATTGTGTGCTTTAGAGCAGGTGGTATGTCCTTGGCACCAGTGTGTGACTTCCCCATTGCACTGCTGGCGGCATGCTTGTTGAGGCCGGGGACGGACACGTGGGAACGCAAGGGTTCCACAGTTAGGTTGACGGCCTCCGAATCGGAGCCTCGACTGCCGACAGACTCCTCATCTGAAGCGCCGGCTGGGTAGTGAGACTCTGCCTGCATTGAGTAGGTCGCCCACCGTATGCCTGTCTTTCAAGGTCTTAGGCCAAAAAAGTTTGCCGGTTTCACAGTGACGCTCTTCGTGATCACGAGGGAGACTCTAATTGCATCGGCAACGGGTGTCTTTCCAAGGAAATCTGTCATTGCAAGACGGGCAGAATTTAAAAGGTGTCCTCTCCATAGCAGCGGGAGATGGAAGCCAGACCAAAGAAAAGGGAAGATGAGGGGTGAAGAAAAGGCATTCTCAAGAGAAGTCAGTCAGAACAGGGCCCCACTCTCCCTACTTTGAAGGCTAGGACCAGGGGCCAAGGCCACATGGAAAACAGCCACTGAGCAGTCAAGGATGGATCGCCGGCAGACAGGATCAGGCATCAAGCAGCCGTCGAGTAGTTGTAGAAGGGCGAGCAAACAGCAAAAGAAACCGGATCAGCCATATATAACTCTTACAAGCTCTGCATTATGTACGATCGACTAGTTAGGTGGAAAAAACAATCTGGTGGGACCACAGCGTGTGAAGGATTTTGGTTACACTACACATCATTTTAGGGAGAGTGATACAGTCACGCCCATGTCGACGTCCCTTTCCGATCTTTGAAAAAAAGATGCAATACTCTGCAATTACCACTAGATATCAGACTATATGCACAGCATGTGATTCTACGCAGATTTACAAGCATCAGCAATATATATTGCAGTATCTGTAGATGTGCAATTAATGGGGTTAGCCCTTTTTCTGCTTACACCAAAATACAAAAAAACTTGAATTAACAGTGTCTTGGGTTGGGTTGGGTTTGCTAGCCTGCCATAGAATTTACATACATCTTTCTGGGATTTTCATATGCCCAAACTCTATGATTTCAGGAGCAAAGCTGCTAAATTCAATATTTTAGGGCCTGGACGCATCAATTGCCTGAGTTGTTGTGTCAGTAAGTTGTGCTTGACATGGATTGTGATGGGTGGTTCATTTGCCATCCTTCAGGGATGTGAGTGCAATGTTTTTTTTGGGGCAATGATTATTACAGTAAGATGGTTGTGTTGTAGTTTGTGGACTACTTTGCTCGGAAGTGGAGACATGGGGAAAAACGTAAGCAAATGTCCCTGACAAGTTCATCCATAGTGCCTTGCCTAGTGACACTTCCCCTGGGTACCTGGATGCAAATTTGGGGCATTTCACATTCTTTGCTGTTGCAAAAAGATCCACTGCGGGATGTCCCCATTTTCAGAAAATGTGTGAGTGTGTTTGTGTTGATTTTCCAGTAGTGATTCTGTTGAAGCACTCTGCTTGAATTGTCTGCTAGACAGTTCTCCCAATCAACATGCTGTACCTGGATGTAAATCCCTCTACTGATGCACCATATGTCGTACTCTAGCAGGGATAATACTAAAGAGTGCCGGACCCCTGTTTATGTACGACATTCTGGTAGCGCTCTCAGTGTTGTCCAACATACGATTGTTGGTTATTCATGTTTATGTTAAGTTATGTTGATTAAAACCACGCACAGCTACCACCCAAGGGCAGTCTCCAAGCACTCATGTGGTTCTGCAAGAAAAGAGCATGGGGTTGGTTAGTGAGGGAAGAGTGATAGGATAGGTCCAGAACCAAGAGAAAGTGGCATCTGTGTGTGTTGACTTAAGGATGGTTGATTGCATGCACTGGCTTATGGTATCTGTACGGTTAAGGTCCAAAGCCTAGGTTGTTTCTATGTGACCGTTTGTTATGTAGAAGTGTGTCTGTGTGTTTTATGTGTATATTGGATGGTATTTCAGGTTGTGCACGCTGGCTTGTTGTTTCCATAGTGGTAAGGTCCAGTTGTCCAGGTTTGTTGTTTTAAGCGTGTGTTGGGTGTGTGTTAAGTGCATACGTTGGCTAGCCCAGTGGGCGTGAATAGTGTTTGGTGGTGTGTTGGTGGAAGCCGGAGCAGTGTGGCTTGGCCATTGGCTACTCTCTACGTTCTTCTATGTGGCTAATCTACACAATTCTATATAGTGATATGCATGGTTAATTTCACAGTGTAAGTGCGACGCATGGCTAAATCTTCACAAATCTATCTAAAAGTACCACATGGCTAAACTTCCCAAATCTATCTAAATGTGACGCGTGGCCAATCTTCACAATTCTATCTAAAAGACGCATGGGTGGTCCTTGCAATGGCTAAATGCAGAGTGTGGCTACATGACACATATGGGATAACAGCAGAGAATTGCTACCTGGCAAAATTGGTCTAAACGCAGAATTTGGCTAGCTGGCACAATTGGGCTAACTGCATGTAGGCATATGATATTAGTTGATAGGAGAGGTGAGGTTTTACACAAAATAGGGTGAGCGATATGGCTGACTAACACAGATGGGCTTTTAGGGAGAGTTCTCAGAAATGTGCTAATTCCTTTCTACCTTAGAGACCCCGAGCACTATTTCTGGATTTAAGGACTTTTGATTTTTAACCTGGAGAGAGTGAGACACTTTTTTCCCACTCTCTCATGTATTTTTCTGTGATTTGAACTCGGTTTCTTTTTGGTTGTGGAGTCCGACAAACTCCATAGGCATCATCTTTACATTGTGGCATACAGCACCTTCAGTGCAGTGACACAGGGACGTCTCCCAGATTTCCCCAAGGTTTAAATACCTTCTCTTAGATAAACTACTGTTTCCAAGAGCAGTGAAGTGAAATTGACTTTACTTCGGTTTAGTAACTTTCTAGACCCAGCACACACTATCTTACAATAGGGTGCTGGAGGGGTCACTTATTATCCCTTTGGTCTAGTTTCTCATGCAACATTTTTATGTTACCCTTTCTACAATTAATGGCGGGTAGCAGTGGTTTACTTTTTACTACCATTGTGTGTTTTTACCGCGGGCTGTGTTCGCAGCTGCAGTATGGCACCCACGGGTGCCCATTTTGTCAAAATGGCCCCGGTCTTCTTTTTTCGCCATTTCTTGCTGGAAAGGTCCTTCTTGAGATTTATTCTGTGCGCCAAACCAGGTTTGGTGCCTTTGTTTTTGTCTTTGGCAGGATTCACGAGTGAAGCCCGCCTCTGGCTCCAGAGTGTCTGGCAGGGGCAGTAAGTGAGGGAGGTGCCCGAAACTCTCTGTGCTTAATACCCTTTATTACAGCAATGCACTCAAAGGTGATTGCCGGCTGGCTGTCCTTGCAGGACAGCCACCCTGCCATGTGATTGACAATTAGGCCGGAATGAATAGGAGAAACCTGCATAAAAGGCGAGGCTTTTTGGGTTGGAAGGCAGAGTTGACCCCTGGACAAAGGAATCCGAAGAACAACTTGGAAGCGATGCCCTGCTGCAACTCCTGGACCGTTGGTTTGCCAGGTGAAGCCCTGCTGCTGTGCTGAAGCTCTCAATTCGCCTTGACTAGAGAAGCCCTGCAAGGACCACTTCTCCCCTTGAGTTGGTGGGAACAATCAACGCCAAAGTGAACTCGTTTGGACATCCTCTCGGAGCTGGCTGTACTTCCACTGCTGCTGCTGGTACCGAAGTGCCAGGGAGAGGAACACCAAACTGAGTGCATCACTTTTAAGTCAGACCCGAGCTTGTGGAAGATCCTCTAGACTCCTAGAAAGCAGGACTGACCAAGCCTGAGCCACATCAACAGAGTGCTGGACCCCAGATGCGCAGAAAGTCCAAAGTGGTATCCGAGAGACCGCAGTTGTGCTATTTGCTGAGACGCGTGGGGCTGAAACCGCGAAGTGCCGCTGAATTGAAGTTTGCCCTTTGCTGCTGTTGACCGTCCCATTGCAGTGCAGGAGTCCCCAGAAGTCCGCCCTCTTGTCCCCATGACTGAGGCACAACAGGATATGCAGAGCTGTACAGGAACAGAAGCCAGCTGGAACCATTTCTTCTAACCAAAGGTACTGTAAAGTTAAGAGGACTTACCTCTTGTGGTGTAGCCTTACTTGTTCTCAGTTTAGACTTGTCTTGGTTAACCTTGCAGAGTAGTTTACAGCTTTGCCCCACACAAGCCTCCCAGCGTGTGGCTCTACATTATTTCTACTTTTTCTACAAAGACATCTAAAACATTGTGCAACACTTTTACTTACCTGCAAGAAGTGCTTCAGCTCACCTAGACTCTTGTTCAATTAACATTAACTGGCCTGGCTCCCAGAAAGACACTTCTTCCCTCTGACTTTGTGTTTTACCTTCCCTCCAGGAAAGGGTTAATTTACTTTGCATTGGGGGTTCAAAAGTACTTACCTGTTTCAGAATATTTGTGTAACCCTTGTTTTTTTCTTTAACCCTTTTCTTTTGACACCAACTTCAGTATTGCTCTAAATGTACCAGTGATATATTAATGTCCACGGTGTCGTAGTTATTTAAGTCACCTCAGGGTGTAGGAATAATCTGTATGCCATCCCAAATGGGTACTTGCTGATTTAGAGAAACTAAGAGTGTGTATTTGTGTGTTATTGTTATATTGCTCCCTTCTGAAGAAGGCTTATTCAAGTGACTGTTAAATTAATAATTGTTTAGTCAAGAGACCTTGAGTATAAGAGTTTATTTGAACACTTGTCACTGTAAACCTCTGTGTAAGAGCAGTACTGCTCACATTGACCCCTCTTGAGAGAATCCTGGCTGCTCAGTCACACTACCAACCTGTGTAGTACAGACTTATACCAAAGGTTGGGTTTCTATTGCCAGGAGATCAAGGTTTCTGTAGTGCACACAAAGGGTATTGCACACAATCTTGCCTAACATGGGCTATAAGAGGTGAAGCTACCCTACACAATTAGGAAAAATGCAAAATATGAATACCTTAGACGGATGAGCTATATTTATAATAAGAGTAGTGTGGTTGTAATGGAGTACAGTAATGGCTGTAGTCAGTGCCCACACCACACTTACCTTTTCAGTCACTGCTGGTTGACGGTGGCAGGCTTCACAGGTGAACATGGGCAAACACTGACTGGCGCTGCTTCTTCAGGAGCTGCCCTTTGCCTTGGGGCCCTTAGCCGTGGGCTGCCCGGGCACTGTCTGCCCGGCAGGGTCTGACCAGGGGTTATTCTCAAAAACGGTTACTCCGGCCAGTAAGGGGTCTGGGGCGGATGGAGAGGCAGGCAGCTGCTGAAACAAGGAAGCAGGTTGGGGTGCCAGCTGAGACGGGCCTAGTGCACAAAGGGACACCTGACTGCCTCAGCCAATTGCTAAAGGGCTGGGTGGGGGAGAGGAAAAAAGCCAGAAACAAACAAAGGTCCACAGCACCATGCCAGGGCACTCTAAAGGCAGACCAGCACAGAAAATAGGTTGGGAGCCAAAGGGTAACGACAAATAAATCCCTCTGAAAATCAGCAACAAACCCAAAAAAACAATTGTAATATACTCTCAAATTCCGCCAAAAGGCACCGAAATCTAGCCAAAATCGGATTGGAATCAAAAGAAATCCCTCACAAGGCACCTGCCAGGCCCTAGTACTGAGCCATTTGGAAGGATAATAGTGCCAACTTGATGGCTAGAAGCTCCAACATGTGAGATTCGGTTTCTTTAGCAAAAAACAAAGATTAGGTAACAACCCAATCATACAGCCGCTCTCTGGAATCCCATGTTGGGTTCTGTGCTAGTTGTAATTTCGCTATGTATAGTTCCTTTGATCCAATTCTTGGAAAAAATACAAAAGTCAAATATATAGTGATTTTTCAATGTTGGTTTATCTATCAAGTAGAAGATTATTATATAGAAAAAAGTGACAAGTAGCCACCAATAATGTTCTTCGTGAGGAAGAGATTGCCATAAATCACTCTATCCGTAGACTTATATTGTGCCAATGCATTTCGGAATACAACAAATTCCTTCATCAGGGCAAGTCTGATGTAGGTGAGTAATGGCGAAATCTATGTTTCGGAGACCAGGCTGCTCCACCGTATACGGCGAGCAGGTGCGTATGTAGAGAACGAAGCGGAGAAGTTCTCTCTACGTCTGCTCAAAGCAGACTGTCTTCGTTGCTTTGAGCAGACGTAGAGAGAACCTCTCCGCTTCGTTCTCTACATACGCACCTGCTCGCCGTATACGGTGGAGCAGCCTGGTCTCTGAAACATAGATTTCGCCATTACTCACCTACATCAGACTTGCCCTGATGAAGGAATTTGTTGTATTCCGAAATGCATTGGCACAATACAAGTCTACGGATAGAGTGATTTATGGCAATCTCTTCCTCACGAAGAACATTATTGGTGGCTACTTGTCACTTTTTTCTATATAATAATCTTCTACTTGATAGATAAACCAACAATGAAAAATCACTATATATTTGACTTTTGTATTTTTTCCAAGAATTGGATGAAAGGAACTATACATAGCGAAATTACAACTAGCACAGAACCCAACATGGGATTCCAGAGAGCGGCTGTATGATTGGGTTGTTACCTAATCTTTGTTTTTTGCTGTATTTTTGGGTTTGGGTGTCTCCAGGCCTTTTGCAGCCAGCTCCTACATAGAGGATTAAACTAACGAAGACTCATCATATTAGAGACTTCGGATAACGCCAGCTAGACTCGATACCCCTGTGGTGCCCACTCAAATTTGCTTCCTGCCAGATTCGGTTTCTTTCTCTGACCATGCTCCCTGGGCTTGAAAGTGAGCTCCCCAACCCAGCAGTGACGCATCTGGAGTAGTGTTATTTGTACTGGCAGTTGGCTGAAATGCCTTCCCCCTTAAGAGGTTTGATCTTGTCCACCAATGCAGATCACTCACTACCTCGTTTGTTATACCCACTAGATTGCCCCAAAAGCCAGCTACCCGAGACCACCTCCATGAGAACTACTGCTGTATTGTGCAGCTGTTTAGGCGTGCATGTGTAACGATGTAGATGCAGGATGCCATCATGCCTAGTAAGTTCATGACCTTTCTCAAGATATCTGTTTTCCCACCTAACAGATGTGAATTTGTGAGAATTGTCTGTGCTCTTTCTAGAGATGGGTATGCTATTGCCAATCTGGAATCTTTCATGGCTCCTAGAAACTGATACATATGATGGTACTAAGGCTGGATTTCTGGATCGTTGGTAGTGAACCCTAGTCTGTGTAACAGGTTCACAGTTGCTTGTGTGCTTGCTAGGTATAGCTATAGTGTTCCCCAGTTAAGAGCCAATTGTCTAGATAAGAGTAAAGGCATAATATGTTGGCGGCTAAGATGCGCTAGCTCAGCCTCAAGGGACTTTGTGAAAACACAAGGTGCCAATGTTATTCCAAAAGGTAGTACTTTGAATTGGTAGTGTTGTGTCTATACCTTGAACCTTAAGAATCTTGTGCGACTGGGGAACATAACAAAAAATGTAAGTATGCATCTTGCATGTCTAGTGTAGACATGCATAATCCCCTTCTGAGTAGAGGGATGGCTACGGCCTTAAGTCTAACACTGGTGGTTAGGAAAGATTTTCATTTTGCACCTTTCCCTCCATAGATTCCTATGGAACCCACATTCATTTTGCTTGTTCTGAACCCTGTCCTGACTTTTTGGAGGTCAGTAAAGCATTCTGCTTTACTTCGCTTGTCTGTTTTGCTCATTTGTGTGGGCAAACTGAAAAGTCCTCAAGACTATCAGTACTAGGAGACTGTCTCACTTTGAATTCTTGTATTTTTACAATTGCACATATCACCTTAATGAAGTGTGCTTATGATATTTGTATCCTTGTAACTTTATATATAATGGCTTTTGGTTACTTGAGTATGTGCCTAAGATAAGATAGTGTCAGTTGTATGATTTTTACAATTTTTTTGTGATATTCTTCTCATGCACTTTTACATTAACTGCGAATGGTTACTTATTATGTAATTCTGTACTGTACTGTTTACCTGTTTCTGCATGTAATACAACGTGTAAACTGAAAATCTCCTGCAATGCGCCTAGATACCTCCGGGTTTGGAGCGCTTTATAAATAAATCAACAAACAAAGGTGGCTAGGACTCTAAGATGGGCGTGCCACAAGATCTTTTGCTTGTTCTTTGGACATATTGGTCTTTGGTCTTCTTCTTGCCTTCTCAGGTCAGGAAATGTCTGATATGGAAATTATCCTTGCCTGTGAAAGCTGCGGCTTACGCAGACAAGTGGGCTTTGTTTGTGTGCGCTAGAGGAGGGGGCTGGGAATGTCTGGTCCCAGTCCATTCCTTCTGGCGGTCGAAAGTCCGTTACTGGATGGAGGTGAAGACTGCTAAGATGGATTTCTAGAATCTGGCCTGGTGGACACATTTTAGGCGGCCACCCTAGATATAGTGAACAGGGAACACTGAGAGGTTTGTCAAAACCCAATTAAGGTATGTGGAATGAGCAGTGAAGGATTATTCTCAGCAGAGAATGAGTGGGGTCAGGGGCCCTCAATGAGTCCACACAGCATAGCAAAAAATAATTCAATTTAGACAGTCAAGTATAAAAATACAGGTGTTTATTATAGGCCCCCTGAACACACTGAAAAATGAATGTAACTGGTAGTAATATCGCAAAACATTATGATACAAATCTATACAATCACCATAGGGTTAAATATACATCAAATATATTAGTTAGCTAAAGTATTCTAGATGCAGTCAATGATGAAACCAGGTCACAAGACAATAACCCAATTTAATAAGTACAAACACTAAGATAAATGTGGCTTTGTGCCCAAAAGTCACAGGAGCCACATTGTTTCTCACGGTAATTAAGTCTCTGTAGTTAGGTTTCAACAGGTTTGTGTTGGTGATTGCTTTAACGTTCTACAACCATTTTACCAAAGGTAAGAATGTATTGTCCTTTCTTGCAGACCCAAGGCTAACCCAGGGGTAGGATACTCAACCCAGGTTTGACGACCAAAAGGTGAGTGGAATGGAATAAGGAGACAAAGGGGCTGGTTTACAATGTTATGCTATGGAGGAAATATAGGGTGGGTGGAACAGTTACACTGCATTTACTTAGCCCACTGAAACCGATTTCCCCAGATGCTGGTGTGGATCATCTGGGAGTCACTGGGAGCAATCTTCAGCAGTTGCGGGCTCAAGGGTTCTTTCGGTCAGGTGAAGCTGCAAAATGCATCCTCCGTCGATTAAGAAATGCAAGGAACACTGATGCAGGCTTCTTCAGGACACTTCACAGGTTAGGTTAGAGCGACAGTCTCAGCACACTGCTCCAGTACAAGTTCTTGCGACGGTGGAAAGCTGAAATTCAGAGAGAAGGCTACTAGTGACACCAAAGTTCCGGACTTGAATGCAGAAAAGCAACGCTTCTGGCAAGATAACCAATGAGTTCACCAAGCTTTCCAAGCACACTTTCGAAGGCTCAGAAGGGCAGGATCCTCGAGTAGGCGTTGAGACTAGTCAAAAGGGCTGAAGCATAGATCAGGGTCTTCTGAGATCAGGCAGAAGTGCAGGGCTTCACCGGGCTGGCTACTGGAAGGGATGCTGGGGCACTTTAGGAGTCGTCTTTGGATCATCAGCAGGCTGCTCTTCTTCAAGGCATTTATTTTTGGCTGCAACAATGATCTGAAGAGATGGCTGCAAAGGCCCTCTTCTTATCCAAAATCCGAGCTGGAATCAAGCACAGGCCCACCAATGGTATGCATCTCACATTTGCCTAACATCTAGACTTTCTGGCACCAAGGATGTGAACTGGGACTAGACAGTTCCATCCCCTTCCTGGGCCAGACAAACAAAGGCATCACTAGCCTGTGAAAGCAGTAGCTTTCTGGTGCAAGTACCTGATCTTACAGGGTATTTCCTGACTGGCAAGCCAGTAAGAAGGCCAAACAAAAATATGGCCAAAGCAGCAAGTGAAAATATCGTGGCACGGCCATTTTAGGGCACTAGCCACATTTAGTAGCCATATGTGGTAAACGCGAATGTGCACACCAAAAATAAAGCAAACATTGTAAAAATGTAACTGCTGCCAGCAGCTTGTCCTTGGGCACATAAAGTTAAAAATCCCATGTGTAAAAAACAAGGGTGATACAAATGTATACCCATTGCACTGCACTGTAAGGTGCTGTGTGCAATGTTAAAAAGTACAAGAATTCAAAAGGGAAACGTTTCCCTGTATGGATAGCCTGAAGGACTGATCAGTATCCCCACAAAAATAAGCAAATGGCAAGGGAAGTGGAAGGCTTTACTTCCCTTCAAAAAGTAAGGAAAGGAATAAAACATCACATAGAATGGGATTCCATAGGAGAATATGGAGGGACATATGCAAAAAGAGAAATCTTTCCTAACAATGACCAGTGGTTGTTCAGAATTGGACAACCACTGTTTGAATGGTGCAGGTCTTTACCAGTGGTGGGCTTGTCTCAAGCATACATCTAGGATAAAAGGAGGGCTCCTGCAGCTGTTCGACAGATCGTAGAACCAAGAAGAGGAGCAGCTTGCTGACGTTACCGAGGACAACCCTTGCAGCTGACCAGCATCGACTCCAGTGATTGGCCCCGTGAAGCGCAGCTCTGCTGCCTGATCTCAAAAGACCTTCGTGGGTGCTTCGACGCTTGGACCAGTGGGAGTAACAAGTCTCTACCCTCACTTGAGGACCTGCGCCTTGGGATCCTTTTGAAAGTGTTCCTGGACCACCTGGTAGAGTTACCAGCTCTCTCTCCTGGGCTACCTCACTGCAGTCATTATCAATCTGAGCAGAGCCTGTGAACTTTGCAGATCTTCAGCTTATGCCACAAGTTGTCTGTTCTTGCAATTTCACCTGTCGCTACCTCACCGTGGGGACCTCTGTTGGAACAATTTTTCTTCAATCCCATGAGGTGTCCTGAATGGTCTGTACTGCCGAAGTCTTTAACTTTTCTTAATTTGAGGTTTTCTTCTGGAAGTTGACTGGAGCAGTTTTCTGTGCAACCAACTCCTGACACGAAAAGAAACCTCTGCACCCATGACCCATAGGTCGTCTTCATCCAAACCAAGCACAGATGATTGTGTCCACAGTGGATTCCAAAAGACCTGCAGTTTCATCTGGAAGAATCAGAGTGGGGGTAGGTCTGAGCGGGGTGACGGGTGGGGTGGGAGATGCATGTTTGTGTCCGTCACTCCTGTCCTCCATAGGGTAGCATTGGGTGTAAAAGCCCATGTCCCCAACCCCTTCTGGTCTGGCCTTGGGTCATCGAACCTGGACAATGGATCCCTTCCTAGGACTTAACTTGGAAACAGGATAGAATGGGGGTACTTACATGATTTGGGGTAAATACCTATATTACTTTAAAAAATGTTATAAGGACCACAAAAGCCCACTACATCATGTTTTAAATACCTTACCTGAAAGCTATAAATTGGAACGTGTGACTTTTCAGCACCTTAGGGTTAAGACTTCATAGGATTGAGGGAAGCTGTACTTGTGTTTATTATGACTATTTCTACATATCAGTCTTGCATCTGAGTACTCACCTGGCATCTAATTCATAATCATTTAATTTTCCTAATTGGTGAATGTGTATATATGTTACTGATGGACCATACTTAACTGTGATATTTCGTTTTGGCTATTAGGTGGTGCTAACACCACCTATAAGCTGGAACTAGTGCATTAGAGTACAGCTAGGGAGAATGGCATACGAGGAGGGACACAAAGCTTGTAGGTGTTGTTTGGTTAGTTAGCCACCCATTGACTGCCCCTGGCTATGTTAATCCCTATGGCCATTCCCACCCACTTCCTGGCCCACCCCACCCAAAACATACATTCCTGTTATCTCTGGGCTACCATTATCAAGCCTTATGCCCATCGCACTTTATGCTCGAAGTGCCTACCAGTGTTTCTTTAAAGCAGACTTTGCATACTGGTGTAATAAAAATGACAATAAGGTCTGCCTTCAGCTACTCTATTTATAAGCAATATGTGTGTCATTCAATGAAGTCCTGTTAAAAACAAGCATTGGGAAAGCCAATAGTTGTTGGCTTGTGCATACGTATTAGGCATTTGTCAGGCACTGGCCCATTTTTCAGCTGCTACCATCAATAGGCAGTTGATACCACTACGAGAGTGTCTGGCAAATGCCTTTCTCATGCCTACACAAAAACCAAAACTGCTGGCATTGCAAATGCTTGTTTTATGCTTAGTGTGTAACTAAAGAGAGTAGATAAATGTATTTGTATATACACATTTCTAACTTGAATTATTAAGTGCTATATGTGGACTCATTGTTGCCCTAGACCACTCTCCCATTTTTCATTAGACTGAGCCTTGAACGCTTGGCTCAACTAACTTCATTGTGTTTTGGCTAACCTCTCAGTGGCTCCCATTTACCATAAATGGTGTGGCCTCCCATAATGCTCCCACCAGGACTGATTTTGGAAATCCATCTTTACACCAAACACTGCCCTTAGTTTGTGTACCTTGAAATGTAGTGTCTTTTTCATTAGTGACCAGAACACCAGGAACAAAGATGTCCCATGTGGTGCCCCAGCGTCCATGAAAGTGTCAGTTGTTACCGACACTGTGTCAGCAAGCTGTGAAAGGTGCACCGCATTGGAAAGCATTAGTGAGCTGGATCTTGTCCCACTGCACAGAGACTTTGCTTCAACAGGAATCCAGAAACTCTGGGAGAGGTTGCATCTAAAGTCTGCTGTTCTGAATCAACGGTATACATGACAGCATGCCTAAGAGGGACTTAATTTCTGGCACAGAGGCAATAGGTTTCCGAAGCAGAGTCCGAATGGTGGCAGGGATAGTACGCAGCCGTTCACCCAATGGGGTTGCTATTGAGGAATCCGTATTTAAGGCAGCTCCCAGGAGTATCATATGTTGTGATAAGAGTCTCAGATGACTAATTCAATGAGAACCACAAAAATGTTAAGACGTTCTCTGCACTTGCAGTGTGTCTGAGGACTTGGGTGAGAGTGGATGCCCGAACTAGCCAATGTACATATCTGGGTGGAGATGGATTCCTGCCTTCCCGAGGTGAGCTGCAGTAGGTATGAGGCATTTTGTGTTGCTGACTTGTGGCTGAAAGGGAGAACTTTGAATCAGAAGTCTCAGCCTGCTACTATGGAACCCAAGAGCAGTGCCTACAGTGAACGGGAATGGGCATCTTTCATGGTTAGAGACAACAAAAAGTTCCCAATGCAAAGCAGACTTCGGAATTTTTGAAGGGTAACTTTTGAAAGCTTGTGAACTAATACATTTGTGGAGATATCTAAGGGTCTTCAAGCTATGTCTTCTTTCAGACAAGAAAGTAGCGGGAGTCGACCACTACTTTGACAGTGGTGCTTTTACCTCTTTCAAAGCGCAGGCAGGTGTTTCTCTGCCCTGCTAGGCGGAAAGGGGCGGGGGGGGGTTGCAGGTGGTTTTGTCATGAATTCTAAGGTGTGGCCCTATACTCTTATGGAAAGCACTCATTTGCCCAATGTGATTTTCTTCCACCAATGTTGATAAAAAGACAGGCAACCTTTGACGGGAATGTTGGACGGGGGCAGATAGGAGTCCAGCTTGTTTAATGGATTGGCCTTTGGGCTGCGACACCCCTCATAGTCTGTGGACACCTACATATGACTGTGTCTGAGCCTTGCATTGAAATCCAGAGGTATATGTGGTTCCTTTATGACTGGGGGGCAGTATGTGGAGCGGTGGTCCTTGCTAGGCTGTGAGAAGTGTTGCTTGGAACAAAAGGATCATAAAGAACAAATTACTTAGTGTAGTTTGTAAAATGATATGTTCTTGTAATGGACTGTGTCCTCCCACAGATTCCTCATCTTAGAAAGAATCCCATATTGGTAACATTTTTGAAGCAGGAGGGAAGATCGAGCTCCAATTGATAAATCTATCAAAGCATTTTGGAAAACCGCTCTACCAAAACAGGCGTCCTGGGCTAACAGAGTAGTGTTCTGTGAAAGGGTGTAGCAAAGACCATTTTGTGGCATGACAAATATCCCAAGTCGGCACTCCTCTTTAGAGTGATGATTGTTAGGGAGAATTCTCAGAAATGTGCTTATTCCCTGCGCCTTAGAGACCCTCAACAACTTTGCTGGATTTTGAGGACTTGATTTTTTCAACTTCTCATGCATTTTAATCTGATTTCTGAACTTTGTGTTTCTTTTTAGTTATGGAGCCTGACAAACTCCATAGGCATCATCTTTTACATTTTGTCACACAGCACCTTCAGTACAGTGGCACAGGGAAGTCTTTCAGATTTCCCAAAGGTTTAAACACCTTCTCTGGGATAAGGTACTGTTTCCCAGAGCAGTAAAGTGAAATTGACTTTACTTACATTTGTAACTTTCTAGACCCAGTACACACCATCTTACAATAGGTTGCTGGAGGGGTTTACCTAGTATCTCCTTTGTCTAGCTTCTCATGTAACATTTTTAGGTTACCCTTTCCTCACTGAATGGTTGCGTTCCCAGCTGCAGTAAAGCACCCAAGGGTGCCATTTTTGTCAAAATGGCCCCCGGTCGTCTTTTTTCGCCATTTCTTTGTGGAAAGGTCCTTCTTGAGATTTATTCTGCACACTGAACCAGGTTTGGTCCCATTGTTTGCTTTGCCTTCGGCGGGATTCAAGAGTGAAGCCCACCTCTGGCTCCAAGGTGTCTGGGGTGGGGGCAGGAAGTGAGGGAGGTGCTGAAACTCCCTGTGCTTTAGTCTCCTAGGTGACCCAAAATCACACTGTAGTGATTTGCCGGCTGACTGTCCGGCAAGGACAGCCACCCTGCTGTGTGATTGACAGCTAGGCTGGAATGAAAGGGAGAGAACTGAATAAAAGGTGAGGCTTTTGGCTTGGAAGGCAGAGTCGACCAGTGGATGAAGGAACCAAAGAAGAAATTGAAGAGGACGCCTGCTGCAACTCCTGGAACGTTGGTTTTCCCGGTGAAGCCCTGCTGCTGTGCTGAAACTCCAAATTCATATCGACAGAGAAGCCCCTGCAAGGACTTCTCCCCTTGAGTTGGTGGGACCAATCAACTCCAAAGTAAGCCACCTGGACATTCTCTCGGAGCAGGTTGCTTTTCCACTGAGTTGCTGCTGGAAACCAAATAGCCAGGGAGAGGAACACCAGATTGTGTGCGTTGCTTTTAAGTTGGCCAACAGCTCCGGGAAGATCCTCTAGACTCCCAGGAAGCATGACTGACCGGGCCTGAGCCTCCTCCACAGAGTGCGGGACCCCAGAACCAAGGAAACTACATCTCGACAGCCAGGAACCGCTGTGCTGCTATTTGCGGTAGTCGCGAGGAGCTGAAACACCGAAGTGCCACTTGTTGGAAAGATTGCCGGTTGCGAGCAGTGACTGTCCAATTGCAGTGCAGGAGTCCCCAGAAGTCCTCCCTCTTGACCCCACGACTGAGGCCCAGGAACAGAGAGATCTGCAGAGCTGCACAGGAACAGAAGTCATCTGCTGCGCTTTTTCTTCAATACAAAGGTACTGTAAAGTCTGAGAGAAGTTACCTCTTGTTGTAGAGTTGCTTGCATCTTCTACCACTCACAAGTCTAAACAGCTTGTGGCCCTACATTGATTCTTCTTTTCTTCAAAGACTTCTAAAACATTGTGCAAAGACTTTTTCTACTTACCTACCAGAAGTGCTTTTGCCCACTGACTTTGGCTTAGCCTGTTATACCTGAATGACTCTGTTTCGTGGATCTAAAAGTATTTGCCTGCTTAAGAATATTTGTGATCTCTTGTTTGTTCTAATAACCTATTCCTTTAACCAATTTCTAAAAGTATTCTAAATGCAACAATAACATATTAATGTCCCCAGCACCCTAGCTACTGAAGTCACCTGAGGGTGTAGGTTGTGACTGTGGGCCATCCCAAAAGGGTCTTTACTGATTTAAGAATATTAAGAGTGTGTTTTGAAGTGTATTTGAGTGTTACTTTTATATTGCTCCCTTCTGAAGAAGGCTTACTCTAAATGACTGATAAATTAATAATAGTTTATTCACGAAACTGTCATGACCTTTGCCCCTGCCCTTCACTGGCAAGTCAGCCTTCCAGTTAGGGCCAGGTCAAAGGCCTTAAAACCTCATCCAAGACTCTCTTGGAGTCAGTCCTCGCACCTTTGGTGCCAGGCTCAAACATCATGAAGACCAACATTAGAATGGGACTATTTACTTGGGACTATTTAACTTGGGGGAGGAGGTGGTCAAGCCAACATGGAGGCATACACACAGCTCAGTTACAAGAATTGAGCTATCCATTCTAGTCTTTTGGGTGTGGCAGGCCTGGGACTATTTTACCTGGACTACTTTACCTGCGACTATTTAAACAACACCCAACGGCAGAGCATGCTTTGTGTTATTCTGCTGTGGGCAGCGTAACGCTCACCGTGTCCAGTTCTTTGATGCCAGCTTACCTGAAACCAAGGACCTGCAGAGAGAGAAAGAACACTACGAAACTTACCTTGAACAGTATCCTGTCTTCAATCCATCGCCGACTTCAGTTCCACTCACCTGAAGGTACGAACTCCATCATCCGGCACTGCATGCATCCTGGAATACCATAACCTGGAAAGAGGAGAAAGAAAGATAGCATTAGTAAGCGTTTACTCACGTTTCCTCCCGAATGAAGAAAGCCACACAATTCTTACCTGGGTAGTCATCTCCTGGTCAGTATCATTGCTGGAACATTATGGCGCTCGGCGAGGAACATCGCAACCTACAAGGAGAGAAAAGAAACAGGTTAGCAATATAAAAGGCAAAACAGAAACGCGCATAGCGCATTACTCACCGGACAGCATCGCGCACAACGCGCTTTCACCTACCGGCCCATGCTCATTTTCAAACTGCATGACATCATCAAAATACCTTTCCATACCTAAAAGGAAAAACAAAACATTATTCGAACTAAGAGGAATATAAGAACTGCATATAAAGACTGTAAAGCAGCAAACCTACGGAGTCGCAGCAGGCCTGGATTGCCACAGGGGGGCTTGCACCAGTGAAGTAACATGGTCGCTGCTCGCCCCCCACATCTACGCGCCCCTGCCACGAGGAGCAGGACGGAGAATCCACCTTTTACAATATTAAGGTGAGGAGAGGTCCCAAGGGGGAGGAAGGAAAACAGACAATCTGGTATTGAATCCAGCTTTCCTATATTGCAGACCCATCTTTAACCAGAGGCCTTACCAAGGGACCGGGAGACGGTTCGAGAGTGCAAATCATCCAACCAGGGCTGGGTGCCCTCCCCGTGGATACCAGGTGAGCGTAACAGAAACCTTGTGTGTAAGTGTTTATTTGAATACTTGTCACACTGAATCTCTGTGCAATTCCCCTACAGCTCACATTGACCACCTTGAGATAGGCCTGGCTGCTCAGCCACACTACCAACCTGTGTATTACAAACTGTAACCGACAAAGAGCTGGTTCTCCTTTATGAAATTACTTGTTCTGGCAATAAAGAATCAAACCTATGTAACCTTTCTTCCTCTTTGCAAGGGTGAGCAGGTGGGGAAAAGGCTGGAAAATATATTTTTTGAGAAAGGAGAAACTAGGATGCCACCTTAGGAAGGAAGGACATACTATGAGAATGAGCATGTCGGTCTCCCTTGAAAAGACTGAAGGGAGGTTTACAAGAAAGAGCCTGTAGTTTGCTCACTCTTCGTGTAGATGTAATTGCAGCTAAAAATAGAAGTTTCCATGTGAGGAGCCCGAGCGGACAAGAAAACAGTGGCTTGAAGGATCTCCAATTAAGACAGCTCAATACTAGATTGAGTTACCAGGCCAGGAGCATCAAAGGGGTTGAAGGGTAAGGTATTGGTGCTTTTAGAAATGTAATCTTAATTGCATCATGAAGTTTTTTCTGGAGTGCGCTTGAAGATGGAGAGTGCAGTTAATTATCCCTTTATGTAATGTAAGGAACTCATGGAGGCAATAGTAAAGACAGACAAGTGATCACAGTTCAAATGTGTTTATTAAACTTTATAACTAGGTTGGAAAAACGCCTAATCTAACCCTAAATCTAAGATGGGAGCAAGCTACCACCATCAAATAATAAGGCAGTCCTAGTGGCATCTTGTTTAATAAAAGGGCCTATACTAAGAAAAACCTATGGCCAATCCTTACAACTAATAACAAAAAGTGTGGGATAGTGTTCACAATAAAAAAAGAAGTGTTGATAAATTATATGTCAGGATGTGGAAGCCGGGGGTCTCCCTTCCCCACGTTTGAGCACGGGACAAGGCGGGACTCCGGAGCACAGCACACGCTCAAGCTTTCCCAGCACGGGACGACAGTTCCGTTCTCAGCTATCAGGACCTTTGGTGGTTAAGTCTCTATTCTACAAAAAAAAAGTCTCCTGCCTTCGAGGACCTGATGTGTTACAAAAGAAATAAACAATAAGTTCCTTTCCGCATGTACATCGGGTGATGACTTTTCTCGAATCAGCCTCCCTCCGTCGGGTTCACTACAGCCTTTCCACAAAACAATTTCACCTGTGACATTCATAAGTCTTAATGTCTCTTTAAATAGTTCACTGTGGACATCCCTCTGCCGGGTTCACTCGTCAACATACATCAAAGGGATTTCAGGCTTCGCCCAGTTCTATCGGCATCCCTCCGTCAGGTTCACGCTTGCCAATTCTTTGCCAGTCATACAGTTCTTTCTCTTGCACTCACTATGCAGGATTCACCTCCCTTAGCTTTCCCATTACATGTAGGTCAAAGACTTTCGACTGTACAGGGGTTTTTGCTAGACCTCTGTATGACCATTTTGACCTTTTCCTTGCCGCTCTCCTAGGGCCTTCTTGTTTCTGTAGTTTCAACAAATGCGGTATCAACCAGTCTCTCTCGAGTGAGCACCCATGGGGTGCCAGACACCTCTGCCGCTGGTTTTCCTTTAAGGTTAACAGTTCTTTGTACTTTTCTTACTTTGCGACTTTCGTTCAACACAGTTCTGTTTCTTATTGGTTCTGCCCTCGACTCACCGGCTGTGATGAACCGCTTCGCTTTTCTTTTATCTGGAGTCAAGGACGGTACAACGGCAGCAGGTGTGTCTCTCTGTCCTGCTTATCAGATTAGGAATGCTCCAAGTGCCTTTGACATCTGCTGCAACACACGCTGGCTATTGTTTGCGGTCTTACGATTCCTTCCATGGAGGCTTTGCGGGACTGGGTCTGAAAGGGCAAGGTCGCTTCTCTCCTCATCACCCTTTTGATTCTCGCCGTCTTTCTCCTCCTCTGGAACTGCCGTGCTTGGATAGCTCGTTAGTCGTGCAGTCTGCCTTGCTCACAGTGTGCTTTCGTGCTCCACCTTGTATCCCTGTGGGGAAGGGAAAGGGCCACTAGGTGTGATATATGATGTGGCATTTATAACGCACCTATACAGAAGTGTTTCAAGGTGCGAATGTGATTCTGGTCAATTGCCTGACTTTGCCTGACCCTTGTGTTGGGGTATGTCAGGTAAAAGTGTTAGTCCGTTGTCTTTCGTACTGTGCGAAAGTGTTTGTGACTGAAAAGGGGGACAGGGGAGGTAGAGTTTGAGTATCCTACGTGGTAGGCTGGGGAAAAGATGTTAGAAGAAAGGGGAAACCACGTCTCGCCCGTTGGTGTCCCACTTCCTCACCACAAGGACCCCCCCATCCAGATGATCCTCCCTCACTGGACCACCCCCAGGAACTGGATTCAATAGCAATGGTTGTGTCCTGGCCACCTGGATGACACATCCCGGGGGACTAGTCAGGGAGACATCTTTAGGTTTCTCACAGTAGTGACCAGTAACCACTGGCAGAGCAGGGTTGAGACGTGGAGCCAGTGGCAATCTGAGCAAAGGAGAATGCCGAAGCGAGATGCTGGAGGCCTAGTGTAACATACACTGGAGCAACTGCTGTGCAGACGGGGTCCAGGAGACCGTTCCGAAAGGTGGCGTTACCACAAGAGGATCTTGGTGGGTCGGGAACCCACCTGACAAAGCCAAGACTCGTACCAGCTGGAGGAATGAATCCTCCCACCGGCAAAATTGTGCTGACCACCACGAGTTAGCAGAACAAGCAATAAGAGCCTGGGAGAGAGACGAGAAACAGGAGGCGAAAAGCAGATACACCCCATCGCCGAGCCTGCAGAATCAACCCACTCGGACTGAAGGTACCGATTGATTCTAATAAGGGGGAGGCATGAAAGTTACAGAAGAGATGGCAATATTGAGGCTGAAAGCCTAAGAGCCTGGGAAGCCCTGTATTGGAAGAAAGCAAGAGATACGGAACATAACCTATGATGATTACTAGCATTTTTGGATGAAAGACTGGGATAAAGATTTTGAGTTAAGCCCAAACAGCTGTGATAAATGTCAGACATTTGAAACCAGGGGAAAGACCCCAGCCGGTCGGTCATCAAAACCAGGAAAAGGGTATATGATACCCCAACAGAGAGGAAGAGACAACCCCTGAAGTAAAAGGCTTAATGTTGAAAAGAAAGAAAGGAAAGAACCATAGTCTTAAAGAGGACATGACAGACTATAGCGTCTCAAGAGCTTGGGAAGACCAAAAATGTTAACATAAATCAAGATCTACAAAAACTCAGTGAGGCTTATGGAACCCAGATAAATAAGATATACAGACTTCAGAGAACTGTTGTATCTTGGAAGCCCTAAAATAAAGTCAAAAGTCTGCTAAAGGGAAGCTGCCTTATTTAGTTATTAGATCCAAGTGGCACGGCCAGATAGGGTTAAGTTGTTGGACAAAAGAAGTTTTGGTTTTGCACTTCTGATGACTGACTAGCACTATTAGTTAGTTTGGTTAGGTAGAACAAGTTACTTTCTTACCTGGTAACGTTCTTTCGATGGGATGTTCCTCCGACGTATTCCACATCTCTGACAGTAAAGTCCACAGCTGTGCTGCTTCGGAAACATTTTCTGCGTCTGTGTCCTTCGAGGGCCTTCGTCGAGAGCCGACGTCACCGGATGTTATATGTAGAACGCACGACGCCCGTAGCCTCAGTTGTAGTTTTTTCCCCAGAACATGTGGCACCAATCTTCTGCCAGTATGACTACAGAAAGCCTTGCAGAAACTTAAGCTGCAATCGCATAAGAAATTCTGTTGACGGGCAGGCTGGGAAGGTTCGATGTGGAATACGTCGGAGGAACATCCCATGGAAAGAACGTTGTCAGGTAAGAAAGTAACTTGTTCTTTGAGGGGATTTTGTCCCCCGACGTATTCCACATCTCTGACAGACTCCCAAAACAGTACCAACGTATGGAGGTGGGAAATTAATTTAGAATTTTAGAATGCCCAATCAAATTTCAGAATGTCAGTGTTGATGATTTGAAGAGACTCGTCGACTGCCTTGCCAAACAGGTTTCTCCGTCTAATGGCATGTCCAATACCTTAGACTGAACGTCCGGCCTGAAGATGGTGGCTTTCAGCCAACCCCGCTTCCCATCTTTTGGAATCCGGTCTCCACGATGTCCACGCCACTGTGAAGGAGTGGTCCGAGGCCACCTTCCTCTCCTGGAACCTCTCAAGAACTTCTGCCTTCTTGTCATCAGGTAGGAGGTCAGGAATACGGCCCAGTTTATACCAGAGCTCCGGGTCATAGGGTGACAAAATGGCCAGTGCATTAGCGGCCTTAATGGTACTGGCCGACATATGGATAATCCTCTTCCCCATCGTGTCCAGCTTCTTCCCCTCCTGGTCTGGGGTCACCATGGACGAGTACAAAGGATTCACAGAGCGTTTCCTAGCAGCAGCTGAGACCACACAGTCAGGTGAAGGCAAGGACCTCAAGCAACTGAGGGGCGAGTCCGGGACTCTATTTTTCCTCGACCCTGTCCCGCGTGGGTGGGGCGGTGCTTGGATTCTTCAACAGTGCTAGGCCTTCATCCCAGTTATCGTCCAACAAAGGAAAGGACATGATGGTCCTCCACCTGGACTTGCAACCTCGATAAAAGAACCCTTCCTTTTTCATCTCTTCAGGCCACGGACATCATTGAATGGAAGGAGACTACCTCACCCTGTGTGATTGATCCGTGCCTGCTGGCTCCCTGTACGCTGGCACAAAGTCATCGGCCTCGTCTGTGTCTGTCGTCGTAGCTGCCATGTCCGTGGCAGGATCCTCTGTTGGGGTCAAATCCTGAAGTGGAGGTGGCAGTGGTTGGTGCCTTGAACCAGCAGGGCCCTTTAACTTGTGTTTGCACCTAGAAGGACCTTCAGAAAGCGGTCTTGGAGGACTTCCAGACGGAGCGGGCCCAGTGTAGGTGGCAGTCTTTGCTGAATTTCTGATACCAGCATGTTCAGCGTGGTCAGAATGTCCAAAGAAACAGCCCTGGGTTGAGGTGTAGAAGGAGTGAGAGGTTGAGGCTCCGGGTTGGTGCGCCTCTTCTGGAGAGTTAAGCGATAGGGTTCACCCTACAGCGACCATCTTCCAACAAGGGTCCCTGACCCCCTTCGTGGTCTGAATAGTAGCCCTCGGGCTGGTCATCACCCTCAACAGAGCTAGTATCAACGTGCCTCAACACACTCTGTTCAGATCGTTGTTCTGTACCCTTCCTAGGGGTCTTTTGCGCCTTACTCCCTCCCCTGAGACTTCTGGGGGAGGAGGGTAATGTTCGCTTTCCGGGGGTCTTTGCCAAAGCCATGGCAGTTACCTGACGCCGTGCCGCTAAGGACACCTGCGGGGTAGCCGTCGCTGTGACTGTGGACACCACCTTTGGGGTCTGCCCTCCTTTTGAGCAAGTAGTGGCTATTGACGAAGCCAATGATGGGGTCGTCGACGAGGTGGCCATTGCAGTTGATAATGGTTTTGTCTTGGCTGGTTGAGACGTCGATGGAGGCAGAGAAGAGGCCACCTTGGATTTCTCCTTCGTCGCCTTGTCCGCCAATGGCAAGCAGAGTTCGAAGGGGTCAAAGACTTCCTCTTATGAATGTGCAACCCTCGCCGGCAGGCTCACCGTGGATGTGGTCGGTGATGGTGACCTTTTTCTTCCCGACCCTGGACCCACAGCAGCGGCAAACCTAGTGGGATCTGTGGCGTGCAGCCTTGCCTTCTTTTGGACTCCTCTGGGCGGAGCATCCTCAAAAGGACCTCAATCTCTTATATGAGGGAGTTGGATCGTGGGACCGTCGGTCCGGGGGGAAGCATGACCATGCCCAGGGGCAGAGTCAGAGGTTTTACCCGATTTTAACCACACTGCCAGTCTAACTCTAGCGGTCCTTCTTGGTCTTTTATGAAAAACCACAGCAGACCTTACATCCCTGCTCATCATGGTCTGGATGCAGACAACGACAATCGTGGTGATGATCCTCCACAAAAACGTTCCTTAGTCCACATTTCGCGCAGAGTTTGAAGAGGCATCTCTGCTCATCGGCCATGGTGAAAAAGGCACGAAATAGGCCCAAACCTGGGCCTTCCGATGAAAGACAGTGGATCCTCGCTGCTGGTAGTCGACCTCCGGTCGAACGATAAATCCAGAAATCAAAATATCAGGAAAAAAGCTTGGAGAGCACTAAGAGGACTCCCAACACGGAAGCATGCAGTAAAAATATGAAAATGGCCACCAGGGTCGGTGCTTAGGGAGAGGACTGTCATTGGATGGGGACAGTATGACCCACAGGACAGTGATTGGTTTAGATGAGAAATACGGTTTTAAAGTGAAAGTGAAACTTTTTTCTTTTACCGAGGATTCCCAGTGTGACGACGGGGAATACTCATGAGCATGTGAATCCATGACAGACCCCATGCCGGAGAACCAAACAACCCCCTTAAGCTTTGGGTCCCTCCTCATATGCCATTTATCCTCATCTGTACACTAATGCAATAGTTTTGACTCCTAGATGGCTTTGCCACCTAATAGCCCAAACTAAAAATGCACAATGTCTGGATTCATCACTGGTAAGAACGATATTACTCCTTACAGGCTTTAAAGCCTGATTTTAGAATTTGAGAAGACGGATTCTTATTTTCCCAAAAATAATGAGCGACTGAAAAAGTTCCTGAGGAACTAAGAAAAATTCTATGGTGGCCCAGTGTATACATGCATGTGATGTTATTCCAGCATGTGATGTTATTCCAGCATGTGATGTTATTCGAACATGAGATGGCACCGAGAAGACGACAGACCTTAACTTGGAGCCATGGTGGCAGAAGAAAACACGTTTCCAGCGTTGAGTGGGTCAGGAGGATATTTCAAATGGAGAATCAATGGGAGAAATCGATCAATTATAAAAACAAATGCAATATCACTAAATTGTGAAATTAGTGAAAATCAAATGAAGCCGCTTTTTACAAAAACCCAGATGGAACATAGCTTTACAAACACTGGGTTTAAAAAAAGAGTTCTTAAAAATATGTTGAATAAACTGCTTTGACAAATATGAGTTTGCTTGTATCCATGGTGACTGGGTTACCTTATTTATATTGTATGGTTCTGATAAATGGAGCACTCAAGAAAGTATTAAGTATTTAAAATGGGGCTTCGTAGTATCAAAAATAAAACTCCTCCAGAACAAAATCCAAAACCACTGCAAAGCCCTCCCAAACCAAAAAACCAACCGCCCTACACAAGACAAGCGTAGTAATCTCAATCACGCTCAATTCTCCTTCAGAGACGTCACTGAACCCGAGGTCCTTAATCTCATCAAAAACCTCAAACCATCCCTCTGCAAAGCAGACATTTGCCCTCCCAAAATCATCAAGGAATGCGCCAATGACCTAGCGCCCCTGATTACTGCCTTCATTAACCCATCTTTCCAGACAGGAACTGTCCAAAACAATCTCAAGAGAGCCTGGGTGCCGCCACTTCTAAAAAAGGCCACACTTGACCCAGCGCAACCCAACAACTACAGACCGATAACGACAGTCCCGTTCCTCCTAAAAGTCCTGGACAAAGCAGATCCAGATCCAATCATACATAGAAGCTAACTCCATACTAGGCAAAAGACAATCTGGCTTCTGTGTCGAGCATAGAACAGAATCCGCCTTATTAGACCTAAAAAATCAAATCTCACAGATCATGGACAAAGGCAAACATGCATTGCTCCTCCTCCGCGATCTATCAGCTGCTTTTGACCTGGTAGATCACCAAACACTCACCACCCACCTCACCCATGCAGCCCATTTCTCTAATCAAGCAGCATCCTGGATCACTTCCTTCCTTGAAGGAAGAGCCATGAGGGTCTACTCCAACACAGCTAACGCAGATCCTACCACTATATGTGTCCCCCAATGATCTTGTACAGCCCCCACCCTCTATGACCTCTTCACAAAACCCCTCTTCGACCTACTGGACTCCATGGGTGTTGCATATACAAACTATGCAGACGACCCTCAAGTACTTTCACGCCTATCTGGACTCTATCACCAAGACGCCACAGCCCTTCACAACATCTATGCCACTATCCAAGCTTGGATGGCAATCAATGGCCTCTGTCTTAACGGGGAGAAGACTGAAATTCTCATCCTGGGCCAGACAAACACATTATCGAAATTAATCCCCCAATACAACAACTTCAACATAGACAACTCAACCATCTCCATATCATCCTCTGTCAAGACTCTAGGTGTTCACATTGATGCAAATATATCAATGAACAAACAAGTCAGCGCCATAGCCTATGCATCAGCGTTCAGCACCAAACTCATCAATGCCATTAAACCCTAATTATCCACCCCCAACCGCTTGGCCATAGCTAGAGCAACTATAGGAGCCAAACGAGATTATTGCAAGGCCCTCCTAGCTGGCACCTCCGCCAAAAACACTCACAGACTGCAAACCACACAAAATGCCCTCAGAGCCGCCATGAGCATCCCTAGAAGAGAACATATATCCCACGCCAGACGTGAAGCCTGGTGGCTCCAGGTCAAAGACCGTATTACTCTGAAAATCCTCACAATCGGTCACAGATGCATCAACAAAACCATGCCAGCATACCTATCTGAAGCAATATCAAGGAGCACATCCACTCGCCCCACCAGAGCTCAGTACACCAACCAGCTACACATACGACGCATAAAGAGAGCCACAGCGGGAGGTCTAGGCTTCTCTTATATTGCACCGAAACTCTGGAACTCACTTCCTGCCACCCTTAGAGCTGAAACTTCCATCTCTGTCTTCAGGAACAACCTCAAGCGCACTCTCCTCAACTAGCAAGTGGAGGACTGCCTCCTCCACTTCTGCCATGTATATTGTAATATAACACAAATGTAATATAACTATATTGTAACCTGTATATAAACTGCTAATGACTATGTAACTATTTTGCAACCTGTATATATATTGCTAATGACCATGTAACTAAGTAACTCAGCTTTCTACTGTAACAAGCGTCGTGATGTCCTCGGGCTGTTGTGCGCTATATAAATACGAATAAAACAAAACAAACAGCAAAATTAAAAGGGTATGCCATTGTAAAATTGCAGGTATTAGCGTTTTATTTTTTAGCTCACAAATCAACAATGTCTTAAAAAAGGGGCCTTACAGCCAAGTGCAATCCTTACCTTGTTATAAAGGTCTCATGCTTATGTTTTCCTAATTTAAAGCCTTTTGTAGTCTTTGCTCTGCCAGGAGAGGTGGGTTCTAACATGAATGACCTCTCCAGCTCCGCTCTCAAGTCAAAGCCACCACAGCATTTTCCTGACAGCTCAATCAAGTCCACTTTAACCTATAAACACAAGCCATATATTGACATATAACAAAGGAAAACTCAGCACCAAGTACAGTAAAAGCGAACGTCTGCATATAAGCAGTATTTTGATGCACTCATTACAAATCTCTTGGATACTTTCTGAGCACACAACGACTTTACAGCAACATGTATACCCTGCCTTAATGATCATCTCCATCAGATAGGAAACTGCCACTAAAAAGATTGTTGCCTGATCCTCCCAGCTATCCAGTGCTCATTTAATTCAGGATTTGTGTAGCACCATGCACAATTGTAGTGAGCCAGTAAACAGGCCAAATTTGTTGTGCTTTGAAACTGGATAGAGAAAGAAAAGATGATGCAGGCCATCTAGAAAGAGTAGGAAGACTATTAAGTAAGAAGGTGGATTTAAAGGCTACATTTTTAAACGCCTATTTGAATGATCATGCTTTTTCGATTTATCTTTCATGAAAGGAAGCTGCCATCATAATTTTACTTCAGCCAAAAGAGGCACATTATTTATCTCCTTTCGGATATGTATTTTTCAAGGCAGGATAACTATGAACTATGTTGGTGACTCTTCCAGTATCAAGGAACAATTTCCGGAAGACATGACATTGGCAGCCTAAAGGTGTACACATGTGCACTCAATAGAACATAACGTTTTACTTTTTTTTTTATTGTGTATCAGTCAAAATTGGACTTTTCACAAACAAAGTAAACAATTACATACAATCTTAATAAAATCCATAAAAGAACACAATTTTAAAACAATTAAACATGACATAACAGACTTGCAATTAAAACAAAAGACATTCTCCAATTCATAAATCAGATCATAATAATTAATCCAATCAGACCTTAAAGTGCCTAAGATACATCTTTATCTAATTAATATATAGAAAACAATACCATGGTCAAAAGATATTTAACAAGGAGGACCGTACCCCATCATAGTACGATAAGGGGTTCAATATCCTTTCGGAACCTCAACACTTCCAATGTCAAAAATGTCTCTTTTTCCTTCCCAGAGGCGATGCCAAAATTCCTCAGTTGACAACCAGTCAATATTGTGCACAAATCTTGACAAATGATCCCTCCTGTGTTTACTTTACCAGGGAATGCCAGCAACAGATGTTTCACATTGTGTTCCACATTGAGATCACAGAGATTACAAACACCTTCCATTTTTGACCATTTCTTATTCTGAGTAGCTCTCTAGTCACAACGAGATGCACACGGAATATCAGAAAGCAGTCAGACAGTCTGGGATGCGAGAGGAGGAAGAGGAGGAGGCAGTAGAGGGAAGCTTGAAGGAGAGCTGTGTGTCGTCTGCATAACACTGAAAGTGAGGAGAGAAGGAGGAGATCAGGTGGGCCAGAGGGGCAAAGTAGATGTTCAAGAGCCACAGTGAGAGGATAGAGCCTTGAGGGATGCCGCAAGTGGAGAGTGTGACAGGCGAGAGAAAAGTGTCCCGTTGGACCTGGGAAGGTCGTTTGGAGAGGAAAGAGGTCAACCAGTCAAGTGCCAAGCCCATGAAGCCAAACCTAATATACCCAAACTTGAAGCTCCCAAATAAAAAAAATAAAACATTATTTATTTTTAAGAGAACCTCAGAAGGAAGCCTGAATCATCCCCATGTGGGTTTAACAGCATTAATCAGCATAAGCCAGCTGTCTTCCAGCATCCAAATATAAACATTGTTATGATTGTCAATACTGTTTGACTCTCCCACTGACCTGTTCACTCCCAGGTTACAGCAATCTTGAGAAACGACAGTGTGGAATGAAAGTCTCACAAATTAGAGCAGACGAATACTCTGCTCTTGAGAAATTCTTCTGCGATCATAAGGTTATTGTCTAGTTCCCAAACGAGGCAGCTACGCCTGATTCAATCAAGTCTACCTGGTGTCAATTTAATTTTGGATCTAAACCTTGTTCCATGTTCACTAGTCAGACTTTGTGACAACATGCACAAGGTAATGAAAAGCCATTAAGGCATATTAAAAAATCTGACCTCACCATTGGCAATAGTAGAGTTATGGATTAACAAGCAAAGTAAAAATTGAATTACACCTTATAGTCCATTAAGACTAGATAGAGAACGTAAAGAATGATCGCTGTTTGTAAAACTGATGGCATTACATCAGAATTCATAGCAACTGCGTCTGATGCAGTTCAAGAAATTTCAAGCAATGACCTTGACGCTTGCAGCCAGGCAATAAATGTCCCAGAGGTTAGTGATGAAATATTAAAACAAAGAAAGACACACGCAACCCAATGCACTAAAAAGTGAGAAAAGAAGGCAAATTCTAAACAGTCAAAGAGTTCCTGGGTGCACTGACCTAACCTACAGTAACAGAACAAGAGGCGCCTATGTTGCAGAAGCATGTTATTTTCCAACTTTCGCCTAACGACTGCCAAGTAAACAAGAATATTAATTTTAAAACGTTTCTTTTAAAAACAATAAAAAAGGTCAAAGAAAAATTCAGCTTCTATTGATAGTAACAATTAATCAATCATACCGTTTTAAAGTTTGCCAGTTTTGGAAGTAGAAGAAACAAATAATACACTTGCATCCATACCACCCATTAGTCAATAGGATAGTTAAGAGGTAGAGAATTATCAATCTCGTATATCAACAGGACCTGCAGAGTTCATAGACAACAGAGGATGATCAATTTATTTCACAGGATGATTGTTATGAAGCAGGGCACAACATAGGTTTGGTTCCTAATCTATGTCAAAAGCACTAAAAAAACAGAAATAAAGAAGTGCAATTCCCTTTTAAGTAAAACATTATTTCCAGTAGTAAAATAGGGTTCGTAGCTATCCTGAGCAAATCCTTGGAGTTAAATTTTAAATAAAGCAAATGTCTCATCTCTTCTGCAAGAAATCTCGCAATTGCAACTAATCAACTTGAGATATTGATATAGACGATTCAAGATCAGACTTAGTTTGCTTACATGTAAATTCAAGGCTTAGAATGTAATTATTGATAGGGAAACACAAATGTTTATTATTGGGTTACAAGCTATTTGACATCAACACATACCATGAAAAAGATTCTAGTCTACAGAACACTACATTTGATTATCTCAAGGAAAGTCATGCAAGAAATAAGATTGAAGAGCTACAAATGTATTGCCTGAATGACACTTCCAAAAATCACACTATTAGATCACAAAAGAATGCCAACAATTTACTTCAACCATCAACTGGCACTGGCTATATACAACCTTGAATAAACCTGTATTGCAAAATGTATTTATTTATTTATTGGACATTTGTATGGAGCCAATACACAGGTGTTTCCAGGCACCACAAGACAAGATTGGGGGTGGGAGACATGGGAATCAAGAAGTAAAACATCAAAAATGGTTACATTTGCCTTGTGACTATCCTATCGTGCAACTGCATGAAAAGGTGGTAAGTGCAAGGGGAGGAGGTGAGGGTGGAGTGGGGTGTCCCCAAGGGTGGGGTGCCAGGGAAGTGCTGAGCAGGCCAAGGTGGCACATGCCAGTGGAGAGGGGGCGGGCGGAGGGGAGGAAGAGTGCAGTGGACAGGGAGGACCAGTTGGGCTAGTTCGGCAAAGGGGGCCTGAGGGCAAGTGCTGAGAAGGGATGCTGGAGGGACTGGCAGGAGGTGGTCTGGCGCAGTATGACTCTGATGTCCATGATTAGTTTGGTTTTGTCTCCCGCAGACATTTCTTGCAAACCGCTCCTTCCAAACCACTTCTGCCGCCACACATAGCAGTGTGCCGCCAATTCCGCCATCCCTCTACGACGCTGGTTCCCTTCACTTACGTGCATGGGAACTGGCGAAGCACGGTCCTTTTATTTTTTACAACTTGATCATTTAGGTCGCAAGGGACACCCCCGCCACGTTTGTAACCCCTGCTCCCCTTGTTCACCATAATCTCATCGAATTATGGATTTGATCGAAATTTTCGTTTAGCAGATCAAATCTACCATTCGTTATTTTTATTTTTAATGTATTATACGGATTCCGTATGACTCTGAAGGGACCAGGACACAGTCGCAGCGACAGATGGATAGTTAGCCCAGGCACGGTCAGGGGGTGAGGGAAGAAAGAGGAGAAAAGGAAAGTCTTGAGACGTTTCCAGAACTTAAGAAGATCCGGCTCAAGTCTGAGCGGGGGAGGGAGGCAGTTCCAGAGGGAGAAGCCAACCGAGGAAAGGGATCTACCTCCCACTGTCTGCTTGGAGAATGGTTTGATCTGCAGAGAGTTGGAGCCAGAAGACTGAAGGACTCTGGCCGGGAGGTATTTAGGAAGGGAAAGCTGGATGCAGAGAGGTCCCAGGGCCCAGACATCCTTGTGGAGGATGCAAAGGGTCTTGAATTTGATCCTTGTGGTCACCGGGAGACAATGTTGATATTTTTGGGCTGGAGAGATGCGTTCCCTGGGCGGGCTTGAGGCCAAGGATAGGTCTTGCGGTCCTATTCTGGATTAGTTGAAGGGGTCGAAGGGAGCAAAGAGGCAGGTTGAGGAAGAGGCTGTTGCAGTAGACGAGCCTAGCGAGAACCAGGGCTCCGGAGATGTTGAATGTCTGGTGGAAGATGAGGAAAGGTAGAATGCCCCAAAGGAAATGCAACTGGAAATTTGACTTCTTGGCAAGGTCCATGTTGTGAGGAGAGAAAGAGAGAGAGGAGTTAAAGATGAACCCAGGGTTTTTTGCCTCACAAGTGGGTGAGGGGAGAGGCACCCAGGGAGACTGACCAGAGAGAAGAGGAGTATCAAGGGGCAGGTGTCCAGAGGAGAAGGATCTCCGTCTTACTGACATTCAGGCAGAGATAATTGGCAGAGCACCATGCCTGAATAGCAGTCAGGTATGAGGGAGGAGAAGGCGGTGGTGCTAGGGGAAGGCAGCTTGAGAGTGTGCTGTGTGCATAAATCTGGAAATAAGGGGAGAAAGTGGAGATCAGGTGGGCCAGAGGGGCCGGGTAGATGTTGAAGAGCCATGGCAATAGGATAGAGCCCTGAGGGACGCCACAGGCAGAGAGTGAGGTGGAGGTGAGAAAAGGACCCCTTTGCACTTGGGAAGGTCTGTTTTAGAGGAAGGAGGTCAGTCACGCCAGAGCCCTGTCTGTGATGCCTAGGGTGTCATGGAGACGGTTCATGAGGATGGAGTGGGTGACTGGCAAAAGCAGAAGATCGAGGAGGATCAGGACAGAGGGAGTATTGGAATCCAGGTTAGAGAGTAGGTCTTCATGGGTGCTCAGGAGAACAGTTTCCGTGCCTCTGGCTTCCTTGAAACTGGACTGATGCTCATGGAGGCAGCCGGCTATTTCACGAGGAAGGTCAGTTGGGGGATGACCAGCTTCTCGATGAGTTTGCCCAAAAAATTATAAGTTACTCACTGTAGTGACTAACATACTCCTAGTCCATAGTGCCCTTTCCTCCATACTGCATGAGCGTCCCTTGCTAGGGACGGGAGACAGAACTTTTTTCACCAGAACAACATCTTCCTCCCCGTTAAATTTAGAGGCACGCAGGGGCATGGACCAAGGAGCATGCGCTCCCCTGATTCCACCCACCGGCGCCACTCCACAGTCCCCTTTGACGTATCGACAATATTACCATTGCCTAATGACACCAGTTTTATTAGGGGGGAGGATGGCGGGACGTATGGAGGAAAGGGGATTATGGACTAGGAGTACGTAAGTCACTACGGTAAGTAACTTATAATTACTCCTATGTCCCGTCCCCTTTCTTCCATAATGTATGGGCGATTACAACTGAATGTTGCCCCAGGATAGAGAGGTGACCCTCTTAAGAAAAAAAGTTCCTTAATACTGCCTGCCTAAATGGCGCATCTGACCTGGAGCCGGCATACAGAAGTGCTTGCAGAAGGCCGAAGGCATGGCCCATGTAGCCGCCTTGCTGTTGACATGCCACAGAACGAGCCTCTGGAATGCGACTGCCGTGGCTTTGATAGCGTGAGCATGCATGTTTGCCGTGAGTGGTTTTTGTGCTGCCCCTCATAGGCCTTTTTGATGGCCAAAAGCATCCATCTTGCTATGGAGGTCCGAAGCCTGAAACCCTAGTCTTGACCCACCGAAGGTGACAAAGAGCCTCTGATTTGCAGAATCTCTTGGTTCGGTCTAGGTAGAATTTCAGAGCGTGCCTAACATCTAGACAGTGCAGTACCCTCTGAGCTTCGTCCTAAGGGTCCGCAAAGAAAGTAGGTAGCATTATTTCCTCATTCAGGTGAAATGCAGAGACTCCCTTAGGTAAGAACGCAGGGTGTGTTCTAAGCACCACCTTGTGCCTGTGAAAAGTAGTGTAAGGCTCTGAAGCCGCTGATGTAAGGCCCCAACAAGAGGGCTGTCTTAATGGGTACTAGCCTGATGCCCGCGGACGCCATTGGCTTAGGTTTATGCGCCAATGCACCCAACACTATGTTGATGTCCCACATGGGGTGTGGCTTCTCGAGAGGCAGGTAGATCCTGAGGCCCGCCAGATGTCTTTTAACCACTGGGTTGGAGGACGAAAAGAACTCCTCCTCCGAGTTCCGGTAGGCTTCGATGGATGCCAGATAGGTGCGGCATGTGTCTACTTGCAATCCTGAGTGTTCGAGGTGTACTGAGAAGGATAGCACGTCGTCCAACGTGCACGTCAGAGGATCGACCTCCTTTGATTCCGCCTAGTGACAAAACCTAGTCCACTTGCTTTTATACTGGCTCCTAGTAACATTGCTCCTAGCACACTGTATGATGTCTAGGTTAGCCGGTGCAATAAACAATTGGGTACTCCCCTAATTTTCTGTTCACGGGGGGGGGGGGGGGTCGAATCTGTGCTATGGGGAGAAACATACAGTGAAAAACATTACAGACAGATCGACTACCCCTCTCTAGAGGTCCCTATGGACCTACTGCCAAGTGAATCAAAAACTACTAACTAAATTGGTAGATTAACCACCCTTTGCCTCTTCTGTCCCCGTTTTATAACACAACACTTTTTATTACAAAACAATTCTCTTTATTTTCCCTTTTATTTTTAAAAACAATATAAAAAACATCTCATCATTGAGTCAAATATTCAACATGTACCACTTTCATCCAACCATTGCACATCTCTAATGGGGTAACTTTGTTTTGCTTTTTTTGGATAACACAGCAAACATTAGGTTATGTAACAGAGAACAGGGAAAAAAAAACATTTTCGGTTTCCTAATAGGTCGACATATGTTTCGGCCCTTCTTGCGTATACTGCTCCCTCTCAAGGGCTGTCATTCAGTGTGGATATTGGGCCATCTTCAGGACAAAGCAATATAAAACGGAAAAATCAATTTCATTCCCCAGTGGTAGATCTTCTGATCTAAAAACTTTGAGTGAGACTTTCACAGGTCTTACCAGTGGTTGTTTTTAAATTAAGTTTCAGCGAGAAGAGATTCCTCGAGACCACAGTACATACCACAGGATATAGAATGGTTGAGAGAACCCTTCCTCTATATTCCTTTAAGAGATGGAAGTGCCACACAGAAGGGATCTTTGGCCATCACCGAGAGGTGTTTTCACCATAAGTAAAGGGGAGAGAACATACGATTATTCAACCGTGTAGTTAAATAGACATACTTTTCATAGACCTTACTAAGGTCTATGATGAGTACATCTGACCTTGGTGGTACAGTCACCATCTAGTCTGGAATCTATGAAAATACCTTGAGATGTAGACATGATCAAATGCAATAAATTAAACAGGAGAAATAATCCTTATAAAATGAGACACTCCATAAGAAAAAATGATCAATAGTAACACGTGACAAGTCATGTGTACATCAGCACCCTGAAACAAACTCGAGTTTGTGGAAAATATGAAAGTCACCCCCCTCCCTTTCTTGCAACTTTTTTTGCAATTTCCTTTTTTGCAACTTCTGACTTTGCAGATCCATTTTCCGCTGTTTCCCTAATAAATAATATCTAGGTCTGAGGAGCCTGAAACAAATGTTTAGAATACGCAATGTATAGAATACTTTTAGAATACGCAATCACATGACCCAGTATTATTTGTGGGCCCTGAGAGCAGAGACAGCATTGATAAACTCACATTCGGCAGTACCTTCCGCAACACGTAATCACGTGACCTGGCGTTTCTAGTCCCGTGAGCGGAAGGAGTTTCAACTAAGTATACTCTTTCGTTTCGTTTTTCCTAAATCGCATCCAACGAGACTATCGGCGTTCCAACTAAGAGGACCCACAGAGGTATGAACTGAAAGATAAGTGAAGAATGTCTATGAGGCACTCGAGGTACCAACGTGGAGTGGTTTTTAACAAAATACAAAACCGCTCCAAGTGAGACCCGTTAAGGTCGGGGAAAGCTCCTCTTACAAGGACATAAAGATAAAGGCCCTGATTCATGGATTATTTGCACCGAAAAATATGGGATTTGTGCGCCATTCTGCCTGCCCTAAAATTTGTCTAAACGGGCTGATAACAATTCTCTTGCTCGGCGAATCGTGACTGTCACAAAAACTAGTTATTGACAACAAGTAAAAGTATTCGTCTCAGTGAGAAGAAACTATGAAGGCTTTGAAATATCGATTCGTATGCCTAGGAAAAGGACCATGACACGTGGTCTTTGCAAGGTTTAATGTTGAACTTGCACTTCTTTTTTGCAGATACAGAGACGTATCGCCTTGATGTGAGTGTTCCTTTGATACACCCTCCGACAACTATTAAAACGCAGGCACTAAATATCCAACAAAAACACAGAAAGTAACGTAAATACACGCAAGTGAAATAAAAAAGACTTTTCTGGCTCTAAAATTGTCATGAAAGTATGCAGGAAGTAATTTAATAGGTGGTTAAGATGGATCCTCCTTTTGCAACTTTAGGTCACGAAAGGCCCTTGAAGTTGTATCAACATCATAAATCAGTGTGTTTTTTTAGACGTCCCGATTTGTATTGGGCGGACAACAGGTCAGTAATCAGGTCGATATTTCGGGTAACAATTGAGACAACACCTTTTCAAACAATGCCTCTTCTGGCGCTCTATGAATTAAATAGTGTTATTAAATGTAGTTTTTATGTATTGTTTTTAGATCAGAAGATCTACCACTGGGGAATTAAATTGATTTTTCCGTTTATATTGCTTTGTCCAGGAGATTGCCCAATATCCCCACTGAGTGACAGCTCTTGAGAGGGAGCAGTACACGCAAGAAGGGCCGAAACATATGTCAACCTATTAGGAAACCAAAAATGTTTTTTCCTATTCTCTGTTACATAACCTAATGTTTGTTGTGTTATTCCAAAAAAAGCAAAACTAGGTTACTCCATTAGAGATGTGCAATGGTTGTATGAAAGTGGTACATGTTGAATATTTGACTCACTGATGGGACGTTTTTTATATTATTCTTTTAAAAAAAGGGAAAATCAAGAGAATTGTTTTGTAATAAAAATGTTTGTGTTATAAAACGGGGACAGAAGAGGCAAAGGGTGATTTAGTTAGTAGTTTTTGATTCACTTGCCAGTTGCTCCATAGGGATCTGTAGAGAGGGGTAGTAGATCTGTCTGTAATTTCTTTCACTGTAGGTTAGACGGTGACAGAGGTATATATGCTTTAGTGTGACTTGTTCAGGAATCACGCTGCAAGGGCTAACTTCTGTGGGGCGGGGTGGATGACCATGCCTCCCTGCTGAGGTAGTAGATGAGCTGGGCCCAGCGCAAGGTGCATTGGTGGCTGGTCCGAAAGGCTGAGCAGCTCCGAGAACCATGGCCTCGTCGGCCACCAAGGAGCTATCAGAATGATACTGAGGTGCCGGGATTCCCTTATCTTGCAGATGTAGCAGTGGAGTGGGAGGGTAGGCATATTCCCCCCCACACACCCCGAAATCTGGCCCTGTCCCTGCCAGGATGCAAATTGAGGGCACCTCCTGTTGGACCAGGTGGCGAAAAGATCCACCTGAGGATGACCCCACCTGTCGAAGATCCTCTGAAGGACCTGATAGTTCAACTGCCATTCGTAATTGTCCGCACCCAGCCTGCTGAGCCTGTCTGTCTCCAGGTTCAACGGGAGGTGGATTGCTGCCAAGTGTATGTTTTTCATCACAGCCCACTCCCAAATGGTGACTGCTAGAGTGCAGAGGGGAGGAGATCTGGTGCCCCCTGCTTGTTGATGTAATACACGCTGGTGGAGCCGTCATTTGAATGAGGATCGCCTTGCCACTCATCATAGGGAGGCAAGCTTTGGGAGCGAGCCAGATGGCCATCAACTCGAGCCAGTTGATGTGGGCCTCCTGCTCCTGATGGGACCAAACCCTATGGACACTGTGGCTGTTCAGGGTACCTCCCCAGCCCTCTAGGGATGAGTCCGTGGTGATGGTAATCTGTGGTGCTGGTTGCCAGAAGGGCCTGCCTATCTGCAAGTTGTAATCCGTGCTCCACCAGACTAGGTCGGTTCCATGTGTTAATATCCTCACAAAAATATTGCCATATCTTTGCGGCAATGTTAAGGCATGTAACCTGCAGGGGACACCCCTGCAGCCCCTGTATTATTTTAAAGGGAGCGAGGGACACCACCGCATCCCCTGTATTTTTTTAAAGGGAGCGAGGGACACCACCGCATCCCCTGTATTTTTTTAAAGGGAGCGGGGGACACCCCCGCAACCCCTTCTCCCAAACCCCCAAATATTATCCCCAACAAAAATATCGCCTATGGCCGTTCCTGACAACCATATATACGGTGATATTTTTGTTGGGGATATTACGTGATACCACTAGGTCCTGGTGGAGATGCAGAGGGATGCTGAGCAGCTCCGCCTGGGAACCCTTCTCCTGACTCCACGAGGCTGCGAAGTGTAACTGCAAGCTGCTCATTTTGAGCCTCGTGTATGGCACTGCCAGGAGACATGATGCCCAGGATGTGTTGGTACCACCATGCCGAGGTCAATGCTCTGCTGAGGAAATGCCCAGTGGCCCTCTTGAACGCTGTGATCTTGTCCTCCGAGGGGGAAAATCTCTCTCGGAGCTCGTATCTCAGATGAGGCCCAGGAAAGTTAGATGCTGTGTAGGCTCCAGCTGTGACTTTGAGATTGATGTTCAATCCCACCTTGTGTAGAGTAATCATGAGGGCGGAGGAGGTGTGTTGGACTGCCCCCGGAGACCGTGCCCCGACAAGCCAGTCGGCTAGATATGGTTAGATGTGGTGACCTTGAGCCCTGAGGAGGGCTGCCTGCACGTTCCTTTGTCTTGTAAATACCCTGGGGGCTGAATTGAGGCCAAAGGGTAGAACCTTGTATTGGAAATGACAGCCCATGATCCTGAATCTTAGAAAGGACCGATGGGGCTGCCAGATCGAGACGTGCAGGTACGCATCCTTCAGATACAGGGAGCACATCCAGTCTCCCATGCATAGTGTCTCCGCTATATGCGCTGGGGTAACCATCTTGAACTTTTGAAGAGGAAGGGAAAGGTTCAAGGATGAAAGGTCCAACACAACTCTCAGGCCTGCCTGGTTGTTCTTGTGTATGGCGAAAATCTGAGTTGAAGCCCAGACCCCGCTGGGAGGCTGGGACTTCCTCCACTGCCTGACTCTACGAGCGATCGAATTTCTGCTAACAGAGTAGCTGTCCCAATATGTGGGAGCAGAGGAGAGGGGAAGGAAGGTTAGGTAGGCAGTAGCCAATGGACACTACTGAGAGGATACACGGGTCCGCGAACCTCGTGCGCCACTATTGGGAGTGAAGGGCAAGCCTGCCTCCCACCAGAGACACGTGGACCCGGAGGGGCGTGTCATGCCTTTTTTCTGGCAGAGGAGAGCAACTGAAAAAAGCCCTTGTGCGCAGCCTTGTGTTTGTGCCGGTGTCGGCTCGGTGACCTGTCCGGTTGCCTGGACCTTCGTTCCTGGAAGCCCCAAAAACCAAAGGACCGACCCTTGTCTGATCGCTGCGTCTGGCTGTATGTTTCAGGGGTGGTCTTATTGAGGATGGAACAATGATTTTGTCACCTCTCTGCTGAGAAAATGACCTGTTGCCCTCTTGATGGCAGTGATCTTGTCCTACGAGGGGAAAAGTCTCCGAGCTTGTGCCCCAGATGAGGGCTAGAAAGGTCAAGCTCTGCATAGGCTGCAGCTGAGATTTTTTGAGATTGATGGAAAATCCCAGTTCGTGGAGTGTGTTCATGTGGAAAACCGCCTCCGGGGATGTCGCCCTCAGGAGACAGTCGCCCAGGTACGGGTAGACATGGTTACCTTGGGCCCAGAGAAGAGCTGCCACTGCAATCATAAGTTGAGTTCTGGCCGAAGGGTAGAATCGTGTATTGGAAGTGGAAGCCCATGATTCTGAACCATAGAAAGGACCAATGAGGCTGCCAGATTGGGACGTGTAGTTCCTAAACCGTAGAAAGGACCAATGAGGCTGCCAGATTGGGATGTGTAGATACGCGTCCTTCAGATCCAGGGAGCACATCCAGTCTCCCCCTGCAGAGTGCCTCCGCAATCAGTGCTGGCGTAACCATTTTGAATTTTTGAAGAGGGAGGGAGAGGTTCAGGGTGGAAAGGTCCAACACAAATCTCAGGCCAGCCTGGTTCTTCTTTTGTATGGTGAAAATCCTGGAGTAGAAGCCCAAGCCTCGCTGGGAGGCTGGGACTTCTTCCACTCCTGGCTCTCGATGAGCCAACGAATTTCCGGTAACAGAGTTGTCCAATCTGTGGGGGTGGAGGGGAAGAGATAGGAGAGGGAGGAATCGGTAGACACTACCCCATGGACACTACGGATAGGATCCAGGGGTCTGCACACTTTGACGCCAAGACTGTGCGTGAATGGCAAGGCTGCCCCCCACCAGAGAAGGCTGTCCCCCACCAGAGACACGTGGACCCGAAGGGACGCGTCATGCCTTCTTTCCCTCTGAGGCTGGGGCAGAGGAGGGGGACTGAAGAAGCCCTTGCGCCCCCCTTTCTGCTGTTTGCGTCGGTGCTGACTCAGAGAACTGTCACGCTCCCTCGACCTCTGTTCCTGGAAGCCCCGGAACTCGCCAAAGGAGCATTGATGCGACTGGGTGTAGGCCTTAGGCGTGGCCTTCGTGAGGATAAAGACTTTGCAGTTTGGGAGCTGCTGTTCTTCTTGTCTAGCTCCTCATTAGTGGTCGAATGAAAAAGGTCACCACCCTCGAATGGCAAGTCCAATATGCGTTCCTGGACATCCGGGATAAACTTGGTAGCCTGTAGCCAGGCCATCCTTCTCATGTCCGTGGCGATGCAGATGGCAAAGCCTGAGGTGTCGATGTGCGCCACGGTGGACTCCATGATGTCCTGGGCCACCATTTTAACTTCTGCCAGCCCCGCCTTGAAACGTGCCTGGCTCTGCATTGCAAGTTCTGGAAAGAATTCAGCTATTTCCTGCCAAAGCCTCTGGATAACGGCTGCCAGCATGGCATCTGCGTTGGATTGACGCAGGTGCAGTGAGGTGTTGGAATAAACCTTCTTACCATAAGCCTCCAAGATCATCTCCTCCTTGTCTAGAAGCATCGAAAACAAGATGGCCGCGGACGACCGAGGCTTGGAGTAGAGTGACGCTGCATCGATCACTGAAGAGTGCGGTTGAGGGTGCGCCGACAGCAAGATCGGATCCTACTCCAGTTGCCTGTACTTAGCATAGAGGCTGTTCTTCAGAGAATGCAGTGTGAGTGTGTCACATGGAGTACAGCCATCCCAGTCATGATCGGGACAAGGCAGTGGAGGCAAAGAGCATGGGAGTCAGACGTAGGGAAGAGCCCTTCGCTGGCTGGACACCTGCTGAAGCCCGCTGACATCGACATGCGCTAGGGAGAAGCGTGGCGCCAGAGGATTGAGTACCTGAATTAATACCAAAAAACAGAAGACAGTAGCCGGGAAAAGCGCGTGGAATTACAATGCCGAAGCCAAACCCAGGAGCGCTGGTGAAAGTGGTCCGTTTCCATCGTTGCCGAAAAGGGGACTAAGGAGTGGCACCGTCGGGCGGAGTCAGGATAGCGCATGCCCAACACTGACCTCTCAGTAGCCATTGAAGAGACCGCATTCGCAACCTGGCCTCTGGTACTAGAAAAATTTAGGAAGCCATGAGGTCTAAGAGGTGGAGGAAGGAGACCGCTGGCAAGCTGTTGTGGCTCTGAAACAGATCGACCATCTGTATTAAACTGGTGACTCTCTCCTCAAGGGGTTGGGGGCAGGAGGGTGAGCCTTCCCCTCTCGAGTGTCCAGGACTGCTCCAATGAACTGGAGCCTCTGCGTTGATGTCATGTGTGACTTCTGACGGTTTAGAGGTAAGCCCAGACTATGCAGCAGTGAACAAGTGTCTTCGAGGTGAGACGAAACCTGCTCAGCCGACTTTCCCCGGATCAGCCAGTCACCCAAGTTTGGGAATACATGATGTTAGGGAGAATTCTCGCTTTAGGCTGAATTTCCTAACCTAGTGAGTCCCCCAGCAGCTTTGCTGGATTTCTGGGATTTGTTTTTTTCTCCTGCCAAGAGTGAGACTCTCTTTCTCCCACTCTTGGACATGATTTATGGTATTCCTTTGACTGGTAATGTGTTTTATGGGCTATGGGGTCCTTTACTCCATAGGGTCTCATGTGTTTTTCCTATGTGTGTTACACAGCACCCTCCGTGCAGTAACACAGGGGTGTCATAGTGACACCCCACCATATACTCCATACCCTGGGACTGACTACTGTCTCCCAGGGCATGTAAAGTCACCACTGACTTTACTAGTCTTAAATTCTGAACAGAACCAGTACAAACCATCATATTGTGGACGTACTGGTCGGGGCAATTCGATTACCCTGGGGTCTGTTAGTCGAGGGGGCACGTCTCTGTCCCCCCTGATCGAGTTTTGGCTGGTGGCAGTGGAAACTACTTTTTATATTCGACCGCAAATATTTCCTATTGTTCGAGGCTACCAACTTTAATTATTTAATTCTCATAGCCTCGAACATACCGCCGGTTTATTTAATTAATATTAATTCTCCGGTTGGTATTTTTTGACAAGACTCGATTCTAAAATGGCGTTTGTGTTCTCTTCTGTGACTCCAACCCAAGTCGAGCCCTTTGTTCCACTTTTTGGCGGGCTTCTCCACAGAAGCCTCCAAAAGTGGTGCCACTCTGTCTGGGTACCACAGGGGGTGTGGGAGGGGCTTTAGGCACCCTGGACCGAGTTACCTTGGTAACTCAGGTCGCACTCTTGTGTGATTGGCCCAAGTGGTGAGCCGGCCGGCTCACCACTTAGCATGTTTGAGTGACAGCTAGGCTGAGTGAATGGGGGTTTTCTGCATAAAAACAGGGCTTTGGGGACTGGAACTTCAGAAGTCGCCACAGGACCTGAGAATCCGACGAGGGAGAAGTTGAGCCGACCTACCACGACAACACCACCGGTGGAGCCCTGCAGAACCGACTCACCACTTCCCGACGACAGAGAAGATCTCCCAGCAGGAAAGGCTTCTTCCCCTGACTGGTGGGCACAACCAGTTTTCCTTTCTTTCTTCGCACCCCAGCCCGGTTTGTGGTCGAACTGCCCGTGCCAAGCACCCGGGCAGCCGGATAGCCACTCACCACTGAACCGCTCCTTGTACCTGAGAAACTCTGCGGCTGGTTTCTTCCCTGGCAGTGCAACGGACTCCTGTCTTCATCCACGACGAGATCCTCTCTTCCCCCGGACGAAGCACCGACTTGCATTCGCTGCTAGGAACAACTGCCCCTGCTGGAGCGTTCTCACCACTTTAAGGTACCGTGTCCGCCAGGCCTCCCTTTCTAAAGATTGCTACAAGGTAATAATAACCCCTTAACCTTCTGGACTGGGCTGGCCGCCTTGACCCTCTAACTGGTCCCTTTCCTTGGTCCAACTCCTTTTTGAACCGTTACAAGACTTTTGTGCACTGCAACCGTGTGACCTTGGATACATTTCGTTTTGATCCTCTTAAAGCGGATCCAGCCTATTGACTCTGAATTCACGGTGTTGCTTTGCCTTTCTCTCTTGTTGTGTTCGTGAAAAAGTGTTGGGACCAGTTTCAATTTATTCTCTGCTTTTCTCTCCCTTTTAAAACGAACTATTAGAGTGCCATCTACGTTAAGCGCTCACCGCTGTCTGAAAATAAGTGGGGCTTTACTTAAGACTTGTCTAATATTCTTTTAAGGGAGTGTATATCTTTTAGTGACCATGTTTTTTTTTATAAACATTTATTTTATTAAGAGAGCAGGTTAGCATTCAAACCGTCCACTAAAGAAAGAATTGGACAAGGTATTGAGGCATGTACAGTATTGGCACATATATACAGAGTAGCAAGAAAAACACATCAAACATCCCATATCATGGCGAAGGGAGAGGCGTAGCATCCTCGTCCGGTATCTGGGAACACAAATAAATACCCAACAGCGGCCAAATGTCTTTGGGCCGACACTGTGTCGGGACCATAAAACAAAAAGTTCTTCATCGTCGTTTACCAAACATAAGTCTTAAGAAATTGGCTCTGGAGAGACTGCGCATGCGCGCGCGACGCATGCGGAACTAAATACATCGGCTCCCGGCGGCCGCTACTATTATCCTGAAATTTTTTCCCTTTTACTGGAATCAATCTCGCCTCAACCGCCCGCCAGCGGAGGCGGACCCACTAGAGCTGCTGGCGCTGCACTCCGGAGAAGAACTGGAGCGGGAGACGCCAGAACCAGCCCGCGGACCGCTGGCGGATGACTCGCAGCCATTGCGGCGCGGGCGGGAGAAGAGGATCGCCCGCCCCCCCCCCTGAGACGCTGAGAACGCTGTGGCTCCCAGGCGAGGTCGACGCTTGAAACTAGACCCCGCAACGCTCTCCAGGTGCCGTCGAGCGGCCGCTGAGGCCCCCCCCACCTGCTCCACCCTCGGGACAACAGTTGCTCGCACACCTCCCGATCTACGAGAGAAACGCATCCGGATAGACTTCGCAGCCTGGGCCTTGCACCGCCAGCCTTCCCATCGGGGTCTCCTCCCCCCTCATCAGCAAGACTGCAATACCTGGGGTCGAGCGGCAGCAGGAGCCGTGAGCTGCGCTCCCCCGCTGAGGGAAGACACGCTGCAAACAGAGGCACCCACGGCAAGGTACACGGGTGTGGGGGGTGGATGTTTTGCTTTGTTCCCCCCCCCCCGCGACCCTTTTTGCAACTAGCCCGCTGCAGAGGCCACGGAGCCCGCGAGGGCCACAGCTGCGCCATAGACCAGCACCAGACCCAGTACGTTGTCACGACCCACGAGCCACAAACGCAGCAAAACGACACTGGGAGTGTGGGGACGAAAATATCCTCTTCTCACTACCAAGTGAGCCCCCCCCGGTCCACGGTGGACCCCAAGACTTGACGTAAACGGTGGAACTGCCCTGCCCCTCTCTTGGGACCACCCCGGGCGACTTAAATCATCGCTCGAAACGTAGTACTCGCGGGGGGCCACCCTATGCAGTGAAGACAGACGCTGGTCAGCCCACAACAGCGGATGAACAGGGGCACAGTCCTCCCCACGAGACCCCTACGCACTTTGGCCTAGATCCCAGATACCACAGGGGCCACTCTATATGCCGGAGATAGGCACGTGCCAACACCACGCCACCAAGCGAGATTGACACCTGCAGCGACGACGCTGCGGCCATCCCAAACGTGACCTTTGCAGAGGCTCGCAGTGTGCACCCTACGCAGCCTATACACAATCGTCTGCTCCATACAGGACCTCTCCCGACGGGGAGCATCCAGATCCCTGCTACACAGAGCCGCTCGACCAAAGCATGGGAAAGGAGAAAACCAAGAGGCAAACGCTACAGAGCAAGATGGATCTCTACACCGTGGGGGCCCCTCCCCAGCGCGAGCCTCAGCCCCCAGAAGAAGAGAGTAACCCTGGAGAACTCAGAGACCCTCCTATCTCTTTGTCAGACCTTATGAAAGCGATTGGGGACTCGAGGACATCCTTGGAACTTAAAATAGGCGGCCTATCCTCTGAGGTGTCCCTTATACGCCAAGACCTCCGCAACTTATCGACCAGGGTGGGGGAAGCGGAACAGAGGGTGTCTAACACTGAAGATGCGGTCCACCGCATGGAACAGCAGCTCACTGCGATTGCCCAAAAAGTGACCCAACTGGAAAACCGCGCCGAAGACAGTGAGGGGAGGGCGCGACGCAATAATCTCAGGATCCTCGGTATACCAGAGAAAGAGGAAGGCCCCAGCGCAGAACTCTTCTTAGAAGATTGGCTCATTCATATCTTTACCCCTAAGAAGCTATCCAAATTCTTTTCCGTGGAAAGGGCACACAGAGTCCCCACCGGCCGACCTATACCGGGTGCCCCGCCCAGAACAATGATCGCACGCCTACTGAATTACCGTGACTGGGATGCGATCCTACAAATGGCAAGGGCCATGGGCCCGATCACATACAACGGCTACAAGGTCGGTTTCTATCCCGATTACACGAAAGAAGTCCAAAAAGCCTGCCAGTCTTTTGACTCCGTCAAGAAGAAGCTCCAGTCGCTATCCATCAAATATGCCCTCTTCTTCCCGGCATGGCTAAAAGTCCAGTATGAGGGCGCTACCCGCTTGTTTTACAACCCCAAAGATGCATGGGACTGGCTTGAAACTCATGTCCTCACGGACTCCAGCGGGAGACGTGTGCCATCGGGCCCACCCACACAGCGACCTCGACCTGGGAGACCCTCGCCCCCTCGTTCCCCGACCAATGCGGATGACGACGCGTCAAGGACCCCTACGGAAAAAGGATGAATACCCTGTACTAAGGGGCCCAAACTCCAGATTGGTAGAATGGGAATGCTCACCTAGCGGCCGCCGCCCCCTAATGCGGTGTGCACGTTATCACAGCCGGGTTATCCCGAAGAAGTTTATAAAGTTATAGGTTCAATGTTTGGGCGACAGGTGCTCCCAGTTGGGGGGGGGGGAAGTACAGGGTGGGGGGGAGTTCAAGGACCGTAAAGAAACCGAATCAAGAAACAAGAAGGCACGACACATAGAAGCACTGGCAAGGGAATCAAGTAATATCTATGGGCAAGACCACAGACATAATAATCATCCAGGCAGCAGATACGCCGACCCGAGACGACCCCCGGACGTCTCCCCCGAAAGTACAGCGCTGCACACCTCTCGAGTGTACATGACCGCCACTGATCCTCCCAGAAGCCCAGATAAGCACCCCACGCAGATAGAATGAACTCCAACACGGTAACCATGCTCTCCTGGAACGTCAACGGCCTCGGCTCCAGCATAAAGCGAAGACTGGTGCTCCAGTACCTTAACCGTTACTCGCCGGACATTGCCCTTCTAAATGAAACACATTTGCTAGGCACGAGCACAAACTTTTTCAGAATGTCCAACTACTCTCACGCCTACCAGGCTGGATTCACGACAGGAGCTAGGGGCACGATGATCCTTGTCCACGAGCGAGTCCCCCTGCAGGTCAGGAAGGTCAAGACCGACCCCCGGGGCCGCTATGTTATGATACTGGCTGACATCTGGGGCGAGAAATGGGGCCTCGCTGCAATTTACGCCCCCCCCCTCACAGACGAAAGAACTACTCTCCGAACTACGGAGCCGGTTACTGGAAGATGAGGCCGATGTATGGGTGATTGGCGGGGACTTTAATGAAGTGATGAACACTGCAGTCGATAGATCTCACAGGAGATCAGGTACCTGCTCTGCCCCCACACCACTCGCCATGTTCGCTGAAGCTCTGGGAATGACGGACACATGGCGCTCGCTCCACAACAATGAGGCTGGGTTCTCCTTTTTCTCTGGCGTCCACAAGTCATTCTCCAGAATCGATTATGCCTTTATCCCCCGCAGTATAAATCACAGGCTCCTTGATGCTGAATTCCTCGCAAGGGGTATTTCGGACCACTCTCCGCTCCTATTGTCCATGAAGAACTCCTGCCGTGGTCCAGATCGTAACTGGCGCCTGAACACATATCACCTACGTCTCCCTGAAATTGAGGAGGAACTGGAAAAGAAGACAACAGAATATTTTGAAAACAACGAAGGATCAATGGATTGCCCGATCTCGCTCTGGGAGGCGTATAAGACTGTCCTCTGCGGGGAAGTTATCTCAGAAGTTTCAGCCTACCAACGACAACGTCCAAAAGATCAAAGAGGCAGAAGCGCGTGTCCTGGAGTGCGAACGGCAAACCCTAGAATACTGCACCCAAGAAGCGAAAGAGGATCTGCTTACAGCACAAGAGGCCCTTAGCAACCTGGCTATAGACAACGCACGGATAGCCCATCAGTTAGTCCGGAGCCAAATCTATGAACGAGGCGACAAGGCGAATAAGACACTGGCCTGGTTGGAACGGCGCGAACAGACCAAGGGACACGTGTGGGCAATTGAATCTCCAGACGGAACACTCCTCACAGATGACTCCGACATTGTTGCGGCATTCGGCGCCTACTATGAGAAACTCTATACTCCACCGGCCGAGAGCCCGCCTTCCGAACCCGCATGCTACCTTGACCAGATCGAGATCCCGAAGCTCTCTCAGCGCCAAACAGACCTCCTGAACGCCGAAATCACTGTAACCGAGGTGCAAGAGGCGCTCGCACAGCTCCAACCTGGGAAGACTCCGGGTCCTAATGGGTTCCCTACAGAAACATGGAAATGCCTCAGCGGTTCACTACCCTCCCACATGCACCGTATGTTTCTACGCAGCAAAGAGCTGGGGGCACTCCCCCCGGACCTCAGGAAGGCATGCATACTCGTCATACATAAGCCCGGGAAACCCCCGGAGGAATGTGCCTCCTATTGCCCAATATCCTTGATCAATGGCGAAGCCAAAGTCCTCGCAAGAACACTAGCCAACAGAATACTGCAAGTTATAGAGACCCTTGTCCACCCCGACCAATGTGGATTCATGCCTAACAAATCCACCCGCATGAACCTGCGTAGAGTTCAGCTGGCGCTGAGCAGAGCCAAGGAAATACCAGCCCCACTGGCCCTCCTGGCAGTGGACTTTGAAAAAGCATTTGACTCTGTAGAATGGGAGGCTTTGTGGGCAATCATGGCTCGGATGAACCTGGGGCAAACGTTTATATTGTGGGTTAAAACTCCTGTATGCACACCCGGAGGCCATGGTAAGGGTGAACGGCAGGTCTTCTGGATCATTTCCCTTGGGTCGGGGTACGAGACAGGGGTGCCCCCTCTCCCTGCTGCTTTTTCTCTTGGCCATAGAACCTCTCGCAATTGAGCTTAGAGCTAATACTAATTGGACAGGGTTCGCCTGGCCTGGGGGGGGGGGGAAGAGGACCGACTATCCCTCTACGCGGACGACCTCCTCATATACCTCAGTAACCCACGCACTTCCTGCCCGATTGTTTCCCGCATCCTTAGGGAATACCAGCGCTTTGCAGGCCTCAAGGTAAATGAGACCAAAACCATTTACTTCCCGATCCAGGGCGGCGAGTCTGCGATCCCTGAAACCTGCCCATATCATGTCTCCATTAGAGAACTTAAATACCTGGGTATAAGACTCGACCCGACACTGGGTGGGTTCCTGCAACTCAACTTACAACCAATAATTGACCGGTTCAATAGGGACACCTCCCACTGGCAATCACTCCCACTATCACTAATGGGCAGAGCGGCGCTATTCAAAATGATGACTCTCCCCAGACTGTTGTATGTACTTCAAAAAGCCCCCCTTGTCATCCCGAGACACCTTCGCACACTGCTGTGGGGAGGGAAACAACCCAGGATCGCCCTTGAAACGCTGCAGCGATCAGTGTGGGAGGGAGGCATCGGTCTACCATGCATACGCACCTATTACCTTGCAGCCCAGATTGGGGTGGTAAACGACTGGATACACGCAGACCCCACACTCCCCCACATCCGCCTTGAAATAGAGAGCATGACCCCACTAACCCCACTACAGATCCTGTACGCCACCCACAACCAACCCCCGATGTTACCCAAAATGACACGCCATATTTGCCGGGCCTGGCGGGATGCGCACAAACTAATAGGCTGGAAAGGTAAACCAACACTATCTCAACCCCTATGGCACAACGCACTCCTCCCGGAAATAGTAAAGATGGGCCCCTTCGGTCACTGGTGCGTAAAAGGGATACACACACTAGCGCATGTGATACAAGAAGGCCACCTCCTTGACTTTGAGGCCATGCAAAAGCAATTCGACCTCGCACCCATGGACCGGTTTCGACATGCGCAACTGGCCCACGCCATCCGCACCCAATTCCCTGATACGACAACCATACCCCCCTGTACTCCCATTGAGACCAATATCCTTCCGCAATGCATTGCCTCCAAGGTCACTTCCACGCTCTATGAAGCCCTTAACTCCTTTGGGGCGGCGCAGCTAGATGGGCTCAAGGAAAAGTGGGAAAAGGACATATGACAAATGGAACCAGAGGACTGGGTAGAGGCATTAATGTTCCCTAGAGAAATTGGTATAGACTCTAAACTCAGACTTATACAACTGAGGATCCTCCACCGCACATACTATTCACGTACTGCCATGGCCAGATGGGGGGGACTGGAAGACGGGACATGCCTCAGATGCAAAACGGAACCTGCCACTTTTTACCATATGATATGGGACTGCCGAGTCTTACAGGTCTTCTGGGAGAGCTGTATTAACATGATCTCTGCCACCCTGGCGACACCAATCCCCAGGGATCCCAAAATGATACTGTTGGGAATCCGGGGTGAAGTAGATCTCTCGAAATATGAAAAAATATTTCTGGCACTGGCATTCGGGCAGGCAAAAGATTAATCGCGACTAGCTGGGGCTTTGCTGACCCTCTATCTGTGAACCTCTGGAGCAATGAATTGGACAGATGCGCGGCCTCGGAGCGCCGGATTTATAATGCACGGGGTTGCCCCCGCAAATTCGGAAAAATATGGGGTAAATGGCTTGACGCTAACTGAAATGTGCCGATAAAAATAGAAATGTACTGTTAACATTGGTTACCTGCCTTATCCCACAAATGTCTGATGGCTCTCGGCCCTACAGAGTTCCTTTTGCTTTTTGAAATTGCCTTACCACCATGATCGGATGTATGCCTTTGATTTATGTCTGTTTTGTTGTTGTATTATTAAAACGTAATAAACAGAATTATTAAAAAAAAGAAATTGGCTCTGGATGGTGCAGTTGTAGACTTCCATGATTTAAGGATACAGCGCTTGGCGACAACATATGAAATATTAAATAAACGCCTCGTAGTTTCTTTCACCTTACCAATGTCACCAAGCAAGTACTTTAAGGGGGACAGGGTCGCCGGAATCGACGTTATGTCTTCGAGGAGTTCTGCCACCTACCACCAGAATTCCATAATCAAAGGGCATGACCGGTACATGTGGTAGGGGCTAGCGTTTGGTGCATTGCACTTGGGGCAGGCTCCCGTGCAACTCTCAACAAATTTGGCTAGTCTGGCGGGGGCATAGTGGAGCTGATTCAGAACTTTAAACTGGATCAGCCGTAGCCCCGCGTTCATAGAGACGGATCTGGTGAGTTGACAGAAGCGTGACCACCGTATTTCATCAATCTGAGTGCCTGTATCCCGCTCCCAGGTCTCTCTTATTGTATTATGTGGCGGGGAGTGGGTTTGTACTAGTGAGCATACTAACAAGACCCCTTTATTGTGACTATTAGGGGATACTATTGCCCTATTACATTCATGTACCTGGGGTTCCAACGGGAAAGATGGCCATCTAGCCGCAAAAGCAGTTTTCATACGATGATATTGAAAGCGTTGAAGTGGGCCTCCTCCCACCATCCGGATGAAGTCAGTGAGTTCACAGAATGTGCCATTTGGGAACATGTCCCTTAGTTTGAATAACTTGTTAGGATCCCAGGATTGTTGAATGGCTTTATCAAATGTTGGGGATATACTCGAGAAGTTCCACAGGGGGACCTCCGGGTCATAGGGGGTCTCAAGGCCTAATCTGTTATATATCTTGGCCCAGGTGCGTATGGTTGTAGATACCGGGTCAAACGGGCATGTGTCTCCATAGACAGGGTTAAGAAGAAGTGATCTGATGTCATTGGGGCGATCAGCATGTTTCTCCATGGGGATGTGGGGAGATGTGTCATCAGGGTCAAACCAGTGTTTAACAAATTGAGCCTGTGCAGCCAGATAATATAGTTCAAAATCTGACGCAGCAATGCCACACCGTGAGAATGGTTCTACCATCTTATCCCACCCCAATCTGGCCGTCTTCCCATTCCAAACGAAACTAGAGGCGAGCGACTTGAGTTTCATGAAAAAGGACTTGCCAGGCCATATCGGAATGTTGTTAAAATAATATAAGAGTTTGGGTAAGACTACCATTTTGAGAATAGCCACTCTACCATACAAGGACAAGGGAAGGCTAGCTCACGTTTGGAACTTGGTCGTCAAACTCAGTAACAGTTCACCATGGTTCTGTGTATATAACAATTGTTTGTCCCTGGCCACCATAATACCCAAGTAACGTACTTGAGTCGGGGTGGGCCTAAGCCCAGCAATTGCAGCGATGTTACCCGTTCAATCCATAAGGGGAAATATTTCGGACTTGGGAACAACATTGATTCTGTACCCTGAATATTCCGAGAACTCGTGTAAGTCCGACATTATGTGCTGTACGTTCTCTACTGGGTCGCGGACATATAGCAGGGTATCGTCAGCATATAGTGAAATGATCGGGGGGGGCGGTCATCCTAAGCCCTCTATGTGAGTGGTTGTGGCGTATATGTTCCGCCATCGGCTCGATAGTAAGTGCGAAAAGTATAGGTGAAAAGGGGCAGCCCTGCCTGGTACCTCTGTAGAGCCTAAACGAGGTGGACAAAGTGGCGTTGGTCAGAACCTTAGCAGTCGGGTGAGTATATAGTAGCTGTACGCATTTGATGAAGTATCGGCCAAAGCCAAATCATTCAAGCACCAGGAAGAGATAAGACCAGGACACGGAATTGAAGGCCTTCTCGGCATCAAGGGCCACCACGGCAGCCTTTGATCCCACAACAATGTGTGCCATAACATTAAACAAGTGCCTCAGGTTGAGAGCTGTAGATCTAGTTGGTATAAAGCCTGCTTGGTCTGGGTGAACAAGGATCGACATGTACGACAGGAGCCGGGTGGCTAACACCTTGGCGAAAATTTTCGCATCAGTATTAATCAAGGAGAGCGGTCTATACGAACCCATGTCATGTGCAGGTCTACGGGGTTTCAGGAGGACAGTAATAATAGGTTTGCGCATCGATTCTGGAAGGTCCCCTTGATCCATTGCCTCCTCCCACATCTTTAACAGTAGGGGGGCTAGTTCAGTCCTAAATTCCTTATATAGTTCCGCGCTAAGTCCATCCGAGCCGGGGGCGCGGCTCCCTGACACAGATTTAATGGCCTCTACGATTTCTTCAATAGTGATGGGCTGATCCAGTATGGTACGGGTCTCAGTGGTCAGTGTAGGGAGGTCTAGGCTATCCAAATACTGTGTCTTCTTTACTTTTGATGTCATGATTGGAATAAAGGGAGGAATAAAACTCAGCGAAGGTGGAATTAATGTCCTGCTCCTTATTAACCAAAGCCCCAGTGGGTGTCAAAATACCAGGGATTGGGCTCCAATGTCTATCTGTTTTAAGCATGGTGGCTAAGAATGTCCCGGCCTTATTACTCTCCCCATATCTACGGGCCTTGGCAGGCGCAGCCATGTATAAGACTTCCCTGCTGGCTAACGCGTTGAATTATTTCAACGCAACATGCATTTGCGATAGTGTTGCCTTGTCCTGTGTGGCGCTATATTCAGTTTGTAACAGGCCTATTTTAGTTTTGACTGTGCCCAGCTCCCGTCTTACAGCTTTAAACATACCAGTGGACTTGCCCAGGATAGTACCCCGGATCCAGACCTTGAATGCCTCCCAGAGAATAGCATAAGTGGTTACCGATCCCTCATTTATTTCAATAAATTCCGTGATCTCAGTATGGAGGGCTTCGCAAATATTAGTGTCCCTGAGTATGGCGGGGGGCATTCTCCACCGTCTAACTGGAGGAGGGGCATCACCCAGCTGAATGCCGAGTGTTACTGGTGAGTGGTCAGAGAGGGTGCGGGGGTGTATTTCACAACTGGTGACCATGCCAGCCAGGGGTGAGCTAATGAACCAGTAATCGATACGTGAATGGGAATCATGGACAGAATAGTAAAAGGTGAATTTCCTCTAAGAAGGGTGCAGTGTGCGCCAAGCGTCTACCACATCCATCTGTTCCATCAACTGCCGCACAACCAATGCGGCTCTGGAGGGGGCCCTGGAGGCAGTAGAGGACCGATCAAGGGACTGGTCCAAAATAGTACTGAGATCGCACCCCAGATTATCAGTGCTTCCCCTGACGTAGTTAGCATATCAAGTATCGTACAATAGAACTGTGGATCGTCCACATTTGGCCCATATGTATTAACAAGTATTAATTGGTATCCCGCCAACTCCCCCCAGACTAGTGCATATCTGCCAAGCGGATCTATTTTACTGGAGTGGTATTTAAAGCACAGCTTGGGGTGTATGAGGGTTAACACTCCAGTATCTCTGGGGGCACCATCTTGGCAGGAATGCAGAATTGACATTACCCAGTGCGTGCATCTCTTGAATAAAAAGAATATGAGGATCGTGGCGTGTAACATATGCTGCCACCCTCCTCGCCTTCACCGGGTTGTTAAGCCCGCGAATATTCCAGGAGAGTATCTTGACTTCTAAGCCCCTATCAGCCTGTGCCATACCCGCATGTTGTAAAAATCATCTGTCTGTAGCCTCGCCCCTGTCGCAAGTGATGCGGCCATTCTGCCATGCAACCGCTCTCTGATTTTAACAATCAAACTCCTTTAAACAGAAACTCCCAAAACCATCCCGTTCTGACACCAGGAACCCACAACATCTGCCCCAATTTTGTCCCACCCACCGCCCACATCAACTGCGGAATATTGACCCACTCAATAACCGTGGTCAAGCTTGTTTTGGCATTGACCAAACCTCGGCCGAAGCAAACCTTGTATTCGAATGAAACCCCTTCAGGTGGTCCAAATTTCCACACCAAGAAGACCCATTTCCAACACCTCTTACCTCCCCCCCCCACCCTCATCACCCCCAACTTGACGATGTACCCAAAAACAATCGTGGAACATTCCCGGGGTAGCCATGTTGCCTCACATGGCCGCCTGATTGGCTCCAATCTCCAATAGTCAAATGGAATGGAGCCGTCCTGCTTGTAGGACCCATAAGGCTGCAGTGGATACTACACAAGGATACAGACCAATCCGGTCGCCGGAGATCCCTAGTCCTCGGGTCTTGGTCTATTGTTCTGTGCCGGCCTGCCCCCCCTCGGGGGGAGAGGTATGGAAGTCTCTATATACTGTGTGGCCTCAGTCGGGGATTCGAAAAAATGCGCCCTACCCGCATGTTGGATCCTCATCTTTGCCGGGGACATCAGAGCATATGGAATCTGGCGGTCTCTAAGGAGTCTCTTGACTGGTTCATATGATCGCCTGCTCGCCTGGACCCCGGCAGAAAAGTCTGGATATATGTATTCGGCATTCATCGTGTTGAAGCGTACCAGCCTCCCTTGCCAGCCGCAGGATTGTGTCCCTATCTCTATAGTTAAGGAGCCGTGCAATTATTGTGCGAGGGGGAGCACCTGGTTTGGGGGCTGGGGCAAGAGTACGGTGGGCTCTCTCCACCAAGAAATGTTCGGAGAATGACTCAGGACCGAACAGTGTTTTAAGCAGTTGTTCAAGTTGTTTCTCCATTTGGCCTTTCCCAAATGACTCCGCCACGCCGACCACACGGATGTTATTACGTCTTGATCTAGATTCAAGATCCTCGCATTTATGTTTCATTTTAGTCATGGCTTCCTTAAGCTGAGCGATGTCACAACCATGTTGTGAGATAGCGTCTTCGTTACTACTAATTCTATTTTCTGCATCAGTGACACGTATGCTCTCTTTTTGAACTCTTGCCTTCAGGGAGCCAATGATAGACACTATATCGTCCAGTTTCATGTTCACTGCTCGGAATCCATTTTCCACAGCATGGTCTGCTTGTCCTCCCGTCCTTCAATGTCTGCAGGTGGGGTTTCATTAGCGTCAGCGTGCACCTCAGTTATGGCGCCTGGCTGCCGGTAAATGCATCCATAGGACCCTTCCTCTTGTTACTGGGCGTCTTGCCTCCCTTCCCAGCCCTGTGCGGCTCGCCCATGGTGCCAGCTCCGGCCCGTTGTTTGTGGATATTCAGCGAAGCCACCCGGATCAGGACGACAGAGTTTGCAGCTGGGGCAACAGGGGTCCTCCGCCTCACCCCCCTTGTTCCCAAGACGTCTGTGGATTTTCCGGCAGGGACCCCAGTACCAGAGCACCAAGGCCCAATGTTAGGCACCAGCGATGGATATTTTCTCCCACGTAGTTAGGTGTCAAAACTCAGGGCGCGCCACAGTTTACGCCAAAAAGGGCCTATATAGATGACTGGGTGTACACCAGCGCGAGGGATCGGCCAGGCCACCAGCAGAGGGCTTCATGCGCTAGGGCGACCGTGCCTGAAGTCTCCAAAGGTAGTGTAATCTCCTGCGTATGTGCACCCACGACAAACAGATAGTTCTGGATGGGGACCGGGAGGCAAAGACTCCGCAGCCGACTACACGGATGTAGGGCGTGCAATGTAATATCAGGGGCAATGTTGCCCGCTAGTAGGGCGTTTCCGTCAGTCCCCCCTCACTGGCACAGGGGCCCCTCACCTCCCGCTACTTCACGAAGCCGTGGGCCTTGGCCGCCGTAAATTTATGTAATGTCTTAGCGGGCGTGGGTCTGCACGTAACACAGAGACCAGCTTCCCGTCCACCGGGAGTGTCGGATCACTCAGGGCCAATTCCTCCGCGCCCCACGTGCCGGCTCCCTGCCACGGGCAGCTGCGTAACAGGATGTCACCGCCGTGTCTGGTGGCGTCTCCGCCGCAAATTCCGGAGTGTGGGGCCACAGAAGAGTAGCGGGTATAGTACCTGAGGGGGCCACAACGTCTCCTCGTCTTCAGGGCCGAACAGCTCTCAGTCCGCAGCTGCTCAGCGTGGGCGCGAGTCAGGCGCGGGCCGCTGACAATGGCCACGCCCCCGCTCGGTCTCTTCCTCGCCAGAGTCCACGGCTCCGCGTTGCCTCTGCCTGGAACTCCGAGCCGGATCGCGCTCCCAACACCAGTCGGGCCAAATTCAGAGCGGCGTAACTTCGGTGCCAGAGACCGATTTCCACAAGGATTTGGAGACGTTGGGGACCAGACCTCGGCTCGTCTACACAGCCATTTGTGGGTACTTAGGTGGCTCCAAAACAGATGTTTTCTGGAGGGATCTTGTACTGGAGCAGGAGCTCAGGATTCAGGCGGCCATCTTCGTCGTGCGCAACAGCGCCCCAGTGACCGTGTTTTTGAATTGCTTACTATTAGTGCCTGTGGGTTTTTCTAGATGTGGTTTTAAATAAATAATTATATCTCTTTTACACCAAGCCCTGGCCAGTGTTTACCTGTTCTACTGTGTTCTCTTGACCTATTGTGAATACTCTGTATATTGCCTAACTCTTCTTGAGGGAAGTCTGACTGCTCAGCCACAGCTACCAAGTGAATCTGTGTGGTACGGACTGCTACCAAGTGGGTTTACTGCCCAACACCTGTAGTCCTAAATCTTTTGCAGTGGTCCCAGAGGGAACTGCACAGGTTTCTGCCTAACACATGAACGCCAGATCTCCTGAGGTGAGCAGCTGCTACTGCCATCAGCTTGGTGAAGACCCACGGAGCGGAGGTCAACCCAAAGGGGAGCAACCTTGAATTGGTAATGCCTGTCCCCAACGAGGAACCTTAGGTATCCCCTGTGCCTCTGGTTGATTGGCATGTGGAAATATGCATCCTGCAGATCTAACACCACCAACCAGTCCTGTGACTGTAGAGCCTGGAGAATCTCTAGCAGCATCATCATTTTGAATGTGTTCTTCCTCAATGCCCCGAGAGCTAAAATGGGATGCAGCCCTCCCCTTTCTTGGGCACCATTATTATTATTATTTATTGTAATTAGTCAAATGGCTTTTTACAAAATGTTAACACATGATACACATACAACAATACAATAAGATAAGTTAATGCAACAATTCCAATACGTAGAGTTAAGTGTAAAAAGAATGTAGAATTATACACCTTTGTAGATACACATAAAATACCATGTGCAAATGAACAAAATAGGTAAACTTCACCTAATTAAAGCAGAATTACAACCAGTATGATGTAATAGCAGCTATAAAAAATAATGTGCAAACAAACACACAGCAGGGCAAAAATCGATAATTTCCCAAGTTTGTGCAAAATACTGCATGTGCAAACATTTTCAACTCAAATTTTCTACTAGGGCAGAGCAAGATTTTTGACCAGCAGGCATCATGACTTTTCCTGCAATACCTAAAGAAAACTAGAATATATATCGTCCAATAGCCAATATCTTGGCTATTTGGTTCCAAAATCTATAGAGTGCATGATGAACAGAAACTGAGGGAGAATTCAAACAATAATTCCAGAAATCATCACATTTGATGGCATCGTAGTCGTAGACAAACTTCTCGTAGGCACACATATAGAAGGTACCCAAAGACATGTAGAAGGTAGCCAGAGTTGTGCAATCTGTAAACAAATGTTTCCAGAGTGTCATGGTTATTACAAATATGACAGTCTTTCATCCAGCAATAATTTCAATTGAGAGCACAATTGAAATACAGACAGTAATGGAAGTTGATTAATACAGATGCACAACATGAGCCTAAGTACTTCAGGATTGGGTCTGAGTGTCATACGATCGATGTCCTTTAAACCTGTGAACCACACAGAACACATGTTTGAGACTTTTTAGGGTGGATCTGTGGTCATAGTTTTTTTTCCAATCACATAAATAAAATGTAGCTTTGAATAAGGATTTTAGAATCTGATAACCACCCCTGGTATTTCAATTTGGGAACTAATTTCTCTCTTGAAATGTAGACATTACAAGGATCATCAAACGTGTCACTATTAATGTGTCAATTTCTCCCAAAGTTGGCACCTAAGATTTTCAAAATAGGGCACGTTGGAGTCATCTTGGTCTTAAGGTATGATTCTCCCTTTTTCCTTTTAACCTGCCCACTGTAAGGAACTCATGGTGGCAACAGTCAAGACAGACACAAGTGATCCCAGTTCAAGCATGGTTATTAAACTGTATAGGTAGGTTGGGAAAAAGCCTAACCTAAATCTAAGATGGGAGCAAGCTACAACCATCAAATAATAATAAGGCAGTCCTAGTGGCGCCTTGTCAAATAAAAGGTCCTATACTAAAAAACCTATTGCCAATCCTTACAACTAAATACAAAAAGAGTGTGGGATAGTGTTCATAACAACGAAAAGTGTTCAGAAATGATGAGTCAGGATGTGGTAACTGGGGTTCTCTCCTGCCCCACGTTTTGAGCACAGGACAAGGCGGGACTGCAAACCATAGCACACTCTCGAGCTTTCCCAGCACGAGACGACAGTTCCGTTCTTAGGTATCTGGACCTTCGGTGGTTAAGTATCTTTTCTACAAAAAATCCTCTTGCATCGTAGGACCCGATGCGTTCAAAATAATAAACAAAAAGTTCCTTTCTGCATATGTGCTGAATGCTGACTGATTTCCTCCCCCCCCACTCCCCCTCTTCCGGGATCAAACCCACATAAAGTACCTCGCGATATCAGGACCTTCGGTGGTTAGATCTCTTGCTTCTGAGGGCCTGCTATGTTCAAAACTACAAACAAAAGTTCCTTTCTGATTGTACCTGGGTGATGATTCTCAACCCCTGGGCCTCCCACTTCCGGGTTCAGAGCGTTCTTGAATATCAGCCTCCCCCCCATCGGGTTCACTGTGAATTGTATTCAAAAGATTTCTCTGTTGCATTCACGTGTCGGCGGGTTCATGGCTTTTCACCTCTGGATTCCCCTCTTCCGGGACCAGACCCACCTCGAATGTTTGCCTCCCTCTGTCGGGTTCACTATGGCTTTTTCCAAATGATCTCAACTGTTGCATTCGCAAATTTTAATGTCTTTTTAAACAATTCACTGTGGACTTCCCTCTGTCGGGTTCACTCGAGTCAACACAATGTTCCTTTCGCTTTCTCACTTTTCGGGATTCATCACCCTTAGCTTTCCAATGGTTTGTCTGTCAAAGACTTTCGACTGTACAGAGGGTTTTGCTAGACCCCTGTATGTCCACTTTGACCTTTTCCTTACGGCTCTCCTAAGGCCTACTGGTATCGGGAGTTTCAACAAAAAGGAGATCAACCCACGTGGTGCCTGACCCCTCTTGCAGCTGGTTTTCCCCTAATTTAACAGCTCTTTGAACTTTCCTTCATTTGCAACTTTTGTTCAACACAGTTCGGTTTCTTATCGGTTCTCCCCTCGACTCACCGGCTGTGATGAACCACTGGGCTATTCTTGTCTCTAGAGTCAAGGACGGTACCACGGTAGCAAGTGTCTCTTCCTGTCCTGGTTAGGAGTGTAGGAGGGCTGTGTATACCTGTGGGGAAGAGAAAGGGCTATCAGGTGTGTGTGTGTGATTCTGGTCAATTGTCTGACTTTGCCTGACCCTTGTGTTGGGACATGCAAGGTAAACGGCTCTGGTATTAGTCCGTTGTCTTTCGTGGTGTAGGAAAGTGTTCATGTCTGAAAAAGAGGAGGTGGCAGAGTGTTTGAGTATGCTACGTGGTAAGATGGGGAAAAGGTGTCATAAGGGCATGCCGCGTCTCACCCGTCAGTGTCCCACTTCCACTCCCTGAAGACCCACCATTCAGGTGATCCTCCCTCACTGGTCCACCCCCAGGAACTGGATCCAATCGCGATTGGATCCGCACTAGTAAGTGGGACACCTTCAGGTTTCTCACACCACCAATGAAGTCAGGCCCAACTCCGAACGCAACACTTCCACAGGGACTGATCGTCTGAGTTTCAGTAGTTTCCTCCAAAAAGCTCCCTCAACACAGTTTAACAATCTCAAATCCTTCGTCCTCTGCGCCCCAGGGGCATATAAAATAGCCGCCAGAAGCACTGCTTATAAAGGATTAATTTGCCCTCACAGGAATACCCTGCCGTCAAATGACGAATCTGCTAAAAAGATGGGTCAATAAAACAGCTTTCCCCTATTTGTTGGCAATGATATAGGGATAATTGGCCTCTGCACTGATCTCCAAACCAAAATAAGGATAATGGTCAACATACGCCACATTACCCAGGTTGGAATCAAGTTTCACTCCACTTACCTTTTACCTGGAGATCAGCAGTGTCTTCATCTTTTCTGTGGTCTTTCTCATTCGCATATTCAGGCAAATCATCCAGCATAAATCTACATCCAGTAAGAGTGTGATAAAAAAATTACAAGAACGTCAGCATATAACATGCAGGCAACTCTCGTCCTTCCAATCCTGGGGGTGTGGGGGGTGGCAATCTGAATTACTCAACATCCTCTTAGGAAGATCAGAGATATACAAATTAAACAACAGGGGAGCCAGCACACAACCTTGCTTGACTCCCCTACTGAGCTCCACTGAAGACGTCATCCCACCATTATTACCTAAACGAACACTGGCACCCGTTTCTTTGCAGAGTTTCTGAATTATAGACAAAAGCCAACTAGGGCACCCCAGAATCTTCATTTTGTTTCAAAGTCTGATTCTGTTTACAAGGTCAAAAGCTGACCTAAAGTCGACAAACGTTGTGTGACACCGGTGCTTCTTCACCGTATATCCAGAGTAGTTGAAGAGGCGGGCTGAAAACCCGTCTTGAATCAAAGGATATTTTTAGTTGCTACCCAAGCCTGAATCTCCTTCAAGAACAGGCCTGAGAACAGCTTACCAGTTACATCCAACATTGACAGCAGTCTGTAATTTTCCAGCATGCTCCTGTCTCCCCTCTTGCAGAGAGGAACAAGTACAGACTGCCGCCATGAGACTGGAATGGTGTGCTCGCAACAGGTCGTATCAAATAGCACCTCCTGGTAAGGGGCCCAACCTGAAGGGTCCTTTTTAAGAACTACATTGGCAAGCCCATTTGGGCCTGGTGCCCTTCAAGATTTTACATTTTTAATAGCTGTCACTAGGGTCTCGATGGAAGTATCGAGCGGCCAACCGTCACCGTTCCCAATGTCACTTGGGGTCGGGGTGCTGAAATGGACTTCATCTTACCACCAACATAGTCCAACCATACCCGCTCCCCAATGGGATTTAGGATATGATGTTCCTTAGGACCCTTGGCAACAGTCAGTGACTGCCAGACAGACCTTGTGTTTCTAACAAAGTACTTCAATCATCCGCTGCCACAGTATGTTTCGTACAGAGTTCTTTCAACTTTCAAACCACCTCTGATAACGATTTTTGATCTTATTTATTTGCTATTGAAGTTCCTCTTTTAGAGTTACGAATTTGGTTATCGACTGGTTTCCTAGTGAAATTGCCAACAACCAAGGGCCATCCGGAACCGACAGTCGCCACATTAGTCACAAGAACGCTAATCCAGTGCACCATCTCGGCCACACTGGAAGCTATATACGCTTGCCAGCGGGCCTTCCCAAGATTGTTTACCATTGACAAAAGCCCTGTATACGTTAGCGCCAGTCCACTGAATACTAATGCCAAAATGACTTGCAGTAAAATCCTTAAGCCTAGATCCAAGAAGTATTCTCACTGGGAGCTGCAGCGTTAACCTAAGGGGAAAGTGTTCACTGTGGGTTTTGGAAAGAATCTCAAGGGTTTGGACACATTCTAAAGTGGCATTACTGCCAAATAGGTAGTCCAAGGTTGCTCAACAATAGCCACTACTCCAAGTTCCTTTACCCGGTATGTCACCTCTTGCTCGTCCATTCAGAAGCACAAACTCCCATTCCCTGAGAAAGTTGACCCATAGACGCCCTCGTCCATTGTCTTTCTGCTTCAAAAGCGTATACCAAGGGTGAAGATTCTCAAAGAAATCACAATTATCTTTATCCACACAATGTGAATTTAATTCACCTCCTACCAAAATCACCTCATGATCAACTACGCCCACCCAATCAAAACATACTTCATCAATACAAGCAAAGCTGTCGGTGCAATTCCCCCCTGAAGGGTCATACACATTTATCAAAAGCATGTTTTTAATTTCACCCTCAGCCCACAGCTTAATTTCAACAGCCATAACATTATCATAATAGATGGCGGTGGTTAACAACTCAGAGACCATGGTTTGCCTGACCCCTATCATGAAGCCTCCATATGGTATCACCATATAGCTTTTTTTTACCAAGATCTGAAGCATCACAAATTCTTCCATATAGTCCTTATCAGTTATCCATGTCTCCTGGCACATAATAATATCGTGGTCCAACAAATGGCGATGGCCTCTGGTATTCCAACTAAGAAGCTTTGAACCTCTTTTAGAGCCAAGGCCCTGTTAAGGGAGGAAACTCTACAACCATTCCCATCCCTGAAAGTTGGCAGCCGATGTAGGAATTTGCAGAGGACCAGCACTCATTACTGCAGGCATCGTATTCCATTCCCTAGTGCCCCTATCACAATTAGTTGGAGGTGCATAAGGGACCGTGATGTCAAGTTCATAACCAAGGGATCCGAAAGTCATTTTATGTGATCGTATCAAAAGGAGCTGTATCTGCCAAAGAGCAATGAAGTCTTGTGTTTTGCCCTCCTTTTACTTTTAACTTTTCAACAAAATCAAAGTCAGTGGTATTAAGTATCCTCAAGGTGGGTATCTCGGCCAAGAGCTTCAACACTGCATATCATTATGGTTTGTTTCAGATCACGAGTTGGATTTACTGATGCAATGGTCAGGATTAAGGGATCCACTGCAAGTGGCTCTTGCATTAAAGCCAAGCAATGGCCTTTTACTCCCTTGCCGGATAGATGAACAGTAGATTCCCCATTGCGTAATTCCTGCTCCTCAGGGCTGATAGGCTCATTAACAGCATTGATCAGGGGTTGAGGAATTAAAGCAGGAGATACATTCACAACGGCTGCTGAAGCTATCGGCACCTCCTTAACTAACCAACTGGTTAATGTGCCCATGCTTTTCTGCTGTCTTACCTTCTGTCACATCTCCCTTCTCTTCTGTTGTCTGGATTTCTGTGTGTTCACTACTGTTGTAGAATTCAACAGAGTACCTGCTACATCAACCTCGGATATTTGTAATATACAAACAGGATTTTACATTACTTGTGCAGCTCGCTTTGCTTTGCTGCGTTCTTTGTGTTTTGCAAGTCAGGGGAGAAGCTTCAACATTATGACCCCCCAATGATACTTCAAACTCGTTTTCATTTTCATGAGGATCACTGTTACCTCCAGGGGCGAAAGCTGCTGGTGTCTGCTTTACAGCAGCTTGATGTTGCTCTAATTGAGTCATTAAGCGCTGAACAGTGGCACCCTGTTGCTTCAGGTCCTCATGTATACGGCCACAACGTTTCAATAACATTTTCACCGCAAAACGTAAGGCATTGGTATTAAGGTCAACTGCTGTGTTCCCGTTACTTATATTTACAGTACTAGCATGTCCAGCATCCTCCATATCCTTGTAGGAGTGATCAGGTTCAGTTACAGGAATTAGGAGTCAGTGACATCCGAGGTAAATTTCAATGTGAGGAGACAGTGCTGAGGGGGAAATAGACGATAGAGTCACAAGAGATGCTACCTTATTTAAAGGGTCAGAACCATGCCCATCACGCGAAGATTGGGTCACCCTTTGCCGACAATAGCAAAACGCTAGTAGGGAATTGTTATCAATCCCAATTATTGAGCGATTGCCAGTGCCTGAAAGCTCTTCTTCAATCAAAGCTGTTAAAAGATCAATAGCACTCGGTTATGGTGGCACATTTATGTTTGTATTTTGCACTACTTCCGGTGCAAAGTATGAGGTAATATGCCCCGGTCCAGTTCCTCAGTCGCCATCACATTTGTGACTGATGGCAAACTAATTTGAACCTGTCAGCTACGTAGTAGTAGAGCATAAGCAAATGTTTGCCTTTTTATATGGCTTGTCCATATGCAAATGTTATGCTTTTGTTAGGCAGAAACCTGTGCAGTTCCCTTGGGGACCACTGCAAAAGATTTAGGACTACAGAGTGTTTGGCAGTAAACCCAATTGGTAGCAGTCTGTACCACCCAGATTTACCTGGTAGCTGTGGGTGAGCAGTCAGACTTCTCTCAAGATGAGTTAGGCAGTATATAGAGTATACACAATAGGTAAAGAGATACAGTAGCACAAGCAAACACTGACCAGAGCTTTGGTGTAAAAGTATATAATTATTTAAGGACACACTTGTAAATTACACTAGCACAAAAAGAGGTAAGTAAATTCAACACAGTCACTATTATATATATATACAACCCTGATTACTTATTAGACAAGTCTTAGTGAGAAACACCACTTATTTTCAGACAGAGGTGAGCGCTTAACCTAAGATGGCACTCTAATGAGTTATAAAAAAAAGGGAGGGAAAAGGCAGGGTTATGAAAGCACACAATTTCAATACTTTTAAAAGAACCACAGTGAGGCAGGTTAGGCAAAGTCTACTGGAGAGCAAGGAAGTTCAAATGCCAGGCCCAATCTTAGAGAGAGCAAGCGAAATGTGTGCAGGATCGCACAGTAGGGTTATGCCCAAAGAGTCTTTGTAGATCACAAAAGATGAGATCAAGTCAGGAAAAGTTAGTTAACAGGCCCCAGGCTAACCCAGGTTAGAAAGTCGAGGATTTACTGTCACCCCAAACGATCTGCCGCAAGGGAAGCCAGGCGGGACACAGTACCTGAAATGGGAAGAATGCTCCAGCGGGGGCAGTTGCTCCTGGCAGCAGGTGCAAGTCGGTGTTTCGTCCAGAGGAAGAGGAGGTCTCGACGTGGAGGAAAGATGAAGGTCGTTGCACTGCCAGGGAAGAAACCAGCCGCGGAGTTCTCCGGTTACAAGGTACTACCCTTTTCTTCGCGGTAGTGGTAAACCGTGGTATCCCGGTTGCCGGGGTGCTTGGCACAGGCAAGGCGGCCACTAGTTGCTCCAGGAAGGCGAAAAGACAGGTAAACTGGTTATCCCCACCAGTCAAAGGAAGAAGACTCTCCGGTTTGGAGATCTCCTCTGTCGTCGGGAAAAGTGGTGAGACGGTTCAGCAGGGCTCCACCGGTGGTGTCGTTGTTGCAGGTCGGCTCGGCTACTCCCTCCTCGGATTCTTCAGGTCCTGTGGTGACTTCTGAAGTTCCAGTCCCCAAAGCCCTGCTTTTATGCAGAAAACCCCCATTCATCAGTCCTAGCTGTCACTCAAACATGCTAAGTGGTGAGCCGAGCGGCTCACCACTGGGCCAATCACACCAGAGTGCGACTTGAGTTGCCAAGGCAACTCAGTCCAGGGTGCCTAAACCCCCTCCCACACCCCCTGTGGTACCCAGACAGAGTGGCACCACTTTTGGAGGCTTCTGTGGAGAAGCCCGCCAAAAAGTGGAACAAAGGGCTCGACTTGGGTTGGAGTCACAGAAGCGAACACAAACGCCATTTTGGAACCAAGTTTGGCAAAAAATACCAACCAGTGAATTTATATTAATTTAATAAACCGGCGGTATGTTCGAGGCTATATTAAAAAGTGGTAGCCTCGAACAATGGGAAAATCCCATAGGAATATATTCGCGATCGAATATAAAAAGTAGTATCCACTGCCACCAGCCAAAACTCTGTCGGGGGGACTGGACAGTGCCCCCTCGAACAACAGACCCCGGGGCAATCGAATTGCTCCGACCAGTACGTCCACAATATGATGGTTTGCACTGGTTCTGTTCACAATTTGAGACTAGCAAAGCCAATGGTGACTTTACATGCCCTGGGAGACAGTAGTCAGTAGACAGTAGTCAGTCCCAGGGTATGGAGTCTATGTTTGGGGGTCGCTACGACACCCCTGTGTTACGGCATGGAGGGTGCTGTGTAACCCACACATCAAAAATGCATGAAGCCCTATGGGGTAAAGGACCCCATAGCCCACAAAACACATTCAAAGTCAAAGGAACACCTCAAATCATGTCTAAGAGTGGGAGTAAAAAGAGTCTCACTCTTAGCAGGAGAAAAAAATAAACCCCAAAAATCCAGCAAAGCTGCTGGGGGACTCGCTAGGTTTAGGAAATTAGCCTTTACAGAGAATTCTCCCTAACACTTGCACCCCCCCCAGACTAAGGGACAGGAGGATTTAATCCACTCCTGGATGAATCTCATACCTCTAGTCGATGACATACATCCTAGAGAGACCATCAGCATTTTGGTGGCGACACCATGACCTGTGCTCAATGGTGAAATCAAACCCTTGCAGGCAGATTGACCATCTCAATAGTTTTGGATTTCCCCTTTCATTTGCATCAACCACCTCAAGGGTTGGTGGTCAGTCTGAATGACAAAAGTAGAACCATACAAGTATGGCCTAAACTTCTTCAGTGCCCACACAATAGCAAAACATTCTCTTTCAATAGTTGCCCACCTTGTCTCAGGAACCTTCAGCTTTCTGCTGATGAAGCAAATGGGGTGCTCCCTACCTTTCTCATCCAGTTGGCTAAGGACTGCACCTATACCTACATTAGAAGCATCTGTCTGCACAATGAAAGTTTGGTGATAGTCAGGAGCTCTCAATACTGGTGCCTGGCAAAGAGCTTTCTTCAGGTTTTTAAAGGCCTGATTGCATTCCTTATTCCATTTGACCTTCTTAGGGAATTTGGGAGAGGAGATTACATTCAGTGGAGAAGCTATGGTCCCATAGTTCTCTATGAAATTCCTGTAATACCCAGTGAGGCCTAGGAAGGCTCTCACCTGGGTTTGAGTAGTAGGTGTCCAATTTTGCACAGCTTCAATCTTACTGAGCAAAGGCCTTATTTCTCCACCTCCTACCTCATGCCCAAGGTAGACCACCTTACTCTGACCAATCTGGCATTTACTTGCCTTTATGGTCAGATTGGCCTGTCCAAGAGCCTGCAAAACATGTCCCAGGTGGTTAACATGCTCTTCCCAGGATTGGCTGAATACTGCAATGTTATCCAAGTATGCCATGCAGAAGTCCTCCATCCCAGCCAGAACCTGATTTACCATCCTTTGGAATGTTGCAGGTGCATTCTTCAATCCAAAAGGCATAACCTTAAATTGGTATAAGCCAACTGGGGTAGAAAATGCAGTTTTCTCCTTGGCATGGTCTGTCAGGGCTATTTGCCAATAGCCTGACGTAAGGTCAAATGTGCTGAGGAACTTGTCTGAACCAACTCTATCCACCAACTCATCTGTCCTTGGCAAAGGGTGGGCATCAGTCTTTGTGACTGCATTAAGAGCTCTATAGTTCACACAGAATCTCAACTCCTTGGATCCTGCCTTTGGTACTAACACAACTGGGCTAGACCATGGGCTAGTAGAGGGCTCTATTATCCGGAGATCAAGCATCTTCTTGACCTCCCCTTTGATGTGGGTCCTTACATTTTCTGACATTCTTTATATCCTCTGCTTTTGACTGGCAGACAGTCACCAGTGAGTATATCATGCTGTCCCCAAGGGGTCAAGCCTGGTGAAAGTGAGAACAGAGAGGCAAAATGATTTAACATGGCTTTGCACTCTTCTTGTTGCTCAGGTGTCAGATTTGAAGAGAGATTTACTCCTTCAATCTTTTCGTCCAAGGGTAAGCCTCTGAGGAGATCAGGGAGAGCTTCACTCTCTTCTTCCTCTTCTGTTGAAGCTAGAAGCAAGGCTCCTACTTCAGGACTGGAGACATATGCCTTTAGTCGGTTGGTGTGGAAGACTCTGGGAGCCTCCTTGGTATTTTTACCAAGGTTGGGTTTCCTATGGAAGTAATCTCTGACGTGGGGTCAAATTTTATGTCCCACTACATGAAAGCCATGTGGAAAACCTGTGGAGTTACTTACAAGTTCTCTACCGCCTACCACCCTCAGACAAATGGGTTGGTAGAAAGGTTCAACAGAACCATGAAGAGCATGATAGGTGCTTCGGAAGATCCCCTTAAAAGAAAGTGGGACCTTCTATTGCCATGCCTTCTCTTTTGCTTATAGAGAAGTCCCTCAGGAAGGAGTAGGTTATTCTCCCTTTCAACTTCTTTATGGCCATCCAGTCAGAGGTCCATTGGCCCTGATTAAGGAGGGGTTCGAGAGTGCTCCTTCCCCCAAACCAGTCAGAGTGACTGACTACGTGATAGGTCTCCGGAGGAGAATGTCACAAATGATGGCAGAAGCTAGTGATAACCTGAAAGCTGGACAAGCTTTGGTCAAGCATTGGCATGACCAAAAGGCTAACATGGTTGAGTTCACTCAAGACCAGCTAGTTCTAGTTATGATCCCAACAAGGCATAGGGCCTTGCAAGATAAATGGATGGGACCCTTCAAGGTTGTGGGTAAACTTGGAGAGGTTAACTATCTGGTGGACTTGGGCCTCGGCATAATTGAAAATAGCAAAGCCAACGGAAAGGCTAAAGAGTGGAGCAGACTTACAAAGCAAATAGTCATCAGCTATTGTTCACAGCAGTGCTCTAAGTGTAGAGGCAGTGTGGTGAACCATATACAAAAGTGACATTACAGAAAATGTTCTCGTACTTTTACTAAGCAAGTCAATGTGAGCCGTCAACTCGCCTGCCTCATTGACCTTGAGCAGACCACAGCAGAACAATTTTAAAATTACTTATCACCCATGCTGTAATGGAGATTATGTGCGCTGCAAACAAAGTGGCCAGGCTCCTCCTCCGGTGAGTAGAAACTGGGAACGTTCAATCCAAGCCCAGTGCCCCAGCCACCAAACACAAAACACACTGCAGCACACCGCTGCGCTCTGCCAACAGAGGAGCTGATGAAGGGAAAGCCACCTCCTTTCACTGTACACACTGGAAATACTCTGCTTTTGCCTCCGTTCACTTTGGGAACTCGAAAACACCCTTGGGCACCCGGAAATACCCAGACCGGGATGGCCGCGGGAGGCACCTCTTCCCTGCCACCCTTCAACAACAGAGCTTTCAATTCTTCCTGGAACTCCTGTTCCTGCTTTGTGGTCGGTGATGGCCCTGCAGCTGTTTGCTGGCCACTAGGGGCCCCCTAGCAGAGCGTGGGAAACTCCTCTGCTCTTGTCTGGGTTGTGGGGGCTGTGCCTTTCTGCCAAATGGGACAAACCGCAGAAAAAACCTTTACCTGTGGAGGAGAAGCTAAAAGATGGTTTAGGCATTTGTTAGACAGCCAGGCCTAGCGACTTCACAGCAAACTGAAGTGTCCGTGAATTTTTCCAAGAAGTCATCGGCCCTAGGGCTGAGCAGATGCTCGCCCTCAAAGGCAATGTCAAGCAACTTCGCTTCAACATTAGAGGAAATCCCCAAACTGTGCAGATAAGCTTGCCTACGCATCACAGTTGCTGACCCCACAGACCTGCGCTCCACAATATACAACGTCCAGGGCCGATTTCAGGGCTTGGGAGGCTACCTCCTTGCCGTCCTCCATCAGGTGCACAAAAACCTTTCCTGCATTTCCCCTTCCGAGATATGTTCTGCCGCCTCTGTGTATAATTTTCAACAAGGCGTGTGTGTATTTGGCGAAGGCACACAAAGCATTCACCACCTTTAGAGCCATGCTACTTGATGGTGGCGTCGTCAGCTTAGCTACCGTCGATGTCAGGCCTGAGGGCGTCGAACTAGGCTCGATCTCCCTAGCGCCGAAAGCACTGGGTGTAACCGGGACCTTCTTAGCATGCTGCATCGAGGGTTGACCCGTACCCGGAGTGGTTGCCTTCATCTGGAGCATCTGCTCCTAAAAGGCTTCCCACTCAGCTCTGGACCTACCTGAGCTGGAGTAGGATTACCTTGCTCCTCGGAGGAGTCCGAGTCATGGCTGCATCGATGCGAAGAGGAAACCCGTTGAATTTCGATTTGAACAAGCAAAAAGAAGCCATGTAAATGTTCTCTGGTGAGAGCATTTCCTGAAGCAACGTGTGGAGTGCACGGAAAAAAGGTACAGAGGGGTAGTGACATAATATGTGGACGGCAACAGATGTCACATCCGAAGTTGACGAGCAACTCGATGAGTCAAGATGGATGGACGGCTGAGTCATGACGCACTATGCCCCCTGTCGAAGGTTTTTCAGAGCAGCTGGCGCTGGAAGGAATATCTACCTGATGGGTAATCTAAAGGAGAAAGCAATCCATTGAAAAGTATATTAAAACATTCACCCACAGTCAGAGGGGCAGGCTGGGAAGCCAATGAGGAATCCATGGGAGGAGCATTCAGTAGAAACACATTTACCACAGATAAGTAATTTGTTCTTCTCATAGATGGTGTCCTCCCATGGATTTCTCATCTTACATAAGACTCCCATAGCAGTTTTGTAGATGGAGGTGGGAGCAGTGGATTGCTGTATAATTATTCTGACTATTTATTGATATTGTGCAGAACCACTCTATTATAATGAGTGTCTTCCCTCCTGTGCCATCCCTCTATCTATTTACCTCCCTGGAGTGGTGATGTCAGTGGAATGAGGTGATGTCACTGTGTTTAGAGTGTTGCCATCTGAATATGTGTTCCATGGTGAGCAGTTGGAGATATAGAGCTGGCTGGCAAGAATGTGCCAGTTTTCCTGCTGTGTACTTAACTAATAAACCCATATAACTTACCTGCTGGCTCAGGTGTGTTGATGGCAATACGACATTGTTACACTGGCATAGAGGATGGGATCCCGAGACATCTTGAGCGGGAACCTGGACTGTCTGAGCGCTCAAGGGTGTTCCTTCCAGCCTGTAGCGGGGGCTTGCAAGCAGGATCTCCCTTGGGACCAGAGCCGGTAGTTGGAGCACCTGAGGAGGCGTACTCAGTGCCACGAGGACCAGAGGCACTCGGCAATCTCTGTGGGCAGTTGTCCGTCGTCTGTAGCAGGGACCACGAAGTGAAGGTCCTTGGGTCCAGAGCCAGAGGGTCGAGCAGAGTCATTGGTGGTGAGAGGGTTGCTGTGGTCTGGGCCGAAAGCGTGAGCATTCCTGGCAGGCATGGATGACTGCTGCCCTGCAGTAATGTGGCTCGGCCGGAGATGTGCCTTCCACAGAGTTATTGGAGAAATGATGACGTTGTCGGGTGATCAAGGAGCGTTCCAGCATGTCAAGTTGGAACGTGGAACACTTTCGAAAAGTGTCTTCTGCGGCATCCCTAGCAGGGTGATGACGTGTACTAATCTTTGTGACGTCCCAGCAGATGGCGCTAGAACACGGAAGTGACGATGAACGCTGCACATTTGACGCAAGTTATGGTGCGCTCCCGATGTTGGACGTGGAACGGTGCGCGTAAGGAACAAGGAGGTGTGGATTTCCTTGGCTTTCTATTTGTGTTAATCTACACGGCTGGGGAGCAGGACTGGACCTGGTGGTCATCGGTTTCCCTGGAAATATCTTGTGGGGAATCTTTTTGCATTGCAAAGGAATGGAAACGAAGATTGCAGTGTAAGCGCATGTCTCCGAAGGTATCAGAAGTTTCAGGTGTTCTTAGGTTGGCAGTTGTGAGTTTTTGCCGGTGTGACTATGGGTGCAAGGTTTGGTTGGAGTCTACTTGGAGTAGATCTATGTTTCTGCATTCTGTTTCAACCAGATGTGCCAACTCAAGAGGACAAGATGTGTTTTTGCAAAACTGATTTAAGTCCCTGTAAGGCTGTGTGAGTGGTGTTTCGTTTGTGTGTTGTGGCCTACTTGTGTTGTACTCCGGAGTTTTTCAACATTAAGGGCCTGTATGAGTACGTGTGTTTGTGTTGTGGCCCTACTCTTTAAGAGTTTTGGAAATTAAATATGAATTGTATTTGATGTCATTTATTATGTTGTGCAGCAAGATATAAAGTAATTGCAGTTAGTTTTTACTGTGGGTACTTGGACTCGTGGGTGGCGGGTTCAATTTTATTGTGTTTTAACATTTTTCTATTACAGGTAGGGGCCGAATACATTTTCTGGACGGACTCACGGGTGGGTGGAGGACTTGTGGGTTATGTGCATTGTTATTATTTCTTGCACATCTATGTGGGCCTATTATTTTTCCACAGAGTAACTGTAGCTTTCATCGCACAGTGGACTTTGTCATGTAATGATGTTGGCATTTGTTCATATGTCTATGTCTGCCATTTTAATGCAGTGATGGTCGTGTGGAGGATGAAGTGCCATGGGCAGATAGAGTGGCCACGTGCGTTATGATTATATTGCTGTCCTGTGGTTAGGCACGGACTTGGGGTCACTGTGTTTAGAGTGCTGTCATCTGAATATGTGTTCCATGGTGAGCAGTTGGAGATAGAGAGCTGGCTGGCAAGGATGTGCCGGTTTTCCTGCTGTGTACTTAACTAATAAACCCATATAACTTACCTGCTGGCTCAGGTGGGTTGATGGCAATACAACATTGTTACCCGCTCTTCCAAATCGAGTGTTCTGACAGTGTCTCCAAGCAGTAATGATTTGAAAAGTGTGGAGTGAGGACCAAGTTGCAGCATTGCAAATGTCCTCTAAAGGAACACCTCCATGAAGAGCTGAAGTGGTTGCGACTCCTCTGGTGGAATGGGCTCTTAGGTTCTCAGGGACATCTTTTCCCACAATGGAGTAGCACTCCGAAATGCATAGGATGATCCAACACAAAGTTTGTTTGGTCACGGGTTGTGCTAGACCTGTGGCCGGTATAACCAATAACTGGTCATTTTTCCTGGCATTTGCCATCCTAGAAATGGAGAAACTTAGAGCCTTTTTTGGGTCAAGACTGAGTAACCTCTCATCATTCTTACAAGAGTGAGGAGGTGGCTAAAAAGCTGCAAAAGGTATTTTCTGTGTCCAATGGAATTCAGACACCACCTTGGAAAGCAAAGGGGGGACAAACCATCCAAACTACCGTCTCCTTGGAGAATATAGTAAATTGTGATTTGCATGACAAAGCTTGTAACTTGCACACTGCAAGCAGAAATGATGGCTACCAAAAAGATTGTTTTTAAGGTTAACAACCTGAGTGGGCAAGAATGGAGAGGTTCAAATGGAACTCCCATTAAAAATGTTAGTACCAAATTTAAATCCCAAAATGGAACCAAAAAAGGGACCGGTGGGAAAGTATTTGTCAGACCTTCCAGGAATTGCAGGACAATCAGCATCTTAAAATAAGAGCCTTGTTCTGGTGTGTATTTACAAATGGATAATGAATGGATAATGCTGCAAGGTACCCCATGACTGTAGCCACCTGCAGCCCATGATGGGCTAAATGCAGTAAAAAAGCAAGAGAAAGGATCCATCTTTGGCTCTAAAGCAGCTGCAAAATGTGTTCCAACGGCAGCGGGATATTGCTTTTATTGCTGGTCTTCTAGCAGAAAGCAACACCTCCATCACGTCTTCCGGGAGGTCCTAATCCTTCTATCTTAACCTATCAGAGACCAGGCGTAAATGTTCAGAGTTTTGATTCCTGGGTGAAGAAAACTGCCTCCCTTTTGTGAGAGTAGGTTCACATTGGGGAAGACGGAATGGAGGGCAGATGGACATGTCTAGAAGGTCCGGGTACCACATCCTCCTGGCCTAATCCTGAGCAATCAGTATCATGGATGTCCCGAACTTCCTCAATCTCCTGATCACATGAGGAATGACGGGGACTGGTAGGAATGAGTACTGGAGTGGAAACTCCCAGTCTGCTATGAACATGTCCCCAGACTTCCTCTCTCAGAACATTCCCTGGTGCAGAACACGTTGGACTTCCTGTTGATATTGGATGCAAACAGAACCACTTGAGGGGTTCCACAAAGGGTGATCTCGAGAAGGCCTTCCTTAGCCAACTCTCACTCATGGAAGATCGTGCTCTGCCTGCTCAGAGAGTCCGCCGTCGTATTCTCTTCTCCGGCTAGGTGAACAACCGACTGAGAAATCCTGTTTAGTAGTGCCCAAAACCAGAGCTACATATTCTCCCCGCACACTGGTAGTCGCCCTACACCTCTTTTGTTGAGGTAATGCATGGCCACTGTGTTGTCCGTCATTATCAGGACTTTCTTCCCCTGTATGGAAGGCAGGCCATCAGCACCAGTCTGATCACCCTCAGTTGTGATTCTGATTGGGACCAAAATCAGCTGGTCGTGAGATCGCTCATGTGAGCTACCCTTCCTGTGAGGGAAGCATCCGTGACTACATTTATCTCGAGCCAGGCTTGCCAGAAAGGTTCCCCTATCGTCACACTCTCCTCGCAGGCCCATCACAGGGACATGAAGAAGGTCAGTCCTGAGAATTGTGACCATTGGGATCTAAGGGCCCATTGGAGGGACCTCATCCTTGGGCAGACTTCTGGCACCAGGAAAACACAGGATGTCTTGAGGTCCGGCAATCAAAAAGTCAATGCTGGGAGATAGTGGGTGTTCTGAAATCTTGTTACCATCTGCAAGACATGTTGAGCCCTCAACTCATATGGGAAGCCTTCCCTGAGGAAGAGTCAAGGACTGCTCCAATGAATTGCAGCTTTGGAGAAGTTGCCACCTGGGACTTCTTGAAGTTGAGGGAGAAGCCCAGTTTATGGAGAGTGGCAGGTGCGGTTTAGATATTCCAGAGCCTGTTTGGGAGAACTAGCTCTGATCAGCGAATCGTCTAGGTGGGGAAAGGTGTTAATCCCTCGCCTCCTTAGAGCTGTTGCCACCACTGCCATCAACTTGGTGAAGACCCTCAGGCGGAAGTCAGCCGAAAGGTAGTACTCGAAACTGATAGTGAGAACTGCCAATGGCGAATCTCAGGTACTTTCTGTGCTTGGGATGTAAGGGCACATGAAAGTAAGCATCCTGTAGACAAAGTGACACCATCCATTCCTGTAGCTGAAGGATGTGCGAAAGGGTGATCATCTTGAATCTGTCTTTCCTGAGGAACGTGTTCAAGCGTCTCAGGTCCACGATGGGTCGCAGTCCTCCATCTTTCTTGGGAACAAGAAAATAGATGGAGTACCAACCCGGGTATTGTTTCCGCTAAAGGTACCGTTTCCTCAGCACCTTTCTCCAACAGGGAAAGAAAGTCCTGTTGAAGGAGCGGATCCGGCTCCCAAAGAGATTGCTCACTTGGGGGATAATACGGGGGCCTTTGTAGAAATGGGGCACAGTGCATCTGCAATAATACAATGCCATTCTTGCAGATGCTGGGTCAACCTGCCTCCCACCTGGGGCCTGTGAGCAACTTGCTCAGAGAGGTTTTGAGGCTGTGGCAGAGGACAGTGAGGAGTTGGGTTCTTGAACAGTTTTTCCTCCACAGCCTCTGGGGGCACACGAGAACCTCCTTTATCCCCTCTGGGTAGTGCTGACATGTTCCCTTTTGACTAAAAGAGAAGTAGCACCTGAAAGAACCACGTCCCCCAGCCAGGTGGGTGTTGTTGCGGCTGACGAATGGCTGCCCCTCAAGATTATGCAGCAGCCTTAGAAGCTTCTCTATTTTCTAGGTCTTCATCTGCCTTCAGTCCAAAAAGGTTGGAGCATCGAAGGGCATGTCCAGGAGCCTTAATGGACGTCAGGGGCAAACTTAGAATTGCTTAACCATGCAAATCTCCTTATTACTGCACTCACGCCCAAGAACCACACAACGCAGTCTGACGCATCAAAGCCAGGCTGAAGCGACTGGCAGGAAGTCTCCTTACTATCACTGATGAGATTGTTGGAGCCATCTCCCCTTTGGGAATGTTTCTTGCCACCTGGGAAATTACATTTCATAGGGCGTACATGTATTTCGCAAGAGCAGAAGATGCATTTATGGCTTCCAGCAGAGAATACTGTGATGAATCTGATGGTATCATCACTCCTTTCCTAGCGGTGACCTCTCCCCATATGAACAGGGGACGGCAGCTGCTACCTGATCTTGACCAGGGGGGCAGCTAAATGAGGGAGAATCACATGGGGGGGGTGGAGACAACACTCAAGGTAGTTACCCAACATCAGACGAGACATGGTATCCACCTCCCATTCCCCATGCCTTAATGGCATATTGTCATAACTCAATTCATCCAACCACGAAAGCTACTGAGAATACCTTCCCATAATCTGTAGACAAGTCATCAAGAGCCGAATTCCCTTACCTGGATGCAAAGGTACTGTGACGAGTAAGCTGAGCAGAGTAATGTAGCTCAATAGAGGCCAGAAGCGCAAAACTACGCTCTAGTGGTTGACAGTACATAATTGATGCCAGGACATTGAAACCTCTGAACCAGCCGAACGATTGCTGTGATGTTGAGAAGTCCATGGATCAACCGGCTCATGGAAGAGGTAGAGGCTCATGGAAGAGGCAGATGAGTGAAGATTGCAGGAGCTGGTCCACTGCGAGGAAGCCACGAGAGGAAGGTAAGACTTCCAGGCATACACAGGAACCACAAAGCAGCCTTTACTCGAGCACAGAGAAACCCAGAGCAGGCAAGCAGGAGCCACGAGAAACACGTAAGTCACAAAGCAGAGGCAGGGAACCCAGTAAGAAGGAACGGGACACTGAAGAGCTGCTGCATGCTTACTGTGCGAGAATCAACGCATGCCAATGAGAGCCGGTGAGCCACCCAAGGGAAGCTGGGACACCCTGGGGGCATGTCGGCAACCCACTGAAGGCAAATAAGAATAAATGAAGCATATGAGAAAGAATGGGAGATTCAATATTTGCTAAAGAGACATAACGGAATGAATACAAAATGTCACGTTTGCAAGTGTGCCCAGTGAAACATACCAGAAAGCCCTGGCAGGAGAATGTAGCAGGCAGATAAAAGTTGGACAGTGTGTAACGTAAATCACATGAGGGAGTCCAGATAAGGATACATTAGGTATAGCCAAAGACTGTGTTGAAAATGCTTTGAAGAGAAGAAGCCTAGCAGGATAGTACACCAGTTATCCTACCAAAACTAAGACTAACAGCCAATTTGACTTTCATACCAGTTGTTGAGAAATCCAGGAAAGGTAGTCATCCTCTGGAACTGTGAACTTTATCCATCTGGAACGTTTGTGTTGAAGTTACGCCTTTCCTTTTTCCAGCATTTGTACACTTTAAGGCCAAAGACATTTCCCTTTTCACCTTAAGAGTTAATTGTTAGCGTGTGAGGGCCAGAATAGTATTGCAGATACAGGACATATTTGCTTTGGACATCGGACAGATCCTTAATTTTGCTGTAGGCGGGGAAATATCTCCTAGAAAAGGGATAGTGAGGTATTTTCCAACCCCTTTTTGCCAAATGTTTCTGGCCAAAACCACGAGTCCTCTGTCTCTGCGTCTCATTCCTGGCTCCTCACAATACCCTCTTAGCAAGTGCATCTTATTTCTAATAGTCCCTGTCTGGGGGGATGGTTGGATAAGCTGCGTTCTTTGAGATGGAAGTAGCCGCCTGCACCACCAAACACTCTGGAGAAGGGTGCCTGAAAAGGAAGTCAGGGTCAACGGAAGGGGGTCTGTATTTCTTCACCAACTCCTTGTTCACAGCAGGAGTGGTGTCAGGCTTTTGCACATTTTCCAAAATAGGATTCCTCAGTGCTGTATGGAAGGGGTATCCCTAGGAGCCCACTATCCAAAATGCCTGTACAGTCATCCTGGGTAATGTCCTTAGCAGGACGTCCGCAACCCAAATACTAAATCACTCTATTCATGACTGTTCTATTGGCCGCATTAGGATGACTTTGTGTCAAATTCCACCTCAGGAGAGGTATCCAGACCAGTGGCTTCTTTCAGACAAGCAGCTAGGTCTTCAAGCCAGGATTGGTCCAAGACCAACTCTCCCGGATCATTGGGAGTCCACAAACGTTCATACCCAAAGGGTACGATCAGCCCTCCAGATAAGGTGCATATGAGGCCTTTTTAGCACAGAAATCTTGTCAATACGGTCCTGTTAATTGTTCCTTTCGTACAGCTTACACAGGATTTTTATAGCAGCACCCCCATAGATCTTGTCGGTCAATGGAGACAGGCTGGCCAGCAGCGGCTTGCAAACCCACCCTTTACTTCAGCAATTGATACAGTTCCTTGAAAGAAGCAACTGGGATGAGTCCTGGTATATTTTAATTTTAACACTCTGTTAATAATTCTAACAAGATAATACTTTCTGAGTAATGTAGAAGGGAATTTGTGATTAGTTCACTTTGCTCAACTGCCTGCATTTTCTAGGTTACAGTGTTATTGAAGCATTTTGAATAATGATCATGCTTTTCACATTGCTTTAGAATACATGTAGTATTGTGTAAAATGAAAATGGTCTTAAACTAGCACTGTATTTCTGCTTCATTTCCTCTGTTTTGATCAGCTTTAATACAGGCAGCACAGTTGCAGCATCATGGGCATTTCATACTTTGTTTTCTTTTCATCACAAAAGCACATCAATTGGGTTTGATGTCTCAAAGTTTTAGAAGAGTCTTTCAGCAAGCAGTTGTTTGGCATTTGTGAGAAGGAAAAGCTTTTGGTGTTCTATATGAAGATGTGTTTTATTTTGTCTTAATGTTGTATGTGTCCGTGTGCATGCATGAAAGAGCACTGTACATAGTTTGTCTTGGAGAGCAAGAAATAGCTGGGCATGTAGTCTGAACTTTACTTTAACTCCCTTTCTAACCACCCGCCTACCGCAAGTGGGTATGATGGATGCCGATAGAAGCAGTGCTGTATATATTTTCAATGTCACAGATTGTACAGGTACCTCTGAACAGGGCTGATAAATATTCAGACAAAGTAGCCTAATTTATCAGCAGAGCTGCTATACGCATGTCATGGCACAGTGCCAATTATTCACAGCAGAGCTGATTGGACCATGGCCACATTTCTTAGCAGGACTGTTATGTTTTGGGACAGCACCTGAATTTCTTAAAAGAGCTGCTGTAATGGCAAAGTACGAACATGTGTTGCTATTTACTGCAGCGAGCTAAAAAGTACCGAGCAAGAACAGTATCTGAGCTCTTCCTACCGGTTTCACTACATAATTCCAGAATCCCATTACTGCGATTACGAAAACCTTGCATGGAAAGAATAGATGGGGAGGGGTGTTAGGTAGGGGGTATTTAATAAAGTAGGTGGGTGTGCTGCAAGCTGTCTCCCCCTGCTTTAAAAATACAGACAATTTGTCATTTTACATGCAGGATTTTTGACCTTGCAGTAAACAAAATGTGTTTTTCACGTAGATCCTTCCCACCTCCCTCCTGAGCTGGTGTGATGCACACTGGGGGACAGTGTGAGACAATGGCAATGCTGTCATATACTTCAATCCCTCGTACTCTGCCTTGCGCTTTCAAAACGTTTGCTTCTCCCATGTCACATTACTGACTCCCACTACCAAAAATCTAGAACATTTCAAAGCCTCATTATGAATCTATTGACGCATGTAGGATAGTACAAACAGGCTGAGGCATTTTGACAAGCCAGTTATGTAAGGCAAGACTCATATGGAACTGCCAGTGCCCTAACCCTATGTGCCTTTCCAAGTCAACAACCTGTTGGGAAAGGTAGCTCAGTTGGTCAATAACCCTGCTGTAGAGGTTGTGTAACCTGTTAGTTCAAATCCTGTTGATAGGTGAGCTAATGCGTCTGCATCAGAGGTATGTGTTTAAGATGCAGTTAACATTCAATTGTAACAGAGCTTTCGACTTATCAAAAGGACTACTAAATGTTCAGTGATTCAGAACACACAACTCTCATCGGGATCATACAATTATTCTGCGTTCTTTTACAGCGACCACTGAAAATGTTTACTTTTATTTCGACCCCATATATATGTAGGGGGTGGGTACGGTATATAATGAATACAGCAGGTTCTCCCCCTATATATGTATGGGGTGAAAAGGGTGTTTATTTTTAAAAATATATAATCTGCATTTTTAGTGGTCTCAGTAAAAACGGCACAGTGATCTCTCACACACACACACACACACACACACACACACACACACACACACACACACACACACACACACACACACACACACACACACACACACACACACACCTCATCAGTGATGCTATACCTGTAATGGGTCAGAACAAGCACATCCCATCAGTGCTGCTATACTAACACAAATCTTATCTGGGCTCTTATACTTGTAATGGCATACAATGCTGGTAAAACATCTGCATTCAACAAGTAGTGCATTTGGTGAGACAGACCTCTAACTCTAATTCCCAGCCTAATGGCCAAAAGAAGGTTTGCATACATCTAAAAAAAAAAGAACACTGGTAAAGCAGCACTGGATTTATAAATGCAAAAGGCATTTTCAGAAAAAGAGCAACTCTGAACCTTAGCAATACAGGAGAACAAAGTGAGGGGTGGGGGGTGGGGGGCGAAGCCACGAGAACAAAGAACATATTAGACAATCCAAAACAGGAATTCGCGCAACAGGAAGAGACCAATGAGCTACATAAGAGGGCAACAAAGAAAGTGAGAAAGGAAATGGAGATAAATAATAGGACACACACAATAGGAGTGAGGGTAGGAGCAGAGCAAGAGAGACATATAGAGACAGTAAAATAAGAAAACACAGATCAACAACAGACGGGGAGATCTGGAAAGATAGAATCCAGATTGGAGAAAGGAAGGCCAATAACTTAAGAGGCAGTGCAAGAAAGATAATAAGGAGTGACCACAACAGAGAAAATGAAAAAAACAATATAGCCAGAGTAATGACATGAGAGAGGAAGAGGAGTTATATCAACTGATACAGAACAATGTTGGAGGGAAATAGCAATAATAGAATGCAGAGATGGGAGAGGAACAGTGACAGAGCAACAGACCTCAAAACGTGGTATAGCAAGAGTGAGAGGCAGAACATCAGAAAGTGAGAGACCAGGGAAACAGAGTAGCAAAGGGAAGGAGAGATGGAGCATAAATATGGATTGGCTATCAAGCAGGTATTTCCAGGTAGCAACAGTAGGCCGAGAGGCAGAGAAGTGATGCTGGTAGAGAGAGAGACTTGATTTATGATGTAACGAGCTGGCATCTGTAGTAGTTCTTAACAGAGATTTGGTGTCCAAGTATAATGAAGATGAAGCTGGGTAGTACACATCGACAAGGTTTGTCACTAATGTTTTCGAACACAGTTTAAATTTTACGCACAAATTGGATAGTTGTCAGACACTTTTTTACTCTCTTGCGAAGGAAGAAACACATTTTTACTCTTGAAATTGGATTTACTCTCCAATTCTAAAAACTGGGAGTAAAATACTCTCACGCCAAAATCCTATCGGGAGCACTGGGTACAATGCCATCTTCCTCAAGGATGGACCCAAAGAACCTGAACAAATCCGACTTAGATTTGGGTTTAAAACTCGAGGTTGTCTCTAAGGTAGACGTCAAAGGGCCCCTCAACTTCAACTCCTTCGAGGAGGAAGGCACAGAAGCTTTTTGCTTCAATGAAGTCTCCAGGGTAAACGCTATGCAAGACGACATCCCTGTGGTCTTCAGACCCAGGCTTTTGGGCATGCGGGCCGACGCATTGCTGGATTTCCTGCTGGTCTTGTTAGACGCAGTGAGTTTAACAACCTTTTACAGCACTTTCGAGGGACCAGGAGGGCCCTCCTTCGAAAAGACCTCCATCAGCTTTTCAGAACTTTTCCCATTTGACTGCAGAAGCAGTCTTATCTAGAAAACGTACCCTATGCTTGTCGGGCGAGGAGTTGGAGGAGGAACGATGGCGTCGCTGTTCGACTTCTTCCGTGACAAAGAGGAAGAATGACTGGAATCGCTCCTGGATCTTCACTGTTAAGAATGTTGATGATTGTTTCTTGGGCCTCTCTGGAAATTTGTCTCCGATGGAGCTTCTACCTTCAGAAGACTTCCTTTTTGAATTTGTGGAAGACAGAGACTTAGAAACTGACAGAGCTAGGGTGAGCTTCAAGTTTCTCTCCTTCAAGGCCCTGCTAGTCATCGACTAGCAGGAGCAGCACTTGAGGACTCCGGATCCGTGATCTACATCTTCGAATCACAGTCCGCACATCTCTTGAGACCCGTCTTCAGAGGCGACGTGAATATTTTCCCTCAAAAACGAGAAAGACGTTAAGGAGAGATTTCCTGAGTCGAACCGTTCCGAGAGCATGCTCTGTATGTGGAAAAATGGAACTAAGACAACAGGCACAGTGCGTGCCATTTATACTATCATCTATGTCACATCCGGAATGCAGGAATGGTAACCGTCAAGGACATTGACTCGATGCCACACACCGCCCTCTGCTGTAGAAAAATGTCAGAATATGGCTATATCTAAGATGAGGTATACATGGAGGATACAATCCATAGGAAAGAGGACAGACTAGGTTGTGTAGTGGCACCACACTTATCCGATCTATTTATTTCAGATTTAGACAAGTATCCGGGTGTTAAACATGGATTTTTAGAATCTGAACTGATGGACAGATTTTAGGAGGCCACCCTAGTTCTAGTAAACAGGGAACTCGGAGTTTGGCCAAAACCCAACCAAGGTAGCAATGGAGAGCAGTCAAGGCTATTCTCGGGAGTGAGAGTGGGGTCATGGGCCCTCAATGAGTCCACACAATGTAGTACACAATAATTCAATTTAGACAGGTAAGTATAAAAAACACTTATTTTGTTCTAGGCCTTCCACACACACTGAAAAATGAAACTAACAAGTGGTATTCTCAATAATACTTCTATTATATAAATATATACATTTACCACAGGTTCATATATGCATTAAAATATTCAGCAAGCAGTTGAGCAAATTAAATGCAGTCAATGATGGAACCAGATCACAAGTTAATTCCCTAACTTAAGCAGTCCAAACCCTAAGAAGAATGGGGCCTTGTGCCCAAACGTCACAGAAGCCACAATGCTTCTCCCCAGAATGGAGTGTCTGTAGGTAATGATCATTTAATTATGTTGGTGATGGATCAAAATACTCCAGCAATTTTACTAAGGTAAGTAGATTCTCTTTTGTATTCCAGAAGTTACTACCAAGGTTTGACGACCAAAAAGGCAGAGGAATCGAAGTTTAGGAGACTTGTTCCCAATGGTATTCCATGGAGGATAGGGGGAACGGATACACTGTTTCCTTACCCCCCGACTCTGATTTTTCCGATTACATTGTGGATCTTCGGGTGGGGGCGAGGGGAGGGTCGCTGGATGTTAGATTTCCTGCCGTTGGGTCCAGTGAGAGGTGTCCAGGAGCTGCGGGTGCAAGGATTCTTCTGGTTGGGTACAGCTGCAGGTTGCAACCCCAGGCGATGGAGAAATGCAAGATCCACTGATGCAAGCCACGTCAGGACACTTCACAGAATGGGGGACTGCAAGTTCAAGCAACGGCCTCTGCACACAGGTGACAACAGGCGTACTTCTAGTCGCGGTCACAGAAGCCCCTCTAGGACAGGCTCCCTTGGTGATGGGACGCTGAATTTCAGTGGTACGAGCAGGCGGCTACTAAAGTTCCAGGTGCAGCTGTAGAATGGTTATAGTCCTGGCAAGATAGCCCATGAGAGAGCTGTTCAGTCCACCGGTGGCCTGAGACAATTCCAAAGGCTCAGGGTGGCTGGATCCTCAAGAAAGCGTTGCAACTAGTTGCTGACACCAGTTCAAGGACTAAAGCACAGCTCAGGGTCTTCGATATCAAATAGTCCAACAGGGCATCATTGGACAACACGCAGGAAGGGATGCCAGGCCTCTTCAGGAGTAGTCTTCGGATATTCAGTCGGCTGTTCTTCTACGAGGGATTTTTGGGTCAATGCAGATCTGAGAAAACAGCTGAATTAATCCTCCCCGAAATTCAAAATCCAGGCTGGAAGCAAGTCAAAAAGCCCAGCAATGGTAAGTATCTGCACCATCCAAACAGCCAGTAGTTGTCCAATCGGGGACAACTACTGATTTCACTCTTGCCAACACCCAGACTCTCTGGCACCATGGATGTGGATGGGTACCAGACAGTCCCACCCCTTTCCTGGACCATATACACACAAAGGTAGAACTAGCCCACGAAAGCAGATAAGGGATTTCCCCACCAGAAAAGGCAGGTAAAAGGCCAAACAACAATATGGCCAAAGAACAAGCAAAAATCTTGTGGCACAGACATTTTAGGGCATTAGCCAAGTTTAGTAGCCATACATGGTAAACAAGAATGTGCACACTAAAAAGAATGTGTCTGCAATATATCTGCTGCCACCTGCTTGTCTTTAGGTACATATAAAAGTAACTATAAATCCCAAGTGTAAAACGCTAGGGTGAAACAAAAGTATTCCATTTGCACTGCATTGTGCAATGTTAAAAAGTCACAGAATGCAAAAAGGAAACAGTTTCCCAGTACTGATCAGTGTCCCCATAACAAATTAGCAAAAGGCAAAGAAGTGGGAGTTGAAGGCTTAACTTCCCTTTAAAAAGTCAGATCAGGATAAAAAACAGAGCAAAAAGAAAGGGGGTCCATAGAAATGTTCCCAACACCAGGTAAAAATTCTTATCCCCCACGTCTTGGCTAACTCAAAATACCATGGTTAGCCTACGATGACAACAATGTTATTAGTAACCCCTACTGGACTCCAAAGAATATTAAAAGGTTTCCAGGAATACACATATACGAATGGCATGGCCATTAATACTATGAAATTGAAGGTAATAACATTTAATAGATCTGCTGGAAAAATTGCAAATATTATTGGTATATTAAAGATGGAAACTAGAGTAAGTTAAAAACTTTGCCATATTTGGGGTCTTATCTTTACAATCATTCTTTGGCTGAGTTGGCAAGATTGAGAACAAAAGTCAATATGTGTACAGCAACGCTGAAGAAAATCAATGTCAGATACAGAGAATTCCCATTGTTGACAGTTATGAAATATTACAAATCAAAGGTATTTTCCACACACTTTTATTGATTAGATCTGGCTGACCAAGGGGTAGATAAGCAATTGTTTAAGTTAGAAGCATTGATGCTCAGAGATGTCCCACGAATTAGTGTGTGTTCCGATATCGATTATAAAATATGAATTAGGGGTTTTACCCTGGTCAGCTTTGATTAAGTGGTGAAAGTTAGTGCTCTTCTGCAATATTATTAATCCAATCAGCAATACTCTATATGATAGCCTTGCCCAAGAAGTTAAAAAAGGGATGTCTGAAACATTCATGGCATTGTGCGGGAATGTCCCCTGTAGAAGTGGTAGGAGATGAAGCTGAATCACTTGTCCAGAACCCAGAAAAAGTAAAAAAGAATTTGTGAGAATTTGAATGGGCAAAGATGAGACCCTAGCAAAATACAAACTGTATACAAATATCAGTGATGAAGAGAAAAAAGTAGATACAATCACACAATATCTAGTAAAATTCACAAATTAATCAATTTCTGGGGTTTAGATAAAATTAGTTACTGACTAGAGAAATCCTCATTTTTATAGGAAAGGTATGAAAATAGAAAGACCGTGTTCTTGTAAAGTGGGAACTATACGTGAAACTTTAAATCATATTTTTGTGATTAGAGAGGTTTCCTTTGCAAGTTTGGTGATCATACTAGTAGAATGAATAAGGAAGCCTTTTGGCGACGTATTTTATACAGTGAACATATCAACTGTAGCAACTTTATGGTTTGAGTTTATGAAATGGAGAAATGTTAAGATTCTGTACCGAGATATGTTAATTTTACTTACAGTATTAATTTAAGTTGTGCAATGAAATTTGAAACTATATTATGCATATGTGAATCTTAATATAGAAGAAAGACAAATAAATGAGTTTCTTAATTATGGTATGCGTACAATATTATACCTAGAGGCAATGAAGGTAATAGAAACTTGGTAGTGGTGGGAAATAGTTATAGTAAAAACAAATATAAATGTTTGGTTTATATTTGTTATTTAGGAACCAAGAGAAAAGATGTCTAAGCAGAAAAATGTGATACTGTCCATGTACTAGACCCAAACCCAGCCCAGTTAAGCATCTTTCTTTCCCCAAATATCTTTTGTATATGAAAGCATGTTCAGTGCAATTAAACAAAGCTAGTATATATGACCTGCATACAGCACAAAACTAGTTTATTACCATGTCAAGATCAGTGTCTATTTCATCTGCCTGGAATGGGGAGAATGACAAAGACTTGAGCTGTTCATCCATGACATCTGCCAACACGTACACAGTTCTGAAAAAAAGAACAGTGAAGATCAAGCTACAGGTTTGATTAGATACACTTGTCAGTAGAGACGAGTAGCATGCTTGAATGTTATTAGAATCATCAAAATGTACTGCTAACGGGCCTGTCACAGGCTTAATGAACAAAAAACCCATTAGACTTTAGCATTACCACAAGTGCTAGTTTTAGCTTCGGAAGTGTGGGATGTTTAACAACAAAGGCACTAAATGGGCAGTTTACCTTAGCATCTTTAAGTCTTTAAGGGAGATGATTCACAAACAAGGAAACAGCCACAAAACAGTACACTTTTTCATTTGCACAGAGAGCACCTCCAAATGATTTAAAGAAATTCATTTGTTTCCTAATTCAGCCTAGTACTATGTGAGAGACGTGGATACTGTTAAGTGAGAGACGTGGATAACATGCCTGTACACACACCATGTAATCCACTAAACCACAATTTTAAATAGATGCTAGGTGTCGTCCTTCGATTCTGGGAGGCAATCATTACCATCCTTCAAAGGGGCCACTATGTCTTTCTTCTAAGATTATAACACAGCTGGGGATCTAACTGTATGCAACACTAGAAGATAATCACACATTTGCTAGAAATCCATCATTTGATTTTACTTCAAAGTAGTGATCTGGTATGCTATGCTTGCAATACATATGCACACTACACTAACAACAGACAATTGCAGGCAACAGCCAAACCAATTGCAGGCAAATGGCAAGGTTAAAAGTAGCCATGATTGAAACAATTGGTGGCATTCACCTACAAAGACCTACAAGGATGGCAAATTAGCATTTTTTGTGTATGCCTTTTTATGCCAATAGCTGCATTGAATTAAGTGCATTTCTAGTTACCTGACCCATGCTTCTTATGCTCTCAAAACCCAAGGGTTCAGCAAAGGCTGTGTATCAATAAGCAAGGAAAAAGTGAGCATAAACCGATAAGCCAGGATACGATGCCCAGTTTCTGAATGTAAACTGAGGATGTGAAACTGGTGTATGGATAGGTACTCACATTATTGTATAAGCTAGCACCAACACCGAAGGAATAACAGTTAAAACCGAAAATATAGATGTGGTCACCGAACAGGGATATAAGTAGACTAGTCTTTCAAACTGTCTCAACCTTCTTCCCAGTTAAGCAACTGGGCTGTTGTGGAATGCAACCTGCAGCACTGATCTATACTCATCTGAAAGCACAAAATTGTTTCTGGATAGCACACCAAACACCAGAGCCATCATTAATAGACACCAATCATCTACCAATGAGAGGAAAAAACAGTGTCTGGCTGAACAAATTCACAAGCCTTTGAGAAACCCCTGCTCCCAGGAAGGGAATATTAATGTGCCACAGCGTGCATCTCACAGAAAGAAGTGGTGGCACCACAAATAACAAATCCCAAGGCCTACAGTTGCTACTTGTTAGGAAAGATACTTTTTTATTGCTTTCCTCCCATAGATTTCTATCGGCCACCCTTTTTTTTTTCTTTGTTTTGACTCCTGACCCGACTTATTTGAGCTATGTAAAGCTTCCTGCTTGAATTCCATTTTCTTTTTGGGCATTCTTATGGATGGGAAAATCAATCAGCCCATAATATGATCAGCGCTGTGAGACCATGTGTCTTTTTAAGGATTACTTGGTATCTTTACATCTGTATGTATCACCCTAAAGTACATTGTGGTTAGGTTACTTTGTATCCTTACATCTTTTTCTGTAGTGGCTTTTTGGTGACATTTACATTTTTCTACTGTGTTTTAACTTTTTACTTTGTGCACTGTTGCATTTACGATAATTGGTTACTAAGAGTGGCTTGCACTTCAAGATGGCAATGCCGCAAGGTTTTTGCCTGTCTTTTGCCCATGTTGTTCTTTGGCCTTCTTCCTGCCCGCTCCGGTCCGGAATTGCCATATATCAGAATGTCTTTTCGCAGGCAAAGCTGCTGCTTTCCCAGGCAAATAGGCTATTTGTCTGTGAGTCCAGATTTGGGGATTGGAACTGCCGGGTCAAAGTACACATGCTGGTGCCTGAATGTCTGTTGTTGGGCAGATGATGTGGCCAGTGGCTATCCATGATTGAAATGATAATACTTGGTCCAGGGCTCACTGAACCCCCTTAAGGGATTCAGGGTCAGATGAGTACCCCACAGTCAATTTTACAGAGTTCCATAAGAAATAATGGGAGACGAGCCAATGGGCCATCGGCTTTACTGGAGGCAAGACCAATCTACCCTACATGGCCAGATTCTGCGGTGTGCAACCCTGGGGAAGGCCACGCGAGACTCCAAGGAAGTGTTCCAGATGTCTAAGGATAGACCAAGTGCCCCAGAGGAAGAATCAGCAGAGCAGGACGCGGCCCATTAGATGTCTACTGGAACTACGGTAGAGACTCATCTCCAAAGAATCTCTACCCTGGACCAAAGGGAGACCGGGGGATGAGTATCATGAATAATCACTCTCCCCATGACTAAGGGTTGATGCTCACATTGGAAACTGTGGAGAAAACCTCCCTAGCAGCAGAAAACAACCTGGTAAGTAGAGTACTTTTTTCACATGTGTGGTGTCCAACATTCAGATCGTTGGGCATGCACCCTGAGCCAGCGACGATACCAGCCACCCAGCAAAGGAACAAAGGCTCTTCCTACATCATCGACCTTCAAGCAGTGAGTAGAAAAGTCAGCAAGGAAGACGTGGGAAACCGCATAGATGGCCCTTGGTGGTTCAGTGGACAAAAGACGAAAACAGCACATCAGCAAACAATCCCAGGACGGGCAAAACATCTGGAGACATACGCACACGTCCTAAACTGAAGAATTGGTGGGGAGAGGTAGAAACTGACAGGTCCCGGGGCTCTGGCATTGTTGAGCGAACAAAGACCTCCAAGCCATTAGCTCCTACCGGTCTAGGAGCATTTTACGGGCTGGGTCCCTCTGAACAGTCATGCCGAAAAAACAACGTGGGCTCGACCAAGAGGCAACCACACGGCAGCCTGCCATCATTGCACCTGCTGAATGTCTGAAACCACTCCGACCCGTTTCAAAACCATGCAACCCGACAGTAATTGCAAAAACTGAATGTCTGAAACCCCTCCATCCCGTTTCAGCGAATGAAGAAACACATGATTCCCAGAGAAGCATTGTAAACACCCATTTCCTTCATTTAATTGTGGAGGCAACTAAACCTTTAACGCAGGAGACTACAGTTCTCATAAATCTACACGCTACAACGTGGTCAAGTCTCCGGAGCATGAAATGCATAAAGTTCTGTTTAACCAAGACAGGCAGCTGACCGCACTTACCATATTCACGAAATGGGAGACGGGGGTACGCCAAAGATGAAAGGACACAGGGTGGTCAGGAGGGATCGGGCAAACAGGGAGAATGGCAGGTGGCGGGAGCAAAGCCATGGACCGGGGAAAGAAAGGGGGACGGGTTCAACACGATTGAATGGGTCAGGTGTGTCTGCAGATTGGCAGGGAGGGGTTGCAAGAAGTTTAAAAGCTGTGTTCACGGAATCCTGGGTGTTCTCTGTCTTACCTTGTACACACAGCCTGAGGACTGCGAAGAATGGAGTGAGAATACGGCCGGATTCCACTGGGCATATTAGGGCGACGAGCAACCGACGGAGAGAAGGACCTTACTCTTGCCCCACGTGCAAAGCAGAACACCGAGCTAACAACAACCCGTTTGGGACTTCTTTTGTTGACCATTTCTGTTTTGCTTTTTCTGCACGGACGCTGTGTAGCTTGTAAGCCTGAATTAAAGGATGTTTGTTTTCAACTGCATTCCTGACTCATGATTGCTATTTAACAGGTGGTCAAGTCTCAGCAATGCTCCCAACACCAGCAGCAACCCAAAGTAAAGCAGAGGGTCCTGGCAGCGAACAGATGTGAAGTAAACAGCCCAGAAACGGTTCCAGAGTAGGATGCAGAGAATCAGTAGGAGTCTTCAAGAAGCCTGGAATGGACATCCAGAGGCAAAAAAACAAACCACAATATGCCCAAGAAACTGCACTTAGCAAGTTTCGCCAAGGGAGGGCTTAAAATATGACAAAACCAGGGGGAAGACCAATGCTTCTTAGCAGAAGACTAGGGCAGGCCAGCAGATGACGTGGACGAGTGCTTTGTTGACAAGGTTGTTACTGATGCTGTTATAGACTGTCGTCTACACCGGTATCTACGTTGTGGCAGCTTGATAGTAGGAAAAAGGATAGTATGACCCTTGTTCACTCAAGAATCTTTGTGAGACCTCAACCTCTTTGAAGAGAGAGTATGTTGTAGGGGTCTGCTCTGTCAGAGGGAAGCATGACTTCGGACAGAGGCCAAATCAGAGGCTCCAGCCCCTTCGTCCAACCAAGCCACGACCTTCTGTGACAGTCCTTGAGGATCTTGGTGGAGAATGATTGGCAAATGGAGCAGTCGTTGACCTCATGATCTGGGTAGAGATGGTCATTGTGAAGATCTTCACTAGGCCCATTTTTCAGATGGCAGTTGGAACAGGTCTTGAAGTCTTCTTTCTGGAGTCTGCCATAGCATCAACATGCACACCAAAGGGACCTCAACGACGGAAGCTGAACCAGCCCCCAGTAAGAGACTAGCAACTATAACTAAACCACTGACGGGTGGAAGAAAGCACAGAACTTCTCAAAATGCAGATGTTGAGTCAAAAAACCAAAGAAATAGCAATCAAATCATCGAAAGAGGAAGAGTTTTTGAGGAATCAACACTGAACGTGCAGTAAAAAATCTGAAGATGGCCTTCTGAAGTAGAGCTAAGGGAGACCAGTTTATAGGTTGTGGGGCAATGTGACCCAAAATGACAACGCTAGAGCACCCGGCAGTTTTAAAATCTAAAAGTAAACTGCTTTAACGCTACCGAGGATTCCCAGTCTGACGACAGGAATATTGAAACAGCATGTGAATCTATGAAAGATCCAATATTGGTGAAATAGCATAATAATCAGCACTGACTGGCGTCTATAGGCAGATCCCAATTTATTAAGGGAACCAATACTTTGTGTCATCTTTCTGGTTGCGATACTCAAAAGCTCAAAACCCCTCACATTTTTAGAAAAGTAGCCCTCAGATCTGAGAAAGAATCTTTTTCTGGGATCCTTTTATCGGGCCCGGTGGTATATATAAGTTACCTTTTAGTGCACTTTTTTGATGAGAAGCCAACTACCACCGATTTGGCAGCATTAACTTTTAGGTCTTGGGTGGCCATAAAATTCTCATACAGAGTTTTTGTAACAAAAGCGGTGTCCTGGCAATAAGGGACACATCGTCATACACCAGGGCAGGAGTTTTTTTAGAGGAAAAAAACGGTACATACCCTTGGCCGAAACAACAATTTGCTTTCTAAGCTGGTTGTTTAAAGGCATTCTTACTTTTCTTATTTTCCCCCAGAAGCTCACTGTCTCCAGAGCCCTAATTCTCTCTAGGCTGGACTACTGCAATAACCTCTTTCTCAATCTGCCTGCCTCTACTCTACGCCCTCTGCAACTAATCCAGAACAGGACTGCGCGACTTATCCCTGGCCTCAAGCCCAGGGACTGTATGTCTCCAGCCCTGAAATCTCTCCACTGGCTCCTGGTGGATGCAAGGATCAAGTTCAAGACCCACTGCATAATCCACAAGGCTTTCTGGGGCCGAGACCCTCACTACAGCCAACTCTCTCTTCTAAAACACCTTCCTTCTCCAGGCCTTCGCTCAGCCACCGCAGACTCTGAGGGTCAGGGGGATAGATCTCTCGCCTCTGCAGGTGCTTTCCTCTGGAATGGCCTCCCTGACCATCACAAACTTGAGCCGGACCACCTGAAGTTCCAGAAGCAGCTCAAAATTCATATATATATACATATATATGACAATGCATTACTTACCGTAAAAGCATTTCTGATGGTAGTATCTGCTTAGATTCACATGCTGTGCATAGGTCCGACATCCAGTGGTCACTGCGGAGTATTGCATTTTGTTTTTTGTAGTCGAAAAGGGGACGTCGACAAGGCGTGTCTGTAACACTATCCCTATAGTGACGTGCGTTGTACCCACAATCCCTCACGCGTCGAGGTCCCTCTGTTTGTATTTTTCTGCCCTGAGGGAGCCTTCTAGACGTGAGTGAGTACAGAAAAGAGAGAAATATAGAAAAAGGATGTCTATGTTCCTTCCATCCGAGCGGGGAGGAAGGGTGGGTGCATGTGAATCTAAGCAGATACAACCATCAGAAATGCTTTTACGGTAAGTAATGCATTGTCTTCTGATGTTTGTTAATCTGCTTAGAATCGCATGCTGTGCATAGACTAGCGAGCAGTACCCGGAGTTGGCGGTGGGTTATGAGAAGGAACAGTAGAGAAAAGATGTCTTAATACTGCCTGTCCCACCTGGGAGTCAGATCTAGAGTGTGCATCTAGACAGTAGTGTTTTGTAAAGGTGTGCACAGAACTCCAGGTAGCCGCTTTGCAGATGGACTCAAGGGGAACATTTGCAATGAATGCTATGGACGCCCCCGTGCCTCGAGTAGAATGTGCTCTTGGTCTAAAGGGCAGTTCTCTCTTAGCAAGAGTATAGCAGAGAGTGATGCATTGAACAATCCATCTAGAAATAGTGGACTTTGAAACTGCATCCCCTTCTCTTCCTGCTGCCACCGAGACGAAGAACTGATTAGTCTTTCTCAGTGGTCTGGTTCTTTCCATGTAGAACATGACCGCTCTGCGGACATCTAGTGTGTGCAGAGTCCTTTCTCCCAAGTTGGAAGGATTTTGAAAGAACGCTGGTAGTTCTATAGACTGGTTTACGTGGAATTTTGAGATGAATTTCGGAGCAAACCTTGGGTGAGTGCGTAGAACCACTTTATCTCTGTGAACTGTAACAAAGGGGTCTAGAACAGAAAGAGCCTGTAGTTCACTTACTCTCCTGATGGAGGTGATAGCTATTAGAAAAGCAGTCTTAAGAGTGAGGTCTTTAAGAGATGCTTTGTGCATGGGTTCAAATGGTGAGCCCATGAGTCTGGTAAGTACCACGTTAAGGTCCCATCCGGGAGCTGGGTCAGCTATCGGGGGGTATATTCTCTTTACTCCCTCCATGAAGGCCTTTATAACAGGGATCTTCCACCACGACACTTTGAGTTGGGAAGTGGTGTATGCAGAAAGTGCCGCTAGGTGGACTTTTATGGAATTGAACACTAGACCTGAATCCAATAAATGGGTCAGGTATAGAACAATATGTGTAGGAGAGCAGTCAATTGGGTTGATGCTCTTTCCTCTGCACCAGATGACAAATCTCTTCCATTTGCTAGAATAGCAGTGGCGAGTGTTAGGTTTTCTGGCTTCCCTGAGTATGTCCATGCATCTCTGCGGGAGCTGTAGATGTCCAAATTCTATGATTTCAGGAGCCAGGCTGCTAAGTCCATGTTCTGGGGGCATGGATGCAGAGTCCTGCCCCTGTCTTGTAACAGCATGTTGTACGGGCAGGGGAGTTTCACTGGGGGAGATAGAGACATCTCCATCAAGTGAGCGAACCATGGCTGTCGGGCCCACATTGGGGCCACCAGTATCATGGTTACTTGTTCCTGGTGCATCTTGTGCACCACCTTGTTGAGAAGGGGAGTCGGGGGAAAAGCGTAAACAAATTTCCCTGACCATTGAATCGACAGACCATTCCCCTTGGATTGGTTCTGGGGGTACCTGGAGGCGTAACTTTGGCATTGTGAGTTCTCCAGGGTTGCGAACAGGTCTATTTCTGGGAATCCCCATTGCGTGAAGACGTCGAAGACGATGTCTTCGTGCAGTCGCCATTCGTACTCTTCGGGCAGGGGGAAATCCCTGCTGAGTTTGTCTGCCAGCAGATTGAGTTCCCCTGGTACATGTTGTGACAGAAGGAACATATTCTGTTTGAGAGCCCACTTCCATATGTTTTGGGCCAGTTTGGACAGTCCTGGAGAGTGGGTTCCCCCCTGCTTGTTGATGTAATACATGGCTGTGGTGCTGTCTGTAAGGACCATCACTGTCCTGCCTTGTAGGTGTTCCTGGAAGGCTTTTAGCGCCTTGAACACCGCTAGTAGCTCCAGAAGATTGATGTGTTTGGATGCTACGTTCGGAGTCCACTCTCCGTGAGCAGTCTGATGGGATAGGTGAGCCCCCCCATCCTGTGATGGATGTGTCTGTGGTTAGAGTGGCTTCTGCCGCGGGTGTGGCAAAGGGTTTCCCTTTTTCCAGGTTTTCCTTTGTCCACCACCGTAGCGAGAGAACTAAGGCCTGCGAGACCACCACTAGATCGTCCCATAGTCCGCTGGCCTGACACCACTGGCTGTTGAGCCACTCTTGCATTGGGCGCATGCGCAGGCGCGCTTGAGGTACCAAATAAATACACGATGCCATCATGCCTAGCAAGCGCATTGCTTTGCGTACCGTCACCTCTCGACCGGTCACATATTGAGGGATCTGAAACAGCATGTTTTGGACCCTCTCTTTGGAGGGGAAGACGAGGCCGTCCTTTGTTTGAATTAGAGCTCCTAGGAATTGTTTGATTTGGCTGGGGTCTAGGCTGGACTTCTTTTCGTTGATGGAGAAGCCCAACTGGAACAAAAGGTCTACAGTCTTTTGGGTATTGGAGAAGCATGTTTCGTAAGAATCCCCTGTTATGAGCCAGTCGTCGAGGTAAGGGTAAACTGGGATGGACAACCTGCGCAGGTGGGCCGCTGCCACTGCCAGCACCTTCGTGAATACCCTTGGTGCTGATGCTATGCCGAAGGGTAGCACTCTGAACTGGTAGTGTTTGCCCTCTATCATGAACCGGAGGTATTTTCTGTGCGCTGGCAACATTAAAATATGAAAGTATGCATCTTTCATGTCCAATGTTGTCATGTAATCTCCCTGTGATAGCAGTGGGATCACTTCCTGTAAGGTCACCATACGAAACTTTTGGGGTTTGATGAACTTGTTCGCTGGGCGCAGATCTAATACAGGGCGCATGGTTAGATCCTTTTTGGGTACAAGGAAGTACACTGAATAAATACCTTCCGTTACCTGAGATAGAGGCACGACCACTATGGCTCCTTTTTCCAGCAGTTGTTGTACTTCTTGTAGAAGGATGGCAAGATGTTCCGGTGACATGCGTCGTCCCCTCGGGGGTTTGTATGTTGGGGAACTGTTGAATTCGATGCAATATCCGTGGGCTACGGAGGAAAGTACCCAGCGGTCTGACGTTATACCCTCCCATGCTGGAAGAAAGGATGTTATCCGGCCCCCGACCGGTGTTGCATGGGAGGGGAAGCGAATCTTCGCGTCACTTGGTGTTGTTAGGGGCTTGGGAGCCTCTGGGGGTGGACCCCCGCCCTCTTCCTTTGCCCCGGCGCTGTCCTCTTTGGCTGTATTGGCCACTATTGGTCTGGAAATTGGTGGCAGGGTACTGTTGCTGCTGGTTTTGTTGTTGGCGTTGGCCACGAAAAAAGCGTTTGTTGCCATAGCCGCGCCTGGTAGAGGGCTTAGAGATTTGGTCAAGAGTTTTGATAGTATCAAACTCTTTTTTAGCCATCTCCAGAGCCTCATCCACCGCTTTCCCGAAGAGGTTTGAGTCTTCAACAGGTTTATTTATTAAAGACGCCTGTGTCTCCGGTTTGAACCCTGAGTTGCGCAGCCATACGTGGCGTTTTAGGATTATTCCCTGAACTAGGGAACGTCCCGCAGTTTCTGCCGCATCCAGAGAGCTCTTTACAATACTCTGGTTGACCTGGGTTCCTTCGCCAATAGTTGTAAGCAGGCGTGTACGTAATGGTTCCGGCGCTTCTTCGGCGTCTTTGCGCAGTTTGGCCCACTGCGCATCCGCATAGCTAGCGAGCAAAGAATTGTTGTTTGCAATTCTTGCCGAAAAGGCAGCCGAGGATGTAACTCTTTTTGCAAGGGCATATAACCGCTTGCCCTCCTTGTCAGGTGGTGCCACACTGGTGGAAAGTGGTACCCCTGCCCTCTTTCTTGTGTTGGTTACTACCAGGGAATCCGGAATGGAATGTCTCCTGATGTACAGCGGGTCTGAGGGTGAAGGAGTGAAAAGTTTTTCAATTCTAGGATTGACCCCTCTGATTAGTGCGGGTGTGGACAGCGAAGGGATGATTCTTCTCTTCACCGAAGCGAGGAGGGGAATGGTCTGACTGACCGGGGGTTTCTCCTTAATTACTCTTTCCACAAAGTCTAATTCAGGGGAGAGCTCCCCAGTGTCCAGTTCGAAGTGTGCTGCTGCTCTGCGCAACAGGGCATTAAATGTGGGCTGATCGTCAATGGGAGACGTGTTTCTAATAGGTGAATTGTCAGGAGGATTTAGGTTCAGGACATCAGTGTCGGAATATATTGATGGGGATTGCCAGGGGTGAGAAGGTCCTTCTTCTGGATTTTCTCCGAAGCCTTCTCCTACCAAGTCTGGGCTGTCTTCTAGACCTTCCTCCTGGTTCCGTCCCTCTTCCTCGTCCATAAAATCATCCTCTTCCTCAAAATAATGTTCTTCCCCAGTGAGGTCATACACACTATGGAAGTCTGAGGCTGTGTCCTGGTGGGGATTGACTAGTCTTGGAATTTTGCCCCTGGGGTCCTCCTGAGGCCCTTCTCTTATTCTCTTGGGAGTCGGAGGGTTCTGGGTATTCATAAACCTCTCCATTCTTTCCATGCAGAGATGGAGCCTTTCCATGGTTTCATGGGGTACCCCTGAGCGGTCTAGCGGGGGAAAATTGGTGTCTTGTAGCTGAAAACGGCTCGACCTCTCCCACAACGTCGAGGAAAGTGTCCCGTCGCCCTCCGAAAAGCCTTCAGGTGTGTTGGTAATTCCTTCGACTGAAGGAGATCGTCCCTGTCTTTTCGGCGTGTCTTTCGACATTTGCGTAGCGCTCGACGAGTCTTTCGGCGTACGCTTGTGGGCGTCGGCTACCACGATCCTCGCCAAGCTCTCAGCGACTCGTTTGTCAGCGGATGGCTGTGGTTTCGACGTTATGGGTGTCGATCGCTCTACGGCGGCATGCGCTTTCTGCTGATGCGCGCCGGCCGATGATTTGGGGGCGGCGCCCTTATTTGCCGAAAGCCCAGTCGCTGGTCGCGGCTGCGGTTGCGAGAGGGGCTTCGAACCCGAACGGTCCGAGGAGGCCGCCGGTGAAACCTGCGTCTCCTTGGGCGCTGATGCTCTCTTCGCCTTCGACGAAGAAGAGCCATGGGTTGTGTGCTTATGTGTGGTCTTGTGTGCGTCAATGTCGCCGCGGTGTTCATCCCCATAAGCAGGGCGTGAGCCGAGCCCGTCGGGGCCGGGGACAGACGACGAAGCGCGTGTGCGCTCTCTAGGGGGGTTTTTGACTTCCGTAGCGGAGGTCGTGGTATCACGTTCCTCGTCACTGTCGGAGGTAGCGACGGTGGGTGGAGCGTCGGCCTTCGACATAGCGTAGGCCGCCCACCTCTTGACCCTACGGTCTTTTAGAGTTTGTGGCTTAAGAAGCCGACAAGCCGTGCAACCTTCCTCTTTGTGATCGAGGGGCAAGCAGCGGTTACACCGTGAATGCTTGTCCTTCCAAGTAAACTTGCCCTTGCAAAGCGGGCAAAACCTAAAGGGTGTTCTCTCCATAGCCGAGGCAATAAATCGTGATAACCACCCCAAGGGAAAGGAAGGGGAAAAGGAAAGGCATTCTCAGAAAAGAACTAGAGATGTCCCACGACCCCCACTCTCCCTACTGTATTTAGCCTGCGAGGCCAGGCCACGTGTTCGGCAACGCCGAAGGATCTCCTCCGCTCGTCCCCTCCGTCGAAGATCTTGCTCGGCGGAGACAGCTTCACAACAGCGTCGAGGGGGGGATCGATATGTCTATATTAATATAGGAAAAACGACCAAAGGTCGAGGAGATGAAATCTGCAATGTCTCTCGAGGAGCTCCGCGTAAAGGCGACCAGTAGCTGGGCGGAAAAAAAACAATCAGAGGGATCTCGACGCGTGAGGGATTGTGGGTACAACGCACGTCACTATAGGGATAGTGTTACAGATACGCCTTGTCGACGTCCCCTTTTCGACTACGAAAAACAAAATGCAATACTCCGCAGTGACCACTGGATGTCGGACCTATGCACAGCATGTGATTCTAAGCAGATTAACAAACATCAGAAATATATATTTTCTCTCTCTCTCTCTCTCCCTCTCTCTCTCTCTCTCTCTCTCTCTCTCTCTCATTCTCATTCTCTCTCTCTCATTCTCTCTCTCTCATTCTCTCTCTCTCATTCTCTCTCTCTCACATTCTCTCTCTCTCATTCTCTCTCTCTCATATTCTCTCTCTCATTCTCTCTCATATTCTCTCTCTCTCTCATATTCTCTCTCTCTCTCATATTCTCTCTCTCTCTCTCTCATATTCTCTCTCTCTCTCATATTCTCTCTCTCTCTGAGAACAACTGGAGAGACAAGGCCATGGCCCTACAGGGACAAGGGTGGCCAGTCTAAAGGTTGGAGAGACGCAGCGAGCATATGGGACAAGAAGCGAAGGGAAGGAACAATACTCAGCGGGGCAGAAAGACCAAGTGAAGGGGATCTGGGACTCAATGCAGAAAGGCATACTCGAACCCATAACGGGGAAATCCTAACTCTGGAAATATAAGAAAAAGTCACAGACCATGGCAGGAGAGTAAACCAAGGCTGTGGACAGAAGGAAGATTAAAGTGAGATACCACCGTGAACACCCAAGTGAAGGGGACCTGGCACCCACTTCAGAAAGGTATACCTTAACCCAGAACAAAGGGAATTATGAACTTTCCAGAAACAAGTGACATTCACAGACCCTTGCAGGAGAGTAAACCAGGGCTGTGGCAATGTGCGAGATTCGATAAAAGGAACACAGGGGGACCCAGATTGGGGAAGTGATCTCAAAACTATACTTATGAGGAATAGGAAATGTATATACGCCATCGACAATCAGACTTTGTCAGGTGAGTAAACCAAGTCTGTGGGAGAAAGTGAATGCAGAGAGACAAAACTGGAAACTGAAAAACGGGTGTAACCCACTTGGCATAGAGAGGATCAAGGAGGGTAGTTTAAAGAACAGGTTCTAGGACCCACAACATGTGAGCTGAAAAGTCACAGCACAGCTTGGGAAAGAAAGCCAGGCTCTTTGTACTTTGTTGCAGCTCCTGTGAAGCAGGTCTGCTCACCAAGAGCAAGCTGTGTGACACTGGATATCCTCTGGGGAAAGGGAATCGACCACAAAGTCTTGTGGAATATTTTTTTGCTTTTCTACACCGTTTTTTCAACTTCCATTTTGGAACTGCAAAGCTGGGCTGCAGGGCAGCAGCCAGAAGGCATTTCCCCTTTGACCTTTTTGTTAAGTTTAGTTTGTGAGGGTTAGGTTTGGATTTGGACACAGGGTGGTAATGTTAATTTAGGCATTTTGACACTAACGGTTTCATTAGCTAGTTTAGTTAGGGCAGGGAACCCCCTCTGATAGATTGGGCTAGATAGGATTCCCTCCAACCCCCTTCTTTTGTTGTGAATACATGTTTTTATCAATCAATATGCCACCCTTGTGCCGGTCTCTTACTCCCAGACCCTTACACCATTGGAGGGCATTTTCTTTGTCTCCCGACTCCAACTGCAGCCCTATTGTCTCAATGAAGTTCAACCAGCATACTAACCATTTTTTCAAGTATGCCTCATTGTGGAGGTCCCCTCCACAGTTTTGTCTGGGATCAAAAGCTGTGGCATTTTAATTGGGAATTATTACCAGTGAGTTAATTTTATTTGAATAAAACGTTATGCACATTATTAAATCATGGACAGTATGGCATGAAATTCGCGTCTTTGCCTCTTACCCAAATGCCAGATGGACAAAGTATTAGGCAATGACATGTTTTCCACTTGGACAGAGCAATGAGTATGTAACACGTTTGACAAATATTATGCATGATTGCATTAAACACATACTTTGCGTTATAAAACATGCAAATGATAGTGCATGCATGCCACTTTTCAATTATCCACTTGCCAGCTGTGCAAAGATAGAAATGTGGGTCACTTATTTACTTGTAAAAGAGAAGGGAGCATTTCTAATACAAACAGAAACCTTGCCAGTTGGAACTTATCTACTTTTGGACCATTGGGCATTTGTGGTATCCATTTGCCCATTAGGCACTTGCTAAGCTACTGCTAACAGCCCTAATACAGCACAGCGCGAAGCAGACGGGAGGTCCAGTAGAGGAGCGCGGTTGCTGCACAGATTAAGAATCTGTCCAGCCAATGCTGCTGCTCCTGGAGTACTGTAGTTCCAAGTGGTGTACTGATTGTCGAGTGCTGCAGAGTTAGTCCAGTAAATGTGGGATTACACAATTACTGTTCCCAGTTTACTGCGACTCCTGAAAATGACGACTTATTTATTTCAACACTCTTTTTCACCCCATATATATGTGGGGGTATGGGTACAGTATACATGACGTCTATCCCCTCTGTTCTTTTTGCATAACATGTATTACATCTCTGCTCTCCAATGCACTAACGTATGCTGAATGTAACTAAGTCTACTGCAAGTAACAGTGCCACAATGCCCTTGGGCTGTCTGTGCGCTATATAAATGTAAAAAATAAGTAAAAATAATGGATGAAACAGGAGCTGCGGGGGGCGGCAGGTCTCCAACTGCATATATATAGGGTGAAAAGGGGGTACAAAAAAGTCAGCATTTTCGTGGGTTGCAGTAAATGGGGCGCAGTAATCACTTAGATCCCTTAATGTGGGCTCACTGAGGCCTGTTTCACTGCAGATTACAGAATCAACCACATTTGTCTTCACTGGTCTTGCCAGTGAAGAGAAATGTGCCAGGCTGTAGAGGGTACTACTTGAGTGAGTGGTGATATCAGGTGTTCAAAATTATTGGGGTGGGAAGGTGAAACGCGATCTGGTTGGTTAAGACATCTGCATTACCGAACCAACTATGCCGACCTTTTATTTTTTGCCGAAAATACATTAGCCTTATGACCAACTACCTGAAATTAGACCCATCATGAGTGGCATTAATAGGGCTACGGAGGGCTTGTCTAAATTTCTTGATGAGGCCTTGAAACCATTTGTACTTAAAATTACATCATACATAAGAGACCATACTCATGTACTTCAGCTTCTACAGACTGTCAAATGGGAACCAGACTACCCATTGGCTACTATTGATGTTGTTTCCTTGTACACGAGTATAGAGCATGAGTTGGCGGTGAAGGCTATTGAGTATACCTTCCGTAATTCTTCAGCCTCATATTTACAACATGTTGAATGCTGAAAAGCTTCTGGAAATTTGCGATAATAATGTTTGTATATTAAATGACGAATATTATGTACAACTAAAAAGTTGCAATGGGTGCAAAATTTGCACCTTCTTTAGCAAATCTCTTCATGTCGCAGTATGAAGAAACCATGTTTTTAATCAAGAAATATTCGTTCACAACTTGATAATGTGGCAACGCTTTATTGACAATATTTTGATAATTTGGAAAGCCTCACATGAATCCTTTCAGGTTTTCTTAAATCATACTAACAATACATTTGGTATTAAATTTACTGGGACCTCGAGCCCTTCAGAAACAGATTTTTTGGATTAACACATTTGTATAGCGGATAATTCAATACAATAATTTAACTCTGTTCTTTCTGCACTGAGTAGTCATCAAAGAGCTACCATTGATAAAATACCTTGTGGGGAATTTGCTGACAAAAATCAGAATGCTCTCTTGGTGAATAAGAGGTTACTTAGGGAACCACCAAAACAAATTTCTATAATCACACGCTTTTCCAAAGATTTGTCTACTTTGTACAAATTGGTACTGAGACATTGGCATATTCTCTGATTGGACAAAGACCGAGTTCCATTTCTATATGATAAATCTAAATTTACGTTCATCAAAGCTCTTACAATTAAACACAAAGTAAGTCCATCATTTCTTGAAACTTTGGATGTAGCTTCTAACAAAAAAGGGCTCAAAACAACCAATGGCTTTTTTAAAAGTGGAAATTGTAATCAATGCCAAAAATCAAAGATTTCATTAATTGAAAATCATGTTTTGTTGGGTATGCAATTATTTGTGTATGTGGCAAGCTGTACATTGGGAGCACGATTCGACAATTAAGAACTAGGATCAGAGAACACATAGCGAGTCTCAGGATACCATAAGCTAAATCACCCTTGGCTTTACACTGGCAACTTGAACACCAGTTGATTAACAAATCAGACCTTAGATTTATTGGTCTTATGAAGGCAAAAAGGGGCAAGAGAGGTGGCAATATTCAACTCAGATTGAGACAGATGGAATCAAAATAAATTTGCTTTTTGAGATGTACTGTGAGGGGCCTGAACAATCATGAGATGCATGTGTTTCTATAATTGTTTACCATGGAGGATATCTTCATTTACCAACTTGTGTATCGGAATTACATACCCCCATAAACTCACAGTTATGAATATTTGACATGTAATTATGTAACAAACTGACACTTGAGGATGTATAATCTTCAATCTCAGACCTCAGACGTTAAAGAATCTGCAATTGTGTGCCTTGTAATTAGTTTCCTAACACTAGACATAATTATTCAGTTCTGATTCGCGTAATCATCTTGTCAATGTAAGTCTGCACACTTCTTTTATGAGTACTTGTATACATTAGGTTGCGGGAACCCAGCGGGTCCCTGACCTTAACTGGTATGGTTTTGTGCAGAACATTTTGGTTAATCTTTACAATATCACACGTGTCTACATCTCGTCACAAAATCACTTTAATAATGTGCCACAGAGCCATATTTCTTGCATCTTGTAACTTTCCCCAACTATTGGGATCTTCACGTCATAACCAGTATATTCAGGATGCTTGATAATGTCAATTTCCTATTGCTTTAATGTATATATGATGATAGGCTCATGACAAGCAATTTGGTCACAGAGCTGTTTTTTCTTCACAAGACCGGCAGAGGCATCCGCCGTGGGACATAATGTGTCTTGTGGCGCATAATATGGGAACCTATATTCACATTATTTTAGTGAAGCTTTTCTCTTTAATACATGACTTTTTCAATGTATCTATATTTCTCGTAACAACGCTCAGGTGGCCATTAACCTAGTTAACTTACTGTATTGTTTACCATTGCCGTCACGCGCCTCCAACGTGTTTCGTAAGCACGTTGGAACGTTACTTGCGTGACGTTTATGTGCATTTCCACTGCTTGTTAATGGCAGATTTTGTTCGAAGTAACACAGGATGCAGGGATTAGGCCCCTTGCTGTATTGGTTCACCGATTTATGGGTAAGTAGGCCATTTTCACCCGTGAATGGATTTGTTTGCTCTGATCTCATGCAATATTTAACGAGTGCACTTTCACACAACTATATAAATAATGTTAGATCACATGTATTCTGATGCATGCTTTAAGCCTTAGCTGTCATGACCACAGGTTAGGTTTCCCATACTAGTCCTAAGAGATACAGGTTCATATGGAACTCCCGTTGCCCTAGCGGGTTACTGATTCTAATTCCCCCATGTTAATGGTTGGTTGGAGTTTCCTTAATGGCAGCTAGGTGGTGCCTCTTAGTCAGGTAGCTAGCGGGTCTAGTTGTTTTCATGTGCCGGCTATTTAAGCCCCGCCCATCAGGAGGCTTGCCCTTCGCGTCGTTCGTCTTGAGTTCAGATGGAACGCTCGCCGCGTACCTCCGTTTTTCTGTCACAGCTCAAATATTCCTTGTCCACTTACAATTACCGTTCGTTCCATTAGTAACTAAAACTAGATATCAGTTCCCTTCCTGTTTTTTCCAGTTTGCAGTCGCTCCCGCTCCAGTCACAGTCCGGAGTCCTGTCATAGCGGTCTCCTCACCTCACAGTCCGTTGCAGTTTCTCTCACGCAAGTACTCCTAGTGATATGCAAATGTATTTGCTTCGTTTTGCTGTCTTATCAGATACTTTGAATGTGTATAAATGTTATTAGGCTTCCTTACGCATTCTATGGTATTACGCTGTCATTACCGGGTTCTTGCCTGGCTGTGGAGTTTGCCTTGGAAGTTTGTTTCTAGTCAGATATTTTGGTCCACTCATGTTCATATTACGCAAAGTCATTAATTGCTTCCATGTATCCGGCTGAGAAGTTCTATGACCCTTCTACTTAGTTTCAGGGGTTTACTATTCAGTCACGCATTGTTGTGAGGAAGTTGGCAAGTTGTAATAGTTCTTCACTGCTCTTTTGTCAGTATTTTTACACACGCATCTCACCACAGCATATTGCCCCCTCTTAGGCCCAGTAGGATAGGGCTAACCTTCATTTTTTGATCATTCCTCTTCTCAGTGATAATTGCTCTCCATCTCAGAGCCTATTTAGCCCCTTCCCCTATAAAAGAAAAAAGAAACATTCTCCCATGTCCCTTCTTCAGGACTTGCGCCCCTGTATTGAACAGGATGGAGAGCTCAACAAATTAAAAACCAAGGTGAGCTATTGCTGGTCCTATAGTTACAAATCTGTTCCTATCTTTAAAAAGAAAACGAAGGAAGGGAAAATTGTATTTTTCTTCACAGAAATTCCGTGTCTAGCTCTCAGGAAGGTAGAAGTCAGTTGGAGTTCCAGAAGGTTCCCGCAGAGTTCAGGTGAGCGTTACATTAGCATCATTGTACTAGGGCACTCTTAATCACCTCAATATATAATTAACACAAGATATTACGCACTTTTAGAGAATATTTATAGAATCATTTTTCCAAACACAATTATATTAAGTTCATCCTTATATTTGTTACATGGCATCATTTGACCTTTGATTGCTTAATGTGAACACTCTTCACTTTTAGTTTAGGAATATACTTCTGTCTGATATTGACATTGCTGAACCCGCTGAAGGGTTATTCAAATCTCACGCATCTATACGGACAATAGTAATTACTGCAAGAGGCATTTCCTCATGGATTAACTTCTATCCACAGGTATGCATTGTGCATTCTCTATTCCACTTTTAAAGTGTCTATTATAAATAGAAGTTGAGTCTTCTTGATTCCGCTTAGACATTACAACAACATCTTTATCTCTTCTATCTTTTCAGAAACTGGTTTCATTTAGAACAACATTTAGGGTAAGAATCATTACAATTCCCTCTATTCATTCACCTAGAGGACCACAACAGTATTGATAATTGATTACTATCCACTATCATATGGGTGGAACTGAATATACCCATTATATATCCTTCTATAATGAAGGGACACAAGGGTTCATCTCATTATGCACATTGTATTGGTTGATTATGGTGGCAAGCTTAGTTTGGCACAGTTTTTCTAATTAGGCTATTTCACCCTTCAAATTACAAATCTAAACAGGATGCATCTAGGATTAAGAGAACCATATTTGGTTGCTAATTTTCCTTTCTGTCCCCCCCCCTAAATACATATACAAATCTTTTCCAATTTTGCTCTGTCTACATTATGCAACAATTTTTTTACCTCTTCGGCAACTCAAAATGTGGTATATTTTGATTATTGATTTCTACTTTTCAATATAATTGGCAACATTTGATTTTTTATTACTACTACTTGTGAATTTTCAATTCTTCCATTCTATCCTAAATGTTGATTTGGATATACTTATATTTTTTGTGTTAACGGGATGATGTATATCACATATTATTTGCATATTTATAAATTGTTATGTGGGACCAATACAGCCTTGAAAACGACCTGCTGGTCGAAACACATGTCGTCTGTCCAACACTGAGAATAAACACCATATTTCTTTGAAAATATTTGTTTTGGAATACTGTAATTTGGATATACAAATGATTATTTTGTCTTAACCAACCAGTGCGCGTTTCACCTTCCCATGCCAATAATTTTGATCTGTATGAAATTCCAGCCCCAGTGGATGAGTTGGCGGGTTAAGAGTGATCGCTGCCGGTTATGCTGATACTGTTTCTTTCTCTTTTTTGACATTATTTCAAGAGTGGTCACGAGCGCACAGCACCAATATATCAAATCCACAATTATTAATCTTTTTTGTGATATCAGGTGACTCTGATGAGAGTCCACATTCCAGGGAATCAGTTGGCTGCAGTAAGAACTAAGGAAGGATAGCCTGGGTTGTGGTGCCAGTTACCATATACAAGAACTGTCTACTCAAGCTGTAATCTTAACCAATAAAGTGGACTTACCTCATGTCCAGGTGATCTTGTGTCTATCCATCAACCCGCAACACTGGCCTTTTTATCTTCATTGTCTTCTCAGTCCAACCTCCCAAGTGCAATGCACATTAGACACCCACACGGCTCAGGCAGCTTGGATGAAGCAGGAGATGGCTACTGCTTCTAATTTCAACATTCATGGGCCCACCTAATCTGACGTCTCAAGATTCATACATGTAGCCTCATATCATGCTCCCCGGGCAATGCATACCCAGGTGACCACTCACTGTGATGAAAACTAAAGCAAAGACAGCATTTTCATAGACAGCAAACCATTCCAAACCACACCCTTCGAATACTACTACTGTCATGATCTCACTGTCATGATCCCTGCGGGACAAGTAATAAGGCATGCCTATTTGCCAGAGCAGGCTGATTGGCTAGCTGTTCCACAATTTCATGGCTCAGCCCACCACCGCCATTGTTCTTTCATCACAGTAGCACCTCCTCATTCTGGGCTTTCACAGTGACCCAAAGCAACTGGTCAAACATTTTGGGGTATAGCGAGAAACATGTTGCCCGCAAGCTAAGCTACATATTGGAATCACAGGTGTAGATACAGCTTCTTTTCAGAGTGTCAGGAGTGGGTTTGATGTAGCAAAAGTATTAAAGCTAGGTCTTAAAAAAAAATAAAACTTTTTTTTATAAAAAAAAAGAACTTGTTCAAAGACTTAGTTTTTAATATAATAATCAAACAATAACAAATCAAATGATAAGAAAGAACGCAGGAAATGAGTGTCATATCGGGGTACAATACAAGAAAGAAAATAGTCAGGCTCATAAGGGGAGGAGGCAGCGTCAAAAAAAAGGGGGCGGCTCGACATTTGATACCAGCATGTCAACCCCATTAAAGAAGTGGAAAATAAAAACTAGCATTTGAGTTCGGATAGACCACAGGGGATATTTATCACTAAATGCGTGCAATGGGAGACAAATCGAAACATAGTTGGACAGGCAACCTTGAGCAATGGCGCAATCCATTTCCACCAAGGCTATCTCCCAAACGTTGTACCACCAAACATTAATTATAGGGCCCTCTCCTATCTTCCTGTTTGTAGCCAAGGCACTGCAAGCAATAGCTGGGGGATCAGTGCAGCCCAAGAGGCTTAATGGGCAGACTGAGTCCACCAGCACCCCCAACAGGATTACCAGGGGATCCATAGGCAACAAGGAGGCTGTGATGTCCTTAATCAGAGACAGCACCTTCTTCCAATATTGTCGAGCCTTGCCAGACTGCCACCAGAGAAAGAAAAAATTACCAAGCTGGCTGCTTTTCATCCAACAATACAGGTGGATGGAACTATACACTTTGTTAAGGCGGGATGGGTACAAGTACCAACAGTATAGCACCTTGTAGGCATTCTCCTTGTTGATCATGTTATGAGACGCAGTGGCAGCTGTCACCCAGATCTTGCCCCAAGTATCCTCTGAAATGGGGCCTCTCAAGTCCTTCTCCCATTGCATCTCTTAGGACAGTTTTTCTGAAGTAGGGCTTAGGAAAACATTCAACTGAGGCAGTACAAGACTCCACTCTTAGTATAAGGCGGCAGCACCCGAGTTCATGGTCGCATGGACAGAGCAGCTAGGCTTATTTTAGGAGGGAGAGTGTGCTGTAGAGTCAGTACAAATGAAATTGTAATAAAAATGGTTAAAATAAACACTGAAACACTATGTATATAAAAATAAATGATTTATTTAAATACAAGTAGGCAAATATAAATCTAGGGGTAAATAAGTACTATCACACATATCTAATAACAAAATACTATACTTGAATGTACACAGACCAAAGTATAAACCTTATTTGAACACCTAACAGTAGTTCTAGGGAAGTCAAAACCTTTTCATACACATTCAGTATAGGTCACACCTATTCTTGGGGAGTAAACACCAATGGTTACTTTCACAATTACATTCAGTAATGCCAGGGCAGAAGACCCTACCAGTTGTACAGTGACTCTGTACAAATCACATAATCAGTCAACTGGACAGTATACGTTTTGTGAATAGTGGAACACTTATTCCAGGTACAGTAAAAAGCTAGAACTACTTTTGCGCTAACACAGTTATATTAGGTGAGTAAAACCTATGAATGTAATATTCAATTATAGGTGCTTTTGAGATCAGTGAAACAAAGATTGAGATAAGCAGTAACTCTTGTAACTTATTTTTGGGATGGCACACAGCTAATTCGAGGTAAGTAAAACCCATATACTTTAACCTCACTATTAAATCCAGGTTAGATCTTTCCCAGCTATACAAGTACCGTATGTATGACTTATGAGGGACAGTTAGAATCAAAGACTCTTTGTGAGTCTGTCTACAACAGCACAGGCAAAGCAAAACCTAATGTTACACTTTACTGAATGACAAAGTTATTCTAGGTAGGCAACAACCTAGTACCGACTTATTCTGGACAGGATAACAGCCAGTCAGGGGAAGCAACACCCAGTTGGGGGACACTTGTACAATTATCCTAACAGGCATAATCTGGTGAAACCAACACATTACTTTTGGGAAGAGGCACAACCTAATCACGGATGATTAATATACCTTCACATCTACTTTCTAGAATGGCAAAACGGTTTCTAAGGAAAAAAAGATATTAACCATACTTTTAAGAATAGTGCATCACTCATCCAAGGTAAGTCAGAACTTTGGTAACTGTAACTCTAAGAGTGAACAGTTACAAATCAACTCTTTTACAAGTAAGTAACTTTTAAACACTTATTTTCTTTTCTAGGCAAAAGGCCCAATCCCTTAAAAGTCTATACCTTAATCTTGGAGCACGAGTGTTCTCAGTGGCAGAAGGGGGGGGGGGGGCACTAGGATCTAGTGTCCAACAGGCAGTGTCAGGATAGGTTCTTAAGTAGCAAAAGTCAGAGTTCCTTAGGAAGACTGGGCAAACAGGTGAGTACTTTTCTTCTAGAGTTAGAAGAGGGTCCAGGGGTTCTACAGAATACACCCTAGCACGATTCTAGCAGTGGGACAGGGTGCACTGTACGAGAGGCCTCCAAATCACAGAAAACACCCCCACAGCAACACAGAAATCCTAACAGACTTATGGTAAGTACATACCCAAGTCAAGTCAACACAGTACCTCAGCATTGAAGAAGATTTAGCAGTAGGAGGACTTCAGGATCTACAGCCAAATACCCAGTCAGGAAACTCCTTGTCACGATGACTTAAAACAGGACCTTGGAAGGAACTTTGCAGCAGGGATCAATGGGGATAGTTTTCCTCATGGCTAAATGCAGTTCTGCGGATTTGGCACCTTTTTGCTACAAAGGCGCCAGCACTCTGTTGAGGGGACTTTTCAGACTCTATTCCTGTCTCTGGAGATGCACCAGGACGCCCACAAAGTTTCAGCGAGATTTAGATTTCGGAAGACCATGCCCCGCACAATGGCTCGAGGTCCCAGGGTAATGCAGCAATGCATGGGATAGCTAAAAATGCAGGTCTTCTTGAGTCCAGTGGGTTTCACCAGGCTCTGGGTCAGGGTCGTGGTTTCCAGAGTCCCTAGGTCGATTGGAAGGAAGTGCTACAGCAGGCTCCAGTTACACAGCAGGCTCTCTGGTCCCTGGAAATCGTTTCAGCCGCTTTTCCTTCATCATCCTCTTCGGTTTCGGTTCCAGTGGTCGACTTGTCTTCAGCTTCCAGGTTTGCAGTATTTAACAGGAACTACAGCAGAACTTCTGGATTCTCTCCCTGCATTTTACAACAAGGGGTGGTCTGGTTGTCCAACCAGGACAACCAGGCCCCCACCGGGATTTGTCCCCATTCAGGCAAGGAGGAAGACAAAGGGCTATGGGGTGTTTGGACTCCTCCCTCGCTTCCTGCCTTCACAGACAGACTGGAGTCTGGGCGGGGTGTTCATGGGACTCCCGCCGAAGATAAATATCACACAAAGGTTGACTGGAGTAGTGATGTGAATTTAGATCTTTTTTGCACACAGAGGAGACCAGGGGAAGGCTCTATTGCTAGTGGAATCTACAAACAAGTAGTTGCTAAATACAAGGATAATGTCAAATTAAAAGAAGATTGGAGTGAAAGGTTGGGCTACAATATATCGTCAGAGATGTGGCAGAATGTGTGTGTGAATGTGGGTCTATGTTCATGGAGTCTTTGTGAGAGATCAAGAAAAATCAACATACTTAATAGGGTCTTATTAGAGCACTGAACGATTGAAGGAGAGGAATGTCCGATTCAAATGAATGCTGGGCTGTTCAGGCGAGGTTGGAACATTGGAGAACATGCTTTGGAGTTGTTCACGTGTACATGACTTTTGGTCGGAAGCATGTAGTATTTGTTTGAGAGTGATTGGAGAAAATGTTGATCTTGATTTCAAGACTATGGTACTTGGGTGTGGTGAAATGTTGAATGCTTTGACACTATCGCAGAAGAAATGGCTTCTTAGAGGAGCCATGATCAGTAAAAAAATAATTCTGCGAGGCTGGAAGTCTCGAGTTGCACTGCACATTGATAATTGGTTTGAGGAGATGTATAAACTTGCTGATATTGAAAATAAAATTTACAGAAGGAAAAGGAAAAAGATGTTCTTTGACAAAATATGGGGTCAATTTTTTCGATATGTACTAGTTCCATTTTTAAGATGATATGCTGGGGGAGGGGGGTTTGGGGTTGGAATATTTTCAAATGTTGAGTTTTGATAACTTACAATTTTATGTGTTAAAAGAATGTGTTTCTTGTTATGTAGTTACTGATTACTGTTTCACTTGTGTTTTATTGATTATGAATACAGAATTAAAATATCACACAAAGGAATTTCCCGCCCTGGATGTCAGGGGAAGGAACATGAAAGGACAAGAAACACTAAAATGGCAAAAAAAGACAACAGGGGCCATTTTGGTAAAATGAGCACCCTTAGGTGCCTTTACTGCAGCTGTGCACACAGCCCACGGTAAAGGTGCACCAAATTAAGACAAGGTATCGCTGCCACCACCCACTGAAGTTAAGCTTGTCCCTGTAACATAATTGTTACAGTTTTAGTATGAAAGGGGATACACATTGCATCTCCCCAGCACTCCACATAAGGTGGGGTGTGCTGGTTTCACCTAACAAAATGTAAAAGGGATCCAAAGATCGTTTTTACCCTTGGGAACTGTAGTTCTCTCAGGTTTAGGCAGAGAAAGTTTAAAAGGGGAGCACCCAGCAACAACAGACACTTATTGCCAAAAAGTTGTTAAAGAGGATAATTTTTTAAAAAGGCTCTATGGAGTGTCTAAAAAATGACACCCATAAAAAGAGCAAACGATTCTGTGATTGTGGAAACAGGTTCCCATTCACAGAGGTATGAAGGAAAAATATCCCACTAGTAAAGAAAAAAGTTCTGGGGTTGACCCAGGTCAGGAAGATTTAGGATTAGGAGAGTCTTCCTCCATGGTGAGCTCCAGAGCAGTAAGAGGGCGAGTACCGGCTGCAGCTATCCCTGGATTAGTGATCCAGTGGTGGAGAAGATACCTAAACGTTCAGACTCTGGGACGCTGAAGCGCTACAGCTGTCTAGGATGTAGAAGGACACCACTCTGCCACGCATTGAAGCCCCTCCCTCTAAAGCCAGGTCAGAAAATCGGGTTCCCAAAGACAGGAGATAAGGGGCCAAGCCCCCAAAGGACCTTCCACAATCTGGTCACTTTATCCCAATAAGCCAAGGAGACAGCTGTGGATGGTAGGAGCCTCCCTCATGTCCCCATGTGCGCACCACCAACAAGGGGCAAAGCCGACAAGGGAAAAAGAGTAGCCAATTGTTAGACTTCTGCCCTGGGAACCCTATCAGTGGCAATTCGCCAAGACATCAAGTGCAAAATATTTGAGCCATGACGTAGTCCTACAAGATGGGGAGACCCACTCCCCCCGATGTGTTTATTGGCGTGTAAGGCTTACATGAATAACCACGTCTGCTCCCGGCCCAAACAAACTTCATAATATTCCGATGTAACAATTGAAGGGAAAGGTGTGGGACCTGCACCGGGAGGCAACGAGCGTGATACAGAAGCCTGGGGAGGATGGTCATTTTCAATGCCACAATGCTGCCTGGCCAGGAAATATCTTGGTCCAAACTTAAAGACTAAAATAGAGGCAGATAGTTGGCCCGATGTAAATCATTGTGGAACGGCATCAATTCAGCTAGTGCTTTTTAAATATTTTAAAGGTCTAGAATCTTACCACAATGCATATACTAGCTCTGAGAGCGATGCTATAAGAAACTGATGATGGTTCAATGATCAGCAAAGTAATAGCTTCCAAAATACAACTTACCTATTATTAAATAAATTTGAAAGGGAGTCTGGGGGAGAAAGTACTGGCTCCAAATCCTGGTCACTGAGATGAGAAGGATTCCCAGCTGTTTCAATCATCTGTCTGAAACCAACAACATTGTCCAACAAAGACTCAAGGTTGTCATCTTCTTTCGATTGTTCCTATATAGCAGAGAGATAAATACAAGTATCAGCATGAGGCAAGTACAATTAAGAAAATACTTTAAAGCACAATGTGTTAGGCAGAATTTTATTGTTTTACAGTGAATCAATAACCTTTAACAAATCCAAGCATAATACATAAGCAATTACTATTTAACATGTCATAAAACCGATCGATACAAGAATTTCATTACAAACATTATTTGCACAAAAACCAAAAAAGAAAAAAAACGTGAATCTTAATTGCATGTACAAATACCATATAATATCATGAGTAAAATTGTCAAAAAGCCAGTAAGTGCCATGACCAAAGAAGTAGATCGACCAGCAAGGCAAAATTGCCCGAAACATTCATGTGACATCTGGGACATTAAAGACAAGACTCGCCTGAAGTGCATTTCACAAGAGCTTTGGAGATTGGAGCAATGAATTAGTAAATGCTCCAAGGACTCGACTGCCGAGGTTAAATTACAAAAGCGGCAAAGCCTGCATTCATCTGGTGATTTGTTATACTGAAGGAGCACCACCCGGGTAAGAACTAGATCTAAACCGAATAAACAGCCGTCTAACAAACCGATGAGTATAAGTTGTAAGGTACGGTGCAATACCTCAAACTATTTAAAAATCACTGGTCAGATATTTTAAAGATTCATAAGAGTGGAAGGTATCTATTGTGTGGGCCCAATCGTGCTGGAAGAGAAATGTTTTAACTCTCAATGGGTTCTTGGACAAATCACCAGGTGAAAGGCCCAAATTGCCCAATAGTTGAGTACAAAAGTCATTAAATTCACAGACAAACGTGTCCCCTCTCTTTAAGAATCAAATTAAGTTCCATGTAAGTAGAGGATGCACTAGGTGGACTTAACAATTTGTAATAGAAAGATAAATACTTCCAGTGGGCTCGACTTTTAAGTGAATATATAACAAGCTCATGACAGACTGCCGTCAAGAGTGCCAGTCGGGACCCGAAGGACCTTCCTCCACATCCCCCACCCTCAATAATGGGCAGCGTGTCCAGAGCCCACAATGGAACAAGTTCTATACCATACAATAATTTTGGGATGATTTTCCCTTCATAAAATTTTACGCATGGTAAAATAGAAAATGTGCCAAACCTTAGATCAACACGTAGTAATTGGTTACAAAGGGCCACTCTGCGAGATAATACCCATTCCCTGATTGGCAGTTTATGTTAACAAAAATGGGGAATCCCAGATATTTTTTTTTTATTTAAAAAAAATAAAATAAATGTATTCTGTTTAGTTGACATCAAACTTTACAAATTCATATACAAGTTAAAACTGATTTTTCTTAACTTACATTTTTTTAAATAAAAGAATAAAAATATAAAATACGTAAAGAGCAGTTATGTTTGATGATCATACATAGTACTACAATTGAACTATCTTTCTGAAGAGGGTGCTCATCATTGGGTGTTGGTTCAATACAAGCTATGGTCTGTCTTTCTGAAGAAGGTACTCATCATTAGGTATTAGTTTGATACAAGGCATTAGAAGAGTTTGTATCGAGCAGGAGAAGCCATATTTAGATTTGTGGAGACTTTGATCTCCTTATAGATCTTGATGCTTAATTTCCATCAATTCATCGCGGCTTTTGATCAGGTTGTATCTTTTTATACGATCTTAAATCTAGTCAAGAATCTGATAGTTGTTAAGTTTAATTATATGTTTTTTTTGAGCGATAGTAAAAAAAACTGTAGCCCTGAAGCTTACCTTATGGGCAGTCACGTGAGATTCAGAACGGAATCTTGACAGAGAAGGTGAAAAGTGAAAACTTGGAACTTATTTATTTAAATGTTTGTCTTTTTTGTAAAAATTGCAATGCAATTGAATTCAATTTACAAAATAGGCACATGCTTCTTGATTTGTCTCTGAATCTTGATGCTGTCACTGCATTTGAAGGGCCACAATTTAAAGCGTAATTGCATAATTTGTGTGCGATATTCTTGGTCTGGGAATTTCCTCAAATATGGGGGTATTTGACCGAATTAAAAAAAAATGCCCATTTGAGAAATTCTTCTATTTAGTACATTTATTGTGATTTGCATTCCAGTCTGCCAACCAGCATTTTTGTTTTGCTCGTCTGGGATTTGTGTTGGTCAAGATTGTTCAATGTCAGCTTTAATCTCATTTGTTAGGCAAAATTGTTCCCATGCTGTTAAGGGGGATGATCGTTTTAAACCCAGTAGGTTGGCTATGGGTGTTATCATTGTATTCAGGAATGTAGCTTTATTAGTACATTTACTGAAAAGCATTATCACGTTCCATGTTACAATTCCTTTCATTGAAAGAAGGCCTAGTTCGTAGCGCACTGAATTGGAAAACTTGTTGGAATGGATAATAAAGGTTTCCAGAAAAGTCCTTCTATGTAGTTCCAAACTGGGTGGTTATATGTAGTATTGGTATGTGCTCCATAGGTTACTGTTGGTATGACTTTTTCTTTGTAGTATTTGATCAATGGAAGATATTAGTAGGTCCCATATTTTTTATGGATCTGTTTTACTTGCGAACATAAATGTTGGATCTTGCGTTTCACGGTTAATATGTATGGGAGCTCTTCTTTGTTATTATTGACATTCATGCCCAGATATTTGTACTCGTTGATTACATCTACGTTTTGTTTCCCAGTTGTCCAGTTGAATTGTAGAGATTTATTTTGTTGATAGTTTGGAAGTATTCTCAAAATGCTTGATTTGCTTAGAATCCCAGATATAAGAAACTACCAACTTTTTCTAAAGGATCCTGGTTAATATGCCAGAAAAAGGATTTGACTTTTTTCTTGTTGGCACAATGTAGAATTTTAGTTTTCGTGTAATTGATCTTCAGTTTATGAGCCTCTGCAAAATTGGAGAAGACGGTCAGTAGACGAAGACCAATCAGGATAATATTGAAAATTAAAAAGTCGTCGGCATAGGCAAGCCAAATTGGTTTCATATTATGGATTCTCGGGGTAGCCAATGCCAACGGGGTTAGATGATCCCAATATCGTTCAAATAGAGATTGAACAGCCAAGCCACAAGAACGCAACTTTGCCCGACTCCTTTAGATCTTGGAATTGAGCGAAATAATGTTCCTACATGATCCAATGGTTTATGTACATTAGAGTCCGTATGAAGACCAATGATTAGCCGAAGTAGGCCCTCAGGGATTCCCCATTTTTGCAATTTTGCCCCCAAAAGGCCACAATCAACAGCATCGAAGGCAGATGAAAGGTCGATCGTGGCCAGGTAGACTGTTTCATATTTTTTCAGCCAAGCCTGACTAAGTGTGACCTTCAATATAAACCTGTTCAATGAGCTACATTGTGCCTGTGAAAACCTGTCTCTCATTGGGGATTTCTGCTGGTTGTCTTCTGCCAAACCTCTAAGAGCTGTAGGAGCAAGGACGAGAAAATTTTGTTATCCACGTCCAGGTTCGCTATGGTGCGATAAGTCAATGGATCAGCAAGTGAGCCTCTTTAGAATATAGTGAGAATGTAGGCGGTAGACCAAGTTTTGGGAAATGTGCAGGAAGCTCCAAAGTTCTTAAATATTGCTGTCAGAATTGTTGCCCAGATAGCTGGACCTCCTTTGTAATATGTTTGATAAATTATTGGGGCCCAGCACCTGCGAAGAACTGTTTTTTAAGATAACTAGCAAAATTAGATCTTTCTCCACGTCCAAACTCCAATCCCAATTTTCAGATATTGGTGGTAGAGGAATATTGTCATCTACTCCTTTCTGATAGGAAAACACATTCTCAAATGGGAAACCCACTGGATCTCAGAGACTGACGAGATTCTAAGTTCGGACTGGGAGCGATCCATGCCATTCATTAGTTACCAAAATGAGCGTATCCTTATTTCTCATAACAGATAACATGCACTCAGCATCATGTTGGTATCATAATGCACGTGTTCTGCTCACCCAGTTTTTAAATGTTTGTTTTACTTTTTTAATTTGCGCAAACATATTGTGAAGACTGAGTATTCCATTGAGTTTCGAGAGTCTAATTTCAGCACGTGTGGCCTTTTTCCTACTTGCCATATTAGAATCAAACAAATGCAAGTGTTTCCTAGGTGGTTTCCCTTTATGATGGTGCGATGGTAAGCTAAAAATTAAAAGGTCCTAGAATATTGCCAAGCCAGTGTCAAGGCTATAAGGCAAGCTGAAGCTGGCATATTTACCCTTTGAACAGCGACCCTATGCCAGTACACTCGGTTTCCAGCTGGATTAACCCTAACAGGAAGGGAGATCGAAGACAACAGATCTTGTTCAGCACAATTAATTGAAAAAACAGTAGACAGATAGCAGTGGTCACTGTAATCATTCGGTACAATGAGTAGATGGAGACATCTGATAAACAACCCATTACTTGAGAAGATATAATCCAGTGCTGATTGAAACAACCCATTCATCCACGTATAGTGCCTTGGAACATTGCCTGCTATAACCATTAAATGTTGTTAGGCCTAGTCCTTCAAAATCTTTGGACCAGGTATAACCAAATCGTTTTTGCCTTGAACCAGAGAAGGAAGATCTATCACTGATTGAGTGGACATACAGCATGTGTTTAGATGCCCTAGGACAATCACCTGGCCACTTGAATTAACCGTCAACCAATCGACGACACAGGCCATGATAGAATCAATGAACATCTCAAGGAGACACATGCCAGTAAATATTAAACACCAATATGTCAATAGGTGAGTAAAGTGACAACATGACATGCGTAGCTAAGATACCAAACATTAATTCCATTGTGCCGATGGTACATAATTGCCAACATACACAAAGCAAAGTGAAAAGCCTCTATATGGGTGCCCAAATCCCCTTTCTGGCCAATTGAGAGCTGATCATGTAACGATCCAATGCTGGACAATGCAAAAACCATGTCTCTTGAAGACAAATGAGATTGTGATTTTTCAACAACTGACCAATTAAAGGGTTAGACAATAGCATAGAATGACCCTTAGAGTTCCATGATAAGCGGGTCAATGGAAAACTCAAAAGCTGCGTATCAGGGAAAATATGCGAACTGCAAAGATCTTTCAGCCATCGATGGTCCCGATAACCAGGGCTGGTACTTATGCTGGTCAAGGACAAACAGTGTGTTCCTAAATAGCTGCATTTGACGCAGATAATAATTTTCTCTGCAAAGAGAAACTATAATTTCCCTAGGTGATAGGCAAGACTTGTCCCCATCAGACAAGACTCTGCTAGTGTGCTTTGGGTCATAATATGAGGAAAGGTCAAAACAACCATCTAATCATGTGTAATTCCTTCATCAATAGATCAATTAGAATCTTGGATTTCATATAGATAATGGCTCGATTGTTCTATAGTGATCAATGAAATCAACCCGTTCAATGTCACCAGTCACCACTGCCTGAAAAAGGAATTAAACGTAACAATCTTAATATGTTTGTTCTATTCAGGTTGATATTTTTGTTTTCAGGCAAAACACTTTCCAAAAGCAATTTTATGCTGTCAAAACTACCATCTTGTGTAGCTGGAAAAGGAATTTGAATTTCACCCACCTTTGTCTGTAGGGTTACTGATGGATTTGATGTTACAAAACAGATTCCCCCCGAATGCTCAATTCCTTTACCGCTCCCAAGAACACTATGCACCACATTGTCAGGTTTAACATTCAAGCCAGAATCCGTCTTTAAGCAGCCATGATGGGGACTTGAATTCCCTGAGTCTAATGATAGAGCAATAAGCACATTTTGGGGTGGGTTTTAAACTCAACAAGCCCTTTGTTTGATTCGAACCCTGAATGTTCTGGGCCACACGAGTGAGAAGACGCCAATAGGATTTCCAATATTGCTGAAATACGGAACTATAAAGTCCTATATGGGTATTATTAGGTGCAAGACTAGAAACAGCCAAGGTCGCTCCCACCCATGGGCATAATGCTCGAGCCATCACTGAGACCCACCAAAGGATTGAACATTGATTTATCCATGCATGGGGGCAACAATGGAGACAGCCCATGGCAGATTTGAACAACTGGGCACCGTAGTTGAGGGTTGAGCAAGCCACTGGCTGAACATTAGAAACGCGAGAATCCACCACCTCCAACACGTCACTTATGTCGGAATTAACCACTGTTGATTTAAGTTTTGCGTTTACAGGGTGCCCTTGCATGCTTAAGCAATTCATGCAAAACATTTTTAGAGCCCAGATTTTCTAAGCTGTTTACGGGGAAGGACGGGACTTGTGTTTACAAGCAGTTTGCTGCAGAACCTGGGACCTAGAATGGTTAACATGAATTTGTATTTTTATATTTTTATTAGGTTTATATAGCGCTTTAATCCAAAACGCTTTACAATATAACAACTGGATACGGGAATAATGAATGAAGCATAATAACAATCATGAGACAAACCAACGAGACAATATATAGAACAATTTACCTAGGCAGGGAAGTTGAGGGAAAGGTAAAGGGAAGGAGGAGGAGAAGGGAACGGGAAGGGAGGGAAGGGAGATGGGTGGGAGGGAGAATAGGGAAGTAGGAGAGGGTAGGTAGGAGGGAGATCAGGGGGGAGTGGAGAAGAAGAGATTTCAGCGAGGTGCGGAAGGAGGAGTATGTGGGAATGGAACGGATAGAGAGAGGTAAATAGTTCGTGTAGGGAGGCCAAGAGTTGAAAGGAACAGAATCGTGAGGAGGCACAAGGAGATGGGGGAACAGTGAGTAAGTAGAGATCAGCAGAGAAGAGAGGACAGGAGAGAGTATAGAATGAGAGAAGGGAAGTGAGATGGGGGCGAGGTCGTGGAGAGATTTGAATACAAGACAGAGGAATTGGAATTTGAGTTGGGAGTGAAAGGGAAGCCATCCAAGGAAAGAGAGCGAAGAGGAGATGGAGTCACGGGGGGCAAGAAGACAAAATGTACGGATGGAGGAATGGTTGATGGATTTGAGGGGGGCAAGACGAGAGGTAGGGAGACCAAAAAGAAGGTAAGAGTAGTAGAACAGATGAGAGAAAATGAGGGAGGAGATTAAGAGTTGAGGCGTGGAAGGTGAGAGAGGAGCGGATCTTGCGAATGTTGAAAAGATGGTAGCGAGAGGAACAAGAGGTGAGAGAAATATGGTGGGAAAAGGCGAGGGAAGAGTCGAAGTGGAGACCAAGATTGCGAGCGTGAGCAGAGATGGGGAGATTGGAAGGGGGGAAGTGGATGAGGGGGTGGGGGAGGAGGGGGAAGTGTGTTGGAAGGAAATAAAAGGACTTCTGTTTTGTCAGTGTTAAGGGGGAGAAAATGGGAAGACATCTAGGTTTTGATAGCAGAAAGACAGGAGGATAAATTGAGATGGAGATCAGGAGTGAAAGAAGAGAAGGAGAGGAAAAGCTGGGTGTCAGCATAGAAATGATGAGATGCCAATAAAGGCGATAACGGGAGCAAGAAGAGAAGTGTAGAGTGAGAAAAGAAAAGGGCCGAGTACAGAGCCTTAGGGGACCCCGTAGACCAAGGGAAAGCTGGAGGAGGTTCTGCCGTCCCAGGAGACACCAAAGGAACGATTGGAGAGGTAGGAGGAGAGCCAATTGAGGACAGAGTCTTTGAAGCCAAAGGAAGAAATAGTGGTGAGGAGTAAGGTGTGATCAATGGCATCAAAGGCAGCAGACAGATCGAGGAGTATTAGGACAGAGGATTGCTTAGTGTAGTGAGCGGTAAGGAGGGAGTTGAGGACATAAGTGAGAGCAGTCTCAGTAGAGTGTTTTGAGAGGAAGGGAAGGAGCGAGATTGGACAAAAGTTGGTAGCAAGGAGAGGGTTAGCGGAGGGTTTCTTCAGGATGGGGATGATAGTAGTGTGTTTGAAGGCAGAGGGAAAGGTCGCTGAGGAAAGACAAATGTTGAAGAAGGGGGTTAAGTAGTGGATGAGGAGAGGGTAGATCTTAGGAATGAGGGGGTGGGAAGAGGGTCGGAGGGGGCAGCAGTAGGATGAATTTTGGACAGGAGAAGGGAAACACTGGAGGAAGTGATAGGAGAAAAGTTAGACATGCAAGCAGAAGGGGGCGAAGAGAAGAGGGAAGAGGGGAATAGGAAGGGGAAAGGAGGATGTTTTGACGAAGGGAGAGGATTTTGGATGAGAAGTCGTCAGCAAAGTCAGACGGAGAGAGAAGAGAGATAGCAGATGGGTCAGGAGTGGGTGGGGAGAGACGACGAGAGAAGGTTTGGAAAATACGGTGAGGGTGAGAGGCTTGCGAGTGAAGGAGGTTAGAATAGTAGAAACGTTTGCCTAAGTTGAGGCAAGAGTCATATAGAGAGTGGTATGAGAAGTAGGAGGTTTGGTTAGCCAGAGAGCAGGATTTGAGCCAGGTCCGTTCAAGGCGATTAATCAAGGTATTTCAATTTAATGAGGAGTCTGCTTTAGTAACACTACAGTCTTCTCCGCCAGGAGAAATAGAAACCAACTCAGTGGTTAAGTCAACAACCAGTAAAGAAAAAAAATGTGAGGAGGGAATGCTCCCAGAGTGCCCTATGCTGTGGGGTAAGTAGTGGAACTATCCACCATATTAGAACTCTTAATACCAGAGGGCAACATCGGAACGTAAGGACATGCATATGCAGAAAGTAAACCTGCCCCATCCCCACAGGACTCAGGCGGAATGACAATGTCAAAAGCACTTTGTTGAGGAGTAGTAACCATAGCGGCCTGACCTGCCATTCCAGGCTCATGGTAATAATTTGAAAGAAAATCCTTATTCCAAGTTAACATTCTCAAATTTAAAAAGAAGAGATTCCAATAAAACTAAATGAGACTTAGTTTCAGTTTTTAACAAGACACCAGCACACAACACTTGATTGATTTCAGACAAGGCATCGCATAACGGAGGATCTGCAGCCCCATTAAGATGTTTAAGGGGTGCCGAGGGTCTCTGTGGAGGTACGTATGCTGGAGTAGAATTGAATGATGAAAATGAAGAGTCAGACAAGCAGGGCCACCTGTGAAAAACCTGGAGGAGTGTTCAGCATACTCGAGTCATCTGTGTGGATCGGGGCAGCAATGCTGGAATACATATCTCTTGCACCCAAACATGACTGTGCCGGCTACTCTGATTGTAAATAGATTTTCCCAGTTAGATTAAAAAGCTGTTATTTTGCCATTATGCTGATGAGAAATTGGTAAATCATGGTGTGATGTTGAGGAGATGCTCAAAGGTTTGTCGCACATTGAGACCGGGATGTGTGAGCTTCAATTGGGAAACCCATGACACGCTCCAATGGTGATAGCAGGAGTGGAAAAGCAACTGCCATCAGCTTATCTCGATCCGAAATGGGGGCTAAACAAGAATGTGGCAAGTCCTGGACGCCTCCATTGTGCAGTAACTCCACATATCAGGTGAAATATCCCTATGTTTGGGGAGTGGCGGTACCTTCCCAAACCTAGGCAAAAGGCAGTCTTTAAGCATTCCAGCGCACACCTAGTGATAGCTTTAGTTGATGAATCTAGAACAATTATTGGGAGTGGGTTAGACAAGAAAACAGGCTAGAGAAGTACTTCATATTGAAGAATATCCATACAAAGATAATATATATTGTACCCCATAAAAGCTAAGTATGCAGCTAATGCATGTAGCAAGCAAGCAATTTGGGTTTGGAAAGTTGATAGTAGTCCCTGTGACCCAATTTGTTATGACAATGCGAAAAAAGGTGAATTCAGACCTGGGGTACCATGTTGGATAGTGAGTACTGAGAGAGTATCTTAACACCAGTATAGATTCAACTAAGATTCAGTTTCTGATATGCGAGCGAGAGACATTGGTGTATGATTACAATCCCACATAGACTGACATATGGGATGAAAACAAGAGCAGTTAATTCAAGAATAACTGGACATTGTTCCAAATTTATATCCATGACTGAGCAAGTACCAAGAGTTGCTCTTCACTTCGAGAAAAATCACAAAAAAGAAGACAATAATGCATTACTTACCGTAAAAGCAATTCTGATGGTTGTATCTGCTTAGATTCACATGCTGTGCATAGGTCCGACATCCAATGGTCACTGCGGAGTATTGCATTTTGTTTTTCGTAGTCGAAAAGGGGACGTCGACAAAGCATGTCTGTAACACTATCCCTATAGTGACGTGCGTTGTACCCATAATCCCTCACGCGTCGAGGTCTCTCTGTTTGTATTTTTCTGCCCTGAGGGAGCCTTCTAGACATGAGTGAGTACAGAAAAGAGAGATATAGAAAAGGATGTCTATGTTCCTTCCATCCGAGCGGGGAGGAAGGGTGGGCGCATGTGAATCTAAGCAGATACAACCATCAGAAATGCTTTTACGGTAAGTAATGCATTATCTTCTGATGTTTGTTAATCTGCTTAGAATCACATGCTGTGCATAGACTAGCGAGCAGTACCCGGAGTTGGAGGTGGGTTGTGAGAAGGAACAGTAGAGAAAAGATGTCTTAATACTGCTTGTCCCACCTGGGAATCAGATCTAGAGTGGGCATCTAGACAGTAGTGTTTTGTAAAGGTGTGTACAGAACTCCAGGTTGCCGCTTTGCAGATGGACTCAAGGGGAACATTTGCAATGAATGCTATGGATGCCCCAGTGCCTCGAGTAGAGTGTGCTCTTGGCTTGAAGGGTAGTTCTCTCTTAGCAAGAGTGTAACAGAGAGTGATGCATTGTACAATCCATCTAGATATAGTGGATTTTGAAACTGCATCTCCTTCTCTTCCTGCTGCCACCGAGACAAAGAACTGATATAGTCTTTCACAGTGGACTAGTTCTTTCCATTTAAAACATGACAGCTCTGCGCACATCAAGTGTATGCAGGCTTTTTTTCTCCTAGATTTGAAGGATTTTGAAAGAACGTTGGTAGTTCTATAGACTGGTTGACATGGAATTTGGAGATGAATTTCGGTGCGAACCTTGGGTGTGTGCGTAGAACCACTTTATCCTTGTGAACTGTTACAAAGGGGTCTAAAATCGAAAGGGCCTGTAGTTCACTTACTCTCCTAATGGAGGTAATAGCTATTAGGAAAGCAGTCTTAAGAGTGAGATCTTTAAGAGTTGCCTTGTGCATGGGTTCAAAGGGTGACCCCATGAGCCTGGTGAGTACCACATTTAGATCCCAGCCGGGAGCTGGGTTTGCTATTGGAGGGTGCATTCTCTTTACCCCTTCCATGAAGGCTTTGATTACTGGGATCTTCCACCACGATGCTTTGAGCTGTGAAGTGGTGTAAGCAGAAAGCGCTGCCAGGTGTACTTTAATAGAATTGAATACTAGACCCGAGTCCAGTAAATGGGTCAGGTACAGAATAATTTGTGTGGGAGAGCAGTCAACGGGGTTGATACTCTTCCCTCTACACCAGATGACAAATCTTTTCCATTTGCTAGAATAGCAGTGACGAGTGTTAGGCTTTCTGGCCTCTCTGAGGATGTCCATGCACCTCTGTGGCAGTTGTAAATGTCCAAATTCTATGACCTCAGGAGCCAGGCTGCTAAGTTCATGGTCTGTGGGCATGGGTGCAGTGTCCTGCCCCTGTCTAGTGACAGCATGTTGTACGGGCAGGGCAGTTTCACTGGAGGGGATAGAGACATCTTCACCAAGTGAGCGAACCATGGCTGTCGGGCCCACATAGGGGCCACCAGTATCATGGTAACTTGTTCCTGGTGCATCTTGTGCACTATCTTGTTGAGAAGGGGAGTCGGGGGGGAAAAGCGTAAACAAATTTCCCTGACCATGGAATCGATAGACCGTTCCCCTTGGACTGGTTCTGGGGGTACCTGGAGGCGTAATCTTGGCATTGAGAGTTTTCCAGAGTTGCGAACAGGTCTATTTCTGGGAAACCCCACTGTGTGAAGACGTCGAAGACGATGTCTTCTTGTAACCGCCATTCGTACTCTACGGGCAGGAGGAAGTCTCTGCTGAGTTCGTCTGCTAGCAGAATGAGTTCCCCTGGTACATGTTGTGATAGTAGGAACATGTTGTGTTTGAGAGCCCACTTCCAGATGTTCTGGGACAGCTTGGACAGTCCTGGAGAGTGAGTGCCCCCTTGCTTGTTGAGGTAGTAGATGGCTGTGGTGCTGTCTGTGAGGACCATCACTGTCTTTCCTTGTAGGTGTTCCTGAAAGGCTTTCAGTGCTTTGAACACCGCTAGTAGTTCCAGCAGGTTTATATGCTTGGATGCTAAGCTCGGAGTCCACGCTCCGTGAGCAGTGTGATGGCATAGGTGAGCCCCCCATCCTGTAAGGGATGCGTCTGTGGTTAGAGTGGCTTCCACTGCGGGTGTGGCAAAAGTTTTCCCTAATAACAGGTTTTCTTTTGTCCACCACCGTAGCGAGAGAACCAAGGCCTGCGAGACCACCACTAGATCGTCCCATTGTCCGCTGGCCTGACACCACTGGCTGTTGAGCCACTCTTGCATTGGGCGCATGCGCAGGCGCGCGTGAGGTACCAAATAAATACATGACGCCATCATTCCTAGCAAGCGCATTGCTTTACGTACCGTCACCTCTCGACCTGCCACATAATGGGGGATCTGAAACAGCATGTTTTGGACCCTCTCGTTGGAGGGGAAGACGAGGCCGTCCTTTGCTCGAATTAGAGCCCCTAGGAATTGTTTGATTTGGCTGGGGTCTAAGCTGGACTTCTTTTCGTTGATGGAGAAGCCCAGTTGGAACAAAAGGTCTACAGTCTTTTGGGCATTGGAGAAGCATGTTTCGTAAGAATCCCCTGTTATGAGCCAGTCGTCGAGGTAAGGGTATACCGGGATGGATAACCTGCGCAGGTGGGCCGCTGCCACTGCCAGTACTTTCGTGAATACCCTTGGTGCAGATGCTATCCCGAAGGGTAGTACTCTGAACTGGTAGTGTTTGTTCTCTATCTTGAACCTGAGGTATTTTCTGTGTGCTGGCAACATTAAAATATGAAAGTATGCATCTTTCATGTCCAGTGTTGTCATGTAATCCCCGTGATAACAGTGGGATTACTTCCTGCAAGGTCACCATACGAAACTTTTGGGGTTTGACAAACTTGTTCGCTGGGCGCAGATCTAATACAGGGCGCATGGTTAAGTCCTTTTTGGGTACAAGGAAGTACACTGAATAAATACCTTCTGTTACCTGAGATAGGGGGGACAGCCTCTATAGCTTCTTTTTTCAGTAGCTCTTCTACTTCTTGTAGAAGAATGGTGAGGTGTTCTGGTGTCATGCGTCGGTTCCGTGGGGGTCTGTACTTCGGGGAACCGTTGAATTCGATGCAGTATCCGTGGGCCATGGTGGATAATACCCAGCGGTCTGACGATATTCCCTCCCATGCTGAAAGGAACGATGTTAGCCGGCCCCCGACCGGTGATGCATGGGAGGGGACCCGAATCTTCGGGTCATTTGTTGGTATTGGGCGTGGAACCTTTGGGGCTGGAGCCGCGACCTCTTCCCCTGCCACGGCGTTGGCCTCTTTGACTGAACTGGGTGTTGTTACCCTGGTTAGAGGGCCAGTTGGTAGCAGAGTAAAATTGCTGTTGGTTTTGCTGCTGGCGTTGGCCACGAAAGGAGCGTCTATTGCCATAGCTGCGTCTGTTAGGGGGCCTAGAAATTTGGTCAAGAGTTTTGATGGTATCAAACTCTTTCTTCGCATGTTCTAGGGCCTCATCAACTGCTTTCCCAAACAGATGTGTTTCTTCTATGGGCTTATTTATCAGGGAAGCCTGGGTTTCCGGCTTAAATCCCGAATTGCGCAGCCAGACATGGCGTTTGAGAAGTGTTCCCTGAACCAGGGAACGGCCAGCCGTCTCTGCGGCATCTAAGGAGTTCTTTACGGTGCCCTGGTTTACAAGAGTTCCCTCTGAGATTGTAGCTAACAGGCGTGAACGCAGGGGTTCTGGTGCGTCCTCTGCTTCGCTGCGCAGCTTGCTCCACTGTGCATCTGCGTAGCTAGCTAGTAGGGAATTGTTATTTGCAATCCTGGTTGAAAAGGCGGCAGACGTCGTGATTTTCTTCCCAAGTGCGTAGAGCGTTTTGCCCTCAGGTGGTGCCTCACTAGTGGATAGTGGTACCCCTGCTCTTTTCCTTGTATTAGTAACTACGAGGGAGTCCGGAATAGAATGGCCTCTGATGTACAACGGGCCAGAGGGGGAAGGGCTGAAGAGCTTTTCTATCTGAGGGTTGACCCCTCTGACTAAGGCAGGATTGGAAAGGGAAGGAGTTATTCTTCTCTTTATAGAAGCCAGGAGCGGAATAGACTGACTAACAGGGGCTTTTTCTTTAATAACTTTCTCTACAAAGTCTATGTCAGGAAGAGTCTCCCCTGTGTCTATTTCAAAATGCGCTGCTGCCTTGCGCAATAGTGCATTAAGTGAAGGTTGGTCATCTATGGGAGAGGTGTTTCCAATAGGTGAATCCTTGGGAGGAGAAGGGTGAAAGACATCAGGGTCTGAGTGCACTGATGGGGATTGCCAAGGCTGCGAGGTAGCTGTATCTTCTTCGAAAGCTCCTGCACTAGTGTAAGGATCTTCTTCAAACCCCTCTTCCTCATGTTCTTCCTCTCCACCCAAACACTCATCTTCCTGGAGGTATTGCTCCTCTTCAGTTAGGTCATATACGTCTGTAGAAGGGGGAAACAGCCTAGGAATTTTGACCCTAGGGTCATCCTGGGGCCATTCTCTTCGTCTTTCGGGTGTGGGTGGGTTTTGGTTTCCCAAAAACCATTCAATTTTCTCCATACAAGAATGGAGTCTTTCAAGGGTCTCATGGGGGACCCCTAAATAGTCTAGAGGGGGGAAATCAGTGTTTTCACCTTCAAAACGCTTAGAACGCTCCCACAACGTCGAAGAAAGGTTTCCGTCGCCATCTGAAAAGCCCTACGGTAGTTCCGAAGTGCCCTTAGATGAAAGGGGCAGTTCCTGGCTACTCTTATGCTTTTTCGGCGTTTCTATAGCTTTTCGTGCGGTATTCGACGTTTGTTTCGTCGTCCGCTTACGTGTGTCTTCGGAAACAATTCTCGCCAGGCTCTCGACAACGAGTTTGTCAGTAGAGGACTCTGGTGTCGACGTTGCCTGCGTTACGCGTTGTTCCTCGACGGCCGCTCTATGGAGCGTTACGTCAGATGATTTTGGGGTAGCGCCCGTGTTTGATGAAAGCCCAATCGCTGGTCGCGACTGCGTTTGCGGGTGGGGCTTGAGACCCTTACGGTCTGAGGTAGACGCCAGAGTGCCCTGCGTCCCCTTCGGCGCTGATGGATCCTTCGTCTTCGACGAAGAAGAGCTGTGGGTTGTGTGCTTAGGCCTATGGGGTCTGTGTGTGTCCCGGTCGCCGGGGTGTTCATCCCCATGAGCAGGGCGTGAGCCGAGCCCGTCGGGGACAGGGACGGACGTCGAGGAGCGCGAGCGCTCCTTCTGGGGGTGAATGACTTCCGTAACGGACGTCGAGTTATCACCCTCCTCGTCACTTTCTGTAACAGTGGTGGCGGGTGAGGAAACTGACTTCGACATGGCGTAGTCCGCCCACCTCTTAACTTTGTGTTCTTTAAGAGTTCTTGGCTGTCCTCCTTATGATCGAGGGGCAAGCAACGATTACAGAGCTTGTGTTTGTCCTTCCAAGTGTATTTGCCCCTACAGCGTGGGCAAAACTTAAAAGGTGACCTCTCCATAGCTGAGGCAATAATAACTGGTGATAACAACCCCAAGGGAAAGATAGGGGAGAAAGAAAGACATTCTCAAAGAGAAGATAAAAGTTCGAACCCCCACTCTCCCTACTGCATGTTGGCCGGCGAAGCCAGGCCACGTGTTCGGCAGCGCCGAAGGATCTCCTCCGTCTCTTCCCCTCCGTCGAAAACTTGCTCGGCGGAGAAACAGCTTCACAGCTAACGTCGAGGGGAGGGATCTTTAACAATATAATAAGTATAATTAAGGACCGAGGTCCGATAGTAAGTATTTGCAATGTCTCTCTAGGAGCTCCGCGTAAGGCGACCAGAAGCTGGGCGGAAAAAAACAATCTGAGGGACCTCGACGCGTGAGGGATTATGGGTACAACGCACGTCACTATAGGGATAGTGTTACAGACACGCCTTGTCGACGTCCCCTTTTCGACTACGAAAAACAAAATGCAATACTCCGCAGTGACCACTGGATGTCGGGCCTATGCACAGCATGTGAATCTAAGCAGATTAACAAACATCAGAAATACATTTGATTGTTCTAGATGGATTTCCAAAATCAGCCCTGGTCGGGGAATTTTGGGAGCACACACTATTATGGTAAACAGGGAAAATACCAAAAGGTTTGCAAAACCCAATCAAGGTGAGGTAGCAGAGTGGTCAAGGCTTGGCCACAGGAAGATTGTGAGGGTGGTCTAAGCCTAATATGAGATCACAAAGTGCAACACCAGTATTTAAAGTTAGACAGTAAGTATACAATTATTTTTTAGGCCTCTAGGTTTCACACTAAGTAGATACAAATCACAGGTAAGTAGTGTTACACAAAACCTTACAAAACATATGTATCCACTGATCGGAGAAATACAATTGCATATCAACCAATTACCAGTGCAACATCAGTGAGTAGTCAGATGCATAGAAATAGGCAGAACTCTTTAGAATCAGCACAAAACAGCTTCCCTAAATTTTAAAAAAAATCTAACCCTAAGATGGTTTGGGGCTTTGTGCCCAAACATCACCAGTCCCAAAGCATATACTTCTTCAGGTAAGTTTATTTAGAGATGTGTAGTGCCAGTGTTTATGACTACTTAAAAAGTTATCAAAAGTTAGATAAACGAGTACAGTCCAGGTGAGCAACTGACTCAATCCAACACTCTAGGAAGGCCTAGGGAAGGATCCTTCACCCAGATTCTACCACCAAAGGTCACGTCATAGTGAGTTTGGTTAAGGATGTTTTGCCCTAGTTACCCTATGAGAGGGAGCGGGAGAAAGCAAAAGGCGTGTAGACTTTCCCCCCCTTTGTTTAGAATTCTCTGGATAACACAGTTGGAAGTTACAGATTACATTCCAGGCTTGTTCTTCTGTCTTTGTTCCTACCAAAAAGGTTATCTAGACAGAAAAGGTACAGGTTTTAGTTTTGGCCGGTCGCAGTACATGATCTGCTGAACAGTTGCAGAAGTCATTCTTTTATCCAAGATTCAGGCTGGAAGACAGCCTAAGGCCACACATGGTAAGGATTTGCACCAAACAGCCCGTGGCTATCCCATCATGGATGGGCCACTGGTCACCACACCTGCCCAGCAACAGACATTCTGGCACCAGAGAAGGGGATTGGGACTAGAAAAGTCGCAGCCTCCTTTCTCTGGGGCGCACACACACATATCACCCCTAAGCCCATGAAAGCTGTAGTTTTCCGCGGGAAAGGTATTTCCACATAAGGCATTTCCTGACCTAAGAAGGCCAAAGAACAAGTGAAAAACCTCTGAAGCAGAACCCATTTGTGGTAAATGCAAAAAAGTGTACGAGTAAAATAACAAAAAAACTGAAAAAAAGATCGCAGCTGCCACCAGCTTTTCTTAGGCACATTTTAAAGTAATCAAAAAACAACCATATAAAGAGAAGGATACAAAGTATCCTAACAGCGCTTCACTGCAAGATGATGTGTACAACTGTAACAATACACAAATTCATAGAGAGTCTCTTAGTACTGATAGTCTTAGGGACTAGTCAGTTTCCCCACAAGATTGAGCAAAACAGGTAAGGGAAGTAAATCAGGCAGCTCTACTTACCTCCAAAAAGTTAAGACAGGGTTCAAAACAAGCAAAAAGAAAGGGTGCCCCATAGAAGGCTATTGGAGGAAAGCAGAAAAAAGACATTCCTAACACTGATCAGTTCGTATAGCTATCAGTGCAGGGGACCTCCGTCTCCCGTTAATAAATTCCCTGTTTGTTTTAAGCAGCTCTCCTTACCGGGAAGGGCAGCAGGGGTACTTAGCATCCCTTTTTCCTTTAAGTACCACTTCTGTTACTTACATGATGTGTTGATGACGGGCTGGTGGCAGCGGATATGTTGCTATTGTGGGTTTCACATTTCTTGCATGCACTTTTGCATTCTGCTGCATAATGCCATTTAGAGTACTATATACTCTAAAATGGCAGTGCCACATGATTTTGCCTTGACCTTTGGCCTTCTTCCCTCCCTCCCCTCTCAGGGTCGGATATTCCATACAAGGCAAGCCCTTTCCCATGCAAAGCAGTGGTATGTTTGTGGCCGGATGTGGGGGCTGGGACTGTCTGGTCCCAGTCCACATCCTGGCCAAAGTGCATCTGTGGCTGGCAGATGTGGTGAACGGAGACTGTTCATAATTGGACAGCCCCTACCAGTTTGAATGGTGCAGATCCTTGCTATTGGTGTGCTTGGGGCGACTCCAGCTTGAATTCAGGATAGGAGGAGGATTCCTGCAGCCCATCTTCAGAGCACTGATGGAGCAAAGAAGAGGAGCATCCTGCTGAAAACCTGTAGCTTGTCGTTGCAGTCAACTAGCAAAGTCCTGGAGTAGCCCTTCTACTTTGTCAGATCTCCTGAAGGTCTTGATCTGTGCTTCAACCCAGGGAAGAACCAGTCTCAACCCCTGCTCGAGGATCCTGCCTGTGAAAGCCATCAGAATTGTCCTGGACAACGTCATTGCATCAGTGGCCATCCCAAGTTCTGATTTGGGATTTTGCAGACTCAACTTGTGAGACAATAGGCTTTCCCCTACAAATGCAGCTCTCCAGCATGAAGAGGGACCTTGTAGGACCAGACTGTCTCCAATACGAGGGTAGCCTTCTCCCGTTTGATCGCAGTGCTCATGGCTGTCTGCCAATAGCATCATGTCTTGGGTGTGGTGGTCTTGTCGTGACAGGGACAACCAGAAGTCCGGTCACAGGAACAGTCTCAACAAAGTGCAGAACCCAAATCTAGACGCCAAAAGTGATCTCTGCATCAACAGAACCAATGCATGAATAAAGTGGCCGCCGAGGTAGTTTCTGATGAAATGGGAGTAAAAGGGGTGAGTTGACATTTTTTCCTACCCCCTCCATCCAAAGGGTTACAATGATGCACTGGCCCTTGCCTGGACGTAATCAGTGAAGTTATGACCAAGTGTCATTGCCTCCCCAAGCACCAGGCTTCCTAAGGTGGCGAGATTGAGGGAGGACCCTTAAAGAACTCTTCTCGCTTTATTTTACAATTCTTGGAACACTTACACCTACAAGTTGGCTTTGCTGAAACTTGGCTATGCCTTCTTAAAAAGACTCCTAATTCCCAAAAATTGCTAACTTTGGGCACTGGGCCTCATCTCCTTTAGCAGGGAAGAACTTTTAAAGTGATAGGGCCTTATTTATTTATAAGGTAGTGTATTTTTTTAATGCTTTCTTGCTACATACCTAGTGATAACTGTTTTCCCACTGCTTACCTTTGCTCCTTCACTTTCTTTACTGCATTACAGTTTTCTAGTGGTCAAGAGCACTCCATGGTGGACGTATATAGGTTTATAATGTGTGTTTAGTTGTTTTACTTACCTGTGATATTCATTGCAAAGAGTTTGTTTCAAAGCCTAATAAATATTACTGCATTTGTATGAATTCTAACTTGAATCATTAAGAGTGCTATGTGTGTCTCTAACTGAACCCTTCATTATGCACACCCAACTACGTTTTACTGCTCATTCCCATTCGAGTGATAGCATTTGGCTAGCCATTAGTGTCTTTTACCTTTTTCCAGAATAGGGTGGCCTCTCAGAATTACCCCACTGGGTTGATTCTGAAAATCCATCTTAACACTCACTGCTTGCTCAGGGGTCCCACTCACTCCCGGGAATACAGAATATCATAATTTTGTGGGCCTTTGGGTCCTCAATGGTACAAGGTTGAAGACCCTGGGCGAATGTATCCTGTACACTGCACCTGTAAAAGAAGATCTGTATTCAATGGATTATTCACCTTTCCTAAACTGACTTTTCAGGAACTACGACTGAGTACCGACCTCTGAACCCTGGGGTTGGTGGATTATTTATAATACTTACCCTCAGGTGTCCCCATGGACGAAGGCCTATGAAGGCTCCCTACAACTGTGTTGTGCCATTCTTTGTACTGGTCCGAATCGTGCTTGGCTGCACCTCTTCCTGGGATCGCTGTCTGTCGATCCTAGCATTGAAGTTCTTCAAAAGTGTCTTCTCTGGTGTCCCCTGAGGTTGGGTGGTTGTCCTCTATACACCTGTGGGTTAGAACTGGAATTTCTCTCCCTTTTCCTGATAACCGTGGCTGTGTCTACTGTCTCGTTCATTCCTACAGGGAACGTCAGAACTTACCTGGAACACTCCTAAAATCACTTTGGATGTACATACCTGCCTCTGGATGTTTTTCCTGGGTCTTTAGGTCAACTAGAATATTTGTGGATTAACTGATCATGTATGCATTTTTAAACCTAGAATAGTGAACCACAAATCTGAGATTGCTGGTGCACTATCCTTAGTGGAAGGTGTCAATATGTCTAATGCCCACAACTGTGTGAGCAGTAGACAAGCGCACCTTAGGCCTAGATGATATTGACTAACAAATAAGTGTGCATGTAGGTGTAGAGAAATCCCATGCAACACCATATGGTGCCACACTCTGGGCACAGCCCAATGCTATTGGCGTAATATTTCGGAAGGTTGCTGGTCTTCTTAAGTATCTTAATGATGCAGACTGGCTTGAGCACATCAACAACGCTGATATCCTGTGTAGGAGCGCGTGTTGTAGGAGCGTGCGTAGTAAGTGTGTGTTGTAAGATAATGTGCCGTAGTAGCTCAAGTTGCAGGAGTGTGTGATAAGAGGGTGCCATAGGTGTGCATGTCGTAGGAGCAGATGTCATAGCATATGTTGTAGAAGTATGGGTCGTAGGACCTTGTATACTAAAAGCTTGTCATAAGAGTAAGTTATAGGAGCACATGAAGGGGTGTGTAGTACGAGGGTGTTTCGTAGGAGCACATGTCACAGCAGCACTTGTCATATGAGTGTTTCTCATAGGTGCACTTGTCATAGGAGCATGTCGCATAGGAGCGTGTGTGGCAAGAGTGCTTGATATAGGAGTATGTGGTAAGAGCTGTGTGACTGGAGCCTGTCGTAGGAGTGCGTGCCATAGTAACATTTTATAGGAGCTTGTGGAGTAGTGTCGAATCCAGCGTTCCACAGTTGTTTCTTAACCAATAACGGATGAGTCTACTGCAGGTTGATGTCACACAAAGCTACTTCGAGCTGGAAGATCCCTGTAGAAAGAGGTGAATACAAGGAGACAACACCAACGCATCCTCACAGTAAATGGCAAAAATTAAAGGGGAGTAATTGTTTTATAACACTCCCTGATTTACGGTGCGTAGAGACAGTGTGAGCACAGACAGGGAAGCCTGGAGTACTCAGGAAGATCAGAGATAATAATGCTGGTATTCATGAACACAAGTAGGTACTTATGAATCCGGTTCAGAAGAGGCAGGCAAACAGGAAGCAGATGGACACCAGGATCCACCGACCCAGTCGTTTGCGTCCACCCTGCCAACCACCAGCAGAGATGCAGACTGCATGCTGTTAAGTGGCGTTTTGGGCAGTGCATGATAAGTAGGAGCGTGCTGTAGGAGAATCCGTATTAAGTGTGTGTTTGTGTAGACATAAAATGTTCATTTCACACACCTACATAGGCTTTTAATATAAAATGCAACTTCATGCTGCTCATGAATTGTATGTCGTCCATACGTATGAAAGCTCGTATTAAACTAAAACATAACTTTGATGTGCGGACTTCCACAGTTCGTACTTGAATTAATGTGCACCAACTGTACATAGAGGTGTAAGAGTTTTACAGTTTGTACATTATGGAATTCAAAACTCCTGAATACTTCAAGTTTTCAGGAGATTACAACTGTTTAATGTTAGAACTACAAAGCACCTGTTTGTACAGTTTGTGCACATTAATTACATCTGAAAACTGACATCATAGTCATCCCCGACTCGTGTGTTTTCAGAAGAGGCAATGACATAATATATGAACTGTGAAAGTCATACGCTCTTGGCACATTTCATTCTAGGAATCCGCGATATATCGATACATAGGTTAGGAACTTATAATTGTCGATTTTCCAAATTTATTTCAGTGAATCAATTCCTTATGAAATCTAGGAACAAGGCAAAAATTGTGAAAATCTAAGCAGCACATTGAGATATTTGGATCGCAATTTATTTCCCCCTATGGAAAAACCCCATGTTAAAAGAAGCAACAGAGCACTTTACAGAGCTATAACATGACAGATGCATCATAAGGGAGCGCTTTTCATAGCCGTACAGAGTGGCGGGGAGGAGAGGTGCAGACGGCGTCTAGTGAGCCAAGTGGCGCATGGGGCGATGTGATGGCCTAGGGGAGGAGGAGGAGAGACTCCTTGAAGAGGTGGGTCTTGAGTTTTATTCTGAATTGTAGGAGGCACGGGGCGTGTCTGATGCCGACAGGGAAGAGGTTCCATAGTCTTAGGGCGTAAGCAGAGGGGGCTTGCTTTTTGTTCCTTTCCTTTTTGCAGCGGTCAAAGTAAACATATTTTAAACTATGAAGCCATTAATGTACAATTATGAAATTTTGCAGGCACAGGCGGTGGCCTCGAAATATATTTGACTAATATTTTCTGATTTGTTCATGCAAGGGTTAGAAAGTTATTCCGAAACTTTTTTTTTTAAACTCCATAGAGACATATATGGGATACATTACTCACCGTAATCGTATTTCTGAGGCCTGTATCTGCTTAGATTCACATGCTACCTGACATCTATTGGAAGCTGCAGAGTATTACAGTTGTTGTTTTCAAAACTTGAAAAGGGACGTCGACAGGGCGTGCCAGTAATACTATCCCTAGTGTGACGTTCACTGTATTCATGATCCTTCACGCGTCAAGGTCCCTCAGATTGTTTTGTTTCTTACATGAGGTAGCATGCAGTGTAGCGTGAGTACGGTGTAGCCAAGCAGATATGTAGCAGAGAAGATCATATAACATCTATGCACCTTCTCTCAGGGGAGGAAGGGTGGGCGCATGTGAATCTAAGCAGATACAAGCATCAGAAATATGATTACAGTGAGTAATGTATTCATTCTGAGTCTTGTGGAATCTGCTTAGATCACATGCTATACATAGATCACTGAGCAGTGTTGGAAGAAGGTGGTGGGTTGTGAGAAGGATCAGCAGCAAATAGATGATTTAGAACCACTTGTCCCAACCGAGTATCTGCTTTGGAATGAGTGTGAATGCAGTAGTGCCGAGTGAAAGTGCGTACTGAGCTCCATGTAGCTGCTTTGCAAATGCTGTCTAAGGGGACATTAGAGATAAATGTCAGAGTAGCTTCTGTGCTCCTTGTGGAGTGAGCTCTTGGTGTGAAAGGCAGTGTTTTGTTTGATAATGAATAGCATAGTTGAATGCCTCCGACTATCCATCTGGAGATGGCATTTTTGGAAATGCGGTCTCCTCCTCTGCCAGTTGCTATGGAGACAAACAGTTGGTCTATTTTTCCAAGCGGTTTGGTCTTGTTTACATAGTAAAGGACTGCCCTCCTCACAGTGTGTGGAGTTTTACCTCAGCTGAGCTATATGGGTTCTGGAAGGTGGTCGATATCTCATTTGGAATGGTTGACGTGGAATTTGGAAATGAATTTAGGAGAGAACCTAGGATGTGTACATAAACCAATTTGTCTTTGTGTATGACATAGAAAGGGTCCTGCACCGACAATGCTTGTAATTCACTAACTTCTTATGGAAGTAATAGCCACTAGGAAGTCAGTCTTGTATGTCAGATGTTTAAGACTTGACTTATGTATAGGTTCGAATGGGGGCCCCATGAGCTTAGCAAATACTACATTGAGATTCAAGCCTGGCGGTGGGTTTGAAATTGGAGGATGGAGTCTTTTTACCTCCTCTATGAATGCCTTAATGACTGGAATTTTCCACAACGATACCTTAACTCTGAGAAGTGGTGTACCTTTATGGAGTCTAACAAGTGGAGCATATAATTTAGAATGTGTGAAGCAGTACATTCTATGGAGATTATTAGTTTAGACTGGCACCAAATTACAAATCTCCTCCACATGTCGAAATAAAAGTGTCTGGTGTTCGTTTACGAGCCTCCTTGAGGATATCCATACACCGTTGTGGTAGATTAAGGTGTCCGAACTCTAGGACTTCAGAAGCCATGCTGCCAAGTTCTTTGAGTGTGGTTGAGGATGTACTGTTATTTCCCTGTGTTGGGTCAATAGATTAGTCTGGCACGGACGTTTGATGGGATCGCACATCGCCATTTTGCGCAGATGTGGACACCATGGCTGCCTTGCCCACATGGGAGCAACTAGGATGAGCGTCATCTGTTCTTTGTGAATCTTGTTCTCTACCCTGCTCATTAAAGGAGTCGGGGGGGGGGGGGGGGGGGGATTGGTGGGGAAGCGTAAGTATATTTCGCTGACCAGTTCATCCATAGGGCGTTCCCCCTTGGAGCCTGGTTGGGGGAACCTGGACGCGAAGTCTGGGCATTGCTTGTTTTCTCTTGTAGCGAACAAGTCTAGCGTGGGGTAACCCCACTGAGAGAAGATGTGGTCTACCACAACTGAATTTAGTTGCCACTCGTGTTCCTCTGGAAGGGGATCTCTGCTCAGAGAGTCTGCTAGAGTGTTGAGTACCCCTGTAACGTGTTGGGAGGATAGGAACATCCCCTATCTGAGTGCCCATCTCCATATTTTCTGTGCCAGCTTGGACAGACTTGGAGAGTGTGTGCCCCCTGCTTGTTTATGTAGAACATTGTAGTGGTGCCGTCTGTTAGGATCTCAACCGACTGGTTCATTAGCTGCGCTTCGAATGCTAGAAGAGCTTTGAATAGTAATAGGAGTTCCAGCAGGTTGATGTGGTTCTGTGCAGGGATGCAAGTCCACAGATCATGTGCTGTGTAGTGAATGTAATGTGCCCCCCACTAGGAGAGTGATTGTCTGTTGTAACGATCGCTTGCGCTTCCGGATTGTGGAAGGGTTTTCCCTTCAACAGGTTTTTCTTGGTCCACCAGCGTAGATTTTGTACTAGTGTTGGCGAAACGACCACTAGATCGTCCCACTGACTGCTTGCCTGAGACCATTGTTTCGCCAACCACTCCTGCATGGAGCGCATGCGCAGACGTGCGTGTGGGACCAGGTATATGCACAACGCCATCATGCCTAGTAAATGCACTGCTTTGCGTATGATTATCTGGCGACCGGCTTGATACTGAGGTATTTGCCGTAGCATTTTTTGAACTCTTTCCATGGATAGAAAGACCAATCCTTCTTCTGCGTTTAAGACAGCTCCTAGGGACTGTTTTGTTGTGTTTGTCACAAGGCTTGACTTTTTCTCGTTTATTGAGAAGCACAATTGGAAGGGAAGGTTTATGGTTCTTTGCGTGTTTAGTTTGCAAAGATGGGGGGGACTCCCCTGTTATCACCCAGTCATCCAGGTAGGGGTACACTGGGATTGCCTCCCTGCGTAGGTGTGCTGCCACCACTGCCAGTACCTTGGTGAATACCATTGGAGCAGACGCTATTCCGAAAGGTAGCACCTTGAATTGGTAGTGCTGGTTTGCTATCTTGAAACGCAAGAGTTTTCTGTGCTCTGGGAACATTGCAATATGAAAATTGGCATCTTTCATATTCAGTGTTGCCATGTAGTCTCCCGCTTTAGCAGGCGGATTACCTCTTGTAGCGTTGTCATGCAGAATTTTTGTGGCTTTACATAAGTGTTTGCAGGGCGTAAGTCTAACACTGGGCGCAGAGATAGATTTTTTTTGGCAAAAAGTAGTAAGTTGAATAAATACCCTTGTTAACCTCATTTGACGTAATGATCTCTATGTCGTTCTTGAGTAGCAGCGCATTGACCTCTTTGAGAAGGATGAGCTGTTCTTCCTTCGTTGATTTTCTCTGACGCGGGGGATGGTTTGATGGTTTCTGGACGAGTTCCACACAATAACCTCCCACTACTGTCGATAGCACCCACTTGTGGTGATTCCCTCCCATGCGTGGGTGAATTGTGAAATGCGTCCTCCTACTGGAGAGGCATGGGAGGAGACCTATAGCGGGCTGTCATTGTTTAGGAGGTGTTCCTCCACCTCTAGATGTGAAGGACCTCCCCCAGCCGTGAGATCGGCGCTGGCCTCTTTGGTAAACCTGCGAGGCTTGACCCTGGTTGTTATTCCAGGAAGAGCCTTGACCCTGTCCGTAACCGGAGCGCCTCTGAGAATTTTGGCCACGAACCCGTAGAAAATTACTTTCGCCTCTCTGGCCTGGTGGTTTGTTTGACAGCTGGTGGTGAGATTTTAGAGTGTCCTATTCTTCTTTGGCGGACTTTAATGTGTCTTCAACGGCTTTGCAAAATAAGAGTGAAGACTGGGTCTCTCGAGTTTAAAGCCCGACTGGCGTAGCCATGCGTGGCGCCTGATTATGGTCCCTTCAGAAGTAATTCTGCCCCAATTGTCTGCGGCATCTAGGTTATTCCTAACAATGCAGCTGGAAGTTGCTTTGCCATCAGCTGCTACCAGGGCTAGTTGCGCCTTCAGAGGCTCAGGAGCAGAAGCTATCAGTGTAGTTATTTCGTCCCATTTGTGGCAATTAAAGCTTGCCAGCAGTGTTGTATTATTGGTGATCCTAGTTTGGAAAGCTGCCTAAATTGCTCCTTTCCTCCCAATAGTATAGTGTTTTGCTCTCTCTTATCTGGGGGTGCCTCTGAAGAGGCTAGTGTAGTCCCTGCCCTCTTACGGGTTGTGGTTTCCAGGAGTGAATCCGGCTTAAGCTGGCCCCTAATGTAGAGCGGGTCAGGCGGCGCTGGGAGGAAAAGCTTCTCAACTTGCGAGTTTACTGCCTGTGTCTGGTTAGGTGTCTCCAGGGAAGGTTGAATCCTTCTTTGGACATATTGCAAAATAGTAATGAATTGGGTGGTAGCTTTTTTTGTCCCCCAAAATATCTTCAACAAAGTCTTTGTCTAGCTGAGTTGTTTGTTGTTGGCTACCAAAGTGTTCAGCTGCCTTAACTAACATGTTGTTATGAAGAGGCCGATAGTCCACTGGCGAATCGGCCACTGGTGAGTCCTGCTGAATTGGTGAGGCCAGGTTATACACCTCATCTTCCTCCTCCTCCTCTTCCTCCTAATAATAATGATCAGACTGTTGGTAGTTTTCATTATCATCAGTGTCTGCATGAATATCATACAGACCCCATTGTACTGGTTGGACTGTACTCAACACAGGTAGAGCATCAGGACTAGCATTTGTAGCTGGGGGTTGAGAGCTGGAAGCCTCAGCTGTAGGAGGTGTAATTTGAAAGTTCTGGTATGCCTGTGTTCTTTTCTCTAAGACATTGGCTATGAAGGTCATCCTGGTCATGACCTTGTCTATGTCTTCCACAGTCCATGTGGCTGACCTGGGAATGCCACCAGGGTACTGAGGGGTAGAGTCCTGTCCTAGCGGTGTAGGATGGACCTGGGGTGTTGATTGGGCTGGGGTCTGAGGCTGGCCCTTGTTTTTTAAGGCTTCTGCCAATGAACCTTCCTCTTGTGGGACATATTGTTTCTCCCTAATAGTAGGGGTAGACCTGTCCTTAAGAGACTTATCCTTATGATTGGGGCTCTTGGAGGAGTGTTTCTTGGAGTGCTTGGACTTCAGCATGCTCCCAGGGACATGTTTTTTGACTAGCTGGGATAAACTAGTGGTTTTTGAGCCTACAGCCGTTTTCGACATAGGATGTCGACTTTTGGCACTCGAGCGAACCGCAGCCTTGTCTCCTGTAGTTCGGTTGATGTTTTTGGGTCAGCGTCTTTTTTGTCTCTAGACTTACGTGGGCTGTCATGGGGCGATCGGGACCTCGAGTGATTCTGTAGACCTCCCCCTTGATTCTGTGTATGGGCATTTGGTCGACGGTGTTGATTCCGTGCCCCGGGATGTTTGTTTAGTGGTGGGGTTAGTGGTAGTGCTTTCGCTGCTGGGTGTCGTCCCCATAACAGAGCCGCCAGCCTGTCTGTTGGGGTCGGGAGCCTGAACATGGGACCGTAACAGTTCTCTGTCATCTTCGCTGTCTGTAAAGACTGCAACGCTGCCATCACTGGAGGATCCCTCCACGTCCATGGCGTGATGGGCCCAGCGTTTAGTTCAGCGGTCTTTAAGAGTTTTTGGTTTGAATAGCTTGCAGGCTCTACAATGCCCCTCGTCGTGGTCACGCGCTAGGCACAAGTTGCACACCCAGTGCTGGTCTATCCAAGGAAATGTTTTATTGCTCGTGGGGCAAAACTTAAATGGAGTGTTCCCCATGTTTATGGGGAACGGCAGCCAGGCGAGAAAAGGAAAGGAGAGAAAAATGCTTTCTACAATGACCAGACCCCACTCCCTCTACTGTTAGGCCTAAGCCCGGTGTGGCCTTCCAATGCCAAAAGGGTCAGTAAAGTCTGGAATTATTTTCGACGGTCGTCCTTTTCACCTCGTCGATGAAGTAGTGTAAGTCGGATCGGAAAAGGACAGGAAGAGTAACTAATTAAAATTTTTCATAAGCAAATGGCGTTAGCCGAACAGAAATTCTCGATATGCGTCCGTCACGATGGCGGAAAAAAACAATCTGAGGGACCTCGACACATGAAGGACCATGGGTACAGTGGACGTCACACTAGTGATAGTATTACTGGTACGCTCTGTCGACGTCCCTTTTTGAGTTTCAAAAATAACTAATACTCTGCAGCTTCCACTAGACGTCGGCCCTTGCATAGCATGTGATCTAAGCGGATTCCACAAGCCTCATAAATGTATATATCCACCCTATCATATAAAATCATAAGTGACTATTCTGCGTAACGTTATGTGATGATTTTTGGAACGCTTGAAACTGGGGTCATCGTATGTCCTACAGACATGGTTCTATTGTCATTCCGTTTCACATTTAGCCCACTCATGGTATGCTGTCCAGACTGCAATTCCTAAGGCGTTTCAAGTGCATTCACTGGAGTTAATTTACAGATGATGTGTAGGAGTGATGATTTCGTGCAACTTTCCATATATCATTCTTGTGGCATTCCATTCCACATGCATCCAACTTTGATTGTATACTGTCCAAAACTACAATTCCTAAGGCGTTTGAAGTGTATTAACTGACACTAACTGATGAAGTTGTGTAATGAACTTGTGTAAGTGATGGTACTGTAACTCTTTGAATTGGGGTCATTGTATGTCCTAAAGACATGGGTCTGCTGTCATTCCGTCCCACATTTCTCCAACTTTGCTGATATACTGTCCAACCGTCCAATTCCCCAAACGGGGTGGGGGTGCGAACGAAGCAAGCTGCCGAGTTTGATGCGCAGCAGTCGTCAGGGGGATACGGCGAGCGAAGCCCAGGGTTGAATGCCAAAGTTGCCAGGGGGGAGGGGGAATGGCCTGAGGTTTATGAGTCCTCCCTCCTGACATTTGATAAACCCTTTCAGATGAGTCCTGGGGAAATGTCTGGAATATTAAACACTGGGGTTACTCGAAATGGACACATAGGTAGTTTAAGTTTTACAATATGAACCTTATTGGTGAAGCAAATAGAAATATTGAGTGTTCTATTTTTTTCGATTGATTTTAAAAAGCCTGATTAATTTGGAGAAAGAATGTGATAACATTACATGCAAATTATTTCAAATGCAAAATTCAATAATTTATGTATTTGATCTGCTACAGGGTAGCCAATGATATTCCTATTATTTCTAATCTTCTGGGCTAATGATGAATTAAAAATGTACGGTGAGACCGTGAATCGTGCCCTACCCCATTATTAGAATGCCTGCAAGCTTTGCATTAATCTTGGACCGGTGTAAATTACTCTTTAAAGTTAGCCATAATCTATATATACACATTTCGGTGTGTGAGAAACCTAGAGGTATTTTTCCATGTAGACCCAGAGAATCTTCTATTTAGGTGGCCAGGGGAGGGCCATTGCTTTTGGATCCCAGCTCTGGGGATGGACAAGTGAGGGAGGATCACCTGGCTAGGGGAGACCGGGGCTGCCCTCAGGAGAATACCCTAGGAGAGACGCGATATTCCAATGGGACAATAGGTTTAGAAATCCCAGAAGCCTTTGTGGGTTATGCAGACCACATTATCCCTAACCAAAGAAAGAGACAAACCGAATGCCCCAAGAAACCCTGGGGAAAGGGGGAAGCCAGGGGAGACAAAAACAGAATCCCAATGCTTCTTTATCTTTCCCCTATTCAGATCATGAGAAGGGTTGTACAGGCCCATGCTCGCATATCCGGGTGGGTAACATAGGTAATAATTTAATATAAAGGGATTCACCTTTTGTCTACCAAATTAGGGCCAAGGGGTCTTCCCCTATTCCTTACCAATCACCTTGTAGAGTCCGTCAAGGTCCATTTGACCCCATAACCCCCTCCCCATTTCCAACAAATACTGAGACGAGGAAGAGGCAACTAAGATCGGTAAAGATTACCCATAGGGATAACATGGGGAAAGTATGGGCAACCTACCCTAGAAAGAACTCACTGTCCCACTAAGTCAGGCAGGGTCAGGCATTCAATAGCAACTATTCACATCTGACTCCAATTGACTGGTCTTTTCGCTATAAAAAGGTGTGGTCTTACACAAATGGATGAGCGAGTAGGAAAGCAAGCAGAAGAGCGAGTTGGGTGGAGAGCAGAGACGCCAGGGCTTCCCAGTACCAGAGGCCAGAGACAGAGACGAAGAGAAGCGGCAGCTCACAAGAGCAGAAGCGTGGCTAGGAAGCCGTGTCTCCAGGGAGCCAAGGAGAGTCAGTTTATTGGAGCCGAGAGGTGTACTGGTCTCCTGCAGAAACTGCGAATGCGAGTGCTCGTTCCCCAGTGCTGGTGAGACATCCCAGGAGTGTTCAGAGGGAGACCCTGACCTTGGAATGACGAACCGTTGTGAAGCCGAAGCACAGAAGTCACCCCAGTGAGTCTGAAAGTATTGCAGAGTCGGGCTGTGAAGAGCACAATACAAAGCAGTATTTGAAACGCATAAGAAAGAGGACCATGTTTGTGTGAATGCTCAAGTGAAGTAAAAGGGAAGACTTCAAAGATGGAAAAGTAAAGTGCAAGTAACAGTGTAAGTGCGTAACGAGGGAGATGCACGTGTGTCAAGTAATAAGTGAAATAAAGTCACATTTTGAAGTGATACAAGTAAAAGGGACCTGAAGCCCATGGAAAAGTTGCAAAAGGCACAAAAGGAAAAGAAAGTGTAAAAGGGGCCAGGACCCTCGGAAGAAGTGTGCACTAGGGAGAACAAAGAGGAGGAAGAAAGGACAGTGCAAGTGTGCACGGCAAAGGGAAAGGAATGCATGAAAGTGGTGCAGGAAGCACCAGAAGATACAAAGTGCAAAGAGTAAGAAACCAAGAGAGGGGCAAAGGCTCAGAGTGGTTGTGCTGAAGAAAAGCAAAGAGCCTGGCGTTTTCTAAAGCCTCTGATTCTACCCCATTAGAGGATGATGTGTAAGAAAAACTATTTATAGGGTAAAGGCATATCCTGACCAGCTGAATTGGTGTTTGGAACTAGATGGGTCTAAGCTTGAGGAAAGACACTGTGTGAAACGAAAAAGGAACTGTGATATATTGTGTTTTGTTTTGAAAGCTGGAAGAGGCCTATTGAGAAAAGTAAAGTGAACAAGTTGAAACTTGAGGAAGAGAATCCCAAGGAACTCAAGGGGTATCCATAGAAAAAGTTGCAAGAACAATTTCGAATGGAGAAATTACTGCATCTTTTTAGCAATAATTTTTCCAAATATGGGAACATTTTAAAACAAAATAGGGGTGGGGTAGGGTAAGGGAAATAGTTGAGGTGGGGGTGTGGGGGTCAGGAGTCTCCTCCTACATTTCAACAAAATAAAGATGCAGCAATTTCTCAATTCGAAATGTTCACGTATAAACACGTGAGGGCAAGCATAGGTTTAGATACAGACTGACTTATTTTGGATTATTAGTCAACAACGGCCATTAGAAACATCAATTAAGGGAACAGTCCCTTTAGAGTTGGGGACAGTCAGGCATTCCACCAACCCAGGAACCTTAGTAAATAAAGGATTTAAAACAAAAGATTTCGAGTCTGTGTCTCTCTTTATACCATGCCTGTCTCACAGGTGCGAAATTCAAACTTAAATAATACTAAATTTAGACATTTTCAATTAACGTGTATGAATGCTCCAAGGCACATTGAGGTCTCACGGGGTGTGGCTTCTTGATGGGCGGGTAGAGCCTGGATAAGCCCGCCAAATGCTTTTTTTTTTTTAATTTGTCTTGACAACTCACGGAACAGGGAGCCGCATGACTCCAGCAGCCATAGTAATACACATACATTATTACCAGTGTACCTTGAACATTTTATGGGAAAAAGCAGAAGATTAGATAGCACAAGAAGCATTGGCATTCAAGACAAAGGTGATCAAGATCACACAGTGGATACATTATGGGGAACAACCTGGAGAAGAGTTAACAGAGTTTGAAGTAGGGGCCATGGCAGATATGTAATCACAGAATTTTCGCCAGATGTCTCTCGGCCTTGAGTGTGGGTGCTGCATTGCATACCAGGCTTCTTCCGTGTCGTGTGCCCATGTAATTGTCCTAAGCCACTGTGTGTGTGTGGGTGCCTTGGGCCGGAGCCAACATAGCAAAATACAGTGAACCGCCAGCAACATACAGAGCCCCGCCAGTTTCCTCGAGTCCCGTCCCATCTGGGGGAAGTCATGGAAGAGACAATGATATATGATATGGCATTTGTAACGCGCCTATACACAAGTGTTTCAAGGTGCGACGAGGCAGGGAGGGGGGGGGAAACAAGGGGAGACAGACAACGATCCTACTAGGCTAGGTGTCATTCAGATTGCAAGGGTAGAGGGGACTGGGAAAAGTGCAAGGAAAGGGGAGAGGGGGAAAGTGCTGTACATGGTTAGTAGAATACAAGATAAATAATAGGGCCAGCTGGTGGCAAGTGCAAGGAAAGTGCAGTACATGGTTAGTAGAATACAAGATAAAAAATAGGGCCAGCTGGTGGCAAGTGCAAGGTAAGTGCCGGGAGAAGGGGCTGTAGGATACAGAGACAGTCCCGTAGTGCAGGTAGGCAGTGCAGGGAAGAGTGGCTGGGCCAAGGACCGAGATCAGTAGCAGATTCAGTGCAGGTTCAGTGATTTTAGCAGGGGAGAGAGGTAGAGAAAGCGGAGGCAAAGAGGAAGGTTTTGAGGTGCTTCCGGAACCGGAGATGGTTCTCCTCAAGTTTCAGGGAGGCAGGAAGGCTGTTCCAGAGGGATTCCCCTGCTGCGGAGAGAGATCTACCCCCAGCTCGTTGCTTGGAGAAGCAGCTGACCCTGAGGTAGTTGGAGGTGAATGAGCAAAGAGCTTGAGAAGGAAGATATTTTGGAAGAGAGAGTTGAAGGTATTTTGGCCCAAGGCCCCAGAAGGCCTTATGGACAATGCAGAGGCTTTTGAACTTAATCCTCGCCGCCACTGGGAGCCAGTGTAGCGATTTCAGTCCTGGAGAGATACGGTCCCTGGGCTTGAGGCCAAGGACAAGTCTCGCAGTCCTGTTCTGGATGAGTTGCAAAGGGCGGAGAGTAGAGGCAGGAAGATTTAGATAGAGGCTGTTACAGTAGTCCAGCTTTGAGAGAACCAGGGCTCTGGAGACAGTGAGCTGGGGGAAGGAGAGGAAAGGAAGGATACCTCTGAGGAGGTGTAGCTGGTAGTGTGACTTCTTAGAGACGTCAGATATGTGAGGAGAGAAAGAGTGTGGAGTCGAAGATGACCCCAAGGTTTTTTTCCTTGCAGGTAGGCGCAGGAAGAGGGCCAAGGGAGGCCGGCCAGAGAGCTGCAGGGAAGGAGGGAGTGGGTGTGCCGATAAGTAGAATCTCAGTCTTACTGGCATTAAGGCAGAGGTCGTTGGCGGCACACCATTCCTGGATAGCAGAGAGACCGTCAGAGATGAAGGAAGGGGAAGAGGAGGCCGAGGGTAGCCTGAAAATGAGCTGGGTATCATCCGCGTAGCACTAAAAGTTGGGACAGAGAGCGGCGATGCGGTGAGCAAGCAGAGCCAGTTACTGGTTGAACAGCCAGGGGGAGAGGTTAGATCCCTGGGGGACACCACAGGTAGAGAAAAAGATGTCAGAGAGGAAGGAACCGAGTTGGACCTGGGAGGGTCGATTGGAGAGGAAGGAGGTCAGCCACGCCAGAGCCTGACCAGTGATACCCAGGTTATCACGGAGACGGTTGAGCAGGATGGTGTGGTTGACAGTGTCAAAGGCAGAAGAGAGGTCGAGCAAAATGAGAACACAAGGGGTGTTAAAGTCAAGGTTAGAGAGCAGGTCCTCACGGATGTTCAGGAGACCAGTTTCCGTGCTTCTGGCAGCTCTGAAGCCAGACTGATGGTCATGAAGACTACCAACAGATTCAGCATGGAGATTAAGCTGGGAGATGGCCAGTTTCTCTAGGAGCTTGCCCAGGAAGGGAGTGATAGAGATTGGGCGATAGTTAGCTGGGCAGTAGGGTGGGGGTAATCTTATGTTCCAATACATCTGATAACGTGGTGCAGATGTCAGCCCAGAATTGGGTCAGGGACGGGCAGTGCAAAAGCATATGTATGTAGGTAGCTTGATCTGAGCCGCACCTGGGACATTGGGGAGAGGATTCGCTAAACATCCGATGTAGTCTCTGAGGCGTGTGATGATATCTCTGTAGTACTTTGAATTGTATTAGCTTACATTTCGAGTTGTAAGACACATTGTGGGTGCGAGCACACATTTGGGACCATCTCTAGTCCGTGATCTCAACTTTCAGGTCCTCCTCCCAGGTGCGCCTCAGCCCAGTAAAGGGTGGAGCCGCCCTAACCTGTAGTTGGGAATAAAGCCTCGATACCTTGCCCCTGAAGGAGGAATAGGAACATAGTTCTGAAACTAAGGATTCATCAGGAGGTAGTGTGGGAAAGTCCGGGTATCTCGATGTGAGGTTTCTGCAGAGGGAGGAATATTGTAACCACGCTGTGGGCCGTCGCTTAAGGGAGGGGGGGGGGAGGTCAGTCCACTCAACAAAGTTGCCCCATGTGTATATGTCGCGGCGTGTCAGGAAGCCAGCATCCGACCTGCGGTTGGCGATGGATTGTGAAACGGATGGGACAGGGAAGAAGTTCCCTAACAGCAGGTCCCCCTGGAATGGGTAACGTATATCAACCATGGCCCACAGCTTGGTCAACGCTAAGGATGTACTGGCTACAGGGTTTGCAGAGTCGCGGTCAGGGTGCAAGGGTTTAAGGATAAGGGAACCAATCACACGGTCAGAGACTGTCAGTTTCTCCAATCGAACATGTGGGGGGGGGGGGGGGTGTCAGTGGTATTGAACCAATAAGATGCAAATTGGGATTGAGCCACCACCCAATTTCTGGTGAAATCTGGGGTGTTAAAAATCCACCTAATTCCTTAGGGGTGGTCAATGTGGAGAGCTTGAGGTGGACTGCGCCTGAGTGCCAGAGGAAGGTGTTGCAAATTTGGCGTAGTGATTTGAAGAATGCGTCCACTGGCCATATGGGCAGATTGGTAAAGCGATAAAGAAGTTGGGGTAATACCACCATTTTGAGTATTCCAATCCTGTCTGCAAGCGAAATGGGGAGCCTAGTCCAGCTAGAAGTTTTCGTGTCCAGGTTCTTCAGATAGCTCTGGTAATTATCCTCGCGCAGCTGTGATGTGTGTCGGGAGACCACCACCCCCAGGTAAGTGATGCTTGGATGGGACCAGGTGAATCCCCCCAGGTCCAATGGGGGTTGTGTGGAGTCCGTGAGTGGGAATAAGACAGATTTAGAGCGGTTAACTTTCAACCCAGAGATGTCTCCAAAACGGACAACGTCCTCAAGGATAGGGGCCAGGTTGGTATCAGGAGAACGGATGTACAGAAGAGCGTCGTCTGCGTAGAGGGAGATTATATCGGACTGACCCGCTGTGCGTAATCCCCTGTAGGAGTGTGATTGGCGAACCATATCGGCAAAGGGTTCAATAGCAACGGCGAAGATTAGTGGGGAAAAAGGGCATCCCTGTCGCGTCCCTCTGGATATATGGAAGGGGATGGAGCACCTATCTTCTGTGCGAACTCTAGCCGACGGGGCTGTGTAGAGTAGCTTAACCCAGGCTCGAAAGTTAGGGCCAAACCCGCATTTCACCAGGACTCGCCAGAGGTATTTCCAAGACACCGAGTCAAATGCCTTCTGCATGTCCAGGGTGGCCGCTACCGCCTGTGTAGTGGGGTTGACCCTGCTAATCACATTGAAGAGCCTTCTTAAATTTAGGGATGTGGATCTACCTGGGACAAATCGTGCCTGGTCAGGGTGGATAATGTGGGGCATGACCGGGGCTAAGCAGTTGGCCAAGAGTTTGGCGTATATTTTGATAACACTGTTAATCAGTGAGAGGGGACGGTATGAGCCACATTGGGTAGGGGGTTTGCCGGGTTTGAGGAGGACTGTTATTAATGCCTCGCGGAGGGAATATACCCCTTTCACATGATTCTTCCCACAGGGCCAGGAGGTGTGGGACTAGGAGTGACTTGTATTGCTTATAAAACTCCATGGGGAGCCCATCCATGCCGGGGGCTTTACCCGACGTCAACGACTCAATGGCCTCAGTTAGCTCGTCAGTGGTAATGGGGCATTCTAGACAGGAGCCAGCCTCCTCGGATAGGACTGAGAGGGGGAGATTATCCAGGTATGAGTCCATTTCTGGTATTGGGGGCCCATCGACCGAGTATAGGGAGGTGTAGAACGATATAAATTCAGAATTGATGTCCTGAGGGGAAGTGGCCAATGAGCCGTCAGACCTTGATATAGCTGTGATATTGGGAGCTCTGAGTTCACGACGGAGGAGTCTAGCCAGCATACGGCCAGGGCGCTCCCCCTCGCCATATTTCCTTACCAACTGGGGAGAGTCGAAGAACTTGACTTCACGTTCAGCCAGGCAACGAAACTTATCCAGTTCCGTGCCTAGTGCTGACAGCGTGGGGAGTGGTCCTGAGCATACTGGGCCTCGAGAGTGGATAGGGTTGATTCACTAACGGAGATGTCTGCCCGGATTCCCTTTAGGATGCCACTACCCTTGGATATGGCAATGCCTCTTGTATACGCTTTGAAGGATTCCCAAAGCGTAGCCTGTGTCGTTACAGAGTCTTTGTTAATCTCAAAGAACTCCTCAATGGAGGATTCAAGTTCGGTAGCGAAAGCCTGATCTAGAAGAGCCTGGGGACCCAACCTCCATTGTCTCGTCCTTTCGGCGTCCGGGCCCCAGTTTAGCGAAATAAGTACTGGCGAGTGGTCTGATAGTAGGTGAGATATGGACCTAACTAGCATGTCGGTTATGAGCCACCGGTCGATCCTAGAGTGGGAATCATGGACTGAGGAATAAAACGAGTATGCGCGGGAGTTGGGGTACATTAGCCGCCATGGGTCTACTAGTGCCAAACGAGGGAGCATAGCGAGTATGGTATAGGCTGCTTTGGAGAGTTGGCAGGGTCGAGAGCCCGACCTTTCCAGGGTGACATCCAATATTGTATTAAAATCGCCTCCCCATAAAATCGGGATTGAAGGGTAACTTCCCAGGACCGAGGCTAGGTGCAGATAGAAATCGGGATCGTCAATATTCGGGCCATAGATGTTCAGGATGGCTACCTCCTGGTGTTGTAGTGTGCCGATGGTCAATACATATCTACCTAGGGGATCCGCATTTGAATGGGTGCATACACATTTCAGGCTCTTGTGGATTAAATTGAGCGTGCCACGGCTCTGTGTGGAATAGTTAGTGTAATACCTTTTGGGGCCCCATTGTTTAGCAAATCGTTTGCATTGTTCAGAGCGAGCATGGGTTTCTTGTAAGCATAACATTTTAACTCCATGGCGTTCAGCATGCAGTTGTATCTGCCTCATCTTTTTGTAGTTGCCCAGGCCATGAACATTCCAACATAAACGTCAGGTCGTTATTCGCCATTTGCGTGGTAGTGTTATTTGAAATTCAGGACCAAGACTACCCGGCAAAGGAAGAAGAGTCATTCTGGGTGTACGTGGATCCCTACTAATGTATTCATGGCTTGTTACTGTAGTGCATGTGGCATCTCCGGTGGCCGTCAATAGTTTTTTTTAACATAACATTCCCTCCTCCACCACCCACCCACCCACATCCCTCTCCCAATCAGAGAGACGAAACACCAACAAATCCAACCCAACCCGAACCACAGCAACAGCAAACTTGTCGGCATCAACGCCTGGGGGGCTGTTAGCTGGCCTAGCATTGGCGCGACAGACTATAGCGAGAGTAAGCAAGGTATTAATACAGCTGGAGTGGTTAATGCGTTCGGCAACAGTTACTTATGCACTGGGTTGCAGGTGACGCCGAGAAGGGTTGCAGCCGACTATCACTGCTTAGTCTTAGCAGATAGGCTTTATCTATTACCATAGTAAGCATGATCTTCAGAGGTAGCGTGCATAACTTATATCTACGGGAACGCCAGGGTATCAGTAATAGCCATACACAATTAAACCAAGCATCCCAGTGTGACCGGAGCATTAGGATCAGCTGAACATGAAAAACCAATAGCTTCTTTTTGGATAGCATAACTGACATATTGAGCAGAGCTACATGCTGCCTATTACTGGCATAGGACGACTTCAAGGTATTAGAATCAATTGGACCTCCTATATGCAGCTGAGGGATCAGCCAGGGAAGTGCTCCTTGAGGAACTTAGAGGCCTCCTCCGGGATTGTAAAAAAGAAAGTTTTGTTGGAGTGCTCAATCCTCAGTTTGGCTGGGAACTGCATGGAGTACCCGACTCCCAGGTCTCGGAGTCTCTTTTTCACAGCAGTGAAAGTTTGGCGTTCCCGCTGCACAGCCATGGAGTAGTCCGGGTAGAGGTGGACCCTGGCCGATCCCAGCAGTAGTTCTCCTTTGATCCTGGCTGCCCGCAGGAGGGCGTCTCGGTCCCGAAGGTTCATGATCCTAGCTATGATGGGTCGTGGGGGAGCCCCCGGTCTGGGTTTAGCGGTCAAGGATCAGTGTTCTCTCTCAATTGCAAATTGCGGGGAAAGCTTTGGGGTGTCATGAGGATGAGTTCCACATAGTTCTCCATGGGCTCTGTGATGTTGTCTTCGGTATGCGTAAATTATTACGTCTCGAGCGGGATTCGAGATCGTCATTTTTCTTCTCCACTGCAGTCACCCGATTAGTAAGAGTGGAGACCGCGGCTTGGAGAGAACTCGGGTCATCCTGAGCGGCTCCAACCCGGGTTTCAATTTCGGCGACTCGGCCGTCTGTTTTTTCGATATGGGCTTTAATGGAAGAGATGGTCCCATTCATATCGTCCAGCTTAGTATGGGGTGTGGTGCATCCATCATGGATGTGCTCTAGTAACTTCTGTGAGTCCTCTGAGCTTGATGTGGTCGATGTAGTTGGCGGTTCCTTAGGGGCATCAGGCGCTGGCCTCGAGGGTGTCTTGGTGAACATGTTGAGGGAGCTTTCTTTTTTCCCGGCACCGGCACCCTTGGTCATGGTGGAGATTAAGGCTGGGGACAAGGAGGGCCAGAGGGGTGGGTAATTAGAGGTGGAGGAGCACTCCAGCGAAGGCAGCGGGACCAGGGGTATTAAAGGTGGTAGTTATGTGGGCCACCGGGCTGCCAAGCTCTCCCTCTGTCCACGGTCAAGTTAAATTTAGGGGGCCCTTTAGGTTTGTATGTCTGTGTCGCCGCAGTGGGCTCACGCGACCATTCACCACAAAATAGGCACGGGCGAGAGTTTCCCAATTGAATAGGTCAACAACTGATGCGACCGTTGTGGTGAGTCCCCCTGAGTTGGACTGGCGCTGGTGCTATTCCGAGCAGTGCGGACCTAACGTTATTGTGCGAGGCAGGCAGTGTAGACCCGTTGTCAAGTGGTGCGGCTCCGTTGAAGGTCACATGGCCGGGTCTGTCGGGTCTGGGTCCAAGAGCAGTTAGGTTACAGAGATAGGCCTTTGGCCTCGTGCCTCAGCCCCCACGGCGGCCCCCAGCCCCACAGAGCATGTAGTCAGTAATGGTGGTGGGGGCCAGCAATCTCCAGTCCGGGCAGTGATATCACCAGGAGGCGCCCACGAGACCCACACTCATGGGAGAATGGGCCGTATGTGGCAGAGGGCTCACGCGGTGGCTCCCTCCGAGGATTATGGTGGACTGCTCATTAGTGTTGGAGGGGAAGTGACCCCTGTTCAAGGGCCGCTGAAGCCCACTCTCAGGCAGTGGAAGGGGGCAGGGGCCCCCAGGCAGGGCCACAGCCGCGGGAGGCGGTGCCCAGCACCGGGCAGAGAGCCCCTTACCTTCACATACACCGTAGCAGCTCTCCGGGGGGGGGGGGGGAGCAGGAGAAGACAGGCGAGCGGCCCAGCGAAAAGGAGTCAACAGCGAGGGCTCCGATCGTTGGAGGTGCCGGTTCAGGGCGAACAGAGCATCAGGTGCCTCAAGGGGTCCTGTTCACAGGATGCGGTCAATCGGTCGTACTGGCCGATCTGCCGGCAGGTGGTCCGACAGGTCCGTGAAGGGATGGTGCAGTGAAGAACGTCGGGCGGTCTCGCCAGTGTGCAGCTGCTGGGTGCGTTTGCCGCCTCCCCCATGGAGGCCACACGTGCCGGGGCACCGAGTATCAGTGCAGAGCCACACTCCCTGGAGCCACGTCTAGGGGGGGGGGGGGATGCAGGCACCGGCAGCCTCTCCGCGTCGGCGGTCACAACGGCGCTCACAGAGGTTCCCCTCCAGTTCAGGAGTCGATGCAGGTGGAAAGGGAGCATTCATGCAGCGGTCACTGCAGTTTAAGAATGCTCCGCTGTATGTGTGAGGTTAAATTAGAAATTATTCGCTCTCGCAGTCTGGAGCTCCCGACTCAGGCGGCCATTTTGCTTTCGGCGCAGCAGCGCCCCCCGCCAAATGCTTCTTGATTATTGGGTTGGAAGAGGAAAAGGTTTCCTTCTCCGAATTTCGATAGGCCACTATGGCTGCCAGATAGGTGTAACATGTGTCCACGTGCACGCCTGGGTGAGCAAGGTGCGCTGAGAAGGAGAGCACATCGTCCAGCGTGCACGCAAGGGGGTATAGCTCCTTCGAGTTGGCCCAGTGACAGAATCTACTCCATTTACTCTTGTATTGGTTCCTGGTAGCCTTGCTCCTAGCACCCTGAATGGCCTCAAGGTTGGCCTGAGACAGGTTCAGGTGCTTGAGGGTGATCTGCTCAGGAACCAGGCTGTGAGGGCTAACTTCAGAGGAGCAGGGTGGAGTACCTTGCCCTCCTGCAGGGACAGGAGATGTGCTGGGCACAGTGGAAGGTGAATGGGTGGTCTGTCGGTGAGGCTGAGCAGCTCTGAGAACCACTTTCTTGCCGGCCACCAGGGGACTATCAAATGATGTGGAGGTGACAAGCTTCTTTTATTCTGAGTATTACACTGGGGATCAGGGGTGTGGGAGGAAAGGCATAAGCTGTCATGACCTCCCATTGAATCTGCAATGCGTCGCGTAAGGAGCTGGGGCTCTGCCCCTGCCAAGGAGCAAACTGATGGCACTTCCTGTTCTTCCATGAGGCAAACAGATCCATCTGAGGGTCTGAGGGTGGCCCCATTTGTCGAAGACCACCTGCAGCACCTGGTCATTCAACTGCCATTCGTAATTGTCTGCTCCCAGTCTGCTGAGCCTGTCCGCTTCCAAGTTGGCCTCCCCCAGAAGGTGGAAGGCCGTGAGGTAGATATTGTTCTCCAGGGGCCATTCCCACATGCTGACTGCTAGGTTGCACAGTGGAGGGGACCTGGTACCCCCCTGCTTGTTGACATAGTACATGCTGGTGGAGTTGTCGTCTGGATAACTACGGTCCTGCCTCCAATGAGTGGAAGGAAGGCTCTGAGGGCTAGCCAGATGTCCTTGAGCTCCAGCCAATTGAGATGTGACTCCTGTTCCTGTCGGGTCCAGACTCTGGATGCTGAAGTTGTCCAGAGTGGCATCCCAACCTTCCACGGAGGAGTCCGTAATGATGGTGACCTGCGGGGTCGGCTGCCAGAATGGCTTGCCCGTCCACAGGTTGCAGTCCTTGGACAACCATGAGAGGTCCGAATGGAGAGAAGGGGGTATGCTGACCTGCTCCGCTTAGGAGCCCTTCTCCTGATTCCGTCAGGCTAAGAAGTGCAGCTGTAACCGCCTCAGCCTGAGCCTTGGGTGGGGCACAGCCAGTAGAACCGCTGCCATGATACCCATTAAGTGATGGTACCACCAGGCCAAGGTCACTGCTCTGGCAAGGAAGTGCGTAGTGGCCCTCTTGATGGCCATGATCTTGTCCCCAGAGAGAAAGACCTTCTAGGAGCTCGTATCCCAGATGAGGCCCAGGAAGGTGAGGTTCGGTGTGGGCTGCAGCCGAGACTTCTTGAGGTTGATGGTCAAACCCAGGTTGTGGATTTTGTTCATAAGTGCGGAGGTGGTGTGGGTAACTCCTCCGGGGATCTCGCCCTGGTGAGCCAGTCGTCCAGGTACGGGTAGACATGGTGGCCCTGGGCCCTAAGGAGGGCTGCCACTGCATTCATGAGTCTGGTGAATACCCTAGGGGCTGAGTTGAGGCCAAAGGGCAGTACCTTGTACTGGAAATGGCAGCCCATGATCCTGAAACATAGGAAAGAGCGATGCGGCTGCCAGATAGGGACATGCAAATAGGCGTCCTTCAGATCCAGGGAGCACATCCAGTATCCCCTGTCCAGTGTCTCGGCAATGAGCGCTGGCGTTACCATCTCAAATCTTTGAAGAGGGAGAGGTTGAGGGTGGATAGGTCCAACACAACTCTCAGGCTAGCCTGATGCTTCTTTTGTATGGCGAAAATCCTGGAATAAAAGCCCAATCCTCTCTGGGAGGCTGAGACTTCTTCCACTGCCTGGCTCTCGACGAGCGACCGGCTCTCGATGAGCGACAAAGCTTTTACCCCCGCCCCCTTTTTGTTGCTTGCGCTGGTAATGACTGGGTGAGCGGTCAGGTTGTCTAAACCACCTCTCCTGGAAGCCCTGGAACCCGCCGAACGACTGCCCCTTATCTGAGCGTTGACGCGACTGGGTTATTGTCAGGATGAAGACTTCGCTGTCTGCGAGCTGTTTTTCTTTTTATCTAATTCCTCATCGGTGATAGAGTACAAGAAGTCACTACCCTAGAATGGAAGGTCCAATATGCGTTCTTGGACATCAGGGTTAAATTTAGTAGCCCGAAGCAAGGCCATCCTTCTCATGTCGGTGGCGATGCAGATGGCCCGGCCAAAGGTATCAATATGGCCACGGTGGACTCCATGATGTCATGCGCAACCAGCTTGGCTTCTCCTATACCTGCCTTGAAGCGTGCCTGGCTCTGCACCGGAAGTTCTGGAAGGAAGTCCGCTATTTCCTGCCAAAGCATCTGGTTAGCGGCTGCCAGCATGGCATCCACGTTGGATTGACGCAGGTGCAAGGAGGCGTTGGAGTACAGTTTCTTCCCGTACGCCTCCAAGATCTTCTCCCCCTTGCCTAGCAGTGCTGAGGACAAAGTGGCCCCGGACGACTGAGGTTAAGAGTAGAGTGACGCTGCAGCAATCGCTGAAGAATGCGCTTGAGGGTGCGCTGACAGCAACAGTGGATTCCCCTCAGTCTGTCTATACTTGGCATCAAGGCGCTTATTGATAGGTTGGGCCGAGTGTGGCTTGAGCCACCCCTTTTTGGCCAAGGACACAGCATCTTTCTGCATCGGGACACCCATCTTGGTAGGGGGTCTTAGGGTGAGGACTTCTGCCAGGTCCCCCTCTTCAGGCTGCACTACCTCTGGTTGAGCACGGCCAAAATATTCTCCCAAACCTGCAAGCCTGTTGTGGAAAACCTTCACTGAACGATGGCGGTTCAGGGTCGTCGTCCTCCTCGTCTGTGTCCACCAGGATGTCCGGCTGGTCCGGATCGGGTGGAGGAGTGCTTGGCGCTGTGGGCTGTGGTGTGGGGACTGGAGCCACAGGCTTCTGCGGAGGTTGTTGTGGAACCGCCTGAACTGGCACGGAGATGGCATTGCAGGGGCCAGCAGGGGCAGCAGGTGCTGTGCCGGTGTCTGCGGAACTGGAGCCATGGGAGGAATGACTATGGGCACCGGTGGGGTGACCAGAGGGAGAAAGTCCCTGACTGCATCCCGTAGGATGGCCCCCATTTGGGGGTATTGACAGAGTGGCTGGAGGCTGCTGAGGCCGGAGCGCACTCTGCCTAGGTAGCAGGAGAAACCTGCCCTGCCCCACTGATGGATAAGCTGTAGGCCACGCACCTGGTTGACGCCAGTCCCACCTTGAATCTCATTCCCTCACCTGCTCTGTCCTTGAGAGTGGCATCGGATGAGCGTTGTCTGGCACAGAAGCCATTTTGTCGAGCTGCGTGCCAAAGTCGTGGTGCCTGGCTCTCTGGGCCCAGCCTCCGACAATCCACTTGGTGGTGGAGCAAGAGACCTACCCGGCACCTCAGATCTAGACCTGGAAGGCGTACTGCCCTTGGTGGTGTCGCCGGTAGTGCTGCGTGAAGGCGCCCCCTCGGACATTGAGCCAGTGCTAGGACGTAGCCCCTCGGGAGTACTCCAGGTAAAAGAACCTTGCGGTCCCTCAGCACTGATTCCGGAAAGATCTAATTACCCCTCGGCCGTATGGCTGGTAGCTGGACTAGCCTCGGTGTGTGTGCTGGTACCAGAACCTGATGGGTTCCTCCCGCTGGTGTGCTTCCTTGGGAAGGAGTCGCCCTTGTGGGGTGCGATGGAAAATAGTAGCCCTCCTTTGGACCTCGATCTCTGTTTGACGAAGTTCTTCAGGCCCTCTGGAGGCGATCTTTCGCTAGTCTGTTCTTGAGTGCGTGTGGAGTCAATGCGTTGTACGAGGTACAACCTTTCCAGCCGTGGTCGGGGCCAAGGCAGCAGAGGCAAAGAGCATGGGGGTCGGACGTGGGGCAGGTTGGACACCTGCTGAAGCCACCCAAAGGTGACATGCGCCGGGGAGGAGTGTGACGCTGGAGGACCTAGATGACAGATAAAAGACAAAAAGATAGAAGAGTCCGGGGAAGAGCGTGTGGTATTACATGGCAGTGCCAGTCCCAGGAGCGCTGGTGAAATCGGCCCGTTCCAATCGATGCGAGCAGTGGCGCCGGTGGGCGGAGTCAGGGTAGCACATGCTACCAGGGCAGCGCTCCCTGCGCGCCTCTAAATTTAAAGGGGAAGAAGGTTTTTTATGGTGAAAAAGGTTCTGTCTCCCTTCTCTAGGAAGGGACGCCCATGCAGTATGGAGGAAAGGGGACGGGATGTAAGAGTAGGAGTTCATACAGAATACTACCAATAATTCAAGTTAGTATATGAAAATGCAATTATTCATTAGGCCTTACTAAAAAAAGATCACAGGTAAGTAAGGCAATCAAAAACCATATATCACATACATTCACCATTTGAAATAAGGGTTCTATGTTCTTTTGCCGGCAGGTTTTTTTTCAATTCGTTTTTTAACAAAAATATTTAATCAAACTACTTTTTTAATATTGGGGGGGGGGGGTCAACCCCAAGCCTCCCCTTCCATATTATTTAATCACTATCGATAACCCCTTACCCCATTTTGGCAGAAAAAAAACTCATAGGAAAAAAAACTGGAGGAAAAACAACTGTATACCGAAATAAGACTGCATACCAGTAATCAACACGTAACTAATTACATATAGGAAAGAAACAGTTTGATAATTAGAATAATCACAACCCAGTTAACTCTGTTTTACAAAATTCAGACAAAGCTGCATGGGGCCTTGCTCCCAAAAGTTACAAGTTACACTATGGTTTCTCCAGGGAAGATATTTCACAACTGATGCAGTGGGTTGTGGTGGTGAGTGAAAGTACTTATTTAAAGTAAGGCAAGTTTGTACATCAAATTAGGTAAGTACCCCACTCTATCCTGTTTAAAAGGTAAGAGTTAGGACAGGATCCTTGACCTGGTTTGACTACAAAAAGCCAAGCTAGCCCGTGACCAGAACAGGGGCTCTCCACTAAATGTTACCCTACGGGAGTCCCGGGGGAACAGTAACCGGTATGTTCACTTACCCCACTGACTCAGATACTTTCAGGTGATAATGCAGGTCTTACGGAATTCACTGAGGCTCCAAACCTCTGTCCTTGGTACGAGTGAGACGAACCCAGAGGTTGCAGGTGCAGTGGTTACCTTTTTGAGTCTGAAGCTGGTCGAGGTTCTCACCAGACAGTTCCAAGACCCCAGAATGAAGATAAGATACAGACCTTAGTGGTGCAGACCTTCGGGACACTTTACGTGATTGCAGAAGGATGGTTCCAGCGGAGGTCACAATAGTCAGGCGATCTTCCAGCAGTGAACACAGACGCAGCCACAACTCAGCTTCCATTGTTGAGAAGGCTGACATTTCAAGGACAGGCGACTTATGGCATAAGCGGATGATCCTGTGAGTTACAAGGTTCTGCTTGGAACGGTGACGGCTGCAGTGTGGTAGCCCAAAAGGGAGCTGGTCAGTCCCCTGGCTGGTCCAGGGACACTTCCGAAGGCTGCCAAGGAGTTGATTCACAAGCAGTTGTCGAGACTGGTTGTTCCCATTGGTCCAAGTTTTGAAGCACCAACAAGGGTCTTCTGAGATCAGTTAGAGGTGCAGGGTCTCACCGAGCCAATCACTGCAGTATGTGCTGGTCAGCTGGAGAGGTCGGGATTGGGTCGTCAGCAGGCTGTTCTTCTTCATAGAAGTCTTGGTTCCAACAATGATCTGACGAATAGCAGCAGGAGCCCTTGTATCCATGATTCAGGCTGCTAGCTAACCAATGTTAAGGATCTGCAACATTAAAAAATCCCAGGATTGTCCAATTCCTGGACAACAACTGGTCATCACATCCTTCCAGCAACAAACCTTTGGGTGACAGAGGATTTGAACTGGAACTAGACAGTTCCAGGTGTCTCATCTGGTTGACCTACACAAAGCCAAAATTGGCTGCAAAATCAGCAGTTTTCACCAGTAAAGGGGTTACAATATATGGCATTTCCTGACCTGAGAAGGCAGAAGGACAAGCTGGCCAAAGAACAAGCATAAGATCTCATGGCACAGCCATTTTAGGGTGCTAGCCACATTTAGCAGCCATTCACAGTAAATGCAAAAGTGCACAAGAAAAGTATAATGCACACAGCGGACACCAGCTTGTCTTAGGCACATCGCCAAAGTAACCAAAAAGTCATCAGGTAAAAAGTTATAAGGCTACCAAGTATCCTAACTGCACTATACGGTAAGATGATGTGTGCAATTGTAGGATCAGTTAGAGGAACTCAATTGTAGGAACACAAGAACTGCAAAAGAGAAACAAAGACTCTCAGTACTGACAGTCTTCGGGTCTAGTCAGTTTTCCCCATATTAATGAGCAAAGCAGCAAACGTTACTGAATATCCTAAAAGCAGGACAGAGTTAAAACAAAAAAGCAAAACGACTGTGGTTTCCATATTCATCTATGGAGGGAAAGGTGCAAAAAGAAACTCTTTCCTAACAATTGTGTATTAAAAAGGATAAATATTTAAAGGCTTTTTTGTTTTTATCAATTTGCGTTGAGGAGTAGGCTGGTGGTAGGTTGAGGTTTTGCCTTTGGCTACACAATGCTGAAGCCCTTTTACCATGTGCGTAGCCCATTGCTTCCTGAAAAAGAGCAAAATGGGTACCAATACTGAATAAGTTACTTACCAGTAACTCTTGCTCTCCAGCACTGGCATCTTTCACAGATTCACATGCTGTTTGAATATGCCGTGTCATCATGCTGGGAATCCTCATTAACTTTGAAAGCAGTTTCATTAGTCGTATACCCCTCAGCTAATAGGCAGTGCTTCCCATGGCTACACCACCTTCAGATTCCCAGGCAGTGCTTCCCATGGCTACACCACCTTCAGATTCCCATAATGCAAGTGATGAGTCAAGATGAGCCGTATGCCGGGTAGGCAGGAGGATCACATTTGAACCTATGAAAGATAACAATGTTGGAGAACAGGAGTTGCAGGTATTGATGAATTGAGAGTATTCTCTCTTCTACAAAGGGTGGAACTGCTAGGAAGGCGAACCTGCTTGGTATGTACTTATAACCATTATTGTAAGTAATAATGATGTTGCTAACTTTTATATTAATTTTCAATGCATTTTAAATGTGTATGCAAACTATGATCTGAATGAAACATCGATATATTTTGCATAAATGATTGTACTCTTTGAACAAGCAGCCTTGAAAAAGACTAAGTCGAAACACATATTGGCTGTTTCAAGAACTAAAAAACATGCCTTGAATGATTAAAAGCATCACTCAACAGAAGGACTGTCTTATGAAACAATAGGAAAATAATACCTTTCAAAGCAGAGGCTTTGCGCAAAGTGCCAGTGGATACTACATTCACCTTCGGGATAAGGCTCACCTTAGGCGAACATATGTAGAAGGATAGCCTGTCCAACTCTGCACTTCTCCACCGAGTCCCTGTCGATGCAATAAAAAATTGTGAAGATATGCACAGACCTCCGTATAGCAGCCTTGCAGTTCACCGGAGGGCGCAGTAGTACGAGATGGGACAGCCATTTGGGAATGAGCCTTAGGTCGACCAGGAAGCTGTCTGTTAGCAAGTTGGTTACAAAAGGAAATGCAGGCAGAGAGCCATCGGGAGATGGACAGCCTTTTGCTGACAGCAGTGGTGCCAAATGCCACAAACTGCTGCAAGGCTTCCAGATTGGCTTGGTACAGACAACATAATACTTGAGCATTCGCATGACATTCAAAGTGGAGGGAGCTCTCAGCACGTGTGGAAGGAAATCCGAAGAACACCGGCAGTATAAAGGCTCACTGAGGTGAAACACAGGGATTGCCATTAAAAGGACCTTAGACTTGTGGAAAACAAAATATGGTGGCTTGCCGGATAGTGACTGGATTTCACCAACTCTCCTCCCAGAGGTGATCATGACCAAAAAGGCAATTTTCCATTAAAGCAATTTTATGTCATTCTTATGTATAGGCTCAAAAGGAAGTCCCATAAATGTCGAGAGCACAACGTTCAGTTCCCAGTTAGGAGCTGGTGCGTGCACTGATGGAAAAGCATGGTGCAGGCCCTGGAGAAATTACTTGAGTCGATGAGACCAAAACGAAGGTGAATCTTGAGTATTGTAAAGCAGGATACTGTGGCCAAGTGGGCTTTGATACAGACGTGGGCCAGATGGCAAAGCGCCAAGGAGAGTAGGTAATGCAGAATTGTTTGCGTCTCTAAACGGAAGGCATCCACACATACCCGCACACCATACTGTGAAACGCTTCCATTTACCTTTGTAGCAGTATATGATAAGCAGGTGCTCAGGCTTTCGTTAAGATGTTTCTGCAGTCCTGGGGCAAGTTTATTTATCCTAACTCCAAGGAAGCAGAAGCCAAGAAGTCAAGTTGTGCAAGGCCGGGTCGTGATGAAGGACGGGCCACTTATCACTGGACAGGAGGTTGTGTAGTGGCAGAAATATGATTGACTGGGCTGATGCAAATGCTAGGAGTTTCCAAACCAAAACTGTTTCAGCCAAGCTGGGGCCACCGCTGATCTGCACGGCTGTTTGAAGGTGTACAGGACTCTTGATATGAGCGGAAATGGGGGAAAGGCAGACAGAAACTTGTCCAAAGAAGTGTGTAGAAATACCTTAGGGTGCCTTGTTGCGGGAATCCACTTGCAAGGCCCTTTCAATTGCCGTAGGTGGCAAAGTAGTACATGTCCAGCATCCCCCATGTCTGGAATATGTACAGAACCGGACTGTGCAGGAGCTCCTACTCGTGGCAGGAACCGAGTTACCTGCTGAGGGAATCAGCTATGGAATTGTGGATGTTTGGAAGACGGAAAGGAGACCAAAACATCTTGTGTCAAAGAGCCAATTTCCAGAGGGATTGTGTTTCGGTGGACGGGATAGGTGATCGGGTGCCGTCCTGCTTCTGGATATGAAATATGGTGGTCATATTGTCTGTGAACACAAACCACTTTCCCTTGCAGGTGGGATAGAAAGGTCTTCATAGCCCAGAATACAGCGCTTAGAGAGCCAGGATGTTGATGTGAAAGGACTTTTCTTTCTTTGACCAGAGACCCCAGGCATGAAGATCTCTGGTTTGAGCCTCTCCAACCCTTCATAAACACATTTATTTGTTAGGTGCTTTTACAATAAGAATAAACTGTTTCAAAGCACCCAGAGGGCAGGGAGGGCATCTGTTGTAACAATGACTTGGTGGGTGGGGCTCCCTTTGTGAGGATGGAATATTCTAACTACCAATGAAGAGCATCGTGGAATGGATGCGCGAGGAACAATTTGTCATCTCACTGGCGGTGGCCCGATTCCCGCAGGCATCCAAGAACTCCTGGATAGGTTGCATGTGAAGCCGAAAGTACTGTATGGGTGAGGTACAAGAGGGCATCATCCCGAGAGGACATTTTAGTGTCCGAACTGAGGGGACTTGTCGCAACAACAAGTGGGCCTTGAATAGAGAGCATTTTACCCTATTGGTGGACGGTAAAGCAGTGCAGGAGACCGTGTTCAGCTGTACTCCCAGCAATAGCATCCCCTGGGAGGGCATCACAAAGGACTTGTAGTTGATTGAGAATCCCAAAGTGAAAGGCAGGAACACTTTGTCTGTGTGTTTGCGTGGTAGATGGAAAGACGGCCCATGACCAACCAGACATCTAGGTATGGCTAGATATGGATATCAGACATTTGGAGGTGTATCACCGCTGTGGCTAGGCATTTATTGAACACCCTTGGAGCAGACTTGAGGCCAAAGGGTGGGACCTTGAAATGGTAATTAAAGCCCGCCACTGTGCAGCATAGGAACTTTCGTTGGCGGTAATAGATGGGGATGTGGAAATAGGAGTCCTAAAAGTCTAGTGACAATAAGAAATCCCTTTTTTCAACTCAGGATGAGTTGCAATGTGATTATCTGAAAGGATTGGGAACAAATTAATTGTTTGAGAAAACCGAGGTCCAGCTGTGGTAATCCGCTTCCACTGGTATTGAGGGAAGAAGGCACATCCTCCTACTGGATGGACTGTACCTTCTCGGAGTCAGGCCTGGTTGCTGGATTATCCCTTTCTCTGGGAGGACCCGCAGCATGACCGGTTGCCGTTATAGAACTGTGACCTGGCTTTGGTCACTGGGTGGATAGCTTAACTGTATGATTAGGATCGATAGGCCAGTCGATAATCTCGGCCCGATCTGGAAAATCAGGTCTCTTTGGACTCAAAGGATTGGTACAGCTGATGCTGTTGCAAGGCACCCATTTAACGGGCAGTATCTGTTTCCGTCTGCATGGCCTGGAGGGTATCGTCCACCGTTATGTGGTCTTCTCCAGCAATGGGCATATATATGACCTTGGCCTGGGCATCTAAGTGGATGTATGTGACATTGAGCCACTCTTGGTGATGTAACATAAAACCATTGTCCATCTGGTTAAACCAGTATCAGCAATGTCAACAGCCACCTTCACAAAGGCATCCTCCTTTTTTTTATTGTCGGGCAAGCTAGGATGGGGCCACTTTTTGTACCACAGTTCCTGATCGTACCAGGACAAAATGGTGAGGGAGTTTGCAGCTTTCATGGTAGTGGTCGCAGTTGAAACAATCTGCTTGCCAAAGGCATCCAACTGTCTCCCTTTTTGTCGGGGGCACAGCACATGGAGAGAAGGGGTTGGACGATCTCTTGCGTACTGCAACAGAATCAGGAATGGGTTAGGCAAGGAGACATTTGATGCATTATCCAGTGCCCTATTATTGCTTGTCAAATCTGTCCTTTTAGATGGTGTAGTAAACCGATTCTTCATTGTGAGCAAGCTGCTCACCCAAATGTCGTTTAGAACAGGAATAGACACTATGGTCTTTTGAGCCTGTTTCCTAGGTTGTTAGAGAAAACCCCTCTTCCTCTGGTCTATGGGGAGGTGGATCAACCATCTTTGTCGCCTTGGACATGATGGTATGAAATGCCCCAATTTAAATGGGTGTTTAATCCCTGACCAGAAGCTCCTCTGTTTCACCATCCGTGGGCACCAAATCTTAAAACTCATCCAGGGACAGAGAGTGAGTAGAAGTAGTGTCCTGGGAAGGATCTGCCTGTGAATCAGAGTACTAAAGAAACCTCTAGGGAATAAGGTCATGATGGAGGGAGGTGATGATAGCCTCTAGGTGGTAGAGGAAGCTGATCCTGTGGAGGAGGAATGAAGGGAGCTTGTGCACAGGATGTCCATGGAGAGGAGGTGCACCTCTGGAAGAGTGTGCAAGGGACCATGCTGTGGTGGTGATTCATGAAGTGGCTGTGCAGGAGGAGAGGTTGAAGGCTTGTCTCCTTCCGAGAAAATTCCTTTGGGCCCCATAAATGTGTGTTTATCACGTGTTCCAAAATGTCCTCTGGAGGTACCTTTGATGGTCCGAGTAGAACCTGTGGAAGATAGGGCTCGAGTGTCTCGGAGTCTAGTCGGGGACCTTAGCAGTACAGGCACCATTGGTGGACGTTCAGATGTTGTCGACAGGTTGTCGACGGAGTGGCCGGGCCGATGGCTTGGTGGTCCTCAAGAGGTGATCAAAGATGCTGTCGCCAATGAGGTCATCGGATTGATCATCACTGTGGCATCCAATGTCGAAGTCGTGAACAGTGCATGCTTGATGGGTTAAGTCGCTGTCGTCGGGCAAGGTATCAACAAGGCCCTCGGCTGTTTAAGCTTGGTGGATGAAGAATGTGCAGCAGTCTTGGATGTGGTCAGCGGTGGTGACTGTCCTGGATGGCGCTTTTGATGTTGTCTAAGTCGATGACGCTGGCGGTTTAAATGGTGATTTAGGCACTGTGGTTTATATGGGACAAAAAGAGCATGGGTGGGATCTCCTTTCCTCACCCTTTTCCCACAGGAAGCCTATTTCATGGGAACTCAACCTCTTAGTAGAGGGAGCATGCTCTAGGTGCTTACTATGGTGTAGTGAGGCATGACCTCTCAGACAGAATTTGAGGCCACAGTCCCCTCATCCAGCCAAGCCACCAGTCTCATGTGATGGTCTTTCAAAGTCTTATTTGAAAAGGAATGGCATGTGGAACAGGAATTAAGATACTGGTCCGGATATTAACAATAAAGACACTCCTTATGCTGGTCTTCTATGTAGATGTTCTCAAGTTGGTACATAGAACATACCTTAAAATGACTTCTTAGTCTTCGATTTAGACATGCGGGGTAAGTAAAGACACTCTGCAGCGCTTACCCATAAAGGAACACAGAGGTGTGTATCCAATAGGCGAGCACCAAATGGTTGCAGAACTTATAAACCACCAGAAAGGAGTCACAGACTTTCCAACGGTGTGAAAAGTAGTGAAATTCTTCTGAAATCATCGAGTGGAAGTAGAAAACTAAGAGGACACGCAACACTTGAAGGTGTGGTAAGAATCTGAAGATCTCATCTAGGGGTGGAGCTATGGGAAGCATGGATTATTGACTGAGGGGTATATGACCCAAAACGATACTGAGAGAACACAAGTGACAGCAGTTTTCTTAATTTCTAATCAAACTGCTTTTAATTTTCATTGAGGATTCCCACCAATATTCAAACAGCATGTGAATCTATGAAATACTTTTTTTTTTAAAAAAGATTTTTATTTTATTCAAACCAAACAATACAACAAAACATAATTAAACACATTTAACAACATAAACACCGCACTCCCAGTCCCCCCCCCTTATGAGCCTGTTTGTTCTTCACATTCAGTATCCGTTCCGTGTGTCAGGGTATCGCTGCCCTCAGATTCAGCTGGAGCCGACACTGCTCCAAACATTTCAGCTAACAATAATTTCCATGCCATGAGGGAGCCCATTTCTTCATCCCCCCCGCGTTACTAGCCTCTTGCCACACCACTGTTTCAGCCTCCGCCCCTTTTTGTAGGTCCTTCCACCAGACCTCCACTCGCGGCTTATGACACTCCTTCCATCCCATGGCAATCCTTCGTTTCGCAAGCACATATGCCAAATCTCTCAGTTTCCCCACATATTTGAGTTTACGCGCTCTGGGATACCCTCCCAGCAAGCAGGCCCAGGCCGAGTCTATTTTAAGTGTGACCCCCTTTCCTCCTAGCTTCTGTGCCACTTCACCCCAGTAGCATTCAATTACCGGGCACGCCCAGAACATGTGTATCATGTCGGCATTCTCCTCGTCACACTTAGGGCACGCCTGGCGCCCAATATTTCAGAACTTTGATATTCTCAGAGGGGTCATGTACGCCCTATGCGTTATATATAACTGTATTTGTTTGAACCTGGCATTTCTCGACACCTTCTTATGATATCCCAAAGCACGTTCCCACATCCCATCTTCCATTGGGGCTCCCATCTCTGTTTCCCATTCTAATCTCAAGTGCACCAGGTCCCTTCCGACCTTAGCCATCAACATCTCATACACTCTGGAAACCTCATGCCCACCCTCCGATATATCATACAGTACTCCAACAGTAGCATCCGGTTCCCCCGCCAAAGTAGTTGCAGGCCATCTGCTCCGAATCTCCTGCACTACCATACACCTGTGTTCAGGGGTCTCTTCATCGGACAGCCACTTAACCACATATTGCAGTTGCGCCGCTACATAGTAGGCTTCAAAATTAGGCAGTTTAATACCGCCTTTTTCGTAAAAGTTCTGCAGCTTCCATAATGCAACTCTGTTCCGGGTACCGTGCCACAAAAATTCCCTGCACATACTGTGCAGCTTAACAAAAAACTTCTTAGGTATCATGTATGGGATATTGTTGAAGTAATGCAAAAGCCTAGGTAATACACCATTTTAAGCATAGCACCTCGGCCCATCATCGCTAAGGGCAACCTCTCCCAGAACCTCATGCATTTCCCGATTTTCCCAATGGCTATTTCAGTATTGCGCCTATGTTCTTCCTCCGTCGTGTGATACACATCTATTCCAAGGTAGCGGAAAGAGCTCGTTGCCCACGGGATCTGCAACACCGGCAACCTCTCTACAGGAGTTCCCACATAGCTACCCAGCGGGAATAGAGCAGATTTCTGGGGGTTCACCGATATACCGGACAGCCTGGCATATCTCCCCATCACCTCCAAAACATACCGCAGATTTTCTTTCGGGTATTTCAGATATAGTAACAAGTCATCTGCATACAAGGGTATAAGGTGACGCTCTGCTCCCACATCAATACCGATCGGGTCATATTGTTGCCTGAGGTATATTGCTAAGGGCTCCAGGGCCAGTATGTACAGCATCGGGGACCAGGGGCACCCCTGCCTAGTGCCTCTGCCCAGCTGCCATCTTTCAGACACCACTGCACCCGTACGGACCCTGGTCAGCGGTTCACTGTATAACATCTCAGCCCATCTAATATAACCTGGCCCCACTCCATACCCTCCTAGGGCCGCCAACAACCACAGCCACTTAACAGAGTCGAACGCTTTAACTGCGTCCAATGCCACAATCGCAATTTCGCCGTCATTACTGCACCCCCATTCGACCACTCGGTGGAGTCGTCTATGGTTGCGAGTGATGTTCCTGCTCGGGACATAGCCCGTTTGATCAGGGTGAATTAACTTGCCGATTACTCTCCGCATTCTGTTGGCCAGGACAGCTGTCAGTATCTTGCTGGCCTGGTTCAGCATCGACAAGGGCCTGTAGGAACCGCAACTGTGTCCCGGTTTATTGGGCTTGGGGAGCGGTATTATGATCGCCTCCCTGAGTGACTCCGGCAACCGTCCCACCTCAAACGCTTCATTAAGCATTTCTAGCATGGGTGGGAGCACCTCCTCCCCATGCACTTTATAAAATTCACTAGGGAACCCGTCTGCACCTGGAGCCTTGCTGGTGGGTAACTGCCTTACAATCTCTTTCAATTCCTCCAGAGTGATCGGAGCATCCAGCTCCTCCCTCTCCTCGTCATTGACCTTGGGCAGGCCTATATCTTCCAGTACCTCGTCTATCTCCTCCTGGCTGCTCCCCTCATCATCTTCATATAATGCCTTATAGTATTCCGCAGATGCCCTATTTACACCTTCCTGGGTGTCCACCGTCTCGCCCTCTTCATTGGTTACAATTCAAATCGGGGATCTCGGGGTTTCGCTCTTGTACAACCACGCTAGGAGTCGGCCCGTTTTATCTCCTCCCGCATGCTGTCTCTCTATATACATTTTTATAATTTAAGTTACAGAGCCTTTCCCAGTATTCTGCGCACTTCTGTTGTAATTTGAAGACTACCTCTGTATCAGCCCCGCCACCTTCCAACTCTCCTTCCAGCTCGATCTCAGCTCTATGTAGATCAGCTAGAACTCCACCCAGCAATCCCTTCGACTTCACAATGGCGATCCCCCGCATCACAACCTTAAAAGCCTCCCATAAAGTACCAGCCGACTTTACACTACCAGTATTCACCTCGAAGTAAGCAATAATCTCATCCCTTATGTCTTCTCTGAAGACTGGGTCTTTGAGCGCTCCGCCCGGAGGCGCCATGTTGGTATGCACGCCCTTGGGGGGCGATACTGCCACCTCAGGACCAGGGGCGAGTGATCAGAGAGAGCTCTTGCTTTGTAGTCTATATGGTCACTCTCCGCAACTACGTCCAGAGTGGCAAAGATATAATCAAGCCTCGTATGTAGTTGATGCGGAGCCGAATAGTGCGAGTATTGCCACTCGTCAGGGTGTTTCGCTCTCCACACATCTACCAAGCCAAAGTCCGCTAGCAGCGTCTGCAATACTTTAGCCGCTGGGCTGGGCTTGGCCGTCTTATCATCCGGCCTGTCTACCCTAGGATTCAATACACAATTAAAATCCCCACCCCAAATCACCGCACCCCCCACACACGCACTGAGCTTGGTACACAGCGTTCTGAAGTATGTCGCTGTGTTTTGGTTGGGGGCGTATGTATTTACAATGCATACTTCTTTGTTCTCTATCAGCCCCCTCACTATAACCAACCTCCCATCCGCCTCCATAAATTCTTCAGTCAACTTAAATGGGTCATGTGGCGCCATCCAGACAAGTACTCCTCTTGCATAAGCAGAGTACGACAAACCCACCGCTGTCCCTTTCCATTTCCTCCCCACCAACTCCATTTTCTCTTGCGTCAGGTGCATCTCCTGTAGCAAGGCAACGTCTATCTTCTGTCGCTTCAGATACAGCATAACCTTGTTCCGCTTCAAATAACTGTTGAGCCCTCTAACATTCCACGTTAATATCCTAAGGTCCCCCATGGTTCATCAATAGCTCCCCTTCCAAGCAGCCCTCCTCCCCACACCAAACAGATTCCTGATTTTAGTTCTTCCCCCAAGGCTCATTTTTAAACTTAAACACCCCAAAACCCAAACCCAACCAACTGCCCAGCTCCATCCCTGGATCTCAGGCATCCCCGCGTTTGGTTCTCCCTCGGAAGCCCAATTTGAGAACCCGACAGGGTGTCACCTCACTATCAGTGACCAAACTAAACTCTAAATGGGGATATAAAGATCGGCCCCAGGAGGCTCCTTCCCCTCGCAGCAGTCTCCATGTTTCCTACCTACTAGCGCGTACCTGCTCTCCAACTGCTTCAATGTCTATAATCAAGTCCCACAGTCCGCAGCCCAACCAGGCCCGCAGCTTTACTTATCTCGTCCTGCTCCGTCTTCCTTCTGAATATCTGGCTCTTGAGGGCAGCTCTGCACATCCAGCCACCCCATAGCATCCTCCGGGGTGTCGAAGAACAGCATCTTGTTTTTATAAAAAAAACCTTTAGCTTGGCCGGGTAGAGCAGCATGTATTTGTACCCAGCTTCCCGCAATCTCCTCTTGACCGATCCAAAGTTCATATGGCTTCGCTGTACCTGCAGGGTATAATCAGGGTAGGCAGTTATGTTCGCCGCTCCTCGTTGTATTGTTCCCCCTTTGCGGAAGTGTTAAAGGATTCTTTCCCGGTCCCGGTAGTTGAGGATCTTGGCGATCATTGGCCTGGGCGGATTTCCCGGCGGCGGCTTTCTCGTTAAGGCCCTGTGCGCTCTTTCCACTGCAAATCCCTGAGACAGGGTTCCCCCAGTGATCTCCTGCAGCAGCATATTTTCCACGAACTCCGTAGGGTTGTGAGCCTCAGCTCCCTCTGGCAGTCCAACAATGCGAATGTTTTTCCTCCGGGCACGTCCTTCCGCCTCCTCCGCCCTACTCTCCAAGTTGCCCACACGTTGCACCAGGGCATGGAGCTCTCGCTTCTGCGCAGCGCAGTCTGCCGCAGTAGGGCCCATCTCTTTCTCCAGAGTCTCCGTGCGCTCCGCCAGAGTCCTCACGTCCTGCTGCGTATTCACGTATTCCAGCACCGCCCCGACCTGGAGTTCCATAGCCGTCTTCAATTCCGTCACAGCCATCTGGAGCTTGGTCTCCCAGGCCACCTTCAGATCCGCGATCGCCGCAAGGACCTCCTGATTCGTGCCCCCTGCGGCCATTTCCCCTGCTGGGGGTTTGTCTTTACTTCTGGCTCCGTCGGGGCCAGTCGGTGTCCTGGCGTATTCGTCCAGCGTGGGCTGTTTACCCTTCGCTCTCAGGGGCTTATTAGACATTTCTCCCGTCAGGGGGCAGCCTCCTGTCCGCGCTTGGATTTGCAGCAGGGTGTCCCAGTGCACTTTTTTGCTTTCCCTTCGCTACCGTTGCATTTCTGTCACGAAGCTCCTTTGTTCCCTGGCCCCTCCGGCCATTTTATCTTCTTTCTCCGACTCTCACAGTCCAATAATGAGTGGAACTGCGCTTCTCCTTCTTTTGAAAAGTTCTGAGGGCACTCCCAGCACTTTCAGAAGTGCCCATGTGTGTTTTCAGCAACCTCTGGGATCTTTAACTGCGCTATTTACCCTCGCCTGCCAACAGTTCCACCATCCAATATTGTATTGCAGGCTCTCACCTCCTGTCAAGCCCTGCCTTCACCTCATTCGGCCTCAGCTGTACGCTTATTGAAAGCCCCGGCGCTTGGGCTACAAAATGTCAGGGGCCCCACTCCATGTTCGGAGCGCTCGCTACATTTGTAGCCTTCCAGGAAGACATCCGCGTTATTGTCAGGGCTCAATGCCCCAGCTGTCCACTGGCCGCACTGCTGCTCCCACGGCCGATCCTCCCTAACACGAGATACATTGTATCTCTAACCAGGCCCGGCTTCCCTTCAGTAACGTGCTGTTCTTCGCAGCGGTGAATCGGGCTTTGAAGCCGCCGCGCCTGGAGCCGCTCGCTCGTGCAGGCTGCACACCTTCCGATCCTGATGCTCCTGCACCAGGCTGCTTCAGCGACTCCCGGGCCTCCGGGCCGCGTCGCACGGAGCCGCTTCACTACAGAGGCTGCACACCTCGCGGGCCTCGGATTGGGTGTCGGGTGCCCTTAATGTTTGTAGCACACCCGATCCATGCTCCTCCAATGCCGCGCACCTCCGCTGCAATCGCGCGGGCAGACAAGTCGCCAGGCGCCCAGGCCAGCCTCTCCTTTGTTCCTTGATTATGCGGCGGCGGCCATCTTCTTGTTCGTTACGCTCTCACCTCGAGATTTTCCCTCAGCTTCTGGCAGCGCTCTTACAGTATGGGTCCGTGCCAAAATGTATCCATCCACACGTGCACCCAAGCTTCGTATACATGATCCTCCTTGTAACAGCATAATTGCATCAGTCCTTGCACGGTTTTCAGTCGGATAATGTGCGGATCTGCAGGAGCCCCTGTATGGACACGTCTTCTCACATGGCTTCCTGGCCTCTATGAAATACTTACTAGTTTTGTCACTACATTCAAAGAAGACGTGTTGGATATTTAGTAGCGCCAGGATTCTTTTTAATCTGATCTTCGCATACTGAGCTTCCTGATAATGTCTGTCATTTTTTGTACACATTATGAGATTCTGATTCCTTGCACAAAGCTTCCAATTGGAACGCTTGTTTCTCTCCTTACTGGATTTCTAATTTCTGAGACTTCGGCCATGTAGCACTAAAACATACACAGTTTTGCCGAATAAATGATTTGACTGCATCCCAATCCTTGCCCAGGCAACACTGTCACATTTGTTTCAAAGTAGTGCTTGTTAGGCAGAATCCTGTGCAGTTCACTGAGGGAGCACTACAGAAGATTAGGACTACAGGTGAGAGCAATAAATCCCCCTTGGTATCAGTCTGTACCACAAAGAATTAGTTGGTAGCTGTGGCTGAGCAGTCTGACTTATCTCAAGAGGGAGATAAGCAGTATTCATGATTTACACAATAGGCCTACAATATTATAGCACAAGGAAACACTGACCAAAGCTTTGTATTAAAAAGTAGGTATATATTGATTTTATACACTTCTAGTAAAACACATTTATCACAGTCATTAAGCAAGTTAAAATAAGTCAAAAAGAAAAATATACACCCTCCCTAGTTAAATTGTAGGACAAGTGAACCAGAGTGAAAACTGAGCAAAACGGCCCAGTGAAAACCACACACAAGGGATACTCTAGCAATTTCTCACAAGGGAGGGAAAGCACAAGTTATATAGAAATAGCTTCTTACACACCCTAGCAACACTTCCCATAAGTTTGTGGACCAGATTAAGCAAGATAGTGCATCAGTATAGAAAATACTTAAATGAAAACTGAGCTGGCATTTCACAAGGTTTAGAAAGGGCAAGAAAAGGTTAGTTATAAGGAATATAACAGTTCTAGTTGAGAAGCAATCTAAAGAAGGCAGTTCTAACAAATGTAGCCAGAGTCAGTAGGCCTGTGCCAGTGGTATAGGGCAAGGGCCCAGAAGCAAAATGTTCTTGTAGCTGCAGTCAAGTCTTTGGTTAACGATTTTGAAAAGGTGGATGCAGAAGGTGAAAGACAATGTTAAGAGAGGGGCGGTCAACCCAACAGGTAGGTAAAGGATTTAAAACACCTTTAGTGCTACCGCGAAGAAAGGGCAGCCTGGCTGAACAATGTACCTTTAAAATGAAGAAGTGGCTCCTGCGGTGGCGGTTGTTCCTGCAGTTCGGGGGATCCAGCAGAGGATGAGAGGCTCTCGTCGTGGAGGAAGGTTCGAGTTACTGCACTACCCAGGGATGAAACCAGCCGCGGTGCTGCCCGACGAATAAAAGGTATGCTCCTTTCAATCGCAGTCCGGGTGGATTGGTGCCTGGCTATCCGGCCTCCGCGCACAGGGTACTGGCGATTCGACCAAGGCAGGTCCAGGAAGGCGATTGGCAAACTGGTTGGCGCAGCGTCGTGTGGAGAAAAGTGGTGAGACGCTGCAGCAGGGCTTCACCGGTGGTTCAGTTGTTGGAGGGGTCTTTGGCTCCTCTCCTCTTCGGCTTCTTAGTTCCAGTGGCGACGTCTTGCTCTTCCAGTCCTGAGGACCCTGCTTTTATGCAAAAAGTGCCCCATTCATACAGCCTAGCTGTCACTCACGCAGTGGAGTGGCCACCTTTGGCGGGAGACCCTCCAGCCTATCAGGATAGAGTGCGACATGGGTTGCTGAGGCAACTCTGTCTAGGGGTCCTATTCCCCCTCCCACACAATGGACCCACCCCAGACTCAGTGGCGCCGAAAGGAGGGCTTCTTGGCAGAAGCCCGACAAAAGGACGAACAAAGGATCCCCGACCTGGGTTAGGGGTTTAGAGAAAGACACGAGAAAGAATATTAAAGTTCTGGCAAATAAAACCTACCGGAGTAAAGTTAATATAAAAATAAACCGCCGTTATGTTAGAGGCTGTCAGAAAAAGTGGTAGCCTCGAACAATGGGAAAATCCCATAGGGAAATATTCGTGGTCGAATATTTACGGTAGTAACCACTGCCACCAGCCCAAAACTTTTGAGAGAGGGACTGTACGGTACCCTCTCAAAAATGAACACAAGGGAAAAACTATTAACCCTTTCCAGTACCTTCATAGTAAGATGGGTTGTACTGGTTTAGTTCATAAAAATTGACTAGCAAAGTCAATTGGGACTTTACATGCCCTGGGAGACAGTAGTCAGTCCCAGGGTATGGAGTCAATGTTTGTGGGCCGCTACGACACCCATGTGTCACTGCACGGAGGGTGCTGTGTAACACATGTGAATAAAGATGGTTCCTATGGAGGTGAGAAAAACCCCATAGACATTAAACACAAAAATAGCCTAGAACACAGATAGCAGAAATGCCTAAGAGTGGGGAAAGAGAGTCTCACTCTTAGCAGGAGAAAAGAAACAAACCCTTCAAATCCACCAAAGCTGCTGGGGGACTCTATAGTTAAGGGAAATTAGCCATAGAATGAGAATTCTCCCTAACAGTGCTGGATCGAATCTGATATTTTGGAACATGATATATAGTATCTCTCAAAGACTCATCCATGCGCCATGGAAATTCAGATTCTTATAACATGGGATATTTAATGAGATTCTTCTATGTGAATAATCTGATAGGGAACATGCTCTAATTGCGCCTATGGGATGCCCTTTTCAGTAACTAAAAAATATCCCAACCGAGAATAAACTTTGTGAACATGAAACTAGAAAGAGTAGACATGCTCTCTAGTACGAAGAATTGACCCGGCATCCATCAGTTACAGGTCAGACATTTCCTTGGCAAGGGCTTCCCCAGCTTAGCAATTGAATAGGAAAGTGAGATAAGAGTGCTCCAACTCTACTCCAAGAACAATGTTTCAGTGCCCTTTGTTAGGCAGAAACCGGTGTAGTTCCCTTAGGGACCACTGCAAAAGATTTAAGACTACAGGTGTTTGGCAGTAAACCCACTTGGTAGCAGTCCATACCACACAGTTTCACTTGGTAGCTGGGGCTGAGCAGTCAGACTTCCCTCAAGAAGAGTTAGGCAGTATGAAGAGTATACACAATAGGTACAAAGACACAGTAGCACAAACAAACACTGACCAGAGCTTTGGTGTAAAAGTATATAATTATTTATTTAAAGAAACACTTGGGATTTACACTAGCAAAAACGAGGTAAGTAAATTCAGCACACAGACACTATCATATATATACAACCCTATTCACTTATTAGACAAGTCTTAGTGAGAAACGCCACTTATTTTCAGACAGAGGTGAGCGCTTAACATAAGATGATACTCTAATAAGTTGTAAAGAAAGGGAGGGAAAAAGGCACAGTTAAGGAAACACACAAGTTTCAATACTTTTACAAAGAACCACAGTAAGGCAGGATAGGCAGAGTTCTACTGTAGAGCAAGGAAGTCAATTGCAAGGCCCACTCTTGGAGAGAGCAAGCAGAAGAGGTCCAGGTTCACACAGTGGGGGTTATGCCCAAAGAGTCTTGTAGATAGTTTGCATATAAAGGATGAAATTAAAGTCAGGAAAAGTTAGCTAGGTTGTCCCAGGCTAACCCAGGTTAGAAAGTCGAGGCTTTACTGTCACCCCGAACGATCTGTCACAAGGGAAGCCAGGCGGGGCACAGTACCTTAAGTGTGAAGGAAGCTCCAGCGAGGGCAGTTGTTCCTGGCAGCAGGTGCAAGTCGGCGTACCGTCCAGAGGAAGAAGAGGTCTCGCCGTGGAGGAAAGATGAAGGTCGTTGCCCTGCCAGGGAAGAAATCAGCCACAGAGTTCTTCGATTAAAAGGTACTACCCTTCTCTTCGCGGTGGTGGTAAACTGTGGTATTCCGGTTGCCGGGGCGCTTGGCACAGGCAAGGCGGCCACGAGATGCTCCAGAAAGGTGAAAAGGCGGCAAAACTGGTTATCCCCACAAGTCAAAGGAAGAAGACTCTCCGGACTGGAGATCTCCTCTGTTGTCGGGAAAAGTGGTGAGGCGGTTCAGCAGGGCTCCACCGATGGTGTCGTCGTTGCAGGTCGGCTCAGCTTCTCCCTCCTCAGATTCTTAGGTCCTGTGGCGACTTCTGAAGTTCCAGTCCCCAAAGCCCTGCTTTTACGCAGCACACCCCCATTCACTCAGCCTAGCTGTCAATCAAACATGCTAAGTGGTGAGCCGGCCGGCTCACCTCTTGGGCCAATCACCCAAGAGTGTGACTTGAGTTACCAAGGTAACTCAGTCCAGTGTGCCTAAAGCCCCCTTCCACACCCCCTGTGGTACCCAGACAGAGTGGCACCACCTTTGGAGGCTTCTGTGGAAAAGCTCGCCAAAAAGTGGAACAAAGGGCTCGACTTGGGTTGGAGTCACAGAAGAGAACACAAGCGCCATTTTTTTAATCGAGTTCTGGAAAAAAAAAAAACAACCGGTGAATTAATATTAATTAAATAAACCAGTGGTATGTTCGAGGCTATAAGAATTAAATAATTAAAGTTGGTAGCCTCGAACAATGGGAAAATCCCATAGAGATATATTTGCGGTCGAATATAAAAAGTAGTATCCACTGCCACCAGCCAAAACTCGATCAGGGAGGACGGAGACATGCCCCCTCGAACAACAGACCCCAGGGCAATCGAATTGCCCCGACCAGTACATCCACAATATGATGGTTTGTACTGGTTTCTGTTCATAATTTGGGACTAGTAAAGCCAATGGGGACTTTACATGCCCTGGGAGACAGTAGTCAGTCCCACGGTATGGAGTCTATGTTGGGGGTCGCTACGACACCCCTGGGTTACGGCACGGAGGATGCTGTGTAACCCACATCAAAAACACATGAGACGCTATGGAGTAAAATACCCCATAGCCCATTAAATACATGGAAAGATAAAGGAACACCTCAAATCATGTCTAAGAGTGGGAGTAAACAGAGTCTCACCCTTAGCAGTCTTAGTCTCTCCTGCTAAGAGTGAGACTCTTTTTCCTCCCACTCTTAGGCATGATTTGAGGTATGTCTGACTTATTGTGTGCTTATGGGCTATGTTTTTTTTACTCCATAGGGTATCATCTGTTTTTGTGTATGTGTTAGACAGAACCCTCAGTACAGTAACACAGGGGTGTCATAGTGACCCCCAAACATAGACTCCATACCCTGGGACTGACTAAAATTGTGAACAGAACCAATACAAACCATCTATTGTGGAAGTACTGGAAGGGGTTAATTTGATTGCCCCTCGGTTTGTTTCCAAGGGGGCACTGTCAAATCCCCCCTTGTCGAGTTACTGGCTGGTGGCAGTGGTTACCACGCAAAATATTCCACCAGAATATTCCCTATGGAATTTTCCCATTGATTTTAAACACACCACTTTTTGGTGCAATGTTAAAGATACCGCCGGTTTATTTATTTAATATAAAATAACCGGCTGGGTCTTTTCGCCAGAACTCTTTTATAAAATGGCGATCTTGTCCGTCTCTGTAACTCCAACCAAGGTCGGGCCCTTTGTTCCACTTTTTGGCGGCCTTCTCCACAGAAGCCCTCCAACTGGTGCCACTCTGTCTGAGTTCCACAGGATGTGTGGGTGGGGGAATGGGCACCCTGGACTGCGTTGCCTTAGCAACCCAAGTCGCACTCTGTTCTGATCGGCCCAGTGGTGAGTCGCCCTGCTCACCAGTTAGCATGTATGAGTGACAGCTAGGCTGTTGAATGGGGTTTTTCCTGCATAAAAGCAGGGCTTTTGGGACTGGAACTTTAGAAGTCGCCACAGGACCTAAGAAATCCGAAGAGGGGAGAAGCTGAGCCATCTGCAACGACGACACCACCGGTGGAGCCCTGCTACAACAACCTCACCACTTTCCTGACGACAAGAGAAGATCTTCTGCTGAAAGAGTCTTCTTCTGAGCTGGTGGGATCAACCTGTTCGCCATTTCGCCTTCCAGGACGTCTCTTGGTCGAACTGCCCATGCCAAGCACCCCGGCGGCCGGATACCCAAACTTCACCACTGGGACCGCAAATAAAAGGAACGCACCTTTTAACCGACGAACTCCGCGGCTGGTCTCTTCCCTGGGAAGTGCAACGACTCCAAGTTTCCTCCTCGACGAGATCCTCTGTTCCACTGGTCGAAACCACAAACTGCACCCGCTGCCAGGAACAACTGCCACCGCTGGAGCTTCCTCAACTTTAAAAGGTACTGTGTTCCACCTGGTCTCCCTTTCTATTGTTTGTTAAAGGTGACCCTTAAATCCTTGGCTTTCCAACTGGGTTGGCCCCCAGACCTTCTAACTTTACCTTCTGAATCAACCCAACCTCTTTTGAGCATTTTTACAAAGACTTGAATGCATTTCTAAACAGTGTGATCTTGGGCACATTTCACCTTGCTCCATTTAAAGTGGGCCTGGCCTATGAACTTTGGCTCTACAGTAGACTCTGCCTTCACTAACTTGTTTTGGTCTTATAAAAGTGTTGGGAACTGTTTTATTTTCATGACCTGCCTTTTTCTCTCCCTTTTACTTAATTATTGGAGTGCCATCTAAGTTACACGCTCGCATCTGTTTTTACAAATAGTGGTGTTTTCACTTAGACTTGTCTAATAATTCTTAAGGGAGGTGTGTATACTTTTCTGACTGTGTTTGAACTTGCTTTGATTTATAGTGCTAGTGTATTTCTTTAAGTGTGTGTTAAATAAATAATTATATACTTTTGATACAAAGCTCTGGTCAGTGTTTACTTGTTCTACTGTGTTTTTAGCCCTATTGTGTATCCTCTGTATACTGCCCTACTCTTCTTGAGAGAAGTCTGACTGCTCAGCCACAGCTACCAGGTAAATCTGGGTGGTACAGACTGCTACCAATTGGGTTTAATGCTTACTCCTGTAGTCTTAATCTTGCAGTGTTCCCCAAGGGAACTGCACAGGATTCTGCCTAACAAGTTACCATTCCCACGTCCAAACGCAATGTCGATGACACTATATATATAGCATGCGCTGAGCTCCGTTACCTCAGTTCCCAGATTTTCCTCGCCCCGTAATCAGCTGTCTTGAGGAGAGTAATGTAACCCTGTATGGCAGTTGAAAGAGAGAAGAATAAGAATGTGCTCTTGGTCATAGGGGTAGGTTGGAAGGACGATGAGGAATCAGTGGGAGGAACATCCATCTGAAAAAACATCACCAGGGCTAAGTAATATGTTCTTCTAATGGATTGTATCCTCACATGGATTCCTCATTTAGATCGACTCCCACAGCAGTTTTGAGAATGGAGGTGGGAGAAGCGGATTCTTATGTTATTTCCATTAGCACATAAATACAGGGTGTCTAAGCAATAGTGCTTTGAAAATGTACAGAAGGAGCAACACGCTGCGGCATTGCAAATATCCTGAAGTAGGACACTTCTTTGTAGAGCTGAAGTGGTTGCCACTCCCGCGGTGCAATGGGCTATTCAATTATCAGGGACATATTTCCCAGCAACGGAGTAGCACTCCGAAAAGCAGAAGATAATCCATCTCGACAGTCTTTGCTTGGTCACGGCTTGGTCTAGATTGTGACCGGAGTAGCCAATAAATAACTGTTGTCTTATTTTTTGTAATTAAAATGTTTTATTGGTTTCTGCATACACAAAAGAAACCTTTAACATTACTACATCTGCCGTACATAAAATCCCAGATTTCAAAATTTTCAGATAGCTATCACTTTTTGCTACATTATCGTAGAGCAACTTCTAGCATCTTCATTACAGCAATTACCAATTTCGTTTGATCTCCCATTAATATCCAATTCCACCAATCCTTCCGAGAAAGGGTAGCACCCAACATTTTGAATTCATCCAAAAAAAACCTTATTTCATAAAGACCCCCACAATGTATCACTAGATGCTCTGGCGTTTCAATAGACCTCTCAGATGTACAGAAACAGAGCATTTTCAACCCCAGGGGTTTTCCTCATAAACAAAACTTCTTGGGTGTGCAGAATGTTTAGCCTACATCTAAGGAGAAGGTCTCTGTATTTTGAAGAAGGGAATTTCAAAAGAAATTTTTTGAGGACAGTTACCTTCCTTCTCTCCAAAGTTAGAATTTGACGAGATTTCAAGTTCGAGGACTAGTCCACTGTAGTGATCCAGTCCCTGGTTATTAATTTCTTTTTAGCCATGTCAGAGTTCTGCATTAACATTTCCACTGCAATGTCTTTTTCCTGTAGGAATACCTCGATCTTCCCTTTCCAAAGCATCAGGGCACCGTCCAATCGGGTTTTGTTGAAGGCCAAGATTTCAAACGGCCCTTTCACTTCCTCCAGTGCACACTTTCTGTAAAGGGAGATAGATTTCCAGGTTGCCATGGACTCTAGAGATTGGAGCCCGAGTTCCCGCCTAATAATACAAGGGGGAAGTGAAGGTGGCAATTTTAGGACAGATCTCCAAAAAAGAGCCTCCAATTTTTCCCACAATTGCCAAGAAAGGCATAGGGTAGACTCTGCTCCATAGATTAAAATGTGTGCCACCTTCTGCTTGTAGAAGGACAGGATTGTCTCCACGGTAAATCGGCCATATCTGCGTTGGAATGCTCGACCTTGGTTTATCAACAATGTTCATCTCAACCCTAGGTATTCTAGATGGGCCGCATCATTGCTATTTTTATTTAGTGCGACTCCCAAATAGACTATTGATTCCACCCTATCGAGTGGGGCTCCATCCACCCTCCATGTGAATCTCTCAATTTTTTTCCATTCCCGCACTTTTCATTGGGAGGATTTTGGATTTTTTTACATTCAACCTCATCCCATTTTGCTTCAGGTATAATTCAAAGGACTCCAGTTGACGCTGAAGTCCCTTTTGGGTTAGATCTATAAAAAAAAAACACAAGTCATCCGCAAACAGAACCCATGGCACCTCCACACCATTTAATTTCGGAGGCAAGGCACAAATCCTCATCTGAGAAGATGCCATATCCGCTATATATTAGCAAAATAGCAGCAGTGCCAGAGAGCATCCCTGCTTCAGCCCTCAAAAAGTGAAGAGCTCATCGGAGAGGTTTCCTCTAGAAGACAGGCTAATCCTTACCGAAGTGTCAGGGTATAAAGCTTTTATTGGCACGGGCAGCCCCACATACGCAATTTCGACCATAGGCGCTCTCTAAGAACTCCATCAAAGGCCTGTTCAAGGTCCATAAAGGCCATGGATCCATCACCTAAAACTCTCTCCTTTAGAAGATTAATAATAAAGAGATTTAGTGATGTGCCCACACCCTTGACGAAGCCGGTTTGTCTGGGGTCCAAAATTCCATTCCTCTCCGCCCAGTTTCTTAGGTCCCGCAACAAGACCGAAGCAAATAGCTTTCCGATGGAATCTAAGAGGACGACTGGACGATAGTTTTTGGGATCAGCCCGATATCCCCTTTTGAAAATTGGCACAATATGCGCTTTTCTCCATGAGGGGGGTATTTTCTTGGTGGTCACAGTCTGTTCAAACATGGTCACCAACAGTTTGGACCAGAGGAGTCTGTGTTTTTTAAGTTCTTGGTTACAGAGACCATCCAGTCCCGCTGCTCTCGATCCACTCAACTTACTGATCATAGTAGGAGCATCCTGCTCATCAAATGTGAAACTCCATCTCCCCATCCCTGCTCTGAAAGCACCACTTCCACCTCACCAGGATCTGCAAATAGGGACGAGTAGTGGAGAATCCAATCATTTTCTGCTACCATCACCGTGGCACTGGACTGCCTAAAGACGCCCCCATTATTTATTAGCTCCCAGGTGTTTTTTGAACTGTTGTCTTATCTGATATCGGACATTCTACACATATAGAAGCAAAGAGCTATTTTCGGGTCTGTACAACCTCTCTTCCTCCCTAGAAGGGTGAGGAGGGGGGGCAGAAAGCTGGTAGTGTGATTTCTTGAGATAAATGAAATTCAGACACCACCTCAGGAAGGAAAGAGGGGAGAACCCTCAAAACAACCTTTTCCTATATAGTGAAAGGTGGATCTCAGGATAGGGCTTGTAGCAAACTAACCCTGCCAGCAAAAGTGATAGCCACCAAGAAGATGGTTTTCCATGATAGTAGACAGAGGACAGGATTGGAGAGGTTCAAACTGCGCTCCTATGAAAAATCTAAGAAAAGGGTGCAAATCGCAGGGCTGAACCAGAAACGGGACCATTTGGAAAGTATTCATTAGTCCTTTCAGGAATTGCATTACTAGAGACATTTTGAAATAAGAGTTTTATTCCGGCGTGCCTTTGAATATTGAATACTCCACCAAGTATCACCTAACAGTAGCCACCTGCAGCCCGATGGGCTAGGTGCAGTAAAAAAGAAAGCACTCCAAGTATATTTCAAGTAAACGATCTATATGTTTAGCTCTACACCAGGTGCAAAACCTGTTCCGACGCCAGCGGTATAGTGCTTTAGTTGCTGGTCTGCTAGCCAAAAGAAACACCTCCATAACATCTTCCGGAAGGACACAATCTTTTTATATTAACCCTTTTAGAAACCAGGCGTGTAGGTTCAGCGTTCTGATTATTGGGTGAAGAAGACAGCCTGCCTTGTGCAAGAGTAGATCCACTCTCTGGGGAAACAGAACGGAGGGCAGATGGACATGTCCAAAAGGTCCGAGTACCACGTCGTCCAGGCCCCATTCGGGGCCACCAGGATCATGGATTTCCCAAATTTCCTCAACCTCCTCATGACTTGAGGAATGATGGGGACGGGTAGGATAAGCGACAGCCTTGGACGTGGAAGTAGCATCCTGTACCACTTCAGGTGTAGGGTGCTTAGATTACAAAAAAAAAAATATATCAGGGTCCACTGAAGAAGACTTGTATTTTTTTTTACAAACTACTTATTTACTGCAGGAGTGGGATCTGTTTTTTTTCCAAGAGTTCCACGAGTTCTGTATGAAAGGGTAGTATAGGCTCCTATAGAGGGCCCTTTCCTCAGATGTCTGTTTGGTCATAATGGGTAATGAAGGGAGACCAAATCGCAAATACTCAATGACCCTGTTCATTGCAGTCCTATTGACTGCATTCAGGTGCCAGGTGTATCAAACTCTACTTCAGGGGAAGTATCGCGTCCTCTAGCGTCTTTAAAGCAGGAGCCTAGGTCTTCCAGCCGAGATTCCTCAGAAATCAATTCTTCAGGGACATTGGAACCCTAAAACGTTCATACCCAAAGGAAACTAAGTCTTCCTCCTCTTCAAAAATGGAACCAAAGGATTTGAAGTATTCAGTCTTCGACTGTGGTTTGTACCTAGACGTGAAAGGTCATTTTGACCTTGTTGATTCCTTCAAAAAGGATGGCGATGCAGCCTTTTGCGTTGAAGCTGACGCAGCGGTTGACTGGGTTGATGCCAGTCGGGTAGACATCGCTGAAGTCTACAGACTCTGGCTTTTAGGTGTGCGGGTCGAAGCCTTAACTGATTCCCTGTCGTTCTTGGAGGACGAAGTGGGATCTACAGCCTTCTTTGGCTCCTTTGAGGGGCTAGTAGGAGCCCCCTCGAGAATGTTTCCAACATTTTCTCTCTAAAGTTTTCCCATTCAGCCGCCAAAGCGGTCTTCTTAGGAAACATACCAGACGCAGAGGGCGAAGAATCGGACGAAAAAGATTGATGACCTTGTTTCTTCTTCGTTTTTTGATGGTGGAGGATGCAAACCACTCCTGGATCTAGATCTTTTGGAGTGTTTAGATCTTTGCTTGGGCCTTTCAGGAGATTGGTCTCCTGTGGAGCTCCTTCGTTCAGAGGATTATTTTTTCGAAGGGGTGGAGATTGGAGATTTAGATACTGACCAACCAAGGAAGAGCTTCGATCTGCTCTCCTTCAAGGCCTTACTGGTCATCCACTGGCAGGAGCCACACTCCATGTTGTGCATTTCGCCTAGGCACCTATCCTGTGTGGATCAGTGATAGACATATTCAAATCACAGTTCGTATATTGCTTGTTTTCTACATAGACATTTTGACAAGTCACCAAAAATATGACAAAGTTTTCGCTGAGGCGAGTCGAACCGTTCCGAGAGCATGCTGCGCTTGTGGAAATACGTAACCGAGGTAACTGGGCACAGTGCATGCTCCTTTTTTCACAGATGTTTCCTGAATTGGCATGATTTCTACATACAATGCAGCCAAACCCATAAGTCTGTCACATCCACATTGAAGTTGACTAGTCCCAAAAAGTCATTCCTTAATTTCTGTTCTCTGTGCACATTTTAGATCCATTATGAGTGAAAGTTATGATAAATAGGAAACCCCATTTGTATAGAATATTTTATGTTGAAGGTATGTTGTAATTTCACAAAACAATTTTCTGCATTGTCATTTTGCTGTAGTGACTTTTGGAAAAATCTTCAGGGTTGCTTTGTCAAAGTGAACCTCTAGTTTTGGTCACACTTTTTTCTCCCTTTTCTTTAAAATAGTGAAATGTGTTCAGGGTGTCAGGTGCCTGTCCTTTTGATGTTTGAAAGGTGGTAAAATCCTGTGTGTATGGTCTAATTGAATCTCTTGTGATTCTGGGTGTTGTGGTAGAGTTTTGAGGTTTGTAACATATTCTTGTAGATCTGAATCCAATATTTTAATTGCAAAGCCTCAAACGTAGACGTTATTCTGCCTTGGATACACAAATAGGCTGTGCCGGACGAGCACATCTAGGAGGGAGGGAGACTAAGAGTAAGGAACGTTGAGGGGGAGAGAGAAAGATAGACTGTCTGCTATTCAGGCATGGTGCGCTGGTAACGATCTCTGCCTTAATGCCAGTAAGACTGAGACCCCATCTCCCTCCTACACTCTGGTCGCCCTCCCGGCCCCCTACCTCAACATGAAGTGAGGCAAAAAACCTTGTGATCATTGTCAACTCCTTTCTCTCCTCACATAACAGACCTTGCCAAAAAGGCCCACTTTCAGCTGCACTTCCTCAGAGGCATTCTCCCTTTCCTCACCTTCCCCCAGAAACTCATGTCTCCAGAGCTCTGGTCCTTTGCAGGCTGTACTACTGCAAACTGCCTAACTCCACCCTTCGCCCCCTTTAACTAATGTTATGTTATGTAAAGGCTATTTATACCGTGCACTATTACCACCAGAGTGGTCCCCTGGCGCTCTGGTGGATCTGAAAAGCAAGATGGCGGGGTAATTTAGTAGGACTGAGCGGGAAGAAGCGCAAGAGAGCTGTGACGTGCTGTTGGCAGCTTCAGTTCGGTTTACACCGTTCGCTGAGCGTGGGTGTGATTTTATTTGGTCGGTGGTTGTCATCTGCTGTTGCACGAGGCTATATGTGGTTTGTTTCGTTGTGGTGTAGTGAAGTGTATGCAGTTTGTTGTCCAATATATGTATGGTTGTGTTGTGTGTCATGTTTAGAATTTGAGGGGTGTGAACAGAGTGATGAGATTTTTAGTGGGTTGGTTAGTGGTGGCGCCCCATCATACCTCCTCCTCTTTGGGCAGCAGTGATGCATGTCCCTGCTAGTATTGCGTTTGCGGTGAGCTGGGGGTGGGTTGTTAGGGAGAATTCTCTGTTAAGGCTAATTTCCCAAACCTAGTGAGTCCCCCCAGCAGCTTTGCTGGATTTTTAGGGTTTATTTTTTTCTCCTGCTAAGAGTGAGACTCTTTTTCTCCCACTCTTAGGCATGATTTGAGAATGTCCTTTGACTATGTGATATGTTTTATGGGCTATGGGGTCTTTTACTCCATAGGGCTTCATGTGTTTTTGGTAAGTGTGTTACACAGAACCCTCAGTGCAGTAACACAGGGGTGTCATAGTGACCCCCAAACATAGACTCCATACCCTGGGACTGACTACTGAATGTTGAACAACTCAGCACTAGCACAAATAAAAGCGAAAACTGTATCGCAATAACCACTGTGTTAGAACCATTCTTTGAACTACTGAAGCAAGATAGCCAGGAGAAAACTTCCTTCCTACTCAATTGGGGTGCTGGCTAAACCCCTACAGCTCCTATGATCTTGCAACGTATGAATCCTATTAGTATGCTTAGAAAACAACAGAGCCCAGCACAGGTTGATTCCACACCTAGAGCCAACCAAGATTCTACCATAAAGATATAGTGCACATCGAGAATTGTGTAGTCTATTCATCCCACTGCCTCCTTAGAAAACAATTACGAGTATTAACAAAAACCTTTTGGACCTGCAAACAGCCTAATAGCATACCGTCAATCGCGTTGCAATTTGTCCAAAAACATTAATGAAAGCACATACTGCATAGGTGATTGCATAATTTATCTTTTGCATATCTTGTATATAATATTTACTATTTCAGGTTAGATCACGAATCGCCTACAATATCTATTAAGCTGTTAGGGAGAATTCTCTGTTTAGGCTGAATTTCCTAACCTAGTGAGTCCCCCAGCAGCTTTGCTGGATTTTTGGGGTTTATTTTTTTCTCCTGCCAAGAGTGAGACTCTTTTACCCTCACTCTTGGGCATGATTTGAGTGTGTTTCTTTGAATCTAGATGTGTTTAATGGGCTATGGGGTCTTTTACTCCATAGGGCTTCATGTGTTTTTGGGATGTGTGTTACACAGCACCCTCAGTGCAGTGACACAGGGGTGTCATAGTGACCCCCCCAGTATAGACTCCATACCCTGGGACTGACTACTGTCTCCCAGGACATGTAAAGTCACCATTGACTTTGCTAGTCTTAAATTCTGAGCAGAACCAGTAAAAACCATCATATTGTGGAAGTACTGGTAGGGGTAATTCGATTGCCTGTTCTGTTTTCCAAGGGGGCACTGTCCAGTCCCCCCTTGTCGAGTTTCTGGCTGGTGGCAGTGGATACCACGCAAAATATTCCACTGGAATATTTCCTATGGGATTTTCCCATTCATTTTAAACGCACCACTTTTTGGTGCAATGTTAAAGCTACCGCTGGGTTATTTATTAAATATTTATTCCCCGGTTGGGTCTTTTTGCCAGGACTCGGTTTTAAAATGGTGTTTGTGTTCGCCTCTGAAACTCTAACCCAAGTCGAGCCCTTTGTTCCACTTTTTGGCGGGCTTCTCCACAGAAGCCCTCCAAATGGTGCCACTCTGTCTGGGGTCAAGAGGATGTGTGGGAGGAGAATTAGGCACCCTGAGTTGCCTTGGCACTCTTGTGTGATTGGCCCAGTGGTGAGCCGCCCGGCTCACCACTTAGCATGTTTGAGTGACAGCTAGGCTGATGAATGGGGGTTTTGCTACATAAAAGCAGGGCTTTGGGGACTGGAACTTCAGAAGTCGCCAGAGGACCTAAAGAATCCGAAGAGGGGAGAATCTGAGCCATCTACGACACCACCGGTGGAGCCCTGCTGTACAAAACTCACCACTTTCCCGACGACAGAGGAGATCTTTTTCCAGGAGAGTCGTCTTCCCTTTGAGCCGGTGGGACCAACCAGTTCGCCTTTTGCGCCTTCCTGGATCGTCTCGTGGTCGATTCGCCCGTGCCAAGCACCCCGGCGGCGGGATAGCCACGCTTCACCACTACCGCGAATAAAAGGGTCGTACCTTTTAACCGGGAAACTCCACAGCTGTTGTCTTCCCTGGCAGTGCAACGACCGCCAGCTTTCCTCCATGTCGAGATCATCTCTTCCCCTGGACGAAGCTCCGACTTGCACCTGCTACCAGGAACAATTGCCCCCGCTGGAGCTTCCTCACCATTTCAGATACTGTGTCCCACCTGGTCTCCCTTGCAACAGACTGTCCAAGGTGTCCCGTAAATCCTTGACTCTCTATCCTGGGGTAACCTCGGACATGCTAACATTACCTTTCTGACTGGATCCAACCTCATTTGACTTTTCTGCAAAGACTTTGAGTGCATTTCCACGGTGTGATCTTGGGAACATTCCGCCTTGCTCTCTCCAAGAGTGGGACTGGCCTATGAACTTTTTGCTCTACAGTAGACCCTGCCTTTCTTGACTTGCTGTGGTTTCTTAAAAGTGTTGGTACTGTGCGTTTTTCCTATTCTGCCTTTTCTCTCCCTTTTTAAACAAATTATTGGAGTGCCATCTACGGTTACGCGCTCACCTCTGTTTTGCTAAATAAGTGGTGTCTTAACCTAGACTTGTTGAATAATTAACTAGGGAGGTGTATATACTTATAGTGACTGTGTTTGAACTTGCTTGACATATTAGTGCCAGTGTATTTTTACAAGTGTGTTTTTAAATAAATAATGATATACTTTTATACCAAAGCTCTGGTCAGTGTTTGCTTGTGCTACTGTATTTTTAGCCCTATTGTGTATACTCTATATACTGCCTAACTCTTCTTGAGAGAAGTCCGACTGCTCAGCCACAGCTACCAGGTAAATCTGGGTGGTGCAGACTGCTACCAATTGGGTTTACTGCTTACTCCTGTAGTATTCAACTTTTTGCAGTGGTCCCTAAGGGAACTGCACAGGTTTCTGCCTAACATGGGTCTCCCTCATATATTGTGTGTAGGGTTGTTGGTTGTTTGCAGGGTCTACTTAGTGACGATGCTTTCTCCACCCCACCCCCCTCCACCCTGTGTCCTAGATGATGGATTTCTACACTGCTTTGGCCCATCCCAGTGTGTGGCTACCATCTCCTTCCCGAGTGCCTTGAAGAGGGGGGCGCAGAGGTTAGCCTCTGTTAAGGCCCTCCCTGGGGACCCGGGTCTCCCTCCACTTGGAAGTCTCTTGCCTCCCTGCACTTGTCGAGGTACGCTTTAGTCCTCAGTCTTGCGACATGTGTGTTCATTCCGAGGGGTGTGGTGTTGCTCATTCGTTTGCGTCCGGTTCTGAGTTGAACAGCCAGGATTTTAGGAGTTTCCTGAATTTTAGATAGCCCTTCATGTTTCGTATTTCTCTCGGGTGGGAGTAGCACATTTGTGCGGCTAGGTATGAACATGCTGATGCATCAAGTATTTTCCTTATGTACAGTTTATGTTCCAGGCAGATGTTGCTGGATCTGAGTGTTCTGGTTGGCTGGTAAATGGTGATTTTCTTTTGTAGGAATTCTGTTCCTTGGCTGTGGACTGCTCTGTGCGTTATGCACATTGTTTTGAATGCGATTCATTTTTTGACTGGCAGCCAGTGCAGCATCTTTATCGCAGGAGTGATGTGGTCTCTTCGTGAGAGTTTGAGGAGTCCAACCGCTGTGTTTTGTTTTACGTTGCAGTTTCTTCAATAGGTAATCCGGCATTCTGAGGTATAGGCTGTTGGCGTAGTCTATCCTGGACATGAGGGAAATGATCGCTAATGTTTTGTGCATAAAGGAGAGGAATGGTAGGATCTTTTTGATCATGTGTAGGTGGAAAATTATTGCATTTACTTTCTGGTGTCAGCTCGTTGACCATTAGGATTCCAATGTTTTTGACTATTTTTGATGGCATGGGCGCTGTCTGTAGTTCTGTTGGCCATGGGATGTATTGGTTGCTTTCCTGGTTTTTGGATATAATCAGGATTTCTGTGTTGTCCGGGTTGAGTTTAGGCTGTTTGTGTTCGTCCAATCATAGAGATCTTTCAGACAGTCTATTTCGATTTTGTAGATGATTTGGGTATCATCAGCTTAGTTGTAGCAGATGAGGCTGTGCCTTTTGATGAGGTTGATTAGTGCTGTCAAGTAGATGTTGAAGAGTGGGGATAGTGGGGATCCTTGCGGTACTCCGCAGGTGGTTGCCCGAGGCGCCGATTTGAATGTTTGATCCATATTGTTTCTGTTCTTTCAGATAGGAACGATTTAATCCAGAGCAGCACTATCTGATTCCTGTTTCTTCCAGTCTGCTGATTAGGATGTTGTGGTTGACTGTGTCAAATGCTGCTGAGAGGTCAAGTAGTATAAGGGAAGAGTTTGTGTTGGAGTCTGCATTGGTCTTTAGGTCATCCCAGATAGAGAGAAGTGCCGTCTCCGTCCCTCTCATAGGTCTGAAGCCGATTTGTGCCTGGTCCAATAGATGGTGTATTTCTTCATGTTCCAGTGTCTGTTCGTAGACAGGTTTCTAAATGTTTTGCCAGATAGGGAAGGTTTGATATCTGTCTGTAGTTTGAGTGGTCGTTCACACTGCCCATAATATCCTTGAGAAGTGGTTTGATGTACGCAGATTGGAAAGATCATGGTACTCTCCCCGTTGAGAGTGATTGGTTGAAGACGTTTCTGTGGTATTCCAATGGTGTGCCTTGTGTGAGGATTGATTTATAGAGATTGATTTATAGATGTCTGGTTGGCAGGGGTCTATTGGTGATCCTTCTCTATTGCTAAGTTTCATCAGCTTGATGAATCTCTTTACTGATATTTGTATGAAGCTTTGCAGATTGTTATGAGGTACAAGGGTCGGTGGGGCATGGTCTGGTGTATTGGTCTGCTCTGTATGATCCGATGTATGTTGGTTGATTTTATTTTTGAAGTTGTCTGGAAGGTTGTTGCATAGTTTTTGTGAAGGGACTGGTGTGTTGCATCCAGGTGGATTTCTTATCTATGATGTTGAATAGTTCTTTTTGGGTGTTGGTCGCTATTGTGATTCAGTTGTCCTAGGTTTTCTTTTTGACTTTGAGAAAGTCCTTTTTGTATGATCTGATTTTTTGATTGTTTATTCATTTTGCTTGTCCGTAGTTTTTTCTCCATTACAGTTCAAGTTTCTTTTTTTCCATTGTACTGAGGTGGGGTGTGATCCACCTTGCCACTGCTTTCTTTTGCGAATGAAGGGTTTTTCTGCGGAGATGCAGTCTATTGTTTCTGCAAACCATTTCTGAATTAGGTTTGCTCTTTTGTCTAGGTCAGTTCCGTCCAGGCTTGCAGTTGCATTTTTTGAGGATTCCAGTTCTTTTAAGTTAAAAAAGATTGACACTGCTGAAAACCCAATCCCCAAGAAGCCCAAATCAGCTTCAGAGATGAGTGAGGTTCCAAGTACACAAGATATCCATTCCTTGTTTCTGAAAATGGCTGAAGATCTGGGAAAAGTGGCACAGGATGTGGAGGATGTTAAATCCTCCATGGATGATGTTTCCCTGAAGGTCTCCCAGTTGGACAGCCGTGTTTCTGTCTTAGAAAGTGGTTCAACCTCGATTTCTACAGAGATTGCAGGAAGTTTGAGGGCATACAATAACCTGAAAGATGATTTGCAGAAAGGAAGGGATAAGAGCTTGGAATTAGATTTAAAGATTAGAAGCAAGAACCTGAGGCTGGTAGGTATTGAAGAAAATATCAATGAAGATTTACTACATTTGGTGATGGATATATTGAGAACATGCTCGATATTGATAATGTGTACAGAGTGGGCAGGAAGTCAGGTCCAAAGGCTAGGCAAATCCTCATCTCATTCATGAATACAAGGACAAAGGAGGACATCCTGAGAATTGCAAGAAAAAAAGGAAGTGCTTACTACAAAGGTAAACAGATTTTCGTTTATCCTGACTATCCTAAGGAATCTTTGGCAATCAGAAAGTCCTTTAAAGAAGCCAAGTTCTTAGCAAGACTTGTGGGTGTGAAAGCGTTAGAGCTAATTTGCTAACTCTGGCCCTTGCTGGAGGTGAAAGGAGCACTTTGGATCCTAAGGAAGCTATAAACTGGCTGGAGCCATTGAAAGACAAGGGCAACTGAGAAGTATCCTGATTAGCTCTGCCCCCACAACTGTTTTGGATTTTTAACGTGACTTTTAACCTTTTTTTGTGGTTAACTCTGATACCTTTTGCTTTAATGTAATGGAAAATGGCACTGGCGCATGTTTTGGTTAAACAATCTTATATTTCAAAGATCGCTGAGATTGAGTTTCTAAACTGGTAACGGAGAAGGAAGAGTTTGGAGAAAAGCACCATCCAACGTGCTCTGAACGTGTGTCAGCTGACTCAAGGGAGGTCCCATCGCGGAAATGTTTGCGCCTACGAGAGCTCGTGGATCTGTCATTGGCTGCGATTTCGGAAGAAGAGATGCTGGTTTTGCACTCGGACCGGGGGATTCGAAGAACGGATGCGATAGATCACGTATGAGGTAAACGTATCGTGCATTTTTGGAAAAAGATGCCACTAGGTACTCGCTTATCGAATCTGCTTATATTCAAGGGTGAATCAAACTCCGCGACTGCGTGGTGTTACGTTCAGGAGCACGGTGATGCAGACTACCCCCAATTTATGTTCGACTTCGATGGCCACATTGCTGAATTTGTACGAAAATCAATCTGCTCTAAGCCCTGTGATCTCACAACCTCGATGACTGTCCATGGATGCATGAAGTGGGGGTGGCTTATGTTAGGCAGAAACCTGTGCAGTTCCCTTAGGGACCACTGCAGAAGATTTAAGACTACAGGTGTTGGCAGTAAACCCACTTGGTAGCAGTCCGCACCACCCAGATTTACCTGGTAGCTGTGGCTGAGCAGTAAGACTTCCCTCAAGAAGAGTTAGGCAGTATGCAAAGTATACACAATAGGCACTCAGATACAATAATACAAGCACACACTGACCAGAGCTTTGGTATCAAAGTATATAATTATTTATTTAAAGACACACAGTTGAAACACTCCAGCACTCTTATTGTAAAATATTCTAAACACAGTTACTATTGTAATATATACACCCCATTTTCCTTATCAGATAAATCACAGTAAAACACCACTTATTTTCATACAGAGGTGAGCGCTTCACTAGATTGCACTCCAATAAATTTGTAAGAAAGGGAGGGGAAAAAGACAGAATATGGAAAGGTACACCACTCTAAGATTCAGGAACACTGTTAGCAAGGCAGAAGAGCAAAAGTCACTGGTGAGCCAAAGTCCAAAGGCTGGGCCCACTCTTAGAGAGAGCAGAGCACAAATGCGCCCAAGATCACACAGTTACACTAGGCTTAGAAAGTCTTGCAGAGGGTTCAAAAAAAAGTTTAGAGAGGCTTTAGGAAAGTGTAGCCAGGGTGTCCCAGACTAACCCAGGTTCGAAAGCCGGGGGCTAAATCTACCCCGTACAGTCGGTAGCAAGGGAAGCCAGGCGGGACACAGTACCTTAAGTGGGAAGGATCCTCCAGCGGTGGCAGTTGTTCCTGGTAGTGGGTGCAAGTTGCGTCGTCGTCGAGGGGAAGAGAAGATCTCGACTTGGAGGAAAGATGAAGGTCGTTGCGCTACCAGGGAAGAAACCAGCCGCAGAGTTTTCCGGTTAAAGGTGGTACCTTTGTTCCGCAGTCGTGGTAAAACGTGGTATCCCGGTTGCCGGGGTGCTTGGCACGGGCAAGGCTGCCACGAGGTACGTCGGGAAAGCGAAAAGACGGTGAAACTGGTTATCCCCACCAGTCAAAGGAAGAAGACTCTCCGGCGGGAGATCTCCTCTGTCGTTGGGAAAAGTGGTGAGGCAGTCCAGCAGGGCTCCACCGGTGGTGGTGACGTGGCAGGTCGGCTCAGCTTCTCCCTCGTCGGATTCTTAGGTCCTGTGGCGACTTCTTAAGTTCCAGTCCCCAAAGCCCTGCTTTTATGCAGCAAACCCCCATTCACTCAGCCTAGCTGTCACTCAAACATGCTAAGTGGTGAGCTGGCCGGCTCACCACTTGGGCCAATCAGGATGGAGTGCGACTTGAGTTGCCTGGGCAACTCAGTCCAGGGTGCCTAAATTTCCCTCCACCCCTCCTAAGTACCCCAGACAGAGTGGCACCACTTTGGAGGGCTTCTGTGGAGAAGCCTGCCAAAAAGTGGAACAAAGGGCTCGACTTGGGGTTGGAGTCACAGAAGAGAACACAAATGCCATTTTAGAATCAAGTTTTGGCAAAAAATACCAACCGGAGAATTAATATTAATTAAATAACCGGCGATATGTTCGAGGCTACCGTAAATAATTAAATAAAAGGTAGTAGCCTAAAACAATGGGAAATCCCATAGGAAAATATTTGCGGTAGAATATTAAAAGTAGTATCCACTGCCACCAGCCAAAACTCGATCAGGGGGGATGGAGACGTGCCCCCTCGACTAACAGACCCCGGGGCAATTGAACTGCCCCAGCCAGTACGTCCACAATATGATGGTTTTTACGGGTTCTGCTCAGAATTTAAGACTAGTAAAGTCAATGGTGACTTTACATGCCCTGGGAGACAGTAGTCAGTCCCAGGGTATGGAGTCTATACTGGGGGGTCACTATGACACCCCTGTGTCACTGCACTGAGGGTGCTGTGTAACACACATCCCAAATACACATGAAGCCCTATGGAGTAAAAGACCCCATAGCCCATTAAACACATCTAGATTCAAAGAAACACACTCAAATCATGCCCAAGAGTGAGGGTAAAAGAGTCTCACTCTTGGCAGGAGAAAAAAATAAACCCCAAAAATCCAGCAAAGCTGCTGGGGGACTCACTAGGTTAGGAAATTCAGCCTAAACAGAGAATTCTCCCTAACAGCTTAATAGATATTGTAGGCGATTCGTGACCTAACCTGAAATAGTAAATATTATATACAGGATATGCAAAAGATAAATTATGCAATCACCTATGCAGTATGTTCTTTCATTAATGTTTTTGGACAAATTGCAACGCGATTGACGGTATGCTATTAGGCTGTTTGCAGGTCCAAAAGGTTTTGTTAATACTAGTAATTGTTTTCTAAGGAGGCAGTGGGATGACTAGACTACACAATTCTCGATGTGCACTATATCTTTATGGTAGAATCGTGGTTGGCTCTAGGTGTGGAATCAACCTGTGCTGGGCTCTGTTGTTTTCTAAGCATACTAATAGGATTCCTATGTTGCAAGATCATAGGAGCTGTAGGGGTTTAGCCAGCACCCCAATTGTTGAGTAGGAAGGAAGAGTTTTCTCCTAGCTATCTTGCTTCAGTAGTTCAAAGAATGGTTCTAACACAGTGGTAATTGCGATACAGTTTTCGCTTTTATTTGTGCTAGTGCTGAGTTGTTCAACATTCAGTTGGTACGCATTTAGTACATTTAGGTGCAATTGTGTCCCCTGGTTGTCAGCCGACACGCGTTTCGACCCGTGGGTCTTTATCAAGGCTGATGAAGATTCAAAACCATGTGAAGTGCGCAGTTTGTGACATAGTTGTGACATATATAGTTAATTAAGTGCACAGTGAGTGGTGTTGGGTGGGGTGGGGTGTTGGCAAGTGATGCAAGGTAATTTGGCACATAAATCTGATGCAATGAGAAAGCATTTGAAATAGAGGGAGAGAGGAGAAAGCACAGATGAAAAGGTAGCAAGGTCTAGGTTGGAGGTAGTTAGGGTTCATAGTTGGGAAGTTGGAGGATGGGTGCCTCTTACCCAATGTATACAGTCTGTAGCCCCCTGTGGGGTCCTGGTCCGTGGTGATGGGTGGCTGTGAGCGCCGTGTGCGGTTGCCTGCCTACCCTGTGGGGTAGCGGCAACTTGAGCTGGGGGCCGGGCTGTAAGCCCCGTACTGTGTGTGTGGGCCCAGTGCCCCTTTGGGCTGGACTGTAGGGATCCCTGTTGGGATGGGTTGCCTACGTGTTGGAGGCTGCCCGGGAGGAGTTCGGCAGGCGCTGTGTTGCGCCAGGAGAGTGTTCCGACTACCCTCGTGAGGGTGCTCGGACCGTGCGGATGGAGTTAGCCAGAGTACCGGCTCCTGCCATGTAGGCAATTGAGGGTGGAGCTGTTGGCTGGGCAGATTGGGAAGGGCCGTTCTAGGCAGGCGTAGAAATGTGCGCTGGCCCGGCCGTGTGTGGTGAAAACTAATCGACCGAGTCCGGGCACTGCCATGGAAGGGGGTCAAGGTGCTGTGGGCTGGGGGGCTGCACCTTACCTGTGAGCTGGTCCGATGTGCTGGTCCGTGTTGGCTCCTAGTTAGGTGCCCTGGAGGTGGACCTCCTCTTAAGCCTCTGCGCATGCATTGCCGAGTCACCTATAGTGGTCACGGCGCATGTGCAGGGGAGCAGTGTCCGTGCGCGGGTTGGTGCGCATGTCAGTGAACAGTGAGTGGTTCTTCCTTGCGCATGTGCAAAGAGTTAGTGCGTGGGTTGGTCCCATGGGGGACCTGCTACAACTTTGCCCTTGGCAACAGACACCACGCCCCGAATAACATTAATTCACTTGCTTTACATGGCCCAACAGGAGCCACTGTCTCTACAGGACGGCCACCCATCACCACGGACCAGAACCCCACAGGGGGCTACAGACTGTATACATTAGGTAAGAGGCACCCATCCTCCAACTTCCCAACTATGAACCCCAACTTCCTCCAACCTAGTCCTTGCTAACTTTTCATCTGTGCTTTCTCCTCTTTCCCTCTATTTCAAATGCTTTTTCATTGCATCAAATTTATGTGCCAAATTACCTTGCTTCGGAATGGAAAAAGTACATGATTGCAGTTATGTGAAACAGAGAGGAGCTGTTTTGTCTAGGAGTAGGTATATGCACATTACTTCTATCAATCAGTAGTTTGTGTGTTGTAAATGCTCATGATAGTGTATGGAGTCTCGTGTTTAGGTCTCGTGATACCAGATTTTACATGCATGTTGGGAAAGGAATGTCTACACACGAGGATTAGGATCTCTGAATGGGCTGGTTTGGGGTTACGTGATATCACAAAAGTGGTGTCAGGCTATGCCTTCATTGGTTGAGTTTACTAAAGAGGAGATACTTACCTCCTGATATTTTAGGGACTATCTGTCAGGGCTGGGGCTAGTCTGGGGGTAAATGCCCTTATGGTTAACCTGGGGGGCGGGCAAGCAACCAGAAAGCACCCCACCAAGTACTCCAGGCGTGTTCTCCACCCCTTTTGTAGGACCGTGGTCCAGGGATGGAGAACAGCCCGAGAACTCAATTTCCCAGCAAGCCGCTCACCGCTTGGGCCTGCTCGGAGGAAGACTGCCACGCCCCTGACCGCGCCCGCATCAGCGCGCATGCGCGACCCGCGCCCGTGGGGAGCCGCTCGCAATACTGATCGGCGTCCTGGAAAGACGTGTTCTCAGGAGCTCCGGAGGCAAGCTTACGCGGGGCGATTCCGCCCGATGCCTGCAAACCCCAGGCCCCGCGTACAAGGCAGAGATAAGTACCAAGCCTTACCTTGCATTTTATACCCGAGGGGGGTCACACAGTAGAAGCGGCGCAGAGGCCTACCAGCCCCCACCGTGAGCCGGAGCGCAAAACTCCTGCAGGGAACGCTAGAAGTTAAAAACGTCCCTAATCACGCATGAGACTCGAACTAACAACGCCCGGATGTTTATTTTGGTTAACAGTAAAGTCGCATGACTCCGGATCGGCGCTTCTCGCCGTGCAGGGCATTCTGAACCCACTAACCAATCACGCGCACAAATATTGACTCTAGTTTTGCTCTTGCAGAGAGAGAGGAAATCTGGGAGAAGTTCGTGGCCAATCAACACGAAAAGGCCAGAAAACTCAAGCTGAATCGAAGCTAAGTACCGTATTGCTTGGGCAAGACCTATTTGGTACTGCATGAAGTGAATGCAGGTTTGGGAGGGCAGTTGGGCAATTGCTACAGATGCTGCATGAAGTAATGCAGTTCTGGAATTCCGCATGTTGTAATGTGGGGTAATCTGCAGTCAATGTGTTACTTGTTATGTCCTGGTTAGGGGCTCCAGTACAAAAGCCCGAGGTGAACTCAAGCATTCAGTAAAAGAGTGAGAGGTGAGAGCAGGAGTGCATGGGCGGAGTTTCATGGAACAGGAGCCGAGGAGCATGTGACCCTGACATCCCCCTTCCCATCCAGAACCTCTACCTCAACCTTTTTCCGGTGTTCCTAACTTCCTTACCTATCCAACCAACGGACCCTAACCCTCTTTCCCCGAAGGGTCAAAGTTTCCTGTGCTGTCTATCTCCAGGTACTGCGACCTAACGGGGAGGGAGGCGTTTTAGCTGCGTTTGTGCTGCCTCTACGCCTGGAAGGAGCAAGGTCTGACACTATCAAGTAGGTGGTCAATTGTGAACTAAATGTACAGTTGATGGCAGGCACTCATTTTATAATTTCGTGAATCTAATCTTTATCCAAAAATGATGTATGTGAGTTAGTTGTATAAATCGTGGATGAGTGTCTCACCATTTTTCAACATCTTTTATACCTCTAAGGATTGTATACACTTAAAACTAGTGGTGCTTACGAAAAAGGTTTAGGTTTAACAACACTCTGAGTCAAGGTTATCTCCAATTATTTTATCCCCTGCATAAATTATGTGTGTGCTAATAATTTGCTACTTGAGAGTAAGATAGACCACAAGGTATTCGTGCAGGTTAGCTTGGAAGCCTGACGAGCCTAGATAGGAAAGGGATAAGGGCTTATTTAGATATAAGTTTAGTCGAGGTTGGGGGAATTATCAGGGAGCAGATTGGGATGTATATTAAAGAATACTAGAATATATGATTCTATGAAACAAATGCAGACCATGGAAATCGTAGTGTTGTATATGAAATAGCCATGGAGGTCGAAAGATGAGGTAGCTCTCGATGAAGACTAAGTTCATAGTGCAAACTGTGCATTTGCTGATAGTTAAAAAACAGAGGTGGGATAGAACTGGGCTGGCAGGATCCATTATTTAACATATAATGAATAAATTGAAGCACTGACAAAGTAATTTGAGCAGTAAATTAGACATAAGGTTATCCGTGAATTCAAAATTTCCAAAAACCAATGTTTAATTGAATATACTTTGGTAGTGATGTCAATAGGCGGAATGAATAGTGGTTACTATGCGAAGCTGAGAGGGCGCAGTTGATGGTTAAACTGAGTGTGGGGGAGAGTTTGAGGCAGGGTCTTCAATAATTAATATGTATGTATATAGTGAGTTCAAGTTCATTTAGGAGAGGTAGCCAGGGCACTGGAGAGTTTGGAAGGAACAAGTTACTCACCTGTAACTGTTGTTCTCCAGCATGGGTCTGGCATGGATTCACATGCTCATGAATATTCCCCGTCGTCAGGCCGGGAATCCTCGGTATAGAAAAAATCAGTATCAGTTTCGTTTCTGATCTGTCTTTCTTAGTAATAACCAATCACTGGTCTCTGGGTCATACTGCCCCCAGCCAATGACTGCCCTCTGCCTAAGCCCCGCCTCTGGCAGCCATCCTAAGATTTGGTAGCACGTAAAGTGGCAGTATGACCAAGTGAAGAGCCGCAGAGGGGTAGGTGGGAGGGTTTCCATGTGAATCCATGCCAGACCCATGCTGGAAAACAACAGTTACAGGTAAGTAACTTGTTCCTTCTCCAGCATCGGGCTGGCATAGATTCACATGCTCATGAATATAAGAATACATAGCAGTATACACATGCACAACCACGGGAGGTGGCAATAGGCTCAACATTAAGCAATACCAAAACACTCAACATTAAGCATCTCTTACCTCCTCACCAGGCTCACCTTAAGCGAACAGGTTGCGCAGCACTGCTTGGCCGACCGTGGAATCCTCCCTGGAGTCCCCATCGACGCAGTAGAATCTCGTGAAGGTGTGTGTCGACCTCCACGTCGCAGCCCTGCAGATGTCGAGCAGGGGCAAACCAGAAAGGAACGCCGTGGTAGCAGCGATCGCTCTGGTCGAGTGGGCTCTCGGACGGCCGGGCAGTGGTCGGTTTGCCAACCGGTGAAAGTGCATGATGCAGCCAGAGAGCCGTCTGGAAATGGAAGCCTTCGAGAGAGCTTTCCCTTGATTCGCAGGTCCAAAGTTTACAAACAGCTGTGAGGTCTTCCGAAAACTGTTTGTGCGGTCCACGTAGAACTTCAGCGCTCTAGCTACATCCAGCGAGTGCAGAGTCCTCTCAGCCGGCGACGAAGGCGACAGGAATAAAACTGGCAACACCAAGGGTTCGTTGAGGTGGAAGTCTGACAGCACCTTGGGCATGAAGGAGGGGTGCGTCCTCAGCACCACCCTCGTGTCGTGAAAAGTCAAGTATGGTGGCTTGCAAGATAGGGCCTGGATCTCTCCCACTCGTCGTGTGGAAGTGATGGCCACGAGAAAAGCCGTCTTCCACGACAGAAACTTCAACGGTGCCGAATACATAGGCTCAAATGGGGCCCCCCATGAGCCTGGTCAGCACGATGTTGAGCTCCTACGCCGGGGCAGGGGCCTTCACCGGCAGGAATGATCGGAACAATCCTTTCATGAATTCCTTCACCAGCCGATGAGACCACAAGGACGCTCGTCCCGTAGTCCTGGTGTATCGTGAGATGGCGGCCAGATGTATTTTGATGGAAGCGCGAGCTAGTCCAGCCTTGGCCAATGACAGTAGGTACGGCAGTACTTGAGGGGCCGTAATCCGCTGAGGGTTAATCTTCTGTGCACGGCACCAGACAGAGAACCTCTTCCATTTATGTCCGTAGCACTTGAGAGTTGAGAACACCCTGGCCCTTGCAAGAACCTCTCTGCAGTCGGCTGTGATGTCGTACCCTCCAAACTCTAGTGCTGCAGGAGCCAGGCCTGCAAGTTCAGCGAATCTGGGTTGTGATGAAGAATGGCGCCTCCTTCTCTGGAGAGAAGATCCGCGTCCGTCGGCAGCTTGACTGGTGTGGACGCTTACAAGTCCAGAAGGTCTGGGAACCAGGTCTGTCTCGGCCACGCCGGTGCGACGAGGATCATCCTGCACCGGGACCTCTTGAGCTGGTTGATGAGCCGGAGAAGCAATGGCAACGGAGGCAACGCATAAAGAAATAGGCCGTCCCAGGGGAACGAGAAAGCATCGCCCATGCTCCTCGGCTGGGGGAACCTGCTGGCGAACCGCCGGCACTTGGAGTTCGTCGCCGTCACAAAGAGATCGATCTGGGTTTCGCCCCATCGACGGAAGAGTCGATCCACTTGATCCTGGCATAGTTCCCACTCGTGGCACGAGCGCAGCTCTCTGCTGAGTGAGTCGGCAATGGTGTTTTTTATTCCTGCCAGATAAAAAGGCACCAGAAACATCCCTTGGGCGACGGCCCAATGCCACAGATACTGGGCTTCCTTGGATAGGGCAGGGGCTCTGGTTCCGCCCTGCTTCCGGATGTAGAACATTGTGGTGGTGTTGTCGGTGAAGATCCTCACCACCTTGCCCTTGAGGGACGGAAGAAAAGACCTGAGGGCCCAGAACACTGCGCGGATCTCCAAGATGTTGATGTGGAGTGACTTCTCCCCCGGGAGCCAAAGGCCTCTCGCGTGAAGATCTCCAGAGTGCGCTCCCCAACCTTCCAGGGAGGCATCCGTAGTCACTGTCACCTGGTGAGCTGGGGTCTGAAAGTCCGTGCCCGCCCACAGATGAGAGCGGGTACCCCACCACCGGATCGCCTGACGGAACGGCTCGTTGAGTGGGATCCTGTCCTCGAAGCTGCCCGTCGACTAGAACCAGCGGGCGTCGAGGAACTCTTGTAAGGGTTGCATCCGAAGCCTGCAAAGGCGCACCAGATAAATGCAGGAGGACATCATCCTGAGGAGGGACTTGATAGATCTTACCCTGGCCATGTCCGCGGCCAGCAGACGCTGCACCTTGCCCAGGATGGTCCTGGTCCTTTCCTCCGATGGCGAGGCCAGCCGCGCCACTGTGTCGAGCTTGGCTCCCAGAAACAGGGCAACTTGCGACGGGACCAGGTGGGATTTTGGAAAGTGGATGGAGAACCCCAGGTCCGTGAGCAGCTGGACGGTCTTCGCAGTGTGCTCCACGGCGAGCTCCCTGGTCTTTGCCCGGATGAGCCAGTCGTCCAGGTAGGGGTAGACGTGGATCCCCTGCAGGCGCAGCCGCGCCACCACCGGTGCGAGGCACTTGGTGAACACCCTGGGTGCCGACTTCAATCCGAACGGGAGGGCCTTGAACTGGTAGTGCCGCCCTTGGACCACGAACCTGAGGAACTTTCGGTGTCTTTTTAGAATGGGGATGTGGAAGTACGCATCCTCCAAGTCCAGCGACGACAGGAAATCGCCCTCCTCCAGCTGTCCCAGCATGTGCTGGAGGGTGACCATCCGGAACTTCTGAGCCTTGATGTACTTGTTCAGTCGTCGCAGGTCCAGGAGGGGACGCCATCCTCCTGTCTTCTTCTTTACGAGGAAGTACCTTGAGTAAACTCCGGAGCCCCGAAGCCTCTTTGGGACGAGCTGGATGGCACCTTTCTTGAGCATCGGCCTTACTTCTAACAGTAGTTGAGGGACGTGATTTTCCTTCCTGGCCACGGGTGGCACGCGAGGGCACTTCTGGAACTCGAGGGCGTGCCCTTGGGCCAGGGCGTCCAGCACCCAACGGTCGGTGGAGATGGACTCCCACACGCTGACGAACCTCGTCAGCCGGCCTCCCACCGGGGTGCTTCGGCGGGGTCCCGACCCCCATGATCAGTTGAATCTTGTTTGGAGGCCGCCTTGCCTCCTTGACCTCCCTGTCGACGACGAAGGGCACCACCTGACTTGCCGCTTCCTCTGTAGGCCTCCTGAGATGAAGATCCTGCCGCTTGGCTTGGCGGTAGTCAAGGAGCCACTGCCGGATCCCTTGGAGGCACCTTGTCTGCCTTCGGCGCTCCGAAAGGAAGGCCATCGTCGTTGGAGCACTCCCAGTGCCCAGGCAGTCTCCGCCTTTCCAAACAGGTTGTTCCCGTCAAAGGACATGTCCAAAACTTTGGTTTGTACGTCCTGGCGGAAATCCGTCACCTTGAGCCATCCTCGTCATCTCAGGCAAACGCTGTTGCCCAACTGACGCAAATCGGTGTCGGCGATGTCCGTTGCCACCGTGATGGTGTGGTCCAAAGCAATCTCACCCTCCTGTAAGATTTCAAGGGCCTCAGCCCTTTTGGCGTCTGGAAGGAAGTCCAATAGAGGGGCGATTTTGAACCACAACTCCCTGTCGTAGCGGGCTACGATAGCGAGGGCTTTGGCCGCCTTGATAGTCGTCGCTGCGGATGAGATGACCCGTCGTCCCATCGTGTCCAGCTTCCTGCCCTCGACGTCTGGGGGGGAAGTTGATGTTGAGGTCGATGCCCCCCCAGCTTTCTTCTTTGCCGCTGCCGAGACAAACAAATCCGGGGTAGGTTGTGCCCGAAGGCACAATGGGGCAGCGTTGGGGACCCGGTACTTCTCGTACCGGTCCCTCTTTGCAGGCGCCGTCGCAGGGTTCTTGAGGAGGGAGAGCCCCTCATCCCAGATGTCATCCAGAAGCGGTACGGCGAGGACCGTCTTCCTTTTAGCCTCGCGCCGTTGGTAAAGGAACCCTTCCTTTTTCTTCTCTTCGGGGCAGAGCTGGAAGAGCTCGGATGCCCTGGAAATCATGGCATGGAAGGATCCAATCTCGTCGGGCAGGGACGCCCGAGCAGGGGGCGACGTCCCGTCGTCGCCTCTGTCGTCATCTGTACCTGTAGTAGCCGTGTCCGTGCCTGTAACATCCCTGTGGGTAGTTGACCGGGGGGGGGGGGAAGGCAGAGGTGGGAGAGGAGGCGGAGGATGCGTCCTCTTCTTATGCGGTGGACTTTCCGAAGGTCCTGGCTCTGGTTCCCCCGTCGGGTCTGGCTCAGGTACCTCCGTCGGGGGGAGGGGCAACCTTGTCCTTATCTCCTTATCATAAGGACTGAATTGCTGACGAAACGGCCACCGAAGTGTCCTGCTGCACCGGAAACGACGGGCGCGAGGGCTCTTGAGGAACCTCGTCAGCGACACAGTCGCTCTCGTCGTCGCCCTCGTCGGGATCCCTCCCGATGGGCTGGCCCTCCTCCACGACTTCGATGAGCTCATCTTCAGCGGTTGTGTCTCTATCCACGATGGCCACCTGCCCCTCCCCCTCCTTTTCCAGCGGGGACTTCGTGGGGGTCTTCTCGATGGGCCTGAAAGATGACTCCCTCCGCGGTAGCAGGGAGACTCTGGATCCTGAGGTCGCCTCCACTAGCGTAGCCGCCTCAGGCTGAGCCAGGGCCGCTGCGACATCCTCAATCGAGGTCTTAGCAGGGTGAATTAAGGCCATCTGACGACGCCTGCACGCCTGGGGCCTTCACCTTTGGGGGAGGGTCCGAGCCACGCTCCCCCTCTGCCGGAATCTTCGAGATCGACCGGGGCCTCTCCAGAAGCTTCGCCGGATTCTCGGACTTCATCTTACCCGAGCCAGAGCGTTGGCTTGTGGTTGATGGCGCCGGAGAGGATGCACCCTGCCTGGCAGCCAAGGAGCCCAACCGTTCGGCGCTCCCAGTGCCCGCGGTGCTTGGCCTTTTGTTGCGCCCCCGTCGCCGGGGCACTCTCACAGGCCTTAGAAGACCGCTCGGACTTCTTCTTCTCGCCTGACGGGCTCCTACCTTCCAGCCAGTTGGCGAGACAGAGGTGGCGATCCTTCATGGTCCGCTTCGACATGTTCCCACAAAACGCACAGTCCTTCTCCACGTGCGTCTTGTCCTCATGGAGACAGTAGAGGCATAACGAATGCTCGTCCTCCTTGAACACATTCTGAAGCTGGCATCCAGGGCAGGTCCTGAACAGCTTCCCGGGCGTTGAGCTTCCTTTCTCCTGGGCCATGTCCAGGGTAGGCCTCGGAACTTCTGGAATCCTCCAAAAGCGTAACTCGATGAAATCTTCACCCTTGAGGGGCGTAGAAAACTCTGACATGGGTCCCTGTTGATCAGATGTAGAAACGGTGGAGCTTGAGGCTCTTTTTAACCGGAAAATGAGAAAAAATCTCCCGAAAAAGAGCGAAAACGCAGCAAAAGCTCGAGAGCTACAGCACAAGGACTCCCAACACTTGAACGTGCGGTAAAAATCTGAGGCGGGGCTTACGGAGAGGGCAGTCATTGGCTGGGGGCAGTATGACCCAGAGACCAGTGATTGGTTATTACTAAGAAAGACAGATCAGAAACAAAACTGATACTGATTTTTTCTATACCGAGGATTCGCGGATTGACGACTGGGAATATTCATGACCATGTGAATCCATGCCAGACCCCATGATGGAGAATGTTTTATTCAATTCATTACATTAGACTGTTGTTAGCGTATTGCTTCCGTTTCAGAGGGGGTGGACTTGGGTTCCTTTTTGTAAATTTAAATTTATTGCTAAGTTTAGTACAATTAGATGACCTAAATTCTGTTGTGCAGTCGGAAGTGAGTGGGCGGGGAAGATGGCTAGAGGGGTAGCGATCCCGATTAGGAAGAACATTCCTGTTAAAGTACTAAAAGACATTTCAGACAGAGAAGGACGAATTATTGCATTATTGGTAAACATTCAAGGTCATGTTGGGTCCCTTTGTAATATCTATGGCACCATCAGTGGATGACGGGTCTTTTTTCAGTAAAGTGGCACAGACTTTACAAGATTTGGGTTCTAGCGACATTATCCTTGGTGGCGCTTTTAATATTGTACTAGACAAAAATGTAGACAGAAGTTGACAGCTAGTAGACATAATGAACAACAATTCTTAGCTTTGAAAAATCTACTCATCAAGCACAACTTAAAGGATTGTTGGCGGTTGGAACACCCGTCAAATAGGGAATATAGTTTCTTCTCGGGGGCGCACTCAGTTTATTCTAGATACGATATGTTTTTGACAACTGGGAAAATGACAGAACTATGGGACAAGTGAAATCAGTAACATTCTTTTGGCTGATCATGCTCATGTACTTATGCACTTGCATTTGGAATTTGCGTTACCCAAAACAATATATGTGGAGGATGAATACCTCTGTCCTGCAAAATGATGACGTAGTGGAGAGGCTAGTAAATGAAACAGTTTTTTGTGGGTGAAAACCATTTGGGGGATTTATGTCCTGGTATTGTGTTGGAAGCTTTCAAGTGTACCATGCATGGACATCTAATTGTTATGACTAGCGGGCAAAGAAAGCTATGTGACAACAAGAGAGTGGAGCTTGAGGGGAAAATAGGTGACTTGTCGCGTAATGTCATGGCAAATCCAAGTGCAGACTCAGTACCTGAGCTTATGAAAATGAAGAAAGAATTGAAAAAGCTGATAGATGATCGTTCAGAGCTGAAAAACTTCTATCGGAAGTGTGCATATTTTGAGAAGGGGGAAAAGTGCGATTGATGGTTAGCATACAGACTAAGGAAAAGGGAGTCTGAACGATCCATTACATCAATCCGAGACAAGAATGGTAAAATCACATATCACCCGAAAGAAATTAATGATATCTTTTGATTTTATACATGGAATTAAACCAGGACGAATTAGGCATTACAGGCAGAGGGGATAACTTCCTTGAAAGAACAAAAATTCCAAAGATTACGGAGTATGATTCACAGCAACTAGAAGGAGATATTACGCTCGATGAAATAAAACGGGCAATTAGTAGGCTGAACACAGGGAAGTCCCCTGGTCCAGATGGATTACCTGTGGAATTTTATAGGATATTACCAAACTCTGTCCTACATCTGTTGAAGGACATGTATAGGGCATCACTAGCGAATGGCTTACTACCAGCAACTACGAGACATGCAATGATCGCTGTCTTTCTGAAAAAAGGGAAGGATGATACCCTTCCCACGAGCTATAGGCCAATAGGTCTTAATACAGACAACAAGATCCTGGCTAAAGTTTTGGAATTAAGATTGGAAAATCTGCTCCCAACACTAATTCATGAGAATCAATCGGGTTTTGTGGAGGGTAGGAAAACTTTCAGTAACATCAGGAGGTTGCTCCATACAATCTCAAGGGCAACTGACCTGCATGAAGACCCTGCCGTCGTAACCCTCGATGACGAAAAGAATGTTTTTGACAGGGTGAACTGGGATTTCCTCTTCTCGGTTCTCGTTGGGATGGGATTTGGGGGAAAATTTGTGTCATGGATTAAATTGCTTTATGCAAAGCCAACAGCAGAGGTTAATACAAATGGTTTACATTCCAACACTTTCATTCTAAAAAGAGGAACAAGCCAGGGATGCCCTTTATCGCCCTTATTATTTGTTATTGCAATAGAACCATTAGGCGCAGCTCTCAGTGAAGATTCTAGGATACTGGGATTGTCGTGCTGGGGATTACAGCAAAAACTATGGTTATTTGCTGACGATTTGCTCCTGGTCATCAGGGACATGCCACAGTCGTTATCTCCACTTATGGACATCTTGTCGATGTTTCATTTGTGCTCTGGCTACAAAGTAAATTGGACAAAGTCAGAAGTCTTGCCCCTGGTGCACAGTTGTGATAACAAGTTAGTGACGGACTAAGGATTCAGATGGTGCGCTGACAGACAGCTGTATTTGGGAATCTGGTTGACACCCAAGATCACGGACTTGGAGCAGGAAAATTTTAAAATTGTTTGTTGTCTAGTAAGAGATGATCTAGAAAGATGAGCTTATTAAACTTGTCACTTTGGGGTAAGATGAATGCTCTGAAGATGGTCTCTGCCCGAAGATTAACTATGTAGTAAGTATGATTCCAATGACCATAACTTACGCATACTGGAACGAATTGCATAGATTAATTCAAGCATTCCTATGGGACAAAAAAAAAACAAGATTAAAATTATGGAAGATGCAATTACCTTTGGCAAAAGGTGGGTTGGGGTACCTTATTTTAGAGCTTACCACCTAGCATACATTTCTAATTTTATTGTTCCCTTCCTTGATGCTTCGCATGATGATTGGGTGTTGGCAGAAACTAGTTACAATGGTCCTCTGATGCTGAGAGCGATATTGACCTCAAATTCTAGGCGAAGTTGTGAAAAAGATCCATTGATTGCATGTCTGAGACACTCTTGGAAGAAGCTGATCGATTTTCTGGGAGTGGATGTACTTAAAGAACCTGGGCGTCTGTATGAATGAACCCGTCTATTAAAATAGAGAGTAAGGTTGTTTTCTAGCCGAATGGTTTCTGGGGGGTGTTCAATGGATAGCTGATTTTTTTAAGGACAGAAATTGGATGACAGCTAGAGAAGTACAGATGCGATTTAGCATTGAGAAATTCAAAGTGTCACACTACAGAAAGATCAGGAGTGCGATTGGCCAAATTGAGTTGGAGTAAAGGCTAAATCTAGATTTGTTCACAAGGAAGGCATTGGTGGGGGAGGGAGGGTTAGCCAGCTGTGTTTACAATATGATTGTGTTTGAGTACAAAGGTAATGACTCGTTAAGTGAGGAGTGGAGTAGACGAATTGGCACAGACATCTCTGTGGAGTTGTAGATGCGAATCTGTGAAAATGACCAGCTCTGATCTTTAGGATTAACAGAGAGATCAGAACAGATTAAAATTCTGAATCAGGTCTATTGGACCCCCGAAAGACTGTGGAAACTAGGTCTTTTGGAGAATTCAGACTATTGGGTATGTACTCATGATCAGGTACCCTTGAACACATGTGGGATTGTAGGAAGGTGAGAGTGTTTTGGATTGAGATTGGTGCCGTTTGTGAAAGGGTGAATGAGGGAAAGCCTGTTCTGGACTTCAAAACAATGGTGTTGGGGAGCAATTAAACGCTGTAGGACCTTACTCAATGTCCGAAAAAGTGGTTGTTCAAAGGTGCCATGATTGGGAAGAAAGTAATTTTAAGAAATTGGAAGTCGGCTTTGGGCTTGAACATTGGGACTTGGACAACGGATATGCATGCTGTGGCAGAAATGGAGAAATTACTGTACAAAAGGGAGGGAAAAAAACGACTATTTGAAAGGATCTGGGGAAAATGTCTTTCACTGTACTAAACTATAATATTCAAAAGTGTTTCTGAAGGGGTGGGTGTTGGGGGGGATTTGGGAGATGGGGTAGATTCTGTTAAGATAATATTGAAATTGCATCCTTCACTATAAATAGCTGTATTGTTTATTTGATTTGTACAATTTTACTCTGAAAACTTGGTTGCACAGTTATGATTTATTCTGTATATTGTTAATTTGTAAATACAAGTTTAAAAAAAAGTTACTACTTTTGATGGTATTCCAGTGTCTTTGCCAGATCGCGGGGAGCTTTTGAGGATGCGTGGGTGCTTCACGAAAGGTATGCTGAGATGATCGATCCATAGTGTTTGTATTTATTGGCGCAGTAGAGGTCATGTTTTTGTTGGCAAAGATTGCGTAGTTTGTGTCCTGCATTTGTGTGTCACTCCTTTTACCATCTGGCGTAGTTTCATTGTCTCGAGTTGCTTCATTAGTGATTTTTGAGAGTGTGCGTTCTCTTCTTCAAACCATATGTTGAAGTCTCAGCGGACTATCAGGTGGTTGTGTTTGATGGCTACGAACGTGAAGGCTTCTTTGAAGGTGTCTACAAAAGTTGCATCGCAGGTCAGTGGTCTATAGAGGAGTATGAATGTGAAGTTTGTTTTTGAGTCAGCAGTCAGGTGAAAGACGAGAGATTTGCAGTTTCTGATGTTGAGCGGGTCGTCTTGTTTTTATTTTCAGGTGTTCTTTGTAGGCTATTGCAAGTCCTCCTCTTTTTCCTTTTCTGTTTAGCTGTGTGCATTTGAAGTTGTCAGGTAGGCAGCAGTGTAGCGTGACTTTGTAGTTGTCTAACCAGGTTTCTGTGACGAATAAGATGTCTATTCCACCGTCGTAGATTTCTGTACCATGTCTGGACATTGATCTTTTGTTGATTAGATTGCAGCGTATTTTTATAACAGTGTTTTGTTTTGTTCCAGGTTTCTTCATATGTTGGTCTTGTTTGCAGGTTTCCTTGTTGCTCTCTGGATGTGCAGTGTCCTCAGTAGGGTCTGTTTCTTCATTGAGTAGATCTGCTAGCTTTTGATTGGGTTCCTGACTTTCGGTTCCTCTTCTGTATCTCCTTGCAGTTGCTTTAGGTGCCCTAGAATGTTGGTGATATATAGGGTGAGGGAGTTGTTTTTCCTCTTGTTCCTGCTGGGTGTTGCTAGTCTTTTCCAGTGCGGTCCTGGAATCTTGCTGGAGCATCTGGCATTGTTGGTGGTTGTAAATTGTTTTGGTTGGAGGTCCTTCGCAAGGTACGGTGTTAGGGATAAAGAGGTTTTCCTTCTCTTGGAGTTTGTTCTATTTTCTGTCATGGGTGTGTGTTCCGTTGTTGTGACTGTTTATTGGCAGGGTGCCATGGTGTCGTTCCATTAGATTTTTTTCTTTCTTCTAGTTGTCCCTCACATCTTCCCGTTCTATGTTGGTTTTTGGTGTTTATCTTGGGGTCCTTTTGGTTCCAGAATAGGACTGCAAGACTTATCCTTGGCCTCAAGCCGAGGGACTGCATCTCTATAGCCCTAAAATCTCTTCACTGGTTCACGGTTGTTGCGAGGATCAAGTTCAAAACCATCTGCATCATCCACAAGACTTTCTTGGGCTACCCTCCCTGCTAGAGCCCTTTGGTCTTCTAGCTCCAACTCTCTGCAGAAAGTGGGGGGTAGATCTCTCCCCTCTGCAGGTGCCTCCCTCTGGAATGGCCTTCCTGCCCCTCTCAGACTTGAACCGGATATCCATAAGTTACAGAAGCTCTTCAAGACCTTCCTTATCTCTTCCTCCTTCCCTCTCCCCTGCTAATGTTCCCCCTCTGCCACTGGACTGGCTTCCTTCTGATTCTTACAGGGCACCTGGCCCTCACCCACTAGTCTACCCCTGTACTTGATCTTCTCTGTCAACACCCTCCCACCCGCACTTGCCCTTCTGGGCTCCCTCCGCCTGCACTAGCCTGCCCAAGCCTGGCTGGGACTGTAACCCCTAACCCCCTTCAGCCCTGTTCCTCGCATTTAGCATGTGGACTTTCTACCCCTGCACTCTCTCCCCCCAGGCTCTGTCCACCAGGCCTCCCTTGGCACTCACTTAACCCTCTGGCACTCTCCCCCACCCTCAACCCCTCTCCCCTGCACTTCAGTTTACTGAACTTGCACGATACAAATTTAATGTCACTAGATAGATGAATGGTCATTTAAACCACACTCTAAGTCACCTCAAGAACTAACCCTCTCACTGTGTTTAAAACATACTACATTGTTGTGATATGATTGTATAATATGACAAACCAATGTGGGCACCAGGAAAATTGTTTGGTCTAACGTGGTAACACATGTATAATATGTTAAACAGCCTCCAGTAGGTTTTTTTTTAAAATAAAAATCAAGATATGAGAAAAACAAAGATTCAATTTGTATAAATGTAACATTGGTGATCTTTTGAATGCACACACAGATTAAATTCTAGGATCTGTCAATCGTGTTGTGAAAAACACCTGTAAGTGTCGAAAGGGTGGGGTAGCCCGAGTTCTTTCCACATTACCCATTTAATTTCCCTCATGACACAGGACCCCCTACAACAAAAAAGGAGGGCCACAAAACACCCCCCACACAAACAAAGCAAGACTTAGTAGACCATTTTCTGTCATCCGGGTACCCACCCACCCCCTACCACTTGTCTTGTTGCGTCTTGAAACACTTTTGTATAGGAGCATTATAAAAACCCGATAAATAAATAAGAGAAAAAAGGTGAAGGAGAGAAAGAGAAAGAAGAGGGATAGGAGGGAAAGAAGGCGAGAAGTATCTGTTTCTTGGCAGAGGAGTCCCAGACCAGCAAGTCGTTCAGGTAAGGTTATAACACGTGGATATGCTTCAACCTGAGATGAGCAGTGATTCTAAATCTATGAACCCCCTGCGGTCTACATTTGACCCAAAGAGTAGAACTCTGTACTATAACTGCCTGATCAGCAGTGAATAATGCAGGAAATAATGTTGAGGCTTCCACATCAGGACGTGAAAGCAGGAGTCCTTCAGATACCCAGACTAGTCAAACCCCCTTAAGATAGAGCAGGCGCGATCTGTGCTGTTGCAATAATCTTGAACCTCTCTGCCTGTCAGGATGGAGACGTTTCTAAACCTTGAGCAAGAGGGGCAGAGATTTAAATTACAGGAGAGGAGGGCAAGAAGAAGGGGGGAAAGGAAAGAGGGCGACAACCCCCACCTGGCCACAGAGAGGATCCTGGAATCCTCTGCAATTGCTCTCTAAGATTTCAGATGTAGTAAGAACTTCCTACCACCCTGCTGGAAATGAATGGGGCTGGACCAGCTCATCATTGCTTCGATTTAGGCACAGAAGGAGTTGCAAACCGGGCTTGGTAGAAACCCCTGCGGGTTTTGTGCTGCTGTATCTTTCTTTGCTGCAACGGGACTGGTCAGCCTGCCTGTGTAGGTGCTCCTGTAAGCCTCTGAACACTTCAAAGTGCCGACATCTGTTATCAAAGGACCTCTGTTGAAATTGGACAGGTTAGTCCAAGAATGAAAGGGACTATGTTTTCTGCATGCAGTTATTTTTTTCCTTGAGGAGCTCCTCATCCGTGAACAAGTGTCAAAGATCTGCTCCCTAGAATGGCAAGTCAAAGATGTTCTTTTACACACAGATATTAAACTTGATGGCTCTCAAATAAGCCTGGCATTGTATGTCCACCCTGACCAGAATCCCTCTTGCTGCTGTGTCGATATAGTCTTTGGCTGTTTGGAGTAGGTCCTGTTCCACCAGGCGAGCTTCAGCAAGCCATGCAAAGAAGGAATAAGTTACTTACCTGTGACCTCTGTTCTCCATCATTGGTATCTTTCATAAATTCACATGCTGTGAATATTCCCCGTCAGGCTGGGAATCCTCAGTAACAGAGCAGTTTATATTTAAACTGAAAAACATCAGTCACTTCAGTGCTCTAGCATAGTCATTTTGGGTCATACTGCCCACAGCCAATAGCTAGGGCTCACTTGGCTTGACCCCTGGAGTCCATCTTCAGATTCCGGCACAGCGCACGCAAAGTGGCAGTATGAGCCAAGAAGAGCCAGCTGGATAGGCGGGAGGCTTGCAAGTAAATCTATTAAAAAATACCAATGCTTGAGAACAGTAGTTAAAGGTAAGTTACATATTCCTTCTACAGGATTACATCCTTCATAGATTCACATGCTGTGAAGAAATTACAAAGCAGTCCACGTAACCATAAAAGGGCGGAGATAAGCGCCTTGTAGAAAACTTACAACAGGAGACATTGACCTTACGCAAACAGGTCTCATAGAACCCGCTAGGCCGACTATTGACTCTGCAGCAGAATCGCTGTTGATGAAGCAAAATCTAGTAAATGTGTGCACCGACCTTCAGGTTGCTGCCCTGCAGATGTTTATCAAGGGGAACCGAGAGGGGGATGCTGTAGTGGCAGCCATCACTCTGGTTGAATGAGCCCTGGGTCTGCCAGAGAGAGGTCTGCCAGCCTGCGTATAACTGAAAGAAATGCAGGAGGAAATCCACCTGGCAATCGAAGACTTGGAGAGAGCCTTGCCAGTACCAGCAGGACGAAACGCCACAAAGAGTTGAGAGATGCTTCACATTGATTTTGCGCAAGCGATGTAGTACTTTAAAGCACGTATGACGTCCAAGGAATGTAGAGATTGTTCTGCCGGAGAAACCGGGACCCAAAGAAGACCGGCAACACCACTGGTTCATTGAGATGGGGTGATGAAGGAACTTTGAGCACAAAGGACGAGTTAGTGCGTAGAACTTGTGGAATATCAGGTAGGGTGTCTTGGAGGAAAAAGCTTGGATCTTGCCTACCCTTCATGCTGATGTGTAGGAAGGCAAGGGAAAAATCTGAGTGAAGTCTTGTGCATTGGCTCAAATGGAGGTCTCACAAGTTTTTCAGAACCACATTGAGCTCCCAGGATGGCGCTGGCCGTGTGGTAGGTGGAAAAGAACAAAAGAGGCCTGTGAGGATCTACTTAACCAAACAATTAGACCAAAGGGAAGGTACGGACACAAAGCAGTTGGTAATGGGATATCACTGCCAGACGCACCTTGACAGATTAAAGTGCCAAGCCTGCTTGCACCAGGGATAACAGGTATGATAGAATGTCTTTTTACTGAATGGCATAAGGGTCAAGGCCTTGTGATGCACACCAAGTAGTAAAATGCTTCCATTTGCTCTTGTAGCAGGCAAGCGTAGATGGGGCATGGGCCCGCACAAGAATATCCCTGCAGTGGGATAGAGCCGAATTCTAGGAGCACAGGAGCCAGGCCATCCGGTTGAAAGAGGCTGGGTCGTGATGGAGGACTGCACCTTAGCTCCTGGAAGGCAGATGGTGCCGAGGAGGAAGTCTCATTGGGGTAGGGGTAGGGCGAGGCGGTTGGAGTACCAAAACTGGGCCAGTTCAGGCAGGGGCCACTAAGATCAGTCTGCACTGATGCCATCTGAAGACACTTAACAGTCGCGCCACCAGCAGTAATGGGGTGAAAAGTGGATGGGAACTCCCCCTCGCAGGGGAACGTGAAAGCATCTGGATGTGGGAATCTGCTGGCGAAGGCTGTGCACATCATGTTCCCGTAGATGTCAAAAAGGTTGATCTCTCCAGAGAACCCCAACAGCGGAACATCTGGTGGCGATGAGATTCCTGGAGCTCCCACTCATGACAAGAGCCGAGTTCCCTGTTGAGGGAATCGGTCATGGTGTTTTGAACACTTAGAAGGTGAAAAGGAATGAGGAACATAGGGTGTTTCAGCACCCAGTGCCACAGTGCCTGTGCTTCCACCGAAAGAGAGAGAGAGAACTGGTGTTTCTCTGCTTGCGTACATAAAACATTGTGGTGGTGTCGTCCGCGGACGACTTGAGCACCCAAATGACAGCGGGTAGCTGCAGAGGATTGATATGTAACACTTTCTCTTACTCTGCCCAAAGACTCCTGGCATGTAGGTCCTCGTTGCACCCCAGCCATCCAGGGAAGCATCTGTTGTGACAGTGACTTGGTGAGGGGGCAGTCGAAAAGGAGCATCATGACCAAGGTAAATCCAAACTGACCCCCCAGCCTTTTGATTTGTTGCATCAGTGTGATCGTGTCTTCCCAAGAACCTGAAACCTGCAACCACCGAGCATCAAGGAACTCCTAAAGGGGCCGCAGGCAGCGGCTGCAGTTTTGCAGCAGGGGGATGCAAGAAGACATCATGCCCAGCAAGGACTTGGAGAAGCAGTTAGAGGCGAATGGTAGTCTGGAGAGCCACTACTTGGTGAGGAGGGCTTGAACGCTCTCCTCAGGCGGGGTCGCTTTGCGAAAGAGCATGTCAAGGCAGGCCTCCAAGTAAAGAGCTTGCTGAAATCGGATCAGACAGGATTTCGGATTGTTTACTGAGAACCCAGGTGATTGCAGGTATTGAATGGTCTGCACAGTGTGTTGTGCCACCCTGGTGTAGGGATTTGCCCACACCAGCCAGTTGCCTAGGTACGGGTAGATGTGTGTGCTCGACCAGCACCGATCTGCCTCCACTGGGGCTAGGCACTTGGTAAAAACCCTCAGGGCTGACGACAGCCAGACGGGTAGAGCTTGAACTGGTAGTGGCAGCCTACAACAACAAAATGTAGGTAGCAGCAGTGCTTCTGGTGAATAGGGATGTGGAAGTAGGCACCCTCCAAATCTAGGGATAGTTGGGAATCTCCTTCCTTCAGTTAGGATAGCATCAGTTGCCCTGAAAGTTTGGGCTTTCAAAAACTTGTTTAGGACCCTGAGGTCTAGTATGGGCCTCTAACCCCCCGATTTTTTTCTTACCAGAAAGTACCTGGAGTAGACACAGTCTCATCATTGTGTGGTTGGCACTTTATCTATGGCTCCTTTTCGGACAAGAGACCGAACCTCCACCAAAAGCAGATGTTTGTGTTTCTCTACATTCTGCACCAGAGGCATGGTTGGTGGTCGTTTGATTAACTCCAGCGTTTGGCCCTGCTGGATGAAGTTTACCCCCCATTCGTCAGTGATGTCCTTCCACTCCTGCATGAAATGCAACAGTCTTGCTCCGATTGGAGTGCGAAAGTGGGAGCCATGGGTCTGGAGTGGGCCACAGTTGTTTAGCCAGTTGGCCCCTGGCTTGCGAGGAGCCACGTCAGCGCTGGTTGCCCCTAAAAGATTGGGGCTTACTTCTGTACAAGTCTAGTGTGGAGTATGATGGAGCCTTGTAGGAAGGCGACTGCTAGGAGGGCCGGCAGTCTTGTATAGTTCTGAAGAAGTGAGACTTTCACGAATGAAAGGGCTTGCACCTTTTCTGCAATGTGCCCAAAGAGCGGGCTGTGTTCTTGTCGGTCTTGATGGTCTGCAGTGTTTTGTTGACCTTCTAATCGAACAGATCAATGCCACTGGAGGGCATGTCGACCACCTTTGTATGAATCTTTGGCTAGGAAATTGTTAGCCTTGAGCCAGTCTTGTCTGTGAAGCACAGTTTCATTTCCCAGCTGCCGAAAACCAGTGTCTGCTATGTCTACAGACATTGTGCGGTCTAAAGCCGATTCTCCTTCACGAAAAAAGGGCAAAAGCCTCCTGTTTCTCATCACCCCAGAGGAATTCCTAGAATGGGACCCATCTTTAACCAGAGCTCCCAGTCATATCTGCACAGGATAGCCATGGCATTTGCTGCTTTGATGGTTGTGGAAGCTGTACTGATTATCATTTTCCCAAAAGCATCCAGACACTTTCACACCTTATCTGGGGGGACTGAAGAGGAAGGAGGAGGATTGGCAGAGCATTTGTGGGCACGCTGCTGACACCACCAAGTCTAGAGTAAACTGTGCCTTAAACATGTGGGTGCCGTGTCTGGGACCCTATATTTTATTTTCAAACCTCTCTTTTTTGGAAAGAACAGAGGAAGGGTTGGCAATATTTAACTGTCTTCCCAGATGTTGTCAAGGAGGTGTATGCCTATGACAGATTTCCAGTGTTGTTCTCACTGCTGACAGAGCAAGTTATCCTTCTTTTGCTCTTCAGGAGGCAGCCTGAACATCTTTGTCGCTGTAGACAGCAGGGCATAGAGAGATACAATTTTGGTGGGTGAATCCCCTATAGGAATGCTGCCTGGTTCGCCGCCTACTCAGATGTTTTCATCAAATGCATCAGTCCCTGTGTCTGGTGTGAGTGGAGGCCTGGTCGCCGGGTGCATCGTCGTCTGTCTCTGTATCAGTTAGCTGAACTGCCACCGAAGGGCTATGTTCCCTCGTAGGTCGAGGGGGGGGGGGAAGCTGTACCACTTATGCTTGGTTGAGGCGTTTGAGGCACTGCAGGGTCAGGTAATGTATGGTAAACCTCAGCTACTAAAGCTTGTAGAGTAGCGAGGATGTCCAATGAGACATCCTTAGGAGCTGATGGAGAGACTAATCTTGGTGGTGGAATTGCCTTATGAGGAGGCACGTGAGCTGGGATTTCTCTAGAAGGAGACATGTCCAGTTTAGGGCTGGAGGGGTTTCCCCTGCAAAACCACATTTGCCATTGTCAGACACTACAGTTAATCGGGTCTGCCAGATTGGTATCCAGATGGGGCACGCCCTCAGTGGATCCGTCGACAAACAAGCTCTCTCTCGGATGATCTCAATAGCTAGTGTAAGAGGATGGACAGGCCGGGGTAGAGCAGCTAATGCGGATGGTTGTGCCACCGAAGGAGTCGATGGCAGATAAATGATGGTGTTGGAATAGACCTGATCGTGGTTGACAGGGAATTGATAGAGTTGTTGTGGACCTGTTTTCAAGTGCTCGTCGACTGAGTTTTCCGTGGTCGTCGATTAGGTTGTAGTAGTTGATGTGGTCACCAACAATGACAAGGACAAGGATCTTGCTATCTGCGAAGGGTGGCATCAACAAGGCCTTACTTTTCAAAGACAAAGATCTGCCTTGGGTCAAAGATGTGAACGGTCTCTGATTTTTCAGTCGACACGGAAATGGTCTTGGACTGCGAGGCAGAAGGCACAGTTTTCTGGGAAAACCCTGTGCAGGTTGTCGCAGCTCGAGTCTTCTTTCTGCTTTGTTATGCCTCCTCATGCGACTCGAACCTCTTGCTGGAGGTTGTATACGGAGCTGGCTGCCTTGCCTGAGAGAGGCAAGACTACAGAGCGAAGCAGAGTCAGAGGCATCCCGGCGTCATCGAGCCATGCCACTAACCTCCGGTAGCGGTCTTGCAGAGTTTTGTTTGAAAACGACTGGCAGATGTCACACTTTTGGATGTCGTCAGTCGGATGGAGGCAGTTATCGCCAAGCTCCTCCACAAATACGTTATTCAGGTCGCGTCAAGTGCAGGCCTTGAGCAAACTTTCTCCTGGCTTCAGCCATGGATGTAGGCCCCTGAGTCGGAGAGAAACGAGGAAGGAGAAGTCATTGACAGGACTGGAAAGACACACCAGACGTCTCTGGAGCAGAGGATCCTCCAACCTTTGTCAAAGCAGCAGATTAATGTAAGAAAATGCTACATTCTTTAGAGAGACTTTTCTGAGGACTCCCAACATGAAACATTTGGTAAAAAATTATCTGAAGATGGCCACCAATCGTGGAGCTAAGGGAGCCCTTGCTATTGGCTGTGGGCAGTATGACCCCAAAATGACTGTACTAAGTGACTGAAGGTTTTTTATTTTAAATATAAACTGCTCTATGTTATTGAGGATTCCCAGTCCGAAAGGGAATATTCACAGTACATGAATTTATGAAAGATCAAATTCTGAAGAACTGGTCCTGCAATTCCAGGGGGGAAGAAGTCATTTGAAGGCATCCAGCTCCTTCCTGAGTCTCAAATGGGCTGCAGCCAACAAAGCACTAAGAGTCAGCCTGGGGTAAGTGAAGCACTGAATTTCCGGTAGACCTTACACCTCAAGTCCTTGAGCAGGCTTTCCTCCGTTCAATGACACAAGTGGGGGACCCAGGTCAGTCTTGAAATGCAGAGTTGCTGTCACCACCACCAATAGAAGGATTAACGGTGAGAGGCCAAAAACATTTCAGATGAGAGTGACCTGTGACAGCATTCTATGTGCCCGTTGACCAGTGATGCAGAGTTAGTTTTCTAACACAGCTTGAAAGGACATCATTCTGTATGAGAACCCCAGCACCCAAACTGACTTGTCTGTCCTCCTGGCCACCAAAACACACAATAGGACTCCTTCCTTCAGCAGATGTCATGTCTGGAACCAGAATGTCCAGGAATTTGAACAGCCCCGAGACGAGCTCTTTGTCCGATTTGTCTGGGTCATGCCCTGCATCAGGGATACCTTTATCAGGAAAGTAGTCTCTGGCAGAGAGCCCGGGGGGCAAAGGACCCAGGAGAAGCATTTGGGCTATGGGGTCTGGATGGATGCTGTCCTTGAGCTACATGCTGGGAGTGTGGATCCTGAGGTGTAGTTCGGGTCCAAGAAGCCATGGACAGAAGCCGATAGGACAGCCATCAAACCACCTCCATCACCAACAGCCAAGGGACGGAACAGACCAGCGACTAGTACATGAGAGGGTGGTCCACTTAAATAGTAAGGATTTTCAGGCAGGTGCTGACCATTGCACTGATGGCACAGAGAGGTTTGTCTGTGGTAGAGGGGACAGTAATTCCCCTCACAGAAGAGCCTAGGGTGCCCTGGGAAGATGTGGTGTCCATTGTGCACTGCTTTGGCAGGTTAAATGCTGTCCAGTCCTTGTCACAGAAAAGGATATCACCTTAGGTATCAATTAGGCAACCTACGTGTGGAGGCCGATATATAAACAGCGGCCTCAACCACTTGGGTTCCCTTCCTAGGTAAGATCATTGAGAAAGCGGTAGCTGCACAACTGCAGCAACACATCGACACCAACCATCTCCTCCAAACCTACCAATCTGGGTTCAGATCCAGATGCAACATGGAGACAGCAACTATACATGTGCTCAACGACACCCTCAACATCCTTTATGACAGCCACCCCTGCCTCCTGGTTCTACTCGACCCCTCGCCCACTTTTGACACAGTAGACTACTAGGCGCTTATGGACACCCTACATCGTTGCATGGGGATCAGCAACCTTGTCCTATGCTGGTTCAAGTCCAACCTCACCAGCTGCCCGCAGTTTATTCAGATGGACTCCTCCAGATTGCCAATGCTATACATCACCGGTGGAGTACCACAGGATTCCATCCTCTCCCCAGTGATCTTCAATCTCTACATGGGGCATCTGGGAGCCCTCCTAGCCACACACAACATCCACATGCACCAATACGCCGATGACACACAACTATATCTCAAGATAGACTCCATCAAGGACATCCACAGGCTCAAAACCTACCTCTCGCTGATCCAGTCTTGGATGTCCAATGCATACTTGACGCTCAACCCCTCCAAGACTGAATCCCTACTCCTCACCAACAACACTGAACACCAAGTCATACACACCTGGCTATAAACTAAGAACTCTGAGGGAGTCACACCTGTGCCCACCTCCTGTGCCAAGTCCCTCAACTTCCACATCGACAAACCTGTCCATCAAGACACAAATAGCTAGGAAAACTCAGACAGCTTGGTATCCGCTCTCCCTCCTGCGAAACGTCAGGCCCTTCCTCCCTTTAGACTGCTTTAGATCCACCGTTCACGCACTGGTCCTATCCCACCTGGATGGGTGCAATGCACTCTTCAAATGCCTCCCATCGTCCTCGCTTGTACCTCTTAAAAGTGTCCTACACGCAGTAACGCGCCTCATCAAGATCTATGCAGATATGACCACATCACCCTGGCCCACTGCACACACAACTCACCTTCAAGTCTTACTGCATCATCTATAAGGCAGTCGACCTCAAATCATCCAGCTACCTTGCAGAGAAACTCTGCATCTAAGGCAGACAGCACACCACCAGAATGGGATTAGCCCCAGCCAGGGAAACCTTGACCGCATGGCTGGAAAAACAAGGACCTGAAGAAGCCCTTCATGATTGAGAAACTCCCATAAAAGAACGATAGGCTGGCCTGCCTTTAAAGGAGAAGGTTCACGCACCATTTCTTCTTTTTGAGCTGCAGAACTCCTTCAGGTACGTAGGAAGCATGTCACTAGAAGATCTTCCAGTGTATAATTAAAGGGAATCACCACACCACAAGCTGTCCTCATCAGTGCTGGGGTCAGAGATACCAGAGGCACACGGAGTGTGAATGCAAGCTGTCACCTGGTAGTTGCAGCTGGCACAAAATGAGAAACCAGCTTTACCAGGCATAGACAAAAGAAAGCCTCTGGGCAGCCTAACCGGGAAAGTGGGAAAAATCACAGAATTAGAACATAAAGAAAAACAAGTCAATTTGCGTAAGAAGCACAGTGCTGAAGTCTCCGCTTGTCCGTTGTGGAAAAAGGCCAGGGGTGGTACATGGAGGGGCATGGTCACATGTGGCAGTGCAAACCAGACACATTGAAGGATGATTTGTTTTCATATAAAATGTGGATTTCTGAAAAAGTGCAAAGTAGGAGGTTATGGCTAGGTTTCCCTTGGTGCAAGGTATGAGCATGTAGGGAACAAGTGCCTTTCTGAATGTACATTAACATATTGTCAGAAAACCATACTTGAGTAGATTGGAATTCTGCCATTCCTCCTTTTTATCATCACATTTCTATTTATTGCTTCATTCCAAATTCCTCCCCTGTTTAAGATTTGTAATAAAAGGTTTAACTATTACCCAATGTAATGCTACTCAATTGATCAACTTCCAAATAATGAAGGGCTACACTGCAGGCTCAACACATACATCTCTGATGTATGCTTAATTTGCTAAGCTATCTTGACAGATTGTGGGTGCTAACAAAAACTGGGCTGCTCTTTGAAAAAGCACATGAACATAAATTAGGAGAAAGGGCGGGGGATGGTACATGGTGGGACATGGTCACATGTGGCAGTGCAAACCAGTCACATTGAAGGATGATTTGTTTGCACTTTTTCATAAACCCACATTTTTTATTGAAAACTAGGTTATGGCTAGGTTTCCCTTGGTGCAAGGCACGAGATTGTTGGAGCTCACAAAAACTGTACTGCTCTTCGAAAAAAGCACAAACATAAATTAGGAGTAGCCAGAGGCAGCACCTGCTACTCCCGTCATTCCCAGTGGTACCCCCGTCCCATTGCTCTTCAAACATAAGACATACTGTGATGTATCCCTTAGTGAAAAAGCTCTATTGTTTGAACAATAACTTGCTTTTACGGTCCCATTCCCCTTTTCAAATATTACAACTGCTTCTTCAGTAGGAGCCACCAACAGAAAGGGATTTGGATAGGTCAGTTAGTTGAGTGCTTGCTGCTTGTAATTATGTACATCCTGCAGCTCGTCACAGGTTTGAATCACAGCAGAGGCAAATCAGCCTTTATCTTATCTATTTGCCCAACATTAATATATCAGTTACAGTGCTCAAAGTGTAGCAATTATATTGGTAGGCATGTTACCGAAAACGAGAGAATAAAGCTCACTTGTTTTAACCAACATATGTCAATAAATACGTCCTTTACATTTTCAGGTTGATTTAGAATCGGCTAGGTGTTTTGCAAATCTACGTTATTAAACAAAAATAACTGGTTCTGCTTATGATAAAAAAGCATTGCAGGTATCGTAGTATGTTGATGTAAACTTAAAGATAGAATGGCAGGCAATGTTGTCAACTTGGTAAAGTGGAGACTGAAACACGAATACCTGGTCTTAAAGCATGGCGTTTCTGCTTGACCGAATTATGTGATCCTGGGTAAATCACTTTTAATTTATACGGTCATATTTCCCTTAAATGCTGAAATTGAGATCACCTAAAAGTGCTTCAGTTCTTTTGCCAATCAACAAGCTTAATCATACATCCCTAATAAGCACCACAGAAACATCCAACTTGATCCACAACAAGTCCCAATTCTTTGATTGTTGACTAAGGAATCCTTTGTCTTTCATATGCCACTGCTGGAGGGCAAGGTTGCTTAGAGGCACTGTGCCTGGCCAACTGGGCATACACTTAACATATAATGGCGTTGGGGACATTTTTTTTACAACCCTCTGGCAAGTGCTGTGTAATCATCCAAAGAACTAATCGCAGAGCAACATCACCAAAAATAAAGGACCAGACCATCCAATGGTAAGCGTAGCAGAGCAGCCTGGCTTAACTTCAGGGGGAAAAGGCAGGCAGGAAGGTACAAATAATCCCAAAAGATGCTACAAAAGTACGTACCACACTAGTATACTGAACAAATATACAGCTTATTATAAAGGTCACACACAAAATATTTATGATGGGAAAAATGAAGCACAGAACGCTGAGCCTAACTTACTCTTTACCCTCAAATGTAAGCCCCATACTTAGTGGCAGGCCCAAATACATATAGACTTCCAGAGTTAAGTTAAAGAGTAGGCACATTGCTCACAGTAATGATTTCCAGTCAGGATCCAAAGGTACCACACAGAACTTAGCACATGTTTGTTAATAAAGTAATAGACATGATATATGTGCACGTCACAGTTGTAGCATTTAGATGTAGGGAGCAGGTGGCACACAATGTCCAACACAGGGAGAAGGGCTACAAAAGTCGAGGGTATTTTAATGAGACAGTCCCTAGGCCTAGAAGGGCATATTACCCATCAAGGAGGGAAATTAACACCACAGTGAAACAATGGTATGCCTTACACCCGAGTGCAATACACACATTTAAAAATACCTTATAAATCAGGGATAGTCTCTGAAATCCCAGGGCTTGACTTGGTGAAGGGACCCTTGGAAAATACCACCGTCCAAGTAAGAAAGTGTTGAGGAAGTGCCCCATAGGAAACAATTGGAAAAGCCAAGTCAGCCCCATTGCTTTCTTCTGGGTACTTGTGAGAAGACAATCAACACAAAGGGGCACAGTGGAGACCCAGAAAAAGAGATCCAGTGGAGGGTTCAAATCCCAGCAGCAGAGAAGTCAAGCAGGATTCCCCTGCCAATGTTAACCAATGGGGAGAGGGGACCTGCTGAACCAGACCACCACAAAGCACGGGGACCGTTGAGGGTGAGCATCTTGAATAACCCACAAACTCAGGTCCCAAAGATGAGCACTTACAGTGTTTGTTCCTGAAAACATTGCTCCAGGAGACCTTTCTTTTCAAACAAATTGCATCAGTTTTAACATGTCTCGTAACAACTTTGCGAAGAGGCATTGTTCCCCTCACTGTACATGATAGGATATGATATGGCATTTATAACACACCTATACACAAGTGTTTCAAGTCGCGACAAGGCAAGGGAGGGGGTACAGAGGGAAGACAGACAGCGATCCTACTAGGCCAGGTGTCATTCAGATCGCGCAAGTGCATGGAAGGGGTAAAGTGCGAGGGGGAGGGGAAAATACAGTACATGGGATAAAATAATAATAACAACAAGTAAAGTACGGCCAGATGGTGGCAAGTGCAAGGGTAAGTGCAGACAACCTGTGTCAAGTGCTGGTAGTGGGACTGTAGGGATACAGAGACAGTCACGAGTGCGGGGTTGCCAGGAAGGCAGTGCAGGTGTGCGAACGGCGGTGAAGGGGACGTGGGCCCGAGATCAGAGGGTGGCCAGGTAACCAGTGCAGTTTCAGCCAGGGATTCAGCAGGGTAGAGGAGGAGAAAAACCAGAAGCAAAGAGAAAGGTTTTGAGGTGCTTCCGGAACCAGAGATGGTTCTCCTCAAGTTTCAGTGAGGCAGGGAGGCTGATCCAGAGGGAGGCCCCAGCCGAAGCGAGAGATCGACCACCAACTCGTTGCTTGGAGAAGCGACTGACCCTGATGGAGTTAGGGATTAGAGGCAGATGAGCGAAGAGCTCGAGAAGGAAGATATATAGGAAGAGAGAGTTGAAGGTATTGAGGCCCCAGGTCCCAGAAGGCCTTGTGGACAATGCAGAGGGTTTTGAACTTAATCCTCGCAGCCACTGAGAGCCAGTGCAGAGAGGTCAGTCCTGGAGAGATACGATCTCTAGGCTTGAGGCCAAGGACAAGTCTTGCAGTCCTGTTCTGGATAAGTTGCAGAGGGTGGAGAGTAGAGGCAGGCAGATTTAGAAAGAGGCTGTTTCAATAGTCCAGCCTAGAGAGTACCAGAGCTCTGGAGACAGTGAGCTTCTGGGGGTAAGCGGAAGAGAGGAATGGAATACCACCTCCGAGGAGGTGCAGCTGGTAGTGTGACTTCTTAGAGACGTCAGAGAAGAGAGGAGAGAAGGAGAGTGTGGAGTCGAAGATGGCCCCAAGGTTTTTAGCCTCATATGTGGGAGCAGGAAGAGGGCAAAGAGAGGCCGGCCAGAGTGACAGGAAAGGAGGGAGTGGGTGTGCCAATTAGGAGAATCTCAGTATTACTGGCATTAAGGCAGAGAATATTGGCAGCACACCATTCCTGGATGGCGGACAGAGATGAGAGAGGGAGAAGAGGTGGCTGAGGGTAGCCTGAAAATGAGCTCAGTGTCATCCGCATAGCACTGGAAGTTGGGGCAGAGCGCGGCAATGCAGTGGGCAAGAAGTTCAAGGTATTGGTTAAACAGCCAGGGAGAGAGGTTACACCCCTGGGGAACACCGCAGGTAGAAATAGAGGAGGGGAAGGACCCAAGTTGAACCTGGGAGGGTCGATCAGAGAGGAAAGAAGTCAGCCACACCAGGGCCGGATCAGTGATCCCCAGGTTATCACAGAGACGATTGAGCAGGATGGCATGGTTGACCATATCAAACGCAGAAGAGAGATCAAGTAAGATGAGGACACAGGGTGTTGGAGTCAAGGTTGGAGAGCATGTCTTCACAGATGTTCAGGAGAGCAGTTTTCGTGCGTCTGGCTGCTCTGAAGCCAGACTGATGGTCATGGTGGCAACCAACAGGTTCAGTGTGAAGATTAAGCTCAGAGATGGCCAGCTTTTCAAGGAAAGGAGTGATGGAGATTGGGCGATAGTTGACCAGGCAAGACGTGTCGGCAGAGTGTTTCTTAAGAAGAGGGTGCACAAGGGAGTGCTTCAGGGTGGAAGGGAAGACTCCATTGGCGAAAGTTGCAGAAGTCGGCTAGGGCAGGAGTCGATGTGGTCATTGATGGTTTTGGAGGAGCAGGGGTGAAACTGTTTTGACAAGACTTTCATAGATCAGACTTGCCTGGAAACCTCATCATGGGAGAACGGCGGAAAGGCAGAGAAGGAGGGAGGAGAGGTGGCCGAAGAAGGGCCAGAGGAAGAGCAGGGCGCGTAGGGAGAAGGGGAGAGGAGTAGAGAGAGGACAGGATGTCCTGAGTTTTAGAGATGAAATGAGAGCCAGAGCCGTGCAGAGGGCTTGTAAGGGACAGGAGAGGTAGAGACTGCGGCAGGATTGGCCAGTTCCTTGCAGATTTTAAATAGTTCAGCCAAGTTGTTGGATGCCGCAGAGACGCGGGCTTGGATGTAAGCTCTCTTCTTGGTGTGGACAGAGAGCCGGTATTGCCTTAGGAGCAGGCGGCAGGCCAGTTTGTCAGAGGATGTACCAGAAGCACGCCATTTCCTCTCAGCCACCCTGCACTTGCGTTTAAGGCTGGCGAGGACTGAGCCGTACCAAGAGTTGCACTTGGCTTTGGGCTTCAGGTGGATCCTCATGACAGGGGCAAGAACATTGAGAGTATCATATATAGCAGAGTGGAGCATGGAAAGGGCTGTGTCAGGGTGTGAATCCGGGGGATGGAGGGAGTAGTAAGAAAGTGGCATCGAAAGCCTCAACTGACACGCCCTTCATGGGTTGGATGACCGAGAAGGTGGGTAGCAGTGCTGGAGTTGGCTTGGCCTGGGGAGTAGAGAGGGTGAGATGGGAGGAAAGGAGAAAGTGATACCTCCAGGAGAGAGGAGGGGCGAGAGGGATAGAAAGGGGAAGGTCTGAGGAGATCAGAACATCCAGAGTGTGTCCTGCAGATTAAGTCGGGCTAGAGGGGAGAATAGTGAGTGAGAGAGAGAGTCGCAGAGGTCGCGAAAGAGTCCAGAGGAAGGACAGGAAGCATCCAGGTGGATGTTAAAGTCTCCAAGAAGGAGGAGTTGAGTGGTCGAGACCAGGAAGGAAGAGGAGAGGTCCGCCCATTCGTAGAGGAAGGAGGAGATCTGACCAGGTGGCCGATAGATAGTAGCCACAGTAAGGGAATGGCTAGTAGAGAGAGAGAGAGCTTGCAGACGAGGCATTCTCAAGAGGAGTAGGCCTGCGTAGGAATGACAGAGGCAGGAATCCACTCAGGGAAGATCAGGGCTACTCCCCCTCCGCAACGGTTGGACCTGGGCGCGGAGAGGATCTTGTAGCCATCAGGGAGGAAAGTGTCAAAGCTTGCGACACAATTGGCCGTGGACCATGTCTCGGTGAGACCGAGGACATCGAGGTCAAGTTCCTCCAGAAGGCAGCATATGTCAGAGGAGTGTGACAGCGGAGCGAGAGTTTAGAGTGGCAATATGGAGAAGGTTGCCGTCCTTGAAAGACTTCCGGGGAGGGGTACAAATCAGAGGTATGCCTTGTGGAGGTGTCGAGGAAGCCCGAGTGGGGGCAGAAAAGAAAGGAGGAGAGGGTAAGGTAACCAAGGAGGAGGGAGAGGGGACAGCAGGAGAAGAAAGGAAATTGAGATGCGGGAAGCGTCTATTGAAGAGAAGGTTGGCCTGAGGGCCTTGTACCAAGACGGTACCATTCACATAAACATAAATGATGACCTTAGAGGAGTGGAAGGAGGCCAGGAGGGCCTTCCAAAGGCTGCCACCATTAATGGGAGAAGAAGAGAAAGGAGAGCGCACAGAGACCATATGAAGAGTCCATAGGTCTGGTGAGCGAACAACAAAGAGGATGTCAGTGAAAGTTTGCCTGGAGGAGGCACTGGTAAAGGGGTCAGTGACAGGGAGAGCTGGGTTGGAGACCAGGATGTCCTTTTTAAACTTCTTCCTACCGGATTTAGTGAGGAGAGCAGGATAGTCGATAGAGAAGCAGTTGGAAAAGATGGGAGAGACAGAGCACCATAGAGTAGGGATGTAACGGTATACCGTTAAAGATACCGTGAACCACTTAATTGATCAATAATAACCGTCACATTGTTTATACCGGTATACCTTTTATACCGATAAGTGTGCTTTTCAATCTGATTTGGAAAGGCTGCAGTAAGCAAGTGCTGCGCAGTCTTGGTCTTGCACTGTTGGATGTGCGGTCTGCCAAGTAGTTTCAGTTGGAGCAGTTTTTAATGCCATTCCATAAACCACACGTGCCTGACACAAAATCAATATGTTACCAATAGGAAGAATAAATACAGTTCCAAGAAGGAAAAGGGTTTACTTTGGGATGGCGGCTTTGGGGTTTATATATTTATAATGGATAATGTTTGCTAAACATATGACAATGGGGGATTTCCTTGGTACCATCATTGAAATTACATATAAGTCACACTGCGAAATTCACTCAGCTCTGTGGGTATTCCCTGCTGCCATACCAAAGGGTAACATATCCGTGATTACTGAACACCTTTTTGCCCGCAAGTAAACTAAAGGCTGTAACGTAAAGAGAGAGTGTGTGTGTGTGTGTGTGTTTGCGCACAGGCGTATACTACCATCAGCCTCCTTCGATCTGTGGCATGCAGGTTATCAAGATGGCAACATGTTCATCTTCACCAATAGCCAGTGGGGGAGCTAAAACCCTAAATGACCACTTAAGAAAAGCTATTCAGTTTGCTTTGCCAGTCGCAGCAGGGCTCCGCCCCCCTCCTCTCCACACGTGTGTTTGGTGGAAGCAAGGGGTGGAATTTCAGTGGAAAGTATGTTGAAAAGCCCAATTCTGGCCCTGGGTGCGTGGTTTTGTTTGTGATGATAAATCTGACAATTTATGACCTTTTAGAAACTATTTTTTAAGATTAGTTAACTCCACCTGATATACCGTGATAACCATGATATACCGTCATTTGGCAAGAGGGTTATCATACCGTCATAAAACTAATACCGTGACACCCCTACCATAGAGTAGGTAGGAAGAGCAAGGAGGGAGGGAGTGGGAAGGGGAGAACACTAGGAAAGGACAGAGGGCAGAGAGGAAGCAGACAAAATAGTCAAGCAGAAGAGAAAAGTTGACAATGGGCAATGTAACTGGCACCAAGATTTAAGTCTGGCATATCAATGCAATCATTGCAACATATTGCTTCGTTTCGAACACACAGCTTTTGCATTTCAATCAGTCATCCATTTCATCTTGAACATATTGTACCATGTCTTAACAGCTTGTTACATTCCTACTGTCTTTATTTAAACCAACTTTGTCCTACATCTACATTACAAACATTTATTCAGCCCTCCCACCATTCCCCTCATTTCTGTGCGTCACATCTTCCAATAACATTTCACCTAGGGTATTATGTATAGGTCGGACTCATCATTGTCCATTAGTATATGTGAAGAATCGAGGGAATTTTCCCCTTCTCCTCAAGGGGAAGCATACCCAGCAAGGCTAGGGAGGTGAGCCAGCTTCTCAAAATCCTCCCTAGGGGTGAGGTAAGTTGGACCTCACCAGGAGAGATTTCCGCTTATGGAACAAGGACTCCCATTCCTGTGAAGAACTTCATAAAACGGTATATACTATGGTATAACATGGAATGCTCTCCAATATCAGAAACCTTTTCATATCAGAACTTGGATGAGGAAACTCTTCAGAGATGCCATGACTTTACTGAAAAAGAATATGTCCCTTATTTCTATTAACGTTTATGGGGGATAAGCGCATTACCTTTTCTTTTAACTTGCTTTTTGCTTGGCAAACATAATTAAACAGTTATCACAATCATTGGAACATGCGTTGGGAATCAGCTCTTCACATGACTTACAATAATGTTGAGCATACACCAGTTACATTGAGTAGTAGACTTGGTTGGATACCCCTCGCAGCTTGGAGTCCCACAAGACTGACAACACAGTAGAACATTTTAGTTTACTTAAGTCGGGCTAGTTATACCCGATAATCGCACCATATATCTTTTGGCTTGGACGAGCCCGTCATGGTGCTTATGTAACCCTGTATGAAACCCCGCGGAGACCACCCGCTTGTACCATTAAGTCCACTGCCACTTCCCGAGGGAAGGGGACTGGCATCTTCTTGCATGGCCCACTCTGTGGGCGAAGGGCCGGGGAGAGCCAAATCTGAATCCAAGATGGCTGCTGGCCTGGCAGGCTCATAATATCCCATCCACCTGTGGAGGGCCGTGCTCAGCCCATAACAGCCAAGCAAGCTTCCTCCTCAGGAGATACCCTTCCCCATAGTGCCTTGCAGCCGCCTGTGTCGTCAAGGATTTGGTTTCTCTTTGTGCGCGTGCCCGGAGATGCTCAAGTGTACCGTGTATTTATGTCAGTCACATAAGCGCTTTCGAGACCGTGTCCTGGAGTGCATTGAATTCAAACCTCCACGCTGCCCGACTAGGAGCCCCGCTGCCCATTTTGATCTGCATAGTAACAGGAGAGTTGTCTGAGAATGTGCGGGGGACCAACTGTCGCAAGATCAGTATAAGGTTGATGCGGGATGACATATGTACTGATGAGTAGAATGTGTGCTGTTGGGCTTGTGGGTGCAGGACTCTCCATATGTCCCACAGTTAAAGTCTCTCTATCTGACTTTGCAAGCTATGGGCGACTCTGGATGGTGGTTTAGGGTCCCTCCCCATCTGACCCGTCACATGATCTAGTATGCAGTTCATGCCCCGTCCTCCCCCAGATGACAGGCGTTTATGGATATGAATCAATCATATTTGCAATGTTCTCATAAAGGACATGAGAATCCGTGTTCGGACCATACGTGTTAACAAGCAGCAGCACTTGGACCCCCTTGAGAACTTAAGTGTCTTGTGAATCAGAATTAAGACCCCTCTGGATTGGGTCCAGTAAGACGTGTAGAACTTATTATTACACCAGGATACAGCCACTTTTTTGTTAGCCGTCACTGTAGCACGTTTTTCTTGAAGAAACAGGATGTTAACCTACTGACGTATGCCATTATTTACCTGACTTTCGTGTAGTTACCAAGTCCCATAACGTTCCAACTTTGCAGGTGATTTGCCAACACCCCATTAAAGTGTAGATAATCTGGTGTACATCATATCTGCCACATAGGTGCATTTCCCTTTTTCCTGTAACCATGAACCTTTTCCAATAACACTTGTCCGCCAAGCCAATTTTTTTAGAACTTTTCATCACCAAAACAATCCCCTCCCTCATCTCTCTGCCAATCAGGGTGATGTCAACCCTCCCTTCCACAACCTTACCGATCTGCCCATGAACTTCGCAGACCTCAACTAAACTTACACATAGAACGATGCAACTTTGCATGGGGGAGCTGCTACTGAACTTCTTGCCCACTTGTTTCTAACACCCTCCACCTATTGCAAGGATAACGACACACAGACATATGCTGCAGCACCCTTCAAACCATCTTCCGAAAGGGAAACAAACTGGCCACGTCCAGCCCATTCCTTTAAGTGTGAGCCATCAATTGTTCTGTGCCCAAAGCATCAGGTTTGGGGCAATGGCCCCATCGGCCACATTATTCTGACGGTGGTGGGCAATGTTCACCTCAATATATGCTATTGCCTCTTCCAGCATTGTGAAGAACAGGGTCTTCTCCCCCATGCTGGAATTGCAGTCTCTCCGGGAAGAGCATCGCATACTGGACTGACCTGTCCCTCAGTAGCTTTGTTACTTCAATTAATGATCTACGCTCCATCTGGACTGCAGTGGAGAAGTCCGGGTATATGTGCACAGTGGTTGATTTATAGCGGAAAGGGCCTTTCTCTCCGGCCAGGTGCAGGACGAGATGCCGATGGCGGTAATTTAACAGGTGTACTATCACTGGCCTAGGTGGGGCCCCAGGCTTGGGCTCCATCACCGGTGATCTGTAGGCTCCCTCTACCATAAAAGATGAGAACGGCCAATCTTCTAGTAGCTCCGTGAGCAAAGCCTCTAGAGCTTGCTCCGTGGGGCTTTTACAGAATCCTTCCAGCAGGCCAACCACACGGATGTTGTTGCATCTGGACTGTGACTCTAGATCACAACATTGCAGAGCTTGCTTGAGGTCCCTGGATATTGAGGATACTTGAGTTTTAAGCCCCTCTATGTCCTCTTCCGCCGCCACAATGCGGGACTCCGCCTCCATCACTCTGGCGCTCTCCTGCTCCATCTTGGCATTCAATGTGGGGATCATGGTGGCGATTTTGTCCAGTTTACCACCAATTGTAACGAAGCCAGGCTGCATACTGTCCTTGATCTACCGCTGGTCCGGCATGTCGGAGATGTCAGCCCGAGGTCTCTCCCAGCTCACTCACAGTTTCAGGACAGGATTTGTTAGTCTGCCTCACGAAGGAGTCAATGTTGCTCTGTTTTCTATGAGTCCCACTCCCCTTCGTCATGATTACAGCAACTGGAAGTCCTGGAGCAACCGAAATTGCATGAGGGTGGATGCGCACTTGGCTGGTGGGGCTGTCAACACTTCACAGGATCTCTCGATGGGGGGACTCTTCGGGGCCCCAGTGCCAGCACACAAGCCTCACTGCTCCGTGACTACAGCCCTAAGGTAGCGCCTCCAGGCTTCCCACCAGAGATGTACGTCCGTGTCTTTCCCAAAGAGGTGCAGTTGAATAACGCCCCACTGCATGCAGCCGGCCCCCAGCATCAACAATAGCCTCCACCAGCACACGCTCCAGCCTTGCACCCCTCCACACCATCCATATGCAACTATTCAATGGGATCCTGAGGTCTGCCAGACGTCCACATGCCCTCTCTGTCCAGGGGCCCCCAGATACCCCAGGGGCTCCCTCAAGCCAGTGCCTGTGGTCTCCTCCGTGCTTTAGTGGGGGGCAGCCAGGGTGGAGAGAAGAGGCTCCTTACTGCTTCTGGCTCTTCAATCAGTCACAATCTCTTTCACAAGGTCGCTGGGGGGGGGGGGTGGCGGGGAGGGACTCTCACCACTCAGCCTCACCGCCAGCACACCAACACAGCATCAAGCAGCTCCGCAGCCCCCTGCCACAGGGCCTGCTAGAGGATCACTGTCATCTTCGGTGCAACGGAGGCCGCCGAGCCACCAGCAGCGCCGCCAAGGCAGAGGCCTCAACCACTAGAACTCTCCGCCTTCCATCTGTGGAGATGGCTTGCCCATGTCGCGGAGAAGCTGTCAGTAAAACACGCCAGGCCAGCCGATGCCCGCGGTCCAGGCACTGCTCTGCCCACTCACCCTGTCAGGGTCCGCCGCCTCCTAATGCCTGCCGGCAAGCATAGCCCAGTACAGCTTCCAGCAGCTACAGGGGGTCCCTAGTTACCAATATTTGGTCCAGTGTGCCCCTCAGCTTCCCGCACCACAGGATATATTTTAAGGGCCAGATGACCAGGATAATGAGTCCACAGCAGAGTGCAAAGGGCTGCGGGTCTTGGAGCTGAGAAAGAAGTGGACATTTAACAGGCTGCTCAACCGCACTTCGAATATGTCCCATTAATTGAAAACACCTAATCCACTGGGAAGAGCATGGGGATTAACGTACCTTCAATGAAGCAGAGAGAGCACTAACACCTGAAGAAAGCAGAAACGAGGCCTGCAGGTTTCAAATTCGCTCTGTGTTAAGCAGGTGGAACGCCAGAAGCATGGCAAACCTGGTGTGTGATATGCCAGCAAGGAAAAAGCCTGCGTAAAGGTGGTGGTAAGGGGACAGAGGAAGATCTTTGGTGGACCGGGGGTCTGAAAGTTTGCCAATACCGCCAAGAAGGAAAAGCTACAGGGTGTCCAGTCACCCCTCCGAGCACAGGAACACCACAAGAAACCGTGAAGCCAGAACGAGAAGAGGGACTGCAGGGAACAGAAGGCCAATGAAAGGAAGGTGCTGATGGTCCAAACCGAACAAGTAGGATTCCAAGGAACCAGACTAAAGAAGACATTCTCCGCCAAGCCTTAAGGTAACGGGGAGGATGGGAGTTACGGGAGGTCTCGTAGAGGGAATTACTTTAGCGGACAGCCACCTCGCCCAATAATTATTATGAGAAAGTTGATCCTGAAACAAGCAAATGTACCAATCGATAACAAAGAACAAGTCACTGAAAACCTAAACGGAGAACAAGTGATAACAAAATTCTGGGAAAAGGGAAAACCGATACCGTTCAAATGGAGTCTGATTAACTTAAAAAGTGACCATACTGAAAAAAATATATTGTTGAGAAAATGAATGAAGAGAGGACATAGCCAGTCATAAGAATACCGTGCAGAAAACCATTATTAACCATAGATACAAGATCAAGTAGAACAAAGTGAACTGAACTATAATATACCCAGTGGGGTAACCCACCAAAAGAATATCTGTATCCAGGAATATGCTGAGAACCACAAACAGGAGAAGAAAAGTTATGCAAAATCCCCAGAAGGGATTCCCAAAGGAGAAGGAACATTCACAAGCCCACTTGAAGAGTTACAGAGACTGATACAAGAAATCTCAAGAAGATATTTGAGAATCCTATATTAATCTATAGACTGATACTATAAGCACCATAAGGAGAAGGGAGTCATTCTCTGAACCTGTTCGTTTATATAGTGGCTGGGTCAGTTAGGGTAGTTTGGACAGTGGACTTCTTTGGTTGGACTTACATGACAGACTGACAAGCACCGTAGATAGTAAGAAAGGCAGGGACCATCCTTACTGATAGGGAGAGTTCAGTTTTATCATTCTTTCTTTAAATAAAAGATTGTAAGCTATGTTCTCCAAGGGTCCGTGTCCTCCTCCTGACTCGCCACATATACCTAATCATTTCAGCAGAGTGGGCAAATATAGTTCCATCTTCTCTCTCAGGGCATATCTTATAAAAGAGGCTCACATTTTATCAACTTGCCTCTTTCAGGACTTGTGTCATTTTCGCCAAACTGTTTATATTCCACACTCTCTTTTAACCAGTGTAATTCAGAAGAGACATCTCTTTTCCGGTATGCAGTCTTTATAACGAATGAAAAAATAATTACAAGTGTTTTCGATATTTTCATTATTTTATTTAGTGTTGCACTATCCAACACTTTTCCCCAAATATTCTAGGACTGGACTTAATATATAAAAGTACACCAGTGCTAAAATATGTTGGGGAAGGTGTTTGGTGCATTTAAAAAAAATAATGAAAATATCGACAACTGTCTTTATTTTGTCTGTCGTTATAAACACATGGAACCCTCTTTGCTCAGTTTCTAACGATACAGCCCTTTGCACAAAGAAACAAGCTGTTATTTAGTATGTATTTTTTGCCTCTCCAGATTTCGTACCCTTCCGGGATTATTCCGAACAACCCAAAAGCTCCTCTGGTAAGGGGGTGGTTGATCATTATTTCCCCGATTCTGGTTTGATTTTCTTGCCAAAAACTTCTACGATTTTAGCATTCCCACCATATATGTATGGTTGTCCTCCATTCCACACTTCTGCAAGCATCTTGTCTGTCTCTGCAGATACATTATGTGCAATATCTGGGCATCAGGTGCCATCTGTGAAGTATCTTAAACTGAAGCTCCTGGTTTTGAGTGCTTTTGTGTGCAGCAAACGTTCCCTTGTCTGCACTGCCCCATTGTTGCTCTGATAATGCCCAGCCCAGTTCTTCCTCCCACTTTCCCAGATACACTGGTATGACCCGATCCCTGCTGGATACCAGGATATTATACCTGGTCAAGATCATACCTCTAGTCGTGTTCAATCATTCCATCACTGATTCCCAAGAGGTCGGTTGCCTTGATCCTCCCTCCCTCCTGGCCGTCCCCATTAGCCAATGCCTGAGCAAGTGGTATGAGAATCTGTACGTACCTTATAGAGCATATTTTTGGGAGCATACCTCATATGAATGGATTTCCCCAGTTGATTGTGTCCTTCAATCTACTCACCCACCCCCCCCCGCACTCCTCTTATGCAATAATCAAATAGTTTACCTTCCCTCCCTGGTGAGAAGGCCAGGTTCATGAGTGAAATAAGGGAGGATTGCCATTGTGAAAAATCCAATCAGTACTTTACCTCTTCCCATACATTCAAAGTGAGCCTAGTGACTGGGTTAATAGCAAGTGCTCTCTGTCTCTCTTCTTTATGCAGCCAGGGCCGTTTCCATAAATATTCCCCCGCAACCGCCTGTTCCATATGCACCCAATGTTTTTCAGTGTCCACCCTTCACCACTCTACAACTGCTCTCAGGAACAATACTTTTTTCGCCATTTCATTAGGATCTCATCCTACTAGACTGCATCCCTTCAAGTGTGGTTTTTGTAACCTTAATTGGAAAGGCCTGAAACATACATAATAATCTAGGTGATATATTGATTTTTACAATCACTATTATTCCAAACCACGATGTAAATTGGCTGCTCCATCCATTTAGGTCCTCCCAACTCGTTAGCGTTAATGCAATCCCCAAGTACTTAATGGCTTTCTTTGCCCATTTAAACAGTTCTATTCTCTTCAGCTGCTCAATTTCTCCAGGGGGCATTAATAAATGGAGTATCTCAAATTTTGACACATTTATCTTGAAGCCTGACATCCTCGCAAATTGGTCCATCTCCAATACTATATTCTGAAAGGAGTTGCCGTATCCCTAACCATCAACAGCACATCGTCCACAAAGAGACTCATTTTGTGTTTTGCACTGGTGCAGTTTACCCCTGTATCCATTTATTTTCCCTCAATTTCTCTAAACAAAGGACTCCTCCATAACCATGGCAAACAAGAGGGGCAACACGGGGCAAACTACTTTTGGATAAAAGGGAGCACAAAGCAAATCGAGTCCCATATTCACCTTCAAACTTGCTCCTTGGTACTGAATTTGCCATGACCACGTTTCTGAAGTGAGGCCCTATTACCATTCTCATTAAAAAAAGAATTGCAAAAAACACCAGTTCATGCGATCAAATGCCTTTTCAGCATCTAGTGATTGTAAAGCGTTGATCTTCCGGCCTTCCACATAGAGCTTTTATCCGCTATTTGAAGGATTCTGTGTATATTATGAAACATATTGCTATTTGTAAAAAAATCCAAATTAGTCTGTCAAGACTACGACCCGGTAAACCCCCCCACCCCCTGCCTTGATGCCAAAAACCTGTGTGTTAAGATTTCTTTCTAAGTTAATTAGGGCAATTAGCCTAATGATGAGCACAGCTATGGTGCCTATACCCTCTTTGGGTATCAATGCAATATGCGCAAGTTTCATTGATGGGGCGATCACTTCTTTTATGCGGAAAAAGTTAAATAACTCACACATGTAGGGGACCAACACTTGAGTAAATGTTTTAGAGAATATGGCGGTAAAACCGCCTGGTCCAGAGCTCTAAGGAAGTATCATTTGTGTTATTGCTTGCTGTACTTCATCTTGAGTTATTGGGCCATGAAGAAGCTCAGCTTGTTATTTTGACTGAGTTGGCCCTGACCAGTCCTCTAGGTATTTATTCGGCAATAGCAACCGAAATGCGCGGTTCCTTCTATTTAGCACCTCTATAACACTTCGAAATGTTCTTCTCCTTGCAGCTTGGGACAGGTCATCCAGGAATATTGGTGTACTGTCTTTGAAAGTTATTGTCTTTATAGAATTGGCAGCACTCATGTTCGACTGGTCTCTATAGACATGCACCTTGACCAGGGTTGCTTGAGGCCAGATTCACGGCTTATTTCTTGCTCTTTCCACCCTTTGGCACTCTCTATGCGTACTTTCTCATTCGGCCCTGCTTTAACGTAGGAGAACAGATCCTATATACATCCTATGATGTCCACACCTTCTGTCCCCTCTTTGATCGCTCTACTCTAAATGTTTTCTCTTCTGGACCTGTTCTTCATGTTCTCACATTTTTCTTCTAGCACCTTGATCTTCTTGTCCAGGTCTTTCATGTATCTAGATGTCTCTGGCACTCCCGTGTGTATTTCGGTCACTATCTCTTCCAAATAATTCAATCTTGGGTCCTGCAGGTCTATTCCCTTTTTGTTAGCTGCCACTGCCGCCAACAGGACTTCCCTGATATTTGCTGCTTCTGTTTTCACAGTTTGATATGCCATTTATTAAGCGTCGTAGTGTCTAGCTCCTCCTTGGTTAGCGTCAAATTAGCTGCTTGCATGAGGTAATAGCTTCCCTTTTCTATCAGGAATTTCATAGAGGTTTACTTCCTTTTCATTTAGAGTCTACAGCTCTCCGCTGCACGCTTTGTGTTCTCTGCTATGTCCTCATTTTAGGGCCAATCAACATCCAGGGGTTACCCATGCAGTCCTCCTTTTCAGGAAGACAGTGATTCCCGAGAGATTCTTACTTGTACTTTGGTCCCCAACATTTTTATGAAACATTTATAGAACAAAGATCACCTTCTCTGTAACATTTTTTACAACCTATGCTATATATTACAACACAAAAACAAAGTGAGTTAGTTATAATTTTTGATTTAAATGGATGTTTTTTTAAATGTATTGATTATATATTTTTATGTTACCATAACGTAGACTAAGTTTATCCTTAACTCTTGTGATCTCACTAGATATCACACACTTTACCCTAAAACAGTGAAAGTAATTTAGCAATAAAACAGTAGACACTAAGCAGTAAAGTGAATGAAACAATAGAAAAGCAATGGTGACAAATACTGTTCCTTATAGAATAAGGTAAGGTTACTAACACTTCATAAGTCCCCACCTGCTACGGTAAGTAGCACTAGTGTCTCAAAGAGTCAAATATCCCAGGTAAATACTTGTTGCAGGGAGCAGGAAGTCTTTAAAAGTGAAGTAATGGCAAGGTCAAAAGGTATGTGAATAGAAATGAAGGTATGTTCAATAGATTTGGGGTACTCTCCCAACCCCACCTAGGGGGATATTTGGCCATAACTCCACCAATCACAACCAGGCAAGAGAGAGTTTGGGAGTGGACGTCATGCCATACAATCCCTATGGCAGAAGGGCAGGGGCGAAGACCGGGATGCCTTCTTTCTCCCCTTACTCCGGTTCTCTAATAAACCACCTATATGGTCCCCAGGGTCACTGGGCCCACTGCCTTCGGTCAAAGATCCGGCTGCAAGGGGTTCAGGGGACATGGTACAGTGGTAGTTTTTAGATTGGAATTGTGCACAACTAGGTGGCGATTACGTGCTCCGGCAAGGCAGATCCCGAAACCATGTAGTTGGATGATCAAGGTCTTGGATCACAAGTAGAAGAGCTGCAGGGTTCCACAACATTTACAACGGGGACCGATACTGGATGAAGCTGGGTAGTCCACAGGATGGGTCCGGGGTGCTTCCGAAAACATCAGGAGTAGGATCCTCGTACAGGGGTCAATCAACAGCAGAAAGATGGGGGTCCAATGAGGTCAATGGAAAGAAAGCTGCAAAATGAAAATCTGTCCCAACACGAGGTTACTTGCAACGGGAAAACAGTGCATGGTGGTGCACGAGCCCGACGACCTGAACAGTCTCTCAGGGGTACATCAGTATTCTGTCTTCTCAGGGCCAGCAGGGCCTCCTGCAATCAAACACTCATGACCCCTTGTCCATGCTCACTTTTATAGGAGCAGCAACAGGACACTATGTGGGGGCCCTGGGAAGCCCTCAAGGACTTGTTGCACCGGTTTACTGTCCCATTAATCCATACTACAGATCCCGGCATATGTGTGACAGACTGCAGAAATGGGTGCGACCGCTCCACTGACTAACACTTCACTCTCAGCCAAGGATTACCAGAGAGTCTGGTATCTACCTCGCAGTTCTCAATTTTTCCACCTCTGACCTCTTAAACACATGAATTGAAAATACAGTGTAAATCGCTGTTGGAGACACCCACCATTTCAACAAACCCAGCTAACTGTTACTGTGCTAGGTTTTGGATGACTGGTTCAGGTGCAGCATGAGATTGGGACTCAGCATTTTTGCGACAGCGCTTCAAAGTTTGAAGAAAGACTATAGCATCAACTATAACCGACTCATATTGGGGTTTACCTGCGTGTAAATTAGGTAAACTTTCTGATGAAGATAATTACTTCGTAGAGCTCCATCAGAGCACATTGCCTAATCCCTCAGGCACGCTATGGATGATCCTTGGGCATACAGAGACCAGGCAAATTTAAGCACAAACCTTTATTGCTGTTGTTGAGTACTAATCATTTCTGTTGTGTAATTACATGCTAAAAGAGCTAAATGTGTTCAAAAATGATTGTCATGAGCTGTACTCCCTGTGCAACTCAAGCAGCGATACGGTGTACGTACTGTGAAGCTTTAACAGTAATATCAGTGAATCTCAAATCCCAACATACACATGGATATCATTATTAGAGAGGGAATGGGAAGGCCTCGTATTTGAAGAAAGAGTAATTACTGTGTGGTTGCCAAAACTCGATTCAATAGGATTATCAGGCTGCAGGACCTGGAAACCAGAATAGTCTTACACTATTTGTCTCCTACTTAACCAAAAAAAGACCTTTAAAGTACCCCCCATTTGGTTTCCTCTACCTATGCAACAAAACATCTCTAATCCTGGGCATCATCGGTCACAAATGTATTTCCTATTTTGGGTGGGTTGACTCAGAGATATTGATCGTTACATTCTGCTCCTACTTAGTACAGTAGACTGCATTTTACATCTTCAAAATAAGAAGGAAGGACCAGACACAAGAAAAGACTGGGGCTTATATTCCTACCATAACATGTTTTTCCAGGTCCAGAAGCAGGTTTTCGTGGGCCTCGTCTTTTTTTAAGAGCAGCAGTTTAAGCTCTGCAGTGCTAAGACCAAATGTTCTCGAGGGGTGGGTTCCATCTACCTCCATTAGACCAGTCTCCTCACCACAACATCCCTAGAAAGAATAACAAAACTCCATTAAACAAGGCCCATAAACATCAAAGAACATGGCTCAGGAAACCACTAGTAGTAACTTTGCAGTGATACATGGAGAATTTGTAAACCTTTCTCAACTCTTCATAAGCGTTAAGTCAGTCTTTGTAACACCCTCTGTTGAGGGCGATACTAACCCTAATGGGCAGGTAAAACACCCGACAAGAAAGGAAAGCCAATCCTTTCAAAGTGGTCTGAGTGACAAGGCTTAAGGTAGGTGTAGTATTCCGACGCAAAGGTGCCGTAATGTCTATATGTGGGCATCTAACATAAAATAATAGGGTACGGATACGAAGGGATCCTTAAAACCTAGCAAGCAGATAAGCCACGATAAGGAGTACCACCAAAATCAGCCCATGGGCGAAGATTTTGGGAGGACACCCAATTATGCTGAACGACGAAGACACAGAGTTCAACCAAACACTATCGGGGTATGGTAGCAGAGCGGTAAGGTTTAGTCTCAGGAAGTGTGAGAGAGTGGTGTACGGCTACAATGAGTCCACACAGAGCAACACCAATAATTCTAGGCAGATAGACCATTATAAAAATACATTATAGTTTATTGGCCATTAAAATGCACACTAAAAAGATAGAACTTCTAGTCAAATATTGTCACACCAACCGGTTACATGTCTTTATAACAAATCGTTTAATAACGAATGAACATATACCGAAAAAAAAACGTGTTTTTTTAAAACATTTTGAGGGTTCCGTCCCCCAAATCCGTTTCCCCCAGCTAAAAACACACCCACCCACTTCTCCACAAGATTAAATCCTTTACCCCACTCCCACATATATTTTAGTTATTTTTTTCGCTATTTGTTTTTCGTTATAAAGACTGCATACCACACCAACCCTAATAAAACAGATCTATACTTTCACTGTTAGGAGAACTAGAATAGCATTTAATTCAATGACCAGAGAGAAACATGCAAGTAACTTCCATGCATAACAGAAAGGGCAGCTCAGTATAATCACAGAACAGCTTCCCAAGCTTTTATAAAATCAAACCCTATGATGGTTTAGGGCCTTGTGCCCACAAGTCACCAGTTCCAAAGTAGATACTTTCCAGGTGGTTTATGAAGAGAATGGCAATGCCAGTGGTCATGAGTAATGAGTCAAAAAGTTAGATAACGTTCAGTAAAGTAAATCCACTCTATTCCAGTCCTTAGGGTAGTCCTAAAAAGGGATCCCTGACCAGCCCTCAAGCGACCAAAGTCAGGAAAGAGTGATTTAAGGACAGAACTTTATACCCATCTAATCCTATGGAGGACAGGGTGGACAGAATAGGTAACTTTAGATTTGGTTGGTTGAGGTGCTTAGGAATTGGTTCCCGAAAGCTTCCAGTAGAACACCCAAACAAGCAATGATGCTGGGCAGACCACCTCATGAAATCACCATGGGTTAAAAAAGGTGCGTTGCAACGAGTGTCACCATGGTCAGGCGGTGACAGACAGGCCCAGCACAGTACCGTTCATGCAGGACGGCTGAAAATACAGGAGCAGGTGGCCTCTTACACAAGTTCAAGATCCTCTAAGTTCCAAGGATGCACTTAGAACGGCGATAGCTACAGTGAGGTAGCACAGAGAGCTGGTCAGTTCACCGCTTCTTCCAGGGACACTTTCGAAAGCTGAGAAGTAGCAGATCCTCGAGCAGCGGTCGTGATAGGTTGTTTTAACCAGTCCAGGGGCCAAAGCACCAAGAGGGTCTTCTTGAGATCAGAACAGAGGAGCAGGGCTTCACCAGGACAGCACTGGAATAGATGGTGGGCAGCTCCACGGTTGGTCAGCGGCTGCACTTCTTCATAGAAGTCTTGGCTCCCATATTGATATGTCGGATAGCTGCAAGAGCCCTCTTTTTATCAAAAATTTGGGCTGCCCAAGCCCACCAATGGTAAGGATCTGCACCATTTAAACAGGCATTCAGCCAGGATTGGATACCCATTGGCACTACATCTACCAGCAACAGACATTCAGGCACCAGGGATGTGGACAGGGACCAGACAGCCCCAGCCCCCCTCCCTCTTCTGGCCACACACACACAAGCCGCCCTTCAGCCTGCGAAAAACCAAAACATTCCACGGGAAAGGGCATTCCAATTAAGGCATTTCATGATCTGAGAAGGCAGGAAGAAGGCCAAAGAAGAGTATGGCCCAGAGAAAAGCAAAAAAGTGTGTGGCAGGGCCATCTGCTGGCCACCTTTAGTAGCCATTTGCGGTAAATGCAAAAGGTTTACAAGTAAAATGTTTAAAAAAGCATAAGACTATAACTGCTGCCACCGACTTGACTTCACATTGTAAAAGAAACCAAAGAAGAAATTGTGTACCTCACGGAAATGCTCTTTCTGATGAAGGTTCCTCCAACGGATTCCTCATCTATGATAACTATCCCTCAGTGCAGCTCCTCTTGAGAAACCTTTTCACCTCAAGGTGGCACAGCGCGGCTCCGCCCAAGACCTATGCGCCGGACGTCGGGGCAAGTCTATATAGAGGCACTGCAGAACCAAGCTGTACTATCTAAGCAAGAGGGGCAGGTAAGGAGGGTTGTGAGGAATCTTCACAAGGAAAGTCCATCAAAAAGAACATTACCGTGAGGTAAGCATTTTGTTGTTCTAATGGACTCCTTCCTCCCACGGATTCCTCATTTATGCTACACTCCCAAAGCAGTACAATGATCAGGAGGAGGGAGGGTAGCAAGGAAACCACCTAAACCAGAAATCTCTGAAGGTCAGCCCTGCCAAAACAAGCGTCATAACCAGACATAGAAACCAAGAAATGATGATTGATAAAGGTGTGCAAAGAAGCCCAGGTAGCTGTTTGGCAAATATCCAGAATAGGGGCTCCACGTTGCAGAGCCAAGGTGATGGCCAACCCTATGGCGTAGGGAGTCCTGAGACCCACAGGGACCTCCAGCCAGAACATAGCATTCCATAACGCAGAGAAGGATCCTCCGGGGACAGAGTCAGTTTCGTTACTGAGCTGCCAGTTCGGCACCAGTGTAACCAACGAAAATCTGACCATTCGTTTTGGCCTCACTTGTCCGAGAGACGTAGAACTTAAGGACCAATACACTAGATCCAACCAATGGAAACACTCCACTGCCTTGGAGGGATGAGGCAAAGGCAAGAAGACGGGTAGATGGATCTTTTGAGAGTGATGGAAGTCCGAGATTACCTTTAGAAGGAAGGAGCATCTAACTCTCAAATAAGCCTTTTCCTTGTAGAAATCCAAGTAGGAAGGCTCAAGTGACGATGTCTTGAGTTCACTTACACATCTAGAGGAAGTGATGACACCCAGGAAAATCACCTTATGGATGATCAACCTGCCACTACCAAGCCTGACGTCGGAACAGGTAGAATTACTGGACGCACCATTGACGGTTGATGAAATTCAGGCGGCTATAAAGGCGCTGCCCACCGGGAATACGCCAGTGGTAGATGGGCTACCTGGGGAATTCTATAGAGAATACGTGGGCACACTGGCACCCAAGTTGTTAGAAATGGTACGCAGAGGCGTATGAGAGTAGGAAACTGATGCAAAGCCCAAGAGAATCCATAATAGTGCCCATTTTAAAGCCAGGGAAATCCCCTTTGGAATGCAGATCGTACATGCCCCTTTCCATGAGAAACACTGATTGCAAAATCCTGACGGCCACATTGGCGCAACGATTAAGAAAAGTGATGGGCAAGATACTGCACTCAGACCAGACAGGGCATGTCCCGGGCAGGAACACTTCCTGGAACCTGCAGAGATTGCACCATGTAATTGACTGCACCAGTGGCATGCAGGGGGAATGCGCAGTGGCTTCCCTGAACTCCATCAAGGCATTTCATTCTGTCAAGTGGGAATGGCTAGTATGGTACACTACAATGCTTTGGTATAGGCCCGGCCTTTCTGAGATGGGTACAAGTGATCAATGCAGTGGCAAGTGTGAGGACAGGGAAACATATTTCTGGCAGCTGGGATCTTAAAAAGGGTACGAGGCAGGGTTGTCCCCCGTCACCCATGTTATTCATCCTAGCCTTGAAGCCACTGGCAGTGTATTTACGTCTAGAATATAGAGACGCTGGCATAGCATTAAGAGGGGCGAGGTATGTTATATCACTCTATGCAAACGACATGCTGCTTTATTCAAGTACGCCAAATGACAATTTTCCCTATATATTAGAAGGGCTAGATAAGTATGCAGAGCTCTCAGGGATTAGGATCAGCAGGGACAAATCCAGCTTATTCCTGTTGTAGGCCATGCGGGCCTTGGATGCAAAACAGCTCCCAGAACTGGGTATAAAATATACGCCACGAGCATTCAGATATTTGGGACTAGATATCTTGCATGACCTCATAGACACACATACGCAGAACACACAGAGGGTGTGGGAGGGTCTTGAGAAGAACATGCTATTCTGGAAAGACCTATCGTTGTCAATGACAGGCAGGGCAGCATTGATGAAGATGGTGGCACTGCTGAGGTTATTTATCACTTGGCGAATATTCCATACAACGTACCTGTAACTTTTCTCTGCATGATCGATAGAGCTATTAGAGAGTTTCTGTGGGCGGGCAAGAGATGCAGGATAGCAGTAAAGACGCTGCATGGCAACCAAGCTGAAGGAGGGGAAACGGGCTCCAAACTTTGAGGCCTACTATTTAGCGGGGCAACTACAGTTTACTATTGGGTGGGTGACAGACGAACCTGCAGTGGACACACAGTTATTGCAACTATGGGTTGAACCACGCTACCTAAGAGAGAAATTATGGGCGGAGGACAGGAGTCTCATAAACATGGCACATTTGGTGCCCCACGGAAAGAGGATGTGGAAAAGGGCATGGAAATTGATATGAGTGGGAGAACCCTATTCCCCACAAATTCCCACTAGCGGGGTTGATAAATAAGCATCCGGGAATGGGGGAAGCAGCCAGAACCCATTGGGAAGAAAGGGGGGTAGCCACGGTAGGGGACTTAATGGAGATGGGGCGGTTACAGGAGTTTGAGACTTTGAAGAAGGACAATTAAATCTCGAAGGGCCAGTTTTATAACAATCATTCTCACCATACACATGTGTATGGTGAGAGTGATTGTGAAGAGATGGCCTGAGGTTTGGACCGGGATAGAGTTGGAAGATACACTAGCAACCATGTATGATGTTACGGAGGGTGCAAGGGGTAGGGTCATACGGTATCTAGGATATATGATTAATTGATGGGGAAGCAGGGGCTAACAAAGACGAGAACAGGGTGGGAAGTAGACCTGGGCAGAAGCTTTACAGATGCGGAATGGGGTAACCTACTCCTCTACACGAAATGGGTGTCCATGAACGCTAGGTTTAAGTTGATCCAGCTGTATGATACGCACTGCACTTGTATGACACCACATAGGATATCTCAGATCCCAGGAGCGGAAAAACAATGCTGCAGAGATGCTCAGCCAAATGGGCAGGAATTCTCCACATGTTCTGGACCTGCCCTGTTATATAAAGGTTCTGGACAGCGATTGTGGATAGGGCGGAAGGGGGTGGGGGGGATACATGAGAGTATGGCTGGTCGAGGCATATTTATTAGGGATGTTTCCAAGAGGGAGGAGAGGGGTGCACAGGGAAGACCGACAGAGCACATGACGAAGATGAAAGATTGAATTTGCATATTGGCTAAAAGGAGGATAGCCATGTCCTGGAAACAACCTAGGGGCCCAAGCGTAGCGGCATGGTGGGGATATTTGCGAAGATGGGCGATGGCTGAGACAGTAGTGTGGCACAGGGCGATGGAAAGGGGTCAACGAGAAAGGCGCGAAGACCTACTGGCATGGGACACGCTCACCCAGAAAATGTTTGAGGCTGAGAGACTAAGTAATACCAATGGGGAAGAAGACCAGGAGGGAGGGAACGAGCCACGCCAAACCCGCCTGTGGAGAGTTAAGAGGTTATGGGCAATGGAAATGCTGCCGATTGTAAAAAAGGATTGTATACTATGATGGCGGGCCACGCGAAAGGTAGACCAAAAAACTGTGATATAGCCCGGGTGGGGGGGTCCGCAGGGCGCCTTTATTGTAAAAGTGGTCAATCAACTGTGACTTTGCATAAGGGGGCAGAAAAGGTGCATAATTCAAGAAAGACGAGAAGTTTGAATAATACAGAGACTGTATCCCATGGATGTATATTGAAAATATATGCAATGCTTGATACCTTGAAGGGGGGAGGAGAGGATTGGGGTGGGAATGGGGGATTGGTTTTGTTTTATGTTGGTTGTGCAATGAAAACAATAAAAACTAAGTAAAAGAAAGAAGGGGCTTAAACAAAGCAACCATTAAAAACCTGGCGTGGGGAAAACGTATTAGAAAGACCCTCAGGAATTCAATGACTGAGGGGATTGTGAAAAGGGAGCTTTGCTCAGGGGTCCTCTTGGACACTGAAATGGCCACAATATATCCTTTAACCATACCAATCTGCAGGCCCACCCGAGACAAAGACCGTAGAAATTCAGAAACTGAGTATGTGGAGCAAGTAAAAGTGTCCATATCCCTCTCCCGCACAATGCTGTCATTTGCAGGCATATACGGACTTGGTGGCAGGTCTTCTAGCAGAGAGGAGTGCGTCCAGAATGTCCACCAACAGATCCTATTCCTTATACATTAGGATTTCAGCAACCATGAAGGTTTGGGTGCAGCAACCTTCAACTCCCCCCACACCACCCAAGCCCCTTGGTCCGTCCTTGTCTGTGGCAAATGTCAGGAAGGGCAAATCGACATGTCCAGCGACTTCAGGTACCACTTTCTCCGGGCCCAGTACAGAGCAATTAAGATCATCGTGGATCCGAATAGGCGTAGTCTCCTGAGATCCAGCGGTATGACAGTGATCGGTGGGAATGCATCGTCCCACTCGACTGTCAGGTGTTCCCCAGAGCTCCCTGATGAGGGAACTCCCTGGAGCAGAACCACTTGCATTTCCTAGTCACACTGGAAAAGAAGTGGTCCAATGGAGAATTACCCCTGTGGTAGAAAATCTCCCCCAGAACTTTCTGGCAGAGCGCCCACTCGTGGGAGGTTGAAGGCTGTCTGCTTAGTGCATCTGCTTAGTGCATTCGCCAGTACGTTATCTCGCCTTGCTGGCCAGGTCGGCTGCAGTCAGAGAGACACTGTTTTCCAGGGCCCAGAACTATGAACACAATGCTCCTCTGCACAGACGCAGGAAGCCCACGCTGCCCCGCTTGTTGAGGTAATGCATGGCTAGTGTTGTCTGTCACGATCAACACTGTATTGCCCTTCACAGAGGGAAGGAAAGAGCAGGGCAGCCTGATCGATCTCAGCTCCAGCAGTTAGATTTGCTGCCAGCAATCTGATGGAGACCACAGTTCACTGTAAGGTCTTGTAGGTGAGTGCCCCATCCCTTCAAGCACGCATCTGTGACTATAGACACTTGTGGCCAAGGTTGATGAAACAGTGAACCTTTCAAGAGGTTGTCCTTCAGGGATCACCATTGCAGGTCTCCGGACACTCACTCAAATCAGTAAAAGGTCAAATTTGAATCCCCGAATCTGAGACCGTTGTGAGCCTAGAAGCCACTGCAGCGACCTCATGCGCAGTTGGGCCTCTGGAACCACAAGGATACAGGAGGCCATAAGACTGTAAAAGCACAGAAAATCAGAGGCCGGAACCTTTGGCTGTATCATGCATATGTTTGCCACTCTGTCCTTGGGTAGAAGTCCCAGGGCCCAGGTGAGCGTCCAAGAGTTTTCCGATAAATCGGAGGGACTGGGACGGTGAAACCCGAGACTTCTTGAAGTTCAGAAAGAAGCTCAAACTGTACAACAGGCTGAACCTTCTGTACAGGTGTGCCGACGCTAGATCTGGTGAATGGGCTTGGATGAGCCAGTAGTCCAGATAGGGAAAGACATGGATGTCTTCCTTCCTGAGGCGAGCCACCACTACTGCTAGCAGCTTGGTGAAAACTGTGGATGCAGAAGAAAGGCCAAAAGGGATGACTTTAAACTGGAAATGACAGTTCCCCCACCTTGTATCTTTGGTATTTTCTGTGCTTCGTGTGGACAGCTACATGGAAGTAGGCATCCTGGAGACCCAAGGAGACTAGCCAGTCAGCCAGGTCCTGGCACATCTGGGCCAGAGTGACCATCTTGAGCTTGTCTTTGCGCAGGTACAAGTTCAGAAGCTGCAGATCCACCTCCATCATTCGGCACCAGAAAGGATATGGCGTACCAACCCCAGCCTCGAAACGAGCAGGGGCCACCTCTATGGCCCCTTTTGTCAGAAGTTGACTGATCTCTTCCAGCAGGAGAGGTTTTGGAGGCAAGGGCTGGTGGCATGGGGCGAGGGGGATGGTCTGAAGGGGCGAGAGGCAAAAGGAAGGCTGTATCGCTGCTGGACAACCGTTAAGGACCAGGCGGCGGAGGTGGAATTTCTCGATTCCTCACCAAACAGGGATATCCTGTCTAGCACAGGGGAGAAATGGCAGAAGCTCACTTCACAAAGTATGCACACCGGGGGTTTTGGAGGTGGAAGAGCCTCCTCTAGGTACACCATGGCCCCTAGACCTGTATGGCCAACGTTGTCCTTGCCTACCCGAGAGAGCCTGGCCTCTACCGCTCTGAGCATAAGTGGCAAAGGGGTGGAGGGACTCATCCTTGGATCTGAACAAGTTAATGACATCTAAGGGCATGTCCAGTAGATTACCCAGGCCGTCAGTAGCAAACCCTGATGTCCTCAGCCAAGAAAAAGACTGCAAGAAAGTGCTGGTGGCCATTGTCAGCGCAACACAGTCTGCAGTGTATGAAGACCAGACTGCAAAAATCTGTCGGGAGGCTTCTTTGCCATCCTTAATAAGGGCTTCAAAGCCATCCTGCAGCTCCCCTTCTGGGATGTACTCTGCTGCCATGCTCTCACTGACCACAGGCCTAAGGAAAATGTGGCAAAGACACAAGAGGCATTGGCACGCCGGGGACCGAGGCTTGCAGAGCCAACAATCTTCCTGACCCATGCATCCAAACATTTGCTCTCCCTATCTGTGGGCAATGACAGGAATGAGGTGGTCTGGTCTCGACCTTTGCCATAGTGGCCTGTACCACCAAACTCTCTGAGGAAGCATAAACAGAAAAAAATAAGGGGTCAGAAGGGGCCAGGTCAGCCTGTGCTTCTTGGAACGCCACAGAAGCCAGATCTCAAGTGCAGAGAAGTAGTCTACCCGATGCAAAACCCCAGGACCGTTCCAGACACAAGAGAAGATAATGGGAGACTGGGGAGGCACATGAACAATAACAAGCAGTATAATGGAAGACTGATGACTCGTCTCAGTTTCAATATGTATGAAAAGTAATGAGTTGATGATGAAACAATACGAAATACATGAATGCTAGTGAAAGATTTGAAAACAAACAAAGTATCGTTCCTAAACGTGAAATTTGATAACACAAAGGAACAATAATGCTCCCAAAAAGGGACAGGAATGGGAGTGAGAGAAATCAAATAAATGTAAAAATCCTAAATAAAGGAGCGAGAGAAACAGGAAGTCCGAAAGAAGGGATAGCACAGGAAATATCAAAAGTATAAGGCTGAGATATTAGAGAGAATTACAAAGCTTAAAGGCCCACATAACCTATACAAGAAACCAAGTTGAACAAATTAAAGTTCTACCAAAAGTGGAATGTAAATTGTCTAAAGTGCGAAGAGAATTTAAGAACCTTAAGAGTTGCCAAAGAAGAGAAATTATTTGCTGAAAGCACCAAGTAGAAGAAGGGAGTCATTCTCCTGCCTTTGTTTTGTTACGGTAGTGATTGTCAGATAGCCGGAGGATGGTAGACAGATTCCTTTTTTGGACATTGAGGAAAAGACGACTGACAAGCACATTAGTTATTCTTTATGTAGTTAAAAGGCATCATGAATCAAGACACAGACAGCAGACTTGGAGTTCAAACAAAAGATATTTATTAACTTAAATGTCAGGATGGTAGAAGGATTAACTTGCCCTATGCTAAGGTGGGATTTTCCTACCTGACTGTGTAAAGAGTTAAACTTAAAAGTCTGTGTCCAAAATCTATTCTTGCCCTCACAAATAAAGCTAAACAATGAGTAGGAATGTTAATAACAAAAGAAATGGCGTTCAACCCAAAGTTCGGAGCTCCTTCCAGCTCCCTGCTTTCTTTCAGCTCCCCTTCCCCAAGTGCAAGAAAGTTTGCAAAAGTCTCAAGATTACCTTTCTCACGTTCAAGGCAATACAGTTCAAACAATCCTTGAGGTTCCCTTCCCCAAGTTCCAAGCAACACAGTTCAAAAGCAAAGAGGTCTTGAGGCTCAGATCTCAAGACGCCACATGTAGTTCCTCAAATCTCAAGGTTCCCTTCCCCAAGACTTTAACTCTGCCACTTATACTTGTTTTAGTCCTTTCAAAAGTGTAACCGAACTCGAGGTCAACCTGACCCTCATTCTGGGTTGCCTCACCAGTTCACTTACAACACTTCTCCTTTGTTTGGTTTCATAATGCATTTGGTTTTCCTTATTCAGGGCTCACTGATCTAGGCGCAGTTGTCAGGCCACAGGATTCACCCATCACAGGTCGTGCAATCCCTAGGCTCCACAGCCCACAAAAGTTCTTCAGCACTTGCCCCTATGCCCCAAGTCACTTTCACTTAATTCCTCTATGTTGGCCTCTTGGCTTCATGTGCAATTTTGCACTTCTCTGGCTTCTCCTTGCAACTTCTTGGTTCTGCCATCACGTGTCACACACCTCTTGCCAGCCTTTGGCCTTGCCCTACTGCATTCACTCATAAAAGTTCACTCTGTGGGTGTTTTGTTCATACCCCACCTTTCAATGGCACTCTTTCACACTTGCGCCCCTTTTCCGTTGTTTGCTTTCACACTGGCACTTTGGCTGTCCTCTGACATTTGCCTTGTCATAAAATTTTATTGCATTTAGTATTGAATATGTCTAACTTCAAGGTTCCATTCCGTTCGGTATTCAATATACATCCGTTATGTTCAATTTCATGTTTCAGGGAGGATCTTTTCCAGCCACTCTGTAGCATTCTGTAATAGCAAGAATTATCCATCTGGACAAAGTTTGTTTTGTAACTGGAAGCCCCAGTTTGTGTCCAGTGTACCCAATGAAAGCTGGTCATGCCGTCGTATTTTCGCCATCCGTGCAATATAAATGCTCAAAGCCATTCTGTGATCGAGCCTATGTAATCTTTCCTCTTCCTTGCGAGGATGAGGCGGATAAAATGTTGGTAGTACAATTTTCTGGGATAAATGAAAATCTAATACATTTTTGTCAAAATAGGCGGCTTTAACCCTAAGGACTACCTTGTCTTTATGAAAAATAGTAAAATGAGACTTACTAGCTAAGGCCTGAAACTCACTCACCCTGCGGGCTGATGTCAATGCAACTAACAGAATGGTTTTAAATGTTAGTAGCCTTAATGGGCATGAATGGAGTGGCTTAAAGGGATCACACATTAGAAATTTCAACACAAATTGAGATCCCAAACCAGCACTTGAAAAGGTGTAGGAGGCAAGACATTAATCAGCCCTTTAAGAAATTGAATGATTAACAGCATCTTGAAATAAGATACCTCTTCAGAAGCGCGCTTGAAGATTGAAAGCCCTGCCAAATGACCTTTTATTGTTCCAATCTGGAGCCTCAGATTTGCCAAGTTTAACAAAAAGTACACCATCATAGGTATGTTGCACTGAAAAGGATCCACATCGTTTTCCCTGCACCAGCTGCAGAATTTGTTCAAACGGCAGTGGTACAAGGACTTTGTTGCTGGTCTTGTGGCCGAAAGCAAAATCTCCATTATTTCCTCCGGGAGGACCCAATTTTTATATCTCAACCTCTCAGAAACCATGCGTGAAGGTTGAGTGTATTGACCTCTGGATGGAGAAGCCAACCCTCCTCTCGCAAGAGAAGGTCCTCTCTTTGTGGAAGACAAATTGGAGGGCAGATGGACATGTCCAAAAGGTCTGGGTACCACGTCCCACTGGCCCAATCCAGAGCAATTAGGATCATGGGTTTCCCAAACTTTCTCAACCTCCTGATCACGTGAGGAATGATGGGGACTGGAGGATACGCGTACAGGAGTGGAAACTCCTAGTCCACTACAAACGTGTCTCCTAGAGCTCCTCTTGGGGGAAATTCCCAGGAGCAGAACAGTTCACACTTCCGGTTGACACTTGTTGCGAAGAGATCCACTTTAGGGTTACCCAAAGGGTGAAGATCTCTTGAAGGACTTCCTGAGCTAGTTCCCACGCGTGGGAGGCTGTGCTCTACCTGTTCAGAATGTCCGCCGCCGTGTTCTCTCTGGGTAGGTGAACTGCTGATAGGGAGATTCCTTCTTGAATTGCCCAGAACCAGAGCTGCATTGCCTCTCTGCACAGTGGTAGTGAACCTACGCCTCCTCTTTTTTTGAGGTAGTAAATGGACACTGTTGTCCGTCATTATCATGACATTCTTTCCCCGTACAGAGGACAGAAAGGCCTTCAGCCCAAGTCCGATAGCCCTCAGCTCTAAAAGATTGATGTGTAGTTTGGACTCCGATGGAGACCAGCAACCGCTGATTGTCATATTATTGGCGTGGGCTCCCCACACCATGAGTGAGGCGTCCATAACTACAGTTATCTCTGGCCATGGTTGCCAAAAAGGTTCTCCCTTCAGAATATTCTTCTCACAGGCCCACCACAGGAGATCCTCTAGAACCCAGCTCGGAACCTGAAGAAGGTCCACCATCTTGCCTGAGAATTGAGACCACTGTGTCCCGAGAGCCCATTGAAGGGATCTCATTCTCAGGTGAGCCTCTGGCACCAGAAAATACAGGATGCCATTAGGCCGAGCAACCTCAAAAAGTTAAAGGCCGGAAAACGCTGTGCATTCTGGAATTTGGTGACCATCCACAGATTGTGTCGAGCCCTCACCTCGGGTGGCAAGGCTTTTCCCAAGGATGCACTCAGGACCGCTCCGATGAATTGGAGTCTTTGAGGTGATATCATGTAGGACTTCTTGAACTAATTGATGGAGGAACCCAATCAGTTGAGAGAGTGACAGGTTATGCTGAGATGTCCCAGTGCCTGTTTGGGAGAACGAGCCCTGATCAGCCAAACATCCAGGTAGGGGAAGACGTGAATCGTCACTCTCCTGAGACATGCTGCCACCGCCACCATCAACCTGGTGAAAACCCTCAGGCGGAGGTCAGCTCGAATGGCAGAACTCGAAACTGATAATGACACGCCAACGGCGAACCTCAGGTACTTTCTGTGCTTGTGATGGATAGGCATTTGATGGATGCTTGACATGAAAGTAAGCATCCTGAAGGTCCAATGACACCATCCAAACCTGGAGCTGGAAGGCCTGAAGGACTTGAGAAAGGGTGACCATCTTGAACTTGTCCTTCCTGAGGAACTTGTTCAAGCATCTCAAGTCCAAGATGGGTCTCAATCCTCCGTCCTTCTTGGAGATTAGGAAATAGGGTGAGTACCACCCTTCCTCTCCTCCACAGGTACTGGTTCTATAGCACCTCTCTCTAGCAGGCTCAAAATATCCTTCAAAAGGAACGGATACAGTACTTTGGACGAGTGGCCCACGCATCTGTAGTAAGACCTCGCCATTCTTTCAGATGCTGTGAGAGTCTGCCTCCCACTAGGGTCTTGTGAGCCAAGGCCTCAGATAGGTTTTGAGGCGGCAGAAGCAGCGGCTGATGGGAAGGTAGACGTTGCTTGGGCAGAATTTGCAGCTCTCCCTCATCCACCACAAGGGTCTTCTTTGGACTTTTGACCTGCAAGTCCTCTCACTCTTCCAACTGAGGAGTAGAAGCAAAGGGACCTACCCCTCCAAGATGGTCCACTTGGGTGAGATGGCCGTGGCTGTTGGATAGCGGCACCAAGGTCTTCAGCTTTTCCAGGCTTTCGTCAGCCTTGCTGCCAAACAGCTGAGTGCAGTCAAAAGGCACGTTGAGGAGCCTAGACTGCACGTACATTGTAAAACCTAACTTCCTCGACCAGGCAAATCTGCGTATTACAGTGCTTGCTGCCATAGCTCTCCTGATGCTATCAGTCCTGATTGAAGAGACTCACACATAGCCTCCTTACCGTCTCTTTCTTCCCCTTTGGGAATATGATCAGCCACCATTGCTACATAGTCCCACAGGGTGAATGTAAAGTTTGCTAGGGGGCAAGTGGCGTTTGCGTACTTGGGAGCCAAGCTCCTGGCAGAAAATACCTTACTAGCCCAAGCGCAGAAACACTTATCATCCCTGTCTGATGGGATGGTTAGGTATGCAGCCTGTTTAGAACAGCTGGATTAGATTATGGAACCTCCCAATTTGCTGTAACCCTTTTTTGGAGGGCAACATGAAAATGAAGTATGTGACCCTTCTGTGGACCTTTGTCAAGAATGTCTATTAGGTCGTCTTGCTTGAATGGTGGTGCAGGTCTGCTCCATCTCATAAAATCAATAACCCTAGTCATAAGCTGCCTAGAAGAGGCATCAGCATGGTCTGCCGGGTCTGGCTTGCCCAACTCAAGCGATTTGTCAATACCACCAGCTGTTGGAAGATTTTCATATAACTCTTTTAGCCTAGACTCTTCTGAGAAAAGAGCATCTGGAATATTTGGAGTGCCAAACTCCAAACCAAAAGTCCTGGTCCGAGGGCTCGTGTTTCATGTCAAAGGTTTGTATGATTTTTCTACTTCCTTTGCAATTACTGGTGTTTTTGAGGGCAAAGGCATCAATGGCGTTGATGGCTTTGACAGCAATTGCGTTGAAGGCCCTGGCGCCGATGGTCTTGACACTAATGGCGTAGATGACTGACGATTTATGCTCGATTTAGGCGTTGATGGAAACCTTTTAGGGCTTGACCCTCGACTCAATGGAGTCTTCGATGGTTTTTCGTCGAGACGGTTCTCGGGGGGTCTCCGGTCTGCGTCCCAGGCTCAGGGGCACGTGGGATTTGTCCTTAGCTCTCTCTCTGCCAGCTTTCAACGGCTCAACAGGAGCTTGGCTTTTATCTTTCTGTTTCGAAGGTGGTCGGGGCCTCCTTCTCGAATATTTTAAGCATTTTCTTTCTGAATTCCTCCTACTGGGCTGGAGTGGAGGATTTGGTTGGACAGGTTATACTTCTTTCGGGAGAAGATTCAGAAGAAATAGAAGGCGTTCTATAGCGCCTTTTATTTCATTTCCTCGGTGAGGACTAAGAATGGTGTGACCCGCTCCTGGAGCGTGAATGTTTCTTTGATCTTTTCCTTCGAGGAGAGATGTCTTTCGACTCATCAGGCGATAGTTTCTTCAGCGGAGTCGTCGAGGGTGATTTAGTTGGGGGCCTACCCACCGCTAATTTCCCTTTACGGTCTTTCAGAGGCTTACCAGTCATGGACTGACAGGCCTCACAGTCCACCAGCCTATGCTCCACACCAAAACACCACGGACACAAGGACAGTTTATATGTTTGACCACGAGACAGACTGATATTTAGTTTTAGTTTCATAGGCAGGGAAATTCTTTAGGATAGGGACAGAAAGGCCTTTAACCAACCCTTTTATTTTAATAAAAATATCTGAAGTTGAAACCATTACAACTTTGTGTTCCCCTCTCATTACTCACCCCTCACAGTGTGTGGCCCAGGAAGTGGGTGCGACTGTCTGGTCGCACTCTACATCTGTGGTGCCAGAGAGTCTGGGTGTGGGACATGAATGAAACCAATAATTGTCCTTGATTGGACAACTACTGGCTGCTTGAAGTGTGCATATCCTTACCAGTGGTGGGCTTGGACTTGCTTCCAGGCTGGGCTTTGGAAAGAAGAGGACTATGCAGCCATTTCCTCAGATGAGTGTTCGAGCCAAGAACCCTGTTATGATGTGTGCTTTTGCTTACCTGTAGTTGCTTACCTAGAATCCTGCCACGGCGGGGTTCCATTCCAATGTACACTCTTGTTTACGTTCAAGAGGGTTCTAAGTTCCACTGGAGAGCAGTTTGTAGATTAATGGTGGAGTCCTGCTGGGCTCAGGTTTGGTTGCAATAAAGGTTTACGTAACCCTCCAGTGTGCTGGTTTATTACCACACTGGCGACGAGGGCAACCAACCTGTTAGACCCATGTGCCTTGTAAACATTTGAGGCCCAGCAGGAGGAAGTTGCCAGTCTTCAGCCAGCGCCGCCATCTGGACCCATATGACGAGCGAACCATTGGCAGGCCAGCCCTGGATCCCATGAGGCCTGCGCTCCCCAACTTCGGCTGTCTCAGGAGTCCTCTGCGCCCGTGTTGCGCACTGAGGTGAGGCTGCGTATGGTGTTTCCATCCGCGAGTGCCCATATCATAGATTGGGATTCCCTCTTTCAGTCACCCGGCATCTTCCCGACGCAGCGAGACTGTACGGCGTGAGAAGGGAGGGGCACGGCTGACCGAAGTCTCCTTGCCGGTAGTGAACATTTCCGCATTGCCCTGGCAGTCCCTCCACAGCCGAACAGTAGGAAGGGGAGGGGCGTCCCCCTCGGAGGGGGGACAGAACTGTGTAATCTGACTTTGTGGGCAAGCTAAAAGGGGGAGAACTCCGCCCATCTGGACCAAACAGCCAATTGGAAGTGAGAAAAGGGGAAGGAGCATTCCCCTCTCCTCAACGCACGGCGTGGGAAGTACACGCCCATCAGTTTGGGAGTGAAAAGAAGAGGAGAGAGACACGCACGAATCAAACTAGTTAGACTGTCTGCATTCCAATTGTGAATTGTGCAAGCAAGACCAAAGCAGACAGGAGAACCAGTCTAGAGCTAAGAGGAAAAAGAATAAAAGGGGAACAGTTAAAAGCCAAGGAGTGCCTTCCCTAAAGAAAAACAAAACTTACTTGTACTAGTGAAACTCGTGAGAGAGCTGCATACCTTCTAAGGCAATCGTACCGTCCACACGAACATGTAAAAACAGGATAAACTGAAATACAATCAGAGTATTACTACTGCGGCCATTTGGAAGACAAACCGCTACAGTCTACTATTGAAACATTTCAAATCTCTAAACCATGCGCACGCTGAACATGACAAATGTTTGATGCACACAACTAAAAAAGAGATTGCTCCGATTTATCTTTGAAATAATTGCAAACTAGCTACCACACCCCTGAGGAACCGCCGAACTTAAGGCGGGGAAACCCGTGTCGGGAAGGGAATAGGCTGGACACAATTAATTTAAATCAATAAAACTAAGTCTCAGAAATGCTACAAATTGAATGACTTGAATTCAATGAAGATATCATTCTAACAACTGAAATAAACCCAGGCTAAGAAGACTGCACAAATTCTCTTTGGAGTGAACACTATATTTATCTAAAAACATTTTGATGATTTTGCCATTTTAATTTACAAGCACGAGTCACAATAAGGTCTATATCGATTTTTTCTTCATTTTTTTTCCCTCTACAGTCTGAGGGTAATAGACCTTCTACTTGCCGCTTTTACGTTGATAACCATTTGACACAGAGCAGCGCCGCAATCAGCTAAAGCTAAAGACTGGTTTCTATTCATTGAACTGCATACCTTCTGTGCTGCCTTGAATGTGCTGCCTTGAATAGGAGTTTCAAGCCGACCAAGGCACAAGCTACCCACTGGATACTCACGTTCACGGAACTAGGGAACTATGCAACAAAGCAATGCACGACCGCCCCCCCACCTTCCTCCCCAATCCGGGTGACCCCCTATAGCGTGGGAGCTATGGGTAGACACCTTCAAGGTATATTTAAGAGCTGCGGGTGGGGCCAGGCTTGCGGATGATAAAGAAGCTGCCCCTCTTGAATTGCCTTGGCACGGAGGGGCTTAGGATTTTTAGGCATCTTCCAGGCCCAAATGTGTGTGCACCCAGCACTGAGGGTGGTGATGGAGGAGAAGGAAACCAAAGAACTGTACTAGCATATGAAACAGCTTTGGGGAAGTTGGAAGCCCGTTTTGGCAGAAGAGCCAACATGGTGTTGGGGAGGTACCATTTCTTCTCCAGAGCGCAAGGAACCGGCGAAGGTATTGACTCTTACATAACAGCCTTACGTACTCTAATCGCCACTTGCAAGTTCACCGGTCTGGTCGATGAATATATCCGTGACCAGGTTATGATGCGTACAAGCGATGTGAGAGTCAGGGAAAGGCTATGGATAGAGAAGGATCCACCACAGAGCTATCGAAGAGTCCAAGAAAAGTGTCAGAGAACTATCGGACAAAGGGGAGAATGTGCACGCCGTGATGCCCAAGAGAAGCGACGACCACAGAAGCAGATTCAAGGACAATAAAGGGACGTCCATGCCGAGGGACACATGTAGAAGATGTGGATGGCGAGGGCATTCCACTGGATCTAAGGAGTGCCCCGCTTCCAATGTTGAATGCAGAAAATGCAAAGGCAAGGGGCACTATGCTGGTATGTGCAGAAACCTTGTACAGAATAGAGACATGGTTAGGATGGTTGATCCCCGACCGAGATGAAGATGATAGTGTGACAGTGGTGGGGTATGTGGTAATGCCATTGTGGGTGAAGGAATGGATGAGGGGTTATTGTTGAGTGTGAGTAACAATCATGGCAGGAAGGGTGCCTGGGCCACCCTCACAGTTAATGAGGTGCCCATAGAGCTGATGGTCGGCACGGGGTCTCCTTATACTATGATTTCTCCAGAACTGTACCTATCTAGTTTCCACAAGCAGTTAACAGAGTTGTCTCCTTCGGACATCAACCCATGTGCGTATGGCCGGGTCCCGATAAAAGTTTTGGGTTATGAGTGGGTCACGATTGAGTTTGAAGGACGCAGAGCCTGGGGTAAGCTATACGTGGCTCACAAGGGTGATTCCTTGGTCGGATGGGACGAACAAGCAGCCCTGGAGATTGAGATACATCCTGGGAAAGCCATCCCCATCTTGAGTGTGAGTGAAGATGAAAAACTGTGAAGGCTGTCGACCTGACTGCAGAGAATCTCGAGGCTAGGTTTCCTTCTGTCTTCAGTTCAACATTAGGCAAACTAAAGGGTTTCTCTCACAAGATAATACTGAAGAGGGGAGCCACACCCAGCGTACATAAAGTTAGAAGGGTCCCCATGCTAGCTCGGGAGGGGCTCAAAAATGAACTGACTAAGCTCCAGGAGGCTGGTGTGATAGAAGAGGTAGAGCGTTCTGAATGGTTGGCCCCGGTGGTGTTGGCGCGGAAGGCTGATGGGAGCATGAGGATGTGCGTAGATCCACGGGACTTTAACACAAGCATTTGGGTAGATCGGCATCCCCTGCCAAATATTAACGAAATGCTCACCATGGTAGGTGCAGCTTCCTGTTTTTCCACCTTCGACCTTTCATCGGCATACCACCAGATCGATCTTCATGTGGAGTCCCGCCCGCTAACATCGTTTGTGACTCCTTTCGGAGCCTTTTGGGTCTGTCAAATGCCCTTTGGTTTGGCGTCTGCCGATGCAGTGTTCCAAAGGATCATGCAGAAGCTGTTTGGGAACATTCAGGGAGTTGAATGCTTCCAGGACATTTTAGTCTGGGGGAGGAGTAGCGCCGAACATGACGGGAGAATGCTGGAAGTGATGGAAGTATTAAAAAGTAGTGGTCTCACCGTGAAGTTAAGTGCAAAGTGGGTGTGCCTAGTGTAACATACCTGGGACACACTTTGGATGCTACAGGGGTTCATCCCAAGGAGGACCTGGTAAGGGTTTTGAAAGATCCCCCGGCCCCTATGTGCAAGGAGCAACTGAGGTCGCTCATGGCACTTGCCGAATATTATAGCCGATTTGTGGCCTCTTATGCTGATAGAACTGTCAACATGAGAGCCTTATGGCAAAGCGTGTTCGTTTTGAGTGAGTCCAGTGAGTGTCAAAGGGAGTTTGAGGGGTTGAAAACGGTAGTGGATCAGGCCCATTCACTAGGTTCATTTTCCCCCAGCAGGAAGACTGTTGACGGTTGATGCTAGTGAGATGGGCGTTGGTGCTGTGTTAGAACAGTGGAGTGGAGTGGAGGGGAATATCGCCCAATAGCATCCGCCTCCAGGGTTTTGAGAGAGGCGGAACAAAGGTACGCGGTCATTGAAAGGGAGGCCTTAGCAGCTGTTTGGGCCTCGAAGCACTTTAGGACTTTTCTGTGGGGAGTCGAATACACCCTTCAAACTGACCATAAGCCGGTAGTGCATGTTCTGACCACAAAAGGACTTTCACATGTGTCATCCAGGATCATGGGGTGGAGGACAGACATGAGTGAATTCAATTTTAAAATGGAATACATCCCTGGGGCGAAAAATGCTGTTGCGGATTGTTTATCACGTCTCCCCGTGTCGGCAGTGCTGACGAGGGTTGCAAAAGGGATAATGATGAGTGCACCCTAGTAGCTTGTGTCGTTCCAGCTGTGGATGAGCAAGTATGGTGCAAAGAGTGTAATGACGATCCCACCCTTGGTAAAATCAGGTCCGTCCTCAGGAGTGATGCTTTGGATGAGGTTTTGAGCAAGCATTGCGGCCATGTCTGGCATGAGCTGTCCGAGGGTCCGAGGCGAATTGCGAGGGGCCAGAGACTGGTGCCTCCTGAATCTCTCAAAAGTAAGCTTGTGGCATTGGCTCATGAGGGGCACCTAGGAAGATCTATGACGAAGAGGAGGCTAAGGGAGTCGTATCGGTGGCCCAAGATGGACAGTGAGGTTGAGGATGAGGTGAAGGATTGTATGGCTTGTGCTACGACTGACAAAAGTAAGGCCCCGTGACCCCAACCTGTGTATCCTGTTGAAGTCCAGAGGGAAGTTTGGTCCAAGGTGACGGTCGAATTAATGGGTCCCATTGATATCCTGGGTGGTGGTCTCAGATTTTTAGTTGTGCTCATTGACTACACTTCCAGGTGGGTGGAGGCGACGGAACTAGCTACTGTGACATCCGAGAAGATTGTTGATTTTCTAAGAAATGTTTTTGACAGAGAAGGGGTACCTGCTGGTGTGGTTACAGATAATGGGGTACAGTTTATGTCGGATTACATGCAAGAGTTTTTAAGGAATTTAGGGATACACCATCACAAGGTTTCATTGTACAATCCATCTGCCAATGGTCTGGTAGAAAGAATTAACCATTTTGTGAAAGGAGCGATCCAGCTAGCCTATGCCAATAGTCTACCATGGAAGAGTGTGGTCTCTGAGGCACGCAAGGCGTACAGGTACACTCCGCTAACCATACGCGTTATTCCCCGTTTGAATTAATGCATGGAAGGAAGCCAGGCAACAAGCTGAGATTACCAGTGTTAGGGGGTGGAACGCACTCAGAGGGTAACATGCAAGTGTTAGATCGGGTGCGTTCTAAGCAACTGAAGTTTACACAACAGTGGTGTGCGGGCAGGAAGCCTCTGGCCATGGAGGTAGGTGATCGCGTCCAAATTAGAAATCCGAGAATTGTACCCAAAGGTTGTAGTGTATTTATGCAGCCCCGTGTGGTGGTGAAGGTGGGACAGGGTTATGTCAAGCTCGATGATGGCTCCAGGGGGAGCAAGAGGCGTGTGGTGGTGGTAGAGAGGACGTCAGAGGGTGGGAAACACGGTATACTCGATAGGGGTCATTCGGATACGTTTTCCTCTGGCATCACTTGGAGAGATGTTTCCTGGGACTCTTGTTCTGGGTCTGCTGTAAATTTGAATTCCCGTGCTCTGGGTGCCAATGATTCCAGTGTCCAGTCAGAGTGCCTGGATCTTGGTACGGGAGGTACCCCCAATGGGGGTTTCTGTGCAGAGTAGTGTCTTGTTAGGGTGGGTGCAGGAGCGCCCCCTAATTCCCCAATTCCCTTTGCCCCCCTTGGTGTCAACAGTCATCCTGTGCGGGTGCGGAAGATGCCCTCTAAATTTGATGATTATGTCGTAGGTGCCATTGATGGTTAAGCCCCTGCTTTTGGCTTTGTGTTAGTTCCTGCTTTTCCTTCCCGTGTGTGCATGTACAGAGTGCGTAGTGTATGGATGGTTGTGCATGAAGCAGTCTTGTTGTGTGTGCATTGCTTATCTGTGTGTCGGGAGAATTATGGGAGGAAGAAGTGTTATGATGTGTGCTTTTGCTTACCTGTAGTTGCTTACCTAGAATCCTGCCACGGCGGGGTTCCATTCCACTGTACACTCTGTTTACTTCCAAGGGGGTTCTAAGTTCCACTGGAGAGCAGTTTGTAGATTAATGGTGGAGTCCTGTCAGGCTCAGGTTTGGTTGCAATAAAGGTTTACTTAACACTCCATTGTGCTGCTTTATTACCACAAACCCCTTGTAAAGGAAGAGCCGACTGAAGAACCAAAGAAACTCCTGAAGAGACCTGGCAACCTTTCCTGCATCAGGCCCACTGAAGCCCTGTTGAACTACCTGATGTGCGAAACCCTTGTGTGGTGCTTCAACCCCAGGACTGGTGTGACCAACCAGTCGACGTGTTGGAGGATCCAGACATTCAGAGCCTTCGGAAGTGTCCCTGGACCACGCCCGGTGGACTGTCCAGTTCTTCATTGTGTACTTCGTCAGAACCTGAGTTCTAACCCTGGTCTGCCCATCGCAGACACCTACATCAATGCTACCTCCAGACAGACTCTCACTGACATTCTCTTTGCTGTTCTTTCTTCTGACCTATGAACCCCCCCATATGGTCTCTGTCCTCTCCCCTCCGCACCCATTACAGGCAGCACCAGATGGGAAGTGCTCTTGGGTTACATTTGCACCTTCCGAATGCAACATTAATGTCTATCATAATGGCACTATCATGGCCCAGGGCTCTCAGCCCAATCTCCGCCTTCTTGACAGGCGTCATCCTTCTCTCTTTCTTCAACCACCTCCCTTCCACCCCCTTCTCTCATGTCCCCCTCTACTCTCTTCCCCAGTGGTGGCACCCCAGCCGCGCCACCCCTCGTAAATCTTTTAAAGGTGGAAACCCGCTTCACTTAGCTACCCTAATTTCTCACTCTGCTATCAAACACTCCTCTAACATCACTCAACTCCTTGAAGACCTTGACATGCTTGCCCTCACTGAGACCTGGTTCAAGGCCAGCTCCATCACTGCTTTTGACATTCTTCTCCCTGAGGGCTACAAGATCCTGTCCAATCACAGGGCCGACCGGCATGGTGGAGTGGCTCCGAGTGGTTCCTTCCTCCATCATCCCCAATCAAACCTACCCATACTTACCGTGTTCATACCGTCTCACCTACTTTCACTCTTACTCTAGCTACCATCTACAGACTCCCCGGACTGTCCATCTTCTTCTCAGAATGGACCGACCTGTCCTCCTCTCTTCTTGTCTCCAACTCAAACGTATCTTCCTTGGGGAGGTCAACATCCATCTCTACTCTCTTCCGCCACAGTTCTCTTCCGCGACCTCTGCAACACTTGTTCCCTCGGTCCCAACCCACTCTGCCTGACACACCTTGTATGCTCTTATCACAACCGACATACATCTCACTACCCCTCTCTCCTGGTCTGACCACTCCCTCCTCTATATCCACCTTGACCTACCCTGTCCCCAGACGCCTCCACCTGCACGGTCAGTCTCCTCAGTCATTTGACTGATGAAGCGTGCGTCAGTCGCAGCATTTGCTTCTTCCTTCATCCCTCCTCCGCCCCCCTTCATTAGACTCTCCTTCGGACTCTGTTCTAGCTAAACTGCATCTCTCCATCTCTAACACCCTGGGCATCCTTGCCCCCCGAATGAGGATCTGCATGAAGCCTGCCTCCAAATGCAACTCCTGGTATGACTCCGACTTGGCTGCTTTGAAACAGAAGTGCAAAGCTGCAGAGCGGAAATGGCAGGCATCAAGCTCATCCTTCGACAAACTGGCCTGCCACCTACTCCAAAGGCAATACCATCTCTCCAAGATGAGGGCTCATATCCAAGCCTGCATCTCTGGAGCCACCAATAACACAGCTGAACTCTTTAAAATCTGCAAGGAACAACTTGCAACCCTACCACAGTCTCCTGCTCCCCTCGTGCCTCCCAGGCCCCCTGCTCTGCACTGGCGACCCATTTTTCTTCCAAAACTCTGGAAATCCTGTCCTTTCTTTAATCTGCTCCCCCCCCCCTTCTCTCGCATCCCTTGCCTCCCCATACCCTCCTCTTTTTCTTCTCCCATTGCACCAGCTGAGCTCTCTAGAGCTGTCCGCTCTATGAAAGTCTCCTCTAAACAGGTGTTCCCCTGCTCCTCCAGGACCATCAAGGACAACATCGCCTCTCTTGCTCCAGTCTTGACTGACCTCTGCAACCACTTATTTGCCACTGGCTCCTTCCTCAAAACCCTCAAGGACTCTCTTGCGCATCCTTATTGCCCGGCTACCTATTGCTCTATCAGCCCTTTTTTGGGGCAAACTCATGGAGAAGCTGGTCATCCCCCAAGAGACTGTCCACACCAAAATGGCTGGTTGCCTCTACGACCACCAGTCCAGTTTTAGGGTTGCCAGAGGCACAGAACTGCTCTCCTGAACACCCATGAATACCTACTCCCTCTGTTCTGATCCTCCTCGATCTCTTATCTGGTTTTGACACAGTCAACCACTCCATCATCATAAACCGTCTCCACAATACCCTAGGCATCGAGGACTGAGCACTGGCGTGGCTGACCTCCTTCCTTTTAAACAGATCGTCCCAATTGCACATGGTCCATTTTCTCTCCTCCACCTCGCTATACCTGTGGCTTCCCTCAGGGCTCCATCCTATTGCCTTGGCTATTCAACATCTTCCTGACCCCTCTGGCCCACATGGTCTCCACTTTCTCCCCACATTTCCAGTGTTATGCTGCCTTCCTCTGCCTCCTCCTCCCCCTCCTCCCTGACTGCCCGACTGCTATTCAAGCATGGTGCTTGTTAGAGAGAATTCTCATAAATGTATTAATTCCCTTCTACCTTAGAGACCCCCCAGCTCTTTTTGCTGGAATTTAGGACTGTTTGTCAATCATATAATGTTATTGTGATCTATTCTGTGTTTCTTCTGACTTTGGAGTCCGACAAAATCCATAGGCATCATCTTCACATTGTGACACACAGCACCTTCAGTGCAGTGGCACAGGGAAGCCTCTTAGATTTCCCAAAGGTTTAAATACCATCTCTTGGTGAAACAACTGTTTCCAAGAGCAGTGAAGTGAAATTGACCTTACCTACATTTTATAAATGTCCAGACCCAGCACACACCATCTTACCATAGGGTGCAGGAGGAGTTACTTAGTATCCCATGTAACAATTTTATGTTACCCTTTCTAAAATTAATGGCTGGTGGCAGCGGTTTACTTTTTACTACCATTGTGTGTTTTTTACCGCAGGCTGCGTTCGTAGCTGCAGTAAGGCACCCATGGGTGCCCATTTTGTCAAAATGGCCTGGTCATCTTTTTTGCCATTTCTTTCTGCAAAGTTCCTTTTTGAGATTTACTCTGCACGCCAAACCAGGGTTGGTCCCTTTTTTCATTTTGTCTTTGGAGGGATACACGAGTGAAGCCCGCCTCTGGCTCCAGTATGTCTGGCAGGGGCAGTAAGTGAGGGAGGTGCCCGAAACTCCCTGTGCTTAATCCCCTTGGTTACAGAAATGCACCCAAAGGTGTTTGGCCGGCTGGCTGTCCGGCAAGGACAGCCACCATGTGGTGTGATTGACAGCTAGGCTGGGATGAATGGGAGAAACCTGCATAAAAGACTAGGCTTTTTGGCTTGGAAGGCAGAGTCGACCACTGGATGAAGGAATCCGAAGAAGAACTTGGAAGCGACGTCTGCTGCAACTCTTGGACCCTTGGTTAGCCCGGTGAAGCCCTACTGCTGTGCTGAAGCGCTGAATTCACCTCGACTAGAGAACCTCTGCAAGGACGACCTCTCCCTTTGAGTTGGTGGGACCAATCAACTCCAAAGTAAGCCTGTCTGGACATCCTCTCGAAGCTGGTTTTATTTCCGCTGCTGCTGGAACAGAAGAGCCAGGGAGAGGAACACCAGATTGTGTGTGTTGCTTTGAAGTCGGACCAGAGTGCCAGGAAGATCCTCTGGACTTCCTTGATGCAGGACTGACCACGCCTGAGCCACCTCAGAGTTCTGGAACCCCAGAAGCAAGGAAAGTCTGAAGTGGTATCCGAGAACCGCAGGGTTTCTATTTGCTGTCAGACTCGAGGAGCTGGAACACTGAAGGACCACTGAATTGAAGTTTGTGGATTGCTGCCGCTGACCTTCCCATTGTAGAGCAGGAGACCCCAGACGTGTTCCCTCTTGTCACCACAACTGAGGCTCAAGAACAACAGGATCTGCAGAGCTGTACAGAAACAGAAGCCAGCTGGTACCATTTCTTCTAACCAGAGGTACTGTAAAGTCTGTGAGAATTTACCTCTTGTTGTGTAGCCTTACCTGCTTCTCAGTTGAGACCTGTGTTGGTTACCTTGCAGAGTTGCTTAAACGTTGCCTCTCACAAGCCTCCCAGCTTGTGGCCCTTCAAGTGTTCCATTTTCTACAAACATTTCTACAAACAATGTGCATGATGTTTTACCTACCTGCAAAGAAGATCCTCACCTCCCCTTGACATTGTGCAACTAACATTGGCTGTCCTGGCTCCCTGAGAGACTCTGCTTTACCTTTGAGTCTGTGCTTTATCCTTTCCCCAGGAAAGGGTTAAACTTATTTGCCATTGGAAGGTTTTTAAAAGTACTTAGCTGTTTGCGAATTGTTTACCTTTGTTTTATTCCTCTATTCTATCTCTTGCACCAAACTCAGTATTGCTCTAAATGAACTAGTGATAAAACAATGTCCACAGTGTCCTATTTAAGTCACCTGAGGGTGTAGGAAGTGTCTGCGTGCAATCCTCAATGGGTATCATCTAATTTAGAGAATCTAAGAGTGTGTTTTGAAGTGTATTTTAATTGTTACCTATATTGTTCCCTTCTGAAGAAGGCTTTACAACTGACTGAAATAAATTAATAATTGTTTTATCAAGAAACCTTGAGTGTAATTTTTATCCTTTAGAGAGTGAGACTTTTTTCCCACTCTCTCATGTGTTTTTCTGTGATTTGGTTCTTTTGGTTTTGAAGTCTGACAAACTCCATAGGCATCATCTTTTTACATTGTGTCACACAGCACCTTCAGTGCAGTGGCACAGGGAAGTTGTTCAGATTTCCCAAAGGTTTAAATACCTTCTCTTGGATTAACTACTGTTTCCAAGAGCAGTGAAGTGAAATTGACTTTACTTACATTGTAACTTTTATGCAGAAAACCCCCATTCATCAGGCATAGCTGTCACTCAAACATGCTAAGTGGTGAGCCGGGCGGCTCACCACTGGGCCAATCACACAAGAGTGTGACTTGAGTTGCCGAGGCAACTCAGTCCAGGGTGCCTAAACCCCCCCCCCCACACACACATCCTGTAGACCCAGACAGAGTGGCACCACTTTTGGAGGGCTTCTGTGGAGAAGCCCGCCAAAAAGTGGAACAAAGGGCTCGACTTGGATTGGAGTTACAGAGGCAAACACAAACGCCATTTTAAAACCGAGTCCTGGCAAAAAGACCCAACCGGGGAATAAATATTAAATAAATAACCCGGCAGTATCTTTACCATTGCACCAACAAGTGGTGCGTTTAAAATTAATGGGAAAATCCCATAGTAAATATTCTTAAGGAATATTTCGCGTGGTACCCACTGCCACAGCCAGAAACTCGACGAGGGGGGACTGCACAGTGCCCCCTCGAAAAACAGACCCAGGGGCAATCTAATTACCCCTACCAGTACTTCCACAATATGATGGTTTGTACTGGTTCTGTTCCCAATTTAAGACTAGTAAAGTCAATGGTGACTTTACATGCCCTGGGAGACAGTAGTCAGTCCCAGGGTATGGAGTCTATGTTTGGGGGTCACTATGACACCCCTGTGTTACTGCACTGAGGGTGCTGTGTAACACACTTACCAAAAACCACATGAAACCCTATGGAGTAAAAGACCCCATAGCCCATAAAACACATTACAAAGTCAAAGGATATCTCAAATCATGTCCAAGAGTGGGAGAAAAAGAGTCTCACTCTTAGCAGGAGAAAAAAATAAACCCCAAAAATCCAGCAAAGCTGCTGGGGGACTCACTAGGATTGGGAAATTAGCCTTAACAGAGAATTCTCCCTAACACTAGGCGCGTTATAAATGACTTACCATATCATATTAAATCATTCAAAAGGCTTATGTTGGTGATAGTATTAATGTTCTACAACTATTTTACCATAGGTAAGGGTTTTCCTTTCTTCCAGATACAAGGCTAACCAAGGGGCTCGATACCTGACCCTAAGTTTGTCGATCAAATGTGAGTGGAATGAAACAAAGACGCAAAAGGGACTTGTTTGCAATGTTATCCTATTGTCGACGGGGTGGGGTGCAGCCACACTGGCTTTTACTTAACCACCTGATTTTCTGAGATGATTTCGTGGATCGTCTGTGTGTCAACAAGGGGTGCAATCTGCTGCCATTTGTTACAGTGAGACATGCCCAGGAGTTGCAGGTTTGACCATTCTTCCATTTGAATGGAAATGCAAGATGCAACCCTTTTAGGAGAAGTAATGGAGAATCCACAGATGCAGACCCCTTCAGGACACTGCTCAGGTTGGAAGACTAGTAGTTATTATGATATATATTGAGCGCGATCCTTGCTTGGAGAAGCAACAGAGCACTTTTCAGAGGTATACCGCATTACAGATGCATAACGGAACGCTTTTCAGCAGCAACAGAACAGATATATAGCGTGGGTAGGATACCCCCTATACCGGGTGTCAGGTAAGAGAGGGGCGGTCTGCTTCAAGCGAGTCAGGTGGCGCAAGGGGTGACGTGATGGCCTAGTGTTGAGTAGGAGAGATTACTTTAGGATGTGGGTCTCGAGTTCTTTTCCGAATTGTAGGAGCTTGGGGGCGAGTCCGATTCCGACGGGGAGGAGGTTCCATAGTCTTGAGGCTTAGTGGCCTGGCTTCTGGTGGTGCACTGTCTGCCGGAAATGCAGAGTTTCTCTGCGAGGTAGTTCGGTGACTTGAGGGCAGAGTTCCAGTGACAGTCTGCACACAGGCGACGAGAGGCGCTCTTTCCAGTTATGGTCACAGCAGCTGCTCCAGGAAAGGTTCCTGCGACGGTGAAAAGCTGAAATACAGTGAGAAAGATACTAGTGTCACAAGTTGGCAATCACCGAAGTTCCGGATTCGCACGCGGAACTGCGACCCTTCTGGCGAAGTAGAGCACAAGTGGCGGTCAGTCCACCGGCCAGTCCAGAGACTCTTCGGAAGGCTCTGAAGGCTGCATCCTTGCGAAGGCGTCAAAACTAGTTGGCCCCAATAGTCTAAGGGCTGAAGCATCGCTCAGGGTCTTCAGAGATCAAGCAGAGGAGCAGGGCTTCACCAGGCTGGCTCATGGAAGTGATGCTGGGCCACTTCACGAGTCGTCTTTAGGTCTTCTGCAGGCTGCTCTTCTTCGAGGGATTCTAAGCTTCAACGATGCTCTGAAGAAATGGCAGCAGAGGTCCTTATTATCCAAAATACGAGCTGGAAGCAAGTCCAAGCCCATCAATGATAAAGATCTGCACCATTCAATCAGCCAGTAGTTGACCAACCACGGACAACTACTGGTTTCACATACTCGCCACACCCAGAATTTCAAGCACTATAGATGTGGGCTGGAACTAGACAGTTTGCACCCCCTTTCCTGGATGCCACGCACGCACAATAGTCTGTCAAACCTGTGGCTTTTCCTGGGAAAGTGTATGACCTTATAAGGACTATCTTGACTTGAGAAGGCATGTATAAGGCCAAACTACAATCTGGCCAAAGAACAAGTGAACATTTCTGGTAAACGTGAAAGTGCACACCAAGAATAATGCAGGAGCAGCCCAGAGCTGGTGCAGGGACTGGTGCCCAGGGCTCAGCGGCCCTGTCAACTCAGAGCATAGCTATCAGCACAGGTATGGTACGCTGCAGCGCTGGGGGAGCAGCAGCCTGTCCACTGCTCACTTCGTTCCAGTAAGTCAATGGAGGAGACAGCACTGCAGGAGCGAGGCAAACCCACAACATGCACACCAATATAGATTGTAAAGCTCCCCACCTGCGGGCCTCATCATGAAGGCTGGCAGATTTCACTGCTGCACCACTCCAGCTGCGTCAGATGTTTCAGGTTTGGCTATTTGCTGTCAAGATGGTCTCCATTCCACAGATCGGTCAGGATTTTTGAGCCCCCGGACGAGGTCAATTATCAGGCGGCCATCACTCCACCATCATCCGCTTCCTTGATTTTAACAAGATTACTGTCATTTGCATGATGTGTCTTGGAAGGGCTGTTGTAAGCAGATATTTTTCAACCATGATTTGTTACTTTCTCACATGCACATTTGCATTTTACCCAATAATGCCGCCATATACTGTAAAATGGCTGTGCCATGAGATTTCGCCTTGTCCATTGATAACCTTGTCTTTTGGCCTTCTTTTCTGCCCCCTCAGGGCAGGATATGCCATATAGGGTAAGCCCCTTCCCGGGCAAAGCCTTAGACTTCCTGGGCAGAGTGTGGTATGTGAGGCCGGATGTGGGGGCTGGGACTGTCCGGTCCTAGCACACATCAATGACAGTGTATCTGTTGCTGGGCAGATATGATGGCCAGAAGCTGCCATGACTGAACAGCCCCTGCCAGTTTGAATGGTGCAGATCGTTGCTATTGGTGGGCCTGGGGCAGACTGCAGCAGAAATGTAGGATGAGGACCCCTGAAGCAATTCTTCAGATCGTCATTGAGGCCAGGAATCCTTCGGAGAGAAGCAACCTGCTGATGACCCATGGATAATCACTGCAGCCAAATAACAGCCTCCAGTCAAGTCTTGGCTCTGCACTGCTTCTTTGTATAATCTCCTGAAGGCCTTCATCGTTGCTTCAAACCATGGACCTGTGGGAACAACCAGTCTCAACCTCTGCTGAAGATCTTGTCCTTAGAAATATTCAGAAATGTTCCATGACCATCCTGTGGACTGGCTAGCTCCTGCCTAGGCTACCATTCTGTACTGGTTGCTGTCCAGAGTTTAGATTTGGGACTCTGTGGGTCCCCAACTGGTGAGACAAGTGGCCTTTCCCTGCGGTGGCAGCTATCAGGCACAAATAAGAGGCTTTGAAGGACATGCTTATTTATCCTTGCCACGAGGAACATCTTCTGCCAGATCGCAGTGTTCCCTGCTTTCTCCTACATTCGTTGTGCCCTGGGGTCTTCTGAGGTTAGCATCATGGTGGTCATCTTCCCATCGTTCCAGGGCCGTCCAGATGCCAAGTCAAGAAACTGCTCACGTGGAGCATGGAACGGCCGACTAGCCAGACCCAAACCCGGACGTCAAAAGTGATCTTTGTACCAGCATTTACAGGACCCCCACCAATGGAACCAATACACCAAGTTCAAGGGATGAGTTAACATACCAGTTGCTACCCCTCTCCCGCCACACGGTTTAACAGGAGCAAAGTCCTTACTGTATATCTCCCTTGACTGGCAGTGATCGTTGGAGTTCTAGCCAACGATACCTCTCCCCCATGTTACTGGGATTCCTCCAAAATGGTGGGTTTGGGACAGGACCACAAAAGTACTTTGGTTACTTTGTTTCTTCACTACTTGAGACACTTACACCCACATGTTGGCTTTGCCAACACTTGTTCTACCTTCTTAAAAGACTCCTAACTCCCTACAAAAGGCAAAATTTGGGACTGTGATTTGATAGCACTTGGGTCCCCATCTTCTTTAGCAGGGAAGGACTTTTTAAGTATAGTACTTATATAAAGGCAGTGTATTTATTTTAAATGTTTTATTACTTACCTTAGTTTTCTTCACTTAATTTCATTGACATGGTTTTTTAAAATTCTTTTAGTATGCTTTATGATGTCAGAATTGGTGTAGTCACACTATGTGAGACTATACAACACTTATCTGCTTGGTATTAGGTAACCCACCTTTTTGTAAAGGTCTGTACTACACAAGTTGGTAGTGTGACTGAGCAGCCAGGCCTATCTTAAGAGGGGTAAATGTGAGCTGTAGAGCTGTAGCAATGCAATTCGTAAATCCAAGTAGCCAAGAAACACTTACACTCAAGGTTTCCGTTATACATACCTATTTATTTAACATCAATTTTTAAATAATCGTTCTTTAAAACGGCAATTCCTTTAAAAGGGTTAATAAGCGTAAAAAATACTTTTCAGAATCAAAACAAGATAGTGGACAATCCTTGGATATGCTTCTTACACAATTCCTACACCCTGAGGTGACTTCAATCACAAGGACAGTAATGGCATGTATATATCACACTAGTTGAAATCTAGACAAGCCTTTCCCAGCAATAACAGTATAAAACAAGTTACCACCTATGAGGGACAAACAATATCAAAGTCAATGGGCTAGACGAGTCTGCAGGGAGCCAGGACAGCCAAAGTCAATTTAAAACAGTCTATGGAGCTGAGGCACTTCTTAGAATTAAAGTCTTGCACAAAGTTAGAGAGTTTGTCAGAAAAAAAAAATCACTTTCCGGGCCACAAGCTGTTAAGCCTGTGAAAAGAGAGTTGGAATCAACTCTAAAAGTAAGCCACTGCAATTCACAAGTGAAATAAAGGACAGCTAAGAGACAATGAGGTAAGTAACCTAAGTCTAAACAGTACCTCTGGTTTGGAGAAGAGTGGTCCAGCTGGATTCTGTCCTGTTACAGCAGTGCAGACCTCGTGTTCCTGAGCCTCAGTCGTGGGGACAAGAGGGAGGATGTCTGGAGGGCTCCTGCAGCGGTACTTGGAAGCTCTTTTCAGTTCAGCGGCACTTCACGGTTTCAGCGCTTAGCAAACAGCACTGTCACGGATCTCGGATACCGGTTGGGCTTGCTTCACTCCTTGGGTCCTGCACTCTGGTGAGGGGACTCAAGCTCTGGTCGTCCTGCTTCTGGAGGGTCCTTCGGAGAATCCTGGAGCTTCTGGGCAGATTTCAGACGTTGCACTCTACTACGGATTTCTCGAACCCTGGCCCTCGCTTCTTGCAGCAGTGAAGAAGCACAGCCAGTCAGGGAAGATGGTCCAGTGGAGTTTGTCTCGGGGTTAGTTGGTCCCACTAACCCAAGGGAAGAAGTCGTCCCTTCCGGAGCTTCTCCGTCAAATTGGAAAAGGAGTTTCAGCACAGCAGCAGGGTCTCACCAGGAAATTCAAAGGTCCAGGAGGATGCTGCAAGCTTTGTTCACGGTTTCCTCGTCAGGTATTTCTCCCAGTGGTCGACTCTGCCTCTAGTCCCAAAACCCTCGCCGTTAAAGCAGTTTTCTCCCATTCATGCAAAGCCTAGTCTGTCAATTACACAGCGGGGTGGCTGTCCTGCAAAGACAGCCAATCAAGACTGGTTGCATTCAGGCACTCCTAGAGACAAAGGACAGGGGAGTTTCGGTAACCTCCCTCACGTCCTGCCTTTCCAGAAACCCCGCCAAAGGCAAAACGAACAAAGGGCTCAAACCTGGCTCAACGCACAGAGTAAAATCCAAGAAAGACCTCACAAACAGAAAAGGGCAAAAAAAGAAGACCGGGCCATTTTGACGAAACGGTCCCCCATGGGTGCTGTACTGAAGCTGAGGATTCAGCCTGCGGTAGAAAAGCACAATGGTAGGAAAATTAAACCACTGCCTCCAGCCATTTAAAGTAGTGAGGCTAACATAACAAATGTAACATGAGAATTTAGGATAAGGGGCTACTAGGTAACCCCCCCAGCACTCCGCATAAGATGGGGTGTGTTGGACCTACAAAGAGAAAAGGTAAGCAAAGTCAATTTCACTTTACTATTCTTGGGAACAGTAGTTCACACAAGAAAAGGTATTCAAACCTTATGAGAAATCTAATGGATTTCTCTGCGACACTGCACTGAAGGTGCTTTGTGTTACCATACAAAAAGTAAATGCCTATGGAGTTTGTCAGACTCCAAAAACAGCGAAAAACACATCATCCAAATCAGGCCAAAACACAGGAGAGTGAGAAAAAGGTCTCACTCACTCCAGGGTTAAAATTAAAAGTCCAAAAGTCAAGCAAAAGAGCTGGGGGTCTCTAAGGTTGAAGGGAATTAGCACAGAAGAACAAGTTACTTACCAACTGGTAATGTTCTTTCGACTGGATGTTCCTCCGACATATTCCACATCTTTGACATGTAATGTCCACAACTGTGCACTTCAGAAACTTTTTCAGCAGAGGGTGTCCTGCGTCGATGACGTCGGGTCGATGTCCCTCGAAGGCCTCCGTTGAGGGCGACGTCACCAGATGTTATAAATAGAACGCACAGCACCCGTAGCCTAGGTTTAAGTTTTTTCCATCAGAACGCGTGGCACCAGTGTCATGCCTGCTTGACTGCACATAGCCTTGCAGAAATGTAAGCTGCAATCGCATAGGAAATTCTCCAGAGGGGCAGACGATGTGGAATACGTTGGAGGAACATCCAGTCGAAAGAATGTTACCAGTTGGTAAGTAACTTGTTCTTCGAATGGATTGTGTCCTCCAACGTATTCCACATCTTTGACAGACTCTCAAAGCAGTACCAGTAAATAGAGGAGGGAAAAGAATTTAGAGTACCCAATCAGATTGCGGAATAAAGAACCGCCTTCCCAAAGGCCATATCCTGACCATGGATCGTATCGAGGGAGTAATGTTTAACAAAGGTGTGGAGCGAAGCCCATGTAGGGGCATCACAAATATTCCTAATAGGAACATCTCGCTGGATAGCGGTGGAATTAGCCACGCCCCTAGTGGAATGAGCTTGCAGTCCTTCAGGAGGGTCCTTACCCGCCAATTGGTAACACTCCGCAATCTTGAGGATAATTCACCTGGACAAGGTCTGTTTGGTAACAGCCTGGCCCAATCGGTGTCCAGCATATCCAACAAAGAGTTGATTGTCGACTCTGACCCTGGAGATCCTAGAAATGTAAAAGCTCAGAGCTCTCCTAGATCCAACCGATGGAGTCACTCCTCTTCCTTACCAGGATGAGGAGGAGGATAGAAAGATGGGAGAACCACCTTCTGACTCAAATGAAATTCAGATACAACCTTAGGTAGAAAAGAAGGACTTACCCGCAGTACAACCCTGTCTTTGTGAAACACAGTAAAGGGTGGCTTAGAGGAAAGTGCCTGCAATTCACTCACTCTGCGAGCGGAAGTAACTGCAACAAAGAACACTGCTTGAAGGACAATAATCTCAAAGGACAAGAGTGCAAAGGTTCAAACGGAGGACCCATGAGAAATTTCAAATGCACATTTAAATCCCAAACCGGCACCTGGAAAGGGGACGGCGGGAACACATTAGTCAGTCCTTTAAGAAATTGAGAAATCAAATTAATCATAAAGTAAGAACATTCTTCAGACGAGCGCTTAAAAATAGACAGCGCCGCCAGGTAACCCTTAATGGTACCCACTTGAAGGCCCCTGTGGGCCAATGAAAGCAAGAAAGACAAAACCATAGGAATGGAGCACTGAAATTTCAACATTGTGCCCTCTGCACCAATCGCAGAGCTTACGCCAACGGTACAGGGATTTTGTTGCAGGCTGCCTTGCCAAAAGCAACACCTCCATCGCGTCATCCGGGAGGTCCCAATCCTTATACCTCAACCTTTCAGATACCAAGCGTGAAGGTTGAGAGTCTTGACCTCTGGATGGAGAACCTGAGCCAGCAGTCCTCCCACCCCCTTCCCTCGCACGCGAGAGCAGATCCTCTCGGTAGGGAAGACAGCGTGGAGGGCAGATGGACATTTCTAGAAGGTCCGGATAACACGCTCTCCTGGCCCAATCCGGAGCAATGAGGATCATGTGGGAACCGAACCTCTGTAAGGAAATCCCCTTAAGCAGAATCTCTCGCACTTCCGGTTGACACTGGTGGCGAAGAGATCCACTTTTGGGGTTCCCCAAAGGGCGAAGATCTCCTGAAGGATTTCCTGAGACAACTCCCACTCGTGAGAGATCGTGCTCTGCCTGCTCATAGCATCTGCTGCCGCATTTTCTTCTCCGGCCAGAAGAACTGCTGAGATCGAAATTCCATGCTGGATGGCCCAGAACCAGAGCTGCATTGCCTCTCTGCCCAACGGGAGTGACCCTACACCCACTTTTTTGTTGAGGCAATGCATGGCCACTGTGTTGGCCGTCATGATCAGGATACCTTTCCCCCGCACAGACGGCAGAAAAGCCTTCAGGGGCAGCCTGATGGCCCTCAGCTCTAACAGGTTGATGTGGAGTTTGGACTCCGATGGAGACCAACGACCGCTGGCGGTCAAGTCGTTGGCATGAGTGCCCCATCCTGTGAGGGAAGCATCCGTCACTACAGTCACCTGCAGCCATGGTTGCCAAAACGGCTCCCCCTTCATCAGGTTCCCCTCGTTGGCCCACCACAGAAGATCCTGGGAGACAGACAGTTGAATTTGAACGGGATCCGACATCTTGCGTGAGAACTGCGACCACTGCATCCCGAGGACCCATTGCAGGGATCTCCTCCTCAGTCTGGTTTCTGGCACCAGAAAAATGCAGGATGCCATGAGGCAGAGCAACCTTAAGAATTCGAAAGCCGGGAGACTCTGGGTATGTTGAAACTTGTCCACCATCTGCACAATGTGATGAGCCCTCACCTTGGAAGGCAAGCTCTTCCCCCAAGGACGTTTCTAACTAAACCCTGATGTACTGGAGCTGTTGGGAAGGTGTCGGATGCAACTTCTTGAAATTGAGGGAGAAGCCCAGCCTGGGGAGGGAGCAGCAGGTGATCCAATGCTTGCTCGGGAGAGCGTGCCCGGATCAGCCAGTCGTCCAGGTAGGGGTAGACGTGAATCCCCCCCTCACCTGAAGTACGCTGTCACCACCACCATTAGCTTGGTGAAGACCCACGAGGCGGAGGTCAATCCGAACGGCAGGACCCAAAACTGAAAGTGCAAACCTCAGGTACTTTCTGTGCTTGGGAAGAATCGGCACATGAAAGTAAGCATCCTGTAGGTCCAGAGACACCAAGCAAGCAAGCAAGTTGAAGGGCCTGGAGGACTTAAGAGTAACCACCTTGAACTTGTCCTTCCTGAGAAGTTTGTTCAACCAACGCAAGTCCAGGATCGGTCTCAATCCCCCGTCTTTCTTTGGGATCAAAAAATAAGGGGAGTGCCATCCCTTGTTCCTCTCTGCTACAGGCACCAGTTCTATAGTGCCTTTCTCCAGCAGGGTTAAGATTTCCTGCGCAAGGAGTGGATCTGGAAGCTTCAAAGAGTTTCCCCGGTGGATTGTCGTGAGGCCCCTGTAGGAAGGGAATGCAGTAGCCGTGGGTTATGGTATCCAGAACCCACGCATCTGAAGTAATGGCTCGCCACTCTTCGAGATCCTGAGACAGTCTGCCCCAAACCGGCAAACCATGGGACACGCCTCATTACAGTTTTGAAGCAGCTGCGGCAGTGCCTGAAGGTAAAGAGGCAGCTGCTTGAGTGGCTTTGGCAACTCTATTTCCCCAACCACCACAGGTACTTTTTCGGTGGCCCTTTTGACTGGCGGCCCCTCTCGTTCTACCAAAGGAGGAGTAGTAACGAAAAGAACCTCCCCTCCACTGCTATCCCCTAGACGAAAAAAGGCGGAAGGTTGACGCACAGCTGCACTAAAGATATTGTCGCAGCTTTCAAGGTCTGCAACCTCTCAAGGCTCTCGTCAGCTTTGTTGTAAAACAAATGTGCGCCATCAAAGGGCATGTTCAGAAGACAGCTTTACACATACGGACCAAAACCCGACTTCCACAACCACGCAAATCTGCGTATAACGGTGCTCGCAGCCATGGACAGGCTAACACTGTCTGCTGTATCCAAACTTTGCACATAGCATCCTCGCCATCTTGCACGAGAGCCAGGAAGCCATCCCTTTCTTCCCCCTCGGAATACGCTCAGCCGCTTAAGAAACACAGTTCCACAGAGTGTGCGAGAACCTTGTAAAGGCACAACTGGAGTTGGCCGATTTCAATGCCATGCTCCTGCAGAAAATACCTTCCGAGTCCAACCATCGAAGCGTATGTCGTCCCCATCAGGAGGGATGGTAGGGTACGCCGCCTGTCTCCAGGTGGCCGTGGCTGCTTGAACCACCAAACTCTCGGGAGTGGGGTGAGTGGATAAATAACTGGGGTCGCTAACAGAAAGGCAGTACTTTTTTGTCAAAGATTTATTAACAGCCGGAAGAGATTCCAGTGACTGCCAAGCAGCTGCTACTCTTTTCTGTAAAGTGAGATGAAACGGTAACAGAACCCCTACTTACCTGGAGCTTCCCCTTCGGCTCCCGCAAGGCCTTGGCAGTTAGCGACTGGCATTTCGTCAGTGTCGTGACTCTCACCCAAGCACCACAAACAAATGCGATGCAGGTCGGTGATCAACATTTTCGACTTGCAGTCCCGGCAGGTTTTGAAGCCAGACCGCGGAGTCGGAGGGGTCGAAGAAAAAGACATCTCAACGATGAAACACACAAGGCGCGCCGAGTTTCACGAAGCAACACGTTCGTGGAAAAAACGGAACTGAGGCTACGGGCGCTGTGCGTCCTATTTTTAGCATCCGGTGATGTCGCCGTCGATGGAGGCCTTCGAGGGACATCGACCCGATGTCATCGACGCAGGACGCCCTCATCTGAAAACATTTCCGAAGTGCACAGCTGTGGACATTACATGTCAAAGATGTGGAATACGTTGGAGGACACAATCCATTCAAAATGAGAATTCTCCCTAGAATGCTTCAATAAAAACCTTTCACACATTGTCACAATACATTTTATGCCATTATATACAATATATGCCATTATATACAATATAAATGTTAAAATGACATATTACTCACCGTAATCGTATTTCTGGTGCTTGTATCTGCTTAGGTTCACATGCTGTGCATACAGTCTTGCATTTAGTGTTAATAGTGGAGTATTGTATCTTTTTTGAAGATCAAAAAGGGACCTCCACCTGGGCGTGTCTTGTAACACTATCCCTAATGTGACGTGTAGTGTACCCAAGATCCCTCATGCATCGAGGTCCCCCTGGTTGCTTTCGCTTTGCCTTCAGGGAGCTTGAATGGAATGCGTGAGTGAGTACACAAGAAAAGAAGCTGTAAAATGTCTATGTTCCTTCCACTCAAATAGCGGATGAAGGGTGGGCACATCTGAATCCAAGCAGATACAAGCACCAGAAATACGATTACGGTGAGTAATGTGGTCTTCTGAAGCTTGTGAATCTGCTTAGTCACATGCTGTGCATAGACTAGCTAGCAGTACCAGGAAATGGTGGTGGGATGTGTGAAGGAACAGCAGCAAAGAGATATCTTAACAATGCCAGAAACCACTTGACAATCAGTCTCTGAATGTGTATCTAAGCAGTAACGTTGAGTGAAGTTGTGAACGGAACTCCAGAGCTGCTTGGCAAATAGAATCAAGATGAACATTTGTAATGAAAGAAATAGTAGCTGCTGTGCCTCAAGTAGAATTTGCTCTAGGCATAAAGGGTAGATCTCTCTTAGCTAGAGAAGACCTCATTTGGATGTATTAAACAATCCACCCAGAGATTGCTGACTTAGAGACCGGGTCTCCTTCTCTAGCAGCGGCAACAGAGACAAAGAATTGATATGTCTGTCTTTGTGGTTTTGTTTTATCACGGTTATATACCACTGCTCTCCGAACATCTATGTATGGAGGCTTCTTCCAGCTGAGTTAGTGAGATTCTGAAAGGAAGCTGTAAATTCAACAGATTGGTTCACATGGAACTTGGAAATTAATTTAGGTGCAAAGCATGGGTGAGTGCAGAAAACCACTTTCTCCTGATAGAGCCTTCAATTCACCAACTCTCCTAATAGAAGTAATAGCCAACAGAAAGGCAGTCTTATAAGTGAGAGCCTTAAGACTAGGTTTGTGAATTGGCTTAAAAGAAGACCCCATAAATCTAGTAAGGACAACATTCAAGTCCAATCACGGAGTTGGATTAGAAATAGGTGGGTGTAGTCTTTTCACCCCTTCCATGAAAGCCTTGATCGCAAAGGCTTTCTACCAGGAAGCCTTGCTGCGAGATGTGGTGCAAGCAGAAAGGTGGACCTTCAGTTAGCTAATAATTAGTCCAGCGTATAAGAGGCCAATTAGAAAAGGACTATGGGTGTGGCTGAACAGTCAATGAGATTGATGTTACGAGTACAGCACTAAATGACAAAACGTTTCCACTTACTGGAATAAGTGCTTAGTAATAGTGTTCATGCCTCTCTAAGAATGTCCATACGTCTTTGAGGTAGCTGGAGCTGCACAAACTCTATGACCTCAGGAGTCATGCTGCTAAGTTGAGAGTTTGCGGGCATAGGTGCAGTGTTGTCCCCTGATCTTGGGACAACATGTTGTATGGGCAAGGCAGTTCCACTGGAGGGCGAAGGGATATTCTCATGAGATGTGAGAACCACGTCTGTCGAGTCCACATTGGCGAGATCAGGACTGGTGTAACTTGTTCCTGGTGCATCTTGTGAACTATCCTGTTAAGAAGAGGAACTGGGAGAAAAGCATAGGCAAATGTCCCTGACCATGTGATCCAGAGACCATTCCCCTTGGACAGTCCTTGGGGCTAGCTGGAGGTATAGTCTGGACATTGTGTGTTCTCCAGTGTTGTGAATAGGTCGATGTTTGGATTCTGCAAAGAAGTTGTGTAAAATGTGTTTGTGCAAGAGCCATTCATGTTCTACAGGTAGCTGCGTGTCTCTGCTGAGCACGTCTGCCAGACGATTGTGTTCCCCTGGAACGTGTTGTGACAGGAGGAACATGTTGTGCTTGAGTGCCCATTTCCAAATGCTCTATGACAGTTTGGATAGCCCGGGAGAGGGAGTGTCTCCCTGTTTGTTCAGGTAATACATGGCCATGGTGCTGTCTGCAAGGACCAGAACAGTCTTCCCTTGCAGTTGTGTCTAAAAGGCTTTCAGGGCTTTGAATACAGCAAGTATCTCTAACAGGTTGATATGTTTGTTTGCTATGAATTGTGACTGTGTGCCGTGTGCTGTCTGGTGTCGACGGTGAGCTCCCCACCCTGACAGTGATGCGTCCTTGGTGAGAGTGGCTTCTACTGCGGAGCCGGTGAAGGATTTTCCTTTCAGAAGGCTTTTTGACCACCACTGCCAAGACTGAACGAGTTGAGGCAATGCCGAAGGGGCATACTTTTAACTGATATTGAGTGCCTTCTATCTTGAACCTTAGGTACTTCCTGTGCGCTGGCAACATTGAAATATTAAAGTATGCATCTTTCATATCCAAGGTGGCCATGTAATCCCAGTGCTTCAGCAAAGGCATTACCTCCTGCAGAGTTGTTATCCTGAACTTTTGAGGCTTGCCATACTTGTTTGCAGGAACCAGGTCTAATACAGGGAGCATGCTTAGATCCTTTTTGTGTACAAGGAGGTATTTGGAATAAATGCCCTTGTTTACCTGATGATCTGGGACTAGTTTGATCCCTCCCTTTTGCAGTAGGGTCTGTACTTCTTGCAGGAGGATGAGGAGATGTTCCAGAGACCGTCTTCAGTTCTTTGGCGTGTGGTATCGAGGCGAATTAAGAAACTTGAAACAATAACCACTGTTTACAGTCTTCAGCATCCACTGGCCTGAGGTTATTCCCTCCCATGTGTGGGTGAAGCATGTTAACTGTCCTACTGGAAAGGCACAGGAGGGGACCCGAATCAGAGTCATTTGCTTGCAGGGGCAGGAGAGCCTCTAGCTGTTGCATTTTGTCCCCTTCCTTTGCCACGCTGAAATTCCCACGGTTGAGGGGTTTGAAAGGAACTAGATGTTCCTTGGCCAGAATATCAGGGTGATCTGTCTGCACCATAGGACCCTTGAGCAGTGCGGGAGAAGGACTGCGTTGAAAGGAGTAGCGGATATTAAAATACCCCATGTTGTACATACGGCTTGCCAGAGATTTGGTTGAGATTTTTCAATGTCTCAAGCCACTTCTTGGCTGTCTCAGGTGCATCATCCACTGCTTTGCCAAAGAGAGCAGACTCCTCAATGGATTTGTTGATAAATGAGGCCTGCGTCACGGGTTGAGGTATGGCGTTTTGAGAAGAGTCCCCTCCGCTAACACCATGCTAACACCATGCCTGCCGTTTCTGTGGAATCAAGTGTGTTCTTCAGGATATTTTGTGTGACCGGATGTCCCTCTTGCACAATCGCTGGCAATTGCGATTTAGTTGGTTCAGGAATGTTCTGGAGACCCTACTGCACCAGGCCCCATCAGACTTCACTGTAACTGGTCAACAGAGTGGTATTGTTTGCGACGCAGGTACTGCAGGCCGCAAAAGAAGTCATTTGCTTGCCCAAGGTGTAGAGCTTCTTACAGTCATTATCGGGGGAGACTCGGATGAAGACAGGGGACCGTCTACACCTTTTCTAGCTATGGTGATGACCAGTTAGTCCAGGATGGAGTGTTGCCAAATACAAAGTAGATCAGAGGGCGTGGGATGGAAAACATGCTTTTGAAGAATGCTGTTGAAAAGCAGCTGGTCCTCAATAAGGGAGGCCTTTCTGGGTTGTGAGACAGGAGGGGCATCGCAAAACACATTATCTGGCTCAGTCTCATGAGCAGGGGTAGAAGGCCAATTGCCCTGGTCACCCGTAGGAAGCCATGGATCTTGAGAAACAGGGTCTTGGGAGCCATCATCATGGTCTGGTAGATCGAAGATATCATCACCCTGATCATACTGACAATCCTGAAAAATAGCTTCAGTGGGAGCAGGTCTGCTAAGTCCAGGAAGCAGGGTGAGTCACAGGGGAATGAAGCCTAGGAGACTTACAGCTTCTGTGACCATCCTCAAAGGAATGCACCCTTTTGAGAACTTCATCAAATTTGTCAGACAGGCCAATGAAGTCACATACCTTGTTCATGCACTGCTGAAATCTTTCCATAGTCCAGGAAGTAGTGGCTGGGGTTTCTGAAAGTGGAAAAGCGGTCTCATCTTGGGCAAGGCCTTTGGGCCCCTGTGGGGACTGGGACAAAGGAGAGGAAGCCTGTATGTAGTGTGAGGGCAAAGAAGAGGGTTTCTGGGAACCAGAACCACTTGAAAGGCCTTTAGAATGCTTTAATCTTAGCTTAGGGAGAGTTTTGCCTAAAGAAATCTGTTTTGATGCGTCTTTCGACACATCAGAAGGAGGAGTTGAAACTTTAGGTGAGGCACCCTGAGTAACGGGAGATTTGGTACCATGCACCGAACGCACCTGCGGAGGCGGAGCGGGTCCTGAACCCTCAGGTTCGGCAGGGACTGTCGAAACATTTGACGGGCCTGCAGCAGCAGTGGCTTTTTTCGATGGAACCGCCAAAGAAGGCAGAGGGGTTGTGTGCTTAGCCTTGTGTGAATGGGTTCCCTTATCGCTAGGGTGTGATGTCCCTGTAGCAGTGCGCTCAGCCTGTGTAGTGGGCCTAGAACAGGCATGCAGGAGTCAGCCGACCCGGCAACAATGTATACGGCCTCCGAAATGGAGCAGTGGCTACTAGAGGAATCCTTGTCTGAGGTGCCAGTGGGAGAATGAGATTGCCTGCATGGCTTTGTTCGCCCACTGATTTGTGCACTTTTATTAAGTGTCTTGGGCCTAAAGAGTCGGCAGGCCTTGCAGCGCCGCTCGTCGTGAACACGAGGAAGACAATGAATGGACTTGCAGGGAAACTTCTTGTTACAGGAAGGGCAACATTTAAATGGACTTCTCTCCATCGTGAAATACAAAAGAAGCAGACAGACCAGTGAAAGGAAAGGAGAGAAAAGGCATTCTCTAAAGGGAAGCATTGAGAAAGAAGGACCACACTATTGTAAAGGCTGAAGTCTGAAGGCCAAGGCCAGAACAGCCATCGAGAAGCTCAACGAAGACCATCAGGATGGTACACAGGAACAGTTGTTGAAGAATCACTGAAAGGTTAATCGATAGATGCGTCAAAGATGCGTGGAACAGCAATATTTCTGGTTTTCATGAACTCTGCATGAAAGACTGACAAGAATGGTAGGAAAAAAAAACAATGTGGGGGGACCTGACACGTGAGGGATCTTGGGTACACTACACGTCACGTTAGGGATAGTCTTCTAAGACATGCTCAGGTCGACACCCGTTTTCAATCTTTGAAAAAAAGATGTAATGATTACCTTGGGATGTTGGACTATATGCGCAACGTGATTCTAAGCAGATTTACAAGCATCAGAAACGTATGGGATAACGTAATCGCATTTCTGATGCTTGTATCTGCTTAGATTCACATGCTGTGCATAGGCCGACATCTAGTGGAAGCTGCAGAGTATTACAGTTGTTGTTTTCGAAACTCGAAAAGGGACGTCAACAGGGCATGCCAGTAATACTAACTCTAGTGTGATGTCCACTATACCCATGATCCCTCACGCCTCGAGGTCCCTCAGATTGTTATTTTTCTGACATGAGGTAGCATGAGGTGTAGCTTGAGTACAGTTGCATCCAAGCAGATGGGTATTGGAGAAGCTCGTAAGCATCCAGGCGCCTTCTCTCCGAGGGGAGTAAGGGTGGGTCGCCTGTGAATCTAAGCAGATACAAGCATCAGAAATATGATTACCGTGAATAATGCATCCCTTCTGAGGCTTGTGGAATCTGCTTAGATCACATGCTGTGCATAGATTAGCGAGCAGTGTTAGAAGAAGGTGGTGGGATGTAAGAAGGTTCTTGGGCGAACAGATGTCTTAGAACCGCTTGTCCCACCTGTGTATCCGTCTTGGAATGTGTGTCATTGCAGTAATGTTGAGTGAAAGTGTGTATTGAGCTCCATGTAGCTGCTTTGCAAATGCTGTCTAGAGGGACATTTGCAATAAAAGCCAGGGTGGCTCCTGTACTCCTCGTGGAGTGAGCCCTGGGCGTAAAAGGCAGTGTCTTGTTCGACAGGGAATAGCACAATTGTATACATCTGACTATCCACCTAGAAATGGCATTCTTTGAAATGCGATTGCCTTCTCTGCCTGGCGCTATGGAGACAGTTGATTTGTTTTTGTTAGCGGTCTGGTCATGTCTACATAGTAGAGTACCGCTCTCCGCACATCTAGTGTGTGGAGTTTTATCTCAGCTGAGCTGGTGGGTTCCTGGAAGAAAGTCAGTAGCTCAATAAGTGATGGCCACCAAGAAGGCAGTTTTATAAATCGGGTGTTTGAGACTAGACTTATGCATCGGCTCGAAAGGGAGTCGCATGAGCTTAGCGACTACAACGTTGAGATCCCATCCTGGCGGCGGGTTTGAAATTGGAGGGTGGAGTCTCTTTATCCCTTCCATGAATGCTTTGATGATAGGTACCTTCCACCATGGAACCTTATTGTGGGAGGTGGTATAGGCTGACAAAGCCGCCAGGTGGACTTTTAAGGAGTTGAATACTAACCCTGCATCTAGCAAGTGGAGCATGTAGGTTAGAATGTGTGAAGGGGTTCATTCTATGGGGTTAATTTGCTTGGACTGGCACCAAATTGCAAATCTCCTCCACTTGTCAAAATAACACTGCCTAATGTTAGGCTTTCTTGATTCCTTCAAGATATCCATACATCCCTGTGGCAGATTAAGATGTCCAAACTCTATGACTTCAGGAGCCATGCTGCCAAGGTCATTGAAGCAAGTTGAGGGTGCACTGTTAGGCCCCCGTGCTGAGTGAGCAGATTGTACAGGCACAGGAGTTTGATGGGATCAAACATCGCCAGATTGAGCAGATGTGGATACCAGGGTTGTCTTGCCCACATAGGAGGAACTAGGATGAACGTTACCTGTTCCTTGTGGATTTTGTTCACCACCTTCCTCAATAGAGGAGTTTGGGGAAACGTGTAAGCAAATTTCCCTGACCAGTTCATCCATAGTGTGTTCCCCTTGGTGCCTGGCTGGGGGAACCTGGATGCAAAGCCTGGGCATTGCTTGTTTTCGATTGTAGCGAACAAGTCTATTGTGGGGAATCCCCATTGAGAGCAGAGGTGTTATACGACTCCTGCGTGAACTTGTCACTCGTGTTCTTCTGGTAGGGGATCTCTGCTCAATGAGTCTGCGAGAGAGTTTAGTTCCCCTGGAACGTGCTGTGATGATAGGAATATTTTCCGTTTGAGTGCCCATTTCCAAATTTGTTGCGCAAGCCTGGACAGATTTGGAGATCGTGTGCCTGCCTGTAAAACATCGCTGTAGTGTGGTCTGTCAGGACTTGCACCGATTGGTTCGCTATGTGGGACCCGAATGCCTGAAGGGCTTTGAATACTGCCAGAAGTTATAGTAGATTGATTTGGTTTTGTGCTGCCGCATGAGACCACAGACCCTAAGCTGTGTGGTGAAGGTAGTGAGCCAAACCCCCCCCCCCCCCACCTCCCACCCAGCGAGTAAGGCGTCCGTTGTGACAATCGCTTGTACTTCCGATCGTAGAAGGTTTTCCCCTTCAACAGGTTTTCTTTTGTCCACCAGTGAAGATTTTGTACTAGTGTTGGCGAAACGACCACTAGATCGTCCCACTGACCACTTTCCCGAGACCATGTTTCTCCAACCACTCCTGCATGGGTCGCATGCACAGGCGCGCGTGAGGTACCAGGTAAATGCAAGATGCCATCATGCCTAGCAAACGCATAGCTTTGTGCACTCTTATCTGACGGCCGGCCTGTTAATGCGATATTTGCAGTAACATGTTTGGACTCTTTCCTCTGACGTAAAGACCAATCCCTCTTGAGTGTTTAAGAAAGCTCCTAGGAACTGTTTGGTCATGCTTGGCACTAGGCTTGATTTTTTTCTCGATGGAGAAGCCCAATTGAAAGAGAAGGTTGATAGTTCTTTGAATGTTTTTTTCCGCTAATTAGGGGAGACTCCCCTGTAATCAGCCAGTCGTCCAAGTAAGGGTACACCGGGATTGCTTCCCTGTGCAGGTGTGCTGCCACCACCGCCAGTACCTTTGTGAATACCCTTGGAGCAGATGCGATTTGGAAGGGCAGCACTTATTGGTAGTGCTGGTTAACCATCTTGAAACGCAAGGATCTTCTGTGCGCTGGGAACATTGAAATATGAAAATAGACATCTTTCATATCAAGTGTTGCCATGTAGTCCCCTTTTTTGGCTTGGCCAAACGTTCCTACTATTCTAACATTCTCCACTTCCAAGCCTCTCATCCTCGTCGTATCTTTCAAACCCTTTCTAGTCTTCTTTCTCCACCTTCTCCTGACCCCTCAGCTACATCTCCCCTCTCCCCTTCTGATTTCGCTGACTTCTCTTCCAAAATTCTCTCTTCGCCAAAACATAAATTGCTCCTCTTCTTGTTACACTCCCCTCTTTTCCCCCAATGCCCCTCAGCTTGTATGACTGACTTCTCTCCTGTTACTCCTGATGTTTCCCTTCTCCTGTCCAAATCTCATCCTACTGCTGCCCCTCCTGATCCACTCCCTACCCTCCTTATTCCTAAGATCTACCCTCTTCTCATTCCTTACCTAACCTCCTTATTCAATATCTGTCTCTCCTCTGCCTTCAAACATGCTACCATCATCCCTATTCTGAAGAAACCTTCTGCTAATCCCCATCTTGCATCCAACTTCCATCCAATCTCTCTTCTTCCATTCCTTTCTAAAATACTTGAACGCTTAGTCTACTCTCAGCTCTCTACTTTTGTCGCCAACCTTTCTCCCCCCGCCCCCTTTCAATCTGGCTTTCGCCCTAAATACTCCTCTGAGACCGCTCTCACACATGTCCTCAACTCCCTCACTGCTTGCTACTCTAAGCAATCCTCAGTCCTCATCCTCCTTGACCTCTATGCTGCCTTTGACACCGTTGATCACCCCTTACTTCTCAACACTCTTTCTGCTTTTGGTTTCAAAGGCTCTGTCCTCAACTGGCTCGCCATCTACCTTTCCCACCGCTCCTTTACCGTCTCCTGGGGTGGTCGTACCTCTTCTACTCTTCCCTTGGACTATGGTGTACCCCAAGGCTCTGTCCTTACCCTTTTCTATTCTCTCTTTATACCTCCCTTCTTGCCCCCATCATCTCTTCCTTCGTTATTTCTCACCACTTTTATGCCAATGACAACCAGCTTTTCCTCTCATTTTCTTCCTGCACTCCTGACCTCCATCTTAATCTCTCTTCTTGTTTTACTGCCATTAAAAACTGGATGTCTTCCCACTTTCTCTCTCTCAACACAGACAAGGCTGAAGTCTTATTCTTCCCTTCCAACACTCTCCCCCCTCCTTTTATTCATTTTCCATCCTCTAATCTAGGCATTTACTTTGACTCCTCCCTCTCCTTCACCCACCATATTTCTCTTATTTCTCGTGCATGCCGCTACCATCTTTTCAATATTCGTAAAGTATGCTCCTCTCTCACCTTCCATGCCACTAAACTTTTAATCTCCTCCCTTATCTTCTCTTGTCTTGTCTTTTCTACTGTTCTTCCCTCCTCTTTTGACTCCCTGCTTCCCATCTTGCCCCCCTCAAATCCCTCTACCACTCTGCCATTCGTATCCTCTGTCTTCTCTCTCCTCTCCTCCTCGCTTTCTCATCTTGGCTGGCTTTCCTTTCACTGCAAATTAAATTCCACTTCCTCTTTCTTGTCTTTAAATCTCTTCACGATCTTGCTCCTCCATATCTCTCCTCGCTCATTTCATTCTACATTCCCTCCCGCTCTCTCCGTTCTGCCGATCTCTTCCTTCTCTTCGTTCCCCCCCTCCCCTTGTGCCGCCTCTCGTTTCTGTTCCTTTCAGCTCCTTGCCCCCCTACATTGGAACTCCCTACCTCTCTATCCATTCCATCCCCACCTATTCCATCTTTCGTGTCTCCTTGAAATCTCTTCTTCTCCACTCCCGACCCTGACACTCCAATCCCCTCCTTCACCTTCCTCTCTCCTCCCTTATACCTTCCCCTTCCTACCTTCTCTTCCTGCTCTGTTCCTCTCAAGTCCCCTCTCCTCCCCAACCCTTTCCTCTTCCTGTTTCCCACTTCCTACCCCCTCTCCACCCCCTCCTCTCTCGTTTATCTTCATAGGCAAATTGTTCTACTTACTGTTTTTACTGGTTTGATTCATATTTTGTAATTGCTTCTACTTTTTTATTGTATCCTTGTTGCTGTTATAATGTAAAGTGCTTTGGCGTGAAGCGCTATATAAACCCAATAAACAAACATTACCTCTTGTAGCGTAGTCATGCAGAACTTTTGTGGCCTGACATTTGTTTGCAGGGTGAAAATCTAATACTGGGCGCATTGGTAGATCTTTCTTTGGCACAAGGAAGTAGGTTGAATAAATACCCTTGTTTATCTGGTTGGCCGGGACAACCTCGATGGCGTCCTTTAGAAGAAGCGTGGCAATTTCCTCAAGGAGGATGCGCCGGTGCTCCCTGGAATGGGTCTTTTGTCGTGGTGGGCGGTTTTGAGGTTGCTCGAGGAGTTCTATGCAGGATCCGCCTGTTACAGTGGACAGTACCCATCTGTCTGTGGTGATTCCCTCCCATGCATGGGTGAAGCTGGATATGCGCCCTCCGACTGGAGAGGCATGGGAGGGCACCTGAAGCGGATAGCCACTGCTTTTGAGGTGGAGTGCCACATCGGGAGGAGTTGCCTCTACCGCGTCCGCGGGCTCTGTGCGTTCCTCTTGGGTAATACTGGGAGGACTGACCCTGATTGTTTCCCCAGGTAGTACCTTGGATCTGGCTATAAGTGGAACCCCTTTGAAAATTTTGGCAGCGAAAGCAACGAAAATGCCTGTTTCCCCTCTGGCCAATGGGTTCATTGGTGACTTGGCCTAGAGACCCGAGAGTCTCATACTCTTCTTTGGCTGTTTTTAAGGCATCTTCGACAACCTTGCCAAAGAGCACATTGGGCTCAACGGGCATATTGATAAGGGTAGGTTGCGTCTCTGGTTTAAAACCCGATTGGCGCAACCAAGCATGATGCTTGATAATAGTACCCACCGCTATTATTCTGCCTGAGTTGTCTGCAGCGTCAAGATTGGTCTTTAATAAGCAGCTTGACACACTCTGCCCTCTGCCTCTTACCTGGGTAAGCTGAGATTTAAGTGGTTCTGGGGGCGATTATAGTAAGCCGAGACCTCATCCCATTTGTGGCACTTGTAATTGGCCAACGGGTAGAATTATTAGCAATTCTAGTCTGGAAAGCCACAGAGGAGGCAACCTTTCTGCCCATCGTGTAGATTCTCTTGCTTTCCTCATCAGGCAGAGCCTCAAAGGAAGCTCGGGGTGTACCAGCCTTTTTCCTTGTTGTAGTTACAAAGAATGAATCGGGCTTCAGTTGCCCTCTGATATACAGCGGGTCAGAAGAGGCAGGCCTAAACAGTTTCTCTATGCGGGGGTTGACATCCTGCGTAAGATTAGGGGTCTCCAGCGATGGCTGTATTTTTCGCTGAATAGATTTGGGGAGTGGGATAAACTGTGTAACAGCCTTCTTATCCCCAAGGATTTCTTCTACAAAATCCTTATCTTGTTGTACCTCTTGAGTCTCTATATGAAAATGCTCTGCCACTTTGACTATTACCTCATTCAGAAGGGGTTGGTTGGGGTATCCCGATCAACGGGTGAACCTATGGGATACATATTTGCCTCGGGGTCAACCTCAGGGTCTTCATCATTACTTTAATAAGGGTCTACTGCATCATCCCCGTAATAAGGGTCTGTTGCCTCTAGGATAGAGAAGTCTTCATGGTCAGAGTCCGGGTCACAGAGATCAATGACTGAGCTTTGCACTGGAATCTCATGGCGAGACCTCTTAGCAGTGGGTTGAGCAGGTAGAACAGGGATATGCGACCCAGAGGGTGCTATAGTGGGGGGAGTGGACTGGAATCTTTGAAAATAGCCAGGGTCCTTTTCATAGACGTTGGCCATAAAGGACATCCTCCTCATGACCCTGTCTATATCCTCTTCCGACTATTGTGCCGAGCTAGGTATGACCAATGGTTGGGAGGGGAGCACTAAATCTTTATCTGTTGGAGAAGTAATACAGGTTCTTTTAGGCCTAGTCTGTTGAGATATTTTCTTTATGAGCGGTGGCCCTAGCCTCCTGAGAGCTCTCCCTACGAGGGGTCTTTGAGGACTTTTTCTTGGGCTCTTTCTCCCTACTTTGGCTCTCTGAAGCGTGTTTAAGAGACTACTTGGGGCCCAGCACCTGACTTGACACAGAACATCGAATTTCGGGTGCGGTCTGAACTAGAGCCTCGACGATCAAGATCTGTCATGCAGCGATCGCTAACGATAGTGCCCAGAGGGCAGAGTTTCTACAGACCTTTCCCTGGACGTCGTGTGTTGCCATCCGCTCGACACGTGCGTCGAGTCTCGGCTTTGGGTTGTGTGCTTAGTGGTGGATGAAGTGTTAGCGCTTCCACCGCCGGGTGTTGTCCCAATAACAAGCCCGCTAGCCTGTCTTCCGGGGTCGAGGCCTGCGCTTGGGTAGCCGAAGCCACCCCATCGCCATCAAAAACTGCGGTGTTGCTGCCATCACTGAAAGCACCTTCTACTTCCATGGCCTCGAGTTGCCTGGCGTAGTGGGCCCAGCGTTTGGTAGATCGGTCCTTCAAAGTCTTGGGCTTGAAGAGCCTACACGCCCGACAAGAACCCTCAACGTGGTCTCTCGGGAGACACAAGTTACAGAGTAGGTGTTTATCGACCCAGGGAAATTTCCTATTGCATTTGGGGCAGAATTTAAAGGGGCTCTTATCCATAACGAAAAGATGTGTCAGCAAGGCGGATGTAGTGCAAGAAAAGGGGCATTTGCATTCTATAATTACCTCCCCCCTCTCTCCCTACTGCTTAGGCGAAGCCCGTAGCGGCCTTCCAAGGCCGAAACAGATCCGTTGCTGTAGTCTTTCGACAGTCGTTTTTCTTGTTCTTTACCGGCGTCTGTATGTCGATAGTCTATGATATAAAGGATAGAAAGAAGGAACTATCGGTAATTAGGTAAACGTAAATGGCCATCAGCCGAGAGAGGAACCTCGACACGTGAGGGATCATGGGTACAGTGGACGTCGCACTAGGGATAGTATTACTGGCAACACCCTGTCGACATCCCTTTTTGAGTTTCGAAAACAACAATTGTAATACTCTGCAGCTTCCAGTAGATGTCGGCCTATGCACAGCATGTGATCTAAGCAGATTCCACAAGCCTCAGAAGGAATACATTTCTCACCGTAATCGTATTTCTGGTGCTTGCATCTGCTTAGATTCACATGCTATGCATAGGCCGTCGACTAGTGGAAGCTGCAGAGTATTACAGTTGTTTTTTTCGAAATTTGAAAAGGGAGGTCGACAGGGCGTGCCAGTAATACTAACCCTAGTGCGACGTCTGCTGTACCCATGATCCCTCACGTGTCGAGGTCCCTTAGATTGTATTTCTTCTGACATAGGTAGCATGAGTGTCATGCAAGTACAGTTGTATCCAAGCAGATATATGTAGAAGCTCATATAACATCTATGCACCTTCTCTCAGGGGAGGAAGGGTGGGCGCATGTGAATTTAAGCAGATACAAGCACCAGAAATACGATTATGGCGAGTAATGTATTCCTTCTGTTGCTTGTGTAATCTGCTTAGATCACATGCTATGCATAGATTAGCGAGCAGTGTTATGAGATGGTGGTGGGTTGTGAGAAGGAGTAACGTCAAATAGATGTTTTAGAACCGCTTGTCCCACCTGTGTATCTGTCTTGGAATGTGTGTCACTGCAGTAGTGCTGAGTGAAGGTGTGAACTGAGCTCCATGTAGCTGCTTTGCAAATGCTGTCTAAGGGGATGTTTGCAATAAAGGCTAAAGTAGCCCCAGTGCCCCGTGTGGAGTGGGGTCTTTGAGTAGAAGGCAGTGTCCTGTTTGATAATGAATAGCATAATTGTATACATTTGACTATCCATCTGGAGATGGCTCTTTTGGAAACCCGCTCTCCTTGTCTGCATGTAGCCATGGAGACAAACAGTTGATCAGTCTTCTTAAGCGGTTTGGTTTTATCTACCTAGTAGAGAACTGCTCCCCTCAGATCTAGTGTGTGAAGTTTGACCTCAGCTGAGGTAGTTGGCTTCTGAAAGAAGGCCGGAAGGTTTACGGGGAACTTGGAAATTAATTAATTAATTTGGGGAAGAACCTAGGGTGCGTCCGTAAAACCAATTCGTCTTTATGGATGATAAAGAAAGGGTCCTGCACTGACAAGGCTTGAAGTTCGCTGACTCTTCTTATGGAAGTAATAGCCACTAAGAAGTCTGTCTTATAGGTAATGTGTTTAAAATTAGCTTGATGCAAAGGCTTGAAGGGAGGGCCCGTGAGTTTTGCTAGCACTACATTGAGATCCCAACCTGGTTGGGGATTAGAGATTGGAGGGTGTAGTCTCTTTACTCCCTCCAGGAATGCTTTAATGACTGGCACTTTCCACCATGAGACTTTACCTTGAGAAGTGGTGTAGGCTGATAAAGCTGCTAGGTGGACTTTTAAAGAAGTAAAGACCAACCCTGAATCCAACAAGTGCAGCATATATGTTAGACTGTGTGATGGAGTACATTCTATTGGGTTGATTCGTTTAGATTGGCACCAAATGACAAATCTCTTCCACTTGAGGAAATAAAAGTGTCTGGTGTTTGGTTTCCGTGCTTCCTTTAGGATATCCATACACCGCTGTGGAAGATTTAGGAGTCCGAACCCTATGACTTCAGGAGCCATACTGCCAAGTTCAAAGAGTGAGGTTGTGGGTGTATCGTTGATCCACTGTGTTGAGTCAACAGGTTGACCTGGTACGGGAGCTTGATGGGATTGCACATCGCCAGCTTGCGCAGGTGTGGATACCACGGTTGTCTCGCCCACTTAGGAGCAACGAGGATGAGTTTCATCTGTGTATCTTGAACACTATTCTGCTGATTAATGGAGTCAGGGGGGAAAAGCGTAAGCAAATTTCCCTGACCAGCTCATCCATAAGGTGTTCCCCTTTGGAGTTTGGTTGGGGCAACGTGGACGCGAAGTCTGGGCATTGCTTGTTTTCTCTTGTAGCGAACAAGTCTAGAGAGGGGTTTCCCCATAGAGCGAAAATGTGGTCTACCACGTCTGTGTGTAGTTGTCACTTGCGTTCTTCTGGCAGAGGATCTCTGCTGAGAGAGTCCGCTAGAGTGTGGTGTACGCCTGGAACATGTTGAGATGACAGGGACATCCCTCGTTTGAGTGCCCACCTTCATATTCTCTGAGCCAGTTTGGACAGATTTGGAGAGTGTGTACCTCCCTGTTTGTTGACATAGAACATTGCGGTGGTGCTGTCTGTCAGAACTTCTACGGACTGGTTTGTTAGGTGGTTCTCGAAAGCTTGCAATGCTTTGAAGATCGCCAAAAACTCCAGTAGGTTGATGTGGTTCTGTGCAGTAACTTGTGATCACAGGCTGTGTGGTGAAGGTAGTGGGGCCCCCACCCAGAAAGTGATGCGTCTGTTGTGACAACCGCTAGCGCTTCCGGTTTGTGGGAGGGTTTCCCCTTGAGCAGATTTTCCCTTGACCACCAGCTTAAGTTTTGAACCAGTGTAGGCGAAATAACCTCTAGGTCGTCCCTCTGACCACTTGCCCGAGACCATTGTTTCGCCAACCATTCCTGCACTGGACGCAGGCACGCGGGGGGGGGGCAGGTAAATGCACAATGCCATCATGCCTAGCAGACGCATAGCTTTGCGTACGCTTATCTGGAGACCGGCTTGATACTGGGCTATTTGCCGAAGCATGTTTTGTACTCGTTCCATGGATCGGAAGGCTAGGCCTGTCTCTGTATCTAACACAGCTCTTAAGAACTGTTTTGATTTGTTTGGTACCAGACTTTACTTTTTCTCGTTTATTGAGGAGCCCAATTGGAAGAGAAGGTCTATGGCTTTTTGCGTGTTTATCTTGCAAATATGGTAGGATTCTCCTGTGATCAGCCAGTCGTCCAGGTAGGGGTACAATGGGATTGCCTCCCTGCAAAGGTACGCCGCCACCACTGCCAGCACTTTGGTGAACACCCTTGGAGCCGAGGCTATCCCGAAGGGCTTCACTTTGAACTGGTAGTGCTGGTGTAGAGGAGGTGGCAAGCACGATTCGCACCCCTGCTGTCCATTTTAAAGTAACAGGAACACTCACGCCGAAATATGTGACGTATGATGAGCAAATAAACCAGCAGAGAGCCGCAGTTGGGCTCTGTCCAGTACCTATCAGAATAACAGCACCTGTTGAAGTACTGACACCTAAGAAAACCTGGACAGTAAGGTACCCATTGAGAAAACCATATCGACAAGTGAGACAGAATGACGATTGTCAGAATGTAACACCCGAAGAAGCTAAGAAGATACTGAAGGAAGACGAATGGTGACATCATAAGAACCCATACTGACTCACATGTCGAAGATATAATGACCTGAGAATGATGACAAAAGAGACGAAACACCATGGATAAGTGACATCCTGAGCCTAAAGTGAAACAATTGATGTCAAGATGTCAGAAATTATGCCATATGCACTATGAAGATATTCAGTTAGTTTAATTGTGTACATATGCAAAGTAACCTCAAGAAGCACAGAAATCGGGAGGCTTGCTTATGCTTAGTAGTAATATAGATCGTGGCAAGCGCCACCTGTACATATCTACCTCAAAAGGCCACTTTATATAAGTATACTTCCACTACGCACAAGAGCAGAATCAACCAAAGGTAACTAAAGGTCTCAAGAGGAGAGTTTTGCAGCAAACAAATCGAGAATTAAAGACGAAGTGAAATTCAGACGAACGTAACCATGCCAATAAGCCAAGGTCGTATCAGCTGAAATAGGCCAACAGTGGATACAATTAAAGAGAAGAAGAACAGAGTATCCTGTTCAGAGAAGGTCAAGATAAGCCACAGATGGTAGACGACTGGCAGATTTAAATCAAATACATGAAATTGCATGAAGGAAAGGACGATTTCACGGTGTCGGAATCGCGTGACCAGACAAGCAGGAACGGATGAAACTTTCACACCTACGCATGGACCTTTGCCATACTCTGGCGCCTTAACTTTCCCAGACCAAGAAGCAGTCTCAAGGCCAACCACAAAGAAATAATTGACACATAACCACTGAGGTGATGATTGATTGTAACAATAATTGTAGGGAAGCCGGGGGGGCAGACAAACTCCCTGCAACCGGCCGGCTATTCTGCACGCTGAGTGGGGTTGATGCCAACCCAATCATAGTGGACCGTGTAATCTAGGGTCCTATAGTTAATAGAACCAATGAGACGTTGTACTTTTAGTGATGTTTACAGTAGCCATTTTGAAGGAAGGGCTTAGTTGCCCCACCTGACATTGTTTACCCAATCCCCTCTCCCTGTTACCATATACAGATGTAGTACCTATATTAAAGTTACCTTCCTAGAACCAATCGAGTTGCATGCTAAGTTTTAAGAGTTGCACGCCAGTAATGACGAATTTTGGTATAAATGTTATGTTTTTTCTGAAATTAATTGGAGTTGAAGGGAGAAGGAAGATCGAGCGATTGCGGATATTCATTGAACTCCCCGTTTTTTGTACTTGTCATTAAACGGACTCCCTTTGCCAAACTATTGAGTTGTCATTATTAATTTGGTGCAAGAGTATGAACCTGCATCCCCATCCATCTCCAGGGTGCTGCTGCTTATCTTAAAGTGCTGTTTGGAAACCCCCAGTCCTATGGGCTGGCTGGGTTCCATCCTGCACACTGGTCTGCTACTTTGAATCGCAAGAATCTTCTGTGCGCTGGGAACATTGAAATATGAAAATAAGCATCTTTCTTATCCAATGTTGCCATGTAATCCCCTCGTTTTTTTTACAGAGGTATTACTTCTTGTAGCGTTGTCATGCAGAATTTGTGTGGCTCCACAAATTTGTTTGCAGGGCGCAGGTCTAATACTGTGTGCATGGTCAGATTTTTCTTTGGAACAAGGAAGTACGTTGAATAAATACCCTTGTTTACCTCGTTCTACAGCACAATTTAGATAGCGTCCTTGAGGAGTAGAGCTTTGACTTCCTCCACCAAAATGAGCTGTTCCTCTGACAGTCTTTTCTGGCGCAGGGGGAGGTTTGATGGGATTCCCTGGAGTTCTATGCAGTAACATCCCGCTACCATCGATAACACTCATTTGTCTGATGTTATCCCCTCCCAAGCGTAGGTCAAGTGTGCAATTCGTCCACTGACTGGGGAGGCATGGGAGGGGACTTGTAGTGGGGTGTCATTGCTTGGAGGGTGTTCCTCCACCTCTGGTGGGGGAACCTCTCCCCTTTCCGCGACCTCAGTGCTGTCCCCTGGGATAACCCTGGGATGCCTGTTGGTTATTGTTCCTTGAAGAACCCTAGCTCTGACTATAGCTGGTGCCTCTTTGTGCGTTTTGTCCACAAAAACGGCAAAAATGATTGCCTCCTCTTTGGCTTGTTTGTTTGTTAGTTAGTTGGCCAAGGTACTTGAGTGTTTCGTATTCGCCCTTGGGGGACTTCAGCGCGTTCTCAACTGCCTTTCCAAATAAAACAATAGGCTCAACCTGCATGTCGAGCAGGGTAGCCTGTGTCTCTAATTTCAATCCAGACTGCCTAAGTCCGGAGGAGCTTCAGAGGAGGCCAACGGGGTACCCGCTCTCTTCCGGGTAGTGGTAACTACTAGAGAGTCTGGTTTAAGTTGGCCCCTTATATACAAAGGGTCAGAAGGTGCTGGGCGGAAAAGCTTTTCGATTCTAGTGTTTACTGCCCTAGTTTGATTAGGCATTTCTAGAGAAGGTTTTAATCTTTCTCTGCAACGACTTCAGTAAAGGGATACATTGAGTTGGCAGTTTTTTATCCTCCAAGATGTTTTCAGCAAAATCTTTATCTTGCTGGATTTCCTGTGTCTCGATACCAAAATGTTCAGCAGCCCTGAGAAAAATGTCGTTAAACAAGGGCTGGCTGTCCACCGTGGAATCGGGTAAGGGAGAGTTTTGCGGGACTGGAGAGTCCATGGCAAAGACTACTGACTCAGTGTCACCCTGATCGTCCCCCTTACTGACGTCGTCAACCCCGGCGTCATCACAATAGGTATTTTCATCTATGTACTCGTCAGCTCCTACATCTAGGTCGTAACGGCCAGTGGAGAAGCGTGGTGCTGTGACGCTCACCTGACTCCCACGGAGGCGCTGGCCTGGTTCGCGCTGAGGTGACCTCTTCTAAGGTGATGCGCAGGGTTCGGAAGACGGACTGGACCGGGCCCCCAAATCTGGCTTGTCTGGCTCGCAGAAGTATCCTTCTGTAGGCGAAAATAGGGGATTAACTGTCTGCGGGGTAATGCAATCGGCCTCCCACTTTCCCCTCTCACCCTCCTCGAAACCCTTCTGTGATTCCTCGTAGCGTCTCACCTTAGGGTCTGGAAGGACGAGCTCTCCATCCTGCTTCTGATGCAGGGGCGCGTTGGTATCCAGTTACTTCACTGGATTTTCGGATTGATGAGAACCAAACTTGCTTGGCTTCCAGGTAAGTTTTTTGATAAGAGATTCCCCTTGTGTCCATGCATTAATGTACTAATGCTAGTGTCTTTTTCCCCATAGGGGCCGGGGTACGGAATGCCGGGGAACAGGCACCGACCCGAGATGAGAGGTGAAATCCTTGTAGAAATCAGGTAAGTCTTTAATGAGCTTTTTTTGGTAATGTCTTTTCATTCGCTCATTAACGCTGTCTCTTTTTCCCCTTAGGGGCCGGGGTCCGGAAATGCCAGGATGCGGCGCGGACCCGAAATGGAGAGGGAATGAATCAACAGGTAAGTCTTAACATGGAGATTTAGATTTCCTTATTACCTTCTCTCTCTCACCTTTTGTTCTGGTCTTTTTCTCCATAGGTGCTGGGGCGTGACTGCGAATCCGGATGATCACTGCTGAACATGGAGGCGCCCTGTAAAGGTGAGTGGAATGCGGCGCTGCAGCGATCGACGCAATGAGCTTTTAAATAAAAGTCTTCCTTTTCAGGATTGTCGGCGAGATGTCTCCGGGATGCGGTTTTAGCAGGTAAGGACTTTTCCTTCTTCTGTTCTCTTCTTCTCTTCCTTTGCAGGTGATCCAGGATGCTGGCAGGCGTGGCAGAAGTCAGGATGCAGGAGCAGACATGGTGAGCGTCCAGCTGCTAGATGCAGAACAACGCGAAGCATGTGTGGCTGTTCGGGTGGGGTTTAAACAGCCTTGGAAGAAGTTCCAGGTATGTATCCTTCCCCGACCACGCCCGGATGGTAAATGAGTCCCACAGGTAAAGTAGTTCCTTTCAGGCCTCATTCCTGCAGCATGGTCTGCATCAGGTAAGTGCACCCAAGCACTCCCACAATGAGCCTGGCGCCAGGACACTGTCCAAAGGGCCCCTATATGGGGTTGCTAGGTCCTTCCTTGGGGACTGGATGTCCGCTTCCGGGGACGCAGGGCTTGAACCTGGTCCCCGGGAGTGATGATCATGACAGGTGCCTTGTGGACTGGTTCTTCATACAGTTCCACTTGGGGGTGAGATCTCTTTCCTGTGTAGACAAACGTGACTGAGAGGCCACAGGTGAATCCTTAGAACTTGACGCCTGGGTAGTGGGTTGCTGAACTGGGGATAATCCCTGGGTAGAGAGAGGCGGGGGTAGGTAGGCTACTGAATAACTTCCTCCTCCTCTAAGGTAGGATCAGGCTGATGTGGGATGTCCTATGTAGGAATACTATCAGGTTCCGGCTCTTCCCTAGCTTTGTCCCTTTTATCTTGCCTGTCTGTGTTCCTGTCTTTCAGTGAGGAATCACCAGATTTATATTTCTCTGTATGATCTGTGCTTTAGAGCTAGAGACAGTAGTAGGGGCCTTGGGGACATGTTTCTCCACTGGACGGGACAGTCCCGACTCCCTGGGATTTTCCCCGGGTGTGGGTCGAGTTTTAACTTTGGGAACGGCTTGCACGGCGTCCTTAGACATCGGAAGGCCGGGAGAGGGAGTTTTATGTCCGGCGTCTTTTGACTTAGCGGGCTTGTCATGAGGCAATCGCCCGGGGTGCCCAGAGGAACGCGATTCTGAAGATTTGCCCATCGACTTCGGCTCTCGGAGTGACACTCACATTGCCATGGGGTATGTGCTTGGTGTGGGGGGGGGGGGGGAAGTGTGGTGCCTTTGCCGCCGGGTGTCATCCCCACAACAGGACGGCCGGCCTTTCTACTAGGGTCGTGGTTTGCACTGGGGAACGCAGAGGGTCCCAGTCACCCTCGCCGTCCGAGAGGACGGCGTTACTGCCGTCGCCGGAAGCTCCTTAGACGTCCATGGCGTCCTCAGCCTGCATGGCATGATGGGCCTAATGTTTCGTCCTTCTATTTTGGAGGGTCTTGGGTCGGAGCAGTTTACAGGCCCGACAATGAGCATCGTTGTGGTCCCGATTCAAGCAAAGGTTACACACCCTGTGCTTGTTGACCCACGTGTACTTTTTATTGCAGGACGGGCAGAATTTAAATGGCGTACGTTCCATATTGGGGCTAGGCAGCCGGGTGACCCAGGGAATAGGTGGGAAAATACATGTTGTTATGACCACCCCCCACTCCGAAGCCGGATGGTTCCGTCGAGATCTCCGTTCAATGGTCAGTCCTGTCCTTTCTCGAAGTCTTCAAGGATTTGATAAAGGAAAGACAGATAAACTAATATTAAACACTTTATAAGTCAATGGCGTAAGCCGAAAATGCACTCCGCTTACATGCGACCGCTCACGATGGCGGAAAAAAACAATCTGAGGTACCTCGGCGCGTGAGGGATCATGGGTACAGCGAATGTCACACCTGGGATAGTATTACTGACATGCCCTGTCGACGTCCCTTTTCGAATTTTGAAAACAACAACTGTAATACTCTGCAGCTTCCACTAGATGTCGGCCTATACAAAGCATGTGATCTAAGCAGATTACACAAGCAACAGAAATATATATATAGAGCGAGAGAGAATGAAGGTCACTAGATGGTGGTGTACACTGTATATTCAGGGAAGTAGGGCCATGTCTGTTGGGAAGATACCAAACTCTGTTTTACTGTGGGTGTACACCATTAGCCCTTTCACATGCTTGTGTAGCGCATCTATGTTCTGGATACTGCCAGTGAAAATATCTGCCTGAAGTGCTCTCCCATGTCAGGTGACTTACAGCTCTCTTGTGCGACACCTTTTCAAGCATGGCCCGGGGTATGCAGACTGACCCCGGTATCTAAATCTCATACGTACCTGCTTCATTGGTAATGTGTCTAGTAGTGGAAGCACGCTGGAGGGAGACTCTTGCTTACCTGGACCAGTGCATTGCCATCTTATTCACCTTGGGATGGTGGGGGCATGAATCCTGCTGTTCATACGCCTCTTTCCTCGGAGGACTGCCTTGCAGAAAGAACTAGCAACAGTATGGGCATCATTGTTCCCGCTTCAGGATTACTTCTCTAGGGGCATCCCATAAATATCCAGGCCATATAAATGCATCAGAAGAATGAGCCAGTGCCTGAACTCAGTGAGATATGAGCCAATTCTGTGGTCGGCTGACTGCGTCCTCAGACTCCACCCTTTAACTACCATAAAGGATGGAATACCCCTTTCAAACATGAAATTAATCCCATGCAGCGCAAAAGGTATGGGTATAATGTTTTTCCAAAACAGTCGAGACATTTACGGAAAACTACATCTTTTGAGGAGAAGCAATAAGGAACAAGTTACTTACCTGTAACTATTGTTCTTCAGCATGTGTCTGGCATGGATTCACATGCTCATGAATATTCCCCGTCGTCAGGCCGGGAATTATTGGTAAAAGAAAAACAGTTTCACTTTCAAACTGTATTTCTCCTCTAAAACAATCACTCTCCTCTTGGTCATACTGCCCCCAGCCAAGCCCCACCTCTGGCAGCCATCTTCAGATTTGTACTGCACGTTTCAGTGTTGGGAGTTCTTGAATTTTGCTCGGTGAGCTTCTTCTCAATATTTTGTAATTTTTCTATGGAAAAAGTTTCTATTTTTGTTACAAAAGAGCCTGTATTCTCTTCTCTCCATCTGCTGACAATGGGCATCCGTTTCTCCGTGAATTTCAGCGCTCCACAAGGGCGAGGATGTCGAAGTTTGCAGAAGGCCATCAGGCCTACGCCGCACCGCTGGCCATGATGGAGGAGAAGGAAGGAAGATCCCTCTTCAAGCCGTGCACCAAGTGCGGGCTCTGTTACGTGTTTGTGGACGACAAGCACCTCCAATGCCTCTACATCCAGACCATAAGGAAGGAGAATGCAAGATTTGCCTCTGTTTCTCCAAGAAGACGATGAAGGATCGACACAGTAGACTAGGGGCGTGGCTGAACGGCAAGGCCTCTGCCCTGAGCAGGGTCATGCCTCACCCAGGACTGGCCGGTCAGAGAAGCGGGCTTCTAAGTCCTTTCAGGGCGCCTCCCCCAGGGGGGTCCAAGACAAGGTCAAGCACCGCATGTCCAGTTCCACCGGAGTCGCTGTGCAAGCGGATCCTGCAATGGGCAAGGCACGTTCAACATCACCATTGGCCTCCATTGCCAGCCAACTATTGAGCGCCTCTTCAGAGAAAGTCGCACAACTGGCTAAGCTGCAGGAGAGGCCCGGAAAGCCAGGGACGGAGGAGAAGACCGCCGAACCGCCCAGGAAGACCCAGTCGGCTCAAGAGAGGTTTTCGTCGACCATCGAGTAGGAGGTAGCTACTCTCACGAAGGCACAAGGGGCTAAACCCGTAAAGGTAGCCCCCAAAACGCAGAAGATCTCCCTGCTTCCGAGGCAAAAAAACATGCAGTGACTTTGGCGAAGTCTGCTGGCATGCAGGAGAAGAGGATGTGTATCTGAGCCCGGGTACGACCCCTCAGGATGGAAAAAAGGAGGGCTCGGTCCAACCCCATACAAGGACGTGGAAGAGGAGGGCAACGGTGCAGGGCCTAGTGCTCCGATCACACCAGCTCTGCCGAGAGATGTACCTCCCGACACACTTTGGTGTCGTAGATCCAAAATATTGGAAACAGTAGGGGCCCCATTGTTCCTGCTTCAGGATTACTCCTCTAGGGGCACCCCATAACTATCCAGGCCACATAAATGCATCAGAAGAATGAGCCAGTGCCTGAACTCAGTGAGATAGGAGCCAATTCCTCGGACTCCACCCTTTACCCACCATAAAGGGTGGATTCCCCCTTTCAAACATGATGTTAATCTCATGCAGAGCAAAAGGTATGGGCATAATGTTTTTTCAAAACGGTTGAGACATTCACAGAAAACGACATCTTTTGAGCAGAAGCAATAAAGAAAATGTATTCTTCAGAAAGGTTATCCTAATCAAAACTAAGGCGAATGTCTTTTTATGATGCAAAAAAGGATTGTGTGTGTAGAACTGTGTTAGGCAGAAACCTGTGCAGTTCCCTTGGGGAACACTGCAAAAGATTTAAGACCACAGGTATAGCAGTAAACCCACTTGGTAGCAGTCTGCACCACCCAGATTTACCTGGTAGCTGTGGCTGAGCAGTCAGACTTCCCTCAAGAAGAGTTAGGCAGTATGTAAAGTATACACAATATGTACTCAGACACAATAGCACAAGCAAACACTGACCAGAGCTTGGTTTCAAAAGTATATAGTTATTTATTTTCAAGAACACATAAGTTGAAATCACTCTAGCAAAATATAGTAAAAAAAAACTCTTCAAACACAGTTATAATGAAAGCAGTTTCAACCCTTACTCCTATCTAGACAACTCTAAGTTAACACCACATAATTAAAACAGAGGTGAGCGCTTAACGTTGGATGACACACTAGTAGGTTCAGGAAAGGGATAAAAAGAAACAGCTATGGGTTAAACACACCACTCTAAGGTCCAGAACACTTGCAATAGGCTCAAAGAAGCACAAAGTCACAGGTGAGCAAAAGTCACTAGGCAGGGCCCACTCTTAGAGTAGCCGGAGCGAAAATGTGCCCAAGAACACACTGTTATTAGGGATTCAAAGTCTTGTAAAGAGTTAGAAAGAGTTTAGAGTGGTTTAAAAAGTTTAGCCAGGGTGTCCCAGGCACTCCCAGGGTCGAAAGCCGGGGGCTAAATCTACCCCGTACAGTCGGTGGCAAGGGAAGCCAGGCGGAACACGGTACCTTAAGCGGAAAGGATCCTCCAGCGGTGGCAGTTGTTCCAGGCAGTGGCAGCAAGGCTCGACGTCGGTCAGGGGAGAAGAAGTTCTCGCTGAAGAGCAGAAGAAGAAGGTCGTTGCACTGCCCGGGAAGAAACCAGCCGCGGAGTCCTCCGGTTAAAGGGTTGTACCGACTTTCGTGGTTGGGGTAAAAGTGGTGGGGTTCCGGTTGCCGGGGTGCTTGGCACTGGCAAGGCGGCCACGAGATACCTCGAGAAGCAAAAAGAAGGCGAAAACTGGTTGTCCCCACCAGTCAAGGGAAGGAGCCACTCCGTTAAGAGTTCTCCTCGGTCGTCGGGAAAAGTGGTGAGACGGTTCAGCAGGGCTCCACCGGGTGGTGTCGTCTAAGCAGGTCGGCTCAGCTCTTCCCTCGTCGGATTCTTGGTCCTGTGGCGACTTCTGAAGTTCCAGTCCCCAAAGCCCTGCTTTTATGCAGCAAACCCCCATTCACCCAGCCTAGCTGTCACTCAAACAGGCTAAGTGGTGAGCCGGCCGGCTCACCACTTGGGCCAATCAGGACGGAGTGCGACTTGAGTTACCAAGGTAACTCAGTCCAGGGTGCCTAAATCCCCCTCCACCCCTCCTAAGTACCCCAGACAGAGTGGCACCACTTTGGAGGGCTTCTGTGGAGAAGCCCGCCAAAAGTGGAACAAAGGGCTCCACTTTGGGTCAGAGTTACAGAGGCGAACGCCAACGCCATTTTAGAATCAAGTTTTGGCAAAAAGTCCCAACCGGAGTTATAATAATAAATATATAAACCGGCGGTATGTTTAAGGCTACCGTAAATAAATAATTAAATGTGTTAGCCTAAAACAATGGGAAATCCCATAGGAAAATATTCGCGGTCGAATATAAAACGTAGTTTCTACTGCCACCAGCCAAAACTCGATCAGGGGGGACGGAGACGTGCCCCCTCGACTAACAGACCCTGGGGCAATCAAATTGCCCCAGCCAGTACGTCCACAATATGATGGTTTGTACTGGTTCTGTTCAGGATTCAAGACTAGCAAAGTCTTTGGTGACTTTACATGCCCTGGGAGACAGTAGTCAGTCCCAGGGTATGGAGTCTATGTTGGGGAGTCCCTAGGACACCCCTGGGTCACGGCACAGAGGGTGCTGTGTAACCCACATCACAAAAATACATGAGGCCCTATGGAGTAAAAGAACCCATAGCCCATTCAACACAAGGTTTAACCAAGAAAACACACTTCAACATGTCCAAGAGTGAGGGAAAAAGAGTCTCACTCTTGGCAGGAGAAAAAAAGAAATCCAGCAAAGCTGCTGGGGGACTCACTAGGTAGGGAAATTCAGCCTAAACAGAGAATTCTCCCTAACACTCGCCCCCCCCAGACTAAGGGACAGGAGGATTTAATCCACTCCTGGATGAACCTCATACCTCTAGTCGATGATATACATCCTAGAGAGTCCATCAGCATTTTGATGGTGACACCCTGACCTGTGCTCAATGGTGAAATCAAACCCTTGCAGGCAGATTGACCATCTCAATAGTTTTGGATTTTCCCCTTTCATTTGCATTAACCATCTCAAGGGTTGGTGGTCAGTCTGAATAACAAAAGTAGAACCATACAAGTATGGCCTAAACTTCTTCAGTGCCCACACAATAGCAAAGCATTCTCTTTCGATAGTTGCCCACCTTGTCTCAGGATCCTTCAGTTTCCTACTGATGAAGCAAATGGGGTGCTCCCTACCCTTCTCATCCAGTTGGCTTAGAACTGCACCTATACCTACATTGGAAGCATCAGTTTGTACAATGAAAGGTTGGTGGTAGTCAGGGGCTCTCAATACTGGAGCTTGGCAAAGAGCTCTCTTCAGTTTTTCAAAGGCCTGATTGCACTCCTCATTCCATTTTACCTTTTTAGGGAATTTGGGAGAGGAGATTACATTCAGTGGAGAAGCTATGGTCCCATAGTTCTCAATGAAATTCCTGTAATATCCAGTGAGGCCTAGAAAAGCTCTCACTTGGGTTTGAGTAGTTGGTGTTGTCCAATTTTGCACAGCTTCAATCTTGCTGGGCAAAGGCCTTATTTCTCCACCTCCTACCTCATGTCCAAGGTAGACCACTTTACTTTGACCAATCTGGCACTTACTGGCTTTGATTGTCAAATGGGCCTGTTCCAGAGCCTGCAACACATGTCCTAGGTGGTTCACATGTTCTTCCCAGGAGTGGCTGAAGACTGCAATGTCATCCAAGTATGCCATGCAGAAATCTTCCATCCCAGCCAGAACCTGGTTCACCATCCTTTGGAATGTGGCAGGTGCATTTTTTAGTCCAAAAGGCATGACCTTAAACTGGTACAAGCCAACAAGGGTTGAAAATGCAGTTTTCTCCTTGGCATGGTCTGTCAGGGCTATTTGCCAATAGCCTGACGTCAGGTCAAATGTGCTGAGGTACTTGGCTGCACCAAGTTTATCCACCAACTCATCTGTCCTGGGCAAAGGGTGGGCATCAGTCTTGGTGACTGCATTTAGAGCTCTATAGTCCACACAGAATCTCAAGTCTTTGGATCCTGCCTTTGGTACTAACACAACTGGGCTAGACCATGGACTAGTAGAGGGCTCTATTACCCCGAGATCAAGCATCTTCTTGACCTCTCCTTTGATGTGGGCTCTGATATGTTCTGACATTCTGTATCCTCTGCTTTTGACTGGCAGACAGTCACCAGTGAGTATCTCATGCTGGCCCCAAGGGGTCAAGCCTGGTGACAGTGAGAACAGGGAGGCAAACTGATTTAACATAGATTTGCACTCCTCTCGTTGCTCAGGTGTCAGGTCTGAAGAGAGGTTGACTCCTTCAACTTTTTCATCTAAAGGCACACCTCTGAGGAGATCAGGGAGAGATTCACTCTCTTCTTCCTCTGCAGCTGAATCTAGAAGCAAGGCTCCTACATCAGGTCTGGAGATGTATGCTTTTAGTCGGTTGGTGTGGAAGACTCTAGGAGCTTCCCTGGGTCTGCCCAGATCCACCAGATAGTTGACCTCTCCAAGTTTTCCCACAATCTTGAAGGGTCCCATCCATTTGTCTTGCAAGGCCCTCTGCCTTGTTGGGAGCATAACTAGAACTAGCTGGTCTTGAGTAAACTCGACCATGTTAGCCTTCTGGTCGTGCCAATGTTTGACCAGGGCTTGACCAGCTTTCAAGTTGTCACTTGCTTCTGCCATCATGTGTGACATTCTCCTCCGGAGACCTATCACATAGTCAGTCACTCTGACTGGCTTGAGGGGAGGAGCACCTTCCAATCCCTCCTTAATCAGGGCCAATGGACCTCTGACTGGATGGCCATAGAGAAGCTCAAAGGGAGAATAACCTACTCCCTCCTGAGGGACTTCTCTATAAGCAAAGAGAAGGCATGGCAGTAGAAGGTCCCACTTTTTCTTAAGGGGTTCTTCTAAAGCACCTATCATTCTCTTCATGGTTCTGTTAAACCTTTCAACCATCCCGTTTGTCTGAGGGTGGTATGCGGTTGAGAACTTGTAGGTAACTCCACAGGTTTTCCACATGGCTTTCATGTAGTGGGACATAAAGTTTGACCCCCTGTCAGAGATTACCTCCTTAGGAAACCCAACCCTGGTAAAAATACCAAGGAGGGCCTTAGCCACAGCCGGAGCTGTAACAGTCCTCATAGGAATTGCCTCAGGGTACCTAGTAGCATGGTCTACTACAACAAGGATAAACCTGTTGCCTGAGGAGGTTGGGGGATCAAGGGGACCAACAATGTCAATCCCTACCCTCTCAAATGGGACTCCCACAACTGGGAGAGGCACTAAAGGTGCCACATTCTTGGAACCAACCTTACCAGAAGTCTGGCAGGTATGGCAGCTCTTACAATATCTATCTACTTCAGCCCCCATCTTTGGCCAATAAAAGTAGAGTGAGAGCCTTTCCTTGGTCTTCTTGAAACTCAAGTGACCAGCCAAAGGTATCTCATGGGCTAGTTGTAAGAACTGTTGTCTGTTCTCTTGTGGGACTACAAGGCGTTTGTAGTCTCCAGGTTCAGACTCAGTGGGTTCACTGTAGAAGAGGCCATCTTCCCAGTGTAACCTATACTTCCCAGGCTCTTGCCCATCAGCTTGAGAAGCTGCCTGGTGGCGGAGACCTTCCAGAGTTGGACATTCTCTTTGCCCCTTACGAAAAGCTGCCCTGCTAGGCCCACCTTCTGCCAGTAAAGACTGCAGCTCAGGATGGTCCTCAGGGTCCAAATCTCCAATAAGGTTGGGGCCTCCTTCTAGCTCTTCCTCAGAGTCTAGCTCAACCACACAGGGTTGTACCTCCCTCTCAGCCTCAGCTGGAGGTGGAGTTACAGGTGTAACTTTGGACAACCTAGGGGAAGTCCTTGTTGGAAGCACTGGAGTGCTTGCTGCTGGCTTTTTCCTAGGAGTCTTGGGTTGCCCCTTTGCTCCTGATCTGGTAGTTACTGCAGTAAGTTGCTCCAGTGGGAGAGGAGTGATTTCTGTCATCATCTCCGGAGATAACCCTCTCAGGGTTTTCTCTCTTGCAGGTTTTGTGAGTTCCTGTAACCTTTTGCTAGGAGGTCTGGGGGTATGAGATACAACTCCAAGAGCTTTGAGGTCATTACCCAACAGAACCCTACCTGGCACTTCGCATTGTACACTGACAGGTATTTTTACAGCCATATCATTACATTGGATGAGAACTGGTAACTGGGGACACATCTGCACAGGCCCACCAGCTAATTTGGTGAGGCATTTGGGTGCCTTAGCAACATCCTCTGCCTTGAAAAATGATTCATCCACCACAGTTATGCTGGCTCCAGTGTCCCTAATGGCAGGAGTCTCCTGACCATTCACCTGGACACTGTCCTTATAATACTCTTTAGTATTATCTGGGATAGAGTTATAGACATCTAAATTCTGTTGTTCCCACAACCCCAGAGAGACTAAAGAAACACTAGCTGAGACTCCAGTGGGTTCATCAGCTAGTAATAGAAAGTTTCCACTTGCCATATGTACTTCCTCTTCTGGAGCGAAGGCTAAGGAGGCAAGCTGGACCCCTGAAGGTTTACCCTTACATCTGGGATCTCCTTTCACATGGTCAGTAGCCTTACAAACAAAGCATGAGCCAAAGGCTCGCTGGAATGGAGGCTTGTTCTGACCTCCTTCTGGTCTGGGACCAGAAGGTACACTAGCCTGATTTGGTTTCCCTTGTGGTTTACCCTTATAGTTTTGTTTGGGGCCCTCTTTGGAATTTGTAGTATTAGAATTCTCTTTGGAGTCCTTTTTAGACTGTTTCTCCCCATCCTTCTTCTGAGTTACCCCAGAATCCTTGTGAGTGGCCCTGTTGGCAACCAATAAGTCAGCAGCCTTAGCTAGTTTCCGGGAATCTAATTCCCTGGAATCAGCCAAGTGTTGTCTGAGCTCAGGAGAGCAGGCATCATAAATAGTCTCCAACATAAACAAATTCTTCATACCTTCATAAGTGTTCACCTTGTAACCCTTAATCCATCCCTCTAAGTTTTTCAAACATTCACTCACCCAGGTAGCCCAAGGGGTACCATCATGCTTTTTGAGGCTCCTAAACCTCTTAAGATACTGGGAAGGGGTCTTCCCAAACCTAGCTATCAAAGCTAGTTTCACACATTCATAGTCCTTCCTATCCTCCTCCCCCATCTCCATTACCACATCAGTTGCAACAGGGGGAAGCCTAGAGAACAACCAGGTGAGTAAGTCATTTCCTGTGATGTTCTGGAGCCCATGATTATATTCAAACAGAGACAACCAATCCAACACATCCAACTTAGGCTCATACATACCAATCAATTCTTTAGGCATCCGGGGTCTTTTAGGACTGGAACTTCTAGAGGAGCCAGAGAGAGAAACATTCTCAACAGATAATTTCTTCATTTCTAAGTCATACTTGAGCTCCATTTCCCTTAGCCTTAGTTCTTTGTCAGTTTGAGCATTAAGTTTCTTATACTCCAATTCTAGTTTCATTTTCTCCAGTTCAAAGTACTGAGGACTAAATGTGGGACCTGGTAAAGGTCCAGTAGGTACAGCAGGTAGAGCAGGCAGAGGCCTAGGGGGGACAGTTACAACAGCCTCACCCTCCTCTTCTGACTCTTCCTCAGAATCATCAACATTTTGCTCCATGTTAACGTCAATACTGTCATCTACAGTTGCTGGAGTGGTAGGTTCCTCTGAACCATCACCCAGACTTTGGTTAGCTAACAATCTTTCAATCAGCTCCATTTTCTTGCCCTTAGTCAGGAGGTCCTTATGTTTACAGAGCACTCTTAAACAATCAGCAGTTTTGGCTGCAAGGGACTCTTGACTATAGCTTTCTATAACTGACATGTTAGAGGATTACTTTTACAGTGCTAAGCTTTGTGGTTAGTTGCACTAAGGTATCTAAAGTACAATAAAATGTATACTCAATACAAATCCCACCGCTGCCACCAGTGTTAGGCAGAAACCTGTGCAGTTCCCTTGGGGAACACTGCAAAAGATTTAAGACCACAGGTATAGCAGTAAACCCACTTGGTAGCAGTCTGCACCACCCAGATTTACCTGGTAGCTGTGGCTGAGCAGTCAGACTTCCCTCAAGAAGAGTTAGGCAGTATGTAAAGTATACACAATATGTACTCAGACACAATAGCACAAGCAAACATTGACCAGAGCTTGGTTTCAAAAGTATATAGTTATTTATTTTCAAAAACACATAAGTTGAAATCACTCTAGCAAAATATAGTAAAAAAAAACTCTTCAAACACAGTTATAATGAAAGCAGTTTCAACCCTTACTCCTATCTAGACAACTCTAAGTTAACACCACATAATTAAAACAGAGGTGAGCGCTTAACGTTGGATGACACTCTAGTAGGTTCAGGAAAGGGATAAAAAGAAACAGCTATGGGTTAAACACACCACTCTAAGGTCCAGAACACTTGCAATAGGCTCAAAGAAGCACAAAGTCACAGGTGAGCAAAAGTCACTAGGCAGGGCCCACTCTTAGAGTAGCCGGAGCGAAAATGTGCCCAAGATCACACTGTTATTAGGGATTCAAAGTCTTGCAAAGAGTTAGAAAGAGTTTAGAGTGGTTTAAAAAGTTTAGCCAGGGTGTCCCAGGCACTCCCAGGGTCGAAAGCCGGGGGCTAAATCTACCCCGTACAGTCGGTGGCAAGGGAAGCCAGGCGGAACACAGTACCTTAAGCGGAAAGGATCCTCCAGCGGTGGCAGTTGTTCCAGGCAGTGGCAGCAAGGCTCGACGTCGGTCAGGGGAGAAGAAGTTCTCGCTGAAGAGCAGAAGAAGAAGGTCGTTGCACTGCCCGGGAAGAAACCAGCCGCGGAGTCCTCCGGTTAAAGGGTTGTACCGACTTTCGTGGTTGGGGTAAAAGTGGTGGGGTTCCGGTTGCCGGGGTGCTTGGCACTGGCAAGGCGGCCACGAGATACCTCGAGAAGCGAAAAGAAGGCGAAAACTGGTTGTCCCCACCAGTCAAGGGAAGGAGCAACTCCGTTAAGAGTTCTCCTCGGTCGTCGGGAAAAGTGGTGAGACGGTTCAGCAGGGCTCCACCGGGTGGTGTCGTCGAAGCAGGTCGGCTCAGCTCTTCCCTCGTCGGATTCTTGGTCCTGTGGCGACTTCTGAAGTTCCAGTCCCCAAAGCCCTGCTTTTATGCAGCAAACCCCCATTCACCCAGCCTAGCTGTCACTCAAACAAAATCCCCCTCCACCCCTCCTAAGTACCCCAGACAGAGTGGCACCACTTTGGAGGGCTTCTGTGGAGAAGCCCGCCAAAAGTGGAACAAAGGGCTCCACTTTGGGTCAGAGTTACAGAGGCGAACGCCAACGCCATTTTAGAATCAAGTTTTGGCAAAAAGTCCCAACCGGAGTTATAATAATAAATATATAAACCGGCGGTATGTTTAAGGCTACCGTAAATAAATAATTAAATGTGTTAGCCTAAAACAATGGGAAATCCCATAGGAAAATATTCGCGGTCGAATATAAAACGTAGTTTCCACTGCCACCAGCCAAAACTCGATCAGGGGGGACGGAGACGTGCCCCCTCGACTAACAGACCCTGGGGCAATCGAATTGCCCCAGCCAGTACGTCCACAATATGATGGTTTGTACTGGTTCTGTTCAGGATTCAAGACTAGCAAAGTCTTTGGTGACTTTACATGCCCTGGGAGACAGTAGTCAGTCCCAGGGTATGGAGTCTATGTTGGGGAGTCCCTAGGACACCCCTGGGTCACGGCACGGAGGGTGCTGTGTAACCCACATCACAAAAATACATGAGGCCCTATGGAGTAAAAGACCCCATAGCCCATTCAACACAAGGTTTAACCAAGAAAACACACTTCAACATGTCCAAGAGTGAGGGAAAAAGAGTCTCACTCTTGGCAGGAGAAAAAAAGAAACCCCAGAAATCCAGCAAAGCTGCTGGGGGACTCACTAGGTAGGGAAATTCAGCCTAAACAGAGAATTCTCCCTAACAAACTGCATGTTGGTGAGGATTTGTTTTTTCCTTTTTAGAAGTGCTGGATGGAGAAGTGTAAGTCGGTAACACTTAAGATTTTCCTTTTTTTTTTAAACATCTGAGGACAGGTAGGTAGAGTTTGGGGCACGGCAGCAGAGTGTTTCACAAGTAGGTTACCAATATAGGGGCATGCATGCCTTTTTTTGAAATCGCACAGAAGAATGTGTGCTCTGACATTTAGTAAAAGGATAGGTGAGTATGGCTCTTCTAGGTAATACAAAAGTAGCTGCTGCAGAGTTAGGAGAAGCAAGAGCAACGGTCACTAGGTACTGTGAGAAATACTGCAGAATGCACTTGGGTAGCCTTTTTAAGGGGGACATGGAAGAAGTGGATATAGAGCATAAGGGGAGGCTGGGAAGAAGAAATAATATTCCATGCTTGGGAGTGGAAAGGTATTGGCTGTGTAAGGGATTACCTGAAAGAAGAGGAAGCTTACCCAATGGGACTGCATGCACAAATGTTTAAGGCCTAACGGATGTGAAATGCACAGGATGTGCGTAATCTAACACAGTAGAACCAATTTTACGAGTTCAGAGCACAATGTAACAAGCAATTTGGGTTCCATATAGTGACACAGACAAGGAGTGGGCATTCAGTTTCTGCTCTAGGAATCCAATCAAGCTACACATTCTTCTCCACTTCCAACATTGGAGTTTTCCTAACATTAGTGGATACTTTTTGAAGAAAATTTTCCAACAGTGTAGAATTGAAAGATGAAACGAGAGGGTGTGAAATAAGGAGGTGGTCAAAAGGTGTACAACAGCTTGCTGAGAATGCAAACACCTTCTTTAATTGACAAGTCATTTTTGTAAACAGTCAATTTCAAAACCTGTTGGTAATCTGAAGGATTTGGGAAGGAAGAGAAAAACCAGAAATCAAAGTTAAACATCTCAGAGACAGACTACGTATTCCATTCTGAGCACTTGTTAAATCAACAAACTGTGATTACTTACCATTGTATCAGAGTTCAGAATCTGCCTCATAAAATCAAGGAAGGAAGATGCCAGTTCCCCAGTGTCTTTGCTGAAGCTTCGGACGACTCGCTTCAGTAAGCTGTGTAAAGCAGTGGGATGCTTTCGCAGAGAGCTATTTTTGAAAGTGAATAATAATTGTATAAATGTTCATCAAACAAATGTTTCTTAAAATACAAAAATTCAAACAATAGTAGCACAAGATAACATTTTAAATACAAGATGATGCAATGTTTCTATACAATATTTAATTGAATATACTAAGTACTAAAATAGTGTACATAAAAGTAAACTCTCGAGAATACAAAATCAAACATACAGTTGCAAGCAAATAATTACTATCGTGAGATTTTAACACATGCACTGTATGGGCCTGGCCATATACACACCTAAGGTGACAATGCTCAAACCATCTTTTAAAATCTAAGAAAATACACCATTTTATTCAGTCTTCTGAAACATTTAAGACTCCGCCTACCATTTCTCAGTCATACTTTCAAGGAGCAACAAAAGAAATCTTAGACACATTAAAATATTCATTTGTTAGAATCTATGCGCCATAACAGATGAGCGGTGGATTAAACGTAATTTACCACAATACCATAACCTCTCCCTGTTCTTATTCATTTCAATATGTTTGCTCACTGAAGCAAAGTACAACAATCATTTTTGTCCTCTAATCTAACACGTTTACATTACTGCACCTGGTGACTCAAAATAAAGGATCCACTAATGGCAAAGTATTTCTCACACACGTTACCCAGATCAATCAAATCAAGTTTATTTTCGATAGAAGTCATAAAACCACATATTGTACAAAACATTATACCCCATAGAAAAACATATCACATGCAGCTATACCTTGCTGAGGCCAAAGCCACGATTCACAACATTGAAAACAACCTAATGTAGCTTTCATCTTCATATAGTCTCTCCAATCAAAATTCAACATAGAAACTCATACTGCACATGACGCAATACCTCAAAATATTCATAATGCGATACATTCAGAGAACCATAACATACAATTCCTTCAAATATAATCCCTCCAATTTAAGTTGGGCATTAGCAGTTGAAATCACTTTTAAAACATGTAATTTATCTAAGTTAGACCTCATTAATAATTTCCTACGCCATCATGCAATTTTCAACAAGTTAGTCAGACCTGGAGCTAGAGGGGTGGGAGACTTAAAGAGGCAACTCTAGTTATGGTGAACAGCCAAAACCCAATCAAGGTAGGTGGATGAGCAGTCGAGGATTAGTCTCAGGAAAAGTGTCAAGAGTGGATTAGTGTTCCAGAGAGTTCACACAGGGCAACATTCAATAATTCAAGTTAGACAGTCAATATACAAAAAGGAACACATTACTTACCTGCATCTCTTTTTCTCCAGCATGGGTCTTGCATGGATTCACATGCTCATGAATATTCTCCATTGTGAGGCTGGGAATCCTTGGTAAAAAGAAAGCAGTTTAGCTTTAAACTTTAAACTGCTCGTCTCCTCTATAGCTTATCAGTGCCCTTTGTGTCATAATGCTCCCAGCCAATGACACTGCTCCTAGGCTTCACCCCTGATGGCCATCTTCAGATTTGGTAGCGCACATAGAGTGGCAGAATGAACCAAGAAGAGCCAGAGAAGGGAAGGATGGAGAGTTTGCTTGTGAATCTATGCAAGACCCACGCTGGAGAACAAGATTTACAGGTAATTAACTTGTTCCTTCTCCGGCATGAAGTCTTGCATGGATTTGCATGCTCAAGAATAAGATTATACAGCAGTACATATACATAACTGTGGGAGGTAGCAAGGCTCACATAAGTAATACACTTACCCATGGAACAGACTCACCTCAAACAAACAGGCTGCGTAGCACCACTTGGCCGACCTGGGACTCCTCCCTGTAATCCCTGTTGAGACAGTAGAATTTTGTGAAGGTGTAGATTGACCTCCATGTAGCAGCCCTGCAGACGTCAAGCAGGTGACCACCAGAGAGAAATGCTGTCGTTGCTGCAATGGTTCTGGTGGAGTGGGCTTACAGCCAGCCTGGAAGCGGTCTGTGGGCCAGACGTTGGCAATGCACGATACAGCCGGAGAGCCACCTGGAGATGGAAGCCTCGGGCAGGGCCTTGCTGGGTACTACAGGTCCACAATTGACAAACAGTGGAGACATATTTTGAAAGTCTTTCGTAGGTGCCACATAGAACTTCAGTGCAAGAGCAACGTCCAGCGAATGCAACGCCCTTTCAGCAGGTGAAGATTGATTTGCAAAGAAAATATGTAGAATCAAAGGCTTGTGGAGATGAAAGTCCGATGGAACCTTCGGCATGACGGAAGGATGAGTTCACAGAACCATTTTAGTGGCGTGGTAGGACAAATACAGAGGCTTACAGGAGAGGGGCCTTCATCTTCCCGACCCATCTGGCCCCAGTGAGTGCCACCAAGAAGGTGGTCTTCTATGATAAAAAAAATTCAAAGGGGAACAATGCATTGGTTCAAACAGAGGCCCCAAGAGCTTAGACAGTACAATGTTCAGTTTCCAAGCAGGCGCAGGTGCTTTCACCAGCAGGTATGTCCTGAAGAGAACCTTGAGGAACTCCTTAACAAGTCTGTGCAACCACAGGGAGAGCCTGCCCAGAGCCCGTGCGTACTGGGATATGGCAGGTGGACCTTGTTAGATCCATGGGGAAGACCAGCTTTTGATCATTTTGCAGTGGCAACTTTCGATTGTTTTGATCACACATAGCAACAGAGGAAGTGGAGGGAAGGCGTAAGGAAGAGACCCTCCCAGGGGAAGGAGGAGGGCATTCCCTAGGCTTTTCAGCTGAGGATATCGGCTGGCAAACTTTTGACACTTGGAGTTGGCAGCTATAGCGAAGTGATCGATCTGAGGAAGACCCCATCCGCTGAAGAGGCGTGACACGTCGCTTGCTGAAGCTCCCATTTGTGGCAGGACTGCAGCTGAAGAGTCTGCAATGGTGTTCTTGACACCATCCAGGTGAAATGGGACGACAAACATTTTTTTTGTGAACATTTTATAAAATATTTAACCAACATTACAAACCAAACTTGCAGTGTATACAAAAGCTTACAGTTATACATTTTCAAATTGCGCTCACTGCATCCCTTATCCCACCCCCCGTTACGATCCTGCTTCTAATACTGTTCTGTTTCTGCATCTTGTGATGGGGTATTTCTATCCGTGGAATCTGACGGGTCATGCATTGACCCAAATAGTTCTGCTATCAGGAGCTTCCAAGCCATCAGGGTCTCAGTCTCTCCCCCCCCCACCGCTGCTAGTCTCTTGCCATACAACAGTTTCCGCCTCTGCCCATTTCTGGAAATCCATCCACCATACTTCCAGTCGTGGTTTGCGGCATGTCTTCCACCCCATAGCAATTCTCCTCTTCGCAAGCGCATATGCCAGGTCCTTCAGTTTGCTGACTTGCCTAGGTTTCCATGGCCTAGGGAACCCCCCAACAGGCAGGCCCACACGGTATCCACCATGATCTTAATGCCTTTTTCTGCCAATGTGTGCGCAACCTCACCCCAGAAGCGCCCTATGACCGGGCACGACCAAAACATATGTACCATGCCTGCTTTTTCCTCGTCACATTTAGGGCATGCCTGCCTTCCCACATTTCTGAATTTGGACATTCTATGAGGTGTCAGATATGCCCTATGTGTAATATACAATTGCAAATGTTTAAGTCTTGCGTTCTTTGACACTTTATGGTACCCTTGGACACGCTCCCACATCCCGTCCTCAATCGGGGTTCCTACCTCCTCTTCCCCTTCCAGTCTTAATTGCACTATGTCCTTCCCTATTATGGCCATCATCATCTCATGGATATCTCGTTTCCCCCTTCTGCGATGTCATTTGTTGGGTCTATAATAGCATCTGGTTCGCCATCAAGCACCGGTTCAGGCCACCTTCTCTTAATCTTCCGCACCAGTCTATGGTATGTGATGAACTGGCCACTTGTGTAGCCCAGTTTCCACCCCCAACTCCTCAAAGGCCATTATGGTCCCCTCTTGCCAGATATCCCCCATGGATTCTATACCAACCGACTCCCAATGGTTCCTGATTATCATCCTTAACTGCTCTTCCCCACCCGCTAGTGCAACCAGTGGTACTTGAGGGGAGCATGGGCACGGGTTCCCCATCAGTTGACATGCCCTACGCCACATCCTCCATCCCAGCACCATCATCTTTGGACGCCCATCCATCTATGTCTGGGACAACCACATGATCTCTTTCAGGTAAAATGGGGCACAGTCCCACCTGAACAACCTAGTTTCAGTGGTTTCATCCTCTGAAAGCCATTTTGCCACTTATTGCAACTGACTTTCAACATAATAGACTTTATAATTAGGCAACTTAATACCTCCTTTCTCATAAAAATTCTGTAGCTTCCAGAGGGCCACCCTATTCCGTGTGCCATGCCACAGGAAGTCCCTGCACATGCTGGCCAGTCCACTAAAGAACTTCCCGGGTATCATATATGGGATATTCACGAAGTAGTGCAGGAGCCTAGGCAGAACCACCATCTTCAGCATTGCACTACGTCCCATCATTGCCAAAGGCAGCTTTACCCATAACCGCATACAATTCTCAATCTTCCTGATGGCTACCTCCGTATTATACTTATGCTCTTCCTCCACTGTGTGGTATATATCTATCTCTAGGTAGCGAAATGTATTCACCACCCATGGTACCTGTAACATTGGTAGCTGATTCGGAGGGGTCCCTTTATATACACCCAATGGAAACATGTTGGACTTCTGAGATTCACCGCTATACCAGACATTTCCGCATATTTCCCCATCACCTCTAAAACATATTGGAGGTTTTCCTCCGGGTATCGCAAGTACAATAATATGTCATCTGCGTATAATGATATCAAATGTCGTTCGCCACTCACAGAGATGCCCATCATGTCATATTGCTGCCTTAGATAAATCGCTAAGGGTTCCAGGGCTAATATGTATAGCATAGGCGACCATGGGCAACCCTGCCAGGTTCCCCTACCCAGCCTCCACCTCTCCGATATTACTGTTCCAGTTTTCACTCTGGCCAGCGGTTCACTATATAACATCTTAGCCCACTGTAAATATCCTGGACCCATCCCATAGCTAGCCAGGGATGCCAACAACCATGGCCATTTGACTGAGTCGAAGGCCTTAATTGCATCCAGTGACACAACCGCCAGTTCGTCCTCGCTTTCATTCCCATATTCAATTACCCTATGGAGCCTCCCGAGATTATGGGATATGTTCCTATCAGGGACATAGCCCGCCTGGTCCGGGTGTATAAATTTACCTACAACTTTCCTCGACCCATTTGCCAGAACAGCCGTCAGAATTTTACTATCTTGATTCAACATTGACAGGGGTCTATAAGAACTACAGCTATGCCCTGGCTTGTTAGATTTGGGAAGTGGTATTATGGTCGCTTCTCTAACTGAATTTGGCAATCTGCCTAGCTCCTACGCCTCATTCAGCATGTCTAGCAACAGTGGGAGCATCTCATCTTTGAATATCTTATCAAATTCACTTGGGAGTCCATCGGTTCCCGGGGTCTTACTAGTTGGTAGCTGTCTCAAAACCTTCCCCAGCTCCTCTAAAGTAATCGATGCATCCAGCTCTTCTCTTTCCTCAGCACTAATCTGTGGCAATCCTAGGTCCTCTAGTGTTTTCTTTATCATCACGCGGTTCTCCTCTCCATCGTCCCCATATAGCTGCCCGTAATAGTTTGCAAACTCCAGATTGACACCCTCTTGAGTGTCGACGACAGTTCCATCTTCTCTTATTATTGATCTAATCGGGGGTCTAGGGATTTCACTGTTATATAGCCAAGCAAGGATCCTTCCCGGTTTTTCTCCACCCGCATGCTGTCTCTCTATGTACTTTCTATAGTTAAGGTTACATAATCTTTCCCAGTGACCTGCGCACTTTTGCTGCAGTCTTAGTATCAGATCAGTGTCTAGGTTGGTACGGTTTTCTCCCAAGTGCCCTTTCCAGTTCTTCCTCAGTTTCTTGCAGATCCACCAGGATCCCCCCCTGTAGTCCTTTCCATTTTGCAATAGCCACTCCACTAATCACAACTTTGAATCCCTCCCACAACGTGCCAGCTGAGTCCACAATGCCAGTGTTCGTCTCAAAGTAACTAACAATCACCTCCCTCATGTCCTCCTTGAAGAGGGGGGTCTCTGAGCGCCTCTGTTCTGAGGCTCCATGTCGGAAATCTTGCTCTAGGGGGGAGGGGAGCGGGCAGCATTGCCATTCGAAGATCAGGGGCGAGTGGTCCGAAAGGACTCTCGCTTTATATTCAACCTGCGTAATTTTTGTCAGTATCTCCGGAGTGGCAAAGACGTAGTCCAGCCTTATGTGTAGTTGCTGCGGGGCAGAATAATGCGAGTACTGCCTCTCATGAGGGTGGCAAGCTCTCCACACATCTTCGAACCCAAAGTCATTCAGCAGCGTCTTTAACGCTTTAGCCAACGGGGTAGGCTTATCAATTTTCCATCTGACCTGTCCACCCTAGGATCTAATACGCAATTAAAGTCCCCCCTGCTCCCCAGATCACCACACTCCCCACACACATACTAAGGTTGTTACACAGCGTTTTAAAATATGCATCAGTATTTTGGTTTGGGGCATAGGTGTTTACAATACTTATTTCCCTATTTTCCACTAATCCCCCTCACCACGACCATCCTTCCATCCGTCCCCACCAGTGTGTGTAACAGCTGAAACGGGACGTGTGGTGCCACCCAGACGATCACTCCCCTGGCATAGGCAGAGTGCGAAGAACCCACCACTGTCCCCTTCCATTTCCTTCCAATCATCTCCAACTTGTCTCGCGTCAGGTGCGTCTCTTGCAACAAGGCAATATCTATTTTCTGCCTCCGCAGGTATAGCATAACCTTGTTTCTCTTCAGGTAACTGTTAAGCCCCTGACGTTCCAAGTAACTATTTTAAGCTCCCCCCTAGCGTGTCAGATTCCTACCACTTCCCACACCCATGCAGTCCCATTCCAGTTGCTTAACTCGTCGATGTAGGCTCATACCCCAACTTAAACTCCCTCTAACTATAAACAGAACAAACCCCTCCACCTCCCTCCCACGCTCTTCCCTCCCCTCCCCAAACAACACCCTCCCCAACTGCATACCTGGATCTCACGCATCCCCGTCCGGCAAAGCCTGTCCCCGCGGCTCAGCAGGGTAAAGGCGCCCTAATGGTCGCCTTACTACTAACCTTTGGGGGTAAGAAGTCTCTATTCCGTTGCTCCTGTTTGTCTTAAATTTGCTACGCTTAGCGCTACCTAGCTCATTTATGCAATTAGTGCACTATATTCCAGTTTAACGGGGTCATAGGGTCCTAAAGCCACGAACAAGTGTTCCAAAGCTTCATACTAGGACTCCCCCCCCCCCCATCTCATCCCCCCTGCTTATCCCGGCAATGTTCATGGTACATTCTCATCACTTATCGTGCTTCTAGCGATCTTGTTCTCCGTCCTGCTCCGGGCAGCCCTGAAAGTCCAGCCATGACGTCATGTCCTCCGGGGTGTCAAAAAAGAGTGCTCTGCCTTTATGCAAGACTTTGTCTCGCGGGGTACAAAAGCATGTACTTGATACCAACTGTGCGCAGTCTCCTCTTAATCGCCACGTAGCTGTACCGCTGTCTTTGCACCAGGATAGTGTAGTCAGGATATGCAGTGATGTTGGTGGATGCCCTTTCTATCGTCCCGCCTTTCCGAAAAAATTCCAAGATCTTCTCCCTGTCTTTATAGTTTAGAATGTTCGCAATTATCGGCCATGGTGGGGCCCCAGGCCGTGGTTTCCTCATCAGGGCTTCGATGCGCACGTTCAACTGCAAACCCTTGCGAGAGCTTGTCCGCCCCTATCTCTTGCAGGATCATGTTCTCCACATAGTCTGTAGGGTCCTGGCCCTCTTCTCCCTCCGGCAGGCCAACCACTCAGATATTGTTCCGTCTCGCCCTTCCTTCCGCCTCTTCGACTCGGTTTTCAAGGTTAGCAACCCGCTGTTTAAGTACGTGGAGCTCTTTTGCGTTATTGGAGCTGACATCTGTGTTAGTTTCACTGCGCTCTCTAGGCCACTTGTTCTTTCCGCTAGCGATCTTACGTCTTGTCGCAGCAAGGTGACTTCGATTCCTACTGCGTCAATTTTGTTCTCAAGGGCCGTGCGTAGATCTGCCATTGCTGTGCCCCATTTAGTGCTCTGTTCTTTTATGGCCGCTAGGACCTGGTGATTTTCTCCTTCTGGGGCGCTATCTGCGGAAGCCGCCATTGCACTCTGAGTCGGGGTTGAAGGAGCTTGCTGCGCCTTTGCAAAGGTCTCCAATGTCGGTTCCTTGCTTTTGGTCCTCAGCCCCTTCACTGACATCATGCAATCCTCCTTGCATGCCTGGCCTCAACTATACAATGTTATTTGAAGTCTCCAATTCGAACAGGTATTGGGGTATCTTCCTCAACTGGTTGTGCTATGTGGTGGCTTGAAGAACTGCGGTTTGAGTGGGCTGTGTCCTCCCACGTTTCTCCTTTGACCACTACAGCGTGTTCTCTGAGAGCCAGTTAGTATTTGGCCTGGTCACACTCTGACATCTCCTAGTTATGGGCACATACCAGTTTCTCCCTTCACGTTGCCCAAATCAGCTCGCTGTGTTATTCTTCTGTCGGGCGCTTCGTCACTTGTCCACTACTTTCTTACCCGCCACAGCTGGTGTGCACCTGACTGGGTATAATGTCTTACGGTGTCCTCACGGGTTTCCGGGCCTGATCCAGCTCAGCAGCTCATTAGCAGCTCCTGTGCAGTCCCAGCCCTAGTTTCCGGATGTGCATACACTACTTATTGTTATCTTTGTGTTGCTCAGATATTTCTTGCTGGGTGTACTTTAGCAGATTCTCTTTTTCGTCCCGTAAACGACTTGGAGAGGGTATTGTTGAGCTGCTTTGTATTTATCAGTAGGACAGCTCTTGCTCATCTGTAGAAGCTCAGCTCCTCAAATAGTTTAGCCCTCGCTCATGTGTCCTGTGCGTGGGGGCTCATGTACACACAGGGCCTCTTTCTCTTTGAGCCAGCAATATTCACCAACTGTTCTATTGCACTGCGTTGGGCCCGCAAGGGGAGGCGCTAGTCCATTGTTTCACATCCAAATCAACGATCAATGCCCTTTTTCGTGAAGCATTAGCGTTGCCTGTGCTGCTGCTTGCTCTAATCATGCGCACATCTTTCCATGCCAGTTCCGGGGCTCCTTCTGTCAGTCCACTGTGCGTGTCATGCAAACATATCAGTCAACACCAGTTGCCTGTTTTATTCACCGCACCCATAAAGAGTTCCTTGCTTGTCTTCCTCCTTTGGCCCAGTTAGCCATTTCTGGACATACAGTAATTTGGTGGCCGTTCATTCATACAGTGACTCTCCGGGGCTGAGTCTGAGGGAGTATCCTTAAATTGGAACAATGTTGCAATGTCGTTGCCGTGACGCGGCCCAGTCTTTCGGGTCTGGAGTATTCCGTTCCCACGTACCTATCTGAATCTCAAACGAACTACATATTCCCAATAATACAGCCGGCGCTTCTCGCGGCAGGGCGGATCACACTGGAGGCTGCAGTGTGTTAGGAGCACTGGTCTCGCTTTCCAGGGCGGACTGCACTGAAAGCCACGTCCTTGTCTGTTGTTCAGCTGGTGTGAGGCTTCCTTTACGGCTGCGGCTTACTTATTGTGTGCACTTTTTTCCAGTGCGAGTCCGGGTCTTATTTTCTCTGTCTTGCCATAGCCTCTTGTACTGCGCCGACTCCTCCTTGGCCCCATGGCTGTTCCGCGCCCCGGCCACCGCAGGGTTGTGTCTTCTCAGTCCGGTCCACTGCCAGCTCGCCTCACACACCCAGCGCCCACCTCCGAGGCACCCCGCAGCCCGACTCCTCTCACTCCAATCACGCTTCATGCAGGGCGCCGGCCGGTGCAATCAGCCCTTTTTGCTCGGCCCCCCCACGACGTCCACAACCAGTTAGGGCAGACCGTGGGTGGCCACCATGCCCGGCACCGCAGGCACAGCGTGTCCTCCAACCCACGTTCTGGTCCCCTGTGTTACAACAGGCAGTCACTCCAGATTCCTACCCTCCTGCAACCTTTACGTTTCTCAAATCGACTAGCTCATCCAGTCCTTTGTTCTTGGCAAGCCGCCATCTTTCCTGCACGCACTTTTCGGGCCAGCTCCTTCACCCAGCTCAATTTCCGGAGCGGTACCCTTTCCAAGCTTGGAATTAGTGCCATGTTATGCTCTGCATCTTCATTCTTCCGTTGCTGTATTTGTCAGCATCTGCACTCGATGTAGCTATCACAGTTCCCAGGATCAATGTAGGATAGTTGATCGAGAATCCTAGCGAAGTTAGAAGCTGTATGGCCTCTGCTGTTTTTATTGCCTATGGAGTTTCTTGCCTTCCTGGTCCGGAGGCACCATGGACAATGAGAAGAGGGGTTGGAGGACCTCTTCCTGGCGGTGGCTGAAACACCAAAGTCCGGTGAAGGCTGAGACCGAAGGGACATGGGGGCTGAATCTGGAACCCGGCATTTCTTCTCCAACCGGTCATGCTTAGAAGGTGTAGTATTCGGAGATTGCATGACTGCTAAACCATCTTCCAATATGTCATCCAACAAAGGGACCGATACTATGGTCTTCTTAGCAGACTCCCACTGTTCATAAAGGAAGCCCTTCTTCTCTTCTGGCACCAGCTTAAATAGTTTGACAGTTTTCAAAATGATTGAGTGGAAAGAGCCAATTTCGTCCAGGGTTAGAGACCCTGGTGGGCTCAAACATCTGGAGGATCCCCATTCATGGGAACGTAGTCAAACTCATCTGTGTGAGCACCAGTGGGGTCTGTGTCCGTGCCAGTGTTTGTGTTAACTGGCTCCTCTGCCACAGAGGGCAGGACCCTTGGCACTGGCTGAGTGGGTAACAGGTACCTTATGAGGCGGTGTCGGTTCATACCGAGGAGGCTTTGGAGGACTCTTGGCTGGACCAGGCACAGGAGCAGTGGGCAACCACTGCTGAATTCAGCCACCTCAGTGTGCAGGGTAGTTAGGATGTTCAAGGACAGGTTTCTCAGTGCAGGTGGTACAGTAGGAGCAGGAACTGGGCCTTAGCCCCATGGCGGGCTAAACGGCTGGGAAGGCCCACAGGTCGGTGACCCCCGCCTGAGGTATGGGCATAATGGCATAGGGTTACCCATGGCCCCCTTCCTGGTCCGAATGAAAATCATTATGCAGGTCCTCTTCGGAACTGGTGTAGATGGCTGGTGACTTTCTGGGGGATCTCACAGAGTAAAGAGGGGGATAGCCTTGGTGGGCCTGGGCAGGAATTCCAGAGCTGGAAGCATGTCTCTTGGAATAGGAGTTGTTGTGATGATCATCATAGGGACCGTTGACAGGGGTATAGCAGGCAGAAAGACCCTGGGTGTGGTGACCTTTGTAGAGGTGAAGGTGGAGGTTATTGACTAATCTATCGGCGCAGCAGCCGCTGAAGGTAGACTTGTTTTCGGTGACTTCGCAGACAGTATTATTAAAGCTGATCCATGCCACTAACCTCCGTTGGCGGTCCTTCTGAGTCTTCAACAAAAAGGATTGATAAATTGAGCATCGGTTCGCTTCGTGGTCGGGATGAAGACAATAAATGCACTTGAGGTGCCCATCCACGAAGATATTCTTCAGGCTGCAAATTGACAGGAACTAAAGAGGCTTTTCTTCGTGGCATCTGCCATAGTCCGGGTGAAGGCCGAAGCCTGGGTCTGTGGCGCCACAGGCTGAAGATTCAACAGTGGATTGAAGATCTTCGCCGACAAGGGGTCCCTGCTGCCGGGAGCCACCGTGCCACGGGCTGAAGATTCGACAGTGGATTGAAGATCTTTGCCGACAAGGGGTCCCTGCTGCCGGGAGTCACTGCGCAATGGCAAACGATGTAGAGATGGATAATTTCTTCAAAAAACTGCAAAATAAATGACGATTTTCGAGGAGTGAAGCACACAGACTCCCAACACTAGAAACATGTGGTAAAATCTGAAGATGGCCACCAGGAGGGGTGGCGCTTAGGAGGATTACTAATTGGCTGGGGGACGTATGACCGAAAGGACATTGAGGAGACCAGCAGTTTAGACCTAAAAGCTTTCTTTTTACAGCGGATTCCCAGCCTGATGAAGAATATTCATGAGCATGTGAATCCATGTAAGACCCAATTCTGGAGAAAACAGTAATTTATTAGGTCTTTAAGAACACACTAGAAGATTGAAAATAACAGGTAATTATTGCAATCAAGAACCATCTATCACATATGAACAAATTACTTACCCCTTGTAATGTTCTTTCTACTGGATGTTCCCCCCCCCACGGATTCCTCATCTTTGATAGACCGATATCCTGCTTGCAGCTTCGAAAATCTTTTTTGACAGCAGAGGATGCCGTGCGTCATCGAGTCGATTTCCTTCGGCGGCTCCCATTCCCGTACTCCGTGATGTTGACGTTGGTATAACTAGCAAGCACTGCGCCCAATGCCTTAGTTCTAGTTTTTTCCCCTTTTGCACAGCTGACTTTAGGGTACATACACATGTTCATTGAAAGAGAGAGAAGTATACAATTAACAAAATGCACCCACAGACAGAGGGGTAGGCTGGGAGGGAGATGAGGAATCCGTGGGAGGAACATCCAGTAGAAACAACATTACCAGGGTTAAGTAAACTGTTATTTTAATGGATTGTGTCCTCCCACCGATTCCTCATCTTTGATAGACTCCCATACCAGTTTTGTAAATGGAGGTGGGACCAGTGAGCTTTATTACTGGTTTATGTTGTGTAAAACAGCTTTCGCAAACCTAGCGCCCAGACTCGACAATGTATCCAGACAAGGTGTGCATCGAAGACCAAGTTGCAGCTTTACAGATGTCCTGCATCAGTAAACCTCTTTCCAGAGCCGAAGAGGTTGCCACACCTCTGGTAGAATGTGCCCTTACATTTTCAGAGACATCTTTAGCAGCCAAATAAATAGCATTCTGAAATGCACAGTTGTTCCAGCGTCGCAAGGTCTGTTTAGTCACAGTTTAACCCAGTCTGTGTCTGGTGTAACCCACAGAGTTGATCGCCTTGCCCGACATTTGCCATACTAGCAATATAATAGCTCAAAGCTCTTTTTGGATCCAGTCTATGTAACCTCTCTTCCTCTTTGGAAGGATGAGGAGGTGGGTCGAATTTTCGGCAAAGTAATATTTTGTGTCAGGTAAAATTCAGACACTACTTTGGGAAGGAAGGGGGGGGGCGAACCCTCAGGACTAATTCTCCTTGTAAAATGTGGTAAAAGGAGTTTTACACGAAAGAACCTGTACTTCACTAACTCCGCGGGCAGAATTGACGACCACCAGAATAATTGTCTTGCGTGTCAATAATCTAAGAATGGAATGACTCAAATGGAGATCCCATTAAAAATTTCAATACTAAATTCAAATCCCAAGCCGGGACTATAAAAGGGAACAGAGGGAAAATATTTGTCAGCCCCTTGAAAAACTGTATGACAATGGGCATTTTAAAATAAGAGCTTTGCGCTGGCTTGCGCTTGAAGATGGATAACACCACTAGGTAGCCCTTGGTAGTAGCCACATGCAGCCCCTGATGGGCTAAATGTAACAAAAAAGAAAGCAATGTTGGAATATCGCAAGCAAAAGTATCTATATCTTTAGCTCTACACAAGCTGCAAAGTCTATTCCAACCGCTTCGGTATAGTGCTTTTGTTGCTGTCTTCTATCCGAAAGCAACACCTCCATAACTACTTCTGGGAGGTCCCAAATCTTTGTATTTTAGCCTCTCAGAAACAAGGCGTGAAGGTTCTGAGTTCTGCTTTCTGGATGAAGAAGACGGCCTCCCTCTTGTGAGAGTAAGTCTGCTCTCTGAAGAAGACAGAATGGAGGGCAGATGGACATGTCCTGAAGTTCTTGGAGCATGTCCCACTGGCCCAATCTGAAGCAATCAGGATTGTGGAATTCCCAAACTTACTTAACCTCCTGATGACATGAGGAATGACGGGGACTGGAGGAAACGCGTACAGGAGTGGGAAATTCCAGTCCACACAAATGCATCCCCCAGAGCGCCTCTCTGCGGAAATTCCCTGGAGCAGTATAAGTCGCATTTATTGTTGATACTGGACGCAAACCGATCTACTAGAGGGGTTCCCCAAAGAGTGAAGATCTCTAAAAAGACTTCTTGAGCTAGACCGTACTCTGCCTGCTCAGAGCGTCCGTTGTGTTCTCTTCCCCAGCTAGGTGAACGATCTATAGAGAGATTCTGTTTTGCTGTGCCCAAAATCAGAGGTGCACTGCCTCCCTGCACAGTGGTAGTGACCGTACACCACCTCTTTTGTTGAGATGATGCACGGCCACTTTGTTGTCCGTCATTAACAGGACGTTCTTCCCCTGTATGGAAGGCAAAAATGCCATCTGCGCTAGTCTGATCGCCCTCAACTCTTAATAGGTTTATGTGCAGTCTGGATTCTGATGGGGACCAAAGACCGCTGATCGTTCCGTGAGGGGAGAATCCGTGACCACCGTCATCTCCAGCCATGGTTGCGAAAAAGGTTCCCCCATCATCACATTCTCCCTGCAGGCCCACCACAGGAGATCGTGCAACCTTGGAAGGTCCGCCATCCTCCCCGAGAAATGTGATCATTGGGATATGAGGTCACACTGCAGGGACCTCATCCTTAGGCGGGCCTTTGGCACCAGAAAAAGGCAGTGGCAAACCTCAGGTATTTCCTGTACTTGGGATGTATAGGCACATGAAAGTAAGCATCCTGAAAATTGAGACCCCATCCAATCCTTGAGTTGAAGGTCCTGAAAGATTTGCAAGAGTGACCATCTTGAATTTACCATTCCTGAGGCACTTGTTCAAGTGTCTCGGGTCCAAGATGGGTCGCAATCCTCCGTCCTCCTTGGAAATCAGAAAATAAGTGGAGTACCAACACTGGTATTGCTCCAGCAGGGAGAGAATCTCCTGCAGAAGCAGCAGATCTAGTTCCCAAAGGGATTGCTCGCTTGGGGCACAATCTGGGGCCCTTTTTCAAAAATGGGAGACAGCAACCTTGAGCTGCTGTCTGCAGTGCCCAAGCATCCGAAGTAATATTTTGCCATTCTCTGATATGCTGGGTTAGCCGGTCTCCCCCATTGGAGACTTGCGAGTCAAGCACTCAAAGTGGTTTTGGAGCTGTGGTTGGAACAGAGGATAATGCGGAAGTAACTGCCTGGGTTGTTCTTCCTCCACAGCCTCTTCTGCCACGTGGAAACTGTCTTTGGCATCTTTGGGCAGCCAATCCTTTATTTTTCTGTCCAAATGAGGACTAGAAATGAAAGTAACGTCCTCTCCAACTCTGGGAAGATGATTGATGCTGCTGGGGCAGGCGGATAGCTGCATCTAAAGATTTTGCAGCAGCCTTAGAAGCTTGCAGCTTCTCTAGGCTTTCATCAGCCTTTGCCCCAAAGAAGTGTGACCCATCGAATGGCATATCCAAAAGTCTCGAATGGACATCAGGAGCCAAATCTGATTTAAGCAGCCATGCAAACCTTAATGTGATTGTACTTGCAGACATAGAGTGACCAACACAGACTGATGCATCCAGTCCAGAATAGAGAGATTGGCACGCAGCATCCATACCAGCTTGAATGATATTTAGAGAAAGTCATCTCTCATTTCCCCCTCAGGGATATTCTTAGCCGCTTGAAAGAAAACATCCCACAGAGTGTGGGTCTATTTGGCTAAGGCGCAAGATAAACTAATAGCCTTAAGCACCATACCCCCAGCGGAAACCACCCCTTTCCATAGTACATAATATTTTTTATCATTCCTGTCAGGCAGGATAGTTGGGTAAGGAGCTGCTTTTGATGTACAAGTAGGTGCTTGCACCATCAAGCTTTCAGGGGGGGGGGGGGGGGTGCCTGGAAAGGAATTCAGGATCAATAGCTGATGGCTCATACTTCCTTACCAGCTCCTTATTGACAGCAGGAGTGGTAACCTGCTTCTGCCAATTGTCCCCAGCCTAAATATTGCGTAACCTTATTGACTGACCTGAATGCTGCCCTGGGATCGGCAGCTGAGCTTGGAATGTTGAAGACCACTTCTGGAGAAGTGTCCAATCCACTAGCTTCCTTCAGGCACGAACCCAAGTCCACAATTATGGATTCCTCTGAAATGAGCTCCTCCGAACATTGGGTGTGCCGAAACATTCAAACCCAAAGGATAAAACGTTGTCTTCCTCCTCCTCTTCAAAAAACCTGAAGATGGGTCGGAGGATGACGTTGACAGCTTTCAGATCGATGACTTAGAAGTCGAGTCCTTCGATAACGACAAAGTGGAGCCTCTGACCTCAATGTTTTTAGTGTGGTCGACACTGTTGACGCCTCTCGAGTAGGCATCTCGGGCTCTTGACCCGGGCTATGGGCGCGCATGTCGGGGCCTTCAACTACTCCCCTGCCTGCCTTATGAGGCGCGGTTGGGTCGGAAGCCTTCTTCAGCTCTTTTGAGGGACCGGCCTTTGAAAAAACATCCATTATTTCCAGACAGAATACTTTCGAATAGGCTTTTGAGGGAGACGTGTCTGGGGAACGTACTTTTTATCTGTAGGGCGAGAAATCCAACGAAGAGCGATGGCACCTCTTCTTGAATTTTCTTCGAGATGACAAAGAGTAATGTGAATCAATCCAGACCACAAGCGCTTTGAATGTTTGCAACGCTTTATGAATCTGAGGAGCTTTCACACTCCGGTCTTCGGAAGATTCCATCTTCGAAAGGAGTTGATGATAGGGATTTAGACACTGACGCTCCTAAGGCGAGTTTTGACGTCCACTCCTTTAAAACCTTGCTAGTCATGGACAGACAAGACTCACAGTCGTCAACCTTGTGCTCTACACCGAGACATCAGAGGCATATGCTGTGTAGATCTGTGATCAACATCGTCAAGCACAATCTGCACATCTCTGGAAACGAGTCTTCGGAATAGACCTACTCTAATAATTTTGAATTACGCAATAGAAGGAATCGCTCAGGGGAGTCAAACCATTCGAAGCACACGGAAAAACTGAACTGAGGCAATGAGTGTAGTGCATGCTATTTATACCAACGTCGACATCCCATCCGAGTGTGGGAATGGGAGCCACCGAGGGACATCGACAACGCACAATGCCCTCTGCTGGTCGAAAAAAGTTTTCCGAAGCTTCAAGCAGGATATTGGTATATCAAAGATGAGGAATCCTTGGGGGGATACAATTGGTAATATACATTCACGTTTAGCTATAATATCACTTTTTAATAGTCATTAATAAGAAGTAATAAAATGTACGAAAAACAGACCAAATCAACCAGAGTTACCTCTTTCTTAAGAAGTCTAGCCCGAAGATGTATGGGGCCTAGTGCCCAAAAGTCACAGGCTGCAGGTCAAGGAGGGGATTTTAAAAACAATGCATTGGGCTGTGGTTGGGTTTCAAAAGAGTTCAGAAAGTTTCCAAAGTGAAATCAGTATTTTCCCAAAATCAAGTAAGTACTCCTCTCTACCCTAGCCCCTATGTTAGCCCTAGGGTGGGATCACTGAACCAGGTTCGACAACCATGGAGCAGGGCAGAGGAGAGGAAGTTAGGGGACAAAGTGCTTTGCACCCCATGCTACCCTATGGAGGACAGGAACAGTTATGTTTACCTACCCCCTTGATTCAGATTCTTCCAGGTGACACTGTGGGTCTTATGGAATTAGCAGGGGACACAAGCCACTGTCCTTGGTTCGGGTGAGAGAGGGCCAGGGGACGTGGGTGTGAGGGTTACTTCTGGCATCGGAACAGCTTCCAGGTGGAGGTCCAAAACAATGGAAAACAGACCTCAGCAGGACAGATCTCCTTCGGACACCTTGCAGGGCAGATGAAGACAGGTTGAAGTGACGGTCACCACAATCAGGCAGCAGGTGATCCTTCAGCAACGAACAGGAAAGTGGCTCAAGTGCAGACTGCCTTGAAGATAGGAAGCGGAAATGTCAGACGTCGGCGACTGATGGTACAAGCTGAGGAACCACCAAGGTTCAAAGCTCAACTTGGAACGGTGACTGCTGCTGTGAAGTAGCCCAGGAGTGAGGTGGCCAGTCAACCAGGCAGTGCAGGGACACTGCCGAAGGCTCTGAGATCACAGATCGACAAGCAGGGGTCGAGACTAGTGGGTCCCACTAGTCTAAGGGTCGAAGCACCTACATGGGTCTTCAGAGATCAGGCAGATGTGCAGGGCTTCACCGGGCCAATCACTGGAGTCTATGCTGGTTAGCTGCAGGGGTCATCAGTGGGCTGCCTCATAGAAGTCTTGGTTCCACTGTTGATTTCTTGAGCCCTCCTTTTATTTAAGATTCAGGCTGGGAGGTAGCCCAAGCCCAACAATGTTAAGGATCTGCAACATCCGTCCAGCAACAGACTTTGGGGCACCAGAAGATGTGGACTGGAACCGGACAGTCCCCAGCACCCTATCCTCTGGCTCACACACACAGCCCACTTGCCCGCTTTCACCTGGAAGGGGTTCGCATAGGTGGCATTTCGTGATCTGAGAAAGCGGAGAGGTGCCCCAAGCACAAGATGGCCAAAGAACAAACAAAGAACAAACAAACATCCTGTGGAACAGCCATTTTAGGATGCTAGCCATTGGGATGAATCTGACTAGATCATCACTCCTTTTCTCCGAGGTAACCTTCCCTAATGTGGCCAGGGTGAGGTAGATTATTTATGATACAAATCCTGGCGACGGCTAAATAAGGGAGAATGACATATGGGGGGGGGGTGATCCTCTGGGAGAGCACACAGCATCGTTGGAGGAAGACACATCCCCTCCCCCCCCCCTTTTCCTTTTAGGGATGTTCCTTCCCTTCCCTAGGCCCTGATGGCCTATTGTAATATCCTCCCTCAATCCTTTGCCAACTCCACCTCCAATATTCCCCCACATGATATAGGTAACAATACATCCACAAATGGGGCGAGGAAGAGACAGGGAGCAGAGATTACTCCCAATAGAGTTCAACTTCCTTAATATTGTGCTAAAACCAATCTGACAACATCTGGTAAAAAGAAGAGGACCGGAGCAATAAAGAGGACTAGGACCGGCAAACCAATGCATCAGTCTAGTCTTTGGCGATTGCTCCGACAGGTCGGGAACTTGAAATTTCAAACAGCTGATGAGGTGTGTCAGCTGCAGGAGCAGGTGTTCACCGCAACACACGTTGTGGGTCAGAATGCCAAGCGGGAGCATGCAACGGGAAGCTGCGAGCAGCCAAGACCAGAGACCACAGAAGGAAACTGGAGTGCAGAGCCAAGCACAAGTGGAATAGGCAAGGAGAAAGCACAGCGGCTAGTGGGAGGCACGCCAAACCAGCAGAGTGAAGGAAACCATAAAGAAGATACGCAAAGAGCATTTCTAGCACCCGGTAAGCCCAGGGAAAGCTAACAGGTTTCCGGTGCTTAAACGTGTATGCCGCATTGAACAAGGGTCACGAAAATTTCAGAACAAAGTGTAAGAAGAACCTGAAGAACTGTACCACGAACAGGTTACTGAACCCATATTGACAAGAGTAAAGTGAAGGCAACAGTGTTTCATGGACAAACGGGACAATAACGACAAGTCCTGACAGAGGAGTATACCAGGCAAAGTAAAATGTATGATCAAGATAATAAGCTAAATGATTTTCAAATATGCATGAAATTCCTGGCAGGAGATTTAGATTTAGTTTTAGAGTGTGAGGATGAGAATAGGATTACAGACACAGGACATTTAATTTTGGACATTTTGACAAAGGGCAGCCCCATTAGTTTTGGTTGAGGTAGGGAAATACCTCTTAGACTAGGAATGGAGACATTTTCCTAATCCTTTTTGGATTTAATAAATGTCTTTGTTCCAAAACATGAGTCCTCTGTGTCCTTGTGTCATTCCTGGCTCCACATACGATCTTTAGTAGCCATTTGCAGTAAATGCAAAAGTGCATGAGAAAAATATCATAAGAACAGTAACAATCACACAGCTGCCACCAGCTTGTCTTAGGCACATTGTCAAAGTAACGAAAAAGCCATGGGGTAAAGGATTACGAGGGTACGAAGTTTTTAAACTGCACTTCACTATAAAATGATGTGTTTAATTGTAAAAATACAATAATTCTAAAAGAGACAAAATCTCTCAGTACTGACAGTTCTATTTATTTTTATATTATTTTATTGTTTACAGTGCAGACCTAGTCCGTTTCTGCAGAAGAATGAGCAAAACGGGTGAGGGAAGTAAAGCAGAAAGAATCTATGGTGGGAAAGGTGCAAAAAGAAAATCTTTCCAAATATTTGTCAGCTTAAAGATGTTAATGATCCTTTTTGTAAGATTGGTACTTTCATTGGCATCCCTAATTGTTATATGTCTGCTTTTTTAAGGACTTTAGCTTTTCACCACCAAGAGGCCAACAAACCTGTGTTATTGTAGTGCATCAAGGCAACCTTGAGTCTCGACATCAGTCTTGATGGTCTGGCAGACTATCAATTTTCTTGAAAAGAGTTCCACTCCATAAATACGCATAGCCAGTATTTGTATGTAAGGCACTACACATCAGCCAGTGGTGCCAACAAATAGTAGTGCCATTTGCTTAAAACGAGTCTCTGCATTTACTGAAACGGTCACAGCATGACTGGATGCTGCTACATTGTCAAAATGTAGACAGCTTCCTTTTGCCTTCCTTCCAGAAGGTGCCAAAGAAGGACTGCCATGCCACTCCAAAGCTTAATGTTGTATCTTATGATAATGGCCAACACATTTGCAGGCTTAACCACAATAGCCTCTGTGACTAACACAGGCATTTGGCAGCATCAACCAAAGGTCTAAACTTCCTTTCCAATCCACTGTTAAAAGGAGTGGAAAAGAAATTTTCCGTATTTAGGATACTGCAACAGGATTGCACAAAAATATGCTTTCAGACACAAAAATCAGCGTTGATATCCTGTTGCAGTATCCTAAATACGGAAAATTTCTTTTCCACTGCTTTTAACAGTGGATTGGAAAGGAAGTTTAGACCTTTGGTTGGATTGCACAAAAATATGCTTTCAGACACAAAAATCAGCGTTGATATCCACCACTCCTATGGGTTTAAAACCTAATTTGAAAATGTTTGATCAAAAATGCAAAGAACTCTCGATGAAGCATAAAATAGAAAAAAATCAAGGTGATGGTGTTTCGTCATAAAAATAGCAAGGAAAATAACCTGAGAATACCAATAAAAGCATGCAAATTGGAACAAGTATGCTTCTACCATTATTTGAGGATTAGGTTCACAGAAGATCTAACTTGGACAGCTCACTGTACTAAGGCTGTGACCACCTTAGAAAAGTATAGCAATGGAATACAATGTTTCTTTAATACACAGAGGAGAGGTGCAATTCACCTGCTCACAATTTGTATAAAGCCCACGGATGGGCAGCAACCCTTCTTGGGGCTGAATTGTGGGGTCACTATGCTAGTGCACAGATTAATGTGGCAGATAATCACTTGAGGAGGTCGTTACTTTTGCAACCTAAGCGTGCCCCGAAAGATGGCCTGCGATGGGAGTGCGACCTGAAGCCTTTGTCTGAAGTTGCAGCAAGCAAGCCACTATTATTTTGGACTAGATTGTGGAGTACCCCGGAATTGGGCAATTATAGGGAATCAATTGTTAGCCTGCAGAAAGTTCACAGATCAAGCGCACTCCCAGGGCTTAGGAATATTCGTAAAGGGTTTGAGGATATTTGATTTGCTAACTTTTTGGTCCAATCCAGTGAATTATTACCGGTTTCTAAAAAGGTGGTTAAAATAAAGTGCAATGAAGTTATGACTAGAAACATGAAAAGGGCATGTGATGCACTGAAGAATGGTGTACCGTATTTAATGTTGAAACAGGATGAGGGCATTGAGCCCTATTTAGACTGTGTGGCACCTGGGTTTGCTCGAGCTCAGTTTGTTCCTCTACACCAACACATTAAAGGTGCTCTTTTTTCAGCAAGGTGGTCCTGCTCGTTAGACACCCAATGCAACGTTTGTGGTAACTCGAGGAACAATAACATCTTTTTTCCTTTTTTGCCCTGGGTACTCCGCTCTCAGGAGATGCTATATTGTTCCTTTATTCAGATTGTAGTGTGTTTGGCGCACTGAAGTAGCTGTGACACTCTGTATAAGTACTATCAATGTGAATGCAGTTTATTTTATTGCCAAATTTCTTCATAGGGCATGGTTAAGAAGAGCTAAACTGGTACTGTAGGAATGTGAATTTCCTTTATAATTGGAAGTCTGATTTAAAATATCTGTTAATATTGTGTGGCTTTCTAATGTATTCTAGCTGCACTATGATGTACAGTCCCATCTGTAGTAATTATACATTAATGTTTATCTTTTTAATTCATTTTAAACTTGTTGCTAATGTAATACTGCTTTTATGGTTAATACTGCTGAATAAAGCTTTTATGAACACATACAAATCTTTGTTTTGCACTTGGTCAGGATTTGCAGCGATTTAAAGAACTACCTGGTCACAGCTGGTCTCCATGCACCGGTTTGTTTCTGGAACCGGAATATACAGTTTTTTTTTAACAAGGCTTCTCAATAGAGGATTCAAGAAACCACTGAACCCCAGCTGGTGTCCAATTTGTGGTATGCGTGCTTTGCTTGATTCTCCAGTTCAGAAATGTCGCTGTATTCACTTACAAGGTAAAGAAGAATGATTCTGTCAGGAGGCCCCCACGTGATGAACGAAAAGACTGGCCTTAGCTTTCCGAGTTTATGTACACAAAGTAAATGACAAAAGAAATTTAACAGAGAACTGAAGCAAACGAACAGTCTCTTTCACTCAGTGAGATGCCATCTCACTGCCGAGTGGCATCCCAGGTTTTGCAGGGGTCCTGGAACCCTGTCACCAGCCCTGGATCCACAAGTCAGATCATCTCAACAAACTGCTGATATAGGTGTAGCTTCTACGTTGGGGTAAGAGAGTGTCAAGAGTAATTGCCTCATCCTGATTCCTCTTTGTCAATCCCCCAGAGCCGGTCTATTCTTCCACTTAACTTTGGTTGTCGTGATTATTCTCTTGGTGCTGGGATGCTGAAATCTGGGGAGAAGGCAATTTGTGGCGCAAGCTGGCACCAACCGTTCTGGGCTTTAATGCAGAATGGTAACGCTTCTGGCGACGTAGCCCACGAGAGAGCTGATCTCTCTACTGGGGAGTCCAAGGACACTTCCGAAGGCTCCCAAGGGCAGGATCCTCGAGAAGGCGTCGAGACTACTTGTTGTGCGGGAGAATTCTCAGAAATGTTCTAATTACCTTCTACCTTAGAAACCCCCAGTTCTTTTTGCTGGACTTAAGGACTTTTCATTTCTAACCTGGAGAGAGTGAGACCTTTTCCCACTCTCTCATGTATTTTTCTGTGATTTGGACTTTGCGTTTCTTTTGGTTTTGGAGTCTGACAAACTCCATAGGCATCATCTTTTTACATTGTGACATACAGCACCTTCAGCGCAGTGGCACAGGGAAGTCTTTCAGATTTCCCAAAGGTTTAAAGACCTTCTCTTGGATTAACTTCTATTTCCAAGAGCAGTGAAGTGAAATTGACTTTACTTACATTGTAACTTTCTAGACCCAGCACACACTATCTTACAATAGGGTGCTGGAAGGATTACTTAGTATCCCCTTTGTCTAGATTCTCATTTAACATTTTTATATGTTACCCTTTTTACAATTAATGGCTGGTGGCAGTGGTTTACTTTTTACGACCATTGAGTGTTTCGACCGTGGGCTGCAATTGCAGCTGCAGTAAAGCACCCATGGCCCTGGTCGTCTTTTTTCGCCATTTATTGTTGGAAAGGTCCTTGAGATTTACTCTGCGTGCCAAACCAGGTTTGGTCCCTTTCTTCGTTTTGTGTTTGGCGGGATTCACTGGTGAAGCCCGCCTCTGGCTCCAGTGTGTCTGGCAGGGCAGGAAGTGCCCGACACTCCCTCTGCTTAATCCCCCTGGTTACAGAAATGCACCCAAAGTTGATTGGCTGGCTGTCCTAGGAGGAAAGTCACCCAGCTGTGTGAGTGACAGCTAGGCTGCGAATGAATGGGAGAAGCCTGGATAAAAAGCGAGGCGTTTTGCTTGGAAGGCAGAGTCGACCACTGGACGAAGGAATCAGAACAAGAACTTGGAAGAGACGCTTGCAGCAACTCCTGGACCGTTGGTTTGCCTGGTGGAGCTCTGCTGCATTGCTGAAGCTCCGAATTCGCCTCGACTAGAGAAGCCCTACAACGGACGACTTCTCCCCCTGGGTTGGCAGGACCAATCATCCCCAAAACATACTCATCTGGGGACATCCTCTCAGAGCTGGCTGTACTTCCATTGCTGCTGCAGGAACCGATTGCCTGGGAGAGGAACACCAGAATCGAGTGTCTCGTTTTTAAGTCAGACCCGAGCTCCAGGAAGATCCTCGCGAATCCCAGGAAGCAGGACTGACCAAGCCTGAGCCACCTCAACAGAGTGCTGGACCCCGGATGCGAGGGCAGTCCATAAAGGTATCCGAGAACCGCAGTGGTGCTATTTGCAGGAGTCGTAAGGAGCTGAAACCCCAAAGTGCAGCTGATTTGAAGTTTGCCCATTGCTGCCGTCGACCTTCAATTCGTAGTGCAGGAGTCCCCAGACGTCCTCCCTCTTGGTCCCGCGAATGAGGCCCCGGAACAACAGGATCTGCAGACCTACACAGGAACAGAAGCCAGCTGGAAACAATTTCTTCAAAACAAAAGGTACTGTAACACTAAGGGGACTTACCTCTTGTTGTGTAGCCTTGCTAGCTAGGTAAGACTTGTTTTGGTTGCTTTTGCAGAGTTGCTTGCAGCTTTGCCCTCTCAAGCCTCCCAGCTTGTGGCCCTACAGTTATTTCATTTTCTACAAAGACTTCTAGTAACATTGTGCAAGACTCTTACTTACCTACCAGAAGTGCTTCAGTTGACCTAGACTTTTGCTCAATTAACATTGGCAGACCTGGCTCCATGAAAGACTCTTCTATCCTTGTAATTTGTGCTTGAACTATTCCCCAGGAAAGGGTTAATTTACTTTGCATTGGAGGGTTCAAAAAGTACTTACCCGTTTATGAATATTTGTTAACCATTGGTTTATTCCCTCATCTTTTACTTTTGACACTAACCTCAGTATTGCTCTTAATGTGCCAGTGATATATCAATGTCCACAGTGTCCTAGTTATTTAAGTCACCTCAGGGTGTAGGAAGTGTCTGTGTGCCATCCCAAATGGGCGTTTACTGATTTATTGAAACAGAGTGTGTAGTTTTGAAGTATACTTTTGTGTTACATATATTTACTCCCTTCTAAAGAAGGCTTCTTCAACTGACTGTTGAATTACTAAATATGTGTTTAATCAAGAAACCTTGAGTAAGTGTTTATTTGGATACTTGTCACTGTGAATCTCTGTAATAACCCTACAGCTCACATTGACCCCTCTTGAGATAAGCCTGGCTGCTCAGTCACTCTACCAACTTGTGTAGTACATGCTTATTCCAAAGGTTGGGTTAACTATTGCCAAGAGGACAAGGCTGGTGCAGTCTCCCACAGGGTACTGCATAAAATCTTGCCTAACAGTTGGTCCCACTAGACCAAAGGCTGAAGTACCGCTCAGGGTCTTTGGAAAGCAGGTAGTCAGACAGGGTTTCACCAGTCGGGACACAGGCAGGGATACTGGACCACTTGAGGAATCTTCTTCGGATCTTCAGCAGGCTGTGCTTCTTTGAGGGTTTCTTGGATCCAATGATGATCTGAGGAAGACCCGTATTGGTTGAAACACGTGTATACTGTTGTCCCACACAACAAAAACATATATAAATACACACATGAAGAGTTGAAATCAATCATTATTGACTTCATTATCAATATATGAAATATTTTCACAAAGCCTTGAGCGCAGTGAGTAGGAGACTGAACCCCCATGTCTGGAAGACTTTTTCTGGTGACGTTGGGTCAAGGTCACCAATGGTCTCTCTTCCTGCTGCTCTTGCATGAATTAGTCATTAACCCTGGAACAGCCCTTCTTTGCTTTATAGACTCTAGAGGGATGCAATGGTGGCGATTCAGAATAGTTTCAAACTATTAAAAAGTTAAGCAAGCATTTACCAGAAGACCGGTAAGTTCTCTTGTTTCTTCCAGACCCAAAGCTAACCCACTCAGGTTCGACGATCAAAGGCGACTAAAAAGGAATTAAAAGGCAAATAGGAGACGGGAGACAAAGGGACTTGTTCCCAATGTTATCCTATGCTGGATGTTAGGCACAGGTCTGCTTACTTACCCCCCCAATCCCCACGACTCCTGTTCTCCCAGATGTTATAATGAATCGTCTGGCGCACTATCTTCCGCCCTTTGTTCCGGTGAAAAGTGCCCATGGGTTGCAGGTTCGAGGTTTCTTCCGTTTAGGTAAAACTGCAAGATGCAATCCCTGTTGATGAAGAAGAACAAGTTACTTCTTACCTGGTAACGTTCTTTCGATGGGATGTTCCACCGACATATTCCTTATCTTGATAGATCCTCTCTAGCTTGCTGGCCTCGGAATTTTTTTTTCAGTAGAGGGCGCTGCGCGTCTACGTCCCTCTAGCCGATGTCCCTCGACAGCCTCGGCACCGATGTCATCATGCATATAAATAGACTCGCGCAGCATCCGTTGCTCAGTTCCATTTTGACATTAGCAATTGTTTTACATGAATTGGTTAGTGACCCAGAAGGAGCATAAGCTGTAACCACAAGGGAAGTTTTACTGAGGGGATGGATGGGAGGGGCGATAAGGAATACGTCGGAGGAACATCCCATCGAAAGAACTTTACCAGGTAAGAAGTAACTTGTTCTTCGAAGGGATTGTGTCCTCCGACGTATTCCTTATCTTGATAGACTCCCATAGCAGTGGTGTGTAACTGGAGGTGGGAGTAAAATTGCTATGTTTCCCTTAAAGAGTAAACAGAGTGCAACACAGCTTTGCCAAATCTAGTCTCTTGGCTAGAGGAGGAATCCAGGTTTTAAAATCTTATGAAGGTATGTGCAGACGACCATGTGGCAACTGCACATATGTCTCTAATCGGTACCCCTCTTTGGAGGGCCAAAGAGGCTGCGACACCCCTGGAGGAATGAGCCGTAAAATTTTGAGGAGGCTCTTTCCCTGCCAGTTTGTAACATTCCAGAATGGCTAAAATAATCCATCTGGAAATGGTCTGTTTTGTTATCAGTAATCCCAATTTGTGCCCTGAGTAACCTACGAACAGTTGGTCTGCTTGCCCAATCCCAGCAAGTCTGCTGATGTAAAAGCTCAAAGCCCGCCTTGGGTCCAGCCTATGCAGCCTTTCTTTCTCTTTCCCCGGATGGGGAGGGGGATAAAATGAAGGCAAGGTAATCTTCTGAGTGATGTGGAATTCAGAAACCACCTTTGGGAGAAAATTAGGCTTCACTTGTAGGACAACTTTATCTTTATGAAAAATTGTATGAGGGGGTTTACAAGATAGAGCCTGTAATTCGCTCACCCTCCTAGCAGATGTCAATGCCACTAATAAGACAGTTTTAAGGGTGAGAAACCTTAGTGAACAAGAGTGGAGTGGTTCAAAAGGAGTAACCATAAGGAAATTTAAGACTAAATTTAAGTCCCATAAGGGAACTTGGAATGGTCTTGGAGGCTAGACATTGGTTAATCCCTTCAGAAATTGTATTACTAAGGGTAACTTGAAATACGATGGTTTCTCTGCAGTGCGCTTGATAATCGATAGCGCTGCGAGATAGCCCTTGATAATCCCAACCTGAAGGCCAGAATTTGCCAAATAGAGTAGAAAAGATAACACCGTTGGTGTACCATAAGAAAAGGGGTTGAAATTCTTTTCTCTACACCAGCTGCAAAATTTGTTCCAACAGCAGCGGTATAAAGTCTTTGTTGCTGGCCTTCTTGACGAAAGCAACACCTCCATGACATCATCTGGGAGGTCCCAATCCTTGTATCTCAACCTTTCAGATACCAAGCATGAAGGTTGAGGGTTCTGATGTCTGGATGGAGAGCCTGACCTCCCTTCTGCGAGAGAAGATTCTCCTTGAGTGGAAGACGAATTGGAGGGCAGATGGACATGTCCAGAAGGTCCGGGTACCATGTTCTCCTGGCCCAGTCCGGGGCAATTAGGATCATGGTTTTCCGGAACCTTCTCAACCTCCTGATCATTTGAGGAATAACAGGGATTGGAGGAAACGCGTATAGAAGTGGAAACTCCCAGTCCACTACGAACGCGTCCCCTAGAGCTCCTCTCGGGGGAAATTCCCTTGAACAAAACTGATCGCACTTCCTGTTGATGCTGGTGGCGAACAGATCCACTTGAGGGGTTCCCCCAAGGGTGAAGATCTGTTGAAGAAAGAACTTCCTGAGCTAGTTCCCACTCGTGGGAGACTGTACTCTGCCTGCTCAGAGCGCCCGCTGTAAAGTTTTTCTCCCCGGCTAAGTGAACTGCCGTTAGAGAGATTCCTTCTTGGATTGCCCAAAACCAGAGCTGCATCGCCACTCTGCACAGCAGTGATCCTACGCCTCCTCTTTTGTTGAGGTAGTGCATGGCCACTGTGTTGTCCGTCATTATCAGGACATTTTTCCCCCTGTACAGATGGCAGAAAAGCCTTCAGCGCTAGTCTGATTGCTCTCAGCTCTAAAAGGGTGATATGTAGTCTGGACTCCGATGGAGACAAACGACCGCTGATGGTCAAGTCGTTGGTATGGGCTCCCCATCCTGTGAGAGAGGCATCTGCGACTACTGTTATCTCCGGCCATGGTTGCCAAAACAGTTCTCCTTTCAAGATGTTCTCCTGGCACGCCCACCACTGAAGGTCTCGAGCCACCTTGTCCGCAACCTGAAGGAGGTCTGTCATTCTCCCTGAGAATTGCGACCACTGAGTTCTCAGTGCCCACTGAAGAGATCTCATTCTCAGGCAAGCCTCTGGCACAAGGGAGATGCAGGATGCCATGAGGCCTAGCAACCTCAAAAAGTTGAAGGCTGGGAGACGTTGGGCATTTTGAAACTTGGTGACCATCTGCAGAATATCTTGAGCCCTCACCTCTGGTGGCGGGGCTTTACCCAGGGAAGTGTCCAGGACCGCTCCAATGAACTAGAGTCTCTATGATGGTATCATCTGTGACTTCTTTAAATTGAGGGAGAAGCCCAGTTTGTGAAGGAAGTGGCAGACATAATCTAGCTGGATCTGAGCTTGTTCCGGCGATACAGCTCTGATCAGCCAATCGTCCAGGTAGGGGTAGACGTGAATCCCTTCCCTCCTTAGACTTGCAGCCACTACCGACATTAGCTTGGTGAAGACCCTTAGGGTGGAGGTCAGCCCAAATGGCAGAACTCGAAATTGATAATGAGAGCCGCCAATTGCGAACCTCAGGTATTTCCTGTGTTTGAGATAGATTGGCACATGGAAATAAGCATCCTGAAGGTCCAGAGATACCAGCCAGTCCTGGAGCTGGAGGGCCTGAAGGATCGGAGAAAGATTTACCATCTTGAACTTGTCCTTTCTGAGTAACTTGTTCAATTCTCGTAAGTCAAAGATAGGTCTCAGTCCTCCATCCTTCTTCGGTATTAGGAATTAGGGGGAGTACCAGCCCTTGTTCCTCTCCGCTACAGGTACCGGTTCTATGGCACATTTCTCCAGCAGGTCTACAATTTCCTGCAAGAGGAGCGGATCTGGAACTTTCCGAGAGCTGTTCCCCGGTGGATGACTCTGAGGAATGCATAGAAAAGGCAGGCAGTAACCTTTGGCAACTGTCTCTAATGCCCAAGCATCTGACGTAATAGCCTGCCATTCTGTCAGATGTTGAGTTAGCCTGCCCCCTACTGGTGTCTTGTGAGGAGAGTCCTCAGAGTGATTTAGAGGCAGCTGATGCAGGTGCCGAGGGTAAAGAGGTACCTGCTGCTGCGGCTTTTGTATTTTGACCCTGTCCACCTCGGATGAATCTTTTTTGACCTCTTTGAACAGACTGTCCTCTGCCTTTTCCGAATGCGGAATAAAAACAAAAGGACTTACCTCTCCAAGAGGTTCCTGAGGGGCGATATGGCGTTTGACGGATTGCAGCACCCAGGGATTTTGCTGCTGCTTTGGATGTCTAACTTTTCTAGGCTGTCATCCACCTTCTTACCAAACAAAGAAGAGCCATAAAAGGGCATATTTAAAAGTCTGGCTTGTACATCTGGAGCAAATCCAGACTTTCGCAACCACGCAAATCTGTGGGTTGTAGTACTTGCCGCCATGGCCCAACTGATGCTGTCAGCAGAATCAATGCCAGTTTAAAGGGATTCGCACATTGAGTCTTTGCCATCCTTAATGATGTTTAGAAACGCTTCCCTTTCTTCTCCCTCTGGGAGGCAGTCAGCCGCTGATGAAGCACACTCCCCAAGTGGATGGCTGAACCTTGCGAGCGTACAAGTAGCGTTAATAGATTTCAACGCCATGCTACATGCAGAAAAAACTTTCTTAGCCATAAAGTCGTATCTTTTGTCATCCCTGTCCTGTGGAACAGTAGGGTATGCCGATCTACTGCCTGATGCAGTTGCTGCTTGGACAACCAGACTCTCTGGAGTTGGATGTTTAGACAGAAATTCAGGGTCAGTAGTAGATACCCTGTATTTGGCTGATAACTTCTTGTTAACCGCCGGGATAACCTCAGGAGTTTCCCAGTTAGCCAATATTTTTCTTTGTAATGCAGCGTGAAATGGAACCACAGGATCCTCCTGTGGGCCTTTGACTAAGATGTCTGTAAGGTCATCCTGTTGGAATGCAGGTGAAGGTGTAGACCTACCCATGAATTCTATGATTCTTGCCATTAAAATTCTGTAAGGGGTGTCAGCATGTTCCCCTGGGTCTGGTTTGGCAAATTCTATTTCTGGGGAAGTATCTAACCCACTTGCCTCATGCAAGGATTCTCGAAGGTCCTTCAAACTATTTTCGATTCGATCGACCTATGCGTCGATGAGCCCTTCAACAATGGCGTTGATGACGCAGATTGATGCGAAGGGACCTTCGACGCTGGCGTTGTTGGCACAGTGCCTTTTATCGAGGGTTCGTGACGCTCTCGAGTAGTTTCTTTCGCCGGGTGCAACGACTCGCAGCGTTTAGATTTTTCGGGTCTTTCACCCAGGGTATCACCCTCAGCGGTCTTCGAGGGGGTCGAGGCCGCTTTCTCGAAGACGCTAAGCATCTTTTTACGGAATTCTTCCCACTCAGCCTGAGAGCTATGTTTTGTGGGGCAGGCGACTCTTTCCGGAGAAACAGAAGACGAGGAAGGGGATCTTCGACGTCTCTTGAATGCTTGGATCTCGAAGAGTGGTGGGAACTGCTTCGAGACCTAGACCGAGAATGTTTCCTGTGTCGGCGAGGAGACGAATGTCTCGACTCTGCCGAGGAAACCTTCGAAGGACTTTTAGCTGTCTTACCTCTCTCAAGCTTCCCCTTACGCTCCTTCAAGGCTTTCACCGTCATAGACATGCAGTCCTTGCACTCCTAACATTGGTGCTCCGATCCCAGGCACCACAAACAGATCCTGCGAGGATCTGACAAATTCTGTCAACTACATTTTCTTTCCACAGTCTTGACATTTTTTGAAGCCGGACCATGGAGTCGTCGGTTCGGATGAGGAAGCCATCGAGTAAGAGTTGTTTTATTCTCAAGGAATAATGAAGAATATATTGTCTGACTAACCAACAGAGCAACGCGATTCCGAGGCCCACAAAGCGTGGAAAAACAGAACTGAACAACGGACGCTGCGCGAGTCTATTTATCCGCATGACGACGTCGGCGACGATACGGAGGCTGTCGAGGGACGACGACGCGCAGTGCCCTCTACTGAAAAAAATGTGCCGAGGCCAGCAAGCTGAAGATGATCTATCAAGCTAAGGAATACGTCAGAGGACACAATCCCTTCGAAATGCTGATTTCAATGATGCATTGCTCTTCAGGACACTTCATGGGATGGAGGAAGCAATCAAAGTTTACAGACGACGACAGGCGTCCTTCGAGTCACTGTCACAGAAGCTGCTCCGGAACAGGTTCCCTTGAAGATAGGAAGCTGAAATTTAGGGAGAAGGTGGTTTGTCGAACAAGCTGGTGGACCTTTATCTGCGGGAATTGTGAATCGGTTTACCCTGTTGATCTGGGGAAGGGTAGGTTACACAAAACATAGGACATTCTACAGCAGGTGTGACGTTTGCCTTATTTTCTCCCATAGATGGAAATGGACTACAAAAATGTGTTGGGTCAGTAAAATTAGTTTGTCACAATACCTTCTTCCCTTAGCTGTTACAGAAAAATAATTGTGTTTGCATTACAGATCTATTCATCAAATCAAAAAGAAAGCAGTCCTTCCCTGAAGTAACTTTGAGACCACATTCATTGGTAGCCTCATTCAGGAGTACATGAAACAGCGCAAGTTAATCTTTGGACGAAGCTTGAGGCATAGGCTCTCATGGAATATTGTTGAATATGATTTAGGCTCCCAGTTTTATGGAAGTTTATGTTCCTTCATTTCAGGCTGTATTTATCCTTAATTAGTTTCTTGATGTTTAATCTGTACTCAGCTGCATTTCATGTTCGCAATGTAAACTAAAGGAGTTGCAGCTGCTATTTATTTTTTCACATTAATTCAAATTAAAAATGGACATTGGTGCTTGGATGCCTTAAATGGGAAAGGACCAGAGCTGAGCTCCTGCATATGAAGGCAATTTCCATTTTCACTTTCAATACAAACGGGGTCCAATTTGCTTAAAATCACACGGGAGACCGATAGAACTGGGCACCTCCAAATCACAAGTTTCATGTACATCGTCACAAAAAATGGCAACACTTGAAGTTAACAATTGTTTCTTACAAACTTGGGCACTTTGGGATTTGGACCGCCACAGACAGAGAAACATGCATTTGTCAAAAATGCATACGTACTGCCACACAAAGCGTATGCACATATTAAGAAAATTTCAATTTTCACCTTAAAAGCAAACAGATGCTCTGAAAATCAAACTGACAATTCTGTGATTATGACTGACCCGAGCCACTTATCTGAAGTGGTGTTAACTGCTTTAACAGCAAGTCACTAAATATCTTCACTCTGTTTGCACTTCCATTAACTTGCAATGCATGAATGGGAGCATATGGAGAGAGCATCAAAGGGCTCATATTGTTTTAGTTTTCATAAATAAATAGTGACACGAAACCTTCAACATCATCTTGTCTTAGTCGTTTGGCTCATCATTGTGTACCGATGGGCTTAGGGGTTGTCTATCATCTTTCGGGGTCTGAAAGTGGAGAAAGGTCATTGTCTTCTGACATTGGCTCTATTTTCGGTCATCAGGAGAGGACAGAAGGTAGGCAGAGCTGCTGTTCGATTAGCACTGTTGGTTCCTCAAGAATATGTTAGGAGTGAGGTGGGGGATGTGATAGAACTGCCAACGGGCATGGCTTCTCCTGTTGTAGCAAAGATGCTGCAAGCACTTATGGAGCTACAGGCACTGGGATGCACCAAAACTTTGGATATCAAGTTTGCATGATCTGCAGCAAAAGTGGAGAATTTGGATGGGTGGTTTTCTCTGAGAGTGGTACATGGACCAGAAAGTTGTGGGTCGATGACCTCCATTGCGGAGTCAATCATTCACTGACTAAATCCCTTCAAAATATGAATCACCAAATCTAGAAGATCCCTGGTCCTACATGATTTCAAAATATGTGATGTTTTTAGGGGAGAGTGTTGCAAGGGACGTACAGGCAACTGATTCATGCAAGAATCATGTCTGTTTCCATGGTATTCCATCATTTTGAATTGATGTAAATTGAGCTAGTGGAAACTACACTGCCACAACATTGGTAGACCGCAGGACTCGCACCATCAAACTTTATGTATATGCTGTCAGCAACTGCCTTGATGACTAAATTGCACAGTGGATGAATTCCTGTTATGGACTTCATAGTTTGGTATTTTGATGATGGAGCTTGCACCGGCAAAGGATGCACTGACATGGGTTAGCAGAGGTTATGCCAATTTCTTTGCTAGTATCAAGGATTCAGTTGACTGGTGCACCACTGATAGATGTAGCACTCACATAGATTGCACAGATGGGAGCACATTGACATCTTTGTTAACAAGGACCGCTGATGTAATTACATGGACAAACTGTGATGACAGAGAGGCGAAGTGTTGCAGAATTGTTTTGCATGCAACACTGATCATTGGAAAGGCTGTGCTGGAAGGAAAATTGCCTTTTATTTTTCTTTTGGAGGACTCAATGTGCTACCTGCACTGTGCCTTTAAGGGGAAGGCTTTAAAACATCAACAGCTTCGTGAAGTGTAGCAGAAATGTTTCACGGGTTCTGAGGTGTTCGGCAGCAGCTGCTCCGCCTCTCTGTGAAGCACTGAACTAAGTTTTGCTTCAAAGTAAGTTCATCAAAGCGCCGCAGCTCTCAGCTCAAGTTACTTACCTCTCTCTAACTGATTCAAGTAAGCGAATTTGGGTCGTTTGGCTCTGTGCCTTTTTCACTCCCAACCGGAAAGCTGGGGTGACTTTTCAAATCTCGCTTTGAAGTCTTGCTTTTAAAGTAAGTTCATCATAGTGCTGCGGCGTTTAGCTCAAGTTTTCTCCCTCCATCTGTCTCAAGTAAGCACATTTTGGTCATTTGCCTCTGTACCTTATAGACAATTGACCGGAAGGCTGGGGTACTATGGGCAGAGCTGGCCTCTGAGCCCCAAATTTTCCATTGCTTGAAAACTGTTGAAATCGCTATCTTGCTAAAACTTATCTTCAGCACTGTTCCCTGAACAGTAGTTGCAACAGCTAACAAGTCTTAAGCTCGAAGAGGATTGGTGCTGGGAAGTTGAGATGATCATTGGATTACATCGGGGTGAAATCAATCTGTGATTTCTAACTGTTGACTATTGGAAGTATAGCAATCAAGTTTGCGAACTCTAATAAACGCAAATGTACTTGGTTCTACTAATTGAAGGAGGGCAAATTACAAATTGGAAGGTCTAGAGCAGAAAACAGCAGTCTGCTATAACCAGACCTCCTTCATGTACAAACTGAGGAGTGGCGTATATAGGGATGACAGAATGGCCATTGAGGTGGACAAAGTTGAACCTAGAGTGGATATGTTGGTAATGGAGTCACCCAACACTTCAAGAAACTCCAAAACGCTGAAACGCCTGGTACCCGCCCTCTGATACTACCCCCGCGGAGCACTTCTCGGATAGATTTAGGGGCGAAACAACAAGTCGGAAAACACATGGATTACACTTTATCCTCCTTGTCTATTAAAAGAAAGATAAATGACTGTCTACCGCTGGGATACAACCAGAACCTGTCTGAAGAGGAGATTACGGAAGGGCTGAGAATTACATACGTAAAGAACATTGTTCCATCAGGCCCAGTTTTGATCACCACAACAGTGCGGAAGCCTCCGGATACTTTGTCTTTAAACCAAGATCTAAGCAGAAATGTGGGAAATGCGTCCTTTGACATGGGTGAGGTTCCGCAAACGAGTCCAATCGTTCTATCAAACGACCTGTTGAAGGCTCATTTTGCTGCTACACCTTCCGAAATCACGGAGGACTCTCTCCTACCACTTGATCACGTTGAACCTCCCCAATCAGTGCTTGTGGCACATAACTTTGTATTAACCTCTATGGTAAAGGTCTTAGAACTCTTAAAGAGAGAAGTTCAAGTGCAATCAGGCACACTAATGGAGCTCACGAAGGAAATGGGAGGGTGCGAGTCCATGATGGTGGGGTTAAAGTGTGCAATGAACACTGTCTTGGCAGAGAACTTTGCTACTTTTAAGAGGGAGATCAGGGGGCAATCCTCAAGAATTGTTGCCCTCCAGGGAGAGGTAGCCTCTCTGAATCATCAAATTCTGGGAATTAACTCGAAAATGGAGTGCACAATCAATTTATTAACCAGCATAAACTCTAAGACGTTTGCTCCTCCTGTGGAGGTGCATCCTGTGGCAACACTTCCAGACGATCAGGACAATTCCCCTCTTTCCCTCTCAACAATGGAGGAATTTATCAGCCTTGCCCAAATTCCACCCGAAGTGGACATTGCGGGAGTGGGAACGAAGCCACCAAGTGCTCACATTGATAATTTCCAGAGAGTCCTCTGGAGGTTGAGCTGGAACCCGATTATCTCAGATGTGACACAAAATGACAAACAGAATACCAAAAAAAAAAAAAGGAGAGGGCAATCCAGTGTACCATGTAGAAGAAATCAAAAAATCAGAGAAGAGTAGGAGAGCTGGCAACCAGCAATTCTTTAACGCTATGGACAATGTCGGTGAACCCCCAGAGGTCCTGATGACCCAGTCCCAAACCCTAAAGGCAAAAGAGTCAAAAAGAAAGAGTAAGCTACAACCGAGGAAGGTGGTGGAGTCTAATCAAGGTCTTAACTTAGTCCAAAGTGAAATAGATGTAAAATTAGCGGATACGGCATCACAAATAGATGTCATAATAACTGCTTCTGCTGTGATAGACCTTACTCCTGCAATTCCGGAATAAATCATCATATTGGCTGCGATTTTTTGTAGGGGGTAAAAACACAACTTCGAGGCCCGAAGCCCCTGGTATGCTGCCAATCCGGACTCTGCGTCCATCAATAAAAGATACTTCCGATATGGGAATTCAAGGAAATACTGGATTGGCAAATGTCGAGGCCACCGTGGCGCTACCTACAAAGGCAGCGCTATGTGAGGGGCCCAGGGCCGGCTCTGCGCTCAAGGAAAGTGGCCTTCCTTTTGGAATTCCTAAAATATGGATCGAACGTAAAACGTCTAGACAGGATGGGAAGATACTAAATAGTTCTATTTTGGCTATTACAAAGGAAAGACCATCTCGTTGCCTCTTTTCAACGTACGATCTAAACAATGTGTGCTTCCCATATGAAACACAAACAGATTTGGTGGAAATGGGCCTGAAATCCTGACTGGGAGTCGTATCAATATGGGCGGCAGCAGCAGATGATCTGGAGAAGCAGGGCCTAGTGATTTCGAAATCTCTCCCAGTAAATATTAAGAACAATACTCAAACTCCAACGCTGGAACAGAAGGGGGTGGGTAGCAGTGACTTAATGACCGGCCCGATTGGACCCAAAAAAGATGACATCCTTACTGCTTTACCAACTATCTTGTCAGAGTTATTTCAGGGTTTGGGATTGATGGAGGAGCGGCTTTAGTTAACAACCAGATTAAACTATGGAGTTTGTATACGCGGGGTACTAGTAGCTTTAAGAATGGTTCCATTCAACAATATGTGTTCCGAGAATTTGACTTGCTGCTATTCCAAGAAACGTGGCTACTAAGCGCCTTTACCCTAGATGGTTTCACTATTGTGGAATAGAGTGCAACACAACAGAATGGGGGCCACCCATCTGGTGGTCTCCTTAAAGCCGCCAGGAATTTAATTGTGGTGTACCTGGTAAAAATTCCAGTTAGAAATCAAGGAATTTGTGCTGCACGCGCTGTGATAAGGGTGAAGGGGCGAGCTTGTTGCTTCATTTTGATCAACATCTACCGGAACCCCGTAATTTCAACTCTTTTTTCGAGGATTTATCTTTCCTTCTATTCATAGCAATGAACACAGAAGTAATATTGGGTGGGGATTTGAATTTTGTCGAAGTTGCTTGCAAAGTTGCCTGACAGTGTGGAGTCTGTCCTATTTAGGCACGGTGGCGACTGACTATCACGAGGGAGCGCATTGAGGAATTGATAACGAGGGCCTCGTCCTCCAGAGCTCCAGGGTCCGAAAGGCCTCACAAATTTGATTTTGAAGTCAAACGCCCCGGCCTGGTCAAGGTTACTATATAACGTTTTTGAGAACATTATGCAGTATGAGGAAACACCGCCTTTGTGGAGCACATCCATTGTCATCCCAAGTTTCAAGGGGGTGGGGGGAGCGATCGGGCTTTGGCAGTCAACTATCGCCCAATCGCTCTCCTTAACACAGATAGCAAGATCTTTGCCTCATCAGACTGGGTTTAGGAGAGACATTTCCACCTCTTTGAATGGGGTAATAATGCACACTCTGATAGGGATGTCATGGGTAGGTGGCGGGCCGGTCCTCTACGAAGTTTGGATCGACCTGCCACTGGCCTTTGACACACTCAACAGAAATAGGCTGTGGGCTAAGCTACACGATTGGGGCATCGCGCCCGGGCTATTGTCGATCATTAAGTACCTGTATACAGACACCAAGATAATGGTTAGATTGGACAGTAGGGGTAATCTCTCTGGTATAATACTAACAGGGAGAGGTGTTAGGCAGGGATGCATTTTGGCACCCTGCCCGTTTAACCTCTACTTGGCAGATTTGAATAAGGCACTTATCCTGTGCGCTCTGGCTGCACCTAAGATAGGGAATCAAGCTTTGAGGAGGTTAGCATACATGGATGGTGTGGTCCTTGTAGACTACACAGCAATAGGCCTGTAACACCTAATAAAGGAGTTTGAGAGATCTGCTGCGATTAATAATCTAGTAATGAATCCTTCCAAAACAAACATTGTGCGTTTCTCCAACCGTGGAAAGCACATCCCCAACTATAAATGGAGGATAAATGGCCTGACTATTCCTGTGAAGACAGAGATAAAATATCTGGGTCTGATCCTGTATGCTAATCCCTCAGTCTTGAAAGAAACACTGCAGCTGGAAAGCGTAATAGAGCGATTCATCTGCCAGATGAAAAAGCTCCTAGTCAAATACTGCACGTCTTCCGTGTTGCCCCCGATATGCTTCTATAACGGGAAGGTGATCCCTAAACTCTTTTAAGGATTGGATTCCAACTGTCAGGCCTGGGAAGTGAACTGGGTGAAACTGGAGGGGAGGATATGGAAGAAGGTCCTAAATCTTCCAAAGTCCCTTCCAGTCTCTAGTTTAAAATATGAATTGGGTCTGTCATCCCGAGGGGGCACTTTTAGAGCAAAAACCAGTCCTCTTTACCGCTCTATCTTGGCACCTAAATGGGGGTCTCTATATGAGGATGTGGCAGCCCATATTGACTAAGGGAAGTCTCCTCCATTGATGAGAATGAAAGAGCTTGTCATGACTGTGTAGCGCGGCTGGATAGAACGCCAAAATATCTGGTGGAGAATCCGGAGGGAATCAAAACAATATGGACCTAGATTTGATTCAAACAATTGACTCAGCTCGAAGGTTGAAACTTGCTAAACCACTCTTGTTTCTTGATAAACCCAGGGGATCATTACTGGGATACCTGATTAAGTTTCCTGATCCAGGGGAGAAATCAGATTTTCTTAGGTTCTGCCTTCATATTATTCTGATGGGAGAGGTAAGGGCATCTAGAGACAACCAAGGAATAGAAGACGGTCATTGTTTACTGTGTGAGACAAGGGAAGTGCAAACTCTCAAGCATATTGTAATAGAATGTGTAGCATTAAATGAAAAGAGATACCTTTCCCAAATTGTGTACACTGAAGACTGGTTCCACACACCTGCATTCTGGGAAAGAGCTGCCTCTGGCCAGGATATCAAATTAACTGGGAGGAAGTAGGGGGGGAGTTATGAAATTGTTGAAGTCTGCATGTTGCTTATAGTGGAATACATTTTTTTAGTGTTTTGTCTAGATTGTATAGCATAGAAGAAAACAGTTCAAATTCACATTTTAATGGGAAGGAAAGGTGTAACACACAAAAGCTATATCATTAAGAAAAATTTTATTATAGAAAAAAGACATAATTCTCATTAAAACAGTGTTAAATAATATACAGATTAAGGGACAACCCTAAAACCAGGTTAACAAAAAACAGGACGATTACATACATAACATCAATGTAAAAATAAAAAAAACAACCATACCACATTAACTAAAAAAACAACATTTACCATACAAATATCAGTGAAAAATTCTTTTGTTGCAATCTATATATAACCCAACATGTTTCTGTCTGTTGACTCTTAGATGTCTGACATTCATCAGGGGTAGCTCTTCTTAAAATTCTACAGTGATCGTCCCCTCCAGTCCTGGTGGGCATGGATCTGAACTTGATCCTTAATGCAATCTATAAAAACATACAACCATATTAAAAAATTGTGTGTGCACCAACATTTCCCAAGATTCACCTACTTTTAATGTCATATGTCAACACTACACAAACACGGAAGCCTGAATTAATAAAGCCACCCGTACCTAGTCCCCATTCGGGAACCCTTAGCACCAAAAATCTGCTGTAAACCTATATAGAGGCCAAGGATTTGCCTTTCTGAATTACTCAGACAAAATAACATTTTTTGATTACCCCACCACCCCGTTTTTTTAGACTTAGTGTGGTATTTCTCCATGCCCTTTGTTGTGGGTGATTGCCTTGACAAGAGTATTTTCCACACAATTTATTAATATGGTTGTATGTTTTTATAGATTGCATTATGGATCAAGTTCAGATCCATGCCTACCAGGACTGGAGGGGAAGATCACTGTAGAATTTTAAGAAGAGCTACCCCTGATGAATGTCAGAAATCTAAGTCAACAGACAGAAACATGTTGGGTTATATATAGATTGCAACAAATGAATTTTTCACTGATATTTGTATGGTAAATGTTTTTTTAGTTAATGTGGTATGGTTTTTTTTAATTTTTACATTGATGTTGTGTACATAATCGTCCTGTTTTTTGATAACCTGGTTTTAGGGTTGTTCCCTAATCTGTGTATTATTTAACACTGTTTTAATGAGAATTATGTCTTTTTTCTATAATAAAATATTTTTCTTAATGATATAGCTTTTGTTTGTTACACCTTTCCTTCCCATTAAAATGTGAATTTGAACTGTTTTCTTCTATACTATAAAATATTGTTTTGGGGTCCTGTGATGCTGGAAATGCATCAGAGGGACAGGGCCTCTGAATCCTTGTCCTTTACTGCTTTTTATCGTGTGTTCTGTCATGTTTTCTGCCCAGGAGTCCACGTGGGACTCCTGGCAGTACAGCTCTCTTTTGGTTTGGTGAACAGACCCATGGGATACCCTTATGGCACCCATGGGTAGGGGTACAACCCTGTGCCCCTAGTGTATGTTTTTGGGCACCTGTGGGTGGCCCACAGAGCAGGGTATGGGCTGGTGGCAGCTCCATGCTGAATCTGACAGGTGCTCTGGGTGTCCTCCATTTTGGGATACCCAGGCCCTGCCATTGGGATCAGTTGATTCCTGATAGAAAACAAGATGGCCCCTGTGGCCTCTTGCTTTCTATTGCCTGTTATCTTGTTTTCCCAAAGTCCTGGGAAGCCCTGACTCTGTCCCTTCCCCCTGACTGGCTGTTGGGTGGAAGTTCCATATATGGTGTTGTTGTGAAGGCCCAGCTAGACTGACTGGAGCCTTCCCAGTGACTGTATGTTGTGGGTACCTCCTGTGGGTGGGACCCGGGTGAATGGAGTGTGTGACCAATATACACTCCTTGTTGTGGTTGTCTGGTTTCTGGCATGAGAGACAAAGACTGAGACAGCCCTGCCCGAAACTGGCCTGAATGCAGTGTGTAGTGTTGAATGGCTGGGTACTTGTCCCAATCCACATTCCTTGTTGTGAGTGTCTGAAAGGGAGGAGTGTGGCCTGAATGCACTGTGTGCCTGATTGGCTGACTAACTGCATGAATGCCCTTCTGTATGATTGGCTGCTGAGTGTGTGCCAGCAGTGTGGATGAGAGGCAGAATAGTATATCTGGGGACCTCTCACCACTGGTAATAGGTTCAGGAACGTTCAGAAGCATCCTGGAGCTGAGTCTCCACTCTAAGAGTAACTGGAACTGCTGATCCTCGACGTCCAGCTGGAAGAAGAAGACTTGCTGTGGCATTTGCTTCGACCGATCCGAAGGCTGCCGAAATCGTCGAAGGCTGACCCGAGAGAGGACCTGGTAAGGCGCCCTCTTCCCGTGCTCCGAGGGACCATCGAGCACTGCTCCATCTTCGCCGAAGCGCCCTGGAAGACAGACCCTCGAAAGGCTGTCGACCCGAGACGGGACCGCCGAGGAGATCGAAGTGAAGCACCCGGACATCGCCGCCGTCGAAGTCCATTGCCGTCGACCAGGGTTCGCAGGTTTGTGTAACCGCTGGAGGCCCGTCGAAGTTGGGTTGCCCAGCCGTGGGAACCACTTGACGCCGTGCCGCCGACGACCGGAGCCGTCTGCTCCTTTGCCTAAGAACATTCGAATCGAAGGACTCCCTCGTCCGCACCGTCGACCGCTTTATCCTGCCGGAGAAAGTCGAGGACGACCAACGCGCCGAGGAGAAACCTGCCGGTGGGTTTCCCGCCACCCGAAGATCACAAAGACTCAAACGACTCAACGCCCTTGCTGGGCCTCCGTCTCCACCATCTTTGCGGTCCAGAACTATTGTCACCGAGGTGCCCTGCACGCCTCTGCCTTGCAGGACGCCGACACTCCGACGCCGACGAGCACCGCTCGGACGAAGCTGCCGCCTCATCGACGCCGTTCTACTCTGTTTGTCGACGGACGTTCGAAGCCCCGTGCCTCCCGCTTGAAAGGGAAGGCATTCAAGAAGGGCCGCCGATTCCCCGTCGCCGAACACCGAGTTTCTCGACGATCCGTGACTCCCGCTTGAAAGGGGGTCGCTCAAGAAGGATCTGTCGACGCCTCTTCGAAGAACTCGACCCCACCAGGTACATTGGGGGGGTAAAAACATTATAGGAGGGAATAAGACTTGCAGAACAATATATGGACTGGGCTTGTGCTATATCTTTATTTTACAGGTTGCCCAGGTGGGGGGATCTCCACACAGAACTGTGTCTAGTGGTAGGGGCCAGTATTCTGCCTGTTGCTCAACCATCTTATTTTCTCTCCTTTCTCTATTGCTGGTTTCACTCTATTGATCTGTGTGACATTGTTACAGTATTGTTCATGCACTTTAATGAGATCTAATACAAAGGGTGGTACCACTTTAGAATTGTATATATTTGCCATTGTTGATTTTCTGGAGTACAAAGTGAGTTATTATGATAAGTGTACATAACCTTGAATATTGATTATATAAAGACTGTGTTCTAACCAATACAGTGTGTGGACATTCCTTTGTGGGGGCTTGGGGACTACACTGTACTTAAGAACCAGCCTGCATCACCTCCAGAGAAGCTAGGCCTTGATTGCTCGACCATTGCTACCGTAATAGAGAATCTTGGCTGGGGTCTTCTGTGCCTCTCCTCTACCATATAGAGAGCAGAAGTACAGACACCCCCCACCGGTCTTCTTCACAGGTCCCCAGAGAGTGAAAACAGTAGGTCTATGTAACGGACCTTGCTGTAGGGATTGTTTTTGTTTTGATTTGACCTCATTTGTACTGCTTGTCTAGATTGTAACCATTATTATTTTTTTTAAATATTCTTGGATTATTATGGTAAAGCATTGTATTTAATGTAAAAACTGAATTGATATGGCTTTAAATTTTGTAAAAAAAAAGCTGATAACTTGGATAAATACAATAAAAAAGAAATTTAAAAAAAAGAAGATGACAGAGAGGGTTTGTGGAGGTTGAGCTGATGAACAGTACGATAAGAGGAGGATCTAGAGCAGTTTCTGGTAAAGCCTGGGTCAGGTCAATTCCTTTAATCCTTTATCCAAGTTAAGGAGATTTTTACTCAGCCCTCTTGAGGAACATGCATCCATCTAACCGAATGGAGAGACACCAAATCTAATCAAAAGTGAAGCCTAACCTCTCTGAGGATTTGATCAATCACAGAGCAGTCCGGCTCAACTTCAGAAGGGAGGGTTGGTCAGTTAAGTTAATACACCACAGATGACCAGATACAACTCCCAATATTGGTATAGTAAAAAATGTACAATTTATTAAAATCACAGAAACTATACACTTAATTATGTACTTTGGATACACAGCACATGATAGAACCAGTATATGTACAGAAAAACTGCAGTAGTCAGTCAAGATCCAATCCACCCCTACGACTAACATGTGAGACCACTATCTTGGGATAGATGCAGCACATCTACCACCCTCTAAGGAGGTGGGAGAGATGAGGGGAACCCCAGAAACATTAAAACATCACATTTGCAGTCATTATCAGGACCCGAGATGTCATACCAATATCAACAATAGTCCTACACTCCAACATAGTACCACAACACTATACATTAAATATATAAGACCTAGAGAGCTAAAAGCAGAACCTCAGCAACCATACCAAGAGGGCACCAAAAAGGCAGGAATAATTTAGACTTTATGTACTAGTTACAAGGAAGCACTATACCTCCAATGAGAAAATGTGATACAATAGTTGACATAAGTGAAACAATCTAACAAAGCATTTTCATAAGCAGGAAGGTAATGCAATACTTGGAAAGAAAATCAAGAACACCAGCTCCAATTCCGGTCCTTGGACCAAAGGATCCAGGGCCCCAGGAAAGAAATCAATGTTCAGGTAAGTAGCGGTAAAAGTCACTTTAGGAAGAGTTGCAAGTTTAGTGTTCACAGTTCAAAAGAAAACAAAAGAAAGTCAGTAAACCGATCTGCTGAAGCCAGGTAAGTCCCAGTTCTACCCAAAAGGTACAGAGATTGTGGCAAATAACCCCCAGGGACACCGAAGACTTTCTTGAAGAGATCCAGGGTCAGGGGTACACCCAGCAGCATCAGAAGACAACGCAGCCAAGCAGGATTCAGTCATAAAGCAAGTCAATGGGAAAAGGCTGTTAAAAGTACACCTGAAGAGATATTCAACCAGGACCCTTGAGAGAAACTATTGAGAAAAACTCACCAACCCAAGGCCCATCAGTAGGTATAAAGGTTGTTCCCGAAAGGTCAGTTCTAGAAAGGCAAAACACAATGTAATGTGTCATTTGTATGGTGCCTTTAACCATTAGTAAGATCACAACACGCTGTAGGTTGAACGCCCTCTGCAAGGAGGGGGGGGACTGGAGTCCAGGTTTGGGAAGAAATTCAAGGAGGTGCTATTGGACAATACGATGGTATGAGGGGTGGCCAAGTCCCTGTTAGCACCCGCGTCGAGCTGGCATGTCTGCGTTCCACAATACCCTGGAACAAAGTGGTGCATTAGACAAGTACCTAGAAACCGTACCCTGGATGTATTCTTCATTCACCTAGATTTGAGCCTGGCTGTGTCCTGCAATCACCTAGTATCCAATACACACAGTGCACGTCCACAGTGAGGAGAAAGTAACAAAGAATGAAATGTAAATGTCAAAGTCAATAATTAGAAAGGACTTAAGGTGCAGGGGAGAATGTAGGCCCTGGAACATGGACCAAAAATAATAAAGAAACAGAAAACATTTCCCAAAGATGAGGGCACTCCCGTTCCCTGCACTCTATCACAGGCTCATCAAAAGAGCCAAACAGTCATGAATGTCATACATAATACATTAGTGTAATTAGTACAAATGTCATATCAAAATTTATCAGTGTCTTTAAGCCAATCAACAAGGCTTTATAGAGTATTTTTCACTTCCAAAGCTTTTATTTCATCAACAATAGGGTGACCAAACACGTTTCGAGGCAATAACTTCATCAGGGGTTGTCAATTCAACATCAATCTAAAGAAATCATCATTGAATGTTAATATCCTAATAAGGGAACATAATTCTCAACTTTGAAAAGCATATCCTGCCATCGCAGTAATTTATTGCCAAATATACAAAAGTCAACAGTCACAGGTCATACATATAACCCTGCAATCCGCTCCATCTTGACTATAGTTGCCCTCCTAAGCCAATGTTAAAGAACACATACGACTTCATAGTTCAGTATAATTAAAATACATGTTTTAAATGAAAATCATCAATATATTGTACACACAGAGTATTTTCAAATAAAATAGAATGTGTAGTACCTCAACGGGTGTCCAACATCAGAGGGATAGAAGCTAATCAGTAAAAGGTGAACAAGACACTGCTAATAAAAATCTTATGTAGCGATCCTAAAAAAATGAAATGAACATGATCTAATACTTAGTCTGCCTGGAGTTAGTTAAATACTCAATACTTAGTTTCGAATCCAAATACCACCCACCTGTCAGAGGTGGACAGTAGCTGTCTAAGGCGGGTACGGTCAGCAAATGGTGCATTAATATGAATTGAAAGGCATATGCTCTAGGTAGCTGAAAAGTAAAAAGGCAAAAGTTCTAATGCTACCTGGGCTAAATCGTAATGCACTATTTAAATGTTAAAGTATTAGAATGAGTAATAATCTGCTGCTGCTTACCCACAGGATCAGCGTGGGTCGGTGAGTGAAGTTTTCAAAAATATATTCCAACTGCCACCAACGCTGCTCTTAAAGAAACTAGCCAGTGTCAGTCGATGTAAATTAGCCAAAAAATAGCAAGTGGTAAGGTTCAAACTCCCTCACAGTTTACCTTAAAGCTGCACTTCCATCATCAGCTCCAGTCACTGCGCAGGGAAGCAACGCGGTGAAGGCGCCATGTAAAGCAGCAGATTTTCGGCAACGTGACGTCGCGCCGTTATGATGGCCGTGAAGTCACACCAGTAAACAAAGCACCGCCAACGGTGCAAATTGTAAAAAATTATTAAATATGTGAAATCGCCACTATTTTTAATGCATGAAAGTCAGTTATATAAGCTGCAAGGTATATCAACGTACGAGATCTAGAGTTAAGGATGTTATGCATATTTAACACATCTTGGCTAGATATCAAGTCTGCATCGTGCAGATCATTAAGCACCAAGTAAGTAAATTCAGGAATAAGTGTGAGATAATTACAAATTTAAAAAATAAATAAAAGACTAAAATATGTTTAGTGGCTAGTGTTCACTACAGCAGATATCTATCTAACAAACCAAAAAAAAAACAGAAGATCAATTGGGGTCCCAAAGGTCCACAAAAGCACCAGCTGGAAACCCTAGTTCTGAGATGGTTAAATGTGCATATAGCAAGATCGTCATAATGGCATCCAATAGAAATATTTCAGCATCATAAAAACAATTTAAATGTCTGTTGGATATAATGTAATACAACCTTAGAATAAGCTACACTCCAGGAAAACTGAATATGGTGGTCGATTGCTTTTCGAGACTGCCATGGGACAGTGGAGAGTATGATGAAGATTCCCTTTGTAGAGGTCAACGCAGAACACAATTTGCCACTATAATTCTGGGCATTGTGAAGGAGGAATGGATGAAAGCTGCGACCGATGATCTTGAACAGGCCTGCCTCAGACAGGCCATTCACATCGATTGGAAGGAAATTGACCAAAGTATAGGTTTGTACTCCCACATGAGGCATGAAATATCAATGGATTCAACGTGTGTATACAGAGGAGATCCTATTATCCCTCCAGTGGAATTAAGACAGAGGATAATTAATTTGGCCCATGAAGGCCATGTAGGCAGAAGCCTCACAAAAAGGAGGGTGAGGTGTAGCTCTTGATGGCCTGACATGTGGAAAGATATGGAAGAGGCTGTCAGAGAATGTGTAACCTGTGCTGCCAGTGACAAAGGAAGGAGTGTAAGGAAGACTCCTTTACAACGAGTGGAGATTCCCGAACAAGTGTGGTCCAAGTTAGCAATTGATATTATGGGTCCATACGAGGACTTACATTCTCAGAAGATTTATATTTTTGTCCTGTTGGACTACACCTCGAAATGGGTGGAGTGGGGTGTTGTTGAAGGTACGGTCACAGCAGGAAAAATTGTGATGTTTTTGAGTGAGATCTTCAATAGGGAAGGTGACCCGTTAGAATGGTATCCGACAACAGAGCCCAGCTCGTATCAACAGAGTTCATTTCTGAGAGAAAGGGCGATAGAACACAAGACCACATCGTTGTATCATCCCATGGCGAATGGACTCCTAGAGAGGATGAATGGCTTTATCAAGAATTTCATTCAGCTGCCTCTCGTGAATGCAGTTCCATGGAGAGAGACATTGAAAGAAGCCCTAAACACCTACAGGCAACCCTACAGATAAGGTGTTTATCGGCCACTTTTGCTCACAAAAAATTGCCAAATACTCCCAGAAAATGAAAACAGAGTAAAAATACTCACTACAAAAAACAGGAAAAAGACATGTAGAATCTACAGCCCCTGCTTTCACCCTCACAGCTTCATGGATAAGTTAGAACCAGTAATGCACGTAGTACCACAGGAAGAAACTACTATTTTAACTGCCCGATTGGAAGATAGAAACATGCATCTTTTTAATGTGCATGAATAACTAGGTGCAAATAAATAAATATTACAAAAACATTTCAATTTTTCAGTTAAAATATTTTACTCGCTTATAAAATACTCTCATTGGTAATTGAACTTACATTTCACTCACAACTTTAAAAAATAAGGAGTAAAATACTCTCCCTTCCAAATCTTATCTGGAGCACTGCCTACAGGACAACCCCGCAATCGACGACGGAGGAAGAGCCATTCATCATAATGAGGGGAAGGTCAGCGTCAAACAGATTTGAGACCTGCATGGTTGATTTCTGACACCCACAGACAATTGGATATGGTGCACATTCTAAAGAGAGTTGAGGAGAAACAAGCCAAGTACAAGGTGTACTATGACTGCAGAAATGGAGTGGTGGAGAGTAAAATTAAAAACTGGAACTGGGTTTGTGGAAAAGAGCCTACGAAAATGATTAAGGGATAGTCAGAATTTAGGTCTCCACAGAAAGTGATAAATTGCTCTGGAAAGTCAGCAACATTGGATTTTGGGAAGAGATGGTCCTGCGATGATCTTGTACGGATGGAGGAGTGTATTTAGAAGGAAAGAGGAATAGGAGTGAAAGATATACAGGAAGTCAGCTTTTGTGCAGAGACTCAGGAGCTAGGTTTAAAGGGTGCTGCAGGTGACAAGTTCTCGAGGAAGAACAGGAGGGTGATCCAGAATTTCAAAGAAGACTATTTATTATTCGTTTTCCTCCTATAATGTACTTCCGTTCTACATTGCTGGTTTTACAGTGTCCGGCTGTGACCATGTATCCTTTGCCCTGGTTTATTCTTTTAAAGTACTATTTCCATTTCAGAACTACCCTTTTCAGTCTCCGTCTCCTTCCCTTCCCTATCTCTCCTTGTTGTGCATCTGTTTTTTGGTTATGTTGTTAACATTTTGTAAGGGGGGAGATGTTGTATGTTGTCACTTGTAATGAAACATATACATACCTACTGGAGGGGTTCTGGAGTGCTCTGGCATTCCACAACCGCTGTGAGAGTGAGCAGCTGGTTGGGTCCGATGGCTGTGTCCTACAATAAAACCTATCAGTGAATCCTTACAACTATGCGTGCCAGACTTCATTACAATGTCCTGGGTCTCACCAAGATGGAGTCTTTCTGAAGGGGGTGAGCCGATGTAGAATCATCCCACTATGTTCAATTTCATAGGATGAATAAGTAGTTGAACCATGTTACTAGGAGTGCAAAGAACATTATAGACGAGGGGACCAATCCCCACCCTTTTCACATCTAGAAAAAAGAATGCTGACTCGAGATGGGCTGATTTCCCAATAATTGACTGTTAGTATTTGTGTGTACCACATAATATATACTGCTGTCTCCAAAAAGTGCACAATCTGATCTTTATTATGCCTTACCGAACTGGGAAATATTAGCCCGCTAATGGTCTGATAATAGTGTTAACAGGAAACACACCAAAATAACCACCGACTCCAAAGAGTGCACATTCTCAACTATGCTATATCTATAACTGAATAAATCCTAAACAACCAAGGACCATACTAGTCATTGTGGTCTTCATTGTGTCACTAACACCAGAAATACAATTGTATAAAGCATTAGTCGTATCAATAATACCTGCCCCTAAGGAGTGCACAATCTGACCCCTTATGTATCAGAGTATGGAGCTTTTATAGATGTAATAGATGAGGTCATAGATCTGGCCTTCCAATCACCTAGTGTCACAGTACGCTCTTCGTTTGCTGGGTGATATAAGGTATCTGGTTACCAATGGACTTAAACCCAGGATCAAGAGTCCCTGACAGGGGAAAAGAAGAACAATCATCGAGCTAAAGGGTGTATGCGTCACTTTACTCCCTAAAATAGGTAAAAGAAAAATATGGAATAATAAATCTTCCCATTAAAAATTAACCAACACATAGGAGCTTGTCCCTCTGCTTTCACCCAACCAGCTCCATGGATACGTTTGGTCCAGTAGTACACAGAGCCACGTGAAGAAAATACTAGCATTACAAATCCAAATAAGTAAAATATTATTTTTAACCTGCATTGTGACAAGGTCGGTAATCTGACCTTGACCAGAAGTGATGAGGATCCTCCGAGCCATGATGTCATGGTCATCGGGCCAAGGACGCAGACCTTACAGGGTCACACACACAGTGGGCCCGGATGGACACAGTCCTGGCACCTTTGGTGCCAGGCTCATTAAGAACAATAAACAAGACAGTTAATTTGGGTAAGAAATACCTTTATTATGGACATGGCACTTTCACTTCGGGTGCATAGTGTATTTAACACAGAACTTTCATCTTTAAAGCAGCCCCACGTTCATTCTTGGGTGGGGCTACTGCTATTGGATTGCCTCGCACGTGCTAACTCACTAGGAGTTGCAGGGTGTGGCAGGCAAGCCAAGCCTAGTGGGCGTGCCCACAATCACAGCTGTAAAAAGCTGCTCCGATCCCTGTGGCAGACGCTTTGCGTTATTCTGCACTTACATGCCGTGTAACGCTCACCGCCGCCTGGGATTCAACTTACCTTTGGAAATCTTGTCTCCTGCCTCCATACTCACCACCTGGAGGATCCTGTTCTCACCTGTGCGCTTCTTCATCTTGGCACCGCGGCTCACCTCCAAATCTTCTGGAGCGCAGACCTCTTCATCTTGGCACTGCGGCTCACTTCCACATCATCCGGGACGCTGAAATCTTCATCTGGACATCGCAGCACGACGCGCTTCACCCGCAACCGCAGCACCTTCAAATAAAAACAAAAGGCATGGTTAGACACTAAACAGACATTACGTTTAAGGTCGCGCTTCCACCGAACCTCGCGCTTTCCCTTAAACCATCACTCACTTGTTGTCGGACATTGGGGTTTCAATTTACAACATCGAGAGCGATAATATCAAGACAGAAGAACAGAAAGGGGAAAAGGCAAGAGTGACATTGAGAGACAACAAAGGGGAAAAGACAAGAGACATTGATAGACACCAACCACCCACCAGTAGAAGTATAGTCGCAGCTGGACTGGACTATTACTTGCCAGGGATCAGTGAAGGAACTAGATCCCATCAACAAGCGCCCCTGCCAGAAGTAGCAGGACGGAGAGCTCATCATCTATACTTACCAGGTGAGCCTTATGGACCGGTACGTGCCCAAAGAAATCCCACCTTGGGTAGACTGGTTGGAAAGGTACAACAGTCACAAATCCACGCACTCACATTTTCTCATATCCACGCAGGAGCAGTGCCACCAATTGTTGCCGCCCAAAGCTTATCCGCAGGGAGAGAGACCTGAAGGGGGAGCTCTAATTCCTGGGAGGGCTACAACCGTGCTCCAACGCCTCCGCAGAGATCAGGTGAGTGTAACACTGGGGTGGGAGGTCTGCCAGGAAGGGAACCAGAGCCATTTGTACCCAAAAGAGGAAAAGTGGCATTTGGGAGGGCCCCCGTTCCTGTCCCCACCCCAAGTGCCTGTATGTATTCTCAATGTTACCATGGTCAATCATCCCCACACCTCCACACAATGTTGTGCTGGCCAAGATCTTTCTGTTCCTTTTAGACAACCACAAAATACAGCCAAAGTCTGGGTGGGTGGGGTAGTAGAGTCCCATTACTCCTCCATGCAGCAGCAACTTTCAACATCAAAGCAGGAGAGCCAGGTGTGGGAAATGCGGATAAGACATTCCCGAAGACTGTCCTAGCAGAGGGAGGACAAAGGGAAGGATGAGGAATTACACCCATGTGCCAAAATTGCCGCTAAACTCAGAACACAGGGACCATATGGCCAGATCTGGTTAAAAAAAAAAAATGCAGCGAAAGGCTCTTTACAGCAAAAGTCCTCCACCAGGTAAGTACACCCCCAGTCATCACTAAAATCTGAACACAATAAAGTGTAGCAACAGGGTCTCCCTATATATCAGATATACACAAGCCAGTCCACCAATTAAACTAAGGGGCAGAAAAACTAAGGTTTTGGGGACCAGCCTATCAGGTTGCCCCCAAAAACCACCAAACACATAGAACAACCCCCACAGGAGGTGTATTGGCCATGTGTGAAGCCAGGGACTGCTTTAAATTAGCCAAAACCACTTTAAAGTCAAAGTGATCACATAGAAAAGATTTTCTATGTGTAGCTTTCCTTTGATTGACATCAATGGAACCCCCACAACCTTTGTAAGATTTGATTACTGTATCCTGTACCAACATTTGGAGGAAATAAAGCCTTTTTGCTTTACTTCCCTTGCTTGTCCATCACTTTTGGGGGCAGTGGTCAGTCCCCAAGGATACCAGTGCAGGGGAACCTGTCCCCCTTTGCTAGATTCCTTCTTGTTTTTAAGAAGCACGCATCAACTTTTAGTGTTGCGACGTAGGTTGGAGCTGTGACAACCTGCCTCATATCTAGGATGAAGCAAAAAGGTTGTTTAGAACCACCTTCCTGAACTCTGCATCGTGCCTGGAGCTGGTATTCAGGGAATAGTGCTTACAGAAGGGCTACGGAGTGGCCCGAGTAGCCGCCTTGCTGATGACATCCCAAGAAGCATGCTTCTGAAACGCTGTGGCCTTGGCTCTGACCACATGGGCATGAATACCCTCAGGAACTGGTTTGCCCATGGCCGTATACACCTCTGAAAGTGCCTGGACCATCCACCGGGCGATAGAAGCCTTGGTGTCGGGAGACGTGCCCCCAGAAATGATTAACAATGCCTCAGCTTCCTTAAGGATTTTGTCAGAGAGAGAACTTGAGAATTCACTTGAGGTCCAAGGAATGCAAAGCCCTTTCTGCCTCCAACTGTGGGTTCGGGAAGAGCACCAGCAGGCATATTTCCTGATTCAAATGGAATGGAGAGACCACCTTGGGCAAAAAATGTGGATGGCTGCGCAAGATTACCTTATCGTTACGAAACGTTGTGAAGGGCTCGCATGACAACGCCTGCAGCATGCTGACCCTGCGCACAGAAGTGAGCGCCATCAAAAGTACTGTCTTTAGTGTCACTAGCCAAATGTCCACCGAGGCCATCGGCTCAAAGGGCTCGCACTGCAAGGCCGCAAGAAACACACTGAGGTCCCAGACCGGATGCGGCCAATGTACCAGAGGAAAAAGCACGGACAACCCCTTGAGGCGGGCCTTAACCAACGGGTTGGCTGCTGAAAAAACATGCTCCAAGGAATTCTTGGGGCCCCAATGGCCACCAAATAAGTGCGGTAGGTATACACCAGAACGCAAGAATGAGCAAGATGAGCTGAGAAACGCCATGGTTTTGTATAAGGAGCAGATGATGGGGTGAAGCCCCTTGTCGCGAGTCCAGTGGCAAAACCTAGTCCATTTGCTCTTATACTGGGATCGAGTAGACAGTCTCCTGGCCTCCTTTATGATGTCCAAGTTGTCATCTGGAAAAATATAGCATGCTGTAGTCGCAGGAACCAGGCCGCTAGGGCAAGCCTGGCTGCTCCACTGCCCTGCCCTGTTGCGTCAGGAAGCCCCTGATGGGAATTGGAAGATGGACAGGGCACTGTGAGCACAACTGCAGCAGATCTGAGAACCAAGCCCTCCAAAGCCAGTGAGGGGCAATCACGATGAGGCTGCAGCCCACCGATGCCTGGACTTTGCAGAGGGTCTGCTTGAGCAATGGAGGAGGGAACGCATAACACCTGCAGCCGTGCTAGCAGACCTGGAAGGCGTCTCCCATAAACCCCTCACCTGTCCTTCCCACGAAGCACACCTGGTGCACCTGGAATTCAGAGGAGATGTGAATAAGTCCAGATCCGGAAGCCACCAGTGCTGTAACAGTGGCAACAAGGAGCTGATGCCTAACTCCAACTTGTAGGTGTTGAACCCCAAGCGGCTCAGCTGATCCACATTGCTGTCCCCTGGAAAATGGACAAAGGAAATCCAAATCCCCTCTGCCGGGGCCCATTCCTAGATCAATACCACCTCCATGCACAGGAGGGGGGGAAAACAGGTGCCACCCTGCTTGTTCAGGTAAAACATTGTTGTGGAGTTGTCTGTTCTGACCAGAACCGCCTTGTCCCTAATGAGGGGCAAAAAAAGCATTGAGCCCCAGGCCCACTGCCCTGAGCTCGAGCAGATTGGTATGCAGGAGGGCTTCCGCCCTGGACCATGAATCAAGTAGCCCTGCAGGGTAGTGGCCCACACTAAAAGAGAGGACTCAGTCGTCACCACCAGAGCAAAGGGGGCTCCCACTGCCACGTTGCAGTCCATCAGTCACCATCAAAGATCTGGGAGGAGGGACAGGGGAATTGAGACCCTCTTCGACTGTGAGCCCAATTCCTGGCCCCAGTTGGCCACTAGGTGGAACTGGAGGCGCCTCATCTTGAGGGGGGGGGGGGTGTGCCACACGTGAGTACGCAAGACGCCATGAGTCCCAGAAGGGGCTGGAACCACTATTCCGAGGTGGTCGAGCTGGACAGAAAGTTTCCAATCGCCTTGCGGAGCAAGAGGATCCTCTCGGACGTGGCGGAACACCCACTAAACAACTGTGTCCCATCGCACTCCAAGGAACACCAGATCCTGGGAGGGAGTCAACTGTGCCTTCCTCTGGTCGAGGGAGAAGCCCAGCTTGTGGCCCTCGCCAGCCAGTCATCCAGATAAGGGTATGAGTGATGGCCCTCCAGGCAGTGGAGACCCACCACTGCATTCATCAACTTTGTGAAGACGTGAGAGGCCGACATCAGGCCGAAAGGCAGCACCTTTTTCTGGAAGTGGTACGACAGAATCGTGAACCGCAGAAACTTCGAATGCGGCTGGTAGATGGGGACATGCAGGTACACATCCTTGAGGACTAGGGAACACACCTATCGTCTCAGAATTTCAAGGGCTCTGAGCGACTGACTGTTTTTTCCCCCATGTTCCCATCCTCCTTGAGCGCTTTGAAACACTTGACTGTGCATAGGCGCTTTATAAATAAACAATACAATACAATACAATCCAGTCCCCTGCACATAGAGACTTGGATATGTGCGCAGGAGTAATCATCTTGAAGCGCTCTAGCGGTAAGGATAGGTTGAGAAATGACAGGTCCAGGACTACCCATGCAGGACTGCCTGGTTGTTCTTGGGTACTGCAAAAATCCTGGCGTAGTAGCCGGAGCCGCTGTGACTCAGGAACCGGCTCCACCACCTGCATCTCTAGAAGACAGAGGATCTCCCATAAAAGAATCAGGGAACCGATCTGAAGCAGAGGAGGAGAGGAAGGCAGAGCGAAAGGAAGACTGAAGCCCGTGGAGACTATACAAAGGATCCAAGGACTCTTGAAATAATGCTTCCAGATGTCCTGAAAGAGCCAACTGCTCCCTACAGGTGAGCTAATCCCCGATTGTTAAGTCATTGCTTCTTAGCGTCTGAGATGGGAGGGAGCAGGGGGAGCGTAAAAAAAACAAGCAAAGTCCTCTGCTGTTTCCTCCTGTGGTTGCTGGGGGACCCATCAGGCCTTCGCGCACTGCAGTCTCGAAAATCCTTGAAGCCGGTGAAAGAGCAGGTGCTTCCCTGGGACTGAGGGAAGGACTTCTGACCTGGTTTGGTCAGGATGGCCAGGGATTTGGCGGTCTTTTTTGACAGTCCGTCATTAGTGGACAAATGGAAGAGATCTGACCCATCAAAAGGAAGATCCAGAATCCTCTCCTGCACATCAGAGGAGAATTTAGTGGCATGCATCCACCACCATCCGCTTCATCTCAACCCCCCAAGCACACCCCTCTGCTGGCTGTATCGATGTTGGAGAATGAAGACTCCACGAGGTCCTGAGCATCTGCCAGGACTGCTTTACAGGAGGCTTGCCTATCCAGAGGGAGGTCGGGTAGGAACTCCCTGATCTCCCGGCACAGCTTCTGGTTAGCCGCGGCTAGGAGCGCATCAGCGTTGGCCTGCCGAAATGCAGCCCAGAGTTGGGTTAGAAGCACTTGCCGAAAAACTCAAGGGTTTTGTCCTCTTTAGAAAGACAAGTGGAGGCAGCCCCTGCAGAGGAGGACAAAGAAGATGGTTTAGATTACAAGGAGGGTGCCGCCACCACTAAAAAGTGTGGCTGGGGGTGGGAGGCCAGGAGGACTGGCTCCCCATCCAAAAACCCCATAGGCTGTTCAATTTCTTGTTCATCTGGTTGTTGGCGCTGGGCTTCTCCCAGACCTTTCTCGCCAACTGTACGACATCCCTCTGGAGCAGAATGCAAGATCGGCTTGTGGCGAACCTGCCCATTATCCCTGCTAGCACTCCCGACTTCACAGTGGTGGGGGGGCCTTCTCTGGCAAAGGGAACCCCCGCCAAGAACTCTGCAAGGCCCTTAAGACAGCCGTGAAACGCCTTTACTGAGGCCGAAGGCTCTTTGTCCACGGCGTTGTTAAGCAGAAACCTGTGCAGTTCCCTCTGGGACCACTGCAAAAGATTTAAGATTACAGGTGTTGGCAGTAAACCCACTTGGTAGCAGTCTGTACCACACAGATTCACTGTGGTAGCTGTGGCTGAGCAGTCAGACTTCCCTCAAGAAGAGTTAGGCAGTATATAGAGGATACAGGATAGGCACAGAGGCACAGTAGTACAAGCAAACACTGACCAGAGCTAGGTGTAAAAGTATATACTTATTTATTTTTAAGGCACACTCATAAATTACACTAGCACAGAAAAAGGTAAGTAAGTCAAAACACAGTCACTATTACTTATATGTACATCCCTAGTCATTTGTTGGACACGTCTAAGTTAACACCACTTATTTCCAAACAGAGGTGAGCGCTTAACGTCAGATGGCACTCCAACAAGTTATTAGAAAAGGGAGGGAAAAAGCAGAAGTAATGAAAGCAGCAAGGTAAAACACCTTTCACATAAGGTTAGAAAAGGCAGTCAATTGTGGAACAAGGAGAATTGGTTCGTGGCCCGCTTTAGAGAGAGCCAGGCGAAAATATGCCCAAGATCACACAATGTCACAAGTCTTTGCAGGTGAGTAGAAAAGGTTTTACTGAATTTAGAAAAAGTTTAGTTAGGGTGTCCCAGGCTTACCCAGGTTCGAGAGCCGAGGGCTAAATCTACCCCGTACAATCGGTGGCAAGGGAAGCCGGGCGGGACACAGTACCTTTAAAAGTGGGAAGGATCGTCCAGCGGTGGTAGTTGTTCCTGGTAGTGGGTGCAAGTCGCGGCGTCGTCCAAAGGAAGAGGTGATCTCGACGTGGAGGAAAGCTGAAGGTCGTTGCACTACCAGGGATGAGACCAGCCGTGGAGTTTTCCGGTCACAAAGGATTTTACCCCTCTTTCGCGGTTGAGGTAAAAAGTGGTATCCCGGTTGCCGGGGTGCTTGGCACAGGCAAGGCGGCCACGAGATGCTTCGGGACGGCGAAAAGAAGGCAGCAACTGGTTGTCCCCACCAGTTAAGGGAAGGAGACTCTCCGGCGGGAGATCTCCTCTGTCGGAAAAAGTAGTGAGACGGTTCCGCAGGGCTCCACCGGTGGTGTCGTCTTGGCAGGTCGGCTCGGCTTCTCCCTCTTTGGCTTCTTAGGTCCTGTGGCGACTTCTGAAGAACCAGTCCCAAAAACCCTGCTTTTATGCAGCAAACCCCCATTCATACAGCCTAGCTGTCACTCAAACATGCTAAGTGGTGAGCGGGGTGGCTCACCACTTGGGCCAATCACACCAGAGTGCGACATGAGTTGGCAAGGCAACTCAGTCCAGGGTGCCTAAACCCCCTCCCACACCCCCTGTGGTACCCAGACAGAATGGCACTACTGTGGAGGGCTTCTGTGCAGAAGCCTGCCAAAAGTGGAACAAAGGCTCGACTCGGGTTCAGGGTTACTGAAGTGAACCTAGATGCCATTTTGGCGGCGAGTTCTGGCAAAAAAGCCCAACCGGTGAATTTATATTAAATAAATAAACCGGCGGTATCTTTAACATTGCACCAAAAAGTGGTGCATTAAAAACAATGGGAAATCCATTGGGAAATATTCCGGTGGAATATTTCCGTGGTATCCACTGCCACCAGCCAGAACTTGGCGAGGGGGGACGGGACAGTACCCCCTCGACAACAGACCCAGGGGCAATCTAATTGCCCCTACCAGTACTTCCACAGTAAGATGGTTTGTACTGTTTAAGTTCCTAAATTAAGACTAGTAAAGTCAATGGTGACTTTACAGACCCAGGGAGACAGTAGTCAGTCCCAGGGTGAGGAGTCTATGATTGGGGGTCTCTATGACACCCCTGTGTTACTGCACTGAGGGTGCTGTGTAACACACATTCAAAAACCAATGATAGTCTATGGGGAAAAAATACCCCCTAGCCCATAAGCACATAGCAAGTCACAGAAACACTCTCAAGTCATGTCCAAGAGTGAGGGTAAAAGAGTCTCACTCTTGGCAGGAGAAAGAAATAAACCCCAAAAATCCAGCAAAGTTGCTGGGGGACTCACTAGGTTAGGAAATTCAGCCTAAACAGAGAATTCTCCCTAACAGGCGTCATCATTGTCTGTCCCCCCCCCTATTTTCCAGACTGAGGGGAGTCTGGGTCCAAAGACACCAGAGGGGTCCCCCCTTGATCCAGTCCCAAAGATAGCTGTGGATCCATTGGCTGCTGCGGGGAGGCGTGGTGGTACAGGCGGATGAGGGCTCTGAAGCACCGGCAGAGCCTGTAATGGAGGACCAACAGTCAACGGTACTGGAAGGGCCAGAGGAGGGCCCAGAGGCAGAGGCCTGGTTGTAACGACCTGTGGGATCACTTCCTTGACGATACCATTGAGGAGCCCCATTATCTGCGGGGAGCACATGAGAAAGAAAGCGCTCGAAGAAGTGGTCCTCGTAAGCTGTCGGATCACAAGGTGCACGGCCCTTAGCGGTGCTGGGTCTCCTTATCTGATCAAAAATGCCTGGGGCGTGTAGCCGAAAGGCTGCGCGGGTTAGATATAACCCTGCGGAGACCATCTGCCCATACCATAACGTCCATGGCTGCTTCCAGAGGCAACAGGACTGGAACCTTCTTGCATGGCCCACTATGTGGGCGAAGGGCCGGGAAACATGATTCTGAATTTAAGATGGCCACTGGCCTGGCAGGCCCTGCCGCGTGCTTGTCGGCCATCTTGGAGCCTTGTGCCACGTCCAGAGAGGGAGGGCGCAAAGGCCCTGTGCCACTTTTTGCTCCCTTATGGAAGCGAACTCCTTGGCCGTGGAACCTGAATCAGAAGCTTTGACCTAAGCAATGGCTTCGGCAGGCTCAGAGCCCTAGGCCTGCAGGCCGGTAGTCGAATCGCCCTGCACAGCAACCTAGGAGGTGGCTCCAGTAGGCTGGGTGCCCTCAGCCACAGAGCTGGTAGTCGCGGTGGATCATGCTAAGGGCTGACTCTTGGAGGCAGAACACAACGATCCTTTGCCCACATGGGCCGAAGAGGACGACGAACTTGATCGCCCCTCTGTTGACTGCCCGCAAGAGCTCCTGTGCCCCTCGACTTGGGAGCCGGTAGCCTTGCCAGCCTCGGGTCTGCCAGAACCAGAAGAAGAAGTTACTATCATGCCTGGTAACGTTCTTTCGATGGGATGTTCCTCGGACATATTCCACATCTATGACAGGTAATCACCATAACTGTGCTGCTTCGGAAAATGTTCTGAGTCTGTGTCCTACGTCAATGACGTTGATACGCTGTCCCTCGAGGGCCTCCGTCGACCCGACGTCACCGGATGTTATAAGTAGGACGCACGACGCCCGTAGCGTCTGTTGTAGTTTTTTCCCAGAATGTGTGGCACCAATCTTCTGCCAGTAGGACTACAGAAAGCCTCGCGGAAACATAAGCTGCAAACGCATAAGAAATTCTGTAGAGGGGCAGGCTGGGAGGATGCGATGAGGAATACGTCGGAGGAACATACCATCGAAAGAGCATTACCAGGTAAGAAAGTAACTTGTTCTTCGAAGGGATTGTGTCCTCCGACGTATTCCACATCTATGACAGACTCCCAAAGCAGTACCAACGTATGGAGGCAGCAAAAGAATTTAGAATTTTAGAATGCCCAATTAAATTGCAGAATAGAGGACTGCCTTGCCAAAGGTCAAATCTTGCCTATGGATCGAATCCAGGGAGTAGTGTTTTACAAAAGTATGGACAGAGGCCCATGTGGCTGCTTCACAAATGTTACGAATGGGAACACCCCTCTGCAGAGCAGTAGAGGCAGCCACACCCCTAGTAAAATGGGCCCGTAAGCCTACCGCAGGGTCCTTACCTGCCAGACGGTAGCATTCAGAGATTGGCAAGATAATGCATCTGGACAAGGTCTGCTTAGTAACAGCTTGAACCAAATGCCTTCCAGCGTATCCTACAAAGAGCTGATCATCCACTCGGACCCAGGACATGTGTGAGATGTAGAAACTTAAAGCTCTCCTAGGATCCAACCTATGGAGCCTCTCTTCTTCCTTACCAGGATGCGGAAGAATGACCTTCTTGCTCAAATGAAAGTCCGACACAACCTTTGGAAGAAAAGAAGGACGGACCCCATGGACAACCCTGTCCTTATGGAACACCGTGAAAGGTGGCTTGGCGGATAGTGCCTGCAACCGACTCACTCTGGAAGCGGAAGTAACCGCAACCAAAAATACAGTTTTAAAGGTCAACAGTCTCAAAGGACAAGAATGTAAGGGCTCATACGGAGCTCCCATTAGGAATTTCAGTACTAAGTTCAAATCCCAACCGGGCACCTGGAAAGGTGACGGTGGAAACACATTACTTAGCCCTTTCAGGAACTGAGAAATCAAAGGAATCTTAAAATAAGAACACTCCTCAGACGAGCGCTTAAATATGGACAGTGCTGCCGGTAACCCTTAATGGCACCCACTTGCAGGCCCTTGTGGGCTAAAGAAAGCAAAAAAGACAGAACCACAGGAATGGCACATGAAAAAGGATCCACATTCTTTACCCTGCACCAGTCGCAGAACTTTCTCCAACGGCAACGGTACAGGGACTTTGTTGCAGGCCTTCTGGCTGAAAGCAAGACCTCCATCACGTCTTCAGGGAGACCCCAATCCTTGTACCTCAAACTTTCAGAAACCAAGCATGAAGGTTGAGAGACTTGACCTCTGGATGGAGAACCCAACCCCTCTCCCATGAGAGCAGATTGTCTTGGTAGGGAAGACGGCGTGGAGGGCAGATGGACATGTCGAGAAGGTCCAGGTACCACGCTCTCCTGGCCCACGCCGGATCAATGAGGATCATACGGGAACCAAACCTCCCTAACCTCTGCAGCACTTGCGGAATGACGGGGACTGGAGGAAACGCGTACAGCAGTGGGAAGGACCACTCCACTACGAACGCGTCCCCTAAGGCTCCTCTTGGAGGAAATTCCCGCAAGCAGAATCTTTCACACTTCCGGTTGACACTGGTGGCGAAGAGATCCACTTGTGGGGTTCCCCAAAGGGCAAAGATCTCCAAGAGAACATCCTGAGCCAGCTCCCACTCATGATAGACCGTGCTCTGCCTGCTCAGAGCATCCGCCGCCTCTTTTTCGTCTCCGGCCAGATGAACTGCAGAGATCGAAATTTCCTGCTGGATTGCCCAGAACCAGAGCTGCATCGCCTCTCTGCACAGTGGGAGAGACTCTGCCCCCCCCCCTTTTTGTTGAGGTAGTGCATGGCCACTGTATTGTCCGTCAGCATCGGGCCATTCTTCCCCCGCACAGACGGCAGAAAAGCCTTCAGGGCTAGCCTGATGGCCCTCAGCTCCAACAGATTGATATGGAGTCTGGACTCCAACAGAGTGCAACGACCGCTGACTGTCAATTCGTTTGCATGAGCTCCCCATCCCGTGAGGGATGCATCCGTCACGATCGTTCCCTCCGGCCAGGGTAGCCAAAACGGAGCCCCCTTCATCAGATTGCCTTCGACGGCTCACCCAAGAAGATCCTGGGCGACCGAGGGCGGCACCTGAACGGGATCCGAAATCCTGCCAGAGGACTGCGACCACTGCATCTTGACAGTCCATTGCAGAGATCTCATTCGCAACATGGCCTCTGGCACCAGTAGAATGCAGGATGCCATGAGGCCGAGCAACCTCAAGAACCCGAACGCTGGGAGACTCTGGGCACGTTGAAACTTGTCCACCATCTGCAGAATCTGATGAGCCCTCACCTGGGGAGGTGAACACTGCCCCAGGGATGCGTCGAGCAATGCTCCGATGTACTGGAGCCGCTGGGTAGGTGTCGAGTGGGACTTCTTTAAGGTGAGGGAGAAGCCCAGTCTGTGAAGGGAGTGGCAGGTGACTGACAGATGATCCAGGACTTGCTCGGGAGAGCGTGCCCTGATCAACCAATTGTCCAGGTAGGGGTAGACGTGAATCCCCCCTTTCCTGAGATACGCTGCCGCCACCACCACCATGAGCTTGGTGAAGACCCTCGGGACGTATGTCAATCCGAACGGCAGGACCCAAAACTGAAAATGCGAGTGGCCAACCACGAACCTCAGGTATTTCCTGTGCTTTGGATGAATCGGCACATTAAAGTAAGTATCCTTGAGGTCGAGAGACACCAACCAGTCCTGAAGTTTGTTTGTTTATTTATTTATTATGGCGCGCAAAACCCAGGGCGCAACAGAGGGCAGGAAGATAGGATTACATAAAAACTTAGTTGCAGGATAAGGTACACATGAGCAAAGAACAAAAAAAAAAAAAAAAAAAAGGAGGCATAGCATTACATTGCGTGGAGTGTACATATATACATATAGTTAAACAAATGCTTACATATTTACATATTTAGTGCTGGGCATAGGGGCAGTTTGGTTGCACTTACATATTTAAAGCTGTGCATGGCAGTCAGGTTAGAACAACGGCATGGCAAGTTGAAGGGCCTGGAGGACTTGAGAGAGAGTAACCATCTTGAAATTGTCCTTCCTGAGGAGCTTGTTCAAACCACGCAAGTCCATGATGGGCCTCAATCCCCCGTCTTTTTTCGGGATCAAAAAATATGGGGACTACCATCCCTCGTTCCTCTACGCTACAGGCACCAGTTCTATGGCGCCTTTCTCCAGCAGGGATTTGATTTCCTGCGCAAGGAGCGGATCCGGACTCTTCAAAGAGCTTCCCTGGTGGATTGTAGTGAGGCCTCTGCCGGAAAGGAAGACAGTAGCCGTGGGCTATGATTTCCAGAACACACACATCTGAAGTAATGGCACGCCATTCTACAAGATGCTGCGCTAGCCTTCCCCCAAACGGCGAACCATGGGACATGGCCTCATGACTGAGCTGAAGCGGCTGCAGCAGTGCCTGAGGGCAAAGAGGCAACTGCCCGAGCGGCCTTGGCACCCCCAGTACCTTGTTTTCCACCTCTGGTACTCCTACGTTGGCCCCTTTGTCTGGCAGCTCCTATCGATCTACCAAAGGACGAGTAGTATCAAAAGGAAACTCCCCTCCATTGCTGTCCCCTAGGACGAAAAGGCGAAGGTTGGTGAACTGCAGCGCTCAATGACTTTGCTGCAGCTTTGGAGGTCTGCAACCTCTCAAGGCTCTCGTCAGCCTTGCTGCCAAAAAGATGGTCACCATCAAAAGGCATGTTGAGAAGCCAGGACTGTACATCAGGAGCAAACCCTGACTTCCGCAACCACGCAAACCTGCGCATCACAGTGCTCGCCGCCATGGACCGGCTGACGGAGTCTGACACGTCCAGATCCGACTGAACAGATTTACACATGGCATCCTTGCCATACTAAACGAGGGCAAGAAAACCATCAAGTTCCTCCCCTTCGGGAATATGTTAAGCCGCCAAAGATACACAATTCCACAAAGTTTAAGTGAATCTTGCCAAGGCACAAACGGAGTTGGCTGCCTTTAAAGCCATACCCCCAGATGAAAATACTTTCTCCGCCCAACCGTCGAAGTGCTTGTCGTCCCCATCAGGGGGGATGGTAGGGTACGCCACCTGCTTCGCTGGGGCCATAACCGCCTGCACCACCAAACTCTCAATAGTGGGGTGCAAAGACAAGTAGCCGGCGTCGCCACTTGGCTGGACGGTATTTTTTTCGGCAACGACTTATTCACTGCCGGGAGATTCTCCGGAGCAGTCCAAACCTCCGCTGCCGCCGCCACCCTTCTTTGTAACGCCATATGAAATGGCAACACCGGGTCAGTGGGTGGACCTTGGTCCAAAATATCTGTCAGGTCATCCTGCAGAAAATCCACAGGTGGAGCAGACCACCCAAAGTACTCAGTCACCCTCGACATGAGACGCCTGTACGAAGACTCCGCGTGTGTACCAGGCTCAGGCCTGCCAAATTCAACCTCCAGGGAGGTGTCCAGACCACTGGCATCATGCAAGGATTGAAGCAGGTCTTCCATTTGGCTATGACCAGACAACAGTTCGTCAGAAACCTCAGGAGGGACAAACCCATCCACATCTGACCCTTCATCCACCTCTGAGATATAATCCAAAGGCTGGAATAAATCCATAGATGAGGGACCAGAAAAAGGCTCAGACACAGGCCTCACTGACTTACTCAGTGCCTTCCTCCGGGTTTCCACCGGTGTCCGGGGCACCTCCGATAAAGGCTCCTCAAAAGGCGTCGAGGGCGTCGACTGAATCGGCATAGACGCTGAGCGAGGTGCCGACGGCTTCGAGGCCGGAGCCCCGAGCGTGTCCTTCGACGGCCTCGGAGCCGATGGCGTCGATGACTTCCTCTGAGGTGGAGCCTTGAGAGAGCCCCTCGATGGACATGGCGCCGATGCCTTCTTAGGAGGCCTCACAGGCTCTGACGGTCTCGAGGGCGTCGAGGACCGGGCACGGGCATGGCTAGAGCAATCTACCTTGTTCGATCGGGACCTCGACGGCTCCCGATGATCGCGCCGAGCGGCCGAGCGCCAAAGGCATGCGAGCAGTGGCCCTAGCGCGTTCCTTGCCGGCTTCTCTCGAAGGCGCGGATGGAACAGAGCCCAGCAATTAAAAAAATCGCCATCATCTCCTTGAGAAATGCATCCCATTACGCCAGAGATGAATGCTTGTTGGGACAAGCTACCCGCCGTCTGGCGGAGTACTGGGACGAGGAAGGCGACCGGTGACTGCGCTTCCGAGAGTGCCTCAAAGAGGCAGAGGAATGGCGAGAACCACTCTGGGACCGAGACCCCCTGGACTCACGTTGATGCGGAGAGACGCCCCTCGAATCGTCGGTCAAAAGCCCTGCGGATTTCGACTTTCGGGGTTTGGAAACCCTACCTACAGTCATCTTCTTACGCTCCCTTTGACGTCTAAGACTGGCATTCATCACAGTCATCGGTGGCGTGATCCTCGCCGAGGCAGATGTCGTGCGGGTCCGTAAGCGACATCTTGGAACCGCAGTCCCGACAATTCTTGAAGCCCGACCGCGGGGTAGAAGACGACGAAGACATGGTACTTCACAAACAAGCAGGTTCGAAGAACCGATTCAATCAGGAGAAGAACCGAGGCGCGCTGAGATTCCGAAGCAAACACGTTCGCGGAAAAAACGGAACTGAGGCTACGGGCGTCGTGCGTCCTACTTATAACATCCTGTGACGTTGGCTCGATGGAGGCCCTCGAGGGACAGCATATCGACGCAGGACGCAGAACATTTTCCAAAGCAGCACAGCTGTGGCGATTACCTGTCATAGATGTGGAATACGTCAGAGGACACAATCCCTTCAAATCCACTGTACTCTTTTCCATGGAAACCACCGGGAAGGAGTGTCTGCGCTGAGGAGCAGTACCTTGTACCTTGTACCTTGTGAGGAGGCCTACCTTGTCTTGATGTGGGGTCCTGGAGACAAACTCTAAGATGACCTGGAGGAGAAACATGGACGATCTCCTTTTAGCGAGAAAGAGACTATTCTTCAAGGCCCGGAGACCGAGAGTGCTGCAAGCCACGCACACGTCCCAGTGGTGGTCGGGCCCTAGGCACTCAAGGCAGAGCGAATGCGGGTCCGAGGCTGGGAACGAGCGATCGCAGGATGTGCATCTTGTGAAGTCTGCTGCAGCCGAAATGCACCAGGGGAGTTGAGGCACTGTAGGGAGGTTAAGAAGATTGAAAAAACAAAGAACGGGGAGCAAATGGAAAATTTAAAAAGTATCTACACCTAGCTGCCAGGCCCAACACCGTCCATGCGAAAAAAGGGACTGGGATGAGGCGCCGGGGAGCGTTCCTGTGCTCGGGGACGTGCCCCTGCACGCTATACTAAATTTAAGGGGGAAGCAATATGATTCACTGCCAAAGGCTCCAGTACCGTCCGCAGGTTGGGGGATGGCCACAAGGATGGAGCAATAGGGAAGGGACGTATGAGTACTACTGGTTGGCTCATGCCCCACACTTAAACTCTCTGTAGAATGGGACTAGACAGTGTGCGCACACACACACACACACACACACACACACACACACACTTATATGGGATTTCCTGACCTGGCAAGGCAGGAAGGCAGCCAAACTTTCAGGGCACTAGCCACGTTTAGTAGTCATACACGGTAAACTTGAAAGTGCACAGTAAAAATAATGCAACATTGGTAAAAATGTATCTGCTGCCACTAGCTTATCTATAGGCACAAATAAAAGTGACCAAAAATCCCAAGTGTAAAGGTAGGGTGATACAAAAGTATGCCTATTGCACTGCGCGTTGTAAGATGTGTGCAATGTTTAAAAGTTACAAAATACAAAAGGGAAACAGTATCCCAGTACTGATAGTCTGAAGGACTGATCAGTTTCCCATAACAAATTAGTAAAAGGAAAGTGAAGCTGAAGGCTTTACTCTATTCCATAAAGACAGAACAGGTTAGAAAAAAGATCAAAAAGAAAGGGGGGGGGGTAGTCTATAGGAACCATGAGGGAAAGTTGCACAAAGTGCAATCTTTCTTAACCATGCCCATAAAACCCAATAGCGGTTACTTACTCTGATCCCACTAGAAACCCCCCCCGTGGGGTTCCTCGATTCGATGGGCTCACTTACTTATTCTGCTTGTATTGTTTCAGGGCGTTCAGGGTGCAGGCGTAGTTTTCTGCATCAGGATTGGGACTGGGCTAAGTAGCAGGTCCGAACTCTGGTGAGAGGGTTCTCAATGCTGAACAGACCGCTAGGTGACCCGGGTACGCCAAGACGTAGACAACGAATCATACGATGACAGGAGACTCTGGACACAATGGGTAGCAGTGAAGATCGCTGCACTTGCGTCGGAGCAGGCGACTCACCTGGCGGGAACATAGAAACTGCTCTTAGAAGGTCCCTCTTGCGTTGGAGAGCATCAACTGCAGAACAGTAGCTCTTGGGTCATAAACTGGAGACCTGCACAGTTTCAAGACAAAACTCGGAACGCTGGTTGATGTACACCAGAGACTGGAGCTGGTAAGCTCATAGGATGGTCCTGGGACACTTTCAAAGGCTCCACTGGGTTGCATCAGCTTGCAGACGTTGGGCCTGGTTGGTCCCACCAGCCCAAGGGTGTTGGTCTTCAGCAGATCGTTCCAGAAAGACTGGGCATCAGTGGGACCCGGCTGCAAGCAATGCTGGGAATCTTCTGTGGTTTTGAATGGGCTGAAACTCTGAAGTAGTCTTGGATCCAACAGCGATCTAAGGAATACCTGCAGGAGTCCCCCTTATAACAGATTGGAATCAGGGCCGCTCCCAGCCCTGCAATGGAAAGGATCTGCAACATTGAAACTGGCAAGGGCTCTCCGATCCTAATAGGAGTATAGATTGGGACCAACAGCCCCAAACCCAACATCTGGCCATATACACAAACTGTCACTTTGCTTGGGAAAGGACTTTCCTTATATGGTGTTCTCTGAATCAGAAGGCAGGGCAAAGCACCAGATGGCCAAAGGACTGGCTGGAAAATGAGGGGCATGGTCATTTTGAGTAGATGGTACATAAAGGCATTATGCTGTAAATGTTATAGATGCTCTTACTGTGCAGTCTCCAGTAAAATTCAATGCTTTTTATTGGCAAAATCAAACGGCATAAGGCGTTTTGACAGCATCGCCTGAAAAAAACAAATACAAAAGAAATCTAGGACAAATACAACAAATTTGTTTTGCTCAAAAATGTTTTGGATTTTTGCACCTTTTGAGAATAAATAGATGGGGTTTGGGTAAGGGTATAAAATAAGGTGGGGTATGTGGTGGGGCTGGAGGTCTCCCCCCACAATAAAAAAAGGGTAAAAAAATTCATTGTTTTGGGCCTCTTTTTTTTGATATTTCAACATAGAACTGTTTTTACAGTTATCAGAAATTTCCGAGTATTCGGGATTACAACAGGTCGCTTTTTCAATTGTTCGACAAGGGGGCCTGTTTAATGGAGAGCACCAGGCTTGTAAGGGGGTGGGTAGATTTGTTAGGGCCATTCCTCTCTCTGTAATCTCCTTTGGAACTCCCTCCCTCACCCAGGTGTCTCGGGCACAGGTTAGTCGCTATTAAACGGTAAACCCTACTGTCTAATAACTTGCCTGATTTAATGTGATGACCTAATGGCGATATGCGGTCAATGGTTGTTCTATAGGGTGGTGTATGGAGGTGCCGTCTGACTCTCAAGCCCCACTCTATATCCTTACTACTCTCATCCTCCCCCTAACTCCACCCACCATGTTGTTCCTAAATCTATCTATCTCTGTCTCACCGTTCTCTCTCATCCATCTCTCTGATGTCTCTCGCCTACCACCTACCTCCACACTATACGATGTTACCACTGTGTTTCCTATCACTCTCTCCTATCTGCTCTAATCCTACACTCTACACACCTCTCTCCCTTGTCCATACTACTACGCTCCCCTCACTACTATTAATCTCCCCTCTGTACACTACTACTCGCTTCTTCTATAAACTTAAGGTTATGGTGCACTGTTCACCCTTCCGCTATACTCGCTCTAAGTATTCTCACCCAACCACCCATTCTCTCCTGCACCCTTCTGCTCACCCCTAACTCCTACACCCTTCTCTACAATCCTTACTCTCTCCTAACATCCACTCCCTTACCTTATAACTACTGCTACTCAATTCCCCTATCTCCCACGCTATCTCAATCACTCATCTCTCACAAGTACCTCATCTGCACTGTGCTTAAGTTCTGCCACCAAAACGCTGGCAGTCTGCTCATTGTCCATCCTCTGCCTTGTCTCATCGTCTACCACCTTCACCTCCTCAGAAATCACCTGACCAACTCCCACTGGGCCTCTTTGTCTCATTGTCTCCTTTCACACTACTGGTGGTTCTGTGTGGCCTCCACTTGCATTGGCTGCATCGCTCACCTGACCGTGCACCAATCAGTGTCCGTCTTTCCCCCAGAAGCTCTGTTCCAGAAGCGAGTGGCTCTAAAAAAACTCCAAGACATTTCCAGCATGGCTTTGTTGGCTGTCTCTAATGGTTTCCCAGTTGTTTCTCTGGCATGCTGGGTGCCTGGAAGTTAGTTTTCCTGCTGCAGTGGTGTGGTGCTGGTCACTGCTGGGCTGTGTTGAAGGCTTGCATTGCATCTTAGTTGCAGTTTTTTTGTTTTCTTCTTTGTTTGATTCCGGTCTGGGTTTTCTTGGTTGCTCCAGGGGAATTCAGGGATTTGTGGTTCTGAAATGGAATAAAGAGATTGAAGGGCAGAATGAATAGTGGGAGGTGTGAAAAAGAGTGGCACCACTGATCACATCCAAGGCGCAATTTAAAAAAAAAAAAAAAGAAAAAAGGCTTTTTATTTTTTTATTTTTAGGGAGTGCCCCCCCCCCCCCTCTTCACATACCTGAGGCATGGCTGGCTCTGGCTGTTGTCTCAGTGAGGCTCTTGACCCATGTTGAGAAGGGTCCCGCCCCCTCCCATGACCCTGACTGTCCAATAAAATGCAGAGGTGCACGCGAGAAAAAGTAAAAACACAGTAAAAATAATTACCGCCAGCCAGTCTTAAACACGTTGTGAAAGCAACAAATATGTTGCTCAAATAAAAAGGAAACGGGACACCAAGTATCCCAACCGCACTTCACTTTAAGAGATGTGCGCAGCTTAAAAACAACTAGTAATTTCACAAAGGAAGGGAGACAGCACCTCCTCTCCACCCCCGTCCTCCCCTCCCCAGCAATGGTAGCTTTAGGGAGTGACCAATGACCCCAAAACAGATATACTTAGGAAAGAAAGCAAATCAAAAAGGCTTCACTTACCTTCAAAAGTCTGGACAAAAATCAAATAATACCAAAATATTGGTGCATTGCATTGATGTCAATATAGGGAAAGCAGCATCAAGAAAATCTTTCCCCAACAGTCAGATTTAACATAGTACATTTTTACAAAAGTCTGGAAAAACAATACCTCTTTATATGAAAGAAGCCAAAGTCATGTTCGGATAGAAACATCATTGTTCGTATGCATGTGAGCAGACAAGCAAAGCTGCTGTCACTGTTGGATACAGTTTCCATCAGGGAGTCACAGATGGATGGCATCAGTTCCCTACTTGGTAAACAGTTGGCAAGCTGGTCTGGTTCAGAAATGGGGCCCTCCAAGGAGCTTGGCAAAATCAGTGCAATGTCCTAGAAAGAAAAACATTGTAAGGCCTTAGTTGAAATATTGAAAGCAACTAAATAGGATTGCATTCCCATTACCTTACTCAACTATAACACTCACATCGCAGAAGATCTACCCAAGATGCCTTTCTACCAATGCACCAATCTATCCACTCCGATTAACAAAATACCTGCAAATCACATCTCAAGTCGGAGATTAAATCAACAAATTTTATGAAGATGCATACCTGCTCTAGTGCTTAGCATGGCTAGAGAAGAGAAGCAATCTGGTTTGAAGTAGCAGATGTGCCAGAGTATATACATTCTTAACTCGCATCCTGCACAATTACTGACACTGCATTTGATGCATCAAACACTAGGATCTCTACAATTGTGAAACCTCATTGACAATCATTTAATTAGGTTTCTCAAGATTTCTTGTACTATTTCAATTACATGAACTGCATTGTACATATTTACTCCAGCTTCTTTTAACACCATGCTCAATTCTTTGGGTACTTGGGTAGTTATTTGTGTCTCCACAGTGGAACGTTCTTCACCTTCTAAAAACAATTTTCCTTCTCAGTTTTTTTGTGTTAGGAATATTTTTCAACAGCCCGCTGGTGAGTGGTGTTAGGCAAGATTTGGTGCAGTACCCTTTGGGTGCACTACAACAACCTTGTTCCCCTGGCAATAGGAACCCAATCTTTGGTACAAGTCTGTACTACACAGGTTGGTACTGTGGCTGGGCAGCCAGGCCTATCTCAAGAGGGGTCAATGTGAACAGTAGGGTGGTTACACAGAGATTCACAGTGACAAGTATCCAAATAAACACTTACTCTCAAGGTTTCCCAATTAAACAATTATTAATTTAACAGTCAGTTTGAATAAGCCTTCTTCAGAAGGGAGCAATATAACAGTAACACACAAACACACTCCAAAATACACACTCTTAGTTTCTCTAAATCGGCAAATACCCATTGGGAATGGCACACAGACACTTCCTACACTCCCAGGTGACTTAAATAGCCAGAACACTGTGGACATTAATATATCACTGGTGCAGTTAGAGCAATACTGAGATGAGTGTCAAAGAAAAGGGCTATAGAATAGAACAAGAGATCACACACTTATTCTGAAGCAGTTAAGTACTTTTAAACCCCAATGCAATGCTAGTTAACCCCTTCCTGGAAGGAAATGGTTAAACACAATGTCAGAGGTAACGAGAGTCATTCAGGGAGCCAAGCCAGCCAAAGGTGAGCTGAAGCACTTCATGCAGGTAAGTAAAAGTCTTGCACAATGTTTTAGAAGTCTTTGTAGAAAAAGTAGAATCAATGTAGTGTCACAAGCTGGGAGGCTTGTGAGGAGTAGAAGATGCAAGCACCTCTACAGGAGCAACCAAAACAAGTCTCAAATGAGAACAACCAAGTAAGGCTACACAATAAGAGACATCCTCTTAAACTTTACAGTAACTTCAGTTAGAAGAAATGGTTCCAGCTGGCTTCTGTTCCTGTGCAGCTCTGCAGATCCTTTTGCTCATGTGCCTCAGTCGTGTGGACAAGAGTGAGGACTTCTGGAGACTCCTGCACTGCAATGGGTTGGTCAGCTGCAGCAAAGTACAAACTTCAATTCAGCAGCACTTTGCGGTTTCAGTTCCTTGCATCTCAGCAAATCGCACCACTGCGTCACTCGGATACAACTCTGGACTTTCCTCGCATCTGGGGTACAGCACTCTGTTGAGGTGTCTCCGGCTTGATCAGACCCGCTTACTGGGAGTCCGGAGGCTCTTCCACAAGCTCGGGTATGACTTAAATGTGATGCACTTTGTTTGGTGTTCCTCTCCCTGGCACTTCGTTTTCAGCAGTAGCAGCAGAGGGAGTACAGCCAGTTCCGAGAGGATGTACAAACGAGTTTACTTTGGAGTGGATTGGTCCCACCAACTCAAGGGGAGAAGTCGTCCTTGCAGGGCTTCTCTAGTCGAGGCGAATTCAGAGCTTCCGCACAGCAGCAGGGCTTCACCGGGCAAACCAACGGTCCAGGAGTTGCAGCAGGCATCTCTTCCAAGTTGTTCTTCAGATTCCTTCGTCCAGCGGTCGACTCTGCCCTCCAATCCATAAAAACTTTGCCTTTTATGCAGGTTTCTCCCATTCATTCCAGCCTAGCTGTCAATCGCCAGACGCAGCTGCCACCCTCAATTTGAGACAGATTTAGCATGGCATGCAAGAGGGATTTGCCCCCATTACCACTAAACTGGATGAGATCAATGCTAGTGTAAACTCCCTGAAGACGAGAGCACATGCATAACAGAGGAAGAAACAAGGATTGGGCAAACCAAGGATGAGGTCACAGGGCTAAAATCAACAATTCTAGCGCCAAGTAAGGATTTGAAGACTGTCCAAGCTTAGTGTGAGGATCTAGAAATCTGCTCCAGATGTAACAATGTGTGGCTAGTAGGTGTGCCCGACACCGGACCCCAGGGGACCATGGAGAGTGTTAGGAAACATTTTCACTTTACCCTACAAGGATCCTATGGCAATTCCAGTCTTTTTGCTTATTTTTTAATCCTGGCCCGATTTGTGGTGGTCAGTAAAGACTCTGCTTTTCTTCCCTGGCCTGTATTGCTTGTTCTCATGGGGAAACCGACTAGTCCCTAAAACTGTCAGTACTGAGAGACGTTGTCTCTCTTTTGGAAATCTTTTATTTTTACAATTGCATACATTAACTTACAGTGAAGTGCAGGTAGGATACTTTGTATCCTTATAACTTCTCATTTAACAGATATTTGGTTACTTTGATGATGTACCCAAGACAAGCTGGTGGTAGCTGTGTAATTTTTTTTTACAAATTTTGTGATATTTGTCTTGTGCACTTTTGCATTTACAACGAATGGCTAATAAAGATGGCTAGTGTCCTAAAATGGCTGTGCCACGAGATTTACGCTTGCTCTTTGGCCAGAATGTCCTTTGACCTTCTCCCTGCCTTTCCAGGTCAGTAAATGCCATTTATGGTAACCCCTTTCTGGGTAAAAGCTGCTGCTTTTGCAGGCCTGTGAGCTGTGTGAGTGAGAGCCTTGGATGGGGCTGGGACTGTCTGGTCCCAGCACACATCCTCTGGTGCTCGAAGGTCTGTTGCTGGACAGATGTGATGAGCAGTGGTTGTTCAGGATTGGGCAACCCTGGGATGTTTGGATTTTGCATATTCTTACCATTAGTGGGCTTGGGCTAGCTCCCAGCCACAATCTTAGATAAAGGAAGGACTCCTGCAGCTATTCAACAGATCATCATTGGAACCTTAGGACAACTCCTGCAGCTGACCAGCTTCAATTCCAGTGATATGCTCAGTGAAACCCTGATGGTCTGCCTGATCTCAGAAAACCCTACCTGTTGCTTTGACCCTTGGACCAGTGGGAACAGCCAGTCTCGATCCCTGCCCAAGGATCCATGCCTTGGAACCTTTTCGGTAAGTGTCCCTGGACCTCCCGGTGGACTGACCAGCTACCTTTTGGGCTATGGTGCTGCAGCCATTGTTGATCCAAGCAGAGCCTTGGGACTGCCAAGATCTTCATTGTATGCCATAAGTCGCCTGTCTTTGCATTTTCAGACTTCTCAAGACAAGGTAAGCTGAGCAGGGGCTGCTTTTGTGTTCACAACTGGAGGATCGCCTATTTCCGCCTGACGTGACCACCTCTGCTGGAACCATCCTTATGCAATTGTGTGAGGTGTCCTGAAGGGTTTACAACGCTGAGGTCTGCATCTTTACTTCGATTGGGGGTCTTTTCAAGAAGTAACCTGGAACGATATGGTGAGAACCGCAACCAGTTCCCGACACGAAAAGTGACCTCTGCACCCGTGATCCCAGGGCTCCCCTAACCCAAGACCTGCAGTGTCACCTGGAAGAATATGAGTCAGGGGGTTAAGTGAACATACCTTTTTCTGCCCCTGGATTTCTCATAGGCTAACATTGAGTTTAGAGTCCCAAAAGTCCCTATGGCCTGGCCTTTGGTCGTTGAACCAGAGCGAATGATCCTTTCCCGAACCAGGCATTCTGGCGCAGCCCTTTAAGCACCAGCTGTATCAGCACACAACTTTTCGCGCAGGTCCCTTTTGGTCGTGCGCCGTTGGCCACGGCCATCAGGGTGTAGGGACCTGTGTGCAGAGCTACCTATGAATATATTGTCATCCAAAGCACAGGAATATGCAGTGCTTTGGTTGAAAGTATATTTAAGCAAACAGTAGCCGGACAGTACATGGAGCTGCACAGAGAGTACGCTCCATGCAGAAATAGGTTGCTGTGTCCTGGAAACAATAACATGCAGGACACAGCAACCTATTTCTGTATGGAGCCTTCACTCAAAGGGCAGATCCTTGTGCTGAGCGGCGATTTACTTAAATATACTGTCAACCAAAGCACTGCATTTTCCTGTGCTTCGGATGACAATATATTTTAAGTAAAACATAAGTAGCTCGGTGCACAGGTCTCTGCACCCTGATAGCTGCAACCAACAGGGCACGTCTAAAAAGGGACCTGCGCCAAAAGTGCTGTGCCGAAACGGCCAGTGCCCACAGTACAGCACCAAAACATGGTACACTGTCCTTTCCTAGGACTTATCTTGGTAATAGAATAGAGTGGGGCTTGCCCAACTTGAAGTAAATACTTACCTTAATTTAAAGACCTTTTCAATCACCACCACAGCCCACTACGCAAGTTCTGAAATACCTTCCCTGAAGAAACCCTAGTTGGAACTTGTTAATTTTTAGCACAAGTCCCCACACATCTTTGGGCTGGACTTCATAAAACAAAGGGAACTGGGTTTGTGATTATTCTATCAAATCTAACTGTTTGTCCTGCATTTAATTACTCACCTGTGGAATACTGTTATTTAATGAATATGCTGCCTTATTGCTAAGGTAGAATGTTTATATATGAGATAAATGGTTTTTCATTACATTACCTAGCTGTGATTATTATTATTTTATGTTGATTTAACTACGCACCGCTACCACCTGAGGGCAGTCTCTCCAGGCGCTCACGTGGCTCTGCAAGAAAGAGCACATGGTTGGTTAGTGAGGATAGAGTGATAGGATATGTCCAGAAACCGGAGAAACTGGCGTCTGTGTGTGCTGGCTTGCAGATGGTTGGTTATCGTTTGTTATGTTGGGGGTGTGTGTCTTTTATGTGTAGATTGCTACTTGTGTTGTGTGTGTTTTGGCTACCCAGTGGGCGTGTATAGTATTTGGGTGGTTCGTTGAAGGAAGCAGGAGCGAGGTGTTTAGTACATGGGCTACTCGCTAAGTTCTTCTATGTGGCTAATCTAAACATTTCTACAATCTCAACAAAATCAACAAAATCCTGGATGGCCCTGAACATTCGCTGTACTTCACAGTTGAGCGGGAACCGCGATCGCTGGCACCCAAACCTAAGCCCGGTGCCGCTCTGCAGCCAGTAATCGCCCATATCCTGAATAACGGAGACCAGTTAAGGGAGAGATGTGCTTTGAACCCAACATATATATCATGTTTTGGGAATCCACTGCATATGCTGGGGATGTGGCGAGGGTGGGGGTAGGTAAATGGGGGATTTTGCATTTCAAAATTGTCAGCAGGATAAAAGAAAACACTATATACCTATGGCACAGTACAGCTGCTTTATTTGCATAAGAGGCACCCTTTCTACCTTGCAGGGATGATTAATGGCGAGCCCACTAAGTTAGCCGAAACAACATTTGAATTGGAACGTCAGGGGGTTGAACAATACGATTAAAGCACAAACACCTCTCCCATAGTGAACGTCACAGCATGAAAATACGGCTTCTAGAAGGAGACACATGATAAAAAAATGAGTGCATGAGGCATTTGCTAAAAATTGGGGGCAACACGGGTACTACACTGACTACTTAGCCCAACCGAGGGGAGGCCTCACGCTGATGCATACATCTTTGAGCTTTCAATGTATTTCTTTGAGGTGTGATCCCATAGGGAGATCAGTGAACCTCCCTGGAACAATAAGTAGGATGTCACTCCGAATTGTAAATATATATGGACCAAATATTAACAACCCTAAATTTTATCAGCATGTCTTTCAACTACCCGACAGTGCTCCTGAGGTTCCAGTGCTATGGGGTGTGGATTTGAACACAATTTTGAAAGTGCATTTGGATTGCTCCACCTGCTTACGTAGGTCATTAACCAGATTAGTAAGGCAATATTAGATGGTATGGCGGACAGCGGTTGGGTGGATGCGTGGAGAAGCAGGTACCATGAGAGGAGGGAATATTCATATTTGTCTTTGGTACACAACATGGCCTCACTTACTGATTACTGGATTATGTCCCAGAACCTATTTGGGCATGAAAGGAGTTGTACCATTTTTCCTCACACCTTTTCCGATCGCTTGCCGCTACTGATGGGCATCGGTCTGGAACACTGGGCGTGTGGCAGGATGCAAAACCAACATACACACATTTTTTTTAAAGATTATTTTGGTATTCACAATGGATCTCTATGGCAAGCATTTAAGGTCTACATTCTGGGAACAGCAATGACACAGAGTTTGAGGTACTGTCTAACATACACAAGGAATTGGAGGCGTCGCAGGAGAAGCTGAAAGAACTAGAGCAGAAGTAAAGCCAAACACAGGATACCAATGTACTAATAGAAATTAATACAGTTTTATAACGCGCCACACACCCATAGGCCTCAAAGCGCGCAGAAAAAACAAGACAGACAAACGAAAGAATCAGAGAGTGAGATGAAATCGTACCGGAGCAAATGATCAACTTAAAGATTGCCATTGAAGAGATATGTCTTAATCCTCTTTTTAAACTCATTCAGGGTCTTGATTTTTCACAGATCAGGCGGAAGAGCATTCCAAGTTAGAGAGGCCTCTGCGTCAAAGATGGTGCCACTGAATCTAGCCAGATTGAATCTAGGCCGAAGGAGTCTCTCCTGATCTTGAGATCTGAGAGTGTGGCTATGCTGGTAAGCCTTTATGCGCCCAATGAGTTATGTGGGGACCTCACAATTCAAGCACTTGTAATTAAATGTTAGGGCTTTATGGGTAACAATGTTTCACAGGGAGCCAGTGAAGCGCCCTCCTAACATTAGTGATGTGATCGCGTCTTGAAAGGCCAAGAGTTGCACGTACCACCCCATGTTGTGTCCCATGCAATGCTGTGATATGTTAGCTAGAGAAGTGCCAAGCAGCAGACTGTTACAGTAGTCCAGGTACAGTAGTCCAGGCGGGAATTCACCAAGGCAGAGGCCAGCAAAGAGATGTTCCTGAGAGAAATATAAGGGCAAATGTGGCTAAGCAATTTGTTAATATAACCACAAGCGGCCCAAGTATGTGCGACATGATGTTTAATTGTCAGCTCAGCGTCAAGAGTGACGCCCAGAGTCTTTACACTCTTAGCCACTGTAATATTATCTGCAATGGGAACACTGATCATTTGTAGCATGTTTTTGTAGTCTGGGCACCAAAGTCACAATCAGGAGCTCAGTCTTGTCGGTTTTTAAGGCAATGGAATTAGCTGTCATCCAAGCCTCAATAGCACCATTAATTATATTAATGGCTGTTGAGTCTTGTGTATAAACACCTGAAAGCTCCATGACTACCTGGGTGTCATCAGCGTAGTTGATATATTGGACATCCAGATTGTCAAGGAGAATCCGGAATGGCAAGATATAAATGTTAGAGGATCAGCAAGATACATGACCCCTCTGGAACTCTGCAAGATATAGCCGCTTGAACGTAGCTTACATCATCAACAGCATCTCTTGCATTGTAGGGCCCCAAAAAGGAGGCAACCCGTTGTGCAGCAACTCCTGAGCAACCCACCAGGTTCATTTACCTGGCCATCAACAGTGAATGGTCAACCAGGTCAAAAGCTGCTGAGAGGTCGAGACTGATCTCTGTCCACAATCCTGGAGAGATTGGATTTCAAATTCAGCATAGCAGTCTCTGTACCCTGTCTTGTTCGAAAGCTAGACAGCCATGGGCCGAGAATGTTATTACTCTCAATGAATCATTGGAGTTGAAGATAGGCCACACGGTCCAAGATTTTAAGAAAAGGCACATTGATATTTGGGCAATCATTTCTTGCAGAAAGCGTGTTGAGTCTGAGTCTTTATTAGGGGCCGATCTGGTGTCTTCCCTTCGAATTCCTTCAGGATCATGAAAAGGCTGCCTGGAGCTAGATTTAGTCTGTGTAATTCTGTTGTTGAGACTAGAGGTCTTAGCTTCAACAATGGCTGCCTTAAACTTCCTCACTGTTTGTAATAAGATAGTGAAAGGAGAGGTGGATGTTTACGCCATTCTCTTTTCGCTGCCCTCTTAAGGTGTCTGAGATCGAGAATAGCATCGCCAAACCAAGAGTTTTTTTTACATTCTGGTTTTATACGTGTGTTTTATTGGGGAGCAAGAGGGTCAATGGCTTCATAAAGAGCATCCGTGAGATGTATGGCCAAGTTTGTTGCGTTATCAAACTCATCCAGATGGCCCAGTCAAGGTCTGAGCACGGTAGACAGTTTGAGTGACATTTTTCAAATTTCTTTCATAAGTCTACGGACAGCATCAAGTCTCAGAGGTGGAGATGCAGGGTGCGCAAGTGCGGTCATTAGATGATTATCGGACCACGGGCAGGGAGATACATATATATTAGACATGTGTAAATGGTGAGAGAGTATTCAATTAATCGTATGCCCACCAGCATGGGTAGGCCCATTCACCCATTGAGAGAACCCCAAGATATCCAGTGCGGCAGAAGAGATACAGCCGATTTATCTGCGTGATCTTCAGCCTATAGGTTAAAATTGTCAATAACAATGATAGGGGTATTAGCTTTAGTAATCTTATTCAGGAGACCAAGAAATTGCTCTCAAAAGAGGGCATGAGCATAGGTGGTCCATATATGACAATGATAGAGACACAACATTAATTTTCAATTTGGTTACAAGGCTTTCAGATTCCTCAGCGGACTCATGAGCAATCAAATGGCAATCTAACTGTTTATCATACAAGATTGCAACCCCACACCCTCTATGAGTTTGGCGGTCAGCCCGAAGCATATGGTAATTGGCTGGCACAGCCAATGTAGCTTCAGATGGTAGGGTTTCATTAAGCCACGATTCAGACACTTCAAGAAAATTTGGAGAGGAGTCAATCGATAGGTCCTCAATTCCGGAGACCATGTTGCAAGAGAGACCTGGTGTTCAACAAAGAAAAGCACAAGGGCGAGCCTTGGAGAGTGGTCTTGTGGCTGATCTCATGCGTAACAGAAGAGGAGTCAGGTTTCAAAAGGCTGATATTAGAAGAGTTAGACGGATTAGAGGTAAAAACATTCATAGCGTGTATTGAGAAGAGATGTTATTGGGAGCTTGTGTGTCAGAATAATCCTGCAATATCAGCACTAGGGCTTGGTTGATGGTCACTGGCCACACCACTCAGCAAACCAGAGTCTACAGGGGACACGAGCGTGAGATTCATCAAGTGACACAGGGGAGTAAATCACAGGACTGGGCGTGAGCCCTAAATCGCTATATTTAGCTGTAATTTCGGCTAGTTTATGCTGTTTACGCTTAGGGGAGAAGTACACAAGTTCCATGAACTAGCGGATAGGGAGACAAAATATTTCTCTGTACCAGTGATGACTCGAAGGTATTTTGAGACAGACAGGACCTTAGCAAGGTGAATAAGGAATGAATCAGTTAGGAAGGGGGCTGCGTCAATAAAGAATGACTTTGGCAAACTATGTACTGGACATGAGGCCATCCTAGATGCAATCTTGCAATTCTACAAAACATCACATTCTGAACACTCAGCAAAGTCGTGGGTAGAGGATCGGGCATTTCTAGGCTCCCTCCCGACATCAGTGTTGTTGGAGGAGACAGCGATGAAATTGGATGAACCACACTAGATGAGATCTTGCTGGCCATAGATACCCTTCCCAACAATAAAGTACCAGGTACAGTGGGCTCTGTGCCGATTGCTGCAAGAAATATAAACTACTGGGCCCCCATATGCTACAGTTCTGGGAAGAGTCTCTAGGCTTTTTGCCCGTAACACAGAGGGAAGCAGTGATCACGCTTCTACAGAAGCCTGCAAACACCCAGATGACAGAGGATCACATTGCTCACCGTTTACACGGAAACTTGTCACACGCTTGCAATCGCTCATGCCATCTTTGATACACCATGACCAATCAGGCTGTATCCCTGGGTGGTTGGGAAATATTTCGTAATTGTGGGTAATTTTCCTTCCATGTGGCAACCCCTAAACTTTTTGCTGCTGTTTTCACCATGATCTAGACTGTGCCAGAGAAGTGCAGCCTTCTGCCGCACTCCTCTGGGCTTTCGCTCCATTCTTACGGGGAAGCTGACATGCCCTTAAGACAGTCAGTACCGGGAAACGCTGTTTTCCGTAGTTTCTTTATCATGTTGCGGCTTTCGTGCAACATGACACAAGAGGGCACTGTAAGCTAAGTTACTGTTCTCTTGGGTCTCTAGCCTTCTACATGCCCTAGATACTCTTTTTGGATTGTAGCTGATCGGTGCAAGTGAATCACGGACGGGAATGGTGGCAGCGATCGTTTGTGTTTTGAGCTCCTTTTGGCGTTTTAAGCGCGTTTCTCACGCTTAGCCCAAAATGGTGGCCTGGCTCCCAAAATGGCCAGACCACGAGGCTCCTTTGTCCTGTCCGCTGACCGTCTTGCTTCCGTCACCTTCCCCAGGTCGAGCCGACCCGGGGCCTTCCTTATTTGGGCATGTACTTTCCCGCGAAACACGGATGCTTTCGCAGGCTTCTACAGGCCTTGTGTGTGCCTCCAGGATGCGGGCTGGGATGTCTGGTCCCAATACACATCCTGGGTGCCAGAGAGTCTAGGGTGGTGTGAATGCCTGGGACCACCGTGGTCCGTGATAGGTCCACGTATGGTGTGAGTGTTGATGAGCGGATCTCCCATTGGGTCCCCTCCGTTATGGCGCGAAGGGAACCCTGGATAAGAGGGGGCTGGAAACGCCACTACCATGTCGATCTCCTGAGTTCTCACGAACGAAGGAATACAGGAGCCAAGTATCCTGCAACCAAGAGGCTGAACCGAGGAATCGCTGGTGACCCGCTGAAGGACTGTTCCTCTGCACTGCTGTCACCTTGTGAAACCCTTTTTACCTCCGATCGAACCAGAAGGCCTGTACTGGTACTTCGACCCTTGGAATAGCAGGGACAGCTATTCTCAGCATCTTCACCATCTCCTGCACGTAGGCCTTCGGAAGTGTCTCTGGGCCATCCAGCAGACTGACCAGCCTACCCAGGAGTCTTGCTCTGTAACCGTCGCCAGGTTGTGTTGTATTTCTAGTCCTTGTCACTCTCACACGATTCGTACACTTGGCGTTCCCAGGTCTGAAGTGAGTAGTGTACATTTGGCTGAGATACACACGGCCGCTCCGTTGCCCTGCTGTGGTAACAATCTGTGCAGGTTCACTTCGTTTGGGACATCTTTAACTCAACTCTGCTGCTGCAGAATCTACACGACGACGAGACGTACCCTGCTCCCCTGAACCTGCCAGCACTGAAACTGATGCGGAGAAGCCTGGGTCTGCTTGCATCGGGGACCGGTGAGTAGCATAGCTAGGAACTGGTCGCCCTCCTGCAGGAGCCCATAGCTTTTCCCCGCTGTGTCAAAACAGCACGCCTTTCCGTACTCGCGCTCTGCTTCTGCCCACAGTGTAGGCTGCGCTTGAGTCGCGAAACTCTGTTTTTCTCCATTTGTGCACTAAACTGAACTGCCTGATTCCCTCGAAGAGACTCCCCTTTTTGCCCGTTGGCACCAGCGTGTGCAGGTACTTTTGAGCACAAGGCTCCACTCTTCGTAGGGCTCGGACTTCCTTTTAGTTAGGTGCCTCTGAAGGCGGACTGGGTCTAAGCATTATTTCGCACTGCCTGTTTTCCTTCCCTTCTAGGTGGACTACACATTTCGTGCATCAAACGCTTTAGACTCGTTTGTATTTGTATATATATTGTATCGGTTTGGTATGTGTTGGTTTACTAGAGTTGTATTGTGATTTCTCGCTACGGTCATTGTTTTAAAGGCCTTGGAATAAATGTGTATATATGTTAATATAACACCTGTTTGGAGTAGTTTGTAAGTGTCCTTGCTTTGTGTGCTCATTGCGGGCTTTCAGTCACCCTCACCCCTCTTGAGACCTAGTCTTGACCGCCGCGATCGCTACCCTGATTGGTCTGGCTTGTCCAGAGGTTACCCTGTTCCAAGTAATTAGGTTGGCATTCTGAACTTCTGCGCCGCCAGGACAGAGTTCAGAAATCTGTCTTAACAGTGGTCAACCGTGCCGAACCTCAGGTGACGTTTTAACAAAGTCTCAGACCAATCCAGATTTCTCTGAAGCAGCTATTACGCTTAACACCAAGAAGGTCTTAGATTCTGCATCATGGGCTTTCTTATTTGATGTTCTGGAACATTGTGGGTCTGGCCCCTATATTACATAACACAAACTGCCCTACACCCAACCGATAGCTCAAAATAGGGCATGGTTTCTCAAGTACGTTCTGTAAGGAAGGCATGGTATCAAACAGTGAAGACAGACAAGTGATCACAGTTCAAGGGCGTTTATTGAACTTCAATGGGTTGGTAAAACGCCTATCTAAAGCTAAATCCAAGGATGGGAGCATGCTACAACCATCAAATAATAACAACACAGTCCTAGTGGAGTGTGTCAAAATAAAAGTGCCTATACTAATAAATCTATTGCCAATCCTTACTTCTAAATACAAAATGGTGTGGGATAATGTACGCAAAAGAAAAGTGTGCAAAAATATGATATGTCAGGATAGTTGAGCAGTTAGATTTCCTTCCCCACATTTTCAGCATGGGACAAGGCGGCACATGCGGGCTTCGCACACACTCTAGCTTCTTGGCCACGAGGTAACAGTACAACATAGGCATCAGGGCCTACGGCCAAAGTCATTTTCGCAATGACAGTCTCTTAATACAGAGAGCCTGATGCAGCAATAAAAAAACATAAAAGTTCCTTTCCTTTGTCAAGGTTTCACTTTCACCAGTTCAAGATGGTCTCCCTCCTTTGGGCTCGGACCATGGATCCCCCCCCCAGTCCGCGCTCAGATTCTCTTTTGATTCCACAATCGAAGACTTTCGAATGCGCAATGGTTTTTGCTTGAACCGTTGCAGGACCACTTCGATTCACTTCACACCATTTACATTTCACATTGCTCTTCTGCTTTCATTTCCTTTTATCAAGATACCATACAGAGACCTTCGATTCAGAACATTCACAGTGACGGACCACTCTGTCAACGGTATTGTATCTTTTCTTCTAATGTTCAAATATTCACCAGCAATTTAGCTTCACTCGCGTCTTTCATCACACATGCTTAACAATGTTCCTTCCAGCGCTCTCTTTACAATGTTGCTGCTTGCAACCTTGACTTCAACACAGATCGGTCTCCCCAACTCACCGGCTGTGTTGTTCTCTGTTGGTTGCTTCTTTGCTCTTAGAGTAAAGGACAATACTGCAGCATCAGCAGCTCCGCCCAGCCTTGGTCAGTTATGCGGGAGGACCCTCGCTATCTCCGAATCCAAATGCAGGATTCTTTAGCCTGGTCTTACGTTTTCTGCCTTGAAGGTTTCCCGAAAGTAACGGCTTCCTGTCAATGAGGTCGAGCGCGTTTCCCCTCTCACAAACCTCTTGTTAGTGGCTGTCTTTTTCCCCTTGTTTAACTGCCAACTCGAAACTGCTGTAGCTGTGTGTGTTTTGCCTCGCTCGGAGGGTACTCTTGTGTTCTGCCTTTTATCCATGTGGGGAAGTTTGTTTGTTTATTTCTAATGCGCACCAGAACCGAAAGTATCAGGGCGCAGCAGCAAGACAATGCAAAGCTTACAGAGTTAGAGGGCAAGGTCAGAGTAAGACATATATACAGATTGTAAACAGGTAGGGTACATAAACATAGTAAACATTTATTACAATATATTTATACATCCTAAGTATAATGTACAAAAATCAGTCCTAAGGGTCAGTGGATTGAGTCCGGTGTGAGTGATTGTCGATAACTGCCTGACCTCACCTGACTATAGTATTGGGACAGGTCATGTACACACCTCGGGTGGGAGTCTGTTTTCTCCCAGAGCGGGTTGTCCGTGAGAAAGTAATTGTGCAGGAAAACGGGGCTCGGGGTGGCGTGATCGGTCAGTTTCTAACTACCCCACTGGATAAGATGGGATAAAGGTGATGTAGGGAACAGAGAGATACCGCATCTCATCAACTGGTATCCCACTCTGACTCCCTGAGGACCTCCAGCACTGGTCTACCCCTAGGAACTGGATCTAAAAACGATGGCTGTGCCCTGGCCACCTGGATGACAAGTCCCCGGGGACTAGCAGGTGAGACCCCTTCTGGTTTCCCACAGTTCCCACTGAGCAGCAATACTAGGCAGGGATGCCCTCCCTCTATACTCCTATTTGCTTTAGTAGTAGAGCCTCTGGCAGATATATTGCGATATAAGCATAAAGAGAGGTGAATTGGGTTGAAAGGTGCTCCGGTGCATCAGTGTACGCAGACGATGTGCTAAAATTTGTCAGACCTGGTCACGAATCTGCACCCGATAATGACGGATGTCATGCCATTTGGTCATCACTTAGGGCTAGGTATTAATTGGGCTAAACCAAAAAATGTTCCCCTCACAAATGGCATGGTTTGCTCAGCGATTGGATTTGAATAAGTGGTTATCACAGGTGATCACGTGCATGGGTGTAGTGGCCTCAAGGGATCAAGATCAATTGTATTCGAGAAATGTGGAGGCTTATATGAATAATTTCAACTAAAGGTCACCAGATGCAACAAGATGCCTATATCTCTGATGGGAAAAATAGCGTTAATTAAAGTGGTGGTCCTGCCGAAATGTTTGTTAATTCCTCAACATGTCTACTGTGCTAAATAGAACCTGTTTCAAGTTGCTAAATGTATGACACTCCATTTCTTCATTTCTTTGGGACCTGGGGGAGGGATGAGGGGAGAAGCAAATGAAAATTAAAGACATGTGCAAGCCATATTCCAAGGGTGGGTTACAGGTGCCTGACTGATTTGTACCATCAGATGGCACGAGCTAGCTTCATGTCCCACTTGGGATTCATGTCACTACAACCCCTTGGAGAACGTATTAAGAGCCTGGCACTTCTCACTGGTAAGCAAAGACCAAAGTGCTAGACACCATCTCTAAATTAAAGCCCTCCAATTGCAAAGGAGCTAGCTTCCCAGCTCAACTAGTAAAATTGTGTGCCCCTACACGCTCACTGCTATCATCACCAAATGTTTCAACGCCTCCTTCAGCACAAGCACCGTCCCTACCAGTATCATGGAAGCCTGGGTGAGGGTGACCCTGCTTCTAAAAAAAAAAAAAAAACCTCATTGGACCAGACAGTTCCCACAAACTACCGTCCCATAACTACTGTCCCCTTCCTGTTGAAAATAATTGATGAAATAGCCTATTCTCAAATTCAAGCACACCTCTAACAAAACCATCTCCTTGGAGCCAGACAATCTGGTTTTCGGCCCAGCCACAGTGCCGAAACAGCACTTCTGGACTTGAAAATCCAGATGGACTCCATAAGAGACGCTGGCAAACTCTGGATTCTATTTCTTTTAGATTTGACCGCTGCATTTGATCTTGTCGATCCCGCCAAACTATGTGCCACTCTGTCTAACGACTTTCAATTTTCGCAAGAAGCCACACTATGGCTCAAATCCTGCCTTGCTGACCGCACTTCCCGAGTCAACATTGGTAAAGAAGCGGCAGAACCTATCCCAGTACCTCTAGGTGTACCGCAAGGATCCTGCCTGTCGCCCTTTTACAACGCTTATACAAAACTATTATTCACTGTTCTGGATGATATGGGTGTCATCTACACGAATTTCGCCGATGATACCCAGATGCTCATCACCTTCACGGGCAATCATGACCAGGACACAATTATGATTAACAAAATCTATGCAATAATTAAAAACTGGATGGCAATTAACAGCCTGTGCCTCAGTAATGAGAAAACGGAGATACTCAATGTAGGTTTCTCAGCCAGAATCAAGACCCTCCACCCAAACTATTCCTCAATTACTATCAATGGTACCATCATACCAGTCCTCAAGCAGGTCAAAACCTTAGGTATCTGCTTAGACACAACCTTAACAATGACTAAACACGTGAATGCACTCTCGCCGGCCACCTCATACATCCAAATTGATTGCATTAAGTAGACAATTTTTCACACCGCAAAACTGTACCACCCTGGTCCGAGCTCTCATTTTATCGAAGCTAGATTACTGCTCTGTACTACTAATAGGTACCTCAACTGCCAATTTGGCCAAACTACAACTGCTGCAAAATAAAGCTCTCAAGCAACTCTTGGACTAAAAAAAAATTAGAAAATATAAATCAGACCACATCTCTACAACCAGGAGGGAAGCCCACTGGCTATCCATAAAAGCTAGAATTATAAACAAAACTCTGTCACCCACAAATGCCTCCCCAAGAAGGCTCCCATATATCTTAATGTCGTCACCCCCAGTAAGAGCTCGAGAACACAGATCTAATAAGAATGCACAGCTCTTTGTTCCACACTATAAATGTTCCAGAGCCAGGGGGTGGGAGAGTGGGTAGCTTCCCTGTAATGGCTCCCAAAATTTGGAACACGCTCCCGGTACATTTTAGAGATGATCCATCTCACCATTGCTTCAAGAAATCCTTACAAACCTGGCTATTCAACAAATATTAGACCCGAGTCAAGCAGAAATAAGACGAGGGCTGCACAACCCATCACCAATTTGTCCTTACGCTCCACTTCTGGTATTGACCTATTGTATAATGTAAACTGTTCTGAAGTGTGATTTCTGCTTGTTCCTATGCGCAAATGTATTGTTGCTTTTTGATTTTTTTCCTATTATGTTCATACATGCAAGATGTCTAACTACGCTGTGACACTCCCGGGTTTGGACGTATTATAAATGCAATAAATAAATAAGGTACTGAAGTGAGTGAATATAGAGCACCCGTACAGTTGGAAAGCACCCAACCCTAGATGGGGGGGGCTTAGTAAATCCTGTCACAGGCAGGTTTTCCTTGTCTGGGGGATTTCTTCCCAAATTGACCATTCTTATAGTTGCTAGAACCTAGCTCGACAACAGTGTTTCAGTATCTACAGATTAGATCGGCCCTTGGGCCCAAATGTTCAAGCTTTCCCAGCGAGCCTGGGGCACATAAATGCATAGAATGTATGTTTTCTTCCCTACCTTGTCGACGCTTCATATCAACCCTATATAACTTGATACAACTCGAAACAAGCAACTGCGCTACAGAGCATGTGATAAATGGGTGGATGCCTTAAGCACTATAATTGATTTTGCAAAGAGGCATAGGGCCTACATTCTTACTAAAGATGTGGCTTAATTCCAAACCTATACAGACTGCACTACACACCCAGGATGTTGCAGAAATCATCAGGGTAACGCTGAAAGTTGCAGTCCCCGGCGTAGCTCCTCTGAAGCGGATCACATGCACATGTTTTGGTCATACCCCACGCTTGACATATACTGGTCAAAGATATGTGCCGAGCTATCAGCTACAATAGAACAAATGTGCTTATCAAACACCTTTGGAGTATACTGGGCTTCTATGGCAAAACAGCGAGCATTAAGCATACATTCCTCACTATTGGTTTCCTTTTAGCAAAGAGAGCAATTTTCCAAAAATGGAAACACAATAGACCTCATGAGTTGAGGTGCTAGCTGTGGGATTTGGCATGGGCAAACAATGAGGCCGTATATATCTTGCTCCAGCTTGCTATAAACTTCCCCAGAGACATTTGGATGTACTACCGTGCATACTCGCATGTGCCACATACATCACATATGTTGAAATGGTAAATGGTTGAGTGAGTGATAGATGGGACTAAATTAAAAATAGATTGTTTATTGTGGTAGGTCATGTCATTGTTACCTCAACATACAATGCTGTGATATCCGCACATGCTGAGGTAATATTGACACACAGTACTATTGCTATGATTTTTGCTTTGCCAAAAAATCTACCATCTCTGTCTTCCATGTCTAAACTTTTCAGTGTAACACCTCTTTTTCCACGACCACTTTTCCTACTGAATTGAAGCAGGCCTCTATTGTCCCTATTCTAAATAAAAACCTCACTTGACCCTTCTTTCCATCCTATCTTTCTTCCATAGTCTACGCTCAATCTTCTGGTCATCTTAAATATTTTTTTTTTAACTCCTGCCCATCTATGAATCTGGCTTTCGTCCCTGCTTTCATTCTACTGAAGTGGCTCTTCTCAGTCTCGGATTATCTTCTTGCTGCATACTATGCTAAAATATCCTCACTTCCTGTTCTTCTAGACCTTTTTCCGGCCTTCAACACTGGATCATACTGTCCTCCTCTCCGTTCTGTCACACCTTGGATTTCATTGGTCTGTTCTTTCTGATCTCATGGAGTGTATTTACTGTGTCACTTGGGCTGGTAACATTTGTGAGACTATCCCTTCACACTATGATGTCCCCCAGGGATCTGTGTTCAGCGCTTTGCTCTTTTCCCTTTACATAATTCTTTTATACAATAATTTAGTTTGTTTTTTCTCACAACTTTTATGCCGATTGCATCCAAATCTTTTTCTGTTTTCTTCCTTTATGGACTCTCCTCACTTTACTCTCTCCGTCTGCTTACTTGCTGTTCAGTCTTGGAGATGCCTGCCAACTACCTTGACATCAATCGTTCCCAAGCTCTTAATCTTTTCTGCTGCTACTATTCCAACTCCTTTGCTGGCCTCTTTTCCTCCTTTTATTATCTTCATCTGCTTGTAACCTGGGTGTAACCTTAGCTTCGTTCCTCACACCTGCTACATCTGTACTGCTGTGAGATTTTGTCGCTTTCATCTATTAGGCACTCAAAAGGGCATCCTTTTCTTAACTTTCATGGTACTAAACTTCTAATTTCTGCTTTTGTCTCATTAGTTTGAATGTTGCATGTCTGATTCATTGACTGGGTTCCTGCATAAAAGTCCGATCCTGGAAGCTGAAGAGGTAGTTGACCACTGGACCTGAACCCAAAGAGGAAGATGAAGAAAATGTGGCTGAGACGATTTCCAGTGACCGGAGAGCCTGCTGTGTAACCAGAGTCTGCCATTACCCTTCCTTCCAAAGAACCTGGGGACTACGAAAATGACAATCCCGACCCAGAGCCTGGTGAGATCCACTAGACAAGACGACCTGCATTTTGAGCCATTCAACGTTGTGCTGCGACCTTTTGAGCTGCAATACCCTGGGACCTCGAGCCATCGTGCGGTGCATGGTCTTCCGAATCGAGCTGAAACCTCCTGCTGGACCTATAGAGAGTCCGAAAAGTCCCCTCACCAGAGTGCTGGACCTTACAAAGAACAAGAGTCCAATCAGCGATATTCAGTCTTCTTCTGACTCCTGAATAGGGCGCCAAAAATCACAGAGCCCCATCCAACCGCAGAGAAACTCTTGCCTGGAGCCCTCCCCGTGATCCCTGCTGCAACAGCCCTTCCAGTGTCATGAAGTCTTCTTGCTGCAACTCTTCTTCCGTGCTAAGCTACTGTGTTGGCTGGGGTATTTACTTGCCTTAAACCTTTGTAATTTCTGTAAAGCTTTGCAGGGTTTCTTGTGATTGAGAGTTCAGTTCACCCAGTCCCACTGCTGGAAACCTCCTAGGGTGTGTCTTCAGAAGTCCTGGGACCCTAACTAACCTTAAAGTAAAACACTTAAAAACAGTCTTCCACAGGAGCTCTGACTTTTACCTGCAACAGAAGCCTATCTCAACCTGCCTGCAGCTGGCTCCTAGACCACTAGGGCCCCTCTTCTGCCTCCGAGTAAACTCATGCAATAGAATAGGGAAGGACTGGATCAGTAAAGGATTCTGTCTTGAAAAGAATAACAAGTGTTCAAAAGTACTTACTTGTAAATGAGTTGGTTGGTAACTAACTCTGGGAGTGAACAGTTACAAGCGTTCTTACTTACCTTGAATGTGTGTTGTGCCATTCTGAAAAGTATATGCAAGGTTGTTTTTACTCGCCTGTGAATTGGTTGTGCCTCGTCCCCAAAGATAATGCTGTTGGCTTCACTTTACTATTCCTGTTAAGATATAAATGAATGAGTGCCACAATTGGGTATTGCTTCCCTTGACTTGCTGTTAGCCTGTATACATTAAGTCTGCCTTAGGTTATACTTACCTTTAAGTTGCTGTTAGCTTATTTAAAAAATATTTAAGCTTTACTGCTTTAATTACCTTGAGTTAGCTGTGTGCCATCCTACAATAAGTTAAGAGTTATTGCTCACCTCAGTCCGAGTTCCACTGACCTGAAAAGCAACTGTAATTTATATTACACTAAAAGGTCTTACCTAGTATAACTGTGTGCTATCATACATGTCGTTATAGGTATATACTGCTCCTTGAATCTGTGTTCCACTATTCAGAAAAGTATCCTGGCAATAGGGTTGGTTGATTATGTGAATTCCTTGCGGAGTGTAACTGTATAACTGACAGGGTCTACTATGCTTTTATTACAGAAAGTAATAAAAGTAACATATGGTTTTTACTCCCCATGAATAGGTGTGACCTATACTAAAGTTGTAGAAGGTCTGACTTCTCTAGAATTACTGTTCGGTATTCTGAAGGTTTATGCTTTGGTCTGTGTACCTTCAAGCAGTGTGCTGTGTTTTTATAATGTGTTTATGACTCAGTACTTACCCCAAGACTTAACTTGGCCTACTTGTATTTATACAATACCTTTATTTTTTATATTTCTGTTTTTTCATTTGTTTTTATAAATTCCAACATAAAAAACAAACAGTGAACAAGTCATACATTCCAATTCTCATGTACAGTTTCTTATTGTGTCCACCGCCCCTGCAGTTACCCCCACCTATCCCGAGCCTACCCCACATCACCACCTTCCACCACCATTTCTGGGGGCTCCCCCCCTTCCATTCCCCCTGAAGAACCATCGTCCTCCAGGCATGCCTGGTCAGACCCAGACAGTGTAGCTACTAATTGCCTCCAGGCTATCAACCTCTCCACTTCTTCATCTCCACCCTGGTTTACTGCTTCGCTCCACACCACAGTTTCTGCATCCGCCCACTTCCCGAGATCATGCAACCAGGCTTCCACTTTTGGCCTATTACTTTCTTTCCAGCCCATAGCTATTCTGCGCTTAGCAAGTATATAAGCCAGGTCTTTGAGTTTACACGGTCTAGGGAACCCCACCCCCCACCATGCACGCCCACATAGATTCTACATCGACTTATGTCTTTCCCTGCCAAGAGATGAGCTACCTCGCCCCAGAATCTCCTTATTTCCAGGCATGCCCAGAACATATGAACCAGTCCCACTTTCTCCTCCCCACATTTAGGACATACTTGTGTTCCCGCATCCTTCAATTTAGCCATCTTCTGAGGAATTATATATGCTCCATGGGTAACATATAACTGGATTTGTTGCAACCGCACGTTCCTGGACACTTTTTTTGAGATATGCCTGTACCCTTCACACAACCCGTCTCCCATAGATTCTCCGGGTTCCTCCTCCCAATCTCATCTCAACTGGACCACCTCCTTCCCCACCCTCAACGTCAGCAGGTCATATTTTCGGGAGACCTTGTGGCCTCCGTCTGATATGTCATAAAACATTCCTATGGCCGTATCGGGCTGTCTAGCCAGCACTGTTTCCAACCACAAGTCTTTTATCTTCCGCACCAGCCTAGTATAAGTAATGTACTGCCCCCGGTGTAAACCGTTAGCTTTCTCCAGTGTGTGTAACTCCACAACCTCCCCATCGTGCCATGCATCCCCCAGCGTTACAATACCGATCGGTTCCCAATGCTTCCTGACCATCTTCCTCAATTGCTCATCCGCGCAACTAGCGGCATCTGTGGGGAACATGGGAATGGGTTCCGCCACACTTTCCATCCCAAATCTAACATTCTTGTTCCCCCCTCCCCGTTGCGATGTTGACAACCATATCCATTCAATCAGGTAGAACGGGGCACACTCGGCTTTCAGCAATCTGGACTCCGGTGTGGGGTCTTCCGATAACCAACTCACCACATATTGTAGTTGGCTGGCCAGATAGTACATTTCGACATTGGGCAATTTAATGCCCCCCTGTTCTTATGCGTTTTGCAGTTTCCATAATGCTATTCTATGTCTGCAATTGTGCTATATGAACCCCCTACACATACTCTGAATTTTGACAAAGAATCGTTTGGGTATCATGTATGGTATATTCGCAAAGTAGTGCAATAGCCTAGGCAGGACCACCATCTTTAACAGTGCCACCCTCCCCATCATGGTCAAAGGGAGCTTGGCCCAGAACCTCAGGCTATTTTCAGTTTTAGCCACCGCCTTCTGTGTTTAGTTGGCGTTCCACCTCAACACTAGGATATACGTCTATACCCAGGTATCTAAAAGTCTCGGTCTCCCAGTGTATTTGTAATACCGGCAGTTTATCCCACGGTGTACCTTTGTATCTACCGAGGGGAAATATGCACGATTTATTGGTGTTCACGGTTATGCCCGACAGCGCTGCATATAGTTCCATTACTTCCAAAATATATTCTAAGTTCTCTTCAGGGTATGTCATGCTATAGCAGCATATCATCAGTGTACATCGATATCAGATGTCTCCTTCCATTCGTGGCAATTCCCACTTCTCCATATGCCTGCATCAAGTATAACACTAGAGGTTCAAGTGCTAGGATAAAAAGCATCTGGACCATGGGCATCCTTGTCTAGTGCCCCTACTAAGTTGCCATCGTTCTGAGATGGTCGCTCCCGTCCTGACTCGAGCCAGTGGTTTACTGTACAGCAGTTGGACCCACTTCAGGTATGTGGGTCCGACCCCATTTTCTTTCAAGGCAGCCATCAACCAAGGCCATTTGACTGAGTCGAAGGCTTTCACAGCATCAAGTGAAATTAATGCAACCTCCTGGGAGTCCCCTCCCATCTGTTTTTTGACATGGTGGAGTCTCCTAAGGTTGTTGGATATGCTTCTGCGCAGAACATACCCAGTCTGGCCAGGGTGTATGAGTTTATTTATAACCTGTTGCAGCCTATTTGCCAACACCGCCGTAAGTATCTTACTATCTTGGTTAAGCATGGATTGTGGTCTATATGACTCGCAGTCCGTGCTCGGTTTATTGGGTTTAAGGAGCGGGATGATGATTGCTTCCCTAAGCGATTCCGGCAGTTTACCCCTATCTAATGCATCATTCAGCATTGCTAGTATCGGGGGGAGCACTTCTGCTCTATATGTTTTATAGAACTCGATAGGGAGTCCATCCGCCCCCGGGGGTAATTGCTTAATCACTTCATCCAGCGTAATTGGAGCATCTACATTATCCCTCTCCGCTGTCTCCAGTTTGGTAAGGTTAATATCTGCCAATGTTTCCATCATCTCAATACCCCTCCCCCTCAGTAGCGTCCGTATATAATCGCTGGTAGTACTCCAAGAAACATTTCTTCACACCTTTCTGGGTATCTAGCATTTGTAAGTCCATCCCCTGCAGCTCTCTAATTGTTTGTCTGGGGGACTCATTCTTGTACAGCCAGGCTAATAATCTGCCTGGCTTATCTACCTCTGCTTGCTGCCTTTCAACTTATTTTATGTAGGTTAGCTTAATTAATCTCTCCCAATGATCCCTGCACTCTTGTTGTGGTTGCCGTATGGTCCCAGCTTCCTCTAGGGTATGTCTACCTTCCCGCATTATTGTCTCTAATCTTCTTTCTGCCTCATGCAACTCGTGTGTTATTCCGCCTTGCAGGCCTTTAGATTTAGATATTGCTGCCCCTCTCACTACCGCCTTGAAGGCCTCCCCTAGTGTACTGGCTGATTCTACACTCCCGGTGTTGTGTTCGAAATATTCCCTTATTTCATTCCTCAGATCCTCCCTGGACACCGTCTTTCAGCGCTTCAGCTCTAAGCCTCCATGCTGGAATTCTCGCCCTAGGTGTCAAGTACTGCCATTTTATAAATCAACGGCGCATTGTCTGAGAGGACCCTAGCATTGTATTCCGACTTCACTAGTTCTCCCGTCAACTCTGCTGCAGCAAATATGTAGTCCAGCCTTGTGTGCAGGTTTTGTGGGTTCCATGTAATAATGTCGCCACAAAAATCTCGCCATTGCAAAAATATCGCCGAAAAATGACCGTTTTCTGTGGCGACATTATTGCATGGAACATGCGGGGGACACCCCCGCAACCCCCAAACTTTTTTTTGTCTTTAAATTATTTATTTTTTTGCCCCTGCCCTATATATATGGTCACCCATATAATATCGCCGCGACCTTTCCCTGGCGATATTATTTACGGCGACCATATATATGGGGATAATATTACCTGATACCGTTTTGTGGGGCAGAGTAGTGGGATTATTCCCTGTCTTGTGGGTGGTGCATGCTCCATATGTCCACTAATCGAAATTCTCTTATCAGGGTCCTCAAAGCCTTGGCTACCGGGGTGGGCCTCTCAAACCCTCATCTGATCTATCGAACTTGGGATCCAGCGTGCAGTTTAAGTCCCCTCCCATTTAACTGCCCCTCCGATATACAGACCTATCTTACTATAGGGTTTTGAAATATCTGGCGGAGTCCTGGTTCAGAGCGTACATGTTAATGATGCTCAACTCCCTATTTTCTACTAGCCCTCTTATTAACACCATCCTTCCATCTGGCTCTATAGTAGATTGCAGTAGCTTAAAAGGGACATGCGGCACAATCCACATACTAACCCCTCTGGCGTATGCCGAATAGGTTGATCCTATGGTGGTCCATTTCCTCCCCACCACCTCCTGTTTATCTTTGGTCAAGTGCCTTTCCCGTAATAAGGCAATATCCATTTTCTGTCTCATCAGGTATGTCATGACCTTATTTCGCTTCAGATAGTTGTTGAGCCCCCTGACATTCTAGGTCACTATGGAACAAGTTACTTACCTGTAACTGTTGTTCTCCAGCATGGGTCTGGCATGGATTCACATGCTCATGAATATTCCCCGTCGTCAGGCCGGAAATCCTCGGTATAGAAAAAAATCAGTATCAGGTTCGTTTCTGATCTGTCTTTCTCAGTAGTAACCAATCACTGGTCTCGGGGTCATACAGCCCCCAGCCAATGACTGCCCTCTCCCTAAGCCCCTCCCCTGGCAGCCATCTTCAGATTTGGTAGCACGTGAAGTGGCAGTATGACCAAGTGAAGAGCCGCAGAGGGGTAGGCGGGAGGGTTCGCATGTGAATCCATGCCAGACCCATGCGGGAGAACAACAGTTACAGGTAAGTAACTTGTTCCTTCTCCAGCATGGGGTCTGGCATGGATTCACATGCTCATGAATATAACAATACATAGCAGTATACACATGCACAACCACGGGAGGTGGCACAAGGCTCAATATCAAGCAATACAACAACTCAACATTAAGCAACTCTTACCTCCTCACCAGGCTCACCTTAGGCGAACAGGTTGCGCAGCACTGCCTGGCCGACTCTGGACTCCTCCCTGGAATCCCGGGCGACGCAGTAGAATCTCGTGAAGGTGTGAGTCGACCTCCACGTAGCAGCCCTGCAGATGTCGAGCAGGGGCACACCAGACAGGAACGCCGTAGTAGCAGCAATCGCTCTGGTCGAATGGGCTCTCGGACGGCCGGGCAGAGGTCGGTTTGCCAACCGGTGACAGTGCATGATGCAGCCGGAGAGCCATCTGGAAATGGAAGTCTTCGAGAGAGCCTTCCCTTGATTCACAGGTCCAAAGTCCACAAACAGCTGTGATGTCTTCCGGAAACTCTTTGTGCGGTCAACGTAGAACTTCAGCGCTCTAGCCACATCTAGCGAGCGCAGAGTCCTCTCGGACAAAGGCGACGGGAAGAAAACTGGCAACACCAAGGGCTCGTTGAGGTGGAAGTCCGACGGCACCTTGGACATGAAGGAGGGGTGCGTCCTCAGCACCACCCTCGTGTCGTGAAAAGTCAAGTATGGAGGCTTGCAAGACAGGGCCTGGATCTCTCCCACTCGTGCAGAGGTGATGGCCACGAGGAATGCTGTCTTCCACGACAGAAACTTCAACGGCACTGAATGCATAGGCTCGAATGGGGCCCCCATGAGCCTAGTTAGTACCACGTTGAGCTCCCACGCCGTGGCAGGGGCCTTCACCGGCGGGAATGATCGGAACAGTCCTTCCATAAATTCCTTCACCAGACGATGAGACCACAAGGACGACCGTCCTGTAGTTCTGGTGTAACGTAAGACGGCAGCCAGATGTACCTTGATGGAGGCGTGAGATAGGCCAGCCTTGGCCAAAGACAGTAGGTATGGCAATACTTGAGGGGCCGTAATCCGCAGAGGGCTAATCTTCTGTGCTCGGCACCAGACAGAGAACCTCTTCCATTTGTGTCAGTAGCACTTGAGAGTTGAGGATGCCCTGGCCTTTGCAAGAACCTCTCTGCAGTCGGCCGGGATGTCGTATCCTCCAAACTCTAGTGCTGCAGGAGCCAGGCCTGCAAATTCAGCGACTCTGGTTTGTGATGAAGAATGGCGCCTCCTTCTCTGGAGAGAAGATCCGCGTCCGTCGGTAGCTTGACTGGTGTGGACGCTGACAAGTCCAGAAGGTCTAGGAACCAGATCTGCCTCGGCCACGCCAGTGCGACGAGGATCATCCTACACCAGGACCTCTTGAGCTGGTTGACGAGCCGGAGTAGCAACGGCGGTAATGCATAAAGGAACAGGCCGTCCCAGGGGAACGAAAAAACATTGCCCATGCTCCTCGGTTGGGGAAACCTGCTGGCGAACCTCCGGCACTTGGAGTTCGCTGCTGTCGCGAAGAGATCAATCTGGGGTTCGCCCCATCGTTGGAAGAGTCGGTCCACTTGATCCTGGCGCAGTTCTCATTCGTGGCACGAGCGCAGATCCTTGCTGAGTGAGTCGGCGATGGTGTTTTTTATCCCCGCCAGATGAAAGGGTACCAGAAACATCCCTTGTGCGATGGCCCAATGCCACAGATCCTGGCTTCCTTGGACAGGGCAGGGGATCTGGTTCCGCCCTGCTTCTGAATGTAAAACATCGTGGTGGTGTTGTTGGTGAAGATCCTCACCACCTTTCCCTTGAGGGACGGAAGGAAGGACCTGAGGGCCCAGAATACTGCGCGGAGCTCCAAGATGTTGATGTGGAGAGTCTTCTCCTCCGAGCACCAAAGGCCTCTCGCGTGGAGGCCCCCGGTGTGCGCTCCCCAACCTTCCAGGGAGGCATCCGTCGTCACCGTCACCTGGTGGGCCGAGGCTAGGAAGCCTGTTCCCGCTGTCAGATGAGTGCGGACACCCCACCATCGTATCGCCTGACGGAACGTTTCATCGAGCGAGATCCTGTCCTCGGAGCTGCCTGTCGCCTGGATCCAGTGGGCGTCGAGGAATTCTTGCAAGGGCCGCATCAGAAGTCTGCAATGGGGCACCAGATAAATGCAGGAGGACATCATTCCGAGGAGGGACTTGATAGACCTCACTTTGGCCACGTCCGTGGCCAGTAGACATTGCACATTTCCTAGGATGGTCCTTATCCTTTCTTCCGACGGTGTGGCCCGCGGCGCCACTGTGTCGAGCTGTGCTCCCAGAAACAGGGCGACTTGCGACGGGACCAGGTGGGATTTTGGAAAGTTGATGGAGAACCCCAGGTCTGTGAGCAGCTGGACGGACTTCGCAGTGTGTTCCACGGCGAGCTCCCTTGTCCTTGCCCGTATGAGCCAGTCGTCCAGGTAGGGGTAGACGTGGATCCGCTGCAGGCGCAGCTGCGCCGCCACAGGTGCCAGGCATTTGGTGAACACCCTGGGTGCCGATTTGAAACCGAACGGGAGGGCCTTGAACTGGTAGTGCCGCCCTTTGACCACGAACCTGAGGAACTTTCGGTGCCTCTTTAGAATAGGGATGTGGAAGTAAGCATCCTCCAAATCCAACGACAGGAAATCGCCCTCCTCCAGCTGTCCCAGCAGGTGCTGGAGGGTGACCATCCGGAACTTCTGTGCCTTGATGTATTTGTTTAGTCGTCGCAGGTCCAGGATGGGACGCCATCCTCCTGTCTTCTTCCTCACGAGGAAGTATCTTGAGTAAACTCCGGAGCCCCGAAGCCTCTTCGGGACAAGCTCGATGGCACCTTTCCTGAGCATCGCCCGTACTTCAACAGCAGTTGAGGGACGTGATTTTCCTTCCTTGCCACGGGAGGAATGCAGGGGCACCTCTTCTGGAACTCGAGCGCGTGGCCCTGGGCTAGGGCGTCCAGCACCCAACGGTCGGTGGAGATGGACTCCCACACGGCGACGAACTTCGTCAGCCGGCCTCCCACCGGGGTGCTTCGGCGGGGGCCCGACCTGACGGGCGGTTCAATCCTGCTTGGAGGCCGCTTTGCCTCCTTGACCACCTTGGCGACAACAGCGGGATCCACCTGACTTGCCGCGACCCCTGTAGGCCTCCTGCGACGAAGACCTTGCCGCTTGATGGTAAGTAGAGGAGCTGCTGCCGGCTCCCTTGGAGGCACCCTGTCTGCCTCTGGAGCTCCGTCGTAGCGGGCTACGATGGCCAGGGCGTTGGCCGCCTTGATGGTCGTCGCTGCAGATGAGATGACCCGTCGTCCCATCGCGTCCAGCTTCCGACCCTCGCCGTCCGGAGGGGAGGTTGAAGTCGAGGCCGATGCCCCCCCTGCTTTCTTCTTGGCCGCCGCCGAGACGACTGAGTCCGGGGTAGGTTGCGCTCTAAGGCACAAGGGGGCCGCGTCGGGGACCCGGTACTTCTTCTCATACCGGTCCCTCTTCGCAGGAGCCGTGGCAGGGTTCTTGAGGAGGGCGAGCCCCTCATCCCAGATGTCATCAAGAAGCGGTACGGCGAGGGCCGTCTTCCTTTTGGCCTCGCGCCGCTGATAAAGGAACCCCTCCTTCTTTTCCTCGGGGCAGAGCTGGAAGAGCTCGGATGCCCTGGAGATCATTGCATGGAAGGATCCAATCTCGTCGGGCGGGGACGCCCGGGTAGGGGGCGACGGGGGACACGTTCCGTCGTCGCCTCTGTCGTCACCCGTACCTGTCGTAGTCGTGTCCATGCCTGTATCATCCCTGTGGGAAGGCAGAGAAGGCCGCAGAGGCGGGAGAGGAGGCCTAGGATGCGTCGTCGTCCTCCTCTTAGGCGGTGGGCTCCCCGAAGGTCCTGGCTCCGGATCCTCCGTCGGGTCTGGCTCAGGCTCCTCCGTCGGGGGAAGGGGCAACCTAGTCCTTATCTCCGAGCAGAAGGACTGGATGGCTGACAAAATGGCTGCTGAGGTGTCCTGTGGCGCCGGAAACGACGGGCGCGAGGGCTCTTGAGGAGCCTCGTCTGCGTCACCGTCGCCCTCGTCGGGATCCCTCCTGATGGGCTGCGTCTCCTCCACGACTTGGATGAGCTCCTCTTCAGAGGTCGTGTCCGTATCCACGACGGCCACCACCCCCTCCCCCCCTTTTTCCAACGAGGACTTCGTGGGGGTCTTCTCGATGGGTCTGAAAGACGACTCCCTCCGCGGTGGCAGGGAGACTCTGGTACCTGAGGGCGCCTTCACTGGTGTAGCCTCCACAGGCTGAGCCAGGGCCGCGGCGACATCCTCAATCGAGGCCCTAGCAGGGTGAATCACGGCCAACGTCACCTTCTGTACGCCAGGGGCCTTCACCTTCGGGGGAGGGTCCGAGCCTCGCTCCCCCCTCTGCCGGAGTCTTCGAGATCGACCGGGGCCTCTCCAGAAGCTTCGCCGGGTTCTCGGACTTCCTCTTACCCGAGCCAGAGCGTTGGCTCGTGGTTGATGGCGCCGGGGAGGGTGTGCCCTGCCTGACAGCCAAGGAGCCCGACCGTTTGGCGCTCCCGGTGCCCGCGGACTCGCAGTGCTTAGCCTTTTGTTGGGCCCCCGTCGCCGGAGCGCCCTCACAGGACTTAGAAGACCGCTCGGACTTCTTCTTCTCGCCTGGCGGGCTCTTACCTTCCAGCCAGTTGGCGAGACGGAGGTGACGATCCTTCATGGTGCGCTCCGACATGTTTCTACAAAACGTGCAGTCCTTTTCCTTGTGCATCTTGTCCTCATGGAGACAGTAGAGGCATAACGAATGCTTGTCCTCCTTGAAAACGTTCTGAAGCTGGCATCCAGGGCAGGTCCTGAATAGCTTCCCGGGCATCAAGCTCCCTTTCTCCTGGGCCATGTCCGGGGTAGGCCTCGGAACTTCTGGAATCCTCCAAAAGCATAACTCGACAAAATCTTCACCCTTGAGGGGCGTAGAAAACTCCGAAACGGATCCCTGTTGATCAGAAGTAGAAACGGTGGAGCTTGAGGCTCTTTTAACCGAAAAAATGAGAAAAATCTCCTGAAAAAAGCGCGAAACGCAGCAAAAGGTCGAGAGCTAAGCACGAGGACTCCCAACACTTGAACATGCGGTAAAAATCTGAAGATGGCTGCCAGGGGAGGGGCTTAGGGAGAGGGCAGTCATTGGCTGGGGGCAGTATGACCCAGAGACCAGTGATTGGTTACTACTGAGAAAGACAGATCAGAAACGAAACTGATACTGATCTTTTCTATACCGAGGATTCCCGGCCTGACGACGGGGAATATTCATGAGCATGTGAATACATGCCAGACCCCATGCTGGAGAACTTAAGGTCCCCCACCTCATCCATATCCCACTCCACTTGTGTCTCTCCTTATCTTCTGCTCCACATGCAGTGATTTGTAGTTTTAGGCTCGCCCCTTAATAGGTCCCCAAACTCCCTCTCCCGGCAGAGTCCAGGAAAGGACTAGATCTCAACTCCCATAACCCCTTCCCATCCCTTAACTTCCCTCCTTTGAAACTCCCCAACTTCCCTCCCACCCACCACCCTGCCCATCCCCAACTGTTGCCCAGTTCCATCCCTGGATCTCAGGCTACTCCACATCTAGTCCTTTCCTGTCCTCCGCCGGTACTTGGAACACAGCAGGGAGATACCGCACTACTGGTACCACAACTAAACTAACTACTGGGGGAAAGAAGGTGTTTCCTCCGAGTCTCCCGCACTAGTGCCACAGTGTACTATGCACGCCTGCATCTCACACCCTCTTATGCACAACATTTAGTATGTGTTATATTCCAGTCCAGAGGTCTACATAATGAGCATTTTCCATCGGTCAATATCTACATTCTCTTTTACACAGAGATCAATATCTACATTCTCCTTCACATAAACAGTGAGCCCCTTTAGATTTAAGTACTACCCCGCGACCATGTCAGTATTGGAGCCGCTAAATTAACATCAGCCTCGTCAGTCAATAGTAGAAAAGCCGGATCACTTATCCTGTCTGCTCTGGTTCTGGCCATCCGCATCTGACGGGCAACCCTGTATGTCCAGCCAGCTCGCTGCTTCCTCGGGTGTCTCGAAGAAGAACACCTTGACCTTATGTAAGACTTTCAATTTCGCAGGATACAGTAGCATGTATTTAAAACCAGATTCCCTCAGCCGTCTTTTTACCACCACATAGTGTAGACGTTGTCTCTGAACCAGCATGGTGTAGTCCGGGTGTGCTGTGACAGTCGCTAATGCTCTGCTTATCGTCCCGCCCTTGCGGAAATGTTCCAGAATCTTTTCCCTCTCTTTATAGTTCAGTATCTTTTCGATCGCTCTGGGAGGGGCTACCGGTTGGGGTCTCCTAGCTAGGGTTGTGTGTGCCCTCTCAACTGTGAACCGTTGGGTGAGCACGCCTGCTCCTATCTCTTGTATCAGCATGTTCTCCAGGTGTGTTGTTGGGTCCATGCCTTCTTCTCCCTCCGGTAGCCCCACCACCCTTATATTGTTGCGTTGTGCTCGCCCTTCAGCCTCCTCTGCTTGGCTTTACAGATTGCGCACCTGTTGCTGCTATATATGAGCCTCCTTGGAGTTGGTCGTGCTGATGTCTGTGTTAGTTTTCACTTTGCTTTCTAGACCACTTGTGCGCTCTGCCAGCGCTCTTACGTCCTGTCTCAGGAGGTTGACGTCCATACTGACCGCGTAAATTTTAAATTCCAATGTGGATTTTAGTTCCGCCATGGCCGCATCGATCTTGCTCCCCCCACAAGGATTTCAGTTTTGCTATAGCCTTCAGGATCTGTTGATCATCACGCGCTGGGGAGGTTGTCACTCGTGTGTCATCCCCTGCATGTGTGGATGCGTCCGGTGATTGGGATGGTTTGGTGAAGATATCCATCGTGGGTTGCTTCCCTTTAACCTTACTGGTTTTGGACGCCATCCCTTCTGCTGTCTCGCTCACCTTAATTGCCTGCTTCTGCAGTACTATCTTGTTCCCATGTGCCTCAGGTTCCAGTCCGTTGAATGTCGTTGCTCGCGGGTTGGAGCCTTCGGGTAGGTGCCGTCTCGTGTGGTTTCACTTAGACCACGCTCCTTGTTGTGGCCCTCAGCTCGCTTCCTAGTGTAATTATTGCGCCTCTCGGTGCAGAGCTGGGCCTGTCCATGCACCGCGCTCCCACCTCTGTGTCTACCCCTTTCGCAGCGCTGTTCCAGCTAGCTTGGGTGTCAAATGCAGACCCCACTATTCAGCAGATCCGTCTCAGCTCTACCATTCGGGTTCACATCGAATCCTCCCTCCGTCCAGCGTTTATCAGTTGGTGTAGGTGGGTGCCCCTTCTAGCACCCCTCCTCTACCCTATCCCCACCGTCCCTCCCCCCTTGTAAATAGTTCTACTTATTGTTCTAATGACCTGTTCATGCTTGTATATATGCTTCCCCTCCCCCACCTCAAATCTTACACCGTTACTCCCTTCTCCTACCCTCTCCTCTACCCTACCCCCAACCCCCTTGTAATTAGTTCTACTTATTGTTCTAATTAACTGTTCATGCCTGTATACAGGTTTCTCTCACTTTTGTACCTGTTATATTGTAAAGCGCTTTGGATTAAAGCGCTATATAAATTCAATAAACGAACATAAACATAGCACATCTCCCCCTGTCTGCGCCGGACTTCCAGCCACCACTCTCTCACTCCGCACTGATGGCCTTTGTCTAGACCCCTAGAACTTCTTAGCCACGCAGAGTTCTAGCTGCCTTGCATTGCCTTCTCCACAGTATGTCTCGTGGGTCACTTATCCCCAGGCCCATTTTTGGGATCTCAGCTTGCACCTTATTATATTTATGACCAGATGGTTGCCTTATGACAGTGTCTCTCCAGTCACCCTTCACACTCCTTCAGTCTCAGGAACCCAGGAACGCGCACGCCTACTTCATTGCACGTTGATTGCAGCTCCTGACGTTATGGCTCTGTGTCGCATTCCCTGGCGTTGTTTCTCCCCTCCGTGTGTCCCTGAACTGATTCGCTGCTTCCTTGATCCGTATAACGGTTGTGCCGTGCGACCAGTCGGCCTACTTGTTATTGTAAACGTAGCCTCTATGTTCACCGCTCCTAGCTCACTCTGTGACCCTGCTTCCACTGCCTGTGGGCGATTTTCAGTCCGTTTACAGGCTGTGTGCTGCATTTGGTGATATGCGTAATATATTAATGCGGTGCTGTTCCGCGTGATTATGTTACTAATGCAGGCTCTGCATCTATCGGTATAGTGGAGGCTCAGATCCGTTCTTGTCTCGCTGTGTCCCGATTGCTTCCCCAGCACTTCTGCAGCTTTGCGGTCCCCGCTGCGCCCGTACACCCCACGGAGTCCAGGGCCGATGGCACTTCTCGGCTGTGTGACTTTCAGGTCACTCGCTTGGATTCCCAAAGTGTTTGTGTCAGAGCACGGACCGCTCTGTGATGCGAACCATGCTGTTCGATGAGTGCATCCCGTTCGGGCCCCGCTGCGGTCTGTTCATCATGTGGGTTACAGGACAGCTGCTGTGCCCGCTGAGGGCACGCCGTACGTCCTCCAACGCTCACACCACAGGGCTCCACTGAACCCGGTCTTCTATTGAAGCCGCCCCATAAGGTGCTGCCGCATTGAGCCACCCGAGCACATTTGTATCCTCTGGTGCTCACCACAGCTGCTGGCCAGGCTTTGAGGGTCCTCCTCTGGGAGAGTCTTTGTTCTGGGCCGTCCACCATTTTGGGGGTCGCCGCACTCGATCCGCCTCAGAACTTCATTCGCCGATTCCTCATGAACCGCGTTGGCAATCTACTCCAAATGTTACCAGCTGTGCCACAGTGTTTCACTGGTTCGTTTCCATCTCGCTGTGCTAGTCTTCTAGGATTACTGCAGTATCAACAGGAACTCATTAGGATGCACGTCTTGTTACATGGCTCCTTAGCCACGCCCCCAATATTTCTGGATGTAAGTGTTTCTATTGATTCCTTGGTATACTACAGGTTCTATGTACTTTCCTACAGCCCTCTCTCCCTCCTAAGATACGCCTGGCTGCTCTGTCTACGCTACGATATACTCAAGTGGTACAGCCTTATACTAAGAGTGGAGTCTTGTACTGTCTCGTCTCAGTTGAATGGTTTTACTAAGCCCTTAGTTGGTCTTCAGAAAAACTGCCCTAACAGATCCCTGTTGGTATATGTATATACATGTTTTTATTGCTTTAATTGATTTTCAATGTTTGCAAAAAGAATAAATGGTAAATGTATATTTGTATGATATTAGTGTGGTAACTGTAATTCTCTATTGTTATTGCATAGAAGGTATCCAGGGTTTATAAATAGTGTATTTTGGTACTTTCCTGTACAGCTAGTCTTATGTGAGTGCTCTGTGTGTATCCCATTTTAACACTTATCCGCCTAACTATTCCAGAAGAGCATACCTTATTGCTCAGCTTGCTATTCCTACCTTAAGTCTCAAAAGACCGAAGTGCCTAATCCCTGTTGGCTACAATAGGGTGGCTTCCCAAAACCCTCCCTCAAGGCTGGTTCTGGAAATCCATCTTAACACCCTGAGCATTCAGTGAACTGAAGAAATCTAATCTGACACTCCCTCCCCTTGAATCCATGGAACCGGATGGATCTGTGACCACTGTTTGACGATTGTGGTCTACTACGCCTCCTGGTTATGCCTCTGTTGCAGTTACAGAATTGGAAGCAATGTTTTCCTCCAGAGGCCCAGCATGGCGGTAGCGGTCATTGGAAACGTCCTTTGCCACTTGGACTCAAGCAGGGTCCTAGGTTCTTTCCTCCAGCATTGGTCACACTAGTGGATTTCCTCACACCCTTTTTTCCATACCGCAACCTATGCTGCCCAGAGACTGGGGTCACCACTCTGCAGATCTTCAACAATGTTGTTGCAATGAAACCAGTTCCAGAGATAATCTGTGGAGGTCCTCAGACTTCACCAAATGTCTTTGTTCCAGTCCTTTAGCTCTGGTATTTTCAGATGCACAAAATGCCCACCGGCATTGAACCTTGCCACCCCAGCTGCTGAATATGGCTACCACTCTACAATCCCTGCAAGGACAGGCTCCCAACACACACCTTCATAAATATCTTCTGTGAGGTCCTCTGACTTCACCTGGTGTCTTGGTTCCTTCCCTTCAGGTTTGGGATCTTCAGTTGTAGACTCTGCAAATCTGGCATTGAATGGTGACTCATTCAGTTGCTGATTCTTGAACACCACTCTGCAATCTACAGGTAGGCTCTGCAAGGATCCATCTGCAGTGATTGGACTTCATCTTTGGGGTGCAATCAAATTAAAGTACTTGAGGAATGGTCAGGAAGTGCACAGTGCCCAACTAAGGTGGACTCAATCTTCAACTAAAACAAAGAATAAAAATGCATTCACGGCATGTTTTGATAGTCTGCCACATTGGCACAGTTAGAACGTCAACTGTTTCACTCCATGAATCCAAGTAGGACATGTAACTGATAAAGCCTCCATGTTTCACTCATTTGTGGCTTGAAGGCCAGCTCATCTATCTACTAATTTGTTATTCGGGCTTGGGTACCTGGGTCTGAATAGAATACAATAAAATGCGCTTGTGAAGTTGTAGAGTATCCTTTTGATGAGATCAGAGAAATGTGCACTGTGTGGATTAAAGCTACAGGATCAGAAAATATATAAAAGCTTGCTTATTCTCTGCTGTCTGTATTGAGTTTGCCTACTACAGCGCTGTGCAATAGAGATCAGTTCTTAAATGGACATGTCCGATTTATGGGCCAATTCTAGTGCTTCTGTGCCTCCATTGGCCAGAGCCCTGCAGCCTCAAGATCACTGACAGGTTCTCCATGACTTGTCGGCAACCTGTTAACGAGATAAGACAATTTATGTCTATCTGGTGAACTAGCTGGAGGGAACATCTGCGGGTCGAGACAGCAACCTGGACAACTAGGAAACAAGATGTTTTATTGAAAGGGCTCAGTTTAGTTTTTTTTTTTTAATTATGACCAGTGTGCCTGTTTTATTCATATTGTCTTATTAAATGTTATTATGATCACTTGTAATAGAGCACTATTGAAACCCCGCTGAAGATTTAACCGCTTAACAGTACCTGAAGTATTTCATCATGCACCACAATAAATTGATTTGTTTAGTGGAGGAAATCAAATTATTTTTGCTCGTGTTGCCCTGAGTGAATGAGATTTTGCTATTTTTAGTTACTGTTTTGAAAACATGGTACACAGGATTCAAAACTATCGGCAACCTGCGTGTCCACACTTCAAGTCTTACAAGATGTTAGAACTTATGATGTATTGCAGCATACGACTGATAGCAGAGAATACTTTGTGGGTGCCAGAAAGTGACCCTTATGTATGCATATATTAATGTCAGTTTGTCACGTCTTCTCCTGAATCAAAAATATCTGTGCAAACATACCTCTGATAATTGGTGCACATGTGAATGTTTTACTTTAAGTGCTCTAGGTTACTGTGGTCTTTGTAATGGGCACTAGTGACTTGTCACTCTTCTGCCCTTCAGCATTTCTGTTCATATAAACATATTCCTTCTTCCTACTTCTATTTCTATCTTAGCCATGTGATTCAATCTTGTTCACCTGTCTTCCACTCCTATGTGCGTGTAACCCTTTCTTCTTGCCTCATCCCAGTCTCTGGACTGCTTACTGGGTGTAAACCATGCCTCTATGCTAAAGTGAAGGTGTTGTGACAAAGCGGTAGCCATGAACTGTTGTCAGGTGTGAAATGCTGTCTGAGCAAAACTGTTTGTGACATAGTGGAGGAGCAGTGCAGATTCCTGTATAAGGCATTCCTTGTTTTTCCAGTCTGAGAATGGGAAAAGATCAAAGCAAGTGGCACTCCCTCTTAAATGGAGAACTGATTGTTTTATGTACATTGTTAGTCAGAATTGCATGTAATACCCTCTGGGAACACCACACACAATTAGGACTACAGGTGTAAGCAAAAACCAACCTTTGGCATAAGTCTGTACCACACACTTTTTGATAGCGAGCTGAACAGCCAGGATTATCCCAAGACGGAATGTGAACAGTAGTTGCAGTTACACAGAAGTATCACAATCACAGTGGTTCAAGTAGACACTTACTCTCAAGGTTTCTTAGTAAACAAAAATACTTATACATTTATTTACACAATCATTTAGAAAACATTCACTAGTAGAAATCAACTTAATATTAAACACCAATACACTACAGTAACAAACTCTAAATTGTAGGGACAGTTTGCGCTCCCATGAAAAAGGAGCCAAATGGCACTTCAATTACTTTCAATGGGAATAGAAAGACATAAGTTTGTACAATGGATTAGAAAACACTTCTGTTAGGCAATGCAAAGGTTCAGTGTACCAGGAGGGTCAGTTCAATTCAATAGGCCAGGCCAAAGCCAATAGTCTAGTGTTCTTGGATAAGACAGATCAGTTCTGGTAGCAAACGGAGAAGTCTTTGTAAAAGTTTTCAGAAGTAGTTTAGATGAAAAAGAATGATATGCTAGGTCACAAGCTGATTAGGCCTGCAAGCTGGGAAAGTTTCACAAACTTTCACGGCGAGAGTTAGGATCTCTCAACCGGATGGCACAGTACCTTAATGTGAAGCAAAAAGATGTAGCTGAAGACGTTGGTTCCTGGTAGTTCCTGCAGATCTCGCTGTTCCTGAGCCTCAGTCGTGAGGACAAGAGGGAAAACGTCGGGCAATTCCTGCACTGCACCGGCTCATCGTCGGAGTGAACAAAATGGAGTCACTTCGGTTCAAGTAGCCATTACTTCAAGACACAAAATGGTTTCCCTCTCCCTGGCTAAACCTTAACCAGCATTGAGAATGGTATACAGGTGTCTTCTGAGCTGATTGGTCCCACCAACTCAAAGGAAGAAGCCATCCTTGAAGGAGCTTCTCTGTCGAATGGAGTTCTGGCAATTCGGATTTGTGGAAGGGCTTCACCGGGCAAACCAACGGTCCAGTGGTTGTAGCAGCCGTCCTCTTCCAGCTCTTCCAGCTCGTCTTCGGTTCTTTCGTTCCAGTGGTCGACTCTGCCTTCCAGTCCTGGAGAGTCGCCTTTTAAACAGTTTTCTCCCATTCATTCCAGCCTAGTTGTCACTCACCCAGCAGGGTGGCTGTCCTTGCCGGGCAGTCAGCCTGCCAATCACGCCACAGTGCATTTGGGTCTCCTAGGAGACCGAGAAGAGGGAGTTTTGGGCACCTCCCTCACTTCCTGCCCACCCCAGACACTCAGAAACTAAGGGCGGACTTCAGTCCTGAAGCCTGCCAAAGGCTCACGAACAAAGGGACCAAAGCTGGTTTGGCGCGCAGAGTTAAACACCAGAAGGACCTTTCCACAAAGAGGGGTCTTGGACACCATATTTAAATACATGGCTGCCCTGATTTTTAGCTACCGGTGTTCGCGGTCGGGTAAAATCATGGTAGTTAGTTATAAAACCACTGCCACCAGCCATTTTAATACGAAAGGGTAGCTTCTGACAGCTACAAGAGTGTTTAGACCTAGGGGATACTAAGTAACCCCTCCAGCACTCTATAGGAAGATAGTGTGTGATGGGTCTATGAATTTAAAAAGACTAGTAAAGTCAATTTAACTTTACATTCTCTGGGGAACAGTAGTTCATCTCATAGAAGGTATTTAAACCTGGGGAAGTCCAAAGGACATACCTGTGCCACTGCACTAAAGGTGCTGTGTGACAACAATGAAAAGATGATGCCTTTGGAGATATCTAAAACTCCATAATCGGAGAACACATGAGTAAAACACACATCAAATACATGAGCGAGTGGGGAGAAAAAAGGCTCACATTCTCCAGGAGAAAAATTAAGTTCTCAAAATCCAGCAAAGTTGCTGGGGGTGTCTAATGTGAAGGGAAGCACATTTCTGAGAATTCTCCCTAACATACATAAATCAGTCACCCAAAATGTGTAAGTTCCTGGATAAATGGCACTATTTTATGAGCAATGTCCCTACGCAATTCCCTGAGGTAGGCACATAAAATTGCTCATGGGCACCCAGCAAAGGTTATGGGTGCCTTCCCTCCCTGTGTACCTGTTTGCTTGGCACGCTAGCCCTGCCAGACGCCACGCTGTCCATCTACAGCTACTCTACTCTAATTTACAGGTAAGTGTGAGGGATCAGAAATGTGAGGCGGATAACTTGACAAAGGTTTTTCACAAGTAGCCATTTTATTAACTTAAAAGGGCGTGACAAATGCCTCACTAATGCTAACCTAAAGAGGATTTTACTGCCTACCACAATAACTAAAGGAAAACACTCTAATAAAAGGAATCTGTACCTCACACTTATACATACATCAAACTCAAAGTTAATCAATGGCAATTCAAATGTAACAGAAATAACAGTTAGATTCAACTTCAACCTAATAACTATGTATCCTTGAAACCTGGGTTGGATCCACTTCCCCAGATTCAAAGCAAGAATTCCAATCAAACGTTCAAACAAGAAAGTTCCTTTTTGTAAGCAAGTTTAGATCCTAAAGTTAGTCTTACTCCAAAAGTCTTTCACTTGGACTTTTATCAAAAGTTCAATCACATGAAAAGTCTTGATCTCTTCAAGTATATACAAATGTTCAACACCATTTCCTCTCCTTAGGAAAACAAATATACTATCACAATTCGTCTGCATCAACAACAATGTTTTTGTCAGGATGATTCCACCACAATTCATTAAACACTTAAGTGGTCTTGGCACCACTTCTTCATAACTTTCAACCACAAAACAGAACTTCAATGATTTCTTCCTGGCCCACCAACCTACCAGGACTAGCACTAAAGGTCCCTATCCTGGTATACTCAGTTGCCAGGATAAAAGCTAAGTACTATGTGGTGAGGTTTACTCCAAACTTTAGAAAGGTCCTTTCAACAACATCACAATTCACAACTTCTTCTGAGAAAACATGAGACACATTGGTGCTGTTTGTTCCACAGTTGTATTTGCCACAGGCAATGCAGGTTATTCTCCTCTCCTCCTTGATACTTTCTACCAGGAGGGCTTCTCTCCTGCCACTCTTGTTTTCCCCACTTTTACATCAAACAAGTGCTGACAATGTTTCTGTATTACACTGGCCCCTCCTTGGCTTAGGCAATGCTTGTTGATATCCTCCTCAACTATTGCCTTTTCTTTGCTCTGGCAATAATGGTTACAATTAGCTGACTTCAGTATTGCCCGCTCTTGGCTTTGGTAATGTTGGTTATGGTTAGCTTGTTTCAGTATTACCCTCTCTTGGCTTTGACAATGTGTTTCTATTTGGGATAAATAGCTCTCTTTGTCTGCTTTGAAAATATTCTTGGCTTGGATAATAGTAATTGCAACCTTTCCTTTCTTGTTCTCGGTCAACGCTGTTGTAACACAAGTAGGATTCTCTTTCATTAGTTCGGTATTCAAAATAAGGAAAAATAGCTAGCAGTCAACTATGGAGCGTACTGTGATTACATAGCAATGGTAAACTCAAATTCCTTATAGGCGTCCGCTCGATCCGCTGCTGCATCCAACTACGCTCCTTCTGCTGCTTTCTATATGACCAACGACTTCTGTCATTTTCCCGTGGCTCGCGCCGGTCGGGAGAGGAGCGTGTCTTGCTCCTAAAGTGCTTAGGTGCTCGCCGGCCACCGGAGCAAGATGCAGAATCAGTCAGAAGAGTGAGTCTCTCCACGGGGAAAGCCTTCTAAAACAGCACTTCCTGTGGTGTGACCTGTGCACTTGGGATCTGCAACCAAGAAGACCCTCTCAGAACCGGCATCCATATCAGATACAGCATCGGCTCCTGCGTCTTCGGTTTTCCGCTGCTGCAACTCTGGCCTGCAACTTTTTCTGCCTCCCCACCTTCTTGTTCTAATGGCCTGCACCTGAGGGGGCCTTATATATTCAAAAGTCAGGTGTGGGTCATTAGAACCACTAGACTGCACTTTGCAGTTTAGTACCTCTGAATCCTTCTTCCTTGTCCCAGTACTTGGCATTGTGGGACTTGAAGTCCACAACCAGTTTCTTCACAAGTTTCAACTCTACAATAGGCCATTAAGATCGTAGGGTCTCTAGGCAAGTTATTAAAAGGGGTTCTCCCAGTTTTCCTGACCCGGTTCACCTCTTATGTTATCCTCCCTCAGTTCACCACCCCAGGGTTTGGACCAGGAAGCGTCAGCCTTTCCCTGGTGTGAGGCAGGCCTGGTATCACAAATAAGGACACAAACAAAAGGATACAAGTTTCAACACCTTCAACACCTTTATTAAGTTTGACTGGGATTGGAGACTTCCTAGCTGGCCCAAATTCTATAATGGAAGTAGTCTCGTCCATCAAAGTAAATAAAATGGTCCACTTCAGTAAGTCAAGCAAAGGAAAAAGTCTGTCAGAAACCTATAATCGCTCACGTTTCACAATAACTAAGTGTGTGAAAATGTATGAAAATGAAAGTATCAAAAGAAGGTCAGAATGGCAATGAGAGTGGCTCACCACTACTTTCCCCAAGTTCAGTTGAGTGGGGCTCTTACAAAGTTCCTTCAAGGTGGGTAGTATGCACAGTCCAAAGATTTCCCATAAATCTGTTAGGCTTCCGTCGCCTATTTCAAGGTCAGTTCAAAATGCATCACAGTTCTTTTCAATGGATTCTCTCAGGCTTTCCTCACCCGGTTTCACACAAATAAATAGTTCCTTCTCAGTTACTTTCACAGGCGGCCGTTGCCTGTCTTTAAACACTGAAACATTGCTGAAACGCCTTCCAGCTAAACAGCTCTGCTTCATAGAGCTTGGGCAGAACTCCCTTCGAAAACCTTTGTACTTCTCTTCACAATGTGACAATAGGGGTTGTTTCTTAATATCAGTGCCTCCTGCACTTCGTTTTGTGGAACTGGCCCTGAGCCACTCTGTTCCTTATTTCATAAAAACCATATAGTTCCTTAGGACATGCCCACAGCCACACTATTCCCTGTATCACAAAAATATCCATTCACTTTCACATTAGCCTTTCGGGATCTCTGCACGCTCTCTTTCCCTTGTGCCCTTCCCTTCAATGGCTTTCAACACATTTTGCTTTCATTATTGACTGTTCTGATATCTTTTCAAGAAGCGTTCAACAACGTGGCTTCTCACAGGGCACCGCTCTGTTACTTTATTTCACACCGGCTCCCTTGCCGGCCAAATACATTCAAGCTTTCAGTTCAATGTCTTTATCCTTCAACTCGTAGCCTCGCGTGTAACACCGTAGTCTTCCACAATCGCGCATTTCACAAACCGGGCTCTCCCTTTCTGTGAACTTCCTGGCAGTGATTGCCTTCACGTGTCCTTCTGTTTTCGGCTCGTTGAGGTCTTGCCCACCTGCCCCTCAGACACTCCCGGGCGGCTTAGAGGAGGAAACAAGTAGTTTGCTGGCACATGGAGGCAAGGGACTACCCGGCCCCTGGGCTCCCTTCTCTGAACTCTCCTGGATTCTTGAAGACACAGCTCCCTCATCATGCTTTTGCCTGCCTCAACTCGCAGTCTGTAAGCGTCTCAGGATCCCGCTCTTCCTAGCCTGGTTCTCGGCAGATCTCTCCAGCTGCTCCTCCGTCTCGCCATCCAGCTTGCCTTCCTTCTTGGCCCCTGTCTCGTTCTGTTCTCCACCTTTGTAGTTTGGAAAACGGTCCATGAGTTTTGTGTGTGTGTGTCATTGTGACTGAGTGCCTGACCCTGCCTGATATTAGTGGGACAAGGCCAGTAGATGTTACTAGTGGTAATCTTCATAGTCTCAGTTTTCCTCTTCTTCGTCTCAGCAGTTGAGTTGGTTATGAAAGATGGGGAGTTATAGTATCCCATAAAGGGAATATGGGGTGAATAACTGTCAGGGAATGGGGATACCATGTCTCACCTTCCGGTGTCTCCTCCCCACTCCCCGAGTACCCCCTATCCAGGTGATCCTCCCTCTCTTGACCAACCCCAGGGTTGGGATCCAATAGCGATGACCTTTCCCTAGCCACCTAAATAAGTGATCTGCGGGGACCGAGTCGTGAAACACCTTCAGGATTTTCACTCTGGCCACATGAGAAGGGTCCCAGGCCAGAGTTTCTCGGATAATCACCTCTGATTCATCACATAAGGGATGCCTACTTTGAATCCCACGACTGTTGCGTTTTACTACACTTGCATTTTGCTTCCCAGAGTGTTACAAATGTGGATTTGCTGCTTTGAAACTTTGCCACAGTTACATTTTCCCACACTTGCATTTTTCTTCCCAGTGTTTTCATAATGTGGGTTTGCTGCTTTGCATCTCGCCACCATTATGTTTTGCCACACTGGCATTTTGCTTCCCAGAATGTTCCAAATGTAAGTTTGCCACTGATGTGGTTTGCCACACTTGCATTTTACTTCCCAGAGTGTTCCAACTATGGGTTTGCTGCTTTGAACCTTGCCACAATTATTGTTTTGCCAAACTTGCATTTTTCTTCCCAGAGTGTTCCAAATGTAAGTTCGCCACTGGGAATCTTGCCACTAGTGTGGTTTGCCAAACCTGCTTTTGCTTCACAAGTGTTCCCAGCTTAGGTTTGCTCCATTGAGTCTCACCACGTTCTGCCACACATATATTTCGCCCAACCTCTGATATTATGCTGCACTCATCCATAGAATACAGCTGTGCAACACGCAAAAAATTCATTTCAGCAGTTCACATAGCCGCACATCTTTGACATGTATGCTATTTGCCTAATACCTTGCCCAAAAACATACTTTTCTATGACCCATAGAACAAAGCCGAGTCCCACGCAAAATCTGTCCCAGCTGTTCACATAGCTTTTACACAGCACCTTTGCAATATTGGCTGCTGTTAGAGACCTAGCCATTCTCAATCTAGCTTCGATTTAGCAATAAATGCACACACGCATTTCACAACTCCTGCATTACTTTTCAACATAGACTATGGTCTTCCAAAGGGCGTTCATCCTAACTGCGCTTTGAGGCCATACCAATGGCAGCAGATTCTTTGCAAATACCACCTAACATAATATAACACTTTTAAGGATCTTTGGAGGCCTGTGTTTCTAAAGTCCTCAGAAACATTGGGACATATTTTTCGGTTGGTATGCTGAAGCTACTAAATTGCATGCCAAATCTAAAATTAAAGCCCTTAAAGATACAAATGGGAAAATACAAGACCAGCAGAAAGAATGAAAAGACTGTTCCGAGAAATAGAAAAGGTTTCGGAGAAATAGAAAAGGCACTTCGGAGGCACCCCACATAAAGAATCTCTAAAAGACCTTCTTGATTCTTATAATGCCGCTATATTGAACCCACTGACCGATAAGCCACCATCACAATAAATCGCAACCACACCCCAGAAACAACCCAATGAACAGGCTGAATTTTACACCCCTAGCAACTATCCTGAGTGAAACTCCAACATACAGTCAGTCTACCTCTGCACAATCACCTTATTAATTGAGAGAAAAATGGAAAATCTCAAACCTTTTTGTTACCTCTGCTGCTGCAGAAGCATTAAAAAAATGTAAAAACATCTTTTTATTGAAGATTTTCTACACCATACAAGTACACAGGCTTGCTAACAACAACATTCAAACAGTCAGTAGCATTACACCTCTGCCCCCACGCCCCTGCAGTGTGCATATTTCTCAAATATCTAAATATTCACACGATCTTAAGTGCTCTTCCATGTTACATGTTCAGAATGTGTATGTTTTGAGGACACCATTGTTTCATCAAATCTCCGCTGAGAATTTCTCCCCAGTCTTCCCTGAATTTATTCGCTTCACCATGTATCCTATAGCTAAGCCATTCTACTATCGTAGGGGGATTTCCTAGCTAACACCAGCCAGGCAGATATCAATAATACCATTGGGGCTCTCCTCTGAGATTTTCTGATATGCAGGGAGCCGGGATTCAATATGCCACAGAGCCACTCCCGTATAGTGAGTGTATGCATGCCTGGCATCATCTGCCGGATCTCATGTCCTCCCAAAACACCTGGATCTTGGAGCAATACCGCCAAATGTGTCTCCAATCTACCCTTCCAGAACATCCCCTCCAGCAATCCTGGGACTTGGTATTATACATTTTATGAAGTTCTTCCGGTGTATAGTGCCATTGCGTCATGATCCTATACCAGGCCTCTCTAATTTGGATCGATCTTGTTAATTTCGGGATATTTCTCCATAGAGCTTCCCAACACTCTCTCAGAATATTCTCCCCAAAGGTTCTCTGCCATCTAGTTAGATATGCCCGAGACTGTTGAGGCTCAGACTCCTATAGTATTGAGTATCATTTAGACACTAGCTGTTTATCTCCAGAATGTGTTGTTAAAATGTTTCAAATGGAGTATGTGGTCTCATTACTGTCTGTCTTGTTTCAGGGTGCATCAACCAGTATCATAGTTGAGTGTATTCTAATCTATCACCTTCCCACAAGCCCATTTACTGCTTACAGTCCTCCAATGTCGCTATCTCTTTGTCCCAAACCATATCTCCCAATTTTCTACATCCCTTCTCCAGCCACTGTTTAAACTTCCCCATTTCCATCACGGGGTGGAATTATGGATTCGAAACAATCCTATATATCACAGGTAGTCATTAGTACCATACCAAGTCTTGCCGACAATGGTCTCTCCTTTTCCCGTAACCATAGTAACCCTTCCAGGGGAGTCCCTGCCACTGCTCTATCCATCCTAGACCATATTTTGTCTCGATTTCTGGTAAACCCTTCCCTGATCACCCGTAGTTGCGCCGCCTCGTAATATTTGTGTTGATATGGTAGTCCCATCCCCCCCTTTTGTCTTGGTTTCATCAGAGTATCTAAAGAGATTCTCTGACAATTCTTCTGCCATATAAATTTGGATATTAGTCAATGGCCATTTTGAAAAAAAGAAAACAGGGAAACGGAAGGGCCTCAAAAAGGTACAACAATTTTGCCAAGTTCACCATCTTAACTGTGGTTATTCGTCCTAGCTACAAGATTCTAGGGGTCCACCTATGAAGATTTTCCGTAGCTGATTTAGCACCCTTAAGTAATTGCCTTCCTATAGCTGATCGACTTGGGTGTGAATTTTTCCCCTAAATATAATTCCTGTAAAAATGTTGGCATCTATATTGAGCAGCGCTATCGGCCGGTATGAGCCACATAATGTTAAGTCCTTATTGGGCTTCCCAAACACAATCACTTGAGCCTCTGCCATGGAAGGTGTAATTCCCCTGCTCGGTCTAAACGAATTACCTGAGTAAGAATGGGGGTGAGTTTTTATTTAATGTTTTATAAAAGGCGGCCGAGAATCCATCCGGTTCAGGTGCCTTTTTCCTTGGGAGTGCTTTAATCATGGATTCCACCCTCTCCTCGATTATGTCTTTGTCCAGAATCTCTCTAACTGCATGCACTAGTTTTTGAATTATTAATCAATTGAGGAATGCCTTGATTGCTGTCGGATCAGGCTGTTCCGATGTGTATAATTCACTATAATATGCCCTAAATGATTCTTAGATCTTGTCAGTTTCTGTGGATATAGTACCGATCGATTCAATATCTAGCTTCTCAGTTGCCTAGCCAATAGTCTATCTGCTCTATTAGCTTTGATATAGTAGTGTTTGAGGCTGGGCATCGATCTTTCCGCTCTACCTGTTTGCAGTAGTTCTAGTTGACTCCTAATTTCCTTTATTTTCTTAGAGCCCTTCCTTGTCTTCTCTGCAAGCTCCTTCTGGGCCCGTAAGAGTTGAGCCTCCAACTCCTTCTCCATTCTGTCCCGCATCCTGTTCTTCTGAGTTTTAATTGCTATGATCTCCCCCCGTACCACTACCTTAAAGGCGTCCCAGAGGTTCCCCATTGTAACCTTGAGTGTAGAATTTAAAGTACTCCTCCATTTTCCCTCCTAACCTTTCCACTGACAAGGCATCATGGAGTACCTCCCTTGGAAGCGTCCAGGCCCATAGCCCACTGTCTTGTCTCCATCCTTTTATCATCAACCTAATAGGGGCGTGGTCGGATCGATTATTTCTTTCAAGGCCCCAAGCACACCCGGAGTCCCCCAAACAGTCGATTCTGGAAAATGACTTGTGCACGTGAGAAAAACAGGTATATCCACTCATCTCCCTTCTTAGCTCTCCACAGGTCTCTTAGAGCGATATTTGTGAAGCATTCTTTCAAGGCCACAGACGGCTCCTGTCCCCTGGTATTTGTCCTCCACTCCGGTCTTCCCCCAGGTCACAGGCCAGGTTGAAGTCCCCTGCTAAGATTACCTCTCTTATGATAGGATATGGCATTTATAACGCGCCTATACAAAGGTGTTTCAAGGCACGATGAGGCAAGGGAGGGGAACAAAGGGAGGACGGACGACAATTCTACGGTGTCCGGTCAAAGGATCGAATACAAAGGGTCGAATGGTCAAAGGATCGACACCAAAGGATCGAAAACCAAAGGATCGAATTTATTTTTTCCATTATATATTTTTTTTGGGGGTTTTCGTTTAGTGAAAAAAAGTGGTTTTACCACGAAAACGGAGGTTGGGGCATCCCCCACCCAAAAAAAAAAGTTTAAAAAAACCAAATTATTCAATCCTTTGGTGTCGATCATTTGACCGTTCGACCCTTTGGTTGTCGATCCTTTGACCTACAACCCGATTCTACCAGGCCAGGTGTCACTCAGATCGCGCAAGTGCAATACATGGGAATAAATAATAATAAGTAAAGCGATGGCCAGCATGTGCATGGGTAAGTGCAGACATCAGGTGTCAAGAGCTGGAAGAGCTGGTGTCTTACTGCAAATTTCTCCAGTTTCCTCATTACTTCTCGTATGAACCCTTCCTGCCCAGAGTGGGGCCATATATTGTTCCCAGGGTCACTATTTTAGGCCCCAACAATACCTGAAAGAAAATATATCTACATTGTGGGTCTAATTGTGTGTGGGCCGCCTTAGCCCAAGGGAATCTCTAATACCTATTAAGACTCCAGCCATTTTCCGTTTGGCACTGGCTTGGTATAATTGCAAGAAGCCACTAAAGCGAACAATGGGCCTATCTGGTCATCGGATATGCGTTTCTTGCAACATAACAGTGTCTACCTGCCCTCTTCTAATCTGTGATTCTACCTTCCTACGTTTGAATGGGGTGTTTAAGCCCTGTATATTTTGTGAAAGAATTATCATCGCCATTCCATCTGAATGTAGAGTACTGCGTCTTTGTCTCTGCGGGTCAATACCTTAGTTACCGGACCCATTGGTCTTCTCTTCTGCAATGTTGACACAGCAAGGTCCTGGAACAGCTGCATTTGCAATCGATTCAACACTATTTCCGTTAGGCCCCTCGACGCCCGAAGGATTCCTTCTTTCACTTCGTATGATGCAAGTGCCACCAATACATCTTTCGGCCTGTCTCTCAGGCCCAATAGTTTTGGACCCACTCTGTTGATTCGGTCAACACAAATGTTCTCAGTCTGGGTGTCTGTCAGCAAGCTCCCAAAACATTGCTGTATCACAGATTTTAGTTCAGCATCTGGGGGTGCTGCTGTAAGACTCTTGACCCTAGTGTTAGACCTACGGGACCTGTTCTCCAAATCCTCTGCTTGCAATTCCAAATTGTGAGTAGCCGTAGCAATCTGTTCCCCAGTTTTGTCCACTCTACTCCCCAGCACGTTCACTTCTTCCCTAACTTCTTTCAGAGAGCCCTTCAATTCCTCTTTCAAGGGTGTGAGCTGGTCTTGAAACAAAGATCATCCGCTCCTCAAGGCCCTTGATACAATCTTTTAAGTCCTTTTTGTTGAGCGCCATTTCGCACAGATTTTGGGGCCCCTCCCTGCTCGCCTGACATTGAACTTATCTGCCCGTTGCTCCTTCCTCCTTATGGAGGCGCCAGCACCGCTCCAATTGACCCCCGCGCTGTGCTTGTATTGTTCCCTGTTTGACTGGGGTCTGCTTCCCTTTGGTTCTTGGCATCACAGTCTATCAAACTAATCTCTTATTCTTTCATGTATCCGTCCTTGGTGTTGACAGCTATCCCTTGTTCGGCCTTCAAAAGCGTATGCAAGGAGCATGGCAACCCTGCAAAGGCATTCCAAGTGGAAGCCCTACCACTTGGAAGCTCTCTTTTTGATCAAATCCGCCTCCCATTCACTCCTGTTGGGTTTTTAGTGATATGGGGGGGGGGGGGCGGGGCCTGTCTTCTTCCGAAGCGACGGGTCCAATTTATGGTCTTACCTGGGGAACCTCAAATCCATCTTCATCAAAGACACCCTTTACAAAGAAAAACGGGTGCGTGAGTGTACTCTCAGCATGTGTCATGTAGAGGGGTCTATTCACTCCCAGCACTTCTCCTTACGAATCCCGAAATGTCCTGCTCACTCACCACATCTGGGGGCCAGGGGCTGATCCCATCTTCACGATTAAATAGCATGCTATTTTGCAGGGCATCCGATGCGCCTTCCCCCAACGGATCCCTTCTGTATCTGGAGCAGACGGGTCTGATGTTACCGCTGTGTTACACACGCATCTGGCGTGTCATAGGGCACACTGCCTGAACGCACTTCCCCGTTGCCACTACAGAGTTCCTTTAATATCCTACCAGATCTGAGAGTCCGTGGAGGGGTGATTGTGCACCAATATCTAGTGCGGTTGCGCCCTTTCTCCCTCTCAGTGCTCACTCCAAGGTGGGGAGGATGCCAACAGGACGCTCTTTCCTTTATTGAGGGGGAGGCGGGATCACTGGCATGTTGCAGTGTTAACCCCCTTTCCGATACAGTTTCTCAGCTCCCATTGTTGCTTTATTGTCCCAAGCCCAAAACGGAGCAGGGAACGGCACATCCTCACTCCTCTGCGGCCATCTTGAAGTCCTCCATTGTTAACTTTTAAACCTCACCTCAAGCTAGCTCTTCAGCACACCAGTTATGACATTTGCCCAGTACTGGGAACACACAAGTGACTGTCCATGCTTGATGGAGCACCACAGATTTCTTTTAACATTGACCCAAGTTTTCCCAAAATACAGGTAATAAAAGACTAACTGTTCCGACTTAAACCAGTTGCTTCGAGCTGCTAGTCTGGTGAATTTACATTGAACTGCAACAAAAATGCAACTGGCTCTTAGAGATTCACAAAACCTCTCTGAATGGTATTTTCTCCATTGAAAAACGCTTCTGAAAATCCGGCCGCATGTCTCTATTTATTAATTCTTGTATTGTTACAATTGCACACATCACACCTTACAGTGAAACGCAGTTAGGATACTTAGTATCCTTATATATTTTTATATTTGGCTTTTTGGTTACTTTGACAATGTGCCTAAAACAAGCTGATGGCAGCTGTGACATTTTGCCGTTGTCCAATTTTACTTGTGTACTTTTGCATTTGCCGCAAATGGCTACTAAAGGTGGCTAGAACCCTAAAATAGCAGTGCCACAAGGTTTGTCATTTATTCTCTGGCCATATTGTTCTTAGACCTGCTTCCTACCCTCTGAGGTCAGGAAATGGCTTCTATGGAAATCCTTTTCCTGGGGAAAGCAGTGGCTTTCACGAGCTAAGGAGTGTGTGTGAGCCAGAGAAGTGGGCTTGTATCGTCTAGTTCCAATCTACAGCTCTGATTTGATGTCATCTTCTCAGGCCTGATTTGATGTCATCCTTAGAGTTCACAAACTTGAAACCTGTAAACAGATTTGTTTTTTTTGGTATGGCCAACTACTGTTGGCAGAGGATAATGGGTTTACCTACATTAAGTAAGAGTTATCCAAAGCCCCGGCTCTGGATTTGCAAAATGATCAGAAACCATTTACCCTTTACTGTGATGAACGTGATGGTATAGGTTTAAGATTTCTTTTTCTACAGAGCTGCATGGTGACCAGTACTGCCATACTGTTAACTACAGCTCAGCGCATAATCCTGTAACAGGAATGCCATACTTTCTTAGATCTGTTACCATAACTGCTCTGTTGGTAGAAAAAGGCAGTCACACTGGTTTCAGGTAACCGAGCAGCTGTAGCAGTGGTGCATGCTGTAGCCACTTTACCCCTGAAAGGGTATGTTTCTAATCCCCATTTGAATAAATATGAACAACTGCTACTTTCTGCTGGCAATGCTATACCTATTCATTCTATTCCCTCTTCTATTATCCCGATAACCACTGATGGTGACACTGATGACTGACTATTATTGAACATTGTCTAACGCCCAGACTGGATATGAAAGACATACCTCTGGAGAACCCAGAGTTACTAGTCTATGTTGATGGGTCTTGTTTGGCCGATTGCTAGGTTCGACTTACATCAGGTTACTCAGTTTGTACACAGTATGAGGTGTTTGAAGTTTATTGCTTGCCAATTGCCCATTCTAAGTTGGCAAGCTCACTGCTCTTTCACTTGCTTAAATTACATCTAAAGAAAAATCGGCCACTATCTATACTGACTCTGGCTATGTGTCACCCACGATTCACGCATTCTGTGGAAACCACAAGGTTCCTTAACCTCGGCAAGAACCACTATATGTAATAGACCCTAAGCAGAAGCTTTATGAGATACCCTACTCCTTCCTTCTGTCATCACAATAGTTAAGTCTAAGGCACATGAATTGCCTATTTCTCATGTTGCTCAAAGAATCTCTCCCTTTGGCTACTAATTATATTATTTGTGTTTCAGCAAACAAGCCCCCCAATTGCCTCCCTTTCTAGCCTGGCGCTGTTGCTGGATGGAACGCCTGAAGAAGAAGCATACTCGTCTTGTAGACATTTTAAGTTGGATAGCGTTGCCTTATTTCTCAGACCTGATGTCCACCCAGTATAGTCTAGGTTACTTAATTTACTCCACCCAACTGACCCACTCAAAGGCTCTTAGCGGTAAAAAGAGCATGATTGTTCTTATTAACTGGGGCTGCACTGGTCCTTGTTTCCCCCACTATAGCCCACTAAGCAGATTAACAAACATCAGAAACTATGATTATTGTCTAATGTTTTCGTGGTGGATGGAAGCCCATCTCTGTAGAAAGGGAGATACCATTTCCATAGTGAAAAGGTTATAAGGATTAATTCTCCAATTTAGTCTTTTAATTACAATGGACAGTGATGAGGGGACCCACTTCAGCGGCCAGGATATCAGGGATATCTGCAAAGCTCTAAATAACACCCAGCAACTACACCTTGCTCATTATCCCCAGTTCAGAGGTATTCTAGAATGAACAAATGGGGACATTTAAATGAGGCTCTCCATGAGTTGCTTCAAGTGGGCAGAAGTACTGCCCCTTGTCTTGCTCATATTCACTACAATGCATACCGCAAGTATTGGTTGTCATCCAACGAGAAACTGACATGACAATCAAGTCATACAGAACACCACCAACTTGCATCTCGATCGTTTTTCGAACTACTGCAAGTTCCTTGTAATTGATTTCATATGTGTCGATTTCCAGGTACAGTAGGCCCTGCCTGAAATTCCTGATGGGCCCTGCCATTGTCTCTAGCTAGGTGACAGCGCCTACACTCCTAGAACTCGGCAGGGCCACATGAAATTCTCCTACCAAAACTGCAGTAAAGTGTTGGGGCATTCGTTGTAGATGGATGCCGCCTCAAGTAAACATAGTTCTGGCTCCATCTGAAGCCCCAGCACAGCAGCTACCACCGCCAGAAGCCTCACTGTCAACCCCACCTGCTAGCCTGGCTAGACTACCCGATTCATCCTTTGCCGGAAACAGAATCTTCACCATCAAGCTGCAGGGCCGACAACATCTTCTCTGTCTACTACTGATGCTTCTGCTTCATATACCCCTGCTATTCGAGGCATAGACACAACAGCCTTGCACAGGTACAATCTCCACCCTCATCCCAGACTTTCATTTGCTCTCATTTAATTACAACAAAAGACAGTAATTGCATAAAAAAGCGCATACTCTTGCTGCAAATACTAATTTTGTTGAGGAAGTGACTGAAGGCGTGGCCGTAAGGAGAAGCAGCAGCTGCAAACAACTCCCACGGTTATGCTTTTTCTACATTCCTCTTAACATTGTGATTGGAATATTTGTTAGTTGTTGGAATTCTCTACCTGGCGCAAATGCAAAGCTTCTTAAATACAGCTAGGCAGAAAGTTCCCCAATTCCATTCCTTGTGCATCCTGACTACTACCATTGTCTGTGGGAAGCCCCGTTCTTGTTCATGAGGTGGGAAGGTAGGCTGCCTGCCGTCTCCTTGAAACTTTGAAGAACTTTGTTGTGCACCTGAACACAGACTGAGAAGAACTGATCATACAACATGACATCTCATGGTTCTTGTCTTAGTAATGACTCAACACTATTTGAAATAAAACCAGACTCTGGTGTTCATCCATGATTTGAAATCAAGAACATCTATATGTGACCTGGAAGTACGCCTGCATCCAGAAAACATTCAACTGCTGGGTCTGTGCACACGCTTCCCCATGACCTAGACTCAGGATTCCATGTTGTAACTGTAACCTTCGATATGCGTGACATTTATACCAATTTAAGCTATAAATGTAATGGGTACTGTTCTTTTCTTAGTTCCACTGGACCACAAAACTTTCCTCTGCCTTTCCTAACTTACAAGAAACCTGCTTCAATGACTAAAAGATCTGGCTTGGTGCTGCGACACAGACCAGGAGTATTGCAGATTGTTACCGACTTGCTCTAGACCTTGTGATATTTGGGATCCTGTCACAGTGTTTTTGCTGGCCAGAAAGGGGAAGGGCAATGAGGTGTCTGGGGTGGAGACTGTGATGGACTAAACACGTCATTGATGCAGACTCACCCGAGTTAAAGGCTCTGGGCCCAATTACAAGCCATGGCATTTGATTGTTATGTACAGCCGAGTGAAAATGTGTGTCGTAGCTGTTCCTGCATAGTCGGGGGCACCAGAGATGTATTTTGTACATGGTGCTGTGGCTCATGTGGTCTGATGTGTTCATTTCAGATGAGCTTATTCGTCTTTACGTGCTCTTGCTCATGATCAAATGTGTTTTTTTAATGATATTATATGATGTGAACACATTCAAATATAAAGACTTTAAAAAAATAATCCTGCTTCAATCTGACTTACCTCATCCGCTATAAAGCTCTTTTTAGGTAAACCATGGCACAATATCCATAGATTTGAGCAAATATAGATATAACTTGTCAATCACAAAGGAAGTCACAATATAGGCAGAACTTTGATTTACAACGGACTCCCAAATAACGGTCCGGTCCCTGTAATACAGGGTATATGTCTTGCCTGCCATTAGACACTTAGCTGAGTTACCCACATGACACAGGAAAGAATTTGGGTGAGAGGAGTACACTGAATTTGTATTTATTTATTGAATATTATAAGGCACATATACAGCAAGACAGTGTTTCAAAGCGCCACAAAGCAAAAAGGGAAGGGAAAAAGGGAGTAAATAAATGTTGAAAACTGACAAATAGAAACAAAAAAGCGGTCCTACTAGGTCATATGACATTCAGAACGTGAAAAAAAGCAGTGAAAAGAAAAAAAGGGGGTGGGGGAAGTGCTCCTAGGGTCCCCCGGGGGTAGGGGGTTGCCAGAGGTGCATGGGCAGAGACACTCCAGCGAAGGGGAGGTCTACCACCCAACAGGTAAGTGCAGGGCAGAGGCAAATTAATGGACAGACGGGTGTGGGCCCAGAGGGCAGTGCAGGGGGCGATTGGGCAGAAGGCCAGGATCCTAATGACTCCTGAGGGACCAGGCCACCAATCTCAGCGACAGAGGGGATGGTTAGCATGGGAGGGGGGAAAGAGAAGGAGGAGGAGAAGAGAAAGGTCTTGAGTTGTTTGCGGAACCGAAAGTGGTCTGGTTGAAGACAGAGAGAGGGAGAATGTTCCATAGGAGGGAGGCAGCTGAGGCGAGGGATTGGCCCCCAGCTCTCTGCTGGGAAAAACATCTGACCAGCAGAGAGTTGGAGCAAGAAGATCGAAGGGATCTGGAAGGGGAGTATTTAGTAAGAGAGCTGTCGATCGTGTGGTCCCAGGCCCCAGACAGCCATGTGGATGATCCAAAGGGTCTTGAATTTGATCCTTTTAGCAACCAGGGAGCCAGTGGAGAGATTGTAGAGCTGGAGATACACAGTACCAGGGCTTGAGGCCAAGGATAAGTCTTGCAGCCCATTCTGAATTAGTTGAAGAGGACGGAGTGAAGAAAGAGACAGGTTGAGGAAGAGGCCGTTACAGTAATCCAGACTGGAGAGAACCAGCGCTCTAGAAACATTGAGCTCGGGGGGGAGGGAGGGGGGTTGTGGAGGTGAGTATTAGGGAGAATTCTCTGTAAAGGCTAATTTCCCAAACCTAGTGAGTCTCCCAGCAGCTTTGCTGGATTTTTGGGGTTTATTGCTAAGACTCAGTGCCGTAACCCATGGGTGTCGTAGCAACCCCCAAACATAGACTCCATACCCTGGGACTGACTACTGTCTCCCAGGGCATGTAAAGTCACCATTGGCTTTACTAGTCTCAAATTGTGAACAGAACCAGTACAAACCATCCTATTGTGGACGTACTGGTCGGGGCAATTCTATTGCCCCGGGGTCTATTGTTCGAGGGGGCACTGTCCAGTCCCCCCCTACCAGAGTTTTGGCTGGTGGCAGTGGATACTACTGTTTATATTCGACCGCAAATATATTCCTATGGGATTTTCCCATTGTTCGAGGCTACCACTTTTTAAATATAGCCTCGAACATACCGCCGGTTTATTAAATTAATATTAATTCACTGGTTGGTAATTTTTTGCCGAAACTCTGTTCCAAAATGGCGTTTGTGTTCGCTTCTGTGACTCTAACCCAAGTCGAGCCCTTTGTTCCACTTTTTGGCGGGCTTCTCCACAGAAGCCTCCAAAAGTGGTGCCACTCTGTCTGGGTACCACAGGGGGTGTGGGAGGGGGTTTAGACACCCTGGACTGAGTTGCCTCGGCAACTCAAGTCGCACTCTTGTGTGATTGGCCCAAGTGGTGAGCCGCCCGGCTCACCACTTAGCACGTTTGATTGACAGCTAGGCTGAATGAATGGGGGTTTTCTGCATGAAAGCAGGGTTTTGGGGACTGGAACCTCAGAAGTCGCCACAGGACCTAAAGAATCCGAGGAGGGAGAATCCGAGCCGACCTGCAACGACGACACCACCAGTGGAGCCCTGTGGAACCGTCTCACCACTTTTCCCGACGACAGAGGAGATCTCCAGCCCGGAGAGTCTTCTTCCTTTGACTGGTGGGGATAACCAGTTTGCCTGTCTTTTTGCCTTCCTGGACCATCTCGTGGCCGCCTTGCCAATGCCAAGCACCCCGGCAAACGGAATACCAAGGTTTACCACTACCGCGAAGAACAGGGTAGTACCTTTGAACCGGGAAACTCCATGGCTGGTTTCTTCCCTGGCAGCGCAACGACCTTCAGCTTTCCTCCACGCCAAGACCACCTCTTCCTCTGGATGAAACACCGACGTGCACCCGCTGTCAGGAACAACTGCCCCCGCTGGAGCGCTCTTCCCACTTTCAGGTACTGTGTCCCGCCTGGCTTCCCTTGCGACAGATCGTTCGGGGTGACAGTAAATCCTCGACTTTCTAACCTGGGCTAGCCTGGGACCTGCGAACTAACTTTTCCTGACTTGATCTCAATCTTTTGTGAACTTTCTACAAAGACTCTTTGGGCATAACACCACTGTGTGATCCTGGACACATTTCGCTTGCTCTCTCTAAGAGTGGGCCTGGCATTTGAACTTCCTTGCTCTCCAGTAGACTTTGCCTAACCTGCCTCACTGTGGTTCTTTGAAAAGTATTGAAATTTGTGTGCTTTCATAACTCTGCCTTTTTCCCTCCCTTTTTAATAACTTATTAGAGTGCCATCTTATGTTAAGTGCTCACCTCTGTCTGAAAATAAGTGGCGTTTCTCAGTAAGACTTGTCTAATAAGTAATTAGGGTTGTATATATATATATATAATAGTGACTGTGTTGAATTTACTTACCTCTTTGTGCTAGTGTAATTTACAAGTGTGCCTTTAAATAATTATATACTTTCACACCAAAGCTCTGGTCAGTGTTTGCTTGTGCTACTGTGTCTCTGTACCTATTGTGTATACTCTATATACTGCCTAACTCATCTTGAGAGAAGTCTGACTGCTCAGCCACAGCTACCAGGTAAATCTGGGTGGTACAGACTGATACCAATTGGGTTTACTGCCAACCACCTGTAGTCCTAAATCTTTTGCAGTGGTCCCTAAGGGAACTGCATAGGTTTCTGCCTAACAGTGAGGAAAGAAAGAATGCCTCTAAGGAGGTAAAGTTGAAAGTGGGCCTTATTGGCAAGGTCCAAGATGTGACGAGTAAAGGAGAGAGAGGAGTCAAAGATGACCGCAAGGTTTCTGGATTCAGTGGAAGGAGAGGGAGGTTAGCCCACAGAGGGTGGCCAGAGTGCAGGAGCGAAACAGTGAACAGGTGTACCGATAGGAAGAATCTCGGTCTCGATGACCGAATACCTTGAGTAGGCATCACAATAAATGGAGACAAGATCTGTGGGTTGTACCTGCTACTAGAAAAGATTGCCAATGACACAACTTGATACTCTGTTCCAAATGAACCATGAGGAAGTAGCCTTAGGCACCATGGTCCTGGACACTATCTTGGCCTCCCAGGGAGGAATGTGTGCCCCAATCAGTTGTGAATGTTGCACAAATTGTCACAAGTCTCTCCCTTTCTCGCCTGTTTTTCCTGTTTGCTTGCAACCTTCTTTTGTGACTTCTTTCGCACGGTCCGGGATTTGTATAAGCCTGTGCGTGGGTCTTCAGATTCCAGCGTGCTTCGTTCAGATTGTCCAGGAAGGAACAATGTCTGCGTGCGGAGGCACGGAAACCGTGACTCGATCGCGGAGAAAATCCAGGAAAGTTCAATAAGGTTTGAGGGATGAAAGGAAAGGAGGAGGAATCAAGGAACTGGGATACAGAATTCAGGAAATTAGCCCCGAGCGAACTCCGGCAGCACACGTCCAGCTACGGCGAGCAGTAGCGTTGAGACACGCATAGCCGCAGAGGTGTGTCTGTTTAGTAGTGGGCTGAGCGTGGAGCGCGAAGGCTGGCAAGCTGTATTTCGTATTCGACGGCCATGTTGGGAGGGTTACTGGATTCAGTGCTCTATGGGCCAGGGACCACGAGGTCCAAAAGGGACGCAGGCGACGGTTCATGACACAAAAGTTCTTGATCACTATGGTAATATAACCAACATAAGCACCAAATCAGGAACCTCGGAATGGGGTCTTTACCTCATGATAAAACTCCAGCTCCGAGCCTCCTCGTGAGTGGGAGGCCTCCATCTTCCCTGGTGGAAAAGCAAGTAAATCCACGCCGCACTCACCTTCCTCTCCGACCATAACCCCCAATTTCCACATCTCTCACCCACCCCAGCCCCTCTTACCCTACACGCCCTTGTTCTTCACCAGCTCCAGGAACAATCAGTGTTCCAAGTGCATCTCCGTTGCAGCAATGGACGTCATGGAAAGGAAGAAGGGACTACATGTAGGTCCCTCCTCCCTAATCCATGGAGACCATCTTGGTTATTAGTTTTTTTTTTTTTTTTAAAGTTGAGAAACAGCAACCATGTCGTTTCTCAGCATTCCGGTTTGCATGCCAGGAGTCACATAGAAATAAACCCTTCTCACTTTTGTCCCCTTTTGAGTGTTCATCCAAGTGTCCCTTTTTTCAAAGGGTATAGGTATTTACTTGCTTCTTACCTATTCCATGAATGGCAAGAGCTGTGCAAGCAGATTCATCTACTAAGGTGGGATATCTTCCATCATTATCTCGATAACAAGGTAAGGCAGCTTTGACTGCATTGGAGGGTTTGTAGTTAAATTATTTACCTATTTCACACTCCGCTGTTATGTGAACAGCAGGCAATATCAACAGCCTTGGTGAAGATGATTCTTCACCAAGAGCTTCACCGCAGCTTTTTTCAAACTCTTTCTCCCTGCTCTAACTTCAGTAGATGTTTCAACCATGATTGCCTGAGAGCTGTTAGGATTTCCAGGAAAGAAGCAGTTACCACCAGCTAAAATGGGAATTTTGCAGGAAACGTAGCACTGAGAATGTCAGCAGCTGTAGCATATTCGATTAGTCACTTTTGACTCCAACAAATAATTGTGCACTGAATAATCTGCAGATGGTCTCATAAGGCAGAATCTAGAGCATGCTCTTTCTCAATGGCCCGAAGAATGGGTCAAAGAATAATAATCATAATAATAAGATCATGTTCCTATACAGCACTTCCTGTCAAGAGTCCTCCTGCTTATAAGCACTGTAATAATAGCAGGCATTACCAAATGTAATGCTTCCACTTATCAACTTCAGAAGGGTGAAGAGCTATATCGGACTGTCTGGATTCAAATTTATGCCCCGCAGACTGAAAACAAATGTCTGAAGTAAATTCTCTTTCCGGGTATGAGATACATCATATCTCTTGGCTTATACTGTTGTTGTACTGCAATAAAGACCACAAGCCTGAAAACAGTGAATTATTTAAAACAAGAACATGTTTTAAAAGTCCAATTGCTGTAACCCAGTGGTATTCAAACTGTGGGTCGCGACCCCCTAGGGGTCCGCGGTGCATCCCAGGGGGGCCCTGAGAGCTCAGCATGAAAAAAGATTTGTTTTTTTTTTTTTTAGATTGGAAGAAATGGGCAGGGGTGGCCCACATGGGCGGGCTGAAGCATGAAACTGTCTCAGGCAACAATGAAAAAGTGGCCCACAGTTGTAAATGGATATTCATTCCTTTAGTCACAGACTGGGCCTCATTACTACTATGGCGGACTAGTAACAACGGTGCTGGTAAGCTACCGGCACCGTTGCTACCGTTCCGCCATAGTAAGAGTTGTGCTCGTGGGTGCTTGACAGCCCCCGCCAGGTCTGACCTCAGCTCGTCGGATGCACCGGCACCGTTATTAACGGTGCCGGTGCATCCGAGCTCCCCATTCCCATTTGAGCCATATGGGGCTGGAATGGGGATCTACCGGCACCTTCGAAAGGGCAATTATCATGTCCGCCTAACTCGGCATGACCTAGTAATTGCCCATTCGCGGGTGCCAGACCCGGATGCAACTCCAGTGGCAGCCGTGCCGGTTTTACCGGCACAGCTACCGCCAGAGTAGTTATGAAGCCCACTGTTTCAATAGTACCCAAAGGGGTGCTTTGTGTTAAAATGTAAGTAAATTGTGATTTATTCAGCAACAATGGTCAACATTACTAACTGCATAGTTAAGTAACTCATCAAAATGGTCCACATTGGCCAAAATGGTGGCCCATTTTGATTGGCCCAAACTAGCATTTTACATTTTTGGTACAGGCATTGCCCTATAGGCCTGTCCGAGCCTGGCGGCTCATCCATAATGGCAAGAGGCGCCCACCCAGTGGCCCCTCACCCATTATGGAGGAGCTAAGGAGCCAGCCCAGTGAAACAGTGAGCACTCCCTCAGCTGCTTTATCCAGCTAATGGAGTGCTCCTGGGCTGGCTGAACTGTCAAAGGTAAACACTGTTTCCCTTTGACAGTTCAGTTTAGTTCCCCAGCCGCACATGCTCACTGAGCCATGCAAGTGCTGGGGCGTTTTGCTTCGCCAGCATTGCATAGCTCATTGGAAATGCTGGCTGCGGCACTGCATGTCTGTATGTCCGAGGGGGAGCTCCTGCGCCTCCTCGCACATACGGACAGAGCAGCTGGGGTCATCAAAGAAACGAAGCTGGGGTCATCAAAGAAACGAGCTGGGGGTAGATCTCCGTCTTCGGCTGGGGCCTCCCTCTGGAACAGCGCCCTGCCACTCTAAAACTTGAAGAGAACCATCTTTCTTCCTGCACTTATCAGACCTACCCTGTCTGCTGCCTTAAACGTAGCACTTGCAAATTGCTGGCTGCACTACCACTGTTTGTTGCCTTTATTATTTATTTGTTATTTATCTGTTTCTCCTCTGCTTCGCACTTTCCACTTATCCCCCCTTCCATGCACTTTTCCCCTCACACTTGCGCGTTCTCAATGTCACTGGGCCTAGTAAGATCGCTGTTTTATTCTCCTCTGTTCCCCTCCCTTGCCTTGTCACGCTCTGAAACACTTGTGTACGAGCGCGATAGAAATAAAATATCAATGCCTGCCCCCTGGACTCCCAGCAACAATTGCAAACTGTTTGGCTATTTACCCATTTTTTGTTAAAAGTATGCTCTACAATGCAACATTTTAACCTATTATTTAAAAAAAAATTCACAGGGGGAAACACCCCCGAACCTCCCCTTAATGCCCCTCCACTTAAAAAAGATTCACCAGTCGCCACTGGCCCTCAGACTGTGTTGGGAACGGGATGGGGGAACCGAGGGACTATGGTGGGAGCACAATGGGCGGGAACCATGGGATAGTGATGGGAGCAGAGTGGGGAGAGCCCTGGGTGTGTGATGGGGTGGGGAGAGTCCAGCGACTGGGTAGGAGTGGGATGAGGGAGCCCAGCGACTTTGATGGGAGCAGGTGACGGCGCGCAATATATACTGTCCATTTGGCATTTCTGGGGGGTCCCGACCTGCCCAAATTTTGCTCAGGGGGGCCCTGGCCAAAAAAGTTTGAAGACCACTGCTGTAACCGTTCACCTCCTTTCTGAATGAAAGAAGAATGAAAGAAAAATATGTCTCTGGATGCTATTTGACTTTCTTTATAAGAAGAGGCTGCATTTACAGAGGAAATGTAACAATAAAAAACAAAATTGCAGCAGTTAAAATACTGTTTTGGTTATAAGGCAATGGCCCAATGAAAGGCACTCTGCATCAGGGAGCATTTGCTAGTTATGGATTGTGAGCATTATTATTGTATTAACCATACTAACAGTGGGAGTCATACACAAATAAAAGACAAGTTGCCTAGTTTGTTTTGCATCCTCCACCTGCTTCACTACTCTTCATCGTCAGTGCTGTAAAATGGCCTTACAAAAGTGTTGAGCGCAATACAAACAACCAAGATAAGAACGTTCTGCTTTCATGTTTGATCTGTCGCTCACCACTCTCAACCTGCTTCTACTCTCCCTTTTCTGTTCACCCGCAGCATGCTGAAGTGGCCTTACAGCAATGTAAAACACTATACCGCATAGCACCATTTAATAGTCTGTACTTTCTAACCAAAAATAGCAGAAAATGGAACCCAGGACTTCTGTTGCACCGTTTTAGTAATTGGGAAGGTCACTCTTCTGAGCAAACGGCAGAGGTTCCAAAATCGAGCAGGAAATATTAACTAAAAACCCAACATCTAGATCACCTGCATTAAGCACACTTCTAAGTACAAAACAGAAACTGCCTTTAATGTATTATCACAGCAGTAGAAAAGTTCGCTACAAATCGGACCCTAAATAAGCACAAGAGTGAATTAACAGGAGCAATCCTTTAAGACCCTCAGATGTCCAATTCTCTCCAAGCTCTCGATTCCATATTTCAAGAAATGCAAGTTTGAGGAAAGACGATTTAAAACACAATGAAAGTTTGGAACACACATCCTCCACCTTTCCTGAACTGCAAGGGAAACGACTGTGGCTTCAGGAGAACCATGAGGCACACCTCTTTAGCGAGGTCGTCTCCATTTAACACTTTTTTCATTCTCCCTGTGTGCTTTTCAGGAAACAAGCAATAATACACGGAAATATTCTATGTTGATAATGTGTTTCACAGTACCTGGTCACAGAGGCACTGCAAGATGGTAGTTACATATTCAGCACACTGCAAGTGAATAACATTGTCCCCAGCAGTTCGCATTAATGCCAAGAGTTCCAAGAACACTTCAGTATATCTTTCATCTCCTTTATTGATTCCATTAATAAGGTACAAAATGACCACTTTACAGGCTCTGTGGGAGGCGAGTGCATCAAGCAGACCAAGAAGCCGAGCTGTTTGTCCGGTGTACTGTTTTGCTTTCACTTCTGTGCCACTGAAAAGAAAAAGTGACTTCAATTAAACGTTGGGTAGACAGGATACAATGAAAAACAATATAGAAGACAGCATACGGACTGGATAGCAATGCCAAGCTACGTACCCCGAAAAGAAGTCACTTGAAATCGGCCAGTCTCAAACTGTTGATTTTCTCACACAACATATTTTACACATTTGCATATTCTGTTTTGTCAAGGACAAATGTTAATTTGCTATGATGAAGTCATATTTCTAAATGTAAAGGGGAACTGACATTTTGAACATGAATTGCATATATTCATCACATGCGCAAAATGGTCTACACGCAGCTCTATTGTGTTCAGTTTCTAATTTTTTTTGTTCTTTGAAGAGCCTAAATGACAGACTTTTCAATGTTTTTGTTAAGAGCCCACCGTTTCTCCAAGAAAGGGATTTCAGGGTGTTGCAGCTTGATACCTTACAGAGCATACAATATGTAAAGTAGAAAGCAGGACAACGGGAACCAATAAGAAAGAGTGAAATATATATATATATATATATATATATATATATATATATATATACAAAGAAACAACTACAATGTAAGTTGAGTGGTAGTTGGACTGCACCTCTTTGTTAAGGTAATGCCACAGAGGGAAGGAAGTACTTGTAGCCATAGAAAGTCAAGACCACTGTAATTAAGGACCAGGTTCTGTGGCTATCCTGGAACATGTAAACCGCAAATGTCGCAGCAGGGGCACCACAACAGGAAGGTTCCCACTTGCAGGATGACTGAAGCAGGAACGTTTATCAACGTCCATTGGGACCCACCGAAAACAGCAGGAGCTTGTAAGAGCCTACGATAGCCCTTCTACTAAAAGGTACACGGACGTCTGCCAGATATCGCCTACCGACCACATAAAATATCATCAGGTCACCAAAGAAGAGTGATGTCCAGCCCCAAAAGAAGAATGTTTACACTCAAGAGAAGTAAAAATCAGTCAATCACTGAGTCGAAGAAAAAAATCTAACAATACCGAATTGTGGGGAAATGCATGGGGCGGGGGACGGGGGGCGTTTAACAGTGGTGGAATTGGAGTGCTGCAGGGGGAAATCGGTATTTTCGTTTTCAAATTTCTTTTTCCAGTACACTACTGCAATCATAACAAGATGGCTCCATGCTTGTAGGTCTTCGTTTGGGTAAGTTCAATTGGGCAGCTTGCCCTCTCCCATTAGGTTCTGCACTTTCGTTAAAAACAGATGGCAGCTTCAGAATGGCTTTGAACATGGTTAGCATGGCTCCTCTCCACTGCCAGGCTCTTAACTCTCCGGAAGGGGGAATTCGAGTGGGGTTGGTTCAGTGATCTTTTCAGGTCTGGTTATCCAGGAAGTGTTTTTGGCATACATTGCTTTACTGGTAGAGAATATCCAGCTGGCTCCTCCACGTCATTGAAATCATTCTGCATTTCAGGTAAATGGGCTGCTGGCAGGGATATGTCAAGAGTTGCGTTGCATTGCCTTACTTCCCCTGTGGTAGAGACTCCATATAACCACCTACGTTGAGATCTGGACGCACCTACCCCACACAGAGGGAAGAAAAGCAACAAGGGCCAGCCCGATTGTCCACAGCTTGAAACGACAGATGTACTCCCTTTCCTCTAGAGAAGACAACAAGCTGCTTACCAGTCCAAGTGAGCACCACAGCCTGTCAAAGCGGTATCTGTGACTGTCAACTGATGCCAAGGGTGATGGAAAAACATGTCCCATAACAAGTTGTCTCTAATGGTTCACAACAGGATGTCCTAAAACACATTGTTCGAGACCTGTAAAAGGTCCATCATGTTGGCCCTGAACTGAAATCGGGGACAGTGTTGCAGACCCTGGAGCAATCTCCTTTAAACTGTGCCTCTGCTACCAGCAAGAAGCAGGAGACGGAGACCCAGATGATAGAGCAAGGCAGAGGTCAGCACCAATCAATGGGATAGGAAAAGCAGCACCATCTGGATGATGTGGAAAACATGGTCCCCAGGACGGTAAGGCTTTGCCCATTTAGGTGTCAAGAACCACCTATATGAACCAGAGAAACAAGAGTGATCTGGGACTTTTTGAAGTTTAGGGAAATGCCAAAGCTGTACAGCAGATGCGTGTGGTACAGTAGGGCTGAGAAATTCTGGAGAGCATTTCTGAATGAGCCCGTCATCCAGGTAGGGAAAGAGGTAAATCTGCTCCCTACTGAGATGTGCAGCCGCTACAGGCAACAGCTTGGTCAAAACACTTGGGGCTGAAGAAAGGCTCAAGAGCAACAGCTCAAATTGGTAGTGGATGTGCCAAACAGCTACTCTGTGTTTCAGATGGATCGGAAAGTGAAAATAGGGGTCCTGAAGTATCTGGGACACCATCCAGTCCTTAAGGTCCAAGGACTGAAGGAACTGGACAAGGAGCGACCATCTTGAACTTGCCCTTGCATAGGTACAAGTTCAGCAGCTGTATAGTGAGGGCGGGATGCCCCGTGCTCCAGCTCCAAAACATAATGGGAGTCCATTCCTTCCCCTCCCCCCGAAGCTGGCACAAATTCAGTTGTGGTCTTCGCTAGGAGTTAGTAGGTTTCCTCCAACAGGAGGGCAGGGCAAGGACTGAAGCTTGTGCAGAGAGCTCTGGCGAAAGGCTTGGGGGATAGTGGCCGAATAGGAAGCAGTAGGTCTGAAGATAAGGAACCATGTTTCCTGGCAAAATCCCGGTCCATAGCTGGGGACAAGGCAGGCTACAGACAGACAGAACAGGATCTGAAATAGCCAGAATGAAAGGAAGGATGGTCTGTTTGGGATGGAGGGGTTCTACTCCAGGATGCCATCAAGTTCATGCTGCACCTTATTTACCGCGGATACAGTGATTCGTCAGCATTCAACCACCTTTGCAACGACCTGCTGAAAAGGCGTGACGGGTGGCGTCAGACCATACGGAAGAAGCATACGATCTTGCTTAAGGAATAATTTAAGGATTTGGCAGTAGCTCTGGGACTTTTGAATTTGACCAGGATGTTATATGTTTTGCTGCTGAAACTGATGATTCATCAAGGGGCATGTTGGGAAGCTGGGACTGAAAAGCCTGGGTGAACCTAAATGCCTCATTCAATGCTGCCTTACGTGAGGCCATGGATCTTGCAACGTAACCAGCGGTGCCTAGTCCCTTTTTCAAAAGTGGTTTTACAGTTTCTTTCTCATCCAGAACCTCCTGGTGGACAGGGTAGTTGTTTCTCAGCTTTGTTAGCCACATCCCACGCTCTGTGCATGTTCCAGGCCAATGTACATTTGGTGTTAACAGTTCGCAAGACCAGACTGCCCGATACACAAACATTGAGCTTCTATGCGCTCAACAGTTTTACTCCGTATCAGGTGGGATAGTTACAAATGTTAATCAGACCCTAGCTATGGAGGTTAGAACTACTAAACAGCAGTAGGTTGATCTATTTAAAAAAAAAAAAACAAGATTTCAGATGGTGTTTTATTACCACAATGCGGGCAACTGTAGGGATGGTGGAGAGACAATCTGCTCCATCTAGGCCGAAATGAATGGCAAAATGGTGTCAAATGAGGTCTATGGTTCCAAAATGTCTGTCAGGGTATGCACCTATGCACTTATCGTGGTGGTGCGATGCAAAGGGTGTCTAACACACTTGTAACTAAATGAGCCAAATTCACCAGCAAGAGAAACAGTAACCATGGCATTCTCAGAGGTATCAAGACGGCTGATGTCTGGAGACCTTCAGCCAGGTCACAATGGACCATTGACAAAGGAGGGTTTACCCAAATTCATTGCTTTGTCATCCTAACAGGGGCAGGCGTCATTGGAGTGAACATTCATGGTGCCACAACCTATGCTGAAGGTTTGACTTCAGAAGTTGGGGCTCATTGGTGGGTGCTGCCGGCACCAGCTTTGATAGTGCTGGTTAAGCCCGAGAAATCTGAATTCTTTTCAGAGATGTACAGTGCCAAGTTGGAGTTTTCAATGTCCAATGAACAAATAGTAGGTTGTGATGGTGCCGGTTTACAAATGTTGTTAATACTGTTCAAAATGTCTCACATTTTATACAGTAGATGTTGGGATGGGAAAACATGGTTTGTTTCTCACTTCTATCACTGTTGGAATGGATTTCTCAGGAGAGGTGGTTTGATGCCTATATTTGTAGAATACAAACGGTGAACCAGAAGACAAAGATACGCCTCCTTGACATTAAGCATTTTATTGTCCTTTATCCCCCTGGCCCTCATCTCCCCGGCTCCAGAGGGAGGATCTGGAACTGAATGAACAACCACGAGAGGTAGCAAGGCTCAACAGAAGCAATCTCTTACCTCCTCACCAGGCTCACCTTCAAGCGAACAGGTTGCGCAGCACTGCTTGGCCGACTCTGGATTCCTCCCTGGAATTCTTGTCTACGCAGTAGAATTTCGTGAAGGTGTGCGTCAACCTACACATAGCAGCTCTGCAGATGTCCAGCAGGGGCACAGGTGACAGTGATACAGCCAGAGAGCAACTTGGAAATGGAAGCCTTCGACAGGGCCTTCCCATGGATCACAGGACCAAAGTTCACAATAAGTTTTCCGGAAACTCTTCGTGCGTGCCACATAAAACTTCAGCGCTCTAGCCACATTCAGCGAGTGCAAAGTCCTTTCAGCTGGTGACGAAGGCTTTGGAAAAAACAGGTAACACCAAAGGTTCGTTGAGGTGGAATTCCAACTGAACCTTGGGCATGAAGGAGGGGTGTGTCCGCAGCACCACCCTCGTCTTGTGAAAAGTTAAGTAAGGCCACTTGCATGACGGGGCCTGAATCTCACCTACTCGTCTTGCAGAGGTGATGGCCACGAGGAAAGCGGTCTTCCATAACAGAAACTTGAGCGTGTCCGAATGTATAGGTTCCAATGGAGCATTGAGCTCCCACGCCGGGGCCAGAGCTTTCATCGGCGGTAACGAGCGGAACAGTCCTCTGATGAACACCTAAATCAGACGGTGCGACCACAGAGAAGACCGTCCTGGAGATCTGGTGAAGTGGAAGATAGCCGCCAGATTTACCTTAATAGAGGCATGAGCCAGTCTGGATTTAGCCAATGACAGTAAATAGGGTAGTACTTGAGGGGTCATGACCCGCAGAGGGTCAATCTTCTGAGAACAGCACCAAATTGCAAAGCGCTTCCAATTGTGTCCGTAGCATTTCAAGGTCGATGACGCCCTGGCCTTGGCGAGAATCTCTTTGCAGTCCACCGTAAGATTGTAGCCACCGAATTTTAATGCAGCAGGAGCCAGGCTTTCAGGTTCAACGACCCTGGGTCGTGGTGGAGAATGGCGACCCCTTCCCTGGCGAGAAGATCTGCGACAACGGGCAGCTTGACTGGCGGGGACGTTGACATGCTGAGAAGGTCCAGGTACCAGATCTGTGTCGGCCACGCTGGTGCGACAAGGAGCATCCTGCAACGGCACCGTCTGAGTTGATTGATGACTCAAAGAAGCAACAGCAACGGAGGAAACATACAGAAACAGGCCTTCCCAAGGAAATGAGAATGCGCCCCCCCATGCTATCCGGCTGGGGGAACCTGCTGGTGAACCTCCGTCACTTGGTGTTCATCGCCGTCGCAAACAGATCGAATTGGGGATAGCACCATTTGAGGAAGAGGTAGTCCATTTGATCCTGCCAAAACTCCCACTCGTGGCAAGAGCGTAGTTCCCTGCTGAGGGAGTCTGCGACAGTGTTCTTTTTTCCTGTAAAGTGGAAAGGAACGAGGAACATCCCCTGGGCACCGGCCCAGTGCCACAAGTACTGCACCTCCCTTGACAGCGCCGCGGATCTGGTGCCCCCCTGCTTCTGGATGTAAAACATTGCGGCAGTATTGTCCATGAAGACCCTCACCACCTTGCCCTGGAGGGACAGCAGAAACGACCTGAGGGCCCAAAAGACTGCCCATAGTTCCAGGACGTGGATGCGCAACATCTTCTCCTCCGGTAACCACAGGCCTCTGATGTGAAGAAGTCCAGGGGGGGTCTGGAAATCCGTGCCTCTGGACAGATTGGAGTGCACGCCCCACCAACTTATCGCTCAGCAGAACTCCTCGTCGAGCGCAATCCTGTCTTGGAAGCTTCCGGACACCTGGACCCAACGGACGTCGAGGAACTAATGTAGCGGGTGCATCTGCAGATTCCAATGAGGTATATGCGTGACAACATCATGTTGAGAAGAGACTTGATGGCTCTCACTGTGGCAACCTTTAGTGCCAACAGCTGCTGCACCATGTCCAAGATGGCCTCCGTCCTCTCCTCCGACGGTGACGCCAGGCACGACACCGCGTCGAGCCAGGATCTCAGGAACAGTGCGTCCTGCGATGGAGTCAAGCCGGACTTTGCATAATTCACTGAGAACCCCAGCTCTGTCAGAAGGCGAACAGTCCTCATTGTGTGGTCGACGGCAATGTCTCTTGATCTGGGCCAGATGAGCCAGTCGTCCAAGTAAGGGTAGACGTGGATCCATTGCAGACGTTGCAGAGTATAACACATTCCAAATCAAGAACGCCACAATACAAGTGGTCCCTAAGGTAAAGACACTAGGGATGATGGTCGATGCTGCGGTCGACTCGCATGCCCAGACCAGCTTCCTCCAGAAAAACACAGCCTACTATCTCAGGCTGATGAAAGCCATCAAACCATTGCTGAATGAGGGAAATAGGGCAACGATAGCCAGAGCCATCATCCTCTCTAGACTCGACTACGGGAATGCCCTGCTGTTGGGGGCCTCTTCCAAGGATCTCTCCAGCTGTCAGGTGATCCAAAACAAGGCGGTCAGGTTAGTAAAAAAATTTGAAGAGGAAAGATCATGTTACGGAAGAGAGGCTCTCCTTACACTGGCTGAGAGTAGAAGAACGGATAAAGTTCAAGGCTCTCTGTCTGGTTCATAAGTGCCTCTATGGCACAGCGCCCGCCTACCTGAAAACGAGTGTAGTACCCTACAATCCCAGGAGAAATCTACGATCAGGTGGCAAATGCCTATTGATCGTGCCCAAGTTTAAGCTGAAAACCGGGCTGGGCAGATCTTTTCATGTACTGGCTCCCAAATTGTGGAACAGCATCCCTGAACCCCTGAGGTTGGAAACTAATCTCTCCACCTTTAGGAAGGTGCTCAAGACTCGCCTTTTCAGATGGGAAATCGGGTGACGATGCCTCTTAGAGGCTTTCCGGTGGTTAGCAGACCCTTTAATGTCGTATGTCACATAGTATATGTTGCGTATGTTTAAGCGCCCTGATGCCCGCAGGCTACCGGCGCTCTACAAAAACTAAAGACATACATACATACGTAGAAGGGCCGCCACCGGCACCAGGAACTTGTTGAAAAATCTGGGCACCGACTTCAGTCCGAAGGGAAGTGCCTTGAATTGGTAATGCTTCCCTTGAACGATGAAGTGCAGAAACTTGCGGTGTCCTTTGTGGATGAGGAAGTATGCATCCTCTAGGTCCAATGATGACAGAAAGTCTCCTTCCTCCAGTTGGCCAAGCACATGTTGAAGCGCGACTATTCTGTACTTCTGGGACTTGATGCATTTGTTTAGCCATCGTAGGTCAAAAGTGGGCCTCCATCCCCCGGTCTTCTTTTGTACGAGGAAGTACCTTGAGTAAACTCCAGAGCCCAGGAATCGCTTTTTAACCAGCTCGATCGCACCTTTTTCTAACATGGGCCGGACCTCCAGCAACAACAGAGGGACGTGGTTTTTCTGCCAGGCCACTGGTGGTATATGGGGACACCTTCACTGGAACGCTAGAGTGTGTCCGTGGGTGAGAGCGTCCAGCACCCAACAGTCTGTGGAGACGGTCTTCCACATGCTGATGTTCACCAGCGGGCCTCCCACTGGGGTGCACGGGTGGGTGCCCAACATCCTGGCCAATTCATTCTTGCCTGGAGTTAGACATGCCGCCCTGCATTCCCTGACTAAGAGGACGCCCGCCTTTGAAGGTCTTGGAGCAACCCCTGTTGGTTTCCTGGGTCGAAGAACGAGAGGGTTGGCGGTAAGAGGAGGAGCCCCCGCCAAAATCCCTCGAAGACCAGCTAGATTTCACTCCTGAGGAACGAAATGACGGTCGTCGTTGCTGTCGAGTGCCAAGGGCAGGTGCCGTCTCCGTGTCCGCCTTGATGGTCTGGAGGGACTCATCCACAGCCCTCCTGAACAGGCTCTCCCCGTCAAAGGGCATGTCCAAAACCCTTGTCTGGACCTCCTGTCTGAAGATAGTGGCCTTGTGCCAGCCGCGAAGGCTGACGCTGTTGCTTATCTGGCGGAACCCTGCGTCTGCAATATCCATTGCCACTGTGATGGCGTGGTCAGACGCCACCTCGCCTTCTTGCAGGATCTCCAAAGCCTCTACTCGCTTGTTATCGGGGAGGAAGTCTAGGAGCGGAGCCAGCTTGAACCACAGCTCGCGGTCGTTTCTGGCTACGATAGAGAGGGCATTGGCGGCCTTGCCAATCGCTGCCGCTGATTAGATAACCCTTCTACCCATCAAATCTAACTTTTTCCCCTCATTGTCTGGAAGGGCAGACGCTGCAGAAGACAGCGTCAAACAACAATTTCTTCTTGGCTGCCGCCGAGACCACTGAGTTTGGTGACGGTTGGGACCGTAGGGCACTTGGGTGCAGATTCCGGCACCCTGTACTTCTTTTCCAGCTGGTCTCTCTTTGCTGGGGCTGTAGAGGGGTTCTTAATCAGAGCCAGCCCTTCATCCCAAACATCGCCCAGGGTCGGGACCGAAAGGATGGTCTTCCTCTTCAACTCCGGGCGATGATATAAGAAGCCGTTCTTTTCCTCTGGCAGGAGCTGGAAAAGCTCAGACGCTCGGGCGATCATAGCATGGAAAGAAATGATCTCGTCCGGAGGAGAGGCTCTGGCGGAGGAGACGGGAGTTCCCCCATCCAGCCTTCGTCATCCGTGCCTGTTGTCGCTGTTTCCGATTCGGTCTCCCCTGTGGGGCAGGGCGGTGGAGAGGATGGCAAAAGGTGGCATGGAGGCCTCAAGTGTCTCCTCTTCTTGAGCGGCAGTTCCCCCCCGGTAGCAACGGGGCAGCCGGCACTGGAGTCACGGGAGTAGTGGGTGGCAGGGTCGCCGCGATCCTTCTCTGCAACTCAGACACCTGTGAGCTCAGGGCCGAGAGGATGTCCCGTGAAAAGTCCCTGGGTGGCATCTGAGGCGGAGGGGATGGGCCTGGGCCCTCGTAATCCTGAGGCCCCTCGTCATCGGGCGAGACCCCGGCGTCTCCTAGATTGTCACCGTCCTCATGGACTGTTTGGAGGTAAACAAGCTCATCCTCCTCAGCCGACGAGATGTCCGTGTCCTGAAGGCCTGCAACAGCCCTCGCACCCCTCTTTTTCGAGTCCAGAGGGGTCGGTCTCGGCAAGAGGGCCGGCATCCCTTCTCCGGGGTCTTAATGGTTTTGAGGAGGAGGGGTCAACCTTGCTGTTGCTGGAGCACCCTGCGGTTCCGCCCCTACAGCCTTTGAAAGAGGTGCCACAACTATCTCAAGGGAGGGTGAAAGTTTGCATGGTGTACCTGGGTCTCCACAGAGAGGCCGGGCACCTTGACTTGCCCTTTGCGGCCGGGTCAGAGGTCTTGTCATGCTTGGCCTTCTCCTTCAGGGCCGGATCGGACCCTTTGTCTGCTTTGGCCTTCTCAGTCACAGGTAGGCCGGATACCGTACCCTGCTTTGCCTTCTATGGGTTCTCTTAGTTTAGGTGATCCTACTTTCTCCTGGATGAGGACCCAGAGCGTTGACGGGAGATCGATGCAGATGGGGATGACTAACACACCCTGTCCGTCGCAGGACCTGCGGCAGCAGCGTCCCCAACTGAAGCAGACTCTCGGTGCTTGGACTTCTGTTGGGCCCCAATGAGTGGAGTGCCTTCAAAGGACTTGGAAGCCGGCTCAGCTTTCCTGGATCCAGAAAAGAGATGCCACTGGGTACCACCCAGTGCAGAGGCCTTGGCCTGCAGCCACGCTTCCAATTGTTGATGTCGGTCCCTCAATGTGCGTTTCGAGAAGGCAGAGCAAAACGCACAACCTTCCTTCTTGTGCGTCGGGTGCAGGCAATACAGACACTCGGAATGTTCGTCATCCATGTACACATTCCGCAAACCGCAATAGGAGCACATCTTGAAGAGGGAAGGGTTGTCCTTTTCGTCTGACACAATCCACGCGGTATAGGCCTGAAGAATCTTCTGGAAGCCTCCAAGAAGAACACTTGACAAAAACAGCCCGTCAGGGGCATTGAAAAATCCGAAAAACTGGTCCCGTTAGTCAGAAGGATGATCAATGGAGCACACAGGCTCGATTGACTCAAAAATAGAGCTTAACTCTGAAAAAGAGAAAAACGCAGCAAAAAGCTTGCAGAGCGAAGCACGAGGAATCCCAACACTTGAATGGGCGGTAAAGATCTGAAGATGGCTGCCAGAGGAGGGGCTTAGGTAGAGGGCAGTCATTGGCTGGGGCAGTATGACCCAGAGCTCAGTGATTGGTTGTTAGGAGAAAGAATTTGGAAATGAAACTGATTTTTTCTTTACCAAGGATTTCCAGCCTGACGACGGGGAATATTCATGAGCATGTGAATCCATGCCAGACTCCATGCTGGAGAACAAAGACTTTCTCTTTGGACCTATTTGAAGGATAAAAAAAAACAGCAGTTCTTTGTGAGGCAATGCCTCAAACTCGTGCTCTAGGCTTTTGATTTAATTTTTAATAAGACAACAAGTGAGCTTAATTGAGAATTCCTCCTCTTTAACCGTTTTATCATCCACATCATTGCCCAGAAACAGACCTGGAGAAGGTGACAACTCAGTGGCTTTACCAGATCATCAAAATGGCCGGGCTCATAATGGCCTGTGAAAAGAACGTCTAGGTATGTCACTATATTCGAGGTAGTGAAATAAGATTTTAGTGATGTCATGGTTACCAGCTGCAAAAAATAATTAAAGAATTGAAAATCGACTAGTTTGCCCACTATTTAGGGTGTATAAATATATTGGAATCTGGATCTTCGAAGAGATATCTCAAACAGTGATCTGCTTTAATGAGGATGGGGTTGGACGAAATGCCTATGGGAACTAGAGGGTTATTGTTGGGAAAGTTCTCTTTTGGCAACTTTACCTCCATAGTTCTATGGAACCCCAAACATTTTGCTTTTGAACCTGTCCTGACCTTTCACAGGTAACCGAAGCCTTCAGCTTCACTCCCCTGGCCTTTTGTTCATTTTGTTATGGGGCAACTGACCAGTCCTTCAGACTATCAGTACTGGGAAACTGTTATCCCTTTTAACTTTTACACTTCATAAACCTTTTAGCAGAGTGCACTGTGCAGCATCGGCATCAATGTCCCTCGACGGTTACCATTCCCGAGTTCCGATGTGACATCGATGATAGTATAAATAGCAATCACCACGGCTGTTGCCTCTGTTCATAGTTTTTACTCCTTTCTGCTTAGCAGTATTGAGAGATTAAATAACCCACATTAGCGTTGAAAGAGAGAAGTAACAAAAATGTATTCACAGTCAGAGGGGTAGGCTGAGCGGGCGATGAGGAATCCATCAGAGTAACATCTATCAGAAAGAACATTACAATGGATAAGTCAATTCTTCTTCTAATGGATTGTGTCCTCCCACAGATTTCACATCTTAGACTCCCACAGCAGTTTTGGAGGTGGGAATTGGATTCTTGTGAAATCTTTATTAGCATAGAATATTGTTCAGAACGACTCTTCCAAAGCAAGCATCCTGGCCCGAGATGGTGTTTAAGGAGACCCGCCACTGCATTCATCAGGTTCGTGAACACACAAGGAGCCGAACTGAGGCCAAAAGGGGAGCACCTTGTACTGGAAGTGGTAAGACAATTGTGACCCACAGAAACTTCTGATGCGGCAGGTAGATGGAGACATGAATGTACACATCCTTGAGGTCTAGGAACAGATCCAGTCCCCTGCGCAGAGATTCCACTATCTGTGCAGGAGTAATCATCTTGAGGCATTCAAGTGGTAAAGACAAGTTAAGTAAAGACAGGTTCAGGACTACCCCCTCAGGTAAGCCTGGTTGTTCTTGGGTACTGTAAAAAAAACCCTAGAGTAGAAGCCGGAGCCCCTGTCCGACTAAGGAATCTGCTCCACCGCCTGCATCTCCAGAAGAGAAAGGATCTCCTGTAAAATGACCCTATCTGACATAAAGGAGGAGAGAAAGGTTGAAGAAAAGGAAGAGGAAGACTGAAGCCCGTGGAGACTATAGAAAGGATTCAGGGATCTCAAAATAATGCTTCCAGCTGTCCTGGAAGAGAGCCAGCCGGCCCCCTACTGGGGAGCTGTGTTCCCCAACTATGACATCACTAATTTTTGGCATCTGAGGCGGGAACAGAAGAGGGGTAGCGGAAAGAAAAGCACAGTCCTCTTGCTGCTTTCTCCAATTGTCGCTGGGCGACCTGTCAGGCCTCTGTGTACCGCAGTCCTGAAACCCTTTGAAGCCAGTGAAAGTGCTGCGTTTTAAGTTGGCCCTGTCCTGAGACTGAGGGAAGGACTTCTTGCTTAGGCAGGATGGCATAGGACTTGGCAGTTTGCGTGGAGGTGATCTTATTTGGTAACTCATCATCAGCGGACGAATGAAAGAGGTCCACTGCCTCAAAGGCAACATCTAAGATACCCTCTTGCATGTCAGATGAAAACTTAGTGGCATGCATCCATGCCCTCCTTCTCATCTCGATCCCCAGGCACAGCCCTCTGCTGGCTGTGTCGATGTGGGAGACCGAAGACTCCATGCGCAACAGCCCGGGCATCTGCCAGACCGGTCTTGAAGGAGGCTTTCCACTCCAGGGAGGGGTCAGGCAGAAACTCCCCCAGCTCTCACCACAGTTTCTAGTTAGCCACAGCCAAAAGGAAGTCAGCACTGGCCTGCCGCAAATAGAGTCCTGATATGGCGTAGCACCGTTTGCCAAAGACTCAAGGACGTTGTCCTACTGGGACAGACAACTGGAGGAGGCTCCCGAGGAAGACGACGAAGGCAATGGTTTAGAATAGAGGGAGGCAGCGGCCACTGCCAGTAGGACCGGCTCCCCATCTGTCAGCCTGAACCTGCTGTCCAACTTGTTTTTCATCTGGGCGTTGGCCCTGGGCTTCTCCCAGATCTTTCTCGCCACCTGCAGGACATCTTTCTGGAGTGGAATGCCAGAACGGCTCGTGGTGAGTTTGCCCAAAACCTCTGCTAGCACGCCCGACTCCTGGTGGGGGGGCTTCCTCAGACAGGAGAACCACCAAGAACTCTGCAAGGCCCTGAAGACTGTCATGAAAGGCCTTAAAAGATGCAGAGGTTTCATCGCACCGAGGGTCATCATCGCCGTCATCGCCCCCCCCTGCCTTTTTTACAGACGGAGGAGTCCGGGCCCTGGGACACAGGTGCCGGAGGGGTACCCCCTTGGTTTGGAACCAAAGACAGGTCCAACGGTTGAGGGGGAGGCACTGGTGGTACAGGAGGAGGCAGAGGGGTCTCAATGACTGGCAAGGCCTGGACCGGGGGAGGTACAGACACTGGCACCAGCAGCGCTGGACGACCAGGCAGAGAGCCCAGAGGCCAAGGGAGCACAACCTGCGAGATCACCTCCTCCACTATGTCCTTGAGGAGCGCTGTCATCTGCGGGGAACGCATGAGGTGGAGGAAGCGCTCGAAGAAGTCCTCGCAATCCGTGTCCCTAGGACGCTGTGTCCCCGCTCCTAATCAAAGCGCTGAGGCGCGTGAGGGTGTGTAGCCGAAATGCTGCAGTGGGTAGATGTAACCCTGAGGAGACCAGCTGCCCGTACCATACATTCTGCTGCCGCTTCCAGAGGGAAGGGGACTGGGATCTTCTTGCAAAGCCCATTAAACGGGTGAGAGCGTGTGAGGGCCCCGACTCGAATCCAAGAAAGCCGCCGGACTAACAGGCTCTGCCACGTGCTTATCCGCCATCTTGGGGCCTTGCGCCACGCTGTGGGCGGGAGGGATCGAAAGCCTTGAGCAGGCTCAGACATGGGAGGACATGCCTTGTGCCCTAAACCCAAAACAGAAGCATCAACCTCAAAGATTACTCTGGTAGGCACTGAGCCCTCGGCCGCCTGGCCACCAGTTGATACGCCCTGACCCACGACCTTGGAGGGAGCTCCGGTACACTGTGCGCCCTCGGTACCTGCGCTGGTAGTCGTGCTTGTTCGCGCCAAGGACGGACTCTTGGAGGTCGAACACGACGATCCTTTACCCCTTGGGGGAGGACAAACTTGATTGCCCCTCCGAGGACAGCCTGGTAGGGCCCCTGAGCCCCTCTGCTTGGAAGCCGGTAGCCTTGATGGCCTCAGGTCTGCCCGGAAGAACCCTCAGGCCCCTCAGCTTGGGAGCCGGAAGCCTCCAAAGCCTTGGGCCTGCAAGAACCTGAATCCAAGGAACCCTTGCGCGAAGGAACCCCTGGTAAGGAGTCTCTGCGCTGAGGAGTCGCACTAAGTAGAGGGCCTACCTTGTCTTGACGTGAGGTTCTGGGGACAAAGTCTTAAAGGTGAGCTGGAGAAGTGTGGAAGATCTCCCTCCAATGCGACAAACTATTCTTCAATGCTCGATGACTGAAAGCGCTGCACTTGAATGGGGATGTAGACTGTAGTATTGATCATATTGCTGTAGAATTGGTCAGATTCAATATCTCTGATGTATCCAAGTTGGCCTTGAATCCTGAGGCCCACCTGAGTCTCTCGAACTCCTTTTGCACTGCCACCAGGGATGTAAGCGGATTTAGCAAGGAGAGTATGACAATATTAGCAAGTCATGAAATCTTGTTCTACCTGCCCAAATTGAATGCCCTGAACATTTCCCCTGACTTTCCTAGCAAAAGACTCCATCACCAATGCAAACAGTGATGCGAGAGGGCAGACCTGTCTGGTCCCACTGCCCAAATTTAAAGGGCTTGACAGTAACCTGTTGGCCCCAAATCTGGCGGGGGGGGGGTGTGCATAGATAGCAGATATCCATCTAATAATATTGTGGCCCATCCCTGATGTAACAAGCACCTCATTCAGAAGGTCCCAACTGACACTGTCAAAGGCCTTTTGAGCATCGAGTGCCAACAGAATGGACTGCCCTGCTGTAAACTTAGCTGTGTCTATTAGATGAATTAGCTTTCTGACATTGTCAGATGACTGACGTCCCAGTATGAAAACGGTCTGATCAGAGCGGACCAGTCGGAAGTACCTATTCTAGTCATGCCGCTAATATTTTTGTGAATATCTTTTTATCCAAGTTTAGAAGTGCTATCGGGCGATTTGATTTGATTGCCTGAACTATTTCTTCGCTCGCTATATGTCTAAGTGCTACCTCTGTTCTTGAAACATTTTCATCAAGTCAGCTTCTTCCACATACTCCCTGTCGACGTTTCCCTAACTTTATCTGCTACGTATAGGTTCTCATGGAACTCGCAAAACACATTTTCCCAATGTGAAATGCTTTGACCTCCTGGGTCCTCTACAACACGAATTTCAGCTTTTGTCCTTTTGACCCTGAGCGAATGGGCCAATAATTTGTCTCTCTTATTAGCTTTCTCTTAAAACTTGCGTTTCATGTTCAGCAGTGTGCGTTCGGCCCTATTGGTCACCATAGTATTTATTTGGCCTCTTACTGTCGCCATCCGTCTAAGAATACTAGGGGTGCCACTTGTCCTATGCCACCTTTCCAAATCATTCAGCTCGTCCCGGGGTACCCGATTTTCCTCTTTATTCAATTTGGCTAAGTGTACCCCCAATAATAGAAACCTTCCCCTCATCACTGCATCCCACGTATTGTTAAATGACGTTTCTCTGGGTGGCTTATCCACAAAATAGTCCGTAATCGGTGTCGCTATTTCGCCTATACCCACTGGGTCACTCAACAGGTGTTGCGGGAGGGTCCATGTGCGCTCTCTTGCCTCTGGGGTCCCTAGTTTGTTCTAGTGTGGCTGGAGCATGGTCTGAAATAGTGATGTCTCCTATTTGAAGCTCTACCACTTCCTCTCATAGCGCCTGTGCCATCAGTATATAGTCTATCATCGTATAAACCCTCTAGACATGCAAAAAGTAGTCCTTTGTGTCCTCATGTACCTCTCTCTCCAGACATCTATAATGCTAAGAGATTTGCTAATCCCTCCTTTAGGTTCCCTGAGTCCTGTACTCCCTGCTCCCCTCATTACTGATCTGTGAGCGCCGACCGAGTCCTCCTGCAGAACAATGGCTGAAACTGCTCCCACTGCTGTGGCTCCGCTGGCGGAACCTGCCGCGCCACCGCAACCAAGAAGACGCAGAAGAAAGTAGCCGGCGCTGCCAGGGCCAAAAAGCCCACAGGACCCAGCGTGGCCGACCTCGTCGTCAAGGTCGTGGCTGCCTCCACTGAGAGGAAGGGACTCTCCCTGCCAGCCATCAAGAAGGCTCCGAGTGCCCAGGGATACGACGTGGACAAGAACAGCAGCAGAGTCAAGCTTGCCGTCAAGAGCCTGGTGAGCAAAAGAGCCCTAGCCCAGCTCAAGGGCACCGGGGCCTTTGGATCTTTTAAGCTCAACAAGAAGCAGTCGCAGGGCAAGGAGAAGGCGGCCACGAATCTCTCTCTTCGGCAGGGGCCTCCCTCTGGAACAACCTTCCTGCCTCCCTGAAACTTGAGGAGAACCATCTCCAGTTCCGGAAGCACCTCAAAACCTTCCTCTTTGCCTCTGCTTTCTCCCCTGCTGAATTCCTGGCAGAATCTGCACTGGTTACCTGGCCACCCTTTCTGATTCATCGGGACCCGCCAGTTGCCCTCCTGCACTGCCTCCCTGGTACCCCTTGCACCGGGGGGGGACTGTTTTCTGTATCCGTATAGTCCCCCTACCAGCACTTATATCTGCACTTACCATGCAGTTGCCACCTCTGGCCCTTTTTATTTATCTTATTTATTCAATTATCCCATGTACTGCACTTTCCCCTCTCCCTTCCCCCCCACGCACTTTTCCCTTTCCCCCCTCCCCTGCACTTGCGCGATCTGAACAACACCTGGCCTAGTAGGATCGTTGTTCTGTCTTCCTCTTTGTCCCCCCCCCCCTTGCCTCGTCGTGCCTTGAAACACTTGTGTATAGGCGCTTTATAAATGTCATATCATATATATCAGAGTGGTCCAGGTGCATAATCATATTCAGATTGCCCCATATGATTATTCCCTTTGCAAACTGTGAAATATTAGGGATTAGTTTCAGCATGCAATGTGTTTGCCCTGTGTTGGGAGCATATACAAATGCCAGCGTAAGGGATCAGTGTCCCAGTTTCCTAATACATACCTACCATTCAAGTCCATCAGGGAGTTCCCCATTTTCAGGCCTAAATCATTTCTACAGGGTATGGCCGCCACCACCACCTTCTTCATTGGCATAGAGGTCATTAGCTACACCCCAAAGACTTGGTTTCTTAGTCTCCCAGTGTCCTTGTGTATTAAGTTGGTTTCTTGAAGTAAGGCAATAGCCGCCTGTTGCCTTGCAATAGGCAGCTGGAATAGTCTAATCCATCTTATTTGGCGAGTTCAGGGCCCTAGCATAATATCTTAACTATTCCTGTAACAGGTTTTACCAGTAACTCATCCCTCCTCCCGTCGCGGCTTCCACAACATGCTAGATTCTCGAACCTCTCTACCCTCCAAACCCCAACTATAATACACAACTTTATGGACTAGTAAAAGGATCCACATTCTTCTCTGAGAAACCCTCTGCCCGAACACCCTCAGAAGGCTCCACATCGCCAATCATAAGTGGCTGAGCCCACCCAGGACCTACCTCTCTGCGACGTCTCCTGTCAAGTCTGAAAGTCTCCAATTAAATAATGCAGAGACATTTCCTATCTGTTTCAAACAGATCCACTTCATCGCCCCCCGCCTCGTCCGATTATCACATCTCATTCCTGTGGGTGTTTGAGATTCCAGACCAATGATCTCAAATGGGAATCTTGCGGATTTCAGGCATCATGTGGTGGTTCTTGTTCCTTCTTTGCCTTTGCAGGGTTTAGCACCTTCTAGTGTCCATTCTTTCAGGTTAACCATGTTCCATTGCTTTCTTTCTGGTCATTGATCAGGTACCCGCATCTTCAGTTGTTTACATCCCTCTTCTAAATCCTTAATCCGGTGGTGCTGGCTGTTTAGTTCAAATTGTACACCACTAGGGTATACCCATCTGTATCTGATTTCATCACTAGTCAACGCCTGTCGGTTTAAACTGGCGTCTCTTCCACAGGGTAGCATTCGAAGCATCCAGAAAAAGCTGCATCTGTGATCCTCTAAAATCAATCCAACCTTGTATTCTGGTTTCAATGAGCCTTTCTTCTTTAAGCGTGTACGAGTGCGGCTTAAACAGAATGTCCCTAGATTTTGCCTGGTGTTGTGCAGGCTTATATGGACAGGCTACGAGCTGTATCCATCTTCACTGTTTCCGGTGCACCTTCCGGGATTAGTAAGACAAATAACTTCAACAGATCTTTCAAAGCTTCTCCCTCCACACCTTCTTGTAAAAATGTGAATCTTACATTATCTCGGCCTACCAATTCTCCAGATCTTTGCATTTGTCATCTAGCTCAGCTTCTTTCTGCAGGAGGTCCAACACCTCGGCTGATGTTATTGGCAGTTGTGTCACCATGTTGCTGACAGTTTGCTCCACTTCCTTTACTCTGTTGCCCAATGCATCTACATCTTTCTTCAATCTTTCCATGCGTTTTGCCATTCCCTCTGAGATCTGCCAGTTCTCTGGCTAGTTTGTCCTTGAGGCTTTGGAGACAATCTTTCAGGTCTTCCTTGGTGAAGGCTACAGGTGTACCCTGGCTCACATCTCGCAGGATTCTTGGGCTGCTGCCATGGTTAGTTTCTCTGCTCCTGCCACCCCGTGGTCAAATTTGTCGATACTGCCCCTTTGCTGCATACATGAAGGCTTTGCCACCTTCCCCATCCATGCACTCTTCTTGCGCTTTTACTAGAGACCTTGTGGGGTTGCTTTTGTGGCTACACGGCCAGTCACAAATGGCAATAGGCCTAGATACACCAGTCAAGGTGGGATTTATGTTGTTGCTTCTTTTGCTCCTTCCTCCTCATCCCCAACGCACCAGTCTCTGCCACCCCCACCATGCTGTCTGACTCATCCACAGTGTGGGGTATCACCCCACTTTTGCCAATGCTACGCATCTTACAAGTCCTGTCCACAGGCTTACTAGTACTCCCGGAAGAGCGCCAACCTAGAGTACTATACCGTCTCTGTGACCGCCGGTACCCAACTGAATTACTCATCATGACCAGCACAATGAGCGTTGTGTCTCCATGATTTCCCCTGACTTTCGGGTCTCCCCATCTTGTCAGTATCTGCTGATCGATGCCTTATCTCGGGTGTGTGCATGATTGTACTTTCCTACTACAGGGTCGGGCTCCGCTTATACTCCTTCCCCACGGTGCACATTTCAACTGGTACCCTCCAGCCCCCTCTGCCTGGGCTGGGGCGTCCAGCACCACCCCGGTGTCTCTGGCTCGGTGTATGTTTGGCAAGCCCTGATCGCTCCCATGGTCTGAAGCATGGCCCCTCTTACTACAGGTACGATGAAGGTGCCTTTTTGTTCCGATCTCCCTACTATCCGACACGCCAACCTCTCCCGCTCAGTCGGTCTTCCAAAATGCCACCCACTCTGCCGCAATCAGAGCTCATGGTACCTCTCCACGGCGCACTGCTTCTGTACGACAGAGCTGCCACCTTCCTTCAACGTTAGCTTCTATGGAGGTTTATGCAAAGCTGTGCCTGTTCCGATCATGTCGATCTCCGGGGCTCCCATCCGCATGCTCTCGAACAGAGCCCTACAGAGGTATGACCGGCTTGTGCGCATATTGGCTCCTCCACTAACCGCTTCTTTTTAACCAACAATAACACTATAGTCACAGTGGCAAAACACATTTCTACATTTTGCAAGATTTCAGAAAATCACCAAGGAGCTACTTCCTTTTCGCGTTATGGGTCCTCCTTTCTTATAAGATTATACTTGCATTCTCTATGTTGTCATTTTGAATGGGGGTGGATTGACATACTGTTCTGTATGGGGTTACATTTTGTGCAGTTATTCCCTAAGTGCTTGTCCTTCCAGGTTACAGTCTTGATTTCTGTTGTGATGATGTATAGCATATTGATATTTTTGAGGTGGTGTATTCAACTACTGTTGCTGACTGTGTCTAAAACCTATACTTGCCCTCACATCTACTTGTATACAATATGTAGGGATGTCAGCATCAAAATGAGAAGTGTTCAAGTAAAGGTTCAGAGCTCCTTCCAATTCTTGGTTGGAAAAGTGTTTTTCCTTCCCCAGGATTCAAAATAGTTCACGTAACAAAAGTGGGGTTCCCTTCGCAAAGCTTTCAAATCTCTCAAGGTTCCAAAAAACCACAATTCCTTAGGATACTTCCCAGCTCTTTGGGCTTGCTTTCTTTTCATCAATTTCACCAATATCATAAAGTTCAGTTCCTTAATTTCAAATCATGCACGTTTACCTTTATGTTCAATAACAAGTTAAGTGGCTTTTCATTAGGCGGGTGTTCTCGGTCTAGGCACAGTTGTCGGACCACACAGTCCACCCATTACAGGTCGTGCAACCAACACACCTTACTTGTTTCTTATTCAACGGTACAGTTTCACTGTGATACTCTACTTGTCCTTATTTCACAGCCTTTGTATGCTTTACTACTTGTTTTGCCAGCAATCACTTGTTGCACTTTCAAAACTCCTCTGAGGACTTTTGCCCATGCTTTGAGGTTACACAGTTCCTTATATCTTTATGGCGCTTGCGAATGCTTGTTCACTCAGGTTACCTTGGATTGGTCTCTACACATCCACAGCACCCATAGATTGGTCTCATATCTAACCAAGGCACTATTCTTTGTGAACTGGTTTAGAGCCACAGAAAAGTAATCTTTCAGGCGATAGGAATGTAAAAAACATTCCAACCTCATGACAGCAGGTTGGAGCCCTGTGGGTGGTGAATTCAGTTCTTTCACGAACTTTAAATGATATAGGCAAAACAATGTTTCTTTCGCTGATCATGTTCACAGAACAAAATTATTGCTCTGCATCTGTTATTGCATATTTGTAGCAAATTCTGTTCACAAGTACAATCCACATTTGTGTTTTGGGCATTGGTTTTGCCAGTTTTTCTGCTTTATTTATGATTGTATGAATTTTTATGCATGAATTTTCTTTGCTTTGGAAAAAAGTAAAAGAAGTTTCTGATTAAATAATGGCCACTAAGCTAAATAGTGGCTTATCAGAGTTCTTTGTTGGTGCTTTTTCCTCCAATTCGGCTAGCCATGGGTAATGATTTTGCATATCCAGAGCTATTTTAGGGTTCAACAATTGTTGGTTCTGGAGGCTAATTTGATGAGAGCCTCAGCCTACGTAATCGCACTAAAATCAGAAGTGTGTCAGTAAACTTGTATGGGAAGGTCGGACCCCACTTGTTCACCAGTTCTCTCATGTTATGCAGTTCCTTTTTTGTCAGGGAGTTGCATCAAACTTGTCCATCCAATTGGTATTCAAACACTTGCTTTCTTTCAGAACAGTATTAAAAAAGTTTTCCTTTCATTAAAATTTCACATTGAATAAAGCAACAACAAATTCCCAGTTTACTCTCCTGCTGTGAACTTGTACCCTGTTCACGGGCGTATTCACAAGCTCATATTACGGTTTCTCTAGCCCTCTCTTGGCCGTTTCAATTTCATCTCTTTTACAGTTTGGTATTCACAACTAAAACATTTCCTTCAGTTTCTCATCAGCATTGGGTTATCATGCTTAACAAAATTATTTAGTTCAATCATGACAATGATTGAACACATTTCCTCGCTCGCTCCCAGGGTCATTCAGGCTTCTTTGACTCACTGGGTAGCTGTCTCTAGATGCTGTTTTCCACGGTAGCAGGCTTGCTGTGGCTGCTCCCAGCTCGGTGCGTCTTTCCTCCAGGATCTCCGCCACCTCAGTTGTATGGCGAGGGCATCCCTCCGTCTCCAGGAGGTATGTAGAGCAGCTCTGCTACCGAAGACCTTCCAAGTGCACTCGGAACAATCTGCTTTCGCTGCAACGACTCTGCAGCTCGTAGGCGCTTTGGGCATACGTCTCCCTGGTTCCACCCTCCCCTGCAAGCGTTCCACAGGCGATCTCCGTTCCCATAGCCTCACCTGAGCGGGCCATTTATACCATCACCTTTGGCCTCAGGTGCAGGCTATGTTCATCGGCTACATCACTGTCTTGGTACTTGGCATCCCTCTTCCTCATCCCAGTACCACTCTTCCTCATCCCAGTACCAGAGTGGTGTCTGTGTGTGTATGAATCAATAAAGAGAGGATGTATGGCTTTAGCTCGACTCTTTCATCCCAGTACCTGGCTGGTGTGTATTGGGAGATGGTGTACTGGACAAAAAGAAAATAGGAAAGGGACTGATAATACCCTACAAAGGCTTGGGGGATGTCTGACTCCTTATCAAAGGTAAATGGGGGATACAGTGTCTCACCCAAGGGTGCCTCATCTCCACTCAAGTCTCCTACACCCAGATGGTCCCTCCCCTCACATATCCACCACAAAGGTCAGGATCCGATAGCAACTACCTTTCTCATGACCCCTGGGAGGAGGATATATTGGGAAAAGAAGTGAGGACGCCCTCAGATTCCTTACAGTAAGTCATGTGTAGGCACCCCTTCTGCCCCCTACAGGGTAGAAAAAAGCGGCATATGGAATACCATGACATGCTATAATTTCTCATATAAACAATCTAGCACAGCACAAGCTGTAGTAGAAGGTACTGTAAGTAGAATGTAGCACCCAGAAACTAGTGAAACGCTATACACTTGGAGAGTAATCTACATTGCAATAACATTATATTGCCTGAAACAGAAATGAGCACTCAAAGCGCTAGAGGCCTGCATTGGCCTATATAAGCCTCACTTTGCAAGACATCTTTGCAGTATGTTACATGTAACCATTAATTTTATTTGAATTGCTTTACACTTACATTTAACTAGAAAAACATGCAGGCAAATTCAGTTTATTCCTCACTTAAAAAAGGTATTACAGTTGCTTTCCTAATAATGCCAGGGACTGAACAGGCCTTGACCTTCTAGCCATTAGCATCTAGATTTGCCATAACGTGTCATCCTTTATGCTCGGAGTTCAGAGCTTAAACTGATACACAATGAGACAATTGCTTCAGAAAAACATGTCCTGCGGCATCGTGCTTAAAACAGACAACCTTGCCAGACACTTTGGGAATTGTGTAGATAACTGATAACAAAACAGACATTCTGTGCATCTTGCGTACAGCCGATATGTTACGTAGGGGACGTGCTAATGTAGATGTTTACAAACATCACATACCGGGGGGCAGACTATCATCCAGGTACCAAAGCTTTGCACTGAGAAGCTGAAGAACTGCCCATCAAGTAACATGTAAGCTAATAATTAGGGGCTTCCCTTTGGGACTTATATGAACTAATCTGGGTGGCTGACCAGAGGGGACAAGCCGAGGAGCTGCTGTCAGACAGTTCTGTCAAGACAGACAGAGGACAGCAGGTGCTATGCTTCATTTAGAAGTTTGCACCTTAAATGCTGGGAAATAACTTGACTAAAAGCTGTGCTAAATAATAGTCTTTCTTTGTTCTGATAGATGATTGATGCATTTAAAAATGTGGTTTTCATTATTGCATTTACATTTTCAATGATGTTATGATAGCATATGTTTTTGGTTTAGTATAAGTTTGGAACTTTGCATTGGCAAGTTTTCTTTGAACATGGTAATGAAGCATGGAGAGGGCTTTTGCCCATTCTTAAAGAGAATTGTGAGTTGAGCCTGTGTGTGTGACTCTTTGGTTCTTGAATATGATATTTTGCAGCCCATGCTCATCAATGTTGTTTGGCAGAAATAGGACTTGTACCCAGGGGTGTTGCTAAGTCTGGAAAAGATCAGGGGCTAAGCTAATGTTGACACTGGGGGGACTCGGGGCTAGCTAGCATTTTGGGTGTAGCACCAGTATACGGGGCTACAACCAAAAGATCCGGGGCTATAGCCCCCTTAGCCCACTCCTAGCAACGCCTCTGCTTGTACCCTATAAGAGGGTTGATTGGCTTTGTTGGAACATTGTGAATCACTAGAAAGAGAACTGTTTATATTTTGTAAAATAAATGTATTCTTTTATATACGTTAGTCATTTTTGACTCAAGTACTTGAAGACAATGTTGTGTTAAAGTATGTCTCTGTTCCAATTATGACATTCTGTTTTATCTTCTCTATCCCTATAAATATGGGATATCGTGAACGTGTTGCAGAGCCAGTGAGTACATAAGGTAACACCTTACCTAATGAGGTGCAAGGGTTGTACATGCTGGTGGGTTTGGGAGGTATACACGCTTTGAGCTCCCACAGGGTGAACATACAAACCTAATTAAACTATCCATTGTAGCAGAGCAAACCTCTGCATTGTAAACAGGTGAGAAGAGATGCTACCCTATTGGGTGAAAAGTGTGCTAGACCCTTACTTCCAGCTAAGCTGTGAGCATGGGATGGGGGTTTTGGGTGCTTCATCCTCCCCATTAGGGTCAGTGCTCTTAATCTAGCCTGAGTGGTTCTTCTGAACCTCTGACAGGCAGACGCAAAGGAGAAATTCGTCCACATGCTTATCCACAGAAAAAAAACAACACTGATACACTGAATATATAAAATATTAATACGTAAACACACACAGTACGCTATAAAACCAGTAAATGTGTTTGGGGACTCTTCACCCCTATACTTTAAAGTGGATCCACTATTTATAGATAGATGCACAACATAAATTGAAAAGTGGGAGGGAATCAGGCGGCCTTCTAACAGTTAAAAGTACCTAGTGCCTTCACAAACCAGTACACTGTCCCACTAGAAACAACCCAAACCTATTACATATTGTAGGTCCACTACTAGGTGGTAGGCAAGAAGATAGTCATACATGCATCTAATGCCATTACCAAATTTCCACAGTAATTCTAGCCCTCTAGGGCACAGTATTTGAATAATACAACTGGACACAGACATCACAGTTAAAACAGTGCCATATGATGGAAAACAATTCTGAAATACAGCAAGAGGCCTTAAAAAAATCAAGTTACACTTTAGACAGTTGCCACTACAATTAGCTCAAGGGAAAATTAAGCACAGTCTTATAAAATAAATAGACACATTGTAAGCAAGTATTTACATTTACTGGAATGGAGAGCATGACTTCAAAATACATTAGAAATTATAACATTTAAGGGCTAAAAATCTAGTTTTGGCCCTAGAGAAGGCGTGGAGACCTGATTGTGTATTTATAAATATACTTGGCTTACTATTTTGAAGCATAATTTGGAAATAATTTGAACTAAATCATTCAGACACCCCGACATACGGTAGTGCCAATAATTATATCTGTGGTTGGAGCCTCCTCCTTAGTTCCTTATTGTACAACAGCCCTTTCATCCTTCCACAGTAGGGGCCATCCCTTCCGTTAAAAAGTGGAGAGACACGCTGGCATGTTTAGGCGTGAGATGGACTTAAACAATAACCTAATCAAGACTTTGCAAAGTTCACAGAGAAACCCAGTAACTTCAAGCATAGGATCATGCCTTTGGTGTGCTGAGTCGCTAATGGAAGCAATGGGGCCCGTACCAATGAGTCATCCAGATACGGGTAAACGGGAATTCCTGAACGCCGGTGGAGGGCCACGACTGGAGCAAGACATTTGGTGAACACCCGTGGTAGTGACTTTAGGTCGAAGGGTAATGCCTTGAACTGGTAATGTTTTCCTGCTTCCTTGAAGCGAAGGAAAAGTCTGTGCAACCGATGGAACAAGTTACTTACCTGTAACTGTTGTTCTCCAGCATGGGTCTGGCATGGATTCACGTGCTCATGAATATTCCCCGTCGTCAGGCTGGGAATCCTCGGTAAAGAAAAAACCAGTATCAGTTTCGTTTCTGATCTGTCTTTCGTAGTAGTAACCAATCACTGGTCTCTGCGTCATACTGACCACAGCCAATGACTGCCCTCTACCTAAGCACCGCCTCTGGCAGCCATCTTCAGATTTGGAAGCACGTGAAGTGGCAGTATGACCAATTGAAGAGCCGCAGAGGGGTAGGCGGGAGGGTTCGCATGTGAATCCGTGCCAGACCCATGCTGGAGAACAACAGTTACAGGTAAGTAACTTGTTCCTTCTCCAGCATGGGGTCTGGCATGGATTCACATGCTCATGAATAAAGAATACATAGCAGTACACACATGCACAACCACGGGAGGTGGCAAAGGCTCAACATTAAGCATCACATCAAACTCAACATTAAGCATCTTACCTCCTCACCAGGCTCACCTTAGGGGAACAGGTTGCGCAGCACTGCTTGGCCGACCCTGGACTCCTCCCTGGAATCCCGATCGACGCAGTAGAATTTCGTGAAGGTGTGCGTCGACCTCCACGTAGCAGCCCTACATATGTCCAGCAGGGGCACACCAGAAAGGAACGCCGTGGTAGCTGCGATCGCTCTGGTGGAATGGGCTCTCGGACGGCCAGGCAGCGGTCGGTTTGCCAACCGATGACAGTACATGATACAGCCGGAGAGCCATCTGGAAATGGAAGCCTTCGAGAGAGCCTTCCCCTGATTGACAGGCCCAAAGTTCACAAAGAGTTGTGACGTCTTCCGAAAACACTTTGTGCGGTCCACGTAGAACTTCAGCGCTCTAGCCACATCCAGCGAGTGCAAAGTCCTCTCAGCCGGCGACGAAGGCGACGGGAAGAACACAGGCAACACCAAGGGTTCGTTGAGATGGAAGTCCGACGGCACCTTGGGCATGAAGGAGGGGTGCGTCCTGAGCACTACCCTCGTGTCGTGAAAAGTCAAGTACGGGGCCTTGCAGGAAAGGGCCTGGATCTCTCCCACCCGTCGTGAGGAGGTGATGGCCACAAGAAACGCTGTTTTCCACGACAGAAACTTCAACGGGGCCGAGTGCAGACGATCTGAACAGTCCCTTCATGAACTCTTTCACCAGACGATGAGACCACAAGGACGCCCGCCCCGTGGTTCTGGTGTATCGGGAGATCGCAGCCAGATGAATCTTGATGGACGCGTGTGCCAGACCAGCTTTGGCCAGCGTCAGCAGGTACGGCAGTACCTGAGGAGCCGTAATCCGTAGAGGGTTAATCTTCTGTGCGTGGCACCAGACAGAGAACCTCTTCCATTTGTGTCCGTAGCATTTAAGAGTCGAGGACGCCCTGGCCTTTGCAAGAACCTCTCTGCAGTCAGCCGGTATGTCGTAACCTCCAAACTCTAGCGCTGCAGGAGCCAGGCCTGCAAGTTCAGCGATTTCGGGTCGTGGTGGAGGATGGCGCCTCCTTCCCTGGAGAGTAGATCCGCGTCCACCGGCAGCTTGATTGGCGGGGACGCTGACAAGTCCAGAAGGTCCGGGAACCATATCTGCCTCGGCCACGCAGGTGCGACGAGGATCATCCTGCACCGTGACCTCTTGAGCTGGTTGACGAGCCGGATTAGCAGTGGCAAAGGAGGGAACGCGTAGAGGAACAGGCCCTCCCAGGGGAACGAGAAAGCATCGCCCATGCTCCTCGCCTGGGGAAACCTGCTGGCGAACCTCCGGCACTTGGAGTTCGTCGCCGTCGCCAACAGGTCGATCTGGGGTGTGCCCCACCGTCGGAAGAGGCGATCCACTAGATCCTGCCGTAGTTCCCACTCGTGGCACGAGCGCAGCTCCCTGCTGAGTGAGTCGGCGATGGTGTTTTTTATCCCTGCCAGATGAAACGGCACCAGAAACATCCTTTGGGCGACGGCCCAATGCCACAGGTCCTGCGCCTCCTTGGACAGTGCTGGGGACCTGGTTCCACCCTGTTTCCTGATGTAAAACATGGTGGTGGTGTTGTCGGTGAAGATCCTCACCACCTTGCCCTTGAGGGACGGAAGGAAGGACCTGAGGGCCCAGAACACTGCACGGAGATCCAGGACGTTGATATGGAGGGACTTCTCCGTCGGGAGCCAAAGGCCTCTCGCGTGCAGATTTTCGGTGTGCGCTCCCCACCCTTCCAGGGAGGCATCCGTGGTCACTGTCTCCTGGTGGTCTGGGGTCTGGAAGTCCATGCCCGCCGTCAGATGCGCGCGGGTGCCCCACCACAGGACCGCTCGGCGGAAACTCTCGTCGAGTGTGATCCTCTCCTCGAAGCCGCCCGTCGTTTGGATCCAGCGCGCGTCCAGGAACTCCTGCAACGGGCGCATCCGGAGCCTGCACATGGGAATGAGGTAGATGCAAGAAGACATCATTCCGAGGAGGGACTTGATGGACCTCACCTTGGCCGCGTCGGAAGCCAACATCCGCTGTACCTTGCCCAGGATGGACCTGGTCCTTTCCTCCGACGGGGAGGCCAGAAGGGACACTGTGTCGAGCTTCGCTCCCAGAAACAGTGCGTTTTGCGCGGGTACCAGGTGGAACTTGGCGTAGTTCACGGAGAATCCCAGGTCCGTGAGAAGTTGGATGGTCCTTGCCGTGTGCTCCACGGCGAGCTCCCTCGTCTTGGCTCGGATGAGCCAGTCGTCCAGGTAGGGGTAGACGTGGATCCCCTCGCGGCGCAGCTGCGCCGCCACCGGTGCAAGGCACTTGGTGAATACCCTGGGTGCCGACCGTAGTCCGAAGGGGAGGGCTTTGAACTGGTAGTGACGCCCTTGGACCACAAACCTGAGGAATTTTCGGTGCCCCTTTAGGATGGGAATATGGAAGTAGGCATCCTCCAAATCCAACGACGACAGGAAGTCTCCTTCCTCCAGCTGACCCAGGACGTGCTGGAGGGTGACCATCCGGAACTTCTGCGCCTTGATGAATTTGTTCAGACGTCGCAGGTCTAGGATGGGGCGCCATCCTCCCGTCTTCTTCTTCATGAGGAAGTATCACGAGTAAACTCCGGAGCCCCGAAGCCTCTTTGGGACGAGTTCGATGGCGCCCTTCCTGAGCATCGCCCTTACCTCCAGGAGAAGCTGAGGGACGTGAAGCTCTTTCCTGGCCACGGGGGGGACGCGCGGGCACCTTCTTTGAAACTCGAGCGCGTGGCCCCGGGCTAAGGCGTCCAGCACCCAACGGTCGGTGGAGATGGACTCCCACACGCTGACGAAGCTCGCCAGCCGGCCTCCCACCAGGGTGCATCGGTGGGGGCCCGACCCCACAGTCAGTTCAATCCTGTTTCGACGAGGCTTTGCCGCCTTGACCTCCTTGGCGACGACGGCGGGGTCCGCCAGACTTGCCTCGTCCTCTGTAGGCTTGACGGTAGGTGGAGAAACCGCCGCCGGAACCCTTGGAGGCGCCCTTGCCTCCGCTGCTCCGAAAGGGCGTCCGTCGTTGCTGCAGAACCCCAAGGGCCCGGGCCGTCTCAGTGTCCGCTTTAATGGCCTGAAGGGAATCGTCCACTGTTTTCCCAAACAGGTTGTTCCCATCGAGCGGCATGTCCAGGACTCTGGTCTGTACGTCTTGACGGAAGTCCGTAGCCTTGAGCCATCCACGCCGCCTAAGGCACACGCTGTTGCCCAACTGGCGAAACCCAGTGTCGGCGATGTCCGTCGCAATAGTGATGGCGTGGTCCGACGCCACCTCACCTTCCTGTAGGATCTCCAGGGCATCCGCCCTCTTGTCGTCCGGTAGGAAGTCCAGCAGGGGAGCCAGTTTGTACCATAGCTCCCTGTCGTAGCGGGCCACGATAGCCAAGGCGTTGGCCGCTTTAATCGTCGTCGCTGCAGACGAGATGACCCTGCGTCCCATAGAGTCCAATTTCTTTCCCTCGCCGTCCGGTGGGGAAGTCGATGTGGAGGCCGCACCCCCCCCCGCTTTCTTCCTGGCCGCCGCAGAGACGACGGAGTCCGGGGTAGGCTGCGCCCGGAGGCACAGGGGGGCCGCGTCCGGGACCCGGTACTTCTTCTCGTACCGGTCTCTTCTAGCTGGCGTAGTGGAAGTGTTCTTGAGGAGGGCGAGGCCCTCATCCCAAATGTCGTCCAGTAGAGGCACCGCGAGGACCGTCTTCCTCTTGGCCTCGCGCTGTTGATAAAGGAATCCTTCCTTTTTCTTCTCCTCAGGGCAGAGTTGGAAAAGCTCGGATGCCCTGGCGATCATGGAGTGGAACGAACCAATCTCGTCGGGCGGAGAAGCCCTGGTGGGAGGTGACGACGGTAGATCCTCGTCGTATACCTCGTCGTCCGTACCCGTCGCTGCCGTGTCAGTCCCCGTATCATCCCCTCGGGTGGACGGGGAGGAGGGCTGGACGGTGCGCGACGGCTGAAAAGGAGGTGGAGGGTGGATCCTCCTTTTCTTGGGCGGGGGAACACCAGAAGGTCCCGGCTCAGGATCCCGTGACGGGAGAGGTTCCTCCGTCGGCAACGGCAGTCTCGTCCTTATCTCTGAGCATAAGGACTGTATAGCCAACAAAATGGCCGCCGAGTTGTCTTGCGGCGCTGGCAGAGGGGAATCCGACGGGCGATCAGGGGCCCCGTCGGCACCCTCGACGATGTCGTCGTCACCTGCGTCGGGATCCATCCCGACGGGCCGGTCTTCTTCCACGCCAAGGCCGTGGCTTAAGACCTCGATCAGCTCTTCCTCCGAGGTTGAAGCCGAATCTACGACGACGCCCTACCCCCCCTTTTTCTTCCCCGCCGGGGATTTCACGGGGGTCCTATCGATGGGCACAAAAGAGGACTCCCTTCGAGGTGGCAGGGAGACTCTGAGCCCCGAGGTCGCCACCACTGGTGTAGCCTCCACAGGCTGAGCCAGGGTCGCCGGGACAGTATCGATAGAGGGCTTGGCTGGATGGATTAAGGCCTTCACCACCTTAGGTGCGCTCACCGCCTTATCCTTGAGGGGGGGGGGACACTGCCTCGCTCCCCCTCCGATGGGGCCTTCGAGCTCGACCGGGGACTCTCCAGGAGCTTTGCCGGGTGCTCGCCCTTCCTCTTACCAGACCCAGAGCGTTGGCTCGTGGCTGAAGGTGCCGGGGAGGGTGCGCCCTGCCTGGCGCCCGTAGAGCCCGACCGTTCGGCGCTCCCGGTGCCAGCGGACTCGCGGTGCTTGGCCTTGTGTTGGACCCCCATCGCCGGGGCGTCCTCAAAGGTCTTAGAAGACCGCTCGGATTTCTTCCTCTTCTTCTCGCCTGACGGGCTCTTCCCTTCCAGCCAGTTGGCGAGACGTTGATGGCGGTCCGTCATGGTCCGCTCCGACATATTGCCGCAAAACGCACAGTCCTTCTCCACGTGCGTCTTGTCCTCATGTAAGCAGTAGAGACAAAAGGAGTGTTCGTCCTCCTTAAAGACGTTCTGCAGCTGGCATCCAGGGCAGACCCTGAACAGCTTTCCGGGCGTCGAGCTTCCCTTCTCCTGGGCCATGTCCGGGCCTGAGAAGCTTCTGGAGTCCTCCAAAAGCGTAGCTCGACGAAATCTTCACCCTTGAGGGGCGCAGATGAATCCGACACGGGTCCCCGTTGATCGGATGGAGAGTCGGTGGAGCTTGAGGCTCTTTTGACCGAAAAAACAGTTTTTGAGCATAAAACGTGAAAAAATAGCACTAACGCTCGAGAGCAATAGCACGAGGATCCCAACACATGAACGTGCGGTAAAAATCAGAAGATGGCTGCCAGAGGCGGTGCTTAGGTAGAGGGCAGTCATTGGCTGTGGTCAGTATGACGCAGAGACCAGTGATTGGTTACTACTACGAAAGACAGATCAGAAACGAAACTGATACTGGTTTTTTCTTTACCGAGGATTCCCAGCCTGACGACGGGGAATATTCATGAGCATGTGAATCCATGCCAGACCCCATGCTGGAGAAGAATGCGGATACGGAAGTACACAGCCAATAGGGTCTAGAGAGGAGAGGAAATCCCTTTCTTTGCAGCTGAGCAGAATGTGCGGTAACGTCATCGTGCAAATGTTTGGGACTTGAGGAATGGATTGCGTCTTCTCAGGTCCAATATGGGTCTCTAGCCTCCAGACTTCTTCCTTACCAGAAAGTATCTCTGCTGCCTCGCAAATGTGCTGGTACTATTTCGACTGCATGGATATCACCCATTTGTCAGTGGTGATGGACTTCCAGTGCATGACGAAGTTGATAAACAGACCCCCTACAGAGGTATTGATGTGGGCAGTCAGGCCCGGAGCCTGGTCAGGCCTTTTTTGGTACTTGGCTTCTGGGGGAAACACGTTGCCACTCCCCTTGTAACCTTCTTGGGTGTTGGCGGAGCGGCATGTGTGCGGACGGTAGCAGGATCTATAATCCCTCGGAAATCTGGATTTCCCAGAATAAAAGGACTGGTGTCGCTGTTGCAGAGTACCCAATGAAAGAGCAGTGTCTGCATCAGCCTTGATTGCCTATAGGGTCTCATCCACGTTTTTGCAAAATAAATCAATGCCATAGAACGGCATGTCCACCACCTTGGACTGAACTTCCAGCCAGAAGTTGGTGGCTTTGAGCCAACCTTGATGGCGCTACAGAGCCCTGTTGCCCATCTGATGGAATTGCGTGTCTGCAATGTCCATAGCAATAGAGATGGCATTATCTGCTGCAGCGTCACCTTCACAGAAAAATGTAAGCACCTCCTCTCGCTTGTCGTCAGGTAGAAAGTCAAGTATTGGACAAATATTATACCAGAGCTCCCGGTCGTAGCAGGAGATAATTGCCTTTGAGGTCAATTCTTCGTAGGATAGAGTTGGACTGCTTAAGATGGGTTTCCAAGTGCTGGAGTGACTTCTACATTTGTATGTTTGATGATATGTACTGTGAGGGGGTCAGAAATAAGAGGCGGACACAAAGTTGTAACATTTTCAACATTAACATTTTTATTAAAAATAAAGGGGTTTGGATAAAGGCCTTTCTGTCCCGATTCTAAAGTTTTTCCCTACTTAGAAAACTAAAGCTGATGATCCGTCTGTGTCTTGTTGTGGAAATTATGTAAAGATTCCTAGTGTCCAAAAGATACCCGACCCTCACACATAAAGGTACAAAATAAAAGTTTGATTTTTACTTTATGAAAAGCGTATGTAACTCAAGTATGAAAATTCAACAAATCATCCAGGAGGAGGTTCTTTTGCCATGTATTCTTTCAGGTAGAATAACGAAAGTGCCCTTCTTAAAGCCTGATTCTTTAAGAGTAGTTGAAATGTCCCTTTCCTAAAACACTTTGAAAATCACAAAAAGTGTCTCATCCCCAAACAATGATTTCACAGAAATAGTAGAAATGTCTTTTCCCACAACACTGTTTGGATGAGAGCAAAATGGTACTTTACAGAATGGCAAACATTTATATGTTTCAACCACTGCTTCAGATGACAACGTTTCTCTTTCAGACAACTGTTACAAGGATGATTTCCTGGTATACTCCCCTGCCAGGAATTACTGAATTGATTCTTTAGATCACCTGGTGTTCTCTCCTGCCAGGTTACTTTCACCAAGTCTCTTTCGTTCATATGCTTTATGGCTTGCCTAGTGTACTCCCTGGCCTGGAATTCCCCCCCCCCTCCCCAACCCGCTTAAGCATCTTGCAAAGGGCTTGGTGTACTCACCAGCCAGGTATCTCTCTCCCAAAAGGGTTCACTGCCTGTGTTTCTTTCACCAGGTCTTCCTACAATGTTAACTTTCCTTCCAAATATAACACAGTTGCACTCCTTCAATGTTTATACCTCATTGACTTCAGGTACTACTTGTTCTAACTGTCCCATGTTGACGCCCCATATATGGAGATTTGTTCAAGTTCTGTCTGTCAACTTCTTCATTAGTATTTCTTGACTTTTGGCAACGAGTGTTCCAATTTTCCCCAAATTGACATTTCAAATAAGGAAATTCGTACAACTTTTGACTTTCAAACCTATTTGGTCAGTATTCAAAATAATTATTCAATTGTTCGAAAGTTTGCTGGCACATCCCGGGGCCCCCACCCCCCAGGCCCCCGGCTCACCGGTGTAACGTGTAGCTGCGGTCACATTTTATCTCTGGGCAGGCTTGCCCTGTCATGCAGACTCTCGTTCGGTTACTGCGTCAGCTTTACAACCACTAGCCGATGGAACCGAGGCAGCCCCACAGGACTGCATCTCCGACAGCCTCGCAGTGGCGGTCTGCCTTCCAGCGGTCCCTCCAAGGCACCCGCTGAACTTTTACCAGATTCCTGTTCCTTCAGTAAAGTATGTTTCCAGGAAGCTGCCTGCAAGTGTCTGGCTCTTCCAGCATGCCTCGTCTGTGTGTGTGCTTCCGATGTTGGGTTTGCATCACTTGCTCTGCAGCTCTCCTCTCTGTAATCGCAGGTGTTTTTCAGGTTAAAATGTCCTGCACAACTGATTTAGGCTAACAACTAGTCTGCATGTTTAACTGGATGTTACTTTTATTCCACATTGACTCCTTACTCCTCTTCCTTGTCTCAGTACTTGAGGCTTTATGGGAGTTCGAGACCAAAGGAATTTTAAACCTTTTTGAGTTACATTGGTTTACATCTTTGTTTACGTAACAACCATCATAAACAGGAGATGTTAAATGCATTTTATGGGTCTTACATATATATGAAGAATTAATGGTATTCTGTCTAGGATGTATGACAAGAAGGGGTTTCAAGGTTTTACAATTGGAGGGTTTCGAATAATGACAACATGCCATCAGGAATTCTGGAATTATAGGGTCTTCTTCACATGAAAGGGAAGAACACTGTGTCTCTCCTGATGGAGTCACCATGTCTCCCCGACAGCCATCTCCTACCATGTGATCCACCCTCATAGTACAACCCCCAGGGTCAGGATCAGGTAGCGGCTGCCTTCCCCTAGCCACATGTGAGGAGATTTTAGGCTGGGTTAGGTTATGACTCAATACGATTCATCATAGTACCAACTTCTTTTCCCCTTACTTTTTATGTATTTGGTATGTAGTGTGAACGTAGCTAGAAATCAACAGAGCCCTGTACGAGAAAGGGAAGAGAGCATATAGCCTTCTTAACAGTATTTTGCTTAATAACAGTCTTTGATCTATATTTTGGTTGTTGGCCCAATTGGACACCCATGTTGTTTTGTGTATATGTATGCCTATACTTACCTCTAGTATTCTTCACTTACTGCACCCGTGTTATACTTACCTGTGAAGATAATCTATTGCTTGACCAACAATGTCACTTTTAACTGAACTTTACACCAGTACCCTGATCACCATAGTCTAAGGCTTACTGTCAAGTCCTCTACCAGTGGGTTTGGTTTGATTTGACTTTGTGTAAACCCATTCAGTACCACTATGGTGGTTTTCCAGAACCCCATACCAATAGAGGTTCTCCAAAAACGTTTGATCCTTGACACCTTTGTGATTAATGTGGTCTTTTTCTCTCCAGTACAACTTACTCCAAAGCCCAGGAGGGACTAACTAATTGTTCACGTGCTCACATCCATAAGTCTACCATGGCAATGGTACTATTAACGTGCCCATGGGCCTAATTATAGGGGCGGACAAGTCCCCCCCCAACATTTGTGGCATGCCTTTTTGTCCCCCCATCTTTTGGTGGGAGGGCCGGGGGCTGCCGCATTGATAGATCATAAAATTGGACAGCGTGAGCCTGGCTGAGGTGCCAGGCCAGGCTCACGCTGTCTCATTACATAAATGCAGACATGTGCTCAGCTGCTGTATGTTTGCTGGAGGCCAGGGCTGCGGGCTGACCCTAGTGAGGGGTCACATTTCGACAATTACATTTGGGGTCAGGGGTGTATTTAGCATTGCACAAGTGGGGTGAGGTGAGCCACTAAATGCAGTGTGTGCAATATTCTCATTCACACCCCCAAACGGCCCACCCTTGCCCCAATGTACTTTTTTGGTAACATTACTGGCAGATGGCATTTTAACACATAAAACTACAGGATCATTGCAGTTGCAGGAAACCCATCTATTAAAGCGCTGTCCAGGCGCTCTGGGGCAACATATATAGAAACCTCCAGATTTGCATATGGATTGCACCAAGAGAAATGATTTCACATAAAAGGACATTGCAAGGAGCATCATCAGTCTTTGATTTGTGGAGGCACCTTTAGCATAAGTTGCCATAGGTAAGCCAAGTGGCAAATAAGTTTGTGGTGCAAAATACCTAAAATGCACTATTGTTATGTATGGAGAAACTAGTCATCAGGCTTTTTTATTATATAGCATGATATATCAACATAAGCTTTGAAGTGAATCGAAAATCACGTACAGAGCTTCAGATAAGACAGTGGTATTAAATGAATTGCCCAGGATCACATCCGTTGGTTAAATGCTGAAACTAGGATGTGGACAATTTAAGCAACTGTGCACATCTTCCCAGGTTTAGTGGATATAGATATTTATTAAGGTATTGCTTTGCATTTCATGTGCTTAAATAATTATTTATAGCAGTGACTTGGAAGCAAATCACATTACATAATAAACTAGCCTTTCATAGTAGAATAACTGTACACTATATACATTGTCAGAGAAATATGTTGAGGAATGAGAGTATGCCTTTTGTTGTATTCTATCCCCATCCTGCACACAAAGTCACAAAAGTATCATGCATATTAACGTGAGCCTAATAAATCCCCCTTGGGTTTTAAAGCCATAGTCATTATTTCATAAATGATGCAACATTATGCACCCTTCTCACTTCTGATCACTCCCTCCCATTCACATATCAAATGAGATAAAACTCCCTGCTAATAGTCGCCGCCTCCCTCCCATCAGTGCCTAATGGCTCAGAGTGTAATGCTCTGTTGACACAGAGAAACGTGAGGACCCTCTGCTTCCTGGACCTCCTTGGGACATTGTCCTGGCACCAGGCCACCTCTACCATTCGGACAAGTTAAGGTGTCCTGCTGCCAGGACAATAGGCAAGCTGAGCAGGAATTGCTCGGCACACATTGTCCTGCCAGTGGGACAACCTTCCTGTTGGGCACCCTCTTTGAGGTGCCGAACGGGAGTGCTGTCCCACTGACAAATGTCCCAGTATGGCCTCCTGCTCGGTAGACTACTGCTTGGGGTCATATGAAAAAACGGGAAAACATACCTTAATGTTAATGAGTCAGAATGTTGTAAGTAATTGATGCAATTGGAATAAGCAGCCTAATGTGCGGTTTTAAAATCTTGCAGGCTTTCATTTTTTATTACGTTGATATGCTTGTTTGAGTCAGTGCCCTTGTGGCAATAATCAAACACAAGCTCCCTTCAGCCTTCTGGCAGGCCCTCTTTAGGTAGAGGGGGGTGCAGGCTTTTTTTACTGTTGTCAATGCAGTGAATTCTAAAGACCAACTGTGGTGTCATACGTTTCAGAAGACTGGCGTGCCTTTAGAATTGAATTACAAAGATATGCCACGAGTCTTATGAAAGTTATAACAGAGCGTTGGTAATGGACTCTTGTGGTGTAGTAGTTTAGTTTTATCCCTCAGAGCCACTGTCCGTCATTCCTCCACCCTGCCCCTTTATTTCTGTTGTCATGTCCCCCCCAATATTTTCAGCAAAGTTACTCCACTGAAAGTACCTCACCCTTCCCACCTAGACAGTGTGTCAACGTCAGAGGCTGGTGATGGCGATTTAGTTTATTTAAGGCTGCACAACGTTGTAGGCATTTTACCTTGTGTGTAGCCCTTTTCTCCCTGAATGCAACAACGTAACTGCCTGGTATTTTTAAAGTAAAAAAACATCTCACCAACCTGTGATTGCTCCACTCAACCCTAGTCGTCTCTTCTGGAGTTCCCACCTCCCCCATACCCATCCCAAGTCGAGTGACCTGGCAACTAGCTTTGTTGCCTTTTCTTGTATTTTGTATGGAGGCAATGACCATCTTTAAGTATCTGACTCACAAAGGTAGCCATAGCTCACTAAAAACTGGTTTAGACTGTGTGAGTGTTTGACAGACACCTCAAACCACATGTGTGTGTGTGCCATCTATGTTAGGTATCCACCTACCACTAGACTCCAGTGACGGACACAAGATCTCACAGGCTTTGCTAGTTCACATGATACTTCACAAACTATGAGAAAACACACACGCATCGGCTAAGCGACTCGTTCTGCTTAAGAACCTTCGCCGTTTTTCACCAAGTCATGAATTACACTACATTTCCCAGAGGGTTCAGCCTACGGGACGTTACGGTTGTTCCTGGCGGTTGGCCTGGAAACTATGGCGCCCGTGATTGTTTCGTCATCACGTTCGCATCCAGGTCATGTGATTTTGTAGTCCTTCGTGCTCGATTGACATGGGTCCTGTGCTTGTTATTAAGCGGAAGTGTGCCTTGTTTCCTGTTTTTTGAACTTCCTGGATTTTCTGCTGCCTCGACCTCAAACTTCGTGTCTTGGACCAGTCTCCTGCCTACTCCTTGTCTGCTTTGTTTGCCTGGACATTATTGGAACTTTGGTATTTCGACCCTAGAACGTTTCCTTTGGATTTGTCTTGCTGCTCCCTTGTTTGCTACTTATGCTGTTCGTTTCAATACAGTGTCTCTTGCTCTTTCCACGAATCACGGTGTACTGGACAAGTGCTTGTATCCCAGTGCAACATCAGCCCGTATTCCGTTTCCCTCCAGTCGTACACCTTGGACTAGAGACTGCCTGCTTGGTGTGCTTCTGTTCGTCCTCGTTTCGTTGGGTTTCCCCATTTGGAACTGGAGACTCTACGAAGGCGTCCTTGTGTCGTCGGGCACAGTGGGCTGTTGCTACTTGGATACGGCACTTTACTTCTTGTTCTTCTTTGCTGACATTCCTTGGGTCCACGTTAAGGTACATAAATCAAATTGCACATATTTCTCGAACCTTTAGAACTTCCACCACTTATTCTGTTGTCTTTTGTTTGCTCAGTCACAGAATTAAAGACGAATAGTTTTCTCTGCACTTCTTACCAGCTCCCGTCTTCCCATTAGAGGTTGGTTCTGCCTTTATAGTATTCTACGAACATATTGCTTTGTGCCGTTACTTAAGCAGGGTGTTTTTCATAGGGTCCTGGAGTTGCTGGCATCACCTTGTGATTATCCTCTGGGCGTCTTCTGGGACCTCCTGGCGGTTTGTGGATTTCCATCTTTCAAAGAATGCCTCAGACTGTCTGTTATTAGGTGGCCAGTCAGTGGCACTGTTGGGAAGAAATCTTCGGCTACACTACGTGGTCAAGTAATTGCCATGGATTTCTGACAATCTATGATGTATGCGGAAATAGAAGTGAGGCTGGCCTCCAATGGTTGGGAGGTAGCCAAAACTTTGAGAGATGAAGGAGATATGATTGGAGGGCTTAGGTCACCAAAACCTCTGAACGTGTCCATCTGTAGAGACCCGCAAGCCATTTCTTCAGTCAACTTCTTCGAACTATAGCTATGTAACTGGAAGAAAACCCTGCTGAAAGCTCTGTTGCTGGATTTATGATCCTCCTGGAAGGAGCAGCTCTGTCCTTCCATGATTAGAGGGAACCATCTACAATGATCCCATCCCATAATCAAGTGGGAACATTCAGATCTTCCATCTCAGCATCAATTGATCCAACAGGAGTGTTTCAGCTGTCAGAAGGTCCCTGCTTCATCACTGGACTTTTCAGGCCAGACTCTGAGGTTTTCTGTTCTAACAGAGGACCTTCATTGATATCGGAAAAATGGTGCAGACTGACGGCCTTCTGATTGCATTAGGGCAAGTGTCCTAAGTAGGCAGAGTGGAACTCATTAAGTATCAGACTTAATGTGCTAGACACAGACTCCAATGTTACAAATATAACTTGGATTTGGGATTGTTTGGTGGCCTTTCTGAAGGCACTCTGAAGGCTCTGGCGTAAAGCACTTAATAAATGTAAAATAAAATACAGTCCGATTGCTAGGAACCTTGTGGTTTTGGGTTATCTTCCCTGGTTTCCGAAGGCTAAATGATCTGCATTAATCAAACTGGCAGGGGCTTTCCAGTCATTTACATCTTCTGACCAGCACATCTGCCCAGCAACAGAGACACTGACCAGGATGAGCACTGGGACCAGACAGTCCCAGTCCCCACATCTAGTCACAAACATACCGCTGCTCGCCCGGCAAAGGGTTTATCGCATACAGCATATCTGCCTGAGAGGGAAGGAAGGTGGCCAAAAGACAAGATGGAAAAAGGACAAGGCGGAATCTTGTGGCAAGGACATTTTACAATATATGCTATTCTAAAAGGAATCTTGCAGTAAAATGCAAATGTGCATGCAAACAAGTAAAAACAAACAGTAGGAAAGTATCTGCTGCTGCCAGCCCGTCCTAGACACGTGATCCAAGAAACCATAAAGTTACTAAAAACAAGAGAGAAAGGGATACAAAGTACCCCTACCACACTTCACTGTAAGGTGATGTGCTCAATTTAAAACAAGAGATTTTGTAATGGGGGTCAGAGTCCTGAGGCACCGATAGCCATAGGGACTGATCAGTGCCGCTAAAATAAACCAGCTAAGCAAGGTAAGTAAATCAAAAAGGCTTTACTTACCATAAGGAAAGATTTTCTTTTTACAACTTTCCCCTCTATATTTTTCTATGAAACCCCATTAGTTGTGCTCGGTTTTAGATCCTCTCCTGGATTTTTAAAGGGCACTAAAGACTTCAGCTTCACTAGCCTTTAGCTAATTTGTTATGGGGAACTGACCAGTCTTTTAGACTATCAGTACTGGGAAACATTGCTTCCCTTTTGAATTCTTGTATTTTTACATTGCAGGCAACACCTTACAGTGCAGTGTGATGAGGGTAACCTTTGTTATCACCCTCATGTTTTTACACATGGCATTTTGGGTTACCTTTATGTGTCTAAAAATAAGCTGGTGATTTAATAATTTTTTTTTTTTTTTTAACAGTTTGTGCGTTATTTTTGGTGTGCACGTTTGCATTAACCGCATATGGCTGCTAAACGTTGCCAGTGCCCTAAAATGGCTGTGCCACAAGATTTTCACTTGTTCTTTGGCCATATTGTAGTTTGGCCTTCTTCATGCCCCCCCCACCCCCAGGTCAGGAGATCCCTTATAAGGCAGTGCACGTTCCTGGAAAAGCTGCTGCTTTTGCAGGCTTGTGGGCCTGTGTGTGTGGCCCAGGAAGGGGGCTGGGACTGTCTACTCCCAGTCCACATCACTGGTGTCAAAAAGTCTGTGAATCCAGTAGTTGTCCCTGATTGGGCAACTAATGGCGGTTTACCGCTGGTGGGCTTGGACTTGTTTCCAGCTCGAATTTTAGATAAGATGCAGCCTCCTGCAGCCATTCTTCAGGTCTAGGTTATAGCCAAGAATCCTTCCAAGAAGAGCAGTCAGTTGATGAGCAGAGGAGAACTTCTGCAGTGGACATCTCAAGTAAACAGCCCAGCAACACCATGCTCATCTGCCTGATCTCCAAAGACCCTGGTCTGTGCTTCAGCCCCTAAACTAGTGGGCCCAACTAGTCACAATGCCTTTTTGGGATACAGTGTTAATACCGAAAAAAAAATAATGAATTACATTTATAACGAAACAAATAATGAAAAAACGATTTTTTTTTAAAACATATGTGGGCATGGGGTAAAGGGTTCAATCTTGTGGGAAGGGTATTGGGGAGGGGGTTAGCAAGAGGGAACAGGTTTTTGGGGGTGAGAGGGGACCCCACCAAAAAAAGAAAACAAAATGTGTTATTTTTTTGTTATTTTTCTTTTGTTATAAACTAATTTGTTATTTAGTTATTCGTTTAAAAGACATGGAACCACATTTTTGAGGATCTAGCCCATCAGAGCATCCGGAAGTGTCCCTGGACTGCCCGGTGGACTGACCAGCTTCCTTGAGGGCTACCTCATCAGAGCAGTCACCATTCCACTTTCAATCCCAGAACTTTGGTGGTCGCCAGCTTGTGCCACTAGCCGAAAATCCAGCTTCTTATCTTAGAGGGAACACTGTCAGGGAGCAGATTCTGTGACTGCAACCAAGAACGCCTGTTGTCGCTCGAACTCACCTTCCTCCATCCCTGAAGTTTCCTGAAGAGGTCTGCATTGTTGTTATGTACATTTCTTCGCCAACAGGGATTGCATCTTGCAGTTGCACCTGCCCTGAATAATCCTCGAACCTGAGACCCCTGGGCACCTGACACTGGAACAAATGATGGAAGACTGCGCTCCCAGAGACCCCCAGTCGACCCATCATGTTCCCTGGGACATTCGTAGTCGGGGGGTGATCAGTAAGCATACCTGTTCCTGTCCCGTACCCCATGTCCTCCATAGGATAACATTGGGAACAAATCCCTTTGTCTCCCATCTCCCCTCTTTTTTACCTTTGGTCGTTGAACCTGGCTCAAGTATCCTACCCCTGGGTTAGCCTTTGGTCAGGAGGAGAGAAAACAGCTTACCAGTATTCTGGTAAATTGTTGCAGAAACTTAAAAAAGTTTAAAACTATTCTGAATTACCACCACATGTCCATTGCATCCCTTCAGAGACCCCATACCTGTGAGAAACGTGTTGCAACCTGTAACTGTTGTGCGCTATGCATCTTAGGGGGACTGGATGTGTGACTGGTTTGTATCATTTGAAATGCAACTGCTTTACCGGTTTTACATGATTAGTTAATTGATGATGTATTGTGAATGAACATATGGGTGATTGTACATATTTGTTTCAGAGTAATGTGTGTTATTCTGTGCAGAATCATCGAGGGCCCCATGCCATGCTCACACTCTCCTGAGATTAATCCTCGATTTCTCTCCACACCATCTTGATTGTGTTTAGGCAAAACTCCCAGAACTCCCTGCTCACCATAACTAGGGTGGCCTCCTAAAATATGTCCACTAGGCCTGATTTTAGAAATCCATCTCAAGTTACCTTCAAAACTCAGGCCAGGTTGAAAACAACAGCAAAAAGATGAATGGGCGTTCAATCGATGTCTATTGAGGGAAATCGGCAAAAAGAACATCTTTCTGAACAGATACATGCAAAATTAATGTAACGGGCGGAGGTAAGTTAAAAGAAGCAAGTATAGGAATGAAACCAGCATTTTCACTGCCCCACCAGTAACCATATATCTATGGTACATCAAAGCCACCACAAATAACACATTCACATGATTACTGGAATGGCACACACAATTATGATACCTTTGCAAATCTTCAACTATGAGATCCAATACCGTCCTCATGATAAGAAGGGCCGTCGGGGAGGCCAGATCACACAGCTGGATACAAATACGCCTCACCATGTGCTGGAGGGGTTGGCAGGATGAGCCAGAGAAAGACCGCACGATGTCTTGTAACAGTTTGGCTTGCACGTGAAGATGTACACTCCACAGTTTTCTAGTGTTCAGAGCCACTGCAATATCCTTGGTTTCAATGGCCTAACAAAGGAGACAGATTAATACAGTGCTTCATTTATACGGATAACATTTTACAAAAAGAAACATGCAAATAGAATGGGTACAAACAAACGTATAAACCGAATCAGTGGGCGAAGGAAGATTTTATTTTATCAGGCCCCTTTTCTGGGGACAAGTTAAAGCACTCTACTTGGCTTACAATGCGTTTATCTTTGAGTTATTGACTCTTCTAGTGTGAGTATTGTCAGGTTATTTAATATAACTGAAACACATCTTATTAATGAAAATGTATTGCTTAATGTTTTTTTCACTTCTATGATGTACAGCTCACAGAAATTCCCGTTAAGCAAATCGTTTAAAAACAGTGTTCTTTTGTGCAACAATGGTGCACAAAAATGTATTTTAAATGCGCAAGAAAGCCAAACCTGTATTTCAAAATATAACAGACAGTATACCCATTGAATTAACAAACATGATCAACTGCTAAACGAATAAAGAAAATGTAAACCATACCCTTGCTTTCTATTTTGTATGTCATGTGAAAAATGTTCAAATGCAACAGGATCTTTCCTGTACCTTTAACGCTCGGTTGACAAGACCTGAGGTTCAAAGGTCAGTTCCTCTGGTAGAACAAAGTCCCTCATCCATGAATATATAATCCATTATCATAGCGAAACACAGAGTTATTCAGAGCATAGGTTCAACTTTAACAAATACACAAAATAAAGCCTTGTGCATTCTAAAATCCTGACTTCTGCAATGTCTCACGGTTTATGAGCAGAGACAGGTCATAAGGCCATGGATCTGCTTTTGAGTAATACGATGCATCAACATCACTTACCTGGCCTTTTTGCTCATTTGTTATGGGGAAACTTGACAAGTCCTTCAGACTGCTAGTACTGGGAAACTTTGTTACCCTTTTGGGTAACTTTTTCATATTGCACACAGCATCTTCCCATGCAGAGCAATGGCGATACTTTTTTTGTATCAACCTAGACTTTTACCAAAGGGATTTTTGGTTACTTTTAAATGTGCCTAAAGACAGGCTGGTGCCAGCAGATACATTTTTACCATGTTTGCTTTATTTTTAGTATGACCATTTGCGTTTATCGCGCTTGGCTATTAACCGTGGCTGGTGTCCTAAGATGGCTGTGCCACAAGATTTTTTGCTTAATCTTTGGTCATTTAGTTCTTTAGCCTTCTTCCTGTCTTCTCAGGTTTATGGTTATGCATTTGCCCAGAAAAGCTGCTATGTCTTGCAGGCTAGCACATGCCATGTGTGTATGGACCAAGAAAGTGGGCTGGAACTGTCTGGTCCTAATTTACAAAGTGTGGCCAATGAGTCTGGTGCACTCGCATAAAGGGGGCCCCCATGCTGCCATATTGAGCCATTCAAAAGCAAGGATCTGCATCATTCATGCATTCCAGCAGTGGTCTAATCAGGGGCCACCATGGGGCCGATTCATGCATGCACACCAGACCACTGGTGTAACAAAATGTGGGGGCGGGAGGACCCATTTTGTGCTACGCCAGAATAAGAGGAGTCCTGCAGCCATTTCAGCAGATCAGAAGAGGAGCCAAGTATCCTGTGTAGCTGAGCAGATGACGGAAGAGCCAAAGATGAATCCTATAAAGGCATGGCAACCATTCTTGCTGCTGTACAGGTGAAGCCCTGCTTGATTACCTTATCTCAGAAGACCCTTGCTGGTGCTTCGACCCTTTGGACAAGTGGGACCAACCAAACTTAATGTTTTATCACAAGCCTGGAGCCTTTGTTAGTTTCCCAGGACCACCGGGTGGACTGACCAGCTCAGTTTAGGGCTAGCGTGCTTGATGTTTCACTGTTCCATGTTTTTGTCCGGAACTCCAGTAGGTGCCAGCTAGTCCTACAAGTCACCTTCCTGCCAAGTTTCAGTGCACCAAAATCCAGTGATACTGTTCTGGAGGGACTTCCTTTGTTCGTGTTTAGAGACACACCTGCTGCCACCCATGTGCAGTGACTGTCGCTGGAACTTGGCCATCCCCCGACTGGTAGTGTGTCCTGAAGTGTCCTGCATCAGTGCCTGCTGCATTTCTTCACTGGAAAGGGTTGCACTAAGTTCCTGGACCTGACTGGAAAGTTCCTTGCAACTGCAGCTCCTGGGCATCTTTTACTGGATACAACAGTGGGAAAACCTACCGCCAGCAACTCAAATGCGACCTGTCAAGTTCTTTGGTAAAATCTGAGTACGGGTGGGTGAGTAGTCGCAATACTTAGATACCTCCATTATAAAAGTTTGTGAAGAACTTTGATTTATTCTATTTGCTTGATTTTTGAACATTTAAAAGGCTGTTCTAAAAGATAGTAAAGATACTTTACTTAACTGTAAAAGTCATGAGAAGACTTCTGGAACCTTGTTCATCCCCACAGTAACATTTTCTACCACTGTCCTCTCTCAAAGGAATTTTGTGAACCTTTGGGCACAAGGCCCCATTTAACTTAGAGCTGGACTGGGAGAGCTCCTATTTCTGTGAACTGGTTTTCCAATTGCTTAACTTTGTACCTTCCTTCTAGGTTATAGGCGAGTTGTATGCATTGTTATAATCAAATGTGATTGCATATATGTTTTGTTGTGTGATAATATTACCTGCCTGTCTAACTAGAATCATTAGGCATTTCAATGAGTGGACTCATTGTGGACCCCTGACCACACTCACCTCACCCGAGACTTAACCTTGAAAGCTTTCCATGCTTACCTTGAATGGGCTTGGCTAAATTCGGAGTTCCCCTGTTCACCTTAACTAGGGTGGCCTCCTGAAATATGTCCACCAGGCCAGATTTGAGAAATCAATCTTAACACAATGTAGGCAATTTACACATTTGCATATTTCAATATCAGTTTCATATTACGATATCTCCAGATTCAGAATTCTCTTGTGATTGTGAATATGCAGGCTTTAATACTGGAAGAAGTTTGTAACAGACGATACAAGGCAAAAATGGGAGAAGAAAAACATCCCATCATCACATGGCAGAATACATTGTCAAATAAAAAAAAAAAGGACGGATGGATGCCTGGGAGTAGTAACCTGGGTTTAGTAGCAGAAGGTAACCAATGAAGGGCCCAGTCCAATAAGACAATTTCAGATCAAATGACCTGTATGGTTGGAGTTCGTTAGACAAGATTGTATGCAGTAACTCTGTGCAAGACTGCACCAGCCTCTTGAAATAGGTAACCCAACCTTTGGTATAAGTCTGTACTACACAAGTTGGTAGAGTGACTGTGCAGCCAGGCTCATCTCAAGAGGGGTAGATGTGAGCTGTATGGTTGCAACAGAGTTTCACAGTGACAAGTATCCAAATACCACTTATACTTCAGGTTTCTTGATTAAATAGTTATTTATTAATTTAGCAGTCAGTTGAATAAGCCTTCTTTAGAAGGGAGCAATTATGTAACTCTTAAATATACCTCAAATTCCACACTTTGTTCCAATAAATCAGTAGATACCATTTGGGGATTGCACACAGACACTTCCTACACCCTCAGGGTACTTCAATAGCTAGGACACTGTGGACATTGATATATCATTGGTACATTTAAGGCAATACTGAGTTTGGTGTTTAAAAAGGGAAAGGGTTTGAGGGAGAAAAACAATGGTTAACACGTTTCTCAAACAGTAATCACTTTTGAACACCCCAAAGCAATGTAGATTAAACCTTTCCCAGCGATACAAGAAAAGAATGTATGACTTTTTGGAGGGACAGATTAAAACACAAAGTCGGAGGTTAGAAGAGTCTATCAGGGAGCTAGGACAGCCAATGTCACTTGAGCAAAGGTTATGGGGGCTGAAGGCCTTCTTGAAGGAAGGTAAGTAAAAAGTCTTGCACAATGAGTTTTTGTTGGAAAATAAATCACTGTTGGGCCACAAGCTGGGAGGCTTGTGAAAGGCAGAGCTGCAAGCAACTCTACAAAAGGCAGTAAATGCGTCTCAACTGAGAGCAAGCAAACTACACAGCAAGATGTAAGTACCACTTAGTTCACAGTACCTTAGGTCTGAAGAAATTGGTTCCAGCCGGCTTCTGGTTCCAGCTGGCTTCTGTTCCTGTTGTAGCATAGCAGATCATGTTGTTCCTGGGCCTCAGTCGTGGGGAGAAGAGGGAGGATGCCTGGGGACTCGTGCACTACAGTTTGAAGGTCAAATGGGCAAACCTCAGGTCAGCAGCACTTTGCAGTTTCAGCTTCTCACGATTAGCACCACTGCGGTTCTTGGACACCAGTTTGGACTTTCCTTGCTTCTGGGATCCTGCACTCTTGTTGAGGTGGCTCACGCTTGGTCAGCCCTGCTTAAGGGAGTCCGGAGGATGGATAGTATAGCCAGTTCCGAGAGGATTTCCGGATGAGTTTGTCTTGGGGTCGATTGGTCTCACCTACCCAAGGGGAGAAGTCGTCCTTTGCGGGTCTTCTCTAGTAGAGGCGAATTTGGAGCTTCAGCACTGCAGCAGGGCTTCATCGGGCAAACCAACGGTCCAGGAGTTACAGCAAGCGTCTCTTCCAAGTTCTTCTTCGGATTAGTTCGTCCAGTCGTCGACTGCCTTCCAAGCAAAAGAGCTTGCCTTTTATGCAGGTTTCTCCCATTCATTCGCAGCCTAGTTGTCACTCACACAGCAAGGTGGCTGTCCTCCAAGGACAGCAAGCCAGCCAAACACCTTTGGATGAATTCCTATAATCAAGGCGACGAAGCACAGGGAGCTTCAGGAACTTCCCTTGCGTCCTGTCCTGCCCTGCCAGACACGCTGGAACCAGAGGCGGGCTTCAGCAGTGAACCCGGCCAAAGACAAAACGATCAAAGGGGCCAAACCTGGTTTGGCACGCAGAGTAAATCTCAAGTAGGACCTTTCCAACAAGAAATGGTGAAAAAAGACAACCCTGGCCATTTTGACAAAATGGGCACCCCTGGGTGCTTTACTGCAGTTGCAATTGCAGCCCGCGGTAGAAATACTCAATTGTAGAAAAAAGTAAACCACTGCCACCAGCCATTAACTGTAGAAAGGGTAACAAAATGTTACATGAGAAAGTAGGCAAAAGGAATACTAAGCAACCCCTCCAGCACTCTATTGTAAGATAGTGTGTGCTGGGTCTTCAGAGCTACAAAAGGTAAGTAAAGTCAATTTCACTTTACTGCTCTTGGAAACAGTAGTTTATCCAAGAGAAGGTATTTAAACCTTTGGGAAATTAAAATATTTTCTGTGCCGCTGCACTGAAGGTGCTGTGCGTCACAATGTAAACAGATGATGCCTATGGAGTATATCAGACTCCAAAACCAAAATAAACACAGTGTTCAAATCAAAGACAAATACATAAGAGAGTGGGAAAAAGGTCTCACTCTCTCCAGGATAAAAATTAAAAGTCCAGCAAATTAGCTGGTGGTCTCTAAGGTAGAAGGGAATTAGCACATTTCTGAGGATTCTCCATAACAGAGTTGATCAGTTATTTAAGGCCAAACACAGAATTACAAAATCGATTGACTGATTTTCCATCTGGTGATCTTTGTCTAGTCCTTTTTGAAGTTTCGAATGTTCTTTCTGATAAAGTTAAAAACGGAAGCAGTATCTGGCAAGAAAATCTAAACAGTAGTTTACATGTCAACAAAGTTGTCAAATCAATTTGCTATCAACTTAAACTCCTGCGACCTGTCTTGCCCCTTATTGAGGAATCAGATTGTTTAGCCGTTTGGTGCGGACACTGGTTAATTCCAGATTGGATTACTGCACTGTCATTTTGCTGGGCATTCCAACTGGCCAGATAAATATCGCCTTCAGGTCACTCAGAACATTGCGGCTAGACTTCTTTATAGCCTCCGTAGATCTGCTCTGATTTCACTATTTCGCAGGAACCTTCACTGGCTGCCAGTTCAACAGAGAACTATTTGTAAGACCCTCTGTCTGATGTATTCACAGCATTGCACCCTGTTACCCGCACACTAAGAAAGCATCTGTACGTACGCCGCAGCATTATTTCTATGCATATCTAAATGCAAGTTTAAGCACCATGGCGATCGCACGTCCCGCCCCCGTTGCCATAGGGAGGCGGGACGCGCGGTGCACCCTTGACAGCCATTTTTGGCCAGAGGACGACGCCAGGATTGCCATGGCAACGTACAAAAACAGAAGGTTGCGCGCACTCGGTGTGCGGCGGCTTGCAAGTTAAGAGCTACACGGACCCATGCAAGAGGTAAGGTCTGCGCAGATAAAAATATTTACAAGATGTAACCACAAGTGACAACACGCCCAGTAATATGTGACATTACTGTTACAGGGTTATATACCGCTCTTGATAAGACACAGGCGATGAGGACACTGAACGCTAAGGCCAAGGAGGTAAAAACAATGATTGTGTAGTCACAGGGATTGTTAACCGTGGGGATGCAAGTGACCTAAACATGCAAACAGAGAAACTGACATTTATGTCGCTATTTTCTTTCTTTTTGCCCGGCTGTGTATCGGAACATGTTATATCCGAAAATGATGGTATGTACATACATTGCTTTAACTAACATGCATAATGTTGACTGCAAAATGTGGACGATAATTATGTTTGAAATATTTAGCCCTGAAGATGGTGCTAGGCACCCAAATGCATTGGCAATAGCCTGGATGTATAACAATAAGAGTCTTGTTATCGCCTTAACTAGATTGTGTGATTAAAACACCTATTTTTTTTTTTTTTTTTTATAAAGGAGTTGATGAAGTAATTGTTTTAAAAGTTACCTATGAACATTATTCGGAGCATCTGATAAAGGAAATAAGAATCAAACAAACAAACAAATTAACATAACATAAAGGAATTAATTTAGCTCCTATAAGGAGCAAAAAGTGAGCACCAGGTTGTACGGGGTGGAATCCACCTTGTTTCTTTTGGTTATTGCAGTATCTAGTATAGCCCCAGTGTCATAGGGCTATCTTGGACCTGAGAGCTCCCAAAATAAACCCAAACACAGGATAGCCTTATATATTTGAATATATCCTTTTCAAAAGAGATACGTAGTGCCCACCTTTTTCTCCATATCACCCCGTTACCTTGCCACAAAAATGTCTCTCTATTGTCCAACCCATTCACTTCGATCCGCTGGCCAAAGCTTTTTGACCATCCCTTTCGCTCCTTTTGTGCATTGTGGAGATAGAAGCTTTCCGATTGGTGGCCCACGTGCCTGAAATCTGCTGCCTGCTGAACTCCGGGAAATACATTCTTTGTCCCTATTTAAGAAGAATCTGAACATCTTTCTTTTTCAATAATCTCTCCCTTTTAATGATTGGGTTCATTTTTTCAGTTCATCAAGCCCGATTTAATATCTGCGCCTAGATGCAGTTTCAGCCCGACTCCGTAAGGATTTGCGCATTATACATTTTCAAAATCAAAATTAAATCAACAGAGAAAATACAGCTTTTAGAAAATCTGTAGATGATGTAGTAGTTTGCTCAACCAGAGAGGTGCAGAGTAGGATTCTACCTTGGATGTATTTGATCAGAATTCCCCTTAGGAAAGCCTTCTTTTGGAGGTAACGTGATGCAGAAATGTTGCCCAATACACAACCAGATTGCCTGAGAGGGATTTTGACAGCAGGGGATAGCCTGGGAGCAGTGCTCCCCTGGCTCAACTTCCCAGAGCGGTTGATGTCCCTACCTATCCAGTGCCTTTAAAAGACACAAATCAAAAGTGAGTATAGCAATCCCTGTGCATTTGGCTAAATGTTCCAGGAACTACTTAAGACACTTCATCACAATTGGTAGTCCCTTAGGGCAATCCATTACCAGCTTGGCCATTGAATAGGGGACTGGGCTGTAAAGGAAATTATGTGAAGTATATTTAAATCAGTGTGCCCCAGAGTTCATATTTGAACATGGCGCATAACATTCTCTGACAGTAGTCAAATATATGAATTCCCAAGCTTTCACAGGGATACTTTATGCCTGGATTTGTGAATTGAAGTGCCACACATTCGTAGATTTACAGGAAATTATTCAAAGTCCTCATTGGTGGGCACAACAATAGTTTACAGAAAAAGAGAAATCCTCAGTAAAGTGATACACTTGGGATAGAAAAGATGTTATTTTGTCAACTTTGTCAAGAAAATGTAAATGCCCATTGTCATTTTTCCAAATAATATTCCACAGAATTGAAAGGACTCTGCATGAAGTGGACTTCTAATGCTAAGTAGAAATTAAGTATCGACTCCTGTCCCATCTTAAAGTTTGATTCTCACGCTCACAGACTTTGAATGGACCTAGACTTTGTGCTCTCCAAAAGGTAGACCCTGCTTTTTACATACATGTCCAAACCAACCAACAATAACCTATATGTAGAGCAGAAGTAGCCATAGAATAAGAAAGTTTTATGTGAATCCAAAGTTTTTCTCTGTTGCCAATATTTGTCAAGGATGTTCTACCAAATCAAGTGATATTTATATATTGTGCATTTCTTATAAGAATATGTATATTTTTTTTATATTGAGGCAATATTCCCTGAGGCGGCGGGCCGACCCTGTAGGTAATGACCCGCCACTCAAGTTAAGGGCCCGAGCACAGCGAGGGTCCCTACACACGGGCAGTGGTGCCGTTAACGAAAGGGTTGGGCCGCCGCCGAGGGGCATATTGCCATTAGCACCTGTGTAGTTTTCTATCAATGTGCTAAAGTATTTTTATTTTTTTAAAATAATTTCAAAAAAGAAACGTACACTTCCTGAAGCTCCAACCGGGCCATGGAGTGCTCCTGAAAGCCGCAGTCCATTTTCATTGTTGATGACTAAACGGACTGTGGAACACCACCACTGCGGGGCCCGGTGCCGTGCAGAAAAGATAAGATTTTTTTTTTTTTAAAAGGCAAAACAAGGCAACATTAGCACCCGTGTAGGAAACTACATTGGTGGTAAGGTGAGTGGGAAGGGAAGCGCCCGACACTTCATGAAAGTGCTCAGAACGCAGGCTTACCTTTCTGAATACAGCCCACGTTCCAAGCATTTTCATTGGCTCTGGGCACCTCCCACGGCGCTTATGAAACATAATGTCGACCAGCAGAATTAATTTTAAAGTTTATTCTTGAGAGGATTATAGGAAATCCAAAAATTCTATTGCTAATAACATTTGACTTACATGATGGATTTGGCTGGTTTTTTTTTACAAACAAAACGTTTGCCCCCACCCCCGGATTGGACATTTTGAGAAAGATTCATTAGAAAATTAAAAGGTTATTAGGAAAGCAAAAAAAAAAAACTTGTGTTCTGCCTACTCCCATTCTTTTCCAATAGGGACATTTTTTTTCAAAGTGTGCAAAAATTGCTGGACGAAATGAGACCAAATGAGAAAGAACTTAGGGACTAAGCAGTGACTCGATTTCTGGAAAAGGTTTGGGGTAAATCTGTCCAGGAGTTTGAAACATTTCATGGGGAAGAGGGTGCCCCCTGCTCCCCAAGAAATAGCATTATCCCCCATGGTGGTCTGCAGCAGAGGGGCTTAGAAACTTTTCAGAAATTAAAAAGCAGCCATTGTTCCCCAAATTCTATTGCTATTAACTGTAGTTAAAAAAGGAAAATGTTTTCAGCCTGCTCTCATTCATTTTCCCATAGAGAAAAGGTGCAGTGCTTTAACAGCCGTAGTGTACAAACCGCTGGGCAGATTTGGACAAACTAAGAAATAATTTGGGCACAAAGCATTGACTTAATTTCCCTGACTGGTTTGGGGTAAATCCACCTAGAAGTTTTTTCAATATTCGACAGCGACATATGGTTGCCCCCTGTTCCTTAAAACATATATATCGGCTCTGCAAGAGAGGCTTTCCAGAAATGAAGACACCAATTTTTTGCTCGATGCAAGCAATTCCCATAATATTACCGGCAGAAGCCACAAATGGAAGAACTCAAAACACTATTTGGAGGAAAGAGGATGCTATCAAAGTCATTAGATGGCCTGGCCGTAGCCACTATATAAAAAGCAATAGCAATCACATCAGGCTAGAGGTTGGGAGTGGGAAAGAAGACAAGGACAGGTACGGCAGAGAAGGCACAACTCAACCTTAAACAGCAATATTACATCAAAGCAAATAAAGCAGATAAAATGCTAGCAAGACTCCTGAAACAACGTAGTGGTAAGCAAAACATAGGTGGGATCAGACAAGATGATGGCACAATGTCAACAGTCTCTGAGGACATCATAAACTCATTTTCTACCTATTATAAACAGATTTACTCCTCAGAGCGACCCGAAAATCAACTGATACAGGATTACCTAGACAAGGTGCACATCCCCAAGCTGACCCAAGAAGAAAGGGACTAACTAGAAAAGGAAATAACTGAGGAGGAGATAGATAAAACAATAAGGCTTCTTCCCAATAATAAAGCGCCCGGTGTGGATGGATTTCGGCAGATTTTTTACAAATCACTACGCAAAGACCCCACGCCTTCTTAACAAGATTATTTAACTCATTTCAACAAGAGGAGAGAATAAACCTCTCTATGGCAGAGGCGAAAGTGTTTTTTATTTTGGGAAACCAAATAAAGATTTAATGGCCGCTCCCCTGTGAGCTGCTATGCAGCCTTAAAAAATCCTTATCAATCCTGATTACTCCGGTGGACTAATACCCCAGCACAGCATCTGACAACGTCACGAGTGAGCTGCGAAGAAACACAGCGGAAAGTTGGCTGAATAAGGAGCCCCACGCCACCTAAAGCCTGCTCGGCGCCTGTTAGGGAGAATTCTCTCTTTAGGCTGAATTTCCTAACCTAGTGAGTCCCCCAGCAGCTTTGCTGGATTTCTGGGGTTTGTTTTTTCCTCCTGCCAAGAGTGAGACTCTTTTTCTCCCACTCTTGGACATGATTTATGGTATTCCTTTGACTGGTAATGTGTTTTATGGGCTATGGGGTCCTTTACTCCATAGGGTCTCATGTGTTTTTCCTATGTGTGTTACACAGCACCCTCCGTGCAGTAACACAGGGGTGTCATAGTGACACCCCACCATAGACTCCATACCCTGGGACTGACTACTGTCTCCCAGGGCATGTAAAGTCACCATTGGCTTTACTAGTCCCGAATTATTAACAGAAACTAGTACAAACCATCATATTGTGGACCTACTGGTCGGGGCAATTCGATTGCCCCGGGGTCTGCTAGTCGAGGGGGCACGTCTCCGTCCCCCCTGATCGAGTTTAGGCTGGTGGCAGTTGAAACTACTTTTTATATTCGACCGCAAATATTTTCCTATGGGATTTTCCCATTGTTCGAGGCTACCAACTTTAATTATTTAATTCTCATAGCCTCGAACATACCGCCGGTTTAATTAATATTAATTCTCCGGTTGGTATTTTTTGCCAAGACTCTATTCTAAAATGGCGTTTGTGTTCTCTTCTGTGACTCCAACCCAAGTCGAGCCCTTTGTTCCACTTTTTGGTGGGCTTCTCCACAGAAGCCTCCAAAAGTGGTGCCACTCTGTCTGGGTACCACAGGGTGTGTGGGAGGGGGGTTTAGGCACCCTGGACCGAGTTACCTTGGTAACTCGGGTCGCACTCTTGTGTGATTGGCACAAGTGGTGATCCGGCCGGCTCACCACTTAGCATGTTTGAGTGACAGCTAGGCTGAGTGAATGGGGGTTTTCTGCATAAAAGCAGGGCTTTGGGGACTGGAACTTCAGAAGTCGCCACAGGACCTAAGAATCCGACAAGTGAGAAGCTGAGCCGACCTACCACGACGACACCACCGGTGGAGCCCTGCAGAACCGTCTCACCACTTCCCGACGACAGAGAAGATCTCCCGGCTGGAGAGGCTTCTTCCCCTGACTGGTGGGCACATCCAGTTTACCTTTCTTTCTTCGCACCCCAGCCCGGTTTGTGGTGGAACTGCCCGTGCCAAGCACCCCGGCAGCCGGATAGCCACTCACCACTGAACCGCGAATCACCGGACCGCTCCTTGTACCTGAGAAACTCTGTGGCTGGTTTCTTCCCTGGCAGTGCAACGGACTCCTGTCTTCCTCCACGACGAGATCCTCTCTTGCCCCGGACGAAGCACCGACTTGCATCCGCTGCCAGGAACAACTGCCCCCGCTGGAGCGTTCTCACCACTTTAAGGTACTGTGTCCGCCAGGCCTCCCTTTCTAAAGATTGCAAGAAGGTAATAATAACTCCTTAACCTTCTGGACTGGGCTGGCCGCCTTGACCCTCTAACTGGTCCCTTTCCTTGGTCCAACTCCTTTTTGAACCGTTACAAGACTTTTGTGCACTGCAACCGTGTGACCTTGGACACATTTCGTTTTGATCCTCTTAAAGCGGATCCAGCCTATTGACTCTGAATTCACGGTGTTGGGATCTGTTTCAATTTATTCTCTGCTTTTCTCTCCCTTTTTAAAACAAATTATTAGAGTGCCATCTATGTTAAGCGCTCACCGCGGTCTGAAAATAAGTGGGGCTTTACTTAAGACTTGTCGAATATTCTTTTAAGGGAGTGTATATCTTTTAGTGACCGTGTTTTTGAATTGCTTACTATTAGTGCCTGTGTGTTTTTCTAGATGTGGTTTTAAATAAATAATTATATCTCTTTTACACCAAGCCCTGGTCAGTGTTTACTTGTTCTACTGTGTTCTCTTGACCTATTGTGAATACTCTGTATACTGCCTAACTCTTCTTGAAGTCTGACTGCTCAGCCACAGCTACCAAGTGAATCTGTGTGGTACAGACTGCTACCAAGTGGGTTTACTGCCAAACACCTGCAGTCCTAAATCTTTTGCAGTGGTCCCAAAGGGAACTGCACAGGTTTCTGCCTAACCGCGCACTCTGGACCCCCAGGGCGGCAGTGAGGGCCCGGAGGCCCACGGACGCTCGCATGCCTTCCCTGGCCCGACGGCTGGGCCCCTGCGGCTGACACATCACCCCATCAAGCCCTGGGGCGGCGGGGGGGGGGGGCTGGGGAGGTCCTCGTCGGGGCTGCGGACGCACCCCCGCCTCGCTTCTGGTAACAGTGAGGGCCGGCTCTGGGTGGTGCGGCCTGCCCCCAAGCGTAACAAGTGCTTCAGCCTAGCCCCGCAGGCTCTACTAAATCTGGAAGCCCGCAAGATAAAACAGATCGGGTGGGACGACCCTGCGGCTCCCCCCCTGAAATCCGGTGCAGTGGCACTTACTGGGGCCCCCAGCGGAGGGACGGCCGCTGGGGCGCATCGTCCGAGACCCCCTCGTGCTCCAACACAGACCTGCCCCACAACGCCCCGGCACCACAGCAGCGGAGAGTGCGCAAGCACACGGAGCCCGGCGGTCCGCATTAAACCTCCAAGAACAGTGCTCTACATCACCCCAAGACTGCGGCGGCGGCCAGGGGCACCTGACTGCGTGGGCCACGGATGGAACCAACAGCAGACCCTCAGTGGAAACATGCAGAGATCCCAGGTACAGTGCGCACAGGGGGGCCGGGACTGGCGAAGCGCACCCGGAGAAAGACCGATGGCATAACCTCCCATAGCCCAAGCGCACGCTCTGCCGGCCGCCCGGGCTGAATGACTGGCTGAATGACTCTAGCTTTGCGACAAAGAGACTAACAAAAACAACCTGAGCACACCATAGCCTGCATGGGGTGTATTGGGGCGTCTTATGGGAACTCATCCAGTTCACATAAGACACCCCAATACACCCCTGCATCAGTCAGTCGGCAGCAATTTAAAGCAGAAGAGCAGCCCGCACGCTAATTAGGAGTCACACTGGAAAACAAACTGGGTGACAATACCCCTGCGCATCGGACAGTCTCCGAGCTATCTGCAGAAAACTTAAAGGCAAGAGCGAACCAGCCCCACCAGTCAATAGAGGAACTCATAAACCCCCCCAAGGGAGTAAAGTCCCCAATAAACAGCACGGACCCCCTCAAAATCAGCACCATGCAGTAACGCCCCGATCTGCCAGCCAGTCACCCCAACTGAGTAACCAGCAACACTGCCCTTATAATCCTGCGATGGGAAAGTCCGACAAACTACAACGTAAACTGAACTTTGAAGCTGGCATCGCAGCCAAAACACCTAGACAAAGTGCACCTGAATCCCCATCACAGGGGCCTGGCCAAGAGGATGACGACTCCCAATCACTAGATATCCAAGCACTTCTCCTGGAGCTGAAAACTGGAATCAGTAACCTAGATAGCAAACTAGACGACCTCTCGTCCAAAGTATATCAGGTTCAACACCGGCTTGATAACCACAGTGAGCGCCTGGACGAAGCGGAGCAACGCATATTCAATCTTGATGACTGAGTTACAACCCTAACCACCAGAGTGTCGACTCTTGAAGCACATTATAAATAAATAAATAAACAAACAAATGAAAACGGCCAATGCGCGAAACGAGGACCTCGAGGGGTGCTCTAGAAGGAACATCATCAGAATAGTGGGGGTAAAAGAGAAGCAATTCCAGGTCAAGATGGAAGACCATGTGGAGGAGATGTGCAAATCCCTGTTTGGGCCAGAGGCACTTTCGCATTTGTTCATTATAGAGAGAGCCCACAGAATACCGACATCTAAACCCATTCCCGGAGCACCACCTCGGCCAATAATTGCAAAATTACATAACTACAAAGACAGACGCAGCCTCCGCATGGCTAGAGAGAAAGGCGAGCTGCAACATGATGGCGATACCGTTCATTTTTATCCTGACTTCTCTCCTGCCGTTCAGGCACAAAGAAGATCCTTCACTAACGTCAAACAAAGACTCCGCATTAACCAGATCCCGTATTAAATGCGGTTTCCTGCTCGACTAAGAGTACAACACGAGGGAAAAATCCAGTTCTTCCAGGTGGGAAACCAGCCAGCTAAAGTGAGAAAAATGATAACACCTACGCCAGCACAAAATCGATGTAGCTCTTATCCAAGAAACCCATGTAACTCCGACAACCCCTGGCCAAAAGACTGGGGATGCCACTGCTACTTCGCATAATTTTCGTCATATGCCAGAGGAGTAGCCATTCTTGTTAAAGCAAATAATTTCAGATTGAGCTCAGTAAAGAAAGACACGGAGGGCAGATCGCTTCTGATACACGGGACAATAGATGGAGAAGAAATTACACTAGTAAACTCATACGGCCCTAACACTGACAGTCCCAACAATTTCGAATGGGTAATGACCCAACTAAACACAACCAGACGATCCACGATTATATGGGGCGGAGATCTCAACACAACACTTAATCCATCCAAAGACAAGTTGCATAAAACGACATCAGCTCCATCCAAAGCGAGCCTGAAAATTACTGAAATCTGCAAGCCCTTATTGATGTCTGGAGACACAAACACCCAAACGCCCGAGACTTCACCTTTCACTCCTGGGTGCACAAAATAGACTATCTTCTTGTGTCCGCTCATAGCCGTCTACAATGGGGGCCACATTCGTCCGAGAACCCTGTCAGACCACTCCATGGTGTCCCTAGAATGTATCACTACACATGTAACCAAAACTATCCCCCACTGGAGATTCAAACCCAGAGCGTTACAGAACACTGTCTTTGCGGAAGAACTCCAAACCGAAATAGAGACTTTCCTAGATATCAACCAAGGCTCTGTGTCCTCAGCTGGGACTCTGTGGGAGACCCTGAAGTGCTTGACCAGTGGTGTCTGCATGGCGAAAGAATGCAGAATTCCATAGTTAATATAAAGGGAGCTGAAGGCCAGTGAAGCCCGACTCAAAAAACTCGAGAGTTCTCTCCTCACAGACAATAATCCACAGGTTCCTGCGGCGACGAAGAAAGAATTGGAGTCCTTCCGAAACACATCTGAAAGAGAAGAACAAGTTACTTCTTACCTTGTAACGTTCTTTCGATGGGATGTTCCTCCAACGTATTCCTTATGTTAGATATCTCTTTCCAGCTTTGCTGGCCTCGGAAATTTTTTCTCTCTAGAGGGCGCTGCGCGTCGACGTCCGCGAGTCGATGTCCCTCGACAGCCGCCATATCGACATAGACGTCATCCTGCCTATAAAGGCCGCGCGCAGCGTCCGTTGCTTAGTTCCCTTTTGTAGCCCACAATAATTCTTTCTGGACTAGACTAATCACCCTGAAGGATCGTAAGCTGCAACAACAAGGGAAGTAGTACTGTGGGGATGGATGGGAGGGTCGATAAGGAATACGTCGGAGGAACATCCCATCGAAAGAACGTTACAAGGTAAGAAGTAACTTGTCCTTCGAAGGGATTGTGTCCTCCGACGTATTCCTTACCTTAGATAGGCTCCCATAGCAGTATTCTGTTATTGGAGGTGGGAGTACTGACTTCATGCTTCCTCTTATTGATGAATAGAGTGCAATACTGCCCTTCCAAACCTAGTTTCCTGACTGGAGGAGGAATCCAAGTTGTAAAACCGTGTAAAGGTATGGACGGACGACCATGTGGCAGCCGCACATATGTCTCTAACCGGCACTCCTCTTTTGAGGGCCGATGAAGCTGCGATACCTCTGGTCGAATGAGCCCTAAGATTTTGAGGGGGCTCTTTTCCTGCCAGTTTATAACATTCCAAAATGGCTAAAATGATCCATCTGGAAATGGTCTGCTTAGTTATCGATAACCCCAGCTTGTGACCTGCGTAGCCTACAAACAGCTGGTCTGCTTGTCTTATCCTAGCCAGTCTACTAATGTAAAAACTTAAAGCCCTTCTTGGGTCCAGCCTGTGTAACCTCTCTTCCTCTTTCCCCGGATGGGGAGGAGGATAGAAAGATGGAAGGGTAATCTTCTGTGTGATATGAAATTCAGAAACTACCTTTGGGAGGAAATAGGCTTCACTTGCAGAACAACTTTGTCTTTGTGAAAGATTGTATGAGGGGGTTTACAAGAAAGAGCTTGTAACTCGCTCACCCTTCTAGCAGATGTAAGTGCTACTAATAAAACAGTCTTAAGGGTAAGAAATCTTAACGAACAAGAGTGGAGTGGTTCGAAAGGTGTGCCCATCAGGAAAGTTAGGACTAAATTTAAATCCCATAGGGGAACCTGGAATGGTCTTGAGGGATAAACGTTAGTTAACCCCTTTAGAAACTGTATTACCAAGGGTAACTGAAATAGGATGGTTCTTCCGCAGTGCGCTTAAAGATGGATAGCGCTGCGAGATAGCCCTTGATGGTGCCAACTTGAAGGCCTGAATTCGCTAAATAAAGTAGAAAGGACAAAACCATTGGTGTACCACATGAAAAGGGATCGATATTCTTTTCCCTACACCAGCTGCAAAATCTGTTCCAACGGCAGCGGTATAAAGATTTTGTTGCTGGCCTTCTTGCTGCAAGCAACACCTCCATAACGTCATCAGGGAGGTCCCAATCCTTGTACCTCAGCCTTTCAGAAGCCAAGCGTGAAGGTTGAGGGTTTTGATGTCTGGATGGAGAACCGGACCTCCCTTCTGTGAGAGCAGATTCTCTCTGAGTGGAAGTCGAATTGGAGGGCAGATGGACAAGTCTAGAAGGTCCGGGTACCACGTTCTCCTGGCCCAATCCGGGGCAATTAGGATCATGGTTTTCCGGAATCTTCTCAACCTCCTGATCATTTGTGGAATGACAGGGACCGGTGGAAACGCGTACAGGAGCGGAAACTCCCAGTCCACTATGAACGCGTCTCCCAGAGCTCCTCTTGGGGGAAATTCCCTTGAACAGAACAGATCGCACTTCCTGTTGACACTGGTGGCGAACAGATCCACCTGAGGGATTCCCCAAAGGGTGAAGATCTCTTGAAGGACTTCCTGAGCTAGTTCCTACTCGTGGGAGACTGTGCTCTGCCTGCTCAGAGCGTCCGCTGTCAAGTTCTTCTCTCCGGCTAGGTGAACTGCCGATAGAGAGATTCCTTCTTGGATTGCTCAAAACCAGAGCTGCATCGCCTCTCTGCACAGAGGTAGTGATCCTACGCCTCCTCTTTTGTTGAGGTAATTCATGGCCACTGTGTTGTCCGTCATTATCAGGACATTCTTTCCTTGTACAGATGGCAGAAAAGCCTCCAGCGCAAGTCTGATGGCCCTCAGCTATAACTGGTTGATATGTAGTCTGGACTCTGATGGAGACCAACGACCGCTGATGGTCAAGTCGTTGGCGTGGCCTCCCCACCCCGTGAGTGAGGCATCCGTGACTACTGTTATCTCCGGCCAGGGTTGCCAAAACTGTTCTCCTTTCAGAATGTTCTCCTGACAGGCCCACCACTGAAGGTCTCGAGCCACCCTGTCGGGAACCTGAAGATCTGTCATTCTCCCTGAGAATTGTGACCACTGAGTTCTCAGTGCCCACTGGAGGGATCTCATTCTCAGGCGAGCCTCTGGCACTAGGAAAATGCAGGATGCCATGAGGCCTAGCAACCTCAAAAAGTCGAAGGCTGGGAGACGTTGGGCATTTTGAAACTTGGTGACCATCTGTAGAATATCTTGAGCCCTCAACCTCTGGTGGCGAGGCTTTTCCCAGGGAAGTGTCCAGGATCGCTCCGATGAACTGGAGTCTCTGCGATGGTATCATTTGTGACTTTTTTAAATTGAGGGAGAAGCCCAGTCTGTGAAGGGAGTGGCAAACATGATCTAGTTGGATCTGAGCTTGTTCCGAAGATACAGCTCTGATCAACCAATCGTCCAGGTAGGGGTAGACGTGAATCCCTTCCCTCCTTAGACTTGCAGCCACTACCGACATTAACTTGGTGAAGACCCTCGGGGCGGAGGTCAGCCCAAATGGCAGCACTCGAAATTGATAATGAGAGTTGCCAATTGCGAACCTCATGTATTTCCTGTGTTTGAGATGGATTGGCACATGGAAATAAGCGTCCTGAAGGTCCAGAGATACCAACCAGTCCTGGAACTGAAGGGCCTGAAGGATCTGAGAAAGAGTTACCATCTTGAATTTGTCTTTCCTGAGGAATTTGTTCAATTTTCGCAAGTCCAAGATGGGTCTCAGTCCTCTGTCTTTCTTTGGAATGAGAAAGTAAGGGGAGTACCAGCCCTTGTTCCTCTCCGCTACAGGTACCGGTTCTATGGCACCTTTCTCTAGCAGGTCTAAAATTTCCTGCAAGAGGAGCGGATCTGGAGCTTTTTGAGAGCTGATCCCCGGTGGATGACTCTGAGGTATGCGTAGGAGAGGCAGGCAGTAACCTTGTGCAACTGTCTCCAATGCCCAAGCATCTGACGTGATAGCCTGCCATTCTGCCAGATGTTGAGTTAACCTGCCTCCTACAGGTGTCTTGTGAGGGAAGTCCTCAGAGTGGTTTTGGGGCGGCTGATGCAGATGGTAAAGAGGCACCTGCTGTTGACGCGGCTTTTGAACATCTACCCCGTCCACCTCGGGTAGTTCTTCTTTGTCCCCTTTGAGCCGGTCGTCCTCTACCTCTTCCGAATGCGGAGTAGAAGCGAAAGGACTTGCCTCTCGCAGAGGTTCCTGTGGGACGAAAAGGTGTCTGACGGATTGCAGCGCCTAGGGATTTTGCTGCTGCCTTTAATGTTTGCAGTTTTTCTAAACTATCATCCGCCTTTTTCCCAAACAAAGAAGAGCCATCAAATGGCATGTTCAAGAGCCTGGCTTGCACATCTGGGGCAAAACCAGACTTTCCCAACCAAGCAAATCTCCTGGTTGTTGTACTTGCCGCCATTGCTCTGCTGATACTGTCAGCCGAATCAATGCCCGTCTGGAGGGATTCGCACATAGCGTCTTTACCGTCCTTTATGATATTTAGGAACGCCTCCCTTTCTTCTCCCTCCGGGATGCAGTCAGCCGCTGTAGAAGCACACTCCCAAAGTGTATGGCTAAATCTAGCAAGGGTGCAAGTAGCATTAATAGATTTTAACGCCATGCTACATGCCGAAAAGACTTTCTTAGCCATAGCATCGTATTTTTTTATCGTCCCTGTCCTGTGGGACGGTAGGGTAAGCAGTCTTGATGTCAGTAGAAGATGCTGCCTGTACCACCAGACTTTCTGGGGATGGATGTTTGGACAAAAACTCCGGGTCTGCAGAAGATACCCTGTATTTAGTAGACAGTTTTTTTATTTACTGCCGGGACGACATCTGGGGTTTCCCAGTTCGTCATGATTTTTCTTTGAAGAGCTTTATGAAAAGGTACTACAGGATCCTCCTGTGGACCTTTATCAAGAATACCCATGAGGTCATCCTGTTGGAAAGCCTGTGAAGGTGTTGACCACCCCATAAATTCTGTGATCCTGGCCATTAAGGCTCTATAAGGGGTTTCAGCATGCTCCCCCGGGTCTGGCCTAGCGAACTCCACCTCTGGGGAAGTGTCTAAACCACTTGCCTCATGTAATGAATCATGGAGTTCCTTTAATCTGCGTTCCTCTGAGGATAACTCCTCTTGAACTGGGGTTGCAGATCCCTGCAACTCAAATGTCTCTTCTTGGTCAGATAGTTCTCCCTCTTCCATAATTGAGGACATTGTTCTCAATTGGTCTGAACTCACAAAGGGTGTGAAACCCATCTCCAAGGCAGAGGGTGCCAAACTTGTTGTAATCGGCCTCGAAAACGTCGATGTCGTCGACGTCGAAGGCTTCGAACGTGGCGTCGAAAACAAAGGTGGAGGCCTCGAGGTATTCGATAGAATTGGAATTCTGCTTGAGGATGTCGACAATCTCGACGACATCGTCATCGAAGACCTGGGAATAGCCACTGGGTGCGCCGCAACCGTGACTTTCCTTGGCGTCGACGCCGGTGTTGAGGATGGCGTCGAGTCGACAGACCCGTGTGTCGAAGATCCCTTCCACAACGGCGTCGAAGACACAGACCTCGGCGTCGACGGAACCTTCGAAGAAGGATTCGAGGTCTTTGCTTTACTCGAGGGTTCGTGACGCGCTCGAGAAGCTTCCTTCGCCGGGTACTGCGACTCGCGGGGTTTTAGACCTTCGGGTCTTTCGACCAGAGCATCGCTCTCGGCAGTCTTCGAGGGGGTCGAGGCCGCTTTCTCGAAGACGCTCATCATATTTTTTTGGAATTCCTCCCATTCAGCCCGGGAACTATGTTTCGTGGGGCAAGGGATTCTCTTAGGTGAAACAGAGGAAGAGGAGGACGAAGAAGGGGATCTTCGGCGTCTCCTTTTCGAGTGCTTCGATCTCGAGGAGTGATGGGACCCGCTTCGAGACCTGGAGCGCGAATGGTGACGAGGAGACGAATGCCTCGACTTCGTCGAGGAAGAAGAAGCTTTAGAAGTCTTACCTTTTTCCAGCTTCCCCCTACGCTCCTTCAGGGCCTTAGCTGTCATGGACATACAGTCCTCGCACTCCGAACAATGGTGTTCAGCTCCCAAACACCACAGACAGACCCTGTGAGGGTCAGTCAGCAACATATTTTTTCCACAGTCTCAGCATTTTTTAAAGCCGGACCGAGGGGTCGTCGGTTCAGACGAGGAAGCCATCGAGTATGGATCGAATATCTCAAGGAAATTGGAATAATTCTCTACGAAACTGAGCAATGATATTCCGAGGCACTGAGTAAGCGCGGAAAAACAGAACTGAGCAACGGACGCTGCGCGCGGCCTTTATAGGCAGGATGACGTCGATACGGCGGCTGTCGAGGGACATCGACTAGGCGGACTTCGACGCGCAGCGCCCTCTAGAGAGAAAAAATTTCCGAGGCCAGCAAAGCTGAAAAGACATATCTAAGATAAGGAATACGTCGGAGGACACAATCCCTTCGAAGTGACATTTCTGGACAGACACCGTAAAATCCGTCAGTATCGCGAGGGGCAACAACCCGGGACACTCCTAGCGAGTCTCATAGTAGCCGACAGGAAACTCACTCTGATCGAATCGGTGACAGATCAGGCAACACTGTGCATTCTGCAACCGATATTGTGGAAATATTTTGCAGTTTTTACCAACGCCTGTATGACTCAGACTACTCCGTAAATCCTGCAGAGCTGGCCCAATACCTCGACACAGTGGAACTATCCTGGGTTGATTCAGAGTTTAGGGAACCACTGAACGCCCCCATCACCACCGAAGAGATCCTGGAGGCCATTAAAGAATTGCCTCACGCAAAAGCTCCAGGGCCGGATGGCCTGTGCGGCGAATTCTAAAAATTCTACGCGTACCTCCTTACCCCACTGCTCCTGCAAGTATACGACAAGGCCTTGTCCAACGACCAACTGCCACCAACGCTCTACATGGCCAACATAATCCTACTGCATAAACCCGGCAAAGACCCAAACGATTGAAGTTCAGAGAGACCAATATCACTGATAAATCTCGACAATAAAATTCTCGCAATAATCCTAACTAAGAGACTTTTACCCCTCATGCCTGCTATGGTGTTGCCAGACCAGGCTGGCTTCATTCCTGGAAGGAACACCTCATATGGGATAAGGAGAATGTTTGGAGCAAGAGGCTCTTGATCCAGAATGTCAGGCGGTGGCAGTGCTACTGGATGCCGAAAAGGCCTTTGATTCGGTCGAATGGCCCTTTCTCTTTACAATCCTGGAAAGAATGGGACTAGGCAAACGTTTCATACACCTGATCTCACTGCTCTACAAGAAGCCAACGTCCACCATCACACTGGGCATTCTCCGATCAGCCGACATCCACTTAAAAAGAGGAACCAGGCAGGGCTGTCCACTCTCCGCACTATTGTTCGCTTTAGTGATGGAACCCCTGGCCTCCGATCTATGCATACATCAGCTCCACAGAGGCTTGTCATTCGGCCCCCACAGGATGATCATCTCCTTATACACAGACGACGTAGCCTTGTTTCTCCGGAACGCTGTCGAGAATCTGAACCCAGTGATGAGAGCAGTCATCCAATTCGGGCGCTTCTCAGGATTGAAAATCAACAGCAGCAAATCAGTCATCTTCCCACTTACTGCCGCCACCACCGAATTCGCTGACAACTTTGGCTTCCAGTGGCAGCACTCACACGTGAGATACCTTGGCATCTACATGTCCAGACTGAAAGAGGATATCATACGTGACAACTACGAAGCCACAGTAGACTCCGTTCAATCCAATATTGACAGATGGAAATCCCTACCGCTAACCCTCTGCGGCAGAGTATCATTGGTGAAAATGATTATTCTACCAAAACGTCTGTACCTATTCTCAAACATCCCTCTGCTTCTCCCACAGAGGTTTTTTCAACGCATTAAAAGCATGGTCCTCAACCTTATCTGGGCTGGCAAGGTAGCTAGAGTTGCTTACGCCACACTAACTTTACCAACACAACAGGGAGGACTGGCCCTCCCCGACATGTAACGCTACTACTGGGTGGCCCAGGCACAATTCCTTAGTCAATGGTATGCAACGCAGTTCATACGACCCCACGTTCAGATCGAGAGAGCGTTTGCGACACCACATCTTCTCTGTGCCATAATCTTTGGGCAATTTCCTGTCAATCATCTATGAATCCTGTAACCACCACCTACTTAATTTGGAGAAAGATAGCCAAGAAAGGTGACGTTACATCCAGATTCTCCCCCTCTTTTCCCAGTTAGATACATCCCTGAAATCTCGATCCCAATTCATTCCAATCCTACCAACAGAGAATGCCATAGCTCTGTTTCAAAAAGCAGTCCAACGTGACTTGAGACAATTGCACCTAAAAAACCAGAAAGTCAAAATCAATCACAATTTGAACCTAAAACAGTTATCAGCTATCCAAAAACTGAAAAACAACTATGACATTACAGTCAGAACTGCCGACAAAGGTGGAAACATAGTCCTATTGAAGACTGATGACTACATTCGAATAGCTCTGAATCATCTAAATGACAAATCATGCTATCGACCGCTCAAAACAAACCCCATCCAAAAACTACTTGCAGATTGGAAATTGATGAGCTCCCACTGGCATGAAAAAAGTCTGATGACAGACGAAGAATACAAATATATGAATGTTGCACATCCAATACTTCCGACAATCTACTTCATGCCTAAAATACACAAATCCTTCATCGTTCTCCCACAATGTAGCCCTATTATTAACAGCATCAGGTCCATGACCGAAAGAATCTCAGAGTATATAGATCACTATCTACAGCCTCTGGCGTCTAGTTTGAGCTCATTCATCAAAGATACTACACATGCACTGAAACAATTGGAATATATATATTGGGAAGACAATTTCTGGTTTGTAACATTAGACGTGACAGCACTCTATACTAGCATCATCCACAACAGAGGAATTCTAACAGCAGAATATTTCCTGAAAACCAGATCAGTTTCACTGCAAGATCAAAATATGATGATTCTAGAAATTATCCATTTCACCCTGAACAACATCATCTTCTGTTTTGGAGACAAAATATTTAAACAAGTTCAGTGAACAGCAATGGGGACGAAATTCGCCCCTTCATATGCAAATCTGCATATGGGACATTTTGACACCCAATTTGCATGGCAACATCCAGACTTCACAACCAACAACAGGATTGCTTTTTGGGGGAGATACATCGACAATATTATTGTTATATGGAATGGGTTGGAACAACCGTTACAAGAATATCATGCGTTTTTGAATAACAATGACTACAATTTGAAAGTTACCATTAACTACAACCAACAGTCCATTGATTTTCTGGATCTCCACTTGTATATCGAGGATCATACCATTCATAGTACTCTGTACACAAAAGAGCCTGCTGTTAACAGCATTCTACACGCTACAAGCAACCACCCCCATCACATCATCCGAAATATCCCATTCAGAGAATTTCTACGAATCAAAAGAAATTGCACACCGGAATTTGAATTAAAAAAACACCAAGCAGTAACCATGAAAAAATGGCACTAAAAACCAGGGAGACCCCCAGACCAGACCTACTACAAGAAAAGCCAACAAAGACCTGAGAACCAGATGAACTCAGGTTTATCACGACCTACAGTACAAACAATTGCACCATCAAGAAAATCTTACAAAGGAACTGGAACATTTTGGCAACTGATGTAGAATTGAATATGTTCTTGGTCATAAATCCCAATATGGTAGTTCGAAATTGCATGAACCTGAAGAGAATGGTTAGTCCGTCATATTTCGACAATAAGAAATATGAAAACTACAAACAAAATCAATTGAGAACCACATAATCTTGGCTTACACCTCCTACACAAGGGAATTTCAAATGTAATAACTGTCAGATTTGCCCATATATGTGCAATGCAAAAAAAGAATGTATACAACCGAATGGAAAAACAACCAAGATCAAACAATACATCATCTGTAATAGCCAATTTGTCATTTACACCATCATTTGTGCATGCAACAAATCATACATTGGCAGCACAATAAGGAAACTAAAAATCAGAATTGGAGAACATCTGAGAGCAATCAAGAATAAGGACATGAAATCACTGATATCTTTTCATTTTCAGCAACACCACCTGGACACAGATTTAACAAAAAATAAATGTCATGGTATAGAAAAACTCTCCCTTCCAAAAAGAGGAGGGAATTTGGAGTTACTTCTACATAAGAGAGAAGGTTTTTGGATTTGGACTATGGACACAATCCATAGGGGACTTAATGTTGATCAGGAGTTACACCATTTCCTTTAAATTTGTTTGATTTGACATGATTAGGAATTACACCATTTTCTCTATACTCCTTTGTTTTTACAGGTATGGTTAACGTCAAATGATTATGAAGAAAGTCAGGCTCACTCTCATTGGAATCAGTCTCATAAATTTTATTTGATTGCTATACTCAACCAAGCACTATACTAATGGTGTACACTAATTTGAATATGTGTAGCTTTTCTGACATCTGCATTTTCAAGTTGGTCTTGTGCTAGCGGCACATAAGTAATCTTTACATAGTGAATTGTTTCGAGTATATAAGTGACACAGTAAGTATCTATCACGACCGCCTCCCTACGTCGATTCATGTGATTTAAACTCTGCCTTTATTTTCTTAGCCTACAACATACCCTAATATAAAATGATAGGTGCTCCACGACAGGTTTTCCCTCCAGTGTTTACCAATTTAAAGTTAATATGGGGCATTTTTGCGTCTAATTTTGTATAATCACCTTGAAACACCTGCGAATTTTCTACTAACCAGTTGTATGCACCGATTACTCGATATACGTTCCCTTTTGAAGTATCATCATAAATACTATAATACTATCTTTAGATTTTGGATCGAAGAATATGTAGTCAGGACACGGCAGCACCCCATTCAAACATGGCGTGCGAGAAATTCACATTGCGTAACACAATCACGTGTTGTTTACGATCCGAGTCCTGAGGCCTTTAACTTCTGGGTCACAAATGCCAATGTCGACTCCACTGTTGAACGGCAATCTCACCGTAGTTCTACTGTTTTTCCGAACGAATCGCTTTTCAAAATCTACGGTAAGAAGGACTTTCCCGATTTATAGATCGTAGCATTACCAGCACCAATACTCACATGTAACCTTAAACATATTTGTAATACATTTGAACATCGGGAAAATAATATCCACTCTTTGTCTTTATTTAAGGACATGACTGAGAACATTTAGAAGCCATACTTCCATTAGCAAACTTCCAATCTCCACATAGACCCAAACAGGCTGACCATGTAAGTTTACATTCAGCGAGTGACTGTTAGCATTAACAACCCCATAAAACCTTTCCTGAAGACCTCATTTTATATTATAAACTTCTTCTATTTTTGACACTTGTTTTTCTTTTTGTTTCATTAGGTAAAAATGCATAGGTGTCAACGGTACAGAGTGGGACTCAGTTTAATTTTTTCAAACGTGTGTGCCATCAAACCCCTGAGGAACCGCCAGACATCAGGCGGGGAAACACGTGTCGGGACTATTTTGGATACATGTAATTACCAATTATCTTTTGGCTGGCAACACAGTCACAGATTGAATGAATACAGAATTCAATGAAATATACTTTAATATGTGAATTAAAATTAACAAAGGCTTAGATAAACCATCGCTTTGTCTTTTTTCAAGATTAAATTTGGTCTCAACTTTTTTTCATATTTTTGATTGACTGTACAAATCATATTTCTTTTGTGTCAAGCACGGACCACCTAAAGGTCTAAGCAATTATATTTTTTTGAGCATCCCTGGAATCCCCCCGAAAAATATTCCTGCTCTGGTCAGAAAAACTACAGTTGCATTCCATGAACGCCCTCTTCCCGGAAGGTTAATTCCTGACCTAACAACAAGCCCGAGACAGAGGGAGCAACACCACCCGATACCTTTATATACTTCAGGCTACGACACTCGCTACAGGCAGTCATTCCGTCCTTCCCGCAACAACCACCAGTTTGGCCACTGCTCCACAACACAATTCAAGCCCAAGGAGAGGGGCGCCAAGTGACTAACATCTACAAAGCCCTCCTCAGTGTACCGAACACCCCTTGCTCAAGAGCCAAGAAAAGGTGGGAAAAAAACACTAGAAGGCACAATCCCAGATGAGGAATGGGTCTACATATTAAATCTTACTCAGAAGGTCGCAATCAACTCAAGGTTTGAACTAATACACTTTAACTTCCTCCATCAAACATACCAAACACCTGAGAAACTGCATGCGCAAAGAGAAACAATCTCAGCAGAGTGCGACAGATACGGGGCACCAGTAGCGGACTTCCTTCACCTAGCATGGTCCAGCCCCCCAGTGGCCACCTTCTGGAACGCAGTACTGGAAAAAACATCAGCAATAATAGGAAAGGACCTTGATGCTGATCCAAAGATAGCGATGCTGGGGCTGACCCAATCGCTGCCGAGCACGGTTAGAAAACTGACAGACGTATTATTGATCCTTGCACGTAGAAGAGTCACACACAATTGGGGCAGAGGACCTCCACCAAGCCTGCAGTTATGGTTGAAAGACATTACATACTGTTACACAGAAAGAGACTTTATTAAGACTTTGCCGCTCCACTCACGCCCTCCAGACATTTGGGGCCCATATATCGCACACTTGCTTTCAACAGACGTCTTTGACCCGCAACACCTGTCTCCATCACAGAACTCAAGTACGAGCTTGGCGCACAACGCGGAAGCCTCGGGGACTGCGTTGCACAGATAACCGCGTTGGCATAAAGACAATGTTATTTCAATGGGCGGGGGGAGGGCGGCAGGGGGGAAAGGGTCTCACGTGGTGGCCGGCGCATGGCCTTAATGTTTGTTTTGTTTGAAAAAGCCAATAAAGAAAGTTTAAAAAATAAATAAAGAATGGGGGGGGATGTTCCAGGGAGGAGGGGGGTGGGGAAAGTTATTTTGAATAAAGTACATGCTTTCTTATTTGGGGGGAAATTGTTTCACAGGCACATGATCCACTGGATCTGTTTTTTTAATACTGTTTTGTAATGTCCCTTTTCATGTCTTTGAAAATTTCAATAAAGTCAAATAAAAAAAAAAGGGGATCCTGCCAGGTAGACTAAAGGGAGAATTGCCAGGCGTCATAGGACAAGATCAGGCTTTATTACTGGGAGTCAGACTTGGCATAACACTAGAAAGGTTATTCATCTTATAGAGAAGTTAGAAATAAAACAGATCCAGGGGACGCTGATATATCTCAAGGTCAAAAAGGCCTTCGATGGGGTAGAATGGCCATGTCTTTTTTTTAGCAATGAAACATATGGGGTTCGGACCACAATACATTTGTATGGTAGAAGCTAAGGAACAAGTTTGTTACCTGTAACTGTTGTTCTCCAGCATGGGTCTGGCATGGATTAACATTCTTATCAATATTCCCCGTCGTCATGCCGGGAATCCTCGGTAAAAGAAAAAACTGTTTCACTTTCACTTACAAACTGTCTTTCTCCTATAAACCAATCACTGAGCTCTGGGTCATACTGCCCCCAGCCAATGACTTCCCTCTCCCTAAGCCCTTCCTCTGGCAGCCATTTAGAGATTTGGTAGCACGTAAAGTGGCAGTATGACCAAGAAGAGCCGCAGAGGGGCAGGTTGTCATGATCTCTGCTTCCAAAAGGTCAGGGTTTTCCCAACTCCCTTGGAAGCAGATCCATAACTCAGGTTCCGAGTGCCAACCAGTCCCAATTGGGACCTTTTGGACCCAGTCCTGGCGCCAGTGGCACCAGGCTCATAAATATGCCCAGTCCCAGCGCTGGAAGCGCCGGGCTCATAATGCTTGGGTGGACTTACCTGCAGCAGACCATGCTGCTTACTTGCCTGCCAGTTGAGCCTCTGATCCCCTTCTGTTTGGAACTACTTTTCCTGTTGGGTGGGGCTGGAGCCACTCCCTAGATTCAGAACACTGGAACTCTTCTGGAAAGCAGGAACTCTTTTCTTACCTAGGGGTGGCTGTGGAAGGAGACACCGAAGCACTACAGGAGGCTATTTAAACCACACCCGGTGGATGAATCTTGCTTTGCGTTATTCTGCAACCTCTGCAGCAGAACGCTCATCGTGTCTTCTGCATCCGGTCCTGGGCCTAAGGAAAAAGGCTTACCATCCTGAATCCAGTCTTCAGCAACACCTATAAAGACAAGAAAGAACAGGTTAGCATTCCGGCATCTGAAAGGCAAAGGCTTACCATCCTGAATCCAGTCTTCAGCAACACCTATAAAGACAAGAAAGAACAGGTTAGCATTCCGGCATCTGAAAGGCAAAGGCTTACCTACTCTTCGTGCGCTCCGGAGGTCTTCACACTGCATTCCGGCATCTGAAAGACAAAAGCTTACCAACTCTTTGCACAATCCGGAGGCCTTCGGCGCTGCATCCCGCATCTGAAAGACAAAACAAGGTGCGTTTAAAGACATTGGGGAACTTTAATACTCACGTGCCATTACTCCTTTCCACATCTAATCCAGTGGGTATTCCGGCACCCTGCAGCCGCTCCGAACTCGTACCTGCAAAATAAAAAGACAGTTAGAGCGCATCGTGAAGCAGGCAACAAGCGCTTACTTACGTGCTTCCAGGCGCTTCTATTCATCACACGGGCTCCATCTTCAACTCACTTCAGCCCGTCATCCGCCATCGCCGGAACCCTGCAAAACAAGAGACATCATTACTAAAGACTTTAAAGACATTTGAATGACTCGAAACTTACCGTTCGTGCAGTAAACGACGGACAGCAGTCGTCTGAAGTCAAGAGGCCTGCGCTACCTATCCAGTGAAGAAACTGGTTACAGCACCCTGCCCCGAGGCAGATGGAGAGCTCGGCATTCACTTACCTAAGGTGAGAGCGTTAACCTTTGGGGGTCTACAGGAGAGGAGAAGAGGAAAGAGATAGGGACACCCCAATAACCCCAGTTCATTAACCCCATATTTTCTATCTGCAGACATCTTACTCTACACGTCAGGCATACAGTGCACAGAGGTCCAGCCCAAGAGCCAACCGGGTGCTACACATCACCTTTGGAGATACGGTAGTCGCCCAGTCAAGACCAGCGCCTCTGCGAGAATCAGGTGAGCGTTACACAGGTGGGAGGGCTTGCATGTGAATCCATGCCAGACCCATGCCGGAGAACAGTTACAGGCAAGTAACGTGTTCCTTCTCCAGCAAGGGGTCTGGCATGGATTCACATGCTCATGAATAAAGAATACATAGCAGTACATACATACACAACCAGGGGAGGTGGCAAGGCTCAACAGAAGCAATTACTCTTGCCTCCGAACTAGGCTCACCTTTAAACCAACAGGTTGCGTAGCATTGCTTGGTCGACCCTGGACTCCTCTCTGAAATCCCTGTCGACGCAGTAGAATCTTGTGAAGGTGTGTGTCAACCTCCATGTAGCAGCCATGCAGATGTCCAGCAGGGGCACCCCAGACAGGAACCCCGTCGTTGCAGCAATCGCTCTGGTGGAATGGGCTCCCGAACGGCCGGGCAGCGGTCAGTTTGCCAACCGGTGAGTGTGTGAAACAGCCACCTGGAAATGTAAGCCTTGGACAAAGTTTTCCCATGGTTCACAGGGCCAAAGTTCACGAAAGGTTGTGACGTCTTCCAGAAACTTTGCATGGGTGCCACATAGAACTTCAGAGCATGCACCACACCCAGTGAGTGCAAAGTCCTTTCAGCCGGCGACGAAGGCGTCTGAAAAACACAGGCAACACCAAAGGTTTGTTGAGATGGAATTCCGACAGGACTGTGGGCATGAAGGAGGGGTGCGTCCGCAGCACCACCCTCATCTCGTGGAAAGTCAGATAAGGCCGCTTGCAGGACAGTGCCTGTATCTCACCTACCCTCCTGGCAGAGGCGATGGCCATGAGAAAAGCTGTCTTCCAGGAAAGGAACTTGAGAGGAGCTTGATGCATAGGCTCGAATGGGGCCCCCCATGAGCCTAGTCAGCACCATGCTGAGTTCCCACGCCGGGGCAAGCGCCTTCACCGGAATGATCGAAACAGTCCTTTGAGGAACTCCTTGACTAGATGGTGAGACCAAATAGAAGACCGTCGCTGAGACCTGGCGTAGCGGGAGATAGCCGCCAGATGCACTTTGATAGAGGCGTGTGCCGGCCCCGCCTTAGCCAACGACAACAAGTACGGAAGGATCTGAGGGGCCGTGGCCCTCAGAGGGTTGAACTTCTGCGACCGGCACCAAGTCACGAAATGCTTCCACTTGTGCCCATAGCACTTAAGAGTTGACGATGCTCTGTCCCTGGCAAGGACCTCCCTGCAGTCCGTTGGTAGCTCGTACCCACCGAACTCTAAGGCTGCAGGAACCAGGCCTTCAGGTTCACTGATCTTGGGTTGTGTTGCAGGATTGCACCTCCTTCCCTGGCGAGCATATCCGCAACCACCGGTAGTTTGACTGGAGGGGACGTCGGCAGGCTGAGAAGGTCCGGGTACCAAATCTGCCTCAGCCACGCTGGGGATCATCCTGCAGCGGCACCGTTGACTGATGACTCATGGTAGTAGAGGCAATGGAGAGAACACGTACAGGAACAGGCCCTCCCACGGGAAGGCGAATGCGTCTCCCATGCTCCCTGGCTGGTGGAACCCGCTGGTGTACTTCTGGCACTTGTGTTCGTCACCATCGCAAACAGATCGATCTGGGGTCTGCCCCACCTGAGGAAGAGGTTGTCCACTTGATCCTGCCAAAGCTTCCACTCGTGGCAAGAGCACAGCTCCCTGCTGAGAGAGTCAGCGACAGTGTTCTTGTTTCCCGCCAGGTGAAAAGGAATGAGAAACATCCCCTGGGCGACGGCCCAGTGCCATAAGTCCTGCGCCTCTCTGGAGAGCGCTGGGTATCTGGTGTCTGGTGCCCCCCTGCTTCCTGAGGTAGAACATTGTGGTGGTATTGTCCGTGAAGACCCTCACCACCTTGCCCTTGAGAGACGGAAAGAACGACTTGAGTGCCCAGAACACTGCTCGAAGTTCCAGGACATTGATGTGGAGACCCTTCTTTAACGGCAGCCAGAGCCCTCTGGCGTGGAGATGTCTGGTGTGGGCTCCAGGGATGTGCCCATGGTGACTGTCTCCTAGTATGGGGGAGGGAGGGTTTCTGGAAATCCGCACCCCCGGCAATGTTGGAGCGCACGGCCCACCACCTTATTGCTCAACAGAACTCCTAGTCAAGGACAATCCTGTCCGCGAAGCTTACTGACACTTGGACCCACTGAGCGTCCAGAAATTCTTGGAGGGGGTCGCATCCGCAACCTGCAGAGTCTAATCAGGTAGATACACGACGACATCATGCCAAGCAGTGACTTGATGGTTCGCACTGTGACGATTTTCAGTGCTAACAGCCGTTGCACCTTCCCCAAAATGGCTGCGATCCTTCCCTCTGAGGGGGCCGCCAGGCAGGAGACGGTGCTGAGGCTGGACCCCAGGAACAGAGCGTCCTGCGATGGAATCAAGCAGGACTTTGGATAATTAATGGAGAATCCCAGATCCGTCAGCATCCGGACGGTCCCGTCTGTGTGGTCGACAGCGATTTCCCTTGACTTGGCCCGGATGAGCCAGTCGTTGAGGTACGGGTACACATTTAAATCTTGCAGACTGTTACGCTCACCTGGTATCCACGGGCCGCCACACTGGATGGAGGTCTAAGGGCTATCCCGGACCGCTCTCTGCTTGGTTATGTGCCAGACGTTGGGTAGCGCCTATAACAGGAGAATGGAGGGTTAAGATACTGGTTCTGTGATGGGTGGACTCCCACCTCCCTCTGGTCCAAATCCCCTCCCTTGGGGTTATTGCTCACCTTATGTTTTTGTGCTTTGAACTCTCCGTCCTGCGTCTAAGCAGGGGCACGTGGTTGGTGCGGGCTTTCCGTGGACCTTCCGTGTGCCCTTATGTCGGGTCTAGACTGGCTGTGACTGACTCTGCTTGCTGTCTTCCAGGTGAGTTATAATGTCTTTTCCGTCTTTATTCTGTCTCTTTCTTTCCCTCTATTTTCTCTGTCTTCTCTGCGTCTTGCTCCACTACGCTGTTACCTAACAATGTCTCTTTTTGTTTTCACAGGGATGGTTGCGATCTCCGAGATACCGCGCCGATGGCGAAGACCACAGTGAATTATTGATGCGCTGCGCTGTTTATTGGTGTTAATTGCTAACCTGTGTTCTCTTCTCTTTGTACAAGTTGCAGTGATGTTCCGGAGTGATGAGCGATCGAAGCGCTGCTTGCCCAGGTAAGTGCTTCCCTTGCAGGTTGTGGAGAAACCCGGAGATGGGCGAGTTAAGAGAAGCGTAGGGTGCTGCCAGGACTCGCTGCTTGCCCAGTGTAAGAATTGTTATTAATGCTGTCCTTGTTTCTTCAACTTTGCAGGTTGCGGTGAACTCCGGAGATGGGCGAGGTAAGCGAAGCGCAGGATGGATTCAAGACAGGTTTCTTCACAGTTAAGTGTTCTTGCTCGCTAATGCTGTTCTTGTTCTTCCAGGTTATTAATGGAATCCGGATCTAGGGCTTCAAGATCAGGCCGGAGAAGCAGATGAGCAGGAGCTGGACACAGTGAGCGTTACACTGCAGGAGTGCAAAATAACGCGAAGCGTGTTCTGCTGTTTGGGTGTGGTTTAAATAGCCCAGGTAAAGTAGTTCCAGGCCCAGCCACACCCAAAACACTAGAACGCATGGCTTGGTTCTAAAGAAATGAGCTGTGCAATAGGCCTCCATGTTGGATTAAGGTCCAAAACTGGTATTGCTTTATTCCTGATAATAAGCCTGGCGCCAAAGGTGCCAGGACTCACTCCATGTATGTTTCTGTTGGAATTTTAAGGCCCTTGGGGCCAGTGTGAAGAGCTTTAGCCCCACTGCTGCCAGGGGGCTGTTCTACCTGAGGGGGTTAGGGGCATGGATCGTGACACAGATGGGCTCCCACTGGTGCCAGGCACTTGGTAAACACCCTGGGCGCTGACTTCAGTCCGAAGGGAAGGGCCTTGAATTGGTAGTGCTTTCCCTGTACGACGAAGCACAGGAACTGTCGATGCTTCTCGTGAATGGGGACATGGAAGTAAGCGTCCTCTAGATCCAGCGACGTTAGCAAGTCTCCTTCCTCTAGTTGGCTGAGCATGTGCTGCAACATGCCCATCCTGAATCTTTGTGACCCGAGGAACTTTAGTCGCTGCAGGTCGAGAATGGGCCTCTAGCCCCCAGTCTTTTTTACTAAGAAGTATCTGGAGTAAACTCTGGCGCCACGGAGTCGCTTTGGAACTCGCTCTATCACCCCTTTCCTTCGAATGGCCCGTACATCCTACAGGAGCTTAGGGATGTCCTGTTCCTGTTGGGCCATGGGTGGTATTTGCGGACACTTCTGCTGGAATTCTACAGTGTGTCCGTGGGCAAGAGCATCCAGCACCCATCGCTTGGTGGAGATCATCTTCCACTCGCTGACTAAGCCCAGCAGCCAGCCTCCCACCGGGGTGCATGGGTGGAGGCCCGACGTCCTGCTTCGCGGCCTTCGTGCTGCCCTGGGAGCGACGACGATGGCAGCCACCTCCGAAAGCCTTGGAACGACCCATGTAGGCCTCCTGGGTCATGGAAAGGGAGGGTTGACGGTAAGAGGACGATCCGCCGTCGAAACCCTTTGATGATCTTCCGGATTTGCCTCCTGAGGCACGAAAGGAAGGGCGGTGTTGCTGAAGTGGGCCTAGGGCCTGGGCTGCCTGCATCAGTCTTGATGGCCTGCAACAAGTCATCGACAGCCTTCACTAAGAGATTGTCCACGTCGAAAGGCATATCCAGGACCTGCGTCTGAACTTACTGCCGAAAGTTGGTGGCTTTCAATCAGCCACAACGACGGAGGCACACACTGTTCCCCATCTGGCGGAAACACATGTCCGCGATGTCCAGGGCCACGGTGATGGCATGGTCCGATGCCACTTCACCCTCCTGGGGGATCTCCGGCGCTTCGACCCCGCTTGTTGTCAGGGAGGAATTCCAGCAACTGAGCCATCTTGTACCACAGCTCCCTGTTGTACATGGCCAGAATCGGAAGAGCGTTTGCCACCTTGACCGTCGTGGCCACTGAGTCTATCACCTTTCAGCCCATTGCGTCAAAATTCAACCCCTCACTGTTCAGGGGAACGGAGGCTGAGGACGATGGATGTGAAGACATTCCTAGCAGCCGCGAAGACCACCAAATCTGGGGTAGGCTGCGATCGCAGGCACTTGGGTGCAGACACCGGCACCCGGTAATACTTCTCCAGCCGGTCTCTTTTCGCCGAGGATGAGGCGGGATTCTTCATTAGCACCAGGCCCTCACCCCAAACGTCGTCTAGGAGAGGCACTGCCAGAATGATCTTCCTTTTAGCATCTTGCCGCTGGTACTTCTGGCGTCAGCTGGAAGAGCTCCGACGGGTGGGCGGGCGACCATGGAGTGGAATGATCCCACTTCGTCCAGTGGCGATGCTCTTGTGGCGGGGAAACGCCGCCGTCACTGTATCCGTCCGTCTCCCTAGTGGGGGAGGGCATGTGAGACGGTTGAGAGGCTGCATGGGGCGCCGCTTCCTCTTCTTCGCGGGCTGTGGGCCCGGGGGTGCCGTCAGCATCCTCTTCTGTATCTCTGACACCAGTTTGTGGAGAGTGGACAGGATGTCTAGCGACACGTCTCTGGGAGGTGGAGGGGGGGGGGGAGTCGGCTTGCTGGGCCCAGCGCCTACATCTTCGTTGGCGTTCCCACCATCGCCCCCCACGTCCTCCATGACCGTGTGAACTGACACCGATTCCTGTTTGTCCGATGAAGAAATATCTGTGCCCTGGAGCACTGGAGAGGCCTCCACTGCCCCCCTCTTTTCTTTGCGTCCAGAGGGTCAGAAGCGGGCTCAGGGCTGGCATCATCTTCTCTGGCGTTTTCTCCACGAGCTTGGCCGAAGCTTCCCGCCTGGCCACAGAGCCACTCTCTGCGTAGCCGGGGTCCCCTGGACCGGGTCAGCCCCTTTCGCCTTCGAGAGGGCGGGCGCCACAAGATCAATTGACAAGGACAACTTCTCCTGGACCACCTGGGCCTTCAGGGGCAGGTCGGTCACCTTACTCAGTGCCTTGGCCTTCTCCGGCTTCTCCCGCAGCTTCCAGGGGTTAGCCGACTTCCTCTTCGAGGATGAGCTGGAGCGATGGACTGAGATGGAGGCAGATGGTGATGTTGATCTGCCTTGCCCGTCGCGGGACCCGCTTGCACAGCGATCCCGACGGAAACGTACTTGCGGTGCTTGCCCTTGTCTTGGACCCCTCCGGATGGGGCGACCTCAAAGGACTTAGAAGCCCGCACCGCAGAACGGCCGGTCCTGGGTGAGGCATTCCCCTGCTTGCTGCACGGGGTAAAGGCCTTGGCGTTGAACCACGGCGTCAATCTGCTGTGCCGAGCCTTCATGGTGCGCTTGGTGAAACCCTGGCAAATTTTGCAATCTGCCTCCTTGTGATACGGATGGAGACAGAGGCAATGGGAGTGTTTTTCCTCCACAAACACATTCCTCAATCCGCAGCGGGAACAGAGCTTGAAGAGAGAACCTCTGTCCTTCACCTCCGACATGGTCCGGCGTGCAGTGTAGGCCCGATGTCCTTCTAGAAACTTTGATGAAAACTCGACGATTCTTGCCCTTGAGGGGCGATGAAAGACGCCGACAAACAGATCCCTGCTTGCCGGTCAAAAGAACGAAAGAGCACACAGGCTCTATTCGACAAAAAATTTAAATGTCTCAGGTCTCAAAAAATCAAGTCAGAAATGCTGGAAATGGGCATAACAAAGGAACGAGAACTCCCTTCTACATAGTTGTTCTCCCTTTCGACCTTCGGGGGTTAACATCACTTAATAAGGGGTAAAAATTAACCAGCAAAATATCAAATCTATATAAGGCTAATTACCCGGATCTAATAAAAAAAAAAAAAACACAGGAGGACTTTGAGATAGACTCCCCTTCAGATTTCATGCTTAGGCCGAACAGTTAAAAAGGTGACTCTCCCCAGACTTTAATTGGGAAACTCAAATTTCAAACTCTTACGATCCCTGTCCCACAGAAACTCTTTAAAATAATGAACACAATGATAACCAAATTCATATAGCAAAATAAACGTCCCAGGGTAGCGCTAGACATACTGATGACACAAAGGCAAAGAGGCGGACTAGGTCTCCAATATTTAAATAAATACCATGAGGCTTCCCATCTGAGAGTAGTGCGGGAATAGTTCTCGGAAAGAAAGGAAAAGGTCTGGCTCGAACGGATAGAGCAGTGGCGGGATGTCCATTGGCCGGATTATTATGGCTACCACGGAAGGATAGGCCCCAGAGCGCCAGGCGTAGTTTGGTACTCCGAATGACATGCGACATCTGCGATAGGTGCCTAATGAGGGGTTTTCTGTCGTCTTGTCCCTCCCCATTCACCCCCATGTTCGAAAATCCCAGCTTCTACCAGGGAATGGAAAAGGGCACATGTAATCAATGGCAGAAACAAGGGTGCTTGAAAAAGGAGATATGGTATGGGATGGTGAGCTACCAATTTTTGAAGCATACAAGGTCCATATAGGGTTAAAGGAAACAGACAGATATGAATACATACAGTTGAGGCATAGGCTGATGCAGCCAGAGATATGCAACTCTGCGACTAGACAATTGAGGACATTCGAAACATACATAACCACACACTCAGGAGACAAACAGTTAACCTCAAAGTAATATCAGATCCTTCAAGAAAGCTCAGAGTATAAAACATGGCCATATAAAGTAGCATGGGAGGGATCTATAGGAGAAGAAACCTCACAGGAGTGCCGAGAAGATTTGTGGATGAATATTACAAAGCTAACTAGGTCTATTCAATTTCGGGAGAATGTATAATACGGTATCTCAGGAATGCTGGTGGGGTTGGTGGGGGGGAAAGGGGATTCGAAGCATGTGTGGTGGGAGTGCCCCAAGATAGAAAGTTGCTGGGAAGTCATTAAAGGCCATATAATATGCATGATTCCAGAATTGCAGCCTCCATCTCTGGGCGGAAACCTATGTGGGCTCTTAGGTCCGGAGAGCCAATCAATCTCAAAATCTCAGAAGAGAATCTTGATGAGGATATTGATCGCAGCATGATGTGAATAGTAAATAACTGGAAACAAAAAGATCCACCTACTGCGTTGTGTTGGTTACATAAACTTTGGGACATAGTGGCAATGGAGTGGAACACATACAGGATACAGGGAGACACAGGAACATTTGAGAGTGATTGGGAAGAGGTGATGGATTACCTGAAAAGTGATTAAATGCAACAATGGTACCCACAGAATATCAGAATATTGGACTTGTGCTGATCTCAAATGGCAATAAAAGCAGGACTCATTGAAACGTGAAAAAAGTACAATCTAACAGGACTTCACAAGTTTGGACACTGCAAGACCCTTGGGGGTAGGGGGTGGGTTGGGAGGGAGAGGCTTATGGTTGAAAAGTGTAAATTGTTAATAAAAATACTTAAAAAAATAAATAGAAAGAATGCCTCAAAATAAATCAAAACAGCCTCCCTTATCTCTTATAAAGGCCACACTAAGATGGTTTTGTTGCCTTGTGTCCAAATGTTAACATCTCCAAAGAATACACTCTTCATGTAGGATTATATACAGATTTGCAGTGCGAGTAATTATGATGAATTAGAGGCAGAAAGTTTGCTATAATTCAGATCAGGATTCCACTCAATACTAACACACTAGGAGAGGCTTAGGGAGGGATCCTTAATCCTGGTTTCACCACCAAAGGTCAGGTCAGAGCGAGTTAGAGTCGAGACCTTTCGTCCTTGATACCATTTGAAAGACAGACGAGGAAAAGCAACAGGTATGTAGACTTACTCCACTGGCTCAGAATTCTCTGGAGACTATTTGTCGAGGTTCCAGAATCAATTGAATGCATATTCTTCTGTCTTGGTTCCTTTCGTAATGGTCATCTAGAGATGTTCTCACCACTCCAGGGGTCAAAGCACTAACAAAGGCCTTTTTGGGATCAGGACAGAGGAACAGGGCTTCACCAGGACAGTACTGCAGTGAATGCTGGTCAGCTTCAGGGATCGTCCTCTACTTGTCAGTGGGCTGCTCTTCTTCATAGAAGTCTTGGCTCCAAAGATGATCTGAATAACAGTTGTAGAAGCCCTCCTTTTATCCAAGATTTAGGCTGGGAGCAAGCCCAAGACCAACAATGGCACGTATAAGCACCATTAAAACAGCCCTTTGCTATCCATTCATGGATAGCCACTGGTCACCATATCTGCCCAGCAACAGACATTCAGGCACCAGAGTTGAGGATTGGGACTTAACAATGCAAGCCCACTTCTCTGGCACAAACCGGCCCTTAGCCCACGAAAGTCACAGCTTTCCACACAAAAGAGATTTCCATAGAAGGCATTTCATGACCTGAGAAGGCAGGAAGAAGGCCAAAGAACAAGTGAAAACCCTTATGGCACGGCCATCTTAGAGTGCTAGCAACCTTCATGGTAAATGCAAAAATGCACAATTAACATGTCACAAAAACTGTAAAAATATCATAGACGCCACCAGCTTGTCTTAGGCACATTGTAAAAGTAACTAAAAAGCCAAAATATAAAAATATATAAGGATATAAATTATCTTAACTGTATTTCACTGTAAGACTGTAAGGTGATGTGTGAAATTGAAACAATACATGAATTCACAAAGCGAGAGAGTCTCTCAGTACTGATAGTCTTAGGGACTAGTCCGTTTCCCCCATAAGAATGAACTAAACAGGCAAGGGAAGTAAAGCAGAAAACTTTACTCAACTACAGAGTGTCAGGACAGGGTTCAAAACAAAGCAAACAGAAAGGATGTCCCAAAGAAGCTTATGGGAGGAAAGTTTCAAAAAGAAAATCACTCCTAACATCCATCCCCCCTGGCGATTGGTTCACTTACCCAGACAAATCTGCCCATGTCTTCCACACACGGGAGGGTTTGTTTCCAGCACACAGAGGAATGGGGATAAACCCAGCCCACTTGCTCATCATGTCTGTCATGGAACCAACACGATGGCGGTCGGGACGGGCAATGTTCCAGTTCGTTTTCCTGGCCGGTTAAGGTAATGTTCTTGTGGGGGAAGAGGGAATTGTATTCTCTCCATTGCCTGGTGGAATTTGTTTCGACGTGCGCGTGCTCACTGGTGCTTACGAGTGGCACCTTGCAGCCCTTCTGATCGCCATGCCGAGTTTCCGCTTTACACAGCATCTCTTCTCTGCGTGTCAGGTCAAGCTGTGCCTCTTTTCAGTCGTGCTGGAGGGTTTGCCATGTGCTGGGCTGGGTTGACAGCATTTGCGAAGATAGATTTCTAGAATTTGGCCTGTTCGACACCTTAGTTATGGTGCACAGGGAGCTCAGAGTTAAGCCACAACCCAATTAAGATAGCAATGAAAAACAGTGAAGCCTTAGTCTCAGGAGGGTGGGAGTGTGATCAGGGGCCCTCAATGAGTCCGCACAAGATTGTACAAAATCCATTACATTTAGACAGTCAGCTATAAAAATATGGTTATTTATTTAGGCCTTTAGAACATGCTGAAAAATGAAACTAGCAGTTGATATCATCACACAATACTCAATAATCCAGATATATACAAATCACTATTTGGCTCACTTAATAAACAAATAACTTAATCAAGCAATGCAGGTGCGTAATGTACCTTTAGAAATCCAAACCGTAAGATGAATGAGGCCTTGTGCCTAAATGTCACAGGATCCCACACAATGTTTCCCACAGGTATATTTTCTCCTTATGAAGGATGCAATGGGCTTGTGATGGTGCTTAGTTTTAACTAAAGTTCGATAAAAATTTACCAGCAAAAAGGTACGTGTTTTCCTTTCTTCCAGACCCAAGGCTATCCCAGGGGAAGGATACCTAACCCAGGTTCGATGACCAAAGGTGATTGGATAGGAGGCAAAGGGACTTGTTCCCATAGTTATCCTATGATGGGCAGTGGGGGGCAGGTGCTGTGAAGGCATCATGATGTAAGACACAGACAACAGAATCCATTTTTGTAAATAAAAGGTTTTATTTTCCTTAAAGGCCAGGATAGAGTAAGGGCTAACTTGCCCTATGCTAAGATGAATTACGCTACCTAAAGATAACTAGTCTGCGTCAGTAAGTTCAACTCAAAAGTCTGTGTCCAAAACCTATACTTGCCCTCACAACTAAATATATACAATGGGTAGGGATGTCAGTAGCAAAAGAAATAGTGTTCAAAACAAAGTTCAGGGCTTCTTCAAGCTCCTGGCTTCTACTCCGCTTCCCCAAGTTCAGAACAGTTCCAAAAGGCCTCAGGGTTCCCTTCCCCAAGAGTTCAACACAGTATGTCTTGGGATTCTCTTCCCCAATTAATCAGCTCTTCCAGCTTCAAAATGATAATCAGTTCAAATATGCTGGTTTTCAAAATTCAACTCCTTAGTCATGCAGGCTTCTCAATAGTTCATATGGGTTGCTCTCAGTTAGCCTTTCTCATACACTTCAGCAAGTGTTGTATAATACAACACACTTTACATTTGCTTTCCTTGGCTCTTTCCAAGTAGGGGTCACTCAGTCTAGTCGCAGTTGTCGGATCACAATGTCCACCCAGAGGAGGGCAGGCAACCGATAACCCTAGGCACTTTATGATTCTGTATTCTTCAAGTTTTCTCCAACACAGGTTTTCTCTCTCTCTCTCTCTCTCTCTCTCTCTCTGAACCTGTGCCCTTGCCCAACACGTATTTCAGATTCTCCTTGGCAGTCTTGGCTTTGCCACAATATGTATCTCATACAATTCTATCCATGGTGTTCACCCTTTTCCACCACATTGCTTGCACTTGCTTTCACTTTATTAATAGGTGTTCACCTCTTGCTTTCATCTCGTACTGTATTCACATATGCTAATCATATCTTCGTTAGTTCGATATTCAATAATGCTTGATGCACTTCTCAAAAGTATTTATAACACTGCATCTTGTTTGGTATTCAAAACCCTGTCGTTTGAACTTTCACAGCGATTACAATAGGTTCCAGTTCGTTCTGCACTCAGATGCTGGTTTTCAGCCCATGGAGCAACCTGGTATGAGTGTTCCCTTCTTTACACTCATCTGTATGCAATCACTCCTCCGGGCGTCATGGTTCTGCTTCCCGGCTTATTTCCGATCTGCCTTTTCCTCGCGGAAGCCCCGGCGAGCAGTGCTCGCCGCTCTGGAATCTTGCAGAGTGTAGCCCTGCCTTCCCTCAGTGGAAGCTACAGAGAGCACCTCTCGCTCTCACAGCGGCAATCGGGAGGCTGCAGTGTCCCACATCTGCTGCTGTGTACACCGGGCAGGGAAGACAGCAGGCTACTCGACCCTCTCATGGCCAGATTTGGCCCCAGCATCTCTTGCACACTCCTGCTCAGCACAGCTTCCCTCCAGCCGGTTCCTCTCCAGCCCGCTCTGCTTCTACAAGCCGTGTCTCTTTCTCCAGGCTCTCTCTCCCCCAGCCTTCTCTCTCTCACTGTTGGTCGGTCACCCATTTTATACACCTGTGACTTGTTAAATGGTTGCAGGTGTAAGTCCTTCACTTCAATTGGCTGACTATGGTTAAGCCGATTAGCTGGACATGCTTGGCTATTGCAATGGAACTCCTCCAAAGCTCTCTTCCTCGTCTTAGTATCAAAGTGGTGTGAATACATGGAAATGTGCATAACTCCCAGTTGTTTCTTCCTCGTTTTGGTACTAATCTGATATTTCTCTATACTACCAAGGGGAGGCTGATGTGTATTTAACCTGTCTAAATGAGCAGGTGTCCTCCTAGTTGGTCCCAGTAAAACAATGCCATTTCTGGGGGTAATTTTTAAAGGAGGGAAAGGCGAAGGGTTGACAGTAACCTTCAAAGGTTGCTGGAGCTGAAGTATTATTGTGAAAAGGGGATGGGAGATACCATGTCTCACCTAAGGACGTCCTCTCCCCCTACTTGCCCAAGTCTCCACCACCAGGGTGATCCTCCCTCACATTTCCACCCCCATGGTTAGGATCCAAGAGCGATGGCCTTTCCCTGGCCACCTGAGAGGAGGAATCAGGGAGAGTAGAAGCGAGGATGCCTTCAGGTTCCTCACAGTACACTGATGCTTACTTGACTCCGATTTCCCCAGATGCCATGAACTATCATCTTGGCACTCTATCTTCCGCCCTTTGTTCCAGTGAGAGGTGCCCAGTTTTGAGGATTCTTCTGGTTGGGTACAACTGCAGGATGGTTACTCTAATTAATCCCTGTCGGTGAAGAAATGCAGATGCCAACAATGCAGACCTCTTCAGGACACTTCACAGGATGGAGGAAGGTTATTCTCAGCGACTATCATCGTTTGCAGGCAGCAGGCGCCCTTCCTTGAAGATAGGAAGCTGGAATTCGGGGAGAAGCTGACTTGAGGCACAAGCTAGCGACCACCAAATTTGCAGCCTTGAATGCAAAATGGCGATGGTTCTGGCGAGATAACCAACGAGAGAGTTGGTCAGTCCCCCGGGCAGTCCAGGGAAACTTCCAAGAGCTCTGAAGGGCTGAATCCCAGAGAAGGCATCCAGAGTATTTAGTCCCACTAGCCCAAGGGCTGAAGCAATGAAGAGAGTATTCGGAGATCAAGCAGAGGAGCAGGGCTTCAGCGGGCCGGACACTGGAGGGCATGCTGGGCCACTTCAGGAGTTGTCTTCGGGACATTAACGGGCTGCTCTTCTTGAAGAGATTCTTGGCTCCACCGTAAAGCTCAAGAATGGCTGGAGGAGTCGTCCTCTTAACCAAAATCTGAGCTGTCAGAAAGTCCAAACCCTATAAAAGGTTATGCACCCTTCAAACTACCAGCAGTTGTCCAATCAGGGGTAACTACGGTGCACATCTGCCCTAGTAGACAGTCCTGGCCCCCTTACTGGGCCACACTGTTAGGGGAGTTTTCCTAAAGTCCACCAGCAGGTGAGACTCTATATAACTATCCCTTGGTATACAGGCTCCACCTCTTGGTATACGTCTGTACTACCCAAAGGTTTGGAAGAACGGCAGAGCAGCCAGGCTTATATTATGAGGAGGATGTGAGCTGTAGGTAAGTACAATTAACTCTGTAAATACATATCCCCAAAGAAACCTTCACACACTTATAGTAAAATATACATTTATTTTATATACACAAGGCTAACTTATTCAGGTATGTAAATACTATTTAAACCAACCAACACAAATAGAAAACTTCAGCAATACTTTTTCAGTTGAGTAAACCAATAGTAGTGGAATGCGCCAGTCATGAATGCAGTTCAATGATCAATCAATTAACTTCTTAAAGTCACCCGGACAGTTTTCAGTTGCAAGGAAAATGTCTTATACCGCACTAACTACTTGGTAATACTGTTTAATGATTCCAATACTTTAGCAGTCCTTCCCTAACTAGTTCAGAGATCTTCAGCCATTTGAGGAGGGATGCAAAGTCATGTGCTGCAGCAGAAAATGCAAAGTTCCATAGGATAAGTCAATTACTTGCAAGTAAGATGCTTTAGTGGAATAAAACAAGTTATCAGTACTGCCTATAGGTGCATAAGCTTTAGGCCTGGGCAATGGGTGAACACCCAAACACCGGATATACCACTTCAGTAAAACAGGAGCAACTAATTTGGCTTGGGGTAAGTAGTATCTTGAGCCCCACAGTACCTTCCGAGTATTGAAGATGCAGCAGAATTCTTTCCTATGCAGCAGCGATGGACCTGGTCTCCTGTTCCTTGGTCGTGGTGACGAAAGGAGGGACTGCGGAAGGGATGTTGCAGCAGCAGTCATGAGAAAGGACCCTAGAGCAAGGAATTCTTCTGACTCCCATGTCAGTCTGCAGTTTTGGCACCTTTTTACAAGCTCCAACAGAGAACAGTTATCGCCCGGTCAATGCGCCTCGATTCTGTAGTCCTGCACTCTGGTGAGGGGACTTCGATCAGGGGGATCTTGTCTCTGGAGGTCCAACTGGAGCTCAACAGTTCTGGGAGGATTTGTTCAAGGGAAGATGATGCGCTGCAATTGGTTTGGAGGTCCCCTGGTATTGGCGGTTTTTAGTCCTGAAAGTTCACAGCACTTCAGGATGTCTTGTTCTGCAGATCGTCTTATGGCTAGTTGGTCCTCACCAGCCAAAGGGAAGGAATCCTCTTCAAAACTCCTCTGTCGATAGGAAAACTGGGTCAGTGGTCTCTTCACAGTTACTGCAAGGGTCTGCCTGTGTCTCTGGTCGTCTTCAGCTTTGGATCTTCTGTTCCAGTGGTCGACTTGCCTTCTGCCTCATGAACCTCATTTTTTATAAGGATTTTCCATTCATTCCTCTACAACCTCTCCCTGAAGTTTACAGAAAGGGGTGGGTGGTTGTCCAATCAGGACAGTCAGTCCCCCAGTGGGAACTGGTTCCATTCAGGTACATCAGCAGACAAAGCACAGCAGTGATTCGGGATCCTCCCATGCTTCCTGTCCTCGCAGACACACTGGAACTTCAGTGGGTTACACAAAGGGTTCCTGCCGAACACAAACCTCACATCAAGACCTCCCCAACCCCAGGATGGCAGAAGAAGGGCTAACAAAGAACAACCACACAAGAAATGCCGAAAAAAGAAAGAAGCCACAATTTTGGAACATGGGAGACCCTCGTGTGCATAACCGCAGCTGTGAATACAGCCTGCAGTGGAAAACTGCACAGAACACATCCACTGCCACCAGCGATAACGATAGGGTCGTTACTGTAACCAAAATGTTACAGGGGAAGAGAGAAGGGGGATAACCAGGTATAAGGTGGTGTGTGCTGAAGTATCCCCCATCCTTAAGAACAGTAGTTTTTAAGGAAAGTAAAAGAATATAAAACGGAGTACCCAAAGGGCTCCTAGCAACACTGTACATAGGGTGCTGTGTGGTGCAAAGGTAACACATATGTCTTTAAAGGTATGGAGGAAAGCAAGACTCCATAAAATAAAGTAAAACATATAAAACAGAGTTCCCATGATTGGAGCAGAGAAGAATGAATGAGCGGAACAAGGCTTCCCTCATTGAGAACAGTCCAGCAATAAGTGCTTGGGGTCTCACTAGAAGAGGGGATTAAGCATAAAACTGGTTAATCTCCCTAAAACACACACAAAGGCTCACTAGCACGCAAAAGCAGCAGCTTTCATGGGCAAGTGCATTCAAAAACAGTAAAAATGTGCAAAAAGAAAAACTTTCCTAACAGCGCTGACAGATTGCAGTAGTGCCAGTATGCTGCATGGGGTGAAACGCATACTCCTTCAGGTTGTCTGCAGTCTTTCTGAAAAGGGAAAAAGAAACACTGCCAAACATCTTGTAATGGAGGTATGGTCCGAGCTAGTGGGGTACTAAGCAAATCTTGCTGCGACAAGGGGGCAGGAATTGGGGCCCCGTGTACTGCCACCATCCACTGTAGGGGTAGGACTGGCATTGAATTACGGTACCAAGTGAACAAATCGATTTGCTAAAATCGATTTCCAAGAAGTCTGATTTAGAAAGAAAGCTTGGAGACCGTTCAGAGACGTCTTTCTAAATTGAACTGTAAGCCTCTGCGACGCACACGATTCATCAGGGTTTAGGGTAATGGAATGAGATATAGAGGGCTGTACAGAAACAACCAAAATAAAACATTTTTTGTGTTCGATCTTCAATACACGGAAATATCACATAGTACTGTGGATTCCTCTCTGGTAGGTCTCCCACCCCGATGAGAGAGGGGCCCATCCCCTCCTGACAAAGCCAGGGCACTGGCCTTGTCACTGTTACGCTCACCTGGTTCCACGGGGACGCCACCCAGCAGTTGGGACTCAGGTATCCTTCTCTGCGGTTCCCAGGTGTGACCAGCGGGAGGGTTCTGCCTGGAATACTAGTGGGCAATGTTCAAGACTGGGCAACTGGGGTAAACAGCCCCCCCACCACCCCATATACCTGTGGCGCCTCTGGACCTCTCCTCACCTTGTTTTTAATGCAGGTGTGTTCTCCGTCCTGCCTTCTTGGCAGGGGCGCGTTTTGCTTGGTGGGCGATTGCTATCCAGTTACTTCACTGATGCCGGCCCGCTTTGAGTCTTTAAGGTAGGTCTTATTGCTGTGGTATATTGTTGTCCTTGCATGCCTTTTTGGTTTAACTAATGTCTTTTCTCTTACTTAGGTGCGCAGAAGTCCAATATGTGGCATAGACTGAATTGGGTCTCGCCGGTAAGTAATGGTGTTTTTAGAGCGCCTTGATGCGGTGAGTAGGCGCTATGATGCCTTGCCTTTTGCTAACTTGTTGTCTTGTCTTCCCCACAGGTCGCAGTGCTCACCCAGTGCATGGAATTCCTGAGGCGATGCTGGCCGAGGAGCGGCTTGCGAGGTAAGCTTTTCGGCACCGTTGGTTAAATCGTAAAAATATCCAATGTCTTGTTTCTTCCTTTTTTGCAGATCCGTCGGTTCGGGAGGAACGCTGGGTCCGGGATGCTGTTCGCAAGAGCCGTGGACAGCTAACGATGAAATTACAGGTAAGCTGCTGCTGCTAACGATGTCCTTTTCCTCCTTAACAGATGCTGTTCTTCCGAGGTTCGCAGGTGCAGCTGAACACGGTGAGCGTCACGTTGCAGAATTGCAAAGTAACGCGAGGCGTGTTATCCCAGTCGGGTGTGGTTTAAATAGCTTCAAGAAAGTAGTCCTGGTAAAATAGTTCCTATGGTATCACACCCAAAAATACTATACCGCATAGCTTGGTTCCAAGGAGCCAAGCTATGTGGATGCCTCCATGTTGATTGGCACTGAAGTTCCCAATACAAGTCCTTTATCAAGTATGAGCATGGCCCCAAAGGCGCCAGGACTGGCCCCAAGAAGGCCTAGGCCAAGGATGACTGGTTTTAGTGGAGACCCGAGTCAAGACCCTTCCTGGCCCATGGGCTTGCCGGGGGGTCTTCTGGATGAGGGTCGTGACAGACACACCAATATGTTGAGAACAATGCTGTGACGATCTAACGCCTCACACTGAGGGGCTGCAGCTGGGTTCACAAGTAAAGCTTTTTAAAAAAGAAAGAAGGGTCAAGCATTAGGAAAGGAATTTAAATAGTTTTCATTGTTTTATTGAATTCTGTTGAACCCCTTTTAGTGTGTTCTCAATTGGTGTCTATATGCAAAGAGGCCATAGTCTTACAAGCTGATTGGTGCCCATTTCTTGAAAGGGGGCTGGGAGTTTATAGGAGAGAGCATGTTTCCAGAATGTGGAGATTTTTTTGTTACAAACCACTGCGGTGGTTATCGGGCACGCGTTGTCCTCTTAATTCCAATTTCTTGGTGAATGCATCCTATCTGGTAAGATATATCCGATAGTTAAAAGTTCCCTGATTAAATCAAAGAATAATCCAAACGCCACACTTAAATCTCAGCAGAAGTGACTCAGTCGTCACTCTTCTGAGGTCAATAAATATAGTATCATTTGTTGGGTTATAGGAACAACAGTTATTTACAGAGGAATGAAACAGTCATGCAAGCATTATTCAGGAAAACATAACCAAGCTCATATTAATATAAATGTAGGACAACATTTGGAATAACAGGCAGTACAGTGGTTATCCCGGAAATGTTAGACCAATTATAAAATAACACTTTCTAAAATCAGGAATATAAAAAAAAGTGTGTTCCAAAGGGTAGGTAAATGGACAGTACACATGGCTGTATGCCATATTCTATATCTCAAGCTCTGGGACAGAAATTAGAAAAAGTGAATTTAGGGCAATACAAATCTCTTTCATTCGTTTTTGTAATAATGCAAACAGTGCCTTACTGTGATCTTCAATGATGAGGTTCAAAGTAAAATTAGATGCTATTTTATCACTACTACATGGCACAATATTATAAACGTACCAACAAAAAACCCCCCACAATTTTACACTTTACCTCTGTGGTTTGCAATGGCAGTGGGAAAGGCAACAGTTCTGATAGCAAAACAAGTCCGGAGAAAAATCCTTCAGGGATCTTCAAAACAGAAGACAGCACCTCTTTCAGCATTAACGACCATGTGTTATTGGCCAGTGTCTCTTCTGAGATTGTAACTTGTTCGTTAACTCCCTGGGTAAAAGTCAAAAGAATGTCAACAATATCGTTTTGCAGTTTTTGTTCCTCTCCATCTAGACGACCAGAGATTGGGATGGAGCATAGGAGCATGTGTAGAGCAACAAGAGACGCAGGAATACGTGTGTCTTTGAATTCAAAGGATCCACCCTTTAACAGTTCCATTAACATGGTCTTGAGCAAGGTGAGCGTACACCGTGCCACAGAGATGGTGGTAACTCTGTGTAAAGTGGTCCCCATGTTAACATGCAGCCTCCATGGCTGAATGAGAACGCTGTTCAGCTTTTGTAGGATGCGGATAAAGGTATCCATTCCATCAGCAGAGAATAGCTGAATTACCGCCAGATTCCATTTGAGGTCTTTCTGCTGATCTTAAAAAGGAAAAATCAGAAGAGATTTTTAAAGATTAAAAACATATCACTTTTTAATTTTTCTCAAATCTAATCTTTTGTTACCGCCATGTACAACATAAATAATATTTAAAATACCGAAGAGCAGTTAACCTTTTAATAATTTCTCTCAAAAGTCTATTCTTACATTGATTCTCAAATGTGGATACTAGAAAGTTTAACATAATATTGGTAGACTAATATCCAATTTTTATGTGGGGTGTTCTGATAGATCCCATCAATCGTGTGCTCATGACCAAAGGTCACCTCAATGATTGTAGATAAACTGGTACCCTTAGTCTTTATGTAGCTCTTTTAGTGGTAGACCAGCCAAGGGCCAGCATCAGGGTGATGTACATTAGTTTACATTGAAAGGTATTTGTTAGGTAGAAACCTATGCAGTTCCCTTAGGGACCACTGCAAAAAGATTAAGACTACAGGAGTAAGCAGTAAACCCAATTGGTAGCAGCCAGCACCACCCAGATTTACCTGGTAGCTGTGGCTGAGCAGTCAGACTTCTCTCAAGAAGAGTTAGGCAGTATATAGAGTATACACAATAGGGCTAAAAACACAGTAGCACAAGCAAACACTGACCAGAGCTTTGGTATAAAAGTATATAATTATTTATTTAAAAACACACTTGTAAAAATACACTGGCAATAATATGTCAAGCAAGTTCAAACACAGTCACTATGTTTATACACCTCCCTAGTTAATTATTCGACAAGTCTAGGTTAAGACACCACTTATTTAGCAAAACAGAGGTGAGCGCGTAACCGTAGATGGCACTCCAATAATTTGTTTAAAAAGGGAGAGAAAAGGCAGAATAGGAAAAACGCACCGTACCAACACTTTTAAAAAACCACAGCAAGTCAAGAAAGGCAGGGTCTACTGTAGAGCAAAAAGTTCATAGGCCAGGCCCACTCTTAGAGAGAGCAAGGCGGAATGTGCCCAAGATCACACAGTGGAAATGCACTCAAAGTCTTTGCAGAAAAGTCAAAAGAGGTTGGATCAAGTCAGAAAGGTAATGGTAGCAGGTCCGAGGTCACCCCAGGATAGAGAGTCAAGGATTTACGGGACACCTTGGACAGTTTGTTGCAAGGGAGACCAGGCGGGACACAGTACCTGAAATGGTGAGAAAGCTCCAGCGGGGGGAAGTTGTTCCTTGCAGCGGGTGCAAGTCGGGGCTTCGTCCAGGGGAAGAGATGATCTTGATGTGGAGGGAAGCTGGAGGTCGTTGCACTGCCAGGGAAGAAACCAGCCGCGGAGTTTCCCGGTTAAAAGGTACAACCCTTTTATTTGCGGTAGTGGTGAAGAGTGGCTATCCGGCCGCCGGGGTGCTTGGCACGGGCGATTCGACCACGAGACGATCCAGGAAGGCGAAAAAGGCGAACTGGTTGGTCCCACCAGCTGAAAGGGAAGAAGACTCTCCTGGAAGAAGATCTCCTCTGTCGGGGAAGTGGCGAGTTCGTACAGCAGAGCTCCACCAGTGGTGTCGTCGTAGATGGCTCAGTTTCTCCCCTCTTCGGATTCTTTAGGTCCTGTGCCGACTTCTGAAGTTTCAGTCCCCAAAGCCCTGCTTTTATGCAGCAAAACCCCCATTCATCAGCCCAGCTGTCACTCAAACATGCTAAGTGGTGAGCCGGGCGGCTCACCACTGGGCCAATCACACAAGAGTGCGACTTGAGTTGCCAAGGCAACTCAGTCCAGGGTGCCTAATCCCCCTCCCACACATCCTGTTGACCACAGACAGTGTGGCACAATTTGGAGGGCTTCTGTGGAGAAGCCCGCCAAAAAGTGGAACAAAGGGCTCGAATTGGGTTAGAGTTTCAGAGGCGAACACAAACGCCATTTTAAAACCGAGTCCTGGCAAAAAGACCAAACCGGGGAATAAATATTAAATAAATAACCTGGCGGTATCTTTAAAATTGCAGCAAAAAGTGGTGTGTTTAAAATGAATGGGAAAATCCCATAGGAAATTATCTGGTGGAATATTTTGCGTGGTATCCACTGCCACCAGCCAGAAACTCGACAAGGGGGGACTGGACAGTGCCCCCTTGGAAAACAGACCCAGGGGCAATCGAATTACCCCTACCAGTACTTCCACAATATGCTGGTTTGTACTGGTTCTGTTCACAATTTGAGACCAGTAAAGCCAATGGTGACTTTACATGCCCTGGGAGACAGTAGTCAGTCCAAGGGTATGGAGTCTATGTTTGAGGGTCACTATGACAACCCTGTGCTACTGCATTGAGGGTGCTGTGTAACACACATACCAAAAACACATGAAGCCCTATGGAGTAAAAGACCCCATAGCCCATAAAACACATTACATAGTCAAAGGACATTCTCAAATCATGCCTAAGAGTGGGAGAAAACGAGTCTCACTCTTAGCAGGAGAAAAAAATAAATCCCAAAAATCCAGCAAAGCTGCTGGGGGACTCACTAGGTTTGGGAAATTAGCCTTAACAGAGAAATCTCCCTAACAGTATTTTGACGACAAGGAATGAAGAGACTGACCAACTGCTGCAGTGTTGATTACTATACACTTTTATTGTATGTGGGAGTACCTGGATTGGAGTAACACTATGGATAAGGTATTGGAAACCAGGCTTTATTCTCATCTGGTCTCTAACAATAAAAAGGGGGGGCTGCTGGAACCCTATTTGATTCAATTACCTGTTAGAATGTGGCGCCATGTATTCACGTGCTTTAGATTTAACGTACTGATGACTGGAGACATAATAGACCTTAGGGGTAGAGGGATTTGTGAACCTTCGTCGTGAAGATTTTGTAAAGCTAGTGATCTCATTGAAACTAAGACATCTTGACACCGAGTGCCCCTCTTTGAGAATTGAGCGTATAGGTAGCTTTAAAAAGTTTGTGACGATCTTAGATTATGTAAATATTGACGACCTGTGGTGGCAAATGTTTCATGGAAATCGGGTGTCCCTACAGATTGCCGTGGTACGTTTTGTGATGCATTATTGTAAATTGTATCTGTTTATTGATTGCTCGGCTCCATCTATTTCTGCTGTGTAATTTCCTCCCAATCACTCATAGACAGTGGATTTATTTGTGCTGTGAATTCGTAAATTGTGCTTTCCCATTTAATGTATGGTTCCATCAGTCTCTTGGGCACAACTTTTTCCATTCCTATTATGCCAAGTGGGATAGAACCTCTGATTTAAGTTATGTAGGTTCTCTGGGTGTTTAATGTTTGCACCACTGTTAACTGCACCTTATTACTGAATGCATTATACTTTCTATTCGTAAGGTGTAATCTGCTCAGGAATTGGTCTGCACTAAGGGACTGTATTATGCACGTTGGGCAGGACGTTTGCGTGTTCCTTACCTTGTCTACGATTCTCTAGCTCCAGTGCGGTGCAAGTAGTTTTGATGTGTCGCGTATGTATCATGTATAGATGAGAAATGTATGAAAGCAGAATGTGCATAGAATCAAGATATTATGTAAATGAGGTATTAAGGTTTAAGTCTCATTTCATGTAACTTATTTTAGCATTTTTACTTGCAATTTGTCTGGTCTAAGAAGACTTTTTTTTTTTTTTTACCTTTTCACTGTTTTATCTGTGTACTACTTCTGTGAAAGATTTTTAAAACCGAAACAATGAATAAATGAATGAATATACTTTTATTTAGCAGAAAATTCTCAACTCTAATGGGGTTTCCCTACCTAAACTTTAGAAACTCAGGTGCTTGCCAGGAAGTCTGAGTCCAAATCAAAAGGCACCATCCCAGACAAAAAGGCTCCTATGCTATCCCTGTCACTACAACAAATAGTACTAAGTTCTGGTTCTGCTTGTAACCCAGGAGAATGACTACCTTCTACTGGATGTAAAGAGTCCCAACACGCCATGGTTGCTCAACGTAAAAGTTCCATACAACTCTGGCTTCTCAAAAGCAAACAAAACAAATCTACAGGATTCTCGCGGGCTAGGAGAATGACTCCCATCTCTTAGCTGGTTCTCCAATGTCTCTCAGCAACACTTGTAATTCCTTTACAAAGGTTTTCCCTGACTCGACTTTCTTTACATGCTTTACCCTGCCCCCACTAGGATGAATATGCACCCCGTGTTCTGCTAGACTCTACAGCGCCACACCTTTGAGGAGCTGGCCAGGGAATAATGGTTCAAAGTTATTCACTACCTTCTTGGTTTCTTCAGATTTTAGAGTCTCAAGTATTTTCGGTTTCCTGGAGGTTACTAGGTTAAAAGAAAGAGGCCCGATTCCCAGCTTTTCAAAAGACAATGGTTTTCTTCTTATTTCATAAAGGGAGTGTTGACCCTGTGGATTTAAAGGACTGGACTCTTGGCAGGATCTGGTGTAGACTAATCATATGTTTGCAATAGCCTTTTGACAGAGGGTGATTGTTTTTTGCTCGGAAGACCAGCCCTAGATGATTCTGGGGTGTACACAGGAGGGCTTCTATTCCTCACGTGTTTGGGGATGTTATATCTTTGTCATTGATTGTCCTTGAAAGTCCCCTTAAGAACTCTGTTCTTACCAATGATTCTCCCGAAGACCCCTGGACAAGCTTCTATTCCTTTGGCAGAGTTTGAGAAGATAACCCCTTAAATAACGTTTCGGGGGAATTTGGGTTTGAGTTTTAAGGGCAGACTCAATTCACAACCGCTGAGGTGAGTGTTACCTCTCCGTTAGTTACCCTTTATTTATATTTTGTAATGCAACTGTAATGTAATTGTAATGGGTAATTTATAACGCGCTTAATACCCAGAGGTTTCTAAGCGCGGACCTGGGGATCAAACCTTTGTTGCTCTGCATGGTCTTGCTGCCAATACGAGTGCGTTGCCCCTGAGCTATCCTCCAGAGACAAAGGCTTAGTGAACAGTTCTTCATACTAGCTTTTTGTTGCCTGTTTTCCAAGGCTCTCTTAACTTTCCTTTGGCTCCCTCCCCATCTTTTACCTGTTCTTGGCATCGGGAGGCTTCACCGGTTCTGCCTGGGACCTTGTGACAATCAATAGTCTCTTCTCTTGTTGTGTGCTCGTTTTCTGGACCCTGTACTTCTGATTGTTCTGATGTTGATAAGGGACTCGACCGTACCTTACGCATGGGTCGTTCAGCCACCACTACTCCGGATGCTTCTCAAGCCCACCGTTTCAACTTTGCGAAAAGCCAGGGTTAGCAGCGTTGGTGTAATTGTCGGACTGCACGGTCCACCCGCTACAGGTCACACCACCACAACCCAATATCTGTCCGGCCGTTGTGCCGGTTCCCGGCCCACTGGTACAATGCTTTCTGAGCATCTCACAAATAACATACGTTTGTTTCGCTGGGGCGTTATGCCGATTCACCTCTTCCTCAGCCTTACTCTTGCCCACGTGCCACCAGGTTTCACTTCTATGACGTGCAGCATTCTGCCTCCGTGTGGGACATCTTCACATTCTGCTGCTGCTTCCACTACTGCCAACACCTAGCCAGCTACGAGATATTCTTGTACCACATCCTCCACATCACTCCCTCAAGCCTCTTGAGTCTTCCTTCGACTTCTACGTTCACCTTGACCTCGATCTCGCTTTCCAATGCCATCTTCCTCTTCGTCACTCTCTCTCATTCTCTCGATCGCTCTTCCCCAGTTGTTTGTTTCCGGAATCTTGATATAGCAGGTTCTGCCATGGCGTAACAGTTCCACTGACAACAGCTGGTCGAGCGGTTTTCCTGCTTGACTGTAGCGTTCTCAAGTTTTTCCTCGTCCCTGTACTTATTACATTAAGACTGTCCGACCCAGTACAATAACACATGGTTTCCGATGGAAGTGTCTCCTCCTGGGGATAATTGACGCTATCTGAAAGATTGTCACAATATGCATTATTACTTTGAAAAAAGTGATGGTGACATAGATGTGGGTAAAATAAACTTGTTTTTGTAGAAATCAAACACTATGTTTTTACAGGCTGCAGGTGAGCAAATGTAGATTCAGAAGAGTAACAGGAGCACACTCAGATCATGACCCTGCTAGTTGCAGTCACTCACAAAGGCAAAGGCGTCAGACGGGTACCAAATTTAATAGGATACATTCCCTAAAGTACCAACTAACAACCAGTAGTTAAACTCTCATAGGATTCAGTGTGAGAGACAGACCTGCTTTTGATTTGCTGAGCAGATATAGGCCCGATGATACAGATTCCTCTAGTATTGAGTAAAAGGTCCAATGTTAAAGATGGGCCCAATAATCAAGAAAGGATTTTGTTCTTTCTGAAGGTAAGGCTAGTCGTGGTCAGATATTTTGGGCTGTTTTTGATTGCATGCAGACAAGTCTGGTGTTCGCAGCTACTGGGAAGAGCTTAACCATCTGATCGTGACTAGGAAGACTACAGGGACTTCAGATTGTTCACACCTCAGGCACAATTTCCATTTTGTGTTATTGGCCCCCTTACTTCTGGGTTCCCCTAAACATTTTGCTGGATTTCTTTGCTTTTTATCATGATTTTGGGTTCAAAGAAAACTTCCATGACACTGAAACCATTTTTCTGGTGTGCTACACTTAGAAGCCATATTTTAAGCATCCCACTTTGGTCCCAGGGTGATTCTATCAACTAAGCATGCGTTGTGGAGAACGATGGTGGAGCGGCTTAATTTTGGACATACCAATTGTGCAATCACTTATCATATCTGCAGGGCAATGCACCTGCATGGCAGCCATTGGGGTAGTAACGCATTTTTTTAAGCTCTGCTCCTCACTATTTTGTTTTGGGCCAGTGGATCATGAGGAAAAGTCACAATTACCGTTTTGCAGACTGCGAGAACTCCTTCAGAAGGAGGAAGTTGGGGAGGTGCTAGGGGGAGGATGGGAAGAAAAGAGGCTTAGCTGTAGAAATTTAAAGGAAAAGCAGGCAATGGTGTTGGTCCACTCTGAAGAAAGCAGGGTCTGTGTCTCCCTCCACAGACAATGATTGGTGGAGGGATGAATTAATCAGGTTTTGGAAATGGGGGTGTAGGGGGAGACTGGGAAGAGAGAAGCATTTCATCAGGTTGCACCTCTCATTTGTAGGGTGGAAGTAGCATCTCTGCTGGTGCTGTCTTCCCAGCACAGCCTGCCCCTATGAGTGAAAAATGTCAAGTGGAAAGGGAATGTCCTTTTGAAGATGCAGGTAAAGGATACTACACAGCCAAACCAAGAGACTTGGTTGTGGCCTTGGAACCTTTGACCCTTCCGGAGAAAATGCCAGCCTCAAAGCCAAAGACGTTGACTGCCTCAAAAGGCATGCTCAGCAATTGTGTGCAACTTTGGGAGCAAATGCAGATGTTTGCATACATAAATGTCTACGGACAACCACCTCAGTGCATACTCATCTGACCATGTGTCCTGCCATGTCCAGGCACACCTGCAATATCTGCTTTGCCGACTTCATTCCGTCAGACAAAAAACACTTGCATCTTTGTGGGTAAATTAGTAGCAGACCTCCTAATGATGTTCCACAGTATATGGGAGTTGAGTGAAAGAGTGCAAGGAAGGCAAGTCCCCCTCAAAGCCAGGTTTTCTGAAGAAAAATCCTTCTTTATTGTGCCAACATCTTCTCGCTCTCTCCAACTGATGAAATGTTTAGAACGTGTAAGGGTGCAGGAGATGGAGGCTGACAAAAAGGTGGCATTATTTGGAGCTAAATACTTTTATTTAATCAAAAAGAGAAAGATAACCTATCTATCCCGATTCCTAGGACGGGATTCCAGGCCTCAACTAAAGAGATAAGGTGACAGTAAGGATGTCTGTCAACTCAAAAATGTCCACTGTCCTGTGTCAAGAAAACCTTACCCTTACACTTGAAACCAAATCATAAAGCAGTACTGTTCTGGTCCCAGGATAATTACTCCATTCTCCTGTGTTATAGTTCTTGGTTTGTTGAAACAGTTCCCAAATTCTAGAACAGACTCATATCCTGCACCTGGTCAGGTGGAACGGCTTCCTTCCCCTGATGGTAAAGTTCCAAACAATACTTTCTTGGTGGGCCAGAAGAATGTCTCCCTTCTCATGACGTCCGATCTCAGATAGCCCGGGGGAATGACTCCCTTCCCCAGGCCTTTTTGGACCTTACTGCCGGTCCAGGTTACAGGAGAATGACACCCTTCTCCGGGTATCTTCTCATCAGTTCCTTACAACCATGGGGATGGACTCTTCCCCTGTGCTGCTTTTCATTAGGCTTCCCACCTACAACACTCAATTCTAAGTGTTAGGAAGGTCCACAACCCTAGCTTCTCTTCTTCGCTTATCAGGCCCACTTGGTTCACTTCCCTGCTAAGCACTGCCATGAGCCAAATGACTCTTACTTTGTTTAGAGTACCTGGCCCTCCTTTGGCTGTCAGTGGGTTGAACTCTGCCACTGTCGTGAAGGACTCTCCCTTCTCAAGTTCTCTTTATGGGGTTTGGGGTCCTTGACCCTTCCTTTGTGGTCAAGGGGCTTCATTACACCACTGCGATGAGAAGGTCTGTAGACTTTCTGCCCGTGCCACCCAAGTGTTATGATTGCAAAGGGGCCTAGAAACAACTACATGTGCCCTCTTTGTAAGCTGCGCCGGGTCTCCCGAGCCACTTTGTACCTTGTTGGGGTTTTCAGCATGTCGCTGCGGCTTCCTGGGATGGCAGGCATTCCGTTTCTCTGGTGTTTTGCTTCCCCTGTGGCTGTGCAACAGCATTACCAGCTGCCTTTTGCGCTTCTTCCTCCTCTCGGCAATGCTGGGCACAGGTCTGCTCCTGCAGACCTTCTGATCATCAGACGCGGCGGACTGCAGGTTTGAATCTCCTGCGTCGGTGTGCAGCACACCTGCAGTCTTCCACGGCTGCCTGAGACTCAGCAGCCGGGCTGACGTCTGTTGTCCTCCTTTACTGTCTTTGTAGTGGCAATGGCCCTTGCGTAACATCACTCTAATAGGTTACAGCTGAGGCTGTGATCTTCCCGCTTTACTGTATCGTGTTACGACTCTTCTTCGTCACAGTCCTCTTCTTCCTGCTGATGTCCCGTCGGTCTGGCCTATGTGTCTCATTCATATCATGATCAGACTTTGAAATAAAATAGTACCGATTAACATTGCGGTTTCTCACTTTCCCCCAGAAGCTCACTGTCTCTAGAGCCGTGGTTCTCTCTAGTCTGGACTGCTGCAACAGCCGCTTTCTCAATCTGCCTTCCTCTACTCTTCGCCCTCTGCAACTAATCCAGAACAGGACTGCAAGACTTATCCTTGGCCTTAACCCAGTGACTATCTCTCCAGCCCTGAAATCTCTTCACTGGCTCCCAGTGGCTGCAAAGATCAAGCTCAAAACCCTTTGCCTTATCCACAGGCTTTCTGGGGCCAAGACCAAACTACATCCAACTCTTGCTTCCAAAATAACTTCCTTCTAGAGCCCTTCGCTCAGCTACCTCCAACTCCGAGGGTCTGATGCTTCTCCAGGCAGAGAGTGGGGGGTAGATCTCTCTCCTCTGCAGGTACCTCCCTCTGGAATGGCTTCCCTCCCCCTCTCAAACTTGAGCCGGACAACCTGAAGTTCCAGAAGCAGCTCAAGACCTTCCCTTTCTCCTCTGCTTTCTCTCTCTCCCTCCCCTGCTGACCACCCTTCTGCGGCGCCGACTGGTTGACTGGCTACCCTCAGAGTCTCAATGGGTACAAGGCTCCCCTGCACTGCCTCTGGGCCTACCGCACACTTAGGGGCTGTAACTAACCACTACAGTCCCCTGCCTCCTTGCTCTTACCCAGAGCTGCCCTGTCTTGGATTGCCCTTACTCAGAGCAATGCTGCCCTTAGAGCAATTCCCCCTAAACTTTGCGTTATCCCATTTGCACAATCTGAATGACACAAGGTCTAGTAAGATCATTTAGCTTGTCCTCCCTTTGTCTTCCCTCCCTTGTGTTGTCGCCCCTAGAAACACTTGTGTTACAGGCGTGTTATAAATGACATGACATAGCATATAATTAACAAAGGACTAAGTTATACTCTTCTGCGTCTCTATAGTGAAAGAGGGGTAAGGCTCGATTGTAGAATGAGTACTCTTACTGCTGTCAAAACCTGATGTTATCACCAAAATGTGAGGTTTGGGTTTATTGAGACCGTGCCTCAGAGCTACATTCTTATCCCCAAGTGGATGTCTGCTTGAGGAATTGGGAGTTTCATGGGCCGTATGCCAACCTCACGTCCTTATCCCCGCGAGGGAAGTTCCCCCATCATGAGGTCTTCCAGGCATGTTACCTTCCCGCAACTCCCTGGCCTCATGGAAAGGTGCTCCCCTCTGGGGAGAAGTGATGCCAACCAAAGGTTCGTCACAAAGAGCAGTAGAGGCTTGTACCATCATAGGGCTCCCTGGAGCAGGATGCGCTGAACAAAAAAACAGGATTGCCTAGAAAGGGTCTGAGCTTTTTAGTCAAGTCTTTGCACAAGAATATAGTCATCTACAGGAAGCAAAGAAAGAGGGGCTTTAGCGAAGATTCCCAGCATATTGAACCTGAAAAATTCCCATTGTTCTGAGGTGAAGTCGGTAGTACGGGATTTAACTTGTACAGTAATTAACGTATGACCCAGTTACTTTTCTGACTCCAGAGCTTGGAATTGGCCCCATTTATTTGAAGAGGAGGATGAAAATCTGTGCATGGATGAGGAAACGCCACAAGAGTGGTACAAATTCCTCTTCTGCCTCTCTTAAAAACATCCAACTACACCTGGGGCATATCTATGTGTGTAGAAAGCATCCAATAATGTATGGACTAATGGAAGCCACATTGATCAGTGTGGCTGTTAGGAAGGTTTTTCTTGGGTCTTATTTTGAGGGTCCAGATATCTGGACCTATGAAGCTTAGAGGGGGTTTCCTCCAAGTTATTATGATTCTCAAAGAGATAGTATGACCGAGCAATCCGGGAAAACATCAGAAGGAAAGCGCAGATGTAAAGGTACACATTATGAAAAACATTTTTTGCAGCTAGACCCTCTCCTCCAACGTGACAGTTGTCATATCTGCTCTTTTGAGAACCTGAGCTGCTTTTCAAAAATGAAGTATTTTTAAATTCACTCCTTTGTATAACTCAATTAATGGTGGGGGCATTGGTGAGTCCTTACGGTTACCAGTGCTGAGGGGCCCTATCTGCCATTTAAGATGGTGGGGTAGCACTACGACCTCACTTAGGGAGACTTATGGAGACGTGAGGTTGGAGCAGTAGAACCATTGGGCTTGATTTGATTGTTTTGGTTCTACCCTGCTGCGCGTTTAGGGTTCACTTAGGGCAGTGCCCCACTGTCCTGGAATATAAAGTTGCAGTTGGGGTTTGAACCCTTGGGACTCGCACCAGGTATATCCAACATGTGTTTCGACCCTCAGGGGGTCATTTTCAAGGCAATATGATCTGTCACTGGAATAAGCAGCCTGAACTGAGCTGGGGGAGGCCCCAAAACCAAAACGCCCTGTGTCGGCAAAGCTTTTACCATAATAACATCCTAACGAAAAAAGCCAGAAAGATAGATTAGAACTTAACCGCCGGACAATGCTTGAACGCACACACCAATGTTAAAAGAAAAAGTCAATGATGTCCCATTCAAGTTGTTTTATGCACTAAGGAAGCATGGTAACCATTGAAGCATCCCAGTAAAAAACTATTTCTGTAAAACAAACCACTGCAGCGTTCCCATACCCATATATATCAACTTGAAGATCTTGCTGTTGAAAAATGATGATCGCATGTAAGGCACTTTTTCAGGCACTAATCCCACATTGGACTTGTGTACTTTAATGAGCAGGCGTGACCCATTATTTGCCAGCCTGTCCAAGAAGGAATGTATTGTGAATGTATCATTGTTAATGTTGTGATTATTGTACTGTGTTAATCATGTGTTACCTGCGTCACTTATGTTGATGTGTTAATATGTCTGTATACTTTATACATGTGAAGTAAATATATTGATTAGAAATAAAAGAACAACTTTATCAGAATCAAGAAGTGAGGTCTATTGCAGCAATCAAAACACTCCTCCTCCTGCTTTCTGGGGATCATGCCAAAGACACGGAATTGGTGAACAAAGTATACCTTATCATCCAGGCATGGATGGCCACTCACAGCCTCTGCCTAAACGATAAGACAGAGTTGATTTTCCTGGGTACCCTAGCCAATATCAAAAAACTAGGTCAGGAATTCTCCTCTTTCAACATAGATGGGATCATCATCCAAGTATCCAAGGATGTAAAAACCTTGGGCTTCTATCTTGATTCTACCCCATCACTTTATAAACAGCTAAAATCCCTTGCATCCTCTACGGCCTACACGTGCAAACTGATAAGAGCCGGTAAACCATTCCTTTCCAATAAGAGCTGCCTAATCTTGGCTAGAGCCTTAAATCTCTCCAGAATTTATTATTGTAATGCTCTATACTCTGGAGCGAATAAAAAAATAACCCAAAGACTACAAACACTACAAAATGATGCTTTGAGAGCAGCACCAGGCATTAATAAAAGGTCCCATATCTCTTCCACCAGTCGACATCATAACTGGTTGACCACGGAGAACAAAATAAAACTTAAGATGTTATCACTGACCCACAAAGCCCTTAATAACTCTGCCCCTAGTTACCTGTCTGACAAATTCCACAGAAGAACATCTCTTAGACCAACTAGAGCTGGCAACTCCAATTGCTTGACAATACCGAACTTTAGACTCGCTACTATTGGAGGAAATATTTTCCCGGTTAAGGCGGCTAAAACCTGGAACTCACTACCACAAGACCTTAGAGCGGACCTGCCCTACCTTTATTTCAGGAAAAAAAGTCATTCAATTCCTTACCTCGACTGACCTCAGTTGACTGGTGTTACCTACCTCCTACTGATATTTATCACTAGACCTTCATTCCATATAACTGGAATTCTGATTGACCTACTTGAACTTGTATATTTTGTAATTATTTGTGTGACCCTACTGTAATTTCTAATGTACACTGTGCTATGATGTAACCTTGTAAGTCTCGCATTTTCTTGCCACTGCGCCCTGCTACCCCTGGGTCTGGCGCGCACACAAACATGAATAAAACTAACAAACAAACACCTACATTTTTCCACAGGTGGCCAAGGTTTTCCACACAAGAGGGAGGGGTAGCTTGTAACTCGGTTGTTTTTCTCGGCCCCCTTTCACTTAAAAGTCCAGCCTTAAGATGTATGGGGCCTAGTGCCCAAAAGCCACAGGTTCCAATCCACGTTTCTCCAGGGAAGGTATTCACTAAAAGATGCAATGGGATTGTAGTGATGATTTCAAACAGTTCAAAACTATTTAAAAATGGAAATATTATTTGTCCTCTCTTCCAGTCCCGAGGCTAGCCCTGGCCAGGATACTTGACCCAGGTTCGGTGACCAAAGGTAAGCAAAGGGGGAGTTCAGAGACAAAGGGCTTTGCAACCAATGTTATCATATGGAGGAGAGGGTGTGGGGGAGGGACAAGAATTTACATTTACTTACACCCAGACTCTGATTTTCCCAGCTCACATGATGGGGTCACTGGGGGCATAATCTTTCATTCTTTGAGTGAGGGATTCCCAGGGGTTACAGGTTCAAAAGCTTCTTCCGTTCAGGTCCAACTTCAAGATGCAACACCAGATGACCGCTGCAGACCTTTGCGGTGTTGACACTTCACAGGATGGGTGAAGGCACGATCCAGCGCCGGTCAATACTTGCAGGCGACGACAAGCGATCTTCAAGGCGTGGTCACAGAAGCAGCTCCAGCTCAGCCTCTTGTGATGCTAGGATGCTGAAATATCGGGAGAAGGCGACTTATGGCACAAGCTGGCAACCACCAAAGATCCAGGCTTGAACGCTGAACAGTGATATCTTTGGGGAGGTAGCACACGAGGGAGCTGGTCAGTACACTGGGAAGTCCAGGGACACTTCTGAAGGGTCTTGGGGCATGCAGCCCCAAGTAGGCCTCGAGACTAGTTGGTCAAACTAGTCCAAGGGCTGCAGTACCGAAGAGGGTCTTCTGAGATCTTGCAAAGGAGCAGGGCTTCACCGCGGTCCAGTCACTGGAGAGGAGGCTAGTCCACTTCAGACGTCATCCTCGGGTCATCAGTGGGCTGCTCTTCGTTGTAGGATTTATGGCTCCACATACATCTGAAGAATGGCTGCAGAAGTCCTCCTCTATCCTGAACTGAAGCTGGAAGCAAGTCCAAACCCACCAATGGAAAGGATCTGTCATATTCAAACAGCCAGCAGTTGTACAATCATAGACGACACATCTGCCCAGCAGCAGACTCTCTGTAACCTAAGGATATGGACTGGGACCAGAGAATCCCAGACCCCGTCCCTGAACTCACTAGCCAGTGAAAGCAACAGCTTTCTTGATCAAGTACATGACCTTATATGGGATTTCCTGAGAGGATATTAAGAAGGTCAAACTACAATATGGGCAAAGAACAAGCAAAAACCTTGTGGCACGGCCATCTTGGGTGCTAGCCACCTTTAGTAGCCATGTGCGGTAAAACAAAGTGCACGAGTAAAACAAAATAAAAATAGCAAAAATGTTACTGCTGCCACCAGCTCGTCTTATGCGCATATAAAAAGTTACCAAAACATAAAAGGTGTAAAGTGATGGGGATACTAGGTATCCCCATTGCAATGCACTGTAAGATGCTGTGTGCAATTACCAAAATACAAGAATTGAAAAGAGAAAATGTTTCTCAGTACTGTCTGAGGTACTAGTCAGTTTCCCCATAACAATGAGAAAAAAACATGCAAAGTGAAGCTGAAGGCTTTACTTCCCTTAAAAAAAAGTCAGGACATGTTTAGAAATGAGCAAAACGAAGGGTCTCCATTGAAATCAAAGGAGGGAAAGATGCGAAAGAGGAAATCTTTTCTAACAGCACTCAACGCTGCTGGATCAAACATGCACAGTTTAGGAGGCATGTAGTATGCCTGGTGCAAGAATCTTAACTGCAAAGCACTGCATTTTTGGTTTAAGAGTGAGCTATTTCTTGGCCCATTTATACTCACTGACGTCTATCCCAATTGCGACTCCCAGCTCCTCCTTGCTGGCACTATAATGTGCAGCAATCATTGCTACTTAACAGAAAACCGAAATGGCTTGATACGTTTTTTTTTTTTGCATTAGTAAAGTATTGGATGAAGGTGCTGATCTAGGGTTCTTCAGTATTGTTGGGAATTTGACAGACATCTCACCCTTGATCCAGTTGTAGAGTAGTACCTCGCTAAGCGATGGTGCAGAGTGCTTGCAAAACTCTGCTCCACTGTCAGAAAACAGCCTCCTAAGAATAGGTCCTCCAGTTTTATAATCGCCAGCCTATGAAGCTGACGCATGTTTCATGTATCTGATGTAAATGGCAGTCCCCCCAATGCGAGTGAGAACTAAGGATGGTGAATATGGGGATCGGGGAGGGTATAGGTGACAAACATGTAATCTCTGGGATGGTCAGCAAGTGGTCTCTGAGGTGTCAATGTCACGCCACCCTGTCTCAGTGGCCAGCAACATCGATTTCAGTGAACATGCGCGGCCTAACATCTTTTTTAGATGGACGTGTTGGGGGATAGGAGGTGGCAAGTAAATATATTTTTTCTTTTAGAAAGCGCCTAATACCGGAGACCAGTTGCTATGCCTTGTCTTGCTTTCAAGATAAACTTGTTGCCCCTGAACTATCCTCCCAGCCCACCAGTACATAGCGTGATGAAGTAGGCAATCTAATGCATAGGATTCTATATCTGGGACATTTAGGCTCCTTCACTATATGAGGGGACTGGCGTTTCCCAGATAATTCAGGGCGGAATGCCCCCTGCAGATCAGGCTAATTAATAGGGACTTAATTTAGACAACAACATGGTGTGCTTAGTCGAAAGGGGGTATTACCCAATAAATAGATATACTTAGAGAACAGTATAATTTGAATCAATGCTATTCTGGTCATAATCTATATAGATATCTGTTCAAAGGGAAAAAGAGCTCTGTGTTGGGGCAGCATTGTATACCATCAGACGTGTGGGAGCTAGAATGTCCACATATTCTTGATAAAACTCACTAGTAAGTCCATTTTGACCTGGTGGTTTGCCCGAATGCAGGTCCAAAACTGCAGTAGCTATCTCCTCCTTGGAGGTTGGAATATTATTTCATCATTTAACCATGTTAATGTAGCCTTATCTAGGCAGGCTTGAATTTGGGACGCCAAATTGTCACTTTTGAGAGTGTACAAAGACGAATAGTACTCACAGAAACCAATATTAATTTCTGCTGGATCTGTCGCCATCGCTCCCTCTTCAGTTTGGATTAGTATCTCCATTGAGCCTGTGTGTCCTGTCTGATCATCCAGGTCAAGAGACTGCGCAGGCCATCTGATTTAGTGTATTGCCTAGCCAATATCTTGAAGGATCACATCTTTGCATCTCTGTCAATCAGCGTAAATTAGTTTGTGGGAGGTGTATGTCTTGTAGTGTAGATACAGCAACAGTGTTTGCATGAATGTACTGTTTCTGTAGGTTTTAGTTCAAATATGCACTCCAGCAGTTCTTTGTGTACTCATTTTAAAATTTCAAACTCTTTGTGAACACCTACACCCTAAATGCATACTTTGAATGCTTCCCAGACGTTCTTGGAGCATTGACAGTAGTGTTAATGTTAAACTAATTGACAATTTCTAGGATTTCTGTTTTAAATACTAAATCTGATAGTGTGTCTGGCTTAAATTTCCTTTCCATGTAGTGGCCAGGGGGCCTCTTAGTAAGGCTTTGATGTCAATCAAAACGGGGGAATAATATGACTGAGTGTGGCCATGATTTTGCATCTAATAATTCTTCACAATTCTATTGATTCTAGTCACTTATATAATCTGGAATAAGCATCATGGACGGTGGAGTAATACGTGTATTCTCGGAACAGGCTTTGGCACATGTGCCAGAAGTCAATCAGTCCTATAGTGGGCAATGATTCTTGTAGCATTCGGTTGGACTCGGCATCTTGGAGAGGATTTGTCTAATTGGTCTTTCAGGATGGTGTTGAAGTCCCCCCGCTATGATGATGTCATATGCAACAAAACTTTTTTTTTCTTCGAATATGGTGAACAATTCAGTATTGTCAACATTGGGGGCATAGCAATGAACAATTAATACCAGTGACCCATATAGTCGCCCAAAAACAATGACATATCTGCCTTCAGTGTCTATTTCAATACTGATGGACTTAAAGGCAATGCGCTTAAGAATTAATGTTAGACGCCTCTGGAGTAGGCAGAGTAGCTCAAGTGCTGAGCCATCTATGCTCCCTCCAGGATTTCACAAACATCATGTGAGCAGAAATAAAAGGGGAATTTCTTATAAGAGGCTAATGCTCGCCTTATGATGATTCAAGTGGGTCATGATTTTGCAACTTATCACATGGTTATTCAGAGCCCAGACATTCCAAGAGATGAATCTAATAGTGCCAAAGTTTGTTATTCTTTCAGATGACACCTTCCAACCTTTCTAAGCCACATATGCCTAGTGTCTCGCCCCTGCTTTGCCCCATATGCCCCAGGAACATTATTCACACCATTCATTGTGTGGCTTCCACTTGTTAAGGTATCGACTGGCTGATTTTATCCACATTTTAACCAGTCCTGTCCTCCCCCGCCCGTACTGGTGACACCAAATTGCCAGCAATCTACCCACATAACATTTGTCAAATTATATACACCCTACTTTTCACTAACCTTGGCTTACACTAGAGGGACTGCTTGTAGAGGTCTCCCCCAGTGTCCACCGGTGCATGCTAATCAAGAGGCCGTAGGAGGGATAATGGTGGTTGAGCAGGATTTTGGTATGTCCATATCTTTACTGATTTAGGATCTTCAGCTGCGAGGCAATGGGGTATTAAAGTTAGTCTTGCAAAAGTCCATTGCTTCTGCCAGAGTTGTAAGGAAATAGGATATGTTGTTGTGAATTATTTTTAGTTTGGCTGGGAATAGTATGCTATATAGTATCTGCTTATTCACAAGATACTTCCAGACATCATTGAAGGTTTTCCTTGATGCTTGAACCATTGGGCTATAAGCAGGGAAGATCTGTATTAGCGTGGATTGATATAGCAGGATTCTTTATTGCTATTGCTGTTTTAAGGATCAAGTCTGTGTTACGATAATGAAAGATTTTCACAAATATTGGCTGCCACGGCTGGGGTGTGGGCCAAGGGCTCTGAGCTTGTGCTCCACCTGAAAATTTGCAGACAAGACAGTGTCACAGAGGATAGCTGGTAGGCTTTTTCCAAGAATAGTTCCAATTGCCCGTTTGGGTGGTTTCAGTTAGACCAAAGATCTGAATGTTGCTGCGACGGGAGCAATTTTTGAGATCATCACGAGTTTCTATTCTGTGCTACCTTTAATTCTGCCTTTAATGCAGAGACTGCGTATTCCAGTTTCTGTAAAGTACTTTACGATTTAGAGATCTCCTGTTCTGCCTCGGCCAACCTGGCAAAAAGCTTCTCAATCTTGGAGTTTGAAGCGTCAATATTAGTAGTGAGATTGACAAGTGTTAAGATGGATTTCTAAAACCTCACCTGGGGGAAAGATTTTAGGAGGCCATCCCTAGTTATAGTGAACAGGGAACTGCGAGATTAGCCAAAACCCAATCAAAGTAGCAATGGAGAGCAGCCCAGGCTATTCTCAGGACTGTGTAATTGGGGTCAGGGAGCCTCAATCAGTCCACAGATTATAATGCACAATAGTTCAATTTAGACCGGTATGTATAAAAATACAATAATTTATCTAGGCCTTCTATACACACTGAAAAATTAAACTAACAGCGTTGGTGCGAGAGGCAAATAGGGATGTGAAATTAGGCGTCCTCGCGATCGAGGGACGCCAAGAAATCTCCCCGTTATAACTGGCACAACGCCTGTAGAGTGAGCATGCAGAAAGTTTGCACCTTGAAGAACTTGTTGAGCATGGGCCTACAACCCCCTGACCTCTTGTGCAATGACTATTTTCTTAAGAGGAAGTAGCAGGAGTAGGCCCCTGTGCCTAGCTCATCCTTGGAAACCTTCTCCCTTTAGCTGCAGAGCTCGTACTTCTTGAAGCAAGAGATGTTGCAACTTGTCTGGTTTGTGTGTGGGAGGAATGTCCGGTGGACAGTCCACAAACTCCAGCGAGTGGCCAAACTGAAGGAGGGATAGCACCTATTCGTGGGTAGTGATGTTTGTCCATTGTTCGACGAACCGGGACAGTTGTTCTCCAACCAGGGTGCTCAAACGGGAGCACCTGGCGCGGTCATGCCTGTTTGCAGGACTGGCCCCTAGATTGGAAGGAGCCACAGCATCACTGTGAACCCCATGTAAGACTGGTACCTTTTCCTGTACTGGTCCCCTGATGAGTAAGGGGTCTTGTAAGCGGAGGAAGACTGGTACGTGATGAGGTTATCCTACGAAGTCCTCCCATAGCAGCCTTTTCCAGAACAAAAGAACTGGCACCTTTGCTGTAGTGTGCCCAAGGAGCGAGCGGTTTCCATGTCTGTTTTTATGGCCTGTGAGGCCTCATCCACCTTCTTCCCAAAAAGGGCAGATGCGTCAAAGGGCATATCCATGACGTTGGACTGGACATGGGGTCAAAAAGCTGTGGCTTTGAGCCAACCCTGCTTGCGTAGGACCGCTCCATTACCAAGATGGCGAAAACCAGAAACAGCGATGTCGAAAGACTGTAATGGCATGGCCCGATGCCAACTCGCCTTCATGGAAGATGTCCAAGGCCTCCTGCTTCTTGTCATCCGGCAGGAATTCCAGCCGGGGACCCAACTTGTACCACAGCTTGTGATTGTAATGTGTGTAAATTGCATTAGCCGCCCTGATAGTCATGGATGCGGTGGTGATGATCTTCTTACCAAAGGCGCCAGGGCGTTTGCCTTCCTTATCTGGGGGTACAGCGCAGGAGGAACAAGTTACTTACCTGTAACTGTTGTTCTCCAGCATGGGTCTGGCATAGATTCACATGCTCATGAATATTCCCCGTCGTCAGGCTGGGAATCCTCGGTAAAGAAAAAACCAGTATCAGTTTCGTTTCTGATCTGTCTTTCGTAGCAATAACCAATCACTGGTCTCTGCGTCATACTGACCACAGCCAATGACTGCCCTCTACCTAAGCACCGCCTCTGGCAGCCATCTTCAGATTTGGAAGCACGTGAAGTGGCAGTATGACCAAGTGAAGAGCCGCAGAGGGGTAGGCGGGAGGGTTCGCATGTGAATCCATGCCAGACCCATGCTGGAGAACAACAGTTACAGGTAAGTAACTTGTTCCTTCTCCAGCATGGGGTCTGGCATGGATTCACATGCTCATGAATAAAGAATACATAGCAGTACACACATGCACAACCACGGGAGGTGGCAAAGGCTCAACATTAAGCATCACATCAACTCAACATTAAGCATCTTACCTCCTCACCAGGCTCACCTCAGGCGAACAGGTTGCGCAGCACTGCTTGGCCGACCCTGGACTCCTCCCTGGAATCCCGGTTGACGCAGTAGAATTTCGTGAAGGTGTGCGTCGACCTCCACGTAGCAGCCCTGCATATGTCCAGCAGGGGCACACCAGATAGGAACGCCGTGGTAGCTGCGATCGCTCTGGTGGAATGGGCTCTCGGACGGCCAGGCAGCGGTCGGTTTGCCAACCGGTGACAGTACATGATACAGCCGGAGAGCCATCTGGAGATGGAAGCCTTCGAGAGAGCCTTCCCCTGATTGACAGGTCCAAAGTTCACAAAGAGTTGTGACGTCTTCCGAAAACCCTTCGTGCGGTCCACGTAGAACTTCAGCGCTCTAGCTACATCCAGCGAGTGCAAAGTCCTCTCAGCCGGCGACGAAGGCGACGGGAAGAACACAGGTAACACCAAGGGTTCGTTGAGATGGAAGTCCGACGGTACCTTGGGCATGAAGGAGGGGTGCGTCCTGAGCACTACCCTTGTGTCGTGGAAAGTCAAGTACGGGGCCTTGCAGGAAAGGGCCTGGATCTCTCCCACTCGTCGTGCGGAGGTGATGGCCACAAGAAAAGCTGTTTTCCACGATAAAAACTTCAACGGGGCCGAGTGCAGAGGCTCGAACGGAGGTCCCATGAGCTTGGTCAGCACCACGTTGAGCTCCCACGCCGGGGCCGGAGCCTTCACCGGCGGGAACGATCTGAATAGTCCCTTCATGAACTCTTTCACCAGACGATGAGACCACAAGGACGTCCGCCCCGTGGTTCTGGTGTATCGGGAGATCGCAGCAAGATGAATCTTGATGGACGCGTGTGCCAGTCCAGCTTTGGCCAGCGTCAGCAGGTACGGCAGTACTTGGGGAGCCGTAATCCGTAGAGGGTTAATCTTCTGTGCGTGGCACCAGACAGAGAACCTCTTCCATTTGTGTCCGTAGCATTTAAGAGTCGAGGATGCCCTGGCCTTTGCAAGAACCTCTCTGCAATCGGCCGGTATGTCGTATCCTCCAAACTCTAGCGCTGCAGGAGCCAGGCCTGCAAGTTCAGCGACTTCGGGTCGTGGTGGAGGATGGCGCCTCCTTCCCTGGAGAGTAGATCCGCGTCCGCCGGCAGCTTGATCGGCAGGGACGCTGACAAGTCCAGAAGGTCCGGGAACCATATCTGCCTCGGCCACGCAGGTGCGACGAGGATCATCCTGCACCGTGACCTCTTGAGCTGGTTGACGAGCCGGATTAGCAGAGGCAAGGGAGGGAACGCGTAGAGGAACAGGCCCTCCCAGGGGAACGAGAAAGCATCGCCCATGCTCCTCGTCTGGGGAAACCTGCTGGCGAACCTCCGGCACTTGGTGTTCGTCGCCGTCGCGAACAGGTCGATCTGGGGTGTGCCCCACCGTCGGAAGAGGCGATCCACCAGATCCTGCCGTAGTTCCCACTCGTGGCACGAGCGCAGCTCCCTGCTGAGTGAGTCGGCGATGGTGTTTTTTATCCCTGCCAGATGAAACGGCACCAGAAAAATCCCTTGGGCGACGGCCCAATGCCACAGGTCCTGCGCCTCCTTGGACAGCGCTGGGGACCTGGTTCCGCCCTGTTTCCTGATGTAAAACATGGTGGTGGTGTTGTCGGTGAAGATCCTCACCACCTTGCCCTTGAGGGACGGAAGGAAGGACCTGAGGGCACAAAACACTGCACGGAGCTCCAGGACGTTGATATGCAGGGACTTCTCCGTCGGGAGCCAGAGTCCCCTCGCGTGCAGATTTTCGGTGTGCGCTCCCCACCCTTCCAGGGATGCATCCGTGGTCACAGTCTCCTGGTGGGCTGGGGTCTGGAAGTCCATGCCCGCCGTCAGATGCGCGCGGGTGCCCCACCACCGTATCGCTCGTCGGAAACTCTCGTCGAGCTTGATCCTTTCTTCGAAGCTGCCCGTCGTCTGGATCCAGCGCGCATCCAAGAATTCTTGCAACGGGCGCATCCGGAGCCTGCACATGGGAATGAGGTAGATGCAGGAAGACATCATCCCGAGGAGGGACTTGATGGATCTCACTTTGGCCGCGTCGGCCACCAACATCCGTTGCACCTTGCCCAAGATGGTCCTGGTCCTCTCCTCCGACGGGGAGGCCAGAAGGGACACTGTGTCGAGCCTCGCTCCCAGAAACAGTGCGACTTGCGCGGGCACCAGGTGGGATTTGGCGTAGTTCACGGAGAATCCCAGGTCCGTGAGGAGTTGGACGGTCCTTGCTGTGTGGACCACGGCGAGCTCCTTCGTCTTGGCGCGGATGAGCCAGTCGTCCAGGTAGGGGTAGACGTGAATCCCCTCGCGGCGCAGCTGCGCCGCCACCGGTGCGAGGCACTTGGTGAATACCCTGGGTGCCGACCGCAGTCCGAAGGGAAGGGCTTTGAACTGGTAATGACGCCCTTGGACCACGAACCTGAGGAATTTTCGGTGCCCCTTTAGGATTGGAATGTGGAAGTAGGCATCCTCCAAATCCAACGACGATAGGAAGTCTCCTTCCTCCAGTTGACCCAGGACGTGCTGTAGGGTGACCATCCGGAACTTCTGCGCCTTGATGAACTTGTTCAGCCGTCGCAGGTCTAGGATGGGGCGCCATCCTCCCGTCTTCTTCACGAGGAAGTATCGCGAGTAGACTCCGGAGCCCCGAAGCCTCTTTGGGACGAGTTCGATGGCGCCCTTTCTGAGCATCGCCTTTACCTCCAGGAGAAGTTGAGGGACGTGAAGTTCTTTCCTGGCCACGGGGGGGACGCGCGGGCATCCTCTTTGAAACTCGAGCGCGTGGCCCCGGGCCAGGGCGTCCAGCACCCAACGGTCGGTGGAGATGGACTCCCACACGCTGACGAAGCCCGCCAGCCGGCCTCCCACCGGGGTGCTTCGGTGGGGGCCCGACCCCACGGCCGGTTCAATCCTGCTTGGACGCGGCCTTGCCGCCTTGACCTCCTTGGCGACGACGGCGGGGTCCGCTAGACTTGCCTCGTCCTCTGTAGGCCTCTTGCGACGACGAGCGGGCCGCTTGACGGTAGGAAGCGAAACCGCCGCCGGAACCTTTGGAGGCGCCCTTGCCTCCGCCGCTCCGAAAGGGCGTCCGTCGTTGCTGCAGGACTCCAAGGGCCCGGGCCGTCTCAGTATCCGCCTTGATGGCCTGGAGGGAATCGTCCACCGTCTTCCCAAACAGGTTGTTCCCGTCGAAGGGCATGTCCAGGACTCTGGTCTGGACGTCCTGCCGAAAGTCCGTAGCTTTGAGCCATCCACGACGTCGAAGGCAAACGCCGTTGCCCAGCTGGCGGAACCCAGCGTCGGCGATGTCCGTCGCCACGGTGATGGCGTGGTCCGAAGCCACTTCACCTTCCTGGAGGATCTCAAGGGCCTCCGCCCTCTTGTCGTCCGGCAGAAAATCCAGCAGGGGAGCCATCTTGTACCAGAGCTCCCTGTTGTAGCGGGCCACGATAGCCAAGGCGTTGGCCGCTTTAATCGTCGTCGCTGCCGACGAGATGACTCTACGTCCCATAGCATCCAATTTCTTTCCCTCGCCGTCCGGCGGGGAAGTCGATGTGGAGGCCGCACCCCCCCCCGCTTTCTTCCTGGCTGCCGCGGAGACGACGGAGTCCGGGGTAGGCTGCGCCCGGAGGCATAGGGGGGCCGTGTCCGGGACCCGGTACTTTTTCTCGTACCGGTCTCTTCTAGCTGGCGTCGTGGAAGGGTTCTTGAGGAGGGAAAGGCCCTCATCCCAAATGTCGTCCAACAGAGGCACTGCGAGGACCGTCTTCCTCTTGGCCTCGCGCCGCTGATAAAGGAAGCCTTCCTTTTTCTTCTCCTCAGGGCAGAGTTGGAAAAGCTCGGAAGCCCTGGAGATCATGGAATGGAAAGATCCGATCTCGTCGGGCGGAGAAGCCCTGGTGGGAGGCGACGACGGAAAATCCTCGTCGTATGCCTCGTCGTCCGTACCCGTCGCTGCCGTGTCAGTCCCCGTATCATCCCCTCGGGTGGACGGGGAGGAGGGCTGGACGGGGCGCGACGGTTGAAAAGGAGGTGGAGGATGGATCCTTCTTTTCTTGGCAGGGCGAACACCAGAAGGTCCCGGTTCTGGATCCCCCGACGGGAGAGGTTCCTCCGTCGGTAACGGTAGCCTCGTCCTTATCTCAGTGCATAAGGACTGTATGGCCAACAAAATAGCCGCCGAGTTGTCTCGCGGCGCTGGCAGAGGGGAATCCGACGGGCGAGCAGGGGCCCCGTCGGTATCCTCGACGATGTCGTCGTCGTCACCTGCGTCGGGGCCCATTCCGACGGGCTGGTCTTGTTCCACGCCTAGGCCGTGGCTTAAGACCTCGATCAGCTCCTCTTCTGAGGTTGAGGCCGAATCTACGACGACGCCCTGCCCCCCCTTCTTCTTCCCCACGGAGAGTTTCACGGGGGTCCTATCGATGGGCATAAAAGAAGACTCCCTCCGAGGAGGCAGGGAGATTCTGGGCCCTGAGGTCACCACCACTGGTGCAGCCTCCACAGGCTGGGCCAGGGCCGCCGCGACCGTTTCGATAGAGGGCTTGGTCGGATGGATCAAGGCCTTCACCACCTTAGGTGCGCTCACCGCCTTATCCTTGAGGGAGGGGGCACTGCCACGCTCCTCCTCTGCCTTAGAGCTCGACCGGGGCCTCTCCAGGAGCTTCGCCGGGTGCTCGGCCTTCCTCTTACCCGACCCAGAGCGTTGGCTCGTGGTTGATGGTGCCGGGGAGGGTGCGCCCTGCCTGGCGCCCGTAGAGCCCGACCGTTCGGCGCTCCCGGTGCCAGCGGACTCGCGGTGCTTGGCCTTATGTTGGGCCCCCGTCGCCGGGGCGCCCTCAAAGGTCTTAGAAGACCGCTCGGATTTCTTCTTCTTCTCGCCAGACGGGCTCTTACCCTCCAGCCAGTTGGCGAGACGTTGATGACGGTCCTTCATGGTCCGTTCCGACATGTTGCCGCAAAACGCACAGTCCTTCTCCACGTGCGTTTTGTCCTCATGAAGGCAGTAAAGGCAGAAAGAGTGTTCGTCCTCCTTAAAGACGTTCTGCAGCTGGCATCCAGGGCAGACCCTGAACAGCTTTCCGGGCGTCGAGCTTCCCTTCTCCTGGGCCATCTCCGAGACCGGGCCTGAGAAGCTTCTGGAGTCCTCCGAAGTGTAGCTCGACGAAATCTTCACCCTTGAGGGGCACAGACGAATCCGACACGGGTCCCCGTAGATCGGATGTAGGATCGGTGGAGCTTGAGGCTCTTTTGACCGAAGAATCGAAGTTTTTGTGAAAAAGCGCGAAAAAATAGCACTAACGCTCGAGAGCAATAGCACGAGGATCCCAACACATGAACGTGCGGTAAAAATCTGAAGATGGCTGCCAGAGGCGGTGCTTAGGTAGAGGGCAGTCATTGGCTGTGGTCAGTATGACGCAGAGACCAGTGATTGGTTATTGCTACGAAAGACAGATCAGAAACGAAACTGATACTGGTTTTTTCTTTACCGAGGATTCCCAGCCTGACGACGGGGAATATTCATGAGCATGTGAATCCATGCCAGACCCCATGCTGGAGAATGATGGGTTAGACAACCTCTTTTTGGCAGCAGCAGAGACAGCAGCATCTGGTGTGGATTGAGTGCAGAGGCAGACGGCAGTGCTCTCTGGGGCTCTGTACCTTTTGTCGAACTAGTCTTTTTTAGCCAGGGCAGTCGCAGGATGCACTGAGGTGAAAAGGCCATCCTCCCAGACGTCTTCCAACAGCAGGATAGAGAGATTTCCTGTGCTACTTTCTGCGCTGGTACAGCACACTTTCCTTTTGTTGCTCCTCTGGCGTAAGGCCGAACATAGTGGCTGCCCTGGACATGGGCGCGTGGAAGACCCCTACCTCAGGCGGTGTGTCCCTGAGTGGGATGTCATCTGGGTCCCCATGAGCTGTGTTGAAATAGTCAAATTCATTTATGTGGGTCGAGTGTGGAGAGACCACGTTGTCTGCGACTGTCTGTCACAGCATCAGACAGCCTCTGCGGCACTGAGTGTCCTGTTTGAGTAACACTTCACATTGAGGGCACTGAATGGCGTTTACCTCTTCTGGGGGACCAGGGATGTCATCCATTTAGCTGGAAGGCTGGGCACATCTGTACGAGGTCGCCTAGTAGGCTTTGCAACCGGAGCGGGTGCAGGCAGCCGTGGTTGCAAGGGTGCCACCAAAGTGGTTAAAGTAGATGAAATATCCAGTGACATGTCCATTTGTGAAGGCAGCAATAGCTCTGGTAGACATCAGGCTTGAGTTAAATGCAGAGGGGTAAAGGTGGGTGCTTGATCAGGCTTGCCTCACCCAGCAGTGAACTTGGGCGAGGCAATGTCCTGCTTGTATGCGACAACGGTGTGTGACATGATTGCCTCCTCCGTTTCTTCCACATCCTCTGATTGGGAGAGACTCGGCTCTGACACAATACCATCTGGCAGCAAGGTCACCCCAAAGGTTAGGGAATGATGCAGACACTGTGCTAGTGTGGGTGTCAGACGGCAGTGGCAACAATGGTATGGAAGGAACCAGTTTTGTCCATCGACGGTGTCGTCAACGAGGATATCACAGCCGTGGATATAGATGCGGTCAATGTGATCCTTGATGACGTAGTTATCCTGGTCATTTCCGTTGATGGCGTGGAAGCTGTGGTCGATGACGATTTCATCAATGACGAGGTGGTCGTTGACGACCTCACTGTCGCAGCAAGGTAGTCGTGGTCATCGACAGGGTGCTGATGGGACTGCGTTGATGGCCTTGGGATAGACTACCTGGATGGAGGCTTGGTCGTTGACTATGACAAGCCAGTTTTCGACATTGAAGGCGAATAATGGCCACCAGATTTCCACGTGGACTTGGAAGACATCGCCTCCCTGGGGCGATGGAAGGGGCCTTGGCTCTCCTCCCCTGCCAACACCCCTTGGGCACTTACCTTTGGTGAAGACTGATCCTTGTGCAAGGAGCTGGACTCTTCGCTGGAGATGTCTGTATGCCTCTTCTTGACGGTGGCCTGAACTTCACGCAACCTACTCTGTACTGAAGTGGAGTCAGTGGCCTCGAGCCACACGATGATGATTATGATCCCTCAACGTCTTGTTGGAGAACGACTGGCAGATTTCGCAGTCCTGGATGACAGTGAGGATGAAAGCAGTAGAGGCAGTCGTAGTGATGATCCTCCACGTAGACATTCTTCAGTCCACAGCGGGCACAGGCCTTGAACAGGCTCTTCCTTGTGGATTCCGCCATGAGGTTGGCCCAACTGTGAAGAAAAAACTTTTTTGAAGATTACTGGTGGTGGGAACGGTCTACGGAGCTAGCACTGCCACCTCCAATGGCGGTCGTTGAGTAGATGTCGAAAAATCTAAATATTTTGTGGAAAAGATATTAAAATCCAAAATTATTATTAGAAATATTGAAGAGAAGATGTTTGCGAACTCCCTACACTAACGTGCAGTAAGAAATCTGAAGATGGCCGACAGGGGAGAAGTTAAGGGAGGCGATACTATTGGCTGTGAGCAGTATGACACAAAATGACTAATGGAGCACAAAAGTGACTGAAAGTTTAAGTTTAAACTGCTCTATGTTACTGAGGATTCCCAGCCTGACAGGGAATATTCATAGCATGTGAATCGATGAAAGATCCAATGCTGGAGAATTATGATTTTTTTTTACCAACTTTATTTAAGTTTTGGAGCATCATAGACATGTGTACATCAATAAACAATTGATAACAAATATGTATTGCTTTATACATGTCGATTCTTCCTTACCCCCTCATGGGATTTCTGTGCAGTTCAATGCCAGTGCTCATATATAATAACCGTGTAAAAATAAATGTCAACACCCCTCTCCCCCAAACAACTTCTTAACTTATAGGTGAAGAAGTAATCTGTTCTGTCCTAAAATTTCAGCCAGGTGGATCATTTCCAGCATAATCTTCTATCAAATGACTGGTATTGCACGGAGCAATCTGGGCTTAAAGTACATCTGCTCTTTGTCATCTGTGAATTCGTGTAATGGTAGCCAAATGTTAAGGTATTTTTAATAAGAGCCGTGGGCTAATTCTGACACCTTTTCCATGGCCATCACTCCCCACAGCCGTACCCACCACATGGCTACTATTGGTCCATCTTTGGATTTCCATGCTTGCGCGATTGTGATTCTGGCTGCGCTCAACATATGTGTAATTAGGGTGGCTGTCGGCCCTGAGTTTGCGTAGCATCCCTCTACTGCTTCCCCCAAGAGCACCACTAGCGGGTCAAAGGGAAGCTCCACGCTCGTCATTTCCTTAATGTGACTTAAAATCTCTTTCCAGTAGGTTTCTGCTAGTGGACAGGACCACCACATGTGAACAAGGTTCCCAGGTTGTCCCCAATTCCTCCAGCACGCAGCCGGGTATTCTGGGTTAATGGTGTGCATGCGTGTGGGCGTCATGTACCACTAGAAGACAGTTTGTCTGCTGCCTCTTTAATCAAGGTACATTTAGAGCTCTTGGCGGCTCTATGCCAAACGCGACCCATTGTGTCCCCATTGATTGGTCTCCCAAGATCCGTCTCCCATTTTTGCATCTAGGTAAGGTTTTTTCTTCAGGGTCCCATTCCCCCACCAGATGGTATAGTCTAGTTATTTCCTAGATGGCCTACTTGTATTGTTAGTTCCATTCTGTAGGATTTCTGGTTGCCCCCTCTTTCACCTTCGCGCTTAAGACCCAATGTCTGAGCTGAGCATAATGATATTGTTCTCGCTTCGGTATGTTAAACCTGGTTTTGTATTCCTCAAACGACAGAGGTGCCCCATCTGCGTAAAGATCTTTTAGGACCATGTTGTTTTCCCTGCCCCCCCAGTTTGTCCAAAAGTTAGCATGTGTTCCAGGGGTAAAATCTGGGTTATAAACTATTGGCGTAAAAGCCCCCCCCCCCTTTAATCTTCTTGTTTCTCAGGACCTTGTCCCAGTACCACAGAGTAGTTCTAGTTGATTCCAGCCCTCTTTTTCCCTATGTCGTGTGGTGAGGAAGCCAAGATTCCCCAGTGCTATCTTGGTCGCCGTACTTTCAAGTATGACCCAATGATTCAGAGCTTCTACAGCTGTCCATTGCAGCATAGGGGCTACCTGTGCTGCCCACAAGTACCTACGGAAATCTGGGACTCCCACAACCCCCAGGGCCTGTGGTCTGTATATTACTCTTTTGGGGAGTCTCTGCCCCCCCAATTAAAATGCATCACTTCTTTCTGTAATGTTTGGATGGCTGGGCCTGGGATTCTTATTGGGAGGGCGCTGACTACATATAGGAATTTAGGAAGCAAGGTCATTTTAACCGCCGTAATGCGTGCCAGCCAGGACAGTTCCCGCAGTTGCCAAAGTTTTAGTTCCCTTGCTAGTGCTTTCAGGAGGTCCCGAATGTTAACTCCGTATAACCCATCATATTTGGGGGTCAATTGTACCCCGTGGTATTTTACTGCCTTGTGTTCCCACTTCAGGGGGTATTGGTTCTCCCAAATCAGGATTTGCTCCTGTTTTTCTGTAATATTGAGAGCTTTGGATTTGGGATAGTTAATGTGGAACCCTGAAACCCTAGCGAATTCCCCCAATAATTGTATGGCTGCTGGTAAAGAGTTTTTTTAAAAAACAGTTTTTATTATTTTAAATAACACACCACCAAACATTATAACCATTTAGGACGTTCATAGTCAATTCCTGGCATCACATTATACAGTATTATCCACTGTCCTCCCCCTCCCTCCCCACGAACTCTAGTTGTCTTATCCGTGCCATCTGCAAGAACATTTTCAGGTGTCTCGATGTTTATCAACTCCTCCGTGTCTTCCGTTTCATGATTGACCTGGTGGGGGTTTGCCATTGAGGCCACCAGTTGCCTCCAAGCCATCTACAGGCCCGCTTCCTCCTCTCCCCCCCTAGTGACTGCATCATACCATACTGCAGTTTCTGCTTCTGCCCATTTCAAGAGGTCCGCCCACAAAGTTTCCACCCTAGGCCTATAGGCCGCTTTCCAAAACATTGCAATTCTGCGCTTGGCCAGGATATAGGCCAGGTCTTTCATTTTGCTGATATGTTTTGAATTACGTGGCCTGGGAAGACTCCCAAGCATGCATGCCCAAGCAGACCTCACGTCAAGCACCACTCCCCCACTGGCCATTCTCGTTTTTATTTCTTCCCAGAATCTCTGCCCCTCTGGGCAGGCCCAGAACATGTGCAGCAGCCCTGCCTCCTCCTCCCCACACCTGGGGCATTTCTGTATAGCCGAGCCTCCAAACCTGGCTACTCTTCCGGGGGTCAGATAAGCTCTGTGGGTGACATACGGCTGGATCTGCTGGAGTCTCACGTTCCGGGACACCTTTTTATGATACCTTAGGGCTCTATCCCACTGTCCCTCTGTCATGGTTTCGCCCACCTCCTCCTCCCAGTCAAGCCTCAGTTGGAGCAGCTCCTTCCCTGCCTTCGCACCCAGGAGCTCGTATATCCGAGATATCTCATGGCCACCCTACGAGATATCGTACATCATTTCCAGGGTGGCATCAGGTTCTTCCGCTAGTACCGTCTCAGACCACCTCTCCCTCACCCATTTCATGAGCCTGGTATAAGTAATATATTGGCCCCTATGCACCCCCGTCTCCTCATGCAGCCTCTGGAATTCCAGTGCCTCCCCCTCCTGCCTTATGTCTCCTAGGGTGGCTAGGCCCAACGGTTCCCAGTATCTGCGGACCCCTTTGAACAGTTGGGGGTCTTCCCCGTACAACACCACCAGCAGGACCTGCTGAGAGAGAGGGTCTGGGTCGCCCACAGTTCTCCATGCTCTGCGCCAGATTTCCCAGCCCAGCACCAATAGTCTCCCCATCCCGGCTATTTTAGTTTTTGGCAGCCACACCGCCTCTCTAAGGAAATGGGGGGCTGAATCACCCTGCAAGAGCCTAGCTTCTGCAGAGTCCTCTGCAGACAACCACCTAGCCACATACAACAACTGTCCCACCAAGTAATACAATTCAAAATTCGGCCGGTTTATGCTCCCCTTATCACACGTATTCTGTACTTTCCACACGGCCACCCTATTCCTGGAGTTGTGCCACAGGAGGCCCCTACACAGGCCATGAAGTCTCACAAAAAAAGCGCCTGGGGATCAGTTACGGAACATTCACAAAGAAATGCAAAAGTCTGGGCAAAACAACCCTTTTGAGCATTGCTGCTCTTCCCAGCATAGCAAGGGGTAATCTAGACCAGAACACCTTGCTGGTTTTGATTCCATCAATTGCTTCCTCCCTGTTATGTTTGTGCTCAGTCTCTATCTTATGGTAAATATGTACGCCCAGATATCTGAACGTCTCGGTCTGCCAGGGTATCAGCAGAATGGGCAGCTCTTCCAGTGGGATACTTTTATACCTTCCCAGGGGGAACACACTAGACTTCCCGAGGTTTACCGATATGCCCGAGAGGGTGGCATAGCGATCCATCACCTCCAGCACATATTGCAGATTCTCTTCCGGGAAGCGCAAGTAGAGGAGCATATTATCTGCATACAGTGATTTCAGGTGTGAGCCTCCCGTCGTACGAATCCCCACCTCCCCGTATTATTGCCTCAGGCAAATTGCCAACGGCTCCAATGCCAGGATATATAACATGGGCGACCAGGGGCAACCCTGTCTGGTCCCCCTACTAAATTGCCATTTATATGAGATTGTATTTGCTGCTGGTAAAGAGTTTGCTGTATCCTTTAGGAATAGGAGAATGTCATCCGCATAGAGTGCTACTTTTTGCGGGCCTGCAGTGCTCACTTCAACCCTTGGATTCCTGGGTGGTTACGGACCCTGCATGCGAATGGCTCCATAGCCATGGCAAAGATCAGGGGTGACAATGGGCACCCCTGTCTTGTGCCTCTCTGAATAGGGATACTCCCTGTGAGCTTTCCATTAACCATTAGTCTAGTGGATGGACTTGTGAAGTTGGCCATTACCATGCGAGTGAAGATTGGTCCACACCCAAATCTTTCAAGGGTTAAGCGCAAGAAGCCCCAATGTAGGCTATCAAAAGCTCTGGAGGCGTCCAGGGCTGCCACCGAAAATCTCTCGCCCACCCTCCGTCCCCAGTCAATCGTATCTATGGCTCTACGGATATTATCGTATGTGTGCCACCCTTTCACAAAACCAGCTTGATCTGAGTGTATTATATCAGGAAGTAGCCATTGCTAGTCTCCGGGCCAGTACCATGGAGTAGATCTTTGCATCTCCATTTAATAAAGAGATCGGGCAATAGCTTGCACAGTCCAGTGGATCCCTATCTGGTTTCAACAATAATATTGTAGTTGCTGGACCCATGTCCCCAGATGTACGTCCCTTATCTCTAATGAAGTTAAATAGTTAGGGGGCCTGTTAAAATGGTTCTAAAAGTTTTATAGTATGCATTGCTTAGCCCATCTGGGCCCGGAGTTTCATGTCCTTTTAATGCTTCTATAGACTCCCCTACCTATGCTTCTGTTATGGGGCCTTCCAGCTGTTGCCTATCCAACTCATTAATTTGTGGTAAGTCTATCTGATCTAGGAGCGTAATCTGCGTCTCCCCATCTAGGTTTTCCCTTTGTAGGTTGTTGGTGTAGTATGAGATCAGCACCTCCTCTATTTCTTTCTCTCCCCTCTTTACCTCCCCGCTGTCATTACGAAGTTGGGTTATTCGGTTCCGGAGTTTCTGGTGTCTCAATTTAGCAGCAAGGAATCGATTAGCTTTGCCCCCGTGTATGTAGTAAAATGGTTTTGTTTGTACCAGAAGACGTGCTGCATCGTCTGCTAGGTGGGTTTCTAGGGTCGCTCTGGCCTTTAATTCCTTCTGTGAACCCCTGGCTTTATATACTCCGCCCGCCTTGTGTATATTGGCTTCCATATTGCGTCTCACCCTCTCCCGACTTTTAATATAATTTGATGTTTGCACAATAAATTCCCCCCGTACTACCGCTTTGCTGGCGTCCCAGATGGTTGACCAATCTATCCCCGGTGTCCTATTTTCCCGGAAATAGTTCTGTAGGGTTTGTTCTATGCTCATCCGGACCATTTGGTCCTTCAATATTACCTCATTCAGTCGCCAGGGTTTGTGGGACTGTTGTTGTGAGCAGGTCAATTCCATTTTTAGGAGCACCGGAGCGTGATCTGAGAGGCAGCGCACCCCATTTTTTAAGCCTCTGACTTGTGGGATGACTATTTCAGAGATAAGTATATCAATACAGGAGTAACCCCCCTGTGTACTGCTGAATAGTGGGTATACGTTTTCTCTTGTGGGTTAAAGAAACACCAGGATTCAAAGATGCAATTCCCTTAAACATTTTGCAAGAACTTGTCTAAATGTGTGGTCATTGGGGGTGGCTGGGAGAGTTTTATCCATTGTTGCATCCATCACCCCGTTAAAGTCGCCTCCAATTAGGATTTTCCCTATTCCCCATTGCGCATTTTTGGGTAACAGATTCAGTATAAAGTGGTCCCGTTTCGTGTTAGGGGCGTAAATTGAGATCAAGGTCACCAACTGGCCCATCAGTTTCTCTCCCAGCAGCAAGTAATGACCATCCGGATCTTTTTTAACAAATCGTTTCTCAAAACTAATGTTTTTTGCCATCAAGATGCCCACTCCCCGCTTTTTAGTCCCACTAGAGGCTAGATATTGTATAGGGAAGGCTCTGTGTCTCAACCTCAGCTCATACGCCGGGAGTAAATGTGTCTCTTGCAGCCATACCACCGAGGCGTGCATATCAGTCAATCTGATCAACATGGATTTCCGCTTAATTGGGGAGCTGAGCCCCTGAACATTCAGTGAGACAAATGTTAACTCAGCCATTATTGTATTTCAGCCATTGAACCCTTTCATTAAGATCCAACTTAGAATTTTTGTAGATGTTGCATGTGTGTTACTTCTTCACCAAAAAAAAAAGGAAAAATTGAATACCCCCCCCCCGCCCCAACTTTTAAACTAAAATTTACAAATAACATTTTCAACATAGTGTATTCACAATAATTCACTGGGTTCTACTCACCCGGGAAGTTTGGCTTCCGGACTTCTTCTCCCATCCCCCCTTCTTTTCCATTTCGCATAGTGTGAGGTATCCTTTTTTCTCTTTGTCTTCCTCGTTTCAAATTCTAAGGGGATAGACCCCATTCTTCAGGTGGGTTCTAAAGATTTAGGCTCCTTGTTACGTCCCCGCTGTCGGGAGCAGCGATTGTTCAGGTGGGTTCTAAAGCTTTAGGCTCCTTGTTACGTCCCTGCGGTCGGGAGCGTCCCAGTTTCCTTTGGCCTTTTCCAGATCCGCCTTCTGTCTCCTTGTTCCGAGACGAAGATTCTTCGTTGTCGGTGAGGTTGCACCCATCGTCCTCCTGCATGAGATCTGCCATATCTTCCTACTTGGAGACAGAGTACCGCTTGCCTTTCCATTCAAACCGGAGGCATGTTGGGTGCCCCCATCGGTATTGCACGTCCTTGGTTCTCAGCTAGTCTGTGACTACCCTCAGTCTTTTCCTCCTGGCGAGCGTCGCTTGGGCTAGGTCTTGAAACAGTTGAATTGGGACTGAGCGGAACCTGATGGGCTCCTTTTTCCGGGCTGCTCGCATAATGTCCTCCTTCAGTGGGTAGATATATCCGGGTGTCAGGTTCCTGTTGAGTTGATATGTTGAGTAGACCCTGTGCGTCCGGTCGAGCACCATTTCTTTATTCTCTTCTGTGTTCAGGATGTGACGGAACAAATCAGTCACATATTGTTGCAGATCAGAGTCCAGTATTGATTTCGGAATTCCGCGAATTCGTATGTTGTTTCGTCTGGACCTATTTTCCACATCTTCCTGCTTATTCTGCAAACGTTCCATTTGCTGTTCCAGCTCCAAGACTCTGCTTGCCAAGATATCATGGTCGTGGCTCTGTTCAGTTATCACCGTTTCGACTTCGTCAATTCTTTTGGTGATGTGTGATGGACTTAGCTAGGTTAGTTGCACTTTTTTATATTTTTTTGAGCTCTGACAACATTTCTAGCAAGACCGATTTTCGAATAGGTGGATCTTCAAAGGTCCCTGCCCCCTCTGGAGGGGGGTTGTGCACTTGGGCCATTGCTTGCACTTGATTGCGTTTCTGCTGTCTGTAGCATGGCTTTGATATCACCAGAGTCTTAACTTTTAGCTTTTGTTGCTTGTTTGGACATCTTGGGCTGATTGAGATATTCTGGTGGTCACTCTAGATTAGGTCTGGAGAGTTGGGGTTGTTGTTGCTTGTCTCCGGTGCCCCTCGGGCAGGTTTCCGACCTCTCGCCTCTTTGGGAGCTTTTGTAAAACCAGATATAAGTCTATGTCTGTGTTATGTTCACACTGTGGGTTGAGGTTTATCCAGATTCCTTCAGGTTCAAGCGGTTATTGCTGTCCTTGTGAGCCTCCCCGGTATTCCAGGATTCTCCCGGCCCGAGAGTCCGTTTTTGCAGGTTACTGCCCACCCTTTTGCTGGGGTTCAGATGTGCATATTCAAGGTAGTATCTATTCAGGCCGTTCTATGAGTGCCTCTTTGCTTTGTCAGGGATGCTTGGAGTGTGCAGTGTACAGTAAGCCGCTGTTCACATTAGAGGTCCGTTAGCATGTTGCTGATGTTTGCCTTTTGCCATGGCATTTATGGGTGTCACCCTTAGGTTGTATATGTAGCTTTAAAGGCGCCAGACATCATAGCCCTGCCTGTGTGGCCACCTCGTTGTGCGGGCATCTCATGTTGTTACCGTTTCCCCCCAAGCTGGTTCGCCGAGTCCCATTCCTCGCAGGTCCCGTCACTAGGCCGCTCGTGGGGGAATCAGGAGTGCATGGTCAGAGTAACACTTGCCCGGGCCGCACCTTGTGTATTTCAGCGGCTTTGAAAAATGTCTGTTTCGTGACACCTCTGCCAGAATCCCTGTTGTTGCTGCATTTGAGAGTGCAGGGGTTCTGGATGCCTTGCAATCCACCTCACCGTTCCCAGGGCGGGCCTCGCACATTGTAGCCTTTGCCTCTCGCTCAGCTGGCCAGCACACCTCCTCTCTCGTGCTCGGTGTCGCATGTGTCGCCCCGTGAGCTTCTTCCTCTTTATTGGGGCTGCTTTAAGGCATATATGGCCATATATGGCAGCGTGGTGTTGGGTCAGCCCAAGCGTTATTGTGGCTGTTGTAGTTCACTCAGCAGCCCTTTGCGGGAATCGCCGCCCCGAGCGCATGTGTTGTCCTCCGGAACCCGGGGGTCCGCGGTTGCCTTCCAGAGCGGGCACCTGTCGCCACAAATAGCTTCCTCCCCAGCCGGTTGGCTCACCTCCGATTAGCGTTGAGCCGTCAGTTTACAGGACCCTCCGCCCCACGGTAGGACGCTGCGTGTTTCTTCTTGCTAGGGGATCCGGTGGCCACGGTATCCCCAGCCAAGCCGTGCCTCAGGCCCCGGGGTATGTCTCCTCTTTCCACTACTGCTCGGATCTGCAGCCTCTGATACGCGTCTGGAGGGGGAGGGAGAACTAACGATCCTCTCCCCTCGCATCCATGCCAGACTGCCGGGACATCAAAATAAGTTGGAAAGTGGCTTCAGGCATTCCGGGTATTTTGGAACTTCTATTCGGTCACTCTATGTGGCATTCATTCAGCGGCCCCCTGCAGGAATCGCCGCCCGACCGCATGTGTTGTACTCCGGAACCCGGGGGTCTGCGGTTGCCTTCCAGCATGGGCACTCGTCGCCACAATTAGCTTCCTCCTCAGCCAGTCCGCTCACCTCCGATTCGCGTTGAGCCGCCAGTTCACAGGGTCCTCCGCCCTGCGGTAGGATGCCGCGTGTTTCTTCTTGATGCGGGATCCTGTGGCCACGATGGCCCCAGCTGAGCCGTGCCTCAAGCCCTGGGGTATGTCTCCTCCTTACACCGCGGCTCGGATCTGCAGCCTTTGATATGCGTCTGGAGGGGGAGGGAGAACTAATGATCCTCTCCCCTCGCAACCATGCCAAACCACCGGGGCATCAAAATAAGTTGGAAAGTGGCTTCAGGCACTCAGGGTATTTTGGAACTTCGATTCAGTCCTTCGCTCAAAGAGCTCCGTAGCCTTCTCCATCATATGAAGTCCACGGGAGCCGCTATCTTAGGCGAGCGCCGATACTGGGTCCCTCCGAGACTTGCTCACTGCTTCGGCTGTGTTGCCTGGGGCCGTCTGATTTCCAGCCCAACAGGTGCCCATGGGATTCAGTGCTATATAAGTTGAGTCTGCCATGTCAATGATGCACTATACGGGGTATAGGGGCTCCAGGGCCAGTAGACGTCACAGAGCTTGCAGAGGAGCCATCCGTTAGGATCCTCGGCTAGCCACGCCCCTCAGAATTATCCTTTTTATACTTGCTATCGGAAGAGTGCAATATAGATATATGCACCTTCACTGAAACTTGGGGCCATGAGTCTGCAGGTCCATCTTTAGCCTTAGCTATACCAGAAGGGTGTTGCATGCTGCGGCAGGATAGACTAGAAAGAGGGTGGGTGGGCAGTAGCCCTGATTTTCATATCCGATATAAACATTTGGGAAACTACAGGTAGGAGATATTGCGGGGACAGAGTTAATGTTAGTAAAAATAGGCATTAGTGCAGAATCCAACCTTAATATTCTATTATTATATAACGCACCAGTTACATCACCAAATTTTCAGGCAAAATTCATCTCATCTTTACTCAAACCTAATACCAAATTAATTCTAGTAAGCGACTTTAATTTCTGGTTGGGTAGTGATTTGGATGCTATGGCAGGGTCCCTGGAGACTGTATTAGACTCTTTAGGTTTTCTAACACACACACACACAAAGAGGGACATACTTTAGACTGGGTCACCTCCCATAATTTGAACTTCTAGCACATTGAAATCATGCCTTGACCACTTTTGTATCTATTTTCAGACCTGCATTGATCGCTTCACTAGGAAATTATACGACACCAAGCTATCGAGACTAGTTAGACGCCATAAGAAATTAATATTACAGAACCTTAAACCATGGGCATCGACCCTTACCGAGGAGATTCTTAATTCAGCAAGGCTATATGACATCACCAAAACTCTCGCAGAATCCATGAGTGACATTACGAAGGAATTAGCACCCTTAAAGGAAAAACGCTGTCAAGAGAAACTCAGAAGTAACACATGGTTTAACGTTAACGTCACTGAGCTTAAAGCCAAAAAAATCAAATGCTTCTATGCATGGAGAAAGAGTCGAGATCTGCCCAGCCTAGATGCTTACAAAAAAGCAGCTAGGTCTTATAAAACGGCGCTCCTCTCGGCCAAGAAGGAATTCCTTAATGACTGAATCACGAACGCAACCTCGGATAGCAAGGAGCTTTTCAAAATTCTTAAGTAACAGCCATAGGGTCCAGATAAAGACCCAATGCTAAAGAACAAGACATGGTGCACCAATATCCAGTCAGCCATGACCAGTAAATTGGAAAAGATCAAAAGAGATCATTGAAGAAAAAAAAATTATCCCTAAATTAAGATCCTGGGCCAAATCTCTACGAGACCCCAGTGAAGGCCAAGGTGCAACAGCCCTTTAACTTTTTGCCCGTGTCCGAAGCAGAATTAACTAAGATTATTTCACTGCTTAAAACTACTAGCTTTAAGGGGAACCCCTGTTCCGCCATGATCATTAAGGAGTGTTCTCCCATTCCAGCCCTCACAAAATGTGTCAATGCCTCCTTCGCTCAAAACTTCATACCAAAAGATCTCAAGAACGTCTGGATCACTCCTCTGCAAAAAAAAAAAAACACAACCTATCTCCTCTGACCCAGACAAATGATAGACCCATCACCAATACCCCATCCTTCTGAAAATACTGGATAGGGTTGCTTATAATCAGATATCACGTGACCTCAATAGCTCTCAGATCCTGCACAAATATCAATCCGGATTCAGACAGCATCATGAGACAGAGACTGCACTTCTAGAGCGGAAATCCCAGCTGCTTCAATCCATGGATAATGGTCAAACAACCTTGCTTATGATTTTAGACCTCTCGGCTGCCATTGACTTGGTGGATCATTCCATCTTGATCATCAGGTTAAGGGACATTTCCCACTTCACGGACCAGGCCACGCAATGGATCACTTAGTTCCTGAGCAGAAGGCAGGGAAGAGTTGCTAGTGGGATAGCAGAGACTAAACAGGGCCTTTTGTTCTATGGGGTTCCACAGGGAACGTGCGTATCACTGTGACTCTTAACATCTTCATGGTGCCATTCTTCCATATGCTAGAACAAGAGGGTATCCTATTCGCCAACTACGCGGTTGACACACAATGTCATTCCTATTTCAGGTCACACAGCAACGATGAGAAAAATATCAACAAAGCTCATCACTCTATCCACACTTGGATGGTATTAGAGCTCATGATTGTTGCCACCGACACTAAGCTCGCGAAAATAGGCAAGATGTTCAATAGTTTCAATATTGACAATTGTAACATCGAGATACAGAAAAAAGTAAAAACACTAGGTATTACTCTTTACAAGAACCTGAACATGAAAGTTCAGGTGAGCAACCTGGTTTCCACCTCATCATATTACATCAAGTTACTTGGACACCTCCGTCCATCGATATAGGAAATAAACAAGGAGACTATAGCCAGAGCCACTATTGGATCAACAATCTATTGTTGTAGCCTCCTAGTTGGCATTACACAAGCAGACTTCAACCGCCTCCAGGTCATTTGGTGCTGTGAGGGTGGTGAAGGGTCTGAGACGGAGGGATAATGTGTCGGAGGCAAGACAAAGCCTGCATTGGCATCCAGTCAAAGCCAGAGTATACTTTAGGATGCTACTCATCACACAGAAATGTCTCACAGGCCATATGCCAGCCTATCTATCAGAAGCTATTGCAAAAAAGCAGAGCCCTAGATCCCTTAGATGCAACACCACCAATCTTCTAAAAACAGCACGGTGTAAAACAAACAAAAAGTCTGCAGTGGAGCTTTTAACATAGCAGCTCCACTAGCTTGGAGCGCCCTGCCCCCAGACCTCAGGAATACTGAGTCCACAGATGTGTTTAAGAAGAAATTGAAAACACTTTTATTCTGCTAGTGTGTTGTAATTCCTTATCAGCCCTGCCCATGAGTCTGAACACCCCAATCTATCTGTATTTCGTATTGTCTCGTTTTACGTTTGCGCCATTAAGCCCTTGGTTACCTAGAGCACGGTAGAAATGCAAAGTAAAGTAAACTTGATGCCCTCCCCTCTCCTTTTTCCCCACATTCATTCTCATTTGCTCCAACCATGGGAACTCTGTTCTTTACGTTTACCTTATTTTATGGAGTCTTGCTTTCTTCCATCTCTCTTAAAAGGCACCTGTGTTACATTTTTGCAGCACACCGCACCCTATGTGCAGTGTTGCTAGGGACCCTTTGGGTTCACATTTTATATCCCTTCATTTTCCCTAATAACTACTTTTTCCCTAAGAACTATTGTTCCTTAAGAACAGAGGATACTTTTTATCCTTACTAAATCTTGAACTTATGAGAGATCAGCACACACCACCTTATGTGGCGTGCTGCAGGGATAACTAGTATCTCCCTTCTCTCCGCTCCTGTAACTTTTTTGTTAGAGTGACAAACCTATAGTTATGGCTGCAATGTTCCACCGCAGGCTGTATTCACAGCCACGGTTATGCACAAAAGGGTCACACCTACATTCTAACATGGTGTCTCCTTGCGATTTTCACCATTTCTTGTATGGCTGTCCTTCGTTAGCCCTTCCTTCTACCATTCTGGGAGGGTGAGGTCTGAATGTGAGTTTTGCCTTTGGCGGGAAACCTTTGTGTGCCCGCCAAGGCTCCAGTGTGTCTGAGGACAGGAAGCAGGGGAGGAGTTTGACACCCCCCTGTCTTTTGTCTGCTGATGTGTCTGAATGGAACCAGCTCCCACTGTGGGCTGGCAGTCCTGATTGGACAGCCACCCACCCCTTTCTGTAAACTGCAGGGAGAGTTTTCAGAGGAATGAATGGCAAATCCTAATAAAAAGGTGAGGTTCCTGAGACAGAAGTCGACCACTGGAACAAAAGATCTGAAGCAGAAGATGACCAGAGACGCCAGCAGATTCTTCCAGTAACCAGGAAGAGATTTCTGTCCGGACCCCGTATTTGCAGAAGACCTCCAAGAGGACCCCTCCTTCCCTTTGGCTGGTGGGATCAACTAGACCCAAGACGAGCTGCTGAACGAGCCACGCCAGACGTGCTGCGACCTTCCAGGGCGGCAAACCGGGGCTACCAGGGGACCTCCGACCAGAGAGCAGGACTGCAGAATCGAGGCAGATCAACCGGGTGGTAACCGTTCACTGTGGGATTTTGTAAAAAGGTGCCAAAACTGCAGACCGGCGTGGGCGTAATAAGAAATTCTTGCAGGGTCCTTTCTCGCGACTGCGACATCCCTTTCAGAGTCCCTCCTTTTCGTCGCCAGACCGAGGAAACAGGAGACCGGGTCCATCGCTGCTGCACCGGAAAGAGTCCAGCTGCATTTTCTTCAATACACCTAAGGTACTGTGGGGCTCATGGTAGCAATTACCTTAAGCCGAATAGTCGCTCCAGTGTGACTGAAGTGCGAATCCATGTGTTTGGGTAGTCACCCAAACCCATTGCCCAGGCTTAACAGCTTGTGCACCTATAGGGAGTCCTTTACAAGGTCACTACTAACTTCTGTATTCCACTAAAGCATTCCATTTAAAGTAACTAAAGTATCAACTTTGTTTTTTTGCTGCTGCATAAGACTTTGCACCCCTCCTCAACTGACTTTGATGAACTCTTAACTAGTTAGGGATTGGACTGCTAAAGCATTAGAATCCAGCACCATATGTAAGATAGTGTGTGCTGGGTCTAAGTAAAGTCAATTTCACTTTACTGCTCTTGGAAATAGTAGTTTACCCAAGAGACGGTATTTAAACCTTTGGGAAATCCAAGGGACTTCCCTGTGTCACTGCAGTGAAGGTGCTGTGTCACAATGTAAAAACATGATGCCTATGGAGTTTGTCAGACTCCAAAACCAAAAGAAACAGTGTTCAAACCAAAGAAAAATACATGAGTGGGAAAAAGGTCTCACTCTCTCCAGGATAAAACCTTTAAGTCATAAAGCCCACTAAAAGAGCTGGGGGGTCTCTAAAGTAGAAGGGAATTAGCACATTTCTGAGAATTCTCCCTAACACAACTAGAATTCAGAAAACTGGAAATGCAATCCAAAATTAGGGAAAAGGAACGCAGGATCGAGCTGCAACTCAACGAGAAAGAGATGCAGCATGAGCATGAAATTTAAAAGTAGTCTCTTAACTCGTCTTCTATTTCAGAGTACTCTTTGCATGATGCCTTCAGGTTCAGGAAGCCTCCCCTCCTCAAGGATTTGGTGAGTGTGTATGATGTAAAAACTGATATTCCATATTGGTTGGGAACTTTTTAATTTACATGTAAAGTGCAAGGTATAAGTGAGAGTGAACCTGTTCCCTGGGTTATCTATAGCCTCCCCCCCACAAGTGGCTGTGATGGAGTTGTGTGGTGCTGATAGAGAAGATTACCAGTTGGTTAAGAACGCTCTCATAATCAGGTTTCGGAAGACCCTTTCCCAATACCTGAAAAGGTTTAGAGACCATAAGAAGAAAGATGGAGTGTTATGGGTTACTTGGGTTTATGAGAGCCTGAAACACTCAGATGGGTGGATTAAGAGCCATAAAGTGAGCATTTATTATGGTATGAGATGTCTTGTCATGCTAGAAAGCATTTTGATGCCTGTTCCCCAAAGCCAAGACCGCACCTTGCTGACTCTAACGAACTTGACCCTAAGAAGTTAGCACTAGCTGCTGACTCGTGGGTAGCCAATGGGCTAATCACAAGGATTCTGGGGTTTCCCACAAGATAGAGGAGGGGAAGAAGCATAAGAAAGATGGGAAAGATCAATCCACAAATCCCCCACCAAAAGAGGCCCACAAAAATCACACAGGTACATTTCCCCATAAACCTCATAGGGCTAGTGAACCCTCTGGAACCAAACCAGAGTGGGGTTACCAGAAACCCCAATTCCAGAAAACTTTGGGAAATGTATGGTTTGTGGGTCTGGTGACCATGTGAAAGGAGATCCCAGATGCAAGGATAAACCTTCAGGGATCTCATCTGTTTCCTTAGCTTTCAGCCAAGATGGGGAAGTGCCTATGACAGGTGCCAACTTTCACCCTCAGGCTGAAGAACCCATTGGTGTTCAAGCCAGAGTTTCTTTAGTATCCCTGTGACTGTGGGCACAACCGACTATAGAAGTCTATAACTCCATCCCTGATAATACTAAAGAGTATTCTAAAGACAGGTGCTCAAAGGTCAGGACACACCTGCCATTAGAGACACTGGGGCCAGCACAACTGTGGTAGATGAATGTTTCTTTCAACCCGAGGATGTCACTAAGGCATCCAAAAAGCTCACCAAGTTAGCAAGAGGTCCAGTCCAAATGTGTCCCATTATGCCAGCTACCATTGAGGGCAATTATATGACTAAGAATAATTTCAGTGTACAGTCTGAAGTGCCTGGCAGGGCACTGTTAGGAAATGCCTTGAAGGCCCTGGGTGTAGTTTCCAGCACACCAAAGCCTCCTAAGAAAAGAGAGCTTACAAGAGAAGCCAGGGAGGCAACCTTGAGAGAGCTCCCCACTGAGACCAAGGAGAAATCCAGAATTTCAAAAAGAAAGCAGGTCCTCGAGCCCAAACCTTCCTCCAGGAAATGAGTTGCAGTTAAAGAACAACTCCAGCTCACGCCTGTGACCCCCACCTGCAGCTGAAGCTGAGTTGGTGGAAGAAGGATCGCATGTAAACCCACTTACTGATTAAAGGAGATTCAACCCTGTCTAGAGGATCTGGATCCTAGAGATCATCCTGAGCTGCAGACTTAGGTTGCAGAAGGTGGACCATCTAGGACAGGCTTTAGTAGGGGACGACGAGTGTCGATCTCTTGAAGGTCTGCGCCTGCAGGCAACTTCCCAGAGTGAAGGGCAAGAACGTGGGAAGCATTGACTCTACTGGGAGAATGGCCTCTACAGTGAGATGATCGGATCTACTCCAGGGGACCTCAGGAGACTGGTGTTTTCCCAGGAGATCAGATCCTGACCCTCCAACTTCCTCAGGCAACCGGTCTATACTGGTTGTAGTGGACAATGCCACTACATACCCTGAGGTCATATCAATGAGAACTGTTACTGCTCAGAGAGTTGCTAAGGCCCTAACCGGTATTTTGACCAGAGTAGGTTTTCCTAGGGAGGTAGTATCCAACAGGGGCGACAGGGGGCATATTGTATGACCCACTACACATGCAAGTAATGTGGAAACCTGTGGTGTCACCTAGACATTCTCAACATCCTACCATCCTCAAACAAATGGGTTGGTGGAGAGGCTTAACAGAACCATGACTAGCATAATTGGTGCTTTGGAAGAAAAGGTTAGAAGAAAGTGGGACTTTCTACTCCAATGCCTTATTTTTGCCTACAGAGAGGTGCTGCAAGCTGGAGTGGGCTTTAGCCCCTTTGAGCTCCTCTATTGTCATCCAGTCAGAGGCACTTTGGCCCTGATTAAGGAAGGGCTGGACTGTGGCCCACCCTTACAGCCAGTATGTATGAATTGCCGACTACGTGCTACGCCTCAGACAGAGGATGGTACACATGAGGACAGAGGCTTCAGAGAACTTGAAGGATGGTCAAGCCCTGGTGAAGCACTGGCATGACCATAAAGCTAAAATGGTGGCGTTTACTCCAGACCAGCTAGTTCTAGTTATGGTCCCAATAAAACAGAGTTTTACAGGATAAATGGACAGGACCCTTCAAGATTGTAGCCAAGCTTGGAGAGGTTAATTATTTTGTGGACTTGGGCAACCCCAAGGGGGCACCTAGGGCCTTTCACACCAACCGACTGAAGGTTTATGCATCCAGGCCAGGGATAGAAGTTTTGCTTCTACCTTGCAATCAAGAAGGAGGAGGAAAGTGAGCCTCTCCCGGATCTCCTAAAGGGACATCCTTCAGATGGGTCTATAGAAGGAGTCAAATGCTCTTCTAATCGGACACTGTGGAAACAAGGAGTGCAAATCTCTGTTAGGTCAGTTTGCCTCTCTGTTTTCACTACAGAGACCTTGGGGTCAGCATGACAGACACTGATGATAGTGTCCCTGTGAAAAGCAGGGGCTACAGAATGTCAGATCATGTGAGGAATCACATCAAGGAAGAAGCCAACGAAATGCTTGACCTTGGAGTTATTTAACACTCCACTAGTCCATGAGCTAGCCAAGTTGTGCTAGTACCAAAAGCAGGGACCAAAGAACTAAGTTTCTACATGGACTACAGGGTCTTGAATTCAGTTATCAAAACTGATGCCCATCCTTTGCCAAGGACTGATGAACTGGTGGATAAGCTGGGTTCAGCTAAATTCCTCAGTACATTTGACTTGACAAGTAGTTATTGGCAAATTGGCATGACTGAACACGCCAAGGAGAAAACAACTTTAACTACCCCAGAAGGACTGTACCATTTCAACTGCATGTCATTTGGACAGAAAAATGCACATTTGCCACTTTTCAAACAATGGTAAATCATGTTCTGAATTGGTTAGAGAACTTCAGCATGGCATACTTGAATGACATAGCAGTGTTCAGCCCTACCTGGGAAGACCATTTTATCCATCTTGAGCAAGTGTTGCAGGCTATTCAGCAGACCAATCTGACCATTAAGGCAAGCAAATGTTAAATTGGGCAGAGTAAAGTGATCTATCCTGGGCATGAGGTAGGAGGGGCGGTGAGAGCAATCCCTTTCCCAGCAAAATACAAGACTGGGCCACCCCTCCTACTCAAACACAAGTGGGACCCTTTTTAGGACTCGCAGGAAATTACAGGAATTTCATAAAGAACTATGGAACCATAGCTTCTCCTTTGAATACTGTGTCTTCTCCAAAATACCCCAAGAGGGTGAAGTGGAATGAACACTGTAAGAAAGCATTTCAGGGTCTGAATGTTGCGCTCTGTGAAGCTCCAGTGCGAAGGGCTCCAGATTACACCCAGGCCTTCTTAGTGCTGACTGATGTATCCAACAAAGGGATTGGAGCAGTCTTGAGCCAAATGGATAGCAAAGGCAGGGAGCACCCCATCTGCTTTATCAGTAGAAAATAGTCTGAGGAGGTGGGCAACCATTGAATGCAAATGTTTTGCCACAGTGTGGGTTTTGAAGAAGTTTAGGCCATACTTGTATGACTACTTTCAGGATTCAAACAGACCACCAACCCTTGAGATGGTTAATGCAGATGAAGGGGGGGGATCCAAAGTTGCACAGGTGGTCCATTAGTCTTCAGGGATTTGACTTCACCATAGAGCATCAGTCAGGAACCCAACATAAGAATGCTGATGGTCTCTCCAGAAAGTATGACCGACTGGAACCAGAGATCCATCCAGGAGTGGATTAGATCCTCCTGCCCCTTGGTCTGGGGGGGATGAGTGTTTGGGAGATGTATCAGTTGCATGCTTAATCCCGTCTCCTACTGAGACCCCAGGCACTTTTTACTGGACTTCTGGACCTTTTTCTCATTCCAATGAATGAGGGAGACACCCCCCCCCCATTCATTCTTATTTGCTCTAACCATGGGAGCTCTGTTCTTTATGTTTTCCCTTATTTGATGGAGTATTGCTTTCCTCCATATTTCTTAAAGGCATCTGTGGTACACTTTGCAGCACACAGCACCATATGTACAGTGTTGCTGGGGACCCTTTGGGTTCTCCTTTTATATGCTTTAATTGTCCCTAAGAACTAGTGTTCTTAAGGAAACAGGGATACTTTTTATTGTTCCTAAAACTTTAACATATGAGAGATCAGCACACCCCACTTTATATGGAGTGCTGAGGGGATACCTAGTATCCCCCTTCTTTCCGCTCCTGTAACCTTTTGGTTACAGTGACAAACCTATAGTTATGGCTGGTGGCAGTGGACGTGTAATACCAACCTTTGCACAATTCGCTACAGCAGGCTGTATTACAGGTGTTGGCCATCCATACTCATTGGCCAGACTTAACAGCTTGTGCTCCAGTAGGGAGTCCTTATGCACTAAGCGTCAATTATGTTCTCATATGGTGGTTCTTTCGTTTTTCATCATTCCTTGTGTGGTTGTCCTTTGTTAGCCCATCTACCATTCTGGGAGGGAGAGGTCTGAATGTTAGTTTTGCCTTTGGCAGGGACCCTTTGTGTGCCTGCCAAGGTTCCAGCATGTCAGTGAGGACAGGAAGCAGGGGAAGAGTTTGACACGCCCCTGCCTTTTGAAGTGGGAAAATGGAAAAACAGGCTCCCATCTTCCCCCTCTCGCGCCTGGCCTAAAGGTTCACGGCCCAAGCACCCGCCACGAGAAGAGTTTGCCCATCTACCAGACGACCAGATACCCTGGTACAGGAACATAAGGATGTGTCCATCTGCCTGCCCAGCAGCTCGCCCTGCCCATGCCGATGCCTGCGGCATGGATCAACTAGACTAAAACCTATACGTCGTTAGAGATGCCATGACGACCTAGCCAACGGATAGCACACCTGTGCCAATGTACACACTGGACACTCCCGCACCAATCTACACGAAGCATATACTCAGTGCTATGACGTAGGCGACAGACATACTCACGGACGTGCATCTTTATTATTTTCCACAAAGGCTCTCAAAATGCAGAAACGCAAGACGCACCATGAACTCATCTAAAGAGCTTGCTTACGCTTCTTCTAAACCTAGGTGCCATAATGAGAATTATAACGAAGACACGATACTGGTCATAAGACAATATGAGACTATAACCTAAAGCGCCTGTGCACCAAACGGTTCCACCTATACACCAGGCCTACGTAGGCCGCAAGCAAGAGCTCCCATGGACATTAAAAGAACAAGAGTCAGGTTGCTGATCCTGCAGAATGAGCCTGGCGAAAGCAGACAGCCAAGGTCGTAATGTTGCAAACTCACATTCCAAAAGCAGACCATCAAGGGCACGATGTTGCAACCTTGCACGCCGTGCACCAACATCAAAGTCGCACCTGCAAATTAAACCAGGCACACAGTGGAAAAACAATATTAATTGTGCAGAATTCTGCCTCAAACACGGTCCCACCTCACATGACCAAGCCGAACCTGACAAGATGCCAAGCCCAGGAGGAAGGAGGCGTCTGGATCCCTTGTTACAAGACACAGGCAGATACACTTGAAAGGATCAATGGACATCTGCGACAGTGGGAGTAGTCGGCCGTCCAGCTCATGAATAAGTCTTCACATTGTCTGCATGTACCCATAGTGAAACATTGTTGCAAATTGCAGGTACACCGAGAGCTGGGAACAGCGATGGTCCCAGGCTGGGAAGCTCACGGGCGCACCAATCAGAACATGGGGCTCTTATCACTGACGCCATTAACATTAACCAATCATTAGGAGTCTTCATGTAACAATTCTCATGTATCTAATTGTAGGGACAACCCAGATATATCACCTGACTAACCCTTGTCCACTCATATTATTCTCTATATGTATGCTATACTAACCCTACCACTCGAGCAACCAATTAAGAGTGGCGATAGGTTTTTTTGTTAACTTTCTAAAGTGACGCAAGTAGCGCGTCATACTACAGTAAAAAGGGCCTGCGAGCCCCACGATTGTGTGTGTGTCAGGTCAGACGCGTATGATCCTTGACCCATCCCTGCCGTTTGTGTTTAATAAACAGCAGAGTCACCTTGCTTCTTGTGTGTGTCTCATACTCTATCTCTTTTGGGATATACGGGAGGAGTTGGGGCCTCCCTGCCCGGAGGTCTGCGGACGGCCCGGCCGACCCCGGCAGAATTTCCCCCCGACAAGTTGGAGGCACTGCTGAGATCTGTTTAAGATCGGCATTTTTATTTTTTACTTTTTTCAGGGACTCCGGTTGCGAGGAGGCCCGGCGGCGCGGCCCCCTCTGCCGTTGCCCCCTTCTGAGGACTACAGGACCATCGCGGAACTGCGAGAAGACCGGACAGCGCAATACGGATATTGGCCCTCGGGGGCCGGTTGAGAAGTATCCCGCCCGCGGTTGGCGAGTGTCCAGACGTGGTCCAGACGAGGGGAGGTGACGAGCCGCTCGGAGGGGTGCGCGCAGTCGAGCGGCCCCGCATCAAGAGAACTTGGTGAGCATGCCACGCACAACAAACAATGTGAAATTGTGAGGGAGGGGGGAGGAATTAAATACGGGAGGCGGGAGGTGTTGCACAAGTGAACGGCGAAGGTTTGACAATTTAGTGTTAGAAATAGAATGAATGGTAGTTGAACAAGCGCGAGAGCAGTTGGCTACGTAACGCGAGAGAAGGGGGCGGAGCACGAAAACACCACGTGCGGCCGCTCGTAGAAACTGATTGGCCTAGGTCGCGACTACGTTTAAGGGTGTGTGTGTGTGGTTTCCTACGATTTGGCATTTATTCATCAATGAGTAGATGAAGATCCCTATTGTTCGAGCAAGACACTCGATAGGTAGATGACGTTTCCCTGAAGGCGGTAGCTAGTTAGTTGCCCAATACGGAAGATAATTGGCTGGTTAAGCCCTCCTGTCGAGGGGCGTATCACACGCGAGGCGATGCAGCGTGCGCAGTCCGATTATATTGTTGATTTGATTACCTTGTTCCAGGAGTGACAGGAAGACAGCTGTGGGGTTAACGGGGGTAGATTGGAGGTGTATTTTGGATTTAAAGAATATATGAAGAACTTACCAGTAGCTCTAAGATATCGGTGACGTCACCAGTAGGGTTTTCATAGGATATCGCAAGCACGAGGCATCTTCGTTTTGAGAGTGGTGGGGAAGAGAACTGTGGTAAGGGAGTGGAAACGGAGATAAGCGGTAAACGAGTTGATCAAGGAAAGGCAAAACGGGGAACGTGGCTGCGCACGGAGAACGCCGGCTACGGCAAGTGTAGAAGGGGGAGGAGCACGTGAAAACAGGACGACTGTATAAGAACATAATAAGGGGTACGCAGCCGCAGGGGGCTACGTACGCCTCGGCCGCAGGGGGCCGTAAGGGTGTTGTATAAAGGAAGAAAGGCAGAGGAAAATCTACAAATGTAACATACTATATTTTTATAATTTTCCTTAAGCGGACTATCGTAAGTCCCCAAACTTACGGGGCCAGGTAACTATATAAGGCTGTATATTGTAAACTACTAGTGGGATAAACTGATACCAGATTAGGGAAGAGTAGCAAGTGGAGCGCTACTATGTCATACGGAACAGGATCGGGAGGTTGGGGGAACACCCTCACCACGCCACTACAATACATATGCACAACACTGCCACCCCATAGGGAGAAACTGATTAAGTATAGCATAGAATGGACCCAGGGGACGGATAACAAAATGTTAACACCGTGGCCGCCTAACGGTAGCTTCGATCCATATGCCCAACATTCACTATTAAATCATCTGCACAATACATATAAAGGGAAGAAGTTGGCAAACCACGTGGAGGTGTTTAACTTATGGAGGATGTTCCAGGGGTCCCGACCAGGACCAAATGGAATATTCACTATGGGGGAAATACCAGAAGAAACAGATTAAGGAGGAAGGAGAGGATGGGAAACAGGGGAATGAGGACCCAAAGAACACGGGAAACAGAGGTGAGGGAGGAGAAAAGAATAATAAAGCAGATGAAATAAAAAAGGAACCGAGCAATGATATACCCATAGCAACGGGAGTAAAAACAGAGGGAGGGGGGGGTTGTACCCTTTAAGAGAATTGGGAGAAATAGAAAGAGGACAGTTAAGGGCGGCTGAGGGATACTCGAACCCGGCATACAGCCCTCCACCATATGTGGCTCATAGGAAAATGCCAGCAGGGGAGGGGAGGACTGGAGAAGACCAGACTCTGGAAATAGGAAATGATGAATGGGTAGCTGCACAGATATTATTAAAATTACGAGGTTCATTAACAGGAGAAGAGAAGGAGGTAGTAAAGAAAACAGACGAGGATAATGCCAGGGAGAGTGAATTGAGGGGGGAAGAGCTGTTAAGACAAAAAGAAGAGATTTTGGAGGAACGATTAGCAAAATTAAGGGATGAACAGAATGAATTGATCAAGCAGCTTGAGAGGGAGGAGAGAGAGAGCGAGGAAAAGGAAAGAAGGTAAGAACGAATTGGAAAAAATAAGGGAACGAACTGAGGAGCAAAGGAGAGAAGCTGACAGGGTAAAAGCAGCAGCAGAAAGGGTATCAAGAGTAGTACTGCGGGAAAAGAAAAGGGAAGAAGAAAAAGAAATGGCAATATGGAGGAGGAGGTTACTATCACAATCAACTAAGAAATACGAAGGAGGGAGGGTGATGGAGAGTATAGTAGAAAAAGAAAGGGCGAAATGGGAAAGGAAGAAAGAGGATGAAAGACTATTAGAACAGATGAGAAGTGAAGTGATGGAGGAATTGAAAAGGAAAAGGGAGGAAAATAGTAAGGAGATGGAGGAAAGGTATGAAGGAGAAAGAGGAGATAGGGGAAGGGAGAGTGGAGCATGGGGGGATGTATATGATGACACAGAAGTAGCAACAACATCAGCACAAAGGGGAGCGGTTGATAAAGGAGAAAGAGGAGAACTGGACCTAATAGATTTACAAACAGTAACGATCAAGGGGAAAAAGACCGAGTGGGGGGTGCCGTTTATGACTAGCTTTTGTAGTGAGGAAGAGGGAGTGGAAAATGAAGGAAGAAACAGTGAAAGGGAAAGCTTAGATAAACTATACATCACCCGGACCAACATAGACTCAACATGGATCAGTAGGAGAAAGGATGAGATGGAGAGAAGTGAGGAGGGAAAGAAAGGAATAGAGCAAAGACAGGCACATGAGGCCGCAACATCCCCATCCCCATCACGCCCTCCCCTATCGCACCCTACATGCTCAACCACCTCACGTTCGTTACACAAAATAAAACCAGCGCCCTTCACCGACGAACTGACACCCTACACATGGCGGCTTAGAGACCTCCCTAGTCGCAGGCAGGAAAGAGGTATAAACATGCCCACATTAAATACAGAGAAAGATGGAAGAAGGGGAAAAGATGGAGAAGAAAGAGGTATGAGCAGGGGAAATACAAACGAAAGTGAAAATGTGGAAGAAAGGGAAGAGGAGGAAGGGTGTGAGGACTCAATGTTATGGAATACAAAGGGTGAAACAAGACATAATTTAATGCCACTTTTGGAGAGAGGTGGGGTTAGACCACAGTATGTTCCTTGGAAGCATACCGATAAAGAAAATATAAAATGCAGGCTCCCATCATTAAGTGGAGGTGCGGGTAAATGGATATATGAAATGGAAAAACACACTGCAGGACAGAAGCTGGCAGTAGGAGATGTAAAGGGCCTTTTAATATCAATATTAGGGGATAGAGCGGATGACATCTGGAAGAGAGCGGGATTTCATGGGGTAACAATAACAAATACATCGCACGATGGGGCACCGCTCGCAAACTGCAGACATGCACTATGGCAGGCACTGAGGGTACAGTACCCAGACACATCAGATATAGGAGCAATTACATCCCGCAAGATGCATGAGAACGAAGATCCTGTTGATTATATCCAGGAAATCCAAGAGAAGTGGCGCATGGAAACTAGAGAACAATGGGATAAAACACCAGCAATATTTTACCATATACTGGTACAAGGGCTCCCAGAAGGAGTTCAGAAACTAAAGAAAGTAGTGGGAATGGAAGCAAAACCATGGCCCGAAATACAACTGACTATAGTGCATCATTGTAGGACATGGCAAGGAAAAATGAAACAAAAGGAAGAGGACAGGAAAACGGAAGAGGCTAAATTAGTACAGAAAAAGCTTACTAAATACACAATGGAAGGGGCACTAATAACTACACCTACAACAATGACCCAAAGCCCCACACAAGTAGTGGCTGCACAAGATTCCTCCCAAATACCACCTTCACAGACTACAACACAACAGGTGCCGCCACTCCAACCATACACGCCCAACATGGGAGGAGGATACCCAATGCAAGGAGCTGGGTATTATAATTATAACAGGGGGAGAGGAGGAATTATGAGAGGGAGAGGGTAAGGATATGGCACCCAACCGCAGGTGGGAGGATTTAGAAATTGCTACCCCATAGGGCAACCAGTATACCAGGACAACACAGGGAGCTTTCCATGGCAGAATAGAGAACCACCGGTGTGTTGGAGCTGTGGACTATTGGGGCACATGTCACGCACGTGTAGAGTTAGACCAGGAACACCATCATGGAGTGATCAGGGACAACCAAGGCCCGCACAGGTACAGCAGGGCATACCACAACAGCAAATGTTGCAACAAGGAAATGAACAACAACAACAATTAACACAACAACAGCCCCAAACACTGCCACAACAACAGGTAGCGATGACACAACAACCACAAATACCACAAACACAACTGGGTAGGGTGACGGTTTTGGGACACAACCCTTATACCGGAAATGGCCAGTCGTTGTACCCCCAATAGGACAGCCCACAGACGGCCTTGGTGTGTCCCATCCTGTCAGTAACACCTAATAGTGCGGAGGAACCACGCATTGAGGTAATGATAGGTGACAAAAAATTATCATTCCTTGTTGACACCGGGGCGACCCGGTCTTGCATAAGGGAAGGTAAATTTAAGATGTCAGGCGAGACCATGAACACCCAAGGATTCCCTGGGGCTAGAGGGTTGGTTCCCTTTACTGATAACATTCCCTTATCTATTGGAGATTACGATCTGTCAGTTCCACTTTTATATTATAGTGCCTCACCAGTAAATATACTGGGGAGAGATATAATGAACAGGTTGAATATGACGATCTCCTTTACTGAGGACGGCATAATTTGCTCTACTCCGGGGATTAACTTGCTCACGGCACGACAGATTATGCAGGCATACTGTGGACAGACAGCGATTAGGGCGGAGCCAGTAGATGGTGAACTCTTCCAGTATGGAACGGACATGGCAATTGCATGGATGCCAGGGATAGAAGGGAAAATATGGAGAAGGCCAGCAGCCTATCTGTTCAGACCAGAAACACCTGTTAATGAACCAGAAGGGAAGGTGGTTTCAATGGATATTGAGAGCATTATTGCAACAGCTGATTATATTACTGTACATGCCCAAGACAGATAAGGAAGAGCATGGAGGGCAGTGATAGCATTAGGAGAAGGATGTAGGCTCACCCAGGTGTCAGATGAGGAGCTGTTTTCAGATGAAAAGGAGGAAGGTGAAATGGTGTTTATGAGTGTGGAAATATGGCTAAGAGTGGCCTACAAACAAGTAGCACAGAAAATTGCAATGGCACTTGAGGCACCCGCATGCACCCCGGTCCCTTTCTTTAAGGACGATATGTCAAAAGTACCCAAATCATTGTGGACTACTGGCCCCTATGACGCGGGCTGCATAAAAAGTATAGGGGGAGTAATAATAAAATTGAAAAAAGGTGCAATACTCCCCAGAGTAAAACAGTACCCACTATCAAAAGAGGCAGATGAGGGCATATATGAAACCATAACGGCCCTTATAAATAATGGTATATTGGTCCCCTCAGAATCACCATGTAATACGGTTGTGTACCCAGTGCGCAAGGCTAAAGGGGGGTCTTAGCGCTTTATACAGGATCTCAGGCCCTTGAACAACATAGTAGAAGCGGAATATCCCGTAGCTGCAAACCCGGCCACAATCTTGTGTGGCATTCCAGCAGAAGCATCACGATTTACAGTGATCGACCTTAAAAATGCTTTTTTCTCAATACCATTACACCCAGACTCACAAGATCTGACGAGCTTCACTTACAGAAACACTAAGTGGAAGCACACCAGATTGCCACAAGGGTATTGTGAATCACCTTCAATTTTCAATAGAGTGATACAGATGGATTTGGGTAACATTGAAGTAGAAAGCACGGTGTTGCAGTATGTGGATGACATAATAATTTGCAGTAAAAACGAAAAAACATGCAGAGAGGACTCCTTAAAGATGTTGACAATATTGGCTGACAAAGGTTACAAGGTAGACATGGAAAAGATACAGTACTGTCAAGAACAGGTACTTTACATTGGTCAGCTTATATCCCAACATGGAAGAAAGATCGCACCACAAAGAGCACAAGCTATTTCGACCACTCCAATGCCACAAACTGTAAGGGAACTGCAGCAGTTCCTGGGGCTCTGCAACTACTGTAGAGCTTGGGTATTTGATTACAGTTTGTACATAGGACCCCTGCTTGAGGAGTTACGGGAAGCTAATAAAGGGGAGAAAAAACTGGGGTGGACGATGGAAATGAAAGAAGCTTTTGATGAATTAAAAGATGCAATATCAACTGCTCCGGTACTGGCATCCCCAGACTATGCTTTATATTTTCACATTGCGACTCAGCAGTAATGAAAGCAGTGTTGGCTCAAAAAACAAGCATGGGCTACAAACCAGTAGCATTTTACAGTGGCCACTTAGATCCTGTAATGTTAGGCCACTTCCCCTGCGAACAAGGTCTCGCCGCAGCTGCTTTTGCGGTGGAAAAAGCATCAGCAATCACCATGGGGTGCCCGACTACACTATTTGTGGAACATGCACTTTTTGCGATATTAAATAAACCTAAATCCACCCTAACCATGCAAAGAGCATCAGGTTATGAGATCATTCTATCCAGAGCCGAACTATCAATTGTTAGATGCAGCATGGTCAACCCTGCAAGGTTCCTAGCAGAAGTAATTGAGGAGGGAGATTATGCCCATGACTGTACACAAATAACTGAAATGTACTCATGTACTAGAAAAGTTGAGGAAATCGCGCTAGAGGGGGGTGAGCTCTTATTTATTGATGGGTCATCAACTATCGATCAGAGGGATGGTGTGAGGAGAACTGGGGCTGCGGTGGTAAAAATGATGGAGGTACCGGTGTGTGTGGCAATGAAATGTGTACAATTACCACAGCATTACTCCGCTCAAGCAGCTGAACTGGTCGCACTGATCTTGGCGTTGAAGGAAAGCTTTGACAAACGGGTGACCATATATTCCGACAACGCATATGTTACATCCACTGTCCACTCAGGGCTGTCGAAATGGAGAAGAAGAGGGTTTAGGAGAACTGATGGCACTCCAGTGCAACATGCCCTCTTATTGGCTGAACTAATTGAAGTAATTAATGACCCCCAAGAATTAGCTTTAGTGAAATGCAGCGCACACACCAATGGTGAGGACCACGTCTCGAAGGGAAACGCAGCAGCGGACGCACATGCGAAGTATGCTGCATACTTTGGTGAGATATGGAACCCCCCCAGAGTCACAGAGAGGGAGAGGGAGGGGAATGGCTAAGGAGATGTTGATAAGAGAAGGGTACACCCATCTCCCAGCCACACAGATTATGGAGTTACAAGCGGCTGCACCAATGGCCGAAAAAGAAATATGGGTAAAAAGAGGATGTACAATGTCCCCAACCGACGCACTATGGCGCCAGGGTGGCACTGGAAAGGTTGTAATACCATTGACACTTTTGAACACCGCCCTGAACCAACTACATCATCCAGCCCACACAGGAAAGGAAGTAATTGCAGCACGAATTAGGGAGGACTGGTTCTGCCCCGAGTTAAATTCGCATGTGTCAAATTTTATCAGTAATTGTCTCACATGTCAACAGTTTACGGCCGGCCACACTCTAAAGGTGATAAGAGGTACTATACCCCGGCCAGAGGGACCTTTCCGGCATCTCCATATTGACTATGTTGATATGATCAATATATGTCAAGGAAATAGGTATATGATTGTAGTAGTATGCCCATTTTCTAGGTGGATTGAGGCAGGGCCTTGTTCACACCCAGATGCATTTAGAGCAGCTAAATTCCTAGTGAGGGAGGTCTTCCCCAGGTGGGGAGTGTGCAAGGTGTTAAGGTCAGACAATGGCCCACATTTCGCAAACGAGATGTTTCAGCACATTACATCACTGCTGAACATTCAACATAAATTTGCATGTGCATACCACCCACAGGCCAACGGTGTATGTGAACGCCTGAATGGCCTATTAAAGGAGGCAATTGCAAAGATACAGCAAACAACAAAGAGGAGTTGGTTATATTGTCTTCCATTAGCCTTATTTGAGCTAAGGAATAGGCCAGGGTCCGACCACCACCTCACTCCCCATGAGGTGGTTACCGGACGTCAAATGCGCCTTCCCCTAACGCCAACGTCAAGAGCATTTACCGACCACGAAAGCACTGCAAGTGTTCTTGGTGATGAAATGTACCAATATGTGTCTTCTTTGATTACTAGTGTAGTGTTTGTGTCTCAACAGCTCGAGCGCACACGGGGCGGGTCTAATAGAAGCCAACAAGAAGACGCGGATAAAGAACTGGAAAAGGAAGGACTGTGTAAAATTGCTAAAGGTGACCACGTACTACTTCGCAACTTCAATAGGAAGTGGAACAGCCCACGCTTTACTGGTCCCCATCTGGTAGAGGAGGTATCAACAAGAGCAGTAAAGCTACAGGACAAGCGTGCCTGGAACCACCTACACGACGTAAAGATATACAAACAACAGACCCGCCCCAGCGCCACCGACAGGTCCATTGAGAGAACAGCAACAACATCGACAACGGAAGAAGAAAGTTCTACCACAGCCAGCGGCCCAAGTATTCCCATACCTTGTCACTCCCCAGACTCCCCAGAGACAATAACTGAAGAAGAAAGGGGTGATCCCCATACAGCCCACCCCATGATCACACGATCAAAGAGTAAATGCCACGCCCACCAGTTGAGCCCAAAAACCCCCTGCCCACCATCCACTGACCCCTGTCCCCATTACAGTAGTAACTGAACTGAAGGACATTGCCTTACACAAATACACATGTAAACACGTGAATGCTCTTTTTCCTTTTCTCTTGCACATGCAGGAACCGCGTATTATTGTACTGCTAAGAAAGTAGATAACTAACAAATTCACTGCCCAGGAGTAGATGGTACCCTCAGACGATAATTACCCAGAAGAATTGTCACACCAATTTGTATATGAAATAAAAAGGCCAACGTACCTGAAAAGGAAAAGGGTACGCGTCTACTACACAGCGTTCCTTTTGGCCATAGAATACTCGATGCCCCACCTCCACCCATACTTGCCTGCCCTAAGAGATAGATCGCTTAGATTAGCGTGGGAACAGCTCTTCGCCTGGGCACTGAATGATTATTTGATAGGGAGAGCTTAAAAAACAACTACTAACATTTAATAACCAGCATATTGAGAATTTTCAGGCGGGCAACTCTAACGTCGCAAGAATACGCTGCCGGACTGCAGCAAGGTAAGAGCAAAATGCCGGTGAAATTAGCATATGTAATAAAAGTAATAGGGATTTTGATAATCACCGGGTTCGTAGCTGCCTCTGTATGGCAGTACAGCTGTGCTATCAATATTATTGCTGTACCCAAACCTAACACACCCCCATCCCCAGCTGCAACAGGTGTTACGTCAGGTGATATTAGTAAAATTGCGCACAAGCAAAATAGAGTTCAACGCAGCACATACTCAGATAATAAAGGTATTGACAATTATATACAAGATTCAGCACACGTCTCAAACATATGGTATCAACACATGACCCGCATTGGTAAGCAGACAACAGCTGCTGCGTTTGCTCATTAATACCATACGCCATGAGCGCTTCTCGAACATTTGTTGCCACAGAAATAGACGAAAAAACAGCACGATGCATAATATACTTGGCACTGTTCCAAACGAAAGGAAGATTTCAAGGGACAGTGGTGCATATGACGTGGAAAACACGAGACTCATACCCATACGAAAACAACTTCCTCAAGACTTATTTGAGTTACCACAAGAGCAGTTTACATGCTGAAGCATTCAGATACATAACAAGTGGTCCTGCAAAAGGAGAAACAAAGAAAGTAACACTGCAGTATTTATCATGTGATTGGTACGCCACTGAAGTTCCTGGTAAACTAGGAGGCTGGGAGAGGCCACTGGTGACGATAACGGGGAAAGTGTACTTGGACAACAAATGGGAGATAGGAGTGGTTGGCAGCAACACGGTAACAAAAGAAACTATTTCAACTATCGATGCACACAACCACAGATGTTGGACGACTTGGATCAAATACGTGCCTATGCTCACATGGATAGAAACGGATGAAGACCCGATAACAATACTGCCGCTGACTGCGCCTAAAGTATGCTACCAACATAAAGGAGAGGTGGACGTAGGATACAACACCAATTGTGGAAGCGTGATGGAGTTACCTGAGGGGGGAGCAGGAACAGCAGTGATAATGGACCATTACTGGGCCTGTGGAGAAAAGGCATATCACACACTGCCCCCTCTGTGGAATGGTGTATGCACGATGGTGCACGTCAATGTACCATCACTAGTGGTACCCCAGAAGCACGTGAATGTGGCGAACTTTCCCAAAATGGATGAAGGGGACAAGAGAAATAAGAGATCTGCACCACCTCAGGAGGAGCCAGGGAACAGGACCAGCGGCAATGATACTGTCCTAAATAGACGGAAAAGACAGGGAGAACCTCTGACAGGAAATTACCTATGGGGAAGGTCGGAAACGGCACTCACTTCAATCCCGCCAGAACACAGACTATTCAGCAGAGAAGCAATGTTCTTCTCCTCAATAATCCATCCGGGACTACAGGCTTACGCAAACGCAAAATGGCTCCAGATAACTAGATGGGAACTTATGATGACCATCAATTCTACAGTAAACGGATTCAACGCGATAAAAGAGGAGCTGCGAGCAATAAGGATGGTAGCACTGCAGAACAGATATGTATTGGACCTCCTCACTGCCATGGAAGGAGGAGTTTGCGCAAAGATAGGACAATCATGCTGCACATTCATTCCTGCCAACGATGCTGACAACGGTACACTGACAGAAGCAGTTTCACAATTGGCCCAGTTGCACTCCAAAATGGTGGATGAAAGTAAAGGTGTGAAAAAGGATGAGAGCTGGTTTTCGCTATTATGGTCATGGATGCCATCTTGGCTGTCAGATGGACTGAAAATTATAGTTGGTTGTATTATTTTGGCTGGAGCTACACTGATCATAATAAGATTTTGGAAAGCCCGGAAGGCACGCACCACTGACGAGTTGCTTGAAATGGTCGGTATGCACCCACTGATGCCAGCAGATGACGGCCAACACACAGGCATAATAATACAAGAGAGAGAAATTGCGCAACCAGATCATCACCAACCACCTGGACCCACCATCGGTGAAGGTCGAGAACCCAAGAAACCCCAGGAGTTACATAGGGAAATGGGTATACTGTACTCCTGGAGGAACCTGTGAATATATGTATTGGTCATTTGAAGATCATGTTAACCATTATGGACATTTAGGAGGAATAACTAAAATATGGAGAGTAAGAGGAGATAACGAAAAGGATATGTTTGTGGTCGACAAGTCGACCAGAGGGGGGACTGAAGTGGGAAAATGGAAAAACAGGCTCCCATCTTCCCCCTCTCGCGCCTGGCCTAAAGGTTCACGGCCCAAGCACCCGCCACGAGAAGAGTTTGCCCATCTACCAGACGACCAGATACCCTGGTACAGGAACATAAGGATGTGTCCATCTGCCTGCCCAGCAGCTCGCCCTGCCCATGCCGATGCCTGCGGCATGGATCAACTAGACTAAAACCTATACGTCGTTAGAGATGCCATGACGACCTAGCCAACGGATAGCACACCTGTGCCAATGTACACACTGGACACTCCCGCACCAATCTACACGAAGCATATACTCAGTGCTATGACGTAGGCGACAGACATACTCACGGACGTGCATCTTTATTATTTTCCACAAAGGCTCTCAAAATGCAGAAACGCAAGACGCACCATGAACTCATCTAAAGAGCTTGCTTACGCTTCTTCTAAACCTAGGTGCCATAATGAGAATTATAACGAAGACACGATACTGGTCATAAGACAATATGAGACTATAACCTAAAGCGCCTGTGCACCAAACGGTTCCACCTATACACCAGGCCTACGTAGGCCGCAAGCAAGAGCTCCCATGGACATTAAAAGAACAAGAGTCAGGTTGCTGATCCTGCAGAATGAGCCTGGCGAAAGCAGACAGCCAAGGTCGTAATGTTGCAAACTCACATTCCAAAAGCAGACCATCAAGGGCACGATGTTGCAACCTCACACGCCGTGCACCAACATCAAAGTCGCACCTGCAAATTAAACCAGGCACACAGTGGAAAAACAATATTAATTGTGCAGAATTCTGCCTCAAGCACGGTCCCACCTCACGTGACCAAGCCGAACCTGACAAGATGCCAAGCCCAGGAGGAAGGAGGCGTCTGGATCCCTCGTTACAAGACACAGGCAGATACACTTGAAAGGATCAATGGACATCTGCGACAGTGGGAGTAGTCGGCCGTCCAGCTCATGAATAAGTCTTCACATTGTCTGCATGTACCCATAGTGAAACATTGTTGCAAATTGCAGGTACATAGAGAGCTGGGAACAGCGATGGTCCCAGGCTGGGAAGCTCACGGGCCACCAATCAGAACATGGGGCTCTTATCACTGACGCCATTAACATTAACCAATCATTAGGAGTCTTCATGTAACAATTCTCAAGTATCTAATTGTAGGGACAACCCAGATATATCACCTGACTAACCCTTGTCCACTCATATTATTCTCTATACGTATGCTATACTAACCCTACCACTCGAGCAACCAATTAAGAGTGGCGATAGGTTTTTTTGTTAACTTTCTAAAGTGACGCAAGTAGCGCGTCATACTACAGTAAAAAGGGCCTGCGAGCCCCACGATTGTGTGTGTGTCAGGTCAGACGCGTATGATCCTTGACCCATCCCTGCCGTTTGTGTTTAATAAACAGCAGAGTCACCTTGCTTCTTGTGTGTGTCTCATACTCTATCTCTTTTGGGATATACGGGAGGAGTTGGGGACTCCCTGCCCGGAGGTCTGCGGACGGCCCGGCCGACCCCAGCAGAATTTCCCCCCGACACTTTTGTTTGCTGATGTGCTTGAATGGAACCAGTTCCCACTAGGGGGCTGGTTGTCCTGATTGGACAGCCACCCAGCCCTTTCTGCAAACTGCAGGGAGAGTTTGCAGAGGAATGAATGGCAAATCCTAATAAAAGGTGAGGTTCCTGAGGCAGAAGGCAAGTCGACCACTGGAACAGAAGATCCAAACAGAAGATGACCAGAGATGCTGGCAGACCCTTCCAGTGTCTGCGAAGAGCCAACTGCTGTCCTGCCTCGTATTCTAATCGACCGAAGCGCTCCGAAGAGGACGACTCCTTTCCTTTGGCTGGTGGGACCAACAAGACATAAGACGAGAAGCCGAACAAGCCATCCATGGGGTGCCGTGACCTTCGAAGGCTTCAAACCGCGAATACCAGGGGATCTCCGACCCAATTGCAGTGCATTGTCTTTCAGTGCACAAATCCTCCCAGAACTTTGGTGAGCTCCAGTTGGATCTCCAGAGACATGATCCTGCTCCTCAAACAAAGTCCACTCGCCAGAGTGCAGGACTGCAGAATCGAGGCAGATCAACTGGGTGGTAATCGTTCACTTTTGGGAGTTTTTAAAAAGGCCCCAAAACTGTAGACCGACAGAGTACCAAGACATCCTTACTGAGTTTCTTTTCTCGCGACTGCTGCTGCAACATCTCTTCCAGAGTCCCTCCTTTCGTCACCAGTCTGAGGAAACAGGAGACTGGCTCCATCGCTGCTGCACAGGAAAGAATCCAGCTGCATTTTCTTCAATACACAAACTACGGCAGGGCTCAAGGTAGTACTTACCTGAAACCGAATAGTCGCGTCAGTGTGACTGGAGTGCGATTCCCGGTGTTTGGGTGGCCACCCATACCCATTGCCCAGGCTAAACAGCTTGTGCTTCAATTGGGAGTCGTTACAGGGTCTTCTGTATTCCGCTGAAACTTTCTATTTAAAGTAAAAGTATCAACTTAGCCTGGTCTGCTGCTGCTTAAGACTTTGCATGCCTCCTCAGCTGACTTTGATGAACTCTTAACTAGTTAGGGATTGGACTGCTAAGGCATTAGAATCATTGAAAAGTGTTACTTCGAAGTAGATTGCTGCTGCTAGTGCTGAATAACCCTATTTCTTCCAACAGACTTTTGTCTGAGTGACTGTACAAATGAATAAAACTGTCATTTAACTGTGCTTATTGCTGGTGCAAGCCACTATTATTGAAGCAGTCACCTGAAAAAGTGTTGCTTGTGTTTTCTATTTGTGTTGGTTAGTCCAAAACAAAATTTTATTGCCTTGTGTATATACAATAAATGTATATCTTACTATAGCTTCCAGTGTTTAAGTGTTTCTTTTTAGACTAATGTATTGACTGTGTTGATTGCACATACCTACAGCTCACATCATCCTGATAAGATAAACATGGCTGCTCTGCCATTCTACCAAACCTTTGGGTAGTACAAAGTTCTACTAAGAGTTGGGGCTTGTATTGCAAGGGATAGTTTTAAAGTCTCACCTGAAGGTAGGCTTTACGAAAACTCCCCTAACAATGCACTTGCCCGGCACACCTGATGCTTGAGCAGGCTAGTGATGCCTTTGTGTGTGTGGCACCCAGGAAAGGGGTGGGACGGTATATTCCCATTCCACATCCGTGGTGCCAGAAAGACTGGGTGTAGGTCAAATGTGAAACCAGTAGTTGTCCCTGACTGGACAACTACTGGTTGTTTGAATGGTGCAGATCCAGACCATTGGTGGGCTTGAACTTGCTTCCAGCTCAGATTCTCGATAAATGAGGACCTCTGCAGCCATTTCTGCAGATCATCCTTGGGGCCAAGAATCCCTTGAGGAACAGCCCGATGAGGATCCAAATCCCTTCCTGTGTCTGGCCTGTTGAAACCCTGATTGACTACCTGATCTCCAAAGACCCAGGTGGTGCTTCAGACCTTGAACTAGTGGGTCCAATTGGTCTCAACAGCTTGAGGATCCTGCCCTTCTGACCCTTCTGAAGTGTCCCCGGTGGACTGACCAACTCTCTTGTGGGCTACCTCACCAGAAGCCTACGCTGTTCCGTGTTCAAGCCTGGAACTTTGGTGGTCACTAGCTTGTGCCACAAATCGCCTTCTCCATGATTTTCAGCATCAAGGGATCCTGTGCTGGAGCAGCTTCTGTGAACACGACTGGAAGGACGCCTGTGTGTGGAGACCGTCGTTGAAACTTGCCTTTCTCCAACCTGTGAAATGCCGTGAAGAGGTCTGCATCAGTGTTTCTTGCATTTCTTCATAGACGGAGGTTGCGCATCTTGCAGCTGCACCCGACCAGAAAATCCTCGAACCCACAACTACTGTGCAGCTCTTACCATAAGAATGAGCCCTCTGAGACACCCAGATGACCGACAAAGTAATATGGGAAAATCAGAGTCAGCGGGGTAAGTAAATGCAGTACATCTGCCCCCCGCCGTCCTCCATCGGATAAGATTTGGAATAAATCCCTTTGTCTGCTAAAAACCATTCCACTCACCTTTTGGTCGTCAAACCTTGGTAGAGTACCCTGAAATACAAGAAAACATTTATGTACCTTGAGTAAAATTGTTGAATAACCTTTTGAACTATCATCAACACAAGTAAACAACAACGTAACTGCAGAGACACCATTCCGGTGACACACATTGTGGCTCCTGTGACCTTAGGGCACAAAGCCCCATTCTTCTTAGGGTTTGGACTGTTTAAGTTATGTTATTAACTTGTGAACTGGTTCCATCATTTATTGAATCTAATCTACTTACCTGCTTTGCTGAATAAGTCATTTGATGTATATTTTAACCTATAGTGAATGTATACATTTGTATCAGAACTGTGTGATAATTTGTCTATTCATTTGTCAGTGTGTTCAGAAGGCCTATAATCAATAACGATGTTTTATAATTACGGTCTAAATTGAATTATTGTGTGACCTACTTTGTGGACTCATTGTGGACCCCTGACCTCACACACACACACTCCTGAGAAGAGCATTGAGTGCTGTCCATTGCTACCTTGAATGGGTTTTGTCTAGCCTCTCAGGGTTGGCCCGGTTCACCATAACTAGGTTGGCCTCCTAAAATCTGTCCAGCAGGCCAGATTCTACAAATCCATTTTAATATTGACCTCACCTAGTCTTTAAATGTTCTGGTAAGGAGCCAATAATTTGTCCTGTAAATCACTAGGCATTTCTAGGCCTGGGGAAAAAAGAATAAGCAAAGCTTCCTGGTCACACCAATGTTTCATCAGTGTTTCTCCAGCCTTTAGCTTGGCATTGGCCTGAGCCATCAGAAGGGACGTCCTCTTCCTTAATCCAAGGACATAGTTCACTACATTTGTAGTGATAGAAGGAGTGAGGGACTCCCATCATTCCTCAACTATAGCTGGGACTGCCCTGACAGGGTGGGCAAACCGGAGCTCAAAGGGGCTAAAAACCAAACCCTGCTTGAGGTACCGCTGTGCAGGCAAATGCGCATGGCATCAGAACATTCCACTTTCTTCTTTAAGGCTGTTCGAGGGCTCCAGTCATGCTTTTGAGAGTTCTATTGAATCTTTCAACTACACCATTTGTCTGTGGATGATACGGGGCTGTAAATACGTAAGACCCTACGTTCCTTCCACATGGCCTGCATATAGTTAGACATGAAGTTGCTACCTCCATCAGATAGAACTTCATTTGCAAAGCCAACCCTAGTAAATCTTTAGTAACTGACTTGGTAGTGTGAGACAGGCATGGTATCGAGAGATGACAGACAGCTAAAAGATAGCTTGAAAAGGAACAAGTTACTTACCTGTAACTGTTGTTCTATGGCATGGGTCTGGCATGGATTCACATGCTTGTGAATATTCCCCGTCATCAGGCTGGGAATCCTTGGTAAAAGAAAAAATCAGTTTCTGAAGTGTCTTTCTACTAACAACCAATCGCTGAGCTATAGGTCATACTACCCCAGCCAATGACTGCTCTCTACCGAAGACTCTCCTCTGGCAGCCATCTTCAGATTTGGTAGCACGTAAAGTGGCAGTAGGACCAAGAGTAGAACCGCAGAGGGGCAGGCAGGAGGGTTCGCAAGTGAATCCATGCGAGAGACATGCTGGAGAAGAACAAGTTACTCTCTTACCTGGTAACGTTCTTTCAATGGGATGGTCCGATGACTTATTCCATATCTATGACAGTAATCACCACAGCTGTGCTGCTTCGGATAATCTTTCGGCGTCTGCGTCCTGCGTCGATGACGTCGATACAATGCCCTCGAGGACCTCCTCCGATGGCTGACTTCACTGGATGTTATAAGTAGGACGCACAGCGCCCATAGCCTCAGTTGTAGTTTTTTCCTAGAACGTGTGGCACCAATCTTCTGCCAGTCTGACCACAGAAAGCCTTGTGGAAACATAAGCTGCATTCGCATAAGAAATTACATAGTGGGGAAGGCAGGGAGGGAACGATATGGTATACGTCGTCGGACCATCCCATTGAAAGAACTTACCAGGTAAGAGAGTAAGGAACAAGTTACTTACCTGTAACTGTTGTTCTCCAGCATGGGTCTGGCATGGATTCACATGCTCATGAATATTCCCCGTCGTCAGGCTGGGAATCCTCGGTAAAGAAAAAACCAGTATCAGTTTCGTTTCTGATCTGTCTTTCGTAGTAATAACCAATCACTGGTCTCTGCGTCATACTGACCACAGCCAATGACTGCCCTCTACCTAAGCACCTCCTCCGGCAGCCATCTTCAGATTTGGAAGCACGTGAAGTGGCAGTATGACCAAGTGAAGAGCCGCAGAGGGGTAGGCGGGAGGGTTCGCATGTGAATCCATGCCAGACCCATGCTGGAGAACAACAGTTACAGGTAAGTAACTTGTTCCTTCTCCAGCATGGGGTCTGGCATGGATTCACATGCTCATGAATAAAGAATACATAGCAGTACACACATGCACAACCACGGGAGGTGGCAAAGGCTCAACATTAAGCATCACATTAACTCAACATTAAGCATCTTACCTCCTCACCAGGCTCACCTCAGGCGAACAGGTTGCGCAGCACTGCTTGGCCGACCCTGGACTCCTCCCTGGAATCCCGGTCGACGCAGTAGAATTTCGTGAAGGTGTGCGTCGACCTCCACGTAGCAGCCCTGCATATGTCCAGCAGGGGCACACCAGATAGGAACGCCGTGGTAGCTGCGATCGCTCTGGTGGAATGGGCTCTCGGACGGCCAGGCAGCGGTCGGTTTGCCAACCGGTGACAGTACATGATACAGCCGGAGAGCCATCTGGAGATGGAAGCCTTCGAGAGAGCCTTCCCCTGATTGACAGGTCCAAAGTTCACAAAGAGTTGTGACGTCTTCCGAAAACCTTTCGTGCGGTCCACGTAGAACTTCAGCGCTCTAGCTACATCCAGCGAGTGCAAAGTCCTCTCAGCCGGCGACGAAGGCGACGGGAAGAACACAGGTAACACCAAGGGTTCGTTGAGATGAAAGTCCGACGGTACCTTGGGCATGAAGGAGGGGTGCGTCCTGAGCACTACCCTCGTGTCGTGGAAAGTCAAGTACGGGGCCTTGCAGGAAAGGGCCTGGATCTCTCCCACTCGTCGTGCGGAGGTGATGGCTACGAGAAAAGCTGTTTTCCACGATAGAAACTTCAACGGGGCCGAGTGCAGAGGCTCGAACGGAGGTCCCATGAGCTTGGTCAGCACCACGTTGAGCTCCCACGCCGGGGCCGGAGCCTTCACCGGCGGGAACGATCTGAACAGTCCCTTCATGAACTCTTTCACCAGACGATGAGACCACAAGGACGTCCGGCCCGTGGTTCTGGTGTATCGGGAGATCGCAGCAAGATGAATCTTGATGGACGCGTGTGCCAGACCAGCTTTGGCCAGCGTCAGCAGGTACGGCAGTACTTGGGGAGCCGTAATCCGTAGAGGGTTAATCTTCTGTGCGTGGCACCAGACAGAGAACCTCTTCCATTTGTGTCCGTAGCATTTAAGAGTCGAGGACGCCCTGGCCTTTGCAAGAACCTCTCTGCAGTCGGCCGGTATGTCGTATCCTCCAAACTCTAGCGCTGCAGGAGCCAGGCCTGCAAGTTCAGCGACTTCGGGTCGTGGTGGAGGATGGCGCCTCCTTCCCTGGAGAGTAGATCCGCGTCTGCCGGCAGCTTGATTGGCGGGGACGCTGACAAGTCCAGAAGGTCCGGGAACCATATCTGCCTCGGCCACGCAGGTGCGACGAGGATCATCCTGCACCGTGACCTCTTGAGCTGGTTGACGAGCCGGATTAGCAGAGGCAAGGGAGGGAACGCGTAGAGGAACAGGCCCTCCCAGGGGAACGAGAAAGCATCGCCCATGCTCCTCGTCTGGGGAAACCTGCTGGCGAACCTCCGGCACTTGGTGTTCGTCGCCGTCGCGAACAGGTCGATCTGGGGTGTGCCCCACCGTCGGAAGAGGCGATCCACCAGATCCTGCCGTAGTTCCCACTCGTGGCACGAGCGCAGCTCCCTGCTGAGTGAGTCGGCGATGGTGTTTTTTATCCCTGCCAGATGAAACGGCACCAGAAGAATCCCTTGGGCGACGGCCCAATGCCACAGGTCCTGCGCCTCCTTGGACAGCGCTGGGGACCTGGTTCCGCCCTGTTTCCTGATGTAAAACATGGTGGTGGTGTTGTCGGTGAAGATCCTCACCACCTTGCCCTTGAGGGACGGAAGGAAGGACCTGAGGGCCCAAAACACTGCACGGAGCTCCAGGACGTTGATATGCAGGGACTTCTCAGTCGGGAGCCAGAGTCCCCTTGCGTGCAGATTTTCGGTGTGCGCTCCCCACCCTTCTAGGGAGGCATCCGTGGTCACAGTCACCTGGTGGGCTGGGGTCTGGAAGTCCATGCCCGCCGTCAGATGCGCGCGGGTGCCCCACCACCGTATCGCTCGTCGGAAACTCTTGTCGAGCTTGATCCTTTCCTCGAAGCTGCCCGTCGTCTGGATCCAGCGCGCATCCAGGAATTCTTGCAACGGGCGCATCCGGAGCCTGCACATGGGAATGAGGTAGATGCAGGAAGACATCATCCCGAGGAGGGACTTGATGGACCTCACCTTGGCCGCGTCGGCCACCAACATCCGTTGCACCTTGCCCAAGATGGTCCTGGTCCTCTCCTCCGACGGGGAGGCCAGAAGGGACACTGTGTCGAGCCTCGCTCCCAGAAACAGTGCGACTTGCGCGGGCACCAGGTGGGATTTGGCGTAGTTCACGGAGAATCCCAGGTCCGTGAGGAGTTGGACGGTCCTTGCCGTGTGGACCACGGCGAGCTCCCTCGTCTTGGCGCGGATGAGCCAGTCGTCCAGGTAGGGGTAGACGTGAATCCCCTCGCGGCGCAGCTGCGCCGCCACCGGTGCGAGGCACTTGGTGAAAACCCTGGGTGCCGACCGTAGTCCGAAGGGAAGGGCTTTGAACTGGTAATGACGCCCTTGGACCACGAATCTGAGGAATTTTCGGTGCCCCTTTAGGATGGGAATGTGGAAGTAGGCATCCTCCAAATCCAACGACGATAGGAAGTCTCCTTCCTCCAGCTGAGCCAGGACGTGCTGGAGGGTGACCATCCGGAACTTCTGCGCCTTGATGAACTTGTTCAGGCGTCGCAGGTCCAGGATGGGGCGCCATCCTCCCGTCTTCTTCTTCACGAGGAAGTATCGCGAGTAGACTCCGGAGCCCCGAAGCCTCTTTGGGACGAGTTCGATGGCGCCCTTTCTGAGCATCGCCTTTACCTCCAGGAGAAGTTGAGGGACGTGAAGTTCTTTCCTGGCCACGGGGGGGACGCGCGGGCACCTTTTTTGAAATTCGAGCGCGTGGCCCCGGGCCAGGGCGTCCAGCACCCAACGGTCGGTGGAGATGGACTCCCACACGCTGACGAAGCCCGCCAGCCGGCCTCCCAGGGGGGCCGAGTCCGGGACCCGGTACTTTTTCTCGTACCGGTCTCTTTTCGCTGGCGTCGTGGAAGGGTTCTTGAGGAGGGAAAGGCCCTCATCCCAAATGTCGTCCAACAGAGGCACTGCGAGGACCGTCTTCCTCTTGGCCTCGCGCCGTTGGTAAAGGAAGCCTTCCTTTTTCTTCTCCTCAGGGCAGAGTTGGAAAAGCTCGGATGCCCTGGCGATCATTGAGTGGAACGATCCAATCTCGTCGGGCGGAGAAGCCCTGGTGGGAGGCGACGACGGAAAATCCTCGTCGTATGCCTCGTCGTCCGTACCCGTCGCTGCCGTGTCAGTCCCCGTATCATCCCCTCGGGTGGACGGGGAGGAGGGCTAGACGGGGCGCGACGGTTGAAAAGGAGGTGGTGGATGGATCCTTCTTTTCTTGGTAGGGGGAACACCAGAAGGTCCCGGTTCTGGATCCCCCGACGGGAGAGGTTCCTCCGTCGGTAACGGTAGTCTTGTCCTTATCTCGGAGCATAAGGACTGTATAGCCAACAAAATGGCCGCCGAGTTGTCTTGCGGCGCTGGCAGAGGGGAATCCGACGGGCGAGCAGGGGCCCCGTCGGTATCCTCGACGATGTCGTCGTCGTCACCTGCGTCGGGGCCCATTCCGACGGGCTGGTCTTGTTCCACGCCTAGGCCGTGGCTTAAGACCTCGATCAGCTCCTCTTCTGAGGTTGAGGCCGAATCTACGACGACGCCCTGCCCCCCCTTTCTTCTTCCCCACGGAGGGTTTCACGGGGGTCCTATCGATGGGCACAAAAGAAGACTCCCTCCGAGGAGGCAGGGAGATTCTGGGCCCCGAGGTCGCCACCACTGGTGCAGCCTCCACAGGCTGGGCCAGGGCCGCCGTGACCGTTTTCGATAGAGGGCTTGGTCGGATGGATCAAGGCCTTCACCACCTTAGGTGCGCTCACCGCCTTATCCTTGAGGGAGGGGGCACTGCCACGCTCCTCCTCTGCCTTAGAGCTCGACCGGGGCCTCTCCAGGAGCTTCGCCGGGTGCTCGGCCTTCCTCTTACCCGACCCAGAGCGTTGGCTCGTGGTTGATGGTGCCGGGGAGGGTGCGCCCTGCCTGGCGCCCATAGAGCCCGACCGTTCGGCGCTCCCGGTGCCAGCGGACTCGCGGTGCTTGGCCTTATGTTGGGCCCCCGTCGCCGGGGCGCCCTCAAAGGTCTTAGAAGACCGCTCGGATTTCTTCTTCTTCTCGCCAGACGGGCTCTTACCCTCCAGCCAGTTGGCGAGACTTTGATGGCGGTCCTTCATGGTCCGTTCCGACATGTTGCCGCAAAACGCACAGTCCTTCTCCACGTGCGTCTTGTCCTCATGAAGGCAGTAAAGGCAGAAAGAGTGTTCGTCCTCCTTGAAGACGTTCTGCAGCTGGCATCCAGGGCAGACCCTGAACAGCTTTCCGGGCGTCGAGCTTCCCTTCTCCTGGGCCATCTCCGAGACCGGGCCTGAGAAGCTTCTGGAGTCCTCCGAAGTGTAGCTCGACGAAATCTTCACCCTTGAGGGGCACAGATGAATCCGACACGGGTCCCCGTTGATCGGATGTAGGATCGGTGGAGCTTGAGGCTCTTTTGACCGAAAGAATCGAAGTTTTTGTGAAAAAGCGCGAAAAATAGCACTAACGCTCGAGAGCAATAGCACGAGGATCCCAACACATGAACGTGCGGTAAAAATCTGAAGATGGCTGCCGGAGGAGGTGCTTAGGTAGAGGGCAGTCATTGGCTGTGGTCAGTATGACGCAGAGACCAGTGATTGGTTATTACTACGAAAGACAGATCAGAAACGAAACTGATACTGGTTTTTTCTTTACCGAGGATTCCCAGCCTGACGACGGGGAATATTCATGAGCATGTGAATCCATGCCAGACCCCATGCTGGAGAACTTGTTCTTCGAGGGGATTGGGTCCCCCGACGTATTCCATATCTATGACAGACTCCCAAAGCAGTACCAACGTAAGGAGGTGGGAAAAAGAATTTAGAAGATAGAAATTTAGAATGCCCAATAAAATTGCAGAGTAAAGGACTGCCTTGCCAAAGGCCAGATCCTGCCCACGGATAGAATCAAGGGAGTAGTGTCGTACAAAAGTATGGACCCAGGTGGCTGCATCACAGATGTTACGAATAGGAACACCCCTCTGCAGGGCAGTAGAGGCAGCCATACCCCTGGTAGAATGGGCCTGCAAGCCTACCAGAGGGTCCTTACCCGCCAAGCGATAACATTCAGAAATTGCCAAGATAATGCAGCGAGACAAAGTCTGCTTAGTAACAGCCTGTCCCAAACACCTTCCAGCGTAACCAATAAAGAATTGATCGTCCACTCTGACCCGGGAAATGCGTGAAATATAAAAGCTCAAAGCTCTTCTAGGACCAGCCTATGGAGACTCTCCTCTTCCTTACCAGGATGCGGAGGAGGATAAAACGCCGGAAGAATAACCTTCTGGCTTAAATGAAATTCCGACACCACCTACGGAAGAAAGGAAGGAAGGACGAACTCTAAGGACAACCCTGTCCTTATGAAACACAGTGAACAGTGGCTTAACTGAAAGTGCCTGTAACTCACTCGCTCTGCGAACGGAAGTGACCACAACCAAAAATACAGTTTTAGGAGTTAACAGTCTCAAAGGGCAAGAATGTAAAGGTTCAAACAGAGCACCCATTAGAAACTTGAGAACAAGGTTCAAATCCCAACCGGGCACCTGGAAAGGTGACAGAGGGAACACATTAGTGAGCCCTTTTAGAAACTGCGAAATTAAAGACATTTTAAAATAAGAACATTCTTCAGACGAGCGCTTCAATATGGACAGTGCCGCCAGGTAACCTTTAACGGTACCCACTTGCAAGCCCCTGTGGGCTAAAGAAAGCAAAAAAGACAACCACAGGAATGTCACATGAAAAAGGATCCACATTCTTAACCCTGCACCAGTTGCAGAATTTTCACCAACGGTACAAGGACTTAGTCGCCGGCCGCCTGGCCGAAAGCAACACCTCCATCACGTCTTCAGGGAGGTACCAATCCTTATTCCTCAACCTCCATCACATCTTCAGGGAGGTCCCAATCCTTATTCCTCAACCTTTCAGAAGCCAAGCGTGAAGGTTGAGGGATCAGACCTCTGGATGGAGAACCTGACCCCCCCCCTCCCGTGATAGCAGATCGTCTCGGTAGGGAAGACAACGTGGAGGGCAGATGGACGAGTCGAGAAGGTCCGGGTACCACGTCCTCCTGGCCCACGCTGGAGCAATGAGGATCATCCAGGAACCGAACCTCGGCAGCACTTGTGGGATGACGGGGACCGGAGTAAATGCGTACAGCAGTGGGAATGACCACTCCACCATGAATGCGTCTCCTACAGCACCACTTGGAGGAAATTCCCGTGAGTAGGACCTTTTGCACTTCCGGTTGACACTGGAGGCGAAGAGATCCACTTGAGGGGTCCCCCAAAGGGCAAAGATCTCCAGGAGAATCTCCTGATCCAACTCCCACTCGTGAGAGATCGCGCTCTGCCTGCTCAGAGCGTCCACCGTCTCGTTTTCGTCTCCGGCCAGATGAACTGCTACGATCAAAACTTCCTGCTGGATTGCCCAGAATCAGAGCTGCATCACCTCCCTGCACAGAGGAAGTGCCCAGCACCCCCCACCCTTTTTGTTGAGGTAGTGCATGGCCACCGTGTTGTCTGTCAGAATCAGGACATTCTTTCCTCGCACAGTCGGCAGAAAAGCCTGACGGCCTGCAGCTCCAACAGATTGATATGGAGTCTGGACTTCGACGGAGACCAACACCGCTGACTGTCAGCTCGTTGACATGAGCTCCCCATACCATGAGAGACGCGCCCATCACAATCTTCGCCTCCGGCCAGGGCAGCCAAAATGGAGCCCCCCTCATCAGATTGCCTTCGTCGGCCCACCACAGAAGGTCCTGGGCGATCGAGGGCGACACCTGAACGGGGTCTGACATCCTGGCGGAGGACTGAGACCACTGGAGCTTGAGTGCCCATTGCAAAGATCTCATCCGCAACCTGGCCTCTGGCACCAGAAGAATGCAGGATGCCATGAGGCCGAGCAATCTCAAGAACTCAAACACAGGGAGACTCTGGGCATGTTGGAACTTATGCACCATCTGCTGCATGTGATGAGCCCTCACCTGGGGAGGAAAACACTGCCCCAGGGACGTGTCGAGCACTGCTCCAATGTACTGGAGCCTCTGAGTTGGCGTCAAATGGGACTTCTGTAAGTTGAGGAGGAATGCCAGCTTGTGGATGGAGTGGCAGGTGACGGACAGATGATCCAGGACTTGCTCGGGAGAGCGCGCCCTGATCAACCCATCGTCCAGGTAGGGGTAGACATGAATCCCCCCTTTCCCGAGGTGCGCTGCCACCACTACCATGAGCTTGGTGAAGACCCTCGGGGCAGAGGTCAATCCGAACGGCAGGACCCGAAACTGAAAGTGTGAGTCGCCAACCGCGAACCTCAGGTACTTCTTGTGCTTTGGATGGATCGGCACATGAAAATAAGCGTCCCTGAGGTCGAGAGACACCAACCAGTCCTGAAGTTGAAGGGCCTGGAGGACTTGAGAGAGAGTAACCATCTTGAACTTGTCCTTCCTGAGGAGTTTGTTCAAACCGCGCAAGTCCATGATGGGTCTCAATCCCCCGTCTTTCTTGGAAATCAAAAAATAAGGGGAATACCACCCCTTGTTCCTCTCCGCTACAGGGACAGTTCTATGGCGCCTTTCTCCAGCAGGGATTGAAATTCCTGCGCAAGGAGCGGATCCGGACTCTTCAAAGAGAGATTCCCTGGTGCATTGTCTTGAGGCCTCAGTAGCCGTGGGTCATTATCTCCAGAACCCACACATCTGAAGTAATGGCGCGCCACTCTGCAAGATGTTGCGCCAGCCTTCCCCCAACCGGCAAACCATGGGACATGGCCTCATAACTGAGCTGAAGCGGCGTTGCCTGAGGGCAAAGAGGCAACAGCCCGAGCAGCCTTGGCACCTCGAGTACCTTGTTTTCCACCTCTGGCACTCCTACGGATGGCCCCTTTGACTGGCAGCTCCTCTCGCTTTACCAAAGGTTGAGTAATAACGAAAGGAACCTCCCCTCCATTGCTGTCCCCTAGGACGAAAAGGAGGAGGTTGCCGAACTGCAGCGCCCAACGACTTTGCTGCAGCTTTGGAGGTCTGCAACCTCTCAAGGCTCTCGTCAGCCTTGCTGCCAAAAAGATGTTCCCCGTCAAAGGGCATGTTGAGGAGCCGGGCCTGCACATCAGGAGCAAACCCCGACTTCCTCAACCACGCAAACCTGTGCATCACGATGCTCGCCGTCATGGACCGGCTGACGCAATCTGCCATGTCCAAACCCGACTGAACGGCCTCACTCATGGCATCCTTGCCATCCTGAACCATGGCAAGGAAACCATCCCATTCATCCCCTTCGGGAATATGTTCAGCGGCCAAGGAAACAGTTCCACAGAGTGTGCGTGAAACGGGACAAGACACATATGGAGTTGGCCGCCTGAAGCGCCATACCCCATGCAGAAAACTTTCTTCTCCCAGCCGTCAAAACGCTTGTCCCCATCAGGAGAGATGGTAGGGTACGACGCCTGCTTTGCCAGGGCCGTAGCCGCCTGCACCACCAAACTCTCCGGAGTAGGGTGCTTGGACAAGTAGCAGGGGTCACTACTGGCTGGGTGGTATTTTCGGGGCAAAGACTTGCACACTGCCGGGAGACTCTCCGGAGCAGTCCAAGCCGCCGCCACCCTCCTCTGTAGAGCCATATGAAACGGCAGTACCGGGTCAGTTGGTGGACTAATGTCAAGGATATCTGTAAGGTCATCCTGAACAAACTCTGCCGGGGGAGCAGACCATCCTAAGTACTCGATGACCCTTGACATAAGGCGCCGGTACTAAGAATCGGCATGAGTGCCAGGCTCAGGCCTACAAAACTCCACCTCCGGAGAGGTGTCCAGCCCACTAGCATCATGCAGGGACTGCCTCAGATCCTCAAACTGGCTATGGCCCGAGAGAATCTCGTCTGCCACCGTGTCAGGCACCATGCCATCAGCAGAGCCCTCATCCACCTCTGAAATAAAACCCAGAAGGTGGTAAGAAGGCACAGAACTTGAACCAAAGCCATGCTTGACCTTGGCCAGAGCCTTTCTAGGGGGTTCCACCGAGCCACGGGTTACCCCCGTCGACACAGCGTCAAAAGGCGTCGTGGGCGTAGAGTGAATGGGCATCAACGCCGAGCGCTGCGTCGACAGCGCCGACAGTCCTCGAGGCCGGGGCCTGGAGCGCGTCCCCCGCCGGCCGGGACGCCGATGGCGTCGACGACTTCTTCGAAGGCAAGCCCTCGAAAGAGTGTCGACGGCCTCGGCGCCACCGGCGTTGACGTCTTCTGTGAAGACACCACAGGTTCACATGGTCGAGCGCGTCGAGGATCTGGACTGGGCATGCCGAGAACAATTCCCCTTGTCCGAGCGGGACCTTTCCCGCGAATCGTGACGACCACCCGAGCCCGAAGGCGTGCGAGCCGTGTCTCTCGGCTGATCACGACCGACCCCACTCGGAGGCGCGGACGGACCAGTGCCCTGAGATTCGAGAATCGCCAACATTTTCTTCCCGAAGGAAGCCCATTCCTGCAGCATTGCATGCTTGGTGGGGTAAGCGACCCGCCAACGGGCGGAGTCCTCGGATGCGGACGGGGAAGGCGACCGATGACGGTGCTTCCGGGAGTGCCTCGAAGAGGCAGGAGTGGCGAGACGGACTCCAGGACCGAGACCCACCAGACTTCCGACGATGACGCGGAGAGTCGCCCCTTGAGTTGTCCGTCGAAAGCCCTGCAGACCTCGCCTTCCGGGGCTTGGACACCTTACCTACCAATAACGTCTTCTTGCGCTCCTGCAAGGCTTTCGACATGAACGACTGGCAGTCGACAGTCATCCGTGTCATGGGCCTCCCCAAGGCACCAGAGGCAGGCGTCGTGCGAGTCTGTAACCGACATCTTGGACCCACAGTCCCCGCACTTCTTAAAGCCCGGACGCGGTGTGGAAGACGAGGTAGACATCTTCATGACGAAATACTTCACAAACACCAAACAGGTTCGAAGAACCGAGAAACAACAGAAACTCCATAGAGTCGAGGCGCGCCGAGAATCCCGAAGCGAACACGTTCACTGGAAAAAACGGAACTGAGGCTACGGGCGTTGTGCGTCCTACTTATAACATCCAGTGACGTCGGCCGTCGGAGGAGGTCCTCGAGGGCGGTGTATCAACATCGACGCAGGAGCTGAAGATTTTCCGAAGCAGCACAGCTGTGGTGATTACTGTCATAGATATGGAATACATCGAGGACCCAATCCCCTCGAAAAAACTTTTTGAAAAGGACAAAGTTAAAATACATATCAGCAAAAATATGGCCTGGACCACCACCTCACCACAGCCCCATCATTGCCAAATCTCAACCCCATTGATCTGGATACTTCAATTTGAATGTAAAATCTGTCCTGCCTGCTGCAGTGCCATATGCAGAAGGCAGGTGAAGGATCAAGCGAAGCAACAACTCTAGTGCCAATGTGCAAATCTACAAGGAGGACAGTGGGGGTCGGGGCAGTTTATATACTAGCACAAAGCACTGATGGGCCCAGTGTTCATACAGTCTACAGAACTAATGCTTTTTGTGGAAATGCATCAGAAGGGCATCCAGTTCATTCCCACCTTTGAATTCTGGGATGTGTAGTTCCCCATCTTTCAAATTGGTGGGAAAACTTCAAATCGGCTGATCTTTAACTCAACTCTACTGATCACAGAGAAAGAGTGGTCACAGTATCAAAGCTGCGTTTACTAATGTGGCCTCACTTTCCCTATGCTCTTGTCTGCCAAACAAGGCCCCCTTGGCAGACGCCACATGCCACAGTGCAAGATCCAGACTGCGCGGCACTTGCTTAATGCAGCCTTTCCAGATAAGATTGAAATGCTCACTTAATAGTTGCAGGCCCCAAAAAGGTATATCGGTATAAATAACGGGACGGTTATTATAGTTCAATTAAGTTGTTCACGGTGTCTATAACGGTATACCGTTACGCCCCTAATACGGCACCCTTGCTACTTCGGGCCTCACCGTCATTGAAGTCCCCCCAACAGTGTGATGTCCCGACTGCATTTTTCTAGCCAGGTTTGAACTAACTGCAGCGTATCCCCCTCCAAAGTCAGGGGTGCATATGCGCAGATGAGACATTGTCTTCCCCTGCAGTTCCCCACTCAACAGGATAGCCCTGCCCCTTGGTCTCTTTCCACATGATTTACTTCCAGTGGTAACGTTTTCTTCACCAGAATGCCCCCCCCCCCCTGCCAGACCCTCTTGTGAATCTTGCATGCTCCACTGACATGTTTCGGCCCTGGCCAAGAATTTGCATGCTGTCTCAAGCATATGTGTTTCTTACAGCATAACAATGTCTGCTTGTTGATGTGCAAGGTATTTTGTTACAGGACCCCTTTTAATCTTATCCAGCAATCCATTTACATTACACTTTATGCAGTTTAATGAAGTTAATTTAGTGCTTACCAGGTCCGCCATTCAAAAAGGTTTGAGTCCAATGCATTTTCAGGTTTGGGTCGCCCCGTCCCGAGAACTTGAATAGAAGGTGTACCATTAAGAAGTATACAACTATGAACCAAACCCCCCCTTCCCGCCCTATGCTTCCCCCAAACTTGAAACATCTGTCACCCCATAACCAACTACGATCGTCCCAGCCTCCGACCGATGATCCAGGGTGACTCACTGCACTCAGCTCTGCTCCGGCTATGTGTGTCTCATGTGTTTTGCTTGCTCCTGATCACCCCAGCTGGGGTAATGTGTTCGAGCCAGAGACACACGTTTAAAAAAAAAAAAAAAAAACTTTATTGATTGACTCACGTCTCAAGACAATCCCACAACACACTATGAGAGTTAGATACAGCAATAACAGCATAGCATAAATAGGTCATGACCAGGCAGACTGGCAGCCAAATTCCACATGCAGGGGGGTGGCATATGCACATAGTGGCCCTTATAACCCTCATTTCTGTGTAAGTAGGTACCTGGTTCGCTCTACAGGGTTTGGGCCCTGTGGCTTATGTGCTAGAGTCTGACTCCTAGGGATAACAGTTCCGCCACAAACGGGCCCCATATGTCCTTCGGCCTATTCTGCTGGCTGCACAACAATCCGCATTGCTTGTCCATGTCACTGAACCAAACTAAGTCTGAGCCAAGTCTTTATACCGTGTGTGAGCCAGTCCACTTCATGAGAATACACCTGCAACGATCATGTATGTTGTTAGCAACTGCCATTGTAGCTTAGGGATACCGGGCATCCAACCAAACATGCAGCAAAGCAGATCACAAGGTACAGTATGTCCCAACATTTGGGAACCGCCTTCACCACCCCACTCCAAACGTCACTCAACCTGGGACAAGACCTCACCATATGGGGGTAGTCTGCCCGTGTAGCGTTGCACCTAGGACAGCTCTCTGCCCTGGTGTTATCGAACAAGTATATTCGGGCAGGGGACAGGCACACCCTATTCAGGGTCTTGAACTGAATCAATTGTAAGCGGGTATTTAACGCTGCACTGTGAGTGCACTCACAGAGCATTGCCCATTGCTTATCCGAGAAGGTGGTCCCTGTTTCTTTCTCCCATCTTGGTTTGCACTTCAAGACCCCGCCCCAGGAGTCGCCGCGATGAATTAACCCATATAGTGCGAGCACCAGGCCCATCGTCGCCAGGGAGCCCACTAGGAACTTCAGTAAGGGGAACTCAGGCGGCATGTCGGCAAACGTCTACGTCCATTCCTTGAGGGCAGCCCAGACACTGAAGTACTGTAATCTACGCTGGAAGCCCCCTCCCATTTTCTCTTGGAATAGCTCCTGTGATACAAAGGCTCTGCCCTGGGTATAAATCTGCCATGAGTTCAATCCCCGCACCCCTACAGTCTCCAACTATAGCTTAATCGCATGTTGGCGACAGACACTATGTGCCACAGCTGGAGTCTTGGGTCGAAGGGGATGTCTACCCTCTGTCTGATCAAGACTCTGTTCCAAGTGTGCACTGTGCACGCCATTGGGTCAAATCTACTTTGATCCGGAACTCTCCTAGTCATTAAGATTCCCTGCAGGCTGAACGGATGCACTGAGCATCTCTCCATGTTCACAGGAGGGTGGGACTGGGCCCCTGGCATCAAGTAGGATGCAAACTGGAGTTGCGCTGCAAGAAAATATAGGTCCACATCGGGCAGCCCCACACCCCCTATTCCCCAGGGTAGAAATAGAGTATCCCAGCCCACCGGTGGGTTTCGGGGGTCCCAAGCCAGTCTGGTCAGTTGGGCTTTTACCTCTGCAAAGTAACTGACTCCTGGCCACACCAAGATGTTCTGAAAAATCTATAGTAGCTTGGGTACCACTACCATTTTAGCGATTGCTATCCAACCCAGAAACATAAGAGGGAGTCTGCACCACCTCTCCACCCTAGATTTCAATACCTTCAGCTAAGCATTGTGGTTCTCTTCCAGAAGCCTTTGGGGTTCGCGGCTTACCTGCACCCCCAAATACCTCACTGACTCCTGCTCCCATCTATACCCCTCGGTGCTTGAGGGCTCGACCGTGGTCTCATTTAGAGGAAAAAGAATAGACCATGACCAATTTATCCTAAATTCCAAGGCCTGCCCAAACCTTGCAACTTGAGATATTGGTCGCAGATTGGGTGTAGGGTCTTTGAAATAGAGAATAGCAGTGTCTGCGTACAGCGAAATTAATTCCCTGGCTCTTCCTAATGCTAATCCTCTTGCCCTGTGGAAATGTCACAGCCGAGCTGCAAGCGGCTTGATTGCAATTGCAAAGAGCAATGTCGAAAGCGGGCTTCGCTGTCCGGTCCACCTACCCTGGTAAAAAGCTTGTGAGTGCCTGCAACCCAGCTCAATCTGGGCATTCGCGCCCCAGCGTACAGTAGACACACCACCTTTAGATAGTACTCTGGGACGCCTACCGGTCTAAGCACTTGGAATAGGTAGTCCCATTCCACGGAGTCAAAAGCTTTCACCATGTCGAGAAGCACTGCAACTGCCTGCACCTTAGGATCAATCTGTGCAAGAATCGCAAACAACCTGCGTAGGTTTAGTGAGGTCTATCTTCCGGGTATGAAACCATAATGGTCTGCGTGGACAATGCTCGACACATACGGTAGCAAGGATCTAAGTGACCCGACCGCAGCTGATTTTGCTGCAGTCGGAACGTTCGCATGAGAAAGGTGCGAACCACCAAATGTTTGCACCTTTCTCATGTGAACACAGGTACATACCCACACCCCCAACCACAACACACCCATGACACACCCCACCCACCCCCCAACATAAACAAACCCCACTTAACTTTTTCTTCACGCGGAGTCCCTGCGGTGCCAGTTCCTTTTCACTTCCGTGATCGGGACCGGCGCTGCAGGGTCCCTTTCTTTTTTATTTTTCTTCTTGTACGGGGGGCTGCAGGGGGCTGCAGGGGTTTGTACCTCAACCCCCGCTCACCATACTGTCTGGTATAGTGAGCGGGGTGTTGCGGGGGACACCCCCGCAACACCCATTTTTTCTTTTTGCGGGTGTGCTGCGGGGTGTCCCTGAAATATGAAAGTATGCATCTTTCATGTCCAATGTTGCCATGAAGTCCCCCTGTGTCAGCAATGGTATCACCTCCTGCAGTGTTACCATGCAAAACTTCTGGGGTTTTATACACTTGTTCGCTGGGCGCAGATCTAGAACAGGACACATGGTGAGATCCTTTTTGTGTACAAGGAAGTACACTGAATAAATACCCTTGTTCACCTGAAGAATAGCAACGGCCTCTATGGCGTCCTTTCCCAGCAGTGCTTCCACCTCTTGAATCAGGATCTCCAGATGGTCCGGTGAAAGGCGCCGTGTGCGCGGCGGTCTGAACTGTGAAGGTCAGGCGAATTCCACACAATAACCGTGGGCGACCGTCTTTAAGACCCACTGGTCGGAAGTTATCCCCTCCCATGCCTTGAGGAAAGAAGTTAATCGTCCCCCCGACCGGGGAGACATGGGAGGGGACCTGGACTTGGTGGTCATTTCTGACCAGAGGCTGTGACTCCTCTGGGATTGGGGCCTCTGCCTCTACCTTTGCTGCGTTTCTGACCCCTTGAGGGGTAGTAAGTAGGGCTTCCAGAAATTACCGTGCCGTAGTTGTTCTGACCAGCACAGGCTTGTCCTCAAAAGGACCACCGAGAATTATTACCCCTCTGGGAGGAGGGTTTTTGTGTAATCTGGTGCAAAGACCTTATAGTCTCGTGCTCCTTCTTGGCCGTCTCCAACGCGTCATCCAATGCTTTCCCGAAGAGGTTAGTCTCCTCAATGGGTTTATTAATGAGGGAGGCCTGAGTCTCCGGTCTGAAGCCCGATGTACGCAGCCATGCGTGTCTTTTCAAAAGAGTACCTTGTGCAAGGGACCTGACTGCTGTTTCTGCAGTGTCCAGGGTATTCTTCACAACATTCTGGTAAACCAGTCTTCCCTCCGAAACAATGGCGAGAAGCTTTGTTCTGGCGGCTTCAGGAACCTCCTGGAGGCCTTCTTGGAGTAGGTTCCATTGGGCATCAGCATAGCTTGCTAATAACGTAGCATTATTAGCAACCCGAATGGTGTATGCAGCTGCTGATGGGACATGCTTGCCCAGGGCATACAACCTTTTAGACTCCTTGTCCGGTGGGGATTCTCCCGTGGAAAGGGGTACCCCTGCACTCTTTCCAGTGGTAGTCACTATCAGTGAGTCCGGGATGGTGGGCCCTTTGATATACAGAGGGTCAGTAAGAGAAGGCCGAAATAATTTTTCGACTCTATGGTTCACTGCCTGTGTCTGAGCAGGTGTAACCAATGAGGGAGCTACCCGTCTCTTAACTGAGTTAAGGAAGGGGATGGATTGATTCGCTGGAGGTTTTTCCTTAATATCCTCCACGAAATCCTGCTCAGGTAACGCCTCTTGAGTGGCAATTTTGAAGTATTCTGATGCTTTTTTTTAACATGGAGTTGAAAGCCATTTGGTCATCCACAGGGGAGGCCTGGCGAGCCGGGGTGGACGGAGGAGAGTCTAGACACAAAATATCAGTGTCCTGATCTTGCTGTGTCCAAGGGTCTTGACCTTCCTGCTGGGTTTCATCCCAGTTGTCCATCGTGTCCTGTTGATCTTCCTCATAGTGTTCGAGAAAAGAAGCTTCTTCATCCTCATTATAGATGTCTCTATATATGTCCATATGGACCACGTCTTCTTGTTGGAAAACATGAGACTGAACTTGGGGGTTAGGGTCTAACCGAGCCCTTTTCGGGGGAGGATGATCAGAAGAACCGATAATCTGCTCCAGCCGATCCATGTAACTCAAATATTTCCATAGTCCACTTAGAGGACCCAAACGGGCCTACGTGAGGAGAAACGACGTTCCCTGCACTGTGGCGTCGCAGGAAACCTCTCAGGGTGTCGGAGAGGGGCTCCTAACCATCTACATAAGTCTCATCGGAATCGAGTATCAAATCCGTCGAAATCTTTTCCGGGGCTTGGCCCATAATTTTAGGCGGAACCGGAGTAAGGCCCACTGCCGCTGCGATTCTTCCGATGCTACTCTGGATAGTCGCCAAATCGTCGTGAGACAAAGGCTCCGATGATTTGTCGGCTGTAGAAACACCGTCCGCGCCACCAGGAGGCTTAGCGGTCGGGTTTACGGGTAGAGTCCTAGCCATAGTTTTCGGGCCTACTGAGGACTTGGAAATCGTCAAAGCATCGGGCTCCTGACTTTCGACGCGTGTAGGTTTTGGAGTAGCGCCCTTGGTTTGTTTTGATTGCCCAGTCGCAATACGCTGCTGCGGATGCGGGGAAGGCTTTGCATCAGAGCGATCCGAGGGAACTGGCGAAGACTTCGGCGGCCCCGTTGGCGCTTTTGCCTTTTTCGACAAAGGCGTCAAAATTGTCGTAGGGGTTGTGTGCTTAGTGCGATGCGCTTGTACGCCCCTGTCGCCGGGTGTAATCCCTGTAGCAAGACCAGAGTCGAGCCTGGAAGCGTTGGGGACGGGTGTGGCGGATCTCGAAGTGTCCGCCTCAAGGTCTATAAAATCCGCGTTGGATGTTTGGTCATCCGAAGTACCCCCGTCACTTTCGGCTGGTGTGGCGGTGGAGGAGGGAGGGTTCCATGCGTGACATACCGTACGCAGCCCACCGCTTTACAAAGCGCTCCTTAAGGGTCTTGGACCGAAGGGGTTTGCACGCCTCACACCGCTTCTCGTCATGCTCTAGGGGGAGACGGGCGTTACACGTCCTGTGTTCGTCCTTCCAAGGATATCGGACCCTACACTTAGGGCAGAATCTAAAAGGAGTCCTTTCCATAGCAAAAGGGAAGGATGACCAGACCGAAAGGGAAAAAAGGGGAAAGGGGGAAAGACATACTAAACAATATGGCCAACCCGACCCCACTCTCCCTACTGTATAGGTCGGCCAGAGGGCCCGACCACGTGGACAATCCGGCCGCCGGATCTTAGGCGCCGATATCCACAGCCGTAGATGATTCCCTCGTAGTCTTCGTCGAAGATGTTATTGTGAAGTGACTTAACGGGGAATAAACCGACAATTCGGTAAAGATAAACAATGTCTCTAGTAAGAGCTCCGCTATAGGGCGACCAGTTATCTTGGCGGAAATAAACAATCTGAGGGACCTCGGAGCGTGAGGGATTTTGGGTACTAAACACGTCACGATAGGGATAGTGTTACAGACATGCCTATGCCGACGTCCCCTTTCGGTCCCCGAAAGACAAGATGCAATACTCCCTGGTTACCACTGGATGTCAGACCATATGCACAGCATGTGATTCTAAGCAGATTAACAAGCATCGGAAATCTCTTCCGGCTTCACGACCACTCTGCCGTCCGCACCGCAGCAATATCCGTGTACCCCCCTTTAACCCCTGACCATAGCCGCTAAAAGCCTGCCCAGCCTTCCTTCCTCCCCATACCTTCGGGCCAGTGCCGGGCGCGCAAGATATTTGACTTCACGCTCAGCTAGAGTGTTAAAGCAGTCTAATGCTTCCCTCAGCTCAGCCCGATAAAAAGCCCCACCTGCCTCCTCAAGTCTACGCTTGTGCCCCTTGATTTCCAGCTCTGTTTCGGTCAGTTGCCTTTGTATTGTTTTCAACAATACCGTTTCCAGAGATAGGCAGCCCCCCCCAGCCCGCAAAACCACCTTGAATGCCTCCCATATTGAACACATTGTATCGTCCAAGCCCATGTTTTCCTGAAAGTATGTCTTTTCCAGGCTAAGTACTTCACTTTTAAATACAATGTCCAACAGGGACAAGACCGTGAATATCCAGAAGGGTCGAGCCACCCCCTCAGAATCCAAAGCCAGGGACCAGAGTATGGGTGAGTGATCAGACAGTGTTCTGGGGAGGAGTGCGCAGTCAGTCATTCTATGTACGAGGGTCGGGCTCGCCAGGATGTAATCCAGACGAGTGGCGGTGCCATGAACTGTTAAGAGAGACTAGTACCACCTCTCCTCTGGGTGCAACAGCCTCCATACGTCCCCCATATCCAGCTCACGCATACATAGCTGCACTACCGCACCTGCCCTGGATCGCGGGCATTCGCCCCCTGCTCACCGATCTCTCTCCGGGTCTAGGGCAATATTAAGATCTCCCGCCCAGACAATGCTGGTGTGAAGGTATTCGTAGGATCTGCACAGAAGGGACACGTAGGAAGAGGGGTCATCCACATTGGGACCGTTTATGTCAATGAACATTATCAACGTGGATCCCCAGCACCCCGTGACAATCACAAACCTCCCATGCGGGTCAATTACAGTTTCTGTGGTGCAGATCCGGGTTGACTTGTGCACTAGTGTCATGACTCCAGCCGAATATGTGGAGTACGAGGTGTAGTATCTACAGTCTCTCCAGTACTTGGCCACCCCCTCATCCGACCTTCCCTCCAGATGGGTCTCTTGTAGGAGGGCCACCTTAACCCCATGCCTCTCACAATATTGGAGCACCTTACGGGACTTCCGCGGGTTGTTCAAACCCTGTACATTCCAGCTAATCACCTTACAGCTCGCCATGCCCCTGTATTCGTGTTTGATAGCCCAGCTTTGCCCTCATACTCACTCGTAACTCACCCCAGCTACCACCAGAGACTTGAATCATTTTGAGTCAATAACCTCAAATGGTCCTCGACCCCACCTCCCCAATCCCTGCTTAACACCCAACTTACCCTCCCCCACCCACACTGCTCACGCCCCCCCTTGCAGTGAACTCCCACCCCTCCCAGCTTTCCTCAACCAGCTTGTTACTATGGGACTCAGCCCAGAGGAGCCAGGTGCCGCCGCCACCGCTCCTTCCCATCGCTCGCGACCTCGAGGGGAGGCCCGTACAGAATCAACATTGCTCAACAGCTGGCCAATTCATTACATGGGAGAGCAAAATATACATCCCACCAGGGAACACATTGTGCACCACCCATAGTAAGATCTAGAATGGTACCCTCTGTGCTCCAACTGGGGCCCACCCGCCCCCAGATGCCATCATAAAGTAGGTAGAAATGGATGCTCACATTAGGGTATTTATATCCGGCCCCAGCCAGCTCCTGTCACTTTGGCAATGTCTCAAGGAAGTCATGTACTGCCCCAAGATCCATGAAGAAGCGCGTTTGTCCGTTGTGCTGCACATGCAATTTGGACAGCTACAGCATGGCGTACTGGAGGCCGCGGTCACAAAGTGCCCTCTTTGCTGCCAAGAAAGACAGGCGTGCCTTCTGGACTGACTGGGTGAAATCCGGGTAAAAGGAGATTCTGGCGTTCTCCAAAGTAAGGTCTCCCAGCTCTCTAGGCTCTGCGAAGAATGGTGTTGCGGCCTCTGTAGTTCAAGAGGTGGGCTCTGATCGGGCGAGGGCTTTGGCCCGGCCTGGGGGGTCACTTGTGACACGCAGTGTGCCCTCCCTATCAAGAATTGTGCCGATAATGGAGGCTCCTGCAAACATCCTTTAGGAGATTTTCCATGTAGACTTCCATATTGCGCTGCAGGACCGACTCCGGGACCCCCACCACCCGGATGTTGTTTCTCCAGGATCTCGCCTCCAAATCTTCATTTTTGTCTCTAATGCCACTGACTTCCCTTTGCAGCGATCGCATATCCTGTGTTACTTCCCCATTAGTGTCCTCTAGGGATCCCACTCGGTTCTCCACCTCGGCTGCTCTCCTTCTCAATTCGCTCCTGTACCTGATCAACCTTATATGCTATGCCATACCATCCAGTTTTGTATTAGTGGACGCAAACCCTGATCTCATCTATGCTAACACCAGGCTGAGTTCAGCCGCTGGAGGTCCCCCCTGCCATCCCCGTTGGGTCTCCTCTTCGCAGGGAGCCTGCATCCTCTCGACCCCTTTGCTCAGTCCTTCCTTCTGGGAGAAAACCGAGTGGGATTACCGCTTGGCGCCCTTAGCCATATAGCTCCTTGAGCACTGTAGCCACCAACCACGTCCCAGTTTAACAGGCCGGGGGGGCTCCCTGGGCTTTCCCCTTCCCCCCCCCCCCCGAGCTTCCTTAGTGCGTGGCGCAGGCTTTACAGATCAAGCTACACTGGTGGCTGTTGCACCGTGTTCAACGAGCATTTAAACAAAAATGTTATTTTAACTTTAGCGGACCCCAGGGCCTACCGAGCTACTCACGGCCCACCCCAGCCCGAGCCCACATCCGCTCCAGCTCTCCTCCCAGAAGTTAAACTCTCCCTCCACCCCGACCCGGCAGGCCCGGCGTGCAGGGGATAGACAGCGTCTCCGGCCTCAAGACGCGTTTGTTTAGTAGACCGAACTGTCAAAAAGTTATCGCAATCGTATTCGTGGTAACGTGTTTTTATGCCTAACACCGGCAGAGGGCTCTTCTTCCCTTTTTCTTTTTGTCATATTGCTTTTCACCTCCAGTCCGCGTTGTCTCTAGCGTGTTGCGGACTGTCGCTTCCCCTTTTCCCGGACTGTTCGTCGGTTCATGCCCGAACTTCACCCCTCCCTTTGCGCTCCCCCAAAGATCAAGCACCCCCCTCTGCCTTGATCTAGGGACCTTTACTTGACTTCAGCCGGTCGGATAGCACAGTGAGTAGAGAGCCCGCTTTGACATCTGTGCAGAGCCTGTTGACGCAGGTTTCGAATCCCTGCAGGGCCAAACTCCACCTTTCATACTGCCGAGGTCGATAAATGAGCACCACACACCATGGGTAATAATAAGCAGCGCTCAGATGCCTGAGGGTTCGTAGCGCTATATAAATGCAAATTATTATTATTATTTACTGTCCTTAAGCATCCCAGTCCGCAAGACCTTCCTCCGTTCTCACCCCCAGACTTTGGTATCAGCCAGGGGTGGCCCTACCCCCTGGTGAGCCTCTAGCATTCTCTGCTGGATGTCTCGGGCACAGCTTTGTCCGGTCCACTGGGCCCGAGCTCCGCTACAAGCGGGGCCTTGCCTGCCCAATACTTTCCACAGTCTGTGTTACACTCGGGCTTCAATCTGCCACCTGTTACGTGATCTGCTCTGTATTGTGTGTTGGGGGGATCATCCCTGCTCTTTGGCCCCTTGGGACCTTTCGGTGCTGATCCGTGTCGCCCTGCCCCTCCCTTGCCCGCACTAGTTTCCTTTTGTAACTGGCCACAATGATATGCTTCCAAGTTGGTGCTTGCAATGTGCCTCCGTTGGTTTTCTACACTAGAGAGTCAGACAAGTGATTGCCGTAGAATGCACAGATCTCCAGTCTCTTTGCTTTGTAGGGCTTTACTAAATTATGCCCAGCAGTAAACTTGTTTGTGTGAGAAAGCTCCAGCACCCCTGTCTCCCAATGCCACAATGGATGTTAACAGCCTGGAATTTCAGAAGTGAAGTGAATGGGTCCCTATCTTTAGGGTGAAATCCAACTGCTTCCTTTGCTCTATTGCATTCCTGTGTCCATTGCTCTTAGTTCCCTTCTATTTTGGGCATGTGGGCAAATCGAGCCAACCCGGGAGATTATGTTAGGTGTGCCCCTGTCTACGTTTCCCGGGGCTCCAGACACTTCTGTCCTCAATTTTGGCACCCCGCCACTTTTCTGGGTCTGCCACAGCCCTTTTTACCTTTCACTGGGGGCAGGGTCCCAGGCTTGCGCTTCCCCATGGTTCCAGGTCGGCCCCGGGCCCTCCCTGACATCTAACATCTGTGTTGTGCTACAGGTCGGGAGCCTGCTCTGAACAAAGACCTGGGCTCTGGCGTCGTCCTGTCAGTAGGGATGTAACGGTATAACGGTATACCGTTAAAGATACCGTGAACCACTTAATTGACCAATAATAACCGTCACATTGTTTATACCGGTATACCGTTAAGTGTGCTTTTCAGTCTGATTTGGAAAGGCTGCAGAAAGCAAGTGCTGCGCAGTCTTGGTCTTGCACTGTTGGATGTGCCATCTGCCAAGTAGTTTTAGTTGGAGCAGTTTTTAATGCTATTCCATAAACCACACATGCCTGACACAATCAATATGTTGGCAATAGGAAGAATAAATACAGTGCCAAGAAGGAAAAGGGTTTACTTTGGGATGGCGACTTTGGGGTTTATATATTTATAATGGATAATGTTTGCTAAACATATGACAATGGGGGATTTCCCTGGTTCTATCATTGAATTTACATATAATAAGTCACACTGCAAAATTCACTCATCTCTGTGGGTATTCACTGCTGCCATACCAAAGGTGACATATCCGTGTTTACTGAACATCTTTTGGCCCGCAAGTAAACTAAAGGCTGTCACATAAAGAGAGTGCGTGTGTGTGTTCATGCGCACACGCGTATACTACCATCAACCTCGATTGATCTGTGGCGTGCAGGTTATCACGATGGCAACATGTTCATCTTCACCAGTAGCCAGTGGGGGAGCCAAAAGCCTAAATGACCACGTAAGAAAAGCTATTAAGTTTGCTTTGCCAGTCGCAGCAGGGCTCTCCCCTCCTCTCCACACGTGTTTTTGTGTTTGGTGGAAGCAAGGGGTGACATTTCAGTGGAAAGTATGTTTGAAAAGCCCAATTCTGGTCCTGGGTGCCTGGTTTTGTTTGTGATGATAAATCTGACAGTTTATGATCTTTTCGAAAATATTTGTTAAGATTAGCTAACTCCACCTGCTATACCGCGATAACCATGATATACCGTCATTTGGCAAGAAGGTTATCGTACCGTCATAAAACTAATGCCATAACACCCCTACCTGTCAGCCAGCTGCACCAGGGTCCCCTTCTCCGGCCCGGCCTCTTTCAAGCAGCCATACATTCGTCCGCAGTGCTGCGCGCTTCCAGTCCTCAGCAGGGTTCTCATTTCTGGAGGGTCGAGGCACCATTTGTGTCCCGATGGACTCCTGGTCAGTGGGGCTCTGTGCAGCAGCGTTTTTTAGTGTGTAGGAAGGTCGTATGGCCTCCCCACAAACAGAGCCGGAGCTACATCTCAGCAAGTCTAGCCTGCCATATTGCGCAACAGCGCCCCCTTTTGAGATCTTAAGGGAGCAGGACTTCACCGGGTCAGTGACTTCAGAGGATGCTGGTCCACTGCAGAAGACGTCCTCGGGTTGTCAGCATGCTGCTCTTTGTCATAGTATACTGGTCTCCAACATAGATTCCTCCCCTTAACCAGATTTGTACTTGATATCAAGTCCACCAATGGAAAGGAAATACCACATTCAAACAGCCAGTAGCTGTCCAATCGAGGTCAAAGAACAAGCAAAAAACCTCATGGCATGGTCACCTTAGGGTGCTAGCCACCTTTAGTAGCAACTTGAGGTAAACGGGAAAGTAGACCAAAAACCCAAATGAAAAACAGTTATGAGGATACTAAGTATCTCCATTGCACTGCACTGTAAGGTGTTGTGTGCAATTGCCAAAATACAAGAATGCAAAGACAAACACAGTTTCTCAGTGTTCGCAGTCTGATGGACTAGTCAGTTTCCCCATAAGAATTAGCAAAAGGCAAGGAAAGTGAACCTGAAGGCTTTAATTCCGTTCAAAAAACAGCAAAAAGAAGGTTTTCCCATTTAAATCAATAGAGGGGAAGGTGCAAAAGATAACAGCTTTCCCAACAGGGAGTAACCCTGAGGCACATTGCATAGAATCCTTTTGTTGGAGAATTCAGATAATGCTATTCCGATTTCTTTGACAGTGGTCCTAGATGATTTATTGGATGTATGTTAGGGCAATTAATATAACCATCCACTCCAAGTCTTTCCTTTAACAGTTTTTTGGATTCTCAAAATTATAAACATCACAATCCCCATACAAGCCACCTTCCCCAATCCCACTCTACCCCCTTTGACGCAATAATAAAGAATAATGTTTGTAAGCTTAAGTTTAAAAAGAAAACGAAAACACACACGGTGCATTTCTTAAAAATAACGTCTGGGTGTACCGAAGATTAATCTAGCAAATGAAGTGCTCTCAATCTAGCTGGGTATGACAGACTTCGAAATTCCACTTTCATGAAGTTTATAGAGGGACTCCATGTATCCAAGAATAATTTTACAGAGTCTCGAATGTTAGCTAGAAATCTTTCCATCTCTACAATGTGCTCCTCTCAAAAATCCCAACTGCACATCAATGTCCTAGAGCTCAGGGCGATACGGTGGGCACTGAAGGCTTTTCTACTGGTACTTGCAGGGCAGGCGGTGACCATCCAAACGGATAACACGACATCAATGCACTACACGAACAAACAAGGTCAGATTTGTTGGCTCAAGAACTATGGACATGGGCTTTACATCACAAGATCCGCATCAAGGTAGAACACCTTCCGTGAGTGGACAACGTTCTGGCAGACAAGTTAAGCAGAGAGTATTCAGCATCCCATGAATGGGAGCTAGACGAAGCAGAAGTCCGATGAATTTTCAACAAGTGGGGGCATCCACAGATCGATCTTTTTGCCACCAAGGCCAACAAAACATTCTGCAGGATCGCCTCCATGTATCCAGAGCATCTCTCGATGGGGGACGCCTTTTCAGTGGACTGGACAGGCAAGTTCCTTTATGCCTTCCCTTCGAACCCGCTCATAGCGAGAGTGCTACGCAGACTAAGGAACAAACCTGCTTGATGATCCCGATAGCGCCGGATTGGGCTCGGAAGGTTTGATAGCCGACCCTGCATCACCTGTCTCTATGGCCCCCTATTCGCCTCAAAGTTCATCAGAGCCTCTTAACGCAACAGGATCGGAAAGTGCTCCACCACAACCCAGCAAGCTTGTCACCACTCCATGCATGGTTCCTGAGCAGCAAAAATTTATTAACCTGAATCTTCCTGCAGAATGCTGGGACATAATCAAGGCTTCTAAGGCCCCTTCTACACGAACAACGTACATTAGGAAATTGACTTGTTTTACTAAGTGGTGTGAAACATCCTCAATGAAGCCGCTCTCTGCTTCCATCGAACAGATACTGCCATACCTGTTGCACCTAGCTAAAGCAGGGCTCTCCCTTTCATCCAGCAAGGTGCATTTGTCCGCCATATCAGCATACACAACTAACCCAGAACACAATCTGCTCACCAAACCGGCTGTCAAAATATTTTTGAAAGGTTTGATGCGTACTTTCCCGCCAACTCCTACACCGGTTCCTGCATGGAGCCTGAACATGGTACTGGCAGCGCTCATGGAGCCACCATATGAACCGATTCACAGGTGTGACAAAGTTCTTATCCTGAAAAGCAGCTTTTTTAGAAGCCATCATGTCGGCTAGGAGGATTAGCAAGGTGCAAGCCCTGTCTTCAGAATCTCCATTCACCTGGTTTTTTAAGGACTGCATCATACTGAGGACGCATCTGAAATTCTTACGCAATGTACTCTCAGAAATGACACTCACAGAGTGCATCGTACTTCCAACCTTCTTCATGAATCATTAATCTGATGCAAAGAGATCCTTGCACTCCCCAGATGTGGCTAGGGTTCTAAAGTTCTACATCCAAAGAACTAAGGAATTCCGCTCCTCGACTAGACTTTTGATCGCATTTGCTGGCCAAACTAAAGGGCAGCTGTTAGGCAGAATCCTGTGCAGTGCCCTTAGGGACCACTACACACAATTAAGACTACAGGTGGCAATACAAGTTTCACCTTTAGTACAAGCCTGTACTACTATGTCAAAGTGGTAGCACTAGCGGAGCAGCCAGGCTTATCTCAAGAGTATATGAGCAGTAGCAGAGATTACACAAAGGGACCACAATTACTGTGACTCAAGCAAAAACTAACTCAAGGTTTCAGGTAAAAAATATAAGTACATTTATTTTTAAACCATTTGTTATAAACACAACACTTCTATTAATTCAAAAACCACACGTAAAATATACTACAGCTAACCAATTTGCTTTGTACCGATTAATAACTTCAAGGTAAGTACCCTGTGTTTGAGCGGACCGGTGTTATGAAACAAACGACGTTACCGGGAGTACACTTGCGATCACTATTTGACAGCAATGACAGTTCGGTCTTACTAAAGAAAGATGTACCCGCGGCAAGAAGTGTTACCGGGGCAAAAACACATACCTGAGATACCCAGAGAGAGTTGGGGGCAAAAATCATAGGCAATACTTTTGTCAAGGCAGACAGAATCAGAGAACACTTTTAGACAGAAATTCAAAAGTCAATAGGCCGGAGCCAGTGTCAAGTGGAACCGGGTTCCTGTTGTCGAGGATCACACAGTCGGATAGTTCACGATTCAACGTAGCCAGGAGTACTTCGATATTGTCAACAGAGGAAGCAAAAGTTATAAGGAGGAGGCTCCCTCACATTCAGCCCACCTAGAAACCCAGGCGCCTAGAGGAGGGCAAAAGACAGGAAAGTAAAACACAAGAAGGACTTTAACAAAAAGAAATGGCGAATAAACCCGACCGGAGCCAAAAGAAAAAGTATTTGGTCAAGCGTGTTTTAAGTTTGAGGCGAATATAATGGCCTAAAACAATACCACGTTTATATAGTATAATCGCGGTAGAAAAGTTAGGGTTGATACCACTGCCACCAGCCAAGTCTAAATGTTTAAAGAGCGAAACAATGCTCTAGGAGGTACAGCTAAAAAGGGCTAAGGATTAATACTTTCCAGTACTCCATGTAAGATGGGGTGTACTGGATCTGTGGTTAGATGACTAAGTAAAGGTAATGGCAACTTTACCCTTTTCTGGAGGACAGTAGTCAGCCTCAGAAATGGAGTCGGTGTGAAGTCTAAAAGACAACCCTGTGTTACTGCACGGAAGGTGCTGTGTAACACACAAAAGGAGGGGGCTACTGAAGGGGTGTACTCCAAAGTCCACAATCACAAAAACAGATGAAATACACATGGCAAAACACAAGTAAGAGTGGGAACAAGATGTACACCTTTACCAGGTGGAAAAAAACTCCAGAGATCCAGCAAAGCAGAGGCATAGACAGGGTAGGGCCTGAGGGGCAAAGCCCACCCAAAATCTGTAAATGCCCGCTCAGCAGCGCTGTGTGGACGTTTACAGATATTTTTGTCAGTGCAGTGGGCCCAACTACATTAGCTTCAGGCCCCATTTGCTAGACAATCCTGGCTACGCCTCTGCAGCAAAGCTGCTGGGGGACTCACTAGGTAAGGGAAATTAGCCATTGAATGAGAATTCTCCCTAACAGAAGCACATTTCGAAGCAGAGTTTGGCGTGTTGGGTTTCCCAATGTATCAGTCACTGCCACCAGTCTAAAGGCGATCCACTCGCCAGACCTCCTTCAGCCCACTCTACCGGAGTGAGGGCAGCTTTGGTTGCTTTTCACGCTGTAGTACCATTGAAAGACATCTGCAAAGCCGCAACCTGGAGCACTCTGCATTTGTTCACCAAACATTACTGCCTGGCAGAAGATATCAGCAAAGAGTCAGCAGTGGGTCAAGCGGTTCTTCGTCATCTCTTTGTTTAAGGTAGGAGCAGCTTTCACATCCCCGCCTTCCCTGGTAATGCAACATATTCAGTTGCTGTATAGTAAGGCGATCAGAAGGAGCTGCAGAATTTACATAATGATGGGCATGTCCAACTGCTTGGTATATTATTCAAGCATCTGAATCTATGAAAGATCCAATGCTGGAGAAGTTTTCATTATTTACCTGTAACTATTTCTCCAGCATTGGTATCTTTCATAGATTCACATGCGCTCACCCACCTCCCCTGAGAGGTTGCTCCCTCTCCCAGGTGCCATCTATTAATGTAGTCTTCTAAGGTTCAAAATCTAAAGATGGCTGCCTGGGGCAGAGCTTAAACCCTGCCACCTCATTGGTTGGGGCCATAAAGGACCAAAGTGAGGTAGAGGGACTGCACAATTGAATGGCTCATAGGCCATAATGGACTATCTACATTTTTTTTCTATGGAATAAAGTATATATAATTGTTTAATAATTACTTAATGTCACGATGCCCACGCCCGGGAAGCCGGCTCAGGCCCTGCGTCCCCGAAAGCGGACATCAAGTCCCCGGGGAAGGTCCCAGCAACCCCTTATAGGGGCCCTTTGGACAGCATCCTGGCGCCAGGCTCACAGAAAAAGTCAGTCCTGGCGCCATAGGCGCCAGGCTCATTATGAAAGTGTTTGGGTGCACTTACCTGATGTAGACCATGCTGCAGAACCCCGGCCTCCTTGAGGCCTGAAAGGAACTACTTTACCTGTGGGACTCATTTACCACCCGGGCGTGGTCGGGGAAGGATACATACCTGATTGGAGGAAGGCCACATTCTAGGAACTTCTTCCAAGGCTATTTAAACCACACCCGATCAGCCACACGTGCTTCGCGTTGTTCTGCATCTAGCAGCTGGACGCTCACCGTGTCTGCTCCTGCATCTTGACTTCTGCCACGCCTACCTGCATCCTGGATAACCTGCAAAGGAAGGGAACAAGAGAACAGAAGAAGGAAAAGGCCTCACCTGCTAAATCTGCATCCCAGAGACATTTTGCCGACAATCCTGAAAAGGAAGACATTTATTTTTAAAAGCACATCGCATCGATCGCTGCAGCGCCCCATTCTACTCACCTTTATAGGACGCCTCCATGTTCAGCAGCGACCATCCGGATTCGCAGTCGCGCCCCCGCGCCTAGGGAGAAAGACAAAAACAAAGGTGAGAGAAAGAAGGGAAAAGGGAAGCTAAAACTCCATGTCAAGACTTACCTGTTGGGTCATTCCCTTTTCATTTCGTGTCCGCGCCGCATCCAGGCATTTTCGGACCCCGGCCCCTAAGGAGAAAAAGACATCAGCGTTAATGAGTGAATGAAAAGACATTACCAAAACACTCATTAAAGACTTACCGGATTTCCACAAGGATTTCACCGCTCACCTCGGGTCGGTGCCTGTTCCCCGGCATTCCGTACCCCGGCCCCTATGGGGAAAAAAGACACTAGCATTAGAACATTAATGCATGGACACAAGGGGAACCACTTATAGAAAAACTTACCTGGAAGCCAAGCAAGTTTGGTTCTCACCCATCCGAAAATCCAGTGACGTAACTGGATACCAACGCGCCCCTGTATCAGAAGCAGGATGGAGAGCTCGTCCTTCCAGACCCTAAGGTGAGACGCTACGGGGAAGCACAGAAGGGTTATGAGGAGGGTGCGAGGGGTAAGTGGGAGGCCGATTGCATTACCCCACAGACAGTTAACCCCCTATTCTCACCTACAGAAGGATACTTCTGTGAGTCAGACAAGCCAGATCTGGGGCCCGGTCCAGTCCGTCTTCCGAACCCTGCGCATCACCTTAGACGAGGTCACAGCAGCGCGAACCAGGCCAGCGCCCCCGTGGGAGTCAGGTGAGCGTTACACTTAAATCGAGGAATCCCAGTCTGACATTTTATTCATCCGCAGAGCCGTATAATAGATGTTTTTAAAATCCAATGAGAAAGTACAATTGTTGCGCCTAGTAGTAGATGTGCGGCTAACTGAATGAAGGAGATAGTGATTATTATGCTCAGCCACTAAGATCATATACAACCTTTTCATTCTCATGCCTTCCTGAGCCGCTTATCCATCTCCCGCTCTCATGTCAACTATCTACCAGACTTGGTTCCTCCCTACCACTACTGCATGTCCCATCACACTCCTAATTTGTTTCTCTGACAGGCAAGGCACTTTGACACCATAACCCATGGCTGGAGGTGCTATACAAATGCAAGCCAACCCAACGGTCGTCAGGCATGTCGAGATCCAGTATTCCTCTAATTTTAGATCCAACTTCAAGCCAGAATGTTCAATAGGCAAGACATCCTCACAATCTATGACAAAGCATTCCTTTCTATTCTCAGATCCCTCAACATATATTTGATGGTCTAGAATTGGTCGTATGGAGCATATCAGGATTCTGGTACCATGTGAGGACAACTTTATATTGGCTCTCTAACAGTTGAAAGCAAATTCCTTTTCTTCTCATCCACTCAGGTATTCCTTTTCATGCCACGTCATCCAACCAGCATCCCAGTTCTTTCTCCCATTTCCTGTTTAAGAGATTTCTAGGGCAGTCATTAGATATAAGCCCTTTGACTTGTGGAGTATTGTGAAAAATCCCTTCCTATGACGTAATAAAACTGGAAGCCTTGGGATTAATGGAGGGCTGCAACAGCCAAATTAATCCGATATCGCCAGGCTAAATTAATTCTTCTCTAACACTCGAAAGAATTTACACAGCGATCCTGAAATAGATCGCCGACCTTTGCACATCCTTTCTCAACCCATCTACCAAGCCCCAAATCCTGTGGTTGTAGCAAAAAAAACTCATTCGCGATTAAATGATTTATGGGGAGGGAAATTACATCATCCATTGCATTCTAGCCACCTCATGCTATACAGATATATTTTTACCCCATTGTTAATGTTAAAGGAGATTTGTACCACGCACTTTCACCACCGGAGTGGTCCCCTGGTGCTCTGGGGGATCTGAAAAGGAAATGGGGTGAGCGGTGAGTTAGTGGGAACGAACAGGATAAATGCAAGAGAGCAGTGATGTGCTGTTGGCAGCTTCAGTTCGGTTAACACTGTTTGCTGAGCTTGGGGGTGCTTTCCGGTCGGTAGCCGTCGTGTGCTGTTGTGCAAAGCTATGTGTGGTTTATTTTGTTGTTGCAGTCTAGTGAAGTCTGTGCGGTTTGTTGTGCTTTGTGGTTGTGTTTGGTTAGAGATTGAGAGGTGTATGCAGAGGGGTGAAAATGTTAGTGGGTTGGTTATTGGTCTTGCTATCTAGAAGTGATATGTGCTAAATTTCCACGTTCTTTCTTGATGTGGCGCGTGAATAATTCCGCATTTCTATCTAGATCCGGCACTGGCTAATATTCACAATCCTGTCTATATATGATGAACAATATTCACAATTATATCCAAATGTGGCACTGGCCCACCTTCAAAATCCTGTCTAGATGCGAAGCAAGCTGGCATTCACAATTATATCCAAATGTGGCATTGGTAATATTCCCAATGCAGTCTAGATGTGCCAATGGCTAATATTTGCAATTCTATCTAGATTTGGCACTGGCAGACATTCACAATCCTGTCTAGATGTGATGCAGGCTAATGTTCAAAATTCTAACTAAATGTGGTACTTGCTATCATTCACAAATCTGTCTGGGTCCAGCGCAGGCTAATGTTCACAATTCTATCTAAATGTGGCACATGCGAATATTCACAGTCCCCAAGTGTGACACTTGCTAACATTCACAATGCTATCTAAGTGTGGGACTTGCTAACATTCACAATGCTATCTAAGCGTGGCACTTGCTAACATTCACAATTTAAGTGTGCCACTTGCTAACATTCACAATTCTATCTAAGTGTGCCACTTGCTAACATTCACAATTCTATCTAAGTGTGGCACTTGCTAACATTCACAATTGTAAGTGTGGCACTTGCAAACATTCACAATTATGTCTGGATCCGGCGCAGGCTAACATTCACAGTTCTACCTAAGTGTGGCACCTGCTAACATTCACAATGCTATCCAAGTGTGGCACCTGCTAACATTCACAATCCTATCCAAGTGTGGCACTTGCTAACATTCACAATCCTATCCAAGTGTGGCACTTGCTAACCTTCACAATGCTATCTAGGTGTGGCACTTGCTAACCTTCACAATCATATCTCGATGCGACGCAGGCTAATGTTCATCATTTTATCTAGTTGATAGGCAAGTTAGTGTTAATGTCCTGGTCTGCAATGGTCTGAGGGCAGGTAGCGTGGCAGGGCTTCTGGAGTAGAGTGATTGCTCTACTTCCCGGTGAGGCCACACCAACCTTGATGGTTGCTGCTGGTTGATGGCTGGCCGCTGGCCTCCCCTGCTGACACCTGCAGACACAATCTGGAGCCGCCTCTCTTTGCCTTGGGGCCCTTAGCATATTTTCCCCACCCCTTAATGTTTTGTTTAAAATGGGGATTACATACATTTTTAAAAAGATACAAGAATCTAGGAATATATTCCTCATTATTCTGGAAATTCTTCCAGACAAGGAGTCAATTTACTCTAGGTGGTTAATTATCTTCTTTTACTTGAAACAAGTTCTTGGCAATTATCTTTATATAGAGTTAAAAGACGATGTCAGGTTTATCTTCAAGTAATGGATTTTCCCCTCATGTATGGGAATTGAGTGAATCTCATGCTGGTCAACCCCTCCCACTGAAATATGTAGTGTTTCTGGCTTGGTCCCATTCATTTTGCAGTTCGAGACTACCCCCAAATTCCGTTCAAACTCCATGAGAGAGATTTTAGGCTGTGTGATGGCAAGGATGAGATAGTCCACTAATAAGAATTGAATGGCCCATACGGCGCACATAATTTGGGATCTTTTCCAGGTTCCAGGATGATTGTAGCAAAAGTTTCCCGCATAGATTTGGGTAAATTTGCTCCCTCTCGAATATAGTTTAACAGTAGAGCCCAGGCATGGGCCACAATGTTACCCAATACGAATCAAAAAAAGAAACTGTTAACCCTTTGCATCCAGAGGAGGGGCAGTCTTCATCTTAATAGCATCTCGGAAGTCCCTCTGTTTCTCTGAAATTAATGATAAATGTACATTAAAGAATTAAGAGGTCTGGGCATCTATCAATAATGTACACCTCATACAATTTCTAAAGACATTAACAATGCACGTTTTTTATTCCCCTCTTCTTCGCCTGCCTCACCACCAAGGCTGTCTATTATTATTTGGATAAACCTCTTACCATTCTTTGCTTTTAAATGATTAGCCAACATCTTCACTGCCTTATTCCCAGGTATGTAAAATCTTTGTTTAGACCGTTCGATTATTCTTTTCCCTACATCAACCCTCAGTGTATTAAGTTGTCCCAGAAGTACTGACAATTGCCTAAAGGTGGCTCTATTTCAGTTAATTTAATGATTTTTTAGAGAATCCCAAAGGATGCCTGGATTGGTGGCCGACGTCCCATTGAACTCCAAATATGCCCTTAAAGCATTATGAAGATCTCCTTACACATGTGAATCCCCAATAGCAAATAATCCATCCACCAGATTCCCCTCTTGCATCTACTCCTGTGGTTGAAAGTGTCATACGAACCACATTATGGTCCAAGATAGTGGTTTGCTCAACATTAGCTGTTTGGAGCAGCCTCACGAAGCCTGTAGATTTCAATATACATTATATTCTAAAATACAAGCCATGTGCTCAGGGGTAGAAAGAGTACTCCCTGGTTTTCAGGTACAAGAGACGCCAAAAGTCCACTGAGCAAGATCATCCATGGCTTGCGTGTTGCTTTGTGGGTAACTATTCCCGATACATGCCTGTACTGAGTCGATATATCGAATACCTTATCAAATACCAGATTCAAGTCACCAAAAGCCGAAACAATTTCCCCTTCCGCAACCACACCCCATACTCTGAAGAAAGGTGTTAGGTTAAGTTTTCATATTTATGATAAATCTTCCTGACCGATGACAACCCCAAAATGTTTTGCTTGGACTAGGTAACTATTTTACCTTCTCCGTAGGTGAAGGGGAATCTTTTTCCTCTCTCACCTAGTCTTTTACTCTTTTTATGGGTGACCTTTTTATGTCTCTCCATAGTGTATGGTTAAAGTTAGTTTCCTACAACTTTTGCGCTTAGGCTGGGTTGCTTTTATGGGCTCCCCTGTTAATTCTTTCCTTCATGTACTTGGGTAAACTACAGTTCCTAATTAGTGAAGAGGAATTTTCACCCCCCTTTCCATTTTATATAGTGAGCCAGCACACCCCCACCTTATGTGGAGTGCTAGGGGATACAATGTATCCCCTTTCTTACGGTCTGGCAAAGTCAGGGAATTGACCAGAATCACACATCCCCGACGGCCCTTTCCCTTGCCCACAGGGATAAAAGGTGGAGCACAAGAGCACACGAAGAGCAAGGCAGACCTCACAACGACACAGCTATCCAAGCACGGCAGTTCAAGAGGAGGAGAAAGACTGCGACAACGAGCGAAGCGATTTTGCCTTTCCCACCCAGACCCACAAAGCTTCCGCACAAGGAACCGTAAGACCGCAGACAATAGCTGGCGTGTGTTGCAGCAGATGTCAACGGTATATGAAGCCATCCTACACCGATAATGAGGATAGGGAGAGATGCTTGCTACCGTGGTAGCGTCCTTGACACCAGAGACGAGGAAAGCCAAGCGGTTCATCATAGTCAGTGAGTCGAGGGGAGAACCGATAAGAAACCGAACTGTGTTGAACAAAAGTTGCAAATGGCAAATGAAGGAAAGTTCAAAGAACTTAATAAATTAGGGGAAAAACAGCTGCCAAGGGGTCCGGCACCACGAGGGTGTTAACTCGAGACACTCTGGTTGATCTTTCTGTTGAAACTACCGATACCAGATGGCCTTTTGAGAGTCGCAAGGAAAAGGTCAAATTGGTCATACAGGGGACTAGCAAAATCCTCTGTACAGTCGAAAGTCTTTCACCAAAAAACCATTGGAAAACTAAGGGAGATGAATCCCGAAAAGTGAAAAAGCAAAAGGAACATTGTATTGACATGAGTGAACCCTACAGAGGGAAGTCCACAGTGAATTGTTTAAAAAGAAATTAAGACTTGTGAATGCCACAGGAGAATTTGTTTTGAGGAAAAGCCATAGTGAACACGACGGGAGGGAGGCAAACAGCCGAGAAGGGTCTGAGCCCAGAACAGGGGATCCAGGGGTGAAAAGCCATACCCCTCCGAAACGTGAATGCAACAGAGAAATCTTTTGAATACAAATCAGAGTGAACCTGACAGAGGGAGGCTGATATTCAAGAAGGGTCTGTGTCCAGAAGAGGGGGGGCCCAGGGATGAAGAATCCTCACCCAAGTACAATCAGAAAGGATACTGCGTTTATAATTTTTAACATACCAAGCCCTCGGAAGCAAGAGATCTAACCACCGAAGGTCCTGATATCGTGATTAACTTTTTGTGGATCTGAGGCCGGAAGAGGGGGACCCAGGGGTGAAAAGTCATCACCCAGCATACATGCGGAAAGGAACTTTGTTTATTATTTTGAAGGCATCAGATCCTCTGAGACAAGAGACTTTTGGTGGTTAAGTCTCTTTTCTACAAAATGTCCTTATACCCGAGAACGGAACCGTTGTCTCGTGCTGGGAAAGCTCGAGAGTGGGCTATGCCCAGGAGTCCCGCCTTGTCCTTTGCTCAAAACGTGGGGAAGGGAGAACCCTGGCTACCACATCCTCACTTATCATTTGTGAACACTTCTTTCTTTCTTATGAGCACTATCCCACGCTCTTTTTGCATTTAGTTGTAAGGATTGGCAATATATTTTTTTAGTATAGGGCCTTTTAGTTGACAAGACGCCACTAGTACTGCCTTATTATTTGATGGTTGTAGCTTGCTCCCATCTTAGATTTAAGTTTAGATTAGGCGTTTTTCCCACCTCCCTATACAGTTTAATAAACACCCTTGAACTGTGATCACTTGTGTCTGTCTTTACTGTTGCCACCATCAGTTTCTTACAGGGGCTGGCTGTGCTGAATGGAAAGTCAGACCGCCAGTTTCTGTAAAATGCAGGGAGATTGCAGAGGTTGTGCTGTAGTTAAATACTCCGAACCTGGAAACTGCTGACAAGTCGGCCACTGGAGCTGAAACTGAAGAGGAAGATTAAGAAAAGACGGCTTTAGCGATTCCCAGCAACCAGAGAGCCTGCTGTGTAACCAGAGCCTACTGTAACCCTTCCTTCCAATCAAACTGGGGGCCCCGAACACACTGACTCCAACAAAGAAGCTGGTGAGATCTGTTAGACTCAAGAAGATCTGCATTTTGAGCCATCCCATGTCGTGCTGCGACCTTGCAGGGCTACAATACCCCCAATACCCTGGAACCTCGAGCCATTGTGCGGTGCATGGTCTTCAGAATCGAGCTGAAACTTTGGTGGCCTCCTCCTGGCTCTCCAGGGACACGGTTTAAGTCCTTGAAATCCCCTAACAAGAGTGCTGGAGCAGATTACAGACGATAATCCAACCAGTAATATTCAGTCTTCTCATGGCTCCTGAAAAGGGCGACAAAACCACAGAGCCGCATCCAGCAGCAAAGACACTTGCGCCTGGAGCCTTCCCCGTTGATCCCTGCTTCAAATTCCCTTCCAGTGTCCAGTCTTCATGACAAGAAATTCATCAACCAGGTTTTGGGCCGGAGATCCTGAAGTCTCCCCCACTGCAAACTCGCTTACCTTAAGCCTGTGTGATTTCTGTATAACTTTGGGGTGTTTCTTGTGGTTGGGAGTCCTCTCATCCAGTTCACCCAGGCCCATTGCTGGAATCCTCATAGGGTGTCTTCATAAGTCCCTGGATGCTTTCAACTAACTCTAAAGTGAAATACTTACTTCTCCTCCTGCCTCAGGAAGGAACAAGTTACTTACCTGCAGCTACTGTTCTCCAGCATGGGTCTGGCACCGATTCACATGCTCATGAATATTCCCAGTCAGGCTGGGAATGCTCTGTAAAACAAAAAAACGGTTTCACTTACAAACTGTATTACTCCTTTAACCAATCATTGTAATCTGGGTCATACTGCCCCCAGCCAATTACTGCTCTCTCCTTAAGCCCTGCCACTGGCTGCCATCTTCAGATTTGATAAGCACGTACAGTGGCAGTATGGCCAAGAAGCACAGCAGAGGGGTAAGGAGGGAGGGTTTGCATGTGAATCCGTGCCAGACCCATGTTGGAGAAAAATAGTTACAGGTAAGTAACTTGTTGCTTCTCCAGCATGGGGTCTGGCATGGATTCACATGCTCATGAATAAATAATACATAGCAGCACCACATTACACAACCACGGGAGGTGGCAAGGTTCAACGGAAGCAAAACTATTACCTCTGTAACAGACTCGCCTCAAGAGAACAGGTTGTGTAGCACTGCTTGGCCCGACCCTGGATGTGTCTCTGGAATCCCTGTCGATGCAGTAGAATGTCGTGAAGGTGTGCGTAGATTTCCACGTAGCAGCCCTGCAGCTGTTCAGCAGGGGCACACAGACAGGAACGCCGTTGTTGCAGCTATCGCTCTGGTGTAATGGGCTCTCGGACGGCCAGGCAGCGGTCGGCTGGCCAACCGATGACAGTGTGTGATGCATCCGGAGAGCCACCTGGAGATGGAAGCCTTGGACAAGGCCTTCCCATGGTTCACAGGACCAAAGTTCACAAATAGTTGAGACATCTTTCGTGTGTGCCACGTAGAACTTCAGAGCACGAGCAAAGTCCAGCGAGTGCAATGCCCTTTCAGCCGGCGACGAAGGCTTCGGAAAAAACACAGGTAACACCAAAGGCACATTGAGCTGGAATTCTGACGGAACATTTGGCATGAAGGAGGGGTGCGTCCGCAGCACCACCCTCGATTCGTGGAAAGTCAGATATGGCTGTTTGCGAGATAGCACCTGGATCTCACCCACCCTCCTGGCAAAGATGATGATCACAAGGAACACAGTTTTCCACAAGAGGAACTTGAGAGCGGCCTGATGCATAGGCCAGCAGGGGGCTCCCATGAGCCTTGTCAGCACCATGTTGAGTTTCCACGCCGGGGCAGAAGCCTTCACCGGCGGGAAAGATTGAAACAGTCCTTTGTGGAACTCCTTCACGAGCCAATGAGACCAAAGTGAAGATCTTCCTGAAGACCTGGTATAGCAGGAGATAGCCACCAGATGCACCTTGATAGAGGTGTGCGCCAGCCCGCCTTGGCCAAGTACAACAAGTATGGAAGAATCTGCAGGGCTCTGACCCTCAGAGGGGTGATCTTCTGCGAACAGCACCACGTAGCGAAACGCTTCCACTCGTGTCCATAGCATTTAAGAGTTGATGACACTCTGACCTTGGTAAACACTTCCCTGCTGTACACCGGCAACTCGTATCCTCCAAACTCTAGTGCTGCAGGTTCAGCGATCCTGGGTGGTAATGCAGGATTTTGCCTCCTTCTCGGGTCAGCAGGTCCGCGATCACTGGCAGCTTGACCGGAGGCAACGCTGACAGGCTGACATTGGTCCTGTTACCAAGTCTGCCTCGGCCAGGCCAGGGCGACGAGCATCATCCTGCAGCGGCACTGTTTGAGTTGGCTGATGACTCGCAGCAGGAGAGGCAACGGCAGAGAAGCGTACAGAAACAGGCCTTCCCACGGAAAAGAGAACGTGCCCCCCATGCTCCTCTGTTGGTGGAACCTGCTGTCAAATTTCTGCCAATTGGCGTTTGCCGCCATCGCAAACAGATTGATCTGGGGCCTGACCCACTTGATAAAGTTCCCACTCTTGGAAGGAGCGCAACTCCCTGCTGAGGGAGTCAGCAATGGTGTTCTCGACTCCCGCCAGGTGAAAGGGGATGAGGAACATCTCTTCTCCAATGGCCCAGTGCCACGAGTTCTGCGCCTCCCTGGAGAGTGCTGGAGATCAGGACCCCCCACTCCCTGTTTCCTGATGTAGAACTTTGTGGTTGTGTTGTCCGTGAAAATCCTCACCACCTTGTACTTCAGGGATAGAAGGAATGACTTGATGGCCCAGAACACTGCCCGCAGCTCCAGGATATTGATGTGGAGATCTTTCACCTCCGGCAGTCACAGCCATCCGATGTGCAGATGTACGGTGTGGGCTTCCCAGCTCTCCAGGGAAGCGTCTGTGGTGACCCTCCTTTGGTATGGGGGTTTTGAAACCCTGGGTGATGTTTGAGTGTATGCCCCACCACCTCACCGCCCTACACAACTTCTCGTCGAGCGGGTTCTTGTCCGTGAAGCTTCCGGACACTTGTATCCAGCGAGCGTCCAGGAACTCCTGAAGAGGCTGCATGCGCAACCTGCATAGTCGAATAAGGTAGATGCACAACGACATCATGCTAAGCAACGATTGTCTTCAGTGACAACAGCCGGAGCGCACCTGGCCCAGCACAGCCGCTATCCTTTCCTCAGAGGGCAAAGCTAGGCAGGAGACCATGTTGAGCCTGGCTCCTAGGAACAGAGCGCTCCACGATGGTGTCAAGCAGGACTTCGGATAATTAACGGAATCCCAGAACCGCCAGCAGCTGGACGATCGTCTCAGTGTGTTGGACGGCTACCTCTCTCAAATTGGCAAGGATGAGTCAGTCATCGAAGTACGGGTACACGTGTATCCCTCGTAGACGTAGATGGGCCGCCACTGGTGCCAGGCACTTCGTGAACACCCTGGGAGCTGACTTTAGGCCGAAAGGGAGGGCTTTGAATTGGTAGTGCCTTCCCTGCACCACGAAGCATAGGAACTTTCAATGCTTCCTGTGAATGGGGACGTGGAAGTAGGTGACATCCAGATCCAAGTCTCCTTCTTCCAGTTGGCCAAGCATGTGCTGCAACGGTACCATCCTGAATTTTTGGTACTTGTTGAGACGCCACAGGTCTAGAATGGGCCTCCAGCCCCCGGTCTTTTTGACTAATTAGTCCTGTACCTCCTGCAGGAGCTGAAGGATGTGCTGCTCCTGCCGGGTCACCGGAGGGATCCAGAGACACTTTTGTTGAAACCCCAAGGTATATCCGTGGGCGAGAGCATTCATCACCTGTCTGTCGGTGGAGATCTTTTACCACTTGCTGATGAATCCCGTCAGCCGCCCCCCCAACCGGGGTGCACGGGTGGGGGGCCGGACGCCCTAGCCGGTTCAGTCCTGCTTCAGCACCTGCATTCCGCTTTGGGGGCGACGACAGTGCTGACAACCTACACCGAAAGCCTTGGAACGACCTCTGAATGAGGTATGAAGGCCTCCTGGGTCGGGGTCTGGGAGGGCTGACGGTATGACGAGGAGCCTCCACCAAAACCTTTCGTCGATCTGCCAGACTGTCCACCGGAGGTGGGAAAAGAAGAGCAGTGATGTTGGAGTACCCAGGGCACGAGCAGTCTCCGTATCCGTCTTGATGGTCTGCAGGGACTCGTCGGCGGCCTTCCCGAAGAGGTTATACCTGTCGAAGGCCATATCCTGTACTCTCGTCTGATCATACTGGTGGAAATTGGTGGCCTCCAGCCAGCCATGACAACAAAGGCAGCCACTGTTCCCCATCTGTCGGAAACCTGTGTCGGCGATGTCCAGGGCAGCCGTGATGGCATTGTCCGATGCCACTTCACCCCTTCTGGAGGAGTGTGATCACCTCCACCCGCTTGTCGTCAAGCAGGAATCGGGGCCAGTTTGTATCAAAGTTACCTATCATACCTGGCCAGGATATCCAGGGCGTTGGCGGCCTTGACGGTCGACGCAGCGGAGTAGATGACCTTTCTTGCCATGGCATCCAGCATCTTGCCATCACTGTCCGGAGGGACAGAGGACAATGACGATGGGTTAGACTACCTCTTCCTCGCAGCCGCTGACACCACCGAGTCTGGTGACAGTTGAGACCGTAGGCACCTGGGAGCGGACCCTGGTGCTTTTTCTCTAGCCTATCCCGCTTGGCCGGGCCGAGGCAGGGTTCTTCAACAAGGCCGGGCCTTCCTCGCGCACATCGTCTAGTAGGGGCACCACCATAAAGGTCTTCCTCTTGGCCTCGTGCCTCGGGTAGAGGAAGCCTTCCTTTCTGGTCTCCTGGGGTGGCAGCAGGAAGAGTTCGGAAGCTCAGGCGACCATGAGATGAAACGATCCCACCTCATCCGGTAACGGCGATCCGCCCGCTATGACTATGTCGTCCATCGCTGTGACCGTCCCCTTTTCCATCGGGGGGGGGAAGAAGGGACACCTGGCACAGGTGTTGAGGTTGATGCAGCAGCGTAGGATGTCGCTTCCTCTTTCACAGGAGGCTGATCTGGGGCCACTTGGGCCCTAGCCTGTGGCATCCTTTTCAGATTTCTGACACCAACGTCTGTAGGGTCGAAAGGATGTCCAGAGCTACATCTCTTGGCAGAATCGGTGCGGTAGGCCTACAAGGCCTGGCACCGTTGTCCTCCACGTCCTTGTGGATCTTATGTACGGACTCCTGGTTCACCTTGTCAGAGGAAAAAACATCCATGTTCTGGGGTACGGACTGTGGCTGGCCTGGGACCTCATCGCACCCCTCCCCTTCTTTTTGCGCCTTGAGGGGTCTCAGTCGGGCTTAGTGACGGCATCCTCTTTTCCGGTGTCTTTGCCACCACCCTGGCTGAGGCCTCCCGCCTCGGGGGTAGGGAGACCCTGGGCGCAGTCGTGGCTACCTTCACAGAGTTGGCCCCTTTGGCCTTCGAGCAAGCGGCCGCCACCATCTCAATAGTTGACTATTATTTTTCCTGAGCCTTCTTGGGCAGGCCAGCTGCCTTTTCTTCCATCCTAGGCTTTGTTGGCTTCTCCTGCAGCTTAGCCGGGTTGCTCGATTTCCTTTTTGAGGAGGAGCTTGATCGGTGGATGCGATGGTGAGGTTGATCGCGCCCTGCCCATCGCGGGAACAGCTTGTGCGGCGACCCCGGCGGAACCGGACTTGCGGTACATGGCCTTGTCTTGGGTCCCCATGGATGGAGCGCCCTCAAAGGACTTCGAAGCCAGCTACTGGGTGAGGCATGACCCTGCTTCGGGCACAGGGCAGAGGCCTTGGCGCTTAGCCACGCCACCAGTCTACTGTGACGGTCCTTCATCGTTCTCTTGGAAGACCCAAGGCAGATCTTGAAATCCCCTTCTTTGTGGTCCAGGTGAAGACAGTAGAGGCATGGAAGGTGTTTGTCTTCCACAAACACATTCCCGAAGTCCGCAACTGGAGCAGAGCTTGAAGAGAGAACTTCCCTCCTCATCGAGTACAAGGATTGGTTTAGCAGAGAAGAACAAGTTACTTACCAACTGTAACATTGTTTCGACTGGATGTTCCTCCCACGTATTCCTCATTTTATGATATTCGTATCCTGCCAGCTTCGCTGCTTCGGAATTTTTTTTTCAGCAGAGGGCACTGTGCATGAGGTCGTGACGTCGATGTCCCTCGACGTGCTCGTACCGTGTCGACGTCACCATCAGTATAAATAGCTTGTGCTGCGCCCGTTGGCTTCAGTTCTGTTTTTTCAAGGAAATATTCGAGGAACACCCAGGCGTGCCTCATGACAGATAGACTCTTCGTGAGAGGAAAGTGTAAGTAACTGTACTGCGGGGTAGGATGGGAGGGGCGATGAGTAATACATGGGAGGAACATCCATTCGAAAGAACGTTACAGTTGGTAAGTAACTTGTTCTTCGAATGGATTGTGTCCTCCCACGTATTACTCATCTTATGATAGACTCCCATATCGGTGGTCATTTTGAAGGTGGGAGTACTAGTTATTGTTCTCATGGACGGAATGAAGTACCGCCTTGGCAAATCAACCCTCATTAGAGGAAGAAGCATCTAAGCAATAATGCTTGATGAAGGTATGCATTGATGCCCATGTTGCAGCTGAACAAATCTGCTGCACGGCACCCTCTTCAGAGCCGCAGAAGTAGCCATTCCCCTAGTAGAGTGGTCTCGAAACCCATCCGGTGGGTCTTTTCCCGCCAATCTGTAGCATTCAATTATAGCTAGAATGGTCCAGCGGGATATATGGTCTGTTTTGTCACCGCTAATCCCAATTTATGACCAGTAGAACCTACAAAAAGTTGGTCATCCTGACGCAATTTTGACATTCTTGAAATGTAAAAACTGAGTGCCATTTTAGGGTCCAGTCTATGCAATCACTCCTCCTCTTTGCCTAAATGAGGAGGGTAGAATGTTGGTAATATAATTTTTTGTGACAAGTGGAAATCAGAAACTACTTTTGGTAAGAAAGATGGTTTAACTTTAAGAACCACTTTGTCCTTAAAGTAGTATAGGGGGGTTTACATGAGAGAGCCTGTAGTTCACTAACCCTGCGGGCTGCTGTTAAGGCTACAAGAAGGACAGTCTTCAATGTTAGAAGCCTCAAGGGACATGAGTGCAGAGGCTCAAAAGGTATACAAGTTAAAAACTTAAGTACTAGATTTAAATCCCAAGTTGGGACATGAAAAGGTACTGGAGAGTATACGTTAGTAAGCCCTTTCAGGAATTGAATATCAATGGAATTTTGAATTGAATATCAATGGAATTCTCGGAAGAGATACCTCTTCCGAGAAGCGCTTGAAAAAGGACAGCGCAGCTAGATATCCATTAATTGTTCCGATCTGGAGCCTAGATTGGCTAGATGTAATAGGAAAGAAATCACCATTGGGGTGCCACATTGAAAAGGATCCACATCTTTATCTTTGCACCAGTTACTGAACTTGTTCCAATGACATTGGTACAAAGATTTTGTTGCTGGCCTTCTGGCCGAAAGCAAAATCTCCATTACGTCATCCAGAAGATCCCAATCCTTGTATCTCAATCTCTCAGAAACCATGTGTGAAGGTTGAGTGTTTTGACCTCTGGATGGAGAACCAGACCTTCCTCTTGAGAGAGAAGATCCTCTCTTTGCGGAAGACGTATTGGAGTGCAGATGGACATGTCCAGAAGGTCCGGGTACCACGTCCTCCTGGCCCAATCTGGGGCAATTAGGATCATGGTTTTCCTGAACTTTCTCAAACCCCCGATTACTTGAGGTATCACGGGGACTGGAGGAAACGCGTACAGAAGTGGAAACTTCCAGTCTACCACGAACGCGTCCCCTAGAGCTCCTCTCAGAGGAAATTCCCTTGAGCAGTACTGTTCGCACTTCCGGCTGACCGCAGTCACAAACAGATTCACTTGAGGGGTTCCCCAAAGGGCGAAGATCTCTAGGACGACTTCCTGAGCTAGCTCTCACTTGTGGGAGACACTGCTCTGCCTGCTCAGAGCGTCTGCCGTCGTGTTCTGCTCTCCGGCTAGGTGAACTGCTGACAGAGAGATTCCTTCTCGTATTGCCCAGAACCAGAGCTGCATTGCTTCCCTGCACAGTTGCCTACACCTCCTCTCTTGTTGAGGTAGTACATGGCCACCGTATTGTCCGTCATTATCAGGACATTCTTTCCCTGTACTGAGGGCAGGAAGGCCTTCAGTGCTAGTCTGATTGCCTTCAGCTCCAATAGGTTGATGTGTAGTTTGGACTCCGATGGAGACCAACGACCGCTGATTGTCAGATCGTTGGTATGGGCTCCACACCTCGTGAGTGAGGCGTCCGTTACTACTGTTATCTCCGGCCATGGTTGCCAAAAAGATTCTCCCTTGAGGATGTTGTCGTTGCAAGCCCACCATAGTAGATCCTGAGCATCTGCGCTCGGGACTTGCAGAAGATCCGACATACTCCAGAGAACTGGGACCACTGAGTTCTGGCCTCTGGCACCAGAAAAATGCAGGATGCCATGAGGCCGAGCAACCTCAGAAAATCGAAGGCCGGCAGATGCTGGGCATTCTGGAACTTTGCTACCATCTGCAGAATGTGGAGAGCTCTCACCTCGGGAGGTGAGGCTTTGCCCGAGGAAGTATCCAAAACTGCTCCGATAAACTGGAGCTTTTGGGTGGTATCATGTGAGACTTCTTGAAATTGAGGGAGATGGCCAGGTTGTGAAGGAAGTGACAGGTGACCGACAGATGTTCGCGAGAACAAGCTCTGATCAACCAATCGCCCAGGTAGTGGTAGACGTGAATCCCCCCCTCTCCTGAGACTTGCTGCCACAACCGCCTTCAGTTTGGTGAAAACCCATGGGGCGGAGGTCAGCCCGAATGGCAGAACTCGAAACAAAGTGAGAACCGCCAACTGCGAACCTCAGGTACTTTCTGTGCTTGGGATGGATTAGCACATGAAAGTAATCATCCTGTAGGTCCAACGATACAAACCAGTCTTGGAGTTGGAGAGCCTGAAGGATCTGAGAAAGGGTTACCATCTTGAACTTGTCCTTCCTGAGGAACCTGTTCAAGTTTAAGTCCAAGATGGGTCTCAATCCTCAGTCTTTCTTTGGAATGAGAAAGTAGGGGGGAGTACCAACCCTTGTTCCTCTCCTCTACAGGTACCTGTTCTATTGCACCTTTCTCTAGCAGGGTTACAATTTCCTGCAACAGGAGTGGGTCTGAAATTTTGACAGAGTTGGTTCCCAGTGGATGGTCCTGAGGCCTTTTTAGGAAGGGAAGGCAGTAACCTTGAGCTACAGTCTCCAGTGCCCAAGCATCTGAAGTAGTGCCCCGCCATTCTTTCAGATGCCGAGAGATTCTGCCTCCCACCGGGGTTTTGTGTGATAAGGTCTCAGAGTGATTTGGAGGCGCTGCAGGAGCGGCGGAGGGCAAAGATGCCGTTCCCGAGACTGATTTTGTACCTTTTCCTCGTCCACCACGAGCAACATTTCTCTTGCCTCTTTGAATTGCCTGTCCTCTTCCTCTACCAAAAAAGGAGCAGTACCGAAAAGAACGACCTCTCCAGGAAGATGAGCCCGTATAAGGTTTCTGAGGCTGTTGCATGGAGGCGCTAAGAGATTTAGCTGCCGCTTTTGAGGTCTGTAGTTTTTATAAGCTTTCATCAGCTTTACTACCGATCAACCTCAAGCCATCAAAAGGAGTGTTGAGAAGTCTGGCCTCCACATCTGGTGCAAACCCCGACTTCCTCAACCACGCAAATGTGCATAGCACTGTGCTTGCAGCCATGGATCTGCTGATACTATCAGCAGTATCCAGTCCAGACTTGAGACATTCCCCCATTGCCTCCTTTCCGTCTTTGAAAATATTCAGGAAACCTTCCTTTTCCTCGCCTTCCGGAATATGATCAGCCGCCGCCGAAATGCAGTCCCACAGGGTATGGGTGAACCTGGCCAGGGTACAGGTGACATTAGTTGACTTGAGAGCCATGCTACCCGAAGTAAAAACTTTACGGGCCCAAGCATCCACCTTCCTATCCTCTCTATCCAGAGGGATAGATGGATATGCAGTGTGTCTTGAGGTAGTTGCAGCTTGAATAACCAGACTTTCTGGAGCGGGATGCCCGTTTAAATACTCAGGGTCAGAACTAGAAGTTCTATACTTCTTAGGAAAATTACTATTTACTGCAGCATTATTGTCAGTAATTTCCCAGTTCTTTTCTACTGTTCTCTGAAGTGCCCTATGGAAGGGGAGAATTGGATCCTTCTGGGGGCCCCGATCAAGTAGGTCAGTCATATCATCCTGATCAAAAGTCGGTGAGGCTCTACCCCAACCCATATATTCCACCACTCTATTCATTAAACTCCTGTACCCTGAATCTGCATGTTCTGCAGTGTCAGGTTTTGCAAACTCCAGCTCAGGTGACATATCAATGCAACTAGCAGTGCGAAGGGTGCCACACAGGTCTCATTTTCGATTCTGGATCGATTAATTCTTCTGTGACCTCTTCTTCAGAGCCACTTTCTTCAAAAATAGAAGACAGACTTTAAAAAAGTCTGATTTAGGTAAAGGAGTAAATCTCCTTTCCTGTTCATAAGTTTTGGTCAAAGGAATCGAAGGAACCTTTGATGGTATCGAAGGAGTCTTCGAGGACACCGATGATGTCTTCGACAAAGGCGTCGAAGGCGATGTCGAAGACGTTGGCGAAGTCGCTGATGTTTTCCATGACTTGTTTTTTATGCGGTATCGGGGAAACTCGATTCTCAAGGAATCTTCGACTACTTGGCGTCGACTCGAGTTTCACCCATACTACTGGGTTTTACCACAGTAGTTCCTGACTTCCCTGTGTCGTACGACGGAGCGAACGGGGTCTGGCTCTTTTGAGGCTTCTTTGAGGGGATTGAGGCCGCATTCTCAAAGACCTCCATCTTCCTTCTAAAATCTTCACATTTTCTTGGGGAATCCGACTTAGTCGGGCATCGTACCAATTCGGTAGATGTATCGCAGGATGTAGATGGAGGTCTATGTCTCCTTTTAACTTTTTTTGAAGAGGAAGATGAAGAGCATCTCTATCTAAAAACAAGATCGAGATCTCTTAGAGTGTCTACGACGATCCGATTTTTTTCGAATCGCTCAATTTCTTATATCTTTTTGAGTCCTTCGAGGAGGCATTAGAAGCTTCCTGCCCCACCGCCAGTTTACCTTTCCTCTCACGAAGTGCCTTCTTCGTCATCGACTGACAAGAGCCACAATCGCTGATTCGATAATCTGAACCCAGGCACCAAACGCGTTGAGGATCTGTAATCGACATCTTCGATCCACAGTCGATACATTTTTTTTAACCCCGTCTTAGAAGGTAGAAGAAGACATTTTCAGAAGAAAATTTCAAAGCTCGCCGTTCGGGAAAGCGAAGCAATTGGAAAAACGGAACTGAAGCCAACGGGCGCAGCATAAGCTATTTATACTGTTGGTGAAGTCGACACGGTACGGAGACCATCGAGGGACATTGACGCCACAAGCTCGTGCAGAGCGCCCTCTCCCGGAATTTTTTTTCCAAAGCAGCGAAGCTGGCAGGATACGAATATCATAAGATGAGTAATACGTGGGAGGACACAATCCATTCGAAATACAGTTTGTAAGTGAAAGTGAAACAGTTTTTTCGTTTACTGAGAATTAACGGCCTGACGGGGAATATTCAGGAGCATGTGAATCCAGGGCAGACCCCACGCTGGAGAACTCCAACTTTCCCTGCAGCTGAACCTATCTCACCCAGCCTACAGCTGGCTCCTAGACCATTAGGGTCCCTCTTCTGCCTCTGAGAGAACTCCTGCAATAAACTAGGGAAGGACTGGATAAGAACATTATTCTGCCTTGAAAAGAGAACAAGTTTTTAAAAGTGACTTACTTGCTAAAGAGTTGGTTGGTAACTGCCCCTCTGAGTGTGAGCATTTACAACCGTTTTTAGTTATCTTGAATGTGTTTTGCCATTCTGAAAAGTATATATAAGGTTATTTTACTGTGAATTGGTTGTGCCTCTTCCCAGAGGTAATGCTGTTGGCTTCAATGTACTATTTCTTTTAGGATATAAATGTAAAAGTATACCAACTGGGTCTTGCTTCCCCTGACCTGCGGTACAGCCTGTGTAGAATAAGGCTGCCTTAGGTTTTACTTACCTTGATTAAGTTAAAGGGTAATTGCTTACCTTAGTCTGTGTTTCACTGATCTGAAAAGCAGCTGCAATTGTATATTACACCAAAATGTCTTACTCATCTGGTATAATAGTGTTATTCTGAATGTAGATATAGGTTTATACTGTTTCTTGAATCTGTGTTCCACTATTCAGAAAGGTATCCCAGGCCTGGTTTACTAGGTGATTCCTTAATTGAGTGTCACTGCATGACTGACGGGGTCTACTACCCTTGATTTACTGTAAGGTAATCGGAAAATAACTTATGGTTTTACACTGTGTCCCGTTAAAGGTTCGAACACAAAAGGTTTGAATGCAATAGGGTCAAGTGAAAAGGACCGAAAACAAAAGGTTTCACTGTTTTTTTTAATTATATATATTTTTTTGAGTTTCCGTGTAGGTAAAAAAAGTGGTTTTTACCACAAAAACAGGGGTTGAGGGGACCTCCCTTCCCCCCCCCCCCCCCAAAAATAAAATGAAAAGAATTTTTTTTTTTTTTAACCTTTTGTTTTCGGTCCTATTGACTCAAACCTATTGTATTTCGAATCTTTTGATTAGAACCTTTAACCTATAACCGTTTTACACCACATGAATAGGTGCAGCCTATACTAAAGGTGTATAATAAGGTCGGAACTTCCCTAGAATTATTGTTAGTTTTCTGAACAGGGTCTATGCTTTGGTCGGTGTACCTTCAAGCATTGTGTTACGTTTATGACTCTGTGACAAAGTACTTACCCCCGACACTTAACTTGGCCTAATTGTATTTATAATAAACCTTTATTTTGTATAATACTTCTCGTTGTAAGTGTTTCTGTTGAAACCTTGGTATACTACAAGTTCTTTGTACATTCCTAAGCCCTCTCTCCCTCCTAAGATAAGCCTGGCTGCTGGGAGCGCACCGTGCAGCAATAGTTAGCGGTTTTCCCCTCATCCTGCTCTACAGCATAATAAACGTAGTTTGTCAATCTTTAATGCAGCTTCACACACAAAGGAAGCCCTTATGTGAACGGGGACACTCCCACCCTTTTGTCACAATGTGAGGAGCGATATTGCTGGGGAAAGTCTGTTTTTCAACCTTTTCTGGCCAGCCTGTTTTAAATGGGTTTCCTGAGGAACCACTACTGATGAGCAAAGCTGCTTCATCTCCATAATCAACTGTTAAGATGGATTTCTAACATCTGCCCTGGTGAACAGATTACATTAGTTATAGTTATAGTGAACAGGGGCACTCAGAGGTTAACCAAACCCAATCAAGATTACTGTGGAGAGTGGTCCGGGCTTAGTCTCAGGAGTGAGTGATTGTGGTCAGGGGTCTACAATGAGTCCACTCAGTGATGCACAATAATTCTGCTTAGTCAGGCAAGTACAAATACTCTATTATCGGCCCAAAACGCACTCGAAAAATGTATCAAACGGGTAATATTATCCCACAACACTCAATATATATATATATATATGATACATTACTCACCGTAATCGTATTTCTGATGCTTGTATCTGCTTAGATTCACATGCTGTGCATAGGACGACATCTAGTGGAAGCTGTGGAGTATTACAGTTTGTTTTTCGAAACTCGAAAATGGGCGTCGGCACAGGGCGTGCCAGTAATACTATCCCTAGTGTGACGTCCACTGTACCCATGATCCCTCACGCGTCTAGGACCCTCAGATTGTATTTTCTCTGACATGAGGTAGCAGGAGGAGTAGCGGGAGTACAGATAATCCAAGCAGATAGAAAGATAAGACTACAAGCATCCATGCGCCTTCTCTCAGAGGGGAGGAAGGGTGGGTCGCATGTGAATCTAAGCAGATACAAGCATCAGAAATACGATTACGTTGAGTAATGTATCCCTTCTGAGGCTTGTGGAATCTGTTTAGATCACATGCTGTGCATAGATTAGCGAGCAGTGTTAGAAGGAGGTGGGATGTGAGAAGGGTCATGAGCAAATAAATGTCTTAGAACCGCTTGTCCCATTTGAGTATCTGTGTTGGAATGGGTGTCAATGCAGTAGTGCTGAGTAAAAGTGTGAATAGAGCTCCAAGTAGCTGCTTTGCAAATGGTGTCAAGGGGTACATTTGCAATGAAAACTAGAGTGGCCCCAATGCCTCTTGTAGAGTGGGCTCTTGGCGTGAAAGGCAGAGTTTTTTCAGAAAGGGAGTAACACAGCCAGATACAGTTAATAATCCACTTAGTGATGGCACCTTTAGAGATGCGATCTCCCTCTCTGCCTGTAGCTACGGAGACATACAGCTGGTCTGTTTTCCTGAGCGGTCTGGTCTTGTTTACATAGTAGAGGACCGCCCTACGCACATCTAGGGTGTATAGTTTCACCTCAGCCGAGCTTTGTGGGTCTTGGAAGAAAGCCGGAAGCTCGATGGACTGGTTCAAGTGGAATTTAGAAATAAACTTAGGTGAGAACCTAGGGTATGTACGTAAAAGCAGTTTATCTTTATGAACTGTAAAGAATGGATCCTGCACTGACAGAGCCTGAATTTCACTGACCCTTCTTATAGATGTAATTGCTACTAAGAAGGCCGCCTTATTAGTCAGGTGTTTTAGACTGCTTTTATGCATGGGCTCGAATGGGGGGCCCATGAGTTTAGATAGCACCACGTTAAGGTCCCATCCTGGTGGTGGGTTTGAAATAGGAGGGTGAAGTCTCTTTACTCCTTCCATGAAAGCTTTAACCACTGGTATTTTCCACCACAACTCTTTGTTATGGGAGGTGGTGTATGCGGACAGCCCTGCCAGGTGTACCTTCAGTGAGTTAAATACCAGTCCTGCATCCAGCAGGTGGAGCATGTATGTGACAATTGTGGAAGGAGTGCAATCAACTGGGTTGATTTGCTTATTCTGGCACCAGATAACAAATCATTTCCATTTGTCAAAGTAGCAGTGCCTCGTGTTTGGCTTCCTAGATTCTTTTAGGATGTCCATACATCTCTGTGGTAATTTGAGATGTCCGAACTCTATGACCTCAGGAGCCATGCTGCCAGGTTCATTGAGTTGGGTTGAGGATGCACTGTTTGACCTTGGTGCTGGGAAAGTAGGTTGCATCGGCCCGGGAGTTTGATGGGTTTGCACACCGCTAGTCTGCGTAAGCGTGGGAACCACGGTTGTCGAGCGGTATGTGATTCTCTGTTCATCTTGTTGACCACCTTCTTGATGAGAGGTGTTGGTGGAAAAGCGTACGCAAACATCCATGACCGGTTCATCCACAGGGCTTTCCCCTGGGAGTCTGGCTGGGGGAACCTGGATGCAAATCCTGGGCACTGTCTGTTTTTGCTTGTGGCGAATAGGTCTATAGTGGGGAAACCCCACTGAGAGAAGATATCTTCTACGATTTCTCTGTGTAGACACCATTCGTGTTCCTCTGGGAGGGGATCTCTGCTCAAAGCATCCGCCAGAGAATTGAGATCCCCTGGAATATGTTGAGATGACAGGAAGATGTCCGTCTGAGTGCCCATATCCACATTTTCTGGGCAAGCTTGGACAGATTTGGTGAACGAGTCCCTCCTTGCATGTTCAGGTAAAACATGGCTGTAGTGCTGTCCGTTCGGATCTGCACTGATAGATTCAACAGGTAGGGCTTGAACGCTTTGAGCACTCTGAATATTGCCAGAAGCTCTAGCAGGTTGATATGATTCTTGGCCACTGAGTGAGACCAGAGAACCTGAGCTGTGTGGTGGAGATGGTGAGCTCCCCGCCCTGTCAGGCATGCATCGGTTGTGACTAACGCCTGTATCTCGGGATCGTAAAAGGGTTTCCCTTTGGATTGATTTTCTCTTGTCCACCAGTGAAGGCTTTGTACAAGTGTTGGCGAAACGACCACTAGATCGTCCCACTGACCACCTGCTTGAGACCACTGTTTCGCCAACCATTCCTGCATGGGACGCATGCGCAGGTGCGCGTGGGGGACCAGGTAAATACATGACGCCATCATGCCCAGCAAAGCATTGCTTTGCGTACCGTTATCTGGCGACCGGCCTGATATTGCGGAATTTGCAGCAGTATATTCCGAATTCTTTCCTCTGATGCAAAGGTCAACCCCTCTTGCGTGTCTAGGATAGCTCCTAGGAACTGTTTGGAGGTGCTTGGCACCAGACTTGACTTTTTCTCGTTTATTGAGAAACCTAATTTGAAGAGGAGGTTGATCGTTCTTTGAATGTTTGTTCTGCAAATTACTGGGGTCAGTCGTCCAGGTAAGGGTACACCGGGATTGCCTCCCTGCGTACGTGTGCTGTTGCCACCGCCAGTACCTTGGTGAAAACCCTTGGAGCCGAAGCTATCCCGAAGGGCAGTACCTTGAACTGGTAGTGCCGACTGTCCACCTTGAGGCGCAAGTACTTTCTGTGCGCTGGGAACATGGAAATATGAAAATAGGCATCCTTCATATCCAATGTTGCCATGTAATCCTCCTTTTTTAGGAGGGGGATTACCTCTTGGAGAGAAGTCATGCAAAATTTTTGGGGCTTGGCAGGCCGTAAATCCAATACAGGGCGCATTGTAAAATCTTTTTTTGGCACAAGGAAGTAAATTGAATAAATACCCTTGTTTACATGGTGTGCCAGGACGGGTTCTATCGCGTCCTTTGCTAGAAGATTGACAATCTCCTCGAGGAGGATCTTCTGGTGGTCCAAAGAATGTATTTTTTGTCGTGGAGGGTGGTTTCGGGGACGCTCTTATAGTTCGATGCAGTATCCTGCGAACACTGTGGACAGCACCCATCTGTCTGATGTGATCCCTTCCCAAGCTTGGGTGAAGTTGGAAATGCGTTCCCCTACTGGGGATGCGTGAGAAGGGACCCTGAACGGAGCAGCACTGTTTCCGTGGAGGTGTGCCGCCGCCTCTACTGGAGCTGCTTCTACCTTTACCACGTCCACTCTTGTTACCCCTGCCATAACCCTGGGTAGACTGCTGGTTGTTATTGTTCCATAGTGTACCCTGCCCCTGGGAATAGTTTGATCCTCTCTGGGAATTTTGTCCACGTGGGTGATGAAAATTGCCATTCCCCCTTTGGTTTGGGGGTTAATTGGTTAGTTGGCCTAGGGATTTGAGTGTCTCATACTCGTCCTTGGCATTTTTCAGCACGTCCTCGACCGCCTTTCCAAACAATAGATCCGGCTCCATCTATTAATGATGCTTGGGTTTCGGGTTTGAACCAAGATTGCCGTAACCAAGCATGCCTTTTGATAACAGTACTTTCTGCTATCAATCTGCCGGCGTTATCCGCGGCATCAAAGGTTGCTTTTGAAATGCAACCGGACACGGCTCTTCCCTCCGCCGAAACTCGTGCCAATTGGCTTTTTAAGGGTTCTGGGGCGGAATCTATGAGTGCCGCGACTTCTTCCCACTGGTGGCAGTTGTAACTCGCCAGCAGGTTGGTGGAGTTGGCAATCCTTGCCTGGTAGGCGGAAGTGGAGGCTACCTTCCTGCGCAAGCAATACATCTTCTTGCTCTCCTTGTCGGGAGGAGCTTCGGACAATGACAAGGGTGTTCCTGCCCTCTTACGGGTGTTTGTAACAACCAGGGAGTCCGGTTTCAGATGCCCCCTTATGTAGAGTGGGTCTGATTGGGCTGCCCTGAAAAGCTTCTCAATTCTGGGGTTTACTGCCCTAGTGAGATTGGGATTAACAAGGGAAGGGTCTATTCTTCTTTGTATAGACTTAAGGATAGGGATGGCATGGGCAACAGTCCTCCTTTCTTCCACTAACTCCTCGGCAAAGTCCCTCTCTTCTTGAGCACCTTGGATGTCAATGTGGAAGTGGTCTGCCACTCTGGACAGAACTTAATTCAAGAGAGGCTGGTTGTCGACAGGGGAGTCGGTAACCAGGGGTTTTTTATCTACCGGGGAATCTACCCTGTAGGTTTCTGGGTCGTCCTCCTCCTCCTCCTCTTGGTCCTCATCATCCCCATAGTAGCACGTCCCAGTTTGTTCTTCCAACATGCCCAAATCTCGATCCTCACAAAAGGATGGACCTCACTGGTATTGAGAATAGGGCTGTATAAAGAAGGGGTCTGAAGACTGTGTTGGTGCTTCAACCCGGGACTTCTTACTTGGGGGTATTGGATCTTTAGAGCCTGAGGGTGCTGACCCATCGGGGGTATAAGAGAGAAAGTGTTCAGGGTTCTTGGCGTAAAAATCTGCCAATGATGACATCCTTGACATGACTGTCTATGTCATCACTTGACCATTCTCTTGAACTGGGAATGACTTTCTTGGAGGGCTTTCCCTGTTTTATCATGACTAGACCTACTGGTTTCAGCAGGGGTCTTTGGGATAACAGAAGACTGAGACTTGTCCGTCTGTTTATGTGGAGTAGATTGTTGTTGAGGTGTGGAAGGAGGCTGAGACTGCTTCCTCTGTTGTTTTTCCCCTTCCCCGTGGGTGGAAGAGTGTTTACCCTGTCTTTTTGCCCCTTCTGAGCCTTTCGACGCCTGGCGCCGAGGTTCGAGGGTAGTGTCCCTATCTCTCGAGCGTGGAGGTTGGGACTCGGGAACAGCCGTTACGCGGCCTGCCGAAGTCGACTCCTGGAGTGCGGTCTGGGGATAGAGGTCAGCTTCGTCTTCCGACGATCGAACCTCTGTTATATATATAGTCACCATAGGCTTGTAGAAATGCATACTATTCACTTAAACACTTGAAAGAAAGGCAAGTAATGAGGCAGTAAGGAAAACCAGCTCACAAGAGTAATAATTTAACTTTAGAAGTCCAATCCTTATGCTTAATGGGGCCTTGTGCCCAAAAATAACAAAAGCTTCTTCTCAGGAGAGGGGACAAAGTTAGGAAAGGTTCATGTGGTGGTGAAAAATGTTCCAGAAGACTTCTCAAGAATATTATAGGTAAGATATATTCCTATCTTTCAGAACAGCTTTTAGAACAAACTTAAAAAGTGAAGGAGTGGAATTAACAAAACTTTATTCTATGGGTTATTATAGGGGAGACAGTGGTGGCTGTAAGTATTGTGATTACTCACCACCCTCACTATTTTTCCAAGTGACTAGGCAGGTCGACTGGGCGCCGCTGACGGTAGGTTTTCCTGCCATTGGATCCAGAAGCTGCGGGTGCGAGGAAGATTCCGGTTGGGTCTGGGTGGCGAGTGTAACCCTTTCCTATGAAGAGATGCAGCAAGCACTGATGCAGGCCTCTTCAGGACACTCTACCAGATGGAGGAAAGCTGATTCTAGCGACAGTCACGGCATCCAGGCCACAGCAGGTCAACCAGGTGGTCCAGGCACTATTCAGAGGGCTCAGGACTGCAGGAGCACGAGAATACGTCTGAGCGAAGGAGAAGCTTGCACACCACTACAGGCCGGAAGAGCAACCATAACAGGGGAACTGGGAGGCCAAGTGGATCTCATTATCCAAGCACAGAGACTAGTGTTAGTACAAGTGATGCAATTGAAAAACTAAATCTGATGAGCTTGAACAGTGTTGATGTAAGAAAGTTCATAAATAATCCTGAGAGAGGGATCAATGGAACGTGGGTCACACTATCCTACTAAGAGGGGAAAACAACAAGTTACTCAAGGAACATTAAGGAGAACATAACAGAGAAAGAAAATTATATTCTATTTATTTTATTGTTTGAAGCACGGACGTAAGCTCAAGAGCAGAGGACCGCTGTACAGAGCGCGGGTAGTGAAGGGCAGAGAAGCCTCAGGAATAAATGCTATGCATGACAGACTACGCCAAGAAAGACTGAAGCCTAATTGTAAACAACACATAGGAAAGGACACTTTTCACTCTTACCCAGAACATATTAGCCTGAATACAAGGGTTGACAAAGGCCAAAGAAAGTAATCCTTAGAGAGGAGATGAAAGCCAAAGGTCGGCAAAGAAAACTACAGGTACTGGTACAGAAAGTAACAAGAGAGTATTTGAAAACTGAATATGAACAAGAAAACACTAAAGATTAAAGAAGAGAAGTGCGAGAAGCATCCATTAGCAGAAAGGAGTCACTCTCCTGACCTTAGTTTGTTAGAATAGTGGTAGGGTCAGTTGGCAATAGTTTTGTACAGCAGACTTTTTCCTTTAGACATTTACTGATGACTGATGAGCACCTTAGTTAGTATAATAGGTAGGGGATACCCCATATCGATAGGGAACGTTAGGCCTTAGCCTTACTCTTTAATAAACACATGTTGGAAATGTCCTCAGTGTCTGCGTCGTTCGTCTGACCCGCCACAGTACTGAATGTGCCAGGCATTCTTATACCCAAGAGCCCTTACTTTGCATATAATCGGGCTTCTACTATCTCTCTCATACAAAAAGGATACTTTGTCTCTGTCAGTCTCCCAACTTCTGTATCTCTCTGCAGGTTCTGCCTCCAATGTGCTAAGCCAATCACTGACTATCCAATCTCAAGTCATTTCCCCCTGTTGCGCTCCAAACATTAACCAATCAGTACCGTTTTGGTGTGATGTAGTCCCCCCACATCCCGTCCCGACCGATGATTAGAAATGTTGTTCTCCATTTAAACTTATTTAGTCCTTAAAAACTTTCTGAACACAGAGAGGCCTCATCCAGTCACCATGCCAGCTGTACTATTGTGGCCATCCCTGCAGCCAGAACTCCTCCGAATGGTTCTGAATGAACTCTAGTTTCCATGGCTGTTCCAGACTCCTGAAGGGATTCTGTGACTAGTACATCAGTGCTTCTTGGGTTTGTTGCAGTTGGGTGCCAAGAATGATAGCCCCCTCTCCAGCGTTAAAATCGTGAGCACCCTTTCTTGTCATTTGAATTGCTGGCGAGAGGGGTAGGTCAACTTATATTTGACGCATTTTTGTAAGGCGATAGTCAAAGGCACTTTGTGCAGACACGTACCATTCAACAGATCTTGGAAAATGTGGACTGTGCTATCTAAATGTATGCGACAGACGTACACAATAGCTTCCTTAATCTTAAAGCTGTGTAGCTGGACTACTATAGCTCTAGATGGGCAATCTCCATTTCTCTCCAGAAGGCACACACTGAGCCCTGTCGATCTTTATGTCAATGTTCGTTGGGTTCTTCAGCACCCTCTGAAATAGACACAGGCACATTGTCCATTTCCGAGTATTCTTAGGAATTGCATATGTTCTCTCTTTGTGACCTGTTTTCTAAGTCTTTGCACTTCCGGTGCATCATCGTTTCCCGCAGCTCCTCCATCACCCTGGAAAGTTTGCCTTCAATCACTCAGAGGGCAGTCTCAGTGTGATCTATGCGCTCACCCAAGGCTTGCGATTTCTTCCTTGCTTTCACATATTCACGTATTGCTGCAGTAAAGTACTGCCATCTCACCTCTCAAAGGTGCTCTTAAGAACTTACTCGAACCCCTACCGAGAACAAATGAGGAGACCAGATGTGGCACTTCTCTCGATACGCGTTGCAGTGATTCCCTACCCCGCCATATCAGGAGAGGGTCATTTACCCAGACAAGTCAGCACTCTGGTGCATTAAAAAATCCTTGAACGCAGGGATCATTTGCCTCCCTGCCTGATTTTGACATCTAATGGCTGGTGTCTCAGGCCATCCCAGTGTTCAAGCATTTCCGGTTTAAGGGACAAAACGCAATGTAACCCCATATAAATGAGGGCCCCTGGTAAATTGACTGAAAGTCAAGCCCCATTTCTGGCCCCTGGCCTCTTTCCCCTGACGGGACTCAGCTGCTCCTCCTTCAGGACCTTGACTAAGCTCAGCTCGGATCACTCCAATTCATGGATCGTATCATCAATGCATAATAAGCCCCAGAGGGTCTCCCATGCTCCCGCCAACACAGCACGGGTTCTGTGAGCCCCCTGAGCTACTCAAACAGCACCTCACCATGCATTTTCGATCCAAGACTTGTTTCCCAAACCTTTAGCACTTTCTGACTGTAGGCTGCAGAAAGGTGAAAGAACATTAGAGCTTCCACGATTGCATGAACAAATCCCATTGAACTGACCACACAGTTCAAATCCAATGCCAATCAGAATAGAAAACACCCATTCAGTGAAGCACGTTGGTGTTGTAACCAAGATTTGACATTACATTTCAAGTTCTATTATTTAAAATGAATTATTAAAGGTCAATTAACATACATCTTGCTGAATGGAAAAAAGCCTGATACACTTTGAAATGAACATTTTCAGTTAGTAACTGATGAAGTATAAGAGCTCAGAATTAAAAAAAAGTGATGGTTCTGCTATACCTTCAACAGGAGGTGGTGGGCATGCTACATGGCAAAGAGCTCGCAATGCAGTAAGAAGTCCAACTCCTTCTGGTGCCATCACATTGTCAATATTCTAAAATAAAACAAAAAAACATGAAAATCCAACTCTTTTGAAAAACAAACAAACCAAAAATCTTCAGTTTTATAATCCATACCTGCCCAAAAAACTCTACATTTGAAAAAGCACAAAAAACACACACCTGACATTTTTCAGTTAACAGTTGGATAGAGCTGGGCTCACAGACAGATCGCAAAATGTAAAGAAAATATTTCCCCTAGATTTAGAGGAAGACTGATGCCTCAGTTACCTGGGTTACAAAATATGTCTTGCCAGGCTAGAACCTCTTAACACAAACTGTTAGGTTTTCTATGTGTTGGTTTGCCCCCATAAACATGAATGTGAAACCAACCTTTTGCTGTTTTAAATCTGTTCTGGCTTTTGTAGGCCAGTAAAGCCCTTCTAGCTTCACTGGCTTGCTGAGCTGATCTGTGTTTGGGGCACTGATAAGTCCCTGGGACTATCGGTGCAGTAGAACTCTGTGGTCCATAGTAACATTCTCTTCATTTTTCCTGCACACATAACTTTACAGTGAAGCACAGTAGGTACACTGTGTCCCTGAGGCTTTGTTATTTGTAAACGTTGTGGTTATTTACTCAATATGTCCAAACAGGCTGGTGGCAGCGGATACTTTAAACCGTTTGTTTTAATTGTCTTGTGCACTTTTGGATTTTACAGCTTAGTGGCAAATAGCGTACCATGGTTTATGGTCATAATCTCGAGAAAAAAAAAATCAAATTTTTTGATGGTTTTTTATTCGAAATGGGGGGTTCCCCCCAACCCCCCTTTTTAAAAAAAAAAAACTTTACCATTTTTTTTTATCCCGGACCCCAAAATAAATATATAATTAAAAAAAGAGAAATTCGACTTTTTTTTTGGTCTTTTTTTTCCGACCTTATTGTTATTTGAGATTTTTTTTTCGATATTTTGACTGACCACCGCGTACCATATACTCTAAAATGGCCGTGCCTGAAATGTTTGCCTGCCCTTTGGCCATCTTGTTTTTTTATTTTTTCATTTTTATTGGCATTTTCAACTTTAACAATCAAAGATAAAACAGATAAAACAGAACCCCAACATCCCCCACCTCCCCCCTCAACTCCAGGTCTCAGAGAAGTCAAATGATCCAACGCCTAGTCTGCAGAGCGGCTTCCACAGCCCACTCCCCCCCGAAGTGACCTTAAAATGCAGAGGAACCGAAATGGGAGGACCCCCTCAATAGTCCGCTTCTCTCGGTGTATCCTCTACAATTCCCAAGAGTCTCATGCTCCGAGGACACCAATGCTGCCTTGGGCCATCCAACAAGAATTCCAACAAGACTGCTCAGTCGGCCCTAAACCGGAGATGTTATCCTTGAATTGAGTAGGTAAGCCACTCGAGAGCTAGCAAGTTCCAGAGCTTAGCCACCCATTTGTGATCGTGGGGAGGGTCCTTTGTTTTCCACCTGCAGGCCAAGCCATCTTGTTTAACCTGCTTTCTGCTCTCGAAAACATGCGAAGTGTTGGTTTAAGTGTGTGACCAGTGTGACCAATCCTTGGATGTCATCCCATCTCCCGTAGGGTAAGCCCCTTCCCATGAGCCCAGGGAGGTGAGGCCTCTATGTGCTAGTCCCGCTGAGGGTGGTACTCAGCGGGTGGATCTCATGGGGAGGGGTGCCCTTTATGGGATTAGTGACAACTTGGGGAGAGTGCAGTATCCCCATGGCCCACCTTACCTTAACCCACTTTCCTCTTCAACCCCCTACAACACCATATCTAGTGTTCCTATAGGTTTCCCTAAACCCAGTAAGGTAGGAAGTACAGGGAGGAGGAAGAGTGTGGATTCCTCGCGGGACCTATATCCCTTATGTACTGGGATGACTGAGAGACCAACTGACTCACTGGGAATCCTTGAGAGTAGTACTGGGACAAGGAAGAAGTGGGGAAGCATAGTGAGCGCTAAAGAAAACCCGAGTGAACGGTCTAGTCTTTTCTGACCTCTGATTGGGCAGAACCCATTCAAAAGAGAAGAGGGAAACGACAAGTGATCCTCCCTGGAGGAACCAGGTGATTCGGAGGCAGCCGGAGAGCGAGAGTTGGTCAGAAAGCAGAGACTGGGATGCTTATCAGGAGGTAGAGCTGTCACGGAAGGGTCTGCCAAGCACGGACCAAAAGATCCACAGAAGAATCAGGCATCCAGCTGAGTAAGAGAGTTGGTACACGCAGCCTAAGGCACTGCAAGCCACAGAATGAGAAACACTGTGGAAACACTGCAGCAAGGGGATACGCCACGAGAGAACCGGATGCAAAGAAAGGGAAGCCCGCAACCGGCCACAGATCTATGGTAAGCCTCTCACAGGTATTAGGGCTACCGAGGTGGTTGCTGGGACTCACAAAAATCCAAGAAGCCATAGTCAGTGGGTCAGAGACCCATACCCGATAACGAGCTGCATCCCAAGTACCTTCCCAGTCACAGTACATGGTTGGTTTCTGGGTCAGGTCTGCCCAAGTACATAGCGGAAAAAACATAGGTCTGGGACCCGAGAGAAAAGAAATCAATACCAAGGGGTCTGGAACCCGACAAAGAGAATACCCGGTAGGATAGTGAACCAGGTATATGTATTGGGAACCGTGAAGAGCCAAGAAGGGTCTGGGGCCCACACCCTATAACGATGTGCTTCTAAGCTCATCTTCATAGTCACAGTATCTGGCAGGGTAGGGAACCAGGTGGGCTGTGAACACAGAGCATCCTGAGAAAGGCCAGAGGCCTTCCCCCTGGTGAAGATGAACTGGTTAAAGGCGCCAAGAGAAAGTAGTCATTCTCTTTGCATTGTGAAGAGCATGAGAAAGGCCAGAAGAAGGTAGGCATTCCCCCTTTTTTGATGAACATTGTGAAAGGAGCCAAGAGTAGGGAGTCACACCCTTGGCATTGTGAATTACACTCCAAAGACCAAGAAAAGGAAGACGCTTGAGCTGGCATTGGGAAAAGCACTGAGAAACCTGAGAAAAGTTAGCAGGAGGGAGTCATCCCGCTAACACTGGGAAGATACAAGACTTTCTATGTGCCTTGCTGGAACCCCAATCCCAGGAACCTTTTGAGACTTTTGATTTGTATCCAGTGAGAAGAACATTTAATTTGCATCATCCAGGGGTGAACTTTGGCCTATTTGTCCAGAAGAAAGGAGCCATTCTTCTGGACCAAGAAGACCACCCCTTTCCCGTAGTTTAGTTTATAGTGTAAGGGTAGGAAATAGGTTTGGACACAGGACGGTGGAATCTTTTGCTTTAGACTGACATCCTGATAGACTCCTTAGTATTTCTTTGTGGCAGGGAAACCTCTCTTAGAACTAGGATAAGATAGGGTCTTCTCTTTCATTTACTCACTAATAAAAGTCTAAAGCTAAAAGCAGTGAATTTAAATTGACTTTACTTACATTTTTGTAACTTTCTAGACCCAGCACACACTATCTTACCATAGGGAGCTGGAGGGGTTACTTAGTATCCCCTTTGTCTAATTTCTCATGTAACATTTTTATGTTACCCTTTCTATAATTAATGGCTGGTGGCAGTGGTTTACTTTTTACTACCATTGTGTGTTTTTACCGTGGGCTGCAAGTGCAGCTGCAGTAAGGCACCCAAGGGTGCCCATTTTGTCAAAATGGCCCCGGTCGTCTTTTTTCGCCATTTCTTGTTGGAAAGGTCCTTCTTGAGATTTACTCTGCACGCCAAACCAGGTTTGGTCCCTTTGTTGGTTTTGTGTTTGGCAGGATTCACTAGTGAAGCCTGCCTCTGGCTCCAGAGTGTCTGGCAGGGGCAGGGAGTGAGTGAGGTGCCCAAAACTCCCTCTGCTTAATCCCCTTGGTTACAGGAATGCACCCAAAGGTGATCGCGCGGCTGGCTGTCCTTGGAGGACAGCCACCCTGGTGTGTGATTGACAGCTAGGCTGGAATGAATGGGAGAAACCTGAATAAAAGGCGAGACTTTTTGGCGTGGAAGGCAGAGTCGACCTCTGGACGAAGGAATCCGAAGAACAACTTGGAAGAGACGCCTGCTGCAACTCCTGGACCGTTGATTTGCCCAGTGAAGCCCTGCTGCTGTGCTGAAGCGACAAATTAGTTCCGACTAGAGAAGCCCTGCAAGAAGGACCACCTCTCCCTTTGTGTTGGTGGGACCAATAAACCCCAAAGGGAACTCGTTTGGACATTCTCTCAGAGCTGGCTGTACTGCCACTGCCAGGGAGAGGAACACCAAACAGAGTGCATCGATTTTAAGACGGACCTGTGCTGAAGGAAGATCGGTTTATAGTCATTCCATCGACAGCCAAAGCATCTAATGCCATACCATCTAACAAAAAGCATCTTAAAAAAAAAAAAAAAAAAAAAATAGAATAAGCACCCAATACATTTTTTTTTATTTAATGGGGGGTTCCCCCTAACCCCCCTTCTTCTAATCTTTAAAACCCATTTATATTAAACTAAACCCTTTACCATCTAAAAAATGTATTAGATGCTTTTTTTTTTTAGATGGTATGGCTGTCGATGCTTTGGTTGTCGATGCAATGACCGGATACCAGATCCCACGGTCTACCTTGAAACATGGCTGACCAAGCCTGAGCCACCTCAACTGAGTGCTGGACCCCAGATGTGAGGAAAGTCCAGAGTGGTATCCGTGAGACTGCGGTGGTGCTATTTACTATAGACGCGAGGAGCTGAAACCGCGAAGTGCCGCTGAATTGATGTTTACCCATTGCTGCCACTGACCTTCGAGTTGAAGTGCAGGAGTCCCCAGACGTCCTCCCTCTTGTTCCTGGGCCTCAGTCGTGGGGGCAACATGATCTGCAGAGTTACACAGGAACAGAAGCCAGCTGGAACCATTTCTTCTAACCAAAGGTACTGTAAAGTTAAGAGGACCTACCTCTTGTTGTGTAGCCTTACTTGTTCTAAGTTGAGACTTGTCTTGGATGCCCTTGCAGAGTTGCTTGCAGCTTTGCCCCTCACAAGCCTCCCAGCTTGTGGCCCTTCAAGTGATGATCTTTCTACAAACCTTTCTAAAAACATAGTGCAAGACTTTTACTTACCTGCAAAGAAGATCTTCAGCTCCCCTAGACTTTGCTCAACTAACATTGACTGTCCTGGCTCCCTGAGAGACTCTTCTTACCTCTGACTTTGTGCTTTTACCTTTCCCCCAGGAAAGGGTTAATTTACTTTGCATTGGAGGGTTCAAAAAGTACTTACCAGTTTATGAATTATTTGTTAACTTTTACTTTTATTCCCCAATCTAACCTTTGCACTAAACTCAGTCTTGCTCAAAATGTACCAGTGATAAATCAATGTCCACAGTGTCCTAACTATATAAGTCCCCAATGGGTATCATCTGATTAGAGAAACTAAGGGTGTGTTTGGAAGTTCATTTTGAAGTGTTACATGTTTTTCTACCTTCTGAATAAGGCTTATATAACTGACTGTTAAATAAATTGTTTAATCAAGAAACCTTGAGTGTAAGAGTTTATTTTAATACTTGTCACTATGAATCTCTGTGCATAAACCCTCCTGCTCACATTGACCCCTCTTGCAATAAGCCTGGCTGCTCAGCCACACTACCAACCTGTGTAGTACAGACTTATACCAAAGGATGGGTTACCCATTAGCAGGAGGACAAGGTTGCTGTAGTCTCCCAAAGGGTACTGCACACAATCTTGCCTAACACTGGTGGCAGGCAGTCAGGATCTATTGTAGAGTTGTTACATTTAGCATTTGATTTGTTTTTTGTTCAACTAAAACCTTCACAAGGCGAAGCTCCACTAGAATAGCAATTGTAACATGCCAAGTATGGATAACTTCCAACAGGAAGCCATGATCATTTTAACAGTAGGACAACTGAAAGAAATGTGTAGAATGAGGGATCTCTGTTAAAGGAAAGAAAAATGAATTAGTTACAAGGTTGTTAGATCACCAAAGGTTGGATGGTAGGCCTGTAACTCCTACTAATCCAGAACATGTGGAAATTAATAATGGAGATGATAATTCAGAGTCTAACTCTAATGTCTTAGAAGAGTCAGAGAGAGGAGTCTCAGGATAGGAGCCCCTCTTCACCTCAGCAGGCCCTTTTGCCTCAACCTATGTCCACTGGGACACCACAAGGCCCATCACAGTCTGGAATATGTGTCTCCTGGGAAAATTAGACTTGAATTGGAATTTAAAAGGTTGCAAGGTCATGCTGAAGCAAACATCAGCACATCAAACTCAGGGAATTGGAAATGTAATATGCTCTTGAAACGTAAAGATTGTCTCTTGAAAATGTTTCCCTGTTAGAGGCCTCTAGGTCTTACAGTCGCAAGAGGCCTCGCCTGCCCAAAGAAGCAGTGAGTATTACCAGGTTACTCACCGTAGTGACCACCTTACTCCTAGTCCATAGTCCCCTTTCCTCCATACTTATGGGACATCTCTCCGTCCTGTGGGACGGGACCGGAGCACTTTGTAAAAAGCATCCAAGTTTTTTTCAAAAATGTGTCCCTCCTCTCTTTCCTGCGCGGGGTCCGGCACGCGGCCGTAACCCCGCCCACCTTGGCTCCGCCTCGCGTATCGCCCATCAGTCCTTTTCTATCGCAGGGTCAAAGACCCATTAGCAATAACAGAGGAACCTTATTAGAGAGGACGGCGGGCGGGCGTATGGAGGAAAGGGGACTATGGACTAGGAGTAAGGTGGTCACTACGGTGAGTAACCTGGTAATACTCCTACGTCCCGTCCCCTTTCCTCCATACTTATGGGAGATTCCCAAGCACTCCTTACAGGAACTATGGATGGTGAATGATTCCGTGATACAGGCGGTAATCCATCAGGAAATAGATGCATTAGACGCCGGCCTGCCCTGAAGCTTACCGAAGGTCACAAACAGTTGGGAAGAGCTCCGAAGCTCGGAAGTCCTGTCCAGGTAGAACCTAAGAGCTCTTCGGCCATCCAAGCAGTGTAGAACCCTTTCCGCCTCCGAAGCAGGGTTCAGAAAAAAAGACCTGAAGGGAAATCAACTGATTCAGATGGAATTCGGTCACTACCTTTGGTAGGAAAGCTGGGTTCGTCCGAAGGACTACCTTGTCCTTGTGAAAGACCAAGAAAGGGTGCTCCACCGACAATGCCTGGAGCTCACTCACTCTCCTCGCTGACGTAACGGCTACCAGAAAGGACACTTTCCAGGACACGTACTTTAGGTCAACCGTAGCCATTGGCTCAAAGGGTTTATGGCACAGCGCCGTCAGGACTACATTTAGATCCCAAGGCGGGTGCGGACTACGAACCGGAGGGTAGAGGAGTGTCAAGCCTGCAAAACGCCTCTTAACCACTGGGTTACTCAGAGAATAAGAGCATTGGTCTATAACAAGATAAGCGGGAACCGCTGAAAGGTAAGTTCTGCATGACAGAACGTAAACACCCGACTCTGCTAGGGAGGACAGCACCTTCTCAATCGTAGCCACCCTTGGATCCAACTGCTTTTCCAAACACCAACGACAGAACCTGAGCCATTTACTCCTGTATTGGGATCTGGTCAAGGGTTCCCTGGCTGCCTGGATAATACGCATGTTAGCCGAAGACAAGTTAGAAAGCTCTAAGACTTGAACTCAGGCACCATGCCGCCAAGCAGAGCGATTGTGGGGAGGGGTGCCACATCTGCTGTTCCCCTTGATGCAGAAGATCTGGGGTTACTGGTAACCTGATCAGCAGAAACACTGACAGGTGCTGAAGTTCTGAGAACCAAAAACGGGCCAGCCATCACGGGGCCATGAGCAGAAGGGAACAGTTCACAGAGTTCTTCAGCTTCCCAATTGCTCGATGAACTAGAGGCAGAGGCAGGAAGGCGTAAGCGCTCATGTTGTGCCATGGAATCTCGAGAGCATCCCCCAGAGAGGAGGCTCTCAGCCCCCCTCTGGAGGCATACCGAGGAAGCTTCTTGTTTACCACCGTAGCGAAGAGGTCCACCTCTGGTGTGCCTCAACGCAAGAAAATCCATGCGAGGATCTCTGCCTTCAACTCCCACTCGTAGCAGACCACTGTCCGCAGGCTGAGGGCATCCGCTGTGACATTCAGCTGGCCCGGGATGTGCACCGCAAGCAGCCAGACGCCATGAAGCATGGCCCACTCCTATATCTGGATGGACAGATCAACCAAAGGTGCCCACCCCGCAGGCAACAAAAAATTGTCCGGAAGGAGTATCGGAGCATTCCGGTCAAACTGACCGATAAGGAGGCGCACAAAGCCGAGAAACCAGCCCTACACCTGAGGCCGATGGCGCAGCTGTAGGGGTAGCATTCAAAATGGCTGCCACGGTTGTGGCGGGAACGGGCGCCATTTTGTCATCACCTGAGGGGAACTGCGGCACGTGAGGAAGTGAGGCAGGGGTCCCCGTCGATGGAGCAGGGGTCTTAACTTTAGCCTTAACATAAGGAACCTCGGCAGAGCCGGTACTATGAGGCCTGGAATGTTTCTGCGACATACCAGCCGCCAAATTAGCCTTCTCAGGAAGGACCTTGGCGCTGCCGGTAAAAGAAGAATTTCCCTTCTTTGCCCCCTCAACAGATCTGGTGTCGCTGCAAGAGCAGTAACGGTGAGAAACAACCTTCACCGATAAGGCCTTGACAGACCCTCAGAAATGTTGGTAGCTTTAGCCTCTGTACGAGGGACCTCGGCCCGGTAGAAGCCTTATCGGCACGGGCCTCGAACATGCATTCGGTAACCTCAAGCCCAGCCAAGAGCTCGGGGCGTACACCGGTTTTGTTTTTGAGGGAAGCCGAAAGAACGGCCTCAGAGCAAGCTCCGGTACCCCACAACTCAGTAGAACTGGGTCTACACACAGCCCCCACAGGAGGGGCCTCGGAGTGTACTCCGGTGATCACAGGCCCCTTACGGAGATCCTCGGAGAAAACTCCGGTAGAATTATTAGGCCCGACAGGCACCTCAGGGCGAACTCCGGTAACAGAGCGATCAACGCCCCTCCCGGCTCGAGAGGAACCCGGGAAGGTATCTCCCGGCTGGGGTGCTCTGAAAATCAAAGAATTTACCGGGCGTTTTTTGTTCTCGTCGATGAACGCCTGAAAATGCGAAGGAGGAGTCCGTCCGAACACCACCTCCCACCGCTCCAACCGACGTTGAAGAGCTCGGACCGAAAGGGAGTAACAGTAAAAACAGGAGTCCCAACGGTGTTCCGCACCCAAACACTCTAAACAAAGAGGATGGGGATCTGCCCTCGCGAAGCGACGGTGACACGATGAACAGTCTGGAAAATCTAGTTTAATAGACAGACTAGTAAACGAACGCTAGCGAGAGCCAGAGAGGGGAAAAACAGAAGAAAATCTTCTGAGGATGCAAGTGCGTCCAGCCCCGATCATGCGGAGAAAAGGACTGATGGGCGATGCGCGGGGCGGAGCCAAGGTGGGCGGGGTTACGGCCGCGTGCCGTGCCCGCGCAGGAAAGAGGGACACATTTTTGAAAAAAATTTGGACGCTTTTTACAAAGTGCTCCGGTCCCATCCCACAGGACGGAGAGATGTCCCATAAGTATGGCGGAAAGGGAACGGGATATTTTGGATTGGTTGGGTGCTTTTGAATACAATCGTGGGATTCAGGGTCTCACAGGGAATCGGCCGATTCCTTGACTTTTGTCTGGGCTTCCCCGGGTTGCAACTGATGCTGTAATGGAGGTGTAACTTGAAAGACAGGAGTATGAGAATGTGAAGCTGGCATTGATAGCCAGGTTTGGGAAAACTCCTTCCCAGTACCTTAAGAGGTTTAGGACCCCCAAAAAGACTGATGGTACCCCTTGGACTACCTGTGTGTGTGAATGTTTGAAGAACTTAGATGGATGGGTTAAGGGTTACAGAGTAAACTCCTGGGAAGGAATGAGAAATCTACTTTTGTTGGAATCTATTTTTGATGCCTGCTCTCCTGAGCTGAGACAGCACTTGGCTGACTCAAAAGAGATGGATCCCAAGAAGCTAGCAAAAGCTGCCGACTTCTGGGTTGCCAACACGGCCACTCACAAGGATTCTGGGGCTACTCACAAAAAGGATGAGGGAAAACAGCCCAAGAAAGATGACAAATAAATCTAAATCCAACCACCCAAAAGAGGGCCACAAACATAAGAAGGGTAAGCCATATGGGAAACCAGGTCAGTCTAGTGAAACCTCTGGTGCTAAACCAGCGTGTGGTCAGCAGAAGTCCCCATTTCAGAAAACATTTGGTAAATGTTATGCTGGTGGGTCAAATGACCATGTGAAAGGGGATCCCAGATGCACGGGTAAAACTTCAGGGGTCCAAACTGCCTCCTTAGCCTTCATCCCTGAGGGAGAAGTCCATATGGCAAATGGAAACCTTCATCTATTGGATGAAAACCCCATTGGAGTCTCAGCCAGTATTTCTTTAGTGTCCCTGGGGCTGTGGGAACAGCAGAATGTAGAAGTGTATAACTCTACTCCAGATAACACCAAAGAATATTACAAGGACAGTGTGCTTGTGAATGGTCAAGTAACCCTTACCGTTAGAGGCACTGGGGCCAGTATTACAACGGTGGATCAAACCTTCAAACCGGAGGATGTTGCTAAGGCACCCAAAGGCCCCCCTGAGCTTGCTGGAGGCCTTGTCCAGATGGTTCCAATACTACCAGCTCTCATCCAGTGCAACAACATGATTGTAAGAATACCTGTTAGTGTGCAAAACGAGGACCCTGGGAGAGTCCTGTTAGGGAATTACTTAAAAGCTCTTGGGGTTGTATCAAGCACCCCCAGGCCTCCCAGTAAAAGGAAGCAGCAGCAGACTAGACTGGCCAGAGAGGCAACTTTGTATGACTCTCAGTGGGTAGTTACAGAAGTACCTATAACTGCCAGTCCACAGGAAGGACACCCTTCTGGTTCCAGGACAACGAAAGAGACAAAGGAGAAACCCAAGGTCTCAGGAACGAAGAACGGTATCACACCTGTACATAGGACAAGGACATCCCCAAGAGGACAGTCCAAGGTCACATCTGTGACTCGTCCACCAGGTGAGGCTGAGTGCGAGGACCAACCAGAGGATGGCGAACCAGCTACTGGTGAAACAGAGCTGGAAGACGACCTCCCGGCGGTTGGAGATCTGGATCCTAAAGACCATCCTGAGCTGCAGACTTTGCTTGCAGAAGGTGGCCCCTATAGGGCAGACTTCGGCAGAGGTCAAAGAGCGTCCTACTGTTGAAGGACTTCGCTAGCAGGTAGCTTCCCAGCTGGAAGGGCAAGAGCCAGGGAAGCACAGGATGTACTGGAAGGATGAAGACCTTTACAGCGAGCCTATAGAGTCTACCCCAGGGGACTACAGAAGACTTGTAGTGCGCCTCAGGGGGGGGGGGAAGACCCCCCAGTTTCTACAGTTAGCCCATGAGATTCCTTTGGCTGGTCACTTAAGTTTTAAGAAGACCAAGGAAATGATTGCTCTATATTTCTAATGGCCTAAAATGGGGGTCTGATGTAGATACATTCTGTAGAAGCTCTCCCTCTCGTCAGACATCTGGGAAGAGTGGAGCCAAGAATGTGGCACCCTTGGTGCCCCTCACAGTGGTGGGAGTTTCTTTTGAGAGGGTAGGGATTGACATTGTTAGTCCCCTAAACTCTCCCACATCTTCAGGCAACCGATATATATTGGTTGTGGCAGACCATGCTACCAGGTATCCTGAAGCAATACCTATGAGAACTGTTACTGCCCAGACAGTGGCTAAGACCCTCCTTGGTAGGTTTTCCCAGGGAGGTTATCTCAGGCAGGGGGTACGAATTTGATGTCCCACTACATGCACAATAGTGGACACACTGTGGCACTCCACAGTTTGTCCTACAAGTTCTCAACAGCCTACCAAATCCAAACCAATGGGTTGGTGGAGAGGTTTAATAGAACTATGAAGAACATGGTAGGTGCTTTAGAAGTGTTAGGGAGAATTCTCTGTTAAGGCTAATTTCCCAAACCTAGTGAGTCCGCCAGCAGCTTTGCTGGATTTTTGGGGTTTATTTTTTTCCCCTGCTAAGAGCGAGACTTTTTTTCTCCCACTTTTAGACATGACTTGAGATATCCTTTGACTTTGTAATGTGTTTTATGGGCTATGGGGTCTTTTACTCCATAGGGCTTCATATGTGTTTTTGGTATGTGTGTTACACAGCACCCTCCGTGCCGTAACACAGGGGTGTCATAGTGACCCCCAAACACAGACTCCGTACCCTGGGACTGACTACTGTCTCCCAGGGCATGTAAAGTCACCATTGGCTTTAATAGTCCTAAATTGTGAACAGAACCAGTGCAAACCATCATATTGTGGGTGTACTGGTAGGGGCAATTCGATTGCCCCTGGGTCTGTTGTTCGAGGGGGCACTGTCCAGTCCCCCTAGAGCGAGTTTTGGCTGGTGGCAGTGGATACTACTTTTTATATTCAACCGCAAATATATTCCTATGGGATTTTCCCATTGTTCGAGGCGAACACTTTTTAATATAGCCTCAAACATACCGCCAATTTATTTAATATTTCACCGGTTGGTATTTTTTGCCAGAACTCGGTTCCAAAATGGCGTTTGTGTTCACTTCTGTGACTCCAACCCAAGTGGAGCCCTTTGTTCCACTTTTTGGCGGGCTTCTCCACAGAAGCCTCCAAAAGTGGTGCCACTCTGTCTGGGTACAACAGGAGGTGTGGGAGGGGGTTTAGGCACCCTGGACTGAGTTGCCTCGGCAACTCAAGTCACACTCTTGTGCGATTGGCCCAGTGGTGAGCCACACGGCTCACCACTTAGCATGTTTGAGTGACAGCTAGGACTGATGAATGGGGGTTTTCTGCATAAAAGCAGGGCTTTGGGGACTGAGACTTCAGACGTCGCCACAGGACCAAAGAATCCGAAGAGGGAGAAGCTGAGCCGACCTGCAACGACACCACCGGTGGAGCCCTGCTGAACCGACTCACCACTTCTTCCAACGACAGAGGAGATCTTCATCCCGAAGAGTCTTCTTCCTTTGACTGGTGGGGATAACCAGTTTGCCCGCCTTTTCGCCTTCCCGGATCATCTCGTGGCCGCCTTGCCTGTGCCAAGCACCCCAGCAACTGGGATACCACATTTTTCCACAACCGCGAATAAAAGGGTAGTACCTTTTAACCGGAGAACTCAGCGGCTGGTTTCTTCCCTGGCAGTGCAACGACCCTCAGCTTTCCTCCACGTTGAGATCATCACTTCCTCTGGACGACGCCGCGACTTGCACCCGCTGCCAGGAACAACTGCTCCCACTGGAGGGTCCTCTCCACTTTCAAGGAACTGTGTCCGCCTGGCCTCCCTCGCAACGGTCTGTGTGGGGTGACTCTTAAATCCTCAATTTACCACTTGGGTTAGCCCTAGGCTGGCTAACTGAACTTTTCTAAGCTGAATTAATTCTTTGTTAAGTTCTCTGCAAGACTTTCCAAGCCTTTTAAACTGTGATCTTGGGGCGCATTGGTGTTCTACTCTCTCCAAGAGGGAGCCTGGCCTCTGAACTATTTGCTCACAAGTAGACTGACTTTCCTCCATTGATGAGTGCTTCTAAAGTATTGTGTTGTGTGCTGTTCCTAATTTTTGCCTTTTCCCTCCCTTTCTCTTAAACTTATTAGAGTGCCATCTTTAGTTAAGCGCTCACCTCTGTCTGGAAATAAGTGGTGTTAACTAAGACTTGTCTAATAAGGAATAAGGAATGTATATATAGTAATAGTGACTGTTTTTGAACTTGCTTATAATAATAGTGCTGGAGTGTTTCCAAGTGTGTAATAATTATATACTTTGTTACCAAAGCTCTGGTCAGTGTTTGCTTGTGCTACTGTATTTTGGTACCTATCCTGTATACTGTATATACTGTCCAACTCTTCTTGAGAGAAGTCTGGCCGCTCAGCCACAGCTACCAGGTAAATATGGGTGGTACAGACTGCTACCAATTGGGTTTACTGCCAACACCTGTAGTCTTAAGCCTTTTGCAGTGGTCCCTAAGGGAACTGCACAGGTTTCTGCCTAAGACGAACAATCCCTTAGAAGAAAGTGGGACCTTCTACTGCCATGCCTGCTCTTTGCTTATGGAGTAGTTCCTCAGGCAGGGGTAGGCTTCAGCCCCTTTGAGCTCCTCTATGGTCATCCGGTTAGAGGTCCATTGACCCTAATCAAAGAAGGGTTGGAGAGTGCTCCTTCCCACAAGCCAGTGAGTCACTGACTACGTGTTAGGTCTCCAAAGGAGAATGACACACATGATGTCAGAGGCTTCTGATAACTTGAAAGCAGGTCAGGCTCTGGTTAAACATCGGCATGACCAGAAGGCCAACATGGTTGAGTTTACTCAAGACCAGCTAATTCTAGTTATGGTACATACAAGGCAGAGGCCCTTAAAGGACAAATGGATTGGACCCTTCAAGGTTGTGGGCAAACTTGGAGAGGTCAATTATTTGGTGGACTTGTGCAATCCCCAGGAGGCCCTCAGGGCCTTTCACACCAACCGCCTAAAGGCATATGTCTCCAGACCAGAATTGGGAGCTTTGCTCTTAGCATCTGATCAAGAGGAGGCGAGTGAACCTCTACCTAACCTTCTCAGGGTACAACCTTTAGATGGAAAAATAGAAGGGGTTCATCTCTCTTCTGATCGGACTCTGAAACGACAGGAGTGCAAAACTGTTAAATCAGTTTGCCTCCCTGTTTTCACTGACACCAGGCTTGACCCCTTGGGGCTAGCATGATATCCTCACTGGTGACTGTCTCCATGTCAAAAGCAGGGGTTACAGAATGTCAGACCATGTAAGAACCTACATAAAGGAGGAGGTCAAGAAGATGATTGATCTCGGGGTAATAGAGTCATCCTCAAGTACATGGGCTAGTTCAGTTGTGCTAGTGCCAGAGGCAGGATCCAAGGAGTTGAGATTCTGTGTGGACTATAGAGCTCTAAATGCAGTCACCACAACTTGTGCCCATCCTTTACCTAGGACAGATGAACTGGTGGATTTTCCACCCCACGAGGCCTCTACCAGTTTAAGGTTGTGCCTTTTGGACTAAAGAATGCACCTGCCCTACAGCGGCCGACCTTCTGCAAGCAAAGTCTGCAGCTCAGGATGGTCTTTAGGATCCAGATCTCCAACAGGGGGGAAGGGTTTCCTCCAGCTCCGTTTCACCAGTAGCTGGATCACCATCTTCTGCTCTCCTGGATAATAAAGGGCCTACCCTGTGCCGAATCTTATCACTGCCACAATGCCCACCTGCCGAATCAGGACTATGTTTTCGTTGTTGCTGCTGCTGCCCCGTTTCTGTGCTCGAAGATCACTTCACGTCATAGGACTTGTGGGAGCTGCTGAACCGAGGTTCGACTATCCACTGAAAGTCTGGCAGAGCCGTCCAAGAACTGGAGGTTGAAACTGCTGCATAGCTAGACACAATACCAACACCATCTTCAGATACTGTACCTCCGACTCCTGAACTGCCATCATCAGGGGGAGAACAGAAGCAGTAAATGTCCCCATCGATTCAGAGTACCCTTACAAGTAAAATCAAAACAACAGGCACAAGTCTACTTAACTATTTTCGGGGCTAAGCTGCCAGAGGGATTGTATGGGTGCAAAGTCCACTCCCTAACATTCCTCCTGCCTGGTTGTGATCGGTGGAGCTCTAGCCAAGTATACCCTGCCACTGGGTAACCCCTAGTGTGCTGTGATTAAGAGTGTAACCCAAAAACTGTTACTTGGCAGTTCTTTTCAAAGGGGCTTTTAAACCACATTTTACAAACCTGTTGGCTTTTCAAAAGCTTGGAGAGGGGAACATTTGAGATTTTCTACACCCCACACTCAGGTGGACTATGTACCTGATAGGGAAGGACTGGTGATGGTAAAGGTCTATCTTATATTTATAAGGTGGGGAATGTGGATTGTTTTTTGCATTCTTATTCTACTTAATACAGTTTAATTGCTTTACTTGGCTGCACTGCTTTTACTGTGTTTTAGTGTAAAGTGTAGGTAACCTCTCAGATTCCTATGTATATATCAATTATTGAGTTTTTATAATGCACCCAATCACCACCTTCATGGTCTCAAAGCGCCCATCATCCAATATTGTAGGATTTTATATGTATAAGTGTGTTGCGTGATATATGCTTTTCTGATGTTTTTGCTGCTTAGTGTGTTAAGATTTTATAAATGAGACATTTTTATACATCTGTGAGGAACTCTGATACTTGTCCATCTCCAAGTCTGCTTAACTGTACTTACACAGCACCACCTTAGCTTCTGACCATTACTGCACAGCTCACATTACCCCCCATTCAGTTTCACTGGACTACGGATCAATAACTGTGTTCATTGACTAGTTGGACTTCTCACAGCCCTCCAATAGCAGCTTCGGCTTCCAGAGCGAGTAATGAGAAAAAAGGTAGCAGATAGTGGATTTGGTATGTCTAATGAGATCATCATTGGGTGGTCATCCTGCTAACCTCAGGACACTGACTAGTACAAGCGGAATCTCCCCTAGATGGCTGTTACTAAGATAGCCATGTGTGCTCCTTACCTGCCCACTCAGGTTATGCTGCTTTCTTCCCATAGGACACCCTTTCTTTGTGCATTCTTTTAACTCCTGACCTAACGTTTTAGAGGAAAGTAAAGCCTTCTGCTTTACTTATCTTGTCTTTTTGCTAATTCATATGGGGAAACTGAACAGCCCATAAGACTATCAGTGCTGAGAGACTGTCTTTATTAAGCCCTTGCAGGACAAGGTCACGTTGTTGAGTGACGCAGGTGAGCAGGAGACACTGCCCGATTATGCGTAGCATGCATTGCTACGTCCACGCTTCCGTGCCTATATGAACCAGCGATTGGACCCTATGCCGCAAAGACCTCGCAGGACAAGGCCGTGGTGTTGAGCAACCCAGGCGCGCAGGAGATGCTGCCCGATTATACGTAGGACACATCGCTACGCCCATGCTTCTGTGCCTATAAAAACTGAGGTTTGGACCTTACGCAGCAAAGCCCTCACAGGACAAGGCCGTGGTGTTGAGCGATGCAGGCGTTTGACGGCAATGGGGTTGCGGCGCAGATTGTGAGCACTGTCGACCTCGCCCCATGCAACCCCCCTTGACCTTGTGCCACTTCTACCTCTTGCATATGCTTTGCTCCCCTGCAACCGGTCCTCGCACCCCCCACGGGCTCACGTCCCCCATGCATAACTGCGCTCCCTCGCACCTTGGCCTCGTGCACCCCCTTGCGTGCCTGCGCTCCCCGTTGCTTCTCTAGCCACATGCGCTCCCTCGCATTGTAGGTCGCTGCATCATGTTCCATCCCCCTCCTCCATTCCCTTCCTTCCTCTTGTATCTTAGCCCCTTCCCTTCTTTGATCTATTGTGTACTGTATTGACATTGTGTTGTTCTCCCAGCGGTTTTGATATTACATTGCATTGCCTGCATTCTTAACTCTTGGTTCCATGCTGTGCTCTGTTCTTTGCTGTTGGTTCTCCATTGCATCCGATTTCGCAGGTCCGTTCTTGTTCTTTGTTGTGTTCCCCTCCCTTTAGTGTCTCCTCTTGTGCCTACCTCTGGTTTGCCCCCCCCCGTGCATCTCCCTCCCCATTCCACTACTTGGGCTCCCTTCTCACCCTCTCTTTCCTCCCACACCCCCTATAGTGCTCTCTCCCTTCTTCTCTAACTGCTTTTCTATCGACTATCCTATCCCTCTTCCCCAAGTCTGGCAGGAAGAAGCTCAAAAGGGACATCCTGGTCTGCAACTCAGGCCTCCCCATCACCGATACCTACACCAGTGTTTCCTCCAGGCAGACCCATACCAACATCCTCTGTTCCCTCTCCAGGCCCATCGACCCCACAAATGGTCTCTGTTCTCCCTACTTTTTCTTCTTTTCCCATTAATGGTGGCACCCAGTAGGAGGACCTCCTGGCCTCCTTCCACTCCTCTAAGACCACTATTAATGTCTACTTAAATGGCACCGTCTTGGTACAGGGCCCTCAATGTCCTCCTTTTTGATAGACGCTTCCTGCACCTTATCAACTTCCTTTCCTCTCCTGCTATCCCTTCTTACCCTCTCTTGCTCCTCTGCCGCCTCCTTCCTCAGCCACCTCTTCGGCACCCCCTGCTGCATCCCTGGCCACACTGTTGCCTCCCTCATCTGGCACTCTCCTTCCTCTCTGACTACCCTGCCTTCTCCTACTTACTCCTCCACCCATCCTTGTGTACCTCCAACACTTCTGCAGGGCGTACCTCTGGCCTTTACCACTCCTCAAAGTCCTTGAAATGTGGCAACCTGCTCCACATCGCTACTCTCAACTCTCGCTCAGCTGTCAAACATTCCTCCGACAACTGCCGTCTCCTGGAAGAGCTTGATTTGGATGTACTCGGTCTCACCGAGATTTGGTTCACGGCCAGCGTGTCACAAGTTTTGACACACTCCTTCCTAAAGGCTACAAGATCATCTCCAAGCCCAGAACCAACCGTCCCGTTGGGGGTGTAGCCTTGATTTTCCCGGGGTGGATCCCTGCTTCTATCATTCCAATGCAGGACTACTCCTCCATTGAATGCCTGGTCTGCAGGCTCTCTCTCCTGCCCCTGTGGTCACTATATACAGGTTGCCCTCTTCCTCTCTGAATGGGCTGACCTCTCCTCCTCCCCCCACTTGCCGCTACCTCTCAACTTCTCCACATCGGAGACCTGAACATCCACCTGGATGCTTCCAAGCCTTCTTCGGGACTGTTTCGCATCCTCTGTGATTCTCTTTTTCTCTCTCTCCATTCTTCCCTCTGGCCCGACCCATTCTGCACGGCACACCATGGATGTTCTGATCTCCTCAGACCTCCCTTTCTCTAACCCTCTCACAACTACGCTCTCTGAGTGATCACTTCCTCCTTTCCTGCCACCTCTATCTCTCTATCCCAGCACTGCCACCTACCGTCTTGGTCATCCGACCCACAAAGCGTGCGTCAGTTGAGGCTTTCGCCATTACTCTCCTCCTCCTGCACCCATGAGTGACTCTCACCCTGATACAGCCATCTCTAACCTTCATTTCTCTATCTCTAACACTCTGGATGTCCTTGCCCCCTACATGAGGATCCGCTTGAAGCCCAAATCCAAGAGCAACTCTTGGTGTGATTCCGATCTCGCCACCCTTAAGCGCAAGTGCTGGGCAGCTGAGAGGAAGTGGGGGGGCATTAAGCACACCCCCAAACAAACCGGACTGCCGTCTGTCCTCTCTAAGAAGAGAGCCTACCATCCAAGCCGGCGTCTCTGCAGCATCTAACAACTCGGCCAAACTATTCAAAATATGCAAGGAGCTGGCCAATCCTGCTGCAGTATCTACCTCTCCTTGGCTTCTCATTTCAAGACAAAATCAGGCCATCATGTCCACACTCTTCTTCTACCTCCTATTCCTCTCCCGTCACGTCTGAAGCCATCTCTCCACCTCCCTTCTCCTCCTTTTCCTTGTTCGCCCACGACAATGTTTCTAGACAAGTCCGATCTATGAAAGTCATCAAAGCAGGTTCTCCCATGCTCATCGAGAACCACCCGTGGCACATCTTTGCAATCACTCCTTTGCCACTGGAACTTTCCCCTCTCCCCTTAAGCACTCCCTTGTGTACCCGCTTCTAAAAAAAATCTTGGCTGATCCTTCCACTCCAGCTAACTATCGCCGATCTCCATCGCGCCTTTCCTGTGCCATCTCCCAGCTTAATCTGCAAACCGAATATGTTGGTTGTCTCCACGACCACCAGTCTGGCTTCAGAGCTGCCATCGGCACGGAAACCGCTCTCCTGAACACCTGTGAAGACCTGCTCTCCAATCTGGACTCTAATCTTCCTTCTGTCCTCATTCCTGTCCTGTTCCTTCTGTCCTCATTCCTGTCCTGTTCCTTCTGTCCTCATTCTCCTCCATCTATCGTCTGCCTTTGATACAGTCAACCATACCACCCTGCTCAATCGCCTCCTTGTTAACCTGGGTATCACTGATCAGGCCCTGGGCTGGCTGCCCTCCTTTCTCACTGACCTACCCTCGCAGGTCCAAGTGGGGTCTTTCCTCTTCTAACCCTCTACTTGTGGTGTCCCCCCAAGAGGTCTAACCCCTCTCCCTGGCTTTTCGACCACTACCTGGCACCTCCTGTCCACTGCATCGCTACTTTCTGCTTCAATTTTCAGTGTTATGCGAATGACACACAGCTCTCTTTCAGGCTCCCCTCAACCACCTCTGCGCCTTCTCTCATACCAGACTGTCTGGCCGCAATTCAGGAATGGTGCACCGCCAACCATCTCTGCCTTAATGCCAGTAAGACTGAGATCCTCCTCATTTGGGTCTCCTCCTCCTCCTGGGTCTCCTCCCTGCCCCCCTTCTGGCCCTCCTCCTGCTCCCTCCTGTGAGGCTGAGAGCCTTGGTGCCATCTGTGACTCCATCCTCTCCTTCACTTCTCACATCTGACTTCTTAGAGACATCAGAGATGTGAGGAGGGAGACGTCAAACTATCAGCTGAACCTCCTCAGAAGTATTCTTTGTTTTATCACTTCCCCCAGAAGCTCACTGTCTCCAGAGCTCTGCTCCTCTCTAGGCTGGACTACTGCAATAGCCTCATTCTAAATCTGCCCACCTCTTCTCTTCGACCTTTACAACTTATCCAGAACAGGACTGTGAGCCTTGTCCTTGGCCTCAAGCCCAGGGATCGTATCTCTCCAGCTCTGAAATCTCTTCACTGGCTCCCATGGCTCCAAGGATCAAGTTCAAGACCCTCTGCATCGTCCACAAGGATTTCTGGGGCCTGGGACTGCTCTACCTCCAACGTTCTCTACCAAAACATCTTCCTTCTCGAGCTCTCCGCTTATCCACCTCAACTCTGATGTGTTAGGCAGAAACCCACTTGGTAGCAGTCTGTACCATACAGATTCACTTGGTAGCTGTGGCTGAGCAGTCAGACTTCCCTCAAGAAGAGTTAGGCAGCATACAGAGTATTCACAATAGGTCAAGAGAACACAGTAGAACAAGTAAACACTGACCAGGGCTTGGTGTAAAAGAGATATAATTATTTATTTAAAACCACATCTAGAAAAACACACAGGCACTAATAGTAAGCAATTCAAAAACACGGTCACTAAAAGATATACACTCCCTTAAAAAGAATATTAGACAAGTCCTTAAGTAAAGCTCCACTTATTTTCAGACAGCGGTGAGCGCTTAACGTAGATGGCACTCTAATAGTTCGTTTTTAAAAGGGAGAGAAAAGCAGAGAACAAGTTGAAACAGATCCCAACACTTTTATCAGAAAATAACAAGAGAGGAAGGCAACGTAAAAAAAGTGAAGTTAGAATTCAAGAGGCCGGACCCACTTTCAGAGGATCCAAACGAAATGTGTCCAAGGTCACACAGTTGCAGTGCACGAAAGTCTTGTAGGGGTTCAAAAAGGAGTTGGACCAAAGAAAGGTACCAGTTAGAGGGTCAAGGCGGCCAGCCCAGTCCAGAAGGTTAAGGGGTTATTATTACCTTGTGGCAATCTTTAGAAAGGGAGGCCTGGGGGACACGGTACCTTAAAGTGGTGAGAACGCTCCAGCGGAGGCAGTTGTTCTTGGCAGCGGGTGCAAGTCGGTGCTTTGTCCGGGGGAAGAGAGGATCTCGTCGTGGAGGAAGACAGGAGTCCGTTGCACTGCCAGGGAAGAAACCAGCTGCAGAGTTTCTCAGGTACAAGGAGCGGTCCGGTGATTCGCGGTTCAGTGGCGAGTGGCTATCCGGCTGCTGGGGTGCTTGGCATGTGCAGTTCGACCACAAACCGGGCTGGGGTGCGAAGAAAGAAAGGTAAACTGGTTGTGCCCACCAGTCAGGGGAAGAAGCCTCTCCAGCCGGGAGATCTTCTCTGTCGTCGGGAAGTGGTGAGTCGGTTCTGCAGGGCTCCACCGGTGGTGTCGTCATGGTAGGTCGGCTCAGCTTCTCCCTCGTCGGATTCTCAGGTCCTGTGGCGACTTCTGAAGTTCCAGTCCCCAAAGCCCTGCTTTTATGCAGAAAACCCCCCATTCACTCAGCCTAGCTGTCACTCAAACATGCTAAGTGGTGAGCCCACTTGGGCCAATCACACAAGAGTGCGACTTGAGTTACCAAGGTAACTCAGTCCAGGGTGCCTAAACCCCCTCCCACACCCCCTGTGGTACCCAGAGTGGCACCACTTTTGGAGGCTTCTGTGGCGAAGCCCGCCAAAAAGTGGAACAAAGGGCTCGACTTGGGTTGGAGTCACAGAAGAGAACACAAACGCCATTTTAGAATCGAGTCTTGTCAAAAAATACTAACCGGAGAATTAATATTAATTAAATAAACCGGCGGTATGTTCGAGGCTATGAGAATTAAATAATTAAAGTTGGTAGCCTCGAACAATGGGAAAATCCCATAGGAAAATATTTGCGGTCGAATATAAAAGTTTCCACTGCCACCAGCCAAAACTCGAACAGGGGGGACGGAGACGTGCCCCCTCGACTAACAGACCCCGGGGCAATCGAATTGCTCCCACCAGTACGTCCACAATATGATGGTTTGTACTGGTTTCTGTTTATAATTTGGGACTAGTAAAGCCAATGGTGACTTTACATGCCCTGGAAGACGCACAGAGGGTGCTGTGTAACACACATAGGAAAAACACATGAGACCCTATGGAGTAAAGGACCCCATAGCCCATAAAACACATTACCAGTCAAAGGAATACCATAAATCATGCCCAAGAGTGGGCGAAAAAGAGTCTCACTCTTGGCAGGAGGAAAAAGAACAAACTCCAGAAATCCAGCAAAGCTGCTAGGGGACTCACTAGGTTAGGAAATTCAGCCTAAAGAGAGAATTCTCCCTAACATGAGGGTTTGACGCTTCTCCAAGCAGAGAATGGGGCAGATTTCTCTCTTCAGCTGGGGCTTCCCTCTGGAACAGCCTCCCTGACTCTGTAAAATTTGAGCAGAACCACCTCTAGATCCGGAATCAACCCAAGACCTCTTCGCTCCTGCTTTCCCTCTTCCTCTCCCCTGCTGATGTTCCCGACTGCTCCACGCACTGGTCACCTGGATACCCTCTGAACTCGGGCCCAGGCTCCTGCATGTCCAGTTGCCCTTGCACTGCCTCCTGGCTCCCCCAGCACTTAAGGGTCTGTACCTGCAACCCTACAGTCCCTTCTCTCTGCACTTATGAGCCACTCGCTGGCTGCACTTAGAGTTACCTGCACTTCTCCCTTTCCCCTCCTGGCACTTCTCCCCTCCCTCTTCCGCGCACTTGCACAATCTGAATGACACCAGTGCCTAGTAAAATCGTTTTGTCCTCCCTTTGATTCCCCCTCTTTGTCTTGTCGCGACTAGAAACACTTGTGTACAGGCCCGTTATTAATGCCATATCATATCTTAGTGAATTTCTTGTATTGTTACAATTGCACACATCACCTTAAAAAGAAATCAAAGTTAGTAGGTTTTGTAATGGCTTTTTGGATACTTGTACAATGTGCCTAAGGCGAGCTGGTGGCAGCGAATGACATACATTACTCACTGTAATCATATTTCAAATGATTGTCTTAGATTCACATGCTGTGCATATAGTCCGACATCTAGTGGTAATTGCATCTTTTTTTTCAAAGATCGAAAGGGCCATCGACATGGGCATTGCTAACACTCCGTGTAGTGTACCTAAAAACCCTCACACGTCGAGGTCCCAGCGGTGTTTTTTTTCTGCCATGCTCAGTGCGCGTGAGCGAGTGCGGAAGAGAGAAGGTGTAAGAAGTCTATGTTCCTTCTGCTTGAGGAGGGGACGAAGGGTGGGCGCATGTGAATCTAAGCAGACACAATCATCAGAAATACAATTACAGTGAGTAATGTATGTCTTCTGATGCTTCTGGATCTGCCTAGGATCACATGCTGTGCATAGACTAGCGAGAAGTACCCAGAGATGGTGGTGGGATGTGTGGAGGAACAGTAGCAAAGAGGTGTCTTAGCACTGATTGTCCCACCTGAGAATCAGACCTAGAGTGTGTATCTAGGCAGTAGTGTTGTGTAAAAGTGAGCACAGAACTCAAGGTTGCTGCTTTGCAAATGGAATCTAGAGAAACATTTGCAATTAATAATATGGCAGCCCCTGTGCCCAGAGACGAGTGAGCTCTAGGCGTGAAGGGTAGATCTCTCTTGCCAAGAGTGTAACACAGTGTGATGCAGGTTACGATCCACATGAAAATAGCTGATTTAGAGACAGGGTCCCCTTCTCTAACAGCTGCCACTGATACGAAGAACTGGTTTGTCTTTCTTAGTGGCTTTGTCTTTTCCAGATAGTAAATTACTGTTCTCCTCGCATCTAGTGTGTGGAGGCTTCTTTCTGCACGTTAGTGGGGTTTTGTAAGAAGGTGTGTAGTTCTAGGGACTGGTTTACATGGAACTTTGAGATAAATTTTGGCGCAAAGCGTGGGTGTGTGCGCAAAACCACCTTGTCCTTGTGAATCGTAACAAAGGGGTCCTGAACTGAAAGGGCCCTTAGTTCACTAACTCTCCTTATAGAGGTGATGGCCACTAGGAAGGCAGTCTTGTAGGTGAGTGCCTTAAGGCTAGCCTTGTGTAATGGTTCAAAGGGAGGGCCAATTAGTCTGGTAAGGACAACATTCAGGTCCCATCCGGGAGCTTGGTTGGGAGTAGGGGGATGAAGTCTATTTACCCCCGCGCCCTCCAAAGGCCTTAATCACAGTCATTTTCCACCACAAAATGTTTCTCTGGGACGTGGTCTAAGCCGAGAGCGGCTAAGCGGACCTTTACAGAATTGAAAGCCAGTCCTGAATCTAACAGGTGAGTTAGGTAAAGGACAATGTCTTTAGGAGAGCAATCAATAGGATTGACGCCCTTGGTATTGCACCAGATAAAGCGCTTCCACTTACTGGAGTAGCAATATCTGGTGGTAGGTTTCAGTGCCTCCCAGAGTATGTCAATGCATCTCTGGGGGAGTTGAAGGTGCCCAAACTCTATGACTTCAGGAGCCAGCCTGCTAAGTTGAGTGTTCGGGGGCATGGATGTAGTGTCCGTCCCCGATCTCGGGACAGCATGTTGTAGGGGCATGGCAGTTTTCTGTCATGATATGGGAGAACCAGTCTGGCGGGCCCATATAGGCAAATCTGCCGGACCATGGTATCCACTGACCGTTACCCCTCAGAGCAGTTCTGTGGATATCTGGAGGCAGAGCTTTGTCACTGGGCGTTTTCCAGAGTGGCGAACAAGTCGATCTCTGGAAGGCCCCATTCTGCAAAGACGTTGAGTAAAATGTACTCTTGTAGCCACCACTCGTGCTCTAAGGGTAGGGGGAAATCTCTGCTGAGCACGTCTGCCAGAAGATCGAGTTCCCCTGGAACATGTTGTGAGAGGAGGAACGTATTGTGTTTCAATGCACACTTACAGATTTTCCCAGCTAGTCTGGATAGCCCTAGAGAATGAGTGCCCCCTTGTTTGTTCAAGTAGTACATGGCCGTGGTACTGTCCATGAGGACTAGAACTTTCTTCCCTTGTAGGTGTGTCTGGAAAGCCTTCAGGGCCTTGAACACTGCTAGCAGTTCCAACAGGTTGATGTGATGGGATGCTACTGCTGGTGAGCCCCCCCCCACCCGACAGAGATGCATCTGTCGTGAGAGTGGCCTCAACTGCGGAGGTGGTGAAGGTTTTTCCCGGCAGAAGGTTTTCCCTCGACCAGCACTGCAGAGACTGAACGAGGGCTGTCGAGACAACTACTAGATCATCCTATTGGCCGCAGGCCTGACACCATTGGCTCGAGAGCCACTCTTGCATAGGGCGCATGCGCAGACGAGCGCAAGGAACTAGAAAGACGCATGAACAATCATCCCCAGCAGCCGCATGGCCTTGTGTACAGTCACTTGGTGACTGGCTACATAGCGAGTTACCCGGGACTGCATGTTTTGGACCCTCACGTTGGATAGGAAGATGAGCCAGTCTTCTGCTCGAGTTAGAGCCCCCAGAAACTGTTCGACTTGGCTGGGAGTTAGCCTGGATTTCTTTTTGTTGATAGAGAATTCTAGGTTCAAGAGGAGATCTACCATTTTATGGGTATTTGTCTGCCATGTTCCGTTCGAATCCTGTTATGAGCCAGTCGTCGAGGTAGGGCTAGACAGATGGACTGCCTGCGCAGGTGAGTCGCCACTACCACCAGTACCTTTGTGAACACCCTTGGGGCTGAGGCAATGCCAAAGGGGAGAACCTTGAACTGATAGTGGGTTTCCTCTATCATGAACCTGAGGTACTTTCTGTGCGCTGGCAACACTGAAATATCAAAGTATGCATCGTGGCCATGTAATCCTCCTGCTGCTCCTGAACATGTGAGATTTGACATACTTGTTTGCAGGTCTAGAACAGTGGGCATGGTAAGATCCTTTTTGGGTACAAGGAAGCACACTGAATAAATACCCTTGTTTACCTGGAGAAGGGGGACACCTTCGATGGTGCCCTTTTCCAGCAGGATGCGTAGGTGCTCTGTCAACAGGAGTCTGCTTCTTGATGGGTTGTAGCAAGGTGGTTGGAAGAACTTGAAACCGTATGCGTGAATCAACGGTCTTTAGTACCCACTAATCTGATGTGATCCCATCCCAGGCACGGATAAATGGTGACCGGCAACTCCGACCGGGGAAGCGTGGGAGGGGACCCGTACCGGCGAGTCACTTGGAGGTGGAGGCCGGGGAGCCTCCGGGAGCAGAGTTTCTACCTATGCCCTTACCCCTACAAGAACCTCTTTGCTGATATTGGAAATTGTCAGAGTAGCCCTGTCAGGAAGACCAGGGGGCACCCCCCCAGGCCCACAGCCGTACTGACATTGGGGCAAGCGCGTGAAGGATTGGCCATGAAAGGACTTAGCTGAAATCTGGCTAAGTGACTTTAATGTCTCATGCTCCTTTTTTGCTGTTTCTATAGTGTCGTCAACCGCCTTCCCGGATAGGTTGGCCTGTTAATTAAGGAGGCTTGTGTTTCGGGTTTGAGCCCAGAGTTTTTTTAACCAGGCAAGCCACTTGAGTAGGGTACTGTTATCCGTGGGCTCAACGAATCAATAAAATTAATTTGACCGCAACCACATTGGCAAAGGGAAATCATTTTTAAAGCCAACTGGATTTCAGTGGCATAGTCAAGGTGTGGTTCATAGACTACATAAGAACAGAACCTCTGAAAGCCCGAACTGACTTGCTTGGAGGAAACCGATGCGGGGAATCCGAGAGGCAAGAGAGAAATTCTGAAACAGGCAAGAGGAATTGAAAAGCAAGGTGAGGCTAACAATGCTATCAGTTTGGGAAATTAAACCTAAAGTTCGAACTTACGGAGTGTAGCTGCAATAAACAGTAGCAACGCGTGGCGATGCAGGAGACAGAGACTGAAATACTTCTTCCGGGAAAGTAGGAGTGTCGTCGACCTCGGGATCAGCCTGAATACCTAGAACGGTGCCTTGCACTATAGGCGCCATCTTGGGAGAGGATAAACCAACAGTAGAGTGACGCCGCCAAAGCTGCCATAGCGACCAGATCATCGGTAAAAAGAGTGGATTAAGCGAGGGGCATGAACTGCTGAGGCCGGCTCCCAGGATCTCTCCGCCAGAGAATAACCCTTCCAATCCACAAGGTATTGAAGGGCCCCCCCTCCAATATATGGAATCGCAGATGGCCGATAACTCATATTCAGGTCCTGAAGCTGTCATTACTGGAGGAGGCATCCCAGCATGTGAAGGAAAACGGTTTCTGACGTCTGGCTTTAACTGTGAAACATGGAAGGTTGGATGGATGCGCTTCCAGGAATCAGGAGGCTGCAACTTGAAAGCAGTGGTACCCCTCATTGCTATCACTGGAAACAGACCGAAGAATCTCGGAGATGGCTTGGAGGGAAAAGGTCTTCTGGGAAGGTTTTTACTTGCCAACCACACATTGTCCTCTATTTGGATTGAGGGTGCTGGAGACTGATGTCTATGCCAGTCTCTTAGTCCTGACCTGAGCCTCTTGCAGGGCTTCCTGTTCCCTCCTATGACCTTGTTGAATAGAATCCACCATATTGTCAAGATGTGGAAACAGAGTGGAATGAGGGATTACGGTGGGAAACACGGAAGGGTGAAATCCATAGGTGCAATAAAAAGGACTGGATCTGATAGCTGAATGTGCAGCGTTGTTATATGAAAATTCAGCCAGGGGTAATTGACTCTTCCAGTTGTCTTGGGTTGCTGATATGTAACATCTAAGATAGCCTTCCAAAGTCTGATTAAGGTATTCTATCTGACCATTATTTTGCAGATGGTATCCAGAGCTTAAGGCTCGAGAGACTCCTAAAATGTTGCAAAGATGTTTCCAGTATTTTGAGGTGTATTGGGGGCCCCTATCAGAGATGATGGTGTCAGGTAAGCCATGGAGAGAAAAGATTCGATCCAGAAACACTTGCCATGAGGGAAGCCGAGGGGATAGCTGGAAGAGGGATGAAATGCACCATCTTAGTCAATGTGTCAATGGTAACCATGATGGTGTTACACCCTTCCAATACTGGCAAATCAACTATAAAATCTGTAGATATTATTTTCCAGGGCTTTGTGGGTATTGGCATCTGAACCAATTGTCCCACCGGATTTTGTTGAGGAGATTTGGTTTGGAAGCAGGTAGGACATGAGGAAACATACTCCTGGACGTCTTGGCGGAGATTGGGCCACCAAAGATGTCTCTGTATTAATTTGATGGTATTAGTAACTCCCCGATTTCCTGCCGCTGTAAATCGTGACATAGTCTCAATACCTCCTTTCGTAGATTGCCTTCAGGAACGAGCACTGTTGTGTCTTTGAATAAGAGAACTCTGTCCCGGATCAGCCCGTACCTGGAGATTTATGCTGGCTGTGAGGTTTCCCAACCCTTAGTCTTGGCCTCTACTTGTTGTAGAAAGTGGTGAACAACAGACACGAAGACTGCCTTAGGGAAAATTCGTTCAGACTGAAAAGGTGAACGCTCTCTTTAATCCCTTCAGGACAAGACATCCGCTCTGTGATTTGATTTGCCGGGAATGAATGTAAAAATTATCCGAAAGGGGGAAAAAATGAGCCCGTCTGGCTTGTCTTCTGTTACATGTCTGGGTGTATTGAAGAGAACACAGGTTATGATGGTCGGTTCTAACTTCAATCGGGAATTGGGCTCCGAGAAGTAGGTGACGCCATTCCTCGAAGGCTCGCTTAATGGCTAGCAGTTCTTTCTCCAAAACCGTATAGTTCATTTCAGCGGGAGAGAGGGTAATGGAAAGATATGCCACCGGTCGTTCGAAGTTCTGTGCGTCTGGTTGAAGGAGAAGCGCTCAATGCCTGGTCAGAAGCATCCGATTCAATGATAAATCTGCGTTGTTGATCTGGTATGGCCAAAATGGGTGCTTTCGTAAAAAGTGACTTAAGTTTATCAAAGGCATCTTGTGTATCCGTTGTCCAACAGAATGTTGTTCCCTTCTTTAGAAGAAGTGTTAATGGTTGGGTCAGAGAGGAAAAATGAGATATAAATCTGCGGTAAAAATTAGCAAACCCAAGAAATCTTTGTATCTCCTTGATTGATCTTGGTGCTGGCCATTCTGTGATTGCAGCGACCTTAGTAGGATCCATAGAAATCGAGAAAGGTTACACTCTTCTTGTGAAACTCAAATTTTTCCAGTTTACAGAACAAATGATTATCTCGGAGTCGTCTTAACACTTCTTTCACATGAGACATGGGGTCTGTCAACGAGGATGAAAAAATCAAAATGTCAAAGGTAGATTATGACATAATGTAAAGCTATGTCTGCGAAGATGTGATCCATGAACCTTTGGAATACCACCGGTGCATTTGCTAGGCCAAAGGGCATGACATTGTATTGAAAATGGCCAAAAGGAGTCCTAAAGGTGTTTTCCATTCATCTCCAGATTTGATTCGGATAAGATCAGCTCCACGCAAATCCAGCTTCGTATATATGCAGGCGCCTCGAACTGCCTCCAAAATGTTCGGTATGAGGGGCATTGGGTACTTGTCTGGAATAGTAATCTTATTTAAGCCCCTGAAATCCATGCATGGGCATAATTCAGTAGTGTTCTTTTTAGGTATAAAGAAAAGTGAGGCAGTAGCTGGAGAAGAAGATTCCGTAATCAAACCATTCTGCAGATGGGTGTGTAAGTATTCTTTTAAGGTCTCCTTTTCTCTCGCTGACAAAATGTACATGCGGCCAAATGGAAGGGGACTATCTGGGAGTAAGTAAATCGCACAATCGTCTCTATGGTGTGGAGGAAGTTCTGAGTATTCTGTTTGGGTGAAGACAATCTGATATTCCTGATAAATAGAAGCAGATACTTCATTAGGAATCTTCTGATTTGTGGTATTATCTTGGTCTGGCGTTCCTCTATGTGACAGAGGGAGTTTTGAGTTCAGACAGTGATGTATACACTGTTCTGACCCTAAGAATAAGGTTCCAGCTGTCCAATTTATTTAAGGGCTGTGGGCCCTTAACCAAGGTAAACCCAGAATGACTGGATAATGGGCTGTCTTTATAATGTCCAACTCCAAGGTTTCCCGATGAGCAGCATCTGTCTTGGTTAGTGAATAGGTAGGACGGTCGATGGGGCCTGATGTGAGAGGACTCCCATCCACGCTTTGTTAAAAAGCAGGTTCCAATCTCTAAGATTTCTTCAGGTAAGTTTATTTCCAGATACTTTATTACAATCCACATGAAGACATAAAGGACATTAGCTGAGACAAACACCGGCTCCCATCACCCAGGGCTAGCCAGCTGCAACTGCCACTACACAGAACACTCACTCAGAAGAATCCATCATCCACACAAACATTCCACCAGACATCACAAGCTACCTCACCTCAGGCAGGCACAACACAACACTTTCCACTGGTATAGCCATCTTCTTTGCCTTACGAGGAATTCCATGGTTCTTTGCCCAGAGGTCCTCAATGAAATTGCCTGCTGCCCCGCTATCTATCAGGGTGCACACATGCACTAGGCGTATGTTGTTCCAGGCCAGAGACACTCCTAGCACAATCATTGTATTTTCATACGAGAGAGTGTGCAAAGAAAGACGTGTGTTTTGTAGGGAACTGGTGGTTAAATTAGGACCCAGCACCGTTGTTTCCCTTTACGGCCGGGCACTGGCATTTCCCGCCTTTCTAGAAAGAACAATGGGACATTCTTTGACTGTAAGCGTACTGGCGCCACAGTACATACATAAGCCAAGAGACTTTCTTCGGTATCGTTCCTCCGCAGAGAAAGGACCGCGGGTGGTTCCCAATTGCATCGGTTCTTCGGTACACAATGGTTTGAACTACCCCTCTTCTCTCCCTATGTCTTTCCTGGAGTCTATAGTCCAGTTGCATAACTAATGCGATATATTCAGACAGGTTATGAGGACGTGGGACTCTTGACACTTCATCTTTTAATTCCTCAGATAATCCTCGTCTAAAGATAGTCATGAGGGCGTCATCAGCCCAGGCGATGTCTGCCGCCAACTGTTTAAATTTGGTTATATAAGTCAAGATGTCTGGAGAGCCTTGCTTAAAATCCATTAAATGTTCTTGTGAAGCTATTGTGACTTCCTGTTGGCCAAACATACTTTTGACACTATTACAAAATGCGGAGTATGAATCTAAAATGGGATTGTTGCTTGTGACCAAAGGACTCGCCCAAGCTTAGGCTGCTCCAGTCATCTGTGTGATCATGTGACCCACCTTATCTCAATCGGTTGGAAAAAATGCCGCCTTAAAGGCAAATTGCATCATACACGACTCTAGGAATTCTTTTACTGAATGGGGATTCCCGTCGAATTTACCAGAAGGTAGAGGACCCGGAGGAACCTCAGATCTCTGAGCAGTTTGTCCTGCTTGCTGTCTCAATATGATGTTTTCTTGCTTGAGCTGTTGTACTTCAGTTGAAAGTACCTGTACAGCTGCCAACAGCTGTTGGACCTGTTGTTCCATGATATTGGTCTATTGCGATTCGGCTATACCTGAGTCGCCACTATGTGGTCTCTAATGCCCCTCCACTATAATAATCCGTGATTACTCTTTTTAGAGGCGTTGCTATCTGTTAGCAATTATCCAATACAAATTATCCAACTATTATAGTTAAGGAGCACGTTAGAAAATAAAGAGCCTTCACAGTAGCAACTTGAATATAACCGAAATAAAAATCACTGACCTGTTCTTCGGTATGGTATGATAGGGTGAATGGAAGGCTCACCTGAAGCTCCCTCGCTATGCCTATAATGTCAGGCACAGGGAGAAAAACTCAGGGAAACCCTCTTGGGGAAAAAAACCTGTGGAGCTAGAGAGCGCTGTTGCTGGTATCCAGATGAGGCTGGAGTGAAGCTGGAGCGTGGTAGAACGCGGGGAGCGCTGACTCTGGGGATGGCAGGAGGCTGTTGAAGAGATACGACAGTTAGAGCAATAGGTTATATATGAAAGAAGAGTCTTTAGGTCAGAAAGCGTACCTTTTAAAGAACCTTGGAGGCAGATGGGAGTAAAAGACCCGCTCCGTCTGCTATGTAAGTGGCCTTTTGATAAGAGACAGAATGATATGAGATAAGTTAGCGTAAGGTAGAAAGGAGAAGGAAAAGGGATTTCGTTCTGCCCTAAACGTACTGGAATAAACCGCGAATTGAAGATCTCTCTAGGAAGTTGTGGGAGACTCTTTGTGGATTCCGCGGGGCGAGTTGGGAACTGTAGTTCCGTTGGAAATGGTATGTTGGTTGACTGCTGAAAGAGCAAAATATTAATCTCTATAACGTCGCACAAAGCCGAAAGAAAGGATCTTGAAGAAAGGAAACCTACATAAGAACAGAACCACTGAAAGCCCGAACTGACTTGCTTGGAGGAAACCGCCGCAGGGAATCCAAAAGGCAAAAGAGAAATTCTGAAACAGGCAAGAGGAATTCAAAAGGAAGGTGAGGCTAACAATGCTATCAGTTTGGGAAATGAAATCTAAAGTTCGAATTTACGGAGCGTAGCTGCAATAAACAGTAGCAACGCACGGCGATGCAGGAGACAGAGACTGGAATACTTCTTCCGGGAAGGTAGGAGGAGTGTCAACCTCGGGATCAGCCTGAATACCTACAACAGTGCCTTGCACTATAGGCGTCATCTTGGGAGAGGATAAACCAACAGTAGAGCGACGCCGCCGACGTTGCCATAGCGACCAGGTCCGCGGGCCATAGCCGCGACCGCTCGTAACAGGTGCCCTGAGCAAAAGTGTGCCCTGCGGTTTTGGCCGAGTCCAGAGTGTTCTTCAGGATATTCTGGGTAACTAGTCTACCTTCAACCACGACTGCCAGTCGGCGTGATCGGGTAGGCTTTGGAACTTCCAGAAGGCCATCCTGTACTATGCCGTACTGAACATCACTGTAGCTCGCAAGGAGCGTGGTGTTAGCAATCCTTGTGGAGTACGCTGCAGAGACAGTGACGCGCTTACCAAGGGCGTAACCTTTCTTGCAATCCTTATCTGGAGGGGATACTGCTGAGGACAGTGGTACCCCTGCCTGCTTGCGAGTGGTTGTTACAACCAAGGAGTACTGTGTGGCGTGGCCTCTAATGTAGAGGAGATCAGAGGGGGTTGGGCAAAACAATTTTCCACAGAGCGATTAACTGCCTGTGTAAGGCAAGGGGGCAGTAAGAAAGGAGCCAGGCTTCTTTTAATGGAATTTAATAAGGGAATGACTTGGCTAAACAAAGTCTTTTCCTTGAGAATGTCCTCCACGAAGTCAGAGTCAGGGGCAGCTTCGTGCATAGCAATCTTAAAATGGATGGCTGCTCTTTTTAAGAGGGAGTCAAACAGCATTTTGTCGTGAACTGGCAAAAAATCTCTGCAGAGGAGTAGTGGGGGGAGATCCAGACAGCGCCCTCTGGGTCAGTATTATGTGGCCGTGTGTGCCACAAGTCCATGTCATCCATCTGATCCCAGTCTGGGTCTTTATAGACTGGGTCTGGTCATAAGGGTCAAAACCTCCATAGGAGACATCCTGGCCCGGGTCCTCTGGGTCATCCCCAAAGATATTAATGTGGTGCTCCTGTGGTTCCTCCAAAGCGGGAAATTAGGCAGGGAAGTTTCCTAGATTTAGAGGGGATGCGGCATGAGTCCACTTCCCTATGTCTCTTCAAGGCACTGTTACACTGGTCTGTAAAGTTGATGATCTTAGCCATACACTCCTCAAACCTCTCCCAGGTCCATTTTGTGGAAGCTGAAGGGTCAGTGGGTGGAAAGTGCTGCCTAGAAGGGGGCCTCAGAATATTCCCCCCAGGAATAGGGGGTCTCACCGGAGTCCCCGGCCACCGATACAGTAACTGAATGCTTCTCACGGAGCTTCCGAAGCTCTGGAAGCACTATCGACTGCATAGAGGGTTTTGACGCGCATGTAGGCGCTGCTGTGTTCGGCGAGCCCACAGAGTCCTTCAGCGTTCGAGCACCTTTGGACAGTAGGTCGACGGTAGTGGGAGTTTTAAGGGAACCGCCCGTTCCAGAGGAATGTTTATACCCATTCGCATGCTGCGGTTGCATGGAGGGTGCCGAACCGTGAGGTTCGGAATGCACAGCTGAGATTTTCAACGGGCCTACGTTTTCTTCGATGAACCCTTCGAAAGGGCCTTATGGGTTGCATACTTAGGTAAGGGGGCAGGTGTGTTTTGATTGATTATTTTATTTTTATTTCGCTCGTACACAAGTGTTTCAGAGAGCGACAAGGCAAGGGAGGGGAGGGGAGGGGAACAGGGGAGAACAAAACTGCGATCTTACTAGGCCCAGTGACATTGAGAACGTGCAAGTGCATGGGGGAGGAGGGAGGGGGGAGGGGAAAAGTGCATGCAAGGGGGGGAGTGGAAAGTGCGGAGCAGAGGAGAAACGGATAAATAACAATAAATAAATAATAAAGGCAACAAAGTGGTAATGCAGCCAGCAATTTGCAAGTGTTACGTTTAAGGCAGCAGACAGGGTATTTCTGATAAGTGCAGGAAGAAAAAGGGTGGGGGCTGTATGGGTACAGATACAGACCCCAGTGCAAGGGGTGGCCCGGAGGCAATGCGGGAGGGTGGCAGGGTGAGCAGGTATTTGGGCCCGAAGGACAGAGGGTAGCCAGGTGCACAGTGCCAAGAGAGAACAGATCAGCAGGGGAGAGGGGGAGCGAAGTCAGAAGAAAAGAGGAAGGTCTTAAGGTGCTTTCGGAACCGGAGATGGTTCTCCTCAAGTTTTAGAGTGGCAGGGAGGCTGTTCCAGACGGAGGCCAAAGACAGATCTACCCCAAGCTCGTTTCTTTGAAAAACGATTGACCCTGAGGCAGTTGGAGGTAGAGGAGCGAAGAGCTCGAGAGGGGAGGTATTTGCGGAGGGATAGCTGAAGGTATTTTGGACCCAGGCCCCAGAAAGCCTTGTGGACAATGTAGAGGGTGTTGAATTTAATCCTTGCATCCACTGGGAGCCAATGGAGAGATTTCAGAGCTGGATAGTTACGATTCCAGGGCTTGAGGCCAAGGACAAGTCTTGCAGTCCTGTTCTGAATTAGTTGCAGAGGGCAGAGAGTAGAGGCAGGTAGATTTAGAAAGAGGCTGTTACAATAGTCCAAGCAAGAGAGAACCAGAGTTTGGGATACCATGAGCTTCTGGGGGAAGGAGAGGAAAGGCAGAGTACCTCTGAGGAGGTGCAGTCGGAAATTTGACTTTTTAGAGACCTCAGAGATGTGGGCGTAGAAGGAAAGGGTGCAGTTAAAGATGACCCCGAGATTCTTAGTGTGGGTGCCTTTGTCGCCGGGGTATGACTTCCCAATAGCAGTGCCGACAGCCTGCCTATCGGGGCCGGGGACTGGCACATGGGAGCGCATAGGCAGTGCAGAAAGGTTGATTGCTTCCGAATCGGAGCCATGGCTGCCTACTGATTCCTCGTCCGACGTGACGGCGCCAGCGAGGGAGAAATATTAGCGTAGGTCACCCACCACTTAGTCCGCCTGTCTTTCAGTCTTAGTCCGAAAGAGTTTACAGGCCTTACACGAGCGCTCGTCGTGGTCACGAGAAAGACACCTGTTGCATTGGCGATGGGTGTCTTTCCAGGGAAATTTGCCATTACACGACGGGCAGAACTTAAAAGGAGTCCTCTCCGTAGCAGAGGGTAGTGGCAGCCAGACCGAGAGGAAAAGGAGAGGGTGAAAGAAATGCATTCTCAGAGAGAAGAGGAGAACCAGGGCCCCACTCTCCCTACTGTAAGGGCGAGGCCTGAGGGCCAAGGCCATGCGGTCAACAGTCGCCGAGCAGTTATAGATGTAGGCGCTGTCGAGCGGGAAACCCACGATACAGTCATCAAGATGGTGGCCGAAGTGGACTAAACGACCGTAGGCCGCGAGAATAGATATAGCAATATAAACTCTTACGAGCCTCCACTTAAGCGGCCAACTAAGTTGGTGGAAGAAATGCAATCTGGTGGGACCTCGTCGCATGAGGGCTTTTTGGTACACTACACGTCATGTTAGGGATAGTGTTCATTAGGGATAGTGTTACAATCACGCCCATGTCGACGTCCCTTTTGATTTTCGAAAAAAAATAAGATGCAGTACTCTGCGATTACCACTAGAAGTTAGACTATATGCACAGCATGCGATTCTAAGCACACACAAGCATCAGAAATGTTTCTACTATGCTTTATACTTTTTACTCATGCACTTTTGCATTTACCGCTAAGGACTACTGAAGGTGGCTAGCACCGTAAGACGGCTGCAACCAGTTTCCACTTGCCCGTTGGCCATATTGTTCTTTGGCCTTCTTAGGTCAGGAAATGCCATTAGGGAATGCCCTTTCCTGGGAAAAGCTGCCGCTATTGCAGGCAAAGGGACGGTTTGTGCATGAGCTCAGTTGTCAGGGCTGGGACTGTCTGGTCTCAGTACACATCCTGGTGCTTGAATCTCCGTTGCTGGGCAGATGTTGTGGCCAGTTTATTTCCATTATTGAATCGCACTGCCTGTTTGAATGTTGTAGATTCTTACCAGGGGAGTGCTTTGGTGAACTCCCAGCCCAATTCCTGGATAAAAGGAGGGCTCCTGCAGCCATTTAGCAGATAACATTGGAGCAACAACCTCTACAAAGTAGAGTAGCCCGTTGACGATCCCTGCAGCTGACCAGCACCAACTTCAGTTAAGTCTTGGTTAAGCCCTGCTCCTATACCTAATCTCAGGAAGGCCCTTGTGGGTGCTCCTACACCAGGATCAATGGGAGAAACTAGTCTCAAATGCTGCTTGAGGGTCTGTGTCTTCTGAACCTTCGTACGTGTCCCTGGACCAACCAGGAGGCTGGCCAGCTCTCTCCTGGGATACACTGCGGCAGCCGTTGCCATTCAGTGTGCATCCTTGTAACATGGAGAATCTCCAACTTGTATAACAAGATGCCTGCTCCTACATTTTCAGTCTCCTTGCATCAACGGAAGATGTGCAGGACCTGCTCCTTTTGGAGGATTGCCTGTTGCAGCCAGTCTTCTTCGCATTCCAGAGATTTCCTGAGGACGCCTGCATCGTAGATCTGGAACAACCTGGTGCTGACTAATGGGCCTGTGAAGTGTTATTGGCATATCTTACTAGGATTGGAATTCCTCAGATTAATGACGTTTGGCAAAGGATAACAATGGTAGATTTCGAATACCTTTGCATTAAGTATTAACTAGCTTGCAATGAGATGGGTAGATATTCCAGGCTCAAGCACGTCCTTGAGAGTAGGGTGCAAATGAAAGGAGGAGGAGTTGCTAGGATCCTGGCTGTTATTTGACTCCTTCCGACATCCCCTGTCTCTGCTCTATCTCTAGTCTATGAATGGTGTGCTTGGGGTGGAGACTCGCTGAGGTTAGGATGAGGGATGCTTGGAGCGCAGAACTAGCCTTGGACCCATCAGATCCGCAATGGACGTTGGTGTGAACGTCTGGTCAGAGGGCAGATATTGACCTGCCTCTGAAGCACAACCAACAATGAATATTTTTTTACAATCTAGTGGAGCACTGAGAATGGCACAAGTAATGACCTCTATGGCACAAGTTATGGGACTGCCCTATACTAATGCAGTTTTGAATGGATATTCTGAAGAGAAATTGGCTATGAACAGTGTTCGGAAAGATTTCTCTTTTTGCAACTTTCCCTCCATTTTTCCTATGGACCCCCTTTTTTTTGCTCTGTTTAAACCTGTCCTGACTTTTTGAAGGTTAAGTAAAGCCTTCAGCTTCACTTCCCTTTTGCTCATTGTTATGGGAAAATGTATCAGTCCTTTAGACTATCAGTATTTTTGCCACTTTTTAACCTTGCAGTACAGTGCATTGGGGATACTCTTATATCACCCTAGCTTTTTACACTTGAGATTTTTGGTTACTTTTATACGTGCCTAAAGACAAACTGGTGGCAGCAGATACTTTTTTACAATTGTTGCATTATTTTTAGTGTGCACATTCGCTTTTACAGCATATGCCTACTAAAACATGGCTAGTGCCCTAAAATTTCTATGCAATGCGATTTTCACTTGCTTCTTCCGCCATATTGTTGTTTTGCCTTCGCTTCCAGCCTTGCTAGGAAATTCCTTCGAAGTTATGCTGCTTTCATAGGCTAGTGATGCCCATGTGTGCGTGTGTGTGGCCCAGGAAGGGAGTGGGTCTTTCTAGTCTCACTGCTCATCTGTGGTGCCAGAAAGTCTGGGTGTGGGGAAAATGTGAAACCAGTAGTTGTCCCTAATTGGACAACTACTGGCTGTTTATATGGTGCAGATCCTTACCATTGGTGGGCTTGGACTGGCTTCCAGCTCAGATTTTAGATAAGAAGAGGACCTCTGCAGCCATTTCTTCAAATCCTCATTGAAGCCAAGAATCCCTTGTGGAAGTAAAGCCTACTGAAGATCCAAAGACGACTTCTGAAGTGGCCCAGTGAAGCCATGATTGACTACCGGATCCCCGAAGACCCTGAGCGGTGCTTCAGTTTTTGGACTAATGAGAGGAACTAGTCTTGACGCCTCCGAGGATCCTGCCCATCTGAGCCTTTGAAAGTGTCCCTGGACTTGCCAGTGGTCTGACCATCTCTCTCGTGGGCTACCTTGCCAAAAGCATCACCGTTACTCATTCAAACCCAGAATTTTAGTGGTCACCAGCTCATGCCACAAGTTGCCTTCACCCTGGATTTCAGAGTCCCAGCATCAAGGGATCCTGTCCTACAGCAGCTTCTGGGACCGCGGCTGGAAGGACGCCTGCCGTCGCCTGTGTGCAGAGACCATCGCTGGAACTCGCCTTTCTCCAAACTGTGAAGTTTCCTGAAGAGGTCTGCATCAGTGTTTCTTGCATTTCTTCATCAACAGAGTTTGCAACTTGCAGCTGCACAAGACCTGAAGAATCCTCGAAAGTCATCTGGGAAAAACATAGTCAGGGGATTAAGTAAATGCAGTGCATCTGTTCCACCCTTTCCTCCACAGGATAATATTGGGATTACGTCCCTTTATCGCAATCCATTCCACTCACCTTTTTGTCATCGAACCTGGGTACAGTAATCTAAAATGAGGCAGCGAAATGAGGCAACCACGAAGGAGGCCCAGGAGCAAAAGGATCTGCAGAGCAACATAGGAACAGAAGCCAGCTGGACCCCTTTCTTCTAACCAAAAGGTACCATAAAGTTAAGAGGACTTACCTCTTGTTGTGTAGCCTTACTTGTTACCAGTTGAGACTTGGTTGCCCTTGCAGTCGCTTGCAGCTTGGCCCCTCACAAGCCTCCCAGCTAGTGCCCCTTCAAGTGATCTTATTTCTACACATGTTTCTAAAAACATAGTGCAAGACTTTTACTTACCTGCAATGAAGATCTTCAGCTCCCCTAGACTTTGCTCAACTAACATTGGCTGTCCTGGCTCCCTGAGAGACTTCTTACCGCTGACTTTGTACTTTTACCTTTCCCTCAGGAAAGGGTTCATTTACTTTGCATTGGAGGGTTCAAAAAATACTTATCAGTTTATGAATTATTAGTTAGCCTTTACTTTTATTCCCCAATCTAACCTTTGCACCAAACTCAGTATTGCTCTAAATGTACCAGTGATAAATCAATGTCCAGTGTCCAAGCCATTTAAGTCACCTGAGGGTGTAGGAAGTGTCTGTGTGCCATCCCCTTTGGGCATCAGTAGAGAAACGAAATGTGTTTTGAAGTGTCTTTTGAAGTGTTACATGTTTTGCTCCCTTCAGAATAAGGCTTATATAACTGACTTAAATAAATTGTTTAATCAAGAAACCTTAAGTGCAAGAGTTTATTTAAATACTTGTCACTGTGAATCTCTGTAAAAACCCAACTGCTCACATTGACCCCTCTGGCTGAGCAGCGAGGCTTATCTCAACACTACCAACCTTTGCAGTACAGACTTATACCAAAGGTTAGGTTACCTATTACCAGGAGGAAACCTATGTACAAATCTTGGAACATGTATAATGCTATCCGTTACTTTAACAGGCACAAGTAGGTTTCAGACCCGAGAGGAATTGAAACAGCACTACTATCCATCTGGGACGATCTAAAAACAAACTCTTGACTCCAATATCACCTCAGCACTAATACTACTAGACCTTTCAGCAGCCTTCGACGTAGTCCAACACAAAACTCTCATCAAAAGAGTCCAAGAAATAGGGAGGAACTCTTTCTTAACAAAAAGAATGGAAACAATCTGCCTAAGCCCCTTCAAGTGAGCACCACACACACCAACCTGTGGGATCCGACAAGGCTCATCCCTATCGCCGCTACTCTAACATCTACATGACCCCACTCATCAAAAGTCATGCACTCACCTGGTAAAACTATGCAGGCACTCAGATCATCTATAAAATCAACACTACTGGAGAACAAAATCAAAACCAAAACAACTGTCTCACACAAACAAACCAATGGATGATCACCAACAGCCCTAAATTCAACTCCGACAAAACAGAAATCATGATCACGCCCAACAATCTTTCGGACCAAAATCACATTCCATGGCCTAGCGGAATGGGAAACCGACGGGAACCTTCAACAGCAGTTAATCTAAGAATATAATGAACAACCTTACACTAGAACCACAGGTCAACACAGTCGTAAATAAATGCTTCTTCCACCTGAGTAGAATACGTCAATGCAGGTCTGCGCGTTTAGAAAAATAGTTTGTGCGTCTCCAAACACTGATATAGTTGCTGCGGTAATGACAGGCACCACAGGAAATGATTTTCCTGTGAGACAGGAAGTTTGTCATTTCTGGGTAGTGTAGTCGTGCATAGTGTGCTTACTGCAAACGTCAAAAGTACATGTAAAGCTCAAGAGCATCTGTATTTAATTCTAAGGATTACTTGGGCATTAAAAAGTGATGTTGTATTGAACATAAGGTTATGTTCTGGATAGCATATGTTTGTATTGAGCCATTGATTCCTTAGGACACAGCGGAATTGAAAGATGGTCGCCAGAAGCCAGATTAACAATATTGTTCTTGTTGAACTACAGGCAGAATGGGAAATTTAGTGTTTTTGCATCTGATACGGATTGAAAAGTAAAGCCAAGGACAGAGTGTTTGAAGTACGCTTACTAGAAATAAATATCAATGGGACTAGACAAGAACACGGTATGTTGGAGCTGCCTCAATGATAATAGAGGAAATATAATACCAATAGTCAATGTGTAAAAAAATGCTAAGAACCCCTTGTGGGATTTGTAAAGGATCATCAATTTAGAAGTCATTCAGTCACCCGTGATAAGAAAAAGGTATATTGGACCTATATCAGAAGATCTCACTTACATTTTATAGATCGTATTCTGCATACCTGGTAATGCATTAATCAAAATAAATGCTTAAAGTTCACATAAATTAAAGAACATTATCTAAACACCAAATCCTTAACTGTATTTTAAAAAAAGGACTCGCATCTGTATATCTCATTAGAAAAACGGTATACTTAAATAATCTTAGTGTGTACTAGTGCTAAACAAAGAATTCTCACTGAGCTACAAAAAGCATATTTTGAAACAAGTCAATGGAACTGCATCCATTTTAGGATTAAACACAGGTAAATTGCATATGCTCCGCATCAATATGATTTGCGGTACACCCGAAAGAAAAATTAAAAACATATTACAAACAGTATATATACAGAGGGGATTATAAACGCTATAAACAATAAACATCAAGGGTACTTGGCGAAAACAGTGTACATTATAATCCTCATTAAGTCCTACTTTTTTTTTAAATGTAACATTTTATTTGCATTTATGAACAGAGGATTCTTTATTCTTTGTGACATGCTTTTGAGTAAAACATAGTAAACATGAAAAAGAAAACATGCCTCAACTGAGGTAAAAAGAACAAGAAGACAAAGAGAAGATGGAAGAGAAGAATGGGGGGTGAGTTCCGGGGTGGTCCGGGGAGGGGTCGCGGCAGTCTCAGATCGAAGTTACAGGGTGCAGGTGCTGTGGTTGCGATGGGGTAGACAGCCATATGCGCAGGTCCAGGGGGCCGCTAGGATGTTAGTCCATTTCAGTTAGCCAGCGGAGCGCTGGAGGCTGTCTGTCCACTCCCGGAAATCTTTCCACAAAGTCCAGGAATGGGCCCCAGGTGCTGTAGAACTTGTTTTGGTTACCCAGGTGGATGGCGGTAATTTTCTCCGCTGCGGTGATGTCCCAGCATTTGACCCACCACACAGGGATTGCTGGGCCCTCCTGAAGTTTCCATAGCTTGGTGATTGAGATCTTGGCTGTGGTCAATAGGTGTGTGCAGAGGTCCGCCAGATTGCCGGTCATCAGGAACGGTCCTTCTCCCGTGTCTCCCAGTAGGACAATCCCGGGGTACCACGGTATTGATAGGCCTGTGATCTGTCGGATTTGCTCCAGGACCTCACTCCAGAACTTCTCTGCCTTCGGGCATTCCCAGAGGAGGTGGAACAGCGTTCCTGTGTCCGTGCAGCCCCTCCAACAATGTGGCGGAATAGCGGGGTGCATTTGTGAAGGATTTCTGGTGTCATGTACCACCTGTAACAGCCCTTAATGGCTCCCTCTTTGTTCGTTACACATTTAGAGGTCTTGTGAGTTCTTGTCCAGATGCGCTGCCAACTGGTCCTGTCTAGTTCTCGGCCTAGGTCTCTCTCCCACCGTGTCATGTAGGGCTCTTTGGAATCGGGGTCTGCCCTGTCCAGCAGCCTATACAGGGTCGAGGTCTTCCCCCTGGGTGGGGTTGTCGTTAGTGTGCGCTCCAGTGCTGACAGTTCTCTGTGACCATGTATCCTCATTGAGTCATGTGACAACCAATGTCAGAGCTAGGTGTAGCGAAACCTCTCGCTTTCCGGTACCTGGAATTTTCTCTTGCAATCCTCGAAGGTGAGTAGAGAGTCTCCTTTGTAGAAGTCCGCTACCCGCTGCAGGCCGCCCACCTTCCATTTAGAAAAAACATTTTGCCCTTGGCCTGGGGTGAAGTCCGGGTTCTCCCAGATCGGAGTGAGTGGGCCCACCGTGCTCCTGCAGTTCCACTTCCTTGCCGCCTGTTTCCAGCTGCTTACCGTGTTCCTGGTGGTAGAGAGGTGCCTGGCGTTAGGGGGATTTTTGGGCCATGTGATGTGTGGGAGAGATCCCAGTGGGTATTGGCTCCAGTCCTCCTCCAGCTTTAACAAGCGGGGCTTGTTGATGCCAGGTTGCCACTTGAATGCCGCTGAGAGCTGGGCAGCTAAGCAGTACCTTTCGACCTCAGGGACTCCCAGGCCCCCGGGCTCCTGAGTAAGACTTTCCTGGTTACTCAGGCTTCTTGCCCCCCCAAACAAATTTTTGCATATTTGCTTGCAGTTTGTTTGGCTTGTTTGGGTATTGCGACCGGGAGGGCTTGGCAGTGGTAGAGCAATCTAGGGACCAAGTTCATCTTGAGTGCTGCGATTCCTCTTGGCCAGGATATTTCCTGTTCTTGCCAGCGGGACATATCTGACTGTAGGTCCTTCAGCAGGAGCAAAACAGAACAAGGGCGAAACATGTTTGGGGATGCTTGTGGTCTCGTGCAGAAGGGATGTGGCCTGGCAGTTCGGGCTGGACTGCCCCTTTTGGGGTGGGGCCAAGCCTGATTTGCATATGGTCTTTCCCTTCTGTAATGGCTTGGCAGGCGAAGAACGGTGGTCTGGAGGGTTGCCCAGAGCATTGCCAGTGGTTAAGATTAATTCCAAACCTTCCAGCCATCACCTCTTTGTTTTTGCTAGGTCCTTCAGCAGGGGCAGGAGGTTTAGTTTGTAGGTGCGTTCTGCTAGCTTCGGTAGGCGGACGCCTAGGTAATTTAAGTGGGATCTGGCCCATGGGGTTGGGAGGCAGGCCGCTAGGGAGTACAGCGTTGCTCTCGGGATGTTGATGCCCAGTGCTGTGGACTTCGTGAGGTTGATCGAGAAACCTGATGCTGACTTGAAGCTGCTTAGCCCCTCCCATAGTGCTGTGAGGCATGTGCTTGGCTGCGTAAGTGTTAGCAGTACATCGTCGGCGTATGGGGCTGCTTTGTAGGTATCGTCCTTGAATTTGAGGCCCTGGATTGCCGGGTTCTGCCGGATTCTGGAGGCGAACGGTTCCATTGACAGGGCGAAGACAAGAGGCCTTGGCGTGTGCCTCTAGTGATTTCGATTCTTGGGGATCTGGGGCCATTGATCCTCTGGGTTGTGGTAGGGTGCTGATAGTTAGCCATCGTCCATTTCAAGAATTTCGGGACAATTCCGTAGTGGCAAAGTGTCTCCCTCATATAACCCCAGTCCAGCATATCGAACGCCTTGTGTGCGTCGAGCGAGGCAACCACTAGTTCTTCTCCAGTCCTACTGGCTGTCTCGACGATATTTAAGGTGCGCCTGATGTTGTCCGAGGTGTTGCGCCCAGGAATGAAACCCATTTTGGTCCGGGTGAATGAAGTCGGGGAGGAGGTCGAGAAGATTTTGTAGTCTACATTCATTAGAGCAATTGGGCGGAATGATGCGCAGAGTTCTAGGTTTGTTCCTGGTTTTGAAATCAAAACTGACTGATTCCTCCATGGAGGGGGTGGTGGAGCCAGTTTCGAGGAAGGAGTTGAAAAGTGGGGGCTATGTGGGGGGCCAGGATCTGGTTATATTTCTTGTAAAATGGTGCGGGCAACCCGTCTGGGCCAGGTGCGGTGTTTTTCATGGAGCGGATCACTTCCGACACCTCCTCCGAGGATATAGGGTCTTCGAGGGTGTACATCTGTGGGTTGGCGGGGTGGCCTTGGGATCGTACTCAGGTAGATGGTGTGTGTTACCGATTCCGTAGGGTTCCCTGACATTACCTTCCTATGGTGCTCGGTCATGATGGTCATCTTTTCAGGCTCGGAGCAGCGTGGAGTCCCGCTTTGGTCCCGTAGGACTGCAATGTTGTTCCTGGTGTGTATTTTCTTGAGTTTATATACGAGTAGGCAGTTGGCTTTTCAAGTAATAGTACTGCTTCGTGTATGTCAAAGCTCGGGCTGTACTGTCTGCCAGGTGCATTTCCAGGGCTACCTTAGCTTTGCGTAGTTCGTTCGATGACCTTGTTGATTGGCATAGTTTGTGGTTTGCCTCTTTCTGTGCTACCTCCGTTTCCAGTTCCTCTGATTTTAGCTGGTGCTGGCACCTGTGTGCTGCTGAACAGTTCATGGCGACCCCTCGAATCACTGGCTTCATGGCATCCCACACCATAGCCTCTGTGGGCCCTTTTCCCACGTTCTCCGTGAAATAGTGAGGGCTTCCGACAACTCCGGTCTGCAATGTCTGTGAGGAGATAGTCCTGCAGCTTCCATGCTCTGTGTCTCAGTGTTAGTAGGCCTTCCATCTGGAGCTGCGTTATGACTGGGGCGTGGTCGGAGATCCCTCTCAGGCCGATGTAGATGTCCACGATGCTGGAGAACAGCGAGCAGGAGATGAGTAGAAGGTCTATTCTGGAGAGACCCCTGTGGACATGCGAGAAGACGGTATAGTCGCGAGCCTTGTCGGTCGACAGCCTCCAGGCATCGACTATTCCGCAAACCCCAGTGCCTTCTGTTCCAGTGGGCAGCAAGGTCTTGTCGATGGTTGGGTCCGGGGTGAGGTTGAAGTCCCCTCCGATTAGTAGTTTGCCTTTGGCAAAGGATGATATGACTGGGAGAATCCTACATAGGAACCGCTCCTGGGCTTCGTTTGGGCAGTAGATTGCTATGATGGGTATTGGGAGCTCAAACAGTAGGCCTTTAATCATTAGGAACCTGCCCTCTGGGTCCCGTTTGACCGTGACCTTTGTCAGCGCCGCTGATTGACTGAGCAGAACTGCCACCCCTCCTCTTTTCTGGCCAGAGGATGCAAATTATCTTTTAGGGAACCTTTGGTATCTGACTGTTAGTCCGCAGCCAGGAGGTGGGTTTCTTGTAGAAAGACTACATCCGCCTATAGCTGGGTCAGGCGGTGTTCCACAGACTTCCGTCTCCTGGGGGAGTTGAGGCCCTAGATGTTCCAGGTGAACATGGTCAGGTTCTTAATGGATGACCCCATTTCAAGGTGAGCAGTTTGCAGCGGGTGGGCACCATCATGCTCCGAAGGCTGTCGGGTGAGCTGGGGCCTGTATTGTGAGTTTGTCGCCACCCCTCTATCCCCCCCGTTAAAACAAAACTTGGTCAACTGGGCCAGCCTTCAACCAACAGGGGCTCCGGCTGGGCCAACGCGATCCTTTGAGGACGAGACCCTGAGGCCTCTATTTCATGGCGGTTAAAGCTCTGTGTGAGGTTGAAGTGTTTTACTTTAAGAGTTTGATGCATGTCCAGTGTTAATGGATGGCGTCTGGTTTTTGGCGATGCTTGTCGGTTCCGGGGGAACCTGGGTGTCGGTGTCGCCCCACCTTAGCCATCGTTGCTTGGACGCTTGCCTTTGAGTGGGGGGTCCCCCGATTCTTCGACGGCACCTCTCCACCTGTGATCAGGACTGATTAGAGTCCTGCCGGTCTTCTTGGTCTGAGGGCGCTTCCTCATTGTTGGTTTCTCCCCCTGAAGTGGGGTTCAGTAGTTTTTCGACCTCATGTAGTTTGCGTATGTGGCGGATGCTCCCGTTCCAGAGGAAAATCAGGGCTGTGGGGAAGCCCCAATGGTACGATATGCCCTTTTCCCTCAGCCTTCCGTCACTGGTTACAGTGCTTTCCTTTTCAGGAGTGTGGTGGCGGCGAGATCTTGGTAAATGGAGATTGAGGCATCCCTGAACTGTATTTGCGGGGAGCTCCTAGCCGCCCGCATGATTTCCTCCTTGACCTTGAAGTAGTCTACTCTTGCCAGGTCGTCCGGCGGGGCCGAGGAGTTGGTTGTGGACCCTGTCGAGCACCTGGGGTCTGATGGGGGCGGGGGAGTCGTCCGGCAAGGTGATTATGAAACGGAAAAGATCGCTCACATAATGCTCGATATCCGCCTCCGGAATGGATGTGGGGATCCCTCTCAGGCGAATGTTGTTGCGGCATGAGCAATTCTCCGAGTCCTCCTGCCTGAGTTTGAGTGCTTCACAGCGGGCTTCTAGTCCGCTCAGCCTGTCTGCCCCCTTCTCAATTTCGTAGCTGTGCTCGCACAGGGTGGTTTCCGCCTCCGTTGTTCTTGTTTCCAGTTCCCCCACCCTCGCTTTGAGCACTGTGATGGTGCTCTTTACCTCCTCGGTGCCCTTCTGGAATTCTTTGGTCAATGCAGCTTGGAGGTCCTGGAGATCAGATTTCGTGACTGCCCGAGTCAGGGCTTCCTGGGGTGGTTCTGCGTGCATGCTTCCAGCGTTGGTTTCCCCTGGTTCTAGGCGGTCCGCCCTCCTGGATCTGTCTGTTGCAGGGGTGGATAGGAGAGTTGCAATGTCTGCTTGCTTCGCTGGTTTTTTCGACATGGGTGTAGGTCCGAGTCTCCGGCTGAGGTGTGGTGTGCTGAGGTCGCAGAGTGGAGATTTGGGGCTGGTCCAGCAGTTTCTGGCTTAAGGATGAGGGGAGCTGTGACAGCTTTGACTACGCAGACTCTGGCCCACTCCAGCGTGAAGGGGGAAGTGGGGTGCGTGGGACCGCAGTAGTGGCTTCCCCACCAAGGGTTTTATTGTCCTGTAGGCCCCAGCTCCTGGTTGGACTGCAAGGTGCAACCTGGTTTTCGCCAGAGGATGGCCGCTTTGAGGCTTGGGTTTAGTAGGTGGTGCCTGCCGTCTCTGAGGGTGACTGAGGGTGCGCGAGTGCCTGACCGGCTTTTGGTCCGGCGATGGGTGTTGGTGCGAGGGCTCAGGGGCCCTCAGTGATCTATTGGCCGGGTGTTGGTGTGGTTCAGCTCCTGATCCTGTGGGGAGCCCCCCAGGAGAGTTGTTGATCGGGAGATTCCGTGGGCCGGCTTCCGGGACTGGCTGTGAGGAGCGGCCAGGGGTTTGCTGGTAGTTGGTGGTGGTTGGATGCTCTGGGTTTTTAGGGTGTTGGTGGTGGTCCGGACTTCTGTGGGTGTGAGGGTGCCTTGCTGCAGTGCAAGTTGTTTCCGGTTGGTGGCTTTGTTCTGGTGGTAACTCCTCACCCCCAGTGGTCTGTCGTGCGGAGGCCCAAGCCCCTGCTGAGATGGGGGGTCGTGCTGAGGGATGGTTCCAGAGCTTGCTTGGGCTCTGGTTTGGCGGGAGGTGTCGGTATGAGGGCTTGGGGATGGTCGCGGTGGGCCGCCTCGCGGTTCTTTTCGTTGTGGGGGCTTCCGGAGCCCGTTATGCTCAGTTGATTCAGAGTTGCTTCTCCCCTTGGGGAGGGAGTTCTAAGGGGATCCGGCTTTGGACCAGCGTAGGTAGGAGGAAGGGGCCCCTGGGCCGCTCTCACTATCTGTGTCGTACCTTCCCGCGCTGTGGATGCCAGGCCGCAGGTTGCACAGCGTTATTGCTGGTTTTCCAGGCTGCGCAGCGGCTGACTGTTGTCGGTTGCTGGAGGTCTGTGTTGGCCTGCGAACTATGCTGTGTTGGGGGGCTTGAGGTGCTTTTGCCTGCCAGATGCGGGAGCTTGCCGGGTCCACTCCTTGGCGGCTTTGTTCCGGTCTATCGTTCAGAGGATGGTGACCCCTGCCCTGCTGAGCTGGCGGCCATGCTGCAGAGAGGCTCCTGGGCTTGCTTAGCAATGGATGTCAAAAGGAGTCCCACGTTGTGGATGCCAGTGCTGGTCTGTGTTCAAGAGGCCCTGGGGCTTGCTTGGCAGTTGGTGGCAGTTAGGGTCCTTCGCGCTGGGCTGGCTCGCGGCTCAGATGGGAGGAGGGAGCTCTGTGAGGGGTCCAGCCTTGATCCAGCGTGGAGGGAAGGAAGGGACTCAGGGCTGCTTTCACCCTCGCTGCATCATACCTTCTAAGGTTGCGTGCGCCGGGTCCAGATCGTTGCTGCAGACCGCCAGCAGTTGCGAGCCGTGCTGTGTCGGGGACTCGAGGAGTTTCAAGTCGTCATGCTCGGGGGTACGCCAGGTCCTGCTCCCTACCAGCGTGTCGGGGCTGGAGCGGGTCCGCCGCTTGCTGGGAGTCAGCCGCCCTGGGTGTGTGTGTGCAGGGGGGGGGCCCCGTTCAGTGTTGCCAATGCCTCCTCCGGTCGGGCGCTGTTTCCCTCGCTTTCCTCGTCTCGAGACCAGCTGCGCTACGGGGTGTCCGGCCGCCTCTGGATGCGTAGCATGGTGGTAACCGCCGTTTTGGCTGCCGATGCACCCGGTGCCAGTTCAGACACGGGGACCTCCAGGTTCCAGGTGCCGACGGGCAATGATTTTTAGCTCGATGTGCGCCGCATCGCCTTGGCTTTCAGGCGCACCTACTGAATGCTGTAAGGGTGCGCTATCACCGGGGGATTTCAAGTGGATGCATGGCGTCAGCCGGGAGCTTTTACGGAGCCAAACCGGCCGCCATGGCGCCAACCACGTCCCCCGTGCAGACTACTACTAAGATCAAGAACCTGATTTGGGCTAAGTTTTATCTATGATCCTTGAAGTGATTTGCCACTGGGGAATTTAAATTGCGAGTGTGCATGTTAGGTTCATGCTCCAGCCACCTTTCTCTTGCAGACCTACTTGTCCGCCCCACATATAGGAGTATGCATGGGAATTTCATTGCACATACACACTAGTGCTGTTGTAAATTGAACAATCCCTGAGTGCGATCTTTTGGCCTGTGTGAAGATATAGGATGGTGTTACCCTTAATTATGTTGTTAAAATTACTACACCCCAAACATGCGCCTTTCTTCCGTGTTGAGGTTCTTTGTCTATCTGGGCGGGTACTTTGTGCTCTCCCCAATCTGGCTCTAAAAAGTTTGCTCACTCTATATGCCATCATTAGAGGTCATGGGAACACATTCTGAAGAGGATCATGGTGTAAATAATTCCAGTTGTTACAAATGATCCTGTGTAGATGCATGCTTTGTCACAAGAACTCAGACATAAAGATGAGGGTTCACCCTGTCCTTTTGTGAAGGGGGTAGTAATGACACACTGTCAACTACATCAGCCTTCTGTTTAGCTAGTTCTACAATATCAGACATATACCCTCTCGACTTAAAGTGTTCTTTCGGATTGGTATATTCCATTTCAAGAGATTCTGTACTTGTAATTATTCTCTTGATACGTCTGTCTATGGTTTAATTTTATTTTAATTGTTTTTTTTATAACGTTCTTAATACCAAAGTTCGGTTTCTAAGAGTAGATCGAGGATTTCGAACTTCTGTTGCTCTGCGTGGTTTTGCTTCCAAGACCAGCCCGTTGCTCCTGTGCTATCCTGTCTCAGTTATTTTTAACTGTACATCGAGAAAGTGTAAGTAGGGCTCTCCTATATCCATGGTGAATTTAATGTGAGGCTGAATCTCATTAAGATAGTTAAAGAAATCCCTCAGTCAGGGTTTGGCACCTGACCATGTACCAAAAATATCATCTATGTACCTCCTCCAGATTACCAAATTGTTAGACTAATTGGTATTTTCTAGGATGTGCCTTTTCTCAAAGTAGTACATGAATACGCCAGTGCCATTGCTGAGCCCATCGATGTGCCTGAAATGTGGGCATAATATTTATTTAATATTTTAGAGAGGTTCACATATATCATTGTTACTCTTTGCTTCCTTTCTGGAAAACAAAAAGTTAGGCAAAAAATGTGAAGGTTTTGTGAAGTACAAATTTACCACCAACCTGTTTTATGTACTCAATGAGACTGGAGATGCAACCCATTTCTAATCGAATGTTTCTTAAAGGTTCAAGCCACTTGCCAAGCTCTAAAAGAAACAATAATAACAGTAACTGACACAAAGTCATTATCAGAAGAATAAAACATTGCAAGTAACACCCAATTAACACTGTTTTTATTGTCTTCAGAGAATATACCGGTCACCTAAAAGAGTATTTCAGAACTGCCCAAACTTAGGAAACAATTCACATTTTAACCATTAATTTTTAGTGAATGCTGACAAATATTAGTGGATACTACTTTTCTACAGTGTTGTATAAATAACTAATTTCACTTCCCAACTTCAAAGATTCTGTATGAAAATCATGCCTTTTTAATAGTTTGTTTAGATTTGAAGTTTTAAACAGAACAAAGGGACTATTTGTGGGGATTCCAACTGTGTTGCCCAAAATCGTTGTCACACTAAAGAAAACACAGTTATATCGAATGGGACGGGTTTCAAGAAGCCAGTTGGTCTGACCGCGCTTTCCAAATCGTCTCTGGTGCACTGTGTTGTGCTAAAAAACACATGCTCAACCACCTTGGTTGTTGCATGTGCTGGCTGCCATACAGATGAAGGTTTAGTTCATTTTAATGGGTTTTCTCCGTGTTGGCAGGTGCAGATTTCTTCAGTAAATTTCTTCCTTGTTTTTAGACAAAACATGCACCTGCCATCTTGAAACCCGTCCCATTCGATAGAACTGTTTTCTTTAGATTTGAAGTTTAACACCAAGATAGGTCAATATTACTGCTTTAACCCCTTAACTGCTGTGTGTTTCCCTTTCAGTGCTGAGCCCTTTTTTGGAGATTTCAGTACGTCGCTATTCAACCCTGTGTAACATTTTTGTTACATGAGATATCTGTCAAATATGGCCACTTTTCTTCCCACATGTAGGTCAGAATGCCAGCAAGAAATCCTAGTTTGTTGTATGGTGGTGAGAGAAAAAAAGCAAACAAAGAGCACATTATGTTTTTTTCAGAAAATGCCAATAAAATGATGTACAAAGAAGCCTGTGTTTTTTTCCTTGTAAGAGCTAGGAACAAATATTTTGCAGTTCCGAATTTGCCATTTTCCAAGCTTTTAAGAACAGGTCGAGTAGAAACAAAACATTTTTTTATAAGGTTACCGCATGTTTTATGAGAGGTAGGCGATTTTTCCCTTTTTTCCCCCAATAAGACATACGTGGACGGATTGGAAGAGGAGGGTAGGAAAGCCGAATGGGAAGACAGAAGGGCATACATTTCTGAAAGCTAGACAAAAATCCAAGTTTAGGAAGGGGTCATTTGTGCAGGTCAGGCAACAACTATGTAGGTCAAATTTCATAGTTTCGGAAAAAAAAATTGGAAAATGGACAGAAAAAAGGTATGTGTTGGACATGTAAGTTAATGGCTTTTGTGAATATTGAGAAAAGCAATGCACCGCTACATTCCCCCCAATCCACCCCGCCAGACTCTTCTAGTTAGGAAATCACACATTTTTTGTAATGTTTCACAAAACAAGCAATACCACAAGACAAAAACAGAGCCATGGTACACAGGATTTTTATGCTGACGGCCTAAACAGACATATATAGTATGTGAAAATAAAGAACACACAGCTGGTGAGGAATGGCAGGCATTCTTTTTTTTGAAAGAGCACAGGCAGACCTTTTGAGGGATAAGTGACTTGTGCAGGTTACAAAAGCATACAGTGCATAAAGAAGCGACTAAATGTGGGTTAGATTTGGGAAATGAAAGGGTTGTATAACAAAGTGCAGTAGCAAATGTATGAACATTTTATCAAAAGAAAGAGAAAACAACAAATGTCCTACCTCCCCACATTCCGACAGGTGTCCCGATGAAAATGTGTGGGTGCATCTACCTGGGAGCAAAGGGAAAAGGCTAAACCACTGGTATACCAAAGGGTCTGGGAAGAGGACATTTTTAGGATTTTGGTCTTGTGGACAACCTACAGATTTCGGCCTTGGGTATTGCAGCCACCAAGGAAAACGAGGAACCCCATGCAGTTCTCAAAAGAAGGCACCCGTGGGAATCCAGAGAGGTCTAACTTGCACAAATCGCCCTAGAATGTATTACCCACAATGCCTGGCAAAGTCCAAAATTTAGAATGGAAAAACATAATTGAGACATTTACCACCAGGAAACCACAAACACGCCGGCAACAGCACATGTCCTACCTTCCCAGAGGTGTCCCAACGAAAACGGTAACTCATATGTGTGTGTTTGTTTATATATAATGCACACCAGACCCAAGGGTACCAGGGCGCAGAGGAGAAAATAATTCTTTCAGCTTGGTTACAAAGTGACATAAGGTGAAAGTCAGGATATACAGGCATAATATACAGAAAATACAGACTAATACATAATATACATAATATACAGAAAATACAGGAAGAGTAGAAACAGATGCCAGCATATAATAGGCTATGTCACACTACAGGCAAGCATGTCATTAACAAGGCAGATAGCTGCCGTTTACAAGGCAAGATTGTCATCTTTAAGCCAGTTAATGAAATTCACTCTGAATTTAGAAAATGTTTGATCAGCTCTTAGTGGTGGTGGCAAGGAGTTCCAAAGTTGTGCTACCTTAACCTGGAAGCTAGTACTCCCGATTGTAGATATTTGAATCTTGGCACCAGGAGACAATTAGTATTGACTTTTCTTGGGGGTCTGCTGGAGGATTTTCTGTTAATTCTTTATCAGGTAGTGAGGTGCCCTATTATTTAGGCATTTGTGGGTGAGTGAAGCTGTTTTCAGTCGGCTTTTGTCAAGGGTGGATAACCAATTATGAAGTCTCCTAGTCTCAGAGATATACTCTTTCCTAGAGATGTTTAGGGCCGCTCTGAGGGCATTGTTTTGGAGTGCCTGTGTTCTCTTGGTGATGCATTTGTTGGCACCAATTTAGAGAGTGTTACAGTAGTCCAGTTTGGACAGGGTAAGGGCTCTGGCTAAAATAATACAACTGTTAGAGGACAGGAAGTGTTTTCCAGCTCTGATTAGTTTGCATGTATCTGCAGTGGAGGAAGCCAGAGAATGTACTTGTTTGGTGAATGTAAGGGAGGAATCAAGGTAGAAGTCAAGGGTTTTTACATCTTTGGAAACTTTAATGGGGTTCCCGTCGTCGATAAAGGATGAGTAATCAGGGCCGTGTCTTGTAAGATGGGAATTAGGGCCAAGGATGATGAGCTCCGTTTTATCATCATTCAGGCAGAAACCATGAGATACCATCCATGCCTGAAAGATGCTGTAAATTCTTTTCACCAAGCCCAAATCCTTATCATAATCCCCAGTAAGCGGTAAGAGAATCTGGGTATCATCTGCATAGTTAGTGTAGGTGATACCAAGATGGTCCAGATCATCAAAAAGGGGCTTACTGAATATGTTATATAAGGTCGGAGAGACACATGATTCCCTGGGGCACCCCGCAGGTGATGGGCACAGGTCTGCAGCTGCTGAGGGGGTGAAGACTCCCATAGTCCTGTTGCTGAGGAAGGATTGTATCCAGACTATGGCCTCCTTGGAGAAATGGGCTGCTGAGTCCAAGTGACTGCAAAGGACCTTTTGGTCGACCAGGTCAAATGCAGCTGAGAGGTCAAGAAGGAGAAGCTGTTAGGCAGAAACCTGTGCAGTTCCCGTAGGGACCACTGCAAAAGGCCTAGGACTACAGGTGTTGGCAGTAACCCAATTGGTAGCAGTCTGTACCACCCAGATTTACCTGGTAGCTGTGGCTGAGCATCCAGACTTCTCTCAAGAAGAGTTAGACAGTATATAGAGTATACAAGATAGGTACCAAAATACAGCAGCACAAGCAAACACTGACCAGAGCTTTGGTATCAAAGTATATAATTATTTAAAGACACTTATAGAAACACTCCAGCACTATTAAGTAAGCAAGTTCAAAACACAGTCATTATTAATAAATACATCGCTTATTCCTTATTAGACAAGTCTTAGTTAACACCACTTATTTTCAGACAGAGGTGAGCGCTTAACTAAAGATGGCACTCTAATAAATTATCTAAAAAAGGGAGGGAAAAGGCAGAAATTAGAAAAGCACACAACACTAATACTTTAGAAGCACCCAGCAAGGCAGGAAAGTCAAAGTCTACTTGTGAGCAAAAAGTTCAGAGGCCAGGCTCCCTCTTAGAGAGAGTAGAACACAAATGCGCCACAAGATCACACAGTTTAAGAGGCTTGAAAAGTCTTGCAGAGAGTTCAAAAAAGAATTAGTTCAGCTCAGAAAAGTTCAGTTAGCCAGTCTAGGGCCAACCCAAGTGGTAAATTGAGGATTTAAGAGACACCCCACACAGACCGTTGCGAGGGAGGCCATGCGGACACAGTACCTTGAAAGTGGAGAGAATCCTCCAGCGGGGGCAGTTGTTCCTGGCAGCGGGTGCAAGTCGCCGCGTCGTCCAGAGGAAGAGAAGATCTCGACGTGGAGGAAAGCTGAAGTTCGTTGCACTGCCAAGAAAAAACCAGCTGCGGAGTTCTCCGGTTAAAAGGTACTACCCTTTTATTCACGGTAGTGGTAAAAAGTGGTATCCCGGTTGCCGGGGTGCTTGGCACAGGCAAGGCGGGCACGAGATGATCCGGGAAGGCGAAAAGGCGGGCAAACTGGTTATCCCCACCAGTCAAAGGAAGAAGACTCTTCGGGATGAAGATCTCCTCTGTCATTGGAAGAAGTGGTGAGGCGGTTCAGCAGGGCTCCACCGGTTGTGTCATTGTTGCAGTTCGGCTCAGCTTCTCCCTCTTCGGATTCTTTGGTCCTGTGGCGACTTCTGAAGTTCCAGTCCCCATAGCCCTGCTTTTATGCAGAAACCCCCCATTCATCAGTCCTAGCTGTCACTCAAACATGCTAAGTGGTGAGCCGGGCGGCTTACCACTGGGCCAATCACACAAGAGTGCGACTTGAGTTGCCAAGGCAACTAAGTCCAGGGAGCCTAAACCCCCCCCCCCCCCCCTCCCACACATCCTGTAGACCCAGACAGAGTGGCACCACTTTTGGAGGCTTCTGTGTAGAAGCCCGCCAAAAAGTGGAACAAAGGGCTCGATTTGGGTTGGAGTTACAGAGGCGAACACAAACACCATTTTAAAACAGAGTCCTGGCAACCAGACCTAACCGGGGAATAAATATTAAATAAATAACCCAGCGGTATCTTTAACATTGCACCAAAAAGTGGTGCGTTTAAAATGAATGGGAAAATCCCATAGAAAATATTCCGGTGGAATATTTCGCGTGGTAACCACTGCCACCAGCCAGAAACTCGACGAGGGGGGACTGCACAGTGCCCCCTCGAAAAACAGACCCAGGAGCAATCTAATTACCTCTACCAGTACTTCCACACTATGATGGTTTGTACTGGTTATGTTCCCAATTTAAGACTAGTAAAGTCAATGGTGACTTTACATGCCCTGGGAGATAGTCAGTCCCAGGGTAGGGAGTCTATGTTTGGGGGTCACTATGACACCCCTGTGTCACTGCACTGAGGGTGCTGTGTAACACTTACCAAAAACCACATGAAACCCTATGGAGTAAAAGAACCCATAGCCCATAAAACACATTACGAAGTCAAAGGATATCTAAAATCATGTCTAAGAGTGGGAGAAATAGAGTCTCACTCTTAGCAGGAGAAAAAAATAAACCCCAAAATATCCAGCAAAGCTGCTGGGGGACTCACTAGGTTTGGGAAATTAGCCTTAACAGAGAATTCTCCCTAACAGAAGCATCGCTGATTTTCCATGGTCTCTCAGCTCATCAATATGGGCCTCGAGATCAATTAATGCTGTTTCTGAGCTGTGTTGTGGCCGGTAACTGGTTTGTTGGGCACCTAGAAGTTGGTTAAGTTCCAGGCATTTCTGAATTTGGATGTATGCTATCTTGCCTAAAATGTTTAGGAGAAATGGCACTGTTGTGATGGGCCTGTAGTTAGTCGGTCTAGTGTGTTTTTTTTTTTTTTTTAGGAGAGGGAGTACACAAGACTCTTTAAGGTTGCATGGGATCGTGCCTTGATGAGGAGGCCTTGATCAGCTTTGAGATAAAAGGTGATGCTCTCGAGTCGCGTCCATGATTAGTTGTGCTGGTTATTGGTCACCCTGGCAATTTGAGGGTTTGAGTGAGTGTAAGACCTTCTCAACCTTGAAAATAGAGACTTTAGAAAGCTGAATCTAGTTCATTGTTTGGATGGGGGCAAGGGTGTTATGTTGGGTGTGGTCGGTGATGTTAGGGAGGCTTTCTTAAGTGCCATCTTATTCTGAAGGTTAGACACTTTGTTGACTAGATCCTGCTGAATATTCAAACACCATGTTTTGTCTTTGACACAGCTATCTTGTGCTGGGATAGGAGTTTCTAGTTCTTTTAATATTGCAAATATTTCTTTCATGCTAGAGTTAGCTTGCAAGATTCTATTGTTATAGGTTTCCTGTTTCGCCAGTGTGATGTCTTTCTTGTATTGTGCTGATATGTTGAGTTAGTTTTGTTTTCAGCAGAGGGAAGGGATCTCCATGCAGTTTCACATTTTCTCTTATCCATCTATCCTCATGCTTTTCAAGTGAGGGGTAAACCAGGTGTTAAGGTGATTTATAGGCTTACTCTTTCTCGAGAGGTTGTCATCATTTTATTATATTCATCAACTAATGAGTTGGGGTCCATGTCTGGTAGTGAGTTGAGAGAAGGTAGGATGCTGGGGAGAAGTTTATCTATTGTGATATTCTTTTTGTTTCTGGTTAATGTGGGCCTTTTAGGTGCCAGCGTAAATGATATAAGGTGGTGGTCTGTCCATATTTCGGGGGGGGGGGGGTGATAGTATTGATTGAGGCGTTACAGTTATGGTCCGCCACCCAATCAAGTATTCTACCCTTGTTGTGTGCTGGAGAGTTCACACTCTGAGTGAAACCAAGTTCTACCAGGATGTTAGCCATGGTAGTTGCTTGATGGTCTTTTGGGTCGTTGAATCCCAGATTGAGATCCCCCAGCAATAACGTTTGTGAGGAGTTTTTTAAATTGTCTGACAGAATGGTGGAGATTTCTTCATTAAAAGTGCCAATGGGGCTTGGCGGTCTATATACGAGATAGATGAGTTTGGGAATTAGCGATCAGTATTTTGGCTGAGAGGGATTCACATGATTCGAAGTCAGGAGACGTGGCAAATCTCATGGATAGATTTGCTTTGGTGATAATGGCTATACCTCCTCCTCGTGACTCACGTCTATCTGCTCTAAGAATAATATATTAGTCAGGGACTGCTACTTTAAGGGCAGGACCTGCTGCATCGTGTAGTCAAGATTCATTGATGGCTAAGAAGTCGTAGTTTTCTGCTTGTTAGGGAGAATTTTCATTTTATGGCTAATTTCCCTTACCTATAGAGTCCCCCAGCAGCTTTCTTGGATTCGAAGGGATGGTTTCTTTTATTGATAAGAGCGAGACTCTTTTTCCCACTCTTAGGATATTTTTGTGTTCAATGTGTATGGGATTTTCTCAACCCCATAGGAACCATCTTTATTCACATGTGTTACACAGCACCCTCAGTGCAGTGACACAGGGGTGTCGTAGCAACCCCCAAACAGACTCCATACCCTGGGACTGACTACTGTCTCCCAGGGCATGTAAAGTCCCAATTGACTTTACTAGTCAAATCCTATGAACTAAACCAGTACAACCCATCTTACTATGGAGGTACTGGAAAGGGTTAATAGTTTTTCCCTTATGTTTATTTTGGAGAGGGTACCGTACAGTCCTTCTCTCAAAAGTTTCTGGCTGGTGGTAGTGGTTACTACCATAAATATTCGACCACGAATATTCCCCCTTGGGATTTTCCCGTTGTTCGAGGCTACCACTTTTTCTGACAGCCTCTAAAATAACGCCGCTGCATTTTAATATTAACTTGACTCCGGTAGGTTTTATTTGCCAGAACTTTAATATAACTTCTTTCTCGTGTCTTTCTCTAAACTCCTAACCCAGGTCGGGGATCATTTGTTCATCCTTTTGGTGGGCTTCTACCGAGAAGCCCTGCTTTCAGCGCCACTGAGTCTGGGGTGGGTCCATTGTGAGGGAGAGGGAGTAGGACCCCTGGACAGGGTTGCCTCAGCAACCCATGTCGCACTCTATCCTGATAGGTTGGAGGGTCTCCCGCCAAGATAACCACTTCACTGTGTGAGTGACAGCTAGGCTGTATGAAAGGGGATCTTTTTGCATCAAAGCAGGGTCCTGAGGACTGGAAGAGCAAGACGTTGCCACTGGAACTAAGAAGCTGAAGAGGAGAGAAGCCAAAGACACCTGCAACGACTGAACCACCGGTGATGCCCTGCTGCAGCGTCTCGCCACTTTTCTCCACACGACGAGAGAAGATCTTCATCTGAAAGAGCCTCCTTCCCTTGAGCTGGTGGGGCCAACCAGTTCGCCAATTGCCTTCCCGGACTTACCTTGGTCGAATCTCCCGTACCCTGTACTCGGAGGCCGGATAGCCAGACACCAGTCCACTCGGACCGCGATTTAAAGGAGCGTACCTTTTATTCGCCGTGCAGCACCGCAGCTGATTTCATCCCTCGGTAGTGCAGTAACTCGAACCTTTCTCCATGACGAGAGCCTCTCTTCCTCTGCTGGATCACCCGAACTGCAGGAACTACCAGGAACAACCGCCACCGCAGGAGCCACTTCTTCATTTAAAGGTACATTGTTCAGCCAGGCCGCCCTTTCTTAGAGGTAGCACTAAAGGGGTTTTAAATCCTTTAACTACCTGTTGGGTTGGCCGCCCCTCTCTCTTAACATTGTCTTTCAACGTCTGCATCCACCTTTTCAAAATTGTTAACCAAAGACTTGACTGCAGCTACAAGAACATTTTGCTCCTGGGCCCTTGCCCTGTACCACTGACTCTGGCACAGGCCTACTGACTCTGGCTACATTTGTTAGAACTGCCTTCTCTAGATTGATTCTCAACTAGAACTGTGTTGGTGCACCTACTTCTTATAACTACCCTTTTCTTCCCCTTTCTAAACCTTGTGAAATGCCGTTTTGCTCAGTTTTCATTTCAGTATTGCCTATACTGATGCACTGTCTTGTTAAACTGGTTAACAAACTTATGTGAAGTGTTGCTAGGGTGTGTAAGAAACTATTTCTATATAACTTGTGCTTTCCCTCCCTTGTGAGGAATTGGTAGACTATCCCTTGTGTGTGGTTTTCACTGCGCCGTTTTGCTCAGTTTTCACTTGGTCTACAACTTAACTTGGGAGTGTGTATATTTTTCCTTTGACTGAATTTAAATTGCTTGATGACTGTGATACATGTGTTTTATTAGAAGTGTATAAAATAAATATATAGCTACTTTTTAATACAAAGCTTTGGTCAGTGTTTCCTTGTGCCACAGTACTGTAGGCCTATTGTGTAAACTATGAATACTGCTCATCTCCCTCTTGAGATAAGTCTGACTGATCAGCCACGGCTACCAACTGAATCTTTGTGGTACAGACTGATACCAAAGGGGATTTATTGCTCTCACATGTAGTCTTAATCTTCTGTAGAGCTCCCGAAGGGAACTGCACAGGATTCTGCCTAACACTGCTACAACGAGGTCAGCTATCTCCGTAGCGTGTGCAACTGATCTAGAGTTTACCTAGGTGGAAAATAAAAAGGGTATACTGTCCCCAAGCCCAGCGGCAGTCCCAGGGAGCCCCAACAGGGTCTGCATTCCTCACTGGAGGGAAACGCTGTAACTGAGCCCAGCCAGAGGTCCAGGACGGCTGGGGGTGCTGTCCCTGGCCTTGGGTGCCTGTCTCCCATGTGGGTTGACCGTCCCCAAGCCCAGCGGCGGTCCCAGGGAGCCCTGGCAAGGTCCACATCCCTCCCTGGAGGGATTAGATGTAAGGCAGAGCAGCCACAGCTCCAGGAGGGTGGGGGTTGATGTCCCTGGCCCTGGGCACCTGTCTCCTATGTGGGTCGACCGTCCCCAAGCCCAACGGCGGTCGCAGGAAGCCCCGGAGGGGTCCCTGTCCTTCTGCAGAGGGGAAAGCTAATACAGCACAGTAAGAGCTCCAGGACGGCCGGGCGTGCTGCCAGTTGCCTTAGGCGCTTGTGTCCCATGTGGGTTGACCATCCCCAATCCCAGCAGCAGTCCTAGGGAGCCCCGGCAAGGTTCACATCCCTCCCCAGATGGAAAGGCTGTAACGCAGCACAGCCAGAGCTCCAGGAGTCAGGGGTGATGTTCCCGCCCATGGGTGCCTGTCTCCCATTTGGGTGGACGGCCTCCAAGCTCAACAGCTGTCCCGGGGAGCCCTGCCAGAGTCCTCCATCCCTTCATGGAGGGAAAGTCTGTAATGGGCCAGGGACAGGGATGCCGCCAGGGGTCCCCAGGACCACCAATGGACCTGGGGACGGTCGTCCCACATGGGAGACAGGCGCTCAAGGCTGGAGAAATCACCCCCGACCATCCAGGAATTCTGGCTGGCTGAGTTACAGGTTTTCCTGCTGGTGCGGCCTGGGACTGCTGCTGAACTTGGGGACCGTCGACCAATAAGGGAGACAGGTGCCCAAGTCTGGGGACATCACCCCTGAGGGGGGCCGTGCCGGATCTCAATGGGATTGCTGCTGTACTTGGGGAGGTTGCCCAACATGGGAGACCGGTGCCAAAGATTGGGTACATCACCCCTGACCATCCAGGAGTTCTGGCTGGCCTCCGTAACAGGTTTTCCCTTCAGGGAAGGATGGGGACCCTGCCAGGGCTCCCTGGGACCGCCGCTGTACTTGGGGATGGTTGACCAACAAGGGAGACAGAAGCCCAAGCCCGTAGCCTGCAACGCCGGCCGCCACGGAGCTCTGGCTGGCTTGTGTTACAGTATTTCCCTCCGGGAGGAGATGAGCCCCCTACCAGGGGGGCTCACTGAGACTGACCCTGGACTTGGGGATTGTCGCCCAACATGGGTGACAGGCACCCAAGCTCGGAGACCGCAACCCTTGCCGTCCTGGAGCTCTGGCTGGCCAATGTTACAGGTTTTCCCTCCAGGGAGGCATGGGGACCCTGCTGCGGCTCCATGTTACCGCCTCTGAACTTGGGGATGGTTCGCCCAACATGGAAGACAGGCGCTAAACGCCCCCTCGCCCCTGATGGCCCTGGAGCTCTGGCTAGCCTGTGTTACAGCTCTTCCTTGCGAGGAGGGATGGGGACCCTGTTGGCAGACCCTGGGACCATCGCAGAACTTGGTGACAGTCGACCAACAAGAGAGACAGGTGCTGAAGGCCAGGTCTGAATTACAACTTTTTCTCTGGGAAGTGTAAGGAGCTTGTGGTGGCAACAGTAAAGAAAGACAAGTGAACACAGGTCAATGGTGTTTAATAAACTATAAATGCAGGGTGGAAAAACGCCTAAACTAAAGCCAAGTCTAAAATGGGAGCAAGCTTCGACCATCAAATGAAAATAAGGCAGTCCTAGTGCCGTTGTGTCAAATAAAAAGGGCCTATACTAAGAAAAACCTATTGCCAATCCTTAAGCTAATTACAAAGAGTGTGGGATAGGATTCATAAGAAAGAAAGCAGTATTCTCAAATCATATGTCAGGATGGGCTTTAGCCAGGGGTCTCCCTTCCCCATGTTTTGAGCACGGGATAAGGTCGGACTTCTGAGCACAGCACACGCTCAAGCTTTCCAAGCATGAGCCGACAGTTCCGTAACAGTTATCAGGTTCTCTGATGGTTAAGTCTCTTAACAAAGGTATCTTGCCTTCGAGGCCGGATGTATCCAACAAACAAAAGCAAAGTTCTGCTTCACATTTACCTTGGGTGATGGCTTCACCCCTGGGTCCCCCTCTCCTGGGCGCTGACCCCTTAAAAATCGTATTCAACCTAATTAAATAAACAGTTCCTTTTCTCGAACTTTGGGTGATTTGTTCGCCCCTGGATCCCCCCTCTTCCGGGCACAGATCCCTAGAAATAAGTTACTCACCGTAGTGACTCTTAGTCCATTGTAGAGAAGGAGCCAAGTACCCCCACCTCAACCACCTCGCCCATATTGCCTATATGTTGGGAAACAGTGCGAGACACTAGCAAAACCATTGAACATAAAGATACCAAAGAGAATCCTGGAAGCAAGGTTCCCATTGAGAAAACCATACCTGCATATGAGCCAGTACGATGGCCATTTAAATGAAATCCCAGAAGAAACAGAACAGCTTAATGGAAGAGAAGAATGGTGACGTCACCGTCACACATGAAGCAAGACTGATGTACATAGAAGAGATGCAGAGACAAGAGAATGAAGATATTCTAGAAGGCATCAAGAAAGTACCAAAAGATAAGTGACATCTTGGAATCAAGATGAAGAAACTTATGCAGCAGAACTGATGAAGATATGAAGTCATTCTACACAAGTACATATGCAAAGAAACACAAAGTATTCTTGAGGCTAGCTTTATAGTGAATAGATTGCGGCATGCGCCAACTTATACATATATAGGAGCATGTAAAGAATGAATGTTTCCAATACTACTTATAGCAGAGCTGGACTAGAAAAGGAAGGTCTCTTTTCCAGTGTGTCGCAGTTAAAAACAATTGAATGAATAAACAGGAGTGAAACGTGAGCCTGGATGAGCCCCAAGAAGCCAAGGCCGTATCAGGCTGGTGTGAGCAGACATTGGATACAAATCGTGAAATCGTGTGAAAGAGTGAGACTCCTGTTCAGAAGACATGGACAAAAACAAGGAAGACGTCAGAGGTCTAGTAGAAAATAGTATTTTAAATGCACTAGAGCACGATTTTGTGGTCTTCAGTCACGTGGAAGGATTACGTTGGACGAACATGACAACCACACCTACGCATGAAGGCAGAGCATGCCTTCACTCCCCTGAATTCTCCAGAGCAAGGAACATTTCCAAGGATGAGTTCAAAGTCCTGATTAACAGCAGACAACTGAGGTGGTGATAGATGATATGCTAATTGGTGGGAAGCTATGGCTAAGACTAGCTCACCAGCACCTCGAAGCCCAGCCTGCGTGCTTCTAACGTAGGTGGAAAAGTACTGACAGATGTTAGAGTGCCAACCAATTGTATGGGGCAGCGTGATTAAGGGTCCTACAGTTTGTGTAACAAATGGACGTCGTGTATGTAGTGACATTCATAGTGACCGGTTATCACTTTCTTATGGATCGTGTACCTAGATGTTCCCTTAGGTTTTTGTAGTTTGCCACATAGGATGACGTAAATAAATACGTAGGTTGACGTTACCAATGACGTTACCAATGACGATTTCTTGTTATAAAATAATGCTTTTTTTCAAGATGCATTGAGAGATCATGCGCCGAGACGTCCGTTGATGTCTGTTGTACTCCCCGTTTTAGATAATTGATTTTAAAACAGTTGACCTTTTTGCCAAGTTGTTTCGATTATTGATGTTTGAGTAACTTCTACATCCCCATTCATCTGAAGGGTATTGCTACCTCGTCTTAAAGGACTTTCTCCCAGTTCACGTGGTGGAAGAGACGAATGTTAAAAATCCATTGAGATAGAAGGCTTTGGGGTCCCATAAATATCCCTGTAGATAGCGGAAACATTTTTAATTATCAGGCTTGCAAGCTCGGTTGTAACGGGTCCCCTGGTTTCAGACAGAATTCAGGAAGCTGAACGAACGGAAAGTTGAAGCGGCCGATAAAGAGGCAGACGATCCGGAGGGTCGGAAGTTGAAAAAGCAAATGGGGAATAAAAACTGAGTGAGGTGGCAAAATTGTAAATGGGCAGTGAGTGGAGAAAGTGATAAGGGAAAAACGAGTAATGAAGGAAGTTGGGGTAAAGTAACTTGAGAACGATGAGTGTTGAATATTAAGTAATTGACTTGAGGAGTGGCCAAGCAATTGAGTTATTAAGTAATTGACTTGAGGAGAGGTCAAGCAATTAAGAGTATTGTGAGGAAAGGAGCCACGATAAAGGGCAAGCCCAGTTTCCTGCGCCGTAAAGACGTAGCAGAAGGGACCTTTTCTAGACCCCTATTTATGAGCGATGTAGGCTACGAACTTGGTTAAAGACAAGTTTAAAGGGAACAGTACACATCCCAATCGGGGTATTTTTAGGGGTAGGATAAGTCTTGAAGAGAAGACAGATATATGTGGGTGGTCGAGTATGTCAGTTTGTTTGTTTGATGTGACTGTATATGGTGAAAAAACAATAGAGGAATTTATGGGTTGTACCCATTAAGGGAGCTTAAGGCAGCGACAGGGTACTGCAACCCGGCATATGAGTTGCCTGCGCAACGCAGGGACGAGTGCCCAGAAAACATTTCTGAGAGAGATGTTATCTCTAAGGTCCCAAGGGACCAGGAGAGACGCGATGAAGAGAGAAGTGAATGACCAAGTACATCCTTAGATATAGGACGGGACATAAAGAGATGGAAAGGAGAAAAAGAAAAGGCTGATGAGTTAGCACCTATAAAGAACTAATGGATGGGTGGTCAGATTTTGCTCAAACTTGATGGTAAGAGCATCGAGGACGTAAGGGAAAGTGAAGATCGAGACAAACAGGACAAAGGATAGAGAGAGGAACGATTGAAAAAAGATGCAGCGAAAAGGAAGGAGCGACAAAGACGGGAACAGTTGTGTCAAGATGAGCAACTAAAAAAGCAGGATAGAGCAGAGGGGCAAAGAAAATATGACAATAGACAGGGCAATCGAAGAACGAGAGATGAGAAAGTAAAGAGGAAGAGGAACAGAAATTGAGATAAAAGAATACAAAGATGAAAAGATGAAGAGATACGAAGGGCAAATGAGAGGAAAGATGAAAAGAAAGGAGGAAGAAAGGGTAGGAGGAAGCAAAGAGAATTTGATGATGAACTAGAACGAAAGAGAAGGCAGAGAGCACGCAATCTTGAGCGTATGGAAAAGGCAGTAATGGATCCTAATCCAGTAGTGGCATGGGAAGATATAGAAGAGTTCTTCCCAGCACATGATCCAATACCAGGTCGGTCTAGAGCAAATCTAGAGGATGAGTTTGACTCTAGAAGCATTGGGGACGGAATCGATAAAGTCTATCATGATATGAGGACTTAGAAGGAATTGAAAGGGAAGGGTAAAAACGATTGACTCGAGAGTACACAGCTGTACGATAAAGAGGGAGCTATCATGTAGTTTTGAGCCTAAAGAGTTGTCTCTAGATAGGCTAACTCTGAATTGGGATGAAGAGAGAAGTCACACGAGTTGGGGACAGGATATGTCAGACAAGGACAGGGAAACCTTCTGTTGGGAGGAGGGAGGTGACGCATGTGGCCTTGAAGGGTGTTTTTCAATGGATAAGGAAGTAAGACGGTCGTATCTAGACCTACCTATATCTCGGCGTCAATCATTGACGCAGCTAGATCCACCTAGAGGCCGATCGCATGGTGAGAGGGGGGACTCGCCACCTTCTGTAAGCAGGTTAAGGTCGCTGCCAGGAAGAAGGCGGTGCGGAGCCATTGTCCCAGTTATGTACCAACAGACGATTGAGGACGAGTGCGAGTTCGGGGTTTCACAGTTTCCCTTGTTAGAAAAAGGAGGAGCCAGGCCACAGTATATACCATGGTCACAGATGGCTAAGGATAATTTAAGGTATAAACTCCTGAGTTTTACTTCCGCCGCTGGGAAATGGATACACGAGTTAAAGAAAATGACAGTAGGAAACACGTAAGCTATAGGGGACATTAAAGGTCTCCTGGTGGCTATCCTTAGGGAAAGTGCTGATGACGTTTGGTCAAGAGCAGGGTATTCTAGTGTTACTACAGTAAACACCGCTCATGATTGTGATGCTGGAAATGCATTGGAGGGACAGGGCCTCCCTGTCCTTGTCCTGTAGTCCTTTCTTTCATTTGTGTTCTGTATTGTTTTCTGCCCAGGAGTCCATGTGGCACTCCTGGCAGTGCAGCTCTTCCTGTTTTTGGTTTGGTGTACAGACCCATGGGATACCCTTATGGCACCCATGGGTGGGGGTACAATCCTGTGCCCCTAGTGTATGTTTTGGGCACCTGTATGTGGTCCACAGAGCAGGGTATGGGCTGGTGGCAGAGCCATGCTGAATTTGACAGGTGCTCTGAGTATCTTCCATTTTGGGATACCCAGGCCCTGCCATTGGAATCAGTTGATTCCCGATAGGAAACAAGATGGCCCCTGCGGCCTCTTAATTTCTATTGCCCGTTACCTTGTTTTCCCAAAGTCCTCGGAAGCCCTGACTCTGTCCCTTCCCCCTGACTGGCTGTGGGGTGGAAGTTCCATATATGGTGGTGTTGTGAAGTCCAGGCCAGACTGGCTGGAGCCTTCCCAGTGACTATGTTGTGGGTGGGACCTGGGTGAATGGAGTGTGTGACCAATATGCGCTTCTTGTTGTGGAGGTCTGGTTTCTGGTGTTTGACACGACTGAGACAGCCCTGCCCGAAACTGTTATGAATGCAGTGTGTAGAGTTGAATGGCTGGGTACTTGTCCCAATACACATTCCTTGTTGTGAGTGTCTTAGAGGGAGGAGTATGGCCTGAATGCACTGTATGCCTGATTGGCTGACTGACTGAATGACTGCCCTTATGTATGATTGACTACTGAGCGTGACCCAGCAGTGTGGATGAGAGACAGAATAGTACATCTGGGACCTCTCACCACTGGAAATTCTTCAGAAGCTGAAGTTGAAACTGATGCTTAACCTCGAAGCCGAGGCTGAAGAAGGTGGTTGACTGCTGTCTCCCTTTGCTGAAATCTGAAAGCCGAAAGCCGTCGAGACTGATCCAAAAGAGGACCTGGTTAGGCGCCCTCTTCCCGTGCTCTGAGGGACCATCGAGCACCGCTAACCTTCGCCGAAGAGCCCTGGAAGTCAGACCCTCGAAAGGCTGCCGACCAGAGACTGGGACCACCGAGGGGAATAAAGATCAGCACCGGACATTCCAGCCACCGTCGTCGACCAGGGTTCGCAAGTCTGCTGTAACTGCTGGAGGCCCGTTGAAGCTATATTGCCCAGAAGAGGGGGCCGCTTGACGCTGTGCCGCCGATGACCGGAGCCACATGCTTCTTTGCCTAAGACTTTGATTCACAGACACGCTCGTCCGCACCGCTGCCTGCCTTATCCCGCCAGAGAAGGCCAGGTTATCGATGCGCCGAGGAGCATCCGCCGGTGGGTTTCCCGCCACCCAATGACCGTAGAGACGCCAGATGACTCGACGTCCTTGCTGGGCCACAGTTCTTCATAAACTCTTTGCGGTCCTGAACTATCGTCATCGAGGTGCCCCGCAAGCCTCTTCCTTGCAGGACGCCTTCGCTTTGTCGATGAGCACCGCGAGACCAAAGCTGCCGCCTCGATGCTGAATTCACTTTCTTCGTGGGATCTCGACTATCCTTGGCTCCTGCTTTAAAGGGAGCCGCTCAAGAAGGATCCATCGACGACCCGTCAAACTCTGCTATTCCAGGTACATTGGGGTGGTAGAAACATTATAGAACGAAATAAGACTTCTAGAACAATATTTGGACTGGGCCTGTGATATATCTTTACTTTACAGGTTGCCCAGGTTTTGGGGGGATCTCCACACAGAACTGTCTAGTTGGTAGGGGCCAGTATTCTGTCAATTGTTCTAACCAACTGCTTTCCTCCTTTGTCTATTGTTGGTTGCCTTTATTAAGTGATCTGTTTGACATTTGACCAGAGTATAGTTGATGCACTTTAATGAGATCCGATAATAATTGTGGTACCAATATTTGCCATTGTAGATTTTCTGAGCACAAAGTGAATTATTGTGATAGTGTACATAACCTTGAACTTAATTATATAAAGACTGTTTTAACTAATACAGTGTGTGGACATTCCTTTGTTGGGGCTTGGGGACTACACTGTACTTAAGAACCAGCCTGCATCACCTCCTGAGCAGCTAGGCCTTGATTGCTCGACCAGCGCTACCCTATAGAGAATCTTGGCTGGGGTCCTCTGTGCCTCTCCTCTGCCATATAGAGAGCAGAAGTACAGATACCCCCCCCCTTCTTTACAATGATGGAGCACCGTTCAATAATTATTGGGCAGCGGTCTGGAAAGCACTTAGAGTACTGTATCCAGAAACGTCAGATATGGGAGCTATAATGGTGAAAAAGATGCAGGAAGGAGATGATACTCTTGTTTATATTCAGAATTTCCAAGAGCAGTGGGCTTTGGAGACACATGAGATCTGGGGGAAATCAAGACCTGTATTTTATCATATTTTGGCAAGGGCTGCCAGAGTCCGTACAAAAGCAGCAAAAAAATGTGTGGGCATGGAAGCAAAACCATGGTCAGAAATTCAGCTGACCATCACGCATTGTTGCAGGCTGTGGCAAGAGAAGAATCGAAAAAAAGACGATGTTCGGAAAGGTGAAGAGGCAAAGTTAGTGCAGAAAAAAACGATCAAAGTACGCCGTTGACGGGGCACTAGTTGGTGAACTAGTGGAGACGGATCAGGTCCACATCAAGCATGACGTAGGTGAATAACCAAAGGCAATTTGATCAAGGTAATAATGGATTTGCACCACAAGGAAGGGGAGGCTTTCGAGGAAGAGGCTTCCAGAATAATCAAAGTGAGTTTCAAAACACAGAGAATGATAGTCCAGGCATGCAGGAGGGACAAATTAGGAGACCTCCTCCTATATGTTGGACATGTGGTATGTCAGGGCACTTAGCTCGCACATGTAGAAGTCAAGGATTCATGCAAAATGGGCAATTCTGAGGAGGGGGGACCACAAAACCGCTTGTATATTCACAGCAGAATGGTTGCTCAAAATCAGACAGTGCAGCAAACACAAGCACCGACAATGCAACAAGACTTACAAACACAGCAGGCAACAATGAATACGCCACAAGGACAGTCACAGCAGTCACCCATGCAGATACAGCAAAGCACAAGCACTGGTTAGTTAATGATTCCTAGAATAGAGGGCGTTACTGTTAATGGAGGGAATCCTTTCACAGGTACAGGGATGAGAATGTATTCACATTAGGACAGCTCACTAGGAGACTGTCATGATCTCTGCTTCCAAAAGGTCAGGGTTTTCCCAACTCCCTTGGAAGCAGATCCATAACCCAGGTTCCGAGTGTCAACCAGTCCCAATTGGGACCTTTTGGACCCAGTCCTGGCGCCAGTGGCACCAGGCTCATAAATATGCCCAGTCCCAGCGCTGGAAGCTCCGGGCTCATAATGCTTGGGTGGACTTACCTGCAGCAGACCATGTTGCTTACTTGCCTGCCAGTTGAGCCTCTGATCCTCTTCTGTTTGGAACTACTTTTCCTGTTGGGTGGGGCAGGAGCCACTCCCTAGATTCAGAACACTGGAACTCTTCTGGAAAGCAGGAACTCTTTTCTTACCTAGGCGTGGCTGTGGAAGGAGACACCTAAGCACTACAGGAGGCTATTTAAACCACACCCGATGGATGAATCTTGCTTTGCGTTATTCTGCATCCTCAGCAGCAGAACGCTCATCGTGTCTTCTGCATCTGATCCTGGGCCTAAGGAAAAAGGCTTACCATCCTGAATCCAGTCTTCAGCAACACCTATAAAGACAAGAAAGAACAGGTTAGCATTACGGTCTTCAGTGACAGCTCTTCACTTACCTGGTCCATCGGCTGTCACCAACGCCTCGCGCTGCTTACCTACTCTTCGTGCGCTCCGGAGGTCTTCACACTACATTCCGGCATCTGAAAGACAAAAGCTTACCAACTCTTCGCACGCTCCGGAGGCCTTCGGCGCTGCATCCCGCATCTGAAAGACAAAACAAGGTGCGTTTAAAGACATTGGGGAACTTTAATACTCACGTGCCATTACTCCTTTCCACATCTAACCCAGTGGGTATTCCGGCACCCTGCAGCCGCTCCGAATTTGTACCTGCAAAATAAAAAGACAGTTCGAGCGCATCGTAAAGCAGGCAACAAGCGCTTACTTACGTGCTTCCAGGTGCTTCTATTCATCACACGGGCTCCATCTTCAACTCACTTCAGCCCGTCATCCGCCATCGCCGCAACCCTGCAAAACAAGAAACATCATTACTAAAGACTTTAAAGACATTAGAATTACTCGAAACTTACCGTTCGTGCAGTAAACGACGGACAGCAGTCCTCTGAAGTCAAGAGGCCTGCTCCCCTTATCCAGTGAAGAAACTGGTTACAGCACCCTGCCCCGAGGCAGATGGAGAGCACGGCGTTCACTTACCTAAGGTGAGAGCGTTAACCTTTGGGGTTCTACAGGAGAAGAGAAAGGGAAGAAGAGAGACATTCAATAACCCAGTTCCTTAATCCCATATTTTCTATCTGCAGACATCTTACCCTTCGAGACAGACATACAGTGCACAGAGGTCCAGCCCAAAGAGCCAGCCGTGTGTTACACATCACCTTTGAAGATACGGTATACGCCCAGTCAAGACCGGCGCCTCTACGGGAATCAGGTGAGCGTTACAGAGACTTCATATGTTCGATACCATCAGTGATGCCCCCAATCCTCAAGAGGAACCGAGGGTTGACGTTAATATAGGAGGTAATTTTTTTCTTTTTTAGTAGACATGGGTGCAACATGCTCATGAATACAAGAGAGGACATTTTCAATATCTGGAAATGCCATGGCTATTCCAGGTTTCACAGGAGCTACAAGCAGGTTTCACAGGAGCAGAGTTTCTTTTACTGAAGAATTGCCGCTCTCTATTCGTGAGTGTGACTTGTCTGTGCCATTATTATATACAAGGCAGACACCTGTCAATATATTAGGTCGAGATTTAATGACCAAATTGAACATGACGATTTCGTTCACTGATAAAGGCATAGTGTGTTCAACACCAGGAATGCATTATTTAAACGTGAGTGAATTTATTATGGCATTTGCAGGACAAGTGGTCATACGAGGAGTACCGTTAGAACCAGAAGTTTTTCACTATGGGGTACGCATTTTGTTAACATGGCTACCAGGTTTAGTGGGCAGAACTTTGAGAATACCCGATTAATTTTTATTTAGGCCAAAGATACCTATGGATGAAGAGGAAGGGCAAGTCTTTGCTTTAGAATTACAAGCAGCCGTAGAGCGAGCAGAAATGGCTTTGCTTGATGGGAATGATTAGGACGGCAGACAATGGAGCAGAGTGATTGCCATTGGGGAAGGTTACAGATTGACGTCACTGACGAGGATATGTTTAGAGACCATCCATCAGATGAAGTAATATCCCTATTGAAGGGGGCTAGAGAGGAAAAGATTAAATTGCAACCAGGAGCAATTTTACCTCAAGCACAACAGGTTCCCATTTCTCGAAAGGCAGATGAAGGTTTTTTAAGACGATATCTGCCATGATGGAACAGGGTATCCTAGTGACGTCAGAGTCACAGTGTAACACTGCAATTTATCCTGTGAAAAAAGGGAAACGGGGGGGTTGTGGCGTTTCATTCAAGATATTGGGCAGATTAACCAGATTGTAGAGGCCGAGTTCCCTATAGTTGCCAATCCTGAGACAATCTTATGTAATATCCCTGTTGAAGCATGATTTTTCACTGTAATTGACTTGAAAAATGAGTTTCTCAATTCCATTACATAAAGACTCACAGGATCCGATCTCATTTACATTCAGGCAAACTCATCTGAAAAGTACTCGCCTACCTCAGGGGTACTGTGAGTCTCCGTCGATTTTCAATAGAGTGCTGCAGATGGACTTGAGCAATATTGATTTGGAAAGTGTTGTGTTGCAGTACGTGGATGACATATTGGTCTGTAGCACCTCAGACGAAGAGTGCAGACGTGATTCAGTTCAGCTAATGATTATTCTTGCAGACAAAGAATATAAAGTAGACAGGGAGAATTGTCAAGAAGTACTGTACATAGGCCAGTTAATTTTGCATGAAGGAAAGAAAGTTTCTCCCAAGAGGGCGGAGGCTATTTTGAAAACAGTAAAGCCACTCACACTAAAGCACATGCAAAGATTTTTGGGACTGTGTAACTATGTAAGAGCATGGTTCTTGGATTACAGTTCATACATAATGCCCTTGTTACAAGCCCTGTAGAAAGCACAGGCAAATCAAGGAAAAAATAGTCTGGACTGAGGAAATGGAAGAAGGGTTTGAGGTGTTGAAAAAGGCAATTTGCACAGCTCCAGTTTTAGGGATTCCCAATTATGCTGAGGAATTCTTTTTGTTTTCGCACACGAATGGCACTGTTATGACAGCAGTCCTAACGCAGAGAACCATGTTGGGTGCAAGCCCCTTGCATATTACAGTGGGATTCTAGACCCAGTAATGAGGAGTAATTTTCCTTGCGAACAAGTTTCACCATTGAGAAGGCTGCGAGCATAATAATAGGGTGTTCCATGACGTTATTTGTTGAACATGCTTTGTTTGCCATTTTGGAAACACCTAAGGGCACGTTGACATCTCAAAGGGCTTCTGCCTACGAAGTGGTCATATCGAATCCGGCAATTAAAATAGTGCGATGCAGAAGAATGAATCCTGCCATGTTTGTAGCAGAACCACTGGCAGAGGACGAGCGTGCACATGATTGCTCAAACTTTGAGGCATTCTATGATGAACTCCAGAGGGTGAAGAAAAACGCGTTGGCAGCTGGGGAAATTCTCCATTCACGGTTCTTCTAGAATCGATCAAAATGATGGACAAAGATATACAGGTTCCACTGTGGTGCGGCACATGGCCAATAGTATTGATAAGTGCACGACTACCGTCTCAGTTTTCAGCACAGGCTGCAGAATTAGTGGCGTTGATTGTCGCGCTCGAGAATCACGCAGACCAGGAAGTAACAGTGTACAGTGTCTCCGCCTATGTGACGTCGACAGTACACGCAGGGCTAGCACGTTAGGAAAAGAGGGGCTATCTCTGAGTGGACGGCCCTCCAGTGCAACACGCTCCTTACTGGATAGACTCATTAAAGCACTACAACTCCTAGTAGCCATCGCAGTCGTTAAGTGCGCAGCACACACTAAAAGGGCAGACTTTTATCTCACATGGAAATCAAAAGGCAGATAGGAAGCAAAACGAGTTGCATGTTCAGAAAACATTATGGAGTTTAACACGCCTGATGTGAATGAAAGCATGGTGGTGATGTGTCTCCGATTGTTATAATGACCTGTCTAGGACTCAGTAGAGGTCCAAGGGGAAGCGCCTCAGGATGAGAAAGATCTGTGGACACGGAGGGGTTGTTCTTTATCCCCCTCTGAAGCACTGTGGCGACAAGACAGCACTGGTGAACCATTGATGCCTTAGGCTCATTAAGCGTGACTTAGGAACAGCTACACTACCCTGAGAATGTCACTAGAGAGCCTCGCTGCAACAATTGCAGAGGAATGGTTAGTTCTGAAATTTGGTAGAAGGAACAAGTTACTTACCTGTAACTGTTGTTCTCCAGCATGGGTCTGGCATGGATTCACATGCTCATGAATATTCCCCGTCGTCAGGCCGGGAATCCTCGGTAAAGAAAAAATCAGTATCAGTTTCATTTCTGATCTTTCTTTCTCAGTAGTAACCAATCACTGGTCTCTCGGTCATACTGCCCCCAGCCAATGACTGCCGTCTCCATAAGGCCCGCCTCCGGCAGCCATCTTCAGATTTGGTAGCACGCAAAGTGGCATTATGACCAAGTGAAGAGCCGTAGAGGGTTAGGAGGGACGGTTCGCATGTGAATCCATGCCAGACCCATGCTGGAGAACAACAATATGGGGTCTGGCATGGATGCACATGCTCATGAATATAGGAATACATAGCAGTACACACATGCACAACCAACGGGCGGTGGAAAAAAGGCTCAACATTAAGCATTACATCAAAACTCAACATTAAGCAGTTCTTACCTCCTCACCAGGCTCACCTTAGGCGAACAAGTTGCGCAGCACCGCTTGGCCGACCCTGGACTCCTCCCTGGAATCCCAGTCAACGCAGTAAAATCTCGTGAAGGTGTGCGTCGACCTCCACGTAGCAGCCCTGCAGATGTCCAGCAGGGGCACACCGGACAAGAGCGCTGTGGTAGCAGCGATAGCTCTGGTCAAATGGGCTCTCGGACGGCTAGGCAACGGTCGGTTTGCCAACCGATGACAGTGCGTGATGCAGCCGGAGAGCCATCTGGAAATGGAAGCCTTTGAGAGAGCCTTCCCTTGGTTCAGAGGTCCAAAGTTCACAAAACGCTGTGATGTCTTCCGGAAATTCTACGTGCGGTCCACGGAGAACTTCCGCGCTCTAGCCACATCCAGCGAGTGCAAAGTCCGCTCGGCCGGTGACAAAGGCGACGGGAAGAAAACAGGTAACACCAAGGGCTCGTTGAGGTGGAAGTCCGACGGCACCTTGGGCATAAAAGAGGGGTGCGTCCTCAGAACCACCCTCGTGTCGTGAAAAGTCAAGTATGGAGGCTTGCAGGATAGGGCGTGGATCTCTCCAACTCACCGTGCGGAGGTGATGGCCACAAGAAACGCAGTCTTCCGCGACAGGATTTTCAACAGTGCCGAATGCAGGGGCTCGAATGGCGCCCCATGAGCCTGGTCAGCACCATGTTGAGTTCCCACGCAGGGGCCTTCACCTGCGGGAACGATCTGAACAGTCCCTTCATAAATTCCTTCACCAGGCGATGGGACCACAAGTACGCCCGTCCTGTGGTTCTGGTGTATCGGGAGATCGCAGCCAGATGCATCTTGATGGAGGTGTGAGCCAGTCCAGCGACAGTAGGTACGGCAGCACTTGAGGGGCCGTAATCCGTAGAGGGTTAATCTTCTGTGCACGGCACCAGACAGAGAACCTCTTCCACTTATGTCCGTAGCACTTGAGGGTTGAGGCTGCCCTGGCTTTTGCAAGGATCTCTCTGCAGTCAGCCGTGATATCGTACCCTCTAAACTCTAGTGCTGCAGGAGACAGGCCTGCAAGTTCAGCGACTCCGGGTCGTGATGAAGTATGGCGCCTCCTTCTCTGGAGAGAAGATCCGCGTCCGTTGGCAGCTTGACTGGTGGGGACGCTGACAAGTTCAGAAGGTCCGGGAACCAGATCTGCCTCGGCCACGCCGGTGCGACTAGGATCATCCTGCACCGGGAACTCTTGAGCTGGTTGACGAGTCGGAGCAGCACCGACAACGGAGGGAACGCATATAGGAACAGGCCGTCCCAGGGGAACGAGAAAGCATCGCCCATGCTCCTCGGCTGGGGAAACCTGCTGGCGAACCTCTGGCACTTGGAGTTCGTCGCCATCGCGAACAGGTCAATCTGTGGTTTTCCCCATCGTCAGAAGAGTCTATCCACTTGATCCTGACGTAGTTCCCACTCGTGGCACGAGCGCAGCTCCCTGCTGAGTGAGTCGGCAATGGTGTTCTTTATCCCTGCCAGATGAAAAGGCACCAGAAACATCCCTTGGGCGACGGCCCAATGCCACAGATCCTGGGCTTCCTTGGAGAGGGCTGGGGATCTGGTTCCTCCCTGCTTCCGGATGTAGAACATCGTGGTGGTGTTGTCGGTGAAGATTCTCACCACCTTGCCCTTGAGGGACGGGAGAAAAGACCTGAGGGCCCAGAACACTGCACGGAGCTACAGGATGTTGATGTGGAGCGTCTTCTCCTCCGGGAGCCAAAGGCCTCTTGCGTGAAGTTCTCTGGTGTGCGCTCCCCACCCTTCCAGGGAGGCATCCGTCGTCACTGTTATCTGGTGGGATGGGGTCTGAAAGTCTGCGCCCGCCGTCAGATGAGCGCGGGTGCCCCACCACCGGATCGCTCGTCAGAAGGTCTTGTCGAGCGGGATCCTGTCTTCGAAGCTGCCCGTCGCTTGGATCCAGTGGGAGTCGAGGAATTCTTGCAGAGGGCGCATCCGAAGCCTGCACAGGCGCATGAGATATATGCAGGAGGACATCATCCCGAGGAGGGACTTGATGGACCTCACCCTGGCCATGTCCGTGGCCAGCAGACGCTGCACCTTGCCCACGATGGCCTTCGTCCTTTCCTCCGACGGCGAGGCCAGACGCGCCACTGTGTCGAGCTTGGCTCGCAGAAACAGTGCGACTTGCGACGGGACCATGTGGGATTTGGGAAAGTTGATGGAGAATCCCAGGTCCGTGAGCAGCTGGACGGTCTTTGCTGTGTGATCCACGGCGAGCTCCCTTGTCCTTGCTCGGATGAGCCAGTCGTCCAGGTAGGGGTAGACGTGGATCCCCTGCAGGCGCAGCCGCGCCACCACCGGTGGGAGGCACTTGGTGAACACCCTGGGTGCCGACTTCAATCCGAACGGGAGGGCCTTGAACTGGTAGTGCCGTCCTTGGACCACGAACCCGAGGAACTTTTGGTGTCCTTTCAGAATGGGGATGTGGAAGTACGCATCCTCCAAATCCAACGACGACAGGAAATCGCCTTCCTCCAGCTGTCCCAGCATATGCTGGAGGGTGACCATCTGGAACTTCTGTGCCTTGATATACTTGTTCAGTCGTCGCAGGTCCAGGATGGGGTGCCATCCTCCCATCTTCTTTTTCACTAGGAAGTACCTTGAGTATACTCCAGAGCCTTTTCGGGACAAGCTCAATGGCACCTTTTTTGAGCAATGCCCTTACCTCCAATAGCAGTTTCTTAGAAATTCGAGGGCGTGCCCCTGGGCCAGGGTGTCCAGCACCCAACGGTCGGTGGAGATGGACTCCCACACGCTGATGAACTTCGCCAGCCGGCCTCCCACCGGGGTGCTTCGGTGGGGGCCCGACACCGCTGTCGGTTCAATCTTGCTTGGAGGACGCCTTGCCGCCTTGGCCTCCCTGGCGACGATGGCGGGGCCCACCCGACTTGCCTCGTCCTCTATAGGCTTCCTGTGACGAGGAGCGGGCCGCTTGGTGGTACGTAGAGGAGCCACTGCCGAATCCCTTGGAGGCACCCTGCTTGCCTCCGGTGCTCCGAAAGGACGGCCTTCATTGCCAGAGAACGCCTAGGGCCCTAGCTGTCTCCGTGTCCGCCTTGATGGCTTGGAGGGACTCATCCACCGTTTTCCCAAACAGGTTGTTCCCGTCGAATGGCATGTCCAACACCTTGGCTTGTACATCCTGGTGGAAATCCGTCGCCTTGAGCCAACCTCGTCGTCTAAGGCAGACGCCATTGCCTAGCTGGCGGAAACCGGTGTCAGCAATGTCCGTTGCCACCGTAATGCGTGGCCCGACGCCACTTCGCCTTCTTGTAAGATCTCCAGGGCCTCGGCCCTCTTGTAATCCGTTAGGAAGTCCAAAAGGGGGGCGATCTTGTACCATAAATCCCTGTCGCAGCGGGCCACGATCGCAAGGGCATTGGCTGCCTTAATCGTTGTTGCCGCCGAGATAACTCGTCTCATTGCGTCCGGCTTCTTCCTGTAACGCTCACCTGATTCTCGCAGAGGCGCCGGTCTTGACTGGGCGACTACCGTATCTTCAAAGATGATGTGTAGCACCCGGTTGGCTCTTTGGGCTGGACCTCTGTGCACTGTATGCCTGACGTGTAGAGTACGATGTCTGCAGATAGAAAATATGGGGTTAATGAACTGGGGTTATTGGGGTGTCCCTATCTCTTTCCTCTTCTCCTCTCCTGTAGACCCCCAAAGGTTAACGCTCTCACCTTAGGTAAGTGAATGCCGAGCTCTCCATCTGCCTCGGGGCAGGGTGCTGTAACCAGTTTCTTCACTGGATAGGTAGCGCAGGCCTCTTGACTTCAGAGGACTGCTGTCCGTCGTTTACTGCAAGAACGGTACGTTTTGAGTCATTCAAATGTCTTTAAAGTCTTTAGTAATGATGTCTCTTGTTTTGCAGGGTTCCGGCGATGGCGGATGACGAGCTGAAGTGAGTTGAAGATGGAGCCCGTGTGATGAATAGAAGCGCCTGGAAGCACGTAAGTAAGCGCTTGTTGCCTGCTTCACTATGCGCTCTAACTGTCTTTTTATTTTGCAGGTACGAGTTCGGAGCGGCTGCAGGGTGCCGGAATACCCACTGGATTAGATGTGGAAAGGAGTATGGCACGCGAGTATTAAAGTTCCCCAATGTCTTTAAACGCACCTTGTTTTGTCTTTCAGATGCCGGAATGCAGTGTGAAGACCCCCGGAGCGCACGAAGAGTAGGTAAGCCTTTGCCTTTCAGATGCCGGAATGCTAACCTGTTCTTTCTTGTCTTTATAGGTGTTGCTGAAGACTGGATTCAGGATGGTAAGCCTTTTTCCTTGGGCCCTGGACCGGATGCAGAAGACACGATGAGCGTTCTGCTGCAGAGGTTGCAGAATAACGCAAAGCAAGATTCATCCACCGGGTGTGGTTTAAATAGCCTCCTGTAGTGCTTAGGTGTCTCCTTCCACAGCCACGCCTAAGTAAGAAAAGAGTTCCTGGTAAGAAAAGAGTTCCTGCCTTCCAGAAGAGTTCCAGTGTTCTGAATCTAGGGAGTGGCTCCAGCCCCACCCAACAGGAAAAGTAGTTCCAAACAGAAGAGGATCAGAGGCTCAACTGGCAGGCAAGTAAGCAGCATGGTCTGCTGAAGGTAAGTCCACCCAAGCATTATGAGCCCGGCGCTTCCAGCGCTGGGACTGGGCATATTTATGAGCCTGGTGCCACTGGCGCCAGGACTGGGTCCAAAAGGTCCCAATTGGGACTGGTTGGCACTCGGAACCTGGGTTATGGATCTGCTTCCAAGGGAGTTGGGAAAACCCTGACCTTTTGGAAGCAGAGATCATGACACTTCCCTTCGCCGTCAGGCGGGGAAGTTGACGTTGAGGCCGATGCCCCCCCGCTTTCTTCTTGGCTGCCGTTGAGACGACCGAGTCAGGGGTCGGTTGTGCCCGAAGGCACAAAGGGTCTGCGTCGGGGACCCGGTACTTCTTCTCGTACCGATCCCTCTTGGCAGGCGTCGTAGACGGATTCTTGAGAAGGGCGAGACCCTCGTCCCAGATGTCATCCAGCAGAGGTACGGCCAGGACTGCCTTCCTCTTGGCCTCACGCCATTGGTAAAGGAAACCTTCCTTCTTCTCTTCGGGGCAGAGCTGAAAAAGCTTGGATGCCCTAATGATCATTGCATGGAAAGATCCGAACTCTTCGGACGGGAAGGCCCAGGCTGGCGATGGGAGTTCCGTCCCGTCGTCACCACCCGTCGTGGCCGTGTCCGTTCCTGTGTCATCCCCAGGGACGGGGGACGTGGGTAAAGGCTGAGCAGGCCACGAGGGCTGAGAAGGCAGGGCTGGATGGATCCGTCTTCTCTTTTTCGGGGCTTCTCCACGTGCGTTTTGTTCTCATGAAAGCAGTAGAGACATTTCGAATGCTCGGCCTCCTTGAACACATTCTGTAGCTGGCATCCAGGGCAAACCCTGAACAGCTTTCCGGGCGTCGAGCTTCCATTCTCCTGGGCCATGTTCGGGTAGGCCGCAGAAACTTCTGGAATCCCACAAGAAGCGTAACTCGACGAAAGCTTCACCATTGAGGGGCGTAGAAATAAAATATGACACGATATCCGTTAATCGGATTTAGAGACGGTGGAGCTTGAGGCTCTATTTGACCGAAAAATTAGAAATTCTCTTTGAAAAAGCTCGAAAACGCAGCAAAAGCTCGAGAGCTAAACACGAGGACTCCCAACACTTGAGCGTGAGGTAAAAATCTGAAGATGACTGTCGGCGGCGGGGCTTAGGGAGAGGGCAGTCATTGGCAGGGGGCAATATGACCCAGAGACCAGTGATTGGTTACTACTGATAAAGACAGTTCAGAAAACGAAATATACTGATTTTTTCTTTACCAAGGATTCCCGGCCTGACGACGGGGAATATTCATGAGCACGTGAATCCATGCCAGACCCCATGCTGGAGAACAAGTTGCATATTATGTAGTAAACTGCATCGAATGTCAAACGTTTACTGCTGGGCACACACTGCACACAGTTAGAGGAGTTATTCTGAGACCTAATGGCCCTTTCAGCATTTGCACATCAACTATGTCGACATGCTGCAAGTATGCAATGGGTATAGATGTATGATTGTAGTGGTATGTCCCTTTTCGAGGTGGATTGAGGCTGGTCCATGTAAACACCCAGACTCCACCTGTGCAGCAACATTTTTAGTATGAGAAGTGTTTCCTAGATGGGGAATATGTGAAGTATTAGGATAAGATAATGGCCCTCATTTTGTTAACAAAAACTTTGAACAGATAAGCGTGTTGCTTAGTATACAGCACAAGTTCTCATCGGTTGATCAACCACAAGCAAATGAGTTCTGTGAGGGACTCAACGGCTTGCTTAAAGAAAGAATAGCCAAATTGAAGCTTACCTTGAAGAAAGGATGGTTGCATTGCCTACCACTGGCATTATATGCGTTGAGAAATCAACCAGGTTCAGACCACCATCTTACCCCCATGAATTAGTGACAGGGAGGCGAACGAGGACACTTCTCACACCTCAGTCTAGAACTAGAAGTGATGCCCAGACAACAGCAGAATTGTTAGGAAAGGAGTTACGTGATTACTTAACATGCATGACTTGAAGTATCTGTCATTTCAGATCAGCTCAAGCGGAAGTGGTGTGGAGCTGCTCAGAACACATAAGGAGCTACTACAGCACCGGAGTTAAAGAACTATGTCTTCCCAAACTTTTCCCTGGCGATTCGATCTTGGTTCGTAACTTTACCAGGAAGTGGCACGAGCCGCGTTTCAACAGCCCATTTGTAGTGGAAGATGTGACACCGTCTGCAGTCAAAGTACAAGGCAGACGTGCTTGAATATTTCATGGAAACGTGAAAATCTATGCTGGCGAACCCCCTTCACCCCCACCCCTGTCGGAAGCAAGCATCGTGGAAGAACCACAGCACAGCAGACTAGGTCTATGATGAGGAAGAAGGACGCAGAAGCGATTGAATAAACAGAGTATAGTGGACTGTGGCTTATTTCGGGACACTCTTTTCAGTCACTAAAAAAGGAGTTAAGGGAAGCCATTTGTTCTTGAGCCACAGGAGTTTGTTGACATTGGACTGAGTCACATTTAAGTCTTGATTGAGAAGGAGAGCATGCCAGATCTGGAGTACCTTTTCGATGATTGGAAGAGGGAATAGTTCCCAGATTCTTTTCTCACCAAATTTCTTTTCGAAGGTGTCTAATGACAAGGTTTCACGGAGTGTTGTTGCAGTTTTTTGTTCATTTTGCGCGCATACCCTGCGTTTGAGGGGAGAACTACTAGTGTTCATCTGTTCCTGCAAGATCCTAAATCTGGTACAATCGTGAGGAGATTGCTTGCAGCCATAATAGAGCAAGTTCTTCAGCTTCCTGAGTACAGTGGGGAAAACACAAATGCCCCTATCGGCTGATAATGCACATAGACTGGTCGGCTTGATGTTCTATTATCTGATTGAGGAATGCCCACATCTTGTTGGGAGACAAACTGATGTCTGCACGTTCCTGAGGGATCCAAGGAATAATACAGCATTTAATGAACTACTGAGAGACATAACGCAGGTGAACTTTTACTCAGAGAATACTGGGAACTGAATGAGACAGGAGGGAAATATATTGAAGAGTTTACTGGTTAAAGTACTTTGTTTTATGCTAAAGGAGAATCTTCATGTCGTCTGGTAAAAAGAGGATTCGTTATCTCCATTGGGAACTTTTGTTTATCGTCCAGTAGCAGCCAGATGATCGAGGGACTTGTGGACCCGACTCAGCAGCTTCCAGAGTATTGCACAATGTTGCCCGATTACAAAACAGTTTTTCCTTCCTTAAAACAAAAACTTCCTTAAAAAAAAAAAAAAAAAGAGTATGAATGGGCAGCATCAATAGCAACATCATCATGACAGATCACGAGAGACGACCACGATGTGCAAGAAGCTATTGTTGCAACTGGGCATACTTAAACGTGATTTACACTTGCATTTTGTTCACAGTGATACTGCTCTCACTTACAGAGCGTACTGCTTACTATCTAGACGCAAATGGAGCAAAGATTTCTGCGGATCTTCCTGTACAGAAGGAGGGTACAAGTGTGGCAGCTACTAAGCAACCGAGATCCTATGTAATCATCCCTATTCCAGTAGGCGATGTAAAAATGCCTTGGTCTATGAGAAATCTTACCAGACATCTTTCTTAGTGTTGTAGAGATTGTCCTTGAGCACTAGAAACAGGCTCGAAAGGAAAGACAAAGAAAGAGATTGTCTAGGAACAAGCCTCCACACAGGTACTACATGTAAAAACACTCAGCACACTGACAAATGTTTCTATGATTGGTCCAGTAAGAAGGAATTATGCTGACATACTTCATGAGATGATTATGGAAGCCCATAAGAAAAGAATGAGACCTAAGAAGTGCTAGGGATTATGATCATGAGTTGAATGATTACCTGGACAGTACAGGACACTTGGGGAATAACATAACATATGGTATCAGCATATGAAAGAAGTGGGAAGAAGGGCCTCAAAGGAGTAATGCTTTGTATGTGCACTCCTGCCTAATAGCATGGGGAAGTCTAAAATCTTCATAGCTATTGAAATATACGTCCAGACAGCACATTGTCTTTCACACATAGCACTCTGTCGTATAAGAGGTCAGTACATGGGCTGAGATGCCTATCTCAATTGGCAAATAAATGGACAGATGAAGACTACTATATCCAAGATACAAAGACAAGGCTAAGTGGTCATACTAAGATTAACGTGATCAGATACGAAAAAGCCAGGAGTGAAAGGAGCTGGAATCAGATGGGAAGTAAACAGAAGCCTGGAAAGTCCAGGAGAATCTGCAGAAGAAATTTGTAGATGGAACAGAGGCCAGATGCAGATTTGGGGCTCAGTGCCATCACCAGATGGATGGGAATAAGGAGTAGTGGTCTGCAGAGCCTGGGTGGTCATCGGTTGTCATCAACCAACCACTGACATGGTGCAGAATGGCTGCAAGCCTCTATGGCCAAGACTTGCTAAGCTACTGACCTGGGTCGAAGATCGAGGAGGACCCTTGCAGATAGTGCCTTTGGAGAATGCAAAGCTGTGCTTCAGAAACAATGGCACAAGAAAAGTTGGAGAGAACCAGAACTGTGGTCAAATCTTTGATGTACCAGGAATGAAACTTAGAACAGCAGTGATCATGGCTCACTATTGGGCTTGTGGATCCAGAGCATATATGAAGTTACCCAAGGATTGAGGAGTACGATGCTTACTAGTGAATGTCCATGTTCCAGCGTTGGTGATTCCTAAAAGTGACTTTAGTCTGGACAGTTTCCCAAAAGCAGATGCTCACCTGAGGAAGAAGAGATCTGTGGAGCTGATTAATCGACTGAAGAGGGAGCACAATTTCTCAGAAAAGTCAATAGAAGCCTTTGACTCCATCCTGTATGAGCAGACTGTTCTGCCAGACTTCATCGTGAATACCAACGATCTTCATGTCGAGAATTCAGGTTGGAGCAAATAGCAAATGGCTGCAGATTACCAGATGGGAATTGCTGCAGACAATGAACACTACCAAAAAGAGATTCAATGCTATAAGAGAAGAGCTGAGAGCCATACGACTGATGACTCTTCATAATAGATGCGTCCTGGACATGATCACAGCTATGGACGGAGGTTTTTGTGCAAAAATCGGAGAATCATGTTGCACTTTCATACCGTCTCATGACGACGAGAATGGCACCTTGACAGAGGTCATAGAGATACTGACGAAATTGCTGATGATAGTTGGTTTGGATCGATCTTTTCTAGGGTTCCACAATGGAAGGCAGACATGTTCAAGTTCCTTGGAGCCCTGATCGTGTTGGTGTTGCTTGGATTTTGTGTGATCAGAATAATAATCACACAATGCAAGAAAACAGCAAAGAAAGCCATAGGGATGAAAATCATGATCGATGTTGAATCAGGATGGAAGGTCAGAGACTTGAAAGATGAAGAAATCAGGGACTTTGTGAAGGCCAGTATCCATGCACCTGAGGAAATAGTCCCTGTATCCAAAGAGCCATAAGAGGTTTATGGGAAAGTATCTATTGCAGCGCAAGTGGACAGTGCATGCCCATGACTTGGAATAAGGATGAGCATGTCAAATCAGCTGGATGCCTGAAGGGAGTCAAAGATATGTATACAAAAGAAGCATTTCTTCAGACAAGGATGTCTAGATATGAAGGATGATAGGAGAGTGGTCGATGAATCGCCCAGAGGGGGAGTGTAGAGAAGGAGCCAAGTACCCCCACCTCAACCACCTCGCCCATATTGCCTATATGTTGGGAACCCGAGTGTGAGACACAAGCAAAACCATTGAACATACAGATACCAAGGAGAATCCTGGAAGCAAGATTCCCCATTGAGAAAACCATACCTGCATGCAAGACAGTATGATGGCCATTTGAATGAAATCCGAAAGAAACAGGACAGCTGAATGGAAGTGAAGAATGGTGACGTCACTGTCACACATGAAGCAAGACTGATGTTCATAGAAGCGATGCAGAGACAAGAGAATGAAGGTATTCTATAAGGCATCAAGAACTTATCAAAAGAATAAGTGACATCTTGGGATCAAGATGAAGAAACTTATGCTACAGAACTGATGAAGATATCAAGTCATTTTACACGTGTACATTTGCAAAGAAACGCAAGCCGAAAAAGTATTCTTGAGGCTAGCTTTATAGTGAATAGATTGCAGCATGCGCCAATGTATACCTATATAGGAGCAAGTAAAGAATGAATGTTTCCACTACGTATTATAGCAGAGCTGAACTAGAAAAGTAAGGCCTCTTTTCCAGTGTGTCACAGTTAAAAACAATTGAATGAATTAACAGGAGTGAAACTCAGAAAGGCGAGGCTGGGTGAGCCCCAAGACGCCAAGGCCGTATAAGGCTGGGGTGAGCAGATATTGGATACAAATCGTGTGAAAGAACGAAACTCCTGGTCAGAAGACATGGACAAAAACAAAGAAGATGCCAGAGGTCTATTAGAAAATAGAATTTTAAATGCACTAGAGCACGATTTTGTGGTCTTCAGTCATGTGGAAGGATGAAGTTGGATGAACAGGACAACCACACCTACGCATGAAGGCAGAGCGTGCCTTCACTCCCCTGAATTCTCCAGAGCAAGGAACATTTCCAAGGCCGAGTTCAAAGTCCTAATTAACATCAGACCACTGAGGTGATGATAGATGATATGCTAATTGGTGGGAAGCTATGGTTAAGACTAGTTTGTGTAACCAATAGGACGTTGTGTATTTAGTGACGTTCATAGTGACCTGTTCAAGGGGAGGGCTTAGTTGCCTCACCTGATGTTGAGAAGCCTATCACTTTCCTGGACTAGTATGGATCGTATACCTAGATGTTCCCTTTGAACCAATCACAATAGCCCCTATGTTTTTGTAGTTTGCCACGTAGGATGACGTGAGCAAATACGTAAATTGATGTCATCAATGACAATGTTTTTGTTATAAAAGAATGCTTTTTTCAAAATGCATTGAGAGATCATGCGCTGAAACGTCCGCTGATGTCTGTTGTACTCCCTGTTTTAGATAATTGATATTAAAACAGTTATTCTTTTTGCCAACTGAGTCGTTTTGATTATTGATGTTGGAGTAACTTCTGCATCCCCATTCATCTGAAGGGTATTGCTACCTCGTCTTAAAGGGCTGCAGTCTCCCAGTTCACCATAGTCCCATTTCCTCCATACTGTATAGGCGTCCCTTCCTAGGGTTGGGAGACTGAACCTTTTTCACTAGAAACTCTCAGGCCAGCCTGGTTCTTTTTCTGAATGGTGAAAATCCTGGCGTAGAAGCCCAATCCTCGCTGGGAGGCTGGGACTTCCTCCACTGCCTGGCTCGATGAGTGACCGGATCTCCGCCAAAGGAGTTGCTGTCCCAATATGTGGGAGTGGAGTGGAGGAGAGGAAGGGATAGGTAGGCGGTACCCCGTGGATGCTACCGAGATGATCCAGAGGGTCGCGAAATTTTGATGCCAGAAATGTGTGTGGAGAGCAAGCCGGCCCCCCACCGCAGACATGTGGACCAGAAGGGGCGCGTCATGTCTTCTTTCCCTCCGAGGCTGTTGCGGAGGAGGTGGACTGGAAAAAGCCCTTACACTCCCCCGCAAACCCCCCCCATTTTGTTGTTTGCGCAGATGTTGAGTCGGCGAATGGTCCGGCCTGGACCTCCTCTTGTAAGCCGCAGAACCCTCCGTATGTACGCCCCTTGCCTGAGCGCTGCTGTGACTGGGTGTATGCCTTGGGCGTGGCCTTTGTGAGGATAAAGACTTTGCTGTTTGCAAGCTGTTTTTCTTTTCATCTAACTCCTTGTCTTTGGTGGAGCGAAAGAGGGCACCCCCCCCCCCCCTCGAAAGGCAGATCCAATATGCGTTCCTGGACATCTGGGTTCAATTTAGTAGCACAGTGCCAGACCGTCCTTCTCATGTCCATGGCAATGGCTATGCATATGGCCAGGCCAGAGGTGTCAATGTGGGCCACAGTGGACTCCATGATGTCTTTCGCCACCATTTTAGCCTCTGCCAGTCTCGCCTTGAAACATGACTGGCCTACACCGGATACTCAGTAAGGAAGTCTGCTATTTCCACCCAAAGCCTCTGGTTAACGGCTGCCAGCATGGCATTCGCGTTGGCTTGACAAAGATGCAGCGAAGCATTGGAATAAAGCTTTTTCCCGAACGCCTCCAAGATCTTCTCCTCCTTGCCTAGCAGTGCTACTGACGAGGAGGCAGAGGACTAGAGTAGAGTGATGCCGCAGCAATCAACAAAGAATGTAGCTGAGGATGGGCCGACAGCAAGAGCAATTTGCCTGTACTTGGCGTCCAGCTGTCTATTGACCGGCTGGACCGAGTGGGGCTTGAGCCACCCCTTTTTGGCCAAGGAGACAACGTCCTTCTGCATCGGGGTCCCCGTTCTAGTATAGGGGCGTAGTGTGAGGACCTCGGTGAGCACCCCCTCCTCTGGTTGCTCGACCTCGGGTTGAGGAAGACCCAAGTACTCTGCCAGCCCTGCAAGACGTTTGTGGAAGGCCTTGGCTGACAATGGTGTGTCGGGGTCGTCTTCCTCGTCCGTGTACACCTGGGTGTCCGGTTAGTCCGGCGCCGGTGGAGGAGTGCTGGGAGCCGAAGGCTGAGGTGTGGAGACCAGAGCCGGAGGCTGGTACGGAACTGCCTGCGCCATGGGCGGCTGGGGGGGCCAGAGCGGGCAGCAGGAGCTGCACTGGGGCCTGCTGCGCTGGAGCCATGGGAGGAATGACTATGGGCGCGGGCAGAGAGGCAGGAGGGAGGAAGTCCCTGATGGCATCCCTGAGGATGGCCGACATCTGAGGAGATCTCATGGGCCCGAGGAACCTTTCAAAGAACTTGTCCTCGAAAGACGAAAGGGTGGTAGGTGATATTGACAGGGTAGCGGGAGGCTGCTGGGAATGCTGTATTCCCCGTCTATATGGACACAGCAGGAACCTGCCCTGCGCAAATGATGGTTAGGCTGTAGGCCACGTACCTGGTTGACACCAGTCCCACCTTGACACTCTATCATCCACCTGCTCCCTTCCATGGTGCGGTATCGGACGGGCGACCATATTGGCTGGCGTGGCGGCCATCTTGTTGAGCTGCCTTCCACATGCCGACATCGTGTCCCTCACCAGCGTCACCGGGAGGATCTACTGACCCCTCTGCCTGTCGGCCGGTAGCTGGATTAGCCTTCGCACTCGTGCTGGTATGAGAACCTGAAAGGTTCCTCCCTCTCGGGCGAGTCCTTGGGAAGGAGTATCCATTGCAGGGTGCGCTGGAAAAGAGCGGCCCTACCTTGGGCCTTGATCGATGTTTGACAAAGCCATTCAGGTCCTCTGGAGGCGACCTCTCAAAGTGCTCCCTACATCTAGCCAGTCCTTTCTTCAGAGCCCCTGAAGAAAGCGTGTTGCACGCGGTACAGCCTTGCCAGCTGTGGTAAGGGCCAAGACAGTGGAGGCAAAGGGTGTGGGGGTCTGACGTAAGAAAGAGCCCTTCGCAGGCTGCGCCCCTGCTGAACCCTGTTGAAGTCAACTTGTGCCGGGAAGGAGCTTGACGCCCAAGGACCGAGTACCTGAATGAAAAAAGACAGAAGAAGTATCCGCGCATGGAATTGCATGGCCAAAGCCAAACCCAGGAGCACTGGTGATTCGCCCCGTTCCAGTCGACGCGGAAAAGGGGACTGAGGTGTGGCGCCGGAGGGCAGAGTCAGGGTAGCGCATGCTCCCGGGGCCGCACCCCACACGCCTCTAAATTTAAAGGGGAAGAAGGATTTTTCTGGTGAAAAAGGTTCTGTCTCCTGTCCCTAGGAAGGGACGCCGATACAGTATGAGGAAAGGGGACAGGACGCAAGAGTAAGTTCCTTAATGCTACCAGGACCTCGGATAGCCATGTTCTCTTGCTATCAAGGGCCTGTCAGGTTCAAGGTATCAAAACAAAGTCTAATCAAAAAGTTCTCCTTATTCGGGTGATAGTTCTTCATCCGAGGGTTCCCCCTCTTCCGGGCTCAGTCAGCCTCCCTCCACCGGGTTCACTATGGATTTTCCTTGGTCCACCAATTTTACTATCTTTTTAAACAACTCTTCAGGTTTCGCCCCTTTTCGGTTGACATCCCTCTGCCAGGTTCAATCTTGCCAACTTTTGCTAAAAAGTTCACTGTGGACATCCCTCGGTTGGGTTCACTTCTGTCAACACTGTTCATAGGGACTTCAGGCTTTGCCCCTTTTCGTCAGTATCCCGCAGCCGGGTTCACTGTTACGAACTTTATCAATCAAGCCTTTCTCAATTGCCCGACAGTCAAAGAGTTTCAAATATACAGAGGATTTTGCAAGACCCCTGTATGACCAATTAACCGTTCCTTTACAGCCTTCCCAAGGCCTTCTGGTATTTGCAGTTTCAACAAACACTGGATTGACCAGAGTCTCTTGAGTAAGCAACCACGTGGTGCCAAATCCATAGGCAGCTGGTCTCCCCTTTATTCTTAACAGTTCTTTGGACTTCCTTCAGTTGCTACTTTGCGGCTTTCATTCAACACAGTTCAGCTTTTTATCAGTTCTCCCTTCGACTCATCGGCTGTGATGAACCGATTGACTTTTTAGGATATCTGGAGTCAAGGTTGGTACCACGAAGACCACTGTCTCTCCATGGCTTGGTTATCAGCGGAGGAGGGTCTCATGTACTGTTGACATCTGCTGCAATACATGCTGGCTATTGTTTGCGGTCTTACAATTCCTTCTGTGGAGGATTCACGGGCCTTGGTCGGAAAAGGGCAAGGTCAATTCTCTCCTTGTCCCCCTCTCAGTCTACGCCGTCTTTCTCCTCCTGCTGAACTGCCGTGTTGAGTTAGCTCTCATTTCGTGTGGTCTGCCTTGCTCATCTTGTGCTCCACCTTTTATGCTTGTGGGGAAAGGTAAGGGCCGTCAGGTTTGCGTGGGTTCGGGTCAATTGCCCAACTTTGTCGGACCCTTATTTTGGAACATGTCTGGTGAACAGCTCAGGAATTAGTCTGTTTATCGTGGTGTGGAAAAGTTTTCAGGTCTGAAAAGGGTGGTGGTACAGATTCCAGATATCCTAGGGTTTAGGAGGGAGAAAAGGTGTTGTATGGGATTATAGTTCTCTTACTGGGGGTTTGGGTGAGTTCGGAAGGGTGAGATTGGTAGGGGTTGTGTAATGAACGAAGATGACCAGAATTTCTATTGTGACCTAAACAGGGAATTGTGGGAATGGTAGTGTGTTGATGCAGTATACTGGGGTTTCGGGAAAGAATAATCAAGGGGACGTGAAAAAGAATGACGGAGTATTCAGGATGGAAACAGGAGTTCTGGGGAATGTAGTTTCTAAGTGAAACCGGGTGTCTAATGGATTCACCAGATGCAGAGGGGATGGTAGATTCTAGAAAAGGAGATTGATTGCGTGGAAGGGTGTTCGAGTTGATACAGCCCATAAAAGCCTTGAGGACCTCTGTCTTCCTCGTCCCTTTCTCCAGTATAGAGCCGCATCTCGCCTGGGGAATTCCCTTGAGCATAGCCCCGGCTCCCCTACCCAGGTTATCCTCCCTTGCTCGTCCACCCCCAAGGTTGGGATCAGAGCACGCCAGCCCCTCTCTGGTCATCTGAATAAGGGATTCCCGAGGTCTACTTGGGAGAATACCTCGGGTTTCTCACAGAAGGGACAGGGAGCCTGCCGGGGGTTTACTGGGACCGCTGCAGAACTTTGGGACGGTCGGCCAACATGGGAGACAGGCGCCCAAGGTCGGGGCCATCACCCCTGACCGTCCTGGAGCTGGGTTTAGGCTGTGTTACAGCTCTTCCCTCCCGGAAGGGATGGAGACCCTGCCAGGCTCACTGGGACCACCGCAGGACTTTGGCATTGTCGCCCTACATGGGAGGCAGGCGCCAAAGGCCGGGGACATCACCACCGACCATCCTGGAGTTCTGGCTGGCGTGCGTTACAGATTTTCCCACCAGGGAGGGATGGGGACCCTAGCTGAACTTGGGGAGGGCCAATCAACAAGGGATACAGGGGCCCAAGCCCGGAGGCAGCAGGCCCGACTGTCCCAGAGCTCTGGCTGGCCTGTGTTACAGCGGTTCAGTCTGTTAAGGGACTGTGCCGGGGCTCACTGGGGCTGCCGCTGGACTTGGGGATAGTCGCCCAACAGGTGAGACAGGCGCCCAAGCTCGGAGGCAGCACCCCCGGCTGTCCCGAAGCTCTGGCTGGCCTGCGTTACAGCTTTCCCTTGCGGGAAGGGATGGGTCCCTGCTGGGGCCTCCCTGGGACCTTCGCTGAACCTAGGGGCGGTCATCCAACATGGGAGACAGGTACCCAAGCCGGGAGGCAGCACCCAGAGCCGTTCCGGAGCTATGGCTGGGCTGTTACAGATTTTCCCTCTGGGAAAGGATGGGGACCTGGCCGGCGCTCACTGGGACCGCTGCTGGACTTGGGGATGGTCGCCCAACATGGGAGACAGGCCTCCAAGGCCAGCTGCATCACCCCCCGACCATCCTGGAGCTCTGGCTGGCCTGCGTTGCAGCCTTCCCCACCAGGGAGCCCCGGCAGTGTGCCAATCCCTCCCCAGAGAGAAAAGCTGTAACGCGGCACGGCCAGAGCTCCAGGACAGTTGGGGGTGATGTCCCGGGCCGTGGGCACCTGTCTCCCATGCAGGTCGACCGTCCCCAAGTCCAGCTGCAGTTTCAGGGTGCCAGACCCATGCTGGAGAGCAACAGTTACAGGTAAATAACTTGTTCCTTCTCCAGCATGGGGTCTGGCATGGATTCACATGCTCATGAATAAAAGAATACATAGAAGTACACGCATGCACAACCACGGGAGGTGGCAAAGGCTCAACATTAAGCAATACAACAACTCAACATTAAGCAATTCTTACCTCCTCACCAGGCTCACCTTAGGCGAACAGGTTGCGCAGCACTGCTTGGCCGACCCTGGACTCCTCCCTGGAATCCCGATCGAGGCAGTAGAATTTCGTGAAGGTGTGCGTCGACCTCCACGTAGCAGCCCTGCAAATGTCCAGCAAGGGCACACCAGATAGGAACGCTGTGGTAGCTGCGATCGCTCTGGTGGAATGGGCTCTCGGACGGCCAGGCAGTGGTCGGTTTGCCAACCGATGACAGTACATGATACAGCCGGAGAGCCATCTGGAAATGGAAGCCTTCGAGAGAGCCTTCCCCTGATTGACAGGTCCAAAGTTCACAAAAAGTTGTGACGTCTTCCGAAAACTCTTCGTGCGGTCCACGTAGAACTTCAGCGCTCTAGCCACATCCAGCGAGTGCAAAGTCCTTTCAGCCGGCAACGAAGGCCGCTGAAGAAAACAGGCAACACCAAGGGTTCGTTGAGGTGGAAGTCCGACAGCAGTTTAGGCATGTAGGAGGGGTGCGTCCTGAGCACTACCCTCGTGTCGTGAAAAGTCAAGTACGGGGGCTTGCAGGAAAGGGCCTGGATCTCTCCCACCCGTCGTGCGGAGGTGATGGCCACAAGAAACGCTCTTTTCCATGACAAGAACTTCAACGGAGCTGAGTGCAGAGGCTCGAACGGAGGTCCCATGAGCTTGGTCAGCACCACGGTGAGCTCCCACGCCGGGGCCTTCACCGGCGGGAACGATCTGAACAGTCCCTTCATGAATTCTTTCACCAGACGATGAGACCACAAAGACGTCCGTCCCGTGGTTCTGGTGTATCGGGAGATCGCAGCAAGATGAACCTTGATGGAAGCGTGCGCCAGTCCAGCCTTGGCCAGCGTCAGCAGGTACGGCAGTACTTGAGGAGCCGTAATCCGTAGAGGGTTAATCTTCTGTGCGTGGCACCAGACAGAGAACCTCTTCCATTTGTGTCCGTAGCATTTAAGAGTTGAGGACGCCCTTGCGTTTGCAAGAACCTCTCTGCAGTCGGCTGGTATGTCGTAGCCTCCAAACTCTAACGCTGCAGGAGCCAGGCCTGCATGTTCAGCGACTTCAGGTCGTGATGGAGGATGGCGCCTCCTTCCCTGGAGAGAAGATCCACGTCCACTGGCAGCTTGATTGACGGGGACGCTGACAAGTCCAGAAGGTCTGGGAACCATATCTGCCTCGGCCATGCAGGTGCGACGAGGATCATCCTGCACCGTGACCTCTTGAGCTGGTTGATGAACCGGATCAGCAGCGGCAAAGGAGGGAACGCATATAGGAACAGGCCCTCCCAGGGCAACGAGAAAGTATCGCCCATGCTCCTCGGCTGGGGAAACCTGCTGGTGAACCTCCGGCACTTGGAGTTCGTCGCCGTCGCGAACAGATCGATCTGGGGTGTGCCCCACCGTCGGAAGAGGCGGTCCACTAGATCCTGTCGTAGTTCCCACTCGTGGCACGAGCGCAGCTCCCTGCTGAGCGAGTCGGCGATGGTGTTTTTTATTCCTGCCAGATGAAACGGCACCAGAAACATCCCTTGGGCGACGGCCCAATGCCACAGTTCCTGCGCCTTCTTAGACAGGGCTGGGGATCTGGTACCGCCCTGCTTCCTGATGTAGAACATGGTGGTGGTGTTGTCGGTGAAGATCCTCACCACCTTGCCCTTGAGGGATGGAAGAAAGGACCCGAGGGCCCAAAACACTGCATGGAGTTCCAGGACGTTGATATGGAGGGATTTCTCCGTCGGAAGCCAAAGGCCTCTCGCGTGCAGATTTTTGGTGTGCGCTCCCCACCCTTCCAGGGAGGCATCCGTGGTCACTGTCTTCTGGTGTCCCGGGGTCCATGCCCGCCGTCAGATGCGCGCGGGTGCCCCACCACCGGATCGCTCGTCAGAAGCTCTCGTCGAGTGTGATCCTGTCCTCGAAGCTGCCCGTCGTCTGGATCCAGCGAGCGTCCAGGAACTCCTGTAACGGGCGCATCCGAAGCCTGCACAGGCGGATGAGATAAATGCAAGAAGACATCTTTCCGAGGAGGGACTTGGTGGACCTCACCCTGGCCGCGTCCGCAACCAGCATCCGCTGCACCTTGCCCAAGATGGCCCTCATCCTTTCCTCCGACGGAGAGGCCAGAAGCGCCACTGTGTCGAGCTTCGCTCCCAGAAACAGTGCGTCTTGCGCGGGCACCAGGTGGGACTTGGCATAGTTTATGGAGAATCCCAGGTCCGCGAGAAGTTTGACGGTCCTCGCCGTGTGCTCCGCGGCAAGCTCCTTTGTCTTTGCTCGGATGAGCCAGTCGTCCAGGTAGGTGAAGATGTGGATCCCCTCCAGGGCCAGCCGCGCCGCCACCGGTGTGAGGCACTTGGTGAACACCCTGGGTGCCGACCTCAATCCGAAGGGAAGGGCTCTGAACTGGTAGTGACGTCCTTGGACCACGAATCTGAGAAACTTTCGGTGTCCCTTTAGGATGGGGATATGGAAGTAGGCATCCTCCAAATCCAACGACGACAGGAAATCGCCCTCCTCCAGTTGACCCAGGACGTGCTGGAGGGTGACCATCCGGAACTTCTGAGCCTTGATGAATTTGTTCAGTCGTCGTAGGTCCAGGATGGGACGCCATCCTCCCGTCTTCTTCTTCACGAGGAAGTATCTTGAGTAAACTCCGGAGCCCTGAAGCCTCTTTGGGACGAGCTCGATGGCGCCTTTATTGAGCATCGCCTTTACCTCCAAGAGAAGTTGAGGGACGTGATGTTCCTTCCTGGCCACGGGGGGGGACGCACGGGCACTTCTTTAGAAACTCGAGCGCGTGACCCTGGGCCAGGGCGTCCAGCACCCAACCGTCGGAGATGGACTCCCACACGCTGACGAAGCTCGCCAGCCGGCCTCCCACCGGGGTGCTTCGGTGGGAGTCCGACCCCACGGCCGGTTCAGTCCTGCTTCGACGAGGCTTTGCTGCCTAGTCCTCCTTGGCGACGACGGCGGGGTCCACCCGACTTGCCTCGTCCCCCTGTAGGCTTCCTGTGACGACGAACGGGCCGCTTGATAGGTGGAAAATCCGCCGCCGGGACCTTTGGAGGCACCCTGCTTGCCTCCGCCGCTCCGAAAAAGCGGCCGTCGTTGCTGGACAACACGGGCCGTCTCCGTGTCCGTCTTGATGGCTTGTAGGGAATTGCCCACTGTTTTCCCAAACAGTTTGCTCCCGTCGAACGGCATGTCCAAGACTCTGGTCTGCACATCCTGACAGAAGTCAGTTGCCTTGAGCCATCCACGCCGTCTAAGGCACACGCCATTGCCCAACTGGCGAAATCCAGTGTCAGCGATGTCCGTCGCTATCGTAATGGCGTGGTCTGACGCCACTTCTCCTTCCTGCAAGATCTCTAGGGCCTCCGCCCTCTTGTCGTCTGGTAAGAAGTCCAGCAGGGAGGCGATTTTGTACCACAACTCCCTGTCGTAGCGGGCTACGATAGCCAAGGCGTTGGCACCCTTAATCGTCGTCGCTGCCGATGAGATGACTCTGCGTCCCATCGTGTCCAATTTCTTTCCCTCGCCGTCTGGCGGGGAGGTTGACGTAGAGGCCGAGGCCCCCCCCCCCGCTTTCTTCCTGGCCGCCGCGGAGACGACCGAGACCGTGGTCGGCTGTGCCCAAAGGCACAAGGGGGCCGTGTCCGGGACCCGGTACTTCTTCTCGTACCGATCCCTTCTCGCAGGCGTTGTGGATGGGTTCTTGAGGAGCACGAGACCCTCATCCCAGATATCATCCAGTAGAGGTACAGCGAGGACCGTCTTCCTCTTGGTCTCGCGCCGTTGATAAACGAAACCTTCCTTCTCTTCAGGGCAGAGCTGAAAAAGCTTGGATGCCCTGGCGATCATGGCATGAAACGATTCAATCTCGTCGGGCGGGGAAGCCCGGGGAGGAGGTGACGACAGGAGATCCTCGTCGTAAACCTCGTCTGTACCCGTCGCGGCCGTGTCAGTCCCTGTATCATCCCCACAGGTCGTGGACGGGGAGGAGGGCTGAGCAGGGCGCGATGGTTGAAAAGGAGGTGGAGGATGAATCCTTCTTCTCTTAAGAGGAGGGCTCCCAGAAGGGCCTGGCTCTGGGTCCCCTGTCGGGAGCGGTTCCTCTGTTGGTGGTAACGGCAATCTCGTCCTTATCTCCGAGCATAAGGACTGTATAGCCAACAAAATGGCCGCCGAGTTGTCTTGCGGCACTGGTTGAGGGGATTCCGACAGGCGGTCAGGAGCCCCGTCGGCACCCTCGACGTTCTCGTCGTCTCCTACGTCGGGGTCCCTCCCGACGGGCTGGTGGTCTTCCACGCCAACGCCGTGGCTTAAGACTTCGATCAGCTCCTCCTCAGAGGTGGAGACCGAGTCCACGACGACCTCCTGCCCCCCCTTTTTCTTCTCCGTCGGAGGTTTCACAGGGGTCCTGTCGATGGGCATGAAAGAGGACTCCCTCCGCGGTGGCAGGGAGACTCTGGGCCCTGAGGTCGCTACCACTGGTGTAGCCTCCACAGGCTGAGCCAGGGCCGCCGCGACTGTCTCGATTGAGGCCTAGCTGGGTGGATCAAGGCTTTCACCACCTTCGGTGCGCTCACCGCCTTCTCCTTCGGGGGAGGGTCACCGCCTCGCTCCCCCTCCGATGGGGCCTTCGAGCTCGACCGGGGTCTCTCCAGGAGCTTCGCCCGGTGCTCAGCCTTCTTCTTACCCGAGCCAGAGCATTGGCTCATGGTTGATGGCGCTGGGCAGGATGCGCCCTGCCTGGCGCCCGTAGAGCCCTACTGTTCGGCGCTCCCGGTGCCAGCGGACTCGCGGTGCTTGGCCTTCTGTTGGACCCCCGTCGCCGGGGCGCCCTCAAAGGTCTTAGAAGACCGCTCGGACGACTTCTTCTCGCCTGACGGGTTCCTCCCTTCCAGCCAGTTGGCGAGACGCAGATGGCGGTCCTTCATGATCCGCTCCGACATATTGTCGCAAAACGCACAGTCCTTGTCCTCATGCAGGCAGTAGAGGCAAAGGGAGTGTTCATCCTCAAAGACATTCTGAAGCTGGCATCCAGGGCAGACCCTGAACAGCTTTCCGGGCGTTGAGCATCCCTTCTCCTGGGCCATGATCGAGATGGGCCTGAGAAACTTCTGGAGTCCTCCAAAAGCGTGGCTTGACGAAATCTTCACCCTTGAGGGGCATAGAAGAATCCGACACGGGTCCCCGTTGATCGGATAAAGAAACGGTGGCGCTTGAGGCTCTTTTGACCAAAAAGAGAACATTTTCTTAAGAAAAAGCGCCAAAAAAGCACTAAAGCTCGAGAGCAATAGCACGAGGATCCCAACAATTGAACGTGCTGTAAAAATCTGAAGATGGCTGCCAGAGGCGGGGCTTAGGGAGATGGCAGTCATTGGCTGTGGTCAGTATGACGCAGAGATCAGTGATTGGTTACTACTACGAAAGACAGATCAGAAACAAAACTGATACTGATTTTTCTTTACCGAGAATTCCCAGCCTGACGACGGGGAATATTCACGAGCATGTGAGTCCATGCCAGACCCCATGCTGGAGAACGTTTTTCCTTCCTTTGGGGGCAAATGGGTGCAAAACAGCAACCATCTGCCCCCAAAGGCGGCAAAATAACATTGTGCCCCATTTGTGGCTTTTTTTTGGTGGTGAGGGATAGTTTGACCTGGAGGCCCCCAACCCCAAAATCAATTCCCTGGTGGTCTAGTGCCCCTTCCTGCTTCTCAGGGGTTGCAAAATGGAGCCAGACCCTCACATTGCCCCCCAGGGAAGCAGAAAGGATGTGCCCCTCCTTGAGGGGTGGATGGTGGTTTCTTGCCCACAGGCATGGGTCCAGCCCCCTAATGCCACTGAATCTGCCCCAAATATTTTTGTTTTATTTTGCCTTCCTTGGGGGTAAATGGATGCAAAATAACAGCCATCTGCCCACAAAGAAGGCAGAACATTGTGCCCCTTTTGTTTCATTATTTTTAGAGGGGGTGGGGGCCTGTTTGGCAATTCCCTGGTGGTCCAGTGGGGATTTCTAGCCGAGGAACGAGCAATCTGCTTGTGTGAGGGCTCTTTGGAAAGCGGGGGGGCGGGGGTGAGTCTCCACTTTCCCACGAGCCTTCACTTGGCCAAATTGGGAGCAAACGTCCTTGCAGGACGGAAATGCGTCCCTGCTAAATTTACACGCTGAAGACTTTCCGCTTCAGCATGTAAATTTCATTTCCTGATGACTTGGGCGCACCTAGTGTGCAACCATGTCATCACGGCAACCCCCAGGCACGGAAGGAGAAGTCCGCCCCTTCATTGCCTGGGGGTCGCAGGTATTGAGGGAGCAGCACATGGGGACGATCCGCCCCCCCCTCCAAAGGCAAGTAGTGCGGAGGACAAGGTATCTCATCCCCTGCATTGGAAACGTAGAGTGGAGGACGACATACCTCGTCCTCCGAAGTTAAGGGGTGAAAGAGAAAACTTATATTTTATGGCAGGAAAACTTCAGGGACATTAACTAAACGGTCTTAATGATTTACTTAACTAACTAAAGGCCCCATTACGTGTATGGTAAAAGCATGTGGTACTATTTTAAATTCCCTCCCATTTTAAAAATAGCACCCAGTTATTAATAGGGGTTGAATAGGATATTTGTGGCATGGGCGACATCGAATGGGTCCCATGCCTTTACTGTGGTGTTTTTCTGTGCCACTTTAAGAGTTGTGAAGAATCTGAGGGCGTCCTCACTTCTTTCCCAACCCATTCTCCTCCCAGGTGGCCAGGGAAAGGCTGTAGCTTTCGGATCCTGAACCTGGGGGTGGATTTGCGAGGGAGGATCAACTGGGTGGAGGAGACTTTGGGAGTGGCGATGAGTCACCCTTGGGTGAGATGCAGTATTCCCCCCATTTCCTATTTATAAGGAGTTAAATATCCCCCAGGCCTTTGCAGGGTATTACCAATCCATTCCCTATTTTTCCAGAAAAGGCCCCTTACAATACACACCAGTCAGGTACTGGGACGGGGAAGAGACACACCAGAGTTATACATCCTCTCTTTGTGGACTCTTACCCACAAGAACACCACTTAGGTACTGAGACGAGGAGGCTACCATTAACACAGAAGATAGACTGGAAGAAGAAACATGAACGGTCTAGTTGTTGGACTCATTATCATGGAGCCAAGAACTTTAAAACGGAGTCAGCCGAGAGGTTTGAGGAGAGACACGAGAAGCCCAAAGGAGAGTTCCAAGGAAGGAGTTGTGGCAGCGTAATGGCACCTTCACGAGATGCTGAGAGGTATCACGAGCATGATCCGCTGCAGCAAGCGAGATGTGCTAGTTGGCAGTCTGAGACAGAGCTGAAGTAGCAGTGCTGCACTGAGTGAAGGTACCAGAAGGTTGGAGAGACTCACGAACATTCACAGGTGTAGAACTGCTGACTGCATTTTACCAGAGCTCCGATGTAAATTGCGGGAAGGCGAGGAAGCCGTCTGCCAGAAGGAACCAGTACGAGCAGAGCGCAAGCGGAGACGGGTCTCCAGAAAGTGGAAACCAGACCGTGAGAAGGCCGGTGAGTCCGCCTGGGTGAAAGGGGGAACCGGACACGATGGATGGGTGGCTTGGTGTCAGAGACATTTGATTTTGAATATGTGAATTGAATATAAGGAAACCAAGAATTAATGTGATGAGAAGCTGTAGAAGCAAGCATTACCAAGAGTTAAATGAGCAAGTATTGCCAAGAATAGTTGGGCAAGAGATGCAAGAGAAACCTGGCTAAAGGAAGCCAGATGCTTTCATCAAGAAATATGAAAAAGAGAATAGGTTTCCTAGCAGAAGAGTGAACTGGGAAGTTTGTGAAATAGGAACTGTAACAGAAACTGTGTTCCTAGCAAAAGAGTGTACTGGGAAGCATATGTTGGTGCTGCAAATGAAAGCTACTAAAACAAGTGAATGTTGACAAAGCCAGTGATTGTATCCTTTCAAGTGCCCTTGAAGTTTTACTGAGTCCAGCTTCATTCTGAAGCTGAAACTATGGCAAGATACCTATGAAACGGATGCATGTAAGGTGTGTCTTTTGCGTGACCTGTAATGGGTGGACCAGGTGGTGCTACAACTACACCTAGACCGAATACATCCACCTACGGAAAAGCCAAGTTGTGATTGAATAAAGGAAGCAAACAAAAGATGTGATGGTTGGAAGGTTTAGAATACATCTTGACCTCTGGCATTGCTCTGGCTAACCCTCGAGACCGTCCTTTTTCGCCTGCCAAACCATTACAAAAGGTAAAAGAGAGAGGGTATGTCCAGACATGGGTCCCTTGCTCGCTGCGCTATAGGGAACCAAGCTGCACCTCACTGAGGCCGCCCAACAAGGCCGAAACATGTCTAGGGCGGCTTGAGTTTCCATGCAGAAGGGTCCAGGCCTAGCGGTTCGGGTTGGGCTGCTACCACTGGTGGTAGTACCTGACTGATTTGCATATGGCTGGACCCCTTTTGCAATGGCAGAGAAGGGCTAAAAACAGTGGTGTGGTAGGTTGCCCAGAGCAATGCCAATGGTTCAGATTCATTCAAAACCTTCCACCCATCACTTTTGTGTTTACTGAATAAATGAAAATCTATGTGAACTGAGATTGATGAGCTGACCTTTATGAATTGGTGACAAGTAACCAAACCCGAGGAGCTGAGGAATACCCCAAGGAACTGTGTTAATTCGGAACATTGAATATCTCAAGGAATTGTGTAATTTTGCACGGAAAAGACACCTCCACCTACCCACACGTAAGGGCAGCCTTGCCAAATGACTGAGTCATAACACCACAGCCTTCGCTAACCAACCTCCCCTCCATATACCGAGAGATACCACTATACCTCTCTCTCCACACACACCCTCCAAACTCACTCAAACAGATCTCCACAACCAAGGTCTATACAAAGGAGGAACAGCCTCCTGAGCATCAGATGCAGAAGGACGCAGATCCTAAAAATTCCAATCCCTGATGCCAAACAGTCTAGTGAGCAGCTACCCAGCCAGAAGCCCTCCCCTAACCCACGCCAACAACAAATACCACTAAACTATCCTTTAGCGACACTCCATGATCTCCCCCCTGTTGCAACAACTTGCACAATGGTCCTGCACTCGCCAACCACAGAAACTTGAGTTGCAGCATCAACTAGGGCTAAGACTATGGAATATATGCCCCACCCCGCACCTATAACACCAACACCTAAAATCCAACAAGCCCATAGGATACACAGTGCCCATATTAACGCAAGGTCAACTCCCGGCACTCGCACTAGAGACCAATGACCTGATCACCACCCGAAATCTCAACCTCCTAGCCATTACGGAAACCTGGCTCCACAAAGCTTCACGCCCAGCACTTTCCCTTGCCATACCTGAGGGTTACATCATTCTCAGGTGCAATAGATCAGAGACTAAAGGGGGAGGTGTTGAGCTCATTTACACAGAATCCCTCCTTAGAAGTCTCTACAGAAGGTTGTTGTGGACTCCTTACCATTAAACTTGCATCCTCCCAATCAGACTTGGTTAGGTAAGAATCGATGCAGTCACACAGACTACACAGCACTAATCAGCTTGGTATTAGGTAACCCATCTTTTGGAATAGGTCTGTGCTACACATGTTGGTAGTGTGACTGAGCAGCCCGGCCTATCTCAAGAGGGGTAAATGTGAGCTGTAGAGCTGTACAAATGAAATCCGTAAATACAAGTAAACCTTATACTCAAGGTTTCTGTTATAGTTATTTAATTAACATACATTTTTTAAATAAGCGTTCTTTAAAAAGGCAATTCATGTAACAGTGTAAATATACTTTAAAATCACTTTTCAGAATCAGAACAAGTTAGTGAATAATCTTTGGATATGCTTCTTACACAATTCCTACACCTTGAGGTGACCTCAATTACAAGGACAGTAATGGCATTTATATATCACACTAGATATACTTTGCAGATTCTGAGGTGGCAGAAAGGAAAGGTTTAAGGAAGGAAAAAGGTTAAACAGGTTCTCAGTAAATGTGAGGACAACTAAATCTTCCAATGAAATCTAGGCAAGCCTTTCCCAACAGTAATAGTCTAAAACAACTTACCACCTATGAGGGACAAACAATACCAAATCCAATGGACTAAAAGAGTCTTCAGGGAACCAGGGCAGCTAAAGTCAATTTGAAACAGTCTATGGAGAGGAGGCACTTCTTAGAACCAAAGTCTTGCACAAAGTTAGAGAGCTTGTTAGAAAATCATTTGTAGGGTCACAAGCTGTTAAGCCTGTGAAAAGAGTTGGAATCAACTCTAAAAGTAACCCGCTGCAATTCCCAACTGAGAAAAGTAAAGCTAAAAGACAAGGTAAGTACCCCAAGTTTAAACAGTACCTCTGGTAGGAAGAAGAGTGGTGCTGCTGGATTCTGTCTTGCTACAGCAGTGCAGACCCTGTGTTCCTGAGCCTCAGTCGTGGAGACAAGAGGGAGGACGTCTGGAGGGCTCCTCTGGCGGTACTTGGGAGGCCGTCGGCAGCAACGGGCTCTTTTCGGTTCAGCTTCACTCTGCGGTTTCAGCGCTTAGCAAACAGCACCATTGCGGATCTCGGTTGGGCTTCATTCACTTCTTGGATCCTGCACTCTGGTGAGCGGACTCGAGCTCTGGTCGTCCTGCTTCTGGAGGGTCCTTATGAGACCCCTGGAGCTTTTGGCCAGATTTCAGATGGTTCACTCGACTACAGATTACTCGACCCCTGGCACTCGGTTCTTGAAGCAATGAAGAAGAACAGTCATTCGGGGAAGATGGTCCAGTGGAGTTCGTCTCAGGGTTAGTTGGTCCAACTAACCCAAGGGGAGAAGTCATCCCTTCCAGAGCCTCTCTGTTGAAATGAAAAAGGAGTTTCAACACTGTACAAGTGCTTCAACGGGCAATTCAAAGGTCCAGATGCAGCAAGCTTTGTTCACAGTTTCTTCGTCGGGTGTTTCTCCCTGTGGTCGACCCTGCCACTAGTCCCAAAACCCTCGCTTTTTAAGCAGGTTTCTCCCACTCATGCACAGCATAGGGTGTCAATCACACAGCAGGGTGGCTGTCCTGAAACGACACCCAGCCAATAAGGATTGGTTGCATTTAGGCATTCCTAGAGACAAAGGACAGGGGAGTTTCGGGACCCTCCCTCACATCCTGTCCTTCCAGACAAACTGGAAAGAGAGGCGGGCTTCAGGGCTGACGCCCGCCAAAGGCAGGACAAACTGTTAGGCAGAAACCTGTGCAGTTCCCCAGCAGCTTTGCTGTATTTTTGGGGTTTATTTTTTTCTCTCCTGCTAAGAGTGAGATTCTTTTGCTCCCAACTCTTAGACATGATTTGAGGTGTTCCTTTAACTTTCCATGTGTTTTATGGGCTTTTTTACTCCATAGGGTCTCATGTGTTTTTTGATGTGGGTTGCACAGCACCCTCCGTGCCGTAACCCAGGGGTGTCCTAGCGACCCCCCAACATAGACTCCATACCCTGGGACTGACTACTGTCTCCCAGGGCATGTAAAGTCACCATTGGCTTTGCTAGTCCCAAATTATGAACAGAAACCAGTACAAACCATCATATTGTGGACGTACTGGTCGGGGCAATTCGATTGCCCCGGGGTCTGTTGTTCGAGGGGGCACGTCCCCGTCCCCCCTAATCGAGTTTTGGCTGGTGGCAGTGGATACTACTTTTTATATTCGACCGCGAATATATCTCTATGGGATTTTCCCATTGTTCGAGGCTACCAACTTTAATTATTTAATTCGTATAGCCTCGAACATACCGCCGGTTTATTTAATATTAATTTGCCGGTTGGTATTTTTTGCCAGAACTCGATTCTAAAATGGCATTTGTGTTCTCTTCTGTGACTCCAACCCAAGTCGAGCCCTTTGTTCCACTTTTTGGCAGGCTTCTCCACAGAAGCCTCCCAAAAGTGGTGCCACTCTGTCTGGGTACCACAGGGGGTGTGGGAGGGGATTTAGGCACCCTGGACTGAGTTACCTTGGTAACTCAAGTCACACTCTTGTGTGATTGGCCCAACTGGTGAGTATGCTGCATAAAAGCAGGGCTTTGGGGACTGGAACTTCAGAAGTCGCCACAGACCTAAGAATCCGAGGAGGGAGAAGCTGAGCCGGCCTGCAACGACGACACCATCGGTGGAGCCCTGCTGAACCGTCTCACCACTTTTCCCAACGTCAGAGGAGATCTCCAGGCCGGAGTCTCTTCTTCCTTCGACTGGTGGGGATAACCAGTCTACCTTCTTTTCACCCTCCTGGAGCATCTCGTGGCCGCCTTGCCTGTGCTAAGCACCCCGGCAACCGGGATACCACGTTTTCACCACTACCGCAAACCGAAAGGGTAGTACCTTAGTACCGGAGAACTCCGCGGCTGGTTTCTTCCGTGACAGTGCAACGCCCTTCATCTTTCCTCCACAACGAGATCTTCTCCTCCTCTGGACGACGCTGCGACTTGCCCCGCTGCCAGGAACAACTGCCCCCGCTGGAGGATCCTCTCCATTTAAGGTACTGTGTTCCGCCTGGCTTCCCTTGCAACCGTTTGAACAGGGTGTATTAAATCCTCATCTCTAGAACCTGGGTTAGCCTGTGACATCTTAGCTAACTTTCCTGCACTGAACTAAACCTTTTTCGAACTACCTCCACAAACTTTGAAGACTATGTGTAACTGTCTGATCTTGGGCATCTTCCGCCTGGCTCCCTTGAAAGTGGACCTGGAACCCAAACATCCTTGCTCACCAGTAGACTGTGCCTTCCTAAACTTGCTGTGGGTCTTTAAAAGTGTTTAGTGTGTATGCTTCCATAATTCTGCTTTTCCCTCCCTTTTTATCTAACTTGTTGGAGTGCCATCGAACGTTAAGCGCTCACCTCTGTCTGGAAATAAGTGGTGTTAACTAAGACTTGTCCAACAAGTAATCAGGGATGTAGAATATGATAATAGTGATTGTGTTTTGAACCTATCTTACCAATTTAGTGCTAGTGTGTTTTATAAGTGTGTGTTAAATAATTATATACTTTTACACCCAAGCTCTGGTCAGTGTTTGCTTGTGCTACTGTATTTCTGTACCTATTTTGTATGCTCTGTATACTGCCCAACTCTTCTTGAGGGAAGTCCGACTGCTCAGCCACAGCTACCAGTGAATCTGTGTGGTACAGACTGCTACCAAGTGGGTTTACTGCCAAACACCTGTAGTCTTAAATGTTTTGCAGTGGTCCCTAAGGGAACTGCACAGGTTTCTGCCTAACACAAACAAATGGCTCAAACCTTACTCAACGCACAGAGTAAAACCAAAGAAAGACCTCAAACAGATAATGGTGAAAAAAGACGACCGGGGCCATTTTGATGAAATGGTCACCCATTGGTGCTGTACTGCAGCTGAGGGTGTCCAGTCAAATGGTCGACAGTGATTTGGTCGACAGACAATTGGTCGACTGAATTTGGTCGAATGCCAAATGGTCGAATTTTTTTTTTTTTTTATATATATGTGTTTTGTGGGTTTTCGTGTGGGGAAAAAAAATAAAAAAACCAAAAAATGGGTAAAAAAAAAAAAAAAAAAAAAAAATTCGACCATTTGGCATTCGACCAAATGGTGTCGACCAAATTGTCTGTCGACCAAATGTTTTCGACCATTTGACTGGTAACCGCAGCTGAGGGTTCAGCCTGCGGTAGAAAAGCACAATGGTAGGAACATTAAACCACTGCCACCAGCCATTTAAAGTAGGGAGGGTAACATACCTTTTTTTACACGAGAATGTAGGATAAGGGGCTACTAGGTAAACCCCCCCCCACGCACTCCACATAAAATGGTGTGTGCTGGACCTACAAAGAGAAAAGATAAGTAAAGTCAATTTCACTTTACTATTCTTGGGAACAGCAGTTCACACAAGAAAAGGTATTTAAACCGTATGAGAAATCTAAAGGATTTCATACGACACTGCACTGAAGGTGCGGTGTGTCACCATATAAAATGTAGATGACTATGGAGTTGGTCAGACCCCAAAAACAGTGGAAACACATAATCCAAACCCAGTCAAAGCACATGAGTGAGAAAAATGACTCACTCACTCGAGGGTTAAAATTAAAAAGAAAGTCCAGCAAAGGAGCTGGGGTCTCTAAGGTTGAAGGGAATTAGCACAGAAATGAGAATTCTCCCTAGCAGACTCCATCTCCTTGTACATCATCTATCTTCAGCCAGGCCCAATAGCTTATTTTCAAAGAAGACCTTACCCACACCATAGGCGAAATCAAGCCTACTTCAAGAGTCATTCTTTTGGGGGAACCTCAATTTGGACCTCTAAGACCCTGCAGACTCAGGAGGAATGGCAATAGCCAAGGCTCTCTCTGACCTTTGTGTCAGGCACGGTATATCCACAACAAAGTTAAAACCTTGGATTGGGTTGCAGACCTAAATAGTCAAATCTCTATTACTGCCAACACCTCTTGCCCATGGTCGGACCATCATATCCTAGCCTTCACCGTCCCTCCGCTAAATCAAGCATTACCACCTTTGCCTTCCTTGCTACCCCTCCCTGGCCCGTAGATCACGGAAAATCACTAGAGTCCATATCTCAGTTTCTCTCCGTCCTACGTCAGGGGGACCTTGGATTCTGCTGATCCACACATTTTAGCAGACATTTATGCAAGCACCCTAACCAAAGCTGTAAATATGGTTGCCCCTCTTTTGTTTAGAAAGGCCAAACAGACTAGACCCTCCAACCCTTGGTTCACCTCACAATTGCAAACCTTAAGGGTAAAAATGAGACTGGCAGAAGCCACTTGAAAGAAAGACCTTATGGAACCCCTTCAACAAAACTGCCCAAGAATGTAAACAGGCAATCATAGCAGGAAATGCGGAAATCTACAACAGCAAAATAGCTAAGACCAGCTCTAACTCACAAGAAATCTTCAGAATCCTAAGAGAACTTGAGGATTGAGTCGGCCCCCACACCCCTCCACCACTATAAATAAAGATGAGACCAGGTGTGCTAGCATCCAGAATGCTATGCGTTCCAATATAGCCTCACTACAACAAAAATAGAAAAGAAACTAGACACAGCATGCCTCCACAACTGCCCTCTCATAACCAAACCTTACACTGAGAAGTCACTGAATTAGAAACAGCAGAATCCTCAAAAATCTCAATCTGCCAAGATGTAAAGGGGATATCTGCTCGGCGAACATCAATAAAGAATGCTCAGAAGATCTTATCCCATTCATTACAAAATTCATTAAAGCCTCCTTCCCCTCTAGCTCGGCCCCGGCCAGCCTACTAGACCCATCAATACAAACTAACTACCACCCAATTACTACAGTACCCTTCTTACTAAATAATCCTGGACAAAGCAGCCTACAACCAGATGCAGCTCTACTTGGAAACAAACCACAGCTTAGGGTGACTGCAATCTGGCTATCGCCCAGGCCATGGCACAGAATCCATGCTACTAGACCTCAAGTTCCAATTAGACTCCTTCAGAGATGAAGGCAAACCAGCACTCCTCCTTTTACTTGACTTATTGGCCACCTTCCACCTAGACCACCACGAAACTATGCCACCATCTCATCTGCTCAGCCAACTTCTCCCAAGAAGCGTCTGCATGGATAGCATCCTTCTTCGAACATAGGTCCATGAGAGTTTGCTCAGATACCACAAGCGCCCCACCTATCCCCATACTGTGCTGTGTTCCGCAATGTTCATGTGTATCCCCATCCCTTTACAACATATTCACCAAACCCCTTTTCGACTGCCTGGACAACATCGGAATCTCATACCAATTATGCCGATGACACCCAAGTTCTCATCCCCCTATAAGGCTACTATGACAAAGACTCCCATACTATCAATTAAATCTACTCCATAATCCAAGCCTGGATGGCAACGAACCACCTCTGTCTGAATGACAATACAGAGATCATGCTGGTGGGCTCTCCAGGTTTGCTAAAAAAACTAAGCCGCCAATTCACCACCTTCACCATAGATGGAATTTGCATCCCGGTCTCAGCCTCTACAAACAGGTGTCTACCTGGATACCTCACTAAACAGGTGAGTGCAATTGCTTCATCGGCAGCACAAACAGCCAAGCCCATTAACACAGCCAGACAATTCTTGAACCCAGAGAGCTCCCCAACTATTGCCAGAGCTATCACAAGCGCAAGGCTGGACTATTGTAATGCCCTCTTTGGTGGAACCGCTAAACAGAACATCACTAAACTACAGATAATCCAGAACAATCTTCTTTGAGCAGCACTGAACATCGCAAAAAGAGACCACATCTCGGAGATTAGGAAAAATAGCCATTGGCTATCAATTAGGGAAAGGATCGTCTTCAAAATTCTGTCATCACTCAAATGTTTAAGCAACACCGCACCACAATACCTTTCTCAGAAAATCAAAAGGCCAAAGTCAAACAGACCTGTAAGATCAATACATGCTCACCGCCAGGTCCTTCCCAAAGTGAAAAAGGCCAAAGGAGGCAGAGCGAGATTCCCTTTTGTGGCAGCGAGCATCTGGAACTGCCTCCCCACAGAGCAGAGGACTCATGCTGGACCTTTCCGTAAGGCTCTGAAAACGTGGCTATTCACCCAATTTCTCCCCAGGATACCACTTGGACTACTACAATCTTGGGTTGTATTAAGGCTATGGGGATGGGTTATCTACTGTTTAAGATATTTCATGTAACTGGTTGCAACAGTGCCTTGATGCCCCCAGGCTTGGGCGCTCTACAATAAAAAATAAATACACTATTTGAAACTTGGGGAAGTGAAATCCCTTTTGCACATTAGAGCTGGAAGAAGCGCTGAACTTTTATTTTGAACACTTCTCATTTGATGGTGACATCCCTACACATTGTATACAATTAGATGTGAGGGCAAGTATAGATTTTGGACACAGACATTTGCTTTGGCCTTCCTGACACAGACTATCATTAGTTACATTTAGGTAGGGAAATCCCAATTTAACATAGGGCAAGTTAGGCCTTTTCCCAAACCTCCTTTTTATAGTTACTAAAAGTGTGCACCTCAAAATACTATTCAGTTGTCTGTGTCGACTTCATGATGCCTTCACATAGTGTAGGTCTTTAGAGTTGTGAAGAATCATACGGATCCCTCACTGAACCTCTACCTAAAGTCTCCTCCCAAATGGCCTGACAAATATAACCTGAAGAGACGAAGAAGCATTGTTAACCATATTTACATCCAAACGTTTTGGGTCTCCACCTGTTGGTGGATTGTGATCGCAGGATTCATTGAGGAAACAGCCCTATGGTTTCAGAGTGGGCTTTTCTTATGGGGCAAACACCCCTCTCAGTCAGTTTTCTTGCTTTTATGGGGTGGGCATCCTGATTCTGCATCTTCGGTCCACCCGGGTCCATGGATGTGCGGGGCCCCTTCGCATGGAATCCTTGTGCGTTGTTACCTTCCTCTGCGTTTTCACTCTCCCCCTCGGGGTTCAGGAGGTTCTCCACCTCTTTCATGGTGCAGATTTGCCACCGTTTACCTGCCCAGGTGAAGTTTAGCGAGGTGGGAAACCCCCACCGGTATAGCACTTTATTTTCCGGCAGCCATTCAGCTAGTGGCTTTAGGGCCTTCGTCTTCATGAGCGTGCTGGCTGCTAGGTCTTAGTAGAGCGTGATGGATGCGTCCCTGAACTGGAAGCATGTAGAGTTTCTCGCCTCCTGCATTATCTCCTCCTTAACCCTATAGAAGTGCACTCTTGCTAATACATCCGGGGGATTGGAGAAACCTTGCTTTGGCCTGGTTTGTCTATCTCCAGTGAGGCACTATCAGACAGCGTCAAGATGAAGCGGAATAGATCCTGCGCGAAGTCGCCTAGTTCTGTGTTTCTAGGCAAGATTTTATGCAGTACCCTCTGGGTGCACTACAGTAACCTTGACCTCCTGGCAATAGGGACCCAACCTTTGGTATAAGTCTGAACTACACAGGTTGGTAGTGTGGCTGAGCAGCCAGGCATATCTCAAGAGGGGTCAATGTGAGCAGTAATGTTGTGACAGAGTTTCACAGTAGCAGTTATTCAAATAAACACTTACACTTTTTCTTGATAAAAACAATTTATTTCATAGTCAGTTGTATAAGCCTTCTTCAGAAGGGAGCAATATACCCAACTATTAAAATGCACATCAAAACACTCAGTTTCTCTAACTCAGAAGATACCCGTTGGGGATGGCTCACAGACACTTCCTACACCCTCAGGTGACTTAAATAGCTAGGGCATGTGGACAGTAAGTTATCACTGGTACATTTAGAGCAAAACTGAGGTTGGTGCCAAAGATAGAATAGAGGAATAAAACAAAGGTTAACAAATAATTCACAAACAGGTAAGTACTTTTAAAACCTTCGAATGCAGAGTAAATTAACCCTTTCCTGGAGGAAAGGCCAAAGCACAAAGTCAGAGGTAAAGAGGAGTCTTTCAGGGAGCCAGGACAGCCAATGTTAATTGCGCAATGTCAAGGGGAGCTGAAGATGATCTTTGTAGGTAGGTAAAAAGTCTTGCACAATGTTTTTAGAAATGTTTGTAGAAAATCGAACACCTGAAGGGTCACAAGCTGGGAGGCCTGTGAGGGGCAAGCTTTAGCAACTCTGCAAGGTAACCAAGACAGGTCTCAACTGAGAGCAAGTAAGGCTACACAACGAGAGGTAAGTTATGATAATGATATTTTATTTGCATCGCGCTCATACACGAGTGCTTCAGAGCGCGACAAGGCAAGGGACGGGAACAGGGGAGAACACAAAAACGATCTTAGTAGGCCCAGTGACATTGAGAACGCGCAAGTGCATGGGAAAGGGGAAAAGTGCATGGAAGGGGGAGACTGAAGAGTGCGGAGGAGACACAGATAAATAACAATACATAAAAATAAATAGATAATAGATGCAATAAACAGTGGTAGTGCAGCCAGCAAGTGCTGTGTTTATGGCAGTAGACTGGGTAAGTCTGATTAGTGCAGAAAAAGAAGAAAAGAATAGGGGGTGGGGAACTGTATGGGTACAGATACAGTTCCCAGTGCAAGGGGTGGCCAGGCAACAGTGCAGGACGGTGGCAGGGTGAGCAGGTACTTGGGCCCAAGGGACAGAGGGTGGCCAGGTGCACAATGCCAAGAAGAGCGCAGTTCAACAGGGGAGAGGGGGAACGAAGGCAGAAGCGAAGAGGAAGGTCTTGAGGTGCTTCCGGAACCGGAGATGGTTCTCCTCGAATTTTAGAGTGGCAGGCTATTCCAGGAGGAGGCCCCAGCCGAAGACAGATCTACCCCCAGCTCGTTTCTTTGGAAAAAGAACGGACCCTGAGGGAGCTACAGGTAGAGGAGCAAAGAGCTCAGGAGGGGAGGAATTTGTGGAGGGATAGCTGAAGGTATTTTGGACCCAGACCCCAGAAAGCCTTGTGGACAATGCAGAGGGGTTTGAATATAATCCCTGCATCCACTGGGACCCAATGGAGAGATTTCAGAGCTGGAGAGATACTATCCCAGGGCTTGGGGCCAAGGACAAGTCTTGCAGTCCTGTTCTTGATTAGTTGCGGAGGGCAGAGAGTAGAGGCAGGTAGATTTAGAAAGAGGCTGTTACAATAGTCCAACCTAGAGAGAACCAGAGCTTGGGAGACGGTGAGCTTCTGGGGGAAGAAGAGGGAAGGCAGAGTACCTCTGAGGAGGTGCAGTAGGAAGTTTGACTTTTTAGAGACCTCAGAGATGTGGGCGGAGAAGGAAAGTGTGGAGTCAAAGATGACCCCAAGGTTCTTAGCCTCGCAGGTGGGGGTAGGAGGAGGGCCAAGGGAGGCCGGCCAGAGTGTGAGGGGAAAGAATGGTGAAGGTGTGCCGATGAGGAGGATCTCTGTCTTGTTGGCGTTCAGACAAAGATCACTGGCAGCACACCAATCTTGAATGGCAGTTAGGCAATCTGAGATGGGAGAGGAGGTGGCCGAGAGCAGCCTGAAAACTTCTCTTAGACTTTACAGTATATCTGGTTGGAAGAAATGGTTCCAGCTGGTTTCTGTTCCGGTACAGCTCTGCAGATCCTGTTGTTCTTGAGCCTCAGTCATGGGGACAAGAGGGAGGATGTCTGGGGACTCCTGCTCTGCAATGGGACGTCAGCAGCAGCAATGGGCAAACTTCAATTCAGCGGTTCTTCACGGTTTCAGCTCCTTGCGTCCGACAGCAAATAGCAACACAACAGTTCTCAGATACCACTCTGGACTTTCCTCGCATCTGGGGTCCAGCACTCTGTTGAGGTGGCTCAGGCTTGGTCAGTCGTGCTTCAGGGAAGTCCGGAGGATCTTCCTAGCGCTCGGGTCTGACTTATAAGCAACGCACACAATCTGGTGTTCCTCGCCCTGGCACTTCGGTTCCAGCACAAGCAGCAGAAGTACAGCCAGCTTCAAGAGGATGTCCAGACGGGCTTACTTTGGAGTTGATTGGTCCCACCAACTCAGAGGGAGAAGTCATCCTTGCAGGGTTTCTCTAGTCGAGGCGAATTCGGAGCTTCAGCACAGCAGCAGGGCTTCACCTGGCAAACCAACGGTCCAGGAGTTGCAGCAGGCGTCTCTTCCAAGTTCTTCTTCGGATTCCTTCGTCCAGTGGTCGACTGCCTTCCAAGCCAAAAAGTCTCACCTTTTATGCAGGTTTCTCCCTTTCATTCCAGCCTAGCTGTCAATCACACAGCAGGGTGGCTGTCCTTGCCGGACAGCCAGCCAGCCAATCACCTTTGAGTGCATTCCTGTAACCAAGGGGATCAAGCACAGGGATTTTCGGGCACCTCCCTCACTTCCTGCCCCTGCCAGACATGGAGCTAGAGGCAGGCTTCACCTGTGAACCCAGCCAAAGACAAAAACAAAGGGACCACACCTGGTTTGGCACGCATAGTAAATCTCAAGAAGAACCTTTCCAACAAGAAATGGCGAAAAAAGAAGACCGGGGCAATTTTGACAAAATGGGAACCGATGGATGCTTTACCAAGGCTTCAATTGCAGCCCGAGGTAAAACACACAATGGTGGTAAAAAAGTAAACCACTGCCACCAGCCATTAATTGTAGAAAGGGTAACAACAATATTACATGAGAAACTAGACAAAGGGGATACTAAGTAACCCCTCCAGCACCCTATGGTAAGATAGTGTGTTCTGGGTCTAGAAAGTTCCAAATTGTAAGTAAGGAACAAGTTACTTACCTGTAACTGTTGTTCTCCAGCATGGGTCTGGCATGGATTCACATGCTCATAAATATTCCCCGTCGTCAGGCTGAGAATCCTCGGTAAAGAAAAAATCAGTATCAGTTTTGTTTCTGATCTGTCTTTCGTAGTAGTAACCAATCACTGATCTCTGCGTCATACTGACCAGAGCCAATGACTGCCACCTCCCTAAGCCCCGCCTCTGGCAGACATCTTCAGATTTGGTAGCACGTGAAGTGGCAGTATGACCAAGTGAAGAGCCGCAGAGGGGTAGGAGGGAGGGTTCGCATGTGAATCCATGCCAGACCCATGCTGGAGAACAACAGTTACAGGTAAGTAACTTGTTCCTTCTCCAGCATGGGGTCTGCCATGGATTCACATGCTCATGAATATAAGAATGCATAGCAGTACACACATGCACAACCACGGGAGGTGGCAAAGGCTCAACATTAAGCAATACAACAACTCAACATTAAGCATCTCTTACCTCCTCACCAGGCTCACCTTAAGCGAACAGGTTGCGCAGCACTGCTTGGCCGACCCTGGACTCCTCCCTGGAATCCCGATCGACGCAGTAGAATCTCGTGAAGGTGTGCGTCGACCTCCACGTAGCAGCCCTGCAGATGTTCAGCAGGGGCACATCAGATAGGAACGCCATAGTAGCAGCGATCGCTCTGGTCGAATGGGTTCTCGGACGGCCTGGCAGCGGTCGGTTAGCCAACCGATGGCAGTGCATGATGCAGCCGGAGAGCCATCTGGAAATAGAAGACTTCGAGAGAGCCTTCCCTTGATTCACAGGTCCAAAGTTCACAAACAGCTGTGATGTCCTCCGAAAACTCTTCGTGAGGTCCACGTAGAACTTCAGCGCTCTAGCCACATCCAGCGAGTGCAAAGTCTTCTCGGCCGGCGACGAAGGAGACGGGAAGAAAACAGGTAACACCAGGGGCCCGTTAAGATGGAAGTCCGACGGCACCTTGGGCATAAAGGAGGGGTGCGTCCTAAGCACCACCCTCGAGGCATGGAAAGTCAAGTACGGTGCTTTGCAGGATAGGGCCTGGATCTCTCCCACTCGTCGTGCGGAGGTAATGGCCACCAGGAATGCAGTCTTCCACGACACAAACTTCATCGGTGCGGAGTGCAGCGGCTCGAATGGGGGCCCCATGAGCCTAGTCAGCACCACGTTAAGTTCCCACGCCGGGGCCGGGGCCTTCACCGGCGGGAACGACCGGAACAGCCCTTTCATAAACTCTTTCACCAGTCGATGGGACCACAGGGACGTCCGTCCTGTGGTTCTGGTATAACTGGAGATCGCCGCCAGATGAATCTTAATGGAGGCATGGGCTAGCCCAGCCTTTGCCATCGATAGCAGGTACAGCAGCACTTGAGGGGCCGTAATCCGTAGGGGGTTGATCTTCTGTGCGCTGCACCAGATAGAGAACCTCTTCCACTTGTGACCGTAGCATTTGAGAGTCGAGGAGGCCCTGGCCTTTGCAAGAACCTCTCTGCAGTCGGCCGGTATATCGTACCCTCCAAACTCTAGCGCTGCAGGAGCCAAGCCTGCAGGTTCAGCGACGCCGGGTCGTGGTGGAAGATGGCGCCTCCTTCTCTGGAGAGAAGATTCGCGTCCGCCGACAGCTTGCTGGATGGGGACGTTGACAAGTCCAGAAGGTCCGGGAACCAGATCTGCCTCGGCCACGCCGGTGTGACGAGGATCATCCTGCACCGGGACCTCTTGAGCTGGTTGATGAGCCGAAGCAGCAAGCGGCAACGAAGGGGACGCATACAGGAATAGGCCGTCCCACGGGAACGAGAACGCATCGCCCATGCTTCTCGGCTGGGGAAACCTGCTGGTGAACCTCTGGCACTTCGAGTTTGTCGCTGTTGCGAACAGGTCGATTTGGGGTTTGCCCCATCGTCGGAAGAGTTGATCCACCTGATCCTGGCGCAGCTCCCTGCTGAGCGAGTCGGCGATGGTGTTTCTTTCTCCTGCCAGGTGGAAGGGAACCAGGAACATCCCCTGGGTGACCGCCCAGTGCCAAAGATCCTGTGCCTCCTTGGATAGGGCTGGGGATCTGGTACCTCCCTGCTTCCGTATGTAAAACATTGTCGTGGTGTTGTCCGTGAAGATCCGCACCACCTTGCCCTTGAGCGACGGGAGGAACGATTTGAGAGCCCAGAACACGGCTCGGAGTTCCAGGATGTTGATGTGCAGGAGCTTCTCCTCCGGGAGCCAGAGGCCTCTTGCGTGGAGATCTCCGGTGTGGGCGCCCCAACCTTCCCGGGAAACGTCCGTCGTCACCGTCTCCTGGTACGCTGGCATCTGAAAGTCCTTGCCCGCCGTGAGGTGCGCTTCAACGCCCCACCACTGAATCGCCCGCCGGAACACCTCGTTGAGGGGGACCCTGTCTTCGAAGGTGCCCGTCGCCTGCATCCAAAGCGTGTCGAGAAATTCTTGAAGAGGGCGCATCGGTAGTCTGCATAGGCGCACCAGGTAGATGCAAGAGGACATCATCCCCAGGAGGGACTTGATGGACCTCACCCTGGCCACGTCCGTGGCTAGCAGGCGCTGCACTTAGCCCAGAATGGTCTTCGTCCGTTCTTCCGACGGTGCCGCCAGGCGCCTCACTGTATCGAGCTTCACTCCCAGAAACAGGGCCACCTGCGACGGCACCAGGTGGGACTTTGGGTAATTTATGGCGAATCCCAGGTCTGCGAGTAGCTGGACGGTCCTCGCAGGGTGTTCGACGGCGAGTTCCCTCGTCCTTGAGCGGATGAGCCAGTCGTCCAGGTAGGGGTAGACGTGAATCCCCTGCAGGCGCAGCCGCGCCACCACAGGTGCTAGGCACTTGGTAAAGACCCTGGGGGCCGACTTCAATCCGAACGGCAGTGCTCTGAATTGGTAGAGGTGTCCCTGGACGACGAACCTGAGGAACTTTCGGTGAATTCTGAGGATGGGAACGTGGAAGAATGCATCCTCCAGGTCCAGCGACGATAGAAAGTCGCCTTCCTCCAGCTGTCCCAGCACGTGCTGGAGGGTGACCAACCTGAACTTTTGTGACCTGATGCATTTGTTCAAACGACGAAGGTCCAGGATGGGGCGCCAGCCGCCCGTCTTCTTCCTGATGAGGAAGTACCTTGAGTACATCCCGGAACCTCTTGGGGACGGGCTAGATGGCGCCTTTCCTGAGCATCGCCCGTACTTCCAACAGCAGTTGCGGGACATGATTTTCCTTCCTGGCCACAGGTGGAACGTGAGGGCACTTCTTCAGGAATTCGATAGAGTGTCCTCTTGCCAGGGTATCCAGCACCCAACGATCGGTGGAGATGGACTTCCACATGCCGACGAACTTCGTCAGCCGGCCTCCCACCGGGGTGCTTCGGTGGGGGCCCGAGGCCACGGCTGGTTAAGTCCTGCTTGGAGGTGGTGGCCTTGCCGCCCTGGCCACCTTGCCGATGGCGGCGAGGTGCTCCCTGCTTGCCGCGACCTCTGTAGGCCTCCTGAGACGAGGAGCATGCCGCCTGGCGGTAGGACGAGCCACCGCTGGATCCCTTGGAGGCCCCCTGTCTGCCTCTGGAGCTCCGAAAGGGCCGTCGTTGCTGAAGGGCTCCTAGGGCGCGGGCCGTCTCCGTCTTTATGGCTTGGAGGGATTCGTCCACCGCCTTCCCGAACAAGTTGCTGCTGTCGAACGGCATGTCCAACACCCTGGTCTGGACGTCCTGACAGAAGTCGGTCGCCCGGAGCCAACCCCGTCGTCATAGGCAAACTTTGTTGCCCAGCTGGCGGAACCCGGTATCGGCAATATCTGTTGCCACCGTTATGGCGTGGTCCGACGCCACCTCGCCTTCTTGAAGTATTTCCAGGGCCTCGGACCTCTTGTCGTCTGGTAGGAAGTCCAATATGGGGGCCAGCTTAAACCAGAGCTCCCTGTCGTAACGGGCCACGATCGCCAGGGCGTTGGCCGCTTTGATCGTCGTCGCCGCCGACGAAATGACCCGTCGCCCCATGGCGTCCAACTTCTTTCCCTCGCCGTTCGGAGGGGAATTCGACGTTGAGGCTCCTGACCCCGCCGCTTTCTTCTTCGCCGCCGCCGAGACGACCGAGTCTGGCGTTGGCTGGGCCCTGAGGCACAGGGGAGCGGTCTCGGGGACCCGGTACTTCTTCTCGTACCGGTCCCGTTTGGCTGGTGCCATGGAGGGGTTCTTGAGTACCGACAGGCCCTCCTCCCAGATGTCATCGATTAGAGGCACCGCGATGACAGTCTTCCTCTTGGCCTCCCGGCGCTGATAGAGGAAACCTTCCTTTTTCTGCTCCTCCGGGCACAGTTGGAACAATTCGGACGTCCTGGCGATCATGGCGTGGAATGAGCCAATCTCGTCAGGCGGAGATGCCCGTGCGACGGGAGACAGGAGACCCGTTCCGTCGTTGTCGCCCTCAGAACCCGTCGTCGAGCCCACCGCACCGTCATCTCCCGACCCCTGGGAGGATGAGGAGGGAACTGCAGGCCTTACGGGGGCGAGCGGAGGAGAGGGTTGGGTCCTCTGTCGTTTGTTCTGAGGACTTCCCGACGGGCCAGGTTGCGGGTCCTCCGGCCTGGGCCGTGGTTATCTCGTCCTTATCTCAGAGCATAAGGACTGGATCGCAAACAAAATGGCCGCCAAGCTATCCTGAGGCCTAGGTTCCGGCTGCGCCGGAAGGGAAGGCGGCTCTTCCTCGCCATCGTCGTCTTCCTCGGTTATCTCCTGAGGATCTTCCTTGCGGGACCGAACCTTCTCGAATTGTACTTCGAGATTCCTCGCGACCTCGGTCAGTTCCCCCTCCGAGGCTGACTCCGAGCTCGAGGAGGCTACCGTACCCCCCCCTTTTTCCATCACGGGGGCCATGACGATGGGCTGAAAAGAGGATTCCTTCCTTGGCGGCAGGGAAACTCTAGTCCCGGAGGCAGTCTCCGCTGGCGGGGTCTCTGCCGGCTTGGCCAGTCGCCGCAATCGCCTCGACAGAGGCCTTTGTCTGCTGGGTAGGGGCCTTCACCACCTTAGGTGCGTCCTGGGCCTTCTCCTTAGGGGGTGGGGCGACGCCTCGCTCCCCCTCTCCCGAGATCGGACGGGGCTTCTCCCGAAGCTTACCCGGGGTCTCGGACTTCCTCTTCCCCGAACCGGAGCGCTGGCTCGTGGTTGACGGTGCCGGGGAAGGTGCGCCGTGCCTGGCGACCGAAGAGCCCGACCTTTCGGCGCTCCCGGAGCCAGCGGACTCGCAGCGCTTGGCCTGGTGTTGGGCCCCCGTCGCCTGGGCACGCGCACAGGACTTAGAAGCCCGCTCGGACCCTTTCTTCTCACCCGTTGAGCCCTTCTCCAACCAGCTGGCGAGACGGGATCGACAGTCCCTCATGGTCCGCTCCAACAAGTTCTTGCTGAACTGGCAGTCCTTCTCTACATGAGTCTTGTCCCCATTTAGACAGAGGCATCGCGAATGTTCATCCTCCTTAAACACATTCTGCAGCCCGCATCCAGGGCAGCTGCGAAACAGCTTGGGTCTGGGTGACGAACTCGCGTCCTGGGCCATCTCGAAGTAGGCCGCAAATCTTCTGGAATCCTCCAAGAGGTTGATTCGACGAAATCTTCACCCATGAGGGGCGCAGGAAAATCCCGCAACGGGTACCTGTTAACGGGAGTAGAAACGGTGGAGCTTGAGGCTCGATTAACCGAAAAAATGCTGGAGAAAGTGAATTTCACTTCATTGCTCTTGGAAACAATAGTTTATCCAAGAGAAGGTATTTAAACCTTTGGGAAATCCAAGAGACTTCCCTGTGCCAATGCACTGAAGGTCACAATGTAAAGATGATGCCTATGGAGTTTGTCAGACTCCAAAGTTAAAAGAAACACATTGTCCAAATCATATTAAAAATACATGAACGGGTGAGAAAAAGGGCCGACTCTCCAGGTTGGAAATTAAAAGTCCTGAAGTCAAGCAAAAGAGCTGGGGGTCTCTAATGTAGAGAGGAATTAGCACATATCAGAGAATTCTCCCTAACAGTCCGTGACTGAGTTTGGCATGCTCCGCAGAGACGGATATTATTGCACCTGGAGCGATTCTCCGAGTTCTCTTGCTTTAGTTCCAGTGCTTTGCACCTAGCTTCGAGTGCCATTATTCTGTCCGCTTCTTCTCCGATGCCGAATGTTTGCTCGCATAGTGCGTTTTCGATCTCTGGTGTTGTTCTTTCAATCTCCTCAAAGCGCTCATCTAGCGTGGTGATTTTCCTCATTACTTCCTCTGTTCCCTTTTGGTATTCTTTAGTCATTGCCGCTAGTAGTTCCTGATCTGTCTTGGTTACTGCATGCATAGGGGAATTGCTGCGGAGGTCTAGGTCTCCTCCATGAGAGTGCATTTCCGTCGTTCCCCCTTCTTCGCTTTTCCCATATTGCGAGTCGCTTGCAGCGTGGAAATATACAGTTTGCTGCGTTGCTTTAGCGCTTTTTGCCATTCTCCTCTCAGAATTTCGAATTGAGCACACCAGTTAGGGCTAGTCCCCTGTTGATCCCGTGTGTATGGAGAGGAGGTAAATTTGAGACAGGTGCCTCCGCTGCGGCCGCTTGTGTCATGATGCCTACCTCCAAGGAGCCAGACAGGGCCCGGCACCCTCAGAGGCAGGCAACATGTATACTAGGGAAGTCCCAGCCACCCCAGATAGGGGCTCTTTGGCCTCAGTCCTGGCGCCGTTGGAGTCAGGCTCATAAGGGATAACAGTCCTGGCACCATCAGCGCCAGGCTCATACAAGTATGGAAGGAAGAGTGTTTGGTGCAAACTTACCTGTCAGACCATGCTGCAATTTCCTTACCTGGCAGATCATTCTACAACTTCCAGATGAAAAAGGAACTACTTAACCACACGGGTGTGGCTGGTGGCAGGATACATACCTTCAGTGGAAGGATACATACCTGGGACTACTTGAAAGGCTATTTAAGCCACGCCCGGACAGCAAACCACGCTTCGCGTTGTTCTGCTCATAGCAGCTGGATGCTCACCGTGCCTGCTCCTGCTCCAGTCCTCGACCACGCCTGCCAGCATCCTGGAAACACCTAAGGATAGAAAAGGGAAGAAGAAACAGGTGAAAACAAACCTTACCTGTTAAAGCTGCATTCCGGATTCAGCGCGCCAACGTTCCTGCAAAAAGACATCATTTTAAATACTCACTGCGTCGCATACATCTCGGCGCACTTCTCTTACCTGCACGTGAGGCCTTCGGCTCTGCGACGCCCATCCGAATCTCCTGCAGCATTCCAGCACCTACGGGGAGACGAAGAGAAGAAAGCAAGGTGAGAAGGGGAAAATAACCAAGAAGCACTTACCTGCCAAGTTAATTCTTCTTACCTTCGGGTCGATGCCATTCCTTGGGCATTTCAGCACCCCGGCCCCTATGGGGAAAAAGCAAACATCACATTAGTGAATGCAAGAACCGTAGCAAACGAACTATTTAAAACTTACCTGCTTACAGGTCGGACTCAGCTTCTGCTTCGTGCCGGCTCCATTTCTTCGGCATTCTCGAACTCCAGCCCCTAAGGAAAAAGAGACAGGAAAAGACAGTAGTGGGCCTACACCAAAACTCACATGAAATCAGGTTTTCGACGGAAACTGCCCTCAGCCCGGAGTCTTCCATTACCTGCAAAAGAGAAGAGGAATAGTTTAGACTCAAGCTTGCCATAAACATTTACGGTACTTACCGGAACAGACAAGCGAACTCGAACTTACTATCCAGTGACGTAACTGGATCCCAACGCGCCCCTGCATCATAAGCAGGATGGAGAGCTTGCCTTCTCAATCCGTAAGGTGAGTCTCCACAGGGAATTACAGAAGGGTTGCAAGGAGGGTGAGAAGGGGAACGGGAGATCAACACAAAACCCGCAGAGTATTAACCCTTCCTTTTCGCTCACAGAAGGGTATTCATCCGAGCCAGACGAGCCAGATTTGGGAACCCAGCCCACTCCATCTTCAGGGTGCTAACATCTCCTTCGAAGAGGCCACTGCCGTCCAGACCACGCCCGCGCCTCCGTGGGAACCAGGTGAGTGTTACAGCTTGAGACAGGGAGTTGCTGGTGTCTGAGTTGTGTAAGGGTTGCAGGTTCTATCTTATGTAGGTGCTACACTTTATTGCACTGGATTCACAGGTTTGGTGGATTCTACTGTTATTGCCCAACTAACCAGGGGTTGCTACTGTGTGGCAGGCCTGTATTGGGGACGCTTGGGAGCAGAATTTGGTTTCTGCGCTGTGCCCTATTCACTGCTTACTGATGCGAAAGTGCCTCGTCTGTTTTCGAACTCAGCATTGTGCTCCCAGGCTAGGGCTTAGGTGTGACTCCAGCGGTGCTGCTTTTCTGTGTGTTCGGGTCTACGGACCCTGTAATGTGACTGTTCTAGGGCTGCTGGGGGAGGCCTGGGCCGTGGGGCGCACTTCAGCCCCGGGAGTCTATTCCCCGCACCAGGATTCTTTAGTTGGGGGTGACGCAGTCGTGTGACTTGCCCACAGTGCTCCAGCCGTGCTGCTGATGCCTACAGGCCGGTAAGGAAGCGTTCGTTAAGTGTGCCGGGAGGCGCATTTCATCCCTGGGAGCCTATTCCTATTATCAGGTTTCTTTGGTTGAGGAGAGTGTGGGGTAGTGTGGCTTGTCCCTAGTGCTCCTGTAGTGCTGCAGATACTTGAAGGCCGGTGAGGAATCACTCCTTAGGCGGGTGTTTGTCTCCTTGTGGCCCTAGGCTAGGGCCGTTGCTGCAGAGTTGAGGGGCTAACTTTAGGTTGTGGTGTGGGCCCCTAAGCGGTTAGGGCGCTCCAGCCTGCGGGTGCCCGCAGTGTTGCGGGCTATGTTCCTCCTGACTAGCATTCCGGGAGGAGAAGTGAAGGGGGCCAATGATCCTGGGAGTCGCACCGTTGCCCCTGGGAGAAGTCTCCGGGGCAGTAAGGAAAAATGAGGGTTCAGTGCTTCTCTGCGAACCACACGCTGCAAGACTGGGGAGTGGGGCTGCCCGGTGGATGGAGTTATGTTGGAGGGCCCACAAGACGCCAGTCAGGTGCTGCGGTGGCTCCTACCTCTCATGCCGACTCATTCTCTTCCTCTGGGGTGGGGTGCAAGCTTCGCTGTGGCCCATACATTGAGCAAGGCTGCAGATTTAATTTGAGGTTTGGGCTATCGGGCGGTCTGCGGGTGTCGGGTGTGAGGCGCTGCTCCCTCCCACGGGTTGCCTCCCTTTAACAGGATGGGCACGAGATGAATTGGCAATGAGCTGATTTACAGAGGGCTTATCTTCCAGTCCTCCATTTTGCGTTGCTGATTCCGCAATTCCCTCAGGATGTGTGCGGCTAGTGATGATTGTGTGGAGCGGCCATAAGGGGGATCACTTGGGTCGCCTTGGATAGGTCTTTCAATTCCCCATGCGGTCAGTGTTCCGAAGCATTAGGGAACTAGGCTTCAGCTGCCATTTTGTTATCCTCTAGGGGTGTGTGTTGGCTCTGTTGCATCTTCCGCATCATCATCTCGGGGCTTCAGATCTAGCTTCAACCTCAGCGAACTGCGCTCAGGAATATGCTCTTTCACATCGTTCTAGTGCACCACAAATCGCACGATTTTGCGGTGAAATACTGCCCTTTGTAGAGCTCGGGCCGGCAGCTCTTAGACAGCCATGACGCTTGCAAACGGCTCAAAGCCACGCCCCCATATAGTGCCCTTTTTAAAGAATGCTTATTTAAAAACTACTGTTACATAAATAATTAAAACATAAACCTTGAGTACAAGTGTCACTTGGCTACTTGTATTTGTGGATTTCAATGCTACAGCTCTACAGCTCACACTTACCCCTCGAGATAAGCCTGGCTGCTCAGTCACACTACCAACTTGTGTAGTACAGGTCTATACGAATAGGTTGGTTACCTATTTCCAAGAGGACAAAAGTTGTTCAGTCTCCAAAGGGCTACTACATCAATTCATGCCAAACACTGGTGGCAGGTGGTGGGATAGATGTAGAGTGGTTACATTGATTATGTGCTGTACTTGTGACCAAATAAACCAGCCACAAGGCTAAGCTCCATCAAAAAGTGAAGTAATTGTAACATGATAAATATGGATAACTTTAATGAAGCAGCCCGGATTGTTCTGACAAGTAGATCAACTGAAAAATGTGCAAAACCAGGGGTCTAACTCTGAAAGGAAAACAATTTGAATTGATTACAAGGTTGTGGAATCACCAAAATTTGAGTAGTAGGGCTGTAATACCTACCCACCGAAATAATATGGAAATGAGGAGGATGTCAGTTTAGAGTCAAGCTCCAATCTGCAAGAGGTAGAAGAGTCTCAGGAAGAGAGACCTCTCTACCACAGCCTGCCCCTATGCCTCAGCCATTTTACGCTGGCACCCCACAAGGTCCACGGTTAAGCCCAGAATATGTTTCGCTTGAAAATCTGAGATTAGAGTAAGAGTTCAAAAAGTTAAATGCCCAAGCTGAAGCCAAACATCAAGAGGTGAAACTAAGAGAAAGATATGCAACATGAAATGGATATGAAAATGATGTCCCTTGATTCTGCTTCCCTTTCAGGTTCCTCTAGGTCTGCTAGTCCCAAGAAGCTTCGCCTGACCAAAGAAGCAGCGAGTAGGTATGGGCCTAAACTTTATGTGTTGGATTGGCTGGGTACGTTTGAATACACCTATGGTCTTCAAGGAATCAGTGGGAATGATTTAATTCCATGGCTCATGTCTAGACTCCCCTTGGCAGTAATGATGTAATGGAGTTGGGTGGCATTGAGAGAAAGGATTATGAATCAGTGAAGCTGGCATTAATAGCCTAGATTTGGGAAAATCCTTCCCAGTACCTTAAGAGGTTTAGGACCCTCAAAAAGACTAATGGTACCGTTTGGGCTACCTGGGTATGTGAATGTTTGAAGAATTTAGAAGGATGGGTTAAGGGTTACAGAGTGAACTCCTTTGAAGGAATGAGGAATCTTTTTGTTAAAATCTATTTTTGATGCCTGCTCTCCTGAGCTGAAACAGCATCTGGCTGACTAAAAAAGAGATTGATCCCAAAAAGTTATCACAGACTGCTGACTTGTGGGTAGCCAACAGGGCCACTCACAAGGACCATTGGGCAACTCACAAAAAGGAAGAAGGGAAGCAGAACAAGAAAGAGGGAAAAGAGAATTCTAATTCCAACCATCCAACAGAGGGCGACAAACATAGCAAGGGTAAATTCCATGGGACACCTGGTAAGTATAGTGAAACCCCCGGGTGCCAAACCAGAGGGAGGTCAACATACACCCCCATTCCAGAGAACATTTGGGAAATCTGTAGATAATGTGAAAGGGGATCCCAGATGTAAGGGTAAAGCTTCAGGAGTCCACACTGCCTCCTTAGCCTTCATCCCAGAGGGAGAAACACAAATGGCAAGTGCACACTTTCAATTACTGGCTGAAGACCCCATTGGAGTTAAAGACAGTGTTTCTTTAGTGTCCCTGGGAACAACGGAATGCGGATGTGTACAACTCCATACCAGATAACAAAATAATATTATAAGGACAGTGTTCTTGTAAATGGTCAGGAGACACCTGCCATCAGAGACACTGGGGCAAGCATTACAGTGGTAGAACGTTTTCTCAAACCGGAGGATGTAGCTAAGGCACCCGTAGGTCCCACTAAACTTGCAGGAGTCCTTATCTAAATGTTTGCTAGTCTGCCAGTGCTCATCCAGTGCAATAATATGACTTTTAGAATTCCTGTTAGAGTACAGAATGAAGTACCAGGGAGAGTCCTGTTGGGAAATGATTTGAAAACTTGTGGAGTTGTATCTAGAACCCCCAGGCCTCCCAGCAAAAGGAAGCAGGAGCAAACAAGATTGGCCTAAGAGGCAACCTTGAGAGACTCTCAGTGGGAGGTTAAGGAGATTTCCAATACCCCCGTTCCACAGGAAAGCCACCCTTCTATTTCCAGGAAAAAGAAAGTCAAAATAGAAATCTAAAGTCTCTGGGAGAAAACGGGTCTTAAACCTAAGCCTGTTCACAGGTCAAGGACATCCCTGAGCAGACAGTCCCAGGTCACCTCAGTGACCCCTTCCCCCACTGAGGCTGAGAGGGAGGACCAACCAAACTCTGAAGAGACAGCTACTGGTGACACAGAGCTGGAAAAAAACCTTCAATGCATTGAATATCTGGATCCTAGAGACCATCCTGAGCAGAAGACTACTTGCAGAAGGTGGACCCTCTAGAACAGACTTCAGCAGAGGACAAAGTGACCCTCTCTACAATGTCTGTGCCAGCAGACAGCTTTGCAGCTGGAAGGGCAAGAGCCAAGGAAGCATAGGCTTTTCTGGGAGGATGGCCTCCTCTACAGTGAATCAACTGGGTCTACCCCATAGGACAACAGGAGCCTGGTAGTTCCCCAGGTGGTGAGACAGAAGTTCTTAAAGTTAGCACATGAGATTCCTTTGGCTGGCCACTTGAGTTTGAAGAGGACCAAAGAGGTTATTTCTGTAGTTCTACTTGCCCAAGATGGGGGCTGATGTAGAGAAATTCTAAGAGCTGCCACACTTGTCAGACTTCTGGCAAGAGTGGGTCCAGGAAAGTGGCACCTTTAGTGCCCTTCCCTGTGGTGGGAGTCCCTTCTGAGAGGGAGAGGATTGACTTTGTTGGTCCCCTACACCCTCCAACTTCTTCACGCAACCGATTTATATTGGTTGCGGTAGACCATGCTACCAGGTATCCTGAAGCAATACCTATGAGAACTGTCACTGCTCAGGCAGTGGCTATGGCCCTCATTGGCATCTTTACCAGGGTAGGTAGGCTTTCCTAAGGAGGTCATATCTGACATGGGATCTAATGTTATGTCTCACTACATGCAGACCATGTGGAAGAACTGTGGAGTGACCTACAAGTTCTCAACAGCCTACCATCCCCAGACCAATGGGTTGGTGGAGAGGTTTAACATAACAATGAAGAGCAGTACAGGTGCTTTAGAGGAACCCCTTAGAAGAAAGTGGGACTTTCTACTGCCATGCCTTCTCTTTGCTTATATAGAAGTCCCTCAAGCAGAGGTTGGGTTCAGCCGCTTTGAACTTCTCTGTGGTCATCCGGTCAGAGGCCCTTTGGCCCTGATCAAGGAAGGGTTGGAGAGTGTTCCTTCCCTACAGCAAGTGAGGGTCACTGACTATGTGCTAAGCCTCAGGAAGAGGATGGCACTCGTTCAAACTAACCAACAATACAAACCAAACACGCAGTGTAAGTTATAATCACTACTACAAACATCTTTTAATAACTAACCACTGCTCCCTCAATCCCACCCCCCTTTACGAGCCTAACTATCCCTCACATCCAGTATCTGCTACATGGGGCAAGGTATCGCTCTCGTCGGAATCCGCTGGAGCCAATGATGTTCCGAACAGTTCTGCTATCAATGATTTCCATGCTATCATGGTACTCATTTCCTCGTCCCCACTCATGCTACTCGCCTCAGCTTCTGCCCATTTCTGCATCTCCCTCCAGCACACCTCCACGCGCGGTTTATGACACTTTTTCCATCCCCATAGCTATCCTCCGTTTTGCAAGCACATACGCCAGATCTTTCAATTTCCCAACATGTTTAAGTTTCCGTGATCTGAGGAACCCTCCCAGCAAGCAGGCCCATGCAGTGTCCTTTACGAGTGTGACCCCCTTCTCTGACAATTTCTGTGCTACTTTTCCCCAAACATCTTCAATTACTGGGCATGACCAAAACATGTGTGTCATGTCAGCGTTTTCTTTGTCGCACTTAGGGCACGCCTGTCGCCCAACATTTGCGAACTTAGATATCTTCAGAGGGGTCATATATGCTCTATGCGTTATATACAGCTGTATTTGTTTTAACCTGGCGTTTGACACTTTTTTGTGGCAGCCCAGGGCCCGTTCCCAGACCTCATCTTCCATATGGGCTCCACCCTGATTCCCAGTCCAATCTCAGATGCGTTAATTCCTTCCCAACATTAGTCATCACCATCTCATACAATCTAGAAATCTCATGCCCCCCTTCCGATATGTTGTATACTGTCCCCATCACTGTGTCTAGTTCACCTATCAACACTGTTTCAGGCCATGTTTTCCGAATTTTCTGCACCAATCTATGATACGTAACGTATTGGCCCGCATGCAATCCAACCTCCTCCCCGAGTCCGCCAAATTCCTTGATGGTCCCCTCTTGCCAAATATCTCCTAATGTTACCAGCCCAACTGATTTCCTATAGGTTCTAATAATCCATCTCAACTGCCCATCTCCTCCTGCCAAGGCAACCAGCGGCACCTGTGGGGTGCACGGGGATGGGTCTTCCATCATCTGGCATGCTCGACACCACATTTTACACCCAAGCGTCATCATCTCAGGGCGCTCCTTCATTTCTGACTCAGGCAACCAAATGATTTCCTTTAAATAAAACGGGGCACAATCCTGTCCAAGCAGCCTATGTTCGGGGGTCGTCTCATCGGAAAGCCATTTGGCTACATATTGTAATTAACCTCCTACATAATAGACCTCGAAATTAGGCAGCCCGATGCCCCCTTTTTTGTAGGGGTTCTGTAACTTCCATAGCGCCATTCTATTCTGGGTTCCATGCCATAAGACGTCTCTACACAAGCTGTTCAAAGTTATAAAAAAATGTCTTGGGTATCATGTATGGAATATTACTAAAATAATGTAAAAGTCTCGGCAGAACCACCATCTTAAGCATTTCCCCTTGTCCCATCATTGCTAGTGGCAACTTTTCCCAAAACTTCATACATTTACAGATTTTCTCAATGGCTATTTCAGTATTAAGCTTATGTTCCTCTTCTACTGTGTGACACACATCTATTCCTAGATAGCGGGAAGAGCCAACCACCCATGGTATTTGTAACACTGGTAGCCTCTCTACAGGGGTTCCCTTATAGCTACCCAGTGGAAATATGCTAGATTTTTGGGGATTCACTACTATGCCGGACAGTCCCGCATACCTCTTCATCACTTCCAGAATGTATTGGAGATTTTCTTCCGGGTATTTCAAGTATAGTAGCAGGTCATCCACATATAGGGATATTAGGTGTCTCTCCCCCCTACCTCAATACCTATCGTCTCATTGTTGCCTGAGGTATATTGCCAGGGGCTCCAGAGCCAGAATATACAACATCGGGGACCAGGGGCAAGTTGCCATTTCTCAGATATCACTGCTCCTGTCTGATCTCTGGCCAATGGTTCACTGTATAACATCTTCACCCACCTAATGTAACCTGGCCACATTCCGTACCCCCTCAGGGCCGCCAACAACCACGGCCACCGAACCGAGTAGAAAGCTTTTACCGCGTCTAGTGACACAATAGCCATTTCACCTTCATTTTTACCTCCCCATTCAACCACGCGGTGAAGCCGCCTATGATTGTGAGTTATGTGCCTATTCGGGACATGGCCTGTTTCGTCAGGATGTATTAGTTAGCTAATTATTTTCCGCAATCTATTTGCCAGGACAGCCGTCAATATCTTACTGTCCTGGTTCAACATTGATAACGGCCTATATGAGCCACAGCTATGCCCTGGTTTGTTAGGTTTGGGGAGCGGTACTATGATCGCTTCTCTGAGCGACTCCGGGAACAGTCCTACCTCAAACGTCTCGTTAAGCATTTCTAACATTGGAGGGAGCACTTCATCTTTATATACTTTATAAAACTCACTAGCGAACCCATCCGCACCTGGGGTTTTACTAGTGGGCAACTGCTGTACAACCTCCTTCAGCTCCTCCAGGGTAATTGGTGCCTCAAGCTCTTCCCTTTCCTCTTCGTTTATTTTGGGCAATCCTATATCTTCTGGTGTTTCCATTATCTCCTCTTGGCTGCCCCCTTCCTTGTCCTCGTATAGTACCTTGTAATAATCAGCAAACTCCCTGTTGACTCCTTCCTGGGTATCCGCTACTTCCCCATCCTGTCTTGTTACAGTCCTGATCAGGGGTCTAGGGGTTTCGCTCTTATATAGCCACGCCAAAAGGCGGCCGGTTTTATCCCCTCCCGCATGTTGCCTTTCCACATACTTTTTATAGTTGAGGTTGCAGAGCCTTTCCCAGTGTTCTACACACCGCTGTTGCAATGTGAGCACTAACTCTGTATCTATCTGATCATTTCCCAATGCTCTTTCTAATTCTTCCACTGCTCTTTGTAGGTCAGCCAGTACTCCGCCCTGCAAACCCTTGGATCTAGCTATGGCAGCCCCTCGCATCACAACCTTAAAGGCTTCCCATAGTATACCTGCCGAGTCAACACTACCAGTATTCATCTCAAAATATTTGATGATCTCTTCTCTTACATCCTCTCTAAAGACTGGATCCTTGAGAGCCTCCACGTCGGAATCCTCGCCCTCGGGCAGCAGTATTGCCACCCCAGGACCAGGGGCGAGTGATCGGATAGGACCCTCGCCTTATATTCCATTTAAGTAATTTCTATAACTACCTCTGGTGTGGTGAAAACAGTCAAGTCTTGTATGCAAGCCGCTGTGGGGCAGAATAGTGCGAATATTGCTTCTCATTAGGATTTTTCATCCTCCACGCATCTACCAAGCCAAAATCATCTAGTAGCCGTTGTAGTGTTTTAGCCGCTGGGGTGGGCTTATCAATCTTGTCATCCGATCTGTCTATCTTGGGATTCAGTACACAGTTGAAGTCCCCTCCCCAGATCACCACACCTCCCACACATTCACTAAGGTTGGCGCTTAGAGTCCTGAAATTGGTTGGAGGCATACGTATTTACAATGCATACCTCTTTGTTCTCCACCAGCCCTTTCACTATAACCATTCTCCCATCAGTTTCCACCACATCTTGTATTAGCTGGAACGGGACGTGCGGTGCCAACCAAACCAGCACTCCTCTGGCAAAGGCAGAGTATGAAGTGCCCACCACAGTCCCCTTCCATCTTTTCTTCACCGACTCCATCTTTTCCCTTGTCAGATGTGTCTCTTGTAAGACACAATGTCTATCTTTGTCTTTTCAAATACAGCATGAATTTATTCCTCTTCAAATAACAGTTTAGTCCCCTGACATTCCACGTCACTATCTTAAGTTCTCCCATGGCTCATTAGTTCGCACCTCTTTTACCTCCAGTCGATCACGCCACTCACGCAAAACAGATACAACCCTTTAGCTCGTCTATGTAGGCTCATATTTAAACTCAAACTCCCCTTAACTATACTCATACCCAACTCCCTACCCCCCCCACCTCCCCTTGTCCCACCCCCAACAACACCCTCCCCAACTGTTGCCCAGCTCCATTCCTGGATCTCAGGCACCCCCACATCTAGCCCCGACTATCACTAACTTATGTTCCGGGCCCAGTAGGGTAAAGCCGCCCAAATGGCCACTTAACTATTAATATTTGGGGGTGGATTGCTCCAGTTCCGTTACTCCCGTTTCTACATATATTACGCTTTATGTTAATGCTAGACAACTATGAAATACATTTTCATTATATTCCAGTCCATATCGAGCGCAAGGCCCGATTATTACTCAATGTTCAACCAGTCTCATTTCCCAGTATAAACAGGATCACCCTCCCACGTATCCCTGTGTGTCAATGGTGCAAGTTCTTCAGGAGTCTCCATCTCACGGGTCTCGGTTCGCCTCTCGTTCTGGGCAACCCTGCAAATCCAACCATGTCACCACCTCCTCCGGAGTATCAAAGAAGAGAGCTTTGCTCTTATGCAACACCTTAAGCTTCGCCGGGTACAGAAGCATGTACTTGATGCCTGCTTCGCGCAGCCTCCTTTTGACGGCCACATAGTTGTATCTCTGCCTCTGCACCAGCATCGTATAATCCGGGTATGCCGTGACGTTAGTGGATGCTCTTTCTATTGTTTCCTCATCAAGGCACGATGCGCTCGTTCCACCATGAACCCCTGCGATAGCTTGTCAGCTCCTACCTCCGGGAGGATCATGTTCTCCACGTAGTTCGTGGGGTCCTGGCCTTCCTCTCTCTCCGGCAGGCCGACCAATCGTGTGTTATTTCTTCTCGCCCTTCCTCCCGCTTCTTCCACTCGATTTTCCAGATTGGCAACCTGCTGTTTTAGCACATGGACTTCCTTGGCATTACTCGTGCTATCCTCTCTGTTGGTCTTTACTGCGCTTTCCAAACCACCGGTTCCTTCAGCCAGCGCCCTTACATCTTGCTGTAACAGAGTAAGTTCAGTCCCTACCACATCAATTTTAGTTTCCAGGGCAGTCCGTAAGTCTGCCATTGAAAAACCCCATTTCGTGCTCAGCTCCGTTATAGCCTCCAGGATCTGCTGTTTGTCTCCCTCTGGGGCTTCCTCCGTAGAAGTCGTGTCCTTGCTCTGCGCCAACGTTGTAGGGGTCCTCTGCGTTCACCGACATGACGTCACTCTTCACACATGTGAGGCACCGGCTCAATGTCGTTATTAATTCCTCAAGTCTCGCCGGTTGTTAGGGTCTTTATCTTCTGATTTTCGCTTACTTATGACTTGTGCAATTGCTGTTCAAATGGGTTGCGGCCTCCCACGTATTTCTTCCCGCTGACCTAAGCCTCCATAGTCAAGTTTCCTGGGCCCATGTAACATATGCCAGGTCAGGCGTCTTCTTTTGAGTAGTGGTGATCACTTCTAACAATCAGTACCTTGCCTTTTTTCCAGTGCCCCACGGTGCTCCTACTAGTGGTGCGCCGACGTATACTCTACTAGCCACTTATGCCTCACAGGCCATTTTATGCAAGCTTACCCTGTATCTGCATCACATTCCAGTGCATGCATCTCAGGGGGCTTTGCCAGTGCCTGGTTTGGTGACTTGTGCTATTCTTGATCTCCAGTAGGGTTCACTGCTTCACTGTGGCCAGTGCCTTCCTATTTCTTTGTTGCCAACCGGGCATTGTCACTGCACTTCTGTTCTTTGGGCAATATAGTTTGACCCCAGCACCCTCCTTGTTTGTTGCAGGCTCTGTCAATGGCCGCTTTTGTGATTGTGCTCCTTCGGTAGCTGCCAGCCTTCGGGCCGCATCCGCACGAGTGGTCCTCCGTCTGCCGTTTTCTGTAGCGGAGTCGCCGCCGGGCGTTCGTGTCTTTTGGCCCCCTGGTTTCCGCTCGCGGTCCCCGGGCAGCTGCAATGCCCGGCAGAGCTTTGTGTTGCTGTTCTTGCAATATTGTGTCTCGTTGGGCTCAATGCGGGATGCAGTGTCTGTTCAGGTGAGTAGCTCGCCGGTTCACCGAAGGTAGCCGGCTGCTCTTCTCTTCACGAGGGGCCCTCAATTGTTCTAGCTGTCCACCCCTGCTTTCAGGGGGCTTCTCACAGGGCGGCTGCAGGCGCGCGATCCGATTTCTTCCTTGGTTTACTGTGTTCCGCCATCTTGACTTCGCCGGATCGGGATTGGTATTTATTTTTCGTTCGTAACGGTTGCATTCCGGCTCTGTTTTAAATCACTGGGCATTCAATCCATGCCCCCCATGTTCTGAGAGCCTCCCGGTCAATTACAGCTGTTGATTTCAGCTTTAACATGTTATACACGATAGGATTGCCGGCGGATCAACAGGAGTATACGGAAAGTGCAGCCTAGTCCATGGCTTCCAAGCCACACCCCCAGGCTCTGGTCAAACATGGGCATGACCAGAAGCCCAACATGGTGGCGTTTACTCCAGACCAGCTTGTTTTGGTTATGGTACCTACAAGACTGAGGGCCTTACAGGACAAATGGATTGGACCCTTCAAGATTGTGGGTAAACCTGGAGAGGTCAATTATTTAGTGGACTTGGGTATTCCCAAGGAGGCCCCTACGGTCTATCCCACTAACCAATATGTTTATATGTTTCCAGACCAGAACTAGGAGCTTTGCTTCTAGCCTCTGGTCAAGAGGCAGATGAGAGTGAGCGTCTCCACGATATCCTCAGGGGACAACCCTCAGAGGAGACAATTGAAGGAGTAAAACTATTCAGATTTGACTATGCAACAACAGGAGGAGTGCAAGGCTCTGTTGAATCAGTTTGCCTCCCTGTTCTCACCGACACCAGGCTTGACGCTTTGGGGCCAGCATGATATTCTCACTGGTGACAGTCTCCCTGTCAAAAGCAGGGGTTACAGAACATTCGATCATGTGAGAACCCACATAAAGGAAGAGGTCAAGAAAATGCTTGATCCAGGGGTTATAGAGCCATTTACAAGTCCATGGGCTAGTCCAGTTGTACTAGTGCCAAAAGCAGGAACCAAAGAGTTGAGATTCTGTGTGGACTATAGAGCTCTTAGTGTAGTCACCATGACTGATGCCCATCCTTTACCCAGGACTGAAGGGCCTTGTGGACAAACTTGGTTCAACCAAGTTCCTCAGTACACTTGACCTCACCTCAGGCTATTGGCAAATAGCTCTGACAGACAATGCCAAGGCGAAAACTGCATTTTCCACACCAGGTGTCCTCTACCAGTTTAAGGTTATACCTTTTGGACTCAGAAATGCACCGGCTTCAATTCAGAGGATGGTGAATTAAGTTCTGAATGGGTTAGAGGACGTCTGCATGGCATACTTGGATGACATTGCAGGGTTCAGTCCCACTTGGGAAAAGCATCTTCACCATCTAGGATATGTTTTGCAGGCGCAAGAACAGGTCCCATAAAGGCTAGCAAATGTCAAATTGGTCAGAGTAAAGTGGTCTACCTTGGACATAAGGAAGGAGAAGGTGAACTAAGGGGATTGCCTAGCCACCCCTAATACTCAACCCCAAGTCAGAGCCTTTCTAGGTCTCACTGGGTACTACAGGAACTTCATAGAGAACTATGGGACCATAGCGTCTCCCTTGAATGGTGATCTCCTCACCCAAATTCCCCAAGAAGGTCAGGTGGAATGAGGAGTGCACTAAGGCTTTTGAAGGACTAAAGAAAGCCCTTTGTCAAGCTCCAGTCTTGAGAGCTCCTGACTACAACCAATCCTTCATTGTACAGACAGATGCTTCCAACACAGGCATAGGTGCGGTTTTGAGTCAAGTGGATGAGAAAGGCAGGGATCACGCTATTTGCCTAAACTGAAGGACCGTGAGACAAGGTGGGCAACTATTGAACGTGAATGTTTTGCCATTGTGTGGTCTCTGAAGAAGTAGAGGCCATACTTGTATGGTTCTACTTTTGTTATTCAGACACACCACTAACCCTTGAGATGGTTACTGCAGATGAAGGCGGTGGATTCAAAATTGCTAAGGTGGTCCATCAGCCTACAAGGGTTTGATTTCACCATAGAACACTGGTCAGGATATAATCACCAAAATGCTGATGGTCTCTCCAGAAAGTATGACCGACTGGATTAGGAGATTCATCCAGGAGTGGATTAAATCCTACTGTACCTTAGTCTGGGTGGGGGTTGGGGGGGACGTGCGTTGGGGAGAATTCTCATTTCTGTGCTAATTCCCTTCATCCTTACAGACAACCCACCTCTTTTGCTGGACTTTAGGACTTTTTCGTTTTAACCCTGGAGTGAGCAAGCCCTTTTTCTCACTCTCTCATATGTTTTGACCTGATTTGGATTATGTGTTTCCTTTGATTTTGGAGTCCGACAAACTCCATCGGCATCTACGTTTTGTATGGTGACACACAACAACCACAGGGCAGTGTCACAGAGAAGAACAAGTTACTTACGACCTAGTAACGTTCTTTCGACTGGATGTTCCTCCAACGCATTCCACATCTTTGACATGTAATGTCCACAGCTGTGTACTTCGGAATCTTTTTCGGCAGAGGGCGTCCTGCGTCGATGGCGTCGGGTCCATGTCCCTCGAAGGCCTCCGTCGAGGGCGACGTCACAGGATGTTATCAATAGGACGCACATCGCCCGTAGCCTCAGTTTACGTTTTTTCCGCCAGAATGTGTGGCACCAATCTGATGCCTGCTGGACTGCACTTAGCCTTGCAGAAAACGGAAGCTGCAATCGCATAGGAAATTCTCCTGGGAGGGAGATGTGGAATGCGTTGGAGGAACATCCAGTCGAAAGAATGTTGCCAGTTGTTAAGTAACTTCTTCTTCGAATGGATTGTGTCCTCCAACGCATTCCACATCTTTGACAGACTCCCAAAGCAGTACCAGTAAATGGAGGAGGGAAAAGAATCTAGAGAACCCAATCAGATTGCGGAATCAAGAACCGCCTTCCCAAAGGCCATATTCCTGACCATGGATTGTATCCAGGGAATAATGTTTTACAAAGGTGTGGATGGAAGCCCATGCAGCAGCATCACAAATATTCCTAACAGGAACACCCTGCTGGAGGGCGGTGGAAGTAGCTACCCCCTAGTGGAACTCTCAACCCATCAGGAGGGTCCTTACCCGCCAATCGATAACATTCCGTAATGGTGAGGATACTCCACCTGGACAAGGTCTGTTTGGTAACAGCCTGGCCCAATCGGTGCCCAGCATATCCTACAAAGAGTTGATCGTCCAATCTGACCCTGGACATCCTAGAAGAACAAGTTACTCTTTTACCTGGTAACGTTCTTTCGATGGGATGGTCAGACGACGTATTCCATATCTATGACAGGTAATGTCCACAGCTGTGCTGCTTCGGAAAATTTTCGGCGTCTGCGTCCTGTGTCGATGATGTCGATGCGCCGTCCCGAGGACCTCCTCCAACAGCCGACGTCACCCGATGTGATAAGTAGGACGCACGACGCCCGTAGCCTCAGTTGTAGTTTTTCCCCCAGAACATGTGACACCAGTTTTCTGCCAGTCAGACACACAAGGCCTTGCAGACCACAAGCTGCAATCGCATAAGAAATTCTGCAGCGGGGAAGGTAGGGAGGGAGCGATATGGAATACGTCGGACCATCCCATCGAAAGAACGTTACCAGGTAAGAGAGTAACTTGTTCTTCGAGGGGATTGGGTTCTCCGACATATTACATATCTATGACAGACTCCCAAAGCAGTACCAAGCAAGGAAGTGGCAAAAGAATTTAGAACACAAATTTAGCATGCCCAATCAAATTGCGGAATAAAGGACTGCCTTGCCAAAGGCCAGATCCTGCCCTCAGATGGAATCGAGGGAGTAGTGACGTACAAAAGTATGTACCGAAGCACAGGTGGCTGCATCACAGATGTGACGAATAGGAACACCCCTCTGCAGAGCAGTAGACGCAGCCACTCCCCTGGTAGAATGGGCCCGCAAGCCAGCCGGAGGGTCCTCACCCGCCAAGCGGTAACACTCGGAGATAGCTAAAATAATCCAACGAGACAAAGTCAGTTTCGTCACAGCTTGTCCCAAACGCTTTCCAGCATAACCAATGAAAAGTTGATCGTCCACTCTGAACCGGGACATACGCGAAATATAAAAGATCAACGCTCTCCTAGGATCAAGCCTATGGAGCCTCTCCTCTTCCTTACCAGGATGTGGAGGAGGATAGAACGCCGGAAGAACAACCTTCTGGCTCAAATGAAATTCCGAAACCACCTTCGGAAGAAAGGAAGGACGAACTCCAAGGACAACCCTGTCCTTATGAAACACAGTGAAGGGTGGCTTAACTGAAAGTGCCTGTAACTCACTCACTCTGCGAGCGGAATTAACCGCAACAAAAACACAGTTTTCAGAGTAAACAGTCTCAAAGGACAAGAATGCAAAGGCTCAAACGGAGCACCCATAAGAAACTTAAGAACAAGGTTCAAATCCCAACCGGGCACCAGAAAAGGTGACGGAGGGAACACATTAGTGAGCCCTTTCAAAAGCTGAGAAATTAAAGGAATCTTAAAATAGGAACATTCTTCAGACGAGCGCTTAAATATGGACAGCGCCGCCAGGTAACCTTTAATGGTCCCCACTTGCAAGCCCCTGTGGGCCAAGGAAAGCAAAAAAGACAGAATCATGGGAACGTCACACTCAAAAGGATCCACATTCTTAACTCTGCATCAGTTGCAGAACTTACGGCAACGGTACAGAGACTTTGTTGCCGGCCGCCTGGCCGAGAGCAACACCTCCATCACGTCTTCAGGGAGGTCCCAATCCTTATACCTCAACCTTTCAGAAGCCAAGCGTGAAGGTTGAGGGATCCAACCTCTGGATGGAGAACCTGACCCCCCTCCCGTGAGAGCAGATCGTCTCGGTAGGGAAGACGACGTGGAGGGCAGATGGACAAGTCGAGAAGGTCCGGGTACCACGTCCTCCTGGCCCACGCCGCAGCAATTAGGATCATCCGGGAATCGAACCACCGTAACCTCCGCAGTACTTGCGGGATGATGGGGACTGGAGGAAACGCATACAGCAGTGGGAATGACCACTCCACCACGAACGCGTCTCCTAAGGCTCCTTTTTGGAGCAAATTTCCGTGAGCAGAATCTTTTGCACTTCCGGTTGACACTGGAGGCGAACAGATCCACTTGAGGGGTCCCCCAAAGGGCGAAGATCTCCAGGAGAATCTCCCGAGCCAGCTCCCACTCGTGAGAGATCGTGCTCTGCCTGCTCAGTGTCCGCCGTCTCGTTTTCGTCTCTGGCCAGATGAACAGCTGAGATCGAAACTTCCTGCTGGATGGCCCAGAATTCGAGCTGCATCGCCTCCCTGCACAGAGGAAGTGACCCTGCCCCCCCCTTTTTGTTGAGGTAGTGCATGGCCACCGTGTTGTCTGTTAGAATCAGGACACTCTTTCCTCGCACAGACGGCAGAAAAGCCTTCAGGGCTAGCCTGACGGCCCTCAGCTCCAACAGATTGATATGGAGTCTGGACTCCGACGGAGACCAACGACCGCTGTCAACTTGTTGGCATGAGCTCCCCATCCCGTGAGGGATGAGCGTCATGATCGTCACCTCCGGCCAGGGCAGCCAAAATGGGGCCCCCTTCATCAGATTGCCTTCGACGGCCCACCACAGAAGGTCCTGGGCGACCGAGGACGGCACCTGAACAGGGTCCGACATCCTGCCGGAGGACGGAGACCACTGGAGCTTGAGTGCCCATTGCAAAGATCTCATCCGCAACCTGGCCTCTGGCACCAGAAGAATGCAGGATGCCATGAGGCCGAGCAGTCTCAAGAACTCGGACGCTGGGCAAGTTGAAACTTGTGCACCATCTGCTGAATGTGAAGAGCCCTCACCTGGGGAGGATAACAGCCCCAGGGATGTTTTGAGCACTGCTCCGATGTACTGGAGCCGCTGTGTTGGCGTCAAATGGGACTTCTTTAAATTAAGGGAGAAGCCCAGCCTGTGAAGGGAGTGGCAGGTGACGGACAGATGATCCAGGACTTGCTCGGGAGAGCTCCCCCTGAATAACCAATCATCCAGGTAGGGGTAGACGTGAATCCCCCCTTTCCTGAGATGCGCTGCCACCACCACCACCATGAGCTTGGTGAAAAACCCTCGGGCGGAGGTCAATCCGAACGGCAGGACCCAAAACTGAAAGTGCGAGTCGCCAACCGCGAACCTCAGGTACTTCTTGTGCTTGGGATGGATCGGCACATGGAAGTAAGCGTCCTTGAGGTCGAAAGACACCAACCAGTCCTGAAGTTGAAGGGCCTGCAGGACTTGAGGGAGTAACCATCTTGAACGTGTCCTTCCTGAGGAGTTTGTTCAAACAGCGCAAGTCTCAATACCCGTCTTTCTTCGAAATCAAAAAATTAGGGGAATATCATCCCTTGTTCCTCTCCGCTACAGGAACCAGTTCTATGGCGCCTTTCTCCAGCAGCGAGGAGCGGATCCAGACTCTTTAAAGAGGTTCCCAGGTGGATTGTCGTGAGGCCTCTGCCGAAAGGGAAGACAGTAGCCATGGGTTTATGATTTCCAGAACCCACACATCTGAAGTAATGGCACACCACTCTACAAGATGCTGCGCCAGCCATCCCCCAACTGGCGAACCATGGGACCTGGCCTCAGGACTGAGTGGTAGCAGCTGCGGCGTTGCCTGAGGGCAAAAAGGCAACTGCCCGAGCGGCCTTGGCACCTCGAGTACCCTGTTTTCCACCTCTGGCACTCTTACGGTGGCCTCTTTGACTCACAGCTCCTCTCGCTTTACTGAAGGACGAGAAATAGCTAAAGGAACCTCCCCTCCATTGTTGTCCCCTAGGACGAAAAGGCGGAGGTTGTCTAACTGCAGCGCCCAACGACTTTGCTGCAGCTTTGGAGGTCTGCAACCTCAAGGCTCTCGTCAGCCTTGCTGCCAAAAAGATGTTCACCGTCAAAGGGCATGTTGAGGAGCCGGGACAGCACATCAGGAGCGAACCCAGACTTCCGCAACCACGCAAACCTGCGTATTACGGTGCTCGCCGCCATGGACCGGCTGACACAATCTTGCCATGTCCAAACCCGACTGAACGGCCTCACACAAGGCATCCTTGCCATCATGAACCATGGCAAGGAAACCATCCCGTTCGACCCTTCGGGAATATGTTCAGCCGCTAATGCAACACAGTTCCACAGAGTGTGTGTGAAACGAGACAAGGCACATACGGAGTTGGCTGCCTGAAGCGCCATACCCCCAGAAGAAAACACTGTCTTTGCCCAGCCATCAAAACGTTTGTCGTCCTTATCCGGAGGGATGGTAGGGTACGACACCTGCTTTGCCGGGCCGTAGCCGCCTGCACCACCAAACTCTCAGGAGTGGGGTACCTGGACAAGTAGCAGGGGTCGCTACTGGCTGGACGGTATTTTCACGACAAAGACTTGCCCACTGCCGGGAGACTCTCCGGAGCAGTCCAAGCCGCTGCCACCCTTCTCTGCAGAGCCATAAGAAACAGCAGTACCGGGACAGTGGGGGGACCAAGATCAAGGATGTCCGTGAGATCATCCTGAACAAACTCCCCTGGGGGAGCAGACCATCCCAAGTACTCATTGACCCGAGACATAAGGTGCCGGTACGAAGAAACGGCATGAGGGCCAGGCTCCGGCCTACAAAACTCCACCTCCGAAGAGGTGTCCAGTCCACTGGCATCATGCAGTGACTGCCTCAGGTCATCAAACTGGCGATGGCCTGAGAGAAGCTCATCTGGCACCGTAACCGGAACCAAGCCTTCATCAGAGCCTTCATCAGAGCCTTCATCAGAGCCTTCATCAGAGCCTTCATCAGAGCCTTCATCAGAGCCTTCATCACCCTCTGAAATGTACTCCAGGCGGTGAGAGGAAGACACCTGGGGACCAAAGCTATGCCTGACCTTAGCCAGAGCCTTTCTAGGGGCTAACCCCGTACCACGGGGCCCCTCCGACACCACCGCCTTGAAAGGCGTTGAGGGTGCCGAACGAGTCAGCGCCGAGAGAATCGGCGTCAACATCAGCTGCAGCACCGCCAACATCGACGGCGTCGACACAGGCCTCAAAGCCGGAGCTCCGACCATGTCTCTCGACGACCTAGGCGCCGACAGTGTCGACGACCCCCTCAGAGGCGGAGCCTCGAGAGAGATTGTCGACGACCTCGGCGCCACAGGCGTCGACGTCCTCCTCGAAGACGGCACAGGATCACACGGTCTCAAGTGCGTCGAGGACCGGGACCTGGAGCGGGCATGGCGAGAACGGCTACCCTTGTCCAAGCGGGACCTCTCCCGCGAGCCGTGCCGACCACCCGAGCCCGAATGCGTATGGCGGTGTCTCTCGACCTGAGCTGACCGACCCCACTCGGAGGCGCGGACGGACCGGTGCCCTGCGATTCGAGAATCGCCAACATTTTATTCCCGAAGGAAGCCCATTCCTCCGGTGTCTCTTGCATGGTGGGATAAGCGACCCGCCGACGGGCCGAGTCCTCGGAAGAGGACGGGGAAGGCGACCGATGCCGGCGCTTCCGGGAATGCCTCGAAGAGGCAGAGGAATGTCGAGACCAACTCCTGGAAGGAGACCCACTGGACTTCTGACGATGACGCGGAGAGTCGCCTTTCGAGTCATCCGTCGAAAGCCCCGTAGAACTCTACTTCCGGGGCTTAGACACCCGACCTACCGACAACTACTCCTTGCGCTCCCGCAAGGCCTTGGCCGTGAGAGACTGGCAGTCGACACAGTCGTCCGTATCGTGGGCCTCCCCGAGGCACCAGAGGAAGGCGTCGTGCGAGTCCGTGACCAACATCTTGGACCCACAGACCCCGCATCTCTTATATCCCGGATGCGGGGTGGAAGACCAGGTAGACATCGTTTCACGAACAGGTTTTCACAAAAACCGAACAGGTTCAAAGGAACCGAGAAGAATACAACAAACTCCAAAGAGTCGAGGCGTATCGAGATTCACGAAGCAAACATGTTCGCGGAAAAAAACGGAACTGAGGCTACGGGCGTCGTGCGTCCTACTTATCACATCGGGTGACGTCGGCCATCGGAGGAGGTCCTCGGGGACGGCGCATCAACGCAGGTCGCAGACGCCAAAAATGTTCCGAAGCAGCACAGCTGTGGACATTACCTGTCAGATATGGAATACGTCGCAGGACCCAATCCCCTTGAAATGTAAAAGCTCAGAGCTCTCCTAGGATCCAACCGATGGAGTCACTCCTCTTCCATACCAGGATGAGGAGGAGGCTAGAAAGATGGAAGAACCACCTTTTGACTCAAATGGTATACAGAAACTACCTCAGGTAGAAAGGATGGACATACTCGCATTACACCCCTGTCCTTGTGAAACACAGTAAAAGGGTGGCTTAGATGAAAGTGCCTGCAATTCACTCACTCTCCGAGCGGAAGTAACCGCAACCAAGAACACAGTCTTGAAGGACAGTAATCTCAAAGGACAAGAGTGCAAAGGTTCAAACGGAGCACCCATGAGAAATTTCAAATCCAAATTTAAATCCCAAACCAGCACCTGGAAAGGGGACGGCGGGAATACATTAGTCAGTCCTTTAAGAAACTGAGAAATCAAAGGAATCTTAAAATAAGAACATTCTTCAAACGAGCGCTTAAAGATAGACAGCGCCGCCAGGTAAACTTTAATGGTACCTACTTGTGGGCCAAAGAAATTAAGAAAGACAAAACCATAGGAATGGAGCACTGAAAAGGATCAACATTGTGATCTCTGCACCAGTCGAAGAACTTACGCCAAGGGCACAGGTATTTTTTTGCAGGCCGCCTTGCCGAAAGCAACACCTCCATCACATCATCTGGGAGGTCCCAATCCTTATACCTCAACCTTTCAGATACCAAGCGTGAAGGCTGAGTCTCTTGACCTCTGGATGGAGAAACGGACCCTCCACAGCCCCCTAATCCCCCCCACCCCTCTCACACAAGAGCAGATCCTCTCGGTGGGGAAGACAGCATGGAGGGCAGATGGACATTTCCAGAAAGTCCAGGTACCACGCTTTCCTGACCCAATCTGGAGCAAATAGGATCATGTGGGAACCAAACCTCTGCAACACTTGAGGAATGACAGGTACTGGAGGAAACACATACAGCAGTGGGAACGATCAATCCACCGCAAACGCGTCTCCTAAGGCTCCTCTTGGAGGAAATTCCCTTGATCAGAATCTCTCACACTTCCGTTGACACTGGTGGCGAAGAGATCCACTTGCGGGGTTCTCCAAAGCACGAAGATCTCCTGAAGGACTTCCTGAGCCAACTCCCACTCGTGGGAGACCGCACTCTGCCTGCCCAGAGCGTCCGCCGCCGCATTGTCGTCTCCGGCCAGATGAACTGCTGAGATCGAAATTTCCTGCTGGATGGCCCACAACCAGAGCTGCATTGCCTCTCTGCACAACGCAAGCGACCCTATTACCCCCCCCTTTTTGTTGAGGTAATGCATGGCCACTGTGTTGTCCGTCATGATCAGGCACTCTTCTCCCGTACAGAGAGCAGAAACGCCTTCAGGGCTAGCCTGATGGCCCTCAGCTCTAACAAATTGATGTGGAGTCTGGACTACGACGGAGACCAATGACCGCTGGCGGTCAAGTCGTTGGCATGAGCGCCCTTCCTGTGAGGGAAGCATCCGTCACTACCGTCACCTCCGGCCACGGTTGCCAAAACTGTTCCCAACTCATCAGTTCCCTTCGTTGGCCCACCAGAGAAGATCCTGGGAGACCGAGAGTGGAATCTGGACGGGATCCAACATCTTGCCGGAGAACTGCACCACTGCACCTTGAGCGCCCACTGCAGGCATCTCATCCGCAGCCTGGTAGCTGGGAGACTGGGCATGTACAAACTTGTCCACCATCTGCACAATGTGATGAGCCCTTACCTTGGGAGGCGAACACTTACAAGGACGTTCACAACACAGCCCTGAGGTACTGGAGCTGTTGGGAAGGTGTCAGGTGCAACTTCTTGAAATTCTGGCAGAAGCCAGCCTGTGAAGGGTGCGGCAGGTGACACTGATATGATCCAACGCTAGCTCGGGAGAGCGCGCCCAGATGAGCCAGTCATCAGGTAGGGGTAGACGTGAATCCCCCCTCGCCTGAGGTATGCTGCCACCACCACCATGAGCTTGGTGAAGACCCTCGGTGCGGAGGTCAATCCAAACGGCAGGACCCGAAACTGAAAGTGTGAGTCGCCAGCCACAAACCTCAGGTACTTCCTGTGCGCAGGATGGATCGGCACATGAAGTAAGCATCCTAAGGTCCAGAGACACCAACCAATCCTGAAGTTGAAGGGCCTGGAGGACTTGAGAGAGTGACCATCTTCCCGAGAAGTTTGTTCAACCAACGCAAGTCCATGATGGGTCTCAATCCCCCGACTTTCCTTGGGATAAAAAAATAAGGGTAATACCATCCCTTGTTCCTCTCCGCTACAGGCACCAGTTCTATGGCTCCTTTCTCCAAGAGGCTCAAAAGTTCCTGTGCAAAGAGCGGATCCGGAAGCTTCAAAGCATTTCCCCGGTGGATTGTCACGAGGCCGCTGAAGGAAGTGAAGGAAGTAGCCGTGGGCAATGGTATCCAGAACCCACGCATCTGAAGTAATGGCACGCCATTCTTCGAGATGCTGAGACAGTCTGCCCCCAACCGGCGAACCATGGGACATGGCCTCACGACTGTTTGGAAGTGGCTGCAGCAGTGCCTGAAGGCAGAGGAAGCAGCCTGAACGGCTTTGGCACCACGAGTTCCCCGACCACCACGGGTACTCTTTCGCTGGCCCCTTTGACTGGCAGCCCCTCTCGTTCTACCAAAGGAGGAGTAGTAACGAAAGCAACCTCCCCTCCACTGCTGTCCCCTAGGACGAAAAGGCAGCGGTTGATGGACCGCGGCGCTCAAAGATTTCACTGCAGCTTTTGAGTTTGAGGTCTGCAACCTCGCAAGGTTCTAGTCAGCCTTGCTGCCAAACAAATGTGCGCCATCAAAGGGCATGTTGATAAGACGGGCCTGCACATCCAGAGCAAACCACGACTTCCGCAACCACGCATACCTGCGTATAACGGTGCTCGAAGCCATGGATCGTCTAACACTGTCGGCCGTATCCAAACCTGACTGAAGAGATCACACATGGCATCCTTGCCGTCCTGCACGAGAGCAAGGAACCCATCCCTTTCTTCCCCCGTTGGGAATAAGCTCAGCCGCCAAAGAAACAATTCCACGTGTGAAAACCTTGCCAAGGCACACGTGGAGTTGGCCGATTTCAGGGCTATGCTCCCAGCAGAAAATACCTTCCGGGTCCAACCGTCGAAGCGTTTGTCATCCCTATCCGGAGGGATGGTAGGGTGTGCCGCCTGCCTAGAGTTGGCCGTAGCCGCCTGAACCACCAAACTCTCGGGAGTGGGGCGAGTAGAAAGAGATCTGGGGTCGTTAACGGACGGGAGGTATTTCTTGGTCAAAGTCTTAAACAGCCGGAAGAGATTCCGGGGACTGCCAAGCAGCTGCCGCCCTTTTCTGCAAGGTAAGATGAAATGGCAAAACGGGGTCAGAGGATGGACCTTGATCCAATATTTCTGTCAGATCATCCTGCACAAAGTCTTCAGGAGGACTAGACCATCCCAGATACTACGAGGCTGGCGCCATGAGTCTCCTATAAGGAGACTCAGCATGAGCCCCAGGCTCAGGCCTACCAAATTATACTTCTGGGGAAGTGTCCAGCCCACTTGCATCATGGAGGGTCTGCCTCAACTCCTCCAACTGACTGTCTCCAGAAAAAAGTGGAGCATCATCAAGGTCACCAGGTTCCTCAACCTCCGACCTTTCCTCCTCTTCATAAATGTCATCCAGGAGGAGTTGAAACCCAGGTCTGGGGACAGAGGAGGGCCTGGGGGCCAAAACCAGCCTCACAGACTTCGACGTAGCCTTCCTTGGAGGATCCACGATATCCGGGTTCTCCTATGGCAAATTTTGAGATAAAATTCCCGAAGGCGCCGATAGTGCCGAAGGCTTTGACGTTGAGAGCGTCAACAACCTCGACGTCATGACCGCGAAGGCTTCGGCATCGACGTCAACACAGATGCTGACGGCGCCGTGGGCTGATACGGCGGCAAGGCGCTGATGTCCAAATCGGAAAGACACGGCGCTGAACGATTCGACGCGGGCCCCAAGCCCTCAATAGGTTGCTGCGGTCTCGCTGGGGACGAGGACCGAGAGACACGTCTCTTGCGACCTTTCGATTCCTTGTCCGTACGGGACCTCGAAGGCTCCCGATGTGTGTCGCAATGCGAACCCGAGCCCGAAGCCATGCGAGCCACGGAGCAAGACCGATCCTGGCCGGCTTCATCAGAAGGCGATACCGGACCCGTGTCCTGCGATTGAAAAATGACCATCATGGATTACTTAAACACCGCCCATTCCTCCGGAGTCGAGGACTTCGTAGGGCACGAAACCTTCCTCGAGGCACCATCCTCCGAGGACAACGGGGATTTTGACCGGTAACAGCGCTTCCTTGAGTGCCGGGACGAGGAAGATGAGTGGCGGGAACCACTCCCGGACCGAGATCCCTGGGAATCCTGATGTGGAGAGTCGCTCCTCGAGTCGTCAGTGGAAACCCCCTTGGACTTGGAAGCACAGGACTTCACAGGCTTCAAGCCCCTACCTACCTGGAGCTTCCCCTTCTGTTCTCGCAAGGCCTTGGCAGTCATTGACTGACTTTGAGCAGTCGTCGGTGTCGTGCCACTCGCCCAGGCACCACAAACAAATGCGATGGGGGTCGGTGAGCGACATCTTCGATTTGGAGTCCCGGCAGGTCTTAAACCCAGACCGCGGAGTGGGAGTGGTCTAAGAGAAAGACATCTTCTACGAAGAAAACACACGAGGCGTGCCGAGTCTCACAGAGGTAACACGTTTGTGGAAAAAAACTAAAGAACTTAGGCTACGGGCGCCGTGCGTCCTATTTATAACACCCTGTGACGTCGCCCTCGACGGAGGCCTTCGAGGGACATGGACCAGACGCCATCGACGCAGGGCACCCTCTGCTGAAAAAGTGTAAAGTTGTGGACATTACATGTCAAAGATGTGGAATGCGTTGGAGGACACACTCCATTCGAAATCCTTTAGATTTCTTAGAAGGTTCAAATACCTTTTCTTGGGTGAATTACTGTTCCCAAGAATAGTAAACTGAAATTGACTTTACTTACCTTTTCTCATTGTAGGTCCAGCACACACCATCTATGTGGGGTTCTGGGGGGTTACTTAGTAGCACAGTTACCTACATACTTATGTAAAAAATGTTATGTTGCCCTCACTACTTTAAATGGCTGGTAGCAGTGGTTTAATTGTCCTACCATTGTGCTTTTCTACCGCAGGCTGAATCCTCAGCTGCAGGATAGCACCCATGGGTGACCATTTTGTCAAAATGGCCCTGGTTGTTTTTTTCCACCATTTTCTGATTGTGAGGTCCTTCTTGGTTTTTACTCTGCGCACCAAGCCAGGTTTGAGCCCTTTGTTTTGCCTGTGGCCTCAGGCTCCAGTGTGTCTGGAAGGGCAGGAAGTGAGGGAGGTGCTCGAAACTCCCCTGTCCGTCTCTAGGGAAACCTGAATGCATACAGTCCTGATTGGCTGGCTGGCTGTCCTTGAATGACAGCCACCCTGCGGTTTGAGTGACAGCTAGGCTGTGTATGAATGGGAGAAACCTGCTTAAAAGGCGAGGGTTTTGGGACTAGAGGCAGACTCTACCACTAGGAAGAGCAACCCGAGGAAAGAACCGTGAACGAAGCTTGCAGCATCCTCCTGGACAGTTGAACTGCTCGGTGAAGCTCTGCTGCTGTGCTGCAATTCCTTTCTTTGATTGACAAGAGAAGCTCCGGAATGGACGACTTCTTCCCTTGGGTTAGTTGGACCAACTAACCCAGAAACAAACTACTGGAAGACCTTCCCTGACTGGCTTTACTTCTTTGCTGCTGCAGGAACCGAGTGGCAGGGATCGAGAAATCTGTAGTCAAGTGCAACGTCTGTGATCCAGCCAGAAGCTCCAGGAGTCGCTCCAGGAGTCGCCCCAGGACCCTCCAGAAACAGGACGACCAGCGCTTGAGTCCCCTCACCAGAGTGCAGGACTCGAGGAGTGAAGGAAGCACAACCAAGGAAGCACAACCAGCGCAGTGGTGCTGTTTACCGAGCGCTGAAACCGCAAAGTTCTGCTGATCCGAAAAGAGCCCGTAGCTGATGCCGACCTCCGAATTGCTGCCGCAGGAGTCCCCAGACATCCTCCCTCTTGTTACCACGACAGATGCCCAGGAACACAGAACCTGCATCGCTGCAACCAGACAGAAGTTCGCTGGACCCTTTTCTTCTAACCAAAGGTACTGTTCTCACTTGGGGTACTTACTTCAGTGTCCGTAGCTTGCTCCTCTCAGTTTGGACTTGCAGTAGCTGCTTTGCTGGAGTTGATTTCAGCTCTACCCTTCACAAGCGTAACAGCTTGTGACCCTACAGTGATTTTTCGTGAACAATCTCTCTAACTTTGTGCAAAACGTTTACTATCTAAGAAGTGCCTCAGTTCCATAGACTTTGCTCCAATTGACTTTGGCTGTCCTGGCTCCCTGCACACACTTCTATTCCATTTGACTTTCGTACTCACTGTCCCTCATAGGCGATACATTGGCTTTAAACTAATATTGCTGGGAAAGGTTCTTATCTAGACTTCATTTGAAGATTCAAAGTGCTCACATGCTCTGAGAACCTGTTTAACCTTGTTCCTTCCCTTAACCTTTCCTTTCTACAAACCTCAGAACATACCAAGTGTACTAGTGATATATAAATGCAATTACTGCCCTAGTTAGTGAAGTCACCTTAGGGTGTAGGAAGTGTGTAAAAAGCATTTCTAAAGAGTATATACTAGCTTTGTGTTGATTCTGGACAAGTGTTTTAAAGTGCATTTGATTGCTAAATATATTACGCTTTTATAAAGAATGCTTATTTAAAAACTACTTTTCGATAAATCATTTATAGCATAAACCTCGAGTATAAGTGTTACTTGGCTACTTGTATTTGTGGATTTCATTGCTACAGCTCTACAGCTCACATTTACCCCTCTTGAGGTAAGCCTGGCTGCTCAGTCACACCACCAACTTGTGTAGTACAGGCCTATACCAATAGATGGGTTACCTAATACCAAGAGGGCAAGGGTTGTGTGTTCTCCCACAGGGTTACTACATCAATTCTTGCCTAACACAAATGATTTGAATAAGCCCACAAATTCTTGCTGCTTCATTTACTGTATAGGTACATTGCCTTAATTATTAGGTTCATGAGTGGACCTGTTGGGAACAATTTCCCTATTTTAAGTCCTGCATCGGTGCCTGCTGCATTTTTCCACAAGAAAACGTTGTGTACAGCTCTTGCACCCGACCGGAACTCTTCTTGCGCCTGCAGCTGCCAGGCTTCTTCGACCGAAAACAACAGCAAGAAAACCTACCTCAAGCGAACCTCCAACGACCAGCCAAGTCTGAGGAAAAGTCTGAGTACAGGTGATAAGTTCACAGTACTTACCGCTACCCTTATCTCCACGCTTTATAGAGTAAAATACTCGGATATTCGGGAAAGGAGATATTCCGCCACATTGTGTTCCTTAAGTCACTATCCTTAATATGAAGAGGCTTAGACGGTTCATGTAGTATTGATTTCCCCGCTTCCAAGGGTTCCTTAATTTGGGTAGTTACATGCATATTGATAGTGTGTGCGGAAGAGGTCATCCCATCCCTTTCAGGTTCATCCCTATGTCCCAACTGAACCACATGCATATGCCGTCTTTGACTCGCCCCTCCCATCTTCACATTATTGGATACCTCCTTTTGTTCCCGGATAGATTTTTCATTTATTTCTCAGTCACTACCCGCCGACGCCTTGTTTTCAAACAGGGCTAAATATGGCAATAAATCCAATATCATTTTTTTTAATGGTTTTTGGGAGATCCCGTTTTTTTTATATCATTTTCATAGGAGGACTGATATGATCCATTTGACAATGGTGTCAATTCCACAGCCACCACCTCATCATTTTCAGTCTCCTAATTTAGATCGGGTTTTCACCCTCTATTCCAGCTGAACCCTGGAATTTCAGAACCCCTGTGGATAGGAGCATGATTTACATCAATGGGTTTAGAGGAGAAGCCCAATCTATTTGATTCGGCAGAAGTCGTTGGATTTTCAGCCATCTGTCTTGAGAGTTCCTGTGGCAATATTTGCCGAGAGGTTGATTTCTCTAATACCTTATAGAAGTTTGACAGTTGGAGTTGTTTTGCTTCCTTATTCTCCACCCCACATCATCTGTATAGTTAGTTTGCCATTTACAGTCCCTTCAACCACATTGCCACCACCCTGTATCATACGAGCATCCTGCTCTTTATTTGTATTTTCTTTTTAAAAAAATTGTTTTGTTATTTCCCAGAGTTGCTCCTGAATTGGGAATTGTAGCTTTGATATTATGGAGCTGCAAAGCCATCCTGCTTTCTTCACTGAGTTGTATTAGATCCAATAGGGCCACTTCCTTTGATGGAAGAACAAGTTACTCTCTTACCTGGTAACGTTCTTTCGATGGGATGATCCGACGACGTATTCCATATCTATGACATATAATCACCACAGCTGTGCTGCTTTGGAAAATCTTCGGCGTCTGCGTCGATGACGTCGATACGCCGCCCTCGAGGACCTCCTCCGACAGCCGACGTCACTGGATGTTATAAGTAGGACGCACGACGCCCTTAGCCTCAGTTGTAGTTTTTTCCCAGAACGTGTGGCGCCAGTCTTCTACCAGTCTGACACACAAAGCCTTGCAGAAACGTAAGCTGCAATCGCATAAGAAATTCTGTAGCGGGGAAGGCAGGGAGGGAGCAATATGGAATACATTGTCGGACCATCCATCGAAAGAACGTTACCAGGTAAGAGAGTAACTTGTTCTTCGAGGGAATTGGGTCCTCCGACATATTCCATATCTATGACAGACTCCCAAAGCAGTACCAATGCAAGGAGGTGGGAAAAGAATTTAGAAAACAGAAATTTAGAATGTCCAATCAAATTGCTGAGTAAAGTACCGCCTTGCCAAAGGCCAGATCCTGCCCACGGATGGAATCGAGGGAGTAGTGACAAAGTATGTACCTAAACCCAGGTGGCTGCATCACATATGTTACGAATAGGAAAACCCCTCTCTAGGGCAGTAGAGGCAGCCATACCTCTGGTAGAATGGGCCCGCAAGCCGACCGGTGGGTCCTTACCCGCCAAGCGGTAACACTCAGTAATAGCCAGAATAATCCAGCGAGACAGTCTGTTTCGTCACAGCCTGCCCCAAACGCTTTCCAGCGTAAACAATGAAGCGTTGATCGTCCACTCTGACCCGGGACATGCGTGAAATATAAAAGCTTAACGCTCTCCTAGGATCAAGCCTATGGAGCCTCTCCTCTTCCTTACCAGGATGTGGAGGAGGATAAAACGCTGGAAGAACAACCTTCTGGCCTAAATGAAATTCTGACACCACCTTCGGAAGAAAGGAAGGACGAACACCAAGGACAACCCTGTCCTTATGAAACACAGTGAAGATAGGCTTAAATGAAAGTGCCTGTAACTCACTCTGCGAGCGGAAGTGACTGCAACCAAAAATACAGTTTTAAGAGTTAACAGTCTCAAAGGGCAAGAATGCAAAGGCTCAAACGGAGTACCCATCAGAAACTTGAGAACAAGGTCCAAATCCCAACCGGGCACCTGGAAAGGTGACGGAGGGAACACATTAGTGAGCCCTTTCAGAAACCGAGAAATTAAAGGAATTTTAAAATAGGAACACTCTTCAGACGAGCACTTAAATATGGATAGCGCTGCCAGGTAACCTTTAACAGTACCCACTTGCAAGCCCCTGTGGGCCAAAGAAAGCAAAAAAGACAGAACCATGGGAATGTCACATGCAAAAGGATTCACATTCTTAACCCTGCACCAGTCGCAGAACTTACACCAACGGCACAGGGACTTTTTTGCTGGCCGTGAGCACCACCTCGATCACGTCTTCAGGCAGGTCCCAATCCTTATACCTCAACCTTACAGAAACCAAGCGTGAACGTTGAGGGATCTGACCTCTGGATGGAGAACCTGACCCCCCTCCTGTGAGAGCAGATCGTCTCGGTAGGGAAGACGACGTGGAGGGCAGATGGACAAGTCGAGAAGGTACAGGTACCACGTCCTCCGGGCCCACGACGGAGCAATGAGGATCATCCGGGAACTGAACCTCCATAACCTCTACAGTACTTGCGGGATGACAGGGACTGGAGGAAACGTGTACAGCAGTGGGAATGACCACTCCACCACGAACGCGTCTCCTAAGGCTCCTTTTGGAGGAAATTCCTGCGAGCAGAACCTCTCGCACTTCTGGCTGACACTGGAGGCAAAGAGATCCACTTGAGGGGTCCCCCAAAGGGCAAAGATCTCCAGGAGAATCTCCTGAGCCAACTCCCACTCGTGAGAGATTGCGCTCTGCCTGCTCAGAGCATCCGCAGTCTCGTTTTCGTCTCCGGCCAGATGAACTGCCGAGATTGAAACTTCCTGCTGGATTACCCAGAACCAGAGCTTCATCGCCTCCCTGCACAGAGGAAGTGACCTGCCCCCTCCTTTTTGTTGAGGTAGTGCATGGCCACCGTGTTGTCCGTCAGGATCAGGACATTCCTCCCTCGCACAGTCGGTAGAAAAGCCTTCAGGGCTAGCCTGACGGCCCTCAGCTCCAACAGACTGATATGGAGTCGAGGATATCCGTAAGGTCATCCTGAAGAAAATCCCCTGGGGGAGCAGACCACCCCAAGTACTCGGTGACCCTAGACATAAGGCGCCGGTACGAGGAGTCGGCATGAGTGCCAGGCTCAGGCCTCCGGAGAGGTGTCCAGCTCACTGGCATCGTGCAGGGACTGCCTCAGGTCCTCAATTTGGCTATGGCCCGAGAGAATCTCGTCTGGCACTGTATCAGGAACCATGCCATCAGAGCCCTCATCCACCTCTGAAATAAACTCAAGATTGCACAGAATGTGGAACAAAGTCATGCTTGACCTTGGCCAGAGCCTTTCTAGGGGGTTCCACTGAGCCCCGGGGTACCCCCGTCGAAACAGCCTCGAAAGGCGTAGAATGAATCGGCGTTGACGCTGAACGCGGCACCGACAGCATCAACGGTGTCGTCATAGCCCTCGAGGCCGGAGCCCCGAACGTGTCCCTTGACAGCCTGGGTGCCACCGGCGCCGACGTCTTCTTCGAAGACACCACAGGTCCACACGGTCTCGAGCGCGTCCAGGACCGGGACCTGGAACGGGCATGATGAGAACGATTCCCCTTGTCTGAGCGGGATCTCTCCCGCGAATCGTGCCGACCACCCGAGCCCGAAGGCGTGCGAGCTGTGTCTCTCGACCGATCACGACCGACCCCACTCGGAGGCGCGGACGGACCAGTGCCCTGCGATTCGAGAAGCGCCAACATTTTCTTCCCGAAGGAAGCCCATTCCTCCAGCGTCTCATGCTTGGTGGGATAAGCGACCCGCCGACGGGCGGAGTCCTCGGATGAGGACGGGGAAGGCGACCGAGAGGAGTGGGGGGACTTTCCTACTTATAACATCCAGTGACTTCGGCCGTCGGAGGAGGTCCTCGAGGGCGGCATATTGGCGTCATCGACACAGACGCCAAAGATTTTCCAAAGCAGCACAGCTGTGGTGATTATATGTCATAGATATGGAATACGTTGGAGGACCCAATCCCTTCGAACCTTAGATTCTTTTTTCTATGTTTCCATCTTATCCAGCCTCAATCCTTTCTTGATCATCCTTTTTTTTTGCTTTGAAAGCCAGGCGTTTGACGCATAGAGAGAAGTAACCCTCCCCTCCCAAACTTACACCATCCTCCTGTTTTTTAGTTAAGTCTTCTCACCCCCTCACCCCCCTGAACCAGTACCAGTCTCTATAATATAAGTTAGGGCGGATGGGCTATCTGGGCTCTCATTGGTGTTTGTTTCCTTTTCTTTAGCCGGTATTGCCATCCCCAAGGTTATTCTTGGGGTGGTGTTCCCAGCCAAAGTTGATAGGGCATGTTCAAATTTAGTAATTTTCAGCAAGAGCTCATTAACTGCCTCAATAATCCTCTTTTCTCCTTCTGCTTCTAATTTCAAAGCACTATTTCCGTTTTTTATCCTTGGTCATTCATCCCATTTTTGGAGGATAACACATTTGCAAAGCTAGGTCCCTCATTTCCAGCTACCATAGTTTGAGAGCCTTGAGATTTAGTTATAGGGTCAGTTGGCGCTGGGGCCTTATTCACCTTGGGGTCCTTACCTTCAGGTTTACCCATTATGAAGCCTTCCACTCTGCTAAGTTTTAGCTGAGATTCCACTACAATCCTTTTTAGGTCTCATCTCCCAGTGGGTAAGCTCATGGCCCTTGTCCAGGAGATTCAATATCCTTGAAATCACTGGAAGTGATTCCTCGAACTGATCATTATTTTCAACTATGGGGGAACTCGTAAGGGAGACCCCCGATGTTTGAAGGTGGGTAGAAGGCAGGGGTGGTGCAGTGCTGGCCAAATTCTCGGACGTCATCCGCCCCTCCTGTTCACCCATAGCAGTTTTATATTCAACTCCCCAAGTTTTCTTTACGTCAGTAAAGATTGAGGCCGATGGTAGAGGGAATTTTGCATTTGCTGAGAACACTGTGTGGTGTAAGAGTCTCATTTGTGGCAGAGGGTTAAAAAGATGTTCATTGTCAATTCCATTCCGTGCTGGATTTACGGGCGTAGAGGGACCCCGGGAAAGCCTAGTACGCTTACCCAGTTCCATCTTCACTGTTTGAGCCATCATGGAAACATCTAGGTTTATATCATTTATCTCGATGTTTTCTTCCTCAGTGAGTTCTTGATTTTTTGGCTCTCTTATACCCATGAAACTGGACTGATTGGGAATCTGAGATTCAAAAGAAAGGCCAGCGGGCACAAAAGATATATCTTCATCCCCCAGAAACTGCCCCCCCCCATTTTTGTATGTATTTGTGAGTGCATGTATGAGAGTTCCAACTCTTGTTTAATTTCTGCTTTTTTTTTGTTTTCATATTCCTCAGTGTTCAAATCCCAAGTACTTTCTTCCTCAGTCATGATATTAACAGTGAGAACCTTTACTTTTTGTCCGTCCACCCCCTCCCCAATGTGATGGGATTCACAAGATTCCCTAAATGATTTCACCTCACTCCCTCTACATGGGGTAGGAAAATTAGGGTCCATACTCAAAGCATCACCTGGAGTCTTCGCTAAACTGGTAGCTATGAGACATACCTTCCCAATCCTCAACACGTTTACCATTCCACTCAAACACAATTTATATTTCTTTTAAGACTGTCAACCCAATATTTAGTCAATACCTCACTTCCTCCAAACCCTCTCACCCTCACAGCCCAACAGCTAACTTTGAGCTTACTTTGAGCTTACTTTGAGCTTACTTCGAGCGTGTGCGCCGCGAGCGTGCAAAGCCAAAGGGCTGGGGGCGTGGCTAGTGCTCGCTCAGCTTCTGGAATAGTAGAAACAAAAAAGAGATCTTATCAGGACCCTGGAGCTCTGTTCCTTTACTATAGCGCTAGTGGACAACCCACAAGAACAGAGCCCAGCCCACAGGAACAAAGCCCAGCCCACACAAAAAAGTGATTAGAGCCGATGAAGTAACCAAAAGGAGAAGGCTCCCTATATTCCAGATAATTACTCTGGTAAAGGTAGTCCAAACAGTCCAGTCCAGTAGGCGTTTCGCCGCTATAAGTGATCCGCGCTTCCTCTTCTCCTTACAGGCATCAGATGGAGCAGGGAGACGGGTAGAAAAAGCGCTGAAAGATAGCAATCCAGATGAGATCTTTAGCAGCGTATACAGCCCAACAGCTTACTTCGAGCTTACTTGGTGCGCCTGAATCATCCTGTCACTGATAAGCAGCAGAAAGGCTTTGAGAGCGAGCCAGATAGCTTTCAGCTCGAGCCAATTGATATGCGCCTCCTGCTCCTGGAGGGACCACACTCCATGGACGCTGTGGTTGTCCAGGGTAGCCCCCCAGCCTTCCAAGGAGGAATCCATGGTGGTCAGTTGCGGTGCGGGTAGACGGAAGGGCCTGCCTGTCCACAAGTTGCAGTCCGTGCCCCACCAGACAAGGTCCTGGCGGAGAGAAGGAGAAAGGCTGACAAGCTCCGCTTGGGAGCCCCGCTCCTGATTCCATGAGGCTGCGAAGTGCAACTGCAATCTCCTCATTTTGAGTCTTGTGTGCGGTACTGCTAGTAGGAGCGCCGCCATGATACCCAGAAGTTGCTGGTACCACCAGGCTGAGGTCACACCTCTGCTGAGAAAGTGACCAGTTGCCCTCTTTGATGGCTGAGATCTTGTCCATCGAGGGGAAATCTCCCTCGGAGTTCGTGTCCCAGATGAGGCCCAGGAAAGTCTAGCTCTGCGTAGGCTGCAGCTGTGACTTCTTGAGATTTTGTGGAGTGTATTCATGAGGGTGGAGGAGGTGTGCTGGACTACCCTGGGGATCTCGCCCTGACGAGCCAGCTGTCCAGGTACGGGTAGACATGGTGGCCCCGAGAAGGGCTGCCACTGCATTCTTCAGCCTAGTAAAGACCCAGAGAGCTGGGTTGAGGTCGAAGGGTAGAACCTTGTATTGGAAATGGAAGGCCATGATCCTGAACTGAGGGAGGGACCGATGAGGCTGCCAAATTGGGACATGTAGGTACGAGTCCTTCAGATCCAAGGAGCACATCCAGTCTCCCCAGCATAGTGTCTCTGCAATAAGAGCTGGCGTAACCATTTTGAAGAGGGGAGAGAGAGGTTGAGGGTCGAACGGTCCAACACAACTCTCAGACCAGCCGGGTTCTTCTTTTGTATGGCAAAAATCCTGCAGTAGAAGCCCAGTGCCTCGCTGGGAGGTTGGGACTTCTTCCACTGCCTGGCTCTCTACGAGTGAACGAATTTCCACCAACAGAGTCTCTGTCCCAATCTGTAGGAGTGGAGGGGAGACGAGGGAGGAAGCGGTAGGCAGTAACCTGTGGACACTATGGATAGAATCCAGGGGTCATCGAACTTCGGACGCCAAAAATGCATAAAGGGTAAGCCTGCCCCCCAACCGGAGATGCATGGTTCCGAAGGGGCACGTCATGCCTTCTTTCCCTCAGAGGCTGGGGCAGAGTAGGGGGACTTAAAGAAGCCCTGAAAGAAGCCCTTGCGCCCCCCTTTCTGCTGTTTACGCCGGTGCTGACTCAGAACATTCAGGCTGTCTCAACCTCCGTTCCTGGAACCCCCGGAACACGCCAAAGGCCTGCCCCTTGTCAGAGCGTTGATGCAACTGGATGTAGGCCCTGGGCGTGGATTTCGTGAGGAAAGATAAGGACTTTGCAGTTTGGGAACTTGTGGTCTTCTCATCGAGCTCCTCATCGGTGGTGGAATGAAAGAGGTTGCCACCCTCGAATGGAAGTTCCAATATGCGTTCAGCATGTTCAGGTTGAACTTGGGCGCCCGTAGCCGGGCTGTCCTTCTCATGTCCGTGGCGATGCAGATGGCATGGCCTGAGGTGTCTATGCGCCACGATGGACTCCATAATATCCTGGGCCACCATTTTAGCTTCTGCCAGCCCCGCCTTGAAGCATGCCTGGCTCTGCACCGGAAGTTCTGTTCTATTTCCCACCAAAGCCTCTGATTAATGGCTGCCAGTATGGCGGCTGCGTTAGATTGACACAGGTGCAGGGATGCGTTGGAATAGACCTTCTTTCCATATGCCTCCAAGATCTTCTGCTCCTTGCCTAGAAGTGCCGCAGACGAGGTGGCCGATGGTGGCCGGGGATGACCGAGGCTTGGAGTATAGTGATGCCGCAGCGATCACCGAAGAGTGTGGCTGATGAGCCGACAGTAAGAGTGGATCCCCTCCATCTGCCTGTACTTGGCGTCAAGGCGCTGATTGATAGGCTGGGCCGAATGGGGTTTCAGCCATCCCTTTTTGGCCAAGGCAACCACGTCCTTCTGCATCAGGATCCCCATTCTAGCCACTGGGCGTAGGGTGAGGACCTTGGCCAGGATCCCCGCCTCTGGTTGTGCAACCTCGGGTAGTGGACACCCCAATTATTCGCCAAACCTGAGAGGCATTTGTGAAAGGCCTTGACTGAGGATGACGCGTCAGGGTCGTCGTCCTCATCGGTGTCCACTTTGGTGTCCGGCTAGTCCGGTGCAGGTGGAGGAGTGCTGGGTGCCAAAGGCTGCGGAGTAAGGGCCTGAGCCGTTGGCTGTAGTGGAGGCTGGAGCGGAACAGCCTGAACTGTGGGAGGCAGGGGAGCCAGAATCGAAGCACCTGGCAAGTGCAGCACAGGCTCCGCAGGGGCCTGCATCGCTAGAGTCATAGAATGAATTACTATAGGGGCAGGCAGAGAAGCCGGAGGGCGCATGTCCCTGAACACATCCTGAAGGATGGCCCCCATCTGAGGAGATCTCATAAGCGTGAGGGACTTTTTTAAAAAACCTGTCCTCACAGCCCTGTGGGGTGGCAGGTAGTATTGACGGGGTAGGGGATGGCTGCTGGGGCCAGTGCGTACTCTGTCTTGCCGGTTGTGGGGTAAACCTGCCCTGAGATGCTGATGGATAAGCTGTAGGCCACGTACCTGGTTGAGACCAGTCCCATCTTGAAACTCGTTCTCCCACCTGCTCCGCATCAGGGGTTGGTATCGGACGAGCGGCCATCTTGTCCGGCGCGGCAGCCATCTTTCCGGGCTGCATGCCAATGTCGTAGTGCTTACCTCGCTGGGCCCAGCCTCCTCCAGGACTCTTGGTGGTGGAGTGTGAGACCGACCCTGCACCTCAGGAAGGGGCCTGCTAGGCGTATTGCCCTCGGCTGAGTCGCCAGTAGTGCTGCATACAGGCGGCCCCTCAGACATCTGTTGGTTACTAGGGCGTAGCCTCTCGGGTGGCCACCAGGAAAAACAACATTGCGGTCCCTCAGCACTGTCCCCGGAAGGATCTAATGACCCCCTCGGCCTGGCAGCCGGTAGCTGAAGCAGCCTTAGTACCTGCTGGTGCGAGAACCTGACTGGTTCCTCCCGCTCTGACGTTTCGTTGGGAAGGAGTGGCCCTTGCGGGGTGCGATGGAAAAAAGCGGCACTACCGTGGGCATTGACTTGTGTCTGATGAAATTCTTCAAGTCCTCTGGAGGTGACTTCTCTAAGAACTCCCTCCACCAAGCTAACCTGTTCTTCAGTGTGCACGGTGTAAGCGCGTCACACGCCGCGGTACAACTCTCCCATTCATGATCGGGGCCAAAACAGTGGAGGCAAAGAGCGTGGGAGTCGGACGTAGGAAAGAGCCCTTTGCAGGCTGGACACCTGCTTAAGACCGCCGACGTCGACATGTGCCGGGGAGGAGCGTGGCGCCAGAGGACCAAGTACCTGCTTAAGAACAAACAGGCGATTCCAAGATGGCCGCGTAGTGAGGACGACGTTGCAGCCCGGGCTCCTGTCCTGCCAACAAGCTTTAGCCTGTCCGCCTCAGTCGCAGCCCTCCCTAACACCCTGAGCAGGTGGCAGGGGGCCACCCGAGCGGGGAGCGACATCTGGTCCTGGAGGCGGCCCCTGGGGGAGACGCGGCCGGCAATGCAACCCGCGGCCGAGCCCTTTGGAGCTCGGAGCGATTCTTGCGGGCTCCGGGCACGGGTTCACCGCATTGCTGTCGGCCCCCTCGAGGCCCGAAAAGGAGGGGGCATGGACTGCCCCTGCCCGCCTGACATCCAGGGTGGAGCAGAGCCAGAAATGAAGGTACAGAGGCAGCCCAGGGGGGGTCGGGTGAGGTTCGCCATTTTGGTTCTTGCCCCCGCGCGCCGTGGGGAGGAGCGGTCCCTTGGCCCCTGTGGCCCCCAGGAATACTACGTGGGACAGGCGGAGGAGCACAAGAGGAGCGCCCCCCTCCCCCTGGGGGGGTCGGACTGGTCAGTGGGGTGCGTGCAGCTCCGGGGGGGTCGAAGATTTAGGTGCCCGCCCAGGGACAGGACTTGGTGCGGCTTGGGCGGCTCTGGCACCAGGACCTGGGTGCCGCCTGAGCTGCGAGGAGAGGCAATTATACGTGGAGTCCTGGGCAGGCCCCGCTGGGTTCCCTGGGCCCTGCAGTGGTGGTTCTGTTGCACTCAGAGCAACAACAGAATTTGGCCCATAGCGGTACCGGGGCCCGCGAAATAGACTGTGCCCAAGTGAAAGCAGCAGCTGGATCCACCCAGTAGAAGCACCCCAGGAGAAGTTCTGATCAGCAAGACAGGGGGGAGAGCGCCGGGGTGCCCAGACTGGACATTTGTGAATGCCCCGGGGGACCCCTCTTGAGGTTGTGCAGGGCCCCGGTGCCCCAGCTCCGCACTAGATAGCGCCTCCTCACCAATATACTCGCCCCCCCCCCCGCCTCCCAGAGGGCACCACGCACACACATCCTGAGCAGCGATATCCAGAATCAAGGGAAAAGAGAACCCAGCCCAGAGGAAAGGCCCCAGAAAAGCAATAGATGGTCCTGTCACAAAATTCTGGCCAAAAGAACCCGAGACGTCAGAGGCTAAACAGATGGGCCAAGGCTCACGGGATAATGAGGCTTCGGTCTCCCAGGAGGTTCAAGACAGGCCGATCTCTCAGGCTATGCTATCCCAGTTCATGGGCGAGCTGGTTGAGAAGATCACAGCAATGGGGCAGAAGCAGATGGACAAGCTGCGAGAAGATCTCGCGGAAGGCTTAAGGGAAATCAAAAGAGACATTAACAAAGTAGAAGAGAGAGTGGACATTAACGAGCGCGCCATCCAAGAACTGACGGAGGATGCAAGAAAAGTGCAATCGGCTAGAAACCTTGGCTGCAGCCACACAAAACCTGGAGTTACAAGCTGAAGACTTGGAGAACAGGTCTAGAATGGCGAATATTAGAGTTCAATCATTGCCAGAGGACATTCCAGATCAGGAGTTGTCCCCATCATTAAAAGAGATATTTGTGGACCTGCTAAACTCAGACTAGGACACAGACATGCAATTTGACAGAGTCCACAGGGTAAGACCGTGAAGACCAGAGCCAGGATCTAGACCGCGCAATGTGTTGGTGGCTTTCCATAATTACTCAGTAAAGGAAAAGATTTTGGAGAAGGCGAGAAGGGCCACACACATCACCTACAATGGTCATGAAATGTCTCTATACCAAGACCTGGCGCAGATTACGCTAATCAAAAGGAGGCGGATGGGTCTGGTCCTGTCCTTCCTACAATCTCAGCAAATCCGTTACAGATGGGCCCACCCGTTCGGTTTGTCCTTTGTCTGGCAGGGTTCCCACCATAAGATCACAACCAGGTGCTGGGCCTGCTGGGTCTGGAGGAGCAGGCCTTGCCTTACCCCTCCGCCCCCCGGTGGGAGCGGAGGCGCAGCCGGGTGGGCGCAAACCATGGGAATGGGCTACGATTAAGCCCAAGAGAGGAAGGAAGAAAGTTTCAGGCCCAGAACCCAGGAAAACCATCAACAACGCGGTTGTGGAATGTCCATCGGGGGCAGGTAGTTCTCCAACAGACACATAAGGAACTGAAAGGTTGTGTGAGGCCCCAAAAATCAAGCCCGGTGGGGGTTAGGGGGGGTGCCAGCCAAAGCAGATCATTAATTGGTGGCGGGCGGTTCTCTAGAGATGTAGTGGGCAGCAGGAGGGGGGAGGGCTGGGGTCTTGGAATGGGATTGGGAAATCCTGTGTAGGAAGTTTCTGGGTTAGTTATTGAGTTTGGCTCTCATGGAGGAATCACGAGGGGGGCTTGGCGCCAGCCGGTCTCACCTGGAAGAGGTGGTGGGGGGTAATTGGCGAGGGGGGGCAGGGGGAAAGATCCAAGGTTCAGGTCTTGAAGGCCCAATCCGCGGCCCAAGGACGGACCGCACACTTCAAGGAGCAAACAGTGGAGGGCCCAGGGGGTCCTATTGGGTTAACAAGGTTTCTCATAAACTCGTCATATGGCTAGCTTAGATGCACTGAAGTTGCTTTCACTAAATGTGAATGGCCTCAATTCCCAGGTCAAGAGGAAGAAGGTGGAGAGGTACCTCAGGCGGGAACAACCCCATGTAGTAGCACTGCAGGAGACCCATGTGCATTCTAGGGACACCCATAGGATAAGATTCCGGGGATACCCACGAGTGGTTCAGGCCACACAAGCTAGCAAGAAGGGTGGAGTCTTAATTGCCTTGAGGGATGGGCTCGATCTGACCATCAGGGATATGCAGAAGGATAACCAAGGAAGGTACCTAGCGGTGATAATCGAGGGAAAGGGGGAGGCCTTCACGGTAGCAACCCTGTATGCTCCCAATAAAGCTCAGGACGCCTTTGTACAAAACATTGTCACTCGCTTAGGGAAATTTGCTAAGGCAAATATACTTTTACTGGGAGACTTTCATTTAGCATGGGACCCCTCCAAAGACAGGAGTTCCACCTCATGGGATGCACAGGGGGGACCATCAGGAGACCTGGTGAAGAAAATGTGCGATCTGGCCCTGGTTGATGCCTGGCAAGAACTCTATGGAGATGCTGAGGGATCCACCTTCTATTCACATGCACACAGGTCTCACTCACGGGTAGATTATGTTTGGATATCAAAACCACTGGTGGGAAGAGCTACAGCATTGGAGGTAGCGGCAATTACCCTTGGAGATCACGCTCCACTCACTGTCATTAACTAGACTAAAGGGGCCCCCCAGGTATTTGGAAATGGAGGTACTCAGCCTCGCTGTTCAGGGATCCAATCCTGGTCAGGGAAATAGAGGAGGAAGTAGTTGAGTATACCAACCGTAATAACTGGGAGGACACGACCCCTCAAATTTGGTGGAACACCCTCAAGGCCACAATTAGAGGTAAGATCATAGCAATCAAGGCCAGAAGGGAACGACAGCTGAGACTGGAGGAGCAACAACTAGAAGCCAGACTCAAGGACATCATGGCTCATATGGGCAGTAAGCTGTCGGCAGCCGTCAAAAAGGAATATAGGGCAGTGAGGGGTCAGCTGAACCTAATACAAACAAGGGCGGCCGAGCGCAATCTCCTCTGGCTGCGTCAAAGGTTCTATATTAAAAGGCAACAAGGTGGACCGCTTGCTGGCCAGAAAGCTACGGAAGGAGGCAGGCGACAAAATATTAAAAATAAAGGGGGAGGAAGGGGTCCTTCTTACAAAAGAATCCTAACATTGAGGGAGAATTTTGCAAATTTTGCTCTGACCTCTACAGGCCAGGTGAACCTACAAGCGCGGACCAGGAGGCATATCTACACGAAGCAGGGTGTCGACAGATTTTGCAGGACGATAGGGGTGCGCTGGAAGTTGAGATCTCCACGGACAAAGTTAGGAGGGTGATTAACAACCTACCGTCAAGTAAAGCCCAAGGCCCGGATGGGTTTGTCTGAATTTTATAAGACACAAAGAAGTTTTAATCCCCATTCTTACCAAATTATTTAACTGCATAGGGTCCACCGGAAATCTCCCCAACTCTATGAATGAAGCAAAGTTATCCCGATACACAAGAAGGGAAAAGATCTGGCTGACTGCGCATCCTACCGTCCAACAGCTTTAATAAAAGTAGATGCCAAAATTCATACCAAGGTTCTGGCCAATCGCCTTGAAACCATCCTCCCCGAGCTAATTCATAGTAACCAGGCGGGTTTTATTAGAGGCAGGCAAACATCGGACAATGTCAGAAGACTGGCACACCTGGTCGAAAAGACAGAGAAAAAGAATATCCCGGCCCTTCTCCTGGCGATCGACGCCGAGAAGGCTTTTCATTGGGTAGAGTGCGGTTTCCTGTTTGCGGCTATGGGCGGAATGGGGTTCGGCCCGGGTTTCATTGCGCGAGTAAGGGCAAATTACCAAAACCCAGTAATACAGCTGGCAATAAATGGCCAAATATCAGCTCCGGTTTGGGTAGGAAGGGGCACTAAGCAGGGCTGGCCGATGTCACCGCTCCTCTACGCCCTTCACCTGGAACCGTACCTGGAGACGGTGCGAGCGGCTGAAGACAGAGGAAATCCCGTTTGGAGGCGAGGTTCACAAGATCGCTGCCTTCGCAGACGACATATTGTCACTGACCCATCTGATCACCTCCTTGCAGGCAGTGGCGAGAGAACTGAACAGGTTCGGCCAAGTAGCAGGGCTAAAAATCAATGTCCACAAATCTGAAACGCTACCTCTCACCTTGCCAGCCTGGTGGTCCAAGACCTCAGGAAGGCTTATAGCTATAGATGGGTTGACACACCGCTAAACTATCTGGGAATCTATCTGACCAGGACCATGGGGGATTTATACACAGCAAACTATCCTCCGCTCCTTCAGAAGGGGAAATCGAAACTGGTGGATGGGGGCCCCCTTCGAAATCTCGTGGTTGGGCAGAATCAACACCTTAAAGATGGCAATCTTGCCTCTGCTCCTATATCATTTCTCAGCCCTCCCGGTCCGAGTCCCAGAGACTTTCTTTAGGGCCCTACAAAGAAGAACAAGCTGCTTTGTCTGGAACTGAAAGCGCCCGAGGCTGGCAGCATCCATTATGAAAGCTCTATCTAACCGGGGAGGGGAAGGAGGGTGTTAGTAGGGGAGCCGGACTTTAGGGTATACTATCTGGCAGCACAGATAAGGGTCATCAGAGATTGGCAAAGAAATGACAGTGGGAAGGTGTGGAGGCAGATGGACAGGGCGGTGGTGGGTAAGGACCTGGACGGGGTTCTGTGGATGCCGAGCCAGGATAGGCCGTCCAGAATGTATTGCAGTGATATAACGTCGACTACAGGGGATGTTTGGGATAAAGCAATTAATAGGGTGCATATTTCTACTTTCCCATCCCTGTATATGCCCCTACATGGTAACCCACAATTCACTCCAGCGGCCCCCAATGCGTCGACCTTCGATCCTTGGGTTCAGGGGGGCTGCCGGATGGTGCAGGATATGTTGGCAGGGGGCGAGGTGAAACAATTTGAGCAGTGAAAGAAGGACTTTGTCTTGGGGGGAAATGCAGAGGTTTTCGTATCTCCAGATCAGGCACTGGAGCCTCCCAGCCGTTGGTTAAGCAGGCAGGTTCTCGTTCCTTCACCCAGTTTGAAAAGTATCTAGACACAGAAGACAAGGGGGTGGTGTCGTACATTTATAATCTCATAAAACGGGAAGAAACTTTGCAGTCCAGGAAATATATGGTCAAATGGGCGCAGGATGTTGGGATGGACATAGAAGGAATGGGTTAATCCGTGGTTTCAGATCCCAAAACTTGCAAGATCCATCCAAATTCGGGAGATCTGGCTGAAACTGATGTTGAGGTGGTACCTAACCGCATTCAGGTTAAATAAAATATACCCGACTGTACATGGTTCTGTTGGAGGGAGTACAGCGCAGTGGGCTCCTGGGCTCATATTTGTTGGGAGTGCCCATAAATAGAACCGTTTGTCTCAGGTCCAGCGTGCGATCGCCCAGGTGTTGGGCGTCAAGCAGGGTCATAACAGAGGGCGGGACTTATTAGGCCTTAATGGGATGCTGACAACCCTGCCTACTAGAGCGGACCGCAAACTTTACGTGATAATGTTGGTGGCTGCATTGGTCCTGCCCCGGAAGTGGAAGTCGAAGGACCCTCTACAGGAACATAAGTGGGTTGCGAAACTGTGGTCATTGGGGCCATGGAGTGGCTCACCTACTCTATCCAGGGGCTCCACATGCGGTTTGTGTCGGACTGGGCCAACTTGCCGTCATATCTAAAAGTGGGAGCCTGCCATGCCTGGTGCCCCAAGGCTATGGAACTACTGGACATAATTCGCCCACAGGACGAATCGGACCTGTGAAGACTTGTTAGCGCACCTATCCTTTTGGGATGCCGTATTGAGACACTGGTTCAAAGACCTACCCGGGCAACCAGGCCGAATTAACATGCATTATGTTTCTATTTCAAATGTCGAAATTTTGCTTTCAGATGACCTCTTGGATCTGGGAGGGGGGTGGGAAGGAGGGAGGGATTGTTGGGGGAAAGGGGTTTTTGTGTACTTGTTTCACTGAAAACTGTTAATAAAAACTTATTGGGGAAAAAAAAGACCAAATAACAGAAGACAAAGGACAGTAGAAAGTATCGGGAGAAAAGCGCATGGAATTACAAGGCCGAAGCCAAACCCAGGAGCGCTGGTGAAGGCGGTCCATTCCAGTCAATGCGGAAAAGGGGACTGGGGAGTGGCGCCGGTGGGCGTAGTCAGGGGAGCGCATGCTCCCAGGGCCATGCCTCTGCGCGCCTCTAACTCTAAAGGGGAAGAAGGTTTTTTTCTGGTGAAAAAGGTTCCGTCCCCTGTCCCTAGCGAGGGACCACCATGCAGTATGGAGGAAAGGGGACAGGAGGTAAGAGTAATGATGGTGCATGTTCTGTAAACACGCCATTAATTATATATTATACACCTCAAACTAATAGTCCGACACCAGTGTTTCATTTGCTTTGTAGATATTTTTGGAGTTTGAACAACGAACGCTTGCTGAAATTGAAGTAATTATTGCTCCTGGTGAAGGGAAATGTATTTACGAAACATGTAGAGCTCCTTTTAATATGAATTGTTGTGCTCATTAAAATATTGTATTTAATCTACAATCAGTTATACCTAATCAAAAAAAGAAACGTCTGTTAATGAATTGACTGTATGAATTGTTCCCACTGTAAACATTTACCTTCTCAAATATTTAACACGCGACTGACTAAAGAAGTTTTGACTGGTTCTTACACTACAAAGGGTGTGCAGGGGGCAGAAATTCCTGTGGACTGTCAGTGCTATCTCTAATTACTTACCTTCCCTTTCAGATAACGCAGCGGTAAATTGATTATTCTGCACTAACTGTGATTGTATATACACGTTTTAAACTATTCATATTGTGTGATATCATTCACTGTTCCAAGTAGTTTTTATAGTGTGTTCTATGACCAATAATAAAAATAAGTAATGTTGTACTTACCTGTTTAAGTGTAATCCTCGATTGTTCCTTGTGGACCCCTGACCCCACTCATCTCCCCTGACACTAAGCCTTGACCGGTCTCCATGCTACCATGATTGGTTTGGCTAAGCTCCCAGAGTTTCCCCTGTTCACTATAACTAGGGTGGCCTCCTAAATTCTGTCCACCTAGGCCACAGTTTGGAAATCTATAAGGTCTTGGGTACCCCAGTGCTGTCCACTGGTGTAGTATCTGGATTAGACTTACACAGAAGACTGTGAATTTTAATTGTTTTATAGTATAGTCACCTACTATAATTAGAATCGTGGAAACAGTCCCTAAAAGCTGATAACTTAAAGATGTTGTGTATGGACAGAGGCCTACCAGTCGCAGGAAATAAGGCAGAACTTGTACAAAAGATTTTGATCACCAAGAAAGAAGGATGGTTCCTCTTTCAGTAGATAGTGCTGCAGGAAGTGCTGGGGGCTACACCCAGCAGCAGTTAATGTATTTACTGTGACTGCCACTGTTGTGAGAGAGGAGGAGGATGATGATGATTCAACTACTGTTTCTCAAACAAAATCAGAAGCAGATGTTATGTGCGAGCTGGAAAATACAAGTTCAAGCTCAGGCAGAAAAAGCCTGAGTACAACATGGCAAAGTTGCAGTTTGATAGGATCGAAAAGCAAAAAGAGAGAGATCACAAGCTCGAGCTTCCATCTAGATTTCCCAAAGATCTGCTCAATGTGTATGATAAGAATATAATTGCTGACAACCGTTGAGTATGCTTGTGAGGTGCGAGAGGTGAATGAGTCTGACAAGATTGCCTGGTTAGTCACCAGGCTACCCGATTGTGGCTGCAGTGCCATTATGGAAAATACCTAGCTAAATTGAAGCAGGCTCTCCTCAAAGTTTGGGAGGTCCCCTGCACAAAACTTGAAAAAATAAAATAAGACTTGGGTGTCTTATGTAGCAGACTCAGAAAAAAAACTGAGTGGCTGGGTTAAGGACTAGAAGTTAACCACCACTGAGGTCATTATCCATTTGGTTATGCTTGAACACATGTTTGCCTCATGCTGCCCTGAGTTTATGCAGCATTTGGCAGATTCCAAGGAGATAGATCCTAAGAAACCGGCCATTGCTGCTGACTTATGGGTGTCACACAGAGTGTCCCATAAAGACAAACCTGCTTCTGGTAAGCAGGATCAAAGGAAGAAGTGAAAAGAGAAAGCGGGTGAGTCATCTGATAAAACCTCCTACCATAAGGCCCACAAAATGTTTAACAAGGGTAAGTCCCAAGATTCTGGAAAGGGTAGTGGGACTAAATATCCCAAGCATGAGAGTAGCTACTCTAAGCCTCCCTATATACCAAAGGTCCAGAGGATCTTGTGTAGCAAGCAACTAAGGGGGAGCCCAGATGTAAGGGTCTGTTGCAGGGTCCTAAGTAAGCACCTTTATTGTGCCATGTACAGGTAAGTAAATACCTATGTGTGAAACCACTGGTATCCAGCACCAAGCCTGCTCCTAGACTAACACTGTGTGGAAGACTGCAGAGGCCAACACTCCACATTCCAGGCACGTACACTAACATTCCAACATTTTTACATACCGAAGACTCATAACTTGCAAAGCATAATATTACACTTCCTTCCCCGTGCACCCTTGGAACCAATATACTAGAAACACTTGACCTTTAATGAGTACTTCCACTAAACTGAAACCACGCACACTGTAGCCCAAAGAACCAGACACCTCCCCAGGAAATTAAATATGGCCAGTGAAAAAATAACCTGAAACACCTCAACAAAAATCACCTTACTCCACATCTTGAAAGCGACTTTGTGGGTTGTAATGACCCACTCTGCTATACTATGTGGCATCACTCTGCTATCCATGGTGCAAGAAACTTCAAAACAGCAGCAAAACCCTTGTGCGTGCCAAAACCTCAAACCGCATTTTCAACACAAAAAGATGGCTGCACAACCTGCCACCCATTTCCATGTGTGGTGGAATAGAGCGCACGCTGCAGAAAAAGTGCCAGTGGGCTCCATGACCAGCAAACAGAGTGCAGAGGGAGAAGCGGCGCTGTGCCAGTGAAACTCAAACATTTGCCTGTAAATAACATTTACTTTGCTGCTGAGACTCCAGAATGTCTGTACATAACACTTCCCAACACTCAAAATCTTGCTTAGCGCCAAAATCCATTAAACCTAATAGAGCACTGTGAATGTCCTGAAACGTAAAGAGCAAAACATTTTCTCAGCAAAACTGGATTGCCAGTGAATGACAGTTCCTGTCAAAAATCTGCGTGCAGCCACTCCGAGGACCTGTCTAATGGGCTCTCCTGATTAAACTTTAAATGTATCTAAACTAAAATCCTGCCGGATTAGCAAATATAAAAGGACTGTTGCTGAAAGGAACACAGATTTCAGTTGTTTTTGATTCTACAGGTTTAAATCTAAGAATGTAATTTACCTAGGTCATCTGATGCAACAAGGTTGTTTCATGTGGATTTCAAGTTAAACATTTTTTATAATAAACTAGCCTGGCTGGGCCTATCAGAAGTTTAAAAAACAGGTTTCCACCTCTCAGCAGATAATCACAGACATATGATAATTGTGGGGTAGGACAGACTTTTGTCTGTAGCCATAGACTGAACAATGGCAGATCCTTCAGGCCAGAAATGTGAAGAGGTCATAAACTTGGCTTGCTGAAGAAAATCTCAAGGGCGGGGGCTACTCCTTGAGCTCCTGAGAGAGACAAAAGGCGGACCATTTGCTGCTAAGAACATGTAATGAACAATGTTTAGAGACTTATAACTCGCCATCAGAAATGGTGAAAAATATAAAAAGAGCAGAGTTGTTAATTACATTTTTTGCCCCACATTTCAAAACGTGGTGGAACTGTGTAGCATATTCTGAACAGGAATGGCAATATATGGGGTTTTATGGGAACTGTATTGATGCTAGAATTGTTAACTTTGCACACATATTCCTATGGTAAACACACACATTTGTGGACATTTGGAGAAGGTTTGGAAAACGTGTTCATGGTGAAATAGACAAAATGTTGCAGAAAGGCGAAACAAGATCTCACAGCTGTGGGATTTTGAGGAACAGCTACTCCATAAAATATGTAATCTTTGTATGTGATTTTCATAGAGGTTACAAATGTATAAATATGTATTTAGGACAAAATTCGATTTTGATACTAGTGGCTAGGGGAGGTTTCTAAGGATTGTAAAAACCGAACCATAAATTTGACATTATCCGTCTTTGAGCCAATCACTCAGATGCAAGGCGGAGATGAGGCTCTGATCCAAAACCAGTCACAGGGGCAGGTTTAGTTAAGCCGGCCCATAAAGCCATTTAGTGATGTCATTTTCACAGGATAAATAGGGACAGCTGACAACACACACACACTCTCTCTCTTCGGATTCCAGCGAAGCACTCTGATCCTGCATTCAACATGCTTCCAGATGCCAAGGACCAGGCCAAGCAATAGCTGAACCATTTTCAGCAAGGCCTCAATCCTCAACTTATCCTCACAACCCAGTGTAGTTCTGTGGGGTGGGAAAGCATCCTGAAACTAACATCCTGAAACTATCTGGCTTGCTACCACAAATGCTTGCCTGATGAACTCTCCATCCCGCTGATTTTAAATATCCAGAAACAAGAAGGGGAGATCCTGTGCTGTTCCGGTGACCGGCCTAGCTGATCCTGTCCCGAGACTGATGTGCTGTCCTTCCCTGATAGATCCGATATATTGACCAGAATCTTGACGGGCCAAAAATCTTAAATTCCAGTGGATTGTGAGTATTAACAGGACGGTAGAGAACTATTGTCTACCTTGCATTATCTTGTTCCAACCCAGTCTCTGAACTATCCTTACTTTCATAACCAGTAAAAGTGTCAAAATCTTTAGTGCTATTCTATCCTGTCTGTTTGCTAGAGTGTCAGTTTCATAGTCATCTTATTTGTGTAACTCTGATCCAAAAATCCCACTTCGAGTGTTTGGACTGGTTCCGCCGGGGAAGGTGTTGGGGACCTGTTACTGAAGTCATGAATTAGTCTCAGAGCTTACTTCGTCCCAACTTGGTTGTCTAGCCTGAATGCTCTAGTTTTGAGGAAAAGCTTAAGCCATATTTTCTGACTTTAAACGGAAGTTCCGGTCCTAATTCGTGTATTTTCGAAAAACACCTCTTACTAAAACCTCCATAACTCCCTCAGTTTTCAAGATGGAAACGAAACTCTCCCACTTAGACCTAACATCCTTAGCTACATCCACAACACAAAATCGCATTGCGGTTGACATGTTTGTATCAGAAATCGAATAGTAAAAGTTTGCCGCCAATTTACATTTAGCAAAAGATTTACATGTGTGAATTGCCTTTAAATTATTTCCCACTTTGCCTTTCAGATTCCAAATGTTTTCTTGTGATTACATCATTGCTTATGATTGCTTGTTCAAAGAGGCATTATTTTTGTGTTCATTACTTGATTCCCAGTACATTAAAGATATTATTCATTATTCCTGTCACCCCATTGGTGATTGTTGTTACCTATTAAAAATATATTGTGCTTTTAAATTCTAAGTAAATAAATAAATACCTTTACAACTAGCATGATTCCTGGTTCAGTGGAACGTCAGCGGTATTTTGAGAAGGGTGTGATATGAGTGGTATATCATTCAGAATATTGAACTTATAGATAAAAATAAATAAGGATTTCATTTGCGCACTTCATGCTGGCCGAGACTTGGGTGTGTGCCTGATTGAAATCCTTTACAACTTACACACCCAAAAGTGGACAGTAAGTCATATGGTCAAAACCAACTTTGAAAACACCAACCAAAGCCTACTGACACACGCCAACAGTGGCAGTCAACGTAGGCCACCAAAATGAACAAAGGGCCAGCTGAAAAACACCACACCAAAACTGAAATGTAGACAATCACCCTCAAACAAATCTCCTTCCACCCTGGGCTGCCACCCCAAGGTGCTAGGTCCGCCACTACCAGGCACAGACTTGCTCACCTCCGAGCAACAAAAAAAAAAAAAACAAGAAAACAACACACATGACCAAAGAAAAACAAAACTCCTACTCCGGACTGCCACCCCGAAGTCCTAGGTCTGCCACACCCAGGTGTGAACCAAAATGCTCATGCATGAGCAAACAACCAATCCGCCCCACCCCGTCAGACAATACACCATGCAAAAACTTGGACCATATCAAATGCACCAAAACAGAGACTGGCAAAACACACCCAATACAGGTCAATAGATCAGGCAACGCCTGATAGACAAGCCTGACCTCTGAACAGGATGTAACCCTGCACCACCAACAAGCAATGTAGTAATCCAACAACCAATAAAAAGCAAAACAAAACCGTATCACCTAGACACCCTAACCAACACACCAACAACAATCACCATACAAATGGTAACCACCTGACCTGCAGAATGAGGCAACCAACCACAAGCAACCAACCAACAAGGTGACAGCCAAAACACACAGGCCCCACCAACAGCTCCGACACACAAACGCCATGGGCCGTTGTATTTGGCCCCCCCCTCTGCTCCTGCCAGCAAGTCACTGCTGGAGAAAGACAGCTGTCCCAGTGGCTGGCACCCTGGATGGATGGTCCGTTGGGGGACAGTGGTGACAGAAGGCTGCTCCCCTTCACAGCTGCAGCTTGTCGCCAAAATGTTGTAGGGTCCTTCCCGGTCCCAAGTACTACGCCTGGACAAGTTAAGTATAGCAAGCGCCTTTATTGTGCCAAGTACAGGTAAGTAAGTACCTATGTGTGAAACCACTGGCATCCAGCACCAAGCGAGCTCCAAGACCAACTGTCACTGTGGAACACTCCTGTAACGCCTACCTGATGCCCTGTGGAAGCACCTGGACTTCTGGTGGGTGGTTGTGTGTCTCACTCCTCTGCACTTCTGGGATGAACTGGTGTGCTTCAACACTTCCCTTTTCCCCAAAAAAGAACAGTGCTGTATAACAAACCCTGTTGTATTGTGGGTGAGAATGTTGATGAATGTCTCGTCTTGGCCCCGATTATGGATCCTAAAACAAGGGGGACAATTATTATCGTGATGGTCGTCCCCCCCACATAGCTCTCCCACTTTCCCCGAACCTGTTGCACTTGCTTCACTGGTCCCTGTGGTCCAGACCTGCTGTGACTCACCCGCTGCTGGGTGTGGAAACCCTCCTACTTGGGGTTTAGTGTCGATGTCTTGTCTTGCCGTTTTTCTGTAGATAGGCTTTGTCCAGTATCTATGTTTTGTCTTGCCTTGTTGCTTCTGTAGAGAAAGTCTTTGTGGGTTTGCCTCATTGTATCTGTGTGGGCGCAAGAGCGCTTCTGTCCTTAACGTGTTCCTTTTTTGTTTTGCAGGGCACCGGTCAGCGCGCGTGCGAGAAGGCAGAGTGTCCGAAGCCCAATGTTGTGAGTAACTCTGGTGAGTAGCCCATGCATAACTCTCCAAATGAGACGAGCGCGCACCGTTTCTTGCTGTCCTTTCTTAGCGCAGCATGTGCTTACTGATCAGCAGACTTTTCCCTTGAGGACCTGCAAGCACGATGAGGGCGTGCTGGTTCCTGCTGTCTTTTTGTTCTTGGGGCTGGCTCACTAAAGCGGCGCGTGTGTGCAACTTCCTATGGTCTTCTCCTTTGGGTTCTCTCTGGGTTTCTCTTGTTGGCAAGGGTCTGGACGAAGCGTAGGCGCTCAGCTGCTTACAGCAGATGCAACGCGAAGCAGGCAGTGAGCCTTGGGGTGTAGTTTTTATAGGCTTGGGCCACTCCCTAGTTGCATAGCAAGTGAAACCTGCTCTGGCAGCTATGGAATAAACGCAGGAATGTTGGTTTACATGTGAGTGTTCTTTAAGGTGGCCATCTTGAAAGGCTATTCAGTACCGTATTGTGGCTGAGCTTGTTGCTTGCGCCAGCCACACACCAATGTGGTCCAGTCCTCCCCACTGCTCCTATTCATGGTGCTCTGTTGTGTTCTAATGGAGTGGGTGACATGTGCCTTGGAAGGGTCTGACTGGGTGCCGACTCCTGCGATCATGCCAACCCCAGAGGCCAACACTCCACATTCCAGGCACGCTTACCAACATTCCAAAATTCTTACATACAGAAGACTAGTAACGTGCAAAGCAGAATACTAAATGGTTCACTCTGTAAGTGTGGCCTTTTCCCATGAAGAGGAAGAGATTATCACAGGGGTGTCCTCCTCTTTAGAATCTTTGCCCAATGGTGAATGATCTGAGGTTGAGTTAGATTCCTTGGAAGCTAGCAATGCTGAAGATTCTGCTTGCATACCTGTACCTGTCTAATATTATTTTCCTGAGGATAGTGTCCAAGTAGCAGAAGTGCCTCTACGTTTAGTAACACTGGGCCCAGTCCTACCGGAGTAGATTGCCTTGTGGTAAACCCAGAGGCTCTTGCCAGAGATCCTCTGGGGTCTACTCAAATGGCTGCAAGGCCCTCTCTCAACTTTCCAGAATTGCCTTTCAAATAGAGATAGTTAGGGCATCTGTCAGTGTGAGGAGAAAGGTTTCTAGAAGAGTTCTGGGAGAGATTGGTCTTCCAAGACTTCGGTCCGGAGAGACACTCTCCAGACCCTTCGAACAGTAAGTCTCAGAAATGAAGCTGCCTAAGTCTAAGGGGAAGCCTAAGCCGACAGGGAAAACTAAGGCATGAAGAGACAGAAAACAAAGAGGTAAAGGGAAAGAGAATATTTCCCCTGCCCTACCTATAACTGGCATTGATGTGGTTGGCCAAGTCTATGAACTAGAAATGGCAGAGGGACTGTCAGAAACTCTTGGTTCCTATGGCACTCCAGAACTGCCAAGCTTACTTGTAGTATTGGAGATCCCTAAGTTAGAAAGTAGTATGGACCAACAGAGAAAACCATCCTTGAGAAGCCTATGGAAGCAGGATCCTATGAGAAGCCTGCTTCCAATTGGTGAGTGAGCCAAAGAATTAAACAGGGAGGTGGGTTACCAGTATGTAATCCCACAGAGCCCTTCAGAGTAATCCATGAGAGGTTAGTGGTTCCTCCGGATGTGTGGCCCTTCCTCCTCCGGTTGGTTCATGACATTTCCCTTGCAGTTCCTCCGGACATCAGGGTTGCTCAAGCGTGGTCTCCCATGTAATCTTGCTGGCCCATGATGGGGGGGTCTGAAAAGAAACCACCTGTAGGGTGTCAGCATTCGGACAGAAGTGGAACAGAAATTCAACAACTCCAGGATTCACTCTCAGTATTGGACCCAGTCTCTGGAGTCTCTACTATGCCTTATGTAAGTGTAGCAAACAAAGTGCAGGTGGGGATTGGAGGGGCAGGTCAGAGTGGAGGGAGTGGGGGGGATGCAGGAGGGCGGTGGCCCCAGGGGCTGGGTAAGTGCTAAGGGGGGCACGGAGTGCAAGTGCACTGGGGGACGGGACAAGGGTGGTCCAGACTAGGTAGTCTAGTCGGGGAAGGGTACCCAAAGGCACGTTCTAGTAAGTGGATGCAGCGACAGACTGGTCGAGGGATGGCCTGAACCCTGCATGATTCAGAAGGGACCAGGCAGCCAGTCATCTTAGCAGGGGGGCATTAGCAAGGAAGGGGTAGAGTGAAGGAGGAGGAGAAAAGGAAGGTCTTGAGAAGCATCCAGAGAGATCTGGCTCATGTTTGATAGGGGCGGGGAGGCCATTCCAGAGGGGGGAGGCTGCTGCCAAGGAAGGGGATCTAGCCCCCCTGCCCGAACTCTCTACTTGGAGAAACGTTTGACCTGCATAGAGCACCAAAGGACTGTAGCAGGGAGATATTTAGGGAGAGAAAGTTGCATGTAGCACGGTCCCTGGTCCCAGAAAGCCTTGTGGACAATGCAAAGGGTCTTGAATTTGATCCTTGCAGAGGTTGGAGAGATGTGGTCCCTGGGCTTGAGGCCGAGGGATAAGTCTTGCAGTCCTATTCTGGATTAGTTGAAGAGGGTGGGGGTCGGGGGGGGGAAGAGGCAGATTGAGGAACAGTCTGTTGCAGTATTCGAGCCTGGAGAGAACCAGAGCTCTGGCATCATTACGTTTCTGGGGGAAGGTGAGGAAAGGGAGAATGCCTCTGAGGAGGTGAAGCTGAGAAGGAGAGGGAGGAGTCGAAGATGACACTGATGTTCTTTGCCTCACAAGAGGTTCCGGGGGGGAAGGGCCCAGAGAAAAGGTAGGGTGGGGGGGAGGGGAGAGTTCAATGAGAAGGAGCTCCGTCTTGCTGGTGTTGAGACTGAGATTGTTGGCAGCATACCATGCCTGAATAAGTCAGACAGTGGGAGAGGAGGGAAGCTTAAAGGAGAGCGGAGTGTCGTCTGCATAACATTGGAAGTGAGGAGAGCAGGTGATCAGGTGGGCAAGAGGGGCAAGGTAAATGTTAAGGAGCCACAGGAAGGAAAGAGCCCTGAGGGACTCCGCAAGTCGAGAGCAAGGTGGAGTGAGAGAAAAGGGCCCATTTGAACCTGGGAGGGCCATTTTGAAAGGAAAGGGGTCAACAAAGGCAGTGCCCGATACCTGGCGCCCCGAGTATGAGTCATTTTAAGAGGGTGCCATGATTGACTATGTTGAAGGCAAAGGACAGATCAAGGAGGATAAGAACAGAAGGAGAGTTGGCGTCTAGGTTTGAGAGTAAGTCTTCCACGGGTGTTATCTGTGCCTCTGGCTGCCCTGAAGTCAGACTGGTTGTCGTTGGGACAGCCAACCGATTCAGTGTGGTGTATTGATTGGGAGATGACAACTTCTCCAAAAGTTTGTCCAAGAAGGGGGTAGTGGAGATAGGGCGATAGTTAGCTGGGCAAGAATGGTCTGCAGACTGTTTTTTCCTTATTTTATTTTTTTAATTTATTTTTTACTAGTCTGATGCATAAAGGTTAGATGAAGCACTATTCCTGAGTACTGGGTAAGATTTTTATAGTAATGGTACATTTTCCTGACCTGTGTCAACCCCAGAACATTTTGCTTTACTGTTTGTTTTATTATTTATAGTGCCCACCCCACCCAAAGGTATTTGGGCGCATTACAACAATATGCATTTTCATGGTTACAGAATAGGTAGTACACAATAATTACATATAGAGGTATGTGGCAAGAATAAGAATAACGCTATACACTTTAAACAAGAGGCAGTACAATGATACTAGGGGGAGATTTGTACCGTTTGGGCTCGATACAGGAGTGTCTCTTCTAAATTTATAGAAGGATTGCTCTGTGCGTATTGTGGGGGGGAAGGAGTTCCAATATGGGCAGCCATCACTGGGAAGCTGCTACCCCCTGCTCTTTTAGCTTTATATCTTGGCACGCTTAGGCGGCCAGTGTTAGTCATCCTGGTTGGTCTGGTGCGATTGTTTTTGACACATTTTTCTGACAGGTATTGAGGGGCAATGTTATTTAGGCATTTATAGGTAAGGGAGGCTGTTTTGAGCTGGATTCTTTCATGGATGGAGAGCTAGTTGTTCCGTCTGGTAGTTGAAATATGTTGCCATCTGCAAGATTTGGAGTTTATCGATGGATTTACTTGCTCCTAAATGGGCGTTGCAGTAGTCGCAGTCTGTTTACTGAAAGAACCCTGCCGGTGAGTGTTGCGCCCAGGATTGTGTGCTGACCCTAACTTCTGGGCATTCCGTGGGCCTAGAGCCCCTCGAGCCCCGTGTTTTCTCCCTCCATCCCTCCCCACTCCCTCTTCCAGTCCCCGACCCCTGCCCCCTCCCGCCCCTTCCTGGTCCCGCCCCCTCCCTGGCAACTTGACAGACAAATCTGAAATCCCCAGGGCAGCCCTCTGCCCAGCAGCCCCCTGCGGCTAAGGGCCCGAAGGCCAAGGGCAGCTCCTACATTGGCGGCTCCAAGATGTGTCTGCAGGTGTCCGCAGGGGACGCCAAGGAAGCCAACAGACACCAACAAAAACCGTGAGTGTGGCATGGGTGGGGAATAGAGCAATCACTCTACTCCAGAAAACCCCTGCCACTGTATCTTATCTACCAATAACAGAGTGCCATAATAGTAGCATGTCCACTCTTAGATGGAATTGTGAATGTTAGCATGTCCACTCTTAGATGGAATTGTGACTATTGGCCTGCGTCGCATCTAGATGGAATTGCGAATGTTAGCATGTCCACACTTAGATGGAATTGTGAATGTTAGTATGTCCACACTTAGATGGAATTGTGAATGTTAGCATGTCCACTCTTAGATAGAATTGTGAATATTGGCCAGGGCCGCATCTAGATGGAACTATGAATTTTAGCATGTGAAGGTTGCATTTAGAAATGTGCCCAATAGCCTCTCTGGTAAATTGAATTTAGAAGTGTGCCCAAGATCCTCTGCGAAAGTCGCATTTAAAAGTGTGCCCAATAGACAGCCTGGAAAGTTGCATTTAGAAGTGTGCCCAATAACCCCGCTGTGAATTTAGTAGTATTCCCAATAGCCACTCTGTGAAAGTTTCATCTAGAAGTGTGCCCAATATACACTATGTGAAACTTAGAAGTGTACCCAATAGCCTCTGAGAGTTGCATCTAGAAGTGTGCCCAATAGCATCTGTGAAAGTTGATTATAGAAGGGTATCCAATAGACGCTCTGTAAAAGTTGCATTTAGAGGTGTACCCAATAGCCTCTCTAGAAAATTGAATTTAGAAGCGCTCCCAATAGCCTCTCTATAAAATTGATTTTACAAGTGCACCCAGTAGCCTCTCTGCAGACAATTGAATTTAGAAATGTGCCCAATAGCCACACTGTGAAAGTTGCATTTAGTAGTGTTCTCAATAACATCTGTGAAAGTTTATTATAGAAGTGTATCGAATAGACACTCTGGAAAGTTGCATTTAGAAGCGTGCCCAATAGCCTCTCTAGAAATTCAATTAGAAGTGTGCCCAGTAGACGCTCTGTGAAAATTTGCATTTAGTAGTGTACCCAACAGCCATCTGCCCAATAGCCTCTCTGGTAAATTGAATTTAGAAGTGTGCCCAGTAACCTCTCTGGAAAATTGTATTTAGAGGTTCGCCCAGTACCCTCTCTGGGAAAGTTGCATTTAGAAGTGTGCTCATTGAAAGAGCATATAACCCATCATATCACACCACCACGCTTACTCTCTCCTTTACATCACCACTCAACTAGAACACAGAGATACTATGACACCATTCGGTATAAGTGTTCTCATACCAACATCCGCCGCTTACTCCACATCATTCTATGTAAACACTGCTGGTTTCACACCCCCAGCCAGGCGTTTTCCTCAGGCCTAACGCAGCCACATCCGTTCCGGATAAATCCTGCCAGAACGAACACATTCTCCTGATCTCTCAACCACCACACCTACCGCTAAGACGCAGCTATTACACGAGTACCGCACGAGCTGCACACATACCCGGTGCTCACACGCACCTTTTGACTCTCCCTACTCTCTCTACTGATCTGAACTTCGGTTCCCAAGGGCGTTCAACCTACCAGCGCCTTCAGACCATACCAATGGTATATAAGGCGCTATATAAGTGCAAATAACAATAGGATGGAACTGGTGGTTGCTGATCACAACCCTAGGAATTCTGATGCCGCCCCACATCAGAGACCGCCAAGTCAGTCATTGGAGCTTTTTTTTTGGACAAAATATTTTTATTGAAATATCGTACAATCATAAAACCATCAAGTACATTCACGTAGAGGCTTAATGGAAATCATTTCAAACAATCAACTCATCAATATTTCATTTTCATCAATATAAAATCAGTGAATCCTCAAATTCATTATTGTCCTCCAATTAACACCCAGCTACAGGATCTGATGAGCTCCTCCAAGTACCACAGTCTCCTCGATATTGCCCAACGTCCACAGTAGAGGTTTCAGGAGATATTTGATCAGGCGAGGTTGAAAAAACATATGTTCCCTCTCGGCAACATGTTCTAGAAAAGGTCCCCAGGTTCTTGAGAACTTAGTCAGTTTTCTTTCCAGCGTGGCCGTTAACTTTTCCAAGCAAAGCAGGTCCCAAACCTTAACCCACCAGTATGCGATATGGGGCCCTTCAATGTCTTTCCAAAATCTGGCTCGAGTGAGCCGGGCTGCCATAAGTAGATGAGTGATCAATTCCGCTTTGTGGCCAGACTGTGGGTATGAACCATCACCTGGGGTGGCTCCTAAGACCAATATCAGCGGGTCCATGGGAAGGAGCGTTCCACAAATGTCTCTGATCCTGGATCTGACCTCTAGCCAGAACTATTGGATGATAGGTCAGTACCACCACAGATGGCTTAGGTCCCCCTTTGCCCCACAACCATGCCAGCAGGTATCAGGATAATCGGGATGAATTGCATGAAGTTTCTGCGGTGAAAGGTACCAACGAAAACAGATTTTAAGCGCACATTCTCTCACCGTGGTGCATCTAGAGACTTTGTGGGCCCTTCTCCATATCCTGTGCCAGGATTCTTGATCAATTTCTCTACCCAGCTCCCTTTCCCAAGCCAACATGTAGGGCATTTTCTCTTCCTTCATCTCCTCCTCTAGCAGACGATAGCATGTAGCCACTCTTCTGGCGAGTTGGCCTTCCGTCAGCTCCAGTTCCAACCCTGTAGGGGATCTAGTCGCTGCCTTTTTTATACCTGGATTGTTTGTCCAGTGACGGAGCTGGATGTACCTAAACCTTTCGGTCTCAGGAGGAAGGCTGAATTTTTCTTTGCATCGATCAAAGGTTAGAGGGGAGTTGTTCTCGTAGAGATCCCTTAGTGTTAGAGGTTTCTCTTTCGACCACAAAAAGAAAGATTTGGGTTGAAGTCCAGGAGTGAAGGCTGGATTTTGCTGTACAGGGGACATCGGGCCCAAACCTGACGTGATACCCCTTTGAGCACAGAATCTATCCCATGCACGGAGTGTGGTTTTTGTAGAAGGTAAAAGGGCTCCTCTGTAACTCCGTGTCTCCCCAGGGATAAAGGGCAGATGGCTCAGAGGCGTCCAGGCGCAATGGTGTTCGATGTCCTGCCATCTAGGGGGTTCTCTTGGGTGAGACCATCTCAACATGGCGGCCAATTGGGAGGCACGGTAATATTTAACGATTGAGGGGAGACCCAGCCCACCCGCCCAGCTACTTCAGGTCAAGAGTTTGCGTTGGATTTGGGGGGGTTTTGCACTTCCAAACAAAGCGACATATTTCTCTCTGAAGTCCCAGGAGATCCTGGTCTGGGATCAGTATGGGGAGGGCCTGGAATGAATAAAGAAGCCGGGGAAGCAGAACCATTCTGATAGCACTTATTCTCCACAGCCAAGATATTTCTTGGAGTCACCACCAACCTAGGGATTCTTTGGCTTCTTTTAATAGTATAGGGATATTGGCCTTATGCAGACCCGCAAAGGTTGGATTCCGAGGTATTTAATAGAGGTGTTCGTCCAGTGGATGGAGGAGAGACTCCGCAAAACCTTCAGGGACTCGGGAGTTTCGGACAAGCTTAGCCCCACTGATTTGGCCATGTTTATTGTGAATCCCGAGATCCTCCCGAATTGAGCAAGAAGGTCCATGGGGGGGGGGGGGGTGGAGTGAAGTTAGAGTGTCTTTTAAAAAGCACAGGATGTCATCTGCATATAGCGCAACTTTGTGGCATTGGTTCCCGACTGCAAAGCCCTTAATCTTCGGATGTAACCGAATATGCTGGGCCAGAGGTTCAATAGCTAGGGCAAAAACTAACGGGGACAGGGGACAGCCCTGTCTAGTTCCTCTACCCAACGAAATTTGGTTTGACCATAATGAATTCACTCTGATGTGGGTTGAGGGAATCTGAAAGTTTGAAAGGATCAATTTAGAAAATTTATGGCCGAATCCAAAGTGTTCCAGCACTAAAACCAGATAATCCCAGGCCATGCTATCAAATGCCCTATGGGCATCTAGGGGGGGCGTGGCCTGGTGCTCATGGAGTGAGGACGCTGAATCCTTGAGCTCTGGCCGAGTCACTGTAGTTCGATCCTGAATTGGGTGCTCTGAGCCCAACTGCACCGTCCACACGACGATCCAGCTGAAGCTAAGACGAAGACCTGTGCATCGCAACTAATTCCAACAGAAATCGGAGCTCGGGAGCCTGAAACGGCGCTCCGGCCTGGCTCCCACTCTTCCCTGGGCGGTGCATACAAAATGGCGACCGCGGGGTCCTGGCGGGCCTGAGGCGCGAACAGAACCCGGGAAGCAGCAACACCCGTGACCAGCCGGGCACACACTCCTACCGCTGGCCGATAACACCTAGGCGGGCGGAGGGACCATCTGAGCTGTGCTGCGGGACCCGGCGGAGCACCACAAAGAATCCAGAGGGTGGCCCCAAGAGGCCCCCCAATCCGCACACCGAGCGCTCTGGGCAGCCGGTGTGTAGCGCCGCTGTCGCTGGGGAGCGAGATCATGCAAGATCGGTGCACGACTGAGGCAATTAGTCCGGCAGACTCGGGGGATCGTCCACCACTGCTGCGAGCCAGGGCTTCCCTGGGGAGCCATCCGCCGAAACCCACGCCGACCGGCTGGCTCGCTGGTGGGCGGGGCCCTCTATCGCCGCCGGAGACAGAGCTTCCCCCGGTGCTGTAGCCGGGACCCACGGCTCTTGAAGCGTGAGCAGTGGAACCGCCTGGAACGGGCCTGAGATGCTGGGACCGGAAGACAGACTAGTAGCGGTGCCCCTCCAGACCAGCAAGGTGAGAGGCTGCGGAGGGTGTCGGGGGCCCGTTATTGGGGCTGCACAATAAGGCAATAGGTGCTACACGTCCCCACGCACTTGATACCTGCCATAAACTACAACAAGGGCGTGAGGAGGCCCTGCCCCGGAGCTCACGCCGGAGCCGCTGCAGGCGCCTCTGGGTAAACACAGAGCCCCATTGAGGCACGCATGATTAGGGCCCACGCGCCTCTCATGGGCCGATCCCCTACCAGCAAAACTGCGCCAAGTGGGGCTGAGTCGATAGGCGAACTTTGGGGGGGATTGATCCAGCACGACGCCCTCCGGAACACAGGGTTGACCAACCTGCACTGGATAGCACTAGAGTGACGCAGTGTTGAACCCCGGGTGGCACGCCAATCCCACAACCTTGCACTGTCCCCCACACTCCACCACAGTGGTCAGACCGCAGTGGCGACTGCGACACACAGCAAGAGGACCCTGGCTCTAGAATCACCTGTGGTACCAAAGTGGGGAGGGCTCACTTCTTCAGCACCCAGGGCAGAATCAACAGAGCGCTGCAGCAGGGAACCCCTGTGAGGTAGACGGATATAGACTGGAGAGGGCCACGCAACTGCCCAGCCTGATGAGGCGGACTAGACGCCAGCACCAACCGGAAGGGCCCGGAGATCCCTCAATGACCACCTCAAGGAGCAAGGTTAAAATCGCCACGATGGATCCTTTCGTCACGTCGAAGTCCCACCCCGTTGCCAAGTCCACAGCGAAAGGCACAGCAATGCAGGTCAGCCCAGAAGAAAGCACCAAAGACAACCAGGTGTTTGAGGCGATTGCAGCCCTAAGAACGTTCATAGACACGAAAATAGGTGAAGTAAAGGCCGACATCCAGCTCATACGACAGGATGCCCGCAACCTGACGGAACATGTCACCATCATAGAATCTTCCAAGAAGGTTATCTCAGAAGACACAGTGGACCTCAAGGCCGAGGTGGCGGACTTCAGGAGAAAGGTGAGCTTCCTGGAGGCAAGATCGGAGGAGGCGGAAGGACGCGGTAGGCGCAAAAATATCAGGATACTGGGTATTCCCGGGGGGGGCAGAGACTGCAGACCCGACAGCCTACGTGGAATCCTTAATACAGCAGGAAATTGGGTCGGAGAAGCTCTCACAGGGCTTCGCCATAGAGAGGGCTCACAGGTCGCTCCAGAAGAAACCCCGTCTGGGCTTCTACCCTCGCCCCATCATAGCGAAAGTCCTCAACTTCCGGGACAGGAGAGTTATGCTAAAATTCTCAAGAGGGCGGAGGGATAGAGCGGGATAACTCAAAAATCACCATCTACCCTGATTATACACAGTTGGTACAGAGAGCAAGGAATTCTTTTGTCCCAGTCAAGGGCAGACTGAGGAAACTAAAACTAAAGTATATGCTGCTGTATCCATCCAGGCTAAAGGTGATCCATAAAAGACGAGCGATATTTCTGGAAACGCCGGCCGCAGCCAACATGTGGCTGGAACATAACTTGGCTGAGGTCCCCACGGAACCCACCCACGAGAGCTACAATGAGGCGCGCAACGGGCGATAGACAGGCACTCTGACATCGGCACCCTAGACTTAGACACTATCACGAATAGGTATAGCACAATTGCAGAAACAACACTACAGCATGAGAAAGCTAAATGACTACAGGGCGCCTTCGGCCTCCCACCCTTGAGCCCACAGCACGAACCCACGAAAGACCAGTGCAGGCCAGTTGCCAGCACGAACCCACTCTCGCAAGAAACCCGGATGGGGACAGGCAGCGCAAGAGCACCCGAGCACTGAACCCTTATGGCAGAAGCTGGGTGCATCAGTTATAGTTACTTTTGTCAAGTTATTGTTGAGACTGCCCTCCTCCTGATGACAATCAACCGAATTGAAGCGGGCCCGAGGCTAGATGCTGAAGCCTACCAACCCATGCAAGCAGAGCAAGATATGATGCCCAATAACGCACGACCAAGCTGCAGAACGGACGGGGAGCCTCCCACAGCAACAAACAAAATCAAGCAATGGCAGCACGATTCAAGATAATCACATGGAATGTCAGAGGGATGGGATCCTACTTACGGAGAAATCGTATACATTCCTACCTGAAGAGGAAGAAGGTATTAATCGCCCTCCTGCAGGAAACGCACCTCACGACGGACACCATGGACAAACTGGCGGACTACTGGGGTGGCCAGGGCAGCGGTGCATCCTAGTCGAGGAACTCACGAGGCGTATACACATGGGTGAGTCCAGCCACACCATTTCACCAGATGAGGGTGGAAGCAGACAAAGAAGGCAGATATATGATAGTGTGGGGCATGGTGGAGAACTTCCGGTTATGCATCGTAAACTCATATTTCCCCCAGCACGGCATACCTTCCTACCTCAAGCAGCTATGTGCTAGAATCACGCACCACAGGGAGGACACTTTTCTATGGGGGGGGGGGGGGGGGAGATTTTAATTGCGTGATGAATGAAGAAATGGACAGATCCACCACACCATGAATCCTTAACAACCCCGCCCCCCGGGCCCTCCGCAGCACGGTAGAGGACTTGCACCTAGTCGATATCTGGCGAGACCTACACCCCACCGATAGGTCCTACTCATTCTACTCGGCGCCCCATGGCCTACACACAGGAGAGATCACTTTTTCATCAACAGTGAGCTAATCCCACAAGTTGAGTCTGCGAGCAACCTGGGCAGGTCGATCTCGGATCATTCCCCACTGTTTATGCAGCCCTGTGTAAGGGGCCTCAGGCCCCCTATCCCAATGTGCATGCCCGCAGAAACCTTAATGGACCCTGCATTCAAGGAAACCTTAGGTGAAAAGCTGGAGGAGTACATAAAGATCAACATGGGATCAGTCGAGAAGTGGAGCACGCTCTGGGAAGCCATGAAGGTGGTAACGAGGGCTGAGATAATAGCTGAAGCAGGTGGGATTAGGAGGCAACTGAGAAAGGCGCTGGAGGTCAAGGAGAAAGAGATCAGGCATCTGGAAAGCAATCTGCCCCCAACCATTGAGAAGGAAACTAGGTTGAAGGAGATCAGAGCAGACTGCAGAATCGCATGGGAGAGGCTGTCCAAGTTCGACTTCTCCACGCGAGCTCTTAAGGCACACCAAGAAGCAGATAAGCCAGGCAGGATACTTGCTTGGTTATGCAGGAAGGAGCACCCGAAGCAAGCCCTCAAAGAGATCAAGGATAAAGATGGTACAACTCATAGGACCCAACAAGCAATAAATGAAGTCTTTTCAGAATTTTATGCCAAGCCCTATGCCCACGAAGAGCGAATCCCTGAAGAAGACATCAGACACACTCTGGCCGAAATTGGACTGCCCAAACTGAGCCAGGAACAACGAAACACGCTGGGAGAGGCCATTACGACGGAGGAGATCTCAGAGGTGATCAGGTCCCTCTACACAAGCAAGACCCCCGGGACAGACGGCGCTACCCCAGAATTTTACAAGGCCTACGAGGAGATCTTAACCCCGATGCTACACAGAGTATACGAGGAGGCATACGAGACCGGGACATTACCGGGTAGTATGAGAGAGACCCTTTTAGTACCAATGCTTAAACCAGGCAAACCAGCCGACGAGTGTGACTCGTATCGCCCTCTAGCGATGCTGAACTATGACAGCAAAATTCTGACAACTATACTAGCCAAAAGGCTCTCGAGGGTGATAGGATCCCTAATACACGAGGACCAGAACAGTTTTGTCCCAGGATGCAACACCACGGCCAACTTAAGAAGGCTCCAACATATAATGGCACAAACAGCGCAGTGCAAGGAAGACCTGGCAGTACTCTCGCTAGATGCCATAAAGGCTTTCGATTCAATATTTTAGGAATGGCTGATAGCGACTCTGAGGGAGTTCGGACTTGGTGAGCACTTCATTCGATGGGCTAAGGTGCTTTACAACAATCCGGTGGTGAGAGTAAAGACTGGAGGCATGGTGTCAGGAGCTTGGGCTATCCAAAGGGGAACCAGACAAGGGTGCCCGCTATCGCCGATGCTGTACATCCTTGGCCTGGAACCGGTAGCAATCTACTTCAGGAAACAGCTCTTTGATGCAGGTATTAGCATTGGCGGGACAGATAACATAATTTCCCTGTATGCAGACTATGTCCTTTTGTACCTGCGAAACCCTCGAGAGAATGCACCAACAGCATTAGACATCCTTGATAATTTTGCAAAATACTCAGGGATAAAATTCAGCAGACAAAAGTCATGCTCCTTCCCTCTCGCCGGATTTAGGGGGAAGGGTAAAGAGGAACTACCCGAGATTGGGATCCAATGGCAGGTGGAAGCCTTCCGCTATCTTGGCCTTACCATTATGCACACGCCAGCCTCCACCCACGAGTGCAACACGGAGGCAGCAATGTGCGGGGTGCGCAGGTCTATCAAATTCTGGTCGAAACTTCCGCTCTCAGTGATGGGAAGAGCTGCGATTTCCAAAATGATAATATTACCAAGATTCCTCTACTACTTTACCAACATAACATACTACATACCCCCGTCCTTCTTTAGGAAACTGGAATCCTTAATCAGAGACTTCCTTTGGGGCCGGGCCAGACACAAATTTACCCTGAACATCCTCACACTTCCCTATGCTGAGGGTAGCATCCAACTGCCTGAATTCCAGAGATATTATTTAGCAGCACAATTGTCACATGTCGCAAAGTGGCTATCGGATGAACCCTCAGCCGAGACAGGCCTCCTCCGTCAGCTAACCACGTCTATGCACCCTAAGGAGGTAATATTGAGCACACGAGTGGGGCCTCCCGACCCGCCCATGATAGTAAAGCTGGGGAGACAAGTCTGGAACAAGGTCGGATCACTACTTGGACTACAACACCCATACATGCCTGAAATTCCCATTCTAGCCGATGTATGCAAAACCCCCACCGACTTACCAACAATGAGGAGCTGGGAGAACTATGGTCTTTATACATGGGGAGACATGTTCGACGAGGGGCTGTTTAGGGACTTCGACTCATTGCAACTGAAGGACAGGCTTGCCCCAGGCCAATTTCTATGGTACCAAAGGGTGAAGCATGTAGCCAAGAAAAACTGGGACACATGGCCCGAGGAGCCGCAGACGCACTCCCTTGTGCAGGAAATGTACAACCTGAGTGACGGCTGGAAGCAGACATCGAGGCTATATACTCAAATAAATGACAGACCCAACCCGAGAGGTGCACGCCTGAAAGAGAGGTGGGAGACCGACCTGGGGACTGAAATCACGGAGGGCGAATGGGCAAGAGCCCTGCTGTACCTGAAGGTGTCACGGAACGTCAGGTTAAGGCTGCTCCAGCTGAATGTCCTTTATAGGACCTACATGACCCCACACAGGATAGCCACATTCAACAACAAAATCCCCTCGACATGCCCATGGTGCCCCTCTGAACACGCCAACATGATCCACATGTTATGGGCCTGTCCTAAATCGCAGAAACTCTGGCTCGCTGCCAAACAGACCTGCAGGAGAGCTGGACTGGAAAGGTATGAATGGACACCCAAGGAGTGTCTCTTGGGCACCCACCCGAGACTGAGTAAAATCAGGCATCTAGTGAAGCTCATGGACATGGCGTGTATATTAACGAAGAGAACGATCGCAATGGCCTGGAAGTCACCTGCAGGCCCCAGGTACGAACACTGGATCAGGTAAATGGAGAGATGGACTTCCGCTGAAACTAGAGCCTGGGAGGAAGGGAACAACCGGGGTGGAGAAGACGTGAGCGCCACATTGGAGTCCTGGAAAGCCCTCATGAAGGATATGATCTTCTCAACAAATTTTAAACCCCCCTGAGTTGACCTCTCTGGCATGAACTGCAAGCATGATACACTGACTCGACCGCCACGCCCATTTATACCCCGGTGTCGCACCCCACGGAGAGGCGATAAAGAGTGATGGCGTCGGGCCTGGGGCCCAAACATGAAGGGCGGACTACCGCAGGGCAGCAGGAGAGAGGACGGTCAAAGTTGTTATTACTGTTGGTTTAGTGTTACCTGTAGTTTACTTGGCAAGCACGACACATAATTGATGATATGACGCACAACCTGTGCTCAATTGCTTTTTGTATATTCATAAATGCCAATAAAAACATTTAAAAATAAAAATGGCCATCTAGGGATAAAAGGGACAACGGACCTGGGATAGTGGAAGCTAAGGCCACCAGATCGACCGCTCTGCGAATATTATCGTGTGCTGAGCGTCCCAGAATGAATCCGGACTGGTCTTTGTCTATAATAGCTGGGAGCACCTCCCCTAAGCGTTGAGCTATAATTTTACTAAATAATTTCGCATACGTATTAAGTAGGGCTATGGGACGGTATGAGGTACATTCAGTAGGGTCTTTTCCGGGTTTTAAGATTAGAGTAGTGGATGAGGCTGCCATGGAGTGGGTGACTGAGCCCGTTTCCCACAGATGATTAAAAATTTGTGTGAGATGAGGTGTAAACTCGGGCGAAAAAACTTTATAAAATGTATTGTTGAGGCCATCTGGGCCTGGGGCTTTGCCCAGGGGGAGTGTCTTAATGGCCGACTCTACTTCCTGCATGGTTATCAGAGTTTCCAATGACTCTCGTAGGGCTTGGGAAATTTGTGGGAGATTCGCTTTAGCCAGAAAATCTTTAGAGACCTGTGGGTTCCCTAGGTGAGGAGCAGATGGTTCAACAATGAATTTCTCAACAATCTGGAGTTTGCCTTCCTCTGAATAGATGCATTTCCCAGTTTCACCTCTCAGGGCGTCTATTCTGTTTTGCCGGTTCTGCTTTTTTAATTTGGCAGCAAGCAGTGAGTTTGCTTTATTCCCCTTTGAAAGTATGCCGCTTTACCCATGTGATGTGCTTCTAGGGCTCTCTTTGCCACTCGCATGTCTCTCAGAGAACGTTGTGACCCGGTTGTTTTATGTACCTCTTCGAGCCTGTGAGCTTCTTCTTCTAGTTGTGTTCGCAGTGCCTTTCTAGCCCTCCCTCTCTGTATTGCCTGATTAATCAGGTGACCCCCGATTACCGCCTTCGCTGCATCGCAATTTATTCCCAGATTCACCCCTCCCGTTTTGTTTTCACGGAAATAGGAGTCTATGGTTTCTCTTATTTGTGTGCGAACAGATGGGTCTTCAAGCAAAAAGTCATTCAACCTCCAAGGGGGCTTCTGAGGTGGGGTCTCGTGAAAGGGCAAAAACACAAGTTTCACCGGTGCATGATCAGAGAGCTTCCGGCAGAATCTCCGCTGCCCTCACCAGTGGAACCAGAGAATCGGAGATCAGAAACATATCTAACCTAGATAAACCCCCATGTGTTGCTGAAAAATAGGTGTAATCCCGCTCGCTTTGATGATAATAACGCCAAATCTCAATAAGGGAGTGATCACGCAGTAAAGTGGTGAGTGCTCTAAATTTGTTTCTATCCACCGAGGATGGAGGCAAGGTTTTATCTATGAGAGGATTTATGACAGCATTGGGGGATTTCCCCATCCGCATGGTCAAACAGGGCTTTGGATAGTTTTGCGAAGAATGTATCTTGTTTAACATTTGGACCATAGATCGAAAATAGTGTGACTTTGCGTCCATCCAACAGCGCCACCACCAGCAGAAACCTCCCCTCTTCGTCCCAGACCACTTCCAGAGTCCTAAACCGAGTACCTTTGCGGACCAGGATGGCGACACCTCGTTTTTTTAAGCCCACTAGAGGCAAACATTTTGTGGGGTAAAATTTGTTGTTAAGGCGCGGTTCATCCGCAGGACACAAATGGGTCTCTTGCAGAAATAACACCTCCGCCTGTAATGTAGCCAATCTATGAAAGAGCGCTTTCTGTTTTAAGGGAGAATTTAAACCTTGCACATTCATTGTGACATGTGAGAAATGGTGGCACCATCTCTGGCTCGGTCCGGTCCTCTTCCCCCGCATCAGGGCAGCTCGCCGCCCTTCTTATCTCTCTTTGTGATTTATAATCCCGCTTGGGGGGATCAAACCATCTGTAAACACCCCCAGTAACACAGGGTGGAGCATGTATAACTCGCAATGAACAAGGCCATGGAGCTGAGTTATCAGGACCATCCGGGGGAATGGAACATATGAAAGGACCAGGAGAAAAAGGAGAACGCAGAAATGAATAGAAATAACAAATTAACATTTGTAGCCAAATCAAAAGTTTAGAATTATTCAAAACTCTAGTTGATACTTCCCAATTAATAACCATTTTGGGCGCAATCCGCATAGGCGCCGAAATCGCAGATTGATCTGAATTTTAATCGCCCCAATCCACCCAGCTTAAACCTCAGGCGTGTCGGGCATTTAGGTGAAAACTTGGAAACAAAACGAACCATAAGGCAAAACTACCCCAGCAAGTCTAAGCAGAAGAAACCCAAACGGGGTCTCCCATACGAAGAAGCTCGGGTCGGGCTCCATTGGAGAGGGTGAGGGGTAAATCCCCTCTGTTCATCAAATCCAAAAGCTAGCATCACCTGAGCTCTCAGCTCAATCGTTCGCCATGTCATCACTCTTCGGCTCTATGGAAGTTTTTTCAGGGCTCCCAATCTCTGGGTTCTCCGTGCTTCCCCCTTCCTGGTGAGGAGGTGGTTCAAGACGACACCAGCCACGGGGTTTCCTCCACTTATCTTTTGATGAAGAAGCGAAGGTCAGTTCATTCGAAACCTGAGCGCAAGAGCCTGTGGAGTTGGACCCGGCTGTTTCCGCCATCAGGGCACTGACGACCTCTTTCGAGGAGATCGCGTAATGCTGATTTTGGAGCTCAAAGAGCAGTTTGCAGGGATATCCCCAACGATAGTGGATCTGCTTAGATCTGAGCCATGCCGTCACATTGCATAGCCGCCTCCTGCTAGCAATAGTATATGGAGAAAGGTCCTGGAAAAGCTGAAGTGTTGCACCTCGAAATTGCACTGTGGAGGAGCCCCTACTGGCTGCCATTAGCTTTTCTTTCTGTTGGAAAAAGTGCACACGAGTAAGGACATCTGGAAGGAGGTTTCTTTTAAGTTGTGTGGCAGAATAAACTCGACGAGTTCTGTCCAGGAGCAGTTACTCTGATGAAGGGATCTTTAAGATGGACCTGAACAGTGCCTCCACGTAGTCGGGTAACTCCTGGGCAATAACCTGCCGGGGGAACACCTCGGAGGCGACATTATTTCTTCTTGACCTATTTTCGAGTTCCGCTTGTTTTGCCCAAACCTCTTCCAGATGGTCCTCGATGGACCTCATTCTTTCGGTCAACACCTCGACTTTATGTGCATGCTCACATGTCACATTCTCCAGCTCATTAATCCTGGTTTCTAGGCCTGAAAAGTGTGTTGTCAGGTCTGCTAGCGAACGGGCCAGAGAGTCTTTGGAGGTTTTGATTTCAACCGTGATTTCCTGCTTAAAAGATCTTAGTAAAGCTTCAAAGTCCTCCTTGGAAAAAGCCATGTTCGGATTCTGGCCAGAGGGCGGAGGTGAATGTATTTCCGCCAGCACGGTGCGTGCACAGGGCGAGGATGACGTCTGCAGTGACAGAAATGCTTGAACCCCTTGTGTTCTCCGGTTAGACACTGTTGTCGCCATCTCCAGGATGTGCACCTGTTAATTGTGCCCTCAGGTATGGCTGAGAGGTTTCTGCAACAAAAATGGGGAACTAGGAAGCCGGTTTCTTCCTGTAGGGACAGAGGGGAAGATCCCCCCACATGGGGGACCAGTCTCAGCAGTTTCCCTTTCAGTCCAAGACCTCTCGCAGTTAAGGCTGCACCAAAGTTCAAGGCGTTATCACTCCCAATTCCCTCAGAGTCCAGCTTCACTCTCCCAATCTCCTTTCCAGCCACAAACAACCATTCTTTCTATATGGTGTAGAGCTCATCTCATCGGGCAAATCCTCCTCCCCACTACTTGATTTGCCGGGTGTATTGCTATGGCTGAGGGACTGTCACAATTCCGGCTGACGAACCGGGTCTCACTCCCTGGCCATGGACGGAGGCTACCAGTTTACCCGGGTCTCCCGCACTATCCGCACCGCGGAGGTATCACATCTATAATACGCAGCTGCATGCACTCCGGCCTAGCCCCCTGCGCTGCAGGGTCTCAGATCTGCCCCCCCGTGTCGAGGTCTCACCACTCGCACCGTGATGGTCCGTAGGGGTCACCAGAGTACCCGCCTTCCCTTCCAGCGGAGGGGGTCGTGGGCCAGTCCTCCCCGGCACTCAGCATTGTCCGGGTTTCGGGAGCGTAGCCAGAGCTCCTCCTCCGCTGCCGGCTCTGTGGTCCACCAAGTCGGGAGGCGTTGCAAGACCCTCCGCACCAGTATCCAGCGGCCACAAGGCCTTGAGAGTGCAGCAGAGGACGACCGAGCGCCTCCGCAGTAATGGACAGGCCCCGAGGGACTCCACCGAGCCGAGAGCCCGGAGCCCCCACAGGTCACGGCTCCACTCACGCAAGCTTCTCCAGCCCTCCCGCGGAACCCAACAAGCCGATAGGGAGCCTCAGGACAGCCAATTGCCCGACGCCGCACAAGCAACGCGGTTCAGTGAGGCAAGACGTGCAGCCGGTTGTTCAAATATTAGACCGCCGGCAGGAAACCTCCATCAGATGCAGAGTGATGTTTTCGGCGGGTGCCATTTTCTCCGCTCGCCTTCGGGGTGGATTCAAGCAAGAATATCGGCTTCCACAGGAGTTAGGGGCTCGGTCGCCAGAAGTGCCACGTTGTGTAATCTCCTCATAGGGCACCGATCCGCCAGGAATTTAGGTGATAGGGCATGTTTAAAGTAGGATTTCGGGCGCCTGCATACGGAGCTCACCGCAGGCACGTCCGAATGGCGTGTCGTGCGGCCACGCCCCATACTGTACATCTTAAACAGAGGTAGCTCCTCTGAAGGATTCCGTAATAGCCAGACTCGGAGGAAGGAAGATGAAGTGACTTGTTATTTGTCACTCAACTGTCCCCCACATTCAAGTGTTCTGAGTGATATTTTTGAGAACCCTCCAAAGTTTGTTTGAAGCCATTAGGGAGCACCACAGAAGGCAGTGGGACCTTCTTATGTGAAACCTATTGTGTAATAGGTTCAAAGACTTGAGTTCAAAGTCTGGGCTTTGCCAGCTTCACTCCACTGGCATTTAGGTTTCCCTTTTTCTTTTTGCATGTTATCTATTTTGTGCAACCTTTTCATATTGCACATAGCACCTTAAACAATAAAGGTTAAGAACTGCACTCTAGAAATCACTAAGCAGGCAACCTTCCTGTTTGGAACATTCTTTGTGTTTTCCTTTTTTGTCTTTCATATGTGATCCTTCATTCAAATACTATGGTACCCAAAAACCATAACTTTACTACAATCCTGAAACCATTTCCATGCAATAGTCTAATTTTTTACTTTTGCGTAACAAACCCTTTAAATTTATTCTGGTGTCAGTAGTTGCAAGATCTCTCTACCTTTGACAGAAGTTCAATCAATAATAAATGTACTTCAGCAAAACAAAATGTGCATTGCTTAAAATAGATACACAAACATTTATAAATAATTGAAATAACATACCTTGTAATTTAGTGTTATTTTCGTCGGCTTTACAAAGCTTCAGTAGAGGAGCCGCATGATGTTCCAACATCTGCACTTCACTTGAGGATTGAACAACCAGCAATACAAGCATACAGGCATAGTTATAGGCCACAGATTTCTTTGACTTTGTGTCCCTGAAAAGAGCAGATCTTCTCTAAATTGAAGTATGAACCTGGTACATCAACACATTTTCAACAGCAAATGCATATTTTGTTTGTTTTATATGTACTAGAAAGCATGCACAACATATCAGTTGCTTACATATCAAACAGCAGGATTTTATATTTAAGGTATTTTACAATGAACTGAAGCTAGAATGAGTTTTCAGATTGTTTACATGTTTAAAAGTATGTATGACACATTATGCATGTACATTTATTGTAAGGCATTTACAGCCGCTTTAAGTTCTTCAAAGAACTGCAGGGGAAACAGAGGGAGACACAAGAAAATGAAGTGGAGGGGAAAAGAGAAAGACTTCAGGTGGCGACAGTGAAAAACGTCTGACAGTGAGTTAGAGATTAGTTAGGGAGAAAAGTGAGGCTGTAAAGATGATAGAAAGATCAAGGAGGCAGTAAGCCTTGTTCCCCTTACTTCCAGTGTCTGCAGGCATGCCCTTTCCGTTCATTCCCTGTTGGACACATTTACCTGGGGAAGCAGAGAGCACTGACAGATGCATACCCTTGACTTTCCTTAGGCAGACCAGACTTCTAGATGGACAGAATCATAGTTCAAGGGAGGTAACCCTTCCACTGGTGCTAAGGGACACGGACATGTATAGTCCAGGGCAGCTAGGTCTAGACTCCAGATTCTAAGGTCCTCCCCTAGGCGCCTACAGTGACTGCACAATAAAAGGTCTGTTGGTCAGGAGTTGAGCCTGAAGAGGAATGTGGTTGCATTTGGAGCGTGTGGAGGTTGCAGGTTGCACCACTAATTTCCAAACCAGTACTAGACCCTGCATGTATAAAGAAAGGCAGCAAATGGAGAAAGTTATTGAATATAACACTTGTAAATAAATAGCGGGTTAGAAGGCATAGTATCTGGAGGGAGATTAGGTGGTTGGGCTGGCTTTAAGTGTCATAGCAGACCTAAATATCTACACGCATATACCAAATGCATGAGGGACCCGGATTTGGAGGTTCAGAGAACTATTTTACACTCATTATCTATCTACAAATTACCAATTCCCCGTAGTCATGGGATAAGAAGCAGAGGCGCTTCATCATCCAGAGCCCAAGTCCAGCCTGGTGATCTTCAGAACGGTATTACCCAAATTGTTACAGTACAATTGTTCGAATGATACAATTGACCGAATTCCAGAGGTCCGAATTGACCTTCTGCAGAATTGACCGTATGGAAATTTTTATATATATAATGGGTTTGGGTAATAATAAAGTAAGGGGATTGGGTGGGGGGGGGGGTTGTGGGGGGGTTTCCCCCCACCGCATATATATCCTAATTAACCGTTTAAATTCGGACAATTGTCATTCAAACAATTTGTATACAACCCTTCAGAACTGGGACTCTGCACCACCAACCCCTGGGCCTCCCCCACCCCCAAAGACAAGTAATAGCGTCATTGGTCGCTTTCATTATTTTTTCCAGATCGTGGTTGGGGGGCAGGACTGATAAATGTTAGGGAGAATTCTCTGTAAAGCTAATTTCCCAAACCTAGTGAGTCCCCCAGCAGTTTTGCTGGATTTTTGGGGTTTATTTTTTTTCTCCTGCTAAGAGTGAGACTCTTTCTCCCACTCTTAGACATGATTTGAGGTGTTCCTTTGACTTTGTATGTGTTTTATGGGCTATGGGGTCCTTTACCCCATTGGGCTTCATGTGTTTTTGGTATGTGTGTTACACAGCACCCTCCGTGCAGTAACCCTGGGGTGTCGTAGCGACCCCCAAACAGACTCCATACCATGGGAATGACTACTGTCTCCCAGGGCAGGTAAAGTCACCATTGGCTTTACTAGTCTTAAATTGTGAACAGAAACCAGTACAAACCATCATATTGTGGACGTACTGGTCTGGGAAATTCGATTGCCCCGGGGTCTGTTGTTCGAGGGGGCACTGTCCAGTTTTGGCTGGTGGCAGTGGATACTACTTTTTATGTTCGACCGCGAATATATTCCTATGGGATTTTCCCATTGTTCGAGGCTACCAACTTTAATTATTTAATTCTCATAGCCTCGAACATACCGCCGGTTTATTAAATATAAATTCACTGGTTGGTATTTTTTGCCCAAATTTGGTTCCAAAATGGCGTTTGTGTTCGCTTCTGTGACTCCAACCCAAGTTGAGCCCTTTGTTCCACTTTTTGGCGGGCTTCTCCACAAAAGTCTCCAAAAGTGGTGCCACTCTGTCACCACAGGGGGTGTGGGAGGGTGTTTAGGCACCCTGGACTGAGTTGCCTCGCCAACTCAAGTCACACTCTGGTGTGATTGGCCCAGTGGTGAGTCACCCGGCTCACCACTTAGCATGTTTCAGTGACAGCTAGGACTGATGAATGGGGGTTTTCTGCATAAAAGCAGGGCTTTGGGGACTGGAACTTCAGAAGTCGCCACAGGAACTAAAGAATCCGAGGAGGGAGAAGCCGAGCCGACCTGCAACGACGACACCACCGGTGGAGCCCTGCTCAACCACCTCACCACTTTACCCAACGACAGAGGAGATCTCCAGTCTGGAGAGTCTTCTTCCTTTGACTGGTAGGGATAAACCAGTTTGCCTGTCTTTTCTCCTTCCTGGATCAACTCGTGGCCGCCTTGCCTGTGCCAAGCACCCCGGCAACCGGAATACCACGGTTTACCACTACCGCGAAGAAAAGGGTAGTACCTTGTAACCGGAGACCTCCGCGGCTGGTTTCTTCCATGGCAGTGCAACAACCTTCATCTTTCCTCCACGTCGAGACCTCCTCTTCCTCTGGACGAAACACCGACTTGCACCCGCTGCCAGGAACAACTGTCCCCGCTGGAACGTTCTTCCCATCAGGTACTGTGTCCCGCCTGGCTTCCTTTGCGACAGATTATTCGGGGTGCCAGTAAATCCTCGACTTTCTAACCTGGGTTAGCCTGGGCCCTGTTAACTAACTTTTCCTGACTTGATCTCAATCTTTTGTGAACTATCCACAAAGACTCTTTGGGCATAACCCCACTGTGTGATCCTGGACACATTTCGCTTGCTCTCTCTAAGAGTGGGCCTGGCATTTGAACTTCCTTGCTCTCCAGTAGACTTTGCCTAACCTGCCTCACTGTGGTTCTTTTAAAAGTATTGAAATTGTGTGCTTTCATAACTCTGCCTTTTCCCTCCCTTTTTTAATAACTTATTAGAGTGCCATCTTAGGTTAAGCGCTCACCTCGGTCTGAAAATAAGTGGTGTTTCTCACTAAGACTTGTCTAATAAGTAATCAGGGTTGTATATATATAATAGTGACTGTGTGTTGAATTTACTTACCTCTTTTTGTGCTAGTGTAATTTACAAGTGTGTCTTTAAATAAATAATTATATACTTTTACACCAAAGCTCTGGTCAGTGTTTGCTTGTGCTACTGTATCTCTGTACCTATTGTGTATACTCTATATATTGCCTAACTCATCTTGAGAGAAGTCTGACTGCTCAGCCACAGCTACCACTTAAATCTGGGTGGTACAGACTGCTACCAATTGGGTCTACTGCCAATCACCTGTAGTCCTAAATCTTTTGTAGTGGTCCCTAAGGGAACGGCACAGGTTTCTGCCTAACAATAAACAAACCTGCTTGTGTCCCATTGGACCCTATTTAGCTATATAGGGGGCGTACAGTTTCCTTAACAGACACCCTTGCCTTACATTTGATGGTGAATATGGTTGTAGGAATCTACCCTGACGCCCCACACCCCCTCCTCCAAGACTCCCTCGCTATCAATTGATGCGTTACTATATAAAGCTACAGACTACAAAATGTAGCATATTTCCTATTAAAGGCCCATTTCCTTTTAAAGAGGTTTCACTGATTTAAGACTCCCCCACATACATCTTTGTGGAATAGCTGTTTCTCGATTAAGGTTGGACAATTTAGCAACCTCCCTCCCCCATCTTTATTTACAGAACCCTGCAGAAGGGAGGTGGGGGCAACAACAAATGGAAGATTTCTCTCCTTGGCCTCAAGCCCGGGGAACGCATCTCTCCACTGGCTCCCGGTGACCGCAAGAATCAAATTCAAGACCCTTTGCATCATCCACAAGGCTGTCTGGGGCCTGGGGCCTGGGACCTCTTTACATCCAGCTTTCTCTCCCTAAATAACTCCCGACCAGAGTCCTTCAGTCTTCTGGCTCCAACTCTCTGCAGATCAAATGATTCTCCAAGCAAAGAATGGGAGGTCCTTTCCTCAGCTGGCTCCTCCCTCTGGATCGGCCTCCCTCCCCCATCAGATTTGAGCCAGATCTTAAATTGCAGAAACTTCTCAAGGCTTTCCTTTTCCCCCTCCTCCTTCTCTTATCCCCCTCCTGTGCTAACTCTCCTTCTGCGTCTGTGAATGGGGCCTGGTCCCTCCAAATATATACAGGGGCCACAACACCCACTATCAGTACCTCCAGCATCCCTTCTCATCACTTGCCCTTGGGCCCCCTTTCCTGAACTAGCCCAACTGGTCCTCAGTGTCCACTTCACTCTTCCTCCTCTTTCCCTCCTCTCCCCGGGCAGTTGCCACCTTGGCCCACCCAGGACTTGCCTGGCATCCCACCCTTGGGGGGCATCCCACTACTGCATTTTTCCCTCACCCCCTCCCCTTGCACTTACCACCTTATCATGCACTTGCACAGCAGGATTGTCACAAGGCCAATTTAACAGTTTTTGCTGTTTTACTTTTAGATTCCCATGTCCGCCACCCCCCCCCCCATCTTGTCTTGTGGCACCTGGAAACACCTATGTATAGATGCCATACAAACGTCCAAACAATAAAATAAAGACGGACTATACAGGAAGACTATATAAAATCACTTTACTTATTTAAGTTAAGTTACAGTGTTCTGGTGTTGCCTTATAATCCCATAAGGCCTGAGATTATTATTTAGCCTCATTTTCAAGAATTGTAGCTCTTGAAACAGTAATGTATTCAAAACGTATTGATTCTAAAGTGTGTTTACAGTTAGTGTCAGAACTGGACACCTTGACTAACTGTATATGTTTGAGGTTTTTGTCTGTAGTATTCATGCTTCATACATTTGTGTGATCAAGTTTCCTGCCTGGTTTTGCAGACAGCCAAGGGATGGCTCAAGGGGCAGGTTCCATGTGTTAAAATTGCAGCAAAAATGGCCATGGACACAAAATATTGTGGCAAAAAGGGAGCGGTTTTGCCACCACAATCCATGTAAAGGATGTGGGGGACACCCCCGCAACCCACAGACCCATTATACCATTTAAGTGGAGCGGGGTACCATTTAAGTGGAACGGAGAACACCGACGCAACCGCCGCTCCCCTTAAATGGTATAATGGGGTACACCTATACCGGGTCAAACCACAGCATTTCTGACACGATTTTTTGTAGAGGCGACATTTTTGCCGCGATTTTATCACTGCATACCAAGGGGCAGCATGCCTCACAGAACCAGTGGATGGTGGGCCCTTTCATAAATGGTCCCTGTTACCGGTTAGTGACCAAGCACAGATTAACCCTACCAAACAACCAGAGTCGGGGAGATAATCCCCAAGCACACAGCGATACAGATGCCCACACATTTGGGATTTCTCTAGAATGGAGTTCAGGGATCATAAAAAACTGAAAAACTGGAGGGTGTTCTCACTCCTATTCCCCATGCAGCCTCTGTGGAGGTGGCCAGGGAAAGGCCATCGCTAAAAAGCCTCATCAAATGAGAGTGAAAGAGGAAGCAGGGACAGGAGCAGTGGCGGTAAAATTGCAGCAGCAGCAGAGAGGCAGAGAGACCCAGTGGGGAGCGGTCCATGTGGAGCAGGCCTATGGTTCAGGGAAGAGCGGCCCAGGAGCTGGGGCTCTGGAACTATATTATAATCCAAAGTGAATGGAACTTTAGAGATGAACTTTAAAAAGGGAATTAAAACGAACTGCCATTTTCAACCAAGATATTTTGTTGTGCAAAAACTAGCCATATGCAGAGGGTGCAATTGTGGCACAGAACATTAAGAAAATTGGGAAACACCATAATATCAATATATCATTGAAAGTACGTCTTGGGGAAGGGAAACCAGAGTATTGGTTAATCCTATATCATGTTGGAATTTAAGGCAATCCTGGAACTACTTTTGTTAGAACTGCTTTATATTTGGGGAAGGGAACTGAAAGAAAGCTGCAAGTCGGACAAATCTCTGAACTTTATGCTTAACACTATTTTGTTGATTCCTGACATCCCTACACGTTGTATAAGATTAGTTGTGAGGGCAAGTATAGGTATTGGACACAGAGATTCTTTAATTGAACTTGTGGACTTTGACTTGTCTTAGTTTTGGTTTGGTAGGGAAATACCACCATACTATAGGTCAAAATGGGCGTTTTCCATCCTGTCATTTAAGTTAATAGAAGTGTTTACCATGAACTTTGAATCTGTTGTCTGTGTCTTACTCCAAGATGCCCTCAACTGAGAGTGCCTGACCCCCTGCACCGCTAGACCCAACTTTGTTCGCTGGAAGAAATACAGGAATTGGTCATCCAGCTTCTTGTCGGAATATAGGCCAACTTGATAGCTCCTCATGACGATCATACAATATTTTACAGATGCACCTATCTTGGCAGTCTAATACGCGTATTGATCCAGAAGAAGGATGGGTGATTTGAATTAATCACAGAAGGCCAAAACTTGAGTTGACCTATTTATTGGGTATTTATAAGGCGCCTATACAAGACAGTGTTTCCTTAACTCAAAGAAACTAATGTGTATTCATTGGAATTATGAATTAAATAATTATGCCAATCAATGGAGAATTGATTCCTGAGATTAACATTCAGCATGTAAAGGTTTTGGCGCACACTATTTTTGGTGCACACAACACTAATCCATTGTAAACCGGTTTAAATTTCCACATCATTAAATGTTTTTTCACTGTTTATGTCTGTATACAAAACACTTTTTTTCACTTGTTTTGTTAAATTGCCATGTAAAATATGTTTCTTCCAAGTTGCCTCCACATTGAAAACCATAACTACTGATAAATTACTTTTTAACTGTCATATTCTCTAGAAACCCTATTTTGCTATATGTGGTCCAGCACCAAACCTCCATGCTTCTAAATACTCCCCCTAGCGATAACTAGGTTTATCGCAAAGATAAGCAGGCCATGATCATTTGGGCTGGACAGGAGCGAGTAGCTTCCCTCGATTGTGAGGCATACAGGCAGGAAGGGCATGGACAGCAACTGTGCGACTGAACCCCACTAGTGACAGGCAGACATAAGGAACAATCAGTACTTGAGCTTAACTTGAGTCCCACCACCAAGGTACTCCGGTCCCTTGCAGACCCCTGACTCACTAAGGTGGACAGACCAAGAAATCATCATACTGGTCGAAGAAATAGAGTTGGCAGGCAAGAACAGGCGTGCAATGAGATGAACTTAGCTGAAGGCAGCAGCAGGGAAGAGGCATGAAGATTAAGCACAAGCAGACCAGGTCTTTCACTGGAATCGTAGAGGCCTACCAGATATCAATGGTGAATAATGTTGCGAGGCAAAGAGTGGACAGAGAGCCAGCTTTTGTAAGCTGCTGCATACACAGGTGGACTGTCGTTTCAAATTGATAGTTGGGCTTGTACAAAGAAACCTAGACAGAGTTAACACTGCTGGTACTTCAAGAGAGCCTCAATATTTGTGGAGACCATGATCTGCAAGAAGACCTGTACTGATTCCTGAGAATACCCCAGACCAAACAACCAGTTTTTGCAGGGAGTGAAAATATTGGAATTATCAACTGAGTTGTAGAGAGAGATCAGGAGGAGCTTTCCATTTTAATAGATATTTTTTACATTTAGGTATTTGAGCAAGCACCCTCACATGCAGGAATCAAGAACAGGCTAAATCCCAGGAGAAACAGAATCAGAAATAGTAATGTCAGTGGAGCTTGATATCTGATGTGCAGGCAGAGAAGGTTTAAGGAGGGACACATGAAAGCACCAATGTTTTGAAAGTTATTACTCGATAGCTATAGGGTAAATACGTTTCAAACTTTTCAGAGCATTTAACAAAGCAGGGATTGGCCTTGCAGTCACATTGTGGAGCCTCAATCTTTGACTACAAAGGGAGGAGCCAGTGATTGCTTACCGTCAGTTAGGCACTTTTGTGTGTCTTTAGCCTATTGTAGTTTCTCTGTTGGGCAGGGAGGTGGCTCTTGGCAGTGGGACAACATACATATGGGAATGGCAGGCTGGCAGGCAGTAAAAAGGTGACATACCAATACATAGATGATGGTTGTAGGCAAATTCTGCTAGTTGAAGGAGTTCACTCCAACTGTCTGAGGCTTGGGATAGATAACAGCAGAGTTACTGTTCCGTCATCTGGTTAACTTTCTGTTTGGCCATCGGTTTGTGGTTGGAAAGTAGTGGAGTGGTGTCAAGATGGATTTCTAAAATGAACCCAGTGGGGAAATTTTAGAAGGGCCACCCAAGTTAAGGTGAACAGGGAGATTCAAAGTTTAGCCAAAACCCAATTAAGGTAGTGTGGATAATGAGATACAGCTTAACAACGGCAGAAACTGCCTAAGATGGAACATTCCATTAATAGCATCACTTTAAAATAGTATTTTAAACTCTCAAGTTGCCAACGATCTGAGCAGACAGAGTTCATATATAGACCAAATTCAACTGATTACACAAATCAGTAAAACCTTATGCTCCCCGTACTCATTGCCATAAATATATATTCAATCCCACAATCTTTAACCTGAAAAAAAAATTCAGGAAATAAATGCGAGATTTATGTCCGTTAACTCAATCTTCACAAAGAGCCAAAGTTAAACCTCATTATAGAAATGTAACAAGGGCTATTATCCAGCAAAAACAACTGTATGCAGAAAAAATGCTGGTTGCACTTATGTCTAAATCAACAGCAGAAGCATGTCGGCTAATCAATGGCCTGCTGTCAAATGCCCACAAAACGCTAGAATTGAATTCCATCAATGAAAAAAGTTGGACAGAACACTTCCAAACCCTTCTTGGCACTGGAACTGACAATTCATCAATATTGTCTTGACAGGTTTAAAGACTGGAGAGGCGGGGGGGATGGGGCGGTCTGTACTCCTATCTATATGGTAGAGGAGAGGCACAGAGGACCTCAGCCAAGATTCTCTATTGTTGATAGCAATGGACGATTAATCTGAGCCTAGCTTCTCAGGAGGTGATGCAGGCTGTTTCTTAAGTACAGTGTAGTCCCCAAGCACCCACAAAGGAATGTCCGCACACAGTATTAGTTAAAACACAGTCTTTATATAATTAATGTTAAAGGTTATGTACAATATCATGATAACTCACTTTCTACTCGGTTATCTACAATGGCAAAAATATACAGTTCAACGTGGTACCACAATCACTATTCAATCTCTTTAAAGTGCATCAACTGTACGGTTAAATGTCACACCAATCAGTTTGTAAAGGAAACCAACAATAGATATAGGAGGAAAGCAGTTGGTTAGAACAATTGGCAGAATACGGGGACCTACCGTTAGACACAGTTCTGTGTGGAGATCCCCCCACCCCACACCTGGGCAACCGGTAGAATAATGATATCACAAGCCCAGTCCATAGATTGTTTGTCTTTCCAATAGTTCAGCAACCCCAAAATACCTGGTGTTGTAGAGTTCCTCGTCGGGAAATGGACGGCCCTTCTTGAGTGCACTCCCTTTAAGGCAGGAGCCACAGGTCGAACATCCGGCGATGAATGGGCTGAACTACGGCAGAGAAGTGGCAGCTTCGTTCCTAGCAGTGCTAGTCGACGACGGAGCGTAGACGTCCTGCAAGGAAGAGGCGTGCGAGGAACCTCGATGTCGATAGTTCAGGACCGTAAAGAATTTGAAAAACTGTGGCCCAGCAAGGGCATCGAGTCGTCCGGCGTCTTTGTGGTCTTTAGGTGGCGGGAAACCCAGTGGCGGATGCTCCTTGGCAGCCTCAACTTTCTCCGGCGGGACAAAGTGGTCGACGGTGCAGACGAGAGCCTCCTTGGATCAAATGTTCTTAAGCAAAAGGAGCACTGCGGCTCCGGTCGGGGACGGCAGTCGGTGACGGTGACCGACAATAGTCCGGGCGCTTCTCCTTGGGATTCCACGGCAGTCCCAGTCTATGGTCGGCAGCCTTTCGCAGGTCTGTCTATCAGGGATCTTTGGCAAAGATCAGCTGGTGCACGATGGTCCTTCATAGCTCGGGGAGAGGTCTCTTTTTACCAGGTCCTCCCTTGGATCAGTTCTTGGAGACATAACTGCTTTCAGATCAGCGAAGTAGAGCAACAGCAATTCTTCTCTTCCAGCAAGCCTTCAAGGTCAAGCTTCAGTTTCAACTCCAGTTTCTCTTCAGCTTCTGAACGATTTCTAGCAGTGAGAGGCCTCCAGATATACTAGTTGATCTCCTATTCATTCTGCTGGGTCACACTCAGGCAACCAATCACTCAGAAGGGTATTCAGCAGTGAGTCAGCCAATCAGGCACACGGTACATTCAGGCAATTCTTCTCCAGCCAGACACTCACAACACAGAATGTGGATTCGGACAACTACCACGCTATTCAACACTACATACTGCATTCATACCAGTTTCGGGCAGGGCTGTCTCATCATTGTGTCAAACACCCGATACCAGACATCCACAACAAGAAGTGTATATTCGTCACAGACTCCATTCACCCAGGTCCCACCCACAGGTGTACCCACAACATACGGTCGTTGGGAAGGCTCCAGCCAGGCTGGTCGGCCCTTCCTAACACTACCATTTATGGAGCTTCCACCCAACAGCCAGTCAGGGGAAGGGACAGAGTCAGGGCTTCCCGGGACTTCGGGAAAACCAAGGTAACAGGCGATGGCAAGCAAGAGGTCATGGGGGGCCATCTTGTTTCCATCAGGAATCTACCGATTCCAATGACAGGGCCTGGGCATCCCAAAATGGAGGTCGCTGAGGGCACCTATCAATTCAGCACAGAGCTGCCACCAGCCCATACCCTGCTCTGTGGGTCACACATAGGTGCCCAAAAACATACACTAGGGGCACAGGGTTGCACCCCCACCCATGGGTGCCATAAGGGTATTGTTACGCTCACCTGGTCTCTGCGGGGACGTTGGGGCACGGCTGCAGCCCTCCCAGGAAGTAGAACCCCCCCTGAGTCTGCTTTCCCCCGCTGCAAATAGGCTGTGGGCTGCTGCGATGAATTGGAACACTGCTCCTGCATAGATATGAAAGGACGTAAGTTTGCTGGCCTGTGAGTGAATTCCCTCTCAAACCATTCTTCCCATAGCGTGGTTTCTGTGAGCATGCATCGACCCATTAAGGCTCACCTGTAGATTATTAATGGTGAGCTCTCCGTCCTGCTATTTCTGGCAGAGGCGCTTTAATGAGGACAGAGTTACTTCACTGGTCCTTCATACATGGTAACCAGTCCAGCTGAGACTACTCCACGCCTTTCTGTTAAGTGTCTTTCAGTTTTCTCTTTGTCTTGAAGTATTTGTATTGTCTTTCTCACAGCCTGTTGTCAGCTCTGTAATAATGTCTAGCTTTCTCCCAAATAGGTGTGACTGCGGCCCAGCGGAGCTACAAAGCACAAGGTGGCTCCGGATGAGGAGCGGAGGATCCCCCAGCGGTCCGGGGGCAGGTAAGTGAGCTTTTAAGTATAAGCATGAAGAATTTTGCAAGCGCGACCTCAAGCTGAAAGTTTGTAATGTATAACCTTGCCTTTTGTCCTTTTACAGGGTCTGCCTTCGTGGATGAAGAAGATGTTGTGCTCCGGTGCCCAGAGCTGAAGTCCAGCGTTCCGGAGGATGAAGAATGGACACCAGGCTCAGCGGTGAAGAATGCAGGTGAATGCTGACTCCAGGAGGTAAGGGTATGGGCAGGAGACTGGATTCCCAAAGGTAAGTGCTGCTTTATCCCAGGCGGCGGTGAGCGTTACGCTGCATGCGAAAGCAGATTAACGGGAAACGTGCGCCTTTGTTACCACATCGCCACTTACCTGTCATAGGGGGCACACCTATGGGTCACGACGCGCCCCATCCTGGCGCTGCTATCCTCGATACCGGCTGGGGGGACCGCGGTCTTCTGCGGCACTCGGCGCTTCCGGGGTTTCTGTGTCTCGGGATCTGCGCATGCGCGGAAGGCCGCGTTTCGTTCTTCGCGCATGCGCAGTCCACGGAACGCTTGGGAAGCCACAAGCTTGCTTCCCAAGCCTCGCTCTGGGCACGGCAGCACTCGGGAACAGCACGGCTTGCGTTCCAAGCCTCCCGGGTGCTGCCCGCCCTATTTAAGGGATAGAATCTTGAAACTCACCGCGTCTCAACGCGGTTTGCTTCCAGATCGTGCTTTTCGCTCCTGCAGCCTTCCGCTGCGCCCAAATTCCTCCTTGTTGGATTCCTGTTACTCCTGTCCCCTCCTGTGTTCCAGGTTTGGTCCTTCCTTCCCTGGGTTCCCTTAGACTGCCTTGCTCTTCTCCTTCCCTCCCAGCCTTGCTTCTCTTCTCCTTGCCTGCTGCAGCTCCTTTGCCATGGACTAATCCTTCCTGATCAGCCTGCTTGCTTGCTGTCTTCCCTGAGCCCTGCAGCCCCTGCCTCGGACTACTCTCCTCTGACCAGCCAACTTGCCTGCTGCCATCCTTGTGCCTTGCACTGCCTTGGACTACCTACACTGCCCTACTATTGGTCCCCAGCCTGAAATCTTGCTACTTTTGTGGACATTAATCTTCAGCCTATTTTTGGGGACCTCTCAGAAGCGGATTCCGGCATACTGTCCGCAAGCATCGGCCCTCCAGACTGCCCCGGCACCACAAGAATCAGGGAGGTGCACGCTTGTGGCATTGGGGAGCTGGTCCACCCCTAGCCCTGTTGATATCAGGGAGAGGGCTGCACTGGTTTCTCGCGTTGCACCTTCTGCAGTCATCTATCGGACAGCCTGGCGACCTCACCACGATCAACTACCGGAAGTTCAGGTACTCAGCGCCCTAGGGACGCTATCTTTAACAGCCTTGGGGTTGGGTTGGCTTTTATAGCTGAGCTCTTCGGGCCACGCCCGCTAGTTCTGTTCTGCTTGCCACATCCTGCCACTCCTTGAAGTTGCACGTGCAACTTATAGATGGAAAGCCACACCCGGGCTGACTGCACAAACGTGGAAAGTTCCTGAAAAGCACTTCTGCCCATAATAAAGAGTCTTGCTTATGTTTCTCCATGAGCCTGGCGTCAAAGGCGCCAGGACTGAGTCCAACCAGGCCCCCTGTGTGTAAACATCCCAAAGGGACGTGCGTGAACCATGCTAGCCCTTGCTCCCACAACCTGATGGTGCAGCTCCTGCGATCCTGGGCAAGTGGCCATGACAGGTATCCCATAGGTCTGTACACCAAACCAACAGAGAGCTGCACCGCCAGGAGTCCCACATGAACTCCTGCACAGAAAACACAACAGAACACATGATAAAAAGCAGTAAAGGACAAGGATACAAAGGCCCTGTCCCTCTGGTGCATTTCCAGCATCACAACGGGCTATCTAACCTTACCCTTAAATTATATCCTGAGGCTTGAGCGGATACTCTGGAAGTAATTGTTAGACAAATCATTAATGCAAAAAGTATACCGGCATCATGGCAGGATGCGATTGTAATACTAATCTTCAATAAAAGGCAATAGAAATGAACCTAATAACTATAAGCCTATTGCCCTACTGGATGCTCCCGGCAAAATAATGGCAAAGTAATGGCAAAAACTAATTTTGCGCGATTTCACAAAATGGGCTCTTGCCAACAAAAGATCAGACAATCAGCAATCAGGATTCCTGCACTGCATTGGCACTGTTTTAAATCTAATGATTTTATCATCTCTTTAAAAAAAAGAAAAAAGAAAATAAACAAGCTATTATGAAGAAAAAAAAAAAAAAGGTGTTTTTAGCTTTAATAGATTTAAAGCAGGCTTTTGACTTGGTGCCTCGTGGAATTTGATGGTCAAAGCTTTTATCTGCATCATGTCCTTCTCATACTATTTATTGGATTCTATTTTATTCTAAGCCTACAATCAGGATCAAACTTCGGACAGACTTTTGACCAATCCCATTCAAACAAAAATAGGATTGAAACAAAGTTGCCCTTTCGCATCATTTTTATTTAATTTCTATATTAGTGATATATATCAAGAACTGAGTCTAGTCTGCTCCTTGCCTCCATCATTAGGAAAAACAGAAATCGCATATCTAGTGTATGCGGATGATTTAGTCCTCCTAGTCATGACACTAATTTGACTACAGAGGAAGCTGTCAGCGTTAGGATTATATGCAGATGCCAACCACCTAGTCATCAATGCGGCCAAATCGAATATCCTCATCTTTCACCACCAGCTCCCTAGAGCTGGATATCGATTCAACTGGACTCTCCAAAATAACCCTCTAGTTCAAATTAGTGACTACAAATATCTTGGAGTAAATATCAGCTCAAGTCCAGCTGAGCATTCATATAAATTGAAGATAAAAAATAAAATTAAAATTTTAGCGATATAGGCCAAAGCCCTACAATAAAAATATGGAAAGCTCGCGATCAAACCATTACTAATTTTCGACGGGGGGCACTAAAGAGCCCAAACAACATGCCAGCATCTGAGGAGAGCTCCTGCGGGTGGTGATGAACGCAACAGCTCTCTGCCCCGGAGAGCGCAGACAATCGCCAAAAGATGAGGGCAATGCCTTGCAGAACATCTTGTGAATAATCCCAAAAAGTTTAGTGGTGAGCGGTGCAACGGATGGCGGCACATCCAACAGCGGAGCATTAGACGGCTGACGGTCCATGGCCACCCCCGCTGCATAATGGCGCAAATAACTCGGACCGAGTCGGGGACTATGAGCGGCCCCAGAATGCACATACCGGACCATGGGGCGGCTTGCAACGCACACCATTTCTGAAGCGTGGCGTGAAGCGGAGCACCGATCGCCAATGACTCACAGGCAGCCCCACGAAAGAATGGCGCGAACTACACAGAACGCGCGCCAAGGTTTCTGAACGGCCCCAGAACGTACCACCCAAGCCGTGGGGCGGCCCAGTGCACTCGCCACATCTGAGGTGCCGAGAGCCCCTTCAGCCCGAAGGCACTCCGGATCAGCGAGGCCGATCGAGACTGGTAGTCAGGACCGCCCCCGGGAGAGACAGGCGGCGCTGGGGGCTACTCGCCAGCAACATACGCCCATGTGAGGTGCGGGCGGGCTGGACTGTGGAGACCCGCCGAGCGGCGCTAAATAGGCCGCACCTCAACACTCGGGCAGGGGCTTAGTGCCCGCAGGAGGAACAGAGGCAGACAGCAAAGAAGCGCTGGCTGTAGCACCCGCCCGCCACCCTGAGGAAAATAACACCATGGGATGGGGAATGACTCGGAGATCCTGATGCACCCCTAATCCTGATTATCAACTGAAGACAGTTGCGTGCTGAGAGGCAGCCCCCGACGCCATTGCATACTTGTCCAAACCTGGGCCCCCGACGGCGGATTCGGCTCCTTCACTCGCAGCCGAGAGTACCACAACGCCCAAGCAGGCACACACATTACCGGGACTGAATCACACACGCACTTCGCCTCCCGGGGGAGAAGAAAATATAAAAAAATAATAAGGGATGAATTTGCCCTAGACGCCCGGAGGCACTGGCCGAAGACACATGGGCACAGGCCCAGCCCCTGTCCCCAGAGGGAGCCAGCCAAGCACGCGATCATCGCCTGAAGAACGGACAAGGCGAACAACTGCACAGCAGCGATTGGGACCCGGGGGGAGCGGACTGCATATATCGCTCCCCACTCCCCACCACATGTACTGGACAGGAGGACAACCAGACCTACTGGTGATGACGAAGACCGTGTTGTGATCTCTGGGCCCACCCCAGCAGCTGGATCACACCCCAGGGGGGCCCTTCTCTGAGGTCTCGAGCTAGAACCTGTGGGAACCCCGCGCCAGCCCCTGGGAAACAGACCATTGGGATGCAAAGAATTCACTATTGAGGGCAAAGAGTACGGAAGAACCCCCCTGCGGATTTAGTTCTGAGGGAACAATCGAATCCCGCGCAACCAAGGCCCGCGCCACTCCGGGGGAAGCCGACCGTGGAACCTCCAAACAGGCAAGCAGCTGCCTCCGACCACCACACTCAAAAGTGCAAAGGAACAAGCACAAATGACAATCCAAGGAAGGCGTTAAAGGAAAAGGGTCAAAAACTCACGTAGGGCAGCCCCCTAATACTCCCTCAGAACAAGGTGTATGCAGGCAACTCTGCGCCCATCAGTGGCCGCCACCGAGACCATCCGCACGACCTGGCTATACTGGGGGAAAGGTGCAGAAGGGCATGCAGCAGGCTGCCCATAACGCAGAGCGGAAAGACTGCGCAGATACAGAAAAGCCAGGAAGCCTTCCACAGCGCTCAACGCGCAATAAAACCGACATGGAGGTTCAGGCGCAGCTGCAGGCTATCCTCGCCGAAATTAAACTAATCGGCCAAAGGACTCAAGAGACGAACAGCATGGTCCAGTCGATCAAAAAAGACCTCCAAGACGTACAAAACCAGCTAGCCACACAAGCAGAACCGACCACCGACAATGAAAAGCGCATAAGTGTGCTGGAAGACAACCAAGCCACGGTGGAGACCGGCCTGGATGGGGTTATGCGGGAGGTGCAGAGGCTAGGGCAAAAGATGGAGGATCAGGAAAATCGCTCCTGCAGGAACAATTTACGGGTGGTCGGTATTCTGGAAAACGCCGAAAGCACAGACCTTGAAGGCTACAAATATGATCTCCTACAAAACTATCTCCATTCCCCCAATTCCAGGGACATTACCATCGAAAGAGTCCACAGGGCAGCAATCCCAAAGTCTGCACCCAACGAATGTCCCTGTGTAGTAACTATGAGACTCTTGAACTTTCAGCATTAAACCCTCATTTTAAAGGCCGACAGAGCGGCACCCCTGATGCGAAAAAATGGCTCGGACATTAAGATCTTCAACAACTACTCAATAGAAGTATCTAGACGGAGGAAAAGTTTTAACCGCATCTTTGAGGCGCTAAAAGCAACGGAGCACAGACATCATTTGAGATTCCCTGCGACATGGTGCATTCACCTGGAAAGGCACTGGCACTCATTTGTGGAGCCAGAGGCGAAATGGCGATTTCTGCAGCAACACAACTTGGTGACAGCAGACTTTACCCCTCTAGGGCCGGAGGGGACGAGGTCTGCAGGTGCAATGCCAGCCCCTAAGGACCGCCCAGGCAACAGAGGGTGATGGCGGAGAGTAGGCAGGGGACCCAAGGGATGGAATCCGGACATTAAGAATCACATCAACAATTCATGAGGGGCACATGGCAAGACCCCGGGGAGAGCTACTGAAGGCGAGAAACATAAGGGAATAGCCACGCATCCAACCAACAAGATAAATACTTGAACTCCTGCCCCCAGAGAACCCCTTGATTCAGACATAGGGGCAGCGGGCGGAGCGCCGATGGGCAGGCCACTGCCCCGGATACATAGAGCCCGCATTTTCTACCACCCCCCACACAAGGTTAACATGACATATGGGTACCAAGGATGAGATTCCAGCTGTCATTTACCAATTCCATATGTGGGTAATCCAACCCGGTACTGGGTGTGAACTATACTGTTGGCGCACCCGATGTTTGTGTTTTTGTTCAAGGTTAAACAGAAGTCATGTTCCAGACCTCACCTTTGTCATTTGGGGCGCATCCCCCCCATAAATTGACCCCTACGAGACTAGTACGACCCCCACAACTCCACCTAGGGCCACCAATAGAGGCTGTGCGTGCGGCTGAGCACAGAGCTAGACCCTTACAACATATTCCCCACAGGGAAACAGGCTAAACTCTCTTTGGTGACGCTGAATATGCAGGGCTTCGGCCACCCCATCAAGAGAAGGTGTATGCTGAACTTAACGAGGGATATGTAGGGAGACATGGTCTTCTTACAACAGACGTACCTTAACAGGATTGAGGCAGAGAAGCTAGCGCAGGGATGGCTTGGGGCGGCAGCACATTCACCGCACCACAGTAAATGAGGGGTATCGATCTTAATTCACAAGCGGACTCCGCTGCAGATCCAACACACGGTCACCGGCAGAGCAGGCCATTATGTCGTAATCTAGGGCCAAATTTATCAGCACCCAATCACGTTACCCAATGTGCCAAATACATGGGCAACCTCACTATTATTGGGGGGTATTTCAATGTGGCTCTGGACCTAGACAGAGACTGCAGAGGACCAGAGATAGCGAACATCTCCAACACCAAGAAAAGACTAGCCCTAAACACCCTCATGGCTGACCTTCACCTGGTAGACGTCTATAGACACTCCCACCCCAATAAGCACCACTACACTCATTACTCCCACCGCCACAACAGCTACTCCAGACTGGACTATTGGTTAATGGCCACCAAGGCCACCTATATGGTGGCAAGCTGCGAAATTCAACCGACCACAATATCAGATCATGCCCCGATCTCACTCTGCCTCACACTCCAAGAATCGCCTCGGAGGCCCCCACCATGGCGCCTTAATCTCAAAATGCTACACTACCAAGACACACTGGGGGACCTGACTGATGACGCCGACAACTTCTGGGTAGACAACCTGACACCGGAATATACGCCATATAAGTGCTGGGATGCCTTTTAGTCTTTCCTCAGGGGACAATGCATATCACGGTGGGCCCACAAAACCAAGGGCTGGGGGAGAGGGAGGCTATGCTAACACGGGAACACAGAAGGTTGGAGGGTAGGCACACAGGCGTGGGATCGAATGCTCTGACCTCTGATAGCGAAAACAAGGAGCGAGATCAAGCAAGTCACTACTGACAGAGCACAGAAGGCATATACTAGCTGGGCACAAAACTATCTGGAGGGCGACAGACCCTTAAGGAAGATGGCACTTGCCCTCAAGCAACACCAAGCCACCCAGCTAATCACAGCCGTCAGGGATGACACTAACATGCGGATAAAGGGGGATTAACGTATAAACGCTAGGTTTGCAAAATTCTATCGCAAGCTGTACACTGGCGTTGACTCATGCACGCCTCAACAAACAGAAACTTTTCTAGAGTCGGTGGCCATTCCCTATATCACAGTGGGCCAAGCGGCAATGCTAGACGCGCCCATTACGCCAGAAGAAATCAACCATGCCATCCAGTCCCTGTCCAAGGAGAAGGCGTCGGGCCCTGACAGAATCCTGATTGACCTCTACAAATGGCTCGCCGACAAAATTGCCCCGAACCTAGCAGCAGTCTTTGAAGAAGCACTAATTCAGAAGCGCCTGCCCAAATCTATGTTAGGTGCTAACATAATAGTATTTCACAAAAAAGGGAAAGATCCGGAACTGTGCAGATCATATAGACCAATCTTGCTAATTAATTCGGACGCTAAAACCTTGGCTAAGTGCCTAACTCGAAGAATAGAGAATCTCATGCTACTAATTGCTCTCAAAGATCAGACAGGCATAATTAAGGGGTGGCACTCTGGAGACAATATTCGCAGACTACGCCATATAATCACAGGGAAGAGGGACCCACACAATGCTATAATAGCGGTAGGTGCTGAGAAAGCATTCAGTAAGGTGCAATGTGGTTTCATGTTCAGAGCCCTCCAAAAATACGGCTTCCCCCCCAGATTGATACAACTAATTAAAATTCTGTACACAGATCCCACTGCAACAGTTATCGCCAACGGCGTGGCGTCAGAGGAATTCACATTGCAATCAGGCACACGCCAGGGCCATTATCGCTGCTCCTATACGCTCTGTCCATTGAACCTATGGCTATCAAAATGCACACAGACCCAGCATGGGCAGGGATCCGCCAGGACCTGGAAGAGCATAAAGTCTCATTATACGCGGACAACCTCCTAATCTACATCAGCAGCTGCCTGGATACTCTCCCCTATGTCCGGACTCTGCTACAGCAGATAGGCCCAATGGTGGGCTACCGAGTTAACTGGAGCAACACCGAAGTTATGCCCCTCTGACGTGACATTCCATGGGACCCTGGAGGCGTTGTACCCTTCATGCTCCAACCACACTCTTTGAAATACTTAGGGATGCGAATAAGCGCATCCATATCGGAGCTCAGAGATCTCAATTACCCTTAGGTCCTGGACAGCATCCGGGAGGACCTGGAAAGGTGGGAGGACCCGTCAATCTCTCAATTAGGGCGGAAAAACGCTCTCAAGATGAACTCCTTTCCTAAACTAATTTACATCGCCTCAATTATACCGATCGCACCAACGGCACACATGCTAAAAGAACTAAACGCCATTAGTAAGTTCATCTGGAAGGGCAAGAAAGCCCACGTCAGACTCACAATCCTACAAGCAGGCAAATCCTCGGGGGGCTAGCAGTTCCCTCTCTTAAGGCGTACTATCAAGCAGCCCAACTGATATGGACGAAACAATGGTTCAATACGAATGAAAACACCAGCTGCACAACATGGAGACGTCTCTAATGGCCCCACTGAGCGCCATTGTAATCTTAGCGACACCACTGCACAAGCTCCCAAGCAACATTAAGTCGCATCCAATTTTAAGACCAACACTTCAACAATGACATAGGCTCCGAGCGAGACAGAGGGCACTGGGTCAAGCACCCACCAGCATGGGACAACATAAGATCGATCCTGTTCTACGGAATGGCTCAGGCACTACTCCCCCGATAAGCTACACAAAATGGGAATCCGGACTACGAATCAGTGCTGGAGAGGATGCACTAGTATCGGGACTATCGGCCACGTACTCTGGTCATGTCCCCACATTGCCACATACTGCCAACGGATCTTACAGACAAACGACACAGAGGGGGCCAACATTCCCTTTACCCCACTAGCACTGGTATTGGGAGGTGTGAACATAGACTGGCACCAGGATTAATTGACCAGCAAACTGATCTCCCTCATCATGTTTTCAGCACAAACTCCTGATCGTGCACTGGAAACCAATCCTGCCCCCCGACGACTACCGAATGGGCTAAGTCACTTTCCAAAATGTGCCGACTAGAGCGAGTGGCCTTTAAGAGACAAATGATCTCCAACCCCAGCAGGGGCCACCGCTTCGGGGAAATCCTGAAGGCATACATCTGACCATCTTGACTCTGGACCAGATCAGGAGCCGGCGCCCACACGATAGACCCTACTCAAGCGCTCCACATTATTACACATATTTGACTTTACCTGGTATATGCCCCCGTCAGGAGTTCCACAAAGTCACTTTCCCTTTTGACCAAAGAACAACGTTAGCCCAATGCTAGATTCTTGACTCTTGTTCGCCAATGTTAGTTTCACCATTCACCTTAGTATTCTCTCCTTTTAAATATGGGCTTAGCGGCCTTTCTATAGCATGTTTTGCAAACACGTTCTTCGTGTAATAATCTTTCTGCTTTTCTTGTATTATTTGGCCAAAGCGGCATGGACTTTTCAGCAACCTATTTAACTTCCCTGAGCTCACTGGGGGCTGTCAGTGTCCTTTGCACTGTTGTCATTCGGTAGGCTACACGTGTGTCTCGTCAGACACATAGCTTTTCCTGTGTCCCGTTTCAGTGGATGCGGTCGCCACTGCCTCGTTCCCTCAGATGGCGGGGTTTCAGCTGCTGGTCTCTCTTCGCTCTCTGGGTTTGCCGCACCATCGTTTTCTATGTTATTCCAGCCCTTATCGATCTGACTGTGTAAGTGCCAGTTGTGATATCTCCCGGCCTCTGTGGCCCTCTTTCTTCTCTTGGCGTGGGGTTTCCTTGCGTTACTCTACCCCGCGTCTATCAGCTCTGGAGCATTTAAACTTCCCAGGCCGATTGAGCATTGTCCAGAGATTCGACTGGTGTGTTGGTTTGCCAGTCCTAGTCCTCTGCATTGCTCCATCTCTCTTTTTTCCCGGCCCAGTGGATGTCAGGCTGTTATTCAGGTAATGCAGAGAAAATTGGGATGAGCGTCACTGGGAGTGATCATTGCTACTCCCTCCCTCTTCCTCATCCCAGTCGTTACTATATTGTCCTCTGTATGACATGGGTGAATATTATGAGTGGAGTTGACAAGCTGGTGAGGGAGAGGGTTACAATATGCCATCAGGGCATGTGATTTTCCTCAACGATGTCGGGTCATCTCCCCGAGGGTCGCCCCCCCCCCACAGGTGGTCCTCCATCATATAGCCACCCCCAGGGTCAAGATCAGGTAGCGACTGCCGTCCCCTTGCCACATAGGGAGAGGGTAACTCAGGGGAAAAAGGAGCGATTACATCATCAGATTCATCACACTTCCCACACATGAATGTTCAGGGTTGCCCTCATCCATTACTCCAACGTGAGAATGCTCAGCCAAAGCTTCCAAGAATAACAGTCCTACAGCAAGGGTGGTGGTCAATGGCGTTGTTTCCTCCCCCCATGAAACTCACTAGAGGGACAAGGCAGGGCTGTCCCATCTCCCCCTTGCTGTATGCGTTGGATACAGAAGCCCTAGCTTTTGCCATCGGAGCAAACCAGGGGATTACGGGAATTTGCTGTGGAGAGGTAGACTTTAAGCTTTCCTTGTTTGCCGATGATATTCTCTGCTATGTGACAAATCTCTCAACATCGCTTCCGGAACTCCTAAATCAGATACAGGTTTTTGGTAGCTTTTCGGGTCGGAAAATGAATGTTCCCAAATCAAGTGTCATGCCTATGGGGGAAAATGACAGGGAAACCAGAGGCAGGAAGGTAGTAGGTGGTATGAGGGTTGAGACCACGTCCTCCCCATACCTGGGTATTCTGCTCCCTAGATTATTGGAAAAAGTTGTGGAAGCCAATTATACCCCTATCCTAGAAAGAATAAGATCAGATCTTTCGCGTTGGGGACCCCTCACCCTCTCATGGTTTGGCTGAATGGTATCTGAAAATGAATATCCTCCCCCGTCTCTTATATTTGTTCACAGCGCTCCCCTCACCACTTCCAGAGACTTTCTTTGTGAGATTACAGGCCATGGTGCTTCAGTTCTTATGGAATGGAAAGAGTACTAGAATTAAACATGCTACTCTGACTCTTCCTAGAGATTTTGGGGGCTTTGGCCTCCCCAACTTCAGACTTTATTACAAGGCAGCACAGCTGAGGGTACTGTTGGAGCACCTGAGGGATGACATGGGTACCTACTGGACATTCATTGAAGACACACATGCCCATACGAAAAAAGTTAGGCACACGGCAAGGAGATCCCGCCCCCCCATTAGAACTCATCCCACTCTGACAGTGCTCTGGGATCTGTGGAAAAGTAATAAAGCAAACTCTTGCCTCTCTTTGTTTGTTTGTTTGTTTGTTTATTTATTTATATAGCGCTCTTGACCCAGAGGTATATGTGCGCTTTGAACATCAGGTTACAAATAACAGACAATGGTACAGTAGTAAGTCATAGGAGAGCTGAACAAGAAGGCAGAAATGCATAGATAATAGTGGTCAAACAACATAAGTAAAATTGGAGATTGGGTGTGCATACATATGTGGTAGGACAGTTATTTGTTGATTAGCCAGGAGATGACCTTAGTTCTGAAGGGTTGGAAGGTGGGTGTAGATTTAATATCCAGTGGGATGGAGTTCCAAAGTTGTGATGCCAGGGCTGGGAAGCTGGATCCGCCGGCTCTTTTGAGGGAGTATTTGGGAACTGTTAGTTGTAGTGTGTTGGACGATCTGGTGGTTCTGGTGTTCTGTCTTAGTGTAAATTTGTTAGAGAGGTAGGGCGGGGCAAGATGATTAAGGGCTTTGTAAGTAAGGCAAATAGTTTTCAGGTCTATTTTTTGTTGTATGGACAACCATTTACAGGCAGTTCTGGTGGCGGAGATGTGTTCCCTTCTGGGAATATTGAGGGCGGCACGGAGTGCATTGTTTTGTAGGACTTGCAATTTATTGATTACAGTTTTGTTGGCACCTACATAGAGGCTATTACAGTAGTCCAGTTTAGATTGAATGAGTGCTCTGGCTAGGATGAGGCAATTGCTGGGGGAGATCAATGGTCTGCAGGCCCTGATAAGTTTGCCAGTGTAGGCAGTGGCCGAGGCGGTCATGTTGATTTGTTTAGCTAGGTTAGTGTTCGTGTCTAGGTGGAAGCCGAGGGTTTTTACGCTCTTGGCGATGGGTATGGTGTTACCGTCAATAGTGAAGCTAGTGTAGCCGGGACAGAGTTTTCGGATAGTGTTAGGTGAGCCGACAAGAAGCAGTTCGGTCTTGTCATCATTCAGGCACAGGCCATGTGTGGCCATCCATGCCTGAATGATGGAGAAGACTTCATTGATCCATTTGGCGTCCTTGTTGTAGTTACCTGATAAAGTGAGGAGTATCTGGGTGTCATCTGCGTAGTTTGTGTAGGTGACACCCAGATTGTCCAGCTTATCGAATAGGGGCTTAGTGAATATATTGTATAGGGTAGGTGAGAGACAGGATCCTTGTGGGACACCACAGGTGATGGGGATAGGGTCAGCCGCTGCTAGGGGAGAGAAGACACGCATGGTTCTATTGTCCAGGAAAGATTGGATCCATGTGACCGCAGAGTGAGAGAAGTGTGCTGCCAGAGACAGATGGTTGCACAGGATTTTATGGTCGACCAGGTCAAAGGCGGCGGAGAGGTCAAGGAGTAGAAGGATGGCAGCCTTGCCTTTGTCTTTGAGTTCGTCTATCTGGCATTTGAGATCAACAAGGGCTGTCTCTGTCCCATGTTGTGGTCGAAAGCCGGATTGGCGAGTTCCTAGTAGATGATTAGTCTCGAGGTAGTCCTGGATTTGTAGATAAGCCACTTTATCCAAAATTTTTAGTAGGAATGGGATGGTGGTAATAGGTCTATAATTCGTGGGAATGTCAGGGTTGAGAGTAGTTTTTTTTAGTAGAGGTAGGACCCATGACTGTTTCAGATTGCTGGGGACCATGTTATTGGCGAAGGACAGGTTTATTAATTTAGTGATAAAAGGGGAGAGATCCCTAGCTGCATCTTTTATAATCTGTGCGGGGCAGCTGTCCCCCTTGCAGTTCGATGGTTTCAGGGATGTTATAATTTTCTGAACCTCCAATATGGATACTTTTTTGAAGGTGAAGCCTGAACTAATGGCAGTAAGTGGAGGGGGAGTGGGGGTGGAAGTAGGATCAAGAGTGAGTTGTTGTCGTTTGTTGTTAATTTTAGTTTGGAGCCCTGAGATTTTGTTAGCTAGGGCATTCTGGATCCCTGTGCACCAAAGTTTATCCTTAGTGCAGGAGTCGGTAGGAGTAATGGGGTTTTCTAGTTCCTTTAGTATGTTAAAGAGCTCCTTCGTACTAGAGCTTGCCTGGGAGATCCTAGTATTGAGAGATTCTTTCTTGGCACGTATAATCTCATTTTTGTAGAGGGTGGAGATGTTAGTGAGATTAGTTCTGTTATTTACAGAGGGCACTGATTTCCATAGTGCTTCGAGTTTATTTTTTTGTTGACGGAGGGTTTTGAGCTCCGGGGTGTACCATGTGTTAAGGTGCGCTTTGGGTATCCCTTTACGCAGTTTCAGTGGGGCAATGATGTCGATGGCATTGGCCATGGACTCATTGTAAACGTTGACCAATTGGTTCAAGTCCGTTGTAGCAGGTAGTGCGTTCAAAGGGGGGGATCACTAGGGGTATTAGGGCTTCTGCTGTGATATTGCTCTTTTTCCTGGTAGGGCAAGCAGGTGCCATGATAGGCCTTTTATGAGCTGAATTTCTGGTGAGGATGTCAAAAGGGAGGAGGTAGTGGTCAGTCCAAATAAGTTGTGTGGGATTTTTCATAGTAATGTTGCAGTTAAGGGTAGTTATCCAGTCGAGGATTCTACCTTTCGAATGGGTGGGTTTGGAGCAGAATTGTTGGAGGCCATGCTCCTCTAGTGCCATGGCCAGGGCAGTGGCAGGGGTGTCTAGAGGGTCGTTAAACCCAAGATTAAAGTCTCCAAGTATAATCATTTGTGCTGATGGTTTGGAACTTTCAGCAACTAGTGAGGTGATGTCTTCCTCAAATGAGCCAGGTGGGCCCGGCGGTCGGTAAATTAAGTGCAGTGTGATGGTACTTTTAGGGGAAGTTTGAAATTTGACTGTAATGTGTTCGCAGGATTTGAGTGGGGGAGCAGAGGATAGTCTGATGTCAAGCGTGGACTTAAAGATAATAGCTACGCCACCTCCTCGAGCATTCGGTCTATCTGCTCGAAGGATGGTGTAGTTATCAGGTATGGCTAGGGCGCGAGATGGACCTGCAGCATCGTGCAGCCAAGTTTCGGTTACCGCAAGGAAGTCCAGGTTGTTTGTTAGAATAATGTCTGCGACTTCTGTGGAATGGGCGACTAATGAACGGACATTTAGAAGAGCTCCTTTAGGACTGGGATGGATGGTGTTGATAGGTGTTACAGTGTGAGGGTTAGTCTTATTAAGTGATTTAGCTAGGCTTTTGCTAGGTCTGTGGTAGGTTCTGGCGCCAAGTCTAGTATTCCGATCGGAAGGGATGAGGGTGGTGTTACGGGAGTTAGTTGGGTTAGCTATTGAAGAGGTGTTGTAGTCAATGGTGGGGCATGATGCTCTCGTGTTGATGGGGTTCTGCTTATAGACAGCTGGGTGAGTATTAGCTGGGACATGTGGAGCGTGTGCATGGCTATGGGTGGGATGGGCAGAATTAGTATCCGGGAGGAAGGCTGGTGTGGTGGGCAGGAATGGAGTAGGGCAGGTGATCGGGTGGTGTCTTGGGCAGGCGGGTCTGACTAGACCATTGTTATAGGCTAGGTAACTGTTGCCAGTGCAAGGTGTGTTACTTTGCATGACACAGAAGGGGAACATGATCGCAGTCAGGCAAAATAGCATGCTAGGGCTAGGCTGATATACAGAGGAGTGGCGGGTAGGGGGCATTGGCGATATAGGTGGGGCACAACACAATGTGAATGAGGTCTGGGTGACCATAGGGCACAGCACAATGCAAGTGATGTCTAGGCGACTATGGGGCACAACACAATGCGAATGAGGTCTGGGCGACCATAGGGCACAACACAATGCAAGTGATGTCTAGGCGACTATGGGGCACAACACAATGCGAATGAGGTCTGGGCGACCATAGGGCACAACACAGTGCGAATGAGGTCTGGGCGACCATAGGGCACAACACAATGCGAATGAGGTCTGGGCGACCATAGGGCACAGCACAATGCGAATGAGGTCTGGGCGACCATAGGGCACAACACAATACAAGTGATGTCTAGGCGACTATAGGGCACAATACAATGCGAATGAGGTCTGGGCGACCATAGGGCACAACACAATGCGAATGAGGTCTGGGCGACCATAGGGCACAACACAATGCGAATGAGGTCTGGGCGACCATAGGGCACAACACAATGCAGGTGATGTCTAGGCGACTATAGGGCACAACACAATGCAAGTGATGTCTAGGCGACTATAGGGCACAACACAATACGAATGAGGTCTGGGCGACCATAGGGCACAACACAATGCGAATGAGGTCTGGGCGACCATAGGGCACAACACAATGCGAATGAGGTCTGGGCGACCATAGGGCACAACACAATGCGAATGAGGTCTGGGCGACCATAGGGCACAACACAATGCGAATGAGGTCTGGGCGACCATAGGGCACAACACAATGCAGGTGATGTCTAGGCGACTATAGGGCACAACACAATGCGAATGAGGTCTGGGCGACCATAGGGCACAACACAATGCAGGTGATGTCTAGGCGACTATAGGGCACAACACAATGCGAATGAGGTCTGGGCGACCATAGGGCACAACACAATGCGAATGAGGTCTGGGCGACCATAGGGCACAACACAATGCAGGTGATGTCTAGGCGACTATAGGGCACAACACAATGCGAATGAGTTCTGGGCGACCATAGGGCACAACACAATGCAGGTGATGTCTAGGCGACTATAGGGCACAACACAATGCGAATGAGGTCTGGGCGACCATAGGGCACAACACAATGCGAATGAGGTCTGGGCAACCATAGGGCACAACACAATGCAGGTGATGTCTAGGCGACTATAGGGCACAACACAATGCGAATGAGGTCTGGGCGACCATAGGGCACAACACAATGCAGGTGATGTCTAGGCGACTATAGGGCACAACACAATGCGAATGAGGTCTGGGCGACCATAGGGCACAACACAATGCAGGTGATGTCTAGGCGACTATAGGGCACAACACAATGCGAATGAGGTCTGGGCGACCATAGGGCACAACACAATGCAGGTGATGTCTAGGCGACTATAGGGCACAACACAATGCGAATGATGTCTGGGCGACCATAGGGCACAACACAATGCGAATGAGGTCTGGGCGACCATAGGGCACAACACAATGCAGGTGATGTCTAGGCGACTATAGGGCACAACACAATGCGAATGAGGTCTGGGCGACCATAGGGCACAACACAATGCGAATGAGGTCTGGGCGACCATAGGGCACAACACAATGCAGGTGATGTCTAGGCGACTATAGGGCACAACACAATGCGAATGAGGTCTGGGCGACCATAGGGCACAACACAATGCAGGTGATGTCTAGGCGACTATAGGGCACAACACAATGCGAATGAGGTCTGGGCGACCATAGGGCACAACACAATGCGAATGAGGTCTGGGCAACCATAGGGCACAACACAATGCAGGTGATGTCTAGGCGACTATAGGGCACAACACAATGCGAATGAGGTCTGGGCGACCATAGGGCACAACACAATGCAGGTGATGTCTAGGCGACTATAGGGCACAACACAATGCGAATGAGGTCTGGGCGACCATAGGGCACAACACAATGCAGGTGATGTCTAGGCGACTATAGGGCACAACACAATGCGAATGAGGTCTGGGCGACCATAGGGCACAACACAATGCAGGTGATGTCTAGGCGACTATAGGGCACAACACAATGCGAATGATGTCTGGGCGACCATAGGGCACAACACAATGCGAATGAGGTCTGGGCGACCATAGGGCACAACACAATGCAGGTGATGTCTAGGCGACTATAGGGCACAACACAATGCGAATGAGGTCTGGGCGACCATAGGGCACAACACAATGCGAATGAGGTCTGGGCGACCATAGGGCACAACACAATGCAGGTGATGTCTAGGCGACTATAGGGCACAACACAATGCGAATGAGGTCTGGGCGACCATAGGGCACAACACAATGCGAATGAGGTCTGGGCGACCATAGGGCACTACACAATGCAAGTGATGTCAAGGCGACCATAGGGCACAACACAGTGCAAGTACGGGTGAGGTTAAAGGTAGGTCGTGCGCTCCGCGGAGCGTAGATATTGCACAGTGTTACCTTGGCCAGTGCGTACGGTGGAGCAGGGGGGCTGGCAGGATCGGCAGGTAACAGGCAGAGAACAGGCACGAGCCTTGTCCTCGAGGGCCTTGAATGGAGAGGGCCGGCTTCGCCTACCGGCGACCAATGGCAAAGGTTGTGGTTGCAGTGGCCAATCCGGGAGGGCCAAGACTGCTGCTGTGTGCCTGGTCAGGCACCGATCGGAGGTAGCCTAGAATGCGGCGGCCATCTTTGAAGGGGGTACCTCGTGTACCACGGAGCTGGATTCAGGGCAAAACGTGCTCGAACGAAGCAGGGCGGGTGTAGGGCTGCTTAGGTGCTTGATAGGGCATCTAGGAATGCTAGTATGCATTCGTGCAGTGAATGGGAAAATCGAATTTAGGTGGCATTGTCTTTGCCGCTGTCTTCGCTGTAGGTCCCCCGCTGGACCTGGGTACCAAGGGCTTCCGCAACACGCAGCAGTGGTCAGATATGGGTCTGGAGAGAGTTGCTCAATTGTTCAGGGGGAATAGTTTTATCGAGTAGGAAGCATTATCAGACACCCTGGGGACGAACGCAGTCTGTAAATGCCTGCACCTGAAAAGTATCTTGACAGACCCCAAGTGGTATGCTGATGCTTCCCGAGCCCTTACGTCCTTCGAGAAAATTATCTGTGAAGGTACTACAAGGAAGGGAGCTCTGTCGAGGATTTCTAGAGTATTGGTTACGGCTGACCTAGAGGGGAGGCAGGATTTTAGACAATGCTGGGAGGCAAGGGTTGGGGTAGAAATAACAGACGAAACCTGGGGGAGGGTTTACAAGTTAATGCTTGCTGGCTCCCAGTACACGTCGGCGATGGAGCACAACTTTAAAATCCTTAATTCTTGGCACCTCCCCCCGTTGAGGCGCTCCAAAATGTTTGTGGGCTCCTCCTCATTCTGCCCAAGGGAGTGTGGACACAGAGGAGCGTGGTACCATCTGTGGTGGGAGTGCTCAACCGTTTAGGTGTACTGGGCGGAAGTCTTGAGCTGGATGAAGGACCTAGTCGGTGCGTCTCCTTTACGCCCCCTTGAGATCCTGTTAGTTATTCTGCTACCCGATTCTGAAACCTCAAGATTCCCAAAAATTGTGGAAGCCATGCTAAGGACTGTAAGGGTAGCACTGGCTCACAAATGGAAAAGCAAAACTGCCCTATCCAATAAGGAATGGTTAACTAAACGGTAGGTTATCTTTATGTATGAAAAGTTGACAGCGATTGTGCATGACAAGATGGAAAGTTTTCTAGCCGAGTGGGGCGATGACTCAAAGAGGGATGTGAGGGTCTTAAGCACTAACCCGAACGGTGGGTTCATGTATTTGCATGGCCATTGGTCCACTGGGCTGAAGGAAGTACGTGCAGTGCACAGGCAAGATAAGAGAAACTTATAGCGCCAGATGAAACTGAAGGATTGGACTCAATTACTAGTCTTAAGGACCCTCTGGACAGCTGGTCATGGTAGCTTATGTGAGAGGAGGTGCGGGGGAGGGTGGACGGGATAAAAGGGCTTGTTGATGTTGATGTGATTAGGAACACGTATTGCCTAATGGAAAAGGCTCAATAAAAATCAAAATGGAAAGAAAAAAAAAAAGATTCCATGAACCACCTCCAACTGTCTTTATTCTACTGAGGTGGTTTATGCCCAGGCAGAATTTGCAAACTTCACTTGAGATTTTGCCATATTTTAATGGTGTTCCAGTCAAGGTATTGGAGGTACATTGGCTGCAGCAGGTAACTTGCCTTATTTCCATTTAGCCCCCTGCTAACACTAGAGCTGTAACCATAAGAAGGAGGTTGACTTCTTTTTATTGAACATTTGTATAATATGTGTCTGTACCACTTGCATATATTTCATATGTAACTTTGCCATTTGACTAGAACGGATGTAGACATTTTGTTATGTTGCATTAATATTACAAACCAGTCTAGATGCTTCTCATATAGTGACAGTAGGTCATTTGTGAAACAACCCAGATATTAGCATTAAAACCAAAATTCCCCATTCCAACCTTCTCTCACTTGTGTCCAGTTGGCAGACAGCTTATGTTCTTATCACTTCCTCTAGAATATTGTTTTCAGACTTAACTGAAAGTAGACAATTAGCCATAACAATTACCTCTAGCGAATTCAATTGTAGAACACACTGTCTACTCCAAATCTTGGGCAGCAGAGATCTGAAAACAATCTTTCAACTAACAGAACAGAAGATGACAGGCTTGAATTAATAGAGAGGAAGCAATACCCGTCTAATCCCTGCAACATTAAAGTTTGTTCAAAGGGCGAAATCTGGTGATGGTGCAGAGTCGGTTAGAGGTGGAGTAAAGGTGGGGGGGACAGGCACTTATTTGGGCCTGGGGCAACAAAGCCTACATACGCCACTGCTCACTACACTTAATCCTAAATTATCACCTCCACGGCATTGCACCCCTCATACACACCCTGAAGAAAATCAAAGCAGAAAAAGCTTTGCACTTGGCAAAGGTCAAGATACTCCCGATATCTCCAATGCTGCCTCACTGCTCTTCAAAACTACTCAACGGCCACTGGCTCCGCCAAACGAGACTTATCCCTCTCATTTCATCTCGATCCGCTCAACCCAGGCACCTTCAAAAATGCCTTTACGCAATTCTCTCAACTCCTAAACCCTTTCTTTATCTCCTCCACTCTTTATGCAAATTATCTTGCTCTACTTTGCTTATGAAATTTCTACCATATGCAATACCCTCGCTACTTATCTTTTATCCCCTCCTCCTGGTCACCTTGCTCCATCACTCCTACCCTCTTCCTTCCACTACTATGTCTTTCTTTGAGCCCACCGACCCTGATGAGATTCTTGCCTTACTCCTCATGGCTAACGCTTCCTGTGCCCCCACTTACCCACTGTCCCTGCACATTGTGAAGCACATAGCTCCAGTATTGCTCCAAATCTTACTTCCCTCTTCAACTCCTCTTGATAATGCTACTTTTCCCTCATCCTATAACTCAGCTACTGTAATCCTCTCTTTAGGAAACCTGGTCCTGATCCCAACCGTCCTGCCAAGTTTCGTCCTCTCCGTCTACCACACTATTCTAAAATACTAGAGCGAGTAGTACTCAATCGACACACTGAGTTCCTTGATACTCCCAACCTCCGGGAGTCTCTTTAATCTGGCTTCTGACCTCTGCATGCCAAGACAGATCTCAATGTCAGCAACTTCATCACTTCTGCATGTCATACAAACCGTTCATCTATTATTGTTATTCTCCACCTCTCTGCTGCCTTCAATACTGTCGACCATTCTGACCTTCCCGCTACAAAGTCCATGTTTGATTTGCTTCATACCTTGCCTCTAGACACTTTCAGGTGTCCTAGACAGCCTTAACTCCCCAATAAACCTCCTTACCTTTTCACAAGGGTCTGTCCTTGGTCCACTTCTCTTCACTCTATAATTCAGGTCTTGGCGCCCTGACTTCCTCTTACAACTCCTTTCAACTCTTCGCCTACGACACTCCAATCTTCTCCTTTCCCTCCTTATCTGACAAGCGGTTGTCAGAAACGTCACAATGTCTCTCCACCATCACTCCCTGCTCTCCCTCTCGCTCGTCACGATCCTCTTCGGCCCACGTCCTTGCTACTACTTGTGTCCCTCCCTCATCATTTCCACTCTCGCCCTATCCTCACTCCCCTACTCTGGAATGCTCTTCCTTCCCCCCTCTCCATGCTACTACAACTCTATCACTATTTCAACCTAACCTCAAAGCCCTCCTCCTTTTTGAAGAACCCATTTCCTAGCACTCTACGTAACTCCATCACTGTGCCTTCCCTCTTTCCTTACCCTCATGGACAATCCTACAGCACTTTTCCATCGACCCCTCCATCCTTAATTTAGCACTCCCTCCGCCATGACGTTCCTATGTTATTCGTTCTTGTCCTCGTCCCTGGTTTATCCACCTTGCCCTACAACATCTGTTCTCCAAGTCACATTCTCTCGCACCATTGCTAAGGACCCATATATGCTCTACTCTGTTAAATTATGTACATGTTTCTGTGAAAAAATGAATTGCTTTCCTGTGATTTCTATAAATGAATACAAAATTAAATAAACTGATTTAAAATTAAAGGGGGATACAACATAACCATGCAACCCTCCAATTAAGGTGGTGTGTTACAAAATAAAACCAGAGGAAACCATGAATGGGATAAACAGTCTCCCTGACCTAGTTGACTTTGGTGCCCCGACAAGCTAAGTGAAGCTTCACCTCAAAGGTCTGCCATGCTTACAAAAAATAGGCAAATAGGCTTTGGGTGCCACTAAAATCAATGGTAGAAAAGCAGCAAAAGGAATAATGCCCTTAAACACGAATACGCACAGTGTCACTGAGGCAAAGACTCATTCTGAAGGATGGGGAATGATGGCAACCCATTTTTATAGAGTGCAGTAAAAGCATTAGCAAGCCATCAGTAAACAGTTGCCCCGTCCATCAGGATCATAATCCACAAACTGGCAGCACAGTGCCAGTGTTGAATTGAGACAGACATTTGCCTTTTGCCATTCTTGCAAGGTGATCTCTTAGTGGGGGAACATATTAAAAAAGATGAGTCTGTAAAATGCCCAGATCACACAACAGATAAAAGAAATACAAAGTCAAAGAATGGAAATGTAGGAGACTACTGAAATGAAAGAATGAGTGATGAGGGTTACTTGCCTCTCCCTCTTCACTTGTCGGTAGACAATATTAAGTGGGTTTGGAACACTAACTTAATCAGTGTCCAAGCACAAGGATATTCATCTGTAAGGGGCAGTACAACTTAGTTTGAGCAACTGTTTATTTATTTATTGTTTGCTTGTTAGGCGCTTATACAGCAAATACATACTGTTTCAATGCGCCCACAGCGCAAAGGGTGGGAACGAGGGAGTGATACATATTGAATACACAGAGGAGGGTAAAGGAAAAAAGGATGAACCGACTATGCCTTGTGAGTATTCAGAACGTGCAAGTGCAGAGGGCAGAGAGGGTAGGTGCTGCAATGTCCGTGTTCGTGAGTGAGCAACAGATGAAGTGCATGATGTGGTAAGTGCTACACGGCCTGGAGCCGTGTTGGGTGTAAGTGCGAGCCTCCAAGGCAGAGGGAGTGCCAAGGCAAGTGCTGAGAGTAGACAGAAGCTGGGCGATTGGGTGTGGATGGTCAGGGGCCGGAGGATGCATAAGAGCCCAGAACACCAATCACAGCAACTGTGAGATTAACAGAGGAGAGAAGATGGGAAGGAGGGGGTAAGGAGGTAAGTCTTGAGGAGCTTCTGGAACTGAAGGAAGTCCTGCACAAGGCACAGAGGGAGGGGAGAGGCTGTTCGATAGAGAGCCAGCTGAGGCAAGTGATCAACCTACTGCCCTCCGTTTAGCGAAGCACTTTACGCACAAAGAGTTGGTGCCAGAGGAACGTAGAGGTCTGGAAGGAGAGTATTGAGTGAGAAAGTTGAAGATAGTTAGGTCCCCGGGGCCAGACAGCCTTGCGGATGATGCAGAGGGATTTTAATTTGATCAGTGCAGCAACCGGGGGCCAGTTACGGCTTTTATGGGGAGGAGAGATGCGGTTCCTGGGCTTAAGGCCAAGGATAAGTCTTGCTGCCCTATTCTGGATTAGCTGGAGAGGTTACAGAGTGGAAGACGGTAGATTCAGGAGGAGGCTATTGCAATAGTCAAGCCTAGAAAGAACCAGGGCTCGGGTAACGTTGAGCATCTGGGGAAAAGTGAGAAAAGGAAGAATTCCTTTGAGAAGGAATAGCTGAAAGTGGGACTTCTTGGCAATGTTCTGAGTGTGAGGGAGGAAGGAGAGAGAGCGGAGTCGAAAAAGACTCCAAAGCTTCTGGCTTCAGAGGGAGGCTGGAGTGAAGAGGTGCACCAGGACTGAATGGCTGATTGGCAGTCAGGGATGATGGGAGGTGCAAGGGGGTCAGCAGGAAGTTTGAGAAAGAATTGTGTTGTCTGCATAAACACTGGAAGTTTGGGGGAAAGGAGGAGATGAGGCGTGCAGGCAGAGCAAGGTAGGTACGATCACAGGATATTTTTTCGCAGGGTTTTTTACCGCAAATTTTTTCTAAAAAACCCATTGAATTTTTTAGAAATTGGGGGGGTTGTCGAGGCCGGGCGGGGGTAACCTCCCAAAAAATAATCAAAAAAAATTCTATGGGTGTTTTTCGTTAAAAAAAAGAAAAAAAAAAAGAAATCGCGCTAAAAAACCCTGCGAAAAAACATCCCGCAATTTAATGACATGGAACCGCAAGGTAGATGTTAAAGAGCCAAGGGGGGAGGATAGAACCTTCGGGGACACCACAGGTGAAAAAGGAAGTTGGATAGAGGAAGGTGTCCAGGGTGACTTGGGATGAGCGGTCAGTTAGGAAGGATTTCAGCCAGTCCAGTGCCCGATCCGAAATACCAAGGATATCGTGGAGTCTTTGTAGGAGGATGGAATGGTTGACTGTGTCAAATGCAGAGGAGAGATCGAGTAGGATGAGGACAGCTGGGGAGTTGGAGACCAGTGATGCAAGCAGTTCCTCACAGGTGTTCAGAAGAGCAGTTTCTTGAAGTCAAATGTCTCATACACGTATAGATCATTCGTTGGGTTGCCTTGCTACTGAATACCATCTTAACAACAGATCAGCATCAAATCAAGACCAAATGCCACCGTAAAACATGTGTTCACACAAAGTATTTTATCAGCATTGGGGTACCAAAATGGGAGCTTGACATAATCCCTAATTTGCCAATCTTATTATGGGGAATCTTAGGTGATTTGAAGAAAATGCAGCTGCCTTCTTTCCTGTGCAGCAGAGACGCACGCGTCTCCTGATCCCTTGGTCTGGTAACGAAAGGTAGGACTATGGAAGGGATGTCGCACCAGCAGTTGTGAGAAAGGACCCTCAGCAAGGCTTTCTTCGATCTCCAATATCGGTCTGCAGTTTTGGCACCTTTTTATCAGCCCTACAGTGAACTGTTACCGCTTGGTCGATCTTCCTGATTCTGCAGTGCTTCACTCTGGTGAGTAGACTTGGATCTCCAACTGGAGCCCATCAACGTCCTGTGAGGATTTGTTCACGCAAAAACGTTGCACTGCAAATGGGTCGGAGGCCCCCTGGTATTTGCGGTTTGCAGCCCTGGAAGGTCATAGCACCTCGGGAATGGCTCGATCTGCAGTTCGTCTCAGGGCAGGCTGGTCCTACCAGCCAAAGGAAGGAAGAGTCCTGTTTAGAGTTCCCCTGTCGATAAGAAAACAGGGTCAGGACAGCAGTGGTCGCTTTATGGTTACTGGAAGGGAATGCAGGCGTCTCTGGTCATCTTCAGCTTCGGACCTTCTGTTCCAGTGGTCAACTTGCCTTTTGTGTCAGGAACCTCACCTTTTATTCAGAATTCCCATTCATTCCTCTGCAAACTCAACTTGCATTTTACAGAAAGGGGCAGGTGGCTGGCCAATCAGGACATGCAGACCCCAGTGGAAACTGGTTCCATTCAGGCCCATCAGCCAGCAAAGGATAGTGGAGTGGCAAACTCCTCCCCTGCTTACTATCCTCACAGACACACTATCATAGACGGGCTACCCAAAGGGTTCCGGCCAAAGTCAGAAAAAACACATTCTGATCTCACCCGCCCAGAATGGTAGAAGAACAAATGAAAACCACACAAGAAATGGTGAAAAAAGAAAGAAGCCACCATATTAGAACATAGGTGACCCTTTTGTGCATAACGAGGCTGTGAATACAGTGTAGTTGGAAGAACACGTCCACTTCCACCAGCCATAACTATCGGGTCGTCACTGTGACCAAAAAGTCACAGGAGAAGAGAGAATGGGGATACTAGGTATCCCCTTAGCACGCCTCACAAGGTGGGGTGTGCTAATCTCTCATAAATTAAAGTTTTAGGAAGGATACAAAGTATCCCTCTTTCCTTACGAACAGCAGTCTTAGGGAACAATTATAAGGTACTCACCATAGTGACTAACGTACTCTTAGTCCATAGCCCCCTTTCCTCCATACTGCATGGGCGTCCCTTGCTAAGGACAGGAGACAGAACCTTTTTGAGCAGTAAAAACCTCCTTCCCCTTTAAATTTAGAGGCGCGGGTGCGGCTCTGGGAGCATGAGTACCCCTGACTCCGCCCACTGGCGCCACACCCCAGTACCCATTGACACGTCGACAATATTTCACCATTGACTTATGACACCAGTTTTATTAGGGGGGAGGATGGTGGGACATATGGAGAAATGGGGACTGAGGACTAAGAGTACGTTAGGCACTACTGTGAGTAAATTATAATTACTCTTACGTCCTGTCCCCTTTCCTCCATACTGCATGGGCGATTACAAATGAATGTAGCCCCAGGGTGGAGAGGTGACCCTGTTTAAGAAAAGAAGTTCATTAGAACCACCTGCCCGAACACTGCATCCGACTTAGAGCCGGCGTCCAAACAGTAATGCTTACAAAAGGCCGAAGGGGTGGCCCAGGTAGGTGCCCTGCTGATGACATGCCACGGGACCTGCCGTTGGGATGCAATGGGCGTGGCCTTGGCTCGGACCTCATGGGCGTGCATGTTAGTTGAAAGAGGCTTGTGCTGACCCTCATAGGCCTCCTTGATGGCCGAAAACATCCACTGTGCTATAGAGGCTTTGGATGCCTGATACCAGGCCTTGACCCCAAGGCACCTAACACTACATTGAGGTCCCACACGGGGTGTGGGTTTTTGATGGGTGGGTAGAGTCTGAAGAGACCCGTCAAATGTCTCTTGACTATCGGGTTGGAAGAGGAGACGACCTCCTCCTCCGAATCCCTGTAGGCCCCTATGGCCGCCAAATACGTGTGGAACATTTCCACCAGCACGCCAGAATGAGCAAGGTGAGCAAAGGAGGAGAGCACATTGTCCAACGTGCACTTAAGGAGGTCAATCTCCTTAGAGTCCGCCCAGTGACAGAACCTAGTCCATGTACTCTTGTACTGGCTCCTGGAAGCCTAGCTCCTAGCGCCCTGAATGATTTCTAGGTCAGCCTGAGGTATTTCAGCGTGACCTGCTCAGGAAACAACTCTGAGGGCTAATTTCTGTGGTGCGGGTGGATAACCCTGCCCCCCCGTTGCAACAGAAAATGAGCTGGGCCCATCGGAAAGTAAATGGGTGGCCTGTCCGAGAGGCTGAGAAGCTCCGGGAACCATGGTCTCGCCGGCCACCAAGGAGCTATCAGAATGATGCTGAGGTGACAAGATTCCTTTATCTTGCAGATCACCCTGGGGATCAGGGGTGTGGGCGGGAAGGCATATGCCGTCATGCTGCTCCACTGTATCTGGAATGCATCGCCCAGGAAGCAAGGGCCCTGCCCCTGCCAGGATGCAAACTGCTGGCACTTTTTGCTGTCCCAGGAGGCAAAAGGATCCACTTGAGGATGCCCCCCATCTGCTGAAATTCTCCTGCAGCACCTGCCACTTGTAATTGTCCGCTCCCAGTCTGCTGAACCTGTCTGCCTCCAGGTTGGACGGCCTTGAAGTAGATGTTGTTCTCCAGGGCCCATTCCCACATGCTGATAGCTAGACTGCACAGTGGAGGGGACCTGGTACCCCTCTGCTTGTTGACATAGAACATGCTGGTGGAGATGTCGGTCTGGATGAGGACGACCTCGCCCCCAATGAGCGGAAGGAAAGTTTTGAGAGCTAGCCAGATGGCCTTCAGTTCCAGCCAGTTGATATGGGACTCCTGCTCCTGCCGGGTCCAGACTCCATGGACACTGTGGTTGTCCAGAGTGGCCCCCAGCCATCGAGAGAGGAGTCCGTAGTGATGGTGACCTGCAGGGGCGGCTGCTGGAATGGCTTGCCTGTCGGCAGGTTGCAGTCCTTGGACCACCATGTGAGGTCCGAGTGAAGAGAAGGAGGAATATTGACCAGCTCTGCTTGGGAGCCGCGCTCCTGATCCATGATTCTGCAAGTGCAGCTGTAATCTCCTCATCTTAAGTCTCGTGTGGGGTATGGCCAGCAGGACCGCTATCATGAGACCTAATAAATGCTGGTACCACCAGGCCGATGTCACTTCTCGGGTGAGGGAGTGAGTAGTGGCCCTCTTGATGGTCGTGACCTTGTCCTCCGAGGGGAACACTCTCTCTGAGCTTGTGTCCCAGATGAGACCCAGGTAAGTCAGTCTCTGCATAGGCTGCAGCTGAGACTTCTTGAGGTTGAGAGCATAGCGCGTAGAGTGTGCTCGTGTGGGCAGAGGAAGTCTGATGCATCGCCTCCAGAGATTTCGCCCTGACGAGCCAGTCGTCCAGGTACGGATAGAGGTGGTGGTGGCACTGGGCCCTGAGGAGGGGCGCCACTGCATTCATGAGTCTGGTAAACACCCTGGGAGCCGGGTTGAGGCCGAAGGGTAGCACCTTGTATTGGAAATGGCAGCCCACGATCCTTAAATCGCATAAAGGAGCGATGCAGCTGCCAAATCGGGACGTGTAGATAAGTGTCCTTCAGATCCAGGGAGCACATCCAATACCCCTTGCACAATGTCTCTGCTATGAGTACTGGCGTAAGAGGGAGGGAGAGGTTGAGGGTGGAGAGGTCCAACAACTCTAGCCTGGTTCTTCTGTATGGTGAAAATCCTGGAGTAGAAACCATATCAATTAATTCACGGTGCGTCACCCTTCTCAACTCTCATGCTGGACTTCCTTTGCATCTTGTAATTATGGTGGCCCTGAATCATGCTGTTGCCATCTTCATCTTGTATCGTGGCTTGCAACATTATGTGTTACTTCTGACTTCTGGAATTGTATTCACTCTCCCCGTTTGCTTCTCCGCTCTTTTTGACTGCTAACTCTCTGTTCTCTCCTCCTTTCCATTCTCCCTTTTCCTATCTCCTCCCCTTACTTTGTTCTATGCACTTACTCTATCGGAATTGTCCCAGGACCTAGTATGATAGCAACCTCGTATGTCTCCTCCCAGCTCCCCTTACAGTTTTTTTTCCTCCCCATCCCCCCCCTCCAGCACTAACTGAAATGTCATCAGGCCTAGTATGGTAGTCGCTTGTTTTGTTCCTCCCCTACCTTTCTGCACCGCTATCCCTCACCTTTTGTTTTTCGCCGGCTGTACCAGAAATGTTGTCAGGCCTAGTACTGTAGTCGCCTGTCTGTTTCCAATTCCTTCTCACTCTCCCCCTCCCTTCCTTATCTATGTCTTCGCTCTTGCACTATCTGAAATGTCGTCAGGCCGAGTACAATAGTTAATTTCACATCCTTACTGTTCATGGCCTGTAAGGATGTCACTGTATTTTCCCTTGTTCCCTTCCTCGCCTTGAAGCGCTTTGAAACACATTGTGTATAGGTGCAATATAAATAAACTATCATATCAATCCTCGCTGGGAGGCTGGAACTTCTTCCAATGCCTGGCTCCTGACGAGAGACCGAACTTCCGCCAACAGAGTTGCTGTCCCAATCTGTCGGAGGGGCTGAAGGGAGGAGAGGGAGGGAGGGTAAGCGGTACCCCGTGGATACTACTGAGAGGATCCAGGGGTCTGCGAACTTATGACGCCAAAACTGTGCGTGAAGGGCAAGTCTGCCCCCCCATTGGAGACACATGGACCCGAAAGGACACGTCATGCCTGCTTTGTCTCTGAGACTGTCGCAGAGGAGGGGGGGACTGAAAAAATCCTTTTCTCCCCCCTTTTTTTGTCTGCGCCGGTGTTGGCTCGGTGAATGGTTGGGCTGCCTGAACCTCAGTTCTTGGAAGCCGCTGAACCCTCCGAACATCCACCCTTTGTCAGAGCGTTGAGACTGGGTGTACGCCTTGGACAAGGCCTTCATAAGGATAAAGACTTTGCAGTCTACAAAGTGTTTTTTTTTTATCTAGCTCCTCATCGGTGGTGGAGGGAAAGAGGTCACCACCCTCGAATGGAAGGTCCAATATGTGTTCCTGGACGTTTGGGTTGAATTAAGTAGCCCGAAGCCAGGCAGTCCTCATGTCCATGGCGATGCATATGGCCCGACCAGAAGTGTAGGTGTGGGCCATGGGGGACTTCATGATGTCTTGCGCCACCATTTTAGCCTTTGCCAGTCCCGCCTTGAAACGTGACTGGCTCTGCACTGCAGGTTCTGGAAGGAAGTCGACTATTTCCCGCCAAAGCCTCTGGTTAACGGCTGCCATCATGGCATCCACGTTGGCTTGACAAAGGTGCAGCGAAGATGGAATAAAGCTTCTTCCCGTACGCCTCCAAGATCTCCTCCTTGCCTAGCAGCGCCAAGGACAGGGTGGCTGAGGACGACTGAGGCTTGGAGTAGAGTGACACTACAGCAATCACCGAAGAGTGTGGTTGAGGGTGGGCCGACAGCAAGAGTGTATCCCCCTCCATATGCCTATATTTGGTATCCACAAGTCGATTGACAGGCTGGATCGAGTGGGGATTGAGCCAACCCTTCTTGGCCAAGGCGACAACTTCCTTCTGCATCGGAATCCCCGTTCTAGCCATGGGGCACAGAGTGTGGACCACGGCAAGCACTCCTGCCTCCGGTTGTTCGACTTCGGGTTGAGGAAAGCCCAAGTACTGCCAGACCTGCAAGTCGTTTGTGGAAGGCCTTGGCTGATGATGGTGTGTTGGGGTCCTCTTCCTCGTCTGTGTCCACCAGGGCGTCCGCTTGGTCCGGCGCAGGTGGAGGAGTGCTGGCCGCTGAGGTGTGGAGACCAGAGCTGGAGGCTGCATCAGAGGCTGGTACGGAACCGCCTGAACTTTGGGAGGCAAGGAGCCGGAATCGAAAGAGCCGGCGTGGGCAGCGGGGGCTGCAACAGGGCCCGAGGCGCTGGAGCCACAGGAGGAATGACTATGGGCACCAGCGGCGGGGCAGGAGGGAGCATGTCCCTGATAACATCCTTGAGGATGGCCCCCATCTGAGGAGATCTTGTGAGTGTGAGGAACTATTCAAAGAACCTGTACTTGCAGGCCGGTGGGGTGGCAGGTGATAGCGACGAAATAGCGGGCGGCTGCTGGCGCCGGTGCATATTCGGTCTAGCTGATTGCAGAGGAAACCTGCCCTGCGTTGCCGATGGATAAACGTAGGCCGCGTACCTGGTTGACACCAGTGCCATCTTGTAACTCGTTCTGCCACCTGCTCCATTCATCTGGCCGGTATCGGACGAACGGCCATCTTGTCGAGCTGCATGCCACGTGCCGAAGTCGTGGTGCTTGGCTCACTGGGACCAGCCTCCTGCAGGACTCTTCATGGTGGAGCAAGAGGCCTAACCTGCACTTCAAGTCGAGACCTGGTAGGTATGTCACTCACCCTCGGCAGAGTCGCCGGTAGTGCTGCGTGTAGGCGCCCTCTCAGCCATGTTGCCGGTACAAGGGCAAAGCCCCTCGGGTGTACACACGGTAAAAGAACCTTGTGGTCTCCGGAAGGATCTACAGACCCCTCGGCCTGGCGGCCGGTAGCTGAGCTAGCCTTGGTACCCATGCTGGTGCGAGAACCTGAGAGGTTCCTCTTGCCCGGGCATTTTCTTGGGAAGGAGTCACCCTTGAGGGGTGTGCTGGAAAAGAGCAGCCCTTCCTTAGGCCTTGACTTATGTCTGACGAAGTCCTTCAAGTCCTCTGGAGGCGACTTCTCAAAGAGCTCCCTCCACCTAGCTAGTCTGTTCCTCAAAAAAAGCGATGAAAGTGAGTTGCACATGGTACACCCCCCCCATCCATGGTCAGGGCCCAGAGCGGAGGCAAAGAGCGTGGAGATCTGATGTAGGTAAGAGCCCCTCGCAGGCTGGACACCTGCTGAAGGCTGTTATTGTCGACATGCGCAGGGGAGGAGCGTGGCGCAAGAGGACAGAGTACCTGATTGATAAAAGACAAAGACAGAAGAAAGTATCCGGGGAAGAGCGCGTGGAATTACATGCCCGAGGCCAAACCCAGGAGCGCTGGTGAAATCGGCCCGTTACAGTCGACGCAGAAAAGGGCACTGAGAAGTGGCGCAAGTGGGCGGAGTCAGGGGAGCACATGATCCCAGGGCTGCACTCCAACGCGCCTCTAAATTTAAAGGGGAAAAAGGTTTTTTCTGGTGAAAAAGGTTCTGTCTCCCGTCCCTAGCGAGGGACGCCGATGCAGTATGGAGGAAAGGGGACAGGACGTAAGAGTATGAAAGAATATAAAAAGGAGAACCCAAAGGGTTTCCAGAAACACTGCACATATGGTGCTATGTTCTGCAAAAGTGTAACACAGATGCCCTTAAGAGAAATGGGGGAAAGCAAGACTCCATGAAATAAGGTAAAACAAAGAACAGAGTTCCCATGGTTAGAGCATATAAGAATTTTAGGAAAAAGGATCCCCTCATTCAGGCGAACTAGAAAAAGGTCCAGAAGTCCAGCAAAACGTGCTGGGAGTCTCACTAGGCTAAGGGATTAAGCATAAAACTGATAAATCTCTTTAACAGGTACTATGCAATTAACTAAACCATAAAATTATTCACCTTGGATATGTGAACCTCACCCTGCTAACTTAGTTTTACACATGAACTGCAATAGAACGTTACATTTAAAATCAAAGGTATTGCCAGTACATGCCAGAGTATAAAAATGATACACAGATACAAATGCATGCAACAAAGAATCCTTAATTGACCATATGTATTAATTAAAAAAAGTAAACATTTAGACATTGTTCTGAAATCGCATTGTCCCATCACTTCTTGACTGCCCATTTCCATTCTAAGCCCAACATCGGTTATCATCCCTGGATTTTTCCATAGACACTTAACAGAAACCCTTGCTTTTATATTCTCCCTTGACGCTTATCCTTACATATAATCTTTGATTGTGAGTCTTGGCCTTCATGCCTGGTCTGATAGGTCTAATTTATTCATTCCAATTTGTGGAATTGCTTCAAGGAGCAAATGGCAATAACAGGAAGTTGGATAACATGCAAATTCTGTATTTCTCTTGTAGGACTTCTATGCAAGACAGAATTATAAGAGTATTGCGTTAGAACTAAGAAGTAGGGCATATTAGCTCAAGGGATATACAGCAAACACATACATTGTGCTCCAATCCCAGATATGCCTGAATGTAAGGCTGCCTATGTACATTTCTTTAAAACTGCAGCAGTGCATCCCCTGCATATGAATTGAACTAGTAAGAAGGGAAAAGTAACTACATAGCTGTTGCATAAGATAAAGTATATTCTGAGAGACAGTTCCTAATAGCTTGTTTAAATCTTGTTTAAATCTGGAGAGGGAAATGCGATCAAATTGGAAAACACTGACCTGACTTAGACCTTGTTCACTGCATAGTTAATTAAACACAATGAGTACACTGGCATGAACAGAGCCGATTTTAGACTTCTATTTGTGGAAGCTGTGGATTTCTATAATAAAATATCATGGGGGATTCATGGTTCATGGAGGACGACCCTCAATACTCTAGACTTTCATTCTTCCCTTACTTAGGCGGGCAAACCTTATTTAGTGTAATGGGGGTTACTCATTCTTAGGCAAGATTTGGAGCAGTACCCTTTGAGTGCACTACATCAACCTGGACTTCCTGGCAATAGGAACCCAACCTTTGGTATAAGTCTGTAGTACACAGGTTGGTAGAGTGGCAAAGCAGCCAGGATTATCTCAAGAGGGGTCTATGTGAGCAATGTGAGCAGTAGGGAAGTTATACAGAGATTCACAGTGACAAGTGTTAGGCAGAAACCTGTGCAGTTCCCGCTGGGACCACTGCAAAAGATTTAAGACTACAGGTGTTTGGCAGTAAACCCACTTGGTAGCAGTCTGTACCACACCAATTCACTTGGTAGCTGTGGCTGAGCAGTCAGACTTCCCTCAAGAAGAGTTAGGCAGTAAACAGAGTATTCACAATAGGTCAAAGGAACACAGTAGAACAAGCAAACACTGACCAGAGCTTGGTGTAAAAGAGATAATTATTTATTTTAAAACCACATCTAGTAAAACACACAGGCACTAATATTAAGCAGTTCAAAAACACGGTCACTAAAAGGTATACACTCCCTTAAAAGAATATTAGACAAGTCTTAAGTAAAGCCCCACTTAATTTCAGACAGCGGTGAGTGCTTAATGCAGATGGCACTCTAATAATTCGCTTAAAAAGGGAGAGAAAGGCAGAGCAAAGATAGAAACAGATCCCAACACTTTCAGAAGAACACAGTAGGAGAAGAAGGCAGGTTAAAACCGTAAAGTCAAAGTTAACAAGGCTGGACCCACTGTAAGAGGCTCCAGTCGAAATGTGTCCAAGGTCACATGGTTCGAAGTGCCCAAAAGTCTCGAAAAGGTTCAGAAAGAGTTGGACCAAAAGAAAGGGACCAGTTAGATGGTCAAGGTGGCCAGCCCAGTCCAGAAGGTTAAGGGATTATTATTACCTTGTAGCAATCTTTAGAAAGGGAGGCCTGGCGGACACGGAACCTTAAAGTGGTGAGAATACTCCAGCGGGGGCAGTTGTTCCTGGCAGCGGATGCAAGTCGGTGCTTCGTCCGGGGGAAGAGAGGATCTCGTCGGGGAGGAAGCCAGGAGTCCGTTGCACTGCCAGGGAAGAAACCAGCCGCAGAGTTCTCAAGTCAAAAAGGAGCGGTCCTTTTATTCGCGGTCCAGTGGTAACCGGTTGCCGGGGTGCTTGGCACGGGCAATTCGACCACAAGACGTCCTGGGATGCGAGGAAAAGAAGGTAACTGGTTGTGCCCACCAGTCAGGGGAAGACGACTCTCCAGCCGGGAGATTTTCTCAGTCGTCGGGAAGTGGTGAGTCGGTTCCGCAGGGCTCCACCGGTGGTGTCGTCGTAGCAGGTCGGCTCAGCTTCTCCCTCGTCGGATTCTCAGGTCCTGTGGAGACTTCTGAAGTTCCAGTCCCCAAAGCCCTGCTTTTATGCAGCATACCCCCATTCACTCAGCCTAGCTGTCAATCAAACATGCTAAGTGGTGAGCCGGCTCACCACTTGGGCCAATCACACAAGAGTGCGACTTGAGTTACCAAGGTAACTCAGTCCAGGGTGCCTAAACCCCCTCCCACACCCCCTGTGGTACCCAGACAGAGTGGCACCACTTTTGGAGGCTTCTGTGGAGAAGCCCGCCAAAAAGTGGAAGAAAGGGCTCGACTTGGGTTGGAGTCACAGAAGAGAACACAAACGCCATTTTAGAATCGAGTCCTGGCAAAAAATACCAACCAGCGAATTAATATTAAATAAACCGGCGGTATGTTCGAGGCTATGAGAATTAAATAATTAAAGTTGGTAGCCTCGAACAATGGGAAAATCCCATAGGGATATATTCGTGGACGAATATAAAAAGTAGTATCCACTGCCACCAGCCAAAACTCGATCAGGGGGGGACGGAGACGTGCCCCCTCGACTAACAGACCCCGGGGCAATCAAATTGCCCCGACCAGTACGTCCACAATATGATGGTTTGTACTGGTTTCTTTTCATAATTTGGGACTAGTAAAGCCAATGGTGACTTTACATGCTCTGGGAGACAGTGGTCAGTCCCAGGGTATGGAGTCTATGGTGGGGTGTCACTATGATACCCCTCTGTCACTGCACGGAGGGTGCTGTGTAACACACATAGTAAAAACACATGAGACCCTATGGAGTAAAGGACCCCATAGCCCATAAAACACATTAACAGTCAAAGGAACACCAACACCCACTGATTGCGACTCCTATCGCCCCCTGGCCATGCTAAATTATGACAGCAAGATCCTCACCACCATATTAGCTGGTAGACTCGCTAGAGTGCTGGGGTCCTTAATCCACGAAGACCAAAACGGGTTCGTTCCCGGTCGCAACACCACAGCTAACCTGAGAAGGCTTCAACACATCATGGCAGAAACTTATGAAAAGGGTGAGGACCTAGCGGTACTCTCACTTGAAGCCATCAAAGCCTTCGACTCCATCTACTGGGGGTGGCTTACTGAGGTACTGAGAGGATTTGGGTTTGGCGAGGGCTTCATCAGATGGATCACGGTACAATATAACACCCCAACCGCAAGAGTAAAGACAGGCAGAACGGTGTCAGAACCTTGGCAAATACAGAGGGGCACAAGACAGGGATGCCTACTCTCGCCCATGCTATATATACTCGGCCTAGAGCCGATTGCCATATACTTCAGGAAACAATTTCTCGACGCTGGCATCAAGGTCAGCAATGCCTACAACATAATCTCCCTCTACGCTGATGATGTCCTATTGTACTTAAATGACCCCAAGGTCAATGCATCGATCACACTGGAGGTACAAGACAATTACGCGAAATATTCTGGAATACAATTTAGCAGACACAAATCTTCAGCATTCCCCCTGGCTGGCTTGAGAGGCCTAGCAGAGACTGATCTCCCAGCTATAGGAATAAAATGGCAACTCGATAAGCTCAGGTACCTAGGAATAAAAGTGAGCCACACTCCGATGCTCACACATGAACAAAACACGGAAGCTGCCATACCAAGCCTTCGCCGATTCATGAAATTCTGGTCTAAACTCCCACTGGCAATGGTTGGTAGAGCGGCGATTGTCAAGATGATAATTCTCCCCCGGTTCCTGTATTTTTTCGTGAATATATGCTTCTACGTAAGACCACCCTTCTTCAAGAAACTAGAGGCGCTTATAAGAGACTTTCTGTGGGGTCCCAACAGGCACAAACTGTCCTTGGCTACACTATCTCTCCCACACAAGGAGGGAGGAATAAAACTACCGGACCTTCAGCTATATTACCTAGCGGCGCAGCTTAGTCACATCACGAAGTGGCTCTCAGACGAACCGTCCGCTGAACTGGGACTCCTGAGTCAATTCTCTACCAAATTAACACCCAGGGAAACCCTATGGAACCCCCTACGACAATCCCCCGACGCCCCCTTGGTCATCGGTCTTGGCAGGCAGGTATGGGCCAGAACCTGCTACATCAGGCAGGTGAAACATCCGTACTCCCCAGACAACCCCATCTTGGTGGACGTGTGCAAATCGGAATCTGACCTATCCACAGCAAGAAGATGGGAAGAGGCAGGCATTTACACATGGGGAGATATGTTCGAGGAGGGAGAATTTAGAGAACTCGAGTCACTGCAGACCAAAGAAGGGCTTATCAAGTGGTCAGTTTCTCTGGTACCAACGCATCAAACAAACCACCAAGAAACACTGGAGCGGCTGGCCAGAGGAACCCACTCCGGACCCGCTGCTGCAGGAAATGCACGATCTTGAGGACGGCTGGAGACCGATCTCCAGGCTCTACAACAGACTCACTGATAAACCCAACCCCAAAGATGAGGCACTGAAGGCGAGATGGGAAGCAGATATCGGAACTACGCTCACAGACAGGGAATGGGAAAGAGCATTAATATATCCCAAGAAAGTGTCTAGGAACTCCAGATTTGGACAGATCCAGCTGAACGTCCTTTATCGAACATACATGACTCCCCACAGGGTGGCTTCCTTCAACAAACAAGCTTCCCCGGCATGCCCAAGGTGCGGGAACGACAGAGCGGACTTGATTCATATGTTCTGGACATGCACTAAAGCGATGGAACTGTGGTCCAAAGTCAAACAGACCTGCACAGACGCAGGAATAGAAAGATATAAGTGGACACCGGGAGAATGTTTACTGGGGGACCTACCCCAGACTAACCAAACTCAAACACCTTGTAAAAATGATGGACATTTCATGCATCCTAGCAAAAAGAACCATAGCCATGGCATGGAAGAAATCAGCCGGCCCCAGACACGAACACTGGTTGAAGGAGATGCAGAGATGGACAGCAGATGAAACCAGGGCCTGGCAAGACGGAGCCAACTCCACCGGAGACATGGCGAGTGGCACCTTAGACTCCTGGAAGGCACTCCTTCAGCGCAGACCACAAGCCCCCTTGACAATCCCAAACAACCTGTTACAAATGAGCGGTTGAGCTACCATTGTGACGATGATCCCTACTTGAGACTCCACCAGTTTCCCGAGACATCCGATCTCGCTTTCCTTACACCCACCCAAGAGACATGCACCATACCTCATGAAGACTGCCGTTTTTGTTTCTTTCATTGTTTATAGTTTATATGTTTGTATTTGTATGCGCTTAATACAAAACACCACTAAATTACGTTTTAAAAAAAAAAAAAAAAAAAACAGTCAAAGGAACACCATAAAACATGTCCAAGAGTGGGAGAAAAAGAGTCTCACTCTTGGCAGGAGAAAAAAACAAACTCCAGAAATCCAGCAAAGCTGCTGGGGGACTCACTAGGTTAGGAAATTCAGCCTAAACAGAGAATTCTCCCTAACAACAAGTATCCAAATAAACACTTATACTCAAGGTTTCTTGATTAAACAATTATTCATTTAACAGTCAGTTTGAATAAGCCTTCTTCAGAAGGGGCAATATCATAGTAACACACAAATACAATTCAAACTACACACTCTTAGTATGTCAAGGAAAATGGGTTTAGAATAAAACAAAAGATCACACAATTATTCTGAAGCAGCTAAGTACTTTTGAACCCACAATGCAAAGCAGATTAACCTCTTCCTGGAAGGAAAGGTAAAACACAATGTCGGAGGAAAGAAGAGGTATTGAGAGAGCCAGGCCAGCCAATGTCAACTGGGAAAAAGTCTAGGTGAGCTGAAGCACTTCTTGTAGGTAAGTAAAGGTCTTGCACAATGTTTTAGAAGTCTTTGTAGAAAAGTAGAATCAATGTAGGGACACAAGCTGGGAGGCTTGTGAGAGGTAGAAGATGCAAGCAACTCTACAGAAGTAACCAAGACAAGTCTCAAATGAGATCATGTAAGGCTACAAAAACAAGAGGTAGGTTCTCTTAGACTGTACAGTACCTTTGGTTAGAAGAAATGGTTCCAGCTGGCTTTTGTTCCTGTGTGGCTCTGCAGAGCCTTTTGTACCTACACCTCATTCAAGGGGACAAGAAGGATGACTTCTGGGGACTCCTGCAACACAACGGGACGGTCAGCGACAGAAAAGGGAAAACTTCTATTCAGCGTCACTTTGCGGTTTCAGCTCCTTGGGTCTAAGCAAATAGCACCACCGCGGTCTCACGGATACCACTCTGGACTTTCCTCGCATCTGGGGTCAAGCACTCTGTTGAGGTGTCTCTGGCTTGTTTAGTCCTGCTTACTGGCAGTTCGGGGGATCTTCCAGCAGCTCGGGTCAGTCTTAAAAGTGATGGACTCCGTTTGGTGTTCCTCTCCCCGGCACTTCGGTTCCAGCAGCAGTGGAAGTACAGCCAGCTCAGCTCTGAGAGGATGTCCAAACTAGTTCGCTTTGGAGTTGATTGGTCCCACCAACGCAAGGCGGGGGGGTGGGGAGAGGGGGGTTTGCGAGTCGTCCTTGCAGGGCTTCTCTAGTCAAAACTAATTCAGATCTTCAACACAGCAGCAGGACTTCACCGGGTAAACCAACGGTCCAGGAGTTGAAGGAGGCGTCTCTTCCAAGTTCTTTCTTCGGATTCCTTCGTCCAGTGGTCGGCTCTGCCTTCCAAGTCAAAAAGCCTTGCCTTTTATGCAGGTTTCTCCCATTCATTCCAGCCTAGCTGTCAATCACACAGCAGGGTGGCTGTCCTTGCCGGAGAGCCAACCGGCCAATCACCTGTGGGTGCATTCCTGTAACCAAAGGGATTAAACACAGGGAGTTTCTGGCACCTCCCTCACTTCCTGCCCCTGCCAAATATACAGGAGCCAGAGGCGGGCTTCACTCGTGAATCCTGCCAAAGACAAAGCGTACAAAGGGACCAAACCTGGTTTGGCGCGCAGAGTAAATATCAAGAAGGACCTTTACAGCAAGAAATTGGGGAAAAAAGAAGACCAGGGACATTTTGACAAAATGGGTACCCATGGGTGCTTTACCAACTGCAGCCCGCCGTAAAAACACACAATGGTAGTAAAAAGAAACCATTGCCACCAGCCATTAATGGTAGAAAGAGTAACATAAAAATGTTACATGAGAAACTAGACAAAGGGGATACCAAGTAACCCCTCCAGCACCCTATGGTAAGATAGTGTGTGCTGGGTCTAGAAAGTTACCAATTGTAAGTAAAGTCAATTTCACTTCACTGCTCTTGGAAACAGTAGTTCACCAAGAGAAGGTATTTAAATCTTTGGCAAATCTAAGAGACTTCCCCGTGCCACTGCACTGAAGGTGCTGTGTGTCACAATAAAAGATGATACATACAGAGTTTGTCAGACTCCAAAACCAAAAGAAATACAGTGTTCAAATCACAGAAAAATACATGAGTGGAAAAAAGGTCTCACTCTCTCCAGGTTAAAAATTAAAAGTCCTCGAGTGCAGCAAATGTCTCTAAGGTAGAGGGGAAATAGGAAATATCTGAGAATTCTCCATAACACTCATGATAGCACATCGTCCTGTTCTCCAGACAGCATCACCATTACGTAAATTAGCACAGCACGAATTTGTAAATCAAAACACTACATAGTGTCCTAAACATCATGCAATCCGTTTCGCCACATACAGAATCATCTGTATTGCAGCACCATTTATTCAAGGGTCCACAAACGTGAAGCCTCTCAAAATGTTGCAGGGGTTGTATATGTACAATATGCAGTCTCGTTACCAAAATAACTATCACCATTTCTTTGCGATCAATTATTTAATATGTAACAACCCAATGGCGCAATAAACGGATAGGCATTTACCACTAGATCCCACAATGTCACCACTTGTAATAAGCGGTTTTAAGAATTCAAGGATGCAATTCGATAGTTCTAAGGTTTTCTTGTCAATTTGCATGCCTTGGGTGAGGATGACATGTAGGCCAGACTAATGGGAGTCCCTGGTCTACGTCAGGTCCTCCTATGTGCTCCCTCAACCCTACACCAGGCTTATCTGCTCTCCAGTCTGGCAGTACTAACGTCAGTTAACCCCTATTTTAAGGTATCCTATAATTCTATAAATTGAGGGCCTTATCTATTTTAGTGCTTTAGGGATTTTTCTAAGGGCTCCCCTATTCTGATAATGTCAGTCAAGATATTCTTCCAGGTGTGCCTTTTTCTCCCGGCTCTGGTACCTCCTTTCCTCCTAATACTCTGCCTACTCCCTCCATGTCTTTTATTCTTGTTCTCCCCACTCACTCCACTCTCTCACGCTTTGTACCACTCTCTCTCACACGCACTACCTCACTGCAACCTTTACCAATATCTCCAACTCCTCAGCACTCTGCTCAAACATCCGCCTTTTGTTTGGTCTCTCGGTCCACCAGCTCACCTCCTGACTTCATCTGAACACCCTTCATCCAAGTTTGTCTGCGCTGGCTTGTATACGCAGGCTTCCCAGCACTATTGTCACCTATTGCTCCTACTGTCACCTGAACCATGTTGCAAATCTATCCCTCTCTTTTCCTGGGGGTCGGGTCACAGTGGCCCATGGTTTCAAAAAGCGCCACTTGGTCCTGCCCCCTTTTCACTCTCAGGCATTTTTATCACTTCTGCGGCACAATCTTTTGGGCTTCTGTGGCACATGTCGCCTTTCCGAAAAGCTGTAAAGGTGATGTCCTCTGTAGCAAGACGGATGGTGTTGGAGGAGCAAGATTCACATCCAGCCTTTCGGTTTCCACTCGCTGAGCTCTCTGCTTCTTCCAAGCGGGCTCCTGGAGTTGATGGTTCTGAAAGAAAAGAAAAATAACACTGTCCAAAAGTGATCTGGTATCATTACTACAAGTCTGCCAGCACGTTCAGGGACTGTCCTCGGTCCCCCTAACATTCCTCACTTCACCTCTGGGGTAGAACAGCTCTGGCATCCACCCTGTTAGGCCGCCTACGCCAGGATGGGAGGGATCCCAATTCTCCCTGTCACAATTATAAGGAAAGTTATTTCAGCCACAGATTAATCTCAACAAGGTAGCCATTTGCAAGTTCATGCCCAATATTAGTAAATGAACGTTTCTCCCCTCCCCCCTTATAATATAGCAGTTAATCCACAATGTCCGAGAGGGTTTAGACGCTAATGGCATCTAGCCCCATGCTAGGTAGGCCCAACAGAAACAAGGACGTTGGCGAGGGATTAGACCCGTTACCACCCAAGTCTGCCATAAAAAGTTGGACTTAATGTGATTAGCACCCGGCTTGGTGCACCGTCACACAAAAGGAAGAAAATCCCATTGAAGGGAAGAAAAGCCCATTCAAAGATACTCACAATATTTAAGCTAAAGGGGCTCAGGAGCAATGTCCTTCATGCTTTCCCCATTGCAGCCACCATAGAAAACTGAGGAAGAGGCGGCCGTGAGTATTGGACCAGGAGTACGTGGAGAGAGTTGTGGGAGGAGAGGGAGAAGGAGTGGCTCAGCTAGCTAGTGGACGGGGGTGGGGGGCAGTGATATGATACCAGAGCCCGGTGGAGTACCAATCCGCTGTTGTGGAACCCAATTGCTAATGGCCAATAATATTAGGTTCACAAAGAAGAGCTTTCATTATGCCCATTGGGCCTCATTGCAAGTTTCGCTGTATTCTAGGCAAAAAATTGACACAATAGTGTAAAGTTATCCAACACATTCTGGAGGTAAATCCAGCAAATTATGAGTTGCCTTAATACTGTGTTAAGTCCCCATAGTACTCCACTGGGGTTTTGGAGCATTTACCAGAAAGGGTAAAATTCTACTGGTAGTAAATCTTGCATTTTTGTTACGTTATTGGGCATTCGTATAGCGCCTTTTACCATTGGTATGAATCCAAAGCACTGAGGGTTGAACGCCCTCTGGGACCGAAGTCCAGGTCAGTGGAGAGAGTAATGCAGTAAAATGTTCTTGGGTGCACTCAGAATGTGTGTGCAGCCAGGGTGGATTAAGTGGTGTGTAGCTGAATTCTAGTGCTAGGCGTGGTGCAGTGGTTGTGCGAGATCAGTAAAATCTGTGCAGCACAGCCAAATGGACTTGGGTAGCTGTATTCCGGCAGCAATGGAGTACGTGAATGAAAGTATGTGTGCAGCTAGGCTGATGGTATAGCTGCGTTCTAAAGACTGTTGGGTTGATCATGGAGGTGCATGGGTATGTGTGCAGCTACACCAAATTAATCAAGGGTTATAAGCTGCATTCTACTGTGTGTTGCTCCAGATGAGAGAGTTAGCATATTGGTGTTTATGAGTGTCTGCATGCATTTCCTGGGGGATCCGGTTGCCTGATGAGCTCCCAGTCAAGGGAGTGTTATCTCCCTGTGGGTTTGGGCTGTTGGCCAAAATCCTCCCTGTGTCTCATTGGGTCAATTGTTTCTTGGTGGGGTCTGATGCACAATGACAGGTCTGTCCTAAATCATACCATTTAGGTATAGGTGCTAGAGATGCCCTCGGTAGATGGTTCTGCTGAATAGATTGCCTGATGGGTAGTTCTGCCAAATACGTTCCCCGATAGGTGGGATTAGCAAAGAATTACTGCTTGATGGCCCTTTAGTATGTGATTTCGCTCAGGGGTTTCCAGAAGAGTAGGATTAGCAAGCATAGCCATTTCCTGGACTGAAAGCGTGGTGCATCTTTGCAGGGCAATGAACAGGCTCTTAAGTGCTAGATTGGTAGTTCTGCTGGTTAGAGTCCTGCATAGGTACTTCAGCTAGGTACATTCCCATATAGGTGAGATTAGCAAAATAAGTGCTAGAGGCCCTCAGCAGGAAGTTCTGCCCACGGATTTCCCGAAAAGTAGGATTAGCAAGCGTGGGTATTTCTTGGACTGATCGCGTGGTGCATATTTTTATGGGCATGACTGAGCTCATAGGTGCTATTAGTGGCTTGGGGTACAAGTCTAGCACAGTCGATCCAGGTTCTTGTAGATAAATAGCTATAGGCCTCAAGAGCATACGTTAATCGTGGTGGATGAAGGCAATGATTCAACTCTTGTCATGTACATAAGTGCCACTACAACTCGGGTTTCGAGTCTGGGTGGCGAAAACTCCAGGTATTCAAAGTAGATCTTGTCTGGCCTAATGTGGAGGAAAAACCTCAAGCCAGGTGCTGAGGGTTTTTGCCTCCACATTGCTGCCTGAGTCTGTATTCGACGATCCAGAAAATGAATAAGTAATTTCATTTTTATTTATTTTTATTTTACATTATATATTTTACATTTGTTTTCCTGCACCATCCTATTTTTCAGGTTATATACACGGTCTGTCCTTTCTTAATCATCATATTTGATGATTCTACATGAAGAGTTAGAGTTGATACAGGTATGATTATATGTTTGAATAACTTCTGATTCACTTGATGCTTACCTAAAGAAGGAAGAGTTACTTAGTATCCCATGCGCTTGCGTTTTCTTTTTCGTTCTTTATCTGCATTCATGCAGATTCGGCCATGACAATGTATTAAATGCATTCATCTGTTCGCCTCGCTTTTTATATTGTCTTGCTCAATAGCATTAAAACATTTCAAATCATCATGGCTCTGAATATGTTAATTATAGTCAGCCTGTACTAATAAGCTCCTTATATAAAGGATTTGATTGGACCAGGGACCTTTTTTTCTGGAGTGCTCCATATATTTACCATAATGCTTTTCAGATATTTACCCACTAAAATAGTGGTGATGCCCACCCTTATAGGCTTGTAGTAACCTCTTTACTGCCAATTTTTTCTTGCACTGCCCAACCTTTAAATAAATGGGCACAATAGGGCTGGATTGCAACAGTTCATTTCTTAGATTTAAACTCAAAATATTTTTGGTTAACCTCTTTTAAACTTGTTAAAACAAGAGAGCAACTCCAAACATGGAGGTATTTGGTAAAGTCCGCTGCTTTCAACTAAGCCTGAAACCAAATTTAAGAAAAGGATACAATGTATCAACTAGTCTACTTGACTACAGACAACTGAAATCTACCACACATGCCCTCCATGTAGTCAAACCTAGTAAACGTGCATCTTATAAATACAGACTTTGTTCACAAAAAGGACACATACATCTTCACCACAGTAGAATTACCCCCCCCCCCCTCTTTTTCAGGTATGACCAGTTACCTTTCCGTTTTAAACTAGTCTGACAATGTCACATGATCTGGGCTGGCTAACTAGAATCCAGATGTCTTTAGAAGTCGCCTGCTATGAGATGTGACCCATTGAGGTGAAAAATGGTTGATTCACCAGGGCCCTTTCACTCTTCCCTTGGTCTGGGGTAGTGGAGCTCCTTCCCAATCCATCCAAGGATGAATTAACGGCTACCAGTTGTCAAGAAAAACACATTGCAGATTTCAGAGTATTGGGGGGGGGGAGAGACAACCTTGAAGGAGATCAAGAGGTAGAACCCTCTCAGGTAGCTCCCCAAAGACATACAATGCACTTATTCCCCAAGACCATCACAGAACAGGAATGTTTGGGACTACAATGCATTGCTCCCTCTGGCAGAAAACCTGGAGAGGGTCACAGGGAGGATATGTGAAGAACTTAGGGCATCCTGAGAAGCCCTTCTTCCAAGGGAGGTACCAGAAGGAAAACCATGGTCCCCAGCAGGCACACAACCAACAGTGAGATGTGTAGGTCTTACCCGCTCCACTCCGCAGCATGGCTTGCCCTTGGAAATCAAAAGCTTCATGGATTTGAATATTCTCCAATTTAAACCGCCTCCACTGCAGAAAGGACAAATCCCATGGAAATACACAAGCAGAGCTGGAAACACCTATTAGAATTTCCCCCGATCTTGAAACAGTAGAAATAGCTGTAGAAAACCTAGCCTAATTAGAGCTCAGAAGGGGTTGGGCTTCCTGACAGAGGGAGGAGAATACAGCGACTACAAGCCAATACGAACAAGGAAGGCAAAGGTCAGGTAACCAACATGATTATCTTAACTATCTTGTTACCCACAGTATAAGAGTCGGTTTTTCATGTAGGGTGAGGGAGGTTGGAACCCAGCTGGCGATTGCAGAGCAGGAGGCTGGATGTGAAAGGACAGAGGTGGAAAAGCATAAGGGTGAGGTGACTCTGGCAGAAGGGCAAGAAAGTAAGAGTGAAAGATCAGGAAGAAGGAGTGAAGGATTGGCAAGAAGCAGTTGCTTACTTAGAAGTAGCACAGCACATTGGAAGAGAGAAGTGCAGTGATGAACACAGAACATCGGAAGCAGAGAGGCTGGCATTAAAAGAGGTCCCACAGACAAGTGAATAAGACAATACCCCGACCCCCGAACCAAAGGTAGGTGGCAGAATGTGGTGGGCAGTGACAGAAGGGACAAGGCCCAGCAGTAGCCAAACGAAGACAACCAGGAAGTAGAAGGGGTTCTAGGGAATGAGGGGCGAAGCCAGTTGGACCCAAGCTGCGTGGGAACCATGGTAATAAAGCTGAGGAAGTGGAGACCCAAAAGACAAGCCAGGGAACCAGACAACTGCTGCAACTGGCCCAGAATGGCCCACATTCACACATGGAAGGCAGACATTTATGGACATCAAGCCACATAGACTAGGTCTTTTCAAGAGCAGCAGAGCCGATCCAGAAACTATGAATTACTGTATTATGTACAGAGTATGGTGAACCGCCTACCCCACTTTCAATCAACCGTTTAATACCACCCTCAATGTGGTTTTGGACATTTAGCCACAAATTATCATCACTTCAGTAGCCCTTTCAACTGATGAATGAAGGGGGTGTCAGTTTGAATATGATGAGACACTATAGTTGAAACAGTTTCTATCATGTGATGATAGGTAGATAAGGTTACAATACAGTGAAGGTTGTGCTCTATTCAGTCTCATTTACTACATACAAATTTGAAACAAGCAACCGATTTCTTACCCTAATGCGTCTTTGGAATAAAATTCCATTAGAGTAATTAGGCTCTGGAGGTTCTTGTCAAGGCTGAACACATGTGCGACAGCCGATCTTCCAATAGGGTTGAAGCTGATGAGATAGAGGCTGTGAAGTATCCCCAAGAGGTCAGCATGATCCGTCTCTTCGCTTGCAGCACCTTCCTGAAAATACTGGAACAGTTCAGAAGTGTATTGCAAAGTTTGTGTCGCATGCAAGAGCCACAAGGCAAACGAGTCCTCATTGACCCCATCAGCTGGTAAAATCTCCTCCTGATCTGGGTCTGAAGCCTGGCAGAGTGCTCGTGCCAGAAGATTTGTTCCCTCGTGCTCTGCCAGCAAGAAGAGGAGGCCCTTTTGTGACTGGGCAAGACATTTTAGTATATCCCTGGTTGCTTGCAGCACTCCTGGGTGAGTATTCACTACTGGGATAGACAGCAACAAGGTAACAGATTCCTGGAAGTTCTGACTGTGGAGGTATCTGCAGAGAGAGAAAGTGAGATGAACATAATATATTTCAAAACTGCTTTAGCAAACATTACATTACATTTTCTTCAGTCACCAGGTGCGCCACATGGGGCTCAGACTCCATTTGGCGTCTTGTGCCGGAGGTCACATCCTGTAATCGGCACAATTTTACCTCAGTTACGTCATCAGAAGTCAGGCACAGCGAGGAATGGAAGAGCTAGGACTCATTAAAACAGACATTAAAAAAGTTAGGGCTGCTTTAGTGGGGTAGGAGGGTAGGTGACAGAGAATCTGAGGGAGGAATCATCATTAAATCCATCATAAAGAATATTACTAGGTAAGTGAGTTAATCTTCTAAGGAATATATTGCTCCTACAGATTGCTCAACCTGTGACATACTACCCATCCACACATGCACTGCCCCTCCTGGCAACTCTTGCACTCCGAGGCTGCTTCTGTATACCTACAGCCCCCTACCAGCACTTGACACCTGATGTCTGCACTTACCCTTGCACCTGCCACCAGCTGGCTGCACTTTTTATTTATTGTTTTATTTATTTTTACTGTTATCCTTTGGACTGCACTGCCGCCTCCCCATCACCCCCACACTTTCCCTCAAGCACTTGCGCAATCTCGATTTCACCTGGCCTAGTAAGATCGCTGTCTTGGTCTTCACTCTGTTCTCCCTCCCTTGCCTCGTCACGCCTGGAAAACCTTGTGTATAGGCGCGTTATGAATGCCATATCATATCATACGATATTATTATGTGGGAGCAGTCCGAATCTTAAGAAGCCAAGCAGTACCGATCTACACAGCCAAGCGTCTTGCCCAGCCAGGGATCCAAGTGGTAATGTTTAGTATAGGTAAGCAGTGATGCCCAAGCGACTGCTTAACAAATGCCCCTATAAGTAACACCCCCTCTACAGGGCAGCAATTGGAACCTGCCCACTAGTCTAACCTGCACACAATCTTTCTGGCACTTCCTTGCGAGCCAGTCTGTAAGATGTCTTTGTACATAAAATAATCTATCTAGAGATGGTTTGTATAGTGATGGTGTTCACTTTTCCAGACTGCCAAGCCCACAAAGAGCAGACCATCAATCCTGTATTCTTTAGAATTTTAAATATAAAACTGAAGGACCCATCTCGGGTCTAACATTGAAATATCTCTCCCACTTTAAATGGATGAGGTGCTGTAAAAAACTAGGACAGTTAATCTGCTTATTTAAATGAAATTCGGATACCACCTTCGGCAGGAAGAAAAGGGTAACCTCCAAGGCAATCCTTTCCTTAGAAAACTGTAAAAAGGGTTCAGAAACCCAAAGAGCCTGACGTTCTGACACCTTCCTCACTGATGTAAAGGCCATCATAAACACATTAAAGGAAATGAGGCATATATAACATGAATACAGAATGAAAAAGTCGCCATTAAAAATGCGAGAACTAGATTCAAACCCCATGGAGGAGCCTAAAGTGTTTGACGATAAGCACTGGTGAGGCCATTCAGGATATCTAACAGCAAAAGGCAGCAGCAAAATAAGATCTTTGTCCCGTGGAACCTCTTAAAGATGGACAGACCCACCAGGTAACCTCGGTTTTACATTTGTCAATCCCATCAATGATGCTGTTGCACTCCTGTGTGCATTCTTTATAGTTAAATTAGGGTGCACATTCCAGTTTAGAATGATTGAGAACAAGTAACTCTCTTACCTGGTAATGTTCTTTCAATGGGATGCTCCGACGACGTATTCCATATCTATCACATGTAATCACCACAGCTGTGCTGCTTCGGAAAATCTTCGGCGTCTGCGTCGATGACGTCGATACGCCGCCCTCGAAGACCTCCTCAGACAGCTGACGTCACTGGATGTTATAAGTAGGACGCACGACGCCCGTAGCCTCAGTTGTAGTTTTTTCCCCACAACGTGTGGCACCAGTCTTCTGCCAGTCTGACACACAAAGCCTTGCAGAAACGTAAGCTGCAATCGCATAAGAAATTCTGTAGCGGGGAAGGCAGGGAGGGAGCGATATGGAATACGTCGTCGGACCATCCCATCGAAAGAACGTTACCAGGTAAGAGAGTAACTTGTTCTTCGATGGGATTAGGTCCTCCGACGTATTCCATATCTATGGCAGGCTCCCAAAGCAGGTGTTCGGCAGAAACCTGTGCAGTTCCCTCTGGGACCACTGCAAAAGATTTAAGACTACAGGTGTTTGGCAGTAAACCCACTTGGTAGCAGTCTGTACCACACAGATTCACTTGGTAGCTGTGGCTGAGCAGTCAGACTCCCCTCAAGAAGAGTTAGGCAGTATACAGAGTATTCACAATAGGTCAAGAGCACACAATAAAACAAGTAAACACTGACCAGGGCTTGGTGTAAAAGAGATATAATTATTTATTTAAAACCACATCTAGAAAAACACACAGGCACTAATAGTAAGCAATTCAAAAACACGGTCACTAAAAGATATACACTCCCTTAAAAGTATATTAGACAAGTCTTAAGTAAAGCCCCATTTATTTTCAGACAGCGGTGAGCGCTTAACATAGATGGCACTCTAATAGTTTGTTTTAAAAAGGGAGAGAAAAGCAGAGAACAAATTGAAACAGATCTCAACACTTTTACAAGAACATAACACGAGAGGAAGGCAAAGTAAAACCGTGAATTCAGAGTCAGTAGGCCGGATCCGCTTTAAGAGGATCGAAATGAAAAGTGTCCAAGGTCACACGGTTGCAGTGCACAAACGTCTTGTAATGGTTCAAAAAGGAGTTGGACCAAAGAAAGGGACCAGTTAGAGGGTCAAGGCGGCCAGCCCAGTCCAGAAGGTTAAGGAGTTATTATTACCTTGTAGCAATCTTTAGAAAGGGAGGCCTGGTGGACACGGTACCTTAAAGTGGTGAGAACACTCCAGCGGGGGCAGTTGTTCCTGGCAGCGGATGCAAGTCGGTGCTTCGTCCGGGGGAAGAGAGGATCTCGTCGTGGAGGAAGACAGGAGTCCGTTGCACTGCCAGGGAAGAAACCAGCCGCGGAGTTTCTCAGGTACAAGGAGCGGTCCGTTGATTCGCGGTTCAGTGGTGAATGGCTATCCGGCCACCGGGGTGCTTGGCACGGGCAGTTCGACCACAAACCGGTCTGGGGATGCGAATAAAGAAAGGTAAACTGGTTGTGCCCACCATTCAGGGGAAGAAGCCTCTCCAGCCGGGAGATCTTCTCTGTCGTTGGGAAGTGGTGAGTCGGTTCTGCAGGGCTCCACCGGTGGTGTCGTCGTAGCAGGTCAGCTCAGCTTCTCCCTCGTCGGATTCTCAGGTCCTGTGGCGACTTCTGAAGTTCCAGTCCCCAAAGCCCTGCTTTTATGCAGCACACCTCCATTCACTCAGCCTAGCTGTCAATCAAACATGCTAAGTGGTGAGCCGGCCGGCTCACCACTTGGGCCAATCACACAAGAGTGTGACTTGAGTTACCAAGGTAACTCAGTCCAGGGTGCCAAAACCCACCTCCCACAACCCCTGTGGTACCCAGACAGAGTGGCACCACTTTTGGAGGCTTCTATGGAGAACCCTGCCAAAAAGTGGAACAAAGGGCTCGACTTGGGTTGGAGTCACAGAAGAGAACACAAACGCCATCTTAGGATCCAGTCCTGGCAAAAAATACCAACCGGAGAATTAATATTAAATAAATAAACCGGCGGTATGTTCGAGGCTATGAGAATTAAATAATTAAAGTTGGTAGCCTCGAACAATGGGAAAATCCCATAGGGAAATATTTGCGGTTGAATATAAAAAGTAGTTTCCACTGCCACAAGCCAAAACTCGATCAGGGGGGACGGAGACGTGCCCCTCGACTAACAGACCCCGGGGCAATCGAATTGCCCCGACCAGTACGTCCACAATATGATGGTTTGTACTGGTTTCTGTTAACAATTTGGGACTAGTAAAGCCAATGGTGACTTTACATGCCCTGGGAGACAGTAGTCAGTCCCAGGGTTTGGAGTCTATGGTGGGGTGTCACTATGACACCCCTGTGTTACTGCACAGACGGTGCTGTGTAACACACATACTAAAAACACATGAGACCCTATGGAGTAAAGGACCCCATAGCCCATAAAACACATTACCAGTCAAAGGAATACCATAAATCATGTCCAAGAGTGGGAGAAAAAGAGTCTCACTGTTGGCAGGAGGAAAAAAACAAACTCCAGAAATCCAGCAAAGCTGCTGGGGGACTCACTAGGTTAGGAAATTCAGCCTAAAGAGAGAATTCTCCCTAACAGCAGGTACCAATGCAAGGAGGTGGGAAAAGAATGTAGAAAACAGAAATTTAGAATGCCCAATCAAATTGCGGAGTAAATGACTGCCTTGCCAAAGGCCAGATCCTGCCCACGGATGGAATCGAGGGAGTAGTGACGTACAAAAGTATGTACCGAAGCCCAGGTGGCTGCATCAGAGATGTTACGAATAGGAACACCCCTCTGTAGGGCAGTAGACGCAGCCATACCCCTGGTAGAATGGGCCCGCAAGCCCACAGGTGGGTCCTTACCCGCCAAGCGGTAACACTCCGAGATAGCCAGAATAATCCAGCGAGACAAAGTCTGCTTCGTCACTGCTTCGTCACTGCTTCATCACAGCTTGTCCCAAACGCTTTCCAGCGTAACCAATGAAGAGTTGATCGTCCACTCTGACCCAGGACATGCGTGAAATATAAAAGCTTAACGCTCTCCTAGGATCAAGCCTATGGAGCCTCTCCTCTTCCTTACCAGGATGTGGAGGATGAAAAAACGCCGGGAGAACACATTTCTGGCCTAAATTAAATTCCGACACCACCTTCGGAAGAAAGGAAGGACGAACTCTAAGGACAACCCTGTCCTTATGAAACACAGTGAAGGGTGGCTTAACTGAAGGTGCCTGTAACTAGCTTTCTCTGCGAGCGGAAGTGACCACAAACAAAAATACAGTTTTAAGAGTGAACAGTCTCAAAGGGCATGAATGCAAAGGCTCAAACGGAGCACCCATCAGAAACTTGAGAACAAGGTTCAAATCCCAACCGGGCACCTGGAAAGGTGACTGAGGAAACACATTAGTGAGCCCTTTCAGAAAGTGAGAAATTAAAGGAATTTTAAAATATGAACACTTCAGACGAGCGCTTAAATATGGACAGCGCCGCCAGGTAACCTTTAACGGTACCCACTTGCAAGCCCCTGTGGGCCAAAGAAAGCAAAAAAGACAACCATGGGAATGCACAGACAAAAGGATCCAGATTCTTAACCCTGCACCAGTTGCAGAACTTACACCAACGGCACAGGGACTTTGTTGCGGGCCTTCTGGCCGAAAGCAACACCTCCATCACGTTTTCAGGGAGGTCCCAATCCTTATACCTCAACCTTTCAGAAACCAAGCGTGAAGGTTGAGGGATCTGACCTCTGGATGGAGAACCTGACCCCCCCCCCCTCCCATGAGAGCAGATCGTCTCGGTATGGAAGACGACGTGGAGGTAAGATGGACAAGTCGAGAAGGTCCGGGTACCACCTCCTCCGGGCCCACGCCGGAGCAATGAGGATCATCCGGGAACCAAACCTGTGTAACCTCCACGGAACTTGCGGATGACGGGGACTGGAGGAAACGCGTACAGCAGTGGTATTGACCACTCCACCATGAATGCATCTCCTAAGGCTCCTTTTGGAGGAAATTCCCACGAGCAGAACCTCTCGCACTTCCGGTTGACACTAGAGGCAGAGAGATCCACTTGAGGGGTCCCCCAAAGGGCGAAGATCTCCAGGAGAATCTCCTGAGCCAACTCACACTCGTGAGAGATCGCGCTCTGCCTGCTCAGAGTGTCCGCCGTCTCGTTTTCGTTTCCGGCCAGATGAACTGCCGAGATCGAAACTTCCTGCGGGATTGCCCAGAACCAGAGCTGCATCGCCTCCCTGCACAGAGAAAGTGACCCTGCCCCCCCCTTTTGTTGAGGTAGTGCATGGCCAGTGTTGTCCGTCAGGATCACGACATTCTTCCCTCGCACAGTCGGTAGAAAAGCCTTCAGGGCTAGCCTGACGGCCCTCAGCTCAAACAGATTGATATGGAGTCTAGACTCTGACGGAGACCAACGATCGCTGACTGTCAACTCGTTGGCATGAGCTCCCCGCTCCACAATCGTCACCTCCGGCCAGGGTAGCCAAAATGGAGCCCCCTTCATCAGATTGTCTTTGACGGCCCGCTACAGAAGGTCCTGTGAGACCGAGGACGGCACCTGAACAGGGTCCGACAACCTGCCAGAGGACAGACCACTCGAGCTTGAGTGCCCATTGCAAAGATCTCATCCGCAACCTGGCCTCTGGCACCAGAAGAATGTTGGATGCCATGAGGCCGAGCAATCTCAAGAACTCGAACGCTGGGAGACTCTAGGCAAGCTGAAACTTGTGCCCCAACTGCTGAATGTGAGGAGCCCTCACCTGGGAGGAACACACTGCCCCAGGGACATGTCGAGCACAGCTCCGATGTACTGGCGCCTCTGAGTTGGCGTCAAATGAGACTTCTTTAAGTTGAAGGAGGAGCCCAGCTTGTGGAGGGAGTGGCAGGTGACTGACAGATGATCCAGGACTTGCTCGGGAGAGCGCGCTCTGATCAACCAATCGTCCAGGTAGGGGTAGACGTGAATCCCCCCTTTCCTGAGGTGCGCTGCCACCACTACCATGAGCTTGGTGAAGACCCTCGGGGCGGAGGTCAATCCGAACGGCAGGACCCGAAACTGAAAGTGCGAGTCGCCAAGCACGAACCTCAGGTACTTCTTGTGCTTTGGATGTATCGGCGCATGAAAATAAGTGTCCTTGAGGTCGAGAGACACCAACCAGTCCTGAAGTTGAAGGGCCTGGAGGACTTGAGAGAGAGTAACCATCTTGAACTGGTCCTTCCTGAAGAGTTTGTTCAAACCGCGCAAGTCCATGATGGGTCTCAAACCCCCGTCTTTCTTGGAAATCAAAAAATAAGGGCAATACCATCCCTTGTTCCTCTCCGCTACAGGCACCAGTTCTACGGCACCTTACTCCAGCAGGGATTGAATTTCCTGCGCAAGGAGCGGATACGGACTCTTCAAAGAGAGATTCCCCGGTGGATTGTCTTGAGGCCTCTGCCGGAAAGGAAGACAGTAGCCGTGGGTAATGATCTCCAGAAACCACACATCTGAAGTAATGGCGCGCCACTCTGCAAGATGCTGTGCCAGCCTTCCCCCAACCGGCGAACCATGGGACATGGCCTCATAACTGAGCTGAAGCGGCTGAGGGCAAAGAGGCAACAGCCCGAGCGGCCTTGGCACCTCGAGTACCTTGTTTTCCAGCTCTGGCACTCCTACGGTGGCCCCTTTGACTGCCAGCTCCTCTCGCTTTACCAAAGGATGAGTAATAACGTAAGGAACCTCCCCCTCCATTGCTGTCCCCTAGGACGAAAAGGCGGAGGTTGGCGAACTGCAGCACCCAACGACTTCGCTGCAGCTTTGGAGGTCTGCAACCTCTCAAGGGTCTTGTCAGCATTGCTGCCAAAAAAAAGTTCCCCGTCAAAGGGCATGTTGAGGAGCCGGGCCTGCACATCAGGCGCAAACCCCGACTTCCGCAACCACGCAAACCTGCATATTACGGTGCTCGCCGCCACGGACCGGCTGACACAATCTGCCATGTCCAGACCCGACTGAACGGTGTCATGATGCCTAATCCCGGAGAACCAGTCCAGGACCAGCGTCCCCGGAAGCAGACATCATGAAAAGGCCAGCAACCCCTAGTAGGGTCCCTTTGGACACTGTCCTGGCGCCTTTGGCGCCAGACTCATAAAGGGAGTGTTCATGTGAACTTACCTGATGCAGACCGTGCTGCCAGATCCAGACCTCTTTGAGGCCTGAAAGGGACTATTTTACCTGTGGGACTATTTTGCCACTCGGGCATGGCCGGGGAAGAATACATACCTGGAACTACTTTGGGGGCTATTTAAGCCACGCCCAGACAGCAGCTCACGCTTTGCGTTTTTCTGCACCTAGCAGCTGGACGCTCACCGTGTCTGCTCCTGCATCCTGACTCCAGCCACGCCCGCCTCCATCCTGGAACACCTGAAAGGAAAGAAGAGAAGGGAAAAGGTGAACAGAAGAACATTACCTGCTTCTACACGGAGTCCGGAGTCATCACGCCGGCGATCCTAATGGAAGACATTTAAAGAGGCATCGCGTTGCTCGCTGCAGCGCCGCGTTCCACTCACCTGTTCACGAGGCATCTCCGTGCTCCTTAGCGACCATCTACACAATCCGCATACCTGCGCCTAAGGGGGAAGAGAAGAACAAAAGGTGAGCAAAAGGAACATATTGATGAAAGCCATAAGACTTACCTGATTATTGTTGTGAGAATTTTCTCTAATCTCGGGTCGGCGCCGCTTCTTCGGCAGTACCGTACCCCGGCCCCTATGGGGAAAAAGACACACGCATTAGTGGGTGAATACAAGGACATTAAAGGAACCACCCATCATAAACTCACCTGAGTTTACCTTCGGCGAATTGTTTCCTCTACGTGAAATCTTCACTCAGCACCAGTGATAAAAGGGGTAAGAGACGGGCTACTGAATATAAAGGCAAATAGAAAAGGAGGCCAACTCTTGAACTTTTACAACAGTATACTTACGGCACTTTGCCAGGAAAGTCAAATAAGCTTGGATCCTCACCAATCCGAACACCAGTGAAGTAACTGGATATAATCACACCCCTGCACCAGAAGCAGGATGGAGAGCTCGTCCTTTCAAACCTTAAGGTGAGAGTTAACAGGGAATTTCAGAGGTGGTCTGAGGAGAGTCAAAGAGGGAAGTGGGAGGCCGACACGCTACTCCGCAGGTAGTTAATCCCCTTTCTCCATCTGCAGAAGGATTCTCCTGCGAGTCAGACAAGCGAGATTTGGGGGTCCTGTCCAGTCGGTCTTCCGAGTTCTGCGCATCACCTTAGAAGAGGCCGCAGCAGTCCAGACCTGGTCAGCGTCTCCGTGGGAGTCAGGTGAGCGTTACAACGGCCTCACACATGGCATCCTTGCCATCCTGAACCATGGCAAGGAAAACATCCCGTTCGTCCCCTTCGGGAATATGTTCAGCCGCTAAGGAAACAGTTCTACAGAGTGTGCGTGAAACGTGACAAGGCACATACGGAGTTGGCCGCCTGAAGCGCCATACCTTTTTGGTGGAGGAGTGGGAACAAATCTGGAAGGTCCCAGTAAAGTCGAAAATTGACTTAAACTTGCATTATGTTCATCAAAGAGTATTGGGTAAAATGTGTTGGACTCCACTTCGTATGTATAGTCTTGGATTGATGGAAAATTATATTTGCTGGGGGGGTGTCGGAAGGAGAAGGGTTCTCTGTTGCACATGTTGTGGTAGTGTGATAGAGTGATGGACTATTGGAAAGATGTGTTGGACAGGATTGATGCAATTTGGACTATCAATTTCCCGCGGAACCCTTTGTCTGTGCTTCTGCTATCTCCAAGATGTGGGCTTAATATTGCTTATGTGGCTAGGAATTTTATTAATAAAGGATTACTGGTAGATGTTAAACAGGTATTAAAGGTGTGGAAAACGAGGAAGAAACCTCTTATGGAGGAATGGTTATGTGATATGAGGATTTTTTCAAGGTATGTGAAATGCTTATTGTGTAGACAGCAAAGAGAAACAGTATATGAGGAACTTTGGGGACCTTTCAATGAATTTTATGGAAGTGGATGATTATGTGTTGAGGTGTGGTTTTAGATTTTTTTTTTTAGATTATGAGGGGGTTGGGAGGTGGGAGTGTGTTTTATGTATTATCTTTGTCTTGATTTGTCTTGTTGCATTGTTGTTTGTTAGGGAGAATTCTCTGTTTAGGCTGAATTTCCTAACCTAGCGAGTCCCCCAGCAGCTTTGCTGGATTTTTGGGGTTTATTTTTTTCTCCTGCCAAGAGTGAGACTCTTTTTACCCTCACTCTTGGACATGATTTGAGTGTATTCCTTTGACTCTAGATGTGTTTAATGGGCTATGGGGTCTTTTACTCCATAGGGCTTCATGTGTTTTTGTGATGTGTGTTACACAGCACCCTCAGTGCAGTAACACAGGGGTGTCATAGTGACCCCCCAGTATAGACTCCATACCCTGGGACTGACTACTGTCTCCCAGGGCATGTAAAGTCACCATTGACTTTACTAGTCTTGAATTCTGAACAGAACCAGTACAAACCATCATATTGTGGACGTACTGGCCGGGGCAATTCGATAGCCCCGGGGTCTGTTAGTCGAGGGGGCACGTCTCCGTCCCCCCTGATCGAGTTTTGGCTGGTGGCAGTGGATACTACTTTTTATATTCAACCGCAAATATTTCTCTATGGGATTTTCCCATTGTTCGAGGCTACTATCTTTATTTATTTAATTACGATAGCCTCGAACATACCGCCGGTTTATTAAATTATTATTAATTCTCCGGTTGGTATTTTTTTGCCAAAACTCGGTTCTAAAATGGCGTTTGCGTTCTCTTCTGTGACTCCAACCCAAGTCGAGCCCTTTGTTCCACTTTTTGGTGGGCTTCTCCACAGAAGCCCTCCGAAGTGGTGCCACTCTGTCTGGGGTACTTAGGAGGGGTGGAGTGGGATTTAGGCACCCTGGACTGTGTTGCCTAGGCAACTCATGTCGCACTCCGTCCTGGTTGGCCCAAGTGGTGAGCCGGCCGGCTCACCACTTAGCATGTTTGAGTGACAGCTAGGCTGAGTGAATGGGGGTTTTCTGCATAAAAGCAGGGCTTTGGGGACTGGAACTTCATAAGTCACCACAGGACCTAAGAATCCGACGAGGGAGAAGCTGAGCCGACCTGCTAAGACGACACCACCGGTGGAGCCCTGCTGAACCGTCTCACCACTTTTCCCAACGGCAGAGGAGATCTCTCGCCGGATAGTCTTCTTCCTTTGACTGGTGGGGATAACCATTTTCACCGTCTTTTCGCCTTCCCGACGCATCTTGTGGCCGCCTTGCCTGTGCCAAGCACCCCGGCAACCAGAATACCACTTTTTACCACGACCGCGAAATAAAGGGTAATACCTTTAACCGGAAAACTCTGCGGCTGGTTTCTTCCCTGGCAGTGCAACGACCTCCATCTTTCCTCCAAGTCGAGCTCTTCTCTTCCTCTGGACGACGCCGAGGCTTGCACCCGCTGCCAGGAACAACTGCCACCGCTGGAGGATCCTTCCCACTTAAGGTACCGTGTTCCACCTGGCTTCCCTTGCCACCGACTGTACGGGGTAGATTTAGCCCCCCGCTTTCGAACCTGGGCTAGCCTGGAACACCCTGGCTAAACTTTTCTGAGCCTCTCTAAACTCTTTTCGAACTCTCTGCAAGACTTTCAAAGCCTAGTGTAACTGTGTGATCTTGGGCGCATTTGTGCTCTGCTCTCTCTAAGAGTGGGCCTAGCCTATGGACTTTGGCTCCCCAGTGGCTTTTGCTCTTCTGCCTTGCTGAAAGTGTTCCTAAGTCTTAGAGTGGTGTATCTTCACATATTCTGTCTTTTTCCTTCCCTTTTTCAAGAACCTATTGGAGTGCCATCTATAGTTAAGCGCTCACCTCTGTCTGGAAATAAGTGGTGTTAACTAAGACTTGTCTGATAAGGAATAAGGGTTGTATATATCATAATAGTAACTGTGTTTAGAGTGTTTTACAATAAGAGTGCTGGAGTGTTTCAAACAGTGTGTTTTTAAATAAATAATGATATACTTTGATACCAAAGCTCTGGTCAGTGTTTGCTTGTGCTATTGAGTCTGAGTGCCTATTGTGTATACTTTGCATACTGCCTAACTCTTCTTGAGGGAAGTCGGACTGGTCAGCCACAGCTACCAGGTAAATCTGGGTGGTACAGACTGCTACCAAGTGGGTTTACTGCTAACACCTGTAGTCCTAAATCTTTTGCAGTGTTCCCAAAGGGAACTGCACAGGTTTCTGCCTAACATTGTTCTATGTTGTTTCATGGTACTTTAAAGAATCTGAGTTTGGTATTTAGACTTAGTATTGATAGGGTGGTTCTTTACTTTTATGTGGTATTGCATATATTTTGTTTTCTTTTTGTTGTTTTACTGTAATCATTTATTCTTCAAAATCAATGCTTGGTTGTAAAACCTTTTGTGGAAATTATAAATAAAGTGTTTGAAGAAAAAAAAAAAAGAATATTTTAAATGTCCCCTGCATGGAAGGCAGAAAGGCCATCAGCGCTATTCCGATCCCCCTCAGCTCGAACAGATATAGGTTTAGCCTTGTTCCCTCTGAGGTCATGGTCCACTTATTGTTAGCTTGTTAAGGCACGAGGCCCAGCCTTTGGGAGAAGTGTCTGAGACAACAGTGACCACTGGCCATGGTTGGCAAAAAGGTTTTTCGGCCATAAAATTCTTTTTGCGGGTCCACTACAGAAGGTGCTGTGCTACCCTGCTCAGGGCTTGACTGAGGGACCACTGAAGTTACCTCATCCGTAGTCGGGCCCCCAGCACCAAGAACACCACATAACTTACTTAATGTCCTTTCGCCACAACCCTCGCCGAGTGAAAAGTTGCCTATCTGCACCTCCTCTATGATTTACTTTGCAAATTAACCACGAGGGAACCTACATTCAAAGATGGCCGCCCTGTGATTCACCTCCCACATTGCACTGAGCTCGCATCTCGGAACCTACACGTGGATTGGCTGAAGCCTTCCACTTAAACCAATTTTGATTCGCCAGTAGGCAAAAGCGGGCCCCCCCCAACAAAAGCACACCATCTAAGGCTCCTGTCCCTAGCCTGTCGGAGCCAGGATGACGGGTGGACTACCCAACACACACTGCCTATATCGAACGCTTGTGCTATCCTCAACTACATCACATCAAAGGCATACTTGTGAACCATTGCCTGCGACCTATCGGCCACAGCGGCTGGACATTGCAGGCTACCTTGTCTGCTTCAGATATCTTGCATCTGCTATATCCTATGGTAAGATTGCTCCTATATCACAGGAACCACTTCTTCTCAACTGTTTGTACCCAAGCATCTATAACGCTTCTCTAATCAGAGTCTACTCCCTCCGATACCATGCGTTCCACAGTTTATCCTGCGTATGTACCCTCCCCAAACTGGCACGCTCTCGGCTCATTTTTGCTTCCTACCTTGTAAAAGCCAGGAAAGTCATCCTACTAGTACTCCAACATCGCTGCGCTGCTTCGAGTGTTAGCTTCCCGATTTACTGCGCGTGCACGGTTACTTACTGCCCGCCTAATCGTACACTTCACTAACCGCTGCAAACTTTCCCCCGCCAACGTGCCTTATTCTGCACTGCTGTCTTGCGCAACTGCCTGAGAGTGTACTGTGTCTCACCTATCAGTGTGCATAACATTGCAGTCATTTGCTCCTCTGTGATTTGAATTATGTACGTCACCTTCGCAAGTTTTATACTGAGCATCACCTTTAAGCGTATTTGTATTTCCTATGACACTACTACACTGCCTGTCCACTATACTATGCGTAACATGTCCAAAACGAGCTACTACGGAGACAATTATTGTGCACCATACCTTGTGAACATCCTCACACAAAGTCCTACTTGTATGACATTTACGGTCTTATACCATTGATATCGACTGCTATGTGGTTTTTTACCGAGGAATAATGACTAGCAAAGTGTCCTAGAGTAGATTTCCATTGTATAACAAGTCAACTTCTAGCCAATCTAACCCCCCTCCCCCTGATTGTGCTTCTAGATTACTGTACCCACCCAATAGGCTATCAACAACAAAACTGGACACCTTTGTCTACCGCCACGCTGCCTTGCTACATGCACTACCCCCTAAATGCACTGAACCCTAACATCTGCCCTCTTAGCACACCTACAACTACTAACACGCCTGAGCTTCAGTACCTTGCTACCAGTAGTTCACCTCCTTCTAGACTTTATGGCTAACCTGTGGGCTGTTACTCTCACATGGCCACTTTATTACCCCTGTTCAACCCCATTGCACCTACCAATTTCCTTCCCCCTTTCGCTCCTAACATATGTCCAAGACCTAACACTGTAGATGCAGAGAGCAGTAACTACCCCCTTACTCTGATTCAATGGTAACCAAGTTATGCCACAAGGTCTACTCCAAACATACCATGCTCGACCAACTTTAGAAATACTTGACTAGGCTCTCGCACCAACACAATGTACACCACACATTTCAAGAACCCATCTATTAAATCAATATCAATCTACTCTGACTTCATTAACAAACAATTCTGTGCCTCTACAGGCTCCAAAGCCCACCCTTCCAGTACCCCTTCTATCTACTGAGGCTCCTTGCATCAAATGAGCCCTTATCAACGCCAGGTCGCTGATTGCTCATGCACTAGACATAGCAAACCTTATCTCATCTAATCAACTAGACTGCCTAGGAGTCACAAACGTGGCTACACCGAGCAGCAGGGCCTTCCCTTATTCTAGCAGTTCCTGAAAATTATATGATCATAAGAGCCAACAGACCCACTAGCAGATGCGGTGGAGTCGCTTTCATTGCCAAAAACCAACTCTGCATCAGACAAATCGCCAGCCGTCCTTTCCCATCGGGAGAACTCCTCTCCACCAAACTCCCCATATCAGCTGCACATCCACTACTTCTCCACCTTCTGTACAGACGACCTGGCTCCATGTCCTCCTTTAAGGAAAACATTACGTACCTCCTCACCTAGAACACCAAACCTAGCTCCCAAATCATGTCACTGGGCGATCTGAACCTAGGCCATCATGACACGCAAGATGCTATTGTCACAGCACTAGAAAATTCTCTTGCCGAACTAGGTTTCTCACATCGTATCTCTGATCTAACACACAGCAAAGGCAAAACCCTGGATTGGGTAGCTGTCCTAAATTGTAAAACTAAAATCCTCTCAAATTCTCCCTGCGCATGGTCTGACCACCACGTCATATCCTTCGAGATCCATGATATCAGTTAGGGGTGTCACGATTTTCGTTTTATGACGGTACAATAACCTTCTTGGCAAATGACGGTATATCAAGGTTAACGCGGTATAGCAGGTGGAGTTAACTAATCTTAACAAATATTTTCTAAAAGGTCATAAATTGACAGATGTATCATCACAAACAAAACCAGGCACCCAGGGCCAGAATTGGGCTTTTCAACATACTTTCCACTGAAATGCCTTGCTTCCACCAAACACAAACACACGTGGGGAGAGGAGTGGGTGGGGTGGAGGCCTGCTGCAACTGGCAAACCAAACTGAATAGCTTTTCTTAACTGGTCATTTAGGCTTTTTGCTCCCCCACTGGCTACTGGTGAAGATGAACATGTTGCCATCTTGATAACCTGCATGCCACAGATCAATGGAGGGTGATGGTAGTATACGCTTGTGCGCATACACACACACATACATACACACACATACACTCTCTCTTTACGTTACAGCCTTTAGTTTACTTGCAGGCCAAAAGGTGTTCAGTAATCACTGACATGTTACCCTTTGGTATGGCAGCAGGGAATACCCACAGAGATGAGTGAATTACGCAGTGTGATTTATTATATGTAAATTCAATGATAGAACTAGCAAAATCCCCCATTGCTATATGTTTAGAGAACATTATCCATTATAAATATATAAACCCCAAAGCCGCCACCCCCAAAGTAAACCCTTTTCCTTCTTGGCACTGTATCTATTCTTCCTATTGCTAACATATTGATTTTGTGTAAGGCACGTGTGGTTTATGGAATGGCATTAAAAACTGCTTCAACTGAAACTACTTGGCAGACGGCACATACAACAGTGCAAAACCAAGACTGCGCAGCAATTGCTTACTGCAGCCTTTCCAAATCAGGTTGAAAAGCACACTTAACGGTATAACGGTATAAACAATGCGACGGTTATTATTGTTCAATTAAGTGGTTCACGGTATCTTGAACGGTATACCGTTCTACCGTTACATCCCTAATATCAGTCGACCAATACTCAAAGATCAACGAGTTCCCCCGACCCTAACCAGAAAAAAACACCTGGCTACCCTGGATAACTTGCTCCCATCACCAACCCCCACAAGAACTTAGACAAGGATCCGGCCAAACTTTTGGACCTATATAACCAGAACCTTCTCCTATCCTTAGGCCACAGAGCCCCGCTCAAATTGAGAAAAGCTAAGCCTCCAGCACACTTAAACAAATGGTTTTCACTTGACCTGAAAGCCCTACGCAAATCCAAAAGATGCTCATTAGCTAATTGGAAGGAAAAGAACTCGGCCCAGAGAAAGGAAAACATCAACACTGCCTCCAACGTCTATAAAGCTGCTATCTTGAAAACTAAAAGCAACATTTTGAACAATAGAATCCAAAATGCCAAGTCTAGTTCCAAAGAACTCTTCATCAACCTCAAAGTATTGTAGTCATCTATATCCTCACTGGACTCGTGCAACAAGGACACCCTTTGGTGTGTCACCATCCAAAAGTCCCTTCTTGACAAAATTGCACTATTACAAGCAAAAATAAAGCAAGAAAACGTAGCCTTGCATCCAGTGCCAAACCTAGCGAATTCCACTCTCCTCCTTCTAAACCATGCAACCTATTCGAATTCTCCCCAAACACTATCAGAAAGGTAGAAGCCATCATTGCTAGTCTAAAGCCTTCCAGATGCCAGTGTGACATTTGCCCAGCCTCAATCATAAAGGAGGGGGCAAATGAATTTGCCCCCTTTATCACGTCCTTCATCAACTCGTCATTCGCCTCCTGCTCCGTTCCAAAAAATCTGAAAGATTCATGGGGCATGCTTCATCAAAAAACCCAATCTCGATCCAAGCATTCCAACCAATTACAGACCCATAACAACGGTGCCTTATTCTTTTTCAAATACTGGATAAAGCAGCATACATGCAAAAATACAGAACCATCTCGAAGCCAATAATCTTCTGGGCCTCCGGCAATCTGGATTTAGACCCACACATGGTACAGAGACAGTCCTCTTGGACGTAAAAATCCAGATGCATGAAGCTAAAGACAACGGAAATCTTGCCCTAATCCTCCTGCTAGACCCATCGGCAGCTTTCGATTTAGTTGACCACAACATCCTTACCACTCACCTGACTACAGCAGCTTCTTTTTACATCAAAGCCGCGGCTTGGGTCCAATCCTTCCTCTCAAACAGGACTATAAGGGTCTTAACTCCATAATTATCAGCAGAACCCTCCCCAAACACATGTGGAGACCCGCAGGGCTCCTGCGTTTCACCAACTCTATATAACATTTTTACGAAGCTTTTGTTCAACCACTTACATGACATGGGTGACTCCTACACAAACTATGCAGATGATATGCACATTCTCATCACTCTTTCTGGCTCATATGACAAAGACTCTACACTCTTAAACGAAATATATCTTAAAATCCAAGCATGGATGGCCAAGCACAGTCTTTGTCTCAATGACGATAAGACTCAGCTACTAATTTTCAGCTCCAGGCAACGACTCAAACTTGATCCCCAATACACCTCATTCAACATTGACGGGAACAATATCAAAGTTTCTAAAGACGCCAAAATCCTAGAAGTCTATTTGGACTCCATCCTCTCACTCTCCAGACAAGTAAATGCAACCGCCTCAGCGACATCCTACACCTCCAAATTAATAAATGCTTGTAGACCCTTCTTGTCTACTAATAATTGTATCACCCTTGCCTGAGCACTCATACTCTCCAAATTGGACTATTGCAACAAACTGTACTTAGGCACTAGTAAGCGAAACTTAAATAAACTTCAAGTGCTGCAAAACAACGCCATCAGATCGGCTCTTAACATTCCTTGCGCCTACCACATTTCACAAGCTAGACGCAATACTAACTGGCACCCAATACAAGACAGGATCACATTTAGAACCTTAACAATCACAAAAATGTCTGTCAAACTCACGCCCCAAATACTTTGTCGATACATTTTCCAGGAAGCAATCTTCCAGACCTACCAGAGCCAACTACATAAACTGCCTTAACATTCCTAAATTCAAACTGCACAAATCCGCCGGGTCCAGCTTTCCGGTGATGGCAGCTAAAACCTGGAAGGCTCTGCCCCCAGCTCTCAAGAGCCGAACCAGCCTTTAAGAACAAGGTAAAATCTTGGTTCTTCTCACAGCTCAATTAAGGACACCACTCCGGGGGCGTGGCCAACCGCCAAACGATGTGCAAGTGAATCCCTAGAGCTCCCATGCCGCCGTAAGAATCCGGGCAAAATCCTGTATAAAACCCCCATGGACGGCGAACAGACTGCAGGGGAAGAAAGCGGAAGTGCTGGGGCAGAAGATAGCTCACTCCGGAAAGGGAGCGTGGAGAGGAATCGTCCCTAGATCTTGCTGAAAATCCTGGTATCTCGATGGGAAAAGGCGTCCGAGATGGCCCCTGCAACGCAGTAAGGAGGACATAGGCGGATTGTGCGGAGCCCGCTTGCAGACGAGGCATACTGCACGCCCAGGTGAGGCGGGGGCAGCGGCGGACATGGATGCGGCCCCGGCAGGAGAGGAGATCCCGGCTCCGTTGCACAGTGAGTAGCGGTGAGTGGCTCTGCGGCGGACCCCCCCGGGGTGAGACTGTGGGGCTGGCGATGCAGGGCGGACTGGCGAGGTAGACCACTGCCTGGGAGTGATGTGGCAGATGGGATCAGCCCCTCTCCCGAAACAACGGAGCTGAACTGCAAGCGGCGGCCAGGGCGGTATGAGAACGGTGTGGCTGCGTAGAAGACAGTGGGAAGAGGCGCTGCCAGGAGCAGGCGTGTACGGCTGAGCAACGGGCTGCCCCCCTGGGCTGGGCCCGCCGGTGTGGGCCAGTAGAGCTGAGCCAAGTGCAAAACACCCAGGAGTGAAGTGCTGGGGGCCCGGACCACGTTACCACAAGTGCGGCTGTATCCTCGGAGGAGTGAGAAGAGCGGGAGCCCCGAGTTGCAGGGGCCCGCCAGAGTAGCTGCCCGCCCCTGGTGCATCTGGAAGGTACGCACAGCATCCCTGTGGGCGCTCGGTCCCTAACCCTGAACAGCGAGAGTGGTGTGATCCCGTGGCGGCGGTGGGCCGGGCGTGCGCGCACTGTGGCAGTGAGGGACATCCATCACCCGTGGTAGGGGTGGAGCAGGATAGATGCCCATCGGGGGACATTTGGAGTCCACCCTTGGAGGCAGTGAAAGGGCCCAGGGGAGCGGCCACGGCTGCGGAGAGGCAGTGAAAGTGCCCGGGGTAGCGGCCACGAGTGTGGAGAGGTAGGAGGTGCAATGTCTGTGCCCACCCTCCTTGGAGGTTCCCCGCGGCCCCCGAGCGGTGCGTAGCACAGCAGTGGCCAGGGGATGTGAAGACTGCGTGCCAGGGACGGCGTTGTGCTGGCCGCCCCCCTAGTGAATAGAGAAGGGTAGTGAAGGGGGACTGTCGGACGGTCCCTGGAGGTGTAGCTCCATAGGGGCTGAAGTGGTGGTGTGATCAGCGGGAAACATCCCCATCTGGATCGGTGGAGGCAGGGTGCCCAGCTGGGGGTACCTGGGGGAGCCTCCGCCGGAGACCATCGGTACCGTGGGCTGTGGCTGTGGCCCAGAGGGCAAGGGGCCCCTCTGGAACTGGTGTACGTGCTGAACACGGGAGGCGCTGGGGGACACAGATCCTTGAAAAAGGAGTAGGCCTGGTGCTCGAAGCTCTGACACTCCGTTGCGGAACCCCCTGCTGCGAATGGGCGGCCATGTCGCAAGATACAGACAAGAGAGGTGATTTTGGACACTGGGACATCAGTGGAGGACAGGATCATAGAATCCACGCCAGGGGGGGCGGGGGGCTGCCAGAATCAAAGAACTGGTCCACTATGGGCAAGAATCAGCAGCAGATTGAAAAATATACGGAGGCAAAGGACAGAGCCCAAAGACAGGGGGGTCCTGATCGACACAAGAGGCCCCCAGGAGAGGAAAGAAGCTCTGTGACCCTCGAAGAGGTGGGAGTGGATGTCTCCCTGGTGAGGGCGGACCTCCATAAAGTGTGCGAGAGGGTCAAAGAGGTGGAGCAGAGGGTCAGTATGGTGGAAGATGATGTCCAGAAGCTAAAGAATCAGGTAGCGGGCCTGGTGGGGGCAACCCGAACACTAAGCTAGAGCTGAGGATGCGGAGGGGCGCTCCAGACGCTGTAACATCCGTCTGGTCTGTGTCCCGGAGAGGGAACAGGGGCCCAGCGCAGAGCTTTTTGTGGAAAATCTGATCCTAAAGGTTTTGGGGATTAAGGGCTTATCCAATCTTTTTACTGTGGAGAGGGCCCATAGGGTCCCGGGGAGGCCTCCGCCGCCGGGCACCCCGCTGAGAGTGCTGGTGGCTAAAATTATGATCTTTCAGGACCGGGATGCCATCCTGTAGGATGCTCGCAGGGAGGGCCATTATGCGACTGGTAACGCAAAGCTGAGGATTTTTCCTGACTTTAACGCTGGAGGTACAATGCCAGATGAGGTCCAATGATGCGGTGAGAAGCCGTCTAAGGGAACTCAATTCAAAATATATGATGTTTTCCCAGCAAAGTTGAAGGTGTTGTCGGGAGGGAACTCGTGGTTCTTCACATTCCCGAGAGAGGTATGGGACTGGTTAGATACGAGGTCACACAAGACAGACCTGCTTCCGGAGGGCCTTAAGGAGAGGGTGGGTCAGGATGTGGAAGAATGTGGGTAATACCCAGCGGGAAATGAGTGAGGGATGGCTTTGCAGGAATTGGCTGTCTGGGAGTGAGGGGGTAATGGGGGGAAAATAAAGGGGGGGGGAGAGATCGGTGGGGCAGCATGGGATACATGGTGGAGCCCCCAATCATAGCAACGCTAGTGACTACCAACCCTATGGGAGGTGAGGAAGGGAGGCTGAGTAGTTCAGTGGGTCTACAGTCATGGAGGAGGAAGGAGAGGGGGTTTGGAGTTCAGGGGGGTGGGTCTACCTATGGTAGTGGGGGGGATCACGGGAGGGAGGAAATGGGGGAGGTGAGGGAGTGGTAGGGGGAGGAGGGGAGGAGGGAGGGTGAAGGGAGGGGGAGGTTTTTTTTTTTTTTTTAAAGATTTTTGAATTTATTCAAACCAAACAACAATACAACAAAACATAATTAAACACACTGAACAACGTAAACACTGCACTCCCAGTTCCCCCCCCCTTATGAGCCTGTTTGTTCTTCACATTCAGTATCTGTTCCGTGTGTCAGGGTATCGCTGCCCTCAGATTCAGCTGGAGCCGACACTGCTCCAAACATTTCAGCTATCAATTTCCATGCCATGAGGGAACCCATTTCTTCACCCCCCCGTATTACTAGCCTCTTGCCACACCACTGTTTCAGCCTCCGCCCATTCTTGTAGGTCCTTCCACCAGACCTCCACTCACGGCTTATGACACTCCTTCCATCCCATGGCAATCCTTCGTTTCGCGAGCACATATGCCAAATCTTTCAATTTCCCCACATGTTTGAGTTTTCGCGCTCTCGGATACCCTCCCAGCAAGCAGGCCCAGGCCGAGTCTATTATGAGCGTGACCCCCTTCCCCGCTAGTTTCTGTGCCACTTCACCCCAGTAGCATTCAATTACCGGGCACGCCCTGAACATGTGCATCATGTCGGCATTCTCCTCGTTACACTTAGGGCACGCCTGGCGCCCAACATTTCGGAACTTTGATATTCTCAGAGGGGTCATGTATGCCCTATGCGTTATATATAACTATTTGTTTGAACCTGGCATTTCTCGACACCTTCTTATGATATCCCAAAGCACGTTCCCACATCCCATCTTCCATCGGGGCTCCCATCTCTGTTTCCCATTCTAATCTCAAGTGCACCAGGTCCCTTCCGACCTTAGCCATCAACATCTCATACAATCTAGAAACCTCATGCCCACCCTCCGATGTATCATACATTACCCCAAGAGTAGCATCCGGTTCCCCCGCCAAAATAGTTTCAGGCCGCCTACTTCGAATCTCCTGCACTACCCTATGATAAGTGATATATTGGCCTACGTGCAATCCCGTCGCTTCCCCAAGTTCCCCCAACTCCATAAAAGTCCCGTCTTGCCAAATGTCTCCCAAAGTGACTAGTCCCACTGATTCCCAATAGGTCCTAATATTTACCCTCAGCTGCCTGTCTCCCTTTGCCAGTGTGACCAACAGTATCTGCGGAACATACGGGAAAGGGTCCCCCATCATCGGACAGGCTCGGCGCCACATGTTCCACCCCAATAACAGCATTCTAGGGCGCTCCCTCATGTCTGAGCTAGCTACCCAGATCTCTTCCCGCAAGTAAAAAGGGGTACAGTTCCTCCCGAACAACCTGTGTTCAGTGGTCTCTTCATCAGAGAGCCACTTAGCCACATATTGCAGTTGCGCCGCCACATAGTAGGCCTCAAAATTAGGCAGTTTAATACCGCTTTTCTCATAAAAGTTCTGGAGCTTCCATAATGTAACTCTGTTCCGGGTACCATGCCACAAAAATTCCCTGCACAGCTTAACAAAAACTTCTTGGGTATCATGTATGGGATATTGTTGAAATAATGCAAAAAGCCTAGGTAAGACCACCATTTTAAGCATAGCACATCGGCCCATCATCGCTAAGGGCAACCTCTCCAGAACCTCATGCATTTCCCGATTTTCCCAATGGCTATTTCAGTATTACGCCTATGTTCTTCCTCCGTCGTGTGATACACATCTATTCCAAGGTAGCGGAAAGAGCTCGCTGCCCACGGAATCTGCAACACCGGCAACCTCTCTACAGAAATTCACACACAGCTACCCAGCGGGAATAGGCCAGATTTCTGGGGGTTCAGCGCTATACCGGACAGCCTGGCATACCTCCCCATCACCTCCAAAACATACCGAAGATTTTCTTCCGGGTATTTCAGATATAGTAACAAATCATCTGCATACAAGGATATAAGGTGACTCTCCCCTCCCACCTCAATACCGATCGGGTCATATTGTTGCCTGAAGTATATTGCTAAGGGCTCCAGGGCCAATATGTACAGCATCAGGGACCAGGGGCACCCCTGCCTAGTGCCTCTGCCCAGCTACCATCTTTCAGACACCACTGCACCCGTACGAACCCTGGCCAGCGGTTCACTATATAACATCTCAGCCCATTTAATATAACCTGGCCCCACTCCATACCCTCCTAGGGCCGCCAACAACCACTTAACAGAGTCGAACGCTTTAACTGCGTCCAATGCCACAATCGCCATTTCGCCGTCATTACTGCACCCCCATTCGACCACTCGGTGGAGTCTATGATTGTGAGTGATGTTCCTGCTCGGGACATAGCTCGTTTGGTCTGGGTGAATTAACTTGCTGATTACTCTCTGCATTCTGTTGGCCAGGACAGCTGTCAGTATCTTACTGTCCTGGTTCAGCATCAACAAGGGCCTGTAGGAGCCGCAACTGTTTCCTGGTTTATTGGGCTTGGGGAGCGGTATTATGATCGCCTCCCTGAGTGACTCCGGCAACCGTCCCACCTCAAACGCCTCGTTAAGCATTTCTAGCATTGGTGGAAGCACCTCCTCCCCATGAACTTTATAAAATTCACTAGGGAACCCGTCTGCACCTGGAGACTTGCTTGTAGGTAACTGCCTTACAATCTCTTTCAGTTCCTCCAAAGTGATCGGTGCATCCAGCTCCTCCCTCTCCTCATCACTGACCTTGGGCAGGCCTATATCTTCTAGTACCTCATCTATCTCCTCCTGGATGCTGCCCTCATCATCCTCATATAATGCCTTATAGTATTCCGCAAATGCCCTATTTACACCTTCCTGGGTGTCCAACGTCTCGCCCTCTTCATTGGTTACAATTCGAATTGGGGATCTAGGGGTTTCGCTCTTGTACAACCACGCTAGAAGCCAGCATGTTTTATCTCCTCCCGCATGCTGCCTCTCTATATACTTTTTATAATTTAAGTTACAGAGCCTGTCCCAGTATTCCGTGCACTTCTGCTTTAATTTGAATACTACCTCCGTATCAGCCCCGCCCCCTTCCAACTCTCCTTCCAGCTCAATCTCAACCCTATGTAGATCAGCTAGAACTCCACCCAGCAATCCCTTCGACTTCGCAATGGTGATCCCCCGCATCACAACCTTAAAAGCCTCCCATAAAGTACCCGCCGACTTTACACTACCAGTATTCACCTCGGTAAGCAATAATCTCATCCCTTATGTACTCCCTGAAAACTGGATCTTTGAGCGCCTCCGCCCGGAGGCGCCACGTCGGTATGCGCGCCCTTGGGGGGCAATACTGCCACCCGAGGACCAGGGGCGAGTGATCCAAGAGAACTCTTGCTTTGTAATCTATATGGTTACTCTCAGCAACTACGTCCAGAGTGGCAAAAATATAATCAAGCCTCGTATGTAGTTGATGCGGAGCCGAATAGTGCGAGTATTGCCTCTCATCAGGGTGTTTCGCTCTCCACACATCTACCAAGCCAAAGTCCGCCAGCAGCGTCTGCAATACTTTAGCCGCTGGGTTGGGCCTGGCCGTTTTATCATCCGACCCGTCTACCCTAGGATTCAATACACAATTAAAATCCCCACCCCAAATCATCGCACCCCCCACACACGCAGTGAGCTTGGTACACAGCAACCTAAAGTATGCCGCCGTGTTTTGGTTAGGGGCGTATGTATTTATAATGCATACTTCTTTGTTCTCCATCAGCCCCCTCACTATAACCAACCTCCCATCCGCCTCCACAACTTCTTCAGTCAACTTAAATGGGACATGTGGCGCCAACCAGACAAGTACTCCTCTTGCATAGGCAGAGTACGATGAACCCACCGCTATCCCTTTCCATTTCCTCCTCACCAACTCCATTTTCTCTCGCATCAGATGCGTCTCCTGTAGCAAGGCAACGTCTATCTTCTGTCGCTTCAAATACAGCATAACCTTATTCCGCTTCAAATAACTGTTGAGCCCTCTAACATGCCACGTTAATATCCTAAGGTCCCCCATGGTTCATCGATAGTTCCCCTTCCCCCTTCCAAGCAGCCCTCCCCCCCACACCAAACAGATTCCTTATTTTAGTTCTTCCACAAAAGCTCATGTTTAAACTTGAACACCCCAAAACCCCAACCCTACCCAACCAACTGCCCAGCTCCATCCCTGGATCTCAGGCATCCCTGCGTTTGGTTCTCCCTTGGAAGCCCAAATTGAGAACCCGGCAGGGTGTCACCTCACTATCAGTGACCAAACTAAACTCTAAATGGGAATATAAAGATCGGCCCCAAGAGGCTCCTTCCCCACGCAACGGCCTCCGTGCTCACGGATCATGTTTCCTACCAACCAGAGCGTACCTGCTCTCCAGCTGCATCAATGACTATAATCAAGTCCCACAGTCTGCAGTCCCATCAGGCCCGCAGCCTAACTTATCTCGTCCTGCTCCGTCTTCTTTCTGAATGTCCGGCTCTTGAGGGCAGCTCTGCATATCCAGCCACCCCATGGCATCTTCCGGAGTGTCGAAGAACAACGTCTTGTTCTTATAAAAAACCTTTAGCTTGGCCGGGTAGAGCAGCATGTATTTGTACCCAGCTTCCCGCAATCTCCTTTTGACCGATCCAAAGTTCATACTGCTTCGCTGTACCTGCAGGGTATAATCCGGGTAGGCAGTTATTCTTGCCGCTCCTCGTTGTATTGTTCTCCCTTTGCGAAAGTGTTCAAGGATTCTTTCCCGGTCCCGGTAGTTGAGGATCTTGGTGATCATTGGCCTGGGCGGATTTCCCGGCGGTGGCTTCCTTGTTAGAGCCCTGTGCGCTCTTTCCACTGCAAATCCCTGAGACAGGGCTCCCCCAGTGATCTCCTGCAGCAACATATTTTCCATGAACTCCGTAAGGTTGTGACCCTCGGCTCCTTCTGGCAGTCCAACAATGTGAATGTTATTCCCCCGGGCACGTCCTTCCGCCTCCTCCGCCCTACTCTCCAAATTGCCCACACGTTGCACCAGGGCATGGAGCTCTCGTTTGTGCGCAGCGCAGTCTGCCGCGGTAGGGCCCATCTCTTTCTCCAGAGTCTCCGTGCGCTCCGCCTGACCCGATTCGTGCCCACAGTGGCCATTGCCCCTGCCGGGGGTTTGTCTTTACTCCTGGCTCCGTCCGGGCCAGTCGGTGTCCTGGCGTATTCGTCCAGCGTGGGCTGTTTACCCTTCGCTCTCAGGGGCTTATTAGACATTTCTCCCGTCAGGAACAGCCTCCTGTCCACGCTTGGATTTGCAGCAAGGTGTCCCAGTGCACTTCTTTGCTTTCCCTTTGCTACTGTAGCATTTCTGTCACGAAGCAAACAAACTCCTTTGTTCTCTGGCCCCGCCGGCCATTTTATCTTCTTTCTCCGACTCTCACAGTCCAATAATGGGCGGAACTTCGCTTCTTCTTACGAGGGTTTGAAAAGTTCAGAGGGCACTCCCAGCACCTTCATAAGTGCCCATGTATGCTTACAGCAGCCACTAGGATCTTTAACTGCACTTTTTAAACAGGATCATGGACGGGTCACATGAGCTCCTCCGGAACACACCTCCCTACATGGCCCTCGTGGCCCTGCCCCGATGGGCACAGTTCACCACAGCTTGTGGGCTGCACTCGCCTGCCAGCAGTTCCACAATCCAGTATTATATTTCAGGCTCTCACCTCCTGTCAAGCCCTGCCTTCACCTCATTCAGCCCCAGCTGTACGCCTATTGAAAGCCCAGGTGCTTGGGCTACAATATATCAGGGGCCTCACTCTGTGTTCGGAGCGCTTGCTACATTTGTAGCCTTCCAGGAAGACCTCTGTGTTAATTGCAGGGCTCAATGCCCCAGCCGTCCACTGGCCGCACTGATGCTCACGATCAGAGCCTTGTGTCAGTTACAAGGCGTACGATCGCAGCCGAACCTCCGTAACACGAGATACAACGTATCTCCAACCAGGCCCGGCTTCCCATCCGTTTCCTACAGTTCGTTGCAGTAGTGATTCGGGCCTTGAAGCCGCAGCCCCCGGAGCCGCTCGTTCGTACAGGCTGCACACCTCCCGATCCTGATGCTCCTGCACCAGGCTGCTTCAGCAACTTCTGGGTCTCGGAGCCGCGTCGCACGGAGCCGCTTCTTTATGTAGGCTGCACACCTCGCATGCCTCGGACTGGGTGTCGGGTGCACTTAATGTTTGCAGCACACCTGATCCATGCTCCGTCGGTGCCGCGCACCTCTGCTGCAATCGCGCGGACAGGCAAGTAGCGAGGCGCCCAGGCCAGCCACTCCTTTGTTCTTTGTCTATTCAGCGGCGGCCATCTTATTCTTCGTTACGATCTCACCCAGAAATTTTCCCCCAGCCTCCGGCAGCGCTCTTACGGTACGGGTCCGTGCCACAATGTATCTACATGTGCACCCAAGCTTCGTATGCACGATCCTCCTTGTCACAGCCTAATTGCATCAGTCCTTGCACGGTTTTCAGTCGGATAATGTGCGGATCTGCAGGAGCCCCGGTATGGACACGTCTTCTTACATGGCTTCCTAGCCACGCCCCCTGGATGGGGGAGGGTTGAGGGTGAAAGCGCCAAGTTGGGGACAGGTGCAAGAGGGGGGGGAGATGGCTACTACGAGAGGGAGTAAGGTCCGGCACGGCAGTAAAAAGAGGAGTGGGGGATGTGGAAATGAGGTGGGTATAGAGGGTGGGGATGCTGAGAAGGAGAAGGGCTAACTTGAGAGAAAGCTCCAATATATTGGAAGGGTAAGCTCAGAAGTCTGAAAATCGGGACATGGAATGTCTGAGGGTTGGGGAATTACCAGAAGAGGCGGAGGGTGGAGGAGTTTCTGAAAAGGCAGGGGATACAAGTGGCCTTGTTAGAGGAGACGCATGCGAGTGCAGAGGTGTTAGAGAAGCTGGGGAAGTTGTGGGGAGGGCAGGTAAGTGGCACGACATACTCAACCCAGGCCAGGGGTGTACTTATTTGGGAGGCAAGGGGGACGCCATTGAAGGTGGAGGCAGTGACGAAGGATGGGATTGGTAAAATGGTCCTTGCACACTGCTTATGGGAAAATAGGTCAATCCGTTTAGTCAATTTGTACGCGCCAAACATGGATGATAGGGAGTACTTCCCCTCTGTGTTTCGCATGATGGGGGCTTCGAGGGGGGAAATGATAATATGGGGGGATGGGGGGAGATTTTAATTGTCACTTGGATGAGCGGTTGGACGGGTTGGCGAGTAGGGGGGTGCCTAAGAAGTACATGGCGGGGTCGCTACAGGAGATAATGCGGGAACTTGATCTGGTAGAGGTGTGGAGAGAAGCATGGGTAAGAAAGGGTTACTCCTATCATTCGAGTGTGCACGGCTCGTACTCGCATTTGCATTATATTGTAACGGGAAGGGAGTACTGTCAGTCTTTTGGGGAGATGATGTATCTGGGGTGTACTTTGTCAAACCACTCCCCCTTGGTGGCAACGCTGTTTGGGCCCAGTGAGAATCCCCCACGCCGGTTGTGGCATATGCAGAGGGAGGTGTTGCGAGACAGGCTTTTGTGGCAGAACTTAGAGAGGGGATCAGGTTGTACTTTGAGTTGAATGAAGACTCAGTGGAAACTAGGGGAGTGCTGTGGGAGGCCTTCAAGGAGACTATGAGGGGGAAATGCCTGGCCATGACAGTAGGGATCCGTAAACAACTTCTAGACACGTTACAACGGACGGAGGCTCAGGTGGCGGAACTGGATAAGGTGGCGGCGGGGTGTGCGCAGGTAGGGGGAGGCCTTGGCGCGGGAACTCCATCAGAGGACCCTGACAGAACTGTCACACTTTGATAATAGGTGGGATGTCAGACTCCACAGGGATGGGGACAAGGTGGGTAAACTGCTGGCTTGGTTAGTTAGCAGGGAAAATCTGAGTCGGGTAATAACCCAGCTAAGGTCAACTACGGAGGAGGTGATCGGGACCCAGAAGGAGATTAATGAGGCCTTTGTAACATATAAGGAATTATATACGAGTGAGGATGGATATGTAGATGTGGAGGACCTCATGGAGGAGTTGCGGTTGCCGGAACTGAGGGAGGACCGACGGGAGGAACTGGAGGCCCCTATAGAGGAAGGGGGACATCCGTTGGGCAATCCGCACTATGAGGAGAGGTACAGCGCAGGGTAGCGACGGACTTCCGGTGGCGTTTTATGCAGCGTTTGCTGACCTCCGGGTTCTGCAACTCCAGAAGGTTTACGAGGAGGCATTCCAGGGAGGTTGTCTCCCAGAATCAATGAGGGAAGCAGTGATTATGGTGATCTTAAAAGAGGGGAAGCATCCGAGGGAATGCGCAGCATATCGGCCCATTTCCTTATTAAATGTAGATGGGAAAATCCTAGCTGCTAGGTTGGCGACGGTTGCGCCGAGTTTGATACACCCGGACCAATGCGGGTTTATTGGGGGCAGGAGTACATCGGGCAATTTCTCCCGATTGCATCACGTGATGGACCTGGTGAAGTCACAAAGGCATGACATGGCGATAGCGTCCTTCGACGCCATGAAGGTGTTCGATTCCCTAGAATGGAAGTGGCTGTTCCGGGAATTCAGGTTTGGGAAGAACATTTGTAGGTGGCTGGCTTTACTGTATACCAAACCGCTAGCAATGGTGAGGACTAATAATTGGGTGTCGGGGACATGGGAGTTGGGAAGGGGGACAAGGCAGAGGTGTGCGGCTTCCCCGATTTTGTTTGCTTTAGCCTTAGAGCTGTTGGCGGCATTCCTGTGGCAGGAAATGCTGGAGGCGGGAATCGAGGTGGGAGGGTAAAGACATAGTGTCCCTCTACGCAGATGATTTGTTATTGTATGTGGCAGACCCCAAGACATATCTGCCAGAGCTGTAGGAAATACTGCAGAACATTCAGTGTATGTCGGATTTCCGCATTAATCCGGGTAAGTCTGTTTTGTTTCCGCTAGGGGGCTACGGGAACACCCGTTGGAGGAATTGCTAGAGATGGGGATAAAATGGGAGAAGGAGTCATTTCGGTATTTGTGGGTGCGGGTGTTTACTGATGTGGTGGATACGTTTGTGCATAATACAGGAAGGGCATTATCCAAAGTAGGAGGCTCCATCCACTTCTGGAAGGTGTTACCCCTCTCTCTGATGGGTAGAGTGGCGCTATGTAAAATGGTGATCATGCCGCGGTTGCTCTACTTCTACACTAACATACCGTATGTGGCAAAGAACATGTTCTTTAAGATGTTGGATGTCAAGATTAGGGAACTACTCTGGGACGTGGGGCGGAGGAGGGTGTCCTTACAAATTTTGCGGAGAGCTAGAGAGGAAGGGGGACTGGGCCTCCCGAATTATGAAAAGTATTTTGTGTCGGCACAATTGCAGTCGGTACTGGTGTGGGATCAAGCGGAGGCCGAGTCCCTTAAGGCACTGAAGGGTCCTTGCAGCCAAACCGTAGGCCGGGGGAGCTCCTATGGCACCCATTAGGTGATACGGGGAAATTGGTGGTATTTGAGGCGGTGAGGGAGACATGGAGGAAGTATGTTGGTGGCAGAGGGGAGAGGGGACGGTATGAGAGTGGCCTCCCATGGGGTGCTGATCAGTAGCTCCGTCAGGCTATCGTGAGAGTGGGGATACGGAGGCTAAAGGAGAAGGGATGTGAAAAGGTGGTGGACCTCTTTGAAGGGGGGAAGCTCCTTAACTGCAAGGAATGGTGTGATAAGTTTGATCTGCCGCAGGGGGGGTTGTCTAACGTATGGGGCTGTGGTTCGTAGGATGGCAGAGTTATGGGAAGGAATCCCAGAAGAGCCGGAGCCATGTCCGGTGCTTCGAGTATTGCTCGATCAGACGGGGGGTAGGGCGCGCATCTCACGGATCTATAGGGCCCATGAGTGGGGATCGGTCAGACAAATGTCCTAGATGTGGTTCGGCACGGGCAGGATTCTGGCATATGGTATGGGAGTGTGGGGTAATAGTGGAGTATTGGGACAAGGTTCTTAAAGGTGTGAATGAAGTGCCGGGACCAGTTTGGAACAATGCCCGGAGATTTGTCTGTGGGGGAAGCTGCCAAGGGGGAAACGAAACAAGATACGGAATAGAATGGGCCGGTTCTTGCTCATATTGGCTAAGCGCCGAATGGTGATAGCGTGGAAATCTCTGCAGGGCCCGGCAATCAATTTATGGCGGAAGGATGTGCAGAGATGGGGCTTGGCGGAATTAACAGTGCTGCAGAATGTGGTCAGAGAGGAGGAAAGGGAGGAGGTAACGATTCACTGGTCCCAACTGCTAAATGAACTGTCAAAGGACAATGACTTACGTCCACCGTGAAGAAACATATGTAGGAGGGATAATGTGAGGGGGTTACAGGAAGGGGGAGAACGCGGAGGAGCGAAGTGAAGGGGGACCTGCCCAATTCTCAAGGAACAATAGACACTGTAGACCTGCGTGCTGTGACCAATGGAGAGAGGAGGAATCAGATTGGATACCTGGATGTGGGAGAGGGGGGTGGGTGGGATTGGGAATGTGTTGATTAAAGTTTGTTAAATGTGTATGGGGAACGGATATCGGGGGGCAGAACCCTCCCCTCCAAGTTGAGGAGGTCCGTCCTTTGCGTCAGACACCAGGGAGGTCTGATGGGCGGTGCCACATCTTCTGGGCCCAGTTCAGAGCGATCAAAACGAAAGTGGACCTAAACAGACAGTCTCATAAGAACGAGCAGAATCAGCAGGAATGCTTACTAGTAGGTTGAAGTTCCACTCTAACGTCAAGGTGTCCCCTTTAGCTGCCTGACGAGGAAATTCACGGGAGCAGAAACACATGCACTTTCCATTCACACTGAAAGCAAAAAGATTCACTTGAGGAGTACCCAGTGGGAGAAACTGTCCTCAAGAACTTCCCGACAGAGCTCCCACTCATGTAAAGTTGAAGACTATTCGGAGCATACACCATAATGTTCTCCTTGCTGGCGAGGTGGGCCGCAGTCAGATATAGGCTATTCTCCAGAGCCCACAACCACAATCGCATTGCTTCTCTGCACAGAGGAAAGGAGCCCAGGCCACCCTGTTTGTTGATGTAATGCATGGCGACCGTATTGTCAGTCAGGACCAATACAGTCTTGCCCTTCACAAAGGGGAGGAAAGTGACCACAGACACACTGATCGCCCTCCGCTCCAGCAGTACTGCTGGCACTCTAATGGGGAACACATTCCACTCACCATAAGGACTTGGAGGAGAGCACTTCAGACACACATTCGTGACTAGGATCACTTGTGGTCAAGATTGATGAAATAGCAACCCTTTCAAGAGGTTATCCTTCATGACCACCATTACAGGTCTCCGGACACAATCTCCGAAACAAGAAGTTGGTCTGATGTTCATCTCAAACAGGGACTTCTGGGAGCTCAGAAGCCATTTAGCAATCTCATGCAAAGGTGTGCCTCTGGAACCACCAAGATACAGAAAACAAGACCCAGCAAGCGCAGAAGAGGAAAAGCTGGAATGTCTTGTAGATGTTCGCCACTCTGTCCTCAGGGAGGAAACCCCAACCCTGGTGAGTTTCCAAGACTGCACTGGAGGGACTGGGAAGGTGAAACCTGCAAGTCTGGTTCAGGTGTGCCGATGCTAGATCTGGTGAACGGGCTCGGACGAGTCCTCTGTCCAGGCAGGGAAAGACCTCCCTCCTGAGACGAGTCGCCACTACTGCTAGAGGCTTGCTGAAAACCCTGCGAAGCGAAGAAAGACAGTAAAGGTGGGCTTTGAACTGGAAATGGCAGTTCCCCACTTTGAATCTCAGGTACTTTCTGTGCTTTTTGTGGATAGCCACATGGAATTAAGCATCCTGGAGATCCAGGGAGACTAGCCAGTCATTCTCACCCAGGGCCCAGAGCATCTGGGCCAGAGTGACCATCTTGAACGTGTTCTTGTGCAAGTACAAGTGTAGCACCTTCAGATCCAGGATGGGTCTCAGGCCTCTGTCCTCCTTTGGCATCAGAAAGTAGGTTGAGTACAAACTCCTGCAGACCCTTTTGCCAGAAACTGACAGATCTCCCCCAGCAGGAGAGGTTCTGGAGGCAAGGGTTGATGGGTTGGGGTGGCGGGGAGGGGTGTCTGGAGGTTGAGGGGCAAAAGGGAGGCAGTATCCCTGCTGTATGACCTTAAAGGTCCAGGCGTCCGAGATGATATTTCTCCATTCTTTACCAAACAGGGATATTCTGCCTCTCACATGGGACAGATGGCGGAAGTCAACTTCAGAGAGGCTCCCGAGTGTTGCGGAAGGCACCGTGTGCTGGAAGCGCATCCTCTGGGTGCACAATGGATCCTACCCCTGTATGGCCGACGATGCGCTTGCATACCCAATGATGTTTGGCCTCTACCTCTTTGGGCATAAGTGGTGAAGAGGCAAACCGCCTTCCCCCTGCCCGGCAGGGTCGCAAGCCGCTGTTGCCATACTGCCAGCCCCAGCGACATGGCGGTAGCCTGAGAGACATGGAACTTCTAGAGCGACTTATCGCCTTGTTGCCGAACATGTTCATGCCATCGAAGGGCATGTCCATACATTTCTCTGGATGTAAGTAGCAAACCCAGATGTTCTTCGCTAAGAGAACCTTTGCAAGACTTTACTGGTGCCCATTGTCCTTGCATAGCAATCTGCAGTGCCCTGACCAAACTACAGAATCTGACAGCAGACTTCTTTGCCGTCATTGATGAGCGCCGCAAAACCATCCAACATGTGCTCCAATGTCTCTGCCATAAATGACCATAGGCCAAAGGAAAACAGAGCGCAAAAGGGGTTAATACACTGGAGACAAAGGCTGGAAGAGCTAAAACTCTTCTACCCCACGCACCAATCTTTTTTTTGCTCTCCCTGTCGGGTGGCAAAGATGGAAAAGAGGTGGTCTTAAGGTCCGCCATAGCGGCCTGCACCACCAAACATTACGAGGAAGCATGGACAGAAAGAAACATGGGCTCAGGGGCTGCCACCCTGTCCTTTTTGGACAGGTTGCGGCCCACCATGAGGACAGAAACCGGTTGGGCCCATAGTTCCAACACTGGCCCCTCTACTGCCACATTGAAAGGCAGTCTCCTTTTTAGAACCCTTGGTCAGGATGTCAATCAGATCATTTATAATTACTCCTAAGGATGTGCCACACGATAATCTTTTTGATTTTTTGTGCCAATTTACAGTTTTTATTTTGTGTTTGTTAGCCCTTCATGGTGACACGTGTTTCGGCTTGTGTGCCTTTTTCAAAACCGGGCTAGTATGTTCATATAAGTAGCAAATACGATAAGTACATATTACACATTCCAAAATTAATACAGATCATGCATTGTATTGTTTGGGCAAGACAGATAATGAAGGGGTTGGTGATAGGGAGGAAGAATTAGGGATTGAAAAGAAACAAAATAATGTCCATGCAACCTTGCCTCCAGCTATAAGCCAACTGAATCTCCATTTTTTTTCCAACTGTGTGCCTGGCACAGCCGATCAAAAATATGGTGTGGCGTGTTGGACTGCCCTAGACAGGTAGGTATAGGGTTTTCGTAATCTTTGAGAGCACTTCAAAGCGGAAGGAATACAGCAAGGAGCGCAAAACAAAGATATTATCTTGTCTAAAAGGCAGAGGTGTGCTTAGGGTTAAAGGGCAATCCTATATGCCTGGAAGAGTTGAACAAGTTACTTTCTTACCTTGTAACGTTCTTTCGATGGGATGTTCCTCCGACGTATTCCTTATCCTTGATGTTACCCATCCCAGCTTGCTGGCCTCAGAAAATGTTTTCAGTAGAGGGCGCTGCACGTCGACGTCCCTCGAGTCGGTGTCCCTCGACAGCCTCAGTATCGGCACCGGCGTCACCATGCGTATAAATAGACTCGCGCAGCGTCCGTTGCTCAGTACCGTTTTGAAGCTTAAAGTTGCTTTGCATGAATTGGTTATTTACCTTGAAGGAGCGTAAGGTGCAACTACAAGGAAAGTTTTACTGCAGGGATGGATGAGAGGGGCGATAAGGAATACGTCAGAGGAATATCCCATCGAAAGAACGTTACAAGGTAAGAAAGTAACTTGTTCTTCGAAGGGTTTGTGTCCTCCGACGTATTCCTTATCTTTGATAGACTCCCATAGCAGTAGTGTAAAAAGGAGGTGGGAGTAAAAACAAGATATATTTCCCTTTAAGAATGCACAGAATGCAACGCAGCTTTCCCAAATCGTGTTTCCTGACTAGAGGAGGAATCCAGGCTGTAAAATCTAGTAAAGGTATGTGCGGACGACCATGTGGCAGCCACACATGTCTCTAATTGGAACCCTTCTTTGGAGAGCCGAAGAGGCTGCGATACCCCTGGTTGAATGAGCCCTAAGATGAAGAGGGGCTCTTTTCCTGCTAATTTGTAGCATTCTAGAATGGTTAAAATGATCTACCCTGAAATGGTCTGTTTTGTGATTGGCAATCCTAATTTGTGCCCTGTGTATCCTACAAACAATTGGGTCTGCTTGCCTTATCCTAGCAAGTCTGCTAATATAAAAACTGAAGGCACGCCTTGGATCCAGCTTGTGTAACCTCTCTTCCTCTTTTGCCTGGATGGGGAGGAGGATAGAACGAAGGTAAGGTTATTTTCTGAGTAATGTAGAATTCAGAGACCACCTTTGGGAGAAAATTAGGCTTCACTTGTAAAACAACCTTGTCTGTAAGAAAGATTGTATGAGGAGGTTTGCAAGATAGAGCTTGTAATTCGCTCACTCTTCTGGCAGATGTTAGAGCCACTAGAAAGACTGTTTTAAGAGTGAGAAATCTTAATGAACAGGAATGGAGTGGTTCAAAAGGAGTAGCCATCAGTCATTTTAAGACTAGATTTAGGTCCCACAATGGAACTTGAAAAGGCGGAGGATAAACATTAGTTAACCCCTTCAGAAATTGGATTACCAGGGGTAATTTGAAATATGAAGGCTCCTCAGCAGTACGCTTAAAGATTGACAGCGCTGCGAGATAGCCTTTGATTGTACCAATTTGAAGACCTGAATTTGCTAAGTAAGGGGGAGCAGGTGCAAGTGGATCTAGGTCACCTGGCCTAAGCCCCGCCCACCTGGTGCCTTCCTGTTTGCCGCTCTTTTTCACCACTTAGCAAGCCCCACCCACCTGGTGCCTTCCTGTTTGCTGCTCCTTTTCCCTACTTAAGGAGCCCTCCAGCCCCTTTTCATTTGCATATGGGTAGCAGGTGCAAGTGGATCTAGGTCACCTGGCCTAAGCCCCGCCCACCTGGTGCCATACTGCCTGCCACTCTTTTTCACCACTTAGCAAGCACCACCCACCTTCTTAGCCCTGCCTCTTCCTGCTCTTAACTATTAGATCAAGGGCGTCTCTCGACTGGGCGTCCTAAGCGAAGGGCAGACGAAGAAAAGGGGAATTCCTGTTTGGACCTGGAGGACCCAGGGCCCGACCCCCTGCTCAGACAGCAGGTAGGCATGCACCAACATGTGTTACTCCCTCTGGTCCCCCCGTGATGTTCCCTTGTGCCCCCCCCATTCTCGCACACAGGTGTTGCCTGTTTTGCTCGATTCTTCTACCCTGCTCCCCCCTCACTCCACCCAAGCCTACTTCTGCAGGAGTCTGTCCTGATACATTCTGGTTTCACCATCACCGTCTTGTGCACAATGCTGGATTTGACTTTTATGGACTTCATTCATTCATGATGCGTCACCCTTTCTCAACTCTCATGGTGAACTTCTTTTGAATCTTGTTCTCATGGTGGCACTGATTCATGCTGTTCCCATCTTCATCTTGTATCCTGGCTTGCAACATTATGTGTTACTACTGACTTCTGCAATTGTATTCACTCTCCCCTCTTGCTTCTCCAGTCTTTTGACTGCTAACTGCTTTTCCTATCTATCTCCTCCCCTTACTTTCTTCCATGCACTTACTCTATCAGAATTGTCCCTGGACCTAGTTTGATAGCAACCTCGTCTGTAACCTCCTCCCTCCTCTTACTGGTTTTTTCCTCCCCACCCCCCCTCCAGCATTACCTGAAATGTCGTCAGGCCTAATATGATCATCGCTTGTTTTGTTCCTCCCATACCTTTCTGCACCCCTTTCCCTCACCTCTTGTTTTTTTTCCGGCTCTACCAGAAATGTCGTCAGGCCTACTACGGTAGTCGCCTGTCTGTTTCCATTTCCTTCCCACTCTTCCCCTCCCTTCCTTATCTATGTTTCAGCTCTTGCACTATCTGAAATGTCGTCAGGCCGAGTTTGATAGTTAATTTCACATCCTTACTGTTCATGGCTTGTAAGAATGTCATTGTTTTTTCCCTTGTTCCCTCCCTTGCCTTGAAGCGCTTTGAAACACATTGTGTATAGGCGCTATATAAATAAAATATCATATCACATCAAAGCAAGAACGATAACACCATTGGTGTATTGCATGAAAAGGGTTCAATATTCTTTTCTCTACACCAGTTGCAAAATTTGTTCCAACGGCAGCGGTATAAAGTTTTTGTTGCTGGCCTTCTGGCCGACAGCAACACCTCCATGGCATGGAGGTCCCAATCCTTGTATCTCAACCTGTCAGAAACCAAGCGTGAAGGTTGAGGGTTCTGATGTCTGGAAGGAGAACCTGACCTCCCTTCTGCGAGTGAAGGTCCTCTCTTTGCGGAAGACGAATTGGAGGGCAGATGGACATGTCCAGAAGGTACGGGTACCACGCTCTCCTGGCCCAATCCGGGGCAATTAGGATCATGGCTTTCTGGAACCTTCTCAACCTCCTGATCATTTGAGGAATGACAAGGACTGGAGGAAACGCGTACAGAAGTGGAAATGCCCAGTCCACTACGAATGCATCCTCTAGAGCGCCTCTCTGGGGAGATTCCCTTGAACAAACTGATCGCACTTCCGTTTGATTCTGGTGGTGAACAGATCCACCCGAGGGGTTCCTCAAAGGGCGAAAATCTCTTGAAGGACTTCCTGAGCTAGCTCCCACTCGTGGGAAACTACTCTGCCTGCTCAGAGCGTCTGCCGTAAAGTTCTTCTCTCCGGCTAGATGAACAGCTCTCCAGCTAAGTGGGAGGAATTCCATAAAGAAATGCTTAGCGTCTTCAAGAAAGCAGCCTCAACCCCCTCGGAGGCGTCTAAAGGCGATACCCTGAGTGAAAGACCAAAACACTGCGAGTCGTTGAACCCGGCGAAAGAAACTACTCGAGAGTGTCATGAACCCTAGAGTAAAAACAGTAAGACTGCGTCATCGTCGTAGGTTCCTTCGACTCAAATCTGCGTCATCAACGCCTTTGTCAAAAGGTCCTTCGACGCATAAATCGGTTGCATCAACGCCGTCTTCGACGCCACTGTCAACACTGATAAAAGACAAACCTACAACTGTCACTACGACACAGAGGTGTCAAGAGCTTCGACCATGACGTCGAGGATGCCATCGACATTCTCAACAACGCCGAGTAGGATTTCCGATCCTCTCGAGTACATCGAGGTCCCTTCAAACTTCGACGCCTTTTTCAGGATTGTCGAAGCCATTTACTTCCACGTCGACAACCTCGACGTTTTCTCAACCTGTGACAACCAATTTGGCTCCCTCTGCTCTAGAAATGGGTTTTAAACCATATCCTAGATCTGACTACTTTAGAGCTTGGTCCTCTATATATGAGGAAGGGGAGGATTCTGACCAGGAGAGACAATTTGGTTTAAAAAGAACTACAATACCCATGCCAGAGGAATTAATCTCTGAATAGAACAGGTTGAAAGACCTTCAAGATTCTCTGCATGAGTCAAGTGGTTTAGATACTTCCCCAGAAGTACAGTTTGCTAATCCAGACCCTGGAGAGCATGCTGAAACCCCTTATAGGATTCTGATGGCTAGAATAATTGAATTCATGGGGTGGTCTACACCTACTAATCAATACATGGAAAGGTAGGACACTGGTTTTTTGTCAACAGCTATTCACTCATCACAAACTACATATGTTTAGTACAAATTGTCAATTTTAATATAGTCTTATAAAAATCAAGAACATAATACATATAAAATATATCATCAGACACTCTAAAAAGGTACATATATGTAACAGGGCACATAACATTTTCTAAAATATAGAGATATCAATCTATGTACAAACCTATGCTGTAATTCCTCATCAAAATAGGGGTTGTGATCCTGATGGATCACTCACTGTTTTTCTCCCTCAGTCTAATGTTCAATTTAGAATGGGACAATCCCTAGATGGAATATTCAATACTATCATACAATTTAATATTATTTCTAAATTGAGAACTCGACATGTTTCAGTCCTCCTAATTATTGTAGGGACTTTCTTCAGGAGTGGTCAGAGCAATTGTATTTAGAGTAAGGACAGTTGGTCTGGAATCTTCTAGTTTTGAAGATTTATTCAGTGGAAGAGCATTAGCTGTTGACAAAACCATAAAAAAGAATCAGTAATATCCATTGTATTCTTTGGGCACAGATGAATGTGTCAAGAGGAGTTCAGGATCAATAAAGTTACCCGGACTTCCTAGTGTTGGTGCTCTCTTGTTTTTCAGTAGAAAAGGTCCACAACTGTTGGACGTGTTTTCTTAATAAAAGGGAAGGTATTCCTCTTTTTTTTTTTTTTTATTGTTTAATCGAATAAGATTTTTACAATTTCAAACATGCTTGTCAATTCGTAACATCTGTTTCCCTGGCAAATTTCTCACTGTCTGTGTACACTTCATGGTGTCGTGGTTTCGTTGTCAAATGTCTAGACTGATTTGATGTTCACTAACACACTTTGCTGTTAAGTAGATGTTGCTCAATATATTCCAGCATTTTAGCTGCTGCAATTTTCCACGTGGTTTTGTCACCTCCAATGAGTCTACACCACCATGTATTTTCTTCATTTGCAATTTCAAAACCGGCCATATGGGACAGATACTGCTGTCAGCTGTTGCTGGACATGTCATGAGAAGATGTCTTATTTTCATTTTGACAGGGTGTGTTGTGTTGCCACAGAATCGGCAGCCATTTGTTGGCGCTTGTCCCCTGATGTATAATATCTCGTTGGTTTTCATTAAGTTCAGTCGTGCTCGCAAAATTAAGTTTCTCGCCTGTCTGTTTGGAAATTGATTTATAAAACTCTAACTGATTTCTTTTCATTGTGTTGCATGGTGAGAAGTAAGTTGTAAACTGACTGTGATGTCTATCGTCTTTGCCCAATCTGCATCTTTGATTTTCCTTAGAACTTTGCATGGATTTTGAATCAGTTCTTGTTCATCAGATGCTATATCACGTAGTACCTTTTGATTTTCTTCTTGCCATACTGTTAACAGATCACTGTTTTTGCAGTCCATTTCGCATTTGATCATGTTGAAGATCCTGTTACTGGTGTCCATTCTGACTTTTCTAAAAAGCATCATGGTGTTGCACACCGCTGTACATTGTAGTGATTGGAGACCGAGTTCCCGCTGGATGGCTGCTCCTGATGTAGATTGAGGCAATCTCAGTACCTTTCGCCAAAACAGGGCCTCCAGTTTTGCCCATATTTGCTTTGGAATCATGGGCATTGCTTCCATCCCGTAAGTGACTGTAGGCACAACCTTCATTTTGTAGAAGTTTAGTGTTGGCACAAGTGAGAATTTTCCGAATCTTCCGTCGATTTTTGCTTGTGCCGCTAATTTGTTTATCTTTTCAAACAATTGCTTTTGCATTGTGCTTTCCAGACGTGAGCTGTCCAGGAATACTCCAAGGTATTTGAATGAGTTGACAGCCTCAATTTCAATTTGGCCTAGTTGCCATCTGAAGTTGCTGGCTTTTTTGTCGCGATTTTGGAAGATCATTACTTTTGTTTTGTTTATGTTGATTTCCAGATGATTACTCGTTGCGTATTGCTGTAGGGCAGTTAGTTTGCGTTGTAGCCCTATTTCTGTTTGGTCGAAGATGGTGAGATCGTCTGCGTACAGCAGGTGACCAATTTCTGTGGCTCCAATTTTTGGCAGAAAGACTTATTGTTTTTTGGATTTCTTGGATGTCACCGATGTAGGCGATGAATAGCGCAGAGGCCAGTGGACAGCCCTGCTTCACTCCGCGTGTGCTTTTGACTTCGCCTGACAAGTCTCCTTCCCGACTGAGACGCACTCTCATTGTAGTATTGGAGTGCAGAGCTTGCATGGGTGCTAAAATGCCTTCTGGGCAGTCCCACTCTTTCAGTTTTCTCCATAAGAGTGGTGTCTCAATTCGATCGAAGGCTTGAGTGAAGTCAATGAAGACTACAAATAGGCGCTGTTTATGTTGTAGAGCTTTGCTTTTTAGTATATTACACACCAGAATGTTGCACGTGGTTCCTGCATTTTTTTTAAGCCAGTTTGATAGTCATCATTGCATTTCGCAGATGTGGCCCACACTTGAAATCTTTTCATTAATAGCGTTGCGTATACCTTGCCTATTACGTCCAACAAAGCGATGGGACGGAAATTTGTGGGATCCGTTATGTTCCCTTTTTTGTATATTGGAACAATTATGGCTTTAGTCCATGATTTGGGTATCGACTTTAGTTCTGTGCAGCGATGAAATATGACACCAATGAAGCTAGCCCATTCGTTTGGGTGTGTCTTCAGTTCGGCGTTGGTAATGCCGTCTGGGCCAGGCGACCTGGAATTTTTCAATTTCTTTATTGTGTCCAGAATGTCTTCCTTATGGTCTACATTGACCCAGTTTACTGCTTCAGGTTGTTGCTTGGTGCGGATTTCAGTTGTTTCTGCTTTGAAGACGGTTTCAAAGTGTTTCTCCCACACATGTTGACTTATGTTGTTTAGAATTTGTTTCTCTAAGGTTTGGTCTATATCTCTTAGAAGCGTCCAGAAATTCCTGCTGTTCGTGATGAGTGCTTTGGTGATTTGTTCTGCGTCCGCTTGATAAAGTTTATGCCTGTGGCCTCTTACCCATGTTTTGTATTTTGACTTGATGCCAATAATTACTGCTGGTGCTTCGGTTGTGAAATTTTTGCGTGCCATGCGCAGCGTTTTCATGTTCTCGCGTCTTTTTTCGATGAGTTCTTTGTTATATGCGTGTTTTATATCCTTTTTTGTTGTTTGACCACTTCTTTTGTTTTGACGCAGGTGCGGGATTAGCAAGGGTTGGTAATCGATAGTATCAAATGTTGTCGTCGGTGAAACTTCTTCGTATTTTGCTGTTACTTTGATAATGTCCTTTGCACTTATTCTTATTTGCGTTCCTTGGGCGTTGGGCTCAACTCTCAAGTTTTGAGTGATGTTATTCGTTTCTACGAGCCATGATGTTTCCAGCAGGTTGTGATCACTCATTGCAGTGCGACGCACCTTAAACTCCTGGATGTTATATAGTAATGACTGAGAAACGAAGATGTAATCAATCGTGGATGCTGATGGAAGACGCTCCCATGTTGGTATTCTGTTTGCAGCCGGAAGGGCATCGTCTAAGTTGTGTAGTCCACGAGCGGTACAAAACTTGAGCCATTCTTTGCCCCGTTGGTCTGTGGCTTTATGTGCTATGGTCATACCTGCTTTTTTTGTTGTTTTGCAAATTGCGTTTAAGTCTCCCCACATGAGTATTGTTGCTTGATGCTCAGTCATGGCTATCTCAACTGCGTCCTCGCACATTGCAATACATTTTTTTGTACTTATTGTTGCCGGATTCCAATATGTGTTGATTACGATGACTTTTTTGTTTCCCACTTTTTGTTTGCTTTCGTCTTGCCAGATGAGTAGTACAGCCAAAATTGATTGATTGGCGGTTAGTGTTTTGCCAATTGATGCTCCACATCCGTTTTGGCATTCCGTCATCAGTCCCGATGTTGGACGTCCTTTGCATCCTCTGTCCGCTGGTGCTAAGATGATCCGATAGCCTTCCATCGTTGGCGTTTGTTGCAGCCATGTCTCTTGGAGACATATGATGTCAAATTCTCCAAGATTGGATTCCCCTGATGTGGTCAGATGTATATGCCCTTGTGTGTTCCGTGAGCAAAGCTTTATTGTTTTGGCCCGCTCATCAGGCTGGTCGCTTGTCGCCGTTTTGGCTTGCCAGGATTGCTATTTGTTACGTTGCAACGACAGTGCCTTTGGTAGCCAAGCACATAACCTTGTTTTAGTTTTTTGTGGCACTTCTTTTTTTCTGTGTGATCGTGCTGTTGTCTAGTCTTTTCGTCACTGTTCTTATTATCACCTTCTCAATTGGGTGACTCATTTGTTCATTTGTCGTTCGCTTTTTCTCTCCTGTTCTGTCTTGCATTGGACTGTGTTTATTTGTATCACACTCTCCGATCTGGGTTCTTTTATCTACTCTGTGTCGATTCTGTGTCACTTCGTGGGTTTGTTTTCTCACGTGTTCTTTTTGTGAGTTGACCTCTTTCTGTTTGTTGACCGACGTCTTGTCGTTTGACTTGATTTCCCGATCATCAAGTTGGATTTCAGATTTTCTTTCAAGCTTTTCTGTGTTTGGTTGATGTTTGCTTCTGTCATTTCTTCTGTGCAATATCCATGATTGTAGATGTCCTCTTGATGTTTTTGAATCATTTTGTACGCCGTGTTGGAGTTAAGGTGTAGCAGTGCTACTGCCCCGTATTTGGTGTGCCAGGGTTCCACGATTTGTACGTCTTCTGATTTTAGCCTTTGCAAATTGGTTGTTTGATGTAATATGGCCAAGATAGTTCTGTTTAAATGACGTCTTCTTTTTTGCTGCTCCTTTGTGTCATTTTGATTGTCCACCTGAACACCTTCTTACTGTTTGCTTTGACTTTCTCAGCACTCTCGTGTGTTCTTCTCACGGAGCTTGTGTTACTATAACTTCTTTTTTGTGCTGTTGAGATTTTCCTGTCTGAGGAGTTATTGTTTTCTTTATCATGGTGACTTTTTTGATTTCATTGGTACTTGCCTCTCGGGTAGATCTCTCGGTTGTCGTCCTTTGTTATCGTTAAACTGTCGCTGGGGTTTGTCTTGTATTTGCTTAGATCTCGACTTTCCTTCTATGCTCATGCTCTTTGTCCGAGTCTGCCCAGTATGTTTATGTGCTTCATCGTTGGTGCTTTTGGATTGGTTGCGAGATTCTGATTTTATGTTGACGTTTCTCGCGGGGCTGTTCTTTCCCATATTCCATTTTTGCGCCTCACCGGATTGTAGGTGGTAAATTAAACGATTTCGTTTCTCTTCGAGGGTTTCAAAATCTCGATCTTTGACTGCTTTGATGTTGTCTCTTTCCATGTCTGGGGAAGACTCAAACTGATTGTTGACTCTTATCTATCGGTTTCTTTGAGTGTATTGGCGTCATGGATGGATTGTCGACGTCATCTGCGTACACACCGAGATTCATTAGTGTGTCGTTGGGATCTGATGTCTCTACTTGGTTTGTTGTCACCTCTGAACTTTCTGCCCAGTTTTTGTGCCTTTTCCTGTTTTCTTTATCCACCATCTGCCTCTGGGGATTGCTTTGCACTCCCTTGTCGTTTGTTAGTGCCGTTGCTGCCTGTAGAGTGCTCATCCTCGCAGCTATGTCCACCGGCAAATTGTCGTGCTGGTTGGTTGGTAAATTTGTGTTAGCGGCTGCTGCAGTTTTTTCTGCGATTCTTACACTACAAGTATTAACTTTGCCTTTGGGGTTTATTGTCTCGAAAATGTTGTATGTTGAGTCTGCAACGTCGTTTTGTTCGTTGTTCAGAAGTACCAGGACCACCGATGGCGTGTGTTTTGTCGTGCTCTTGGGCTGCTTGTCAAGTCTGCTGTCTTTTTCACTTTTTTCTTCTGTTTGTGTTTGACCTTCCACACTTGTTACTGTTTTTTGTTCCATCGTTAGATCAATAACTGTTTTGGTCTGTATTCCAGCTTCTTTTGTGTTATTTTGCTCGTCTTTCTCTTCCGGCTGCACTGGCCCGATGCCTGCAGCTATGATTTTGTTCGTCAACTTGTCAGTTATTTGATCAATGTATTCCTTGTTGTCATGATTGTTTTTGTTTGCTGTTATATACCCTTCTAAATGCAGGACTTTTGTCAGCACCATTGATAAGATGACTTGTTGCTCCTTTGCTGTGTCATTTATTGCCTCGTAAAGTTTGCAAAAGGGATTTAGTGCAATTGTGATGGCTGACATGGTGCTTAATAGGTCAGTTTTCTTTGACATATGATCTTGGGATGTGCTGGGTGTTAGAGGAGTGGTGTTTCTGCCATGTATGTGGGGAAAGTCACTGTCTTCTTCTTGGCATTTGAGGCCAGCTACTGGCTTTCTGTATTTTCAATTTTGAGACATTGTCTTCTGAATCTGGTTGGTAGGTCCCATTTTTTTGCTGCATCGCTTGTTCGTTTTGTCCTTCGGAGTTCTGCTGGTCACTTAAAGTCGGTATGGTTCTTGGGTGTGAACTTACTGATGCTTCTTTTTGCGCAGGGTTGTTGTATGTCCCTTTCTCGCTTCTCCCTGTTTTTGGGGACTGAGATGTTGCAAATTGTCTTTGTGATTTGGATTTGACAGTTGCTTCCTTTTCAGCATGTGACATCTTAATCTCAGCCTCTACTTCCTTATGTGGTTCTTGTGGTACACGCTGTCTGGCATTAGCTGTTGGTTGATTATTTGGCACAGGTGGCGTCATTTCCTTGTGTGCCATGGAGGCATCTTCAGCTTCCATTTGTGTGCCACTTTGCGCTTTCTTTTTTGGAGTTTCCCTTATGGCAGCTTTGTTGTAGTTGTCTGCTTTTTTCACAACTAGTGGCTCCTTGGGTGCTTCTTGTAGTACACCCTGTTCTTCATTCATATAGGGCTCTCTCTTTTAGCAGTTCGCTTGTGACAGTCTTGTCATTGTTGTCTGCATGTTCCATGTCTGGGTTGCATTTGTTTGGTGCTGGTTCGTCCGCTGCAACTGAGGTTTGTGTTTCTATAACTGTTTCAGGATCCATCCCGGTTCCAGTCGTGTGGTTCCTTTTGCACTGTTTTGCATGTGGCATAGTATCACTTACAGCCGCAAGTATTTCCGTGTCGGAAAGATCACTGAATCTTTTGGATTTGGTTAGCAGCTGAATTTGGAAAAGTCTGTCAGCATTCTTATTGAGCTTAATTTTCTTGCTGCTGAGGTGCATGTGTTTTTATTTGAGCCATCTTTATTGCTTTGTTGAATGTTCTTGTGGTTTGCAATTGTTTTTGTTCGTAAATGTCTCTTTTTATGTGCTGTTTTGTGTTTTGAGAGGTTGATTTCCACGTTGTTTTTTCCTTTGACTCCCTGGGTCTCTTTATGATTTTCCTCTGTTGATAAGTGATTCTCCATGGGTTCCTCCCCAGTTGTTGTGTTGTCTAGGTCTGTGGATATTATTGTATTTTGTGCCTCCACATTTTTGCTGTCTACATGTACTTGCGCCCTGATACTCAGGGCACCTGGTGCTACTGTTGCACTCCTCGACTGTGTCGACTCGATTTTCCTTGTGCGTGCATGCCTCAGACCCGATGATGGCTTTCGGCGTATCCTGCTTACATCCGCGAGCCCGGCCCACCTCCTCCGGGCTTCCTGCACCTGTTCGGTGTACTGCAGCCGGCGTCTTCGTCTGCCTTGCTCTGCAGCCACCCTCGGGGTCTTCAGCGCATGCCATTGCGCTTTCCTTGTTAGCATCAGCGCTGACACGCCCCGCCTCCCCTCCGGTAGACGGCGGCGAGAGTAGCGTAGCAGTGCTGTGTAGGGAAGCAGTCTGTGTCTGGGCTCTTTTATTGGATCCTTTCGTCATTGGCACCTGCACTTTCAGCACCGCCACTTCTGAGACATCTGGTGAGCTAGGTACGCTAGTTACGTAATTTAGCACTAGGTCCGTCGCGATTATAACTATTGTCAGCTCGCGTGTTGAACATATTGAAAGTTTGCATATGATGTGCACGGCCCTTTGTTGTTTCTGATGTTTCATGCACGTCAGCCCCGCCTCCCTTCTTTGAGCTGCAAAGACAGCGGCTGTCTTCTCCTTCCATGTGACGACAAATCTGGGGAGTGTGGGGTGCGGCAAGGGGTGGGATAAGGTGGTACGACTGAAAAGACACCACTAGTGTGCTTGTTTGGTTATTTTGGTGAAGTTGAGTGTCGTATGCAGATTTACCATGCCTTATTGCCGATTGCTACGAGTGGGTCCTGCGGTTTCCTCATTCCTTGGCCCGCCGCCAGACCACGCCAGACTACTTCTGCTCCACTTCACTCCGCGCGAGCTCCGCGAGTGAAGTTTTGTAATGTTGTGCAGCTCCTCCTACCACAATGTCCACTGTAGAGAGACTCCTACCAGTAAGCCACGCCAGACCACTTCTGCTCCACTTTGCGCCGCGAGTGAGGTTTTGTAATGTTGTGCAGCTCCTCCTACCACAATGTCCACTGTAGAGAGACACCTGCCAGTAAGCCACGTCAGACCACTTCTGCTCCTACTCCTCTTTTACCTGTAATGCATAAGGATATGTTTACAAGAGAGTCTAGAGATCAGTCTTTCATGTTTTGAGTTGAGCTAGACAGATTCATTTAGCCAGGCGTTGGAAGGCTGTACAAATTCTATATGTAGCGTTCCGTTTATGGCGAGTTCGATAGTCCATACAGTTCGTAAGCATTTCTACATTGTTGTGAATAGCACTCACACTAGTAAGCAAAATTGTGGCTCACCTCGTGTGCAATCTGAAATTATGAGGCCACGGTCATATTAACTTGCGGTTTGGCATCTGTGCACAGTTTATCAATTGCGTGGCGTTATATCATTGCGTGTTGGAATATGCAGGAAGCCGGTAAATATCCCGGCAAGGTTGGTCCAAACTGCTGTTGAGAAAAAGTAAACACGCAGTTTGAATGAGGCTTGTATTTTTTACAAAAATCGGCTAGTATTCTTAGTTGAATCTATGAGTGCGGGCTGAGACGGTTATGCTCGTGCCATCTCTAGTACTCTGCTAAGAACGTTTTAAACCTTCATTTATGATAAGTAAATGATCGTATTATTCCCCATGTAAAAGGCGTAGTTACTGAGCTTCCATGCAAGTTGTGTCTTAATTAAACAGTCTGTTTACCTGTTGGTTTCCGCTATATTGCGTAGGGAGAATTCTTATTATGGCGCCTCATCTGGTTTCTTCTTCTTGTTAATCCGCTCTGATCCGGGTCTTTTGAGGTAAAAGCACTGTGAATCTTCCGTGAATCCACCAAAAAAACGCCAGGAGCGGCCGCCATGTTAGGAAGGCCTAATATAGGTAGCTGGTAGTCCTTTTTTAGTGTTTAGAGAAATTAAAGCAACACTGACCTTATGTACCGTTGTAAGGATGCTATTCCAGTTATAGCTATACAGTTGGAAGTTAGAGAATGAATTTCCTTAAGTAAAAGTTTGAGTCAATAGATTATACTTTCAGCCATTCTATAGATTCATTAAAAACCTTTTTTGTCACTTTGAGTTAAGTAAATTAGTCTCTGTTCTTTTTCTAGAAGTATTTTGCTCTTAATATCATGATCCCTGCCTTGGATCATTAATAATATTGTCCAGCGAAAATCTTTGAAGCCGTGTTTTGCTTCAGTGAAGTGTTTCACTAGCGGTGCATTAAGGACTTTGTTTTTAAAGGCAGCTTTTGTGTTCCAACATTCTTACTTTCGCTTTTCTATTGGTTTGTCCTATGTAGTGCTTGTTACATGGACAAGTTATCATGTATACAACATAGTCTGAGTTGCAGTTCGTCATTTGTTTCTGTTGCCATGGTGTGGGAAGCCCAATGTCAATTTCCTTAGTTTTTTTAGTTAGTTTACACATAGCACAATTGCTGCAAGGGTAGTGTCCGACTATTGGTTTTAGTCCCTATGTTGCCGTTAGACTATTTATTTTTGCTGGTTTTTCTTTAGGTTTGCTACTGCTAACTCTTGTCTATTGTGGTGGAGTTTTCATAGGCAAACATGGGTGGCAGAATTTCTGCGTTCCAACTTTTGGAGATTTTCCATTGCTTCTTTATGATGTGGCTGATCTTTAGACTTAGGTTAGAAAAAGTGTTGACACATACTAGCCGATCTGTTATTGGTTGTTTAATCTTGTCCTCAAGAAGGGCTTCCCTGTTATTGTTGGATGCTCTTTTAACAGATTTTTTGACTAGTTTTTTTGGGTATCTTCTAGGTTTCAATTTAGCAGATAGATTTTTTACTTCTGCTTCAAATGCTGGTTTTTGGCTGCTGTTCCTTATTAATTGCAAAAACTGTCCATACGGGAGATTATCGCTGAGGTGTTTTACGTGGTGACTGTCGTAGTGTAACAGGGAATTGCTCTCTGTTTTTTTGTGGTAAGGTTTTACTAGTAGGTGGCCGTTTTCGTGAAAGATCGAAAAAATCTATGGAACGCTTTTGAATATTGATGGTGAACTGCAGATGTCGATTACAATTGTTAAGCCAGATTAGAAACTCTTCTGCTTTTTCTATGGTTCCTGTCCATACCATCAGAACATCATCAATATATCTAGCCCACGATTGAAAGTGTTCTTCAAATGGATTAGTCGTGTATATGAACTGTTTTTCAAAGAATTCGACAAATAGGTTCGCCAAACTCAGAGCCATGGTGGCTCCCATGGCCGTGCCTTCAATTTGTTGAAAAAATGTTCCTTGGAACTCAAAGTAATTGCGTGTAAGGGCTACTTTAATGCACCAAAGGATGAAGGTACTGGTTGTCATCTAATCTATTGAGGAGAATTTCACTAATAGTTTCTAGAGTAGCTTGCTGGGGAATATTAGTGTAGAGAGAAACTATATCTAAACCAATTAGGTATGAGTTTTCTGGATTGTATGGTAGGTTCTCATATCTTTTTATTACATCTTTTGTGTCTTTTAAAAAAGATTGAATTTTTACCACATATCCTTTAAGATGATGATCCGCATATTTAGAAAGGGGTTCCAAGATAGAATTAATCCCTGATGGCTCTAAATGTCCTTAAAAAGAAACTTGAAGAAATAGAAAAAGAAATGAAAGACTTTGAACAAACCAGCAAACTAGAAAGAATACAAAGATTAAAAAAAGACCCGAGTAAATACTCACACGAGAAAGCCAATCCTTACATCAAAGAGGGCTACAGAACCCAAACAGGACAAACACCAGGTCCAATACGAGAAAACAGACGAGTAAGATTCAGAGCAACATCTTACAGTTCAAGCAATTCTAGTAGCGACCCAGACAATACTGTTTTTACTCTAGGGTTCATGACACTCTCGAGTAGTTTCTTTCGCCGGGGTCAACGACTCGCAGTGTTTTGATCTTTCGGGTCTTTCACCAGACATCTCTGAGGGGGTCGAGGCCACTTTCTCGAAGACGCTAAGCATTTTTTTATGGAATTCCTCCCACTTCGCTGCAGAGCTGTGTTTCGTGGGGCAGGTGACCCTTTCTGGGGATGTAGAGGAAGAAGAAGAGGGAGATCTACGACGCCTCTTAGAGTGTGTTGATCTCGAAGACTGATGAGAACCGCTTCGAGATCTTGAACAGGAATGTTTCTTTTGTCGACGAGGAGACGAATGTCTCGACTCAGCCGAAGAAACTTTCGAGGGAGTAGAAGTTTTAAAAAACTCTTACCTCTATTTAACTTCCCCTTACGCTTCTTCAAGGCTTTCACCGTCGTGGACATACAGTCCTCGCATTCCGAACGGTGATGCTCCGACCTCAGGCACCACAAACAGATTCTGTGAGGATCCGTTAACGACATTTTCTTCCCACAGTCACAACATTTTTTGAAACCGGACCGTGGAGTTGATGGTTCAGATGAAGAAGCCATCGTATTAAGATAATAATCTTAGAAGAATAAAAAGATTTTTCTTGAAGAAAGGAACTGAGCGTCACGATTCCGAGGCCCACGAAGTGTGGAAAAGCAGAACTGAGCAGCAGACGCTGCGCGAGTCTATTTATACGCACAGTGACATCAGCGCCGATAAGGAGGTTGTCAAGGGACACCGACTCGAGGGACGTCGACGCACAGCGCCTCTACTGAAAAAAAAATTGTGAGGCCAGCAAGCTGGGAAGGGTAACATCAAAAATAAGGAAAACGCCGGAAGACACAATCCCTTCAAAGTGTGTTCCTGGGGCCTTATTGTGTTTTTATTATTCTCTTTGGTCCACCTTCCTCTCATTTCTTCCTTTCAGTAGGACTGTGTTCTGTGAGAAACCTGAAGGTGTCTCACCCGCTAGTCCCCGGGGATCTGTCATCAAGGTGGCCAGGACACGGCCATCGCTTTTGGATCCAGTTCCTGGGAGTGGACCAGTGCAGGAGGATCACTTGGATGAGGGGTCTTCGGGGAGTGGAAGTGGGACACCGGATAGTGAGACGCGGTATTCCCATCCTAACAGGTAGGATAATTAAGAACGAACTCAAACCCAGAGCTGTATACCGTGCATGTCCCAATACAATGGTCAGGCAAGGTCAGGAAATGACTTCCATTACACTTCACCACACGGATAAAAGGCGCAGCACGAAAGCACACGAGGAAACAGCAGTTCCAAGATGGCAGTTTAATAAGAGGAGAAAGACGGTGAGACCAGAAAGGGTTGCAAGGAGGGAAGTGCCCTTTACCTTTAAAGACTGTTACTTTCGGGAAACTTGGAAAGTAAGAAACCTAAGACCAGGAACTAAAGCTGATAAAACCTACACAGTGTGTCTGAGGTACCCGGGGCTCTCATGCGTCGATAACCAAGGTGGGGAGGAGCGATTGCCTCTGTGGTACTGTCCTTGGCTCCTACAACAAAGCAGGGTCAGAAAAGACAGCATAGCCGCTGAGTGGGAGAGACTGATACCAAACCAGCCTGTGTTTTGACCCAAGGCTGCAAGAGGCAACATTGTATGAAGATATCTACGTGAACAGTGTGTGAGACGTATGTGACTAGCAACGCAAATATAATTGGAAGCCAAAGGAGTGGCTGAACTTTGGGAGGCCAAGAAAAAATACCGTAAACAGAGTGGTCCGGCGCCACGTGGATGCTCATTTGAAAGTCTCTGTTCGGTATCCACTGATGCCAAGTGTGAAAAAAAGGGAATCTTGAGATCAAAGTGGTCCTGCAACGGGTCAAGTTAAACCCTGTGCACATTCGCAAGTCTTTGATAGCTTAATATGTACTGCAATTGTTCCATGCCCGGCCGAGGGAGACTAACTGGGAAATTGAAAGGGATCGGAGCCCGGCTGAGGGGGATCCGGGGTGAACCGCGAGTCACCCGAGAAAGAATATTCTCTGAACATTTTAAGAAGGGGATCTGAGCCCAGAAGAGGGGGACCCAACAAACTTTTTTTTTTAATTTCAACTTTATTGAATTTTTATGAAGGATCACAGTTCACATATGAGACATTAGATCTGTAAACCCGGATCTACAACTATAAAACAAATAGGAAAAAAATAAATAGCTATGCGAATGCATCCTTTATTCTAGCCCCCCACCCCTCCTACTCCTAAACCCCCCCCAGTCAACCTAACAAAAGAACAGCTCTCCTTGTTCAACTATACTCCGTTGCACATCTGGGAGAATCCTTAGTTTCCTGGGCCAGTGTCAGTTCCAGTTTGTGTGTGTTAACCTCGAGCTTGGAGAAGTCAAGGCTTCGTTGCTCCCCCTCCCTCTACTATAAGGCAGGTACTCCCAGACCGATTGGTTGTATATTTAACAGAAATCAGACTATTCCATTTCAACAGACCCAGCGTCTCCATGAACGGCTGCTGTTAAGCGTTCCATCTGGTACAAGTTCCGGGCCATGATGACCCATTCTTTCTTTCCAGGGGGAAGCTCTCTTTTCCAGTGTGATGCCAAACACACCTTCCCAGCGAGGAGCAAACTGTGGATCATGTTAGCCAGCCTTATGTATTCACCTTCCAGCTCTTGCAGGCCAAACAATATCAGCATCTGTGTGTTACGCTCACCTGGTATCCACGGGGACGCCACCCAGCCCTGGTTGGATGATTTGCACGCTCGACCCTCTCCCGGTCCCTTGGTAAGGCCTCTGGTTAAAGATGGGTCTGCAATATAGGAGAGCTGAATTCAATACCAGATGGTCTTTATGTTTTCCCACCTCCCTTGGCCTCAACTCCTTCCTCCCCCTTGGGCCCTCTCCTCACCTTAATATTGTAGAAGGTGGATTCTACGTCCTGCTCCTCGTGGCAGGGGCGCGTAGATGTGGGAGGCAAGCAGTGACCAAGTTACTTCACTGGTGCAAGCCCCCACCCCCGTGGGAATCCAGGCCTGCTGCGACTGCGTAGGTTTGCTGCTTTACAGTCTTTATATGCAGTTCTTATGTTCCTCTTAGTTCGGATAATAAGTTCGGAAAGGTGTTTTGGAGTTGTCATGCAGTTTGACGATGAGCGTGGGCCGGTAGGTGAAAGCGCGGTGTGCGCAATGCTGTCCGGTGTATAATGCGCGATGCGCGGCACTGTTTCGCCTTTTATATTGCTAACCTGTGTCTTTTCTTTCCTTGTAGGTTGCAATGTTCCTCGCCGAGTGCCGTAACGTTCCAGAAATGATACTGACCAAGAGAGGACTACCCAGGTAAGAATTGTGTGGCTTTCTTCATTTGGAAGGAAATGTGAGTAAACTCTTACTAATGCGGTCTTTCTTTCTCCTCTTTCCAGGTTATGGTATTCCAGGATGCATGCGGTGCGGGATGATGGAGTTTGTACCTTCAGGTGAGTGGAAATGAAGTTGGCGATGGATTGAAGACAGGATACTGTTCCAGGTAAGTTTCGTAATGTTCTTTCTCTCTGCAGGTCCTTGGTTTCAGGTAAGCTGGCATCTCTGAGGACAAGAGCACAGACGGTCTTGAAAAGTCTGCGAGAGCCGCACCGTAAGACCTAAAGAGGGACACAGTCAGCAACAAGGCCCAACTCTGTTGAGTCGAAGCGCAGCCGGAAGGCTTACCCGGTGAGGAGCAGCTGAGCAATAGTGAGACATCTATCGAATGCAGTTGTGTTGTAGTTCTAGATCCTGTGGGAGTGAGCTGGCTCCGGGTTGGTGCGAGGTGCTGCCGGCAAATCTGTGGTGGGGGTAGGGGCTCCTTGTACTTCAATTACTTCAATTTGCAGCATGTTTCCGGGTGAAATAGCTTATTTTGACTGTATTTGACTCTTATTTTAACTAAAATGTTAGTTGTCCTGACACAACTGCGCAATTTGTACAGTTACTCCCCACTGCCTGACAGCCACCTCTACTAAGGCCACAAGGGGGCCCTGCCTCCATCCTGCTCCTTTCCTGCTCTACACCTCCCCTCTGGGATGGAGCCCTCCCTACTGCCCCACAGCCACCTCTACCATGCGCCGGACTATCTTCAAGATGCGCACCGCTTTGGGGTAAGGAGAATGGGGCATTGCTACTGACTTTTTGCTCACTGAGGCGAGCAACTTCAATCTTGGTTGTAATTACCACAATCCGATCGTGCCTGTTTTTAATGGACTGCCTTTATGATCTAGTTGCGCTTTGTGCGTTTTTAATGTGGCAATTCATGTAATCATGCCTGGTACTGCCTGGAAACATTCTGCTCAAAGGCCTTCTAAGATGGCCGTTCCTCGCTTAGAACGCAATTTGTTGGACTTTGCTTTCCTGTTTTTCCAGCTCCCGCCCCCCTCTCCAATTGGTTGCCTCTGGCCCTTAAGCCAATGGCAACAACCAGGAGGCGGGAGCCGGCCTCACCACCTAAGGCCGCAACTGGGCCCGGTCTACCCCTGTCCACCATGGTACGCCACCCCCCATCTGTTCACCTATCGGTGTGCCCCCACCAGTGTCTCCCTGCCCCCCTACCCCCTGCCAGTCTCCCTGCCCTCCCTACCAGAGTCTCCATGCCCCCCCTGCCCCCTCTACCCCCGCCAGAGTCTCCCTGTCCCCTCTACCCCCCTCCTGTGTCTCCCTGTCCCCCCTGCCAGTGGCTCCCTGTCCCCCGGGCCCCCCGCCAGTGTCTCCTTGTCCCCCTGCCCCTCGCCAGCGTCTCTAATCCTATCTTTCTTAGCATTTACTCTTATCGGTCCCTGCATCACTGATAACAGCCTGTTCATCCCCCCTTTTTCCCCTTCTTGTCTTCTCCTCCCACTCCCTCCCCTGCACTATCTTGTAGATAGTCACTTGTTTGTTCCTCTCCTTACCGCTTTCCATTCCCCCCCTTACCTCCCCTCCCCCCCTCCTCTTCTTGTCACTCTTGCACTGCAACAATTGTCGTCAGGCATAGTAATGTTACTGCTAGTTTTGTCTCCTTTCTTCCCTCCCTCACCTCTCCCTTTTTGTTCCATGCACTTGCACTGTTATAATTTGATAGTTATTTTTTCACATTCTGACCTGTTTCAAGGACCTGTTTGAATGTAATTATTTTCGCCCATGTTCCAACCCTCCTTGAAGCGCTTTGAAACACATTGTGTATAGGTGCTATACAAATAATCAAATAACTGGACACAGTGAGCGTTACGCTGCCCACAGCAGAATAACGCAAAGCATGTTCTGCTGTTTGGGTGTAATTTAAATAGTCTCAGGTAAAATAGTCCCAGGCCTGCCACACCCAAAGTAGTCCCGGTAAAGTGGTCCCAGGCCTGCCACGCCCAAAAGACTAGACTACATAGCTCAGTTCCTTGCAACTGCGCTATGTGTGTGTCTCCATGTTGGCTGAACCCCCCCCCCCCCCCCCAAGTTAAGTAGTCCCAAGTAAATAGTCCCATTCTAATGTTGGCCTTCATGATGGTTATGAGCCTGGCGCCAAAGGCGCCACGACTGACTCCAAGAGAGCCTTGGATGAGTTTTTAAGGCCTTTGACCTGGCCCTAACTGGAAGGCTGACCTGCCAGTGAGGGCCAGGGGCAAAGGTCATGACACTGTTTTTCCCCTCATGATCACCTCCAGGTCCCTAATCCAACTAAGGACCTCATCCCAATAGGACTGGACCACCTCACATCCCCACCACATATGCCAGTAGTCGGCTCTTGATCCTTACTCATGCCAGGACATGGGGCTCACACTGTTATGCTCACCTGATATCCCCGGGGGCGTCTGGAAAAGCTCTGAGGTCTGGAACCCTGGATAAGCAGTTGCCCAATGTGGAAATAATGAATCTGCAATACAGGAGGGAGGATTTGCAATAACTGTCTTTAGTGAGTGAATCTCCCACCTCCCTCAAACCGACCCCCCCCCCTCCCACCTAGTCTCTCACCTTATTTTCTGTTATGGTGAGCTATCCGTCCTGCGTTTCTTGTGCAGGGGCGCTTGCTGGCGCTCTGACCGAGTTGCTTCACTAGTGCACTGCGCCTTCCTTCGGGTCCAGGTCTGCTGTGACCCCACGCCTGCTGGTAGACAGATAGGTTTGATCTGTTATCAGTCTTTGTCTGCTCTTATGTGGTGGTTTGCAGAAGTTTCATTAATGTCTTTATTTCCTTCTTTACAGGTGTGAAAGTCTTTTGGTACTGCCGTGCCAGGTGGAGATGCACGCTTTAGATAAAATAAAGCGCAAAGATCAGCATTCTTTTATTGTCCATTTAAAGCTAACCTGTGTTTTCTTCTTCATCCTCACAGGCCACTGTGGTGCTAGTAGTGGACGAGAGACCGATGAAACCTGGTCCAGGGAATCCGTTAAGTTAAGTAATGCATAGAGCGCAGCGCGTTTGTTAAATGTTGAAAGCAAACCTGACTATTTCTCCCTTTCCCTTGCAGGATGCCTCTGTGCTGTTCTGGATGTAAGTGCAGCGTAGCGCGGCGGAATTCAGGTAAGAATAATGAAATTCTATGTTCTGAAATCGCGCGCGTTTTAATATTATTCCCTTTCTTGTTATTTCAGGTCACGATGTTCGAGCGGAGGCTGCGACAGCGGACTGCAGGAATTCCTCCAGCTAGTACTCACAGGCGAGTGATGTTGATGCTTTTCTTCTCTCTTTATTTCCCCAGGTTGCGGTTTTCCAGCGAGGGATGGTTGAGATGCTGAATGCTGGATTGTGTGCTCACAGGTAAGGCAGAGTAATCTGGTTCTTGCAGGACTACAGAGAGCTGCTGAAGACCAGGAGCTGAGCACGGTGAGCGTCACGCTGCTAAACGCAGAATAACGCGAAGCGTGTTCTGCTTTTTGGGTGTGGTTGAAATAGCCCAGGTAAAGTAGGTCCAGGTAAAGTAGTTAAGGCCCAGCCACACCCAAAGCACTAGACCGCCTTGGCTTGGTTCTTAAGAACTGAGCTATGCGGTGGCCTCCATGTTGGATTTAAAGTTCCCATGTTTATAATTGAAAGTAAACCTGCTATGTGTCTTCCTTACAGCATATGAGGCTGGCGCCAGAGGCGGCCGGCCTGGCTCCAGGAGCCCTTTTGCAGAAGTTTTAAGGCCCTTAGGGCTATTGTGGGTGCTTGCTTGTGGCACAACTTGTGGCCCTTAACAGTGGTCATGACACACACTTTGGAACATCTTGGAAAGCCTGACCGGGTCATACTGCTACACATGCAACATTTTGATAGGATGCTGTTTGTACCGGTAGGAAATGGATGTCCGGGAGGCCCCGAGACACATCTTCTGCCATGTCCGGGGGAAAAGCTCCACCCCCAAATCTCCCTCCCAGCGCTGTCTCACCCTGTCTGAGGATCCCCTTTTCATCTCCACTAGGGCCCTATATAATGCACCAATTAATCCTTTGGAGCCAGACCCAGTGTCTAAGATCTTGTTGAAGGGTGCAAGTTCTCACTGTAATTTCTCTTTCCAGGCCTCCCTCATCATCACCCTTTTCAACTGTAGATATGAGAAGAGAGAGTGAGCCCAGTCTCAGTGCCTCTTCCAACTCCTGTATTGTAATGAAGCTGCCATCTCTCCACAATTGTCTCACTTTTTCCAGACCTGCTTCATATCAAGTTTGGAACCTCTCCGGATTCAGGATAGTATCCCATATCCTGGGGACCCATAGATGACCCAGTGGGGACGGCCACGTTGTTACGCCACTCAATCCCGCTCCCTGTCGTCAAATGCTCCAAATAGTGCCCCAAATGGGGTGCCCCCTTATCCTACGCAATAGCTTTGACCTGGGAACCCATAACAATTCGCCAACTGTCGCGGGTCGTAAGTGGTAGTTGTCAAGGCCCACCCATTGCAAGTCTTCCCGCCATCGGAGCTATGGGTTAAGGACCCTAAGCTGGGTGGCTTTATAATACAATTGTATGTCCAGGAGTCCTCCAACCCACAGTCCGTGGGAAGACTCAATGTCACGCTTGAGACCCTGGGTTTCTTCCCCTGCCAGAGGAATCATGAGAGAGTAACTTTAGTTACTTTGAAGAAGGAATCGGGGATCTGTATGGGGAGCATCTGGAATAGATATAAAATCTTGGGGAGAACAACCATTTTGAACAACCATTATGATCGCATTCAGTCGCCCCAACCAGGTGGTGGTCTGCTTGTTCCATTGCCTTAGGGGGGAGGGGATATCACCGTGATGAGGGCCTGGACAAGAGTTTGGTGCTCTCCCAGTCTCCATAATATTGTTAAAGAGTAACATCAGGAAGGGAAGCAGGACCACCGAGAAGATTTTATAGAATCCCGGGCTGAAACCGTAATCACCCAGCACCTTCCCAAGTCGGAAGCGCCCCATTGCATTCCAAATTTCCTCCCCTGTGATTGGGGCGTTCATGGCCCCCGATTCAAGCCCCAGTAACGAAGGGAGGTGTGTCCCTTCAAGGAATTCATTAACCTACCCCACAGAACCTTCCCTTCACTCCTGTATAGACCCTCGTAGAACAAGGCAAATACTTCCTGAATCCCTTCCGCCGTGCCCACTCCTGCCTCCCCCACAAACTTCCTTGAACCCATCTCCCAGCCCGTTGTCCCCGTAATCTCACGGCCAGAAGAGCATCAGCCTTATCTCCTTTCTCATAACATTTCTGTTACGGACTATCTTCCCCTCCTGCAGCAATTGTAACTCCTCTCTCAGGCCCCTAGCTTCCAAAATACTGTCCTCCCTGTCTATGGATGACGATTGGACGAAGCTTTCCAGGGCTCCTATTTTTTCCCTTTGTCCCTTCACTATGAGGGTATGTGCCCTTTTCTTGCCGGCCCCCTCACCAATCAGAAGGCACCTCCAAGTGGCCTTCGACGCATCCCATACCATTCCCTTTCTCACCTCACCAGTATCATTAATGGCAAAAAAGTGTCTAATTCTATTTTTCATTTCTTCATTAAACACTAGGTCCTTCCACAGTGATTCATTACATCTCCACTTGGAGTTTCTGGGGCACAATCCCTCCCAATTAATGTCAACAGACACCATGTCGTGGTCTGTCCAAAAGATCAGGTGAATCCCTGAGCCCCTTGTCACTTCCCATAGGTACCTTGAGATATACAGGTAATCTATTCTTGTGAGCGTGTCGTGTGGGGCAGAGCAAAAAGTGAATCCCCTCACATGTGGATGAAAGTACCGCCATACGTCTCTCGGCTCATAGAGCTCCATGGTCTTTCTAAGCTCTGGAGCTCCCAGTTTCTGAGGTTCCCCTTCATGTTTGGCCTGCCTGTCCAGATTCGCCTTAATCCAGACATTGAAATCACCGCCTAGTATGAGATGCCCCTGTCCCTCTCCCATTACTTTTTCTAAGGTTCTTAGCAGGAATTTCTTCTGACCCTGGTTCGGGGGATACATTGTTGCAAAGCTAACCCTTATTTTCTTAAATCAAGCCTGAGATCAACAGGGCCCTCCCCTCTGCATCAGACCATTTCTTTGTCACTTCCATCCGGAGTCCTTTCCTTACCAGAATCACTACCCCTGCCTTTCTAGAAATTCCTGACCCCCAGTATTCCCCCCCTACCCCCTCAATAAGGCCACAGGGGATATTTCATTAATCGCCTATCTGATATCTAGTTTCCTGTAGGAATAGGATATCAATCCCTGCTTTCTTAAACTCTCTGGCAACCAGAGACCTCTTTGTGGGGGAGTTAAGCCGCTTAACATTCAGTGTACACACAGAGACTGTCACCGCTCACGGCTACACCTATCGCAGCCATAAACAAGCGAGTCTGCAGAGAAAAAGTGAGCCCCCTCAGCTCTACAAGCTCAATTCCACAGGAGAATATAACAAGAGCCATCCCATCTAACCAAACCCCCCAATAACCCCAGTACTCCCTCCCCAACATCCAACTCCCGCCACACCTGTAGCGCTCGGTCCCTCCCAGTTACCATCATTAGGCTAGTCTGTACCACAAAACACGGCCGAAACCTAGGCCTCAGCTCTGTACATCTCAATCTCAGGTGCCCCCCCAGCCCTTCACCCTGCAACAAACAATACCAAGCAAACATCTTTGAAAACTTCTTAAAGCACAGACCGAACCCCATACGAAGTTCGCACTCCATAAGGTATAGACTGTGCTCACCCCTTTCCTCAAAGGTGCCCCAGGAGTTCACACCGTACATAAAGATCACTTAGGCGATCTCAGTACCACCTCCAGAAATATGTTCAGGATGTGTTGGGAGGGGGTGCGTTGAGCTTCGTAAATTTCCTGGAGCCCGGGATTCTCCTCCTTTTTGGGCCCTTATATCGCCCATCTTTTGTCTCCATCGTTCTCCCTGTGGGGTCCCGGGGCAAGTTATTCCTCACAGAGTAGCTTCCTAGTAACTATTTATCTCCTTCTCTGTCACAAGCCTGTGCTTCTGCTAATCCAGCTCAAAGCAGATCGAGAACGGGAGTCCCCATCTATAACGTACACCTTTCCCATTCAACCACTTTGTCAAGTGTAGGCACAACCGCCTTTTTGCGAGAGTGAGGGAGGACAGGTACAGGAAGATAGTAATCCTTGACATTCTCGAAAACACCTGCCCCCTTGTCCAAGATCTTGAGCCTGTCCGGGTATTTATGGAAGCGCGCCAGAACCGATCTCGGGCTCCAGACAGACTACCAGCCCTATGGGCCCTTTTGTTTTGTCAATCGAGTCATCCTCGAAGAGGAGTTTTGTGATTTCATGTATTACTCTCTTGAGATCACTTTCGGTCTCCCTATCCTTTTCCGGCACCTCAAAAAAACCAGAGGTTGTTTCTCCTCTTGCGATTCTCAAAATTGTCCATCTTTCAAACCATCTCAGCTTCCCTTCTCTCTATGTCACCCATCCTTACGTCAATTTGGGTCTCCAAGGTATCCATGGAGGATTGGTTGTGTTCCACCTCTTGTAACCTCTCCTCCATTTTATGAAGTCTGATGTTGATCTTCTCAACTTTTCCGCCAATGTCGGCCCTCATGCCCCAGATTTCCTCCATTAGAGAGGTAACATCCTTCATTGACATCGAGTCCTCACCTCCTGCTGCCTTAGCCTTCTCTTTGTTGTTATCTATACCTTCCTTTCAGCCCAGGTATGAACATTCATCCAATCGAGATCTGGGTTCCATACAACACCATACCTAGGTGGAGAACCACCCTGAAGCAGGCCCCTCCGAGGGCGCGTTCCCCAGCGGATGGAAGACCAAATAGCCAGATGCCCGATGTCCTTGGAGCACATAGTAGTTGGAGGTGAGTTTCTATTGCGTCCACAGACAGGTTCCTCAAGGCCCGCTGGGGTATGCTGGGCCGATCAAGTTTCTAGAAGGATGTCCACACCCTTTGGAATCCACCAGACCCCTTCCCCAAGGGTGTCATGTCCTGTGTGGCAGGGCTTGAGTTTGGGGGCCACATACCATCACTACGACCCCCTGCCCACTGGAGACCCAGTTGTCCACTAAGACACGTTTCAGGGATTCCATTTCCCTTCGTCTGTTGCCTCCTAACATCCATCCCTCCTTTATTCCCACAGCAAGTCCTATGGGCCGGTAAATCGGCCACACGCCCCTATTTAGGGGGTCCTCACCTTTCAGGCAGCGCTCTACGGCCTTCAGCAGGCAGCCTCATGTAACAATGTCATATTGTCATCAACACACCTGAGCCAGCAGGTAAGTTATATGTGTTTATTAGTACGTACACAGCAGGAAACACCGGCACATCCGTGCAGGCCAGCTCTCTATCTCCAACTGTCCCCCATGGAACACACATGACAACACTAAGCACAGTGACATCACCACATTCCACTGACATCACCACTGCAGGGAAGACACAGGAGGGAAGACACACATTATAACACTTCTCCCTCCATTAATTTAATAATAGTGACACACCAACACTGGTAGAGTGCTAGTCATTCCCATACACAAAGTACCATCCTACACAATACCGATACAAATACGCATGGCCACCACGTACCTGCCCAGTAACACCCAAGCTCATATGAACAAGAGGCCCCAAACCCCAGGAAACGGTCCACATGAAACCATTCACACACCAATGCCAACAACTGAGCACAAACACTCTACACTACCATAAAGGCACAGAAGCGCACTGACACCATTGAAACTATCTCCCCACTAATAAAACCCGAAGCATAAAACAGGTGGAAACATAACCTTGCACAATGACTCCTACTCAAACGGAACACTATAACCATCCCTTGTCCACCAAATCACTCACAACAGAGGAACCCACCAACATGGAATAAGGGCTGCACCTCCCTTCTACTGAACTGGAATAACAACTCTAGGAACAAAACAATAAAACAAGAACTCCACCTGCTTCAAGCTGCCCCTTGAAGCCTAGCGCCTGCCACACCCCAGCGTCCCCAATAGCGGATATCCCCCAACAACCACAACCCTTCAGTGCACCTACGTCCTTCCACCCTGGTCTGCACCCCAGGGCACCAGGGCTGCCACCCTCGGGTACAACCCAACCCAGAAGAGCAACCACCGGGCGCTAACCCAACTCAAATGAGCAACAAGCACAACTAACATAAGTTCAAAAACCCCTAAATAAGGCAATACTTAACTCTGACCACAACCAACTCTGAAACTACTATGCAAAACTACACTGAACCAATGCACAAGCTCACAAAAAGGATCAGAAAGAGGACCCCTAAATGCGTGCAACCTAGACACCACACCTAGCGCCACAGGACCCTTAGTCCCTGCCAAATACAGTACACCTCTACACACCCCGGGACCGCTAGTCCCTGCCTAAAAACAGTACACCGCTACACACCCTGGGACCCCTAGTCCCTGCCAAATACAGTACACCTCTACACACCCCGGGACCCCTAGTCCCTGCCAAATACAGCACACCACCTCCTAATACGGGACCCCCAGCAGTGGCCGAGCTACCACTGTGGTCACACTCGCCAAAAACGTCCAAAATGGCGCACACACACCACCTTACAATGGGGCCCCTAGCACTTACTAGGCTACCACAGTGGTTACCACACGCACGCACCACGACACACGCACACACACACCCAGACTCACACCTCACAAAAGACACAACACATAAAATGTCACTGGGGATATTAACTCAATGGGACATGTCCAAAAGTCACGAAACCCCATCACAATTGCTGGTGCCTTAACACACGGACGTGTGCTATATTATAGAACAATTCTTTACTTGAGAACAATTGCAAATTATTTTCTCAAAAAGCGTCTGGCAATAAAAAACGCCAGCAAAGTTCGATGCAAACCAAGTTCCCAATGAACATTAAACAGCAAATTCAACAAGTCCCGGAACTGTACCGCCCGTTAAATACAGAGGATGACCAACTCAAATGTCTCCATTGCTTCACAAACAACAGATCTTGCGACACATACCCCGAACTCCTGCTGTGAAGAAACATATTAACAGACCACATTGTAATAAACAATTCTGAACACTCCCTGTAAGAAGCATGTTAATACACAACATCATCATCATTTAGAAATTAACATAGCATAGAAATGGCTACAACATGAACGCTCACACGATATTAGCACCTATACTGGCCAAACACGAAACATTTCCTAACCTAGGGCCACAACACAAATACGCGACTCCAAACAAACTGGCCCTACACCGGCAACACTATTACTTCATTGAATAATGGTCATCCCCGCACATTGCCGTAAACACCTCGCTGTCTTTTTCAAAAGAGAATTGCGGAAAACCATCGCCCAGTCATTGTAGAACAGCTCTCGTCCACAACGCTGTTTCCACTCCCAGCACCAGGAAGGACTCGCACCATGAGATCCTCCCCACACTCATAACAAGTCACAGTACCTCCTTGAGCCGGATCCACTATCAGCAGACCACTAACATCCGGACTGCCAACTTGTGTGAAATTGGTGCAGACGTCGTTGGTCCTACTCGTTTCTCTTCCTGGATGCAGAAATAAACGTTGGACTGACGCCTGCGTGTCAAGAACGCACGACATGCAGTTACATTCCAACCTTACGATCATGTAGGCTGGAACGTACTGCGGCAGCTCCACGACGTCATCACTCTTCCTGGGGCGCCGAAGGAGCCACATCACGCCACAGGTGTACCACAGCTCGTCCGTCCATGCATGCCGATTGCCGTGTCCTGTACACCAGCAACGCTCACCTCACACTCCGGCACATGAGTGGTCACCGACAGGGGCTTCCTCATCACTCCACTCTGCTGCAACGATACCGCACAAGCCACCCAGCTGCCCTGTCCTCCACACCGACAGGTCAGAACTTTAGCCGCGGTCCGCTCACCAGATATTCCACAATGGAGGGCACGCCAGCAACTCCAGCCCTCCGAAAAAACACAGAGCCAGGATGGATTGCCACTGCCGCCACGCTCGACCCCTTCCTCCACTGGGGAGCGCAACGGCATGCCAAACAGACTCCGGACGATTTAAACACCTTCCAAAGGTGACCGGAACGCCAGGCCTCCAGCCTGACCACGGAGTCCACCAAAACAACTGTCCCGTCACTTTTCTCTCCAGCTCTGGACCCAGGGTACACTCCCTGCTACAGACCACAGGAAGAATGCGGACAGCTTCCTCGACCCTACACCACAGGGTCCCGGCTCCCACTGCAAGGAGCTTGTTCCTCCAGCACCACCCGGCCTGCTGGGATGCAACCTCGGTCCTGACTCCAAAGACTGCGTAGCTGGCTGCTACCCAGGATGTGGACACTTGGAGGGCGGTGTCCTGTTCAACTGCTGTCCCCTCCACAACAGGATCCCATCCTCGTCGCCAGTGTAACAATGTCGTATTGTCATCAACACACCTGAGCCAGCAGGTACGTTATATTGGTTTATTAGTATGTACACAGCAGGAAACACCGGCACATCCTTGCCAGCCAGCTCTCTATCTCCAACTGTCCCCCATGGAACACACATTCAGATGACAACACTAAGCACAGTGACCTCACCACATTCCACTGACATCACCACTGCAGGGAAGACACAGGAGGGACGACACACATTATAACACCTCGCCAGTCACAGGAGCCTGGGCTCATCCACTGCAGCCTCACCAGTGTTCAGGCCAGGGAGGTGGGCACACGGCCAAGGACTGGCGGGCCTACACCTCCCAGGAATTAAATGTTCTGGCTGGGCAGCGGCCTTGCTACTCAGACCACAATCTCTCAAGTTCTTCACTTAGGGCACATACATTTAGGTTGGTGCTCTGGTGCTCGGTATTTTCTCCTTCCTGTCCCAGTCAGGGATCCCCCATCTTGCCGTAACCCCCACCACCGATCTGGTGCCTACCTCTCGCTGCCCTCTCAATGAGCAGATCTCCGGTCCATGAACCTCCAGGGCCAAGTCCCTCAGCACGGGCCTCGCAGCTGGCAAAAGCTGGTTTGTGCCTGGGGAAGGAGGCTCCCCCTGTGGGTGCTCCTGTGCCTCCTAATTGTCCTCCTAATTGTCCTCCTAATTGTCCTCCTAATTGTCCTCCTAATTGTCCTCCTAATTGTGCATACAGAACTCCAGGTAGCTGCCTTGTAGATAGACTCAAGAGGAACATTTGCGATAAAAGCTATAGTAGCTCCTGTGCCTCGAGTAGAATGTGTTATAGGCGTAAAGGGTAAATCTCCCTTAGCTATAGAGCGTAAAACATTTGGAAGCATTTACCAATCAATCTAGAGATTGCTGACAGAGACAGGGTCCTCTTCTCTACCAGCAGCAACAGAGACAAAGAATTAGTCTGTTTTCCTTAGTGGTTTCGTCTTGTCAAGGTAATACACCACTGCTCTCTTAACATCTAGTGTATGGAGGATTCTTTCAGCTGAGATAGTGGGATTTTGATAGAAAGTTGGAAGTTCAATGGATTGGTTCACATGGAATTTAGAAATAAATGTAGGCGCAAAGCGTGGGTGTGTGCGTAAAACCATTTTGTCCTTACGAATAGTAACAAATGGATCTTGAACTGAGAGCCTGCAGTACACCAACTCTCCTAATAGAGGTAATATCCACCAGAAAAGCAGTCTTATAGGTGTGAGCCTTAAGACTAGCTTTGTGGAGGAGATCCTTCCATACATGCAAAAATGGGCTGAGGATGTGGGTGGACCTATTTCGGGGGAGTCATGGGGCCGTATATGGCATTGCGCTGCTAAGGGTTCTAAATGCACATCAATTAAAGAGGGGGCTTACAAGCTTTGCCTTCGTTGGTACATGACACCACAACGAATGCATTCCATCAATGCGGACTATTCCATCCTTTGTTGGAGGGGCTGTGGGCAACCCGGGGTTTTAATTCATATGTGGTGGAGGTGCCCGGTGGTGGAGACCTATTCGAAGGAGGTCCTAAGTCATATAAAGGATATAACCGAGAACCAATTGCCATTTGACCCGGTGGTCGTCCTTAGGCGATGCAGTGGAGGGGAGCTACGCCAACTCAGGATGCAGGGCTGGCCTCATTACTCACACGCTGAGCGCAGCAAGACTCACCATAGCGCAGGCATGGAAGAACAAACAAGGGCCTGTGGTGGCTGCATGGTGGGTAAGACTCTGGGGGGTGATGGCCATGGAGAAAGTGACAGCAATTGCCAATGGCTCCTACTCGAAATACATCAATACTTGGGCACCGTTACATGACTTCATGGACAATAGGGATCAAATGTACTTTAAACCCAGGTTGCTTCGCATTGTCTCCATCCTATAACCGGGGACACCTGAGCAGCGAGAAGGTTGGGGGGGGGGGGGGGGGGGTGGAGGGTTCTCCTAGGAGGTTGATTATAGACGCCATATTCCACACAAATGTTCAACAGTTTTTGAAGCGGGGGGGTTGGGGAGGGGGGGTTGTTTTGTTGTACTAGTTAAATTTCAGTAGCAATTGCACCCCAGATGGGGGTATTTGGCAAGAAGGACCCTAGCGACATCTTTTTCTTTTCTCTTGATATATGATCATTTGTAATTAATTCTGCTGAAAAATAAACACAGTTGATAAAAAAAAAAAAGACTAGCTTTGTGCATTGGCTCAAAAGGAGGGCCGATACAGTTTTTAAGGACAACATTCAAGTCCCAACCGGGACTTAGATTGGAGATAGGAGGGTGAAGCCTTTTTACACCTTACATGAAAACCTTAATTACAGGGACCTAGCACCTTGCTTTGAGATGTGATGTAGGCAGAAAGGGAAGCAAGGTGAATAATAAACTAGTCCTGAGGCTAAGAGGAGAGTTAGATCAAGGACTATGTGTGGGTGAACAATCAATTGGGTTGATGTCACCAGTGCTGCACCAAATGGCAAAGCATTTCCATTTATGTTATTTTGAAGGTTCTTATACAGCGCACTGTTGCCACCTGCGTGGTTTCTTGGTGCTCTGGCAGATCTGTAAAGCAAGGGTGAGGGGTGGGGTAAGTTAGTAGGACTGAGCGGGAAAAAAGAGCAAGTGAGCTGTGATGGGCTGTTGGCAGCTTCAGTTCAGTTTACACCGTTCGCTGAGCCTCAGCATGTTTTTCGGTTGGTAGCCGCCATGTGCTGTTGGGTGAAGCTATGTGTGGTTTGTTTCACCATTGCAGTGTAGTGAAGTGTGAGAGGTTTGTTCTGCTGTAGAGTTACAGCTCCAAAAGGCTGATATGATTGTTCACTACTGATTGTGACCACATGCCGTGCACTGTCTGGTGAAGGTGTGCTCCCCCCAACCCTGACAGGGATGAGTCTGCGTTGAGAGCGGCATCTACTGCGGGGGTGGTGTAGGATTTTCCCTTCAGAAGGTTCTCCTTCGACCACCACTGCAAAGACTGAACGAGGGCTGTCGAGACAACTACGAGATTGTCCCACTGTCCGCTTGCCAGACACCACTGGCTTGAGAGCCACTGCTACATAGGACGCACGCGCAGCCATCATCACAATCTGGGACATAGTAGACGTCAATGTCCTGAGCATACTGATCATCTTGAAAAATGCCTTCAGAAGTATCAGGCAATTTTTTGTCTAGGAGAAGAGCAAGTCACAGGGGAGGGAACCCTAGGAAACTTTGAGGGTCATAGGGACGGGGCCTCTTAAGGATGTCAAACTTTTCTGAAAAGTCAATAAATTGAGATACTTTGTTCATACAGTGTTCAAATCTCTCCATAGTCCAGGGAGTGGATATGGAAGCCTCTGGCAAAGGAAAGGCTGGGTCAGAAGCAACAGGGTCTGTAGCCCATTGTAGGGTCTGATATAAGGGAGGAGGAGGACAGAGAAAACCATGAAGGCAAAGAAGGGTTATTCCGGGACCCAGAACCACAAGGAGGGACTTTAGAAAGCTTTTCTCTGAGGTTGGGTGAGGTTTCACTAAAGAAGTGCATTCAACATGTCTTGACGCATCGGAACATGCGTCTAAACTTTAGGGATGGTACCTTCGCAAACGGAAGTCCTGGACCCATGCGCCAACCACTACGGTGGAGGCGTAGTGTGCCCTGAACCATCAAGTTCACTAGGCCCCATTGAAACTTTTGATGGGCCTGCGGGTGCTGAAAGCTTTTTGGACAAGTCTGAAGGAGGCCGAGGGGTTGTGTGCTTGGCCTTTGAAAGTGAGTGTGTGCCTTTGACGCCAGGCTGTGACTCCACAATAACGTCTTCGGACTCCGAAACATAGCCATGGCTGCTTAAGGAATCCTCGTCCGAGGCACCCACCAATGTGTGTGCCTTTCTTTAAGCGTTTTAGACCTAATTTGTCGAGAGGCCTTGCAACACTGCTCGTCGTGGTCATGAGGTAGACAATTGTTACACCCGCTGTGAGTGTTCTTCCACAGAAACCTCCTGCTACAGGAAGGGCAAAATGCAAATGGAGTTCTCTCCATGATAGTGTGGAAAAGCAGCCAGATGAGGAAAGGAAGAAGAGGGGAAGGAAAGAAAAAGCATTCTCTAAAGTGAAGTGTCTAGAATAGAAGGGGTCCCCAGTCTGTAAGGCCAAAGCCTGAAGGCAGACAACCGCCCTTGAGTTGCTACAGTCAGTGAAGGTTTGCAGAACGGCAAACAGGAATAGTCTAAGCTCGTTGATGGATGTGTAGAAAACGCATGGAACAGCAATAATTCTCATTAACATGAGGTACGCATGAAAGCGACGGACCAGAATGGTGGGAAAACCAATCTGGGGGACCTCGACGAAAGAAGGACCTAGGGTACACTACACGTCACGTAAGGGAAAGTGTTACAGACACGCCCATGTCGATGTCCCTTTTCGATCTTCGACATGCTTTGCATAGGCCGACATCTAGTGGTAGTTGAGGAATATTACATGATTTGTTTTCGAAACTCAAAAAGGGATATCGACTGGGCGTTTCAGTAATACTATCCCTAGTGTGACGTCTACTGTACCCATGGTCCTTCACGCATCAAGGTCCATCAGATTGTTTTGTTTCTGACATGAGGTTGCATGAAGTGTAGCCTGAGTACAGATGTAATAAAGCAGAAAAATAGCGATAGAGCAAGAACATCTATGCACCTTCAACTCCAGGAGGGGAGGAAGGGTGGGCGCATGTGAATCTAAGCAGATACAAGCATCAGAAATACGATTACGGTGAGGAATGTATGCCTTCTGAGGCTTGTGGATCTGTTTAGATCACGTGCTATGTATAGATTAGCAAGCAGTATCTGGAGAAGGAGGTGGGTAGTGAGAGGTACAGCGGCAAATAGATGTTTTAATACTGCTTGTCCCACTTGTGAATCTGCTCTAGAATGTGCGTCTAGGCAGTAATCCTTTGTAAATATATGAATGGAGCTCCCAAGTAGCAGCTTTGCAAATTGCATTAAAAGGAACATTTGCAATAAAGGCTAAAATAGCCCCTGTGCCTCTTGTAGAGTGGGCTCTTGGTGTAAAGGGTAAAGTCTTTTTTGATAGTGAGTAGCAAAGTTGCATTTGACCATCCATCGGAGATTGCGTTTTTTAAAACATGATCTCCCTCTCTGCCAATAGCTATGGAAACAAAGAGCTGATCTGTTTTCCTTAGCAGCTTAGTTTGATTTATGTAGTACAAGACCGCCCTCCTTACATCTAAGGTATGGAGGCTTTTTTTCTGCTGAATTTGAAGGATGTTGGAAAAAGTAGGAAGTTCAATAGACTGATTCACATTGAACTTGGATATGAATTTTGGTGAAAATATAGGATATGTTCCAAGAACCACCTTGTCTTTGTGGATGATAATGAAAGGGTCTTGTACTGAAAGGGCTTGTAGTTCAGCTACTCGTCTTATGGAAGTGATAGCCACTAGAAAAGCAGACTTGTAAGTTAAATATTTTAGACTGGCTTTGTACATAGGTTAAAAGGGTGGACCCATGTGTTTTGTGAGTACAACATTGAGGTCCCAGCCCAGTGGTGGATTAGAAAATGTAGGGTGTAGTCTTTTTACTCCCTCCATGACCTTTGATAACTGGTACGTTCCACCACAATATTTTGTTTTGGCAAGTATTGTAAGCAGACAGAGCTTCTAGGTGTACTTTCATTGAATTAAAGACTAAACCTTAGTAGGTAAAGCATATGGAACAAGTTACTTACCTGTAACTGTGAAGCTCCAGCATGGGTCGGGCATGGATTCGACAATGCGTGGCCATGTTTGGCCGACGCGTAGTCGGCCTTCGGCTAGGGGTTGTGTGTTTGTTTTTTGCCGCTGGGTGTCTTCTCCATGACAGGACAGCTGGCCTACTTATTGGATTTGGGGGCTAGCACTTGGGGTTCTGTAGAACCCTGATCGTCATCAGGGTCATTATGAGCGCCGTAGTTGCCTGCATCGGATCTATTCACCACGTCGATGGAGGCTTCAGCTTGCATGATGTGGGTGGCCCAACGTATAGCAATGCTTTTCAGAGTGATCCCGTGGAAGACAGTGGGTTGCACACACGGTGCATATCCTTCCAGGGATACTTTCGCCTGCCAGCATGGCAACATTTTAAATGAGTGTTTTCGATAGTGGAAAGGAAAGGCAGCACAACGATAAACTGGAAGTGATGTGAGGGAAATAGGCATTCTCTAAAGATAAAGAGTATCCTCCTTAACCCCCCACTACAGTAAAGGGCCGAAGCCCGGCAAGGGCCTGTGTAGGCCACAGTCAAAGTCCATTGACAAAGATTTCTCTTCAACGCAGGTAATTGGAGTCGTCCGTCGAGAGGCGAAAGATCGACAGAATTACAAATGTAATATTAAACTTTGTATTAATAACGGCGTATAGCCAAAAATCTGCGCAACACATGATCAACTATGATGGCGGAAAAAACTATCTGAGGAACCTCGCTGCGTGAAGGATCATGGGTACACGAGACGTCACATTTGGGATAGTATTACAAACACGTCCAGTTGACATCCATTTTTGAGTTTTCGAAAACAAGTCATGCAATACTCCACGACTACCACTAGATGTCGGCCTATGCATAGCATTTGATCTAAGCAGATCCATAAGCCACAGAAACAAATATATATGACATGCTTTACTCACCTTAATAGCAGGTCTGATTGTATCTGCTTAGATTCACATGCTGTGCATATAGTCTGACATCTAGTGGTAATCGCAGAGTATTGCATCTTACTTTCGAAGATCGAAAGGGGACGTCAACATGGGTGTGACTAACACTATCCCTAACGTGCCCTTCTTGGCTTCTGGTTTGCGTCACTGTGTTAACATCTTGTCTTGATACTTTGTTCCTTCTGTGTAAGATGGCTTCCATGCTTTCCTTCGGTCTGCACCACAGTACAGCTAGGTGTACTTCTTGGATGGTGCTTCTTGCTTGGAGAAGGCTGTTCTCCCCTTCTCTCCCTTGTTCACTGTAAGACATTTACATGCTGCTTATCTCATTTGTTTCTTCGGTCCAGGGGCAACTCTACGCCGACAGTATTAGTTAGGAGAGGTTTCTCCTCTCCCTCTGAAGGGGTTCTCTTACAAGCAAATCCCTCCTCAGATGCACTAACATGGCAGAACCTTTCGGTAGGCGCTCGCCCTCAGGTGTTTCACGGACACCCGTTCTTCCATTCTGCTCGATAGACACCAGTGTCCGTTCCCGCACAACCGGTTTGAAACACCTCGGTCTCTCACCAGGTTAGCTTTGCTCCTCCCATCTTTATAAGACCACATTGAGGCTTCCCCAAGCTTTGCCCATAGCCCATAGTTGGAGAAAGCTCTGTTTCACTCAACTGGGCCTCTTCGTCGCAGTATGAGGCAGTTGCTCATTCTTTATTCTTCTCTGGGTCTTACTCATGTCAGTACCAACTAGACACTCCTTAGTAGAGAAACCACAATAATAAATTGTAGAAAGATTCTGGTGAGGTAGAGGTTTCCTTCTTTGTCCCTTGATTGAAATGCAAAGTGAGTTCCTATCCCCGAGAGGAGAGTCTCTCCCTGTGAGATACCGCTTTCCTCCATTCCTGGAGGGAATATTGTCTAGCGGATTTACCTCCTGAGTCTCACAAGAAAAGGCTCCCCTCTGGGGAGAAGTGACTGAATCTCCCGGTTCGTCACATTAGTAAATTGGTTATCAGGTTAAAAGCATAGCTGCCAAGTGGCCCCAGGTCATGTGCGACACCTTGAGTCAGTACAGGCCTTGATTTTCTCATTGCATTTTGGGGCTTGTAGTTTTATCTTTTATGATTCGAAGTATTGGCCTACAAGTCACAGCATTCAAAGAAAGTCAGCACATGCTCAGTTTGTCATGCAAAAGACAGTGCCACTAGGCAGCTGAGAGCCACATCAAAGCTCACATTAATCGGCTCACGTGCTGTGCTAAGTAGGCCTGCTGGCACTTTTGCCCGTTAGGTCAACGGACAGCATTTGTCAGTTGTTTGCCAGGCAACCAGAGCAGGGGCCTGAATCCCCCGATTATCCCCTAAATAAACCCTGATCTCCAAAAAGCCTCAAGTCTCTTTCACAGCCACAGGACCATAATGAAATTCCCCAGCCTGCCCAGCTCACCCTGTGTTCAGAATGATGCTGGCACTCTGGACTGGGTTATCCACAGGGAGGTTGATGTGATGAGATTTGGAGCAGGAAAGATAAAAGGTGGAGTGTGGATTCTTCCAGGTTCCCGACAAAGCTGGGTGGACCATACCTTGGCCTGAAGGGGTGCCAAGGATTCTTCCTTTAGAGATGTACAGCAAGAGCTAGGGGAACCACAGAGACTTCTGATATTTGGTGGAGGGAGAAGGTGACACCAATAACAGCAGTCGGCTCAGAGGAAAACCACACCAGGGCAGAAAAACACATATTAATGAAAATTAATAGCAACAGAAAATGTAGCTGGCAACTTGCTGAATAAGATTGCAGTCTGTGACAGGCAGACTGGCAGCTACCCCAAAAAAAGGGCTTGCATCTTGGAAGGTTGGCAAGGCAACAAAGAATTCAACAAGAAAGCAGAGAAGACAGAAGGTTCCAGATAAGCTGCAAGTGTCGGGAAGAAGTAGTGATCAGGATACAGAGGGGAACCAGGATATGCAGCGGAATGCCAACAGCAGTGGCAGACACACAATGAAGACAGGAATGCATACAGCAGGGAGACATAGTGCGAAAACAGGGAGCAAGCACAAGTGCACAACACCTTAGTGTTGCAATGCAGAAGAGGAAGTGCACCACCTTGGTGGTTTAGTCTTGAGAGCACAGCCATCTCAGTGGGTCAGTTGCAGCTCCAGTGCCACCACCGCCAGAGGAACTTGCAAGGGCCAAAGCAGTCAATGACACTGCGAAGTACTAGACTGGCTTTGAAAACCTTTTCAGTAACCAGAGGGCACACTGTGGCTCCATGTCAACAGAGCCAGTGACACTGGAGGGGATGCAGTGAGTGGTATTTATGGGATCTGCAGCCCCACCACGACCTCAGTTACGCCCATTGTTCCTCACACTTAGAGGCTGAGGAACCGCAGAACTGTAAAAGGTTACAAGAGTTCCTTATAGGGGTAAATGGCAGGGAGATGAGCAATCTGTAGAAGAAAGGACCAATTCATCAGAAAGCAAATTAGACATTGTAAGTCATTTGTTCTTCTACTGGATTCCTTCCTTTATGTTTAGTGCCCTTTAACAATGGCAACCTGTAGGCTATCCCGGGCCAGACCGAGCAGAAAATGAAGGGCAGCGGATGTTGGGCATAATAAGGCATCCAGATCCTTTTCCTAGAACCAGCTGCATGCCTCACACCACCTGCAGGGGTAGATCAGCTTGGTAGCTGGCCTCCTGGCATAAGGGAGCAGAACCAAGGCCTCATCAGAAATATTCACGGTTCAGAATGCCTAGGCTCAGGTGAAGTACCTAGCTGCCCAAATGTGGAAGCAAATGTACTCTCGCAAAAGGGGCCAGAAAGGGATCAAATGAAATGCCCAGAATGAAAATTATCCAGGTGGTGGAGAATACTCTCCAAATCATGGTTAAGGGCGACTCATTCCTCCTCATTCTCCTTGACCTCTCGGCTGCATTCAACACCATCGATCAATGCACCCTTGTCTCCCTCGTTGCTGACAGGATGGAATTCTCTGGCACTGTCTTGAATTGCTTTATCTCCTACCTCTCAGGCAGACACCAAGCTGTCGAGATGAACTCATTGCGTTCTAACCGACTCCAGATCTCCTGCGTAGTCCGCCAAATCTCCATCCTCTCAGAAATCCTTTTTAACCTGACATGGTGCTTCTAGGCACTCTCCTCAAAGATCCCAATATGGATATCCACCAATACGCAGACGATACTCAGTTGTACATGAGAGTAAATAGTGCGCAGGACATCAATTGTGTATGCAATTACATAACCATCATCCAGTGCTGGATGTCGACTGCCTACCTCAAACTAAACCCATCCATTACTGAATTTGTCCTCATCTGTGCGCCCTCTAAAAAACAACTTGAATGGCTCAATGATATGCGCCTAGAACGATTTGATACACAATTCTCAGACTCAGCAAATTCCTTGGGCTTCACCATTGACAGCAATCTGTCCTTCCAGAAACACAGCCATGAAGGCCTAAATAGCCTCGCTCAGAATCTCCACGCTTTGAAAAATCGTACCCTTCATCCAACCGCTGGACTTCTGGATTGTAGTGCAGGTCCGTGGTCTTGCACATCAATGGGGGGGGAAGTGCTCTCCTGACAACTGGCAACTGCTCACTTAGCTCCCCTAAAAGCAGTCCACCACGCTGCAGCACATCTTATTACGGGAGCATAGAAATTTAACTGAATTAGCCCCATCCTACGTGAACTACATTGGCTTCCACTCCAAGCCAGAATACTGTTCAAAACTGCAAGTACCATCTACAAAGCAGTCTCGAGTAGCACGTTAGCGTACCTGATGGCACGTGCTCCTCGCACAGCAAATCAACCCACCTGCTTGAATCACAGCTTGTCGGCAAAGGGAGAACCCGCAAACAATCCTTCTCTTGTCATGCACCCACCTTCTGGAACTCTATCCCGGTGTCGGATCAGAATGCCCCCACAATTCTCCAATTTCAAAATCTCTCAAAACATTCAAGAACACCTGACCAAGGACTAATTCCAATGGACGGACATAATGACGCACAGACTTACCAGTACCGTGCTACTGTTAAAATATGCCAGCCTAAATGCCGGCTGCTCACACTGAACAGTACTCTGCTGCTCTTGTGCGAGGTCCGCACTTTAAACAATAAAATAAAAACAAAATAAAAAAGGTTTCTGAATGCTAAAGATTTAACTCCTTATCTGCTGCTATTGTTGAGCAGTGCTAAATAAATTATGAATGTGAATGTCTTGTTCATAGCGGCAAGAACATACCATACTCTTTTTAAGCAGTTGAGGGGTTAAACAAAGCCATCTTCAAAATGTACAGAGCCTTGCTACAACTTTCTCAGGACATCTATGATCATTAAGACATTTCTTCACTCTTCCTCTCAACATTCTCAAAAAAAATGCTTGTTTACATATTGTAGGTTTATCTGTTGGGAAATGTGTTCATCAAAGTAAGATAAACAAGGCACGTAAAGAGACACATAGTAGAGAAAAAGACAAGTACAACAACTGACAAAGTAGAATAAACCCCTTACCTGTAAAGGACAGGGTACGGATCATCCCTCTCGGGTGGGCCTGTAATGCGGGCACATGTAGGAAAGGATTTCACAGGTGGCTGAATCATTGTATAAGGTGCTATTTCCAGCAGATGCAAAACCTCATCCAAAAGGCTAACTAGTTTCTCCACATCCCCTTCACCAATAAGAGAGGATTCCAGGAGCTGGTCCATATCCATAGGAACATCCACATCAGTTTCATACTCACGTCCCACTTTCTCAATCCCTGGGGTTGTGTTCTGCTCTACTAAACTTTGGCCAGATATGGGAGGAGTGCTATCTGCTAACTTATCTCCAAGCTTTTTCATTTCTGATAAAATCTCATAAAAATGGCATTTCTGCAGGATAGCAGAACCTGCAGTGACAACACGGACTGTCTGATCTGATAATATCAATTCCAATAGTTTCTGGTAACCACTTTTCTCAAGATTTTCTCGTCTGCTTTTAAGGAACATTTCCATCCCTTTTGTCATGCTGATAACACTGTCTAAAGCTCTGAAGGCATTCAGTTTGAGTGAAGATGACACATGTTCGGCGAAAAGCAAATCAAATAACTTGTCAATAACACCAGCTTGCAAGAGGGCCAATACCCCTTGGTTCCCGCATTCTACTAATGATGAAACCAGTTTTGTCCCAGCTTTAAGCTGCCTGACGTTTAAAGCAATAGGCTGCCCAAGAGCCACATGCAAACTTAAAGCTTGCATGGTCCAGTCTATCAGCTGAGTCAAATAATCTTTGTTTGGCTCCCTCAGCAGAAGATAACATAATCCTTTCACAATTAATCCTGGGACTTCTTCTAACGCAGTCACCCATTTTGCACCTCGGTCTTCACGATGTAACTCCAATAGCTCCACCAGTTTCAATGAAAGCTCCAACGCCACAGCATTTTCCTTTTCTGGATCCTCCCTCATCCTGCACATTTCATTCTCATATGCGGTCTTGTAAGGACAATTGAAATACAACATAGGACCAAGTTCCCGATCATAGGGGTCATATGACATAGCAGGTACTGATGCCAGATCCTCAACAGTGTAGTCCATGTCAAAGCTTGGATACTTGAATGATTCACGTTCCAAATCCGCAATTCCATCTTCATCACTTGAAATCTGCTCATAACCATCATCACCTGTAAAGAAGGTTCAGTATTAGAAGTTACAACTTTTAAGAATCATATATTAAAAGACATGAACCTGCCAGAACATTTAAATCAATGGGTGACTAACAAATGTTACCATTACAGATATTCCCAATTCATTGTCTAGTTGGCAAACAGAGGTGCAAATGTCTGAAAAATACCAACTGGCTCCTGTAAATAAACACTCTTCCAGCAGTGTGATGCATTCAGGAATATTTATTCAAATAATGAGGAAATAAAAAAAATTCTCAGCTCCTACAGGTCCTGGCTGCCTAGTCAAGCAAAGGAGGAATCCTCGGGCCCTCACACTCGGAATGAAGCATTATAGCCTTCCTCTCCTGCCATACCATTTAACAGTTCACTGTATAACACTACACATGTGAAACAATGCAGGACACAGTGCACCAACCAACTATCTTCAAAATAACTATAGACCAGATGGCAAAAACCACACATCTCCCTTCTTTACAGAAAGCTCCCAACGCCCTTGGTGAAGTGGGATACTCAAATCACTTCACTGATATTCCACACATGTCTGTGTTCTGTTTCCGCAGTATATTATCCCAATATTACCACCTTCACAGGTTCATAGTAGTATAGCAATCGTTTGCGAACATGACTCTGCTTCCTCACCCGTACATAGTCGCTATTCTTCAATTCGCATGTCTGGGAACTCTAAGCAACTCCACACTCACTCTCATGCTGGCTTTGTGAACTCTTCAGAGATTGTACAAGGTCCTCATTTATATCTCTTGCGCAAAACGAAGATCCCTTAACATGTGCACCTTTTGCTTTCTTACAGTCTTCTCCAGTCATTTCAGCCATGCAAACTGCTTCCATGATCATCTTATTCACTCAGTTGACAACCCAGGGATAACACACTGATTTTCTCTTATGGATTATTCTGTTCTCAGCTAGAAACCCATTGAAGTTCGCATTGACAAACTAGAGACCATTATCTATTTGCATACTGACTGGCAAACCTTCTCTAAATACACCCCTTTTAGAAATGCACACACATTCAGAAGTGACATTGCACATCATCTTCACCCACTGAGTACATATCCAATACGGATCACAGATTCCACATCCACGTCCAGATTACTGGGCTCAAAATGTCCATGCACGAGCGGGCAAAGGAAGCAACACGGGGGAATGCACCGCGAGAATATAACTTTTGTCAGACACTGAACACTTAAAACACTCAATTGTCTCTCCACAAACCAATCAAAACCCAGCCACAAGTAATCCAAGCCAACACAGGTTTAGAATGTGTAATCCCCATGTGACATTCATGAGCCATATCCACTGACCAGCTTCTCACACTAGTACGAGCAACAGCCCTAACTCCATGATATAGGCATTCACCTTCCAAGCTCAACTGATCCTTGATACACCAATATCCACATTGGGCATCATTAATGGCAGCCCTCTTTGGCCAAAGTATGCATTGTTGCATCTCTGCTATACACACCATTCCCATTCTTCTTTTACTGTTATACCCTACACACATGTCACAAACACGTAATCACTGTAGGACCACATGCCCGGCTCCTTACACAGGACAAGCAAGCTACAAATGTGCTAAACTAACCTGGGATGTACTTTACTTCAATCATGGCATTGTAACCTGTATACTCAGTTAGCAATCCTCCTACAGAAGCCATCAAACCCTAGGTTTCAAAAAAATATTTTAAACGTTTATGATCAGCCCACACAGTAAATTTGGATCCCAAAAACCTTTTGAACCTTGCAATGCCCCCAGTAGCAGGTTCAATCTTCAAGTTCTGGTCTGTGTAGCATGTGCTATAACAAAGTATGTGTCACAATGCATCTGGAACAACACAGTACCCAGCCCTAAAATGCTGGCATCAGTCGTCAATGTGGTGGGCTTTCTCATGAAAGTCCCAAGGGCTGGGCTAGATCTGCCACCCTTTTAATAGCCTCAAATTCTTTCTTGCACTTCTCATTACCCACAAATTCCATCCTTTTTTTTAGCAACTGTCTGCATGCAACCTTATCAGCAAACAAAGGGATACACTTTGAATAAAACACCACCATTACCAAAAATAATGCCATTTCTTCCTTGATTTCAGGGATGTACATGTCCTTCCTGGCATACACAATTACATTTTTTGGCCATAGACCACCACCTGAAATGTGATGACACAGAATAACTTATCAAGATTCTCGTGTTCCTTCTCAGTCTCACCACCCACTAGTATGTTGTCCTTTAAGTATTGTACCTTCCGTCATCAAAGAGACAATGCATTACTTTTTGAAAAAAACAAACAAGTTGACACCAGACCAAATAGCATAGAAAAGCACGCCCTAAGTCACAAATGCTGTTCACATTCGAGAATCTGGATTCAGGTGCACCTGGTGGTAAACAGACACCAAATCAAATTTGGCAAAATACTGACAATGTCCTATAGCGCCTACCAATTAATTAATGTTAGGCAAACGGTGCTGCTTCACTGCTGCATCCATCTCTCGTTCCCGCTCCACCTCCTTGCATTTGTAATTGTACCATCCAAGAATCAGTAAGCATCATCCTTAACATCGTATCCCTCTTACTCACCATTAATGTGAGCACAGATCTTTGCTAGCCCTTGTGCCGTGCACAGCATTTACCGATTTATGCCTCCCACATTCTTAGCGATAGGTGTTATACAACAGTTTTCAAAATGGCCTATACACCTGCATCTATTGCAAACACTTTGCTTGGCCAGCGAATTGGTAGAATTGGTGAGATGTACCCTACTGCCACATCGAAAAACCTTTTCTTCCCTTTTTCCACCTTTGTTGTGAAGAATCCCACCTTTTTTTTATGTCTTACATTGACGTGTATTATAATTCCTCCTTTCTAGCGAAATAAATGAAAGTCTATGTTCAACATCTTCAGCTCTTGTTGTCACCTCTTTGAGAGAGGGATTCCTTATTTCCCCACAGGCACAACAGACCATACACACTTCACAAACTCTCTCAACAAACATATACCAATAATTCCAATTGTCTCAATAGAGTTATGTAGTCTTCAACAGTTGGTTTTCCGTTAAATGAATACTTAATGTGAAAGGGTCAGGGTCATGATCCTGTTAAGTGGGGGTGAGGGACCCTTCTCAACCTGGGGCAGGAGGTTCACTAAGACAAATGCCAGTGCCAGACCTGCCACAGATATGGAAGTGGGAGCTGGAGGGGGCCCTCGATAATCCCCCTTGTGATGTGGACGTTATCAATGATGCCGCACTTCGTCACAATGCCACTGCTACTGCTTCTGGACAGTATTCTCTTTTTATCATTTCGGAACTGCAACTCCCAGAATATCCCTGGGAGCAATCAAGAAAACTCAGACCGCAATCAAACGAAGGAGCAAAGAGAAATCTATTTCACTGAAGATGCATTATGAGCCTTCACCACATCCCAATAGCAACCAGCACTTCAGACAATCGCAGAACTCACCACCACAACAGACAAAAAACTTCCATACGCCCAACATGCCAAAGAAACAGCAGCAAAACCATTGGAGGCTGCCAACAAAACAGCTGGAAAAGTGGGAGGGGATTATAAAGCCTCTTACCTGTGTAACAGCTCTTGGGGAAAAGACAGGCAGTTATCGGTGGAAAAAGTTAGATTAATGCATGGTGCGCCATGCTTTGGCCCCCTTCATTTGGCACTTGCCCCAACCCCGACCCAGTAGTATAGACCCTGGAGATTCTTATGGATGAGCATTTCTCTATGCACCCATAAATAGCTCAGATGGTTAAATCTGTTTAAAATTGAAACACATGGTTCCTTTGTTTTCCTTAGTTCATAAAGTGTTGGTTTTGAATGCCTTTGCTTTATCAGGTCTGGTTTTCAATAATAGTGTTTATCTTTGTCCCTACTTACTTCAAGGTTTCAATGGGTTAAAACACACACTAGTTGGTTGTTGATCATTAAAAAAAAGTAAACATAGTTCTCCCTTGCACAGATTGTGGTTTAGGAAAATAATAGTCTTAAAGGACATGTGTATGGTGCACATGGCAATGCATGGAGTTTAATATTCTTTTGCAGCGTTTTCTGCAATAACAAAAAAAAAAAGAGACAGATAAGATCTAGATCCCATTTTAGGCAAGTGACTCCAAAGATCAAGAAAAGCAGATTTCGGCTAGGGAGGAATATTGGGGTATTTTTTGTTCTAAAATGCAAAATAACAATCATTCCTTAGCTCTCATTTTGAGACAAAAAGTATATTTCAGAAAAGACCTGGTTCTTTAAATCTGTGGTTTTGTTGTGCTGGTTCCACAAGTATAATTTCAGTTTATATACTACAGGGCTCTAATGCCTTTTTGGTGAATAGGACGCTTTATTAAGCACTACAACTTAACATAACATATGTAACAAAGTCACATTAGATACAGCCCCCTTTGACCTTTGGGGAACAGAGGTGGTAAGGAAAGGTTTATCCTTTTGCAACTTTCTCTCCATAGTTCCTAAGGATGCCCTTTCTTTTCACTCTGTTTTTGAACCTGTTCTAGCTTTTTGAAGGGGAGTTAAGCCCTCCGTTTTACTTCTTTGACTTTTGCTCATTTGTTATGAGGAAACTGATCAGACTAACAATACTGAGAAACTAAGTTTGCCTTTCGCATGTTGAGATTTTTTTTAACATTCCACACAGCATTTTACAATGTCTAAAAAATGTATTTATTATTTGTATAGCGCCAGTATGACAGGCCTGCGGGCATAAGGGTGCTAGCACTAAACAAATGAACAAACAATACTGGAACAGAAGCTAAACCACTTAACAGAAGTTTAGGAGGAGAACTTTGGTAGTCAGCTTTTAGTCAGCTTCTGGTACAAGTCGCCTTCCCTCAGAATTTCAATATCCCAGTATCAAGAGATCCTATCCTAGGGGAGCTTCTGCATCAGTGACTGGAATGAAACCAGTCGTTGCGCGAAAACCATTGCTGGAACTTGCCTTCCTCCCATAGTTTGAAGCGTCCTGAAGAGGACTGCATCAGTGAATCTTGTAGATCTTCCTCGACAGGGGTTGCATCTTGCATCTGGACCTTACCGGAAGAATCCTTGCAACTGACAAGCCCTGGGCACCTCTCACTGGAAACAAAGGCAGGAAATCCAACCTCCAGCTGACCCATCAAGTCATCTGGAAAAATCAGTCAGGCAGGTAAGTGAACACAGTGCATCTGTTCCCCCTCAATCCTACATAGGATAACATTGGAAACAAGTGCCCGTGTCTCCTAACCTTCAATTCCACTGCCTTTTGGTCATCAAACCTGGGTAGTATTTTCTAAAAGATAAGAACACAATTACTACCTTAGTAATGTTGTTAAATATCTTCTTTGAACTATCACCAACACAAATAAATTCTAACTTACGTCAAAAGTCTCCTCTGGTGAGAATCATTGTGGCTCCTTTGATGTTTTGGGGACAAGGTCCCATTCTTCTTATGGATTGGACTGATTACGTTAGTGATATCACTTGTGAATTGGTATTATCATATCTTGTATTACTTTACTTACCTCCTATGTCAAGTCATTTTAATGCATTTTATGTACCTGTGGTGAATGTATATGGTGTACATTACTTAATGTTATCGTATTTCTGGTGCTTGTATCTAATTAGATTCACATGCTATGCATAGGTTGACATCTAGTCTAGTGATAGTCGCAGAGTATTGTAAGACTTTTGAAATTCGAAAAAGGGACGTCGACTGGGGATGTTTGTAATACTATCCCTTGTGTGACGTCTATTGTACCCATGGTCCGTCACACGTTTGAGGGGGTATGAAGTGTTTGCCGGAGTACAAGCGAGAAAGTAGAATGAAAGGTGAAGAAAAACATGTATGCTCCTTCAACTCCAGGAGGGGAGGAAGGGTGGGCTGGGCGCATGTGAATCAAAGCAGATACAAGCATCAGAAATACCATTACGGTAAGTAATGTATGCCTTCTGATGCTTGTGGATCTGCATAGAATCACATGCTATACATAGATTAGCAAGCAGTACCTGGAGAATGAGGTGGTTGTGTGAAGGTACAGCAGCAAATAGACGTTTTAATACTGCTTGTCTCACCTGTGAATCTGTTTTAGGGTGTGCATCCAAGCAGTAATGCGGTTTAAAAGTGTGAATAGAACTCCAAGTAGCAGTTTTGCAAATTGAATCTACCAGTACATTTGCAATGAATGCTAGAGTAGACCCTGTGTCCCTCGAGTAGAGTAGGCTCTCAGTGTGAAAAGGAGGACTTATTTAAAGTGAGTAGCAAAGTTGGATGCATTGACTATCCATCTTGAGATAGCGTTTTTAGAAACATGATCTACTTCTCTACAAGTTGCTTTGACAAAAAACTGGTGATCTGTTTTCCTTAATGGATTAGTTTTGCTTAGGTAGGACATGACCACTCTCCTTTCATCTAGGGTATGGAGACTCTTCTCTGCTTAATTTGTTGGAAAGAAGCTGGAAGTTCAATGGATTGGTTAACATGGAATTTAGATAAGATTTAGGTGAAAATCGAGTATGCGTTCCAAGAACCACCTTGTCTTTGTGGATCATAATGAAGGGATATTGGATTGGGAGTGTTTGAAGTTCGCCGACTCATCTTATAGACTTCTATGGCTTCTTGTGGCTATCGCTTGACAGCCACAAGAAAAGCAGTCTTGTAAGTAACATTTTTAAGTCTGGCTTTGTGCATTGGTTCAGAGGGCAGACCCATGAGTTTTGGGAGTATAACATTGAGGTCTCAACCAGGTGGTGGATTGGCAATTGAAGTATATATTCTTTTAAATCCTTCCATGAATGCTTTAATTACTGGGACTTTCCACCATGATATCTGCACCTTGAGAGAACTGAAGACTAAACCAGAGTCTAGAAGGTAAAGCATGTAGTGTACTTTATGCAATGGAGAACAGTCAGTTGGATTGATGTTGCACGTTTTGCACCAGATAACAAATCTTCTCCATTTGTTAAAATAGCAGTGTCTTGTATTAGGCTTCCGTGCATCTTTAAGTATGTCCGCACCCCTTTGTGGAAGGTTTAAATGGCCAAACACTAGGACTGCAGGAGCCAGGCTGCCAAGTTCAGACTCTGAGGGTATGGATGAAATGTTGTCCCCTTGTGCTGGGGAAGCATTTTTTATGGGCACGGAAGCTTGATTGGTTTGCACATTGCTATGGTTGTCGAGCCCATATTGGAGCTATTAAGATTATAGTCACTTGTTCCTGGTGCATTTTGTGCACTATTTTGTTGAGTGGTGTCGGTGGAAAAGCGTAAGCAAATTTCCCTGACCAACTCATCCACAGTGCGTTCCACTTAGGTCTAGAGGTGGATGCCCCCATTATTTGACGATATTGTGTAAAATATGTGTGAATTTGCCACTAGTGTTCTGCCAGGAGCTGTAGACTTCTGCTTAGACTGTCTGCTAGTGAATTGTGTTCCCCTGGAACGTGTTGTGACACTAGGTAAATGTTGCATTTGAGGGAATGCTTCCAAATCTTTTGAGCTAACCTGGACAGACTTAAAGAGTGTGTTCCGCCATGTTTGTTGAGATAGAACTTCGCAGTGGTACTGTCTAGGAGTACTAGAAATATAGGTCCTGGTAAGTGTTGTTGGAATGCTTGTAGGACTTTGAGGACTGCTAGTAGTTCTAATAGCTTGATGTGGTTTCTTGCTGTTGACTGCCCAAACGCAGTGTGCAGAGTGATGAAGGTAATGTGCTCCCCATCCCGAGAATAAGGCATCTGTTGGGGGAGTGCCTGCACTGGTGGTTTGCGAAACGGTTTCCCTTTCAACATTTTCTTCCACCAGCATAGAGATTGTGCTAAGGTTTGCGAAACAACCACTTGAAAAACTGCTCCAATTCAAAGAAAGAGCATAACAGGAAAAAATACTTTGGAAAGCAAACAAAAGAGCAGAAAACAAAGACAGGATTGATCTATTGAGAATCCAGCCCCTGAAAGTAGCAAGTACTTTCTCCAAAATTAGACTTGTGGCCACCTACAGATCTAACACTCATATGATTAAGAACATTTAAAAAAAAACATAGGAACATTTTTCAATTGATAGCCAGATCAATGATTTCTTGGACCCAAACTCATGTATTACCTATCGTAAAGCTAGAACCATCACAAATCAGCCCGAGCTTCATGCAACCTGAAACGATCTACCTGCTATCATAGGCAATTACAAACGCGGGAATTGCAAGATCTGCCCATACATGATGAATGGAAAAACCACCATAAATGTACCCAATGGCACAAGGAAAAAAAATACATCTGACCAACTGGAATACAATGCATATGCACCAGATGGTACATAGGAAGTACAATAAGAAACCTAAAAACAAGCCTAATGGAACCCCTTAGTGCTATAGAAAACAAAGACATAAGGTATCCTCTGGCGCTCCACTTCACCATAGAACATCCTAATGGCAAATCGCAGGACCTCAAATTGTTTGGGCTAGACAAACTGAATATGCCACCACGAGGAGGCAAGAGAAAGAAATTACTTTGACAGAAAGAAGCAAAATGGATAACCATTATGGACAGCTGCCAATCAGGTCTAAATCTGGACAATTAACTTTTTAACTATCCTTAAAAACTGATTCTTGAAGCCGACTATTTTGCTCATCTATGTGAAGTGTCACTTAAGGATGTTACCTGTGCGATCTGATCTCTAATGCACCGCTGCATTTCAGTACTCCTCCTTTCTTAGTTCACAAACCTAGGTCTTGGAATAAGATCTGTATCAATACTAACCAAGTAACATTTCTAATGTGATAACCAACCTTCAAGGGATCCTTTCTATTTTAGAACTATGAAACCAGTTATTTTTCAATAACGACTTACTTAGATTACCTATGTGACCACTTACTTCTAAGTGATCTTTCCTTTTTCACACATACTTACTTTCCTGTCCACCATGCAGCAAATCATTGTATGCAACCCCCACAATGGGCCTCCTTACAAATTAGCCGGTCCGGATATAATGGTGACGGGAAAACCGTACCGGCACCGTTTTCCGGAACAGCTAACTATGAGTTCTGTGGCCATGTGGTGGTACACACACCAGGTCTGACCTGGTGGGCCTAACGCCACACGGCCACAGACTGACACGGAAACACTGGCACCATTACAACATGGTGCCGGTGTTTCCACTTCCCCATTCCCATGGAGTCCTATGGGACTCCACGGGAACGGGATTTACAGAATGCCGGCTCCGGATTTACCGGATTACCAGGGCTGTAATTACCAGTAATTCTGGCAAGTCCAGAGCCGGTAAATCCCTACGGGTCTGGCGGCAGCCTGACTGTTTTACCGGCACGGCTACCCCCACACTCGTAATGAGGCCCAATGTCATTACACACGGGGCGTTTGTGCTTGTGGCCCTTATTCGGTCCTCACACATTGCTCCATTTCCTTTTATCACTGAATGCGCATTGCTCCTTTTACTTTTATCACTGAATGAGTTATACCCAAAATCGCTATAATGTGTGATCTGTTTTGCATCCTGCATCGCCACACTTTGATTTAAACGCGCTATCTTGCGTTTATTTACTGCAACAAGGCTTGGCCTTAAATCATGGAATCATGCAGGCTCTTTAACCTATTAACAGGGCTTATCCGGCCTCCCACCTGGTATTTTGCTAATATTGTTTTAAATTGAGACCTCTAAATATATGGAACACGTTTGTACACGGTTTCATTAGCTTTTTTCGCCTTGTAGGCTCAATATTGCCGAAATCATTGCATTTCTGGAATCTATCACTTTAGATTCCATCGGTGTTCTGGGAGCCCCGATATATATTTTTTGACCTATACTTAACCACAACTCTAGTTTGGGACTATAGATAGGATACCTGACAAACTCGTTTTTGGTTGGATGTCATGCTCACAATTATTTACGTGATGTTTCGTTTATTGGCTTACCATCATGTTAACTGCCACGAGCATTTCTCCGGACGTAATCAACACCGTAACAAAATCAGGCGTGCATGTGCTTAAACTAACTTTTCCCGGACCTGTGTTTATTTGCACCACTGAACGCCTTACCTTATCGCTTTAACCCCCAGGCGTGGCAAAACGCACTGACATTTTCACTTGCTCAATAATTTTTCATAGTTTTCGAACGCCGACTCGCATCGACTGACAGACTGAGCATCTTTGGCAAGGTTTCTTTAAGGATGTGGTCAAATGGACACATCCTGGAAAGGTGAGCTATCTGACACACCCATTTGTGTTTACATTTTCCATCTGGTTCAAAAGCACATGCGTAACAGGCACTTATCTATAAGATACACCATTGATTTTAACAGCTAAAGGGTGCCGTTTTTACTTGTTGCTTTCCCTATTAAAAGGGACAAGCCAGCTTTTCTCCTCTAAAACCAGCTTTACATTTTCTCTTACATTCAGGGCTTCCTCGTCCAAAGGAAGGGTTATCCGTCACTATTGGAAACCAAACCCATAAATGGGACCCACCCCTTGCTAAGACCACAAACGTACTCCTAACTAATGGTATCCAGCTTTCTCTTGTCCATTAACTACGTTTTACATATACACGCCTAACAATTTACCGATCTTTATGAAATAAAGACTGTTTTACTCACTTTCTATCACAATTCCCTGTTCTTCTTAATATTTTGTGTTTGTTTTTCCCTTCAAGCCACTTTAACTTGTTTTTTGTTCTTTTCACTTACTTTCAGATTCATTCCAAAAATCTCAAGAGTCACAATAAAAATTGAAACTAAGCTGGACTAATCTTGTAGCTAAACACCAAATCTGTCCCATCAATTACTCCTGATGAACCAGCGTTATTGTTGCTGGTGAAACACGTGTGGAGGACCTAGATATCAAGGACTTTTTACATAAAACTCTGTTCATGACTCTTTAATGCAATTATGTTCAAATAAAATGATTTTATTTTTAAACAAAAAAACAAGTGATCCAATTTAATATTTTCTCTTCACAAAGACAAATACATGGACCAGATGTCCACTTGCAGTTTGGCGCGATAACTGCTGCTCTAATGCTTCAACCTTTCTCTTAACCTATATTGGGCAAACACAATATTTGGAGCAGTAGGTCAGCGACAACAAACAAAACTACAATCACGACATTCACCAGAGGTTTGAATTATGTCTGCAAATACACAAGTAACCCACCTGTACTGGGATGTCACTGTTTAGAGGCGGAGGAGCCTCTGGTAGTGGAGGGTCTTCCGTTTTATAGCCCCTTTAAAAATTAGATTGGTAAGGGGTGGACTGGCTCTGTGAAGTACCCCAGGAAGAGGACTGTCCCCGATTGTATCCCTGTGAACCTGGGTATCCTTGCTAGCAAAAGGAGCAGCGTGTTTTAATCCCCCCAGTTCTATAAGGGGTTTGTTGGCGATTTGACCCAATGACTTTCGAATGTCGTGATCTTCTTTTGCACTTTTTAGTACATCGACAGCTTCACCAAACAGAAAACTGGGCTCAATGGGCATGTTTAACAAGGTAGCTTGTGTTTCTAACTTGAAATCCGAATGTTGTAGCCAAGCATGACATTTTAAAATTGTCCCTTTCGCAATGATGCGGCCAGCATTGTCTGCTGCATCCAAGCTGTTTTTGAGAACACAGCTGGCAACCTGCTTACCCTCAGAGATTGTCTTTAAAATTCGGGATTTTAATGGTTGGGAGACAGTGTCTAGTAGTTGTTGTACAGTTTCCCATAGATGGCAATTATAACTTGCTAATAGGGTTGTATTGTTGGTGATGCGTGCTTGGTGTGTTTCCGATGTTGCCACCTTTCTGCCCATTGTGTATAATTTATTACTTTCTTTGTCAAGGGTGCCCCTGGGGTTGCTGGTGGGGTTCCTGCCCTTTCCTTGTGGTTGTTACCACTAAGGAATCTCGTTTTAATTGTCCCCTAATCTAGAGGGGATCTGTTGGGGTAGGCTTAACATTTTTCTCAATTCTGGGATCAATTACTCTGGTTAATGTTGGAGTAAGTAAAGACGATTGTATGCGTGTTTGCGCTGATTGGAGCAAAGGAATGAACTGTGCGACTGTCTTTATCTACTAAAATATCATCCACAAAATATGTATACTGCAGAGCCATGGGTGTCAGTTTTCAAGTGTTGGGCTACTTTGATTAGTAACTCATTGTCCCTAGTGGAATCAGTAGTTGGTTGGTCGTTCCTGGTCCGCTGGAGATGGTAAGATATAAAAATCTGGGTCATCTTCATCTTAATATTGGTCCTGGATGAATTGGTCATCATGTGACTATCAACACCCTGTTGTGGAGGATCAATGATGTATAAATCATCTGCTGTGTCTTGACCCTGGCTTGAGATAGCATGAGAGGAAAATGTGTTGGCGGGTGGGTTTGATGTGTATAACCTGTGCGTCTTAGCAGGAGGATGTGAGGGGCCAGAAATGAGAGGCGGACACACAGTTGTAATGTTTTCAACATTAGTTATTTTTATTAAAATAAAAAGGGGTTTAGATAAAGGCCTATCTATCCCTATCCTAATGAAAACTAGAGTCCAAAATATATCCGATCGTCACACTAACCTACACAATCAAAAGGTGCAAGGTAAATGTCTCTGTTTCCAATTCAACAAAAATATGCAAAAATCCAAATGTGTAATTTCAACAAAGCAACCCTTGTGTACAGGGATCGATTCCCTTCCACTGGACTATTTCAGGAGAACTGAACTATTTCAGGAGAACTGTTGAAAATGTTCTGTACCAACAATTTTCTGTTAAAGTCATTGAAAATGTCTGTTTCACAAAATACTTTCCTCAGGTTGGCAAAGCAAATGTCTCTTCCCCAGAATACTTTTCTCAGGATGGTGAAGCAAATGTCTTTTCCACAACGCAGTTTGGAATATAACAAAAAGGAAGCCTTTTCTGCTTTCCAGGATGGCAAAATGTTTAACTTCAACAACTGTTTCAAATGATAAAGCACCTCTTTCACACAACTGTTCCAAAATGATTTCCTGGTATACTCTCCTGCTCGGAATTTCTCAATGAGTTTTTTCTTTTCATCTACCTTGTGGATTACCTTGTGTATTCCCCTGCCAGACATCCCCCCTTCTAGTTCTCGCAGATCCCCTGGTGTACTCTCCTTACAGGTATCTTTCCAAAAAAGGTTCACTTCCTGATGCATATCTTTCATCAGGTCTTTCTACAATGTTCACTTTTCTTCCAAGTATCACACAGTTACACTTCTTCACTGTTTATACCTTATTGACTTCAATTGTTATTTGACCAAACTTCCCCTGTATTGGCATCCCATAAATGGGAGCTTCTTCAAGTTCTGTCAACTTCTTCTACTTTATCTCTTGGCAATAAGTGTTCCAAGGTTCCCACAAATTGACATCTCTTAAGGAGATTTGTACCACTTTTGCCCTTCAATTCTACTTGGTCGGTATTCAAAATAATTAGCCAAGTGTTCATAAGTTTGTTGGCACGTCCCGGGGCGCCCAACTTCTCTGGGTTGACTCACCTGAAACGTGCAGCTGAGGCAAAGGTCTACTGTTGGTCAGGCTTCCCCTGTCAGGCAGACTCTCGTTCGGTTCCCACGTCAGCTTTCCACCCACTCGCCGATGGTACCAAGGCAACCCCACAGGATGGCGTCTTATTTGGTCTCGCAGCGGCAGTGTCTCTCCCAGCGGTCCCCCCCAGAGCACCCAATGTCAATTTACTGTACTACTGCTTCTCTGGTAAGGTGCGTCTCCAGGCGGTTGGTTGCCTGCAAGCGTTCTGCTTTTCTCACATGGGTCTTCTGTGTGTATGCCTCCTCCTTCGGGTCTGCTTTTGCTGCAGCTCTCCTCTCTCCATATGCAGGTGATCTTCAGGTTTAAATGTCCTGTGCAGCTGATTGTGAACCTGACAACTAGACCTCACGTTGAACTTTAAGTTACATTCACGTCACATTGACTCCTTAACCCTCTTCTTCATCTCAGTACTTAAGGTTTTCTGGGACTTGCAGTCCAAGGGAATTTTAAAGTTTTAAATTGGACTGCATGATACTTTAGTTTAAATAACAACGATCATAAACAGATGTTAAATGTGTTTTATGGGCGTTATGTACACATGAAAAGTGAATAGTGTTTTGTCTGGAATGTTTAACAAAGGGGGCTTTCAGGGTTTTACCATTGAAGGCTTCTGAATAATGACAACATGCCATCAGGGATTCTGGAATTAAAGGGTCTTCTTCACAGGTAGAGAAGAATGCTGCGTCCCTCCTGTTGGAGTCACTACTTCACTCCGACAGCCAACTCCACCCATGTGATCCACTCCCAGGGTCAGGATCAGGTAGCAGCTGCTTTGCCCTGGCCACATGGGAGGAGACTTTAGGCTGGAGATCAGTGAGGACTCCATAGGATTCATCACAAGGTTCCCTACCCTTTGTGGGTCTGAAAATTGGTGAGGGTGTCTGTCCATGAATTCCACAAAACCGGAGATATGTTTCATGGTGCTTTCACATTTTTCTCTTGTCCACTAAATGTACTTGGGAAATGGATCTATAGGCTCAGAGATAGTGACTAAATGTAAAGAATCTGGGTAAGAGGCACGTTTTTCCTGATGTAAAGCCTATGTTAAAAGTTCATTTTGAAGGGGTATAATGCTTGTCCTTTGACGTGATATCTACGGGGCTCGAATTATCTAGAGAATTGGACGGTTTTGACTTTAAAAGTGTTTTCGGGTTGCGTTAAACTTAATTGTTGCATTTTCGGCATACTGGAAATTTGCTTAGAGAGTCTTAACTTCAGCGATTGTTCTTCGGCATGCAAAAGCAAAGTTTTTTTAGGCACAGTGTCGATATTGGATTTACTCAGTCGGTTTAGAAATCTTGCGGTGATCGTGACTGCAAGGACCCAGAGGACAAAAGGACACTTGCAGGTAGAAAGGGTTTTCCTGCTTTCTTTCAAAACTGTGTGGCTGTGTTTGTACGACGATGTAGTTGGTGCCCGGCTAGGGGTTGTGTGTTTAGTATGATGGACGTGGGTGCTTCTGTCATCAAGTGTAGTCACCATCCCAGGGCCGTCGGCCTGCTGACTAGAGATGGGGACTAGCATGTGGGAAGCAGCGCACCCCAATCGTCTTCAGCATCATATTGTCATACCTGTAGCCGCTTTGATCGTTCAGACTTTTCAGCACCTGCTACATCGATGGACACTTCAGCCTGCATGGCGTGAGCGGCCCAACGTTTAGTGCAGCGGTCCTTCAATGTTTTGAGCTTGAAAAGCTTACACGATTTACAGTGTTTCTCTGTGTCGTCTCTAGGGAGACAATGACTGCACACCCACTGTGTGTCCTTCCAAGGATATTTACTGTTACAGGACAGGCAAAATGTAAAGGGTGCGTTTTCCATTTCTAATATAAAAGGCAGCATGAATATTAATGGAAAGTAGATAAATAGTAAAAGACATTCTCTAAGTGCAAGAGTAAATGACCCCACCCACTCCAATCTCGCTACTTTACCAGGCCGGGAGCCTGGTGTAGGCCAAAGCCAACGGTCATCGAAAGTCAAAGAACTCCTGTTGAAGTTTGTAGCTAAAGCCGCCTGTCGAAAGCCGCTGGAGACTGGTCGACACGATGGGCAAACAAAGATTGTAACGGCTATTGTAACTCTATAACTTTTTATAATGAATGCCATAAATCAGGAACCCCGCATAAAGCGGCAGACTACGATGGCGGAAAAACCAATGAGGGACTTTGACACGTGAAGGACCACCGGTACAATAGACGTCACACAAGGGGCAGTATTACAAACACGTCTGGTCAACGTCCCATTTCGAATTTCAAAAACAAGGCCTGCAATACTCTGACTACGACTAGATGTCGGCCTATGCATTGCATCCAATTCTAAGTAGATCCACAAGCCTCAGCAATGTTTATTATAGAGTATTGTGCGAAGTACCTGTGCAAAGCGTTTGGTGTTGCAGCGGTGTCGTATAAGCCAGAGCTACTCGCTAACTTTTAAACTTTGTTTTACTGCCATTTATACCTTTAACAGAGGCCAGTCCCGAGGCTCTTTAAAAACCATAGCGCTGCACGGAGCACATGCGTGAAGTGCCTGTGCAAAGTGTTTGGAAGTGGAGGTGGCCAGCGTTGATACTACGGTTCTGAGGTACCATTTGTTCTTCGTATTGGCTGTTTGGCACTAACCACACCTGTGGCGCCACTTAGTTTTGCTTGTTAACATACTTGCAAAGCTACAATCGCACACGTCTAACCGCAAGAAGCGTAACCAAAAAGTCAGTAAATGGCAGACTCATTCGTCGCTGATTGGTGCTAGTTAGTCCAAAAAAAGATAGGGGGCCAATAGCACCAACCTACACCAAAATATATGTGATAAAAGCATTACCACCGGATCAGAACAATCAAAAATTACCAGATTTGTTGCAGCACATGTTAGCAAAGAGCAAAAACATGTTATGGATCACCAATGAGTGGAGGAACAGACGTAGCATGTCGCTGGTACTGAGTTGACATCAGAGGTGGAGAACTCCCTTCTTAATTTATGTTATGAACTGCGACTTGAGTCTATGGGTTTGCCCCCTCCTCTACCGGAAGTAGCTTGAACAGGTATTGAAGCATATGAAAACATAGGTACTAACGCCTTACTGCTGACATGTTTTTGCCAGCAGTGACAGCGCTTCGTTTGCTACCACTTTTTCAACACACAGTGATGCACCTAATTTTTTATTCCAAGTTGGATTCCATAGCCGCTACTCTTGAAGCTGTTTTTGGGCTTTGTCTTGTATTAATGAAGTAACAGAGCTTAATTTGACTATGGCTAAAATTGTTAATCTGATTCTAGTAAATAGTGAAACAGGGTTTGTGTCACTATCTATGAGCAACCCCCTCACAATGGTGTGACTGACAGTGACCCTCAATCTGTGTTGGTAACAGAGGATCAAGAGGGCCCCACGCCCATTATCACTAGTGTCATTTTGGATTCACATCCTATGGGTGATGCAAATGAGTCCGACGCAAACGGAACAAGAGGGGACAGGAAAAACCTTTTTTAAATCACACAATGACTGCAATCAAAATCTTAATGAGCGAATCGGATTAGAAAGAACGGGGGATCATTGGCAGTGACTAATACTGATGATATTGTATGTGTTAGTACGAATACAAAGTATTAGTTGCTATCGAGAAAAATGCAAATTGGTAAAGCAACTGACAAACACCTCCATTTGGTCCAGCTATGAGGCCCTATGGCTTAAGGGCAAATCTAAATCTTTGACCAGTTGCATCAATGAGGATTTGGTAATTCAAGCTACCCTCAAAGGAATATCCTCTACAAACACTATTAATAGTAATAAACCTCTGGTCAGTTGTGAAATTCCCAATCAAATTAATTATCATGGCGGTGATGGTCAATCAAGGCCTAAGTGCCCTACTCAATTCACCCATCCTGAGCAAAACACACAGGATGCCCAATGGAGGAAATCAGGTTGATAAGGGGCAGATGACAGCCCATTTCTAAATCGAAGAAGGGTACTTGAGATTTTACCTCAAGTGCCGTAATTAAAGGGTATTACCACAGAAGACATTGTGTATGTCGAAGTGCCGGATCTATACAGCCAATATAATTGGTCTGTAGTTGAGTTTGTCTCTCCAATAATTGTTCAACTTGCGGTGTCTTCTGGAATGCCTTTATTGAAATTAGGTTTTGAGTTGGTCATATGTAGAAATCACTTGAAAGATAAAAAGAACTGTGATTTGATGAATTTAATAATTGATTCATGTCTGTTACATGCCCATCCCAATTCTAGAGGGGGTATCAGTGAGAATAATAGAATTGAATCTTGGACCACTGAAACTATGAGACACAATGACTATTGATGTTTAGGTAGAGAAGAACAAGTTACCTACCAACTGTAACCTTCTTTCGACTGGATGTTCCTCCCACGTATTCCTTACCTTTGATAAATCCATTTCCAGCTTGCTGGCCTTGGAAATTTTTTCTCAGTAGAGGGCGGTGCGCGTCGACGTCCCTCGAGTCGGTGTCCCTCGAAGGCCTTCGTATCGGCGCCGACGTCACCATAAGTATAAATAGTCTTGTGCAGTGTCCGTGGCTCAGTTCCGTTTTGAGGTGCGGTTTTGCCTTGTATGAGATGGTTAATACCCTTGAAGGAGCGTAGGCTGCAACTACAAGGGAAGTTTTACTGCGGGGAAGGATGGGAGGGGCGATAAGGAATACCTGGGAGGAACGGTAAGTAACTTGTTCTTCGAATGTATTGTGTCCTCCCACGTATTCCTTATCTTTGATAGACTCACAAAGCAGTAATGTGTAGAGGAGGTGGGAGTAAAATGAAATGTTTCCCTTTAAAGATGCACATAGTGCAACACAACTTTTCCAAATCTCGTCTCCTGGCTAGAGGAGAAATCAAGACTGTAGAATTTAGTAAAAGTATGTGCGGACGACCATGTGGCAGCTGCACATATGTCCTTAATTGGAACTCCTCTTTGGAGAGATGAAGAGGCTGCGATACCGCTGGTTGAATGAGCCCTGAGATGTTGAGGGGGCTCTTTTCCTGCCAATTTATAGCACTCTATAATGGTTAATATAATCCATCTTGAGATGGTTTGTTTTGTAATAGGTAATCCTAATTTATGCCCTGCATACCCCACAATAGGTCTGCTTGCCTAATCCTCGCAAGTCTGCTAATGTAAAAACTCAAGGCACGCCTTGGATCCAGCCTGTGCAATCTCTCTTCCTCTTTCACTGGATGGGGACGAGGATAAAACGAGGGTAAGGTTATCTTTTGTGTGGTGTGGATTTCTGAGACCACCTTTGGGAGAAAATTCGCTTCACTTGGAGAACTACTGTATCTTTGTGAAAGATAGTATGTGGAGGTTTGCAAGACAAAGTTTGTAATTCGCTCACTCTTGTAGCAGAAGGTAAAGCCATTAGAAAGACTGTTTCAAGAGTGAGAAACTTTAATGAACAGGAATGAAGGGGTTCGAATGGAGTACCCATTAGACAGTTCAAGACTAGGTTTAGGTCCCACAGTGGAACCTGAAAAGGAGTTGGGGGGGGGGGGGGGGGGGGACGACATTAGTTAACACTTTCAGAAATTGAATCACTATGGGCAATTTGGAGTATGAAGGCTCCTCTGCAGTGCGCTTTAATATTGACAGTGCTGCGAGGTAGCCCTTGATTGTGCCAACTTGAAGATCTGAATTTGCCAAATATAGCAAAAAAGATAACACCATTGGTGTACTACATGCAAAAGGGTCAATATTATTTTCTGTACACCAGCTGAAAAATGTGTTCCAACTGCAGCAGTATAAAGCTTTTGTTGCTGGCCTGAAAGCAACACCTCCATTAAGTCATCCGGGAGATCCCAATACTTGTATCTCAGCCTTTCAGAAACCAGGCGTGAAGGTTGAGGGTCCTGATATCCAAATGGAGAACCTGACCTCCCTTCTGCGAGAGAAGATCCTCTCTTTCAGGAAGACGAATCGGAGGACAGATGGACATGTCTAGAAGATCCGGGTACCACATTCTCTTGGCCCAATCCGGGGCAATTAGGATCATGGGTTTCCGGAATCTTCTCAACCTCCTGAACATTTGAGGAATGACGGGGACTGGAGGAAACGCGTACAGAAGTGAAAACTCCCAGTCCACTACGAACGAGTCCCCTAGAGCTCCTCTCGGGGGGAAATTCCCTTGAGCAATACTGATCGCACTTCCGGTTGATACTGGTGGCGAACAGATCTACCTGAGGGGGGTTTCCCAAAGGGGGAAGATCTCTTGAAGGACTTCCTGAGCTAGTTGCCACTCGTGGGAGACTGTGTTCTGCCTGCTCAGAGCATCTGCCGTCAAGTGCTTCTCTCCGACTAGGTGAACTGCCGATAGATTCCTTCTTGAATTGCCCAAAACCAGAGCTGCATTGTCTCTCTGCACAGTGATCCTACGCCTCTTTTGTTGAGGTAGTGCATGGCCACTGTGTTGTCCGTCATTATCAGGATATTCTTGCCCTGTACTGATGGCAAGAAAGCCTTCAGCGCTAGTCTGATCGCTCTCAGCTCTAATAGGTTGATGTGCAGGCTGGACTCCGATGGAGACCAACGACCGCTGATGGTCAAGTCATTGGCATGGGCTCCCCACCCCGTGAGTGAGGCATCCGTGACTACTGTTATCTCTGACCATGGTTGCCAAAACTTCTCCTTTCAAGATGTTCTCGGACAGGCCCACCACTGAAGGTCTTGAGCTACTCTGACCGGGATTAGTAGGAGATCTGACATCCTCCCTGAGAATTGCGACCACTGGGTCCTTAGCGCCCACTGGAGGGATCTCATCCTCAGGCGAGCCTTGAGGCCAAGACGTTGGGCATTTTGAAATCTGGTGACCATCTGTAGAATATCTTGAGCCCTCACCTCTGGTGGCAAGGCTTTTCCCCAGGGATGTGTCCTGGACTGCTCCAATGAACTGGAGTCTGTGTGATGGTAACATCTGTGACTTCTTTAAGTTGAGGGAGAAGCCCAGCTTGTGGAGGAAGTGGCAAACAATCTAGATGAATCTGAGCTTGTTCCGGGGACACTGCTCTGATCAACTAGTCGTCCAGGTAGGGGTAGACATGAATCCCTTCCCTCCTTAGACTTGCAGCCACAACCGCCATTAGCTTATTGAAGACCCTCGGGCGGAGGTCAGCCGAAATGGCAGAACTTGAAATTGGAGAGTTGCCAATGGCGAACCTCAGGTACTTCCTGTGCTTGTGATGGATTGGCACATGAAAGTAAGCATCCTGGAGGTCTAGAGCTAACAACCAGTCAAGAAGCTGGAGGGCCTGAAGGATCTGAGAAAGGTTTACCATCTTGAACTTGTCTTTCCTGAGCAATTTGTTTAATTTTCTCAAGTCCAAGATGGGTCTCAATCCTCTGTTCTTCTTCGGTATTAGAAAATAGGGAGAATACCAACCCTTGTTCCTCTACGCTAAAGGTACCGGTTCTATGGCACCTTTCTCTAACATGTCTAAAATCTCCTGCATAGGAGCGGGTCTGGAAGCTTCAAAGAGTTGTTCCCCGGTGGACGACACTGAGGAGTGTGTAGGAAAGGCAGGCAGTAACCTTGGGCAACTGTTTCCAATGCCCAAGCATCCGACGTAATAGCCTGCCATTCTGTCAGATGTTGAGTTAACCTGACTCCTACTGGTGTTGTGTGGGGAGACCTCAGAGGGGTCTAGAAGCGGCTGACGCAGATGCTGAGGGTAAAGTGGCACCTGCTGATGCGGGTTTGGTACCTTTGACTCATCCACCACGGGTGAATCGTCTCTGGCCCCTTTGAGCTGGCTGCCCTCTGCCTTTTCCAAATGAGGAGTAAAATCGAAAGGGCTTCCCCCTCCAGGACTTACCCGTGGGGCGACTTGGAGTTTGACGGAATGCAGCCCCAAGTGATTTTGCTGCTGCTTTGTTTGCAATTTTTCTAGACAGTCATCAGCTTTTTTGCCAAATAGAGAGGTGCTGTCAAAGGGGATATTCAGAAGCCTGGCTTGCACATCAGGAGCAAAACCAGACTTCCGCAACCATGCAAATCTGCAAATTGTGGTACTCGCCGCCATGGCTCTGCTGATGCTGTCAGCAGAGTCAATACCTGTTTGGAGGGACTCGCACATCGCATCCTTCCCATCCTTGATGATGTTCAAGAATGCATCTCGTTACTCCCCTTCTGGGAGACAGTCAGCCGCTGATGAAGCGCACTCCCAAAGAGTGTGGCTGAATCTAGCTAGCGTGCAAGTGGCGTTGATAGACTTGTGCCATACTGCATGCTGAAAAGACTTTTTTAGACATGGCATCAAATCTTTTGTCGTCTCCGTCTTGTGGTATAGTGGGGTATGCCGATTTACTATTTGACAACGTTGCTGCCTGCACTACTAAACTCTCTGCAGTTGGGTGCTTACTTAAATATTCAGGGTCTGATGCGGATACTCTGTACTTTGCAGAGTTTTTATTATTTACTGCAGGGATAACTTCAGGTGTCTCCCAATTTGCAGCTATTTTTCTCTGCAATGCAGCATAAAAAGGGTCTATAGGGTCTTCTTGAGGCCCTTTATCTAAGAAAGCAGTAAGATCATCTTGCTGGAAAGAGGGTGCAGGTGTTGTCCACCCCATAAATTGCATAATTCTAGCCAAAAGGGCTCTGTAAGGCATTTCTGCATGTTCTCCAGGTTCTGGTCTAACACATTCTGCCTCTGGAGAGGTATCTATGCCACTGGCATCTTGTATAGATTCTTGTAGATCTTTCAATATATTCTCCTCAGAAATTAGTTCCTCTGGAATGGGTACTGTTCTTTGTAACCCAAAAGGTCTCATTGTCAGAGTACTCCCATTCCTCATATATAGAGGATAAAGATCTGAAATAATCAGATCTTGGATAAGGGGTAAAACCCATTTCCAGAGCAGAAGGAGCCAAATTAGTGGAAACCGCTTGGGAAAAGTTTGTTGTTGATGTAGACATTACAGGTCTCGACAAACCCGCAAATGGCGCAGAAAAACTCAAAAAGGGCCTCGATGTACTCGAGAGGACCGGAATCCTACTCTGCGTCGTCGATATGGTCAACACCACTCTCGACGCCTTAGGCGGGACCTTCGTCACCTCTGGTGCCGGTGGCGTAGTTGAGGTTTGAGGACGTATCCTTCATCGGGGTCGACGACGGCGTCGATGACGGCGTCGTTGACACAGATTTATGCGTCGAAGGTACCTTCGACAATGGCGCCGATGACGCAGCTTTACCCGATGACTTTGTCTTTACTCGAGGTTTCATGATGCTCTTAAGGGTTTTTGTTCGCCGGGTTCGACAGTTTTTGTTTTTCAGGTCTCTCACCCAGGGTATCACCTCTAGGTATCTCTGAGGGGGTCAAGGCCACGTTCTCGAAGACCCTAAGCATATTCTTGCAAAATTCCTCCCACATAGCTGGAGAGCTGTGTTTAGTGGGGCAGGTGACCCTTTCTGGGGAATTCGAGGATGAGGAAGAGGGAGATCTATGACGCCTCTTCTTAGAGTGTATCGATCTCGAAGAGTGATGGGAACCGCTTCAAGATCTCGATAGGGTATGTTTCTTTCGGTGGTGAGGAGACGAATGTCTCGACTCAGCCGAGGACAATTTTGAAGGGGTAGAAGATTTAACCTTACCTCTTTCTAGCGTCCCACTACGCTCCTTCAAGGCATTCGCTGTTATCGACATGCAGTCCTCACATTCTGAACACTGGTGCACTGATCCCAGGCACCACAAACAGATTCTGTGAGGATCTGTTAATGACATCTTTTTACCACAATCTCGACATTTCTTGAAGCCGGACTGTGGCGTCCATGTTTCGGTCGAAGATGCCATCGTAGGATATGACAAGCATTTCTGATGGTTTTATCTGCTTAGATTCACATGCTGTGCATAGTCCAGTGGTCACTGCGGAGTATTGCATTTTGTTTTTCGTAGTCGAAAAGGGGACGTCGACAAGGCGTGTCTGTAACACTATCCCTATAGTGACGTGCAGTGTACCCACAACCCCTCATGCGTCGAGAAGAGTTTGAAGATTTTTCGATGAGTAGAACCGAGAGTTGCGTCTCTGAGGCTTACGAAGCGCAGAAAAACGGAACTGAGCAACGGACGCTGCGCAAGACTATTTATACCTATGGTGACATCGGCGCGGATACTAAGGCCTTCGAGGGTTGTCGACGCGCATTGCCCTCTGAGAAAAAATGTCCAAGGCCAGCAAGCTGGAAATGGATTTATCAAAGATAAGGAATACGTGGGAGGACACAATCCATTTGAAACATGTATTTACTTAATGTCATGGAATACTAGAGGATATGATTCGTTCGTATAGAGAGGAGTTCCATTATATCGGATTGTGACATTTTGGCCTTCCAAGAGACGTGCCTCTGAGGCAAATTCATTGGCATTAAGGATTGTCTCACAGTAACTGAATACAACACATTGGGAGGCTCCCCCTATGTTCTGTGTGCCTGTGTCACCGGTCGCCATTATGTAGGATCTTCATTATTAATATACCTGATCCCCCCCCGGCAGGGATAAACACTGTGTGCACATAATTAACCTTGTAGAAAGAACTATTGGTAAATTGGTTTTAGTGTTCCCAAAAGCAGAGATACTTATGGTCGGAGACTTCAATTCCTATTGTCAGCGGTCGGCAAAAGATTTGGAAGGATGGCATGACGACTGTGGTCAGACGGGTGAACAGGTTCTTCATTTTCAGTAAGTACGATAAATAGGCAAAAGGGTATCATACAGAGGATAATTGTTTGAAGTGGTTGGAATGTTTACCGGGAATGGGTCTGAACTTCTTAAACACTTCTTTCCTGGAAATTGGTAATAATTGGGCCACTTGGACTAATGGCACAGTCTCTTCACAAGTGGACTATATATTCGCAGCAGGTGGTATTAGGAAATATATTGTACAATTTACATTGAAGTGTACTACTCTTAGTGACCATATGATCCTGAAACTGATTAAGTGAGAAGAAAAGCATTTCTTCTTCTAAGAAGGCTAAGAACTTGCAGGTCACTCTCAGTGGAAATAGGATTAGGTGAAAAGAGCCCAATATTAACAGATTGAACCAGCTTTTTATCATTTAACCCTCAGCCACTAATGGTTTGAATCTGTTGAATAATTCTGAAATTCAATGTTTTTAGTGATTTACTAAACAAATTCATGAAAACTAAAGTGATTTTATTGACTGGGAAGAGACCTGACGATGTAAATGACCTGACTATTCATGAAAGAAATAAGGCACTTGTTGGTGAGTTGCGTAGAACAAAGCACTCAGATTCATTCGAGTTGGGCTGATAAAAATAAGCTTAGGTCGTCACAATGAACAAAATACAAAAATTGTCTTCGCTCTTATAAACAGGATTCTTCGCTCTTATAAACAGGATGTGGGAAACAGGAACTGGAGAATGATTTTTAATATACTTCAATCAAACGATAAAATGTTTTGGCATTTATACAGACAATATCTTTCTGAGGCCAAGTTTAAAGAGGTTAATCCTGTGGCGGCTAGCAACTGGGTGGAACAGATTAATAAACTATATTATAGCGAGTTTGTTAATAATCCTGGAGGGGGCACTTTTCCTTTTGATCTGGATGATGTTTTAAGTGTAATTACCAAGCTTAAATCATCCCGTGCACCTGAGCCCGACATCACAAATGTTGTGATAAAGCGTAATCCCCAAGTTGGACGCCTTTTTTTATTAAGACCGTTTACTACAATTTAGACTGACGGAGTCATAACCGATAGGGGCGCAGGTCGATACTTGGGCTTGTGTTCAAGAAAGGCAATATGATGATAGATGCATGTTGTAAAATATTCTCTACGCTGTTGCTTGCTAGAATTCATACGTGGATAATTGAGAATCTGGTTATAGTATCGTTGATAATAAATTGACACTTCATTATCTCATTTCGAATAGATGACACACCCCAGGGAGGAAATTGTATCCGTTTCGAATATACAGCCGGTTTTGACTGTGTTAATCGTGAGAGAATTCGGGAGAAACATCAGGGCTGAGGAATTTGTCCTAGTTTACTACATTTTATTTTATCCATGTATACTGACACCATGGTAGCCCATTCTGCCGTGATTCAGGGAGGTCTTGCACGGGTCACATCTGCATGAACAGGGGCTTACAGCAGGGCTGCGTCTTGGCCCCCGTTTTATTTGACCTCTATGTAGCCAATATGGATGCTGCGCTTAGTGCAAGTCACAGTTTTCCAGCTAAGATTGGAGTGAGAAGATAAGTTGCTTACCTTACGTGGACAATATTGTCATTTTAGACCACACTCCCATTGGCTTCCAGAGATCAGTCGAGGCTTTATTTGATTTTGCAATTAAGAACAACTTAAGCATCAATTTAACCAAAACCAAAGTGATGCTCATTGGTGCCAATCCCATTAGTAAGAAGCACTTCTGTTGGAATATTTAAGGAGTCCATTAGTAGTGGACATGTATCTTTACCTTGGTATTCACATTATCAACAATCCCACTATTACATCTTATGGGGACGCTCTTACTGGGTAAGCAATGAACAAATGGAATGCGATTAAAATGTTCCCCTCCAGGAAAGGGGGATACTTGCAGCAGGTTATCTTCATATATGTAAAAAGAGTGTCATTCCCAGGGTATTCTATGGCCTGGAGGTTCTTACTGAAAGCCATATACAATGGTTCGACAAATTGGAGGGGAAGTTATGGAGATCAGTATTGAGACTACCTCAATCAGTCACCACGTAAGCTATCAGATGGGAGTTAGGTTTTATCTCACTCAGAACTCTCTGGAAAATTCACAGATGTAAATTATTTGCTAAGATTATGGCCGTTGAGACAGCAGATAATTATTCAATTGGCATTATTGCCAAAGACCATCTAGGCAAGAATAATCCTCCTCTGTGGAATGACGTTGCAATTGCGTCGCAGGCTTTTTTAAGCCACCTGTGAGGAGACATGAAGGCGATGCAGACACACAGGAGTCGTGGTTTCGGCTAGAAACTTATTTGAAACAACAAAGGTGTTGGAAAATGCCTCACTATCCCCAATCTAGGAGTCATTTCCCTGCCTCAACCAAATCCAATGGGTCTGTCCTTCGTCAGGATGTCCAAAGCAAAAATACATCTTGTGTCCGAAATCCTATTCTGGACCTCACACTCTAAAACTAACTCTAGGTGCAAAGGATATTGTTTCTGGATCTCAAGGTACACAATTGTTCCAACTCAACACAAAGATGTAAATCCAACCAAAAAGTTCCAAGTTCCAGGGAATGGCTCCCTTCTCCAGATTCCACAACAACAAAAGTTCCAACAAAGAATAATAAAGTTCCTTCTCCGTTCTTGGGAATTACTCTCTTCCCAAGGTTTTCTCTTCAGGTTTCAGCTAGTGTAAAATCCTACGGGCATGTGACTTCCTAGGGATTCTCTTCTTTACAGTATTACAATTTGAATGCAGGTCCCAGACTCGCAGGTTGCCTAGTATACTCTCCTACCAGGCTCTCCTCCACTCTTATAGCACCTCCCAATACGAAAGGCATGTGTCTTCTTTGAGATTTTCTTTCCTTATGTGCACACTTCACACTTTAGCCTTTTCACACGTGTCCCTGCCCGGTATACTCTCCTGCCAGGACTTTCAACAATTACTTTAAAGCACTTCTGAACTGTGATGCCAGGGGTTTCACACCGTTACTTTCCCCTTTTATCCATGAAATGAGATTAGCCCAACATTGCTGTATTGTTCCTTGCTTAACAATATTAGTTTCAATAATAGCTCTTTTTCATACAATGGGCTGTTGCCCCTTTTCCAAGTACATTCGTATTTATTTAACTTTCTCAATTCTGCCTCTTTTGGGATATGGATTTAGCCGCCCATTTGTTGCATAGTTTACAGGTATGTAAACCTCTTCACATTGTTCCTGTGTTTCTATGAAGCGGTGCACACTTCTGGGTAACCCGGTAACCCTTCGGCATTCTCTAGGCTTACCGGGTGCTTGTAGTGTCCATTGCACTACGCCGGTTCGTTTTTCTCCGTATTGCTGGCTCGGCAGGCACCTGTCAGCTGCTGTGCCTCTGCCGTGTCCTGCTCTGCTATATGTGGTTCACACTGCTTCGTGCTCTCGGGGGCGAACCGACTGCATTCCGGTTTCCTCTTCCGCTGTTTGGATCAGCTCCAACACCGTTTCCCGCGGCATCCTCTTCCCCAGCGTACTGGTCAGTATCCATGCAAGTCGGCAGGCAGCTCAGCCTCTGCAGCGCCCTCTGCTTGCCGTCAGCTGCGCTGGTTTGAAACTTCCCGGCATGATTGATTAATCTCCAAAGACTAGACCGCTGTGTGGGCTTACCGGTTTTAGTGATCTTTATTAATCCATCCCTCTTCCTCGTCTCAGTGGTTACCATATCGTTCTTTACATGATGTTGAGGAAGCTGGTATGAGATCTTATTGGGAGTGATAATTACTGCTCCCTGCCTCTTCCTCGTCTGAGCAACTGATATACTGGCATTTGTGTCAGGTTGGTGAATACGAAGAGTGGGTCTGGTAAGTGATTGAGGGAGTGTTACAGTATGCCATTAAGGCATGACAAATGGAAGGAACATCTGCACAATGAAATGGGGGCATGTGATTTCCTCCACTGATGTCATGTCATTCCCCTCAAGGGTGGCTCCCCCACCCCCCCCAGTTGAGCCTGCCTCATATAGCCGACCCCAAGGTCAGGATCAGGCAGCGGCTGCCGTCCCCCTCGCCACATAGGGAGAGGCTACCCAAGAGAAAGGAGTGACGACTATGACACTCTTTTTGGACAGGAGGAATTGATTATTCTTTATGAAGCTTAAAATTAAAGCGAGGGAATGGGATCGGTATTTAAACATTGATTTGGCTTTGTAAAATAAAAACATTTACATTATGCTTCACTGGGATTTTTGCCAGGGATGCCCTGCGATTATTTGATAAATTTGTGTACTGATCTCAAACATTTTATATTAAACTTACGATTTGATAGCCTCCCTTGGAATGAGTACATAGGTGCATGGACAGTTATACCTCTTGAGGAAAGGTTGTGCCGTCATAGTTAGTGTAAGGTAGAAACTATAAGGCACTTACTTACGTAATGTCATATTTTGACCCCTTATTACCTTAAACAATATGTCAATTCTGTTAGCCAACTCTCCTGTATTTTGCATGATCAATTCTGGGGTGCAGTGTATTACGCCAGGTCGTTGGTAATCACAGGAACAGCTCATCACATCTGGAAGAGGGTAGCGATGAAAGTGCTGGATTGAATGTTGATTTTATCCATTTTAAGGTATTGCCAATTAATGTTTTGTTTTAATTGAATGATGTATTAATTATCAGGAAATTAATGGTTTATAGTCTATGGATTTTAATTGGATATTGTATTTTTAGGTAGGATGTATTTTGTTGGATGGACTTTACCATAGTATATATGTATTTGGATATTTCTATCTTCCTTTTATTTATTTTTCATGCAAAAGGTTTTGAATAACCGTATGCACGTATTAAACAAAAAACAAAAAAAGAATTGTGCGCCAACATCACTGTAACAAAGTGACTTCCTTAGGCTCGCAGGTAAGTTCCAGTAACTTTATTGCATATTCTTAAGTTACATTAGGTTAGCTCAGCTGGAACAGGTACTAGGAACAGACACTGGCTCCCATCACCAAGGCAGGGGCTCTGCTAGTGCCTAGGCTTAAAACCCTCAACACACGCATTCCCTCACACCATAACATTCTGTCTTGCATCACATGCTTCTACATTCACTTCCAAGTACATCACAACAAATCACCCTTTCTTCCAGAATCACCACATACACACAAAGCACATTCACGAGGTATCACATGCTACCAACACACACACAATCACACGGTGCGCCTTATTTAAAGGCGCAACTCTGTATAAATAACGGGAGGCATCCCCCTCCTTTTTGAACTCTGAATCCGTAACGCAGAAGGCAGGCCAACCCTCCGCCCCCATCTCCACCATTGCTGACATTTCATGGAGCAACTCAAAATATGACGGAATGCAAACACACCCCTATCTACCGAGGTTGGTGACCATACACAACCACCCAATTTGCACAGACTCACTCATATCCACTCATACAGCGGAAGTCTTACACCCCTCTCCCCCTCCATCTACGACGGGGAATATTCTAAGTATGTGAATCCATGAAAGATCCAATGCTGGAGAAACACAATTCACAACCACTCTACATGTACGAAAGCCCCCCCCCCCTATCTACTCCGGCTGCAAAGCACCATAAATTACAACCACTCTATATGCAGAAGGCTTAGCCCCCCTAGCTACCCCGTTTGCAAAACACCATACACTGCAACCACATTACATGTGCGGAAGGCTTAACCCCCCCCCCCTATCTACCTATATTGGAACACAACACTGCTCACATTCGCCCATACAGCACTATGACACAGAAATTCGACATTTACCACTTCTCCGACCTATGTTGACTCATGGCACTTAACTTTTCACAGAGAAATAAACTGTCATTCCTCCAAACGTTATGAGTACCGCCACACTGAACATTTAACCTCACCCATCAACTTACAAGCATTTGTCAGTGTCAATTCCTTAGACTTATAAATCCATAGCTGGAGGCAGCTCTAACCTGAAATTCCTCCAATGGTTATTCTAGCTCAGTCACACCCAGTACCTTTACATGCTGTCTGCATATCACAAATACCTATGTCATCACAAAATCAACATTTTACTTTATGCCTAGGAGCACATTGCTGACAACTCCTTGCTTAATGCAGAATGGCACTCCTACCGCCACATTTTGACCCAAAACGCATGACACTTCAGCTACAGAGATACTCCTTTGCCCATGAGACTGAGCACTACACCGGAAACAGTACCTTAGATGCCACCATCCCCTTCTTCGATGGGGCACTGCTTCCAATCCCTTACCGTCACACTTATTCCCCTACTAACACTTTATTTCCCTGTAAAATGATAAATGACTGATTCCCAGCCGTAGATCTATCCACCAGCTTCGACAACACAATGTCCCTGCAAACGCAATCATTCTTTAGATTGCAGTCGGTACCATAACGCGCCTCAAATGCGCTTCCCTCTTCTATGGAAATAAAAACTAAACCAAAAAAAAAAACCAACCAAAAAAAACACTCCTCTTCCTGATATGATCCCAAGGCTGTACGTACACACACACACAAAACACGTTTCAAGGCCATTCCCTCATTTCCTTAGGCCCGCTCAGTGACGGAAACACACCGCAAGGTCCTTTCCTCAGACCTACTGGACACAGCGTCTGCAATACAAAGCAAGGCCAGCGTTCTGGCCCATCACTATCTCCTCCACCGGCGCTATTATGTCGCTATTTGGACTATGCACTCCAGGAACTGCAGAGCTCCGTACTTCCAACGGTCGCACCTCACTCAAAGGAAGCCCATGGACCTTTGGAGCAAACGAAACCTCTCCATTACGCCTGATCTGGTAGGCACTTGTCGTGCTCACATGAGCTAGCAAACCCCAGGGCTTTGTGCTAACTTCTTGCCCACTGTCACTGATAAACCCTTTTCTTGGGACATTTTCCTTGCGTTTAGTCCTGTGAGTTACCAACTGCCATCAGTAAATTAGGCCTGGGAATTAGCAACTGCTATAGGTAAATCCTACTCCTCCGAAACCTCTTGTTTTCTCTCATTTCCCATCCCTGGTCCTCTTGTTGGGACGCAACTCCCCCAACTCCTTGCACATAAGGTTCACAATGTACAGTAACTTTTCTGCAGATCTCCCACTCTCCTCCTTCTAGGCTGGGATGGTACTGCTTTACTTTTGCGCTTTTTAACTTCCCCTCTCTTTGCCCTGGGTGATGGGACTTACTTGCGTGGGGGCAGTGGTTCCTTTCCTTATTTTCTGCACCGCCCCCAGCAGACTGGTCACCTTTATCTTCACTTTTGCCTTGCAGATCTGTGTTTTCTCTTCTTGAAGACCATCCTCGTCACCAGAGTAACAAAGTGAATTCCTTAGGCTCGCAGGTAGGTTCCAGTAGCTTTATTACATATTCATAAATTACATTAGGTTAACTCAGTTGGAACAGATACTAGGAACAAACACTGGCTCCCATCACAAGCCATGGGGCTCTCCAACTGCCTAAGCTTAGAACCCTCAACACAAGCATTCTCACTCACACCAAAACATTCCGTCTTGCATCACATGCTTCTACATTCACTTCCAAATACATAACACATCTCTCTTTCTTCCAGAATCATCATATACACACAAAGCACATCACAACAATCACTGGCTAGTTACATTTTTCAGTTAGAAGGTCTAGAATAAATATTTGTATTTTTATACATTCCTGTCTGAACTGAATTGTGCATTATACTGTGTGGACTCATTGAGGGCCCCTGACCCCACCCACACTCTCCTGAGAATAGCCTTCACCGGTCTGCAATTTTGCCTCCTTTGGTTGTGGCTAACCTCTCTGAGTCTCCTGTTCAAAACTAGGATGGCCTCCTGAAATCTGTCCAACAGGTCAAATTCTAGAAATCCATATTAACACTAGGCATCCATCATTAAGCAACAGGGAGCACCCCCCCCCCACCCCCACTGCTTAGGCTATGCATTACTCAGTTGTTACAGGCACAATTTCACTCCCTTAGAGAACTGTCCCTCATCCATCATCCATCATCCACAGTTTATACTTCTGCCTTCATTGGTCCCATTCGGTCAACAGTATTTGCAATGCTGATTCAAAGTATTGGAACAAATACAGCTGCCCAAGTTATGTTTCGAACAAGTACAGATCACAACCGACAAGGTGAACGGCCATGTCGCCTCACTACGGAGCCACGAGACGGATTCCACACTTCCACCAGACTTCAAAATGGCAGGCAGGTCCATTAAACTCTCACCTTAATTTAACCCAATGATCCGACCATGTTGGACCAGCTAGAGACGTCTGAGCCTCCTTGCTTGCGTCCCAGTCTGCAGCGTTCCCTTCTTTCCACGCCGGACAATCATCTTGCTTGAGAGTCCTCATGGGAGAGTGACAAAAGCTAAGTCCTTCGCTCTCTATGTTGAATGAGCAAAGACAGCCAGGGTGGGACTGGGACAAGAAATAGGCCCAGTCACCCAATAAAAAGTGGCCCACCCCTCGCCTCACGACCCTTGACCTCTGATGACATGACTGGAAGTGGATTAATTTGACCCCAAACAAAGTGACATCCCGGGAAGCAATGAAACACAACCTTTCACCCCTTAACAAAACAGGAAGTGGAATCAAATAGCATTGTAACCAAGTACACTAAATTACTGTGAATCCAAGCAGACGTCCAAGGCCAAATGATGTTATTGTATAGAATTTACGCTTAAGCGCTTTATTTATAGAATAAATATGCATACAATGTCACCAAACTTTTGTTGGTATTCATTTATCGACCTTAGAAGGATGAAAGGCTTTTTGAAAAAAAAAAAAAGAAAGAAAAAAAATATATATTTTCTTTTTCTATTTTTTTTCTTCCAAACCGGCCCAGGCATGGCCAGAAACCGGCCCCCACTCCCCAGGGACGATTTTGGCCCGGCCACGGGGCCAATCCGACCCGGATGACAGCTAGAATGCTCATTCTAGTTCTTAGGACGACTCTTCATTGTTCCACACCTCCTCCTCATCTCAGTACCTGTCAAGGGGATCAAGTCATCGCTACTCTACCTCGTCTCAGTAAATGTAGGGTATTCAGTCTCAAGTGTGTGGTATGGAAGTGTGGGATCATAAGGTGGGCCTCATGGGCTCGGGGGGGGGGGGGGGGTGGGGGGGGTAAAGGAAGTGGGTGGAGGGTGAGGGGTGTTGTACTGCATTCTCCCTAGATTGACATCCATGTCCCTAGAGGGGCAGTCTCTGCTCACGAGATCCTCCCACCGAGTACCACCCCCAGGTGGACTATCGGGTAGCAGCCTCACCACCCTGGCCTAACGGAGAAGTGACATTAAGGATTCATCACAGTCCCGTTCTTGGTTCTCCTCTGGACATATTCTCTTCAGTCTGCCCAGACTGTTGTCCCCCCCTTCTGCAGACATAATATTCATTTTGCCTCGACTCATATTTGGACTAACTGGTCCCGATTGATTGCTTTCCCCTAGTTGGGTACATCTCATTGGATTAATTGTCCACCATTCCTGCGTTGCTCCGCCTTTAGCAGTTAAAGGCAGCCCAAGCCTTAAAATGGCCAGTGGCCATCTTAACATTAGGCAAAATCCCCATCCTGATATTGGCACCACTCTGCTCCGCTTCATTGATCCTCTGCTTTTTAAGTCTCTTCCTTTTCTACTTCTGCAGAGCCTCAACTGCACCGCTCATTCTCAGTTATTTCATCAGGTATGCTCTTGGGCACAGCTTGTAGGGATCCCCATTCAAGTTTGGAGACCTACAAGTACCAGTGGTCCGAATGTGTTCTTATTCTTTCTTTCTCCCTAGTGAGGATTTGTCTTGCGGATTCCATTGTGGCTCCTTCCTGTCATACGGGTTATGCAGGATGCACTTCCTATTGGAATCCTGCGAGAAAGTTTGGTCATGGCCACTCAGCCATCTCTTGTTGCAGTTCTTCGTGTTGACGGCTAATTTGAAAGCAGTACTGCCAAACCCCATTGTGTCTCAGCAAGGGTTGGATCTGACATATCTCATAGATGGCATTAAGAACACACCAACAGATTAACTTCGCAGGTTTTTATTTCAATGGGCCTACTGGCCGTCCCCCCTGATTTGTTTTTTTTGTAATGCACCGGTAGCTCACAAACATAGGGGCGCAGAGACATGGACACACATTGTGGACGAGGACAGCTTACGAGACACATTCAAGCTGTCATTTAACTGGGGATACCAGTGTACAGAGTTTATCTGAAGAGGTGCATTTTCAGTTTTTTTCGAAAGCACAGGTAATTCGCTTCCAATCTCATGTTGGCCGGAAGATTGTTCCACTTTCCCGCTACCACTGTTGGGAATGATTTTCCCAATCCAAATGTGCGTTTGTGTCGGGCTACAGTAATCTTACCCAAGTCTGCAGACCTTAAAGCTTGATTTGGTACATAGAGGTTGATTTTAGATTTTAGGTATGCTGGGGCTTTCCCATAAATGCATCTGTGCACCAAGGTCAGCACCTTGAACTGCACCCTATCTTCAATTTTCAGCCAATGAAACTCTCTTCTGGCCTCGCTGATATGATCAAATCTTGACTTTTGCTTGTTGATTCTCACTGCGTTGTTCTGGATATGTTGGTAGCTAGTCAGCCATTGTCTGTTAGCACCTAGGATAAGTGCATTGCCATAGTCCAGGCGTGAGTATAGTTGCCCTTGCTATGATGGCACAGTTATCTGACAGGTAAGGTTTAATGGCTTTCAGCAATCTAAGTTAATGGGAACAATTTTTTTAACGTATTGTGCTTTGTCTTCGGCTCCCAGAGATGCTTCAAGCATCATTCCTAAGGTTTTAGCTTTACTCAAACCCTGGATATGGGTGTCCTTTATCTGCAACATGCCATACGCGAGTGGTAGTTTAGCTCTGGCTTGATGTGAACCAAATACAATTAGAACTGTTTTTTTGCTATTCAGACACATCCAGTTTGCATCCATCCATGATTCTACTGTGTTGTAGGTTGTGGATAACAGTTCAATATCCTTCTTGTAGTCCCCGCTCAATTCAATCACCAGCTGAGTATCATCAGCGTAATTGGTGAAGAAGATGTTAATGTGGTCGAGAACTAAACGGAGGTATATCAAGTAGAGATTAAATGGCAAAGGTGACATGATGGCTCCTTGTGCGACGCTGCATAGGATGTCTTTTTCGAAGGAGAATTTGTCCCCCAAGTGCACTCGTGATTTTCTGTTAAGAAAGGACGTTATTCAACTGATTGCCTCTTTAGAGCAGTTGGCAGTTTTCTCTAGGGCTATTTTAAGGATGTCAAGATCTAAAGGATCAAATGCTGCACTTAAATCGAGGAGGATTAGAAAACCGGCCCTAGCTCTGTCCATTATGCTAAGCATTTTAGTTTGTAGGTCGAGCATGGCAGTCTCTGTGCTATGGGCCAGGCGGAACCCTGATTGTTGTTGGTATAAGGATTCAGAGGCTTCAACATGGGCCTGTAGTTGCATGGTGGCTATCTTATCCATCATTTTCAGGCTAAAGTTGCAGTTTGTGATGGGCCTGAGGTTTTTAGAGTCTCTTTGGTCCAAGTTAGTTGAAAATGTCTATATGTTCCAGTATTATTTTGGAAGGTAGTATGTTTTCCGCACATGAAGTAGGTTTCATTGTAGCAAGCACTCTCGCCATTTCCTCATTAGTGATTTCCGTGAACTTAAAAGATTCTACGCCCATTATACTAGACTTGGGTGGAAGATTGTTTAACTCCCCTTTGTTGGATTGAGCTTTTACTATTAGTTCCCTAGCACTAGCGATTTTGTGGAAGAAGGCCGTCTGGGTTTTGTCGCATTCCTCTTGCAATGGTGTGAATGGCGGTGTGATTGCTCTAGGTTTTTCTATGGATTTCAGAATGTTGAAAAGTTTGCTGGTGGTATTTGCTGCAGTTGGGATCTGCTAATTGTAGTGAATTATTTTGGCCTCAATAATCCTGTTTTTATATCTTTTTCTCACTGCCCCTCCAATGTTCCCTGTTGGGTAAAGAGGGATTTTTGTGCCATTAATTTTCCCCATTTCCTTTTTTAATTCTGAAAGTTCTACAGAAGAACAAGTTACTTACCAACTGTAACATTCTTTCGACTGGATGTTCCTCCCACGTTTTCCTCAATTTATGATATTCGTTATCGCCAGCTTCAGATAAAAGAATTTTCGGCAGAGGACGCTGTGCTCGAGGTCGTGGCATTGATTGTCCCTCGACGGGCTTCGTACCTTGTCGACGTCACTGTTGGTATAGATAGCTCGAGCCGCGCCCGTTGGCTTCTGTTCTATTTTTTCGATGAAATATTGGAGGAACACCCATGCGTGCCTCATGACTTCGTGAGAGGAAAGTGTAAGAAAATGCAAACTGTACTGCAGGGTAGGTTGGGAGGGTTGATGTTGAATACATGGGAGGAACATCCAGTCGAAAGAATGTTACAGTTGGTAAGTAACTTGTTCTTCGAATGGATTGTGTCCTCCCACGTATTCCTCATCTTATGATAGACTCCTGTAGCAGTGGCAATTTTGTTGGTGGGAGTACTAGATACTGTTTTCATGGACGGAATGAAGTACCGCCTTGGCAAATAAACCCTCATTGGAGGAGGAAGCATCTAAGCAATAATGCTTGATGAAAGTATGCATCGATTTCCATGTTGCAGCTGAGCAAATATCTGCTACAGGAACTCCCCTTTTCAGAGCCGCAGAAGTAGCCATCCCCCTAGTGGAATGGGCTTGAAGCCCATCAGGGTGGTCCTTTCCCACCAATCTGTAGCATTCAATTATAGCCAGAATGATTCAGCGGGATATGGTTTGTTTTGTCCCCAATAATCCCAATTTATGACCTGTATAATGTACAAAGAGTTGGTCATCTTGACGTAATTTTGACATTCTTGAAATGTAAAAACTGAGAGCCCTTTTGGGGTCCAGTCTATGCAGTCTCTCCTCTTCTTTGCCCAAATGAGGAGGAGGATAGAATGTTGGTAATTTGATCTTTTGTGACAAATGGAAGTCAGAAACTACTTTTGGTAAAAAGGAAGGTTTAACTTTAAGAACTACCTTGTCCTTGTAAAAAAAATGTATATGGTGGTTTAGATGAGAGCCTGTAGTTCACTAACCCTGCATGTTAAGGCCCTCAAGGGACAAGAGTGCAGAGGCTCAAAAGGTATACAAGTTAGAAACGTAAGTACTAAATTTAAATCCCAAGTTGGGAGATGAAAAGGTACTTGAGGGTATACGTTAGTAAGCCCTTTCAGGAATGGAATATTGAAGAAACATCTCCCGAGGAGCGCTTGAAAATTGATAGCGCAGCCAGATGTCCTTTAATTGTTCCGATCTGGAGCCCCAGATTGGCTAGATGTAATAGGAAAGAAAGCACTATTGGGGTGCCACATTGAAAAGGGTCCACAACCTTATCTCTGCACCAGTTACTGAAATTATTCCAACGACACCGGTACAAGGATTTTGTTGCTGGCCTTCTGGCCGAAAGCAGAATTTCCATTACGTCATCCGGAAGATCCCAATCCTTGTATCTCAACCACTCAAACCATCCGTGAAGGTTGAGTGTCTTGACCTCTGGATGGAGAACCCAACCTTCTTATTGCGAGAGAAGATCCTCTCTTTGCGGAAGATGTATTGGAGGGCAGATAGACATGTCCAGAAGGTCCGGGTACCACGTCCTCCTGACCCAATCCGGGGCAATTAGGATCATTGTTTTCCTGAACTTTCTCAACCTCCTAATTACTTGAGGAATCACGGGGACTGGAGGAAACGCGTACAGAAGTGGGAACTTCCACTCCACCACGAACGCGTCTCCTAGAGCTCCTCTCAGAGGAAATTCCCTTGAGCAGTACTGTTCGTACTTCCGGTTTACCGTGGTTACGAACAGATCCACTTGAGGGGTTCTCCAAAGGGCGAAGATCTCCAGAAGGACTTCCTGAGCTAGTTCCCACTCGTGAGAGACCGTGCTCTGCCTGCTCAGAGTGTCTGCCGCCGGGTTCTGCTCTCCGGCTAGGTGAGCTGCCGATAGAGAGATTCCTTCTCGTATTGCCCAAATCCAGAGCTGCATTGCCACTCTGCACAGTGGTAGGGACCCTACACCACCTCTCTTGTTGAGGTAGTACATGGACACTGTGTGGTCAGTCATTATCAGAACATTATTTCCCTGTACAGAGTGCAGGAAGGCCTTCAGCGCTAGTTTGATTGCCCTCAGCTCCAATAGGTTGATGTGTAGTTTGGACTCCGATGGAGACCAACAACCGCTGATTGTCAGATGGTTGGTGTGGGCTCCCCACCCCGTGAGTGAGGCATCCGTTACTACTGTAATCTCCGGCCATGGTTGTCAAAAAGATTCTCCTTTGAGGATGTTGTTGTTGCAAGCCCACCATAGTAGATCCGAGCAACTGCGCTCGGGACTTGCAGAAGATCCAACATATTCCCTGAGAACTGGGACCACTGAGTTCTGAGTGCCCATTGAAGGGATCTCATTCTCAATCTGGCCTCTGGCACTAGTAAAATGCAGGACGCCATGAGGCTGACTCACCTCAGAAAATCGAAGGCCGGCAGATGCTGGGCATTTTGGAACTTTGTTACCATCTGCAGAATGTGGAGAGCTCTCACCTCGGGAGGCGAGGCTTTGCCCGAGGAAGTATCCAAGACTGCTCTGATAAACTGGAGGTTTTGGGATGGTATCATGTAGGACTTCATGAAATTGAGGGAGAAGCCAATTTGTAAAGGAAGTGACAGGTGATCGAAAGATGTTCCTGAGCTTGTTCGGGAGAACGTGCTCTGATCAACCTATCGTCCAGGTAGGGGTAGACGTGAATCCCTCTCTCCCGAGACTCGCTGCCACCACCGCCATTAATTTGGTGAAAACCCTCAGGGCGGAGGTCAACCTGAATGGCAGAACTCGAAATTGATAGTGAGAATTGCCAATCGCAAACCTCAGGTACTTTCTGTGCTTGAGATGGATTGGCACATTAAAGTAAGCATCCTGAAGGTCCAATGATACCAACCAGTGTTGGAGTTGGAAAGCCTGAAGCATCTGAGAAAGGGTTACCATCTTCAACTTGTCCTTCCTGAGGAACTTGTTCAGGTTTCTTAAGTCCAAGATGGGTCTCAATCCTCGGTTGTTCTTTGGGATGAGAAAGTATGGGGAGTACCAACCCTTGTTCCTCTCCGCTAGCACCTTTCTCTAGCAGGGTTAATATTTCCTGCAACAGGAGCGGATCTGAAGTTTTGACAGAGTTGGCTCCCAGTGGATGACTAAGGCTTTTTTAGGAAGGGGAGACAGTAACCTTGAGCTACTGTTTCCAGTGCCCAAGCATCTAAGGTAATGCCCTGCCATTCCTTCAGATGCTGAGAGATCCTGCCTCCCACTGGGCTTTTGTGTAACAAGGTCTCAGAGTGATTTGAGGCGGCTGCAGGAGCGGCTGAGGGCAAAGATGCCGTTCCTGAGGTTGGCTTTGTAATCTTTCCTCGTCCACCACGAGTGACATTTCTCTTGCCTCTTTGAAAAGCCTGTCCTCTTGCTCTAGCAAAAGAGGAGTAGTACCGAAAAGAACGACCCCTCCAGGAAGATGAGCCCGAATAGGGTTTCTGAGGCTGTCGCATGGAGGCGCTAAGAGATTTAGCTGCTGCTTTTGAGGTCTGTAGTTTTTCTAGGCTTTCATCAGCCTTACTACCAAACTGTCTAAAGCCATCAAAAGGCATGTTGAGAAGTCTGGCCTGCGCATCTGGTGCAAACCCAGACTTCCTCAACCACGCAAATCTGCATAGCACAGTGCTTGCAGCCATGGATCTGCTGATACTATCAGCAGTGTCCAGTCCAGACGGGAGACATTCCCCCCATTGCCTCCTTTCCATCTTTGACAATATTCAGGAAGCCTTCCCTTTCCTCGCCTTCCGGAAAATATGATCAGCCGCCGCCGAAATGCAGTCCCACAGGGTATGGGTAAACCTGGCCAGGCTACACGTGACATTGGTTGACTTAAGAGCCATACTACCCGAAGTAAAAACTTTACGGGCCCAAGCATCCACTTTCTTATCCTCTCTATCCAGGGGGAGTAGTAGGATATGCAGTCTGTCTTGAAGTAGTTGCAGCTTGAATAACCAGACTTTCTGGAGTGGGATGTCAGTTTAAATATTCAGGATCAGAACTAGACTGTCTATATTTTTTTGGAAAATTACTGTTTACCGCAGCAATATTGTCAGGAATTTCCCAGTCCTTTTCCGCTGTTCTCTGAAGTTACAATTTGGAAGGGGAGAACTGGATCCTTCTGGGGGCCCCAAACAATTATGTCTGTCATATCGTCCTGTTCAAAAGTGGGTGAGGCTCTACCTCAGCCCAAATATTCTATTACTCTGTTCATTAAACTCCTGTACCCTGAATCTGCATGTTCTGCAGGGTCAGGTCTTGCAAACTAATACAGCTGACGTGTCAATGCCACTAGCAGAATGCAGAGTGTCGCACAGGTCTCTGATTTTAGATTCTGGGTCTATAAATTCTTCAAGAGCTTGTCTAGTGCCATATTGCACTCCAAAAGGAGAGATTTCCTCATCCTCAGAGCCAGTTTCTTCAAAAATCCAAGACAGACTTTAAAAAGTCTGATTTTGGTAATGGCATAAATCTTCTCTCTTCCTCCTGAGTTTTCGTCGAACGAATGAAAGGATTCTTCGACGACCCCGATGAAGTCTGACGACCCCGATGAAGTCGTAAACACAGGCGTCGAAGACGCTTTTGGCTTCGATGTCGAAGCTGCAGGCGGCGATGGCGTTGACGAAGTCGTGGATGTTTTCGACGACTTCTGTTACTTATGTGGTGTCGGAGAAATACTCTCGATGAGTCTTCGACGACTTGGCGTCGACTCGAGTTTTTCGAGTTTCATCCATACTACCGGGTTTTACCATAGTAGGTTCCGACTTCCCTCTGTCGTCCGATGGAGCGACAGGGGTGCGGCTCTTCTGAGGTTTCTTTGAGGGGGTCGAGGTCGCATTCTCAAAGACCTCCATCATCTTCCTTCAAAATTCTTCCCATTTTCTAGGGGAATCCGACTTAGTCAGGCATCGTACCACTTCAGTCGATGAATCGGAAGATGACAAAGGAGATCTAGGTCTCCTTTTCACTCTCTTAGAAGAGGAAGATGAAGAGCGCCTCGATCTACCAGTACGAATCGTTCGATTTTTTAATGTTTTTTAGACAAAGCCTTCAAGGCTTTAGAACCTTCCCACCCCACTGCCAGTTTACCTTTCCTCTCACGAAGGGCATTCTCCTTCATTGACTGACAGGAGCCACAGTCACCGGTTCGATGACGAACCGAGGCACCAGAGACAAACGCGGTGAGGGTCTGTGATCGACATCTTGGATCCGCAGTCAATACACTTTTTAAACCCAGTCTTGGTCGTTGAAGGTGTTGAAGAAGACACATTTTCAGTAGAACATTTTGAAGCGTGCCGTTCGAGAGCGAAGCAATCGGAAAAACGGAACTGAAGCCAACAGGCACGGCTTGAGCTATTTATACCAACAGTGGCGTCGACAAGGTACAGAGCCTGTCGAGGGGCAATCGACGCCACGACCTCGAGCATAGCACCCTCTGCCGAATAATTTTTTTTCCCGAACCAGCGAAGCTGCCAATAACGAATATCGTAAGATGAGGAATACGTGGGAGGACACAATCCATTCGAAAAACACATTTGTTGATTGGTGTTTGATCTGATCTGACTATTTTAGTTTGCAGCAGAGCCTTCTGGTCCACCAACTTCTTAATGAGAAATAGCAGGTTTGCTGAATCTTCACCCTTATATTCGTTCTTGATGTCTTCTATGGATTGCTCCAATTGGTCCCTGTCAATGTTTTTGAAATTCCAGCAAGTCATACTTTTAGGTTCATTGTAAACCTTCGGTTTTGGCAGTGGTGGAGTCATTAAAAATGTGACACTATAATGGTCCACCAAATACATGGTACGGTCTTATATTCTCGTGTTAGAAGATTATGCGTTACTACCCAATCTAGTTGGTGACCCTTGGCCATTGTTGGCTCGTGGTTCGTAACCTTGTGATCAATGTTATTCATTAGTTTCTCTAAACTAATGACTTCCTTGTCTTTGGGGTCTCCATACCCTCGATTGAGGTCTTCCAGTAACAGGGTTGTTGTGTTCGGCCCTTTGAGCAAGTTGAGTTGGTGTGCAAGTTCCTCACTAAATTCAGGCATTGTGATAGGAGGTCTGTAGACTACAATTAAGTTTAGACTACTGTTGTCTGTTGGGAGATATTTCAAATGCAGGATTTCACTACCACTGCACGAAATGTTAGTCAGGAACATGTGGATGGAATCTCTAGCAATCGTTGCTACTCCCCTCCCCCTTGGCCTATTTCTCTATTAGAATAGTAGATTAAGTAACTGGAACAGCAGTACCACAGGTGGGGCCCGTCGGCTCTTTTAGCCAAGTCTCAGTGATACATAGAAAGTCAATTTTTTCCTCCACGGTCATATTGTGGATACATTGGGCATGCTTGTTTATAGAACGGGTGTTTAGTAGGCAAATCTTTAGATCAGGTTTCAAGTTTGTTTGGCTTGTGTTTTGCTGCTTTGGGTGAGTGGGGGGTAGCGGTTTGCTTTTGGTTTTAGAAAGTTTGTGTTTAACAGGGTCTTCTCTAGTGATGAAGGTCTGTTTAGGGCCGTTTTTTTCTAGGACCACAGCGGCCACTTGATTAACTATATTCATGCATTGGTGACTGTGCATGTCTAACTGTAGATTTTCTAGCAATAGGAATCCCATACTTACCAGTTGTGTGAAGGCGGGTGGCCTTGACTCTCTCCCTGCTTCGCTATGTTCTTCCCTTCCGCTCTACCTCATTTATCTGTCACTACGATGATACCTCATGCTCTCTAACCTACCTACTACTTTCTCTTTGTCCCTCCAATTTTACACTTGCTATAAATGTACCTCCACCATCTGATCCTGCCCCCATACTACTGCCGCCCACATCTCCACACCACTACTGCCCCCTGTAAGGGTGTTGAAGTTTGCGGACACAAAGGTCGCATGATTTTGGTTATAGATTTTCATATTGTAGTGAAAAGGAACCTTACAATCCCTAACTTCTGAGAGGTTTCCCTGCCTCAAAACTAATACTAAAAGTGTTTGTCAGAAATTCTGTCAAAGTAAACTCCACCTTCCTGTGTCAAAAGCTACTTCTGTCCCTCACTACAACTAAAAAAGTAACTAAAGAAAGTTCCTTCTTTAAGGAGAATGGCTCCCTTCTCCTGCTTCTTGGATGAGTTCAACAAAATGTTCCTTCAAAACAAATATACCAGGGGTACTGACATCCTTCCACAGGCTTGCAGGTTTTAGACAGTCTTTACACCATGTTTTCTACAGGCTCCCTTCTCCTGGTCTGGCTCTGTACAATTTTCAATAGATCCAGGGGGGGAATGGCTCCCTTCGCCTGGTATGGCTTGGCACAATTTACAAAAAGGCCAGGGGGAAATCACTCCCTTCCCCCGACGTCTCCATCACGTCTAATTTGGTACCAGAAGAATGACTCCCTTCTCCCGATATAGCTTGATACAATTCCATCTTACTGTTTCCTGCTTGATATTAACATTGCCTCTGTGACTTGTTCTCAGAAATGTCCCTAATCAGCAGGATCCCAGAACCTTCCTCTGGGTTCTTGACCACTGGGGTAAGGAAGAGTTCCTCTAGAGTTTGGGATCATTCAAGTTGGGGTCCCAGACCCTTCTTTTGTAAGTAGTGGATTCATTTCCGCCACTATAATGAGGAATACATCCTCTATGCTTTGGTTTACTTCTGTTGGGGCCCCAGACTCTTCCATATACGGTTAGTGGTTCTTCCACACTGGTACGAGGACGACGCAGTTAGATGCACTCTCGACCCTTCAGGACTCTGCCAGCGGTATGCCTTGCACAAAGCAGGGTATGTGTTGCCTGCACAGCTCTTGTCCGCGGCCCGCAGCCCCACCGGGTCTCCCATACCACCCTTTACCTGCTTCCGGGCTTTGGTACGTCACTGGGGATTCCAGGGATGGAGGTCCGTCTTCTCGGCTGGTTCGGCTTCCCCTGTCTGCTTCTGCAGCATCTCCAGCTGCATGACTGTCCAACTCTTCTTCTGCTTGGCCGAACCCTGTGAGGACTGCCTCGGCCAATGCGATTTGGGATTTCATGTGCCAAACTCTCATCGTGTTTGTTGCTTCTCCCAGCGGGTGCTGCAGCTGAACTTTGCGCTGGGGTTGATGAATTTACTAGTCCATTTTATACAATGTAGCATGTTCTTGAGGAGCGGGCGTTCAAAGTCCCTTGTTACTTTTGACAGGTTGACCTCTATGCCTCCTTGGGGCCACCACATCTTATTACCTGTATTGGGAGCAGTCTTTTTGTTTTCTGTGTTCTTCCTCGACTTGGTGTTAGAGGCCATTTGTTTCTTTTGCATCACAGTAGAATATGGCTCTGCTTTCAACAAGAAGGATGGGGATGGAAGGATAGGTCAGAGCATGTGGAGATGTCTTAATAGTCTCTGGGCTAACCCCCTTGTCCCCAAAGAGGGAGGACCTCCCCACAAGGTCCTCCTGCATTAAACCACCACTAATGGGACTGCTGGGTGGTGGCCTCAATGCCTTTGCTTCATGAGAAGGGGTTTGTTCCCCTGTTTGGAAGAAGTGACAACACCTTGTGAATCGTCACCCCCCCACTCTGCATCAATGCTGCCCCCGCCTCTGCGCACCACTGCTCCTACCGGCTACACGCACCACGACTCCTCCCGCCTCCCCACACCACGACTCCTCCCGCCTCCCCACACCACGACTCCTCCCGCCTCCCCACACCACGACTCCTCCCGCCTCCCCACCCCACGACTCCTCCCGCCTCCCCACCCCACGACTCCTCCCGCTCCTCCTCCTCCTCCTCCCCCTCCCTCCCCACACCACTACTACTCCTTCTCCTCCCGCCCCCCACACCACTACTGCTCCCATTTTCCACACTACACCGACCTTCTCCGTACTCACCCTCCTTTCACTCCCTCAGTCATCTTCCACTCACTTCCTTCCCTACTCTCCTTACCACCACTTTCACTCACACACCTTATGCACACACTCAACTGCTCAGACATCTCTTAATATGTACACACACACACACACACACACACACACACACACACACACACACACACACACGGCTGGGGACTACTTCAGCCCTCCAATCAGCAACCATGCACTATTCAAACTTTTTGCAGCTAATCAATGACAAGCCAGTGAAACTCTACTTTCATTGGCACTTGCACTCAAGGAATTAGATGGGATGGGAGATCATGATCCACTCCGAACTGGGTGCCAGACAGATACAAAGGGGTAGGTTCTTAAAAAAGCCTGAGAAGGCAGAACAGTAAGTAATGTTGTCGTTCCCCGTAGTCCAAACACACAAAGAAAGACTACAAAATGAAAGGGCCATAGAGCAGATTTTTAAAAATGCACTGGTAATCCAATGGCTGTTATTGTATGGGTATTTGGCTAAAAAGGAGATAAAAACACTAAATGATGGTGCAGCACAAAAAACAAAACATGCAGCTGCTGCCATCCTACTCCCCAACACACGTTCTGGGTGCCTGACCCCACCACGGGACAACAGAGTACTCAAGGAGTAGCCCTGCAAACTATGTGGGATTCTAAGGCCAGCATACCGTTAAAGGAGTTTCGGCAGCAGTAAGAATTCAGAAGGGGTCCCTCTAAAGCATAAACCGCTCTAGATAAGGAAAAAGGGAGTAAAAAAGAAAAGGTGAGCGTCGCTTGGGTGATAAACATCAACAGACCAGCAAGACGATAATTATACATTATCAAACTTTTACATAGGGATGCAATGAACAGGACATCCAAATAATAAATAGGGCAGATGAAAACAACATAAAGCCTTGTCTGCTCTCACAACTGAAATGCCGACTCCCCCCACCCCCTATTTCTACCTTTCAGACCTTTTCCTTGGCTACGGAGCTAGAAGGGGCCCCCCAAAACCACGGATTGTAAAGTCCTCATTTGCGAGGCTATGGGATCCCAAACCCTTCTTTGTCTAAATATTTTAATCTCGTTTGGGTTTCTTTCAGGAGGAGGGGGAGTTTTTCATCTAGTGGGAGCTGTAGCCTGCTGGTTTCACCTCCTTCCAGTGTAACCGGGAGCATTACAAAAGCCCTAGCCCCATCCCTCGTAGGATCTCATTCTCTCACTCTCCATCACCTCTCTCCTTCTGTCATTATCTTCAACCTTATCATTCCACCACCAGTTTGTTTCTACATCCCATCCACTTTTTCACTTCTGCACTGAGCCAGAAAGGCCTTTACAAATCTCATGACCTGTCTAACTTCCACACACCCCCCTGAAACTAACCGCTCTTACTACCTTCATCACACTTCCCCCTCCTTTCTTCAATCAACCCTTTAAATTCTTCGACAGACAGCTTTTTAAATGCCCCTCACAGTTCCTTCGGACATCCATAGACTACATCCTTCAGATCTTTACCAGCCTCCCACTTAGCCTCCCCAACAATCCACAGTTATCTTTTTACTCTCACCAGCCTATTAAGGTCTCTTCAACATCTTCACCAATGTACCAACCAGTTTTCTCCTTACACCCACCATAAAGCTTTTCCTCAAAGTATTCACAAAGAACCTCCTTAAACGTCCTTCAATTCTCCTCTGGAGCTGCCTTCTGCACCACTCCTAACACAGATTTTAAATCTTTACCTGCCTCATCCCAAACACCACCAAAGCCCACCATACTCTCACAAACCTCCCCATTAAGCCCACCGAGTGGTCTACCTCTCTGGCCTCAAAGCTTCGGCACTACAGGCTCATGCTCGAATATCCCTTACCCAACTCAGTCTGTACTTCTCTCTCCAGCTTATAATACTGAAATTGCTCCTCCCAACTCCCACACGACAGACTGAGCGTGTGGCCATTTATACGGTTCTCTTTGCTCCCCATTGGCTGCCGTCTTTGTAATGGTCTGCACACCGGTTTCCTGAAACTGGTGAGATGCTGTCCCTCACAGGTTCATCTGAACTTACTCTGGGTTTTAGAGGCTGGTCCATCTTCAAGGAATCCACGTCCCCATTCCCATTACTGCAGATCACTGTGTGGCAAGAACATAGCTGCCCTGCCTCCCCAATGTGTCACCAGATACTTGAAAATCCTCCAGGAGTCTTGCCAAACACCCTGAATGTGAAAGGAATGCGTTCTCTCTGCAAAACTGCAACCTTGCCTCATCTGCAAGGGAGGACTCTGCCAACAAGCAATAGATTAAGTCTGCATCATTCACGGGTAGAAATGCAACTTGAAAATGCCAAACTATCAACATTGTATCACAGGCAGGGGGCTCCGCAAGGAACTATCTGGGTCTTTTACCTATGCTACTTTCTACCACTGGATCTTTGGCAAACTTAATAGTATGGACTTTTAAAATAGCTTGAGTGTACAGCTGATGATTAATCAGTGTGTGTTTTTTCCTTGAGGACTTTGGGCCTGACTACTGACAGCTTAATGCTCTCCAAAAGGGAAATCAGGTGCAAGGGAATTCCTCATGTGACTGACCTTCAGAGGTTTGGGGAGTGGAGACTAAAGAAGCGGACTAAATAAAAGTCAGGGTACCCCAAGGGTCCTAGTGATTTCCTTTAAAGGGCCAGCACCCTGAGCAAGAGTTTTCTTGTGACTGCACGCTGCCAATCGATGGGCAGTATTATTATGGATTGCCAAAACCAGCCCTCTGGGAAGATTTTGGGGGGGCACTCTATTTGTGGCAAAACAGGAAGACACAGAGGTTAGGCAAAACACAATCAAGGTAAGGTAGCTTAGTAGTCAAGGCTTAGTCTCAGGAAAAGCGTGACAACGGTCTAGGGCTACAAAGAATACAGACAGAGCAACACCAATAATTCAAGTTAAACAGCAAGTATACAAAAATATGGTTATTAGGCCTTTAGTTATACACTAAGCATATAAAAATCACAGGTAAGTATTGTCAAATAAAGCCCTATATGCACATTAAGCATTGGGAGAATAGAGTTGCCTATGAATCAATTGCCAGTGCAATACAGGCGAGTAGCCGGATGTAGGAAAAAATGAGCAGAACCAATACAACAGCTTCTCTCAATCTTAATAATCCCAACCCTGGGATACTATGCATGGGGCCTGGTGTCCAAAAGTCACAAGATGCAAAAGATCCAAAATATAGCTTCTTCAGGTAAGATTGATCAGGAAGATTGCAGTGGGTTGTGGCGGTGCTTTTAAAAAGTTAAAAGTTTAAAAAGTTTACTTTTTTAAATTGTATTTTCATTGTGTTCTGGTTACAGAAAACCTTACAAAAATTCAACCAATTAACATGAGCACATACATACAAGACATTAATCAAGCAACTGAAAAAAATGTCATTGTTTAAAAAAACTTCCTAAAGCAATGATTAAGGATACATTTTCCCCATATTAACTTTGCCCAGAACACATTTTCAGAAAAGTCTGAATTAAAGCACTCAGTATGTATGTTGAAAGCCTTCAAACGAACAGTAGTCAAAGACTTACAGTCCATGACCCACTGTTTAAGAGTTTCTAGCTCCTCATTGACGTTACAGAACCGACAAATCGAGAAAATGGCAGCACTGGGGAATTGGACCATTCTATAGTCCTTTCTTTAGTGTGAAATTGATTTAACTTGAAACGCAAACATGTGGATCTCAATTTAACACATGGAAAACGTTTCAAGTAAGCAGACAAAAGATCCCTTTTGTGTGGCAAAGTGGCATATTCAGAGCATAAAGAAAAGGATGAAAGCTCATCAAGTGTAACTATCCAATCATCCCTTAAAGCTCCTCACTACTGAAACCAATGTGGTCCAACAAGTTGAGCATACACATGTCAAAAGCTTTAACAAAAGACATCAGAATAATCTCCTTTGTTTCCTAAATTCAGATAGGTACTCAACTCAATCCAGCACACTAGGGTAAACCCAGGGAAGGATCCACTACCAGAAGTCAGGTCAGAGTGAGTAAGGTCAGGACTTTACGCTCAATGCAACCCTATGGCGGACAGGGGGGGACAGAAACAGGTGTGTTAACTTAACCCACTGACAACAATTCTTGCGGAGACCACTGTAGGTGTTCCAGAATCAGTTGGGGATACAACCTTGTGAGCTTGGTCCTAAGAAGGCAGAAGGATAGCTAATAATATGGCCAAAGAACGAGCAAATATTTTACGGCACTGCCATCTTAGGGTGGTTGCCACCTTTAGTAGCCATTTGCGGTACGTGCAAAAGTCCACAAGTAAAACTATACAAAAAAGGTAAAAATCACACCACTGCAACCTGCTTGTCTTAAGCACATTGTTTAAGTAACCAAAAAGCCATCACATAAGATATAAGGATGCAAAGTATCCTAACTGCACTTCACTGTAAGGAGATGTGTGCAATTGTAAAAATACAAGAATTCATAGAGACACATAGGGTCTCATTACAACTTTGTCGGTGCAGAATTAACGTGCTGGTATTACCATATGCTGGTATGTTTCTGCAAGGCAAAGTACAAGTTTACCGGTAGGGGCCCCCGATTTACCCCCAGCTAAGAGCTGGAGGTAAATTCTTTACTGGCAAAAATCACAGATATTACCGGCACCAGTAGTAACAGCAAATCCCAGGTTTCATGGAATGATGATTTACAACCATTGCCGGAACTCATAATCCGGTGTTAATACCACTGGACCAAGTGCTGTTAACAGTATTCCCATTTGCCATTTCCTGGCGATAATACTGCCAGGATACCAGCAAACTCATAATGAGGGCCATAGTCTCTCAGTACTGACCGTCTTAGGGAATAGTCATTTTCAGCAAAAACGGGCAAGGGGAGTAAAGCAGAATGCTTTACTGCTCTCCAAAAAGTCAGGACAAGGTTCAAAACAAGCACAAAGAATGGTGGAATTCTTTTTGGTGGTGGAATTCCAGGGCAGGCAGAGCCATGTTCACAGACTGTCGGAAGCTGCTGAAGCATTGGTTCCGTTGTATCTGTAGTGGCATAGTTTCAGTGTGGCTTGACATGTACAGAGGTCCTTTCCTCTGTGGCACTAAACGAGCAGCAAAGCAACATTGCATTCGGTGAGAGGAGCCGAGGTCCAGAGAGCAGTGGCGCCTGCTGTAGGGCATCTGCTCAACGGAGCAGAGACACGTTGGGGATTGCGAAGCAGGAGGAGTTTCTATAAACCCTCTGGCGTGTGACAGAGCAGCAGTGGCAATTCTTTATGGCAATTCTTGATCTTTGAGTTGGCGTGAAAACTGGGGTATCAACGAGGAAAAAGTATTATTCTCCGTTGTTCAATTTGCTTGTAATTGGGGCGCAACTGGTCGCTCCTGCTTCAGGTGTACGTTTACGTAGAGTGTTGCTGCTGTTTAATCAGTTTGTGCAGTGCCTGCGGCGATTTACTCTCATTGAGCCGCATCCGAATCTTATCCTTGGCAACTGGGGGCAAATTTGCCTGTCCTATGGCGGCTAAGTTAAGAAGCATGGGGGTGGTGGCTGACATTCACTCCCTAACGCAGTCCTCCATTAACAAGATGTGCCGCTGTCCGATGTGTCACCAACTTTCAAATCTACATCGGAGAGCATTATGGTGGAAGCACAGGGAGGGAGGAAAAAGCTAAGCAGCCGGACCTAAATATAACAGGGCCTCACCACCCCCCGGTGGCATCTGTTGAATTCCACAATTGTAGGACAATGTGCATATGGCTACCCTGGAGCCTTCGCTTATATGTCCTCTTGGGTTGGGGTCTCTGGACTGCTTTGTTCCTGCAATTTATGAAGCAGGGGATGTGCTTATGTCATGTACTGGAAAATTGGACAAGGTCCTTTCGAGAATAGAAGAAAATATGCAGAACATGGTTTTGTTGGACCCGGGTCTTGAAGTAGATCTGTTATCGGATGTTTCAATGTTAGCGCCAGTCATTTCACGTGAACTAGTGAAACGGGTTAGACTGTCATTGGACTTTAAATCTAACCAATGGGTAACAGTGTTTTCACATAAATGATGTTACATCAGCCGGATTCAGTGTTAATTTCAAAACGTGATGCAACGTGCTCGCCTGTGCGGCTTACTGGGATAAAAAAGGGGGATGACGAGCAAAGTTCTGAGTGCATATGGTTGAAAAAGATGGTTTTGCCAGAAGTCAAATTTGCCTGCGAAATTGAGCTCTCGTCAAATGATCCTCGTTTCTGGGCGGGTTGGGGGGGAAGGGGGGCGGGCAAGATAACACTCAGGTGGATGAGTTATCCTTCCCTGTCCTGGTGCGGCTGCTTGACACAATGGATAGAGGATATCAATCCCTCATGTTGAAATACAAGAGATAGAAGGAAGCACTAAGAGAGATGAGGACAAGGTCCATGTAGGGCATCAGCAGGGTGGAGTGCAAGTAGTAATTCCCCCTTCAAGCCAGGCTCAGGAAGTGTGTGGTATCCCTGAGTGTTGTCCCGTGAAAGGAGGTCCCTCATTCGACCTTAGTAAATTATCGGTATATTCTTATACTGATGTTATGGATGAAGGGAGCTCCCCTCCTTGGCCACCAGTGAATGCAAGATAAACCCGATAGTGTTAGTCTTGTTTTTAAAAAAAGTTTTTATGTTGAGGGGAACGGCTGTGCAAGTGCTAAAAGGGAACACAGTAAGCTCTCAGAGTTTAATTAATATTATTCGTGGGCAAACAAAAGGATTGTACGAATCGGAAATTGTATCCACTATTTTGTAAACTAGGTGGTAAAAAGGTAGGGACTGATGCAGAGCCTGTAGGGCAGGATGGACCACAAAAATGATATCCCCTCTTTCGAACAATTGAGGAGAAAAGGTCTGGTCTGGCGAAATGTAAAAAGCTTCCGGAGAGAAATCAGGACCTGGTGCATCTAAAATACTTCAAGAGGAAACCTGAGAAGGCTAAAAGGAATCTTAAGAATGTCATAGCTCCAAGTAAGATTTCAACTTCTATTTAAATGAGCTGACTTTTTGAAAGTTCTAATAGGGCCCTGTTAAACAGAAATTATTTACTCTCATTCTTTGAAATACCAGTTTACGTCTGGTGACGTCAGGCGATTTAAAAATGGGTGGAATTCGTCAAGGAGTACTTCCTGGATGTTGTTAAGAATGCGATACTCACAGAATTTGAGCCCCTGTTGTAATTGGGATTTGAAGTATTAGAAGGGGGTCCATTTGCCAATAGAAGGGGAAATGAGAAAAAAGACCCCGCTAATGGACAGGTCAAGGGTGTCGCAATAAACAAGCCATCTGACTTGTTTTACAATCCAAGGGTAAAAGAAGTAAGAGATAGAAGTCAGTTTGATTTTGAAATGTCTGAGAAGGGTGATGCCTTTGATAGGAGCAAGTATTTTAAAGACTGGGAGGAATGAAAGTGGTCTTTGAGGATTGTTTCCTGGAATTCGAGAGGTTTCACAAATATATTGAGAAATTAATGTCTACTTGAGGATTTTGATATAATTTGCCTACAAGAGACTTTACTCATGGACACTCCGCTTATTCAAGGATTCCAGGTTAGGTTTATTGAGGCACACTGTTGTATAAGGGGGAGCCTGTATGGGGTTGCTTACAGCAATTAGACGCGATAAGGGCATTAGGGTGCGGCAGCTCGACTCAAAAAGAAGTGATATGCTTTTAACCATTTTGGAATCGAAAAGGCAAGAGTCTGTGCTGCCCGAGAAGCGTTTACTGGTCAATGTACACTTTAACCCTGAAAGGGCAAGTATGGTGGAATTGATGGCACGGCTTTCCTTTCTCCTGATGGGCGAAATCCCAGAGGAGGGGACTTCTATAATCATCTTGGGGGATTTTAATGCAGAATGCCTGGACAATCACTGGTACCAGCTCACAGATAGGGAAAAGACTTGTAGGGTAAACGGTGAGCGGGGTCCTTCGTGACTCAGGAACTCGACACCTGGGACTTGGTACTGGCAAACAGTTATCTTGTAGGTGATGCCCCCCCAAGCTTTACCTGGCAGAATAAAGCCTGGAGATCTACGCTAGACTTTTTCCATGTCTCCCGAGTTGTTCCAGGGAGGTGGGACCCTTGAAATACGGCAGACCGAGTTTAGTGACCATAGTATGATTATGCAACCTCCCTTTTATACAAAAGGCAACTGAAAAAGATTTTCCCCCGAATATTGAGATTAATCCAAGGAATCACAGCCTTTTAACCAACAAATAGAGGATCTATTGGGCAAAAGGAACAGTGGTGTAAGTACCCTTCAGTATTTTGCTTTGTGTTGGGAGAATTATTGCCTGCAGGTGTTTTGGAAAAAAGTTCTAAACATTTGGGGCATACTCACATGTTTGATGAGAAAATTAGTAGGCACAAAAATCAGCTGCGCATTGATATTAAAGGGCTGAAGGGCAAAGTGGGGTTTGACATGAGAGAATTTGAGCTGCTCAAGAACAGTTTTAAAAACTGGCCGAGAGGTCACGAGTGTCTTATGTTAAAAGATGCAGGAAAAATGCTGGGCTGTATGCCGTCTAAAGAAGGCAATCTATTTTGGAAGCTAATGAAACCTAAATGGAAGCAACATTTTCTACAGCTTCAGTCCATCACAGGTGAAACTTGGGTTCAACATTTTACTGACTTGTATGTTAAGGGTGATTTGCTGGTTCAGAAATGATTTGTATGTAATTCCTGTTTAGTCAATCTCTTAGCTGGGACCTGAATGACACTGTTCTGTTAATTTGGAACAGTAAAAAAAAGAAATTCGAATGCTCCAGGTCCCGATGGATTAACAAACCTACCTTTCAAATCAGATATCCCACTCTGGTACAATTTGACGTTCCGTTTATTTGAGAATGTTCACCTTTACGAGGAGTTCCCAGAGTCTTGGAGTAAAGCTACTATAGTGTTGGTTTTCAAGTAAGGCGATTGAGCTTCCCTATGCAGTATAAGCCTATATCGCTGCTGGACTCGTCAAGTAAACTCTTTGCAAGACTTATTCTAAAAGAGTTGCAGCTGTGGGCATTGAATGCAAAGTGCCTTGTTTTCAATCAGTCTGGTTTTAAAAAGGGAGTGGGAACTGCCCTGAATAGCTTCACTCTATCCTTGTTGGCAAAACAAGTTAAGGAGCAAGAGGCGACCAGTGTAGCTGGTCTTCCTGGACATAAGCAAAGCCTTTGACTATGTCGGCAGTGATGCTCTCTGGAAGCAACTTTAATTAAGCGTCTGTCCTCGTTCACTTATAGGTATGCTCGAAGCTCACCATAGGGGAAATCAAAGAAAGATCAGACTGGATTCTGAAGGCTTTTTTAAGAGATGGATTGATACCAACCGTGGACTGCGACAGGGCTGCATTCTCGCCCCATTTCTTTTTATATAAACAATTTGGCAGACTCATGCTCTCTGGTATCCGGTAATCCTGGATCTCGCCTGAACTCCACAGTCAAAGAGAAAAGACCACACCCGTTTTGTTTTCGGATGACGTACATAAAACCAAGAGGAACTTTGAATCTAAGAGTGACACTTACACAGAGGCGAGCTTCTGACAGGAAGACGTCCTGGAGGGGTGAAGCTACGTTATACCACAGAGCCAGCTGGAGGCGCCGAGAGCGAGTAAATCACTACCCGGATGCTGAAAGGCTTGCATCCTAACTGACAAGGGAAGCCAAGGTCGGGAAAGATAGAGACTGAGAAGCAACCGTCTCATTTGTTGCCGCAATGATGAGGAATTTGTGGTGGCCCTGGGGTCTGATAACAGACGCCGAGAATATACCTGAGCTCTGCACAAGAAATGCATTTGCCGCTTAGATGAAAAACAAAGGAAGCAAATGCTCCTGAAGAGGTAACAGTTCAGAGAGGTAGACAACCACAAGAGTTACGGGAGCCCAAAAAACCTGAATAGAGATAAAACGAGCCTATCAAAAGCCAAAGTACTTTGGAGAGCCCAGAGAAACAGAGACTAACTTCCAAGGCTAGGAAAGTCACAAAGGTTACGGGAACCAGACAAACACAAACACAGATAAAACAAACGTATCAGTGAGCCACTGTGCTTTGGTGAGTCCGGAACAACAAAGAACCAGTCCGAACTGGAGAAATAGAGTACCCCAAGGGTTCCAATCATTAAGTATCACATCAGAACCTTGTCAAGAACCAAGCAAGAAATGTGGGTATTGGATTAAGAAAATCTTTCTTCCTGGAAAGAAGGGATCATATGTAATCAAGGCTTGACCTACAAACTTACATCGAGGTTGCAAACTGTGTTTTGATAAAACAAGAACATTGTATAGAACCAAGTCTAAACTGGTGGAATTGTATAAGGAAAACATTTTCTTCCTGGAAAGAGAGAATTAAAAAGAACTGAGATTTGATCTACAGAACCCACAGAGAGGTTATGAACTGTATTCTGCGACATTGATGAACGTGTGACTCCTATGGACAAAAGATCCATGTGATTGAGCCAGGCAGAAACCACCAACAGAGGCTATCGCTCCGGACCCCTAATTTCTGTTAAGTTTTCCAAAGTGGTAGAGCCAGTTAGACGTTAGGAATTGGACTAACTAGTGTTTTCTTTTGAGCACTGTTAGTTTTAGTCGTTAGGCTTGCCCTCAAAGCGGTAGGACTAAATAGGCATTTTATTTGAATTTTAAATAAAACCCTTTACATGGCATATAGTAGTCTGAATCCTTCCGGTTGGTCACAACTGTCTGTCACAAATAGTACATTCTTCCCTATTAAGTGTTGTTGGAAAGATTGTAGTGATTTGTGCACTGCAAACAATTCCAGAACAATGATGCGTTTTTGGGAAAGTTTGTGTATCCACATCCCCTGCCTGTATGGTGGAGGCAATGGGCTCCCCATTCTGACAGTGATGAGTCTGTTGTGATCGTGATGTGTGTTGGCGGGCTGACAAAGGGTTTTCCTTTACCAAGTTTTCTTTTGTCCACCACTGAAGCACTAACACCACTGTTTGTGAAAACTAGACCGTCCCAATTGCCCTTCGCCTGCGACCATTGTTTTGCTAACCACTGTTGAACTGGATGCATGTGTAGCCTTGCATGTGGCACAATGAAGATGCATGATGCCATCATGCCCAGAAGGCGCATTATATTCCTGACTGTTATCGGACGACCGACTTAATGACAAAGAATCTGCTTTAGTATGTTTTTGGACCCTGTTACTGGAGGGGAAGACCAAAGTGACATTTGAATTATAGCCCCTATCAACTGTTTATTTTGGGTACTAAGGCAGACTTCTTTTCATTGATGGAGAAGCCCAGTTGATGCAGAAGATGTATTGTTTTCTGCATCTTTAGGTGACATATTTGCAGTATCTCTCCTGTTATTAGCTAGTTGTCCAGATAAGGGTACACTGGGATACTTTCTCTGCGCTGGTGGACCGCTATCACTGCTAGTACCTTTCTGAATACTTGGGGGGCTGATGCCATCCCAAAGGAAAGTACATTGAATTGGTAGTGCGAAGACACTACTTTCAACCTTAGTACGTATCTTTCATTTCCAGTGCAGTTTCCTTTTTTGAACAAAGGGATGACTTCCTGCAAAGTTGTTATCCTGAACTTTTAAGGTTTGACATGTGCGTTTGCTCATCTCAGACGAGTACTTGCCATTTGGTTTTGTCTTTGTTTACTGCTGATGGTGGTGGTGGGACAGCCTCTATGGCTCCCTTCTCAGGAAGTGATTCTACTTCGGCTCATAGAATTTGTTGGTATTCTCCCAAGTCTTGGTGGATGATCGCGCAGTAGTTTTTTGAATTGCATACAATACCCATTTCTTACTGTCGACAAAACACCCACTTGTCCAATGTGATCCCCTCCCATATGTGGGTGAGTAGTGTAATGCGACCCCGTACCGGGGTGATATGGGAGGCGACTTGAAGCAGGAAGACATTATTTGGTGGGGAGGCGGAACCTCGAGTGGCTTGGCCTCTACCTCTGCTATGCCCTCTTCTTCACTGTCTGGGAAATGAAGATTTGGGTGTAGAGAATTGTCCCTGGTTGGTATACCACGAGCTGGAGCCAGCACCCGAGGTATAACCAGCCTGGCCCGAGGATCTTGTGTAACCCAGACTATGAAAGGTACACGGCTGGCAAAGGTACCTCTTTGTTAAATTAATTTATTCAAAATTTGTCCTAAAGTCTTAAGTGTTCTGTGCTCTTTCTTTGCAGTTTCTAGAGCATCATCTACTGTTTTACCAAAACAAGACATTATCCTCTACAGGCATGTTTAGCAGTGTGGCCTGTGTTTATGGTCTAAAACCCTAATTACTTAGCCATGCATGTCTTTTGGTTAGTGTACCTTTTGCCACCATCCGAACAACATTTTCTGCGACATCAAATGTGTTCTTGATAATGGTGTTTGCCCACAGTTAATGTTTTGAGTATTTAAGACCCAAGAGGCTCATGAATGCCGTTAACAAGGTCTTCTACATGGTCCCATTGTGCCCTGTTAGAACTTGCAATAAGAGTGGTATTATTGGAGATATGCATTTGAAAAACAGCTGATGTAGCTACCTTCTTCCCTAGGGCGTAAATCCTCTTAACTCGTTATCTGACGGAGCCTCAGATGTGGTTATGGGAGGGCTTGCACTCTTATAGGTAGTAGTAATTGTCAGAGAATACGGTTTGAGATGCCCCTTGTTTAAAAGGGGGTCTGTAGGTTAACGGCTCTTGTTAGGGATGGAGTGGAAAGGGGCGGTAGTCGTCTCATTTTGGGTTGTTCGTCTCCTCATGGGTGTCCATGTTGAAATAAAAAGAAGATCATTGTATGACATGCATTACTTACCGTAAAAGCATTTGATGGTTGTATCTGCTTAGATTCACATGCTATGCATAGTCCGACATCCAATGGTCACTGCAGAGTACTGCATCTTGTTTTTCAAAAGTGAAATATGGACTTCTCACGAGTTTGAGGGGGTTCTATTCTAGCTGCCTTAAATGAAACTTCTCCTGTACCACATTTTTAGGTTTTATAGGGTGTTCATCTAAAATAAATCCATGAAGGAAGCCATTATGTCCAGTGTTTTCCAAACCTGTTTTTAGTCCAAGCACCACTAGGAGGAGTGGCTTGCCGTGGAAAAACCACATCTTCCTCCTTACCTTCTTAGGCTTGTTTCTTCTTCTTTAGTGTATCCACTAAAAGGGGGGTGCTACCTGTGTATTCTGACTTCAGCGTTTCCACTATAGTTGAAACTGTTTCAGCGCATGCTATGTGTACTTATTTTCGGTGTGGAACTAGGAGTACTCGGCATGTGTGTAGTTTTCCCAACATGCGTCGAGAGAGAACCACTTGGTGCAGAGGCTGTAGGTACCACCAAGTCACTTGCTGAAGGTATGTGTTCCACTGATGCTTTTGCACCTTTCGCAGAAAGTGGGCTTTGTATGTTTGTGAGAAACAGTATGCTTCCGTTTGCTTGGCGTGCCGAGCCAGTCCCCCGTGTGCGTTTTAGATGTTTTCCCTGGTCGCCTGGGAAAGCCTCCATAAAAGAGTGGGACACCTGCCGTTCGGGGCTGTGGACTGACACTTGGAAATCTTCCATTTCAATATCCGACATCTCCTCAGCGTCACTAATGAAACTGGAACTGTCCTGCTCAGCCTCAGACTCCTACGCCTTGCGGGGTATTCTGTTGATGCCTCAGCTTGCATTGTGTAGGTTGCCATGCATTTTGATAGTCGATCCTCGAGTGTCTTTGGTTTGAAAAGCTTACACGCTTCACATTTGGCCTCCTGGTGGTCTCCCGAAAGAATGGTTACACACATTGTGTGTATCCTCCAAGGGATATTTCTGGTTACAAGATGGACAACATTTAAAAGGAGTCTTCTCCATGGTTAACAGTGAGACGATATATATTATGGGGCAAATGTGTGGAGACATTCTCCTACAACACGTTCAATGTCCACTCGACCCCACTCTCCCTAGTGTAGGCAGAAGCCTGAAGACTTGTAGGGCATTGCATATTCTCTGTAACCCTTGAGAACGGAAAAATTGTTGTCCAAAGTCGACAGGTACCGTATAGTTAACTATAAATGATCGATCACAAGCAACAAACTCTGCTAAATGCAAACAACCTGATGGCGGAAAAAACAATCTGAGGACCTCGACGCGTGACTGATCATGGGTTCAGTACATATCACAGTAGGCATTGTATTACAAACCCACCCGGTCGACGTCCCTTTTCTAAATCGAAAATAGATCATGTAATACTCTGCACCAACCACTAGATGTCGACCTATGCAAAGCATGTGATGCTAAGCAGATCCACAAGTCTCAGAAATATTTGTATAGAACCTTGATTGGACATTTCCTTTACTTTATGCAGTGCAACGAATCCGGAGGTATCGTCACTGCTTTAGATGGGGGAGCGCCTTTCCATGAGGCCAGGGTTGTAAGGCCGCTACCCGATAGTTTCCCTGGGGATGGTATTCAGCTTCAGAATTTCATGGGGAGGGAGGACCCCATTGAGAGTAGTGACCACTTTGGGAGAACGCTGAGTCTACATACAGCGTATCAAACCATTACGCTACTAGGGGTTACAACCTATGAGATTAAGCTTGGTCTGCTAATTAAAGTGGGGCAAACAGAAAACTTCTATCGGAACAAGCTACGGGAGATCAGGTTGAAACCAGGTGAAACTCCTGTGGAGTTGGGAGCTAGAATCCAGAACACTATCCCTCTGCATAGGAAAGAAGACTCTCCCTGAAGGTCTAGAGACTCTGGCCCTGAAATAGCTTGCAAATAGCTTGCAAATAGCTTACCCCTGTTTCTTCAAAGGCCCATCCTTCAGATTAGTAAACCTACAATGACATTAGCTTGCAAAGTGGCTCAGAATTATGCCGAAGCCAGCAAACATCTAAGACTTCTGCACAAAGCAGATGATGGGAAGACAGACAAATCAAGTACCCAAAGCTCTCCCTCCCCCAAGCTAAAGATTCCAGGGAGAGAAAAAAAGAGAAGAAACGAACCCCAATAATACAATATAAGAGACCTTTGAAATTTGGGGAAGTTAAACCAGCTCAACCTTTTCTCACTATTTGCTTCTATTGTGGAGAGAAAAGGCATTCATCAGTGTGAGGAATCAGAGGTAGAAGACAGACACAGGGTTGGTTATTTGCTTTGCAGTCACTTTTATTTAAAAGAAAGGAAAAGGGGGGGCTAGAGAAATTCTTTCCCAACTACTAAGAGGGGTTTCCCTACCGCAACAAAATTAACGTCCGTCAGAATGTCCAAAATAAAGTCCTCCGACCAAACCCTAATCTGACCCCCACACTCTAATCTCAAACACAGGAGAGAAAAAGGGAACAGTCTCTTTGCTGGTCTCTTGTAGGCTAGCTTTTATAGCTACAAAATAAAGTTCCAAAATTCAAGTTCTGGTCCACTCAGTAGCTTGTTTCTTATCTCTTGTGTCTTTTCATTGGGCCCTGTCTTTAGGATGTCTACTTTTGTCCAATTCCAACAATTCCTCAGGATAAAGTTCCAAACCACGATGTTCAAATGTATTAAAAAATCCAGTAATTCCAAAAAGGGATGGTTTCCACTGCGTGTCCCTTTATACTGGACTTTTTTGAAAGTTTGGGCTGGGTTGACCTGAAACCAAACAGTAGGATGTAAGTAGAGGGTCTGGAGCCAAGTATCCTGTGTACAGGGTCCATCCGAGGGAGGCCAAAGGACTATTGCTGTGGCCAGCATTAGCTCACCAAACCACCGCAAAGGTAAAGTGTCAGCTTCTCAACTGTAGAGAACTGCAAGAGGTACCTCCCTTCCTTGGAGTGGTAAAACCAATCAGTCGGAAGCCCAGTTTGCTGTCTTCACTCGTCCTGGAGCTCAGAAGAGTCGTGGTGCAGGAAGTGTGGCCAAGTGTGGGTGTCGGTGTTGGCCTGTGATTAGGCTCGGCAGAATACTCATTTGATTGTTTAGACGCTCAGGAGAGAGAGCGTGTTCATCGCATTGACTGAAAGGGTGCTCGTAAAGGATCAAGGAGCCTGCTCCTTGAATTTTCTCTGCCCGCCTGAAGCATGTGACCTACGCCGGCCCCCTTTATCGGCATTCAAGAACTGCTTCGCCGCACAAAGCGCACGCGACGAATGGCCAGGTGTGGGTGTCAGTGGCAGAGCTGGCAGTTGGAAGTGGGAGGGTGCAATTCCACTTGTACAGTAAGTCAAAGCCCACGCTTTACACTGTCTGTTCCTCGCTTGCATCCGTTTGTGACGGTTTACAAGCATTATATTTGCATACAATGTTGAGGAATTCTAACCTAAAAAGCAATCCAACAATGAAGAAGGTTTGGTAGTGGAGCAAGTGATGGCAAAGATTAACGAGTCACTGGCATTAGAGGAGAGCAAGGTTGGCGGGCCTGAGTCAGCATTACATGCCAAAGTTCTGTTTCAGCATTTATTTATTTGACTACTGAGTTGACTATTGAAAGCCCCATTCTAGTGACTAGTGATATAATCATTTTAGCTCACAATGGAGAAGGGGCTTCAGTGTTTCACACTAATGGGGTATTTTTCAACAGCTGCGACAAGTTGTGGGGTCGATGTTAACATATCTCGCACACTGCCTATCCTTGAAGCACATACAGTTACCTTTGATGCTCCACCTGTAATACAAGCAGTAGGCATGCACCGACTTGCATCCACTCCAGGTAGAGGTCATATACGCTTCAATAGCAGTGATTGACAGTTTACCTAATGTCTCAGGGGTGACTAAGAATTTTGCCCAGGTAATAGGTAAAGGATGTGTGGGGGCGTTTCGCCACGAAGAGAATGCAAAAGCTTGTCCCACATTAAGTGAATGTTTAACTGAAGCCACTGAGGAAGGTGATCGGGAAACATTTTTCCAAAATGGCTGGGGTATTGCGGGGGCACCGTTTGTCGAGCACCTATCCACGTTTGCCCCCATTACATCATCACTGGATACAGCCTTCAGGAGTGGTATAGTAGGAGCCTATACAAATATGGATCATGTGAGGTCTTTAACAACTCCTTCCCTAAATGGTGCTAAGAAAATGACATCTCTACCCATTTCTTCTTTAAAGGGTAACAGAAAAACGAAGCCTCCATTTACTCCTTCAAACGGCAGTAAGAAAACTATGCCCGACTATCACAAGAAGTGTGGTCCATCTACGGGTACTGACCTCGGGCCACTCGCAAATGTATGGATGGGGAAAGGTGCAGCCACTCCTCGTAAGAACTTTGTCAGTGATCAGAGTCTTTTGGAATTGGGTACATATGCCAGTCAAGTCATCAACGGCGATTTAGACGTCAGACCGGAGAACCCCAATACTCCAATAAATACCAAGGATTTTCCTTTTATTACAGCACATCCCAACAGCCCAACAAGTTTTTTGGCGGAGGACATAGGGTCTTAGTCCAATAGCTCTATAGCAGTATTGACTGCTCCCGACATATCGGCCTTAAATAGGTTTGATTTCTTTTTCACCTTTGTACGATAATTCAACGCAGTGGCATTAAGATCAACTTGGAAATGGTCCATAACTCCGTTATTGATCTCTCGGATGCCGTGGGGGGCTGGGAAAAACATCTGGCAACATGACATCAGCAGCAGCCCAAAGTCAAGCTTGTAAGGAACCCCCTGCAGCTACAATGCCTGTGATTGATGGCCTAGCCACGAAGAAAGCACATAGAGCTAGGAAAAAGACAAAAAAGCCAGTAGATCTAACTCTAGGAAGTTCCTTCTCAACCTCTATCTGACGGACGCAGCAGCAGTTTTGGCAGGAGAGGTGACTTAGTGCAAGATGGCGGTAGAGAGATAATTGAATTATTTAAGAAGACAACTCCACCCACCAAGTCAAAATGTGCGTCTACAGAGCCTCCTTCCGCAGTTACACCTATTGCTGCCTTGCCAGAGGAACTAGTAATTACATCTGCTGAAGCGAGTAATATTGTTGCAGTATCAAAAGGAAATTGGCTCCCAATGTGGCAAGTTCAACGATGACCAACTGAACCCTGGAGCACGTAGTTATCCTATGTTTGCTTATGGAAGCAGCAAGCCTAAGCTACTGCATATGCCAAGAGATAAAGAAGTGGCATTAATGAGAAGGGATATTGGCTCACAACATAACCCTTTGGGGGTGGCTAGATTGATTGAGCAGGATTGTCCAAGCTCAACAGCTGTACACAACCCAGAGAGTAACCAGATTAATTGACAAAATGGAAGAACAAAGGAAGAACAAAGAAGGCAGTTGTGCCCCAAACATCACCTTGATGCTCAAGATGCAGTACTGTGTGTTGGTCAGGGTGGTGAATAAGCTCGAGGTGGCGGACTAGCCATCATCGTCAAAACTAAACTTGGGATGAGACTCACCCCCTCACCAACCATTGAATCTTGTGAGATAATGACTACCAAGACATCAACAGCTAACTCTCAAACTCTTACCCTTCACTTGATATACAGACCTCCAGGTCCTATCAAGAATTTCATAGAAGACTTAACTACCATCCTATCAGAAAACCTCAAAGATACTACTCAATCAATACTACTAGGTGACCTCAATATTGGCTTCAATGATATCAACGACTCACAAGCCACAGCAGCATCCAACACCCTAACAGAACTGGGATACACCCAAAGAGTGTTTGAGCCCACCCATATCAAAGGGAGAACCCTTGATTGGATTGCTGACCACAACTGCAATATATCTACTCTCACCATCTCACCCCAAATCTGGTCAGATCACCATCTTATCTCATTCTCCTTGGACACCGTCACCCCTAAACTGCAACAACCGTGTGCACCACCCGCACTTACCAGAAACAAAAAAAACATGACACTAGATAAACTACTCCCTGGCATCATGCCCACCTTGGACGCTTTACCTGAGAACCTTAACCCTAACAGCCTAGTGGAAGAATTTAACAACATCATGAACAAAACCCTTGACGACATCGCACCACTCAAGCTCAGAAACAGCAAACCACAGAGCCACCTGAACAACTGGTTCACCCCTCGCCTAAAAAATCTGAGATTAGAAAAAAGGAAATGGGAAAATACGTGGAAAATTAGCCCCACTCCAGAAAATAAACTAAAACTAGTTAATATCTCCTCTCATTATAAAAAAGAAATCATCTTAGCTAAACAAGAGACCTACAATAACAGAATCACACAAGCTAGATCAAGCACAAAAGAACTGTTCGCCATACTCAGAGAACTGGAAAACCCAATAACACCTCAAGATAACTGTCTTAAAGATAAAAAGTGGTGCTCTGAAATCCAGCAAGCTCTCTCTAACAAAGTCCGAAACCTCCAAAAGAAAATAGAACTAAAACGCGAGACCTTAGCATCCAATATATTACCGCCCACTAAGACACTTTCTAACTTCAAACCCACTACGCAATTCCACTTCTCCAAAGTCTCCATACTAGAAGTAGAAAAAGTAATACTTGGCCTAAAACCGTCCAACTGCAAAGGAGACCTATGTCCAGCACAACTCATCAAATATGCCGCACGAGATCTAGCACCATTTATCACTAAGCTAATTAATGCCTCCTTTACCACAGGCATTATCCCCAGTAACTTAAAAGTCTTGGGTGCTCCCACTCTTAAAAAAGGCTACTTTAGACCCCACTATACCCACCAATTATAGACCTATTACTACGGTACCGTTCCTTTTGAAGATACTGGACAAGGTGGCATATACCCAAATCCAGAATTTCCTGGAACAAAACCAACTATTAGGCTCCCGACAATCTGGCTTCCGCCCTCTTCACGGCACAGAAACTGCACTGATTGACCTTAAAGCCCAAATAGACAAAGTACGAGATTCTGGAAAACCAGCACTCCTCCTGCTACTAGACCTATCGGCCGCTTTTGATTTAGTGGACTATAAAGTCCTATGCAACCACCTAGATTCAGCAGCACACTTCTCCACTGAGGCCATAGTATGGATACAATCCTTCCTTAGTGACCGCACCATGAGGGTTTTCTCACCTACAGCAGCTGCAGACCCCATCCCTATTACCTGTGGTGTGCCACAGGGATCGTGCGTTTCACCAACGCTTTATAACATATTCACTAAGCCCCTGTTTGATGATTTGGACCATCTGGGTATCACGTATACTAACTACGCTGACGATACCCAGATCCTCCTCCCACTCACGGGGGTTTACGAAGAAGATCTAGCACTGGTGAACAAAATATACAGCATCGTTCAGGCATGGATGGCAACCCACGGCCTATGCCTGAACGATGATAAAACTGAGCTTCTTATCCTAGGCACCGCACCCCTCATCAATAAACTAAGCACAAATTACTCTTCCTTTATCATAGATGGTAACTGCATACAAGTTGCTAAAGAAGTTAAAACATTAGGGATCTACCTTGATTCTACCTTATCATTTTCCAAACAGGTAAATTCCCTAGCTTCCTCAACAGCCTACACATGTAAGCTCATTAGAGCAGGAAAACAATTCCTATCCCAGCACAGTTGTCTTACACTAGCCAGAGCCTTTATCTCTAAACTAGATTATTGTAACGCACTGTACATAGGAGCCTCTAAATCCATCATCAACAAAATCCAGATACAGCAAAACAAGGCCCTACGAGCGGCACTGGACATCCCCAGGAGAGAACACATTACAGAAACAAGAAGGAAACACAAATGGCTCTCCACCCATGAGAAAATCAGACTTAAAACTGCATCTCTCACATACAAATCTCTACACAACAAAGCCCCTCAATACCTTAAGGACAGATTCACCAGATCACACACCACAAGACAAACCAGACTTGCTTACACCAATCGCCTCCAAGTACCTCGCTTTAAACTGACCACCATAGGCGGAGCTAGCTTCCCAGTCAAAGCTGCTCAATTGTGGAACGAATTACCCACTACCGCGAGGCTAGAACATTCTCTTTCCAAATTCAGGCAAATTGTAATTAACTGGCTGACGACAGCTACTGCTAATTGAAATTATGATAATGCTCACGCCTGTTTGCTACACAGCATCTGTACCATATGATTATAAACTTGCATTGTAAACTTGCATCTGTAACTGGTAATTATCTGTAACATGTAACTGTAACCTGTAATTTATGCTCTAAGCTGTACATCTTCTTACTTCCTGCGCCCTTATACCCCAGGGTCCGGTGCGCATAATAAATACTAAACAAACAAACAAACAAAGGATCCCGGCACTGAAGGCAGCCAAACGCCCCCTACGGGCACATTTCATCAGTCCCTCACTTAGAGGGTTCCTTGGTGACCCCTCAGGGCTCTTATAAAGAAATGTGTAAAGACCAGGGACTGAGCTATCCACAAAGAAGGGAGCCATATCTCCAATGTTGTTTTAACGTTCAGGATGCAGTACCATTTGTTTTCCAGGGGGGGTGAACTTAAGGATTCCAGTATGGAAGGCCGTCAGTCAGTGCCTTGTGGAGATATATTATTGGATCCTCACCAAGAGGGTTCCTTGTGTGCCCCTGAAGCTTTCATGTGGAAATGAGCAAAGATTAGGGGCCGCACCACCTAATCAATCATGCTCTTGGGCCCCCTTCACCATCCAAAGAGGGAGGAATATCTTCTGTCTTCTTACCGCCATTGGTGAGGCTGGGCCCGGTAGTTCCTATAATGCACTCACCTGGGGTTAAACTAACAAGACTTTCTAGAGAGCCTGGAGAAGGACAGTACTACTATTGTGTTGAACAGGGCTAATGTGATATTTGCTGCATGAAATACACCAGTTAAGACTTTGTGGATCGCGAGAAATCGATAGGGTGTATTTCCCATTTGACGACGGTACTAATTATGCACAACTGTACTGCAAATCAGTCAGTAGTTCAAATTATCATGGTAGGAATTGATTCCCTCTGAATGTTGAGCTATGATCTCTCATTTGATGATCTTAGTGAATTGGATCCAATAGACGAGGGCCCGCTGAGTAGATCTGTGTCACATGGTTTGGAACGCCGATTTCCTATGAAAGTAACTTGCATCATGGGGCAACAGAATAGAAGGGTGGTGGAATTCATACGGCCGGAGCAGATGCTTCCAGTAGTAGTCAGCAAGATTGTAAATGGCTGCCAGAATCACTCGGAAATTTCTTTAGATAACTGGGCGATTTTTGTACAGGGCTTTAGCTCCCTCAAATGGCCCCAGGAAGTTAGTAATACAGAGCTGGAATTCCCGTGGGTTCAATAGTTTTTTGCGGAAAGAACAAAAACCATATATAGTTTTGATGTAATCTCGCTACAAGAGTTATGGCTAACTGAGATGATCATATTGATGGTTATACTGTTACTAAGCAGAAGACGACTAAGGGTGTGGGGTGGTTGCATATAATGATTATGGGTGACCTTAATGCAGACTGTATCGCTGCCCTCCGTTATAATAATCTGTCAATGAATAAGGATCACAACATGAAAAGTAGAACAAGAATGGAGAGCAAGCAATGGGTCGATTTCTTTGATACCTGGAATCTAAAGATGGCCAATGGTGCCATCTGTGGGGATGTTTCACCAAATATAACATGGTCACTAGGAGAACGAAATTTCTTGATTATCTGATAATGTCCTTGGTGCTATTTTACCTCTGCAATGAAGTTAATATCAAAGACAACACCCTAAGCGACCATAAAATTCTGGCAGCGTGTATGATGTGTGCAGTTATTTGTGCCACAAACAAGGCATTTGACAATAGACTGGGTTAACGCGGGTGGTAATAGACTAGCCAGGTACGTAGGAAATGTTAGCAAATACAACACTGACATTAATACTTTTTTCTTGTCAACCACTTTAGAAGACAAGAGGGAAGTAATGGCACCAGAATTCTTTTGGGCATTTGTCGATAGATTTAAGAAGCTATCTGTAGAGACTAGGACAGTAGTTCAAACTTTGACTCACCATTTTGACCCAGTAATCCACGATAAGAAGAAAGCCCTAAGAGCAGCTATAATGGGGCCAGCAGGGATGGGTCTGGCCACTGTGGAATATAATAAAAGCGTTAAACTTAGGGAGAGGTACCATGCTACCAAACTCAATCTCATCCCTCATCTTTTCCAGTCTAGTCTACTGTTCTGCTCTCCTCTTCGGCCTCTCTGCCTCGTATCTTATCCGTACTCTTTGCTTTCTCTCCCCTCTTGATTCCCTCCCCTCTTGATTCCATCTCCTCTTCGTTCTCTTCTCTTGGCTGGCTTCCCTTTCATTCCATACTTAAATTTAACTATTCTCTGCCTGTTTTTAAATCTCTTCACAACCTTGCACCTCCCTACCCTACTCTCTTTCTATACTCCCTCTTGTCCTCTCCGTTCTGCTGACCTATTCCTCCTCTCCGTTCCTCCACCACCATGTGCCTCTTCCTGCTTCCGTTCCCTTCAGCTACTCGCCTCCCTACATTGGAACTCTCTACGCTCCATATCCGTTCTATCTCCTCCCCCTCCTTCCACTCCTCAAAATCTCATCTACATCATCCTTCCGGACCCTCATTTCACTCCATTCTTACTTTCCTCCATTTCCCTCATTCCTTGTCCTCAGCTAATTGTTGTGCATAATGTTGTTTAATTCTAGTTTGATATTCATGCTTCTATTGTAATTTTGTTGTTGTAATGTAAAGTGCTTTGGTGTAAAGCGCTATATAAAAATTGATATACAAATAAAAACACGGTCAAAAGTTACAAATTCATCTTACATCAAAATGAAGGGCTGAAAATGCTCAAAATTTTAACTAAGAATACATTTTTTGGAAGGCAATTAACAAGCTGTATACTCCCCAAGAATGTCCACTAAATAACCCTATTCCTGGAAATATTTGGGTAAAGCATTTTTTTGCATCTTTATAGGAAATCCAATATGACCCCCTTCGACCATCAAGTTATCCTCTGGGCCTTGCCACCATCAGTAGACTTAATTGAGGTTATAATAAGGAAAGCCTCTAACTCGAGGGAAGATCCTCCATTGTGGGCAAATATTCTATACATTCTGTTTTCAGAAATAAATCGACTGGGGTAAGCCCTCCCCTCTTGGAACCTTGCAATGATAGTACCTATATATAAGAAGGGAGATAGAACAGTGCACTGAACTATCGTCCTATCTCCCTTATAGACAGTGGTCGAATTGTATGAAAAGAAGTAGTGGAACTATGTTCCCTACTGGCCTACCACTTCTCCCCACAAACCTCATCGCCATGCCCCCTCCCACGCACAATACAAACCCCCAAACAAATGCGTCTGCTAATCCAGGGAACGTTCAGTGCAGTGCAAAGAAAGTGCAAGGTTCAACTTCTTCCAACACATTTTAAAACAAAACCATTCCGAAACGGGTTCTTTTTAAAATAAAAGTATTGGAAAAGTAAAAATTAAAAAAAGTAGAGGATCACTGCTCCCAACCACTCCCACCCACTTCGACCACTCCCACCCACTTCGACCACTGCTTCTAGACTGTGAAAGCAAAATCTTCTTGGGTTTGGTACTGCGGGTACTGTACCAAACGTGTTTCCGGTGAGGGATGGGAACAGATTTGAATGGTTTTGTGGTCAACTGCCTGAAGGGGGAATAAATGAAGGTTGGTAGTTTGCAAGTATACATTGTGGCAACCGATTAGAGCATTTAACTAAATTAGCCGCCACCTTTTGTGGCAAAGAATGAGGGATTGGTGTATGCTTCCTTTTCTTCTCTATTCTGGTTGACATACAAGACTCAACTTTTCTCCATGTTTGGTTGAACAGGGAGGGTGCCCCGATGGAGCACTTTCAATCTAGAAGGGGGTTTTCGTCAGGGCTGCGTATTGGCTTCCTGACGGTTCACCTTTTATCTGTCAGATTTGGGTGACCTGTCAAAATCTTGCTTTGCCACACCTAGGATATTCACTCAGAGTACCTTACACCTCACTTATGCCGATGACGCGATTCTTTTTGATAGAGCCCCGTGGGCTTACAAGGCAGTTGGACTCGATATGGGAATATTCATTTAAAAACAAACTTGGTGTTAGCAAGAACAAAACGAGCATTATCAGGTTAAAAAGCAAATGGGTTATACTTTGACCATAGAGAATTCAAGGGTGAATCCATGTTGAGATTTTATTTATTTAGGTTTTGGATTGGCTGCTGCCAACAATGTTGGCATCTTAGTAGCGTGCATTATGTCTAAGGCGATGTGATTATGCACCCAAATGAAAAAAATGACATGGACGAAAGTCATGCCAAAGCTCTTATACGTTTCTTGAATTACGATAGGGTGGAGACTAGAGTGTGGAAGCGGGCCTTGAATTTGACAAACTGTGTGTCTATTGAAGCCCTACGGTGAGAGCTGGGTTTAACCTCATTGGCCCTTATTTGGAGTGGAAGATTTTGAGATTATATAGGAAGTTGTTGGCTCTTTAAGGAGGCTCGCTATATTTCGATCTTGCTGAGATAATGAAACAACTAACTTTTGATGAATTTTAGAAAACTAACTGATCCGGTATTGGGCTGTTGTGATTCAACAGTGGATGACTTCATCTCCAATCCGATGTTAGTTTTAAAAAAAAAAACGATTGTTTAACCACAATTGGACAATTCTACAAGATCTTGACCCCTTATGTTAAACCTCTGGGGGTAATCCCAAAGTACCTTACAAAGTTTCCCCAATTGTTACTGGCGCCTACAATTTCTGAGATGCAGACCAAATCTGCTCCCCACGGGTGAAATTTGTTCAATCAGGCTATAATGTAAGCATTTTAACCTCTTTTGAATGTGTAATGTTGGGTATGAACAACCAAAATCACAATAAATGTATTTGTTGTAAAATCTAAAAAAGAAGAGCTGCAGTGCTGCATTCTGCCTGTATCATTGTGAGGAATCCTGCAGTTCCCCCACTAAAACCCTGCCTAAAGTATCCTCCCAAGTGGACAGGAAAGGCAGACACTTCCTGATCCGGACCTTTTGGGGAGGGGGGGGGATGGGTCAACAAGGATCAAGGTAGTGAGGAGATCCCGTGGGACGAGACAGTATTCGTCTTTAAAAGGGAAGAAACTTTTACAAGTACCAAGGCATATAATGGCTTATTGTAGTTATGATTTATCTAATCCTCAAATTAAACATCTTAACGTGGGTAAAGCTAAGGTAAAATCCTTAAACATCATAAGTAAGGAAAGGAAAGCCTGTCTGAGATTTATAAAGTTAGAAACCATCCTCACTACCCGAAGTGCAGTGAAAGGAAATCTGTTAATAATGGCTTAAATTAACTGCCTTACCCTTTTCAAGTAAACGCTAGTGTTTTTTATTGTGGTATAGCCGACAATCGGCTTTTCACTTATCAAAATACAAAATTAACATACATTCCTTCAAAACACTTCCTACAAAATAATTCATTATAAAATAAATTTGTTAAAAAGAAGAATTGATTAGCTGTGTTACTTTCCAGATAAAAACTCCAAAGTTCTTAACTCTAAAACCTGTATACTGTTCGAGCGTTTGGTTCATTCGCTCCGTTTGACCATCCGTTTGGGGATGGTGACTGGTAGATAATCGGATGTCGATTTGGGCCATAGAAAAACACTTCCTCCAGAAGTTGGACACAAATTGAGTACCTCTATCCGAGACCAATACTGAGGGAAACTCATGGAGCCGTACAATGCGTACGAGAAACTTTTGACAAAGTGGATGCGTTTGGGAGACGCTTAAGAGGAATGAAGTGTGCCATTTTTGAAAATAGGTCCACAAACACTAGAATGGTTTTATATCCTTGACTGGGTGGTAAATGGGTAATAAAGTCGGGGATAGCGTAGGCCAGGGCGCTGGTGGAACTTCCAATGGTTGAAGGAGTCCAGCTGGTTTTTGCTTGATGATTTATTTTGTGCACCCCCTCCCCCCCGCAGAGTAGGATGCATTGAATAATGTCCTTATGCCACGTGGGCCACCAGTAACTTCGTTTTACCTTGGCTAGAGTCTTTGCAATTCCAGGATGACCCCCGATTAAGGAGTCGTGATGACCGGACATGACTTGTTCTTGTAGTTCTTTATTTGGCAGGAATATACGGTTCCTGAAATAGGGTAGTTGGCTTTTTATTGCATGATGTTCTCCTTGTGTACTCCACTCTTGTAATTGCTCTGGACTCATCAAGCTTCAGATTTCTTCATGTAGCTCACTTTGAGTGGAGTTTGTCACTTGGAATAATGGCTATTGGATCGGGGTTCTTGTATACCTGTTCATCAATACCCTTATGGGAAAGAGCATCGGCCTTTCCGTTTTTAACTCCCGGTCGAAATGTGATAACGTAATGATATTCAGCGATAAAAGGGCCCAGCGTAGTTGCTGTGATGATTGAGCCTTTGCTGTTTTTAGCGACTGTAGATTTCGATGTTCCGTTATTACAGTGATTGTGTGTCTGGCACCTAGGAGATAATGTTGTCAGGCCTTAAAGGCTGACTTGATGACGAAGCGTTCTTTGTACGTGATAGCGTAATTGAGCTTGGGTGGTCTGAATTTACGCGACCAGAAGGCGACAGGGTGTAATTGACCCATTTATGGGTCCTTTTGTGAGAGAACAGCTCCCATTGCCATACTTGAGGTGTCCGTCTCCACCACGTAAGGGATGTCTGGGCGAGGATGACGTAGAATTGGGGCAGAAGTGAACGTCACCTTAAGTTCCCCAGAAGGCTTTTTCTGCTTCTTCTGTCCGTTGAGACTTATTGTTTTTTCTTAGTAATGATGTGATTGGATGCACTATTTGCGAAAACCCCGGGATGAATCGGCGGTAGAAGTTTGCGAAACCCAACATGCTCTGGACTCCCTTGAATGAATTTGGCTATGGCCAATTTAGGATAGCATCTACCTTGTGTACATCCATTTGAATTCCTTTTGGGGTGAGGATGAAACCAAGAAACTCCACTTCGGAAACATGAAATTAGCATTTTTCGAGTTTGGCATAGAGCTGATGTTGGCAGAGTTTTGCCATAACGGATCGAACATGCTTGATGTGGTCCTGTTTTGAGGTGGAATATACCAGGATATCGTAAATATAAACTAGGGCACAGACGTCGATTAATTCCCTTAAGACATCGTTCATGAAGTATTGAAATGCAGCGGGAGCGTTGCAAAGGCCATTACCTGATATTCGTACAGGCCATATTTGGTACGAAAGGCAGTTTTCCATTCGTCACCCTTTTTCACTCGAACAAGATGGTACGCTCCTCTAAGGTTTAACTTGGTGTAGATTTGGGCGTCTTTAACCTGATCTAGTAGTTCTGGAATGAGTGGTAGAAGGTAGCAATTTTTTTATGGTGATTTGGTTTAATGCGCAGTAGTCGATGCAAGTCCCCAAATCCAAGGAGAGACTGCTGGCTACTTCAAGGGGCGGATGAATCAGTTTGCCAGATATTGATCCAAGGAGGACTTTAAATGCTGGTTTTCTGGTTCTGTGAGTGCGTAAACTAGCCCACAAGGGATCTGTGCACCGAGTATCAGGTCGATCTGGCAATCGTATGGTCTCTGCGGTGGTAAGGTATTAGCTTGTTCTTTCAGAAATACATCTTGAAAGTCCTGGTATTCACTTGGTAGGGTACCGGTTACCCCTAGAGTTGTTGCTGCTGCTCCATGAGCAGGAGTTCTAGTATCAGTTGACTATTTCCCTTGATGGTAACAAGTATGAGCACAACTTTCAGAAAAGTCCAACTCTTTTGCATGCCAATCTTTTCGAGGATTGTGAGCTACCAACCACTGCATTCCTAAAATCAACCGGAACTGGGGCGCCTTAAGGTCAAAAGCGATAGATTCCCGGTGTCCATCCTGGCACAGAAGAGTTAACACTGCGGTGCATTGGGATACTGGACCAGAAGCTATTTCCTTACCATCAACAGTGGTGGTTGTGTCAGTGGTTGACTTAGAGCATAAGGGAAGCCCCATCTTTGCTGCGAGTTCTTGGCCCATATAGTTCCCAACTGCTCCACTGTCTATGTACACTTTTACGGCATGCATCCAAGATGATTGTTGGTGGTTGATCAACATCACAGACAATGCAAAATGGGAGGTCTGTAATTCACTTTTTTCGCTCGACTTGCCGGGCTTGGTATTTTTCCGACACTTTTTTGGTATCTTCTTTGTCCGTGGCCCCTACGGTTCTCCTTGGTGGTTTCACTGGACATTCTTTAAGGAAATTACCTGACTTTCCACAGTACAAACATAACTGCTGCTGCCTTCTCTTGTCCCTTTCAGCCTTAGTCAAGGGGGCCCTGACCCCTCCGATCTGCATTGGTTCCCCTGAACTTTCTGTTCGTGAAACATTGTCCTTTAATCGTATATACATAGGGTGAGTGTCCAGTCTGATTCGATCTGCTCTTTGGTCTTGCAACCTATGATCTAACTGAACAACTAGGTTGATGAACTCTGCACAGTCTTTCAGGGGGTCCACCACTTGAGCAAGAATGTCTTTTAGCTCCCCCCGTAGGCCCCAATGAAATAACGTGGTTCTCTTCTCCTCCGGCCATCCGGCTTCGACCACAAGCCTATTGAAAGTTGCTATATATGTTAATAGGTCTTGGTTTCCTTGACGAAGGGACAAAAGTTTGTCGTCTAATGCCTGTCCATGGGTACGACGAGCGAAGAGTTTCTCCATCTACTGCTGAAAACCTCAAAGGATCATCCTGACTGACAAAGGGTACAGACCAGTCTACAGCACTGCCGCTCAGTTAGGATAGCACAAAAGCAACCCGTGATTGTTCATTTGGAAAGGCCACAGGCCTACAAAGAAAATGCAGATGGCATTGGTTCATAAATGTTGCATAACTTGGGATCTCCCGTAAATCGTTCAGGTGGGGCCAAAGGAACTGCCCCAGGAAGGGTTATCTGTACAGGATTGGCTGATGGTACTGGCATTGATGACACGTTACCGGGCAACGGTGCATGTTCCGCTTGTGACTGGAGAAGTTGCCGGCTTAAATTGTCAGTGTGTCCTTTACCGAATATTAATTCTCGCCTCAGGGTATTAGTCTCCTGCCTCGCTGCATGTACTTCAGCACGTGACTGCCCCAGCATTTGGGCTAACTGGTCGGTTTCTGACGTTTCCATGACATCCAGGTGGATCATGGTATGAGGCTTTGCGTTCTGTAACGCTAACCTGATATCCACGGGGACGCCACTCAGCCTGTTTGGACCACTCACGATCTCGAACCCTTCCCTAGAATCTTTTCGACTGGGCCTGAAATACAGGATTTCCAGATTGTAACTTTATAGTCTCTGGTTGCTTGACCCCCACTTCCTTGAGGACCAAACCTTCCCCTATGTCCTCTCCTCACCTTGTTTTCTTGTGTCGTGTGCTGTCCGTCCTGCTCTTCGGTGCAGGGGTGCTTCGGTTGATGTGGGCGCTGCGCAACCTAGTTGCTCCACTGGTGCGGGCCCAATGAGTCTGGGCTTGTTGCAACTCCAGCCCGACAATGTAGGTTTGGTGATTCTTGGTGAACTGTCCTTTTCTGGTCTCTAGCCCCCTAATGTCTCCTCATCCTCCTTTCAGTGTTGGAGGGGGTCGATGATGGTGTCGTGCTGCTTAGGGACGCCGAGCGCCAAGCGGTGAGTGAAAGCGCGATTCGCAGCGCTGTTTGCTTTTCTTGTGCTGACCTATGCCTCTCTTTGTCCCTTGCAGGCTGCTGCAATGTCCCAGTATGGCTGCCGGCTGAGAGAATAAGGTGCAGTGAGTAAAGCGCAATCCTTCTTGTCCTTTATGTGCTAACCTGTGCTGCCTTTTCCCTTTGAAGGTCGATGGCATGCTCCGGAGCTGAAGTTACCATGAGCGGCTTGAGTCCCGGTAAGCGTTTGACTCTTCTTGCTGTTTTAGGGAATCGGGATACAAGAACGCTCACTAATGTCTTTTCCCTTCGTTCCCTTCTTCCCAGGATGCAGCGTTCCAAAGGGGAGATGACGCCGCCAAAATGCTGTCCACAGGACCGGAGGAACGATGGATGGAAGCAGGATTCTCCTCGGTAAGTGCGTTGTTAATGTTGTTCTTGTTCTTTCAGGTACGCGGGATGCGAAGGAAAGGCGAAGGCCTCAGAAGACCGATCCGAACACGGTGAGTGTCACGCTACAGGCGCAGAATAACGCCAATCGTGTTTCTCTGCCCGGGCGTGGTTTATATAGCCTCCAGGTATCCCTGGTATCACTAGGTCAAACCACACCCAAAAAGCTAGACCGCATAGCTCAGTTCATGGAACTGAGTTATGTGGGGGCATCCATATTGCCCAAAGTGCATTACCAAGTCCAATTCCAAGTCTGTCCTCTGCCTCATGTAAGAGCCTGGCGCCACAGGCGCCAGGTCTGACTCCAAGTGGGTCTCAGATGAGATGGGGAGGCCCTTAAGGTCCATGTGGGGGATCGTGGCCTGGCTCCAGTGCTTTGCCTAAGAGGGCTAGGGACAGGAGCATGACACATGGGCTATTTCCTCATAGAGCGAGTTAGCCCTCAGGCTCACAATGAATCTGTACATGGAAATCATTTCCAGTCTAATTTTACCTTTAATGACTGGAGAACCAATGCATATTGTAGACTTTACGATTGGAAGGCCCCTAGGCAAATTTAATGTCTTTTTTCCAGATCTTGCCCTCAATCTTTGACCAATTTAATCTGTGAATGCATACATGTCTCCAGACCATATAATAATAAGGGAGTTACCTTCCTTTAGCAGTAGCTAATTAATGGGAACAGGGAGAACGTGCAATATGCACTAGCAATTTTTTTCATTTGTGCTACCAAAGGAACCAACTTAAGATCCAAGTTTGAATAGAACGTTACTTTCAAAACCAAGTTACTTCCTTAGCATGCAGCACCTATCGATCTGATAAGTTCGTTACATTTTGGGGCAATCCTCTGTGGGCTTTTGAAGCCAATGATTTGTTGGTAAACCATCAAAAATAGTTATCACGAGCATATGGCGCCGAAGGCGTTCAGGAGATGGAGACCAACTGGGGTGTGGTCCAACAATACAATATCGTCGGCGTAGGCGATCCAATTTATGGATTGCCTGCTGATTTTAGGGCAAGCCAGGTAATGAGAAGCTATTGAATTTGCCAAAACGGGTAAATAAAGATTAAACAGTAAAGGAGCTACAATACACCCCTGTCTAATGCTCCTTCCAGTTGGAACAACCCTCTACGGATCTCTTTCACTATTTAGCCTTACTCTCAAGTTTGTATCTTTGTGCATACTTATCAAGATGGCCAGTAGTGGTTTAGGCAGACCCCAAGAATCAAGCTTTCCCCACAGCTGCCCCTTATTTACCATGCCAAATGCCTTAGATAAATCCAGCCAGGGCCCAGACAGTAAGGGGACATTGGTCTTCCATTATTTTTGCAAGTCACTTGATGTAACCAAGCCATTATGCGAGGTGGGCAGACCTTTCTGGAAGCCTAGCAGCAGTTTTAAAATTATCTGGTTTTTAGTCTCCCATTCCTCCAACTCTCGCAACATCAAACCTGCAAAGATATTTCTATCCACATCTAGAAGGGCGGTAGTTCGGCAGGTCCGCCCTATCGCCTTCTAATAGAGCAGGATGATTACATACTACCTCCTGGAAGCTGGAAGCGTCCTCATTCTTAATATTTCTCTGATTAACATTACTAGTATTTTCAACCAAACTTACACGTTTGATTTGAGAATAGCATTTGTTAGCCCATTCAGCCCAGCATTCAAGACGTTCAACATTAGCTCAGCATCATTTTGCTGACGTGAATACTGTTGGGAGCAGATCTATCCTCTATGATTGGACAGTAGCCTTTTTACCTCTCCATTATATTCTGTCATTGATTTCATAATATTAGTCACGTTTCTAATGGATGCCCTCAGATCTCTCTTCCTCTGTCGGATTTCCTCATTGAATGCATGCAAATGTTTAATATGTTGTATATTTGGACAATAACCAGGAGGATCCAACTTCCAAAGGTAATCAACAAAATTTAGAGGGGGCACATAATCTGGCCAACTCTTCATCTAACTATTTCTCAGTGACCGCCCCCAATTTAGAACTTAAACTTGCCCCACTATGTTTACATTTAACAACTCTATTTCTCGAATTGATTCAATTCTACCACCATGATGTATACTCCCCCTTTCCCACACTGGCCTACACTAATGAAACCAACCATTATTTTGTGGTCACTGGAGACCTTGTTTTGCACCTGGAAATCCATGCAACTATCAAACAGTCTCTGAAAGAAACTAGTAGTCAATTGTGGGCCCTGAAGTGCCTCAGGACCACATAACCGTGGAGGGATGTCTTCTTCAATGTTACCATTGACCATTTTTAAGTCTCAACTAGTGAGACAGGTCAACCACCCCTCACCATTAGCATTTGGTTCTTTGTGTGTCAGTGATCCATCAAAACTCTGGGTTCTGACACACTGGCAGTTCAAGTCACCAGATAATATGGTGTCTACCGGACAATACTGGGATTTAATTCTCAATAAAAGGGCAGAAAGAGATTCAAAGAAATTGGTTGGGGTGGAAGAGGCAGGGTTGCAATATACATTTATGACTGCAATCCTCCCGAGTGATTTTTGACTTTGTAATGTTGCCACAGCAGCTAACAGACTGGTTTGTGCATGATGGTATTGGTTCTAAATTAAACTTATTGCCGAACAAATGGCTATCAGAAGACCGTCAACCGCACGCCACTTGTGCCTTTTGCCACCATATTGCTGGATTGTCAGAAACCCATGCAGGTTTAGTTGGTGGGTCAATCAAGTCTCCCGGAGCAATGAGATCCTGGTTGCAGAATATGTACCCTCTCATTTGCTTTGTAGCAAATGAGGTGGAACCCCACGTATTCCAGTCCAGAACTCGTGCACTAGAGAGCATTTTCCGAAGCCCTTAGTTTCTCAACTAGTTGACCGATTATTTCCGGTAGCACGGACCAGACTATATTTAACCTCCTTTTAAACATTTGCTTCCCCTTGTGATGAGAGTGAGGTTGTCATTGAAGCAATCTGAGAGATAACTGAGCGGTTTCCCCGAATGTCTTTGATCGGTACTATCCCATCTGTTAGGCATTTTCTGATCTTCCTACGAAAATGCTGTTGCAGAGATTTCAAGGCCTAAGCGTTTTAGGTCTTCTTCAGCCACTGTATGGGAGGATAGGTCCAGGAGGCCCCCCCTCCCCTGCATGACCCCACCTTGTGAGGTCCGTGGCTCTTCAAGGGCCCCCCCTATCGACACACAGGACTGATCATGCTGTACCATGGACACCATTTTGAAAAGCATCAGGACTCCATTTTAGAGACTGACAACCCGAGACCCAACGAGGCAGCCTGCCTGCGAATGCTGCAGCGTGGCCCCCACTTACAGAGAGCCATGCCCTTCCCCTGGCGCTTCCGCTCCATGGCAGATCCGCTGAGAGCCCGTTCTCACGAGCAACCAGACACGAACAAGTATCAGAACAAACACTATCATTTACCTACCGCAGTACATCACTGTCCCCGAAGTGACCTAACTCGCGGATCAAGTCTGGAAAATAACAGAAAACCATCCTAACAGAACAGGCCTCGACCCCGCATCTAACCCGTAACATGTAAAATATATGATGTCAATACCCATTTTGTATGAAACCTTGTCGATGTTCAAACACACTCCAATGCCTGATGGTTTACAAAGGTTGCTATATCAAATAAAAACACTCCCGTTTAAGAAAGAACTAATTCATAAGTTTTGGTAAAACAAGCATGGTCTCAGCTCATATACAGTACCATGTGTAATGAAAAGAAATTGATACTGACCGCCTAGGTCTAACTAACGAATGCTGCTAAGTACAAAGAAAGGCAAACGGACCATTACTGCAAGCATGTGCTTGTGTGTGTGTATGTGCATAGAGGGACACGTTTAGATGTATAAGCCACAATGAAAATTTATTATCGTCTGACTGTATTGCTTCCATACTTCCGAGTACACCATCAAACCTAATGCTACCTCATGTGTTATTCAGCTACTACCGTGTGACATTGCTCAAATATAGTCGTCCAATGTTTAATGATGTATGTAACACTGCCAAATTATCGTAGCCAGACATAAAATAATATACGAATGTATAGATGGTAGAAATGTGTGATCGTTTTTAATATTACCAACTTTAATAATCATCTCTGTTTTACATAGTGTGCAGCCTAAGCACAGAGAACTGCTCTCACACACACACACACACACACACACACACACCCCCCCCCCCCCAAGGCCATCTCCCCTCCCACCAAGGCACGCCAGGACAAGCTGGTGTACGAGCAGCACAGCCTCACCTCCCCCATTCTGCTGGACCCTCCAAAGACGACACATAAGAAGAAGTCAGCCTGTAGAAGGTAAAGCAAATGTATAAACACACTTGGACACCCTAGCTGTACCTTGTGATTGGAGTAATTGATTATAAAATGGTGAAATACTCAGTTCCATAGCTAAAGATTAGACCATAAGTGATAACAGCATGGGGTTGGTTTTGATGTTCCCAAAGGTTGGGAACAGTAAGGATTAACCTGGTTGTATTGTCTTTGTGGGACCTAGTTGCAGACAGGGGTTGAGATGTGAAGATATAACAGATGTAAAGAAGGTGATGGTCTAAGTAATGACACCCTTCCGCTGATAATTGACACATAGCAGGTTGTGCATAATATAAATGTCGACCGGGATATTATTTCGAATATTAAATTTCGATTATCCCACACTTGCTTCCCACAGTGTATTCGTTCTGAAGGTTGGACCTTAAAGAAAAGTGCGATGGGATCTCATTGAAAGCTGACCCCGCAAGAGATTAAGTCTACAAGAAGACTAATACGATTGTGCATTTGATGGAATGTTGTGTACATTTTACCCCTGAAGAATTTCCTTGTCAATAGTGTGTAAGGAATGAAACATGTCGGGTATGGTATGGATGTGGTATGAAAGTAAGCATGAGTTTTATGAAGAATAAGTGAAAAGTTTTTACGGACTGGGTTGCTTGTCTCGATGATAGGGGTGAGCATCTTGTCTATCCAGGTTAAGAGATCAATTTTGTTAATTGTTAAATGGTCAACTGTCACATGAGATTAAATGTACACAACGATATTGTATGGCAATGGTGCAGATAGTGATTTGACATACTATCTGAAAAACTCTTAAAAAAGATTAAAAAATTGGAACTGTGAAGAAGAAAAGAAAAAAAAAGTTTTTCACTGTCGAAATATGAAAAATAAAATACTATTTTCTGATACAATGTGGTGTAGTATGAGAATTTAATGGTTACTAACCTCATACAGTAAGGTTTAACCAAATATGGACTTGGGGAAGCAAGGGACCGAGTGAACATTGTGTATTGTTTAAGAAAGAACTAATTCATAAGTTTTGGTAAAACAAGCATGGTCTCAGCTCATATACGGTACCATGTGTAATGAAAAGAAATTGATACTGACCGCCTAGGTTTAACTTACGAATGCTGCTAAGTACAAAGAAAGGCAAACGGAGCATTACTGCAAGCATGTGCGTGTGTGTGTGTGTGTGTGTGTATGCGCATAGAGGGACACGTTTAGATGTATAAGCCAGAATGAAAATTTATTATCGTCTCTGAATGTATTGCTTCCATACTTCCGAGTACACCATCAAACTTAATGCTACCTCATGTGTTATTCAGCTACTACCGTGTGACATTGCTCAAATATAGTCGTCCAATGTTTAATGATGTATGTAACACTGCCAAATTATCGTAGACAGACATAAAATAATATACGAATGTATAGATGGTAGAAATGTGTGATCGTTTTTAATGTTACCAACTTTATTAATCATCTCTGTTTTACATAGTGTGCAGCCTAAGCACAGAGAACTGCTCACACACACACACACACACACACACACAGGGCCATCTCCCCTCCCCTCCCCTCCCGCCAAGGCACGCCAGGACAAGCTGGTGTGCGAACAGCACAGCCTCACCTCCCCCATTCTGCTGGACCCGCTTCAAGCGGTCGCCTCCCCCCATGTCCCAGACCGCTATGGTCGGCCAAATGAATTATTTACAACCCGGTCCTAAAACCCCACCGCCCCAAGGGGCCAGAGGTACATCCTTGCTGGCCCAGTGGCCCTCCGGTTCACCCTAAGTTTATGGGCCTTGGGAAACAGATATTCAAACCTGTACTAACACATCATAAAGTAATTCTTCACTACATCCAACAAGACCAGAATGACAGTGCAGCTTACCCCATGCCCTCAGACCAGACCCCCAGGTTTATGACACCCGGCCAACAGGTCAGAAGTAACGGTGTCTTGATGTATTGGTAAAGCCTCACATTATATGTATTCCTCCTGTGTCTTATTAACCTTTAGAGTAAACTATTGCAGGATTTACAGGACAACCGGAATTTAAATGAATGAATGTTGTGTGTGTGGCCACAAGGGCAGAAAAGTCAGGGCACCCGTCCATCAACGACACTGACCGCGCCTGGCATGGCAGCCCGACCCCGATGAGCCCAGCTGACCTATCCTACCCCATGTTGGCACCACGCTGATGTCCACCAACCACGGAGCGGCTCATCACAACTGCACCTATAGTTAGTCGACGCCACCCAATCCCCAAGATTATGTGCCCCCTATAGTGTGTAGGTTTCTATGACGAAATTTTGTAATAAAAAAGACTGTCTTTGCTATTGTCAGACAGGGCGCTCTCGGAGCTTGCAGAGTCCTTTGCATGCCCTATTTGATTAGATAAAGAACCTTTTACTTTTACCCAAACTTGGTCCTAGCCTCATTTCCTTTTGGGTGCGTCTCTTATTGCCTCTTATTGCCTCATTGCGGGGAGGGTAATGCCTTTTGGGGACGCTTGCCTTCACCACTAACAAGGCCTCGCACTTTGACATGATTTCAAACCCAGTTCTGTAATGTGGAGGTAGTCCTTCTGCGGGAAACAAATGTATTCAATGTCTGTAGAAGAAAACAGATTTAACGTGGACATTTTCTTTAAGAATGATAATATTCTGGAAGGTGGGTGGTCATAATTTCGAAAAAAAAATGTCGACAGACAAAAATGTCGACAAAAAAATGTCGACTTTCGTTTTTTTAAATTATATATTTATTTTAGGGGTTCGGGAGTTAAAAAAAGGGAAAAATTTAAAAAATAATTTAAAAGGGGGTTAGGGGGGAACCCCCCCATTTAAAAAAAAATGCATTGAAAAAAAAAAGTCGACTTTTTTTTCGACTTTTTTTTCGATATTTTGACTTTCGACATTTTTGTTGTCGAAATTATCACTGTAAACCATTCTGGAACGTTTGAGTGCCCTGTTTTCACTGTCTTTCATCACTGATTTCATCCATACCCTTGGAATAGCAAAGGGTTGGAGTGCGGTTGATGGATTAGGCTTGGAAGAGGAAATGTGAGGTTCCGCTTGGTTCCCTACAGAATCTTCAATCCCGTCGCTACACAAAGAACATTCTGGGGCTGGCGAACATGAATTTGGTATGTTTACTGTTAAAGTTGATTCAGGAATGGTGGACTTCACCTCTATTAAACTTTCTATTGCCAGGTTTGTACCCTTGGCAGCTTTAATTCTATTACACGCTGGTTGGAAGACCTTGAATTGTTTGCTAGAGTAGAAAATCGGTTCCAATTTCTTCAATGACACTTCGCTGTCTGAGTTCCTAGGGTTGTCATCATTGCTTTCGGGGGAATGTTCTTTGAGTTCTCGTTTTTTTGCCCCTATAGAATATTGGTTCCCATTCTGTTTTTTGTGTAGATATCTTAGATTCTGTCTGAGGGCTAGCAGGTGCCTTGTCTGATGCAGCATGAATGGCTACATTATCGGCTTGCATAGAGATGTTCACTGTCTGGACCCTTCGTTCATCTTCGTTGTATATTCATGGCCTTCCATTCTCGGTACATGGATCATTTCCGAACACTTTGCAATTTTGAATGGCCGAAGGGGTTGATATAGCTTGAAAGAATTTAGTTTTGAAAGAATTTTTTGAATTTGTGTGCCTTGCCATTTGTAGATTTGGGTGCTTCCTTGCTTACATGATACACAGAACTACCGTGGTCTATCTCGCTTTTATTTTTTTTCCTGTTCCTTTTCTGACTCTTCCTACCCACTGCCCCCACCTTCCTGCAGGTTTCTTGAGTCCAACTGATTGTCCTCAATCTGATCCTTCACATATCAGAGAGTCATTAGCCACATGGACGAGCCGTCTAAACTCCTCCAAGACAGATTCCGAGAGATGGGTATCGTCCATGTCTGATGGCCCATTCTCCTCTACTATTAAGACCGTTCCATGGGCAGCACTTATATGGTGCTGATCATGATCAGCAGACATTTATGAATTTGTTCATTTGTAGAGCACACCTAACCTAAAAGGTATCTGGGCGCATTACTTGAAAATTACAGTATTGTTACAGTAGGGAAAACATTTCAATACAGTAGTGGTACAGATGGATAGTGACATTTCATGACAGTACAGATATAATTGAGAGCCAGGAGCGACATTACCGCTCATGTGCAAAGAGCCAGGTTTTCAATTTTTTTTCTAAAAGTCTAGAAGGACGGTTCTGCTCTTAGAACTAGGGGCATGTAGTTCGGTAGTTTTGCGGCTAGTACCGGGAAGCTGTTACACCCTGCTTTTTGTAGTTTAAATCTAGGAATCTTTAGAAGATGTGCATGTGTGGACCGGGTCGGTCTATTAGATTGATTTCTTGTGAATTTGTTGGCTAAATATTTGGGGACCGAGTTTGAAAGGCACTTATGTGTTAGTGATAGTGTTTTGAAGGCAATTCTATCCTGTACTGGGAGCCAGTGGACATTTCGTCTTGCTGAAGTAATGTGGTTGGCTCTCTGGATATTGAGTGCCGCTCTTAGCGCATTGTGTAACACTTGTAGTTTTTTCACATTACGCCCGTTTGTTCGTTCGTTCGTACCTACATACAAGGAATGAGAAAATAGGGGGGGCGGGGTTGGGCGGGGAGCGGGTTGGGGAGTACCAAGCCTTGTTCCTCTCCGCTATAGGTGCATGTTCTATTGCACCTTTCTCTAGCAGGGTTAAGGGTTAAGATTTCCTGCACAAGGAGCAGATCTGGAATTTTGACAGAGCTGGTTCCCGGTGGATGATTCTGAGGCCTTTTTAGAAAAGGAAGTCAGTAACATTGGGATACTGGTTCCAGTGCCCAAGCATCTGAATTAATGCCCCGCTATTCGTTTAGATGCGGAGAGATTCTGCCTCTCACTGGGGTCTTGTGGGTCAAGGCCCTATGGATGCGTACACTGACATCCAAGCTCAAACTACTACTGCAGAGATACACGGCACTGCCAATAAAATCCCGAATGCAGAGAATGGTGATAAAGAGGCCAAGCTTACACTAATTGTGCAGGATGGATTCCGTGCGGTGAATACGAAACTAGATGATAGTGTCCACCATGGGCCCCTTAAAGGCCAGGGTTGAAAGAGTGTGCGCATCATGGAAACGGAAGATAGAATAAGCACTAACGAGGATGCCATTGCACACCACAGTCGTGACATCTCCCAGCTCAAGGAGGCCATGTCCAAAATACAGAACAAATGTGAGGACCTTGAATCAAGATCGAAACGAAATAACATCCGTGTGGTGGGCGTGGCGGAAAAATTCGGAAAAGGCCAAATGGAAAAACAACTTGAACTGCTTCTTAAAACATTATTTAGTCAGGAGGCATTCTCTGAACATTTCTTGGTGGATAGAGCGCACCATACATCAGCCCCAAAACCTGGTGCACCGCCTCACACAATAATTGCTAGACTCCTTAATTACAGGGATAGGGATGCAATCCTCCAAATGGCCAGAAAGGTTGGCACACTACAATACGAAGGAAACCGGATACACACATACCCATATTTTTCAGCCGGGGTTCAAGCCAACAGAAGATCCTACGAACCCGTCAAAAGACTCCTTGGAGAATGCCAGATTCCGTACGCCCTGATGTTCCCAGCCCAGATGAGGATTCAACATGCTTGGAGGGTGCACTTTTCCACCGGGGTTCTTGCCTCCTTGCCCTGTTTTTTGGGGTTTGCCCATGGTGTCGACCAGTATTCAGCTGGTATTGTGACCCTCGTTAGTTAGCTACCCGTGTCTTTTGAGGCCCTTGTGATGCTTCGGGGCAGTGTGTGCAGCAAGGTGCCGTACCACCCTCTGCTGTTATGTCTTTCGTTGGCCGGCCGCCTTAAGCTCGCCCTATCGTGTCTGTAAGATTATTTGGAGTGTTGCAGTGCGATTTATGCAGCAGGGTATTAGGGCAAATGAGACGTGCACTGATCATGGACTGTGCTCTCCCACGTATCAATAAGTTCAGTGATTAATGGTGGACTGCAGTGGCACAGCTCCGCAAGACCTCACAAGGCCTTCTCATTAATCGGATCAAATGTTTCAGCGAGGCCCTATCACAATGAATTCAATTCCGGGGTCGGCGCGCCCCACTTGCCAGTTCAAATATGTGTGTGGATTCCGGGCCGCCAGCTGGAGCCGGCAATCAGGGTTTATTCAGTCCCTCGGGGCCCTCCCGTTGCTGTGCTAGGCTGAGGGACATGGCGGCCTCCTCGCACGTCGGCCAGGCCACCCCCCCAGCCACCGCTTCTCAATCTCCTTACTTGTTGGGGTAGGATGCCTTCCGGACACCGTATGGTGCTGACACTTGTCGGGACGCACCCCGCCGCGGCGCCGCAGGGCACGATGCGCCCAGGGAGTCCAGGGGCCGGCGCGTGGAGAGAGCCCGATTCGGCCATCTCCTCCCAGCTGACCCAGGTAGCTAGTTCTGGCCTCACAGCACGGGCGTGAGTCGGGTGCAGGCCGCGATCCCAGGCCCAGCCCCTCTGCGGCCCTCAGCACGTTCGGATCCGTGGCCTCTCACCGATTCCTTACGGTGATCCCCGGCGGCCCGCACCGAGAGTCGGTCAGGGCTCAACTCGGCACAGCTCATTCGTTTCCAGGTGTAGCACAACCAAACTTTCTGACCATGGGGACGAGTGTATGGACCGTCTGCACCGCAATTTCAGGACGTTAGGCGACTGCGAACAGGATGTATAATTCCAGGATTTCTAGTTGGAGCTGGTGCTGAAAAATCAGGCAGCCATCACTGTAGTGCGCAACAGCGCCCCCCCCTAACTGCCACCTTCTGTTGAAAGGCCTTGTGAAAAGGTAAGACAGGGTCTTTTTGGGGACCTTGGTCCAGGATGTCCGTCATATCATCCTGTTCGAAAGTTGGTGAAGCCCTACTCCAGCCCATGTACTCCGTGACCCTGTTCATCAGATTTCTATACCCTTAATCAGCATGGTGCGATGGGTCAGCTTTACCAAACTTCAACTCTGGGGATGTAGCAAGACTGCTGGCAGAGTGGAGGGAGTCCGAGATCAACTTAGACTCAGGATCAATTAGCTCTTCAGGCACTTCTCTAGTGTCAAACCTCACTCCTAAAGGAGAAACATCCTCATCTGAAGCGCTATCCTCTTCATAGATGACTTAGTCTTTTTTCGGTACAGCTTTGAATATTTTTTCTTGTACCATTAAATGCTTCAATGGAATCGAAGACACCATCAATGGCGTCAAAGGCATCTTCGAGAAATCTCTCGTTTTCGGAGTCGACACAAATGGCATCGTCAAAATCGTCGAAGGTGTCGACGTTTTTTCTTTCTTCACCGGTATCAGAGGAGAGCCTCCGATTTACTACTCTTCTTGCTCGAAGTAGTTTCTGACCTTTCTGCGTCGTCCAAGGGAGCGACCGGGGTCTGGCTCTTGCCAGACTCTCTTGAGGGGGTCGAGGCCGCATTCTCAAAGATCTGCATCATCTCTTGCCTAAAGGCATTCTATTTACTGGGAGAATCGGACCTAGTCGGACATCGTATAATCTCAGGAGAGGTAACCAATGACGAAGAGGGAGACGAGGGAGACCTGGTGTCTCTTTTTTGCTTGCTTGGAAAAAGCCAATGAGGATTGTCTGCATCAACTACTTGATCGGGACTTCTTTGAATGTCTATGTTGAGTAGAGTCCTTGGACTCCCCAGACTTTTATATTTCTTCGAAGAAACCTTGAAAGCTTCTTTCCCTGTCAGCAATTTACCTTTGTGTTCAGTGAGAGCTTTTGCAGTCAGACTGAAAGGACCTGCAGTCCTCGGTTCGGTGACTGGAACCCAAACCCCAAATGCAGTTACGGTGAGGATCTGTTATCGGCATATTTGCCGCGCAGTCATGACATTTCTTAAAACCCGACTTTGGGATCGAAGTGGTCGAAGAAGACGAAATGTTGACAGAAGAAAAAACAAAGCGCGCCTGTTAACTCAAAGCAGAGGTATCAGAAAAACAGAACTGAAGCCAACGGGCGCGGCACAGGCTACTTATACTACTGATGATGTCGACACGCTACGGCAGCCCTCAAGGGACAGACGCCACGACATCGTGCTCAGCGCCCTCTGCCAAGAACATTTTTCTAAAGCAGCGAAGCTGGCAAAACGTATATCAAAGATAAGGAATACTTGGGAGGACACAATCCATTCGAAATTAAGTTATTTAATGTACGGCACTGTGAAGACCAATAAGGGATGCATTACCTCACCGTAATCGGATTTCTGATGCTTGCATCGGCTTAGATTCACATGCTGTGCATAGGCCGACATCTAGTGGAAGCTGCGGAGTATTAAAGTTGTTTTCGAAACTCGAAAAGGGACGTCGACAGGGCGTGCCCGTAATACTATCCCTAGTGTGACGTCCACTGTACCCATGATACCTCATGCATCGAGGTCCCTCAGATTGTTATTTTTCTGACATGAGGTAGCATGAGGTGTAGCGCGAGTACAGTTGTATCCAAGCAGATAAGTATCTGACAAGCTCATTTATTTTTAAATGTTTTTATTGGCATTTTAGTAAAAGGCATTTGCGTTACCAAGAGGTTGATTATGCAGTAATGCCAGTTTGAAATAATAACCAAACAAACAAACAAAACAAGCGATTCTCGCTACAGTCTTGGCATATGAAACATGAGAATGAACGGATGTCTCCTCATCCGGGGTGCCGTTCTTGCACTATTTGGGGGCAACTCCTCCAGTTCACGCATGGTGGGGGTGGGCAGTTTGCCACCCAGGCATGGGAGAGTGCTCATCGTGGTGTGCAGTTCGTTCATGGAGGCTTGTCGTGGGAAGGATGAAACATGTCCCATACTAGTGCTTTCCAGGCAACCCATTTGTCATTACCATCCAGCTCTGATCCATTTACCGCCTCCATCCATACCTTAGTCTCAGCCTCCGCCCACCTCTCGAATTCCATGTGCCAGTGTTGGCACCGTGGCACCCCAGCCCTCTTCCATGACATGGCAATGGTTCTCTTGGCTAGGATGCAAGCAAGGTCCATGAATTTATGCACATGCTTATGTTTGCTGATCCTGGAGTAAGCACCAAGCAGGCGCTCTTTCGGTGACCACTCATACCGGGCGACACCAGCAGCTCTACAGTTTGTTCTATCCGCACCCAAAGATTCCCTCGCCCGCTCGCAGCTCCAAAACATATGTATCATATCTGCCTCCTCCCTACCGCACCATGGGCAAACTGAGCTGGCGTTCTTGTTGAAGGTGGCTATTCTGTGTGGGGTCATGTAAGTGCGGTACAGCATGTTTAGCTGTATCAGTTTGAACCGATGATTCCGTGAAACTGCTTTGGGGTAACTCCGCGCCCTCTCCCAATCCCATTCTGTTAATGTCGTGCCCAGGTCTGCCTCCCATTTTTCTTTCAATGCTGCACTCTTGGGGTTGGCCGTGTCTATGAGCGTGCTATATAGGCTAGAGACTGGGCGCCAGCCACCATCAAGGTTGTACATTATGGTAAGAATTGGTTCAGCCTGCGGCTCGTCCGGCCAGTCATCTCTGGCCAGCTTTCGGACCCATTGATACCACAGTAACTGCCCACACCAGGGACCCGCTCCCGTATTGGGCTGAATTCCCTGAAGACCCCTTCATCATACAGGTCTCCCCACGTGCATATCTTGTGCCCTTCCCATCTTCGCAGAGCCGCCAGGTCCGAGCTGTCCTGGCATGCACCCGCCGCTATTGTTATCTCTGGGGTATAAGGGTGTGTGATCCCCATTAGCCCTTGCGTTCTTTTCCTCATCTTCCGCCCCAGTGTCACCACCATTGGAGTGTGTTCCGCAGCCCAGAGGGTTACCCAGAGTATTTCTTTTAGTGTGACGTCACAACCAGCTGTTGTAGCAAGACAGTCTCCGAGGTGGGGTCATCAGACAGCCATTTGACCACGTGGCTAAGTTGGGCCGCCATATAGTACTTTTTTAGGTTTGGCAGCTTCACGCCCCCCGCCCCGGTCAAATGGCAAGTATAGGGTCTTCAGTGAGAGCCTGTGGCGAGCGGCACCCCACAGGAACCCCCGGATCAACCCCTCCAGTGTGCGGAAGGAGGCCTTGACGTAGTAGTGCACGTTGTTAAAGAAGTATAAGAACCTCGGGAGGATGATCATCTTGGTGATAGCGACTCTACTTAGCAGTGACAATGGTAGCTTGGCCCAGAACTTCATGGAGTTCCTCATGCCATGCAGCACCCTAACCATGTTGTTTTCGTGTATTTGTTCAGGCGAGTGTTAAATGTTGACCCCCAGGTATTTAAACGAGACAGTCTCCCATCGGAGGCCAACTGCAGGCAGCATGCTGGGGTCTCTCCCTATTAGGCCAGCAATTGGGAATATGCAGCATTTAGATCTGCTGAAGCTAATTCCAGAAACCTTGGCATAGTTGTCCAGTATATCTAGGATTACCGGTATGTTTAAATGCGGGTCTCTGACATATAGAAGGACATCGTCCGCGTAAAGCGATAGTAAGTGCCCCGCTCCCCCGACCCAGATGCCCGCATCTAAGTATTGCTTCCTAAGGTATATCGTTATGGGTTCAAGACCCAGGACTTACAGCATTGGGGAGAGCGGACAGCCCTGCCTGGTCCCCCTCTCAATATCCCAGATTGCAGACACCAACCTCCCCGTTATGACCCTGGCCTTAGGATTCGTGTACAGAATACGAACCCAGCAAATTAAGGCCTCCCCGAATCCAAACCCCCTCAATGTAGCCAACAACCACTCCCAATAGATTGAATCAAACGCCTTAATTGCGTCCAAAGAGAGTATAGCATTATCCTTCTGGAAGCCCTCGGTCTGCGCCAGGATGTGTTGCAGTCTGTGCAGGTTTAGGGAAGTACTGCGTCCAGGTATAAAGCCTGTTTGATCACTGTGTATTATAGTCCCAATTATTCTATTCAGGCGTTTGGTGAGGACTGTGGTAAGGATTTCGACATCATAATTTAGCATCGCCAGAGGGTGGTATGAGTCACAGCTTTCGGTCGGTTTTCTGGGCTTCGGTATTGGGACAATTAGTGTTTAGGACCGGCATGCTGACATCAGCAAATCTTTGATAGAACTCGGGGTGGGGGGGGGGGAACAGGTTCAGGGGGAGGGGTTAGTCCGTCGCTGCCCGGTGTTTTGACGGAGGCGAGGGACCCGATTGCCTCAGTGATATCCTCACCCATTATTTCAGCGTCTAGGGCCTCCCTGTGCGTGTCCTCTATTTTGGGAAGGCCCATTTCATCTAGTGTGTCTAATATGTCCTAGTTTGCCACTTGGTGGTCGTGGCTGTATAAGCAGGAGTAAAAGTCCCAGAAAATGTCATTTATGTCTTGCTGCGTTGTGTGTCGTGCCCGTTTCGTCCTTTATCTCGATTTGGTGCCTCGGATGTTCCCTCCGGCATACCCATGTTAAGAGCCTGCCTGGTTTGTCGCCTTCGGCGTGTGATTTGGCTGTTTGAAATCAAATTTGGAGAGGCTGCCCCATGCCTCCAAACAATTCCCTCACAGCAATGCTAGTTCTTCTCCCTCCCCCCCGTGTTCCTGTGGTGTTGGTTTCCCTGTGTTTTATTTCCTCTTCAGTTTTTTCAAGTTCCGCCCTTAGTGTTTTCCGTATGCCACCGGCTCCAGCGACAGCCTCTCCCCCCCCCCCCGCCCGACAACCACCTTCATTGCTTCGCACACCCTGCCCCAGTGTTCTACACTGCCCACGTTTGTTTCCAAGTACCCTTCTAGCTTGTCCCGTAACTCTTCCGCGAAGGTTTGGTCTGTCAGGGCATCCAGGGACAAGCGCCACAGTGGTATAAGTGGTCTGGGGCCCCTCACAGTCCACAGCACCTGCAGCAGGGAGTGGTCCGATATTGACCTGCCCAAGTATTGAGCAGAGTCCATTTGTGGCTGGTAATGTTTGGACACAAATATGTAATCTATCCTGGTGCGCAGGGCGTGGGGGGCAGAGAATTAAGAGTACTCTCTGTCCATTGGGTGGAGTTCTCGCCACACGTCGACCAGGTCTAAGGATTCTATCAGCGTGTTGAGCGCATCGGTCGCTGCATCGTTTCTGGTGATCTAGATCTGTCCAGTTCCCAGTCCCTTACACAATTAAACTCGCCCCCCCAGATGCAGAGGCTGTCCTGGCAGCCAGCTAGTTTGGCTCCCAGTGTGTCTAGGTGCTACGGGATTTCATAGTTGAGGAAGTATGAGTTTATTATGCAGATTTCAGTCTGTTCAATCCATCCCCTCACCAGCAGGTAGCGACCCTCCCGGTCCGCCTCCCAGCTCGACACCTTAAACGGAACCAAAGGGCTGTTCCAGACAAGCACCCCCCCGGGCGTATTTGGAGTAGGGAGACCCGTAGCACTGCCCGTCCCATTGAACGCTCAGCAGCCCCAGGGTTTGTTGGGTCAGATGGGTCTCTTGAAGCAGGGCTATGGACACCTTCGGTTAAGGAAGGATTTAATTATGTTCCTGCGTATGTAGGTGCCCAGGCCCCGAACATTCCATGGTAGGATCTAATGTCATTGGCCATTTTGGCATGTGCAACCCCACCGGCTGGATCCAGAGCCATCCAGCCACTGATCTCGCCCCAGAAGACAGGCCAATCGCTTGCCCCAGCCAAGCTCACCCCACACCCCACAACCTGCAACCTGCAGTAGCACTCTCCCCCCTCATGTTACATGCCTCATTTTGCGCTGAGATCTCATTGCTTGCGTAGTAAGAACAAACCAAAACCAAACAAATTAATAACCAAACCAGAACTAAAACTGGGTAACTGCGCTCAGCAGCCACCTTGTGTCTGTGGCGCTCGAACGCCCCCGCAACTGACTGGCCCTCCAGGGTCAAGGCGTGCAGGCTGTGGTGTGTCAGCAACCGGCCGACACTGAACGGTTCGTGGGGTGTGCACCTTCGCCCAGTCGGAGGCTCCCGCTTGCCCCTGCCTCATAAGATACTGTGGCGGTCTTCTCAGTGTTCATTTGCGCCTGAGCAGGCTTCACTTAATGCGTTCCCCCCCACCCCTTAGCTGTCTCAATCAACGTTCCTCATGTAACAGCTTCACGGCCATCGTCCAGGTTGTTGTGCTCCAGCCATATGTTGGCTGCAGCAGGCGTTTTAAGAAAGACAGCGTGCCCTTTGTAAAGGACATTGAGGCGGGACGGGTATGAGCATGTATTTGAGGTTCAGTTTCCTGAGTTTCAGCTTAACCGGCACGAAGCAGTTCCGGGCTCTCTACACCGCCGGGGTGTAGTCCGGGTATATGACTATGTTGGCGTTATCCCAGCAGATCGCTCCTCCCTCTCTGGAGAACCTCAGAATGATTTCCCTATCGCAGAAATTCAGTATCCTAGCTATCATGGGTCGTGGATGCGAATCCTGAGGCGGCCCTTTTTGTAGTGATCTGTTCCACCGTGAACCCCTGCGATAATTTCTCCGCTCCAATCTCCTGGAGTATCATGTTTTCAATGAAGTCTGTTGGGTTGGGCCATTCCATTACCTCCGGAACCCCCAGAACCTGTATGTTATTATACCGGGCTCGCCCTTCGGCATCTTCTGCTTGGGCTTCCAGCGCTGCATTCTTCCTTTCGAGCTCTGTCAGTAGCCTCTCCAGATCGCTGGTGGTTCCTGCTGTCTCCTTCAGGGTCTTTTCGGCCGTGGTGACTCTTTCCCTGAGGTTTTTCATATCTTGTCTCATCAGTTGCATGTCCGACTTGATGCCCCCCAATTCTGGTGTTGAAGGTACGTAAGGCTGCAATTGCTTAGAGCACCTGATTGTCACTCCTAGCGAGGCTCTCTGCAGGTTGTGCTTGTGCTTCTGGGGTGGCCTGTGGTTGCCCTTCCTGTTTGGCGACATTGAAGGAGTCCATGATCGTTGTTTCCATTTTTTGTTTCGTGGACGGCATGGCCCCAGTGATGGTCAAGAGTGCAGAGGGATGTGGTACTCTTGCAAGGGTAGTATTCCGCTTGGTGGTTCAAGTGTTGCGTCTAGGGACCAGTCTCTCGCGGTTTATAGAGGTTAGAGGCCCCAGGATCTAGGCTCTGGCGCCCTCAAGTCCGTACGGGAGGATTCGCTCCCAGTGTAGTGTAGCATGCGGTGTGCCTCGATACGCTGCCCCAGTGCCTTGTTTCAATGTTTGACCCATCCAATACCTTCAACAAATAATGTCCCAGCCCTGGGTCGTTCGTTGTTGCATGGGTGACCACGACAAATTATGTCCAGGAGTCACCGGGTCCCAGCCCCTCTGTGCGTAGTGTCTCTCCCTCTCTCGGTGGGCCTCAGACGTGCGGGCGCGCCACGTACCGCTTATCCACTCCGGTGTCTTCCTGTGTGTACCAGGTCCCTCCAGATCGCACCCGCCAGCCAGAGTCCCTCGATGTCCTCTGCCGCGCCTTCTCTGTGTGTCGGCACCGGCTGGCTCACTCGGAGTCGAACTTCGCACCGCTCCTCGCCCTCACTGCCGAGCCAAGGCCGCATCGGCCATCTCGAAGGCCAGGGGGTCTTGTGTTTGCCGTTGTCTCTCCTCCCGCCCGCACTCCGATTTTAAGATTTGTGCCGTCCGGGGGCTGGGGAGACGCTTGTCAGAGCCACCAGTGCGGGCCAAGTCGCTCGGTCTTGCCTTTTATTTAAAGAACGCAGGATCTTTTCAGGATCAGGGCAGGAGTCGCCGTTGAAAGCGTCCTCACGGCATGAGCTCAAGCCACGCCCTCTCTGACAAGCTCAAGCATCCCTGCGCCTTCTCTCCGAGGGGAGGAAGGGTGGGTCGCATTTGAATCTAAGCAGATACAAGCATCAGAAATACAATTACGGTCAGTAATGTATCCCTTCTGAAGCTTGTGGAATGTGCTCAGATCACATGCTGTGCATAGATTAGCGAGCAGTGGAAGAAGGAGGTGGGATGTGATATGGTTCATGAGCGAATAAATGTCTTGGAACCGCTTGTCCCACTTGTGCATCTGTCTTGGAATGAGCATCAATGCAGTAGTGCTGAGTGAAAGTATGTATAGAGCTCCATGTAGCTGCTTTGCAAATACTGTCTAAGGGGACATTGGCAATGAAAGCCAGAATGGCTCCAGTACCTCTTGTGGAGTGGGCCCTTGGCGTAAAAGGCAGTATTTTATTTGAAAAGGAATAGCACAGTTGGATACATTTGACTATCCATCTAGAGATGGCATCTCCTTCTCTGCCTGGCGCTATGGAGAAAAACAGTTGATCTGTTTTTCTTATGGGTCTGGTCTTGTCTACGTAGTAGAGCACCGCCCTCCTCACATCTAGTGTGTGGAGTTTTACCTCAGAAGAGCTTTTGGGTTCCTGGAAGAAAGCCGGTAGCTCAATAGACTGGTTAACATGGAATTTGGAAATTAATTTAGGGGAGAACCTAGGGCGAGTGCATAAAACCAGTTTGTCCTTATGTCTAGTAAAGAAAGGATCCTGCACTGACAGAGCTTGGATTTCACTGACCCTTCTTATGGAAGTGATGGCTAATAAGAAGGCAGTCTTATAAGTCAGGTGTTTGACACTAGACTTGTGCATAGACTCGAAGGGTGGTCCCATGAGCTTAGCGAGTACCACATTAAGGTCCCAACCTGGCGGTGGGTTAGAAATTGGAGGGTGGAGTCTCTTTACCCCTTCCATAAATGCTTTGATGACTGGTACCTTCCACCATGAGACCTTGTTATGGAAAATGGTCTAGGCTGACAAAGCCGCCAGGTGTACTTTTATCGAGTTGAACACTAACCCTGCATCCAGTAAGTAGAGCATATAGATTAGAATGTTTGAAGGAGTACAATCAACGGGGTTGATTTGCTTATTCTGGCACCAAATTACGAATAGTTTCCATTTATCATAGTAACAGTGCCTAGTGTTCGGTTTTCTTGACTCTTTCAAGATATCCATACATCTCTGTGGTATATTGAGATGTCCGAACTCTATGACTTCAGGAGCCATGCTGCCAAGTTCATAGAGTGTGGTTGTGGGTGCACTGTTAGTCCTCCATGCTGGGTGAGTAGGTTGTACTGGCACGGGAGTCTGATGGGTTCGCACATCGCCACTCTGCGCAGATGTGGATCCCACGGCTGTCTTGCCCACATAGGAGCAACAAGGATCAGCGTCATCGGTTCCTTCAGTAACTGGTTTACCTCCTTCCTCATGAGGAGTCGGGAGGGGGGAGGGGGAAAAAGCGTAAGGAACAAGTTACTTACCTGTAACTGTTGTTCTCCAGCATGGGTCTGGCATGGATTCACATGCTCATGAATATTCCCAGTCGTCAGGCTGGGAATCCTCGGTAAAGAAAAAACCAGTATCAGTTTCGTTTCTGATCTGTCTTTCGCAGTAATAACCAAACACTGATCTCTGCGTCATATTGACCACAGCCAATGACTGCCCTCTACCTGAACCCCACCTCTGGCAGCCATCTTCAGATTTGGAAGCACTTGAAGTGGCAGTATGACCAAGTGAAGAGCCGCAGAGGGGTAGGCGGGAGGGTTCGCATGTGAATCCATGCCAGACCCATGCTGGAGAACAACAGTTACAGGTAAGTAACTTGTTCCTTCTCCAGCATGGGGTCTGGCATGGATTCACATGCTCATGAATAAAGAATACATAGCAGTACACACATGCACAACCAAGGGAGGTGGCAAAGGCTCAACATTAAGCATCACATCAAACTTAACATTAAGCATCTTACCTCCTCACCAGGCTCACCTCAGGCGAACAGGTTGCGCAGCACTGCTTGGCCGACCCTGGACTCCTCCCTGGAATCCCGGTCGACGCAGTAGAATTTCGTGAAGGTGTGCGTCGACCTCCACGTAGCAGCCCTGCATATGTCCAGCAGGGGCACACCAGATAGGAACGCCGTGGTAGCTGCGATCGCTCTGGTGGAATGGGCTCTGGGACGGCCAGGCAGCGGTCGGTTTGCCAACCGGTGACAGTACATGATACAGCCGGAGAGCCATCTGGAAATGGAAGCCTTCGAGAGAGCCTTCCCCTGATTGACAGGTCCAAAGTTCACAAAGAGTTGTGACGTCTTCCGAAAACACTTAGTGCGGTCCACGTAGAACTTTAGCGCTCTAGCCACATCCAGCGAATGCAAAGTCCTCTCAGCCGGCGACGGGAAGAACACAGGCAACACCAAGGGTTCGTTGAGATGGAAGTCCGACGGTACCTTGGGCATGAAGGAGGGGTGCGTCCTGAGCACTACCCTCGTTGCGTGAAAAGTCAAGTACGGGGCCTTGCAGGAAAGGGCCTGGATCTCTCCCACTCGTCGTGCGGAGGTGATGCCCACAAGAAACGCTGTTTTCCACGACAGAAATTTCAACGGAGCTGAGTGCAGAGGCTCGAACGGAGGTCCCATGAGCTTGGTCAGCACCACGTTGAGCTCCCACGCCGGGGCCGGAGCCTTCACCGGCGGGAACGATCTGAACAGTCCCTTCATGAACTCTTTCACCAGACGATGAGACCACAAGGACGTCCGCCCCGTGGTTCTGGTGTATCGGGAGATCGCAGCCAGATGAATCTTGATGGACGCGTGTGCCAGACCAGCTTTGGCCAGCGTCAGTAGGTACGGCAGTACTTGGGGGGGCCGTAATCCGTAGAGGGTTAATCTTCTGTGCGTGGCACCAGACAGAGAACCTCTTCCATTTGTGTCCGTAGCATTTAAGAGTCGAGGACGCCCTGGCCTTTGCAAGAATCTCTCTGCAGTCGGCCGGTATGTCGTATCCTCCAAACTCTAGCGCTGCAGGAGCCAGGCCTGCAAGTTCAGCGATTTCGGGTCGTGGTGGAGGATGGCGCCTCCTTCTCTGGAGAGTAGATCCACGTCCACCGGCAGCTTGATTGGCGGGGACGCTGACAAGTCCAGAAGGTCCGGGAACCATATCTGCCTCGGCCACGCAGGTGCGACGAGGATCATCCTGCACCGTGACCTCTTGAGCTGGTTGACGAGCCGGATTAGCAGTGGCAAGGGAGGGAACGCGTAGAGGAACAGGCCCTCCCAGGGGAACGGGAAAGCATCGCCCATGCTCCTCGCCTGGGGAAACCTGCTGGCGAACCTCCGGCACTTGGAGTTCATCGCCGTCGCGAACAGGTCGATCTGGGGTGTGCCCCACCGTCGGAAGAGGCGATCCACCAGATCCTGCCGTAGCTCCCACTCGTGGCACGAGCGCAGCTCCCTGCCGAGTGAGTCGGCGATGGTGTTTTTTATCCCTGCTAGATGAAACGGCACCAGAAAAATCCTTTGGGCGATGGCCCAATGCCACAGGTCCTGCGCCTCCTTGGACAGTGCTGGGGACCTGGTTCCGCCCTGTTTCCGGATGTAAAACATGGTGGTGGTGTTGTCGGTGAAGATCCTCACCACCTTGCCCTTGAGGGACGGAAGGAAGGACCTGAGGGCCCAAAACACTGCACGGAGTTCCAGGACGTTGATATGTAGGGATTTCTCCGTCGGGAGCCAAAGGCCTCTTGTGTGCAGATTTTCGGTGTGCGCTCCCCACCCTTCCAGGGAGGCATCCGTGGTCACTGTCTCCTGGTGGGCTGGGGTCTGGAAGTCCAAGCCCGCCGTCAGATGCGCGCGGGTGCCCCACCACCGGATCGCTCGTCGGAAACTCTCATGGAGTGTGATCCTTTCCTCGAAGCTGCCCGTCGTTTGGATCCAACGCGCGTCCAGGAACTCCTGCAACGGGCGCATCCGGAGCCTGCACATGGGAATGAGGTAGATGCAGGCAGACATCATTCCGAGGAGGGACTTGATGGACCTCACCTTGGCCGCGTCGGCCACCAACATCCGCTGCACCTTGCCCAGGATGGTCCTGGTCTTCTCCTCCGACGGGGAGGCCAGAAGAGACACTGTGTTGAGCCTCGCTCCCAGAAACAGAGCGTCTTGCGCGGGTACCAGGTGGGATTTGGCGTAGTTCACAGAGAATCCCAGGTCCGTGAGAAGTTGGACGGTCCTTGCCGTGTGAACCACGGCGAGCTCCCTCGTCTTGGCTCGGATGAGCCAGTCGTCCAGCTAGGGGTAGACGTGGACCCCCTCGCGGCGCAGCTGCGCCGCCACCGGTGCGAGGCACTTGGTGAATACCCTGGGTGCCGACCGTAGTCCGAAGGGGAGGGCTTTGAACTGGTAATGACGCCCTTGGACCACAAACCTGAGGAATTTTCGGTGCCCCTTTAGGATGGGGATATGGAAGTAGGCATCCTCCAAATCCAACGACGACAGGAAGTCTCCTTCCTCCAGCTGACCCAGGACGTGCTGGAGGGTGACCATCCGGAACTTCTGCGCCTTGATGAACTTGTTCAGACGCCGCAGGTCCAGGATGGGGCGCCATCCCCCCGTCTTCTTCTTCACAAGGAAGTATCTCGAGTAGACTCCGGAGCCCCGAAGCCTCTTTGGGACGAGTTCGATGGCGCCCTTCCTGAGCATCGCTCTTACCTCCAGGAGAAGTTGAGGGACGTGAAGTTCTTTCCTGGCCACGGGGGGGACGCGCGGGCACCTTCTCTGGAACTCGAGCGCGTGGCCCCGGGCCAAGGCGTCCAGCACCCAACGGTCGGTGGAGATGGACTCCCACACGCTGACGAAGCTCGCCAGCCGGCCTCCCACCGGGGTGCTTCGGTGGGGGCCCGACCCCACGGCCGGTTCAATCCTGCTTCGACGAGGCTTTGCCGCCTTGACCTCCTTGGCGACGACGGCGGGGTCCGCCAGACTTGCCTCGTCCTCTGTAGGCCTCCTGAGACGACGAGCGGGCCGCTTGACGGTAGGTGGAGAAACCGCCGCCGGAACCTTTGGAGGCGCCCTTGCCTCCGCTGCTCCGAAAGGGCGTCCGTCGTTGTTGCAGAACTCCCAGGGCCCGGGCCGTCTCAGTGTCCGCTTTAATGGCCTGAAGGGAATCGTCCACTGTTTTCCCAAACAGGTTGCTCCCATCGAAGGGCATGTCCAGGACTCTGGTCTGAACGTCTTGACGGAAGTCCGTAGCCTTGAGCCATCCACGCCGCCTAAGGCAAACGCTGTTGCCCAACTGGCGGAACCCAGTGTCGGCGATGTCCGTCGCAACGGTATTGGCGTGGTCCGAAGCCACCTCACCTTCCTGCAGGATCTCCAGGGCCTCTGTCCTCTTGTCGTCCGGCAGGAAGTCCAGCAGGGGAGCCAGTTTGTACCAGAGCTCCCTGTCGTAGCGGGCCACGATAGCCAAGGCGTTGGCCGCTTTAATCGTCGTCGCTGCCGACGAGATGACTCTGCGTCCCATAGCGTCCAATTTCTTTCCCTCACCGTCCGGTGGGGAAGTCGATGTGGAGGCCGCACCCCCCCCCCCCGCTTTCTTCCTGGCCGCCGCAGAGACGACGGAGTCCGGGGTAGGCTGCGCCCGGAGGCACAGGGGGGCCGTGTCCGGGACCCGGTACTTCTTCTCGTACCGGTCTCTTCTAGCTGGCGTCGTGGAAGGGTTCTTGAGGAGGGTGAGGCCCTCATCCCAAATGTCGTCCAATAGAGGCACTGAGTGGACCGTCTTCCTCTTGGCCTCGCGCCGCTGATAAAGGAAACCTTCCTTCTTCTCCTCAGGGCAGAGTTGAAAAAGCTTGGATGCCCTGGTGATCATGGAGTGGAACGATCCAATCTCGTCGGGCGGAGAAGCCCTGGTGGGAGGCGACGACGGTACATCCTCGTCGTATACCTCGTCGTCCGTACCCGTCGCTGCCGTGTCAGTCCCCGTATCATCCCCTCGGGTGGACGGGGAGGAGGGCTGGACGGGGCGCGACGGCTGAAAAGGAGGTGGAGGGTGGATCCTTCTTTTCTTAGTAGGGGGAACACCAGAAGGTCCCGGTCCTGGGTCCCCCGACGGGAGAGGTTCCTCCGTCGGCAACGGTAGTCTCGTCCTTATCTCTGAGCATAAGGACTGTATAGCCAACAAAATGGCCGCCGAGTTGTCTTGCGGTGCTGGCAGAGGGGAATCCGACGGGCGATCAGGGGCCCCGTCGGTACCCTCGACGATGTCGTCGTCACCTGCGTCGGGATCCATCCCGACGGGCCGGTCTTCTTCCACGCCGAGGCCGTGGCTTAAGACCTCGACCAGTTCCTCCTCCGAGGTTGAAGCCGAATCTACGACGACGCTCTGCCCCCCCTTTCTCTTCCCCTTGGGGGATTTCACGGGGGTCCTATCGATGGGCACAAAAGAGGACTCCCTCCGAGGTGGCAGGGAGACTCTGAGCCCCGAGGTCGCCACCACTGGTGTAGCCTGCACAGGCTGAGCCAGGGCCGCCGCAACAGTTTCGATAGAGGGCTTGGCCGGATGGATTAAGGCCTTCACCACCTTAGGTGCGCTCACTGCCTTATCCTTGAGGGGGGGGGGGGACACCGCCTCGCTCTCCCTCCGCCTTCGAGCTCGACCGGGGCCTCTCCAGGAGCTTCGCCGGGTGCTCGGCCTTCCTCTTACCCGACCCAGAGCGTTGGCTCGTGGTTGATGGTGCCGGGGAGGGTGCGCCCTGCCTGGCGCCCGTAGAGCCCGACCGTTCGGCGCTCCCGGTGCCAGCGGACTCGCAGTGCTTGGCCTTATGTTGGACCCCCGTCGCCGGGGCGTCCTCAAAGGTCTTAGAAGACCGCTCGGTTTTCTTCTTCTTCTTCTCGCCGGACGGGCTCTTCCCTTCTAGCCAGTTGGCGAGACGTTGATGGCGGTCCTTCATGGTCCGCTCCGACATGTTGCCGCAAAACGCACAGTCCTTCTCCACGTGCGTCTTGTCCTCATGTAGGCAGTAGAGACAAAAGGAGTGTTCGTCCTCCTTGAAGACGTTCTGAAGCTGGCATCCAGGGCAGACCCTGAACAGCTTTCCGGGCGTCGAGCTTCCCTTCTCCTGGGCGATGACTGGGCCTGAGAAACTTCTGGAGTCCTCCAAAAGCGTAGCTCGACGAATCTTCACCCTTGAGGGGCGCAGACGAATCCGACACGGGTCCCCGTTGATCGGATAGAGAGTCGGTGGAGCTTGAGGCTCTTTTGACCGAAAAAATGACGTTTTTGAGAAAAAAAAACGTGAAAAAATAGCACTAACGCTTGAGAGCAATAGCACGAGGATCCCAACACATGAACGTGCGGTAAAAATCTGAAGATGGCTGCCAGAGGCGGGGTTTAGGTAGAGGGCAGTCATTGGCTGTGGTCAGTATGACGCAGAGATCAGTGATTGGTTATTACTGCGAAAGACAGATCAGAAACGAAACTGATACTGGTTTTTTCTTTACCGAGGATTCCCAGCCTGACGACGGGGAATATTCATGAGCATGTGAATCCATGCCAGACCCCATGCTGGAGAAGCAAACTTCCCTGACCAGTTCATCCATAGGGCGTTCACCTTGAAGCCAGGCTGGGGGAATCTGGACACAAAGTCTGGGCACTGACCATTTTCGCTTGTGGCGAATAAGTCTATTGTTGGAAAACCCCATTGAGAGAAGAGGTGGTCTACGACTTCTTCGTGTAGGTGCTACTCGTGTTCCTCTGGTAGGGGAGTCTGCTATAGCGTCCTCCCCTGGAACATGTTGTAATGACAGGAACATTTTCCGTCCGAGTGCCCATTTCCAGATTTTCTGTGCAAGTCTGGTTAGATTTGGAGAGCGCATACCCCCCTGTTTGTCGATATAAAACAACGCTGTGGTGCTGTCCATCAGGATCTGCACCGACAGTTTTGTTAAATGGGGTTCAAACGCCTGGAGGGCTTTCAATACTGCCAGAAGTTCCAGCACATTGATGTGGTTTTGAGCTGCAGTGTAAGACCACAGACCCTGGGCTATGTGGTGAAGGTAGTGAGCCCCCCACCCTGCCAGTGAGGCTTCCGTTTTGACCAACGCTTGTATCTATGGGTCGTAAAAGGGTTTCCCCTTTGTCAGGTTTTCTCTCGTCCACCAGCGAAGATTTTGTAGCAATGTTGGCAAAACTACCACTAGATCGTCCCACTGACCACTTGCCCGAGACCATTGTTTCGCCAACCACTCCTGTATGGGACGCATACGCAGGCGCGCGTGAGGAACGAGGTATATTCAAGATGCCATCATGCCAATTAAACGAATTGCTTTGCACACCCTTATCTGGCGGACGGCCTGATAATGTGGTATTTGCAGTAACAAATTCTTTATTCTCTCCTCTGAGGGAAAGACAAGTCCTTCCTCTGTGTTTAGGATAGCTCATGGGAACTGTTTGTAAGTGCTTGGCACTAGGCTTGATTTTTTCTCGTTGATTGAGAAGCCCAATTGAAAGGGGAGGTTGATAGTAGTTTGGATGTTTAGTCTGCAAATCAGAGGCGATTCCCCTGTTATGAGCCAGTCGTCCAAGTAAGGGTACACTGGGATTGCCTCCCTGCGCAGGTGCGCTGCCACCACCACCAGTACCTTGGTGAATACCCTTAGTGCCAAGGTCATTTCGAAGGATAGCACCTTGAATTAGTAGTGCTGGTTCGCTATCTTGAAACACAAGGATCTTCTGTGCGCTGGGAACATTTAAATATGAAAATAGGCATCTTTCATATCAGGTGTTGCCATGTAATCCCCTTTTTTAGAAGCAGGATTAGCTCTTGGAGCGTAGTGATGCGCAACTTTTGTGGCTTGACATACTTGTTTGCAGGCCTTAAATCTAATACTGGCCGCATCGTTAGATCTTTTCTTGGCACAAGGAAGTAAATTGAACAAATACCCCTGTTTACCTGGTTGGCTGGGACCACTTCTATGGCGTTCTTTAATAGAAGCGCTGTTATTTCTTCTAGAAGGATCTGCTGATGTTCCTCCGAGTGGACCTTTGGTCTCCGAGGGGGTGATCACGAGGACATTGAAGTTCTATGCAGTAGCCCCCTGCTACCGTGGACAGCACCCATCTGTCCAAGGTGATACCCTCCCATGCGTGGGTGAAGTTGGAAACGCGTCCCCCTACTGGAGGTGCATGGGAGAGTACCTGGAGCGGAATGTCACTTGCTCTGAGGTGGAGTGCCACCTCGAGCTGGGCCCCTGCCCAAATTACCACGACCTCTACGTTGTCCTCGTGGATAGCCCTGAAAGGTTTGTCCTTGGATGTTGCCATAGGAACCTTGGCCATGGTTGTATCCTGATCCCTTTGGAGAATTTTGGCCCGAAAGCGGCGTAAATTGCTGTTAACTCTTTGCCCTGTGGGCTAGTTTGTGAGCTGACCTAAGGACTGAATAGTGTCATAATCATCCTTTGCTGTCTGAAGTGCGTCTTCTACAGCCTTGCCGAAGAGCACATCAGGTTCCACTGGCACATTAATTAGGGTGGCCTGTGTTTCTGGCCTGAAGCCTGATTGGCGAAGCCATGCATGCCTCTTTTTAATAGTGCCCTCTGCGATAACTCTCCCTGCATTGTGAGCCGCGTCAAAATTTTACTTGAGGAGACAAGTAGACAGAGCTCTTCCGTCTGCTGCCATCTGAGCTAATTGAGATTTAAGTGGCTCAGGTGCGGATGAGAGTAACGCGGAAACCTCCTCCCACTTAGGGCATTTGTAACTTGCCAAAAGTGTAGCATTATTCGCAATTCTTGTAGGCTGCAGAAGAGGCTACTTTTCGGCCCATTGCATATAGCTTCTTGCTCTCCTTATCCGGAGGAGCCTCGGAGGAAGCAAGGGGTGTGCCTGCTCCCTTTTGTGTAGTGGTAACCACCAAAGAGTCTTGTTTTAATTGGTCTCTTATGTATAAGGGGTCTGAAGGTGCAGGCCTGAACAGTTTTTCCACACGCAGGTTAACGGCCCGTGTAAGATTAGGTGCCTCCAAAGAAGGTTGCATTCTATGTTGCACAGATTTTAGCAGTGGGATAAACTGCCCTACTGTCTTTTGGTCTCCCAACAATTTCAGCGAAGTCTCCGTCTTCCTGTACCTCTTGTGTGTCAATGCGGAAGTGTTCTGCCGCTTTAGTTAAGACTTTGTTGAGGAGGGGTTGATTTTCTACTGGGGAATCTACCACTGGAGGACCCTGATTAATAGGAGAATCTATGGAATACATGTTCGCCTCCTGGTCTGGGTCCTCATCGTCCCCATAATAAAGTTTGTCTGTGTCCTCATCAATACATTGAGGGTTAGATGTTCCCACAAATGAAAGATCATCCTGGTCTTCTGGATCTATTTCAGGGTCATATAGATCTATAATTCTGTCCTGTGGGGGGATATCAGAGCGAGCCCGCTTGGTAGGGGGTTGAGAGCCAGAAGGGGCTGAGGTGGGAGGGGTGGTCTGAAAACTTTGACGGTAATCTGGATTATGTTCAAAGAAATTTGCCATAAAGGTCATTCTTCGCATAACTGTCGATATCCTGCACAGACCATTCCTTTGAACTTTGGATGATAGTGTCAGGAACACCCATGTCCTCATTAGTAGGAGGTATGAGCTTTGGCCTAGAGTCTTTAGGTATCTCTATGGGCTTGGATAAAATTCCCTTTTGTGAAGACCTGTCCCTAGTAGGACTTTTGTCCCTATAAGGGGTCTCAGGATTTCTTCTGGTGTTTTTCCCCACCCTGGGGCCCAGAGTAGTGTGTAACAGACTTTTTGGGGCCTGACATTTTACTAGATGAAGAACGTCAAACTTAGAGTGTGGGGGCCGAGGCTTTGTCCACGAACAAATGACCTTCGGAAGGTGTTTATTCATGCAACACCCTTGCCGTCTTTCGACGTCTTAGCCCTGTCGTGTGGCGATCTTGAACGAGATTGCCCAGTGGACCAGGACTCAGTGGACCAGGACTCAGTGGACCAGGACTCAGTGGACCAGGACTCAGTGGACCAGGACTCAGTGGACCAGGACTCAGTGGACCAGGACTCAGTGGACCAGGACTCAGTGGACCAGGACTCAGTGGACCAGGACTCAGTGGACCAGGACTCAGTGGACCAGGACTCAGTGGACCAGGACTCAGTGGACCAGGACTCAGTGGACCGTTCACGGGGTGTCGAACGTTGTTGAGTATTCGACTCATCTGTTGAATGTCGACTGGGGCTTATGTGTTTTGTGGTGTGTGCTTTTGAAGCGCTCCTGCCGCCGGGTGTAGTCCCCACAACATGGCCTGTCCTACAGGGTTGGGGGTCTGCGCTTGGCTAGCTGGAGCTAGGCCGGTGCCCTCGCCGTCTGAAAGTGCGGCGTCGCTGCCATCGCTGAAGGCTCATTCCACCTCCATGGCCTCAAGTTGCCTGGCATAGTGGGCCCAGCACATAGTGGAACGGTCCTTCAACGTCTTAGGCTTGAAGAGCCTGCACGCTCGACAAAACATTTCGATGTGGTCTCTCGGGAGAGAAGTTGCAAACTAAATGTTTGTCCACACAGGGGAATTTACGGTTACACTTAGGGCAAAACTTAAATGGAGTGTTTTCCATAATTCTGGGTTAAGGAGATGGCAGCTGGGTGAACAAAGTGTAGGAAGTGGAGACTATGCATTCTAAAATGGCCTCCCCCCTCTCTCCCTACTGTCTGGGCTGAGACCTGGGACGGCCTTCCAAGGCCGTATGGTCCGTCACGATGGTCTCTGACGGCAGTATTCTTTCTCTTTCCTCTGCGTGGTGTTACAGCAGTCGATGAAAGTATAGAAAGAAAAACTATCGTAATTATAGAAAGTCAATGGCTTATCCCCGGAAGGAACTCCACTATACGCGTCCGTCTAGCATGGCAGAAAAAAACAATCTGAGAGGGTGCACGACGTGCGAGTGATCATGGGTAGAGTGGACATCGCACTAGAGATAGTATGACTGGCACACCCTGTCGACGTCCCTTTTCGAGTTTCGAAAACAACTAATACTCTGCAGCTTCCACTAGATGTCGGCCTATGCACAGCATGTGATCTAAGCAGATTCCACAAGCCTCAGAAATATGGGATACATTACTCACCGTAATAGTATTTCTGATGCTTGTATCTGCTTAGATTCACATGCTGTGCATAGGCCGACGTCTAGTGGAAGCTGCGGAGTATTATAATTGGTTTCGAAACCTGAAAAGGGACGTTGACAGGGCATGCCAGCAATACTATCCCTAGTTTAACGTCCACTGTACCCATGATCCATCACGCGTCGAGGTCCCTCAGATTGCTATTTTTATGACATGAGGTAGCATGAGGTGTAGCGCCAGTGCAGTTGTATCCAAGCAGATCCGTACTAAACAAGCTCATAAGCATCCATTCGTCTTCTCTACGAGGGGAGGAAGGGTGGGCGCATGTGAATCTAAGCAGATACAAGCATCAGAAATACGATTACAGTGAGTAATGTATCCCTTCTGAGGCTTGTGGAACCTGCTTAGATCACATGCTGTGCATAGATTAGCGAACAGTGTTAGAAGAAGGTGGTGGGATGTGAGACGGTTCATGGGCGTAAAGATGTCATAGAACCGCTTGTCCCACTTGTGTATCTGTTTTGGAATGAGTGCCAATGCAGTAGTGCCGAGTGAAAGTGTATATTGAGCTCCATGTAGCTGCTTTGCAAGTGCTGTCTAGAGGGACATTTGCAATGAAAGCCAGAGTGGCTCCTGTGCTCATTGCGGAGTGAACTCTGGCCGTAAAAGGCAGTGTCTTGTCGGATAGAGAATAGCACAATGGTATATATCTGACTATCCACCTAGAGATGGCATTCTTTGAACCGAGGTCCCCCTTCTCTGCCTGGCGCTATGGAGACAACCAGTTTATCTGTTTTTCTTAGTGGTCTGGTTTGTCTACATAGTAGAGGACCACTCTCTTCACATCTAGTGTGTGTAGTTTTACCTCAGCTGAGCTGGTGGGTTCCTGGAAGAAAGCCAGTAGCTCAATCGACTGGTTTACGTGAAATTTAGAGATTAACTTAGCGGAGAACCTAGGATGAGTACGTAAAACCAGCTTGTCTTTGTGTACAACAAAGAAAGGATCCTGCACTGACAATGCTTGTATTTCACGAACTCTTCGTATGGAAGTGATGGCCACTAAGAATGCAGTTTTATAAGTCAGGTGTTTGAGACTAGACTTGTGCATCGGGTCGAAAGGGGGTCCCATGAGCTTAGCGAGTACAACATTGAGATCCCATCCTGGCGGCAGGTTCGAAATTGGAGAGTGCAGTCTCTTTACTCCCTCCATGAATGCTTTTATGACAGGTACCTTTCACCATAAGACTTTATTGTGGGAGGTGGTATAGACTGACAAAGCCGCCAGGTGGACCTTTAATGAGTTGAATACTAACCCCGCATCTAGCAAGTGGAGCATATAAGTTAGAATGTGGGAAGGGTACATTCTATGGGGGTTAATTTGTTTAGACTGGCACCAAATTACAAATCTCACCCACTTGTCAAAATAACAGTGCCTAGTGTTAGGCTTTCTTCATTCTTTTAAGATATCCATACATCTTTGTGGCAGATTAAGATGTCCAAACTGTAGGACCTCAGGAGCCATGCTGCCAAGTTCATTGAGTGAGGTAGAGGGTGCACTGTTAGTCCTCCGTGCTGAGTGAGCAGATTGTACGGGCAGAGAGTTTGATGGGATTGCACATCGCCAGTTTGCACAGATGTGGATACCAGGGTTGTCTTGCCCATATAGGAGCAACTAGGATAAGCGTCACCTGTTCCTTGTGGATCTTGTTCACCATCTTCCTCATTAGAGGTGTTTGGGGGGAGGGGGAGAGGCGTAAGCAAATCTCCCTGACCAGTTCATCCATAGGGCGTTCCCCTTGGAGCCTGGCTGGGGGAACCTGGATGCAAAGTCTGGGGATTGTCTGTTTTCGCTTGTAGCAAACAAGTCTTTTGTAGGGAAACCCCATTGAGGGAAGAGGTTGTTAGGGAGAATTCTCAAATGTGCTAGTTCCCTTCACCTTAGAGACCCCCAGCCACTTTGCTCGATTTTGAGGAATTGATTTTTTTTTTACCTGGAGAGAGTGCAAGCCTTTTTTTCCCCACTCATGTATTTTGATGTGTTTTTTACTCTTGTGTTCTTTGATTATGGAGTTTTAGACAACTCCATAGGCATCATCTTTTCATGTGTGTCACACAGCACCCTCTGTGCAGTGACACAGTGAAGCCATTTAGGCTATCCCAAGGTGTAAATACCTTCTCTGGGATAAACTACTGTTCCCAGAGAAAGTAAAGTGAAATTGACTTTACTAGTCTTTTTAAATTCATAGACCCAGCACACACTATCTCACAATAGAGTGCTGGAGGGGTTACCCAGTATCCCCTATGTAGAAACTCATGTAGCAGTCAAATGCTACCCTTTCCTCTCGAAATGGCTGGTGGCAGTGGTTTTACAACTACCTACCATTATTTTTCCCGACCAGGAATACCAGTAGCATTAAATCGCGGGAGCCGTGTTTTACTAAATGGCGCCTGAGCCTCCTTTGTTTAAACGGGTCCTGGTCGTCTTTTTTCGCCATTTCTTTTTGGAAAGGTCCTTCTAGAGTTTGTCTCTGAGCGCCAAACTAGGTTTGGCCCCTTTGTTCCTACGCCTTTGCCGGGCTTCAGGACTGAAGACCGCCTCTGGGGCCCTAGTGTCTAGGGTGGGCAGGAAGTGAGGGAGGTGCCCGAAACTCCGTGCTTGGTCTCTTAGGAGACCCAAATGCACTCTGGCGTGGGTGGCTGACTAATTGTCCGGCAAGGACAGCCACCCTGCTGGGTTAGTGGTAGCTAGGCTGGAATGAATGGGAGAAAACTGTTTAAAAGGCAAGTCTCTTGGCTTGGAAGGCAGAGTCGACCACTGGAACGAAAGAACCAAAGACGAGCTGGAAGAGGACAGCTGCTCCATCTCCTGGAGCATTGTTTGCCTGGTGAAGCCTTGCTGCAGGTCCGAATCACCAAGTTCATCTCGACAGAGAAGCCCTTCAAGGACGACTTCTCCCTTTGAGTTGGTGGGACCAATAAACTCGTAAGCCACCTGGATACCATTCTTGGAGCTGGTTGTATTTTCCTCAGCATTCTGCAGGAAACCGAATAGCCAGGGACAAGGACACCAGTTTGTGTGCTTGACTACAGCTATCGGAATTGAAGATTTTCCAGTTTGCCAGCTTTGTGACTAGTCCCCGTGCAGTGCAGGAGTCCCCCGGCGTCCTCCCTCTTGTCCCCACGACTGAGGCTCAGGAACAGCGAGATCTGCAGCAAATGCCAGGAACAGAAGTCTTCAGCTGCATCTTTTTCTTCAACCTAAGGTACTGTGAAAACCCGACCGAGAGAACTTGCCTCTCACTGTGAAAGCGCGTGAAACTTTGGCAACTTGCAGGTCTAGTCAGCTTGTGACCAGACAGTGCTTGTACTTCTAGATCGTAGAAGGTTTGCCCCTTCAGCAGATTTTCTCTTGTCCACCAGCAAAGATTTTGTACTAGTGTTGGCGAAACGACCACTAGATCGTCCCACTGACCACTCGACTAAGACCACTGTTTCGCCAACCACTCCTGCATGGGTCACAGTCGCGTGTGAGGAACCAGGTAAATGCAAGATGCCATCATGCCTAGCAATCGCATCGCTTTGTGTACCCTTATCTGGCGGGCGGCCCGATAATGTGGTATTTGAACTAACATATTTTGGACTCTTTCCTCTGATGGAAAGACCAACCCCTCTTGTGTGTCTATGACAGCTCCTAGGAACTGTTTGGTTGTGCTTGGTACTAGGCTTAATTTTTTTCTCGTTGATGGAAAAGCCCAATTGGAAGAGTAGGTTGATAGTTCGCCGAATGTTTTGCCTGCCTCCCCTGTAATCAGCCAGTCGTAAAGTTACATTAGGATTGTCTCTGTGCGCATGTGTGCTGCCACCACCGCAGTATCTTCGTCAATACCCTTGGAGCAGATGCTATTCCAAAGGGTAGCACCTTGAATTGGTAGTGCTTGTTCTCTATCTTGAAAAGCACAAATCCTCTGTGCGCTGGGAACATTGAAATATGAAAATAGGCATCTTTCATATCCAATGTTGCCATGTAATCCCCTTTTTTAGTAGCGGGATTACCTCTTGTAGTGTAGTCTTGCAGAACTTTTCTGGCTTGACCTATTTGTTTGCAGGGCACAAATTTAACACTTAATACTGGGCACATTGTTGCATCTTTCTTTGGCACAAGGAAGTGAGTTGAATGAATACCCTTGTTTACCTGGTTGGCCGGGACAACTTTGATGGCATCCTTTAGTAGAAGCGTGGCGACTTCCTCGAGGAGGATACGCTGGTGGTCCATGGAATGGGTCTTTTGTCGTGGGGGGGGGGTGGTTCCGGGGTTGCTCGAGGACCTCTATGCAATATCCACCTGTTACAGTGGACAGCACCCATCTGTCTCTAGTGATTGCCTCCCATGCGTGGGTGCAGATGGATATGCGCCCTCCTACAGGACAGGCATGGGAGGGCACCTGGAGTGGATAGTCACTGCTTTTCAGGTGGAGTGCCACCTCGGGAGGAGCTGCCTCTACCACATCCGCGGGATCTGAGTGCTCCTCTTAGGTAATTCTGGGAGTACTGACGCTGATTGTTTCCCCATGTAGTACCCTGGCTTTGGGTATAGGTGGAACCCCTCTATGAATTGTCACTGCGTGAGTGACGAAAATTCCCATTTCCCATCTGCCCAGTAGGTTTATTAGTCAGTTGGCCCAATGACTTGAGAGTTTGTATTCTTCTTTGGCTGTCTTTAAGGCGTCCTCGACAGCCTTGCCAAAGAGCACATTGGGCTCAACGGGCATGTTGATGAGGGTAGCTTGCGGCTCTGGTTTAAAACATGATTGGCGCAACCAAGCGTGATGCTTGATAATAGTCCCTTCTGCTATTATCTTGCCTGCGTTGTCCGCAGCGTCAAGATTGGTTTTTAATAAGCAGCTTGACACTGCTCTGCCTTCTGCAGCCACCTGGGCAAGCTGAGACTTAAGTGGTTCCGGGGCAGAAGATAGTAAGGCCGAGACCTCATCCCATTTGTGGCAGTCGTAACTGGCCAACAAGGTAGAATTGTTAGCAATCCTAGTCTGGAATGCCGCGGAGGCGGCCACCTTTCTGCCCATCGTGTAAATCCTCTTGCTTTCTTTGTCAGGCGTGGCCTCAGAGGAAGCTAGGGGTGTACCAGCCCTCTTCATTGTTGTAGTGACAACTAATGACTCAGGCTTCAGTTGCCCTCCGATATACAGCAGGTCATAAGGAGCAGGTCTAAACAGTTTCTCTATGCGGGGGTTCACTGCCCGCGTAAGATTAGGGGTCTCCAGTGATGGCTGTATTTTTCGCTGAATGGTCTTGAGGGATGAACTATATAAGAGCCTTCTTATCTCCTAGGATTTCTTCTACAAAATACTTATCTTGCTGTACTTCCCGAGTTTCTATCTGAAAATGTTCTGCAACCTTGACGAGCACTTCATTTAGTATAGGTTGGTTGTCAATGGGCGAGTCCACGGCCGGGTGATCCTGATCAACAGGTGAGTCAATGGGATAAATATGTGCCTCTGGGTCAACCTCAGGGTCTTCATCCCCGTAATAAGGGTCTGCTGCATCATCCCCGTAATAAGGGTCTGCTTCCTCTTGAATAGAGAGGTCTTCATGGTCGGAGTCCGGGTCATAGAGATCAATGACTGTGCCTTGCACTGGATTCTCAGGGCGAGACCTCTTAGCAGGGGGTTGAGCAGGGATCTGCGACCCAGAGGGTGCTGTAGTGGGGGGGGGGGTGGAGATTGGGGGGGGGGGAGTGGAAGCTTTTAAAATAGGCAGGGTCCTTTTCATAAATGTTGGCCATGAAGCACATCCTCCTAGTGACCATGTCTATATCCTCAGCCGACCATTGTGCAGAACTAGGGATGACCAATGGTTGGGAAGGGAGTCTTAAATCTTCATCTGTTGGAGGAAGTAATACAGGTTTTTTGGGCCTCGCCTCTTGAGATGTCTCCTTAAGTGGGGTGGGCCTAGCCTACTGGGTCTTCTCCCTATGAGGGGGTCTTCTCCCTATGAGGGGGTCTTCTCCCTATGAGGGGGTCTTCTCCCTATGAGGGGGTCTTCTCCCTATGAGGGGGTCTTCTCCCTATGAGGGGGTCTTCTCCCTATGAGGGGGTCTTCTCCCTATGAGGGGGTCTTCTCCCTATGAGGGGGGTCTTCTAGGACGACTTCTTGGACTCTTCTCCCTACACCCATGAAGTGCGATTCCCTGACTGTTTGGGGGCCAAGTACCTTTTTTGATGCAGAATGTCAAATTTTAGATGCAGGCTGAACCGGAGCTGATTGTGCGACGTCTGTACCGTTTTTAGACAGCTGGGACCTGTCATGCAGCGATCTCGAACAAGAGTGCCCAGAGAACAGAGATTCCACAGACCTGTCCCTGGACATTCTGCGCTGCCGTCCGCTCGACACGTGTGTCAAGTCTCGGCCTTGGGTTGTGTGCTTAGTGGTGGATGAAGTGATAGCACGTCCGCCGCCGGGTGTTGTCCCCATAACAAGGCAACCAAAGCCACCCCATCGCCTTCAACGTCAGAAACCGCTGCGTTGCTGCCATCGCTGAAAGCACCTTCTACTTCCATGGCCTCCAGCTGCCTGGCGTAGTGGGCCCAGCGTTTGGTAGATCGGTCCTTCAAAGTCTAGGGCTTGAAGAGCCAACAAGCTCGACAAGAACCCTCGACGTGGTCTCTCGGGAGACATAGGTTACAGACTAGGTGTTTATCGACCCACGGAAATTTCATATTGCACTTGGGTCAAAATTTAAAGGGGTCTTGTCCATAACAAAAAGATACAGCAGCTAGGCGAATGTAGTGTAAGAAAAGGGGCATTTACATTCTAAAATGACCTCCCCCCCTATCTCCCTACTGTGTGGGTCAAAGCCCAGGGTGGCCTTCCAAGGTATAAACGGATCCGTCGCGGGAATCTTCCGACGGTCGTTTTTCTTCTAATCACCAGCGTGATGTTTCGATAGTCAGTGGTATAAAGGATAGAAAGAATAAACTATTGGTAATCAAAAATTAGTAAATGGCTATAAACCGAAAGAGGAACTCCGATATAAGCGTCCATCTAGAATGGTGAAAAAAAGCAATCTGAGGGACCTCGATGTGTGAGGGATCATGGGTACAGTGGACGTCACACTAGGGATAGTATTACAGGCACGTCCAGTCGATGTTCCTTTAAGTTTCGAAAACAACTAATACTCTGCAGCTTCCACTAGATGTCGGCCTATGCAGAGCATGTGATCTAAGCAGATTCCACAAGTCTCCGAAATATAGATATATATAGATATGATAGTGATGTAGAAAAAGAAATTGACACCCTGATGAGCATTGAACTTTTAAGTTGTAGTGTGGGAGCAAAGGTCTGTCAGAGTAGGTCAGGTTCCCATTTAACATTTGATATTGTAAAGTATGAGAAGTGATTTCGGTATGCGCTACACCGGCTTTAATCTTTCACCATGTTATTTCAATTACCTTATTAGTGTGATCTAACATCGGTATATAACAGCCCTTATAACCTTTCTTTTTCAGTTACTGTTCATGAACTCTGTATTGCACAGATCGATGTATTATTGTATATTATGCTTGTCTGTTGTCACTGCTTTTCTTTCCAGGACTACTTGCATGGTTTAATCAGTAGATAAACATAAGTATCTTATGAGAGGAAGGCTTCCAGAAGGAACCTGCATGTGTGATCAACAAGTTAAAGTCATCTGCATCGATAACAGACTTGCTGGTCCCCCAGCATGAACTGGACAGGTGATGGAGACCATCTCCCTGGGACTGGTCATTAGGTTTTGTTTCTCAAAAGGAACTCTGTGGTTTTGTTTGTGTCACAAGTGTCACACGTATAAAGGAGAAGGTCTGGTGGATGGGTCTGGTTATTTCGAGGGATTGTTCTGGTAGAGTAAAGCATGTAGCTCTGTTGATTGTCTTGCAAGTCAATAAAGCTGTCTCTGTCTTTGCTACTCCCTGAGAATGATTGCTTGAGCTCTGTGTCTCCAAGATTTGCAACTAAGAATGTATTGTTGGTATTGTCTGCAGGGAAAACTTCCACCCAAGAAAGACAGGCAGCATCAAACAATTTAAATATTTATGTAAAAGAATTGAGCAACGCACTGAATAAGCATTGTTCATCTGCCTATCCCAATAGCCCACAAACAGTGGTGTACATCACAAAAATGCACATTTAACCACAAACGTACATGAAAGCCAATTAATGAACTCCAACATCATCATCATCATCATCATCATACTATACAGCATTCCAAAATGTGAACAAATGTAAGCAATTTCAAATATTGTATTCAGCACCCAATTTTTGCTCAAACATTTCACGTAAACGGTTTGCATTTGCTGGCCCAGTGCAAACCAACAAATATTCTAGGAAGTATAACTAGCACTCATCAGAGATGCTCTATCCCCAATGACGTCTGCGCCACAGAACACTTCCCTTGTGTCTGTGTGTGGAAAATAGCAGAAAAGGTCAATCAACAAGGCAGTCTTGAATGAACGTTTTTGGATCGGTCTTAGGGTGACAAAAGCTTTGAAGAGCTGGGAATGAATATTGAAGCATGTAAGATTTAGGCAGCTAAATACTAGCAGTAACTATCTTTTTGACAAAAACTGAGCATATTGATTGCACAATGTTTGTTTGTTTTGTTTGTTGGATATGTAGATTGTTGCATTCATCATGTAAATAATAATTGTAAGTATACAGCAAAACGTTTTTAAAAAAGGACATACCTTCCCCTTCCTCCTCCTCATCACCTTCTTCGTCGTCCTCCTCTGGAATGCTTTCCACAGTATTTCCATCATCCTCATCATCGTCATCATCATCGTCGTCGTCATCGTCCTCATCGTCGTCATCTTCCTCATCCTCTTCCTCGTCGTCGTCGTCAACATCAGCATCTACATCCCCATCCCCTTCTTCTTCCCCTTCGTCGGCAGGCTCCTCCACATTCTCCCCTTCATCTGAGAAAGTATCTTCTTGGTGAACAGAGGATCGATCAGGAGAAATGGGTTCAAAGAAATCCTCTCTGGGATCCACATCTTCTTGCTTTTCAACAACAGCAGAAGTGACAACCGGCACTATTAGGAATATAATGTGAATATTAAGAAAATTCACCAATCTATGGAAAACACAAGTTTAACACAGACAAACTACTCTAGTTAGCTTTTGCGTTTAAAGTTTGCAACGCTGCAGGAAAGCCGCACATGATATTGCAAACATCCCACTCTAGTCTAGATAAACTAAATGTGTTCCTAACATTTCCCTGAAAAAACATTCAGAGCATCAATTAATGCAATCCAGTACATGGGTAGGCCAGGGTGAAGGGTTTACTTACTGAACTCGGATACAGGAAACACACCATGCCCAAGTGTCTTAAAATCTGCAGCGGACATGTAAGACCGTAAAAGAGTGCAAAAAAAGTCCTAACATAGAAAAGGATTCACAGAAATGGCAACCTGGAAACCGCACAATACCAGGTTGCACACCTCAGTGCATCATCTAGTACACCAGTCAGTCAGCTGGTGTTAGTGGGCTATGTGAGAAGGAATTATTTTGTAATTTATGGAGTGAAACAGAGCAGCACACTATTAAAATGTTTTATTGGGGTCAGAATGCAAATAAAAGGAAGAAGGGGGTGCGAGTATGAGAGTAATGACATAAGTGCCAATGGACCAGACCATGGTGGCTTGACAAAATAGTAAATAAATCATGAGGATGTGGGTGCTAGGGAAAGGACAACCACTTTTCAGAAATAACCTCACCCAGAAGCCGATTTCTAGTTCGTTAATATGCGTCTAGTTTTTTTTTTTTAATCGAGTCTTTGAGCAAATAACCCATAGCTAAGAGATGACTCTGTGCTTATAACGTGCCGAATGCCCGCAGGCATCAGGGCGCGGGGAAACGCAGAGAAGTACCATTCACAGTAGAAGTCTCACAAGGTTAACCGTGTCTCCTCTACACTGAGGTGACACTGTGATGATTCAAGGCTATTGGAATAAGAAAGTTTTCAGAGCCTTCCTGAAGCGGAGGTAGTTTTCTTCTCGTCTTACGGTCACTGGTAACCGTTCCAATATTTAGCCGCCTTAACAGGAAAATATCTACCCCTTCCCGTTTAGCCTCTGGTATATTTAGGAGACCCGTGTCTGCTGATCTTAAGCATCTTTGGGGCGCATACCAGGAGAATTGTTTTTTGAAATAGGCCGGTGCCTCCCCCAAAAAGACATCTGTGGACTATCGTCATGGCTTTAAACCGGACTCTGTCCTCTATTCTAAGCCAGTGCAATTCCTTTCTTTCTTCTGATATATGGTCCCTTTGTTTTTTCTTTTTAATAATGCGAACAGCATCCTTTTGCATTACTTGGCATTTTGTCAGCACTCTCTTAGAAGCTCCCAATAACAATGCATTGCCGTGATCTAAACAGGACAACAAGATTGCTCTTGCAATAGTAGCCGAGTTTGTCTCATTTATAAAGGGTCTAATTGCCCTCAAAAGGCGCAGGTAGTACACATTATTTTTGTACAGATAGTTAACCTGGGCCCCGGAGCCTAGTGAGGCTTCTACCATCATACCCAGGGTTTTTACCTTAGGTAATACTGGTATGATGGCTTCTTTGATATGGAAAGTCTTATATTGGGAATCCAACTTAGACCTGGCCTGGTTTGTTCCGAAAATCATTAATTCGGGTTTTGTGTTGTTTAGACACATCCAGTGCCTCTGCATCCAGGTATCAATGATGTTGCTAAAATTGAGGAAATTTACGCCATCTACTGCATAGTCTCCTGTTAGTTTGAATATCAGCTGCGTGTCATCGGCGTATTTGGTGAAAAATACGCCAATGTTTTCTAGCAGGGAGCTAAGACTCTTATGTAGAGGTTAAAAAGAAGTGGAGACAAGCTGGCTCCCTGGGGAACTCCAAACAGTATTGGGGTGGCTTCTGAGAAATTTTCAACCCAATGTATTCTCCCCTTCCAGTCCTTCAGGAAGGAAGCAAGCCAAGCCTGTGCTTTTGACGAGCATCCTACAAGTTTATCCAGGGCTGATTGGAGTAGCTGGTGGTCTACCAGGTCAAACGCAGCGCTGAGATCTAGCAGCATGAGTAACCTGGGCTTAGCTTTCTCCATCAGTTCCAGCATTTGTGTCTGTAGATCCAGCATGGCTGACTCTGTGCTGTGAGCCGCTCTGAAAAATGATTGTTGTTCATGTAACACATCTGCGGTTTCCCCATATTTTTGGAGCTTGTTGGTGGCTATTTTGTCTAAGATTTTTAAAATAAAATTTGAGTTTGTAATAGGACAGAGATTACTGGGATCCTTAGGATCCAGACCTGCCTTCTTTACAAACGGGGTTATTGTGACATTTTTAATATCGTCGGGGACTGCTCCCTCTAAGAAGGAGGCGTTAACTAACCTTGTCAGGATAGGTGCAAAGAGTTCTTTATGATGCAAGATGATCTTGGTGGGGAGGATGTTTTCAGTTTAAGAGGTTGGTTTCATGCCGGACATCACCCTACATAATTCTTCCTCTGAAACCGCTGAAAAATTAAATCTCTCCCTCTCAATTGATGTGGGGTTTTCTTCCGGAGGAGGCTCTATGCTGGTGGTATCTCTAGCCAAAATTATGTGGTTCCGTGCTTTTGATATTTTAGCCGCAAAACCCTCTTGTATCTTCCTTCGAAGGGATGTGTGGAGGAGAGAAGATTTGGGGTTTTTCCATATCCTTCAGTATTTTCGAAAAGTTTACTGGTCGAATTAGGAGCTGCCTTTATTTCTTTATTGCAATCAGACTTTGCTTCTCTAATTGCCTTTCGATATGCTTGCTCCGCGCATTTCCAATCCTCCCTGTTTTCCTGAGTTTGGCTCCTATGCCATATTCGTTCTTTAGCACGTTTTATTTGTTTAAGTTTATTGGTGTGCTGACTGTACCATTTGGCCTTAGTGCTATTTTTTCTTATTAGCTTGCTTTTTAGTGGTGCATACTTCTCTATCATCGCCTGCATGTGTTTGGTGTATTTTGCTAATTTATGTTCGCAGTCATCATTCACTGAGAAAGATTCGAGAATCTGACGAAGGCATGGTTTTAACTGCTCGGGTCCAATTTCTTTAAAATTTCTGCTTGAAACTTTCACATGTGGGTTCTCCAACTGCTTAAATGGGGAGATTAAGAGTATCTCTAGAGTCACCAAGCTATGGTCCGACCAAATGCATGGCTGTTTGTACAGATCCAGTCTAGCTGGTTACCCTGCGGGGTAGTAGGCTTGTTGTTTACTATTTGAAAGGCCAGATTGTTCATGGCGCATTCCAAGGCAATAGCCTCTTTATCATCTGGGTTCCCTCTCCACCTATTCATGTCCCCTACTAATAGGGTAGATGAATTGTCTGAGACCAGTTTACTTAGTTGCAGAGCTATTTCACTCTCAAAGTCGGAGGTCAGAGAGGGGGGTCTATATATCACAATTATGTTCAAACAGTCGCTTGGTGTGTGAGTCAATTTTAATTGAATGGTGTCGCACCCAGTACATTCAAGATTTGCTTTAAAGAGGTGCAGCGCTTCTTTAGCTATAACTACTACTCCTCCACCCTGTCCTTGATCTCTATGGAACAAGTTACTTACCTGTAACTGTTGTTCTCCAGCATGGGTCTGGTATGGATTCACATGCTCATGTATATTCCCTGTCGACAGGCCGGGAATCCTCGGTATAGAAAAGATCAGTATCAGTTTCGTTTCTGATCCGTCTTTCTCAGTAGTAACCAATCACTGGTCTCTGGGTCATACTGCCCCCAGCCAATGACTGCCCTCTCCCTAAGCCCCGCCCCTAGCAGCCATCCTCAGATTTGGTAGCACGTGAAGTGGCAGTATGACCAAGTGAAGAGCCGCAGAGGGGTAGGCGGGAGGGTTCGCATGTGAATCCATGCCAGACCCATGCTGGAGAACAACAGTTACAGGCAAGTAATTTGTTCCTTCTCCAGCATGGGGTCTGGCATGGATTCACATGCTCATGAATATAAGAATACATAGCAGTACACACATGCACAACCACGGAAGGTGGCAAAAGGCTCAACATCAAGCAATACAACAACTCAACATTAAGCAACTCTTACCTCCTCACCAGGCTCACCTTAGGCGAACAGGTTGCGCAGCACTGCCTGGCCGACTCTGGACTCCTCCCTGGAATCCCGGTCGACGCAGTAGAATCTCGTGAAGGTGTGCGTCGACCTCCACGTAGCAGCCTTGCAGATGTCGAGCAGGGGCACACCAGACAGGAACGCCGTAGTAGCAGCGATCGCTCTGGTCGAATGGGTCCTCGGACGGCCTGGCAAGGGTCGGTTTGCCAACCGGCGACAGTGCATGATGCAGCCGGAGAGCCATCTGGAAATGGAAGTCTTCGAGAGAGCCTTCCCTTGATTCACAGGTCCAAAGTTCACAAACAGCTGTGATGTCTTCCGAAAACTCTTCGTGCGGTCCACGTAGAACTTCAGCGCTCTAGCTACATCCAGCGAGTGCAGAGTCCTCTCAGCCGGCGACGAAGGCGACGGGAAGAAAACTGGCAACACAAAGGGCTCGTTGAGGTGGAAGTCTGACGGCACCATGGGCATTAAGGAGGGGTGCATCCTCAGCACCACCCTCGTGTCGTGAAAAGTCAAGTATGGAGGCTTGCAAGACAGGGCCTGGATCTCTCCCACTTGTCGTGCAGAGGTGATGGCCACGAGGAATGCTGTCTTCCACGACAGAAACTTCAACGGCACTGAATGCATAGGCTCGAATGGGGCCCCCATGAGCCTAGTTAGCACCACGTTGAGCTCCCACGCCGGGGCAGGGGCCTTCACCGGCGGGAATGATCGGAACAGTCCTTTCATAAATTCCTTCACCAGTCGATGAGACCACAAGGACGCCCGTCCTGTGGTTCTGGTGTAACGTGAGACGGCAGCCAGATGTACCTTGATGGAAGCGTGAGATAGGCCAGCCTTGGTCAAAGACAATAGGTACGGCAATACTTGAGGGGCCGTAATCCATAGAGGGTTAATCTTCTGTGAGCGGCACCAGACAGAGAACCTCTTCCATTTCTGTTCGTAGCACTTGAGAGTTGAGGATGCCCTGGCCTTCGCAAGAACCTCTCTGCAGTCGGCCGGGATGTCGTATCCTCCAAACTCTAGTGCTGCAGGAGCCAGGCCTGCAAGTTCAGCGACTGTGGGTCGTGATGGAGAATGGCGCCTCCTTCTCTGGATCCGCGTCCGTCGGCAGCTTGACTGGTGTGGACGCTGACAAGTCCAGAAGGTCCGGGAACCAGATCTGCCTCGGCCACGCCGGTGCGACGAGGATCATCCTGCACCGGGGCCTCTTGAGCTGGTTGACGAGCCGGAGTAGCAACGGCGGGAACGCATAAAGGAACAGGCCGTCCCAGGGGAACGAGAAAGCATCGCCCATGCTCCTCGGTTGGGGAAACCTGCTGGCGAACCTCCAGCACTTGGAGTTCGCCACCGTCGCGAAGAGATCGATCTGGGGTTCGCCCCATCATCGGAAGAGTCGGTCCATTTGATCCTGGCGCAGTTCCCACTCGTGGCAGGAGCGCAGCTCTCTGCTGAGTGAGTCGGCGATGGTGTTTTTTATCCCTGCCAGATGAAAGGGTACCAGAAACATCCCTTGGGCTACGGCCCAATGCCACAGATCCTGGGCTTCCTTGGATAGGGCAGGGGATCTGGTTCCGCCCTGCTTCCGAATGTAAAACATTGTGGTGGTGTTGTCGGTGAAGATCCTCACCACCTTGCCCTTGAGGGACGGAAGGAAGGACCCGAGGGCCCAGAACACTGCACGGAGCTCCAAGATGTTGATGTGCAGTGTCTTCTCCTCCGGGAGCCAAAGGCCTCTTGCGTGGAGACCCCCGGTGTGCGCTCCCCAAACTTCCAGGGAGGCATCCGTCGTCACCGTCACCTGGTGGGCCGGGGCTAGGAAACCTGTTCCCACCGTCAGATGAGACCCCACCATCGTATCGCCTGACGGAACGCTTCGTCGAGCGGGATCCTGTCCTCGAAGCTGCCCGTCGGCTGGATCCAGTGGGCGTCGAGGAATTCTTGCAAGGGCTGCATCCGAAGTCTGCAGTGGCGCACCAGATAAATGCAGGAGGACATCATTCCGAGGAGGGACTTGATAGACCTCACTCTGGCCACGTCCGTGGCCAGCAGACGTTGCACCTTTCTCAGGATGGTCCTTATCCTTTCCTCCGACGGTGAGGCCCACCGCGCCACTGTGTCGAGCTGTGCTCCCAGAAACAGGGCGACTTGCGACGGGACCAGGTGGGATTTTGGAAAGTTGATGGAGAACCCCAGGTCCGTGAGCAGCTGGACGGTCTTCGCAGTGTGTTCCACGGCGAGCTCCCTTGTCCTTGCCCGTATGAGCCAGTCGTCCAAGTAGGGGTAGACGTGGATCCCCTGCAGGCGGAGCTGCGCCGCCACCGGTGCTAGGCACTTGGTGAACACCCTGGGCGCCGATTTTAATCCGAACGGGAGAGCCTTGAACTGGTAGTGCAGCCCTTTGACCACGAACCTGAGGAACTTTCGGTGTCTCTTTAGAATAGGGATGTGGAAGTATGCATCCTCCAAGTCCAACGACGACAGGAACTCGCCCTCCTCCAGCTGTCCCAGCACGTCCTGGAGGGTGACCATCCGGAACTTCTGTGCCTTGATGTATTTGTTCAGTCGTCGCAGGTCCAGGATGGGACGCCATCCTCCTGTCTTCTTCTTTACGAGGAAGTATCTTGAGTAAACTCTGGAGCCCCGAAGCCTCTTTGGAACACGCTCAATGGCACCTTTCCTGAGCATCGCCCTTACTTCCAACAGCAGTTGAGGGACATGATTTTCCTTCCTGGCCACGGGAGGAATGCGGGGGCACTTCTTCTGGAACTCGAGGGCGTGCCCCAAGGCCAGGGCGTCCAGCACCCAACGGTCGGAGATGGATTCCCACAGGCCGATGAACTTCGTCAGCCGGCCTCCCACCGGGGTGCTTTGGCGGGGGCCCGACCTGACGGTCGGTTCAATCTTGCTTGGAGGCCGCTTTGCCTCCTTGACCACCTTGACGACGACGGCGGGATCCGCCTGACTTGCCGCGTCCCCTGTAGGCCTCCTGCGACGAAGATCTTGCCGCTTGACGGTACGTAGAGGAGCTGCTGCCGGCTCCCTTGGAGGCACCCGGTCTGCCTCCGGAGCTCCGAAAGGACGGCCGCCGCTGTTGGAACACACCCAGTGCACGGGCCGTCTCCGTGTCCGTCTTGATCGCCTGAAGGGACTCATCAACCGCCTTGCCAAAGAGGTTGTTCCCATCGAAGGGCATGTCCAAAACCTTGGTCTGTACGTCCTGGCAGAAATCCGTCGCCTTGAGCCACCCTCGTCGTCTCAGGCAAACGCTGTTGCCCAACTGACGGAAACCGGTGTCGGCGATGTCCGTAGCCACCGTAATGGCGTGGTCCGAGGCAATCTCACCTTCCTGTGAGATTTCCAGGGCCTCAGCCCTCTTGGCATCCGGAAGGAAGTCCAACAGAGGGGCGATCTTGAACCACAACTCCCTGTCGTAGCGGGCTACGATGGCCAGGGCATTGGCCGCCTTGATGGTCGTCCCTGCAGATGAGATGACCGGCGTCCCATCGCATCCAGCTACCTACCCTCGCCGTCCGGCAGGGAGGTTGAAGTCGAGGCCGAAGCCCCCCGCTTTCTTCTTGGCCGCCGCCGAAACGACCGAATCCGGGGTAGGTTGCGCCCTAAGGCACAAGGGGGCAGCGTCGGGGACCCGGTACTACTTCTCGTACCGGTCCCTCTTCGCAGGAGCCGTGGCAGGGTTCTTGAGGAGGGCGAGCCCCTCATCCCAGATGTCATCAAGAAGCGGTACGGCGAGGACCGTCTTCCTTTTAGCCTCGCGCCGCTGGTAAAGGAACCCTTCCTTCTTTTCTTCGGGGCAGAGCTGGAAGAGCTCGGATGCCCTGGAAATCATAGCATGGAAGGATCCAATCTCGTCGGGCGGGGACGCCCGGGCAGGGGGCGACGGGGGACACGTCCCGTCGTCGCCTCCGTCGTCATCCGTACCCGTCGTAGTCGTGTCCATGCCTGTATAATCCCCATGGGTAGTGGACTGGGGGGAAGACAGAGAAGGCCGCAGAGGCGGAGAGGAGGCCTAGGATGCCTCCTCCTCCTCTTAAGTGGTGGGCTCTCCGAAGGTCCTGGCTCCGGTTCCCCCGTTGGGTCTGGCTCAGGTACCTCCGTCGGGGGAAGGGGCAACCTAGTCCTTATCTCCGAGCATAAGGACTGGATGGCTGACAAAATGGCCGCCGAGGTGTCCTGCGGCGCCGGGAACGACGGGAGCGAGGGCTCTTGAGGAGCTTCGTCTGCGACACCGTCGCTCTCGTCGTCGCCCTCGTCGGGATCCCTCCCGATGGGCTGGGCCTCTTCCACGACTTGGATGAGCTCCTCTTCAGAGGTCGTGTCCGTATCCACGATGGCCACTAGCCCCTCCCCCACCCTTTCCAATGAGGACTTCGTGGGGGTCTTCTCGATGGGCCTGAAAGACGACTCCCTCCGTGGTGGCAGGGAGACCCTGGTACCTGAGGGCGCCTCCACTGGTGTAGCCTCCACAGGCTAAGCCAGGGCCGCGGCGACATCCTCAATCGAGGTCTTAGCAGGGTGAATTAAGGCCAACGTCACCTTCTGTACGCCTGGGGCCTTCACCTTGGGGGGAGGGTCCGAGCCTCGCTCCCCCTCTGCCGGAATCTTCGAGATCGCCCGGGGCCTCTCCAGACGCTTCGCCGGGTTCTCGGACTTCCTCTTACCCGAGCCAGAGCGTTGGCTCGTGGTTGATGGCGCCGGGGAGGATGCGCCCTGCCTGGCAGCCAAGGAGGCCGACCGTTCGGCACTCCCGGTGCCCGCGGACTCGCGGTGCTTAGCCTTTTGTTGGGCCCCCGTCGCCGGGGCGCCCTCACAGGACTTAGAAGACCGCTCAGACTTCTTTTTCTTCTTCTCGCCTGACGGGCTCTGCCCTTCCAGCCAGTTGGCGAGACGGAGTTGGCGATCCTTCATGGTCCGCTCCACCATGTTCCCACAAAACGCGCAGTCCTTTTCCTTGTGCGTCTTGTCCTCATGGAGGCAGTAGAGGCATAACGAATGCTCGTCCTCCTTGAAAACGTTCTGAAGCTGGCATCCAGGGCAGGTCCTGAACAGCTTACCGGGCGTCGAGCTTCCTTTCTCCTGGGCCATGACCGGTGTAGCCCTCGGAACTTCTGGAATCCTCCAAAAGCGTAACTCGACGAAATCTTCACCCTTGAGGGGCGTAGAAACTCCAAAACGGATCTCCGTTGATCGGATGTGGACACGGTGGAGCTTGAGGCTCTATTTAACCGAAAAATGAGAAAATCTGAAAAAAGCGCGAAAATGCAGCAAAAGCTCGAGAGCTACAGCACGAGGATTCCCAACACTTGAACGTGTGGTAAAAATCTGAGCATGGCTACCAGGGGCGGGGCTTAGGGAGAGGGCAGTCATTGGCTGGGGGCAGTATGACCCAGAGGCCAGTGATTGGTTACTACTGAGAAAGATAGATGAGAAACGAAACTGATACTGATTTTTTTTCTATACCGAGGATTCCCGGCCTGACGGGGAATATTCATGAGCACGTGAATCCATGCCAGACCCCATGCTGGAGAATTTTATTGTATAAGGAACAAGTTACTTACCTGTAACTGTTGTTCTCCAGCATGGGTCTGGCATGGATTCACATGCTCATGAATATTCCCCGTCGTCAGGCTGGGAATCCTCGGTAAAGAAAAAACCAGTATCAGTTTTGTTTCTGATCTGTCTTTCGTAGTAATAACCAATCACTGGTCTCTGCGTCATACTGACCACAGCCAATGACTGCCCTCTACCTAAGCACCGCCTCTGGCAGCCATCTTCAGATTTGGAAGCACGTGAAGTGGCAGTATGACCAAGTGAAGAGCCGCAGAGGGGTAGGCGGGAGGGTTCGCATGTGAATCCATGCCAGACCCATGCTGGAGAACAACAGTTACAGGTAAGTAACTTGTTCCTTCTCCAGCATGGGGTCTGGCATGGATTCACATGCTCATGAATAAAGAATACATAGCAGTACACACATGCACAACCACGGGAGGTGGCAAAGGCTCAACATTAAGCATCACATCAACTCAACATTAAGCATCTTACCTCCTCACCAGGCTCACCTCAGGCGAACAGGTTGCGCAGCACTGCTTGGCCGACCCTGGACTCCTCCCTGGAATCCCGGTCGACGCAGTAGAATTTCGTGAAGGTGTGCGTCGACCTCCACGTAGCAGCCCTGCATATGTCCAGCAGGGGCACACCAGATAGGAACGCCGTGGTAGCTGCGATCGCTCTGGTGGAATGGGCTCTCGGACGGCCAGGCAGCGGTCGGTTTGCCAACCGGTGACAGTACATGATACAGCCGGAGAGCCATCTGGAGATGGAAGCCTTCGAGAGAGCCTTTCCCTGATTGACAGGTCCAAAGTTCACAAAGAGTTGTGACGTCTTCCGAAAACCCTTCGTGCGGTCCACGTAGAACTTCAGCGCTCTAGCTACATCCAGCGAGTGCAAAGTCCTCTCAGCCGGCGACGAAGGCGACGGGAAGAACACAGGTAACACCAAGGGTTCGTTGAGATGGAAGTCCGACGGTACCTTGGGCATGAAGGAGGGGTGCGTCCTGAGCACTACCCTTGTGTCGTGGAAAGTCAAGTACGGGGCCTTGCAGGAAAGGGCCTGGATCTCTCCCACTCGTCGTGCGGAGGTGATGGCCACAAGAAAAGCTGTTTTCCACGATAGAAACTTCAACGGGGCCGAGTGCAGAGGCTCGAACGGAGGTCCCATGAGCTTGGTCAGCACCACGTTGAGCTCCCACGCCGGGGCCGGAGCCTTCACCGGCGGGAACGATCTGAACAGTCCCTTCATGAACTTTCACCAGACGATGAGACCACAAGGACGTCCGCCCCGTGGTTCTGGTGTATCGGGAGATCGCAGCAAGATGAATCTTGATGGACGCGTGTGCCAGACCAGCCTTGGCCAGCGTCAGCAGGTACGGCAGTACTTGGGGAGCCGTAATCCGTAGAGGGTTAATCTTCTGTGCGTGGCACCAGACAGAGAACCTCTTCCATTTGTGTCCGTAGCATTTAAGAGTCGAGGACGCCCTGGCCTTTGCAAGAACCTCTCTGCAATCGGCCGGTATGTCGTATCCTCCAAACTCTAGCGCTGCAGGAGCCAGGCCTGCAAGTTCAGCGACTTCGGGTCGTGGTGGAGGATGGCGCCTCCTACCCTGGAGAGTAGATCCGCGTCCGCCGGCAGCTTGATCGGCGGGGACGCTGACAAGTCCAGAAGGTCCGGGAACCATATCTGCCTCGGCCACGCAGGTGCGACGAGGATCATCCTGCACCGTGACCTCTTGAGCTGGTTGACGAGCCGGATTAGCAGAGGCAATGGAGGGAACGCGTAGAGGAACAGGCCCTCCCAGGGGAACGAGAAAGCATCGCCCATGCTCCTCGTCTGGGGAAACCTGCTGGCGAACCTCCGGCACTTGGTGTTCGTCGCCGTCGCGAACAGGTCGATCTGGGGTGTGCCCCACCGTCGGAAGAGGCGATCCACCAGATCCTGCCGTAGTTCCCACTCGTGGCACGAGCGTAGCTCCCTGCTGAGTGAGTCGGCGATGGTGTTTTTTATCCCTGCCAGATGAAACGGCACCAGAAAAATCCCTTGGGCGACGGCCCAATGCCACAGGTCCTGAGCCTCCTTGGACAGCGCTGGGGACCTGGTTCCGCCCTGTTTCCTGATGTAAAACATGGTGGTGGTGTTGTCGGTGAAGATCCTCACCACCTTGCCCTTGAGGGACGGAAGGAAGGACCTGAGGGCCCAAAACACTGCACGGAGCTCCAGGACGTTGATATGCAGGGACTTCTCCGTCGGGAGCCATAGTCCCCTTGCGTGCAGATTTTCGGTGTGCGCTCCCCACCCTTCCAGGGAGGCATCCGTGGTCACAGTCTCCTGGTGGGCTGGGGTCTGGAAGTCCATGCCCGCCGTCAGATGCGCGCGGGTGCCCCACCACCGTATCGCTCGTCGGAAACTCTCGTCGAGCTTGATCCTTTCCTCGAAGCTGCCCGTCGTCTGGATCCAGCGCGCATCCAGGAATTCTTGCAACGGGCGCATCCGGAGCCTGCACATGGGAATGAGGTAGATGCAGGAAGACATCATCCCGAGGAGGGACTTGATGGACCTCACTTTGGCCGCGTCGGCCACCAACATCCGTTGCACCTTGCCCAAGATGGTCCTGGTCCTCTCCTCCGACGGGGAGGCCAGAAGAGACACTGTGTCGAGCCTCGCTCCCAGAAACAGTGCGACTTGCGCGGGCACCAGGTGGGATTTGGCGTAGTTCACGGAGAATCCCAGGTCCGTGAGGAGTTGGACGGTCCTTGCCGTGTGGACCACGGCGAGCTCCCTCGTCTTGGCGCGGATGAGCCAGTCGTCCAGGTAGGGGTAGACGTGAATCCCCTCGCGTCGCAGCTGCGCCGCCACCGGTGCGAGGCACTTGGTGAATACCCTGGGTGCCGACCGTAGTCCGAAGGGGAGGGCTTTGAACTGGTAATGACGCCCTTGGACCACGAATCTGAGGAATTTTCGGTGCCCCTTTAGGATGGGAATGTGGAAGTAGGCATCCTCCAAATCCAACGACGATAGGAAGTCTCCTTCCTCCAGCTGACCCAGGACGTGCTGGAGGGTGACCATCCGGAACTTCTGCGCCTTGATGAACTTGTTCAGACGTCGCAGGTCTAGAATGGGGCGCCATCCTCCCGTCTTCTTCTTCACGAGGAAGTATCTCGAGTAGACTCCGGAGCCCCGAAGCCTCTTTGGGACGAGTTCGATGGCGCCCTTTCTGAGCATCGCCTTTACCTCCAGGAGAAGTTGAGGGACGTGAAGTTCTTTCCTGGCCACGGGGGGGACGCGCGGGCACCTTCTTTGAAACTCGAGCGCGTGGCCCCGGGCCAGGGCGTCCAGCACCCAACGGTCGGTGGAGATGGACTCCCACACGCTGACGAAGCCCGCCAGCCGGCCTCCCACCGGGGTGCTTCGGTGGGGGCCCGACCCCACGGCCGGTTCAATCCTGCTTGGACGCGGCCTTGCCGCCTTGACCTCCTTGGCGACGACGGCGGGGTCCTCCAGACTTGCCTCGTCCTCTGTAGGCCTCTTGCGACGACGAGCGGGCCGCTTGACGGTAGGAAGCGAAACCGCCGCCGGAACCTTTGGAGGCGCCCTTGCCTCCGCCGCTCCGAAAGGGTGTCCGTCGTTGCTGCAGGACTCCAAGGGCCCGGGCCGTCTCAGTATCCGCCTTGATGGCCTGAAGGGAATCGTCCACTGTCTTGCCAAACAGGTTGTTCCCGTCGAAGGGCATGTCCAGGACTCTGGTCTGGACGTCCTGCCGGAAGTCCGTAGCTTTGAGCCATCCACGACGTCGAAGGCAAACGCCGTTGCCCAGCTGGCGGAACCCAGTGTCGGCGATGTCCGTCGCCACGGTGATGGCGTGGTCCGAGGCCACCTCACCTTCCTGCAGGATCTCCAGGGCCTCCGCCCTCTTGTCGTCCGGCAGAAAATCCAGCAGGGGAGCTATCTTGTACCAGAGCTCCCTGTCGTAGCGGGCCACGATAGCCAAGGCGTTGGCCGCTTTAATCGTCGTCGCTGCCGACGAGATGACTCTACGCCCCATAGCATCCAATTTCTTTCCCTCGCCGTCCGGCGGGGAAGTCGATGTGGAGGCCGCACCCCCCCCCCCGCTTTCTTCCTGGCTGCCGCGGAGACGACGGAATCCGGGGTAGGCTGCGCCCGGAGGCATAGGGGGGCCGTGTCAGGGACCCGGTACTTCTTCTCGTACCGGTCTCTTCTAGCTGGCGTCGTGGAAGGGTTCTTGAGGAGGCAAAGGCCCTCATCCCAAATGTCGTCCAACAGAGGCACTGCGAGGACCGTCTTCCTCTTGGCCTTGCGCCGCTGATAAAGGAAGCCTTCCTTTTTCTTCTCCTCAGGGCAGAGCTGGAAAAGCTCGGAAGCCCTAGAGATCATGGAGTGGAAAGATCCGATCTCGTCGGGCGGAGAAGCCCTGGTGGGGGGCGATGACGGAATATCCTCGTCGTATGCCTCGTCGTCCGTACCCGTCGCTGCCGTGTCAGTCCCCGTATCATCCCCTCGGGTGGACGGGGAGGAGGGCTGGACGGGGCGCGACGGTAGAAAAGGAGGTGGTGGATGGATCCTTCTTTTCTTGGTAGGGGGAACACCAGAAGGTCCCGGTTCTGGATCCCCCGACGGGAGAGGTTCCTCCGTCGGTAACGGTAGCCTCGTCCTTATCTCGGAGCATAAGGACTGTATGGCCAACAAAATGGCCGCCGAGTTGTCTTGCGGCGCTGGCAGAGGGGAATCCGACGGGCGAGCAGGGGCCCCGTCGGTATCCTCGACGATGTCGTCGTCGTCACCTGCGTCGGGGTCCATTCCGACGGGCTGGCCTTGTTCCACGCCTAGGCCGTGGCTTAAGACCTCGATCAGCTCCTCTTCTGAGGTTGAGGCCGAATCTACGACGACGCCCTGCCCCCCCCTTCTTCTTCCCCACGGAGGGTTTCACGGGGGTCCTATCGATGGGCACAAAAGAAGACTCCCTCCGAGGAGGCAGGGAGATTCTGGGCCCTGAGGACGCCACCACTGGTGCAGCCTCCACAGGCTGAGCCAGGGCCGCCGCGACCGTTTCGATAGAGGGCTTGGTCGGATGGATCAAGGCCTTCACCACCTTAGGTGCGCTCACCGCCTTATCCTTGAGGGAGGGGGCACTGCCACGCTCCTCCTCTGCCTTAGAGCTCGACCGGGGCCTCTCCAGGAGCTTCGCCGGGTGCTCGGCCTTCCTCTTACCCGACCCAGAGCGTTGGCTCGTGGTTGATGGTGCCGGGGAGGGTGCACCCTGCCTGGCGCCCGTAGAGCCCGACCGTTCGGCGCTCCCGGTGCCAGCGGACTCGCGGTGCTTGGCCTTATGTTGGGCCCCCGTCGCCGGGGCGCCCTCAAAGGTCTTAGAAGACCGCTCGGACTTCTTCTTCTTCTCGCCAGACGGGCTCTTACCCTCCAGCCAGTTGGCGAGACGTTGATGACGGTCCTTCATGGTCCGTTCCGACATGTTGCCGCAAAACGCACAGTCCTTCTCCACGTGCGTTTTGTCCTCATGAAGGCAGTAAAGGCAGAAAGAGTGTTCGTCCTCCTTAAAGACGTTCTGCAGCTGGCATCCAGGGCAGACCCTGAACAGCTTTCCGGGCGTCGAGCTTCCCTTCTCCTGGGCCATCTCCGAGACCGGGCCTGAGAAGCTTCTGGAGTCCTCCGAAGCGTAGCTCGACGAATCTTCACCCTTGAGGGGCACAGACGAATCCGACACGGGTCCCCGTTGATCGGATGTAGGATCGGTGGAGCTTGAGGCTCTTTTGACCGAAAGAATCGAAGTTTTGTGAAAAAGCGCGAAAAAATAGCACTAACGCTCGAGAGCAATAGCACGAGGATCCCAACACATGAACGTGCGGTAAAAATCTGAAGATGGCTGCCAGAGGCGGTGCTTAGGTAGAGGGCAGTCATTGGCTGTGGTCAGTATGACGCAGAGACCAGTGATTGGTTATTACTACGAAAGACAGATCAGAAACGAAACTGATACTGGTTTTTTCTTTACCGAGGATTCCCAGCCTGACGACGGGGAATATTCATGAGCATGTGAATCCATGCCAGACCCCATGCTGGAGAATATGTATCCCTCTGGAACTGCATTAGTACCTACTGGACCAATAGGGTCTTTTAGCCATGTTTCGGTAATGCACGTGATGTCCAGGTCCCTTTCTACGATTAGGTCATGGACACTGTGTGCATGCTTATTTAACAAGCTTGTGTTTAGCAAGCCCACTTTTAAGGCAGCGTTATCACGTTTGTGGGCTATTTTATGCTTTATCTCCCTATCCAACATGTTACTTCTCCAGGTGCCACGTGCTGGAGTGCTGGTTGTCTGCTGTAAGTGGCTGCCGACTTCCTCTTGACTCATTTCGTGTGCAAACAGAGGGGAAAGAGAGAGGAGAGGGGGCTCACCCTCACAGAGGTCCAGTGAGGGGGTATTTCTAAAATATAAACTACTGTGATTGTGATCTGCTCGAGCTGAGTAGATTATTCCTCTAGCCTGTGGCAATAATTACGTAAATAAGAGGGAGAATTAGACTTGCTCACCTCGGGACCTTCTTTACACCTCCTTTCACAGACTGCAGCAGACTGTGCCTGCCCGTGCGCGCTGGCACGTTCGCGCCAGGGTTCTATTGGAATGGGAGTTGGGAACTACAATCCTGCTGGGGATTGTAGTTTCTGGCCTGTCTGACGTGTGTAGAGAAGGAACTTCTCTCTTTCAAAATAGCATTAGTACAACAAAATGAAAACTAGATGGCCTAGAATGCTCAAAGCTAGTGAGATTCACCTGATGCTAATCTTCATAATCTTAGCAACAAATCACATGAATTACAATTTTTTAAAAGGTTTAAAACTTAGTCTAAGAACAACAAATAAAATGCAAATTTTACTAAACTGTTTCCAAACGAAAGTTCGCTGGCACGCTGCTTTTATACTGCAGCAGACTGTGCCTGCCCGTGCGCACAAGCGTGTTCGCGCCGGATTTCAATTGAAATGGGAGTTGGGAACTACAATCCTGCTGGGGATTGTAGTTTCTGGCCTGTCTGACGTGTGTAGAGAAGGAACTTCTCTCTTTCAAAATAGCGTTAGTGCAACAAAATGAAAACTAGATGGCCTAGAATGCTCAAAGCCAGCGAGGTTCACCTGATACTATTGTTCACAATCTAAGTAACAAATAACATGAATTACAATTTTTTAAAAGGTTTAAAACGTAGTCTAAGAACAACAAATAAAATGTAAATTTTACTAAACTGTGTTGACATGTTGGTGATTCTTCGCATCGGACAGGCTACCTAGCAGAGCACCACTATAAATGATAAACAAATAGCTAAAAACAAAGGCTCATAGGTCTTACCTTCCACTGGCATAGGCTCCTCTTCATCATCATCAGGAGGGGGAGGGCCCGGGGGAGTTCTTGGACCTCGGGGCTGTGGCCTTGGGGGGCTCCCACTGAAAGGTTCTTCTTTCACCACTTCAGCTAGACAGTTCATTCATAAAATAAGAGTCAATGAGCTCAGTTTAACAAACATGTTTTTACAACATTATTTATTATTATTTTGACACTTATATAGCGCGCAAATCTCAGGGGTATCTAGGCGCTTTCATTTAAGAATACGGTTACAGTAAGTGCTTCAGGTTACAGAAAGGAAGCGTAAGACGTGACTTGCATCATGGAATGTACAAGGGAAATGCATATACGCCAAGTGAACAATAGAAGTACATGGTGATTACATCCATTGAGCCTGACCCCTTGTTGCAGGGTGGCAGCAGCACATAGATGCAAGGTCAAAATCAGTGGGCAAATACATGGTGCCTACCCCGTGTAGCAGGGTGGCATCAGCACACAGATGCAAAGTCAAATCAATGAAAACAAAATGTGTGTTAACATATCCCATTAACTCAAATGAATTTATACCTGGTATTGTTGAATCCTTTCACGTGAAAGAACAGTAAAACCTATTGAAAAGCATTTGAATGAGAGGTAACATTAACGTAATCACAATGGCTAGTTCCTAAGAAATGTTATAATTCTCTGTAAAGCTACTCCTCCTCACACAGTTTGCACCCCAATGCAGAAATGCCACAATGCCTTTCAAAAAGTGGGAAAAGTAAAGCGAGACATCTCTCCACCCGACAACAAGACATCTCCCAAACAGTTCAAGATTAAGTGAGGGAATAAAACTGTTCGATGACATTCAATATATCTGCCTGAAAGAATATACTGGCAATTAAGAATGAGTAGCCTTTGGAAGACCTTAGCAAGGCTTTAAAATCTTATCAAACAGAAATTAGATTTCCATTCAGATGAAAATGGGGCTCGAGGTGCAAGAGGACAAACTTGCAGGAATTCTGGTCAATGACTACCTCAGGTAATCCACTTCTCAAAAGCATGAGCACCACCACACCGATCCTTCGGCTCAGGTAAGGTACCAGACTGCCTCAATTAGTCAGAGCAAATCCGTAAGGAAGATTTTATAATGGTTTATAAAATGGTTTTATAATTCTCCTCTGATAAAATACTCCAGACCTTACTAGGAAAACGCACAAAAATCATCTCTGTACCCTGCTTATTTGTGCCTGACTGTAGAGGGACTACATGGTTTGCACTTCATTCTCATAAACCAGACAAGAGGTCCTCTTATCCTTGCTACCACTCCTAAACCAGTCTTGTCCCTCTCAATATTAGTCCCATTGAAATATCCTGCTACCCAGATATAATCCCTTGTGAATATCATAAGATGGCTAACTGATAAAATGGCAGTACTCATCTGAAATAACACCTACCTGTATAGGTCCCAAAGAATCACCTCAATTCGACAAATGGAATCCTCCCTTTTCACTTATTACTTAATTTAAAATCAACAGATGTAACATACAAAAGTCAAATGTAGAATCACCTCTCTGCCCTGCTGGCCCAATACTGTCTAGATGCTGTGAACTAAGAAAACAAATTTGTGGCCATGCTGGTTCAAGCTTGGATGCATGGGCTCAAGGGGGAAAAGAAACGTCTCTGTGTATTATACACCATAAGGTACCGAACCAATAGGGAAATAATGGGTAGAAAGTCACATGAAAGATGCACTGCAAGCATAAAACAGTCGCAAGTTCCAGATATAACCAGATTTCGAAGATGGAGTTCATGCCACACTCGTTTTGGTTAGAGCAATAAAATGGAAACCAGCAATTTACAGTAGGTACAAATTGTGTGTGTAATCAGGGAAATACCAGACAGAGGAGTTGAGCTGGTGTTGCCCAATTATTTTCATAGCTGGACTTCTGGAGAAACAGAGGGGTGAATGTGCATGGTGTGGGATGGTGCTACGAGAACTCTTCTCAGAGTAGTGTGGCCTTGCGGCTTTCGGAGCAAGCCAGCGGTTGATACATCTGCTTAGGGGCTCCTTTGCGCCGATATCTGGTCCCAGACAATGAGGCAGGCAGCACATACACTAAGATCATCCCCTTTGCTGTCTAGGAGGTTGCTGTAGTTATTGGATGTAGTTATGGGAAAGAGTGCTTGGGAGCCAAGCTGGAGTGCAGGTCTCCATATTTGGAGAGCAAAGACTAGACAGGTCGACAGAAACGAGGGGGGGAAGATAGGGGCGACAAACCCCATCTTCAAGATCCTGGCAGCCACATATTTTCTCACAGATTACTACATGGACCAAGGGTGAAGATGCCTGGGAGAGTCATATTTGGTCTCCATCAGTAGCATAATCGGGGAACATACAAAGGTGAAGGCGAGCCTTGAGCACTTCAACCAAGAGGGTTTCTATGTCCCTCTTCCACAATAGTCGAAAAGAGAAATAAAATGTTCAGTAATTCAGTTGTAAAACGATCTCTTGTTGTCACAAGAAACTGATCTTGAAGGACAAGAGAGCTTGCAGCTAAGGTAGAGCTTTGGGTACCAGCCACCAAAGGCTCATCCTTAAAGAAGTCAAGTAAGAAATACTGTCATGTAAAAGAGACATGACAAAATCTTTCTTGGAAATAGCTAGGGCGGCCATGGCCTTAGAAGACAGAGCAGATGATTTGAGGTAACAGGGGCAGATCATGCACACAGTTGTGCCAAGCTAGTGATAACAGTGAAGACTTTAGAGGAAGGTGTTGGAAAAACAGTAAGAAGCAGGGCAAGAATAACTAAATCCCACATTAGCGCGTCCTGTACATCATCAGAAATAGGGGTGAAGAGGCATATCTCCAAGACATTTATCAAAGGATATTGCAGGACTCTTATAGGCCTATTATAGGGATTGATTGCAGAATTCCAGGTTAAAAAAAAAAAACTTGAAATTACTGTGGATTGATACTCGAATCCGTGGGCTGTTCAACCTATTAACAGAATTAGCACAAGCTAAACATCAGCAGCGTGAGTCTCGCAATCTGAGAACCATCCACAGAGGTTCACACAGTAGTGAAAATGAATCAAATATTGCAATACTTTCTGAGAACGACCACAACGGTCGAAACACGTGTCGGCTATTGGTGATCAAGTTTATGAACCGTATAATTTCAACAAAGATATCAGATTGAACACACAGTGTGGACTATAATCATTTGCGCTATCTGCATATGGATTTGTATAGTGGCAATAAGTAGTTTGTGAATACTACTATCAAGCGCGGAGAAATTATTGCAATATTTGATGCATTAAATAAAAAATAAAAAGTCTTCCCTTCAGACATGACCACAGACCCATTTTTTAGGATTAAAGAGCTGCCATGATATACAGCAAAAACATGAGCCACAATTAACTTCTGAGAGCTAGCACAAAGCACGGTTTTGGTGAGAAGTTAGGGAAATAAAATCCAAGAAGAAACGTTGTGCAGATGGGATCATCATCCTTTAAAGCATATATCCGGTTCCATGTCATTTAGATTTTTGTAGGTCGCCTATCCAAACGACTGATTATTTTTGCCCGATTTTAGGCGGCCTACAAACATAGAAATAATGACATCACCCACCCCCACCACACCTTCATGTTTATAGTAAAACTAGGGGGTTTCACCCCCCAAACTCCCCTCTCTCAGCCCCCGCCACCTCCCTCCACTCAAGCCCCCCCCAAATGCACACACACACACTTACACAACAAACCAACAAGCTTACCTGATCTCCCTCATGGCTGCTTCCTGGTCCTGGCGTGCCTGTCTGCCCCTGCGCGCACTCTTTCGCATCGCAGGGGCCGACAGTTCAATTTAGAAAGACCGCTCTGAGTGGTCACAGAGCAGTCTTTCTAAATCGTTTCTTTTTTTGGTTTTGTTTTTTTTATAAAAAGGTCTATTGACCCAATACCATATAGGCACATACAAGGAAAGAAGAAGAAAGGTAATCACAAGTTCATTTTTCAGTGCTGTCTCTTAAGGTCATCCATCTGAGGGTGCAGCAAAACAAAAATAGCATTTTTTTCAACGCTGAAGAGTTACCCGGAACGGGCAAACCAAAGACACATTGTTTTTCTCTCAATCAGGGGGGGTTTCAAATCCTGAAGGCCTACCGCCACTCCCACCCCAGCCCAAACCCAAGAGGCATCTCAGTTGCCCTCGCCCAGCCATGCCCCATTTGGTGCTACTTGTCTCCGGCCCAGCATGCCGCCTTCTAGCTCGCCAGGACAGCCTAAGCAAGCCACCGCCCCACCTGTTCTGCACCATAGACTTCCCGGTTAACCCTTTATATTGGGGATGTGTGCCTACCCTGCAGCCTCTTGCTCGTTGGCAGAATTCAATGAGTGCCGTAAAAATACAAGATAGTGAATTCACAAGAACATGAAATGTAGTTCAGTGCCCAAAAAGTCCAAACTGGCTTTACATTAGGCTCTGAAGCCTCAGCAAGCGCATCAACCCCAAACACAGTCTGCTCCTATGTCTGCCGAAAGAAGTTAATAGCCTAAGGTTATTAAAAAGGAGGTATGGAGGAAGGCTGCAAATGGGGCTCCACTGACAAGTGCAGCCCACATCAGATCTTTAGAGGGACAAGGGGTGAGGTCCAGTCACTAAGGTTCATTCCCCACTCCCCAAGATGAAAGACTGCAGAGGTGAGAAATGACTAGACTCAACTAGGAGAGAATGTCACAGTTGAGTTATGGATGGGCTAGCTCTGCATGGAACAAATCCCTCAGACGAGAAAGGACCTCCAACAGGAGATCCCAACAAAGCAGATGTCTGGGAACAACAGGTTCAGAGTCTTCAGAAGTATCCCCAGGAGCAGCAGTAAAAGAGATTGTATTTGTTCGCCGGATGGGTAGGTGTCAGCACTGGAATTCTGCAGCAGAGTAACAGAACAACCACTTCCAGTAGCCTTAACAAACCTCGGAGAAGATTTCTTCAAGAAAAGGAGTCAGAGTAACATAGTTGAGGAGCAGCAGAGTGCAGTGCTTGAGGAGCATCATGGAAGGTTGCGTTCAGCCAGATGGGCAAGGTCAGCAAACTAAGACCCTGACTATGGAAGACAGGAACAATGAGCACAGCAGTGGTCAAAAGGTATCCCACTGAAGACGTCCAGGCAAAGAAATGGAGTTCAGCAACTTGAAATCATTGTTTCAGCAATGATATGATAGATAAGTAATTTATAACACGCCTGTACACAAGTGTTTCTAGTGTGACAAGACAAGGAAGGGAAGACAGAAGGAGGACAAATACGGGGGGCTCGGGGGAGAGAAGTGCTGGGGGCAGAGGGGAAGTGCAAAGGAGCTAGTAAATGCTGAGGTGGCTCATAAGTGCAGCGAGTCAGGGGACTGTAGGGTTGCAGATACAGTCCCAAAGTTTCCATGTGTTAAAATCGCAGCAAAAATTGCAGTGGTTACAAAATATATCGCTAAATGCTGTGGTTTTTCCGCCGCAATCCATGTAAAGGATGCGGGGGACACCCCCGGACCCATTATACCATTTAAGGGGAGCGGTGATACCCCTGCAACCCCCGCTCATCTTAAATGGTATAATGGGGCACACCTTTACCGGGTCAAACCACAGCATTTTTGTCGCGATTGTTTGTATAGGCGACATTTTTGCCACTCTTCTCACCTTCTGTCCATGCGCCGCCTCCTTCATCGTCTCGAATGACGCTGGCTCAAATCCCCTTCTCTGACTAATCAATCCTCTCATTTCTCATATCACTCTCTCTATGACTCTTGCCTCTCATCTGCCAAGCGCTCCTACTATTCTACCCTCCTCCACTCACAAGCGTCCCTTCCCCGCCGTATCTTCCAGGCCCTTTCTTGCCTTCTCTCCCCTCCTACTTTGACCCTTCCACGAACTCTCCCCTCTCTCCCTCTGACTTCGCTAACTTCTTCTCATCCAAAATCCTCTGCGCCGGAACATTCTCTCCTTCCTTCACCCTCCCAGATCTGCCAACTTGTCCATGTTCTCTCCCATCACCGCAACCTGTGTCTCCCTTCTACGGTCCAAAACTCACCCAACGGCTGCCCCCTCTGACCTCATCCCCACTTCCCTCATCCCCAAAATCTACCCTCTCCTTATTCCTTACCTACCCACCTTCTTCAATATATATTTCTCCTCATCCACCTTTCCTTCAGCTTTCAAACACGCCACCATAATTCTTATGCTGAAGAAACCTCCTGCTAGCTCTCTTCTTGCCTCCAACTTCAGACCAATCTCTCTTCTCCCCTTCATCTCAAAACTCCTCGAGCACCTAGCCTACTCTCAACTTTCTGCCTTCGTCTCATCCCACTCCCTCCTCCCCCCTCTTCTCAATCTGGTTTCCGCCCTAAACACACCGAGACCACCCTCACCTATGTCCTCAACTCTCTCCTCACTGCTCGCTACGCTAAGCAATCTTCAATTCTCATCCTCCTTGACCTCTCTGGTTTGACACTGTAGACCACCCCTTACTTCTTAGCACTCTGTCCTCCTTCGGCTTCAAATGCTCTGTTCTCTCCTGGCTCTCCTCTTACCTCTCTAAGAGATCATTCACTGTCTCCTGGGGCGCCCGTACCTCCTCCAGCCTCCCCCTGAACTATGGCGCCCCTCAGGGATCCATACTTGGACCCTTTCTTTTCTCTCTCTATACCTCCCTTCTCGCCCCAGTCATCTCTTCTTTCAGCATCTCCCACCACTTCTACGCTGATGACACCCAACTCTTTCTTTCCTTCTCTTCCTTCACATCTGACCACCACACTTTCTTTCTGCCTCACGGCCATAAACAACTGGATTTCATCCCACTTTCTTTCCCTCGATACTGACAGAACTGAGGTGCTTTTCTTCCCTCCTAACACCCTCTCCCCCTCCCTTCCTCCTTTCATCCACTTTCCACCTTCTAACCTCCCCATATCTACCCATGCCTGCAATCTCAGCCTCCATCTCGACTCCTCTCACTCCTTCTCCAACCACATCTCTCTAACCTCTCGAGCCTGCCGGTGTCATGATCTCTGCTTCCAAAAGGTCAGGGTTTTCCCAACTCCCTTGGAAGCAGATCCATAACCCAGGTTCCGAGTGCCACCAGTCCCAATTGGGACCTTTTGGACCCAGTCCTGGCGCCAGTGGCACCAGGCTCATAAATATGCCCAGTCCCAGCGCTGGAAGCGCCGGGCTCATAATGCTTGGGTGGACTTACCTGCAGCAGACCATGCTGCTTACTTGCCTGCCAGTTGAGCCTCTGATCCTCTTCTGTTTGGAACTACTTTTCCTGTTGGGTGGGGCAGGAGCCACTCCCTAGATTCAGAACACTGGAACTCTTCTGGAAAACAGGAACTCTTTTCTTACCTAGGCGTGGCTGTGGAAGGAGACACCTAAGCACTACAGGAGGCTATTTAAACCACACCCGATGGATGAATCTTGCTTTGCGTTATTCTGCATCCTCTGCAGCAGAACGCTCATCGTGTCTTCTGCATCTGATCCTGGGCCTAAGGAAAAAGGCTTACCATCCTGAATCCAGTCTTCAGCAACACCTATAAAGACAAGAAAGAACAGGTTAGCATTACGGGCTTCAGTGACAGCTCTTCACTTACCTGGTCCATCGGCTGTCACCAACGCCTCGCGCTGCATTCCGGCATCTGAAAGACAAAGGCTTACCTACTCTTCGTGCGCTCCGGAGGTCTTCACACTGCATTCCGGCATCTGAAAGACAAAAGCTTACCAACTCTTCGCACGCTCCGGAGGCCTTCGGCGCTGCATCCCGCATCTGAAAGACAAAACAAGGTGCGTTTAAAGACATTGGGGAACTTTAATACTCACGTGCCATTACTCCTTTCCACATCTAACCCAGTGGGTATTCTGGCACCCTGCAGCCGCTCCGAACTTGTACCTGCAAAATAAAAAGACAGTTAGAGCGCATCGTGAAGCAGGCAACAAGCGCTTACTTACGTGCTTCCAGGCGCTTCTATTCATCACACGGGCTCCATCTTCAACTCACTTCAGCCCGTCACCCGCCATCGCCGGAACCCTGCAAAACAAGAAAACATCATTACTAAAGACTTTAAAGACATTAGAATTACTCGAAACTTACCGTTCGTGCAGTAAACGACGGACAGCAGTCCTCTGAAGTCAAGAGGCCTGCTCCCCTTATCCAGTGAAGAAACTGGTTACAGCACCCTGCCCCGAGGCAGATGGAGAGCACGGCATTCACTTACCTAAGGTGAGAGCGTTAACCTTTGGGGTTCTACAGGAGAAGAGAAAGGGAAGAAGGGAGACCTTCAATAACCCAGTTCCTTAATCCCATATTTTCTATCTGCAGACATCTTACCCTTCAAGTCAGACATACAGTGCACAGAGGTCCAGCCCAAAGAGCCAGCCGTGTGTTACACATCACCTTTGAAGATACGGTATACGCCCAGTCAAGACCGGCGCCTCTACGGGAATCAGGTGAGCGTTACAGCCGGCACCACCTTTTCAACAACCGCAAGATCCGCTCCTCTCTTACATTCCATGCTTCCAAACTTCTAATCTCCTCCCTTATTTTCTCCAGCCTCTTCTACTGCTCCACTCTCCTCTTTGGACTCCCTGTCTCTCACCTAACTCCCCTAAAATCCATCTATCACTCCTCTATTCATACTCTATGTCTTCCCAGCCCTCAAGACTATTTCTTCCTCTCTCTCAACTTGGCTGGCTTCCCTTCCTCTCACAACTGACATTTCAAGTCCTCTGTCTTGTGTATAAATTTCTCCATGACCTGCCCCCACTACCTTTCTTTCCTCCTCATTCTACTCCCGCTCCCGCTCTCACCGCTCAGCAGACCTCTACCTTCTCACTGTACCCCCCTGCCCCATGTGCCTCCTCATGCTTCCACTTCCTTCCAACTCTTGGCCCCCTTACACTGGAACTCCCTACCACTCTCCATCCGCTCCACCCCTACCTACCCATCCTTCCGCTCCTCCCCAACACAAGCAATAGCCATGCCAAATGTCAGAAGAATGTAATGCTTGGCTGCAGCGGTAAAAAAACAAAGGTAACCAAGCAGTAGAGTAACGAAAAACATCTCCTCAAGAAAGGATTCAGCTGTCCCCACCTGCACAAGCTAAAAGGAGCCCTTGGCAGTCCCTTCTGGCCAGGAGAGAGACAGAGGTCCACTGATGGGTTTTCAAGAGTCCAAAAGATGCCACAGACAGAGTTAGGCACCAAGATAATGGAACCTACTTTCATGGTCAGAGCATCATAAAGAATAGGCAAAAAGAGCAGTGAGCTCACATAGGTGAGCAGAGAAAACATTCTTCCTTATTTCTTTGGAAGTCTTGTTCCGCTCTGGCCCTCCCCAAAGGGTGTCTGAATGCCTTAAAAGGTTCAAAGGTTAAAAAGGTGGGAGGTGAAACAGAAGTTGCAAAATGTTTTCAGGATATGTTGAAAAGATTAAGATAGACAAGTGGTAGGAGGGGAGATAGACAAGTGGTAGGAGGGGAGATGGACAGGCTGGGTTATGTGTGGGTAAATGGGTTTGCTTTGATGCTCTTTCTGAAAGAGGCTGCAGCAAGTCCTTGCAATGAGCAGGTTCAGACCCCAGATTCAGAGGGGAAGGGACTGTCCATACCCCATTTCAATGCTAGTTAATAGCTTGCAGTTGAATTAAGACTTTGTGGTATCGCTTCAATAGGGTATAGTTCGTAGATGAAGTGGGCTAAGAACCTGGACAAAGACCTGATATTTGTTAAGTATTTGAACAAAACCTTTCAAAGATAGCACAAAAAAATATGTTTGCCTGGGTGTGCCCTGAACTCTGTCACACAAGACCTACTGCTAATCGACAATTTAGGATGTATGTATCTGCTGTGGTTGACCCACAAAACACAAGGCACAATAAGAACACATTACTTACCCCTGATACTACTGTTCTTACTGGATGTTCCTCCCACAGATTCCTCATCATAGACATTAATTTGCCTGCTTTGCAGCTATCTGAAAACATATTCCCAGCAAGGTGTGTCATGCACACAGGCGTTGATGGTCATCGAGTCGTCTTCGTGACAGGAAGTGACATTGATGAGAGTACAAATAGCGCCCTTGGCGCCCCGTGACCTCAGTTGTCATTTTTCCCCTTACACAGCCATGTTCAGGATTAGAGACAAAAGTAAATGTTGAAACGTTAAAGGGGAGTCATTGTATAATCATTACGGAGCTCCTTAACCGTGGGGTAGACGATGAGGAATCTGTGGGAGGAACATCCAGTAGAAAGAACATTAGGAGGGGTAAGCAATGTGTTCTTCTAATGGATTATGTCCTCCCACGGATTCCTCATCTTAAATAGACTCCATTAACAATAAAACCCTTACGGAGGAGGGAAGGTGCACACTGCATGGCGATTATGTCACCACTTGTTGGAGGAAAGGCCTGCCGAAATTAAACTAATTTGCAGATACTGTTTCCAGACATTAGTGTTTAGCAAACGTGTGTATGGAGGAAAATGCTCCAGCCTGACATATCTGGAACCCCTCTTTGGAGAGCAGAGGTAGCTGGCACACCTCTAGTGGAATGTGCCCTGAAGCCTTCATGGATTTCCTTACCTGCTCTGGTGTCACATTCAGACACACAATGCACTATCCATACAGAGATGGCTTGCTTTGTTATTTCTTTGCCCTTTTTCGGGCCGGTATATCCAATGAAAAGCTGATCTTCCAGCCTGAATTGGCTTGTCCTGTGGATGTAAAAACTCATCCCAGTGGATAAATGTAAAAACTCAAAGCTATTTTGGGGTCGAGCCTAAGCAGCCTTTCTGCCTCCTTCGATGTAAGAGGAGGAGGATAGACAGCTGGCAAACAATTGTCTGCGACAAGTGGAACTCTGAGATGACCTTTGTAAGGAACGGTGGGGACGCACATTCAGAGTCACCTCGTCCTTGGGTAAAAACTGTAAAATGTGGCTTACATGACCGGTCCTAAAATTCACTTCCTCTCCAGGTCTTGGAAATAGCAACCAAAAAGTCATTCTTCCAAGATTGTATCCTCAGAGGATGTTAGGGAAATTGTCATGTTTATGCTTCATCCCTTCTCCTAGTGAGACCCCCAGCACTTTTTGATGGACTTCTGGACCTTTTTCTGAAATCCTGAATTAGTGGAGCCTTTTTCCACTCATTCATTCTTATGGGCTCTGTATAATTATTTATTTATTTGCACTTGCAGCCCATAGGCATTGAAGCGCTGTTACATGAAGATGTAAGTAGACTTGATTCAGTGGAAGCAATGACAAAGATAAACATGTTTGATTATATAACATAGGTAAGAAGACAGAGGTGAAGATGCATTACATGGAAAGCATACTTGTAATGCATACATGGAAGGCAGAATTGTAATCTTGTAAGAAGGCGTTCTGATTTAGACAAAAAGAGTAGTCTTCATAGCTTTGCAGAATGCTAAGTGGGAGTCAATCATACGTAGGTGAGTGGGAAGAGCATTCCTGTGCGACGCGGCCATAGTGGGGAAGCTGGAGCCCCCAGCAAGGATTCTTCTTGTCTTGGGCGTGGTGATCATGTTGGTAGTCTTTCCTTAGGGGCCTGGAAGAGGTGTGCTTGACAATTCTTTGGGCCAAGTATGGAAGTGCCAGATCATGGAGGCATTTATGCGTGGGGGATAGGGTTTTAAAGATAATTCTCTCCTTGACAGGGAGCCAGTGAGTCTGCCTTCTCACTTCTGAAATATGGTCTTTCTTGAGGTTCCTGTGGCCGCCCTGAGGGCAATATTTTGAACGAGTTGGAGTTTACTCAAGTTTTTGTTGGGGTTCCCTGCAAGGAGGGCATTGTAATAGTCCAGTCTTGATCCGATCCGTCTATTTTCCTCGATAACTCTTTAAGGTATCTGTTTTGTACTATTGCAGCACAAAGCTCCTTATGGAGAGTGTTGCTGAGGATCCTTAGGGTCCTCCTTTGAGATTATTTTCTTTATCCTAAAGTAACTACAGTTCCTAAAACGTTATAGTCTGAGAGATTGGCGCACACACCACCTTATGTGGAGTGCCAAAAGGATAACTAGTACCTCCCAACCCCTTCTCTCTGCTCCTGTGACTTTTTTGTCTATGTGACTATCTCCTAGTTATGGCTAGTGGCAGTGGACTTGTTCTACCAGCTATTGTGTGATTTTTCTATCGCAGGCTATGTCCATACCCTTGGTAGTGCACAATAGGGGCACCCAAGTACCAACTTGAGACCTCCCTACTTGTTTTGCCATTAGTAATGTGGTGGCTCTTTGTTAGCCCTTTTTCTCCCATTCTGGGAGGAGGCCTGTGTGTGTGTTTTGCCTGTAGCAGAAACCCTTGGGTGTCACCGCAAAGGCTCCAGAGTGTCTGGGAAGGCAGGAAGTGGGGTAGGTGTTTTCCACATCCCCTGTCCTTTGTCTGCCAGAGTGCCTGAACAGAACCAGCTCCCACTGGGGGCCTGGCTGCCCTGATTGGACAGCCAAACGCCCCTTTTCTGTAAATTGCAGAGAGAGACTGCAGACAAGTGTGTGCTGGAACTGTATAAAAGGTGAGGCTCCTGGAGTGGAAAGCAAGTTGACCACTGGAAGCTGAACTAACCAAAGAAGACTACCAGAGATGCCTGCAGACCCTATGCAGCACCGTGAAGCGACCACTGCTGTCCTGACCCCATTTTCTGTGCGGCAGAGGAACTAAGAGGACAACTCTTTCCCTTTGACTGATGGGAACAACCTGTCCCAAGACGAACTTTGATTTGAGCCATCTGCCGAGGTCCTTTGAGTTTCCAGAGCTGCAGAACCCCAATACCAGGACACCTGCTGCCCAGTTCGAGCGCATCGTCGTGGAAAGGCCAAATCCGTCCAAATCTTTGCTCAGCCCTCAAGGGCACTCCAGAGATTTGTTCCAACTCGCCCAGACACCTCATCAAAGTGTGGGACTGCAGGAAGCGAAGAAGAATGACCGGGCGAATCGCATCCTGTGTTGGTGCTGCAGAAAAGGCGCCAAAACCGCAGACTGACCAGAGAAGTTTATGAAAGCCATGCCACAGATCCTCGGTCGGGACTGCTGCTGGAAGACCCGGTCCATTGTCCTGCCTTTCATCATAAAAGAGAGGAATCAGAGGTCGGGGTCCAGAGCTGTAACTTAGAGCATCCATCAAACATTTTCTTCCAAACCAAGGTACTGTGGGGGGAAAAGGGTAGGTTCTTACCTTATTTCTGAAAGTCGCCCCAGAGCGCATGTAGAGGTGTCCAGGGAAACCCCCTCTAACCTCCGACTGAATCCGCTGCTTGTTTCCCATTAGCGAGTTGATTCTCAAGTTCTTCAACTTGTTCTTCCTGAGGAACTTGTTCAAGTATGCTATGATAGTTTATTAATATAGCGCCTATACACAATGTGTTTCAAAGCACTTCGGGGAGGGAAGAAAGGGAAAATACAATGGCCTTCTTACAGGCCATGAACAATAAGAATGTGAAAATAACTATCATACTCCGCCTAGCAACATTTCAGATGGTGCAAGTGCTAAGACACAGATAAGGAAGGGAGGGGGTGGGAAGGAAATGGGAACAGACAGGTGACTACTGTACTAGGCCTGACAACATTTATGGTACAGCCGGAGATTTAAAAGAGGTGAGGGAGAAAGGGAGGAGAAAGAAGGAGAGGAGCAAAACAAGCGACTATTGTACTAGGCCTGACAACATTTCAGATAGTGCGGGAGGTGGGAGGAGAGGAGAGGAGAGGAAAAATAACAAGTATGGGAAAGGGGAAGAGACAAACATTGTTGCTATACTAGATCCAAGGACAATTATGATAGAGTGAGTGCATAGAGTAAGTAGAGTAAGTGTTCCCTTTTTAAAGCTTCAACTAATAACTTCAGCTCACTCCAGACTATACGCAAGTGAATAGGCAACTGGATACTGTTGCTGGCAGTGCTCGCACAAAGAATCCAGTCCAAGATCGGTCTCAGCCCTCCGTCCTTCTTGGTATTAGCAAACAGGGAGTATACCATCCTCTGTTCCTCTCCATCACTAGTACTGGTTCTATACCACCTTTCTCTCTCTCCGGGGCAACATTTCCTGCAACAGGAATAGATCTGGAACATTTAACGAATGACTTCCCGGTGGATGGTCCCGAGTTCTGTGTATAAAGGAGAGGCAGTAACCCTGGCTACTGTTTCCAGTGCCCATGCATCCGAAGTAATATCTCCCCATTCTTTCAGATGCTGTGACAGTCAGCCTCCCACCAGGGTATCGTGAGTCAAGACCTCAGGTCGGTTTTGGGGTGGCTGAAGCAGTGGCAGATGGTATAGATGCTGCTGTCTAAGCAGGCTTTGCACCTCTCCTTTGTCCATCATGAGAGAATCTTCTCGGTCCTCTTTGACCAGCCTGTCTCTAGCAGTTCCAACTGAGTAGCAAAAAGACCTACCCCTCCAAGATGATCTGCTGGGGTGAAAAGGCTGTGGCTGCCTGACGGCGGCACCTAAGGACTTGGCCGCCTCATTTGAGTTCTGCAGCTTTTCAAGGCTTTCGTCAGCCTTATTTCCGGATAAATGGGCGCCGTCAAAAGGCATGTTAAGGAGTCTGGATTGTACATCAGGTGCAAATCCCGACTTCCACAACCACGCAAATCTGCGTATGACAGTGCTTGCTGTCAGGAGTGTCTTGACCTGATTGCAGAGGCTCACGCATGGCCTCCTTGCCATCCCTTATCAGGTTCATGAAGCCTGCTCTTTTCTCACATTCAGGGATGTGATCAGACGCCATCGCTATGCAGTCCCACAGGGTGAATGTGAGAGTGTGAACTTTGCAAGAACACATGTAGGATTAGCAGACTTTAAAGAAATGCGGCTAGCAGAAAGGACTTTCTTTGCCTAAAAGTCAATGCGTTGGTCATCCTCATCAGGGGGTATGGTTGGGTATGCAGCTTGTTTGGAGGCAGATGTGGCTGCTTGCACTACTGGACTTTCAGAGTCAGAAGCATTGACAGGTAGCCAGGGTCGCTACTGGATGGCCTGTATTTCTTTGTCAGATTTGTGTTTACTGCAGGGCTGGACCCTTTTTTGGAGAGCCGCATGAAAAAGTAGTATAGGGTCATATTGAGGACATTTGTCTAATTTATATGTAAGGTCGTCTTGTTCAAATGCAGGAGCTGATCTACTCCATTATAGGAATTCTACCACTCTGGACATTAGGCTTCTGTATGATGCCTCTGCATGATCAGCAGGGTCAGATTTATCAAAATATAGCTCGGGGGGGGGGGGGTCGAGGGGGTGTCTACTCAACTAGCTGTCTGTAAGGTGTCATAGTTCTCTAGCTCTGGCCTCTTCTAAAAATGAAACATTCAGGGACATTCGTTTTCTTATGAATACTGGAGGTATCCAATTGAAGACCATATGGAGGGGTTTCATATCCCTCATATATTGACAGGAGGTTTTTGGGAGAGGTTTAAAAACCTTTTCCTGACTTTTTAGAGACAAAGGCATCAATGAATGTACAGTCAGTGTCAATGTTTTTTGTATCAGCGTCATCAGTGGCATTGATGGAATCGACGACTTGACTTTGCGCTTCGAGGGACTCTACCAGCAACTCGACGGTTTCTATGACGATTTCTCGTCAAGTACTCGAAGACTATAGAGAAGTCTAAGACTTATGATCCGGGCTCAAACGATTTTGCCTTGGCCTTACACTTGTCATCGATTGTAGCATGGCCACTTTTCATATGTTTCCTGGAGGTTGAGGCCCGTTCCTCGAAGGTTTTAACAATTTTCTTCCTCCCACTTATCTTTGGAGGAGGATTTAATTGGGCTCCTTTCATTGGAAGAAGAAGAAAGTGATGTCATTTCTTCTCTTTCATTTCTTTTATGAAGAGTGTCTGCTCCTGGAGTGGGAGCTCTTTTTTGATTATTTTTTTATGAGTAGAGGAATCTCTCGAATCGGGGGATGACCCACATTTCGAAGGAGTGGACAGGGATTTGGAGACAATCCTACCAATCGATAGTTTTGCTTTGTGCTCTTTTACGGCCTTACCAGTCATCGACTGACAGGATAGACAGTTGGCGTTAACATGCTCGACGCCCTGGCACCAGATGCAGGGTCTGTGATGGACATTTTGGTGCCGTATTTTAGCCACTTTTTAACCCCGTCTTCGGAGTATTCAGAGCTGAAAATGAGGCCATTTTCAAAACGTTTTAGAAGAAAACTGAAGCGCACCGTAATTCACAAAGCAATCAGTCACAGAAAAACAGAACTGAAGCAACTTCAGAAGCAGCTGAATCTGGAAACTAAGATATCATAAGATGAGGAAAATGTGGGAGAACACAATCCATTCGAAAGGAAGAGATCTTGAGATCACTACCATTACTCACCGGCAAAGGGCTAGTGTTCCACCGTGTGGTAAGTGCGTTTCTCTGTGCCCAGATTCCTTAGAACGGCCAGAGCTTCACTCATAGGGGTGGAGACTACAGCACAGGATTACCGGGTCCTGCTCTCAGGGGCAAGCGGGGATTGGGGGGGCAAGAGGGCAATTGCCCCGAGGCTGGCTGGGCTGTTGCTCCCTGGGCCAAAGCATTTAAAGAAAATATTGAAAAAGGTAAATATCCTGTCAAATCCAACCAGCCTCAATGGAAAAGAGTTCTGCAAGGACTGTTCAGCTTTTGTTTAGATGGGGTGTGACGCTCTTGTTCATTTCAGTAATGTTGCAGATATGCCTAGGCAGCCCCCACACATGAGTCGCGATAGTAGCTGAGGGAGAAGAGCCTAGGTATAGGGACATGTTCATACCGCCCAGATTCTGGGACCATGGATGGTAATGCTGGCACCACTGTGGCCCATACACCATTGGTCCATTACATTCCTCAGCAGCTTCTCACAACACCTACTTTCCAATGAAGAAAGGGACCATATCTTTTTAGAGTCGATTTCATTATGTAAAAGTTGAAAAACCTGCCCAGAAAGATGTATTCATATTTAGTAGACTACAAACTAAGGAGGTCATTTAGAGTTGGGCAGATTTTTATTATGAAAAACTGCCGGAGAAAGCTACCACCTCCACCAGTGCTATTTCTGAAAATCTGTTAAATTCAGAGTTTACTGCCCAGGGTAGTGGTATTTTTGGAATACTTCCAGAAGGATTTTAAAATACCTCTGATGGCGGTAATGTAGAAAGGTGTTTATTTCTTTCAGCCATTCCCACCCTCAATGTGAAAGTGGAAATGGATTATGTATAGAAGCATCTCATACTACTTCTACTCTACATTCTGTTAGGCAGAAAAGATGACCCTTTTAGGCATTAGATCGGTAAATTGATGAAGGTGGTGTTATAAGATGGATTTCTAGAATCTGGCCTGGTGGACACATTTTAGGAAGCCACTCTAGTTATGGTGAACAGGGGAACTCTCAGGTTATCCAAACCCCTAATCAAGGTAGCGTGAAGAGCAGTCATGGCTTAGTCTCAGGGGAATGCGAGTGTGGTCAGGGGCCCTCAATGAGTCCACCCAGAATAATACACAATAATTCAGCTTACACAGTGAGTAATTAAAATTCAGTTATTTATGTAATCCTTTAGAAAACACTGAAAAATGAAACTAGCATGTAGTATTACCACAACACTATATAATTCAAATATACAATCACCACAATGTTAATTCACAACACATCATTAACTAACTTTCCAAGTAAAACATATAAGTGATGCAGATGTGGTTAAAATGATGGGACCCAGTCACACATAGTATTTTGGTCTACAGTTTGTCTTGTGTGATACTAAGTACAATTGCCAAAAAAAAATCTTTAAGAGCAAGGACTGACCCCGCAGGGTGAGCTGTCCCTCGGGAGCGTGTGGTGGTCCGCCTATCTAAAAGAGGATAGGTAGAAGAGGGAACTGACCCTAACTCTACAATGGATGGTAAGTCAAGGAAAGCCCAGTGGCTGGGTTATCCCAAGACAGTAACCCACCAAAAAGTGTTAAAAACGAAATTTTAAAAAGACAAAGAAATGGGGTGAAAAGACACCCAACGGGGGATTTTCCAGGCTGTATTCACCCTCCGTGGTGTGTGCTTCTCCCCTCCATCTATGGTTATACCACAAGTATCAATTACTAATGTGGAAACCTTAAAACAATGTATCTAGCACCTGTTTACAAAATACGTGCAGGCATTTTTTCAGAAATGATCGTATAGATACAAGGCGTTGTAAGAAAGTCATAACCATAAATCTAATTCTGTTTCTTCCACACCTGTATGTATCTTGCTACCCAGTCACACATTCAATCCCCTATACTTCAGAAGTCCAAACCCTAAATTGAATGGGGCCTAGTGTACAAAGCCAAACGTTTCAATAGGAGGAGTGTGGTGGTTGTTGAGATGGATTTCTCGAATCTGCCAACAGGCCAGATTTTAGGAGGCCACCCTAATTATAGTGAACAGGGGAACTCTGAGGTTAGCAAAAACCCACTCAAGGTAACAATGGAGAGCAGTCAAGGCTCTAAGGAGTGTGAGAGTGGGGTCGGGGGTCCACAAGGAGTCCATAAAGTTAAGCACACAATTCAATTTAGAGGAATGTATACAACATCTATATTTGTTCTACGCCTCAAACACACACTAAAAAGCATGCAAGCAGGTACTACTGCTGCACAACATTCAATAACATATATGCAGTCAACATAGGAACATAAAATGCATTCAATGACTTAAATCAATAAAAGAAGGTAGGTTATACATTAAGATAGTATCAAGTCACAAGAGATATGCCCTAGCTTCAGAAGTCCAATCCCTTTGAAGAGTGGGTACTTGTGCCCAAAAGTCACAATGCTACTCTCCAGAATGTATCTGATGCAGGTAAAGTATGTGTGTTGGTGATTGTTCAAGAAGAGATGCAACAAAGATACTGGTAAGTAAAAATGTGTTCTCATCTTTCAGGTTTGACTGCTCGATGCAATGACCAAAAAGCAGTGGAACGCAAGGATACAAAGAGACTTGTTCTCACTGTTATCGTATGGAGGACAGGGGGAGAGAAATGTTTTTGTGTTTGCTTACACACTCGACTCCGATTTTCATTCAAACAGACCACAACAGTCACACAAACCAACCATAAACAAAAACACAGGCACACAGAAACAAACACTCCACCTCTTCCTTGAAAACACAAATATGATAGGTCGCTCATATATATATATATATATATTTTTTTTTTATAGGGTTTATTACAAACCTTTAAAAAAAATGGAGCGAGAAAAAAATATACAAATCATCCATAAAAGGATATCCACATTAATTCACTAAAATCAACACACTCTTCCAAAAAGACTTAACTGGCATCATATAAAAGAGGTAAAGTATTATCTTGATCTTTCTTTGAACGGCTCACATCATTATAGCGTATCTCAAATAAAGACCCGAAGGATGAAAACAGCTTCTTACAATTCCTCATTTACAGCACAAAATCGTAGCAATATTTCTTCAATGAAAAAGGTTAATGTAATCGTCAATGCCCTGTCGGTCTCGTCGAACATTAATTGCCACCATTCTAGAGCAGTTAGTGTCGAACAATTTTCAATGAATCTTCCCAGATGTTTCGTTCTTTCCTGCTTGAGTGAAGGGCAGAATAATGTTAAATGTTTCAGGGTTTCCTCAGTAGCTTTACAAAGTCTACATTGGTCACTTGGATTGTTGGGGCCTGCCCATTTGTTGTTTTCTTCTCTCGTTTTAAACAGATTTAAACAAAATTGCATATACAACTTTCTTCGATGGAGATCCAGAATTTTGTTATATGCTCTTTTCTCAGGTCGCTCTTATTACTTTTCCGACACCAAATCCCAGTCAACTCCCCTCACAGTTCCCACTGCTTCCATGAATTGAAATATGCAGCCGACTTGTCAAGAAAACGCATCTTGGGAGCACAATAAAAGCCAAGTCCCCTCTATGTCTTTTGCTCTGTGTTGTCCAAGTGCAGATCCCATAGCGATAGTTACGAGCAACAACTCGACTGCAGCTTCTTGTCATGTCTGGCAGATGCTGACGAGCAAATCAAGGTGGACTACCATCTGCATTACAGCCAGGGCAATGGGAGGGAGTAAGTGGTAAGTAATTGGCGACTGAACAATGAGGGCAGGTGAATAGCTGCGAGTCAGGTAAGGAAGGGGATTGATATAACTCAACAGGGTTCATTATTTCTGCGAGATGCCCACATCAGTAAAACTCGCCAGTGCACAAGCTTAATAGTTCTAATTAGGCAGCTTTCCAGTCTTTCACTCCACAAAGGGACCACACTTTGCTTCATCCACTGTTCATTTGAAAGCTAAGTTTCTAAATTAAGAGCCTGAAACACATCTATTCTCTGTCCCGAACATAATCTAAAAAGGTCGACCACACTGCTGAATTTACGCGGGATGTCAGTGCTGCGATTCTTTCCATCGGGGATGTTGCTACGTCTGGAAAAGATCTGGGGCTACACTAATGTTGGGACTGTCGGTATCCGGGGCTAACAAGCTCTTTGGTTGTACCCCCTGAGCTTTTATCTGGGACTACAAACAAGAGACCCGGGGCTATAGCCCTCTTAGCCCCGCCCCCCCCCACAACCCCCCAGCAACTCCTCTGCTTTCCATGGCCATGATTTCCCAAATGTTAACACACCAATAAGCAATACCATTAAGCGCTTTGAAACACATTGTATATCGACGCTATATAAATAAACGATCGTATATCAATAATAGGCTCCTCAGGTGATTTCCAGTACCTTGCTTACGTTAACTTTGCCGCCATCAGCAAGTGAGTGATCAGTTCTGGTAGGGGAGTTGTCCTAAAGTCTACCTGTGGTAAGACTTTATTAAACTATCACTTGGTATACAGGCCCCAATTTCTAGTAAAAGTCTATACTACTCAAGGTTCTGGTATTATGGCAGAGCAGCCAGGCTTATTCTAGGAGGAGAGATGTAGGCGAGTAACATGGACTCAGTAAATTCATAGGCCCAAAAAAACACTCCTACACACTTGTAGTTATAGTAAAATATTTATTTTAGAACAAAGTTAAAATAAATCACAGGTAAGCAAGTACTAGTCCAAACTAAGTAACGCAACAGATCATCAAAGCAATACTTCAGGTGAGTAAACCATAAGTTAAGAATGATACATGTAATTGAACACAGTTCCAAAGTGAGTGAAATCTCTTGTTAAAGCAACTCAGAAAATGCTCGGTTGTAGGAATAAAAAGGTTAAGCAACACCAACAATATCGGGTCAGTACTTTTAAAGACTTCTATTACTTTTCAGAGGCCTTAAGGCTTTAGCAGTCCATCCCTATATCTAGGTATGAGTTCTTCAAAGTCAGATTGGAGGTAAAGCAGGTAAGGCACAGATGCCGAGAAAAGGCACAGTTCCAGAGGATTCAATAACAAGTAAAGGACTTTTGTTGGTCAAAAAGGTTTCATGGACCTTAGGAAAGGCTCCCTATGGGCACACAAGCGTTGGCCTGGGCGAACGGTATGGGTTGAACACCCAAACACCGGAATCAGCACTTCAGCAGCAAAGGAGTGACAGTATGACTCAAGGTATGTACAACACTGAGTCTCGAAGTACCTGAGGAGTGGTAAAGACGATTTTGCTGGATTCTTTTCACAGTGCAGCACCGGTGGACCCGGTCCCCTGTTCCTTGGTCGTGGTGACGAAAGGAGGGACTCTGGAAGAGATGTTTCAGCAGCAGTTGAGAGAAAGGACTCCCAGCAAGATTCTTCGTGCTCCAACATCGGTCTGCAGCTTGGGTGCCTTTTTTACAGGTGCCAAGGATGAACGTTTACCGCCCGATCAAACTGCCCCGATTCTTCGGTCCTGCACTCTGGTGCTGGGACTTTGATACTGCAGTATGGTCAGAGGTCCCAGGGTATTGGCAGTTTGCAGCCCAGGATGGTAGCAACGTGTCATGGGATGGCTCGCCTTGCAGATCGTCTTATGGCTGATTGGTCTCACCAGCCAAAGGGAAGGAGCGCCTCTGTCGATTAGAAAACAGGGTCTGGACAGAGTGGTTCTCTTTGCGGTTACTGGAAAGCGCTACAGGCGTCTCTGGTCGTCTTCTTCTGTACTTGTGTTCCAGTGGTCCACTTGTGTTCTGCCTCAGGATCCTCGCCTTTTATCAGGAACCCAACCTATGCAAACTCTCCCAGCAATTTACAGAAAGGGTGGGTGGCTTTCCAATCAGGGCAAACAGCCCCCCCTTCTAAGTAGGAAGTGGTTCCTCTCTGGCACACCAGAAGACAAAGGACAGCAGGGTTTCGGAGTCCATAGCTTCCTGCCCTCACAGACACACTGGAGCCTCGGCAGGCTGCACGAAGGATTACGGTCGAAGTTGACTCCTGACCTCCCCCCACCCGGGTTGGCAGAAGGACCAAGAAAGGACAAGCACACAGAAAATGGCAATAAAAGAAAGAAGGCAGCAGTTTGGGTCAATGGTGACCCTTCTGTGCATAACCGCATCTGTGAAGACAACCTGCGAGTCAAAATTGCACAAAAGTTGGTAACACGTCTACTGCTACCAGCCGTAAGTGTATGCTTGTCACTGTAACACAAATGTTACAGGAGTACGGAGAAAGGGGATACAAGGTAACCCCTCAGCACACCAAATAGAGTGGTGTGTGCTGATCTCACAAAAGGAAAAGCTAAGAAGGATAAGGATCCCTCTACCTTGAGAGCAGTACTTCCTAAGGAAAATAAAAATATATAAAAAGGAGAGCCCAAAGGGCTCCCAGCAACACTGCACAAAAGTGCAGTGAGCTGAAGAAGTGAAACACAGATGCCTTTAAACGGGATGGAGGAAAGCAAGACTCAAGGTCAAAGCAAAATGAATGAACAATGGGGAAAAGGCTCCCCTCACTCATGAGAACAAGAAAAAGGTCAAAAAGTGCTGGGGGTCTCACAGGTATAGAGTATTTGGCATAAAAATGGAAAAATCTCCCTAACAAGTTCTGACCCTAAGCCCTGGCATGGGCTATGAATCGCCTTACGGCACATCACCCAGTATTATGAGCGGATCCAACGGGAGATTCTGTCCAGTGCCAACTTTAATTTTTGACAGGATTTCTTTCCAATACATCTCCTCCACATGAGTCGGATCACCCCTCTCACCACAATCGTGCCCAGCACTGATCACCGCTATTAGGATATAAGTTATGCAATTTCATGGGAGTCGGGTACCAATGATAGCATAGATTCAAAGCTCCTTCCTTAATTAGCGTGCATTTCAAGCTCCTGTGGATCGGAATTAGGGATCGGCTATATGGACCAAAAGTCTTATCACAATATTTTTGGGCTAAATTGCAAATTAACAATATATATCTCAATATTGTTTATGTGGGTGAAATGCCCAGTTCCAAGTTGCCAACTACATGTGAGATGTCAAACAACTATTTCTAAGACATTTTATCAAAATAAAGTGCAAATACACGGTTCCTCTTCCTGTTTGAAAATGCACAAAGCAGTGTAAATCTCAAAATGTAAATATATTTTGTTAGTACATGTAATAATGTATATATACACGTAAAGACCTCAATGTTAATGACTGTCTCTTCCTATATCGATTTTGAAAATATACAGATTTATCTCCAAAACACAATATATCGCCCAGCCATAGTCTGAAAGTTAATTTTAAGGAAGGGGTGATGGTGTATCGAAGATGTGAAAGAACACTGTAAGGTGATGTGTAAGGAAAATAGTGTCAGACAGAGGTGCAAATCTGGAAAAGTAGGACAGCAGATTGAGCAGCGGCTGCTGAGATATGTGCTAATAAACATCTCACTGCGCCCAATAGCGAGATTGCCTCATCCACTTTCTTTTTACAGGAAAACTGATGCATACTTACTTTATGAACATGTTTCAATTAAGACTTCTCATATAATTTGTCAGGTTGTTTTATTTATTGACTTGGGGCTTTGGAAGCCATATTATTGAACAGTGTTAGTTCGGCCCTTGAATAACGATAACTTTGCAGAAAGCATTTTTTCATTCTAATGCTGAAGATGGACTAGGAGAAGATGGCGTTTCCCCTTCTGTCAATTTGAAACTGTAAACAGGAAGGGAGAGTTTAAATATGCGCCTTCCACAATTGGCACATTATGTATCCTGAGCAAATCACCTTTTTTTTCCTCAACTTTCTAAGACTCCCTCATATGGGTTTATAATATATAGTGTTACTCCATAAATTAATATTAACCACTTATATAATGTGTAATGGTGAGGGAGCAGTATGCTAAGTGAGGTTCTTATGTTGTGGGGGGGGGGGGCACAGGGTGGCAGATGAGGATTTTGTGTGGTGGGGAGGCAGGAAGCAATCTTATGGGTATTTTGCCATGCAGTATGTGTTTGGCTCTTAGAACCAACTGGCTTGGTTCTACCAATTAATTCTCTATCTTCTCCACCTCTTTTCATTGGTCTAAAACTAAAGATGGGCTGGCATGGAATGAGATGGGAAGAGGTGTAGCCTACTGTTACTTGCAAACTGTAACACGAGGGAACCTAGGTTCAACACGCAGCTTTCCCATTTCACCAAATTCTACTTTCGTGAGGAAATCATTTTACTACATTTAGCACTAGCAAACGTCTCCGAAAGTGTGTATCCTTGGGCCTTGAAAAGGGGTTTTCGAAGTCAAATAGGGACCTCAAGTTTTGTTGCTCATGTCGAGACTGGTCCTTCCATGACCACATTGATGTTTTGTCAATTTCAGGCAACTGTCTCACGTGTGAAGGTTCTGAAATCCAGGGAAAGGGTTGGGGTGTTCAAATGTCATGTAGCCAGTAATGTCCAGAGGGTCCCAACAGATCAATATGCACATTTTGGTGCAGACTGGTGAAACAGTGTGGAATTGTATAACGAACAACGCTTTGCCATGCCACAAACCCACACATTCTGACTTTTATAAATATAGATGTGGGGAAGATGCTGTATGTAGGGCCCAGGTCTGCAAGAAAACACAAAAATACCTTGCGTAAAAGGAAAGTAATGACAATAAATGATACTTTATATATTTGAAAGTGTAGGTGGGGGAAGAGGTTGGTATTGGGATTAGTTGCACCATGGGCCAGAAAATTATACTTCCACCCAGGCCAAATGTTGCCAGTCCTCCGCTGCCTGCTCTTATGGCAACTGTTACCCATTTCATAATCTTTTATGCATTTTGGGGAGTATGGAGCATGGAATCTTTACCTGGAACAACAGGAGTGTGCAGTAAATGTTATTATCAGGATGCCTACTCCCATTCAAAGCCACTTCCCTCTTCACATGAAACCTGGGATGTATGTGCTCTTAAAGTTCTTCCAGCAAACTTTCTGCAGCGTCATCTATTGCTTACACACTACTATTGTGCTTGACTGACTGAGCAAATAGGACTACTGTTGGCGCAATTACACATAATATCGGTTAGCCTGAAGGGATTCCATCTGTGTCAATACCTTGTGCTAAAGACTCCAGTTTTGGCAGGGAAGAGAGTCTGCGAACCATCCCTCATTTGCAGCTATGACTACACCCAAAAAATAAAAATAGAGTCAAAATTCTCCTGACCAAAAATAGGATAAACTTTGGGCCCCTGCTTTCACCCTCAAAGCTCCATGGTTTTGTTCGGACCAGTAGCGCGCACATAGTACCAGAGGAAGAAACTACTATTATAATTGCCTGACTGGAATAAGTAAACCTGTATCTTTTAATGTGCATGAATAACTAGGTGCAAAGAAGACATACATTTCTCACCATAATCGTATTTCAGAGGATTGTATCTGCTTAGATTCTCATGCTGTGCATAAAGTCCGACATCTAGTGGTAATCGCAGAGTATTGCATCTTTTTTCGAAGATCAAAAGGGACGTCGACATGCGAGTGACTATAACAATATCCCTAATGTGACGTGTAGTGCACCCAAAATCCCTCAAGCGTTAAGGTCCCATCAGTTTTTTTCTGCCGTGAGGGAGCCTTAGAGTTTGCATGAGTGAGTACAGAAGAGAGAAGGTGTAAGAAGTCTATGTTCCTTCTACTCCCGGAGGGGAGGAAGGATGGGCCCAAATGAATCTAAGCAGATAGAATCATCAGAAATATAATTACAATGAGTAATGTAAGTCTTCTGATGCTTGTGGATCTGCTTGGAATCACATGCTGTGCATAGACTAGCGAGCAGTACCCAGAGATGGTGGTGGGATGTGTGAAGGAAAAGTAGCAAAGAGATTTCTTAGCCCTGCTTGTCCCACCTGAGAATAAGACCATGAGTGTGTACCTAAGCGGTAGTGTTGTGTAAAAATGTACACAGAACTCCAGGTTGCTGCTTTGCAAATGGAATCTAGAGGAACGTTTGCAATTAATGCTATGGTAGCCCCTGTGGCCTGAGTCAAGTGAGCTCTAGACGTGAAGGGTAGATCTCTCTTGGCAATAGAGAAACACAAAGTGATGCAGTTTGTGATCCACTTGGAAATAGCTGATTTAGAGACAGGGTCCCCTTCTCTACCAGCTGCCACTGATACGAAGAACTGGTTTGTTTTTCTTAGTGGCTTTGTCTTTTCCAGATACTACATTTCCGCTCTCCTCGCATCTAGCGTGTGGAGGCTCCTTTCTGCCACGTTGGTGGGGTTTTGTTAGAATGCGGGCAGTTCTATGGACTGGTTGACATGGAACTTTCAGATAAATTTGGGAGCAAAGCGTTGGTGTGCGCAAAACCACCTCGTCCTTGTGAATCGTAACAAAGGGGTCCTGAACTGAAAGTGCCTGTAGTTCATTAACTTTCCATATAGAGGTGATGGCCACTAGGAAGGCAGTCTTGTAGGCGAGTGCCTTAAGGCTAGCCTTGTGTAATGGTTCAAAGGGAGGCCCTGTTAGGGAGAATTCTCATAAATGTGCTAATCCCTCTACCTTAGAGCGCTCCAGCTCTTTTGCTAACCTTTGAACTTTTTATTTCTAATTGTTTTCTGTGTTTGCTTCTTTTGATTATGGAGTTTTAGACAACTCCATAGGCATCATCTTTTCATTTGTGTCACACAGCACCCTCACTGCATTGACACAGGTAAGCCTTTTAGGCTGTCCCAAGGTTTAAATACCTTCTCTGGGATAAAATACTGTTTCCCAGAGAAAGTAAAGTGAAATTTACTAGTCTTTTCAAATTCATAGACCCAGCACAACCTCTCTTACTATAGAGTGCTGGAGGGGTTACCTAGTATCCCCTATGTCTACAAACTCGTGTAGCAGTCAAATGCTACCCTTTCCTCTCGAAATGGCTGGTGGCAGTGGTTTTACAACAAACTACCATGATTTTCCCGACCGCCAACACCAGTAGCATTAAATCGCGGGAGCCATGTTTTTCAAGATGGGGTCTGAACCCCCTTTGTTTAAACGGGTCCCGGTCTTCTTTTTTCGCCATTTCTTTTTTGAAAGGTCCTTCTAGAGTTTGTCTCTGCATGACAAACCAGGTTTGGTCCCTTTGTTCCTACGCCTTCGGCGGATTCAAGGACTGAAGACCGCCTCCGGCACCCAAGTGTCTGGGGTGGGCAGGAAGTGAGGCGGTGCCGAAACTCCCTGTGCGTAGTCTCCTAGGAGACCCAAATGCACTCTGGCGTGATTGGCTGGCTGACTGTCCGTCAAGGACAGCCACCCTGCTGGGTGAGTGGCAGCTAGGCTGGAATGGATGGGAGAAAACGGTTTAAAAGGCGAGTCTCTTGGCTTGGAAGGCAGAGTCGACCACTGGAACAAAAGAACCGAAGACGAGCTGGAAGAGGACAGCTGCTGCAATTCCTGGACCATTGGTTTGCCCGGTGAAGCCCTGCTGCAGGTCCGAATCGCCAAGTTCATCTCGACAGAGAAGCCCTCCAAGGAAGACTTCTCCCTTTGAGTTGGTGGGACCAATCAACTCATAAGCTACCTGGATACCATTCTCAGAGCTGGTTGTATTTTCCTCAGAGTGCTGCAGGAAACCGAATAGCCAGGGAGAAGGACAACAGTTTGTGTGCTTGACAGCTACCGGAATTGAAGATTTGCCTTTGCCAGCTTTTTGACCAGTCCCCGTGCAGTGAGGAGTCCCCGGACGTCTTCCCTCTTGTACCCATGACGGAGGCTCAGGAACAGCGAGATCTGCAGGAACTGCCAGGAACAGACGTCTTCAACTGCATCTTTTTCTTCATTGTAAGGTACTGGGAAAATCCAACCGAGAGAACTTACCTCTCACTGCGAAAGTGCTTGAAACTTTGGCAACTTGCAGGCCTAGTCAGCTTGTGATGAAAACTGTTAGCCTTGGTTGCGCTTGTACCTTGAACACATTTTAGACTTGATTGGCCAGTTGTGGTTTGTTCCAACTTTTACAATTTACAACTTTTACAATTTAATTTTGACATAAATTGGGGACAGATTGTTGACAATATATTTTCTTTAATGCATTCACAGACTTGATTCAATTATTTAGTTGTTCGTGCCAATTTATGCAGTTTCAATTATAACATCAATTGATTGCAGGTTGTTAGCAATATTGTTTCTTTACCATGTTCAATTTAATCTTGTCACAGTTACTTCACTATGGCGTAAATAATTGCCTTGAATTGCTTGTTGACTGTTGTCTCACCTGCCGTCTGCAGAGTGAGCTAGATTCTACCGCTTTACTTTTGTCACAGTTACTTCACTGTGACATGTACAGTACTAGCTTTCCAATTCTTGGTTTTGCCACAGTTAATTCACAGTGGCATAAACAATTGCTGGATACAAATATATGCTCTAAATATTGGCTCTCTGCTCTCAATATTAGCTCTCAACACGTCTTTCCCCGCCCCTGTAGTCAGCTTGTGACCCAACATATGAATCTTCCTTTTACAAACTACTTCTGAGAACTTTGGCAAAGACTTTTCCGTTTAACTTCCAGAACTGCTTTATCCTATACAATACTTTAGCCAATCGACTTTGGTCTAATCTATTGCATTGAACCAGCTCCTCTGTTTAAGAAGTAACTAATATTCGTTTTATTAACTTCTGCCTTTTTGCTCCAATGCTCAATGTCATTTTGCTCCTCCTTCAGAGTAGTTTAAATGCCTCAGAACCTGATCTTATGAAATACTGAAGCATATTTTTGTGCGATGTAGATTGCCTCCTTCTAGTGAATGTTTTCTAACCGACTGTAATAAATTAATACTGTTTTACAAAGAAACCTTGAGTATAAGAGTCTATTTGAATACTTGTAATTATAGACATCTGTGTAACACCCTTACAGCTCATATTCCCTCTTGAGATAAGCCTGACTGCTCAGCAGCGCTACCACAAAAACTGTGTAGTACAGACTTCTACCAAAGGTTTGTTTGGCTTACACTTGTAGTCCTAGCTGTGTGTAGTGGTCCCAAAGGGTACTGCACACAAACCCTGCCTAACAAGGTCCCATTAGTCTGGTAAGGACAACATTTAGGTCCCATCCGGGAGCTAGGTTGGAGATAGGGGGATGAAGTCTCTTTACCCCCTCCATAAAGGCCTTAATCATAGGAATTTTACGTTATCTTGCTCTGGCACGTGGTGTAAGCCGGGAGAGCTGGCTAAGTATCCCTTTAAAGAGTTGAAAACCAGTTCCAGGTGAGTTAGGTAAAGGACAATGTCTTAGGAGACCAATCAATAAGATTGACACCCTTGGTATTACACCAGGTAACAAAGTGTTTCCACTTACTGGAGTAGCACTGTCTGGTTGTATGTTTCCGTGCCTCCCTGAGTATGTCCATGCATCTCTGGGGGAGTTGAAGGTGCCCAAACTCTAGGACTTCAGGAGCCAGGCTGCTAAATTGAGTGTTTGGGGGCATGGATGTAGTGTCCATCCCCGATCTTGGGACAGCATGTTGTAAGGGGATGGCAGTTTTCTGGGGAGGTCAGTCTGACATTGTCACGAGATGAGAGAACAAAGGTTGGCGGGCACACATGGGGGCTACCAGGATAATTGTGACTGGTTCCTGGTACATCTTGTGCACTATCCTGTTGAAAAGGGGATTTGGGTGGGGGGGGGGGGCGGGGAACATAAGCAAATCTCCTGGACCATGTTATCCAGAGACCCTTCCTCTCTGAGCGGTTCTGTGGGTATCTGGAGACGTAGCTTTGGCATTGGGGGTTTTCCAGAGTGGCAAACAAGTCAATCTCCAGGAAAGCCCCATTCTGCAAAGACGATGAGCAAAATGTCCTCTTGTAGCCGCCACTCGTGCTCCATGGGTAGGGGGAAATCTCTGCAGAGTGCGTCTGCCAGAAGATTGAGTTCCCTGTAACATGTTGTGAGAGGGGGAACATATTGTGTTTGAGTGCACACTACAAGATGTTCTGAGACAGTCTGGATAGCACTAGAGAGTGAGAGCCCCCTTGTTTGTTCAAGTAGCACATGGCCATGGTACAGTCTGTGAGACTAGAACGGTCTTCCCATGGAGGTGTGTCTGGACAGCCATCAGGGCCTTGAACACTGCTTGCAGTTACATCAAGTTGATGTGATTGGATGCTACTGCTGGAGACCACACGCTGTGCGCTGTCTGTTGAAGGAGGTGAGCCCCCCACCCTGACAGATGCATCTGTGGTGAGAGTGGCCTCTACTGTGGGGGTGGTGAAGGTTTTTCCCTGCAGAAGGTTTTCCCTGGACCACCATTGCAGAGACTGAAAGAGGGCTGTCAAGACAGCCACTAGATCGTCACATTGGCCGCTGGCCTGACACCATTGGCTCGAGAGTTACTCTTGCATGGGGCGCATGTGCAGACAAGCCTGAGTAACTAAGAAGACGCAGGAAGCCACCACCCACAGCAGCCACATGGCCTTGCGTACAGTCACCTGGTGACTGGCTACTTAGTGAGGGATCTGGAACAGCATATTTTGGACCCTCTCGTTGGAGGGGGGGACTAGCCAGTCTTCTGTTCGAATTAGAGCCTCCCCCCCCCGCCCGAAACTGTTTGACTTGGCTGGGAGTTAGACTGGATTTCTTTTCATTGATGGAGAATCCTCGGTTGAAGAGGAGATCTACCGTCTTCTGGGTATTTGTCTGCCATGTTCCATACGAATTCCGTTATGAGCCAGTCATCGAGATAAGGATAGACTGGGATGGATTGCCTACGCAGGTGAACCGCCACTACCACCAGTTCCTTTGCAACACCATTGGGGCTGAGGCAATGCCAAAGGGGAGAACCTTGAACTGATGGCGGGTGTGCTCTATCATGAACCTGAGGTACTTTCTGTGGGTTGGCAAAATTGAAATATGAAAATATGCATCTTTCATGTCCAACGTGGCCATGTAATCCTCCTGTTGCAGCAGTGGGATTACCTCCCGAAAGTCATCATCATGAACTTTTGAGGTTTGACATAATTGTTTGCAGGGCGCAGTACACTGAATAAATACCCTTGTTTACCTGGAGAAGGGGGGACGATGTTGATGGCGCCCTTTGCCAGCAGTACCTGAACTTCTTCCAGCAGGATGCACAGGTGCTCTGTCGACAGGCATCTGCTTCTTGGTGGGTGGTAGAGAGGTTGTCAGAGGAACTCTATACAGTACCCATGGGCAACGATCTTTATATGTGATCCCCAACCAGGCGTGGATAAATGGTGACAAGCGACCCCTGATCAGGGAAGCTTGGGAGGGGACCCGTACCGGCGAGTCACTTGGAGGTGGAGGCAGGGGAGCCTCTCAGAGCAGAGTTTCTACCTCTGCCGCTACCCCTAGAAGAGCCTCTTTGATGATACTGGAAATTGCCAGAGGAGCCCTGTCCGGAGGACCAAGGCGCTCCCCGAGCCATACTAACCTGGGGGCAAGCGTGAGAAGGATTGGCCATTAAAGGACCGGCAGGCATGCAGGCCGCTGCGCTAGTGAAAGGGCTTAGCCGAAATCGGGCCAAGTGACTAATGTCTCACGCTCCATTTTTGCCGTTTCTAGAGCGTTGTCTTCCGCCTTCCCGAATAGGTTGGACTCCTCCACAGGCTTGTTAATTAATGGCGCATGTGTTTCGGGTTTGAACCAGGAGTTTAACCAGGCATGCCGCTTGAGTAGGGTTCCCCGGGCAAGGGTGCGCCCTGCGGTTTCGGCCAAGTCCAGAGTGTTCTTCAGGATATTCTGGGTAACTTGTCTGCCTTCAGCCACGACTGCCAGCAGGCGTGATCGGATGGGCTCTGGAACTTCCTGAAGGCCATCCTGTACTAGGCCCCACTGAACATCACTGTAGCTCGCGAGAAGCGTGGTTTTAGTAATTCTCGTGGAGTAAGCTGTAGAGGCGGTGACGTGCTTACCAAAGGCTATTTGCAATCTTTATCTGGAGGGGATTCTGGCGAGGACAGTGGTATCCCTGCCCGCTGTTAACCAAGAATTTATATAGTAACACTGTGTGGGACAACACTTGTCTACTTGGTATTAGGTAACCCACCTTTTGGTATAAATCTGTACTACACAAGTTGGTAGTGTGACTGAGCAGCCAGGCCTATCTCAAGAGGGGTAAATGTGAGCTGTAGAGCTGTAGCAATGAAATTCGCAAATACAAGTAGCCAAGTAACACTTACACTCAAGGTTTCATTTATAAATAGTTATTTATCATACATTTTTAAATAAGCGTTCTGAAGTTGCAGAAAGAAAACGTTTAAAGGAAGGAAAAAGTTAATAAGGTTCTCTGGACATTCGAGTTTACTTAAATCTTCCAATGAAGTCTAGACAAAACCTTTCCCAGCAATAACAGTCTAAAGCAAGTTATACCCTCTGAGGGAGAGAAAATATCAAAGTCAATGGACTAGAAGAGACTACAGGGAGCCAAGACAGCCAAAGTCAACTGGAACACAGTCTATGGAGCTGAGGCACTTCGTAATTAATACAAGTCTTGCACAAAGTTGGAGAGTTTTGTAGAAATCACTTGTAGGGTCACAAGCTTTTACACTTGTGGAAAGCAGAGTTGAAATCACTCCAACAAAATAAGCTACTGCAAGTCTCAACTGAGAAGTGCATAGCTAAAGACACTGAGGTAAGTACCCCAAGCCTGAACAGTACCTCTGGTTCGAAAAAGAGTGGTCCAGCCGGATTCTGTCCTGTTGTAGGGATGCAGTTCCTGTGGTTCTGAGTCTTAGTCATGGGGACAAGAGAGAAGACTTCTGGAGGACTCCTGTGGCAGCAATTTGGAAGTCGTCGGCAGCTACGGGCTCTTTTCAGATCAATGGCACTTTGCGGTTTCAGCGCACGGTAGACAGCACCACTGCGATCTGATACCGGTTGGGATTCTTTTATGCCTTGAGTGCTGCACTCTGGTGAGGGGACTCGAGCTCTGGTCGTCCTGCTTCTGAAGGGTCCTTAGGAGACTCATGGAGCTTCTGGCTGGATTGCAGATGTTGCACTCTACTACGCATTTCTTGAACCCTGGCACTCTGTTCCTGCAGCAGCAAATAAGTACAGCCAGTAGGGGAAGATGGTCCAGTGGAGTTAGTCTTGGGGTTAGTTGGTCCCGCTAACCCAAGGGAAGAAGTCGTCCCTTCCAGAGCTTCTCTTGTCTATCAGAAAAAGGAGTTTCAGCACAGGAGGATGCAGCAAGCTTCGCTCAAGGATTCGTCGGGTGTTCTTCCCAGTGGTCAACTCTGCCTCGAGTCCCAAAACCCTTGCCTTTTTTTTTCCACTTAAGTTTTATTAATTTTAACGTTGGATTTGAACATACAGATGGGTACATATTATGCACTGAGAGCTATTTCACGTCCGTGTTCAAGTCCACCTTAACAAAATTAATCACATTAACGTTCATTATTCCAATGAGGAGAGAAAATGAAAGCCCTGCCCCCCTACCCCCTGATTCTCAAGTCTCCTCCTTTCAAGGCGTTTCTACTTTGAATCGATGTAGGCTGCATGGCGTTCATCTTCAATCGTCCTTAGGTCACAGATCTCCAATATGGACTGTGACGGGCAAGGGTTATTGGCAGTGGGTCGTCCTGCTTTCCGCCAGTGGTGGCGTAGGTTAAATGTTAAGATCTTTGCTGTGATGCGTCATCTGTGGTTGAGCATGGGATATATTATGCAGTGAAATCGCACCAGGCTTCCTCTTGTCTTGCAGCTTTGTCATGTAGTATTGCAGTTATTTTTTCCATTGTGTAGATGTTTGTGGCTATTTGTATCCAGTCCTTCTTATCCGGTAGGCGTGGGGCTTTCCATTTTATCACTAGAGCAGCTCTTGCCGCGAGTAACAGAGGGGATGTCGGACCTTTTACCCTGATCATGTCGTCGTCTTCTTCCTCGAGGCCAAAAACGATCAGGAGGGGTGTCAATTCCCTCTCTATGCCGTCCAGTTGTTTGATCCATCCCAGGACCTCCTGCCAGTAAATGCGAACTTTGGGGCAGGCCCACCACATGTGCCAGTAGTCGGCATTCATACCGCATTGTCGCCAACATCTCGGGCTGGAGGTCTGGAACATCTTAGTCTGTATGGATCATACTGCCATCTGTGAAGCAGTTTTATAGCGTGCAATTTATACTGGGCTGCGATTGATGTTTTGGATGGCGTCTCACAAATTTTGTCCCAGGCTTTTTGGTCAAACTCTCTGGCAATGTCTTGTTCCCATCTTGCTTTGAGACGGTGGCTTGGTGCGTTGTCTTTTGTAATTAAGGCCCTGTACATTCGTGCTGTGAGGCTTTTGGAGGTGGTAGTCGTGTCTAGGATCATCTCAAAGGGTGTTAGTTCTCTCTGTGTGGTGGCCTTCCATTCCTTCCTGGATAAGGCGCCCTTCAAGCGCAGGTACAGGAAGACTGGTATTGGGTGGATTTGGAGGGCTTCTTCTAGATCCATTATTGAGATGAATTTCCCTTTTCTCCACAGCTGACTGAGACTCTCAAGGCTGGCATCGAACCAGGATTGGTATCTAGCATGTTCCGGGATTTCTGCTCTGATCCCGGGGGACCAGAGATGGCTCAGGGGTGAAGGTCACGTGGTGACTCCCAACATCGCTCTCCCCTTCTTCCATATGCTCCACATTGTGCCCAGTATCGTGTGGTTACACAGTTTTCTCGTCAGTTTCAATCTGGGTACCCATAGCCATTCTGCCAGAGTTACGTTGGCTAAAACGTCGTTGTCCAGTTGGACCCATTGGAGGTCCTTCCTATCTCGCAGGTGTGGGATTAGAATTCTGAGCTGTGTAGCTTGATAATAGCGTTCTATGTCCGGCAGACCCACTCCTCCTAAGTCCTTTGGTAATATTAAGACATCATAGGGGATTCTGGGTTTCTTTCCATTCCAGAGGAAGTCTAGTATGGCCTTTCTGACTTGTCTGAAGAAGTGCTATGGGATTGTAATGGGTAAGACCTGAAAGGGGTATAGGAACCGTGGGAGAGTCACCATTTTAATTGCGTTTAAGCGTCCCATCCAGGAGATTGTCAGTGGTTTCCATTTTTTCAGATCAATCTTGAGGGCTTCGAGAAGTGAAGGGAAGTTGGCTTCGTAAAGGTCGTCGAGGTGTTGCGTTAAGTTGATCCCCAAGTATCTCAGTGTTGGGCCTCCGATGATCAGCCCGAGGTGCTCGAGGGCGATTTGATGTTCCGGAGTTGGATCGTGGAGTGGGAAGAGAATGGTTTTGGATTTGTTGATCTTGAATCCTGCGAGTGTGCAGTATTCCTCTATCAGCTGGATCGCTCGCGGTATGGAAGACGTTGGGTTTGACACAGAGTAGAATGTCGTCCGCATACAAAGCTAACTTATATTCTTTGCCATTCACCCATATCCCTTCTACTGCAGGGTCTGCTCGCAGCATTACGGCTAGGGGTTCCAGGGACAGTGCAAAAGGTATTGCTGAGAGGGGGCATCCCTGTCTCGTGCCCCTGCTGAGGGGAAACCAGCGGGAGAATTGGGCGTTCACCATGACAGAGGCTCTTGGGGATGTGTAGATTGCTTTGATCCCTCGACTGAGTGTGGGGCCTGGGCCTATCTTCTTTAATGTGGCCTCTAGGAAATGCCATTCGACTCTGTCAAACGCCTTCTCGGCATCAATTGAGAGTAACGCCGGTTTGTTCGACAATGTTTGTGCCTCGTGGATTAGGTGCAAGGTTTTCCAGGTGGAGTCCGCTCCTTGTCTGCCTAGGATGAAACCCACCTGGTCGTTGTGGATTATTGCGGGCATGTGTGACTCCAGTCTTGCAGTAAAGATTCTCGTATAAACGTTGGCATCGATATTTAGAAGGGATATTGGGCGGTAGGAAGCACACAGTTTTGGGTCCTTACCCTCCTTAGGGATGACAGTTATCAATGCTTCGGAGAATGATTCGGGTGCCACACCAGATATATGGAGGATATTGTTAAATAGGTCAACCATGAATGGGAGAAGGGCATCTTTGAAGGTCTTATAGAACCCTGCCGTGTACCCGTCATTTCCGGGGGCTTTTCCCGTTGGGAGTCTTTTGATTGCCTCTTCAATTTCTTCTCCTGTGATGGGGGTTTCCAAGGTATCTGCAGTATCAGATGGGAGAGTAGGCAGTGGAATTTTGTCCATATGTTCACTTATCGCTTCTGGATGCGAAGCAGCGTGTGACGTGTATAACTCTTCGTAAAAGTCGGCAAAGGCTTCCAGGACGCTGGGGGGGGGGGGGGGGGGGTGGGGGGGGATGGGGGAGTGGTTCGCAAGAGCTCGCTTCTGTTTGGATCGTGGGCACCCACCGCTCTTGGCGTTGACCTTGCAGTCTTGCGGCTAATAAGGCGCCCGCCTTATCCCCGTGTTCATAGTGTTTCTGCTTCAGGTAGAGAAGCTTGTGTGCGATGTTACCCGCCTCCGGTTGTCGTAGTTCCTCCCTTTTATCATTGGCCTCTTTAATCTTTTGTAGTCTATCCTGGTGAGCTGACTGTGCCATGAGGTCCAGTTGGGTAATCTCTTTTCGGAGCCTGTTTTCTATCAACTGGCTTTCTCTTTTTTTCACTGCTCCCTCTTTAATAAGAAGCCCTCTGCAGGTCGCCTTGCCTGCCTCCCAAATTGTGTTCATGGAAGTTTCCCCTGTGTTGTTGATTTCAAAGTATTGGGTGATGTCCTGCTCTAGTTGATCCTGAATAATTGGGTCCTTAAAGAGGGTCTTGTTACAGCGCCATTTGGAGCATCTGCGAGGGAGGGCTATTTGTCAAGGGTGACCGTGACCATATCATGGTCTGACCATGAGACAGGGATTATAATGGCTTCTGTCATTGCTGTGATGAGATCTGCAGTGAGATATATATATAGTCTATTCTGGAAAAGGTTGCATGTGGCGCTGAGAAGAAAGTGAAGCCAGTTCGGTTGGGATTGGTATGTCTCCACGCATCGGTAAGATTGTAGGCAGACATATCTGCAACCGGTGGGCGTCTGGTGCTCGCGGGGGGGTTGGGGAGGGCATAGAGGTGCGTCCTGATCATCTATCCTGTTCCGTATCCATCCACGTGTTCAGGTCACCATCAAGTATTATGTCGCCTTCTGCTTCGCTCATGACTTTCGGGATTATCATCTGCAGGAATCTATCTTGTCCTGTGTTGGGGGCGTATATCGCTGCAAGGGTGACGACAGTGCCATGTATCCTGCCCACTAGGACCAGTGCTCTATCACTGACATCCATCCATGATTTCATGAGTTAAAATCGGATCGTTTTGTTGACTAATATGTCGACTCCCGCCTTCTTCAGTGGGCCAGAGCCCCAGTATTCAGAGCCCAGTTTAGCATATAAAACCTTCCTCTCTTCTCCCTTGCTGTATCGGGTTTCTTGTAAGAAGAGTACGTCTAGTTTGGCTCTCTTGAACTCTCTCGTTACCAACGATCTCTTGGTGGGGGAGTTGAGACCCTTAACATTCAGCGTGCCAATTTTAAGTATGCCCTGTCCGTCACTTGATTCGTTATGTCTGCGGGACATTGACAAGTTCGTAGCAAGCATTTGCAATGTCACACTGCCCATTGTAGGAAATTGCCTTGATGGAAGTAATGTTGTAGCTGCCTCTCCTTAACTGAGGCTTTACCTGAGGCTGTGCCATCCCCTGTGTCCCCCCCCTCACCCCCTACCCCTGTAGGGTATTGAACATCAGACCCTTTGCCCTCTGTTCTCTTGCGTTGCTCTTTGGTTCTTCAATGAGGGTTTGTGTCTATTTGTGATGGCGTCCGAGTTGGACTGGATGTGAACAGCCGGTCTGTCGGACCACCAGCAGGGGTCGTAACCGCAGGACCCCGTCAACTAATAACATCAACATAGCATTTTTGAGCCCCCACCCCCCCCTCTCATACAAATTGTGTAACAAACGGCAGTATGTCGAACAACAATTTAAACTGTAGGCAAATATATATTGTGATACATGCGGTTTCCGGCGTCTACGTCCCTCGGCAGTTCTCGTTTGCGGTTCAGGCAGTTCACTTGTCACATGATGAAATCAGAGATACAGGAGTGCCGTGGTCCGGGATGTAGGTAGGTCCCCTGCGGGTACCGTGGAAACAAAGGTCGCCGGAGTATAGAGCTTGGGTTTGCAGTGTCATTTGTTGCTATCCAGTGTGTCATTGGGTCGCCTGTACTTTCTGGATCCCTTTACTCGTTTCCTTCTCGGGCCCTGAAGTTCCCATCCTGATCTGTCCTGCGCAGGGGCATTGTGGGTTCCCTCACCCGAGGGCAGTCCGAGGAGGTCGGCGATGCATTCTCAGATCTCTTCCTCGGAGCGGAGTAGGATCTTCCTGCTCCCGTGTTCAAACGCGAGAGAGAAAGGATATCCCCATCTATATCTTGTGCCTTGCTCTTTTAGCCATCTCGTGAGAGGACCACAAAAGCGGCGTAGGGCCAGTGTCAACGATGAGAGGTCCTGGAAGATAGTAATCTGGGCACCTCCAAGGGTAAGGGTGCCTCCGGATCTGGCTTTAGCTAGTATCCTTGTTCTGTCCTGATACCTGTGAAATCTGGCGAGGACCGATTTCGGGCCACCTGGGGGGCCACCAGCTCTGTGATTTCTTTTGATCTTGAGTTCATCAATGTCCTCGTCCGCTGTCAGGATTTTGACAATATCATGTATCGCTTGTTTGCGATCTTCTGTCTCACCCTCTCTCTCCGGAATTCCAAAAAAACTTAGGTTATTCCTTCTCTCTCTATTTTCGAAATCGTCTATCTTTAGGCGAATCTCATCTTCTTTCTTCTTTATGTTTCGTATTCTTAGGTCCATTTGGGTCTCTAGGGTGTCGATTGAAGCTTGATTGTTCTCGACTCCCTCTAGTCTCTCCTCGATGTTGTCTACCCTCTGGGTCATCTTGTACATTTTACCGCCGAGGTTGGCACCCATGTTCCGAATTTCAGTCAGGAGGGCGGCAATGTCTCCCTTGGTAGCGGCTGCCCCCGTTTCGGAGGCATCCACTGACATCGTTGGTCTGGGGTCGTGGGCCTGTGACAGCGGAGTATAGGCGTACTTGGCAAGCTTACTCGGAATGTTCATGGAGCACTTGCGGAGGCGCACGCCTCAGGCTCGGGGGCCGTCTCCTTGGGCCTAGTGTGTAGAAAGGCACGTCGGCAATATTGGCGGGCACCGGGGTGATTCTGGTAGCGGGGGTTCTTTTGGCGGGAGGAGGCACACGCCCTGTCTCCAGGGGCTCTACCCTCCGTTCCGATCTGTCTTTTTCAATGGGTCTGATGTCTTGTCCGGGGGACCTGAGTATCAGTGCAGTCCAGTAGTGGGGCTTTGGGGGGAGTATGTGGGGCCGGGTCCCAGGGAGGGGGTCTCGGGTACAGGCGAGGCGGGAGGGTGAGCACCTCCAGGTATTCCGCTGTTCTCCGTTGGTGGGCCACTTATACGTGTCCTGTTCAAGCCGTGAGCCGGGGCCTCGCCAGAGGACGGCACACGCCCCAGAGTGGGGGCCCAACCCTCTGACCTGCCACGGTGCACCAGTGAATATTCTGCTGCGTGGGGGGAGGCCCCGAGCAACGAAGTCCGCAGGGATTGCCCACCTAGGTCTGGTTAGGGGCAGACGAGGCCGGGGTGCGAGCGGCACTTCATTTTCCTGTGTGGGGTCCCTGCTGTTGGGAGGCACGGGCGACTTTGTGGTCCACTGGGGTTGGTGCTGCTTAGCGCAACAGTTACCGATGGGCCGGAGTATCACTTGCGCTGGGCGAGCGGGTCCGTACCGAGTTTGGGGCCACCTCCAGCTGGGCTCTTGTGTTTAATGGGGCCCTCTGAGGGCGTCAGAAGAGGGGTTCCTGTGGGAGCAGGCCGGCAGAAGGCCTCCGCGGGCTTGCACACCTCCCTGTGCTATGTGCTGCCAGGTCCTCAATGAGAGCGTGGGAGGAGGGGTCGGTTTGGCGCCCCCCCGCTCAGGTATTCAGGTCCGGAGGGGGGGAGGGAGAGTAGGCCGCCCCTGTCAAAGCGCGGTGTGTGGGAGCACTTCAGGTGGGGGCGGGCACTTACCTCTGCGGCCCGCTCCCGCCCGTCGCTGCGCCGGCGTCCAGAGATGCGGATGCCACCGCACAGGGAGTGCGCATGGGGACGCCTGGGGTGGCCGGCCCTCGAATCACGTCGGGACGGCTGGGTGTCCGCGGCCTCCTCCGGCGCCTCAGCCTGGCGCGGCTCCACCACGGGGGAAGCAGAGGGAGTAGGCGGCCGTCGTCTCCAGCTGGTGTCCTCGTGGGCGAGAGGGGGACAGGTTCCAACGGAGCTTTCTCCTGTTCTGCAAGTCCGATTTTTGTCGGGTTTTCGCTCAGGGGGTGGGGGGGCACTTCCAATGACTGAATCTGCCTTTGTTGGGCCCGGGGGGGGTGGGCAAAAGTGGGGGCTCAGGTCACTTTTGGGGCCCGTGGGCTAAGAGCTCACACGGAGGCGATCATCGTCCGTGCGCCCCCTGGTGGCCAATAAAAAAAACCCTTGCCTTTTAAGCAGGTCTCTCCCATTCATGCGCAGCCTAGGCTGTCACTCAAACAGCAGGGTGGCTGTCCTAGCCAATCAGGACTGGTCGCATTCATGCACTTCTAGGAGACAATGGACAGGGGAGTTTCGGGAACCTCCCTCACTTCCTGCCCTTCCAGACACACTGGAGCCAGAGGCGGGTTTCAGGACTGAAGCACGCCAAAGGCAAAACGAAGAAAGGGCTGTAACCTGGCTTGACACGCAGCGTAAAACCCAGGAATGACCTCAAACAGAAAATGGCGAAAAAAGAAGACCGGGGCCATTTTGGCAAAATGGTCACCCATGGGTGCTGTACTGCAGCTGAGGAATCAGCCTGCGGTAGAAAAGCACAATGGTAAAACTAAACCACTGCCACCAGCCATTTAAAGTCGTGAGGGTAACATAAAACATGTGACATGACAATATAGGACAAGGGGTTACTAGGTAAACCCCCTTCCCCCCAGCACTCCACATATGTTGGTGTATGATGGTGTGTGCTGGACCGTTACTAAGAGAAAAGGCAAGTAACGTCCATTTCACTTTACTATTCTTGGGAACAATAGTTCTAACAAGGAAAGTTATTTAAACCTCATGAGAAATCTAAAGGATTTCTCTGCGACACTGCACTGAAGGTGCTGTGTGTCACCATACAAAAAGTAGATGCCTATGGAGTTTGTCAGACTCCAAAAACAGTGGAAACGCAATCCAAATCAGGTCAAAACACGAGTGAGGAAAAGGTCTCACTCCAGAGTTTAAATGAAAAAGTCTGGAGTCTGGTGTGGACATGGCCCCTGAAGAAGAGGGGATCAAAGGGAGCCAGGCAAAAAATGTTTCCACACAGGGATTAACTGCCTGTGTAAGGGAAGGGGACAGTAAGGAAGGAGACGGGTGTCTTAATGGAATTTAATAAGGGAATGGCTTGGCTAACCAGAGTTTTTTTTCTTGAGGATGTCCTCCACGATGCCCGAGTCAGGGGAAGCTTTGTGCATAGCAATCTTAAAATGGTCAGTTGCTCTTTAAGAGGGAGTTCAATTTGGTTGTCAACTGGCAACAAATCTCTCTGCAGAGGAGTAGTGGGGGTGGGGGGGATCCAGACAGATGGTGTCTGGGTCAGTATTAGGTGGCGGTGTGTGCCACGTGCCCTAGTCATACATCTGATCGCAGTCTGGGTCTTGATAGACGGGGTCTTGGTAATAAGGGTAAAAACCTCTGTAGGAAACATCGGGTCCTCGGGGATGTCCTCAAAGATGTTAACAGTTTTCCTGTGGTTCCTCCAAAGAGGGAATCTGGACACCGGGGGAGGGAATTTTGAGATTTAGAGGGTATGGGGCATGAGTCCACTTCCCTATGTCTCTTCAAGGCACTATCATACTGGTCTGAAATGTTGTTAAACTTCACCATTTTAGCCATACACTCTTCAAACCTCTCCTTGGTCCATTCGGGTGAGGCTGAAGGGTCAGGGGGTGGAACGGGCTGCCTAGAAGGGGTGAACCCTCACATAAGGGCTTAGAAAGAGGCTGGGGGGCCTCACAATTGCCCCCCCCTCGAGAAGAGGTGGTCTCCCTTGAGTCCCTGGGCCGCTGAAACGGAAACCGAAAGCTTCTCGCAGGGTTTTGGAAGCACCATCGACGGCGTAGAGGTTTTCGGCTGGCCTGTAGGCACTGCCGCGGTCTGCAACACCACCGAGTCCTTCGGCGTTAAATCGCCTTTGACCAGAAGGTTGACAGTGTGTGTTTTAAGGGAACCGTCCGTTCCAGAGGAAGGTTTATGCCCATTTGCCCTCCATCAGTGCAGTTGCGTGGAGGGTGCCGAAAAGGCACAGCTGAAATTTTCGGCTAGCCTACGGGCGTTGAGGTTTTCTTCGACAAACCCGTCGAAGGGGCCTTATGGGTGGTGTGCTTAGGTACACGTGGTATATAGGTGCACTTACCGCCAGGGTGCGCCTTCCCCATAGCATCCACGCAAAGGTCTATGGTTACCGAATCGGTGCCATGGCTGCCAACCGATTCCTCGTCCGATGAGACGGTGCCAGCGGGGGAAAGATTTTCGGCCTGCATAGCATAGGCCACCCACCGCTTAGTCTGCCTGTCTTTCAACCTCTTAGGCCAAAAGAGTTTACAGGCCTTACACGAGCGCTATTCGTGGTCACGAGGAAGACACCTCTTGCATTGGCGATGGGTGTCTTTCCAGGGAAATTCGCTGTTACAAGACGGGCTGAACGTAAAAGGAGTCCTCTCCATAGCATAGGGTAGCGGCAGCGAGACAGAGGAAAAGGAGAGGGGTGAAAGAAATGCATTCTCTGAGAGAAGAAAAGAACCAGGGCCCCGCTATCCCTACTGTAAAGGCCAGGCCTGAGGGCCAAGGCCACACAGTCAGTCGTAGATGTAGGCGCCGTCGAGTGGGAAACCCAAGATACAGCCATCAAGATGGTGGTCGAAGTTGACTAAACGACTGTAGGCCATGGGAATAGATGAACAAGTTACTTACCCCCTGGTAGCGTTCATTCGACTGGATGTTCCCCCAACATATTCCTCATCTTTGACATGTAGTGTCCAAAGCTCGGCTGCTTCGGAAATTTTTTGGCAGAGGGCGCCCTGTGTCGTTGGCATTGGGTTGATGTCCCTGGAAGGGCTCTGTGGAAGGGTGACGTCATTGGATGTTTTAAGTAGCACACACGGGGCCCATAGCCTCAGTTCTGGTTTTTCCCCCTCCTCATGTAGCAGCAGTGGCCACAAATCGGGCCTGACCGTACACAACCTTGTTGGAACGAAAGCTGTAACAGCATGGGAAATTCTACAGAGGGGTAGGTTGGGAGGGCGATGAGGAATACGTTGGAGGAACATCCATTTGAAAGAACGTTACCAGGGGTAAGTAACTTGTTCTTCGAATGGATTGTGTCCTCCAACATATTCCTCATCTTTGACAGACTCCCAAAGCAGTATCCATGAGTGGAGGAGGGTGAAGAACTTAGTAAGATTTGAAATTAAAGGGCAGAATAAAGGAGTGTCTTGCCAAACGCCACATCCTGAGCATGGGAAGTATCCAATGCTTGGTAAACATGTGTATTGAAGACCACTTTGCAGCAACACATGTTCTTTATGGAAAGACCCCTTTGCAGGGCTGTCAACGTAGCCATGCCTCTGGTTGAATGAGCTCGCAAGCCCTCAGGAGGGACCTTGCCCACCAAATGATAGCATTCACAAATAGTGAGGATGATCCACCAAGACAAGGTCTGTTTAGACACAGCCTGGCCTAGTTTTTGCCTGGTATACCCCACAAAGAGCTGGACTCTCACTTTTGACATTCGGGAAATATGAAAGCTCAAAGCTCTCCTAGGGTCCAACCTATGAAGCCTTTCCTCTTCCTTACTAGGATGCAGAGGAGGATAGAAGGCAGGTAGCACAATTTTTTGACTCAAATGAAAGTCCGAAACGACCTTAGGTAGAAAGGAGGGCCTGAGTCAGCACAACCCGGTCCTTGTGGAATACAGTAAAGTGTGGCTTGGAAGAAAGTGCCTGCAACTCGCTCACTCTACGTGCAGATGTAAGAGCAACCAACATAATAGTCTTAAAGGTTAACAACCTCAATGGATATGAGTGCAATGGTTCAAATGGGGCATCCATCAGAAACTTTAAGACCAAGTTAATGTACCAAACCGGAACCTGAAACAGTGAAGGCGGGAACACATTTGTGTGCCCTTTTAGAAATTAAGTAACCAAAAGGAATCTTAAAATAAGAGCATTCCATGGATGAGCGCTTAAAGATTAAGAGCGCTGCTAGGTAACCTTTGATGGTCCCCACCTGAAGACCCTTGTGGGCTAAAGAAAGCAAAAAGGATAGAAAATCCAGAGTTGAACACTGAAAAGGATTAACATTCTTTTCTCTGCATCAGTCGCAGAACTTATTCCAACAGCACAGAGACTTTGTTGCCAGCCGCCTGGCTGAAAGACACCTCCATTACGTCACTCGGGAGGTCCCAATCCTTGTATCTCAATCTTTCAGAAACCATGCATGAAGGTTGACAGTCTTGAACCTCTAGATGGAGAAACTGACCTTCCTCTCGCGAGAGAAGATCCTCTCTTTGGGAAAGACGCATCGGAGGACAGATGGACATTTCCAGAAGATCCGGGTACCACGATCTCCTGGCCCAATCCGGAGCAACTAGGATCATGCGGGACCCAAACCGTCTTAACCTCCTGAGAATTTGAGGAATGACGGGGACTGGAGGAAACTTGTACAGTAGGGGGAATTCCCAATCCACTACAGAGGAAATTCCCTTGAGCAATACTGCTTGCACTTCCGGTTGGCACCGGTCGCGAACAGATCCACTTGAGGGGTTCCCCAAAGGGACGTCCTGAGCTATTTCTCACTTGTGGGAGACTGCACTCTGCCTGCTCAAAGCGCCTGCTGCTGTGTTTTCCTCTCAGGCCAGATGAACTGCCGCTAGGGAGATTCCTTCTTGAATTGCCCAGAAACAAACCTGCAACGCCTCTCTGCACAGTGGTAGTGACCCTACACCACCTCTCTTGTTGAGGTAATGCATGGCCACTGCGCTGTCCGTCATTATCAGGACATTCTTCCCCTGTACAGACGACAGGAAAGCCTTCAGTGCTAGCCTGATTGCTCTCAGCTCCAAAAGATTAATGTGAAGTTTGGATTCTGATGGAGACCAACGACCGCTGATGGTCAGATCGTTGGCATGAGCTCCCCACTCTGTGAGGGAAGCGTCCATCACTACAGTTACCTCTGGCCATGGCTGCCAAAAAGGTTATCCCTTGATAAGGTTTTCCTCGCAGGCCCACCACAGAAGGTCCTGCAAGACCCTGACCGGAACCTGAAGGCGATCTGACATCTTGCCTGAGAATTTGGATTATTGAGTCCTGAGCGCCCATTGAAGGGAACCCGTTCTCAGAAGGGCCTCTGGCACCAGAAAAATGCAGGATGCCATGAGGCCGAGTAACCTTATGAATTCGAAGGCCGGAAGACTATGGGCATTCTAATATTTGGTTACCATCTGGAGAACGCTCTGAGCCCTCAACTTGGATGGCAAGCACTTCCTCAAGGATGTCTCTAAGACAGCCCTGATGTAATGGAGCTGTTGGGAAGGTGTTATATGGGACTTCTTGAAATTGAGGGAGAAGCCTAGCCTGTGAAGGGAGTGACAGATAACATTGAGATGATGCAAGGCTTGTTCGGGAGAACGCCCCCTGATTAGCCAATCGTCCAGGTAGGGGTAGATGTGAATCCCACCTCTCCTGAGATGTGCTGCCACTACCACCATCAGTTTGGTGAATACCCTCGGGCGGAGGTCAACACGAATGGCAGGTCTCGGAACGGATAGTGTGAGCCGCCAACGGCAAACGTCAGGTATTTCCTGTGCTTGAGATGGATCGGCACATGAAAATAAGCATCCTGAAGGTCCAATGACACCAACCAACCCTGAAGTTGGAGGGCCTGAAGGATCTGAGAAAGAGTGACCATCTTGAATTTGTCCTTCCTGAGGAACTTGTTCAAGTATCTAAGTTCAAGATGGGTCTCAGTCCCCTGTCCTTTTTGGGAATCAAAAAATAAGGGGAGTACCAGCCCTTGTTCCTCTCCGCTACAGGCACTGGTTCTATAGCGCCTTTGTCTAGCAGTGTTAATATTTACTGCACAAGGAGCGGATCTGGAACCCTCAAAGTGTGTACTCCTGGTGGATTGTCGTGAGGCTTCCGTAGAAAAGGAAGGCAGTACCCGTAGGTTATTGTTTTCAGAGCCCTAGCATCAGAAGCAAAGCAGCCTGGGACGTGGCTGATGTACATTAGCATAATATCTTCTCCTCGCATGTGCGGGAGGCCTTATGTCATTTTGTGTGAACATTTGTTGCTATTGAAAACAGTTCTTGTTAAATGGACAGCCCCTTGTTACTAACCCTGTATCTGTATCGAGATCTGTCCGTACAACGGGTGTGGAAAAGGCAAGCCCCTCTGTGTCCGTCCGGGCCACGGACGGGCTTGCAGGTAATTCTCTCTGGTCACATCAGTTCCGTTTCACATGCACTCTTTCTCCGCGTAGTTTGCTCATCTGCTGTGCCCTTCCCTCCACTGTCTTTCCTCCTGGGTTTTGTTATACCCGCCCCCGCCCCCACCCACTGAGTCCCTGTGTCTTCTCATTAACTTGTGTTCTCTTGTGGCACATGCCTTCACTCAGATCATGCACCGGATTTAACCTGCATCACAGTTCAGTGAGTCCACAGGTCCCTCCGTGGTTTGGCAACTTCCACCCGACTATTCTATTCTTCATTTTGACCGTGTGGCTGAACACCCGGAGGGCGGTGTTGCTCTTATTTTTAAATCCATATATACAGGCACATGCTTCCCTTGACCCATTGCTTTAAAATGGAAGCGTTACTGGTACGCTTCACTTTCTCAGGCTCACTGTCTCTGCACCTCAGTATTTACTAGTCTCCCGGCACGGATGCCAACTTCTCCAATTATTTTTGTGAGCTAGCTGGTCCATTTTTCTAAACTTTGCATTGTCAGTCATTTTAATTGTAAACCAGGTGACCCTACCAACTCCCAAGGCCGGAATTTCTTAGACTCAATGGATCAGCAAAGGGAAGTGCAAGAGACTAGGAATTAAAGGGAATGACAGTGGGTGGCCATGAAAGGATAATGGAAGTCACCTTGGAGTTCTGTGCCCTTATAAAGGAACTTCAGTCTCCTTCCTCTATTTGGTGATGAAACTCCTCGGTGGCTTGCAATATCCCTATATACATAGGGTAGCTGGGTACTTTATCCCATATATAAAATTGGGCAATAACCATGTGTATTTCCGTAAAAAAAGAGTTGCAAGACTAGACCTACAATGATGGCTTTCAGTAACAAGTTCTGAAGAATGCACTATGAAATAAGCTGTAACATTTTTTGTTCTCCCAAACCTTTGCTTTCGATAGACTAAATGTCATGCTTGTTTGCATGTTATTATGCTCATTTTTATCATCAATGTTAATAAAAGACGTTGGCATTATAAGCACATCAAGTTGCAAAATTTAAATAAAGACATTTTAAAGTTACAGCAAAAGAGCAAATGATCAACAAATTCCCTTTGTTATTACCTTTTATAACAGGTTTTGGAAAGGTGATGGCTGCTGCCACAGAAGTAGCTCCCGACACCCTTCCAGTTTCTTCCTGCACAGTGGTACTAGTGGTCTGACCTAGTGACAGAAGAAAATAAAGATATGTCAAGCTATTTATAAAATAAGTAAAAAGTGAAGCACAGCTTATTTGCAATCTTTTCAGACTAGGAGAGCATTTTATGGGGCCAATAAGTATCACAGTAAACCAACATTGTGCTTGGTTGATGAAATGCAGTAAGGGCACTAAAAGATGTTTACACTTACTTCCGACTGCCTCAACTGAAAAAGATCTTTAAACGTTGCACTGTTAATTCTAGCCAGCATAAAGAGCTTTTAATGGTTGAGCTTATTAGGCTATTGTGTGGGTGTCTTCAGGAAAATATTCAGGCTCTATTTTCATGTGCTAGTGCGTTTCTTCTTATAAACACATTATGAAAGCTTGATTCAACAAAATAAGTGCAGGCTATGGTTAGGAAATATTTTTTAGCTGCTGCTTTCCCCACTCCTACCCCCACCCCAACATTTTGGAGGCAAGTAAAGCCTTACGCTTTGCTTACCTGGCCTGTTTTGCTAATTCTTATGGGGAAATAGACTAGTCCCTATGACTGTCAGTACTGAGAGACTGTCTTTCTTTGTGAATTCTTGGTATTGTTACAATTACACAAATCACCTTACCATGAAATGCAGTTAGGTTACTTTTATATAACTGTTTGTTGGTTACTTTTATAATGTGCCCAAGACAAGATGGTGGCATACATGACATTTTACTCCAGCACTTTTGCATTTACCACGAAAGGTTACAAAAGGTGGCTTGCATGCTACGATGGCTGTACAACAAGGTTTTTTTACTTGTTCTTTGGCCATATCGTTTTTTTGGCCTTCTTGCTGCCTTCTCAGTTCAGGATGGTGCCTTATATGGAAATCCTTTTCCCAGCAAAAGCTGTGGTTTTCACAGGGTAAGGGACATTTTGTGTGTGTTCCAGAGAAGGGGACTGGGACTATCTTTGCAACCTTTTTTTTTTTTAACAACTTTATTTAATTTTTAAGGGCATATATTTTACGTGTGCATAATAAGGTGACAAACAATAGCTTCGCCCATGTCTCCCCGCCCATGCCAAGTGTTTAGTTCTTTTTGCTTGTGCGTAATGATTGTCAAACTTTCCCCCTCGACCCCCTCCCCACAAACATAACCCCCCCAACATTGGGTGAAGAATTGCACTTTTTCGAGTTTTGAGTGTTCAACAGGTTGAGTTGCTCTTCCAGCTTAAAGCTCGCATTATCAAATAACAGAAATTTTACGGCGCAGCCTAGGCTTGAAATACATCTGTTCCTTGTTGTCTGTAAATTCATGTAACGGCAACCAAGTGTTCAGATATTTTCATTAAAAACCATGAGCTATCGCCGTTACCTTTTCCATAGCCATGACTCCCCACAGTCTCACCCACCACATGGCTACCACTGGTCCTTGCTTAGTCTTCCATGCATGCGCCAAAGTAATTCTGGCCGCACTTAGCATGTGAGTGATAAGGGTAGCTATGGACCCAGAATTCGCGTAGCATCCCTCGACTGCCTCTCTCAGTAGAACAACAAGTGGTTCAAAGGGAAGCTGCGCCCCTGTTATCTCTTTGCTTCGATATGACTCAAGATCTCCTTCCAATAGGTCTCTGCCACTGGGCACACATGTGGATTAGATCCCCAGGTTGTCCAGCGTTTCTCCAGCAGGACACAGGGTATTCCAGGTTAATAGAGTGCATGCGTACAGGTGTCATGTACCATCGTTAACAGAGTTTTATTGAAGCACATTTGGAGTTTTGGCAGTTCTTTGCCATATGTGGCCCCAGCTTTCGCCGGAGATTGGTCTCCCCACTACCGCCTCCCATCTCTGCATATAGGAGAGGTTCTCTTCTGGGTCTACCATCCCCATCAGTCGATATAATTTGGATATCCTTTTGTCAGGCAGGCCCTCCTGTACCGTAAGCTCCAACCTTATCAGGTCCCTCATTGCCCCCTCCCGGACCCTTGTATTCGAAGCCCAATTTGAGTTGGATATAGTGAAATCGCTCACGCTCCGGTATATTGAATTTAGCCTTATAGCCTTCAAATGTTAAGGGTACTTCCTCTGCATAGAGGTCTTTCAATGCCGAAGTTTGTTCCCTACCCCTCAAATGTACCCAAAAATGGGCTTGCATCCCTCGGGTGAATTCTGGGTTGTATGCAACTGGTGTGAGAGGGTCCCCCCCACCCCCCACTTTCACCTTCCTACCACTCAGTGCTTTGTACCAGTGGCATAGGGTGGCCTTAGTTGACTCCAGTAGTGTGCCTCCTTTGCTTCTGTGTCGTGCGGCAAGGAAGCCCAGGTTCCCCATGGGTGTCTTCGTTGCTTCACTTTCTAAGGCTGCCCATCGGCATTGACCCTCCCCGGATGACCACTGCAACATCGGTGCTATCTGGGCTGCACATAAATACCTACGAAACTCTGTAATACCCAGTCCACCCAGGGTTGTGGTCTATATAGTACTTTTTTGGGAACTCTCGGTTTCTCCCCCCCCTAGATAAAGGCCATCACCTCCTTCTGTGATGTTTGAATAGCTGGGCCTGGGATGTGTATTGGGAGGGCACCTACTACATAAAGAAACTTAGGGAGCAGGGTCATTTTAACCGCTACTATCCGTGACAGCCATGACAACTCCTGCATGTCCCAACGTTTTAGGTCCCTTGCCAGTGTTTTCAGTAGGTACGAAATATTAGCTCTGTACAGTCTGTCATACGTGGGGGTCAATTGTATTCCCAGGTATTTTACCGATTTATGTTCCCATTTCAGAGGGTATCGGTTCTCCCATTCTATAATTTGTTCTGCCCTTTCAGTACTGTTAAGAGCCTTAGACTTGGGATAATTGATGTGAAACCCGGAGACCTTTGCAAATTCCTCTAATAGTTCTATGGCCATCGGTAGTGAGTGTGCTGTGTCCTTCAGGAACAGGAGAATGTCATCCGCATAAAGAGCTACCTTCTGGGATCCCCCGGCACCTACGTCCACCCTCTGAATTCTCTGATCATTACGGGCCCTCTGGTCAAACGGCTCCATAGCCATGGCAAAGATCAGAGGTGACAATGGGCACCCCTGCCTCATGCCCTTCTGGATAGAAATACTTTCTCTGAGCCGCCCATTGATCATTAATCGTGTGGATGGCTGTGCGAAATTGGCCAGCACCATGCGGGTGAAAATCGGCCCACACACAAATCTTTCTAGGGTTAGTTGCAGGCAATCGAAAGCTCTGGAGGCATCCGGCGCTATTACCGAGAACCTCTGCGCCGTCCTTCGTCCCCAATCTATTGTGTCTATGGCCCTGCGAATGTTGTCGTAGGTGTGCCGCCCCTTCACAAATCCCGCCTGGTCTGGGTGGATTATCTCCGGGAGGACAGCTGCCAACCTCCGGGCCAGGACCATGGAATAGATTTTTGCATCCCCATTTAATAGGGAGATAGGGTGATAGCCCGCGCAATCCAGTGGATCCTTATCAGTTTCAATAATAGTATTGTAGTTGCCGGGCTCATATCTCCGGAAGCTCGCCCCGTATCCCTAATGAAATTCAACAGGTTAGGGGGCCCACTAGGGTGGTCCTAAATGTTTTGTAGTATGCATTACTTAACCCACCTGGACCTGAGGATTTGTGCCCTTTTAATGCTCCTATAGCCTCCCCTACTTCTTCCTCCGTTATGGGTGCATCTAGCATTTGCTTGTCTGAGTCATTAATTTGCGGCAGAGCCACCTGGTTCAGAAAGGCCATGCTTTGTGAGCCTCTGTCTTTATATTCCGCCTCAGCCTTTATTACCTTGGCCTCCATATCCCGCCTCACCCTCTCACGGCTCTTAATATAGTTTGATGTCTGCGCGATAAATCCACCCCTCACTACCGCTTTGCTGGCATCCCAAATGGTTGACCAGTCGATGTCACATTTTCTTGAAAATAATTCTGTGAGGCCTGCTCTATGCTTGCTCTTACAGTTAGATCGCTCAGTACCACCTCGTTTAGGCGCCATGGTTTATGCGACTACTGCCCTGGGTCACTCGGTACCAGCTTTAAGAGGGTCGGTGCATGATTCGACAGCCACCTTACTCCAATTTCTAGACCCGTGAGTTGGGGGACTAACGTATCCGAGATGAGCACCATCTCAGCGCGGGAATAGCCCTCATGTCCCACTGAATAGTGGGTATACATCCTCTCTTGTGGGCGAAAGAACCGCCATGTTTCTAATAGATGTAAGTCCCTTATAAATTTAGCTAGGGCCTATCTAAACATGTGGTCACTAGGGGTGGCTGGGAGAGTTTTGTCCATTGCAGCGTCCATCACCCCGTCAAAGTCGCCTCCAATCAAAATCTGTCCCACTCCCCATTGTGCAATTTTGGGCAGCAGGCTTAATAAGAAGTGGTCTTGCTTTTCATTAGGGGCATAGATCGAAATAAACGTAACCTGTTGACCCATCAGCTCCCTCCCCGCCCCCAATATCAAGTAGCGGCCTTCCGGGTCCTTTCATAAATTTTTTCTCAAAGCTGATCCCCTTTCCCAACAAGATGCCCACTCCCCACATTTTAGTCGCACTGGAGGCTAGGTATTGCGCAGGGAAGGCCCTGTGCCGTAACCTGTGCTCATCCTCTTTGAGTAGGTGCATTTCCTGCATCCATACCACCGAACCTTGCATATCCCTCAGCCTATTTATAATGGATTTGCGTTTGATTGGGGAGTTAAGCCCCTGGACATTTAGTGAAACAAATGTTAAATCAACCATTATCGTACCTTGGCACCTTGCCCCATTTAATGCGCTCAAACCCGTTCACTCTTTTAGATATTGTACTTGTGCCATGTATAGCTTCACCCCGAAAAACATAACTCCCTCCCTCCCCCCCCCAACTCCCAAACTTTAACTTCCCCATGGAACTCTCACCGTGATATCACCACAGTGATTCACTGGGTACATTATACACCCGGGATTGTAGGGATCTGATCCCCCCCACCCTCCTTTCCCCCCCTTTTTCTTTTTCCAAGAGCCGTGAGAATCATATTTTATACGGCCAACCTTGATGGAAGCTGTGCCCAAGAGTTAGACCTCCCCCCGTCACTTCCAACCCTATTAGATTCTAATGAACTTTCCCCGGCCTTCCGTAAAATAGTTCAAGTGGGATCTGTGGGTTTGGATTCCTTATTGCGACCCCGAGGGCGGGGCCGCCCCAGTCTCCATTGCTCTCTTACAGGTCTCTTCTTTTCCCCTGTTTCAGGGTAAGGCTCCCTCCTCGTCAGTGTCGTCGCCTCCTTCGTCCTCCCGCATAAGCTCGTCCATGTCCTCCTCCTTTGTGACAGTTAACCTCTGGCCTTTCCATTCGAAACGAAGGCATGTTGGATATCCCCATCTGTACCGCACATCCCTGGATCTCAGCCAATCTGTGACAACTCTCAGCCGTTTTCTCCTGATAAGCGTTGTTTGGGCCAGGTCTTGATATAGCTGAATTGGTGTAGATTCCTGGGCTGGAGGGGTTACCTAGTATCCCCTGTGTCTAGAAACTCATGTAGCAATGGAATGCTACCCTTTTCTATCGAAATGGCTGCTGGCAGTGGTTTTAGAACAAACTACCATGATTTTTCGTGACCGCGAACACTGGAAGCTAAAAATCACAGGAGCCATGTTTTTCAAGATAGCGCCTTAATCCCCTTTGTTTAAACGGGTCCCGCCGCCTTTTTTGCCATTTCTTTTTGGAAAGGTCCTTCTAGTGTTTGTCTCTGCGTGCCAAACCAGGTTTGATCCCGTTGTTTCCATGCCTTTGGCTGGCTTCAGGACTGAAGACCGCCTCTGGCGTCTGAGTGTCTGGGGTTGGCAGGAAGTGAGGGAGGTGCCCGAAACTCCCTGTGCATAGTCTCCTAGGAGAACCAAATGCACTCTGGCATGATTGGATGGCTGACTGTTCAGCAAGGATAGCCACCCTGATGGGCGAGTGGCAGCTAGGCTGGTATGAATGGGAGAAGGGAGAAAACTGTTTTAAAGGTGAGTCTCCTGGACTGGAAAGCAGAGTCGACAACTAGAACAAAAGAACCGAAGACGAGCTGGAAGAGGACGGCTGCTGGACCGTTAGTTTTCCCGGTGAAGCCCTGCTGCAGGTCCGAATTGCCAAGTTCATCTCGACAGAGAAGCCCCTTCAAGGACGACTTCTTCCTTTGAGTTGGTGGGACCAATCAACTCATAAGCCACCTGGATACCATTCTCGAAGCTGGTTAGGATTAACCAGGGGGATGGACACCATCTTGTGTGCTTGAAAAACAGCTACTCAAACTGAAGGGAGTCCATTTCGTCAGCGTTTTCCAACGATCCCATGCAGTGCAGGAGTCCCCCATCGTCCTCCCTCTTGTCCCCATGACTGAGGCTCAGGAACAGTGAGATCTGCAGGAACTGCCAGGAACCAATGTCTTCAGCTGCATCTTTTGCTTCATACTAAGGTACTGTGCCAACTCGATTGAGGGAACGCTTCTCTCGCGGTGAAAGTTCGTGGAACTTTCCCAACTTACAGGCCTAATAAGCTTGTGACCCAACATATGATTCTTTTTCGTACAAACTACTTTTGAGAACTTAGACAAAGACTTTACTTTTTACTTCAAGAACTGCTCTTTCCTATCCAAGACACTAGTCCATTGACTTTGGCCTATGCCTATTGAACTGAATCGAGTACTCTAGGGAACTATAACTATTTGCACTGCCTAAGAAAGTATTTGTGATCTATTCTATTAACTTATGCCTTTGCCTTCCCATTCAAAGTGACTGAAATGTCCTTTGGCTCCTATTTATTTCAGGGGAGCTTAAATTGTTCAAAAACGTATTGGTTTGTGTTGAAGTGTATTTGTGTATAATATTAAGTTGCCTCCTTCTAGGGAATGTTTTCTAAATGATTGTGTAATACATTTATAACTACTTTACCAAGATACCTAGAGTGTAAGTGTCTACTTGAACCACTGTGATTGTAATACCTCTGTTTAACTTCTTGTACTGCTCACATTCCCTCTTGAGATAAGCATGGCTGCTCAGCTCGCTACCACAAAACTGTGTAGAACAGACTTATACCAAAGGTTAGTTTTTGCTTAAACCTGTAGTCCTAATTGTATGTGGTGGTCCCAGAGGGTACTGCATGCAATTCTGCCTCTACATAGGTTTTAGAGGGTAGATTGGTAGTAGTTTTACTTTAGTTTTGGCTTCACTATGGGTACAAGTCATTTTACTGCATGTGTATCTCAATATGCCTTTTTTGTAGCCCGATGTGATTTTTTTTGGTAGCCATTGGGGCACTAGCCAATTATTTTAAAATCATGCACTCAGCCATTTTGTAGTTTAGGCTCCCTTTGTTGTTGGATTTGCTTTTGTAACGTGATGTAAAAGGCATTTATACTAGACTTGTTAGCACAGTAGTGGTCTCTTGGTAATTAGGCAGGTCAGGCTGGATACTAATTATTCCATCCACAATTTATGGTTTTCCAGACCTTGGTCTGTGGTGTGAAGATGAGGGGGTACGTTAAGAGGGTGTGGGAGTGAATTGAAATCACTCTGCCCCAGTTTGGGAATGTTCACTTTGCAGTGGATGGCATTAAGGAAACCTAAAAAATAATGATTTCAAGCAAACCTAGTTTTCGCGACCAGACAGGATATGGAGAAGCGGAGGGCTAAAAGATGTTCAAGTAATAAGTCACATTGTTGGATACAGCAAATGATCCAAAAATGGAAATAATATTTAAAAAGCTGCAAGATGTTGATTTTTTGGTAGTGAATGGTGAACCATTAGACAGAATTTCAATTAGGCAGAAAGAAAACTAAAATATAAACTGGAAAACCATGCTAAGAGTGTGGGGGGAAAGTCTGGAATTGAAAATGTCAAACAACTGTTTCTTACTTGTGCAAGGCAAGGTTTTACTGTGCATGTCTTTGCGATGAAGGCTCTTCACCTAGCGTGCAGCTATGATCCTCTTCACATTTCTCAATTCTTTCGCGTTTCCCTTTTGGCATATTGTTAGGTAAGATTTTCATAGCAATGATAAATCTTCCTGACATGCGTCAACCCCAGAGCATTTTGCTTTACTGGTGGTTTATTTTTCCCTATATCTCAGTGAGTGGGAACCTTTTTCCACACTCACAGAATCGTTTACTCTTCTTATAGGCATCATTTCTAATACTCTCCGTAGTGTCTTTTTAATTTGATCCTCTGACAACTTTTGGCACATACTGCCTATTGTTGCTGGGTTGACTCCCCCTCCCAACATTTTTTTATTTCGATGACCATTTCCACGTTGCAATGCCAGGCTTTGAAAATTCTGGCGATGAAATTACATGGGACTGTTTATTCAGCTTCATTAAAAGTATCACTTTATGCTGTTCTTCTGGATACCATCTTAAATGTAAGAATACAGCTGGTATCAAAGGCTTGTATAGAGGGGCTTTGTTCCCTGTTTGTAACATTGTTTCAGTAGGTTTCCATACCCTGTCTGGACCTTCCCTTCCATTGAAATGCATGTGTTCCTGAGTATAAGAGAACGGTGCATGGAGGGATGGGGGTTCTCACTTGCAAAGTCTTGTACTGTCGTTGGTTTCTTTTGTCCTATTTGCTTTTTCCGAATACATTATTCACCAATCCACCAGAATAGTCAGTTTTTATTTTTTCACAACATGTTTGGTGCCCGTCACGTCAAATTCCCGCTGCCCTGCCGCCAGTTCACCTCCCAGTGATCCCTGTGGGCCCAGGAGAGATTATTTTGTCGGAGGGTAGAGCTAGCAGTAGCACCCAGAGTCTCAGGGAAGGTGAACAGAGGAGATGCGGAAGAAGAGACGACCGAAATTCTTGAGTTGGTGAACACAGGTAATTGCAGCAGTGTATTGTCATATTTTGTATAGAATTATCTGAAACAGGCCGGGGTAAATGTTTGTCTCTCGTTAAAGAAATATGAAAATCTGTTGAGATAATGAAAGGATATAGGAGGGAAGGGATCCGGGCTAGCAAACTTTTTATCTGAATAATAAAAAGTAAAAGCGGTTGACCACTGCAGTTTAGAATAAAAAAAATAAAAAATAAAAAGCAGCATCCATGCTCCCTACTGACTTAAGAGGACATGAGACAACTGCGCCGGTTAGAGTTAGCGATCAGGGATTAGGATGCATCTGTTCTGTACGAGTGTGAAGAAAATATTTTGAAGGAGAGCTCCATGAATTGTCCTGTCTTTACCCGTACCTTGATACTTGAAACCCTAACTGTGCAAATCAGTTGCAACCTTTTTTTATATTTCACAATCTCTGCTATCCTAATACAGGAGCAGTAACAGGCTTTTTTTCTCCCGATTATGTGTTCGGTCTTTGACACTTACCTACTCAAGTCTCTTAAACCAGATGAAATACTGCTCTGCATTGTGAGTAGCATAACATGGGATATAGGCTGTGAACCAGCAGTCATCTGAATCGGAACACCACCTGCGGGTGTCACTGAAATTTCTGTACAGGGGAGGAATGGAGCTCAGGTGCGGACAACTAAGCCTTCGGATAGATGTAGCAGAGCTGTCAGCTATGAGCCATACCAACTCCGCCAGCCATGGGGCATGGTAGCGTCACGAAGCAGAGTTAGGAATAGACCTGAATTCATAATAAGTGATCCCTGGTCTTAACCCTGTGAGGCAATGGGTTCAGGACAGTCTAGACAAGTGACACTTCCTCCTAAAGGAAGTCCAGCAAACCTCATGTTTACTCACTACTCGCCCCAAGCATGTAAGTACCTGGATAAATGGCACAAATCTACACAGTGTGTGTCACCTACACGGTTTCCTCAGGACTGCACATTTGACTTAGAGAAGATAACAAACCTACATAAGGCATTAGAAAAGAAAGGTGCATGTTTACACCAACGGCAATGGGACAGTTATCTAGATTGGGATACCGAAGCTACTAATTAAAGACTTGAGTCCAAGACCCGGGCACTGAAAAACACCCAACAGAAGCTCCAGCAGCAAGTAAAGTCCCAGAAAACTGTAGGTACCAATTCACAAACAATTATATCCCATCATTCAAGAGGAGTCCCCATTAAAGGAAAATGCTGAGGATATCCTGGACACGTACAAACAAGCTATTATAAATGCTGTACCAGATTGTCAACAGGCTAGCCCAGCCTCTACCCAACCACCACCCTATCACCAGTCTACCTCAAACTTTATGGTCGGTCTGTTAACCCCTGAAATACGAACTCAGATCTCTAAACCTTTTTTGCATTCCTCAGGCACGTTTGAAGGGCTACTGAATTCAATGCCAAATACTAATACTGGTGCTTTCCCACTCAGTAATCTGGAGGAGGAGATACTTTAGTTACTGTACATGCCCCCTGGAGCACTACTTTTTGGTTTAATATCGTTCAGAGATTCCCAAAGGTACGAGAAGATCCTGTTAAGTTTCAGGAAGGCCTTCAGGTTATAATAGACTGTTATCCTATGTGTGTTGACTTGAATCAATTGTTGCAAGCAGTGCTGCCCACAAATACCTTTACCCTGCTGAAGATGCATGCCAATTAGCCAGCTGAAAATCCTGCCACTGCTAGGGATCAGAAAACATTTAGGGAGAGGTTTGTACAAACTATCATTGAAATTTGTCCTCGAAAAACTGACTTCTCTAAAATTCATGCATGCAACTAAGTCAAGGGCGAAAATCCTGCGGAATATCTTGAACATTCGAACAATGTTTTGACCAATACTCTGGGATCGATGATGCAGCCCTTATAGCACCTCAAGCCGTGGTGGCTCTGTTTGTTATGGGTTTGCAAATTAAGGTATCAGCAGGAATCAAAGCAGTGCTAATAGGATGAGAAGGAAAGGGTTTGGTAGAGGTTTTATTAGCCGCATAACACTTATGAAAAGGCTGAAGGGCAGAAAGAAACTACTGAAATCCAACATATGACGTTGTAGATACAGAGTTTAAAATCTCCCTAGGGAATGGGAGGGTGTTGCCCCACGCCAGGGGGAGAGTACAGGGAAGGAGGAGAGGAGCACCCAAATCATATGAACCAGGGCAAACTGTTGAAAGGTAAACCACGAATAACTATATGGACCAGTCTAATTAAATTATTTTTTTTAATTTATTTTTGTGTTGTAACAATACAAAGACAAACATTGTCGTCTGAATACCAGGTTACATCTTCTGGAAAAGTAAATCCATCCCAACATTACTTGCAGAGCTGTGGTACATTACATTCCTCCCCTTAGGCAATTGAGCTTGGCGAATGTAAAGACTGGTAGGGGGTGTCTGTACTTCCACTCTCTATATGGTAGAGGAGAGGCACAGCGGACCCCAGCCAAGATTCTCTATAAGGTAGCAATGAACGAGCAATCAAGGCCTAGCTTCTCAGGAGGTGATGCAGGCTGGTTCTTAAGTACAGTGTAGTCCCTGAACCCCCACAAAGGAATGTCCACACACTATTACTGAAAACACAGTCTTTATATAATTAATATTCAAAGGTATGTACACGATCACAATAACGCACTTCGTACTTGGAAGTCAATACTGATAAATACATACAATTCTAAAGTGGTACCACTAGTGTTATCGAATCTCATTAAAGTGCATCAACTGTACGGTTAAAATGTCACAGATTAATAACGAGGAAACCAGCAATAGAGATAGGCAGGAACGTAAGATGGTTGGAACAATAGGCAGAACACTGACCCCTACAGCTAGGCGCAGTTCTGAGTGGAGATCCCCCCCCCCAACCTGGGCAACCTGTAAAATAAGATATATCGCACAAGCTCAGTCCATATGTTCAATAGTCTTACTTCTTCCTATTAAGGTTTTACCACCCCAATGTACCTGGTGGAGTAGAGTTCTCCAACAAAGCGCCGACCGATCGGTCTTGAGTGCCTCCCTTTCAGGCGGGAGCCACGGATCGTCGAACGTCCGACAGTGAACAGGGTGAACTACGGCAGGGAAGTGGCAGCTTCGTTCCTAGCGGTGAACGTCAACGACAGAGCATTGGCGTCCAGCAAGGAAGAGGCGTGCGGGGCACCTCGGTGACGATAGTTCTGGACCGCAAAGAGGTGATGAAAAACTGTGGCCCAGCAAGGGCGTTGAGTCGTCGGCGTCTCTGTGGTCCTTAGGTGGCAGGAAACCCACTGGTAGATGCTCCTCGGCGCGTCGACGGTCAGGCCTTCTCCAGCCTGAAGACAAGCAGGTGACGATGCAGACGAGAGCGTCTGATGATCAATGGAAGTTCTTAGGCAAACGGGAGCACGGCGGCTCCGGTCGGCGACGGCGGTCGTCGACAGTGGCGGACAACAGTCCGGGTGCTTCTCCTTGGAGTTCCGCAGCAGTCTCCGTATCGGGTCAGCAGCCTGTCGAAGGTCTGTCTACCAGGGAGCGTTGGCAAAGATCAGCTGTGCACGATGGTCCCTCGTAGCTCGGGAAGAGGGCGCCTTACCAGGTCCTCTCTGGGTCAGTCCTTGGAGGCACAGCAGCTTTCAGATTGTGAAGAAGAGCAACTGCAATTCTTCTCGTCCAGCAGGGCTTCAAGGTAAAGCGTCAGTTACTCGTCGTACTGGACTTCAGCTTCTGAACACGATTCCCAGCAGTGAGAGGTCCCCAGATATACTGTTGATCTCCCATTCATTCCGCTGGGTCACACTCAAGCATCCGATCACGACTACGGGCATTCATGCAGGCAGGCAATCAGGCACACGAGGTGTTCAGGCCATTCACTTCTCTCCAGACACTCACAACAAGTTATGTGTATTGGGACAAGTACCGAGCCATTCAACACTCCAAGCCGCATTCATACCGGTTTCGGGCAGGGTTGTCTCAGTCATTGTGTCAACCACCAGATACTAGACACCCACAACACAGAATGCATAGTCGTCACACACTCTATTCACCCAGGTCCCACCTACAGGAGGTACCCACAACATACATCACCGGGAAGGCTCCAGCTAGTCTGGCCGGGCCTTCACAACACCACCATATATGGCATTTCCACCCAACACCCAGTCAGGGGGAAGGGACAGAGTCAGTGCTTCCCAGGGCTTTGGGAAAACAAGGTAATGGGTAATAGAAAGCAAGAGGCCACCGGGGCCATCTTGTTTTCCATCAGGAATCAACTGATCCCAATGGCAGGGCCGGGGTGTCCCAAAATGGAGGATACTCTGCGCACCTGTCAACTTCAGCATGGAGCTGCCACCAGCCCATACCCTGCTCTGCGTGCCACCCACAGGTGCCCAGAAAAATACACTAGGGGCACAGGGTTGTACCCCCACCCATGGGTGCCATAAGGGTATCCCACGGGTCCGTTCACCAAACCAAAAGAAAGAGCTGCACTGCCAGGAGTCCCACATGAACTCCTGTGCGGAAAACACGACAGAACACACGATAAAAAGCAGTAAAGGACAAGGATACGGAGGCCCTGTCCCTCCGATGCATTTCCATCATCCCAGAGAATGTTTAGGTGAGTGAACGGTTCGGCCATTACTGGCTTGCCGAATTGGACCATTATTTTAGCCTAGCTGTGCGGGAGATCGTGGGGTGTTCTCAACTGTCCTTGTCATTTTGTCGGGTTTGAATTATTAAATAGTGTGTGTATGGTCCCCACATGTCTTTGGGTTTAGACTGGGTGTGCTAGCCGTCCGTATTCAGTCTCCATTTCGTTACTGTCCAAGATATCCGTCTGCCATTGTTCCACCCTGGGGTTCTGGGTGCACTCCCATGCATGTGCCACCCTTCTTTTAGCTAGTAGTAATAATAGTCCCGCCAGTTTCCTTGTGTACCTAGGGCTATGTCTGGTGTACCCAAACAGTGCTGTTAATGGGGTCTGTTCCACATCTTCCCCACTAGCTCACTTAATGTGTCAAAAACCTGCAACCAGAACTGTCTAATCTTCAAGCACCCCCACGCCATAAGTAAGAAGTCTGCGGGTGATGTGGCGCAGCGGAAGATTCTGGGAAGAACCTTTGCAGCATTGCTGGAGTGTAGTAGTACTGATCCAGGCACTCAGTGGATCAGCTTGTATCTAGTGTTAATAGCCACCTTTCTCGTCTCCCCACAACAATAACCCCACATCTCTTCTATTAGCACCTCCCCTAGTAGACGTTCACATTTTTCCTGTGATGTACCATCCCTCCCACTTCTGGCGTCTATGCACCTGCTGTATAGCGTGGATACCACTTTGCTTCCTTTGCTTCTCGTGAACATGCGAGTCAGTATGGGAGCAGGCTCGGGTTCAGTTGGGGAAAAAAAATTCAGGGAGTCCCATAGTTGGAAATACATAAATGTATCCAATGGTGCGAGTTCCCCTTTGCCCTTCATCTCCTCTATTGTTAAGAATCGTCCTTCAGGAAACAAGTCTCTAAAGCTGGATATGTTCAGGCGTTCCGTGAGGTCAACATATCACTTCTCGCAGGTCAGTGGTACTCCGGGTATGTGTGACGGTGAGATGTGGGGAGTATATAACTTCACCCTTTGCTTTGCGTTCTATGGGAGCCCAGGATTTACAGGTCAGTTCTACCATATTTGGCCTTCTTGGCGATCTATTGTTGGACGTCAGTATGGTCACCCTTAGAAGGTGTGGGGCAGCTAATGCCCTCTCCAGTTCAATGTGTCGTCTATCCACCTGTCCTTCAAACCAATAAAGCTGGAACACCGCCTGTGCCACCTCATAGTACACCTCAAAGTCGGGAAGTGCCAATCCCCCTTTCTCTAAGGGGGCAGCAAGTTTCTGCCAGGACACTCGCGCCTGTTTACCGGGCCATATAAACTGTGAAATCTCAGAACAGATCTCCCAGAAGTACCTCCGGGGAGGGGGGTAAGATTGGCACGTTTAGGAACACAGACAACACAGGAGTAGTACCATCATGACCAATGATATCCTCCTGTATAAATTTAGTGGCATCTCCACCCATCTATCCATTCATTGAGATAATGTTTTTTTCTAGTATCCTACGTTAATTCAATGTGTATAGTTCCTCTGTGGACCTGGCTATGTGTAGTCCCAAGTACCAGGTGTGAGTATCATGCCATTGGAACCCCAACATGTCTAAACTGCTTGGTGCCCTCTGCGAGTGGTAAAAATACTGATTTTGTAGCGTTGATTGATTTTTAATCCAGAGTGATCCCCGAAGATCACCACGTCTGCCACGACAGTTCAGAAGGCAAGCTATTATGGGTCTCGCCGGGACTCCCGGCACAGGGCATTTCCCGCCTGGGATGCGATGGACCCTCAACTATGAACACCTCCAAAAACCCATCCCAGCCTAGGGACTCTGCCAGTAAATTTACCACCAGTGATTCCACATTACGCTGGTCCCTGGCTTTGGGCACCCCAATAATCCTCAGAATATTCCTGCAGGAGCGTAAAACCGAGGTAGTCTTGTTTATCTGAGATTTCCTTGAGGCTTCTCTTGACCAGGGCCATGACCCTCGTAGTAGTGCGTGATTCGTCCTCCACCTCATCTAGGCGGTCCCTGTGTTTATCCAGGCGTACTTGCATATGATCGACCATACAAGTCAACGTGTCACTTTTCCAGGTATTGTATGCTCGCCCTACCCTATCATGTTCTTAATATCATGGAGGGCCCACTTGGGTCCATCGCAGGAGATGGAATGGTGCTCACTGGTGGGTCCTCACCCAAGGGTAGTTGCTTGGACGTAGTCGGTTGTTCCAAGTGTAGCTTCAAATGATGTTTGCTGGCTTTTTGGGACATTGAAATGATGCCACTAATTGCTGCGGAGTGTCACTTGTGGCTCACTGTTGGCTGTATTGTCATATAGTGGTTATGCTGCCTATCCAGGCCGCGTTGCCCCCTTTTTACAGCAGTGTTACCAAGTCTTGAGTGCTTAGTCTTTTCCCTTCAAGTGTGGCAGAGCCGGAAGGGGATTTTTCCCAGTTGTGTTCCTGTGTTATCAGATCAGCTGTTGAGTGGTTAACATTGTGCCTGGGTGCCGCTTGCACAATGCGGGATGTGTTGGGGTTTGATCCTCACCGTTCAGTTTGTTTGGAATTGTGTGTTGGTGCACACTGCAGGATGTGTTGCCGCTCACATGCGGGTGGTCGGGGGGGGGGGGTATCAGAGGAGTGCTAGCTCTCTCATGAGTTTCAGTGCCACTCTCCCCTCATCTCGGGGTGGGTCGGGAGGGGGGGGGAGCTAAGGAATGCCCCCACCCTGCCGATGTAGCCAAATGTTTTGCCTGTTCAGGACTATGTTGTAGCAGACCAGTGACTTGTTCCTTGCCGCAATCACTGTTCACAGGTGTGAGGGGAGGCGGCCAACTATGTCCCTCATGCGCTTGGTTCTGGTTGCTTTCCCCGTTGCTTTCTGGATCAGAGCGGCAGTGCCCTTCTCTTCGGGCTAGAGGCTGCTGTGAGATAACGATCTGAAGGAGTCCAGAGGGGGTTGGAGTTGGAACGGGGGGGGGGGCGGTTGAGTCAGAGATCGCATCCGTTGGTCTTGTCACTACGTCTTGACACCCTGCTTGCTCGGATGACTTGGCTGCCCGGAGCTGACCACGACTCGTACAGCGTGGGTGACGGGGGAGGCAGCTTGAACAAAATGTGCTGCTCCCACAAGCAGTCCTTACCGAAGGTCCAGTTGGATTTGACGTCGTTTATTCCTCTGTGTTCCAAGCGTTATTTCTGAGCTTCAGACAAGCTTGGACGCAGCGTTGTGGAGGGCCGGCTCTCCGGAGGCACCACGTCCTCACAGATTTCCACCAGATTTTAAGTGTTGGTTGCCTGGCCGGGTTGCTGGTCTCCAGTGCTGTCCTCTGGTTCCCCATCGCCTCACAAGACTCAGCTTCCCCTCCAGGACTCTGCTTGCATCACCAGTGTCCTCTGCCTCCTCCTCACATCGGGGCGGGTATGTCCCAGTGCTCGCGCTCTCTGCGCTTGTGGGTGCTTTGCCTGTTTAACTCTCCCTGGGCAACTAAACATTCAGGTTTTCACAAGGATGTTCCAAGTCAGTTCAGTCAGATGTTTATAGCATAATAGCTTGATGATTGCAGGCTGGATGTGACCGGATATTGATTGGGTTTTACAGACCAGAGCCCATCTTGTCTGGACTCTCTAGCGCCTCCCATAATGACCAGTGTAATTACTGCAAGGAGTTTGGACACTGGAGAGCAGAGTGTCCACACCGGCCTCAGTATGATGTTCAAGGCGGATAACCAACCGTGCCAAGCAGAATGACAAGGGCTCAGCCTTCACCGCCACAACATCAGTTGGATGGTTAGGATGGCCAAGGGGTCTTTGAACTTGTTGCACCACTCATTTCGTTTGATCCTACTGCTCAGGTAGATTGTGTTATTGATGGTCAAAGGATTTCATGTTTCGTTGACACTGGAGCATCAAGCTCCACACTAAAGGTTTTTACGAACTAAGCATTTAGATTGAATCGTTAAGGCTGTAGGTATAGGGGGTAACGTCAGTACCTCATCCTGTATTTACCCAGCTTTTGGGTCACTAAAGGTCACATTTCTGAGCAACATGCATTCTTGCTGAGTCCCTGTTCTCCAGTGAATTTATTGGGATTGGATTGTGTAAGCTAAGTTGCTCTATATACTGTTCCCCTGGCATAACTGCATACAAAGAGCTTAAGGGAGGTGCGGGCAGTCCTAGATAAAATTACCCAATCGAACTCAGAAAACCAGCCCAACACTGCCTGTTCAAGACAGGAACTATTGGACGGTGTCTCAGTTAAATTATGGTCAACCCATGCAAATGGCACTGGTTATATGGTCAATGCTGAGACAGTTAAAATTACTCAAAATCCTGCCAAGCCGTTGTCATGTGTACCGAAGTATCATATTTCTCTACAGGCTGAAGACGGTATTTGTCCTGTAATCCTTTCTCCACCAAGGTATTATTGTACCAACTTGCAGAACCTGCAATACTCTTATTTTGTCCACAAAGAAGCCAGGTAAAGAGGTTTATCATTTTATTCAGGACCTGCATGCAGTTAATGCAGCCGTGTTACCGGCTTTTGCCGTTGTACCACATCCAGCTGCTATCCTTTTCTGTATTCCTTACTCAGCCACATATGTGACAGTTGTAGATTTGTGTTCAGCATTTTTCTCTATACCCATACATCCCGACAGCCAGAATTTGTTTGCATTTACCCATGAATCCACGTAATATACGTTCATTCAGCTTCCAATGATATTCGTAGAAAGTCCCTCTCTGTTCTCCCAGATTTTAAAGAAAGATCTTGACTCGGTTCAGTTCCCTGGAGGGCCAACGCTGGTGCAGTACGTAGACCATCTACTCCTAGGCTCCCCCTCCCTAGAATCAATGTCAGGATCTCATTCTGTTAACAGCACTTGCTGAAAAGGGTCACAAGGCATCTAAAGACAAGTTACAGTTGTGTCTGATCATTGTGCGATACCTGGGCCATGGGATTTCAGCTGAGGAAAGACATTTGTCCCAAGATCGGATCACAGCGATCCAGAAAGTCCCCAGGCCCCAGACTAGAAAGCAGATGAGAGGGTTCCTCGGGATGGTCAGTTACTGTAGACCAAGGGTCCTGGGATATGTATCCCTAGCTAAGCAACTTCAGAACCTCATCATCAGTCAACCCCTGACCTCATGCCATGTCCTAAGGAAGCAGACAGTGTCTTGGTCACCATTTCGCAAGCACTTGCAACTGATACAGCGTTTGATCTGCCAGATTACAGTAAGCCCTTTGCGCTCTACTGCGACAAGCGCAATGTGTTTTCTCAAGGTGTGTTGACTCACACACTGTTAAGCATCGGCCCGTGTCCTACCATAAGGTTAGATTCAGTAGCCGCGGGAATCCCAGCTTTTCTGTGAGCTGTCGCTGCTGCCACTCTGTTGGCAGAAAAGACTGATTCACTATTACAGGGACATCCTGCCGTCTCCAGCAGCGGGATGTCCTCCTCACTTGGGATGTCTCCAGGGAGGGTCTGACTTCCTTGTCAGTGCTTGCTCCGTTCTTAAGCAACCTGTAACTTGAATGCTAGAATGTTCAGTCTGGTTCTGATGATCAGTCATGTTGGCTCCGCACCTCATCTCAGTATTTTGCAATGGGCATTCACTGGAGTCAACCCTACTCATACTTGTCACAGTAATGGGATCCTACAAACGTACATAGGAGAGGATACTTTAGTGGAAGAAGGTAAGAAAGGAGGTGGGAAGGAGGTGTATGGGTGTTGGGAATAGTATTCCTATCTACCCATGATGTCCTTCCTGTAACACCAGAGGGGGAATCCCTCTGCATGAGAACCTCCCACTGAGTACCACCCCAAAAAAGACTTTTGGGTAGCAGCCTCACCTCCCTGTCCTCACGAGAAGTGTCTCCCCTCAGAGAGCAGGGACGACACGACAGGATTCGTCTCTGTACTGACCAGTGCACCCCAAGCAGATGAATGAGGCAAAAGGGCCTCATTCACACCAAACATCGAAGGATTCATACACTAATTAGATCAGATTGGGGCGGCATTCAGGGAAATGTGTCCTTGTGTGTTCGGCGAGACTCAGTCATCCTTTCCTGTTCTCCGCAGCGAGCTTCCAGCCGGCTCTCTGTTCCTCCAGTGAGGAAATGGCAAGGTAGACAGTCATTCTTCCCTTTTTATTGCTGGGTCTCGACTGTACCGCGTATGTTGGTTCCACAGTGAGCTTTGGCCTCCTTGCCTGTATTTCTTCCTGTCCGTGGTTGTATGCACTCCATCTGGGTAAGCCTCATTCTTCCTCATCCCAGCATGACCTGTATGGATGGGATCTTCTACATTACAGAGATACATAGAGGTGTGGGGGACCATAGAAGACTGAGTGGCGTGAGAGGAAAGAAGGGACAGAAATGGAGTGGGTGTATACAGAGTTCTCCCAGGATAACTGTCACTATTTATTTATTTAATGAATTTGTAAAGCGTGCTACAGCCCAAAGGTTTTGAAGCACTGTTGCAGGCAAGTGACTTAGTTACAATTTCATGGAGGATCGCTCAAGGGTTACAGGGAGCCGACATGACAGTGAGCATGAGAACAGTTACAAATGGACAAAACATCAAACATCATACACAGAAGTGCTGCAACACAAAAATACCAATTGAGATGGCCAGGCGGCTGGCCCCAGCAGGGGCGGTTTAAACAAAAAGCCAGGTTTTGATGACCTTCCTGAAAGCTGTGTGTGATTCAATGCTCCCAACGTTTGTGGGCAAGGAGTTCCATTGAGAGGCGGCGATGAAGGGGAAACTTGAGCCATCTGTGCGAGACCTGAAGATTTTGGGAACAGTGACCATTTACAATAGGCATTTCCAGTAGGCCTGTCAGAGATGGGTTTGGAGAATCTCTGGGCAAGATACAGGGGTGCTTTGTTGTTCAGGCATTTGTGCAAGATCGTGAGAATTTTGAATGTGATGCGTTCCTTGATGGGAAGCCAGTGGTGGTAGAGATGTTCCCTTTTTGATATGCCAGTGGCAGCACGGAGGGCGTTATTTTGTATGGTCTGAGGTTTCTTGATGTTTTTGCCAGAGTTGTCAGCCAGGAGGGCATTGCAGTAATCCCATGGAGGGCTTCACTCCCTATGAGATCCACCCGCTGAATAGCAGCCTCACCTCCCTGGCCTCATGGGAAGGGGCTTCCACTATGGGACCAGTGACATTGCCCAGGGATTCATCATAGGTGCAACGAGGAACAGACACCAAAGCCCTGCAGGAAGTGAGAAGAGAGTTGCCTGCTCCGACAGCCGTGTAACACCGGGAAGAAGCCAAAAGGGAGAAGCTACGTCAGCCTACTTGAACACCTGCATGGAGGAGCACCACACAGACAAAGTATGGGGTCACTGCAAGGAACAGGGAGGAGGGCTGGGCAAGGGCAAAGCAGGCCCCAAGGCGTGGCAAGGGCAAAGCAGGCCCCAAGGCGCGGCAAGGGCAAAGCAGGCCCCAAGGCGCGGCAAGGGCAAAGCAGGCCCCAAGGCGCGGCAAGGGCAAAGCAGGCCCCAAGGCGCGGCAAGGGCAAAGCAGGCCCCAAGGCGCGGCAAGGGCAAAGCAGGCCCCAAGGCGCGGCAAGGGCAAAGCAGGCCCCAAGGCGCGGCAAGGGCAAAGCAGGCCCCAAGGCGCGGCAAGGGCAAAGCAGGCCCCAAGGCGCGGCAAGGGCAAAGCAGGCCCCAAGGCGCGGCAAGGGCAAAGCAGGCCCCAAGGCGCGGCAAGGGCAAAGCAGGCCCCAAGGCGCGGCAAGGGCAAAGCAGGAAATAACTGGAGAAAGTACCACAAGATTCATTGGTGGGGAGGCCAATAGGAACCTGGTCTGGAGTTAGGAACCCGGGGGCTCCCAAGGCTGGAATTAGACCAAAGAATAAGACAAAACCCTGGTAACTCAGGGAGAAAGACTAACCAAAGACTGGCATGCAACCCAAGGAGGGGAAGCTTGAAGAGACATTTGGAGTCCTGACGAACTGTGCAATGGGGCGGGTAGGTTTAGAAACCAGCCACCATTCTTTCATTTAGGCAAAGGCCCTAAGTTTCGTTTTATCGTTTATAGTAATAGGGACACCAATCGGGCTAGAATGTGTTTCTGGATAGCAGACTATGCTTATTTTGTAGGACATCCTGATGAGCACTCTTTTAGACTGCTTTATTTTCCTTTAGAGTAGCACCGAGAAACTACTGGACAGATTAGGTCTTGGGTCTTCCAATAAAGAAATACTCAATCCAAAATGTCACGTTGTCCGTCTCCTGATTCTAACAGACCACATGACCCTAACATCGTCTGCCTTTCCCAAGCTTCTTCATGCTACATGTCATTGCTACTTGGACCGCCCAGTGTGATGGACCCAAACAACCAGCTCACCAACCCAATGCTGAAACAGCATCTCAGGAAAACTGGCTGAATGCTGTTGAGTCCCCAAAGACTCAAAATAAGTCGCTGTGAAAGATGCTCTGTGCCTCTCATCCACTTTCTGAGACTATAGTGACTTTTTAAGCACCCCTTTTGCACCTTTTCTTGAAGACATTAGGCCTAATTACAAGTTTTGCGGTAATTTGGCAGCTTCCCCCAAATTACTGCCAAACTCGATTACTGTTACCGCCACTGGTGGTAGTAAAGGACTCAAATGGGTTTTGGGTGGATTTACCGCTGACAAAATTACAGACTGGTAAATCCACAGATTTTTGGTGGTAAAGTAGGGATTTACTTAGCTGGAGGGGAATCCAGCTCTTTACCTCCAAAATGTGGGGATTTACCGCACAGAATTCTGCCAGCAGTAAATCCGCCAAAATTATAATTTGGTGGTGCAGTAAAAAGTGGTAATTCCATTACCACAAAAAGAAATGGCAGTAACAGGATTACCACCAGTTTTTTCCCCAGCACTGTCAAATTTGTAATGAGGCCCATAACCGTTAAAGTAACATTGCTGCAATTGCTTGCCTGATCACCTCCACTCAAGTGCTCAGAGTGCTATTCTCTACAAGTGCTGCACTCTCTGTTGTCTACAGGGGTGGATTTTGGCTTGTGTTTTTTAGTTAGATATTTATATTTCTGGTTGTTTAAATACAGTATATATATTTTTATAGAACCTTATATGGACATTTCTTTTACTTTGAAGTCTTTGTACTATCGCTCTTTGGGTTGCTACTGCGCAGCCAGCCTACCCTCGGCCCATGTTACGACATATGACGAAGGAGGCATACCCGGCAGGCTATGTGTTTTACCTTTGCGAGTGGGATCACTGCTGGTCTAAGTAGTAATTAGGGGCTGAGTAGGCCGTCAGCCAATACTCATCTTTCTAGTAGTAATTTTGTCACACCACTGAAATCAGCCTGTATTAGCGGAACAGTAGGAAAACTTATTTTCAGGACTTGCACCACCAGCACAAGTTGAGGGTGTTACCATTTATGGTGCATGACAACTGCATCCCTGGCTGGGCACAAGCGACAGTAAACAACTCTTTCTTACACTATATTGCATTTGAACTTGTAAACTCGTTATATATTGATACAAATCCATTGAACTCCCCAATATGCTCTTTATTAATGAATTATTTGTACTTCATCATTTGTTATCCTTTTTATATGCATATCTACATTAGTTTAAATAACTGACATAATAATCACTTAGAAACATAAAAGAACATGGAAAGGTATAGCATTTTTCAAGATACTACACTATCTCCTACACACAAAAAAGAATCAACAAATAATGTGGTGAATAGTTCAAATTTTACCAATATTGATCATCAATTGAATGGAAAAATATACACAAGAATGTAAACAATATATTTTCCCCATACCATTTTTTGGAACTCTTTTTACAACAATTTGTGGCTGTTGAGGGGGTGGAGGCGGAGGTGGCGGCGGTGGAGATTCTCTCTCGTGTTTTACCACACGGTCTACAGATCCATAGATGGCCAGTGTTAGACAGTTGTACCACCCTTTCAAAACCAGTCCATCTGTGTTGATCTAGAGAAAATAAAATGGAAGATATAAAGATAAGTAATGGAAATGAGCTTTGAAGTGAACAAATGCAGAACATACTTCAAGGTTAATGGTGTTACCTATGTGAGGCACTAGAAAGATGCAGCAAGTTAACATGGATGAAGTCATATTGAATACAATCTATTAAAATGGGAAAAAGATCAGTGGTTTAGGGTATGATGAATTAGAAGCGTATAGCGTGCATCCCCATCTATCATTGGCAGAATGAAGATTTTGCTAAAGTACTTGTCAAATACATTGCTAAAATGCTTCTTTCACGAGAAGTCTTAGTTACTTACCTGTAACTGTATTTCTCCAGCATTGGTATCTTTCATAGATTCAGATGCTTGAATATTCCCCGTCGTAAGACTGGGAATCCTCGGTGATAAATGTAATAAAAAAATATTTTTTTTTTTTTTTTTTTAAAATATACACACACTGCTACCTAGCAGTGCATGTACATAGCCCATTATGGCCTATGAGCCATTTCATTGTGTAGTCCCTCCACCTCACTTTGGTCCTTTATGGCCCCAGCCAATGAGGTGGCAGGGCTTAAGCTCCGCCCCCGGCAGCCATCTTCAGATTTTGAACCGTAGAGAATACAGTATGATGGATGCCGAGCATAGGAGCAGCCTCTCAGGGGAGGCGGGCGGGAGCATGTGAATCTATGAAAGATACCAATGCTGGAGAAATACAGTTACAGGTAAGTAACTAAGACTTCTCCAGCATTGGATCTTTCATAGATTCAGATGCTTGAATAGAATACCAAGCAGTTAAAACATGTCACCATAATATACATATATGCATAAATACAGAAAAACATATTTCTGGTCAAACCTTTACCATGCAGCAACACAACGGCTACATACTTCGGGAATGGTGGGAAAGGAGGCTGATCCTACCTTATACAAAGAGATGGCGGAGCACTGCCTGTCCAACTGCAGCTTCTTTGTTGGTATCTTCAGTCAGGCAGTAGTGTTTCGCGAAAGTATGCAGAGTGCTCCACGTGGCGGCTCTGCATATGTCCTTCAAGGCCACCCCTGCGTGGAATGCTGTTGACGCCGCTCTTCCTCTGGTGGAGTGCGCAGATGGCGGTCTAGTTAAAGGGTCGCCTTTCAACTGATGGCAGTGGGTGATGCAGGACGATACCCAGCGTGCCAGACTGTTTAGATATATGCTGACCCTTGGTACGGCCAGAGAACGAAATGAATAGCCGGTTTGAGGAGCGGAACTCCTTGGTTCTTTGCAAGTAAAACTTCAACACTCTAGCAACGTCTAGAGAATGTAATGTCTTTTCCGCTTCAGAAGCGTGATTCTGGAAGAAGGTTGGTAAAACAATGCGCTCAGTGAACGACATCTCCGAAAGTACCTTGGGGAGGAACTTCGGGTGAGGCCTTAAGATGACGCGGTCCTTCTGGAACAGAGTAAACGGAGGTTCTGAAGACAAAGCTTGCAACTCACTGATCCTTCTGGCTGAAGTGATGGCTATCAGGAAAGAAGTCTTCCAGGACAAGAATTTCATATCGCATCTGTGTATGGGTTCGAAGGGAGGTTGCATGAGGGCTGTTAAGACGGTGTTGAGACTCCAGTCTGGAACTGGTGTAGGTGTAGGCGGATAAGTACGCATCAGTCCTTTCAGGAAGATCTTAACCGCTGGTAAGGAAAGTAAGGCTTGCGTCTCCGCGGTTACTGTGTAGGCCGCTATGGCTGACAGATGGACCTTGATAGAGGACAGTGAGAGCCCTGACTTAGCCAGGTGCAACAAGTAGGGCAGAATCTGATCAACCGAGGCCGAGAGGGGATCGATCGCAGAGGTCTCGCACCATTTGGAAAACCTGGTCCATTTCCTGGTGTAGGTAAGTTGCGTGGACGGGGCTCTAGCGGCCCTGATGATATCCCAGCATTCTGATGGTAACTTTAGGTGCATCAGTTTGCGCTGCTCAGGAACCATGCTTTGAGAGACAGGCTCCTCGGGTCGTGGTGGAGGACCTTGCGGTTCTGTTGTGTCAGTAGATATTGATGTGACTTGAGACGTATCGGGGGTCGGCAGGATAGGTGCCTCAGCGTCGGGTACCAGACTTGCCGTGCCCAATCCGGTGCAATAAGAATCAAAGAACAATCCTGTTCTTTTACCCTGCGAAGTACCCTCGACATGAGGGGAATGGGTGGGAAGGCGTAGAGGAACTTCCCCGACCAATCCACTGAGAACGCGTCTCCCAGTGATTGGTGCTCCGGGTATCTTGAAGCAAATCTCTTGCATTTTTTGTTGTTCCTGGTGGCAAAAAGGTCGATCTGCGGATGGCCCCATAAGGCAAAGATCCGTTGGGTTTCTTTTTCGTCCAGCTCCCACTCGTGTGACGCTGTGTACTCTCTGCTTAGTCTGTCCGCTAGGACATTGTCCACTCCTAGAAGATGCTCTGCCCTGATCTGTATCCCGTAGCGCAAGGCCCATGCCCATAACTGTTGGGCTTCTTGCGACAGGATCTGAGACCTCGTGCCTCCTTGCTTGTTTGTATAGTGCATGGAGGTCGTGTTGTCTGTCTGGACTGTAAGAACTTGACCAGCTATAACCGGTAGGAAAGCTTTCAGCGCTAACCTTACGGCCCTGAGCTCTAACATGTTGATGTGGAGCTGGGACTCTTGTGCCGACCAAGACCCCTTGGTTTGGAGGTCCGCCAGATGAGCGCCCCAGCCTGATAAGGAAGCGTCCGTCCGCAGCAGGAGGGTCGATGTCGGTGCTTGAAACGGCATTCCCTGCAGAAGATTTCTCGGAACATTCCACCATCGAAGGGCCTTGTGCAACGTCGATGGAATCTGGACAATGTCTTCCCAGCATCCGAAAGCTTGTTTCCATTGGTGGTCCAGAGCTTCCTGAACCGGTCTCATGCGAAGCCTGCAGTTCGGTATGAGGAATATGCATGATGACATCATGCCCAATAGGGATTTGTAAGAGCGTACGGATGTTGTCTCTTTCTGTAGGAAGTTCGAAGTTGAGCGTAGAATCGCTGCTATTCTTTCTGTGGATGGCCTCACTCTGGGAATGCTGGTGTCGAGTTCGGCTCCCAGGAAGAGAGCTACCTTGCTGGGAACGAGGCAGGACTTCGTCTGGTTTATGGAGAAACCTAACTCTTTTAGGAGGTTGACAGTCCTCGACACTGCCGAGCGAGCCTTTGCAGCGGAACCTGCCTTTATCAGCCAATCGTCCAGGTATGGAAAAACGTCCGTTCCTGCCCTCCTGAGAATTGCCGCTACCGGTGCCAAGCATTTTGTGAAAACTCTGAGCCGATTTTAGCCCGAACGGGAGCACTTGAAACTGAAAGTGGAGCTCTCCCACTGTGAACCTGAGAAACTGTCTGTGCGCTGGATGGATCGGAATATGGAAGTATGCGTCCTCCAAGTCTAAAGTGGCCAAGAAGTCGTGCTTGTTTAACCAAGGTAGCACCCCTTGTAAAGCTACCATCTTGAATGTTATGCGCTTGTGAAATTTGTTGAGTGCCCTCAGGTCCAAGATGGGTCTCCATTGACCGTTTTTCTTTTTGACGAGGAAGAATCGGGAGTAGAAACCTTTTCCCCTCTGAGAATAAGGTACTGGTTCTACTGCTGCCTTCTGGAGCAGTTTTTGCACTTCGGACATGACCGGTCTTAGCATATGCACTCTGCGAGATGTTGGAGGCAGAGAAGGAGGTTGGTCCAGAAATTCTAAGGTGTGACCCTTTCGGATCACCTGCAACACCCATCTGTCCGATGTAATTGACTGCCAGCGCTGGAATACTGGCTCAGCCTTCCCCCCACCGGGGTGTGGTGAAGGTGGGGAGAAAATTGGTCGTCAGTTTTGCTTGCCTTGTGACTTCCCTTGGGCGGAGCCACGTCTGCCTCTATGGACGTATCTGTTGGATGACTGATATTTATTGTCTTGGTACGTGCCGCCTTGTGCTTTTTGACCATAGGAGGAACGACCGTATCCTCTGAACTTGGAAGATGAACCTCTAAAGGGACGAAAAGACCGATGGTCCTTACTTTTGTCCTTTAAAGAACTGATGGCTCTGGCTGTGTCCGTGTCTGTCTTGATTGCCTTCAAATGGTCGTCTATCTTTTTTCCAAAGAGATCTTGGCCATCAAACGGCATGTCTAATATCTGCGCCTGGACTTCAGGTCTAAAGTTAGTAGCCTTCATCCAGGCCTGCCTTCTGAGCACTGTGCCGTGCGCCATCTGCCTGAAGCCTGATTCGGCCACATCAACCGCTGCGTCGATCATGTGATCCGATGTTGCTTCACCATCCGTGATTATCGATTTTGCCTCCTCCTGGAGCTCCGGTGGTAATTGCTTCGCCAAGTTAGACATGCGGAGCCAAAGCTCGCGATCGAACCTTGCGGTCATGGCCAGCGCATTGCCCGCTCGGATTGTAAGGGATGCAGAAGATGATACTTTCCTGCCCATGGCTTCCAGTTTACGTCCGTCCTTATCCGGTGGTGCCGACAACGGTGAGGAGGGGTTGGCGAGTTTCTTTCAGGCCGCCACTGTAACAACCGAGTCTGGTTTCGTATGACCCCTCAAACAAAGCGGTGCCGAATCCCGAGCTTTATATTTCTTTTCTGGCCTGGACACCAACGCCGGAGTCGATAAGGGCGTGGATAGGATCTTGGATCCGGAATCCCAGATGGTATCGAGGAGAGGAATTGTGGTCACTGTCCTCCTTCGTTTGTCCCTGTGCTCATAGAGCACTGATTGCCTTTCCTCCGAAGAAACCTGAATTTTAAACAATTCTGCGGCTTTACCTATAATGGTGTGGAAAGAGACGAGATCATCCGGCGGTGAGGCCTTGCCCGACGAGTCTCTCCTCCTGGGCTTCTCGACTACGTAGTCATCCCACTCACTGGGTGCATCTGGCTCCTGTGTTATTTCTCCTCCTTCTGGTTCCGAGAATTCTCCAAAAGGATCCTCCTGCCAGTCTGATACCGAGATGGTGGACGGTACCATCGTAGGATCCACGTCCGGAGATCGCGGTCTGTGCGATGACTGTGGTGACGGGACTCTTGTAGGTGAAGCACTGTGGGTGCTGCTCCTCGGTCTTCGAGCAGGTGATCTCATCCGTTTTTGCGGTCTACTCCTGTGAGGAGAGCAACCAGATGTGCCTGGAATCAGAGATGACTCTCTAGGAATAATTCCTGCTTCTAAGGGATTGATCGGGATTTGCTTCTCCCTTTGCCGTTTGTAAAATTCTTCTACAATCCTCTGCACGGATAACATGAGTATCGGTCATGAGGATATTCGGATTCTCCCGTGGACGGGTGCCAAGGAGGGCTGTATTGTTTCGGTAAGGGACCGATGGACTCTTCCACCACTTCCGCATCAGAGAATTCTTCCTGAAGAATTACATCCGGAAGTTCTGCCATGTGCCCCAAAGGTGAAAATTGCTGTACCAGTGGTTCAGTCTCAGTATTCTTCTCAATGATATTGCTTTCAATGACAGGAGTTTCAAATGTGGACGGCAGTAATTCCTCTGTAACTGCCGAAATTTGTGGTGCCTCTGAAGGTGTTATGGACAATGCTATCTTCGTCGACGACTGAGATTTTCCCGTCGACGAGGGCTTCGCTGCCGACTGAGATTTTCCCGTTGACGACTGAGATTTTCCCGTCGACGAGGGCTTCGTTGACGAATGTGGAGTATGTTCCGTGGACGACTGCGTCATGGATGAATGCTTCGTGGACGAGTGGTGTTTCTTGCTCGTCGACGATTGCTTCGTGGTCGACATGTCCGATGACGATGATCTAATTGTCGACCATGTCTTAAGCGTCGTCGTCGTCGATGGTGGTTTCGTCGACGGTATGGCCGATGACGGGCCTTTACCTTTCCCTTCATTCGTGGACGGTTTACCCGCCGACACCCCCCCCCCCAGTTTTTTGCAAACTCCTCCTTAGCTCTGGAGGCAGATTTTGCTGACTTTTTCTGGCTTGGTAAGTCAACTGGAGGCAGAAAGGGTATCAATTCCAGCTTCCTCTTTTTGGACTTGGGAGAGGAACTCCTATCCACTGAAGAGGCCCTTCTCTTTGAAGTTTGTCTCTCAGATGGAGTGCTGGATTGGACAGGAGCTGTTCTGACAGACTCTTCGTCCGAAGATTGATCCCTGGATTCCAGGTATGAAAGGAGTCTTCTATGCCTGTCATGAAGGGTCTTGGTGGAAAAAGTTCTACAAATCTCGCATTTTTTAATGTCATGCGGGTACAGACAATAAATGCAATGCTCGTGGGGGTCTTTGTAGTAAACCAATTTCTTCTTACACCTCGTGCAGTCCCTGAACAGGGAAGGCTTCCTGACAGCCTGAGGTGCCTCCATTTCTGAAGAGAAGTTCAGTCGACGATTTTGAGAGGAAAACAACAAGTTTTGTCTCCAAGGGTAATTGAAAACAAAGCCCCTAAGAAGGGGAACAAGATGGAATATATTTTTCCAAATATATTCCACACAAAAGTAGAAAGAATTTGAAAAAGCTCAGAGAGCTTGAGGATTCCCTGTGTCTGTTAGACTGCGGTGAAAAATCCGAAGATGGCTGCCGGGGCGGAGCTTAAGCCCTGCCACCTCATTGGCTGGGGCCATAAAGGACCAAAGTGAGGTGGAGGGACTACACAATGAAATGGCTCATAGGCCATAATGGGCTATGTATATGCACTGCTAGGTAGCAGTGTGTGTATATTTATAATAATAAAAATTTTTTTTTTTTTTATTATTAAATTTATCACCGAGGATTCCCAGTCTGACGACGGGGAATATTCAAGCATCTGAATCTATGAAAGATCCAATGCTGGAGAACTCTTGTTCTTTCCGATTGAATTCTGCCTCTAATCCAAAAGGTTTTGGTAGCACAGTTTGAACTAAAACATGGCAACAATTTGAATGGATTTCAAAAGAATCAATTTTATATTGTGTTTCTTATGTAAATATGCATAAGAATCTTATCTTTACATATAAAGCAGAAGTTATGTATGTGTGTATGTTTGTCCGGCTATACAAATCCACACCGTTGAACCCACGCAGCCCTCCAGATAAGGTGCGAATCTGGCCTTATTACGCACTTAATTCTTGTGAATACGGCACCTTTCGGTTTCCTATTCATATACATTACGAGGCTATTCTTTGAATATAATGCGAGGCTATTCTTGGCAGCACCCCCATAAATCATGGAGTTCACTGCTGACATCCAACTGGGCTGCGTCATGAACTGTTTATTTTACACTTTCCTGTGTGGGTTACTTCATCTAGCAAATACTTTTAGATTCTGTCTTAGGGAGAATTCTCATAAATGTGCCAATTTCCTTAACCTTAGAGACCCCGAGCAACTTTGCTGGATTTTTAGGACTTCATTTTCTTACCTGGAACGAGTGTGAGCCTTTTTTTCCCACTCATGTATTTTGATGTGTGTTTTACACTTGTGTTCTTTGATTATGGAGTTTTAGATAACTCCATAGGCATCGTCTTTTCATGTGTGTTACACGGCACCCTCAGTGCAGTGACACGGGGATGTCTTTTAGACTTCCCAAAGGTTTAAATACCTTCTCTGGGCTAAAACTACTGTTCCCCAGAGAATGTAAAGTGAAATTGACTTTACTAGTCTTTCCAAATTCTTAGACCCAGCACACACCATCTTACAATGTAGTGCTGGAGGGGTTACCGAGTATCCCGTGTATAAATACTCATACAGCAGTCCAATGCTACCCTTTCCTATTGAAAAGGCTGGTGGCAGTGGTTTTAGAACAAACTACTATGATTTTTCCCCAACCATGAACACAGGTAGCTAGAAATCACGGGAGCCATGTTTTTCAAGGTGGCGCCTTAAGCCCTTTGTTTAAACAGGTGCCGGTCTTCTTTTTTCACCATTTCCTTTTGGAAAGGTCCTTCTAGTGTTTGTCTCTACGTGCCAAACCAGGTTTGGTCCCTTTGTTCGTATGCCTTTGGCTGGCTTCAGGACTGAAGACCGCCTCTGGCATCTGAGTGTCTGGGGTGGGCAGGAAGTGAGGGAGGTGCCCGAAACTCCCTTTGCTTAGTCTCCCTGGAGACCCAAATGCACTCTGGTGTGATTGGCTGGCTGACTGTCCGGCAAGGACAGCCACCCCGCTGAGTGAGTGACAGCTATGCTGGAATGAAAGGCAGAGAACGGTTTAAAAGGCGAGTCTCTTGGACCTGCTGCAGGTCCGGATTGCCAAGTTCATCTCGACAGAAAAGCCCCTTCAAGGACGACTTCTTCCTTTGAGTTGGTGGGACCAATCAACTCAAACCACCTGGATACCATTCTCAAAGCTGGTTAGGATTAACCAGGGGGAAGGACACCAGCTTGTGTGCTTGAAGAACAGCTACTCAAACTGAAGTGACTCCATTTTGTTTGCGTTTTCCGCCGATCCTGTGCAGTGCAGGAGTCCCCCATCATCCTCCCTCTTGTCCCCACGACTGAGGCTCAGGAACAGTGAGATCTGCCGGGAACCAACGACTTCAGCTGCATTTGTTTCTTCATACTAAGGTACTGTGCCAACCCGAATGAGAGAACGCCACTCTTGCGGTGAAAGTTTTTGAAACTTTCCCAACTTGCAGGCCTAATCAGCTTGTAACCCAACAAATGATTCTTTTTCGCCTAAACTACTTCTGAGAACTTTTGCAAAGACTTTACCGTTTGATACCAGAACTACTCTTTCCTATTAAGAACACTAGCCCATTGACTTTGGCATATTGACTTGAATTGAACTGTTCTGGGTAACAAACTATTTGCACTATCTAACAAGTATATGTGATCTATTTTACTTACCTTATGCCTTTTTGCTCACTTCTAGAACTGAACTGCTATTTGGCTCCTATTTCAGGGGTGCTCAATCGGTCTCAAAATCTTAAGAGTTTTGTATTGAAGTGTATTGGTATATAATATTAAGTTGCCTCCTTCTAGTGTAATGTTTTCTAAATTAATAAACGTTTTACCAAGAAACCTTGAGTACAAGTGTCTACTTGAACAACTGTGATTGAAAGTCCTCTGTGCAATGACGTGTACTACTCACATTCACTCTTGAGAAAAGCCTAGCTGCTCAGCTCGCTACCAAAAACTGTGTGGTACAGACTTATACCAAAGGTTGGTTTGGCTTACAACTGTAGTCCTAATTGTGTGTGGTGGGACCAGAGGGTACTGCATGCAATCCTGCCTAACAGTCTGTAAAGTGTAACACTTGGAAATAATTTAGTGTATGTTTTTCACTTTGTTCAAATGCTTTTATTTTCAGTGTTGCAATGTTATTTAAGAATTTTGCATCACTAATGTGCATTGCAAATTGCTTTGACACTTGGAAGTTTCATTAGAATTGCCATTCCTACTGAGCCTGATTTGGAGGATTGGTGTAGTACAGTGGAAAAGTGTGTTCTAGCAAGAGCTTCATTTTTGTGTTTATTGCCGTTTTCATTGGTTTTAATAGAGGACGCTCTGCTGTTTGGCATTTCTCATTACAAAAGGCTTTTGATGTTAAATTGGTAGACATGTTTGGTATAATTTTAAAATATTGCAAGTGTTTGCATGTGTGCGACTGTGTGTGTGCATGCACGAAAGGGCACATTCACTTGTTAGTCACAGCAAGCGAGCAAGAAACGGTTGGGAGAGTGGTCTGAACGTTAGTTTTACTAATACCACCGTCCCCTGCACTGAGCAGGTACAATTCATACAGATAGGGGGGGTAAAAATCTACCAGCAATACTTGGATGGAAATGTATATAATTTTAATGGAACATTAGCAGTCCTGCCCCCGTCAGGACTAGCTATTATATTGTATAAATGAGACCAGGTCAACACTTCCAAACATTGTTGTATATATTTTTAGTAGGGTTGACTGTACTAGTACTTCTCAAAAGCTCTGCTATATATTTAAGCACAGTACCCTAGCTGCTCAGCAGAGCTGCCATATGGGACAATGTGAACTATTCACAGCAGGGCTAAAGCACATTTAGTGGAATCATAATCAGATTTCTTACCAGAGCTGCTATGCATTGGAACAATACCTGAATTTTTCAACAGTGGCATTGTATTAACGCAGTACCAACATGTGTTTGTAGTTTCAGTATGTAGCTAAAGACCTGAAGAGAAACAGTCTCTAAGCTCTCCCTTCCATTCTCCAGCGGTGGTAGTATGCACACTGGGGGAGTGTGAGAAACATTGGATTGTTGTGGTAGGCTTCAAGACATCCTGCTCTAACTATTGTGTTTTTCCCAACTTCTGATTCTCCCATGTTTCACTATTGAGTGACACTGCCAAATCTCTAGTACCTCCATAAATCTCCCGCTTCATGTGTAAGACGAGCCAATTAAGTCAGGTAGGCCATGCATGGGACTGCCGATGCCCCAACCCTAGAAGCCTTTCAGACAAGCTAGCTTCCCCATTAAGCCCGTCGGGAAACTTAGTTCAGTGGGTTGATAAATCTGCAACACAGATCAATGTTTCAGCTGCGATTCATAAACTTGCCAATAGCTTGGTGAGCTCATGCATCTGTATGCCGTGATATATATTTAAGATGGAGATAATGAATTGTAGCAGAACTGATTTAGCTTTCCAGGTGTAAAGGTTTGATGGTTCAGACCTCACATCTCATCAGTGCCGTCATACATTTTAATTCAGTGCAGGTAAAGCATTTGCATGGAAACAAGTTCAACATCTGCTGATAGGAAACTATAAATCTACAATTTCCAGCCTAACATCCAAATGTAAGTTTGCATACATTTAAAAGTAACGACCCCCTAATTTTCAAACTGAACTATATTTATAGATGGAAAGTGCATTTTCAACTTGTATGACTTCTTATTGCTATGCACAATTCCAAATAAAAAGGAGAAGAGCAATTACGAACCTAGAAGACACAAGTTGGGGCAGATAGAACAGAGAACGTGACGTAAAGGAGGAAGAGCCAGAGTAAAACAATGTGAGAAAACAGGAATTAACACGAGCGAGAGGCACTGGAGTTACAGCAATTGAGACAGCAAGACAGAGGAGAGAAACAGCAATAATAGTATTCTGAGACAGGATATGCAGAGCGATACAGCGGAAGAGACCACCACAACAAGAAGCATGGCACACTCAATAGTGAGAGGCAGAGCAACAAAGGGGGCACTGTTGTGCGCCGACAAAAACGGCCGCTTGAGAGAGGGCCTCTGCACAAACTAAATCCCGATTTAAATATCCTGCGGATCAGCCGGACCTCTCGTTTCTAAAATACAGTCGGCAAGCTACAAAACGCTCCTGCAGCAGCTGTCTATCTGGGGAGTAATATTGCCGCAGATAACCCGCTTTGTATGCTGGACCAGCCTCCCTGCTCTGAGGCTGCGCGCCAGCTCTGTGTGATCCTCTCCGAGGAGAGAGAGGCGCTGTGAAGAATACAGCAGACTGCCACTCCAAGTCCCGACTGGGAAAGGCGACTCGCGCTACTCCCGTGGACTCCTTTACTCCGTTATCCGGGCCGTTAACATCAGCAATGCTGCTACCCCCGCAGCAGTGAAAGGTATGGCTGTGCCTGCTCACCTACAGACACTGCAAGCCCTATGTGGGGCAATGTGCTGGGAGCCAAGCACACGCACTGCTGGACAGGAGCAGGCAACGACAACGAGTGATAGCTTCACGCCCTCAATACCGGAGCTCTGCCACTAACGCACGCGGGCACTTGTAATCCTGATAGAACGCCAGCAGAGCATTACAGCAGGTAACCGCTTTCATCACAACAGTCCCGGCTGAAAAAGAAGGGAATCAGAGCTATACAGTAGCAGCCCCATACATCCTGCTCGTGATAATCTGTTAACCACATACTGGTTTGCACAGCATAAGTCCTGTCTACCGTGCAAGGAGATGACACGTTGCACGAAAGGCAACCAAAGGGGCCTCATGGACGCCTTTACAAACGCGCATAGCACCGAAGAAGCTGATCTGAGCCACCAGGACACTCCGACAGCGAGCCAGGCTCATGCAGAAAGGAATATAGACACACATGCCAGCACTGCAGGCTGGTTTCTCAGCTGTGAATAGCAAACTTGATGACATAGGCAGCAATATGGTCTCCATAAGGGCCGACCTGCAGAAGGTAAATACAAGTGTCACAGAGGCAGAGACCAGGGGGAGTGCTCTGGAGGATGCATCAGCCGTAACATAGTAAGGACATTGAGGACAGAGTTTAGTGCGTCAAATATGATTATTTGCAGTCTAGGTCACGGTGTAACAAAATTCAGGTGGTGGGCATGGCCGAGAGGTCCATAAATGTACCTATGAAAGTGTTCTTGGAGGAGCCACTTTACACAATGTTCCCTGAGGCGCAGTTCTCTCCGCAATTTCTCATGAAGAGGGCTCATAGATCTCTGGCCCCACCACCCAAAACAGGGGCCCCGCCGCGCACCATCATGGCTCGGCTATTGAACTATCGTGACCAAGACTGGATACTTCGGATGTCGCACGAAAAAGGCACCTTGACCTAGGATTCTGCCACAGTCCACATATATCCCGACTTCTCCAACGGAGTGCAGGCAGCCCAACGAACCTATGACCATGTCAAGAAAGCGCTCAGAGATAGGAAGATGCCCTACACCATGATGTTCCCAGCCAAGCTCTGAGTGCAGCACGCAGGCAGATCTCACTTCTTTGAATCCCCAGAGGTGGTCATGGCATACATCGAGCAAATCATTCCGGCACAACCTGGCAACGACTGACATTTGGCTCTATCACTAAAGTTGCGCAGCGCTCAGAGATGCCGGGCCCACGGGGTCATATTCCCCGAGAGGTCCCCCAAGTCCGCTTCAGCCACATTGTGCGGCTCTCATTGGTTTAAAGAGTTAATGACACCAGTTGTGGCCACACGCTGCCACCCACTGTTGCAGATATGGAAGGGAGGAGGGGAACAGAAGGGGGGGGGGTAGTTGGGGAATGGTTATTCAAAAAAACTGACGGTTGTGCTGGAAATAAACTCAGTGTGAATATCATGGCTGGTTGCTCTTCGAATATTGACTTACGGTGGTGATTGCCGTACGATTAGGCTTCTAGCATGGAATTAGAGGGCTGGCCAACTCTATTAAAGCCCGGAAAATCCTGGCCTATGCAAAAAGACATAAGACCCATATTCTAATGTTGCAGGAAACACATGCTCAAAATAAGGTGGTGGACACATTCGTGCGTAACTGGGGCCCATTGCGTATGGGCACTGATTACTCCATGCAGTCAAGGGGTGTGATGACCCTTATACACCAAAGCACAGGGTTTCAACTTACCAAATCCATGATCGACTCATTGGGACGATATGTGATTGTGTGGGGGTTAATGGGCAATCAAGAAATCATACTTGTCAACACATATGGCCCCCGAATGTGGACAAACCTGATTTCTACCTACATATTATTGAACTGATATCGCTGCTGGACGACTCCAAAGTTAGATGGGGAGGAGATTTCAACACCATTCCCAACCCGCAAAGGCACAGGACTACTAAGACCCCCCCCCCCCGGGCACTCACCAAAGCTGCACACACGATTCTTCAGGGTATTTCCTACTTACCTCTCACTGATGCCTGGAGGGAGTTAAACCCTAGAGAAGATGAGGTCACCTTATCCTCCTCGGTGCATAAGTCAAGCCCCTGCATAGACTTCTGGCTGTGTTCACCCGAATGTGTCCCCCACATAAAAGACTGTCTCATCCTGCCATGCACCCTGTCTGATCATTTACTGGTGCTGTCGGAGGTGGGCACAGTCTGCCTTAAGTAGGGCCCCCGTCTCTGGTGGATGCCATCAGCTCTGCTACAAGACAATGCTATAATAGAACCTCTTAGGGTCGACATTACAGAGTACTTGGACCGTAACAAGGGCTCAGTGTGATACATGGTCACAGTGTGGGAATAATTCAAGGTCTGGTTGCGGGGTCACCTACTGTCGCTGGCACATGCAACATTACGGGCGATAAGAACAGAACTACAACGTACTGAATTTAATCTGCGTTCCCTGGAAAACGTGCATACACCGTCACCTGGGGAGGATACCCTTGCGCCCCATTAGGCACATCTAGAGGAATTCAGGAGACTGGCAGACCGGGACATATTATACATTACTCACCCGACAAGGGCCAGGAGATACAGGCAGGGGGATAAGGCTAGTAAGACACTTGCCAAACTAATTAAAGCAGAACACAATGTCAAACCCATTACCAGTATTGTTGGAGGGGATGGGACAACTCACACAGAGGCCTGAGCGATCAACAACGTCTTCTTAGAATTTTACTCATCCGTATACACAAACTCAGACCAGGTACCACATGCGAGTTAGATCAATACATGAAATCGATTCCACTTCCCAAACTTGAACAAGAGGCCAGGGAATTACTGGAAGTTCCCCTAACACTGGAGGAGATTGGGCAGGCGATAAAAGACCTGGCAGCTGGGAAGTCCCACGCACCGGACGGTCTCTCGTTAGATCTATACAAGTGTTATATGTCAGAAATGGCCCATAAATTAATGGCAGTATGGAAGGAGGCATTGTCAATCGGAATACTCCCCTGACCATGAGGGAAGCAGTCATCGCAGTTCTACTCAAACCGAACAAACCCCTGCATGAGGCCACATCCGATCGCCCCTTATCGCTGATAAACGCTGACACTAAAGTATTTGCCAAGGCTATTGCGAACAGGCTATTAGCCCACATGACTAAGCGGCTACATCCCGACCAATCAGGATTCATCCCCACTAGGTCCACTTCTCTAATCCTAAGCAGGCTATTTGCCATAATATCCCAACTAGACCCTGAGTCCAAAGTGATAGCGAACTCCCTCGACGCTGAGAAAGCGTTAGATTCGGTAATCATGGAAGTATATGTACGCTGCGCTGGGAAGGATGGGGTTCGGACCCCAGTTCCTAGGTTTTATACGACTCCTATACAAGGACCCAAGTGCTAGAGTCAAAGCAAACCTAACCCTTTGACCTGCCTTCACACTGCACAGAGGCACACGGCAGGGATGCCTATTGTCCCCCCTCATTTTCGCCCTCACTATAGAAGGTAACATTCCGATTTAGCCAGGAAAAGCTTTTTTTGCAAGGCTGCGGAGCTTAGCATCCAACTTTGTGTTCGGGTGCGGGATGGTGAGAATGAGCTGGGCGAAGCCGTCCAAAAGGTATGACACTGGAGGCCTTGCCACCCCTGATTTTGAACTAGATTATGATGCTGCACAATCGCAATTCGCAAGATATTGGTTTCATACCACCGAAAAATACGCCCACATACAGGTGGATAAGTATACAGCCTCTCCCACAGACATAAGTTCCATGCATTTTAATAAGACATATGGTAAGAATATGGAGGTAGATCCAGTAGCATGCACGGTGCTGTGGGATGTTTTTAAATCACTATTCCAGGCCCTGCAACATTCCTGTGCGCAGCTTGCATCAGGAACATCAGAACGGCTGCTGGAAAGCATTATGCACGCTAAAATCACCCAGAAGTGCGCAGGAAAAAAATAAATAAATAAAAAAAAAAAAACAAAAAAAAAAAAAGAAAAAAAATCGGAAAAATAGGCCGCCATCCACTTTTGCCTATGTCAGTGGTAACACATGAGACCACTACCAAAACCCATCATTTGGCTGCCCACAGAGCAAAATGACTGCAAAAGAAAAACAGAGCTGTGTGGAAATCCGTTTTTCTTGGTTGTCAAATTTGCAAAAATCATGGCTCACAAACCACCCAAAAGATCCTACCTCCTTGGGGGGGTGTTAAACATCATTCTACTTCAAGAATCCACATCAATACAATGTCCACAGAAGTACACTTATCAGAAGAAAATCCACATGGAAGATTGCTTGCTTGGAAAATTATGTTGAAAATGGGTGCAATACCGTTACTCGCCTCTGTCAGACGCTGGCGATCTCTAAATCTGTCAGGTGAAACTTGTGTCTCAAAAGCTAAATATGCCAAAGAAGGGACTTCCATCAAATTCAATATGGGGTGCCACACATTGATTTTCATGTTGAAAATGACTGGAATTGAAGATATGTTTGCTTATTTTAAAATGTGTAACTTTAATTTCCACAAGAAACAATGTCACAATTGACCATAAGGTAACCTGATTCAGCTAAACTCCAAGAGGTTTCCCACACTGAGCTTCAAACACATTCCACACCTCATCCCTAAACAAAGGAATCTTTTCCCCTGTGCTCTGCTGAGTATCTGACAGGCAAGTGTGAAAGGAAATGGGAGGGGCACTCTGGCATGTTGCTCTGAGTGAAGACAAAGGACTCCCTTGAGCTGAATGAAAATGCTAATTCGGGTGTGACTGACGCCAACTGCCCTGGCAGGAAGAAGCCCATGCGAATCTCTGACTCAGCCAAGCCTTGGAGGCGGGCCAGACTGAAAATGTGGATATGAAACTTAACTGTATGTTTTGGGAAAAGACTTATAAAATAGTGTGCCGAACTGACAAAAATATGAAACTTGGAGATTATTAAAATGAAAAGTTCGCTCACAGTTTAAAACTAATCTGGAATCTGTGCGACATTCAAAGACTGAACCACGAAAAAGTTCATATTCTAGCAATTGTGATTATGTTAAGAACATGAAAAATTACATGAATATGCCCAGAGGGTGTGTACGCATGTGTAAAAAATTGTACAGATCCAAAAACGTGTAACCAACCAAAAGCGCGAAAAACTGTCATTGGTGAACCAAAACTCGTAGGAACATGAGACTTTGACATAAGCGTACCTTAAGTAATCTGTAATGTAAATATGCATAATCAATACATTTGTGATATTGGAAATATGTTTTTTATGAAAAGTAGATTTTCTGGTTAGACACAAAGGGGAGTTTTTTTTCTTTGGACCATAAACACAGTGTCCCTCTGACACATGATGACACATCATGACACACTGTTCCTTTCTCAAATCAGGAGAGGGGGAATTCTCTGACCTATCAGATCCTTAGAGGGTTGGGCATTGTATAATCAGCCTCCCCACCCCTTTGGAACATGGATAAATAGGGACTGTTGAGGACCGTGAAGGACACACTTTCACTCATCACTGATCTACCGGCGAAGCGCTCTGCAGGAAGAACCCATCTCCAGAACCAGACTCCAGGACCAGACTCCAGGACCAGACTCCAGGACCAGACTCCAGGACCAGACTCCAGGACCAGACTCCAGGACCAGACTCCAGGACCAGACTCCAGGACCAGACTCCAGGACCAGACTCCAGGACCAGACTCCAGGACCAGACTCCAGAACCAGACTCCAGAACCAGACTCCAGAACCAGACTCCAGAACCAGACTCCAGAACCAGACTCCAGAACCAGACTCCAGAACCAGACTCCAGAACCAGACTCCAGAACCAGACTCCAGAACCCTGAAGCAGAGGCCTAACCCAAAAAGCTGAAAACAGTGGGCCTGTAAAAATCTTGCAACCTTATTTAACACCTAAACTTCCATGGGGACTAACCTAACTGATCCAACAGCCTGGCTGAGCTGTTTTGCTGCTCGTGGCCAAGAACCCTTGCTAGAAGCCAAGATCCAGATCAGTCCAGCAGAGATCTAACCCAGAACCCGTCAGATCCCGTCCAAGAGGCTGTGCAGACTCAAGTGCCTTGCTGAGAGCAGAACCAAGCGCCTGAGACCTGTTCGGTGGCGAGCGAATCCCAGCCATACCCATGACCAGATCTTTGATGGGCCCATTCCATTCCAAAGCCATAGTAGTGAGTATTTAGTATAGAACTGTCCATAGTCATCTCTTAGTTTAAAGTTATCCTATTCAATCCATTTCAACCTATCCAGAACTGCATTATAGAATCTTGTGTCCATCCTGAATCCTTATCATATAGTCTGTGATAATTGTAGTGCTAATCATCTGTGCGCTGATATTTTTCTGAAGAAAGTCAAGTGTCCTGGCGGACAAAAGTCAGAGCGGAAGGCGCCATGTTCTGGTGGCTGTCCCGTTGGGTATCTTGCACTTTCACAGCCCCTTAGTATAAGTCCACCTTGGTTCCTAATCTTTAAAGAGCATCTTTCATTTTGAAATCTTGACTCTTGAGAAAAATCTACCTTCACTAAAACCTCTAACCTTTGAACCGTACGTCCTAGAAATGAAATGTAAATGTCATTGTGAAGCTAACATCCTCAGCTTTCAAACCCAAAACGACATTCCAATTCCTGATAGTTTTTCCGTAATCATGTTTCTCGCACGCGGAAAAGTTGCCGCAAATTTGCATTTGGCTCGATTTCACCACATGTAAAAATATCTATTTCTTGATTTCAACTTCTGAATTTTGGTTTCCATCTGCTTATCATTCTACAATCAATGCTAGTGTTGACCTGAACCAATCCAAAGCCACTCTCACTAGTTCTGAATTCAATTTAGCGAATTAAAATCAGTTTAGCATTTTTCCCATCCAATTCAAACCACATTTAAAAGCAATTGACCTGTTTTAAAATCATTACTGTTCTCTCTAAGCTTGCTGGGGGGAAGTGGGATTGAAACTGCAATTGTTGATTGGTATTCCCGATACCTGTGTGCCCTCATTCCATCTCTTCATATTGCATAGTTGGGGGGAGTGGTTAGTCACAGGGGAAATAGTGATCACATTGTCTTTGAAGTCATATCAAGTTTTATTTCTGTGTTGCATTCCTTCCTATCATTGCAATTTCTTGAACCCATACAAAGTAGTCTGCTACATTATTCTTCCTATTCCTAGTCCTAATTGATTAAAGAGATTGTTGATATTGTGATATTACCCATTGCTGATCATTGTTCATATTCATAAGTGTGATATTCAGATATTATTCATATGCATAAAAGTGTAATCTATATATTGTTCAATTCTTCAAATAAATCTTTTAACTTTGCAAAACAACCTTCTTCTTAGTTCAGAGAGACCAGGGGGATTCAAAGAGAGGGGCGTTATACAAGTGTACATCATCCAGATTTAAAATAACTTGACATAAAAAATATATAAATAAGGGTTTCCATTGGGCACCCCATACTAGGCATTGACTTAGTTGGAGTGCTGGGTTGAAACCGCTTACAGTGCAGTCATGGTCCAGACTGTTTCAGAGGGTGGGGAACACAGAACCATATAGCGCCACCTTCCCCCTATGGCATTACCCCGATATTGCCCCCACATTTGACACAATGCTACAAAGGACCTGGAATCCCCTATTGCAACTGACAGTGGGTGACATGTTTCCGGGCGGTACATTCATAACACTAGATGAGGTACAGGAAAAAATAAAGACGCGGACCAACCATTACACTGCAATACCATCAGCTGAAAGCCGCGTTCAGGCACAGATGGCCCTCATTCCCATCTGAACTGACTCACTACCATTCACACCGAGTATCATAACCGAGGATGGGATCAAAGATGGCACATCCATGTTGTAAAAAGTGACACAATCCCACCCCCCATCAGTGAAGGTAATGAAAACAAAATGGGAGAGATACCTAGACACGTCAATAGATGATACGCAATGGGCGCAATATTGCCAACTCACTAAAACTGTCTCCCTTAATGCAAACCTCAGACTGATCCAATTCAAAATCCTAAATCACCTACACTTCACCCCCCAGAAAATTGCGACATGTGACCAGAAATCAAGGGCACTCTGTCCAAAGTGCAAAGCTCCAGATGCCAACTCATTTCGCATGTACTGGGACTGTGCAGTCATGTTCCAGTTCTGGATGGGGGTGGCTGCCACTCTTAGCAATATACTGGACACTCACATTCCCGCCACTCCACTTAACGATCTCCTATGTGACATAGGAAAGGTATCAAGACACGTGGGCTGTTCACAGTGGCGGGTGCAGTCGCTAAACGCAATACCCTTAGAAACTGGAAGGCGCCGACGGCCCCAACAGTCCAGGCATGGATCGAAGATCTGGCATATATCAATGAATGTTAGGAGAGCTTCATCTCATATGTTGGAGCTACCAACAGACCCAAAGACATATGGGCCCCATTCCACTGCTACCTAGCAAGCAGACAGGCGGAGCCCCTGACAGCTGCAGGGCTGATGGGATAAATGTACAGTAATGCTGCAACCTAAACGTGTTTTGAGTATGTAGGAAATATACTCTGTGTGAATCTCAATAAAGTAAGCATTAACATGTAACCGTTAGCGAAAAATAAAGTTTAAAAAAAAGAAAAAACAACGTGGAAGACAGGGAATCAAAGTAGCAATAGGAGGGACAGAGCCAAAACATGAGGAAGAGGCCATGAAACATAGACAAAGAGGCAGAAACAGTCAGAGGGGAAAGGCATAGTAGTGATGCTGGTAGAGAAAGGGACTTTATTTAGGACTACGCAACTAGTTGGTATATGGTTCTGTAGCTATAGTAAATTCTTAAGAGGTCCTGTGCCCTAATGTCATGAAGATGCAGCTGGATTCACCTACAAGTTATTGCATGAGAGCATTTTCCACATGTGTAATACATTATTTGAAGCAAGATAGCATGAAATGCGACCATACTGTTTCTAGTATTTTGCAAACGTTTAGCATGCCCACATTGGATGGATGTCCAACACCTTTTACTCTCTTGCAAAGGTGAATACTCTTTTTAAAATCAAATCTTTGACATGTTTGCAATTTCAATCCATCAACAATAACACCAACTGCATCTACATATAAGAGTTGCATTACTCCCCCACGCCACCCTCCTTCCTCCCTGGAATGCAGTTCAACTGGTCTTCTCCACAACTTTCCCACCACTAGGGGTCTCCTATGTGTTCACAGGTATTATAGCTTCCATGGGCAAGCTATCCACCGTATTTATTGAAGAAGGGCAGCCAGATCTCCTCTATGTCTGTCCTCGTCTTGTCTAATAGGAGAGTCAGGTATTCCATGTCGTAAATGGACCTTGCCTTTTGGACCAGTCCCTCTCCGTGGGCACCGTTTCCCCCTTCCATTATTGAGCTATACAGCATCTTGCCGCCACCAACAAAGTGTGGATCATATGGCCCTCCTGAGTCCCCCTCTTTCCCCTCCTCAGCCACCCCGAACAGCAGCAAACTGGGTTCCCTACGTCTACACTGTCCAGCCCTTTTAACCACCCAGCCACCTCTTTGCAAAATGTCTGGATTAGTCCACACTTCCACTACATGTGATAGTAGTCTGCCTTTTCCGCAGAGTAAATTTTTGCTAGTGTTGCCGGTGGAGAATGCCATGTATGCAGCAGCTTAAATACCTGTATTCTGAATTGCAAGGAAAGCATGGACTTTTCCACCCCTCTGCACATTCTACTCCATAGCCTGTCGGTTATTGCACTCTCGGGGTCTTCCTCCCATCTCCCCGTGCCGGTACCATCTCTATGGGTTCACCCCTCCTCAGTTCCCTGTACAGCCTGGATATTCTTCCTTTGGTATTAGTTTCTTGCAGTAGTGCTTTTTCAGAAGGGGTCAGGTCTCGGGCTAGCCCTCCAGTCTGGTTAGTGACAAATTCTCCCTATCCCCACAGTTGCCCTGGCCTGGAGAGGCCCGCTTCATACCACTGTTTGAACCGCATAGGGTCTGAGATGTGGTTTCGTATTGGTGGCGCCCAAATATAGCTAAGGGAGGAGGGGGTGGGGGGAGGAGGGGGGAGGGAGGGCCAGGTTGACAGCCAGCGGGTAGCATTTCCTCACGCCAGATTGACCAGAACACTTCCAGGACAGGGATGTTAATACTCGTCTAGGGATTTTGCTCTGTGGAACCAACATCCTCTCCCCCAACGTTACCGGACACAGGACCGCATTTTCCATGTGGACCCATTGCTTCTTTGTGTTGGCTGTCTAGGAGGACCACCATAACCTGCAGCTGGGCCGCCTTATAGTATGCTCCCAAGTCCGGGCACCCTACTCCTCAGTCTTCTTTTCCCAACATGAGTACTTTATATGCCACTGTGGGTTTCGCTCCTGCCCAGAGGAATCGCAAAAGGAACTGCTTGTAAAATTGATACATCTACATCAAAAACACAATTAAATCAATTCACAATTACAAGTGTACATCAAACCAAAAAAGAACTACTGTAGCCTTCTTGACCTCTTCCTGTGTTATTTCCACTACCAGCATGGATTTCCCCTCTGTGGTAAGGCGGGGGATGGGGAACCTGCCCAAATATTCCTTCATCGCCTTTCCTTGAGACCTGGACGGTTGGGAGTACAGTGCTTCACAGAAGTCTGCAAAGCGGTCTGGGATGTGATCCTCGGATAAGAGTGTCATCCCCTTCTCATCCCTTAACCGGTGAACCCTTCTGTCCCCTACTTTCCCTGACTCGGTTTGCCAACAGTGCCCCCACCTTATCACCTCTTCACAGAACATTTGTTTGGCACATCCCCGCTTTACCACTTCCCCAATCAGGAGCGAGTGCAATTCTTGCCTCTTGTTCTGCATTGTCTCCAATAGAGCACTTCTGTCTTCTCCAGGTCGCGTAAGCTTCGCCCTGATGTCCCTCAACTGTTCCCGTATCTTCCCCTCCATCAGTGTCCTTTCCCTCTGTTTTCACGCCCCTTCTGCTAGGAGTAGTGCCCTCAACGTCGCCTTGGTCACCTCCCCCACCACTTGTGGGCTTGTCTCCCCAGTGTCATTTTTTTATGAAGTACTGGGTGATTTCTGTCTGGAGGAAATTCCTAAATACAGGGTCCTTAAGGAGGCCATCGTTGCACCTCCACCACAGGGGTTTCTTCCTCCAACCACCAGTCTGTTGTAACCATGTCGTGGTCTGACCAGGTCACTGTCTCCCCCCTCGGTGATGATGCCATGTGTATGAGCATGACAGAATAAAATAATTCAATTTGGAACCAATAAGAGCTCTATCCTGGTGTATGTGTGGTGTGGGAGCGAGAAGGTGCATCCTCCCGCATGGGGGAACCTGGACCACCATAAATCTACCCAGAAGTGGTCTTCCAGCAATTGGGCGAAAGCTTTTTGTTCCTTTCCTTTTTCCTTAGTCTTGTTGCCCTTTGCCGACCACAAGTATACTGCTGGGTCCGGTATTAGGATCTAAAGTCCAAATAGCAAATTCCCTAGTCCCGGAAGTGGCCTGCAAGTGGGCTGTTTGGCTGCACGCGATTCCTGCTACCTGCCTTTGGGACCCGAGACATGTGTCGGCAAGAGGCAGCACCAGTTTCTTGCCGCACCGTAACAAGGAGGAATTTTCCCGACTATATCAACGTTCGAGTGACGGTGTGACTCCGTCCCCATACTCACCTAGGCAGCCTACAAAACACCAAGGGTAAGCACACCCGCAAGTGGCCTGCAAGTGGGCTGTTTGGCTGCACTGAATTCCTACTACCTGCCTTTGGGACCTGAGATGTGCATCGGCAAGAGGAAGCAGCAGTTTATTGCCACAGCGTAACATACTTGCCAACCCTACCGATTTAGGTGATAGGATACCGCTTTTTAAGCAGTCCTACCGCCTACCGACTTAGTGGCAACAAATACCGATTTTTTAAATATTTTTGAAACTTTACGATTTCTACAAATTTTTGCTTACAGAATGTTGGCATGTATGTGGTATATATGTCCTGTAATTTACAGACATTTCTTTATTACGGTGAATGTTGTGATTAATCAAAACAAAAGTCCATTATACACTTAAAAGCGCTTCTTACTGAATCACTATAAGACATGTTTAACATTTTAAATTGTGCACATTATGATGTTCCCATAATGCTCCTTGCTTTTATGCAAATCACTAGGATTGGGTTCTATGAAGAGATACTGTGGCACACAACCTGGCAGGGGACCATGCCTCTTGTCCTCACCACTTCCTTCCAAAAGCCTCGCCCCTCCAAAGAGGTGACAGTTCCCCCATACATGTTTTCCATTTCCAGCACTGACCACAGTAGTACAGCCCTTTGACAATGCTCAGGTAACCCACGTGTAGAATGCTGAACTCTCTCCCAAGGTTAGGGATGGTTGAATGCCAAGGATTAGAATTGTGATTGTGTACAAGTGCCAGACTCAGTCATTCTCTCTCTTTGCTCCTTCCTTGCCCTCTTGCACAGCCATTCCTAATCCTGGGGAGGAATGGGTAGAGTCCTGCCTCCTCCACGTCTCCTTAATACTCCCAAATACTAACAGTGACCTTGACGGACACAGCCGTCAGATCAAGTGAGTCTCTGTGGTTTAGCCTCCAAGCCGCTTAGGGTCAGGACTGTGGCTCTGCAAGCTGCCTGGCCACCCTGGGCCAGAAGAGTGTTAAGCCTGTCCCTTAGAGGGCAGGAGTGGCAGCTATAATTCAGTCTAGTTTAACATGGCAATGATTTTTTATGGCCATAGAGGAACATGTTGCCAAATGGCTTTTCATGTTGAATGCTACACTATGAAGACCCTAAGCATTAATATTTGTTTTGATATTTTTTGGAGACTATAGAATACCCACATCGTGGGCGCTGCACTGCAACACGAACCAAGAGAAAATGGTCCCATTTTTAGGATGCATATAGTTCTTTTTGCGAAAACGTTTTAAAATTCACTTCCAATATTGCAATTTAAGTCCACTGAGAGGCAGTTGGATTCAGTGATTTGTTATGTTATGCTGGGTGTCTTTTTAAAAAAAATATATACATATGACCTGATCTGAGCACCAACAGCAAGGCATTGTGGGTATGCAAATTAGCCCAAATACATATCTTTTTCTCCAGGAAATTGCTTTGTCTAAGGGCAGTGCTACTTTATAAATGGCTTAATCAACCCAAGAAAGACATCTTAAAAGGCTTTCAGGACAACTAGATAATTGGTTTCCCCCTTATTAGTGAGCATCAGTGCAGTATAGTCCTGACAGTGCCTGCTTCTTCTCCCCGCAACCCCATCTGGAGACGATGCTCGCGGTTTGTCTCTCTTGTCAGTCATGCAACTCTGCTAAAGCTCCTCCCACTTCCCAGTGTCCTTAATATATTGAAGGAGGAACTTTGTAGTTGGAGCGTTTGGCCATGTTTTTAGCAACACCATCAAAGTTATGGTGGGTTTAAAAAGGTTTGGAAAAAATAACCTTTTACCTGAAATGTGAAAATGGGAAAATCCATAAGAGCCAAGTCACACACTCCACAGCGCCCCTAGTAGCCATCGCCGGAAGTTCACCTCCAGTTCTGAGCCATATCAGCAATGGATTTTGGGTATATAAATTAGCCCAATTGCAAACCTTTTTCTCCAGCAAATTGTCTTTGTCCAAGAGGGCAGTGCTACTTTATCCATAGCTTAATTAACCCAAGACAGACATTTTGCAAGGCTGTCAGGACAACCACATACCTGGGATCGTACAGTGAAGGAAAGAGAGAGAGAGAGAGAGAGAGAGAGAGAGAGAGAGAGAGAGAGAGACACACACACACACCCCCCAACACCTATCTCGTTGGGACAAATATATTCCTGTGAAGGTTTTGAAAGACTTCAGAGAGGAGTGCTTTAGAAATTAGTGAACCATGGATGAATGATGGACCCAACAAGTGCTTGGGCGTTCCCTATTTGAGTGTGTGTTGGCCAAGTGTATCAGGTTGGGTTGATGGGCGACCAATGCTGTCCCATATATGTAAGTTGGTGCCTGCCAGGCCGTATGTCGGGGGTGTCATAGGCAAGAATTGGCTGAGTGAAAGGTGACTGGAGGTAAAACAGGGAGAGGAAAGGGTTCTCATTAACGTGCCACCCCATCCTACATACTTGCCAACCCTACCGATTTAGGTGGTACGATACCGCTTTTCAAGCAGTCCTACCATCTACCGATTTAGTGGCAACAAATATCGATTTTTTTCAATATTTTTGAAACTTTACGATTCCTACAGATTTTTGGTCACAGAATGTTGGCATATATGGCGTAACATGGAGGAATTTTGCTGACTGTATCTATCAAGTAATTCTATTAGCAAGATCTTGTGAACAGTTATGCGCTGGGACATTTTTGATTTAAAAATTGCAGTTTACTAGCTTCCTCTTTCTCTTAGCGTTCGAGTGACGGTGTAACTCCGCCCCCATACTCACCTAGGCAGCCTACAAAACACCAAGGGTACGTGCGCGCGTGCGTGCGCACTCGGAAGTGGCCTGCAAGTGGGCTGTTTGGCGGTGAGGTGTGCCGGGCGAAAATCTGAAAGGGAAATTAAAAAAAGAAAAATTATTTTCTTTTCGATCTACGCTGATTGGTGTTTGTTTTCACAACTCTGAGCGCACAACGCGATTGGGATACTCACTTTCTATTGTTTCAGGCATCACAGGAGTGTTCATCTGTATACACCACATTATGCCAAAATCGTGTTATGTTTCTAAACCTGGGAGAGTAGCTCAGCGGCAACATGCTCGTCTTGGAAACAAGACGACACGAAGCAACACAGGTTTGAATCCCAGGTCCACGCTTAGAAACCTCCGGGTATGAAGCATGTTATAAATACGCAACAAAGACATATTCCTGATTCCTGTAACAGCGCCTTGATGCCCCGGGCTGTGAGTGCTTTAAAATGCATATAAACTAAAACAAATAATACAAAAATAAAATAAACGGCGATGTGACTAGCGATTGCGGGCGGAGTGCTTATCAGTTTTGTTTGCAGAATACCCTCTTCCGCCTATATGTCCTCTCTATTGAGCTATTCGTTCTCGTTTCAGATTCTTAGTAGAAACGTGGACTTGCATCATTAATTATAAATTGTTAATTTTGCTTTGATTCTTGAGGGTTATAGTGGCCTTATACTTCCTTATTTAATAGTGCGTCTCAAGTTGCTTCTCCCACGTGTTTCAAAATATGTCACGCAGAAGGGCTTGTGTGGAATACGTTTATCCAAGAACCAACTTCATGGGTCCAGCTACTCGTAGTGCAAAGCTATAGGGGGCGAGGATGTATGATGACATTTTATCCGCGCCCCTTGTATTTAGACCAGTAAAAAACACAATAAGAAAGGCTCTCAACATGCCCCTTCCTCCATCCCCGCCGGACCCCAGTGACTCAGTCCTCTTGGACTCAGAAATGGAGGCCCATTCTACAATTCTCAAACTCTGGTCACCGACTTTTTGAAAATGGGGAAGATTTTGCGGTACCCTCTAATCAAATAGGAAGAAATCAAACCATCATCTCGGAGGTGTCATTTATGGATACACCTTCAAATTTCCTTCAGGTGGATGCATCGTTATTAGCTCCATCTCAGCATTTAGATTAACCATCTACTCCGCTTTGGGTACAGGGGCTTGACTAATGTATTCCGGAAGGAAGATCCTTGCCACAGGTGATGAATAAAGTGCTAGAGGAGTTGAAAAAACATTCCACTTGTTTCATGGATATTCCAATAGACCTAGAAAGATTATTGGCTCTGGCAAAATCTTCCTCCACCGGTAACATCAGTAAACCCATATCGGATTTACACCCTCCTGTGGTTCGGGGCTCAAAAGGAACCTTATGGGGTGGGGGGGATTGTGGCCCGGGGCTTACAAAAATGTTCCGGTGCCAGACATTCAAATATCTCCCTCCATTAACCCCCTCCCCTCAAAGATTTTGGTGCAACCGCCCCAAAAAAGAAAAATAATAATAAAAGAAAAAATCTCACTGGTTCACTTGGCAGTAAAAATAAAAATCTTCTAAAAATTCATGGTAACATTTCATTAGGGAAGATGTAGACCAAACTGAAAACTCTGGACAGGGCCTGGATTGTGAAATTGTAGAAGCATCAGTGATTGATATGGGCGAGGGGTCCTTAGCTATTAATACTCTTTCAGAAAAAGCTCAGACAAAAGAAATAAAGCAAAGGTGTCAGAAAGTTATGATAAACATCAAGGTGTCAATCAACCCACGTCCCTTGTATGCCCAGTTCAAATGTCACCAAGCGTTTTCTGGTGAAATTCACTCAAGGCTGTGAACTGTGCTACAGAAGCCCATTGATCTTGTCTAATTGGCACTGCGAGCCGTCCGAGGCTCTTGCCACTACGTGTCGTCTACGCGCTTCCTGGAGGAGGCGTGTCCTAAACTGCACGTGACTGCATCACGTGTCAGGTTGCCACTTTAAAGCTCGGAGGCTGCCGGCCGCTCAGTGCAAGCGTTTTCTGGTGAAATTCACTCAAGGCTGTGAACTGTGCTACAGCAGCCTATTGATCTTGTCTAATTGGCACTGCGAGCCGTCCGAGGCTCTTGCCACTACGTGTCGTCTACGCGCTTCCTGGAGGAGGCGTGTCCTAAACTGCACGTGACTGCATCACGTGTCGGGTTGCCACTTTAAAGCCCGGAAGCTACCGCCCTTGTGGCTGTAAACCCGGTGGTGGCGCGGTCAGTGGACGGGAGACTGTGGAGGTGTTCCCTCTTTGATCCCGAACTGTGAGTTAAAACTTTTGCTCTTTTATAACCTATCTCAGGAGTCCCTCTGAGCATGAGGGGTTGTATATTCATCTAAGTGTATACTAATACCTGCAAAGTGACTCTCTTGTAGGCACATATTTTCTCCAGCATAAGATCGAAATTTCTCCTTCGTTTGTCATACTTGAGGAACTTGAATTTCAAGCTGTGTTGCCCTGTGATTAGTAACTAAAGCGCCTTATAATTTATGCGTTATGTCATCTACACCCAAGTCTATAATATATCCTGTGCTGGATGCAGCAAACAGCCTAATAGTCGCTGTTGCTACGCGATCCAAAAATAACAATCTGCAGAAAAGTCAGTCAACAACGTCTATAACTCTGACACCGCGTGCAAAAACATGACAAAAAACTCAAATGGCAAACAGAGATATAAGACAGTTTTGCCCAACGGTCAAAAATTTCTCCTCGTCTCAACCTTTACCTGTTACGTCACAAGAACCTAATGACGAACCTATTGATCAAACTTTGTCTAATGCTGCTTCACTAGTACAAATAAAGTCTGTTACAAACTTGTCTCCCTGTTGCCATGACAAAGCCAATGAATCGAGTCCAAACATAGACTCTCGTACCAGATTCAAATCAATTAGACCCAGTGATAAGTGAAGTCTTGCCCGTGCACAGCAATGGGGTTGATCAAAATAATCTGCCAATTTCCAATAACACCATGATCCAAGTCAACTACCCAAGAGGATCACAAAAAAGATCCAAAAGTATATCTGGACCAAATCTCTGAAATTCCAGAGGAGGAAAGCATCGTAACCAACGAAGATGTATTTCTAGATAGACAAAAGCAGAATATGCAGAGACCTGCAAATATATCTCCAGACAAATCGAATGTCGATCACTATAAACGTGGCTCCATGGATTCATCCATTTCGGAATCTGCATCTTATATACTCCCTACACCAAGACATCGAGAATCTTCTCGTGAAAAAGGACACGTCCATCCAAACGCAGGTCTATTGGAAGTCACTCTTATGGCAGTAAACACGACAATTTGAAGTTTGTACAAATTATTTGAAGCTCTTGAAAATAAAATAACCATACAATCTGCCAAAATCGACCAAATCTCGGCTTGGATTCAAGCTCAAGCGAAAGAAAAGGAGACTTTGTGTCAGTTTACTGAACCTGTGAATGATCTGTCTCAAGACATCGAGATCATGACCATCCCTGCAACTCAGTCTACCACTTTGCCCATGTTCAATGAAATCATATACCCAATTGAAGAGGCGGTCAATGAAAATTCACACAAAAACACTTCTTGGATAAGTGTCGAAAGTTCTCCTAAAGCATCAAAATGTCAAATTGATAGAGCTCAATATGAACTTTTTAATAAACATCAACGAAATAAGGGTCGATCTAGGCACCTGGTAACCAAACCTTTTCAATCTACAAAACGAACCACTAAAACAAATAATCGCATCATGCGACCACACACAGTGGACTTGACTGAAACTGTAACTTTGCACATAGATCCAGCAAGCGAAAATGATATAGCGAGACACAAGTCTCCTGTTACAAATCCAATACATCCAACATTGAATGCACAAAATACACTTCTTAAACAGTCACCTTTAAGTCAACTCGTTGCAGTATTGGAAAATCGGAAATTAAATGACCCTTTATCGTCCAACAAAAATTCGACTCTTGATACTAACTTAAGAGCAAAATCAATTAATGTCAGTGAAAGTATGGATCATGCATCGTCGCAGCCAGTGGAATCTCAAATCGATCAAATCAAAGCAGCAGTAGACATATATCCTGCGACGTACGTCTGAATTAAGCGATCTGACAGCTAAAATAAATCTGCAGAATTGTGAGGGGCAAAGTCAAGTGAATAATGCCCATCACATTGAACAGGCTGCTGACCATGACAAGCTGAACTGTGCAGAACTCAGTGAACATGCTTCTCAATGTACATCGGAGATCTACGACGTAGAAGTTAAAAAAACCTTCCGGAATAGTGTGGTAAAATGCTCTGCGGATAATACCCATCTCACCGAACATGATGTCGAACACGAAAATAGGATCTTCTCTGAACATAGAAGCCAAACTCCATCAAGGAGTAGCGGTGGACCGCGGCCAGTACGTGCATCACAAATGGTGGACCCTTGGAATACTCAAAATGAGAAGATCAAATTAATGGTTGATTCCTACTTGGCAACTCATATGGGCTTAGCACTTGCCACACAAGGCTCCCTGGAAAAGTTGACAAAAGTTAGGTTCTCTGATGACGTTAAAGCGGTCAAAGACATTAATCCATGCCGAAAAGAAAAAGTAGCAAGCAGTGGCTTGAACCACAATCAAATCCTTAAAAATCATGGTTCAGTGAGCAAACAACAAAAACTCGAGCTCATAAGAAAAAAAGAATTAGCGAGCTACCATACACTAATCCTGAAATGTCGCGCGGCTCCTCATCCTCAATATGATTTGTCCCGTGCGAGTGTTTTAAACATCTTTAGCGATGTGCCTGAGTTAGGTGATCTTACATCTTTTGATATTAATCAAGTTGAATTTATCTGTGACACAAACTTAGGAATAGTCCGATTATGGATGAAATCAGGGTTAGTAATGAACTCTCTATGGCAGGCTCGAATGAAGCTCTTTGCAATGGGATTTTTACTTGCCCAAGATCCCGAAAGAAGCAATTATGACTATATCGTTGAAAAAGACGCAACTACAAAGCTATCATCAAATACCTGTCAGTGTGTAAAATGTAACGGCATTGATTTGGCACCTAAGATTCTGGGCATCTCGCAATCATAACCATCACTGACGCCAGAATTTCCTGACAAAAAAAATGGCTCGATAACCTTGGTTAGCTGGAACACCAGAGGCTTTTCCCATCTACTCTCCAATGTCTATCCCGTTCTGGTTGACACAGATAATATAGTTCTTCAAGAAACTTGGTTAAGTAACCCTCCCCTATGGGATCATCATATCATCTTAGTTAACCCGGCGATTATAGCCCAAAAAGGGCAACCCATGGCAGGATTATTAGTCGCTGCTAAACTGGGAGCTAAATTAAAATTACAGGCATGGGACAATCCAAATAAGTTTATACAGTTGGTAAAACTTTCAAACGAAGTCCAAAAATTGGCATTAATTAATGTTTACAGAAATCCAGCCGCTATCACAGATGACCGATTCTATAAAGATCTGTCCAAAATATTTGTCTTAATTGCACAAACTCCAGGAATAACAGATATCATTCTGGCTGGCGATCTCAATATTGATTTGGTCGCAAGCGCATCGAAGAGTAAAACAGCTGAATATGTCAAGTGGAACCATATTATGAAACAATTTAATATGAGAATGGCCAATGGATCGCTCCCGGGTGATATACCTAGTCAAGTTACATGGTATAGAGGAAAGACGACAAGTACCATTGATTATATATATTTATCCGCAGGGTTATTCATGGCATCTAAAGAATTTAAGGTAATAACCCAATCCAAAAGTGATCATCACATGCTAAGATTGACATGGACTGGAGCTAACCAACAAGACCACGCAAAATCGGAATGGATGCCACAAAATCTATCAATTAATAATGCTAAATCTCGTTTTAGGTGGACATCGATTAAACTTGCTGCACTGAATGAAAGCATTATACAACAAAATGATTCTTCGATATCACAGTCCTATGTGGACACATTGTCTATATACAGAACCTTTTACCTCCCTTCAAACCGTTCTCACCAGCATACATTTGATCAACAATTATCACAGAAAAAAAAAGGAGTATCATAGAGAGTTGAGACAAGCCAAACAGCTTTCATGGCCCGAAAGGCTTCAAGTTTGCAAAAGGTTAAAAGTGCAGTACAGATCCTGGATACGCATGTATAAAGGAAGACTATTCCAGCAGGATGGAGAGATCTTTCTTTCAGCCATAGCAAGCAAGAACTCTGCTCAAATTTGGCAGATACTCAATCTGAACTCAAATTTGAACAATTTAAATTCACAACTTAATGGAGTTTCAGAAAATCTATGGGTCTCGCACTTTGCTCTATTGTACTCGGATAAAGCCTTTCATATACACAACTATGGATCTCACTCCTCAGGTTCATGGAATTTAGAATGCTCGGAAAACCTAATTGAGGCGCTCATTCTCAAATCGTCTTCCTCCCGCGCGGCAGGCCCAGATGGTATCACCAACTTTATGTTTAAACAACATCCTCAGATATGGGCGAAAATCCTGAATAACATCTTTCAACGTATATTAAAAACTCGCAGCATTCCCGATTCATGGTGCTCATCGGTCATTGTGCCAATCTTTAAGAAAGGGGATCGCTGCGTACCAGCAAACTATCGCCCGATTGCACTTTTGGATGCTCCAGGCAAAATCTTTAATCGCTTAGTGCTATCGGCCTTTAACATCTGGACATGTAAACACAAGCATCGTGATAGCAATCAAACTGGCTTTGTACGTGGGTTGGGGACGTCAGTAAACCTCATGATTCTCAATTCATTGAAAGCTCAAGCTCATCAAACTAAAACATCACTGTTTTTCGCATTTATAGATTTAAATGCTGCATTTGACTCGGTTTCTCGTATAAAACTCTTTCAAAAATTAATAAAAGCTCAGTGCCCTCAAGACATCGTGGACATCATTATTGCTCTTCACACAGACACTTCCATACGAGTCCGCCTATCTACTGCGGGCCTGTTATCTACAGTCATTAAAACATCAAGAGGATTAAAACAAGGGTGTATTCTGGCATCGGCGCTATTTAACTTTTTCATTCATGATGTACAAGAAATTTTTCTCAATCTATCCTCTGACTCACCGAAAATGAATGGCTCTACAATCCAAGCGCTCTGGTATGCTGATGACCTAGTCTTAATATCGAAGACACCGACAGGCCTTCAAAAACTAATTGATGTTCTTTCAATGTATTTCGATGACAATGAGCTATCCATGAATATTAAAAAGTCGCAAATTTTACCATGCGTTGCGAAACGATCTCAGAGAACGAGGTTTGTGTGGAGGGTAAAAAACATCTCTCTTGACACTGTGTCGAGCTATAAATACCTAGGAACTCAATTTGAAGCCAGCTCGGTGACAACAGAGCATTTTCAATTACTTCAAAGTAAAGTGACAACTGTGATATCACAATCCAAATTGATATTACATAAATATGGTACATTTTCTGTGGAGTCTGTTCTACATTATTGGCAGCAGAAAGTAATACCAATAATACTAGAATCACGAGACATTTCAGATGTGAAGGAGCTCGACAAAATTGAAGCCAAATATTGGAGAACCCTTTTGCATCTGCCACAATCTGTACCCATCGCGTGTATCAGATATGAACTTGGTCTCATCTCTCTCAGAGCTAGATATCATTGGCAGCTCTGCGCCTTGCTCAGAAAATGTTTAATGAACATTGAATCTGACACCATAATTGCGGTTCTGGCAAAACACCTGTTTCAATCACCGCAGAAATTCGCAGTGAAATGGACTACTTATGTGTACGAAACCATGGCAGCAGCAGATGTTGATTTTGAAACCTTGATTCTGAACCCCGACCGTGCAAAAAATAAAGTGTATATTCACGATTGGCGGACGAATCGTGAACTCTGCTTGAAATATAAACATTTCGATACGCATTTTTACCCTGATAAGAATATGAGATGTCCAGAAAAATATTTGCTAAAGTCACCATCTCCATACATACGCAGTGCATTTATGCGAATACGACTCAATCTATGGTTAACTAGAGATATCCTGGCTCAGCGTAAGCAAATGCCCATGTCGGAGAATTTTTGCCGGTTCTGTCTTGTTGTATCTCAAAAAGAAACTCTAGAACACCTATTAGTAGATTGCATGGCACTCTGCTCAATCAGAAACAATACATTTGGGAAAAATATGTGTGTGGTTGCTTCGGTTCAGCCATCCCTGAGATGGTCTTGTCTTTTAAACTCAGCCAACATGAGTTTATCTATTGCATCAGTAAACTTTTTCAATAAATTGCACTTAGATACCCCTAAAATCTAAAATCGTTATAAAATTAAAATGTGGAAATAACCACATGAAAATTGTTGAATATGTATATATTATGCACACAGATAATGTAAATGTGTATGTTTTAAAGAATATCAACATTATTTTTATCTAGACCATTGTTAAATTGGAATTGTCTGAAATCTTCTTATAAAAATGTTCTTGTAAAAATCTTATGGTTAAAACAAGAATAATAAAATAAAAAAAAAAGTCACCAAAATTACAGAGCAATGTTAACTTGAACATCCACGAAACGCTAAAGCTGATAATTCCTGATGCAAATAAGATTAACCTTTTGCAAGCTGATACTCTGAATACCTCAAAGATACCACAAGACGGACCCACACTGGAGATTCCGGTCTTGCACAGATGCCCAGACTCTTCTTCATTCACGGTGCCTCAATCTACCATAGAATTAATACCAAATGGACTTAAAGACATATCCAAAGTGGCGACAAAACTTACTATTTGTCCATCGTTGAAACTTCTTATTCGCTCGACAGTTGACCATATATTAGCTTCTAAAATGAATCCATCTGACCCTAGCGATGGGGACTCCCGTAGGGAAGGGTTAGCCCACCAAGGCACCCAATGGGTTCCAGACACGGTCAAATTGGCGGAAGGGGTGAACGACCATCCCCCAAATCTGCCAGATGCCCCTCTGGTCTCTCAGGGGAGCGATACAAGAGATAGTATCATCATTATAGAGAAACTATCAGGAATTATTGAACCACCTGCACTAAATGATGCAAATAACAGGCTGCCCAAGTCCTATCTTGATGTTACGCTCACCTGGTATCCACGGTGATGCCACCCAGCTGTGGGGACTCTGGTGCCCTTCTCAGCCGCTCCCAGGTATAATCAGCAGGGAAGTTCTGCCTGGAAAACAGGTGGGCAATGTTTAAGACTGGGCAACTGGGGTAAGAGCCTCCCAACACCCTGTATGCCTGCAGCCCCTCGCCGGACCGTTCCTCACCTTGTTATGGGTTTTGGCGTGCTCTCCATCCTGCCTTCTTGGCAGGGGCGCGTTGTCCTTTGTGGGCGAGTGCGATCCAGTTACTTCACTGATGCAGGCCCTTTAGAGTCTTTCAGGTAGGTCTTATTACTGTTATAAATGTCTTTTCTCTCCCCTTAGGTGTGCGGGAGGTCTCTGTGGAACGTTGGCTGAATTGGGACTCACCGGCAGGTAATGGTGCTTCGAAAGCGCATTGATGCGGTAAGTAGGCGATATGCCCAGCGCTATGATGCCTTGCCTTTGCTAACCTGTTGTCTTTTGTTCCCGTAGGTTGCAGTGCTCACCCGGAGCAAGAAGTCCCAAGGCGATGCGGTCAATGGGCGACCCGTGAGGTAAGGTGCCGGCACAATTGTAAAATGTCTAATGTCCTGTTTCTTTCCTTTTGCAGATCCGACGGTCCGGGAGGCTCGTTGTTCGTTGGATGCTGATTGCAGGAGCGGATGGCAGCTAGCGGTGGAATCACAGGTAAACTGCTGCTATTAACGATGTCCTTTTCTTTTTCAGATGCTGTTCTTCCGAGGTTCGCAGATACAGCTGAACACGATGAGCGTCACGTTGCAGGATTGCAAAGTAACGCAAAGCATGTTCTCCAAGTCGGGTGTGGTTTAAATAGCATCAAGAAAGTAGTCCAGGTAAAATAGTCCCTAGGCTACCACACCGAAAACACTACACCGCATAGCTTGGTTCCCAGGAACCAAGCTATGTGGATGCCTCCATGTTGACTGGCATTGAAATAAAGTAGTTCCCAAGCACAAGTTTTCATCAAGTATGAGCCTGGCATCAAGAGGGCCTAGGCAAAGGATTCCTAAGCTTGTTGGGGGCCCGCACTGAGACCCCTCCTGGCCCATGGGCCTGCCGGGGGGATTTCAGGAAGTGGGTCGTGACACTTGATACCGACTTAAAGTATATTCAATGGAGGTATCCATGCCATCTCAATTTTCCGAGTATCATTGTATATACTTTATTTGATTGTGGTAGACAAGTGGCAATGAATAGAGAGAGTAATGGCCCTATTTAATGATATTCCATCATGGGATAATCTATCCTTTGAAGATTTAAAGAGGGTAGATTTCATTCATCCCTTTTGCTTTGACCATGTACTAGTACTTTTTCATTCTCGCATGGTCGTTGAAAAGGTATTGACAGAAATATATCAATTCAACCGCAGGGGATACGATGCTGTGATTTTTGGAAATGGATTGTCTTATCCTGACGACAAAGAAAGAGGCCGGGAGATCTTCCTTACCCTTGGGGATGAATATGAATCAGGAACTCCCTCCAAAACCTGTGTAAGACCCTAGTTTGAGGTGGCTTGCCTTATCCCTGTGAGACTATCTCTCAACTACAATCGCTAAAACTTTAACCACAGCCACCATCTATTAATACTCTCCTGGAATTCTCGCGGTCATGTCCATCTCTCCTCTTCTTCATTATGTCAGAAATTAAGGGAGAGAAATAGAATATGTATACTAGAAACTTGAATGACCTCTCAGAGGTTGACCTTCAGGAGGTTTGCTTACTGCGATCAGGCTAGGCAATGGCTTAGTAATTGGAGACCTCCCCACTCCCTCCGCTCTCCCTTCCCCCTCCCTCCCTGTGCGAAGGTACTAGTCCTCAGGTATTTTTGTTGATCTTAAACATTTATTGGTCTCCCGGGCAAAATCTCCCTGATCTGATTGATCAGACTGATACATTGATAATTGATTTGATGTATACATTTAGGGGACTTCAGGTCCTGATACTTGGGGATTAAAATACAGAAATCTTAAATGTAAATGATGATTTCTTATTATTAGACATGTGGTCACAACACTCACAATCATCAACCAAGGGACCAAATATTGCTACAAATTTAACCAATCAGCAGGGTTCCCGTAAGATAAATGAGGGTCGTTGCTGGAATCTCTTCTTTAACACATGGGGTCTGCGCTCCTTAAACTCCATTCTAACCGCGTTTAGTGATCCACACACTTGGTCAGTAGGGACTAAATCCTCCATCGATTATTCATATGCATCCTACTTTCTATTCGACCTTGTGAGATCTTTTGCGATAACTCCTTCTGTAAGTGTTCATAAGTTACTAGAGGCAGCTATCTCTATTCCCAGAAATTTGAAATCTAATACCTTTATGACACAAAACATACAGGTAAATCAAGCGAAAAATCAAGTGACCTGGCACAGCAGGAATATTCGGGAATTGAATAGAGTCTTTGTATTAGAACAGCATACTACATCATTGGAAGAGAAATATCTGACAATTACATATTTTAACTTCATTCCTTACATAGAATCACTGATTGGGAAAGCAACCAAAAGTAGATCACCTCCATTGGCGTCTGATACCCATTTATACACACAAGATAATTCAGTACGTATGCCAAAAATGCATTACATAGACACCTAAGAAAACTTAGGTCGATAGATATATCTGAGGAACAATGAAGGGCAGGTACTAAGAAATTGAAACAAATACTTCAAAATTGGCTAAAAGGACACAAAGCTGCTATGATACAATCAGAAAATGAACATATGCTTTCAGCTTTGTCAGACTGTTCAGCATGTCAATTTTGGAGACTTCTAAATGCTAACAACGCACTCCTAGTAGCCTTGCAATTAAATCCAATCTCTGTGTAGGTATGGGCGGGTGACTTTGGAGCTTTATATGTGGGCCGAGCTCCATCGTTCGAAATGAATGATTTGATCCTTAAAGCCCCTTGGGACTGTAAATTTTCCATCAACGAGATCAGCACCCAGATCACCATCTAGTTCATCTCGTGCTTGTGGTCCAAATAGCCTAGCCAACACTGTATTAAAAGGAAACCCTGATGCATGGGCAAAATCTTTGTGCCTTCTCTTTGCATATTCCCAGTTCCTGGAACCTCTCTTATATAGTCCCAATTTATAAGAAAGGTGATAGAGCTTTGCCGCTAAATAATCGCCCCATCGCCTTGCTAGATGCAGAATCAAAAATATGTGCAAGCCTTATACTAAAACAACTCGAAGATTGGTCAAATGCAAACTCAATCATTTTCAAATTTACAATTTGGCTTCAGAAAAGGGGTTGGCGCAGAGGTAGGTGGCCTTATAACCTTGCTTCAAGAGCTGGCATGGAAAAAAAAAATGCAACCCCCATCTTTCTTGCAGCAATGGATTTATCCCTTGCTTTTGATTTAGTGGACTGACATCTTCTACAGACTAAATTAAATTCCTTAGGTTTTCCAATGGAGATCCGCTCTATTTTAATACATCTTCATGAAGGGTCGAAAATTAAAATCAGTCTGAATAATGAAGGCCTTCTATCTTTTCCCATAAAGACCTCTAACAGGTAAAGACAGGGCTGTATTTCTGCTCCTGCGTTATACATTAAATCCGGTATAGACTAACCCTCACAGAAGGCATCCTTTATCCATGCAATAATTGAAGTGATCAGAATAAGCTGGTGCGCATACGCAGATGACTTCCTACTAGTGGATAAAACTCCACTTGGTCTTCAATGCTTGTTATCTGCCTTTGCAAACTATATCTCCATGAACGGTTAAGTAGTAAATGTCAATAAATCACTTGTTAAGCGATTTAGTCTTAGGAAAAAGACAAGTTCGTATAGATGGTTTATGGACAAGCAAAAATTGGAAGTCAGAAATTCAACGCTTTATCTGGGCTGCCCCGTTTTTGATAAAGCTAACATTGGTCAACTACGAAACCATTTTATGGTGAAGTCTAAGCTAGCTGTAGCACAAATGAGGATGATCGAACGGAAATATTGCGCCTATTCTTGGGTCCCTCTATTGCGTTTCTACAAACTTAAGGTATTACCGAAGCTGTGCTATGGCCTTGAGTTATTCCTTATCTCGGGTAAATTGGATTTGGTACAACTGGAAGGTAGAATATGGCAAGCATTAGCAATCTCTCTCCCTAAATGTATTCCTTTATCTGCACTAAGGCACAAACTTGGATTACAATCTATCCAAAGTATAGTTGAATGGAAATGTCTTGCACGATATAGAAAATTGATCATGGATGAATGCAAAAATCTATATCATGCTCTGGGTCAACACTTGAGACAGGAGTTGTCCAAATCAGCCTTCCTATGTAAGCTTGCTTGTTTGTCCAGCAAGCTTCTATAGATAACTTTTTGTTATACAGAAACTTTAGTGGGAAACCCCCAACGAGTGAAGAAATTACTGCAATATGCTGACTCGGCATCTACAATGCATGATGTATCAGAATCTACTCTCTATCACCATCTGGTATCTCAAATGTTTGGGTAACCAGGAACCTTATTTGGTGAGCTTCCCTAATAAAAAGTGGAGAAACTCTTTTATGAGGTTCCGCTTTAATGTGCTACAAACGGGCGAGATTATGGAAATTCGGGGAAAGCTTCCTGTTGTCTCGATCCCTTGTAAGCATTGTAAAAAGGTGGGCATAACTGAAAATCTGAGGCATTTGTTGCGGGATTGCAAAGCTCTTATCCCATGTAGAGGGAGATTTGCTTGGAATTATGAGAGAGTCGATTTGAATGCACTTGGGCATCTTCTGTTTTATGGTAATAAGGTTGGTCGCCAACTGGCAATAGTGAGCTTCTTGTCAGATATATGTGGATTAATTAATCTTTAAGATGAACTTTCTATGTAATTTTTCATGCATATATGTTGGTGTTTATAATTACTTTGACATGGTATTGGGGGACACGGAGATGGATTCAGCCTGTATCAATAACCTTTTAAGTCAATCTTGAAGCAAGGTTTCTGTGTGAAACCTTTTCCTTTGCTTGAATATCAATGAGAACAATGATTGATGTATAAGAATTATGCTTTCCTGTATTGAAAAAGACAAAGTGATCTTTGTAAAATAATTATGTACTTTATTTTAATTCTCTGAACTTGTTAATGTGATGAATTCTATTTTGAGCGAAATTACGTATGAGAATGCATTACTTACCGTAAAAGCATTTCTGATGATTGTATCTGCTTAGATTCACATGCTGTGCATAGGTCCGACATCCAGTGGTCACTGCGGAGTATTGCATTTTGTTTTTCGTAGTCGAAAAGGGGACGTCGACAAGGCGTGTCTGAAACACTATCCCTATAGTGACGTGCGTTGTACCCACAATCCCTCACGCGTCGAGGTCCCTCTGTTTGTATTTTTCTGCCCTGAGGGAGCCTTCTAGACGTGAGTGAGTACAGAAAAGAGAGATATATAAAGGAAGTCTATGTTGCTTCCATCCGAGCGGGGAGGAAGGGCGGGCGCATGTGAATCTAAGCAGATACAATCATCAGAAATGCTTTTACGGTAAGTAATGCATTCTCTTCTGATGTTTGTTAATCTGCTTAGAATCACATGCTGTGCATAGACTAGCGAGCAGTACCCGGAGTTGGCGGTGGGTTATGAGAAGGAACAGTAGAGAAAAGGTGTCTTAATACTGCCTGTCCCACATGGGAGTCAGATCTAGAGTGTGTATCTCGACAGTAGTGTTTTGTAAAGGTGTGCACAGAACTCCAGGTAGCCGCTTTGCAGATGGACTCAAGGGGAACATTTGCAATGAATGCTATGGATGCCCCCGTGCCTCGAGTAGAGTGTGCTCTTGGCCTAAAGGGCAGTTCTCTCTTAGCAAGAGTATAGCAGAGAGTGATGCATTGAACAATCCATCTAGAAATAGTGGATTTTGAAACTGCATCTCCTTCTCTTCCTGCTGCCACCGAGACGAAGAACTGATTAGTCTTCCTCAGTGGTCTGGTTCTTTCCATGTAGAACATGACCGCTCTGCGTACATCTAGTGTGTGCAGAGTCCTTTCTCCCAAATTGGAAGGATTTTGAAAGAACGTTGGTAGTTCTATAGACTGGTTTACGTGGAATTTAGAAATAAATTTCGGAGCAAACCTAGGGTGAGTGCGTAGAACCACTTTATCTTTGTGAACTGTAACAAAGGGGTCTAGAATAGAAAGAGCCTGAAGTTCACTTACTCTTCTGATGGAGGTGATAGCTATTAAAAAAGCAGTCTTAAGCGTGAGGTGTTTAAGAGATGCTTTTTGCATGGGTTCGAATGGAGAGCCCATGAGTCTGGTGAGTACCACATTAAGGTCCCATCCGGGAGCTGGGTCAGCTATCGGGGGGTGTATTCTCTTTACTCCCTCCATGAAGCCCTTTATAACAGGGATCCTCCACCACAACACTTTGAGTTGGGAAGTGGTGTATGCAGAAAGTGCAGCTAGGTGGACTTTAATGGAGTTAAACACTAGACCTGAATCCAATAGGTGGGTGAGGTATAGGACCACATGCGTGGGAGAGCAGTCAATAGGGTTGATGCTTTTACTCTTGCACCAGATGACAAATCTTTTCCACTTGCTAGAATAGCAGTGGCGAGTGTTCGGTTTTCGGGCTTCCCTGAGGATGTCCATGCATCTTTGCGGGAGTTGTAGATGTCCGAACTCTATGATCTCAGGAGCCAAGCTGCTAAGTTCATGTTCTGGGGGCATGGATGCAGCGTCCTGCCTTTGTCCTGAGACAGCATGTTGTACGGGCAGGGGAGTTTTACTGGGGGGGATAGAGACATCTCCATCAAGTGAGCGAACCATGGTTGTCGTGCCCACATTGGGGCCACTAGTATCATGGTCACTTGTTCCTGGTGCATCTTGTGCACCACTTTGTTGAGAAGGGGAGTCGGGGGAAAAGCGTAAACAAATTTCCCTGACCATTGCATCGACAGACCGTTCCCCTTGGATTGGTTCTGGGGGTACCTGGAGGCGTAACTTAGGCATTGTGAGTTTTCCAGGGTTGCGAACAGGTCTATTTCTGGGAATCCCCATTGTGTGAAGACGTCGAAGACTATGTCTTCGTGCAGGCGCCATTCGTACTCTTTGGGCAGGGGGAAATCTCTGCTGAGGCTGTCTGCTAGCAGATTGAGTTCCCCGGGTACATGTAGTGATAGTAGGAACATGTTCTGTTTGAGAGCCCACTTCCATATATTCTGGGCCAGCTTGGACAGGCCTGGAGGGTGGGTGCCCCCTTGCTTGTTGATGTAGTACATGGCTGTGGTGCTGTCTGTAAGGACCATTACTGTTTTGCCTTGTAGGTGTTCCTGGAAGGCTTTTAGCGCCTTGAACACAGCTAGTAGCTCCAGTAGATTTATGTGTTTGGATGCTACGTTCGGAGTCCACACTCCGTGAGCAGTCTGATGGGATAGGTGCGCCCCCCATCCTGTGAGGGATGCGTCTGTGGTTAGAGTGGCTTCCGCCGCGGGTGTGGCAAAGGGTTTCCCTTTTTCCATGTTTTCCTTTGTCCACCACCGTAGCGAGAGAACTAAGGCCTGCGAGACCACAACTAGATCCTCCCATAGTCCGCTGGCCTGACACCACTGGCTGTTGAGCCACTCTTGCATTGGGCGCATGCGCAGGCGCGCGTGAGGTACCAAATAAATACACGACGCCATCATTCCTAGCAAGCGCATTGCTTTGCGTACCGTCACCTCTCGACCGGTTACATATTGAGGGATTTGAAACAGCATGTTTTGGACCCTCTCTTTGGAGGGGAAGACGAGGCCGTCCTTTGTTTGAATTAGAGCCCCTAGGAATTGCTTGATTTGACTGGGGTCTAAACTGGACTTCTTTTCGTTGATGGAGAAGCCCAACTGGAACAAAAGGTCTACTGTCTTTTGGGTATTGGAGAAGCATGTTTCGTAAGAATCCCCTGTTATGAGCCAGTCGTCGAGGTAAGGGTAAACTGGGATGGACAACCTGCGCAGGTGGGCCGCTGCCACTGCCAGCACCTTCGTGAATACCCTTGGTGCTGATGCTATGCCGAAGGGTAGCACTTTGAACTGGTAGTGTTTGCCCTCTATCATGAACCTGAGGTATTTTCTGTGCGCTGGCAACATTAAAATATGAAAGTATGCATCTTTCATGTCCAATGTTGTCATGTAATCTCCCTGAGAAAGCAGTGGGATTACTTCCTGTAAGGTTACCATACGAAACTTTTGGGGTTTGATAAAGTTGTTCGCTGGGCTCAGATCTAATACAGGGCGCATGGTTAGATCCTTTTTGGGTACAAGGAAGTACACTGAATAAATACCTTCTGTTACCTGAGATAGAGGCACGACCTCTATGGCTCCTTTTTCCAGCAGTAGTTGTACTTCTTGGAGAAGGATGGCAAGATGTTCCGGTGTCATGCGACGTCCCCTCGGGGGTCTGTAGGATGGGGAACTGTTGAATTCGATACAGTATCCGTGGGCTACGGTGGACAGTACCCAACGGTCTGACGTTATCTCCTCCCATGCAGGAAGAAAGGATGTTATCCGGCCCCCGACCGGTGTTGCATGGGAGTGGACGCGAATCTTCGCGTCACTTGGAGTTGTTGGGGGCTTGGGAGCCTCTGGGAGTGGATCCCCGACCCCTCCCTTTGCCCCGGCGTTGGCCTCTTTGGCTGTACTGCCCACTATTGGTTTGGTAATTGGTGGCAGGGTATTGCTGATGTTGATTTTGTTGTTGGTGTTGGCGTTGGCCACGAAAAAAGCGTTTGTTGCCATAGCCGCGCCTGGTAGTGGGCTTAGAGATTTGGTCGAGAGTCTTGATAGTGTCTAACTCTTTTTTAGCCATCTCTAGGGCTTCATCTACCGCTTTTCCGAAGAGGTTAGCGTCCTCGACAGGTTTATTTATCAAAGACGCCTGTGTCTCTGGTTTAAAGCCTGAGTTGCGCAGCCATACATGGCGCTTTAGGAGTATTCCTTGTACCAAGGAACGTCCTGCTGTTTCTGCCGCGTCCAGAGAGTTTTTAACAATGCTCTGGTTCACTTGGGTTCCTTCGCCAATAGTTGACAGTAGGCGCGTACATAAAGGCTCCGGTGCTTCCTCGGCGTCCTTTCGCAGTTTGGCCCACTGCGCGTCTGCGTAGCTTGCAAGCAAGGAATTGTTGTTGGCAATTCTTGCTGAGAAGGCAGCCGAGGAAGTAACTCTTTTTGCAAGGGCATATAGCCTCTTGCCCTCCTTGTCAGGGGGTGCCTCACTGGTGGAAAGTGGTACCCCTGCCCTCTTTCTAGTATTAGAAACCACTAGGGAATCAGGAATGGAATGTCCCCTAATGTAGAGGGGGTCTGAGGGTGAAGGAGTGAAAAGTTTTTCAATCCGTGGATTGACCCCTCTGATCATAGCGGGAGTGGACAGCGAAGGTAAGATCCTTCTCTTCACTGAAGCGAGGAGTGGAATGGTCTGGCTGACCGGGGGTTTTTCCTTAATCACTCTTTCTACAAAGTCCAATTCTGGAGAGAGTTCCCCGGTGTCGAGTTCGAAATGCGCTGCTCCTCTGCGCAACAGTGCATTGAACGTCGGCTGATCGTCAATTGGAGACGTGTTCCTAACTGGAGAATTGTCCGGAGGAGTTAGGTTTAGGACATCAGTGTCGGAATACACTGATGGTGATTGCCAGGGGTGTGAAGGTCCCTCTTCTGGGTTAACCCCGAAGCCTTCTTCTATAATGTCTGTTCTGTCTTCCAGACACTCCTCCTGGTTCTGTTCTTCATTGTCCATGAAATCATCTTCTTCCTCGAAGTCTTGCTCCTCCCCAGTGAGGTCATATACATCTTGGAAGTCTGAGGCTGTGTCCTGCTGGGGATCGACTAGCCTCGGATTTTTAGCCCTGGGGTCCTCCTGAGGCCCTTCTCTGGTCCTCTTGTGTGTTTGAGAGGCCTGGGTGCTCATGAACTTTTCCATCCTCTCCATACAGAGGTGGAGTCTTTCCATAGTTTCATGGGGTACCCCAGAGCGGTCTGGCGGGGGAAACATAGGGTTATCTAACTCGAAATGGCTCGACCTCTCCCAAAGCGTCGAGGAAAGTGTCCCGTCGCCCTCCGAAAAACCTTCCGGTGTGTCGGGAGACTCCCTGTCTGAAGGGGGTAGTCCCTGCTTCCCTTCGGGCTTTTTCGGCGTATCCTTTAACTTATGCGTAACGCTCGACGAAATCTTCGGCGTACGCTTTTGGGCGTCGGCTACAGCGATCCTTGCTAAGCTATCGGCGACTCGCTTGTCGGCGACTCGTTTGTCGGCGGAAGCTTGAGTTTTCGACGCTATGGGTATCGAACGCTCTACGGCGGTCTGCGCTTTCTGTTGATGCGCACCGGCCGATGGTTTGGTGGCAGCGCCCTTGTTTGCCGAAAGCCCAGTCGCAGGTCGCGGCTGCGGTTGCGAGAGGGGCTTCGAACCCGAACGGTCCGAGGAGGCCGCCGGTGGAACCTGCGTCTCCTTGGGCGCCGAAGGTCTTTTCGACTTTGTCGAAGAAGAGCCGTGGGTTGTGTGTTTATGTGGATCTTTGTGTGCGTCTGTGTCGCCGGGGTGTTCATCCCCATAAGCAGGGCGTGAGCCGAGCCCGTCGGGGCCGGGGACAGACGACGAAGCGCGTAAGCGCTCCTTAGAGGGGGTTTCGACTTCCGTAGCGGAGGTCGTGTTATCGCGTTCCTCGTCACTGTCGGTGGTAGCAGCGGCGGGTGAACCTTCGGCCTTCGACATCGCGTAGGCCGCCCACCTTTTAACCCTTCGGTCTTTTAGAGTTTTAGGCTTAAGAAGCCGACAAGCCGCGCACCTTTCCTCCTTGTGATCGAGGGGCAAGCAGCGTTTACACCGTGAGTGCTTGTCCTTCCAAGTGAATTTGCCTTTACAAAGTGGGCAAAACCTAAACGGTGTCCTCTCCATAGCCGAGGCAATAAATCGCGATAAACACCCCAAGGGAAAGGAAGGGGAAAGGGAAAGGCATTCTCAGAAAAGACCCAGAGATGTCCCACGACCCCACTCTCCCTACTGTATATGGCCTGCGAGGGTAGGCCACGTGTTCGGCAGCTCCGAAGGATTTCTTCCGCTCGACCCTCCGTCGAAGATTCTTTTCGGCGGAGAACAGCTTACAACTGCGTCGAGGGAGGGGTTATAAATATTAGATAAAACACGACCAGAGGTCGAGGAGTTGCAATGTCTCTCGAGGAGCTCCGCGTGAAGGCGACCAGAAGCTGGGCGGAAAAAAACAATCTGAGGGACCTCGACGCGTGAGGGATTGTGGGTACAACGCACGTCACTATAGGGATAGTGTTTCAGACACGCCTTGTCGACGTCCCCTTTTCGACTACGAAAAACAAAATGCAATACTCCGCAGTGACCACTGGATGTCGGACCTATGCACAGCATGTGATTCTAAGCAGATTAACAAACATCAGAAATAACATTTCTATTTTTCGTCATGTCGTTTTAATTTTTTGTAAAGTTTTTTTTAAACCAAAAATAAACAAAACAAAAAAATTCCCTTGTCTCAAACAGGCCCTTAGGTGCAGGTACAAAGTTTGCTAGTGCACACACATTTCCTGGAATTGAACGTCCAGCTCCCTGTTCAGATTCCTTCTGGGTTGCTTTGCTTTTTAACTTCAACTAGTGCTACCCTCTGATTGCAGGTCATCTTCCTAGGCTCCTGAAGGTAGCTAAAACACATGCCCACAAGCAAGTATTAATGGTTCCTCTTTGTCTCAGGGGATACCGTACCCATGTCAATTTTCCACACTCCCAGCATGGATGCCTGTCCTAGTGAAGTTATTTTAACCCACCAACCAATGGTCGCCCTTCTCGGCTTGAGCCCACACCAGGCTCTGGCTTTCTCACTATCTTGGGATCACTATCTCCTACCAGGGTCTGGGTTAAAGCACCAAGCAGACTAGCAATAAGCTTCTCCTTCTGGCAGCTCCTGGGTTCTGCCAGGTAGTGGCTATAGTGCCCATCACATGTAGGCTCTATGCAGTTTTAGCTCCACACTGCTTGACTTCAGGTATTGAGCAATCTCTCTCAGTAAGCTGTGGCTCCTTACTCACTCCTGCTCTCTCCTACTACACACTTCTTTATGCCCCTGTCCCAACTGCCACAAACCCCAGTTCTCCCTGGGTAGCTGGTTTCCTCAATGGTTGCAGGTTACTTAATTGGTCAGTATATCTTTGTTCCACCTTCACAACATGCGTTTCATTCCCCCCTTCCCGTTATTCCCATGCAGTGTGGCTTTACCTCTTGGTGTTCAGTAATTACTTGGCTGTTACAGAAGGTGAGATTCTGACCCCCAGAAACATGCTGGATGCTATGCCTCAGACACTGGCAGAGACCTATACTAAAAGGTAGAGAGAATGCCAAAAGCCTGGTTAGCTTAGGTTGTAGCTTAGTGGTTGCATTTTGACATTTCTCGTGATGAATTGAAACTTTGCACAGCACACTATGACCATTTAACTCTTTCCTGGGGAAGGACCGGTTGACAATACTGAGATGTTCAGGAATTGAAAGTGTTTTTCAAACCATTTGGTGGTGGGAGATTCAGCTGTACTATGTCAAACGTGTGGACTAACATTTGTGAAACATTTCTCCATGTTATATGCATACTGGACTTGGCAATTCCACATTAAGACATTAACTTACACTTCGTTGTATTCCTATTGCAGGTATGGTTCAGTGAACTAAACATATGCTTGACATCAACAATTTTGAGTTTTACGCCATTAGGATTACCCTATAAAACAGGACACTTGGGGCTGCTAATGTGGACATCCACAATGTTTTGACCACTTGGAACCATTATGTCTAATCAATCTTAGTATTTCAGAATTAGTGATCACAGTTTGGACACCAAGGAATGTCCAATTATCAACCTTCCGGTTGCATGTGCTAAAAGGAAGTTGAATGTAATATCTATTGAGGAACATATACTGTTTTACTATTCTAATTGAGACACTCTTTACACTCAGCCATATTTCTAACTTGCCATGCTTATAACCTTGCAGCACTGCTTAGTCTGAAGTGGTTGGCTAACCACCACTTGCATTGTCTTAATCCCTCTGCATGTGTATTAGCACAGGCTTCATTCTTAGACCGCTGTATCATTAATAAGAAATAGCTATTTATCCACGGGTTTTGAACATTTATGGCATGGAAGCGTAACACTCTACCTATCAGGTAGTTAATTGCAGGATAATACATTTAGTACATTTTGAAATATTCAGTATGGGAGAATACAATGGTATCTTGAAATACTACAGGTCACAATTCATGGTGGCCAAGTTTAACCATTTAAAAAATGTGTGGTTTATCATATCAGGCACTCTCCAGTCGTGGTCATAATGACTAACATTGTGCGCCCCAACGTGCAGATTATTGTTTATTATGGTGACATCACAAGCAATACATGTGATGTCACCGTTTGTATACAAGGATGTTTCAAAAATGGCACCCACTGCTAAAGCACGCAGGACGACCAACAGGCAGAGCCTCCTCGAATCCAGGAGTCTCATATTTCTAGGCACTAGAAGCTGCAGAGAGGCTAGTAACATCCTGTTGGATCAGATATTAGACATCCACTATATCTAAGAGTCCCTGTACAATATGCATATTACATGGGAAACATACAATCTATTATTATTCTCTCGCAGAACTGCATTATGTTATGTTGATTTATACCATACACTGCTACCACCCAAGGGCAGTCACCAGGCGCTCACGTGGCTCTGCAAGAGAAGAGGGCGGGGTTGGTCAGTGGAGATATGATGATCGGATAGGTTCAGAACCAGGAGAATCTGGCGTCTGTGTGCGTTGTCTTGCGTGTGGGAGTCGGTTAAGAGGCCCAGTATGTTGTAACTGTAGGGTTAAGACACAATGCCTTACAAATGTGATATTTAAGTTGGGTGTGTAGGTCGTGTGAGGATAGGGTAGAGTTACGGTTGTGCACACTGGTTAGATGCATCCATAAGGGTGGCCAGTGTCACGGATGTCTGTTAGATTGATTGAATTGTGTTGGGTGTGCGTTTGTATGCAATGTGGATGGATTTATGGATTATGCGCATTGGTATGTTCAGAGTCTCAGAGTTTGTATTTGTATTTGTTTATTTGTATAGCGCAACCAGGCCCGAAGGCAACCGGGCGCATATCTTCAAGAGTGAATTACAAGAATGACAGAATCAGGCGAGTGGTTACAATCATGGCAGAGTTACAGTAAACGTTGCAAACAAATTTATATACAATGGAGCAGTATCATACATAAGCAGTAAGTGGTCACCACGGTTTTGCTGAGAGTCAGGCTGTACCCATTAGTTCATGTGGTGTGGTGGCTAGCCAGAGCTTTGCTTTGTGTTTGAATAAGTTAAATGATGGTAGATTTCGGATGATGAGTGGCAGGGTGTTCCAGAGTTTAGCCGCCTGGACAGGGAAGCTAATATCTCCGGCTGTTTGCAGCTTAAATCTTGGGATCGTGAGACCTCAAGTTTGGGCAGATCTAAGAGACCGCGTTGGGATAAGCGAGAGGCTAGATAAATAGGGGCCTGGTTATTTACGCATTTGTAGGTGAGGGCCAATGCTTTCATGGAAATCCTTTGGTAGACTGAAAGACAATGAAGGTTCTTCCTAGTTTCTGAGATGTGGGCTGATCTGGGGATGTTGAGGGCTGCTCTGATGGCACTGTTTTGGGTGATCTGGAGTGTGAGGTTCCGTTGACTGGTGCCTTGGTATATAGCATTGCAATAGTCCACTTTGGACATGACCAGTGTCCTGGCCAAGGTGATGCAATTTTGTGTGGTGAGGAAAGGTCGGCAGGCTGTGATCAGCTTGCAGGTATATGCCGAGGCGGCTACAACTGCATTCATTTGTCGGGTAAGGGAGAGTGTGGAATCGAGGTAGATTCCTAAGGTTTTAGTATCTTTAGATACTTTGATGGTGTTTCCGTCAATATTGAAAGAGCTGAACAAAGGGTTCAGTTTGTTTAGTCCCTGTTGTGTACCCAAGATGAGGAGCTCTGTCTTATCATTAAGACACAACTCGTGTTGGGCCATCCAAGATTGGATGACTTGGTAAATGTAATTCAGAGCTTTGGAGTCAACAATGTAGTCACCAGTAATGGGAATGAGTATCTGGGTGTCATCCGCATAATTAGTGTAGGTGACGCCCAGATAGTCAAGCACATCGAACAATGGTTTGGTAAATACATTGTAAAGTGTGGGGGAGACACAAGACCCCTGAGGGACTCCGCAGGGTTAGAGGAGTGTGATGGCTGGTTTAATACTAGGTGTGTTTATGTGTAGTGCGGCTAGCCCATGGTAGTGTATAGTGTGTACGTAGTTTATGTTGGCGGAGCAGGAAAAGGGGGAGTTTGGCAAGTACATTGGTTGGTTTTGATAGTCCCACAGCAGTAGGTCTTCGGTTGCCGCTTTGCAGTATTTTCCAACAATCCTGGTTGTGGTCCGTCAACCAGCCCCACCTCCTCTCCAAGCATGGAGGCTAACTTCCCCCACTATTTTCCCATGGCCAACGGTCAGTTGCACCTAGTGTGTTACCATTTACTCAGGCGTGATTAGTTGGAATAATTGCGCTTTGGCCTGTCTGCTAAATGGAAGCATTTCCAGTTTCAAATAAATGAAGGATACATTTAATATGTTGCATGTTTGGGCTTTCCCGAGTGCATAGATTTGTGCATGGGGTGTCTTTCCCTGAATGAGTATCCTGTGGGGCGGGCTACTATTTGCTGATCTTTCTAGCTGTTACGCATGTCTGGGTGGGGAGTGGGAGGGGAGTGTATCTTTGGTCTCTCTCGATTTCACCGATGTTGTCTGTGATCACGTTCCCTTACTGTGTTTCTTTCGGTCCTCAATGTTTTGCTGCCGTTGTCTTTGTGTTGGTCATCGGACATTGAATAGCCATGTTTTTAGTCATTTCCTGAATGTGAGATGGTTTTCTGTGGTTATAATCTCTTTGGGTATAGTGTTCAATAGGTTAGCAAATGAGCCTGAACGCCGTTTCTCAGAATAGCCTCTTTTCGTATTATTTTGTCTCCATTTGTAGGTCGTCGCTTGATCTAAGGTCCCTTCTTGGCTGGTAGCGGCTGATCTTAGCCTGGAGGAACCCGGCTCTTTGTCTGTGTTATAATCATAATTATAATTTTGTTTTTCATGAAAAATGTTATTAGCATTCGAGTCAAACAAGAAACAGTAAGAAAACTTATAACTAAAACCTAATTCCCTCACCGCCGTTCCCTCAACCCCTCCCTGGTCCTGTTCCAGCCGGTTCCTTAGTCTGTTGCGAATGATGAGCCTTATTGGCCACTTTTGCAGAGGGCCTCCCCGCCCCTTCCCCCTTCCCCCTTCTTGCCCGTAAGCCTCCTGGGGCCCCTGTCTTTACTCCTTGCGTTTCTGTGATAGGTCGAGGGGAGGTCTGATTCTTCATATCAAGCCCAGAAGCCAGACCCTCTTTGGACACCAAGCTCCCTTGGAGTCCTGCCGGAAGAATTTCATCACAAGGTCCCAGTACATGTGAAATTTCTGCTGTTCGCCCAAGAGCGAATAGGAGACCCACGCCATAATCACAAATTCCCACACTTTACCTATCCATTCGTGGTCCGCGAGTATGGCCTTGGACTTCCACTTCTGAGTTATTAACAGGGCCCCAGCCAAGACCAGGGTCACATATACTTTGCGTTGGGCCCTAGTGGATAGAGTCTCCAGCTCTCACCCAGCCCTAGGATAAACAGGCCCCTATTAGCCCCCCAAACCACTCCCAATATGTCTGTGACAGCGCCCTGTACTATATCCCAGAACGGTTTGATCTTTGGGCATGGCCACCACATGTGCCTCCAACTTCCCTCTCCCCCACATTCCCTCCAGCACAGTGTAGAGTTAGAGCGAGGGAATGCTGCCGTCCTAACCGGGGTAAAATGCCACTGATACATTAGCTTCATCCAGATTTCCTGTATTTGTAGCGATTTAGCCAGTTTGGAGCTGTTGGCCCATAATCCCCTCCAGTTGGGTGCCTCTATAGATTGCTCCCTTTCCAAGTTAGCCATGAACCGTCTATTTCCCACCTCTTCTTTGATAAGCCAATAAAGTGTACACACCAGATGGCTGTCCCCTGTATTAGAAGTAATACGTTTCTCAAAGGGAGTTAGTTCCCTGGTCGATGATTCCTTGATAGTAGGATGTAATAGCCAGTGTCATAGCTGGACGTACTGATACCTTTCTCCTTCCCAATGTTGCTTTTGCACTTGGAGAAGGATTTTATCTCCCCTCCTTCGAACATATCGCGAATCTTGTGGCAACCCGCTCTAGCCATTTGCAGTAGTCGTGACCAGGGAGTCACAGGGTGAACTGTGGGTTCCCGAAAATCAGGGTGAGTGGCGAGGGGAAGGAAATCAGGTTGGATTCCTTAACCAACGTGTCTCAGGTGTTAGCTACTAGGGTCTCGATTTCGCTACAATACATGTTGAGGGGCCTGTCCTCCCTTGGTAACCAAATCACGTTTCCCAGACTTTCCCCTATCACCGCTCTGTCCATGTCTCTCAATTTCTTCCGTCTACCGTCCCTTAACCAATCCCCACTTACTTTGATATGAGCCGCATGGTAATACGCTTCAAGATCTAGTTCCTCCATTCCTCCCTTCTGCCTCGGCAGCCTCATAATTGAGTCCGATATTCCATTTTCACGACATTGATTCTTCCCATCCATGAGATCGCCATTGGTCCCCAGGGGGCTAGCAAGTTCTTAATATTAGCCAATAGATGGGGGTAGTTGGCTGCAAAAAGCTGATCTAATCTTCTGATGATTCTCACTACCAGATATTTGATGCTATTAGTTGCCCAGGTGTACGGGAATGTCCCCTTCCACACTTGTTCTCTATCCTGTGGGATTGAGAGGTTCGGGAAACCTGATTTGCTCCTATTTACTTTCAGGTCTGCTATCGCTCCAAAGAGGGCCAGTGTCATCTATGACTCTAAGGGATTTCTCTGTATTTTACTGTTAACAGCGTATCGTCTGCTAATTGCTGCTATTTTGTGTACCTTCTTGCAGAACAGGATTCCTTCTATTTCCTTTGTTTCTCTTATTTTAACAGCGGTTCGAAGTGAAGTACATAGAGGAGCAGGTGGACAAGGGGCATCCTTGCTTGGTTCCCCTGGATACCTTTACCAAGGCAGAGAGTTCTCAGTTGACTAGGAGGTGAGGTGCAAGGAGAGGTTGTGGTAGATAGCGAAATGTTTTGCTAAAAAGGCCACCCCAAGTCCCATTATTTCCATGGTATGTAGTAGAAATGGCCCTATCAAACGCTTTCTCTGCTTCCAGTGCAATTAACAGAGCGGGTGGGGGGGCGGGGGATGGATGTCTTGCTGACTTTTTCAATCAGATATTTTTAATATGGGAACAATCTCTCACATTTAATTGGAATGAGGCTCCATGTTTCAAAAGGTGAGCCAAACATGGCAATACTGTATTTTAAGAAATAACCATGCCTCAATATATGTCACTGGTAGTCATAAGGTATAATCTACTGCTTCATATAACTGTTTGCACCAATGATACAGAGTTAATAAGTGGTTCAAACACACAATTACACTTTGTATAATTACTGTGCACTTATAAAAATGGGTCTACTTACTGTCAATATTAACCCAAATCACATCAAGTATAATATCACTTGGTAAGGGTGGACACAACTATGGACTTAACAAGATATGGTGATAAGGTCAATAATAAAGGCATATTGTGCACAACAGTATGCAAGATATGATATATCGTTATGCAATTGTTTTGCTTGTATCAAATATCTTTTGCTCTGTCTGGTCTTTGGTCTCCCTCTCTCTCCATCTTAATTTGAAAAAAATATGTATTTTCTTATGTTCAATGTGTGTCCTTTTTGGCTATGTAACATGTTGATCATGTCAGCCCAGACTTGATACAAACCGTCATCAGGTCGAAACACGCGTTGGCACAGGGGCACTTGAATTTTCTAATTTGATATACAGAGATTGAAACTTGGAATACGTAGCTCAAGTGAGCTTCAAGACAGACTTTTTTTTTTACTTGTTCAAAGTATAATTACAAGAGTCGACCACTCACTTCTGTGTGACACTAGAACACAAGGCTAATGAGCCATTGACCCATAGGAACTTGGGCAAGGATAGAGGTGTATATTTTTCTTATAATATTAATACTAGCCAATGTAACCTAGGTATTCATTTAGTACTCTAAAGAAATGTTTTTCACAACTTGAAAGTGAATATTAAAATGTATTCTTAAATATGACTGATTGTTATTTAGTATAGGTTTCCCCTGATGAAGACTTTTTTAGTAGTTTGTTCCACATCGAAACAGGTCGGTCACTTCCATGGCCTGAAGATGAATATTCTGAATATTCCATTAATCCTCACAAAGAGGCCAGGTCCAATTTCTCTTACTTGATCCGTTTCGTAACGTTTTCTGATGGTTCTTCCCCTTTGTAATGTTGTTTATATACTCCCTTTTGTTGTGCCAAATTTATGTACATATTTGAGATGTTTTGCACTTGCTTTAGATTAAATTAATTGAATTTTTGGATAAATAATTGGTTCTTTTTTGTGCATATTTGCAACTACCCAATCCCTTAGCATGCAGGATACCCAACACCAAAAATTATAATACTCCCCAAACTACTGTATTTTTGTTAACATACCTTATTGCCTGGGACCCTGTTTCTTCAAAATAATCAACTCAATACCAGCACCATTATGGGCCATATAGCAAGGTGGTGTTAGGTAAGAATTGATGTAGTCACACTGTGTGAGACTACAGCGCAGTTATCTGCTTGGTATGGGGTAACCCACCTTTTGGTATAGACTGAGCAGCCATACCTATTTCAAGAGGGTTAAATGTGAGCTCTAGCAATGAAATTAGTCAATAAAAGTAACCAACACTTACACTCAACGTTTCAGCTATAAATAATAATAAGTGTAATAACAATAAATATATACTTTAATAAAAATATTTTTCAGAATCAGAACAAGTTAGTGGATGATCTTTGGATATGCATCATACATAATTTCATAAACCTGAGGTGACTTCAATTATAAGGACAGTAATGGCATTTATAGATAACCCTAGTTATACTTTGCAGATTCTGAGGTTGCAGAAAGGAAAGGTTTAGGGAAGGAAAAAGGTTAAACAGGTTCTCAATATATGCAAGGACACTTAAATCTTCCAATGAAATTTAGACAAGCCTTTCCCAGCAATAACAGTCTAAAACAAGTTAGCACCTATGAGGGACAAATAATATCAAAGGCAATAGGCTAGAAGAGTCTGCACGGAGCCAGGACAGACAAAGTCAAATTGAAACAGGCTATGGCGCTGAGGCACTTCCTAGATAAACGTCTTGCACAATGTTAGAGAGTTTTTAAAAATCACTTGTAGGGTCACAAGCTGTTAAGCCTGGGAAAAGGTGCAATTCCCAACTGAGAAGAGCACAGCTAAAAAGACAATGAGGTAAGTACCCCAAGCCTAAACAGTACCTCTGGTTTGCAGAAGCGTGGTCTAGCTGGATTCTGTCCTATTATGATGCAGACCCTGTGTTCCTGAGCCTCAGTCGTGGGGACACAAGGGAGGACGTCTGGAGGGCTCCTGCGGCAGTAGTTTGGAGGTCGTCGGCAGCTACGGGCTCTTTTCGATTCAGCGGCACTTGGTGGTTTCAGCACTTAGTAAATAACACTGTTGCGGATCTCTGATACCGGTTGGGCTTCCTTCACTCCTTGGGTGCTGCACTCTGGTGAGGGGATTGGAGCTCTGGTCATCCTGCTTCTGGAGGTTCCGGATTTCAGACGTTGAACTCTACTACGGATTTCTCTACCACTGGCACTCGGTTCTTGCAGCAGCGAAGTAGTACAGCCAGTCAGGGAAGATGGTTCATTGGAGTTCGTCTCAGGGTTAGTTGGTCCCACTAACCCAAGGAAAGAAGTCATCCCTTCCAGAGCTTCTCTGTCGAATTGAAAAAGAAGTTTCAGCACAGCAGCAGGGCTTCACGGGGCAATTCAAATGTCCAGGAGGATGCAGCAAGCTTTGTTCACAGTGTCTTCGTCTGGTATTTCTCTCAGTGGTCGACTCTGCCTCCAGTCCCAAAACCCTTGCCTTTTAAGCAGGTTCCTCCCATTCATGCACAGCCTAGGCTGTCAATCACACAGCAGGCAATCCCGACTGGTTGCATTCAGGCACTCCTAAAGACAAAGGAAAGTGGAGTTTTGGGAGCCTCCCTCATATCCTGTCTCGAGACAGATCAGGGCTCCAGGGCCGAAGCCTGCCAAAGGCAAAACAAACATGGGGCTCAAACCTGGCTCAACGCACAGAGTAAAACCCAAGAAAGACCTCACTAACAGAAAATGGCCTAAAATGAAGACCGGGGCCATTTTGACAAAATGGTCACCCATGGGTGCTGTACTGCAGCTAAGGATTCAGCCTACGGTAGAAAGGCACAATAGTAGGAAATAACAAGTTACTTACTTACCTGGTAACGTTCTTTCGATGGGATGGTCCGACAAAGTATTCCTTTTCTATGACAGGTAATGTCCACAGCTGTGCTGCTTTGGAAAATCTTCGGCGTCTGCATCCTGCGTCGATGACGTCGATGCGCCGTCCCCGAGGACCTCCTCCGACGGCCGACGTCACCCGATGTGATAAGTAGGACGCACAACGCCCGTTGCCTCAATAGTAGTTTTTTCCCCCAGAACGTGTGACACCAGTTTTCTGCCAGTCAGACACACAAGGTTTTGCGGAACGCAAGCTGCAATCGCAAAAGAAATTTGCGGCGGGGAAGGTAGGGAGGGAGCGATATGGAATACGTCGTCGGACCATCCCGTTGAAAGAACGTTACCAGGTAAGAAAGTAACTTGTTCTTCGAGGGATTTGGGTCCTCCGACGTATTTCATATCTATGACAGACTCCCAAAGCAGTACCAAGCAAGGAGGGGGGAAAAGAATTTAGAACACAAATTTAGCATGCCCAATCAAATTGCGGAATAAAGGACTGCTTTGCCAAAGGCCAGATCCTGCCATCAGATGGAATCGAGGGAGTAGTGACGTACAAAAGTATGTACTGAAGCCCAGGTGGCTGCATCAAAGATGTGACGAATAGGAACACCTCTCTGCAGGGCAGTAGACGCAGCCACTCCCCTGGTAGAATGGGCCCGCAAGCCAGCCAGAGGGTCCTTACCCGCCAATCAGTAACACTCGGAGATAACTAAAATAATCCAACGAGACAAAGTCTGTTTCGTCACAGCTTGTCCCAAATGCTTTCCAGCGTAACCAATGAAAAGTTGATCATCCACTCTGACCCGGGACATGCGCGAAATATAAAAGCTCAACGCTCTCCTAGGTTCAAGCCTATGGAGCCTCTCCTCTTCCTTACCAGGATGTGGAGGAGGATAGAACGCCGGAAGAACAACCTTCTGGCTCAAATGAAATTCCGAATCCACATTCGGAAGAAAGGAAGGACGAACTCTAAGGACAACCCTGTCCTTATGAAACACAGTGAAGGGTGGCTTAACTGAAAGTGCCTGTAACTCACTCACTCTGCGAGCGGAAGTAACCGCAACCAAAAAAACAGTTTTCAGAGTGAACAGTCTCAAAGGGCAAGAATGCAAAGGCTCAAACGGAGCACCCATAAGAAACTTAAGAACAAGGTTCAAATCCCAACCGTGCACCAGAAAAGGTGACGGAGGGAACACATTATCGAGCCCTTTCATAAACTGAGAAATTGAAGGAATCTTAAAATAGGAACATTCTTCAGACGAGCGCTTAAATATGGACAGCGCCGCCAGGAAACCTTTAATGGTTCCCACTTGCAAGCCCCTGTGGGCCAAGGAAAGCAAAAAAGACAGAACCATGGGAATGTCACACTCAAAAGGATCCACATTCTTAACTCTGCACCAGTCGCAGGACTTTCTCCAACGGCACAGAGACTTTGTTGCCGGCCGCCGGGCCGAGAGCAACACCTCCATCACTTCTTCAGGGAGGTCCCAATCCTTATACCTCAACCTTTCAGAAGCCAAGCGTGAAGGTTGAGGGATCTGACCTCTGGATGGAGAACCTGACCCCCCTCCCGTGAGAGCAGATTGTCTCAGTAGGGAAGACGACGTGGAGGGCAGATGGACAAGTCGAGAAGGTCCGGGTACCACATCCTTCGGGCCCACGCCGGAGCAATGAGGATCATCCGGGAACCGAACCTCCGTAACCTCTGCAGTACTTGCGGGATGATGGGGACTGGAGGAAACGCGTACAGCAGTGGGAATGACCACTCCACCACAAACGCGTCTAAGGCTCCTTTTGGAGGAAATTCCCGCGAGCAGAACCTTTCGCACTTCCGGTTGACACTGGAGGCGAACAGATCCACTTGAGGGGTCCCCCAAAGGGCGAAGATCTCCAGGAGAATCTCCCGAGCCAGCGCCCACTCGTGAGAGATCACGCTCTGCCTGCTCAGAGCGTCCGCCGTCTCGTTGTCGTCTCCGGCCAGATGAACAGCCGAGATTGAAACTTCCTGCTGGATGGCCCAGAACTCGAGCTGCATCGCCTCCCTGCACAGAGGAAGTGACCCTGCCCCCCCTTTTGGTTGAGGTAGTGCATGGCCACCGTGTTGTCCGTTAGAATCAGGACACTCTCCTCGCACAGTCGGCAGAAAAGCCTTCAGGGCTAGCCTGACGGCCCTCAGCTCCAACAGATTGATATGGAGTCTGGACTCCGACGGAGACCATCGACCGCTGACTGTCAACTCATTGGCATGAGCTCCCCATCCCGTGAGGGATGCGTCCGTCACCTCCGGCCAGGGCAGCCAAAATGGGGCCCCCTTCATCAGATTGCCTTCGACGGCCCACCACAGAAGGTGCTGGGCGACCGAGGGTGGCACCTGAACAGGGTCCGACATCCTGCCGGAGGACTGAGACCACTGGAGCTTGAGTGCCCATTGCAAAGATCTCATCCGCAACCTGGCCTCTGGCACCAGAAGAATGCAGGATGCCATGAGGCAGAGCAGTCTCAAGAACTCGGACGCTGGGAGAGTCTGGGCAAGCTGAAACTTGTGCACCATCTGCTGAATGTGAAGAGCCCTCACATGGGGGGGAAAACAGCCACAGGGATGTGTCGAGCACTGCTCCGATGTACTGGAGCCGCTGTGCTGGCGTCAAATGTGACTTCTTTAAATTGAGGGAGAAGCCCAGCTTGTGAAGGGAGTGGCAGGTGACGGACAGATGATCCAGGGCTTGCCTGGGAGAGCTCTCCCTGATCAACCAATCATCCAGGTAGGGGTAGACGTGAATCCCCCCTTTCCTGAGATGCGCTACCAACACCACCATGAGCTTGGTGAAAACCCTCAGGGCGGAGGTCAATCCTAACGGCAGGACCCAAAACTGAAAGTGCGAGTCGCCAACCGCGAACCTCAGGTACTTCTTGTGCTTGGGATGGATCGGCACATGGAAGTAAGCGTCCTTGAGGTCGAGAGACACCAACCAATCCTGAAGTTGACGGGCCTGGAGGACTTGAGAGAGAGTAACCATCTTGAACTTGTCCTTCCTGAGGAGTTTGTTCAAACCGCGCAAGTCCATGATGGGTCTCAATCCCCCGTCTTTCTTGGAAATCAAAAAATAAGGGGAATACCATCCCTTGTTCCTCTCCGCTACAGGCACCAGTTCTATGGCGCCTTTCTCCAGCAGGGCTTGAATTTCCTGCGCAAGGAGTGGATCCGGACACTTCAAAGAGAGATTCCCCGATGGATTGTCGTGAGGCCTCTGCCGAAAAGGGAGACAGTAGCCGTGGGTTATGATCTCCAGAACCCACACATCTGAAGTAATGGCTCGCCACTCTACAAGAAGCTGCGCCAGCCTTCGCCCCAACCAGCGAACCATGGGACCTGGCCTCATGAGTGAGTGGTAGCATCTGCGGCGTTGCCTGAGGGCAAAGAGGCAACTGCCCGAGTGACCTTGGCACCTCGAGTACCTTTTTTTCTACCTCTGGCACTCTTACGGTGGCCTCTTTGACTGATAGCTCCTCTCCCTTTACTGAAGGACGAGTAATAGCGAAAGGAACCTCCCTCCATTGTTGTCCCCTAGGACGAAAAGGCGGAGGTTGTCGAACTGCAGCGCCCAACGACTTCGCTGCAGCTTTGGAGGTCTGCAACCTCTCAAGGCTCTCGTCAGCCTTGCTGACAAAAAGATGTTCACCGTCAAAGGGCATGTTGAGGAGCCAGGACTGCACATCAGGAGCGAACCCAGACTTCCGCAACCACGCAAACCTGCGTATTACGGTGCTCGCCGCCATGGACCGGCTGACACAATCTGCCAGGTCCAAACCCGACTGAAGGCCTCACACATGGCATCCTTGCCATCCTGAACCATAGCAAGGAAACCATCCCGTTCGTCCCCTTCGGGAATATGTTCAGCTGCTAATGCAACACAGTTCCACAGAGTGTGTGTGAAACGAGACAAGGCACATATGGAGTTGGCCGCCTGAAGCGCCATACCCCCTAAAGAAAACACTTTCTTCGCCCAGCCGTCAAAACGTTTGTCGTCCCTATCCGGAGGGATGGTAGGATATGACGCCTGCTTTGCCGGGGCCATAGCCGCCTGCACCACCAAACTCTCTGGAGTTGGGTGCCTGGACAAGTAGCAGGGGTCGCTACTGGATGGACGGCATTTTCGCAACAAAGACTTGCCCACTGCCGAGAGACTCTCCGGAGCAGTCCAAGCCGTCGCCACCCTTCTCTGCAGAGCCATATGAAACAGCAATACCGGATCAGTGGGGGGACCAAGATCAAGGATATCCGTGAAATCATCCTGAACGAACTCCCCTGGGGGAGCCGACCAACCCAAGTACTTGGTGACCCGAGACATAAGGCGCCGGTATGAAGAATCGGCATGAGTGCCAGGCTCCGGCCTACAAAACTCAACCTCCGGAGAGGTGTCCAGTCCACTGGCATCATGCAGTGACTGCCTCAGGTCATCAAACTGGCTATGGCCCGAGAGAAGCTCATCTGGTACTGTTACCAGAACCAAGCCTTCATAGGAGCCTTTATCACCCTCTGAAATGTACTCTAGGCGGTGAGAGGAAGACACCTGGGGACCAAAGCTATCCCCGACATTAGTCAGAGCCTTCCTAGGGGCTAACCCCGTGCCACAGAGCCCCTCCGACACCACCGCCTCGAAAGGTGTTGAGGGCGCCGAACGAGTCGGCACCGGCGTTGAGAGAATCGGCGTCGACGTCAGCTGCAGCGCCGCCAGCATCGACGGCATCGACACAGGCCTCGAAGCCGGAGCTCCGAGTGTGTCTCTCGACGACCTGGGTGCCGACAGCGTCGACGACCCCCTCGGAGGCGGCGCCTCGAGAGAAATCGTCGACGACCTCGGCGCCACAGGCGTCGACGTCTTCCTCAAAGACGGCACAGGATCACACAGTCTCAAGCGCGTCAAGGACCGGGACCTGGAACGGACATGGCGAGAACGGCTACACTTGTCCGAGCGGGACCTTTCCGTGAGCCGTGCCGACCACCCGAGCACGAAGGCGTACGAGCGGTGTCTCTCGACCAGTGCCGACCGACCCCACTCGGAGGCGCAGACGGACCGATGCCCTGCGATTCAAGAATCGCTAACATCTGCTTCCCGAAGGAAGCCCATTCCTCCGGTGTCGATTCCATGGTGGGATAAGCGACCCCCCAAGGGTATCAGGGAGCAGAAAATAAAAGAAGGCTTTCGGCTTAGTTACATGTGGCATAAGTACAAATCATAGTATACAGACATAGGAAAGAAGAAAAATATACAGGCACAAGAAGATACAGGCATATATATGTAATGTAACAGTGTACAGGCAAAGATGTATTTTACAAGGCATTTTAAGCTATTTACAGGTGGTGTGAAACTGGGCTGAGAAGTTTACTTGTCGTTCTCTTTGAACCAGTTAATCAGCTTCTGTCTGAATTTGGTAAATGTTTGGGCCGCTCTCAGAGGTGGTGGCACGGCATTCCACAATACTGCTGACTTGACCGGGAAGCTAGTGCCCCCAATTGTAGAAAGTTTGAATCGAGCTACAAGGAGACAATTAGAGTTAGCTGTTCTAGTGGGTCTACTTGAAGATTTCCTATTGATTATTTCTGTCAAGTAGCATGGTGCCTTATTATTAAGGCATTTGTGGATGAGCGATGTGGACTTCAGACAGATTTTGTCATAATTGGATAGCCACTTGTGTTGTCTCCTAGTCTCAGAAATATGTTCTTTCCTCGATATACTAAGTGCGGCTCTAAGGGCGTTGTTCTGAAGTATCTGTATTCTCTTAATGATGTATTTGTTGGCACCAATGTAAAGTGCGTTACAGTAGTCCAATTTGGACAGGATGAGGGTTATGGCTAATATCATGCAGCTATTAGGCGATAGGAATCGTTTGCCGGCTCCAATTAATTTGCAGGTATATGCGGTAGAAGAAGCCAAAGTGTTTACCTGTTTGCTGAAAGCTAGAGTGGAGTCCAGATAAAAACCTAGGGTTTTTACTTCTTTGGCAACTGTGATGGAGTTACCATCGATTGTGAAGGAGGAATAATCAGGGCCTAATTTAGTAAGGTGGGAGGGTGTGCCAAGGATGAGGAGCTCAGTTTTATCATCGTTCAGACAGAGGCCATGAGCGGCCATCCATGCCTGAACGATGCTGTTAATCCTATTCACCATGGCCAAAGCCTTATCATAATCCCCAGTAAGTGGTAGAAGGATCGGAGTATCATCTGCATAGTTAGTATAGGTGATACCCAGATAGTCCAGAGCATCAAAAAGGGGCTTGGTATATACATTATACAGGGTCGCTGAGACACATGATCCCTGGGGCAACCCACAAATGATGGGGATGGGGTCTGCTGCTGCTGACATAGAGAAGACTCTCATAGTCCTGTTACTAAGTAAAGTAAAGTAAAGTAAAGTATCCATACTATAGCCTCCTTGGAGAAATGGGCAGCTGAGTCCAAGTGGCTGCATAAGACCTTGTGGTCCTCAGCTGCATTTGACCTAGGTCAAATGCAGCTGAGAGGTCGAGAAGGAGGAGTAGCGCTAGTTTTCCATTGTCTCTAAGTTGATTTAGTTGGGCTTTGAGATCAATTAAGGCTGTTTCCGTGCCATGTTGTGGAAGAGAGAAACCCAACCGCACCAAAAAGAACCCCCAGTGACGTTATCCCAGAGGTTAACAGGTAAAAGGGAAAGCAGGAGACCCGGGAGGGAAACAGATAATTGTTATCCAAACATTCTTACTCGCCTCAGTCAAGGTAACTCGGCGATAGCAAGGACAGCAAGTGAAGTAAACATGAATCACCAGTGTTCATAAGCTTCTCGGTCAATATAAAGAGACGAATCTGAGAAAGCAAGAGAAGTGAACGAGATTCATGGTGAGAAACCTCGGATCAGTCTTCGACAAAGACAATAACAGTAAAACCAAAGGAAGTGAAGGACAATTGTCATACGAGTACTCCTACTCGTCACACTCAATGTATAAAAAGCCTCAGCAAGGAAAAGAGTACAGCTCTAAAAGAAGTGTGTGATGAAATCACTCGTAAGAAGAGATATTAGTCAAGAGTCAGAGAGACTCCATACAGAGATGTATTGAGAGAACGACAGTTGATCAAAGAAGTCACGAGAGAAGATTTGAAAATCAGCTATTGAGAAAAAGCTTGCAAAAAGCCAAACTCAGGAAAAGGGAGTAATTCTCCTGACCTTAGTTGTTTCGATAGTGGTAGAGTTAATTTGGACGGTGGACAGATTCTTTAAAGACGTTCCCAGACGACTGACAGGCACCTTAGCCAGTTTATTAGGCAGGGAACACCCCACAGAAGTAGGGACAGGTATTTTCTAATCTTTAATAAAGAATAGTTTACAAATGTCTTATAAGAGTCAGCGTCCGCCTTCTGACCTGCCACAGGGCCCTGTAATGGAGTTTGTGATTCAAGAGATACACGGTTCAAACGTGTCTTTCTGCGCCAAATAACTGGATTCTACATGTCCGGGTATCTAGACGCTAGCATGTATTCGATTTGATACACCACTCAAACCACATGATGTTAAATGAAACAAGACTATATTGCCATATCGCATGTGCTCGCCCAGTTATATTGCAAATTGTTTGGAAAGCTTTCCAAGATATGCTACAAGTTCAGCAAAATCACAAAGTATTTTACATTCAATGTTCATTGAAGATAATCCTACAAAAAATCCATGTCCATATTACATTATTTATTATTTTATTTCATTTTAGCCAACATATGTTTCACCCACCTAGGGGCTTTCTTCTCATATACCTTTTGGTCCATCATTAAATTGTGACATATTTGTTGGCCAGCTGGCCTGGCTCACACCAGGTACTCTGCCGAAAAGAGGATTTGTGATGCTCTTCTCAATTGGGCGCGGTTCCCAGACCTGCGTTTCTCTTTTGTGCAGACCCACCAACCATCCCGGTCACCCAGGTACCTTTTGGGTGTCTACTGGTTGTCTCTGGTCGGTCTTGGCCTTTCCTGCATGCTTCTCTATGGTCTCTGTGGCTCTCTGGTGGCTGCAGTGACTCTGCAGCATTCCGCACCTGTTGGGCTGTGCAGCTTCCTTCGGCAGCACGCTTCCATCGCTGCTTTCGGCTCGACGCAGGGCTTCCCCGCTGCCGGTTGGTCCATCCATGCTGGAGTGATTTGGAACCCCTCTGAAGGTTCTCGTGGGTGCCAGCTAGCAACCATGTTGCTTCTTCGCTCCAGTCAGAATCTGCACTTGCAGTTCCAACAGGGCGGGCCTCTGTGTGCTTGGTTTTACCTTTTCCATTTTTTTTTATTACTTTCCAAATCAGAATTCCTGAAACACTAGACTGCTCCATAGTGTTTTGAGGATCGCTCTTCATTCCTCTGCACCGGCTCCCAGTATTTCCATAAGAGTTGTCAAGGTAGACCCGACTGCTTCGTCCCAGTGCCTTTACCACAGATCTCTCTTAGGTCGACTATGTTCTTCATCGTCCCAGTACTGTTACTACTATGTACACGACACATGTACATGGGATGGAAAGGAAGAGGAGGGTTAGGTGAGGGGGATCGAGGGGAATTCTACTGCGTTCTCCCTGGATGGTTGTCCCAAGTCCTATTAGGGTGGAGGGTCCCTCCCCATGAGATCCTCCCGCTGAGTACCAGAAGGATTTGTCACAACACAGTTAGGAGTAATCTTGTGGAATGTACCTTACCGTGACACAAATAAGTTTTTTTTTCCTCCCAAAGAACATGCATTTCTGCAGAGAAACTCATTAAAACAGCAACTGGCCTGTGTGGCGACAAAGAATGGAGAGACTGACCAATTGGTACCATAATGATGGATATAAACTTTTATTCTAAAGAGAAATAAACCTATCCGTCCTTAATGGGGTTTCCCTACCAAAAACGAAAGAAAGTCGGGTACTTGTCAGGTAGTCCGTGAAGTCCAAATAAAAAAAGACAACGACCCAGTATCCCTTTCACTACAATAAAGAAATTAAAAAATAGTATTCTGATCGTTATCCAGGCGAATAACTCCCTTCCCCTGGGTGTAAAGTGTCCCAAACACGCTGTTCTCGCAAAATAAAAGTTCCATTAAAGTTCAGAGCTTTCCTTAACTCACAACAACAAAAACAAAGTTCTACAGGATGCTGGTGGTGTTTGGAAAATTACTCCTTACTCATAGATGCTTCCCCAATGTTCCCGATAGTTTTCAGCAAAACCTGTAATTCCTATAAGGAGGTTTCCACACATTCAACTTTCTTTATACTATTTATCCTGCCCCCACTGGGATGCCGAAAAAGCTCCCAGAGTCTCTCAACTCTTGTTTGGAAGGAGCCTAGGACTTTCCTTTATTCCCAAACTTCCCAAGTACTTTAGAATTAGGCAAGACTTCTGTTAACTGTTTTCTAAGCATTACAAGAGTCCACCGGGGAGGACGGTAACTAAATAAAGATAGTTAGGCTTGAAATATAAGGTGCAAGTAACTAGTTTGCTGAATATATTTGTAAAACGGTTACATTGTATTTAGCTTATCTCAAAGCAGGCTCTCTGCCAGAAGGTATGCGGCCTGTGCTAAAAGTAGACTACAGGCATTGTGTCACCGAGGCTCATTCTCTCAGAGTACACAAAGTGGACGAGCAGCTGTTTCTGTTCATCAAAAACCCATGCAGACTAAGAATAGGAGTGTACAGATTCAATGCACGACAGAGTATTATGGGGAAAACAGGATTTATTGTAGAAATTACTGCACCAGATCAAATATCATTTTGTTGAGTGAAGTGTTGAGAGTATGGCGGGAAGATGTGGAATGTTTATAACATAGCAAATGATGCTAAGCAAGAGCGACAATGTATTCCTGCAGATGCAACAGTATGTTAAAGTAGGTTGGTCCAAATTAAAACCTAGCTATGCAACACTGGAGACTGCAGCATCCCTTGTATGGCAAGAAGAACAGTTTTGGATGAGCTCTGCCGGTATCCAGTGACCAAGTTGAAGAGTATAAAGGTGCCTGCTTGCCATCAAGTCTGCAGGAGCCAGCCATGGAAGACAGAATGCTGGTCGGAATGGCAGAGTCCTCTGCCATTCCCCCCCAATCCTCATCTTTGTAAAGATTAAAGTTTGTTATCTCTTGCAAGATAGATTCATGGCCTTAATTCCATAGAGGGGTGCATTTACTCTGGTTTGAGCGTGATCAAGGGGTACCCCAATGTATTTAAGGGGTACAAGTATGGCCTACCTTTCACTCTCCAGCACCACACTCTGCCAAACTGTACAGGGAGTTGACGAACAACGTGATTTACTACTACAGCTTCTTCATTGCTTACAGCATCATCTTCCCAGCTCCCTCCCAGACTTGCACTTGTTCCAGTTACCTTCACCCGTGGAACTCTTCACCAGTTTCGCGGGTCCACTCTGTACTTCAACAACTTCTTCCAAGCTACTTAAGCGGCCTGTTCTCTCCACAGCCAACTACTGCTGGTGGTGGTCTCGGCGCAGTTGTCGTACCTCTCACTCCACCCTCGACAGGTCACACCACCATCATAATCTCTTGTACTCTGCGCACATTGGCCTATGCGGCTCTGCTGTAGGCTACGGTAGGCATCTCGGCAGTGTTGTCGAAACCAATGGTCCACCCACTACAGGTCACACCACCACCTTTCCATCTCTCCAGGTTTACAGTGCCAGTGCCCAAACATCTCATAAGGTGTTTATCAGGCATCCTGCTACTTGTCTCCAACTTTGAGAGACGTGCCTCGCTGCAGTCTCCCGAAGCCCAAGTTCAGCCTTACGGGATTTAATGCAGCCCCCTCGCACGCCGGGTTCCCCTTCTGGAAGTACAACAGCTCTCAGCATACCATAACCGCACGGCCACTGCCGGACGGTCAAAAGACAACAAGCACAGTCGTTTGCTGTTCAGTTTCAATAGCAGTGACGGCCCCAGCAGAACATCAGTCCAAATGACAGCAGCTGATAAATCCTTCGTCCCAATTAATTGTAGCGTTCTCAAGGTCTTGTGTGTCCCTGTGCCTAAGACATCAGGGTGGTTTGATATTTTACAATAACAGTTTCAGACGTGAGCTTATGTGTAGAAGGGTCAGGCATTACAGGTTTAAGGGTGCAGTGTATCACAAAAGCGTCCTTATCCTGAGGAGAGGAGTCCCTCTCGATGAGATGCTCCCACATGTTACCACCTCTAGGGGGACTATTGGTTAGCGGCCTCAACTCCCTAACCTCATTGAAAGGAGTTCTACCCTGGGTAGAAGTTACGCGAGCTGAAGGACTGTCACACCTGTCAATCCATCAAAGGAAGTGTACCCACCAGCAGTCATTTCAAATCCACAAGCCACCAAGGAATTTACAAAACAAGCAATAAAGTCCAATGTGTCGTACACCTTACCTTTGAATTGGGCCTAAAAATAATGGAGGTGTTCTCATCATAGTCCAAGCTGTATAAAAAGTAAGAGAAAAAGCTTAAGTAACGTTTCGGCAACATTTCAAATTGCACAGTACAGGAGAGCAGCAAGAACAAACTTGTTGGACAATCTATATACAGGATGATTGATTCATTTAATATGTTTTAAATGTCTGATTAATGTTTCACACGAACACTGAACATTTTAATCATAATCTCCAACCATAACCACACTGCACAACAATTCTGCAAGGTAGTTTTCAATCTTTGGCGGAAGCACATGTAGCAAAATAAACATAATGATCTATAATATGGTTTCAAGGCACAGGTCCCACTCTATACAGGTTCTATGTTTTCTAGCCACAAATGTTAATTAGTTTGGTTTATTGTGTTTTATCCTGCACCATATACCACTGTATAACTACTAGAGAGCTTAGGTCTGTCAGAGAGCTGGAATACTGTGCCCCCACCAGGTGTATCCAGACCTTAGTATCCGAAAGGAAAAGAAGCAGGAAAAACAGAGGATGGGAACAAGGGGATACATGCCACACTGAACATTTTAATCATAATCTCCAACCATAACCACACTGCACAACAATTCTGCAAGGTAGTTTTCAATCTTTGGCGGAAGCACATGTAGCAAAATAAACATAATGATCTATAATATGGTTTCAAGGCACAGGTCCCACTCTATACAGGTTCTATGTTTTCTAGCCACAAATGTTAATTAGTTTGGTTTATTGTGTTTTATCCTGCACCATATACCACTGTATAACTACCAGAGAGCTTAGGTCTGTCAGAGAGCTGGAATACTGTGCCCCCACCAGGTGTATCCAGACCTTAGTATCCGAAAGGAAAAGAAGCAGGAAAAACAGAGGATGGGAACAAGGGGATACATGCCACAGACCAACAAAAGGGAGAGATGAAGCAGGGAAATTGCACATGCTCCCCTCTAAGTCTCAAACAGCATGTCCTCTCTTGTTGATAGGTTATGCCTCTATGTTACTATTCTACCTTTCTATATAGTTAATTTTTCACCTTTCTCATAGTCCTGGACAGTCAAGTGTGAAGACTGTGCCTTAATCAAGGCACCAGGTTTGTGGAAACCTTCACACATTGTGGTTATTACTACATGCTGGTCAACCCGTGGATTAAAGTGTTCAAAAGAACACAGGCAATGTGGCAGCCTAATTGCACATCATATGGGTATAATCAACAACAAACAAATTACAAGTATCCTAGCTTGGACCAGCTTTAATGAGTGAGCTCACTCGGCATTGTTACACCCATACTTAAGCAGTGACCGGTGAGAAAGGTAAGTGGTCTTATATAGAGCACATCTGCCAACAATGTTAGGCTTACTGTGCGTGGCTAGGTAAGAGGGGTGGGAGGAGTTAGTGGAGCAGATTAAAGAGACAGGGGAAAACCTATGGTGTTGAATGCATTCCAGAAGTATCCATTACTTGTATGCCTATCTAATGACTCTGCTCTTGGGAGGCGTTGGCTAGTTAGCTGCAAGGGTAGTACCGGCCCAACTCATCACAGCCGTTCCACGCCCATTTTTTTCACTGCTTTTTGCTGCATTTTTTCATAGCATTTCCCCATGGGGGGTGGGGTAGTGAATATTTAAAAAAAATATTTAAGGGTAGGGAAAGGTGTTGGGGCATAGAAGCAGGTTATGGAGGGCTTGCCCTGCAATAAAAATGCACGGACACACTATCCATATATAGAACAGGAAAACAAAAAAAAGAAAAAGTCGATCAATGGAAAAATGAAAGCAGGGGACAAGCAGAGTAATAAAACAATATATATAATTGAAAAAACGGAAAGGTAATTGCAGCGCCTTCCCATCCAAGTGCGTGAAGGGAACCGGCGTCACAAAGGGATGGCGGCACACCGCGAAGTGTGCCACCAAAAGTTGAGTAAGGGGTTAATTTTATTTCAGCTTTGTGCAGGGCAGGTTTATTTATAACACGCTTTTGAGTGCCCGACCCATAACCATCCTCCCCTGAGGAAGTGACGGGCATCTAAGTCAGGAAGGGCCAGCTGCCAAGCTGGAGGGGTGTTACATTTCCTGAAATTCCTTGAACCTGGCACTTTACACCTGTTTGACCCTTTCATACGCCATTGACTGTCTTCAGGGCCCTTCACATCTCCTTCCGTCGTAAACTCCCCCTTGCCCATTAATTCCCCCATAACCCTCTGTATCATCTTCCGTTACCAATTTATAGCTATAGCCATCGACCACAAAGGATATGGAGAAGCCCTATCTATCTCACTCCCTTCTCACTGAGCCATTTCATGAGGGGGGGGGGCACATAAACGCCTCTTTGTCAGCGTAAGTGAGTTGTAATTTTTGCAGTGCCCAGTGCCTCTGTGCCCTACTCCTTCGCTCTTTCCAGAATTTTCTGTTTGGATAGTTGTAGAAGCGAGCGAGGACTGATCTTGGCCCCCTTTCCAACCCACCCGCTCTGTGCACCCGGTCAATTGTAGGTTCATCAATATCTTCATCTCCAAACAAGGCATTCGCTGTCTCATGGATGACACACTGCAGGTTTATGTCCGATTATCCCTCTTTCTCTGAAATTCCAAAAACTCTCAGGTTATTTCTCCTCGAACGGTTTTCAAAATCATCAATTTTAAGAGCCATTTCCCCCACTCTTTTCTCCAGCTCTGCCAACCTCATATCCATCAGAGTCTCTCTCCAGTGTTTCAAGGGAGGATTGATTGTTCTCGACTGCTTGTAGCCTCTCGTCCATTTTTGTCGATTTTGCAATTAATTTTGTCCACTTTTCCATCAAGATCAGTCCTCATCCCCCCAATCTCTCCTAGGAGTGAGGCAATGTCTCTTAGTGGACAATGGGTCATCCCCTGCCTCCAGCATGATCTTATTCGAGGTGGCACACTCCAACCCCCGCCTCTGTGGAAATTCAAATTGCTCGAATTTTGTCCTCCAGTCCATAGGGGGGCAGGGGGGAGTCCTCTATACGGGATTCCCTCCACGTTGTTAGTAGGGCCCTGCTCTGCAGCACTGCCTCCTCTCCTGTGGGGGTACACTCAGTGCACCCCCATACCTCCTCAGGGCCTCCTCCTCAAGCACGGGTGGGGTCTGTGTCACCAGAACCACCCTTAGTCGCCTTCCTCAGTGGTCTCAGATCTTGGTCCCGGGGATTCCGGGGCCACACGGTATTCCACGCGGTCAGTCAAAATCCCCTGTCCAATTCCACCACCACCGACAGGGTGCAGTCGCCATGCACTTCCCTCTTCCAAGCAACCTCCACCAAGGCGGGCACACGCCCCCGGTCCGAGCCCGGGGGCCCACACCTTGTCGCTGCACTCCTTGGGCGCTGTTCGCCCAGTAACAAAGTCCTGAGTAGCAGGGGTGCAGCAAGGCAGTCACACGCCCCTCTTCCCGACTAGGGGGCCCACACCTCAGCCACAGACCTCCAAGCTCTGACAGTCCTCGCTCGGGTCATGTATGTGCCCAGGGGCTCCCTGGGTCCTGATTCATCTCTGTCTGGGGTCTGTATACTGTTGAGTGCCCCTTATCTACTCCCCGGGGTGTGTGGCCTGTCCACGGGCCTCCTCGCCATGTATTTCCAGGGGCCTGGGGAGACCTCATATGGCGGTGCTGGACGGGATTAGCGCAACGTCACTCAATGTATCCGCGCCTGCAGAGGATTGGGGGCCAGAACGTTTTGGAAGCTCAGGGCAGTCACTCAATGGCCCCTCCCACGGAAGGCCTCGCCGCAGCCCAGCAGCAGTTTTTCAGGCCATTGTCTCGAAACTCCATATCCTTGTCCTTTACTGCTTTTTATTGTGTGTTCTGTCCTGTTTTACGCACAGGAGTTCATGTGGGACTCCTGGAGGTGCAGCTCTCTTTCTTTTGGTTTAGTGAACAGACCCGTGGGATACCGTTCTGGCACCCATGGGTGGGGGGTACAACCCTGTGCCCCTAGTGTATGTTTTTGGGCACCTGTGGGTGGCCCGCAGAGCAGGGTATGGGCTGGTGGCAGCTCCATGCTGAATGTGACAGGTGCGCGGCGTATCCTCCATTTTGTGATACCCAGGCCCTGCCATTGGGATCCGTTGATTCCAGATGGAAAACAAGATGGCCCGTGTGGCCTCTTGCTTTCTATTCCCCAATACCTTGTTTACCCAAAGTCCTGGGAAGCCCTGAATCTGTCCCTTCGCCCTGACTAGCTGTTAGGTGGAAGCGCCATATATGGTGTTGTTGTGAAGGCCTGGCCAGACTAGCTGGAGCCTTCCCGGGGATGTATGTTGGGGGTACCTCCTGTGGGTGGGACCTGGGTGAATAGTGTGTGTGACGAATATGCATTCTGTGTTGTGGGTGTCTAGTATCTGGTGGTTGACACAATGACGGAGACAACCCTGACCGAAACTGGTATGAATGCAGCTTGGAGTGTTGAATGGCTCGGTACTTGTCCCAATACACATAACTTGTTGCGAGTGTCTGGAGAGAAGTGAATGGCCTGAATACCTCGTGTGCCCGATTGGCTGCCTGCCTGCATGAATGCCCGTAGTCGTGATTGGATGCTTGAGTGTGACCCAGCGGAATGAACGGGAGATCAACAGTATATCTGGGGACCTCTCACTGCTAGGAATCGTGTTCAGAAGCTGAAGTCCACTGCGACGAGTAACTGGAGTAATGGACGCTTGACCTTGAAACCCCCGCTGGTCGAGAAGGAGTGCTGTGGCTCTCCCTCACATCTGAAGGCTGCCGTGTTTCCAAGGACTGACCCAGAGAGGACCTGGTAAGGCGCCCTCTTCCCGAGCTACGAGGAACCATCGTGCACAGCTGATCTTTGCCAATGCTCCCTGGTAGACAGACCTTCGACAGGCTGCCGACCCGATACGGGGACTGCTGCGGAACTCCAAGGAGAAGCACTCGGATTGTTGTCCGCCACTGTCGACGACCGCCGTCGCCAACCGGAGCCGCAGTGCTCCAGTTTGCCTAAGAACTTCAATTGATCATCAGACGCTCTCATCTGCATCGGCATCCTCTTGTCTCCCGCTGGAGAAGGCCCGACCGGCGACGCGCCGAGGAGCATCCACCGGTGGGTTTCCCGCCACCTACAGACCGCAGAGACGCCGACGACTCGACGCCCTTGCTGGGCCACAGTTCTTCATCATCTCTTTGCGGTCCAGAACTATCGTCACCGAGGTGCCCCGCATGCCTCTTCCTTGCAGGACGCCGACGCTCTGTCATCGACGAGCACCGCTAGGAACAAAGCTGTCACTTCCCTGCCGTAGTTCACCCTGTTCACCGTCGGACGTTCGACGACCCGTGACTCCCACCTTAAAGGGAGGGCACTCAAGAAGGGCCGTCGATTCCCCGACACCTCTCGACGATCGTGGCTCCCGCCTGAAAGGGAGGCACTCAAGAAGGATCGGTCGGTGCATCGTCGGAGAACTCTACTCCACCAGGTACATTGGGGGGGTAAAACCTTAATAGGAAGAAGTGAGACTATTGAACATATGGACTAGGCTTGTGCGATATATCTTTATTTACAGGTTGCCCGGGGGGGGGGGGGATCTCCACACAGAACTGTGCCTAGTGGTAGGGGTCAGTATTCTTCCTATTGTTTCAACCCCCTTGCGTTCCTTCCTATCTCTATTGCTGGTTTACTCGTTATTGATCTGTGTGACATTTTAATTGTACAGTTGATGCACTTTAATGAGATTCGATAACATTAGTGGTACCACTTTAGAATTGTATATATTTATCATTATTGACTTCCAAGTACAAAGTGCGTTATTGTGATCGTGTAAATACCTTTGAATATTAATTATATAAAGACTGTATTCAGTAATACAGTGTGTGGACATTCCTTTGTGGGGGTTCGGGGACTACACTGTACTTAAGAACCAGCCTGCATCACCTCCTGAGAAGCTAGGCCTTGATTGCTCGACCACGTACCAATAATAGAGAATCTTGGCTGGGGTCCTCTGTGCCTCTCCTCTACCATATAGAGAGCGGAAGTACAGACACCCCCTACCAGTCTTTACAGATTCGCATCTTGGACAACTCAGCGCCACGGGGCACAATCCGCCCCATTTTTTGTCGACGTGTGGCCAAGGTCATAAGCGACCACTTGGTCTCGAATTCCTCCAACCAGGGGTGGGGAGCAAAAGTGGGGGCTCAATCCAGTTTTCAGCCCGTTGGGTCAGGAGACACGCTCCAGCTACGTTCTTGAGCCTGCACCCTGGTGGACTCGAATATTTCACTTAACGATAATGAGGAGGTAACGGTGCAGATACTCTGAGAAGGGTTCAAAGCAACTATGCATGGGGTTTTGATACAAATTGTCTCCAAAAGGCAGAGGGCGAGAAGGCAACAGGAAGAACTTTGGAGGAAGAAAGGGCAACTGCAACCAGATAATACCCGAGGTGCATGTATGTGAGAAATAATATACCTCTGAGTGGGGGAGGGGTGAGGACTCGCAGATCTCTTAGTTTCTGGACAGACTGACTCTCCCGGGCATTTCATGAGATTTGGATCAGCCCATCACTGCGGAATAGATAATACAAGCCTGTTAAGAGCATGAAATCGAGGACGGATTCTCCATTAAGTAAGACCTTCCGATCAAGCTTAGCCCCTTCTCTGGAGAGGGTCTTCAAGTCTAGGGGGAGAGGTCTTACCTGCCACGATATCGACCATAATGTCTATATATAAGGAGGGCAAAGACCCGAAGCTATTCTCTTCGTATCCGCCCATTTCGCTCCTGAACACAGATGTAAAAATTCTAGTGAAGGTCCGGGAAACTAGGTTGGATAGTTGGTAGCAGGTCTTGGTACATGGAGATCAAGTGCTTTTGTGCTGGGGAGGCAGGAGTCAGACAATATACGGGAAACTATTGATTTGATGCAGTGCTCAATCCACTGACTTTGACGCCTGCCTGATCGATTGACTCAGAGAAGGTTTTTCTATAGGGTGGAGTGGCTGTTCATGATCGATCAAAGTCCTGGGGAAAATGGGATTTGGTGTTAATTTTCAAGGTTGGGTTGCGCCCTTGTATAGTGAGCCCGAAGGCAAGGGTGCAGATAAATGGTGTGATAACAGACACCTTCATACTCCAGAGAGGTAAAAGGCAGGAGTGTCTCCTTTTACCACTGTTGTACGCACTGACTATGGAACGCCCCAGTGATTTCCATACGTGAAAACCAGTTAATATCGGGTATGCAGTGTGATGAGCTTGAGTTTAAGCTGTTCCTTTTCACGGACAATATCTTAGGGTATCTCACTAGTGTTCACTCCTCTCTCCTGGCCTTGTTGAAACAAATCTTGACCTATGACCACCTTACGGGTCTCAAAATCAGTGTGGAGAAATTGTGCATAATGCCTGTAAGGACGCAAGAATCCTGCCTGTATGCTCGGGCCAGATTTATGGGTCTGAGGGTAGAAAAGCAGGACATATAGTATTTGGGGATCCACTTGAGATCGCAGGGGTTTGGTGAAGGCCAATTATGACCCCTTGATGGGGCAAATTAAAAGCAGACCTCTGGCGGTGGGCCCCGCTAATACACTTGTGGTATGGAAGAATGATCTCCATCAAGATGAATGTGCTCCCCAGACTTATATACTTATTTTCAGCCCTCCCAGCACAACTCCCAGACAGGTTTTGTTAGTGAGCTATCTAGTGAGCTCTGGAAATTTTTGTGGCAGAATAAGATACCCAGGGTGAAAATGGCGACCCTCACGCTCCCAAGGGATTGGGGGTGGGGGGGTTGGTTTCCTGGACTTCCACTTTTATTATAAGGCGGCTCAGCTGAAGGTTATGCTCGAGCAATGAGGGAAGAGATGAGGACATACTGGACTTACCTGAAGGTGAGAGGCTACCTCTGGGCCCCACGCAAAAAGGTTCCAGGGAGGCCGAGGGAACATCCCACTCTAGGGGTACTCATAGCCCTTGACGATGTCCTCAGTATGGGGACCCCCGTTTAGTCTTTCATGCCAATGGTTGAAAGTCTCCAAACTGTGGTCAGATAGGGGCCTTGAAAGAGTTGGCCAGTTATTTAAGAAAGGTTTATTTTTTGGACTTTGAGGTGCTTCAGGATGCATTGGGGTAGGGGGATGTTCAGTGACAATCTTGGATTTTAAGCATCTCAAGGGCACATTTATGGACCCGAAATGGGGGTACCCTTGTCCAGGGACCCGACTCCATTTCAGAAGGTTCTTGACTCCTCATCCTCGAGAAAGGGTACGCTATCAAGATTGCACAGAGCTTGGATTATGTTGTGCGTAACTGAGGAGACAAACATTTAAGAGGTTTAGGGTAGATCTTGTGGGAGGGGAGATAACGGAAGATAAGTGGGCAAAGATCTTTAAGGTGACCTTCCACGGTAACCTATCCACTTCCACGATGGAACACAGATAAAATGCTGCAGGTGTGGCATAGAGGCCCCACCTGAAAGTATCGAGGCTGTTCACAGGGCTTCCCCCACTTTGCCCAAGAAAGTTCGGACAAGTGGGTTCTCTCTCCCTTGTGTGGTGGCATTGTCCTAAGGTGCAAATGTATTGGGGTGAAGTCTCAAATTGGATTAAAGACATTATGCGTGTTCAGTTCCACTTCAGATGCTCTTGGGCATCCCAGCAAAGGATAGGGAGGAATACAGACTCCCCAGGTTGTGGGAGGCGATGATTAGGGTAGGGCGGTTGGCGATAGCCCAAAGATGGAATGACGAGGGATTGGGCACAGAAGCTACAGACTTTGATCGTGATGGAAAAGTTGACAGCGATGGTGGATGATTACTTGGGGACATTTCGGAAGGAATGGGGACTTCTGTTAAGGTGGGAGAGTGAAGGAGAAGATACCGTCAGACGGGAGGGGATAATGGATGGGATATCTTGGGGGTGCCAAGCCATGTAATATATATCGGTTGTTACTCAATACTCCTGAGACATTAAACACTGCTAGCCAAGCACATACAGGTGACAGGAACTATTGGAACGTTGATTAAGTTACAGGGGGAGGAGTCGGGGAGGGGGGGCCAAGGGGATCATTCATATTATTATGTTGGCAGATTGTTTTTTCTTTTTCTTTCTCTTTTTATCAAGTTGTGAGGAAAACAAGGGGTTTCTGTTGCCATGGGGTAAGAGGAGTAGGGGATGGCATGGAAGGAGCGAGTGATGGAGGTCTTGTTTTTTCTTTTCAGGTCTCCTTTCATTGGTGAAGACAAATGTTTTGTTCTGATAAACAAAATGGCAAAAAATTAAGTTAAAAAAAAGAAAGTTTCTAACAGTGGTTACCTGTGGTACGAGTGAGAAATATCCATGGTAGTTCTGAGGTTTTTGTACTGTGGGCTGCAGTATTGGGCATGCACCCATCTCGTCAGGCCAGAGGATTAAGGCAGTAATACAACACCCAGAGTTACAAATCATCTTTTCGGTTGTGGCGGGTTGAGTTTTAATCTGTTGTCATCCATGAATCAACCTGTGCAAGGCATGTTTTTATGACCGAGAGGTGTGTTATCGAATTGTTCTGTAGTTTGGAGAGTGGGTGTCAACTGCATAGTTGTAGCATGTGATAGCAATCGTTTGAGGTCCAGTAATGATGTCATGTAGAGGTTTAAAAGCAAAGGTGAAAGTATTAGTTCTTGGGTTATTCTGGGATTTAAAGCGTTCCACAATGGTGGTTTTGGTTCAACCTGTGAGGAGGGAATGATCCAGGAAAACCCTGTTCTTTTGATTCCAATGTCTCAGTCTCATTGGAAGGATCTCCTGACTGATAGTATCAAAGTCAACAGAGAGGTCCTTAAGGATGAGTGTGCTTTCTCGGTTTTCACCTTTGTTGTTTTTGAGTGCTTTGCAGATTGAGCATAGGGTGGAATCGGTACAACTTGATGGTCTGGGCCTCCTTCAGTAGGTTATTTGTTTCAATGTAATCCCATAGTTTGCTGTATATGAATGTTCCAAGTATTTTCTCAAAGAAAGGGGTGTTTGAATTGGTGTGGTAGTTAGAAGGATCATTTGGGATGGCTGTAATTTCTTTTAGCAGTGATCTGATTTTAAAAGTGGGGCACTCCCGGTGTTGATGAATCATTGAGGAAGGAGAGGAATTGTGATAAGTCAGATAAAGGAGACAGACAAGTGTTCAATTGGTTCAGGTTTATTAATGTAAAGAAACACCTATCCATACCTCTGGCGATTGACTTTCCTACAAAAAAAAACAAAACTGGTGCTAGCTAGAATCTCTTGCAAAATAACGTTTGTCCTCCATCCCAAACTTATTCTGTCCTATTGACTGACCCTATCATTAACAACAAACAGGCATAAATTAGCCTATAGAGGTATCCTACTCCCCTCTTGACTTGGGCTAGCAGGTGCGTGAACCCCACCTAATTGTATTTCCAGTTCTTTCCTTGCAGTCCAACCCTCACTCTACAAGTACAGTTCAAAAACAAGTTCCGAGTTACTCTTTGCAGAAAGGGACTCCTGACCACCCTCACCAAGGTTCTACTCAACTCAAAATGTTCTGTCTTTAGTTGCAATATTTGTGTTGTAGGTCAGTCACTTGTGTGTCAGTCACTTGTGTGTCACAACAGGACTTGAACTTTGGGTTCTGTAGTATCTCTTGCTCACCTCCTCCAGTGAGGGTATTCTAATTTGATTAGTTTTCTTGGTCCAGCCCGGAAATTCTGATTCTATTGCTCATTGGAAACTATTGTGATTCTCAATCCTCTGAGTTGCTCGGTTTCTCAGCCCTGGCTCAGCTCTCTGGTCCTTCAGACTGTCTGGTTCTCTTGGGTCTCTTATCCCACTGGTGGGTCTTGACAACAGGTTCTCGTCTCTAGGGTATTTAGATCCATCTCATCTCTTTGTTAGCCCTGCGTAGGCTATCCGGCCTAAATGATAGTACAAAGGCGTAGTACAATGTTCTCACCCCCTCCAGGGATAGTGTATCTCTTAGCAAGTCATGGTCCATTCGGGCTCAATAGTCGTATGCGTGATATAATGTCCTCACCAATTCTTAAAAACCACAGAGCTTCACTGTCCATCCTCCCATTTCTTATCGGCACAGTACCTATGCTGCGGCTGCATTGTCGAAAGAGGTGGTGGCTCCGGTGGCAACAAAGCCACACCGGTGAAGTCATCGGCTCTATTGCAGCGGACACACGTCTCTTCGTCATTGCTCAGGAATGCAGGTAAAGTCTTTAGTGCTTTTACGTTCTCCTTCATAACACAAGAGGAAACAGGATTGGCTCTGTGTCTCTTGAACAGTGGGGTCAGCAGCCAGGCCAGTTAAAGGGCCCTCTACATCATAACATGGTTAATTCTCCCTAGAACCCTTAAACAACCAAGATTCTGACTCGAGGGAATGTCTACTCTCAATTTTACTTGGAACTTTCTTGTCCCCCAAGGTGGCTAGAAGATCCCCTGCAGAGAAGAGGCGAAAGGACGTCAGAGGTGCTGGGAGTCGTGGGTGGTGCGCAATTGAGGTGTGGAGGGTACTGTCCGTGCTATTCAAGTGTTATTTAATTTTGAGGCTCTTGCTGTTGAAATGGGCTGCAAATACATTGTTCTTGCATCCGAGTGGGGGTTGCGTTACAAGCCATTAGTTTTAATTTTTTTAAAACTATTTTAAACATTTCCTTTTGGCCATGATGTGCCGATTGTATACTTTGGGAATCACGTCACAGCCCTTTAGAAGCATTTCTGCCGATGTCTGTTCCTTTGTATGTTTTTCTACCAGAATTTCCCTAGTTTATGAGTTTCCTTTTGCAAATAGTTTAGTTTTTGGTTTTTGGAGCGAGAATGTCCAAGGTGCCATAATCCAGTTATAAATGTGGAGTTTCTCACTCGGTGCAGAGGTTGGTCAATCCATCGAGACGGTTAGCTTGTTTGTTTTAGGCTTTCCAGTAGTGTTTGTCTATCTTTCCATGGTCTGATTATGGTGGGGGTCCCTCTGAAAGGTTCCACGAGTGGTGGTGCATCCATGAATGGTATGGGAAGTTGGTTGACTATATTTATATTGCAAAAGGTGCCACTCACAGTATTCCCAGCTATGTATGTAGGGCCTTTAACCATTCGGTTTAGGTGGAGCGCATCAAGATTTGCTAAATAATTCAGCGCAGTTGCTTTTCTCAAGCCAAATGTTTAACACTCCAAATATGGTTAGAAAGTGATGTACTTGACTATCTGGGTGTGTCCTACACCAACTACGCCGATGACACCCAGATACTCATTCCCATCACTGGTGATTACAAAGCTGACACAAAGGCCTTGAATGACGTCTACCTGGTCATCCAGGCCTGGATGGCCCAACACGAATTATGTCTTAACGACAACAAGACGGAGCTCCTCATCTTAGGCTCTTCGCAACGTCTCAATAAATTAGATCCCTCCTACCAATCATTCATCATAGACGGTAATACCATTAAGGTCTCCAAAGACACAAAAACTTTAGGATTCTATCTTGACGCCACTGTGTCACTGACACGACAAAATAATGCAGCCAGATCATCAGCCGCCTATACCTGCAAACTGATCGCAGCCTCCAGACCTTTTCTGACCACCCGCAAAAGCATCACCTTAGCCATAACGCTCATCATGCCCAAAATTGACTATTGCAGTGCCGTCTACCTAGGGACAAATCAAGGGAACCTGAATAAATTACAAATCACCCAGAACAACGCCATCACGGCAGCGCTAAATTCCCCTAGAAACCACCATATCTCAGAAGCTAGAACAAATCTACATTGGCTACCTCTCAAGCAGAGAATTTCACTAAAAACTCTCGCCCTTACCCACAAATGCCTGGCGAATAAGGCTCCCCCCGACTTGTGCAGCCGACTCTCCCGCCACACATCCATTCGGCCTCAAAGAATAGCCCAGACTCACTGCCTATCAGTCCCAAGGTTCAAACTTCAAAAAGCGGGGGGCCTGAGCTTCCCTGTCCTTGCTTCCAAGCTCTGGAACTCCCTCCCTGTTACAGCCAGATCTGAGGTCTCATTCAATACCTTCAAATTGAAATCGAAATCTTGGCTCCTTGCTCCCACCACGGCCCTAGCTCACCGTCACCTGCCTTTACCTTGATTTCGTTGTATATACCGTGTATATATCCTACTTGTAAATATTTGATGTTAATATCTGTTGTAACGATCTCATGCAATTATTCTATGTAACTATTGTATGGACCCATTTCTAAAATTTGCACCCTGATGCCCCTGGGCCGGATGGTGCGCATTACAAATAAAATAAACTCAAACTCATGATGCACGGATGGGTTGATGGTCAAACCTGCAAGTGTGTCTGAAAAGTTTGGGCTGTAGGAAAGAGTTATCTATATGAGGAGGGAGCTTAGTGACAAGGTGTGGGAGATTGCGAACCACTTGCTTCCCGGATTGCTCAATCTGGGAAGGTTATGAGGTTCACAGGTCACTAATCAAATCTCTGTGTACTAAAGCTATTCCCCCTTTTCTCATCGTGGTACAATTAGCTTAAGTGTTCTTGTAGCCTGGTGGATGCTCTTGTGAATAACTGTGGCTTGGATATGAGTCCTAAGTCTTCTAGATGATGAGCAGATCGACTTAATCTGTGACGAGCAGGTCAGAGTTATCAAAGAAGTGCTTGGAGATGGACCATGCACTGATCTGGACAAATCTAGTGCCCATTCTCCCTGGGCGTTGAGATGGATTTCTACAATCTGGCATGGTGGGAAGATTTTAGTAGGCCATCCTAGTTATGGTGAAGAGGGAGTTCTGAGAGGTAAGCCAAAACCCAATCAAGGTATGTGGAAGAGCAGTCAAGGCTTAGTCTCAGGAAAGCGCAAGTGGGGTCAGGGGCCATCAATGAGTCCACACCATATGGCACACAATTCGGATTAGACAGTCGGTTATAAAACTACAGTTATTTATTTTAGCCTTTAGAACACACTGAAAAATGAAACCAGCAAGTAGTATCACACAACATTATCGTACAAATATATACAATCATTAAGTTCACTCAATATACATAAAATAACTTAATCAAGAAAGGCAGGTAAGTAATGTATATGCAGTAAATGATGTGAACCAATCACAAGAACAGTATCCTAACTTTAGAAGAACAGGTTACTTACCAACTGGTAATGTTCTTCTTTCGATTGGATGTTCCTCCAACGTATTCTACATCTTTGACATGTAATGTCCACAGCTGTGTACTCAAACTTTTTCGGCAGAGGGCGTCCTGCGTCGATGGCGTCAGGTCGATGCCCCTCAAAGGCCTCCGTCGAGGGCAACGTCACCGGATGTTATAAATAGGAAGCACGGCGCCCGTAGCTTCAGTTTATGTTTTTTCCTCCATAACGTGTGACATGCACACATCCAATTCCTGCTTAACTGCCTCCAATTTATTCCACATCTTTGACAGACTCCCAAAGCAGTACCAGAAAATGGAGGAGGGAAAAGAATTTAGAGTACCTAATGAGACGGCGGAATAAAAAACCACCTTACCAAAGGCCATATCTTGACCATGGATCGTATCCAGGGAATAATATATAACAAAGGTGTGGATAGAATCCCATGTGGCTACATCACAAATATTCCCAATAGGAACTCCCCGTTGTAGGGCTATGGAAGTAGCCACGCCCCTAGTGGAATGAGCTTGCAACCCCTTTACCCGCCAATCGGTAACATTCATTAATGGTGAGGATAATCCACCTGGACAAGGTCTGTTTGGTAACAGCCTGGCCCAATCGGTGTCCAGCATATCCCACAAAGAGTTGATCATCCACTCTGACCCTGGACATCGTAGAAATATAAAAGCTTAGAGCTCTCCTAGGGTCCAACTCTTCCTTACCAGGATGAGGAGGAGGATAGAAAGACGGAAGAACCACTTTCTGGCTTATTTGAAATTCAGAAACTACCTTAGGTAGAAAGGAAGGACGTACCCTCAGTACAACCCTATCCTTGTGAAACGCAGTACAGGGTTGCTTAGATGAAGGTGTGTGTAATTCACTCACTCTGCGAGTGGAAGTAACTGCAACCAAGAACACCGTCTTGAGAGACAATCTCAAAGGGCAAGAGTGCAAAGGTTCAAATGGAGCACCCATCTGGAATTTCAAAACAATTCACATCCCCAAAACGGCACCTGTAAAGGGGACAGTGGGAACACATTAATTAGCCCTTTAAGAAATTGGGAAATCAAAAGGAATCTTAAAGTAAAAACATTCTTCAAACGAGCGCTTGAAGATAGACAGCGCTGCCAGGTAACCTTTAAGGTACCCACTTGAAGGCCCCTGTGGGCTAAAGAAAGCAAGAAAGACAAACCCACAGGAATGGAACACTGAAAAGGATCAACATTTTGTCCTCTGCACCAGTCACAAAACTTACACCAGCGGTACAGGGATTTTGTTGCTGGCCTCCTAGCCGAAAGCAACACCTCCATCACATCATCATGGAGGTCCCAATCCTTATACCTCAACCTTTCAGATACCAAGCGTGAAGTTTTAGAGTCCTTATCTCTGAATGGAAAACGTGACACCCCATCTCGGCAAGTAAGATGGCATGGAGGGAAGATGGACATTTCTAGAAGGTCCGGGTACCACGCTCTCCTAGCACAATCCGGAGCAATGAGGATCATGTGGGATCTTAACCTCCGTAACCTCTTTAAAACTTGAGGAATGACAGGGACTGGAGGAAACGCGTACAGCAGTGGGAATGACCAATCCACTACGAATGAGTCTCCTAAGGCTCCTCTCGGAGGAAATTCCCTTGAGCAGAATCGCTTGCACTTCCGGTTGACACTGGTGGCAAAGGGATCCACTTATGGGGTTCCCCAAAGGGCGAAGATCTCCAGAAGGACTTCCTGAGCCAACTCCCACTCGTGAAAGATCGTGCTCCGCCTGCTCAGAGCATCCGCAGTCGCATTGTCCACTCCCAGGCCAGATGAACTGCCAAGAGCGAAATCCCTTGCTGGATTGCCCAGAACCAGAGCTGCATTGCCTTTGCACAACGAGAGTGACCCTACCCCACCTTTTTTGTTGAGGTAATGCATGGCCACTGTGTTGTCCGTCATGATCATGACAATCTTCCCCCGCACAGACGCCAGAAAAGCCTTCAAAGCCAGCCTGATGGCCCTCAGCTCTAACAGGTTGATGCGAGTTTGGACTCCGACGGAGACCACCGATTGCTGGCGGTCAAGTCTTCGGCATGAGCTCCCCAGCCTGTGAGGGAAGCGTCCGTCACTACAGTCACCGAGACCGAGGTGATCCAATGCTTGCTCGGGAGAAAGCGCATGGATCAGCCAGTCGTCCAGGTAGGGGTAGACGTGAATCCCCCCCCCCTCGCCTGAGATACACTGCCACCACCACAATTAGCTTGGTGAAGACCCTCGGGCAGAGGTCAATCCGAATGGCAGGACCCGAAACTGAAAGTGCAAGTCACCAGCCACAAACCTCAGGTACTTTCTGTGCTTGGGATATATCGGCACATGAAAGTAAGCATCCTGTAGGTCCAGAGACGCCAACCAATCCTGAAGTTGAAGGGCCTAGAGGACTTGAGAAAGAGTGACCATCTTGAACTTGTCCTTCCAGAGAAGTTTGTTCAACCAACGCAAGTCCAGGATGAGTCTCAATCCCCCGTATTTCTTTGGGATCAAAAAATAAGGGGAATACCATCCCTTGTTCCTCTCAGCTACAGGCACCAGTTCTATAGCGCCTTTCTCCAGCAGGGTCAATATTTCTTGCGCAAGGAGCGGATCTGGAAGCTTCAAAGAGACTCCCGAGTGGATTGTCATGAGCCTGCTTTAGGAAGGGAAGGCAGTAGCCGTGGGCAATTGTATCCAGAACCCACGCATCCGGAGTAATGGCTTGCCATTCTTGGAGATGCTGAGTCAGTCTGCCCCCAACCAGCGACATGGCCTCATGACTGTTTTGGAGCGGCTCCTGCAGCGCCTGAAGGCAAGGAGGCAGCTGCCTGAGCGGCTTTAGCACCTCTATTTCCCCACCACAACAGGTACTTATACACTGACCCCTTTGACTGGCGGCTCCTCTCGTTCTACTAAATGAGTAGTAACGAAAAGACCCTCCCCTCCACTGGTGTCCCCTAGGACAAAAAGGGTGGAGGTTGACGCACAGCTGCGCTTAAAGATTTTGCCGCAGCTTTTGAGGTCTGCAACCTCGCATTGCTCTCGTCAGCCTTTCTGCCAAACAAATGCGCACCATCAAAGGGCATGTTCAGAAGACGGGCTTGCATATCCGGAGCAAAACCGGACTTCCGCAACCACGCAAATCTGCGTATAATGGTGCTTGCAGCCATGGACCGGCTAACACTGTCGGCCGTGTCCAAACACAACTGAAGGGATTTACACATGGCATCCTTGCCATCTTGCACGAGAGCCAGGAACCCATCCAGTTATTTGCCCTCAGGAATATGCTCAGCCGCAAGAGAAACAGTTCCACAGTGTGTGTGTGTAAATCTTGCCATGGCACAAGTGGAGTTAGCGGATTTTAGCGCCATACTCCCCGCAGAAAACACCTTGCGTGCCCAACCGCCGAAGCATTTGTCGTTCCTATCAGGAGGGATGGAAGGGTACGCAGCCTGCCTCGAGGTGGCGGTAGCCGCGTGAACCACCAAACTCTCGGGAGTGGGGTGAGATGAAAGGAAGCTGGGGTTGCTAACCGAAGGGCAGTGTTTTTTTAGTTGACAATTTGTTAACTGCCGGAAGAGATTCCGGGGCCTGCCAAGCAGTCGCCACCCTTTTCTGCAAGGTCAAATGAAATGCCAACACTGGGTCAGAGGACAGACCTTGATCCAAAATGTCAGTTAAGTCATCCTGAATAAAAGCTTCAGGAGGACTCGACCAACCAAGATATTCAGTTACTCTAGCCATAAGTCTCCTGTATGATGACTCAGCATGAGCCCGAGGCTCAGGCCTGCCAAATTCCACCTCTGGCGAAGTGTCCAGGCCACTAGCGTCATGAAGAGATTGTCTCAAGTCTTCCAATTGGCTATCCCCTGAAAAGACAGGAGCCACATCAGGCTCAACAGCGTCAAGATCTAAATCCGACCTCTCCTCCTCTTCATAGATGTCATCCAGAGGGAGGTAAAAGTCATGTCTCAGAACAGCCGAGGGTCTGGAGTCCATAACAGACCTTACAGACTTGGAAGTAGCCTTCCTTGGAGGATCCACAGTACCAGGGATCTCCGACGGTAAATTTCAGCCAAAAGGCCCCAAAGGTGGCGATGGCTTTGGCATCGAGGGCGCCGACGGCTTCGGTGCCGACCAGAGCGCAGACGGCACTGAGGGCTGATACGAAGGCAAAGCTTCGACATCCATATCAGGCGGACACGGCGCTGACGGAGTCGACGCCGACTTCGAGCCCTTAGAAGGTTTCTGCAGTCTCGCTGGGGACCAGAACCGAGACCTGGGAGCACGTCTCTTACCTGTCATGGTACAGTGAGTCGTAAGGGGGAGTCATGGCTTAGTGAGAGGCCCAGGGCGCAGAGGAACCAGATACAAAACAAAACAAACCCAAAGGAACAGCCTCCAGCCTTACAGGAGGCTTCTCTGTCCCTTTTGCAGGCAGAAGGCTCGCCGGACCACAACTCCTAGCAGCCTCCGGGCCGGGAACTACTTTTCCACTCCCAGGTTGGGAGGGGCTCGCGCACACGCATGTGCGCAGAACAAAGGCACGGGGCTTGTGCTTAAGCTCCCGACCGGAACGGACGCATCCTGCAGAGCTCCTGCCGACAGGGATCACGCGAGGAGCCACGCCCCATGGAACCAGCAGTCCGGCCCCTCGCTTACAACAGATAAGTGCAGCAAAACCATTGCAAACGAGCGACCAACCCCCAGATGGGGATTAGAAGCGCAGCTGCGGGGGGAGAGCGTGAAACAAGCAGAGGAGCATTGGAATATCCAGTCCGTTGAGGGGCTCCAGCCATATTACGTCCCCTGCAAGGGGCAAAAGCTAAGTGCCAATCAGCGCTCCCTAGCATTTAACCAGCGCCGATTTTGGCTATCCAGACCCATTACTATTAACGCGTGCAGCGTTTATTTACTAACGTGTTTTCGGCCACGTGCGGAAAACTTTGGCAGCATGGAGAGCATTTCTGACCACAGCCACGTGCGGCAAACTTTGGCAGCACGTAGTGCTTTATATAAGACCACGTGCGGCAAAACTTTGGAGGCACGATGAATCTTATTTCCTTTAAGCCACGTGCGGCGAACTTGAGCCACATGTTCTGAACCACTCGCTATAGTTGGGTACTATAAAGCTCTGTGAGCAGATTGTCTCCAATGTATAATGTGCATGTGCCAGCACTGTATGTGTGTGTGATGTATTATGCCTATGTTAGTTAACACGGGTCACTAATACCAAAACTCTCGCAGCATTGGAACTGCTCCGAGCTCCGGACCTGAGAGTGCGCAGGCAGGAGGCCAGCACTCAACCACAGAGCTAAGTGCCTTTTGCATCAAAAGCTATTGTAAAACACTGTGTATGTTGGGACGATAGTGCATATGTTACTGTTCTTTTTTCCCATATGTTCCCTTACCTGTCCACTTACCCTCTCCTAACCCTCACTCCGGTTACCCTCTTTTCGAGACCCATCCAACCAACGAGATCCTAACCCTCTTTCCCTGCTGGGGTCTCGGCGGCCTGTGTAAGCTTGTGTCTTGCAGGTGCCCAGACCGCAGTGGGGGTAGTTGGTTCGCGCCACTCCTGCACCTGGACTTTGGAGCCGTGATATTACCTATCTTGAGCCATGTCCGAACAGGACCTTGAAGCCGCGTCGAGGACCCGAGCCCGAAGGCATACGAGCCACGGATCGAAACCGTTCCTTATTGGCTTCATCACAAAGCGCAGACGTAACTCTGCCCTGCGATTGAAAAATCGTTAACATCTGCTCCCTGAAGGCAGCCCAGTCCTCCGGAATCGAGGACTTGGTTGGACAAGCCACTTTCCTTGCGGCTCCATCCTCCGAGGAGGACGGGGAAGGTGATCAGTAATGGCGCTTCCTAGAATGCCGAGACGAGGAGAACGAATGGCGGAAACCACTCCGGGACCGAGACTCCCGGGACTCCTTCTGACGCAGAGTCTCGCCCCTCGAATAATCAGTGGACATCTCCTTGGACTTAGATTAACAGAACTTACTGGGTTTAGAACCCCTACCTACCTGAAGCTTTCCCTTATGCTCACGCAAGGCCTTAGCAGTCAGCCCAAGCACCACAAACAAATGCGATGCGGGTCGGTACTCGACATTTTCGACTTGCAGTCCCCGCAAGTCTTGAAGCCAGACCACGGAGTCGGAGGGGTCGAATCAGACATATTCACAAGGAATACACAAGGTGCGCCGAGTCTCCAAAGCAAACAAGTTTGTGTAAAAAATGGCACTGAGGCTACGGGTGCTGTGCGTCCTATTTATAACATCCGGTGACGTCGCCCTCGACGGAGGCTTTCGAGGGACATCGACCCAACACCATCAACGCAGGACGCCCTCTGCCGAAAAAGTTTCCGAAGTACACAGCTGTGGACATTACATGTCGAAGATGTGGAATACGTTGGAGGACACAATCCATTCGAAGTCCAAGTCACAAGATGAGTGGGGGCTTGTGCCCAAAGGTCACGGGGTCCAACACAATGTTTCCACGAATATGTATTCCCTGTAGAAAGGATGCAATGGGCTTGGGTGGTGATTATTTTCAAGCTTTAAAAAAATTCTACAACTACTTACCTGAAGATAGATATGTTTTCTCCTTTCTTCCAGACCCAAGGCTAACCCAGGGGCAGGCTACCCGACCCAGGTTCAATGACCAAAGGTAAGTGGAATGGAGATAGCAGACAAAGGGACTTATATATATGAGAGGTGCCCAGGAGTTACGGGTCAAGAGTCTTCCGGTCGGGGGCAGGTGCACGATGCAACCCCAGTCAGTGAAGAAATACAAAATACCACAATGCAGGCCTCCTTAGGACACTGCCCAGGATGGAGGAAGCCCAGTTCCAGCGACAATCACAGTTTGCAGGCAACGACGGGCATCCTAACAGTCGCAGTCACAGAAGCTGCTCCAGGACAGGTTCCCTTGAAGATGGGAAGCTGGTATTCGGGGATAAAAGGAAACAAGTGGAACAAGCTGGCGACCAACAAAAACGCAGAACAGCAATGCTTCTGGCAAGGAAGCCCACGAGAGTTCACATCACTCCACTGAGCAGTCCAGTGACACTTCCGAAGTCTCTGAAGGGCTGGATCCTTTGGGAAGGCGTCAGGACTAGTTGGACACAGTAGTCCAAGGGCTGAAGCACTGCTCACTGTCTTCAGAGATCAGGCAGAGGAGCAGGGTTTCATTGAGCCAGATACTGGAGGGGATGCAAGGCCACTTCAGGAATAGTCTTTGGGTCATCAATGGTCTGCTCTTCAAGGGATTCTTGGCTCCAACGTAGATCTGAATAAAAGCTGTAGAAGTCCTCCTCTTTTCCAAAATCCGAGCTGTAAATAAGTCCAAGCCCACCAATGGTAAGGATCTGCACCATTCAAACAGCCACTATTTGACCAATCAGCGACAACTACTGGTTTCACAACCGCCAGAGTAGCAGACTTTCTGGCACCATTGATGTTGACTGGGACTAGACAGTGCCAGCCCCCTTCGACAGACAGACACATGCTCACAAGCACGGTAAAGCGGCTGCTTTCCCGGGCAAGTGCATGACCTTATAAGGACTTTCCTGACCTTAGAGCGCAGGAAGAAGGCCAAATTACAATATGGCCAAAGAACAAGTGAAAACCTCCATGGCACAGCCATTGTAGGGCACAAGTCAGGTTTGGTAGCCGTAAGCAGGAAACGCTAATGTGCATACCAAAAACAAGGCAAAAAACTGTAAAAATTTAACTGCTGCCACCAGCTTGCATTTAGGCTTGTACATATAAAAGTAACCATAAATCCTGTGTGTGAAAAGAGGGTGATACAAAGTATCCCCATTGCACTACATTGTACTATGCTGTGTGCAATATAAATAATACAAGAATTCAAAATGGAAATAGTTTCCCAGTACTGATAGTCTAAAGGACTGATCAGTTTCCCCAGGACAAGTGAGCAGAAGGCAAGAGAAGTGAAGCTGAAGGCTTCCCTTCAGAAAGTCAGGACAGGATCAAAAACAGAGCAATACATCTTTATTAACACTGGGTAGCTGCGGTTGGTTGGAGTTATGTTCGTATCTTGTTTGCTGTTATTTTCATTTGTTTGCAGGTGTTCCTATGTTATGGTTTCCAAATTGGAAGAAAGACCGAGTAGATTTTTCTTGGGGTCTGGCACATCTTTTTGTCCTCCATGTGGGGATGAAATACCTGGTGCAGGGTGTTTAAAGACGATAGGCGCAGTGGCTATTACTCCTTGTGGTTGTCTTCTATTGGATTGGATGGTTATCTCGCGAAGCAGGGACGAGGCTATTGGGCTGGTGAGGTGTCTCATTTCTGGGTTTAGTGGTTCGTCATATTTGCTCACTTCTGGCCGGTGTCTTAGTACGTATTTTGAGATGAATGTACTTGGTGGTCTTCTGAGGTGAGGTATTAGTGATTTGTTGGGATGTCTAGTTGATTGATCCGAATTAGTGGTTACAGCTACACCCGTTTCTTTCCTATTTTTTCTTCCTTTATTATTCTGCTGTATTTGCGGTTCCCTGGCATGTTGCTGTGTGCCGAGTAGATCTGTAAAAGTGGGATGGGTAGGGGGTAAAGGGGTTGCACTCACCTCTTGTTCGTATCTCAGACCCAGCGGAGATCAGCTTGTTGGGAGAGTTCTCGGTTCTCGTTGAGGTTTCAGCAGTGAGAAGAGCATTGGTAGAAGTTCCTAGTGAGAGGGCCAGTGTTGCACAGTTAAGGTTACTGTTTGGAGTTAGTTCGATTTCAGAATAGTTTTGATGGCATTGTAGGAAATGCTGTAATTATGCCAGGGAACAAGAGCAGCAGCCAAATGTGTGGTCTTTGGGACAACCTAGCTATGCAGTCTGGTAGTCGCACATGAGGCAGGCTAGTTATGCAGGTATATAGAATCCCTCCAAGACTTTGTAGACTGGCCCTACACGATCACTTAATAACTTTCAGAGGTTAGGCAGACCCTCCAGGATACTGCAGCATGCAACAGAGCATTTTGCGGCATAGAAAAGCAAGTTTTGAGGCACTACATCTTACTTATTTCTGCATATTTGCAGCAAATTCTTTTATGACTAATGGGTGCTAGAGAGTCATGGTGTGAAAGAACCAGTTTGCTAGAAAGATGCAGTGTGTGCGAGGCTGCAAGAAAACCAAGTTGTCATTATTTGCACTTTTTGAATGTGGTCCTCTGCTATCAATTGAATGGAAAGAGTCCCAGATATCCCCGACTTCACAGGACAGCTTGTTTTGCTCTACTTTCTTATTTAGTGTACATGCCTATTTCATATTATTAACTTTATTGACCGTTAATAGCCCAATCTAGGCCTTAGCCTGGTGAATCTGGGCCTTCATGAACTTCGGCGCGTCTGAGGCCTTCACCGTGGGGCGGGGGGGGGCACCGCCTCGCTCCCCCTTGGCTTTCTCCATCGGAACCAACTGGGCCTTCTCCAGAAGCTTCCCCGGGTTGTCCGACTTCCTCTTTATCGACCTGGAGCGTTGGCTCGAGGTTGACGGCGTCGGCGATGATGCGCCCGGCCTGGCAGGCGAGGAGCCTGTACCAACGGTGCTCCTGGTGCCCACGGACTCCCAGTGCTTAGCCTTATGTTGGACCCCCGTCGCTGGAGCGCCCTCAAAGGTCTTAGAAGACTGCTCGGATTTCCTCTTGGGAGAGCATTGGGGGCAGTATGACCCAGAGACCAGTGATTGGTTATCAGGAGAAAGACAGTTCAGAAACTAAACTGATTTTTTCTTTTACCGCGGATTCACAGTCCGACGACAGGGAATATTCACGAGCATGTGAATCCATGCAGACCCCATGCTGGAGAACAGTCAGTTTAAAGGTGCTTAGTTTATTTACACTGCACATAATTTCCACACCCAAATCAGAGATATTTTGTGATGGAGATATTATCACTGGGATATTTCTACATGGAACCTTTCAGAGTAGCAACTAATGTTTCTCCTGTGTTGTAGATCCAGTCAGCTGATCACGGACAGTCTGGGAAGAAGAAGTAAGCAGTGAAGGGAGCTTGAGAAAGAAGTCCAGAGTCAGACCAGACACGATCAGTGATCTGAATGTTTTTTTTATCCAAATATCCTTTACTTTTCCCTTGGGAGGTGTCAATCTTGTAGTGCTGCAATTCACTAGGGGTCTGACAGTTCTGGAGGGGCTAGTGGGGCTTCGTCTTCCGACCTCTGCAGGACAGGTAGGTTGGGCCCTTACACCACAGGAATGTAGAGAGTCAAAGATTGGAATATAAACAGTCAACTGATTGCCAAGGTATTCAGGTTTGGTGGGGCCTTCTCCCCAATTTGGTGGGATCTCCTCCCCAATTTGGTGGGATCTCCTCCCGTGGTGTCATACCATTTAGATACAGCAGTCCTCTCTCCATTAATTACGCCTTGCGTGCGTCCAGGCTGGGTTTTCTGTAGGAAGGGCCCCTCATCTCCCAACGTGGACTCTGCTGTGGTTTACTCCGGTCAGCTGTTAGGAGCGGCCTGGCCTTTACCTCCAGGATGGACTGAGCAGGACTTGATCTCAGCTTTGGCTGCTCTTCTATGTTCCGCACCAAAGCTTTTAGTTTTTCCTTAATTGCTGGAATACAGCAGCCCTTACCCCTGGTTATTCTTGTCCTTTAACTACGTCTCCCATCACATTGGCGATGGTATTCTTGTGCTGACGTTTTAAGGCCTTTAGGCCCTTCACCAGAGCCTTTAACAGACTATCAGACTCATTACGAGTTTGGTGCTATCACATCTATAATGCCACTGAGATATCACCAATCGGTATTACCGTTAGCACCACCTGGTCCAGTGGTATTGCTGCCAGATTACAAGTGGCGGTAGGCATTGTTGGTCTCCATTAATTGGAGTCCATTGGACTCCATGGTAATGTCGGCCGTATTTCTACTTGCACTATTTACACTGGCTTTAATACCACTGATTTGGCCATTTTTTGGTCGTAAGGTGGAGGAATTACCTCTAACATTCTGATGTCAGTGTTTTCTCTGCCTTACCTCTAAACCTGTAGTTCAGTTGTGTGGTAATGCAGCGATATTGCTGTGCTAATGTTACCACTGCATTATGCAATGTTTTACCACACCGCTGAACTCGTAATGAGGCCCTATGTGTGATGGTGTAGTTTTAACCCCTATTTTCCCTATATAGAACAGAGACCCTAGCATGGGGTCTTCCCCTAGGGTCTCTGAGGATTCCAAACCTTTGGGGAGTCCAGCTGGCGTTGACTTTCTCTTTGGGCACTTGTGGTAGTCCCAAGCAAAAGTCTGATGATCTCAGAGTTCTGGTTCTTTTTGGGATTCTCCCGTGTCTCCCAGAGCCTCACTGTGCCTTTCTCTGCCTCTTCTTGTTCTACGATTGTCTCCATCTCGAGATCGGAGCCTTTCCAATACTAGTTGAGCAACGGGTTGGAATACTTTTGTTACATGGGTGAGGTTCCCCAGCTTGAAGAGGACAATGTTCACTTCCCCCACTGATGACTCCGGCCCCTATATCTAGCGAGCGATTATGCACCAGACCAGGCATTGGGAAAATTCTTTCATAAATTCCCACTGGAACCTATATGCAGAGACCGGTCTTTACCAGTGCCTTCCCTCTCAGAGGGTCCCCCACCTCCATACACATCCCAGCCTGCAGGCTCTGGGTTCAACTCTAGTTGGCAATTTTGCAGTTTTGGTGACAAACACTATCTCACATCTTCTTGCCTAGTGGCCGGCCTCAATCAGGACCTGGTCTGTTCCACTTCTGACACCATGCGTCACAGATGCCTCAAAGAACACTTCAAGTTCCAAATAAAGTTTTGTATTGATTTCCTTTGCAGGGTGCTATAGTCGTCTGTAGGATAAAGGCCACAGGACTCCGGGTTGAGGTATGCACTCTGTTAGGACCCTTCTCACACCCCAACAGCGGTGCAGTGTCGCGTTGACAGGCAGTCTCCCTCTGGATGCCCAGGTTGAGGTCTGGGTCTCACCACCTGCCCCTCAGACGCCCTTGGGGCCGGCACAGGTCCCAAGGGAGCAAGCACTTCACCAAAGTCGCCAGCAGGATGCAGGCTGCCTCACTCTGGCTCCTTGGACGCACAGCTCCATAGCCACACTGCAGCCCCAAACACTGGACCAGCATCTCGGCACGCCGCTCTCCAGGCTTCAACTCCTGCTGCTCTCTGCTGCTTGGCTTCTATGGTCCGGACAGGACATCATCTCCAGCTCGCTACTGTAGGTAATAATCAAGTGGAGTCAAGTGTGCACAGTTGGAATAAAGTGCCTGATGTTTCCTCACTATTAGTGGGACAGCCTAGTGTTAGGTTGTCGTAGTAGTAGGCCCAGTCTTGCTTTCCTATGGGTAATCCTCATTAATCTTAGTTGCATCTTCCTCATCTCAGTTTTTGCAGGAAATGGGAACGGGAAGATGGGGTGTGATTGAATTTACCCCATGAAGGCTGCAGGAGAATGTGTTGCGGTATTATTGGGAATGGGGGAATACCATGTCTCGCCCTTGGGGTGCATTGAAAGGCCCCAGACAGAAGCCCCTCTCACCACAACAGCACATTTAAACACTACCACCAAAAATGGCCGTGTTTTGCTCTTATTTCACATTAAGAGCAAGAATTTCAACACTACAACCAAAAACAACTTTTGCTTTCCCTTTCACACGAACAGCAGCCCTTTAAACATTGCCAACGAAAAACAGCTTGGCTTTTTCTTTTTGTTCATGGCAAATTAAATAACCATGGGAAAAGGGGGCCAACCCATCATTATCTATGGACAAACAGCAAATGTAAATTCAACCAAGAAGGAGAAATCAAAGAATCCTGTGACCTGCCCGACAGGATTTTTAACATTAAAAGCAAAAACGTGTGAAAAGAAAAACGGCTTTAAAAAGCCACAGTGGAAAAAGATAGCACTGCTCTCACAGAAAATGTCAGGGATATATGATGTGGGGGTGACCAAAGGAAATGGATATTATGTTTCAACCCACAAAATTCCAGTCACCTTTGAAGAGACACTTGCTACAGGAAAAACCAGTTCTGGCTGGGGGGCAGGAAACTTCGTAATTAAAAGCTCCGCTTACAGCTGGACGTCGCATTTATCAGCGGACAACCCTGCAATAAAATGTGATGCTGCCGAGGGCGTCATAATTCGCTGTTCTGCAGACATGAAGGCAGGAGCCCAGAGAATTCAAAGAAGGCAAAGTGTGGCTGGAGATTGACAAGGAGGTGCAAGCCCTTCCTGAACCCACTTTAAAGAGCAAACTGCCAATTTCAAAGAGACTCATAAAAATCCTCTGGTCACAAGCTGACCCAGGGGAACAAATCGCTATGGCCCTCCCACAGGTTGAACAGACACTACCAATCGACATTAAAAGACCGGTTTCATTTTTTGACATTTTGCGCAATCAGAATGAGGAGTAATTTAATGCCATTTTTCAGGCGGTTATAAGGTATTACCCAAATTGTTTGTTTACAATTGTTCGAATGAACAATTGACCGAATTTAAAATTTAAGGGTCACAATTGACCTTTTCACAAAAATAAATATATATATCTATATATATAGATATATATATATATATATAGGGGTTTTGAGGGGTTTGGCGTTGGGTGGGGGTTGTGGGGGGTTTCCCCCCACATATATGTTACAATTGACCTTCACAATTCGGTCAATTGTGAAAAGGTCAATTGTAATTCGAACAGTTGTAAAACGAACAATTCGTATACAACCGGTTATAAAGATGTACATTGCATTTACCTGGGACTTTGGGGACTGAAATGGCCAGTTAGACTAGTTTTCTGGCTGATCTAAAATTGGGACAAATGTGACAGTTGGTGAAAAGATTGAAAATGAAATTAGGAACAAGCTTGATCATTTGTAGATTCATAACTTTTGTACATTTTATGAAAAGGACAAAAATGTGGCACCGGGCCATGCTACATCGTACAGAGTTGGTGATCGGCATACCCAATTCCCTATGACATAGCTAAAAGCTAATATCAGTTTCATATGGCAGGGGCTGGTATAATTATGAAGTTATGATACATAACTAAGACATCATCAACATAATGAGGAACATCAAACCCTCTAACTGCAAAGGCGATGCATGCCCAGCCTCCATTATCAAAGACTGCACGGAAGCGCTAGCTCCCTTCCTAACAGCCTTTGTGAATGCCTCCTTGACCACAGGGAAAGTCCCCGCCTCCCTCAAGGAAGCTTGGGTACGCCCTCTTTTGAAAAAGCCAACTCTCGATCCCACCTCACCCAACAATTACAGACCCATCACCACTGTCCCATTCCTCCTCAAAATACTGGACAAAGCAGCCTACCTGCAGGTCCAGCACTTCATTGAAGAGAACAAACTCCTTGGACTCCGCCAATCTGGCTTGTGCCCCAGACACGGGACCGAAACCGCCCTACTTGACCTGAAAAACCAGATGGACGATGCTAGAGACTTGGGTAAACCAGCACTTCTCCTACTCCTTGACCTATCCGCAGCCTTCGACCTCGTGGATCCATAGTGTCTTATGCCACCACCTTTCCTCCACTGCCAAATTCTCCCCAGAGGCCACAGCCTGGATCACCTCTTTCTTATAAGACAGAACCATGCAAGTATTCTCTGACCTAGCCGCCGCATCACCAACCATTATATCTTCACACGACCCATCTTCCTCATCCTCGACGCTATGGGCATATCCTACACCAACTACGCCGACGACACGCAGATCCTCCTCACTCTCAGAGGGAACTATGACACTGACTCCCTGACCCTCAACAACCTCTACACCACCATCCAAGCCTGGATGGCAGACAACGGTCTATGCCTCAACTCTGACAAGACAGAACTCCTCCTGGTAGGTTCCCCCGACACACTAAAAAATCTAGATGCCCAATTCAGCCACTTCACCATTGACTCCATTAAAATTCCGGTCTCCGACTCTGTCAAAACTCTGGGAGTCTACCTGGACTCCAGCCTATCCATGGATAGACAAATCAGCGCAATAGCCTCAGCAGCTGCATATCATGCCAAACTTATCAACGCAGTCAGACCCTTTCTCTAAAAAAGGGAACTGCACCAACATAGCCAGAGCCATCACCGGCTCTAGGCTAGACTACTGCAACGTACTCTTTCTAGGAACCTCCAACAAAAACTTAGAGAGACTACAAGTAATACAGAACAATGCTCTCCGGGCAGCCCAAGGCATTGCTAAAAGAGAACACATCTCTGAAGCCAGAAAACTAGCCCACTGGCTCCCAATAAAGGAAAGGATCGTATTCAAAGCCCTGACACTGACCCACAAGTGCATTCACCTCACTGCTCCAGCATACCTCTCTCAAAGGATCCACCCCGTCTCCACTACCAGGCCAACCAGATCACCATACACCAACATGCTCTCGGTGCCACTAGTAAAAGCGGGCGGATCCAGCTTCCCCTATCTAGCGCCCACTCACTGGAATGCCCTACACCTCCCACTATCCGAGGGGAGGCCTCCCTCACCACCTTCCGCAAAACTCTGAAAACTACCCTCTTCACATAAGACCCGACACACCAGCACGAATACTTATCATATATGTTGTAATATACGTCCCAATGCAATATCTGTAACAGTATGATATCTTGTAGTATTCATAATGTGTTATCAATCGCTTTCATGCCTGTACCATGTAACTAAGTTATTGCAAGTAACAGCGCCTCAATGCCCCTGGGCTTCTTGCGCGCTATATAAATATAAATAAACTAGTTTTTGCCAAAAAGTGGTAATGAGAAAAAAGGAGGGTAATAAATGCAAACAGACAGATGGTGCTCTCCTCCGCGGAACCAGTCCTGACAGGGAAGGGGAGAGGGATGGTAACTGTCCTATCCGAGCGGCAGGGATAATTATAGCGTACTCCCCCCTACATTGTAAAATTAATTATGTCATTTCTGTTATATAAGGGGAACTGTACTAGGACTCAAGTCACAAAAACCGGGAGACAGGAGAAGGACGGAGAGAAGGCTGCTGAACCTTACCATCTTTCAGAATGCAGTGACCAAACTTTTACCCTATCTGTCCAGAGATCCAGCTGGCTTCCCTGAATCCTAAACCAAGCCTTGCTTTGTAAGTAGCATATAACCCCAGCCCTAAATTGCATAAACCCTTCATTTTTGTAGTAGTACATATAATCCAATACTCCATTGAAAACCCCAAATTGCCAGCTTAATCCAGTTATCTCCCCATAGAAGAATCTCTCGTTTGTGTATGTTAACATATCTCCTTTAAAAACCTCTCAGCTGTCTGTGTAAATCCTTAGTATTTTTCTTAAGTAAATCAATTAATTCCCCATTGAAATTCACGGTTCAAAATTGTTGCAATTCGAAAAAAATCAACCATCTTGGTACTGGTGTTTTTATTTAATTGCTATAGTCAGTAAAGTGTTGCCTCAAAATAATGATTCTCCTTGTACCTAAAAACCGAATTTTTCAGTGTATTGTGTGCATTAACAAACAAATTCCTATTTGCACCTGTCCTATTAAACCCAAACCGTTGCTCCCACTGTGAACAATCCCTTTTGCCTAGAAGTCTCCTGTGCCTCTGTCCTTGTTACCGAAAAACCGATTTTCCTATTGTAAGGTAAACCCATTCCCTGAGCTGCCTGTCATTGTAAGCCCCAGTATAAACGGATTTCCATTTGCCACCATATTTTCTTTTTGCATTTGCCTTTTCAATTTTCCCACTTCTTTTCTATTTTTGCCCTGTTGTGCTGATTAGTATTCTCTAAACTCTCCCTATCTCCTAAGTGTAAGCAATACGAATTTCCTTCTATTCTGTCCCCTAGCAGTTATGAGTAAGAATCAAAAACCCAATCTGCCATTTCGCTCCAATAACAGGTTTTCCCTTTCTTTGCCGACTTCCAACTTGTGGTGGTGAGCTTTACCCGAAGTCTGATTTTTTCTCTCTATTCCTACTCCGTTTTACTGCCTTCCATTCATAGGAATCAAGTCTAATTGATGTTTGGAGGTGAGTGTTGCAGGGGGGGTGGGGGGGGAGTGCTAAACCGTTGGTGCTATCACTTGGTGGAAAATTGTTCTGTTTTGCCTATAAAGACCTGAGTTAACTGTAATAGGATCTCTTAACCTAGTTGTTCTGTAGAGATCATTACATTTTGTGTTGCCACAACATTGGTGGCTGTGAAATGGTTTGATTTTCCTTTTTCATTAAATAATAAATATCTTATTGATACACAACGGCCTGGTTCCTAGTCCATTGTAACACAGGGTGTTTGTGGAGGTTGGGTGCGAGACGGGTTGGAGGCCTACTCAAAAAGAATCCATAGTATATTAAAAATAAAAAGCGTTTTATTGAACACCACATTCATTGGTCGGGAAAGGAGACCCTGGCTGGAGTGTGCCATGTAATAAAACTGACACAACCCCTCATGACCCTCCACTCAGATGATCCTCCCTCCCTTGTCCAACCCCAGGGTCGGGATCCAAAAGCGATGGCACTTCCCTGGCCACTTGAATGGAAGATCCTGAGGGAGTAGGTGGGAGAATACCATCAGGTTTCTCACAGATCCCTCTTGTAAGGGATGCATGGTGGCAACAGTAAAAACAGACAAGTGATCACAACTCAAGGGTGTTTATTAAACTGTAAATGCAGGGTGGAAAAACACCCACACCTAAAGCTAAATCTAAGATGGGAGAAAGCTTCGACCATTAAACGAAAAATAAGCTAGCCCTTGTGGCAGTCGTGCTAAAGTAAAAGGCCTATACAAAAAATACAAAATAAACTATTGCCAAATCCTTACAACTAATTACAGAAAGAGTGTGGGATAGGGTGTTCAATAAAGAAAAAAGTGTTCACAAATTGGCAGGGGTCTCCCTTCCCCACATTTTGAGCACGGGACAAAGTGGATCTACTGAGTACAGAACACGCTTGAGCTTTCCCAGCACGAGCTGACGGTTCCATACCAGCTATCAGGTTCTTCGATGGTTAAGTCTCCTTTCAATAAAAAGTCTCTTGTCTTCAAGGCCTGAAGTATCCAACAAGTTCTGTTCCACGTATAGTTTGGGTGATGGCTTCGCACCTGGGTCCCCCTCTTCCGGGTGTAAACCCATCACAAATCTTATTCAACAAATCATCTAAACAGTTCCTTTCCCAATGAACTTTGGGTGATAACTTCTCACCCCTGGATCTCCCTCGGCCGGGCTCGAACCCAAATGACAAGGGAGACAATTCACTTACCATGGCCTTCCAAAACTTCTTGCATTCACTAATCTTAATGTATTTTTTAAACTGTTCTTCTTGCTTTGCCCCTTTTTTGGCAGCTTCCCTTTGCCGGGTTCACCTCACCAACTTTTACAGACAGTTCACTGTGGACAACCCTCGGTCAGGTTCACTTCAGGCAACACACTATTCATAGGGGCCTCAGGCCTTGCCCCTTTTTGTTAGCATCCCTCTGCTGGGTTCACTCTTGCCAACCTTTGCAAAACACTGTTCACGCGTTAGTTTAACCAAGCAGGATTCACTTCCCTTTGCTTCACAATCAACAGTACAGAGGATTTTACAAGACCCCTGTATGACCGCTTTGACCTCATCTCACCCCCCTCCCCAAGGCCTTTTGGTTACGGTGGTCTCTACCATTGGGTAATCAGCCAGTTTCCTGCATGAGCACCCACGTGGTGCCGGACTCCTTTGTTGCTGGTTTTTCCTTTCTTCCATCAATAGTTTCTTTAAGCTTTCAAAGTTCAAATTAACCGTTGGCTATTTTTCGTTCAACACAGTTCAGTTTCTTATCGACACTCCGCTCGACTCACCGGCTGTGATGAACCGCTTGGGTTTTCTTCTCCTTGGAGTCAAGGTTGGTACCACGGATACAATGTCTCTCCCCGGCTTGGAAATCAGCGGAGGAGGGTCTTGCGTACCGTTGACATCTGCTGCAACACACGCTGGCTACCGTTCACAGACTTCGGATTCCTTCTGCGCAGGTTTCACAGGCCTTGGTCATAAAGGGCAAGGTCGCTTCTCTCCTTGTCACCCTCTCGGTCTGCGCCGTCTTTCTCCTCCTTTTGAACTGCCGTGCCTAGTTGGCTCTCTTGTCGTGCGGCCTGCCTTGCTTGTCTCGTGCTCTTGTGCTCCACCTTTTATCCCTGTGGGGAAGGGAAAGGGCAGTCAGGTGTGTGTGTGTGTGATTCTGGTTAATTGCCAGAGTCTGGCCCTTGGGTTGGGACATGTCAGGTAAACAGCTTTGGACTTAATCCGTTTTATGTCATGGTGTGTGAAAGTGCTCTTGTTGGTGAAGTGGGAATGGGGGAGGAGGGGTTAGAGTATCTGAGCATCCTAAATGGTAAGATAGGAAAAAGGTATTATGAGATTGAGGTTGGTTGGTTAACTCGGAAAGATTAGATGAATAGGGTTTGTGAAACAGACGGGACTGACCAGGATTATTATAGTGAAAGGAACAGGGGGCATTGTGGGAATGGTAGTGTTTTCTGAATGCCGTTTGAGAGTTAAGAACATGACAATCAGAGGGATGGAATTGGTAGGGTTTTGTCAAGGTAGATTGGGTGTTCAGGAAAGAATCATAGGGACGTGGAGAAGAATGGTTGGGAGTATTGTGGTTTTTGAGGGCAACAGGGTCCCCAATTGGTCTACCAGAGTTGTCGGAGTACATGGATTTTATTAAGGGAGCTTCTTTGAGAGGGAGGGAAGCAGCTGTGGAATAACCAAAGATGATCCCAGGGAGTTCATCCTTGCCTTCTTCCGTGGTAGAGTACTGTCTCTCACCTGGGATACTCCCCCCCACCCCCCTCCAACCCACCCCCTCTCTACCTTGCTCTCTGGCTTCCCGTTCGGCTTCCCTCTGTCTGCTTGGTGCAGGCAACCCGCTGTGCATTCTCGGAGACCGGGCTAGTCTCCCTCAGGCTCGTCTCTCAGCTATTTGACAGCCGAGTTCCTTTTGAACTCCAGTGTCGGCCAGCTGCCTCCATTCCTGCAATTGACATCTGAGGAAAATAAACTAGACCGCTCACTTCATTTCCTTGAAATAATCTTCCCAGTACTAGTTTTCTCCTGTGAAGCAAGATACTTGGAATTCTTGGATATCTCAGGTTTGTCAAGGGTATCAAGATGGTAAACCTTACAACAGAGTATATGAGTTGTCCCTATAAGGGAGAGGGAAGGATTTGATATTGGATTAGGGACTGAGGTCATCAAGGCGGATGAATACCTAATTCCTTGAGAATAATCACCCCTAATTCCATAGGGGGCTTCCCTCCCCATGTGATCCTCCCTCGGTGCACCAACCGCAGGGGGATTATTGTACTGTGGACGCACTGCCCTGGCCCCATGGGAAAGGTGGTCTCCTAGTTAAGGAGGGACGAAATCCTCAGATTTGTCACAAACCCCATTCCTTTTGTATGCATATCTGAATTATCATCACCTTCACTTCCCTTTTGCTCACGGGGAAACTGATCAGACCATCAGAACTGGGAAACTTTTCTTGAATTCTTGTACTTTAGTGCAGTGCAATCTCCCTAGTTTTTCACACTTGGGATTTATGGTTACTTTCATAGATGCCTAAAGGCAGGCTTGTGGCAGCAGATACATTTTTACCATGCACATTCATATTTACCGCGTACAGCTACTAAATCTGGCTAGTGCCCAAAAATGGCCAAGCCACAAGATTTTTCATTTGGTCTTTGGCCTTCTTCCAGCCTTGCCAGGTTAGGAAATTCTGTGTAAGGTCGTGCACTTGCCCGGGAAAGCAGGTGCGTGCGTGCATGCGTGTCCGTCTCTCTCAGGAAGGGGGTGGGATGGTCTAGTCCCACTCCACATTTGTGGTGCCAGAATGTCTATGTGTGGGGCAAATGTGAAACCGGTAGGTGAAGATCGTAACCATTGGTGGGTTTGGACTTGCTTCCAGCTTGGATTTTGTATTAAGAGAAGGACCTCTGCAGCCATTCCCCTTTAATGTGAAGTGCGGGAAAAAAAAAGGAACAAGTTACTTACCTGTAACTGTTGTTCTCCAGCATGGGTCTGGCATGGATTCACATGCTCATGAATATTCCCCGTCGTCAGGCTGGGAATCCTCGGTAAAGAAAAAAAAAACAGTATCAGTTTCGTTTCTGATCTGTCTTTCGTAGTAGTAACCAATCACTGGTCTCTGCGTCATACTGACCACAGCCAATGACTGCCCTCTACCTAAGCACCGCCGCTGGCAGCCATCTTCAGATTTGGAAGCACGTGAAGTGGCAGTATGACCAAGTGAAGAGCCGCAGAGGGGTAGGCGGGAGGGTTCGCATGTGAATCCATGCCAGACCCATGCTGGAGAACAACAGTTACAGGTAAGTAACTTGTTCCTTCTCCAGCATGGGGTCTGGCATGGATTCACATGCTCATGAATAAAGAATACATAGCAGTACACACATGCACAACCACGGGAGGTGGCAAAGGCTCAACATTAAGCATTACATCAAACTCAACATTAAGCATCTTACCTCCTCACCAGGCTCACCTCAGGCGAACAGGTTGCGCAGCACTGCTTGGCCGACCCTGGACTCCTCCCTGGAATCCCGATCGACGCAGTAGAATTTCGTGAAGGTGTGCGTCGACCTCCACGTAGCAGCCCTACATATGTCCAGCAGGGGCACACCAGAAAAGAACGCCGTGGTAGCTGCGATCGCTCTGGTGGAATGGGCTCTCGGACGGCCAGGCAGCGGTCGGTTTGCCAACCGATGACAGTTGATACAGCCGGAGAGCCATCTGGAAATGGAAGCCTTCGAGAGAGCCTTCCCCTGATTGACAGGTCCAAAGTTCACAAAGAGTTGTGACGTCTTCCGAAAACACTTCGTGCGGTCCACGTAGAACTTCAGCGCTCTAGCCACATCCAGCAAGTGCAAAGTCCTCTCAGCCGGCAACGAAGGCGACGGGAAGAACACAGGCAACACCAAGGGTTCGTTGAGATGGAAGTCCGACGGTACCTTGGGCATGAAGGAGGGGTGCGTCCTGAGCACTACCCTCGTGTAGTGAAAAGTCAAGTACGGGGCCTTGCAGGAAAGGGCCTGGATCTCTCCCACCCGTCGTGCGGAGGTGATGGCCACAAGAAACGCTGTTTTCCACGACAGAAACTTCAACGGGGCCGAGTGCAGAGGCTCGAACAGAGGTCCCATGAGCTTGGTCAGCACCACGTTGAGCTCCCACGCCGGGGCCGGAGCCTTCACCGACGGGAACGATCTGAACAGTCCCTTCATGAACTCTTTCACCAGACGATGAGACCACAAGGACGTCCGCCCCGTGGTTCTGGTGTATCGGGAGATCGCAGCAAGATGAATCTTGATGGACGCGTGTGCCAGACCAGCCTTGGCCAGCATCAGCAGGTACGGCAGTACCTGGGGAGCCGTAATCCGTAGAGGGTTAATCTTCTGTGCGTGGCACCAGACAGAGAACCTCTTCCATTTGTGTCCGTAGCATTTAAGAGTCGAGGACGCCCTGGCCTTTGCAAGAACCTCTCTGCAGTCGGCCGGTATGTCGTATCCTCCAAACTCTAGCGCTGCAGGAGCCAGGCCTGCAAGTTCAGCGATTTCGGGTCGTGGTGGAGGATGGCGCCTCCTTCCCTGGAGAGTAGATCCGCGTCCACCGGCAGCTTGATTGGCGGGGACGTTGACAAGTCCAGAAGGTCCGGGAACCATATCTGCCTCGGCCACGCAGGTGCGACGAGGATCATCCTGCACCGTGACCTCTTGAGCTGGTTGACGAGCCGGATTAGCAGTGGCAAAGGAGGGAACGGGTAGAGGAACAGGCCCTCCCAGGGGAACGAGAAAGCATCGCCCATGCTCCTCGCCTGGGGAAACCTGCTGGCGAACCTCCGGCACCTGGAGTTCGTCGCCGTCGCGAACAGGTCGATCTGGGGTGTGCCCCACCGTCGGAAGAGGCGATCCACTAGATCCTGCCGTAGTTCCCACTCGTGGCACGAGCGCAGCTCCCTGCTGAGTGAGTCGGCGATGGTGTTTTTTTATCCCTGCCAGATGAAACGGCACCAGAAACATCCTTTGGGCGACGGCCCAATGCCACAGGTCCTGCGCCTCCTTGGACAGTGCTGGGGACCTGGTTCCGCCCTGTTTCCTGATGTAAAACATGGTGGTGGTGTTGTCGGTGAAGATCCTCACCACCTTGCCCTTGAGGGACAGAAGGAAGGACCTGAGGGTCCAGAACACTGCACGGAGCTCCAGGACGTTGATATGGAGGGACTTCTCCGTCGGGAGCCAAAGGCCTCTCGCGTGCAGATTTTCAGTGTGCGCTCCCCACCCTTCCAGGGAGGCATCCGTGGTCACTGTCTCCTGGTGGTCTGGGGTCTGGAAGTCCATGCCCGCCGTCAGATGCGCGAAGGTGCCCCACCACCGGACCGCTCGGCGGAAACTCTCGTCGAGTGTGATCCTCTCCTCGAAGCCGCCCGTCGTTTGGATCCAGCGCGCGTCCAGGAACTCCTGCAACGGGCGCATCCGGAGCCTGCACAAGGGAATGAGGTAGATGCAAGAAGACATCATTCCGAGGAGGGACTTGATGGACCTCACCTTGGCCGCGTCGGAAGCCAACATCCGCTGTACCTTGCCCAGGATGGACCTGGTCCTTTCCTCCGACGGGGAGGCCAGAAGGGACACTGTGTCGAGCTTCGCTCCCAGAAACAGTGCGTTTTGCGCGGGTACCAGGTGGGACTTGGCGTAGTTCACGGAGAATCCCAGGTCCGTGAGAAGTTGGACGGTCCTTGCCGTGTGCTCCACGGCGAGCTCCCTCGTCTTGGCTCGGATGAGCCAGTCGTCCAGGTAGGGGTAGACGTGGATCCCCTCGCGGCGCAGCTGCGCCGCCACCGGTGCAAGGCACTTGGTGAATACCCTGGGTGCCGACCGTAGTCCGAAGGGGAGGGCTTTGAACTGGTAGTGACGCCCTTGGACCACAAACCTGAGGAATTTTCGGTGCCCCTTTAGGATGGGAATATGGAAGTAGGCATCCTCCAAATCCAACGACGACAGGAAGTCTCCTTCCTCCATCTGACCCAGGACGTGCTGGAGGGTGACCATCCGGAACTTCTGCGCCTTGATGAACTTGTTCAGACGTCGCAGGTCTAGGATGGGGCGCCATCCTCCCGTCTTCTTCTTCACGAGGAAGTATCTCGAGTAAACTCCGGAGCCCCGAAGCCTCTTTGGGACGAGTTCGATGGCGCCCTTCCTGAGCATCGCCCTTACCTCCAGGAGAAGCTGAGGGACGTGAAGCTCTTTCCTGGCCACGGGGGGGACGCGCGGGCACCTTCTTTGAAACTCGAGCGCGTGGCCCCGGGCTAAGGCGTCCAGCACCCAACGGTCGGTGGAGATGGACTCCCACACGCTGACGAAGCTCGCCAGCCGGCCTCCCACCGGGGTGCATCGATGGGGGCCCGACCCCACGGCCGGTTCAATCCTGTTTCGATGAGGCTTTGCCGCCTTGACCTCCTTGGCGACGACGGCGGGGTCCGCCAGACTTGCCTCGTCCTCTGTAGGCCTCCTGAGACAACGAGCGGGCCGCTTGACGGTAGGTGGAGAAACCGCCGCCGGAACCTTTGGAGGCGCCCATGCCTCCGCTGCTCCGAAAGGGCGTCCGTCGTTACTGCAGAACCCCAAGGGCCCGGGCCGTCTCAGTGTCCGCTTTAATGGCCTGAAGGGAATCGTCCACTGTTTTCCCAAACAGGTTGTTCCCATCGAACGGCATGTCCAGGACTCTGGTCTGTACGTCTTGACGGAAGTCCGTAGCCTTGAGCCATCCACGCCGCCTAAGGCACACGCCGTTGCCCAACTGGCGAAACCCAGTGTCGGCGATGTCAGTCGCAATAGTGATGGCGTGGTCCGACGCCACCTCACCTTCCTGTAGGATCTCCAGGGCATCCGCCCTCTTGTCATCCGGTAGGAAGTCCAGCAGGGGAGCCAGTTTGTACCATAGCTCCCTGTCGTAGCGGGCCACGATAGCCAAGGCGTTGGCCGCTTTAATCGTCGTCGCTGCAGACGAGATGACCCTGCGTCCCACAGCGTCCAATTTCTTTCCCTCGCCGTCTGGTGGGGAAGTCGATGTGGAGGCCGCACCCCCCCCCCCGCTTTCTTCCTGGCCGCCGCGGAGACGACGGAGTCCGGGGTAGGCTGCGCCCGGAGGCACAGGGGGGCCGCGTCCGGGACCCGGTACTTCTTCTCGTACCGGTCTCTTCTAGCTGGCGTCGTGGAAGGGTTCTTGAGGAGGGCGAGGCCCTCATCCCAAATGTCGTCCAGTAGAGGCACCGCGAGGACCGTCTTCCTCTTGGCCTCGCGCCGTTGATAAAGGAATCCTTCCTTTTTCTTCTCCTCAGGGCAGAGTTGGAAAAGCTCGGATGCCCTGGCGATCATGGAGTGGAACGATCCAATTACGTCGGGCGGAGAAGCCCTGGTGGGAGGTGACGACGGTAGATCCTCGTCGTATACCTCGTCGTCCGTACCCGTCGCTGCCGTGTCAGTCCCCGTATCATCCCCTCGGGTGGACGGGGAGGAGGGCTGGACGGGGCGCAACGGCTGAAAAAGAGGTGGAGGGTGAATCCTTTTCTTGGGCGGGGGAACACCAGAAGGTCCCGGTTCAGGATCCCCCGACGGGAGAGGTTCCTCCGTCGGCAACGGTAGTCTCGTCCTTATCTCTGAGCATAAGGACTGTATAGCCAACAAAATGGCCGCCGAGTTGTCTTGCGGCGCTGGCAGAGGGGAATCCGACAGGCGATCAGGGGCCCCGTCGGCACCCTCGACGATGTTGCTGTCACCTGCGTCGGGATCCATCCCGACGGGCCGGTCTTCTTCCACGCCAAGGCCGTGGCTTAAGACCTCGATCAGCTCTTCCTCCGAGGTTGAAGCCGAATCTACAACGACGCCCTGCCCCCCCTTTTTCTTCCCCGCCGGGGATTTCACGGGGGTCCTATCGATGGGCACAAAAGAGTACTCCCTCCGAGGTGGCAGGGAGACTCTGAGCGCCGAGGTCGCAACCACTGGTGTAGCCTCCACAGGCTGAGCCAGGGCCGCCGCGACAGTATCGATAGAGGGCTTGGCCGGATGGATAAAGGCCTTCACCACCTTAGGTGCGCTCACCGCCTTATCCTTGAGGGGGGGACACTGCCTCGCTCCCCCTCCGAGCTCAACCGGGGCCTTTCCAGGAGCTTCGCCGGGTGCTCGCCCTTCCTCTTACCCGACCCAGAGCGTTGGCTCGTGGCTGAAGGTGCCGGGGAGGGTGCGCCCTGCCTGGCGCCCGTAGAGCCCGACCGTTCGGCGCTCCCGGTGCCAGCGGACTCGCGGTGCTTGGCCTTGTGTTGGACCCCCGTCGCCGGGGCGTCCTCAAAGATCTTAGAAGACCGCTCGGATTTCTTCCTCTTCTCGCCTGACGGGCTCTTCCCTTCCAGCCAGTTGGCGAGACGTTGATGGCGGTCCTTCATGGTCCGCTCCGACATATTGCCGCAAAACGCACAGTCCTTCTCCACGTGCGTCTTGTCCTCATGTAAGCAGTAGAGGCAAAGGGAGTGTTCGTCCTCCTTAAAGACATTCTGCAGCTGGCATCCAGGGCAGACCCTGAACAGCTTTCCGGGCGTCGAGCTTCCCTTCTCCTGGGCCATGTCCGGGCCTGAGAAGCTTCTGGAGTCCTCCAAAAGCGTAGCTCGACGAAATCTTCACCCTTGAGGGGCGCAGACGAATCCGACACGGGTCCCTGTTGATCAGATGGAGTCGGTGGAGCTTGAGTCTCTTTTGACCGAAAAAACGAAGTTTTTGAGAAAAAAAACGTGAAAAAAATAGCACTAACGCTCGAGAGCAGTAGCACGAGGATCCCAACACATGAACGTGCGGTAAAAATCTGAAGATGGCTGCCAGAGGCGGTGCTTAGGTAGAGGGCATTCATTGGCTGTGGTCAGTATGACGCAGAGACCAGTGATTGGTTACTACTACGAAAGACAGATCAGAAACGAAACTGATACTGTTTTATTTTTCTTTACCGAGGATCCCCAGCCTGACGACGGGGAATATTCATGAGCATGTGAATCCATGCCAGACCCCATGCTGGAGAACTGGAGGGATCCTCTGACACCTGCGTTGAAACTCCAGGGTGTGTAACTGGGTGAGAGCGTGCAGCACCCATTTGTCGGTGGTGATCTTCCACTCGCTGACTAACCTTGTCAGCCGGACACCCACTGGGTTGCACGCGTGCCCTCCCCCACCCAAACCCCTGACGTCCTGGCCGGTTCAGGCCTGTTTCAGAGCCGGCGCTGTCCTCCGCTACCGTAGGCCTGGCAACAACCTATGTAGGCTTCCTGGGTCGTGGATCTGGAAGGCTGACAGTATGAAGAGGAGAAACCTTTGGAAGACCTGCTTGAATTTCCCTTGGAGGAGCGAAAAGAAGAGCGCTGCTGCTGGAGAGTAGCCAAGGAATGGGCCACCTCTGTATCCGCCTCGATGGCCGGAAGGGACGCGTCAACGACCTTCACAAACAAGTTCTCTCTGTCGAAGGGCTTGTCCAACACCTTCGCCTGGACTTCCTGCCGGAAATTCATGGCCTTCATCCAGCCTCGTCTACGAAGGCAGACACCATTACCCATCTGCCGAACCCTATGTCAGCGACGTCCAACGCCACTGTAATGGCGTGATCAGACGCAACCTCACCCTCCTGGAAAAGAACAATTGCCTCCATCCTCTTATCGTCTGGGAGGAACACCAGAATAGGGCCCAGCTTGTACCACAGTTCCCTGCCGTACCTGGCTAGGATCACCAGTGTGTTGGCCACCTTGATTGTGGACGCCTCGGTGTAAATCACCTTCCTTCCCATGGCATCCAGCTTCTTCCCCTCGCTGTCCGGCGGGACTGATGACGATGAGGACGGGTTAGCCAACCGTTTCCACGAGGCCCCCAACACCACCGAATCCGGCGATGGTTGCAACCTCAGGCACTTGGTTGAAGAGCCCGGCACCCAATACTTATTCTCCAGTCTATCCCGTTTGGCTGGAGCCGTGCAAGGGTTCTTCATGAATGCCAGGACCTCATCCCACACGTCGTCCAGAAGGGGCACCGCCATGATGGTCTTCCTCCTGGACTCGCGCCTCTGGTACAAGAAACCCTCCTTACTGGTTTTTTCAGGCACAAGCTGAAAAAGCTTGGAGGCTCTGGCGATCATGGAATGGAACGACCGCACCGCATCCGTTTGGCACGCCCTAGGTGGCGCATCCAACTGTGGAGAGTCGTCGCCGGATGCGACGATATAGTTGTCGTCCATCCTAGTGTACTAGTCTGCTGGGTCCGAAGCAGATGTGGAGGCTGAAATGGGGGCGTCGGATGACGCTTCCCCTTATTAGTTGGGAGGATGAGTGAGGGCCTGGGGAACCACAGGAACCGGGCCCGGTGGCATACTCTTCTGGATCTCTGACACCAAGGTATGAAGGGTCGACAGAATGTCCAGAGACATATCCTTCGGCTGAGCTGGCGGGATCCGAAAACTAGGCCCCGTGCCATGTTCTCCGTCGCCGCTGTCGCCTCCGTCGTCCTCTTCTGCGTCCTTGTGGATCGTGTACAAGGACTCCTGGTCCTCGTCATCTGTGGACGAGACGTCCATGGCTTGTGCCACAGCCTAGGAGGGCTTTTTTAGTGCCTCCTCGCTCCCCCTCCCCCCCCGTGGGGCTTGAACCGGTGCCTGAGCTTGTTTCCCCCTTCTGGAGTGCCAGCAGACTTTGCCAAAGTCACTGTGGCTGTGTCGTACCTAGGGGGCAAGGGTACTTTCTGTAGTGGGGGGCTACATTCACAGGGTCAGCTCCCTTAGCCGTCGTTAGAGCAGCTGCCACCAACTCTATTGTTGACAAGGTCTTAGCTGCCTACACCGAGACTGGGCCTGCTTGGGCAGTTCAGCCTTTTCCTCCCGCGGCATGTCGGATTTCTCCTGCAGTTTAGCTGGGGTAGATTTTCTTTATGAGGAGGAGCTTGATTGCCAGCTGGCAATGGAGGCAGAGGGTGATGTCCACCTTGGGACCCGCGTCCACGGCAACCCCGGTGGACTCAGACTTGCAGTTCATGGCCTTGTCTTGGGCCTCCAATGATGAGGCGCCCTCAAAGGACTTAGAAGACCACTCCTCGGACAGGCCGGTCCTGGGTGAGGCATGACCCTGCTCGGGGCACAGGGCAGAGGCCTTAGCGTTAAGCCACAATGCCAGTCTACTGTGCCTGTCCTTTGTTGTCTTCTTTGAGGACCCCAGGTATATCTCACACTCCACCTCCTTATAGTCCAGGTGCAGGCAGTAGAGGCATTGTAGGTGCTCGTCTTCCACAAACGCATACCATAGCCCGCACTTGGTGCAGGGCTTGAAGAGGGACCTTCCGTCGTCCTGCTCCGTCATGGTCGGAGGGCGCAAAGTAGTCCCGATGGTCTTCTAGAACCTTCAACAATCTTCGCCCTTGAGGGGCGCTGAAATTCACTGACAACGAATCCCCGCTGTCTTCAGATGGACAAAGGAGCAGACAGGCTCTTTTGGAACAAAAATAGAACGTTGTCTGTCAAAAACACGAAGAAATGTAGAAGTAGCTCGCAGAGCAAACTCGAGGACTCCCAACGCTGGAGCATGCAGTAGAAAATCTGAAGATGGCTGCCAGAGCAGGGACTTAAGACGAGAGCTGTCATTCGACGGGGGCAATATGACCCAAAAGAAAGCGATTGGTTTAAAGGAGAAATACAGTTTGTAAGTGAAAGTGAAAGTTTTTTCTTTTACCAAGGATTCTCAGCCTGATAGGGAATATTCATGAAGTTGTGAATCCATGCCTGACCACATGCTGGAGAATATTACATTTTTCTGGTATCGTATCTGCCTGGTCTACTATTCTGCCAGGACTTCTTCACATGTGCATTGCATACACTTACACGGTTGGAAGTCTCTTGGTCTTATTACATTTCCCCCTTTTATAAGAATTTTCACTTCTATATATTCTTTCAGGGGCTGTTTTGTATATGAACGGTGTTTGGCATGTCTGGCAATACGCCCCTGTGTCCCAGCATCCCTTCCGTGGGAATAACCGGTTCTTCCTGGTGTATTTCGTCTCCCTGGGGTATGCCGTCAGAATGCATTTGGTGTCCTGCTCACCGCTTCCATTTCTCCGCTTTTTGCCGTTCCTGCTGGGCTCTCTGACTTCTTCACAAGCTCCGGTAAGGTGAAAGCAACCTTCTAACGCCAGCAAACACCTAGAAATCTTCTCTCGGCTTCTGGCTTCCCTTCAGCATGTTCTTTTCCATGGTCCGCTTCCCTTCTCCTTCATGAAACAGTTGGCTCCACAGAATGCCTTCTGGGAGATTTAGTCGTTTCCCGTCAGTCTTGGTCAGCTGTATCAGCGGTTTGAATTTCCCTGCTGTAGGTAAACGCTTGTAACAACTGGGCTTGGGCGAGCTGTGCTACTCGAACCCCCTTCTGCATCCCTGTATTCTTGTGCTTAGGGGAATGGCAGACCATTATTTGCAACTTGCATATTAAGTTAGCGAAAACGATCTTAGTAGTTTTCAAAGGCAAGTTGTTTTTTGATAGTTTGTATACAGATCTGGTAAAAAGGTTTTCAACACTCTTCTTTGGCAGATGAGGGGAGGTCTAACAATACACCATTAAGGCATTAGCTATGGGTGGGATATCATCAGAAGAAAAGGGGGATATCATGTCTCCTCCTTTGAAGCCATGACACTTACCCGGAGGTTGTCTATGTCCCTCCCCTCACCCCCCCGCATGTGATCCACCATTATGTAGCTGCCGCTAGGATCAGGTAGTGGCTGCCACCCCCTAGCCACATATGATACATGATATATGATATATTTTATTTATATCGTGCCCATACACAAGTGTTTCATGGCGCAATGAGGTAAGGGAGGAAAAACGATCTTACTAGGCCCAGTGACATTGAGAAAGCGCAAGTGCAGGGGGACAGGGAAGGATGAAAGTGCAAAGGGCAGGGGAGGCGTGGAAAGTGCTGAACACGTGATCAAAACAACAAGTAGTGTAGCCAGCAGGTGGTAAGTGCAAGAATGAAGCCCAGACAACGAGCGTCTAATAAGTGCAGGAAGGGGACTGTAGGGTTGCAGATACAGATCCAAGTGCAAGGGTTGCCAGGAGACAGTGCGGGTATGCAGCTGGGTGGGCAGGAATCTGGGCCAGAAATCAGAGGGTAGCCAGGTGCCCAGTTCAGAATCAGACAGATCAGCAGGGGAGAGTAAGAGCGAAGGCAGAAGCAAAGAGGAAGGTCTTGAGGTGCTTCCGGAACTGAATATGGTTCTCCTCAAGTTTGAGAGGAAGGGAGGCTGTTGCAGAGGGAGACCCCAGCCGAAGATCTATCCCCAGCTCATTGCTTGGAAAAGCGACTGACCATGAGGGGGCTTGGAGGCGGAGGGGCAAAGAGATGAGTAGGAAGGCATTTCCAGAGGGAGAGTTGAAGGTATTTCGGTCCCAGGCCCCAGAAGGCCTTGTGGACAATGTAAAGGGTCTTGAAATTGATCCTTGCAGCCACTGGGAGCCAATGAAGAGATTTCAGGGCTAGAGAGATGATCCCTGGGCTTGAAGCAAGGACAAGTTTCACAGTCCTGTTCTGGATGAGTTGCAGAGGGCGGAGAGTAGTTGCAGGAAGATGTAAAAAGAGGCTGTTGTAGGTGTCCAGTCTGGAGAGAACCAGAGCTCTAGAGACAGTGAGCTTCTGGGGGAAGGAGAGGAAAGTAAGAATACCTCTGAGGAGGTGCAGTTGCTAGTTTGATGTCTTAGAGACGTCAGATGTGTGGTGAAAAGGAAAGCATGAAGTCGAAGATGACCTGATGGTTCTTAGCCTCACAGGTGGGAGCAGGGAGAGGGCCAAGGGAGGCCAGCCAGAGAGTGACAGCAAAGGAAGGTGCAGGTGTGCCGATGAGGAGGATATCTGTCTTACTGGCATGAAGGCAGAGGTCTTTGGCAGCACACCACTCCTGGATTGCAGACAGACAGTCGGAGATGAGTGAGGGAGAAGAGGTGGCAGAAGGGAGTCTGAAAATGAGTGTCATACGCATAACACTGAAAGTTGGAGCAGAGAGCAGCAATGCAGTAATGCAGTGGGCGAGGGGTGTCAGGTATTGGTTGAAAAGCCTCTGGGGAAGACCACATAGAGAGTGAGATAGAAGAGAGGAAGGACACAAGTTGGACCTGGGAGGGTCGGTTGTAGAGGAAGGTGGTCAGCCAGGGCAGGCCTCCTCAGTGATACCCAGGTTATAACGGAGGCGGTTGAGCAGGATGGCATGGTTGACCATGTCAAAAGCAGAAGAGTAGGATAAGGACAGACGGGAGATTAGAATCAAGGTTAGACAGCAGGTCTTCATGGATGTTAAGGAGAGCAGTTCCTGTGCTTCTGGCTGCTCTGAAGCAAGACGGATGGTCATGCAGACAACCAACAGAATCAGTGTGAAGATTAAGCTGGGAGATGGCCAGCTTTTCCTGGAGCTTTCCCAGGAAAAGAGTGATAGAGATCGGGCGATAGTTAGCCGTAATGGAGTGCGGCTGTGGGTTTCTTGAGAAGAGGGTGTACAACAGTGCTTAAGAGAGGAGGGGAGGGCTCCAGAGGCGAAGGGGTGGTTGCAGAAGTCGGCCAGGGCAGGAGCAAGGGTGGCACTATGGTCCTTGATGGTTTTGGACGAACAGGGAAGAACATGTTTTGATGAGACTTTCATAGATCAGACTTGTCTGGAAATCTCGGCTGGGGAGAGGGGAAGAAAGGAAGAGAAAGAGGGAGGAGAGGCAGCTGCAGGGGGGCCGGTGGTAGCAGAGAGGGAAGAGGAGGAGAGGGTGGACAGGATGTACTGGGTTTTAGAGATGAAATGAGAGGCCAGGGCTGTGCAGAGGGCCTGGGATGGGACAGGAGAGGTAGAGACTGCAGCAGGATTGATCAGCTCCTTGCAGATTTTAATGAGTTCCGCCGAGTTGTTAGATGGCGCAGAGATGCGTGATTGGATGTGGGCTCTCTTGTTAGTGTGGATAGAGAGCCGGTATTGCCTTTGGAGCAGGCGGCAGTCCAGTTTGTCAGACGATGCACAAGATGCCCGCCATTTCCTCTCAGCCATCCTACACTTGCGTTTAAGGGTAACTAGGTCAGTAAACGAGTAAAGCAGGCACTACCAGCAAACTAGGATGTAGCACACGACAGGCAGTCTATAAATATGATCCCTGTGCATGCAGCTCTAACGGTGGCCCCAGTATCAAATCAGTGACTCCAGCCATCATGTCAGAGGTTCGAGTCCGCACCGCGAAAGGCGTATTCTAGCCTTGCGTATCACCTCAACAGCGGCTCTTGGTCTCTTACCTGGCGTGTGTGCAAATACCTGTGGCAGCAGTGCCTGGACCACATGATGGTAGGTCACCGCTGGGAAAGGAGTGACGAGGCCATCGGATTCATCACAGCGAGCAAGTCATTTAGGTATTCCTGTTGGGAGAGGGGTAACGATTTGGAGATCAACTGACTCTCTACCTCAGGCTCTGCAAGTAGCAAGCCATAGTGTCACAGTGGTTGCTTCGCTGGAGTTTATCTACGCCAGCAATAGGTTTACGTGGGATATTTGTGTTTTCTGACATCTCAGGTTGGGATATTACATAGTTTAATGCGCCTTTTTTTCTATTTTATACAGCCAATACTATTTAGAAATCATTTTGTTCTATGAGAACCAAGACCGATTGACCTATGGAAAAAGACCTTGCTATGCTTGTATATCACAGACCTCCCTTTGACGTTCCTGGGCTTGGATGTTCACCCAGCTTCCTGGGTGTTCTTTCTTACAGCTGTCATGTGAGCCTTACATTTTTATGCGGTTTTGGAAAATTGGTAAAATGGCCTCTTCCCTTTATTCCCATGTTTCCTTTAATATGTTGTTATGCTCACCTGGTCTGGCATCTTCCCCTGCTCATATGCTGTAGGCTGCGACAATTATTGACACTGCTCCTGTGTGGATACGAGAGATTGTGAAAATGCTGCTATTTGACGGCTGTCTCTCTCAAACCCTTCTTCCCAGAATGTGGTGAGCATGCAGCAACCCATATAGTCTCACCTGTTGATTAATGATGACGAGCTCTCCGTCCAGCTTCTCACTGCAGGGGAGCTTCTTGATGGACCGAGTACCTTCACTGCCCATTGTGTGTGGCAGCCCAGACCAGTTGTGGCTTATCCACTCCTAAAGGCAAGTGTCTTACGGCTTTAAAATATTGTAATGTTGATTCCTGATTATTGTCTGTATCTTTTAATGATGTCTTTCCTCCGCTTCTTCCAACAGATAATATGCAGCCCAGCGGTAGTTGCGGTGCATGGAGCGAGGCCAAATGGTAAGAGAAGGGAGTCTGCGATGCTCCGACAGAAGGTGAGTGTTGGTTTAAGGTTAAGCTTGAGGATTTGTCAAAGCGCGACATTGAACGTAATGTCTTAGCGAATTCTAACCTTGTCTATATTTTTCTCTTGCAGGCCCCTTCTTCCGATGGATTGCTCGTAGTGTCACGATGTCGGCCTGGAGCGCTGCTTTCCGGAGATCTGGAGATGGATGATGAATGCCAGAGTCAACGATGATGTTTGCCGAGAACAGATTTAGCTGGAAACAAGTTAAGTTACGCTCAGGCTGGTAGCTGGAACCAAGGTAAGGTGCACTTAGGCGGCGGTGAGCGTTACGCTGCCATCAGCAGAATAACGCTAAGCGCTTGCATGCAGGCTGGGCAGGCTTATATAGTCTAGCCCTGGCCATGCCCATTAGTCTTGGCTCACCGGCCCCACCCTGCCACTCCTAAAGGATGCTGCATGTGCAATCCAACCCTCTCAATAAGCCACACCCGAACAAATGCATGTGGAGTCCCCTGCAAGGAAAACAAGTACCTTGCACCAAATAAAAGTGTGCCAATGCACACTTATTCATGAGCCTGGCGTGAAAGGCGCCAGGATTGCGTCCAGCTGGGCCCCATGTGCTGTATTGTCCCCAAGGGACAATAAAAGGTTGCGTTACCCCTTGCTCTCGTCCCCTGATGGTGCGGGGTCTGTGGTTCTGTCCAATGGCCATGACACATGTCTAACATATACTGGGGTTCCCCCTCATAGACTTGCTCAAAAGGGGAATACCCTAGGGATACTTCAGGTGTCTTATGGACAGCAAAAGAGCCCAGGTTATCATAATGTCGCAGTTTCTTATGTCAGTTTCAACCACCATATGTAGGATTCTCCTTAGTAGAACTCCTCCTTCTTTGAAAGGAAAAAGGGTCCAGCTTGGCTGGGCCAATTCTCTTCTGGTACCCTGCCAAAAGCCTCCGTAAGGGATGGATCATTTCCTTGGGCAAAGTAAGATCTGGTAGTGGTGTAGAATTCTCTGCCTCTTCTCTATGGGCCTCCTGTAATGGGAAATCCAACTCCCCAAAACCCCTTCAGCCCCTTTTGGTTTCTTGTAGTGCCTCCCTGGAAAAACTGTTTCACTGGGTTGTCTCCGGTAGAATAGTGCCATTTGTCCAGTAACTTACATGTTTTGGAAGAGTGATGGGTACATGAGGTTGGCTAGACTCGTTTAGGAAGAAGGGACCCTTCTCTAGAGTGACTAGTACCTATTCTCGCAGGTGAAGGGCTTATTGAGGCGTCTGTCTGTGCCACTCTCCGTCAATACCAAGAGCTACATTGCTCAGACTGTAGGAGTCGATATGGCTCATGCAGACTGCTGTAGTTTAGCTATCAGAGTTTCGCATTAAGTTCCTCCACCCTTTCCCGTTAACTCAGATACAATTTGTGTTTTTGCTCTGTCTCTCGCTAACCGCGCTTCCTGACAAAGGCATCCAGTCACAGTTCATTACCCAATGTAAGCTAACCAGTACACAGAGCAGTCCAGAGACGGGGGTAGGGAAGAGTCAAGACAACAGACGCATACTGATATGTAAAGCCTAAAACAGCTCCCGTACTAGGATAAGAGAAACAAAGTCTTCATGATCAGATCGCATATGTAGAGTTCAGTTAAGGAGGGCAAGCATGCAATATTTTATTTCTTCTCATCCATACCAGGTTCATACATTAAAGGTTCTCCCATCTCCCTACTCTTATCCAAATTAGTTATTCATTTTGTTCTTTTTTTTCTCCCAGCGCATGCATGGTTGCAATGCTTACGTGTTAGTTACATTCTTATTAATTTCTCTGTAAATGCGGTGGCCAGCCACTCCCTGGTTTTGGATCCAGACCAAATGGACGACAAATAGTCAGATTACCTTCCCTCCTAGTTTACCAGAGTTGATTATTCCTAGACTGTTCCTGGAACCGGATTCCTTCAACCTGTTACCAAGAGAAAACACATTTATTTTTGCTAAGACACATACTACCATGATCTATAGCTATGTGATTAACTGCGCTCACCAACCTAAGTCTTTTCGGTACTTCTTCCGTAGCTGTGCCGCCTACTTCCCCCAATTCCCAAGCGCAACAAAGATGTCTTAATACTGCTTGTCCCACCTGGGAATCAGCTCTAGAGTGGGCATCTAGACAGTAGTATTTTGTAAAGGTGTGAACAGAACTCCAGGTTGCCGCTTCGCAAATGGACTCATGAGGGACATTTGCAATGAAAGCTATGGAAGCCCCGGTGCCTCGAGTGTAGTGTGCTCTTGGCTTGAAGGGTAGTTCTCTCTTAACAAGAGAGAAACAGAGAGTGATGCATTGTACAATCCATCTAGAAATAGTGGATTTTGAAACTGTCCCTCTCTTCCTGTTGCCATCTAGACAAAGAACTGATTGGTCTTTCTCAATCGTCTAGTTCTTTCCATATAAAACATCACAGCTCTGTGAACATCCAGTGTATGCAGGCTCTTCTCACCGAAGTTTGAAGGATTTTGAAAGAACGTTGCTAGTTCTATTGATTGGTTGACATGGAATTTAGAGATACATTTTGGCGCAAACCTAGGGTGTGTGCGTAGAACCACCTTATCCTTGTGAACTGTTACAAAGGGGTCTAGTACAGAGAGCGCTTGTAGTTCACTTACTCTCCTAGTGGAGGTGATAGCTACTAAAAAAGCAGTCTTAAGAGTGAGTGTTGCTTTGTGCATGGGTTCAAAGGGAGACCCCATGAGCCTGGTTAGTACCACATTTAGGTCCCATCCGGGAGCGGGATTAGCTATGGGAGGGTGGATTCTCTTCACTCCTTCCATGAAGGCTTTAATAACTGGGACTTTCCACCATGACACTTTAAGTTGGCAAGTGGTGTATGCGGAAAGTGCAGCTAAATGGACTTTAATAGAGTTAAACACCAAGCCTGAGTCTAGTAGGTGTGTCAGGTACACAACAATTTGTGTGGGAGAGCAGTCAACCGGGTTGATGCTCCTTCCCCTACACCAGATGACAAATCTTTTCCATTTGCTAGAATAACAGTGACGAGTGTTAGGCTTTCTAGCCTCTCTGAGAATGTCCATGCATCTCTGCGGGAGATGTAAATGTCCAAATTCTATGATCTCAGGAGCCAGGCTGCTAAATTCATGGTCTGAGGGCATGGATGCAGTGTCCTGCCCTTGTGCTGTGACATGTTGTACGGGCAGGGAAGTTTCACTGGAGGAGATAGGGACATCTCCATCAAGTGAGCGAACCAAGGCCGTCTGGCCCACATAGGGGCCACCAGTATCATGGTGACTTGTTCCTGGTGCATCTTGTGCACTATCTTGTTGAGAAGGGGAGTCGGGGGGGAAAAGCGTAAACAAATTTCCCTGACCATGGCATCGATAGACCATTCCCCTTGGATTGGTTCTGGGGGTACCTGGAGGCGTAATCTTGGCATTGGGAGTTCTCCAGAGTTGCGAACAGCTCTATTTCTGGGAATCCCCATTGTGTGAAGACGTCAAAGACTATGTCTTTGTGTAACCGCCATTCGTACTCCGAGGGCAGAGGGAAGTCTCTGCTGAGTTTGTCTGCTAGCAGATTGAGTTCCCCTGGTACATGTTGCGACAGTAGGAACATGTGTTTGAGAGCCCACTTCCAGATGTACTGGGACAGCTTGGACAGTACTGGAGAGTGAGTGCCCCCTTGCTTGTTGAGGTAGTACATGGCTGTGGTGCTGTCCGTGAGGACCATCACTGTCTTCCCTTGCAGGTGTGCCTGGAAGGCTTTCAGTGCCTTGAACACAGCTAGTAGCTCCAGTAAGTGTAGGTGCTTGGATGCTACGCTCGGAGTCCAAACTCCGTGAGCAGTCTGATGGGATAGGTGAGCCCCCCCATCCTGTGAGGGATGCGTATGTGGTTAGAGTGGCTTCCACTGCGGGGGTGGCGAGTGGTTTCCCTATTACCAGGTTTTCCTTCAACCACCACCGTAGCGAGAGAACCAAGGCCTGCGAGACCACCACTAGATCGTCCCATTATCCGCTGGCCTGACACCACTGGCTGTTGAGCCACTCTTGCATTGGGCGCATGCGCAGGTGCGCGTGAGGTACCAAGTAAATACATGATACCATCATTACTAGTAAGCGCATTGCTTTGCGTACCGTCACCTCTCGACCGGCCACATATTGAGGGATTTGAAACAGCATGTTTTGGACCTTCTCGCAGGAGGGGAAGACGAGGTCGTCCTTTGTTCGAATTAGAGCCCCTAGGAATTGTTTGATCTGGCTGGGTCTAAACTGGACTTCTTCTCGTTGATGGAGAAGCTCAGTTGAAACAAAAGGTCTACAGTCTTTTGGGTATTTGAGAAGCATGTTTCGTAAGAATCCCCTGTTATGAGCCAATCGTCGAGATAAGGGTATACTGGGATGGACAACCTGCGCAGGTGGGCCGCTGCCAGTACCTTCATGAATACTTGCGGCGCTGATGCTATGCCGAAGGGTAGCAGCCTGAATTGGTAGTGTTTGCCCTCTATCATGAACCTGAGGTATTTCCTGTGCGCTGGCAACATTAAAATATGAAAGTATGCATCTTTCATATCCAGTGTTGTCATGTAATCTCCCTGTGAAAGCAGGGGGATTACCTCCTGTAGAGTCACCATACGAAACTTTTGAGGTTTGACAAATTTGTTTGCTGGGTGCAGATCTAGTACAGGGCGCATGGTTAAGTCCTTTTTGGGTACAAGGAAGTACACTAAATAAATACCTTCCGTTACCTGGGATAGAGGCACGACCTCTATAGCTCCTTTTTCTAGTAGTTGGTCCACTTCTTGAAGAAGGATGGCGAGGTGTTCTGGCGACATGCGTCGTCCCCTTGGGGGTCTGTATTTAGGGGAACTGTTGAATTCTATACAGTAACTGCAGGCTATGGTTGATAGTACCCAGCGGTCTGATATTATACCCTTCCATGCTGGAAGAAAGGATGTTAACCGGCCCCCGACCGGCGAAGCATGGGAGGGCACCCAAATCTTTGAGTCATTTGGTGTTGGTGGCTTGGGAACCTCTAGGGGTGGGGCCCCAACCTCTTCCCTTGCCATGACGTTGTCCTCTTTGCTTGTATTGTCCACTGGTGCCTTGGTTAGAGGACCAGTTACCTGCAGAGTATTGCTGCTGGCGTTGGCCTCGAAAAAAGCATTTGTTGCCATAACCACGTTTGTTGGGAGGCCTTGAAATTTGGTCTAGGGTTTTTTTTTTGAAAGTCACAGAAACCATTTTCCCAAACCCCTCACTCCCCCTCCCCAATGCAACTTCAGTTTATCGTTGTCAAAGAAAGATCCAGTTCAAATAGTCCATGACGCCTCGCATAGGCACCCCCCCATTCCACACCCCCCCCTCCTGTCCCGTCCTCGCCTTCTCCCCCTCCCCTCTACTTTGCGCCACGTCCATGACCCTCTACAACCGCCTTCCCACCAACACCGCTCACACCAGGGCCAGTAATCGCAGACGCTGAGGCCGCCAGCCAATTCGAAAGTCATCTTGTAAAAAGCACAGGGTGTCCTCCCACTCTCCTGCGAAGGATTGCAGCTTATTATCTTTTGCGTACGTGGCCCATTCAAGAGACACTATGTCCCAGATATTCCGTAGCTAATCCTGGAGAAGTGGGACCTCTCCACTCCTCCATCTTTGAGCTATCACTGTCATAGCGGCCAGGACAAAGATCACTCTTGCTTTCTCCCGAGATTTGGGCTCCCTCCCTCCACATTACTCCTTCCCACTCCCAGTACAATCTCCTCTGGGGACCCACTACTTCCTGGCCCCCATACCTGCTACTGGGCCTTCTGCACCTCTACCCAGAAGGGAGTAATACGCGGGCTCTTCCACCAGTTATGCGGTGCCGTACCCTCCAATCCACACCCTCTCCAACACTTCCCCCAAAGCCGCAGGAAACATCTCTTTAAGCCTGGCTGGGTGTAGTGCCAGCCAAGTAAGATCTTGTACCACATTTCCTGGAGTTGGGAGGCTCTCGCTAGCTTGGGGATTACCCGCCACAGACATTCCCATTCCTCACGCTCAACTGTTCTGCCTATCATCTGGTCCCATCTCTGCATATACTGCCATGGGGCTCTATCTGGAGTTTCGTCTAATACCTTGTAGAGATTGGATATAAGGCCCCTAGACCCATCATTCGAGTGCAGAAATTTCTCAAACCTCGTACTCCCCCTGGTGGCCGCCAGCTTATTTACAGGGTGCATAACCCAGTGGCGCAATTGCGCATACCGGAGCCTCTCCCCCTCCCCCACCCTGTATTCCTTTTTACAATCCTCAAACAAGAGTATCTCCCCCCCCTCGGAACATGTCCCCCGGCCATCTACAGCCTCCTTCCTCCCATTGTCGGAAAGCCCCTTCTTCCATTCCTGGGGTAAAGTCTCTATTACGAAACAGGGGCGTGTAGGGAGAGGGAAACGTCGTAATCCCATTGCATTTGACTAAATGGTCCCAATTCCGAACCATCAAACTAGTAATGGTACTCTCGTATATGTGACCCGGGCGGAGCCCCTTCGGGAGCCATAGAACCTCCGCAAGACTGCGATGCGCAACAGCCCTATCCATCGCCACCCACTGCTTATTTAGTGAGGGCTCCCCCTCATGTAGCCATTCCCTAACCACCCTTAGTTAGGTCGCCTCATAGTACCGTTGGAAATTCGGAAGTGCTAGGCCTCCCTCCCGACTAGGAGCCTGCAATATGTGCTTGCTAATCCGCGGCTTCTTCCCCGCCCACAGGAAATTCCTGGTGAGCAGGTCCACCTTCTTAAAGAATCCCCGGGGTACCCCCTGAGGAATTGCCTGGAACAGATACAGAAGGCGGGAGAGCGTTACCATTTTGACCGTTGCCAGCCTACCCAGCCGCGTCATCGGTAGAGTCCTCCACCTGCGAAAGTCCCCTTCAATGCTTTTAAGAAGTGGGGATAGTTCACCCCGTACCAGCCCTCCAACCTCGACATGATTTTCACCCCAAGATACCTAATGCCGTGTAGACTCCAGAGAAACTGGGTGGATTCCCTCCAGATAAATCATGTAAAGCATGGGGGACAAAGGGCAGCCTTGCTTGGTCCCCCTGGTCACCCTAAAAAGCCTAGACATCGCTCCATTCACCGCTATTCTCAGCTTGGGTGTCTGATAATTGGCCTGCACCATGCGCAAGAAATTCCCCTCAATTCTCATTCTCATCCTCTGCATTACCTTAAATAGAAAGGACCACTCCATGTGGTCAAAAGCTTTTTCCGCATCCAGTGAAAGGAGGACCGCGGGAGTGTCCGTTCTATGAGATTTTTCCACCAGATGCGCAATCCTTCGTATATTGTCCGCGGTCTGCCGACCATTACACCCCCCCCCCCCGCTTGGTCCGGGTGAACCAAGTCAGGAAGGGAACCCTCCAGCCTCCTCGTCAAGACCTTAGTGAAGATTTTAGCGTCAATATTAATCAGCGCTATAGGCCTATAAGATGTTCGTTCCTCCGGGTTCTTATGCGCCTTCAGAACAAGGGTTAACCGAGCCTCCTCCACGGAAGGGGTTATTCTCCCCATCTCCCGAAAAGTGTTAGAGAAGAGTCAGCTGAGGGGCCAAGATATTCACAAAGGTTTTATAAAAAAATAGCGCTGTATCCGTCTGGGCCCGGTGCCTTGTTCAGCGGCAACCCCCCCATCACCCTCCTCACCACCTCCTCCTCCTCCTCTCTAATTTCCCCGTTCAGCTTCTCCCATGCCTCACTCCCTATCCTCTTCAGCTCAATCTTATCCAGGAAGTCGTCCTGCCAGCTTTCTCGGGGGTTCTGCGATGTGTAAAGAGCCTCATAGAAAGATGCCAGTGCTTCCCTTATCTCCTCTGCCTCCGTGACCCTTTCCCCCCTTTCTGTCCGCAGGACCGTAATCGCGTTCTTGGCCTGAGTCCCTCGCAGCAATCGCGCAAGGAGGGCATCTGCTTTGTTGGCTTTCGCGTAGTATTGTTGGCGGACTCTCAAAAGAGCCCCCTCTGCCCTTTTAGTCCGAAGAACCTCCACCTGTCCCAGTGCCCTGTGATATTCCCTCATGGAGGACCTGGATGGCGTCGCGCCCGCCCTCCGTCTCACCAGTTCCACCTCCCCCTCCAATTGCACTTCCAATGCTCTCAGTTGTCTCTCTATGTGCCGCCAACGCTTTGAGCTCCCCCCGTAACGCAGCCTTAAAAGCGTCCCACCTCATCTCCTCCCCCGTGTCTCCCCTGAAGTTGATGTGAAAGAAGTTCTGAATCTTTTCCTCTATGTCCTGACTAAGAATCGGGTCTCTGAGGAGGTGTCCCGGGAATCTCCAGGTCCAAACCCCTCTTTCCTTCGGACCAAGGTCCAAAACCATCAAAACTACTTTGTGGTCCGCTACGCCAATAGGACCTGTCGTAACCTGCCGCACCCTACCCACCAGGCATGAGGACACCCACATATAATCGATCCTTGATTGCGATCCATGAACTCCTGACAAAAAGGTATATCCCTCCTCCTCTCCCTTGACCTCCCGCCAGACATCTCCCAACCCTGCTTCCCGTATCCTATTCCGGAGACCCACCGATCTAGGGTTGTGATGGTGCAAATTCCATCTTTGCGGTCTCGAGTGCCTCATCCACCACCTTACCAAAGAGGTTTGCATCTTCTATAGGTTTGTTAATTAGAGATGCTTGTGTTTCAGGTTTAAAGCCCGAATTACGTAGCCATACATGGCGTTTGAGGAGGATTCCTTGGACTAGGGAACGGCCAGCCGTTCCTGCAGCATCCAGAGTATTTTTAATGATGCTTTGGTTGACTAAGGTCCCTTCAGTCACCGTGGCTAGACGCAGAGTACGTAGGGGTTCCGGTACCTCCTCAATGACCTTAGGTAGTTTGCTCCATTGTGCATCTGCGTAACTTGCCAGCAAAGGGTTGTTGGCAATTCTTGCGGAAAAGGCAGCTGAGGCTGTAATCCTCTTTCCTAGGGCATACAATTTTTTACCCTCTTTATCTGGTGGTGCCTTGCTAGTTGACAGCAGGACCCCTGCTCGCTTCCTAGTATTTGTCACCACTAAGGAGTCTGGTACAGAGTGGCCCCTGATGTATAACGGGTCCGATGGAGAAGAACTACATTTTTCTATCCTCGGGTTGACCCCTCTGATCAACGCGGGAGTGGATAGTGAAGTAATAAATCGTCTCTTTACTGGCGAGAAGGGGAATGGTTTGGCTGACAGGGGGTTTCTCCTTAATGATCTTTTCTACAAAGTCGATGTCAGGAGAAGTTTCCCCGGTCTCTATCTCGAAATGCGCTGCTGCCTTGCGTAGTAGTGCGTTAAAGGTAGGTTGATTGTCTATAGGTGACATATTCCTAATAGGTGAGTCCTTGGGTGGGGACAGGTTTATGGTGTCAGAGTCTGAAAACGCTGATGGGGACTGCCAGGGCTGTGAAGCGCCTTCTTCTGTGTCTTCTCCCAAGCCCCCACCACCCATATCCGGGTGGTCTTCAAAATCTTCCTCGTCTAGGTTTTGTCCCCTTCATTGCCTAAGAATTCATCATCCTCCTGAAAGTGGGGGTCCTCTCCAGTGAGGTCAAATAAATCTACAAATCTACATCCTCTTGGGGGGGGAATCAAACAGCCTAGGGTACTTGGCCCTGGGATCCTCCTGAGGTCCCTCTCTTGGATCTCTTGGGTGTTGGAAGGTTCTCCATAAACCCCTCCATTGTGTCCATACAGAACTGGAGTCTCTCTAGGGTTTCATGAGGTAACCCAAAGCGGTCAGGGGGGCAAAAGGGAGGGCCTTCCGTTAGAAAACGCTTTGACCTATCCCATAAGGTCGTAGAAAGGTTCCCCTCGCCTTCTGAAAAGCCTTCTGGTAGGCTAGGAGTCCCTCTCGACGCAGGGGGCGGTTCCTGCCTTCCTTCTGACCTTTTCGGCGTCTCCCGGGCCTTATGAGCGGTGATCGACGTTTCTTTCGCCGTCCGTGGCTATCGGTGGAAATAATCCACGCCAGGCTCTCGACATCTAAACTGTCTGTCGAGGGCACTCCGGCGTCAACGTTACAGGCGTTGCTTGCTCTACCCCGACGGGCGCTCTCTGACGGTGCGTGTCGTCTGGCGGTTTAGTGATAGCGCCCTTATCTGGGGTAGCCCATTCGCTAGTCGCGGTTGCAAGGGGGGCTTAAGACTCTTATGGTCTGAGGAGGCCGTCGGTAGGACCTGCGTCTCCGTTGGTGCTAATGCTCTATTCGTCTTCGACGAGGAAGAGCCGTGGGTCGTGTGTTTATGGGAGTGTTTTCTGTGTGCGTCCTTGTCGCCGGGGTGTTCATCCCCATAAGCAGGGCGTGAACCGAGCTTGTTGGGGCCGGGGACAGACGACGAGGAGCGTGAACACTCGTTAGAGAGGTCTACGACTTCTGAAACGGACGTCGGGTTGTCACATTCCTCGTCACTTTCAGCGGTGGCGGGTGATGAATCCGACCTAGACATGGCGTACGCTGCCCACCTTTTGACCCGGCGGTCTTTTAAAGTCTTTGGCTAAAGGAGCTGACAGGCCGCACAGCCGTCTTCAAAGCTACTAGGCCGGTCAGAGCCCCGTTATACAAAGAGCAGAGTTTTTATAGTTTTCCGGAAAGCTGTGTGAATCTATGCTTCTGAGGTGGGGTGGTAGGGAAGTAGGGAATTCCAGTGGGTCGCGGCCATGACAGGGAAGCTAGAGCCTCCTGCGCGAATCCTCCACGTTTTAGGAATGGTGATTTGGTTGGTGTATGCATTTCTGGTGGGTCTGTCCATGATCGGTTTGGTGATTCTCTGCGATAGGTACAGGGGGGGGCAGTGTTGCGGATACATTTGTGCATGAAGGCGAGGGTTTTAAAGAGGATACGTTCTCTGATGGGAAGCCAGTGAACTAGTGTCAGTTGCTGAAATGTGGTCCCTTTTGGAGATGCAAGTGGCGGCACTGAGGGTATTATTTTGGAAAGTCTGGAGTTTACTGATGTTTTTTGAGGAGGTGCCTGCTAGGAGGGGGTTCAAATAATCAAGCCGAGACCCGATTATTGCTCTTGCTATGGTGAGGCAGTTCTGCTCCGAAAGGAAATGTCTTGCTGCGTTGAGCAGCTTCGAGTGGTATGCCGCAGCAGATGCAATGTTGTTGACCTGTGATCATTGAGAGGTTGGCGTCTAAGTAAACTCTCAAGGTTTTGACCGCTTGGGAGACAGGGATTTGAGTTTCATCGATCATGAATGAGCTATACGGTTTGTCGAGCTTCTTTAGGGTTGCAGGCGATCCAATTAGTATTTTTTTTCACTGTTCAGGCACAACCAGTTTTCTGCCATCCAAGTTTAGATAGTGGAGTAAATGGAATTGAGTGTTTCCACATCGGTCTCAGTCGCCGGTGAGAGGGAGGGATGAGGACCTGTGTGTCATCAGCACAGTTAGCATATGTGACTCCTAGCACGTCCAGGATGTTGAACAGTGGCCTCATGAACAAGTTGTATAGGGTCGGTGAGATGCAGGAGCCCTGTGGGCCTCCGCATTTGATAAGGTTTGGGTGGGCGCAGGCTTGGTCAGAGAATACTTTCATAACTCTTTCCTGGAGAAAGGAGGTGATCCAAGCTGTGGCCTTAGGGGAGAAGTTGGCAGCGGAAGAGAGATGGTAGCAGAGGGATTTGTGGTCCTCCAAATCAAAAGCCGACAGGTCAAGGAGCATGAGGAGGGCTGGTTTGCCCGAGTCTCTGAAAGCATCCACTTGATTTTTGAGGTCTAATAGTGCAGTTTCGGTGCTGTGCCCAGGAAGGAAGCCCGAATGCCAGAGACCGAGAAGGTTATTAACCTTGAGGAATTTTGGACTTGCAGATATTCTGCTTTGTGGAGGATTATTTTAAGAGAAAAGGGACTGTGGTGATAGGTCTGTAGTTCCCTGGGATGGTTGGGTCAAGCACAGGCTGTACCCATGCTTCCTTGAGGCAGGTTGTGACATGGCCTGTTGTGAAGGAGGCACAGATAAAGGCACTAAGGAAAGGGGCAAGGGTGGATGAACATTCTCTGAACAGTTGAGCAGGGCAAGCATCCCCTTTACAATTGGAGGGTTTGATGGATTTAAGGAAGGTGATGACTTCCTGTTCATTCATTTCCTTAAAGGCAAAGGAAGGGGAGTCTAAGGAGGTGTTACTGTGGAAGTGGATATTTGGTGGCTGAGGGACCGTTGGTGGCCAAGGATTTTGTTTTTAAGGGTGTTGAGCTTGTCTAGCATGGCGGATTGGATGCTATTACACCAGTCTTTGTCTTTGGTGAAAAGTCAGCGGGTGGGATGGTGAGAGTCAGCGGGTGTTTCCAGCTCCTTGAAGATGGCAAAGATCTCTTTAGTATCTGATTTTGTGTTTGCCATCCTAGTGTTAAACAAGGTGGCTTTGGCTTTAATTATGGCTAATTTGTATCCTCTGGAGATATTATTGAATGCTTGTTTGAAGAGTCGCTAGGGTTGGCTTACCAGGAGGAGTGCGCTGCCCTTTTCCTAGTGCGTAGATCCAGAAGCTCAGAGGAGAACCAGGCATTACTGTGCTTGGTGCGCTTGGTTTTCCTCTGGATGAGCAAGGCAATGGCGTCATTGGGTGATGGTGTTGAAGGTACAATGAAGAGTTTCAGGGTCACTGGAGAAAGGGGGTTTGGCGGCAGGCACTAAGAGGTAGGGTGTGAGCCTATCCTTGCTGAGCAGACGGGAGCTCCTAGTGAGGGCAGAGGAGTCTCTTGATTGGGGGACCCCTTAGAGGTGATGTGATAGAATGGTATGGTGCTCTAACCAGGGAATTGGAGAAATGGCTGTGATAGTGAGAGGGCAGTTGTGGTGAGCAACCTAGTCAAGGGTGCGTCCTTTGACGTGGGTGGGCTCTATGATGGCCTGTTTGAACCCTAGGGTGGATAAAGCTTTGAGTGTGGCTGCTTGGGAGACATTGGGGTCATTAAGGCCTAGGTTGATGTCTCCTAAGAAGATGGCTTTTGTGGAATTGTTTAGGATTGTCAGAGGGTGTGTATGAGGGCGTCTTGGAAATCCATGAATGGCCCTGGTGGTTGGTAGACCATGTGGAGGGCAATTCAGGGAGATGTTGACCTTGAGGAGAAGGTAGTCGCTATTGTAGCCAAGTTCCCCTTCCACCATTCTGATCGGTATGGTCTCTTTAGCTATGAGAGCCACCCCTCCTCCTTTCTGGAGGGGGCGGTCTTGCCTGAAAATAGTGTAACCAGTAGGGATGGCAAGGGCTGGGCCGGACGCATCGTGGAGCCAGGTTTCACTGATTATTAAGAGATGAAGGTTACAGCTGATGATTAAGTTGTGAACGTCCAAGGCATGGGCTGGGAGTGAACAGGGGTTGATGAGGGCACAGCTGAGAGGAAGGGTGTGGTGAGTTTAGAGATGGGCGGTGGGTGGACTGCGGGGGCCACAGGGGCTGGCGTTAGATTCCACTGAGGGTCGTGTCATAGATGTAGATTTTGCAGCGACATGAGCATTCTCAGATACACGCATGGCATTAATCACAGTAGTTGGTAACAAGGGTGCATGTGGTGTGGCCTCTTGGGAGATAGCCGGCACATGTGCAGCGGTCATAACAGCAGGTGGTAGCGTAGGTACAGACAGTGTAGCATCATGGGCAGTATTAGGCACAGGCATGGTAATAGTAACAATAGGTGGTAGCAAAGGAGCTTACAGTTCAGCAACAAAGGAGTTATTAGGTACAGGCAAGGCACTAGTGGCAATAGGTGGTAGCACAGGTGCATACAGTGCAGCATCATGGCCAGGCACAGGCATGGTAATAGTAACAATAGGTGGCAGCACATGTGCATACAGTGTAGCATCATGGGCAGGCACAGTCATGGTATTAGTAACAATAGGTGGTAGCACAGGGCAGGCATGGTAATAGTAACAATAGGTGGTAGCACAGTTGCATGCAGTGTAGCATCATGGGCAGTATCAGGCACAGGCATGGTAGTAGTGGCAATAGGTGGTAACAGTGTAGCATCATGGGCAGTATCAGGCCCTGGTACCTGCTCACCCTGTCACCCTCTTGCACTGGGGCCTATATCTGTACCCATACAGGCCCCCCCCACTCTTTGTCTGCACTGATCAGATATTCCCTATCTGACTAACCTTGCACTTGGCCCGCACAGGCTTGCACTACCACTGTTTATGATCACTGTATTTATTTATTTACTTATTATTTATCTTGTCCTCTCTTATGCTTCTGCACTTTCCAATTTCTCCCCCCTCCCATGCACTTCCCCCATTTTCCCTTCCCCATGCACTTGCACTTTCTCAATGTCACTGGGCCTAGTAAAATCGTTGTTTGTTCTCTCCACTGTTCCCCCTCCTTTTGCCTAGTCGCGCTTTGAAACACCTGTGTATAAGCGCGATATAAATAAAATATATCTTATCGTATCAGGCATGGTAATAGTAGCAATGGCTGGCAACAGGTGTGTGCGGTGCGGTCTTCTGGGAGATAGAAGGCATAGCATTAGGTTGTAACGTAGGTGCATACAATGCAGCCTCATGGGCAAGAGCTGTACCCTCATCATTAGCAGGCAAAGCCAGTGTGAGGTAGTCAGCAGATGGTGGTGGCAAAGATGAGAGCGTATCTTGTGTGACACAGTGGTGCAGGCCAGGAAACATTGCTTTGTACTGGTGAGAGCCATAAAGCCCTGTGCACCTTAGCTTGAGCTTTAGTAAGCGGTTCGGCGATATGAGTAGGTAGAGGGCAGGGGTGCCTTGAATTGTCTCAATTAGTGGTAGGGGCAGTTAGTGCCATGCATTGGTCAGGAGGGTTACATATTGAAAGAGACTCCGGTTGTGGCATAGTCTCATGCACGGCTGTCACAAACGCAAGTGCCGTGGATACCGCATAGGCGGTATTACGGGAGTTCGGTCTTGGCTGTAGGAAGAGAGCGACTGAGGTGTAAGTAAACCTAGACCCTAGCTGCGTGTTCCTGGCGTGAGGGGCAGGTGATGAGGCAAGTGGGGCAGTGAGGGAGCGCGCACAGAGGCATGCAAACCTCATTGCCAGCAGGGTGGACATAGACTTATGAAATTTAGCGTTAAGAGCTGCATCCACAGCACAAGTTTAGAGGGTATCTGCGCTTCTTTTAGCAGGAGGGCGCTAACGTTGGTGCATGGGTGGGCTATGGTTCCTCTTTTCCCAAAGTGGTCTTTATTGTATAAGATTTATCTTGGGCACCACTCTGGTCTTTAGTTCCCAAGTGTCTCCATTTATTGTGTTCTACTCTGTCGCTTGTATATTGGGGTGATCTTCCCCTTTTCCAAGTATTCAACACTTCAATTCTATTCCTTTAACTCTTGGTGCTTTCTGCATTTCCCATTACCACATATAGTTCAAACTTTATCAACTTGTTTTCCACACTTTTGTTATTTGTACAGGGGCGGTTTTCTTACTTCTATAACAAGTCCCTATTGGTTTCTCAGTATTCCCATCCTCCCGGTTACCTTAAGTATTGTAGGGGAACGTCTCCAGGGCCCATATGTACTTGGGATCTCGTAATTTCTTCGGTGTGCTTTTCGGTTCACTTCCCACGATGTCCACTTTGTGTTAGTTTCGGTCTCCTGTTAGGCTGCTCGATAATGCTGCAGGTTATCTGTTTGTTCGGTGCTTCCTCTCCGAGGTGGTGTCAGTGTCGTTGAGAGGGCAGCCTACCCACCACGATTGCTTTGTTGTCACGCCACCACCGAGATCTCCGGGCCAGCCGCCTCGGCTCCCTTTTTCTCCGACACGCTGGCCTTCAAGCATCCTGCTTCAAGCTGAAAGCAGTTCTAAACTTCGCGGGCTTCGCTGCATATGTCAGCATCACCTCCTTCAGGTGTTCTCCATAGATGGGGCTTACCCTGTACGTCTCTGCTTCCTCACTTTCTCCACCGCCCCTTGAAGTCTCATCTCTCTTCAACATACATTCAACAGTCCATTGGAGATTGTGATTTAAAAGGGACAGCTTCTTTTTCTCTTTGATAACAGTATACGTTTACTTTATCTTTGTCCCAGTCATGTAATGATTTGGTGTATTAGATAGTTCCGTATAAGCCATCATATGCAGGGCATCACTGAGTTCCTCACAGGAACGTGAGTCCTTGTCCGCAGGGGGAGTCTCTCCCATTGAAATCCCATTTGCCTCGACCACTAGGGAGGGTGCTGCGGAGAGAGGGCTCACCTCCCAAGCCTCACAAGGGTTGGGTGATGGCGACCCTCCCGGTGGGACCCCTCCCCCCCCCTGGGGAGAAGGGACAAATTCCCTCGATTCTTCACAGTCCCCAGGAGAATGTAGTCATATCAACGAGTAATCATTGAAAAGTAATTTTTTAAATTGTATTTTAAATTGTAGTCATTCAATACAAGCAATGGAAAGTGTAAAGATGTTGCCAGCAATAAGGTAGACAAAAAAGCTATTTTTACATACACCAAAGTACAATGCTGTAAACCCCCACAATCAACCTAACTTCATTCCTAACTCGAATGACAACCCTTGTTCTACCCTAACCTAACACTAACCAGTCAGCGTGCCAGAGCATTTTGACTGTGGCCAAAAACGCAACTCTAACACTTAGTCTAAAGCCTGCCTACCCTAATTCTTAGGATTATCCTAACCTGTATTCTACACCAACATCACCAGCCCTCTCCAACTTCCTATCCCTTTAACACTTATGTAATGTAATTGTCATTTGTGTAGTGCCTTTCACCATTGTTATGGTCCCAACATGCTGCAGGTTGAATGCCTTTGGTGACGGAATGTCCAGGTATGGGAAATTCATCAGAGAGTTGTGGAATGCGTGTGCATTTTAGCCAATATGAAGGTAGGTAGGGGTGCCAAATTCCTGCTTGGCACCCATGTCGAGCATGCATGTGGATGGGTCCAGAGGTGTAATCTGGAGAGTATGTGAGAGAGACATTATGTGTGCAGCTAGAGCACATTTTAATTTAATAGCTCCCTCGAAGGAGAAATGTAGTCTTTATGAACATGAAGAAAAATACTGCAGTCAAAGATCTATGTGGCAAGCGTTTTCAGGATTGATCTGTGTGTAATGATTTGTAAAGATAAAATCATATAGCACGACAATTGCACTCCACTTCACTTTGCCTGAAACATTGCACCCTTCATACCCATTATGGCGAAACAGTGAGACGCAAACCTTTTACAAAATTCAAAAACATTCGAAAATATGCTTAAACTCTCCCGTGCAATCTGTACAACTTGGCTTCAATCCCAGACTAATCTATTGCATTCCTCAGGGACTCCTTTTGCAATAGGCAAAGAATGTTTAGCTGTACCAAATTATTTTCTAAAATGAACACGTGTGGAAATGCGGCGCAAAGCAACACACCACAAAAAACTGAGTACGTTTCAAAGCAAATGGTTATGTTTGATAAAGGAAGGGGTACGGCCAAACGCCTGCAGGTACTAGGGAAATATCTGTAGCTAATAACCTAAATGAAAGCCTCCAAGGGATGTAAATACAAACTGGGATTTGTTCCAAGTGTTGACACCTCAAAAGAGAAAAGTTCAAAGAAAACAGTTGGTAGCCTTCGTGAGAAACCAGAAGGCGTCTCGCCCACTAGTCCCTGGGATCTGTCATCCAGGTGGCCAGGATCATAAGTCCCATCTTGATGTACCAAATCCTGTTTTCACTTCTGTTGGGGTAAGCGAAACCCTAAGGAAGCTAATCATCTTATCTAATGACTTTTAAACGATCCTATCAATCATCCCTTTACTTACTCATTGGCAGACTCACAGTCCAATAATCACAAACGTTTGTGCTTGGTTCTTGGAATTGCTTTTTATTCTTCTTTAATTTTATTTGGAAGTGTTGTAGAATTCCAACTCGCTGGGTGGTGCGTCAAACTACCAATACGCATTATATAAACGGGTACAGGTTAAGATCATCCCGTCGAAAGAACGTTACAAGGTAAGAAGTAACTTGTTCTTCGAAGGGATTGTGTCCTCCAACGTATTCCTCATCTTAGATAGGCTCCCATAGCAGTATTCTATTATTGGAGGAGGGAGTACTGACTTCACGCTGTCTTCCATTGATGAATAGAATGCAGTACAGCCCTTCCAAACCTAGTCTCTTGACTGGAGGAGGAATCCAAATTGTAAAAACGTGTAAAGGTATGGACAGACCATGTAGCGGCCGCACAGATGTCTTTAACCGGCACGCCTCTTTTGAGGGCCGATGAAGCTGCAATACCTCTGGTCGAATGAGCCCTAAGGTTTTGAGGGGGCTCTTTCCCTGCCAGTTTATAACATTCCAGAATGGCTAGAATGATCCATCTGGAAATGGTCTGCTTAGTTATTGGTAACCCCAGCTTGTGACCTGTGTAACCTACAAACAGCTGGTCTGCCTGTCTTATCCTGGCTAGTCTACTGATGTAAAAACTTAAAGCCCTTCTAGGGTCTAGTCTGTGTAACCGCTCTTCCTCTTTCCCATGGTGAGGAGGAGGATAGAAAGATGGTAGGGTAATCTTCTGAGTGATATGGAATTCAGAAACCTCCTTTGGGAGGAAATTAGGCTTCGCTTGCAGGACAACTTTGTCTTTGTGAAATATTGTGTGAGGGGGTTTACAAGAAGAAGCTTGTAATTCGCTCACCCTTCTAGCAGATGTAAGTGCTATTAATAAAACAGTTTTAAGGGTAAGGAATCTTAACGAACAAGAATCGAGTGGTTCGAAAGGTGTGCCCATCAGGAAAGTTATTACTAAGTTTAAATCCCATAGGGGAACTTGGAATGGTCTTGGGGGATAAACATTGGTTAACCCCTTTAGAAACTGTATTACCAAGGGTAATTTGAAATAGGATGGTTCTTCCGCAGTGCGCTTAAAGATGGATAGCGCTGCGAGATAGCCCTTAATGGTGCCAACTTGAAGGCCTGAATTCGCCAAATATAGAAGGAAGGACAAAACCATTGGTGTACCACATGAAAAAGGGTCGATATTCTGTTCTCTACACCAGCTGCAAAATCTGTTCCAACGGCAGCGGTATAAAGACTTTGTTGCTGGCCTCCTTGCCGAAAGCAACACCTCCATAACATCATCAGGGAGGTCCCAATCCTTGTACCTCAACCTTTCAGAAGCCAAGCGTGAAGGTTGAGGGTTTTGATGTCTGGATGGAGAACCTGACCTCCCTTCTGTGAGAGTAGGTTCTCTCTGAGTGGAAGTCGAATTGGAGGGCAGATGGACAAGTCTAGAAGGTCCGGGTACCACGTTCTCCTGGCCGAATCCGGGGCAATTAGGATCATGGTTCTCCGGAATCTTCTCAACCTCCTGATCATTTGAGGAATGACAGGGACCGGTGGGAACGCATACAGAAGCGGAAACTCCCAGTCCACTATTAACGCGTCTCCCAGAGCTCCTCTCGGGGGAAATTCCCTTGAGCAGAACAGATCGCATTTCCTGTTGACGCTGGTGGCGAAAAGATCCACCTGAGGGGTTCCCCAAAGGGCGAAGATCTCTTGAAGGACTTCCTGAGCTAGTTCCCACTCGTGGGAGACTGTGCTCTGCCTGCTCAGAGCGTCCGATGTCAAGATCTTCTCTCCGGCTAGGTGAACTGCCGATAGAGAGATTCCTTCTTGGATTGCCCAAAACCAGAGCTGCATCGCCTCTCTGCACAGGGGTAGTGATCCTACGCCTCCTCTTTTGTTGAGGTAATGCATGGCCACTGTGTTGTCTGTCATTATCAGGATGTTTTTTCCTTGTACAGCTGGCAGGAACGCCTTCAGCGCAAGTCTGATGGCTCTCAGCTCTAACAGGTTGATATGTAGTCTGGACTCCGATGGAGACCAACGACCGCTGATGGTCAAGTCGTTGGCGTGGGCTCCCCACCCCGTGAGTGAGGCATCCATGACTACTGTTATCTCCGGCCAGGGTTGCCAAAAATGTTCTCCTTTCAGAATGTTCTCCTGACAGGCCCACCACTGAAGGTCTCGCGCCACCCTGTCGGGAACCTGAAGAAGATCTGTCATTCTCCCTGAGAATTGTGACCACTGAGTCCTCAGTGCCCACTGGAGGGATCTCATTCTCAGGCGAGCCTATGGCACTAGGAAAATGCAGGATGCCATGAGGCCTAGCAACCTCAAAAAGTCGAAGGCTGGGAGACGTTGGGCATCTTGGAACTTGGTAACCATCTGTAGAATATCTTGAGCCCTCACCTCTGGTGGCGAGGCTTTTCCCAGGGAAGTGTCCAGGATCGCTCCTATGAACTGGAGTCTCTGCGATGGTATCATTTGTGACTTCTTTAAATTGAGGGAGAAGCCCAGTCTGTGAAGGGAGTGGCACACGTGATTTAGCTGGATCTGAGCTTGTTCCGAAGAGACAGCCCTGATCAACCAATCGTCCAGGTAGGGGTAGACATGAATCCCTTCCCTCCTTAGACTTGCCGCCACTACCGACATTAACTTGGTAAAGACCCTCGGGGCGGAGGTCAGCCCAAATGGCAGCACTCGAAATTGATAGTGAGAGTTGCCAATTGCGAACCTCAGGTATTTCCTGTGCTTGAGATGGATAGGCACATGGAAATAAGCGTCCTGAAGGTCCAGAGATACCAACCAGTCCTGGAACTGAAGGGCCTGGAGGATCTGAGAAAGAGAGACCATCTTGAATTTGTCTTTTCTGAGGAATTTGTTCAATTCTCGCAAGTCCAAGATGGGTCTCAGTCCTCCGTCTTTCTTTGGAATGAGAAAGTAAGGGGAGTACCAGCCCTTGTTCCTCTCCGCTACAGGTACCGGTTCTATGGCACCTTTCTCTAGCAGGTCCAAAATTTCCTGCAAGAGGAGCGGATCTGGAGCTTTCTGAGAGCTGATCCCTGGTGGATGACTCTGAGGTATGCGTAGGAGAGGCAGGCAGTAACCTTGGGCAACTGTTTCCAATGCCCAAGCATCTGACGTGATAGCCTGCCATTCCGCCAGATGTTGAGTCAACCTGCCTCCTACAGGTGTCCTGTGAGGGAAGTCCTCAGAGTGGTTTTGGGGCGGCTGATGCAGATGCCGATGGTAAAGAGGCACCTGCTGTTGCTGCGGCTTTTGAATATCTACCCCGTCCACCTCGGGTAGTTCTTCTTTGTCCCCTTTGAGCCGGTCGTCCTCTACCTCTTCCGAATGCGGAGTAGAAGCGAAAGGACTTGCCTCTGGCAGAGGTTCCTGTGGGACGAAAAGGTGTCTGACGGATTGCAGCGCCTAGGGATTTTGCTGCTGCTTTTGAAGTTTGTAGTTTTTCTAAACTGTCATCCGCCTTTTTCCCAAACAAAGAAGAGCCATCGAACGGCATGTTCAAGAGCCTGGCTTGCACATCTGGGGCAAAACCAGACTTTCTCAACCAAGCAAATCTCTTGGTTGTTGTACTTGCCACCATTGCTCTGCTGATACTGTCAGCCGAATCAATGCCCGTCTGGAGGGATTCGCACATAGCGTCTTTACCGTCCTGTATGATATTCAGGAACGCCTCCCTTTCTTCTCCCTCTGGGATGCAGTCAGCCGCTGTAGAAGCACACTCCCAAAGTGTATGGCTGAATCGAGCAAGGGTGCAAGTAGCATTCACAGATTTTAACGCCATGCTGCATGCCGAAAAAAACTTTCTTTGCCATAGCATCATATTTTTTATTGTCCCTGTCCTGTGGGACGGCAGGATAAGCTGTCTTGACATCGGTAGAAGATGCTGCCTGTACCACCAGACTTTCTGGGGATGGGTGTTTTGACAAAAACTCCGGGTCTGTAGAAGATACCCTGTATTTTGTAGACAGTTTTTTATTTACTGCCGGGACATCTGGGGTTTCCCAGTTCGTCATAATCTTCCTCTGAAGAGCTTTATGAAAAGGCACCACAGGATCCTCCTGTGGGCCTTTATCAAGAATATCCGTGAGGTCATCTTGTTGGAAAAATTGTGAAGGTGCAGACCACCCCATAAACTCTGTGATCCTGGCCATTAAGGCTCTATAAGGGGTTTCAGCATGCTCCCCCGGGTCTGGCCTAGCAAACTCCACCTCAGGGGAAGTGTCTAACCCACTTGCCTCATGTAAGGAATCATGAAGATCCTTTAATCTGCGTTCTTCAGAGGAAAATTCCTCTCTAATTGGGGTTAAAGGTCCCTGCAACTCAAATGTGTCTTCCTGTTCAGACAATTCACCCTCTTCCAAAATTGAGGACATAGTTCTCAATTGTTCTGAACTCATAAATGGGTGTAAATCCCATTTCCAAGGCAGAGGGTGCCAAACTTGTCATTATCGGCCTCGAAAACGTCGATGTCGACGACGCCGAAGGCTTCGAGCGTGGCGTCGAAAACAAAGGCGGAGGCCTCGATGACCTCGACAGAATTGGGATTCTACTCGACAATCTCGAAGCCATCGTCATCGAGGACCTGGGGATAGTCACTGGGTGTGTTGTGACCGTGACTTTTCTTGGCGTCGACACCGGTGTCGAAACTGGCGTCGAGTCGACAGACCCGTGTGTCGAAGGTCCCTTCGACAACGGCGTCGAAGACACCGACCTCGACGCAACCTTCGTCGACGGCGTCGACGGCACCTTCGAGGAAGGTTTGGAGGTCATAGTCCTACTCGAGGGTTTGAGACACGCTCGAGAGGTTTCCTTCGCCGGATACTGCGACTCGCTGCGTTTTTGACCTTCGGGTCTTTCGACCAGAGCATCGCTCTCGGCAGTCTTCGAGGGGGTCGAGGCCGCTTTCTCGAAGACGCTCATCATATTTTTGCGGAATTCCTCCCATTCAGCCCGGGAACTATGTTTCGTGGGGCAAGGGATTCTTTTTGGCGAAACAGAGGAAGAGGAAGACGGAGAAGGGGATCTTCGACGTCTCCTCTTCGAGTGCTTCGATCTCGAGGAGTGATGGGACCCACTCCGAGACCTGGAACGCGAATGGTGACGAGGAGAGAATGTCTCGACTTCGTCGACGAAGAAGAAGCTTTGAAAGTTTTACCTTTCTCCAGCTTCCCCCTACGCTCCTTCAGGGCCTTAGCTGTCATGGACATACAGTCCTCGCACTCCGAACAATGGTGTTCAGCTCCCAAACACCACAGACAAACTCTGAGGGTCAGTCAGTGACATCTTTTTTCCACAATCTCGGCATTTTTTGAAGCCGGATCGAGGAGTTGTCGGTTCCGACGAGGAAGCCATCGAGTACGGATCGAATAACTCGAGGTAAATAGGTTTAATCTGACAAAAACTGAGCAACGGTATTCCGAGGCACTGAGTAAGCGCGGAAAAACGGAACTGAGCAACGGACGCTGCGCGCGGCCTTTATAGGCAGGATGACGTCGACGTCGATACGGCGGCTGTCGAGGGACATCGACTCGGAGGACGTCGACGCGCAGCGCCCTCTAGAGAAAAAATTTTCCGAGTCCAGCAGAGCTGGAAGGAGATATCTAAGATGAGGAATACGTTGGAGGACACAATCCCTTCGAAAGAGAGGTACAAATACCAAGGTAAAGAAACAGTAATTCTGGGGGTGGTTTTACATGCACAGATTGTCCTCAAAAGCTACAGACAGTGTTTTCTTACAGTTTCATATTCTAATATGGCAAGACAGGAATTGGATAAGCCAGAATTAATAAACTAAGTTCCTCAAATTTTACAGTCACTCTGAAATGTGCCAAACATTTCTCAGTTTCCTAAATCACATCAGTGACAGTTTGCTTTCTCCACCTTCATTTACTAAAATTCATGATATTGTACACTTATGCAAATTATTGCTTCTATTGATTTTTCCAACATGAAGCTGGCAGGTGCTAACATTCTCCAATCTTGCATTATTGGCAAACATAGGTGCTGTATAAGTGCCAGCAGGCAATCAGTTCTGTTTTTTGACATATGGCTGTTTAAAAAAAAAAAAAAAAAAAAATTATGACAGTAGTGACAGGAGGCTACTTTTGCTCAACCAGAGACAATGTCAAGGAATGGAAGAACTTAAGCTGATAAATCAACACTTTTTTTAAAACATACCCAGGGCAGTAAGAAGTACTCCCAATGAAAATAAATGTTTATTTTTGGATAACTTTATTATGCAAGCAAAAACAAAACTTGCATTTCTACTATTTTGAAAACATTTTTGCATCAGGACTGTGCATCTAAGCAATCGCACATTTATAAAACAGTGCAATAAATCAAGGGTATTCGCCCCATCTCTCCTGGGTGGTGCCACCCCCTTTGAAGCAAGGGAGGTGAGCACCCTCAGCAAGACCCTCCCTAGGGGTCTGGGCAAGTGGGACCTCACTGGGAGCGACTCCCTTCTCAGGGACAAGGACTCCCATTCCGATAAAGAACACCCCAGTCCGGAATACATTGTCTGCCTGTATCAGAACTGAAAAGAATGTTCCTCCCGTTATGAAAACACCAAACAGTGGCACTTCTATCTATCTCTTTACCTTCAAGTAATGCTGGATCCTGCCTGAAAGCCACAGTAAAAGAGCATCAACAGAACCCTCTTACCCGTGATTACTTTGAATTCACTGAATAGTGAACTTTCCACAAACTCTTTAGCTTCAGGCAATGCTGAATTTCGTCTGAGAACATTTTCAAAGAAGGAGGACAGGCCCTTTTTATTCGTGAGGACTAGTATAAAACCAAGAGGAACTTCAAATCATGAGGGAGGAGAACCGCTACGGAGAGGCGAGCATCCGCGGAATTGACGTCCTGGAGGGGCAGCAAGGAGGGCAAGCAAAGCGCTAACCGAACCTGACCAGGAAGCAAAGGTCAGAGGAGAGGTAGAGACAGAGACACAACCGTCTCATCTGGTGGCACAACAAACCTAAGAGAATATACCGTTACAAAGTAGGAACATTGTGTTAAACAGCTGGAAAAGCTATTAAGGTTATGAGAGCCTGAAAAACAAGTGTGTGCACATACCTCATGAAATGGGGCAAGAAAATGATATGAACATTTTGGATCAGAGTTACGAAAGCACAGATGTTATTTTGAATTTTGACAAATCAGGGTGGACAGCTGCCCTATGTAAAATCCCTTGGATGAAAGAAAAGTAAGCAGTTTTAGGATTACAAAACTTTAGGGAGTCCCAACACCTCAAAGGTGGAGCAGAAAAGTTATTTTGTTTTTGTTTTCAAGAAATCCTGAAGTAATGGAAAGGTTCACACCAAGGGACTATTTTCTTTGTTAAAAAGGGAAGAGGGAGACCCACAATTAAATACGAAGACTGGGGAGGATATCTTACTGTGTTACAAGAACTTTGAAGAACATTCTTTAACAATCCATAAAATCCCAGTGTTAGACCAGACAGAATTCTTCCCCAGAGGCCGTGTCCTGGTCTCTATACTTGTGTTTTATTTTTCTAAATTGATAGGGCCAATTAGCTGGTTAGGATTCGGATGAAGGACTTTAAATGTCTGGACTCCAACGTACACCCTTAGCTTTTGTTTTGTTAGGTAAGGAACTTACCTCATAGAAATAGGGCAAGTTAGGCATTTTGACTCAGATTTCGAATAAAACCCTTGAAAATGTCACTTACTCATCTGACTCCTGGTTCGCGACAACAGGTATTTCTTTTTAAAATAAAAAAAGTTACAAATTGTCAATTAAAATATTGTTACCAATCAAATATTTTTCATGAAGCAAATGTCTGGATGGGCTCCTAATCCTGTAAACCAAGCTGGCCCACCACTTAAGTAACAAGAGCACGTTTGTACGTAAAGCAAGGTTATTGTACAATCGTCGGGGGAGAAGCTAGATGGCCCTGTCGAGTCAAACTAACCCAAGTCTCGCCGAACCACAAAAATTGACACATTTTTGCAACAGTTAAACACTCCCATATATTTTATTAAAATCCACCGCCACGTGTGATTGGTCAAAACGTATACAAAGAAATCCCATCTTTCTCCAATTCATTCCTCATTCTCATTGGTCATTGATATCTCTTCTACCTTCTTCAGATTGTATTCACAGCAGACCCCTCATTGGGATTCGTCTGTAGTAGGTCATGACATCAGCACATGGTTACACATTCATATACAAATATAATTCATTACAGGTCACAAGTGGCTGAAACATCTTAACCCTAAATGTAATGTGCACATGGTTTGGCCGAATACTTCAAACGACATAAGAGAGCAGAATAAACAAGTTCCCTTTGAACTGGCAATAACCATCTCCCCCACCCCTGCTTTGGTGTCACTGGAAAACCCTAATCTAATTAACAGCATTTCAGCATGCACGGCATATCCTGAAAAACTATCAATTCCCCCAAACCGTCGTCCCCCCCACAACCCTCCCCCCCCGGAGTATCGATAACCTCTGGTGTCACATCACCCCAGGTTTATTGCTGGTCAAAACAAATAGTCAAAACCCTCTGCCAAGCTCCCATGCACTTCAAAGAGAGAACATCCGCTTTTGCAATACTACCAGGCCATAAAATCCCTGGCTGGTTTCTTAACTGAGCTGACCATCGGCTAAGGTCATTTACTTTTTTAATTATCCTCCGGCCTCTGAAAACTCTGCAAAACCAGTTTCTCAAAGTCACTTAAAATTTGCCTCGCGAAACACTGGACTGTCGCGTTTTAATCCATTTATAAAAAAGCCCACTACATGAAGATTTATAAATGGCCTCTTTAATTATATCAGTGCGCATGCATGTTTAATAACCGTCATATTTTCGTCACACTGGGTTCTCTGTGCCCAGTCCTCTTCCTTGCATGCGCATAATGAAAACTCCTTGTCAGCCACTTTCTAGGCAATTCATAGCACATCATGTATGGATTGTGTTTCAGTTTGGGCATTTATCTTTCTACGCGTGTGCAAATGTAATATGCATCAATCTGGAAAACAAAATAACACTTAAAGTAACATACCCAATTCACATTTAACTACACTAGATACATACAAAAAAATTGCAACATTGCGCTAACTTTGCTGCTTCCGCAGTCACAAATATGGTGCGTGCAACATTAGCCCCTCTTCATCATTGGGACCTTTCCTGACTACCCCAACACCCACATAAAAACAATGTCAGGTTGGAGTAATTTCAGTGCTTTAAGTACATCAATCACTGGAAGGATTGGCCTAAATGATGCCATGCCACTTGATTGTTTAAAACATTAGCACCACTACTAAAACAAAACCATAGCGAAATAGAGGTTTTAGAATATGAAAAGGTCACAATGTCATCACAGGTTTTTTTACCCCTCCAAGTTTAGATTGAACACATTATAAAACAAAAAGGGAAAGACGGCACATATAAAAGGACTCCATGAATAAAACAGAATGTATCTAAACACAATTGCTTTACAGTTCATGAAAATGTAACATGTACTCACCTCCCCAACCTATCAAAAACAGTAGCAGTTGGCTTGCTGACATTGTTGAAATATAAGTCCAGCTGAAAATGATGTGGCGACGTCTCCCTGGGGAGGTAAGAAAAGAAAAATATTGAATATTTGAAATTAATCCAAATGATAAAAGCAAACAAAATTCAAGGAGTTGAAAATCCAACCATCAAAGATGAAACTATTTAAAAAATAAAACTATTAAAACGCCAGAGCTCTTAATCCCTACAAGATATATATTGTAGGTATTCATTTCACTTCAAAGTCACAAAAATGCAAAATACTAACCATCCCTTTAATAGCCAGTGCACATTTCAAAAGAAAGCCATTACACTCGTCTGGAGATTTAATTTTCTATTTAAGTATCTACCTACAGATACTATATTGAAAAGGTTCCACCCATTATTAAAACAACATGTGCCAACGTTTTCTGCTTTTGATAGAAAAAGTAAACCTGTAAAGTTAATCTCTAAACTCAGTCATTTCAGCGAGTTATCATCCATCTGGAATCCTTTCCCAAAGGAGAACAAGAAGCTCGATGGAGAGAACAAAATCATGTGCATCACGAAGCAAAGAGGTAGGAGTCTGGCCAGGGTTCTGAAATAAAGGTTCTTTCGGCCAAGCAGTAAATGGCTAGAAAGAAACTCACAAAAGAAGCTGTCCAGTTAGCATTCCTTTGTCATTGAACACGTTTATATAGCGCAAACATGGCACATGATTATGGAAGAACTGTACAATACTAACATCAGAGCTAAAACAGGAGAGAAACAAGTGGATAAAAAAAGACAGTACTTCGTATCTACCAAAATTACATAGCAAACCAAACTATAAAAACAGATAATTCAACAACATTCTGTGACCACCACTATCTTTTCAGTTTCCTCCTCAAGAAAAAATGTCTGAGGCTTGGCACAGAGAAATGTAAAGCACATTCGAACAGGAGACGGCTTTTAATTTAGGAGTAACAAAAGAATTCAGAGTACCTCCAGACAGTTGATCCCCAGCTTCTTAAGCCTTGAAGACCGTACACGAACTAGAGTACTGTGAGGGGTCAGTAATGGGAGGCGGACAACTGCTTGTAGTTTTCTCAGTATCCAACATTTTCTTTTAAACAGAAAATGCAATGAAAACCCAACTAAGCCTTCTCTACCAGGGAATTCCCAGCCTAGTCTAGTATCTAAGGGAAAATCTCCTAGCATAAACAAAACTGGTCCTCACACTAAACAAACAGTTAAGGCAAACAATAGACACCATAAATAATAGATTACCAAATAACCAGTGACTTGGATAACTTCCACTTGTCCTGCGTATATTTAATTCCCAGGAATGTCCAAAGTCAATTTCTCCTCAAATTTGTTCAATTGTTTTGGTTTTATATAGCGCCTTACACCAAAGCGCTGAACGCGAGAACAAAAACGAACACACAGTATACATCTGTGGTTACAATAACCTTCATTAACCAGTCGAAAAGAGGGAGGATTGCAGAGACCAGAAAGGATAAGTAAACAGTGATGGACCGAAGAGAGTGGGAGAGCATTCCAGTGTAAAGGTGACAAAAGTGAGAAAGAAAGGAAACGAGATTGAGCAAATGGAGGACGAGGAACCTTAAGAAGATATTGAGAAGAAGAACGAAGTTAACGAGAAGGAGAGTAGAATGATTTATAACAACTTTGCTGATGACACGCAAATCCTTATTCCCATCACAAGTAACCTCGAACAGGACACGGCTTGTATTAACAAAATCTACTCCCTCATCCAAAATTGGATGGCTAACAACAGTCTTTGCCTCAATGGAGAAAAAACGGAGATCCTCATAGTTGGCTCCCCAGCCAGACTCCGCAAACTTCACCCAGACTACAACCAGACTACACCTCCATAGTAATATATGGCACCCCCATCACCATATCCCACAGAGTTAAAACCCTAGGAGTTCACCTCGACTCTAATCTCACTATGAATAACCACATCAGCGCTCTTGCCTCATCAACAGCATATACAGCCAAGCTCATTACATTAAGCAGACCACTTCTTTTGGCGGATAACTGCCTTGCACTTGCTGGAGCCCTGATCCTCACAAAGATAGACTTCTGTAATGTCCAACTGCTAGGTACCTCTAAAAGAAATATAAATAAACTGCAACTTCTGCAAAACAAAGCCCTTAGAGCAGCTCGGGCATCAACAGAAGAAAAGAGCACATCTCTCAACACAGAAGAGAGGCTCATTGGCTTCCAATACAAGCGAGAATTCTCCACAAAACTCTTATCATGCATAAATGCATCTCGGATAACACCCCCATCTATCTCAGTCGAAGCATTTCTCTCAAAAATAGAACCAGAACATTCAAGATACAGTGCCAACATACACCCCCACATCCCATGCTTGTCAACTTCCAGAGCAGGTAACACCAGTTTCCCCATAGCAGCCCCCTGCATCTGGAACTCATTCCCTATCCACCTCAGTAACAAAACGTCCTTCCCCAAATTCAAGAAACAATTAAAAACCTGGCTGTTTAACAAACTCCAATAGCACTTGACCAACATAGCGTGTCCCCCGATTTGGAATACCGCCATATCTGTAATTCTATTGCTCTTCCTCTTGCGGACCCACTGTGCCCCATTCATTCCTGTGTCATGGCTTAGGCCTTTCAAGATTAATACAAATCGTTTAAGACGCCATTACTGTTTGTAACTCCTAAAATGCCTATGATGTACATAACCAGTTATGTCTTGTATGTTATATGTAACTATGTAAGATGCCTACGATGTAAGTAATCTGCGGGTTTGGGTGTGTAATCAAATGCAATAAATAAAATAAATGAGATTAAAGAAGATAGATAAGGGGGTGCAAGGCCATGGAGGGATTTAAAAACTAGACATAGAAAATTAAGCTTTAAACGCTGATGAAGAGCCATACTAGATCAGTCAAAGACGACGAAATAGAATCACGAGCAGCAAGAAGACAGAACACGAATAGAAGCATTAAATACATATTTCAGAGTAGCAAGATGATATAAACGAAGTCCAAAGAGTGAAGAACAATGGAAGAGCCGCTTACAGACACCAACAGTTGAGTGGCCTTAACAGTCATGAAAGGACAGGCTTTTCGAATGTTTTACAAATGAAAATCAACAGGAACGGGGCAGATAGGGAAATATGGTGATTGAAAGAAAGATCTGAATCGAGATAAAGACCCAGATTACAGGCCATGGAAGATGTAGGTAGCTACAAAGGGGGAAATGATATGAATGGATGTGGCAGAGAAGGAGAAATAGTGGTGGAAGGAAAGAAAACCTCAGTTTTTGCGGCATGGAGTACGAAGAAGTGGTCTGTTATCCAAGACTGAATGGCGAGAAGACAGGCCTGAGCTTAGGATGGATATCATCAGTGAAGTGTGGAAATTAAAGGAAGAGAGGAGTCTCATCAGCATAAAAGTGATGAGATTTCAAAGGAAGAAATAACCCCAGCAAGTGAGGAGGTACAAAGAAAAAACGAAAGGACCAAGAACCGAACCTTGAGGAACACCATAGATAAGTGGACACGTTTTAGAAGAAACCCCGGCCCAGGAGACTGAAAAAGTCCTCTGGGACAGGTGTGACTCAAACCAGAATAAAGTAGGGCTAGAAAAGCCAAAAGAGCTGACAGAAGAAGTGTGTGATCAACAGTGTTGAAAGCTTCAGAAATAACCAAAAAAATACCAAGAGAAGAGTGCTTAGCATGACGTGTAGAAGGAGTCCAAAACAGAGAGAAGAGCAGAATAAGCAGGGTGAACCCCAGAATGAAAACAAGGTAGAATTACGAGAAACATAAGTAAAAACCTGAGCATAAACAATACGTTCAAGAATTTTAGAAAGATACGGTAGAAGCGAAACAGGACGAAAATTAGAGGCAGAAGATAAATCAGCAGAAGAGTATAATGGTAGCATGCTTAAATGAAGATGGAAAAAATCGAAGAGGATAAACAAGAGTCAAACAGAATTGTGCGATAGGGAACAATTAGAGGGTAGACTTTAGGAATAAGTGCAGATGGTAAAGGATCCAGTGGAGAGGGGGTAGGGTGAGCACGAGCAAGGAGAAGAAAGATATCCTCATTAGTGATGGGGAACAAACCCAGCAAAGATCTCCTTGAGAGAGATCAGAGATAGGAGGGGTCAAAGAGCAACTAGCATACTGGATGATTCAATTGCAGATCTAAAGGAGGAGACCTTAGGAGTGAAATAGAGCACAAGATCTGTGGCAGTAAGGGTGGAATTAGTTGAGCGATCAAGAATAGGAGAAGAAAGAAGGTAGGAAAGAGTTAGAAAAAGTCGCCTAAGATGAGATAGAGGACTGAGTCATGTTATGTTATTTTGCATTTATATAGCGCCTTATGTACCATTGGTATGGTCTCAAGTCGCTGGTAGGTTGAATGCCCTCGGGAACTGAAGTTAAAGTCAGTGGAGAGAGTAGAGCGAGTCAAATGGTGCGTGTGAGCATCGGATATGTGTGCAGCTGGTGTGGCATTCGTGTGATAGTGGCTTTCTAGCGGTAGATGAGGTGGTTGAGAGATCAAGAGTATGTGTTTGTTCTAGCAGGTTTTTATCCAGACCGATCCTGGCTGCGTTAGGCCTGAGGAGAACACCTAGGCTGGAGGGTGTATAACCAGCAGTGTTTAATTAGGGTGATGGGGAGTATGAGGCAGGTGTTGGTATGAGAACAGCTATACCGAATGGTGTCATAGTATCGCTGTGTTCTAGTTGAGTGGTGGTGTAAAGAAGAGAGTAAGCGGGGAGATGTGATATGGTCCACTCTAATAGTACCATGTACTCCATCAGTTCAATGTACTCCGCCTGTTCCATGCATTACGATTGTTTCAAGTACTCAAAAAAAACGTTCACTGCAATGCTCTTTCAAACATTCCATGCACTCAAATCATTCTATCCCGCACATATATCACCCGTTTGCGCGACAATCCACACCCGCTCCGCACCTGCACCATAATCTACATCTCTTCAGCACCTTACAATGGCTCAATACCACCGCACCCTACATCCGCTCAACACCCTACATCTGGTCAGCCCCATCACGCCCCATATCGGTTCAACGCCCTAAATCACCACAACACTCTACATCCGCTCCATTATATTATCCACTCACACAACCTACATCTGCACCACAGCCTGCATCCGCACCACACTCTTATCTGCGCCTTGCCTCATTCATTTTGCGCTCTCGTCCGCTCTACGCACCCATCCGCTCTACGCACTTCATCGACTTTGTCTGCTCCACTCTCTTCATTCATTCATTCATTCTGCATTATCAGTTCAACTCATCTCACTTGTCGTGTGCACTCGATCCGTTACGTGTTCTCCATTTGTCCCATGCACTACATCAGTCTCGTGTACTCACATAGTCTATTTTGTACTTTCCATTTATACTATGCACTCATACATTCCATGTCTGTCATGATGCCCGCTCCCGGGGAGCCGGTTCAAGCCCTGCGTCCCCGAAAGCGGACATCCAGTCCCCAAGGAGGGACCCAGCAACCCCATATAGGGGCCCTTTGGACAGTGTCCTATGGCGCCAGGCTAATAAAAGACATCAGTCCTGCCACCATAGGCGCCAGGCTCATTATGGGAGTGCTTGGGTGCACTTACCTGATGCAGACCATGCTGTAGGATCCCGGCCTCCTTGAGGCCTGAAAGGAACTACTTTACCTGTGGGACTAATTTACCATCCGGGCGTGGTCGGGGAAGGATACATACCTGGAACTTCTTCCAAGGCTATTTAAACCCCACCCGAACAGCCACACGTGCTTCGCGTTGTTCTGCATCTAGCAGCTGGACGCTCACCGTGTCTGCATCCTGACTCCTGCCACGCCTGCCAGCATCCTGGATCACCTGCAAAGGAAGAGAAGAAGAGAACAGAAGAAGGAAAAGTCCTTACCTGCTAAATCCGCATCCCGGAGACATCTCGCCGACAATCCTGAAAAGGAAGACTTATTTAAAAGCTCATCGCGTCGTTCGCTGCAGCGCCGCATTCCACTAACCTTTTCAGGGCGCCTCCATGTTCAGCAGCGATCATCCGGATTCGCAGTCACGCCCCAGCGCCTAGGGAGAAAAAGACCAGAACAAAAGGTGAGAGAGAGAAGGGAATAAGGAAAGCTAAATCTCCATGTTAAGACTTACCAGTTGATTCATTCCCTCTTCATTTCGGGTCCGCACTGCATCCTGGCATTTCCGGACCCTGGCCCCTAAGGGGAAAAAATAGACATCAGCGTTAATGAGCGAATGAAAAGACATTACCAAAAAACGCTGATTAAAGACTTACCTGATTTCTACAAGGATTTCACCTCTCATCTCGGGTCGGTGCCTGTTCCCCGGCATTCCGTACCCCGGCCCCTATGGGGAAAAAGACACTAGCATTAGTACATTAATGCATGGACACAAGGGGAACCTCTTATCAAAAAACTTACCTGGAAGCCAAGCAAGTTTGGTTCTCACCAATCCGAAAATCCAGTGAAGTAACTGGATACCAACGTGCCCCTGCATCAGAAGCAGGATGGAGAGCTCGTCCTTCCAGACCCTAAGGTGAGACGCTACGAGGAATCACAGAAGGGTTTTGAGGAGGGTGAGAGGGGAAAGTGGTAGGCCGATTGCATTACCCCGCAGACAGTTAATCCCCTATTTTTGCCTAAAGAAGGATACTTCTGCGAGCCAAACAAGCCAGATTTGGGGGCCCGGTCCAGTCCGTCTTCCGAACCCTGCGCATCACCTTAGAAGAGGTCACAGCAGCGCGAACCAGGCCAGCGCCTCCGTGGGAGTCAGGTGAGCGTTACAATGTCATCTGTCTGTGTATTCATCAGTCTCCTGTATTCATTTTCCCTCCTCACATTCATTTAGTCTAATTTTGTTTCTTTCGTTCATTGCAGTCATTACATCCATTTCATTAATTTCAACCGCTTTACTGCTTTTGTACAATTTATTCTTTCTCACTTCACTCCTTTGATCTACTTTGCTCATTATATTCTTATTGTCCTTTTAGTTTACACTAGAGGTTATTAGATGTCGAATTCTCGCTTGGATCTTGATGTTTTGTTTTTTGTTTTATTGTTATATAAGATTTAGGACTTTTGTTTAGTCGAATTGTAAGAGAGTGAGTGTAAGAGACCAGAGTTGTAAAATTGTTTAGCAGAGCAAAGACAATTATCATAGAGACATTGATAAGATGCAAAAGAACTGTAGTCCCTTGCTGTCTTCAGCTTTAACCAGCATCGTTCTAAAAGCCGGCGAACACGTTGCATCGTGTGAAGATGGGAGGAAAGCAAAGGTTGAGGAGGTTTTCGTGTAGGGTAGAAAGTTGAAGGGTACAATAAGTCAAGAGATGAAGAAAGCAAAGAAGAAAGGACAGATGCAGACTAATCCGGCGCCAGAGTAGAAAATGATGCAAAAGACACCAATTTAAAAGTGCTAGTAGAAATTAAAAGTGTAGCATTGAGATGGCACAGATCGCAGCTTTAGTAAGAGGGAGGGGTTGAAAGAGGCAAAGTGCAAGAGGAAAGATTTGGGACAGTAGAAAGCAAGAGAAGATGATCGTCTGACAGATAGATCGGAAGTGAGGACACATGGGATGTAGAAAGAGAGGAAGCAAATATAAGAGCTAAACAAGAGCCTGAAATGTGAGGAGAAGTAGAAAGAGGAGCTAGATAATGAGAATCAAGAATAGAAAGGAATGGGAGAGCAGAGTGTGTAGTTAAGAAATGGAGGTTAAAGTCGCCGAGAACTATAAGTGGAATAGCAGTAGGGAGCAAACAAGACAATGTGTCAATGTCCTCACACAATGAGGCTACGGACCAGGTGGATGGTACATCAGTAAGAATGAGATTGAAGATCTAGAGGAGACAGCAGAGAAAATGGAATATGAAAATTCAAATGACGAGAAATTAGGTAAAGTTAAAACGTGAGGAATAAGAGTAAAAGAAGAATGATATAAGATACTAGTGCCACCCCCACAGACTTAAATCAGTTCTTGAAAAGTTCCAAAGAAAGTTCACCCAAACAAAAACCCACTTTTACAGTTCTTTTTCTGTTTGTTGAAATGTTCTCTTTCTAATCTCCACAAAGAAAAAGCACCAATGGTAATCCTAGATAACCTCCTTCCAGGATACAAATGACAAAGTTCAAAACAAAAGTACCACTTCTGCTTCAACAAGTGTCCTTTTTGTAACCTCTGCCACGTCTTTGGTATAACTTGTCAGGATGCTTCTTCTAAGGGGGTTGCTTTCTCCTCGACAACTGCCTTCTGCAAACGGTACTGAGAAAGCAGGCGCCTTAGCTATGAAATGGCATCCATTTGTGTTAGTCTAAACTCTCACAATGATTACTCACTCTCAGACTCCATTTTCTACATTCGGCCTCATTTTGTGGTTTTTCCCCCATTTGCAAGTTTGAATATTCAGAGCCTGAAAACTGCTGAGCTCTTCAGAAAACATGTTGCAAAGAATGATTGGGTCAGTGCTTGCAGGCCTCAAACCTTGAATCGCCAGGCATGACTAAGATAAGAGATATTATATGTCTTTCCGTTCCCAGTCTCCCAAAGTTAATTGCACAAGTCTGCAGATGTAGATAGCAATAATTAATGTAGAACTGACATACTGTGAACATTCCAGGAAGGAAGAATTTAAACAAACTGCCGAGCCGCAGATGCACGCCGAACTTTAGTCAAAGCAAGCAGATTAGATACCGGGGAGTGTCTCCTTGCACTGGGGTCGGACTGATCCTTGTAACTCCGAATGGTAAATCTGTGCAAACAGGACATAGATAAGAGATGCAGGTATTTCGCTGAAAAATGTATACGTTGCAGGAACCCATAAACTGCTGGAATTTGACAACCTAAGCAAACCAGAAACTGTATATAAGGATTTGTGAAACACAATGTAATTACTCAATTTATCTATGGCTGTCCGCAGACATAGTTGAACCTGGGTCCCTTTGAAGCGAAAAAACTTTTGTCAATATTGGACTTGTGACTGTTGGCTCTTCATTCTATTTGCAGAAAAGATATGACTCTTACAATTGGTGCCCGGGATGTGGGGCTCTTCCGAAGATGATCCATCGCTTTGAGGACGGAGTAAACAGATGCTGCGATCGAGGAGTACCAAGTGCCCCTGCTGAATTGGAGACAAAGTTTTTTTGCAGACTGCTACTCGTGGATCCACGTCCGTCTCTTCGCCCAGAGGTCATCCCGGCGAGAGTCTGGAACCGTAAACTGCGACTGAGTTGTTGCTTCCTTGGAACAGCCACGAGCAGGGTTTGTTTTGATGGGGGATTGATTTCCAGTTTGAATCAGGTGAGTTTGTTTCAAACTCTTTGGATATAAAAATATTTGGCCAAATATTTTGCCAGGTAAAGAACTGTTTTTTTTAAAAAGTATAATGCCTGGTTTCAGTAAGATGCGCACTTGTTGGCCAGCACTGTGCTGCAATAGAAAACAGCTCAATGGGATAGAATATGGTCAGCCGGCCCTCCCGGAAGGTTCCCCAGCCTATGATATGTACATTAACTACGGCTTAGGAGCGATAGTATTTGCCACTGCCAGACCAGATTTGTAGCAGAACGTCAGTGGCCGTTGGCTGGCTCTTTTGAACTGGATAGAATACAACACTTAGAGTCCGTATTGTTACAGAAAAAGGCTAGACTTGCCACTTTTGATGCAGTTCAGGACTGGCACAAGGAAGCCACCCAGCGCCTCAGAATTAGGGAGAAATTTGCGAACAGATTACCCAAGCAGAGAAGGCTTTAGCACAAGAGGCTGTTGGAGCCATGGATATGAATTTCCAGTTAGATGTACAGAAAATATACCCATCAAAAGATTTGCACGCATCTGATGAATTAATAGACAAAATGCTGAGTGAGAGTCGAGCACCTCCTTCAGCACCACCACTGCCCCCTTCCTATGTTCCACCCCCGCCTGTGTTGTGGCCCGCACCCCCTTCAACACTGGAATCACCTAAAACTTCAGCCCCGAATTCTCCTACCACATTCGATACTCCTTTTATGCAATATACACGCCCCCTCAGCACCCAGAGGCCAGGGCTTTATAGCGCATTAACAAGGAGAGAAAAGGGAAACTTAGACTCAAAAGCAAGAGACTATATATGAATCGGCTGTTTCCCTGCGCTTTGTTTGACTTTTCTGATGCTGAGCAGAGATATTTATTAGGGCACATAGGAGACACTCGCCCACCTATCTTCATTGGAGAAAGCACATCACCACGTGTTCAGCTTATTCTCTCTGAAGAATGAATTGGATGACTTGTACCTAGATAACTCACCCCGCATTGCATGCAATATATGTCCAAAAGAGTAGCTTTTCCACTGAGGAAATACGCATCATGACTAAAGGTGCTCTCCGATGGATTTCAGATGCCTCCATCTCCACTATGGAGATCCACAACACTTCACTCAATATTCCTCATCCAGTCAAAGGAAAGTGATGCAAGTTATGGCTGAATATTTGCAGGACGAATGTCGTAAAATACAAACACACGTTAACTAACGACACCCTGCCTTCACTGTCCCACGACCTAGCCTTGCTCCTTAATAATAGGTTTGAGAATCCCACTGCGCAATTACCCATGAGGGAAGTGCCCCCTACTCTTGTACCACAGAAAGTGGAACCAGGCGAGGGCGAAGGACCTCCAAGGATTATCACTGCGCATTATATCTTGCAATTTGTACATGTCCCCTTCTCAAGGCAGGAAGTTAACACTCTTAAACAGTGCATCCCCGAGATCAGAAAGAATCCCACAGGATTTTATAAAGAAATTGAGTCAGAACTCACTTTATAGGACATAGACTTATTGTTCCCCGTCATATTACCATCAGATTTATGGAAACCGGTCAGAACCATAGACGATGCAAATGCATTTGGCGATACATGGGCTGTCCCTGTGCTGGCAGATAGTACAAGGAAGGCAGGAGAGAAACCTCCACAATGCATACTGAAATTACCTAACCAAATTGTGAACAAATCTAAGACTTTGGTGCCAGAGAAAATGATTTGAGATAAGTTGTCCGCCTGCATGCAAGGGAAGACAGAGGGGGGGCACAGAATACTTGAATAGGTTCGAACAAGTGTTTTGGGATTTCAGTGGCCAGGATTTGAGTACTGAAGCTGGAAAGAGGTTGGGAAGAGATTGTTGATAGATTTGAACGTGGACTTTTGCCAGACATTCAGTCTCAAATCACTGCCTCTGAAAGTGCCTGGCAGACTAAATCACAATCCGAAATCCTACATATGGCCGAGTACTATGAGAATAGAGTAAACAGTGAGAAGGAGAAGATTGAAAAGAAAAAGGCTGATTTAAAGACTCTGGTGCAAATTGCAAGGGGACGGGGTGCACAACTAGAGGACAGTTCACCCCCACACACAGGAACTGTGAATGTAAACCAGTGTGCCTATTGTAAGCAAGAAGGCCATTGGAGTGCACAGTGTCCGATCCTCCAGCAGAAAGCGAATGGGATGTCCAGTAGAAGGTTAAGAGCACATAGCAATGGCATGCAGGGGCCAAATAGAAATCAGTTCTCCCAGAACCAGCAATATGACAATGCAGGGAATCAAAATGGGCAGCAGAACACTAGGGCCGCAAACCTTTTCGACAACACCACTCACACTTATTTTTCTGAGGATTATACATCCAACGATATTCTATTTCACTAGGACAGTCCGAAGCAGGAGCTGGAACCCACCCCTATCCCCGTGCACTAGAAAGGACCCTAGGTAAAAATGAAAGTCAGGGAGGGGGCGCACACTTTTCTGTTGGTCACAGGAGCTCAAAAATGCTCTATTGACACTTAAAGATTCCAGATATTTCCCTGTCCGGGCAACATGATGTATCAGTAGGGTTGTCTGGTACCCCTGTGGTAAGCCCGGTCTCCTAACCGGTGCTGATTTTGCTAGGACCTTTCACTGACTCGTGTCCATTTTTATTGACAACCAACTGCAGTGAAAATGTGCTGGGGCTGAATTTACTGAAAAAAAAAATGACATGTGGTAATTTACTGTGCCGCGGATGGAGTTTACTCAACCAGTCCTCCCCAGCGAAATTCCACCTCACAATTCATGGCTTTGCCTTTACCCAGTGAGCTGCACCAAGTACCTACACATCTGTGGGCAATTAATGACAATGATGTTGAAATTCTAGATGTTGATCCAGTGCACATAGTTTTAAAAACAGGTGGCACATTGCCTCGCATTCCAATATAAAGTTTCAGTTGATGGTGAGCAAGCACTTAAAAGTATCGTCTCCGATGTTGTACATCAAGGTGTGATGGAAGACATTTCTGGTAACGCATGTAATAGCCCGTTTTTGCAGGTTTACAAGAAAGGTGAATACTCATTACCTTACCATTTTGTTATTGATTTGAAAGCCATTAATAAGGTTGTCTCACCCCAGTTTCCCATTATTCCTGACATCACTACCATTCTAACCACGATCCCCGCGCAGGCTATGCATTTTTCAGTCACTGACTTGAAAAAATGCATTTTTTAGCATACCCTTACAGCACATAGGTAGACCAAAAGTCCTAGCATTTACAGTAGGGCCCTCAAGGAACAACTAGATACGCTTGAATTGCCCTCCTCATGTATGCTAATACAATACATAGATGACTTGCTTGTTGCTGCAGATTCAGAGAGCGCTTGTAAAGAGGTTACCATTTTGTTACTTAAACATCTAGCTGCCCATGCCCATAAAGCATCTTTAAAGAAATTCCAGTATTTTCAACAGGAGGTTTGCCTATTTAGGTTACCTCCTGTCAAAGGAGGGTAGGCGCCTTGCATCTGAAAGGATGCAAAGCATCTCTGATATGGCGCTACCAAATACTCAGAATGAGGTTAGGGCTTTTATCCGGATGGCTTCCTATTGCAGGCAATGGATTCCAAATGTTTCTTTTAATCAAGCCTTTGTTAGCAATCACAAGAAAAGATGTAGCTTTAACTCTACCTTGCGATACAGTTTGTCAGGGCTCTATTGATCTGCTCAAAACTGCTCTATGTTCCGTGCTAGTATTGGGCATACCAAATTACGCCAAAGAATTAGTGTTGGTTGTGCACAAAATAGATGGTTGTGCTTTGGCTGTTTTGACAAAGGAACATGGAGGAAAGAACAGGCAATGCAGCTATTTTTCCTCCACGTTAGACCCTGTTGCATGCGCTTTTCCAAAATATCTCAAGGCTACAGTTGCAGCTGCTGCCGTCCCCTCATTGAAACAAAGTGGAGGCATGGTTTTGGGTCACTCCTTAACCGTGATGGTGCCTCACTCAGTAGATGTACAACTAAATAGAACACAAACGCAGCATTTCACATCTACCCGGCTTACGAGATACAAGCTCATTCTATTTGCACCCCACATCAAAATTAAGAGATGCAGTTCTTTGAATGCGGCCGAACTTTAACCTCCTCTAAACACAGACCGTACTAACGACTCCAATCATGATTGTCTTTATGTCACTGAACAAGACACAAAAGGGAGGATTGATGGGGAGATATTCTGTGACGGTTCTAGCTTTAAACTCCCAGATGGCACTTCCACCGCTGCCTTTGCAATCACCACCTTAGACACCATTGTTGAAAGCAGGAGAATTCCTCACAATTCTGCCCAGGGTGCAGAAATGATCGTTTTGACTAGAGCTTGTGAGATATCCCAGGGGCTCAGAATAAATGTTTATACTAACCGTCAGTACGCCTTTAGAGTAGTTCACAACTTTGGGAGACTATGGATCGGGAGGGGGTTTTTAACATCTCATGGCACTAAGATGCAACACAGTCCCTTGATGGTGCAACTCTTGTCAGCATTGGTTCTTCCTAAACAACCGGCCGTAATAAAATGTGCAGCACACCAAAGAATCACTGACGGTATTGGGAAAGGGAATGCATTTGTAGACAAAATAGCTAAGCAAACTGCCACAGATCCACAATCAGGAATGCTCGTATTAGGACCTGCCAGATGGGTCGCAGAGAGTGAGATGATGGAAATAAACATTAGCAGTGTGAATGAAATTCTGGCCATAGGCCACAGCAGAAGAAATTGAACAATGGGGTTTTGGACCAGCGGGGTTGGATGAGCAAGGATATTGGGTTGATCACGACAAACAAAGATGGATGTTGCCCAATGCTTATGTACCAGCTGTAGTGACTATGGCACACGGGCCGGCTCATATTAGTGCGAAAGGTATTAGTAAACATTTAGACCCAGTATGGATAAATGACAATATCCCCAAAATTGCAGAACGACTAGTTCAGAACTGTATGATCTGTCTACAGCATAAAGCTGGGAAGAGAACACCAGCACGTAAGGGTAGTTGTGGACCTCCTTCCATGCCATTTGAAGTGATCCATTTTGACTTTCTTGAAATGGAATGATGCCAAACTACAAATATGTGCTAGTAGTAATATGTGCATTCAGCACATTGGTTGAGGCCTTCCCTTTGAAGGATAATACTGCTATGTCAACAGCAAAAGTCATGCTAAAAGAGTACTTCCCTAGGTTTGGGTTGCCTAGAGCAATTTGGTCCAACAACTGACCTCATTTTATTGCCACTGTAATACAACAGATGGGTTACAGATTAGGAAAAAATGTAATTCCTGTCGGCATCCTCAGAGTGCCGGATTAATTGAACGCCACAATGGAATACTTAAGAACAAGCTAGCGAAGGTGTGTGCACACAGTAAACTGAAATGGCCCAATGCCCTAGCTCCATTGTCCATGAGAACCACAGCGCACGCGAAAACAGGCCTTTCTCCCTATGAGATAGAAATGGGGAGACCTGCTAATATATGGAACGCACTCACACCTAAGAAACCATCTGACATTGAATCCCCATTATTAGTTGATTATTGTGACCAGTTGACTAAAAATCTGCGCATGATTCACCAACAGGTTCGTGCCGCACTGCCAGATTAATACGTGGGCCCTGGTCACTGCATTCGACTGGGAGATTATGTCCTTGTGAAAGGCTTCCGAGCAAAAATCCAGCCTTGCAGATCACTGGAAAGAACCCTATCTGGTGATACTGGCCACTCAGACGGCTGTTCGAGTGGACGGGAAGAAGCACTGGATTCATGCACCACACCTGAAACAAGTGCCCTTGCCTTTGCCTTACGACAAGTGGGTAAAGGAGGGGGTAGGGGATTCTGAACACGAGTATGTCCCCAGGTAAGTGCCTTTCAGTGACGGCAAATACACAGATTCTGAATTTGAGCAGCCAGATTGTTCACCTCCTCCCCTGGATACTGACCCCCCTGTTCACAGATCCCTCTGTGCCCGGAGTGTCCAGATATAACCTTCAACCACAGAAATAGCTAGGGAATGACATTTTATGAGTAGGAAAGTTTTCTAAAATACTGCACCCACAAGAAACCAACTATATTCCCTCCAAATACGCCCAGAGGGGGGCAAGGAAAAGAAGACTACAAGCAAGATTGTCAAAATGTAGTCATGGGCGCCCATCTGCGAGAACAAACACAGCCCATTGACCTGTTTTTTGGGAAGGTACCCACTCGAGAGTCTGCAGCCACACTTTAGCTAACTGTACCTTTCACAGATATGTTACTTGGTATTTATATAGCGCCTTGTAATCATTGGTATGACCTCAAAGCACTGGTAGGTTGAACACTCTCGGGGGGTGGGGGAGGAGGGAGAAAGAGAGAAAGAGAGAAAGAGAAAGAGAGAAAGAGAGAAAGAGAGAAAGAGAGAAAGAGAGAAAGAGAGAAAGAGAGAAAGAGAGAAAGAGAGAAAGAGAGAAAGAGAGAAAGAGAGAAAGAGAGAAAGAGAGAGAAAGAGAGAGAAAGAGAGAGAAAGAGAGAAAGAGAGAAAGAGAGAGAGATATGGTGCGTGGGCGCACCGGATATGTGTGCAGCTGGTGTGGTTGTTGCAGGATAGCCGCTTTTTAGCAGTAGGTGTGGTGCTGATGAAATCAGTTGGATGTGTTCAGGCTGGAGGGTGGACACCCAGACTTTAGACCCACCCAGACTTTAGACCTAAGGAGACGCCTAAGCTAGCCGGTATGTGCTCAGCTAGCTGTGTTATATTAGGATGATGAGGTATTGGTGGGGTCTTGTTAGTATGAGAACAGCTAGGCCGAATGTGTCACTGCATAGCTGTGTTCTAGTTGAATGATGGTGTAGTGGAGAGAGTAAGCATAGTAGTGTGATATGGTGGTTATCAGTAGAGCGCCTGCGACCAAGCACAAGGACAGGGGGCGTACATAGCAGCATACGTATATATAAAGCGACAGGATGGATAGGGCAAACATGTGATAAATGGTAACACGGGGATACAAGTACATAGCATATATATAGCAAAATAGGTAATATTAGGCCCACTTTCTAAATTCAACTATACCACAGAGACGCTATTAGGCACACTTGCTACATTCAACTATACCACAGTGATATTAGGCACACTTTCTAAATTCAACTATACCATAGTGACGCTAATAGGCACACTCAATGAGGTTGGGAATACCTTCAAAATTGAACTTTAACAAATGGGAAATATCCCTTTGCATATCAGTCTTTGTCCCGCCCACATGGGCAGTCCAGCACCGAAATGCTATGGCAATTCCTTTCTAAACAAGAGTACCAACAGCAACCCCATACACCTGTTTCAGCTTTGTTGGGCATCATCAGTGAAGTGGAGGTGTGCCTCTCCGAGCCAGGGGTCCATGTCTGGATAACCCTGTCAAACTGTATGGGGTTGCTGTATATAAGGATTCGTGAACCACAATGTAATTGCTCAATTTCTCTATGGCTGTCCGCAGACCGAAGTCTGCTTAAAGCAAATAAACATTTGTCAATATTGGACTTGTGATGTTGGCTCTTCATTTCATTTGCAGAAAAGATTTGGCACTTACAAGCTTCAGTCTACTACTGCTTTAACTACATTCAATATAAGGTGTTCTGACAATATTATAGACAACCACAGTTCTATTGCTTCTACTGATACTTTAAGAATTTATCGGGCAACTTAGACAAGACCCTTCGACCTCCACAGGTAGGCAAGGCACTCTTCTTTCCAATGCAATGAGAAAGGTCAGCCTCTTTGCCTCTTCACTCTGTTTTACAGCTACCACTAGAATCGGTCTTGGCTTCTAGACTGCTTCTCTTTCCCAGCTTCAACAGTCTCAGTTCAGACTGTTAATCAGTTATTCTAACAAGCACTCCGCTCCCTTCCCCTGCTTTACATACACCTTGTTTCCAGTAGTAACTCCAAAGCTGTATTGCCACTCTTCCAGCCTTGGATAACCTTGTCACCCTTGTATTAGAGGACACATTGTATTATAACAGCTTCAATAACTTCAAAACAATGGTGGTTAGGTCTATGAAGAATTTCAACTTCAAGACTTGCGTTCCCTTTTTTTCTTACAGAGTTCTGCTTTAACATGGATCGGAAATCACAATCAATCACTTCTACTCGACCTTGCTTTGATGTAAGTGTTCTTGTAACAATTTGGGAAAGTCAACTATTACCGGCAACGTTCTTCCTCTTAATAGGAGACACAAGATTACTCTAAGGGTTTTTAATACAATAATAAAAAATGAAAGACTTTCCTTCTACGCAAACACTTTAACTTGGGCTAAACATGCCCGGGATACATTTCCTTTGTTGTGAAGATTTTCCTCGGCAACAACCAACTTTTACTTGCTCCCACTTCACGCAAGTGTTAATTTAGCTCGTTACAGTTACCGGCAAGGAGTTCCTTGTGAATTGGGGTACGGCGCTTCACTCACCGGCTCCAAAATCACAGTGGTTGCAGGCAGCTTCAACTTCACGACTTTCTTTTTGCTACTACTGCTTCAGGCACTCTTGGGACCCATTCCCCTCTGCAGTACAGGTGTCTGCGATCAGGCCTCGACCACTGAGAGTCCTTCTCTACTACTTCCCTTGGCTTGCTTCTGCAAACGGGCCTCCGGTAGCTGCACAACCTCAGCTCTGCATTCACAGCAATTAGGCACACCTAGAAAGACTCAACTTCTCCCAGTCACTTCCAATGCAGCCACAGACCAGACAAGGTTTGTGACCACAGGACCAACTCAGAACCTGCAGGTGAAATCTGCTCCTCTCTCGTTCCGGCATCCCTTAAGTGGTCACACCTCCTTGTGAACTGTCAGCCTCGAGCTCTGCTTCTTCTTCTGCTACTACTGCCAACCTTCCAGCTTCTTTCTAATGCTCCTCCCTGCTGCAGCCTTTTATGCCGCTCAGTTGGGGCAATTAGTATTAATTGCCTGACCCTGTGAAAGGCTGCTACGCCTGCTTGCCCGTCCTTTACTTCTGCATGAACTCTCCGCCCTCTTCTTTGTCCCAGTCCCCGAGGGATTCTGGGACATGTAGTCTATTTTAAGGAAGTTAGGATGTGGGAAAACCTTTCTACTTTTAATAGTGGTTTTAATTCCTTCGATGTTTCTTGAAGAGGGATTGTGGATAGAGATATAAGATGCAACCCTTTCACTACTCTCTGTAGTGTACCTTTGATATTGAGGAAAGATAGCTCAGGGGCAACAAGTTTGTATTGGAAGCAAGACAACGTAGCACAACCCAGGTTTGAATCCCGATCCCGCGCTTAGAAAGCACTCACTGGTACTAAGCACATTATATAGGAACAATTATTATATAAAAATCCCTCTCTGAGGAAAAATACAATGTTTCATTGCATAGAATCTCCTCCCTACCCTGGGCCTGTCTCCTCTGAGATGATCCTCCAGCAGTACAGCACCCCCAGGAATGGGATCAGAAAGGATCTGCTTTCTCCTGGCCCCCTGGGAGCAAACTATAGGCAGGGTTTTGGTGAGGGATCCACAGGATTCCCCACAGTACATAGCCAAACAATAGAAAAGATTGGCCTTTAGGGTTAAACAAGCCATTTTAAATCTTGATCTAGCATCCAAGCTAAGCAAGAAAGCCAAATGATAAAAAACAAATATGTTGTTATCTCTTGGATCTGACAACCTCTCTAAACACACCAAGAGAGAGCCACTGAATTTGGGGGAGCAAGGGCTGATTGGGGCAGATTGTTAAGAACAGAGTGGCCAGCTTCAAATTAAGAAAGGCTTGATAATGGGCTCCACCAAAGGCCAGATTCCAGTTTTTCTTCTGAAGAAAAAGAAATCTCTCTATGCATGCTTCAAAAGTTGAAGATCTTCAGTCAAATACATGACATGAGCACCCATTTAAGGCATCCCTTGTTTGGAATACTGCCACCCTAATTGATAAGGTTAAAGGCAATGAGTCACAATGTTATGAAAGAAGGCTTTCTGCTTGCACTGTATCCAAGATTCCATGTTTCTCCTATTTTCTGCAGGGAATGGTAATTTAAAATCGATGTACAAAATAGCTACTACAAAGGGAATAGAAGTACTTGCTGCCTAAAGGTGGCCATTAGCCAGTGACTCAGTTGAAAGGAAAACTTGTGCTTGCAATATCTCAAGATTGGCAACAAATTAATTTTGCAAACACTCTCATAGGTGTACTGAGCCAAAAAGTTAGACCCTTAAAGAGGTAATCGAATCTCATCACAGGAACCCTCAGATTGTATTATTGGAGCAGGTCAGACCTTAGTGTTGGAAGTAACCACACAGTTTTCAGGTTTGGAGTTGATGTTACATTTCTAAATTCAGGCTAACAAGCTATCCATTAGATTAATCGGTTCAGCTACAGCTAGCAGTTGTCGAACTATCAAAATGTACTAGAATTGTAAAAGCTGGCCTATAAACAAAGAGGTTGTACGGAAAAGTATGAAAAGTAGGAGCTTTCAGACCCTCTGGGTAGGGCCAGCACTAAACAAAAATTCAAATAAATAAGGTATGGGATGGGGAGTGGAGAGAAGGCGACTAATCCCAAGAAGTGGAAGTGGCCATCAGGGGGACGAGGGGGTGGGTTAATGGAGGTAGTATCAGTCGGGGGAAAGGGCACTCATAAGTGGGAAGCGGGCGTTCAGAGGAATATTGGGGGTGAAGTGGGCGTGTTTCAAATGTGATTATTCCAGTTAATGTTTTGAACAAAAAAATGCAATAAAAAACCTGCAATACAAAAACTATTAACTCAGAAGGGAAGGGGTAGATGAGAATACGGCATAACAGTATTTCAGTGACTAAACTAAAAACCACAGATATTTACACAAAAATAAACTTTATATCTTGCAAAGTAGGTGCAGTTTGCAGGTTAGTAATTCTTGTTAGGAAGGGTTAATCACAAGGTACATGTTTATTCTAGTGTGGCTGTCGGTACTGCAGGAAATATTTTACTCAGCCGCAATTAGTCATTCATGAGAACTAGAGGGAGAAATACATGGACTTTTAGCTTAGCAGGACACTTATGCTACATGTTAAGCAACCCCATTCGCTAGCCAAAATGGAAAAAGGAGGAACATTTCTTCTCTCTCCATAATCCCATGAACCCACGAGTGGAGCCGGAGTCAAACAAATAAAAGATGACCACAATGAAGGTGGGATGGTGAGAGAAGCTGCACAGAAGCAAGCAGTGGTGGTGCCTCACTGAAAGTACATGATGGTAAGTGAGTAACGGTGAAGACACACGGAAGGTTTCCCAAATAGCTTGACTGCCAAGAAACCAACAGGATGCAGAATATCCAATGAAAACAGTCTGACAAGGTTGCTCACTTCAAAGAACTTCAGAGGATCATTCCAATTTAAGGGCAGCCAGTGCTAAAGAGAACTGCCAAGAGCTTGGAGCAAGGGAGGAGGCAATTCAGAATACCTCTGACTGAGAAGCTGGCAGACAGAAATCCTTCAATGAGTCACCAGTGAGAGAACAGCATAACGGTGCTGGGAGGTCAGGAAATATTGGAGAGGAGGTGGAAGTCTAAGCCAGAACTAACCAGTATCCTGAAAAGGAGTATCCCTGCTAAATCTAACACACCCTTTGGGATTAGGGAGGTGAGCCAGCTAAACACAACACCCGCTAGGGGACGCTTCACCTGTGTTGTGTTTAGCAGGCGATGGTGCACCCTCTGCCCCCTTTTAGAGAACAGGCCATCCCCAACAGTGATATGCATTCCCCTCAGAAAATGGACATGGAGACTGAAGACATTTTAAGCATGAGATTTATTCTAAAATAAAATAAGCCAAAAAAGTCATGGGTGCCCCTCTATGAGAACGAACACGGCAAAATGGCCTGTTCTATGGGAAGGTACCCACTCTAGAGTCTGCAGCCACACGCTCACTGTACCTTTCACATATGGGAAATATCCATTTGCATATCAGTCTTTGTCCCGCCCACATGGGCAGTCCAGCACCGAAACGCTATGGGTGCCCATGACTCTTATTTTTTCAAGAGCCTTAGGTTTAGTCACCCTAAGTGGCTTAGGGTCATCCAGACGTGGTCCCCTTGCTCACTGTGCTCAGAGGCACAGCTCCACCTCACTGATGATGCCCAACAAGGCTGAAACACGTGTATGGGGTTGCTGTTGGTACTCTTGTTCAGAAGGGAATTGCCATAGCAATTCATTTTTGCCATGTTTGTACTCAGAGGGGCGCCCATGACTAATTTTGTTTATTTAAAATAAAATTAAGGCCTTACTCTCCTTATATCCATGGGGTGTTCCCTTCATATTTTACTAAGGTGCTCGTCGATCAGGATGAATGTCCAGAAACAAGTTGGTCCACTGTCCAAATCTAACCTGTCTGACCCCATCACTAATATAACTAAGGCCAGGAGAATGACTCCCTTCTCCTGGTTGTTGTGTTTTGTCACAGGACTTTCTATGTTTTTCGTTTCACTCAATAGACCATATGCAAATAGTACCTTGTTATTCTTTGGATGTAGTTCTGTAATTCTTGTAAGGGGACTGATGGTTTTGTTTCCCTCTCCCGTTTCATGCAATCAATCTTCCTTTTGTACAAGTTCCTTCTCTCTTTCTTATAGCCTATGTTCCCAGATTGCTGTTTCATGTATGAGCAATGTCTTTCTGGTTTCATGGGTGTTTGTTTCCCAAATGTTTTTATTATATTCTCTTTCTCATCTTCGCGACCCAGGTTGAGTTTTCCCTTTTCCCACGGTAACGAGTTTTCAACTCTACTATTCTCCCACTTGGTGCATTTCATGTGTTCTGCCTTTCATGAACATGGTTCTCATTCGCCGGCTTATTCCAATACTTTCCACATTAATATTGGGACAAGGTTTGCTTGAGTTATAATGAGCCCCTCTTAATTGTTGGGTGCTCCCGTTCCCTGAATGACCTATTCCTATGGGATAACCTCACTGGCACCAGTAACATCTTGGACTCTCTTTCTGCTTCTTCTTGGATCTGCGGCTCACTTGTCGCGCCGTCTGTTTCACGGTCATTTCGTTCTCATCCTCTGAATCGATCTTGCTCTATATCTTGGGTTGAGAGTGGTTTTCTCCTGTCAGTGGTAGCGGCGCTGGGCTGCGGGCGGACTGCCTACCGCCACTGTTGTGTGCTCACACCACCACAAAAATCTCTCTTCAACCGTGTTGTGAATTATTCCGTTCTCAAATGCCGGTCTCCCAGCGTCTTTGGCTCCACGTCAAATCTCGTGCAAGCTCTGCACTCTGCGAGACCTCTGCATCCTTCCGCTCTGCTATATACAGGGAGCTTCCCCTGCTTTGCTCTGCTTTCCAGCTTTTCTTAGCTTCTCACCCTCACTTGCCGTCTCTCACTCACTCAAACACTCATGTCATATCATCCCTTTTCAGCATCATCGGCAGAGTCCATTGGAGGGACTGACTTAAAAGGATAGTCTTAGTTTCCTGTTGTGGATAGCATAAGATCACTTCATCTTTATGGAATTGATATTGTTCTGTTATGTTTGACAAATCCATATATGCCATCACCTTGAGGGTATCGGGGAGTTCCTCACTGGAACGCAAGTCCTTGTCCCCAAGGGGGAGTCTTTACGGGTGAGGTCCCACTTGCCTCGACCCCTAGCGAGTGGTTTGCAGATGGGGGCTCACCTTCCTAGCCTCACAAGGGGGTGGTGGGGTTCCCCTTGGGGATAAGGGACACATTTGTCACACCTCCCTCGTCTCAGGAATGTAATGTCTTTATTGGCTCTATAGGGATTGCAAGAGGCAACTGTGTGAATACCCATAGAGTGGTGGCTGGAGAGTTTCTGACCCTTTCTGTTTCCATAATTGCATAAAGTGCAGAATCACTTGAATGGCCCATCTCCTTGTAAGGAGGAACAGATATCCCATGTGATGGACACAGAGTGAGGGCAGGAGAGAGAGGCGCAAGCCTGCAGAGTAATGTATACGGCGTGGGGAGCGGAGGAGTGAAAAAGCCAGCAGGACGCTGCTGCCTGTCTTAAGAAAGATTTCCAGAATCTGGCATGGTGGACAGATTTTAGAAGGCCACCCTAGTTCTAATGAACTGGGGAACTCCGAGGTTAGCCAAATCCCAATCAAGGTTGCAGCAGACAGCAGTCAAGGTTCTCAGGAGACTGAGTGGGTTCACGGGTCCACATGAGTCCACACAGTAAAGTACACAATTTAATTTAGACAGGAATATATAAAAATACGATATTTATTCTAGGCTTCAAACAAACACTAAAATAAATGAATCAAGCAGGTGATATTATTACACAACACTCAATAATAAACATACGGTCTTAAAATGCATTCAATGACAAATCAATAAGTGATGCAGTAAAATGGAACCAAGCCACACGAAATATTGCCTGGTTCAAAAGTACAATCCCTATGAAGAGTGGGGCCTTGTGGCCAAAAGTAACAATAATTCTCCCCAGAATGTATTTGATACATGTAAAGTACTTCTGTTGGCGATTGTTCAAGAGAAGAGATGCAACAAAGTTACTGGTAAGTAACAATGTATTCTCCACTGCTCAGGTACGACGACAAAAAAGCAGTGGAATGGAAGGATAGAAAGAGACCTTTTCTACATCGGAGAATTGTGAGTCATGTGGCAGCCAGGAGACGGTGGATCACTATTTCATGGTGTGCGAAAAGTTCAGATTGCAGAGGGAGTTGCTGAAAGCCAGAATGGGCAGCATCGGATAAGGAAGGAGGATGTCGGATTTATTGCAAATAAAAAAAGGGAACAGGGGACAAGCAGTGCAGTTTCCTCCTTCAATATGTAAGAGAGACTGGTAAGCGAAAGGAGATTTAGAGGCGGTGCCGAGTTGACGAGGGAGAAAAAGGCAAACATCTATAAAGATGGAAATCGCCGGCTCCTGGTCTGTGGGAGCCACCTCAAGAAGAAGAGACTGCTTTTCAATTTTATCCTATGGAGGACAAAGAGAGGCAAATGCTTTGCATTTACTTGTCACCCTGATTCAAATTTTCCTAGCGGACTGGATGGGTCGAATGGGGGACTGCATGGTGGTGGGGTTAAAAAAAAGAAAATCGCTGGAGGTTGGATTTCCCGCTGTTGGTTCCGGAGAGCGGTACCCAGAGCTGCGGGTGCAAGGATTCTTCCCGACAGGTCCAAGAGCAGAGTACAACCAATGGCGATGTAGAAATGCAGAAAGCACTAATACAGCTCTCTTCAGGACACTTCACAGGATGGATGAAGGCGAGTTCAAGTGACTGTCACCGCACGTAGAGGACGGCAGGTGTCCTCCCAGTCACAATAGAAGAAGACCTTTTAGAGCAGAATCCCTTGAAGCTGGGAGGCTGAAATTCGGCAGAAGACTACTTGCACCACAAGCTTATGTAAGGGTGTCTAAGAAGAAAGGTGGCATGGCTTTGGTTATAAACTTATTTCTCAAAAATACCTCATTGTCCCCATCTCTAAGAGGGGTTTCCCTGCCAAGAACCAAAACTAAAGGAATTTATTTTCAGGATGTCCGTCAAATCAAAGTTCCACTGTCATGTGTCAAATTCTGTTCTAACCCTCACACTATACCTGAAGAATAAACTAACACTGTTTCTGCCTCTTGAATAGTGCCCAACAAATGTTCTCTTTCAACTAAAATATCAGGGGAATGACTCCCTTCCCCTGGCTTACGGACTTCACCCAGTCTTTATAAAATCTCCAGAAGGTGGTCTCCCTTTTCCCCTGATATAAGCTTACGCAGTTCCCAATAGAACCAGGGGGAATGACTCCCTTCCCCTGGTGTCTCCACGACCACTCTCAGCCCAGTGCCAAGAGAATACCTTTTTCTCCTGGCGTTACTTTACACAGTTCACCACAAGGCCAGGGAGAAAGACTCCCTTCCCCTGGCATCTTTATCACAGCTGTTTGTCCGATACCAGGAGAATGACTCTGTTCTCCTTGTATTGTTTGATACAGTTCTTTCTCAATGTTGGGGTACCATACCCTTCTCTGGAGGCCAGTGGTTTCCTCAATACCACAGACCCAAAGAATATTTCTTCTAATGGTTTACTTTTCACTCTTGGGATCCCAGGCCCTTCTCTGGTGGTCAGTGGTTTCCTTGTTAGCACTGCACCATGGACTATTTCCTCTATGCCCTTCTCCTTTTTGGGGTGCCAGACCCTTCTCTGGTGGTCAGTGGTTTCCTCATTTCTACTGTGCCGAGATGTTTTCCTGTGATGCTTTTCTTCCAACTCGTGGGGTCCCAGACCCTTCTCTGGTTATGCCATTGATGTCCTTGCTAATACTGTGCCGGGAAAAAGCCTCCTTAACCTCTGTGTCAAACCCATGGGTCCGCTTCCATTTTCATGCACCCCTTTACCTCCAATTGGGTTTTGGTACCTTGCTGGGACTTCCTGGGATCGGGGCACACTTCGAGGTCCGTGTGCGTCTCTCATCTGCACTTGGGGCTTTGCAGTGTCTTCTTGGCTTCAGGGTGCGGTCTGCCTTCACTCAGCATGTGGAGAACGTCTTTGGCGTTCTCTTGCCACTCTCCGTAGCTGTCAGTTGGCGTTTGAATCTCCCACGCTGAAGGCTTTGGGTGACGGCTGCTTACCCAAACATCACTGGTTACCGCTGCTCCTGCCACCACTGTGCTTCTCGTTATGGCTGTGTTCGGCTCCATGACCAGCCGTCCTTCTCCTTGTATCTTATTGGTGTACCAGCTCCTGCAGGAACCCACAGCGACTCCGAAAACTTCATGCCGGCATCCTTGGTCTTCTGGCTATACCAACTTGGACAGCTTCTGCCTCTGCTATTGCTCTGGGCCTGGACTGGCCAGCTTGTCTTCCTATCGAGTGTCTCTTGGCTTTTTATCTTCCTTTGTTGGGCCCGCGCCTGCAGAAACATCAACTCTCCTAGTTCAGTGGTGTAATGTTCATGCCTCTTCTGGGCCTAATCCGGGCAGTACTGTCAAAGTCCCTTATCCGTTTCAATGATGTGATCGTCATGCTTCCTCAGGGCCTACTCGTGTCAGTACTACTATAGGTTGCAGTATTGTAGTCCAATACATGGGTGTGAGAAGGAGTGCCCTGTGATGGAGCTATGGTCTGGGTGATGGGGAAAGAATGGAATCGGGAAATAATGGAATCCAGGTTGTGTAGCCTAGAATGAAAGTCATCATCCCCAAGAGGGGAGTCCTTCCCTGAAAGGTCCTCCCATATGTTACCATCCCTAGGGGAAATATTGGTTAGACATACACCCTAGCCTTACAGGGAAGAGCTCCCCCCCGGGGAGAAGTGACATCATGCCATGATTTGTCACACTTGCGACCACTAAAGTTCTGGCTGCAAACACGGAACAGTGACTGTTCTAGCAAGGAAGCCCACTGGAGAGCAGGGTGGTCCAGGGACACTTTACTTGGGTATAAAGAAGAAGCGGATTACCTGCCTCCAAAGGCTTCAAAACATGGCCATCCGGATTATATATAACATCGGCTACCAGGAACATGCAACACCGCTGCACTAAATGCTACATTGACTCTGTGTCCAAGCTAGAAAAAATGTTAAGATCTTGAGACTGAGCCATGAAACTTTATAAGACGTGGCCCAACATATCTTAAGAACGTTTTGCCTGGTACAAGGTGACTGACCTCCGAGATCATTACTCCATTTATCTATTCAAACTCCTTGATATCAGAAAGTTGGATCATTTGGGAGATCGGGGACAGTGATAAAGAGTAAACTGTGGAACAGTTTGCCCAAGGACATCAGAGAAATTCCTGACCTGCTGCAGTTTAGAAAGAAGTAAAAGAACTTCCTGTTCGAGGATTAGACCCCCAGCTCCATCACTGCTCAACAAGTAAAACTGGGCCGGCGGTCCCTTTTACTACACATTGTTTTTCTTCTCTGTTGGTAGGCACTAGAGCACTTTAAAACCGTTTTGGTAGTAGCGTCACTCTTACATTAATAGTCACTAGTTGCCCCTCCATGGCTCAGGAATATCAGGAGGGTACATATGACCAACAGGCTTTCACTGGGTCTTATTCAGTAGGAGAAAAAGTATTCATCCTGCTGCCCACTTCTGAAAACAAAATGGATATCAAAGTGGGATGGGCCATATAAGATCCTTGAACGTAAGGACCCACTGAACTACTGTTTATCTAGCTGACACTAAGATCAAATGATATCATCTAAACCTTTCGGAAGATTTGGACAGCGTACCCTGTCGAGCAAAGCACTGTCACTGTGGCCAGCCTTCTAGTGGGGAATAAAAACCATAGTCTAATTCCTGAGAATATGAGCAAAATTCAGCAGCAGGACCTCTAGGATTTGTCGGCGCAGATCCCAGAGGTCTTCGCTAGAGAACAAGGAAGAGTTATGTCTTCAGCCATATTAGAACACCTCCTGGGCAGTTCGTCAACCTGAAACCCTACAGAATCCCAAAAGTCCAGAGGAAAATCATAGAGGAAGAAATAACTAAAATGTTGAAGCTGGGTGTAATTGAGCCCTCAAGAGTCCTTGGTCCTTCCCTATTGTACTCATCGCTACGCCCAACAATTATTGGAGATTTTGTATTGATTTTTGAAGACTGAATTCGATCCTGGTCTTTGACAACTACTCAATGTCAAAATTAGACATGGTAATTGAGCGAGTTTATTACCACTGTATACTTCACCTTATACTAGTGTTATTGGCAGGTCCCACTGAATCCCTCCAATAAAGGAGAAAACTGCCTTTAGCACTCCCCAGGATATAATCCAATTTACTGTGCGCTGGTTCAGTCTACACGGGGCTCCAGCCACCTTCCAACAGCTGATGGATAGGATCTTTCAGCCCTACTCCACTTTTGCGGGAGCCTGGGACCACACTACATCCACCTCTCCCTCCCTCGCACTAGTTTACTCCTACCCCCTTGCCTAAGCACTTGCCCTACTGAGCATCCCCTTAGCACTTGCCCAGCCCCTTGACCCCCACTCTCCCACTTTCAATTCTCCCTCTCCCCCTCTGCCTATATTTCCTGTTACTACACTTGCACAATCCGAATGTTACAGGGCCTAGTAGGACCGTTAGTTATTTTCTGTCCTGTACCCACCCCTCCCCAGTATTGTGACACCTGAAAACACGTTTTGATGTATAGGTGCCATACAAATGCTCAATAAATAAATATTTAGATGAAATCATAATACACAATAATAGCTGGGAAGAACATCTTTGCCATCTGTATATGAGATCACCAGCGTTTTACAGAAGTATGAACTCTGGGCCAATCCCAAGAAATGCCATCTCGCTCTGAAATGTGGTAAAGAAGCTGGGATACTTTGTTGGTCATCTTGTTCAGCCGCAGACTGAGAAAGTGAAAGCTGCAGCATTGATAGCTCCACCTAACACCAAGAGAAGGCTCTGCACCTTCCAAGGCTAAGCCAGTTATTACCACAGGTTCATCCGGAACCTTTCAACTATTGCAGCAAACCTCGTTGATAAACTGAAGAATTCCTGTCCAACAAACGTGTCTGGACCCGACAAGACCACTGCAGCTTCGATGAGCTGAAACGCATCCTCTGTGATGAGCCCACTCAAGATGCCAGGCTTTAATACGAGAATTCATTTTGCATACTGATGGGTGTGGTTCTCTGCCAATTGCATGATGGCCAAGAACACCCGGTCCTATATACCAGCTGAATGTTGTTCCCTCAGGGACAAAGTTATGCAACTGTGGAGCTAGAGGCTCTGGCTTTTAAGTGGGCCATCTCTAGTATGCATTATTATCTGACAGGACGACATTTTAGACGTATTACTGACCATTACCCCTTAACCTGGATGCATTGAAGTAAAGACACCAATGCCAGAGTGATGAGGTGGTTTCTAGACTTACAACCCTTTTGCTTCACAGTAGAACACCAGAATCGGAAAGACCAAGACCACGTTTACTTCCCCAGTTGGTATCCCCTGAGACAGCTAGAGGGGGGGTCAAAACTACAGAAGGGGTATGTGGCCAGGGAAGTCGTCCCCTCTTTGCTAAGCGTAACACCCGCTAGGGGACAGAGCAAGATCCCACTGGGGTGACTCCCTCTTAGAGGACAAGCCATCCCTTAACACAAAGCTAAGGTCTTTATTAGCTATATGGGGATTGCAAGATACCACTGTGTGAATATCCATAGAGAAGTGGCTGGTGTGGTTTCTGACCCTTTACTATTGTCAACCTTGCATAAAGTGCAGAACCAATGGAGTGTCCCATCTCCTTGCAGGGAGAAACATAAAGCTTCCACGAGACAGACATGAAGAGGGAGAGCAGGAGAGAGATGCAAGCCTGCTGAGTAACGCAGAGGAGCTAACATCCCCCATTGAGGTAGATCCTGGAAGTACATCGGCTGAGGAAATCGCCTTCTCCAAGGAACACTGCTGCAGCAAACAAGGTACGCAGTGCGTCCAAGGAACTGGGAGGAGGGGAGACGGGCCCAGCCACACCCCAAGATGGGGTGTGACACCAAATATACCAAGAGGGGCAAAGGAAATAGTCTATGCTCCAAGAAGGGGTGAGAAGCCAAATATCCCGAGCTCATGACTCATAGCCCAAGAGAGGCTGAGAGACAAAATAGCCAATAAAAGTGTATGAAACCAGAAAACACCAGACGCGGTGATAATCAGTCGGGCCCAGAGTGGGCTGCAAGCAAATCAACTCCAAGAGGGGGTATGAAGGAGGACAACCCTGCACCTTTGAGCGATGTAAAGAACTCTTTAAGCTTCAGGAAAAGGACAGATTCACATATATTCAGCTACGCCACTGGTGCTCTCACCCTCAGACCCACCAAGCAGCTACCCGCCCCCCTACAGCTATTGCAGTAACCCTTAGTGAGCTCCCAATCCGGGGGAGAATCTCTACCTTATATAAATGCCTCCAAAAGGACTTCCTAATCTCCAAGACCCAGTATATGGCCCAAAGGGAAGCAGATCTGGGCCATCCTATCGATGACCAACTATGGGTATATATTTGGTCCCGGGCCCACACCTCTTCAGCATGCATCACGAATAGAGAATGCTCCTATAAGATCCTCCTCCGTTGGTACTACCCTCCTCTACGACTCCTCCACATGAATCCCACGCTCGACCCAAAATGCTGGAGACAATGTGGCCAAGTAGGGTCCTTCTTTCACATGTGGTGCTCCTGCCCTAGGGCCCAAACCTTCTGGAAGCAATGCCTGGCAACTATTGCAGACATCACTCAGATACGGCTACCTCTAAACCCCGAACCCATTCTTCTCGGAGCTCCGGTCCCCGGAATCTACCCAAGGTCTGGATCCAAAGCTAAACTACTATCTCAATGCCTGCTGGCGGGCAGAAATGTGGTCGCCCTCCCTTGGAAAACGGCAGAAGGCCCTCTTATGCCCTTCTGGTGGTTGAAAGTCTGGGATGTCTTAATCGCTGAGAGGGTGACGGCAGTCGGGGCAGGCCTTCTTCACCGCTTCCACAACATCTTGGGCCCGGTCTTAGACTTTGACCGAAACTTTCCAGCCCTGACATACAAGCCCCAATTGGCCAGGAGAACCTTACACGATGGAGACATCCAGCGGGGACAAGAGGAGGGGACCTAGTATCCAGAGGGAGGGAGGGAAGGGCGACAAATTGTATTGCTTTCTTGATGCATGTCATGTATGACCAAATTGTGTATTGCCATGACCTGCCGGTTTAAAATAAACATTTAAAAAAAATAAAATTAAAAAAAAAGACTGGGCATCCAACGCAATGATTTGCAGGACAGAGATGCTGTCTCTTCATGAAAGTTGGAAAATTAAATGAATGATGGAATTTGATCAGCAAGAATAGCTAAGTCAAGTGAATTACAGTAGATGTTAGGATGAAGGATCAGACCACCGCATGCAGGAATTCTTTATTAATGAAAGAAGGCTTGTCTGAGAAGACAAACACATTGGGCCTCATTACGAGGTGGGTGGTAAGGGATTACCGGCACCTGTAAGGGCACCGGTGCCGGTAATCCCTTAACGCCCTACTACGAGTTCCCTTTGCGGGTCCTTCCTTAATGCCTGTCTTTTTCAGGCGTTAAGGACGGGACCCGCAAAGGGACTCTAGAGCTTATAACGGTACCGCAATTTGCGGTACCGTTATTAGCGCCTTCCCCATTCCCATTGAGCCCTATAGGGGCTCAAATGGCAATGAGGAAGTGCCCTGGTGAATGGGGAATTACCGGTCTGCCAACCTTGGAATGGACCGGTAATTGCTCCATTCACCAGGGCGGAGTCGGAACGAGTTTGGAGGCAGCCATGGCGCCAATAGGTACCATGGCTACCTCCAACCTCATAATGAGGCCCATTGTTTATTTGGGGGTTAAGGTCAACGTTTCCAGTAGAAGCCTAGATTCTGGAAGCCAAAGTCATTGATAAATCAAATAGCATGGGAGGAGGACATGCTTTTACCATCTCTGTGAATTTGTGTTTGGATCATCAAAGAGGTAAAACGACTAAGCTAAGAAAGCAACAACTTTTTCACTCGTTTCAATACGTTTGTGCTAATATCTCACATAGTGCTTTGAATACTAAACTATACTAAATTTGATGTAGAAGGTTAACTGGCCTCTATTAAAGCTTGCTAGCATAGAAGCACAAGGTAAGGTACACCATGTAAATAACATGTTATGAAGGTGCTTTTATCTGAAAGCAAATTCTGAGAGGACTTTTATTGATCGTCACAGCTTGTGCAATATCGGTGGTATAATTTATGTTACAAGCAGTCACGATCACAAAATCCCCTCATCATCTGGAACCTAAAGAATTTCTGACAGCAGGAACACAGAATAAGCATGTTGGTCCTGTAAATAGTGTGCACAATGCCTACAGGATATTTGAAGGCATTCAAGATATTTTCTATTTGCAACATCACATTGCCAATTTACCCGTTAGCATGATGTACAGATAGTCTTAACCAGTATGACGAATCCAGAGAGATTGTCATCTTTCCCCAAGGGGGCACCTCCACCTTTGGGAATGAGGGGTGGGGGGGGAGCCTGCTGTGCTCAACACCCACTAGTGGACAGGGTTAGTGGGATTCCTCTGGAGGCGATTACTCCTTTAGGGGGCAGAGATCCCGACAGTGCTAGTGCTACACATCACCACCCATATCCCCCCCCCCCCCCATCACCAACCTTTATGAGGTATCTAGGGACAGGGATTTACAATGATCACATCCACCCTTTTCTAATGGCTGGCTTGGCATACCTGTGCAGATTATCCTGCAGAGACTCATGAGAGAGGAATTTGCCAGCCCCCTAGCGGAGCCTCCCTGGGACAGTCAAAGAAGGTCCTCAACAGAGGCCGCAGAGTATAACCGTCCTAAAAGACCAAGAGGAGGAGTGGCCAGTGAGAAAGGAGGAATGCAAATATCAGTGGAGAGCCCCGTATGCGCACCAGGAGAGTGCGGCGAGACACCGCTTACCAGAGCAGCCCCGAGAGGCTGCAAGAACAAGGAATCAGAGCCTCAGAAGGCCAGCGCAGAGCCCTGCTGAGAAGTCGCGTGAGCGACTCTATGCAGACCAGGCTGCGTCACTGAGGAAGACAAGCCCAGGAAGAGCAATGTGGAGATCAGTTGTGTCACGTAAGCAGCTCCATGATGGGAGGACAACCAAAGCGATACAACGCCGATCCCAAGGAGCACCACTTGACGTCATCAGGTACATTGTGGCTCAGCTGGACAGGGAGGGGAAAATGAGAGAAAGAGGGAAAGAAACCCAGAGTGGGGAAAGAAAGAATACCACAGAGGGGAGTAAGAGAGAAAATGCCCCAGAGTGGGGAAAAAAGGAGAAAACCCCCGAGTGGTGGGTGAAAAAGAGAAGCGCCACAGAGCAGGGCGAACCGGTGAGGACCCCAGAGTGGGGGAGTGAGAAGGATGCAAGCCCCAGAGTGGGGATAGAATAAGAAAAGCACCAGAGTGAGGACATGAACCCCAGAGAGCAGGGAGTGAGAAGACGAACCCCAGAGTGGGGAGAGACAGAGAACCCATGAGTGGGGAAAGAGAAAGACTGACAGAATTCCAAGGCGGTAGAAAGACATGAAGAGAGAGAAGAACCCCAGAGTGGGGAGAGAAAGACAGCGTCAGGGGCTTGAGGGCAGAGACATGCCAACAAAGCAGAGGGGAGAAAAGTGCACAAGTGTGAGCAGTGCAAGGAATCCTGCAGACAAGAAAGTTATGGCCTATCCTACAGACAGGCAACAAAGGCAGTGCACAGAAAGAAACAAGTTCGGTTCACACTTAGGGTGTACTCAGAATGGGGAAGAATTTCCCAAGGGTCAGGACAAACTCTAGCATTCTGAGCTGGTTACTATTACAGAGCTGTACTCTGAATGCTCACGGAAAGGAGCAGCTGCAGTGTGTCTGTGTCTGGGCCCTAAAACAACATTGAAACAACAAAGGAAAGGGGCAGAGTTTGCATGCTGGGAAACCCAGCAGCCACATTCTGAACAAAGGAATTACACATGCACTTAACAATAACAGAAATATCCAGGGAAGAATAGGAAGTCAAAGTAATCAAGGTTCAGGACAGAGACCAAGAATGAAAGCGGAAAAGCAAGAATAAAAGAAACCAAGTGCAATGGAACAAGAGACTGGAAACGCAGACTAGAAACTAAAGATTGGAACCAAGGAACACCAGACTGAAGTCTCTGGACTGAAACTCTGGACTAGGAAAACAAGGGCTGAACTGTAGACTGGTAACAAGGAATTTAAGGAACTGTAAATTGGGACTGGAATAACAAGGGCAAGACTGAAGACAGATAATGAGGAAACTTAGGACTGGAATCTAGGAAGCTAAAGCCAGGTAAAAAAAGACTATGGGCACAGAACAAGGAACTGCAGGCAGGGAACAAGATATTTGGTGGTAGAGAGCAACGGGCTGCAGACAGGGAACAGCGGACTGCAAACAGAGGAGCAGGGCTGCCGTGCAGGAAGCACAGAGGGGCAAGGGAGTGCAGGCAGAGTAGCAGGGCTGCAAGGCAGAGAGCAGAGTGCACTGGAACAGGAGCAGGTTCTGGAAGCAATAAGACAGCAGAAATCCAAGGATCAAAGCTCAAGGGGATGGGAGCGAACTCAATGTAAGAGCCTGTGCTCCTGCAGGCACCTGCTTAAATACTGACCTGCCCTGTACTGAAGCTGGCTCATTAGCAGCACACCTGAAGGTAATCTGCCTCCACCCTCTCTGCTCCTGGGAAAGTGAAAGCAGCACTGATGTCTAAGGCTTATGGGGATTGTATTCTAGGACTGCTGCATAGGAATAGCCAGGGAATTAACTGCCACGCGGTGCATTATAGGCTATGTCCTTTGTGAACCTTAATAGGGAAGTTCCAAAGTCTTGCAAATGCAACGTAAATACAAAAATATGAATACGTATTGTCCAGGGAGGATTATGGAGAGGAATGAATCCCAAAAAGTCCATGATGGGTGCCAATTTGTGCTCCAGTGGCACAGTCGTGGCAGACGGTCAGAATCCCACATGGGAGAGAAAGCTGGGAAGTGAGACTGAGAAAGAGGCCCGAGCTGGGGCCTCTGTATATCGGTACAGCCCACGAAGAACTGCTTATTTAAATTATTTTTTTTTTAAAACACATTTTAACAAGTGCATGAAACATACAGGTGAGGTGAGCAAAAGGCAGTAAACTCGGTAATGCGTCCAGCCGTATTACAGTTGAAGCTGCGTCATATGTAAACAGAGGGCTGCCTCGGACGGCAGGGACTGAGGGGAAAAAGAGGGAGAGAAGAGAGGAAAAAAAAGGGGGGGAGAAATGCAAGGGAATGGGTCTCATTGCTTGTCCATCCATTTCCCCCCAAACCTTTTGAAACTTGCGTGGGTACCCTCTTATGTAGATTTGCCTCTCCAAGGAAACGCACCTGGTAACTTCGTTAGACCATCGGGTTAGGCTCAGTGCTGCAGCGGACCCCCAATTGGCAGCGACCAACATTTTTCCGGCCCCGAATGCAACTGCCGTTGAGTTTTCCGTGTTTGGTGAGGCCCAGCTCTCCCCAAATCCCAAGCAGCATCACCTTTGGGTCTAGCGGTATTTGGGATCCCACCGTTTCCGAGATTGTCAGCGTGCAGTCCTCCCAGAAAGACTGTACCTCAGAGCACTCCCAAATTATGTGGAAGAAGGATCCCTTTTCGTGTTTGCATCGGAGGCAGGCCTCCCTGACTGCCCCACTCCATTTAGCCAGCATGGTCTGGGAAAAATAGGAACGGTGCAGTATACTGAGCTGGATCAGGCGTAGTTTTGCATCTAGGCTTATTTTGCGAGGGAGCATCAAAGCTTCCACCCATTCATCCTGGTCCATCTTATCTATGTCCCTTTCCCATTTCTACTTCAGTGGGACGAGTGCCAAAGGAGTTCAGAGCCTGAGACAGCTTGGAAGTAACCCTCCAGGGGATACGATCCATAAGGACATTGGTTTCTAGGGGTGAGCCAGATGGGACATCTCCCAAGACCGAACCCAGCACCATCCCTCCCTTATGGCGTGTAAAAGCTGTGTGTATCTGAAGTGGTCCCCAGGTCGTAGGTCAAAGCGCTCCTTGAGGATGTCGAATTCAACCATGTGCCCTCCCTGAATCACTTGTTCCAACGTGTGTATCCGGAGCCTCTCCCAGTTCCCCATGGGCCCCATCTTTTGAATTTCGGGGAGGTATGTGTTGTGCCATAGGGGTTGGGCCAATGTGGGCCTGGAGCCCCAGCCGATAGGTTTATGTGCTTCCTCCCATGAACGGTGAATACGGAGTGACATGAGTGGGATTTTAGCCATTTCGTCCCAGGGACGGGGCGTACAGGACCTGGAGAGGGGAGCGCGGGTGCATAGCAGATAGCTCCAGGCTGATATGGGGGAGTTCGCTGTTCCCATGTAGCCAGTCATTTACCACCCCTGTCTGTGCCGCTAGATAATATGTGCGAATGCATGGTAGTCCTATCCCTCCCTCCCAAATCGAGCGCTGCAGTGTCTTAAGAGCAATTCTGGGTTGTTTCCCCTTCCATAGGAGAGTCAGTATATGCCTATTGATATAAAGATAACAGAAGGGATGGGCAATGGGGCATTCTGTAGAACGTATAACAGTCTCGGAAGTGATATCATCTTAAATAATGCAGGTCTGCCCATTAGGGACAGTGGTCAGGATTGCCAGTGGGAGATGTCTATGGCGAGCCTGTGTAAGACAGGCTGCAGATTCAGTTGGAGAAATTCCTTTAGCGAGGGACTGATTTGTATGCCCAAGTACTTGAAACCACAAATGGAAACTGGGTATGGGCAGGGGTCAGGGATCAAGTTCGCTCCCCCTTGAATTGGAAATCACACCAATTTATGGGTGTTCACCCTAAGGCCGGAGTACCGTTGGTACTCTGAGGATTTGAGAGACCACCGGGCATGAGGTTACCGGATTGCGGAGGTAAATGAGGAGATCGTCGGCATACAATGAAACCCGGTCTTCCCCACCCCCGGGCCAAACGAATCCAGACCAATCGTCGTCTGCACGGAGCCTGATTGCAAGTGGCTCTATTGCAAGGAGGAACAACAGGGGGAGAAGGGGCAGCCCTGTCTAGTCCCACGCCTCAGTGGAAATGCCTTCGATTGTCTACCATTCACCCTAACCTTCGCAACGGGAGATGCATATAAAAGCTTAGCCCACGAGATGAAGCCCTGTCCAAAGTTCACACCTTCTAAGATGTCCCACAGAGCGTCCCACCCCACCGAGTCAAATGCTTTCTCAAAGTCTACCGCTAGCAGGGCTAGCGGGTCAGGTATCTCAGGGGCACGGTCCAAAGCTAATTGAAGTCTGCGTAAATTCATGCGGGTGGACTTATTAGGCATGAATTTGCACTTGTTTGGGGGTGGACCAGAGACCATCACTTCTAGTAGCCTGTTGGCTAGGGCCTGGGCAAGGATTTTGCTTTCCCGTTTATCAGTGAGATGGGCCTGTAGGAGGCACACTGGTCTGTGGGTCGTCTAGACTTGGACAACACCACGATACAGGTCTCCTTAAGGTCTCGGGGGAGGGTGCCTAGGTCCCTGCTACGGAGGAACTTGCGGTGCATGTGCGTAATTAGTGAACCGCTGATGCGCTTCCAGGTTTCCACAGGGAACCCGTTGGGCCCCGGAGTTTTGCCCGTTTGGAGTTGTGTAAGCGCCGATTGTAATTCGTCCTCCGTCAGCTCAAGGTCAAGTGCTTCCTTTGCTGCATGGTGAGGCGCGGGAGTACAATCGCGTCAAGGAAGTTTGAGCGTTCGGTCTCGGGCCTCCCACCCGGGGGGAGGCTAGGGGAGGGGAATAAAGGTGTTCGTAGTAGGTGGCAAAGGCCTCCGCTATGGTGGAGTCCTCCGTCAACCGCTCCCTGTTCGACATTCGGATCATTTGGACATACTCCTTACGTTCCCGCCTATCCAGCCAAGCTAGTGCTTTCCCGGCCTTGTCCCCTGTTCATAAATCTGGCTCTGGATCGACCAATGGCCGGTCCGAGCATTATCTAAGGCCAAGCTACCCAGGGTCTCTTGTGCTGTTTCCAGGGCCTCTTGTGCCTAGTTCCAAGAATTGAGCCTCCCGTTTGGAAACCAGCCCCTCCGCCTCGGAGTTGCCGAGTGTGGTTCCGCCAGTGGGCGGTCACCAAGGAAATAGCTTCTCCGCGAAGGACGGATTTGTAGGCCTCCCAGGTCGTGATTGGACACTCAACCGAACCCACGTTCAGCTCAAAGTATTCATTGGATTTCTTTGTCAGCCCCTCAGCTATCTCCGGGAACCCCAAGTAATATGTGTTCAAGCGCCAGGTGGTGTCTGGCTTCTGGGGTTTTCTCTTTAGGGTCACTAGTAGGGGAGAGTGGTCCGAAATTCCCCTGGCCAGGAGGGTCGCTGATATAAGTCTGTGGGATGAACTCTGGGGGATGAGGATATAGTCAATCCTGGACATTGTTTTGTGTGCATGAGTAGAACGAGAACCCAAGCTCATTCTTGTGCAGAGCCCTCCAGGTATCCAATAGCCAGTGGAGTCAGTGAATCTATAGAGTGCAGTTAGGCCCTCCCGAGTAGTGCCCCCCCCTGCGTGACCCATCTCTAGCCATCTCATTACTTCATTAAAATCCCCTCCCAGGGCCCACACCTCCGTTCTCTCCTCCCATAATACCAACTGTAGGTCGTAAATGAGGACCCCTATGAGTGTAGGGGTGCGTATGCCGCGATGAGGCCCCACCGCTCTCCCCATAGGTCACCCAACACAGCCACGTATCGACCACCAGGGTCGGTTCGAACCTTTTTAACCTGAAAGGGGACACGCTTGTGAAAAAGTATCATTGTGCCCCTGGCAACCCTTGAGAATCTCGCCTGGCATGACTGCGGGTAATTAGACCTCTTGAAAAACCCACATTCCGTTAACTCAGTGGGTCTCCGTGAGGAAGGCCACGTCTGGGGAGTGTCTGTTAAGATACTGCAATATTAACTTCAGTTTGATGCTTGAGCCAAGGCCGTTCACGTTCCAGCTCAACAAAGACAACTGACTGGTTTGCAGTCTGTTAATGTGTTGGGTGCATTCGGCCATCAATAAGGTAAGGGTCGAACGGTCCCTGTGTCCTCCCCATTACTCCCCCCGAGGCCGCACCGACTTCTGTCCCATCCCCACCAAAAGGCTGCACTTTATGAACTGAAACATTATCTGGTATCTGAAACATTAGGTCTCTCGCCCCAGCGCAACTGGCGCCCTTAACCGCTGATGACTTAGCATCAGATTTTGTGGAATTTCTTGACGGCACCCATGAACTCCCCCCCACCCCTCCAACCGGAAGTACCTGTCGCCCAAACCTGCAACCATAAACAATAAAAACTTGTTCGGGAAGCTCCCCAGGGGGTTAGCTCGCTGCTCCATCTATCTGCCCTGGGCTGCCCGTTTGAGTGCTTGTGTCCCATGAGTTAAGCGTCTCCTGCTTCAACTGGGAAGAAGCGCAAAGGGAACGTTGTGCCCCTCCTCGTTGAGGATCCGCCTGCACCCCGTGGTTCTCATGTCTTTCCATTTCCCCCAGGTGAATTATCTTCTGTGCTGGCCGTGCCCGGATCGGGGTAGTGTGGCCAGACTCCCTTCTGAGTGTGTGGCCACTGAAACTTGGAGAGGATAGGATCTGGGTTTCTAGCCAATCCCAAGCTTCTTTCGGGTTTCAGAACACGTGAACCGTGCTGTTGATACGAGAGGGGCTGGGAAGAAAAGTGCATATTTGATGCTTAGTGCTGCCAGCTTTCGCTTAATGGAATCGTAGAACTGGCGGTCCTTTTCGACCTCTCGCATATAGTCAGGAAAAAACCCTATCCGGTTCCCGTTGTATGTAATTGGGCCCTTTGAACGTGCCATGTGGAGGATTGTGTCCTGGTCTCAGTAATTCATGAGTTTGGCTATTTCCGTTCGTGGTGGCGCTCCGGGTACCGGTTTATCCGAGGGAACTCTGTGCACCCTCTCAATGGAAACAAATTTGGAAAGCTTTTGGGGAGCAATTAGATCTGCAAGCCAGTCCTCTCGGAAGAGCTCCATGGACGGGCCCTCCCCCCGTTCGGGAAGCCCAAGGATGCGGAGGTTGCTGCGCTTGGAACGGCCTTCACGGTCTTCGGCCCTAGCTTCGAGATTGGCTTGTTTTTTCTCCATTTGCGCCAGGCGTTCCTCTGCTCTCTGGGCCGTATCCTCCGCGTCGGAGTTCCTCCGTTCTGTTTCCCCCACACGGGCTCACAGTTTCCGCAGGTCTTGGCGGAGGAAGGAGACTCCGAGGACAAGCCGTCAATTTTCATTTCCACAGACATCCTCGATTCCCCAATGGCGGTCATAATGTCTGTGAGGGATAGTGCCTGGCCTGTGTCGCTGGTTGGAGTGACTTTTCCAGCATGGTCAGTGGCGGAGGGGGCCTTCGCTGAGATGACTGTGCTGGATTTGTCAATTTTGTTCTGAACTGTAGTCTTGCGGAGTGTGTGTCGCCCCACTCGGGGGGCTGGAGGGGTATTGCCGTCCCGCGGGTCTAGGAGGTGGCGGCCGGTGTGACACCCCGGCAAGTGTCCCAGATCCTGGACTCTTGCGGACGCAGTGATGATGTCCGGGGGGGGCCTGGGGTCGCTATTGGTGGTTGCCACGGTATTTCCTTGGCCGCTTTAAGTCTCTAGGGGGGGGGGGGCAGGCCTGTACGTCCTCCATGGATTCTTTAATGCTATGGGGATCTTCTTGGTCGAACTGTGGCCCTCCGGATCCCGGTCTCTCCCGAGTCCCGACCAGTTTATGCAGGCGGGTGGCCAAGGGCACTGCTCCTCCCAAGTCCCGGGTATCCCCCTTACTTGTGTGTTGCAGCTCCAGCTCTCTCTAACTGCTTTGATGCCGTTATGCAAGCTAGTTGCACCCTGGTTAGTCCCAGAGGTCTTCCACACTGTCTGTCGTTGCAATGGCGGCCTTAAGGCTGTTGGCCGCCGCTGTCCGGACTCCCCAGGCCCAGCCCGCGTGCTCCGCCAGGTCGGGAGAAGATGGTGATCTGGATGGCTGTGGCAGCCCGGGCCCCGGCCTCCAGAGACTCCCACAGGTGATTAGGGGTCCGTCTGGGTTCTCACTTCTGTCGCGCCTCCCTCCCTCGGAGGCAACCCAGCAGAACCACGGGGGGGGGGGGGGAGGGATGGTGCCAGGGGGGCGCGGCGGTCCAGACCGGCAGCCCCCGGGTCCAGGGCAGGCAGTTGGGGTACTATCCGAGTGTGCCCAGTCCTTTTGGCCGCGCTCCAGCCCACGGGAGGGGGCCTGCACGGAGGGGGATCGGCGGGACCGCCGCTTCAGGCTCCCTCGTAGGGGCAGGATGTCTCTGTGGTCACTAAGTCTCCTACCTTCTGCACCTCCCTCTCTCTGAGGTTGCCACCGCTTAGCTGAATAGCTGCCTGGATGGCCACGGCGGACAAAGCCCCAGGTCCTGATGATTAGAGCTCCGTCTTGGGTCTTCGTTTTCGGCACGCCCCGTACCCCCGGAGGCAGCCCGGCAGGACCACGGGGAACTGTGCCCGGGGGTCGCGGCTGTCCGGGTCGGCAGCCCCCGGGTTCGGCGCGGGCCTTTGTTGTCCTGCCCAGTCCTGTTTCTGACCTGCCACAACAGTTGCCGGCCACAGCTCGTTACCCTGCATTGTAGCAGCAGTTTTAAAATTAAAGGTGGCAGGAAACAGCCGTTCATATTCTTGGCAGCACAGAAGGCTAGCCAAGGTCAAGGTGGCAACATCCAGGGCCGTTAAGTAGCTAAACCGCTGGCATAGGACAAGCACCCAATGTTTATAACCATACTATGTATCACTCATCTGGGGTAAATGTGTAGTTGCAAGCTACTAGGTAGGAGTAAAAAGTACTTCACCCCACTCAAAAGTCGCTGAATTCTCCACATTCAGACAGCACAACATAAATGGATAGGGACGTGCACATTTTGAGGCCAGCTCTCAGGGTGCACATGTACACTAAGTCACATAGCACACAAAAAGCACTTTTAAGTCACGTTTTGTCATTTTGCTTACAATCAAAATGCATACAGTAATTAATAAAACATGTTCACAGGAATTAAGTTTAGTAGAATATTTCTTACACAGCACTCACAAAGCAAATGTGAATTCATTATTCAAGGGGTTGTTATGTTAATCAGTCTTGTAAAGCGCACATACACCAGAAGGCATCATGGCGCTAAGAGATCCAGTCAGACACAGTCAAAAAAGGGATGATCACAGTTACTGGAATAAAAGTTTCCGTGTGTTAAAATCGTGGCAAAAATGGCCGTTTACACACAAAAAAACGCAGCAAAAAGGCTGTGGTTTTGCTGCCGCAATCCATGTAAAGGATGCGGGGGACACTCCCTCAACCCCCCAGCCCCATTATAGCATTTAAGGAGAGTGGGGGACACCCCCGCAATCCCTGCTCCCCTTAAATGGTTCAATGGGGTACACCTTTACCAGGTCAAACCACTGCATTTTTGCCGCGATTTTTTGTAAAGGCGACATTTTTTACACGATTTTATTACTGCATACCGAATAAAATGGTTTTCAGAAGACCAAAGGTCAGATATGCTTTGGAGCCAACTCGCTCTGCAGGGCACATTCTGGATGTTATAATCTCCTCAGACCTCCCCATCTCGAACACTCAGCACTCCTAGAGTGACCACTTTCTCCTTTCCTCCCATCTCTCTCGCTCTACCCCCCATGCCAAGCCGATCCCATCACTGCCACCTACCTTCTCGATCATTTGACCAATGAAGCGTGTCAGTTGAGGCTTTCAATGCTACTTTCCCTCTTCCTTCCGCCCTCTGCTCGCATCCTGACACAGACCTCCCTAACCTCCATCTTCCCATCTCCGACACTCTTGATGTACTTGCCCCAGTCATGAGGATCCACTTGAAGCCTAAATCGAAGTGCAATTCCTTGTACAAACTTTCGCCTCCCCCTGAAGCACTCCCTTGTGCACCTCCTCAACAAGCCCTCAGCCGATTCTTCCTCTCTGGCTAACTATCGCCCTATCTCTATCACTCATTTCTTCTGCAAACTCTTGGAAAACCTGGCCATCTCCCAGCTTAACCTTCAAACTGAATCTGTTGTTTGTCTCGATGACCATCAGTCTGGCTTCAGAGCGGCCACAAGCACGGAAACTGCTCTCCTGAATATCCGTTAAGACCTGCTCTCCAACCTTGAGTATAACCTTCCTTCTGTTCCCATTCTCCTTGATCTTTCTTCCGCCTTCGACACAGTCAACCATGCCATCCTGCTCAAGCGCCTGGGTCCTGGCTATCACTGATCAGGCCCTGGCCTGGCCGACCTCTTTTCTCACCGACCGACCCTCACAGGTCCAACTGGGGTTCTTCCTCTCTTCCATCTCTCCCTCTACCTGTGGTGTTCCCCAGTGGTCTAACCTCTCTCTCTGGCTGTTCAACCAATCCCCGCACCTCTCGCCCAATGCATAGCTGCTCTCCGCGCCAGTTTTCAGTGTTATGCAGATGACACTCAGCTCTCTTCCAGGCTCCCCTCGGCCTCCACTACACCTTCTCTCATTCCAGACTGTCTGCAATTCAGGAGTGGTGTGCCGCTAATGATCTCTGCCTCAATGCCAGTAAGACGGAGATCCTCCTCATTGGAGCACTTGCTCCCTACTTTCCTCTCTCTCTGGCCGCCCACTCCGGGTCCTCTTCCTTCTCCTACCTGTAAAGCCAAGGACCTTGGGGTCATCTTCGACTCCACCCTCTCCCTCTCTCCTCACATTTCTGACATCTCTAATAAGTCAAACTATTAGCTGCACCTACTCAGAGGTATTCTTCCCTTCCTCATTTTCCCCCAGAAGCTCATCGTCTCCAGAGCTCTGGTCCTTTCAAGGCTGGACTACTGCAACAGCCCCTTTCAAAATCTTCCTGCCTCTACTCTCCGTCCTCTACAACTCATCCAGAACAGGATTGCAAGACTTGTCCTTGGCCTCAAGCCCAGGGATCGTATCTCTCCAGCTCTGAAATCTCTTCATTGGCTCCTAGTGGCAGCAAGAATCAAGTTCAAGACCCTCTGCATTGTCCACAATGCTTTCTGGGGTCTGGGTCCCCACTACCACCAACTCGCTCTTCCTAAGCATCTCCCTTCTCAAGCTCTCCGCTCATCCAACTCCTAATGTCAGCCGCTTCTCCAAGCAGAGTGTTGGGGGCAGATCTTTTTCTTCGGCTAGGGCCTCCCTCCGGCACAGCCTCCCTGCCTCTCTCAAGCCTGAGCAGAACCATTATCAGTTCCGGAAGCAACTCAAGACCTTCCTCTTCCCTCTGTTCCATACACCTGGATTACCTGGCCACCCTCTGAACTTGGGACCAAGTCCCTGCCTGTCCAGCTGCACCCTGCACTGCCTCTTGGCCCCACCTAGCACTTTTGGTCTATCTGTAACCCTACAGTTCACCCACTCTCTGCACTTATTAGCCACCCGTTGGCTGCACTCTGAGAAATATAAATATATATTCCCTTGTGCACTTCTCCCCTTCCCTGCGCTTGCACGATCTGAATGGCACAAGGCCTAATAAGATTGTCGTTTTGTCTTCTCTTGGTTTGTCCTTCCTTGTCTTGTTGCAGCTAGAAACAATTGTGTAAAGGCGCGTTATAAATGCCATATCATAGCCTATTCCATAAACCGCTGACGGTGACAGAAAAAGCTCTGTCGCCTTACCTAACTTGGCAAATTCTTGGCACGGATACCCAGAAATCTGCAGAAGAGCAGAGTGGGCATGCCGGGACCTAGCAACAATATTTAAGCTGCAGATAGTCAGGCCTTTGGCCATTAAAAGCACAATGACTAGGCACAGTGCCTTAAATTCCACTTTTTGAGCCACTGGGAGTCAATGAAGGCAACGCCTTCCTGACGAAACATGATCGCAGAAGGAGAGGCCAAGAACTGCTCAAACTGCAGCAATTTGCAATATCTGCAGCCGATCCAAAAGGAAAGCTGGTTGAGCCAAATACAGGGCATTACAGTAGTTCAGTGCACTAAAAATCAAAGATGCCACCACAGGATCCACAGTCCAACCCGCAAAAACAGAAGTACTTTATGCAGAGCTCAAAGCTTAAAATGGCCAGTTTGGCAAACTGCACTGACCTGTGCCTCAATCGAAAGAGAGGCCACTATCTTGACACCCACATTCTTTGCCATAGGTAAAGGTTGAGGTAAAGAACCCAAGGAAGGGGGCCAATAGTCAGGTGTCCAGGAGTGGATGGCTGAAGACGGACTGACAATTAGCACCTTTGTTTTGCCGCCATTCATTTTAAGCCAATTTAGGACCATCCAGTCCCCCACCACTTTTAGACAAGTCTTAAGATTGGCCGCCCCAGGCAGATTATCCAGATTAAGTGGAACTATGATCTGGGTATCGTCAGAATACATATGACAGCGCAGACCATAGGACTGGATGAGATGAGTAAGGGGCTGAACATCTATGTCAAAAAGGATAGGCGAAAGTACAGACCCTTGAGGGACACCACACAACAAAGCCTGAGAAGATGACATAAATGGCCACAGTGACAGAATTTTGGAGCGGTCAGCCAAAAAAGAGCCTGAACCAATCTAACATTCCGGAGAGACCAGCCATCGACAACCTATGAAGCATAGTGATATCGTCTATGGCGTCGAAGGTGGCCGACAAATCCTGCAATATCAGGACCCCTACCCCCAACCCCCTGATCAGCCAGCCTCCCCAAATCATCCACAACTGATACCAAAACGGATTCAGTACCTTGACCAGTACCTAAAGCCCGACTGAAAAGAGTTGAAAAAGGAAGAGCTTTCCAAGAAAGAACTCTGCATCTTCACAGGGTAGGAAAGTAGGGAAATGGGACGATAATAGGACAGAAATGGGGGATCAAGCGAGACTTTAGGGAGTGGAATTACCATGGCCTGCTTGAGTGTGGCCGGAATAGAGCCCACAGAAAAATAATTAATAGCCATGGCAACTAAGGTTGCGATGTCTGGTATTTGCTTTAAGATGCCTTTGGGAATAGGGTCAAGCTCGAGGTGGATTTAAGCTTCTGTGTGGCTTTGATTATGGCATCTGGGTCCACCACAGAGAAAGGGGACCAGGATGACGAATTTGTTAAGCTGCTATTAAAGCAGGAGTGTCTACATCTAAATTTGGCACTGTAGTTGATATGGGTTACAGGAATATATCGAGAATCAACCAGCAGGGGTGTTCTTATTCTAATGAATTGGATAACAAGGACTTCCAATGCACTTGTTGATGCAAAGGATTCCTGTAGGACCACTATGGTGGAATCTTCCAATGTTAATGAAAAGAATCATGGCAAAAGGTTTATAGTTAGCAAACTAATAGCCATCCATAAAATGTAACTTACCATCTGGCATGAATGCAAGTTCCCCACATCCACACAACACAATTTCTCATTTTCCAACTTGGCAATGGCAAGTGCAAATCTGGCCTAGCGGCAGAAAATCAATATAAAACATATGCACGTCCAGGTTTTCTTGATGTTTCTTTATACAGTTTAGAACCTGCTGGTGCTGGTTCCCAAGCTTTATTTAGCAAACCCTTGGCAGCACTGTGTGAAATGTATCTATAGGGGCAGAATTTAGCTATATGACATGAATTCTTGAAGCACCTGGAATGGGGGTTTATTATCCAATTGCAAACAAACAATACACGATTCAGCTGGATACTAGATGGATGTGAGGCAACATGATCCAAAAGCAATATGACAACACGCAACTCCCATCTATTTTTTGAGGAGAGCTCCTATAATGATCTCAATGATTGTGATATACTACTACTCCAGGAATCCTGGTTAATGGGCGGGGCTGTGTTTGATGGCTATACCAGCTTTGCAAATCTGCTAATAAAGGTAGTAAAGGTCACCCTTTCGGTGGTCTTTTGACCCTGTGTGCCAATACCCTTCGAGCGAAATTGTGACACGGTTGCAAACTTTTTTTTGTTAGTAGAGGTTGAGCGGTCTATGGCCAATGTATTTTAGTATTAAATGTATATGATCCTCCCGGGGGAACTTGTGGTGAATTCTTGAAATTGGCAATCTATGAGGCTCTTTTAGCTGATAAATTCCATGTCAACACAAACCTTTTCATTGGGGCCGATTTTCATTCTCCTTGTATTGACTATGGTATGAATGATAACAGGGCCGTTGCAGTAAAGATGGGTGGTAAATAACGACCCAAATTAATTGGTACAGACTGTCCACTTAGTTTTGATTTGGGATTAGAAATGAACAATGGGTCTATTAAAGGAGATTTTCGTGAAGCCAAGACATGGTCTAATGGTGCTAGTTGGTCTACCATTTACTTTTTCTTTGGTGGTATAACCATTTGCAATACCATTAAAGAAAGGTCAGTGAAATTCACTGACTTTAGTAATCATGCCATGCTGAAGGTTAAGATCGGGCTTCAACAAGTGATTAACATGTGTCCAGGATAAGGCGAGTGAAGTAAATTTGAACAATGACCAGAACCGTATGGGCTGGTCGGAGAGAAAAATAGAGGCCATTACTAAACATATGGGAGGTCTAGATGATGTTTATAAGAATTACACCTCTCTGAACTTAATAATACCACCTTTTTCCTAACTAGAACTAGAAGTCTGGGACTAGGGGGCCAAATAGGGCACAAACTTAACTACCCCTACGATAAATACATTATTCTGAAAAAACGTGGTTTGAGGCAGAGGATTAGAAAGATTACATTTTTTCATGGTGACTTACAGACCAAATATGAATTATAAGGGAAAAGAATTGTTACAGAAATTATCTGCAATTGTATCATTTGTCTAATCATACTAATACCTGAAGGGTACTATACGAGGTCATACGTAAACAGGAATCTAAACACACAGCACATATTCAATTTTGTGAATCAAAGGTAAACCCCACTCCATCTAAAATCTGGGAGGCCTATTTGAAAAACCAATTGAGTGCCATATGATCAGTTAAATGGACCGCTCTATCTAAATTAAATTTGACCTTTGAGAAAGAGGATTTGCTCAACATTATAAAGGATCTTAAAAAAAACATCGAAAGCACCAATCCCGAACAGGATCTCTAATTTGGTAATGCAAGCCAATCCGGATCTTTGGATAGATATACTGTTGACCCTCTTTAAAAAAAAAAAAAAATGATTCTGGCCACATTCCAGATTCATGGAAACAATCACATTTCATTCCTATAGTGAAGCGTGGCAAAATAGATGATCCATCAAATGAAAGGATCTTGTCCTTGTTGGACTGTCCTAGAAAATGTTTGCCAAATGGATAAGTGATCACCAAAATTTAAGTCGTTTCCAAACAGGTTTTGGGAAGGGCCTTTTAGCCAACTAGAACGTGTTCATCGTAAATTCCCTCATTAGGCAAGCCCAAGAGAAAGTAGCTTCACCCTTGTGTATATATGTGGATTTTGCCTCTGCTTTTGACACAATAGATCGCCAGCTATTTTGGGGTAAATTGAACATTCTTGAAATGCACAAGGACTTACTCGAAGCATGTCAGCTGTAAAGCAGACTAGTGCAGGTCAACTATCTTCGCCTATTACTATTGCAAAGGGCATAAAGAAGGGGAGTATTCTCGCCCATGTATTATCAAATTTGCTTATTTCCGATATTGGTGAGGCATTATTAAATACTCATAATTTGCCTCCTAGGTTGGGAGATTCTAAAATGTTCTTGTGTATGCGGATGATTTGGCGATCTTTGGCCAGGAGAGGGCAGGCGCTTCCCGATTCCAACCCTGGGGGTGGTGTACTGCGGTAGATCACATGGATGGAGACAGGGACCAGGGTAGTGAGGAGATTCTGTGGGATGAGAAGCAGTATTTTTTCTCTGACGGGAATATTTTTTACAACCATGCTGAGAGGTTATGGCTTATTGTAATTTTAATATCTCTCAACCTCCTGTGAAAACTAAGGTTGTAACACCCAGAGAAAGAATCTTTTTTATCCCTAAAATCACATGTCCTCCTCAATATCAAGGGTACACTACAAGGAATAGTGAAAGGGTTGACTTCTCTACCACATCAATTATCACTAGTCAAACGCTAATAGCAAGTGCAAATTACGAGCCAGATCTAGGACAAATTCCACAAAAATGTGGCATAACTTTGGAGATCTTAAATGCCTAGGCTGCTGTGTGCTCCGGGCTAACAGGAGACCTTTTACATTTCCGATTAAACACTGACCTTATTTAAATGACAATGCTCATTTTAGCACCTGTCAGGTCAGAGAAGGATATTAGAAATCCAACTGGTGCTCAGAAGCTGGGATCTGTTCCACATCTAAGGGTGCATCAGACTGTTAGACTTAGTCTGGTAAACATTTAAGATAGTTTCTATATCATACATTATCAGCAATAGATTTTGCTGAGATGCTTAAAAAATAAATCCCCCAGATAGGAGGGCTCATATGACCTGTTTATGTCCTTGTGGAAATCAATTCTGTGTAAAGGTCCGTTACACGATTAGAGAAAACCAATTAGTGGACTACACTGAAGTGGATTTATTTATTTATTTATTCGCATTTGTTAAGCGCACAGGCAGCCCATAGGGCATCGTGGCGCTGGTTACAGATATGAACATGACTTGTTATACATACCGAGAAGTCATAACTTAGTTGCAATAGAAAAGTTTACAGATATGAACATGACTTGTTATACATACATAGAGGTCATAACTTAGTTGCAAGAGAAAAGTAGTAGCTATAGGTGTATAGCTATAGGTGAGGAGGAGAAGAGAGGAGAGGGTGAGCATACACATGTTGGGGGAATTAGTTGAACAAGGTGGTTTTCAGTTTTGCTGGGGGTCGCGTAACTGGATGGCATTCTCTCCCTCACAGATCAAGCTATGATTTCACAATGAATTTACAGGTACTGATGCTGAAGCTGTACAGAGAGTGTTATCATGAAACAGAAATCCAAAGATACTTGGAAAGACTTGGCAACGTTCCAATTTGATAAAATGAAAATAAGTACTTAAATGATAAACTGTGGCTCTACTCAAGGAGGTGCACTACTGTGGAAATCTGCTCAAAATGTACTGATCTAATGTCTACGTACTAAAGAATACTTCCAAGGCCTAAAGAAATCTCTACTGCACCAAGACATTTTATAGCAGTATCAAAATAGACATTACAATTGTAGTAAATGTGGAGGTACGAGAAATCTCTTTATCAAATAAAGGTTCAGAAGAACAGCCTGCCAGAGACTCATCTCTCAAAGAAGTTCAATAATCACACATGTGTTCCCACATTTGAGAACTGTCAGCTTGCTGCAACTTCCTTGCTTTAACAAGACTAAATGTCAGGTATTTTTCAAGGAAGAAAAACAACTAATGCAAGAATTCCCACTGCACATTATATGTGAAGCACATTGCTTCGGATTTGGAGTCTCAACCAAGAAAAAAGGGATTGCTAGTTGCTTACCCAACTCTTAACATGCGCATTTTTTATCTGAAAACTCTGGACAATGACTGCAGCGGTAGCACGCAAATGATCATCGGAAACTTGCTACTGCAGAGACATGGACAAGTGGCCAATCGCTCTTCAAAAACTGGAAAGCTATCCCAAGTGGCATAGAGAAAACAATAACCAGAGACTTTAAAAGGAAGGCCCAGAAATCCACACCAAAAATAATTTAATGGATCTATATGCAAGCCTCCAATACCATGAACACATGACCTCTGAAGGCAATGTGATGAATCTTCGAATAACGTCACTTCTCCCCAAGGGAAAGCCCCCTCATGTAGGGTGTGGGTGGTGCAGCCACTAACCAATATTCCCCCTAGGGGCAGTAAAACGCTGGAGGACCCTTCAGGGTTGAACTCCCCCTTTGTGATAGGGACGTACATTCTGGGCCACAACAGCCTGATTCCATCTCACACCCCATCCCCACTCGTGACACTACTCACACACACTCTCAAATGCTATATTGTGACTTTGACAATAGTGTGTACTGGGACGTATAGGAGACAAGGAGGCATGAAGATCACCTCATTGAATGCGACAAGTGACTTTGCCATTCATTCACAAAGCTTTGGCCCTATAAAAAGGAAAGTAGGACTCACCTTGGTGTCAAGCTTGCCCAGCCAGCCCAAGAGTACCAGAGAGGTAGGAAGCTTCCAAAGGCAGGTACCTGGATACTGCATATCATGCTTCCTGTTCAAAGGTGCTTATCAGTGCAGAAGCATCTCTTTGCTCTGCTACAAGCTCATCTACAACAGGAAGCGGTCACTTGTGGATTGCTTTTTTCTGTTGGAACAGTGGAAAATGATCGCCTTTAGCTGACCCTAATGGCACGTGTTTGAGTCTACAGTTAGGGTCTGCTTTTGTTCTTTGGAAGCCCAAACTCGCATTGTATGTGAATACGTGCTATTTGCCATAGCTTATTAGTATGATGGTGTCAGCACCATGTGTATTTTCAAGGCATTAAACCATTGAAGACAAGAGGCTGCTATTCGGTGGTTAGGAAGAGAAATCTATCATGTCTTGTTAATCGCCTTTGCTAAAGCCACGTAACAAGCTATGCGCTTGCTTTTTGCTGAAACCACAAGCGTTATTCATCAATGACAATATATTGTCTACAGTAAATGTCTAAGTTTGTCTTCTGACACTAGCCCTTGTGCAATCTTGTACTTTGTAGTCTGTGGCACAGCTGTCTTATCTCGCTCGTAACATTTGTAAATCATGACATACCCCCCTCAAGGCAGTTTGACATAGATCAAAGTACTGTAGCTCTGTGAAGTCATGAAGACGCTTACTGTGAGCTAGAATTACTTAACGATTGCCTAGATTGGTGTCACAAGGAAACATGTATACACCATATTTCAGCACAACGCTGTTGCATGCAAGAAGTAAACTAAGCCGCTTGATATATTTGCAAAACGCCTATGAGCCTGTAACGTGTGCTATACATGAAAATAAAACCTCAACAGCTGCATCAAATCTAGAAAGGGTTAGCACTACTTGCTAACATTAGCATGAATGAATACATATATCCAACATTGAGGTATTCAGCATGAGTCCATTATATTGTCACTGGACCTAGCTAATAATGCATGCATTCACAAGGAGGTATTTAGGTTGATTGCAAAATCATTACTGGCGATGGCTTCAAAATACGCTAAAGGATCTTTTGAGAATCCATTAGTAATTAGCACCCAACATAGCTTCTGTCCTGGTCTTTTGATCCAATGAGCTGTCGAGCTTGTGAACTTGCGCACATTGCCACATGCATAAACAGTTAATAGTCTAAATCGGTGTCCTTGGAAATAAACCAGTATGTGAGTGCCTGTCACTCACAGCAATCAGCACGTGGAGGTCATCCAGTCCATATGTTTGCTTTGCATTCATATTTGCATCTTGAGTTCGAATGTGATCATTCTTCAGTTCTGCTGTCTGACTGAGCAGCTTGCTTATATGACCTGTGTAGAATGACAGGTGTTCTTAACACTGAATTAAAAGCGAGTCTCTTTCTGAGGTAGGTTAAGAAGTATTGCGGAGAAGAGAACAGAATGCTCATGTCATCGCTGCACACTGTTTTAGGTATTTATTCCTTCTGACATGTATTCTTGGAATCAGTCATTTGCATCGTTTGCTTCCCCAGCTGCCTTGTGGTCTGGGTTTGAGAGCATGCATCAATCATTCTGTGGCTTACTTGGGCCCGGCTGTGATGCAGGGGGACCAGGTGTTTCCTGGGTTATGCCGTTGGGAGTGCTGGATGCATTGGGCAATAATCGCTTTCGTCCTCTGCGCAATTTCTTTTGCTCTGGTATGACCCCATTATCAGGCGCAGTGTCAGAAGGACTCTCAATGAACTCACAATAGAATAATTGTGGGAAGTACCTTTGAATCCCACAAATGTCTATGCACAGCCAATGTCCTGGAGATTCTATTGCGCCACAGTGGCAGTCTAGAAGGCAACGCTGCAACTCCCACGTTCTTTGCAAGCAATGATTCTTGGTGACGGACTCATCACTTAGAGCTGGCTGATACAGTAGATTTCTTCCTGGTTAATGACAAAATAAAATGCTTTTGAAACAGTGAACACTGCTCATATCCCATACGTCTGCACAGCTCTGTTTTGTACCAGAGACCGGTTGTTTCCAGGGCGGTAATTCTGTGACTTGTCATAATTTTAAGTGTCTACAGCAAAATATGAGAAAAGGTCCAGGTATTATCCCAGGCAATTGTACCAAGCACTCGACGAAGTCAATGTTCTAATGACTGTGTCTAAGGCAATCAGCCCTTTATGTAGGAGATTCGAAGCTACTTTAGTGATTGCAGACAAGCCAATATTGGCCCCATTAAACTGTAAGCTATCAATCATAGAGTGCAAGGCTTCGTGTCTTGTATGTTCGGAGTCTAGCAGAGATGCAATCTGTTTGACCACAGTGGAATGTGCTTGCAGATCCGTATCTTCACTCCTTCGCACTTCTAACCGCATTTTCAACAGCTTTGCTATGTATAAACTCAATTTTGGGTACTCAAGTTTTTGTAAATTGCCATCATAGGCCAGACTAATGATTTCAATTGAAATGAGCTTGTGGATCCAAAATGAACCCACAGCATTTAACTTGTGTGCCTATGGTGATCAGAGTTGGTATTCCTATTGGGACATGACCGCAAGATTGGTTGAAATGCACCAAATATGAACCATTTTGCAAACTAGGTGCTTTACAGTAGAATGAGTCAATTGGTGCAATTTGCAGTGTGCATTTCGAATTCCTGTCACAGGAATTCACTGGCTCAGCATGTTCACACATTATTCTAGTAGAACCTTTGCAATCACATAATGAGTACATTGACAGGTCAGGCCTAGCTGATGAGACATGCATGTGAATATGGTATCACAATCTTCTCTGATCCACGTATCATTCACCCAATGTACATTACCCCAAGAGTGTAATTCTTGACATACGATAGAGGGTGCTGTTTGAATGGGAAGGTCTACTACCCCGTGCACTATCCAATTTGTGGAGCCTGACGCCCAAGCACATACCGCTACACTCTTTCACACGAAGCATTAAGAACGTGGAGACTGACATTGCCTGGCGTGTTGCCACTTTGGACAAGTTAAGTGCCTGTCTTTGTTCAGGCCATGAAATCACATTCCAATCTGGGACTCCTCTGCTGAGAGTGTCCAGAAAATCAGTACAGAAAGACTCACTGAGGCCGCTTGGTTGTTTCTAATGATAGCTAAGTCATTTTGAATCAAACCCACAACATCCGTTATGACATTTCTTAGTGCATGGAAGCCTTGTTGTAGCGCTTGATCATTAGCATCTGAAACATGAAATCCTCGCTGTACTGCCTCACTTTCAGTTTGCAGGATTTGCATTATTGCTTGTGACCAAGTGTACGTTTTTCCTGTTATGGATGCTTGTGCCACCTCACAAGGTACACCAGGGTCTGAGGTGGTGCAGGTAGCTGCTCTCCTAACACGCCTACTTTGGGTGCGCCTCAGACTAGCAGCTGACTGCACGATAGCAGCCCAATTCTCTTCTTTTATGAGGTTATCTAGAGATTGTATCACCTCACTCAGGTGATATTGTGAAAGCATTATTTGGCACAGCTTACCTATTGATATAGCTTGTGTCAGAGAGGTGTTATTGGAGTTCCAAGCCCTATAAGGGCCCACACTGAGTCCTGCTTTTCTTGTATTGCATTAATTTGCTTTACTGCCCGTAACACAGGTCCCCCTGATGCATAAGTAATATGCTTGGTGCCATTGCGTTCTTTTGCTTCTCTATAGGACGCACTCCAGAACCCCTTCTGTTTTCTCCCATTCAGGGTAGAAACTCAGGTTTCTATTGCTGCAAGTGATCTGGAACTGTGTATAATTTAAGAAATACATTAAATGTGGGAACCTACAAGCCATATCTAATGTGTGAACCCCTTTAATTTGCCATATCTGTTGACCCCAAGTAGACCATAGAGGGACAGTTCCCTGCCATAAGTTTTCAGTCATGTTTGCAAAGTATTCTCTGTCAAAGATGACTGAATCTGCAACATATATATGTTGTGCATCATGTGGCTCAGGGGGGAATTTGTACTAATTTTCAAACATGTAATCCCCTGCTTGATCTGGTCTCAGTGAAATATATGGGAACTGTGCTTTAAATTCAGGACTATCAGTTTGGAAAGGCAGTGCACAGTATTCCCAGAATGTGTATTTAGGCCACATAATTGGCTGACGTTTGACAAGTAAAAAGGCAGTGTAACACACATGGGGCACCATTTCATAGAGGTCCTCCACATCAAGCACAGAAAATAATGCATTTTGTGCAAATGTCTGAAGCCTTAACAGTTCTCTGTATGTTCTAGACACTGGATTACTGGATGCAAACAATCTGGATTCATCAATCACAGAAAAGGTGTTGACTTGTAGCTGTGTTGCTGGGCCATTATAGGTTTTGAATGATGGCATCCACACGTGACCCATAGTTAGAGGAAACATATGTATTGAGACGGGAGTTCCTGGCTCTGGGAGCTCTTTTTTCTCTAACATGTGTGAAGAACTTAAAGGCTTTAGAACAACTTATTTGCTTACAGGTGCAGTGGAATCCTTGCTCAGAAAATGCCCAAAGTCAGTGAGATGAAGAATAAAATGAGGCTGAACCACAGGAGGAGGAAATACACTGCCAGTAATTTATAACACCGTTTTAGGAAGTCTGTCCAAAAGAATTCTTTCATCACTTTAGCAACTTGGAAGGCCATTTCCAAATTGGCAGACTTGCAGTACTTTCCTGAATTGTGTACGTGTAATCAAGATTGACATATTCTCCTCCACATCTTGTACACCTATCATCATAATTTGCCGGATCTCCATTTCTTCATCTTCCGTGGGCTCCTCACTTGGAAAAGGGAGGTTCTGTGGAAACATTGCAGAAACCATCTGGCACAGGTTTTAGGTGGTCCACAGAGACTTGCCCAGTAACTCTCTTAGGTGGTATTGCGTGGTAGGATGGCAGGTCTGGACCCTTTCACTCAGATTACTTGCACTGCTGGTCTGTAAAACGGGCCAAATGTAGTCTTGTCATGGATCTTTTCCAGGACCCAATCTCCTGCTTTGAGAGTGTTCGCAGGACTGGTCTCAGCAGCTTTCACCTAGAGGGATTCCCTCAGCAGCGTTGTCGCCAGCAGTTGCTCGTTCCTGGATATGGGGCTGGGAAGAGCATGCAGGTCAGGCATATACATATTTCTCCCAAACAAGAGTTCAAATGGGTCTTACCGTTGCATAGAGACTGGCGTGGTAAATTATTCACACTCCTGATCACTAACGGTACATGGTCTAGCCAGTACCCCCCACCCCCAATGACAGAATGCTTTTAGTGAAGGCCATTTTTACAGACTGGTTTGCCCTCTCCACAATTCTGTTTGATTCCGGCGACAATGGGTGTGAGAAATGCATCTCTGTTGCCCATGCCTCCAATGCCTTCTTCAGGGCCCACCCCGAAAAAGCTGGACCATTGTCGGCATGGAACTTTTGAGTTGCTGTCATGGCTACTACAGTCCTAAGTGCCTGTATTACTGATTTGCAGTCTGCTTTCTTTTGAGGAATCATCCAGGTAAACATAGTGCAAGAATCTACTATTACTAGAACGTACTTATATTTGTTTACTGCTGGTAGATGGCCTATGGTTCCAGGTGTTAAAATCGCAGCAGAAATGGCCGTGAACACAAAATAGTGTGGCAAAAAGGCTGTGGGTATGCCGCCGCAATCAATGTAAAGGATGCGGGGGGGACCCCTGCAAACCCCTGACCCGTTATACCATTTAAGGGGTGCGGGGACACCCCCGCAACCCCTGCTCCCCTTAAATGGTGTAATGGGGTACACCTTTAACGGGTCAACCCACAGCATTTTTGTTCAGGTGACATTTTTGCCGCAATTCTATCACTGCATACTGGGCCTATATGATCCATATATTGGATCTCAAAGGGCGAGGCTGCCTTTCTCAAAGGAACCTCCTTAGGTTTTTTGCTGTGGTCCACAGTTGTCTGTAAATATGTGTCACAGTTTGCAATATATATTTTCACCTGCTGTAGAAGCCTTGCCCACCAGAAGCGATCAAGGAGCAGCTGTGCAGTTGCACACACCCCAATATGGGTAGATGCAAGTCCAGCGTGTGTGGCTGCAATCAGCTTTTGCCCGTCTGCTCTATTTGGTATTAATCTTTGAATAGGATCCCCCTTTTTCATCGGGATTGTGACTATTGCTCTATTATTTTCAATGTCATACATATAATTACTGCGGAAACCTTTTGGCCTAGGCACAATACCTAAACAAGCCTCTTATTTCCTCATTCATTGCATTCGCTGAGCGAGTTATAGCTGCTATTGTTTTTCTCACTGTGTGCTCTTTGGCATATTTATCTGCCAATGCATTCCCAGTGCTATGAATGTGCCCTTTAGTATGTGCTCTTGTGTGCATTACCCATAGTAAAGGGCAAGTCTGTTTAAGATCCCAAACCTGCTTCCAGAGCTGCCTGGAAGCAATAGTTGTATGTCTAACGTATTTGACTTGCATTGGTGGATGCAAAATTACTTCAGTGTTATAAGCCCTGACAATGTAATCTGAATCTGAGACTACTAGAGTGGGCTTCCCTGAATCTGCTTGGTGCAATGCAAGTAGTAAGAAGCCCATGCAATTCAGCAGTCTGGGCAGACATGTCTCCCAGGTGTTTGGTTGCAATATCAGTATGTATAACCTTCTTCATGAGGGAAGTATCCAACGACTGCTGCGCATGCAGCGTACTTAGACCGTGTCCCCACTGCTGGGATATCTGACCCATCTGAGTAAATCACCTGGAAAAAATCAAACAATGGTATGTCAGGCCGTGAGATGTCTGGCTCTGTGTCCATTGTCCAACTCAATCCACTCAGTCTTCCCAATTCTGCCTTATAATGGTACTTTACATCTGGAGCATGTTGAGATGCAGACTATTGAATCCATCTAGTGTGTAATGCTTTTGCATTTGGGACGCTAGCTTTTGTGGCAGCTTCTAGTTGAGCTAAAGGTGTGTTTATGTGTATGGTTCTATTTGCTGCCAGAGGTCTCTATTTCTGAATAATCATCTGAACTGAAGCCAGAATTTTCTCCTTAGGTGTAAATTTTAACTCAGGTGTGGAATATACATGTGACTTATATGCAATTGGTTTAGTTTCCCCTAGATTGCACACTGTGTATGTGAGAGCATTGTCTCTCACCACAAGGTTTATCTCTAAGTCTTTATCTGTATTCCTGTCCTGCAAAGGACCATTGTGAGTCATTAATGAATATACCACTGCATTATTCTAGTGAACTGGAAATGAGTTCCCTTAAACGTGAATGCAGTGTATTTCTGGCTTTCTACACTTAAAGGTTGTGTGAAATACCCATTGCCTAGATCAAGTTTTGTTTTATATTTGCATCTTTGTAAATTGGCTAGCAATCCAGAACTATGTTGGTTCTAGACGGCCTCTGTCTTACAATGTGCATTCAAAATTCTTAAATCTACAATAAACGGTAGGTACCATCAGGTTTTAAAACTGGGAGCACCTGACTGTTATGTGGGCTAGCTTGCTTTATGATTACTCCCTGGTCCAGTCGCTGGTCTACTATGGTTTGCATGTGGGCAACTGCCTGTGGTTTAACTGGATACTGCCTTTGTGGCGGGGTGGTTTCAGCAATGGAATCACATGTGCTGGATATTCTTTATCGTGCCCTACATGATTTTTAACAGCTGCACTGCTGCTAGTGCTGACCATTTTCTTGCATATTTTTGCATTAGTTCCCCACTCACCTCTTTTGAAAAGGCAGGTATTACCACTTCTTCACCACTTGGTGCTTGCCTTACATACAAAGGTGGCCAGTCTTGAAATGTTAACAGCCCTTTATATTGAATGTGTAACTGTGGCCAAAATAGTGCTTCAATCTTTTTGGGGTGTTCGCCTTCTAGCTGAATTGTCACAAAATACACTTCATTATGTGCCAATGTCTGCCCAGTAGGAGTAGTGATCTGTGCATTCCTATGTGCCCTTGTGTGCTCCAATAGTGCCTTGTGGCTGCATTCAAATATGGAAATGTCAGACCCAGAGTCTAGTAGGACCTCAATCCAATCCGTGTTTTGCTTAGTCTTGGGGACGATGCGATGAGTGCGTGGGCTCGGCATTCTGTGAAACCTGTAGTGCTGCTGTGTGTTTCTTTTCGACCTTCACTTCCTTCCCCTCAGCCTTAGAACGATCTGCTGTTCGTGCCTGCTGGGAGGGAGACGAAGTCTCATCAGTGCCATACTTCTGGGGAGTTTTCATGTGTTTCCTGTCTCTAAAATCATAGTCAGCAGGTCTAAAAATGGGACTGGCCCCCGGACCTTCTACCACTGTGGTTACCTTGCCACTGCGGGCTCTGCCCATCTCCTGCAGATTTCTCATTTTTATGCCCATGCTCTGGATATCGTTCTTCCTCTATGGGTGACAATTGCCGCCTCTGTGGCTTATTGCCCTTTTTACCCTGGAATGAGCCCCGTCCTTTAGGGGATCTCCCTTCATTGTGTGTGTCCTTATCTGGCTTAAGATACTTTTTACCCTTTTTGTGTGTGTCTGCTGGTCTTCTGCCCAAGTGATCCCTGCCCAATGATTGATTGGTGAATGTTGCTATGTCTCCAAATGGCTCCCTTTTTTCTTCCTCATTTAATTGGGACAATTTTCTATGGACTTCTAACCTTGCAGGATCTCCTTTTAATAATGGTAGGATTAGGCTCTCACCCATTTGATAATTGTTAGATGCTATAGACAGGCCTAGATTCATGGCTGCGGCCGCGCCTTGTGTTCCCATGATGTCAGCTAGTGATGTGATGGACGGCGTGCCTATCAGCTGTAAATAAAGCCAGCTATAGATTGAGATCCAGCTGTCACAGCTCGCTAGAGGCGGTGTGCAGCCAAATGGAAGATACATAGCTGGAGCCCTGTGTCTTTGCTGGGGAGTTACATGTGGATAAGCAGCTTGCAATTGTCCTAATTTTTCTGATAACACTTGGGCAGGTCTTCGTTTTCTTAGATGGACAGGATCCCTATATCATTCTGAATGTCTGTAGTTGTACCCCACCTGCATCCATCTGTCCTTGAGGTTGCTGTGCAGGCTTTATACCCTGCTGAGGAGCATATTGCAGCACGATGTTTCACACTGAGTCAAAGTGGGTGGCTAACAACTGGTAGTCAGCCTGCAAGAACGGCCCTCCACGGTTTGGATGATACCGAGCAAAGAATGCTAGTGACAGATTGGGTGTAGCTAGTGGGCCATGCCTTGCACCTGTTTGTGGGTAAACTAGATTACCTCCAAACCAGTTGACATGATTTGTATGTGTAAGAGCCAATTCAGGATACCGATATGGGCGATACTGAATGGTGTCTAAGTCTCCTCTAACTAGGAGAGGAGAGTTGCATATACATTATTTGTCGTGTTACCTCGGGTCTTTAAGTAAGTAAAGAGTAATTCTGCTGGTAGTCCACCAAGTTGTGCCACTGCTACTGTAAAATTTGTGTTTACTGCATGACACTGTGCAGCTCTCAACCAATCATGTACAGCCATTCTGCAATGGATGGGAATATTGATTTCATTGTGCGCCATCTCCTGTGCGCACTCTAACCTCTAAATGTAATTTTAAAAAGCTTTATAGAGAAAAAAAAAAAAGATTCTGCCCTGCCCTATCCTGTCCTTCTCCAGTGACTGGGACATGAGTTTATTTAAATATTAGTAATGCTATGGTCATCTTTAAGACATCACATCTGGGGTGCCATCTGACCTGATTGCCCCTAGGCGTGATTCCCTGCCTGCCCCCCTCTGCCCCTAGGTAGGGCTGTGTGGGGTGGGCACAGAATCAAAAGTCTTGAGTTATGATGAGAGGCGCCTCAGGGGGTTGGCCACGCGCTTTTGACAGTTCCCTGAGTTTTGCACACCTGGTCATATTTGACAAAAATACAGCCAGAAAATATTGTGTAGTTCGTTGTGACTCAAAGAGACCTTATTATGAAGCATTACTCAAAAAATATGAAGCTGACACTTTACGGTAGCAAGTCAATATGATTATTATCACTTCTGTTCTCTACCAGCTTTAATCATGATTATGCTTGCTATAATGAGAGCAATAACATAGCATACTATCATATATATGAAAAGCGTTCTTGCATAAGCTAAAAACAATTTGCGTCTAACAAAGATTAAGTACAATTCATCAGTTTTAACACACCCGCTTGAGCAATCATGGGGTTCATGTTATGTTGTCTGAGCTATGCTGTGGTATGATCAGGAGTGGAGTGACATAATAAAGCACACCATCAGTCTAACATATGCAAAAAAGTTCAACCAACACACTTAAAACTCACGATTTCCAGGCCTTGCTGTTCTGCATGCAAAGTGACCACGGGGGCCTGCTGCTCTGACCGGCTATCAAATGCTCTTCCCAGCCCCCCACGATCTCGTGGTCTGCTCTCGGCTGCCTGCTACAGAATCCTTTTTTAGTCTTAGTCTGTTGTGCATTTTATATTAACACGCGTGACTTAGTTTACATGTACTATTTCCTTGGCCTGGACAGAACGTTTTTAGTCTGGACCTGCTCTTGAGTTTAGCTTTGCATTGCACACATGATTTACCTATGTGCAAACTCAAGTGACAGGCACTGTCTTTGCTTCTTGATTATTTCCATTAGAATGCATGGGCTTCCGCTTGACGACCATGCAAGGGCGCAGTGTTCTTTTCTGGCCTATTTCAAATGCCATTATATTGGATGCATTTTCTGAAGGTGTTTAGGCGCGACAATTGCTTTGGATACTTTAACCGCATATCATGCTTCCTGTAAAGGTGCTCATCAGTGCAGAAGCATCTCTTTGCTCTGCTAGGAGCTCATCTACAACAGGAAGCTAAGCTGTCACTTGTGGTTGCCTTTTTTCTTTGGAACAGGGGAAAATGTTTGCCTTTAGCTGACCCTAACGGCACATGTTTGAGTATACAGTTAGTGTGTGCTTTTGTTCTTTGGAAGCCAAGCTCGCATTGTATGTGAATGCATACTATTTGCCAACGGACATCCATAGCTTATTACTATGATGGTGTCAGCACCATGTGTATTTTCAAGGCATTAAACCATTGAAGACAAGAGGCTGCTATTCTGTGGTTAGGAAGAGGAATCTATCAGGTCTTGTTAATTGCCTTTGCTAAAGCCACGTAACAAGCTATCGCACAGGCTTTATTCATCAATGACAATATATGGTCTACAGTAAATGTCTAACTTTGTCTTCTGACACTAGCCTGTGTGCAATCGTGTACTTTGTATTCTGTGGCACAGCTGTCTTAGCTCGTTCGTAACCTTTGTAAATCATGACAAAGCCAGATGTCTGACGACCCATGCGAGAGGCAGGGAGCATCGCTGTGGCCGGACCAAGTCAAGCTGGAAAAAGGCAAGGCAGCGGAACGACCTCCAGGAGGAGATGGACCGCGCAGTCCACTAACGGTGCTGACACTTCAGGGGGCCTGGGCTCAAGAAGCCGCTGCAAATCCAGCAAAGCGGCTAAAGGCCCAAGAAAGCAGGAGCAAGACCAGTACCAACCCCTAACTGCTCTGACGCCCAACGAGAAGGCCCAGAAGGTAACAGGGAGCCCCGGCGGAATGGCGGGACAACAAGGAGAGGGTCTCTGCTTTGGGCCATTTGCAGTAATAGTCAAAAGATCACTGATCCATGAGAGAGTGAAGAGTGCATCAGAGGAAGTTTTCGTCGCCACAGTGGCAGTCATAAAACCACTAACCCAAGAGAGGCTGAATAGTGCATCAGAGGGAGAGTACCTCACTGCAGTGGGAGTCATAAATCACTGAACTGGACTTCAGTAAAACCTACATTAGAGGATAGATTTCCAATTCAGTGACAATAACAGGTCAGCTGATCTGGACCAAGTTATGTGCTGTGTTACAAAGACACTTGCTGAGAGTGAGAGAGTAAGGGGCAGGTAGTCTGAAGGACAAACTCTTGACACCAAGGTTAGAAGGGCAGCATGGAGGGCCTGGAAGGAGAATACCTTCAAGAGAACTGTGTCAGGAACTTTGTTGGCTGGAAGACAACATCAGAGCAAACCAGGAGAAGGGAGGCATTTTCCTGGCTCACAAAGTAGTCCTAGTACTGGAAGAACGTTTAGAGGCTTTTCATTTTTGTACTAGGAGGAGGAAGTCATCATCTTAGTTATTCTTTTCTGTCTTTCCTTTTCTTCTTTTTGAGTGGTGACAGGACTAGAGTAGGAGCTTTGAAGGAGATTGCTTTGGACATTCCGATGACGTGCACCCGAGTATCCTTATCTTTAAGTAGGTCTTATCTTTATTGTTCAATCAAACATTCATATAAATGGCACCTCTGATGCCGTGTGATATCAATTTGGGTAAAGCTATGTAGGATTTGCACCATAATGACCCTTGCCAGATCATAAAATCATTTCACATCCCTATCACAAACATAATTGCCATTTAGGTTTCACATCAAAATGGGAGTCTGCTGGAATGCTAGAATGCAGCATCACTTAGGGAGCCCAAATTACATATTATGCAAGCATGTCACAACAGCTGGATGAGTATTTTATCATTACTCGTTGAAAGAAAACATTAGGACGTTCGATGTCAGCAGGCTATGCACATTTGAAACAGGGAAAGATTTGCAGAACTACACAGACAATGTCAGCCAGAGTTCTTGGTACCTACCCATAAGCCCTGTTTTCTGGTAGGCTAGTATGAGCACGAACACCGGGAGGAATTACTCGAACTTCACTGATGTAAACCACATATGGAAAGTGAACCACATCAACATTGCTTCCTTTCTGTGTATACATAAAAAACAAAAGTACACAGGGTTATAAACATGAATAATCTTTTTCTATTAGATATGGGTAAAAGCGTCAAGTTGCAAGCTACTCGCCAGCCATAGAAATGCACTTGCCACATCAATTATGTACATACACACAGCATATTATTTACTTACCAAGAGTGAATTATCAGTAGTCAATAGCTTGTGCCCATATTGAGCCCTATATTAAGAGCATCACACAATATAGCAGATGTGAACTCAAATCAAACCTAATGTCTGCCAAGGCTTAGCTACACTTACATATTCTTAAATTAAAGCAGCAATACTTCCTAGTACTCCTTGGCTTTTTAGGAATGCTGGAGATGCCACCACCAGTTCTGTGAAAGGCAATATGAGAGTGGAAAGCATATACATGATATCCAGAGAGGAAACAGGAGCATGAAAAGAAGCCAAAGAAGCCACAGACACTGAAATTCTGTAAGTAAGCCCAAAAGGGTCTAAGCGCATCAGGTGCTACTCTTACGCAGACGATACCCAGCTATTGATCCGTTTAGATCTCGATCGGCATTAAGGTGTCTGCGTGCCTGCATAAGTGCCTAACTGCCGTTGGTGAATGGATGGGTCATAACTAGCTGATATTGAATGGGGCCAAGACTGAGGTGCTGGTGGTGGGCTCCCCTCCTGACCCTTCACTGCTGATCTCCTTTTTCTGGCCTTCATCTCTTGGCCCTCTCCTGGTACCTTCTCCTAAGGTAAAAAATCTTGGAGTCATAATGTCGGCTGATCTCTACTTAACGGCCAAAGTGTCTTCAGTATGCCAGCAGGGGCACTTTCAGCTTAAAATCTTATGGAAAGTTCTCCATTTGATTCCTGCAACACTGCGTCTACCTGTAGTAGCAGCCATGATCTTGAGCAGGCTGGACTATTGTAATACCCTGTACCTGGCGCAACTGAAGGGGTTGGTCGGCAGGTTACAGCGCCTCCAGAATCTCGCAGCTCGGGTTGCTACGGGTACCCCATATATCTCCTGTGCTGCGCTCCCCCCTGTGGCACCGCGTATTAAGTTTAAGGCCCTCTGTATCGTGCATCAGGCTCTACATGGTCTAAGCGCTGAGTACCTGCAGGTCAAATTTGAGCGATGCGTTCCTAACCATCTACTGCGATCAGCATCTGCTGGCATACTGTGTGTGCCCTCCTTTCGTCGTTCTCGGCTCGGGGGCCGTGTCTTTTCCATCACTGCGGCACAGCTCTGGAACAGTCTTCCATCTTCTATAAAACTTCTGTCTAATCATCTGGCCTTACGGAAGGCTTTGAAGACTTATCTTTTCTGAGCTACCATCTATTGGCTGTGTTGCCTTCTCGTCTTAGTGGCTTTTATCTTCTCAGCGCCAAGATGCCTCTGGGTGACCGTGCACTATATAAATAGCCATGACATAACATAACTAGAGATCATAAAATAGTACTGTGCATTCTCATTTGTTTAGATCACTGGGAGTGGTGGATACGGAGAGTGCTTCACCAAGAGGAAAGAGACTTCACCTTCTTCTCGCATGTCCACCGTTCCTCTTCACGAATACTTTTGATCCTGGCCTCGCCCCAGCTCTTATCATTTACAAACAAAGTGTGTATTGCCTAGAAGGTTCTCGCAGACCATGCTCCAGTACTTCAACAAATCAGATCTTGGAACCCTTCCCCCGGTCCCAGACCACAGTGGCATCTATACGACCCAATTTTGAATGATATGGCCCTAAGAAACGAAGTAGCTACAGCAATTAGGGATTACTTTAGTGAGAACCCCACAGAGTTAACCTCCCCAGCTATAACATGGAACGCCATGAAAGCAGTGGTCAGGGGGATTCCAATAGCGCACACGGCAGCATACCACCGATGGAAGAGGCAGTCCAGAGCCCTCCTGGAACAGGAAATTCTAGAAATTCTAAGACATTGACGGCAAATATAAAAAGGTGTGGTCCCTTAAGGTTCATATGGCCTTTTGCGTAGCCCGAAACAAGCTAGAGGCCCTATATGCGGAGGACACAGCCAAACCCGGTTGTCAGTTAAACAGGGATACTAGGCCACAAGTAATGAGGTCAACCATCTCAAAAATCAGAAAGTGAAACTTCATCCTAAGCTTTCGAGACCAACATGGGGCAACTCAATATAAAGGGCACGACAACTGCGGTTAGCGCAGGCCCATTTGCTTGAGACTATGGCAGGTCCAGACAGATCGAAGGAGGCTCAGACAGTATATTGCTCAATCAACCTTGCCCCATCTTGCCCAAGAGGACAGGGAGGCCTTGGAAACCCCGATCAGACAGGAGGAAATGGAAGCCGTAATCGAATCCCTGAAAGCCAGAGCCCCGGGCCCAGATGGTTTCTTCCCCAAATTCTACAAACTGTTTAGTCCCCAACTGCTGGCCCCGTAACATCCCTCTTTAATTCAGTCCGAGAGGTGGGAAGTGTAACCCCCTCTATACAAAGCTCCACCACAATTCTGGTGTTGAAGCCCGGCAACGATCCTAAAGATTGTGCCTCGTAGAGGCCTATCTCGCTTTTTAATATGGACGCCAACATCTATTCAAAAGTGTTGGCGAACCGCCAAGCACCGCTCCTCCCGCAACTAACCAATGCCGACCAGACAGGTTTTATTCAGGGCAGGAAAACACGACACATTAGGCGGGCGGTGAACCTAACTGAATCCACCACCGAAAGTAATGGGAAACTGACCCTCTTAACCCTGGATGCAACAAAGGCGTTTGATAAGGTAGACTGGTTGTTTATGCATCTGACATTTGAGGCATTCGCCTTTGGTCCCCGTTTTAGGAAAATCGATTGCCACAAATGATTTCTCGCTGGACACCTCACTCCAAGTTAAGCGCTCGCCCCCTATCCCTCTTACATGTGGTACACTGCAGGGATGCCCCCTTTCTCCCCTCCTGTTTGCCCTCATTATGGAACCCATGGCCCAGCACATATGCAAAAATAACACGATTCAGGAGCCAGAGGTGCAGGGTTCTTCCCATAAGGTATCTCTGTATGCTGACGATATACTTCTGTCTATAACCAACGCCTCTCCTTCCATGCGGGCGGCCCTGCGGGAATTGCAGGCTTTTGGTCGGGTATCCGGGTTTGAGATTAACTTTGGGAAATCAGTGGCGCTAGGGGTGGAGCTATCACTTCAGGATATCGTCTCCCTCGAAGCTAACTCCCTTATCCGCTGGGAGACCTCCTCTAAGGCATACTTAGGGGTTCAGCTTACAGTGTCCCCAAAAGACCTTTATGGGGCCATTTTCACCCCCCTAGTTAAGACTTTGGAACAGGACTTGGAAAGATGGGCGGGGCAAGAAATTTCACTGATGGGACGGATCAGAGTGGTTAAAATGAATCTCCTCCCCCGGTTTCTGTACTGCTGTTCATTCCTCCCAGTGGTTGTCCCGAAACCTAGATTAGAAAGGCTCCAGCGAAAACTCCTAAGTTTCTCCAAGAGGGTGATGGGGGGGATCCAGGCTAGGGTGCTTGGGGGTTCCCAATATACTAAAGTATACAGGAGGCAGCCCAGCTCTCCCATCTATCTGCATGGATGGCCGAGGCTCCCGCTCCCAGGTGGATGGAAATTGAACAATCCAAATGCTATCTTCCCCCTCTGCTTTCTACCTTTTAATCCCCCATACGATACATAAGCAAAGGGCACATCTGCTCTCATCAACAAAAGCTTCCCTAAAGGTATGGGAGGAGGTATTAAGGAGGAAAAAGATCAGTAGAGGTATGGGCCCACTCTCTCCGGTCCTTGGCAACCCAGTGTTTACCCCAGGCACGCATCCGGGGGCATTTAGATGATGGAAAGAGGGGGGGCCTACTCACCCAAGGACAATTGTTCCCAGAGGGCCAACCGCGATCCTTTGAAGACTGCAAAAGGGAATTTCACCTCTCGGAACTCGATAGATTCCCATACACCCAGATCCGTCATTGGATCACTCACCCCGAAGTCAGACAGAAGGCTACCCAGACGCTGAGCCCACTTGAACTAACCATCTGGGAGGGCCTAGACAAGGGCAGGATTTCCAAACTTTATAGACTGCTGAGGGAGGATCTCCTGACCCCCACGCTGCCCGGATTATATGACCTGATGGTAAGAGGATGTGGCCACCACCTGGACAAAGTGGCCTGGGTCAAAGATTTGGGCCAGAGGCCGCACCTCATCTAGATGAGTAACAACGAATGCGCTGTAAAAGTGTTGTTTCGCTGGTACTACCCTCTGCTCAGATCCACCATTTCCAGGCTGTGATCCCCCCTACCTGCTGGCGGAACTGTGGAGCTCATGGCTCTTACTTCCATATGTGGTGGGACTGCCCCCTGATACGATCCTTCTGGGAGAACATTGTGCAAAGCACACAAGATCTGACGGGTAGCCAACACCTGATGTGCCCGAAAACCCGACTTTTTGGAGCTCCATGTGAGGGGGGGTATACCTAATGTTGGGGGTCCTGGCAAATCTATTAACTTGTTTGTTGCTGGCAGCACGTATTACCACCGCCTGGTGCAGGAAGTCAGCAGAAGGCCCGGGCAATGGTGGATTAAGATCTGGGACATACTTGTGGCCGATAAGGTAACTACCGCAAAGGAGGGGAAGCTCCACCAGTTTCAGGCAATTTGCTCTCCTCTGCTAGACTATGATCTTAAATTCCCAGCTCTGACATTTATACCTTGTTTGACAAGACTATTTGGACCCGGGCGGGATTGGGTGAGAGGTACCAATCATTCTGCATTACAGGTTTAAGGATCGTGGGGATGGGGGTCTCTGATTCTTTATCAAGCTGTATAAAGCAGAAGCTGTTGGTCTGGTCAATTGCAAATGTCGATGCTCCAACCGTGAAAATTAATAAAAAATATTATTTTTTTTTGCATGTTACCTTAACAATACATTTCAGAGAAAAATATTTAAAATGTCACTAAAATTAGCTACAGTGTTAAAATACATTCACCATTAGAGAAAAAGAGCACGACTTTAGAAAAGCATATTAAATCTGAGTTAAGTACCATCATTCTAATGGTTGGTCCAAAGCTTGCTGAACCCCTTGTGGGTACAGGGTCACGCAAGTACCCTCAGTCAATTTAGGATAAGGTTGAAGGTTCCATAAGAATCAATGGGATTACAGTCAATGAGCCATCCACTTTAAAGGAGGCAAGTGTGCTCTATCTCACAGGTACAGATCCTCCAGCAAGGGAGATAGGATCCAGAGATTATGGCTACAAGCGGCTCGTTGGAGAAAGAATGAAGATAGCACAGCAGCAAACGCTCCAATGACATGGATAACAGCTGGAGCCACCATCAGACATCCTTGGCAGAAGATTTGATGGGATGGTGAAGTCTGCGAACCTTTCTGGGCCACGGCAATGAACCATAACCAAGCAGGAGATCCTGGCAGTCAAATCATAACGTGGCAGTAAACGGGCCAGAAAACGGCTCCAGCTTGGAAGGCTCAATTCAACAGATGTAGAGAGGCAGCAGGGGTCGTCAGGAAGCCTGGACTGCATCTCCAAAGGTGAAAACCCCAAAGTATATGCCCAAGCCACTATAGCCAGCCAGTATGATAGGATATGGCATTTATAACACGCCTATACAAAAGTGTTTCAAGGCGCGATGAGGCAAGTGAGGGGGAACAAAGGGGAGACAGACAACGTTCTTACTAGGCCAGGTGATATTGAGAGTGTGCAAGTGGAGGGGAGGGAGAGGGGAAATGTGCAGGGGCAAGGCGGAGGGGGCAGTGCAGTACATACGATAAAAGTAAAATAAATAAAACAATCAATAAAATCATAAAAGAAACAGTAAATAAAAGTGCGGGCATCTGGTGGAAAGTGCAAGAGTAAGAGCAGACATCAGGTGTCCAAGTGCTGGTGGGGGGCTGTAGGGATACAGAAACAGCCCCCGGGTGCAAGGGATGCCAGGGGGGCAGTGCAGGTGTGCAACAAGGGGGCGTGGGGGGCGATATCTGGGCCCGATATCAAAGGTTAGCCAGGTAACCAGTGCAGTTTGTTTCACCCAGGAGTTTAGCAGGGTGGAGGAGAGAAGGCATAAGCAAATAGGAAGGTCTTGAGGTGCTTCCTGAGCCGGAGATGGTTCTCCTCAAGTTTCAGAGAGACAGGAGGCTGTTCCAGAGGGAGGCCCCAGCTGAAGAAAGAGATTCAAGTTGCTTGGAGAAGCGACTGACCCTGAGGGAGTTGGGATGAGCGGAGAGCTTGAGAAGCAACATATATCAGAAATAGAGAGTGGAAGGTATTGAGGCCCCAGACCCGAGAAGGCCTTGTGGACAATGCAGAGGGTTTTGAATTTAATCCTCGCCGCCACTGGGAGTCGGTGTAGAGATTTCAGTCCTGGAGAGATACGATCCCTGGGCTTGAGGCCAAGGACAAATCCCACCATCCTGTTTTGGAGGCTGTTGCAGTAGTCCAGCCCAGAGAGAACCAGAGCTCTGGAGACAGTGAGCATCTGGGGGAAGGGGAAGAAAGAAAGAATACCTCTAAGGAGGTGCAGCTGGTAGTGTGACATCTTAGAGAAGTCAGAGATGTGAGAAGAGAAGGAGTGTGGAGTCGAATATGACCCTGAGGTTTTTAGCCTCACAGGTGGGAGCAGGAAGAGGGTCAAGAGAGGCTGGCCAGAGAGTGACCGTGGCCACGTAATGACTTTAAATGGGAAACAAAGGCAGGGAAAACTCCTGAAGGTCGTCTGCAAAACTGCTTCTTTCAAGGAGCAAATTAGGAAACCAAGAGAGAAGCAGGCCTCAAGACCAATGCAAAAAAGGGCTGTCATTGCCAGACCATCCATCTATAGAGGGGACTGACAGCAAACGGTCAGATGACCAGCCATATTGGTTGGTCAGTAAGACCGTCACTTAGCCAAAACCACTCACAGGAAGTGATGGGGAGAGCTCAAAGACAAACTGTCCAAAACCAGTTGAAATCAATATGGAGGCTGCCATTAATAGCTCACAAAGAGCCCACAGGGTCAGAACAGCCATTTTAAGGCCACATTGTGATGCCACCAACTAAAGAAACCCTAAATTACAAAATAACCAAGATCAAGATTTTGAGAAACGCACTGGTGCCCCATTGTTAAGCCAAAACTAAAGTATAGTTGCCACCAACTTCCAAATCAATGCAAGATGATAGAATTACCCAAAGGGCAGAAATGGGGTTCATGAACAGCATCCTTGGGACGACTCGTCTTAATATCAAATACTTGATATTTTATTTGTATCACGCTCATGCACAAGTGTTTCAGGGAGCGACGGGGCAAGGGAGGGGAAAACAAGGAAGGACAAACAGCGATCTTACTAGGCCTAGTGACATTGAGAACGTGCAAGTGTAGGGGAGAGGGTAGTGGGAAAGTTCAGAGGGGAGAAGTGAAAAGTGTTAAGCAAGGGATAAACAACAACTGGTAGTGCAGCCAGCAGGGTGGCAAGTGCAAGGTTTAAAGTGCAGATGTGGGGTGTCTGATAAGTGTAGGTAAGGGGACTGTAGGGTTACAGATACAGAACCAAGTGCAGGGGGTGCCAGGAGGCAGTGCAGGTTAAGGATGGGTCAGCGGGGACCTGGGCACGAAGTCAGAGGGCAACCAGGTGCAGGGTACCAAGGCAGACAGATCAGCTGGCGAGAGGAAGAGTGAAGGCAGAAGCAAAGAGGAAGGTCTCGAGGTGCTCCCGGAAGCGGAGATGGTTCTCCAAGTTTTAGAGTGGCCAGGAGGCTGTTCCAGAGGGAGGCCCCAGCCGAGGTAAGAGATCTAACCCCAACTCGTTGCTTGGAGAAGCGACTGATCCTGAGGGAGTTGGAGGAGCGAGAAGCAAAATAAGGTAAAAAGGGTGGTAAATGGTGGGTGGACTTCAACAAAAGTCCCTCTAGCCATCAAAAAGTAGTCAACGATTCAAAAAATAAAGGGAAAAAAGAGGAAAACATTGAGGGGTCCTAACAGGTGACCCTAGAATCGCCAAACATAGAAATTCTGTTTTAACAAACGCTATTATTATTTTGCCTCCCTATCACCTGCCTAAATCCTCCCACTCCGACTTTTAATTATCTGTACCTGGTTTTAACTTTGTAATCTTTAGCATGTCATCCTAGAAGGACACGTTCAGGTCTCAAACTCCCTACCTGTGGGATAAGGTCTCCTCCACAGAAATGAAACCTCAAAATATCGGGAGTACACAACAGCGTCAAACCTGGCCTACATTAGTCACCTGGTTTCTCCCTTCTCTTAAGACAGAAAGTACATCCACCACCGACGAAACAGTACTGTACGCGAGTACTGCCTCTACAAATGCTCCAGCCATCAAGCAAGTTAGCAGATCTGACAACACTTCAGGAAACGTATTTATGGCATATACACTCTACCGGTCATATCACCAAGTCAATGATCACTAACTGCACAGGCCATAGTGCTGGATCAGTGAGAATGTGCAGTAGATCTAGTGCTAGTGAATTGACTGCATAATGGGGGTCTCACCAGAGCATTTTCAGAATTTGGGACACTGGAAGCACCAGCACAATCCCAGGGTCACTGCACACACACTTCTAATTATAACATCAGCTCAATGACTGCATTTGCATTAGCACTTGAACCAACACCTGGTCAAATGAGTTATTCTTGCCAGCCTAACACTTAGGCAAATCATTTAATTGCAACAGTATAAAAAGACAAGTATAAATCTCGGCAGTGCACAGACGCTGCAGCCAGTAAATCGCCCTTGATGAAATTGTGCTTGCTCAACCAGTGTACTAGTTGAATGGTTTAATGATATCTTTAGTATACAACACCTGTAAACAAAGAATAGATGAAAATAAAATAAATCCCTGAAAGAGCTCATGTTCCCCAAGCACTTCACAGCTTCTCCGATTCTAAGTCAAGACCGCAGGCGAGCAATATGCTTAACTTCTTTTAATTCCACTCTTCCAGCAGATTTAAATCACATATTTCCTTAACAATTCTTTTTTATTTTTTACTTCAGACAGAAAATTTGCTCAAAAACCTCACATCCATGAACCCAGGGTCTCTGGTAGTCCCATATCTATGTCCTGTCCCCGAACTCCATGAACCACTTCCTGCCCACGTTCTTTCCAATTCTTTTTCTGCTCTTCCATGAGATAAGTAGCAAATTACTTCCCCGTTTACAGAATATAATGTGTGTTTGAATTGTACAGTTGTCGTGCGCATCATTGACTTTCATAGTTGTACCATAGCCATTGTTCATTACTTTCATTGGGAGCATGGTTATGCCATAGTGAATACAGACTGTTGGTTTACTGCATTAGGTGTGTATTGACATTAGGTGCAGTGTGCGTTCATGTTTTCTATCATTCACAGACTTCGGTGACCTTTTGTTGCAGCAGTGAGCGCAGCCGGACCCGTGAGTCTCACAGCTCACATCATGGCCCCTGGCTGCTATCCGCAAGGCAGCTCCTATTCCTGGCGTCCCGCGGCTGGGGAAAGCTTTCTCTAACTTTGTCTCAGCTGCAGGAGCGCTGAAAAGTGGGTACACGCCTGCGCACGTGCCCCGGGGCTCACGCACGCAGGAGGGTGCTCTTTTCAAAAGACGGCACACTTCAGGAACACAACCCAGGCTGCAGGCGTGCGTTAGCTCTCCGCAGCGGCCTTGTTAGCATAGAAGCGCTAAACAAGCACTGTTAGTTGAAGCGCAACACAGACAGGTCGCTCTCTGCATCAAGCTCGTTATCGCAGAAGCGTTAAACGAGCAACATTGAAGCACGGCATATAAAGCTCATGTAACACGAGACAGCAGCAGGTACATCATTGCCTGCTCAGCAAGTGCCACTCTTACATCTTTTTTGCATCTCTTACAAAAAATTGAATCCGATGAAGGGAGTGTGGGGAGCCAAGACCAGGTGTTCTCTGAAGAGGATTCTGAACCGACAGTTTCAAAAGAGTACTGGGAGACTCCCTGTTGAATGCAGTATCACAAGGGGTGCGCCCTCTCCAGGAAAAGTCTTGAAGCCCTAGGATCTCCAATTGGGGATGGCCGTAAGATAACAAGGTCCCGAAGTGCACTCCAGCACATCCTCAGTACTGCCTATGTGGAGTACATTAACCCACTCAGTAGAATTCCCATCCATGATCAAGCCGCACTTCCGCAGTTAACAGCAAAATTGCTGCGCTGGATCTTTGGAGCACCATTGCCCCGCATCAAAACTGCGTTTTGCAGCTACAGAATGATGGCTGCACCATCTTGCCAAACAACTATTGGGCAGGTTGGAACAGAGAGCACACTGAGAAAGGCCACCAGTATGTGTTCTTGGGTGCACCAAAAGAAGCGAATTGAAAAGCAATGCTGCTCTGCTGCTTGCAAAAAGTTCCCATTGAAAAGGGAATATTTTACATTGAAAAGGATGCTGCCCCGACGCTATTTTCATCTATTCAACATCACATGGCTTTTATCAATGAAACCCTACCATGCTCATCCATATCCAGATCGTGCTCTAGCAGAAGAGAGCATTATCCCTGCATGACAGGCTGTGTCAGGCCAGAGCTGGGAAATTAACAGAAGCTTTACTTTCAGCTGCACAGGAAAACGTTTGTCTTTTGGGTTACAAAATGTAAAAAAATCAATGCTTCAAAGAAACCCTAGCTCTATGGGCATATGTCAATTTCAATGAACCTGTGTCTTCAACAAATTGCTGTATAAAGAAACTAACTAGGGCTGCAAAACAATATTGGGAAGTCAGATGGAAGAGAAAACCTTTTAAAAGAGAAATCCCAGCAGCATTCACCATGTGTCAAAATGGGCTTTTGCAAACCAATAAAAATGCTTTTTTTAAAAGTACAATGTTGAATAAAAACGTGTCCTTGCCTAGCAATCTAAAGGGGGGGAGGGGGGCTTGCTGGGAAACATATAGGGGACGTGTTATTCAAAAGGCTTGCTTCTGATTCAGAACAAAATAAAGAATTAAATGCATTGGTTTGACTGAGGAAGCTCCAGAACAGGTTTTTCTGCTGGCTAAACTGAGGCCTTCCCCCCAAAGAAGCCACACTAGAATTTGGGACACCTACCTCTCAACTGCTACCTTTGAAAACTTTCAATGGACCAAGATAAAGAAATGTCACACGCTCGCCAGACATTTGTCTGGGCTTCAGCTTGGGACAATAGATCTGGGACACCCATGTGGGAAGTGGAGGGAAGTGGCAATAAACATTCAATCAAACTGGGAAACCCCCATGGCCACCCTGGGCTGAAACTGACAGTTGGTGTTAGCTGAAGAAAAAAAGAATTGTCCCAGTTGAAGGACAAAGGCTGACCATCTGTCTCAAAATACTTTTTGATGAATAAACTTTTAAGACTTAATTCTGTAACCGGACAGCGCAGAAATGTAAAAGTTGTACAGTTTAAATGTGATTTTCATGGCTTCTAAACAAGATATCGCGGACGTCCATAGCATGTATGGGACACAAACGCCAGGAGAATGTAAATCATGGGGAAAGAACATATGGTGGAATGTTAAAAATTAATAGAAATATGCCCTATGATAATATGCACAGACACCTAAAGTTGTGGGATTTTGGGTGAAGCAGTTCTCACCAAAATCGCGAAAAACTATTAGAAGGGCGAAACAATGGCATACAGACCTGGGAGTGGGAACACCATGCTCCGAGTGAAATATGTAATCTGCCTATGTAATTTGTTAAAGTCCCACAACTGTATAAATGTGTAATTTATGTTAAGAATTCTTTTTGGCAAAAAGGACTGTGGGAAGGCTTTGCACCTCATAACAACACAACCCCATAAACTGAGTCCCCCTCCTAGAGGAGGCAACCAACATTGACTGACCCATTCGGTCCTTGGGGGTAGGTCTAGCTCACTTCTGTCCAACAATAAACCAGTGATGTCGCCCACTTTTATATACAGGGTGGGAGCTCACAGGGACAGGACACACACTGTTCAGAATTTCCAGCCCTGCATTTCCTGATATTCTTCATTCACCTTGCCAGATTCCAGATTCTACTACCAGGCCAAAGCATAGCTGTACCTATCTCAGTAAGGCATAGAACCAGAAATCCCGCTAAAAACCCCAAGTATAAAGGGGAAAAGCTGTGGTAGCCTTTTGGGGAGCATCCTGTGACCAGACCAGATTTTTTGCCCACTAACTGCATGCCCGCTGTACCCCTGCCATCCAGCTGTACTAGCTATCCAGTGGATGAGAAAAATGGGGGCGAGAACCTCTTTTTTGTGAGGGGGCCTGACTCTGGAGGGTTAGAGAGCAATAGCATAAAGGGGATTAGAGTCAAAGGCTACCCTTGTCATTAGCACCAAAAGAGGTCAGCTATGTGGTAGCAGGAAGGCTATGTCAAGGATCTGATACTAGCTATTTGAGATCACCAAGAACAAATGTTACTAAAAATGGGTTTTGTCATAGAAAACATAAGTTTAGTTTAACATAACAAAAACAGGAACAAAAGACACATTTACACAGAGGGACATGTGCCTTGGGGGGGCATGTAGGTTATGCATAATAGAAAACATTGTACTATGCATTTTATGTGGATTAGTAGGTACAAAAAAGGAGTGACTTACTTCATGTATTGCTAAATCAAGTAGCAATACGCTAACATTGCCGAAACACACTCAGAGTTGTTGGTGTTTCTGGTTCGGTGAGTGGTGGAATAGCAGCGGCTGTGTGGATGGAACAGCGCTGCTATGGACACCGAACTGGTGGAAATGCTGGAATTGGACCTTAAGATTATCACCTTCATATCCAAAGCCTCCAGGGATTTTAGGAAAGGCATGGACCGAGCCCGGAAGGGTTGCCAGGAAAAGGTGTTAGACATGGCAGGTCCCATTACCAAGATCAGGAACCTAGAAGAGCGTGCCAAGGATACCAGGGAGGCCGTGGATCCAGAGACCTTAGCAACTGGGCCCAGAGGGTGATGTGCCTCCTTGGAAACACAAATTGTGCAATGTCCTCTGAAAGGAGAAGGAGCCTGCTGTTAAGTGGACTCAAGCTAGGGGACCGAGCATCATACTAGGCAGACTAAGGTGCTCATGCTTTCCTTTTTGGCTATGCTTTCACAAAAGAGATGGGGGGATATGTGGGCATGTACACTGCGCTAGAGATGGTGCAGACGTCCATCAAAAACATTTTCCCAACAGGAGTCTTTGTCCGGACCGGTCACAGCTAGGCCGTGCGTCCGGTCATTTTCACTCACAGAGAAGGCCTAGGAACCCGAGAGCCCATTACTTTGGAAGCCCGCCAGCAGGATGCCGTCTTACCGGCGCGAGGTGTGGCAACTGTGGACATAGAGAACGCGGGTATTATTGTCATCCAGGAGCACAGTCAGGTGGGAACGGGTACCTACCCTCCAGTAGAGGGCAGGACACTTATTCTTGCAAAATTGACGAATGCTTTCAGGCGATGCACGACTACTGCAGAAAGTAGCCGGCTTTCAGTTACAGTTCAGTGCAGCGAGTAAAGCCAAAGAGATTTGTGCAAGCGCGCGAGAAGAGCAAAATGCTGGCGAAAGAGTTGCAACAGTTGGCGAACAAAGGGACAACAGAACACAGCGACAGAGCAGAGTTGGCCTACATAAGCTACATGTTCCCGGTACACAGGAAAGAAAGTGAGGCCAGTCATCAATCTGAAGGAACTCAATGGGTAGCTGACCAACAGGCACTTTAAAATGGAAGGAGTGCACCTCCTCAAAGATATTCTCTGGAAAGGGGACAGGCCCATGAGGATGGACCTTAAGGACGCTTACCCGATGATACCAATTGCCAGGAAACACTACAGGTATCTCAGTTTCCTATGGGACGGACAGGTATGGCAGTTCAGGTGTCTGCACCCTGGGATTTCACGAAAGACATGAGACCAGTGGCGGCAGCCATGAGAGAAAGGGGTATATGCATGATCATTTACCTGGATGATATCCTCATGCTGGCCCACGACAAGCAAGTGCTCACCGATCAGATGCGATGGGCCATACACCTGCTGTCGTCACTGGGATTCTTGATAAAATGGAAGAAATCTGCACTAGTTCCCAGGCAGCGAGCATAGTTCCTGGGTTTTGTAGTGGACACGACGAAAGCAACTCTAGAGCTGCCAGCTGCCAAGATGAGAGCAAAAAAGAAAGAGCCGAGGACAGCACTAACTAAGTCCACAATCTCTCTCCGGACTCTAGCGAGGATCGTGGGGCTGCTAGCAGCATCCATTCAGGCCAACTTTCCGGGCCCTCTACATTACACAGCCGTGCATAGAATAAAAATCTGTCACCTGCAAGAAGGTCTGGGGTATCATCAGTTGGTGCCCCTAGATCAGGAAGGAAAGTTAGAACTAGAATGTTGTTGTCTGAACATGGAAGCCTGGAACAGACGGGCAATTTTCGGCGACGTCCCAGAGCTCGTCATAGAGTCCAATGCCAGCAGAGCAGGCTGGGGAGCCTGCTGCGGCCCCCTGGAAACAGGCAGAAGATGGTGTCAGGAGGAGCTGTCCCTCCACATCAATATCTTAGAGCTGCTTGCAGGCTCTTTTGCGATAAAAGCCTTCACCAAAGACAGGGTGGAATGTTGCATTCTACTAAGGATGGACAACATTTCGGCAGATTAATAAAACCAACCATCTGGGAGGTAGGCGGTCGCGGATGCTGGTGGCACTAACAAAGGATTTTTCGCATTATTGCCTCAGGCCGAAGATCTGTCGTGATAGCAGAGTATCTTCCAGGCGTACAGAACATTGTATCAGGTTGGAACCCTCGCTAGCGGCATTATTCCAGCAATTGGATGCTACGCAAAGAAGTGTTTGACCAAATTGCGGCCCTCTGGACAACGACCCGATTGCGTCCAGATTGAACAAACAGTTGCCAAAGTTTTTCAGTTGGGGACTGGACCCGGAAGCGCAAAGGGCAGATTCTTCCCTTCCAGCGTGGTCAGGCGCAGTGCACTGTGCATTTCCCCCTTCATGATGTTGGCCAGAGTCCTGGCGAAGATCAGCAGGGAGAAGGCAGAAGCAGTTATTGTAGCCGGAACTGGAAGTCGCAAGTGTGGTTTCCAGTTCTGATGGAACTTTCATCAGATTTCCCAGGGAGGATCTCCTGGCAGACGCGATCAGGGTTTATCCCCCCTCTGATGAGGATGGGGAAACTACTGCTGCTAGCGTGCAGGGTATTGGGTGCAGATGGCGCATGGCAGGCATTTCAGGACCAGCTGCAGAGTTTATCAAGCAATACTGGGCACCATCTACGCTGAAAAGCTATGAGGCAGCATGGGGCAGATGGTGCCTATGGTGCAGTCAGCACAAGCGTCATCCCGTTTCAGCCCCTTTAGTTCAGGTGCTCAGTTTACTCACACCCCAAGCCAGGAGCGGTAAAGCTTTTAGGACAGTAGGCGTCTATAGGTCAGCTATCTCTGCGGGGCATGACCTGTTGGAGAGAGTTCTTATTGCGGAACATCCGGTGGTTCGGAGGCTGATGCACGACGTTAAGGTGAACTTGCCGCCCATCCCCAAATATGCTCAGTTATGGGATGTCAACGCGGTCTTGTGCTTTTTTACAAGTGGCCCAAGTAACAGATTTGTCAGTTCAGCAGCTTTCCGGGAAGTTGGTGATGCTGCTATGCCTAGTGTTCTGTAGGAGTGTGTCAGATGGAAACGCGCTCGAAGTTGATAGGAAGACCTTCGGTCCGGAAGGGGGTGATGATCTCCATAGCAAAAAGGACAAAGTACCACTCGTTAGTTATTTTGTATCCCTATTTTCATGATCAGACCAAGTTAAGCGTGGTCAACTGTATCAAAGAATATGAGGCAAGAACTGCCTGGATGAGAGCAGCAGGAGTGTTGCAGTTGCTCATCATGCGTAGGAAGCCTTATAGAGCAGTGGCAGCAACGACAAAGGCTGGTGGGTGCGTGAGGTCATGTCCCTAGAAAGCATAGACCTAGCACGGGGGCACATTCGGTTCGAGGTGCAATGGCTTCTAAAGCCTTTACAGCCACAGCGATTCTGCAGGACATCTGGAAAACGGTCGGTTGGTCCAGCAACTCCACTTTTAAGTCTTTTTACTTTAAGCCGATAAGAGTGTGGCAGCGGCTTAAGTGGACAGCTTTGAACAAGAATAATGCTTGCCTCCGGTCTCGACACAGAATGAAGATTACCCTTGCTGTAGCGCAGGGAGCCTTGATTCTATTAAAAAGGCACAGAGGTGAGCATTATCCCACCCAGCAACGCAAAGCATCTGTGATCGGTTTTGTGTAATACCGTCATGTGTTGATGAGTTGCTTCATACAACCCTCACTAATATATGTCTTCTCTGACAGGTGATGACCAGAAGGCTGGCTGAGTTCCCAGGAGCTGGTGTGGCGTGGCGTGGCGTCACAGTAGGAATTGGTGGCGTGGGCCACGACGATTCTGCTAGCAGGAGTGATGATTTCGATTAAGGCCGAAGTCGGCATGTTGGTTTTTGCAGTCAAGTGTGTTTTGCGTTTTGCCTTGAGATGTCAGATGGAAGGCATAAAAAAATATATATATTTTAAAAAAAGGAGGAAAGGACCTGACAGAAGTGATTCATGGAGCTCAGGGACAGGACAGACATGGGACTACCAGAGACACTGGGGTTCATGGGATGTTTTTCTGTTTGAAGTAAAAAAAAAAATGTTTTAAAAGAACATGAGGCAGGGGTCGCGGCAAGGCACGAGGAAGAGGGCAGAAATCACAGGCAAACAAAAAGTCAGCCAAGGCGGACGTGGGAAACGGCTCAAAGGTGCAGCAACAGAGCAGGCTAATGCACTCGGGAGTCAAACATTAAAAACCGACGCCATGAAGCTGTGTCAAATTATTAATTAATCTTCCCATGTGTTAACAAGGCCTCAACTATCTCTTCTTTCACTAGGCCTTAATTTTTGCCCAACCAAGACATTTGACTGCGTTCAAGCGCTTGACCTGGATACATTTCTACGTAAGATCAGACTGAAAACGTTTTTTTCCATTAACCCTGTAGCAGCCAAGCCTTCTGTTCCAAGAACAGGCTGCGCTGATCTTTTCATCTCCGCTATCCCTTCGCTGGTTGAGCTGGCCTGTTTGGATGATGACCTGTTTGAACCTTCTGACTTTGATCCCACCGATTTTTACATTGCCCCCAATTGGGATGTATGTTCGAAATTATAATCTGTGGGGGGGCTGTATTGAGGCTTTCTATGATGTTTGTGTCAACGACTTACAAATGTTACGGAAAAGAAACCTATGAACATCAAACATAATCTGACTGTTACAGAACGTTCGGCTATTGTGGAATTACAAAATGTATCTAACATTGTCATCAAACCGGCCGACAAAGGCTCTAACATTGTAATCCAAGACAGGGTCAATTATGTGAACAAAGCCAATCGTCAACTACATGATAGTTTGTGCTATGCTGTGCTGCCCAAAAATCAATTTCTGGAAATAGTTTGAACTTACATCCTTATGTGCTAGATGGGCAGAGAAGGATTTAATTGAGGATGATTTGGTCAAATTCCTTGTTCCCTTCTGCTACACTATACCCACTACTTATTTCCTACCCAAGACACACAAATCCCTTATTCATCCCCCTGGGAGACCGATTGTAACTGTGTGGTTCATTATTAGAGCACTTGGCACAATTTGTTGATGAAACTTTATTTCCATTTGTTTCTGTTCTGTCATCTGATCTACGGGATAATAAGGATTTTTTACGACACATGACCGACACTCCGTGGGAGGAGGGGCCAATTCTGGCAACTCTTAATGTTGTATTTATATATACTTCGAATTACCATGATCCATATGATTTCGGATATGCTATTATTTTGTTTGACCAGTAATGTCTTTTTATTTGAAGGTTCTTTCTTTTGACAAGTCAGGGGCACTGCGATGGGCAGTACCTTTGCCCCATCGTATGCCAATTTAACGATGGGGTGGTGGGAGGCAACCTTTTTATCGGACTTAATTCGGTCTACTTTTCCCACCCAGGTTATCTCATGGTGGCAGTATATTGATGATGTTTTTATAAATTTGGAAGGGCACCAAAAGTGATTGGTTATTATTTGTGAAGAGTATCAACATCAACATGGCTAATCTAAAGTTCACTGAATGCCACAGCTATACCGAAATTGTATATCTTGATGTGGTCGTCATGCTGGATACTTCAGGCATCCATACATCATTGCATAAAAAACCTAATACAGGCTTGCCCCTACATGCCAGGAGTTGTCATCCACCATCATGCAAAACAAGCATTCCTTCTGGTGTATGTATCCGCTTTTGCAGAAATTGCACAGACATTGCCCAATATGACCATTACTGTGCCCTGGCGGCGGCTGACTTTCTAAAACAGGGCTATGACAAAAGAATGGCTTATATGAGAGCACGTGGACTTTCCAGGGAAAAACTGTTGCATGGCACTAAGATTGAAAAAACCATGAAGAATGATGGACCTAGACTTATTATTTCTTTTCATAATGCCTCAATTGATGTTCGAAAAATTGTTGAGACATTGGCGCACTATCACTTTGGACAAAGATCTTTGCCCTTTGTTATCTAAACGTCCTACTATGACTTACAAATGAGTACAGTCACTTAGAGACAGGCTAGTTTCTAGATTTTTGTCTCCTCTTGATAAGAGCTTCTCTATGAACAATTGGCTCTCGCGCTCACCTATTGGATTTACTAAATGTTCCAAGTGTAAGGCCAGTGCACATGCAACAGTATTGAAATCATTTATACACTGTTACCAAACTCAATCATGAGATTAAGTATTCAATGAACTGTGATACTACTTTTGTTGTGTATATTCTTTCATGTCCTTGCATGAAGTGGTACGTCGGGAGCACCACATGTAAATTGAAATTAAGGATCCTACAGCATCTTAGAGCTATTAAAAATTCTGACCAGGTGTACCTGATGGCAAAACACTTTAAGCAAGAACATGAAAATGATTTTCATTTATTAACATTTTTTTGCGGTGGCACATGTTCCTACCCATCAGACAAGTGGAGACCGTATTCTGAAATTACGACAAATGGAGGCCAGATTTATCTCAGATTTTGATACAAAGTACCCTAATGGCCATAATGTGGATGAGGAGCTACATACGTTCTTGGATACCTAATTTCACTGTGTTTCTCCTATTGCTTTAGTCATCACTCTCCTTATATGCATACTATTTTTTAGTATTGAGGCGGGGCTGTCCTCGTCTTGGCCCCCAGCTTTAATGTTGTATCCTTGCCTGGTTTCTCTTTTATATTTTGGCTGTCTTTGTCGATTACTACATGGGGAACATTTTTCTTGGATTGTGATTATTGGTCTTTACATTTGTTTTGACTTTTTCTGTTCTGTTCTCTTATTACTCTCTGTTTACTTTATCATAATTGGACTATCGGTGGGCATATCTCATCTTTTTTGGGACTATGTGGTGCTGTAACTATTTCTTAGAACTATTTCTAATAACTATCTGCAGTGGGCTCATTTGACTCTTAGAGTGCCTGCACGTTATATGTTGAGTTTTAATAAGTCCGACTGCATTTGCACTTTCATTCTATGTAATATGCCATGATAATAGGCTCATATTTTGAGTTTCAATAAGTTTGATTACATTTGCACTTTCATTCTATGCAATATGCCAGGACTATAGGTGTAGTTGATATGCTGCTATTCAAGCCACTGTTGTTGCACTTTGGATTTGGAGTATTTTGAACTCCGATTGCACTTTATCCTATATGTCAAGATCAATGGGATTACTTTTAACCCTGATATGCTGCTATTTTTCGCAATCATATTTGCATTTTATCTGGAGTGTTATGAAGTTTGTTTGCATTTGCACTTTCATTCCATCTATACTGTCATGACTATAGGGACTGCTAATATGCTGCTATTTAAGCCACTGTGGATGTACTTTATATATTTGCAATTTTTGAATTCTGATTGCATTTGCACTTTTTTCTTTTATGTCATGGTTATTTTAATATCTTAACCCCTCATTGGTGCCAGTACAATTTTCTGAACATTACTACATGTTTTTTTTAAAGAGCATTGGCGTTCAATACTGTGTGTATTCATGAATTATTGTTGTTACAGCACTGCGTTATGCCCATACCATGTTGTCCATCTATTTTCATCTGCTGTGCTAAATGAAGCTCCACTTTGGGCTGATGTTTGCTTCTGATTTGTAAATACATTTATTTATGTATGTGTTGTGATGAGTGTGGTTATTCTTTACAGCATCTTCTTATATTTTTATATGGACTTGGTTTGTATTTACACCATGTCCATTCTAAGGCATTACATTTCCTAGTGACTCATACGTACTCAGTACTATTATTTTTTTTCCTTTTATCATGGTTCGATTACATTGGAAAATACGATCCAAACTGTTGATTTCAGTTGGTTTTAAGATGGCTGCCGCGTATACAACACTGTGTAACAACATTCTGTGAGAGTCATTCTAATAGAGGTAGGACTACACACCATTATGTGTACGGTGTGTCAACCTAGTTCCCTGTACGTGATCAAGCGCTCAGTGTAGCAGCAAAAACACAACAGCATTTTGTGCTATCTTTTCGTAAGGAATAAACTTGTGTCTACTATGATGCGAGTTCCTCATTTTTTTCAGGGCTTGCTTTGTCTGTTGGCCCCATCAAGTGTGGTTCTGCTTTCCTCTTTTTTTTGTTGAGATAGATATATCTCAGTTTCGATTATGTGCAAACGAGGATAGACCGGGATAGATTTATTCGTAAACTCTGACTTAAGAAATTTTTTGCCACTTCGACATACAAAAAGAAGCCAAAAGAAATTCTAGAGGGGAAGACGCAAATTACAATTGCAGAAATTAACACTTTGATAACTCTCGATGACGTAGAACAGGAAAGTCATACGGAGAGGAATTACTTTGCTACTAATTTGGAGAGACTTGGCATCTGCACAGACTGGCCATCAACCAGTAAATTAAGGTGCAAATCCAAATTTAACCCGCAAAGTGCTCAGAATAGCCACATCAAAGCTTTTTCTAATGTAGTTATTGATGACTTGAAAGAAGAAAACCTCAGACAACGCTGGAGCAATTTGTCGAAAAAACAACAAAAAGTGCCAACAGACATTGCAAAGCTGGATAAATACATAATAAAACCAGCAGATAAGGGCTGCAACGTAGTCATTATGAATAAATGCGACTACATTGCAGAAGCTTACAAACAACTTAATGATGTGAATTGCTATGAACGGTTAGGCAATAACCCCATTAAGCAATTGGAAAAAGTATGGACCTTCCTAAATAAGTGGCAAAAGGCAGACATACTTGAGGAAGAAATGGGGAAATTCTTATTATCAAAGAGCTCTGTCATTCCCACCATTTACTTCCTCCCCGAAGTTCATAAGAATCCCCTCAAACCACGTAGGAGACCGATTGTGACACTGTGTGGGTCACTATTGGAAAACCTGTCCAAAATGTGTAGATGAGGTCCTCTGCATCTTCGTATCCACCTTACCATCATATGCGAGGGACACCACAGACTTTTTATTGAAAATTGACGAGCTTCCCTGGGAACCTACCTACTTATTGGCAACCATGGACGTAGTGTCCCTGTACGCGTCTATCAACACAATGATGGGATTCTCGCTTGCCAAAACTTTCTCAACACTAGATCTCTGAATCACCTACAACATTCGCAGATGATCCTTGAGATGATTAAAATGTGCTTGGACAACAACATATTTATATTCAAGAATGAGACCTTCCGCCAAACCCAGGGAACTGCGATGGGTATGACCTTTGCCCCATCATATGCAAACTTAATGATGGGGCATTGGGAGAAGACAACAGTATGGGCAGAAGCTAATGAATGAAAAATATACTGAGAAAAATCGTTTTGCGGCTCCGCTACATTGACGATTTATTCATCATTTGGGACGGCACCACTGAGCTGTGGTGTGAGTTTGTTAAATTACTCAACATCAACAACGTGAATCTTAAATTCATTGAACACCACAGCCATCAATCTATTGTGTTCTTAGATGTGCAGGTCAAGATAGAGGGACATAACATTGAGTCCAATCTATACAGAAAGATTACAGGTGCCAACATCCCGCTACACGCAAACAGTGTGCATCCTAAGATCCTATTATGGAGTATCCCACACAGTGGATTTATCTGTATTAGATGCAACTGTAGCAACATTATGGATTTTGAGTTCACAAGTAAAGTAACGGCCCAAAACTTCTTACAACAGTACCCAAAAAAGATTATTGAAAGGGCATATCTGAAGGTCCGAGCAATGAACAGACAAAAAATGCTAACAACATCTAAAACGGACCTAGCCCAACAAGAAGAAAACACCACCAGACTCATTTTGACATTTGGGAGCCACTCTAAAATTATCAAACGGATAATAAACAAATACTGGAAAGTGTGGAAAGCGGATAAAGATATAGGGAGCTTACTAAATGACCATCCTGAAATTACTTTTCGTAAAAGTACATCTATTAAAGATCTACTGGTGAACAGCTACATGGCTGTGGAAAAGAATGATACAAGCACCAATTGGCTTTTCACCACAGGAGTAGGCTTCTTCAAATGTACCAGGTGTAAAATTTGCAAATATGCAAGAAACAGTAAAAGTTATGTCCACCCCCTATTGAAACATCTGGTCTACATAAAAAGCAAAATTACATGCAAATCAGAGTTGGTGGTGTATGTCTTGATGTGCCCATGTCTCAAATGGTACGTTGGAAGCACTAAATGTAAGTTAAAAGGTACGTATCCTACAACACGCCATAGCTATCACCAATAAAGACTGTACTTACCATACGGCGAAACATTTCTCTGATATCCACAATGGAGATCCAGCCAGCCTAACATTTTTTTGGTATACACAAGGTCACTCCTGGCCCCAGGGTCGGAGATAATGAGAGAATACTCCAGCAAGAAGAGACTAAATGTATTCTTGATTATGAGAGTAAGATCCCTGTTGGCCATAACATTGATGAGGAGCTTTATACCTTCCTGGGAACATAAGGACGCCATTACATGTAGTATAGAAAGCCCAGGAAGGTTATGAATTTGAATGACCATATATTGTTATCCTTTGAGTTTGGTTATTTGTGTTCAATTCCTCTTTCTTTCTCTTTTAGCTATATGCATTTTTTACCTCTCAATTTTTTATGGTGACTTGTACTATTGTCCACTCCTTTATTTATTGCAAATTATGGTAATTTATCATCAGCATGATATCCAAGTAGCAGCACTCTTCACATTCTATTTTCCAACATTTTAATATCTATAAGAGTGCAATCTGACTCTATGAACGCCTAGAATTTTATCTTTTGTTCTAGATCTGCACATGGCACTTTAGATCACACTTCTATATACGTCCCTTCCATACCATGTCAAATACATTAACCACAGGCATGCATTGCTGCAGCATTATAATTGCATGTAGATCATGGGAACATGTCCTGGCATCTTACATCTATGATACATATGATCGATAGAAATATAATATGCACCTTATATCATGTTAACGCTGCTCAGAAAACGTAATGTGAATGCACTATGCACTTTATATTAGGGCATTGTTCTCTTTTTAAAAAAAAAGTGATATGAATTTAATCATAGGAATGCGTTTTTGCACATTGAAATACTTGATGCATTAGGTATGCACTATGCACTTAATATAATGACAATGTCGTTTTGAGAATGTGATATGAATTTTAATCATGGGAATGAGTTCCTGCAATCAATATATTTACTGACATATCTATCATAACGGCGAAATGCACATGCAATCTTTGCCTACGGTTTGGAAATACATTTTCCCATTTTTTGGCACTTTGCAATGAATGCCCAAGGTCTGGGAAAAGACTTCTCCACCTTGATGTACTTGGCATTTTAAAAGTTATTAATGGTAATGGATTTTGCATTTCGAAAAGGATTACATGAATAGCTTTATTTTTTCGATTGCAGAAGTGTGACATTTTAAATTATGTACATTACAGTATAGGCACTATCAAAATATGCACGAAGGGGTTCCGTTTAAAATATTATGGATACATCGACATGCTATTGGTTAATATGCACATGTGACATTGTGAACATCACACACTGTGCGTTTGTAATTTTCAAAGGCATGTTTTTTCTGCCTTCCTAACCATGAGAGCACTTCATCACAATTAGGAACATACCCATTTATATTTGCAATGGAAATTAACAGGCTTAAACTGGGCACAACACTATGAGATTTGTAATCAGTCTCCAGCCCAAGCCAAAATGGCCACTAGCCATGGTGTTTACTCTGCAAGTCACCTCAGCATGGTGAAATTTATATATAGATAGATTTAAATCTGCCGGAAGAGTGGAATTAAAAGAAGTTACAATATATATGGAAACCAGACCCTATATTTTACATTTGACAGATACACATATAGTGGTGTTGAAAAAGATTTGTTCATGAGCCCCCATATATGTTTTCAATCAATAGATCATACTAGGTATAAAATATACATTGTATTTTGAAATACACAATTTCATATAATATTTATTCTTTTTTGTATATATAAAAAAGATTTTAATAATCCCTTAAACCAGGCTATAAAAGACGATCACACAACACATGAATACAAAAATAACACATTACAAATTTACTTGAGACAGCCAACACTAAACATCAAAAACCTTTAAAAACGTTTGTAGCGTTCTTCATATAACCCAACATGTTTCAGTCACATGACTTATTAATGTCTGACATTCATCAGAGCATTTTGTTTTGTAATTTCCATTATTGTGAAAAAACGTCCAATTTTATCCTGGTAAGGGTACTCGTTTGAAGACTCTTATTCAAAATCTATAAAAAAAACAAAAAACATAAGTACTCAAACATCTTATTCTAACACCACAACAGGATTCTCATTTTCCATGAAGTTAATTCATCAGTATTGCTAGATATTTCTGAATTAATGGGGAACCCTCTTGATGTCCATAATGCCATGGCATTGAAACTGGAGGGGATTTGGGAAGGTATTACAATGAGAAAAGTCCTTACAGACATTAAGGGGGATCTTATGGACGGTAAAACACTTACTAAAGACAAGGACATTCCCATATTCAACTTTAGCCCTGATTATTGCCAATCTTAAGGCCACTAAATGCACAGGCGATCCATGCTCCTCGATCATAATTAAGACCGGTCACCCTTTATCAGTTCAGGCCATCTGCAAATTTGTTAATTCTTCGTTCACCACTGGTGTGGTTCCGGATGACCTGAAACAAGCATGAGTTACACCGTTGTTGAAAAAACCTAGCCTGGATCAGTGTGTTCCGCCCAATTATAGGCAGATTACGAATACTCAGTTTCTCCTCAAAATATTGGATCGAGTAGCCTACTCCCAGATGGCCCAACATCTGAATCTTTATCCCATCTTGAACCTGTTACAATCGGGTTTTAGACAAGGCTTTGGGACGGAAGCTTCTGAAGAGACTGGATAATCAGTTGGCTTCACTACTTATTTCGCTGGACCAGTACGCAGCCTTCGACCTAGTTGGTCATACCATTTTGGCTGAGAGGTTGAAAACTGTTGCTAATTTCTCACCGGCAGCCATTCAATGGATGCTATCATTTCTCTCTAATAGAGTCAGGAGGGTTAGTGCAGATGATGCTCCGGCCCCACCCATCTATGTACTCTTTGGAGTCCCGCAGGGGGCCTGCTCTTCGCCACGTATTCACAATATATTCATGGCACCATTCTTTGCACACCTTGAATTTGAAGTGGTTCTGTTCTCCAACTACGCGGATGACACGCAATGTGTCATCCCGCTTACAGGGCATCACAGACGGGATGAAATAGAACCAAATCGAATTTTCGCCATAATTGAATATTGGATGATGCAGAGTAGCAAAACTGAACTTCTGGTGGTTGGCTCATTAGGCATTCTTGCCAAATTAGATCCAGCTTATAAACGCTTCCTGTTGGGTGATGTGGAAATTGCCACACTGCCCAAAGTGAAAATTCAAGGGGAAGTGCTGGATCAAACATTGAATATGAAAGCCTATGTAAGCGGCACTGTGGCTTCGGCAACATATTATATAAGCTACTAGCCCATTTGAGACCATATATATATATATATATCTCAAGAGAATGCGCAGGCTATTGCGCGAGCAATAATAGGCGCCAAAATAGATCACTGCTGTAGCCTTCTGGCAAGGGCCAGTAAAGCAACTATTGACAGACTCCAAGTGGCTCAAAATGGAGCAGTGAGAGTGGTAACAAACTCTCGGCTCGCGCTCATGTAACAGCATCGCGTCGGGCCCTAAACTGGCTTCCAGTGGAGACGCGCATTACCTTCAGGCTATTGAGTATTATCTTCAAGTGCCGTCCTATTTACAAAAACACATATTGGAAAAGTCCAAATTTCAAAATTTAAGATCCAGCAACCAAAATCTTTTGTCTGTGCTTAGATGTAAAACTAAGAAAGTCCAGGTAGGTGTGTTCTTTTGTATTGGCCCAACACTATGGAATACCTTGCCAGGATCTCTGAGAAGCTCCCCGTCCTTGAGCATGTTTAAAAAAAAAAAAAAAAAAAAGAGCTCAAGACTTGGTTGTTCCGTTAAGCACCTCTCTGCTATCCTCAGCTTCACGTGGGATTTCTCCACTGCATGTCCCCTTTGGGACCCCGAATGTTCTATGTTCTGTTTGTCTTGTCTGTGCCCTCACACCTATGGGTTTATGGCTGCGCGTTATAAATCAAATTTAACATTTAAAATAAAAATAACTAAAATGAAGCAGGGTGCTAGGACAAGAAGGGGGTTTGCCGTTGTTTGCTGGTTTACTATAGCCTCTGTTAAAGTCCACGAAGGTGGTCATAAAAACAAGTGACACGTTGTAGTTTGGTTGACCGCCTTCCCCTTATTATTTTATTGTATTAAGGAGGGTGTCGGGCTAAATATGAGCGAGTTATACTATTTAGGCTTTCCTCTAGGTCTATGGATGCTAGGATCGATGTACATTCTGCGGATCAGCCTCTTAGCAGACCTTTTTTTAGGCTTTCAAAGATGTAAACGGTTGCTGTTTTGATGCGTTTCTTCTGACCTATTTGGGCAAGACGTAGCCATGAATAACGAAGGCTGCTACAGAAAGAGGGACGCCCCGCTACGTGGTTTGTATGTCCTCTTTCTACCACTTTGAATTAATGAACAACATTAGTCAAACGCTTTTGTGATCGTGATTTTGCATATATAACGTGGATGTGCGCCTAGTGTTTCAATGATTTTCGGGGTCATTAGCGAGTTAGAGGCGGTCCCGTTTTTCAAGACGTTTTCAGAGTTATTACGACAAGCAAACCCGTATTGTGTGCGCTTGTTCCACCCCTTTCCCCCGTGTTTTTTTTGTAACTATGGGGATGGAGGGTTGAATGTTCTAGCATTCCGTGTGGCGCTTAAAACTTTGCAATCGAGTAAATATTTGTTTAAATATCAAGAAATACTCTGTCGTTGAGCTTTGACATTACAAAGTTTGTATTTTTCTCTCTGTTAACCATACAGTGTTTTAAATTAGGAGGATTGTTTCCATTTTGGCTTGGTGTTAGTGTCATGCTCTTGAAGTAAAAGCGCTATGCCTTTATATCCATCTTCTTTGGTTTCTACAACAGAGATACGTTATTTGCCGCAATGTTCCAAGTTTGGTAACAATTACATTGCAGCACTATGCCCAAGAAAGATTTTCTCTTGAGAATTGTTGCTTTTTTTTGTCTAGATCATCTAAAGAAGCAAGACAGTAAGAAGCAAGACAGTAAAAGTCATTCTTTCACGAAGATTGTGTCCTCACATGACCATGTATCCCTGAAGCACCAAGCAGTGCATGTGCTTTTAGAGATATGTGTTTAGGTTCCTCTCCACAATAGAAGGTGAATCAGGCTTTGCTTTTTTAATAAGATGACGATGCATTGGTTTGTGTGTGGTTGTTTTCTATACAGTGCATCTACCCGATTCCCATTTTAAAGGGTTTGATTAGGAGTCATTGAAGTCTGACTTGAACGGATTCGAAATTGCACTTTCCCGTAAAGGCCTTTTGGAATATGACATTTTGAAGGCATTTCATATCAGATTTTCATGTTATTGTGTCCCTTGTTTGGGGACATCAAAAGGGTTTCCTATTAAGAAATACCTAACAATACTGATGAATTAACAATGGAAAATGAGAATCATGTTGTGGTGTAGAATAAGATGTTTATGACTTCTTATATTTTTATATGTTTTTATAGATTTTGAATAAGAATCTTCAAACAAGAAGTACCCTTACTAGGATAAAATTTGACATTTTTTCAAAATAATTGAAATTACGAAACAGAATCCCCTGATGAACGTCAGACATTAATAAGTCATGTGACAGAAACATGTTGGGTTATATGAAGAACGCTACAAACATTTTTAAAGGTTTTTGATGTTTAGTGTTAGCTTTCTCAAGTAAATGTGTAATATATGTGTTATTTTTGAATTCATGTGTTGTGTGATCGTCTTTTATAACCTGGTGTTAGGGTTATTAAAATCTTTTTTTATATATATATATACAAAAATGAATAAATATACTTCTTTGGGACTTGGTTTTGGCCGACCTGGTTCACTCTCCTGCCAGGTAAATTGACTTGCAATATTCTCTTACTGTTTGCTTCAATAATGGTTTGCGACCAACCACTGCGCTGAAGAGGACGACTCCTCAGGCACTCTATTGCTTCTTTCACAATAGCCATCATACCCCGATCCTCACTCGCTCTCTGGTTACCACTTTCACGGGAGCTCTTTGCCGGTTCTTGATGGGACAGCAGGTCTTGATTTGTGCTGTCTTTCCATCTGGTGCACTCCCGTGTGGCTCTACTGCAGGTAGTTGCTTGCGGTCACAATGTTCTTCGGTGACCACTCGGTCCAGCCACTTCAGGTTACACCTCTGCCTTCCAGCTCCCAGCTTTGCTCTGGATTCGTTCCACGCCACTGGACCAAGGATTCCTCTCTTCAGCCTCCCACCTCGAGAGGCATTTTGCTTGCGGCTTCCTTTGTGTCCCCTCATTGAACTTCCCAGGTTTGACTGCCTCTCCTGCTGGGTGGCTGGCTCCTCTCATGTAGACCTTTGTCTATTTTTATATCGACTGGTTGGCATTATGTTTTAAGTCCCTTTTCAATGTCTTTGGTCTTTCAATCTTTATTCCTCTGCGCCACCTCCTCTGCCACGTCCCAGTCCTTCCCTCATCACTCTCCCTTGGGTAGTCCATGTTCTTCCTCGTCTCATTTAAAGTCAGGTCTATGGACCTACATTAGGTAGATGGGTTGGTTAGGTAAATGAACAAGGTTTACAAAGTGGGGAAGGGTGTTGGGTGAGGGGTATTATACTGGGTCTCCCTTCGATGGTCCTTCTCCCCAAGAGATCCTCCCGCTGAGTACCACCCCCAGGGGGACTATCCTCATGGGAAGAAGCTCCCCCTCGGGGAAGAAATGATGACATCCAAGGATTAATCACAGTGCACACAGGGGTTTGTGGAGGGAGGGTATGAGAGTCAATGGTGGGCTTCAATTTATGGATCGCTGGAAGTACGATTTGGTTTATCGCTGGTTGTCACTTGCCTGATCGATGGTATCCCAAATGCTACCCTGCTTGGCGATGGGAGGGGGGGGGGCGGACAGACTTTGAACAACGCATGTGAATTTCGGTGCAAATTAAGTGTGTATCATGGAACGAGCGTGGAATGAATGATTTTGCGAAATGATGCAGAATTTTTGCCTACCTGAGGAAATCAGGAATTAATGTAGCGTTCCTCCAGTAGACACCTCCTCTCAGACAAGCTCAGTGGCTTGTTCAAGAAATGGGGAGGGCAGGGAAAGGGATCTTCTTATTCTCCATACCGTAGGGGTGTATTGGTTTGGATAACGAATTCTGTCTCATTGATGGTAAAAACTGTGCTTTCTGATTCCGGGGGAAGATATGTTATTGTACAGGGTATGTTGGAGGGCAGGGAGGTATGGCTTATAAATATGTATGCCCCTAATGAGGACCCTTCTGCATTCTTCCCAAAGTATTGACCAAATGCAGGAAATGAAAACCGGCTATATGATTGTGGGGAAGCGACTCCAACTGTACCTTGAAGCCAGTCCTGGACAGATTGGTTCAGTCCAGCATTTGGTAAAAAGCCGTATCCCCTTGCGTGACAGTCTGGGTAATTTCAGGTTTGGGGGATGCATGGCAGGTAAGGAACCCATGTAGTTGTGTCTTCTCTTTTTATTCGAACCACCACAACGTACATACAAGATTCAGCCACTTTTTCATGAGTGGGGAACATCTTAACACGTGTGGTGGGATAACCTATTTGGGGAGGATGTTGTCAGACCAGTCACCTGTGATGATGGGGGTACAAATACATACTGGTAGAGTGCAGAGTCCATTTCTGGAGACTTCGATCTGAGGGGCTCAGAGATGGTGCGTATAAAGATATGATGGAGACAGAAATAACCATATTTTGAGTACAATCAGGGTTCAGCTGGTGATGTGGGTCTGGAATAGGAAGCCTTTATGGTGGGATAAGAGTTTGCTTGTTTGACACATGCAGGGTGCAAGCTTCTTTGAAAGGATCACTAAAGAAAGCAGAGAAAGGGATAGCCCTAATCGAGAATGGGGTGGAAGTCCCTGTGGAACGGTAGATGGAATTGAGAAACCTGAGGGTTACGTACACGAGCAACTTGCAATGGGAAGGGGATAAGTTGGGTAGGTTGTTGGCATGGCTCATCACGAATGACAAACCGAAAAAAGCAATAATGTTGCTGTGTGATTGGGAGGGGCACAAGGTTCATACCTAGCAAAAGATGAATAAAGCATTTGCTAATTATTATAGTTTCCTATATATGGGGCATCACCCACAAGAGAAACACAAGGTGGAGACCACGCTGGAACTAATTGATCTACCTACACTCAGTACAGTGTAGGTGGTGGAGCTGCACGAACCCCTAACTTTGCTCAAAATTCTGACTATTTTCAGGAATCTCCCCACGGGGGAAGACGCCGGGGCTGGGTGTGCGCTTCCTTCGGAATTTCTTTAAATGTATAGAGCAATGCTTGGGCGCAAGCTATTGGCATTGTTTACGCATGCTTTTGATTCTGGCATCCTACCTCGGTCAATGAAGGAAGCATTGCTAGTTCCTATTCCCAAACGGGCCAAAGATCTTTGCGATATGGGCCCCTACCGTCCTCTCTCCATGCTCAATAATGATGTGAAGATTCTTAGCGTCCCGATAGCCAATCGATTGCAAAGGGTAACACATTTGGTACATCCGGGTCAGGCCGGGTTTATGCATGGTAGGAATAGGTCACATAAATTACATAACCTGCTATTGCAAGGCCTTGGGACGGGGCCGCCCCATCTCTATGATTTATAGAATCTTACTTGATAATAGGACCCAGAGTGGGCCAGTTTTAAAAGCCAGCAATGCCTGGGAACAGGACCTGGGGATACCGTTTGAGGATGAACAGTAGGAAAAGATTTGCAATTATACAAAAATGGTATCTCAAAATGCCCTTTTCAGACTTATTCAATACAATATCCTACATAGGATGTATTTAACGCCACAGAGAATGCATAAAATAAACCTAGCGAGATCAGATCTCCGCCAACAATGTGGAACTACGGAGGCACCATTCCCCCACATGTTGTGGCACTGTTGCAAACTTGGTGATTTCTGTGGTGAGGTGGTTGACATTGGCGCCAGATGGACAACTGAAACGCCTTTAATTTGCTTAATGGGTCAGTTTCCTAGACGAACGGCAGAGAAGAAACTGCATAGAATGGTAGATTTGGCCCTGGTTTTGGGAAAGAAGCATATTGCCATGTCCTGGTACAACCCCAATGGTGCCAGAATAACGGAGAAGTTTAGAGATCTCATCAGGTGGGCTAGTGCTGAACTGGCGACCGTGATCAGGATTTAATCCATGCATGCAAATGTGGCTGGTCCGCATAGGCTGGATTGTGCATCGCTGTTGGACGGTTTGCTTTACCCCTGAGATAATAGACCCCTGTGAAGCAATGAGGGACTGATGGGTATTAAATCACAGCATGACTCGGGAGGAGTCTAGAACTAGGATGGATGTCCTTTCTTCTGAAGCACAAGACATGACTTATTTATTTAGCATTTATTTCAGCACACAAAGCCCTCAGGCATCTAGGCGCTAGTTACAGAAGTGTGTGGTACATTATGAAGTGCAAATATAAGCATTAGGATACAGACAAACATGGTGTGTGTACACAGACTGGCAAAGCCTCCCCTCATGTTGCAGAGGGCAAAAGTAAGCATAAGGATACAGACAAACATGGTGTGTGTACACAGACTGGCAAAGCCTCCCCTCATGTTGCAGAGGGCAACGTGCGACAGCATATGAGTCAAATAGCTACGATTACACAGACTGGGAAAGCTGCACCTCATATTACAGGGGTCTACATCAGACAGCATAGGGGGCTACATCAGACAGCATATGAGTCAAATAGGTACACTTACACAGACTTGCAGAGCTACATTTCATGGGGAGAGGGGTAGCAACCACGAGGCTGCCACACAGTAAGGGCTCCGTAGTTAAGTAAAAATAAGCAGTGAGCATAAGAGGAATGTCTCACCCACATGTTTGGCACTGTAAAGGCACCATGATCACAAAAACGAAAATGGTGTCACAGATGTAGGAACACCCATATTGGATTTATGACAGGGCATTCTAAAGGCATGCATAGCATACTAGTGTTAATGGGAATGGTTGATAAGTAGCTATCGATGGGAAGAGGGGGAAAAGGTACAGTTATAGAGACAGGGCTATTGCTCAGGTAAGAAGGATGGAGCGGTGTGCCTTACGGCAGCTTACAAAGCCGAGTGGAAGCTCCATGAAACCAAGAGTTGTAAAGTTTGGAAAAAGATTATGAGAGGTGCCCCTTCACGCTTCAACATGTGGGATTGGGTGTTGAGGAAGGGGTGGGGGGGGATTAGTTTCTAGAGCTTTTATGTTTCAATGTTAGTTTGTTTCTTTCTTATTACTGTTATTTGAAATCAACAATGTGATACTGTGGATGCTATGTTAAAACAAATAAAGACACGTATTTGAAATTATATATTTCATAGCTATTCAAGCCAGACATAAAAGTAGTTCTAGTTTGCAGAGCGCCAAAGTTCAAGTTGCTAGCCAGGCATAAAACGATGTTACTCGCCAAAAGTGAATTATCACTCACCAATAGTTAGTGGCGAGTGCACATTTTGAGGAAAATTCCCGGTATACTCCCAGCTTGGACAGGACATATCACGACATCACATGTGACTATGTCAAGTCAGGAATGTGTCATGCCATGTCCCATCATATTGTGGCACTCGAGGACGTATATAGTAAGCTCCCGTTTTCATATTCCCAGTAAGATTGGTTTAATTTACCCAATAAAATGGCAGTTTACACAACATACAGCACTGAAAAATCATAAATCTGCCCCAAATATCATGGAGAGCATGCCACCATTCGAGAAAGTGTGCTTGCACAGCTTAAAGTGAAAAGGTATAACACATTACCTCCACATTGTTAAGTATTCCTGTGCCCTTATCACCTCTTGTCTGGACCTAGCTCCAGCCCTGCTCATTCTTGCTTATTGTATAATGTACTATGACCATGCACATGTACCTGTACATATTTTATTTATTGTAGAATGTACTATGATTATGTAGATGTACCTGTAACAAAGTTGAGCATATTCTTGTCCTGTGCGCCCTGATGCTCCAGGGCTTGGCGCGCCTTACAAATAATAAACTAAACTAAACTAAACTTAACATAACCCCATACTCCCAACACAACATAACTGCAAACACGTATTGGTATTGGGTAAATATAGGACGAATTGAACGGACTAAACCGCTTCTAGGCAGTTGTTCATAACAGTTGACTCTTTTCATGATTTCAATCAGGAGCATAGAGATGGAAAAAGTAAAAATCACGGATGTAAACTTTATACATTTTGTATCATGTAAATGTTGTAAAAGTTTGTTTACAAACAAAAAATTACTTGAATTAAAAAAATTAACAGGATAGGTTTGAAGGGCTTTCCTAAATTGTATTGATTTCCCAAGGAAAACTATTCCAGGTATAACTACTATCTTATAAGTGAACCATTTGAAATTCCAACTGAGCTCCAAATGTCACTTTACCAGCAAACCGGGCCGTATCAGTTTTACCTTCCAAATAAGCTCCCAGTCTGAAACTCGTACTAATAGATCTTGCTAGTAGAGCTTTCAGTTTTAACTTTCATAGTAAGCTTGCCCAAAATTCACAGTAAGCTCTCTGGTGAATCATCCTCATGGACAAAGACTGACTTAAAATAATAAATCCTTATCACCAGAGTGGACTATCGTTTGTGCAGGGCCTGCACAATTCTACAAAATGTTGCTATTTTGAAATCCAAAGTAAATTGTTACCTTTATCACATCGAGCGCCCTGCCCTTTCTGTGTGAGAGGGGATAACGCCCTGAATATGCTAGTAAATAAGACAGTGCTGAGAGCTCCAAAGCTAAACACAGCTAAGGCAAGAGATGGCATGACGCAGTATTGGAGTCACCGGACTTAAGGTCGCTGTGACTTATAGCTGCCTTACGAGTGGGCCGACTCATAAATTAAGGAAAGATAACTGGAAGGAATTGTGGGGATACGTAGCATAGTTGGTCTTTGTAATGCGCTGGAAGGAGTTTATACAAGAGGAAAGGAGGTACAGTATGAATTGGAGGATCTAGTGAAATCAAATTAAAGCGCTGTCGAAAAAAGATGAAGGAAGGGTGAACGCATTGTAAAAAAAAAAAAAGTGAAAGAACGCACTGTAACGAAGAAATTCATGTGGGAAAGGACAAAAATTGAGAGACCAGCCAATGCTAATTACTCAACCATAAGGAATGCGTATCAGAAGGCCAGTTAACCTGCAAACCACTTGATTGGGGGAGAAGAAACACAAGGCCTTGCACATGCTGGGGAGAACGACAAACCACACTACCTTTAAGAACCTTCACCTGCCACTGAAGAAACCTCTGAAGGAGCGCTTGTCGAACAGGGCAAAGTGGCTGGTGAGGTCTAAGGGAGAACATTGCCTGACAAAGTCAAAAGGCTAGTGGCGTTTCTGAAAGAACACAATGCACAATGCTAAGAGACTAGTGGCAGGTCTCTACAGAACATTTGCCTGCTACAGCGCCCCCAATGTTATTGAAAGCCTCTATGCCCTAGAGGAGAGCCTCTAGTGGATGAATTCAGTCCCTGGCACTGGGATGATCAAAGGTATGGGGATTGGCGTTGCATGTAAGATTGAACTAGATCACCCACATGCTGTCATGCTCACACATCACTACAAACAACTATGGCATGCCCTTCTGGATAACCTGTACAAGTCCTGAGAAACTGAAGTGGGTCGTTCGATAACACTGAGTAGTCACTTGACAAGTGTTAATTTTGTCTGCAAACACCTTGTTGGGGAGCTTCTGTAATTCCCGGTTGCCTTTACGAGTACCAGTGTAGACCCTAGAACTCCAACTGTACTCTGATCCGCAGCTGCTTCTGCTCATTGGACTGCTGCCACTGTTTTCCTTCACACTGTTTGAACTTCTATTGGATTGCGCCTGCCTTCCCCTCTTGTTGTTGCCTGTACTTTCTTGTTGCCAACTTTAGGACAGTGTACTGAATTGTGTTTAGCTTGCCAATGTGATTTCCATTGCCTTATTAATAAAGCTGGGACTCTGTTGGACTCTCTCCCTAGCTCTTGTGCACCAAGGGCACTCTTGGAATCTTCTGGCTAGCCTTCCCTTTAGGTGTGTCCTCGGTCCACCAGGGAAGTTCCCTATGTTCCTTTCTGTTTTTCTTGTCCTTATTCTAGTCGGGCAGTATTCCCGATCTGTGGAAACTCCTACTTCTCTCATCACCTACACCTTTCTGTAACATCAATGTTACCTCAGGTTTAGAAGGAGTTGTAGACAGCCCCAGCTTAGTTTTACTCCACGTCCCTACTTCCCAGCCATCACCCTGGTCATATCCTCCGGAGTACCCAGCAGGGGCTCCAATTGTGTGGCTGGTATTCCCCACTTGGTCCGACTAACCAGTTAGTCACATTACATTTTGCTGTATTGTTTTTTAACCTTTTTTGAATGCCAAACCTGATAGGTAGGCTTGGGTTAGGTATATAGAAATGGTGGAAAGGGGCTCGGGGAATGGGGGTGTGGGAAGGTCTCCACATACATTTTGGTGGTGTAAAATGGTTTTTAAAAAGCGGCAAAATGTAATTGGACCAGTTAGTCAAATTGTACAGATCTGTGAGGGATGGGTTTGAGATCCTCTCAGTAGATGCACTTCTCTGAACCCCAATATGAGGACTAATGACGGACCTAATCAAGAGGCTGGCATGAGAGCTTGATGGAACCTTGTATGGGACCCTCAGAATGTCTTGGAAGAACTGACAAGCCACGACAGGCAAAACCCCAAGTGACGAAGCAGCATCTTCCTTCTGCATTTCATTCCAAATTCTAAGACTGATGAAAAAACCTGCAATGAAAAATACCACGCCGAAATAACGTAGAACCCCCGTTCTTCCAATCCACACACTTCACTGCAGCAGCTGAATTCCTCCCGAACCCAATCCCTCACTCCTCTGCACTATGTGGACCAAAACCGTGACATCCGTTTGCCTGTTCACCACGTAGCCCATGCCCTGAACTACAGGGACATCACCCACTGTGTTTTGTCTCCCACGGATCCTGCTTCTAGATGCCCCGCACTCCGATATTGCTCCTGGTTGCTGTTTAGTGTGGATTTTGTTCCATATTGTATTTAGTTACTAGATGTTCCCATTGATTTGACTCTACACAATGTTCTGCCCTCCACACTGCCTGTCTTAAAGAGCCACATTTACATTAGGTGACAACAGCTATACTGTTGGCACCTAAACATTATAATGCAAAAAGAAAATACGATTTATTTGATTTCATTGGTGTATATGGTTTAGAACAAACAGTACACCATATCAAAGAACGAATAAATCAACGTTCTTTATAGATGCCATTTAGTAAATGTCAATCATAAAAGTCAATGCCTCATAAAAACGGTTAACAGCATTAATGGCACTTGATGAGCTAACAGTCAAGAACAAAAGTAATATTTTTATCAGATACAAAAGGTTTAAAAAACACCCTTCACCCCCAGGTTCTTTAGGACCAATGCAATCATTATAGATGTTTCGACTGAATCTTCTTTTTTACAAAAGGGCACAGTTGCATATCACTAGTACCCAAGTTAATCCTGCTTGAATCTTCTGTAACAGTGCCACGATGCCTAAGGGCCGTTGGACGCTTTATAAATTCAAATTAAAAAAAAAATCCATGTGGTGCTTAACTTCCAGTGTCAGAAGGAAATTCAGGCTCATCTGTTCTGTATAACCTGGCAACTCGTCTACTTGGAAATGCATTCAATATAGTTAGCATAAATGTTAATTGCTTAAATGTTCCATGTCCATGCAAAATCCAATATCCTCATGTATTCATTACATGCTCTAAAACCTTTGATTGACCTTTACATTCCTTAATATAATCTAACATTATCTAATTCAAGAAGTCATCACATTATTGGTGAAAAACCTCAAGACCTTTCAAATTAAACTGTGTACCACCCAGTGCTCCAGATAAGATTTTGAGGTGAGAGTATTTTACGCATGATTTTTCAAATTAGAGCGTAAATGCAATTTCAAGAGAGTAAAAATGAGTTTTCTCCTCTGCAAGAGAGTAAAACGTATCCAACATACACCCAATGCATACGTAAAATCAGACCCGTAGCCCAAAAGAGTTGTAGATCAAAGTTGTCTGGCTTGGCTTTAAGCATTTTATTACACTTGTGGAAAATATTGTGCCATAAAATAACTTACAAGTACCTGGTACTTACACAGCTTCATTTTCAAAATTCTAGAGCCTAGAAACTCTGTTAAGAACTACTATAGATTGGGACTGATGTATTGCCTGCAGAGGGAGTGTGAGTAGGCAATTGTGGTTGTAGGTCATATGTTCGAAAACAAAAGGATCGAATGCCTTTTGATCGACAGTAAAATGATCGAAAAAAAAGAGTCGATTTATTACATTTATTTATTGTGGGGGGGTTCTGCCCCCAACCCCCCTTTTTCTTTATTAAAAACTTTTACCAACTCAAACTAAAAAGTATATATAAATAAATAAAAAAATTTGACCTTTTTTTCCGACCTTTTGACTGTCGATCAAATGGTCATTCGATCCTTTGTTTTCGACCATTTGACTGGACACTGGCAATTGTTGGCATAGGATTTACTAACGGGAACTTGCACGCATAATCTTAGCAAAAATCACAAACTGCTAATCTACCTTTCCCGCTGCCTGCTGCAGGAAATTAATGTGGATCGCCAGACACTAGTTAGCAATATCACTTCAAATAACCAAAAAGTGCATGCAAGCTGAATTGCATTATGGTAGGCATATTTATAGTTTTACTGGTTTATTGTTTGTGTACAAAACCATAATTCTGGCAATTACAGTTAGGAAGAAATGCAGGCAAGTGCATAAGTTGAAGACTGGTCCCAAAGCCCTACTTCAACACTAAAGTGTGTGATCCTAGACAAACCCTTTTGCCACTGTGCCTTTTTAGCAAAAATAGAAATTGCTACAAGTGATTTATTTCCAACTAGTTACTACTAAAAAAGCCTGACTGGCCTCTGTTCCACTGTTCGACCTGTAGCATTAATAGTAGTGACCATTTATATAATGCACATGACAAAGTTTGTCTCTTGGCTTACTCCTTGCTGCTGGTTTAATATAGCTTCACATGAACTCGAGTATTAAAGACGTGTCTGTACCTTCCCCCATCTTCTACTTCCATCCTAGGAGAGCAGTCTTGATTGCCCGATAGGTTTCCTCCTAGATAGCCAAGAATCTGCATCTCAGACATAACACACATCAAGCAAATTCAGCCCATGACCGCTAATCACATCAGTGGTGGAAGTGGAAAAAAGGAACTAGTGGTCCTCTGGTTACATCCAAAAAGGAGGGAGTAGGATGGCCAGACAGATGGGGTGGGAGGCAGGGTGGAGTATGGGGACAGGGGACGAGGATCACAAACCTTGGCTGAACAGTGAAGCAGGGATTTTAATCCACTCTGCAAATTTGACCACATACCTTCCAAGCATTATCCAGTACAAATAGTTTGGATTTCAAGGCCTACAGTAGTGATGTCTTAAAGAGTTTACTTCCAAAAGCACAAATTGCATAATAATACGACATGGCAACTTGTAAATCCTTACATCAACATGTTAAGCCTGAATGGTAAACTAGAAGTCCCAAAAATCTACTCAACCCCACTGTACTTTCAGTGATTTAATAAAAGAAGTGGTGCAATACACTCAGATATGGAGATTACTGCCCTCTACTGCCATCTAGTGGAGGAAAGTATGCTTTTTAATGAAAATAAAAGCAGTGTAAAATGAAATGCTCTGTAATTGCTATAATTACATGCGTATAAAGACAAGATACGAACCTTATCTGTAGGGCTGGTTCCCCCTCTTTTTTTCGAATTACAAACTAGGCTTTGCAATGGACAACACACTTTTAAATAAAATGTACACCACCTGAGCATAGCCACTGCATAACAAGAAAACAATCCGGGTTTGATGTAAATGGCCTGAATGTGCACAGATTTGGGTAAATCAAGCAAATATTTCCAAATCCATCATTCAATTCTGTCCAACCTCATCTTTAATCTCATGTTGCTACTGTACAGCAACACCAGAATGATCTTTTGCTTCTGATATAAGATTCAGTAAAAAAAAACTTTGTTAAAGGGACGTTATGGTTAAGTTGTGCTACTAAAAACCTGTGACATTCACAAAAAAAACAAAAAAATTTTACAAACGGGATGTTATGGTTCGAAGTAAAACCGAAAACCCCCTGAAATTCGCCAGTTATGGTAGGCTAAGCAACCATAACTCGCCCCACCACTGTGCACTAACACCCAGGACATCACTGACGACATCACAAATGTCATTGATTACATCACGGACGACATCACATGTCTAGCTCACTCTTTTTTCCTTCACTGATACATCTAGGGCAGTAACAGGCAGGAACTAAAAAGTCACTATTCTATAGTACAAAGTACTATGATGACAGCACAGATGACATTACATGTCTAGCTCTTTTTTTTGTTCACTGACATATGTAAGCCAGGTGGCTTTCTTCACTTTCAGTCAGGAGTTTAAGAAGTTAAAAGTGCTATATTTGTAGTCCTTACCCTTCTCATATGTTCTTACAATACTTTCCTTAGGTTAGGGTTACATCATATCATACATATGCATAGAAGAAGAAGGAATCCAGAAACACAAGAATCTTTTCTGTTCATGAAGTTAATTAGTTCGGGTATGAACATTTTGGGTTAATACTGCAGTTTTTGGTGCATGCTTTACGTTCCCTTCATATGCTTAGATTTGTATGCAGTGTGCTCGCTTTATGTTTTTGTGAGTAATAGTACAATTATGCAGTAAGGGAAGCATACGTAGATACTTATGTAAACATCTAATGGTAGCATTTAGCAATTTAGTATGCAACATGGGAAGATTGCAAATATTGCATCTCTGTAGCGCATGTTGCAGACAATGCCTACATTTCTTCACGAGTTTGTTCATGTACTGAAAGAACTCAGTAATGCAATGTTTTTTTTCCAGCAATGGATTGCTTAATAAACTACGTGGCATATCTTAGTTCTTCAATCATCTGTGATACGTTTCTGCCAATAATATAATGACATTCCCTTGTGGAGGCTCTGCATGAAAACTAAATGTACATGTGATGTCATCTTTGATGTCCTGGGTGTTAGTGTTAGCAGTGCACAGTGGTGGGGCGAGTTATGGTTGCTTAGCCTACCATAACTGGCGAATTTCAGGGGGTTTTCGGTTTTACTTCGAACCATAACGCCTGTTTGTAAAGTTTTTTTGTGTGAATTTCACAGGTTTTTAGTGGCGCAACTTAACCATAACGTCCCTTTAACAAAGTTTTTATTACTGAATATACACTTTCATCATGTGAATTTGGGAGATATGTACTATAATTCTCTTAATTTATATACATGTAACATAGAACATACTGAACCCCCTCGCTAATGATATTTGAAGGGGACGGACTGAGCGCCTGTCCGTGGACGAGATCAACACTAACGAAACAGTCAGGGGGTATCTGAAATTGTTCTATCATGGCATATGAAAAATGCACAAGTTTAAAAAGCAGCACATAAACACATTATAAGTAGTAATAAATAACCATTCAAACCTACACGTCTCACACATAAACCATTAATTTAATTACCATGTAGAATGAAATGGATTATAGCATAACAAAAAAAGATAGGACTCCAACGTAATTACCTCACAGAAACTGTGCAGCTAGGAGCGACAGTAGACAAACACAACGACTACAAATTACAAGAAAGTAGTAAGTGAACTTCATTTTTCTTATATGAGTGTATACTTTTTGTTTGAGGTGCAGAACAAATAATGTATTTGTTGTTTTAACACAGAAATGTGCAGTACTTTGGAGTGGCTGGAGGAGAATATTCCTCATGGCGAAATGTCAGAAGATAGCGATAATAATGGTACACACTTCTCTGCATAAGCAAATTAATAGTCAGTACTTTATGGGCACTGAACATATATATTTATTTTTAAACAGACCAGATAAAAATTGAAGAAAGTCCACCAAAGGACACAGTGCAAGACACCTTGAAACGCATAGAAGACAAAGTGGACATGCTAAAAGATCATTTTAATGGGTTAAGGCAATTTGTGGAGGACCACGTGAAAGGAAAAATCAGATATCACTGTCCCACCTGTACCTGTCCCGCTTCTCCATTTCCCAGTGAACTATCCCCAAACTCTCAAGAACAACAACGTTTTGACGAAACTTCCATCCCTTCATCCCCTCACAACCAGCCTGTGGAAACCCCTAATTCCCCTATATTTGTTTCAATGTCTGCTTCCCCCTCTCTCTCTTAATTGCTGTATGTGTGTTTAATAAAAAAAATGTTATGTTAGTTTTAGTGGAATTGTTTGGGTCTAATTTTGATTTTTTAAAAGAGTTAAAATGTCTGCTGATGGCATGCCCGTTCGGTCTGTCCGTAATTAATAAAATATGGATGTTCTAAGGACAATACACATACCCGTACCATTCGCAACCAAGATGGAACTGTTCTTAGAACACACCATCTGTCCAAGATGTCCATAAATCAACTGAATGGGGGCGTCCTAAGGACTTTATACCTCTCCGTACTGTTCACAACCAAGATGAAACTGTTCTTAGAACACACCAGGTGTCTGGGATGTCCGTAAATGGAAAAAAATCGGAGTGTCCTAAGGACACTATACCCGTCTGTACCGTCCGCAGCCAAGATGAAACTGTCCGTAGAACAGGCGCGGTGTCCGGCATGACCATAGTCAAACAAAATGGAGGTGTCCTAAGGACACTATACCTGGCCGTACAGTCAGCAGAACATCTACGGACATGCGCACCACACCCGTAAGTCTTGCGAACATCGCGCCTGTCCTTAACTGTCTGTCTCACTTGTGTCGCCCTTTTAATTAGTTTCAGGACCCGAACACTGTCCGTAGAACACCCGCACGCATGCGCACGACCGTTCCTGTGCATTTGGTGTCCTGCGGGCACCCATTTCCTTCACTGATGTGTTCACGACATCATGTGACCGCACCCACGCTGAACGTGTGCCCTAATTTGCGCACTTTGTCCGCTTCCGCAACATTTTAAAAGAATTTATGCATACACGCCAGATTATTTTACAATACAAAATCACCATTTCACATGTCCCATACAATGGCCCTAGCTTTCAACATATTGTTTGGAACTTTTTCAATGCTTTCGAGTGATCGATATGGTCAAGAGGCTCACCTCTCCACCCCTATAAAAGGCCACAGCCCCGAGCTCATCTTAATAGTACTTCTGGCGATTGTAGATTGAGTTTTGCTGCCTTTACTGCTGCAGCAGAGATGATCTCACCAACCCTAATGGCATCCATGGCTGCTGTTGCTACATCAGCCTCAGCACCACCCCCAAAGCCTCCACCGCCACCACCTCCCCAAGGGCCTGCAGAGGGGAAATACGCGTGAGGATGTAGAGAGCGAGGAAGAAGAGGATGAATAGAATGGGGTGGAGGAACTCCCTACTACCAGAACTCGCCGGGAGTCGTGGGTGTGGAGGTTGTTTACAGTTTTTGGTAACGTACCAAAAGCACGTGCGAACCTGGTCACCTGTAAACAGTGCAAGTTGGTGCTGAGTCGTACAGCTTTGGTACAACAACCATGAAGCAACACCTAACTTCGTTCCACTGGGCGGAGATTCGCAAGGTGGTACCATGTAAAGAACGTAGTAGGTAGAGTTCCTCCGCAGCATCCTCTGTGTCCGATCCTCTCACCACAAGAGACACTCCTGTGGGAGAGCGCATCCCTCCAGCTGCCTCACAGGCTATTCGCGATGATGTTGACCCTTACCTTTCGAGGGTCGCAATATTGTGTATGTACTGCAACACAGTACTCTGCACGGGGGGGGAAGAGTCTTCGAAGTGCTTTCGAGACTACGGTCACGGAGCACCAGAAGAACTGCTACCTACCTAAATAAGGCCCACCCTACATCTTTCTCTCTCCACCTGCCCTTCCTTATCCCCATGGTTGGTGTCCCTTCTTTCTCCCCCTCTCCTAGTGTGTCATGTGTAAAAAAAAAAAAAAAATCAAAAGTATATAAAAACTAAAATTTAAAAAAGGCTCTTTTCAGAGTCTCTCAGTTTAAAAATGGAACTATCAAGTAAACGGTGTAGGCACCCGCGCATTTTTCAAAAAGTTACAGTCCTAGGACGCACAACATTTTAGGGTGCAACCGTAGCAAAACCAATGCACTTTTCTCTGGGATAGGGAGGCCTGGGTTGGAGACCAGGATGTCCTTTTTAAACTTTTTCCTACCAGATTTAGTGAGGAGAGCAGGATAGTCAGTGGAGAAGCAGTTAGAGAAGATAGGCGAGATAGAGAGCACCATGGAGTAGGAGGGAGTTGGGGGGGGGGGGGACAGACGATGCGTGAGCCCGCATGGCCTAAACTGTTTCCTCCACAATGAATGATAATTATATCAGGATGATGCTCTGTCTGTAAAGTAGCACAGAGAGGTACCAAGTCAAGCCACTTCATTCCACTCACTCCATGCCAGTGCACTTCCACATGAGGGAATCCAAGATCTGCAGATTACCGCAACGTTCTGCATGCACCTTCAACCAATGTATCCATGAGTCTCCCAAAATCCAGATAATCTGTTTGAGCACACACAGCCGTAGCTGTCTGTTCTCCTCTCAGGAAAAAGACGTTCTCACTAAATCTATCCGTTCAGAACACACCCAGACTACCGCGGACATGTAGAGGATCTGAGCGTGACGACTACATTTAAATAGTATTCCCCTTTTAGGTGGGCTCTGAAAAGAGCCTTTTTTTTTTGTTTTTTTGCTTTTTTGTTTTTTTGCAGATGCCTGACAGACACCTGTTATTTTGTATTTTTTTGGGGGGGGGGGGTTTCTTCTTAGTTTACTCCTACAATCATCACATAACCCTTCTCCAAAGCAAGCCTTACATTCCAAAAGAACATGGCATTTCCCAAAAAAGATAAAAAAACACCATCTGCTTCAAAATAAGCCGCATTACGGTAAACAATGTTCTTGTGGCTGCAGAAAAACATACCAGCTCTTAACATGAAAGCACGCATGCCGCGATTGATGGCACACCTACCAATACTTTGATCAGGACAAAAACAGAACTGTTGTCCCATTTTGCTCTAGGGCATGGGTGCACAACATACAGCCCGCTGGCCAGTTGTGTTTTTTCCGGCCAGCGAGGCACAAAGACTTTCCTAATGGAGGGCGGCCCGCAAGCAGCATCGGACGCCCTCCATTAGGAAAGTCTTTGTTGTCTTCTGGGCCGGACAAAACACTGGCCGTCATTGGCTCAGCACACATGCACCACGTCACTCCTAGGAGCCACGTAGTGCGTGTGTGCTGCACCAATGGAGTGCCAGCACTACGGCTGGCGTGGCCAGTAAGGCTTGATGCCGGAAGGCATTTCAGCCTTGCTTGCCACGCCAGCTGTAGTACCACTCCACTTACCTCGCCAGCGTTCCAGCTTACCTGCCTTCCAGCACATCTCCGGTAAGTGGTCTGTGTGTTTGTGGGTCGGCTCTGTTCTGCTGTATGTTTGTGTGGTGTATGTTGAGATGGGGGGGGTGGGGGGGGCGTGTCGGATGTGTATGAATGTTTGTTTTTGAGTGTTTGTGTTGTGTATGTTGAGATGGGGTAGGGGGCGTGTCGGATGTGTATGAATGTTTCTTTTGGAGTGTTTGTGTTGTGTATGTTGAGATGGGGGTGGGGAGCATGTCGGATGTGTATGAATGTTTGTTTTTGAATGTTTGTGTTGTGTATGTTGAGATGCATGTATGGGTGCATGCTTCAGAGTTTGTGTGCTGAGTTGGGGGGGGTTTGGGTCTGTATGGGTGAATGCCTGAGAGTGTGTGTGCTGAGTTGGGGGGTGGGGAGGGGTTCCGGTCTGTATGGGTTCATGGTGTATGCTTGAGAGTGTGTGCTGAGTTGGGGGGTTCGGGTCTGTATGGGTTTGGTTGGAGGTGAGGGGGCCATGGGGCATAGTGTTTTTTTGGGGGTGAGGGGGCCATGGGGCATAGTGTTGCACTCCAAGAGTGAACCCAATAATAAAGCTAAAACAGGCACAGTTAGGAGATGTACATCCTTTGCTTTTTGAGCAAACCAGACTCAACGAAGGCCATACTCATCTTGGGCAACCCAAACAGCAAACTATAGCAGTCCAAAATAACAGAATGTCTAATCAAGGGTCAATAAAATATATATAATTTAATTAAACAGACGATATACAATAACTACAATGAAATAAATGATAACAATGGAAAATGTGTAGTACAAAATGTAAGTTTGAAATGCAATAAAAATCGTTGCTCCTCAAAAACATTCTTTTTCCATGTGTTTAATACAAATTGAGGGTTGAAAAAGCCTCCTAACATGTCCCACCTACCACCCCGCCCACTTTTACGTTTCGGCCCACTATAGCCCTCATGTAAGGTACTTTCGGCCCTCTGTCAAAATCGGTTGTGCACCCCTGCTCTAGGGAGCAAGCCAGAAAAAATTACTTTCACATTTGGAAAGATGTTAATGACTGCTGGAACCAACTGTTCCAAATCTCCCAACAAAGTAGGTGAACTCACGTAGCCCAAATGGCAAGCACCATAGTGCAAAACTACCACATGGGGACTGGTCATTCTACGCATATCTCTGAAAACTTGGAGAATTGCCACTACATTGCAATCAGTCGCAGCGCTCCAAACCACCTCCACTCCTCTGACATCGAAATTGTTTGCCACATGCCTACATTCTGAATAGTGATGTAAACCATGGACAAAAATATCTCTGAGCACCAACACCCTGACTGTCTCCACCTCTGGCATCTTCACTACACAAACTCTCTTTCTACACAAATCAACAACATCAACATCTGATTGGCTGATGCCTAAAGTCCCCTTTCCATGCTGGATTTGCTGTAAAACCCTGTATGTGGCACGCCCTACCCGTGGACAAGGGTGTTGTCCGTGCCGCACGTAACTCTTAGCCAGTCCTTCTACCCTTTCCACATCACTGGCGAATCCATTCCCTCATTGGACACAGCTAAGCAGTCAGACAACCACCCACCAATCACATCCAAGACCTCTACATCTAACTCCGTCATCAGATTTCCAGACTTCAAATGTACTGTTGATCACTCTGAATACAAGTCTCATATCATTGCAAAGCACCTACTACAAAAACTACTGTGCAAGTGTCGCAGATTTCTACTTACAGCTCCATGCAAACCCACATGCATGATTACAAAGTACAGGTATGCATATTTTATTCAGAGTACATGTGCAACTCTTATGATACCATTTAAACAAATTAATGCCACTAAATCTGCATAGCCAATACATACATACCAACGCTCCCGCTTTAAGCGCAAGACTTCCGATTTTTCTTTGAAAAATTGCACTACTTCTTACTATCTCCCGCATAACCTAAACATATTCATCAACCCTCCCTATTTACGTGCGAAACTCGATTTTCCATTAAAAAATGTCACTTTTTTACTATCTTCCGCCTAAATTAATGCTACTTCCAATGCGATCATATGACAAAAATAAACATTCCCGATTGCTGTGGTGACATCTCCCTCTCAGGTGCTCCCGATTTTTCGCATTCCTACTTATAATATGAAAGTATTCAAATTTCTGCCCCCCCCCCCCATCTACTATAATGACCTATCACTTCCAAACCTCTCTGCTATGTACAACACAGCTGAAAAAAACAAGGGAATTTCATGAACTGAAAATTGTACTCATTTGCGAAGCAGGTTCAACTAACATACAGCAAATAACATATAAAGGCTGCACATAGTGAAATGAAATGCACGCATACACTGTGTTGAGATATCAAACGAGAATACTCCTACGAAAGCTGAAAAATGAACGTGTACATTAACATCACTGCTTTAAACACACAAAATTACTAACTTCTTCCTTTTACAATTGCAGTGAAAATCACTCTCCTGAAAATCAACAGCATCTACACTGCAAACATATCCGAAGAAACCTGGTCATTCCACAAAAAAAAGTAAGTACAGTACTACCTTTATATTATTATTGTTCCTCAAAGAGACTGTGCGAGTTATTTATGTAATTTGCGCACCAAAAAAAACATCAATTTCTGAACCATTCTGCCCACAAATCCCCAACAGACAGAATGGCACACAAATCCCTGTGTTTTTGGAACACAAATAACATACACAAGCCTTACAATGTTAGTACTACAAAACAAATCGCTGTTTTAATTTTATACCATTACGTTTACTATTAATGCTTCTCCTCACCACTAGCTCACTTTCTACTCTCATCTGAAGCACAGTGTAGTAATTTACAAACAGAAAAATAGCCTTCCTAACTCATTGTAACTGCCCAATGCACATTCACACGCCACTACAAACATCTTCCCCATCAAACTCATACACACAGCACACATACATTGTAAAACAGACCAACCCATACCTTCTTTTTTTTTTAACAGACCCCAAAGAATGCTTACCAAAAAGCAAGTCTGTAGAAAGGAACGCAGAAATAGAGCAAACGAAAATAAAAGTGTTCAAAGTAAGCATCCATCTCTACCAGAGTTTGTACAAAACGTTGAAACAAAACAGCTAATAAAGTCATTTAGCGAAACAAAGGAAGCTTCAACTACAGAAACTTTGCCTCCTCTATCAAAATGTGGCACGAAACAGAAAATGCTTTACAAGAATTCGGCTACCATTACTACTAACAATGCTCCAATAAATCCTGATATACTAGCAAGAAACCATAGTAAAAAAAGTATTATAGCAAAAATGTTCCGTCACAGAGTCCTTCCGAATCTAATAAGAGGAGCAAAATCCTCCTCAACCCTTAAAACCTACAGTAGAAAATGTATCCTACAAGCTCTCGTAGACAGTGCAATTCTTCCCAAAAGGAAGTTATTTATTTTAGTGTTTAATAGGATGAAACCACTAATAAAACTAAGTACTAAACTACAAAAGAAACTTCTCAATAAACGGAATGTCAACAAAAATAACTTTACATATTTGTGGAGGTGAATGGAGTCACACAACAACCACAGAACCATAATTTAATGAAGAAGCATACAAACAAAATCAAACAATTGCCATTCATAGCAGTGGACGAGGATATGAAAAAAATCAATATCACCATCCTGGAACAAGAAACACTGCTTACAAAAGTATCCCCAGAAAACTCAGAATTATCTCTCCATTCAACTGAACCAGACCGTCCAGTATACAAATGGCCGTGCGCGTCAATGTAACATTCCTAACAAATCTTTCAAATCTTTACGCCAGTTCCTCAATCAGTATGTGAAAGGTAAAGACAAAATGAAAATGAAAGTGCTACAAAACATGGATACCTGTCCAGTGCGCAAATACACAGGACTACAAGGACATTGATTAGTCTGCATTTCAGGACCTATTTGCAAAAGCACATTCCATGATATCAAAATGATATCAACACATCATTCAAATGTAAGAAATCTAGTGTGTAAATTATACTATGCTAAAAGTCCAGCTTTAGAACTAGCCAATTTAAATAACACTCTTCTGCATGGTACACCCAAATACCTACAAGAAGAAATCGACCGTATCCAGACAAAATATTCTGGAAGTGAAAACCACTTACAAAATGCAATAGTTTTAGAACAGACTAGCAACAATTCTGCACACGGCAACATTCTGTTACACACATACAAAAAAGAAATACTAAAATTTAAAAGTACATCTGAAGTACCAAACCATGTGTGTGTGTTGCCGCAGAACTTTTTACAAAAGTAAAACAAAAACTATAGACGTAACATACAAAATAGAAGACAATGAAGATTCCAAATGGTTTGAATTAGCTCTCTACCTTTTAGCAGAAAACAAATACGAAATAAGTGAACCCCTAATATGTTGCAGTTACTGCACTGCAAAACTTGACAACAACCAAACTCCTTCATGTACTATCACAAATAATTTGGAATTATTCCCACTACCAAAACCCCTGCAACAACCCAATTTGTATGACAGCATCATAATTCAAAGAGTACACCCATTTCAAGCAATAATACGCCTTCAACCAAAAACAGCAAAATGACCTCCCTCTGAATTGGCAAAAGGCATTTGTGGCAAAGCAGTTTATTTGCCATTAGATCTGACAGAAAATGTGCACACTCTAGGAGTGCAACATCCAATAGAACATTCTTTAATTGTCTTAGTAAATGGTGTACACCAACAAAAGACAACAAAAATTGGCAACAACTTGTGGACTTACATAAAGTTAGACAAGCCTTGCAATATCTGAAAGACAATAATGAATACTGCGAAGAAATAAATATTGAAGAAAGCTTAAGGGAAACAACTGAAATAATTCAAGAGTCATCAGAAACTGGTCAATCTGAACTTCTGGATCCTGCTGCAGTATCCACTCTTTTGGACCATTATAGAATTCATCCATTGCACTCTAATGACAGCACAGATGATGCACTAGAAACTTACCAAATGCAACAAACCAAAGGGTCACCAATGAGCATATGGGAAAAAAGTATAGAAGCATGTGCTTTTCCACTGCTATTTCCTACTGGCAAAGGAGGAAGATACGATGATAGACCCACTCAGATAACACCATCAGAATACCGCTCATTACGAATGTATTCTGAAGATCCACATTTTGTCTAAATCTGGGAATACATATTCCACCTACTCTTTGAAAGTTAACTAGCAACCCTATTTTACAGAGTTGCACACATATTGAAATCTGGAACCCACTTTCAAAATATGTCAGCTACGCAATTAATACTAAAAGTGCAAGAAAAAGATGAGGTTTTACAATCAAGCATAACAAATCTGTTTGCAAACATGCGTGGTATGAAAGAATACTGGTTCCGATGGCACGGAGATGTACGTTGTATGATCAGAAACCTTGGACCACCCACTTGGTTTGTTACATTAAGTTGTACAGAATATGCATGGGAAGATTTACAAGATTTCCTATGTATATCAAACAACAAAACCAACATAGATATACTAACATCTGGAGAACTTTGCTCTCTAGATCCTGTTAATGTTTCAAGATATTTCCACCATCGTTTCATTGCTATGCTACACTTTATTAGTAATAAAACTGTTCCTCCCCTCAGAGAAGTGCAACACTTCTTTTGGAGAAAGGAATACCAAGCCAGAGGAGCACCACATATCCACATGCTTTTATGGATTAAAAGGTGCACCTAAATTTGGTCAGGACAGTGATGGCACTGTTTTGCAGTTCATCCAAAAATATGTCACTTGTGAAATCCCTTCACAAAGGACACATAGTGACCTTCATGGACAGATTGTACAATTTCAAATAGACAAATGTGGCAAATATTGTCATCGCAAATACAAAAGCAAAGGGAAATACTACACCAAATGCTACTTTGGTTTCCCTAGACCAGTTACAGAAACAGGTGAAGTGAACAGCTTCACGTCTTCAGTTTGACATAGTGTTAAAGGTAAATCACCCAAGAACACGTATTACATAAAAAGAACAGAAGAATCAAAATATATCAATGATTACAATGCAATCATTGCCCTCTTATGGAATGCAAACATAGATGTGCAGTACATTGCAGACAATTCCGCTGCAGTTGCACGATATGTTACAGCCTACTTAAAAGCAGATAAAACAGAGCTTAAAGACCTCTGGAATGACCTATCATCAGACAAAACACTATCTCAGAAATTGTACAGCCTAGGCATAAAAATGCTCTCTCATAGAGAATGTGGCGCCTATGAAGCTGCAGATCGTTTAACCGGTACTGCTTTGTATGGAAAATCTGAATGTATAGTATGGCTAAATCTTGGTCCGCCTAAATCTAGAAAAAGTTCTCAAATCATATGACGACATAGAAACAATTGCCAAAAATGATCCCAACAGCCAAGACATTTTAAAAAACAATTTACTAGGCACATACTACCCGAACAGGAGTACCACTTTGGAAACCATGTGACCATATGTCCATACCACATAGCCCAAAACTTTGCATACAAAAAAAATATAAAACCCAATGAAAGCAAAGGTATATATAGAGAGACAGATTGGTAAATTTCACTAAGCTGCCTTCACAAATGAAGCTTAATCAATCATGTCAAATTGTCATTGAAAACTACTCAACAGAAAGAACTATATTACATGTCCCTGCTACAACTTTTTAAACCATGGAGAAAAGAGGAAAGATACTAGATAACTATGACTGCTATGAAGACGCTTTCAAAGCAAATGAAAGCGCCATCACTGATGTGAACTTTACGCAGCACAAAACAATGTTGCACAATGAACAGCAACACAAAGAAGAACTCCAGGCCCAACTAGATAAGGACACTTCCAACAGTAGTCAACATTCTGTAACAGGAAGCCAAGAACCACTAGGACAGCCACTAATAGCAAATGAGGCAGAATTAACTATGACAGAAGTGGAAAACACCATGTGTCACTATGAAGAAGATATAGAAGACTTAACTGTACTACAATCAAAACTTAAAGATCAGCGCACCATTTTTGAAGAAGTAAAGGAAATTGCACATGGTGTACAACACGAAAATAAAGAATGTACCTGCCAAAATTCCAAACAGATACTGCTGTACGTCAGTGGTGAAGCTGGTTCAGGAAAAACATTCTTAATCAAAATCAGCAAGTTCCTTCAACAATTCACAAACAACAAACTGTCAGCTGTTGTAATTGCCCCCACAGGTTTAGCTGCCTACTGTAACGCTCACCTGGTTCCCTCGGAGGCGCGGGTCTTGACTGGGCGGTGAAACCGTCTTCAACGTTAGGCGTAGGATTCGTTTGGCTCCCGGATTTGGCCCCTTTCTCACCGAAAGTTTGACCTGAAGGGTGAGGTGTCTGCAAGTGGAAAATCAAGGTATTAGTGGCTGGAAGGTTGGGAGAAGTTCCAAGCCCCTCTCTCCCTCTCTCCCCGTGGTACTTGGTAGATTGTTGTGCTCACCTTAAATAGGTGAATGCTGGGCTCTCCATCCTGCGTCTTGTGCAGGGGCGCTGGGTCCAGTTACTTCACTGGATATGAGTTCAACGTCTTGATTGCAGAGGGTAAGTTGAGAGCGATGCCGCCGTGTGCTGCACGAGCGTGACTTGTAAGTATTAAAGTTCCCTTTAGATTGCTCTCTTCAAATGTCTTATCTCCGTAACGTCTATGTCTTTTCCTTTTCAGATGCTGTCGGTGCCGAAGAAGATGCTCCCCCAGGTTCGTGGCAGAGAGCGTAACAAGAAGATAGTGAATACGAAGGCACGTAAGTAGAAAGGCTGCTCCAGGGCTGTAGAATGCACCTTAATGTCTCTTTTGTCTTTACAGGTGCCGGAATGCAGCGCGAGCAGAGTTGGAGCGAGCGTAACACAGGTAAGCAGTTTTGTAACTAAGCGTTACTAACCAATGTTCTTTGTCTTTGCAGGCCCGATGCCGGACGAGAAATGCAGAAAAAACACCTTGAATGCGGCCGATGGATCGGGTAAGTTGAACCGCTAACTTTGCCTTTGCCTAACCTGTGCCTTTTGTTTTGCAGGAGCTGCTGAAGACTGAAGATTGGTTCCCAGCAGGTAATTTTCGTATTCACAGGATCCAGAACTGACGATTCGCTGGAACGGACACGGTGAGCGTCCTGCTGCAGATGCAGAATAACGCGAAGCACGTTGCACCAATCGGGTGTGGTTTAAATAGTCCATAGGAGTGCTTAGGTGTCTTCTTCCACAGCCTCGCCCAGGCAAAAGAGTTCCTGCTTCCAGAAGGGGTCCAGCATCAATGATCTAGGGAGTGGTGCCTGCCCCACCCAGAAGGAAAAGTAGTCCCTGCCAGAAGAGAGTGAAACATCATCTTGCTGGTAAGTAAGCAGCATGGTCTGCTGCAGGTAGGTCCACCCAAGCACTTTCACACTTGTTATGAGCCCGGCGCTTCCTGTGCCGGGACGGGTCCATGCTATGAGCCTGACACCACCGGTGCCAGGACAAGGTCCAAAAGGTCCCTATTGGGGCTTGCTGGTGCCGATAGTATATGTTATGAGCCTGCTTCCAAGGATGTTGGGTAGGTCCTGACTCTTTGGAAGCAGTGGTCATGACACCTACAACATAGGCCGCGTCACTTTACATTGATTACTACTCCTTCCAGTAGAACACCAAAACAAATTAGACTATTACAAACTTTCTGCAGAAGCTGCAATGGAACTACGCAGAGTATTAAAACAAATGAAAATGCTACTAATAGATGAAGTGAGCATGGTCTCCAACCTAATGTTGGCTTTGATTCACCTCAGATTGCAAGAAGTACTGAAAACAAACTGCGAAGAGCTCTTTGCAGGAAAACACATTATCGTTTTCGGAGATCTTCTACAATTGACACCAGTGAAAGATGAACCTATTTTTAAAACCTTGGGACACAAACTCTGCCGTAAAACTGTTGGCAGCATAGGAAATGTCAACCTTTGACAACATTTCCAAAACAGAGAATTAACAGAAAACATGCGTCAATCTGCAGACCTCACTTACGCCAACATTTTTAAAAGTATTAGAATTGGTGTACTATCTCAAGAAGCACAAGCAATATTGAAAAACCGGCACATCCATGCACTTTATGGCGATAACGCATGTGCTACTGATGTTATGGAACAATTAGCACACACAAATGTCAATTGTATGGCCTTAATGCCAACTCTTGCAAGCTGTTTCAAATTCAATGTAAAAATGTTAAAAAAAAGAAATGCAACCAATAATTGAAATTTGCCCCACAGACAAACTGGACGTACATGGTATGACACTACCCATGTGTGCGCAAGCCACAACAAGACTAAATACCTTAGAAAATTCAATCTCCAACTCAGCTGGGTTGGAAAAAATATTAGAATTATCCTCAAATTGTAGAGTAATGCTTAAACGTAACCTTGACGTGGAGCAAGGACTAGTTAATGAGGCACTGGGTACAGTTGTTGGCTTTCAATATACCCACGTGACAACAACATTCAGTTTGTCAATATTCTCTTTGACAAACTTTCGGTAGTAAAAAGGACAGGGCGCTCAACAGCTTGATTCCTTCTCTTCAAAGACATGCATGTACGTAGAGAATAGTTTTCTCTAACTCATGCAAATGCAGTCACCATTCATAAATCCCAAGGTTTTACCCTAGACAAAGCATTGATAGATAATGGAAACACAGTCTTTAAAGAAGGCATGAGCTACGTAGCACTATCACGCTTACGTATACTTGACGGTCTATTTCTAATCAACTTTGAGGCAAGTAAAGTGAACGCTGATATTCCTTGCATTTTAGAATACAATAGACTGCGTTCACTGTACACCCCCCATCTGAAATCATATCCTGTTCCAGAAAAAGGAAAACGTTGTAAAAGAAAACTAATTCAAACAGAAATGCAACAGGATCCGACTGCAAATCCTTCAAAGAAAACCAAAGAAGCTAATACTTCATCAATTACCACAAGCAAAGAAGAACCTATCAGTGAAAGTAAATCAGGTACTTCTTCAAAGAAGGAACAAACTCCTAAGAAAAAATCACTCAGACACAGAACTATCTGGTCCATTGAAATTTTCAAATGAAAGTGGTGTAAGTTGCTACGCAAATGTAGCAATGAATATTCTATTTCAATTGCCACCAATTGTTAACAACATTTACTTACACAGTACAGACCAATTGTGTTTGCAAATGTTAGTCCTTCATAGAAACGCAACAAACAATCCTGACAACACGTTTAGTGTTCAAGTAATAAGACAAGAATTGGACTACTGTGCTGGAATGGTGAGATTCACTATAAACTCACAAGAAGATCCACAATAATTTCTAATTTACTTACTACAAGTACTCGAAAACAAAAAACATACCTATAAATGAAATCTTCCAGATTTCATAAATGTGGAAACATACATGCACTCTGTAACAATGTGACACAGGAATAAATCCCTAATGAGCGATTTGTGTATGTATCCATACCTAATTGTGAATCCATTCCATTTCAGCAACTTCTACAAAGTGCTAACCATGGCAGATTATGTACTATATGCAATTCAGATAATCGCTCCACCTTACTGATACAAACACATAGTAACTACATAATACTAATGCTTCTACGTTACAATGCAGATGGTACCAAAAACAACTGCAAGCTGATTGGATTCACACACGGTCAAGTGTCACTTGGTAAGAAAACCTTCACAACAATAGGTATAATCTACCACGCAGGAGCCACAACCAATGCAGGTCACTACACTGCATATATTAAAACGGAAATGTGGATGGTTCAAATGTAATGATACTAGCATTACTCTAAAGCAGAGATTACCAGCAAATCTTACAAACGCCTATTTAACCTTCTTAAAGCCAAAATTGAATAACTAATGTGTACTTCAACATTAACTAATATTCAATTAAAAGACTATAAACAGTTAGAATACGCCAACAGGTATCTAAACTGTTTAAAACATCTGCAACAAGCCAACATAAAGAACATTAATCAGAAACAACAAGTGAACACTCAAAGGAAACAAAGAAATAGTTTGTAGCATAGCAAAGAAAGGGATCCGACAAGGATTTTTTTCCCACAGACCCAATGATTTGAAAAACACACAGAAACTGAGCAAAATGCACAGTACACTGGTTTGTAAACTAAATATGAGGGAAAAAAAATCAAAAATGTCTATTATACAATTTAGTCTTTATAAAATACAAACACTAACTAACATGCTCTTTTCTTTTATCACAGAAATTGAAAAAGAATATTTCCTCCAAGTACTAGTCATGTAAGAAATATATTGAATCTCAACAAATTAAACAGCAAGTATAATTTCATACATTTCATACATATTCAAATCTATACGTCTGATCTATGGCAGTAAGCAGGGCCTAGAGTCTTGGATGTATAACCTACGGCCTACACCCTGCGGCCATGCAACCAAGACTGTAGGTCCTACCCACAACCACCGCAGCATATCACACCCATTGTGGCTTATAACTTCACTACGTATAAATGTGGTCTTGGGTGCATGGCCTTTGGCCATGCACCCAAGACTCTAGGCCCTCACCACAACCACCCGATTGATGTTCGATACTACGGGTGTATCTATTGCTGTGATGTGCTGTAGTGGTTGTGGCCAGGGCCTAGAATCTTGGGAGTATGGCCTACAGCCATGCACCCAAGACTCTAGGCCCTGGCCACAACCACAGCAGCATACCACACCCATGGTGGCTTTTAAATCATTGGCATACCCATAGAATTAAACATTTTAACTACAGCATATACTCAATTTGCACCCAGGACTCTAGGCCCTGCCCACACCTACCAGATAGATATTCGATTGTATGGGTGTGATGTATGAATGTGATGTATGAATGTGATGTGCTGCGGTGGTTGTGGGCAGGGCCTAGTCTTGGGTGTATGGCCTACGGCTTGCAGCCATGCACACAAAACTCTACGTCCTGCCCACAACCACTGCACTATATAAAACCCATGGTGCCTTATAACTGCAGTGCTTATAACTTTGTTCTTGGGTGCATGGCCAATCACACCCATTGTGGCTTATAACTTCTCTATTTGGTCTTGCACCCAAGACTCTAGGCCCTCCCCACAACCACCCGATTGATATGCGATACTACAGGTGTATCTATTGCTGCGATATGCTGCGGTGGTCGTGGCCAGGGCGAGTCTTGGGAGTATGGCCTACGGCCATGCACCCAAGACTCTAGGCCCTGTCCACAACCACCGCAGCATATCACACCCATGGCGGCTTATAAGTCAGTACCACACTCATAGAAACAAAAATTTTAACTACGGCATGTACTTAATTTTAATATTTGCCAAAACACCACGCGTGTCCTTAAAACAGTTTCAAGTTGCCTGCGCACAGCACTGACGGAAGTACTATCCTTATGAGACCCCTCATTTTCAGTAATTACAAACATTGGGCATGGTGAATACATCATAAGCACCTGCCGCCTAAACAAATACAGTATTTCACCCATCTCTTACTCTCTGAACCTCCCCAAGCACTCTGACACACCAAAACACTTTCCGAAACAGCATTTCACCTCTGGTCGCCGCCGCGCTGTCGGCGGATCCAAGATGCCGGGCGCATCCAAACAATCTGACGCACATCACGCCTCACTCCAGCCAATCGGCGGACACGTCGCGTGTCCGCGGTCATGACGCGAGCCCCTTAGCCAATCAGTATCTTGTCAGCAGAGCGAACAGGGAAGTGGGACCGCGGAGCGGACATAGATATTACAAATTTTTTGAGACATACTTTTGGGTCGTTTAAAGAAAACTACTGGATGGATTGCGCACTTTCGGGACCATGGTCCTACTGCCGCAAATTTGGTGAAAATCCGTCCAGCGGTTTGGCTTGTAGGCGCGTGCAAAGTTTTTCTCCCATTCACTCTATGGGAAAAAAATATGTTTTGGGACCCCCCCTATAACTTTTCCCCCCTTGGACCAAACATCACCAAACTCTGCAAAAGAATTCAAAGTGGCCCATATACTTTTTTTGCAAGGTTTGGTGAGGATTCGTCCAGGGAGAGCGAAGGTATAAGCCGCCCAAAATGTGCTCTTCCTATGGAAACAGCAACTTAACCATAACTACACATCCACTACCATGGCTGTGTAATAAGAGGTAACCATGAGAAACCACAATATGCTAATTCAAACTTCTTTATTTTAATTAATGGACACATTTTGGATTTCATCTGGTCATAAAATTGTCAATGATCTCACCCATCATCGATTTGAACTCCAAGGTAGGTGGTATCAGGTTTGATTGCTAAAGGTTGACACTGCACATGCAGATTGAAATGCATTTCTTTTGCTTTTGGTGTTTTGAATACCATAAGAATGATAGTTCATCAGCCTCTGCCTATGCTTGAAGCGCCTATAAAGCCCTTCGAAAATCCTTTCAAGTTCATCAAAATAAATAACAAAGAGATCTGCACATAATGTTAGAACGGATTTCTAAACTCTGCTCTGGTGAACAGATGTTTAGAAGACCACCTCTGTTAGTGAAATAGGAAACACTTCTGGGAAGATAGCCAGACCAATTCACAGTAGCTTGGAGCGCAGTCATGGCTACGTCGCAGGAGGAGTGGGGGTGATCTGAGGTTTTTGATGAGCACACACAGCAAGGCACCAAGAATTACCCTTAGACCGTAGTATACAGAAATATTCAATGTATTAGGCCCAAGAATAAACACAAGTGAATAATGAAATGCACAGTAAAATCACCAAACACACCTCGTAAAATATATACAATCACTTTTGTCAATGCTGTAAAAAGCTGAATCCCGCCAAAACCTTTATGGGAAAGGGCAAGCAAACTTTATAGCATAGAAGTCTTCAGAGATGGATAACCCTAACTTCACAAGGCCAGCCCTACGATGAATGGAGCCTTGTGTGCATGTTAGATGTGCGCGTAAAAGCACTCGGTTGTACGTCAAGTCACAAAGTATATTTTCTAAGGAGCTGGCAAAGTTAGAGGCAGGAATCTGAAGGGTGAACACAGTTTCCAAGAGTCAGGGGAGGATCTGCTGCGATAAACAAAGCTATTCCCAACGTTCAGAGGACTTTAGGAAGGAGAGGCTACCCTAGCCAAAGAGAAGAAAAAAAGGGATCCTTTGTGCATAAAATACAATGGATGAACAAGGGGCCACCAGTAAGTGGTTTCATTACCCTGCTCCCTTAGCTCAGTTAGAGTCCAAACTTTGCAGGCAGGTCTGGAGGGGGGGGTCACCAGAGGTACGATTTCTCACCCTTGTTTGGGCTTCAAAGTGAACAGCAGCTGCGGGTGCAGTTGCGGGTCTGGTTTACACCAGGAGCTGTATCTCTTGTCTCGGCTGAAGAACAAAGAAAACACGGATGCAGCTAGTCTCAGGGCACAAGAAGGAACGCCAGAAAACCACTGTCAGCGACGGATGCAGCTGGTCTCGGGGCACAGGAAGGAACGCGGGAAAACCACCTTCAGCGACCATCACTGTCACACACAGACGCAGGGGCACCCAACTCTCACGGTCTGACGCACGCTTCTCTCTCATGGCCCAAAGCAGCTGTGACAACGACATTCAGTGAAGAGGTGCTTTGCAGTGCAAGCTAGGATTCCCCAATGTTTCGAGGCAAAACTCGATGTGACAAGGCTCGTGCATGGGTGCCACGGTTCGAGCTGGACAGTCCACTGGATTGCCCAGGAACACTTCCGAAAAAAATAATCTTTGCAGGGCAACCAGGAAGCGGTCCCACCACTCCAAAGGGTGGAAGCAACTTTGCAGGTCTTCAGAGATCGAGCGCAAACCGTGGTTCTACCGGGACAACAGGCTCAGGGTGCCAACCTTCTGTGAGGTTCCGAATAGGACTTGGGTCTGCTATGCTCCTCTGGATACTTGGCTCTATCTTCAGGTCCATTTGTGCCGGTTGCTCATCTGCTGTTCTCCATTCAGGACCCCTCCTCATATCCACAAGTCCTGTGAGTTCTCGCACGCAGCCAATGAGGAGATCTGCCCCACTCATGCACGTCAGCAGTGGTCCAATCAGGGACAACTGCGGCTCTCATGCCCACCAGACATCATGGCACCGGTAGTGTGTACCAGACTGCCCCAGCCCACTTCCTGGGTAGGCACACACGTGACCTGCAGTAGCCCGCAACTGCATGCCCAAATAAGGAATTCCTGGGACATAAAGACCAGGGGGAAGACCAACGGACTAAATGGCCTTAGGTGTAGAGAAAAAGACCTCGTGGCACCGCCATGATGGACACTAGCCACAGTCATGCAGTAAGCGCGGTATGGCTAGGTAAAAAGTTATAAAGTTACTCGAGAAAGTCTATTGCCACCAGGTCAGTCCTAGGCAAATTGTCCAGTTAACAAAAACGTTAGTGGATTACTTGGGACAGAAAACAAAAAAAGGACCCCATTGCGCAGTACAGTAATGTACTTTGCACAATGATAAAAAGTTACCAAAAGTGGCAACAAAGTTTCTCAGTACTGACAGCCCGAAGGATGCGTCAGTTTCCCCGATAACGATGAACGAAAGCCCAGTGGAGTGCAGGTGAATGCTGTGCTCCACGAGCAAAAGGCAGGTCAGGATGCTGAAACAGCAAAAAGTGTGGGGGGGTCCACAAATAGAGGAAAATCATAAGAGACATTTTCCCTAACACATACCACCTATAAAACATTTGTAAAAAACGAATTGGCAAATTTGCACATCATCAAGTGCTGCACTGAGATCAGCCATTTAACAATGATTGAAATTACAGCCCCGTTTGACTACTTTTATAGTGAATACTTCTCGAAAAACAAAGAGCCAGAATTAGCTTATCCTCGTCTACAGCTTGTTTCCCTGTAAAACAAGGTTATATAATTCAATACAATTGGGGTATTCCTCTGACTGTACCCGTATAGTCCACAATAAAACAATACCTTTCTATAAACTGAGTCGAAGGCATTAGAGTTATCTACAAACGCCATGTATAGTGCATGCCCAGAATTAGACAGGGACCAAGAATTCAATAAGTTACAGTGAAACCATTAAGGAGAGTGCTTTGCCTTTTCTACAAAAAAGGCACTGTATTAAGTTGAGGTGTAACGAAAAGAAGGTTTAATATACTTCACATTTACGGCCAAGGCGACATAAGGCCATGCGTATTTGTGGTTAGCAAGCACAGCACAGCACAGCAGACACAGAAATTAACGGTGACGTGGCTGTGTCCCCCTTGGCCCTGCATGCCCTTTCCTCCACCATTTAACCTTGTGTTCCTAGCTTCTTAAGAGGCTGAGATATGACCATGCAGGCCCTAACATCGTATGTCTATTCTGTGCATCAGCACAGGAGCAGTGAATGTGCAGTGCACTCATATGTCTCAGAAAACACAGTCGGCTCGACATGAATACAGGAAATAATAGCATTTGGTCTCTTAACGCATTAACGGTTTGTTGCTTTAAAAAAAATGAAAATGACAAAGAATGAATTTACATCAAATATTTAGCATATATGCTGGAATAGCAAGGTGAGAGCGTTCATTACTATCGGTGCTACAAGGACAGCGATTACATACAGCAACATAGAATGAAAAAGAAAAAAAATGTGTGTACATGTTCCCCATTGTGGAAACACTGTCTTGTTAAACACTACAACACACCTTCAAATTCTGTGCTGCAAAAAAACAGCCATGTGCCTCCTTGTATTCAGCGGTTTGTTGCGTAGCAGCTATACATTATTAATACGTTTTTTTAAAAAAATGTATATGATCGGTTTATTTCAAACCTTACAAAAAAAGTTAAAACATTTCATCTCTTCCAGAACTTTTTTCCATACATCGTTAAAAACAGAAACCACAAACCCACAGAAAAAGACAGAACGAACGGAGAATCAAGAGAAGCACTGTAACGGATTCCAACTATCACTCATAGCCTTGATGAAACCAAGAGAATCTCCTCAATTCCACCCCTCTCATTCGCCCTTTTTTAGTTCCAACACACCTTCAAGAAACTTCATTGCAGCCAACATCATTGAGGTATTTTCACACAAAATAAACACATCCCACCACTCTTGGCATGTCAAGTTTTACAGCACTTGTTGTTTCACTCATCTACTGCCTTCTTTCTACCTCCAAGGATTGACACTCTGACAATAAATGTTGTGACGATTCCACTGTATCTTGATTTTTACAAAATCTACAGAAAGAATCAGCTGACGGGGTCCGGGCATGTGGCTAAGAACTTCCCTAGTAGGGAGAATGTTTAGTCTCAATCTAATAAAAAAAAGTCTCCTATAATGTTTAATAGGAAATTTAGGTAGGATATTCAACGGTCTCCTTTCATGCTTCAGGTACAGTGATAGTTTGTAAGATCTTCTCTGTCGGAGAATACTGATCCAGTCCAGTCTCTGTAACTTCACTTTATCCGGATTGGAGTTAATGACCTCCTCTGTTAGATCCAACGGTCTGAGCAGATTTCTACAGGAGGATTTCCAATCGTCCAATGCCTGGTTGTTTCCTTTATAGCCTGCCTTGTCAAAAATTTCAAATGGGGAAGCCCTCCCTTCAATCGTACATTTTTGAAAATAAACTCAACGATCGCCATCCCATCATCGAACTAAGCAATTGCAAGCCCAGTTCGAATCGGACAAAGGATATGTGAAGAGACTATGGCAGCCCCAGCACCCTCCTCCAAAAAAGTCCCTCTAATCGGTCCCAAGTTGCCTCAGGAAGATTAGGGGCAGATTCTGCACCATATGTCAGTATAAGAGCCACCATAAGTCTATAGAAACCAATGAAGGGTTCAATTGTAAATTCGCCGAATTTGATATTTATTTTCCTTGTGTGTGAGGTCAGTTTTATACGTTGGAGTCTGAGGCCGTCTACCCAAGCTTTTCTGACTACACTTCAATTGAAAGGAACGCCCAGGTAGCTCATGATATCCACTGTTTCTATTTTCTCAAAATTCCCTACCCAGCTGAATTTTATCTTTTTCCTGGTTTAGGTAGGATCATAATTTTAGTTATTTTTTGTATTCACCCTCAAGTTCTTTTCTTTCAGGTAACTCAGTTGATTTATACGCCTTTGTAATCCGATTGGCGTGTAGTCAATCAAGACCAAATCATCTGCGTATAAAACCCACAGGATCGAATGGCTATAGATTCTTTTTGGGGAGGTTGGAAGGCATGGACCTCCGTCTGGCTATGCGCCATATCGGATCAATACAAATTGAATAATTCAAGAGCCAAAGGGCAGCCCTGTTTAAAGCCTCTTAGATGTACTTATCGATCTCGTTAGAGTCCCTGTACTGGACATCCTGATTTGAATAGATATTGAAGAGTACAGGTTCTTTATTGCCTCTAGAAGGTCTTGGGAGCAATGTCACTTAGCAAACTTCACCCAAAGCCTCCGTCAACTAATAGAGTCAAAGGCTTGCTCCATGTCGGTAAAGGCTAAGTAAACCTTCTGCCTTGACCTGCAAGCATTCGACTTTAAGATGTTAAGAAGAAGTTAGTTAAGGCTGGTACCAACCCCCGAGACAAACCCAGTCTGTCATTTATCACGACGGCCAGCTTTTATAGACCAGTTCTTCAGATGTCCCAGTTCTTCAGATGTCCCAGAAGGTTTGACACAAAGATCTCTCCAAGTGTATCCAAAAGGGCAATAGGTCTGTAATATTTCGGGTCGTCTGTCCCCTTTCTTATAAATTGGCACAATTATTGCCGCCTTCCATGATGCAGGACCCTCTTTAGTTATCAGAACAGTATCCAACAAAAATCTGCCTAATTCTCAGGGTTGCGTTTAAGCATTTTATTATGTAGACCATCCGGCCCGCTGCTCGAGAGGAATTCAGTTTTTATCTTAGTAACAATGTCCTCCCGTGTAAACTCAATGGTTCGAGGCATATTAGACGATGCCGTACTTGCTATATTTGATTCCGAAATGGTGGAAAAAAAGGCCAGAAAAGAACTCCGTCTAAGTCCTTTCAGGAACAGCCGGAATCATCTTTGTCATGTGGAATGGTTATTGAGTAAATCCCAAAGGTCACGCATGTTTTGTTTTGGCTACGAGTTTCATCATGACTTCAGCGTCCATTTGGAAGCGTTGTGCCATTGTCGCTAACGGCCAATTCCTATACTGCTGTTTGCCCTTTTTATTGTAGGGGAACTGTGTCGCCTCTTTCCAAGCAGTCTATTTCCCACAAATCAGCTCTAAGTTTTTTTTTCTTTTTCACATCTTCATTAGGATAGTGTAGCCTATTGACTGTCAAGCTATTTTCAGGCCTTGGCTTTACCCGAAATCTCAAAAGGATAGTCAATACCCAGAGATTTGGAAGTGAAAGCATTTTTATAGCACGCTGTAATCCCTGAAACTTCCCCGGGGGATATTCGCAAGCGGTATCTCCCAGATTTATTTGTACCGAAATCCCCGTTTTATTTTTTTTAACCTCTTTCCTGTTCCTTGAAACAAGGATGTAGAATACAGTGATCACCATCAGTTGTAGGCATGACATTCAGGGAGTGCATGTATTTAAAGTGACCAATGGATGCAAAATAATAGTCCAAATGGGCTTTTTGAGTACCACGCATCCAAGTTGCTCTGCCCGGAATGTCACCTCCAAGTGTACCATTTATCATACATACTCTGCGTTCCTTCATCTCAGACATCCATAAAGCTGCTTTTTTTGCATGGAAACCCCACTGTAATTTTGCCCCCAACTCATCCAAAAATCTTGCCATCAGGTCACCACATATCAGGAAGAGGGGGGAGTTTAGTTCCACCCAGCAATCAGCCATTAGGCCAAATCAACAAACTTCTCATCTCCAATCCCCGCCAGGTTCCAATATACATTGAATACCACTAGCGTCAATGGTTCCTGACCCGGAGTTGCTTCCCAGTTTAGAAGAACCATCTTGACATATGGTCTTGGGTTTCTGGAGTCTACAATGTTAGACCCAATCTTATCAAGGTCAATGCAGACGGCCTCGCAACTTTACTTGTTATAGCAGGATTAAAGCATACTTCAAAGTCTTCACAGAGTGGCTTATTGGCCAGCCATGTTTCCCGGAGGCATACAGGGTCAAAGTTTGAAGCAGCCAATACTCCTTTCCTTAACAAATGAATGAAGCCTCTGGTATTCCATGAGGCCATGTTAAATCAGCAGGATGACAGATGCTCAGGAAGTTAAAGGATTGTTTTCCGTGCAAGTGTTCCCGCCAACCATGACCAATCCAAAGAGGGTCTTGAGAATTCATTAGTCGATGCGGTCATCCTGACTTTTCTTTCCATTGTGTTTTTTGGTGTCATATGAAACTTGGATGGATACACAAATTTCCTATTGGTGTTTTTGGCCAACAGAGTCTGAGTCTTTAGTGGCACGTGTAGAATGGATTTTTTGGCCAAACACTCGATTAGTCTGGGGAGGCCTTGGAATCAAAGATTTCACCTTGTGTGGAATTAGTTCAAATTGTGGTTTCTCCAATGTGTAGTATTTTCCTAGGTCCCCATCCGTTAGCTCAAAGCCCAAATGTAGAAAGTCCGGAGATGCCTCCAGAATGGCTTGCTTCACCAATACAGAATTGAGGTGCAGTATCACCCAATCCATGCGCCTTTCATGGACAAAAGCTACAATCTTGATGTCATTATGCTCAATGAACCAGAGTTGGGGTGAACAATGTAAAAGATTGAACACATTCCTTCTGTTCATTATGAGACAGTCTTTCTCCATGATTATCCTCTTGATCATTATGTGGGGCTTGGTGGATATCTGGGACTTTCCCCAGTCACTCATGAGGCCGTCCTTCAATGGATCTTCCTTTACAGGATTAACAGTGTGGTTGTTTTAGCAGGCGGGTCCTTCTTTGCTCCAATGTGTAGAAGGGGAAGCGATCATCTTTGTCATTTGCGTACTCTGTGCTTATATCAGCCAGTGTGGCATCAAGAGAGACACCTTCAACCTCCACTTCCATCTCATCTGGCCCACTCCATCCACCACAAAAGTCATTGTTTGTTCCAACTGGTACTACAGTCGGATCGTCCGAGTAAGTAGAAAGTTTCAGCAATATTTGCAGGTTCTCATCTTTTGAACATGGCTCCTCTATGATCTCTAACACTGGACTGTGATCTACCATCTTTTTTGTAGGGCGCTGAGAGGGGCCCTGATCGACTTGATCGGTATCAGTCAATGTTAGCCTTCGCAAAAAGGCTCTGGAGCCATTTGATTTCCCCTTCTTAGGCGCTGGAAGATGTTTAGATTTTCTTCGGGTGGGTTGCTTAGTCGCCTGTTTAGGAACACTTTGCATACTATCTGTTTTTTTGAAAACAGAATATATTTTCTCTGATACAGGTGGCTGGACCTCCCTGGAGGCACTAAGAGCCAATGGCAATAATTTGTCAGGGTTCCTAGAAGGCACACAAGCATCCGAGTTTCATTGGCTGGGTTCTAAGTTAACTTGGTCAAATGGTTTTAGAAACTGTGTCAACCTTCGACTGTGCCCCAACGAGGCTTTTGGAGTAAACCCATGAACCTCACAGTGCAAGGTCTTCTCCCATTCTTCTCTCTGCATCCTCGTCGACAGGTTTGTACTTTGTCCATTGGTTACCTGATTTTTGTAAATTGGGCACAATCTTCCAATCCACAACTTCCCCTATGGCTCCTTGTCCATTTCAGTTAGTCTAAGATGCCCGTCATTACAGTGTTTTTATCACACTCCTCCCTTCATGCCAAGTCAAAAAGGCTAGACTGGCATTGAGCGGAAAGTTCTGCTTCTTTGTCAAGTCTGGAGTGAACTGACCCAGCGAAGCATTCCAAGGAAGTGAGTTTAGAGTGCATGGTCACCAAAAGCGAAGCCTGATCCTTTAGGACACCCCTGCAAACCCCTGCTCCTCCTTTCCATATATATACGGTCAAACTTTTCCTATATAATGTCAAACTTTTCCTGGCGACATTATATACAACAACCAGATATATATTTACTGCACGAACTTCAAAACTTCTACTGCAAAAAATAATATCCTTGCAAAAGAACAGATAGGATTCAGGAAGGCGATGGGCACCTCTCTGAATGCATCTCTGATGTCTCACATCATTGCTAATACTAAGAAGAAAGGGGGACAACCGGTATACATTGCAAGTATTGATATATCTTCTGCATTTGACTGTCGTAAGGGATCTACTTTGGGTCGAAATACATGTACAGGGCTTTCCTCCGGAATTAATATATTGGCTAATAAGGTTACATTCTAATACTGCTTACTACATTCTAATACTGCTTACAAAGTTAAGCTTTCAAGAGAAGGTGCCATCACCGAATCGATCAAAACTTATATTGGCCTTAAACAAGGTTGCAATTTAGCGGCAATTGTTTTTAATCTCTATTTGTGTGATTTGGGACAGGTGTGGAAAGAGTTGAGGATGTATCCAGTAAGAATTGGATCTATTAAATTGCATTGGCTACCATTTGCACATGAGTTGCTTATAACTCACTCTATTCCAGCTGGTCTTCAGGCTAAATTAATTACATTTGAAAAATATGCCTATAATTTAAACCTTATTCCTAATGTTAGCAAAACAAGCATACTTGTTTTCAATACTGGTAGAAAAATAAAATCATATCGAAGGAGAATTGGCGATCTTGTAGTTCAACTTCAATCTGAGATTCGTTACCTTGGATACCATCTAAGTTGTAACTCCTCCATTTGCAAAGAGAGGCTTAATCAGAAAGCTTGTCCGTTAGGAAGCCAAATGAAGTTAATTTTCATCAAATACTGCCAATTCTCACTAATCCCCCCCATGTGATTTTCTCACTATGAAAGTGCAAGCTGCCATTATTTACATCTTGGATATATGCCCCTTTGATTTAAGCACCTACCTCAATGCTTTGCAAGGCTGTTTACTCAAAGGAGCGTTACGCGTGGCATTGTCCATCCCCAACTGCGTGATTAGACACGAGTTAAGTCTGATATCGTTATCATGCGGAGTGTCATTGCGCTTGCTGTCCATTTATGCAACATTGGAAACCCTGCAATGGTCAGGCAATTTCTCTATGGAAAATATTAGAGAAAGGATAGCCAAGAGTAGCCCCTCCAGAGCAGCGGGCCCCAACGACTTATCAAATGTCCTTCTTAAGGGCAATCCGGATAAATGGTCGAAAGCTCTTTTTCTTCTCTTCGAAGATATAAGTAGAACAAAGGCTATCCCGGGCTCGTGGAATATGAGTTACATTGTTTCAGTCTACAAAAAAGGAGACAGATCCTTGCCCTCAAACTACCGGCCTATAGCCCTATTAGATGCTGATTCCAAGATATATGCAAGCCTTCTCCTTCAAAGGATTGAACAGTGGGCAACCAGAGAAAAGATCTATTCGTTGTCTCCATTAGCACTTCCGCGAGAAATTCTGGATACTCTAATTCATTTACATGCAGGATCGATGAAACAAGTCCGTTTAAGCAATGATGGCCGGTTATCGGAGCCAATCAAGACCTTCAAGGGGCTCAGACAGGGTTGTATCTTTACCCCGACATTATACAATCTGTACACATCCGATATAGGGCCGGTGCTCGGGAATGTTGCATTTATTCAACCGAAATGAGAAGGCAAGACATTTTGCTGGTGTTCCTACGCTGACGACTTTTTGTTGTTCGATAGATCACCAGTAGGACTCCAGCATCTGCTATCTGCATTGCTAGCTATCTGACAAACAATGTTTTAGAGGTAAACCCACAAAAATCTCACATCTTATGCTTCAGTGGAAAGAGAAGATCATCTTGTCTAAAAAGCTGGTATTTGGATAATACTAAATTAGGTATCAAAAATTCCATGATCTATCTGGGTTTTTTTGTGAATGGAAATGTAAATGGCGTTCAAATTTTAAACCACTATCTGTCTAAAGTTAAAATCTGCATTACCCAGATGCGAGTAGTGGACCATAAATTTGGAGAATTTTCGTACACTCCCGTTTTAAGATTTTATAAGTTAAAAGCGATTCCGAAAATTCTCTATGGAAGCAAAATTCCATTCATAATGGGTAAGCTGAAAGTAAATAAGTTAGAGGCAACTTTGCTAAGAAAAACTACTTCCTGCCTACCGAAATGCATCCCAATTGTTGCTATTCGCTCCGAATATGGACTGCAATCGCTTAAGAGCATTGTGGAGTGGAAATGTCTTCAACATTTTCGGAATCTAATTGTTCAAACTGAAAATAACTTATATAATGATCTTTCCGTGATGCTGAAGCAGGGTGCTCCGAAATCAACTTTTTAAACTAAATTAATGGAAATGTGTAATACATTGTTGAGGTGTGCAGGAGTTTCTTTGACAATTCTTTTGGTAAATCCCCAAAAAGTTAAAACGCCTGCAAAATGTTGATTTAGCTGCAACTACCCTAAAACTATCTCAATTCAGGCTGTATGCTCATATGGTCTCTTACTACAAATACATGGGCTCTATGGAACCATATTTCTGTCTCTTTCCCAATAGAGGGTGGAGAAACTGCTACATGAGATTTAGATTAAACGTCATGCTTACGGAAGAAATAATCGCTGCAAGAACAAAAATAGCATGCCCAATAACTTGTAGACAATGTAATGAATCTGAGTCCAAAGAAACGTTGAGATATTTGTTGCTTGAGTGCCCTGTCTTATCCGCAAAGAGATTGTTTTATTTTGCAAGATTTGTACCGGATGTACCTAATGTGGACTCAGATCAAGTTTGGAAATGTATACTATTCGACAATTAGCGGTAGTCAGATTTTTAAAAGTTGAATGTGATCCATCATAAAATGTTTATTTTTATAATTGGGCAGCTTTGTTAATTGTAAGAGATATGAATTTTGCATTGATGTGATTTTATCTTCCATTGAAATTCTGCTGTTTTAGATTTATGAATTTTTTGAATAGGCAGTGTCTTAACCTGTCTCCTATGACACAGCTCATATAATGGACTATTCAAATGGTTATCGTTCAGAAGAATTTTAGAATGGATGTATGATAAAATTAAGATCGTTTCTGCAGATGAAATCATTCAATTTTTATGATTAGCTCATTGTATATTCTGTATTTTGTTTCTCTCTAATATCGCTTTATGTAACTTTGTTAGATCTTGTAGGTGAAATTGTTTACTTATCTGTATGAATTTCTCTTTGTATTTTGTTTCTTACATTTTGGTTGTTTAATTTGTAAAGTTTTTTTTAAAGCCATAAACAAATAAATAAATAATACTACTAATCCCCCATGTGATTTTCTCACTATGAAAGTGCAAGCTGCCATTATTTACATCTAGTATATATGCCCCTTTGATTTGAGCACCTACCTCGATGCTTTGCAAGGCCGTTTACTCAAAGGAGCGCTACGCATGGCATTGTCTATCCCTAACTGCGTGATTAGACACGAGTTAAGTCTGATATCGTTATCATGCAGAGTGTCATGGCGCTTGCTGTCCATTTATGCAACATTTTTGAATCCGCCTAAAAATGGTTTAGATCTGCAAGTATTTTAGATCTGCAAGTATTGATGGAAGAACAATCAGTAGGCTTGATTAATAAGTTTAAGGTCCGCATGCAAGTGATTTTAGATCGACTTGGGGTATCACATGATGATCTATGCTTTCGATCTGATTTTGTTAAAACAAAATTATTTGAAGAAGATTGGATATGCACTTTAGATCAACTGAAAGTTTATTCTTCATATTGTGAATGTGCCAAATTCTTACGAAAACTTGTACCAGGTATTCCCTCTGTTGCCATATTTCCATGTTCTATTATAAGAAGTTTATTCATATCTGCTATTATTGCACATGTACTTGTACTGCCCATATCAGTATCGCATCCCTAACATTGTAACCGCTAATACTGCACATGTATTTAACTGCTGCCTATATGCCAGTGACGCATCCCAAGAATTGTACCTGCTAATATTACATATGTCTTTACTTGCTGCCTAAATTTGAGTAACTGCCTACCATAGCAACTTGAGTACTATTATGCATACGTGCCGGCCTGCCTCATTCCTAGCAATGCCGGTGGTATAATCTGATTACTATTTTTCTATTACTGCTAACACTAGGACGGACACCTTCCTTGAACAGAGTCAACGTGCTCCTATTGCACCTATCGGTGAACCCACACCAAACCGCCACACCCGATAAGCGCACACTGCACTTGAGCTCGGCTATTCAACCCTCTTATTGTTAGGAACCCGAGGTCATGACATGCGGCTGTGGCCTTCAGCTAGCCTTTACTCCACTTACTTTGTCTTTTTAGGGTATCCAACTGCTGCACTCTGCACCCGCCCCATCAGCATTGCCGAGACCTTCCACGTCCACTCTTTTACACACTCTCACCATGCTACACAGCACAGACCTCCTTACCAACCCATACCTCAACGACCCGGCTCTGTGGCTTCAACACTTCACCACAGAACCTATACCCAATCAACCATGCACACTCCTACTCAGGAATAACAGACTTAGATCTAGATTGCCTCGGGCGCCTTGCACCAGGCGAAGCCAAACCGCCAGTACACCGCTTGCTACTTAGAAGCTATCTAACCCCCCCTTGCATCCCACCCCCTACCAAAGAACTCAAGGGAGCCCTCATCAACGCCAGATCCCTCACGGCGCATGCACTCAACATCATTGACCTCATTACCATCCAAAACCTTGATTTCCTTGCCATCACAGAAACATGACTACAACCTGAAGGACGCATAGGTTATCCCTCTTCTAAAAAAAAAAACAACCTTAGATCCCGAGTTACCAACCAACTGCATGCAGCCTACATGCAACTACAACTACATGCAGCCTCTGGCCCACTCCTCTGCCTCGCTATCCTGAATGGCTACACTATCATCCGAGCTGACCGCCAGTCCACTTCTTCCAAAGGAGGAGGAGTTGCATTCATACATAGAGACAATATCACCATGAGAACTATCCCCAATATCCAATTTAGCTCCGCCGAATCTCTATCGGTGAAACTTACCCTCTCACCTACCAACACAGCAACACTACATCTTATCTACAGACCTCCAGGACCACTTGGCTCCTTCACAGACGACATTACCTCCATCTTGATGGACAACACTAAGCCCAACTCGCAGGTGTTGTTACTAGGTGACCTCAACCTTGGCTTTTCTAACCCTAGGGATCCAATGGCCACCGGGGTCACCACTACCCTTGCCAACCTAGGCTTCCAGCAACGCATTCTTGCACCTACACACAACAAGGGCAGAACGCTTGACTGGATTACAGATCTTAACTGCAACACTTCGTTAAGTTCTAATACTGCCTGTACTTGGTCCGACCATCACATTATCATCTTCCATTTACCAGCCACCAACCCACACCCCAAACCCACTATAGCCCCCACAATTCCCACCAGGAACAAAAAAGATATTACCAGGGACAAACTACTCCCCCCTCATCCTTCCTATCTTGAACAATTGCGCCTCTCAGCACAATGACCCCACCTTCCTAGTAGACACATTCAACCAAACACTGCTCAAAGCTATTGACACCATAGCACCACTCAAATTACGGAAAGCCAAACAACGAGCCCATCTGAACTCTTGGTTTACTCTGCAGCTCAGAGTACTGCGCAAAGAAAAGCACAAGGCCGAAGCACTCTGGAAAAGTCGGCCTTGCGAGGCCAACCAAGATCTCCTCCTCATCACCTCTTTGAATTACAAGGAATCTATTTTACAAGCCAAAAATACAGACCTACAACCAGTGCATATCACAAGCCGAATCCAACACGAAGGAGCTATTTAAAATCCTCAAAGAATTAGAATCCCCCTCACCCGTACCGGATACCTGTAGTAAAGACAGTACATGGTGTAACAACATCCAAAATGCACTCCTCACTAAAATAGCCACCCTGCAATCTAAAATGAATGCCAAACAAAACACCCTTCTCACGTCCCATACTACTATACCTATGATGCGTAATTCGGCCCCCTTCTCCCACACCCCATTCAGTTTTGTGCCACTCACCATCCCGTAAGTGGAAAAAATCATTTGTAACCTAAAACCCTCCAACTGCCAAGGTGATTCTTGTCCTGCACCTATCATCAAGGATTCAGCACATGACCTTGCTCCTTTCATAACCACCTTTATTAACTCCTCGTTCCAATCTGGACTAGTCCCCAACAACCTGAAGGACGCATAGGTTATCCCTCTTCTAAAAAAAAAACAACCTTAGATCCTGAGTTACCAACCAACAACAGACCTATCACCACTGTCCCATGCCTCTTAAAAATTTTAGACAGAGCAGCTTATTTACAAATACAGAACTATTTGGAAATAAACGATAAATAACAAAAATAATAATTTGGCATTTATATAGCGCTACGAACCCTCGGGTATCTGAGCGCTGCTTATTATTACCCACAGTGTTTGGTACTCATTTATCGACCTCGGAAGGATGAAAGGCTAAGTTTGGCCCTCCTGGGATTCGAACCTGCGTCAGCAGGCTCTGCACAGATGTTAACGCGAGCACTCTACTCGCTCTGCTATCTTAGTATCTCCTCGGTACAAGACAATCTGGCTTTAGACCTAAGCACGGGACAGAAACAGCCCTTCTAGACCTCAAATCCCAAATTGAGGACCTAAAAGACAACGGCAAATTAGCCCTTTTTTCCTACTCGACTTATCGGCGGCGTTCGATTTGGTCAAACACCAAATCCTCTGCCAGCATCTGAAATCTGCGGCCCACTTCTCTGACAATGCCACCAATTGGATTAGATCTTTTTTTAGACAATAGGCACATGAGAGTATTCACTCCTACCTCCTCAGCAGATCCTACCCCAGTCCTCTGCGGAGTCCCTCAAGGGTCCTATGTATCCCCTACACTCTACAATGTATTTACCAAACCCTTGTTTGATGTGCTGGACTATCTGGGTGTCACCTATACTAATTATGGTGATGACACCCAGATACTCATTCCCATCACTGGTGACTACATTGTAGACTCCAAAGCTCTGAATGACATATACCAAGTCATCTAAACTTGGATGACCCAACATGAGCTCTGTCTTAATGACGATAAGACAGAGCTCCTCATCTTGGGTACACAACAGAGACTCAACAAGCTGAACCCCACGTTCTGCTCCTTCAATATCGATGGTAATTCCATCAATGTATCCAAAGATACCAAAACTCTAGGAATCTACCTAGACTCCACACTCTCCCTATCCTATCCCGCCAGGGCGCTGGTGAAGCCCAAACTGGACTATTGCAACGCTCTGTACCAAGGCACCAACAAGCACAACCTTAAACTCCAGATCACCCAAAACAATGCTATCAGAGCGGCCCTCAACATCCCAAGATCAGCTCACATCACTGAAACTAGGAAGAACCTTCACTGGTTCTCAGTCGCCCAAAGGGTATCCCTGAAAGCGCTTGCCCTGACTTACAAATGCATAAACAACCAGGCCCCCCATTTACCTAGCCTCCCATTTCACCCAGTAAATTCCATCTCAGACACGCCAATCTGCCCAAACTCATGGCATCACGATCCCCAGATACAAGCTTCATACAGCGGGAGGTTCTAGCTTCCCAGTCCTGGCTGCTAAACTATGGAACACTTTGCCACTTACCATTAGAAATCTACCGTCACTCAACTTCTTCAAACAAAGTCAAGCTATGGCTAACCACCACACATGACTAACTGTTCAGTTAAACTTTGAAACACTTATCCTTTGTATGCCTGATGCCTGATGTTTGCACTGTTCTTGCATTCTACTGTTTTGATGAGGTATAGGTATATGATATGGCATGGCATTTGTAACACGCCTATACACAAGTGTAGGTAGGATTGTTACCTGCACTGTAACTCCATTACTACTGTAAATACTCTTTTGTATATATGCCAAGCATGTAAGTTTTCCGTCTTGAAGATATGCGCCCGGATGCCCTCTGGCCTGGCTTTGTACTATACAAATAAATAAATACACAAATTCATGCGTTTTAGGATGAATCAATTTCACACTAAAGAACGTCGTCGCCGATGGACTGGTCTGTCAATTACTATACAATCTATGGAATGTAGGTTTCCCAGTTGTATGGAACACTATGAAACCCTTAAACATCTGGTGCTCGAGTGTCCACATTTTTAAAATGTGCGCTCACTTTTTTTGATGAAATTTGTTACCGTTGAATTTGCTGATTGCACTGAATTTTTATGGGACAGACTTATGAATGGAACATATCTTCTAATTCTAGGATTAGGCAATTTTTTAAAAGATTGTGGAAGAAGAGCTTGCTCGATTTGAAAGTTAAGATGGCATTGATATATCTTTATAATGTTATTGAATAATAACGGTTGTTTTTGTTTTAAAACTAGAACTGCCAAAGGGTCTTGTACTAATGAGCATATGTGTTTTATGTTTATTTTTAAAAAATCTTGTTAATATATGATGCTAATGCATAGCCTGTTAAGAATGCAAAGTGGCTTAAGAATATTTTTAAGTTTTATGTTGTATGAAATGAATTTGATGTTAAGTAAAGTTGTAATTTTGTAAAGGTTTATTATAACCAAACAAAAAAAAAAAAAAAATATATATATATATATATATATATATATATATATATATATATATATATAAAACATTATTACCCGATACCTCTTTTAGTGTCTCATTGAAGGTTTCATAGTGTTTCACAAAAGGATTGATAGTAATATTCAAAGCTGCCATCACCAAACACTGCGCAGACAATGGGAGGTGGCCAACTCTTTCTCTCCCAGAGGAGACGGTATCTCTAGAATCTGAAGAAGAGGCCGGATTTAAATCCTCATTTGGACTGAACAAGAGGGGCGAGGGGGCATCAATTGGGGAGGGTGCCAGTAACTGGATGGGGCTTGTCACACTTCATTATTTACACCAGGCACCTTGGCGATTAAAGAGGACTCAACAGGTGCCACAAACAGTGCCTCCAGCTGGCCTTCCAATGATGAAATATTCTGTATACAAGGATTTTTCCCCAAGCCAGAGGGCCCAGGAATATCCCAAGGTTTAGATTTTGAACAGCCAGAACCCGCTAGGTCACTCAGCCTACGTTGCAACTGTGTAGTGAAACTCAGCTCAGCAAGGTCAGCAGCTAATCTGGTTGCCAAAGCGTCATGTTGGCGCTCCAGGTTAAAAACGGAAGTAAATTGACAGCCCTGAGGCTTGAGGTTTGGCGAAGTCACAGAGAGAGACAAAACAGTGCAGTCAGGTGAATCCGGGCGATTAAAAACCACCTCTAAATATTCAGCGTCTTCAAATTCCCAATCTTCAGTGCCTTTCTTTATCGCTCGAAGTTCCAATGGCGGAACCTTGAAGCTGGGGAGACAGGGCAAAGAACGGGGGCAGCAGATCCGCGCTCTTAAGAGGGAAAGAAGGGGGAGGAAGGGATGCAGGCCCCAAGAGAAGGGGTAGGAGAAATGTGGGCACCGGGTTAAGCGAAGGCTCCTGACTCTTCTCGCTTGGGCACACCTTTTCTTCCAGTTTCAAACCTAGAGTTATATAGTGGGGTCGAAAGTTCCTGTTGAAACGGTTTTTCGTGCGCTCCATATGCAATATTGAACTCTGTATCACGATATTTCAGAAAGGATCCCCTTGGGGTCAAGGTTGGGGCCAATGCAAGTGAGATAGGCGGAGTAGAAATTGCATCCTCACGCAATTTTCCCTAGCGCCTTGTGCGCAGGCCGTTCTCAGACATGTTAATGGTTTTCGCACAGTCATAATGTTCTGTGCCTAGTTAGCCTTTAGATGTTAAAAAAAAGGGTATTTAGACAATAGACTTTGGAGTTTCACAGTCCTCTTTCTTGGTTTCTCTGCCTGATCGACCTGCCTTGGTGCTCTCAGCGCGCAACATTCAATTGAAGCAGCTGTACTGAATTAGGCGGTCCATTGCCTGATCCGCGTGCATTGCTTTTTTCACATCAGCTGTTCTGATCAGGGTTCCACTGCCTGATCATCATGCTCTGCGCACATCACTTTCTTTACATCAGCTTTTCTGATCAGGCGGTCCATTGCTCCGCATGCATCATTCTCCCTACATCAGCTGCTCCAGAACAGGCGTTCACTGCCTTAACCTTGCGCTTTCCGTGCGTTTCATCTTTTCTGCATCAGCTGTTTCCTGCACATGTGTGCATCATCTGCAGCTGTGCTTCATTCTTCACAGGTATGCCTTGTGGCCCCACCATTGTCACTGGCCTTTCTACAACGAGCCAAATTAGATTTCTCACAGATTTCTCTCATAATTTGGGCAGAATAAATCGTTTTTTGCACCTTTTTAATCACTGCTGCATTGTTTTTGGGAATCACATTTCCTGAACCACATGTTTGTGAAAAGTATGGAGGTGCACTTGGGCCGTAATGCTGAAAGAAATTGTGACTTGGTGCATGTTGCAGAAACCCTTACCCCCTTCTAAGATGGCCACCTGTTTTTGATGCTGCCTACAAAGCCTTGCACGGTCCCTCCTCCATTGGCTACCTCTTTCTTAATCAGCCTATTGGTGGGACCCGGCCCACTGGACTTTGGCCCACTTCTAAGTCCCCTGTCTGTTCCCGTCCGCTACCAGGACGCTTCATGAACCTACTGCCACAACCTGACCCTCCCTGAGATTGCTACCGCACTCGGTTTGGATACTGGACTACCAAGACTCTCTTACTTCACTCTCCATGGGTTAGCTCCCTCCTTCCGTTTGCCCTTTCTTTCCCTTCTTGGGACTGTCAGTCTCTTCTCTGCTTGTTCTAAAGGTTCTCTGTTATGCTCTCTAATGCACTCGTTCTGGCACTCACCTCTAACTTTTGATTCATACCTCATTTCTTTACCTACGGTGCCTTAATATTTAACTTTGAAAGTCAAATTTGGGTGCGTTTTTCATTTAACTTTGACCATAAATTGTAACCTGCTAGCCCAATGACTGTTCCATACCACTGTACTTGCATACTTCTCCCACTGCCTCCTCTCTCTACTCACCAATAGCACCATCTGTTTCTCGTATCTACTCCAACTGCTTTTCTATCAACTATCCTTCCCTTCTCATTATGTCTGGTGAGAAGTTTAAAAAGGATATCTTAGCCTACAACCCGAGTATCCCCATCGCTGATACCTATTCCAGCACCTCTTCCAAACAGACCCTCACAGACATCCTCTTTGTCATTCCTTCGCCAGATGTATGGACCCCCAATATGCTCTTTGTGCTCTGTCCTGTCTCCTCTCCCGTTAATGGTGGCACCCGCTGGGAAGTCCTCATGGATTCCTTAGACTCCTCCAGTGTCATTAATGTCTACCTAAATGGCACTGTCAGTGTACAAGGCTCGCATGACAATCTCCTCCTCTTCAATAGTCAGTTCCCTCGCCTTATCAACTTCCTTTCATCTGCAGGGGTCCCCTCCTCTCCTCCTTTGGCTACCTTGCACTAACTTCCCTCCTCTGCCCGACCTCGGGCTCCCTCCACAACTCTGCAGGGCGCACCTCTGATTTGTACCCCTCCCCAGAAGGTCTTTTAGGTTGGCAACCTTCATCTTGCCCCACTCAACTCTCGCTCTGCAGTCAAACACTCCTCTGACATCTGCCACCTCTTGGAAGAACTGGACTTGGATGTCCTCGGTCTTACCGAGACATGGTTCACGGCCAGCTCTGTCACAAGCCCGGAGGCAGTGTAGCCCAATCTTTCCCGAGTGGATTCCTGCCTCTATCAGCCCCATTCAGACTTACTCCTCTTTCGAATGCCTTGGCTGTAGTCTCTCTCTCTCCTAGCCACTCTCTTACTGTTGCTACTCTCTACCGGCCCCCTGGTCAAATCACCTAATTTCTCTCTGAGTGGGCAGACCTCTCCTCCTCCCTTCTGCCCTCAACCACTCAACTCCACCCTGCAGGTCACACACTTAGATGTCTTGATCTCCTCTAGCCTCCCCCTCTCTATTCCTTTGACTACTCCTCTCTCCTGGAGTGATCACTTCCTCCTCTCTTCCCCCCACCCCCAAGCTAAGCCTACCCCAAGATTGCTACCTACCTTCTCGGACATCCGGCCCATGAAGCGGTTGTCAGTTGAGGCGTTCGCTGCCACCTTCTCTCACCACCTCCACCCCTGGCCGACTCACACCCTGACACAGCCCTAGCCCTGCTCTACTCCTCCATTTGTGCTACTCTTGATGCTCTTGCCCCTGTCATGAGGATCTGTTTGAAGTCCAAAGCCAAGTGTAATTCTTGGTATGACTCCGACCTAGCTACACTTAAATGTAAGTACACCTTCACCATCCTTTCCCCTCACTCTCTAGCCGGCCTCCCTTGCTCCTCCTCCTACCCCTACCTGCGAGGCTAAGAACCTCGGGTCCACACTTTCCTTCTCCGCCCACATCTCCGGCATCTCTAAAAAGTCAAACTTCCTACTGCACCTCCTAAGAGGTACTCTGCCTTTCCGCTCCTTCCCCCAGAAGCTCACTGTCTCCCAAGCTCCGGTTCTCTCTAGGTTGGACTACTATAACAGCCTCTTTCTAAATCTACTTGCCTCCACTCTCCACCCTTCAAAACTAATCCAGAACAGGACTGCGAGACTTGTCCTTGGCCTCAAGCCCTAGGATCGTATCTCTCCAGCTCTGAAATCCCTTCATTGGCTCCCAGTGGATGCAAGGATTACATTTAAAACCTTCTGCATTGTCCACAAGCCTTTCTGGGGCCTGGGTCCAAAATACCTTCAACTATCCCTCCATAAATACCTCCCCTCTCGAGCTCTTCGCTCCTCTACCTCTAACTCCCTCACGGTCAGTCGTTTTTCTAAGAAACAAGCTTGGGGTAGATTTCTGTCTTCAGCTGGGGCCTCCCTTTGGAACAGCCTCCCTGCCATTCTGAAACTTGAGGAGAACCATCTCCGGAAGCACCTGAAGACCTTCCTCTTTGCTTCTGCCTTTGCCCACCTTAACCCCTGCTGATCCGTTTCTCTCTCAGCACTGTGCACCTGGCCACCCTCTGTCCTCCGGGCCCAGGTACCTGCTCACCCGGCCCCCTTCCTGCACTGCCTTCCGAGCAACCCCTTGCACTGGGGTCTGTATATGTACCCACACAGTCCCCCACCCACTTTTCTTCTGCACTTATCAGACATACCATGTCTGCTAAACCCAGCACTTGCCACTTGCTGGCTGCACTACCACTGTTTATTGCCTTTATACTTTCCACTTCTCCCCCCTTCCATGCACTTTCGCGTTCTCAATGTCACTGGGCCTAGTAAGATCGCTGTTTTTTTTCTCCCCTGTTCCCCTCCCTTGCATTGTCGCGCTCTGAAACACTTGTGTACAAGCGTGATATGAATAAAATATCAATTCAATACCTTCATTCTCCTTCCACCCTTTCAGACTACCGAGACTGCAAACTCTTCTGCAAAACTCTGCTGCAGCGATCTGCGCTGTACTCAATGTAGATATGCAGCAACACCTCCACAGGAAGTAAAAAGTGATGGCAGATTCGCTCCTGCTGAGACTGCAAACTCTTCTGCAACACATACTCCTGATAGCTATGTTATGCGGACCCAATAAATCACAAGTGTAAAACAGAACAATATTGTAGGGCTGATTAATTTCAAAGCCATAAAAACCGTCTGGGCCTGACCACCCAACTTCGAAATTCTACAAGACATAAGTAGACATAGTGGTATTGCATTCAAGCAGGTTTGCTAAAACACAGAAAGGGTTCAGACATCAGACTGGTTCTAGATGGCCTACACACATTTACGTTTAGATCATCATCTACTCCTAACCCTGAACAACTTGAACTGGGTAAAACCTTTTGGAAATCTTACATCCCCAAAATGAATGTGGTGCATTTTCCAACTTTATTTGTAACTTTAACTACAGAAGCTGACCCCAAAGAGATACAAGTGGGCTGTGGTTCAAGTAGAAACTGCTACGCAAGAGCAGGAATCAAGGCTCCCCCTTGTGGCCGTTATTATTCAGCATAAATTACGTAGACCGGGTGAGTGCGTAGAACGGATAAGCATGTAGAACGGATGAGTGCAGAATGCATGCAGAGCTGATGAGTACGTAGAATGGATGAGTGCGGGGAACGGATGGATGAGCGGAGCGGGATGGATGAGCTGAGCAGAAGAATGTGTAGAGTGGAGGACTGCTTAGAACAGACTAGTGGGTAGAGCCAACAAGTATATAGAGCAGACGAGTGCATATGAGCGAATGAGTGCCTATGAAAAAAGTGGCACGTAGAGGGGATGAGTGCGCAGAGCGGGTGAGTGAGCAAAACAGGTGAAGGCATAATGCGTGTGAGGACATAAAGCGGATGAGTGCCTAGAGCGAACGAGTGCCTAGAGTGGAACGGACGTGTTGCGTAGAGTGGACGAGTTGCGTAGAGCGGACGAGTACGTAGAACGAACAAGCGCAGATTGCATGCAGTACTGATGAGTGCGTAGAATGGACGAGTACGTAGAGCTGCTGAATGCGTAGAGCGGACGGAACAAGTGAAGTATGTAGATGGAGTCTATATGGATAGAACAAATGATATATGTGAATGGAATTGATCACATATATGGATTGAACGGGTGCCGGACGTGGATGAAACGGGTGAAATAGGTGGAATGAAAGGATGAAGTATGAAGATGTTACGGGCGAAATATGTGGATGGAGTGCATAAAACAACTTAGAATACACAAAACGGTTCGGAATAAATAGAGCGCATTTGAGTGCGTGTGACGGAAAGGAGTGCGTGGGGCAGGCAAGAGCGCATGCGTGGGGCAGGCAAGAGCGCATGCATGGGGCAGGCAAGAGCGCATGCGTGCATCGAGCGGACCGGAGTGTGTGGAGCAGACTGGGGTGCATGGAGTGGATAGGAGTGCATGGAACGGACTGGAGCGCATAGAATTGCGTGACGTATATAGTATGGTTTGGAATGCAGAGAACATTTGAAAGAGCATATAACCCATCATATTACACCACCACGCTTACCCTCTCCTTTACACCACCACTCAACTAGAACACAGAGATACTATGACAACATTCGGTATACCTGTTCTCATACCAACATCCGCCGCACACTTGCCATCATTCTAAATAAACACTGCTGGTTACTCACCCCCCAGCCAGGTGTTCTCCTCGGGCCTAATGCAGTCACATTCGGTCTTGATAAATCCTGCCAGAACTAACACATATTCCTGATCTCTCTACCACCACACCTACCGCTAATAAGCAGCTATTACACGTATACCGCACCAGCTGCACGCACCTTTGACTCTCGACTCTCTCTACAGATCTGAACTTCGGTTCCCAAGGGCGTTCAACCTACCAGCGCCTTCAGATCATACCAATTGTATATAAGGCGCTATATAAATGCAAAATACCATAACACTAGCAAAAAGATATGAATTTGAAAATCAAGGGATTTCGTCCAGTCAAAGAGGAAATAAAAGTGCTTGGTGTGTGCTGACAACATGCATGTATTTCTTTCAGAACCCATCACTGAAAAGATTACAGTGTTCAAAGACAGTTAACTTCTAAGATTACAAAATCACTGGCCGTCTATGTCAATTTTAAGGATGTTAATAAATAAGCCAGAATTTTAAGTGAGAGTAGGAAAAACGGAAATATTTGGGCATATACATCACAAGAACACAGGCAAATGTACTGGGAACCTAGGAAATTGGCAAAATTAAAGCAGTCAATGTCAGAATAGGGGATCGAAATTGTTGGATGATGCCACTCATTTAGCTCCTGCTTGTAGGCTCAAGGGGCTTGCTTATCTTGACACCAATACCTAATAAGGGCCAATTTTGACACCCTATGCCACCCTATGCCAGCTGGTGATATACAAACATACCTACCTGCCAGTAACTATGCTTGTTTGGGAATGTTTATCAAGCAGCTGTCTGTCACATCCCTAAAAAAATCTAAAGGATAATGGGTCATCGTACACAGGGTTCAAAATTGGTGCAGGCTATTTAGCTCCCGTTTCTACCCTAGGAGAGCCTGGTTACTTTAAAACGAACAGTTGCCAGAAGCTACTATTGGCTCTCCAGGCCAACGAATTTAACGTTGAGTGTTTTAGAATGTAAACAAAGACGAATTAGGACACATTTAAATATAATGGTTCATAAATAATCGGCAAAACATTGAATTGTGCATATCGTGTGAAAGTTAGATTAGCAGTGTGCGGGTAATCACGCCTGGTTCCCCAGCAGTAGCGCATTCCTACTCAGTGATGCCCGACACCCATGAGCTGGTTTTAGCTCCTGCTCATCGATTCTTAGTTTCGAGCCCCGATACATAATGGTGAAAACGTTATACTCTCCATCTCAAGTGGAATTTAGATTAGAGTATGTACAAGCTCTTCCTTGGCCAGAGGTAGCTCCCCCTTACGAGATTACTCAGGTGCTGCTTTAAGCTCAGATCTTCATTTGGATCCGTTCAGATGGAACATCCCATCTTTCATTACGGGACGCAATTACTACTTTAAAAATTGGAGCACTCAACATGTATGCACACCTTGCCCCCAAACGACACCAACAAAAGAAATGCTGAAAAGACTCTAATGAGAGGAGGGGTTTGCATTTTCCAACATTAAAATCTACCACAAGTGTTAACAACGCTCCACTAGAACTACTGTCAGAACAAAAAGACAATATCTCAAAATGAATTGACATTGAAAACATATTAGTGAATCCTAATTTATCGTTAGTTGCCCCAACACACTGTAAATTATAAACAAGGAGCACTGAATAGTAACACTTTCACGAAAAAAACTTTACCTTCATGCAGTAATTAACTCAGGTTGCAGCTCTAGCTGGCCTACCTCTCCAGAAAGAGAATACATTGGTATTCGTGTCCGCAAACATCCATGAATGGTAATGGCCTACTTGTCAATGGTAATTGGTTATTTGTAACACGCTTAATACCCAGAGGTTTCTAAGAGCGGACCCAGGGCTGTGTTGCTCTGCGTCGTCTGGCTTCCAAAGCGAGCATGTTGCCCATGTGCTATCCTCCCGAGACAAATGCCAGTCTATGGTTGGGTATCCGTCAGAATGTTTCCACCTGTAACTCAGGTTTTTGTGTACCCAAGCGTAGTGCTGCAAGGATCACCCTCTCCCCCAACCCCAGAAAAATTCCAGAGGCTAGATGCCTGAACATCACTAGCATGAATAAAGACATGCCTGGTGCTGCACTCTTAGATTGGCCGGTAATGCATTTGTGCTGTCAAAGACAATTTAATTGCTCTGGGGAATGGTTTATTGCAGCCAAAGCAGTGAATGCCTCAGTTGTCAGGAATGGGGTATATGTCCATGTGAAATCACCACCTGATGTGCATAACGTTTTTTTGCGCAAGAGCACTGCAAGCATATGTACACACAGTTAACATGGCAGTGCGATCATATGTCTCCTTGTTTACGCAGCAAGACAACCTCTCTAAAGAAATATTGGCAATGCCAACAGATTGGGCTTTTGTGTAGGCATTTGTAAACTTGCAATCTGGCCATTTATGGCAACAGTTGCAAAATAATACGAGTACCTTGGCAGGTAAGTGCATGCACAGCCGTTAGGAAAGATTTCAATTTCATGAATAATTTCCCCTCCAGTTGTGTACCCCCCAACTTTTTGCTGACGTTATACACCATAGTCTGACATTCCCAGGAGCACAGCCTTCTGCTGTACTCCCAAGGGGTTTTCACTCACTTTATTATGGGGAAACTGACATACCCTTAAAGACAGTCAGTACTGGGAGACTGTTTCCCTTAGTCCTTGTCAATGTTGCAACTTTTCTGCAACATGTTGCAAGTGCACAATGTACCTTCCAATATTGCACTTGGGTCTTCCTTTCATTGCTAAACGCCCTAGATACTCTCGAAGGATTTTTTGGGACACCTGCAGATGTGCCTTGGACAGGGCTGGTAGCAGCTTATCTTTTCATGTATTTTTAACCCTTTTCTGCATTGTAAAACGTGTTTGGCACGAATAGGTGGCCTTGCTCCAAAATGGTCATGCCACAAGGTTCTTTGTCCTGTGTTTTGGCCACCTTGCGCCCCTTCTCCTTCCCCAGGTCGAGCCGTCCCGGGTCAGTCCTTATTTGGGGATGCATTCTCCCACGAAACGCCAAGCTTTTGCAGGCGTCTGCCTGCCTTGTGTGTGCACCCAGGATGTGGGCTGGACAGTCTGGTTCCAATACATATCCTGGGTGCCAGAGAGTCTGGTGTGCTGTGAATGCCTGGGACCACCGTGGCCCATGATTGGTCCACGTATGGTATGCCTGTATGTTTAGCAGATCTCCCATTGGGTCCCCTTCGTTTTGACGCAAAGGAGATTTTGGATAAGTGAAGGCTCCAAACACCCATACCAGGTCAATCTCTGGCGTTCTCACTGAATGAAGGATAGGATCCAAGTATCCTAAATCTAGGAAGCCAAGTCGAGAAACCGCTGGAAGTTTTGGCACCCTGAGCCCGCTGTTGTACAGCTGGACCTCTCTGCATCTGATCGAACTAGAAGGTCTGCAAAGATGCTTCGACCCATTGGAATAGTGGGACTAACTATTCTCGGCGCTTTCATCAAACCCTGCAAGTAAGCCTTCCCAGAAGTGTCCCTGGGCCAACTAGTGGGCTGACTAGCTTGCGCAGGACCTTTGCTCTGTCACCGTTGCCGTTTCAAGGAGGCCCTTGAAACTTGGTACATCACATGCTCTGTGTTCACAGCACTGTCACACCAAATTTCATACACTTAGCGTTCCCTGGTCTGGAGTAAAGAGAGAGCACCCGAACCGGAGTACACACGGTTACCGTGTCGCCCAGCCATGGTGACGAATTTTGCAAATGTATTGCAGCTGTGACCCTCTGTTCCCTGAAGCCTGCTACAGTGAAACTGGCCTGATCCATGCACCAGGAGCAGAGTAATCGCCACTGTCCCATTTGGGAATCAATGCTGTAACTTCGTCGCTGACAGCCGCAGAGCTGCGAGATTGCTGCATTTGAAGCTGCAACCGAAGTGGACTTGACTGCCGGAGTTTGGTCCGGAGTGCGCCGGGGTCGGTGAGTAATTGCAACCCTTATCGGTGGCCCCTAGCACATCCATCCATTTTTATACACAAGTGGGCCCTGAGGGCCCATCTCCTTTCCACTACTAGCCTGAGCTAGGAAACTATTCCCAACTCCTGGAACCTGTTCTGCCTTCTCGGGGAGACCCTCCACGAATAGTGGGAACCTATTCTGCATCACTTCACCCACCTTCCTGAGCTGCTACAGACCCTACAAGAGACCCCCTTTCTACCCATCAGCTCTACCGTGTGCGCCAGCATTGCAAGTACATTTGAGCAATAGGCTCCCCTCTTCTTAGGGAATGGACTGCCTTTCAGTTAGGATTGTGATTACTGCAGCACTGCCTAAAGACTCTTTGCACCACCTGCTTCCTTCCCTTTTCTAGGTTGTGGACCCATTTTGTGCGTTAACCCTTTAGGCCCCTTGGTTGTGTATATATGTATTTTTGTAGGGTTGTGTTGGTTTAAAAGTGTTGCTGTTAATAACTATTGTGTTAAAACTCAAATGCCTTGAATGAATGTATATATATATATATATATATATATATATATATATATATATATATATATATACACACACACACACACCTAACTGGGAGTGATTTGTAAGTGTCCTTTACTCTGTGTGCTCAGTGAGGTCTTTCAGTCACCCTCACCCCTCCCGAGACCTAGTCTTGACCTCCGCCAATGCTACCTTGATTGGTATGGCTTGTTCACAAGGTTACCCTGTTCCAAGAAACTAGGCTGGCCTTCTTAACTTCTGCCCACCATGTCAGAGTTCAGAAATCCATCTCAACACAGCCGTCCTGCAACATGGGGTTAGGCTCCATGAATGTGCCCATCTGATTGACTTTATTGCATCTTTGTGTTGCAGCACCTGCAATATGGTGTTAGGCTACATGAATGTGCTCACTTCAAACTCTTTTTTGCACTTTTGCTTGCAATGCTATTACCTCTGTACGTCTCAATGATGTATTCACTTCGTGCGCTTCCTTTCTGTAACCAATCTCTTAAGCATAAGCGCCCAAATACCTCACGGTTTGGTGCGTTATTTAGATAAATAAATGTGATGTCACTCCCCATAATGTCCCATCCCATGACATCTCATTAGCCAAAGATTGTGCCATTTATTTATTTATTTGCATTTGTATAGCGCGCATCAACCCTAGGGCATCGTGGCGCTTTTAAGGATACTTGCTTAGACAAAGAGCATAGCTTATAGGGTTACAAGAGCATACAGCAGTTTAGACATACATTTCAGTTACGGATTGGGCAATTAACATGGAGGAATCCACAGGTCAGGTAAGGTATGTCTGAAGTGTCTAAGGTGGCTGGCCTAGTGGAATAGTTGAGTTTTCAGAAACTTGCGGAAGGCTGAGCATGAGGTCTCTTTCCTGAGTGTTGGTGCTAGTGCATTCCAATTTTTTGGTGCTAAGACTGCAAAGCTGGCGCCTCCAGCTTTGGCTCTTTTAAAGGCTGGGATGGCGAGCAGGTTGCAGTGTTGGGTATGTGTAGGTCTTTCTGAAGTGGCGCGGTGAATGGTTTCTGAGAGGTACGGAGGTGCTGTGTTTGCTAGGCAGGTGTGTGTAATGGAAAGGGCTTTGAATAGGATGTGCTCTCTGACTGGAAGCCAATGGCCATCTTTCCGGGCTTGGGAGATGTGCTCCCTTTTTGGAATGCTGAGGGCTGCCCTGAGGGCGTTGTTTTGAGTGGTTTGGAGTTTCTTTAAGTTCTTAGCTGAGGTGCCTAAGAAGAGGACATTGCAGTAGTCCAATCTAGCCCCTACTGTGGCTCTGGCTATGGACAGGCAGTTTTGAGGTGAGAGATAAGGTTTGACAGCATTTATGATTTTGGTGGTAAGAGCTGCCGAAGATGTGATGGCGCTGACTTGTGGTGACATGGATAGGGTGGACTCTATGTATACTCCCAGTGTTTTGGCTGTTTTTGATGTGGTGATGGGAGTGTTGTCTATGATTGAGGAGGAGTATTTGCTGTCCAATTTATTGAGTGTTTGTTTGGTACCTACTATGAGTATTTCAGTCTTGTCTCCGTTGAGACAGAGGCCGTTAGCCGCCATCCAGGCCTGGATGATGGCATAGATCTCACTTAGCTTGGCAGTGTCCTGTTCATAGGAGCTGGTGAATGGGAATAGTACTTGCGTATCATCGGCATAATTGGTGTAATTTATGCCGTGATCATTGAGGTCGTTGAAGAGAGGGAGGGTAAAAATGTTGTAGAGAGTCGGTGACGTGCAGGAACCCTGCGGAACTCCACAATGGATGGGTGTGGGGGTGGCGCATGCTTGGTCTGAGAATAACCTCATTAGCCTTCCCTCAAGGAAGGAGGTGATCCATGTGGTAGCTTGCTGTGAGAAGTGAGCTGCCTTCTTGAGGTGTCTGCATAGGGTCATGTGATCTACCAGATCAAAGGCTGCAGATAGGTCAAGCAGCAAGAGTAGCGCTGGTTTGCCTTTGTCTGTGGTTAGTTCAATTTGCATTTTTAGGTCGAATAGGGCGGTTTCGGTTCCAGGCCTTGGCCGGAAACCTGATTGCCTCTTGCCCAGAATGTGGTTTTCTTCCAGAAATTGTTGTATCTGAAGGTATGCTGCTTTGTCTAGTATCTTAAGCAGGAATGGGACGTTTGTTATGGGTCTATAATTATTGGGCATGTCCGAGTCAAGTGAAGGTTTTTTGAGTAATGGGCAGACCCAGGCTTCTTTGAGAACAGGGGGGGCTATGCCGGTGGAGAGAGAAGCATTAATGATGGCTGTAATCAGTGGTGCTAGTGGTTCTCTGCACTCTTTGATGAGTGCTGCGGGGCAAATGTCGCCCTTGCATGAGGAGGGCTTGATGCGTTCCATGATGGCTGTGACTTCTGAGTCACTGACTGGTCTGAAGGAGAAGGCTTTAGAGTCTTTGCTGTCATGAGCGAGAGCTGGGCTTTGGGGGGGGCTTGGTCATAGGCAGGGCACTGAGGTGGTTTTTTATTTTCTCTTTAAGTGTGTCTATTTTAGGTAACATGGCTGTTTGTATATTATTACACCATGTTTCGTCTTTGACTGTTTCCTGAGTATTGGTGGGTGGGCAGGCGAGCTCTTTGTAGATCGCGAATAGTTCCTTCACCTCAGAATGAGCGTTAGTAATTCTGGAGTTGTATGATGCAGCTTTGGCTAATGTGATTTCTTTTTTGTAGCGGGCGGCAAGGGGTTTGTAGGCCTCTAGCGTGGGTTGGGTCGGGCATGCTTTCCATGTGGTGAGTGCCATTCGTTTTAAGGATCTCAGGTCTAGTATCTCTTGGGTGAACCATGAGTTGGAGTGCTTCCGCATTTTGGTTTTTTTCTTGGTTAGAGGTGCAATGGCGTCTATGGCCGTTTTGATAACTATGTTGTATGTGTCAACTAGTGCTACCGGGTCTGTAGAGAAGGGAGGCCTCAAGGCTGATGCAGCTTCTAGGACGGGGAGTATTCTTTCTTTAGTGAGGAGTCTGGCTGATCTAGTAGTAGCTGAGGGTATGGGTGCCATGGGTTTAGGTGGCGGTTTTGTTGGGATAAAGAAGTGTATGAGGAAGTGGTCAGTCCAAGGGCATGGCGTGATGGAGCTGATGTCTATGTCACAATTGTGGTCTGATATCCAGTCCAGTACTCGCCCCTTGGTATGTGTAGGGTCGGTGACTCTTTGGATGAAGTTTAGGTCATGAAGAGCTTTGTCAAGGGCTTTGCTTTGTTTGTCCTTGGGGTCTCGGAGGCCAAGATTAAGGTCGCCTAGGATGATAGTTTTGCTATTGTTTTTTAGGTTGTGTCCTATCTGATGGAGCAGGTTAGCTTGGAATTCTAGAAGTGGGCCTGGCAGGCAGTATATGGCAAGTATGGTGATTGTTTCGTTAGCAGAGACTGCAAGCTTGATAGATAGTGCGTCTGTGTGTTCTTCAAAAGTAGTGCTGATTTGTCTTATGGTCAATGATTCTTTGGCGATGATCGCCACCCCCCCCCCCCCCCTCCTTTGTTGGTAGTTCTGTCTTTGTGGAACATAGTGTAGCCTGGTGGGAGTGAGAGGCAGATCGAGGGGCCAGAGGCTTCATGAAGCCATGTTTCAGTGAGGGTAAGGGTGTCTAAGTCAAGGTCGGTGATCAGGTCATGAATCTCTGTGGCGTGAGCCGGGAGTGACCTGACGTTGATTAGGGCACACTTGAGGGGTGCGTGTGTAGAGGCTATAAGTGCAACTCTGTTTTTGCTGGGCTTGGCTGCTATAGCTGTGGTGTCAGGGGAGGGTGTGGATGTAAAATTGGATGGGGTGGGAGTTTTTGGCTTGTGTGCGGCAGGTGTGGTGGCGTGTGATTTATTCTTGGGTGATATGTATCTGTGGTGGGAGCCGATTCCTAACAGTTGGTTTCTCATGGATGTGGGTCTGAGGTGGGAACTGGGAGTCTGGGAAGTGTTAGAGTTGCAGCTGGTCTTGGTTTGTGGCCCATTATGCGAGTTGGTAGGCAGCGCGTGTGCTGAGGGTGTTTGTGTGAGCAAGTCAGTCGGGGATCTAAGGGGGGTAGAAAGGGTGTAGGGGGTATGTTCTCAGAGAGTGGTGGGGCCTGTGGCGCCATATGGGCAGTGAGGATTCAAACAGGTCCGTGTGGCAGGTGGGCGGGCGGGCGTAGGACCTAGTAGAGCCTAATCACATCAGCACGCTCGAGCTAAGACGCACAGGGTGCAGAATCACAATAGTACATTCTGACTTGGAGGTGTAGGGTGCACACAGTGCAAAATCACAATATCACGTTTTGAATTTGAGGCACAGGTAGCAAACAGGCAAAATCACAATAGCACGTTTTGAATTTGAGGCACAGGGAGCAAACAGGCAAAATCACAATAGCACATTCTAAATTTGGGGCATGCTCCTGCGGCGCAGTGATGTGGGACCTGAAGGGAGATGCATGTAGCTGCATAGATCGTAGACAATTTGATCGACAAGGCAGAACAGGACAGTCTCGTCAGCAGAATGTGTGTATCAATAGAGCAAATATGCTATGGCATAGGTGGTGACATACAGGTGACTAGTACATTCATGCATGTTAAGATAATGGCATTAGTGATAATGTTTATGAGCAGACTGTGCGAGATAATGCAAATACATAGGACGCATGGTACATATCACAACTGCGTGCGCTCAAAGATCAGTAGAAAGAGCATTACAGTAGTTTGAATCTATGCTGCCGCGCGGGCAGAGGTAGGGTAGTGTGCTGGAGATGGAGCGAGTCAAACAGGGGAGAAGGACAGTAGATCCGAGTGTGGAGCAGGTGGGGTGCACCTACACACGGAATGCGGGCAGGAGGCACTCAGGCAGAAAGGGAGGTGGTTGGGTGCACGACTTCCCGTGATGCAGGCAGGAGATGTAATGTCAAGTATGAAGCCGAGAGGGTGCACCACGAGATGGCGAGCAAGCAGGAGACACACAGTTAGTTACGGCCTAAGAAGAGCCGGCTGAAGTAGAGCGCAGGTTGAAAAGAAGTTGCCAGGCTTGGTGCGGGTTGTAGGGTGCAGCACTAAGCAGTATGCATGCAGGAGCCACACAGTCAGGAGCAGTCCAAGCAGAGTCGGTTAAAGTCAAGCACAGGAAGAGGAGACTTAGCTGGATTATGTGCAGGTTGAAGTGTGCAGCACTAGGCAGTGTGCTTGCAGGAGCAACACAGTCAGGAGGAGCCCAGGAAGAGCTGGTTAAAGTCGAGCGCAGGTTGAAAAGAAGTTGCCAGGCTTGGTGCGGGTTGAAGGGTGCAGCACTAGGCAGTGTGCATGCAGGAACCACACAGTCAGGAGCAGACCAAGAAGAGTGTTGAAGTCGAGCACCGGAAGAGGAGACTTTGCCAGATTATGTGCAGGTTGAGAATGCAGCACTAGGCAGTGTGCTTGCAGGAGCTACAAAGGGGAGTGCCATAACACTCACCCCTACGCACCAAACATCATTAAGTGCAAAAGTTGGCACCCCTGTCCATGCCAATCATCTATTGGTCGCAAATAAAGAGTTAAGTAGGCCATTGTAGTAAACGGTCCAAGAAGCCGATTCAAAGTACATCTCAAGACCCACAAAGGTGCTGTGTACAATACATTCAACGGCCACATGTTTTCAATGAATTTAAGCACCTATCTCTACTACGTTCCTCTCATGCAGTCAACATTAGTTGCTCAAGCCTAGCTTTTAGTTGTTTTTGTAAACGATTATTTTTAATCAAAAAAGTTCGACCAGGTTTCGACTTTATGTAAACTTCACTGGCAAGTCTGTGAATAGAGTTTAACACCGGCCTTTATTTGCGTGGTCTTATTCAAGCAGTGATTATGTTTTACGGTTTGTTTTGTATGCTGAAAGCACAATGCTGCTGTTATTTCATTATGTGTGCTCCTTCCTTTAATATTATGTTATTAAACATAATTTTATTTTGAAAAGCAACAGGACATGATGTCGTCGGTCACAGGGACCTCCTGTGACATGGAAGCATCTGAGCTGCGCGCAAGGTATCATTTCTACGATTTCTGTAAGCAATACAAGATGTAAACAGAGGTATGCACACAACCTGTCTTCCTTTCAACCCCGGAGACTAGTCCGTACGAGTGCAATTTCAGTGGCTCCATCCCCAGCACTGTTGTGCACCGCCAAGCTACAGCGGCCACTAACTAACACCCACTGCGCATACCTCGCTGTTTTGATGTTTGAACGTCTCAAGGAAGAGTAGCTCCACTGCAGTGTCAGCCGCCATGTTCCTCTGTCACAGCTTGTCTGTTCCGGATCACACACTAGAACATCCGGAGCAGGCGGCCATTAGGAACGCATTGCAGCCAAACACAACGAAGAGATAGAAAACGGACGAACGCTCCTTTCCGTCTCTGAGCATGGCTACATCTTTTTTTTTCTTCAGACCACTTTATTGATTAAACTAGTCCTAACAAAGGTGATGATAGGAATACATCAGCAAGTAATAGACTGAGACTTAATTAATATTAATAGAAAGCATAAGGTATGCAGATATTTAAGATGAACTATTTGTATTTACCTTTTATTTTAATTGTATTTATTGTGCATTTGTAAGGCACTTATACATCAAGTAAATTGTGTTTCAAAGCGTCCTTTATGCATACTTGCCAACATTGTGCTACTAAAAAGCTGTAGGATTCTTCAAATTTCAAAAATAATAAGTAGCATATCATAACATCACAGGAAATAACATCACCTGTTATATGGCCCTGAACAGAGGGACGCTGTCAGGGCCTTTCAATCTTTGCGATTGAAAGCAGACATGCCAACATTACGACTCACCTGGGAGGGAGATTTCATCAGAAAAATCGGGAGTCGCCCATTTTCCCATAAGGATGCATTGGGGCTAGAAGTATTTTAGGTGGGAGAACATGAAAAATAGCAATATTTTTTCACGAAAAGTCGGGAGTCTCCCCCTAAATCGGGAGGGTGGCATGTATGTGAAAGGGCCCCAACAATAGCCCCCATGTTGGCAGAAAGCATTCTTATGACACAGCAAAATACAACTTTCATTTGGGACTTTAAATGTGCATTTGCAGCGCGCACATTACAAGCTGTATTCAATACAGCCCTTAAGGGCGTCACCTCCCTCGGACTTCTGTGGTGTTTTTTTACTCCAGTTGCTCTACATTAGCAGCCCCTTGCTGACAAAGAAAGATCAATACATTTTCAGGGATATTTAGTGTTTCAGCTCCCTGATGGCTGTGTGCTTCGTTATAATCTGTGGCTATTAACCCTCTGCCTGTATTCCTTTGTCTTCATTATAATGTATGGACCCCAAGGGTGTCTCTGACTATTGTTCTCCACTCTAAGAAAGGGGTACCCCAACCATCATGTTGAAATGGGCCGCGGGAGCGGGTTGGCGGGGTGATGTTGCACGAGATCCATGAATGTGGCTATTCGTTAGTGCTCCGATAACCCAGTGTTGGTGGTGGATGAGAAACTCCTTCCTTACTGAACTGCTGTCCATATATTTGCTGCCCGTGATCCTCGATCCTGTAGGCAACCTTTTGAGCCCGGAATCAGACTGATATGTTTCCTGTGAGGGAGATGAGGAGCAGAGCAGCCCAGGGGGCCGCGTGTTCAGCGATGCGGGTGAGCCAACGCACCACACACTTCCTCGGTCAGGATCTCAGCTGCCGGAGCTTCTAGGGTGGGATGTGGTGTGGCGCTGGGGTTGAGAAACAGCAGATTTGCCCCGGACGCCTCTATTGACACCTGAGCCTGTGCGCCCATGTTGCTGTGCCCTTGGTGTGGTGGCCTGTGAAGCGCAGGGTGCCGGAGGTGCCTGCCAGCTTTAGATTTCAGAGATCTCTGTCTCCTGGCAGTCCTGGGCCTGAAGCCTTGCTTGGCGTGGCACTGCGGCAGCACAGGGGAGAAGGAGAGATCTCTTGCCGGCCTGCCGCGGGTCAAATAGACTGCCACTTTACTGGCGGATGAGCCCTGGAAGGCTGCATGGTTGTCGTGGATTCCGCTACAGGGCTCTTTTATCCTCCACACGGCAGCACTCTGCACTGGCAACCCTGCTGTGGTCCAGACTGCTGGGGGACCATTAATAAAGGTGTCACAGCACGACTTCCTCACTGCAACGTTACAACTATATTGGGCAGATTCCATATACGCAGCACCAATGCCCCACCATCTTCTGAGCTGCCTGGCTTCGGCACCCCATGGACACGCGGTGAGTCTGCCATAGTGCCGTTGCTTATTATTGACTACAAGGCAGACACAAGACAATACCGGATGTTATGAAGCAACAACCTGTGTTTAAAAAAATAGAGCCGTTGCTTCTCTTGCCTGAAGCCACGCTGCACGCATACATGACAACCCTCCCGATTTAGGCGGGAGACTCCTGATTTTTTGGTGAAAAATATAGCTATTTTTCACATTCTCCCGCCTAAAATTACAGTAGCCCCAATGCATTCCGATGAGGAAATGTAGGTCACCCGATTTCCCAGTGGAAATCTCCCTCCCAGGTGGCTCTGGATGTTGGCATATATGTACATGCGCTCATCACTGTGTTCTGGACCATTCACCCCTGACACATATTGCTGCACCCCACCAAGGTGACGAAAGGGGGAAAGAAGAAACAAAGCATCGTGAATTTATATGCCAAAACTGCCCCAAACAATCCAGATACTGGGAGAGCGACCAAGGCCATGGACACTGCTATTGCAGCTGCAGATTTTCTGAAACCCAACTCATGATGGCTTGCATGCAGGAGGGGTTTGCGGCATTGCATAGCAAACTGGACAACATCACAGGTACCGTCGGGTCTATCAAAGCGTGACTCAAAAAAACAGATCGGAAGCTGAGGAGAGGGTGAGCACGGCTGAAGACGATGTATCTACTCTGAAGTCTGAGGTGGTGGTGTTCTCCAAGCAGGCCCTGGCGGTTACCAAGAAAAATTATGAGCTTGATTCGTGGTCTCACCTGAATAATGTCTGAATTATTGGGGTGCCAAAGAGCAACACTGAAACACTGTTGGAGACATTCTTCGAGGTGTGAGAAACCTGAGGGTATCCTCACTCCTAAACTTCCTGGATCCTCTTCTGAGGTGGCCAGGGAAAGGCCATCACTTTTGGATCCTGGGGGTGGAGAAGCGAAGGAGGATCACCTGGGTGGAGGGTCCTTGGTGATTGGGAGTGGGGTGACCACAGGCGAGACATGGTATCTCCCTATCCCTATTGAGGACCACCCTAACCCTTCCCCCAGCCTTTATAGGCTTCTGTAAAACATCTCCCCTCATTTTCCCACATTTTACCTCTGGCAGTACTGGGACGAGGAAGAGGCGACTGAGAGTAACGAACACTAGAAACTCATTTCACCACTCTAGTACTGGGAAGAGGAAGATGCATAGCTCTCAACCATTTGTGTCACAAAGGCGGGTGAAAACACCCGATTTTATTTTTGGCGGGTGAGAGGCCCATTGAAATGAATGGGCGTGCAGGAGGCTTGGCGGGTGAGTCAGCTGTTTAGAAGGCGGGTGACACCCACCAAAAGCGTGTGAGTTGAGAGCTATGAAGATGCCTGAGGAGTACTGTGAAGATTAGGCATGTCCCTCTAACTATAGTCAGGCAAGTCCAATTGAGAGTCCACACCTGCAAACTGTCAAGTGGTTGCAGGTGTATAAAGGGAGACCATAAGTGCAGCAAGGATGGCAACAGGGGGGCCTGTGTAGGATAGACCAGCAGGGGACCCTTCTCGTGAGGAGACAGCCATGGTGGACCCTGAGAGGAAGCCAGGACGCTGGCAGACGTCCCAGAAGACCTGTGGTGCCCAGAGCGGGTTGGGCAGTTAGACTACCACAGGTGTGGAAGCCTTCATGTCGGGAGAGAGCAGCTGGGGCTGCAAACAAGGGAGAAAGAAGAGAGGGCGCCGTCCGAGTCCGTGGAGAAAAAGCAGAGCTGCCGGCATGTGCAGGGAAGCACCTGGAGTGCGAGCGGGGCTTGCAGAGACCGGCCCACCAGCCTACGAAGCAGAGGGGAAGAAGAGTAGCCACCAGAGAGGCACGATGAGGACCGGTGAGTGCAGGGGAATGTCACTCAAAGCCGGGTCGCTCCTAGAGTGCTATTCATAAGTAACAGAATGCTATATGAATCAAATTGAATCCCAATCTGAATGAAAACTTGAAGCAAAGTTAAATTATGCACATTGAATACCGAACTGAATGAAAACTCGAATACAAAGCTAAATTACACGTGTTGAATACCGAACTGAATGAAACTTTATGGGCAAAGCTAATAGCTGATGAAAGCCAAAGGGGGGAAGTGCCACTTTGAAAGCAACCTACGAAAAAGAGCACAAGTGTGAAAGAGTGCGGCAGAAAGGTGGGGCATAAATAAGACCACCACAAAGTGACTTATGAATGGACACAGTGTGGCAAGGCCAAAAGGCTAACCAGGAGAAGCCAGGAGAGTGTGAACCTGCACATAAAGCCAAGAGGCTGAAAAGAAAAGCTGAATAAATTTGAATCTGTACACAGGGGCAGATACAGAAGAACATGTGTGGGCTGAAGAGCCTAGGGTTCCTGGTTGCATGACCTTTATGGGTGGACCGTGTGGTCTGACAACTGTGCTTAGACCAGGGAGCCCTGAATTGTGAAAGCCAAGGACATTGTGAAATAAACGAAGAAGGAGCACTGTAAGTGAACTGGTGATTCAATCCAGAAGGAGGGCCAAGTTGACCGAAAGTTGTGTTAAACTTTGAAAGGCTGAAACAAGTATAAGTTGCTATGTTAAAGTCTTGGGGAAAGGAACCCTGAGACTTGATGAACTGCAAATGCTGTCCTGAGGACGGAGTATTAAGACCCTTTTATTTTGAACTGTGTTGCATGAAACTTGGGGAAGGCAACCCAGAGGATTGTATGGAACTGTATTGCCTTGAACTTGAGAAAGATAACCTTGAGACTTTTGTGGAACTTTCTTGAACTTGGGGAAGGGGAGCTAACACGGAAGCTAAGAGCTGGAAGAAGCTCAGAACTTTGTGTGGATCACCATTTCTTTTTTATTGATATCCCTACACATTGTTTAGCTTTAGTTGTGAAGGCAATGATAGGTTTTGGACACAGACAGACTTTTAAGTTGAACTCTCTGACATTTGATTTAATAAACCATTTTATTTTGAACTTTGAATCTGTTGTTTGTGTCTTGCTTCATGATGCCTTCACAGAGGACACTCTCCTCCTGCTGTTGGGCAGCCCCAAGCTTTCGACTCATTTTGCATTGGAATGCACCCCCAGATCCTTGGCACCCATGCCCAAACCAGGTGGACCATCGTGCCCAATAATCGCTTGCATCCTTAATTACTGTGATCAAGATGTCATCCCTTGTGCTGCATGAGAACAAGGAGACCTCATGTTGGGATCCAGCAAAGTGCACATCTTTCCCGATTTTTCGGTAGCCGTTCAGCAAGAGCGGAAGACATTTATAGTGGTGAAGAGGCGACTGCACGAAGGGGGCCCCAAATAAGTGATGCAGTATCCTGCCAAACTGCAGATTGAATGGAACGCCAAGACCTACTTCTCCACACTGCACGGAGAGGCTATGGAGTTTTGGGACGAAAACCTGCCTGTGTCGTGAATGCATGGAGCACAGGCATGAGCCCGGTTTATGGAATGAACGTTCATTTCACCTTATCATTCTTGGTTGCTCCACCTCACTGCCGAACTGCGCTGTGATCCTAGGCTATGACAGAGCCTACTGTGAGCAGCAACGAACACTGTTAAGGGATCAGTGCCTTATAGATATGAGTTAAAGTGTGAATACTTGTTTCTCAACATTACTAAGCCAGCTGGATGGCCCGAGAATGTGCCCATGCGCCAGCCATCCTATGCAATGTTGCACTAATAGTTGGGAATGTTACTACAGGGACTTCATCACCCCAGTTTTGAGGGGGGCACGGGTGGGGGTATGAGGGATGTTGGGTTTTATAAAAAAGCACTTGGCATACGAATTGTTGGCATATGTGGGGGTGGTGGGTCCCATGGGGGTACAAGGGGCAAGATGGGTGGTGGGGCTTTGTATGCTTGGCGACGACATGGTTCTACAGCGATTGAGATGGGCAAGGTGATTGGTCTGAGTTAGAATATTAGAGGCCTGGGAAACCCGATCAAGAGGTGGACGCTATTTCTACATATAGAGAGACATAGGGCCAGACTGCTGTTTGCAAGAGATGCATGCCGTGGCTGCAAGTTGCGAAGGATTTGTCAGGAGCTGGGGCATGAACAGATACTATACTACATATTCCACTCAATCCAGGGGGGGTTGTCTTTTTAATACATAAATCACTGCCATTCCAGCACAATAAAGTTGTGGCTGACCCCTTGGGTCGATATGTATTAGTCTATGGGTCATTTGCTAGCAGGGAGATACTGCTCTTGAATGTCTATGGCCCCAATGTGGTGTAAGGAACTCATGGTGGCAACAGTAAAGACAGACACAAGTGATCACAGTTCAAGGGTGTTTATTAAACTGTATATGCGGGTTGGAAAAACGCCTGATCTAAACCTAAATCTAAGATGGGAGCCAGCTACAACCATCAAATAATAATAAGGCAGTCCTAGTGGCGTCTTGTCAAATAAAAGGGCCTATACTAAGAAAAACCTATTGCTAATCCTTACGCTAAATACAAACAAAGAGTGTGGGATAGGGTTCACAGGTGTGAAGGACCGGACGTGGGGGTCTGTACTTCCGCTCTCTATATGGTAGAGGAGAGGCACAGAGGACCCCTGCCAAGATTCTCTATTATTGGTACGTGGTCGAGCAATCAAGGCCTAGCTTCTCAGGAGGTGATGCGGGCTGGTTCTTAAGTACAGTGTAGTCCCCAAGCACCCACAAAGGAATGTCCGCACACTGTATTAGTTAAAACACAGTCTTTATATAATTAATATTCAAGGTTATATACAATATCACGATAACTCACTTTGTACTCGATTATCTATAATGGCAAATATACAGTTCTACGTGGTACCACAATTACTATTAGATCTCTTTAAAGTGCATCAACTGTACGGTTAAATGTCACACAAATCAGGTTGTAAAGGAAACCAACAATAGATATAAGAGGAAAGCAGTTGGTTCGAACAATTGGCAGAATACTGGCCCCTACCATTAGGCACAGTTCTGTGTGGAGATCCCCCCACCTGGGCAACCTGTAGAATAAAGATATAGCACAAGCCCAGTCCATATATTGTTCACAAGAGACTTCCCAATAGTTCTCCAACCCCAAAGTACCTGGCGTTGTAGCGTGCCTCGCCGGGGAATCGACGGCCCTTCTTGGGTGCCCTCCCTTTCAGGCAGGAGTCACAGTCGTTGAACGTCCGACGGAGAACAGGGTGCACTATGGCAGTGAAGTGGCAGCTTCTTTCCTAGCGGTGCTCGTCGACGGGGAGCGTAAACGTCCTGCAAGGAAGAGGCGTGCGGGGCACCTCGATGTCGATAGTTCTGGACCGCAAAGAGTTTGAAGAACTGGGGCCCTGCAAGGGCGTCGAGTCGTCGGCGTCTCTGTGGTCTTTGCGTGGCGGGAAGCCCACCGACGGATGATCCTCGGTGCGTCAATGGCCTGGCCTTCTCCAGCGGGATCAGACGGGCAATGATGCAGACGAGAGCGTCCTTGGAAGTTCTTAGGCAACAGGAGCACAGAGGCTCCGGTCGGCGACGGCGGTCGTCGACAGTGGCAGACAACAGTCCGGACCCCTCTCTTTGGGATTCCGCAGCAGTCCCCATCTCCGGTCAGCAGCCTGTCCCAGGTCTGTCTAGCAGGGTTGCTTTGGCAAAGATCGGCTGGTGCACGATGGTCCCTCGTAGCTCGGGAAGAGGGCGCTTTACCAGGTCCTCTCTGGGTCAGTTCTTGGAGACACAGCAGCTTTCAGATTGATGAAGGAGAGCAACAGCAATTCTTCTCTTCCAGCAGGGCTTCAAGGTAAAGCATCAGTTTCACTCCAGTTACTCTTCGTAGTTTGGACTTCAGCTCTGAACACTTCTGAACACGATTCTTAGTAGTGAGAGGTCCCCAGATATAGTGTTGATCTCCCATTCATTCCGCTGGGTCACACTCGAGCATCCAATAACTACGAAGGGCATTCAGCAGTCTGTCAGCCAATCAGGCGCACGGTGCATTCAGGCCTTTCTTCTCCATCCAGACACTCACAACACAGAATGTAGATTCGGACAAGTACCACGGCATTCAACACTACACACTGCATTCATACCAGCAGGGCTGTCTCAGTCATTGTGTCAAACACCAGAAACTAGACATCCACAACAAGAAGTGCATATTCGTCACACACTCCATTCACCCAGGTCGCACCCACAGGTGTACCCACAACATACAGTCGTTGGGAAGGCTCCACACTACCATATATGGAACTTCCACCCAACAGCCAGTCAGGGGCAAGGGACAGAGTCAGGGCTTTCCGGGACTTTCGGGAAGATCAAGGTAACAGGCGATGGAATGCAAGAGGCCACGCAAGCCATCTTGTCTCCATCAGGAATCTACTGATTCCAATGACAGGGCCTGGGCATCCCAAAATGGAGGACGCTCAGGGTACCAGTGTCATCCGCTGCCCCCAAGATTGGCGGTTTCTTCCACGTTATGGGTGGCGGCACAGGGGCAGAGTGTTTTAGTCTCCTTTCTATGGTCATGGTGCACGACTCCGTCTTTCCGAGGTGCAGCCTGCCGGGAGCTTAAGACCTCCTCTCCCCGGCGGACAACGCGTTGCAACCCCAGTCGGATGTTTCTGCTTGCGGATTTTTCTCTCCTGACGCTTGGCGCTCTGTTCCTGTTACTGCTAAGCCTCTCTTCCTAGTTCCCTGTCTTCGCCGCTCTTGCGAAGCTTTCCTCCCCTCGCTCCTGTCTTTCTCCCGCTGTCTTCCTGCGGTTTCTTGTGCTTTCTCGGGTCTCGTTTCCTTCCCCAGCCTGACCCGCCTCTCCGTCCCTCTCCTCGGATTTCTCTGCTTTCTGCTCATTCTGCTTGACACTGTTTTCCCGGTTCTGTCTTCTTTTCATTCTCTCACCTGCCTGGTTCCAGTGTTCCACTCAGAGCCGCGGCTCTACCACACCCTCGCCGGCTGTCCTCTGGGCGTTCCCATCCGGTAGCAGTGTTCCTCCTCATCGCTTCCTTCCAGGGATCCGTGCTTACACCTTCCAGCACCAACGCCTTTCAATTCGGCCACGATCTCTAATCTACGAAGAGTGAGGAGGAGATTCCACGTGATACGATGGGTTTTTTCTTCCCCATTGGGTTTTTCCCTTCCTCCGGCTTGATTCCGGAAAGGGAGCCGCAGGACTGCTGTTCCCTAGCGGTCACTGTGGCTTCCTTCCGTGACAAGCACATCCACCCAAGAAAAGAGAAGGACTACTTAACAAGGCGGCACTTACAGACTACAGACAACGATTCCAGCAGCTCAGGTGAGGAGAGTCCAAAAGGAGGGGGAGAAGAGGGAACTAAGGGACCAGAATTACCACAGATTGCAACGCCAAAGGGTATCAGGATGTCAGCCGAAGAGCAAGTTCAGGAACTCTGGAAGGCTTTTCAAGCAATGTCCCAGGAACTACAAGGGGTGAAGACAGAGAATGCCCTCCTAAAACAGATGGTATCCGCGAGAGAACCCTTCCCTCCGGAGCTACCACCCATGGCGCTTTCATCGGGAAAATTCGATGGCTCCCTGTACTGCTCTCCCCCGAAAAGTGCACGAGACAACCATATATCATCAATGCAATTATGGAGCAAGTACTTTGAACCACAAAAAACAGACAGACACAATAACTCACAACCACGCACTCTTAGACGATAAATCAGCTCTTTACGGCTATTTATTCAAAGCTTACAAATACATAGAAATAACTCATAAAAATAGTAGGGTCATACATCACAAAAGAAGTAAAGAAGTCAAAAGGAAATACATCACCGTGAGCGTAATAGTCCTCATCTCGTCCAGAAGCGGCTGGAAGACCCCGGGGACAGCCAGGCCGAGAGTTCCACAGCTCACAGGAAGGCCAGACGTAAGCGTCCTTCTCTGGCTGAAGTCTCACCTGACCCCCTCCGTGCCTCCACGTATATACACACTCCACAGAGGGGAGTTAATTCCCGGACATTCTGGAAATTGCACTTGCGCAGTTGAGGAACAGCCGTCGGTTGCCAGCTGGGTCAATCGAGAGCTCCCCTCAAGGAACGCAGGGCCTCCCTGCTCTAAAAACACGCTCCACGGAGAACAGTAGCAAGCCATAACAACGTTAGCTTTCCCAGCAGAAATGGTCTTGACTGCATACCAGGTTTGGAAAAGCATGTTTGTCTCAGCACTGTGAATCTAACACTTCAGGAAAATGTGTGCAGCCTTTCACTGCGGTGTGAAGTAAATATCCAACATGCCTTTGAGCGCTCCCAGAATGCATTGCGTGCCCGCGCCATTTTGAACCAAGCATAAATCAAGCATAACACTCCCCCAAGAAGGTGAAGGAGTTTTTGGAGGCATGTACGGTATACTTCACTTTCAGACCTCGTACGTTCGCAACAGATCAGGCCAGGGTTGGATTTCTAATTTCCAACATGACCGGAAACGCATTAGCTTGGACTACCCCATTGGTGCCAAGTGGCAATGTCATCCTTCAGGATTTTCCGGGGTTTCAGAACCTACTCAAGCAAACGTTCGAACGGCCCGTTTTGTCCTTTACAGCCTGTGAGGACTTGTTGGATGTCAGACAGGGCAATCTGGACGTCCTGTCATATATCTCTTCTTTCAAGACATTGGCAGCCGGAGCACGATGGCCTGAGTCAGCACAGTACGCCATTTTCCGGAGGGGTTTGAAGGAAGAGATCAAAGATGAGCTGGCCAGATCTCCCCCTTCACCCACCTTCTCAGATTTACTTGCCACCGCTCTTCATATAGAATATCGACTGCAGGAGAGGAGGACGGAGTGCCGCAAGCAAAGAGGTTCTGGGTTCCCATCGGACTCTTTTTTCGCACTCTCCCCCTGGTCGCCCCCCCCGCGACCTCTTCAGATGAACCAATGCAGATTGGCGCCACCAGAGCCCCTCTGTCTGCTGCTGAGAGAAGGTGAAGAAGAGAAAAGGGACAGTGCGCGTACTGTGGTTCAGAACAACACCTTCTCAAGGACTGCACTGAATTACCAAGTAAGAGATCTGGAAACGAACTCCCTCGGCACAAATAGGGACGAGTGTCCAAGGGTTTCCAAGTTCTTTTCAACGTCCCTACGTCTCCCTCTCAGTGTCCTCACCCAATTATCGAGAGGACTCCAGACTCATGGTACTTCCGGTGGTCCTCGAATTAGAGGGTAAACAAGTAGAGTTCTTAGCCCTGCTGGATTGTGGCGCGGCGGGAAACTTTATTGACAAGGGCCGACAAGGAGGGATTAGGTCGGATTGCCCGGAAAGAGGGGCAGAAGGGTGAAGGAGTAGATGGGTCCCCATTGTCCTCCAGTCCCATAACTCATACCACGGAAGATCTCTCTATGAGAATCTACCAACACTCGGAAATCTTGGGGTTCGACATCATCCGGGCCGCACATTTCCCTATTATTCTGTGCATCACGTGGCTCTGTAAGCACAACCCCTGGATAAATTGGACAGAGAATCAATTGAGCCTTGGTTCCTCGTATTGTGCCACAAACCGCCTTCTCTTGGAAAGCCGGAAGACCTTCAGTCGGTCAAAATGTTCTCAGACAACCACTTTGGGGTCCACGCTGTACCCAGCTATTGTTCTGCCTTTGCAGAGGTTTTCCAAGAGAGTCTGCATGCCAAGCTGCCACCTCATTGGCCAGAAGACTGCACCATCGATCTGGAACCGAATGCCCTGGTTCCGTTTGGTAGAATGTTTTCCTTCACGCAGACAGAGAGACAGGCCGAGAAGTGCAAATTTGCAGTTCCATCTGTACAATACCTAGGATATGTGTTATCAGAAGAGGGGATTTCCATGGATCAAGACAAGGTGCATGCCATTCTCAACTGGCCTGCTCCTACTACTGTCCGGGAGGTGCAGAGATTCCTAGGGCTCTAACTATTACCGGAGGTTCATTCCTAATTTCTCAGAGGTGGTTTATCCCATTACCCGACTGCTAAAAAAGGACGCTTTCCCATTTCAATGGTCCACCGAAACGGAGAAGAGTTTTCTTTATCTCAAAAATCTCTTCTGTTCAGCTCCGATTCTGCAACATCTGGACCAGATGTAACCCTTTATTTTGGAGACCGACGACTCAGCCATTGCTATTGGGACAGTGTTGCTCCAGGCAGTTAAGGGGGTGGAGCATCCTGTGGCTTACCTATCTAAGACTCTCACTCTCAGTCAACTAAATTATTCAGTTCTAGAAAAGGAGTTGCTTGCTATGAAACTTGCTTGCGAGGAATGGCGTCACCTACTCATGGGGGCCCGACACCGGTTTCTAATCAGGACTGATCATAAAAATGTGAGGGTCTTGCAGGAGATGAAACTCCAGGCAGGCAAGATGGGCTTACCTCTTCTCTCAATATGACTTCCAGATCACTTACATCCCTAGAACATCAAATCGGTTGGCGGATGCATTATCCTGCAAGGACTCAAGCAAAGAGAAGGCCTCGATCAGTGCCGAACCTATGTTCCACATGGATCGGATCCTAGCCCTCGTAGGATCTTTTCTTCAAGACGTACGAGCAGCGGTCATGCAAGAGCTGCCACAACTATCCTTACATCCCAACTCTCTCTACCAAGAAAAGGATGGCTGGGTTTTTTATAAGTAGTGCTTGTACGTTCCCGAAGGTCCTTGGCGCAAAAAGATTTTAAGCTGGTGCCATAACTCACGCACCGCGGGACATCGAGGATGGAACAACACCTAGGAACTCATGAGATATTTTCTCTGGCCTACTCTCAAAGAAGAAACTCGGGAATACGTGAAAACGTGTCCGATATGTGCCAGGGCTAAATATCAGTCAGGCAAACCCCTGGGACTGTTGACTCAGGCAGACCTGCTGATCCGTCCCTGGGGGCTTCTCTCTACAGACTTCATCGTGGATCTTCCGGGGTCCAAATCCTGTACTTGCATAATGGTTACGGTAGACTCCTTCTCCAAACTGGCACATTTCTCCCCTCTTCCAGGTCTCCCAACAGCCACAAAAATGGCAGAAACCTTTGAACGAGACATCTTTAGACTGCATGGCCTTCCTGATAAGATTGTCTCTGATCATGGAAGTCAGTACAACTCTAAATTTTGGACAGCCTTATGTAACCGATTGGGGGTCGAAAGAGCTCTTTCCTCTGGGTTCCATCCGCAATCCAACAGCCAGACTGAATGGTTGAATGCTACGCTTGAACAATACCTGAGGTGTTATATCACTCAACATCAGGACAATTGGGTCTCTTTGCTCCCCACAGCTGAGTTTTCCTACAATAACTCCAAACATTCTGCCACTGGTTACTCTCCATTCTACTGTACATACAGAGTTCACCCTAGATCTGTTCTGCCAATAGTACCCAGTTTTACCAACTCCCCGGCTGTAGAAGAGGTGTTACGGAACATAACAGAAGCTCATGCCACCTCCTTACGTAGACTGGAAGCTAGCAGGAGACGTACTGAACTGGGAGCGGACAAACATCGCAGGGATTGTCCTGACTGGAGGCCGGGCGACAGGGTGTGGTTGTCCACAAGGTTTTTACCTAGGTGGACCCGTCCTTCTAAGCTATCCCCTCATTTTCTGGGACCTTTTCCCATTCTATCCAAGGTCAATCCGGTAGCTTATCGCCTTTGGCTTCCCCCCACTCTCAGTCGCATTCACCCAGTTTTTCATTCCTCTCTTCTCAAGCCATACTTTCCTGATCCACATCACAGATCTATCCCCCGTCTTCCTTCCTTACTGAAACAGGACATAAGAGAATATGAGGTTTCAACCATTCGGGACTCTAGGTTTTACCGAGGCTGTCTGGAATACCTCTTGTCTTGGAAGGGTTACCCTGAGTCGGAGGATTTTTGGGAGCCGGCTTCTCAGGTTCATGCCCCTCGGTTGCTTGCCAAGTTCCACCGCTTGCATCCGGGGAAGCCCGGTGTTCCGCGCACTAGGGGGGGCATACTGTCATCCGCCGCCGCCAAGATTGGCGGTTTCTTCCGCATTATGGTGGCAGCACAGGGGCAGAGTGTTTTACTCCCCTTTCTATGGTCATGGTGCGCAACTCCGTCTTTCAGAGGCAGTGCTTCCTGGGAGCTTAAAGACCTCCTCTCCCCGGCGGACACCGCATTGCAACCCCAGTCGGATGTTTCCGCTTCCAGGTTTTTCGCTCCTGAGGCTTTGCGCTCCGTTCCTGCTCAGCCTCTCTTCCTAGCTCCCTGTCTTTGCCGCTCTTGCGAAGCTTTCCTCCCCTCGCTCCTGTCTTTCTCCCGCTGTCTTCCGGCGGTTTCTTGTGATTTCTCGGGTCTCGTTTCCTCCCCGGCCTGACCCGCCTCTCTTTCCCTCTCCTCGGATTTCTCTTCTTTCTGCTCATTCTGCTTGACACTGGTTTCCACCAGTCATTTCAGCACGGAGCTGCCACCAGCCCGTACCCGGTTCTGTGGGCCACACACAGGTGCCCAAAAATATACACTAGGGGCACAGGGTTGTGCCCCCACCCATGGGTGCCATAAGGGTGCCATAAGGGTATCCCATGGTCTGTTCAACAAAACCAAAAGAGAGAGCTGCACCGCCAGGAGTCCCACATGAACTCCTGCGTGGAAAACACAACAGAACACACGATAAAAAGCAGAAAAGGACAAGGATACGTAGGCCCTGTCCCTCCAATGCATTTCCAGCATCACAACAGGAAAGAAAGAAGTGTTCACAAATAATAGGTCAGGATGTAGCAGTCAGGACTCCCTTCCCCACGTTATGAGCACGGGACAAGGTAGGACTCTGGAGCACAGCACACGCTCAAGCTTTCCAAACACAAGCAAACAGTTCCGTTCTCAGTTTATCAGGGCCTTCTGTGGTTAAGTCTCGTTTCTGCAAAAATAAAGTCTCCTGCCTCTGAGGACCTGATGTCTTTGATAAAATAACAAACAAAAGTTCCTTTTAGCTGGCACATTGGGTAATACCTTTTCCCTCTGGGATCCCTCTAGTTCGGACTCAGATCCCTTTTCGATTGTTAGCCTCCCTCCGCCGGGCTCACTATGGCTTTCAATACAATCTTCATCTTTTTAAACAGTTCACTGTAGACATCCCTCAGTCGGGTTCATGCTTGTCAACACACTGTTAATCGGGACTTCAGACTTCGCCCCCTTTTATCGATATCCCTCGGTTGGGTTCACTCTTGCCAACTTTAAGATGCAGGATTCACTTCCCCCTAGTTTGCACAATCATCTGCCTGTCAAAGACTTCCGACTGTACAGAGGATTTTACTAGACCTCTGTATGACCACTTTGACCCTCTTCTCGCCTTTCTCAGAAGGCCTTCGGGTTACGGTAGTTCAACAGGGTAACTGCCCAGAGTTTCTCAAGTGAGCACCCATGTGGTGCTTGAATCTGCTATGAATCTGCTATGCTGGCTTTCCACTTGCGTATCAATTGTTCTTTGTAATTTCTTTAATCAGCCACTTGCTACTTTCGTTCAACACAGTTTGGTTTCTTATCGGCGCTCCCCTCGACTGACCGACTGTGATGAACTGCTTGGCTTTCTTGTCTGCGGAGTCAAGTCCGGTACCATTGGGCCATGTGTCTCTCCTCAGCTTGGCTGTCAGCGGAGGAGGCACCCGTGTACCGTTGACATCTGCTGGCTATTGTTTGCGGCCTTACGTTTCCTTCTCTGAAGGTTTCACGGGTATCTGTTGATACTGGCAAGGTCCCTTCTTTCCTTGTATCCTCTTGATTCACACCGTCTTTCTCCTCCTCTTGAACTGCGGTGCTGAGTTAGCTCTCTTGTCGTGCCATGCCTTGCTCGTATTGTGCTCTCGTGCTCCACTTTTTATCCCTGTGGGAAAGGGAAAGGACCGTCAGGTGAGTGTGATTCAGGTTAATTGCCTGACTTTGCCTGACCCTGGCGTTGGGACATGTCCGGTAAATAGCCTTGGTGTTTGTCCGTCGTCTCTCATGGTGTGCGAAAGTGTTTATGTCGGAAAAGGGGGGAGGTGGGGTGGGTGTAGAGTGTTAGAGTATCCTACGGTACGGGTAGGATGGGGAAAACGTATAACGAGAAGGGGGATATCTGTGTCTCACCGCCGGTGTCCCACTTCCACTCCCCAAGGACCACCCACCGAGGTGATTCTCCCTCACTGGCCAACACCCAGGAATTGGATCCAATAGCGATGGCCATGTCCTGGCCACCTGGATGACAGATCCCCGGGGACTAGTCGGGGAGACACCTTCAGGTTTCTCACAGTGGATGACCCCACTTTTATACTGATATCGTCAACATGCTAGCCCTTTACTCTCTAATACCATCCTCTGGGGCGGCAATTGCAACACCATCCTTGACCTTAAATTAGATAAATCCAGTCATACCCAAAGGCCCCTCACGAGTGGAGCACGTGTCATCAACGAGGGGACGATAGGCCTAGGGCTGGTGGATACTCGGAAGGCGATGAATGCATGAGCCCGTGGTTACTCCTTCTCTTCCTCAATCCATGACTCTTTCTCCCGCATCAATATGTGACTGGTTTCGGATATGCTGCTTGGGGGGATTTCGGAGACTTGTATGCTTCTCAGATCCTACTCTGATCACTCCCCTGTCTGCATCTCCTTGACGTTGAGTAATCTTCCAAGGCCCGAAGTGGTTGGCGCTTTAAATCACAAGCTCTGACGGATGTGGCATTTGTGGCCACCATAAATGACCATGTGAAACTATATTTCGAAAAACAAACATAGATTTCGTGACCTTGTTCCGCACACTATGGGAAGCCCTTAAGGTGTATATACAGGGAATAGACATGGTCGCTAAATCAAGTGTACTGACGGTGATTAGCCGCAACATAGCGAGAAGCAAAAAGAGTCTCTGTGAATTAGAGGGAAGGCACGTGGCTATGCCACCTACAGCCATATTTGCGCAGATGAAGGAAGCAGTGGACCACTTTAGGTACAAAGCTCAAATTCCTTGATGCCCCGGTGGCTGCCAGGCACTACAGCCAGGGGGAAAGGCCAGGCGGGTGGCTGGCTAGCATGGTACAACAGGGGGGTGGCAGCGGGTGCATCCAACTTATTGCAGATGAAACAGGTGAACTAGTACACTAGCATGCGACAATCAATGAAGATGTTGCAAAGTTCTACTCTGACCTTTATTGTAATAAATATACTCGCTCCCCAGAGGACATCGACAGGATTCTGGTGGACGTACCAATCACGCAATAGTCACAAGAAGCTAGTGCCCACCTGGACCTGTCAGTCTACCCTGCTGAAATTATCTGCGCGATCAATGACCTGCCAAGAGAGAAGGCGGCAGGTACGGATGGTCTTAAAGCTGAATTTTACAAACACTATAAGTCCCTTCTAGCGCCTCATTTGCTCACACTGTGGCAAGAGGCCCTTGAGACGCAAGTGCTTCCTGAAACTATGAGGGAGGCTGTAATCACAGTCCTCCTGAAACCCGGCAAACCCGCAGAACACTGTGGCTCCTACAGGCCCTCTCATTAATCAACACAGACATTACAATTTATGTGAAAATAATGGCCACTTGGATGCTGCCGTTTATGCTGCATAAAATTCACCAGGCTCAATCAAGGTTAATTCCCGGGAAATCCACAGTGTTAAACTTGTGGAGACTCTTTAATATAATGCTGCAGATAGGTCCTATGGTGCAAGCAGTAACAGCTTCACTAGACATCCAGAAAGCCTTCAATTCCGTCTCCTGGCAGTTTATGTATGCCATATTGACAAAGTATGGGTTTGGTCCGGTGTTCTTATCTTACATACACCTCCTGTACACGGCACCAGTGGCCAGATTGAGCACTAATGGAACACTATCACTAAATCTTATGATATCAAGAGGCACTCGTCAGGGATGTCCGCTATCGCTGCTGATATTTGCTATTACTATTGAACCATTAGCGGACCTCACTCGTCATAAACATAGGCACAGGAGAATTATGTTGATGGGGGAGCCTGAAATCAGATCCCTCTATGCCGATGATGCACTAGATTACATCAGAAACCCTCAAAATCATATCACTCCCATTATGAAAGACATTCTAGATTTTGCAGAGTTTTCAGGCCTACGGGTGAATTGTAGCAAATCAGAGCTTTTCCCCCCTAACAGACAATACTGCTGAACCCCACGATCTGCAGGGGTTTACTTCATCCCCGTCCGCTATCCGTTATTTGGGAATTGTCACTGCCAGGCATGGCACTCTGCTGTATGATCGTAACTTACGCCACATATGTGGCACACCTCCTGTAAAAACTCAAGACCTGTGCCCAATTGACAATGACTACAGTTGGCAAGATTGCGCTGTAACAAATGACTGTGCTCCCTAAACTACTGTATCTCCTCCTTAATATTCCGCTATGGACTAGGTAGTACTTCTTCGAGGAATTGGAGGCAGAGATCAGTACATTTGTATGGCACTCCGGTCCCAACTTTATGAAAGGGGGGGGTTTGCAACCCCTGACGTCCGTTTGTACTGGGTTGCAGTACAAGCACAGTTTGCGGCTACTTGGTTCTTGGAGGGCCCATCTCCCTCTCATTTTAAGCTAGAAAGGTACTCCGCTGGAGACAAGGACCTGAGGTCACTGATCTTTTCTTCCCACTTTGCAGATAGCTGCGAATTCGATCCTGCTAGCATCACAGCACTGGCCTGGTGCAAAATATGGGCGGGACTGGGTGTGACTGCTTCATACCACATGTACCTCCCCCTCTGGAACTGTGTGCCTTCCTTACCTCAAGTAGATGCAGTTTCCCGACGTACCTGGGCATAGCATGGGTTTAGCACAATGGGGGCAATGTACTCAGATGGGAATGTTGTGCCTGCTAGTGATATACCTATGCTTCAGCAAAGTAAATCCTCCATCTGGTTACAATATACAGGTTTGCGTAAAGCATGTAAGAAACAGTGGGAGGGATTCCCTGTGAAGCCTGAGTGTGACACAGTCCTGGGGTATATTCTGACAGCGAGCGAGTACCGAGGCCTCGTATCATCCATGTACCACCTACTTCAGAACCGCATGGAGATACCAGACACCAAAACTCGCTCTATATGTGCAGGGGATATGCAGCTGGATATCACAGATGACATATTGGTGGACATGTGCACGCACACACGTTATGTGTCATATAATTTGCGATTCAATTTGATACTATCGAAGGTGTTGCAACGCTACCACTACACATCAGCTAGGATATGGATGTTCTCGCAATAGGGAACGGGTGAATGCCCTAGGTGTGGCGGTGCAGACGCTAAGTACTTCCACATGATATGGGTTTGTCCACTGCTATTGCCCTTCTGGAGAGATACATGCAAGCTATTTTCTGAGATGACGTGCTTGAACATAGTCCCCTCCCCAATGCAATGCTTATTCCATATTTTGTAACCCCAGTTGAAGCATATGAGCACATCTGTAGGTCTGTATTTTCTGCTTGCCAAACGCTGTATTCTGCAAGAGTCCCCACTAAGGATCATTGACAAAGTTCTGTTGTCTGGGCTAATTATTTTGAGGAGCAATGGACCCTCTTGCAACCCGTCAAGTCTCGCCCAAAGAACATGTGGGCATGCTCAAAGCATATCTCCTGCGTACATCATCCCCACAAGACACCCCTGTGGCTTCACAATCAGACTAAAACCGAAATTTAAATGCCCAGTGGTTGGGCCACCACTTATTCCATTGGTCCCCTGTGTGTGCTGGACTGCACCCCTCCCCCCTGGATCTGCCTCACCTCATTCTATATGTAATCTGAGCTTTTCGCCCTTGATATGTCCAATGATGTTGAATGTAATGTAAGATGCCATGTGTGTTCATAATGAAAGTTTTTTTTTTTTAAAAAAAGGAATGAGCAGTGACACATCCTGAACCACAAGGTTCTAAGCATGACTAACAATGTGAAATAAATTGCAGAGGTTTAATCAAAGGGAGGAAGACCATGAGAGATGGGAGAAAGGGCACGAGAAGCATAAGCAGCAGCACATTGGGCAAAGCAGGGATTACCAGGGCAAAGCGAGAGTGAGAAAGAAGAACTAGAAACTTCAAAAGGAAATGGAGAGGGCAAGGGGTAAATTGGGAGCCGGTTGGAAGTGTAGCAGGGACAGGGAGTGTGAGTTGAAGTTGGCAATTTTCATGCATATGGAGTGTACATATGACTTTGGAAGTGATGAATGGCCCTGTAAGCGTGGGCTGCCAGTTGGGAGCACAACCTGGGAAGAAACCAAACAAGGCACTTGAAGAAATATTGGAGGAACCTCCTCTACAAGATGTTTTGGAGAGAAGTGTCATATGGGAGGACCAGGAGCAAATAACCTTGGCAAAGACATGGCAAAAGGAAAGCGTCAAAGAAAGCAAAACATCAAAAACTCCAACCGAAGATGAGATCCAACGACTCATGGAAATGTTTGCAAAACCTGTCTGCTCCTCCAAAATCACCTGAACAGGTAACGAAATCGGTGAAGAAGAGAAATCAGACTAAAAGAGTACAGGCCCCTAGAGTTTCAAATTCAGAGTCATCACACTAAGAAGAAATACTGGTGAGGGCAGACAAAGAACATTTGCAGGAACCGCTCATGGATTTTTCAGTTTACACAGTAGAAGAAGAAGGCTGCCAACAATGTGTCGCCACACCTTTGATGGAAATATCCCTCAGTTAGAGTGAGGGAAATATTCCATGAAATGGTGGAGATCTGGGAATTCTCTCACCAAAATTCTTGACTTTGGTTCAAAAAAGACAAAGAGCTGATGTCAAATTCACTCAGGAAAGGGAAAAGGAAGCAACTTGCCCCCTGTCAGATCGAAGGGAAATATGGGGAGGGCATCTGAGTGAGCACAAAGGCAGTGAATTGGATAGGGGCATCCTTTTGGAAAGACTAGTAGACATGCAAGACATCCTATTTCTAAATCGTAGAAATGTCTTAGAGTTGCTGAATTGCATTCCTAAACTCAGGCATATCCACTCCAGTGACATAAAGTAGGTCAAATGTGTGAATGAAGAGCATCTAGACTGGGTTTGTCTGCACATAGACTCTAACATGGTGAACACGATGCTCTTTGAGGCAGCTTTGTGTCTATTGTTGTTCGCATTTGACTTAACGTCCGTGAACAATGAGCTTTCAGAACGGTAACCGAAAGTGCACAAAAACCAAACATTTGAAAGAAAAATAATCTGAATGATCAATGTGGCGGGAAAGACCACCGTAGGAGAATTCTAAAGGAAAGAGAGTACTATGAAAAGGAAAGAGCTCACTCGAGGGCAAGAATTGACATTGTCATTGAAAGTGATGTTTGGGGAAACAGTGGGCTGGGGAGAAAAACATTAATGGCACCTGTGAGAGACCTGAGGATATTCTCACTCCTACTCCCTCTGGATCCTCTTCTCAGGTGGCCAGGATAAAGTCCATTGCTTTTGCATCCTGACCTTGGAGGTGGAGAAGTGAGGGAGGATCACCTGGCTGGAGGGTCCTTGGGGATTGGGAAGAGAGTACTCACAGGCAAGACATGGGGCCTCATTACGAGTTGCCTGGTAAAACCGGATTAATTACCGGCATGCCGGAATGAGCGGGTCCGTGCTCATATGAATCCACTAATAGCGGGTGATTACGTGTGCGCGAGCACGCACGTCCCCCCCATGCCGGTAGTGGCAATACCGCCATGCTGCTAAAGGGCCTCCAACTCCCCTATACCGGCATCGCGGGACCCGCCCATAGCAGTACCGCCTCATACCAACCCCTAAATACCGGCATGGTAATACCGGCATGGTAATACCGTGTTTGCAAAAAAACGGACCCGGAAATTACGTCATTGCACAAGAACGAGAAATGGGCCGGCGGCCATCTTTAAAAACACAATCCATTGCCATCCTCCATAACCACCAGCCGATACTCGGAGAGCACCCCCCGGCTGCGTAAACAGCGTTACTCAGACGCAGAGCTCACCATATTAGCGGACACTCTAGATGCACATGCAGACACAATACAATCCCACGACAACAAGCGGGAGGTGCAGCAACAAAAGAGGCAAATCTGGCAGGAGGTAGCCCGCAAGGTATCATCCGTAGGTCCCACCCCACGCAGTGTGAGGGACTGCAGGAAGCGGTGGGATGACCTCCGGTTGAGTGTACGCAATATCATGTCCACCAATCGGAGGGAGGCCATGGCCACAGGCGGGGATGCCCACCCCCCTGCCAAATTGATGCCCTGGGAGGAGACGGCCAGCAGATTCATCAGTCCTGATTCCATCGAGGTATTATGCGAGATGGAGACGGGTGCGGCATCAACCATGGAAGGAGGTGAGTGACCCTGCAGATCCCTGTAGGGGAGACCATGAAGTAGCACAAGTGAAGTGGTAGAGAGTCTAGGCAAGGCAATGCATGTCCCAACACCCACATGACCATACCCAAATACAGATGGCGGGCCAAACGCTGCCACACTGAAATGCATGCTGAGTGCCCATCCCTTAACCAACACACAGCCAACACACCTGGAGCTTGCCAATGTGATACTTCACAGAAACCCAAAATCAACGGCATGCCACCTGCCATGCAGTGAATGAACAGCACCGCCACTGCCATGTCACACCATCACTGATGCCCTGCATCTCTTCTACCCCCCCCAGGCACTGATGAGGAAGAAGTAACCCAGGAGACAACTGCGAGGGCATCCACCTCACACCGTAAGAAGAGGGCAACCATCACCACCACCTCCGCTGGAGACAAGCAGGCCACACCCACACCTCTCCAAGGGGAGTCCCTGGAAGCACCCGCCTCCACTGGGGAAGAACTTGATGCCAGTGTGGAGCCTGAGGGAGAAACCGAGGTGACATGCCCGGCCACCCCGAGCCCTGTGCCCACCCCCTCGCCCCAACACCTGCAGTCACCCACCTGCAGTGAAGTTGATCCCTGCCTCCGTGACTGTGACCTACCCACCTCTGAGGAGTCCAGTCCCGAAAATGCCATCCACATGACTGCACAACCCACCACTCCAGCCCCCTCCAGAACCCTGGAGACACGATTGTCGATGGTGGAGGCCCAACAGGAGGCCATGTTAGACCTACTCCGCCAGTACATAGCGGATGGGGAGGAAACCAGGCGGGGTATTGCCACAGCAATTGCAGGGACCACAGCGGCCATTGAAGCAAACACAGCCGCTGTCAATGCATCGGCTCGGCTAATGAGGGACTGCCTGGGGGCGATGACACAGGTGCTGACCTCAATGCTGCTTCATATGCAGCGGCCACGGCTTGCAGGAGGTGTGGAACCTGCCAGCGAATCACCTACTACCTCCACACCAGCTTCATCTGTCCTCACCAGCCCAGTGCGCCACACACGTAGAAGTGCAAGGCACACTGAAATGTCACATCTGGACAGGAAGAAGTCCCGGAAGTAGTGTGGGGGACAATGGTAGTGGGACACAAGGTTGGAGGTGAAGGGGTGCATCTTGTGGATTCTATTGGGGGGGGGGTTGGTGTTTGTTGGGGGGTCAGGGAGTTTGTTGGGGGGACTGGGAATTTGTTGGGGGGGTCAGGGAGTTTGTTGGGGGGGTCAGGGAGTTTGTTGGGGGAGTCTGGGAGGGGGAGTGGGCACATTTTTGCTGTTGTAAATAATACACACGTTGTGATAAGAAAAATCCATGGCTGGACATTGTTATTTTTGTGTGCATCCATTTAATGTGGTACGGTGTTCAGTGCCCAACTCCCAACATTCCCTGTGTGCATTTGCACATTGGCACAGTGTCTGAGTGACACAAGTCTTTCATAGTCCCTGTGTTTCAGAAGTATTCGTGAATTAGTGCTTGGCGTACAGCATGGCCATCCCGTGCATCACGTACTGGCAGGGGGGCTACTACATCCTCCGTCTCCATCCTCATCATCCTCACCCGGCCCATGCATGTCAATGTCAGGTGGCAGTGGTACATTTCTCCAGACGCAAATGTTGTGCAGCATGACACAGGCCATGGTGATCTTTGCCACCTTCTCAGGCCTATATAGGAGTGCCCCACCAGACCTGCTGAGGCAGCAGAACCGCCCCTTCAACAGGCCAAAGGTCTGCTCAATCACAACACGGGTACGGGTGTGCACACAATTGTACTCCTCCTCATGGATGTTCTGCGGGTTATGCACAGGGGTGAGTAGCCACGGCCTCAAGGGATATCCTCTATCACCTGCAAGCAGATTTAATTAGATGTGTGTCACTCTGAACTGCCACATTCAGGGAGCACAGTCATGGCGGCAGCTATTTGGTGTGGCCATGCACATGTCCCTGTTAGCATGAAAAAATGTTATCCAGGTGCAATCTATACTGTCATGAGATGTGGTAGTCTGGATGGCGTTCAATAGATGAAGCAGGGTGTAATCATGCATGCTGAGGCAGATATGCTGTGGTAGTGCAACAATGTTTTGACTCCAATTCATGCTGTTCATTATTTACTATGCATGGTCACACTGCCCACATTGCCACACTTGCCATCCTGTTCATTCATGCATTGCTTGCCATCACCATGGTGGCCTGGTTGTGCCTCTTACTTGTTCTCATCGATAGGCATTATTTGTGATATGTGGCCCAGTGAAGTGTCATGTACCGTTTGACTGGTTCAGGTCAGGAGTGTTTGGCTCTGCATGCATTCTCCAATCACGGGCTATTCCCACCCAGTTGCAGTATTTCCCCCCTTATGCATCCCCACACATCAGTACCCCAAAGCACTGCCATGGGACGGTTGTGCAACTCACCAAGCAGCCAGGCACGTGGTCCGGCATGTCGCTCCATGTGATGGGGTAGCGTGGAATTACCCAGTAACATGGCATCATGTGTTGATCCAGGAAATCAGGCACAGCAATGGGTGATGATCTTCCTGGAGTCACATACCATTTGCACATTGATGGAGTGGTATTGCTTGCAATTGTGGTACACCGCCTCTATGGCATGGGAGACTACCAATTCCACATGGGTGCAGTCGATGGCACCGACACAATTGGGCATGCCTGCCAGTGCATGGATGCCTACTTTGGTTTCGGCTATCTCCTGGGCAGTCTGTGGTAGGGATATGTGGGTGCTTGCGTGCTTCAGGAGGGCATCCAGCACTTGGTTCAGCATGCGTGAAAATAGTGGTTGTGAAATGCCATGCAGCTGGCCCACTGTGTGTTGGTAGTTGCCTGTGGCCAGGAAGTGTAGCACAGACACCACCTTTAGTAGTGAGGGGACGGCAGTGCGTATTCCTATATGGCTGGCAATGTCGTTCTGTATCATGTCCACTATGGTGGTGATGGTGTCACGGTCCAACCGGTACAGGGTGTGGATCTGCTATGGGGTTAGGTTGAATGGGCTGGGTCTGGTGCGAGGGATTGGAGGCTGCCTACGAGGCACTGGTGGCTGTGCTGGTGGTAATTGCTGGGCCTGTCTCACCCTCCTTCTTCTCCTGCGTCTCCTCTGTGCAGCCTGTTATTGATGCTGTAGTTGTTGCTGTTGTTGCTGTTGTTGCTGTAGTTGTAGCAGTATAGGCATGTCCTCCAGTGCCATTATTGCAACTGCTAGTGGTAGCATTTTGGTGTAGGAAGGGGTGTGGTGTGTAGGTGTGCTCCTTTTGTACTGGGCCACTCTACATTGCCTACACCTGTGGGGGGGTTGTGGTGTGTGGGTGTGCTCAGTTTATACTGGCACAGCCTCCATTGACTCCACCTGTGGTGATTGTGTGCACCTGTGGCAGCTGGCTTATATCCCGCTTGCTGTTTGCGGGTGGTCTGAGATGCCTGTATGGCCGGCATCGTGCAGGCCGTGATTACCGGCTTCGCAATGGCAGTATTTGTATGTATGCGTTGGTTCGAATTACCCCCTATTACCGGCATGCCAGTATTTGCTCCCTGAAGGGGCGCGTGTACGCGCCTATGCCGCTATTAGCGGCACCGTTGTTTAGTGTGCCGCTAATACCGGGTTTGCGGGTCGGAATGCAACGGGACGGTAAACGATGCCGGTATTACCACACCGGCATCGTTTTTGCCTTACCGGCATACCTCGTAATGAGGCCCATGGTATCCCCCTTTTCCTTATGAGAACCAATCTAACCCTCCCCCGGCCTTTATGGGCTATTGTAAAACAGCTCCCCTCATTTTCCCTCATTCAACCTTCTACAGTACTACTACAAACATTTGTGTATCATCCTCAGACAGATAGGCTTTTGGAACTGATTTAATGAGCCATTCGCAGTTTCACTGTACCGGCCGTGTGTACTTACACGTGCATGGCTTAATCTTTGAGACAAGCATATGCTTTAATAAAACCCCAAAAACTATACTACGAAAGTTAGTTGAACAGGATGGTAAGAGCTGGGATCAAATTATACCATGGGCTATGTTCGCAGTTAGAAAATCCCCTCAGGCCTCAACAGGATTCTCCCTGTTTGAGCTCCTTTATGGATAAGATCCCCGGGATGTCCTGGATATGTTGAGGAAAACATGGGAGGAGAGAGAGGAAGCCTCAATTCCACTCTCCCAAACTGCAACTAGTCTTAAAGAACATAGGATGACTGTTAAATATTTAGTACAAACTCACATGGTTAAAGGAACAAAAAAAGACCTCCTACAATAAAAAAAGGTTTTAAGGTCCTGTTTCATAGGTCAAAAGGTGTCATGACCCATAGAACTTGCCCCTTCTGGACTTCCTGGTCCTTATTGCGCCGGGGCTTGTATTCTTTGTTACTCCCAACATGGCCGCAACAAGCGACTTGCCTCGCACCAGCTTACACGTCGCACATGGCACGTCCTATAAATTGGCCACACCCCTGCGGCCCTGCGCGTCTCAACGCTATCTTTAGGTTGTGACTTGACGTGTGTGTGCTATTCGGGGAATCCACTATGCAAGATCCTGGTTCCTTCTTCCTTCCTTTTCCCCTTCCCTCTATTCGGCTCCTGGAATCCCCATTCTTAGCGACCGCTACCTACTTTCCTGGACATCTTGGAACAGCGGCCTTCCCGGAACTCTGAACGCGCTCTGCAGCCGGACGAGACTCGAGCGAGTCTATACAAGACCCGATCCGTCCACAAGAGGAATCCTCCTCCGGAACAGAGCAAGAAGCGATCCCAGGTGAGACGGGGGGAGATTTATGACAGTTTGAGACACCAGATGACCGACACTGATACTGCTATGGAGAAAGCAGTCCAGGACCTTATGCGTGGCATGCAAGAGCTCACAACTGAAGTACAGAACTTAAAGGCTGAGAATGCTGCGCTAAAGCAGCTAGTTTTGTCTCGCGACCCCGCTAACAAGGACAGTGTGTTACTGGGTCGAGTGGTGGACAAATATGATGGATCGGCAAAATCCTTACAAGGATTCCTGGATTCCTGCTTGGTGCATTTTAATTTTAAGCCCTATTATTTTTCAACTTCTAGGACGAAGGTGGGCTTCATAATCTCGCACCTCACAGGGAATGCGTTAACCTGGGCCACTCCCTTAGTCAACTCAGGGGATGCCCTCCTGGATGATTATGATGGATTCATTCAGGCACTCAAGACTATGTTCGACCGCCCAGAACAGGGTTTTAGTGCTCAGGAACGCTTACTTGATTACCGACAGGGTACTCAGGATATGCTAACATACGTTACTAGATTCAAACAACTGGCCAAGGAAGCGGATTGGTCCTCGAAGCAAGTTTCACTCTATTTCGCAGGGGTCTAAACGAGAACATTAAGGATGAATTAGCCCGGGTGGCTCGTCCTAGTTCATTCCAGGCTCTTATGGATCTAGCCATGCAGATAGACTTTCGAATCCAGGAAAGAAAGGCTGAAAGAAGAAAGACCAAGACACCTTTTCAAAAGAATTCCCTTGAGACCTCTGTTAAAACCGATTCTGCCCCAACCCCTTTCACTGATCCGGAACCCATGCATATCAGAGCCTTCCGTGGGCCTATTTCCCCTCAAGAAAGGATGAGAAGGATCCACACAGGCCTGTGCATGTATTGTGTCTCGGATAAACATCTTGTTAGAGCACGGCGTTCGAGAAACGCCAGCTCCTGATCTTAGATGGAGCGAGGTGTCGGGAGAGAGATGTTTGCTCCACATCAATTCCATCCTTGAACTCTCCTGCACAAAACAGTTTGGTGATACTACAGGCCTTCCTCTCGCCCTCCAAAGACAAGACCTATCCCTTTCTGGCCTTGGTGGACTGCGGAGCTATGGGAATTTTCATTGATCAAGACTGGGTTGTTAGTCATCATATTCCGTACGAGACACGAAACACCATGCAGCCGGTGGAAGCAATTGACGGAAGACCCCTCTCGTCAGGACCCATAAGCCTGCAGACTAAAGAGATCCAACTTCCCATAAATCATCATCAAGAGCGGATTACATTCGACATCATTAAGTCAGCCCATTACCCCATGGTTTTGCGTATGCCCTGGTTACAGAAGCACAATCCGTATATCAATCGGACTGCGGGATCATTATTCCTGGGCTCAGAGTTCTGTATGTCCCATGGTTCATCCCTGGACCCCTCCTCGATAACTCCTAAAGAACCACCAGGAGACCAAGAAACACCACTCATGGTTTCCAATATCATACAAGTTCCAGAGCCCTATCAGGAATATACTGATGTATTTTCTACCGCCATAGTCCAAGCCTTACCCCCTCACAGGCCCAAAGATTGTGCCATAGATACAGAACCCTCAGCTGTAATTCCCTTTGGCCGAATGTTCATCCTTTCCGAACCTGAGAAAAAGGCCCTTCGGGAATACCTAGACACTAATCTTGAAAACGGCACCATAAGACCCTCGAAATCTCCAGTGGGTGCTTTGTTGTTCTTCGTTCCCAAGAAGGATACCAAGGAACTCAGACCTTGCCTCGACTATCGATGCTTAAACCAATGCACCCTCAAAGATCGGTACCCACTGCCCCTGATTTCGGACATCCTGGAAGCTGTGAGAGGAGCCGTAATTTTCACGAAGCTGGATCTCCGGGTGCCTACCATTTAATCCGTGTTCGGGAAGGGGACGAATGGAAGACAGCCTTTAGAACACCCTTTGGGCACCATGAAAACCTAGTCATGCCTTTTGGACTAGCCAATGCTCCCGCAGTCTTTCAGCGTTTTATGGACAGGGTGTTCTCTGATATGTTGTTCCTCTTCGTCATTGTCTATCTGGATGACATATTGATTTTTTCCAAGGATCCTATAAAACATGAAGAACACGTAAAGGCAGTACTACGACGACTTTGTGAAAACAAACTGTTAGCCAAACCCGAAAAATGCTTGTTCCACGTTACTTCTGTTCACTATCTAGGATTTATCCTTAGCCCAGAAGGAATTGGTATGGACCCTTCGAAGGTAAAGGCCATACTGGCTTGGCCCGCTCCCACTTCCATGAAACAGGTGCAATCCTTCCTGGGGCTCGCCAACTTCTACCGGAAGTTTATTTCTACCTTTTCCGAGATCGTTCAGCCGATCGTTGCTCTATTGAAGAAAGACACCCCCTTTATCTGGTCTACATCGCAAGATAAAGCATTACAACGATTGAAGACAGAGTTCACGCAAGCCCCCATCCTGACCCAGCCCGACATAAATCACCCATTTCTAGTGGAAACGGATGCCTCTAACTACGCCATAGGGGCGGTCTTGAAACAGGAACTTGAGGATGGGCTGAAACACCCCACTGCTTACCTTTCACAAACCCTGACCCCCAGTGAGGCACACTATTCCGTCCTGGAAAAGGAACTCTTGGCTATCCGCCAAGCCTTCACTGAATGGCAACACCTACTTCTGGGTGCTAGATATCCAGTTCAGGTCCGCACAGATCATCGGAATCTCCAAATCCTACAGTCGTTGGAGTGCAGGAAGAGTCGTCAGGCCCGTTGGGCCTACTTCTTTGCCCAGTACCAGTTTCAAATCACTCATGTTCCCGGATCACAAAACATGATTGCTGACACCTTATCTCGACGTCCAGACTACGCAGCCACTGAGGACAAGGCCTATCCTAAGATGTTTCCCTAAACTATCTTTGTAGCTCAAGCAATCAACCTCCTGGAAGAAATCCGAGTGCAAACCCAGTCCTCTGACCTCTGGAAGGAAATTTCAAGGAAGAATCCATGGAATCTAAGAGTCAAGGAAGAAAATCTATTCAAGGACAATGCACTGGTCATTCCTACGCAGAAATTACAACACAAGGTAATAAACATTTGCCATGATACCCCTCACTCCGGTCATCGTGGCATAACTAACACTCTCCGTCTTATACAAAGACAGTTTTGGTGGCCTCAAATGAAGACCGATTTACAACAGTACGTCAAGGCGTGTACTGTCTGCAGTCAAAACAAACATGATAACAAGAGACCGGCGGGTCTTCTACTGCAACCATCGCTGCCAACAAGACCATGGGAGTTTATTGCTACAGACTTCATTGTGGAATTACCACCTTCCCGAGGGTACACGACCATCATGGTAACCATAGACTTGTTCACCCATATGGCTCATTTTACACCTTTGTATAAACTACCATCCTCCTCAGAACTTGCTGGAATCTTCCTGGAACATATTTTCCGTCTTCATGGACTTCCTTCCAAGATCATATCGGACCGAGGACCTCAATATGTCTCACAATTCTGGAAACATCTGTGTCGTATTCTAGGGATCCAACGCGCTCTCTCATCAGGTTATCACCCACAAACCAACGGAGCCACGGAACGTGTTAACCAAACCCTGGAGCAATATCTTCGTTGTTTTGCCACCAAGGTTCAGGATGACTGGTCTCTCCTCATACCCCTCGCAGAGTTTGCCTACAACAATTCCGATCACTCAGCACTCAAGGTCAGCTCTTTCTATTGCAGTCAAGGTTTCCACCCGTCCGTTTTACCTTCTGTTCTTCCACATCCCACTCCAGTACCTACTCTCGACTCTTGGATACAGACTCTCGCAGATTCCAAGAGAAGACCAGCGCCCTCTTATTCTGTTGGTGATCAAGTCTGGTTGTCCTCGAAACTATTACCCCGACATCTACGGCCAAACAAATTGGCCCCTCTGTACTATGGACCATTTTCCATAAAGGAAGTGATCAATCCTGTCTCATTCCGACTCAAGCTACCCGATTCCTGGAAGAAAATACACCCAGTCTTTCACACCTCTCTATTGAAACCTTACATCCAATCCTCCCGAAAATCCTGCAGACCCAGTCCTGTTGTTGTGAATGATCAGCTAGAATATGAAGTGTCCCGAATATGCGATTCCAGGTATAAATGGGGTCGACTTCAATACCTGGTTGAATGGAAAGGATAACCTCCTAGCGAGAGAACCTGGGAACCAGTTTCTAACTTAAATACCCCTCGACTGCTTAGAAGATTCCATCTCATACACCCAGGCAAACCTGGTGGAACAGGTCTTCGGAGGAGGCATGCTGTCATGACCCATAGAACTTGCCCCTTCTGGACTTCCTGGTCCTTATCGCGCCGGGGCTTGTATTCTTTGTTACTCCCAACATGGCCGCAACAAGTGACTTGCCTCGCACCAGTTTACACGTCGCACACGGCACGTCCTATAAATTGGCCACGCCCCCACGGCCCCGCGCGTCACAACGCTATCTTTAGGTAGTGACTTGACGTGTGTGTGCTGTTCGACGAATCCACTATCCAAGATCCTGGTTCCTTCTTCCTTCCTTTTCCCCTTCCCTCTATTCGGCTCCTGGAATCCCCATTCCTAGCGACCGCTACCTACTTTCCTGGACATCCTGGAATAGCGGCCTTCCCGGAACTCTGAACGCGCTCTGCAGCCGGACGAGACTCGAGAGAGTCTATACAAGACCCGATCCGTTCACAAGAGGAATCCTCCCGCGGAACAGAGCAAGAAGCGATCCCAGGTGAGACGGGGGAGATTTATGACAAAAGGTGCTGGTACTATTGCCTACTTCTGAAAATAAGCTTGTATCCAGATGGCATGGAGCGTACGAGGTATTGGAACACATGGGTCTGTGTAAGATCTCACAACCGGACCACCGTCTTAAAACCCACGTTTACCATGTAAACTAATTAATGGAATGGAGGGAAAATCCTTTGGAGTTCCATGTGATAATATTATCTTGTCTATTACCAGAAGACACTCATAACAAAGCCTTAATTTTCCCTGACCTTAGTAACAATCAAAAGCAAGACCTCTATGACCTGATAAGACAGTTTACTGACGTGTTTCGAGAGGAGCCCAGAAGAGTGATGGAAATGTATCATCATATCCACACTACCCTAGGCAAAGTTGTACACTTGAAACCTTATCACTTACCAGAAGCTAGAAAAGATACTATCATTTAGGAAGTTAAAAACATTCTTTAGGCTAACATCATCAAACCTTCTAACAGTTCTTGGTCCTCCCCTATCGTGTTGGTGGCAAAAGCCGATGGAAGTTGGAGGTTTTGTATAGATTTTAGAAAGGTGAACGCCATCTCAGCCTTTGCTACTTACCAAATGCCCCGTATTGCCGATCTGATCGACCGGCTGGGTAATGCTGCCTACCTTTAAACAATATATCCAATGAAAGGGTATTGGACAAGTTCCGTTGTATGGGCCTGATAAAGAGAAAACTGCCTTTGCTACTCCCATGGGGTTGTTTCATTTTGAAGTCCAGCCCTATGGTCTGCATGGTGCTCCTGCAACATTCCAGAGCTGATGGATAAAATCTTACAGCCTTACTCAGAATTTAGCAGAGCCTATATAGACAACATTGTGATACATAGCAGGACATGTGAAGACGATTTGTACCACCTTTACACAGTCATGAGCGTGATAAGAGCAACAGGGCTGACTGCTTATTCCAGAAAATGCAAGCTGGGCCAATGGGCCAATATGCGGTTAAGTATTTGGGGTTCTTTGTGGTTAATGGTACTGTCCAACCACAGTAGGAGAAAGTGAGAGCTGTTCTCGATACCCCTAATTCAAAAACTAAGTAAGATCTAAGGGCCTTTTTGGGACTAATCGGGTACTACCACAGGTTTATTCCAAACTGCTCCAGCAAAACATCCAGGTGGGAAGAGAAAGACGAGATCTGTTATACGACAGATTTTCATAAATAATGTATTCTCCAGGATGATGCTTCCTTAATGGGGTGGACTTCCTCGCCCAGTTTCCCTGTGAAGCACCTCGGTCCAACCCGCATTGGGCAAGTGTATGTGAAAAACCTGAGGGTATTCTCACTCCTACTCCCCCTGGATCCCCTTCTCAGGTGGCCAGGGAAAGGCCATCACTTTTGGATCCTGACCCTGGGGGTGGAGAAGCAAGGGAGGATCACCTCAGTGGTGGTTCCTTGGGGATTGGGAAGAGGGTACCCACAGGTGAGGCATGGTATTCCACTTTTCCTTATGAGAACCAACCTAACCCTCCCCCAGCCTTTATGGGCTATTGTAAAACAGCTCCCCTCAGTTTCCCTCATTCAACCTACTACAGTACCGGGACAAGGAAGAGGCAACTAGAAGTAGTGAACACTAGTAAGTCATTTCAACACTCTAGTACTGTGACGAGTAAGATGCCTTGAGAGTATTGATTTTAAAACTTTTATTTGTAATTCAATGCATCAGAGTGCATACAATAACATGGTTTAGCTCATTTTACAATTGCTTTATATCAATTCCCTCCTCATACCACTTTACTTCATACCTCATGTTGTCTTACAGTGATACATCGATTTTTTCATTTTTAATCACCGAAACATATTGTGAGTTATGTTTGTCCTGACTCTTAATTTCAGATCACACTTATGTTTCCCAGCATCCAAGGTCTGTACAGGACATGTTCCCTTTCTTCAACATAATCATGGAAGGGAAGACAGGTTCTCAAGAATTTAGGGTACGACCCATTTGCAAGTGCACACACCTCCTCCATTGCCATCACTCCCCATAACTTGACCCACCAACATGCAACCGCCGGACCTTCCAGCCTTTTCCAGCTTTGAGCTACTGGTCATCCGTGCCGCTGTTAGTAGATGTGTGATCAGCATTGCTGGACCCCCAGTTGCTGCATACACATGGGCGTAGGACATGGGGGACAACCCCCCCACAATTTTAAATGGGGGGATATAATGGCATTTATCCCCCCTCAGAAAATGTAAGTGTTGTGCAGAGTGCCCAGAATTCTTGAGATTTCTGTAACCCGTTAGCAATGCACAGAGGAGGTTGCTATCAGAAACCTTTGTGGCGACTTTTCAACTTTTAGGGCCCGATTCATGGATTCCTTTGCACCGTTCAAAGTGACTTTGCACTGCTGAAAAGTGACTTTGCACTGCCAACCCAAACCCTGATTCATGGAACTGTATAAAGTGCATTTTTGGTGTGCAAAGTCAATTTTGCAGTACAAAATGACTTTGCACTGCAAAAATACACTTTGCACGGTTCCATGAATCAGGCTTTGGGACGGCAGTGCAAAGTCACTTTCAACCTTGCAAAACATTCCATGAACCGTGCCCAAAAATGTGTCTTTACATGACATTGGTGACAAGTCGGGATCGACACACACTTCCCTGCAACACTGACACAAAAGTCTCTAATGACTATCAGTGCAAAATGACACAACCACACCGTTGTTTCTGCAGCCCCCAGGTAAACTAGCTATTCCTTGGAGCCTATGGCAAAGCTGTGAGAAACTACATAGTTTGGTATGGAATTTAAACCATCCAGAAAGACTGCCAGATGGAACACCACCAACCCCTGCTGAAGATTAGGATGTATATCAGTATATGCTAAAGCCATTAATGTGATAGAAAAGTGATTTGGGAACAACCAAAGCATGATGCGCTGCACACAGACAGGTTTTCAGAGTGCAGAGGGCAGGATTGGCAACGCGTACACTTCTTCCGGCCCAGTGTCAGCATGAAAACCAGAACAAATCATCAGTTTATCATTTTTAGATATTCTCTGATTACATGAAGTAATCATCGGAAACCTTTGCCACAACATTTCAACTTTGTATTTATTGAAGGCTCCTTTAACGCAACGCTTGCAAAGGTGTGTTTACGACAACAGGGCCTTTTCAGCTCCTGCATTTGTGCATCACTAATCCAATGCTTTGCTGAGTTCATGGTGTCATGAGAACAATTTATTTATTTATTTATTTATTTTTTACATTTGTAGAGCGCACTGCAGTCCATAGACATCGAGGCGCTATTACATGAAGCCGTAAGCAGCAAGATTATGTAAACATAGGAAACATAGGGTACTTAGTTACAGAGAGAGGAGCGGAGCATAGTTACAAATGATGTTCGTATGCATGTAGATATAAAGATGTATTGGGCATTTATAAAGCGCCTAGACAGAAAATGGTGTTTCAAGGCGTCACTAGACAATAAAGGGGGTGGGGGTCAGGGAGGAAAACACCAATGACAGTCCTACTAGGCCTTGCTGTTAACCATATAGCAGCTAGAAGCTGCTGTCTGTCAGACGTCAGTGAGATAATAAGTCAGAAGCTCCTGACCCTTATTCACATATCCTAATTCCTTCTCTTAAATATATTCTGGGTGAAGCAACTGCACATGCAGGTGGTTGGGCAACCAGTAAGGCTCGAAATAGAGAATTATCCAAAGCGACCTTAATTATAAATTCCACTCAGCCTCATCGAGCCTCACCAGTCCGGAACCTGGGGTCTTTAGGTCCTTTAATCACTGCCTACTCAGTTGAAGTTCTTTCCCATTCAGCTGCAGCACGTCCCAGAATGCTGGCAAAACATGCTTGCCTACACCAGCCTACGCCAGCTCCCACAGATTGTAGGCAGAAAGCTGAGAAATAGATGTTGCGGCTGCCAATGCTCTATTGGTGTAATGAAAATGTTGTAAACCAGGTTCATGCTCAGCCACTCGATTTATAAGCATTATGAGTGTCCTTCACTGAAGTTCTAGTAAAAACAAACATTGGCAAAGCCAGCAGTTTTGGCTTCTGTGCAAGTATTAGGCATTTGCCAAGCACTGCTGTTAGATGCCCAGGTACTCACACCACAAGTCACTTCGCTGACTCAAAAGCGCAAACTGTTGGCATTGTCAATGCTTGTTCTTTTTCAAATCAATTAGGATAAAATCAATAGAAGAAGATATTGTGTGAGTACATGCACTCTATTGGTGAAAGTAAGATGCAAGCACTTAGACGTGGGATTTCAAAAATAATAGTAGAGAAACATATTCAAAAATATCCTTATAACAAAAGAAGCTTTATATATTGTGGGATAGGGGATGCAGGTATAGGGGTACCTGAGGCTGAACAGGGCAGTTCCTATATATGGGGAGCCCTCGCAGCCCTACTTTATGTGACGCTAATCAGGATTTGGCTAATGGGTGGGCTGATGCATTCTGCTCACGAGTGTAGACAACAAGAGGCTGGAGTGTAGGAAATAGCATTATCCTGGACCATGTGTTTTGGTTGGATTGAGCTTGCTAGCACAGGAGCCGAGATTGAAACCAGCAGCAGTGGTTCAACCACTGCGGTTTGGTGGTGCTCAGGCACCTCAAAGAGAAAGGGAACTTTTATTTTTATATGTGAGCACAACCTTTTGTTATTTTGTGGACAGTGAATACCCTATAAGGTGGGGACTCTGCATTTGACACCCTTCTAGGAAGGACTTGGAACGAAGGAACCACATGAGCTCAAGCAATGACAAAAACACACACCTCCTCTTCGTACACATATTTGAGCGATGTCTCATATGCACCTTGACCACCTCTGAAGGTTCCACACCCTATACATCCAAAAAAAGCCCCTGCATGGCAAGCCTCAGCCTCCTCTCCAAGCAACCATCCATCCCAGACTCCCATGACCTTGTGTGGAGATTGGTACAATCAACTCACTCTTTCATGAATCACCTCCTTCTTGTCCACATAACTTGGAGTCGCTATTTGCACCGCATCCATCAGGCAGCAATTAACACTTTCCACCACCCCATTACTTTCGGGAGGTACAGCCTGCCTTCCTGTGTTTTATACAACGTTGGCCAGGATACCTTTCAACCTCCTTAGTCACAAACTGTGGATTGTTGTCACACAGTGCACTGACTGGCTGGGTTGGGCTGTCACCGAAAGCACACAGAGATCTCACTCCAACAGCCCACTGCACACCCTGCTCCGCTATACAGGAGAGAGGGCTTTTTAACTTAATGCTTCTGCATGGCCTGGTACCACACCCAGTAGACACGTTGCCAGGCGAGGGGATGCCTTCAGTCCTACCCCAATAGTTTGATCCTAACTGCAGTACATGCTGTTAATGGCCTCTGGTATTCACTAAGCCTTGCTTAGTGCACGGAGAACCTGATTTAAAAAAAATGTTGTAACAGTGGGTGTCTGTCTTGCGCCACCTCTCCAATATATTCACATTGCACATTATGACTCAGAAAAGACTCAATCATGTTTGTGTGTGCAATATACACAAAGATATAATGGATCTGGTTGACATACAAACAATAGCAACAGAATGTATTATGCGTACCTAACGCCAGAAAAAAAATCATTTTTTTTTTTTTAACAAATGCTCATGATCATCACTCACTACAAAATAATTGGCAGATAATTTTACTCTGTGGTTTGTGTCTGCATCAAATTCCCTGTCAAGAGGGATGTAAAGTTTGCGATATTTGTGGACGAGGAATGGTGGGTGGACACCCAATCTTTTTGGGACCAGCTATGCTCAGGCACTGAAAGCCTTTTGACTTGAAATGGTAACATTTTTACGTGAACTGAGCCTTCTGAAATGAGATGCCAAATTTAAGGATTTTATACTCTGCACTGCTTTTCTTTTTCTTAATTTTCTTCTGTTTTCTTCTTTTCTCTTGTTTTATACAGTGATGATATATGTAATTTAATACGTACTGCTATTTTAATTTTGTCAAAAGTCGAGTTTTTTTACTAAAACACAATAAATAAAAAAAGTCCCCAAGGTGTCCCCTGTCCCCCCAGATTTTGTGTGTCTCCTACGCCCTTGTGCATACATACCCTCTACCTCCGCTCCCAGGAGAATTACCACTGGTTATTCTGCTGATTGTGTGCCTGTGATCTTTTTAACCTGTGCCAATATTTCTTTCCAGTAATTCCTAGCTTTGGGGTATGTCCACCACATATGTCCTAGGGTGCCTATCTCTCCGCATTGCCATCAGCATTGTGCCCAGTAGTCTCGATTCATTGCGTGCAACCTTTGAGGCGTTAAGAACCATCTGTGGTAGATTTTATAGGCAGACCCTTTTATTACTGTGCATTTAGAGGACTTTTGAGCTCTCTTCCAGATCTGGCACCACTCTTCCTCCAAGATATCAACCCCAAGCTCTGTGACCCACTTAGTCATATATGTCAGATCAGCCGTGTATTGTGTTCTATCTAGCAATTTATATAGCTTTGAAATCCCTTTTGTGGTCACCCATTCTTTCATGGTTAGTTCCAAACCCATCAGTGTTTGAGTGCCAGCTTTTTTAACACTATTCTGCGAGATCCAGTGTCTAATTTGGATGTATTCGTATCTCTGTCTCTCCCCTATACGGAATTTGTTCTTACATTCCTCAAATAATAGCGGGTTGCCATTTCGATAGCACTGTTCCTCCCATCTTTCCCAATAGGTTGCTTTTATCCCGGGAGAGAAATCTGCATTGTGGCACATCGGGGAGTGTGGGCCCAATCCTGGGGAGATCTTTGCTCTTCTCAATGCCAAGTCTAATTTTTGCAGCGAGTGTGCCGTTGCCTTCAATAATATGACCCCTGTTGCCCTATTCCGCGAATGTATCGCTTGCAGCACCAAAAGCAGAATTGAAGTGGCCTCCTGCTCTATTTTGCACCACCCATTGTATTCCCCTGGATTCGCCCATCGAAGCATGGGTGCTAGTTGGGAGGCTAATATGTACCTTTGGACGTCCGGGAACCCCAGCCTTTCATTCCACAGTGGGCGGAGGAGTGTCGCTCTTCGGAGTCTGGACTTCTTTTTGTGCCATATAAAGGCAACAATTTCATTCCGTAATGTTTTGATAATCTTGGCTGGGATATTCACTGGGAGGGAACTAGTGATGTATAACAGTTGCGGTACTACCATCATTTTCACTGCAGCTATTCTCGCAAACCATGATATCTCTTGTGCGTCCCATCTATTCAGATCCTCACTGAGTGACTTCCATAGATTGGGGATGTTCACCCTGTATAATGTTTTGTAGGATTTGGTTAGTTTTATAACCAGATAATCCAGGCAGCGGGTAGGTCTCGGCGAGTTCCCTAATGACTTTCTGTTCCTCGGTTATATTGAGGGATTTAGATTTATTGTAGTTGATCCACATCCTGAACCCCGACACCTCTGTAAATTCCTGCAGGCTATCCATAACCTTTGGTAGAGTCGTTTTCGTGTCTCTTAGGAAGAGGAGTATGTCGTCTGCATAGAGGTCAATTTTATGAGCTCCTCCCTTGGATTCTATTCCCTTAATCTCAGGATACAGTCGAACTGCAGCTGCAAAAGGCTCCATTGCAAATGTTAAGGGTGACAATGGGCATACCTGACGGGTCCACCTCTCAATTCTAATCTGCCCAGTGAGATTCCCATTTAGCATTGATCTTGTGGTGGGTACCTGAAAATTAGCTAGGATCATTCACCTGCAGAGTATTGTAAAGGTGGGGCATGTCCCAAGTTCTGCTATAATTGCAGTCAGGCAAGTCCAATTGGCAACTCACACCTGCCACCTGTGAAGTGGTTACAGATGTATAAGAAGGGAGGAAACCAGTAGCAGTCATACCAGCAAGGAATCCTGTTTGTGAGGGCGCAGCCATGGTGGGTCCTGCAGGGAAGCCAGGACACCAGCAGATGATCCCAAGGAACTGTGGAGCCGAGGAGCAGGTGGGCCATAAGAAAACCACAGGTTTGGGAACCTCTGTGGTCAGAGATACACATCCGGCTCTGCGGACAAAGAAACTGAAACAAAGTAGCCGCCAGCATCCGCGGAAGAGAAGCAGAGCTGCCAGCGACAGCAGAATAGCATTGAAAGTGCGAGCCAGGGGTCGTGAGTAAAGGAAAGCCAGCGGGCGCAGCGAAAGCTGAACAGCGCAGCTGCCTGGAGGGAATGCCAGGGACCGGTGAGTGAAGGGAGAAAGTCACTCAAACCAGGGTTCCCCTGGGGGCTGTGGGGAAGTAAGGCAAATGCTGAACTTGCAAAGCATCATCTGAATAATGTCACAAACCCAAAGCCATGGGTTGGGTGAAATTTAAGCGGCAAAGCAAACAATAACACATATTGAATACCGAACGGAATGAAACCTTTATGAGCAAAGTTACAACCAGATGACAAATGAATATGAAATGAAAATACTGTCTGTCTGAAAGCAAAGTAAGCGGCAAGAAAGCAAGAGTGGAAGATTGTGAGAGAACATGGCCGCAAAGGTGGCAAAGGAGTAAAATAACCACTAAGTGAACTTGTATGCCTGAATATAGTGCGGCAAGGCCAAGGACTGTCGAAGGTTATGTGAGACAGTGTGGCAAAGCCAAGAGGCTGACACGGAGAATCCACATGAGGGTGAAATCTTCACATAAAGCCAAGAGGCTGAGAAGGAGAAGGCAAGTGATTGTGAACATTCACATAGGAGCTGATGCAGAAGAACCTGTGTGGGCCAAAGAGCCTAGGGCTCCTGGTTGCGCGACCTGTAATGGGCGGACCGTGTGGCCTGACAACTGCACCTAGACCAGGGAACCCTCAATTGTGAAAGCCAAAGACAGTGTTAAATCCAACCAAGAAGTAGTAAACTGATTGAATTGTTAAGCCTATCCAGAAAGAAAGTTAGGTTGATTTTGGAGTTGTTTGGAGATTGAAAGACGGAGGCCAAGGAGAAGTTGGCAAGTTGAAGTATTGGGGAAGGGAACCTTGAGACTTGATGAATTTTAATGTTGTCATGGGGACGGAACCCTCAATACACTTTTCCTTGGAACTGTATTGCCTTGATCTTGGGGAAGGGAACCCCGAGGATCTGTGGAACTGTGTTGCCTTGAACTTGGGGAAGGGAACCCCAACGACTTGTGGACCTGTTTTGAATTTGAGAAAGGTAATCCCAAGACTTTTGTGGTACTTTCTTGAATTTGGGGAAGGGGAGCTGAAAAGGAAGCTAGGAGCTAGAAGAAGCTCAGAACTTTGTCTTAATCACCATTTCTTTTATTACTGACATCCCTACACATTGTTTAACTTTAGTTATGAGGGCAAGAACAGGTTTTGGACACAGACAGACTTTTAAGTTGAACTTTCTGACTCAACCTTCCTTAGTTTTGCTCATGTAGGGAAATCCCACCTTAGCATAGGGCAAGTTAGGTCTTCAACCATCCTGACATTTGAGTTAATAAATTATTTTATTTTGAGCTTTGAATCTGTTGTCTGTGTCTTGCTGCTTGATGCCTTCACACACCTCTACAGGAGCTGAGAGCAGCACCTGAGGTTTCATGGTCATGGATGGCTGAAGCTCTGGTGCGAAATAACAAATGATAGCAGATGTCCATGGAGGAGTTTAGGGGCACAGACATGGTTTCCTGGAACACAAGACGAAACTTGCATTTATTCAAAAGAGAAGACCTAAAACCTGAATGACATGATATAATATGGCTTCAGGAGACCTGGCTGTGCCATAAGCCATGCACAGACGGATTCACAATGATCATGAACCTGGCAAAGATGGGACTAAAGGGGAGACCCTGATCTGGCCTTCTGTTGGCTATCAAAAATGGAAAAGGAATAACAATAGGAGAAGTACGAAACCCTAACCTTTATATGTAGGTGGTTGAGCTAAGATGGGACCCTACTGCTTGCCCTACCCAGAAAGGCAATATTAGTATCAATGTATACTGGAACCCAGGGTGCAATCTCTGATGAAGATTTCATTGAAAGAGTAATAAACTTAATAGATGAGGCCTACATTAAGGTGGAAAAGTGTTTGATTGCATTGTGTGGTGAGCTAAACATTACTTGTAGGAACAAGAGGGGAACATTGATAACAGATAAAACTCCTTCAATGAACCCTGCTGAAAAAAGACACCTGACTTGGCTAAAGGAAATGGAGTCTAGGGACTTACATGTTTTAAATGGACAAACGCAGGGAGACCTCCAAGGCCAACCGACCTGGGCCAGAGGTGCCCAGGTGGCGACATTAAACTATATATTCATGTCCAGAAACATGCTACCCTAGTAAAAGATTTTCAGGTTCTTAACATGAAAAATAGCAATCATAATCTCCTAAGAATACGTTGGGCAGGAGGAAATAAGATGGGTGGTAGTCGGCATATCCAAAGTCGAAATAACACAGGTGAAGAACCATCTCAGAAGGACTAGAGGCACAATTGAAAGCCTCACCGTTCAATATAAAAATTGCACAGCCACATGGAATGGGGAAAACATTTGGGATGTACTTGATTATACCCCTATACTGCAGAGCTTTGTAGAGGTTAACAATGTGAGTAGGAGGATGGTGTTCCACTATTGTCACATCTTTGACATAGAGGTAGCTGATAAGTGGAAACAGTTTAGAAAAGATCCAAGACGAATAAAGAAACTACCAATACTAGAAGCACTACCAGCCTTAATTAAGAGGCAACAACAATACAAGAATAGGCTGCGCTCCCACAAGGAAATCATGATGCAGCATAATGTTGAAACTATGTTAAAGGAAATATGCAAAAAGATATCAGGTGAGATATGGGAGCTAATAAATCAGAACAACACACTGCAGGCAGCTTTCCAGACTAATGTGGTACCTGAAAAAGCCTGGATAGACCCCTTTACTGATCTTTTTGCCGGCCAGGATGCGCTGACACATGGGGAAGAAAATGTAATCGAAAGGGAATGGAATATCCCCCACGAGATAGAGGACATAAAGGGGTTAGTTAAGAAAGCTAGTGGCTCCCAAGCTCCGGGCCCAGACGGGTTAACAAATGCGATCCTAAAACAGGACCCAGAGCACTGGACAGATTTTTTATGGATCCTCTTTGAACAAGTGGTGAAGAATAGGGAAATACCTCCTTCCTGGAGGGTGGCTATTGTAGTTCTGATATTTAAAAAGGGAAATAGGGCAGATCCTAAAAGCTATCGCCCTATTGCCCTTTTGGATTTAGCAGGAAAAAATGTTCTGTCCCTGGTGCTGCAACGCTTGTTGGACTGGATTGAGGTAGTCAAACAAAGTGAGATCTTTCAGACATGTTTTGTTAACAAAATGGGGACGAGTGTAAATATACCTTTTCCTCATATATTTAAAGGCAGAGAGCCCTTGAAAAGAAATCAAAAATATATTTGGCCTTCATCGACTTGGCTCAAACATTTGACAGCGAAGACCGGCGACTTCTATGGCCAAAAATGTTGACCTGAGTAAGGGACTCATGGTGGCAACAGTAAAGACAGAAACAAGTGTTCACAGTTCAAGGGTGTTTATTAAATTGTATAGGTAGGTTGGAAAAACGCCTAATCTAAACCTAAATATAAGATGGGAGCAGGCCACGCCCATCAAATAATAATAAGACAGTCCTAGTAGCATCTTGACAAATAAAAGGGCCTATACTAAAAACACTATTGCCAATCTTTACAACTAAATACAAAAAGAGTGTGGGATAGTGTTCATAAGAAACAAATAAGTGTTCACAAATGATAAGTCAGGATGTGATAGCCGGGGGTCTCCCTTCCCCACGTTTTGAGCACGGTATCAGGACCTTCGGTGGTTAAGTCTCCTTTCTACAAAAAGTCTCTTACCTCCGAGGACCTGATGTGTTCAAAATAATAAAGAAAAATTCCTTTCCTTATATATGTTGGGTGCTGACTTTTCACCCCTGGAAAAATGGGGAGCAGGTGTAAGTGGATCTTGGTCACCTGGCCTAAGCACCACCAACCTTCTTAACCCTGCCTCTTCCTTCCTGCTCATAACTCTTAGATCAAGGGCGTCTCTCGGCCGGGCGTCCAAAGCAAAGGGCAGACAAAGAAAAGGGCAATTCCTGTTTGGACCTGTTCGGACCAGGAGGATCCAGGGCCCAAACCCCTGCTCAGACAGCAGGGAACCATGCACCAACATGTGTTTACTCCCTCTGTCCCCAAAGGCCATCCCCACCCCTCTGGTCTCCCCGTGATGTTCCTTTGTGCCACCCGCCCTTCTCGCACATAGGTGTTGCCTGTTTTGCTTGATCCTTCTACCCTGCTCCCCTTGCCCGCCCTCCAGCCTACTTCTGCAGGAGTCTGTCCTGATACATTCTGGTTTCACCATCACCGTCTTGTGGCCAATGCTGGATTTGACTTTTATGGACTTCATTGCTTCACGTTGCGTCACCCTTTCTCATGGTGCCCCTGAATCATGCTGTTCCCATATTTATCTTGTATCCAGTCTTGAACATTATGTGTTACTTCTAACTTCTGCAATTGTATTTGCTCTCCCCTCTTGCTTCTCCACTCTTTGTGACTGCTTGCTCTGTACTCTCCTCCTCTCCCTTTCTCCCTTTTCCTATATCCTCCCCTCTTGCCATTACTTTCTTCTATGCACTTGCTCTATCAGAATTGTCCCTGGACCTAGTATGATAGCAACCTCGTCTGTTTCCTCTTCCCTCCCCTTACTTGTCCCCCCCCCCGCCGCAACTATCTGAAATGTCGTCAGGCCTAGTACGATAGTCGCTAGTTTTGTTCCTCCCCTCCCTTTCTGCACCCCTTTCCCTCACCTTTTGTTTTCTCCGGCTCTACCAGAAATGTCGTCAAGCCTAGTATGGTAGTCACCTGTCTGTTTCCATTTCCTTCCCACTCTCCCCTCCCTTCCTTATCTATGTCTTAGCTCTTGCACTATCTGAAATGTCGTCAGGCCGAGTACGATAGTTAATTTCACATCCTTACTGTTCATGGCCTGTAAGAATGTCATTGGGCCTCATTACGAATCCGGCGGTAACCGAGGCGGTAAAACCGCCTGGTTACCGCCGGACTCGTATTACTATTCCGCCTCCGTGACTCCTGGAAATACCAGGGCATTACAACCCTGGTGTCCCGGGAATTCCGGAGGCGGAATTCGGTAAATCCCCATTCCCATTGGTCCCATAGGACTCAATGGGAATGCGGAAGTGGAAACACTGGCACCATCTCATGAAAATAGGAGTAGCTAGTGGCCGATCATCGACTCGAGGCAGTGAAAAATTGCAAAGTGTTTATTCTCATGATGGTGCCGGTGTTTCCACGTCCGCCTGCAGGCGGGCGGTGTTAAACCCGCCAGGTCAGACCTGGCGGGAACATCACCTCCCGCCTGCAGGAGTCAGGATCGGGCGGCCCGGATTAATAGTGGCAGCGGGTTTACCGCCACTGTTATTTCCGGACCGCCCAACCTGTAATGAGGCCCATTGAATTTTCCCTTGTTCCCTCCCTTGCCTTGAAGCGCTTTGAAACACATTGTGTATAGGTGCTATATAAATAAACTATCATATAATATCATATCACCCCCCCTCTTCCGGGCTCAGATCAACAAAAAGTTCCTTGCGATATCAGGACCTTCGTGGTTAGATCACTTGCTTCAGAGGGCCTGGTATTCTCAAATTATAAATAAAGGTTCCTTTCTGATTGTACATGGGTGATGATTCTTAACCCCTGGGTCCCCCTCTTCTGGGTTCAGACCCTTCTTGAATATCAGCTTCCCTCCGTCAGGTTCACTCTGACTTGTATTCAACAGATTTCTCTGTTGCATTCACGTGTCGGCAGGGCGATGGCTTTTCACCCCTGGATCCCCCTCTTCCAGGCTCAGACCCTTCTCGACTGTTAGCCTCCCTCCGTCGGGTTCACTATGGCTTTTTCCAAAACGATTTCAACTGTTGCATTGTAATGAAATGTGGACTGCGCAGGCTGTGGCAGCTCAGGAAAGTGTTGCCGTGAGCAAAAGGGGAAAAGACTACATTTCCCAGAAGCCTTGGTGACAGTTGGGCCGGAGGAGAGCAGGTGTGCTGGCAAGCTACTTAAGAAACTCCCTGGCCTGTCCTGCCTGTTGGTGATTGTTGGCGTGGCAGGCACGGGCCGAGGGAGAACAGGAGTACGGACGTATGAGGAATTTTTTAGGATCCGGGCCGGGCAGTGTAACAAAGCGTTCCTGAGGTTTTGTTCCTCCCAAGGGGAGCGGAACAGGCTATGACAGTGGTCCGTCCAACGCGGGATCCTCTCAAGCCTGTGGTGGTGCCGGCAAGCCCCCCAAGGCCTTAGCTAAGTGATCTGGGAGTCGTGTGTACGCATAAAACTCTGCTGGCATTTCACGCACCATTAGCAGTGGGCTGAACTTTTCGAACACTGTCTGGTGTCAAATCTCGAGTTTGGAACGTCATGATATGATATGATAATTTATTTATATCGCGCTCGTACACAAGTGTTTCAGAGCACGACAAGGCAAGGGAGGGGAACAGGGGAGAACAAAAACAACAATTGTACTAGACCCAGTGACATTGAGAACGTGCAAGTGCATGGCAAAGGGAAAGGGAGGAAAGTGCATGGAAGGGGAAGAGTGGAAAGTGCAGATCAGAGGAGAACATATAAATAATAATAAATAAAAATAAATAGATAATAGAGGCAATAAACAATGGTAGTGCAGCCAGCAAGTGCTGTGTTTAAGGCAGCAGACTGGGTAAGTCTGATCAGTGCAGAAAAAAGAAAATGGCGGTGTGGGGAACTGCATGGGTACAGATGCAGTCCCCAGTGCAAGGTGTGGCCAGGAGGCAGTGCAGGAGGGTGGCAGGGGGAGCAGGTACCTGGGTCCAGGGGGCAGAGGGTGCCCAGGTGTACCGTGCCAAGGGAGCAGTTCAGCCAGCGGGGGATAGTGGGAGCAAAGGCAGAAGCAAAGAGGAAGGTCTTAAGGAGCTTCCGGAACCAGAGATGGTTCTCCTCAAGTTTTAGAGTGGCAGGGAGGCTGTTCCAGAGGGGGGCCCCAGCTGAAGACAGAGATCTACCGCCAGCTCGTTTATTTGAAAAACGACTGACCATGAGGGAGTTAGAGGTAGAGGAGCAAAGAGCTTGAGAGGGGAGGTATTTACGGAGGGATAGCTGAAGGTTTTTTGGACCCAGGCCCCAAAAGCGTTGTAGACAATGCAGAGTGTTTTGAATGTAATACTTGCATTCACTGGGAGCCAGTGGAGAGATTTCGGAGCTGGAGAGATGCAATCCCAGGGCTTGAGGCCAAGGACAAGTCTCGATTAGTTGCAGAGGGTGGAGAGTAGAGGCAGGTATATTTAGAAAAGGCTGTTGCAATAGTCCAGCCAAGAGAGAACCAGAGCTTGGGAGACAGTGAGCTTCTGGGGGAAGGAGAGGAAGGGCAGAGTACCTCTGAGGAGGTGCAGTAGGAAATTTGACTTTTTGGAGACCTCAGAGATGTGGGCGGGGAACGAAAGTATGTAGTCAAAGATGACCCTGAGGTTCTTAGCCTCGCAGGTGGGGGTAGGAGGAGGGCCAAGCGAGGCCGGCCAGAGAGTGAGGGGAAAGGGTGGTGAAGGTGTGCCAATGAGGAGGATCTCCGTCTTGCTGGCATTCAGACAAAGATCATTGGCGGCACACCATTCTTGAATGGCAGTTAGGCAATCAGAGATGATAGAGGGAAAGGAGGTGGCCAAGGGAAGCCTGAAAATGAGTTAAGTATCGTCAGCCTAGCACTGGAATCTTGAGCAGAAATGGCAATGCAGTGGGCAAGAGTTGCCAGGTATTGGTTGAAAAGCCACTGCGAGAGATTAGACCCCTGGGGAACACCACAGGTAGAGAGGAAGATAGATGATAGGAAGGACCCAAGTTGGACCTGGGAGGGTCGATTAGAGAGGAAAGAGATTAGCCAGGCCAGGGCCTGATCAGTGATACCCAGGTTATCATGTTGCATGTAAATCTTCCCTATGTAGACAGGAACCTTGTGAACTCGCTAAAGACATTCCGTATCAAGCGGAAACCTGGCTCTGTGATTACACACATTTTTCAAGGGGGCATTTTGCAAAGGCAGTTAAGAAACGCCATGTAGTTTGTGCTGCTTGCTCTTGTTCATTTTCATGTTTGTCACGAAAGTCATTTATGTTATGCATGAGGAGGTAAACAAGGTCTGTAACGCTACAGAAAGCTTTGAGCGTCTCTTCCAAAAAGAGGTACACTGGGAAAAGTTGCATGTTGAAGTTTGTGCCTTGTCTTTCAATGTTGTACGTAGGTGCAGTTATCCATGGCCATCAATAACATGTTGCGTGCTTATTTTTGTTGCTATGTTTAGGTAAGGAGCAGGATTAGGCAGGTACTATTGCAGGAGCTATATCCTAATTAAGAAGGGTGTAGTTCTGAGTTTGGAAGGTGTCAGGAGGCTCTGCTTGGTATTCAGTGAAAACTCACTATTGTATGTTTCTTACCCTATGTTCCCCAATACCCATCCATTTACAAGGTAACCCTAAACATTATTCCGGTTTCACTAAACACTCCGTACCTATCCACAACCTCTCCCTAGCCCTCTTCCCCCCTTCAGCTGCCTCGAGGTACCTGTTATACTCAATTTAGGGACCCGTGCCAACCAAGGTGGAAGGGGTCAACTACATTTTGCTTCTGTGGTTAGGAAGGAGTTGTGTGATACTCCAGGGGTGTGACGTGCAATCAAAGGTTTTTATGGGCCTCATTACGAGTGTGGCGGCAAGAATCCTCAATTACCGGCATGCCGGTACGTAGGTGTCCGCATAGTACTGCCTCCGTAATCAACGCCTGATTACGAGTCAGTGAGCACGCGCGTACCTGCATGCCGGTAATGGACACTGCGCCATGCCGGTAACATCCCTAAACCCCCTGATAGCGGTATCAACAAATGCGCTGTTACCTCCTCTGCCATCAATGTCCCCCTTAATAACAGCACCGTTATTACCGTTGTAGAAGAGGTCCCAAATATGGCCTGCACTCCAGCCACCCATGTCAAAATGCCAGAAGCATACTCGCCAAGATATGTGACGTATAAGGAGCAAATGAACCAACAGAGACCCACAGTGGGGTTCTGCCCAGTACCCACCAGAGGGACATATATACCTATTGAAGCGCCAATAACCAGACAACCGTGGGCTGCAAGGTGCCCATTGAGACAACCATACCAGCAGCTGAGATGAAATGAAGAGTACCTGCAGACGGTCCACGAAGAGACCCAAAGAGCCTTAATGGATGGCCGGTGGAGATGGCACAAGGGCCTGGGCAGACGCCAGTGCGAGCAGCTATGAAAATAGATTTAAAGGACACAGGAGAAGAGACGATGTTGAAACGTAAGGAAACGGTGCTATGAAGCAAGATAGAAGTAACCAACCAGCTAACACGTGTAAATAGGCTTGGAACGCAAGAAGCTAAGAAAAACGGTACTGCTTGCAAGGCTTAGTAGAAGAATAGAGCGGCATGTGCCAAGTATATATCTACCTCAATGAAGCACGCTATACAAGTGCGACTCCATTTTGTAAAGGCAGAATTAAGCCCAGGCCGCAAGGTACTAACAAGGCCAAGATTCATATTCCAGCCAAACCCGAAGGAAAGAGCGGAATTCAAACTCAGTAAGAAGCAGCTCAATGCCTGGGAATTCGAGGTCATCTCCAGGAAGGGAGGAGAGCGGCAACGCTGGAGAAACGAAACTTCAGAGCATACCAGCCAGCCAGTGAAGGTCGTGATAAGGAGGCCCCAGGCAGGTGGTGAAGCTATGGAAGAATCAAATACCCGAATAAGAGGGAAAATGAAGCAGATTCACAGTGAACAGACACGTGACCAGCTGAGGGCAGAGAGGTACCAACATCTGATGTCACCCAGAACCAGAGGATGCCATAACTTTTCCTGATAAGAGCTACAGTTTCGAGGCCATCCTCAGCCAACTAATTGACACATAGCCCTAAAGGTACTGATTGATGGAAGGGAGGCAGGGTGAATCGTGGGGCACTCCGCATTTAGGTTTCCATTCTGCATGCTGCTAATTAAAGTGGAGATTTATGCCTAGGGGTGTTTACCCACCCAATCACAATGGACCAAATAATCTAGGGTCTTATAGCTGGTAGAACCAATAAGATGTTGTAGTTGTAGTGACGTCTATCACGAGTAATGTGGTGGGATGGGCGTAGACGCCCACCCAATAAGAGCTATCCAATCCGCATGCTCTGCTACCATATACAGATATAGCACCTATACTTAAGTTACCTTTCCGACCAATAGAATTGCATGACAAACTTATGAGTTTGCACGTCAAATGATGACGAATTTTGCCCATAAAAGTTGCTGTCTGAATGGAGAATCGGGGAGTTGAAGCGAGAAAGGCGATCGCATCAGTGATGATTACCATTTGTTTCCCCATTTTTTGTACTTGTCATTAAACAGACTTCCCTTTGCCAAACTATTGAATCCTCATTATTCAGTCGTGTTGGAGTTAGTGAATGCTGCACCCCCATTCCTCACAGGGTGCAGCTATCTTGTCTTACAGGCACTAGAGGGTAGGCTCTGACCTATGGGCCCGTCAGAGGATGCTCCGCCCTCCTGTACACCGTTACCGGAGGTAACGTCATCGCCGGACTGAAAACTGCGCCAGCGACCATCTTGGAAAATACAATCCATTGCAATCCTCTGCTGACTGGACCCGTGCACAAAAACTCTGTACCCTTGCTGAAAGAAAATGTCTAAGGCAACCAGAAAAGGCACTACACGCCTGCAGAAACACTGCTTCAGTGATGACACACTGAATATGCTGTCAGACACACTTGTCGAGCATGCTGACGTGGTGTTTTGTGCCGACCTGTGGTGTGCAGCGCAATTGAGAAAGAAAAAAATATGGGAGGAGGTATCCAGGAAGGTCACTGAAGTGGGAACAACCCCACGCAGTGTGAAGGATTGCAGAAAGCGATCGGATGACCTGCGCCTGCAAGTCAGGAACATACAATCTGCCAACCGCAGCCAGGGGCAGGCAACAGGCGGCAGTCCTAACTCCCCCATCAAGTTGGCAAGGTGGGAGGCAACATGTAGCTCCATCATGGATTGTCCTCAACACCATAGGGGAAGAAGTGTCGACACTCTCCCCCGAACCACAGAAGCCGAATGAAGTCGACCCTCCACCCGTGGTTGGCACGGATACCTGATATTCCAAAACACAGGATACCACGTGGCAGCCAATGGGGGGTAGAGGTTTAGGGAGAGGTTGTGCACGGGGAGGGAAAGTTTATGAAAACCGGATAGAGGGTTAGGAAACACCTAAAATGGATAGGATAGGGGAAAGAACAGGGAAAAAACCTACACTGTCTAATGCGTAGATAATGAACCATGAAACATAACACACACATAGATCTCAACATATGACCCCCTTAATACAGGCCAAACTAGTACCTAGCTAGTGTAGTTGTGCTCTCTAATATCAACTTGATACAGGCACATGGAGTAATTAACAGGACATAGAAGACATATATGCAAGCACCAATGAAACAAACTCATGGGATAAGATTCCCAATATGAATAACATGACACATGGCCCTTGGGCAAGCGTAAGCAACATAAAACACTCATAGAAAATGTAGGACCAAAGGTGTGAATTCGACTCCACAGAGAATGGATTCCAACAAACATATACACTATAATACTAAGCTGTAGGTTGCACTGCATGCCCCCTTAGTAATGGATTAATCATAGTGTTCTGCCCAAAAGACATGCTCTGGAAGTCTCTCAAAAAGATAATAATGCAAACATAGCCCCACGTTAACTCACGAGAGAAAACAAAACTCATAAAAGCACTTTCTGTGCGCCTGGGCGACTCGCAAGCCGTCCCAGACGGAGAATGATGATGCCTTGAGATGAAGCCCCGTTCACAGTGTCAGCGCCGGTAGCGGAGCGGAGCTTGAACAAGGCGGCAGCCTCTTTCACAGTGTCAGCACTGGGATGAGAGCGGAGCTGAAACGAGACAGCGCGCGTCCTCCTTACACTTCCTGGGCTCCGCCGCTCGTTCTGCGTAGTTCTCCGTGTGCTGCTGCTGCCACATACCCTGAATCCTGATTAGAGCGTGCTCGAGACCGCACGAACCACCGGCATGGCTTCGCCTCATGAAAACAATAAGCCACACCTGCCGTGTGCCGTTGGCCCTTGATAAGCTGTTACTAATTAAGAACAGCTGGCCATACACGCGCACGGCAAGGACTACAAAACACCAAAGGGCTGCTGGGAAATGTAGTTTTTCCTACGCTCTTTTTAGATTTAGACACCTTTTTTGCCTCCACCACCCCAGATTCCTGACATGGATATGGAGTCGAGAGAAGTATTTAGACATGCAGAGTATGGAGTCTCATCATCGGATGATGACGGTCAGTGAGCCTTTGCGCACTACAGAAGTCCCCACACACCCCTGACATTCCAAGTACAAAGTTGTCCACCAAATGTGAAGTAGATGATAGCAAATGCACGGCCCATCAGTCACACTTACACACATCCCTAACCCAAACGCCACATCCCTGCCACAAAAACACATAACCAGCATATGCATGCATGCACACACACACACACACACACGCACGCACGCACGCACGCACGCACGCACATCCAACCCCCTGTCGTAATGCCGGCCTCACGACTGTCACATTAAAATGCATGCTGCATGCCTCTCCAATACCGAATACATACCCGATAAACAACCTAACAGCACATGGCACACAGCACGCAAGCCGCAACACATCTGTAGGTAACACAACAGACACCATGGACATCATGGCAGCCCCAGAGGGATGCCAATACAATCCCCCCCACAATCCTGCAAGCACCATGTCCGCCACTCCAAACAGCATCACAATGAAGCACATGACCCAAACTGTACCAACATCGATGCATGCAGGATGCAAGTTCTCCCATGACTGATGCCCTGCCTCTCCATCCCCCACAGGCACGAATTCAGACAGCAACGGCGATGACGCCATGGCACAAGGAAGACCACCTGCACGAAAGGCCAGGGGTGAGGATGATGCCACCAGGCCATCAACATCCAGAGGTGTAACGAAAACCAAAGGCACAGTCAAAGCACACACCAGTGCCCAACAGGATGCACAGCCCTGACCACAGGATAAACAGCCACCTGCACCTGTCACCCAGGTGCACCAGGGAGGAGGCACCTGTGCCAGCAAGGCACGCCTGCCGAAAGATGCTGCGGCCAGGAAGGTTGCCCCCCATGCAAAAATCACCCCCCCAGGAAACACCACTTGCCGGGGATGAGCCAACATCAGTGGCAAGTGATATGGATGACACACATTCAGCAGCCACTAGTTCCTTGGGCGAGGTGGCGGCTTCGGCTCAACACAGTGCTGAGGAGGACGAGGGGCCTGAGGATGATCCAAATGCAGGAGGAAGCATGTTGGGGGACAGCCAACAAATGCCCAGCATGCAGGATACACCACAGGGCACCCCTGAACTCGTGTCCGAAGGCCGCCGCAATGAGCAGGAGATGTCTACACAAAAGTACCGCCCTGTGGTGAGCATATCACCACCGGTCATGCAACCATCCAGACCCACTTCCATCAGGGACATAGAGGGATGGTTGACCCACATGGAGAGGAGAGAGCAATCGATGCACGACATGATAAAAAAGTATTTGACTGATGGGGAGGCAATGCGCAGGGCCAATAGGGACAACAGAGTGGCTATCATCCATGCAGTCAACCGTGTGGCAAAGCGGGTCCATGAGGGCTTCACATCCGTTGCACAGACCCTTGTTCGCATGGCCAACAACGTGGCCCCCGCCGTCTTGCTGCATCTGAACCACAACCAACAACATTAACAAGCACTAGGCCTGCAAGCTCCACACAAACGAGCCCTGTGTGCAGGTGCCTGTGCAGCATGCGCCATCCGGAGATGCAACCCCTCCATCAAAAAGGGGGCAACAATAGCAGGGGACCCTGTGATGTGTTGCTTGGCAGTCCTGTTGTACTCTCATTGAGCTGTGGGTGTGTGCAGGTGTTGGGGCGTGGGGTTGTGGGTGTGTGGGAGTGTTTAAGGGGTGGATAGACTTTAACATACTGCGGGTGGAGGGTTCATTCATGTAAATAGTTTTATCTGATCAGTACACCGGTTGTGTCAAAAAAATTCACATGACTGGACATTGCTTCTTGAGTGTGTGTCAATTTATTGTACAACAGTGTCCAGTGCCCAGAGTCCCCCAATCCCAGTGCCCAGAGTTCCACATTTCAAGCACCCTCTGCATCCCAGTGTATAAGAAATAATGGACAATCAATGATTGGCGTACAGCACGTCCCTCATGTGCATCGCGACGTGGCCGATGGGCAGCATGTTCTTCTTCATCATCTTCATCCTCATGCGGTGGTGTCTGTTCCATGTCAGGTGCCAGAGGTATGTTGCGCCGGATGTGTAGCATGGCACATACCAATATGATCTTGCCCACCTTCTCACGCCCGTAAATGAGTGCGCCACCCAAACTGCTGAGGCAGCGAAACTGTGCCTTCAACAGGCCAAAGGTCTGCTCTATCACCACACGAGTGCATATATGAGCACGATTGTAGTCCTCTTCGTGCCTGTTCGGCAGATTCCTGACAGGGGTGAGGTGCCACGGCTTCAGGGAGCCAGCATCACCTGCATGGGAGCACATAGATGTATGGTTGAGCGTATTTCTTCCATTCCATTTGTGCACAGCCTGTACATTGTTCATGTTCATGTGCACTAGATTTTCAATGGCAGCTATTGCCATCACACCTGCGCACATATCTGGCCTGTGTACTACTCACCAAGCCATGGTGGGGGGCATGTGTCACGTACGCAATTTAGGGGCCTTGACATGAGATACATCACTCACCCAGATGGAGTGTGTAGGTCCATGATGTACTCACATGTTATTGTTATTGTTATTGTTATTTTGCATTTATATAGCGCCTTAGATACCATTGGTATGGTCTGAAGGCGCTGGTAGGTTGAACGCCCTTGGGAACCGAGGTTCGGGTCAGTGGAGCGATTAGAGAGAGTCAAAGGTGCGTGTGCGCACCAGGTATGTGTGCAGCTGGTGCGGAATTTCTGTGGTAGCTGCTTCCTAGCGATAGGTGTGGTGGTTGAGGAATCAGGGGTATGTGTTCGGTCTGGCAGGAGTTATCCAGTCCGTGTGAGGCAGCGTTAGGCCTGACGAGAACGCCTGGCTGGGGGTGAGAAACCAGCAATGTTTACTTAGAGTGATGGGGAGTGAGCGGCGGATGTTGATATGAGAACAGTTATACCGAACGGTGTCATAGTATCTCTGTGTTCTACTTGAGTGGTGTTGTAAGGAGAGAGTAAGCGTGGGGTGTGAAATGAAGTATGCTCTTACAACGGTTCCTTGCGTTCCACATCAAAGTCTGCACATCACGCAATTCAGAGGGGTCCGGTCCGTGCGATGTGTTTTGTTTCTCATCTGCTCTTATGCACTATTCATCGGCTCAGCAAATTCATCCGTATAGTATACTCCTCCATCTAGCATAATCATGCGCTCTGGTCCATTTATTCATTTGTTTTGTGCGTTCACCCGCTCCCCAGGCTCATCTGTTACGCACTCATTCGCTTCAGAGGCTCATCTGCCACTCACTCGTCAGTTCTGCATTCATCAGCTCCATTCACTCTCCGTACAATGTACTTATCTGTTTTGAGTACACTCGTTCTCTCGCTCTTATTCTCGTTCGTTCGACGCAAACCCGTTCTCTCGCCATACTCAGCCGCTTACCACACTCGGTCGCCCGACAATACTCAGCTGCTGGCCATACTCAGCCGCTCGCTACACACCGTCGCTTGCCAGATTCAGCCGATAGCCACACTCAGCCGTTCCCTAAGCTCCTCCGGGGTCCATGTTCTTCCCCGCGTTACACTCAACTGTTTTCTACATTCATGTGTTCTCCATATTCATTCAGCCACATTCTACACTCATGTGTTCTCCACATTCATCTGTCCACCACATTTATTTGCTCTTCATATTCGTTCGCTCTGTACGCTCACTGCCCTCCACAGTCATCCGCCCTCCGCAGTCATCCACCCTCAGCAATCGTCCGCCCTCTGCAATCGTCCGCCCTCCGCAGTCGTCCGCCCTCCGCAGTCGTCCGCCCTCCGCAGTCGTCCGCCCTCCGCAGTCGTCCGCCCTGCGCAATCGTCCGCCCTGCGCAGTCGTCCGCCCTCCGCAGTCGTCCGTCCTCCGCGGTCGTCCGCCCTCCGCAGTCGTCCGCCCTCCGCAGTCATCCGCCCTCCGCAGTTGTCCGTCCTCCGCAGTCGTCCGCCCTCCGCAGTCGTCCGCCCTCCGCAATCATCCGCCCTCCGCAATCGTCCGTCCTCCGCAATCGTCCGCCCTCCGCAGTCGTCCGCCCTCCGCAGTCATCCGCCCTCCGCAGTCATCCGCCCTCCACCGTCATCCGTTTTCCACAGACATCCGCTCTCCACAGACATCCGCCCTCCACAGTCATCTTCCACAGGCATCCACCTTCCACATTCATCCGCCCTGCCCGGTCGTCCGCCGTCCACAGTCATTCGTCCTCCACAGTCATCCGCGCTCTACAATCATCTTCTACAGGCATACACCCTCCACAGGCATACATCCTCCATAGTCATCCGCCCTGCCCAGTCGTCCGCCCTACCCAGTCAACCGCTCTCCACAGTCCTCCGCCCTCGACAGTCGTCCAACTTCCACAGTCATTCGCCCTCCACAGTCATCCGCCCTCCACAGTCATCCGCCCTCCACAGTCATCTGCCCTCCACAGTCATCCGCCCTCCACAGTCATCCGCCCTCCACAGTCATCCGCCTTCCACAGTCATCCGCCTTCCACAGTCATCCGCCCTCCACAGTCATCCGCCTTCCACAGTCATCCGTCTTCCACAGTCATCCGCTCTCGACAATCATCTGTCAGCAGCGTTCATCTTCCATGCGCATTCCACACGTTGGTACTCTGCCGATCTCCCACTTCCGGCCTCTCACCCTCCACATTCCTCTGCTTTCCACATTCTTCCGCTCTCCACACCCTGTCGCTCCCCCATTCAGTCGCTGATACTTTTCTCTACTCATTACGCGCATCTGCTCTCCACGTTCTTCTGCACTGTATGCTCTCTTCGCTAAACAAGCTCCTTCGGTCTGCATGCTCTTCCATTCTCCACCTTCCTCCACTCTCTACACATAGCCGCTCTCCATACTCGGACTGCTTTCTACAGTCAATTGGTTTACAGACTCATCCATCATCCCCATTGATTTTGCTCGTATTATTCATCAGGTCTCCAGACTCAACCGTCTTCCAGACGCACCTGTCAACCGCTTTCATCCTCCACATTCATTTATACTTGTCTAGAATCATCTTTATTCATTCGCCCTTCTCACTCATCCGTTCACCATACTCATCGGCTTTCCAAGCTCGTCTACGCTCTATTTTTCTTTTATCCATTGATCATATCGTATTAATTACTTTACTGTATAGATCTACATTACTCGTTTTAATTTATTTTGTGAATATTTGATAGTGGTTTTTTTTTTTTTGTTTTTTTTTTTTTTGCTTTTGCTTTTGCTTTAGGTGCTTCGCTGGGTTGGTGTTATTTTGATGATGCTAGAACGGAACCGGTTGGTTTTAGGGAAAGAGCCAGGTTTTCAGTAGTTTGCGGAAAGCTGTTAGCTCTTCGGTTAGCCTGATGTGGGGTGGGAGAGAGTTCCACAGGGTTGGGGCTAGGGCTGAGAATGATGCCCCGCCCAACCTGGCTGAGTTTGTCTTAGGAATTACTAGGAGGCCGGCTGTGCTTGATCTAAGGGTGCGAGTGGGGTGATAAGCTATTAGTTTTTCTTGAAGATATTGCGGTCCAGTTTTATGTACTGCTCGATGGGTGAGGCATAAGGTTTTGAAAGCTACCCTACGGGCTACTGGAAGCCAGTGCAGTGTCTTGAGGGCTGGGGATACGTGGTCTCTTGGACCAAGCGCAAGTAACGCTTTGGCCGCCGCGTTTTGTGCTCTTTGAAGTTTGTTCATTTGGTAGGCATGGATTCCGAGGTATAGGGGGTTGCCGTAGTCGAGCCGAGAGATGACGAATGATTGTACCGCAGAGACTCTGTTAGGAAATGATAGATATGGAAAGACGCGCCTAAGGTTTTTGAGGTGGTAGTGGCAGGACTTTGAGACGTTGTTGACTTGGTGCGAGAGTGTTAGGTCAGAGTCTAGGGTGCATCCAAGATTTTTCACTGTGTTGGAGGGTATCGGCGAATTGCCCATGGCGGTTGGCCAGGGTAGTGGGTGTGGGAGAAGATCTGGGTTGCCGCACACCATGATTTCTGTTTTGGAGGGGTTTAACAGGAGGTGGTTTTGGGTCATCCAGCGTTCAATGTTAAGGAGGCAGGCTGCCAGGTCAGGTCGTGAGTTAGGATTCGTGTTCAAGAATTTTAGAATTAGTTGTGTGCCATCGGCGTAATTGTAACATAGGATGTTGTGTGCACGAATTATCGGTGGGAGGGTGATCAGGTAGAGATTGAAAAGGAGAGCAGATAGACACGCTCCTTGTGGGACTCCTGTGTCGACTGGTCGGGCTTGGGAGGTAAAGTTGGAGAGTGTCGGTTTTTGGTGCCTGCCCTTGAGGAATGAGGCTATCCATTTGAGGGCGGTTCCACGTATTCCTAGGGAGTGGAGGCGATCGAGGAGTATTGAGTGATTGATCGTGTCAAAGGCGGCTGATAGGTCGAGAAGGATTAGTGCGGCGCATCCCGCGGAGTCAGCAGTCATTTTAAGGTCGTCCAAGATAGAGGTTAGGGTGGTTTCAGTTCCGTGACAAGTTCTGAAGCCTGATTGGGCGGGGTCTAGGAGTTTGTTGGCTTCAACAAAGGCGTTAAGTTGAGAGTAGGCGGTTCGATCAATGAGTTTGGCGAGGAACCTGGTGTTTGATATGGGGCAGTAGTTTTTGGGCTCGAGCGGATCGAGCGAGGGTTTTTTAATCAGGGGTTTGACGTGCACCAATTTGAATGCGTCTGGAAAGGTACCGGAAGAGAGGGAAGCATTTATGATGGATCTTGCGTGTTCTCCTGCGCAGGTGGAGGCAAAGATTTCTTTAAGGGTAGTGGCTGGGCATGGATCTAATGGTGGTCCGGATGGTTTGCGGGCAGATAGGAGTTTGAGAAACTGTTCTGTTGTTAATGGACTGAAAGAGTCAAACGTTGGTTGTGTGGAGGTTGCGGCTGATGAGTTGGGTGGTACGGGCTGAGGATTGTCTAGTGGCTGTAAGAGTGCTAGTTTGGAGGTTAGAGTATTTGTCCTTTCTATAGCTGTGGAGTAGAAGTGGAGGGAGAGTGAGTCACAGAGTGATTGCGATGCGGTCGGGATGGTTGTGTTACAAGCTGGATTGGTGAATTCGGAGATAATTTTGTGGAGTTCTTTACTTGGGTTTTTGCAGTTTAGGATTCGGGAGTTGTAGTGGGCCTTTTTTGTTTTCCGGATTTCGGCTTTGTACCGATACAGGTGTCGGGCCAAGGTGGTCCTGCTCTCCTGGGTTTTCTCTTTATGCCATTTGCGTTCTAGGTGTTTGTATAGTCGTTTAGTGGTCTTCAGCTCAGGAGTGAACCATCTGGGGAAAGGGCCACGGCGGGTTGATGGTTTGCAGGAGGGGGTGAGGCGCATCAGAGATGCGCTAAGCCATGAATCAAGGGCCTCAGGAGTGAGATGGTTGTTGAGAGGGCAGGATGGTGGTGGAGACTGGAGGAGAACCTCGGCTAGGTCTGGGGTGATTATTAGTTTCTTCCAGCATTTGCCTATATTCGGAGGTTCGGATATGAGTGCGGGGGGGGGGTTCGGGTGAGTGGATGGTGAAAGGGAGAATGAAGTGATCAGACCAGATGATAGGGGTGGGTGGCATTAGCTGAATCAGGTTGTTGGAGCTAAAGATGGCATCGAGAGTGTGTCCTTTATAGTGGGTCGGTCCGTTTATGTGGGGTTGGAGGTTAATTGCATCTAATCCGTCAACCAGGGAGTATGTCATAGGGTTGGTGGGGATGTCGAGCCATATGTTGAAGTCTCCAAGAAGGGTGAGGTTGGGATGGTTTAGTTGGAGGGTGGCAATAGAGTCGCAAAGGTTATTTGCGAAGTGTCTATCGTAGCCTGGGGGTCTGTAGATTATTAGGAAGCTATGTGAGAGCGATGGTGAGAGGGATAGTTTAACAAGGAGAGATTCGCAGGATGGAATGGAGGGTTGGTTATCGATGATTGAGGCGCGGAAGAGAGATTTAAAGACGAATGCTACCCCTCCTCCCCTGGACGGACGGTTCAGTGGGATGAGGGAGTAGTTGGGGGGAAAGGCTTCGTTGGCGATTGGGCCGAAATCGTCAGAGAACCAGGTTTCAGTGATGAAAACTAGGTCTGGTTTGTCAGAGGTGAGGAGGTCAAAGATGGAATGTTTGTTTTTTGCTATTGATCGGGCGTTAAATAGGATGCAGTTCATATCGGCAGACAGGGATGATCTTGGTGGTGGAGGGGGAGGGTGCAGTGGTGGAGAGTTTAGGGGGAGGGGGGGAGGTTGGGTGATGATAGATGGGAATAGTGGGCGAGCAGAGAGATTGGCAGGCTTTGGGAGGGGTTGGGAGGCTTCGTGTGATAGGATGGTCGGGTTTAGGAAGGGGGATTTGAGAGAAGGATGTTGACGGTTAGGAGTTTCAGTTGCAGCTGATGAGAAATCGAGGGAGAGGGGTTTCAGGCGGGGGGAAGCCGCGGGGGAGAGGGGGGATTGCAGGATAGATGTGATTGGTCGAGATAGGGGGGGCGAGGAGTGCTGTGAGATTGAGGGGGACCAAGAACGTTTCCTCTTTAGTTTCCTTGCTGCGACTGGTGTGTGGGAGAGAGTGGGGGGGTCGGAGGGTGAGCGGGAGGCAGCTTCGGTTCTTGCTAGGGCCAGCCGTGCAGTTTTTAGTGAGGGGAAGGGGTGAGGTCGAGTGGGGATGGTGGCAGGGGTATAAGGGGAGGGCGGGAGTTGGGCGATTGCAGGGTGGGGTGTGTCAGGTATGATAGAGAGGGGAGCGGGTATGGGTAGTGCTGGTGGTGGGTCGGGGGTGGGGTTCAGGGGATGAGTGGTCTTGGGGTGGGTGGCTCGCCATCGTGCCCCCCTTGCTTGGTGTTTGGAGAGGGGAAGAACAGGGAGTTCGAGAGAGGGTGGCGGGGTTTGGGAGAGGCGGGAAGGGACGGAAGACAGATTGGAGAGTGGGGGTGGTCCATGGGTGGTGTTTCTGACTGATTCTGGTGGAGTGGGTGCACTCATGATTGGTGTGAGTTTTAAGATTGGTTTAGGAGGGTTTTCTGATTGTAGTTCTAAGGTCGGTGATGACACGCTTTTAGGCACCCTTCAGGGTTCAACTGCTCAAGAAGGTATTAGATTTATTTGGTGCTTTCTAGCTAGAGTTGTAAACAGAGATTATTTTAGTTTATTGGGTACACTTCTAGCTAGAGTTGTAAACAGAGATTATTTTAGTTTATTGGGTACCCTTCTTGGTTCCTCTGTCACCAGGGAGGATATTCGGACAGCCTCAAGATTCTATTTGCTTAGAAGGGGTATTAGGTTGTTAGTCTTAGAGAGACTTCTTAGAGGGATTATTGGGCACAACTTCTACATACGCACGTTGGCTATAGGAGCGTAATACTTAATGAATGCAATTCGGAACACTACTAATATTTATCTTTTTTCAGAGAGGTTATTGGGCGCAGCTTCTAATTGTAATTTGGGGAACAATTCTAAATGCCAGTTTCTTAGAGATTCTATTGGGGGCAACTTCAGAAATACAATTGGGAACACTTCTAATTGCAACTTTCTTAGAGAGGCTATTTGGCACAACACCTAAATGCAGTTGGGAAGACTACTAAATGCAATTGGGGATACTTCTAAATGCAGCTTTCTTCAGAGCGGCTATTGGGCGCAACACCTAAATGCAATTGGGAGCACTATTAAATGCAGTTGCGAACACTACTAAATGGTATTGGGAACACTTCTAAAATGCAACTTTCCTCGGAGAGGCTATTGGGCGCAACACCTAAATGCAATTGGGAGCACTATTAAATGCAGTTGGGAACACTACTAAATGGAGTTGTGTGCACTTCTAGATGCAACTTTCCTGAGAGAGGATATTGGGCGCAACTCTTAAATGCAAATTGGTAACAATACTTAATGTAATTGGGAGCACTACTCAAGGCTATTGGGCGAAAACTCCTAAATGCAATTGGGAACACTTCTAATTGAACTTTCTTGCGAGAGGCTACTGGGCACAACTTCTACATACGCACGTAGGCTATAGGAGCGTAATACTTAATGAATGCTATTGGGCACTACTCCTGAAATGCAATTGGGAACACTTCTAAATGCAATTTTCCTCAGAGAGGCTATTGGGCACAACACCTAAATGCAATTGGGAACATTATTAAATGTAATTAAGGACACTTCTAGATGCAATTTTCATTAGAGAGGCTAATGGGCGTAACTTCAGAATGCAATTGGGATCACTTACTAAATGCAATTGGGATTAGGTGAGAGGCTATTCTAAAAGCAATTGGGAACACTTCTAAATGCAACTTTCCTGCGAGAGGCTATTGGGCGCAGCTTCAGGATGCAGTTGGGAACACAGCTAGATGCAATTGTGAATACTTCTAAATGCAACTTTCCTTAGAGAGGCTAATGGGCACAATACCTAAATGCAATTGGGAACACTATTAAGTACAGTTGGGCACACTACTGAATGCACTTGAGAACACTTCTAAATGCAACTTTCCTCAGAGAGGCTAATGGGCGCAATACATAAATGCAATTGGGAACACTTCTAGATGCAACTTTCCTCAGAGAGGCTATTGGGCGCAATACATAAATGCAATTGGGAACACTTCTAGATGCAACTTTCCTCAGAGAGGCTATTGGGCACAACACCTAAATGCAATTGGGAACACTTCTAAATGCAATTTTCCTCAGAGAGGCTATTGGGCACAATATCTAAATGCAATTGGGAACACTATTAAATACGGTTGGGAACACTACTGAATGCACTTGAGAACACTTCTAAGTGCAACTTTCCTCAGAGAGGTACACTTATCCTCAGAGAGGTTATTGGGCACAATACCTAAATGCAATTGAGAACACTATTAAATACGGTTAGGGAACACTACTGAATGCACTTGAGAATAATTCTAAATGCAACTTTCCTTAGAGGGGCTATTGGGCGTGACTCCTGAATGCAATTGGGAACACTTCTAAATGCAGTTTTCCTCAGAGAGGCTATTGGGCAATACATCTAAATGCAATTGGGAGCACTATTAAATGCAGTTGGGAACACTACTAAATGGAATTGTGTGCACTTCTAAATGCAGCTTTCCTGAGAGAGGCTATTGGGCGCAACTCTTATATGCAATTGGTAACAATACTTAATGTAATTGGGAGCCCTACTCAAGGCTATTGGGTGCAACTCCTAAATGCACTTGGGAACACTATTAAATGCAGTTGGGAACACTTCTAAATGCAACATTCCTGTGAGAGGCTAATGGGCGCAACTTTAGAGTACAATTGGGAGCAATGCAATGCCGGGTTTCTGAGGGTAACTTATAATGGGATTGATGCTGTTTTAGAGGAGTGGTAGGGTAGTACGGCCTGAAGTAGTTGCTTCAGGCCCTGCCCTTGCCGCACTTACTTGTTGTTGGCTTCTTGCTTCTCCTGCGGATACCTGCAGATACGATCTGGGTTCGTCCCTGGAGGAGTCGTCCTTTGCCTCGGGTCCTTAGCCGCAGGGGCTGCCAGGCAGAGGGCTGCCTTGGGAGGTGCAGTAATGGCCTGGGAAAGGGGGCCGGGTGGCCAATGGGAAGGACTGTGGGCGGGGCAGGAGGCGGGAGGTGGAGGGACCAGGAAGCGGGGAGCGGGCACGGTCGGGATGGAAAGCAGGGGGTGATTGGGGCTCAAAGGCACGAGGATGCCTTTACAATTATCTGGGACAGGCCTGCAGACTCACCGCGACGAGGTTCTGCTGGAATGGCCCTCCGTATGAGAGCGCGGCACACTAGGCACAAAACACACGGCCTGCTGGCCAATCAGAGCTCGGGGGAGGCGGGGCAGGAGGCAGGAGGTGGAGGGACCAGGAAGCGGGGAGCGGGCACGGTCGGGATGGAAAGCAGGGGGTGATTGGGGCTCAAAGGCACGAGGATGCCTTTACAATTATCTGGGACAGGCCTGCAGACTCACCGCGACGAGGTTCTGCTGGAATGGCCCTCCGTATGAGAGCGCGGCACACTAGGCACAAAACACACGGCCTGCTGGCCAATCAGAGCGCGGGGGAGGCGGGGCAGGAGGCGGGAGGTGGAGGGACCAGGAAGCGGGGAGCGGGCACGGTCGGGATGGAAAGCAGGGGGTGATTGGGGTTCAAAGGCACGAGGATGCCTTTACAATTATCTGGGACAGGCCTGCAGACTCACCGCGACGAGGTTCTGCTGGAATGGCCCTCCGTATGAGAGCGCGGCACACTAGGCACAAAACACACGGCCTGCTGGCCAATCAGAGCTCGGGGGAGGCGGGGCAGGAGGCAGGAGGTGGAGGGACCAGGAAGCGGGGAGCGGGCACAGTCGGGATGGAAAGCAGGGGGTGATTGGGGCTCAAAGGCACGAGGATGCCTTTACAATTATCTGGGACAGGCCTGCAGACTCACCGCGACGAGGTTCTGCTGGAATGTCCCTCCGTATGAGAGCGCGGCACACTAGGCACAAAACACACGGCCTGCTGGCCAATCAGAGCGCGGGGGAGGCGGGGCAGGAGGCAGGAGGTGGAGGGACCAGGAAGCGGGGAGCGGGCACGGTCGGGATGGAAAGCAGGGGGTGATTGGGGCTCAAAGGCACGAGGATGCCTTTACAATTATCTGGGACAGGCCTGCAGACTCACCGCGACGAGGTTCTGCTGGAATGGCCCTCCGTATGAGAGCGCGGCACACTAGGCACAAAACACACGGCCTGCTGGCCAATCAGAGCGCGGGGGAGGCGGGGCAGGAGGCGGGAGGTGGAGGGACCAGGAAGCGGGGAGCGGGCACGGTCGGGATGGAAAGCAGGGGGTGATTGGGGTTCAAAGGCACGAGGATGCCTTTACAATTATCTGGGACAGGCCTGCAGACTCACCGCGACGAGGTTCTGCTGGAATGGCCCATGTGAGGGGTGTGTGGCAGGGGATGAAACCAAATACTTGTTGGCCACTGTATGATGCATTTGGCTGATGTCCAACATGATACTGGTGGGTTTGACCATCATGCTTTCAATGTTTCAATGACGTTATGCACATGTCCCTCAACGCCTTCACCTATGTGAACATGGCACGATGTGATTGGTGGTATGGTCCAACAGTGTAGGGATACGTCCCTTTACTGATGCAGGGTGTCAACTGGCATGCTGGTACTCCCCCCCCAAAATCAACCCCAAGGCCCAGGAAGCAGACAGGTTGAATATGCATGTGATCCCCCTCCACATATGTACACCATGGCCCTGTGGTCACACTTGCCCAGCAGCCAGGCACGTCGTGCAGCATGTCGTTCCATGTAGCGGGGGAGCGTGACGTCCCGCAGCACCATTGAATCATGTCTGGATCCTGGGTATCTGGCACAGCAATGTGTCATCATCTTGCTTGCATTACACACCATCTGGACATTGATGGACTGGTATTGCTTCTGATTGCGGTACATCACCTCCACGGCAGGCTGGACTACCAACTCCACGTGGGTGCAGTCGAGGGCACCTATGATGTTAGGCATGCCTGCCAGTGCATGAAATGGATGCCATGCAGCTGCCCCACTGTGTGCTGGGAGGTGCCTGTGGCCAGGAAGTGGAGCACACACACTACCTTCAGCACAGGGGGGATGGCGGTGCGGATGCTGATCAGGCTGACCAGGTCATCATGAAGGCGATCCACGATGGTGGTTATGGTGTCCCTGTCCAGGCGGTACAGGGTGTGGATCTGTGCAGGGGTTACGTCGAATGTACTGGCCGTTGTGCAAGGGATTGGTGGCTGCCTGCGGGGTACCACTGCCTGCACTGGTGTTATTTGCTGGTCCTGTCTCACCTTCCTCCTCTTGTGTCTCCTCTGTAGTCCAATGTTGCCTCTAAGCTGTGTGCATGTGCGCTTGCCCAACTTCCTTCTGGGTGCCACTCAGAAGAATTTCAGCAGCGCACACAGACAATTCCCACCTATAAAAAAAGATTTAATAATGCACAAGACACAGCAGGCACCTAATATTTGCTATCTCTCAAAATGAAGCTAAATTATATGAACTAGTATTGATATTCTGGTCTAGCCTATTTACATTGCCCTACTATGCAAGCTTGACCTTTTAAAAAGACCCAAACCCTAAAAGCAGGAGACATCCACAATAGGTTAAAAATGAATATGAACAAGTTACTAAATGAACAAAAGATACAATTAAGAGATGTCTGCACACACGAACCAAATTATCTCCCCTCCCTACCCATGACTCCTATACTTGACTCTATCACACGCATACCTTATGACTCGAACTTCCGCCCCGATCTCATTCAGATATATTACCAAACAACATTAACTGTGCCTACATTAGCTTTGCAAATGGTTACCAGACTTATACCTATATCCACTTGTTTTAAGTTTCTAATATAAATGATGTTTAAACACAAGAATTTCCTTTACTCATGGCGCCTTAGCAAAAGCAGCACCCAAACTATGTAGCCCAACTGTCAGCTCAAATATCAGATCCTGAGTGCAAGCAAGCAGGCTACTTGAATGTGTAACCTCATCCCATGATTCCTATTCTTTGTACATATGTCACACAAGCACTTTGAAGCGGCCCCCCTTGCAACTTAATGTATTCTAGAACTCAAATATGAATTTGCCCTCTAAGGATTATGAGTAGGCAAATGTCATGTCTACTTCATAAGCAGAGAGCTTGCAATATCATTTACCTGGCCTTCAAGGGATAATGGGCGTGGACTATGCCTGACATTATTCGTATATAGTATTAGGGCAATGGATATTCAGATTACTAGAATGCTTTTCACACAATCTGCCTCCTTTCCAAGTATTCAAAGTTCCATGGGGCATAGACCGTTACAAATTATATGCTAACTCGCTGCTATTCAAAAACAGTTTCACTAAGCATTTTTATAATCCCACCCAACAATTTGAATGCGGGGTATGTTGCAATGTTGCAAACAATCTTGTATGCACTTCATAGTAATTGGGCACTTATAGATTCATGGCATTTTCTTAAACTACACATTTTACTGCTACAATCCCTCACTTTTTACAGAGCCCTCTCAACTGGTATTGGAGGTTAGCACTGGAGCCAAGGTGGGGTACAGAGCAGGGTATGGGCTGGTGGCAGCTCCATGCTGAATTTGACAGGTCCTCTGAGTATCCTCCATTTTGGGATACCCATGGCCTGCCACTGGAATCAGTTGATTCCTGATAGGAAACAAGATGGCCCCTGTGGCCTCTTGCTTTCTATTGCCTGTTATCATGTTTTCCCAAAGTCCTGGGAAGCCCTGACTCTGTCCCTTCCCCCTGACTGGCTGTTGGGTGGAAGTTCCATATATGGTGGTGTTGTGAAGTCCAGGCCAGACTGGCTGGAGCTTTCCCAGTGACTGAATGTTGTGGGTACACCCTGTGGGTGGGACCTGGGTGAATGGAGTGTGTGACCAATATGCACTTCTTGTTGTGGATGTCTGGTTTCTGGTATGAGAGACAAAGGCTGAGACATCCCTGCCCAAAACAGGCATGAATGCAGTGTGTAGTATTGAATGGCTGGGTACTTGTACCAATCCAAATTCCTTGTTGTGAGTGTCTGAGAGGGAGGAGTATGGTCTGAATGCACTGTATGCCTGATTGGCTGATTGACTGCATGAATGCCCTTCTGTATGATTGGCTGCTGAGCAAGAACCAGCAGTGTGGATGAGAGACAGAATAGTATATCTGGGGACCTCTCACCATTGGAAATTGTTCAGAAGCTGAGTTGACACTTGAAGAGTAACTGGAAATGCTTATTCTCGATGCCCAGCTGGAAGAAGAAAACTGCTGTCGAGTTCATCGAGGACTGATCTGAGAGAGGACCTGGCTAGGAACCCTCTTCCCGTGCTCCGAGGGACCATCGAGCACCGCTAACCTTCACCAAAGCTCCATGGAAGTCAGACCCTCGAAAGGCTGCCGACCGGAGAGGGGGACCGCTGAGGAGACCGAAGTGAAGCACCTGGACAACGAGGCCATCGAAGTCCATTGCCATCGACCAGGGTTCGGAGTATCGCAGTAACCGCTGGAGGCCTGTCGAAGCCGTGTTGCCCAGAAGGGGGGACCGATTGACGCTGTGCCGCCAACGACCGGAGCCACCCGCTCCTCTGCCTAAGACTGTTGAATCGAAGGACTCCCTTGTTCACACCGACGACCGCTTTATCCCGCTGGAGAAAGTCAAGGACACTGACGCGCCGAGAAGAATCCGCCGGTGGGTTTCCCGCCATCCAAAGACCACAAAGACTTCGACGACTCGACGCCCTTGTCGGGCCACAGTTCTTTAGAAACTCTTTGCAGTTTCTGAACTATCAAACGCTGAGGTGTTCCGCACACCTCATCCTCGCAGGACGTCGCCGACTAGCACCGCCTGGATCGACGCTGTGGTCTCGGCATCCCCAAACTTTTCATCAATGCCGTTGCCCCCAAGTTCACCTTCTTCGAGGCCTCTCGACGATCCGTCGCTCCTACTTTAAAGGGAGTCACTCAAGAAGGATCTATCGACGCCTCTTTGAGGAACTCTGCTCTACCAGGTACATTGGGGGGTAGAAACATTATAGAAGGAAATAAGACTTATAGAACAATATATGGACTGGGCTTGTGATACATCTTTGCTTTACAGGTTGCCCAGGTGGGGGGATCTCCACACAGAACTGCGTCTAGTGGTAGGGGCCAGTATTCTGCCCGCTGTTCTAACCAACTGCTTTCCTCCTGTGTCTATTGTTGGTTGCCTTTATTAAGTGATCTGTGTGACATTTGACCAGAGTATAGTTGATGCACTTTAACAAGATCTGATAATAATTGTGGTACCACTTTAGAACTGTATATATTTGCCATTGTAGATTTTCTGAGCCCAAAGTGAGTTATTTTGATAGTGTACATAACCTTGAATATTATTTAAATAAAGACTGTGTTTTAACTAATACAGTGTGTGGACATTCCTTTGTTGGGGCTTGGGGACTACACTGTCCTAAAGAACCAGCCTGCATCACCTCCTGAGAAGCTAGGCCTCGATTGCTCGACCATGTACCAATAATAGAGAATCTTGGCTGGGGTCCTCTGTGCCTCTCCTCTGCCATATAGAGAGCAGAAGTACAGACTCCCCCTCCAGTCTTTACAATAATGTGTTTGCATTTATTGCCCCTAGCATCCCCATGTATCTTGTCCAACTGATAACAGCAAATTTCATAAGAGGGGTCCATAGTTAAAGAAGAATGCTTTCAATCTGTTGTACCTATGAACATTGCTGCTATTGACTTAAAAGTCAAATTATGTGATTTTCTTCAACGGCGCTCCAGACGAAACCTCAGTAAGACTCTAGTGGAATTGTGTCTAGGCTGTGGTGAGAAAGGGTGGGCAAAACTGCAAGCTCTATTAGGTATCCTGTCATATTACTTCCTATGTCAGGGTTACAAGGAGGGCTCTGATATGATTTTACTCCCTACTCCGAATGAAATGATTAGCTTTGCCAATAGGGATATTTCATGTTTATTAAAATGTTCTTTCCCCTTAAAATTCCTCTTGAGATTGGGCATTAGTATTATTTGAGTTTCTACCAGTGCCACTGCTCTGCAGGTCACAGATTCAAAATAATATCAGTGAAACTTTGGGGGTAGAAGCAGGGGGTATGGTTCTATATGTTAATGGTTTCCCGTTTTTGTTGGGCACATTTTCCTGTTTTTATGGAGTAACAATGGATCGTGTATATACCTCTTAGCTCTAAGGCTGCTTTCGAGCAAATGTCACAACTCACAGGACCACGTAATGTGGATAGCAAGCAGAGGCCAAGGAATTCTGATCATGATATTCTGTGGTGCAGTTATTCTAATGCAATTATCGTCCTTAGATACATTTTGAGGCATGTTCTCCTGGCCCTTTAATTACTTCATTAAAGTGACACATGACTTCTTTTTTGCATGTTTTCTGACACATTCCTTTTAGTTGCCATTATTTCATTTGCAAAAATCCTGTCTGCATTTATTGACAGCCACGTCAGTGATAAGTAATATTTGCTTTTTTTGTAATAAATATGAGTATTTTTTACAAATGGTTTAACACACTTTCTACATTGTCTCTAAGCAGTGTCGACAAATGAATAGCCACAACTACACCTATTGTTCATCCCGACCATACAAAGCTTTTTTTGTGCATACACATTTGGTGTCTATGCACATGAGTAATTTTGGTAAGGAACTATGGCATAGCTTGAAGTTTTGAACTGGTTCATGACCTCTCCTTATAACCACATAAAATCTTTGTTTATTTTTTAGCCTATATGTTGGGGAAAAGTGTTTCAAGATGCACCTTTTACACTGACTTTTAAAGAATTGCAGTGGTTGGGAAGGAGACATTTCGTTCTAGCCCCTTTGGAGATGATAGCTCACCAACTACGCATACTCACTGAGTAGCTTACCTCATAATTTAGTTGCGCACGTGGAAAATAAGTTGCGCACAAAAGCTAAGCATTTCCGCACTAAGGGAAAAATAATTAAAGGGACCATTGGTCCCTGATGTACTGCCTGCTCAATGAGTAAGAGTGTAGGCATGTCCTCCTGGCCCTGTATGGCAACAGCAAGTGGAATCATTTTGGTCTTGGAAGGGGTGTGGGTGTGCACCTTTTGTGCTGGGCCAGACTCCATTGCCTACACCTGTGGCAGGTCTGAGCACAGCAGACTGCCATTACTGGCTGTCCCGCAATGCCGGTGCTAACGGCATCATGGTGCCTCTGCTTACCAGCATCTGGATGTCGTTATGTGCATGTCCGTGCGACTCATAATGTCCTCTTCCTTGCGGCATGCCGGTGTTACTGGTATGGCAGCCGCACGCCTGCATGCAGTCCGGTATGGTGGTGCACGGTCACAGTGGGTCCCTGTTGATGTCGGTCCAGGTCGTGATGGCCCGTTCCGGTAAAGATGTCGGTATTGCCTTACTGGTATTGTTATTACCGCCAACCTTGTAATGAGGCCAATTTCTTTTTAAACAATTCACTGTGGACTTCCCTCTGTCAGGTTCACTCGTGTCAACACAGTGTTCCTTTTGATTTCTCACCTTTCGGGATTCATCCCCCCTTAGCTTTCCAATGGTTTGTCGGTCAAAAACTTTAGACTGTACAAAGGGTTTTGCTAGCCCCCTGAATGACCACTTTGACCTTTTTCTTGCGGCTCTCCAAAGGCCTTCTGTATCGGTAGTTTCAACAAAAGGTAGATCAACCAGTGCCAGACCCCTCTGCAGCTTGTTTTCCCCTAATTTATTAACAGTTCTTTGAACTTTCCTTCATTTGCCATTTGCAACTTTCGTTCAACACAGTTGGGATTTTATCGGTTCTCCCCTCAACTCACCGGCGGTGATGAACCGCTTGGCTTTTCTTGTCTCTGGAGTTAAGGATGATACCATGGTAGCAAGCGTCTCTCCCTGTCCTGATTATCAGTGTAGGAGGGCTCTGTATACTATTGACATCTGCTGCAACACACGCTGGCTATTGTTCGCGGTCTTACGATTCCTTTTGCAGAGTCTTTGAGGGTCTGGGTCGGAAAGGGCAAGGTTGCTTCTCTCCTTTTTGCCCCTTCGGTTCTCACCGCCTTTCTCCTTCTCTTGAACTGCTGTACCCGGATAGCTGTCTTGCCGTGCGGTCTGCCTTGCTCATAGTGTGCTTTCGTGCTCCACATTTTATCCTTGTGCGGAAGGGAAAGGGCCGTCAGGTGTGTGTGATTCTGGTCAATTGCCTCACTTTTCACTTTGCTGATGCTTGTGCTGGGACATTTCAGGTAAATGGCTCTGGTGTTAGCATGTTGTCTTCTGTGGTATAAAAAAAGTGTCCATGTCAGAAAGGGGGGAGTGGGGGTAGAGTGTCTTAGTATCCTGCGTGGTAGGTTGGGGAAAAGTTGTTGTAAGAAGGGGGATACCACGTCTCACCCTTCGGTGTCCCACTTCCACCTCCGAGCACCCCCATCCAGGTTATCCTCCCTCACTGATCCCCGCGGACTAGTCAGGGAGACACCTTCAGGTTTCTCACATACCCTTCCTCCATGCGATGTAGCCACATTTGTTTCACTGGGGAACCGGGAAAGAAAATCCACATTTCCCTGGTCTTTTCCTTTTCGGCGTTCTACTGTGAAACAATAGGGTTGTAGGTCTAGAAACCATTGCATGACCAGAGGGTTGGAGTCATTGCATTGACTAATCCAAACTAGAGATGAGTGATCTGTAACGAGTGTGAACATTTTCATCCTAATAGGTAGTATCTAAGATGGATGATGGCCCACTTGATGGCCAGGGCCTCTAGTTCCAACACAGAGTCATTTTTTTCATGTGGGTACAGCTTGCGGCTAGTGAGTAATATGGGGTGTTCCAATCCATCGCAAACCTGGGACAGGACGGGTTCTAACCCTGTAAGGGAGGCATCCGTCTGCAACACAAACTCTTTAGATTAGAGAAGCATCCTCGTCATTCCAATGAAGTTTCTGACGTTCGGCATTCTTAAGTTTATCTGACAGCCGGGCTGTTTTGTCCAAAAAGTTGGGTTAAACCTACGGTAATATCCTATGAACCCGAGAAAAGTTCTAAGATCTCTTTTGGTCTTGGGGGTTGGTGTATCTAAGACGGCTTTTACCTTCTCATGTTGGGGCTGTACATTCCCATTCCCTACGAAGAAGCCAGGGTATTTTACTGCTGATTGGGCCAGTCTGCACTTAGCTGGATTGGCAGTTTGGCCACCGTTTCTGAGGACTTTCATGATGGTATAAAGATGGAAGCAATGGTCCTCCCAAGTCTTACTATAAATTACGATATTGTCAATGTAAGCTCCACAGAAATCAGAAAATGGTTGTAGGATTTGATCCATGAGGCATTGGAAAGTGTCTGGCACGCTGTGTAAGCAAAAAGGAAGGACTTTGAATTGGAACAGTTCTAACGGGGTTGAAAACACTGGGCCTCATTACGAGTTTGCCGGTCCGGATACAACGGTACCGGTAAGTTTACTGGCACCATTGTATCTGGACCGGCAAACTCTAAGTTGTGCTTGCGGGTGCCTTTCATTCTGCCAGGTCTGACCTGGTGGAATGAAAGGCACCCGCGAGCACAGGCACCGTAATGAACAGTGCCGGTGCTACAGGCATTCCCATTCCCATTGAGCCCTACGGGGCTCAAATTGGAATCACCTGATTCCGGCACCCACAAAAGGGCAATTACCGGGTCTGGCTGGGCCGGAATACCCCGGTAATTGCCCATTCGCGGTGTTACGCTCAGCTGGTATCCACAGGGACACCACCCAGCTGGGTTACTCGCTGGTATGCTTCTCAGCTTTGCCCTGATGTGGTCTGCGGGGAAGGTTCTGCCTTGTGGTAGAATTAGGCGTGCTCTCCGTCCTGCCTTCTTTGCAGGGGCGCGTTGTCTTTCATGGGCTAGTGCTGTCCAGTTATTTCACTGACGCCGGCCCGTTTGATATTGTTCCGGTAGGTCTTATTGCTGTTCTTTAGTTTTGTTGCTATCCTGCATGCCTTTCTTTGTTTGAAATGTCTCTTTTTTCTCCCTTAGGTATGAGAGCTTCAGCACGGCGAACTGGCTTGGTTGAGCCCCGCTGGTAAATGATGGCGTATTAAGAGCGCTATGATGCGGTAAGTAAGCGCTATGTGCAGGGCCGCAAAGTCTTGCCTTTGCTAACCTGTGTTTTCCTTCCTTGTAGGTCACGGTGTTCTTCAGCACGAGTGGAATGTCCGGAGTGGTGCCAGCCGAGAGGCGACCAGCCAGGTAAGCCTTTTGAGCAGTTGGTAATTTGTAAATGTCTCTACAGCTTTCTTTAATGTTGCCTCTATCTTCCTCTTTCGGGTCGTTCTGTCCGGGAGGCCGTGCAGATGCGAGGAAGCTGTTCTCAGTAGCTGCGAGTGTTTAAAGATGAAGACTGCAGGTAAGATGCTGCTGCTAATGATGTTCCCTTCGTCTCCTTGCAGGTTCTGCTTCTCCAAGGTTCGAGGGAATAGCTGGACACGGTGAGTGTCACGTTGCAAGATGCAAAGTAACACAAAGCATGTTCTGCAGTCAGGGTGTGGTTTATATAGTCCAGGTAAAGTATTACCAGGGAAAGTAGTTCCAGGCCTGCCACACAAAACACTAGACCGCATAGCTTGGTTCTTAGGAACCAAGCTATGTGGATGCCTCCATGTTGGCTGACAATACAATAAAGTAGTTCCCAAGCACATTGTTGTTCATGTTGTATGAGCCTGGCGCCGTAGGCACCAGGACTGGCCCCATGAGGGCTTTTGAAGAGGATGCCAGGCTCTAGAGGCCTGAGTCCTGACTCCACCTGGCCAATGGTTTTGCCAGATGGGGTTTTGGGCGAGGGTCGTGACACGCGGGTGCCAGACTTTCTTGCAAGTTTGGAGGCAGCCTTGCTGGTTTTACCGGCAAGGCTACCTCCAACCTTGTAATGAGGCCCACTGTCTTTTCCTTATCTGACCCATATACGGGAACTTACCACTACCCTTTGGTTAAATCTAGGGTAGCTAGAAAGGTGGCTGCTCCGAGTTTATCAATTAGGTCATCGATGCGTGGCATGGGATAGGCCTCAAAGTCTGAAATGGCGTTAATTTGATGGAAGTCGGGGTGTGGCTACATGGCCATGGGCTAACTCATGTTCTCCGAGCGCTCCCGAGATCCGTTACTGATCTGTTGAAATATGGGCGCCTAATGTATGCAGATATGGGAAAAACCGGAGCTGCAGCGAAATGAATAGGGGGTGCATGCTGTGCTACAACTTCTAAACTAATCAGAGCCTGGAGGTGGAAATGTGGCGGCCGAGAAGTTTGCTGGACAATATGGATGCGTAGCAAAATGGTGCCGGAATGTTAAAGGAACAAAGATCGTATGCATGCGAGGCAGTCTGAGGGACTTGAAGCCCCAACTCGCGAAGAAAGCAGAACGAGCATGGAATAGGTAATGGAGCGGTTACAGTGAGACGCTGCACTGTATGTTTGCAGAAGGACAGTTGCAGCGAGAAGATTTGGTGAAAATACATTGTGGCACCAGGAGCGCTGAGTTGAGATAAACAACCTGGCAGAGACATGTTGCAAAACCCGGAGCTGGCTTCGCAGTAGATTGGCGGCGATTGCAAGAGACACGGCCAGCTGATCACTGCAGCTGCGGAACACCTCAGACCCATAACATTGGAGGTACTGCAAGTGATTTCAATCCGGCACTTCACCTAAGTCAATGCCTAGCGTGGGATGCACAACTGAAACCCTTAATTATTTATTTGTGTCTATAAGTTCTTTTATTCTGAACGATGTACCACTTATATCACGCCCCTCTCCTTGAATCCCCCCTGGTCACACTCAACCAAGAAGCAGGCTGGTTTGCAAAGTTAAAATATTTATTTATGTATTTCACAATATATATCACACTATTTTAATGGGCATACAATAATCACCAATGGGGTGATGTCACACTAAACAATCTCTTTAATCACAAGGAGCAATGATGGGAAAAATAATGCAGCACAGAAATAATACTTTTGTGTGTGTTCAATCAAATGGCAATGTGATTACTATTTCCCCCTGCACAATCCTCAATCCCCCCAATATGCAATATAAAGAGATAGAAAGAGAGAGAACAGGTTTCAGGAATGCATAACTCAAGCAAATATATCAATCCCAATTTTCCCTCAGCAAACACAAGAGAGAAACAGGAATGATTGCAAACTGTCAAAAATGGTTTTAAAGTTGGCTTTGAATGGGGGAGGTAAAACACTAAATCTGGATTTAATGCACTGAAATTATTGAAATTCTAAGGGGAGCCGCTTTATCTGGTTTCAGACACAAACTAGCAATTGGATTGGAGAGTGATAAGCAAGTTGAAAACTGAATTTTGAGGTCGGGTGCAATGAAAAGCTATTTTACACATTATAGATTTTAGCCAAACGAAAAATGTGCGGAAACACTTTAAGGAGTTGAGATGCGGTTCAGGGTTCTTTAGGAAGCTTAGGATGTTAGCTACAGGTAGACACTTGAATTCCGTTTCTAGCATAAAATATGAAGACGTTATGGATGTTTTCATGGATGTCGGTTTTTTCAGATAGAGGCAAAATGTAAAACAAGATGCGCTTTTAAAAGTACAAACAATGTTTCTTTACACTAGGGATGGACTATGAAGATACAAACTACACAACAGCACAACCACCAGACCAGGACGTCTCCAATCAGGTTTTTGCCTGACAAGAAGATTGCCTTCTTCAGATGTCAGCGCAAAGATGATTTTAACAATATTGTTACAGAAGGACTATAGGATAAGAGAGAGAGTTCAGGCAAGACAAAATATATATGATATAAGAGAGGATGGGTTCGGATAGGGATGGCTATGGACAGTACATAGGTTAGTGACAATCCTATACTATGGATACTCACTACCAAGGTTTTGAATGGAGCCGTCAGGGATCTGGTTCTGGTAGGGGATACTTTCTGGGACAGTCTGCTGGGCACACCGGACTGGTCTGGTTCAGCGATCAGCAAGGCGCTCTGGACACCGCACGGCAGGACTGGACAGCAAGACACTCTAGTCTGCACTACACAGTACGACTGGACTGGATCTGCAATGGCTCTCTGCACGGCACCAGATTGGGTTTTAATCTGCCCTTCTGGTTATGAAGATAATTCTTTGGCAGGCAAGCAGTTACAGCACAGCCTCGCTGCTTCTTTGGTTTCCCCTTTAAGTTGAGGGGTGTGTTCTGGAAGTTAGGCCCAGCTGAAAGTGGTTCAGCTATGCTCTGAGCCTTTCTGCTTGCAAAGTTTCAGGAGTCTGAAACAAGGTGTATGAATGGATCTACTTCCGAGTGCTTTGCCAAAATCGGGATGGTGGGTGGATCAGTGTGTCTTTTTGAGTCCTCAGCTGTCTCTATTTATGTGTTTGATAAAGGGGTGGGTATGCTAGCCGCACCCCATAGGTAGTCTATTGGCTAAAGTTTGCTCTCTCCCTTGATTGGGGGAGAAAACAGAGTGTCATCGTGATGATGTGATTTATGAGGAAAAACATCCTACTCTTTTCCTTTTGCACATAAAATCCATTTTGATATAATACATCTTTACAGGTGTACAGTCTTTATACCAATAACATGCATAGATCACATATTTAGTGGAGCACACCCTCTTCCAAGCCTCGTTGCTGGGAGTTCTGGCTCCTTTTAAAATGTGCACAAACAAATCACATTCACAATGCTGTTAAATCTATAATTCTTACAAATTTGCACAGTCCTTTATTAGTCTTTTTCAAAAATATGCTTTCTGTCCATTGTGAATCACCAAAAATGTCATCTCCATCTTGCAGCTCAAGAGCAATCTCCGCCCTCTACCCTCTAGCAGAGGCCACTTTGACACTTTACAATCTGCATATCCTTTCAGCCACATAGGGTCCATTGTCTCTTCCGGGAGCAACCCAAAATCTCCTCCCCTGATTTAATCAACACAAAGGTGTAAGTCCCTGGCCTTTGGTGGGAAGCAGGAGAGATGCCTTTTGTTGGGGAAGCTGGGGGAACTGGTTTGGTGACTCTGAGTTCATCTTAATTCACTGTCAATTTCTTACATTTTTCTTTGTTTAAAATAAAACTTGCAATTTTTAATCAGGCAACTAGAACTCTAATTCCAGTCTCTAAACCATGAAGATTAAATAGTTACAACCTATATTACTTTTGATAACAGGCCACTTAATTCCAAGATATTTGCTTTCAATTTCACAAGTTTAAGCTTCTGATGCAATTAATGATTAATACAGGCGGCCGCTGGTAATGTGCTCATATTTTGACAGATTTTCACAGGCAAGCACACTTTTTACTGTGGGTTTTTTGATGATTTATTCCACTTTTCCTGACATTGTGTGTTCAAATCGATTCTTTAAATGAAGTGTCGGGTAACACCCAGCAAGGATATTGAATGTTTTGGGGTGTTTTGGTCCGGTATTTTGTATTTTCAGCAACCAAACAAAAGGGGATTTAAGAGCAATTTCCAGGTTTCTTTCAAGAAATCACTGCCTTTCATGCAGTTTCCATTTTTACTTGGTAGGCAGCCCAGTGACATATTTCAGCAGTGTGGTCTCTGTTCTACCACTGACACAGGCAATGTAGATTTGGCCGCCATCTTTTCTGGTTTCAAAGCGCAATCTTCATAGGTTTTGGCGCACATAGGGCTTTTGCAGCCATTTTGATGATTCTTTCCCCATCAGCACACAGGGATGTCGCAGGGCAGAGCCTAGTGGGTTAAAACATCCCACAAGCCCCCCCTCGCGAGTTGACTCTTAACTGCCCGTCAAGGGGAAGTCGGGAGATTGGGATGTCCAGTTTTTTACTTTCTGGTCCAAATGGAAAAATTCGTCTGCTTCTCCTATCAGTGCTGGATCGACAGGTTCTCCAGATGAGAGTATGGAGCGATACCCTGGCCCCCTTGGGTTTTTCCTTCCGGTCCCCGAGTGGTGCTCCTTGGTGCTTAGGATCCATGGTTTCAAATTCTAGGATGACAAAACAGAGCATATTTGTAGAAATGTCCCCACCACTATTCATGTAGTGGGGCAGAGGCATACATTTGACATATAATGACAATCTTTGCTATCATTTTCAACAGGTGGAATAGTTTTATAGTTGGAATTCTAGGGGTCTGGAAGATCCCCCTCTGGGTTTCCAGATGAATCCTCTAGTGTGCCCAGGATGGCAACACTTCAGTTGGTTGATGTGGACCCACTTATCTTCCCCCTCTGCCAAACTGCCTTTGGGGATACGGATTTTGTAGGCGAGATTTTGTCTACAATTTCAAAAGGTCCCCGCCAGCTAGGAAGAAATTTGCGCTGTTTGGCCTGGTTCCTTTGGAAATTGTACAAGTAGACCCGGTCTCCTACTTGGTATTCTTTTCTAGTAGTCTTGAGGTCATAGTGGGTCTTCATACTGTCTCCAGATCTTTCTAGATTCCGCAGAGCATAAGCAGAAGCATATTGAAGGTGTTTTCTGAGATTTTCAACATACTCATGAGTTGTGGAGGCATTTATCAAAGTCTGCTCTTGGATTCTGTAGAGCAGATGCTGGGGAAGCATCATCCTTCGTCCAGTCATCAGCTCAAACGGTGACATTTTAGTTGCAGAAGAAAGGGTAGATCTGATGGCCATCAGGATAAGAGGTAATCGAATGTCCCAACTTGGCCCAGAATCTGCCACAAACATTTTTAATATGCTCACAATTGTCTTGTTGTATCTCTCAACTTCACCACTAGAGGCTGCTGGTAGGCAATGTGCAGTTTCCTTTTGACCCTAAGTATCTCCCACATCTTTGTCATCACTTCGCTAGTGAAGTGGCTACCTCGGTCTGACTCGATCCTTTGGGGTAGTCCAAAACACGAGAAGATGTGGTTGATCATCAGTGCAGCTGCTGTTTCTGCCTTGCAATTTGGGGCCGGGAGACATTCCACCCATTTAGTGAACAAGCATGTCACGGTCAACATGTACTTGTTCCCCCTAGAGGAGAAAATCACAGGCCCGATAAAATCGACTTGTAAATCTGACCAAGGCAGTGTCATTCCCCTCTTTTGGAGAGGTGCACGGTGTGTGAGGGATGTTGGCTGAAATTGTGCACACACAAGACACCCCTTCAAGTATTGGTCGATGTCCTGCCCCATGCGTGGCCAGTATGCAACCTCTCTTAAGATTTCAAGTGTTGCATGAAACCCCCTATAACCGGCTGTGGCCGTATCATGGGCGTGACTTAGCATCAGGCTTCGGAATGAGGTAGAGACCACCCACTGATCATGGCCAGCTTTGGATCTCCTTACCAACAAACTGTCTTGGATTCGGAACATTTTTGGACATTTCATCAACACTCTGAGGTCCTCTTTCCCTATGTAATCGGTATCCGTCAGGGGAAAGTTCTCAGGGTCCTCGATGTGTTGATAAAACTTACCAATTATTGGATCCCCTTTTTTAGCCGTAATCAAATCAGCATCTGGGGTCTCCCTACTCCATTGTGCAGTTGAGAGTTCATTGTGAGCATTTGTCTGGGACCTAGTGATAGCAGTGACCTGGATTTCCCCCGACAGAGACTCAATCTCATGTAGATCCCCTTGGATGGGTCTGGTTTTGGCCAGCTGATCAGCTAAGTCATTTCCAGTTTTGTCTGGTCCTTCTACTTTAGAATGACCCTTGATCTCTTTCCAGTAGATGGTCATCCCATTCGAGGTGACCAGATCATCAATATTTTGAATACATTTTCCATGTTTCAATGGTTTATTTTTAGCACATAGCATGCCTCAGGTGCTCCACGAACCCATACCGTACATAATCCGAATCAGTGATTATGACCAGTTTGTGGAATTTGTGTTGGACAGCAGTGAGGATGGCTTGATGCACAGCCATCAACTCTGCCACTTGACTACTTCAGGGACCAATCTTGTACCCAGCAGAGGGTTGTGGGGCATCATTCACCCATGCATTCCCTACGCCGGCCACAAGTTATTTTTCCCCGTTGTTGTCAACATGGTAGGAGCACCCATCCACATAGACAGTGGGCATTCCCTCACACTGGTCTTCTTCATAGACTTTGTTTGGGGAATTAAGGTATGCCTCCATTTTGTCCTTGATTTTAAGACTTTCGTCCTTGAGACAGTTTTCTCTGGCACAATCATGCAAGTCAGCCAGACCTTGTGCGAGGGGACTCTTCTTGTTTTGGCCATATCTGACTTCCACAGGAAAGCCTTGCATTGACAGAATCCAGGAAGTAATTTGGGAATTACTCACATTTCGGGGCCAGATTCTGTCACTCTGGAGATATTGCAGAGGCTGGTGTGGAGTCTCCACTATGATGTGTTCCCCCTGGATAAATGGGCGGTAATTCTTCAATGCCCACACCGTTGCCAGGAGTGCCTTCTCACAATCGGTTGTTACGACCTCGAACCGAGGCTATGGGTCTTGGGCACCATGGCCCCTACCTCAGTACTGTTCCAAGGTCAGAAAGACCCACACTAGTCCGTTAAGGGTGGCTTGGTCGCAATCCTGGCACCGTTGGCACCAGGCGCACTTGGCAAGTATGGTTCCCAATGGACAATGGGTGAACATGGCTGCCCCCGCAAGGATTATCGGGGAACTGCAGCAGGCAGGCTAGCTTCAGGGCGGGTTCCACCCCTAAGGCACCTGGGATACCTGCCGGGTATTTAAACCACGCCTGACCCGAGGCACACGCTTTGCGTTATTCTGCTTTTGCAGTGTGACGTTCACCGGGTCCTGCTCTGTATCCTGGCCTGCTCGGGCAAACAACTTGGAAGAACATCGATATTCTTACCTGCTCAGCTCCAGCTCTTCCATCCAGTAGGAGCCTTTGAGGACTTTTCCATCAGTCCTCTGCCACTTATTCAGGACTTAAGAGGCAAGCATTAGAAGCTACTTACCATCTCACCTGGAAGGCCTCCGCCATTCCGAACATCACTTTTGGCGTTCTGTCCTCCACTCCATCGTCGCTTCCAGGAATTCTCCGCGACCTGAGAAGAAACAAAGCACAGGTCAGCTCACTTGCAAGGATGCTCCCAGCACCACAACTAGCGCATCCTAACCTTCTTGAACTCAGTAGTCGGCCTCGGCATTCTCCATCAGCCTCTGCAAGACAAAAGAAGAAGGTTACTCAGACAATTATCAACATAGACATTATTTTAAAAAAAACACTAAAGACTTACCTGAAAAGGGGGAGTCGCAGCCGGTCTGGACTCCAGGCGAACGCCAGTGAAATAACTCGGCGGACCAAGCCAACAACGACACACCCCTGCCTAGCTCGGCAGGACGGAGAGTGTGGCATTACGAAAATCAAGGCGAGCGAAGTCCCAAGGTGAAACCGCAAGGGAAGACTGGGAGGTGGCCCACGGGAGACAAGGAAAAGTTGCTAAAACATCCCTCCTATTTCCTAGAACTGATTCCAGGCAGAACGAAGTCCGTGGGAGTTGTAGAGAGCCCAGCGGTGTCCCAGACCAGTCCAGAGGTGTCCCTGTGGATACAAGGTGAGCGTTACATTGTTGAATTTTTCCTCCACAGAGGATAAAGTTTTAGTCGCATAAGAGATTACTTTATTGACCTTGTCATGCTTTTGATATAATACTGCAGTCAAGCATGTATTGGAGTACACTGTCTCCAAGAAGAACTCCTTGTTTTTGACAGGGTAAGCTAGGTAAGGCGCTTGTGAGAGGCTTCTTTTGAGTTGTCTTACTGCCTCTGCTTGTTCTGGACCCCACTACCACTTGACCCCCCCTTCAAAAGATGGATCAGGGGTCTTGTGATCTCTGCGTAGGCCTCAATGAACTTTCTGCTGTAATTAGTCAGTCCAAGGAGGCTCCTTAGTTCCCGCAGAGTTGTGGGGTCTTTTAATTTCGGGAGTGCTTCGACTTTCTTTTCCTGGGGACAGAGATCCTGAGGAGTAATCTCATACCCCAAGAAATCAACACGAGTTCTGCACCATTGTGCCTTTTGAAAAGAGAGTTTTGCTCCGGCAGCCCTCAACTGTGTCAGAACATAACGGATCTCTGCTATGTGTTCCTCCACAGTTGAGCTTTTGACTAAAACATCATCTACATAGGCCAGGTTACCCCTTTCACTTATCTGACCCATATACGGGAACTTACCAGTACCCTTTGGTTAAATCTAGGGTAGATAGAAAGGTGGCTGCTCCGAGTTTATCAATTAGGTCATCGATGCGTGGCATGGGATAGGCCTCAAAGTCTGAAATGGCGTTAATTTGATGGAAGTCGGGGTGTGGCTACATGGCCATGGGCTAACTCATGTTCTCCGAGCGCTCCCGAGATCCGTTACTGATCTGTTGAAATATGGGCACCTAATGTATGCAGATATGGGAAAAACCGGAGCTGCAGCGAAATGAATAGGGGGTGCATGCTGTGCTACAACTTCTAAACTAATCAGAGCCTGGAGGTGGAAATGTGGCGGCCGAGAAGTTTGCTGGACAATATGGATGCGTAGCAAAATGGTGCCGGAATGTTAAAGGAACAAAGATCGTATGCATGCGAGGCAGTCTGAGGGACTTGAAGCCCCAACTCGCGAAGAAAGCAGAACGAGCATGGAATAGGTAACAGAGCGGTTACAGTGAGACGCTGCACTGTATGTTTGCAGAAGGACATAGTTGCAGCGAGAAGATTTGGTGAAAATACATTGTGGCACCAGGAGCGCTGAGTTGAGATAAACAACCTGGCAGAGACATGTTGCAAAACCCGGAGCTGGCTTCGCAGTAGATTGGCGGCGATTGCAAGAGACACGGCCAGCTGATCACTGCAGCCGCGGAACACCTCAGACCCATAACATTGGAGGTACTGCAAGTGATTTCAATCCGGCACTTCACCTTTTTTTTTTTTTTTTTTCAACTTTTTCCTTCCGGTCCCCGAGTGGTCCTCCTTGGTGCTTAGGATCCATGGTTTCAAATTCTAGGATGACAAAACAGAGCATATTTGTAGAAATGTCCCCACCACTATTCATGTAGTGGGGCAGACGCATACATTTGACATATAATGACAATCTTTGCTATCATTTTCAACAGGTGGAATAGTTTTATAGTTGGAATTCTAGGGGTCTGGAAGATCCCCCTCTGGGTTTCCAGATGAATCCTCTAGTTGCTGCAGAGTGTGCCCAGGATGGCAACACTTCAGTTGGTTGATGTGGACCCACTTATCTTCCCCCTCTGCCAAACTGCCTTTGGGGATACAGATTTTGTAGGCGAGATTTTGTCTACAATTTCAAAAGGTCCCCGCCAGCTAGGAAGAAATTTGCGCTGTTTGGCCTGGTTCCTTTGGAAATTGTACAAGTAGACCCGGTCTCCTACTTGGTATTCTTTTCTAGTAGTCTTGAGGTCATAGTGGGTCTTCATACTGTCTCCAGATCTTTCTAGATTCCGCAGAGCATAAGCAGAAGCATGTTGAAGGTGTTTTCTGAGATTTCAACATACTCATGAGTTGTGGAGGCATTTATCAAAGTCTGCTCTTGGATTCTGTAGAGCAGATGCTGGGGAAGCATCATCCTTCGTCCAGTCATCAGCTCAAACGGTGACATTTTAGTTGCAGAAGAAAGGGTAGATCTGATTTTTTTTTTTATTTTAAAAAAAACACTAAAGACTTACCTGAAAAGGTGGAGTCGCAGCCGGTCTGGACTCCAGGCGAACGCCAGTGAAATAACTCGGCGGACCAAGCCAACAACGACGCGCCCCTGCCTAGCTCGGCAGGACGGAGAGTGTGGCATTACGAAAATCAAGGCGAGCGAAGTCCCAAGGTGAAACCGCAAGGGAAGACATCCCTCCTATTTCCTAGAACTGATTCCAGGCAGAACGAAGTCCGTGGGAGTTGTAGAGAGCCCAGCGGTGTCCCAGACCAGTCCAGAGGTGTCCCTGTGGATACAAGGTGAGCGTTACATTGTTGAAGTTTTCCTCCACAGAGGATAAAGTTTTAGTCGCATAAGAGATTACTTTATTGACCTTGTCATGCTTTTGATATAATACTGCAGTCAAGCATGTATTGGAGTACCCTGTCTCCAAGAAGAACTCCTTGTTTTTGACAGGGTAAGCTAGGTAAGGCGCTTGTGAGAGGCTTCTTTTGAGTTGTCTTACTGCCTCTGCTTGTTCTGGACCCCACTACCACTTGACCCCCCCTTCAAAAGATGGATCAGGGGTCTTGTGATCTCTGCGTAGTCCTCAATGAACTTTCTGCTGTAATTAGTCAGTCCAAGGAGGCTCCTTAGTTCCCGCAGAGTTGTGGGGTCTTTTAATTTCGGGAGTGCTTCCACTTTCTTTTCCTGGGGACAGAGATCCTGAGGAGTAATCTCATACCCCAAGAAATCAACACGAGTTCTGCACCATTGTGCCTTTTGAAAAGAGAGTTTTGCTCCGGCAGCCCTCAACTGTGTCAGAACATAACGGATCTCTGCTATGTGTTCCTCCACAGTTGAACTTTTGACTAAAACATCATCTACATAGGCCAGGTTACCCCTTTCACCCAGGTCGGGCAGGGCCTTGTGTAGAAAAATGTTGAATTAATTGCCGGAGTTAATGTATCCGAAGGGAGTCCGGGTCCATGTGTACTGCTGCCCCCGAAGGTGAAAGCTAGCTTGTATTGGTCCTTCCTACTGACAGGTACAGTCCAGTACCCATTGGTCACGTCTACTGCACTGAATAACTGTGACCCCTGGATCTGGGCCAGCCCTTGGTCAATGTAGGAAAGAGGCCATCGGGAAGTATGGACCCGTTTGTTGAGCTCCCTTAGGTCAGTGCAGAGTCTCCACTGGCCGTTTGGCTTCAAAATCCCCAGCACCGGATTATTGAAGGTGCTGTGGACTGGACGAATTATCCCACGGGACTCAAGGTTCTTAATTATTTCAGTAAGGGACTCCATTGATGCGAATGGCAAGCGATATTGCTTCACAAACACTGGAGTCATGCCAGGGTCCATGGGAATTGTTGTTGTGTGGATGTCGGTGCGACCACAGTCTCATGAGTCCACCACAAAGAGATCTTGAAAATCTAAGAAAACATGTTTAAATTTCTGCTTTTGTTCCAGAGTCTCACAGGCATCAGCTAGGTTGACTCTCTCTTCAACCATCTGCCTGAAGCCTGGAAAGACTTCCGGTTTTGCTATCTCAGCTGCCTCCTCCAGCTGCGTGGAGTAGTCCCTGGTCAAAGTGCTGATTTGGACTGGTGGCTTCAAGTGGGGAAGGCAGTCCTCGTGGACTTGGAAGATCACCTCATCCCTCTTGAAGTCACAGATCACATCTTCCCTACCATAAGGGTAGGAAGTGTACACCAGGAAATTCCCCCCATGCTGGGTGAAGATCCTGTCTGGTGTTGTGTCATCATCACTATCACTGTCAAAACAGTCCTTGGGGATTGGTCCTAACAGTTCATTACCTAAATCTATGGAAAAATGTCAGTCATCAACTGCCATTCCAATAATGGTGCCTGCGGCAAGAGTGATATTCTTTAAGTCACTGTTATCCACCTCCATTGGAATGGTGTCATGTTCTGTGTTGACTAGTGGTGTTGGGTTTACCTCAAGCCTTGCTGTTGGAAATAAGCATTAAGATGAATATAGGCGTCTGGGTTTTTCAGTTTCTCTCCTTTTTTTTTTTACATCTTTATTTACAATTTTCAAACAAATACAACAAGAAAGGATAAAAGCATTATAAAGATGATCACATGAAGTATTTTCCAAAATAATTAATTAAAAATGAGCATCAAATAAGAAATACAATGGCAGAGTAAAAAAATCAATAAGAAATAATCATTAAACAAAGATACTCGCATAGTAAAATGCCCCAAAATCCATAAAACAAACAAACTAATAGACAACCAAACAAACAAACAAAAAAAAAGAAAAATAAATAAATAAATACATTAAAAAAAACAAACAACAAACAATCCACACCAAACAAACAAACCATCAACCAAATACACTCATACCTCACTTACATCATCTTGTGTTATATCACCATACAAATCAGTAAAAGGTTTCCACAAAAAACAATATTCGTTTTCTTTACCCTGCTTCTTGGATAGAATCAATTCATATTCGGACAATATAATCAGATCATTAATCCGGTCCTCTATATTTGGCTTTTTTCTAGACTTCCACACTTTCATGATTTGTTTCACTGCCACTACTAACACCTTATCTATCCAATACCCATATAAACGGGTTGTCAAACAACAACCTCTCTTTGCCAACAATAAAACCTGAAAGGGCCCTCTCGGAAAGGACATCGACAAAGTAACGTTTAATCTATCCAGCACCTCCGACCAAAAAGTAGACACTCTCGAGCAATTCCATAACATGTGAATCAGTGTCCCCTTTTCACATCCACACCTCCAGCAAACATCCTCTGCACTTAATCCCAAACTAAACATTCGCACTGGAGTCCAATATAACCTCCCCAAAACTTTCTGACGCACAAGACGCAATTTGAGATCCATCTTACTACTATGACCAATCTGCCATATATATTTCCAAACACCATCACTGATTGTGAAACCCAAATCCATTTCCTCTTTTGACTTTTACTTCCAGGGAGAATTGTCGGGTCCTTTCTGGGATGGTGAGTTCCTCTCCAATCTGAATTTCAACTGCATAAGGCAGCAGTTGAGCTGACCTAAATGCTTTCTCTGGATCATCAAAGTCCATGGGATTACCCGCTAATTGGGACCAAGCTTTGAAGTTTATCAGGTCCAAACTAATGGCAAAGCGATTGAGAATGTCACTGCCTAAGTAAAATGCAGCAGGGACATCTCGCACGACCCAACAATTATGGACTATGCTCTTGTTGCCTATGGAAATTTTGAGCATACACCTGCTAGGCAGGAGATGTTTGGAATTGGGTGTGTCCAGGTCCATTTCCCATTTGTCTATCAATTTAAATGTGGGAATGGCTGGATCTTTTGGGAGTTTGCGGAACATGGCTTCGCTGATAAAGCGCTTACCGTTGTTCACACACACTTGGGCGAGAACAGAGTTCTTCCCTTCATTTAACTGAATAGGGATGAACAACTGCTCTCCAATTTTCTGAATATCAGCCAGGCTGTGAGCTGATTTCTCATCTTTCTGGACTATAGGAGTGGAATTTCTGATTGTGAATTAGTAAAGAAATTCAGAGTATTTCCTTCCAGTGTGGAATGCCACCTTAGATTGGAAGGAAGGTTGATTTTCAGAAATAGAGAGGACCCACCATCACCAGTTTGTTGTCCTACTGCAATTACTGTCACGTCTGGGATTTGGTTGTTCTGGAAGTGAAATAGTCTGGGTCCAGAGGACCTTGTTTACACAATCTATGAGGGGTGGCAACCTACGCAGGATGTAATTCCCTAGTAAACAAGGTGTGCCCTATGGAGTCACAACTATGACCGGGTGCTTCCCTTTGTATCGCCCAATTTTAATATCCAAATCTGCAGTCCCCTCGCTGGGAATTTCTGAAGTTGTCCAGGAAGAGGGGTGAGAGGAATTTGGGTAGCTTGGGATCCAGTTCACCAGTGCCAAAATTGTACACTGCCCCTGTATTTCATGGGTTAGTTTCTTGGTTTTGGATACTGACAGGAAGATGATTTGGGCAGGATTCGGTTTAGTGTCTTGGGAATCTGAAAGAAAAAGTTGACAGCTAGATATGGTGACGTTTTTGGTTCCCCTGGTTCTGGGCTGCCACCCCCTTTTTGGAGGCAGTCAACAGGATGGGTTTGAACCAGGGAATTTTCATGCTGATGATTCTGGGGATTGATGATGGCCGGTGCTAACTCGGTCCCCACATCTACCCAGTCTGGATTTGTATCCTTTGGGACCCATTTTTCTTTGGGAGGTGTTCCCCCATCTCTGAAGGAGAAGATCCTTTTCCCAGGATCCTCTGAGGATCCCTCTCCTTCAAACTGGAAGACTTGTACCGCCTCTCCTCAAAATGGGTCTTTTTGGGCTCTTTATTTCTCCTACCCCTTCTCTGCTCCTTGGGTTGCAGACTTTCAGGGGCAGGAGATTTTGGTTCCTGGGTTTCCAGGGGCTTCTTACATGTGGGGAAAGAAGCTTCCTCCAAGGCTTTACACCCCCCTTCCCCTGTGCCTCCTCCCTGGGAACCGGTGGGTTGTCGGGGTTCTTCCCCGTCATTGCTCTGGAGCACCAGGTCCTGGGTTTGAGGCATTCTGCGCCGCCATGCTCATCTGAGGATTCTGTTGAGCTCTCAGCATGCGACCCAGATCCTGTGCCATGTTTTGGACCTGGCGCTCTAGTTGGGACACCCGCTCTGGCTGGTACGGGGTCCTCATGTCTCCCCTGGGCTGATCCCAGGAAGGGTAGCTATCCATTCTCCCAAAATACCCCGGATTAGGAAAGTTTGGGTACCCCTCCACCCTTGGCCTCCCCTCTCCCGGATTGGGTTGTCTGGGCTCAGGAAAGTGAGGAAAGAAGGATGGATTGTTTCGGGGGTGAAAGTTTTGCGGGTACCTTGGGAGGAAATTCTGTCCGGTATTTGGGGGATTACTGCCCTCCTGGGGGAAGTGGGGAGGGAAGTTCCCTGGGTTAGCTGCTGTCTGGTTGGATCCCCCCCTTTGGCTGGAGGAGTCCACACATAACCCAGGATGGGTCTATTGCACTTGGAGCGTGGGCTGATGTAGTCTGGGGAAATAGGGGTCCCATTGGTGGGATTACCTCCCTGGCTCCCTGTTTGTGATTGGCCCGAGGGCCTTCTGGGTTTGGGGTTGTTTTGATTCCCAGGATCCTCTGTGCGGGCAGGTTTTTAGGCCCCCCATCTCCAAATCTAAAATGGGGGCAACCTTCACCTCTGCCACTTTAGCAGCAGCAGGGGTGTTGGTTGTTTTGGAGCTTTTGGGATTATTTTTATTTTCCACTGGCTTTTGCACCTCATGTTCAATGACCCAGTCTAGTGATCTTTTCTCGTGAAAGTCCCTCACTAGCTGGGTCATGATATACTTGGGGAGAGCGTGGCAAAAAGTATTTACAAACTCTGTGCTGTCAGTGCGCACCCTTCAAGTGGTCTGCGCAAAGGCACGTTTCAACTCTTGAACAAATTCTTGTGGGGCCTGATCTTCCCCACATTGCAATTTATATGTTAATGTTAATGTTAAAGGACATTTGTACCGCGCACTATCACCACCGGAGTGGTCCCTTGGTGCTCTGGCGGCTCTGAAAAAGGAGGGGAGGTTGAGTTAGCGGGAGGAAGCAGGAAAAGTGCAAGGGAGCAGTGATGTGCTGTTGGCGGGCTTAGCCCGGTGGGTCCGTTGGCTGGGCCTGGGGTGTTTGCAGCCGGGAGTCGTTGTGTACTGTTGTGCAAGACTATGTGTGTTTTGTTTTGTTGTTGCAATGTAGTGAAGTTTGTGCGGTTTGTTGTGCTGTAGGTTTTGGTTGTGTTTGGTTTGGCATTTGAGAGGTGTATGCAGAAAGGGAAAAGTTAGTAGGGTTATAGGCTGCCTTGCGAGCCTCCTCAGGATTCCTGTGCACAGAAAACTGTTTCAAGATGGCCGCCCTTTAGGTGGACCATCTGGAATGATTCTGATCCTCCAGTCTCGCAAAGAATTTGGAGTACTCGGGAGAGAAGGTCCACTTTACATATTGAATACAGCTTTGGCTGTCCTTCAAATGGAAAGTCTCCATCATTTGTTCAGAGCTCAAGGTGCTCCCAAACCGAATACTTTGCATTCTTATGATAGGGCGTGATGACGCTCCTAACGGCCTTTATTTCTTTTAGAGGATCCTTAAACGCTTGTCCTTGTTGGCTTTTTTGGTTCGGGTGACCCTGATCCACTCATCCTCTGACACAGAGGCACTGCTACCAGAGGTGCCTGTCTGGTCCTCTAGGCTCTCCCGGATTCTGCGAGCTTGGGAATGGCTGGCAGAATGTGTGGGCCTACTTTCTTGAGTCCTGGGGCGCCGAGAGGAGTCGTCTGATTCCTCCTTGCTCCCAGGATTCGCTGAGTACCCCCCCCCCCCACTATCCTAGCTGGGCAGAGGTTTTCAGAATGCCCCTAGTGGGCCTACTCTCATGGAGTTCCCCACTAAATGTTACCATCTGGTCTCTGGGTAAGTTATATTTTTGAGGATCCATTTCTCTGACCCTTCCCTCATTGGAGTCTCCCTGATCAGAGAATATGGCCCTAGCACTTGGGAACCCATACCCAAATGCCCGCCCATCCATTCCTTGGAGGTGCTGATCTATGAGGCCCATATTCCTCATTGGATTGAAGTCTGCCATCCCTGTGGCCCTTGGCTCATGTGCGCCAGTGGACACGGGGGTGGCAGAGTCCATGGGGTTGAAGAGATGAAAGCCTCTGGTACTAGGGTTCCTGAGGTTATGCTCAGTTGTTTCCCTTTCCCAGTGGACCTCATCTCGCTCAGCCCCTGATCCCTGTTTCCATGCAAGAACCTTACCTTTCTGTTCCTCTATCAAGGCCTTGCTAGTCTCTATCAGTTGTTCCTGCATAGCTACCTGTCTGTGGAACCTATCATTTTTGTCACATAGAGCCTCATTGTCTATCTGTGCTTCCTGGTAATTTTTTGCTGCAGGAGGGTTACCTCCTGAGTCCTGTCCTTACCGACCTGGTCACGTTTTGCCAGAGCATCTTCCATCCTCCTGGAGTGCTCTAACAGTTTTGTGTAATATTTTTGGAGTTCACCCAGTCCCTGAAGGGCCAGGTGATTTTCTTCCATTTTATCTTTTAAATAACTGGCCTAAGGTGTCCCTTTCCTGAACAAGAGTACCCCTCTGTGCAGCCAGGTTGTCCCTTTGTTTTTGGAGTGCACCAGCTTTCTGGCGCTCCTCATCGAATTCTGTCTGGGTGTCAAGGTGTTTGAGAATTAATTTATTATTTTCTTCTTTTTCTTGGTCTAGGCGGGTTTGCACGTTGACTACCTGCTCTGCGCATGCCCTATTAAAATGTATTAGCTGTTCCAGCTTTTTCTGGCTCTGCAGCAGAGAGTCCAAACTTTCTTGGCACTCCTTCTGCAGCGCCAGTACTTTGGTATCCTGCTCTACCTTCTCCTGCTGCAGGATATCCATATCTTCTTTTATTTTTATCAGGTATTGCCTGGTTTCATTTTCTGATTCATGGCTCTTTTGTAGCCTTTGCTCCGCAGAGTCCAGATCAGTTTGGGCTTTTCTAGTGATTGTAGTTGCTTGTTTGCCAGGTCTAGGTTTTCGCCATATTTCTCCTGTATTGCTCCAATGTGGAGGTACAGATATGCCGCTATTTTGGCAATCTTACTTTGCTCTTCTTTTACCTTAGGGGCCATATACAGTTCACTCAGTGCCATATGTAATGGACCCTGATCTTGCCATGTATTTAATCCTGTTGCAGTGGTCTGTTCTTTAATTTCCTGCAACCAAACATTCTGATCCTGCTCTGTCCATTCACCCTTGACAAATACTTTGTGCAGTGGTGTTCCCTTGCCATATTAATTTCTACTAAGGTCGCCATTCCGGAAATATTAATTTCCTTTCTGACTTATAGAAGTTATTTTATTTTTGCAAACAGACCAAATTCCTTAGAGTGTTCCTATTGAAGGGTGCTTTTCACAGTGTAACACAGTGTGGTAGCCCAACAGGGTTTATGTACCCCGTCAGTTAGCACGCTGTATTAAGCTGTCACAAGTGGTATGTCTAATTCAGAAATCCCGGCACAAGCCCCCATTCTTGTAAGTGATTTCAATCCGGCACTACACCTAAGTCAATGCCTAGCATGGGATGCACAACTGAAACCCTTAATTATTTATTTGTGTCTATAAGTTCTTTTATTCTGAACGATGTACCACTCATATCACGCCCCTCTCCTTGAATCCTGTCCACACTCTCCTCCTATCACCTCCCTCCATCTCTTCCTGGCTCTCCCTCTGGCCCTTCTGCAGCCACCCCTCCTCCCTCCTTCTCTGCCTTTCCCCTTTTTTCTGCTGACGAGGTTTCCAGACAAGTCCGATCTATGAAAGTCTCGTCTAAACAGGTTTACCCCTGCTCCTCCAAAACTATCAAGGACCACATCGACTCCCTGGCTCCTGCCCTGGCTGACTTTTGCAACCACTCCTTCGCCTCTGGAGTCTTCCCATCCCCCCTTAAGCACTCCCTTGTGCATCCTCTTCTTAAGAAACCCTCTTCCGACCCCGCCTGCCTGGCTAACTATCGCCCAATCTCCATCACTCCCTTCCTGGGCAAGCTCCTGGAGAAACTGGCTATCTCCCAGCTCAACCTACATGCTGAATCTGTTGGTAGTCTTCATGACCATCAATCTGGCTTCAGAGCTGCCAGAAGCACGGAAACTGCTCTCCTGAACATCCGTGAGGACCTGCTCTCGAACCTCGACTCCAACACTCCGTGTGTTCTCATTCTGCTCGATCTCTCTTCTGCCTTTGACACTGTCAACCATGCCATCCTGCTCAACCGTCTCCGTGATAACCTGGGTATCACTGGTCAGGCTCTGGCGTGGCTGACCTCTTTCCTTTCCAATCGACCCTCCCAGGTCCAACTAGGGTCCTTCCTCTCTGACATTTTCTTCTCTATCTGTGGTGTCCCCCAGGGATCTAATCTCTCTCCCTGGCTGTTCAACCAGTATCTGGCACTCCTTGCCCACCGCATCGCCACTCTCTGCCCCAACTTTCAGTGCTATGCGGACGATACCCAGCTCATTTTCAAGCTACCCTCGGCCTCCTCCTCTCCTTCCCTCATCTCCGACTGTCTGTCTGCTATCCAGGAATGGTGTGCCGCCAATGACCTCTGCTTTAATGCCAGTAAGACTGAGATTCTACTCATCGGCACACCCACTTCCTCCTTCCCTGCAGCACTCTGGCCAGCCTCTGTTGGCCCGCTTCCTGCTCCTACTTGCAAGGCAAAAAACCTCGGGGTCATCTTCGACTCCACACTCTCCTTCTCTCCTCATATAACTGACGTCTCTAAGAAGTCTCACTACCAGCTGCACCTCGTCAGAGGTATTCTTCCCTTCCTCTCCTTCCCCCAGAAGCTCACGGTCTCCAGAGCCCTGGCTCTCTCGAAGCTGGACTACTGTAACAGCCTCTATCTTAATCTGCCTGCCTCTACTCTCCGCCCTCTGCAACTCATCCAGAACAGGACTGCGAGACTTGTCCTTGGCCTCAAGCCCAGGGACCGTATCTCTCCAGGACTGAAATCTCTACACTGGCTCCCTGTGGCTGCGAGGATTAAGTTCAAAACCCTCTGCATTGTCCACAAGGCCTTCTGGGGCCTGGGGCCTAAATACCTTCAACTCTCTCTTCCTAAATATCTTCCATCCCAAGCCCTTCGCTCATCTGTCTCCAACTCCCTCAGGGTCAGCCGCTTCTCGAAGCAACGAGCTGGGGGTAGATCTCTCTCTGCGGCAGGGGCCTCCCTCTGGAACAGCCTTCCTGCCTCCCTGAAACTTGAGGAGAACCATCTTCGGTTCCGGAAGCACCTCAAAACCTTCCTCTTTGCTTCTGCTTTCTCTCTCCCTCTCCCCTGCTAATTCTTCATTGAAACTGCACTGAACCTGCACCTGGGCCACTCTCACCGACCTCGGTCCTTGGCCCAGCCACTCTCCACTTGCACTGCCTCCCTGGCAACCCCTGCACTGTGGGACTGTCTCTGCATCCCTTACAGCCCCCCCTCCCAGCACTTGTCTGCACTTACCTTGCACTTGCCACCAGCTGGCCCTATTTATTATTTATTATTTTTTATTCTACTTACCCTGTTCAGCACTTCCCCCTCGCCCCTTCCTCTTGCACTTTTTCCCTTCCCCCTACCCCTGCAGTTGCGCGATCCGAATGACACCTGGCCTAGTAGGATCGTTGTCTGTCTTTCCCCCCTGTTCCCCCCTCTCCGCCTCGTCGCGCCTTGAAACACTTGTGTATAGGCGCGTTACAAATGCCATATCATATCATATCATATCAATCCCCCGGGTCACACTGAACCAGGAAGCAGGCTGGTTTGCAAAGTTAAAATATTTATTTATGTATTTCACAATATATATAACACTATTTTAATGGGCAAACAATAATCACCAATGGGGTGATGTCACACTAAACAATCTCTTTAATCACAAAGGGCAATGATGGGAAACATAATGCAGCACAGAAATAATACTTTTGTGTGTGTTCAATCAAATAGCAATGTGATTACTATTTCCCCCTGTACAGCCCTCAACACCCCCAATATGCAATATAAAGAGATAGAAAGAGAGAGAACAGGTTTCAGGAATGCAGAACTCAAGCAAATATATCAATCCCAATTTTCCCCCAGCAAACACAGGAGAGAAACAAGAATGATTGCAAACTATCAAAAATGGTTTTAAAGTTGGCTTTGAATGGGTGAGGTAAAACACTAAATCTGGATTTAATTCACTGAAATTATTGAAATTCTAAGGGGAGCCGTTTTATCTGGTTTCAGACACACACTAGCATTGATTGGAGAGTAATAAACAAGTTGAAAACTGAATGTTGAGGTCGGGTGCAATGAAAAGCTATTTTATACATTATAGATTTTAGCCAAATGAAAAATTTGCGGCAAACTTTTCCGCGCGTGTGAATCGCGATTGCTGAAAAACTATAAGGAGTTGAGATGCGGTTTTGGGTTCTTTAGAAAGTTTAGGATGTTACTACAGATAGACACTTAAATTTCAGTTTATTCAGATAGAGGCAACATGTAAAACAAGATGCGCTTTTAAAAGTACAAACAAGGTTTCTTTACACTAGAGATGGATTATGAAGATACAAACTACACGACAGCACAACCACCAAACCAGGACGTCTCCGATCAGGTTTTTGCCCGCCGAGACGCTTGCCTTCTTCAGATGAAATATATCAGCGCAAAGATGATTTTAACAATATTATTACAGAAAGACTATAGGATAAGAGAGAGAGTTTAGGCAAGACAAAAAGGATTTCTAACAATACAGTTCTGGATATAAGAGAGGATGGGTTTGGATAGGGATGGCTATGGACAGTACATAGGTTAGTGACAATCTTATACTATAGATACTCACTACCAAGGTTTTGAATGGAACCGTCAGGAATCTGGTTCTGGTCAGGGATACTTTCTGGGACAGTCTGCTGGGCACACCGGACTGGTCTGGTTCAGCGATCAGCAAGGCGCTCTGGACACCGCACGGCAGGACTGGATAGCAAGGCGCTCTGGTCTACACTGCACAGCACGACTGGACTGGATCTGCAATGGCTCTCTGGTCTGCACAGCACAGCACGGCACCAAATTGGGTTTTAATCTGCCCTACTGGTTATGAAGATAATTCTTTGGCAGGCAAGCAGTTACAGCACAGCCTGGCTGCTTCTTTGGTTTCCCCTTTAAGTTGTGGGATGGATTCTGGATGTTAGGCCCAGCTGAAAGTGGTTCAGCTATGGTCTGAGCCTTTCTGCTTGCAAAGTTTCAGGAGTCTGGAACAACTCTGAATGGATCTCCTTCAGAGTGCTTCGCCACAATCGGGATGGTCGGTGGATCACTGTGTCTTTTTGAGTTTGATAAAGGGGTGAGTATGCTGAATTATCCTAGGCACACCCCATAGGTAGTCTATTGGCTAAAGTCTGCTCTCTCCCTTGATTGGGGGAGAAAACAGAGTGTCATCATGATGATGTGGTTTATGAGGCAAAACATCCTCCCCTTTGCCTTTTGCACATAAAATCTATTTTTGATATAATACATCTTTACAGGTGTACAATCTGTATACCAATAACATACATAGATCACATATTTTGTGGAGCACACCCTCTTCCAAGCCTCGTTGCTGTGAGACCTTGGGTCTGGATTTGACAAATTTTCACACTTTTTGCCCGGGACACAATATCTGATTTGTCCAGAATTTCATACATATGTGCATGATATCTGGGCATAATCGTATGAAGTTTCATGCTTCTGACATAAATACAATTGCTACAAAACCTGAATTTTCAATGTGCCTTCCCAGAACATCACACTGAGTTCTGGCTCCTTTTAAAATGTGCACAAACAAATCACATTCACAATGCTGTTAAATCTATAATTCTTACAAATTCGCACAGTCCTTTATCAGTCTTTTTCAAAAATATGCTTTCTGTCCATTGAGAATCAACAAAAATGTCTGTCCCCACCTCCATCTCCATCTTGCAGCTCAAGAGCAATCTCCGCCCTCTACCTTCTGGCAGAGGCCACTTTGACACTTTATAATCTGCATATCCTTTCAGCCAAGGAGGGTACATTGTCTCTTCTGGGAGCAACCCAAAATATCCTCCCATGATTTAATGAACACAAAGGGGTAAGTTCCTGGCCTTTGGTGGGAAGCAGGAGAGATGTCTTTTGTTGTGGAAGCTGGGGGAACTGGTTTGGTGACTCTGAGTTCAGCTTAATTCACTGTCAATTTCTAACATTTTTCTTTGTAATTCCAGTCTCTAAACCATGAAGATTAAATAGTTACAACCTATATTACTTTTGATAACAGGTCACTTAATTCCAAGATATTTGCTTTCAGTTGCACAAGTTTAAGCTCCTGATGCAATTAATGACAGCTGTCATACAGGCGGCCGCTGGTACTGCGCCCATATTTTGACAGATTTTCACAGGCAAGCACACTTTTTACTGTGGGTATTTTGATGATAGATTCCACTTTTCCTGACATTGTGTGTTCATATTGATTCCTTAAATGAAGTGTCGGGCAACACCCAGCAAGGATATTGGATGTTTTGGGGGGTTTTGGTCCGGTATTTTGTATTTTCAGCAACCAAACAAAAGGGGATTTAAGAGCAATTTCCAAGTTTCTTTCAAGAAAGCACTGCCTTTCATGCAGTTTCTATTTTTACTTGGTAGGCAGCCCAGTGACATATTTCAGCAGTGTGGTCTCCGTTCCACCTCTTACACAGGCAATGTAGATTTGGCCGCCATCTTTTCCCGTTTCAAAGCGCAATCTTCATAGGTTTTGGCGCACATAGGGCTTTTGCAGCCATTTTGATGATTCTTTCCCCATCAGCACACAGGGATGTCGCAGGGCAGAGCCTAGTGGGTTAAAACATCTCACAGTACACGTGGCAGAGCGAAATGTGTATGTAAACAGGACGTAAACACTGCGCTGGCGGCGCATGCAGCACGCCATGGCAGCTATGTGCCCATAAAGTAAAACGAGGGGGGCACATGGCCAGACCGTAGCAGCTGCTGGAAAGAGAAAGTTGGTTGTGAATTTCTGTGGTCCTGGGGGGCGGGACCTAAAGATGGCGCTCGCTTGATGAGGTCACAAAGACCCCAAGCTTCGAGAGGGCAACAGGAAGGAAGCTAGTGTTACTGATGGCAGAGCAGCTGTACTACAGCACATGAGATGGAGGAAAGTATGACCGGCAAGAAGGTGAGAGGGATGCCGAAGGCTTTGAAATAGTTGGCACCAGTACAGAACGAGGATCGCTGGGCACCCTGTGGTTTCGGTCCAGAAAAGGACTTGTGGACACAGACGGGCGCAAGAAGCACACCAGCAAGGCGACAGTGTAAACACAAGTTGGAAAGGGTGAACTGACACGTGACTGAGGCAGATCGAGGCCACTGATACGAAGTGCATACCTTGGCCCCTCACAGCTGCAGAGCAAGTGAACAGAACAGTGCACAGACAATGCCCAAAGTGCATCTTAATAGGCGCAGCATAATTGACAGTAGGTGGTAGGCACCAGAAGCAGTACTACGCAGAGGCCCGATGGAATAGAGCTGCACATCATATGCAAGGGATAGGAGGATTAGAGATAACAATGGTCCCACCGGGCAGTGTGGTGTGTAACTGAGTGAGGGAGCTACCAGGATCTGGTGAACAGGCGCGCAAGATCCAAATACCCCCAGTGGTGCGGCTCCAGTTGCTGGGCAACTACCATCAGCAGTGGAGAAGCAAGGCAGAGAACTCCACCAGAGAGGTCGAGGCAACATGAAGTGACAGGTTCCACGTCAGGAGGAGCCGAAACAAGTAAGGGCGAGTAGACTACAGCTCACGTGAAATTGAGAGCAGAGGAGCTGCACTGCGGAGCAAGCCCTACCAACTTCAACACTGAGTGTATGGAGATAGAAACAACTGGGTGACCTGACACAGGAGGCAAGGACTACATACACCCAGGAGCAAGAATGGCGGCCAAGGGGAGCAAACCTAAAGGAAAACAACCGACAATGAAGGACTTTACCAAATTGTTTCTAGCGGGGTAAGGGACGAAACCAAAGAAAAAGGACACGCATGGGGAAACTACCCAGAAACGCAATGATCAACAGATTCTAGATGCCATAGCAGAACGAAAGACGTTGTGGGAATGTAAGATCGACATAGCCATTGCAGAATTAAGAACCTCGTTGGAACAAAAAATGTACGCTGTCAGTATGGACGTTAATCTCCTACGGCAGGATGTCAGGATGCTAGTAGAGCACACAGGTGTGCTGGAAAATGATGTGAAGGCCAACACAAGCACTTGCACTGCGAACGCTACGGAGGTCACGGTACTGCAACAGCGAGTACACAACCTGGAAAACAGGGCAGAAGAAGCAGAAGGGCAGGCGCGCAGGAATAACATATGCATTGTGGGGCTCCCAGAAGGAGAAGAAGGCTCGGACCTGACCGAATATGTCGAGAATATGCTGTTACAGGAGATAAGGGGAGGAGCACTCACTCAAGGATTCACTGTAGAGAGGGCGCATAGGGCCCTGACCAGGAAGCCGCAGCCAGGAGCACCTCCCAGACCGCTCATTGCTGAAATATTAAACTACAAAGACAGGGAGAAGATCCTTTTCTGTAAAGTAGGGACTATAAAGAGAGGATCAGCAACTGTCACAGTGTACCCAGACTATACCTTTTTGGTTCAGCGACAGCATTTGAACTATGTGTCCGTCAAGAGGAGGCTGAGCGAGGCTGGATACAAATACATGTTGTTGTACCCGGCAAAATTGAAAGTGATACACAATGGTAAGGTACATTTCTTTGACACTCCGGATGAATCAACGACATGGCTCGATGCATGGAACATCCTGACAGGAGCAGAGGATCAGCCGAAGAGCAGACTGGAGAAGTGAGCAAGGGCTCCACAGGAAAGTACTGTGACCTGGGCAGAAAGGGCAATACTATCCAAGTAAGGATACTGACTCTGGACTAGAATATATTAATGGAAGGAGCCCAGGGTGAAATGTATACAGACGGGGCCTAAGTCAACTGGAAGGTGGAGGCGGGAGGTACGGTGAGAACATGTTAGTAACCCCAGTTGTTCATTTAGTTGGGATGCTAGTAGGGTGGCATCCCCTGCAGAGCTCTGAGTATTGGCTAGGTCAAAGAAAAGTTCTAGATGCAGGGTAGCCTGAGATCCAGGGATGGAGCTGGGCAACAGTTTGGCAGGGGGAGGGTTGAGGGAGGGGGGATAGTTGGGGTGTTTAAAAGGGAGGGAGGGAGGGAAGTCTAGAGTATTCAGAGGGAACAAGCCTACAATCACAAGCCACTGTTTAAGAGGAGGAGGGTACAAGAGGAGGTGGGGGGAGTGGGGAATGGATTATATGGGAGACCTAAAGATAATGACCTGAATGTGAGAGGGCTGAAAACGGAACAAGGTCATGATGTACCTCAGGAGGCAGAAAATAGATATTGCCCTAGGGGCCCTATTAAGTGATTTTCGGGTACTGGACGTGTGGAGAATGCACCATCCACGGAATAGAGAATATTCTCACTATTCTGCCTCACAGAACCTGCACACCCAACTAGATGATATATTTGTTGCATCTGAGCTAACGGGAGAAGTGACGAGATCAGAATATAAAGCTGTGGTCCTCTCAGACCACGCACCGGTAATAGTAACATGACAGAACTCACCTCCTAGGGCGAGAATCCCGACATGGAGACTCAGGGCCAAGGCTCTAAAAGACGCAGTGTTCAGAGAAGACCTAAGGGAAGAAATACGGGAGTACTTTGAACACAACAGTGGCAGTGTAAGGTTGGCTGGTACATTGTGGGAGGCATTCAAGGTGGTGGTAAGGGGGGCAGAAATATCAAAGTCGAAAGGGCTACAAGGCAGTATAATACAGGAATTGCAGGAAACAGAGAGGAACATAGAGGCCAAAATGCAGGAGGGCAGGAGTTCCCCAGAAGAGGCTGAGAACATACAACAACTACAACAAAGTTGCAGGGATACAAGGGAAAGACTCTGCAATCTAAACTATAAAAGTATGTACAAAGGCAGCAGGCGGAGGGAGACAAACCAGGCAGATTACTAGCCTGGTTGTATAAAAGCGAGACCCCTAGACAAACAATCAGAGCAATACTGGGGATGGTTGGGCTGATACAAGATACCCAGGAAGGTGTGAACGAATGTTTCTTTGAGTACTTTCAGCGATTGTACACAGACATAACCGGGGAGGAGGAAATTGATGTGCTTGAGATGTTGACAGAGATTAATCTCCCCAAACTTGAGGCAGAGTAGAGAGAGAACCTGGAGGCTCCAATCACGTTCGAAGAACTAGGACAAGTTATAAAACCTATACCCACTAATAAGGGCCCAGGGGTGGATGGGCTCCGAAGCGAATTCTACAAGACCTATAGATCGGAATTGCTCCCCCCGATGCTGGATATGTTGAACGAGGCGTTTGATAGGGGTACCTTCCCAGAGTCCCTTAGGGAAATGATTATCATCCCGCTCCTTAAACCCAAGAAATCGTGCACCGACTGCGGATCATATAGACCGCTATCAATGCTTAACCAGGACAGTAAGATACTCACGGCAGTGATGGCCAATAGGTTGAGACCTGTTATAAATAAGCTCATAAATTTTGATCAGACGGGGTATGTCCCGCACAGGAGCATATCCGACAACCTAAGAAGGCTCCATCATGTTATAAAGCAGACGAAGGAGGGCTCCCAAGAGGTGGCAGTAATCTCATTAGGCACAGTGAAAGCCTTCGACTCGGTCAAATGGCCTTGGTTGATGGCCGTTTTAAAGGAATACGGGATGGGGCCCGCATATTTGAGGTGGGTCCAATTGCTATACAGCCAACCATTGGCTCGAGTCAAAACAGGGGCGACCATATCTGAGCAGTGGCAATTTAGCAGAGGTACAAGACAGGGATGCCCGTGGTCCCCGATGCTTTATATTCTAGCACTTGAGCCTCTAGCGATATAACTGAGACAGCAATACGGAGAAGTAGGGATCAGCATGAAGGGGGGGGCAACATATGATATTGATGTATGCAGATGATATGTTACTGTACCTGAAGTGTCCTGAGGAAAACCAGTATATTAACCCCACAAAATCTAGCATATTCCCCCTCGGTAGATACGTGGGGATACCACGACATAAACTGCCGGTATTACAAATAAAGTGAGAAACTGATACGTTCAGATACCTGGGAATAGATGGATGCCACAATGTTGTAGATGAGCACAAGCAAAACACAGTGAGGGCGGTGTCAAAAACTGAAAATAGCATGACATTCTGGGCCAAGCTTCCCTTGACCATGATGGGGAGAGTGGCGCTACTGAAGATGGTGGTGCTTCCCAGGCTGTTACATTACTTTGCGAATATACCATATATGATACCCAAACGTTTCTACACTAAAGTCCAGAGTATTTGCAGGGGGTTTATATGGCACAATTCCAGGAATAGAATAGCGTTGTTGAAGCTACAGAACCCATACGAACAGAGGGGCATTAGACTGCCCCAACTTTGAGGTATACTATCTGGCTAGCCAACTTCAATATGTAGGAAGGTGGTTATCTAGGAATCCTACACCTGAGTCCAAACTGTTGAGAGCCGAATGCACTCCTTATTTTCTGAATTAATGGATATGGCTGTCCAAATCGCGGCAGGAAGAAGGGACAAGACTGCTGAATCTGGAGTGGAAAATGTGGCAAAGAGCCTGCCAGGTAATGGGGAACCCGTTCCCGTGCTTCCCACAGATGCTGCTTGTGGCACTGGATAGGATGGATGAGCAAATGAGGAAAACTATAAGGAGGCAATGGGAGCCGACTGGTATAGCAACCCTTGGGGATGTGTGGCAAGATGGGAAGGCATTAGAGTTTGACACACTGGTGGCACATACAGGATTACGCAGAGGGCAATACATCACATATGCTAGACTGGTGAAGATGATAAAAGGTACATGGACAGAGACAACTCTGACCGGACAGCCTGACGCTGCCATAGAAACCTTTTATGATGTGTCAGATGGGGTGCATGAGGTATCCCAAAGATATATGAACTGTTGATGTCCAAGGAAGTGAGGGAGGTGATTCAAACGAGACAAGACTGGGAGGAGGAGGCCCGGGAACTAATGGAAGATGGGTTGTGGGTAAGGGTACAGAGATACCACAAGAAGGATTCACGGAATGTGAGACTGCAACAGATTCAGCTGTATGTTACCCATAGAGCATACATGACCCCTGAGAAGATAACCAAGTTTAGAAATGCTGTAACACAAGCATGTCCAAAATGTGGGGAGGTGAACGCAGGGATGGTACATATGTTCTGGGTATGCCCTGAAATAATGCGATTCTGGAGGGAGGTGGCCAACCTTATGGCGGAGAAGGGGATAAACTTAGGTGTGGACTCCCTGTGGGCATACATGCTAGGGGGATTCCCCAGGCCACGCAAACTCAAACATGTGAGCAAACTCAAAGACCTGGCGTACATACTTGCCAGGCGCAGGATAGCAATGAGTTGGAAAGCAAGTAGAAGACCGACAGCAGAAGCCTGGAGGCACGATCCCCAGAAATGAGCGAATGCTGAAACAGTGGTGTGGAATGATGCAGCAAACAGAGGTGGGGAGTAAGAAGGGTACACATTGGTAGCCTGGAGGTGTTTAAGGATCTGCTGTGTAGTATTATTTCACATTGGGAATGCCTCGGGATATCGGGTTGCATAATCCATGGACATATTTATTGCCTAGTCTGGATGTCTCTAGAGGTCCAATTATGTCCATACCGATTCTTGAAAAGGGGACTTCTATGATTGGAAACGGGTTCAGAGGGGCAGGTAATAGGATGTGCATGCTGGTCTTTTGGATATGGTGCCAGTAAAATTTCCCACTAATGTGCGCCTGGGGTTTTTATTGTCCTAAATGCCCGCTGGTAAAATGGAAATGTGCGATCTCTAGCACAACCTTTCGGTGTCTCTTGGGTATTACAAATTGTGTTTTTACTAAACCTCCCGTAGATGTCTCTCTCCTATAAAGCAATCCTGTTTTAAGAAGAAAAAGGGACTTCCCTTCTCTAAGCCTTCTCCTTCTGGAATTGCTTATAGAAAAGCTTCAGCAAGAGCTGGATCATTTTGCTGGGCGAAGGCTAGGTCGGGATAGATGGTAGGCTATTCTCCCTCCCTTTCTTTGACGTGAAGAGATTTATCAGCTTCCCCAGAGCCTAAATGACCTCTTTCTGTTTTATCTGGTTCACTTTCTTTAAACTGAGGAAATAGAGCTCTCTCCAAAATTCCCTGGGCAATCGGATCTCCATGCGGTAACTCAAAGAGAATCTCACCATGATTCTGTAAGAGAATCTTTACATCTCCCCGGAAGTCGGGATCAATAACACCTGCTAAGACGTCTATCCTGAACTTCCACACTAGGGCCGAATTCAGGGCCAATCTTATGTAGCATCCGGGAGGGGGTATCGAAACCAAGCCTGTAGGAATCATTCCTCTTTTCCCCGGGGGAATAATAGCTTCCCTACTGCTACAGATATCAAACCCTATTGATTCCTTGCTGGCGATGGAAGGCTTAGAAGCTCTCTGACTACGTTTTTGAAATTGTAGGGTACCCCAATTAGTTTCAATTGAGTTACATCCCACGCCTGACACCATACGTAAGGAACATATGGTAGCAACAGTAAAGACAGACACAACTGACCACAGTTCAAGGGTGTCTATTAAATTGTATAGGTAGGTTGGAGACACGCCTAATCTAAACCTAAATCTATGATGGGAGCAAGCTACGACCATCAAACAATAATTGGACAGTCCAAGTGGTGTCTCGGCAAATAAATGGGCCTATACTAATAAAAAACCAATACCAATCCTTACATCTAAATATAAAAAGAGTATTGGATAGTGTTCCCAAGAAACAAAAAGTGTTCACAAATGATAAGTCAGGATGTGGTAGCCGGGGGACTCCCTTCCCCATGTTTTGAGCATGGGACAAAGTGGGACTCCTGAGCACAACACACTCTTGAGCTTTCCCAGAATGAGACGACAGTTCCGTTCTCAGGTATTAGGACCTTTGGTGGTTAAGTCTCTTTTCTGCAAAAAGTCTCTTGTCTCTGAGGACCTGATGCATTCAAAATAATAAACAAAAAGTTCCTTTCTGTATGTATGTTGGGTGATGACGTTTCGCCCCTGTATCCCCCTCTTCCTGGCTCAAATCCACAAAAAGTTCCTTGTGATATCAGGACATTCGGTGGTTAGATCTCTTGCTTCCAAGGGCCTGGTATGTTCAAAATTATAAACAAAGGTTCCTTTTTGATTGTACTTGGGTGATGATTCTTCACCCCTGGGACTCCCTCTTCCGGATTCAGACCTTTCTTGAATATCAGCCTCCCTCCGTCGGGTTCACTCTGACTTGTATTCAAAAGATTTCTCTGTTGCATTCACGTGTTGGCGGGGTGATGGCATTTGACCCCTGCATCCCCCTCTTCTGGGCTCAGACCCTTCTGAACTGCTTGCCTCCCTCCGTCGGGTTTACTATGGCATTCACGTGTCAACGGGTGATGGCTTTTCACCCAGGGGTACCCCTCTTCCGGGCTCAGACCCTTCTTGAATGTTAGCCTTCCTCCATTTTCCATTTTGGAAAAAGCCGTAGTGAACCGTAGTTGGGTTCACTACGGCTTTTTCCAAAATGATTTCAACTGTTGCATTCACAAGTTTTAATATCTTTTTAAACAATTCACTGTGGAGTTCCCTCTGTCAGGTTCACTTGTGTCAACAATATGTTCCTTTTGCTTTCTCACTTTTTGGGATTCATCTGCCTTAGCTTTCCAATGGTTTGTTGGTCAAAGACTTTCGACTGTACAGAGGATTTTGTTTTTCATTGCGACTCTCCTAAGGCCTTCTGGTATCGGTAGTTTCAACAAAAGGGCAATCAACCAGAGTCTCTCAACTAAAACACCACCGTTGTGCTGGACCCCTTTTCCCCTAATGTATTAACAGTTCTTTGAACTTTCCTTCATTAAAAACCATCAAGGACCATATTGACACCCTTGCTACTGCCCTGGCTGGCTTCTGCAACCACTCCCACTCCCTCCTGAAGCACTCTCTTGTGCACCCTGTTCTCAAGAAACCCTCAGCCGATCCCACCTGCCCGGCTAACTATCACCTGATCTTCATCACTCCTTTCCTGGGCAAACTCCTGGAAAAGCTGGCCATCTCTCAGCTTAATCTTTACACTGAATCTGTTGGTTGTCTCCATGACCATCAGTCTAGCTTCAAAGCAGCCAGAAGCACGGAAACTGCTCTCTCTAGCATCCATGAAGACCTACTCTCTAACCTTGATTCTAATCACCCCTCTTCCTCATGTTACTCAATCTCTTTTCTGCCTCATGGTCAACCATGCCATCCTGCTCAATCGTCTCCATGATAACCTGGGTATCACCGATCAGGACCTGGCCTGGCTGACCTCTTTCCTCTCTGATCGACCCTCCAAGGTCCAACTTGGGTCCTTCCTTTCTTCTACCTCACTCTCTACCTGTGGTGTTCCCCAGGGGTCTATCCTCTCTCCCTGGCTGTTCAACAAATACCTGGCACCTCTTCCCCACTGCATTGCCGCTCTCTGCTCCAACTTTCAGGGCTATGTTGATGCCACTCAGCTCGTTTTCAGGCTCCCCTCTTCCACCTCGTCTCCTTCTCTCATCTCTCACTGTCTGTCTGCTATCCAGGACTGGTGTGCCGCCAACAATCTCTGCCTTAATGCCAGTAAGACGGAGATTCTCCTCATTGGCACACCTGCACCCTCCTTTCCTGTCACTCTATGGCCGGCCTCCCTTGACCATCTTCCTGCTTCCACCTGTGAGGCTAAGAAACTTGGGTCATCTTTGACTCCACACTTTCCTTTTCTCCTCACATCTCTGGTATCTCTAAGAAGTCAAACTACCAACTGCACCTCCTCAGAGATATTCTTCCTTTCCTCTCCTTCCCCCAGAAGCATACTGTCTCCAGAGCTCTGGTTCTCTCTAGGCTGGACTACTGCAACAGCCTCTTTCTAAATCTACCTGCTTCTACTCTCCAAAACTCATCCAGAACAGGACTGCAAGACTTGTCCTTGGCCTCAAGCCCAGGAATCGTATCTCCCCAGCACTGAAATCTCTACATTGGCTCCCAGTGGCTGCAAGGATTAAGTTCAAGACCCTCTGCATTGTCCACAAGGCCTTCTGTGGCCTGGGTCCTCAATACCTCCAACTCTCTCTTCGCAAATACCTTCCTACTCGAGCTCTTCGCTCCTCCACCTCCAACTCCCTCAGGGTCAGTCGCTTCTCCAAGCAAAGAGTTGTCTTCGGTTGGGGCCTCCCTCTGGAACAGCCTCCCTGCCTCTCTGAAACTTGAGGAGAACCATCTCCAGTTCGGGAAGCGCCTCAAGACCTTCCTCTTTGCTTCTGCCTTCTCTCTTCCTCTCCCCTGCTGATTTCAGGTCTGATACTGCACTGGTATCCAGGCTACCCTCTGATTTCTGGCCCAGGTCCCTGCCCACCCAGTTGCACACCCGCACTGCCTCACGGCAGCCCTTGAACTTGGGTGTGTATCTGTAACCCTACAGTCCCCTTGCTTGCACTTTGGACAACTGCTGTCTGCACTTACCCTTGCACCTGCCACCTGCGTGCTGCACTTACTGTTATTGTTTTGATCCTATGTACTGCACTGCCCCCTCCTCTTTCCCTTGGCACTTTTCCCCTCCCCTCTGCCCTGCACTTGCATGATCTCAATGTCACTTGGCCTAGTAAGATAGTTGTCTCTGTCCTCCCTCTGTTTCTACTTCCCTTGCCTCGTCGCGCCTTGACACACTTGTGTTTAGGCGCGTTATAAATGCCATATCATATCATTTGCCATTTGCAACTTTTGTTCAACACAGTTGGGTTTCTTATCGGCTCTCCCCTTGACTCACCGGCTGTGATGTACCACTGGGCTTTTCTTGTCTCTGGAGTCAAGGACAGTGCCACGGTAGCAAGCGTCTCTCCCGGTCCTGATTATCAGAGTAGGAGGGCTCTGTATACCGTTGACATCTGCTGCAACACACACTGGCTATCTCGGTTTTACAATTCCTTTTGAGGAGGCTTTGCCGGTCTGGGTCGGAAAGGGCAAGGTCGCTTCTCTCCTTGTCACCTCTTCGGTTCTCATCGCCTTTCTCCTCTTCTTGAACTGCCGTACTCGGATAGCTGTCTCGTTGTGCAGCCTGCCTTGCTCGTAGTGTGCTTTTGTGCTCCACCTTTTATCCCTGTGGGGAAGGGAAAGGTTTATCAGGTGTTTGTGGTTCTGGCGAATTGCCTGACTTTGCCTGACCCTTGTGTTGGGACATGTCAGGTAAATGGCTCAGGTGTTAGTTTGTTGTCTTTAATGGTGTAAGAAAGTGTTTGTGTCATAAAAGGGGGGGGTAGAATGTCTGAGTATCCTACGTGGTAGGATGGGGAAAAGGTGTTGTAAGAAGGGGGATACCGCATCTCATCCGTCTGTGTCCCACTTTCACTCCCGAGGACCCCCCCCATCCAGGTGATCCTCCCTCACTGGTCCACCCCCAGAAACTGGATCAAATAGCGATGGCCATGTCCTGGCCACCTGGATGACAGATCCCTGTGGACTAGTCAGGGAGACACGTTCAGGTTTCTCACACCTGGAACTGCCCAAAAGATTTGATGGAGGCAATCAAGGCCTGATATACCTGGACCTCCATGAGGGTGAGACTGAATGCTGCAGGATCCCTCCCGTGGGAAATACCCACATTTAAGGGACTAAATCAGGGTTGCCCTCAAGCACCTGCATTGTTTAATCTGTTTATTTCAGACATGGGAGACACTTTAGGGCAGGCAAGATGTTTCCCCCCTCGGATATAAGGGAGGCCCATAAACTGGATGTTGTATGCCAATGACCTGGTCTGCAGCACCAGCTTGACAAGTTGAATGAGTATGTCCAGACAAATGGCTTGGCGATTAATGCACTCAAATTTAAAGTGCTCATACTTCAATAAAGCTATATGAAGTGGAAGGGATCCTTTATTTGCTGACTGAAGGAGGACCCCTTGGAACATGTAGAAACTTTCAGATATTTGGCATATGTATCAACTCGAGCTTGGCTGACGCTCCGAGTGAGAAAGCCCTGAGAATGAAAGCTAAAAACCTGGCATCTCAGGGTAGGGTATTTCACAGGAAATGTGTCCTCGTTTCTATTCTGCCATTATTGCAGTTTTATAAATTAAAGGTGATTGCTGTTTTGACTTACAGAACCAAAGCCTTATTGTTCCTACCATATGTTTTATGGCCAATTCTGGAGGGTATATTCTGGAAGAAGGTCCTTGGACTGCCAAAGTTGATTCCAGTCCAGGTTGTATGCTACAAACTTGGCCTATTCTCCCTAAGAGCAATTCTATGTTGGAAAGCGGTGGCTCTGTGTCGGAGGTGTTTACTGGGAAATGCTTTCTCGATGTTTCAGGTTTTGAGAAACGCATTAGATAATGTTCACAAAGGGATTTTAGCTGAGTAGGGCAAGTCTTGTAAAGCTATGTTAGTTAAATTAAGTGTGGCGGGAGATGACTTGGTTGTTCATCCTGACATGGTTAAGGTGAAAATGTGAAAAGAGGAGAAAGAGGACTGGATTCACACACAGGATGAGTCAAAAAAAGTTTCAACTCTTCTATCACCTGCAGCATGAAGTTAAACCGTATTGTTCAGTTCCCAGGTATCTGAGCAAACTTCCGAATAGTTATTATAGAAACCAGATCCTCAGATTACGGATGAATTTATATCTAACAAAAGAGGTGCTAGCTTCCCGGATTGGGACTGGGCAAAAGGACTTCACTTGCGAGATACTGTAATGAAAGAAATGAGCATGAAACATTATATCATATCCTACTATTTTGCACAGGACTAACGTCTCTAAGAACTACGGACTTTGGGAGCTTTCTGGTGGAATTTAGCACTTTAACTCCAGAGAAATGGTTGATTGTTTCAATAAGAGGAGATAACACCCCACTGATTTTAGCAACTGTAACATTTTAGACTCTATTTTTTAAAGGAGGTGACACTTACATGAACTATTTAAATTGTAAGAGACTTGGACTGTGGTTTTAATAGTTATATAGATGTGAAATGTGATTATGCTGTTTTGATACTTGAATTTTTACAAATTGTAAATGTATACGCTGTTTGGTAATTGCTAAAATATTTGTAATAAACCAAATGCAAAAAAAAATAAACAAATGTCCCTATCCTAGGCCAGTGCAGGTCAAACCAGCCGCACTTCACCAGTACTCCTCAGTGACTGGTCTCCTATGATATGATATAATATGATATATGATATGAAATTATATTATATGTCATTTATAACGTGTTTGTACACAAGAGTTTTTAGGCTTTATCAATTAAGGGTCTCTATACATGGGAGCTAGCAAATGTCAATATTACATGTCCACCAACTTAATAACGTCACTTTTGCCTTTGACAGTAGATTTTCATTCTCCCAATCTGGGTATGCCACTTGTTCCCAAACGGACGTCATCTGTCGGGATAAAGCTTATCCATGGTTGTCCATCAATTGGGGAGGGAGCTGTTAAATAGTATATATCCTAACCTGCAGAACAACACTCCCCTACGCTTCCTCTTCCACCCCGCTCCAAGAGGAGCACTGATTGGGAATCCTTCATTGCTGGGGTGGGATATCTTATACCAGCCCTTGGTTGTCATAATAAATGTCCCGGTTAATCAAGGACATTGCCAATGCCACTACTTTATCATTGTCCCTGCTGTCCCATGAACAATTGGCCATCCAATCTATGGTACGCCAATACCATATGACACTGGATGTTGTCTTAGCCTCTCAAGGGGGAGTCCGTGCAGTCGTAAAATGTGAGTGCTGCACTTTTATACCAAATTACGCAAGCAATATCACTGACATCATCGCTCACATTCGACATAACATACTCCTTCTACACAGTAGAACTGAGACCTCCTGGTCTTTTGGGTCCTGGATAGTAGGGTTACTAGGACCATTAGGAGCATCCATTGGTCAAATCCTCCTCAAAGCCATAGTAATAATCTTATGCGTGTCCTGTCTGTCAATGGTCTGTAAATGCCTCTGTCAACGTGCAATCAGCAATTTGCTATGTCATGCTATGTGATGTGTGCTCTATTAGAGATGTCTGTAGTGAGACTGGAGAGAAGGTCTCATAGGAGGGGACTGGGGAGGAAAAATAAGTAATAAGGCATACTCATTTATGTACCCCCCTGTTATAATGTCACTGTACACTATTATATTATGTTTGCCACTCGCCATGTTTAAACCACAGTCTCTAGCTTGTATGAGGTGAGATGGTAGACTGTACTGCGCATTCACAGTCAGAAAAGCGCTCTACCCACCACGAAAGAATGCTCACCTTCACTGTTCACGCTTTTGACGTGTATCCCTTTTGGCATAGCTAAGCATGTTTTCTGGTCTCTCCTTCCTTCTGAAAGGTGGCTTTAGCTGGCAGAAGTCATCCAATTACAAGGACCCTCACCAGCCTTGGAGCAGGATTGAAGCTTTAGTGAGTACATTCACCTTGGAGAAATGTAGTATGCTATTCTGTCTGCACTGATAACACTAACGAGCACGGCAGAGAGTGCAGCCGACATCAAAAGGCCATATAATGAGGGTTTGTTCTCTGTCAACAATAATGTTGCAAGGTGTGGCCTTGCCAGGTTGAGACCACCCCCCTTCCAGAAGGAAGACAGGAGGGTGGGGGGGGGTTACTTACGCAGTAAAGTCTTGTGTTGCTGTTGGTTATGTGTCTTCTACTGCTTTACTAATAAAGTGCTCATCAATCCACCGGAATCATGAGTGGTCATTTCTTCCACCACAATCTTTAGATATACTTCATACACTTTTCTTTTCCTCAGGAAAGGCTTAGTAGTTGTAACACAACTACATTAAGTTCGACATGATACCTGGCAATGATCTTGTTGTTTTCAAACAACTGAACCCTCCACTTCTGTGCATTATCTTTTGGGTTTCTTGAACATCCTAAAGTCCTCTGATCCCCTAAAAGGTTTGTTTTAGTTCGTCTTTGGTAGGGCATTTGCCCGCTCGGGTTTCTATGGTTCCTGTATCCTTTGTGACTTTCCCACCCTCAGATCTTGTTTGCAGGACTCCTGAAAGTCATCTGGCCCTCTATCAGGCCTGCTTTAGCAGGGTCTTGATGTGGCATCTGACAGTTTTCCCGGCTCCGTTAAACCTTTTGGCTTCTCCAGCCTTGAGCGTGAATGTCTTTCAGTTTCCATGGGCTTCCCAAAGCCCTATGGCCCTGTGATAGAGTAGCTTTGTCTCCAGGGTCAGACTGGGACAGGAAATCAGGCCGGGCAGCAAAACAAAAGTGTCCCACAACAAAAAGAAAAGTGGCCCATATATGTGAATTTTACAGCACACTATATTTGGAAATATGGTGAGGTGTGGCTTTGCTCACATTTGTGATGATTGAATATAATATTTCAAGTGAAAATTGGGAAAGAATTTCTTTTTTTCTTCAAATAACTTTTATTTAAATCAACATTTTGTGAGTACAGAAACACTTAAGCTTTCATTCTAATGCAGTATGACACTTTTGAACATTTCATGGAGGTCCCTTGACTTGTATGAGGCTCAATGACTCGCCACTCCACTCCATCGGGGGTTGGATGCCCCACAAAACTGTTCACAGCAATGGGAATCGTTGCAGCATAGGGGGGTTGGCCACCATGGCGGGGTATTTTTCAGCAAAGTCAATAAACGGGGACCACACCGATACATACATCGTGGAGCACCCCTCGCACATGGCTGTGGTTTGTCCGCTACCAGTATGTCCCAAACCCTAACCCACCACATCTGTGCAATCAAGGTAGCCATTGACCCAGTTACAGGGAACACTCCCCCCCCACCCCCCACTCTCCCCCATGATCACCACTCACGGGGCCTCTGGAAGGAAAGAACATTTTTTAAATTCATTTTGTTGCTTCTAAAATATGAACACAAAATAACAACCCAATCATTGGTATTTTCAGGAAACAGAATTCAGGCAAGTCTGTTTTCATGTAATTTATGCATATATGGGTTTAACAAACTTGTCATAGCCGAAGGCCAAAAAAACGGTTCCTCCTGTGCAGACAATGCCACTTAAAACATGTGCAGGTTCTTGGCTAGTATTATATGTTAATCTATTCAAAGGAGCTATTATTAAGTCTTGTATGTTCCCAAACTGGGCTTCTGAAAAGATGGGTTGTGTATGTGTTTGTTTGTGATTTTTAAAATGTTTTGCCCTCTTAACTAAACCATTGAAAGCAATTCTCTATAAGCAAGAATTCAAACCAGCATAATACATTCTACTTTTTAAGTGACCCTCATTTGGAGGATTCAGAGACAGCATATCTCATACATAACTCTGCAGTGACCCTCTGAAGATAAGATGCAGATCCAGCCCATCCTACAGCTTTCATCTTACCCTTGTTTGTATTGTCTTGTGATGACATTTGGATAGCACAAAAGTGGGCTACACAATGCACACATTTGGTAGGTTTCAGGGCAGCACATCTCATAGCCTTCATGTGGCCTCCATTTGGAGGCTTCCAAGGCAGCCTATAGCATGCCTTTCAGACAGTGACACTCATTTGGAAGGTCTAGAGGCAAAGTGCCTCTTTCCGTCTAATTGACCCTCATTTAAAGCTTTCTGAGACAGCACAGGACAAACATATTCTTCAGGTAGTTCATTTGGAAGGTCCTGAGCTATCCCTCCCCCTAGCCCTCAAGTGACCATCATTTAGAGGGCTCAAAGTTAGTCCTCCTCGTTCATGACCCTCAAAGGACCTGGAAGGTCAACAGACAGCCTACCTAATAAAGTCGAAGTCATGTTATGCTACTTGGTATGTGTAAAGTGCTAAATGCCATTGGGCCTCATTATGACCCTGGCGGAAATCGGAAAACGATGGCGGAAATGCAATACCGCCATCGAATAGCGCTCGGTGCGACTATGACCCGTCACCGCAAAGTACGAAGCCATTAGCGACACCGTAGTGAACGCCAACGCTAACTGCACCAAGTACGCGCGCGCGCGCCATGCCAAACCGTAAATACCACCATGGCGCAAGGGTACGCGAATTCCGACCCTAGCGGACATGTACCTAACGCCATCAAGCATGGCGGAAAGTACCATTCCGCCATGGTGAGAAGTACGGCATCGCGAATCAACCGTAAACGGCCCCACTGAGTGCCTGTACACCGCTCCCTGCCCACAAAGTACAACTCCCCGTAGGTGCAATGAAGTCACAATGCAACCAGTGAAATGTACAAGTCACCCATGCATGCCAACGAACAAAAGAATCACAAGAGGGGCCAATGGGAGCTGCAGGGCACAGATGGCACGAATACAGAAGCCATTCCAATGGACATGACCACAGTCCCCCCCCCAGAAACGCACGCAAACACAGGCACCTGTGACCAGCAATATTCCGAAAATCACAACATTCCACCAGTCCACCTGGCTGACCGGCATCTGTTACACAAAACCCAATCCCCCGCCCCTGAGCATGACAACATTCAAACAGTCATATTGGCAGCCCCCATCCCTGACCTCACTGGGCTCCGTAGGCAAACGCGCCCAGCACAGTACCACGCAACTAAACTCCGAAGCTGGAACCCAATGCAGATCTCCTCACAATACATCGCTCCCCAAATAGGAATATGCCACATCACTCGCAAAGAAGAACGCTACACGGCCCATATCAGAATAGAAATTTAATGCACAACAAAATCACCAAGCCCATACAGCCATTAGTCCATGAACTCCAAAACACATATCACCATTGTGGGCTGCATCCGCAAGGAATGACCAGCTACTACTTGTGTGACGCCCTGTTCCATCATGGTACACAGAGCCACATTCACGTACGAAAAGGCAACATGGAAGCGCACAGAACCGCAGGGCCGTCCCAATGGGGAGGCACTAGTCCAGCTGAAAGGCCGAAATGTTGCTCCGAGCCACTAGTACTGCGTAAGGGCATGTGGCCCATTGGCGATCGTCCCATAAGATCGTAATGCTGCTCCACTGATTAACACGAAGCAGCAGGTGTCGGGAGTAAAAGCCATCTGCAGGAGTGGCATACAGATGGCAGTGGCAAAAGGGGAGGAGATACCTGTCAACCAAAAGAAAAGAAAAAGAACAGAATGGCCATCAGAACTACATTCGAACAACTCACTTCAATGATCACACTAAATCCACAGCCATATGCATGCTAGCCCACTCCAAAGGATCATCACCACCCCAAAACCACTTGCGACTCATAACCATCTATATCGAGGTGTAAACACCATCACAAACGAGTGTACCTGTGCATGCGTCTGTCAAAACAGATTCCATCAGATGGGAATGTTAACGTGCATGGACACAAGTGTCTGAAGGCGCGTCGAGACAGGGAGGGCTCAACAAGGCCAGATAGACGATGGTCCCACTATGGCAGCCCTGCATCACATAGCGCAGGGGAGGCGGATAGATTCCAAGAAGCCCTGTACATGGCAAACCCTGTATCAAATCACCTGCCCATGCATCCATTCATCATTCCCTCATCCCGGTATAAAAACGCCTGAATATTTACTCACATAACATTAGAAATTTCCATTGAGTCTGTGCGTTATGCAGCCTGCAAAATCCACAGTGCCCCAGCCCGTAATTCCAGTGTTGTGAAGTTACATGTATTTGGGAACGTCCGGCCTCATCGCCCACGTCGCTATTGCGCATCCCAAACTATTCATATCAATCATTGCATCCTCGCCATGGCCCCTGTCTCAAGGACATTGAATAATAGAACGTTATATTTGCAGTCAGACCTGTGGGCATCTCCTCGCCGCTAGCTGAAAACCGAAAGCGCCGCCCTTCGAATTCCTCATTTGCAACATCACGTCGAAAAGGCATCTGTGGCCGTTTGAAATCACAAATTAATCCATCTAGTGCGGCTGTGTGTGAAAATGGCAACTGCCATCACCCACTAATGGGACGCCCCGCCCGTCGTTGCAACTCGGTACAGTGATGCATGAGGGCCCACCGTTACTCGAGTACTACGTTCCACTGACCCATCACAAGTCTGTTCGCGACTGCAAAGATTGTATGTGAAACAATGGGACCATAGCCGAATGTACATATCAACAAATGTTACACGGCCATCGGGTACAAATACATGATTGCAATAGCAAGATGCCATTCCTCGAATTGCAGCGTTGTGTGCGGGACGTGCTCGCCCAAAGGGGAGAGCAGCTTGCACAGGTGGAATGAATCACCACAGGTGGAGGCCATACAGCCTGAAAACACATAAATTGCACACCCAGTCTCCTCCCACAACCACACCCACTCCGAAATGCTACCGGCAGGACTCGCGATGTTGGCCCTGGGGGACCTGATAGCAAGTACTCCAACTCCAAGAAGAAGACGAACACCAACTACAACCGGCCGCACGGAGGAGACGCAGGAGGAGGAGGAGGCCAAGGCAGGGCCAGCAAGGGCCGCCAGCACAGCCACTACCACCACGCAGGCAGCCCGCAATCCCACGCCTCCGAGCACATCCGTTCAACCTCACTGATGAGCAGATCCACACCCTCTACCGTTTGGACCGGGACACCATAGCCGCCATTGTGGACATGACACACGCTGACCTTGTCAGCATGATAGATAGCCCAACCGCCATCCCACCCCTACTGAAGGTGGTGTCTGTACTCCACTTCCTGGCCACAGGCACCTACCAGCACACAGTCGGACAGTTGCATGGCATTTCTCAGCCACTGTTCTCACGGACACTATTGCAAGTGCTCGATGCCCTCCTGCAGCACGCAGACGACTACATCTCTCTACCACGCTCGGAGCAGGAAATTACCAACACAAAAGTGGGATTCCATGCACTTGCCGGCATACCGGGTTGCATTGGTGCCATCGACTGAACCCATGTGGAATTGGTCGTCCCACATGCCATGGAGGCCCAGTACCGCAACCGAAAACAATTTCATTCCCTGAATGTACAAATGGTGTGTGACTCCAACAGGATCATTACACATTGTTGTGCCAGATTCCCTGGATCAACCCATGATTCTATGGTCTTGAGGAACTCTACTATACCACGCTACATGGAGCGACACGCAGGGAACAGATCCTGGCTACTCGGTGAGTCTCATTTCATGCATGATGATGTGGGGTATGTGATGCGGCAATGACCTGGCAGGAAGGGGGGGGGGTGTGCGTACGTAGCAATGGCATTCCACATCATACATTTATCGTCCACATACAGGTGATGCTGGGTATCCACTGAAGAGATGGCTCCTCACACCAGTCCGGAACCCACGGGACCAGCATGAGGAGGACTACAACCATGCCCACTCACGTACCCGTGTAGTCATTGAACAGGCATTCGGCCTACTGAAGACTCGTTTCCGCTGCCTCAGCAGGTCTGGCGGGGCACTCCTGTACCGCCATGAGAAGGTTGCAAAGATGGTCATGGCATGTGTCATGCTCCACAACATGTGCGTACGTAGAAATGTGCCCATGCCCCCTGACGCAGAACTGCAAGCACCTGATGATGGTCATGATGAGGGTGGGGATGTGGCAGCACCTCAAGGAGTCTGCGAGGCACCGGAGGGCCATGACATTCGTCAGCATCTCATTGATGCATGCTTCTAGCACTCACGCCTGGTGGCTGATACATGGACACGGGACTCGTGGCACTGTGTGTGTCTGGTACATGCACAATATGGACTGTACGCCTATGATGGCCTAGTACACAAAGATCATTGTCCACACATCTCATTGGTTGATCGTGCACTGTTTATGGCATATGTAATATCATGTTGAACACCCTATCGACCCGCCACCCAAGTGAGCCCAACACACCCCCTCCACCCTCCTACCTCCCCCCCGAACACCAGTGTCCAAAGATGCTCATTGTCAGTGGGCTGTCGCTATTGCAAGCCCCCTCTGCGGGTATCAGGGGCACCCCTGCCTGTGGAGCGCAGGTTCCTCCCAGATCTACGTTGGGGGCTGCCCTGGACGGAACTTGCAACGGATGATGTGTCTGCCTGCTCACGTCCATGCATGTCCCTAAGGGTTTGTGAGAGCTCAGTGAGCACACGGCGCACTGCGGCAAGTTCGGCACATACGTCTTTGGACGTCGCATGCAGTTCCCCCCTCAGGCTCTCGGTGCTTCTCTCCATTTGGACTCTCAGGCTCTCGGTGCTACTCTCCATTTGTGCCCTTAGTGTCTCTGTACTTCTCTCCATTTCTGCCCTGAGTGTCTCAGTTGATGTTTCTATGTCTGCCTTAGTGCGCCCACATTCATCGGCATGGTCCTTGAGGAGCGTGGCCAGTTGCTGCTGTTGCACGATTAACTGGTCGAGGGACTGTTGCCTCTGCTGGGCCATGGCCATTTGCGGGGGTGTCACAGAGGGGCTGTTGACCTCATGTTGCCTTGCCACAGGGCTTGTGGGGGATGGCCAGTCGTCGTCTTGTGGGTGCCCCTGCGTGGTATCCTCATGTTGTACGGGATGGGACAGACAGGGGGAATGGGACAGGTCATGGATGGATCTGACTTCGACATCCCCGTCTTCTGTGTCGGAGCATGCTGCCATCAATGGGGTGTCACCTATGGTGCTGCTGCCACCAGAGGCAGTGCCTTCTGTGGCATCCGTTGGGGGGACCTGTGGTGGTGGTGTTGTGGGCATGCTGGCTGCTGGGGTGCCTGTTGATGTTCCCTCCTCTGTGCTGCCACCTGATGTGTGCTGCTGCCGTGTCTTGATGCGTGCAGCTGAGGTGGAGGGTCTTTGGCCGTTGGTCTTGGCCCTCTTTGCAGGTGTGCTGGTAGGGGTGTCCTGATGCTCGTCGTTTGGATCGGACCCTGTGGTGGAGTAAAGGAGGGCGAGGGTTATTAATGGGTCTGTGGGTATTGGAATGGCATTGTATCACATGCATTGGGGTGGTACCTGAGGGTGATTTGGGTCGGGGCCTTGGAGGTGCTTTCATTTGTGTGTGGAGTGAGGGTGCAGTTGTTTGGCAGCCTGCAGTTAGGGTGTGCCTGCTGCACGTGTAGTGGGTGTTTTAGGGGTTTTTAATTATTTATGTATTTATTGTGAGTTTTAAAGTGCGCTATCAGGGCGATGTGTGTGGACGTTCTCCTGGACATGTGTTTCTGTTGCACTATGTGGACACATGGTACTTCACATGATTGGACATTGTGGATTTAGCATTGTTTTATCTGGCCCACCTACCTGAATCTTCGGATGTCTGCACTCCTTTCTCCATCCCTCCGACTCCCTCTATGCTCTCCATTCCGATGGTGGAGGCACAGATTTCTTCCCAGGGGGTCAACTTGATGGGTGATTCAGGACCTCCCCCGGTGGCTGTGGCAATGTTGCGGTTGGCAGAGAGTATGCTGCGGACGCGTATCCGCAGGTCGTCCCATCGCTTTCTGCATTGCTGTGGGTTGCGGGGTGCGGTCCCCACCGCACTTACCCGCTGTGCCACCAGAGCCCATATGGCCTTCTTGTTCGCAAGTGCCGTCCTGGTAATTTGCGTGGAGAAGACGACGGCAGCATTCTCCTGGAGGGTCTCTGTTAGCACGGTGAGTTCCTCACGGGAGAAGTGGACCTGCCGCTTGCGGTCGCACGCTTTCTTCGCTACTTTTCCCATTGTTCTTGGTTTTGCTAGGGTGGATGACGGGTTGGGGTGTGTCTCGGGGTAGTGTTTTTAGTGGTTGTGTGGTTTTTGTGGGTTTATAGGTGTACGGCGGGATGTTTCCCGTTCCGGGCCCATGTTTTTACTTCCGTTTCCGTATATTTACGGTCACCGTACTTTCCGGTAGGCGCACACTGCGGTGTCCGCTGTGATGGGTGGCGGTATTGCACCTACGGCGCCGTACGGCGGCGGTGTGGGCCGTTTTGGGGTCATTTCCACCATCGCGGACTTTGCACTTCCGCCATGCCGTGGTGCTCGTGCCCGATGGGTCGGAATGGGCCGCACTTTGCTCCTTCGTGCAATGGCGGAAACGCTATTTACGCTGTGGCGGTCCGGTCAGTCACTTTCCGCCAGGGTCGTAATGAGGGCCATTGACATACTTGTGAGGTGCTGAGTGACCATTTAGTCGTGCATTGATACACCTAAATTGGTGTCCGCTGGCCTGCAGTCAGAAACATAGCATGCATTTCATTCAAAATAACAGGTGACCCTCACTTGGTGGGTGCAGAGGTGACCCTCACATGGTGGCTGCCGAGTTAACACAAACAATAACCTCAGAAGAGAACCTGCTTTTGTGGGTCAGAACTGCAATATGTACTAATGTGCCTTTCCATTTTATGTTGTGTCTGAAATATATTACTCCAGCCTAGTTAGTGCCTTCAAATGCATGAGGGCTATCAGTATTTATTCTGGTGTGGGTTTCCTGTTGTTACAACAATACAGGCTAGCATGAACCAGTGCTTTACTATCCCCTAAGGCTCGGATACCATTTCCATAAATGCCATATTCGCTGGATACACATTGAGTCCTATGTTATTCTTTGAATTCTGGGACGTGTATAGTGATTCATTCTCCATATCCCAGAATGTAAGTATTGGATTGACCATCTTCCAAATTACCTGATGCACGTGTTTGTGATGTTGAGTTTGAACATCAATCCCACAATGCTTGTTGTTACAGTGTGAGTTATTTAATTAGGCAATAAATTCCAAGACTGTGGGCCATTACTGCACAAGGTAATGGGCATGGGGCCCATAGTTACACGCGAGTGCCTTAAAGAAGGCCTCAGGGGCATTAATTTATGCAGTAATGGCCCGCAGTCGAGCGACTTATTGCCATTAGTACACCGGCCCGCTAGACCGGGGTACTAATTGTGGGGTGTTTTTCCGGCTGCCAGACACGTTGTATTTCGCAGCTGGGAAAAGAAAGTTTACAAAATGGCCACCGCGGACAGAAAACGTAGTCTGTTTTCTCTTTTCGTGGCAGCCATAGTAAACAAAGAAATTGACCACCATGGAAGGAGAGAAGGGACTACGCGTAGCTCCTTCTTGCTTTCCATGGCAGCCATTCAAGTAAATCGAAAAAAAAAACGAAACAAAAAAATGGCCACCATTGAACAGGAGAAGGGACTACACGTAGTCTCTTCTCCCGTTCCATGGGGGCCTGAAAAAGAATAAAAAGGCACGAGGGTTGCGCAAAAACGTAAGCGGGCTTACTATCAGGTAAGGTTCACAAACTAACCTATCGGTTTGTGCGTAGCGGAATGAGAAACCCGCGCCTGGTACTAATTATCTTTGTTCGGAGTGTTAACGATGCACGCTTCATCCACAACCTTGCATGCTGCGGCACCATGAGGATCTGTTCAGTAAGGGAGCACTGAAATGACATGAAAGCTGATGATAAAGTATAACTTTGCGAAACCAGGAAAACAAAAATACTGTTTGCCATGATAAATAAACTAACCTTGCATGCAACGTTCCTGTACAAACCACACATTTTTAAACTGTACCTGGCAAATAGATTTGGTGCAGTATTTGAAAGGGGATTGAAACGGCCATTATTGCAAGTGGTTTTTTTTTTTAGTAATGTTACTATTTTGGCTCCCCTACCCCTTTAAAATCGATAGAAAATTATTTATTTCATTTGAGCACAATTTCAAATTGTGTATTATCTAATTATCCAAAACAAACCAAAGATGAGGCAAGGTTAATACTTTTGACCCTAATAAAGGTGTGGAAGTAGATCTATTATGGTCGCTGTACAAATGTGGAGAGTATTTATATTTACAGGCTAGTCCCAAACGTTTCCAAATTGGCAGATTATATTCGCCTTTGTATGGTAAACGCAAAACCTCTGCCTTGGTTGGGCATTACTCCCTGAAGGTCTTTGGCAGAGAGGAAAGTGTAGCCCCTTAACCGCCACATTCAGGAGAAATAAATATTATAACCAACAAATGCCAAATTTACCAGTTTTGTTTTGTTTGCTCTATTCTTAATGTTTGCAGGCAGCCCAGGCTTTCTGCTCATGCTGGCGCAGAACTGATGACTGAGCATGGGTGATCATGATCAACGCTGTAGCAAAGACGTCAAGCGCATTACGCTACAGATTTTCAGAGAGGGCATGGCTGCTCATACCAATGAGCCAAGGCCTGTGCCTTCATGTGAATACATTTTTAAAAGTGTTTGCACCACACAGCCTCAGTGCTGGCACTAATGCCAATTACGCACATTGCACTAAATACATTTGAGTACAATGTACATTATGCCACAAATAATTTTTGCCCAAACACTACGGAAAAGAAACCGGCTCTTTTGGCGCAAGCCAAAACTCTGATGGGTCAACCCGAGCCGGTTTGTCTCGATTCAGGTTTATCTGGCTCCTGAAACCCTTCTGGCTTTCCCAGCCTCGATTCTGTTCACCCCTCTCCGCAGTGTTACTTTCTCAGGAGTGTTTGCTTCCCTTCCGCTGCTCAACTCAGCTGCCAATGCACCTCTCGTGCGGAGCTCAGGGATTAGGTCTTTCCACTGCACTCTGGTCTTGTAGTCAGTTACTAGGCCACAGGCTTCCGTGTGGTCGTGCCACCAGGGGAGACGGTTGCTTTACCGTCCCGTCTGCTTCTTGACCCAAGCCTCTCTGCCAGGATCTTGCGAGCATCTTGTTTTTCTCTCTACACTACTGCGGGCTCCAGAGGTCTAGCATGGCTCTGCCCCTCCAGGACGTCTTCCTGTCAGAGCCTGGCCTCTGCATAGGATTCTCTCTTCTCCATTCAAAGTTCCTTATTGTTTCATGTATGCCATGGCAAACAAAAGGGGTGCATTGTTCTTCTTTGACGGTGGCTTTCAGGCATGATCCAGCATTATCTGATGCCAAGGAGATTCAAAATATTTTAGTATTCAGTTAATCCAAATCAGGGTTAACAACAGTCTTTCCGATTCCCATGTAGGTGGATAATGTACTCTGTACCGGAAGTTCCTTATCGGAATGGGAGTCTTTGCCCCCGAGAGGGGAGTCACTCCCAGTGAGGTCCCACTTGCCCAAACCCCTAGGGAGGTTCTTGCTGAGCAGGCTCACCTCCTTAGCCTCGAAGGGGGTGGCTCTCCTCTGGGGAGAAGGGACAAATTGTCCAGATTCATTACAACTCCTTCCAGAACACTTAGGTCCAGCAATGCTGCACTAATTCTGGTCCCTATCTTCAAAAAGAAATAGCAAGGAGGATCCCCTTTTCAGTTCTATCCACAAACTTATGGAACACCCTACCCAAACTTCTCAGCCTGGAGGAGAACCACATGACTTTCAGGGAACAGTTCATGGCTTGGCTTTTTAACCAACCACTTTGAAAGAAATTACAAATAATAGCAACCAACTAAAACCACTGCACGAGAAGCTTTTGTGCTAATTTATGACAAGCATTTTTTGTAACTCTTGGCACTACCAATAAACCTGACAGCAGAGTTCGTAGTGGGTAAGGAGAAGCCCAGGAAAACATCCACACAGAGCAGGATCGAGCAGTACGCAGCGACGCCAGCACCCCGCTCACCAGAGAGGCCACCGCCGGTCGACCCGGACCATGTGGATAATATTTCCTTAAAATATATCATGAGTGCCATCACCAACTCCAGGACCTCGATGGAAAAAAAGATGGACAGCATCGGTGCAGACGTGTCCCTGCTACGCCATGATCTGCCAAAGCTGACCTCCCGTACGGGAGAGGCAGAGGCGCGAATCTCTGAAACCGAGGATGGCCTGCGAGGCTTAAATAGGCAAGTGGCGAGTATGCTAGCACGGATAAAGACCCTGGAGGCAAGAGTGGACGATAGCGAGGGTAGATCCCGGTGCAATAATATCCGGATAATCGGCCTGCCCGAAAAAGCCGAAGGGGAATGCATGGAACTTTTCCTTGAGGACTGGTTGACAAATATTTATGACGGAGAGGCATTCTCTAAATTCTTCTCTATCGAGCGGGCCCATCGCATCCCAGCTGGCAAAGTGATACCAGGAGCTACACCACGCACAGTAATTGCCAGGTTTCTGAATTATAGGGGCACAGTAATTGCCAGGTTTCTGATTTATAGGGACAGAGACACGGTACTCCAACTGGCAAGATCGAAGGGCACGGTCACATTCAATGGATCCAAAACAGCCTTCTTCCCCGATTTCACCAAAGAAGTTCAGAAAGCACGACAGTCATTTGACCCGTTTAAGAAACGTCTACAATCAGTGGGTGTCAAATATGGACTGCTCTTCCCGGCCCAACTCAAGATATTCCATGGGGGCACGACCGTGCACTTCACCGACCCCAGAGAGGCGTGGAACTGGGCCGAACGGCACATAGAAGGGGACTGGAACACGGAGGGAAGAAGGAGAGATAGACGCAATAGTCCTCTCCCAGAACGCCCGCCAGAGCAGGGCCAACAGCAACGTCCACAACCAGGAAGCCCGCTGCGGGGAGAAATATGAACTGGGAGCAGTTTTGGGCAGAAAGCCGAAGCTACTGAGCCTAGGAGCACCACAAAATCTCTCACCACCCACGCAGACCAACGCACGGAATACAACCAGGCCAGTGGCCGAACAGCCACCCGCCCCACGAGCAAAGACTAAAACCAAAGAAGTCCGCGACAGCATCACGGACAGTTGTGTAAGCTAAGAAGTTCATATGCCACCGAGAGTGGCTTAGTTAAGGTTTACTTGTTCTGTTTAAATTTCGGGCGACAGATACTCCAGGTTGGGTGGGAGTATAGGGAGGGGGGTTAGGTAACACTAGCGGGGCAGTAGATGCCTTCAGGGGAACGAGAGATGGAGCAGGAGGGAGGGGGAGTTCTTACCCTTGTTCTGGGTTTTGTTTTTATTTTTGTTCATGTATGGTCCGACAACACTAAATACTCACTCCTACAAACCTGCGTCTCACGGCGAAACAATAGTTCCTGCATCTTCCCGGAATCCTACACATACTGCTCAACAGCAACCCACCCCCCAACCAGATGACGAATGATAGATTTGATACAAAATCATTACGTCTCCTGACTTGGAATGTCAATGGGCTGGGTAATGGGATAAAACGCAGACTTGTCACCCAAGCATTAAACAGGCAAGCGCCGGATGTGGCGTTGCTCACAGAAACACACCTAGCGGGCACCACATGCAACTTATTTAAACGTGGTAACTATCGTACAGCACTGCACTCGGGTTTTGCTTCAGGCTCCAGAGGGGTCCTCATACTGATCCATACGAAGCTGCCACTGACACTGTCCAGTGTGTCACAGGACACGGGAGGCAGATTTGTGCATATGACAGGAACCCTATGGAATCGAACCATAACAATACTAGCTGTGTATGCACCACCCGCGCTGTTGCCAAATCTCATAGAAGAAATAACCCCCCTAATAGTACAAGATTCCTCAGATACACTAATCCTTGGTGGCGACTTTAACGATGTTATGAACCTGGGTATGGATCGTACACACCTAAGGGGCAGGAATCCTGACACGCACACTAGGCTAGCCACCTTCATATCAGCACTGGGACTGAGGGATGTATGGCGTGACCTTCACCCCGAGGGGCGAGAATACTCTTTCCACTCAGGCGCCCATGCTTCCCTCTCTAGACTGGACTATTTTTTCGTCCCAGCCACAGAGGTGCATAGAGTACTTAGTGCCACACTACTTCCACGCGGCATCTCTGACCACTCGCCCCTACTAATAGAACTGTCAACGTCAAGGCCTATTCCTCCACCTTCATGGCGCCTTAACAACTATTACTTAGGCTTCCCGGAGCTTGTAGAGCGTATTCAAGAAACCACAACCAATTACTTTGAACTGAACGCTGGGTCAATTGATGACCCAAGCCTGCTGTGGGAGGCGTACAAGCCGGTATTGCGGGGAGAGATTATCTCCTGGACAACGGCGCACAAAAAGGCTCAAATGCAAAAAGTGAATGAGGCTGAAGAACAGGTGGGACGAGCAGAACACGCACATCTGGCGCGAGACCTGCCTGAAACGAACCGAGCACTGGTCCTTGCCCAAAATAAAATGCACAATGTAGCCCTAGACAAAGCTAAACAGGCGCACACCACGATGCGCACCAGACTGTATGAGACTGGAGATAAGGCGGGTAAATTGTTAGCCTGGCTGGAGCGCAGGGATGAAGGGCACAAACAGGTCAGGATGATCACACCCGACAATTCGGAACCACTGTGGACAGATCAGGCTATCGCAGAAGGCTTTGCAGCCTACTATGCAACGCTCTATAGGTCACCGGAAGCCCCATTAACCTCTCCGTGTTGAACGGGATCACCCTTCCCAGCCTAACGGACACACAGAGAGATCTACTGGAGGCAACCATTACTGAAGAGGAACTAGGGGTGGCCATGTTACAACTACATCCCGGGAAAACACCGGGGCCGAACGGCTTCCCGGTGGAGACATGGAAAAGGATAGAACCAAGTGCAAAACTTCCGCATCTCCTGCAGATGTACACACATTCGAGGGAGCAAGGACAGCTTCCCCCAGACCTAAGAAGAGCAACTATAATAGTGATCCCCAAGCCAGATAAGCCACCAGAGAAATGTAGTTCGTACAGGCTGATTTCGTTAATCAACACCGAGACCAAAATCCTGGCGAAAGCATTAGCAAATCGTCTGCAGAAAGCTATCCTGTCACTTATACACCCAGACCAGTGTGGCTTTATGCCCCAGAGGTCTACGCGTATGAACATACACAGACTGCATGCTGCACTCGAAAAATCCTCCCTATTGCGGGGTCCCCTGGTGCTTTTAGCAATAGATTTCGAGAAAGCTTTCGATTCGGTGCACTGGCCAGCACTGTGGGAAATAATGTGTCGAATGGGTTTTGGTGACCAATTCTTGGGATGGGTGCAGCTGCTATACAAGTCCCCAGAGGCCGTGACCAGAGTAAATGGGTGGCTCTCGCAGCCGTTCAAACTGGGCAAGGGGACACGACAGGGGTGCCCCTTGTCTGCAATGCTTTTTGCGCTTGCCATAGAGCTGTTGGTGATTCTATTACGAGAATCACAAACGTGGAAGGGCTTCCGGTGGACAGAAGACTGGGAGGATAAGGTCTCACTGTACGCGGACGACCTGCTCCTGTGTCTATCAGACCCCACAACCTCTTGTCCTGCAGTGATATGCTTACTGAAGGAATATGAATCCTTTAGTGGTTTAAAGGTAAACTGGTCGAAGTCCACACTATTCCCACTGAGAGAGACGGGTAGCGTAGAGATACAGAACTGCCCCTTTCGTATAGAAGTTGACCAGTTTCGCTACCTGGGGGTTCAGATAACGACGAATCTAAACGAGTACGTAGAAAATAACCTCCACCCAATCATAAACCGTTTTGCAGAGGACGTCAAACACTGGAACGCCCTGCCACTGACCCTACTGGGGCGAGCAGCACTATTTAAGATGATGGCACTACCTAGATTCCTGTACATACTCCAAAACGCCCCGTTACACATCCCCAGACGGGAGTTTCATAGAATCGACAGAATCCTCCAGAAACTCCTGTGGAACAATGGACACCCGAGAATGGCGCTCCACATCCTGCAGCGCTCCATTTGGGAGGGAGGCATAGGATTGCCGCGTATACAGACGTACTATTGGGCGAGTCAGAAGGCAGTGATAAATGACCTATTGCACGGCAACCCCTCGCTACCCCACATTAAATCTGATACCCTAGATGGAGCAAGCATAACCCCACTAGAGTCCCTATACCAGAAAACTAATAGCAACACCACCAAAACAATGGCTACTCACCGGGCATTAATCTGGGCAGAGGCGCATTAACACATAAACTGGGAGGGGAAAACCACACCGGTACAGCCCCTGTGGGTAAATAAACACATCCCTGAGCTGGACAGGCTCCCAAAATGGCGAAACTGGGTAGCTGCGGGAATAACAAAAGTGGGAGATGTGATTCGGGACGGGGGAATTGTGACATTCGAGAGGTTGGTGGAGGAGTTTAACCTCCCTGTCACTGACCGATACCGGCATATGCAATTAAGTCATGCTCTACAGCGGTACTTGCCTGACCTACGAGACATGGCAGACTGCACCCCTATAGAGAGGAACCTGGTACTAGATAGTATAGACGCCAAAATCACCTCAGTGATGTACAATGTTCTCACCTCGTTCGCCACACCGGAGCTATCGAGTCTAAAATCTAAATGGGGAAGGGATGTGGGAGAAATACTGCCTGAAGACTGGATAACAATCCTAATGTACCCAAGGGAAACGGCCATTTCAGCCAGATTACGTCTACGTCCAGATCAAAATACTGCATAGAGTCTACTACCCACGGGTTGCATTGTACAGATGGGGTAAAACCACAGACCCGAATTGCCTGCACTGCCACCAGGAAGAGGACACCTTTTTCCACATCATATGGGACTGTCCACGCATCACGCTATACTGGCAACACTGCTGCGACACACTTAGTAAGGTACTGGGTCGGGCTGTGCCCAGAGATCCGAAATTGATGTTGCTGGGTGTCGAGGAAGAGGGTGAGATGTCTCGCACCGACAAGCTACTGTTTGCAACCACCACGGCACTGATCAAGCGCAACATTGCCAAGCTATGGGGCTCGAATGTAACCCCTGTGCATGCACAATGGTTAGATGATGTAGAAGCATGCATTGCGATGGAGCGAAGAGTATATGCGGCCAGAGGATGCCCTGGGAAAGCGGGGAAAATATGGGAAAAGTGGGAGAACGCACAATAAAACTATTGTACGACATAGGCCGGTGGCCAGTATGTAATGGCAAAGCAAGAGTGCACAAGTATTTGTCAACATATCCTCAAGTTGTTGAAAGACGGACCATATTTTCTCTTATGATGTTATTGTTGGTTGGACCCCCTCAGGGTCACTGTTCTTTTTGTGTATTATGTAATAAAATCAATAAAATTGTTTGATCAAAAAAAAAAACTTAATACAACCAATGTACAATAAATAAAACATGGTAAACAATACAAGAAAAGCACAGCATTTTACACAGTTCTATGTACAGAATGAGATATTCAACACTGCAAACCCCAACAAATCGAACAAATCTCTCAATCACCCTCCATCACCCAACAAACACAATTCCAAGTTAAAATAGCTGCAAAAATCTACCCTATATTTTTCCAAATAAAGCCAATTTACTAAGTCTCCTATACATCACTCTCTCCATATTTGCCAATTCATGCATCTCAGACAACCACGTCTCAATATTCAATGTCAAAGCATTCTTCCAGTTTCTTAAGATAATCCTTTTACCAGTCATCGCCCCTCTAAATAACCAATTCTTCTCACTCTGAGTGAGATCATCCAAAGACTCATCACTCCCCAATATGATCACACTAAAATCGGGAGATTAACAACCACTTCATTACATATACGTCCAATATCACCCCAGAACAGCCTCACCAGCCTACAATCCCATAGTAGATGTTCCAGCGTACCAATTTCACATGAACACCTCCAACATTCTGCACTCTCCGACATCCCTCTTTTATACATACTCTCAGGTGTCCAATAAATTCAGTTTAGAATTTTAATCTGTCTCGATCTTTCCGTGAGTCCCAGCGAGCACAAATTCACATTCATACACATGGATTGCCACAAGCCCTCCGTGATATCTGATCCGATTCTCCTGCCCCACTCCTCTCTTAAAGAATCATTCCCTTGAAAACACGACACAAACACTTTATACAGGCGACCGATACAGGGTTTTCTTGATTCTATTGTTGCAATCAGTTGACCATTTATAAAAAATCTCTGGTTATCCTCTGGATTAAATTATGCAGTTCCTTTTGGGGACTGGTATTTTCCCCTCCATCTTTTTTAGAGATTGTGTTACTTCTGTTCAGGTTCCTTCTTTCTCTTGTAAGAAAGGCATGGTCATCAGAAGTACGACAGACACAAGGAGTACAATCCAAGGGTGTTTATTGAATTGTATATGTGTGAGAAAAACACCTAACCCAAACCTAGACCTAAAATGGGAGCAAGCTACGACCATCAATGTAAAGAAAACGCTGTCCTAGTGGTGTTGTGTCAAAACAAAATGGCCTATACTAATAAACCTATTGCCAAATCCTTGTTCTATATAACAAAACGGTGTGGGACAATGATATATACAACAAAAGGGTGTAGTGCAAACTGAAATGTCATAAAGAGTTTCGGTAGGACTGCGGAACAATGGCGTGACCGTGAGCATCCCTTAAGTCAATAGGCAACAGGGAGCAGTTTCTTCAGAAAAGGCAGGATCCCTCGAATTAATGTCTTTTGCTTGGCATCCCTCCATCTGGTTCACTGTAGCCTTCAGATCACAGTTCAGTTAACAATAATAAGTTACTTCAAATGATTCATTTTGAGCAATAAAATGACATATATCTTAAAAATAACAAAAGTTTAAAAAATATATAAATATATATTCTTCCAACTTGCAATTGATGATAAGGAAAAAAAAGGAAAAATCCTATTTCTTATATTACTACTTGCTTAACAAGTGGATGAATAAATACATAATTAAGAAAAATCCAAAATAATTATAACATGATTTCAGTATGTCATGATTAGATGATAATGAACCACACACACAAGTGCATTCTGATTATCTTCATTGTGTTCTGCTCATTCAAGTTTCAGAGATAAAGTACATTTTACAATAGCGATTTCAGTCATATGCAAGTCCGTGTGAAAAGCCCTTTGCCATAGAAGTTCTAAAGTTGATATCCTACAGTCTTCGAAAGTGCGATTTTAGATGTTTGGTTCGTTGAGCAACGAGGTTTGGGCATTCTACCAGTAGATGTCGCAGATTGTCTTTTTAAACTAATATTTGGTTCACTTTTACCGATTCACTCAGGTCCCCCTCCTCCGGGCTCAGACCTTCCTCTGTAGGCAGTTCTGGCTTCCCTCGATCGGCGCAAGCCTTCAAACCACTAGCCTCACGCTTGTTACTACGCTTTCACTTCAAAGTACTTGCCAGTTCAATACAGAGACTTCCGATAGGCAACCGTGTCTCGCTGTGTCACTCTGTTAGATTGTAGCAAGTGCGTTTACTTTCAACAATCAGGTTTCTAAGGGCAACCCACAATACTGGATACAGTTCAAAGGTTTATACCAGCCTCCTCTCCCAAGGCCTTCTGGTATCTGCAGTTCTTAGTTAGCATAACAGGGCTAATAATTCCTTAGGTTAGCTTCATACTTCTTTTCACCTTTTGTCAAAGACTTTCGAGGGGGAGCATGTATCCTTGATTTTACCCTCGTATAACCACTTTGACTATTTGCCTCCTCTCTCGGTTACACTCTCAAGTGCTTCAGATTTCTTTCATGGCTTCTCTCACACGCACAATCTCGGCATTCTTCATTCTTGCAAAGAATTTGCTTTCGCTCGCGGTTTCTCGATGTTAGGAATGATTCCCATTTATGTGTAATTTTTCCTCCAGTTGTGAACCCCCCAACCTTTCGCTGTTGTCTGACAAGCCTAGCCTGACTTTTGCCAGTGGGGCACAGCCATCTGCTGCAATCCGCTGGGTTTTCCCTCACTTTGTTATGGGGAAACTGACATGCCCTTAAAGACAGTCAGTACTGGGAGACTTTGTTTTCATTAGTCCTTTCCTATGTTGCAACTTTTCTGCAACATGTTACCAGTGTACAATGTACCTTACAGTACAGTGTGCTGGGGTCTTCTTTTCGTTTCCAACGGCCCTGGACTCCCTCAAAGGATTTTTTGGTAGCAGTGCAGATGTGCAGTGGACAGGGCTGGTGACAGCTTTTACTTTTGCATATTTTTAACCCTTTCTTGCCACGCAAGCCACATTAACCGTGGTTGGCACAGGAAGATGGCCTGGCTCCAAAATGGCCATGACACAAGGTTCTTTGTCCTGTCCTTTGGCCATCTTGTCCCTTTGCCTTCCCCAGGTCGAGCAGATCTGGGACAGTCCTTATTTGGTCATGCATTCTCCTGCGAAACACCAAGCTTTTGCAGGCTTCTACATGCCTTGTGTGTGTGCCTCCATGATGTGGGTTGGGCTGTCTAGTTCCAATACATATCCTGGATGCCAGAGAGTCTGGTGTGCTGGGAATGACTTGGACCACTGTGGTCCGTGATTGGTCCACATCTGGTGTACCTGTATGTGAGCAGATCTTCCATTGTGTCCTCTCCATTTTGGCGCAAAGGAGATTTTGGATAACAGAAGGCTCCAAACACCCATACCAGGTCAATCACTTGCGTTCTCACTGAACCTAGGATAGGATCCAAGCATCTGGAAACTAAGCAGCTGAGTCAAGGAACGACTGGTGACCCACTGGAAGGTTTGGCCCCTAAACCCGCTGTTGTCCCACAGGACCCCTCTGCATCTGATCAAACTTGTCTGCAAAGGCACTTTGACTCATTTGAATAGTTGGACCACTTATTCACAGCACCTCCACCTTAACTTGCAAGTGAGCCTTCTTGGAAGTGCTCCTGGGCCAACCAGTGAACTGATCTGCTTGCGCAGGACCTTTGCTCTAAAACCGCCGCTGCCTCCAGTTAACCCTTGAGACTTTGGAGATCGTAAGCACTCGGTACGAGGCACTGTCCTGCCGAGTTTCGTACACCAGGCAGCCTAGGTCTGGAATTAGGAGAGTATGCCTGAACCCGATTGCACGCGGTCACTATGTTGCCCAGCCATGGAGACGAACTCCAAGGGTGAACTGCTGCTGAGCCCCCCTTTGCCCTGGAACATGCTGCAGTGAAATCGAGTCGATCCCTTCACCAGGAGCGAATAAATCGTCACCGTCCCACCACAGAATCATCCCTGGAACTCAGCCGCTGAAAGCCACAGAGCTGCACAATTGCAGCATTTGAACCCACAAACAAAGTGGACTCGACTGCCGAGGTTTTGTCCAGAGTGCGCCTTGGGTCAGTGAGTACTTGCAACCCTTACCGTGGCCCCTGGCGCATCCATCCATTTTTACACACTAGTGTCCCCTGAGGGCCACTCATCTTTCTCGAGGTAGCCTTTGCTACCATCCTATTCCCAACTCTTGGAACCTGTTCTGCCCTTTTGGGGAGACCCTCCTCGATTAGTGGGAACTTATTCTTCACTGTCTCACGCACCTTCCTGAGTTGCTACACTGAAAGTACTTATTCAGCGCTAGGCTCCACTCTTCGTAGGGACTGGACTGCCTCTTAGTTAGGGTTTGATAAGTGAAGGACTGCCAAAAGTACATTTGCACTGTATGCCCCTTTCCTTTGCAGGTTGTGGACCCTTACTGTGTGCCATTCCTTTAAGCCATTTGTAACTGTATATGTGTTTTATAGTACTGTATTTTTGGTTTAAGTATTGATATTGATCTTTGCTTGTGTTTGATTTAAAATGCCTTTAATAAATGTATATGTATTTTTGATATACACCTGACTGAGAGTAATTCGTAGTGTCCTTTCTGTGTGTGCTCATTGTGGGCTTTCAATCACCCTCACCCCTCCTGAGAACTAGTCTTGATCGCCGCCAATGCTACCTTGATTGGTCTGGCTTGTCCAGAAGGTTACCCTGTTCCAAGAAACTAGGCTGGCCTTCTGAACTTCTGCCCACCAGGTCAGAGTTCAGAAATCCATTTTAACACTCGACAACCCAACAGGCACTTCAAATGTTAATATCCTTTTCATTTATTGACACAAGCTGGTCTCCCATTTCATTCACCGGCAGCAGCTGATACAGTTTATCAAGACCTTCCGTCTAGTCAAGGCTTTTGGCCCAGCGCGGCTCACCTCGTTTCACGTCCTCACACTGCACATGAAGGAGGTACTGCTGTGACCTTCTGCAGTAGCAGGGAGTTGCCCCTTTGGGATTCTGCAGCAACCTTCACCCTGCAACTGGTAGGACCACAGCCTTTCATTCACCTCCTGGGCCTGTCTGCTCTGCATCCATGGTTACGCTGCCTTCCTGAGATTTCCTGCCCTTCCGTTCTGCTGGTCTTGCTCGCCTTGGTTGCCCTTCTCGCCTTGCTCTCCGGGTGCTCTCATGCTGCGCATTTTATCGCAGTGGGGAAGGGTAACAGGATTCAGGTGTGAGTCGTCAGGATCAAGTGCCTGACTCTGCCTGACCCTGATACTGGGACATGTCAACTAGACTGACTGTGTGTGAGTCTGGGCTGTGTGTGAGTCTGTCTTCCCTTCCAGGGTTTGGTCCATGTAGCAGTGTGTGTAGGAAAGGAAGGCGATAAAGGGCTTAGATAGAAAATAGAATGAGGGTGTTCTACAGGATAATGGGATCAGGGATACCACGCCCCTCCTCCGGGTGCCCCACTCCCACTCCCCAGGGACCCCCCATCCAGGTGATCCTCCCACACTGGTCCACCCCCGGATTCTGGATTCAATAGCGATGGCCATGCCACGGCCACCTGGATGACGGATCCCAAGGGATTGGTGGGGGAGACACCCTTTGGTTTCTCACACTCTCTTGTAGGGTTCGAGACCCTCTTGCATATTGCTCTCTTCTTGAATATTTTGATTGTTCAATTTACAATTATAATCCACCTCTTCCCAGGATGCTTTTCATGTATGAGGCTTCTCTTCCCCAAGGGTCTTTCTCTAGTATGCTTTCTTTCTTATCCTATGGATGACTTCTCTGAACCTATGAACTCATGGGTCTGTACTCCCCAAGTGTCTCTCTTTATTGTATTCTCTTTCTTATCCTCGGGATGTGGGTTGAGTTCTCAGACCGGACGGGTCTGTACTATCCCCAGGGAGGGAGCCCTTCGGCATGAGGCTAGGGATGTATGGTCGCTACCCAATAGTCCCCATAGGGGTGGTTCAATGCAGGAGGATCTCATGGGGAGGGCTTCCCCCTCTGGGGACAAGGATGATGACCTAGGGTGCAGCCCATTGAATGTTGTCACTACCCAACATTCCCTAGCCCTTCCCACTGTCCAGAGCCACTTTATTGAAAGTCAACCCATGTACTGTTGCCTTACCGGAGATAAATCTAAAACCAAAAGTACTAGGACAAAGACGACCACAGGAGACATGAAGATCATTGACTGTGCTTGTACTGGTATGAGGAGGCCCTGAGGAGGCACAAGGAGTCCGTTGCTAACAGAGACAAAGGACTTTTACAATCTGCATGGGAGGAACTCGATATAAGGTATAAAAGAGAACAAAGGAATACCAAATGTGTCATGCCCAGCTATGTCAAGCAAGGCTGTGTCAAATCCAGCCGGGTCTGGCCAGCGTCGGACCGGGACAAGAAATAGGCCCGGTCACCGGAAAAAAAGTGGCCCACCCCTCACCTCAAAAAAGTGGTCCACCCCTCACCTCAAAAAAGTGGCCCACCCCTCATGACCCTTGACCTCTGATGACATCACCATAAGTGATGTCATTTGACCCTACCCCAAAGTGACATCCCAGGAAGCGATGAAATACAACCTTTCACACCTTGACAAAACAGGAAGTGGCATCAAATAGAAGTGTTCCTAAGTACACTAACTTACTGTGAATCCAAGCAGATGTCCAAGGCCAAATGATAATACGTTATTGTATAGCACTTACGCTTAAGCTCTTTTTCATAGAACAAATATGCATACAATATCACCCAACCTGTGTTGGTACTCATTTATCACCTAAGAAGGATGAAAGGCTTTTTGAAAAAGAAAAAAAAAAATTGAAAAAAAAAATCTTTTTTTCCCACGTTTTCTTTCTTCCAAACTGGCCCAGGCATGACCAGAAACCGGCCCCCACTCCCCAGGGATGATTTCGGCCCGGCCACGGGCTGAAAGGCAGAGGGGCCAATCCGACCCTGGGTCTGGCAGCAGGTGTGGAGGCGAACCAGCACAAGACATCCCAGTGCTGCCGAATGACTGGAGTGAAGAAGACACCGGTGAAGTGTCGTGGAAGTCCTCCACCAGTTCTGCAGGAGTGATCTCGGTCAGCAGAGCAAGCAGGAGAGCGTAGCTTTGGAAGAGACAAAATAAGTACCACGCAGCCGACAGAGTGACAGCAGTGAACCAGCAGAGCCAGAGAGAAGACCTGCAGTCCCAGGAAGTCCCGGTGATGTACCATGATTCCACACAAGGTAACGGTACAGGAGACCCAATTGGGACGTAAGGATAGAAGGGAGACTGGTTCACAACGATCTCTCTTGCCTCGGTAGTGGGAAACCCGCCACTTGGTGTATCCAGAGAAGGGTCTGGGACCCAAAAGCAGATACAGAGAGTAAGAGGAAATCTTCCCTCTCACAGTGGAAAAGAAAAAACCACTGACCACCAGAAAAGGGTCTGGTACCTGAAAGCGGATAGAGTGGTTAAGTGTACATCAAGCTGAAAGAATACCAGGAGAAGGGAGTCATGCTCCTAGTAGAAAACTAGAAGTTGTCATAAAGATGCCAGGGGAAGGGACTCATTCCCCCTGGCCTTTTTGTGAACTATATCAAACAATACCAGGAGAAGGGAGTCATTCTCCTGGTACACAACCAGGAGTTGTGTTTTAGATGCCAGGGGAAGGGAGTCATTCCGCCTGGCCTTGTTGTGAATTGTGCCAAGCATTCCAAGCAATACCAGGAGAAGGGAGGCATTCTCCTGGTCCCGAACTGGGAGTTGTGCTGGAGACGCCAGGAGAAGGGAATCATCCCCCCTGTCTTGAATGGAAACGGTATAGATCTACACCAGGAGAAGGGAGTCATTCTCCTGGAGGCAATCCTTGTAGAAGGACTGTGTGAAACCCGCTAGCCAGGGCAAGGGAGGCATTCCCCTGGCATTTATATTGCAAGAGAGCATTCCTTTGGATGCTTTCCACACAATAGGAGAAGGGAGACATTCTCCTGAAGAAGGAACCTTCTGTTAGTTTATCCTTTAGTTATAGTGTGAGGGATAGACGTAGGTTGTGACACAGGATGGAGGCGTTTATTTTGACAGAGATGCTGACTGTCCCTTTAGTATTCGTTTTGGGGCAGGGAAACCACTCATAGAGATATAGGAATAGATAGTTTTTGGTACTGAAATTAAAAGTCTAAAACCAAAACCATGCCATCTTTGTGTCAGCTTCCTTCTTTGACACAGTTACAGCTCCCCAAGTGTCTCGCTTTATTGTATTTTCTTTCCTATTCTCAGGATGTAGGTTGACCTTCCCCTTTTCCCAGGGTAACAAGTTTTCAACTGTTTTTCTCTCCCCTTAGAGGTTTGCATCTTTCTCCTTATCTCATTAACACAGTTCTGGTTTATCAGATTGTTTCCACTTCCTTTTGCATTATTACTGGGCCAAGTTTCATTTAACTTATAATGAGTCCTTCTTCTTTCCTTTCCGCTATTCCCGTTCCACGTATTACCTTCTGTTTTCACGGGTAACAGCGTTGGTACCTGTAGGACATTGGATTTTTTCTCGCTTTCTTCGTAGCTCTGCGGCTTACTTTACACTGCGTCTCTCTCCTTGGCGTCCCGCCCTTCTGGATTGCGCTGGTGTCGTTATTGGCAGTTCCTCCTTCCTGCTGGCGGTGTTGGCGTTGTTGTACGGCTGGCTGCCCACCACAAATGCTTTGTTGTCACCCTACCACAGAACTCTCTGTTCCACTGTGTTTGGATTTACCCCCTAAGGAGGATGTTGTGGAGTGGACTCACCTCACCAGCCTCAAAGGGGAGGGGGGGGGCTCTCCTTGAAGACAAGGGACACATTCCCACGATTCGTCAGACTAATAAAACGTGATGTAGGGAATGTGGCCATTTCAGCCATGTTCCTTTACACACTTTAGACAGTCTCAATTTGAGGTCACCATTGCAGTGTTCTATGTGCACGCTTGAACGCAGCTAGTAAGCACAATGGAACTGTTGTACTATTCTTAGTGTCTTACAGACCCCTGATAACTCGACCAGAAAAATTGGCACCTCTCTTAGAAGATCTTGTAAGGGTGCAAAAGAATCAAGTTGACACAAAGGTGGCATGTTTTTTTAATAGGAAAGAAAAAGAAGACCTATCTATCCCTATTCCTAGGAGGGGTTTCCCTGCCTGAGCTAAAGAAATAAGGTGACTGTCAGGATGTCTGTCAACTCAAAAGTGTCCACGTTCTGTGCCAAGAAAACCCTACTTCTCTCCCATATCTTAGAAACTAAAGAACAGGGCAGCACTGTTCTGGTCCCAGGAGAATGACTCCCTTCTCCTGGGACTTGAGTTAGGGTTCCTTGTTTGTGAAAGCAATTCCCAAATCTTAGAATAGTCTTGTGTCTCACACATTGTCAGGAGGAATGACTCCCTTTCCCTGGTGGTAAAGTTCCAAACAATCCTTTTCCCCAGGCCTTTTGGACCTTACTTTCAGTCCGGTTTGCCAGGAGAATGACTCCCTTCTTCTGGTATCTTGTTATCAGTTCCTTACAACCAGGGGGAATGATGCACTTTCCCAGGTCTTCTTTTCCTTTGGCTTCACACCTATAACACCCAATTCTAAGTGTTAGGAGGGTCCACAACCCTGGCTTCTCTTCTTCTTTGATTTGATACTTTGCCAAACAGTGCGACAAGGAAGATGACTCATATCACTTTCTTACTTTGGGTCTCAGACCCTGGTTTCTCTTTTTCTATGAACTGGCCCACTTGGTTTACTTCCCTGCCTAGTACTTCCACAAGGAAGATGACTCACACTTTGTTTAGGGTCTCTGGCCCTCCTTTTGTTGTCAATGGGCTTATCTCTGCTACTGTTGTGAGGGACTCTCCCACTCAAGTTCTCTTTATGGTGGTTGAGGTCCTTGCCCTTCCCTGGTGGTCCACGGGCTTCGTTCCACCACTGTCATAGGGAGGACAAGGTTTGTAGGCTTCCTGCCCCTGCCGTGCCACCCAACCATTATGATTGCAAAGGGGCCTAGGGACAACTGAATGCACCCTCTTAGTGAGGCACCCCACATCCACTCTGGTTCTTCCATGCCACCCTTTACCGTGTCAGAGTTTTTGACACATCGCTGGGGCTTCCTGGGATAGCAGTGTTCTATTCGGCTTCTCTGGCGTTTTGCTTTCCATTCTTCTCTACAACGTCATTCCTGCTGTCGTTTGTGTTCCTCGATAATGCTGTGCACAGGTCTGCTCCCACGGACCTTACGATTAACATACGCGGCAGACTGCCATCGTCCTTGGAGCTCTCTCCCTTCAGATCAGCGACGCAGGTTTGAGTCCCCCACGTTCGATGTGCAGCAAACCTGCAGTTTTCCACGGCTGCCCGAGACCCAGTGTTTAGTCCATTGTCAATCTTTATACAGTGTTGCCAGCAGTGTCTGTGTCCATTGTATAAGACCTTTGTCTCTTTCACAGCTTCCATCTTCATTGCTGCATGGGGCCAACTCGTCCCAGTACTTCGATTACCTAGGTTCCTGATGTTCACGTTCTTCATCTCAGTATTTTCAGTACTCTGCCTTATAACAGTACATAGGACTACTGTCAACAAAGAGGTTAGCAGAGGAAGGAGGGGCTAGAGTATGTGGGTGGGTGATGTTCTTATAAGGGCTGTATCCTGGATGGTTGTCCTTATCGCCAGAGGAGGAGTCCCTCCCCATGAGATCCTCTCACATTATACCACCACCTAGAGGGACTATTGGGTATCGGCCTCACCACCCCGGCCTCATAGGAAAGGGCTCCCTCTCGGGAAGAAGTGACTGTCACACTCACCTGATTCCCACGGAGGCGCAGGTCTGGCTTTGAGTGCTGATGCTTCTTCTATGGTGAAGCGCAGGACTCTGAAGATGGACTCACTGGCTCGCAAGAATATTCCCCTGTGCGTGAAAAGGGAGTATTACCTACTGACGGAATAATGCTCAAGCCTCCCACTCCCTTTCAACCCTCCACGATACCCTTCCTTGATTCCCCGTGAAGTCTCACCTTAGGGTCTGGAAGGATGAGTTCTCCATCCTGCTTCTGATGCAGGGGCGCGTTGAAACCCAGTTACTTCATTGGATTGAGGTTTGATGGGAGTTCAAATAAGTTTGACTATTCAGGTAAGGCGCTGTAAGAGTTCTGTAGCAAGTTCAAAAGTTCAAGCTTAAATAATAATGTTCATTGTCTTATTGCAGCAAGCGCTAACGCTTATGTCTTTTTTCCCCCTAGGGGCCGGGGTTCGGAATGCCGGAGATATGGCGCCGACCCGAAGTGAAAGGTGCAGTTCCAGTAAATGACAGGTAAGTTCTGGATGAGCGTTCGGGTAATGTCTTTGCATTCGCTCATTCAATGTCTTTGTCTTTTTTCTCCATAGGGGCCGGGGTCCGGAATGCCAGGAAGCGGCAGGACCCGAAATGAAATGGGAATGACCCAACAGGTAAGTCTTAGAAGGAAACTGAGCTTTTCCTATTTCCTTCCTTCTCTCACCTTGTGTTCTTGTCTTTTTCTCTCTAGGCTCTGGGAAGTGGCTGCGGATCCGGATGATCGCTGCTGAAGATGGAGGTGCCCAGGAAAGGTGAGTGAAATGCAGCGCTGCAGCGATCGTAGCGAAATGCTTTTAAAATGATGTCTTCCCTTTCAGGATCGTCGGTGTGAAGTCTCCGTGATGCAGCTTTAGCAGGTAAGGTCTTCTTTCTCTCCAATTCTCTCTTAGCAGGTGACCCAGGATGCTGACAGGCGTGGCTGAAGTCCAGATGCAGGAGCTGACACGGTGAGCGTCCAGCTGCGAGGAGCAGAACAACGCGAAGCGTGAGTTGCTGATCGGGTGTGGTTTAAATAGCTTTGGAAGAAGTTCCAGGTATGTATCCTTCCACCGATCAGGTATGTATCCTTCCCCGACCACACCCAGGGGGAAGTACTTCCACAGGTAAAGTAGTTCCATTCAGGCCTCAAGAGGGCCTGGATGTAGCAGCATGGTCTGCATCAGGTAAGTGCACCTTAAAACACTTGAACACATGTCTAGCTTTATGAGCCTGGCGCCTAAGGCGCCAGGACAGGGGTCCAACATGAGCCTGGCGCCTAAGGCGCCAGGACTGTGTCCAAAGGGCCCCCGCTTGGGCCCACTGGCACTTCCCTGGGGAAAATGATGCCTGCCTCTGTGGTTGCTGGATCGAACCTGGCTCCTTAAAGGGAGGCATCATGACAGTACCCCCCCCTCAAGGCCCCTCCCAAGGTTGTTCCCTCCGGGGGTTTTGTCTTGTTCGGAAATCTCCGGTGGAACCTTTGTATTAATCGAGGTGCGTGAACATGGTTACTAGGCTCCCACGATCTCTCCTGAGGTCCATATCCCTTCCAGTCAACTAGATAGAAGAGTTTGGACTTTAACACCTTGGAGTCTAAAATGTCTTTAACTTCGAATTCTAATTCCCCTTCAATTTGAACTGGGTCTGGAGGCTTGGACAGTCGGGTCCCTGGTTGTACTGGCTTCAAAAGTGATGCATGAAAAACTGGATGAATACGCATGTTAGACGGTAAATCCAGTTTAAAGGCCACGGGATTTATTATAGCCTTGATGGGATAAGGTCCTATGAACCTGGGATTGAAGGTTCGCGGGCCCTTGAGGGGTAAATGTTTCGTTGCTAGCCATACCTGATCTCCTACTTGGTAAGGAGGAGTTTTACTTCAGTGCAAATCAGCGTTTTCTTTATACTTTTTCTTGGCTTGCTGTAAATGAGTTGCAGCTTCTTGGAAGGCTCGGGTTATTGTGGAATGCAGATGATTTACTGCGGGCATTTCCAGGGACGGAGGTGGATCTAGATCAGAGGTCCGAGGATGGTGACCATACAAAGTATAAAAAGGAGTTTGTCCGGTTCCAGAATGCACTGAATTGTTGTATGCATATTCAGCGATCCAAAGGATGTCTTTCCAATTTAACTCTGATTGGTGTAACATGCACCGAAGATATTGCTCGAGAGTCTGATTGGTTCTCTCGGTTTGTCCGTCGGTCTGGGGGAGGTGGCTGGTGGATAGCCGCACATCTATTTGAGCTAGTTGGCAACACTTCGTCCAAAAATGGGAGATAAATTGACTTCCACGATCCGAGACTAATATGGAAGGGAAACCATGTATGCAAACTATATTCTCCAGAAATTCCTTGGCCAAGGTGGAAGCTGAAGGCAAACCTTTTAAAGGGATAAAGTGGCCCATTTTGGAGAATGGATCCACAATTACAAGGACAGTGTTGTAACCAGCACAAGGAGGCAGGTCAGTTATAAAGTCCATTGACAGGGTGTGCCATGGTGCTGGTGGAATATCTAAGGGTTGAAGTAGACCGGCTGGCCTTTTCTTTTGACCCTTGTTTTGGGCGCAAATTCCGCAAGACAATACAAAAGACTTTATGTCTTTTCTCCAAGAAGGCCACCAGAAGTGGCGTTTGATTTTTTCCTCCATTTTAGCAATACCAGGGTGTCCTTCCATTAATGATTCATGATGATGGGCAATAACAAGTTCTTGCAATTCTTTACTAGGCAGAAACAACCGCTCCTGGAAGTAGGGTAAATCATCCTTAACGGTGTAATGAGGACCCTTTTGACTCCATTCCAGTAAGGCTGAAGAGTCTAGAAGTTGTTTTACTTGCGTTTGGATGTCCTCAATAGTTTGCAATGAAGTTAGGCCTAAGATTCTTTGTTCAGGTATGATTGGCACAGGTTCTAAACTCGAATTGGGTTCTTCCATGCCAATCCGGGATAAGGCGTCTGCTTTACCATTCTTGCAGCCAGGGCGATAGGTAATTACAAAATCAAATTCCGCAAAGAATAGAGCCCATCGGAGTTGTCGTGAAGATTGAGTCTTGGCCGTCTTTAAATACTGTAAATTTCTGTGGTCCGTAATTACGGTGATGGTGTGTCTTGCCCCGAGAAGGTAGTGACGCCAAGCCTTGAAAGCAGATTTAATAGCCAGTAACTCTTTGTCGGTAATTGCGTAGTTGATTTCAGGAGGAGAAAATTTCCTGGACCAAAAGGCCACAGGGTGTAGTTGGTTAGTTTCTGGGTCTCTTTGCGACAGGACAGCTCCCATGGCCGAACTGGATGCGTCGGTTTCCACAATGTAAGGGAGATCTGGGTGCGGGTGCTTCAATATAGGTGCAGAGTTGAATTTGGTTTTCAGGTCCTGAAAGGCTCGTTCGGCCTCAAGAGTCCATTCAAAGCGTTTGTTTTTCTTTAGGAGAGCTGTGATGGGTTGGACTGTTCGGGAAAATTCCGGGATGAATCTTCGATAGAAATTGGCGAAGCCGAGCATGCTCTGACTCCCTTCACCGAGCTAGGAGATGGCCATTTGAGGATGGCGTCCACCTTTCGCGAGTCCATTCGGACTCCTTGGTGTGTCAGGATGAATCCGAGAAACTCCACTTCTGTGGTATGAAAAACGCATTTTTCGAGCTTTGCAAATAGTCTGTGCTGGCGCACTTCTCAAGAACTGCGCTAACATGTTTTCTGTGATCGGATTCTGAAGAGGAGTACACCAGGATGTTGTCAATATAAACAATGACACAGACGTCGATAAGTTCCCGAAGAACATCATTCATAAAGTACTGAAAGGCGGCAGGTGCATTGCACAAACCGAAGGGCATCACCTGATATTCGAAGAGCCCAAATTTGGTGCGGAATGCAGTCTTCCATCCGTCGCCTTCTTTTATACGCACCAGGTGATAAGCTCCTCGGAGATCTAACTTGGTGTACACACAAGCGTCTTTCACCTGGTCGATAAGCTCAGGGATCAGGGGCAGAGGATAACGATTCTTAATCATTATTTGATTTAGGGCGCGATAGTCTATACATGTTCTAAGGTCGCCCTCTTTTTTCGGCATGAAGAACAGAGCTGAGGAGACAGGAGACTTGGACGGGCGAATAAAACCATTGGCTAGGTACTGATCTAAATACTGACGCAAATGTAGGTTCTCAGGTTCCGTAAGAGCATAAATCCTACTACAAGGTAGTTGAGCATTGGGTACCAGATCGATTTGGCAATCATAAGACCGATGGGGAGGTAACGTGTTAGCCTGTTCCTTCTGAAAAACGTCTTGGAATTCTTGGTATTCTGACGGTAGCTGTACAGGGGTGGAAGTTGCTGAGGCTAGACCCATAACTGGATTTCTTGGGTAACAAGTTGGTTCACAATCAGGAAAACTTATCTTCTTTGCTCGCCAGTCAATTCTGGAATTATGTGTTTCTAACCAAGGCATTCCAAGAATTACTTGAAATTGTGGGGCCTTGATCATATCAAACACGATTGCTTCCCGATGTCCATCCTGACCCACCAGTGTCATTTCAACAGTGGAATGCGTTACAGGCCCTGAGGCTATTTCGGTTCCATCTACTGTAGTAATGACATCTTGGGTTACTTTCGGGCGGAGAGGGAGCTTAATCCTGGAAGCCAATTCACGGTCTATGTAATTTCCAATAGCTCCACTGTCGATGTATGCTTTTATAGCATGCAACAGCTGAGGCTGTTTTGGGTCCACGAGCACCATTGGCATGACAAAATGCGAGGTCAAAGAGTTTGTTTTCAAGCTCGGCAAGCGGACCTCTACGCTTGTCGGGCAAGGTCGTTTCCCGCATCAGGTGTCAATAAATCGTTATCAGTGGCTCCAACCACCTTCTTAAGTGGTTTAACCGGACAATTTCGAAGAAAGTGACCGGAAGTCCCGCAATACAGGTAAAGTTGCATTTGCCGCCTTCTCTCTCGTTCCTTCTGTGTTAATGGTCCTTTAACACCGCCGATTTGCATAGGTTCGGATACGTCGGTACTCTTGGAGTTAGCGTGGGTTTTGATCGGTACTCGGGTTTCGTACTTGAACCGATCTGCTTTTCTATTTTGAAGTCTGTGATCAAGTTGAACCACCAAGTCTATGTAGTCTGCGCAGACTTGGGGTGGATCTACTATCTGAGCTAGAACATCCTTAAGCTCCCCGCGCAGGCCTCGATGAAACAATGTGATCCTTTTGTTTTCTGGCCATCCAGTTTCCACAACCAGTCTATTAAAGGTGGCAACGTAGGACAGAAGATCCTGATTACCTTGTCGTAAGGATAGCAGTTCGTTATCAAGGGCCTGTCCTTGAGAGTGTCAAGCAAACAATCTTTCCATGCTGGCCTGGAAACCCTGAAAATTCTGGAGAATGGGATCATCCTGATTTACCAATGGAATAGACCAATCGGCAGCACTGCCACTAAGGTAAGATAGTATAAAGGCTACCTTGGTCTGGTCGTTAGGGAAGGCCCCGGGTCTGCTAGAAAGTGTAAACGACATTGGTTCATAAAGACGGCATATTTCTTGGGATCCCCCGCAAAACGTTCAGGCGGGGCCAAAGGCATGTGTCCAGGTAGATTGATTTGTACCGGGTTATTCAAACCCATTGATGTGGAAGTATCTCCGGAATTAGGTAAAGGAGTGTGCCCTGCCTGGGCCTGCAATAACCTTTTGGCCAGGTCATCTGTTCTTTCCTTGGATAGGATCAGTTCTCTTTTGAGAGCGTTAGTCTCTTGGCGGGCTGAGTGCACTTCTGCCCGTAATTCCCCCAAAAGCTGGGCCAGCTGATCTGTCTCGGAAGTCTCCATAGCGCCCGGGTGGGAAATTGTGGGTAGGCTTCGCGTTCTGTCACGCTCACCTGATTCCCACGGAGGCGCAGGTCTGGCTTCGAATGCTGATGCTTCTTCTATGGTGAAGCGCAGGACTCTGAAGATGGATTCACTGGCTCGCAGGAATATTCCCCTGTGCGTGAAAAGGGAGTATTACCTACTGACGGAATAATGCTCAAGCCTCCCACTCCCTTTCAATCCTCCACGATACCCTTCCTTGATTCCCTGTGAAGTCTCACCTTAGGGTCTGGAAGGATGAGTTCTCCATCCTGCTTCTGATGCAGGGGCGCGTTGAAACCCAGTTACTTCACTGCATTGAGGTTTGATGGGAGTTCAAATAAGCTTGAGTATTCAGGTAAGGCGCTGTAAGAGTTCTGTAGCAAGTTCAAAAGTTCAAGCCTTATAATAATGTTCATTGTCTTATTGCACCAAGCGCTAATCGCTTATGTTTTTTTTCCCCTTAGGGGCCGGGGTTCGGAATGGCGGAGATATGGCGCCGACCCGAAGTGAAAGGTGCAGTTCCAGTAAATGACAGGTAAGTTCTGGATGAGCGTTCGGGTAATGTCTTTGCATTCGCTCATTCAATGTCTTTGTCTTTTTTCCCCATAGGGGCCAGGGTCCGGAATGCCAGGAAGCAGCATGAACCCGAAATGAAATGGGAATGAGCCAACAGGTAAATCTTAGAAGGAAACTGAGCTTTTCCTATTCCCTTCCTTCTCTCACCTTGTGTTCTTGTCTTTTTCTCTCTAGGCTCTGGGAAGTGGCTGCGGATCCGGATGATCGCTGCTGAAGATGGAGGTACCCAGGAAAGGTGAGTGAAATGCAGCGCTGCAGCGATCGTAGCGAAATGCTTTTAAAATGATGTCTTCCCTTTCAGGATCGTCGGTGTGAAGTCTCCGTGATGCAGCTTTAGCAGGTAAGGTCTTCTTTCTCCCCAATTCTCTCTTAGCAGGTGACCCAGGATGCTGACAGGCGTGGCTGAAGTCCAGATGCAGGAGCTGACACGGTGAGCGTCCAGCTGCGAGGAGCAGAACAACGCGAAGCGTTAGTTGCTGATCGGGCGTGGTTTAAATAGCTTTGGAAGAAGTTCCAGGTATGTATCCTTCCACCGATCGGGTATGTATCCTTCCCCGACCTCACCCGGGGGAAAGTAGTTCCACAGGTAAAGTAGTTCCATTCAGGCCTCAAGAGGGCCTGGATGTAGCAGCATGGTCTGCATCAGGTAAGTGCACCTTAAAACACTTGAACACATGTCTAGCTTTATGAGCCTGGCGCCTAAGGCGCCAGGACAGGGGCCCAACATGAGCTTGGGCCCGCTGGCACTTCCCTGGGGAAAATGATGCCTGCCTCTGGGGTTGCTGGGTCGGACCTGGCTCCTTAGTGGGAGGCATCATGACAGTGACGGCATCTAATGAATCGTCACAATAGGTACAGCGAGGACCTTTTTCTGCACTAATAAATATATATAACCACCACCATGCCACCTTTGTGTCAGCTTCCGCCTTTGACACCCTTACAGACTTAAGTGAAAGGGGAGTCCAGGGAAAATCAACAAACATTGTATCTGTATTTGTATTTATTGATTTATAAAGCGCTTTAAACCAAAGCTGTACAATTGAACAACTTAATACATAAACATAAACAGTATAACAGTAGAAGCAAATAACAATATGAATCAATCAACAAAATCAACAAAACAGCAAGAAGAGCAATTAACTGAAGGTAATAGGGAGAATAGTGGAATAGGGCTGGGTGGGGAGGTGAAGGGGAGTAGGAGGAGGGAAGGGGAAGCTGAGAGTGGGGAGGTAAGGGAGGGAAGGGAGATGGTCAAGGGGGGAGGTAAAGGAGGGAGGGGAGGCAGGAAAGGGAAGGGGTCTCAAGGAGGAGAGTGGAGAAGGAGAGATTTAAGGGAGGTGCGGAATGAGGAAACGATGGTGGTAGAGCGGGTTGCATGAGGAAGGGAGTTCCAGTGCAGGGGGGCTAGGAGTTGGAAAGAGCGGAAGCGGGAGGGGCCCCAGGGGTACGGAGGAACAGTGAGAAGGAAATGGTCCGCAGACCGAAGGGAACGAGAGGGAGAGTAGAAAGAGAGGAGGGAGGAGAGATAAGGGGGAGCAAGACCATGGAGAGATTTGAAGACAAGGCAGAGAAAGTGAAATTTAAGTTGGGAGTGAAATGGAAGCCAGCCAAGGGAAGAGAGGGAGGCAGAGATGGAGTTGTGCGGTGTAAGGAGACAGAGGGTACGAACAGCAGAATGGTAGATAGATTTGAGGGGGACGAGATGAGAAGTAGGTAGTCCAAAGAATAAGGAAGAGCAGTAGAAGAGGCGGGAGTGTCATGATCTCTGCTTCCAAAAGGTCAGGGTTTTCCCAACTCCCTTGGAAGCAGATCCATAACCCAGGTTCCGAGTGCCAACCAGTCCCAATTGGGACCTTTTGGACCCAGTCCTGGCACCAGTGGCACCAGGCTCATAAATATGCCCAGTCCCAGCGCTCGAAGCGCCGGGCTCATAATGCTTGGGTGGACTTACCTGCAGCAGACCATGCTGCTTACTTGCCTGCCAGTTGAGTCTCTGATCCTCTTCTGTTTGGAACTACTTTTCCTGTTGGGTGGGGCAGGAGCCACTCCCTAGATTCAGAACACTGGAACTCTTCTGGTAGGCAGGAACTCTTTTCTTACCTAGGCGTGGCTGTGGAAGGAGACACCTAAGCACTACAGGAGGCTATTTAAACCACACCCGATGGATGAATCTTGCTTTGCGTTATTCTGCATCCTCAGCAGCAGAACGCTCATCGTGTCTTCTGCATCTGATCCTGGGCCTAAGGAAAAAGGCTTACCATCCTGAATCCAGTCTTCAGCAACACCTATAAAGACAAGAAAGAACAGGTTAGTATTACGGTCTTCAGTGACAGCTCTTCACTTACCTGGTCCATCGGCTGTCACCAACGCCTCGCGCTGCATTCCGGCATCTGAAAGACAAAGGCTTACCTACTCTTCGTGCGCTCCGGAGGTCTTCACACTGCATTCCGGCATCTGAAAGACAAAAGCTTACCAACTCTTTGCACGCTCCGGAGGCCTTCGGCGCTGCATCCCGCATCTGAAAGACAAAACAAGGTGCGTTTAAAGACATTGGGGAACTTTAATACTCACGTGCCATTACTCCTTTCCACATCTAACCCAGTGGGTATTCCGGCACCCTGCAGCCGCCCCGAACTTGTACCTGCAAAATAAAAAGACAGTTAGAGCGCATCGTGAAGCAGGCAACAAGCGCTTACTTACGTGCTTCCAGGCGCTTCTATTCATCACACGGGCTCCATCTTCAACTCACTTCAGCCCGTCATCCGCCATCGCCGGAACCCTGCAAAACAAGAGACATCATTACTAAAGACTTTAAAGACATTAGAATTACTCGAAACTTACCGTTCGTGCAGTAAACGACGGACAGCAGTCCTCTGAAGTCAAGAGGCCTGCTCCCCTTATCCAGTGAAGAAACTGGTTACAGCACCCTGCCTCGAGGCAGATGGAGAGCACGGCGTTCACTTACCTAAGACATCTTACCCTTCGAGCCAGACAAACAGTGCACAGAGGTCCAGCCCAAAGAGCCAGCCGTGTGTTACACATAACCTTTGAAGATACGGTATACGCCCAGTCAAGACCGGCGCCTCTACGGGAATCAGGTGAGCGTTACAGAACGCAAAGCCTACCACAAAACTCCCGTCCAGGCGCTATGGAAACCTCGGATACCGACCAGCTAGCCCAGTTACTTGGGGAACTAAGGGCAGAAGTGCATGCAGCCCGTCAGGAAACGAACGCTCTAAGAAGGGAACTGATTATTTCCAAGGAGCGAACAGATGATCTCGCTAGACAATTGCTACAGTCACAAGCCGGACAGACCCCGTTACCCGCATCTGGGGGAAATCTTCCTTCTACATCCTCTATGAATCCAGTGCAGATCAACCTACCTGGGAATGTACCTCTGGCTCCGCCCGAACGATTTTCTGGTGACCCAAAGAGGTTTGCAGTATTTATCAATCAGTGCCGGTTGCATTTCTTATGCCGGCCAGCAGCCTTTCCAACTGATCAAGCTAAAGTAGCTTTCGTGCTTTCGTACCTTAGTGGCAATGCGGCAGACTGGTCGATCCCTCTAGTAAATCAAGATGATCCGGTCCTCCATGATTTTCAAGCTTTTCAGCTCAGTATGGAAAAACTGTTCGCAAGACATTCACAGGGGCAGGCCTTGGACAATGAGCTTCTTTCGTTGCGACAAGGTAATCAAGACCTTTTGGCTTATATTGCGTCTTTCAACAGACTGATAGTGGAAACTCACTGGCCTGAGGACAAAAGGATTACGCTGTTTTATAGAGGTCTACGCGGAGAGCTCAAAGATGTGTTAGCCCAAGTAGTGAATCCCCCACAAGATTGTTCGGACTATATAGACTTATTCGTTCAAATAGATCACAGACTGCAGAACAGGAAGGCCGATCGTTCCAAGTTTGATGCTCGAGTATTTTCCAAACCGCCAACTCCTTCCAAAGGAGTAGACTCCGGGGAACCTATGCAAATAGGGGGTCTGAAAGGTCCTCTAACACAAAAGGAGCGGGAAAGGAGAAAACAGTTGCAATTATGCCTCTATTGCGGAAACTCAGGGCACTTTCTTCGAGACTGTCCGGTGAAACCTGCCAAGAAGGCAGTAGGAGCTGCAGTTACCAAAGTTACAAACTCTGAGCAGGGAAACGACCTCGCCCGACAAGAATAGAGGTCCTCTTGCCGAGCGTGAAAACCAGTTCCGTGACCTCGCATTTCGTGATGCCTATGGTCCTCATTAGCCCTGATAATCCGGATCGATTACATGCAATTGAAGCTTACGTCGACAGCGGTGCCATCGGCAATTATGTGGATCATGAAATGGTTTTGAGGATGAATCTAACTCTTTGTCCCAAGGCTGTAAAGGACGTCATTACTACGGTGGATGGTACGGAGATAGCCTCCGGGCCAGTAACGCATACCACTCAAGAAGTGACGCTAGTAAGTCAAGATGGACACCATGAGAAGATCGTGTTCGATGTGATCAAGGCCCCTCAGTTTCAGATTATTCTAGGAATACCATGGTTAGAGAAACACAATCCTCTGATCGATTGGCGAGCAAGAACGGTCCAGTTCCCAGAATGTGTCTCTACTTGTCACCCTCCACCTGGTGTTGCACTGGCAGCAATTTCTTCAGAGACTCCCCAGTTACCTCCCGAATACCTAGAATACCAAGATGTTTTCCGGAAGGATCAGGCTAACTCTCTACCTCCTCATAGGTCTTATGACTGCCAGATCGACCTGATACCTGGATCTACTCCTCCTTGTAGTAGAATTTATGCCCTCACCGAGCCTGAGAACCTTCACCTTCGACAATACCTGGATCAATACCTGGCAAATGGGTTTATTCGTCCTTCCAAGTCCCCTGCTTCTTCAGCTTTGTTCTTTGTTCCAAAAAAGGAAGGAGACCTTAGAACTTGTATAGATTATCGCTCCCTGAACCAGATCACCGTTAAGAATAGATATCTGTTACCTTTGATCCCTGAACTCCTGGACCAAGTCAGAAAAGCATGCATATATACAAAGCTGGATCTTAGAGGAGCTTACCACTTGGTACGAGTAAAAGAGGGCGATGAATGGAAGACGGCCTTCCGCACCAAGTATGGGCTATTTGAATATCAGGTCATGCCCTTCGGACTTTGTAATGCCCCGGCAGCCTTTCAATATTTTATGAACGATGTCCTCAGAGAGCTCATAGATGTGTGTGTTGTTGTTTACATTGACGACATCCTCGTTTATTCTTCATTGGAATCTGAACATCGGAAACACGTGAAAATGGTCCTCGAAAGATTGCGTCAACACAAACTTTTCGCTAAGTTGGAAAAATGTGTTTTCAACGTGACTGAAGTTGAATTCTTAGGATTCATATTATCACCTGGCGGAGTGCGTATGGATTCAAAGAAGGTCGATGCAGTTCTCAAATGGCCATCACCATCCTCCGTAAAAGGTGTGCAAAGCATGTTAGGCTTCACTAACTTTTACCGCAGGTTTATCCCCGAATTCTCTCCAATAGTCCAGCCCATCACTGCCTTGTTAAAGAAAAATAAACGTTTTGAATGGTCTACCGAGGCGGAACAAGCTTTCCAGGATTTGAAGACTAAATTTATCTCTGCACCAATCTTAAAACACCCTCGCCCCGAACTCCCCTACATCGTGGAAACTGATGCTTCAAGCCTTGCCATGGGGGCAGTTCTATCACAAAAGGACCCGGTAACCAATCAGTTGCATCCCATGGCATTTTGGTCCCGCAAATTCTCGCCTCCTGAAATCAATTACACGATTACTGACAAGGAACTTCTGGCTATCAAGTCTGCCTTTAAGGCTTGGCTGTATTATCTGCTGGGGGCCCGACACACCGTTACTGTGATTACGGATCACCGAAACCTGCAATATTTGAAAACCGCAAAAGCCCAATCCTCTAGACAACTCCGTTGGGCATTATTCTTTGCCGAGTTTGACTTCATAATTACCTATCGACCTGGTACAAAAAACGGTAAAGCTGATGCCCTTTCTCGGATGGGAGTGGAAGAACACTTGATCAACCCTAAACCTGTACCAATCATTCCCGAACAAAGAATTCTGGGTGTAATCGCCACAGAATCCATAGAGGAAGTTAAGGATAAAGCCAGGCAACTTGTAACTCCAGCAGACATACAGAATTGGCATCTGCAGGGAAAGGACTTTGCAGTAAAGGACAACTTATTGTATTTCCAAGAACGATTATACCTACCCAGCACAGATTTACAGAAAAAAGTAATCTCTTGTTATCACGATTCTTTAATGGAAGGACATCCCGGTATGGCCAAGACCTCAGAAAAGATCAAGCGCTACTTCTGGTGGCCGTCTTGGAAAAAAGATATCAGAGACTTTATAATGTCCTGTGGAGTATGCGCCCAAAACAAGAGTCAAAAGGAAAGACCAGCAGGCCTCTTACGCCCTATTGACATCCCACCTCGCCCTTGGCATACGCTTTCTATGGACTTCATCACCGATCTACCTCCATGCTCCGGATACAATACGATTCTAGTAATCGTGGACTTATTCTCCAAGATGGCGCATTTCATTCCGCTCAAAGGCTTGCCAACAGCAGCAACTCTGGCCCGAGAATTTCTCGAAAACATCGTCCGACTGCACTGTTTTCCTTCGGTTCTAATTTCGGATCGAGGTAGTCAATTTATTTCTCATTTTTGGCGAAGTTGCTGTCGGTCGGCTCAAATTGATGTGAGACTATCGACCAGTCACCACCCTCAGACCGACGGACAAACCGAGAGGACCAATCAAACTCTGGAACAGTATTTACGCTGCATGCTGCAACAAACTGAAAAAACTTGGAAAGACATCCTTTGGATAGCCGAATATGCCTACAATAACTCTGTCCATTCGGGAACTGGGAAAACCCCATTTTTTCTTTTGTACGGCAGTCACCCTCGAACCTCGGAGTTGGATCCCCTCCAAGATCTTGAAACACCAGCAGTAGACTACCTGCATTCTACAATCACCCAAGCCTTTAAGGAAGCTGTTTCTCACCTTCAAAGGGCTAAAGAACAATACAAGAAAGGAGCAGATCAACATCGGAAGGAAGCCCCTCAATATCAAGTAGGGGATCAAGTCTGGTTATCCACCAAATATCTACCTCTAAAAGGGCCACGCACATTCAACCCAAGATACCTTGGTCCCTATTCCATCACTACCATAGTAAACCCAGTAGCGGTCAAGTTGGACTTGCCCCCGCACACGAAGATACATCCGGTCTTCCACGTCTCTCTATTAAAACCCGTGCAACCTCAAACCCGACTAACCAAATCTCCAAAACCTATCCTAGTTGATGGAGAGCTCGAGTTTGAAGTCAAAAGCATTCTGGACTCCAAGATCTCCAAATCTAAACTATTCTACCTAATTGACTGGAAAGGCTACGGCCCCCAAGAGAGATCCTGGGAACCTGCTGAATATGTCCACGCTCCTCGCCTAATCAAAAGATTTCACCGAACATTTCCTGACAAGCCAAAACCCCCAGAGAAGCCCGGTTTGGGAGGGGCCTTGAGGGGGGGTACTGTCATGATCTCTGCTTCCAAAAGGTCAGGGTTTTCCCAACTCCCTTGGAAGCAGATCCATAACCCAGGTTCCGAGTGCCAACCAGTCCCAATTGGGACCTTTTGGACCCAGTCCTGGCGCCAGTGGCACCAGGCTCATACATATGCCCAGTCCCAGCGCTGGAAGCGCCGGGCTCATAATGCTTGGGCGGACTTACCTGCAGCAGACCATGCTGCTTACTTGCCTGCCAGTTGAGTCTCTGATCCTCTTCTGTTTGGAACTACTTTTCCTGTTGGGTGGGGCAGGAGCCACTCCCTAGATTCAGAACACTGGAACTCTTCTGGAAAGCAGGAACTCTTTTCTTACCTAGGCGTGGCTGTGGAAGGAGACACCTAAGCACTACAGGAGGCTATTTAAACCACACCCGATGGATGAATCTTGCTTTGCGTTATTCTGCATCCTCAGCAGCAGAACGCTCATCCTGTCTTCTGCATCTGATCCTGGGCCTAAGGAAAAAGGTTTACCATCCTGAATCCAGTCTTCAGCAACACCTATAAAGACAAGAAAGAACAGGTTAGCATTACGGTCTTCAGTGACAGCTCTTCACTTACCTGGTCCATCGGCTGTCACCAACGCCTCGCGCTGCATTCCGGCATCTGAAAGACAAAGGCTTACCTACTCTTCGTGCGCTCCGGAGGTCTTCACACTGCATTCCGGCATCTGAAAGACAAAAGCTTACCAACTCTTCGCACGCTCCGGAGGCCTTCGGCGCTGCATCCCGCATCTGAAAGACAAAACAAGGTGCGTTTAAAGACATTGGGGAACTTTAATACTCACGTGCCATTACTCCTTTCCACATCTAACCCAGTGGGTATTCCGGCACCCTGCAGCCGCCCCGAACTTGTACCTGCAAAATAAAAAGACAGTTAGAGCGCATCGTGAAGCAGGCAACAAGCGCTTACTTGTTCCAGGCGCTTCTATTCATCACACGGGCTCCATCTTCAACTCACTTCAGCCGGTCATCCGCCATCGCCGGAACCCTGCAAAACAAGAGACATCATTACTAAAGACTTTAAAGACATTAGAATTACTCGAAACTTACCGTTCGTGCAGTAAACGACGGACAGCAGTCCTCTGAAGTCAAGAGGCCTGCTCCCCTTATCCAGTGAAGAAACTGGTTACAGCACCCTGCCTCGAGGCAGATGGAGAGCACGGCGTTCACTTACCTAAGACATCTTACCCTTCGAGCCAGACATACAGTGCACAGAGGTCCAGCCCAAAGAGCCAGCCGTGTGTTACACATCACCTTTGAAGATACGGTAAACGCCCAGTCAAGACCGGCGCCTCTACGGGAATCAGGTGAGCGTTACAGGGAGAAGATAAGGGAGGAGATTAAGAGTTTGGTAGCATGGAAGGTGAGAGAGGGACAGATTTTACGAATATTGAAGAGGTGAAAGCGACAGGTGAGAGAAGTGAGAGAGTTATGGTGGGAGAAGGAGAGAGAGGAGTCAAAGTGAATGCCTAAATTACGAGCATGGGGAGAGATAGGGAGATTAGAGGGAGGAAAGTGAATGAAAGGCGCAGGAGAGGGAGGGGGAAGAGAGTTGGAGGGGAAGAATACGACTTCAGTCTTGTCAGTGTTAAGGTAGTGAAAGCGGGAAGACATCCAGTTCTTTATGGCAGTAAGGCAGGAAGATAGTTTTAGGTGAAGGTCAGATGAGAGAGAGGAGAAAGAAAGGAAGAGTTGAGTTTCGTCAGCATAGAAGTGATGGGAGATGCCAAACAAGGAGATAACAGGGGCTAGGAGGGAGGTGTAGAGAGAGAAGGGGAAGGGTCCAAGTACCGAACCTTGAGGTATGCCATATTCTATAGGTTGGGTTGGAGAGGACCGGCCGCCCCAGTTCCTGGCGGAACACATTGGAAGTGTTCCGCCAGGAAAGAATGGAACCAATAGAGCGCAGTGCCAATGACTCTTGCACTCTTCAACCTTCTTCTCAGCAGCAGTGCGTGATCTACAGTGCCAAATTCTATGAAGAGGTCCATACGGATTACAACAGTGACAGTTCCAGTCCTCCGCAGTGCAGTTAATGGCCCAGGGTTAGGGCTAGCACAGCCAGTAACCACCTTTTAACCTGTGGAGGCAGGCCCGTTAGAGACTGTGGCTATTGTTTTATCAGGAAAAACTGCTTTGCACTTACTGTGTATGCTGACTTCCCTTAAACAAATTACAAAGATGGCCTTCATGACATGAGGAGAGGAGGGAGTTGACTGCAGACCAGGTGAGGCAGGTAAGTGGGGGGTTTGATGGGGGGCTACTGCAATCTGGGGTGGTCACGAAGGCTGCTGACAGGAATTTGGGTCAAAGTCAAGCAAATGGTCCTTTGGGATAGAGGCACCTGAGGCCAGGATGGACAGTGGGCCATCATGGCCTGGTTTGGCCCAATTTCATGGCCACATGATTGGCTGCCACCTTTCCCACTGGTGCTAATAGTAACATTGTTTTGGTACCCCTCAGAGGGCAATAATCTCTCTGGTGGGAATTTAGAAAAGTGTGATTCAATTAAATCTCTGATGAAAAATGTATTTATTCGATGATTTTAGCAAGAAAGGAAGGAGCAAAGTAGACTGTAGGAGGTGGTATCAAGTGAATGCTTTTTTCAGAAGCAGTAGAATCTTAAAAAAGGCAAGAACCCATCTATGTGCTGAGGGAATCCTTGACAATAGAAGTAATAGTGGAGAGAAAACTATACAGGTGTTGTTCAGCTTAACATAACTTCATAGAACAAGGATTAAGAGGGGAGTTGTACTTAATGTGGGCAATAGTAGTGTTGACACTTTTCTCAGGAAAGATACTGGGAAGGTGGTCAAATGTTAACACCTGCTTTTATATAGATGAAAGTGTGACCTATATTCTAGCTTGGTGGCCTCATCATAGCAAACATGCTATTTCCTTTCTAGATGGAGATTGGTTCTTTTTACTGTGTTGTGTGATAAATCTGATGATGTCATCACTCCTTTCCCAGAGGTAGCCTCTCCTCATGTGGCCAGGAGACAGCAGCCGCTGCCTGCTCCTAACCCTAGGGGTGGCAATATGAGGGGGATCACATGAAGGGAGGTGGCCCTCGATGAGGAGGAAGACATCATCCCTTTTAGGGATTAAATGAAATATTTTATTTATATTGCGCTCGTACACAAGTGTTTCAGAGCATGACCAGGCAAAAAGGGAAGGGAACAAGTGAGAACAAAAAAGAAAACAGTGATCTTACTAGGCCCAGTGACATTTAAGAAAGCGCAAGTGCATGGAAAAGGGAAACGGGGGAAAGTGCATGGATGGGGGGGAGTGGAAAGTGCAGAGCAGAGAAGAGAAAACATAAATAAATATGAAATAAAATAAATAATAAACAAGGGCGATAAACCATGGTAGTGCAGCCAGCAAATGGCAGGTGAACGTTAGTCAGAAAGGTATATCTGATAGGTGCAGAAGAAAGTGGGAGGGGGACTGCATGGGTACAGATTCAGAACCCTAGTGCAGAGGGTGGCCTGGAGGCGGTGCAGGAGGGTGGCAGGGTGAGCAGGTACCTTGGCCCGAATGACAAAGGGTGGCCAGGTGCACAATACCAAGAGAAGAAACAGATTAACAGGGGAGAAGGGGGGCAAAGGCAGCGGCAAAGAGGTAAGTCTTGAGATGCTTCTGGAACTGGAGAATGGTTTCCTCAAGTTTCAAGCTGGCTGGGAGGCTGTTCCAAAGGGAGGCACCAGCCGAAGACAGAGATCTACCCCCAGCTCGTTTCTTTGCAAAACGACTAACCCTGAGGGAGTTAGAAGTAGAGGAGAAAAGGGCTCGATAGGGGAGGTATTTGCGGAGGGATAGTTGAAGGTATTTTGAACCCAGGCCCCAGAAAGCCTTTTGGACAATGCAGAGGGTTTTAAATGTAATCCTTGCATTCACTGGGAGCTAATGAAGGGATTTCAGGGCTGGAGAGATACGATCCCAGGGCTTGAGGCCAAGGCCAAGTCTTGTAGTCCTGTTCTGGATTAGTTGTAGAGGGCGGAGAGTGGAGGCAGGTAGATTTAGAAAGAGGCTGTTACAGTAATCCAGTCTGGAAAGAACCACAGCTTGTGAGACAGTGAGCTTTTGAGGGAAGGTGAGGAAAGACAGGGTACCTCCAAGGAGGTGAAGTAAAAGGTGAAGTTAAACGTTTGACTTTTTGGAGACATCAGAGATGTGTGCGGAGAAGGAAAGTGTAGAGTCAAAGATAACCCTTAGGTTCTTAGCCGCACGGGGGGGGTAGGAGGAGGGCCAATAAGGAGGATCTCAGTTTTGTTGGCATTTAGACATAGATCGTTGTCGGCACACCAGTTTTGAATGGCGATGAGACAATCAGAGATGAGAGAAGACGAGGAGGAGGCTGAAGAAAGCCTGAAAATGAGTTTGGTGTCGTCAGCATAGCACTGGAAAGTTGGGCAGAAAATGGGGATGCAGTAAGCGAGAGTTGCCAGGTATTGGTTGAAAAGCCAGGGTGAGAGGTTAGACCCCTGGGGGACACCACATGTAGAGAGGGAGATAGAAGATAGGAAGGACCCAATTTGTACCTGGGAGGGTCGGTCATAGAAAAAAGAGTTCAGCCAGGTCAGAGCCTGATCAGTGATACCCAGGTTGTCACTGAGACGATTGAGCAGGGTGGTATGGTTGACCATGCCAAACGCAGAGGAGAGATCAAGTAGGATGAGGACAGAGGGAATGTTAGAATCAAGGTTTGAGAGCAGGTCTTCATGGATGTTCAGGAGAGCTATTTCCATGCTTCTGGGAGCTCTGAAGCCAGATTGATGGTCATGGAGGGAGCCAACAGAGTCGGAATGGAGATTAAGCTGAGAGATGGCCATCTTTTCCAGGAGCTTACCCAAAAAGGGAGCAATGGAAATTGGGCGGTAGTTAGCCGGACATGATGGATCAGCAGTGGATTTCTTGAGGGGAGGATGCACAATGGAGTGCTTAAGAGGGGAGGGGAAAGAGCCAGAGGCAAAGGAGAGGTTGCAGAAATCGGCAGTGGCCGGCGCAAAGGTGTCAATGTGGTCTTTAATGGTTTTAGAAGAACAGGGATGGACCTGTTTCAATGAGGTTTTCATATATCGGACTTGTCTAGCTACCTCATTAGAAAAGAAAAGAGAAAAGGAGGAGAAAGGGGCAGGGGGTTAGCTGAGGGAGCGTCAGCAAGCCGTGAAGGAGAGGGAGGACGAGGGGGAGCAGAGCAGAGGGTGGACAGGATGTCCTGGGTTTTAGCGATAAAGTGAGAGGCAAGGGCATTGCAAAGAGCCTGGGAGCGAGAGGAGGGGAGGAGACTGCCGTAGGGTTAGCCAGCTCCTTGCATATTTTGAAGTGTTTGGCCGAATTGTTAGATGCCACAGAGACGCGGGCTTGTATGTGGACTCACTTCTTAGTGCAGACAACAAGTCGGGATTACCCTAGGAGCAGGCGGCAGGCCAGTTTGTCAGAGGATGGGCAAGAAGCCCTCCATTTCCTCTCCTCTGCCCTACACTTCTGTTTAAGTGTAGCTAGGTCAGAGTCATACCAATAATTTCACTTGGCTTTGGACTTGAGACGGATTCTCATGACGGGGGCAAGAGTATCAAGAGTAGCAGAAATAGAGGAGTAGAGAAGAGAGAGGGCTGTGTCATGGTGTGAGTCAGCCTGAGGTGGAGGAGGGGGGGAGAAGGTTGCAGCGAAGGCCTTGACTGACACACGCTTCATGAGCCAGATATCCGAGAAAGTCGGTGGCAATATAGGAGTGGACATGGCTTGGGTGGAGGAGATGGAGAGATGAGAGGAGAGGAGGCAGTGATCACTCCAGGAGAGAGGAGTGTTAAGGGGGGTAGAGACGGGGAGGCCTGATGAGATCAAGACATCAAGTGTGTGCCCAGCCGAGTGAGTCAGGCCGAGGCAAGGATAGAGAGGGAGAGTGAATCGCAGAGGTCGCGAAAGAGTGCAGATGAGGGACAAGTAGAATCAAGATGGATGTTGAGGTCACCAAGAAGGAGAAGTTGAGTGGTTGAGGCCAAGAGGGAGGAGGAGAGGTCAGCCCACTCAGAGAGAAAAGAGGGGATTTGACTAGGGGGCTGGTAGAGAGCAGCAAGAGTAGCAACAGCAAGAGAGTGGCTAGGAGAGAGAGAGAGCCTGCAGACTAGGCATCCAAAAGAGGAGTACGCTTGAGTGGGAAGGAGAGAGGCAGGAATCCACTCAGGGAAGATAAGGGCTACACCCCCTCCAGGCCGGTTGGATCTGGGGGCTGAGAGGACCTTGTAGCCGTCGGGGAGGAGAGTGTCAAAACTCGTGACAGAGCTGGCCGTGAACCATGTCTCAGTGAGACCAAGGACATCCAGGTCGAGTTCTTCTAGGAGGTGACAGATGTCAGAAGAGTGTTTAACAGCCGAGCGAGAATTGAGTGTGGCGAGATGGAGAAGGTTGCCAGCCTTAAAGACCTTCCAGGGAGGGGTACAGATCAGAGGTATGCCCTGCAGAGGTGTGGAAGGAGCTTGAGATGGGGCAAAGGAGGAAGTGGAGGAGGGCACGGTAGCCGGGGGAAGTGAGTAGGGGACAGTTGGAGATGAGAGGAACTTGATGAGGTGAGGGAACTACCTATCAAAGACGAGGAGATTAGCCTGAGGGCCTTGCACCATGACAGTACCATTTAGATAGACGTTAATGAAGACTCCGGAGGAGTCCGAGATCCATACGTACTTCCCAGCGGGTGCCAACATTAATGGGAGAGGAGGAGACAGGACAGAGCATAGAGATCACATGAGGGGTACATAGATCTGGTGAGGGAACGAAAAAGAGGATGTCAGTGAGGGTTTGTCTGGCAGAGGCGCTGGAATAGGTATTGTAAGAGGATTCAATTCAACACTACAGCTAAGTCAGCGCCTAGTCTATAATACTGAATGAAAACCCTTATTGATATATCTTTAGGTCCAGTTCATGCGTTCTGGATGACTACCCCTATATAACACCCCTCTCTTGGAATCCCCCTGACCCCACTGAGCCAAGAAGTAGTTCTGTTTTGCAAGTTAAAAGGGTTTATTTGATAATTTAAACAATAGATATATATATGACACTTTATAATAAATTAATAATTGAATAGCACACTTAATCTGATATGATAAAGATCAACAACGGAGAATCTGGCACTAGCACACTTCTTTATAATTACTAAGGAGTTGAGATGAAATGGATAAGGTAGCACACTGGTAAATAGGTACAGAAGTATAATGTGGTAGAAAATGCTTTATAGGGTTCAAGGAAATGCAAGGTTGAATGAATGAAATGCAGTATAGAAAATACTCAATATGATTTCAACAAAACAATGTAATCACTTTTCTCTGGCTATTCACTCCCCCCCTCTTTATGCAATGCAAGGGAATGGGAGGAAAGCACGCAGTTCTCAGAAATGCAATCAATGTAATCAGTTCAATCCCCCCCAAGCTTACACCACAGAAAACAGATAGGAGTTTTGAAAACACAGGCCCAAATGCTTTTATATGTGTTAGCAATGGATGAGAAATATGCTGGAAATGCGGTTAATTCCCTTTCAGAGGTTCAGGGTGAGTGGTATCTAGTTAAGATTAGTCCAGGCTCACACTAGCAATGATGCAGGGATAGTTAGCAGGTTAAACGAATTTCTGGCAAATGGAAGGCAAGCAGCAGCTGATTTTATATGTGGAGAAATTTGCAAATCGCGGTAAAATTCGCGGATGCGCCGAGCGCTATTACAGAGGAACCACAAGGACTATCTCTATCGTTTTGGGGTCCTAGGAAACCCTAGGATCTCATCTTCCAAATGAAAGTTACTGCAAGTCTCTAGCACAAACGGTCGCGGAGATATGAGCGATTAAATAAAGGTCGTTTTTGGTTTTGCAAATTTTAAAGTTCAAAAAGACAAGTGCAGCTTGCGACTAGAAAATGACAAGTGACAGCTTTACAAATGACAGGTGACAGTTAGGAGGCAGTTCTACTTAGATTAAATAGATTGAATTAGATGAATTTAAACTAAGAGATTGGTTCTACACAGTTCTGCTGGGTACTCACACTATATTCTTGAATTAAATGGGCCTCATCACGGATCTGGTCAGGGTTTTAGACTGGGCTCTGGTCACTCTCTCTGCTGGTCTGGGTCTCTCTGGTCTGGTCTCTTAGTTCTGGATAGATTGACGAATTTGAAGTCTGGATCTCTGGATGTTGTATGGAGGTAAGTATGGATTTTTCCGGCAGAGCGTCCCGCTGCAGATGGATTTTGAAGGTCCCTATCTGTCCTGTCTGTCTGCTTTTATGTGTTTAGAATGTGGGTGTGTTCTAGCATCACTGACCCTACCTCTCTCTCAGCTTCTAATTGGTCAAACTTCCATTTATCATTTGATTGGGTAATGAACTGTGAGTCAGAGGGATGTCATTTTATGGCTTGCAGATAGGACACTCCTCTGTCAGATTGCACACATTCTATATTTGATAATAAAAGACATATTTCAGAGTTACACAGTTGTTTGAAATTACATATACATGGTGTGGCTGAATTTAGCCATGTCTCTGTCCAAATCTGCTGTTTCTAAGAGCTTGCATTCAGAAATGGCAGATATTTCACTTTTTAACTGATTTTTCAATTTCTGACATTGACCCAACTTTACATACATGAGTGCAGGGAGTAGGGACATTAACTGATGAAGTTTCAGACTTTTAACATGCATACATTTAGAGTAATATCCACTTTTCCGCTAAAACCCCCCTGAACATGCCACCGGGTCGAAAAACCTCTTAAAATGTGGGCAGAAAAATCACAAGAATTATGGTATCATTTATAAAATTTTCACATGTCCGCTCTATGAGTTATTCATCTTTTTAAAGTTATGTTCTGGCTCCAAAGGGGTGTGGTTTCCCAGGTCACATGGTATAGAAACCAGTCTTTCCAGTTTCTGCCAAGCCAGCTTGCTCTCACAGGCAGTGCCCCTCCCAGCTCTTGCCAAGAGGAAGCTACATTTTACGACTGCGGTAATAAAAACCTTGGCCTGAGTGAAGAGGGCTTTGTTCACTCTCCTACAGAGCACAGGTAATTCAATTATCAGATAGATGGCATATCCTTAGTGTGGGCAGCAAAAGGAAGGTTGGCCTGGGAACACAGTGGTGACTCAAGTTTCACTGCTGATGGGGGTAGTTGCCAGGCAGAATCAAGTTCCTTAAGCCAGACTTTCAGCTACTGTCATGTTATTTGTTGCTTTTTAAATTAACTTGCAATTTTACACATGCAGCTAGAATGCTGATTCTAAGTGCAAAACTATGACATTTAAACCATTGCAACCTATGTGACACTCAAAAGTAGGTCACTCAGTCAATTTAAACATTTAGATTTTTTTTTAGTGTCTTTCAATCCAGTGCAACTTAAACTGCTGAAATCCACAGCGCAGCCAGTCTTGTTATAAACCTTGTCTTATGATCTTCATTTCCCAGATTTTGTAGGCACACAAAACTCCATTCTGCCAAATGTCTGCTGGTGTTCAGTAAATATTTTGCACATATTGCAATGTTTGAAAATAGGCATTTTGACTTGCCTTCAGGGAAACAGAGTGGTTTTAAAACGCCGGCTTTTGGATAGTGGTGAGTACTGGTACTGCACCCATTTTTGGGATTTAAGAAATGAATTCCCAACAATTCTAGGTTGCATTTGGCAATCAGCATTGCCATTCCCAATGGTTTCAGACTACTGTGTGGGTAGTCCAATGGTGGTTTTAGGCAGTTTCCTTCTGTGCCCATAACATCGGCAAAAATGAATGGCAGCCTATTCTTCATGCATTTCCCTGTGCATTTTCTGGGAAGCTCTGGCCATCATGATGTTTTCATGTCAGTACTGCACAGTTTTGAGGTAGGGCTCGGATGCATGGGTAAATACATCCCACAAGCCCCCCTCTTGCGATGGCCATTCGGTTTCACTGATGGGACTCGCAAGATCTGGGATGTTTCCTCATCTTCTTCCAATAGATGGCACAGTTCAGCATCTTTTCCTCCATCCGGTCGGATCGATCGGTTCTCCTCGCCGGTCCTGATGGGAATATTGGGCGGTACCCCGAGCCCGTTGCGTCTCAGCTCCCGGTCTCCGGATCGTCCTCCTTGGCCCGTCTCAAGGTTTTCTTTCTCCTAGGACGACAAAGGAAGAGCGGCAATACCTATTCATAGACGTGTTTCCACCACTGTTGAGATGGTGGGACAGCATATGCATTTCATCATGACGAAACATTACATTCTTATTTTGATAAAAAAAAACAGTATAACTAAGAGACAGTTTCATGCAAATCACAATATTTTAGAGACTAGATGTGGTGTGTTTTATGATTGGAACTGAATTAGTCTGAGACAGTGCCTGCTAGGATTCCAGAGGATTCCTCCAGTTGTTGCAGAGTGTGCCTGGGATGGCAACACTTTAGCTGGTTAATGTGGACCCACTTGTCTTCCCCCTCTGCCGAAGGACCTTTGGGGATGTGGATTTTGTAGGCCACAGGGGAGATCTTATCGATGATCTCAAAGGGTCCCTTCCATGTAGGCAAAAATTTGCGCTGCTTGGCCTGGTTCCTTTGGAAGTTGTATAGATAGACCCGGTCTCCCACCTGATATTCCTTCCTGGAAGTTTTCAGGTCATAATGGGTCTTCATGCTATCAGCTGATCTTTCTAGATTCCGCTGAGCATAAGCAAAAGCATGTTGGAGGTGTTTCCTTAAATTCTCTACGTACTCATGAGTAGTGGAGGCATTTATCAGTGTCTGCTCTTGGGTCCTGTAGAGCAAATGCTGAGGAAGCACCATCTTGCGCCCAGTCATCAACTCAAATGGTGACATTTTGGTTGCAGATGAAGGGGTAGATCTGATAGCCATTAGGACCAGAGGTAATCGGATATCCCAACTTGGCCCAGAATCTGCCACAAACTTCTTTAATATGCTCACAATTGTCCGGTTATATCTCTACTGCCCCAGAAGAAGCTGGTCTATAAGCAATATGCAGCTTTCTCTTGACCCCCAGTATCTCCCACATCTTTGTCATTACTTCACTGGTGAAGTGGCTACCTCTGTCTGACTCAATCCTTTGAGGTAGACCAAAACGGGAAAAGATGTGGTTAATCATCAAGGCAGCTGCAGTTTCTGCCTTGCAGTTTGGGGCTGGGAGACATTCCACCCACTTGGTAAACAAGCATGTCACAGTCAACATGTACTTATTCCCCCTAGCCGAGCGAATCACAGGGCCTACAAAGTCGATTTGTAAATCTGACCATGGCAGTGTCATCCCCCGCTTTTGTAAAGGCGCCCGGTGTGTGAGGGATGTCGGCTGAAATTGTGCACACACAAGACAACCCTTCAAATATTGGTTGAGGTCCTGGCCCATGTGTGGCCAGTATGCAACCTCTCTTAAGATTTCCAATGTTGTGTGAAACCCCCTATGACCGGCGGTGGCCGCATCATGGGCGTGACTTAACATCAGGCTTCGGAATGAGGTAGGAACCACCCACTGGTCATGGCCAGCTTTGGATTTCCTTACCAACAAACCGTCTTGGATTCGGAACATTTTTGGACATTTCATCAACACTCTTAGGTCCTCTTTCCCAATGTAATCGGTATCCGTCAGGGGAAAGTTCTCAGGGTCCTCAAGGTGCTGGTAAAACTTACCAATAATTGGATCCCCCTTTTGAGCTGTAATCAAATCAGCATCAGGGGTCTCCTTACTCCATTGTGCAATTGAGAGGTCGTTGTGAGCATTTGTCTGGGACCTAGTGATAGCGGTGACCTGGATTTCCCCCAACAGGGACTCAATCTCAATTAGATCCCCTTGGATGGCCCCGGTTTTGGCCAGCTGATCAGCTAAGTCATTTCCAGTTTTGTCTGGTCCCTCTACTTTGGAATGACCCTTGATCTTCTTCCAATAGATGGTCATCCCATTCGAGGTGACCAGATCATCAATGTTTTGGATCAACTTCCCATGTTTCAAGGGTTTGTTGTTAGCACATAACATGCCTCTGGTTTTCCAATTAACCAGGTGCTCCACGAACCCGTTCCGTACATAATCCGAATCTGTGATTATGACCAGTTCGTGGAGTTGATGCTGGACAGCAGTGAGGATGGCCTGATGCACAGCCATCAATTCTGCCACCTGACTACTTCGGGGACCAATTTTGTATCCAGCGGAGGGTTCTGGGGACTCATTCACCCATGCATTCCCTACGCCGGCCACCAGTTCTTTCTCCCCGTTGTTGTCAACATGGTAAGAGCATCCATCCACATACACAGTGGGCATTCCCTCACACTTGTCTTCTTCAAAGACTTTGTGGGGGGAATTAAGGTATGCCTCCATGTTGTCCTTTATTTTTAGACTTTCGTCCTCGAGACAGTTTTCTCTGGCACAATCATGCAAGTCAGCCAGACCTTGCGCGAGGGGACTCTTCTTGTTTTGGCCATATCTGACCTCCACAGGAAAGCCTTGCATTGACAGAATCCAGGAAGTAATTCGGGAATTACTCACATTTCCGGCCCGGATTCTGTCACTTTGGAGATATTGCAGAGGCTGGTGTGGAGTCTCCACTATGATGTGTTCCCCCTGGATAAACGGGCGGTAATTCTTCAATGCCCACACCGTTGCCAGGAGTGCCTTCTCACAATCGTTGAATTTTTCCTCCACAGAGGATAAAGTTTTGCTCGCATAGGATATTACTTTATTGACCTTGTCATGCTTTTGGTATAATACTGCCGTCAAGCACGTATTAGAGAACCCCGTCTCCAGGAAGAACTCCTTGTTTCTGACAGGGTAAGCTAGGCAAGGCGCTTGTGAGAGGCTTCTCTTGAGTTGTCTTACTGCCTCGGCTTGTTCTGGACCCCATTCCCACTTGACCCCCCCCTTCAGGAGATGAATCAGGGGTCTGGTGATCTCTGCGTAGCCCTCAATGAACTTTCTGCTGTAATTAGTCAGTCCAAGGAGGCTCCTTAGTTCCCGCAGAGTTGTGGGGTCTTTCAGTTTCTGAAGTGCTTCCACTTTCTTTTCCTGGGGACAGAGGCCCTGAGGAGTAATCTCATGCCCCAAGAAATTAACACGGGTTCTACACCACTGTGCTTTCTGAAAGGAAAGTTTTGCTCCGGCGGCCCTCAACTGTGTCAGAACATAACGGATCTCCGCTATGTGTTCCTCCACAGATGAACTTTTGATGAGGACATCATCTACATAAGCCAAGTTACCCCTTGCACCCAAGTCAGGCATGGCCTTGTGTAGAAAAATGTTGAATTCATTGCCGGAGTTGAGGTATCCGAAGGGAGTCCGGGTCCAGGTGTACTGCTGGCCCCCAAAGGTAAAAGCCAGCTTGTATTGGTCCTCCCTACTGACAGGCACAGTCCAGTATCCATTGGTCAGGTCTATTGCAGTGAATACCTGTGACCCCTGGATCTGGGCCAGCCCTTGGTCAATGTAGGGCAGAGGCCATCGGGAAGTATGGACCCGTTTGTTGAGCTCCCTGAGGTCGGCACAGAGTCTCCACTGGCCGTTTGGCTTCAATATTCCCAGCACCGGATTATTGAAGGTGCTGTGGACTGGACGGATTATTCCCCGGGACTCAAGGTTCTTAATTATTTCAGTAAGGGACTCCATTGATGCGAGAGGCAATCGATATTGCTTCACAAACACAGGAGTCATGCCAGGGTCCGTGGGGATTGTTGTTGTATGGATGTCAGTGCGACCACAGTCATATGAGTCTACCGCAAAGAGATCTTGGAAATCCAAGAAAACTTGTTTCAACTTTTGCTTTTGTTCCAGAGTCAAACAGGCATCAGCTAGGTTGACTCTCTCTTCCACCATCTGCCTGAAGCCTGGAAAGACTTCTGGTTTGGCTATCTCCGCGGCCTCCTCCAGCTGGGTGGAGAAGTCCCTGGTCAGAGTGCTGATTTGGACCGGAGGCTTCAGGTGGGAAAGGCAGCCCTCATGTACCTGGAAAATCACCTCATCCCTCCTGAAGTCACACGTCACATCTTCCTTACCATAGGGGCAGGAAGTGTACACCAGGAAGTTCCCCCCATGCCGGGTAAAAATCCTGTCTGGTGTTGTATTGTCATCACTGTCACTGTCAAAACAGTCCTTGGGGATTGGTCCTAACAGTTCATTTACTAAGTCGATGGAAAAATGTCGGTCATCAACCGCCATTCCAATAATGGTGCCTGCGGCTAGAGTAATACTCTTTAAGTCGCTGTTATCCGCCTCTATTGGAATGGTGTCATGTTCTATGTTGACTAATGGAGTTGGGTTTACCCCCAACCCTTGCTGTTGGAGAGAAGCATTTAGATGTATGTAAGCATCAGGGTTTTTCAACTCTTGTCCCCTTTTAACTTTCACTTCCAGGGAGAATTGTCGGGTCCTTTCTGGGATGGTGACTTCCTCTTTGATCTGAATTTCAACTGCATAAGGTAGCAATTGAGCTGACCTAAATGCTTTTTCTGGATCATCAAAGCCCATGGGATTATCCGCTAATCGGGACCAAGCTTTGAAGTTTATTAGGTCCAAACTAATGGCAAAGCGATTGAGAATGTCACTGCCTAAGTAAAAGGCGGCAGGGACGTCTCGCACGACCCAACAATTGTGGACTATGCTCTTGTTGCCAATGGAGATTTTGAGCATACACCTGCTTGGCAGGAGATGTTTGGAATTAGGTGCTTCCAGGTCCATTTCCCATTTGTCTATCAGTTTGAAGGTGGGAATGGCTGGATCTTTTGGGAGTTGGCGGAACATGGCTTCGCTGATGAAGCTCTTACCGTTGTTCACACACACTCGAGCGAGAACAGAGTCCTTCCCATCATTTAACTGAACAGGGATGAACAACTGCTCTCCAATTTGCTGAATATCAGCCAGGCTCTGAGCTGATTTCACATCTTTCTGGACCATAGGAGTGGGAGTTTCAGATTGTGGATTGGTATAGAATTTCAGAGTGTTTCCTTCCAGCGTGGAATACCACCTTAAACTGGAAGGAAGGTTGATTTTCAGAAATAGAGAGGACCCCCCATCACCAGTCTGTTGTCCTACTGCTATTACTGTCACGTCTGGAATCTGGTTGTTCTGGAAGTGAAATTCTACTTGGTCAGATTTTTGTTCAACCATGTGGCAGGTGCCGTTTAAACTAACATGGTTGACACTCTGTTTTAATTTTATTGGTCGGCTAGTCTGGGTCCAGAGGACCTTGTTTACGCAATCTATTAAGGGTGACAACCTCCTCAGGAGGTCATTCCCTAGTAAACAAGGGGTGCCCTCTGGGGTCACAACTATGACCGGGTGTTTCAACTTGTGTCGCCCGATCTTAATGTCCAAGTCTGCAGTCCCCTCAACGGGAATTTCCTTCCCGTCAAAGTTCTGCAGTTGTCCAGGAAGAGAGGTGAGAGGAATTTGGTAATCCTCTCCCCTTCCTGCATTCAGTTCATCAAAGGCCCTTCTGGACAGAAGGGTAGCTTGAGATCCAGTGTCCACCAGTGCCGAGATTGTACCCTGCCCCTGTACTTGTACCGGGGCATAATATCTTCCCTCCTTCTCCTCAAGGGGGCACAGATAGTGTACATTTTTGGACAACTGGTGGGCTAATTTTCTGGTTTTGGACATCGCGAGAAAAGAATTTTGGGCAGAATTCTGTGGAGAGCCTTGGGAATCTGAAAGAAAAAGTTGGCAACTGGAGATCAGAGCCATTGTGGGTTCCCCTGGTTCCGGTTCTGGGCCGCCCCCCCCCTTTTTGGAGGCAGTCCCCAGGATGGGTTTGAACCAGGGGATTTTCTTGCTGTTGGTTCTGGGATGAGATGGTGGGCGGCGGTAGCTCAGTCTCCACATCTCCCCAGTCTGGATTTGCATCCCTAGGGACCCATTTTTCTTTGGGAGGAGTTCCCCCCTCTCTGAAGGAGAAGATCCTTTTCCCAGGATCCTCTGAGGATCCCTCTCCCTCAAATTGGAAGATCTGTACCTCCTCCTCAAACTGAGTCTGTTTGGGTCTTTTGTTTCTCCTACCCCCCCTCTGCTCCTTAGGAGGCAGACTTTCAGGGGCAAGAGATTTTGTTTCCGGTTCCTGGGTTTCCAGGGGCTGTTTACAAGTGAGGAAGGAAGCTTCCTCCAAGGCTTTACACCCCCCTTCCCCTTGTGCCTCCTCCCTGGGAACCGGTGAGTTATCGGGGTGCTGCCCCCGTCATTGTTCTGGAGCACCAGGTCCAGAGTTGGGTGCGTTCTGCGCCGGCATGCTGATCTGAGGGTTCTGCTGAGCCCTCAGTATGTGACCCATATCCCACGCCATGTTTTGAACCTGGCGCTCTAACTGGGAAACCCGCTCAGGCTGATACGGGGCCCTGTTTTCTCCCCTGGGCTGATCCCGGGAAGGGTAGCTGTCCCTTCTCTGGTAATACCCCGGGTTGGGAAGATTTGGGTACCCCTCCACCCTTGGCCTCCCCTCTCCCGGATTCAGTGGTCTGGGCTCAGGGAATTGGGGAAAGAAGGATGGATGGTTTTGGGGCTGAAAGTCGGGTGGATATCTGGGGAAAAAGTTCTGCCCAGGGTTTGGTAAATTTCTACCCTCCTGTGGGAAGTTTGGAGGGAAGTTCCCTGGGTTAGGTGCTTGTCTGGATCCCCCCCCTTGGGCTGGAGGAGTCCACACATAACCCAGGATGGGTCGATTTCCCTTGTAACGGGGACTTACATAATCAGGAGAGCGAGGGACCCCATTTGTGGGGCTGCCTCCTTGGCTCCCTGTCTGTGACTGACCCGAGGACCTCCTGGGCCTAGCATTATTAGGTGCAGGCAGGTTTTTAGGCCCCCCCATCTCCAAATCCAAAACGGGGGTGACCTTTACCTCTGCCACCTTGGCAGCAGCAGGGGTGCTGTTGGCTTTGGGGTTTTTCTGGGCATTACTTTTGCTATCTATCGGTTTCTGCACCTCATAGATCCGGGTAGCCTGTTCAATGACCCAGTCTAAAGATCTTTTCTCGTGAAAATCCCTCACGAGCTGGGTCATGATATATTTGGGCAAGGCATGAAAAAATGTATTAACGAATTCTCGACTGTCTGTGCGCACCCTTCTTGTGGTCTGTGCAAAAGCACGCTTTAACTCCTGCACAAATTCTTGTGGGGCCTGATCCTCCCCACATTGCAAATTGTAGGCTGCCTTGCGAGCCTCTTGAGGATTTCTGTGAACAGAAAAATGTTTCAGGATGGCCGCCTTATTGGTGGACCATCTTAAATGATTTTGGTCCTCCAGCCCCGCAAAGAAACTGGAGTATTCCGGGGAGAAGGTCCACTTTACATATTGAATACAGCTTTGGCTGTCCTTCAAATGAAAAGTCTCCATCATTTGTTCAAACAACTCTAAGTGCTCCCAAACAGAATACTTAGCGTTCTTATGGTAAGGCGTGATGACGCTCCTGATCGCCTTAATCTGCTTTAAGGGGTCCTTAAGCAAGGCCCTTTTTGCCTTATTGGCCTTTTTGGTTCGGGTAACCCTTGTCTATTCTTCCTCGGACTCAGAGGCACTGCTCCCAGAGGTTCCCGTCTGTTCTTCCAGGTTTTCCCGGATTCTGCGAGCCTGGGAATGGCTGGCAGAATGTGGGGACCTGGTCTCCTGTGTCCCGCGCAGTTCAGAGGAGTCTTCAGATTCCTCCTTGCTGCCAGGATTTGATGGGTACCCCCTCCACTGACCTAACTGGGCAGAGGTTTTCAGGATGCCCTTAATGGGCCTACTCTCCTGGGGTTCCCCATTGAACTGTACTGTACTTGGGTGCCCATACCCGGATGCCCACCCCTCCATTCCTGAGTGGTACTGGCCTATGAGCCCCATACTCTGAGCTGGATAGTAATCTGCCATCCCTGCGGCCCTGTGCTCATGTGCGCCAGGGGACATGGGGGTGGTAGAGTCCAGGGACTGGGGGAGATGAAGGCCCCTGGGGTTAGGGCTCCTGCGGTTATGGTCTGGAGTTTCCATTTCCCAGCGAACCTCATCTCTATCCGCCCCTGCTCCCTGTTGCAATGCAAGAGCCTGCATTTGTGCCTTCAGTTCCTCTGTTAAGGCCTTACTCGACTCTATCAGTTTCTCCTGCATCGCTACCTGTTGCTGGAGCCTCTCATTGTGCTGGCAGAGAGCCTCATTTTCCCTCTGTGCTTCCTGGTTGGTCCTGGAGAACTGGGCCAGTCTTTGCTGCAGGAGGGTTACCTCCTGAGCTGTGTCCCTATTGGCCTGCTCCTTTCTTGCTAGAGCATCCTCCACCCTTCTGGTGTGCTCTACCAAGTTCTGGTTTTCTTTTTGGAGGTCACCCAGCCCCTGGTGGGCCAGGTGATTTTCATCTGTTTTCCTTTTTAAGTGGCAGACTTCCTGGCCTAAAGTGTCTCTTTCCTGACTAAGAGCCTGCATCTGCGCCGCCAGGTCGTCCCTTTGCCTTTGGAAGGCGCTGGCTTTCTGGCGCTCCTGATCAAACTCTGCCTGGGTATCCAGGTCTTTCAAAATTAGTTTGTTGCTCTCCTCTTTCTCTCTGTCTAGTTGGATTTGCAGGGTGGCTACCTGCTCTGTGCATGCCCTGTTGAAATTGATCTGTTGCTCCAGCTTTTTCTGGTTCTGCAGTAAGGAGTCCAAACTGTCTTGGTGCTCCTTCTGCAGGGCCAGAAATCGGGTATCCTGGTCTGTCTTTTCCTGTTGTAGGATGCCCATATCCTCTTTTATTTTAATGATATATTGCCTACTATTATTTTCTGCCTCCTGGCTCCTCTGCAGCCTCTGCTCAGAAGAGTCCAGATCAGATTGGGCCTTCTGTAATGCCATCTGTTGCCTATTTGCCAGATTTTGGCTTTCAGCACATCTATCCTGCATGTCTCCCATATATAGGTACAGGTATGCTGCTATCCTGGCAATCTTATTGTGTTCCTCTTTGGCTTTAGGAGCCATATATAGTTCACTCAGGGCCACATGTAAGGGACCCTGATCTCTATATATATCTGACCCTGTTTCAGTGACCTGTTGTGTGATGGCCTGCAACCACGCATCCTGGCCCTGTTCGGTCCATTCACCTCTCACAAATAGCTTGTGCAAGAGGTGCTCTCTGGCTATTTTCATGTCTACTAAGGTCGTCATTCTAGAGATTGGTCTCTGTCCTGACTTACAGAAGTTAGTATTTTATTCTTGCAGAACAGAACTTTTCTTGGAGTGTCCCTTTTGAGGAATGCTTCACAGCGTAATGCAGCATGGTGATCCGACCGGACGTATGTATCCCGTCAGTTAGTACACTGTATTAAGCTGCACAAGTGGTAAATCTAACCCAACGTCTCGGCTCGAGCCCCCAATTTGTAAGAGGATTCAATTCAACACTACAGCTAAGTCAGCGCCTAGTCTATAATACTGAATGAAAACCCTTATTGATATATCTTTAGGTCCAGTTCATGCATTCTGGATGACTACCCCTATATAACACCCCTCTCTTGGAATCCCCCTGACCCCACTGAGCCAAGAAGTAGTTCTGTTTTGCAAGTTAAAAGGGTTTATTTGATAATTTAAACAATAGATATATATATGACACTTTATAATAAATTAATAATTGAATAGCACACTTAATCTGATATGATAAAGATCAACAACGGAGAATCTGGCACTAGCACACTTCTTTATAATTACTAAGGAGTTGAGATGAAATGGATAAGGTAGCACACTGGTAAATAGGTACAGAAGTATAATGTGGTAGAAAATGCTTTATAGGGTTCAAGGAAATGCAAGGTTGAATGAATGAAATGCAGTATAGAAAATACTCAATATGATTTCAACAAAGCAATGTAATCACTTTTCTCTGGCTATTCACTCCCCCCCTCTTTATGCAATGCAAGGGAATGGGAGGAAAGCACGCAGTTCTCAGAAATGCAATCAATGTAATCAGTTCAATCCCCCCCAAGCTTACACCACAGAAAACAGATAGGAGTTTTGAAAACACAGGCCCAAATGCTTTTATATGTGTTAGCAATGGATGAGAAATATGCTGGAAATGCGGTTAATTCCCTTTCAGAGGTTCAGGGTGAGTGGTATCTAGTTAAGATTAGTCCAGGCTCACACTAGCAATGATGCAGGGATAGTTAGCAGGTTAAACGAATTTCTGGCAAATGGAAGGCAAGCAGCAGCTGATTTTACATGTGGAGAAATTTGCAAATCGCGGTAAAATTCGCGGATGCGCCGAGCGCTATTACAGAGGAACCACAAGGACTATCTCTATCGTTTTGGGGTCCTAGGAAACCCTAGGATCTCATCTTCCAAATGAAAGTTACTGCAAGTCTCTAGCACAAACGGTCGCGGAGATATGAGCGATTAAATAAAGGTCGTTTTTGGTTTTGCAAATTTTAAAGTTCAAAAAGACAAGTGCAGCTTGCGACTAGAAAATGACAAGTGACAGCTTTACAAATGACAGGTGACAGTTAGGAGGCAGTTCTACTTAGATTAAATAGATTGAATTAGATGAATTTAAACTAAGAGATTGGTTCTACACAGTTCTGCTGGGTACTCACACTATATTCTTGAATTAAATGGGCCTCATCACGGATCTGGTCAGGGTTTTAGACTGGGCTCTGGTCACTCTCTCTGCTGGTCTGGGTCTCTCTGGTCTGGTCTCTTAGTTCTGGATAGATTGATGAATTTGAAGTCTGGATCTCTGGATGTTGTATGGAGGTAAGTATGGATTTTTCCGGCAGAGCGTCCCGCTGCAGATGGATTTTGAAGGTCCCTATCTGTCCTGTCTGTCTGCTTTTATGTGTTTAGAATGTGGGTGTGTTCTAGCATCACTGACCCTACCTCTCTCTCAGCTTCTAATTGGTCAAACTTCCATTTATCATTTGATTGGGTAATGAACTGTGAGTCAGAGGGATGTCATTTTATGGCTTGCAGATAGGACACTCCTCTGTCAGATTGCACACATTCTATATTTGATAATAAAAGACATATTTCAGAGTTACACAGTTGTTTGAAATTACATATACATGGTGTGGCTGAATTTAGCCATGTCTCTGTCCAAATCTGCTGTTTCTAAGAGCTTGCATTCAGAAATGGCAGATATTTCACTTTTTAACTGATTTTTCAATTTCTGACATTGACCCAACTTTACATACATGTGTGCAGGGAGTAGGGACATTAACTGATGAAGTTTCAGACTTTTAACATGCATACATTTAGAGTAATATCCACTTTTCCGCTAAAACCCCCCTGAACATGCCACCGGGTCGAAAAACCTCTTAAAATGTGGGCAGAAAAATCACAAGAATTATGGTATCATTTATAAAATTTTCACATGTCCGCTCTATGAGTTATTCATCTTTTTAAAGTTATGTTCTGGCTCCAAAGGGGTGTGGTTTCCCAGGTCACATGGTATAGAAACCAGTCTTTCCAGTTTCTGCCAAGCCAGCTTGCTCTCACAGGCAGTGCCCCTCCCAGCTCTTGCCAAGAGGAAGCTACATTTTACGACTGCGGTAATAAAAACCTTGGCCTGAGTGAAGAGGGCTTTGTTCACTCTCCTACAGAGCACAGGTAATTCAATTATCAGATAGATGGCATATCCTTAGTGTGGGCAGCAAAAGGAAGGTTGGCCTGGGAACACAGTGGTGACTCAAGTTTCACTGCTGATGGGGGTAGTTGCCAGGCAGAATCAAGTTCCTTAAGCCAGACTTTCAGCTACTGTCATGTTATTTGTTGCTTTTTAAATTAACTTGCTATTTTACACATGCAGCTAGAATGCTGATTCTAAGTGCAAAACTATGACATTTAAACCATTGCAACCTATGTGACACTCAAAAGTAGGTCACTCAGTCAATTTAAACATTTAGATTTTTTTTTAGTGTCTTTCAATCCAGTGCAACTTAAACTGCTGAAATCCACAGCGCAGCCAGTCTTGTTATAAACCTTGTCTTATGATCTTCATTTCCCAGATTTTGTAGGCACACAAAACTCCATTCTGCCAAATGTCTGCTGGTGTTCAGTAAATATTTTGCACATATTGCAATGTTTGAAAATAGGCATTTTGACTTGCCTTCAGGGAAACAGAGTGGTTTTAAAACGCCGGCTTTTGGATAGTGGTGAGTACTGGTACTGCACCCATTTTTGGGATTTAAGAAATGAATTCCCAACAATTCTAGGTTGCATTTGGCAATCAGCATTGCCATTCCCAATGGTTTCAGACTACTGTGTGGGTAGTCCAATGGTGGTTTTAGGCAGTTTCCTTCTGTGCCCATAACATCGGCAAAAATGAATGGCAGCCTATTCTTCATGCATTTCCCTGTGCATTTTCTGGGAAGCTCTGGCCATCATGATGTTTTCATGTCAGTACTGCACAGTTTTGAGGTAGGGCTCGGATGCATGGGTAAATACATCCCACAGTATCAGCGATGGGGAGACCTGGATTGGAAACCAAGATATTCTTTTTGAATTTCTTCTTACCAGACGTAGTGAGAAGGGAAGGAAAGTTGATAGAGAAACAGTTGGAATAGATAGGAGAAACAGATAACGCCATGGGCAGGTAGGGAGAGGAGGAAGTAGGAGAAATATACAAGATCAGAGGTATGGAGCAGTCATTGGGCTAGCAGGTTACAATTGAGGGCCCAAAGTAAGGTGAAAAAAAACACATCCAATTTTGATTTACAGAAACATGCCCAAATATGATTTACGGAAACACACCCACATTTCACTATCCCAAACAAACCCAAATTTGAGTTTCCCAAACACACCCAAATTTGACTTTCCCAAACACACCCAAATTTGACTTACCTAAACACACCCAGATTTGACGTTCCCAACCACACCCAAATTTGACTTTCCCAAACACACCCAAATTTGACATTTCCAAACACACCCAAATTTGAATTTCAAGGCAACTGCTAAGGCACCAATAGATAAAAGAAATGAGGTAGGATTATAGGTGAGTGTTTAGACGAAAATATGAAGGGAAGACCAGTTGAAAACAAGAAGAAGGTAGAGTGAAGGTCAGTGAAGTGAAATCGAAAGGGTAGGCAGAAGAAGGGAAACTAACCAATAAAGGGGGAAGTGATAGAGTCTTGGAGGTCCAGTTTCATACTTGAGGGAGCTTGCAGCCCCAGGGAGGGTCAGGCTATTGTAATAGCGTCATGTATCATCCCGTCATGTGCCTCCATTCCTCGTGCCTTCATGGTTTATTGTAATATTTCCCTTCAACCACCCACAAGACTTGGTGATGGCATCTTTCAAAATCCTGTAATCAAAAGAATGCCAATAACTGATTTTCAAACACATGTATATGAAGCCTATGGAAATACTGGGACGAAAAAGATGAATGGAGTAATAAGGATCACTAGAGCACAGAAGCCTACACTGTGCTCTAGTCATTGAAAAGAGGCACATATTGCCGGGACAATTAAAACCTTGACAGCTGAAGGAAGGGAGAGAGAAGCTGATAGGAGCAGACAGCTCCCGTCTGGTGGAGAGAAGGCCCAGGGAGAGTTCTGCTGCAGGTAAGGCCAGACGGAGAACAGGAAGCCAGAGAAGTGCTGCCCGAATGAAGAGGACTGCGGGAACCGTTGTTCCCTGTACTCCGGAGAACAGGAGGTCAAGGAATGTGAGGCTGGTGACAGCACAAGTCTGTCAGAGGACTCCAAACTGATGAGCGGCAAAGCAGGAGCAAGGCGCTCAACCAGTCCATCGGTGAGCAGCAGCAGTAGCCGAGTAGTGCGAAGAATGCCCAAGCAACCCCAGAAAAATGGTGAGGGCTATGGACCGAACACATGGACTGTGCGAGTCTAGGACCCGCACCTAAAGTGAACTGCATTGGAAAGTGAACAGCATAAGAAAATCCTGGCAGGGGAGTATACCAAGCAAAGTCAAGTGTGTAAAGTAAACTGCATTATAAAGTGAACTACATATGAAGGTCCTGGCAGCAGAGTATACCAGGCAAAGTCAATGTCATGATGCCCGCTCCCGGGGAGCCGGTTCAAGCCCTGCGTCCCCGAAAGCGGACATCCAGTCCCCAAGGAAGGACCCAGCAACCCCATATAGGGGCCCTTTGGACAGTGTCCTGGCGCTTTTGGCGCCAGGCTCATAAAAGACGTCAGTCCTGGCGCCATAGGCGCCAGGCTCATTATGGAAGTGCTTGGGTGCACGTACCTGATGCAGACCATGCTGCAGGATCCCGGCCTCCTTGAGGCCTGAAAGGAACTACTTTACCTCTGGGACTAATTTACCATCCGGGTGTGGCCAGGGAAGGATACATACCTGATTGGAGGAAGGATACATACCTGGAACTTCTTCCAAGGCTATTTAAACCCCACCCGAACAGCCACACGTGCTTCGCGTTGTTCTGCATCTAGCAGCTGGACGCTCACCGTGTCTGCGCCTGCATCCTGACTTCTGCCACGCCTGCCAGCATCCTGGATCACCTGCAAAGGAAGAGAAGAAAAGAACAAAAGAAGGAAAAGCCCTTACCTGCTAAATCCGCATCCCGGAAACATCTCGCCGACAATCCTGAAAAGGAAGACTTTTATTTAAAAGCTCATTGCGTCGATCGCTGCAGCGCCGCATTCCACTCACCTTTACAGGGCGCCTCCATGTTCAGCAGCGATCATCCGGATTCGCAGTCACGCCCCAGCGCCTAGGGAGAAAAAGACCAGAACAAAAGGTGAGAGAGAAAAGGGAATAAGGAAAGCTAAATCTCCATGTTAAGACTTACCTGTTGATTCATTCCCTCTTCATTTCGGGTCCGCGCCGCATCCTGGCATTTCCGGACCCCGGCCCCTAAGGGGAAAAGAGACATCAGCGTTAATGAGCGAATGAAAAGACATTACCAAAAAACGCTCATTAAAGACTTACCTGATTTCTACAAGGATATCACCTCTCATCTCGGGTCGGTGCCTGTTCCCCGGCATTCCGTACCCCGGCCCCTATGGGGAAAAAGACACTAGCATTAGTACATTAATGCATGGACTCAACGGGAACCTCTTATCAAAAAACTTACCTGGAAGCCAAGCAAGTTTGGTTCTCACCAATCCGAAAATCCTGTGAAGTAACTGGATACCAACGCGCCCCTGCATCAGAAGCAGGATGGAGAGCTCGTCCTTCCAGACCCTAAGGTGAGACGCTACGAGGAATCACAGAAGGGTTTCGAGGAGGGTGAGAGGGGAAAGTGGGAGGCTGACTGCATTACCCCGCAGACAGTTAATCCCCTATTTTTGCCTACAGAAGGATACTTCTGAGAGCCAGACAAGCCAGATTTGGGGGCCCGGTCCAGTCCATCTTCCGAACCCTGCGCATCACCTTAGAAGAGGTCACAGCAGCGCGAACCAGGCCAGCGCCTCCGTGGGAGTACAGTCAAGTGTGTAAAGTGAGCTGCATTATAAAGTGAACTGCATATGAAGGTCCTGGCAGAAGAGTATACCAGGCAAAGTCAGGTGTGTAAAGTGGACTGCATTGTAATGTAAACTGTGTAAGAAGGTCCTGGCAGGAGACTATACCAGGCAAAGTCCAAAGTCAAGTGTGTAAAGTGAACTGCATTGTAAATTGAATTGCATAAAAACGTCCTGGCAAGATAGTATACTAGGCAAAGTATGTGAAAAGGACTGCATATTATAAAAGGAAAATCCTAAGGAAGACCCATGTCCTTAGGATGTTTGAACTGCATTGAATGAGGAAAAGAACCTGGCAGGAGAGTGTACTAGGTGTCTTGGGAGTCTGGGACCCGCACTCAAGTTGTGTTGTTTTTTTAAAGGAGAATCCCAATGAAGATCCATGCCTTTATGTTTTGAATAATACTGAATGTCATAAAAAGCCTGAGGAAGGGAGTCATTTCTCCTGGAGTGTATTGTGACACCAAGAGGAGTTATCCTTTTGGGCTACTAAGACGTTGTTTCTTAGAACTTTTGTTTTGCTGTGAAGAAACCTGCGGAAGAGAGTCATTCACTGGAACTGTGAGCATTATCTACTTTGGTTGGAGTTATACCTTTTAGGATAAGATAGGATTTTGGACACAGGATATTTTTCCTTTGGTCATCTTGACAAAGGACAGACCCTTCGTTTTGGTTAAGGTAGGGAATTACCTTCTGTAGTAGGGACAGTAAGGCTTTTCTCAACCCTTTTATGATTTAAATAAAGGTTTATAGCAACCACTATGAGTCCTCTGTGTTTATGTCTCATTGCCAGTTCCTCACAGTCAGGAGTAAAACCTCTAGAGGCTTTGAGGGCTATCCTGGGTTTTTGTTTCAAGAGGGGTAGTAGAATTTAGGGAGGATCCGGCTTTCCAATGTATGATAAGCGAATGTGGAGTCCATGCCCCATTTAGTGGGATCAGCGTTAGGGATGGCCTGGCTGACCAGAGCTGAGGAGTACGTCTTCCATTTGTGGGTTATGATGGTGGCAAGGAGGTGGTGTGGCTTGAAGAATTGCTGATTGTGTAAAAGAGAGGGCGTTTCATCATGTTTGGGGAGACAAATTGGATAAGCATGTGACCTCGGGGTCATCTTTGACTCCACACTCTCCTTCTCTCCTCATATATCTGACGTCTCTAAGAAGTCACACTACCAGCTGCACCTCCTCAGAGGTATTCTTCCCTTCCTCTCCTTCCCCCAGAAGCTCACGGTCTCCAGAGCCCTGGTTCTCTCGAAGCTGGACTACTGTAACAGCCTCTATCTTACTCTGCCTGCCTCCACTCTCCGCCCTCTGCAACTCATCCAGAACAGGACTGCGAGACTTGTCCTTGGCCTCAAGCCCAGGGACTGTATCTCCCCAGGACTGAAATCTCTACACTGGCTCCCTATGGCTGCGAGGATTAAGTTCAAAACCCTCTGCATTGTCCAGAAGGCCTTCTGGGGCCTGGGGCCTAAATACCTTCAACTCTCTCTTCCTAAATATCTTCCTTCCCGAGCCCTTCGCTCATCTGTCTCCAACTCCCTCAGGGTCAGCCGCTTCTCGAAGCAACGAGCTGGGGGTAGATCTCTCTCTGCGGCAGGGGCCTCCCTCTGGAACAGCCTTCCTGCCTCCCTGAAACTTGAGGAGAACCATCTTCAATTCCGGAAGCACCTCAAAACCTTCCTCTTTGCTTCTGCTTTCTCTCTCCCTCTCCCCTGCTAAATTCTTCATTGAAACTGCACTGAACCTGCACCTGGGCCACTCTCACCGACCTCGGTCCTTGGCCCAGCCACTCTCCACTTGCACTGCCTCCCTGGCAACCCCTGCACTGCAGGACTGTCTCTGAATCCCTACAGCCCCCCCCCCCAGCACTTGCCTGCACTTACCTTGCACTTGCCACCAGCTGGCCCTATTTATTTATTTATTTTTTATTCTACTTACCCTGTTCAGAACTTCCCCCTCTCCCCTTCCCCTTGCACTTTTTCCCTTCCCCCTACCCCTGCACTTGCGCGATCTGAATGACACCTGGCCTAGTAGGATCGTTGTCTGTCTTTCCCCCCTGTTTCCCCCTCCCTGCCTCATCGCGCCTTGAAACACTTGTGTATAGGCGCGTTACAAATGCCATATCATATCATATCATATCATACCAGCACTGTGCCTAGGGCTCCTGCTATGCCGAGCTAGGTTTAATATTTTTAATATCTAATGCAGACATTTGGTGAAAGGGAGAGGAGTGTATTGGCCACATACATTGAAATCCCTGAGGACTACTGTGGATCTGTTGAGTATTGACGGCTTGGTGACTAGCTAGTGTATCAACAACGGTATGGTCAGTGCCCTGGGGGATAGAGGAGGGTGAAAGTATTTAGAAAGGATGGAGTGATACTACATTTTATCAACAAGCTTTCTGCAGGGATTAGAGTTGGCTGAATCTTTTGTAGTGTGAAATATACCCTAAAGAGGATTGTTGCAAACCCACTCTGGATGGTTAGTGTTGTTAATGCAGATGATCTTGTAAGCTGGGGGGATTTGCATTACAAGGTTTGGACTGGAGACCTCAGTGGTCCAGCTCTCTGTGGTGAAAAGAAAATCTGGCTTTATTTTAGTAGTGAGATCCAATAGTTCTATGACATTTTTTACCATGGAGTGGGCGATTACTACATACTTTATCTCAGAACAAGACAAACTAGTAATGTATTCTGTGGCATTGCTGATGGGTTTAGGGCGTAAGTTGGTTGTGTACTGCTTGGTAAAACTGAAATGTTGTGCAACGTGTGCGAGAGGGAGTTGCAGAGTGATTGTGTGAGTGTGGATTGGGTAGAGGTGACAGTGGGTCTGACGAATTCTGATATGATCATGTGGAGTTCTTTGCTGCAGTTGCCACATTTGAGAATTTGTTTATTGTAATAGGCTTTTTTGGCCTTTTGGATTTCAGCTTTGTAGTTACGGTGGTGCAGGGCGAACATGGATCTGCTGAGATCGGTTTTAGATGCTCGCCATTTTTGTTCAGGATAGTTATTTATTTGTTTTTTTTTTACTTGAATTTTTAATTAAAAAGAAATTTGTAATTTTTACAAGGGTTTTCCCAACTTAGAGAATCCCGAAGCGAAAAACGAGTGCTTCTGAGTCCGGATTCCTTTCCTCACAGTCTCTTTTCTTGTTTGGTTTTTAAGCGATGCAGATGCCTCCCTCTTTGCCTTTGAGCTTTAGTCTCCTGATTTCAGTGACTCTCTCGCTGAACCTAGCTGGTTTATCAATCTAAAGGCTGCTTCTATTAGTTTCACCAATGTCAAGGACCAATGTGTTGTCTCTCCTGAGATTAGCCTGTTCCACAAAACCTCTTCCTCTACTGTTGTTACCCCTTGGAGTCGAGGTTGAAGGTATGTGGCTCTGCTTTGTTTGGTCATCGGGCATTGGAGCGTCAGATGTTTCAAGGTTTCCACTTTGTCCATGTTCTTGCATAAGCGGCAGCTGTTGTCCATTACCGGACTGCGGATGGCTAAGATGTTGTACGTCATTAGTAGATTGAGTCTAGCCTTCATGATCATACATCGCATGCCTTTGTTTGGGAATTTCAGGCAATAGTTCTGCGGTTTTTTGACTTTGTTAAATGTTGGCGGGAGGTGGGCCAGTAGTTTGTTAGTACTGGCTTTTTCAATTGTCGAAATCCAGTCCCTCCATTCCATTTTCTGTTTCACCCGATCCGGATTGGATATCAGATCTTCTTCTGTACAGGCTATTTCTGTCAAGATGAGTTGGAGTCTTGTAACCCACATCTTGAAAGCCTTACATGAGCCACTCTTTAGTTCTTCTGCGATAATGTTGTAAAATGGTAGGGTGTCCGACATCAAGATTTTCCTCCATAATCTCATTTTGCTTTGTTCTACCAGCGAGGCTAGTTATTTTGTTTTTTGGCATTCCTCAGGAGGGGCGTGAACCATTTGGGGATGTTCCATTGTGTGAGGAAGCAGGGTGAAAGGGGGTGAGAGGAATTAGTGTGTAATTAAGCCAGGAGTGGAAGGAGTCGATGGTTAAGGCTCTATCGGGAGGGAGTGTTGCAAGGTGGCAAAGAAGCAGGGCTTCAGCTAGGTCGGGAAGGATCTTAACTTCGTTCCAGCATTTGAGTTCCCAGGGGGTGGCCAGGGGAGCTGTAGGAGGAGGGACAGGGGTGTGCATAGAGAAAGGGGTGGCATAGTGGTCAGTCCAGATGAGTGGTTTGGGATAGGATAAGTAAACCAGGTCATGGGAGCTGAAAATTGCATCAAGGGTGTGCCCACCTGAGTGGGTTGGACCAGTCGTATGATGGGAGAGGTTGAGCGCATCAAGACTGTCTACCACAGATGAGTCATGGTTTATTGAGGATATCGAAGCAGATAGTAAAGTCTCCTAGGAGTGTAATAGATGAGTGATTTACTTGAATGGTAGCTATTAAATCACAGAGGTTGTTGGCAAAATGTCTATCGTATCCAGGGGGTCTGTAGATCAGGAGGAAGCTGTGGGTGAAGGTCGGTGGTAGAGATAGGATTCACAGGAGGCAGTGCATGTCTAGGATTCGACGAGTGAGACGGAGAAATGACGATTGAAGAGGACTGCCACTCTGCCACTTCTGGAGGGTCTATTGTGGGCGATGAGCGAGTAGCCAGGGGGGAAGGCTTCGTGTGCTACAGGAACAAAGTCGTCAGAGAACCAAGTTTCGGTGATAAAAACGAGGTCCGGCTTGTTGGAGGATAGGAGGTCAAAAATGCTGTGTCTGTTTCTTGCTATCGAGTGGGCGTTAAAGAGGATGCAAGTGATTTTGTGAGGGGATGTGGGTTTCGTGGTGCTCATCGGATTGGGAGCTTGAGGTACATGGCTGCGCAGTGGGGTGGTCGGTGTGGTAGGAACATTCAGGGGTGTTGAGACAGGTTGAAGAGGGTTACAGGAGAGGCTGGGTGCCCGTGGTGCCTGAGTGTCTACTGAGAGGGTTAAGTCGATGGGGGGTGGGAAGAGTAGGCGGGCAGAGGTAGGAATGTGAGTGACGAGGGGTGGGTCAAAGGGGGTTGGGAGGGTGGTGAATGGGTCGGATGGTGTCAGGGGGTTTAGGTGGGCAGATTTTGGAATGAGTCTGGGGGTGAAGGGGGATTAGGTGTACAGGGTGAGAAGTCAAGAGAAAGGGGGTGGAAACTGGGGGAGGGGAGAGGGGAGTCAAGGGGGGTAGGGGAGGGAGTGGCTGGGAGGGTGGGCTGAGGCAGAAGTGGTGAGGGGTAGAGGGTCGAGTGAGAGGACCAGTCACGTTTTCTGCATTTTGTGGGTTTTAGTACCATAGGGGTGTGAGAGAGGGTGGTGGGGTCAGAGAGAGGGAGATGAGGCTATTGTTCTAGCAAGGGTGAGACACGCTACATTCAGAGAGGGGAAGGCATATCAAGGGGGCGGTTTGTTGGCTTGGTCGAGTAGTGGTTGTGGAGGTTGGAGGGGGTGGTAAGGGAGGTTGGTCGAGGGGGTGGTGGGCTAAGGGGGAGGGAGTGGGTGTCATGGGAAATTGGTAGAGAGGGAAGGGAGTTCCTCAGAGGGCACAAAGATGGAGTGGAAGTGGAGGTGGGTTCACTCTGTTTGGAGCGACAGAGGGCTCCCCTGGTTTGGGAGTTCGATAGAGGGCATGGTGTATGGGCGGGGGTATTAGGGTGTTCTCAATAGATGTCACAGAAATATCACAGTGTGCACTTTCTAGAAGTGCTTCGATCACAGTGGGCACTTCCAAGATGCGGATTAAGCCAACAGGAGCAACTCCAAGTGAGCAGTGCAGGCAAATAGATCACAGTAATATCTAAGGGGGCAGCCTCCAGATGCGAATCTAGCTACTAGGAACAATTTCAAGTCACTGATCAATGCAGCAAGAGCACATTTCTAAGTGTGAGGAACAAAATAAATCACAGTAGTATCTTGGAGGGTACTTCTAGGTGTTAATAAGGCTAACCGGAACAATTCCTAAGTCTGTGGGACAGGCAGAGTGAAACACAGTAATATCTCAGGGGGCACTTTTTTGGTGCGAATCGGGCTAACAGGAACTGTTCTAAGTCACAGAGGGCACTTTCTAGATGAGAATCAATGCAGCAAGAGCACATTTCTAAGTGAGTCAGTCAATCTAAATGTGTGCGACAGGTGGAATAAAACCCAGTAACATGTCAGGAGGCACTTTCTAAATGCGAATCAGGATAACAAGAAAGATTTCTAAGTGTGTGTGACAGACAGAGTAAACACAGTAATATCTCTGGGGGGACTTTCTGGCTGCGGGTGAAGCTAACAGCAGCAATTCTAAGTGAGCAGCACAGGTCAGTAAATCAGAGTATTTTCTCAGTGGGCCCTATTAAGATGTGAATCAGTGTAACTTTCAAGGAGTGAGTCAATCAAACGAGGACAGAATCTTAGTGTGTGACGGCCAGATTTTCGTATACTATCACAGTGAGCTCTTTTTACATGAGAATCGATGTAGCGGGAACAAATTCTAGGTGAGTAGCCTTTCTAAGTCTGTGATGCAATTAAATCACAGTATTATCTAGTAGCCACTTTTAGAAGCGGAAAAGGCGAACAGGACTAATTTGTAAGTCACACCGGGCCTTTTCTAGATGTAAATCAATGCAAGAAGAACACATCACAAGTCTGTGGTACAAGTAAATCACAGTGTTATGTCAGTGGTCATTTTTTAGGTGAGAATCAATGTAACTTTCTAGGTGTGAGTCAGTGTAACAAGCACAATTTCTAAGTTACAGTGGATGTAACAGGGACGGTTCTAACAGAATCGATGTAAGGGCAGGTAAATCACTTACAGTAAATTACAGTAATATCACACTGTGTATTCTCAAGAGGTGAAACAGTGCAGCAAGAGCAGATGTGAATCAAGTCAAACTCAACATTTCCAGTAAGGTGCGACACAGGCTAACATTTACAGTGCTAGGATAGATTGTAAAGTGGTAGGGCTTCAGGGTAGAGTGATTGCTCTACTCCCCACCCCGGCCACTCCTACCTTGGTAGTAGCTGCTGTTGTGGCTGGCCAATTAGCCCTGCCTGACCACAATCAGAGGGACATGCCTGACCCTTACAATTCTTAGTAGGCATCTTCCTCATCCCAGTACGAAAGTGGTGAAAAGAGGTAATATTCACTGCTCGTGGTGTTCTCTTCTTCGTCCCAGTACTGTCAAGTGATACATGTGGAAGATTGAGGGGAACAGGCTTGTAATAGCCCATAAAGGCTGGGGGAGGGCTGGGTTAGTTGTCACTGGGGAAAGGGGATATCATGTCTCACCTAAGGGTACCCCACTCCCAATCCTCAATGTCCCTCCACCCAGGTGATCTTCCCTTACTTTTCTGCCTCCTGGGACAGGATCCAATTGTGATAGCCTTTCTTTAGCCACCTGCGTAGAGGATCCAAGGGGAGTAGCAGTGAGCATACCCTCAGGTTTATCACACCACCCTCCTTCACACATGGCACGGCGGTGTCATGATGCCTACCTCCAAGGAGCCAAGTCCGACCCAGCAACCCCAGAGGCAGGCATCATTTCCCCCAGGGAAGTGCCAGCGGGCCCAAGCTGGGGCCCTTTGGACACAGTCCTGGCGCCTTAGGTGCCAGGCTCATGTTGGACCCCTGTCCTGGCACCTTAGGCGCCAGGCTCATAAAGCTAGACATGTGTTCAAGTGTTTTAAGGTGCACTTACCTGATGCAGACCATGCTGCTACATCCAGGCCCTCTTGAGGCCTGAATGGAACTACTTTACCTGTGGACCTACTTTCCCCTGGGTGTGGTCGGGGAAGGATACATACCTGATCGGTGGAAGGATACATACCTGGAACTTCTTTCAAAGCTATTTAAACCACGCCCGATCAGCAACTCACGCTTCGCGTTGTTCTGCTCCTCCCAGCTGGACGCTCACCGTGTCAGCTCCTGCATCTGGACTGCAGCCACGCCTGTCAGCATCCTGGGTCACCTGCTAAGAGAGAATTGGAGAGAAAGAAGACCTTACCTGCTAAAGCTGCATCACAGAGACTTCACACCGACGATCCTGAAAGGGAAGACATCATTTTAAAAGCATTTCGCTTCGATCGCTGCAGCGCTGCATTTCACTCACCTTTCCTGGGCACCTCCATCTTCAGCAGCGATCATCCGGATCCGCAGCCACTTCCCAGAGCCTAGAGAGAAAAAGACAAGAACACAAGGTGAGAGAAGGAAGGGAATAGGAAAAGCTCAGTTTCCTTCTAAGACTTACCTGTTGGGTCATTCCCATTTCATTTCGGGTCCTGCCGCTTCCTGGCATTCCGGACCCCGGCCCCTATGGGGAAAAAAGACAAAGACATTGAATGAGCGAATGCAAAGACATTACCCGAACGCTCATCCAGAACTTACCTGTCATTTACTGGAACTGCACGTTTCACTTCGGGTCGGCGCCATATCTCCGCCATTCCGAACCCTGGCCCCTAAGGGGAAAAAAGACATAAGCGATTAGCGCTTGGTGCAATAAGACAATGAACATTATTATAAGGCTTGAACTTTTGAACTTGCTACAGAACTCTTACAGCGCCTTACCTGAATAGTCAAGCTTATTTGAACTCCCATCAAATCTCAATCCAGTGAAGTAACTGGGTTTCAACGCGCCCCTGCATCAGAAGCAGATTGGAGAATTCATCCTTCCAGACCCTAAGGTGAGACTTCACGGGGAATCGAGGAAGGGTATCGTGGAGGGCTGGAAGGGAGTGGGAGGCTTGAGCATTATTCCGTCAGTAGGTAATACTCCCTTTTCACGCACAGGGGAATATTCCTGCGAGCCAGTGAGTCCATCTTCAGAGTCCTGCGCTTCACCATAGAAGAAGCATCAGCACTCGAAGCCAGACCTGCGCCTCCGTGGGAATCAGGTGAGCGTGACAGGCGGTTCCAGTGTCAATGAACAGTTAATTACCGGCTCAACTTTGCAGTCTCTGAAGAGAGAAACGCTGTATGACAAATTCCTCCTCATGAGCTAAAACTGATATAGGTGCTGTAATTATGCTACCACGCAATCTTATGCCATCACATGGACTCTGCAATGAAACAAGGTTGACTATTAGGCATCTACAAAGACACATCATAGAGGCCCATATAATCGATGGAACTTAGATACTGTTCTTATACCACGCATACCTCCCATTCCATCTGATACAAATATGCCTTTTAAATTAAAAAAAAGACAGTTACCTCTATGCTTAGCCTTTTCAATTATCATTAATATGTCACAGGGACCTATGCCCCCTTCCTGGAGGTAATTCCGATATTTGGTGGTAATTCTGATATTTAAGAAGGGGGACAGAAGTGGCCCTATGAATTACTGACCGCTATTGACCTTTAAGATGTTCTAGAATGGCTATGGCACGCTGGGAATGGCTAGTAGGCTGTATAAAAGGGCAGCTTCTATCATAATATCATGTTACTGTTCTTAAATGTGTTGAAACTGCGCATTTGACTGGGAAAACATCTTACATGGTCTAAACATTTGGAACAGAGGGAACTGTCTGTGAGGTAGCTGCCATCTGGGGCAAGTATAATTATCAAATTAAGAAAAGATCAAACTTGGCCACAAGACTAGGCAGACTTCTGACCCAGAGGCAGATGCAAGTAAACTACTGAAAATACCTATATGGCCAGGCATTCCAGTTTCAGTATTCCACATGCGTACTCCTCTTTTCTGGTGGGAATGCAGTCTTGAATAACACACAAAGGGTAGAGATGGTCCGGGGGGATCTTAACAAAGAGAACAATGGATGCTGTCTGAGAATTGGTTTTCATATTGCCAGTAAACCTGCTACAGTTGGCATATCATTTTACTTTGCATTATTTTGTACACTTACAGTTCTGTTATAGTCTTGTGTAGTTCTCTAAATTGCACTTTGCTCTTGGCATTGATTGACTGACTAATTATATTGTTCTAAAGAGCATTTGTATGCCTGTGGTGGGGTCTTCTGGCATAGGAAGAGATGAGTAAAAGGAACTTCAGGTGGATAATGTGTGAGAGGTTGTCAGAGGCAGGAGTCATACGCAAGGTTGGCATGGTTCAAGAAAGTGCGTTTTAAACACAAAGTAAAGACCCAATTCTCCCTAACACTTTTGGGATTCTCCTACCTAAGAAACAACATCGGGTGCACATCGTCAGAATGTCGGTATAACTAATAAGCCTGTCCTCTGTCCAAAGCTCTTAATCTGACCCTATCACTAGTAAATAGAAAAATAACAAAATAGCGTCTCCCTAGGTGGATGATTCCCTCCTCCTAGTACAACAAGAGTCTCTTTGTGGAAATCATAACAGTTCAGGAGCAGAAAGGCAACTAGGAGAATGCCTCCCTTCTCAAGTGCAGGGGCGCTTTAAGTGGACCTAGTTCCTTCACTGGGCAATGTGTATGGCAGCCCAGACCGGCAGTAACTGATCCATTTCTAAGGAAAGTTTTCTTCAACAATGATTATTGTCCCTATTCTTTTGCAATGTCTTTTTTCCCATTATTACTGTTCGTAACCCTTGTAATGTCTTTCTTTCTCCCCAATAGGTGATGAGAGGCCCAGCGGCGTCGCAGTGCTGAAGTGAGCCCCAATGGAGTCCTGAGGAGTTTACAATGTCCCAAGTAGATGGTACGTTTGGTCGTAAGGTCAGCATGAGGGTTGCGTAGCAGTGACCTAGCTTATTGTCTTTATGTGGTTTCTAACCTTATTTGTCCTTTTCTCCTGCAGGTATGGCCTAGCGAAGTCAGACGAGGAGCAGCTATCCGAAGATCTGCCGGCAGGTGATGGATGGCTGGAACTGCAAGGATGCTGGCCGAGAAGAGCTACCCCGTAAGTGTTGGAACTGCGGAACAAGTAAGGATGCGCTCTGACTACGGTGACTGCTAGGACCAGGTAAGAAGCGCTGCAGGCGATGGTATTGCTGGAATCAGGTAAGGTGCGCTTTAGGCAATGATAGATGGTATTGCTGGAATCAGGTAAGATGCACTTTAGGCGATGATAGATGGTATTGCTGGAATCAGGTAAGATGCGCTTCTGGCGATGGTATTGCTGGAATCAGGGAAGATGCGCTTCTGGCAGTGGTATTGCTGGAATCAGGTAAGAAGCACTTCAGGCGGCGGTGAGCGTTATGCTGCATGAGCAGACTAACGCGAAGCGCTGGCATGCGGGCGGGGCAGGTTTAAATAGCCTGGGCCCAGCCACGCCCCTTTGCTCTGCTTTATGGCTCCACCCTGCCACTCCCAGAAAATGCTGTACGTGTAGCCCAATGCATTCCTATGGTCATGCCCGACCTGGATGCACATGGGGGCCCTGCAGGGGATGAAATAACACATGCACTAGAAATAAAGTGTGCATAACACACTTTCTCATGAGCCTGGCGCCTTTAAGTGATCCTGGACCCTTTAAGTGATGGAGCTTGTGGTCCTTGCTCTGTGGCCATAACATGATGTCACTAGGACAAGGGCGAATACTCCAGATGCACTCTTCAAAGTATTTCCTTCCAGTAGTTTTGATGGGACTAATGGGACGAGGGAGATTGGTGATGAGTCAGGAATGAAAGTTGAATACAAGTTAGCCATGGTTTTTGGTTATAAACGTTTATTAAAACAAAAGGGGTTGGGAAAAGGCCTCTCTGACCTTGTTCTAAGAGGATTTTCTCTAACTAAACCAAAAACTAAGGATCAGTCTGTCAGGATGTCAAAATCAAGCTGTACTTGTGTCTAAAAGTTCTACTCTGACCTTCACAATATAAACCAAACAAAAACGTGAAAGGGGAAATGTCTATAACCTTTGATGCATTTTGGAAAAAGTGGTTGTAAAGAAAATATAAGTAGTTCCAACTCAAAAGTTCTTCAGAGATAAAGAGTACTTGTTCCAGAGGATGACCCCCTTCCCTGGATTTCTGTTTATCACAAACAGTTCTTCATATGACAATTCCTTGTGTTTTGGGGGGCCCACAATGGCACTGTAACTCACACAGTTCTAAAGTTTTTATTCACTTCAAAGTTCTGTGGCCAGGATCTTGTTCCTGTTTGACTGGCCCTTACAGTTCTATTATCCTTGCTTAGGGCCTCTTGGTTCCACACATTAGCAAATTGCTCAGTATATCCTCCTGCCGGGGCTTCTTGTATCTCCTACTTGTGGCTGCCTGGTATACTCTCCTGTCAGGACCTCTTATGCTCATTCACTTGTCTCTGCCTGGTATACTCTTCTGCCAGGACTTCCTATCATAATGCACTTGAAATTGCCTGCTATACCTTTGCACCAGGACTTCTTATATTCATCCACTTCCTCAATTGTACATCCACCTAGTTTCACAATATATCCTTTTGATATACCATTCGCCTCTGTGATTCCATATATTTGCATTCTATGCACTCACATATTGGTAAGGGCTTTGGGTTCAATTTACTTTCACTTTTTATAAATAGTCTCCGTTTTCTCTTGTTCTTTAATATGTTTTACTATTATATGCATTTGGTGCACCCGCGGATACGCTCCAGGGTCCCCACTATCCTAGGGTTGACTCACCAGTTCTTGTTGGTGTTCTCAGGCCTTTGTGTGGTCACTCAGTGAAGGTACACTTCTGGTTTTCCATTCATGACTGCTTTCTCTGCGTCTTTCCATTTTCCGCGGCTTCCCTTCCGCAGTTTTGGATTGGGCTTTCGCAGGTAAGGCTCTGCTTTTGGCAGTCGGCGAATGGCCACAAGTCTCTTCTGCTGTCCTAGCGTCTCTGCAGCACCTCCTCTTCTCGCAGCATTTCCATTCTTCTTCTGCCTTGAGCCGTGCGGCTCTGCCACACCTGTTCGGGACCTCGAGTCTCTCAGAGAGATGGACTGTTCTCTCTCCAACAACAGCAGTCCTTGACACTGGGCTGCTGGGGTTTAAATTTCACGTGCATAGGTTTTTTTGACCAACAGCTAGACCACTCGTTGGGCTAAAGGCCTCTTTCGCTCTGCACTTCTCTTCCTCGTCCCAGTATTCAGAGGATTCTGGGACAAGGAGTTAATTATTGTTGTTTGATAAAAAAGAGTTTGGATAATCACTTTCAACATACCTGGATGGTAAAGCAGTTCTGGGTGATGAATAAATAGAACTAATAAAGGAATTCTCATTACTTCCACATGATAGACCAATGTTGGGAGTTTGGTTTGTATGCTTTGGTGAAGAATCTTTCCTATTCTTCCATGAGGGAGGAGTACGGGTATAGCAATAAGCCATGAGGATATTGGGTATGAGAGGATTATCTTCAAGGGCAAACGGAGGATACCATGTCTCAACCAATTAAGCCATGACATCTCCCCGGAGGTTGTGATACTCCCTCATATAGCCTCTCCCAGGGCCATGATCAGGTAGCGGCTGCTGTCCCCAGGCCACATGGGAGGAGGTCACTGCCAGAGTATCAGTCATGTGATGACTCCATTGGATTCATCAAAGGTTACTCCCGATGCACTCTTAGGATGTAATCTGGTGCAGCAGGCCTTTGCTAAAATGATTCAAATCGCCTGCACCAAAATATCTGATTCTATGAAGTGTAACTCCCATACTTACACATTCTGACAAAATGCCCCTAGAGTCCCTTTTATCCTTTAGTCATAGATTGGAGGAAGAGATGCTCACAGTGCTCATATCTATGCGCCCCACCTATTGCCCAGGTGATACCTTTCCTTCCAAACTAATTTAGAAAAATCCCAATATGTTTGTTCCCTTCCTGCTTCACTTTGCAAATTCTTCCTTTGTTCACTGCAATGTACCTAACACCATTAAAGATGTAGTTGTCACGCCATTGCCAAAAAAAACAGGATCCCGTCCAAAAGACCTCAGTAACCTATGCCCCATCACAAACACGCTATTTCTGCTCAAAGTCATCAACAAATTAGCAACTGTACAGTTACAGCACTTGGAAAAAGCTAATATTCTCCATTCTAAACAATATGACTTCCGCGCTTACCACGGAACTAAAAGTGCCTTACTCGAGCTCCAAACGCATATGTTCAACCTCATAGAAAATAGCAAACCTGGGATGCTCATTCTGCTGGACTTATCGGCTGCTTTTGATCTTACCAACCACAAGCGTTTGCTGGATTGTCTGGCTACCTATCGGGAATGCTCTAGTGAGGCTGCAAATTGGATCCGCTCCTTCATAAGCAGCAGGAGCTCACATGTGTGTTGGGGGGAGGCCACCTCAGGACCCGAGCAAATATACTTCGGGGGCACACAAGGTGCATGCCTGTCCCCTGCTCTGTTTAACTTATACCTCAAGCCCCTCTGTGACCTCCTTACCACTTATGATGTTCTAACTATGCGGACGATACCCAGCTCCTTATGGAGTTGAGTGGCGATTATGCATATGAATTTGGCTCACTAACATCTATGATCCTGTCAAAGGATGGATGACTCACAACTGATTGTGTCTAAATCCAGACAAAACTGAGCTGATTATTTTTGAGTCGATGCAGGCCAGAGCCAAGCTACATCCCGATTACTCACATCTAAACATTGAGAATAACCAGATGAAGATTCAGACCAAAGTCAAAACGCTGGGAGTCCATATATATGCCTCACTAAGCTATGACGTGCAGGTAGATGGCATTGTAGGAAATTCACAGTACCATCTCAAAGTGCTCAGGCTTGTTAAACCCTTTTTGACTCACAATAATCGAGCAGCTTTAGTCAGGGCAATATTTATGCCTCGCATTGACTACTGCAGTGCCCTGCTGACCGCAGCCAGTAACAATAGTCTTAAGAGACTTCAAATTTTACAAAACGATGCAGTTTGCATTGTTCATGATATTCAAAGGAACAAGCACATTATGCAAGCCACAAGGGGCCTCCACTGGTTGTTTGTGGCAAGGGTTCGCTTTACGGGAACTTTCGGTGGCTCATTAATGTGTCTATGGCAATGCTCCCGCCTTTCTTAAGGACAAAATAAAACTCTACGTGACACAGCGCCAACTCCGTTCTAGTTTATGCGGCCTGCTGTCTGTTCTTATATCCAAAAGAGCCAGAAGCCTAGGGCGCTTCTTCATCGTACTGATGGCCCAATTTTGGCAATTGCTACCATTGGCACTACGCTTGGAAACTTGTTACCTAAAATTTAGAAAACTCTTGAAAATGTTACTGTTCGATTGACCAAACCTGACTGACGGCAGCTAGCGTCTCCCCCCTTCAGACATGTGCCCCCCTGTCCTGTCTTCCTATGTCCTTCTGTACGTGTAGTGCCCTGATGCCCACGGGCTACTGGCGCTTGATAAATAAATAAATAAATAAATAAGAAGAGCAGTAAGTGGAGGGAAGCTTGAAGGAGAGCTGCGTGTCATCTGCATAACACTGGAAGTGGGGAGAGAAGGTGGAGATCATATAGGCTAGGGGGCCAAGGTAGATGCTGAAAAACCACTGTGAGAGCATAGAGCCCTGAGGGACACCGCAGATGGAGTGTGTGATGGGGGAGAGAAAAGGGCCATGTTGAACCTGGGAAGGTCAGTCAGCGAGGAAGGAGGTCAACTAGTCCAGTGTATCACGGAGCCGATTTATAATAGTGGCATAATTGACCATATCAAAAGCAGATCAAAGGTGAATAAGTATGAGAATGGAAGGAGAGTTGGAATCAAGATTTGAGAGCAAGTCCTCACAGCTGTTCAGGAGTGCAGTTTCATTGCCTCTGGCTGCCCTGAAGCCAGATTGGTGGTTGTGGAGACAACCCACAGATTCAGTGTGGTGGACCAGCTGAGAGATGAACAGCTTCTCCAAGAGTTTGCCCAGGAAGGGGGTAACATGGCCTACCAAGGCATAAACGATGGAGAAAGAATGTTTTGCATGGATATAAACAAAGAAATGCGACTAGCTGCACTATTTACAAAGTGAAACATTTCCCTAGTTCTTGGGTGGTTTGCTGGGCAAGACATGGCCTCGATAACCATCTCTAGATCATTCTACCTCCCACCCTAAATGATAACACATCTCAACACACAACTCCAGGACCGAAAATCAGGTTACACAATGGAATGTACATAACCCACAGATACTTGTCTACACTAACGTTCCCTATACAGTACAGTAACTCACCACAGACAGACCAACACAACTCTCTACACTCCCTAATCACCACTCTGACAGACAACGCCCAATTTACATTGGCAGTCTGGAACGTACATTCGCACCTAGGGAAGGGCATTCAGCCAATAGAGTGGCTGGAACAGCAGGTGAGAATACACAGTTTTTGCCCACTGTTTCCAGCCACCTGCGGCCCTTCCCTGGGTAGCACCGTTTTTTTAAAATGTGCGGAGGCAACAGGGGGTAACTCCCTGTTTCCTCAGCCACCTCCCCACCCACCCCAAAACAAACCAAACCCCTCCCCGCCAGTCCCCACTTACCTGCTGAACCGGAGCTTTGAGCTCTGGTCCCAGCGCTCCTCTCACTCACGGCCGCCATTGAAATGAAAAAGGGACTTCGTCTTTTGTCGATGGTGGTGACCATCTTTTTTTTATTTTTTTGGGAGATTGGTATTGCGCAATAAGTGCAGCCAATTTCCCGATAGAAAAAAATATATGTGCACCCGTGCAAACCCCGAGGTGCGAATAGCAATCACACCTCAGCAGGGTGCGGTCATGGCCAGTAACGCCCCACAGCCCTCGCCAAGGCCCATTTTGGCCTGCCTAGGCTCAGGCTGCCGGGCTGTTACTGGCCATGTACGCCCGCTGGGGGGTGGGGGCGGGAGGGTTTGCTGGATTAACCACTGCTCCAGCCAACTCACAACATATCAAACAATCACAACCCCCAGAACGCCGTATCTTTTCAAATCTGCACAAATCAACGTTGCAACCTTCCCCCGCATGCCCTGGCGCTATCTTAGGCCACCACCCCACTTGCAGATCGTGATGCGCCAAGAAAGTGTGAAAAATGTAGAATGTATGCTATTACAAGACTCAATGACAGAGCATATCAAAGAGTTTTACTCTGTCTCCTGTGGGTCAGTATTCTGGACATATTTTCATTTTGGAAGGCATTCAGCCTAATTTATTTTCAAAATGCAACAGCGAATGAATGCATGACATCATATAATACAATACGGAGTACGCCATAATGTTGCCATTTGTAACTTCAGTTTGGGGAAGTGGTTGTGACCTTCTACACTGCCTGGGATCGGTCCTGAAGGAGATACGGTGACCCCTGTTACCCCACCAGAGCCCCCAGTCCTCTAATTAAGGAGTGGTAGACAGGAAAATGCAGAGCGGCTGCACTAGTCTTGGCTGTGCAGGGGTCTCATGCACACCCTCGAATTGGAGGAGAGCACCTGCTTGCTCGCCCTCTCATGGGTCATAAGCCTGGAAGTGTTTTTGTGCTGGGGAGTGGCATGCGAGTGACATGGATGGATGACAAGTGTGACAGGACAGGCAATACAGAAATGACAGTTGCACGAATGAGGAGACTGACGACCAGGATGTGAGGTGGAAAAAACTTTGGCCACAAGCTTTATTATAGTACCAGCCATGGTGCGAAAGAAAACCAGCCATAACATCACATAAGGAATAACAATACAATATTTTGGGGACAGAGGGAACAGGTGAGCAGGGGGCCCTAATCCCAATTAGGGGCCACTCGAGGCTGCTCCCCGCCGCCATTCATATGAAAGCTTGTGACAATTGTTTGGCCACAGCGTGTGAGCTGTGACATGTTCATAATTGTTTGTCTTTGAAGCAGGTTCATCCTACTTTCTCTTGTCCTTTCCATGTGAGGTGGGGAGGTGTGCGCTTGTGTGCCATTTATTGATGTCCAACCTGACCGGGTTTAGCACTTGCGCCCTCTCTTGCTCACAGGGTGATTTTCGCTGAAGTTATGGCTCTTGATCCGTATTTCTTGATAGAACAAAACCCCGTGTTGTGAAGCCTTTCACTTGATCCTCCGCGGGATGTGTTCTTAGAGCCATTTTGATTTTTTTGGTCATGTGTTTTGTACTTTTCCATGGATGGAGGCTTTTTAGCCTCTTGGTCCACTCTTTGGAGATGAATTTGGCACTTATTACACACATGATCCACTTGAGTTTTTGAAGCCCCCACGCTACATTTGCGGGCTAGTTGTTTCATCGGGGGTGGGTTCTAGGAGCCTTACTAGGGTCTTCCCTGCTCCTGATCCACTTGTGCTACGAGACCCCTTCCGCGCATTAGTCTGCTTGTTTTTACAGCCGGGGTGGGTTCAAAGAGTCTTACTGGGTTTTTACCCCGCTCCCAATCCACTTGCCTTGTGAAACCCCCTCAGCGCTTAAAGCTGCTTGTTTTTACAGCCGGGGTGGATTCAAAGAGCCTTACTAGGTTTTTCCCTGCTCCCGATCCACTTGCGTTGTGAGACCCCCTCGGCGCTTAGGGCTGCCTGTTTTTACAGCTGGAAAGGGTTCAAAAATAGAGCCTTACTAGAATTTTCCCCTGCTCTTGATCCACTTGTGTGAAACCCCTTCAGTGCTTGTGTTGTACTATTCCGCCGCTGGGGTGGGTTCTACGGGCATAGCTGGGAACTTCCCCTGCCCACGATCCACTTGCGTACCCCAGGGCGCTTATCTTGCATAAAAAATGCGAGGGGGTGGGTTCCAGAGCCTTACTAGGAACTTACCCTGCTCCTGCTCCACTTGTGGTGGGACCCCCCCTTCTGCATGCATGGAGGTGGATACTTGAGGCTTACTAGTACATTTTTCTGCTCAAGTTCCTCTCTCCTTTTCAGTTTTGTAAAACCCCTAGAGCTCCCACCTGTATTGATGTTCTCTGGTGGATTCTGAGCGCCTGGGTCTTCTATAACTGTATTTTCCTAGAATATTAACTAATAGATAAAAGACCCCCGGTATTTTAGAAGGAGGCCCTTCTTGGAGTTGAATTTTTATGTTTATTTTATAAAGTGAGGCGTTTTAGCCTCCCCTAATGATGTGATTGTGTTCCATCTTCTATCTGGCCCTCGATACAGCCTTTCCCTACAGTTATTTGCAGGGTGGGAGGGATGGTTTTTTAGACCTGCAGCCGTCCTGCTGCTGTTCGTGGCTGGCGGGGAGGAAGCATGAGAAGAGCCACCTTGCCCCCGCCAGATAAAGGCAAAATTCGGCCTGGGGGCAAGGCGGCCCTTTCCTTGAACTTCAAAAGGCCCCCGCTCAGCATCCGCAGGATGGGAAGGGGGGGCCTTTGAAGTATGGAGGGCAAGGTGACGAGGGGCAGTGACTACCGGTTGTCACCTGCCCCTCTCACCTCACCCTCCTGTCTTGGAGACGCGCTGTCTGGGTTCCCATTGTTACGGGACCCAGCAGCCCGACCCCACCATGTGCATGCTAAGTGGGGCAGCGCCAAACAGGCGCTGCCCCACCGGACTTCACACAAATCCCCCACCTCCCAGCTTACGTCCCCGGGCCTCCCATCCGGGTGGGCCCGGGTGTATAAGCCTGGAAGTGTTTTTGTGCTGGGGAGTGGCATGCGAGTGACATGGATGGATGACAAGTGTGACAGGACAGGCAATACAGAAATGACAGTTGCACGAATGAGGAGACTGATGACCAGGATGTGAGGTGGAAAAAACTTTGGCCACAAGCTTTATTATAGTACCAGCCATGGTGCGAAAGAAAAACCAGCCATAACATCACATAAGGAATAACAATACAATATTTTGGGGACAGAGGGAACAGGTGAGCAGGGGGCCCTAATCCCAATTAGGGGCCGCTCGAGGCTGCTCCCCGCCGCCACCCTGAGGGGATGCTGACCAGCGTCTCCCAGGTCCCCCCAAAATAAGGGATTATAGATTAAGTACAGCCTCTGGCTGCAAGGGTCCAGAAAATATTCCTGGTGAAGATGTCCATACCTTCAATGGACAGGTGAACCCCGTCACTGCAGAACATGGCCTGGTTGTGTACCGAGATCCCATGCTTAATAAATTTGAGGCCTGAGAAAAGGCAGAAATTGGCCACAGCGTTGTTCAGTTTGCGCCTAGAAATCCCCATGGCTTTGTTGCACTCCGCCCCATGCCAATGTTGGCGAGGGATGATTTCTGACATCATCACTTCTGTTCGAAGTGTTAGCATATGTGCCAGGGATCTGAGGGAGGTGCAGATTTCGGCCAGGAGAAGCTTCCTGCCCAGCTGAGGCAAGTCATTGCCCCCGAGGTGGATGATGAGAAAATCGGGAGGAGGTGAGCAGGCCCCCAGTAGGCCAGCCAATTTGTCGTGTAGGTCTCCCCAGCGCATGCCCGGCTTGCCCCACCAGTAGGTGATGGTGTCCTGGAAATGCATGCCGTCCTGGGTTTCCTCCAGCCATCTGCTAGCCCTGGTAATGAAAGAGTGACCCACGATCCAAGCCGTCTGGGACGGGGGGTAGCCTGTGTTATAGAAGAACATGAGGAGGGGTGGGGTGTGGGATGGAGGATACTATTAGATCAAGTCTTTCCTGATGTATCTTTTGTAAGCCCCCGATCTCCAACCCCCAATCCCTTTTATGGCTTTCTCTTGCAGCCCCCCCATCCAGGCTGAAGTGGCTGCTCCTATCCTGAAGGAGTGGGATCCAAACTCAGTAGGATTCCATCCTATAGCTATTATAGTCTTCTTGAGGACAGACCTCACCTGGAATCTACTGAGGGCAGACCCATTTTTGTGTGTGAATAATTGCCCCCCCCGACTGGGGCGCTTGTTCATGAATGCCTTGGTGGTGCAAATGGGGCAATATTCTGTTTCCTCAATGCAGTACAGGTTGATGATCCTCCCTTTTCCTAACTGGTCAGTTTTGGACCTACACAGTTTCACAGCCATGGAATCCTTACCCAGGTGGATGTCGCCTATATCCAGCCCTTCCTCTGACCTGTGTTTTTGGAGGCTATCTCGCTGATCCTGAACGCCCCAAAGTAGTTTAGTGTGAAGGCGGCTCTAAATAGTGAGGTCTCGTAGGCATTGTTGCATACTGCAGGGAGGGTGTCTAGCAGAATTTTTAATTTAGCAAAATTGAGGGGGCGCCTGGTGTCTGTCTTGACCCCCTCCATTTTGGACCAACCCTTGAGAGCATATCTGGTTAGTGCGCCGTGGGTGGGGTCGGGTGCCCCCGCTAATCTAGTGTAATATGAAACTGCTGCCAGATGGGATGAAGCCCATGCCTTCTTTTTGCTTTGTTTGAAAGCCCATTCCATGAAGTCATTGACATGGTACTCCTGTATATCCCTGATGTTGGTGACTTTTGTGATCCTTCCAAAATCAGTCAAGCACTTATTGTACATTTTGGCAGTTTTCTGTGCCAGCGCCTTTTTGGCCAGTTCCCCTAGAACGCCTTTAGGCTCACCTGTAGGAGTGTGGTGCCGGGAAAGGCAACCCCTTTTGTCCGGTCCCGGGGGTGAGGGTAGAGCTGGGCGCGGGCATCTCAGGGAAGAGCTGTTACCGGCTGGCTGGCGGGAGCTGCCTTGGGTGTGTCCATGATGGCCCAAACCTCTTCCAGAACCGCTGTCCTCCTGGCTTCTGCCTGTGGGTTTAGTGCCTTGAAAGTGGAGAACTGAAAACGGGACAGAGCGTCAGCGGCCTTATTACCTTTGCCTGCAATGTGCCACCCAATTATTACAATGTTATTTTCCAGGGTGACTTTCGTCATTTCTCTCAACACATTTAGCACCAGAGGGCAGGAGGCAGCACCCTTGTTTAAAATGTGTACAACCGCCATGTTGTCTGACCATGTGACCAGCTCTGTGTTGGCCAACAGGTCCCCCCATCGGTAGAGTGCCAGCCATATGGGGAATATCTCTAGCAATGTGATGTTCCTGGTCCAGCCCCTCTGCTGCCAGCAGGGCGGCCAGTGGCCGGCGCACCACTTGTTACCAAAACATACCCCAAAGCCTCTGCTGCCAGCCGCATCCGTGAACAGGGACCTTTTGTCTGCCCCATTCATGGGTTTGCGCCATATCACTTGGCCATTGAAGTTGTTAAGAAATGCTTCCCACATGGCCAGGTCTTGTGTTATCTCCTTGCCCAATCTGATGTGGTGGTGTGGCTTTGTAACCCCCCTCATTTTTAGTTCCAGGCTCCTGTGAAAAACCCAGCCTTGGGGCATGATTCTGGTGGCAAAGTTCAGCTTCCCAGCAAGGGACTGTATTTCACGCAGCGTTGCCTTGTCCCTGCCTGTCATCTGCCTTATTGTCTGAAGAAGGTCTTCTATTTTGTCCCTGGGCAGGCGACACTCCCCCATGGAAGAGTCAATCTCTATTCCTAGAAATGACAGGGTGGTGGTGGGTCCTACAGTTTTTTCGGGTGCCAGCGGAACCCCTAACTCCTGCATGGTTTCGCTGAATGTTTTTAGGGATGAGCTGCATAGGAGGGATCCTGCTGGGCCAGTGAAAAAGAAATCATCCAAATAGTGTACCGTTCTGGCTCTGGGCATGGCCTGTTGGAACGCCCACTGTAGGAAAGAACTGAACTGTTCAAAATAGGCACACGCGATGGCGCAGCCCATGGGAAGGCATTTGTCAAAATAGAATTTATTGTCAAAATGGAAACACAGCCACTGGTAGGTGCTCTTGTGCACGGGCAGCAGCCTGAAAGCTGACTTAATGTCTGCTTTTGCCATGAGAGCGTGCCTACCTGACAGTTTTACTAGGTCGACAGCATCTTGCACGCAGCTGTAAGAGACAGCGGCCTCCGTGGCAGGGATGCCGTCATTGAAAGAGCTACCGGGTGGGTGTGATAAATGATGGATCATCCTGAACTCCCCCGGCTCTTTTTTGGGCACAATGCCCAGGGGGGAGCATAAAAACTCAGTGAAGGAGGGGTGCTGGAAGGGGCCCTCAATCCTCCCTAGTTGTAGCTCTTTATCAATTTTTTCTCTTATTATGGTAGCTAGGGATGAGGCAGATTGTAGGTTCTTGGGTATGGTAGGAGATCCCTGGCCCTTGAATGGGATCCGGAAGCCATCTTTGAAACCCTGAGCCAGGGATGCTCTAGCTGCTGGGTCAGGGTAGTTCTCTAACATTTTTAGCAGTTGGTCAATTTTTATTGGTGAGGCCCCTAATCTATAGCTAGTGCATGTTTTTGCCCTCAGTGACTTTTGGGCTGGGCCTGGAAGGAGAGGCCTTTGTGCAATTGTTGCTGCTGTGGCCACCACTGCATGTGCTGCATTGGTGCTTGTATCTGCACTCGGCGCCCTTGTTACATGACCCTCTGTTGAAGTACCAGCAGGACCCCGGGGTGCTTCCTTTGGCCCCTCCATTGCTGCGGTTGCCAGACTGCCCCTGATTATGCCCTGTTTTTTGCCCCCCTGGGGGCATTCTTCGAAAGGGGGGTTTGTTTTTGTTAGTATTTATACTGTCATGTTGAGGCCTGCGCTGGTTATGTTGCCTGTTTCTACCCCTTCTATTATACTGATGCTCATAGTCCTTGCTGCTTTGGGCGCTCTTAGCTGAGTTTTCTTTTAATACATGAAAAAGATACAATTTAGGGTCTTCCTCCTCCCAGCCCAGGTCAGGGAATCTCTGCATCTCCTTCCTGAACTCTCTATCATAGTTCAGCCAAGACTCCCCCCCCAAAGGTATTGTGAATCTCCAAAATTCTGTGGTGGTAGGCAATCAGTGCAGTGCCCTCTTCTGGGAATTTTTCTAGAATTATTGTGGATAGTATTTGAAAAGAGGCCTCCCAGTTCTGAATATTCTTCTCCAGTGTGGGCCTCTTTGCTCTCTCTTTTTCTTCCTCTTTCTTATCCCTTTTTGAAATGCCAAAACCTAATTCTTCATATTCCAATAGGCAGAAAATGTCAATAAATTGCTTTTTCCATATCTTTCTCTTAATTTTCTGCTCAATGTGCCATGCAATGGTCTTTTTTAGGCTTCTATTTACGCTTTTGCCGGCAGTGCGCCTTCCATATTTAGTCATATGAGGGGTTGGAGACGGTACAACATGGCTAGGCCCAACCCATGCTTTAAGGTGGCCCTAGTCATCCTCGCCCCCAGATTCCGACTCTGTGTCTGTGCTGTCACTCTCGCTGCTGGAGCTGCTCGAGTCATCCCTGTGCCTCCTCTTTTTCCCAGCACCCGCTCCCTTATGCCATTTTAAAAATTGTTCAAGCATAGGCCCCAAATCATTGCTTTTCACAGTACCTGATTTTGCTTTCCTTTTGGTGCCTGGGTGGGTGTCTGAAGAGGCGGGCATGCTGCGGACGTCAAGGCGCTGCTTCTTCCTAGCTGGCTGCTCCCTTTCTGCTGGCTCCTCATCGCCGTCGACCTCCTCTTCCAGGGCGCCTGCGTCATCCTCATTGAGACTGGTGGATGCGAGCTCTGCCATTCTTTCCTGCACCACATCCATGCCATGGACGGCTTCCGCTGCTTTGGCCCATTCCAGGAGTAATGTTTCTTTCAGGGATGAGGCGTTGGCCATCTCCTGCCTGCTTGGGTCTCTGCGTGCTGGTTCGTAATGGGTTGTCCTAGTGTTTCCCAACTTGCTGTGTGGGACAGGGGCCTCTACCCCCCCTTATTGTAGTTCCCAGGCGAGGTAAAATGCTGGGGCTCTGTATCTGCCTCCTTCTAGTGCAGGTCTGCCGAAGTGTGCGTCTGGGAATTCACGTATAACTTCTTGCGGCTGCTCCGGGGCTAATACCAATGTCCTTATATGCTTGAGACTGATGCTCTGCTTGTCGTGCTATGGAGGCTCTGCTGCTGCAGCCCTGCTCACTCCTTGTGTTGTGCTCGAGGACCCGCCTTCTTTGGGCTCTGCGAGCTCCGTGTGCGGCCGTTCGCTGCCGCGCAGACCTCCTCGAGCTCTTCAGAGACCTGCCTTCTTTGAGTCCAGTGTCCTCCCAGAGCTGGATCGAAATTAAAAAATGTTTGCCAAAATATAAATTCTAGCGCCCTCTCCGGGGCTCGAACCTATGTCCTTGTACGCTTGAGACTGACACTCTGCTTGCCGTGCTATGGAGGCTCTTTTTTTTTTTTTTTTTGCTTGTCAAATGAAGTGATATGGGACTGAGTGAGTGCCAGAGCAACAATAACGCACAAAGGACAGCATGTTTCCCTAAAATCATGAAATCTGTCCAATTGTAAGGAAGTCTTTTTTTCCAAATAGTGTGGCCTTTATCATTTCGAAGGGCTCCAACTTTTGCATTTAAGTCACAGTGAGATTAAACTATTTGGCCAGGATTACACGCTTTTTGAGAAATAAAGCCGGGATTTGAACCCATGCTGCAATTTAGGCACTTGACCACGTATTTTGCAAGATTTCCTTGGTATAAAAATTGGCTTTTAAAGACTACAATAAGACTGTGTTATAGTTATCAGTTGCAAAATGCACAAATTATATAGTAAAGCAACCCAACTATGTACATCCTTACATGTTAAGCTAAAAGAATACTATTGTGGCGTTATTTTCGACATCCTGAATGGAAAACTACAAGTCTCAGAATTACAATTTATACAAGTCCAAAAAACTGTTTTATACCATTGTACTTGTAGCACTTTAAAGCACACACCAAAAGAGATTGCGTAGTAAGGTCACCTGGGTATAGAGCTTGCTGTAAAGGCCCAGCCTCTTGTTATAAATGATATTAAGAACATTTGACTCGCCACTTACTAGCATTTGCATTTCAAGCTAGTGGACATCATAGATATACGTGAATGTTTAAAGGGAGGTATCCTGCTACTCACATGAATTATCTTGGAAGCAGACAGCGATTTGGTAGGTAATGGTCGAGGTGTGGGTCTTTTATTTGGAAATGCCCCATCGTTGTGTCAAAAGACTGAAAGGAGCTGCTAACAAAAGAAATGCTTTACATCTGCATTGTGTCTGTGCATGAATGCTGTTAAGGCGAGCAGGTCCCTTCAACAAAGCCCTGAAATGGGGAAGGGGTGGCCTCGGCTGTTACATTAACCTGCTGCCTTTAGCAGCGCATTGCTATGAACAAAAGAAGTCCTGAAACAGTGCTGCCCAAAGGCGCTAGGGGGGGGGGCTAGGGTGAGTGGGGAGTGTGACGTCCCAGCGCCACTATCGCGCATGCGTGGGCCTCGTTCTCGGCCGCGCATGCGCATATAGAATAAACCGCGCCCGTGCGGCAGTTCGCGCCGGGACGCGCAGAGACCAGCAGCGCGTCCCGTGTCTCCTTGTGCATGCGTGTGATGGTGACCGTGTGAGTGCCCGCCACTTCCCCGATGCCCCGGGGGAATACATAACAACTGGCGACGAGGCGGGACGGTCGCCACGGCAACATTGTGCATGTACGCACGGCAGCTGCGAGAGACTGTGATTGGCAGTGCTCTTGTGTCGCAGCGTGTCACAGACCCGACGCGGATCCCATGAGACACGTGCAGCGATAGCGGCCTGAACAGGTGCTCGTGCGCCGCTGTACAGCCAATTAGCTTGAATTTTTGGAACGTTGGTTGTCCCCCAGCACACGGGGACGATTCTTCTTCTCCTTCCACCTCCGGAACGCTGACGCCTCCTGGGAAGAAACAAGTGAGGAGACACAGTGGGCATCCGTCTGGCAGCAGGTTCGAGATCCCCAAGTAAGGTTGCGGCCTCTATAACACCAGGAGGTGCCTGTGCGACCTGTAATCATGGCGGAAAGCGAGGGGGAGGAAGGAACTGCGGCAGGTGCAGTCAGGCCACAACAAGGGTCTCTGCTACCAATGCAAGAGTTTGATGTGTCTGGCCCCCCATCCAAGCTGGGGCCTAGGTGGTTGCTATGGATTAAGAAACTTGAGATGTACTTTACTGCAACTGGCATCACCGATGATAATGCGAAGAGGGCTACGCTGCTATACTCTGCGGGGTTGGATGTCTTACGTATTTTCGAGTCATGCAACCTGCAGGTGGTGACGTACAATACTGTTAAAACGGCGTTGGAGAACCACTTCATTCCTCTCTCAAATGTTGACTACGAGAGGTTCCTGTTTTGTGGTGAGAAGCAGAGAGAAGGAGAATCCCTTGATCAGTTCTGCGCCAGGTTGAGATTGATGGTCACCACGTGTCGGTCGGACAATGACGAGTTAATGATACGGAACCAACTCATCCAAGGCTGCAACTCCGGAAAATTAAGAAGGCAAGTGCTGAGGGAACCGTGGTGGACTCTGCTGCAGATCCTAGATAGTGGCAGAATATATGAGCTGGCGGACGTGAGAGGAGCCAAAATGGATGCGGCAAGGCACACCAGCGTGTCCGAAGATGCATTTGCCATAAGTAGACGGCCCGGAACAAAGGACAAGTGGGGACAAAAAAGGCAAGAGACGCGTCATCCTCCCGAGTCGGAGTCAATGTGTCCGGCTTGCGGGTACGACCTGCCCCATGCAGAGGAATGCCCTGCCGTGTTGCGGTCGTGCGGCCGGTGCGGTAAGCCAGGGCACTACGCCCGGATGTGTCGCGCTCCAGTTCCCATTCCGGTGCCGAGAGGCCCCGCCCGAGGCAGGGACAGTGGGACCAGAAGGCTAAGGAGCATTGTGGCACTCGAACAAGAGCTGCAGCGACTGCAGCTGGTCGAAGAAGAGGAGGATGAGGACGAAGAAGAGGTGTTCTTCATCTCAAACCTGGCCTCTGTGGCGAAGAAGAAAAGACAACCTAAATGCATGGTGGACATTCAAGGGGTGCCGACTCAGGTCCTGATCGATACAGGCGCATCGGTATGTGTGTTGGCGGAGGACCACTATCAGAAGCTGCCAGGTCCTCCCCCACTGGACAGTTCGGCAGCAAAGATATTCACTTTTGGTGGGGATGCCCCGCTGCCTATCAAAGGGGCGTTTATCACGCCAGTCGCGAAGGGGGACAGGGTCATCAGAGCGCGGTTCTTCGTCACAGACGTGAGCCCCCATTCGTTGCTCAGCTGTGCCGCGTCTGAAGCCCTCGATTTGGTGCACTTTGCATGGGAGGTGTATCAAGTAGACATTGTGGGCTTACTCGACAAGTATGCGGACATATTTGAAGGGGTCGGGAAGTTGAAAGCGCCCCCGATAAGGCTGCACATCGACGACACTATTAGACCAGTGGCCCTCAAGCATAGGAGAATCCCGTTTCATCTCAGGGAGAAGGTTGAGGAAGAACTGAGGTCGCTCATCAGCATGGATATAATTGAAAGGGTGGAGGGGCCCACACCCTGGGTATCGCCTATAGTGGTCGCTCCCAAACCCAAGCAGCCAGGAGCGGTAAGGATCTGTGTTGATATGCGCCTCCCCAATGCTGCGATTAAGAGGGAGAGACACTTAACACCGACACTTGATGACATTGTGGGGGAACTCCAAGGGGCACGGGTGTTCTCAAAGCTGGATCTACGCGCCGGCTACCACCAATTGGAACTTCACCCGGACTCCAGATTTATTACAACCTTCACCACACACGAAGGCCTCTACCAGTTTAAGCGACTAAGCTTTGGCATCTCATCGGCGGCGGAGGTCTTTCAGAACACCATAAGGGGGGCGCTGGCCGGCCTTCCAGGCGTTATAAACATGAGTGATGACATTTTAGTGTTCGCAGATTCAGAGGCGGAGCACCTGAGGAGGTTGGAAAGTACGTTAAGGAGGTTGAAAGAACTGGGTCTCACTCTACATCGCCAGAAATGCAAATTTTTCAAAGACCGGATAGGATTCTTCGGTTTCATTTTTCAGGCTGCAGGCATGTCACTTGACCCGGCAAAAGTCAGAGACATAAAGGAGGCTGCAGCACCACAGTCCCCCACGGAAGTAAGGAGCTTCCTAGGAATGGTGACTTATTGTGGACGGTTCATCAAGGGGTTAGCGTCGATAGCGGAGCCTCTCAGGGCGCTGACACGAAATGACGCGGTATGGAAATGGGAATCCCGAGAACAAGAGGCGTTTCAGGCCCTCAAGAATGCTCTGTCAGACACAGACACCATGGCGTACTTCAACCCGGCCGTGGAGTCGGAAGTGGTGGTAGACGCCAGCCCCGTGGGTGTAGGTGTGGTGTTGCTGCAACCCAATGAGCATGGCGAGATGAGACCCATTGCTTACGCCAGCAAAGCGCTGTCCAATACTGAGATGAGGTATTCTCAGATCGAAAGGGAAGCTCTGGCCATCCTATGGGGCTGTCGGCATTTCCGCCTGTACATTTTGGGCAAGCCAGTCGTGGTGGTCACTGACCACAAGCCTTTGCTGCCGATACTGGCGGGAGCATCGTCCAAGCCGCCGCCCCGGATCGAGAGGTGGATGCTGGCTCTAATGGAATATGGGGTCAAGCTTGTGTATAGGCCCGGAACCAACAACCCCGCTGACTATTTGTCACGTCACCCGAACAAAGAGAATGCCGAAGTGGAAAATGGAGAAGTGGACTGCAAGGGTCTGCTGTGTCAAGTGGTAGAAAATGCACTTCCCATGGCGCTCTCGAGGCTCACCGTTGCGACGGAGTCCTCCAATGGTGAAGTCTTCTGCATCATCAAGGCAGCAGTGAGGAGCGGGGACTGGAGAGAAGTGCTACGGAACAACTCAAAGCGCCAGGAGGAAGCACAGATGGACCTGCAAGCGCTCTGGAGGGTGAGAGATGAGTTGTCAATTTCCAAGGATGGACTGCTTCTCAGGGGGTAGCAGATCATCATTCCGAGGGGACTAAGGATGCGCGTGCTGGAGCTGGCGCACATTGGACACCAGGGCGTCGTCAAAACGAAGGCCAGGCTAAGGGCAAAAGTCTGGTTTCCCGATCTGGAAGGAAAAGTGGAAAGCTTCGTGAAAAGGTGTCTGGCCTGCCAGGCGGCCACACCGGGTGACAAAGCGCCACCCATCAGTTCGATGGAACGCAGCGAAAAGCCATGGGGTACAGTCCATGTGGATTTTGGGTCGACGGGCCGTGGACGATATTTTTTGGTGGCTGTCGACCAATGGTCACGGTACCCGGAAGTAGAGGTGGTTGAATCGACGGCGACTGAGTTCACCACGGAGGCATTGGACAAGATGTTTGCGGCACATGGATTCCCGGAGATCATCTGCTCGGACAATGGGCCACCGTTCACCGGCAGCCAGTTTGCGCAGTATCTACGAGAAAGGGGAATAAAACACAGGAGAGTCTCCCCGCTATGGCCGCGTGCCAATGGCGAAGCCGAAAGGATGATGAGGACGCTCAACAAGGTAACGCAGATCTCGGCCAGCAGGGGTGAGGATCTGGTCTAAAGAGTGGTGGAATTCCTTCGAGTGTATCGCTCAACCCCCCATCAATCCACAGGGGTTGCCCCAGCTGAGGCGCTTTTCGGGAGGTGCCCGAGAGGGATGCTTCCAGAAATGGAAGGCAGGAGGCCGGGGGTCATCGACGACGATAAAGTTCGCGAGGACAGAGCGGTACGCAACCAGAAGGAGAGTGAACGTAGAGGACTGCAAGAAAAAGAAGTAAGAGTTGGAGATTCCGTACTAGTAAAGAATAGACATCCAGAAGGAAAGTTATCCCTACCGTTTGAACCACGCCCATGGACAGTGACTCACGTGAAGGGCACGATGGTGACTGCAGCCAGTGAACGGGGTACCGTTACCCGAAATAGATCCTTTTTCAAGAAAGTGGATGTCCTGGTGGACCCGCAGGTAGCGAATGACTCCTCGAGCCAGGAAGGAACATCAGAGGACCAGGACGGCATCCTCTCATCGGATCCAGGCTCCACAACGGAGGCTGACTGGGTTTTGCCAACGGTCACATCGAGATATCCCGTGCGTGGGAGTCGGAGGCCTCCAGCTCATCTGAAAGACTATGTCATGGACTCAGGGGACTGAGCGAGGGGTGAGTTACGTTTGGGATCACGGGCTCACCATAGTTGGTTACTGTTATGTTCCACTGTCACATGTTATGCACCACAGTTTGGTTTTGTTCTGTTGTTGGGGAAAAAGAAGGGATGTGACGTCCCAGCGCCACTATCGCGCATGCGTGGGCCTCGTTCTCGGTCGCGCATGCGCATATAGAATAAACCGCGCCCGTGCGGCAGTTCGCGCCGGGACGCGCAGAGACCAGCAGCGCGTCCCGTGTCTCCTTGTGCGTGTGTGTGATGGTGACCGTGTGAGTGCCCGCCACTTCCCCGATGCCCCGGGGAATACATAACGGGGAGGTGGATAAGTGACCGGGCGGCCGCTTCCTCCAGCCTCGGGCCCTGTTAGTACAGGCCGTGTTTCTGCTCCCTGCAGCCTTCGGTCGCTACACTACTATCGGAAGCGATCTCGCTCACTGTTTGCTAGACCAGCGTGTGTTTTCGATGACACCTGGGCGCGCCTGATATCACACGTGTACATTTGAAAGAGTGTAACTTGACGCTTTGTGATAGTTGCATCTGGGGGTTCCTGAAAATGCACACGTTCACAAGGGTTATTCATCAGCGTAGTGCTTCTGGCAGTCCTTTGCCCGTTAGTGTATCCATGTCCTGTGTTTGTGTGTGTAGATACATCAGCATGTGGCTACGGATTCATGTATTTTTCGAATCATGACTAGTTCTTTGCTGTCACGTCCAGTCCGCGCAGTGTGCGTGCTTCCAAATACAAAAACAACATTGCTCTATAGGTACAACAGCTCGTTTAGGGAACAGCCATGCAGATCTTTTACCCCAAGTGATTGATCCACGCTTGCCCCGAGTGATTGAACCACACAAGTCGCTTTCTTTTCTACAGATTCCCTGGCCCTGGCTGGGCAGTACTCGCCTTCCCCCCTCAGTGCTGAACATTACCAGCAGTATATAACCTGCTAGTACTACCTGGGATTTTAATACATATTAAAAGCTTTCAGTCACACCCATGAATTAGGCCTCATCACGAGTTTGGCCTGAGCCCTTAAACACATCGGTAACGGTATTGGTAACGGTATTACCACTGCATGTAAGGGCTGGCCAAATCCTGAGTTGGGTGGAAAATGGCATTTTTGGGCCGCAACATGAGTTGGCCGGTAGTACTTAAATGCAGCGGCTATGGTATTACCGCCACATTTAAGTGCTGGCCCTATCGCGAGTTGAGCGCTAAATGGGCTGTTTTACCTCCAGCTTCCTGCGCACCCCTGAAATACACATACCCCGCTCAGCCAATGCCTATCGCGTGTGGAACTCCCTGCGTACCCCCCCCAAATACACGTACCCCGCTCGCCCAATGCCCATACCTGCCTACATTTGAAAATCTAAATTCCTGAGATTTTGCCCTGCCCACAGCCACACAAGACTCCGCCCATTTGCACATGGCTCTGCCCACACACCCAAAAGGTAAACTCGTTTGTTGTAGGTTTCAGTTGGCTTACTATAGCATTGACAATAATTAATTCAATGCCATAGTAAGCAAAATGAAGGCAGTGCTGCCGCCTTTATAATAGTGCTTTCAATCCATGTCATTGGATTGAAACCACTATTTTTGCGGCGGCAGCTTCTGTTTGCTTACTATGGCACTGAAAATAATTCATTCATTGCTATAGTAAGCAAACTGAAGGCGCCATGTCATTGGATTGAAAGCAGCATTATTCCTGCTGCGGCGCGGCCTTCATTTTGCTTACTATAGCATTGAATGAATGATTTTGGTAAGCAAAATGAACGTGGCGCCGCCGTAATAATACTGCTTTCAATCCAATTATATGGATTGAAAGCACTATTATTACAGGGGTCGGGGGTCGCATTGAGCGCCGTTTCCGGGTCCCGGCCACTTCTCCACCCGATTGGCTACCGGCGGCAGCCAATCAGGTGGAGAATATGACGGGACCCGGAAAGAATCTCAAAATTCCTGAGATTCGCGGGACTTTTCCGGAGACCCGGAGAAATGCTTAAAATTCCGGAGTCTCCGGAAAAATTCCGGAGGTTAGGCAGGTATGCCAATGCCTATCGTTTGTGAAACTCCCCGAGTACCCCCGAAATACACGTACCCCGCTCTCGCCAGGACTATTGTGTGTGAAACTTTCCGCGCACTCCGAAATACACGTACCCCACTCACCCAATGCCTATCATGTGTGAAACTCCAGGCGTACCCCCAAAATACACGTACCCCACTCGCACAATGCCTATCACGTTTGAAACTTCCCGCGCACCCCCAAAATACACTTACCCCGCTCGCACAAGGCCTATCGCGTTTAAAACTTCCTGCGCACCACCGAAACATACGTACCCCGCTCGCACAAGGTCTATCGCGTGTGGAACTCCCTGCGTACCCCCCCAAATACACGTACCCCGCTCACCCAAAGCCCATACCTGCCTACATTTGAAAATCTAAATTCCTGAGATTTTGCCCCACCCACAGCCACACAAGACTCCGCCCATTTGCACATGGCTCTGCCCACACACCCAAAAGGTAAACTCGTTTGTTGTAGGCTTCAGTTGGCTTACTATAGCATTGACAATAATTCATTCAATGCTATAGTAAGCAAAATGAAGGCAGTGCTGCCGCCTTTATAATAGTGCTTTCAATCCATGTCATTGGATAGAAAGCATTATTTTTGCGGCGGCGGCTTCTGTTTGCTTACTATGGCACTGAAAATAATTCATTCAATGCTATAGTAAGCAAACTGAAGGCGCCATGTCATTGGATTGAAAGCAGCATTATTCCTGCTGCGGCGCCGCCTTCATTTTGCTTACTATAGCATTGAATGAATGATTTTGGTAAGCAAAATGAACGTGGCACCGCCGCCGTAATAATACTGCTTTCAATCCAATTATATGGATTGAAAGCACTATTATTACAGGGGTTGGGGGTCGCATTGAGCGCCGTTTCCGGGTCCCGGCCACTTCTCCACCCGATTGGCTACCGGCGGCATCCAATCAGGTGGAGAATATGACGGGACCCGGAAAGAATCTCAAAATTCCTGAGATTCGCGGCACTTTTCCGGAGACCCGGAGAAATGCTTAAAATTCCGGAGTCTCTGGAAAAATTCCAGAGGTTAGGCAGGTATGCCAATGCCTATCGTTTGTGAAACTCCCTGAGTACCCCCGAAATACACGTACCCCGCTCTCGCCAGGACTATCGTGTGTGAAACTTCCCGTGCACCCTGAAATACACGTACCCCGCTCACCCAATGCCTATCCCGTGTGAAACTCCAGGCGTACCCCCAAAATACACATACCCCGCTCGCACAATGCCTATCGCGTTTGAAACTTCCCGCGCACCCCCAAAATACACGTACCCCGCTCGCACAAGGCCTATCGCGTTTGAAACTTCCTGCGCACCCCTGAAACATACGTACCCCACTCGCACAAGGTCTATCGCGTTTGAAACTCCCCGCGTAACCCCGGAATACACGCAGGTACCCCATCCACCCTGGGCATGCCCCACAGGCAGCCCACACCACAGGGGGTACTTTTTCCACGCACTTTACCTGCTTGAGCGGGGTACGTGTATTCTGGAGGGTGCGCGGGGAGTTTGACACGTGATAGGCCTGGCGCGAGCGGGGCACGTGTATTCTGGGGGTGTGCTGGGAGTTTTACACGCGATAGGCCTGAGGCCTGGCGCGAGCGGGGTACGTGTATTCTGGGGGGTGCGCGGGGAGTTTCACATGCGATAGGCCTTGGGCGAACGGGGTACGTGTATTTGGGGGGTACACAGGGAGTTCCACACGCGATAGGCATTGTCCGAGCGGGGTACGTGTATTTGGGGGGTACGCGGGGAGTTCCACACGCAATAGGCATTGGGCGAGCGGGGTACGTGTATTTCGGGGGTGCACAGGAAGTTTCACACGCGATAAGCCTTGGGCGAGCAGGGTACCTGTATTTGTGATGCGCGCAGGGACTTTTACATGCAATTTGGCATTGTGGGCCCTGTTGGGTGTGCCCTTTCCCCCCTCCCTATGCCCTGCAGGCAGCCCACACCACAGGGGACTACCCTACACCCCTGACCATGCCCTGTAGGCAGCCCACATGGCACCATGCACTTGTGAGCCCTGACTCATGTCCCCCATACAACCACCCACCCACCATTGACAGGCACCTGCCAGCAGGCCCCGACTCATGTCAATTGACGGGCACCTGCCAGCAGGCCCCAACTCATGTCCCCAACCCACTAACCATTGACGGGCACCTGCATGCTGGCCCCGACACATGTCCCTGACTCACCTACCATTGACAGGCACCTGCCAGCAGGCCCCGACTCATGTCCCCCACCCACCAACCATTGACGGGCACCTGCCAGCAGGCCCCGATTCATGTCCACCCCCACCCACCATTGACGGGCACCAGCCAGCAGGCCCCGACTCATGTCCCCCACCCACCCACCATTGACGGGCACCTGCCAGCAGGCCCCGATACGTGGCCCACCGAATACCATGTTCTAACAATAGAGACCCATGGGCCTAATGCCTACACAAATCCCTCCTGCCCCCCAGTACAAGCACGCAAGCATCCACTGCCCCCACTCCCAAATTACCCATGCATGAGAGCCTCAAAAGAACCACCATGGCCATGCATAAATGTACAACAGAGCCACACAGTGGCAACACATGACTGAGGCAATGCTCATTGAGACATGCACAAAACCAATGAGAGTACACAACACCAATAATGGAGAAATATTATTTGTATTAAAATAGGTAATGAAAAAACATAAAAAAATATCAAACTTGTAAATTAAGAAATGATTAAATCCAAAAAATATTACAAATCCAATGTAAGGAAAAAAGGGAAGTGGTCCATTTCAAATGTCCAAATAAAGTACATGAGAAAATAACCAAAGTATGTACAAGTCTGTGATTGTCCGAACGGTCCATGATGCCCAAACAAAATGAAACCTACCAAAAATCCTATAAAAACAACTATGTACATGAAGTGGAGCAAAGTCCATGGACTCCAAAATAAAGAAAAAACAAAGGAAACCTAACCCTAAAGAACTATGTACAAAGGCGGCGGGCAAGTCCAACGGCTCACTTGTTAATGTCCCGGGCCAGGGCATCATCGAACTCCGCTTCAACGTCCTGGAGGCGGGCCTCTTCCCTGGCCCCCGAGTTCTCGCAGGGATGCAGCCATGTCCTCCTCCAACTCCCTGCGAGCTGCCTCGAGGCACTCAGCCCGCCTCAACGCCCTGCGCATGGAGTTCTCCGCCCTGACCATAGTGAACCGACCCTCTTCCGCACGCCGCCGCTCCACATCTATTTGCTGGCCCAAACGCTGCCACACGGAAGACACTCCCAATTCAGGGTCCTCCTGCCCTGGCCGAGGCCTGCCCCTGTGATGTTGATGGCCCCGAGCCATCATCGCCCCACCTTGAGCCTGCTGCTGCCGTGCATGTGCCCTGCCTGTCTATGCCTGCACATCCTCCTCCGGCTGGGGTCCAGTTGTTGAGGTGGCCACCCCTGCTGGACCTCCGACTCCCGACTGTGGCAGGGATGTGTCCTCCACCAGCCTGGCCGCTGGGTCAGGGGCAGCTCCATAGGGTGTCCAGGTGATACATGGGCCGGAAGATGGCACGGAGGACGACTGGTGCATAGGGGGTTCAGTTGAGGAGGGGGTCGGTAGAAGGTCCAGCACACGGAGGAACCCAGCACTGGTGACCCGTCCTAGTAGGTCGATGCGGTCAACGAGGCATCCGAAAAAACGTGCATTGTCCACATGGGAACTCTGCACGTCTTCCCGAATGCCACGTTGACGCAATGCCACCCCAGCCAGGACAGCCTCAACATGGTCCCGGATTGCCACGTCCGCAGGGAGAGGAAGGCCAGTTGTTGTTCGCGCATCCCCTCCCTGAGAACGGGTCTGGACGAAGGCATCCTTGCTGGTGCCGGATGATGCAGTCACAGGATCGGGGACAGGATTACACACAGGCACCTCCGCGGCTGCCTGTGCTGCCTCCTGTCCCTGCCCCTGGACTGCACCACTAGCACCAGTGGAATCCCCCCTCCAGGCCCCGTGCGTGGGCCTTCCACGGCCTCCTCCTCAACCAAACCCCCAACAACCTGGATGACTCCATGCCATCTTCCTCCATAGGCCCCTGTTGGGTCTCATCTGCCCCTTTTATTGCCGCGGAGTCCACTTCCGACCTCGCCTCTTGGACTTACCCTCGGCAGCTGCGGCCGCGGGCACGGCACCAGACTCCTCACTCGCCGAAGAGATGACAACCTGGGAGGGGAGCTGGGCCTTGCGTCTCCGGCTGGCGGTGGGATCTCTGCCGCTGTGCTCCACAGCACCGTCTCATACCTCTTCATCAGTTCACGCTGCAGACAGGGAGAGACAGAACACAGGCATCAGGGCACTGTACAATGGTCTGATACACACATGACAGTTGCACATGAGTGGCAGTCTCAAATTTCACGGATGGCATCACACTCTGTAGCACACATATCATTTGAACCCATACATGCGCAAATTAACAGGAATGATGCAGCAGGCAGCACCATCCATACACATACAACAGCATGAGCATCCAAATGTCAGCCTGACGTCACATGCAACACGGGGAGTGCCGAACACATGCACACATGGCACCAGACATACATGCATCTGTACATCTCCACCACCTGTCACAGTGAAATCATCAGCAACTATGTCGCATCTGCCAATGAGCCTCCTACAAGTTGGTGTCACATGCATCCATGGTGTATCACAGTGGCACACATGTCAAATACACACACACGCATATGTACACCGTGCACGTACATGAAGGTGGAATCAGCATCCATGTGTCACACCCCAACCATGCCATAGTACATACATAGAAATGTAAACATGTGTGCACCCACACATGCATTTGGCCATCATGCATTTTAACACATCCAACATTGATGTGACTCACACATGACTGGACTCACATGCAGCAGGCTCATGTCCCTGCACATACACATCCATACATGGCCCTTTCAAGACATATGTCCAACCTGCACACTCCTGGCACACCTCAACATGCACTGTGTCCAATCAGTACGCATGGACACTTACCGGTCGTCTATGGACAGGTTGGCATCTGAAGGACCTGGAGGTGGAGCGCTGGGTGTATGCGTTCCAGGACCCTCATCTGGATGTTGGTAAGGCAGACCCGGCACTCCTCTGCATGCTTTGCCTTTAAGAGGCGCCGGGCCATGCTGAGGGTCCTGGACCTGAAGTCCTCCCAGCGCTTCCGGACGTGTTGCATGTCTCCGATGGTGTTTCCCCCGACATGGCAACCCCCGAGGCAGGTGTGGGTGGGCAACTGGGTCCTGGTGCTGGGCTGTGGAGCGATGGAACTTCAGTCGGGAGTCTTCTGTTCCAGCAGGGGTGGTCACAGCTACTGGACCCCTTAAAATGGCTGACGTGCAGGCACCAAATAGCAGGTCATGTGGCCAGCAGGCAGGCAGCAGCAGATGGCAGGTGGGAGCGGGCTTGGGGGTATGGGGGGCAGGAAAGTGGCCTTTTGGCAGGGGCGTGGTCTTCTGTGTGTTGTCGCTTGGCCAGCTTGATACAGAGTGAATTGGCACGTGGAAAAACAGCACGTCAGTGTGTAATTCGAGGAAAGGCCCTTAGCGCGTAAGCGCGTAAGTGACGTGACACACGCAGGTGTTTCCTTCAGCACGTGTTAATGGTCCGCGCGGGTCTGCAGCACAATGTACGTGCTTACAGTGGGGACCGACGCATGTGTTTTTCCAACTTTGGGGTTCACACGCGATTACTTCACAGCGGTTGCAGTCCCTACGCGTATTTCTTTTACACGCAGACGGTGAGTCACGCACGCTATTGCACGCTTTTTTCCCCACTGCGGATGCCCCTGTTTGTCGTGCACCCCATTTATTGGGGTCATTGTAGCCCGCGTCTTGATCGTGTACGCTTTTTTGTGTTCCTGGGTGCCACAGTTTACTGCGTGAGGTTTTTTTTACACGCACGTGGGCTAGAGGGGTTGCGTATAAGTTTTTCTTGTATTTTGGGGTACCTGAGCATTGCGTGACACGTCATTTTTCCTAAGGGGCCACAGGATGGGACATTCATCGTAGCTGTATAAACGGTTTGTTGTTTGTGAACACTTTTATGCTGCGTTGGGACGCTTCCTGTGCGTGTCTTTTGGCGTGCGCGTGTTTCTCCTATTCGATTCCATGAATACGTGTTGTTTGCGTGTGTGTGTGCGTTCCGTGTGTTTCCCTGCAGTACTTCCCCAGTTACGCCTTCTTTTTCACGCGTTGTTCCCCATTCCGCATGTTCCACCCCCTGTTCCGCCCCCTTTTTGGTGTGCGCGCTAACGTTGTGCGCTGTCACTGTGCGCATCGCGCACAGCGTTCGGGATGTTGCAATGACGTGTGCGCCTGGGTGTGCCATGCACGGATTTGGCGCACATCCTGGGGAAAACACGCGCAGGGCCTTCCATGATTCGCACGCGTGTGGTTGCTTTTTCACGCTTGCGCCAGCTTGCGCCAAGATTTTCGGCGCACATTTGTTCCATGAATCGGCCCCAACATGTTTTACTGTAGCCTTTGGACGGATTAAATGAGTCCATAAACAAATGCTCTAGAGCCCCCTGCAGGCCTAGCTGCTGCATTCTGTCAGTCAATATCCAGAATGTTTCACTTGGGCGCATTGTGCAGTCTAGAAACATAGACAGGTACCCCTGATGCTATGCAGATGTGGTGTATATTATTGCATGTGGTGAAGATCCGATCTTAATGGTATCGGAAGCACACACCAGTGAAAAGCTAAATGTTAGTTCTTTCAGGCCTCGCTCCAGCCTCCTACCCTTGCAGGCCCAGTCAGCAGCGCTGTCCGTGGACGCAGCAGGCCTGTGTCAGCCCCCTGTGCTTCTAAATCCATGTGCACTGTAACCCTCCACGCCTACTACCCAGGGGCTGCCCAGTGCCCAGCTTTTCATGAACTACACCGCATACTACTAACCCAGGTAAGGACACGTGAACGCAGAATGTGCTACAGTGTTTTCTGCCGCGGGCGTGGGGGCATATTTGTCCTTAAAAAAGTAGACTGCAATACAATGTAAATAACTTGAAGTGTCTGCTGCCACTACTATTTCAAAGCTAATTTCTGTTTATCATTGCACAAAGCAACATGTAAGGAGGGGGAGAGCCGCCCTGCACAAGCAGCGTGTGCGATCAAATAGCTAACTTGCATGGTTGAAGTGAGAAAAAATAGCATTCGCACCAGGGAATATACGTTCTCTCCCTGACGTTCCAGCCACCCAAGACCCTTCTCCGGTTGGTGCCTCACTCGGGCCTACTACCATTGCACTGGCAAGGCCCATCCTCAGTTGGCACCTACATTGCACTGGCAAGGTCCTTCCTCAGTTGGTGCCTCACTCGGGCCTACCAATGCACTGGCAAGGCCCATCCTCGGTTGGCGCCTACATTGCACTGGCAAGGCCCTTCGTTGGTTGGCGCCTACATTGCACTGGTAAGGTCCTTCCTCAGCGCCTCACTCGGGCCTACCATTTCACTGATATGGCCCTTCCTCGGTTGGCGCCTCACTCGGGCCTACCATTGCACTGGCAAGGTCCTTCCTCGGTTGGCTACTCACTCGGGCCTACCATTGCACTGGCAAGGTCCTTCCTCGGTTGGCGCCTACATTGCACTGGTAAGGTCCTTCCTCAGCACCTCACTCGGGCCTACCATTGCACTGGTAAGGCCCCTCATTGGCTGCCGCCTCACTCAGGCCTATCAGGCCTACCATTGCACTGGCAAGGCCCTACCTCGGTTGCCGCCTCACCCAGGCCTACCATTGCGCTGGCAAGGCTCTTCCAAGGTTGGCACCTCACTCAGGCCTCTTGGGGACGCCCTACATTTGGTTTGTTGACAGCTGTTAAGCAGACTTCAAACTTAAAAATCGAGCCTTGGTATTCCCCAAATGCCTTTGTGCAAATGACAAAAATTCTCGGGAAAGATATTGCAGGTGCTGCTATCAATGTCTACTGGAATCCTCTGGGCATCTCTGATGATTATTTTTTGGATTCTGTGATCAAGACCATTGATATTGTCATGCTTGAAGGCCACACTGATCTTATCATTGTCGCTGGTGATTTAAATCTGCACTGCTTGGGTCCTCCATGTCAATCTGAAAGAAATCGTTAAAAAAAAAGGACAAGTCTTGTTAAATCCCGAAACTTGTTCATGTTAAATGGTGCCTTTCCTCAAGACATTCCACCAAGACCTACTTGGCATTGTGCCAACAGCGAGGGAATCATTGGTTTTGTGTATGTTAATGCACAGATGTTAAATAATGTAACAGCATTCAAAATAATTGACTCAGAAGTGAGTGATCACAATATGTTACACATGCTCTCGATCTCAAATTCCAGTGTTACCCAAGCGAAATCCTCCTCTCTTGTGGGTTCCTATAAGGTAAATCCAGCCAGGAATAGATTAATATGGACTGAGGCATCTCTAGCAGCCTTTAGGACACATTATTTTGCTGAACTGAATAGTGGAGGGTTGGGAAACTGTCCTGCAGATGTAGTATATTATGATTTAATGCAGATATTTCAATCGGGCTCCATTATACAAAAAGTAAAACAAACACCCCATTTGCACATATTTGATCATGAAATTAGATCTAGGAAAGCCATGGTTCGGGCCGACAGGAGGGCCGCTCTTAAGCTCCCATTAGATATACGATCAATTGCTCTCTCCCGTATTAAAATCAAATACAGAAACTGGTTAAGAGGCATGAGGGCGAAGCTATATCAAACTGATGGAAATATTATGTTGAAATCATTGGCTTCTAAGAACACTGCCCAGTCATGGAACATCATAAATCAAGTAACAGCTGGGCATCAGGTTGCTGTTCAAACTAATGATGTGACAGAGGCGATGTGGATTCAGCATTATTCTGAACTATTTGCTGAACCCCCGTCACATCCAAATTTATTCTTGCCTGAGCCTCTTCCTCCTTTCCTTATATGTTTTGACAGAGACGACATCTTGTATTTTATTAAACAAGCTAGTAATTCCAGAGCCCCTGGCCCGGATGGCTTGTCCAATATACAGCTTAAACGATTTCCGGACATCTGGGTGGATATACTTTTTCTCATATTTGACTCTATTAATGTCTCTCAGAGGATCCCGATGTCCTGGAAACAATCAATTGTCATCCCCATTTATAGGAAGGGTGATCGAGCCAACCCAGCCAGTTATAGACCCATCTCTCTCCTGGACGTGCCAGGGAAGATTTTCTCTCGTTTGATTCTGGGAGAGCTGAAAAATTGGACTAAAAACTGCCTTAAGAGAGAGCCTCTACAATCAGGCTTTGTAAGTGGCCTTGGCACACTCCCTAACATGATCACATTAAATATGCTGAAGTTGCAATATGCGGCGAGGAAACAATCTTTATATCTTGCGTTCATTTATTTTCGTTCAGCGTTTGACTCCATAAATCGAAATTCCTTATTTTATAAGTTAAAATCCTTTGGTTGCCCTTCTTCCCTTTTGTCCATTATTATTCAGTTACATACAGAGACTTCCATGCGTGTTAGGCTTTCTTTTGAAGGCCTTTTATCTTCACCCGTCTCCACGTTTTTGGGACTCAAACAGGGGTGCATCTTAGCATCAATACTGTTTAATTTGTTCATTCTGGATATGGGTCTTGCTTTTCTGCGAACTCTGTCGGATGCCCCCGAATTGGGTGGCCAGCGTATACCATGGCTGCTTTACGCTGACGATCTTGTATTGGTATCCCAAATTCCGAGGGGTCTCCAGAATTTGTTATTTGCTCTGTCTGATTATGCCAAGGAGAATCAACTTATAGTTAATTTGGAGAAATCACAGATTCTGGTTTGTAGGCCCAGAGGGAAAGCCAAGATTCTAAATGCAGCGTGGCGCCTGCAACAAGAATCAATGGAAATTGTCCCAGAATATAAATATCTGGGTCTGTTCATTCAAAACAGTGTTGGTGATACCAGATATCCGATCATGCTACAGTTAAAACTTTCAACGCTGATGTCACAGGCGAAAATACTTGTTTATAAGTATGGTAAATTTACTCTGAGGCACCTGTTTATGTTTTATGAGCAAAAAGTTCTCCCCATTCTTTTATATGGTGTGGAATCTAAGGTGTATTCTAATGATCTCTCATGGGATAAATTAGAGGCCACTTTTTGAAGAAAGGTGTTACATCTGCCAAACTGTTTGCCCTTGCCTATACTGTGTTTTGAATTGGGTCTGAGCTCATTATCTAGCAGGGTCAAATGGAGAATGTGCTCCTTTTTTGTAAGTGTTTACTTGGTAGTGGCAATAATAACATATTGAGTACGGTTGCCCGCTATTTGGCCTCCTCCATTCTGGCTTTCCCTATCAAATGGCGAGGTCTTGTCCTGAATACATTAGCAGATGCTGACATTTCACTACAGTTTCTAATTGAAAATCCAACATGTGCCAAAGTAAAATATTATCAATGGGATTGGATTCAAAACTATGATCTCTGTATACAATATAATGATTTTAACACTAAGAACTTCGGCAATAAACGCATGTGTCAGGTGGCTGGTTACCTCCTAAAATGTCCCTCTGCGAATATTCGGAGCAAGTTCTTGCGTTTAAGGATGAATGTATGGCCAACGAGAGAAGTGCTGGTGAGGCGCAAGATTCTTTCTTCTGATGTAAATTTTTGTTGGTTCTGTAAATGTCATAGTGTGAAAGAAACCCTCCAACATGTGATTATATCTTGCCCCAGCTTGAAGGAGATACGGGCTAAACATTTCACAAACTTGTTGAATCTGCTTATGGAACGGGATGAAATGGAGACATGGAGCATTTTATTTAATAGTACCAGATTTTCGGTTATAAAGGCCTTGGTAAATTTTTTGGAAATTATTTTACCTAGTGAAATCTATTTATAATCAAAGTTGAATCATGAATATAGTTGTAAATATTTGTTGTTATGCATATGCAAAATAAGTTGTGTTTGCTTATGTAGAATTTTAGCTTGTTTAAATCGTGCACATGTTTTGTTTTCTCTTCTATTTTCTGTCAGTTTTGTTTTGTTTTGTTTTTTAAATTGCTCCTTTGTCTCGCTTTGTTATGTTCCGAACAGAAAATGTAATTTTGAATTTGTTTATTTTTATTATCATGTAATTTTGAAAAGTTGATTGATTTCAGCTATATCAAAATAAAAAAAAATTTAAAAAAAAGAATATAAAACATGAATTGTAATAATACCACTGAGCGTCCTGTTGTATTGAAACTATAAAGTAAATATTGTCTAATAATTTTTAGATAAAACCTGTGCGGACACGTGAAGCACAGAACGTTTCACACTGTTTCTAATTGAGGTATCAGTGAAATAGTAATTCAGCTGAGTTGGCTTTTACTGAGCTTAATGACACTCTTGCCACCTCCTTTGAATATCACTATTCTCTTCACGGCTACAACCCCCTCCCACTCTCTCAATCCGCCCAGTCATCCACTCGTCCATGTGCCTCCACCTATAGCGCTGGTGAAAGACCACTCTGCCCTGCCTACAGAGACACCCCTTGCCCTCACTACCGCCCTTGACTCTGCTACATCAGTTTACTATACTGAACTCCTATCTCTCTGCTGCCATTCTCGCCAGCTCTCAGTGACACTCCAGACGATTCCCCGTCCCCACCCACACAAACAACTGCTTCTGATCCTCTCCATCAGCCAATGACTGCCACCTACTTGTCCTCTAAATCTACAAAGGTATGAGACACCCGGTCAACCCTCCTTTCTCTGCCCACTTTGTCTCTCGACCACCTATCATCCTTCCCTCTCCTATCTAACCCACTTTGGCCCCACTTCCCCCACTGAACTCTTGCAGATTCTCTGCATATTTAAACACACACTGTTCACCTATCGACACATGCTCTCTTCGATCTAAGAATTTGCACCCATCGCCTCCTCTCACCTCTCCTCCCTCCTCGACCTTTCATTCACCAGAGAAATCTTCTCGGCCTGCTATAAAACAGCAACTGTAATCCCCATAATAAGAAAAGCATTGGCAATAGGAACAGTTTAGGCTTTTGTGTTGGCATGAGAAAGGCACTTGCCAAGCACTGACATAGTGGTTTTAACTGGCCATTTATGGTAGTAGGTGCACAATGGTGCGAGTACCTGGGCATCTAATAGCAGTGCCTGGCAAATGCCTAATACTTATACACAAGCCAAAACTGTTGGCTTTGCCAATGCTTGTTTTTAACAGAACCTCAGTAAAGGACACCTGTGGTGCTTATACATTGTGATGAATCCAGTGGAGTCATCACTGATTCCCGGGCGGTGCTCTCCTCCCATGTGGCCAGGGGATGGCAGCCGCTATCTGATCCCGACCCTGGAGGTGGTTATATGAGGAAGGATCACATGGGAGGGGCCAGCCACCAGTGAGAAGGGATGATTCCATTGGAGCAGATGCAGTCTTCTCCCCCTTTCCCCTGAAGAAAACCCCAAGATACCCAAACTGCCAATGGCATAATGCCAAGACAACACTCCATGTATACCTCAAACATTCACAACACACATAAAACATCTTCTGTTTCTGACATTTCTTTATGTAAGATTCCTGAACAACATCAATTTGGAAATCCAATTGCATCTATGGACTTCAGCTCCTGTAAAGCCTCAAGTACTGAGATGAAGAAGAGGAGTGGAGAGTTGATGCAAACTAAGCAAAGTCCAAAGACTAACGTGCAGACTAGTTGATTCATTAAAACTATAGTGCTCAGGACATTTAAAATGGCAAATGCAGTATCCGAAAAGGCAGTGCGAGAGAGAACCGTGGAAGAGAAGACAGGCACATTCATGCAGCGGCTCGCGAACACGAGTTACAGACACCGACGTGGTGTGAAGGAAGGAGAGGCGCTACAGACATACCCGAAGGACCGCAGGAGCACCAGGAGGGATGGCAGAGCTCATGGAGGTGTGGTCGTGTCAGGAGGCAGCGTTCTCTGGGCCAGGCCACGAAAGGAAGCTGACGAGTAACCGCAGAACTGCAGGAAACGCTGAACAGACGTCCGCATCATGTAAGAAGCCAATACAGGAATGAGGGATTCATCCCAGAGGTACATCATAAATCTGAGACCCCATGAACTACCAGTGAGTCGGCCCAGAGCCATTGGGGACCCCGGGGCATACCGGCAAACAAGCAAGCAAGTCAACAAATTATGTGAGATTGATATTTTGGACAATATTCAAAGGCGATTAAAAGACAGACAAAACCTAATGTTAAATCAATGTTTAAAAGGAAGAAGATTTGAAAACCGACAAGAAAAAGTGCAGCAACGAAACCTGAATAAATACATATGCATGAGATGTCAATATGGGGGGAGAGCTGAAACAAGTGCTACCCTAAGTAAAGACATTGACAGAACAAAGTAGATGCTGATGTGACATATTGAAAGTAACAGTGAAACCAATGAAGAGGTACTGGTTAAGAGAAGGCAACTGGCAACTGACATTTGGGGAAAGACACCTGGCAGGGGGTTATACCAGGGGATCTGTAATACCCCAGAGAAGGATTCCTGGCAGGGGAGTATACCAGGTAATCCACTGAACTTGTGAACAGACGTTAACATTGTGGCAAGATACCTGGGAATCTGAGCAACCTGTAAAGGAAGTCCGGGCAGTCAAAAATACTAGGCATTTGAACCTATAAACGAACGCTGCACATTTTGAGAGGATTCCTGGTAGAGGAGTACCCCAGAACAATCCTTCAAGGTTATACGAAAAGTTAAAGAAATACTATTCTTTTGGGATTCATTATTTGAACACAAGCTTTCTGACTCCGGTGTGAAAACCTCAAGAAAACGTTATTTGAAAGAGACACTCTTGTGATACAGAGAAACTATTGTCTAAAAAAGATACTTTGGGCACCCTACCTAACAATCCATGGGAAGGGAACCATCCCCTGGATCCAATGGTTTCTCCTGGGAAAACACTTTTTGGATTAATCTTTATATTTTTAATGTGAACATTTCCCCCTAAACATAAGTCAGAGACATTTCCTTGCGCCCGTAGTAGTTTGTTTTTAGTGTGAGGGTCAGTTTAGAACAAGGACGGTTTCTAAGTTGCTAATTACTTGACACAGACCGAGTCTTAGTTTAAGTTTCTTAAGTAGAGAACCTCTTTCTTTTAGGATAGGGCTAGAGAGCCGTTTTTCCAACCCATTTCTGTTAAATACAATGATTAATAATGAAAATATTTCAACTTTGTGTCCGCCTCTCATGTCTGAACCCCTCACAAAATCGAGTGGCTGAAGGCAGACCTAGTTAAGATATAATTATTATATCAGCAGCATGTTTACAACCCCAATTAAGTCATTAACTCTCAGAAGACTGCTTTGAAAAAACACCAGCAGGCCCTTTGTGTGCAAAGTTTTCTGGAAAGAGTTGATTAAAGCGAGCCAAAGAGTTCCCATGAGGAGGTGTTTTGGGCAGGTTGGACAGGAAGTGGGTGAGAATGGCTATAGGGATTGGCATGACCTGGGCAGTCAATGGGTGGGCCAATAACCAAACAACACCTACACATTTTGTGTCCCTCCTCGTATGCCATTTCTCCCTATTTGTACTCTTATGCAATAGTTTCAGCATTTAGACAGTTCTAAAGTGCCGAAACTATTGCTAAAGCTCTACCTAACAACCCATACTAAAAAGCCCCCTGGTCTACAGAAGGAGGGATTGTGGGAGTATGCAATCTCTCTGCTACCCCACCACTCAGGAAACCCCTTCAATCTGGTTTCAGAAGTAAACAGTCCAATGCCCCAATCCTGGCTCACCACGATTCATTCCTCCTTTCTAATCCTAAAAAAACTCTCTGCATCCTTCAGCACTGAGGACCACCCTGGAAACCCTCTCCTTCCTTGTCTTTCAAGAAACTGCAGTTAAATGGCTGGCCTGTTAACTCCCTGACTGCGCCTTCCTCGTATCCTCTGCTACACCCACTGCAGTAATAGCCCAAGCATCTGTCTTTGGCTCATACTTGTTCACCTCCACATCATCTCCTGCCCAGATAGTTTCCTTTCCATCCTTCACCCCTGCGATCCCTCAAAGCATCCTTCACTGTATGGCACTAAGCTTCCCAATTCTAAACTCTTCTAAAATAGGGATCTTATTATTTCTTTCCTGCAAATGCTAATTACATTCTCACATCTCTTTTCCCTTTCCCTCCCAATATTCTCCCTCCTTCACCCAAGACTTACAACCTTTCAGTCCTGGATGACCGCAACCTTAGACACCAACAGTTCAGTACAGCTTCTGCCACAGCTGCATTACTCAACCTCCTCCACATCAGAAAAATGTTCCCACCACCTCACCCCCCACTCTGCTAAACAGTAATCTCCATTCATGTGCTCAGTAAACCTTTACTGCTCAAGCCTACTCCTTAGCTCCTCTTAACAAAGTCCTTAATTCTGGAACTCGCACCATATAGCCTACCCAATACTCCCCTGCCTCTGCACATGGCCACCATGCAGATTGGTTTGGAATGCAAAATCAGCCTTTGCATTTCTTCTTCTTCTCTTCAAATAATTTGTGGACTTGGTACCCCATACCTTTGCAGAGTGCATCTCACTGGATTCTCCCGCTTGCACTTGTCGGTCCTGTAGATATTTTCTTTATTATTTTGAATAAACCTGATAGAAATGTCCCGCCTGTGTCCGACTCCTTCTTCCGACCCACCACACTCCCTACTATGCTTTTGAAGGTTACCCTAGACTAGTATTCCCCTCAATGATGGTTTTAAGGATGGTTTTAAGCAGGGTGCCTGTATTTATTCCCTACGCCACTACCCTGTTCTATCTCTCCCTCACACCCCTTTCTCTCCTTTGCCTGATGTTATACCACCTTACTGTCTCCTTCCTTTTACCCCTCCAACTTTCCCAAATTCTCTATCTTCCCCCCACCCCACCTCTTCCCCCTCATCCCTCCTCCCCCTTTCCCACTCTTTCCCCCATCTTATCCCCCCTCTTTTCCCTCCTCGTTCCCTGCCCCTGCTTCTCTCTCCCCTACTTCTCCATCCCCCTACTTTTCCCCATCGTCCCCCCACTTAACCCCCTCTTTCCCCTTCTCCCTCCCCTAATTCCTCCCCTCCCATCCCCCCGTTTTCCACATCTTTCCCCGCTGTCCCCCTACTCTTCCCCCATTCCCCCTCTTACCTCCCTCTTTCCCTCATTCTCTCCCTCCCTCTTCCCCTTCCCGCTCCCCCTACTTCTCCCTGTCCCCCTTCCCCCTCTCCACACTGTCCCAACCCTCCCCACCAACCCTCTCCCACCCTCTCCCACCCTCTCCACCCTCCCCATCTACCCATTCCACCATGCCCCCATTCCACCTACTCTACCCCTCCACCCCTTCTGTTCCCCCACGAACATGTTAAATGTGAACCATTGTAATGACATCTGCATCGCACCATATATCGACATATTCATTTTTTTTTAGGTGCGTCCCTTTGATTTCTAAAAATGCATTTCTGCGAACCACACCAGTCCCTATCCACCAGGGACATCATTTAGGGGTCGCCAGGGGTCCCCTGAGGTGTCCCTTGCCACCCCTAAAAATAAACGATAAAAAAATACTTAAAACATTTTTTTTTTTTTAAATGCAAGCACCTGGGCTGTGGCCAGCGCCATGTGGCTCTTTGCTTCTGGAGTGGCTGGCTTTATTGTTCATGCCTCTTAAAAAAAGACAACAAAAGAACAAGGGTACCACAAGTCTGACACTTTCAGCAGTGACCCTAAATAAAAAATAATAGGAATACCAAATAATTTATCTTTCTGGAATTCTATACAATAATTGCTAGACTCGTTAAAGGTTTTTTACAGGCACACTTCAGCGGGTGAGTCACTGATTTAGTCTGTTCTTAAACACCTCAACTCAGCCTTTCATCCTTCTGAAGTCGATAAATGAATACCAACACAGGTTGGGTGGTATTGTATGTATTCTATATGAAGCCCTTAAGCGTAAGTGCTAATAACACATCATTATCATTTGGCCATGGACGTATGCTTGCATTCAGAGTAATTTGGTAATATGGGCCTATACACTCTGATCTTACTGATACATATGGCGATCCATTCTTGTATGAAATGTATATCACATAGTGCTATGGTAACCATATTTTTCGTACTGTACTTAGGAACAATGCTATGTGATACCACATCCTGTTTTGATAAAGGGGTGAGGTCGTGTTCCATCGCTTCCCGTGATATCTCTTCGGTGTGGGGTCAAATAACATCACTTCCTGTGATGTCATCAGAGGTCAAGGGTCCTATGATGTCACTTCCGCTACCGCTGGCATTTTGGTGAAATGAAATCCCTGCTATCCGCCATCTTGTGATAATGTAATCTGCTTCGTGGGTCGTGCCCTTGTGGCAATACATCATAGCTCACCCCCTGACTGTGAAATCAGCTGGCGCATCTGCTCGCACAAAAAGCTTTTTCAATATTATTGTATTGTAGGCAGAATACAGAAAAGGGATTGATGCAAAACTGTATTTGAAATTGAAACTGTAAAATAATTTGATGATAGACGGTGTATGGTCATCCCTATACAAAAAACATACCATCTCTTTTTTTTAGAGTTGAAACCAGCACAGCTCCAAGAAAGTATGTTTCCTCATGATATTAATATTTTTAAATTATAATCACTTGCTCCAAAAGCGATACAGATTTTCATGTTGTTATGCCAAGTGTCAATCCTGGATCCCAAAGTAACTATTTTACTTTATTTCAACATGAACCTTTGAGAATAGTTGACTGGAAATCACAATACTCGATATACTAATGGCCAAATCCATATGTTGCAAAAGTTTTGTTTTCGAGGGCAGGTGAAGGGTTGGTTTGTGTAAAGCGCATGGCGCGTAAGTGAGCTCATTACGGAGGATAACACCCGACTGAAGAGCGTGTGTTGAGATGTAGGCCAAATCTTTCGATTATGCGGACTCAGGGTCGGATAGGCACCTCGGTCGTTTGGCCCGTGGCTGGGCCGTCTGGGGAGTGGAGGCCGGTTTCTGGCCATGCCTGGGCCGTTTTAGAAGAAAAATAAATTGAAAAATATATATTATTTTTTTCCACAAAGCCATTCATCCTTCTTAGGTCGATAAATGAGTACCATTACAGGTTGGGTGATATTGTATGCATATTTGTTCTATAAAAAGGAGCTTAAGCGTAAGTGCTATACAATAACATATTATCATTTGGCCTTGGACGTCTGCTTGGATTCACAGTAATTTTGTGTACTTAAGAACCATGCTATTTGATGCCACTTCCTGTTTTTTCAAGGGGTGAAAGGTTGCGTTTCATCGCTTCCTGGGATGTCACTTTGGGTTGGGGTCAAATGACATCACTTCTGGTGATGTCATCAGAGGTGAAGGGTCGTAAGGCGAGGGGTGGGCCACTTTTTTTTGGGTGATCGGGCCTATTTCTTGTCCCAGTCCGACCCTGTGCGGACTTCTAATAGGCAACACTGTCCTCCAAAATTATTGTTATGTTGAGCCAATTTAGGGAGTATGACATTGACGTGTTGGCTGTATATTCTGTCCACTGGAATATAAATTCTATGATGACAGGTTCAGCAGAAATATCCGTTGGTCAATCAAGAAAACATTAATATTCTACCTTTATGAATACATGTTAAATCATTATCTTTTTTTTTTTTATACCATTACATTTCTAGTCCCATTTTCTATTGGCCAAATTATATGCTATTTCTTAACTGTAATTAAAACCAAATAGTGTACTCACACCCAGTGGCATGGTACACAATTTGGGGGGCCCCCTACGAGCCATGCTGAGTCCCCTGACTCCCAAGCTCTGCAACAAATCACAGGTTGTGCCATACTCTGGGCCGGCCTAGATTACCACTCTAGCGCAGTACACACAATCATGCTGCTGCAGGGACACGCCGCACACTGCACTAGGAGAAACATATGTGTGTTAATGCATTATACAGCACACTTTCTGAGAAAAATTGGCTAAAACCCCAGAGCACCTGCAATTGCTTTGTAAGGTAACACCAATCCAAAAACCCAATGCATGCAAATCACCAACAGTGCACAGGAACATCAATGCTGTAATTAATGTAATGCTTTGCTATTAAAAATACCATACCACAATGAAAACATTACAACTGGCTGCACAAGGAAGAGCAGTCTAGGCACGTAATAATATTACAGTAAAATATGCCATTCCACATTAAGACATACCTAGACTGCCAACCAAAGCAATAACACTTATTATGGTTATTTTATCACAGATGCAAAGAAAAATATACAATGCCACAGTAAGAAACAACTAGATTGGCAGCACCCAAATGCCAGTCTAGCCACTAATAAAACATATCATGCCTGCTTAGCTTGGACATGGATGCTCATTACGATTTAGCGCACAGCCCCACTCCCCATACATCCCCTCTCCCTCCCATGCCTTACCCCAAGCCCCAAAATCGGATCCCCTGCCCAGAATTACCTCCACGTCCCTCTTCCTTGTCCCAGTGCTTACATATGAGGCACCTTGCCTCATATATAAGTACTGGGATGAGGAAGAGTGGGACTATGAGTAAAGATTACAGGTAACTAAGCCAAGCATTACCTCCATGTCCCTCTCCCTCATCCCAGTACTTGTGTATGAGGCAAAGTACCTCATTCACAAGTACTGGGACGGGGAAGAGTAGGACTCGGAGTAATAAAGATTACCAACACGTAATCCAGACAATAAACACAAGCACACATACCATTCCCATAAATTTACATGTGCACCCTTTCACCATACAGCCATCTATACATCATGCATTCACACACATTGCATTATATACATATACACACACACTTACATGCATGCACACACATTCAAACCAAATAAGTTTTCTTTCCTTTTTGAATCCGTTGCTCCAGAGAACAAGGCCTTCAGCTCCCTGCAGTAGCCAGGGATATAATTTGCAGAGGATCTGGAGGCCTTGATGTCAAAGGGGTGGTGGGGAGCTTGGTGGTACGTGTATTTGGGGGTACGTGGAGAGTTTGACACGCGATAGGCCCTGTGCGAGCGGGGTACGTGTATTTGGGGTGTACGCAGGGAGTTTCACATGCTATTTGTCATCGTGGGCCCTCCTGGGTGTGCGGTTTACCCCCTCCCCATGCCTTGCAGGTAGTCCACACCACAGGGGACTACCCTACAGCCCTCACCATGCCCTGCAGGCAGCCCACATGGCACCATGCACTTGTGAGCACACTTGGGAGCCCTGACACATTTCCCCCACCCATCCACCCACTCCCAGTGACGGGCACCTGCCAGCAGGTCCCGACTCATGTCCCCCTGCACCCCCACCCGCCCAGCAGAGACGGGCACCTGCCAGCAGGCCCCAACTCATGTCCCCTTGCACCCCTACCCAGCAGTGACGGGCACCCGCCAGCAGGCCCCGACTCATGTCCCCCCACCCACTCACCCACCCACCATTGACAGGCACCTGCCAGCAGGCCCGACTCATGTCCCCCTTCACCTCCACCCACCCAGCAGTGACGGGCACCTGCCAGCAGGCCCTGACTCATGTCCCCCCACCCACTCACCCACCCACCATTGACGGGCACCTGCCAGCAGGCCCCGACTCATGTCCCCCTGCACCCCCACCCACCCAGCAGTGACGGGCACCTGCCAGCAGGCCCCGACTCATGTCCCCCCACCCACCATTGACGGGCACCTGCCAGCAGGCCCCGACTCATGTCCCCCTGCACCTCCACCCACCCAGCAGTGACGGGCACCTGCCAGCAGGCCCCGACTTGTGTCCCCCCACCCACTCACCCACCCACCATTGACGGGCACCTGCCAGCAGGCCCCGACTAATGTCCCCCCAGCCAACACATCATCACACCCCAGACCCATACGCCTTATGACCACCCAAATCCCACCCCAGGCCACCCCAGTCCAAACACCCCACATTGAATTCCCAAAGTCATGATATAAAATACATAACCAGCATGTCCATGAATACATGTCCCTCAGACCCACACAATGGTGACACATGACTGTGAAAAACAACATTGTGACATGCACAAAACAAATGATAGAAGACCACACAAGTAAAGTAAAGAAAAAAAGTGTATTGAAGAATCAACTAAATGAATAAAACCAAATCACAAAATAATGAAAAGAAATAATCCAAGTCCGGAACTCCAAAATTGATAAAAAAAAATAATGCTGCAACCAATAAAATCCAAATTAAAATGGCTCCTATGGGTCTGTCCACAAAAAAAAAATCACAGTTCAAAAAAAGCAAAGTATTCCACCATGGGTCCAAGAAAATGAAATCCACATCGAAAACTATTTACAAAAGAACATCCAAGGATCCATGAGCCCAACAATCCAAAGGAAACGTACAAAAAACTCTACCTAATAATTAACTATATACAAAAAGGTGGGGCATAGTCCATGCGCCCCAAATGAAAGAAAAATAGAAAGGAAACCTAACACTAATGAACTATATACAAAGGCGGCGGGCAAGTCCTACGGCTCACTTGTTGATTTCCCGGGCCAGGGCATCATTGAACTCCTGTTCAATGTCCTGGATGTGGGCCTGTTCCCTGGCTCCGAGGTCTCGCAGGGATAAAGCCATGTCCACCTCCAACTCCCAGCGAATTTCGTCGAGACACTCAGCCCGCCCCAACGCCCTGCGCATGTAGTTCTCCACCCTGACCATAGTGAGCCGTGCCTCTTCCATCTGCCGCCGCTCTGCATCTATTTGCCGGCCCAACCGCTGCCACATGGAAGACACTCCCAATCCAGGGTCCTCCTGCCCTTCCGGCCTATGCCTGCCCCTCTGATGTTGATGGCCCCGAGCCATAATTGCTCCCACCTTGAGCCTGCTGCTGCCGTGCATGTGCCCTGCCTGGTGATGCCTGCACGTCCTCCTGCTGCTGGGATCCAGTTGTTGGGGTGGCCACCCCTGCTGGACCTCCGACTCCCGACTGTGGCAGGGATGTGTCCTCCACCAGCCTGGCCGCCGGGTGAGGGGAAGCTCCACAGGGTGGCCAGGTGATACATGGCCAGGAAGATGGCACGGAGGATGACGGGCACATAGGGGGTTCAGTTGAGGAGGGGGTCAGTAGAAGGTCCAGCACACGGAGGAACCCAGCACTGGTGACCCGTCCTAGTAGGTCGACGCGGTCAATGAGGCATCTGAAAAAACGTGCAGAGTCCTCACGAGAACTCTGCACATCATCCCGGATGCCACGTTGAAGCAACGCCACCCCAGCCAGGACAGGCTCATTGCCACATCAGCAGGGAGAGGAAGGCCAGTTGTTGTTAGCGGATCCCCTCCCTGAAAACGGGTCTGGACGAAGGCATCCCTGCTGGTGCGGGATAATGCAGTCACAGGATCGGGGACAAGATTACACAAAGGCACCTCCGCGGCCGCCTGTGCTGCCTCCTGTCCCTGCACCCGGACTGCACCACTAGCACCAGTGGAATCCTCCCCTCCAGACCCTGTGTGTGGCCCTTCCAGGGCCTCCTCCTCAACCAAACCCCCCACGACCTGGATGACTCTGTGGGGTCTCTGCTGCCCCTTCTGCTGCCGAGGAGTCCGCCTCCGACATCCGCCTCTTGGACCTACCCTCGGCAGCTGCGGTCACGGACGTGGCACCAGACTTCTCACTCCCCGACGAGATGACAACCTGCGAGGGGAGCTGGGCCTTGCGTCTCCGGCTGGCGGTGGAATCCCTGCCGCTGTGCTCCACAGCACCATCTCCGCCCTCTTCATCAGTTGACGCTGCAGACAGGGAGAGACAGAACACAGGCATCAGGCACTGTACAATGGTCTGATACACACATGACAGTTGCACATGAGTGGCAGTGTCAAACTTCACACATGGCATCACACTCCCCAACCCACATATCATTTGAACCCACACACATGCGCAAATTCACAGGAATGTTGCAGCAAGCAGTACCATCCATACACATACAACAGCATGAGCATCCGAAGGTTAGCCTGACGTCACAAGCAACACGAGGAGTGCCAAACACATGCACACATGCCACCAGACATACATGCATCTGTACATCTCCACCACCTGTCGCAGTGAAATCATTGGCATTTATGTCATATCTGCCAATCAGCCTCCTACATGTCGGTGTCACATGCATCCATGGTGTATCACAGTGGCACACATGTCAAATACACACACACAAACATGTACATTGTGCACATACATGAAGGTGGAACCAGCATCCATGTGTCACACCACAACCATGCCACAGTACATTCACAGAAATCTAAACATGTGTGCACCCACACATGCATTTGGGCACCATGCATTTGAACACATACACCATTGATGTGCCTCACACATGACTGGATTCACATGCGGCAGGCTCATGTCCATGTACATACACATCCATACATGGGCCTTTCAAGACATATGTCCAACCTGCACACTCCTGGCACACCTCAACATGCACAGCGTCCAATCAGTACGCATGTACACTTACTGCTCGACTCCGGACGGGTCTGCCACTGAAGGACCTGGAGGTGGAGCGCTGGGCGTGTACGTTCCAGGACCCTCATCTGGTTGTCGGTAAGGCGGACCCAGCACCTTGCTGAGGGTCCTGGACTGAAGTCCTCCCAGCGCTTCCGGACGTGTTGAATGTCACGGTCTGCCACACCCTCCACGTTGATAGCAGCCACAATGTCCTTCCAGATCCTCTTCCATCCTTCATTGTCGGCGCGTGAACTTCCAAAGAGGGCATCATAATGCCCCAGGACTTGCTCCACCAGGATGCCAACTTCATTGACACTGAAGCTCGCAGCCCTCTGCCTCTCTGCTGGGGTGTTGCCACTGGTGCCAGATGGTGTTGTGTCGGACATGGCAACCCCCGAAGCAGGTGTGGGTGGGCAACTGGGTCCTGGGGCTGGGCTGTGGAGCGATGGAATACCAGTCGGGAGTCTTCTGTTCCAGCAGGGGTGGTCACAGCAACTGGACCCCTGCAGATGGCTGACGTGCAGGCACCAAATAGCAGGGCATGTGGCCAGCAGGCAGGCAGGCAACAGCAGATGGCAGGTGGGCGCGTGCTCCGGGCTCTGGGGGGCAGGAAAATGGCCTTCTGGGAAGGAGCGTTGTCTTCCGTGTGTTGTCGCGTGGTCAGCTTGATACGGAGTGATTTGGCACGTGAAAAAAGTGCACATCAGCGTGTAATTCGAGTAAAGGCCCTTAGCGTCTAAGCGTGTATGTGATGTGATACACGCAGGCGTTTCCCCCAGCATGGGTGCATCCGCACATGCAAAAAAATCATGCACGCGTGTTAATGCGTGTAATCCAAGGAAATGGCCTAAGCGCGTAAGAGAAGTGACACGCACAGGCGTTTGCCTCAGCACGGGTTAAAGGTGAGTGGGGCCAGCAGTTCGCTGTACGTGCCTTTCATGGAGACCGATGTGTGTGTTGCTACTTCGTGTTGTTTCCCGTGCCATCACAACTTCATAGCGGACCAAGGACGTATCTCTTCTTTTGGTGGGGGTATTGGCAACGCGTGTTTTTCATTATCACGCTAGTCTGACGGTGAGTCGCGCACTCTATTTTTCCCACTGCGGGTGCCCCTGTGTATCACGTATCCGTTTTCAAGGTCATAGTAGCCTGCGTGTCCCACGCGTACGTATTTTTCGTGTCCCTGGGTGCCACCGTGTACTGCGGGAGGTTAATTCCACACACATGGGCTACCGGGGTATGCGTGCACTGTTTTACTACAGTTTTGGGGTGCCTGAGTGTTGCATGACCTGTCACTTTATCACCGGGGTCCCATACAGCCTTGCAGGTGCACAGGGGTGCTGTTAAGATCTTGTATCCCACCCCCTTCACCCCAATTGACCAGGACAATTGTCATGCACACCTCCCATTGGCACTACTACATCTACTTCTGTGCCGGCACTACTACATCTGTGCCATGGCTGGGAGGCCACAAAAGGTGAGGGGTGCCTCAGCTGGGCGTACTCCATGTGGCAGGCATGGGCAGGGACGTGGCCGGGGTGACTAGGGAGTAGGGGGACTCCAGGGTGTCCAGGGTGGCTGTAGAGGGGGAAGAGGCAGGGGTGCGCCACTTCGGCACGATGTTGTGCCATGTGTTGGTGAAGTCATGCCACCACCCCCTGCGGCTCCGGGAGATGCAGTCCTTGCATCTGGCACTGGCGCCCATGTGACCCGGCAGTCCGTTTCATCGACTGCCACAGGCCCTACGGTAGTGGTAGCTGCAGGTGCAGCTGTGGACACCACCACCCAGGCTCAGGGTCTGCCAGCGCAGGCTGCGTTGGCACCTGAAGAGTCCCTGGAAGATTTCCAGGAGGTCAGGAGGCACACCGTAAGTGCACGCAGGGCTGCACTGACCGAGGCACGTGTCCCTGGGGCAGTAATGTCATCTGCTGCCCCGACCAGCTGGGTGGTGGCAAGTGCATGGGCAGATGCAGCCGACACCACCCCGGTTGTGAGTCTACCATCCAGGACAGTCCCGGTCAATGACCCTGGCACAGCGGATGTTGCTGCACAGGGTCCATTCCAGGGTACCCAGCAGCCACTGACACAAGTCAGGGCTTCCGTCCTTGTGCAACCTGCCACTCCCTCGGTCCAATCCACCAGCGCCACAGCCCATACTGATCAGGGTGGCATTTGCCAGCCAGGGTCCGGACCACTGTCCAAGAGGAGGAAGGTTGCACCTGCAGTAGAGGCTGGGACCCCAGACACAGCTCCAGCCTCCGGCACGTCGAGGAAGGAGCCTTTCTGCAAGCAGAAACTGGACTTCCTTGTGGACTACCTGCAGGACCACAACCGTGATATGCTAGTGGGGCCGAATTGTCAAACTACGGCTGCCCATCGTATGTCCCACTGGAAGCAAGTTGTGGATTGTGTGAGTGCATTCCGCCATGAGGTGCGCACAGCTCAAGAGGGCAAAAAGCGTTGGGATGACCTCAAACGCAGCACTAAGGCGAAGCGTGCCTCTAATTACAACATGACTCTGGTGACTGGCAGTGGGCCACCACCCAAGGAGGAAGACCTTCCTTTGCACGAGTCAGTCGCTGCGGAGTTCATACCGGCAGGAATGGTCGAAGGAGTGGGAGAGATGCTGTCAGATGTCCTGTCCAGTGAGTGTTGTTGCGTGTTTGTCGAGGCCATGTGTGGTTTGCTTGTGTGATGTGTTGTGCTTGACTGCCACTACATGTCATGTGTACATGGTTCTCATGTGCAAGTCATGCAATGCTTCACTGATGCGTGCCTGCTGTGCAGGATGCTGGACATGTAGAGCAGACGGGGACTGTCCTCATCACCACACTTGCACTCTACTCACATGCTACTCACCCGGCTGCCCCTCCGGTCCATGTTCCAGCTCACTGGCCCTTCTGCATGTAGCCTGGGGTGTCTTTCCTCTCAGCACTGGGACTATGTCATTGCATGACTGACGTGCATGTGTCTTCTGCCTGCATGTGGGTACTCAACGTAGGCATGCTCCCTTGCCCCTCCACCCCCCCTGCACCCTAATTTCACCATGGCACTGGTCTGCATCATGTTGGGGTACTGCAATGGCCTGTTCAAGGCTCCTGTATACATGCAAACTTCCACCAGCCAACCTGCCAGACACATGCAGTGGGGTACATCCTCTGTCTGTCATGCAGGTGTCTCACTTGGACTGTGCAGATGGCAGATGCTCCGCAGGGACATGAGTGCCCATTCATGTTCCATGTTCATTCCATGCATGCCCCTATGTGTCCTTAACAGGATGATCAATGTAGTACGTGTCCAGGATGACCTACATTTCATGGCATTTGATCATCCATTCCATGCCCACTCTGGCTCAGTCCAGCATCACACACAGGATTAGGGTGTCACAGTCTGTGTGGGGCACAGGCCTCCGCCTGTTTCAGGCTCACTGACTCTGTTCAACTGGTGTAGTGGCTTCTGCACACATGGGTGTACTACTGAGGGTTCATTATGTGTCCCGCTTACTGTCCCATCATCATCTGCTGTGTTGTCAGTTGACTCAGATGATGCAATTGACGCTAGTCAACACTGTCTGCCAATCCACAGGTCTCTGGTCACCCTTTCACTGAAATTCCATGCCTCCCTGCATTTTCACTTAGGAGGGGTGGGTGGGCTTGCTTGTAGCCATGCAACCCATTGCATGCACATTGCACGTGATGCCTGAACTTGCTCTTGCACTGCCTTCACGTTTATTGATAGACATCATAATGTACTTGTTCATGTAAATAGTGGGTAACGTACACATGTTCTGCACTGCATCAACCCACTCCTGAGCAGTTGTACACCCTTCTACATGCCTACTCACTGATTCAATGTCAAAGTCACCTGACAAGTATGGCCAGTTTTTCATCCCTTCTCTGTCATGAATGCGACGGGCACAGGTGCATCCTGTGACACATGTACTGAGTATTGGAACTCCCTAGTGGTTGTTTAGATGAGTTGATTGGTCAATCTGCGGCCTATACCAACTGGCATAGGGCACTGATTGGATGTAGCCTGCCAATCGGGTTGTAATGACTGTGGATATCCTTCACATGTGTATGTGTGCACTTCCACATACATCAAAGCAAGCAGCGTTATAGCTGCTTGCTTTGGTGTATTGGATGCTGGTCATATTCACAATATAAGTGTATGGGGAAATGAGTGTTTTTGAACGCTTTCACATGTACATATGCAAGCAGCTTCAACGTTGTGTGGTGCAACATTGCGAGTACTCACTTATGTGTTTGTGAAAGTGTCCATTTACACATGTGTCTTCTGCAGCATTTTTGTTGACTGACTAATATGTAGTTGATAGACGTTTATGCTGGTGAGATTTCTGCATAGTGCACGTTATGTGGAACTGGCATGATCCCAAAGGTTCGCTGTTGTGCAGTATGTGTATGCCCAGGCCCACTTAGCTACTATGTTGGGTCCTGGGCATGGAGATTCCCACAAGGAATGATGTAATAGGGCACATTCATAGCCCAATGTGCTCTACAAGGCCCTGAGGGGTGTTGTGGAGGCCTCATGTCCTGCAGCTCGGACGGTACTGGGCGTTATGGTCCCTCATGCCTGGTTGCAGGCCTTTGCTTTGCTTGGGACATTCACTATATCTACATGGCCCATGCCATCCGGTACGGGCCGAGCTGCAGATGGATGTGGCTATATTGATGATGATGCTTTAGTGATGCATGTCTAATGCATGTTACCTGTGTCATTGTGTGTTTGGATTCACTTGCAGCAGTGGTCAATTTGCAGTTCAGAAATGCTTATGGTTTGTTGCATCTCTTAGTTTCCATCTGTCTTTTCTGCCTGTGTCACGTGCCTGACAGAGGTGGTGTCTGATGGAGTTCATATACTACATTTTGTACTTGTGTAGGCTTTGCTATTTAGACACATCCATTTCTGCTTTTGGGATGTGTTTGCATATCAAGGCCACTGGATGCATGCCCGGTTCTCATTTGTGTGTGACATGTCTGCTTCATGTGTTGGCTGCCTATGTGATGTCTATGTGTGTGTGTGTGTGTATGTGTTATGTGCTTCTGACATGTGTACTAATGTTTATCTTTTCTCCACTTTTCAGATGATGATGCAATGGAGCCAGAGGATGGTGTTGTCATGTCAGGCACAGGGTTGCTATCACACCAGCAACCCAGTACAAGTGGGGGTCGTGGGGCGGTAGGCCACGAGAAACCACTTGTGTTACAGACCATCTTGTCTAGAGCCGGCAATGAGTCTAGCTCAGATGATCACTCTGACGACAATATCGAGTTGGATGTGTATCGGGTCCATTCGTCAGGGGTGAGTGATTCTGATGTGGACGCTCCTCTGTCTGCAACACCTGCACTGAGGGGCCAGACGGTGGGGGGACCTCCGCCTGTGGTGGATCGGGATGCAGGGTCACCCTCCACTCCAGTTGCTGATGTGCCTGGGGCATCACGTCAACGGAGGAATCTAGTCCTGCAGCCACGGGCGGTGCCAACCCAACCAGGACGTCGGCTCCTTGGGCCCCGCAGGTGTCAAGCCCAGCAACAGGGTGGCCGCGCGCCACTGGGGTGTACTGAGTGGGAGCAAGCCATGGAACACCAGGGGGCAGCAATTGATAACATCGCTGAGAGCATGGAACGTGTGGCCCAATCCGTGCTACCCCCTGCTAGGCAGGTGGAACTCCAGGAGGGGGTGGCACAGTCCATGGTCCGCTCGCTCAGGTTGGGCATGGCGGCCTCAGACAGGGCACACCGGGCTGAAATGGTGTCTTTGTGTCAAGCAATTGCTGCTCACGCAGAGGCACACCTGGGTGCCATGAGGGTTGACTATGAATCCCTCAAATCTACTCTGGCTGTGCTCTTGATGCCCCAGAGGATGTGGTCAGAGGAGAGGTTGGAGCAGCTAGAGAATACCATCTCAGCTGAGCTATGTGCTTGCCGGGAGGTGTACCAGTTGTCAAGCCAGGCCATGCAGGAAGAACTCTGTGTTACATGTGTTACCTTGCAAGAGGAAGCACGCGTATCACGCAAGGTTGTACATGCTGACCTATGTGTCATTGCCGCACAGAACCAGGCTCACCTGTCCCACTGTCTGTTCCAGCTGGGCCCTTCAAGCTTGACTCGTGTATGTGTTTGCAGATTGGGGTCCTGACTCACATAGGCCACCACTGCTTCCATTATTCATGGGCTTGCAAGGATGGTTCAGTGTAACAACCATTTACACAAGGGCTTTGGACTTTCTTCATATCTGTGGCCTGTCTGCTGCTGTACTACTTGTGTTAACACCCCTAGTGGGGATTGAGTGGGTTTTATCCATGACATGTCTGTAATCAATTTGTGTGAGTACATGATTGATATCTCCATTAATTGATGTGGATTGTGATGTATGTTCTTTTCTTGCCTGTATATGTGCTTGATGCACTTCATGCTGTAGACCGTAGCCTACACCCTTTGCCTGCCAAAGTCACACTGATGGTGGGAGGAGTTCGGATGTAGGTCTCTAACATGGCCCAGTGACAGCCAGCATGAAGACACACACACAGGGAACTTTCCAGCCTTATAAATATCTTGTATGCCCTTTCTGCAGGAAAATGAGCCTCTAGACTACCTTTGCCAGCAGACACAGGGCCAAGTACTACTAAAACCTGGCCACGTTCGGTGGTGCAGACGTGCACATGTGTGCGCAAGCAGAAGCACAGGGCTTGTGCTCAGACGTCCGACAGAAGCAGACGTGTTTCCAGGAGCTCCAAGCAAGGTGAGCAGCACAAGGGGCCACACTGCAGCCAACCTTCCACCAGGCCACTTACAGATGCATGCTAAGTAGCGCCAGTGCTGAGAGCTTGGTCAGGCATTGTTGTAGAAGCGCACAGTACACCTAAAATGCATTGATGGACAAATGCCAAGTAGCTTTACAAGTTGTCAGGGGCACACGCAGGTGCCGTCGCACATATCCTAGAGTCCCCCCTGCTCCATAGAAGCTGAGTTATTAGCGAAGTAGCGTTCTTAGCCAGAAACTAATACAGCGCACAGGCACACCCAGCGAGGCACACACTCGTGCGCAATGCATATCATTGCTAAAAGCAGGTGTTAAATCCGCCATGGTGCTAAGGGACCTCGTACTCAGGCGGTAAGGGTCGGCGCTGTTAACGCTGGCGTAAACCCCTTACCGCCTGGGTCGTAATGAGGCCCTATGTGTTTATTTTTCGTTATGTTATGAGTTAATAAATGGCCTATAACAAGCCATTTATATTATCATCATTACAAAGGTATTATGTGTAATTCTTTGCCTGCCTGAGTCCAATAACTGATTTTTGCAAAGGGTCCGGAGCGTAAGCACAAGGTCTCCCCACGTGGCCAAGATAAAGCAAAACACCTACACGCCTCTCCGGACACACCTGTGAAACCCTGCTGCACACACAGGCTCCCTTAGGTAAGCCATAAAGATTGGAGGAAAGCGAACACCAATACCAAGGGCCCAGAGGCTGTGAAAACAAAAGATGGAAACTATTAGAATGACCCTCTATGGAAGGAACAAAATAATACACAAAGAATTACACCCACCCACCTAGAGCAAGGACAGCAGCAGTGAAGAGTCTAGTTGGGGGGTCAGAATTCCTCTCTGAGCATTGAGTCCATAGATCAAAATCCTGCATGGTGACACAAGGCACGACAAAAATCAGGCTAAAGGTGAAAGGACCTGATATGCGAACAAAACTAACGGACCTGAAAAGAGAAGTACCAAGTTTGAACAGTCCAACAATCCAAGGAAACTGGAATAATCCAGAGTTCAGGTAAAAACTCCAAAAACTCCAAAGGAAGAACAAATGTAACAAACAAAAAATGGAAAAATTGATCCAATCGGATTGCAAGCCAAAATCCAGAGAAACAGAGGCAGAACCAGTCGTACATAGCAGTCAATCAGCAGCCAGTAGAGGGAGTATCCAAGATCAGCGTCGTCAGGCAGGCAAGTAATCGATACACAGGAATGCAAGACAAGAGACAAAAACCGCATGGAACAGGAAGGAGAAGAAAGGGGACAGTAGTAGGAGGATATCAAGGCCACAGGGCAGGAAGGTACCAGAACAGATTACACAAAGGACTGGGGAAAACAAAACTGGTGGAAGCAGTCAAGAGGAAACAGAACATAAGGCTAGGAGATCCAAAACGTACATGTGATGTAGAGCACCATCCTTAGTTCACTGGTACTTCATATACTCTGTCTGGCTGCGTATTCCATGGCACACTGCCACGTCCTTCTGCATCACATGATGTAGGTGTCATGTGGCCTGACACAGCCATGCTTTGGCATGCTGGGATTTCCTTGCCCAAACTGTCACGGCTTTATCAATGCCGGAGATAGTGGTGCCAGCCGGGCACCATGAAATCGAGTGACTGGATCCGCAAAGGAATGTAATTACCTCTTGAGTGGATAGTGGCAGTTGAGGACATGGTGTGGAGTAACAATGATCCTTCATTACTTTTCATGGTTCAGTGTGATGTTATTTTAATGTTTAATTTTTTATTAACATTTATATAGCATACAAGCAGCCCAAGAGCATTGTGGCGCTGTTGCAAGCAGGCTTAATTAGTTACATGAAAAGAGCACTGGGGAGGAAACAGGGGAGACACAAAGAGACAGCCTGACTGTGGTTCGTGGTTACAGTGAACCTGCTAACAGTGAGGTAACGCAATGTTAATGACAATTGTATAACGAAGAGGAGAGGGGGGGTACTCTTGGGTGCCGAAGTTACCACAAGGCCAGATGGTGAGGGTCAGTAAGGGAAATGTTCAACTTCTATTTTGACCACTGCACACAGGGATCCTTCATCACAACTTTGGGTCAAGATTCTTAAATCGACAACAGTTCCTCCAAAGTCACCATAGGTTGACTTCCAGCATCTTGATTTTGTTGTGTGGTTTGAGGTTTCCTGTTCTCCTTTTTCCTAGGCCTCTATTCCATTGGTAATAAAACAAATAAGCGTGGTTTGTCTGTGCCAACAGTAAACGCGCAAAAGAAAACAATTGAAAGGGTTATTTAGGACACAGGGAAGACCTCTTTCAATGCCTGGTACAAAAAGGGCAATGGGCCTCATTATGAGGTGGGCGTAATGAGATTAATGGCGCCGGTAATGGTGCCGGCGCCGTTAATCCGATTCCGCCCTATTATGAGGTCCCCTCGTGGGTCCCGCGAGGGGACCAGGGAGCTAACAACGGGCCTGTTATTTATAGGCCCGTTGTTAGCTCACTCCCCATTCCCATTGAGCCCGATGGGTGCTCAAATGGGAATGGGGAAGGACCGGGTCCGTGTTCCCTGAAGGAGGGAATACTGGGCCCTCCAAAGTCAGAATGACCCTGTATTTCCCCATTCAGGGAACCCAGAGCCGGACACGATTTTGGAGGGGCATGGCTACCTCCAAAGTTGTAATGAGGCCCAATGATTTATAGTTGCATTTTATTATGGATCCTCTGTACATACCCTTGTTTTTGTATGTGCCACAGGGGCGTAGAAGGGGTAAAGATTGCTCAAAATCTATAACTGCCCACTCAGAACACAGAGTGGGCATTTAAAGATGCCAGGAGCTGAGCAGCAGGGGCACTGGACAGATGGAGGCTCCATCACACATGTTAGAAGCCAGGATGCTCTCCCTATTTCCTGGTTCCCACCTGTCTAGCGCATCAGAGCTGAGGCCCAGAGAGCAGCAGAGGAGGCAGAGTTGTGTAGGGTCTGGAGAGAAACAATGTGTGCATGAAAGGTAGTGTCTCTGTAAGTGCGCGCGTAGGAATGAGTGCAGTGTGAAATGTGTATATGGTTGTGAAGCACGAGTGAATGGGAATACATTGTGAATGTTCTGGGAGCTTGTGAGCGACAGAGAGAAGCTGTATCATACAGGGTGTGTGACTGGTGGTTGAATGGGCATGAATGTGTTTGTGCGAAGATGGAGGATGGAGCTCGGAGGGGGAGCAATGGAGCATGGACATTTTCTTTCTGGCATGACATGTTTTTCTATGATTATATTGGCAAAGCAAAGCAAACTTGATGAGGGGTTGGGGTGGGGGAAGTGTACTTGAATGAGTCAGGCAATCTATATGTTTTGATAATGTGGCGAGGCATTACTTTTACTCTCATTAAGGGAAAAGGTGGCATGAATACTGTTATTAAGTAGGGAGGGCATTTGTGAAGCTAGCAAGCACATGGGACATGTTTCTTACTGTGGCACGCACAGTGGTCGAAGTGTACGAAAGGAAGTAGTGGAACTATGTTCCCTACTGGCCTGCACCCACTCCCCACAAACCCCATCACCACGCCCCCTCCCACACACAATACAAACCCCCAAACACTTGTACCTGCTGTTTAAGGGAACGTTCAGTGCAGTGCACTGAAATTGAATGTTTCAACTTCTTCCTACACTTTTATTTTAAAACGAAACCATTCCGTAACGGTTTCTTTTTAAAATAAAAGTATAGGAGCTGTAAAAGGTAATTTAAAAAAGTAGAGGAGCACCGCTCCCGACCACTCCCGCTCACTTCGACCACTGGGCACGCATCATGTCATTTTTACTAGTATTAAGGGCAAAACCAACATAAATGTTCTTACATGGGGCGGGGGCATTTCTGCAGACAGCAAATAACTGTTTTCTTTCTGTGGCATTGCATTTTATACTGGCGTTAAGGGCAAATACAACATGAGTGTTCTTGTATGGTAGGGAGGAGCGATTGTGCAGCCAGCAAGAATATGTTTCACTGTGGCATAACTGGCCTTAAGTGCAAAGTCAAAATGATGAGTGTTCTTACATGAGATGGAGAGTGGTACATTTGAGCAGCCAGACAAGGCTGTTTTTTTTTTTACTATGCCAAGGCATTTTTATTGACATTGAGGGCAAAGCCAGCATAGGAGTATGTTCTTAGGATATATATTTATTTATTGGACATTTGTATGGCGCCTATACACAAGTGTTTCCAGGCACCATAGGCATATATCGGCAGAGCCAGCATGGACATGTTTTCTTATAGCACCCTTACTGGCATTATGGGCAAAGTGAACAGGAGTATGTTCCTATGTGGCAGTACTGGCCTATATAGCTGCAGCCAACATGGAGATGTATAGGCAGAATCGACATGAAACTGTTTTTTACACTGGTTGAATGCAGGCATATAGGGGGCCAAGGCATCATGAAAATGCTCTTCTGAACAGTTGGTGATTTGGCTTCTAATGTATATTTTTGATGTCTTACCCTACGAAACCCTTTGTAAACTGTGTAGCTTTTTACATAAATTGTCACAGAAAGTGTGCTATAAAATGCACAATTTGAACCTATTATTTTAAAAACAATTTGGCTGGGGGAGTCCTTCCCTCGAACCCACCTTGGTGGATTCTAGATCAGTCGCTACGCTCTGATCCTCCTGCACATTCGTCTGGAGGTAGAACATTCCATTGGGGTGGACCCAACTCACCTACAGCCCCCTACTTAATAACCAATCCTGGTTACGCCTTTGCTGTGAAGTGATGTTTGTAAGTGTTCCACCATGCGTTGATCTATTAATTGTGCGGCCCAGTGATATTTAGGCCAACAATAGTGGGTATTTAAAACCGGTTTCCTTGCACTGCTCTTTTGTGACAACTGTGAGCCAGTCGGCATAGGTCTTACACTGGAGGGAGGGAGACTTGAGGAAAAGGCAGTGGTGGGGAGGGTTTGAGGCCCCACTAAGACTAAGTGGTAGATTTAAATTCAGGAGCATAAAAAAGCAATAAATAAAAGCAATTGGATGGTTTAAGAGAGCCAGTAAACAATTAATGGAAATTGGGAACACCTCTGCAGTCTGCAATATTGGGTGTCATGGACGCCAGACAAACCCACCCAAAAAGGTGTGTTATGTGTAAAATATTATGGTCAAAGATGGATATTCACCCCAATTAACAGAAACAATTAAATAAAAAAATCTGTGGTGTTGGAAGTAAATCGTGCATTTTCTCATACCACAGTGGTTCAGTGTCTTTTTCTTTTAAGTTGTTTCACACACTCGGGCAACAGCACAAGTACCTTGGACCACGTGTTGAGGTTTCCACCAAAGCAGAGGCCCTTGTGTATATATCATCTGCACCCGTTGCATCTTTAAATCTCCTCTGTAAGTATCTTTATTTTCTGACGTTTATTTATTCACCTTGTGGGATATATATGTACATATTTTTTTATGTTATCATAATTATTTCAAGAAGACTGATGAAAAATAGGGAGAGAAGGTACGGTATGCCACTAAAGAACAAGTGTACGGTTTAGAGCAGGTGGCAAAGAGAGTCATATATTGTGTCTTCTGAATTACAGCTGCCCACTCGAAGCCACAAAATGGTGAAATCTGGTGGTGTTTTTAGTACACACGTACTCACTGCAAGGATCATGACAATCAGTCTATCTTTTACTATGCAGTGGAAGTGTGAGACTGGCCTCAGAATTCATAATCATGTACTTCATTCATGGTCGGTGACGTGCTAACCTGCAGGAAGCGTACATAGAATAAGCTTAGTAGGTTATGCCCAGCAGCGGGGTGGACAGACATTGGACTTCTCGGGAGATTGGTGGGACTGTAGAACTCCCCTTTGATTCTAGCTGCGCCTGTTGCCAAGGCTAATGACTGCTCACCCATTAAATATTTAAAATCTCATGGGAAAGCCCATGTTCATGGTTTATATTTTTCATAGTATATAAATTAATCTATCCCACTGCCACTCCCATAAAGGTCTACGAGGTCAATTCTACATCACAAGAGACTCGTATGCACACACGGAACATTTGAATGGTTTCCGTGAACGCAAAGGTACGTGTAATGTTTGATACACTGCACTAGAAGCATAACGAGCCTATTAGGATGATATTAGGCGAGGCGGCTAAAAATCTATATATTGGATGCTAGCTCTAGACTAAATGTAGAAATAGACTATATTTTAGACTTGCCCTTTAGTAATGTGGGATGGCTAGTGGTCAAGATGGGATGTTGCAGTCTTGATGGTTTGACAACCAGTCCACCGACATATTAGCTTTGTCTATCATGTCCCTTGGAAAGGAATAATTGAATTTTCCCTTTTTGGATTTTGCTTTGCAACATCTTCTGCACAATTGGTCATGAACTGAAAGAAATAAGGATCCACCGAGAAATCGAGTTGAGCAAAAAATGGGTAAATGGCTCCTCCTTAGGTTATACAATAGGAATCATGTTATGTATGTGGGTGAACCAGGGTTGGGGTATCACCGTCATGGATTTTAATGATAGTATGTTTGTCAAGTCCTGAAGGAGACGAATATCAGTGCCCAAGAATGGGCAGCTAAACAATGTATCATCGAAACTATAGTTAAGGGAAGTTTGCAAATGAGAAAAAGAGGAACTTAGATGTTATCCTCTTCAGACGCCTTAGTGGACCAATGTCTTCCAGTAGGGAACTAAAGTTTGTGCTTTTTGCATTAGTTCTAGCTGCTTAGATGGATTTCGCCTCTTTCATTGTTTGTGTTATTTTGCACATGTGAATTTTGCACACATTTATGGTCCTCTGTTTTCTGAGTGCCAGACGATTTCATGTTTAGCCCAGATATATCTGGTATGGATATATGAAATTATGTGAGTATATGAGTTTGAATTTTTACACACTATATGTTTAAATTGTGTAGTACTAATATATATTTGTATTTGATATTTTTTTAAAAAAAATAATTTGTTTAATAAATAATTTTTGATACATTTTTATGTCATAGTTGTCATACACTGACACCCCACTCTGGTAGTCCCACATGAAATGATCCTCTTGCCTATAGGGCAAAAAGTGAATTAAAATAGTATTGTTCCGTGAGGCATCACCTTTGGTTTGTATTTAGCAACAATCATGCCACCTGTGTGTCAGTCTCCTTCTTCCAAACTCTTACAATATGCATATATGGTCCTCTCACCGCTTATGGTTTGGAGAGGGTATTGTATGCAATACGAGGGATTTTATTCGCTCAAATTAATTTTACTATCATGCTCTTTATTCCGTCCCAAAATCTTCTCTGGGGTAGGGGAGTTGAGAGGTATGGGGTGCGGCGAGCGTGACTGGCACATTGTTGAGATGTTTTGGGACTACCAATATCTAGAGATGCTAGCTGGCTGAGACAATGGAAGGTGTACCCATCTCTCTACTTTAGAACAGAGGAAATGTTCATGTAGTTATCCTGGTAAAGCATATAAACATCTGTAGAGACCTTAGTTGTCACCAATCAACCAAAGTGAGCAATGACCTGATGACTTGCTACCACAGAGATGAAGTGAATGTCTACCAAAGGATATCAAATCTCCTGGAGAGCAACAGAAAGGTTGTGTGGCCATAGGGAAAACACTCAAGAGAAAACCCTCTGGGGAAGAAAGCCCATTGATGGTTGGATTGGAGTGTAGAGTGAAAATAGCGCAAGTTTGGATTGCAAGACTGGATCACGTAACCCCAGCAAAGTAGCAGGCGAGTAACGTTAGAGAACTGTAGGCGGTTATGAGGACAGAACACAGGAGCGAGAGCAAGATAAGGAGAAAACAGAGCGAGGAAAAATCAAGAGCATACAGACTGGAATGAGGGAAGCGTCAGGGCTCAGCAAAGCGAAGGCACACACAGATTTTACTGGTTGTCTGCGTTAGATCCATTGTGAATAGAGTCAGCGTTCCTGAATGCATCGCGAGTGCCATCTTGGAATCAATTGAAACAGGGCCTATTCTATACTGTGACAAAACATGTGATGGCCATCTTGGGAGGGGCAAGATGGCACGTATCGAAGCTTTCCTCCAACGCTGCCATAATGACCATGGGTGCCACCGTTTCCTGACAGCATTCCCGAGATACCAAATAGAGTTGCTGGTAACATCTGAAGGTGGAGACATCCCTTCTAAGTGTTCGATTTTAAGGCTAGCAATTCTGCCTTTTACCAATTAATATTCAGCCCCGAGAATGCCCCAAACATTTGGATATCTAATACTATTGGAGGTTAACCTCTGGGTGTTAACAACATGTCGTCCACACATAGCAATATTAGAGCAACTGAGTAGTAAATCTTTATCCATGTGTTTGATGTTCTTAGACAGCGCAGGTAAGGGGTTCTATCGCCAGCGAAAATAACAACAGCAACAAAGGGCAACCTTGTCTCTTACCCCTAGTAGGGGGATATCATTTTTGATCGTACCCTATTCTATATTTTATTTATTTAGTTTTGCATTTAAGTAGCATCCAGACTCGATGGTATCACGGTGCTGGTACAGAGTAGGTAGCTACATACAAAAACTACAGTGAACAAGTTATGCATATTTGTTAAATAGACAGGTTTAGTCACCACTGTTGCTCTGGAGGAAGTGTAAAGGAGTGTAATCCAGTTAAAATAGTTGGGGCCTACACCTGATCTCCTCAATACTTAAAATAGAAAAGGCCATTCGACAGAGTTGAATACCTTCTCCGCCTCTAGAGTTGCCACCACTGCAGGTACTCCATCATAAATGCTATGAATCAGTGCAAACGGTCTTCTCTTTGTGTCGATTGTCCCAGAATAAAGCTGTCCTGCTCATCAAGGACCAGCATTGGTATGAGAGGCAGGAGGCGGTTAGCCAGAGTGTTCGCCAAGATTTTGTTGTCACTATTTATCAGGGATAAGGGCCTGGCGGAGGAGCGTTTGTAAGGCAGTTTATCAGGCTTACGCAGGACCGTGATCAATGCTGCATGCTTGGTCGCCAGCTATTCACCCATTTCCAACCAGTTATCATCCATTTGCAGGAGGTGCAGGGGTAATCTCCAGTGCAAATTCCTTGTAGAATTCTGCAGTCAGTCTGTTGCAAACCGGCTATTTATTATCTTGTTTATTATTTGTTTCACCTCTTCAATTGCTATAGGCGCATTCAGTTGCATCCCTATATCTGCATCTAACCAACCCATCACAATTTGATAAAAAAATGACAAATGTTTGAAACAGTCTCTGTGAGTCTTGATGTATATAGAGTGGTGTAATATGAATTAAAATCCTTATTTATGCTAGTACTATCCTTCAACCGCATACTAGTCGAATGCTGGACCTCAGCAATATCAGAGTTATATTTTGTTTATTATTATTATTTTTTTTGCGTAGGTTATATACTGGCCTCTATGCACCCCTGTCTCTTCTTGCAACCTCTGAAATTCCAATGCCTCCCCTTCCTGCCATATGTCCCCAAGGGTGGCCAGGCCCACCGGTTCCCAATATTTACGGACCGCTTCGAACAGTTGTGAGACATTCCCGCATAGTGCCACCAGCGGGGCCTGCTGAGAGAACGGCTCTATGTCACCCATCATTCTCCACATTCTGCGCCAAACCTCCCAGCCCAGCCTCAACAGCCGCCCTCTTCCCACCAGTTTGTTCTTTTGTAACCACACCACTTCATTCAAAAAGTATGGGGCGAGTCTTCCCGCAGAAGCCTGGCTTCCGCCGAGTCTTCAGTCGATAGCCACCTGGCTACATACAGCAGCTGCCCCGCCAGATAATAAAGCTCAAAATTTGGCAGGCCTATGCCCCCCTTGTCACATGGGTTCTGGAGTTTCCACAGGGCCACTCTGTTCCTGGAGTTACCCCATATGAAGCCCCTGCACACGCTATGAAGTCTCACAAATAGGCTCCTGGGAATCAAAAACGGGACATTCACAAAGAAGTGCAGGAGTCTGGGCAGGACCACCATCTTAAGCAAGGCCACTCTCCCCATCATGGTCAGGGGCAATCTGGACCAAAACACCATACTGTTCTTGACCCCCTCAATTGCTTTCTCTGTATTATGTTGGTGCTCCGCCTCGATCCTGTGGTAAATATTTACTCCCAAATACCTAAATGTCTCAGTCTGCCATGGTATCGTCAGGCTAGGCAGCCTCTGTAACGGGACATTCTTGTATCTACCCAAGGGGAACAGACTAGACTTCCTAGGGTTCACCGATATGCCCGAGAGGGTGGCATATCGGTCCATCACCTCTAGCACATACTGCAAGTTCTCCTCCGGATAGCGCAGATAAAGGAGCATGTCATCTGCGTACAGCGATACCAGGTGTCTGCCACTTACTGAACTAATCCCCACCTCCCCGTATTGTTGCCTCAGACATGTTGCCAGCGGCTCTAATGCCAGAATGTATAGCATGGGCGACCAGGGGCATCCCTGTCTGGTCCCCCTGCTGAGTTGCCAGGTATCTGAGATTATGGATCCTGTTTTAACTCTCGCCACCGGGGTGCTGTATAACAACTGGACCCACCTGATATACCCAGGTCCCATTCCGTATCCCCTCAGGGCTGCTTTCAACCAGGGCCATCGCACCAAGTCAAAGGCTTTGACCGCGTCTAGCGACACGATGGCCAGCTCACCCTTATCTTCCTCAGTGTGGTCAAAGATGTGGTGTAGCCTCCTATGGTTATCTGTGATGTTCCTGCCGGGGACATATCCCGTCTGGTCTGGGTGTGTCAGCTTACCGATCACCCTCTTCAGCCTACTGGCCAGCACTGCCGTAAGTATTTTGCTGTCCTGATTCAGCATGGACGAGGGTCTGTAAGACCCACACTCCGCGGCCGGCTTGCCTGGTTTTAGGAGTGGGATGATCATCGCCTCGTGAAGGGACAATGGCAGTTCCCCCTGCTCATAGGCCTCGTTGAACATAGCAAGCAGTGGCTGAAGCAGCTCCTGTTTGTATGTCTTGTAAAACTCGCTAGGCAACCCGTCCGTCCCGGGTACCTTACACATGGGCAAATGTTGGATCACCACCTCCAGCTCTTCCGAGGTGATAGGGGCGTCCAGTTCCACGCGTTCTAGGTCGTCTAGGGTGGGCAGCTCTATGTCCTCTAGCGTGTCCAGTATGTCTTGGCTCCTATCCTCCCCTGCGTCCTCATATTAGTGTCTGTAAAGCTTGAGGAACTCCTCGTTCACCCCCTCCTGGGTATTACAGATGCGACCTTCCTCATCCCTTATCTCGCTGATCACTGTGCGGGGGGTCTCGCTCTTATATAGCCAGGCCAGCAATCTGCCCGGCTTATCGCCCCCTGCGTGTAGCCTCGCCGTATATTTCTTGTAATTTAATCTACATAACCTATCGCAGAGTACACTGCAGGTTAACTGTAGGTCTTTTATCTTATCGCTATTCTTCTGGGCGGTATCCTCATGGCTCGTGAGGCCCTCCAGCTCCCTTTCCGTTTCCTGAAGTTCCCTTTCAATGCCCCCTGGAGCCCTTTAGATTTCAAAATGGCACCACCACCTTGAACGCCTCCCATACTGTTCCACCGAGTGCACACTGCCCATGTTTATATCAAAATATTCCTCGATGGCCTCCCTCAAGTCCTCACGGAACCCCTCATCTTGTAATGCCTCAGTCCTAAGTCTCCATGTCGGGATCCGCGCTCTGGGGGGTTGGTGTCGCCACTCTACCACCAAAGGCGAGTGGTCAAATAGTACCCGGGCCTTGTATTCCGCTCCCACCATTTCTCCAGCTATCTCAGCCGCTACGAACACATAATCTAGCCTCGTGTACAGGTCATGTGGTGCTGCATAGTGCGAGTATTGCCTATCCATTGGATACAACCTTCTCCACGCGTCTTCTAGGTCTAGATCTTTTAACAATGTCCCCAGTGCTTTGGCCGCCGGCGCCGGCTTCCCCGCTTTGTCGACTGACCTATCCATTTTGGGATTCAGGGTGCAATTAAAGTCCCCTCCCCACACCACACCACCCCCCAACCAGGGGGCTAATTTTGCTGTAAAGGGACCTGAAATAAGCCACTGTATCATGGTTGGGGGCGTACAAATTTATGATATGCACTTCCCCGTTCTCCAGGAGTCCTGTCACCGCCACCATTCTGCCCTCTGGGTCTACCGTTGAGCTAATCACCTGGAGCGGCACGTGCGGCGACACCCAAGTGATAACCACTCTAGCGTACACAGAATACGTGGCCCCCACAACATGTCCCCTCCATTTTCGCCTGACAACCTTCAACTTCTCCCTTGTGATGTGAGTCTCCTGCAACAGGGCCACATCAATGTGCATCCTTTTTAGATACAGCATCCCTTTGTTACGTTTCAGATAGCTGTTAAGGCCCCGTACATTCCAGGTCACAATTCTGAGGTTACCCGATGCCACCTACTCGGTTTGTTCCCAACCCACGGCTCCCTTCAATGCTTCCCTTGATGGTTTGTTTTCCGGCTCTCTCCCCTTCCCCCCTCAACAGTTTCCCCCCTCCCTGTTCCCCAACTCCCATCCACTGCACACAACCCTGCCCCTCCCACCACCCTGCCCTACCCCAACAAATGCCCAGCTCCATCCCTGGATCTCAGGCCCACCCGCGTCTGGTCCTGTCCCGTCGCCGAGGACTAGGACCCCGCGGGGCGTCACCGATCTAACAGTGACCTAACTAAGTATATTAGTATTGGGTATAAGGGATGCCTCCCAGGAGCTCCCAGTCGTCTATTTTAGGATTGGTGCGTCCAACGGGTCCAGCCAGTTGATACTACAACACACTGCCCACCAGCTTAATACAACTCTATAATCAAGTCCCAATGTCTTGGCCATGTCACCCTAGGTGCCACAGCCGTCTGCTACTTATCTCCTGCAGCTCCCATCTGGACATCCGGGTCTTGAGGTCGGCCCTGCATGTCCACCCAGTCCATTGCCTCGGTCGGCGCATGGAAAAAAAGGGATCTGTACTTATAAAACACTTTCAGCTTGGCTGGGTAGAGCAACATGTAGCGATGGCCTGCTTCCCTCAGCCTCCTTTTCACCGATCCAGAGTTCATCCTACTACGCTGTACAAGCAGCGTATAGTCCGGGTAGGCCGTGATTTTTGCGGAACCCTTTTCGATGGTTCCTCCCCTCCGGAAAAATTCGAGGATCTTCTCCCGATCCCGATAGTTCAGGATCTTTGCGATCAGCGGCCGCGGGGGGGCTCCAGAGGGCGGTCTCCTTGTCAAGGCCCTGTGCGCCCTTTCAACCGCGAACCCCTGGGTCAGCACCCCACCTGTTATCTCCTGTAAAAGCATGGATTCCACGTATTCTGTGGGGTTTGACCCTTCCATACCTTCTGGCAGGCCCACTATACGGATGTTATTGCGTCTGGCGCGCCCTTCTGCTTGCTCAGCTCTGTCCTCCAGATTGCCCACCCGTTGCACAAGGGCATGGAGCTCCTTTCCATGTGCGGCGCACGCCTCCGTGTTCGGGGCCATCGCCTTCTCCAAGACCCCAGTGCGCTCCGCAATCGTTCACACGTCCTGTCTCAGCAGGTTCACCTCCTCCTGGACCGCTCCGATCTTGAGGTCCAGGCCCTCCTGCAGCTCTTTCATTGCCTGGCCCAGCTTAGTCTCCCAGGCCACCTTTAAGTCTGCGATCGCTGCCAGCACCTCCTGGATCGTGCCCGGTGTTTCCGCCGTTGCCGTGGGGGTCTCCTTGCTCTTGCCCCCCTCCGCTTCTGGGGGCGACGTGGCGTAGGTCTCCATCGTGGACTATCGGATCCTGGGTCTAACCACTTTAGAGGACATCCTGCTATGTTAACAGGGCGAGGGCCTGCCGTGCCTCCCTCCGCACAAAGGTCCGCGTGGTCACGGACCACTCTCAGCAGGCCAAGCATGTACCTGTATGTACTTGTCTCTTCTCTCGCGCCCGGAGTGGGCCGTCTCCTCCCCTGTGCTCGTACCCTCTTGGTGTCATGGCCCGGTCTCTGCCGTGTTCCTACTGTGGCCAGTGCTCGAGGGCGCTCACCTATTCGCCGCACTCCCTTTGTTCCCCCTCTTCCGCGATCACAAGGCCATCCGGCCCACAATGCCCAGGCCCAGAGGGGCCACTTTAAGTGCCGGGGATCAGCAATTGTCTCACGTCGGCCTCAACCACTGGCCTGCGCCGATGTTTCGCTGTGGAAAACTGCAGCCACCACCGCCCGCTCGTTCGCGTCGGCCCCAGGATCCGTGGCCACCTAATTGGTACGCTGCCACAATGAATCCTCCTGGGTTCCGCCGGTGTTCGATCCGATTACGCCGCGGGCCCAGCATTGGTTACCAATGTGAAGCAACAGCGCATTTCGGTCAAGTGCCGCGGTCTGCTTCTAATCGCTGGTCTTGGAGATCGCTGCAGGGGCTTTACAGGACCTACATCTCGTGACCCCTGTTGTCCTCTTTGTCTCTGCCGCCATCTTGTTCCACTCGCCGATCCGGGGCCCGCGGCTCGCAGACGAGTATAACTCAGTGTCCTCACCCTCCACTCGCATCAAAGTTTCAGCGAATGTAGCCATCATCTTCACACGCATGGGCATTATTTTTCAGTGCTGGCCGGTTCCCGTGCACGCACTTCTCCTCCAGGATCATTGTAGGATCAGCGGAGCTCCACAAGAGCACGTCCCTTTACATGGCCATCCAAGCCACGCCCCCAGCAATATCAGAGTTGTTATTCTTGGTGTATGGTCAACGCTAGGGTCGTACTAGGACCGTCACCCTCCCCATACTGTCTCGCCTGTTGTGGGTGTTCTAAGAAATGTATTTTCTGGTCAGCGAGTCCAGTAAACCCTTTGATGTCCATTTTGACGTCCCTTAGTGCACGCCTAAGGCCCCGTAGTATTCCACTTTCCTTAGTAATGCATATGCCCCTGATGTAGAACGTAAACACCTCCCAAGTTACATGAAAGTCATCCACTGTGTCTAAATTGCGTAAACAGAACGGTTCGATTTCCGTGGAAATTTCGGATGTAAATGCAGGGTCCCTAACAGAAGCCCTTTTAAATCTCCACATGCGGAATTGCTTTGGGCCGTTTGAAGGAGTGTTACCATCAAGACCGGAGAATGATCCAAAAGGATCCCTGGAAGTATGGCTGTCTTGACGGTGCACTCAAGAATGATTGTCGACACCATGACATAATCAATCCGGAAACTGGATTGGTGAACATGGGAATAGTGTGTGTATTCTTTCTTGGATGGATTAAGCGACCGCCATATGTCATGTGGATCATGGAAGGAGCCTATCTATCTCTTCCAATGTCTTGGTCCTCTTCAGTGGGACTAGTTGTGTTGTTTGGATTCTATCCCATTAGACATAGCACAATTTAAATCTCCCACCCAGATTACCTCTTGATGTATGAACCTGTGCAGATGATGAGCTGTGCAGGCAAAGAAGTCGGGGGATGTCAACGTTAGGCGCATATTTATTAACTCCTCATTAGTACGGGCTAGTTCCCGAGCTAAGTGCTGAAATCTCTCCTCGTCATCAGTCTTCCTATCATGCAGTTTAAATTGTAGCGAGCCATGTATGTAGGTGGCTAAGCCCCTGGAATTGGTAGAGTGCGGAGAATCATACTGTTGTATCCCCCAGCCCAGAGCTTCCAGCAGGAAATCACCTGTGTCCAGGTGAGTTTCCTGGATCTTCAGCATGTTGACTTTATGCCATTTCGCATACAGGAAGGTTTGTCTAAACCTTTTTGGGCTTCTCATCCTACGTCATTACTGCCACTTCAGTGGTCATTCTGATGTGAGCAGCATGAGGATGATATACTGCATAGTGGGCATGGGAGTTAGAGCCTGAAGGCTTGTGTACCTGGACACAGTCAAGCGCACATGTATCATATGACAGGAGTGATCCGTGGGAGATAGAGTGCACTTTACCTTAAAGTTCCCAATCATAATTATCCCACCCTGGCCAGAAACCATAAACATACTGGCTGAACCCCAACAAACAGCTAACAAGCAAATTAACTTAACCCAGCAGAATCCACACTGGAGGGATGGGGGGGGGGCAGCCATCGACGAGCAGCGACTCGCTATCGGGCACACCTGAGATAGAAACAAATAGTACCCAAGGACATATGTCCACAATCATTGGCGGTTCAGTTTTATTACCTCATAACCCTGGGTGATCAATAGTGAAAGTGGCTCTCAAAGTTAATTCGATAGTCACTCCATTCCTTCTGCGTTGTTTCATTTTTGTTTCACATCTTTAGGAAAAGAGAGTGCCACCATTGGATCCGTGAAGAAAAATATTCTGCCCTAGAAAGTAACCTTTATCATGGCATATTGTATCTCTTGTTTGTGGAGCAAGGATTTCGCCTCTTGGAATGGTTTACGTCAAGTCACCCTTTTCCCTGGCTGCTTTCAGAATTGCATCCTGGTCCCTGAATTAAATATGCGGGCCACGATAGGCCTTGCTGGGGTTCCAGGTGGTGGTCTCGAGCCCAGGATGGAGTGTGCCCTTTCAACCTAGAAGTGTTGTGTCACAGGGGGGGAGGTTACCCAACAGATCCAATAGAAATTTCCCAATAAATGTTTTCATTTTCCCTGTGTCTGTCGAACTGGCACTCCAGCTTTGCACACACTATTGCAACGTGAACGTCCTTCAAAATCTTCCTTTTTAGCAGATATCTTCCTCATCTCCGCCTGTATTCATTGTACACCCACCTTAAAAGTTGTGATACCGACCTCAGCATTCCCAATTCATTTTTTCAGTGTGGACCGTGGCCCATTCTACTTTGCATATTAACAAGTCAGTCTTCTTCCCTCTAGTGTACAGGCCTTCTTTTAATGCAAGCAGCATTTGATTTAGGGTCGTAGGGGCCACTGCCATGTCCCCACTCGTCCCCAGCTTACCCGACAGTGCAGCTTGCTGCTGTCCAGGGCAAGGTGAGGAGGTCTGACATGTAAAGGTGTCCATCTTAGCCTGTATTTTTAGGTTGACTGTCTTGTGCAGTGTCTGTGCTCTCCCTTATGGTGTAGGAATATTAGGGCTTCCAATTCACGTTATTTTCGTTATACCCTTCTCCTGGCGGGTGGGAGTCGTTATGCTCTGCTCGTGGAGCAACAGCAATGTTTGCTATCCCTCTGAGCCTCCCTGGGTCCTCTCTCCAGTGTAAGTGGAGGCCTTCGACGGCAAAGCCCAGAGAAGGACTGCAGCCCTGCCTCGACGCTGCAGCAGCCAGAGCATAGCTCCTATCCAGAGACAGCTCCGATTCACCAGAGTGCGTCAAGTGTCACCAGCAGTTCCCCTCTGCTACACAACAAAGAAGTCGAGTGAACTGCGTCACCCCTGTAGGCCGACTCCGCCATCGTCTCCCCGCCCCCTGGTCCTCAGTGGGATTGACTGTCTAGCCACATCAATGGACACAACCCCCACTCTGGAGCCATGACACACAGTACGTCACCTGCAGTGGAGGCTGCCGCAGGAGGGAGTGCTCTTCCCTTCAACCTCAGGATTACAGCACCACCAGCGCCTGCCGCAACCTCTGCATTGCCCTGTTGCGGCCAGGCCAGGCACCGTTCCCCGTGATCTGCCCTGTGCAGCCGAGTCGGAGTGGGCGACTGGGGCCAGTACAGGAACAGCTCTCAGCTCGACAATACAGCTGCGATCTGAGGATCAGACCGGCAAGGGGCGGGGATTTATAGAATCTTTCTGGTCATGCCTCAGAACTCTCTCAAGGTGCGGCAATCTTGCTGCGCGTATCAACAGCGCCCCTGGATCTCCCAATTCTAACTTGCTGGCAGCAGGCAAGGGATACAGTGTGGTTAGTTTGGAAACCTGAGACTTATCTGAAACCTTTAATAAAGATCACACCTGCTATCTGCGCAGGTAGTATTAATTCTATTAAAGACTAGGAGGCAAGCATTATACTTCAACTTCTTTTATTAACACTCTTCAGCAGTTTCAGCAAACTATAACAAATCAACAACTTTTGAAATGTCCAAAGTGACTTTCTCTTTTAAAACTACAACTCCCATAGTCTCTCTAGTCCTCCACTCTCCAGCTCAGCTATGACCACATCCTGTTCCTGAGCTCCTCCTCTCTTTTACATGCTCTGACTGTCACTTAGAATCCACAACTTTGACTCGCTAACAGTGCAAAATCTTCATCCACTCAAACTGGCTGCTTGCTCCCATCTCACTCAACTATTGTTCTGCTCTTCTCCTAAGGAGGATACAAATCAGAACATAAGGGTGGTGTCTATGCATTGCTATCATATCATTACAATCTACAGTACAAAAGATCAACAATACATGCTTGGGTGGGAAATGAATGCTCGCCTCATAGTCTTTAGTAGAATTTATACTCCCTGCGCAGATAGCAGGGGTAATCTTTATTCTATGGCAAGACTGGAGGCAAGCATTATGCTTGTTCAAAGCTTTCCCAGCACTGTAACAGCTACACTCTCGGTAGGCTTGCAGTAAAACTCCTTAAACGTACGATCACTAGCCCAATCAGATGCTAACATAATCTCTTGCAATGATGCTCCTGCCATAAATGCCTTGGAGGCCATAGCTCCTCTTACGGAGTGAGCTCCATACTTCTTCAAGTCAATTCCCGCTGCTTGCATTATTTCTCTGACCCATCTGGCAATGGTCGCTGTCTTTACTGCGTGAAATGGCTTCCTATGCGCTACTAGCAATTGAGTGGTACTCGCTGCTCTGTTCTCTGCTGTCCTCATACTCCTTGATGCAGCTTGCTACGCACCACTTAATATTATTCGGGAAATACAGGTAGTGAACTGAAGAAGTTCCTGTCTTAGTCATCCTTACTATGGAGAAAGTTACTCCCTCTGGCCCAAAGGTCTTCCTATTAATCGCTAACGCTCTGATATCTGATAGTCTCTTAGAGGATATGAGACAAAGCAGCATCGCTAGTTTCGCTGACAGCTGCTTAAGGGATAAATATCTGTCCGTTGGCCAGCTCTCCACCAACCGCAGAACTGATGTAACGTCCCATAGAGTACTGTACTTAGGCTCTGGCGGTACTTTAAACGTAGCCCCTCTGATCAGTCTAACCACTGCTGGATGCTCCCCCGCGTGGGCTCCCTCTATCGGCAAGTGTCCTGCTGAGATCGCTGATCTGTACACTCCTATGGTGCAAAATACCTTTCTGTCTTGTAGGAGCTGTGCGAGAAAATTCAGTATGGCCACTACAGGCACTGAAATGGGATGAAGACTTCTCCCTTTACACCAACTAGTCCACTTGGCCCAAGCTGCGTCGTAGCTCTTCCTAGTGGATGGAGCCCAGGATTCTGCGATGAGCTCTGCAGCTTGCATGGAAATGCCTGGCAGCTCCCAGCATCTCCTGATATCCTGCACACAATGAGCGGGAGTGTCCCTCTCACTATCAGAGGATGACACGATCCTGCTCGGTCCGTGAGTAGTCATTCTCCTTTGGGAAGGACTCTCGGCAGGTCTATCGTGAGCTCCATCAGCCCTGGGAACCACACATGTGACTTCCACCACGGTGCTACGAAGATCAGCTCTGCTTTCCCCTCCGACATTTCGCTAGAACTCTGTTCAGCATCGTGAAGGGGGGAAAAGCGTAGTGGAGACTGCTCGACCAGTCTTGTAGGAACGCGTCTGTCCCTTGTGCTTCTGGGTGTAACCACCAGCTGAAGTAATCGGCTGTCTGTGTATTGAGGCGAGACGCAAACAGATCCATGTGAACTGGACCCCACCTTTGATCCAGCATTTGAAATACTGTCGGATCCAGTTTCCAGTTGCTGGAGTCCATGAGGTATCGTGAGTTCCAGTTGGCCACGACGTTCAGTGCTCCAGGCAGATATTCTGCTGTCACTGACGTCCCTGACTGAAGGCAAAATTGGCAGAAATCATTTGCCAGCTCGGCTAACATCTTGGATCTTGTTCCTCCCAGGTGATTTATGTATTTGACTGCTGAGATATTGTCCATCTTCAGCAGGACGCATGACTTCACCTTGTCTCTCGTGAACGCTTTGATTGCGAAGGAGCCTGCTAGAAGCTCGAGGCAGTTTATGTGCAGGCGGGGCTCCTCTTCGCTCAATTTGCCCCCTGTCTGCAACTCCTCGCATCTTGTACCCCAGCCTAGACGGCTGGCATCTGATTCTATGATCAGGTCTGGTCGGTCTCCGAAAATGGCACGCCAATTCCAAGCGTCCATATTCTGCAACCACCATTCCAGTTCCGTGATGGACTCTGGATCCAATGGTATCAGTTGATGATACTTCAATCCCTGTTGTAGGTGCCTTATTTTCGATCTTTGTAATGCCAGATAGTGCAAGGGACCCGGGAATATGGCTTGAATGGATGCTGCTAACAGCCCTACAATCCTTGTGAGAACTCTGAGTGAAATCACTTGTTTCTTCAAACATAATCTGATCTCTCTCTTGATATCTCATATTTTCCTTGCCGGCAGTTCCAGAGTAACTTTCCTTGTGTCCAACACGAAACCCAGAAAGTCTAGTCTCTGTGCTGGCTTGGTTTCTGTTTCTCCGCGTTCACAAGGAATCCTAAAGACTTGAGCATGTCTTGTACCCAACTCGTCTGATATATTAGCGTTTCTTGATCTTCTGCCAGGAGCAGTAGGTCGTCTAGGTATATGATCAACCTTATACCTTTCTCCCTTATCGCTGCCGCCACTGGTTTCATCAATTTGGTGAAGGCCCAGGGCGCTGACGCAAGCCCGAAGGGCATCGTCCTGAATTGCCAGGACTGCTTTTTCCAGCGAAAAGCTAGAAACGCCCTGAAGCGTTTCTGTACTGGGATCGTCAGGTAGGCATCCTTCAGATCTAACCTTGTCAGCCAATCCCCATCTCTCAGGCAATCTCTGAACGGATGGATTCCTTCCATCTTGAAGTGATGGTACACTATCCATCTGTTCAACTCTTTCAGATCTATCACAGGCCGTACTTTCTCCTTTCTGTGTATGAGAAACATGTTGCTTACAAAGCTGGGGATTTCTCGGCACCTCTATATGGGTTCTTTCTGCTCTAGTTGCGATAGCTCGTGATCTAGGCATATCTGCTCTGCTTCTGCTAGCCGCTGTTGATGGGGTCTGCGCTCTTGCACTGGTGACTGCATAAATTCTAGCGGCAGACCTCTTATGGTTTGCAAAATCCAGGCGTCGCTGGAAAGCGCATGCCAATTTCTCCAAAACATACTTGTTCTCCCCCCTACTGGGGGGTAGGCAGTCATCCTTACCTGGTGTAAAGCTTTGCCCTCGACTGAAGCCTCTTCCTCTGCGTCCCATGGGGGCTCTGCCTCTGGCTGGGAAGAAAGCATCCTGCTGCCTGTTCTTCCAGTATTGTGCTCTGGGATTGGGGGGTCTTCTCCCTCCTTGCTGCCTACCGGTCGTACAACCCCTGAAACGACCAGTCCCAGCAAAAACTCTGTTAGGGAATATTTTTCGGATGGAAGCCTGTGCTTTCTCCAAAGACGTGTAGGTGCCGACAAACCGGCCCATCTCCTTCCCAAAAGTGTCTTCGAAAAGGAGGCCCTGCGCCGCTTCACCGGCTTCATAGGATGCAAGATCGCTCAGTTTTGGGTCGATCTTAAGCAAGAGCCCTCTCCTTCTCTCTGAGGTGATAGCGCATTTAGCGTTCCCCAAAAGGCAAACGGCTCTTTGCGCCCATCCTGCTAAAGCCTCTGGGTCCACTTCCTCTCCTGTATCTCTAGCCCTTTCCGCTAGATCCATGATCTTTGCGAGAGGTCCTGCCAAATCCAGTACCTTTTCCTGGCAGCTTTTCCATGACCTGTTGAAACCCTTCCGGGGGTCCTTGCTGGTTTCTTTCACAAAGGTAAACATTTTAGGGTCCAGCTCGGGGGTCTCTGCCACCTTTCCGGGTAGGTCCGGTCGCAGGCATTCTGCTCGAAGGCGTTGCCTAACTTCCTGTCTACCTCGCTGTCATATATTGTGCTACTCTGGGCGATGGCTGCCAGTCCGAGAATCTTGGGTTCCGGATGCTATCTGGATCGAACATGTCCTCCTGATCCTCCTCGAGGTGTTTCTCTTTGCGGGCTCTCTTTCCCCTGCTGGGCTTCGCCCATTCTTCCTCGACTGGCTCCTCTGCCTCTTGTGAGGAGAGGTCTCCTTCGGCTGGCTCCTCTTCCGAGCATGGGTCTCCCTCTCCTTCATTGTTTTCCCCTGGAGTGGGGGCCGTGAGGTTTGGCACTGCCTGCTGCTGCAAATAGGCTTCTTTGAGCTTTGCGAAGTTGTCCTCGAGACACTCTGACTTTGCCTCATTTTTCTCTGTGTCCCCCTGGCAGGTCCTTCTAGCTCTGAGGAACTGGGTCCCAACTTCTATCCCCCCCTCTGCGTTGCATTGGACCCCGATTTATGCTGCATCAGCTCCACCCAGCACCCTCACACGCTTTGTGCGGGCCCTCTCCTTGTCTGCATTGAGAACAGGAGCCCCCCCTTTTTCCAGGTGGGTCAGGCCAGCCGTTTTGCCATCCACTGGCCCCTTTTTAACCAGCTTTATATCTTTGTCTTAATGAACCTCCCCCCCGTCATTTTATGATTCCCTTGTTCTGCCATGTTGAGCCCTGGATCGACCATTTGTAGGCTTAGGGTTGATTTGTTCTCACTCCCTCTCCACGCCTCCACTGGTCTCATCATTTGCTCTTTCCTTCTTTCTAGAGCGACACCCGTAGGTCCAGATGAAGGTAGCCTTTACTGGCCGCCGAAACGTCTTATTGGACACGTAATTGTAATACGGCCCACCTCTAACCAGCAGGAATACAATTACCGACGTTGACCTAGTATTGGTCTCTACACAACACCCACTAGTTGATCCTCCGAACCATCAGCAAGACAACCTCTCTGGCACTGGTTTGGGACTAGAAACAACTTGGTCCTTGGACCACAAGACTTTATACTTGTTCCGCAAACCAGGGCCACAAACACACTAGACTCTGGTGGGTGGCGCATTCAGTTGCCCCTTTACACCACACACAAATAGGACGTGTGGGGCTTCTACTTTTTCCATTTTTTACTTCTGTACTGGATAGACTGCACATCCAGCTATACATGTTCTGAATGGTCCTTGTTTGAAAATGTTCTTTCTTTGCTAACATTTGTTTGTATGTACATTACTGTTTGATGAAATTCATAATGCACATCAATAGTTGGTGATTCCTTGAAAGTGTAACCTTTGTAGTACCTCTCTTTGAGAAAAATGTTGCTTTCGTTATAATAATTGCCAAAATTAAAAATGGCTAAAAAGTCACAGCAGTAGTCCACTTGAACCATTGTTCTTTTGCTCCAGACCAGTAACATTGGACTCTTCGGGGCAGCCTGAGATATAGAACTAGTTGTATATCCAGAGCACTTGGGTTCCACATTTGTTGTCTTTAGAGACAAACAAGTCACGAGCCTCGTTTATTTGAAAGCAATCACACGTAAAGTAATAGTGTGTGTAACTATCTGTCCGGGTAGGTCAGTTCTCCTTCCGTATAACAGCACTGTATGAAGAAGCGCACACTCCCCTAAAATGCTCACAATTGCGATGAACTAATCTAAGAATCAATACACGGCACACTCCATGGTAGGGATAGGGTTCGGGGTGGGTTGAACCCTGGCAGTAGGTTCCATATACAACTGGGCATAGTTACTTTGGGTAGGATGCTAAGGGCTGAAAGAGAGAGGGGCTTACACTTGAAATCTAGCATGCTAGACGTTACACTGCCCAACATAAGCTGTCTATAGACAGTCATGGATGAAAAATAACCTTGTTTTGAAACGTTCCCTGAAATACATTTAACAGACAATCACTAGGGAATAATCACCAATAACATACAATATTCCCAACCTCCTAGCAACCCCTACAGTACAACAGGGTTCCTCAGAGATGGCAAGGGCCTTCAACTCTGCCAGGTGATTCCACAAAGAAGCTACCCCATACTCAAATAGCCTACTGCAGTGTCAAGGGGCTCTTCCCACATTGGCCAGAGGCCTCTGCTCTCCCCTACTATTGAAGTTGCTAAAATAACATTGGGTCACTGTCCCCTGCGCTCTACCCACACTCTACAGGGGTACACTGCGGCCATGGTGCTCCTTCCACCATGATGCGTTTCTACAGTGGCCAGGGAGGGACTTTCGTACTGTGGTCCTGCACAAATGACATTAATCCGAAGCATGTGTGATACCTAGCATCAGTCTTTGGTTTTTTGAATTCTGGGTTTTGCATTTTCATATTACCAAATGCTCACTGTCATACGACAGGTGACCTAGGGGTACCTGATAGCGAATCATCCCCAGAGGCAGCATGCTAGAGAGTCTACTGTCTCGACCACCCATCCTATCTGATTCTTAGAAGGTCTAGGGGCTCACAAGTGTTTTCATGCTGGACGTGTACGGACCCAGCCGGACCAGTTCCCAAGTGGACACCAGCCCTGATTGAAGACAGCAGCATAACAGTGATGTGCAGAGCATCCCAGCAATCCGCCCGAGTCTGTGTGCTTGAGTAATGCATACAGATTGTAAAATGTTTAGGCCCTGCCCTGGGAACTTAAACTGGTAGAGTTTTGGGAGTATGCTCACTTGGCTCACTCTTGTCATTGTGTACTGTGCAGTCCTGGCTATCGGCTGTCTCAGAGGTAGCTTGTCGGGAGTCCGTGGGTGGCTGGTGTGGTGCCACAGCCATCTGTGGGGAGCTCACCTCAGAGAGCTTGCGGCTTGCCTCATCGCCATTCTGCTGCAAACAGTGCACTAGTCTGCGCTGCTGGCCCGCTGGGTTGGGGCCTCCTAGACCTGCTTGCTATCCCATGGTCTGGTCATGTTCTTAGTCTTTGGTGGTACTGCTGAGTAGCAGGTCTGGCCTGGCCACCTCTCCATGCTGCTTGCCTGTGAGGTCTGACAGGCCTGTAAGCAGTTGCGGACGGTGAATTCTTTTAGTTGGGGGAGCTTAAATATTTCCCACAAATATGGAAGAGCAACCGAGAGTATTGAGGCAGCCTGATCCAACCAAGTGGGATTTTGGGGCCATTTGTTTTTAATAATGGATTAAAATGGAGCATTGAACAGCCCACTTTAATTGAAGAATTGAGTAAAAACCTAGTTTGCATTTGGTTATGTAGTAACTCAGGAAACAAATCCTATAGATGCAAATCACCAACAGTGCACTCCTGTGCATTTCCCAATGCATTTCCATGATGCCACAGCCACAATATATGCTAGTATAAAAACATTTTCATTTTGGCTGCGTCCATTTATATACACACTGGCTGCACCAATATATGCCCACGTGGCACACTCATGCTTGTTTTGTGCATAATGGCAGTAGTAATACTATAAGAAAATATGTCCAAACAGGTTCTTCCAATGCATGGCTGTATCCCCGCATAAAAACATACTTCAGTTGACTTTGCCAATAAAATGCCATGCCTCAATATGAAAACATGTCCAAACTAGCTGCACCATAATGCCTGCCTAGTCACGTAATAACACCTTTTATGACTGCTTTATCATAGACGCCCAATGAAAAATGCCATGACATTTTGTTGCTAAAGGCCGCACTGAAGCCTGGAAAGCTGGTACAGTGCTTCGGGAGACTGCAGTGAGGCTAATCTCCAAGGCTGAGAAGATGAATAGCGGGATGCATGAGAAGTGTCTTGTGAGTCGGTTGGGAACCAGCACGATTAACTTGCAGAGAATGAGAGGTGTGGCATGACCCGTAGTGGGTGGACTGTGCAGTCCGACAAACAGTGCTGAGACCGCTTACTATAACCTACATCAGAGCCACGTAGGTGACTATCAGGAGATAGAGAGAGACCCTGGAGGAGGCGTAGCCTGTCACGGTGGGGCCAAGGGCTCCAACAGCTATGCCGAGGCGGTCCACAATAACTCGAGGTGGAGAGAAGCAAGATGCAGAGGACTAATAAAGGAAGAGGTTGAACTAAGAAGGGTGGACATGTGACCCCTGGCGAAACCGGTGATGTGTTTCCAGGGAGAAGGTAAGAGGAGCACACATAAATCCGGCAGGGTGCCGTGAAGTTACAAGACTGTAAGCCATAAAGAAATACCCAAACCAATGAATCATTTTATTATACAGTTCCCAGGTCAGTTCCACAAAAATGTGGTACTAGGAAGTCGAGAAGGACTCCAGGAACAGCTTCATCGTCCCAGTGGTGCCAAACTGAGAAGAGAAAAGTACCAAGTTTAGAGGTTGTGAAAACCTCCCTGAGGGAGCTACAAACGTTGTTGAAAGTTGTGAAGGACATTGGGGAACCAGCTAGGAGAAGGGAGTCATTCTCCTAGCCCCTTGAGAACTTTGTGACTGTTTTCTGTTGGATCATGGAGAACCCAGAACATTTGTGGAACTTTTGTTTGAACAGCTTGAGAAGTGTTTGGGCACTTTACATCCAGGAGAATGGAGGCATTCTCCTGGATTACGAACAGTAACTGGACTTTGTAGTGTTTTGTTGTAGTGACCGGGATAGAGTAGAAGCCTTTGTGACTAGGATAGTGCCTATTTTGTGTTGGCTCAGACAAACTTCTTGACAAGCACCTGAGTTTCTTTAGTTTAGGTAGGGAAAACCCCTTAGAGTTGGGGAAAGATAGGTTTGTTTTATTATTTAATAAATGTCCATAGCAACCACTATGGCACCACTTGATCAGTCTCTTAATTCCTTGTCGCCACAGTAGCAGTTACCACTGGGAGTGGACATCCAGCATAAAACGTGCAGGTAAAATACTGCAAATTATGGATAGATTGTCTACCAGAAGATGCACAATCTCATTCCTTTTTCTTCAGGATTGATACAGTCACATCAGTGTCCCTACTGGTTTTCCAAATGAAAGTTCAGATCGCTCTACTCCCTGTACTTCACAGTTGTATACACCAGCTGGCTCGGTTATCTGGAAGCTCCTCTGACTACTTTTATTATAATGCCAATGTATGTATTGTGATGATTCACTAGGTGTCGTCTCTTCTCCCCTGGGGGGAGCCCCTTCCCTTGAGGCTAAAGAGATGAGGCAGCTACCCAATAGTCCCTCTGGGGGTGGTTTAATGCTGGAACCCCACCTTGGGACAAGTGCGACCATCTAGGGTGTAGGCCTTCAGTTGACATCATACTCCAACAGTCTCTGGCCGCCCTTCCATCACAAACACCTTTCTTGAGGATAAACATATGCACTATTGTAATACCTTCAGTACAGCCCAGGTAGAATAGACTAGGATGAGGAAGATTAGAGAAGATGTGAAAAGCACTGGTCAAATAAGTACCGGTACGAGGTGGCCCTGAGGAGGCATAAAAATGCACATGTCAAAAGGAACAAAGGACTTTCAACCAGGGAGGAGCTGTCACCAAAGTATAAGAAGAGACAAAGGACTATAGAACCTGTCAGGCTCAGCTGGGTCAAGCCAGCTCTGGAGTAGCGGGACGCGAGGAAGCTGCCAAATGCAGGAGTCTAGAAGCAGCAAAGATTCGAGACTGGAGGATGCGAGCAGGAAGCAGAGAGCGTCTCCAGCGGGCCCCACTGCAGCAGATCCAAGGATCAGTGGAAGAAGGCGAAACAGTGGAGTGACCTCCCAAAGGGGGTGGACCGTGTGGCCCCACAATGACAGCGAGACTGCAGGGAGCTGACAGACGTGGAAACACAGCAAAACCACAGAAGTCTGCAGTAAACCAGGAAGAGACCAAGGTCAGTCCCCGGATGAACCGGCACCATTCTAGCAGCTCCCAACAGGTAACTGGAGGTATGTGAGGACTGGTTGGAACAAGAGAAGAGTCAAGGAATCCCAACTATGAGCCACCAACTGGTGGAAACCTGAAAGTGTACCGAGAAGGGTCAGGTACCCTATAACGAATAGAGAGAGCATCTGAGGAGAACATCCTCATTTCAGAGGAGACAGCGAAATGACTGACCACCAGAGAAGGGTCTGGGACCCCACAACGAATAGAGATTGCATCAGAGGAGTACGTCCTTGTCTCAGTGGAGACAGTGAAACCACTGACCATCAGAGACAGGTCGGGGACCCCACAATGAATAGAGACTGCATCCGAGGAGTACTTCCTCATCTCATTGGAGAGAGAGAAACCACTGAGCCCCAGAGAAAGAGGCGGGATCCTAAAATTGTTGCAAGAAGCAACAGACGAGAAGATACTGAAGCCAGTAGCCACAGGAAGACCACTGAATACTGGATAAGGGTCGGGAACCCAAAGCAAAGTGCAATAGAGCATAAGGAAAACTTTCCCCAATTCCTTGACGAGAGGGACGTCACTCAAAATCATAGAAAGAGTTGGGACACTGTAAGAGCCTGGGAACAGAGGTCAACAGAATTGCCGGGCTGGCAGGAGTTAAGCACGTTAAAAGTTATATTTCGAGAACCAGGGTAGGTATGTCATTCCACCTGGTACAAAGTGTGTGGACAATGTGATACATGTGTAGACACCAGGAGAAGGGAGGCATTTTCCTGGTGAAGAATCTGAAAGTTGAACTAACATAGAAGTCAACAGAATGTCAGGGAAAGGAAGTCATTCCCCCTGGCTTGTGCCTATTTATAAAGAGGAATCTGAAAGCTGAACTAAAATAGAAGTCAACAGAACATTGGGGGAAGGGCATCATTCTCCCTGACTTGTGCCTTTTTGTTAAAAGAACTCTGAGAACATTCTAAGTGGATCAGGAGGAGGGACACATTCTCTTGGTTGAAGATCATTTGTGTTGTGAACTGTGCCAGGAGAAGGGAGGCATTCTCTTGAATTTACAACCTACTGAATACCAGGAGAAGGGAGTCATTCTCCTGGTTGAAGCAGTGGTGTACCGATCAGTGAGGCAGGAGGGGCACCTTGCCCCCGCATCCCAGTGGCTCTTTTGAGACATTGGCAGGACAATTAGGCTACCGAGCAGGAGTTCCTGCTGAGAACCTTCATTGTCCTGTTAACAGGACACCTTCTGTTTGGCAGAGTCATTGTTCAAGCTCTGGGCAGCACAGGGGCTCTCCCAGGGGCCTGACACATTGCTCTGTGTCAACAGAGCATTATACCATGAGCCATTAGGCACTGATAGGAGGGAGAGGGTACTATTAACTGGGACTTTTGTCCCTTAAGAAATGTGAATGGGGGTGATCAGAAGTGAGGAGGGTGCATAATGCTGCATGATTTATGAAATAATCATCATCATCATCATCATTTAACTTTATATCAGCTATAAAACCATCCAAGTTTATCAAGCACAAAATTCAATAATCTACAATTACAAAGACACCAGACAAGAATTTCCAGTGTCAATACAAAAAGGATGGTAACAACATGAATTAGAGATGAACCAATTTTCCCTTGGCAAAACAAACATGAGTAGATTTAAGACAGCTATCTGCATTATAGCTAAGGTGCTGACCAATATCAGTGGACCTCAAACCTTGACGAGCATAACAGGGAGTCCTCTCTTGAGGGCCTAATCCCCAAAGGGGCAGCGTTTGCTCCTGTGAGTACAGACCAGTAGGGAGTGCAAACACAGGGAAAGTGGCTAAGTACTATTGCAGATTTCGACAAAAGACCCCTTGGTTTGTTAGAATGTATGCTCTCAACTTGATGGGGCTCTATAAAATGGATTCTAATAGAGTCGAACACATTGGGCTCCTGGGAACGAGACCTAATACAGCATGTGATGTTATCCCGGTTGACAAACAAACAGCCCCTCACCACCCGGATCCAGTGCAGACATTTGTTTAGAAGGGCATCTCTAGGTACATGGTAATTCAGGCAAGCTTGGGGACCTTTTGGAGGTAAAGAGACTTCCCAGCCCGTAAAAAGGACGGCCCACTTATATTGTCAGTTAGTCTGTCAGAGGCATGGCCCAGCTGGGTTTTATCTTTTCTGATTTATTAATTGCCCCGGGTAACCTGGCTGCATCTGGGCCCGAAGGGCAAAACACTGGGGACTGGGAAGGGGGATAAAAGGTCCCACTGTGGATCTGGGTATTAAGGTTCGGTTTGGGAAAATGCCTCCACTCACAATAGGCCTGTTAGAGATTGGATATTCATTTTGAACATGTTTGGGGCCACTCCAACTTTGGGATTAATTACACAATCATCAGGACCAGTAACTGACAAAGGGACTCGCACCCCATCCTCCATCTGTATCTCTTGAGCCCCTCTCTCAGCCCCCAAACCAGTCAAGGGCGCCTCCTTGCTTATACCACTGCCCACCAGTTCAATCAGATGAAGGTCTGGTTTCTTGAGTTGGAAAACGTCAGGCAGAACAGTACTGTAATAGCAGATGGTAGGAGGTGGGCCCCCCTCTTCTGCAAAGGTTGGTATGCTATTATCGTCTCTCTCACAGGTGGGTGAGAACCAAACTGCCTTCTGACAGGTAACAGATCATCAGTGACCCCTGAGGATGCCACATATGATCCTAAACCTATATTTCCCTTGTGCAGGTGCCCAGATGACTCTTTGACCACATTGACCTCCACTGCCCCTTGAGGGCACCCATCCAATTGTGATGTTATATTCAGGCATTTTGCAAGTTGAGGGGGTTTGTCAGGGGCAGACTCCTTGGTAAATATATTTCCCCCCCATCGTGGTTGTCACAAGTGGGGGATCTGGGACTATAGAGGTTACAGTTTTTGCGCAGTTGATGAGGTTAACCATTCCAATGTCAGGGGCAGCAGCAGGAATAATAGCCCCTCCCTACTTCCTTTCTGGAGGGGTGTGAGAAAGCTGAAGGTATTCTCCCAGGTAGAGCCCAGGAATCCCTTATTCAGGTGGCCAAGACAGGGCCATCGCTGTTGGATCCAGTTCCTGGGGGTGGACCAGTGGAGGAGAATCACCTTGGTGAGGGAGACCAGGGTTATGCTTGGGAGGATATACAAGGTGAAGCGTGGTGCTGTACCGAGCAGGGAAAAGAGAATGAGATCCCTGAGGCCTTCGTAGGTCACACTACATCTACCTTCCTACCTCCCGATAAATCTTCTGTAGCCAAAGCCAATAAACCATCTGCCTTTCCCAAACCTTGTAAGAACACAACACCCAGTGCCGTGGGAAACTGTATCTACCAGAATTCTTCCCTTCCCTTTCCTTATTATTTTCTGCACTCCCAACCTACTCAGGTAAAATGCTACAGGTCCCACAATCCCTCTTGCTCACGCCACTATCCCAGCTACTCTCATTTGCCCCACAAATCCTACCAATCCCGTCCCTCTGATGGTCAGTTTCCAAATACCCAATCCACTATGACAGAACACTACCGTTCCCACAATCCCCTCTGTTCTGTTCTCCATCCCAGTCATTTTCATCCATTTAACAAACCCTCCAAAACCTACCGTTCTGAGGACACCCCAAACCCAAATATGAAGGATATGATTCTTTATAACACCTCTTTCCCTTCCGACCCTTTAGGATACTTGGAAACTCTACCACCTGCTTTGTCTGACACTCCAACCCCTTCCTTTTCCGACACAAACACTTTTTCCCGAGACGCAAGACAACAGACTTGTAATAAAACCGCTTACTTGACATGTCCCAACCCCAGTGTCAGGCAAAGTCAGGCAATTAACCTGAACCACACACACCTGACGGCCCTTTCGTTTCCCCACAGGGATAAAAGGTGCAGTAAAAGAACACAGGAGGAGCAAGGCGAGCAAGACAGGCAGCACATCAAGATGGCTAACCCGACGCGGCAGTTCAAAACAAAGAGAAAGGCGGCAGGAATCGAGAAGGTGGCGAGGAGAGAAATTGACCTTGCCCTTTTCATCCCAAGCCTGCAGACCGTTCATGGAGGAGAACATAAGACCGCGAACACTAGCTCAATTGTCATGCAGCAGATGTCAACGGTACACAGGGAAAGCTTATGCCGATAAGCAGGAGAGAGGGAGGCTCCCACGACTGTGGTACCGGCCTTGACTCCAGTAAAGCTGAAAGCCAAGCGGTTCATCACAGCCGGTGAGTCGAGGGGAGAACCGATAAGAACCGGGCTGTGTTGAATGAGAAGCGCAAAGTGGCAAGTTTGAACCAAGTTTAATGAACTGTATAAAGAACTGTAAAAGGGGTTAAGGGGAGACCAGCTGCAGAGGGAAAACTGGCACCACCTGGGTGCTAACTCAAGGATCTCTGGTCGATCCCCATCAGAGCGAAACCATGGGTACCAGAAGGCCGTAGGAGAGTCGCTGAAAGAGGTCAAAGTGGTCATACAGGACATGTAGTAAAATTCCTGTACAATCGAAAGACTTTGTTCTACACCAGTGTGAAAGCGAGGGAAAAGAATCCCGCAAATTCAAGTGAATATGAAGTTGGCTAGAGTAAGCCTGACCAAGGGATGCTGATGAGAGGGGCAAAGTCTAAAGCCCTGAGAAACAGTGTGCTGACAGAGGTGAACCCGGCCGAGGGATGTCCACTATGAACAGTTTGAAAAGACATTGAGAAACCAAGGGCAGTGAAACACGCTAAAGAAAAGAGAAGGGTCTGAGCCCAACCGAGGGAGATCCAGTGGTGAAGCTATCGCCCAAACGTTCACTGTGAAAAGAACTGTTAGATTACTGTGGTAAACAATAGAGAAGGGTCAGTGCCCAGAAGAGGGGGAACCAGGGGGTAAACCCATCACCCTGTGAACATCGGTACCAAACCTTATGTGTTTGTTAAAGGAACTTTTGTTTTTGTTTGAAGACCTTGGGTCCTCGAAGGCGAGAGACTTTCAAGGAAACGAGAATTGGTCATCAACAGTCCTGAGTGCTGCCATTAGAACTAAAGTCCTGTGCTGGAGAAGCCCGAGACTGTACTGTTCTCCAAGATCCCACCTTACCCTGTGCTCAAAACCTGGGGAAGGGAGACCCAGGCTACTGCATCCTGAAATATTATTTGAGAACACTTCTTTCTTTTCTTGAGAACTATCCCACACCCCTTTTTGGTATTATTGGTAAGGTTTGGCAATAGGTTTCTTAGTACAAGGTTTCTTAGTACAGGCCCTTTTTAATTTGGACACAACTTCACTAGGACTGCCTTATTTTTCATTTGATGGTCGACATATGCTCCATCTTAGATTTAGGTTTAGATTAGGCTTTTTCCAACCTGCAAACAACATTCATTGTTCAATAAACACCCTTGCACCGTGATCACTTGTGCATGTCTTACTTGTTGCCACAATGAGTGTCACACAGGGGGCACCTACAGATATGAGCAGTCTTCATTAACTTGGCGCAAGCTCAGCCATCCATCGTTCCCGGCTTTGCCGATTTCAGCAGGGTCAGTAATGTCAGTGATATCTTTGACGACTGGCCTCCTCCCCAAGGATCCATGCTAGTGGGGGGAGACGTTGAGGAGGTAAATGAGCTCAGAAAGTAGTTAACTTCCGTTATTAAGGAGTGGGCTTCACCAAAGGGTCTCTTATCAATGACTGCATTGGCTGTGTTAATTTTTCGTTCGAATATGGGTGTATACACTGATGCCAGATTGGCAGGGTTTGCTAATGCTTCTGGGGTGTCAAAGGTGTCAGTGGTTAACACATCCATTTTAGGATAGCTGATCCTTCTGTTTTGGGAGAAGGGGGAGTGATGTGACAGCACAAGATTGCTTGTTAGTCTTTATGGCTTCCCTTAATCTCTTAGTCTCTTGATTTCCAGGGGTTAATTGTGCATCACTGATTTATCTCGAGCTGTCACAGTGGTGTGCCCAGTGTCATGGGGATTACAAGATGGCGCTCTCAACTGCTATCCACGAAACCTCAGGGAACCAGCTCCTCCTCCCAATCCACTACTGCACCAGAGGGGCTTCCACATGCGCTGCATAAGTGGCTTCAATGGGCCTCAAGCACTTTCCAAATGCACATCCTCTGGCATACCCCAAAGGTGCGAACACCCCTTGGTGCAAACACCCGCACCCTTTCCCCCCGCGGGCTTCACCCTCGTGTGGGGATGCAGCAGCTTTTGGTCCTTAGTGGGCAGGGTCTCTGTGGCTCGGCTACAGCAGCAAGGGAGGACAGCCTCCACCGGGTGCAAACACCTGCACCCTTTCCCCCGCAGGCTTCCCTCTCATGGGGAGATGCACCAGATTTTGCTCCTGGGTGGGCGGGGCCTCCGTGGCTTGGCTACAGCAGCAAGGGAGGACAGACTCCAATGGATGCAAACACCTGCACCCTTTCCCCCGCGGGCTTCACCCTTGCGGGGGTTGCAGCAGCTTTTGGTCCTTGGTGGGTGGGGCCTCCGTGGCTCGGCTTCAGCAGCAAGGGAGGACAAACTCCACCGGGTTCAAACACCTGCCCCCTGTCCCCCCGCGGGCTTCACCCACACGGGGGGAGGCAGCAGCTTTTGGTCCTTGGTGGACGGGGCCTCGGTGGCTCGGCTACAGCAGCAAGGGAGGACAGAGTCCACCGGGTGCAAACACCCACACCCTTTACCCACACAGGCTTTGCCCTCGCGGGGGGATGCAACAGCTTTTGGTCCTTGGTGGGCGGGGCCTCCGTGGCTCGGCTACAGCAGCAAGGGAGGACAGACTCCACTGGGTGCAAACACCTTCCCCCTTTCCCCTCCGGGCTTCACCCTCACAGGGGGATGCAATGCAGCAACTTTTGGTCCTTGCTGGGCGGGGCCTCTGTGGCTCGGCTGCAGCAGCAAGGGAGGACAGACTCCCCTGGGTGCAAACACCTGCACCCTTTCTCCCGCAAGCTTCACCCCGTGGTGGGATGCAGAAGCTTTTCGTCCTTGGTGGGCGGGGCCTACATGGCTCGGCTACAGCTGCGAAGAAGGACAGACTCTCTCGGGTGAAAACACCCGCACCCTTTCTCCTGCGAAGAAATAACTATTGCTTTAAAACCCAAGGGGGAGGATTCCAACATAGCCGCCATCCTGTGAGGAAGCACAACTCTGCTCCTCCGCCCGAGCGGGAAACAAAAGGTGACATTTCACAGTACACATCCACAAACTCTGTGACAACAGATATACCCGGGCACTTCACTCACCGAGAAACACGCGAAGCGCACAAATCCAGATGCATCCCGTCCTCCTCAACACACCAGGCAGACAACGTGGCAAAACTCAGAGCGGAGCCGGGAGCCCACTACGACCGAGGGCGGTGAAGGACCAGACGGTTTACATCAGGGCGGGACGACTGCTACGAACAGCAGGGGAAAAGACAGCAGGTCTGCAACCCCAAGGGAGGGTGAGTGGCTCCACCCCCTGGAAACCCCTCCTCGAGAGCTGAGGAGGAGGAGAACTCGACCCGAGGCTCGGAAGCACGGCGGCAACTGGGGAACATCGAGCCGGAGAAACGCCGAGTGGACAGCTGAACAACACTGAGCACAACTCGCCCCAGAAGGTATGTGGGCCGGCGCGCAGGGGAGCAAATAAGGCAGGGGAAAGCAGCGTGGTCCCCCGGTGTTGCGCTGTACTGGTGCCTGACCCGCAATGGCATGAAAGCGTCAACCGTTATACTACGAATACCTGATTGCAGCCTCTGATTCGTGACGCCCCCACACAGAATAGAGAGAAGAGCAGAGAGATTTGCGCGTGCGGACCAAGGGGGACTAAAACAATCTACATGGGATCTGGACGCTGTCAACACTAACGGTGCATCTAACGCTCGTAACACCAAGCACCCTAGTAGAAGGCAGCGGACACACTGCGCCCAGAACGCTCCATGGCAGAGACCGAACCCTAAGCTAACTGTACATTTGCGCGGCTCACTACAGTCGGGGTGAAGAAATCAGCCAGTGCCCCACGCCAAAATCACAATCGCTGCACTACCCTTGCCTTCTTCCAAACAGAAGGCCACCCCCAAAAGAGGCAGGTAGAAGCCACGCCGAGTCAGACCAGAGGAGCCTTCCTCGCCCCCCATCATCGCTGAGACTCGGGCCCTGGAGGGGAGGGGCCCTGCATACACGACCGCGGCCACTGCAAGAGCGGGCAAGGTGAGCAAGAGCCCTGGAAGTGCCTGGAAAGCAGGAATAGGACCCACTTGACTCCAAGCTAATGATGTTCCACGGAAGGGCTAACTTGTGAGGAGTGACACTCCGGAGCGCCACAAAGTCAAGACCACATACACCGGCCACAAGCACCTGGTGACAACAAAGAGCCATACTACCATCCACACAACTGACGCACGACACAGATGTCAGGCACCAAACCAAAGAACACCCCGGCAAGAACCAGATCCACAGCGAAGGGGCAAAACGGACAGCTGGAACTATACTGGAGGCAACCCCAGGAGGGGAAACAACACAGGAGTAACACAGAAGACTCAAGCACTGAAACAGACATAGCGAATACCAACACAATGGCGTTAAATAAGGAGTACCTACAGGAATGCCTGAAAAGCATGGACATTAGAATGATGGACTCCCTCCAGAGCCAACTGGGCACAATTCGAGAAGAACTAAAATGCTCCCTGCTGGAGGTGAGGAAAGACATTGTGGAGCTGGGGGAAAGAGTGGGCGCCACGGAGAGGGGCCTCTCAGAGACAACAGAAGGTGTAAAACAAAATAGTATCCTCCTAGAACAGATCTCCAGAGCAGTGCATAACTTAGAATTGCAAGCGGAGGATCTCGAGAACCGATCACAAAGCTCTAACATACGAGTCAAAGGCCTGGACGAGACGATTGGGGACAAAGACCTTAAAGACACAATGCAGCAGTGCTTGAGTGGTATGCTCAATGGTACTTCACCAGAAGACATACTTGTTGACAGAATACATAGAGTGGGGCCCAAGCGAAACAACCCGGGAACCAGGCTAAGAGATGTGCTCATGGCAATGACCTCCTATCTAATGAAGGAGGAAGTACTACGAGCAGCCCGTATGCGACAAACAGTCACCATTAATGGTAGCCAAATCCAACTTTTTCAGGAGTTAGCACTTTCCACGCTGCATAAAAGAAGACTGATACAACCAGTCACAAGAGCGCTGAAATCTAAAAATGTCATATACAGATGGGCATACACCTTTGGACTGCAATTCACGTGGGAGGGCAAACCACAGCGGATCTCCACATGTGAAGAAGAAATAACCCTGCTGCAATTAGAAGATGAAGAGGAACCCCAGAAAAATACGGGGACATGCCAATTGAGAAAGGGGGATGGCCCCAGACGATGGGAATGGTCCTCCGACACTAGGCAACTTCGAGAGAGAGAGTCCACACTAAAAGGTTTCAAACCGAGATAAACTTTAAGGGAACAGGCTTGGCAAAATAACAATGATCAGAACACCTAAGAAGCTGAAAACGGAACGGAGGAGAAACCGACGATCACATAAAGGAAACAGCGAAAGGTAAATTGGAGAGGAGACTGAAATGAGCTTGGGTGGAGAGGGAGGGGAAATCTTGGAAACTACGACCAGGCCCAGATATGCCCTGGCGAATGGGACGCCGGGGGAAACAAGGGACCCAACGCTCCATGGGGAACCCGGAGAAGGGGCGAAGACTCCTTGGTGCCACCACTGAGAGGGGGAAGCAAGTTTGGAAGTTTATAATTGTTTTGGTTTGGTTACGTTGGGATTTGTTCGAGGTATGGTTCGCGACTACACACTGTACACCACTTATTGCTGAAAGAGGGCCCACTGATAACGAGGAAACCTTAACATAAGACTCATGCCTGAGTTAACTGTCATGACCCTGAACGTACAGGGCCTAAAATCGTCTGTGAAACGACGCAGTATATTAACGCGCTTGATGGAGCTTCAGGCTGCAATTGTATTCCTACAAGAAACACACCTGCTTGTGATAGACGAGAAACGAATGGCCCATAAAGCATTCCCTAGACCGTACTTTGCCTCCAGGGAGGGGGAGAACTAGAGGATTTGCAATCCTTTTAAGTGCTAACTTACCATTCAAGAAGAAGGCTGTATATAGAGACATAGAAGGTAGGTTCCTGTTACTCAAGGGGGTCCTGCATGAACAAACATACACACTAATAGCACTATATGCCCCGAATGACAGACCAGTCATCTTCATGGGTGAAATCTTGCAGAAACTGGGGGGTTGGTGTGAGGGACAAATTATAATAGGGGCGGATTTTAACTCTGTTATGGACCCTACTCTAGACAAAACCCTTCCCCCTACTGCAGCAGACGGAAGGAACAGACAAGCACTGGGTAAACTGTTCAGAGACCTAGGGGTAATAGAGACGTGTAGATTCTTCCACGGAACAGAAAGGGAATTCACTCACTACTCGCCAGTACACAGGGGGCACTCAAGGATAGACATGACCCTGACCTCATCCACACTCATCCCACAGATTGAAAACGTACAAATAGGAGTACAATACCTCACCGACCATGCCCCAGTTATACTAAAAATGATCCCCATAAAAGAGACACCCCGCATTTATAGAACCTGGAAACTGAACGAGATCATACACAGAAATGTCGCCCTTAGAGCCCACATGGAAACAGTGTTGAATAACTATTTCCAGGACAACGCCAACGGCGACACAAACTGGGGGGTAATATGGGATTCAGGGAAAGCAGTAATTTGGGGGGAATTTATATCACAAACCACAGCATACACACGGGAAAGAAGGCTACTTAAACAGAAACTTGAGCTAGAACTAAGGGAAGCAGAAATACAATATAAGGCTAAACAAACACCCAAAACAGTAAGAAATCTCAGAAAAGTAAGAGCCCAACTAGAAACCCATATGGCGGATCACACCGCACAATCCTTACTACACGCTAAACAGTCCTATTAGGCACACAGGGCTAAAGCTAATAGGTTCTTAGCAGCTAAACTTAATAAACAGAAGTCCCGTAACTATATAGTGAGTCTTAAAAACCCAAAAGGGGGGATAAGTACATCTGAGGATGAAAAGTTAGATATCATGGAAAAGTTCCACCTAGGCCTCCTCGAAACAGAGGAACTATCCCCACAACTACAAATTGACTACATGGCCAAAATTGCTATAAAATAAAGGAAGAAGATAACCTTAAACTGCAAGCCCCTATAACGGCCCAAGAAATAAGCGATTCCATAGCACACTTGCCGCACAACAAGACACCCGGACCGGACGGGCTCGGGAACAGATACTACAAAACATTCAGGAACCAGCTACTGGGTCCATTAACGAACCTCTTTAACTACATCAGGGAAACTGGGGCAGTCACGCCAGACATGAGGAAATCAACCACAGTCCTAATTCTTAAACCAGGTAAAGACCCCACAGATTGCGCAAGTTACAGGCCAATATCATTGCTTAACACGATGCCAAGCTATAGGCAAAGATCCTGGCAACTAGGTTGGTGAAAGTCTTACCCCAAATAATCCACGAAGATCAAGCAGGATTTATTGTAGGCAGGCACACACAGGAGAACATTAGGCGGGCGGTGGACATTATAGATGTAGGGAATAAGACAAAGCAGAAGTTCTCCATAGCAGCCTTGGATGCACGTAGAGCATTCGACAGTTTGGACTGGGCGTACTGAAGCTAGCTCTGAAGAAATACGGCTGCAAACCTACCTTCATAAGGATGGTCTTGGCGAATTACAAACTCCCCTCAACAACGTTTATAATAAATGGCAGACCCACTACAGCAATACAAATTCGGAGAGGCACGCGGCAGGGCTGCCCGCTATCTCCCCTTATATTCGCAATGGCAACGGAACCAGTGGCACATACAATAAGGCAGGACCCGGAAATAAAGTGGGTATTAGCAGGAGGGATGGAGCACAGAATAGCATTATACGCGGACGATACCGTGTTGTTCCTGAGGGACACCACCGTATCACTACCCAAAACCCTAGAAAGATTACAGGAATTTGCCAAGGTATCAGGGTTCATGATTAACTACGCAAAATCAAAGGCCCTGAACATAACCAAGGAAGAGGGAGTGGCCGAGGAAATGGCAGCACAATACCCACTAACCTGGGAATCCAAGGCCATAGACTACCTGGGCGTCCAACTAACACGGGAATATAGACACCACCTATATGGGGAGAACATAGAGGCGTTGTGGGGACAATTAAAGGAGGACCTCTCGAGATGGGATGCCCAGGAACTCTCATGGTTCGCACGTATAACCGCACTCAAGATGACCCTTTTACCCCGCCTTCTATATGTAATTAGCTCCCTCCCGAAATGAGCAGAAAACTATAAAAGGATTTGGTCACCTTCGTATGGCATGGGAAGTAACCTAGAATCCAAAAGGAAATCTTAACCAGGCCAATCCTACTGGGGGGACTGGGACTCCCCGATGTGGAAAGATATGCATTGGCAGCCCAGATAGCTCCCATGCTGAAATGGAGGGGAGAAAATGTGCATAAAGGATGGGTAGGAATAGAGCAAGGAGAGACCAGAATTCCACTAGGGACATTGCACACGCTACGGGCAGGGGTAAGGGGTGGAAGGACACCTGCTAGAATCCACCCGCGCTTCAGTAAAAGCATGGGACACTGCACCGGGTTTGGACCCCTTTACACCAATGGCACACAATCAGGATTTCTCCCCGGGTAAACGGGACATATTCTGGGCAAACTGGGGACGACCACATGCGATTCACCTGAAAGAATATGTGGTGGACCTGCCCTAAAGCCGAAATATATTGGAAGGAGATACTGGGACATATAAAAGAAATTACAGGGTGACAACTCCCATATGATCCAAAGGTAATATTGCTGGGACCTGCAGTTGAAGGAGTGTACGCGGAGACAGGCAATTTACGCAACCCTGATCACACAACTACTAAATGCAGCAAAACTAACATTGGCCCAAGGATGGAAAAACCCTGGTAGTCCAGTGGTTGCAAGCTGGTGGATTCAAATATGGTACATACTGGCAATGGAAAAAGTGGGGGCACTAAAAGACAACAGATATCTGAAATTTAGGGAAGTTGGGATCCATTTATAGACTTTGTCGCAGATAGGGAAGCTTACTTCCACTGACCAAACTTGATGAGAACGATTCTGAACTAAAGCTCCCTGGAGGGATAAAGGCTCGAACAGGCCCACAACAATCGCTAACACAGGCTGACAACGCCCGAATCGCAATTGAACTGGCTACTCGTGTAGAAAACTGAACCATCCTAGTTGGGGGGAGGGAGGGATGAAAGGGGTCAAATGTAATTCGTTTCTACTGTACATAAAAGGGTGGGGGGGAGTTAAAAATGTTAAAACTCATGAGCCTTCTACAGGATTGAGATGAGAACCGAAAAGAAGAACAATGATTGTCATGATGCCTACCCCCAGGCATCCGGACCAAGTCCATCAGCCCCGGGAGCAGGCATCTAGATATTTAGTAAAACCTGAGCAGCCCCGGCTAGGGGCTATCTGGGTTCATTTTTGGCGCCTTAGGCGCCAGGCTCATAGTAGAAATGTGTCCTGGCGCCTAAGGCGGAAGGCTCATATTCATTACTTAACTCAGGCAGACCGTGCTGCAAATGACTCCAATCCAACATGAAGCCTGAAAGGGACTATTTTTCTACAGGGACTATTTTTTACTCAGGTGTGGTTCTAGGGACTTCTTACCTGGGACTACTTTTGAGGCTATTTAAACCACACTCGACTAGCAACACACGCTTCGCGTTATTCTGCATCCAGCAGCGTAACACTCACCTTGCCTGCAGCCTGCATCCAGTCTTCTGCCAAGCCCGCCTCGAATCCGGAGCTCCTCAAACAAAGAGGAAAGAAAGGGACAAGGTTAAAAAACAAACTTATTTCTATTCCACACCTGATTCTGGATCCATCTTGTCTCCGGACCTGTAAAGAACATCATTTCTGCACGCGCCGCACCTCCAGCTGCAGCGCCGCGCCATACTCACCAGTCTTCACAGCATCCTTCGGGTCGGCGCTGCCTCCATCATTTCTTCGTCAAACTTCGGCACCTAGGAGACAAAAGAAAACCACAAGGTGAGCTGAGGGAACCAACAAATATAATTAATACCACCATAGACTTACCTGATTTACCACCGGAGGCATCCTTTTGTGACTCTCCATATTTTCACGTGCCGCATCTGTAAAGAGAGACAAAAACAACACGTTTTCCTAGTGCAACATTTACCGGACAGCGCCGGGTAGTACAGACTCTTACCTGAGCGCCACCAGCAGCCACAAGAGCATCTTTTCACGAGCCAGCTGCAAGACAAGAAAGGAAGGGGGAACAAGAGTGAACATCATACATATTGAACTCTATGAACTTAATACTTACTGGTCCTCACCAGGAACCTCAGAGTCAATACTCTCCGGAACTCTCCCGAGCCTTCAAACCAGTGAAGTAACTGGAATCGACATGCCCCTGCAAATCCACGCAGGATGGAGAGCTCATCTTTCAAGAATATAAGGTGAGATTGCTGTGAGGGCATTTCGGAGGTGATTAGTTGGAGAGGACTGTGGGGGTGCCATCACTTGAATCCACAAGTGGCTAAATCCATCTCTCCACTTGCAGGAGAATATTTCTGCAGGTTAAGCAGACAAGATTAGGAGGGCAGATCCAGTCAGTCATCGTTGCACTATGCATCACGTGGGTGGAGACCGCAGCTGTCCGGGTCCGACCGACGCCCCTGTGGGAGCCAGGTGAGCGTAACAATGATAAGAATACTGTATACTGTTTCTCACATACATGTTTGTAACTTGAGCCCATGAGAAGAAAATAAAGTTGGTAAAAAAAAACCAAGGGGGATTAGTTAGGCTGGCATTAATCTCCATTATACTATTGTAATTTTGCACGAAGGATCGGACAATAAAACTAAAACCACGGTTATTTTTGTTACTTCGGATTAGAATGCAGCAGCCTGACTTCTGCTTCGACTAATGAAATACAGTGGATTCCCAAGGCACTGGATTCCCATTGGTAAGAACAAATGAAAGTATTACTAAGAGGGGAAGGGATGTGCAAATGGTGATGGGCCTGTACGATATATTTTCTAAGTGCTGTGACGGTAAGCAGCTACTTTTTTTTTATTGGGTATTTATAATGAGCCTTTACACAATGTGTTTTGAGGTGCAACAAGACAAGAGGGTGGGGAACAGGGAGGACAAAGAACAAAAACAATCCTACTAGGACTTGCAACATTTCTTTTATTTTATTTTATTGGATATTTGTAAGGCGCTTACACAAGACAGTGTTTCAAAGCGCTACAAGGCAAAATGCAAGGGAACAAGGAAGCAAATAAGCAAAGGAACATTACAATGAATAAACTGCATTTGGATTGTGCAAGTGCAGTAAGAGAAGTGGAGGGGGAAAAGTGCTGGTCAGGGCAGAGGGCTTGTGGGAAATGCGAGTGCCAGGGGAGGCCAGGTGGGCAGAGTCAGGGGAAAGCAGAGAGTGCAGGGGAAGGAAAGTCCATGAGCTAAGTGCGAGGTAAGGGGTTAGAAGGGCTACAAGGGTGCAGGACAACCAGGCTTGTGCGGAGGAAGGGGCCCGGAAGAGCAAGTGCAAGTGAAAAGGGGGGCCAGGGGAGACCAAGTGCAGGGGTAGACTGGAATTAGGGGTGCCTGTGCCCTGGGAGATTCTGAAGGAACCAGCAAGCCAGTCAAGAGGTAGAGGGGACATTAGCAGGCGAGGGGGTGAGGGAAGGAAGAAGTGAATAGGAAGGCTTGAGAAGCTTCTGGAACTTAAGGAGATCTGGTTCAAGTCTGAGAGGGGGAGGGAGGCCATTCCAGAGGGAGACACCTGCAGAGGAGAAAGATCTACCCCCCACTCTGTGCTTGAAAAAGCATCTGATTTGCAGAGAGTTAGAGCTAGACAACAGAAGGGATCTAGCAGGGAGGTATCTATGGAGACAGAGTTGGATGTAATGGGGTCCCAGGCCCTAGAAAGACTTGTGGAAGATGCAGAGGGATCCTCGCAGCAACCGAGAGCCAGTGGAGAGATTTTAAGGCTGGAAAGATGTGGTCCCTGGGCTTGGGGCCAAGGATAAGTCTTGTAGTCCTTTTCTGGATTAGTTGAAACGGGCGAAGGGAGGAGTTAGGCAGATTGAGGAAGAGGCTTGTGCAGTAGTCCAGCCTGGAGAGGACCAGAGCTCTGGGGACATTTAGTTTCTTGGGAAAGGTGAGGAAAGGTAGATAGCCTCTGAGGAGATGCAGCTCAAAGTGGGCCTTCTTGGCAAGGTCTGTGATGTGAGGAGAGAAGGAGAGAGAGGAGTTGAAGATGACACCAAGGTTTTTTGCCTCACAAGAGGGTGAGGAGAGAGGGCCCATGGAGGGGTGCCAGAGTGTGGGAGGGAAAGAGGGGGAAGGGGTCCCAATGAGAAGGATCTCTGTTTTACTGGCATTAAGGCAGAGATTATTAGCAGTGCGCCATGCCTGAACAGCAGACGGGCAGGAATGAGAGAGGAATAGGAGGAGGCAGAGGAGGGAAGCTAGAAGGGGAGCAGCGTGCCATCTGCATAACACTGGAAGTTAGGAGAGAAGGTGGAGATCAAGTGGGCTAGAGGGGCCAGGTAAATGTTGAAAAGAAAAGGGGAGAGGATAGAGCCCTGGGGGACACCGTAGGTGGAAAGAGAGATGGTGGGGAGAAAAAAGGGCCCATTTGACCCTGGGAAGTTCAGCACAAGAGGAAGGAGGTCAACCAGTCCAGAGCCAGGTCCAAGATGCCAAGGGAATCAGTGAGCCGATTTATCAGTGTGGCATGATTGACCATATCAAAGGCAGAGAAATGGTCAAGAAGGATGAGAACTGAAGGAGAGCTGGAATCGAGATTAGAGAGCAAGTCTTCACTGGTGTTCAGGAGAACAGTGTCATGGCTCTGGCAATTCTGAAGCCAAACTGGTGGTCATGGAGACAACTAACAGATTCAGTATAGTGGATAAGCTGGGAGATGGCCAGCTTCTCCAAGAGTTTGCCCAGGAAGGGGGTGATGGAGATTGAACAGTAGTTTGCCAGACAGGAAGGGTCAGCAGAAGGGTTTTTGAGGCGAGGGTGCACAAGGGAGTGCTTGAGGAGAGAGGGCAAGGATCCAGTGGAAAAGGAGTGATTGCAGAAATTGGCCAAGGCTGGAGCAAGGGAGACAATGTTATCCTTGATAGTTCTTGAGGAGCAGGGGAGCACCTGTTTAGAAGAGACTTTCGTAGAGTGGACTTGTCTAGAAACCTCACCAGGTGTTATCAGAGAAAAAGAGGAAAGTAGGAGGAGATGAGAGCAGATGGTTAAGGGAGGCCTGAGAGCGGGTGAGGGAGAAGGGTGAGCACTAGAGGAGAGTGTGGACAAGATGTCCTGAGTTTTAGAAATGAAGTGAGAGGCCAGAGAAGTACAGAAGGCCACAGAAGGCAGAGAAGAAGTGGATACTGCAGTAGGGTTGGCGAGTTCCTTGCAGATTTTGAAAAGTTGAGCTGTGTTGTTAGCGGCAGCAGAGATGCAGGCTTGGATATAGGCCCTCTTCTTTCAAGCAGATGGAGAGTCTGTATTGTCTTTGGAGCAGGCGGAAGGCCAGTTTGTCAGAGGATGTGCTCAAAGCCTGTCACTTCTGCTCAGCTGCTCTGCACTTGCGTTTCAGAGCAGCCATGTCAGAGTCAAACCAGGAATTGCACTTAGAGGCAGGTTTCATATGGATCCTCATGACAGGGGCAAGGATTTCCAGAGTGTTGGAGATGGAGAAATGAAAGTTAGTAAGGGCAGTGTGAGAGTGAGAGTCTGTGGCAGGAGTAGGAGGGGGAGTGAGGGGGAGTGAAGGTGGTGGCAAAAGCAGCAACTGACACTCGCTTCATCGATCGAATGACGGAAAAGGAGGCTGGCACTGTGGGCTGGGGCTTAGTCAGCAGACCCATGAGGTCCAGGTGAGAGGACAGGAGAGCATGGTCAGATCAGGAGAGAGGAGTAATGAGAGGGTTGGAGATGGGGATGTCTGGAGAGATGAGAGCATCCAAGATGTGTCCTGTTGAGTGTGTCGGAGCGGAGAGAAGAATGGTGAGGGAAAGAGAGTCACAGAGGTTGTGGAAGAGCCCAGAGGTTGCATCAGAGGAGTCAAGGTGAATATTGAAGTCTCTGAGGAGGAGGACCTTGGAGGAGGAGGCCAGGAGATAAGAGTGAGGTCAGCCTATTCAGAGAGGAAGTGGGAGACCTAGCCAGGAGGACTGTAGATGGTGGCCAGAGTCAGAGAAAGGGAGGCTAGGGGAGACACCAATCCTGCAAACAAGGTATTCAAAAGAGGAGTAGGCCTGAGTGGCTATGATAGTAGAAGGGACCCACTCCGGAAAGATCAGGGTGAATCCGCACCTGGGCCGGTTAGGCCGGGGCTTAGAGAGGATCTTGTACCCTTCAGGGAAGAGAGTGTCAAAACTCATGACAGAGCTGGCAGTGAATCTGGTCTCGGTGAGAGCTAGTATGTCAAGGTAGAGGTCTTGAAGGAGGTGGCAGATATCAGAGGAATGTTTGACGGCAGAGTTGAGGGTAGCTAAGTGGAGCAAGTTGCCACTTTTGAAGGTCTTCAGAGGAGGAGTACAGGAGTGTGGTACACCCATCAGAGGTGGTACACGGGCCAGCAGGGTGGCAGAAAGAGGAGTTGCAGGAGAGGGGAGGAAGTTGATGAGAGATGGTAGATACCTATCTAGAAGGAGGAGGTTGGGCTGAGAGCCCTGGACCATGACAGTGCCATTTAGGTAGACATTAATGATGACCTTAGAGGAACTAGAAGGATGCCAAGAGTACCTCCCAATGGGTGCCACCATTAATGGGAGAGGAAGAGAAAGGGGAGAGCACAGAGACCATAAGGGGAATCCAAAGGTCTGGAGAAGGACCGACAAAGATGATGTCAGTGAAAGTCTGTCGGGAGGAAGCGATGGCCAGGCCTGGATTGGAGACCAGGAGATCCTTCTTGAATGTTTTCCTTCCAGACTTCATGAGAGGGATAGGATAGGTGATAGAATAGCAGTTAGAGAAGATAGGGGAGATTGACAGCACCATTGAGGGAGGGTGCAAAAAAAGGAAGGGGGTAGCGGGAGGAACTGTGGAGCATGACAACAACTACAAAAACAACAAAGGAGCAATCTATAGTCAGGTGTCCAGGAAGGGAAAAGGCCAACGATACAACATATAACAGAGAGCACGACACCTAGAAGCGAGTTTTCAGGACAGAGGTATTAACCGGGATAGAGGGAAAGGGCATGATTTTTAAACACAACAGTAAATGCAAGAACACACAGATTACACTTTGCTAGAAAAGAGGAAAAAGCCACATTTTTTAAAACAGAAGTGAGTGCAAGAACACACAGGATCGACTTTCCTAGAAAAGAGGGAAAAGCCTAATTTGTAAACACAGCAGTAAATGCAAGAACACACAGATTCGACTTTCCTAGAAAATAGGGAAAAGGCCTAATTTTTAACCACAGAAGTAAAGGCAGGAACACACAGATTAGACTTTCCTAGACAAGAGGGAAAAGGGATGATTTTTTTTTCAACAATACCTTTTATTTAGCATTTCAAGTACAAAGACATCAACATCTGCAACACAGACACCAACATAATCAGGAAGCACATTTCCAACTTTTCCCCATAGGTGGATTAAGGGGAACAGAAGGGAGGGGGGAACCATAATTTTTAAACACAGCAGTAAATGCAGGAACACACAGATTCGACTTGCCTACAAGGGGGAAAACCCACAGGCTAATCATGACAATTCACGAATGCCAGATAAGGATAACATACAACTGCAGAATTAGGCCAAGATCCATCCATTGCGTGCCTATATGTATGTTTCAATCCATACATGCACTTCAAGAACACATGTCATCCCCCACTTCCCTCCCACCCCCCTCACCATCTTACAGTCAACCTGGACTATTGCTTCAATGTTCCCTTTGCTTGTTTCCCTCTAGTCAATGTGTGCACTGACCCCTCCCACCATCCATTGTAACCGCTAGTTCTCTCTAACCAGTGGAGCATGCATTTCTAACCTGCTCATCCCTGGATGTAACCCACCTTCGTTGTGCTATGCCACCCTTCAAATTGCCATTCAGCATTTGTAAACCCCAACCGTCAAACAAATCCAACCATTCCACGCCTTGGGGATTTCTGGGAAGGGAAGAGGAATGAATGTTTACATCACCTGCCACTATACTGTCCCCAGGACCAGATAGAATCATATTTGCATCCTGAACTGTGCGAACCTCGATGTTAGGCCTGCACTGTGTAAATACAGCTAATAAAATAAATACACACACAGTAGGTTGCAAAACCGTGTGTGCCAGGCTTGCACAATTTGTTTTCATTCGGTAGAGGGATAGAAACAAACGAAACTCAGGGACCAATATGTTCATTTACCAATACATATTGCTTCTAGACTGAGCATAAATATAACAAATGGACCTGAGAGATGGAGGTTAGCAAGACACTATTCGATCTTGTTTACACAAAATATATCACTTTATTTAGAAATAAGAAAACATTTGGTGGTTCTTTACCAGCATAGGCTAACAATTATCCCAAAATATATATACACATAAATCCTATTCCATTCCATTTACTCCATTATACACCTACATAATGTGCTACTCCACAGTACGTGTTTCCAATGGTCATATATCATACAGGACCTTATGAATAGATTCCACAAGATTGTTCTGCACCCCCTATGTGTACCGATGTGCATATTTCGGACTGTGTTGACTGAGCATGCATGTGCATTATGGTTCCATGTTCGTTTGGTGACAATAATTACTTTGTGGTACTTTACCCAAAGTAATTATTTAACATTATTTATTTGATACTTTTTTCAATTTGGGGGGCCCCCAATACCCCCTTCCCCTTCGTTACTTGCCCTATCCCAAACCCCTCCCCAGGCCCCTTTTAGCCATAACGCCACAATTACACTGTCGGCAAAACAACGCGATATCATGCATTATGCAGAGTTAATGCTGATTGTTGTCCTCATTGGTGTATTGTGGTCACTATTTCATTAGGAAATATATTCTAGAATTATAAACTAATTCATAAATCCATAAACAGAGGCCCTTGGCATGTAAGCCTGGCATCATGCCTCTGCATGCCCGATGATTAAAACGCTCAGTAGTGAAGGAGTTCATTGTGACTGATTTGGGACACTGCCTTTTCAATAATTCGCTCACAGCATAGGCTGGCTTTAGAAAAGCACGGTAACATAGTGCATAACTTGTCTTTTGCAAGTGCCCTAGGCTGTCTGGAAACGAGAGTGACGCCTAGGAGGTGTTGGAGAAGGTAGCTCGATGGAGAATCATAAGCATGTCCAGTCTAGGTCGACTGCATCCCATTTAGGCCTATATGCTCTTGCCACAGATCACCTGCGCGCACACTGTACTTCCAAACTGCATGCATCAACACAGTAGTGAAGCGATCTTGCAGTTCCTGCTAACTTAACCCACCCCCCTCTCTTTTCAAATCCGCCACAGCACCAGGAGATCATGCAAATGGCAGCGGTATAACGCCCAGTAACCTAACATGATTTCTCTGGGATATATCATATGAAAGACCATGTAGAGAACTGCCTAGCAATGGCTCTGATAGAGGCCAAGCAATGTAGCCTTAGGAGGAGGAAGCACCAGATGTGTCTGAGAGCAGAAAGCTGCCCCATAAGAGAGATGTGTTTACGCACATTTAGACACAGGAAGCTGTTGTTTGTTCTATATGGCGTCAATTCTTGGAGCGACTGAGGTGCAGTCATCACAGCCCTCTCCACGCTCCACTCTTCTATATCTGATACTCTTGATATCCTTGCCCCTGTCATGAGAATCTGCCTGAAGCCCAAAGTGAAGTGTAACTCCTGGTGTGACTCAGACCTCGTCACCCTAAAACGCAAGTGCAGAGTGGCCGAAAGGAAATGGCGCTCTTCAAGTTCATCCTCTGACAAACTGGCCTGCCGCCTACTGCAAAGGCAATACCGGCTCTCCGTCCTCACCAAGAAGAGAGCTCATATCCAAGCCCGCGTCTCGGCGGCATCTAACAACTCGGCTGAACTCTTTAAAATCTGTAAGGAACTGGCCAATCCTGCCGCAGTCTCTACCTCTCCTGTCCCTTCGCAGGCCCTTTGCACGGCACTGGCTTCCCACTTCACTTCTAAAACTCAGGAAATCCTGTCCTCACTCTCCCCCTCTCGCCTCCCTCCTGCTATTCTCTGCTCTTCCTCTGGCCCTTCTGCAGCCACCCCTCCTCCCTCCTTCTCTGCCTTTCCCCTTTTTTCTGTAGATGAGGTTTCTAGACAAGTCCGATTTATGAAAGTCTCGTTGAAACAGGTTCACCCCTGTTCCTCCAAAACTATCAAGGACCACATCAATTCCCTGGCTCCTGCCCTGGCTGATTTCTGCAATCACTCCTTCGCCACAGGAGTCTTCCCTTCCCCCCTGAAGCACTCCCTTTTGCACTCTCTTCTTAAGAAACCCTCTGCCGACCCCACCTGCCCGGCTAACTATCGCCCAATCTCCATCACTCCCTTCCTGGGCAAGCTCCTGGAGAAACTGGCCATTTCCCAGCTCAATCTCCACACGGAATCTGTTGGTTGTCTTCGTGACCATCAGTCTGGCTTCAGAGCTGCCAGAAGCACGGAAACTGCTCTCCTGAACATCCGTGAAGACCTGCTCACCAACCTTGACTCTAACACCCTGTGCGTTCTCATCTTGCGTGATCTCTCTTCAGCCTTTGACACTGTCAACCATGCCATCCTGCTCAACCATCTCCGTGATAATCTGGGTATCACTGGTCAGGCTCTGGCATGGCTGACTTCTTTCCTCTCCAACTGACCCTCCCAGGTCCAACTTGGGTCCTTCCTCTCCGACATTTTTTTCTCTACCTGTGGTGTCCCCCAGGGATCTAACCTCTCTCCCTGGCTGTTCAACCAATACCTGGCACTCCTTCGCCCAACGCATTGCCGCTCTCTGTCCCAACTTTCAGTGCTATGCGAATGATACCCAACTCATTTTCAGGCTATCCTCGGCCTCTGACTCCCCTTGCCTCATCTCTGACTGTCTGTCTGCCATCTAGGAGTGGTGTGCCGCCAACAACCTCTGCCTTAATGCCAGTAAGACTGAGATTCTACTCATCGGCACACCCACTCCTACCTTCCCTGCAGCTCTCTGGCTGGCCTCTCTTGGCCCTCTTCCTACCCCACCTGCAAGGCTAAAAACCTTGGGGTCATCGTTGACTCTGCATTCTCCTTCTCCCCTCACATCTCTGACGTCTCCCAGAAGTCACACTACAAGCTGCACCTCCTTCCTCTCCTTCCCCCAGAAGCTCACTGTCTCCAGAGCCCTGGTCCTCTCTAAGCTGGACTACTGTAACAGCCTCTATCTAAATCTGCCTGCCTCTACTCTCTGCCCTCGACAACTTATCCAGAACAGGACCGCAAGACTTGTCCTTGGCATCAAGCCCAGGGATTGTATCTCTCCAGGACTGGAATCTCTTCACTGGCTCCCAGTGGCTGTGAGGATTAAGTTTAAAACCCTCTGCATTGTACACAAGGCCTTCTGGGTCTGGGGCCGCAATACCTTCAACTCTCTCTTCCTAAATATCTTCCCTCTCGAGCTCTTCGATCATCCGCCTCCAACTCCTTCAGGGTCTGTCGCTTCTCCAAGCAACGAGTTGGTGGCAGATCACTCTCTTCGGCAGGGGCCTTTCTCTGGAACAGCCTTCTTGCCTCTCTGAAACTTGTGGAGAACCATCTCCGGTTCCAGAAGCACCTCAAAACCTTCCTCTTTGCTTTTGCTTTCTCTCCCCCTCTCCCCTGCTGAATTCCTGACCGTAACTGCACTGGCTACCTGGTTACCCTTTCTGATCTCTGGCCCTGGCCCCATCAATTGCCCACCTGCACTGCCTCCCTGGCAACCCCTGCACCTGGGGATCGCTGTTCTGTATCCCTACAGTCCCCCTACCAGCACTTATGTCTGCATTCCCTTGCACTTGCCACCAGCTAGCCATTTATTTATCTTTATGTATTCCACTTCCCATGTACTGCACTTTCCCATTTTATTTATCTTTATTTATTCCACTTTCCCATGTACTGCACTTTCCCCTCCCCCTTGCCCCCACACTTTCCTTTCCCCCCTTCCGATGCACTTGCGCAATCTGAATGACACCTGGCCTAGTCTGACCACGTGACTGTATACCATGGTTTCGAGTCTTACTGCATTTAAAATACTACTATTTGATGAACCTCTGACATCTTCAATGTTCTCGCCCCTCACTAGAGACAGGAGTTTTGTTCTTTCACAAGTTCTGTAATTGTTTGTACGCACATCCAGGCCCAAGGTGGCCTTGACTTCTTGGTGTTGATCCAACCATGCCTTTCTTTGATCCACCTCCATGGATTTTGATTTCTAACTGCGACACATTGAACTTGATCTGGACCTTCTTGGTATCACCTACACTGACTATGTAGATGATACCCAGATTTTCATACCACTTACTGTGGATTACGACAAGGATTTGCCCTTGGTAAATAGAATTTGCCTCATCATCCAGGCATGGATGGCTGTCCACGGTCTATGCCTGAATGATGACAAAACTGAGCTTATCATTTTGGGAACCACCTCTAACCTAAATAAACTTGGCCCTAAATACCCGTCCTTTAATATCAACATCAACCCTATTAAAGTTGCCAAAGAGGTAAAAACCTTAGGCTTTTATCTAGACTCCACCCTCACCTTTGCCAAACAGGTTAACTCTATGGCCTCTGCCTCTGCATACACATGCAAACTAATTAGAGCTGGTAAACCATTCCTATCCAAGAATAGCTGCATCATCCTGGCCAGAGCTCTAATCTTGTCTAAATTGGACTATTGTAACTCCCCTTACATTGGTGCCAACAAGTACATCATCAGCTAAATTCAAACTCTCCAGAATAATGCCCTTAGAACAGCTTTTGGTATAGCTAGAAAAGAGCACATTTCAGAGGTAAGGAGACAGAATGGCTCTCGACTAGCGACAAAATCAAGTTGAAAACTGCCTCGCTAACACACAAGTGCCTCAACAACACTGCACCCTGCTATCTCACAGAGAGATTCAATAGAAAATCCCCAGCCGGCCCACCAGAACTGGTAACACTAACGGTTTGACCGTACCAAGGTTCAAATTGACTAAAGTTGGGGGGAGTAGTTTCCCAGTTGAAGCTGCACAGCTATGGTACTCACTACCACCCTCCCTGAGAGTGGACCAAACCTACCTGAACTTTAGACAGAATATTATCAACTGCCTTAAAGAAAATTACCACTAAAGCACTCCAATCACTCTCCATTTGTCTCTACTATCTCTTGCACTGTAAATAGTTACTTGATTGCCCAGTTTATGTTGAATCCTATCTTAACTATGTATCGTTGTATTGCTTATCTATACTATATGTATTTACCACTGTCTGTATATGTTTGCTCATGCTTTATATTACGGTGCAACCCTAAGCTTAAAATATCCTTGTATCTCCTGCGTCCTGATACCCTCGGGTCTGACATGCATTACAAATAAATAAAACAAACAAAACAAACAGGGTCTGACATGCATTACAAATAAATAAAACAAACAAAACAAACAAACAAACACTGAAAAAATCTTTCTTCTTTCAGAATCCAGCTCTGCTAAAGCGTGTTGTGAAATCATTCATAGTCCTTACATTTCCTCTATATATATATATATATATATATGGTGGCGCATAGCCGCAATCTATTCACTACATAGCCAGCCTTAAAGAATATTTTGTCTACTTGCGTTACTGCAAATGTACATTTATAAAATGACTCGATAACTTAATTATTTCTGTAGCATGAGCATCTTCATTTCAAGCTCGACCTGTTGCTCATCTTTAACACCTTGAAATTAGAGCTTATAAAATCTTCCTATTCTCTCGTCTTCTGCATCTCTTCTGGGTGCGTTGATTCTGCTCTTCATGATGTCTCCAATCTGCTTTCTCACTTGCCTTTCCCACTTCCTCCGGGATTTCATTCAAAAGGCCATCATATTGTCGTGTATCCATGTACAGCTTTCACAATGGAAATCTTACTTCCAGGATTTTCTTTGGTATAGGTATTCTTACTGGCAAAGCATGTGTTTCACATTCTGGCTCCCAACATATAGGCATCATGGGGGAGGAGCTTTGCGTGGGGGTACTTGTCTCCACCTATACACTTGTGTACACTACAATCATGTTGCAGAGATTGACTAGAAAGGAAACATAGAGCCTGCACATAGGCCTTAGCTATTGACTTAAACTATTTGTACATGCAGTGGACGGTGGAGCAGTGGGGACTTGAGCTTATTTCAGCTTTTCTCTTTCATATGCTCCATGGTCTACACTGAGTAATGCAAGTTTCCTTTCGTGCTTGGGAAAGATGGCTAAGAAAGTATCCAATTGATCACAATGAGACAGTATCTATCATTAGTGTAGTTTGTGCCAGAGTCTGGTAGTTGTGTCAATTGTTTGCTATCAATGTGTATGATAGAGCACAGCCTTTTTTGCCAGTTTATTTATTTGTATTTGTATAGTGCACTCACAGCCCAGAGGCACAGAGGCGCTGCTACATGAAATTGGTAAGAAACTTGATTAGGTGGTTACAGGCGACCAAGGTGGTCTCTTGATTCAAGGTACCCTTAGGCGGCCACATCTCTGAAGTGAGGAGGCAGGCTCATTGGCTCCCTGTCAAAGAGAGAATTGTTTTTAAAACCCTCTCCCTCATGCATAAATGCCTCCATGATCTTGCACCCCCCTACCTCGTCCAAAGAATTGCCAAACATACCGCCACTAGACCTTTGAGAACGGGCTACTCTAACATGATAACCACTCCCAAAACACAAAGAGTCCGTGCTGGGGGCACTTGCTTTCGCACGATGGGCGCTTCTCACTGGAATGCCCTTCCCACTCACCTAAGGCTGATCGAGTCTCACCTAGCATTCCGCAAAGCAATAAAAACGAAGCATTTTGTCTGAATGTTGCACTCTTTACATCTCTCCGGATTGTGACTGACGCAAGCTGCTGGAGAAATGCTGCACGCTATTCTGTTAATGAAGACTAATGTAATGATGACGGATACTGTTGTAACGAGGAGTGTTGTATGTAACTGTGAACCTCATCTGTCACCGGTGTTGTCATTACTAATGTACCTAGCTGGTGTCTGACACACACACACACACACTACTAGAAGTGTCTTTTTTTGCCTGTCTTGTTGGTCTCATCACCACTAGCCGTTGTATCAATTCAGTTTGCACATGGATGCAAAATAGCCCACTCTACCACACCCCTTGCAATCCTTATTACAAAATGGGCAGTCTCTGTGATTTGCTCCTGCGTGCGTCCCTGCATCTGACGGGCCAGTCACTTCTACTAGCAGCATCAAGGCTGCAGAGGTGCTCCCCTCACAATTCCTGATCAGGTTAGAACAATTCATCTTTGGGATTGTATTTCTTTACTTCATGCATACCCTCAATGGAATGTGAACAGTTTCGACAATGGCAATTGTGTCCTCCAACGAAGGATCACTACTCATCCATAATGACTGTTGCATTCTGAAGTTGTGGCACTGTATGGTCAGTTGGTCGCATTGGCTTCCCTGTGCATGTGGTTACCACATGGCAATCACAAAATCCTCCTTCGGCCCTCGGGCACGCTGCAATCTGATGCTTCTGCATCTCCAATACTATATTTACCTTTGTCTGAACCATTGTGTGAGGCTGGTTAGGGCTTTTTTTGGACACACCATGAAAGTGAGAACCATAAGTGTGTCGGCTTGCTTGACAAGTTGAGTAACAGGGACGTATTGTTGGCCATCTCTTCCTAAAGTGTTCACAAATGGATAGATGGAAAGCCCAAGCCAACTATCGACTCCAAGTGCACCAGGAAGGGGTGCCGCCACTGGGCCCGTGGAGATGGGCAGAGCAAATGTGGCGGGAGTGTACTCTCCATGCATGGTACCTCAAAGATTAGGTGATCCTGACGAGGGCCAGGAGCGGCTCAGAAGGACATGGTGAGGAAGCTGTTGGAGTGCAACATGCAGATCTAGGCGGTGGAGCAAACCCATGCAACTCCTTGCCACTGCGCTCACGCAAGTGGGGATCGTGTAGTAATGCTGCTCACAGAGGTCACTGCATAATCAGTGTGGCATTGCTCACAGAAATAAGACACGGTAACGGGTGGTAAAGTAAAACTCACTGAAGCAGTGGCGAGGAGTTTGAAGACGTCGCTTTCTTTAGTGCTTTGTTCTCTCGCACTCTCCTGCTTCCGGGAGCTCACGTGGTGTGCTGCAGGGGCGGCAGGAGTGGGAAGGTCTGCCACTGGCGTAAACACGCGGGAAGGCTGGTGTAGCATCTTCCCCTACCAGTGCGCCGGCAAGGGAAAGCACGTGTGAGGCCCCGCGGGCCGAAGCCTGCCTGCCCGCAGAGCGCAAAAAGAAGGGAGACACATACAGATAGCTCCTGCCTTGCCCGGAACTGCCTCTCTGTACTCTGGGGCGGGGCTTTTATTAAAGTGCCTTACGTCACTGCGTTGCGGATGTAAGGCGTACACAACATTCCTCCTTTTTTCCAACAACTTAACACATAACACATTAGATCCAATCATGTCAACTTGATTCAACTTAACTCTACTGTGCATTCTAGTCCAGCACAACTTGTGGTCCTACCACTCATAGTCTCTTAGCTTTTCTGGGGCTCTCGTGCAGTTCTTAGGGCATAGCGCCCACATCTAGGGGGTATGCCAGAAATCGTGTCCAGTTGCGGCTCACCTGCCTTATTTGGAGACGCCTCCCTCGGTTCCTCCAACAGTCCGTCCGTCTCGTGCTCCTCGGTCAACTCTTCCTCAGGTTGTTGCTACTCATCTTCCGGCGGCGACCCTGATTCCTCTGAGGGTTGCTGGTCCCCGTCAGTCCACATTTGTCGTGGCACTCCCTTGAACCATGATGCATTCCTGGTGATCTGATGCCGCCCTCGTGTGGCCATTATCATGGTTCCTCATCGTCGAGTTATCGTCCAGGGAACCACGTCGCACTGGGTGTCCAGCTTCCTTTTTGAGGGGTTCCGCTTCGCCAGCACTTGATCGCCGACTTGGTGTCTGGATTCCTTTGCATGTCTTTTGGTGCTGATGCACTCATTTGCCGTGATCCTCCTTTGATTTGTGCGTTTGCTGTCATAGGCATCTGTGCCCCTGGTTGGATGGTGTGGAATGGATGAGGTTATCACGGTTCCATACATGATGTCCGCCGGTGGTAATCCTGTGGTGCTGTGGGGTGTCACTCTGTAGTTCCTTAGGAACCGGTACAGGTCTACCCTCCATGGGTTGGACTGCGCCCGGGATAAGCGTAACACTTTGTTGAGGGTACGCATGAACCTCTCCGTGTCTCCATTGGCTTGGGTCCATCTTAGCGTGATGTGATGGAATTTGATGTTTAGATCATCTGGGTATTTTTTGATTTCCACCCCTTGGAATGGTGGCCCGTTGTCGCTCCGGATTCGCCGAGATAGGCCATGGGTGGTGAAGATCTTTTCCAGAGCCGGCATCACCATGTCTGCGGAGGTCAATGACACGATTTCCACCTCGGGATATCTGGAGTGGTCATCAATGGCCACTAACAGATACGTGCCTTCTTGGACCGTGCAGAAGTCAATGTTGATCGTGTCCCATCTTGAGGACCCCCGCTCTGCCGCTTGTATGGGTTCGGGGTTTGGTGGTGCGCTTGTGATATGACATGGGAGGCATGCTGATATGTGTTGTTCTACCTTGGTGTAGATGTGCGGGAACCATACTTGGTGCCTGATCCTGGCTTTGGTCCTGACCATGCCTTGGTGACCTTCGTGATCCAGCGCAATGACTCTGTCTTGCAGAGTTGCGGGTATGACGATCCGAGCCCCTCTTAGTATGAGTCCTTCCTTGGTGACAGACAGGTCTTGTTGCACTGGGAATATGCCCATGAGGAAGTCTCTGGCTTCGGGTGTGCGATTGTGTACGTTTCACAGAAAAGATTTCCATTCTCCGGAGATGATGGAGTCCTTAACGAGGTCACAGCAGGGGTCAGCTTGTGTAGCTTGTACAATGTCCTCGATGCCGATTGCTCTTGGTTTCATCATGTGCACGACCTGGCAGATGTGTTCCGTGGTTTCTTCTGCCACATTCACCTCTCTTGACGTGGCCGCTCTCTAGAAAGAAAATCTGCGGGGTTGCTGGTACCAGGTTGGTATGTTAGTTCAAATTCGTATTGTTGCAGGTGTAACAGCCATTTCCCTATCCTCGCCGGAGGTTGTGAAGAGGAACCTGTGAAAATGGGGACGAGAGGCTTGTGGTCCGTGTATGCCTTGAATTTACGTCCATATAGGTATATGTGAAAGTGGCAGCAGCCCCACAGTACAGCAATGGCCTGTTTCTCAATGTGAGAGTACCTTTGTTCAGTGGGAGTTGATGTGCGGGACGCGTAGGCAATAGGCTTTGTTTCCCCTGTCTGGGCAGCCTGGACCGGGATCGCTCCGAGGCCGACGGGGCTGGCATCAACATATAGTTCCGTCAACAGTGTGGGGTCGTAGTATGCCATTGTGGTGTTGGCTGATAGGGACGTCTTGATCTGCTCGAAAGCCTCCTGGCAGTTGGGGCTCCAGACCCATTTAGTGTTGGATTTGGAGAGTTCCCTGAGTGGCTCAGACATCGTTGCCAGATTGTGGATGAATCTCCCGCAGTACGTCACCATCCCGAAGAAACTGCGTACTTCAGTGGGTGTTGTTGGGGGTGAGGCTTCTTTGATGTCCGCAACTTTTTGTGGGTCAGCAGAGACTCCAGCGCTGTTGAACACATATCCGAAGAAAGTGATCACTTCCTTCAAGAATTTGCACTTCTCCCGGTGAATGGTTAGCCCTGCGGTCTACAACCTGCTGAGTACCATCTTGAGGCGGTGCATGTGTTCTTGCCTGTCGCTGGCGTGGATTAGAATGTCATCACTGACATTGAGTACTCCCAGGATGCCCTGTATCACTTCCTGGATGGCCTGCTGGAAGACTTCGGCTGCTGAGGATATACTGAAGTTCAGTCTTTTGTATCGGTGCAAACCCAGGTGTGTGGAGAAGGTTGTGATATATCTCGAGTGCCGATGCAGTTTCAGCTGATGGTATCCCACATTGAGGTCAACCTTGGAGAACACCTTTGATCCTGTGAGGTCTGCGATGATCTCGTTAAGCTTGGGGGTGATGTGTCATTCCAGCTTGATAGCTGCATTGGTGAGGTGCATGTCAATGCAGATCCTTACCTTCCCTGGTTGTTTTGGCTTCTTGGTTACCACCATGGGTGAAACCATAGGGTGTCATCCAAGTTACTGCCTCTATGATGCCAGCTTTCTCAAGTTCCCGCAGCTCCTTTTCGACTTGGTCTCTCATGTGAAACAGTGCCCTTCTCTGACGCACCGCTCGGGGCTGTACTGATTCGTCGATATGGAGTTTGATGAGTTTGCCTTTCAGGCATCCGATACCTTTGAGGAGGCCTGGGTTGTTGGACAAGGAGCCTGGGCATGTCCGATGGGTCGTTTATGTTGCAGACGAAGCGTATTAATTCTAGATCTTCCGCTGCATCCCCACTCAGCAGGCATTTGTTTCTTGGCCTTGTATGGCCACTATGCATTTCCGTCTTCTTTGCCTTTTTGTCGACCCTGTGCTTCTGTGGTCAAGTGCAGAGACTAGGTACACTTTCCTTCCTTTTCTCAGTTGTCTGCTTTCCGCCTCTTTTGTAGTGTCACCATTGCCTTCTTCTTCGGTGGCATTGGCCTGTTTCTTTTTCCTCTGGGTCCCTTTTTCTTGTTGCAGCTGGGGGCGTTGTGTGGGCCCTGATGATCTGCAGACTCTCGCGTAGTGATCCTTCCGGCCACATGCTCCGCACGTGGTTCCTTGTGCCGGGCAGTTTCGCCTTCCATGACGTGCGCCTCCGCACCAACCACATTCAGTGGGCCCTGGAATCCTTGATTGCCACCGAGGTGGAGTGTTTGCGTCGTGGAGGTCATCTCTTGACTGTTGTCGGCTAGCAATTTGCGCTATCGTCGCTGTCATCGGTGTTATCTCGAGCTTCTGCATGGTGGTGCTCATGTGTGCCGCCCTCACGTGTGATAGCTCCCTCTGACGTCCGTATTCAAGGATCCTGGTCAGTGAGATGCCCTTTTTGCTCAACACAATCCTGCGTAGCTTTTCCAAGTGCATGCCGTTGATGACTTGGCGCCTGATCTCTTTTTTGACGTTATCAAACTCACATGAGAGCGCGTGTTTTCTGAGTCTCGTGTGAGATGCGTCGAGCGTTTCCTCTTCCAGCTGGATGGTGGTGCAGAAAATGAAAGTCTCGTAGTCTGGGTTTAGTTGTGGCATAAAGTGGGCTGTGAGAGCGTCCTTTGCTAGCTGGTAGACATCTAAACCATCTCCGATGACGAGCGAGTTGAAGATGCGTAGGACTTCGTAACCCACGTTGAGTAGGAGGTGTGACCTCGTTTTCCTGGGTGTTGTGATGTCTTTGCAGTCCATGACCATTTCAAATTTTTTGACCCACAACAGCCATCGGGGGCCCACAGATGAGTGGTCTGTGTATGGGTCAAAAGGTCCAAATGCCATCGTGGTACCCCCTTGTGGTCACGGGGACGGTGCTGTGGGCGAAAGGTTTGCCGCAATCCTCAATGGTGTGCCAGGCCTGGGTGTGGATAGGCCCGTCGCCATGAGGTGCTGAAAATGAGGGCTGTAGTAGAAAGTGTGCGCCGAAATTTCCTCACCTCAGGGGCATTGTAGCTGGCGGTGCTGTGTTGCCTGGTCTGCCTGGAGGTCTGTTGGCCAGCTCCAAGCATGCAGTGGCCTCAGTCATGCATCAATGGTGTTGTTCCTGTGATGGTAATTCGTTGGTGGGTTTGATGCAGGGAGAATAGAAGCAGTGGGCCGGATGGGTTGTAGCAGTATAGAAGAAAAAAAAGTAGGGTTTTTTTTGAGAATTTTTTTCCTTTTTACGGTGGGTGATGGGCCCCCCACCGCATTTCCAAAAATTCAGCCATGTCGGGGGCTTAATGTGCTTGTGTGAGCATGCGCACGTGGTTTGTCAATGTTCGTTCCCTCGTCGCCAGTGTAGCATCTTCCCCTACCGGTGCACCGCCAGGGAAAGCACGTGTGAGGCCGCGCGGGCCGAGGCCTGCCTGCGGAGCGCAAAGAAGGGAGACACACACAGATGGCTCGTGCCTTGCCCGGAACTGCCTCTCCGTACTCGGAGGCGGGGCTTTTATTAAAGCGCCTACGTCACAGCGTTGTGTGACTTAAGGCGTACACAATAGCTGGATACTAGACCCTGAAAGTTGTTCTGTTTACAGTTATATAAAAGTCCTGTGGGCTGAAGCAGCTGCTCTGGGATGTTGGGTTTTCAAGCACTATGCCGACCCTCGCATTACAATCAAGGCCTCCGCACCCACCACATGGCGCTGTGATGCAGGCTCCCGAATGGCTCGCTTCCAGGAAGTGTGAATAAGGGCAGTGGGAATTCTCCCCAATTGGAGCCCTGTACATACACACGACGTGGCGTATTCCAGACACGTGGCACGCAACATTTGTCCCTGTTGTTGTGAGGCAGTCTTCCTTCTAATGAAGTAAGCATCTATCTGCTGTTCCACAGTGTCTGATACAGATCCCCGTTTTCACTGTTTTGGCAGTCTAACAGGTGCATGTGTTCTGCAAAAGATCAATAGCTTACCCCTCCCCCTAAATCCTGCGCTAATCCTTTGCTAGTTTAATTTACCTTATTCTTAATGAGTTAACACTTCATTTATTTAAACGTGCTACGTCAAATTAAGGTCTTAATTGTGAAGGCACTAATGTAAAGTTGCTAAAAAATAGATTCCGTGAACATTTTAATTAATCAGGCCTGTGTGTTACTATGGCTTAGATGATGCCCTCCAAGTTTGCAGGGAAGACTGTGCAAGAGCACACATTTTTCAACAATTTATTAATTCAAAAAATTGAACACATTTCACCCCACGGACCTGCTTTTGTGCATTCAATTAAAAAATGTGTCATGCATGTGCAGGGGAGGCAGGGGAGGCGACAAGATCCATGGCACGTTTCAAAGTGAAAGAAATGAACAATTTTCGCATTTTCGCATTTCGGTCCTTGCCTTTTCTTAAAGTAGAACATGTGAATCCGAGCGCTCTAGATGTCCTGTGTCGGGAGGTAACAGAAAGCAGATAAGAAAATAAAAACTAACTGGATGACTTATTTATGCTTGCGACGAGAACATTAGAGCTCTGTGGATGCCCCTAGGAAAAGCGTGTGCTGCTGAAGTGTAAGTGAAGAGGCCTCGGTCCGCATCCGATCCTTGCCTCGTGCCTTTCAGGAGCGGGAGGCATGCTGCTGCCAGGTGGCTGAGGGTATGTCATGCCAGTGCCCATGGCGTCACCTGGGCCCCACTGACATCACTGCGTGTCTCTGGAGGGCCCGGAACAGGACGGGGCAAATGGGGCATGCAGGAGGCGCACACCCTCTTAGTACCAGGCGCATCTGCACGCCGAGGCTTTGTCGCACCACACCTGGAGATGTGAAATGGACTTCTTCGATGCAGAGTTCGCGTGATCGCGAGGGGGTGGGTAGAGGCGACTTTCCGGCGAGATAAGCGAAGGTGGGTGGAAGGCCCAGTTGGAATTCTGTCGTGGTCGGCCAATGAGTGCTGCTATAGGTCACAATGGAAGGTCCACATGGGTACCATGAACTGTGGGTTCTTGCGTCTGGAAAGGTGGGTAGAGGACTGGAAGGCGGTTGGAGGCGGAGTTATCCCAGTATCAAGGGGAATGCCCAGTGGTCCGTCTATGCAATAGCGCTGTGGAGGCGCATCATGGGCCTAACAGAAGGACAGCATAGGTGCCATATATTGGAAGGAAGTGGATATAGATGGGTATGGGAAAGTGGATGGTGGTAGGAGAAGGGTTTCTCCTGGTAGCCATGGCATAGGATCACAGAGTGATGGGCAGAGGCGACATGCTGGCAAGATAAGGCTGACAGTAAAGTGGGTGGCGGTCCCAGTGGACATTCTGTCACGGGTGGCCAATGTGTGTGGCACATGGGCCCATTGAAGGGACACCATTGTTACCACAGAACATAGGTCATGCCTATTGACAGGTCTATGGAGGAACTGATGGCAGAAGGAGAAGGAATTCTCCTGGTAGCCATTCCACATGATTGGGAAGTGATGGGTGGAGAAGAGATAAATGTGTTTGGAGAAGGGTTTCTCCCAGTAGTAGCTGCATGGGATCACAAAGTCCTGGGAAGGGGGGGTCTTGTAGGCCACATAAGGGAAAGTATTGGCAAAAAGGGAGGCAGTGCAAAGGGTGTGCCTCGAGGGTTGTATATAGGCCCAACAGAAGGGCACCCTGGGCACTATGCACTGTATAATCACAGATTGATTCAGATAGATTGAGGAATGCTTGGCGGCTGGGGAATACTTTTCACCTAGTGCAATGCTGTGGTATCACACTGTGAGCTCGTTGAGAGGCTGCTTGTTACCGGTTTGATAGAGGGATGTTTGGGGACAGGAGCAGCGGATTATGTAGCCACAACTTGCAGTTAATGAAGGTGGTCGCTTTGTCAACACCAACTATTACTAGGGCCAGTGTTGGCATTGATGGAACAAACGTCCAGCTGTGGGTTGTGGAATATGTATTAAGGAGCAGGAGCACCATGGCAATACTTGAAGACTTTTAAGAGCAGCATACATAATGGCCATATGGTTACAGTGCTCCTTGTTTGAGGAATTGTGGTTTGTGACACAATACATACGGGATCATGCTTCCTGTGTGAGCTAGAATCAGCACTCTGTTTCTGTGCATCAAAAACATTTTGTGACCAACAGAGTATTGTTCCCACAGATTATGGTATATTGTTTAGTTTGCTAGTTGGGCAGGGCTCCGTTGATGTCTGATTGGGCTAGGCAGTGGTAGAAGGGTACCAAAGAAAGTAGTGAAACTTTGACTCCGGTGAGGGATAGAGTAGACAGGAAGGGAGCAAAGTGCGACACATTTTTCAAGGGTTGCATTCAATCTGGTTGACAGCCAATTGAGTTGAAACAGATTTCAGTTTATCTGTAACTGCTATCTGGTGGTAAAGTGGAGAAGTGTGCTTTAACTTCATAAAGAACAGTTCCGGAATGGTAGAAATGGTTGCAAAAAAGAGTGGAACTGTCAACAGTGAAAAAATAAAAGTAATGGAACGCTGCCTCTGACGGTTCCAGCTCACTAGGCTCTGTGGAGATAGCAGGGTCGAAGGCATGGGAGTCACAGCATTTAGTAGAGGGCATGCAGTGTGGCTGGTGGGACTTTGAGAGCGTAACTGGTCTCGGCATAAGCAAAACATTTTCTGTGGCTGTTAATAGTGTTGCAGGATTTTATGGGGCGAGGGGGGCAACACCGCACCAAGAAAGGCTACGGATGCTGGTACCCAAGAAGCTCAGCAAGAGTATCATGGGGAAATTGTCGGAGTGGCCCGGTGGCGGGGAGCATCAATAGACCAGCGTTCCCCCCTCAATCACTAAGATATGGGCATATATATAATGCCCGGTGGGCATCGCAAAGCGAATGAACAAAGAGCATTAGAGAGGGGATCGGCAGAGGGTGATGTGGTTACTGGAACAAGTGGGTACAGTTGTCAGGTGATTGTAGATGGGATCGGGGATGGATTTATGGCAGTAGGAGAGGTGAGTGAACTCACTTGGTAGCAAACCGCGGCAAGGCTGTAGCGCCTGGGAGTTTGGGTTAGGCGGTCCCTAACCAGTTGAAGTTAGTGGCACTATGGTGGTATATTTGAGATATTCAAACATTGTATGGGAGACTCTGGAATATTTAGTACATTTGGGAAGATATATCTTTCCCTTGGTGGTGCACTGGAGCTCCTTAAATCCTGGCAAAGTTGTCATGTGGACACCTACTGGGTGTTGATGAGCCAGTAGGTATGCAGGGGCAAGGGGAGGGAACCGTTCTAGGGGTTACTGTGGTGGCCTTCAATGATAACAGTACACTTGCTTGGTAGGAATAGGTGTTTATTTTAACACCTAACACATAAGGAGTAACAGGGGTATAAGAGTCCAGGACTGGCGGGAGGCAGCACTCACAGTTCAATTCCTTTGCCCCATGCAGTTACCTTCACTGCACGGTATGCTAGCTGGAGCTCCCACGAGGCTGCCCTCAGCCATGGTGTTACGCTCAACTATGAAGGGGTCTGCAGATGGGCAGACTTGCACAGGAGGGATGATTTCCCTCAGGGTCTGCAGGTGGGCAGACTTGCACAGGATGGCTGATTTCCCTCACTAAGGAGGAGCGCCGAGGTCGGACTGTCTTCTGGTGAAACTCCCACTTCTGGTGCGTATCTGTCATTCTTCGAGCTTCGCGCGTGAACTCTTGCGAGATCTCACTGCAGCGAGATCTCGAGTGGAGAGTCCCCACACACACTTGGGGAAAGCTGGTTCCTAGTCCATGACAAAGTCTGTGAATTTGTTGGCTTCCTTCTTTCCCGTTGGGGCCGGTTCTGGCCAGTGGCTGCTTTGGGGGATTGAGTAGTTATGCGGGATGGTTATTCAAGTCAAGGGGTTTGTTTTCCGCTGAGGTTGCTTCCCGATATGGTTCTCTAGCGCGGGGTGTGGAGCTCATGTTTACATGTTCATTTTGTTTTCCTTCTTCTCTGACTTCCATCTCTGATTGTTGGGGGCTGTTGGCTAACTCCCATGGCTAATGGCCGTCACCTAATGACATGGAGGGGCTGGTTGTGGACGCCCCTTTCTTGTACACGGCCACCCTTTCCAGGTTCCACCTTCTTCCATCACTGGTGCGGACCTTGTTGGTTCCTTTCCATGTGACTCTTATGGCATTGCTATATTTGGAGCCTGTTGCAGTGTCTTTGTGGGGTAGGTGTATTTCACCAAGTCCCCTTTGTTGACCTCAGTGCGATATGTTGCTCTGCGTTTGTCTCCCTGAGATTTCATGATCTCCTTGTTCTTTTTCAATCTAAAGACAATGTCACTCATGTCGATGTCATCATCCTCTCTGACTTTGTGTAGCCATGGTGGTACCAGCATGGATGCGGCCCTTCTCTCTCTCAACATCTGAAATGGAGATACTCCTGTGATGGCATTTGGTGTCAAGCGATGTGCTGCCACAGCATCTTTGACGATTTTGCATTTATTCATGCCTGATGCGCATGTTAATTGGAAGGCTCCTTTGATGAAGCGGTTTGCCCTTTTTACTAGCCCATTGGCTTGTGAGTGGTACAGGCTTGCTCTCAACTGACAGATATTGTGCTTCTTTAGAAAGCTCTCCATCTCCCTGGAAACTAGTTGCACTCCATTGTCTGTTACAATCTCTTTGGGGAGCCCTTCTCTTTGAAAGACGGATCTGAGTACTTCTATAACTATGCCGTGGTGATGTCCTGCACAAATTCAACTTCGACCCACTTGGAGAGATATTCCACCATGCCTACCCCATACCTGTTGTCACTCGACATGCCGTCCAGCGGGCCAATGACATCCAGTCCTATTTTGTGCCAGACGCTGTGTGGAATTTCTCTGGGTATCATGGTAGCTTGACTAATCTTTGGTTGTCGCTGTTTGTGCATTCATGGCATCTTTCGATCATTGCAATCACGTCTTGGTCCATTCTAGGACACCAGTATGCATTGCGCACTCTGCGTTGTGTCATGTTGCTGCCTAGATGACCTGCATGCGCTCTACATAATATCACCTTGCAGATGCCTTTTGGAGGAAATACTTGGTCGCCTCTCATTATTAGACCATCTATTTCTGTGATTTCGTCACTAACTTTCCAGTACAGTCGCAGACCTTCTGGCACAGCTCTCTCGTTGGGCCAACCCTTGTAGGCCCATTCTGCTACTCGGCTCAGGGCATCATCCTGTGCCATTTCCTCCTGGCAATGCGACTCGCTCATCTCCATGAAGTCTTTGTTCCTTAGATCTCCTATGGATGCCACGACACATTCACCTTCTAGGAATGTAGTGCCTGGGGTGCTTTGATCTAGGAACCTGGACATGCAGTCCGCTTGGGCCTTCTTACAGCCCGCAATGTGGGTAATCTCATATGTGTACTCCTGCAGCTTGGCAGTAATTCTTGCCAGGCGTGGTGCCGCCGTTTTTGTGCCTCCAGGGCTCAACATGTGCACCAGGGGTTTGTGGTCGGTGACTAGGTGGAATTTGGTTCCCCAAACATACGACCTGAAATACTTGACACACCCCTGCCGCACGCCAGCATCTTTTTTCCAACAGTAGAGTCGTTTTTCTCTGAGGTAGACAGTGCTTTTGACACGATAATATTTTTAGTGTCTCTCTTTCTTTGAGTGAGGGTGGCACCCAAGCTGTATGCACTGGCGTCTGTCGTTATGTATGTTTCCCATTCGGGATTGAACGGTTTGAGACGTGGTGCATGAAGGATTCTCTTAATTTCGGCAAATTCCTTGACTTGTTGTGATTCCCACATGTACTCTGCACCTTTCTTAAGGAGCTCTCTCAAGGCAGATGTGGTTTCTGAGCATCTGGGAACGAATTTCTCGTAATACTCTGTGAGACCCAGGAAAGACTGAAGTTCATCTTTCGACGTTGGGGCTGGAGCATCAACTATAGCTTGTAACAGGTTTTTCTTGGGGCTTACTCCTTCCTTTGAGATGCAGTAACCCAGGTATTCTGGTACGTAAGCTCCAAATATGCACTTCTGGTGATGCAGGTGGAATTCTGCGCTCTGTAGTTTGGCAAGTACCTCTCCTAGCACTCTGTCATGGGTTTCTGTGTCCTTGGCATACACCAGTATGTTGTCTTGGAAATACAACACGTAGTGGATGCTGTGCAGCAGTGAGTTAATCATTCTTTGGAATGCTGAAGCAGCGGATGACAACCCCAATGGCATATGTGTATATTGAAATGTGCCGAATGGCGTGATAAATGCTGTGAGTGGGTGTGAGGCCTTGTGCAGATCTATCTGATGGTAGGCATCACGCATGTCGGGTTTTGAAAATACTGTTGCTTCCTTCATCATTAGTATGGTTTTGTTGATGCTGGGTAAGGGAAAACCTCCAGGTTGAGGCTGGGTAGATCTATGCATACTCTCAACTCATTGGAAGATTTCTTCTTTATGAGGACCACCGGGTTTAGCCATTTGGAGGACTCGACAGTCTCAATAGTTCCTTCCTTGACCATTTTCTGAAGCTGGGATTCGAGTGCCAAACTTGCTGTTGCAAGAACAGGCCTGAACTTGTGCTTGACGGGTACTGCATAGGGGTTTAGGCAGATGTTGTGCACGTAATTTTTTATTTTCCCAGGTGTTTCGGAGAACAGCATGGCAAATGCACTTTTGAGATTCGGTGCTCCTGCCGAGGAGACCAGCAGCACTTGTTCAGCAGTGCTGGGGTCTAACCGGATGCTTAGATTATGCTGGTCATCCCATCCCAGTACAGCTGGACCCTCGGACGAAAAGTAGACTTTCGTTGTGGTGCACCTATTCTTGAATTCGAGTTTGGCTTTGATGTAGCCTAATAGGTCTACAGTGGCACCCCTGAAGACTGTGGGTCTCTGCTTGGTGCTTCTAATCTCAACCAAGTCCCGTCCCATCATGTTTTTGTATGTCTGGATGGGAGGATGGTCAGGTTGGACGCTGAATTGGCCATGATGCGTGTTTCCTTTGCATCGACCCTCACCAATAGGGCTTCTCCCTCCTTGCTCTAGATGAGTTGACCATGATTACCATTGGCTTATCGTAGGGATCTTCCTCATCGCTCATTCCTCTGTCTCCATCGATGTGGGCGACATTCTTTTCCTGCCATGTGCAAGCTACGACCACGTGGCCAAATCGCCTGCACTTGGAGCATTGTTTGTTCCTTGCAGGACAATCTCGATAATTTGCCAGGTGCTTAGTGCTGGCGTATCTGTAGCACTTGGGTGCTTCTCTCCACTTTGGTCCTTTGTCCTTAGCATCGTCTCGTGGCTGTCTGTCTCTACGGCCCTTCCATTGCACAGCCGCCACCTCGGGTGTGGGCGACGACCCACTTCTCTGCCTGCATCTGCTCTTCAGCCATTGCAACTTGTATGGCTTTGTCCAGGTCGAGTTCTTTCTCTTGTGTGAACTTGTCCTGGACTTTGCGGGAATTAGTGTGGACCACTAACATGTTGCAAATGACTTGTTCCACATTGTCCTTGAATCCGCACAAGGCCGCCAGTTCTCTCATCCTGGGTATGTAATAATCGACAGGTTTGTTACCTTCCTGTTTCCTTGTGTAAAACTTGAGACTGTGGAGGACCATGTTTTCTTTGTTGGAGAACCTTTTGATAATGCGTTGAACTGCCTCTTTGTAGACATCGTTGTCTTTGTCTGCGGAGGGCACAGCCTTCAAACCTGCGAAACAATGCGCTGTCCTTCGACCCGCATGGCATTGAGCAGCATGGCCTTCTTTCTGGCAGGCGAATAGCCCATAACTCCCAGTGCCTCCAGGTATGTGGAGAACAGCGGTTCCCATTGCTGCCACAGGATTGCAAGCGTGCAGGGAGACTGGAGGAAAGCGGGGGGTGGCGTTGCGCCCTGCATGGTTCCTGCGATGTGGGCGACATTCTTTTCCCGCCATGTGCAAGCTACGACCACGTGGCCAAATCGCCTGCACTTGGAGCATTCTTTGTTCCTTGCAGGACAATCTCGATCATTTGCCAGGTGCTTAGTGCTGGCGTATCTGTAGCACTTGGGTGCTTCTCTCCGCTTTGGTCCTTTCTCCTTAGCATCGTCTAGTGGCTGTCTGTCTCTACGGCCCTTCCATTGCACAGCCGCCACCTCGGGTGTGGGCGACGACCCACTTCTCTGCGTCTGCTCTTCAGCCCTTGCAATTTGTATGGCTTTGTCCAGGTCGAGTTCTCTCTCTTGTGTGAACTTGTCCTGGACTTTGCGGGAATTAGTGTGGACCACTAACATGTCGCAAATGACTTGTTCCACGTTGTCCTTGAATCCACACAAGGCCGCCAGTTCTCTCGTCCTGGTATGTAGTAATCGACAGGTTTGTTACCTTCCTGTTTCCTTGTGTAAAACTTGAGTCTGTGGAGGACCATGTTTTCTTTGTTGGAGAACCTTTTGATAATGCAGTGAACTGCCTCTTTGTAGACATCGTTGTCTTCGTCTGCGGAGGGCACAGCCTTCAAACCTGCGAAACAATGCGCTGTCCTTCGACCCACATGGCATTGAGCAGCATGGCCTTCTTTCTGGCCGGCGAATAGCCCATAACTCCCAGTGCCTCCAGGTATGTGGAGAACAGCGGTTCCCATTGCTGCCACAGGATTGCAAGCGTGCAGGGAGACTGAAGGAAAGCGAGGGGTGGCGTTGCGCCCTGCATGGTTCCTGCGTGGGTGTTTTCTGGTCCTCTGCCAATTATGTGGTGGCCTTCAATGATAACAGGACACTTGCGTGGTAGGAAGAGGTGTTTATTTTGACACCTAACACATAAGGAGTAACAGGGGTATAAGAGTCCAGGACGGGGTGGGGGGGACAGTACTCACAGTTCAGTTCCTTTGCCCCATGCAGTTACCTTCACTGCACGGTACGTGTGCCGGGGTATTGATATCCCTGCTAGCTGGGGCTTCCACGAGGCTGCCCTCAGCCATGGTATTACGCTCAGCTATGAAGGGGTCTGCAGGCGGGCAGACTTGCACAGGAGGGCTGATTTCACTCACGGTCTGCAGGTGGGCAGACTTGCACAGGAGGGCTGATTTCCCTCAGTAAGGAGGAGCACCAAGGCCCGACTGTCTTCTGGTGCCTCGCTCCACTTCTGGCACGCATCTGCCATTCTCCGCGCTTTGCAGGCAAACTCTTGCTAGATCTCGCTGCAGCTAGATCTCGCGCGGCGAGTCCCCACAGTTACACTGTTACAATCGGTCCCCCTACTTATTTTCCTCGGGAGCATTTCCGAGACAAGGGCGGGGTCTATGGTGGCGTGAAATATCCTGTGTACAAACGTTTTGGCCATGTTAATTGTTTGAAATGGTTATGAACGAATTTCTCAGCGCGCGCTAGTAAGAGGATGGGGTAAACCGGGCATGCAGGAAGTGCATGTCGTCTTTCTTTCCCACTCACCTGCATAACCATGCTCCACCCACCCATCCTTCTTTTTGGGTATGACTAAGGGAGCATTGCTAGGGGTGGTGTGGGATAAGGGGGCGGTCAGGTATTTGCAGTGTTTTTAAAGAGATTTCAAAATGTGTATCCCTGACTCTGGAAGATTTATTACATTTGGGAGGATATTTTGTGTCCCTAGTGGTGCATGTGCTGGGGGAATTGCACCAGTTGTTGCTGAGCTACGACCAGTCATCCTATTTCTTTGCCCCAGGACCATTTCTGGGACTAAGAAGGGTGTATGGTGTCATGTACTACACGGGTTGACTGTTAGAATTTGTTATGACTGAATTCTAATGAAAAATGTTACCATTTCTGTAACATGTTAATTGTTGCCTTATTTCTTGTAATAAATGCGGGCAAATGTCTTCAAGTGAATGAACTGTTGGGTGTGCTTCTTCGGCCAGCCTTGGTGCCAGCACTGCCTGACGGAGAGGTCTCAGTTAAGGTCCAAGAATAAAGCAAGGGGGACTGCATCTATATCACGTGATGCACAATTGCACCACAACTCCCCCTTTGAACGGAAATATCACATCCTACACCAACAGCTGTCTTCCACTTACACACTTGCATAAAAGCACACCATTTGCACAATGCGGTACGAAATGCATCATTAGAACATATGCCTAACTTGACATTATCATTGCCCTCCGGTCCATGATAAGGGAAGGGGGAAGTCACACAACTGCCTTATTTTTCTTCCCTAAAGCGACCCCCGGATGTGGCAAACCTTCTCCCTACACCACATTGCAATCGGAGCCTTCAATTTGGAACACAACAGTCTATTTGCTGGGGGCGGAAGGGAGAACTGCAGCTTGCCTTTCAATCAGCCGGTCTGTGCTGGTAATTGCACACGCCTCATAGGCCATTGAAAGACGGTGTACTTTCTGCAATGGGGGTAGCCTGCTACTGTGAAGAGGACACCTAATAGCACATTGGGTCACTTTGGGTAGCTGCAAACGTTGACACCTCGACCTTTATAGTGACACATGTCATATTTGGGTTGCTTCATAGTGCTTATCAACAAACGTCAGAGATACGTACAAATTAGGAATGTCTGGACCGTCCATTCTAGGAATTTGAAGCGTTAATGTTAAAGGGGTGTTAGGGAAGGTTTGGATAGAGAAGAGCAGCCGAATGGTGCCCAGACAAGGGCAGGCCCAGCTGAAGATGCATTGGGGTCCATTTCAACATGATTGTTGCTGGCCACCCTTGCTTAGAGCGGTAAACAGTCTGAGGTACCTTAAATGCCCACTAAAAATCTACAAATCCTTCTTTGTCAGCAAGTGGCTGATGTTGAAAAACAGATGCTAAAAGGCAAAGAGCTAATAACACTTTTTAAAATTAATTATAATGTGGTTTGACTTACAAAACGTTCACATTTAAACAATCATACATGACATCAGTGAAAAGGGAATGAAAAGAAACATACATTACAAATACCACAAATAAAACACATATCCATCTAAATAAATACATTTCATCTCAACATTTTAAGAATATTAAAAACGATATCAATAGATTTAATCCTTAGAATCGTATTTAAAAATCTAATTGAAAAATCAAAGCCTAGCCAATTTTAACGCTAATTTGTGAACCATTTAACAACATAGACCACCAGGATTCAGGAGTGATCGCCCAAAACTGTGCGAGAAAGGAACTATGGTGAATCTGTCTTAAAAGTATTAGATTTAAACAGCTGACCAAAGATGTTCCAAGTTTTCCACAATACTCGGTTTGTTTACAGAATCTGCAAATACGTAATTACCTCACAATTCCCTGCACGCGCCCCCAAGGCTTCACTTGTTGGATATAAATTTAACTGGAACCTCAAAAATAGATTTTTCCATTTTACACTTGGGAATTTTAAAAGGTATTTGGACACAACATAAAAAAGGTTTCTCCTCATTATTAAAAAGATAAAATAACTTATATTGTTTTAATTCCGTACATGTCTCAATCCGATAGCTTTGCAATAATCTTCACTTAACTTCTTGAGAATTGTTTAGTAATATGTCAACAGTTGTATTCAATTGCTTCAAAATACACAAGACTTTGTTTACCCAATCCATAACAGTCTCAACTTTTTTACTATGACATTGTGTCATACAGTCGGGATTACAGGGTTCCCTTCAGACACTTGCGAAACGTGGAAATAATTCTCCACTTTATCATAACTCTCATAGATAAATAAAAGACCTAACACAAATCTAATGACTTTCATTGGGACCCCGTTTGGGTTAAGGTGATTAGGGGCCCGCCCCTACAAAATTGGTGACCATGAAGGGAGCTCTGGCTTTCCGAGACGTTGGGGGTCTCCTGTCCGCACAACTCAACTTCTGCACCTCACTGCGCTGGCCAGTGTTCTGTATATGGTGAAAAAGAGAGGTTTGCTGGTGCCATATTGGTTTATGGCCTGTCTGTTCCCAGGCGGCGTGGTACCGTGGTCCAGCTGTGCAGGATGTATTGACGGAGCTTCGGGTTCATCTGAGGGCACTTTTGGGGATAAAGCAAGAGGGGAAATATGGGAAAAATGGGGTTTTTCTTTGACTTAAGGGGTTTGGTTAGGGTGGAATTGGAGTGTGTGTGTGGAGTTAGCTGAGGTTAGGAGGATTGAAAGGGTGAATGCTTTGAGGAAGTGAGTGAACTGTTTTCCGTTGTAAGTACTTTGCATATATTTTTACTTAGTTTATTATTTTAGAGGTGTGAGGTGGTATCCTACCCAGCACGTCAATTGTGAGGTTGGTCCTGATGCCCGTCAATTTGCTTGTCTGGTTGGCTGGAGCCATCACTTAGTGGTGAGTTGGCATTTTATGGCAGGTCCACCCGTAGATACCTTCCTGAAGTGTACCCTTGGCACCCTTCATTTTGTATATTTGTATATTTGCTTTTCTTGGTTAGTCAAAGTAGTGTAGGGGAAACGTCCTGTAGACGATATTGTAGTAGAGAAGACTGTACTAGTGATGAAGAGAGAGCAGGGTGTTGTAGTGAAAAACATCACACTCCTTCTATGCTAGAGTGAAGGGGATATCTCAGAGATATTGTCCGGCGAGTGTTTTTTTAATAAGATGCTGTCTTTCGTGTAAGAGTGAGAAGCATAACTAGAAGTAGATAGCTAAGTGAGGTGATTGCAGTGAAAGTGAGTAAAGCGAGCAATTGTGGGGGAAGATTAAGAAACCGGGAAGTGAAAAAAAGGGGGTTCTTTGGGTGGAAGTTTTGTGCTGCAGGTTCAGCTTAGGTGTTATATTTTGTCAATTAATTTTGGGTAAATTGGGTTGGTGTGTGGAGACTCTGCAGAATCATTTGTGTCAGGTACTCTCTGGTTTATAAGGTGATGATTCTAAAATATCATTGGGAATGGTTGCGGGAAACTAAAGGTAAAGTGCTCACTTCTTGGCCTACTAAGGGGACCTAGGATAAGGGGATATTGGAGAACCTGCATACCTTTTTAACTACATGGCACAAGGGCTCAAAGTTAGATAAACGCTTAAATATCCTAGAGTTATGGAGGATGTATGAAAAAGGCAGGAAGGTCCATAGAGTTAAAGTCTTAGAGGAGGGGCTGAAAAAGGAAGATGCAGGAATTCCTATCGCACCACCCCCATATGGGTGCTATCCTTTATGACCCGCAGAAGGGTATACAGACCCCGAGTTCGAACCTCCATTTTTCCTAGTGGCCACTCCAGTGGTTGCAAAACAGACACAGGTAACGCTTTCATCAGCCACGATTTCTCGAAAATGGGATAGCGAGGAAAGTGGAAGAATACCTCCTTCAATGGTTAGGGCTGTAGGAAGGTTGAGAAGGGAGGGAATCCCTCCACTTCGGGATTGCTTGTAAGAAAGCCTCAGCGAGGGCTGGATCATTTCACTGGGCGAACGCTAGGTCGGGAAGGATGATAGGTTCTTCTTCTCTTTTTGCTTCATTGGTAGATGGTTCATTAGCTTCCCAAAGCCTAAGGCACCTCTCTCAGTATCTTCCAGTTCACTCTCTCTGAAACGAGGAAAAAGAGACCTTTCAAGAATTCCTTGTGCAACTTTGTACCCACGATGTACTTCAAATGGAATTTTACCATGGTTCTGTGGGAGAATCTTTATGTCTCCCATGAAGTCTTGATCTATGACGCCTGCTAGAACATCTAGAGCGAACTTCCAGGCCTGGCCAGATTTTGGGGCAGTTTCTATATAACATCCAGGAAGGGTTATTAAAACTAAGTCAGTGGGAATCATTCCCCTTTTCCCAGGAGGGATAGTAGCTTCTCTGCTGCTATAGATATCAAAGCCTATTATTTTGTGTCGATAGAGGGGTCTGAGGCTCTATTACTACGTTTCTGGAATTTATGGGTTCCCCAATTTGTCTAAGTAGAGTTACATGCCACTCCTGGCACAACATTTAAGGAAGGCATGGTATCAACAGTAAGACAGACACAAGACCACAGTTCAAGGGTGTTTATTGAACTTCATAAAGGGTTTAAAAAATGCTTATCCAATCCTAAAGCTATGACCATCAAATCCAATGCCAATCCTTACCTCTAAATACAAATAGTGTGGGAAACAATTTTACGAAAAAGAAAGAAGTGTTCACAAAATTATATGTCAGGATGTACAGGCCGTTGGCCTCCCTTCCCCACGTTTTCAGCATGGGACAAGGCGGTACACTCGAGTTTAGCACAGCCTCTGGGTTCTCTAGCATGAGGATACAGTTCAATCATTAGCATAAGGGCCTTCTGTTACCAAGTCTCTTTGCCTTTCAAAGTCTCTTCTTTCAGAGAGTCTGATGGGCAAACAAACAATACGTTGTTCTCCTCTCAGGATTTCACACGTACTCAGTTTCTCAGGTGATGCACTATTCACATAGGATCCCCCTCTGCCTGGCTCAGATCTCATGTACTAAATTTCTCAGGTGATTCACTATTCACCTCGGATCCCCCTCAACCAGGTGCAGATCCTATTTAACACAATGCTCATAGGATTTTCATGTATCCAATTTCTCAGGTGATTCATGATTCACCTCGGATGCCCCTCAGCCGGGCTAAGATCCTCTTTGACACAATGTTCAATTAGTCTCCCTCTGCCGGGATTGGACAAATTTAAATTTGACACAAACTTGCTTTAACCAACAGTTCCCAGCTGATCTCCCTCCGCCGGGCTCAGACCAACTTCATCTAATTTGTCATCAACTTTCTTCATGCTATTAACATCGAAGACTTTCGATTGTGCACAGGATTTTGCCTGACCCATTGAAGGACCCCATCAATGCACAATTCTTTGTCACTCTTTCAGTTGGATACCTTACAGAGACTTTCGAATGAGCACCCATGTGGTACTGGGACACTCTGTATAAGGTATTGTATCTTGGCTTCAAAGTTCAATCACTCATCTGTTGTTCAATTTTACTCATGTTGATGATCACATATGCTTCATACAATGTTCGCTTCAGCTTTCACTATACAATGATACCGCTTGCAACCTTGGCTTCAACACAGACCGGTCTCGTATCTGTCTCCCCAACTCACCGGCTGTGCTGACTTTAGTGGTGCTGCTTTGTTGTAGAAGCCAAGTACAGTACCATGGCGGCAAGAAATTATCCCCATCTTGACTATGGACATGGGAGAGCTCAGTATACCTCCTACACACAATGCAGGATTCTTTAGCCTTGCTTCCTGGTCTTACGTTTTCTATTCTGGAAGGTTCATGAAAGTAACGGTTCCTCATCGAAAAAAGTGAAGGGCACTTCCCTCCTTGTGATCCCCTTCAGTTTTGCCGTCTTCCGCCTTGTATTAAACTGCCATCTTGGAACTACTGTTTCCTTGTGTGCTTTACCTCGCTGAGAGCGTGCTCTCGTGCTCCCCCTTTTATCCGTGTGGGGAAGTATAATGGAAGTGAGGTGTGTGTAATGGTCGGTAATTGCCTGACCCTGCATGACCATTGTACTGGGATATGTCAGGTATACGGCTTCGGTGTTAGTCTGTTTTCTCTTATAGCGAGCTGTTTGTGATAAGTGTTCATTTTGGAAAAGGGGGGGTTGAGTCCCTAAGTATCTTACCTGGTAGGATGGGGTAAAGGTGTTACAGGGAAGGGGATACTGCATCTGGCCATCTGGTGTCCCACTCCCACAAAGACACCTCACCCAGGTAATCCTCCCGCACTGGTCTTTCCCCAGCAACTGGATCCAAAAGCGATGGCCGTGTCCTGGTCAACTGGATGACAGATCCCTAGAGAATGGCGGGTGAGACACCTTCAGGTTTCTCACAACCCCCTGTGTCGACCACAGATGAGAACGTTTGGTCACCTACCTGCACACCTATCTGGAGTTCCTCTTCCAGATCGGTGGTAACGGACAGCACTGGACACATCAGAGACCCCTGTGAGGTGTCCTATTCCTGGTACATATTAGCACCGGGGAACGAAAAAGAACTCCCTCCAAAAACACGTAACCGTACCTTAGGGTAAAGGATTTTTCTCCCATCTCTGTACCATTGCTTGTGCTGCTATGGTCGTGGGATCCCATAGGTCTGTGCAGCCCCAGTCGATGGGTTCTGTTCAACCCACACCTGCTGTGATTGCACAGAACCTGGGGCCTATGGCAGGGTCAGGGATTGCATATGCCGAGCTCCCAGTTTAAAATGCGGTGACCTGTCTCGACAATCTTGTGACACTTGTCCGAGCCTCCCACACGACCAACACTGAATCCCATAAAACCCTCCATATTTATTTCCCACTGGAGCATTTAACTGGGGACCAATTCCTCCAAACCTGCTAAATGACCCACTTCATCGTGGAAATCCTCCCCTATCTCTCAGAAACCCTCTCATTTGTCTTGGCACCGGGAGCATACCTGACTCACCCTGTCCCAGTTGTCGCAGTTGCCCCTGCTGTCCCTCCATGAAGTTAGTAATTACTGCCCCTTCCAAACAAATTATTGCCAATTTCTTCTGAACAAGACTGGTCTCTACCTTTTGTGCCAGTTCTATACTCACCTTTTCTTCTTCTTGTCTTCTTTTACAAAGATGCACAATATGTGGTTGAAATCTATCCAACTCTTGGCCTCCATCCCTGCCACTTTATCTGGATCATGATGAACTTCCTTGGGCAGTCCCTTCTTTAGCATGTGGTAACAAATCGCCACATTCTTGTCCGATGCTTCTGCCGTTTCCATCCACTTTTACTGGGGCTTCCCCCATCTCTCCCTGCTACTTGCTATGCCCATGCCAGTACCCTGGCATGTCCTTTGACCACATGGTGTACTCTCTGTCACTGCTACTGGAGCGGGAGGTAGGGAGGCTACACTCTGCTCTGGCCCGTATGCATACTCAGCACTACCATAGGTTGCCGTCTCACGTCCTCCCTGCTCAAACCGTGTATCTGTGGCAGTATCCCTGTTTTCCATATCCACCTCAACCGCTTGGATAACGGATTTATCCAACCTAGCAAGAACCTACCTATGACTCCACCTACCTTCTTCTACATCCCTTATCTGTCTTCTCCCTTCTTCCTGCTCTTCATCTCTTTGCTGCTGTAGCAGCACTACCTCTTCCTCCGCTAGCCTCACTGCTTCTTTCCTGTTTTCCCGCTCTTGTGTCTCTACCGTTCATCGCAACCTATCCTCTATCCTAGTAGGAAAAGGCCTAACCTCCTCCTTCTCCCTCATTCTCAATTCTTCATCCGCTCTTCTAGCCACCAGCCTCACTCTCTCTCGTTTCATCCACCCTTAATCTATCTGCTAACCTAGCAGTCGGAGAAGTTATTCCTTTTCCGCTCTGCAGTCTCAGTCTTTCTGTCTTTAACCATTTCTGTAGCCCTAACCATTGAAGGAGTTACCCTTACACATTCTGCGCTATGCCACTTCATAGGCATCGCAGCTGATTTTGGCATCACCTGTGTTTGCCGCGCAACCACTGGAGTGGGTGCTCGGGAAAATGGAGGTTCGAACTCAGGGTCTGTGTACCCCTTTGCGGGCAAAGAAATGATAGCACACATACGGGGGCAATGCAGAAGGCATTCCTGCATCTTCCTTTTTTGGCCCTTCCTCTGAGATTTTAACATTATGGCCCTTCCTGACTTTTTCATACATCCTCCAGAGCTCTATAATGTTCAACCGCTTTTCTGATTTTGAACCCTTGTGCCTCGTAGTTAAAAAAAGTATGCATGTTTTCCATATCCCTTTATCATAGGTCTCCTCGATAGGCCAGGAAGTTTCCACTTAGTTTTCCATAGCCATTCCCTATGGTACTTTAGAATGTTTGCCTTATAGCCAGGAAGTACCTGACTCAAATGATTCAACAGAGTCTCCATACTCCAACCCAATTTACCCAAACTGATTTCACCTCTTCCCAGTTTCTTAGTCATCACCCGCAATCACTCACTGTACTCGCTTACACCGCAATCACTTTGCTCAACTACTTCTCACTCTTACACAAAAACAGCATCTTATCAAAAAACACTTGCCAGCAAATATTTCCGAGATATCTCCTTCACTTGAGCAAAGAAGGAGCACAATGTTCTTCACTACAACATCGCTGCTCACGCTCTGTTCATCTCTAGTGTGGCCTTCTCTACTATAAAACCATCTTTCCCTGACTACAGGAAGTTTCTACTTCGACTAACCAAAAAAAGCGAGGGGAGGGCTCAGTCAATGCAGTACGAAAGATGACAAGGATATACTTCAGGAATGGTATCTACGGGGTGGACTTACCATAAGATGCCACCTCACCTCTAGGTGAGGGCTCCTGCCACCCAGACAAGCAAACTGAAGGGTATCAAGACAAACCTCACAATGGCCATGCTGGGTGGGATACCACCTCACACCTCTAAAATAGCAAACTAGATAATATATACAAGGGACTTACAGCGTAAAACAGTTCATTCAATACTTCAACGCACTCACCCTTTCAGTCTCAGTAACCTTGACTAACTTCACACGCAGTTCAATTCTACCCTTACCAAACCCCTTAAATCAAAGAAACAACCCTCTTTTACCCATATTTCCCTTCTTGCTTTACTCCCCAAAAGTGCACTCACGTGAGCCCAAAGCACTCTGATGTGGTGCTCTGTTAAGAGGTCCTGCACAGCTGGGCCATGGTACCACGCCCCCCGGAAACAGATGGGCATTTAACTAATATGGAACCTGCAAACCTCTCTTTTTCACAGTGCACTGAAGTCTGGTCCCTGCAGTGAGATGCCATATCCAAGTTGTGCAGAGAGGAGACCCCCAACATCTCAGAAAACCTCGGCTCCCTTCGTGGTCGGCATTTCTGTGCGGGCAGGCCCCTTAATCACCTTAACCAAAGAGGTCCCACCACCTGAGGAACGAGTGCACATTTTGTACATAAGACAAGTTTATTGTACAATCATCCGGGGAGCAGTTAAATGGCCCCATAGAGACATACTAACTCAAGTCTCACTGAACCACATAAGTTGATACATTATAAACAATTTTGCAACAGTTAAAACACTCCCATACAATCCACCCCCACATGTGATTGGACAAAACCTTTTCAAAGAAATCCCATCTTTCTCCAATTCCTACATTCGCATTGGTTGCCGTTATCTTAACTAGCATCTTTAGTTTATGTGTACAACACACCTACTTTTAGGCTTTGCCCATGGTAGGTCATGACATCATCAACCAGTTAAACATTTGTGTGTAAACATAATTCATTACTAGCAATATCTGCCCTGAGCCCTTTTAACCTTAACTCTGCATAAATATTTCAAGCAATATGAAGTCTTAGTAAAAAGGTTCTCTTTGAACTAGCGATAACTGTTGCATCACCCGTATCCCCGTCTCCATTGGAATATTCTAATCTAAATAACTGCCATTTCATCGCACATTACACATCTTGAGAATACAATTGAAACTCCTGGGTTTCATTTACTTTATCCTCAAGCATTGCTTCACCCCACATTTTACTGCTGGTCAAAAACAAATTGTGAAAACCCCCTGACAAGCTCCCACACGTTCAAGAAATTACATCTGCTTTCTGCGACACTTATCAGACGATAAAAACCATGGCCGGCTCCTTCAGCTGAGTTGCCCATCGCTAAGGTGATAGTTACATATTCACCCATCCTCTGGCCTTTGAAACTCAGCAGAACCAGTTTCTCAAAATCAACCCCTGACTGCCATGTTGTAATCTGTTTATAAAAGAGCCCACTACATGTAGATTCATAAATCCCATTTATATGTTTTCTTAGTGTGCATGCATGTTTAATAAATACTATCTTTGCTTTACAGTGGATTCTTCACGACACGCTCCCCTTTCCCGCATGCGCATTTAAGAAACTTCTTGTGCCTGCTTCTGGGTACTCCATAGCACGTTATGTGTGATTCGCGTTTATACTTCATTTGGCGGTTTTAGCATTTTATCTTTCTGCTTGCATGCAAGTGTAATATGTATTAATGTAAGCAAAAATGAGAGGGTTTCCAAGGGGTAGGAGAGGATTTCCACAAGGAAGTGGGTCATTTGGCGGGTTCGGGGTAATGGGATCCCGGTTTAATGGGCCAGTGGGAAATAAATATGGAGGAGTCTATAGGATTCAGTGTTGGTCATGCGGAAGGATGGGACAAGTGGCACGAGATTGTCAAGACACGCCACAGTATTTAAACGTGGGAGCTGTAAGGAACTCATGGTGGCAACAAGTAAGACAGACACAAGTGATCACAGTTCAAGGGTGTTTATTGAACAATGAATGTTGTATGCAGGTTGGAAAAATGCCTAATCTAAACCTAAATCTAAGATGGGAGCAAGCGTCAACCATCAAATGGAAAATAAGGCAGTCCTAGTGGCGTTGTATCAAATAAAAGGGCTTATATTAAGAAACCTATTGCCAAATCTTACAACTAATACAAAAAGGGGTGTGGGATATTTCTCAAGAAAAGATAGAAGTGTTCTCAAATAATATGTCCGTATGCAGTAGACTGGGTCTCACTTCCCCACGTTTTGAGCACGGGGTAAGGTGGGATCGTGGAGCACAGCACACTCTCAAGCTTTTCCAGCACAAGATGACAGTTCAGCTTGCGGTTATCAGGGCCGTCGATGGCTACGTTTCGTTTCACTTGAAACTCTCTTACCTTCGAGGACCTGATGTCGTCAAATAATAAAACAAAAGTTCCTTCAACAAATGAAAGTTTTTTTCTTGCTTTTACTTAGGGTTTTGATTCTCCACCCTTGGGTCGCCGTCTTCTGGGCGCTGACCCGTCTCAATTCTTAACCACAGTTCATATAGGGTGATGGTTTCATCCCTGGGCCCCTCTCTTCTGGGCACTGACCCTTCACTTTGTAGTCCACACCTAATATAAGAGTTCCTTTATCAATTCATTTTGGGTGATAGATTCACCCCTGGATCTCCCTCGGTCAGGCTCGGACCCCATCAATGAACATTGGGTGATAGCTTTACCCCTGGTTCTCCCTCGGTCGGGCTCGGACCCCTCTTCTCTTTAAATTAGCTATTTTAAACTTTGGGTGATAACTTCACCGCTGGATATCCCTCGGTCAGGCTCGGGCCCCTCTCTTGACTGCCAGTACTTGGGTGATGGCTTCACCCCTGGATCTCCCTCGGTCGGGCTCAGACCCCTCCTGACAGCCAGTTCTTGAGTCATGGCTTCACCCCTGGATCTCCCTCGGTCATTCACTTTACTTTCAAGTGTTGTGGGATTCACGCCCCTTACTTTCTCTCAATGCGGGATTCACTTCCCTTGCATGCTTTCTCTCAGTTTGTAGATTAAGGTCTTTTGATTGTACTGGGATTTTACTAGCCCTCCTGTAGGACCATTTTGACCTTTGTTGGCGACTGTCCTACAGCCTTCTGGTACTTGTAGTTTCGCTCAGATGGGGATTGACCAGAGTCTCTTGAGTTAGCACCCAGGTGGTGCTGGCTTCCCTCTGCGCTGGTTTCCCCTCAACACTTTTTACAGTTCTTTCATAGTTCATTGAAACTTGGTTCAAATTTGCTACATCGCGATTCCCACTCAACACAGCCCGGTTCTTATCGGTTCTCCGCTCGACTCACCGACTGCGATGAACTGCTTGGCTTTCGGCTTTACTAGAGTCAAGGCCGGTACCACGGTCGCGGGAGCTTCCCTCGCTCCTGCTTATCGGCGTAGGCTTGCTTTGTGTACCGTTGACATCTGCTGCAAGACACTGTGCTATTGTTCGCAGTCTTAGGCTCTCTTCCACAAAGGCTCTGAGGGCCTTGGATGAAAAAGGCAAGGTTAATTCTCTCCTCTCCATCCTCTTGATTCCTGCCGCCTTTCTCCTTCTCTTGAACTGCTGCACCTGATTAGCTGTCTTGTCGTGCTCATACTGTGCCCTCTTGCTCCACCTTTTATCCCTGTGGGGAAAAGGAAGGGCCATCAGGTGTGTGTGTGATTCAGGTCAATTACCTGACTTTGCCTGACGATGGGTTTAGGACATGTCAGGTGAACAGGTTGTATGTTAGTCCGTTGTCTGTTGGGTTTCAAAAGATGACAATTAGAGGGACGGGATTGGTAGGGTTTTTGAAGCAAATGGGAGTAACTGGGATCATGGAATGAACAGAGGGGATTGTGGGAATTGTAGTGTTCTGTAAATGCAGTATACTCACAGAGCTCACCAGATACAATCCCCGGCACTTCCATTTGCCCTAGGTTCTGTGCAATTGTAGCATGCATGGGTTGAACAGAAGCCAGCGACTGCAGCTGCACAGACCTATGGGATCCCACCGACTATGCCTGCACAGGCATCGGTACAGACATGAAAGAAAAATCCCTTACCCCAAGGAACGGTTTCTGAGTCTTTTTTTGCTCCCTACCGCTAATATGTATCAAGAGTAGAACTGCCCAGAGGGATCTCTGATGTGTTTGGTCCTGTCCTTTTCCATCGATGCAGAAGAGGAAACCCGCATAGGTGTGCAGGTAGGTGATCAAACGTTCTCATTCATGATCAATACAGTGGCCACAAAATCTTGCATTAAGGAAGGTGAGTTTCCCTTCTCAGGCAAAATGATGGATATGCAGGGATTATCTAGGGCTATCCTGTCAGTTCCTTATACTGAAGATATACGTAACAAGGTAGGTAAACAAAATGTATCTTCTCCTTTATTGTATTATGCAGATACCTCAGTGAATCCTTTGGGCCGAGATATCCTGAGCAAACTTCGAATGTCGATTGCTTGCACAGAGGAAAGTATAGTATGCTCAACTAGTATGCAATAAGGAGGTTGCCTGTACATTCAACTCTGTTTCTTTTTGGGGTAATGGTTTTGTTGAGTTGTGTCCCCGGAATAAGAAATAAGACATGGCGGGTACCGATTGAGTTTTTGTTTCGGCATGGTTGTGCCACAGGAGGTAACCCCAGGCACCATTGTTACGATTCTCTTAGAGGCAGTAGTGATCAAGAAGGATAGGACGGTTCTCTCATGCACTGATGAGGAAGGCAGAGAGTGGTGCACAGTTCTGTGCATCAATCTGACCTTGTCGCTAAGGGACGTGTCCGACGAGAAATTGTTCAAAGACACTGAAGCCACAGGAGAGTTGGTTTTTGAGATTGGGGTGCCTTGCCAGATAGCAGTAGACAAAGAGAAGTACCACAGGCCATGCCTATCATTTGAAATACATTGCCACATCGGAAAGAGGATTTGGGATAGGTGCCAGACCATTTATGGACCAGCAATCCTCATGATGTAGGAATGTTTAAGAGTGTTGGAGCAGTGCAAATTAAATTGAAACCTGGTTCGATATTAACACGGGTTAAGCAGTACCCCATGTCTAGAGAGGCAGACGAAGGGATTTACAAGACCATTATGGCATTGTTAAAGCAAGGCTAGTCAACCTAGTCGACCTAGTCGACTAACGCAGTGAAGTCCCTCGTGGTCTACCTAGACGCACCACTTACCATGTCTAGACAAGTAAGTGCTATTGCGTCTTTAGCAGCCTAAGCAACCCAGGTCCTTAATGCAGCCAGACCCTTCATCTCGAAAAAAACAACTGCCTAACCATTGCCTGTGCAATCATTGGCTCAAAGATTGATTACTGCAATGTCCTTTTCAACGGCACCTCCTCCAAAAACATACTCAAACTTCAAGTAATCCAGAACAACGCCCTTAGATCAGCCTTGAACATCCCTAAAAGAAAGCACATCTCAATAGCCAGAAGAGATGCACACTGGTGCCACATCCAGGAGCGGATCATTTTGAAAACCCTCTCCATCACCCGCAAATGCCCATTTAACACAGCACCACCTTACCTTGCTAAAAGAATTGCCAAAGCCCACTCTTCCAGACCTACTAAAACCCCTCACACAGATAGGCTTATTGTGTCTAAAGTTAAAAGAGGCAAAACCGGAGGCGCCAGCTTCCCCCACCTTGCTGATAAGCTACGGAATAACCTCCCACCCTCACTGAGGGCAGAAACATCCCACTGGATCTTCCGCAAAGCACTAAAAACGCAAATATTCACCTGAATCTGAATTCCGGGGGCGCTGTTGAGCAGCCGGCAAAATGGCTGCCTAGCCTAATAGCTCTGTGCACTGCCGTACTACATCCGCTGTCATCTGCGGCATTCTTTATCATCCTGCATTTTTACTTGTTCCCCTGCACTGCTGATGAATTGGGCCTCTCGTGTGTGCAGTTTTGGCCGAAATCGGTGGACTGGGACCGTTTCTTGGCCCATCCTGTCTTTTCCTTGAGGCTGGGCCAGCCCTGTCATAGTTGCTGCCGAGGGGGCACGTGGCGGGCTGCTGTGAGCCGCCCCCTTCAGGGACGGAGACCTTCCTTTCAACTGCTCGCATCGGAGCTGTGGCCGGGCTGCCTGGCTGCCTTCTGTTGCGGACCTGCGCTTCGGAGCGGGGCTGCCTAGTGTTGGGCGCCGCCCCCGGCTGGGACGTCTTGCGCTCCTGGGGGTGTCCTGTGGCCCGTGCGGGGGCCGTCTCTTGGCGGCTGTGTGGTCGCGTGCTCGCCTGGACTTGCGGCGGCCCGCCTCGTGGCTTGCGTGCCCCGGACTGCTCCCTCCACTCGGCCAGCGCGCCTCTGTATCCCGGCGAGGGCCGCGCTCGCGGGAGTGTGTTGCGGCGTCGTGGCTCATCTGAGCCCCTCCACGCTGCCTGCTTGATTCCGGCGGGCCCCGGGAGGCTGGCTGCGGTCGCGCGGCCGTTCGGGCCGACCATTCACCATGTGAGGAGGCTCTGGGGGGGTGGACACGAGGAGGCCCTATCTGCCCCCCTCCACGGCATTCTTGGCTCCCCGCAGTGCCCAGCCCCCTGAGCGTGTCATCCAGGCTGGGTCTAGGCTGCTGCAGCACTGGTTTTAAATTATCCGGATTGTAGCCTGGGCTTGACTGCACTAGTAAGCTGTAGCACTCGTCACCACTAATGGCAACCTTCATCTGTGTGCTCTGGGGCCCCACTGCCAACTGCAGTGACAGAACTCATCTACTCTCTGAGATACCCCTATAAATACTGGCGTCCTGTCCTTTCTTCTGCAACGTACCTGTGTCACCGTAGAGTTATCCGGACTGTAGCCTGGGCTCGCCTGTTCTAGCAGGCTGTAGCACTCGTCAACACTACTGGCAACCTACATCTGTATGCTCTGGGGCCCCATTGCCAACTGCAGTGACAGAACTCATCTACCCCTTGGGCCACACCTATAAAGGCTAGCGTCCTGCCCTTTCTTCTGCAAGTTGCCTGTGCTACCGTAAGGGGCTCCTCGCTCGCCTGTACGGTCACTGACCCGGTCCTGCTTCTGAATCCCTGTGCCACACATTCCCTTCCCCGCATGGGGCCTCACCCCTGCGGCCTGGGTTCAGTCTTGCAAGATGCCAAATAGATCCAGGAATGTAAATAAGTCCACCGCAATGGACAAATTCGCCAAGGCGACCCCAAAGGTGGAGGCGATCCAAACACCTGGTGAGCAGTCGGATGAGGCGACCCCGGCGGAGGCATCCACTTCTGAGTTGACTGTAATGATGGAGTCCATGGCCAGAAATTTCGCATCATTCCATGAGAAATTGGACGACATTAATGCAAATGTTGCATCCCTCAGAGCCAACCAGGACCATCATGGCTCAAGAATCACTGAGGCTGAAACCAGGATAGCCACTAATGAGGACTGCATAACCGCGCTGCAGGACACAGTGACCACGCTTACATGGGATATGAAGTCAGTCAAAGCTAAATGTGATGATCTGGAATCCAGATCTCGAAGAAACAATATACGCATTGTTGAGGTCCCCGAAAATGCACTTATGGGCCGGCTCGAACTGGCAATCGAAGATCTGCTGAAGGATTTACTGGGCAATCCTGACCTATCCCCCTTCTTTATTGTCGAGAGAGCTCACAGAGCACTTAGTCCACGCCCCAAACCTGGAGACTTCCCGCGGCCCATCATTGCAACAATTCTGAGCTTCAGAGACCGGGATCTGATCCTCCGGTTGGCGCGGGAGAAGGGAGAGGTTAGGCTTGAGTCACAGGTGATCAGGATATTTCCGGACTTTTCTACTGAAGTGCAGCAGGAGCGGCGCCAGTTCCTGGGGTTTAAACAATTGCTCAGAGAGAGGAATATTCCCTATGCCATTTTGTTCCCGGCACGACTGAAGTTTACATTCAACAACAAACTGTACTTCTTCACGGTACTTGCAGAGGCAGTTAAATTTATTGAGGCTCAGATCCCCATACATGCCCCCGCTGATGACCACATGGACAATGAGTGAGCTCCTCTCCCCCCTCGTTCTTTGTGCTCATTGCTTACGTGGTGGCTGGACACCCTTTTTGTTGTTGACACTAACATAGCTCTCAACCATTTATGTTGCAAAAGCGGGTGAAAACACCCGATTTTACTTTTGGCGGGTGAGCGGCCCATTGAAATGAATGGGCGTGCATGAGGTTTGGCGGGTGAGTCCGCTGTTTACAAGGCGGGTGACACCCGCCAAAAGCGTGTGAGTTGGGAGCTATGCACTAAATCTTCGACTGTGCTTACCTTTGCATTGTACCTCATGTCACAATTTCTGTTGGGCATACAGCATAAATCTTAGGGGGTGCTGGCTGCTGGACTTATACTGTAATGGCCTTTTCCCTGAGTATTCCTATAACTCATTATTGGCCAGTTACACTACCTTGTGCTCCAGTCCTTCTGGTGTCCTATTCGCTTGTGTGCTGGGTGTCTGTCCGAATATTGGTCTTCCTTTCACTTGTCTTTGTCGATCCATGGCCTCACTATATGGCTTCGGCTATGTACATGCCGCTTGCCTTAATTGTGACACACACTGCTGTAACTGCGCTATGCTGAACTGGTTACCCTGATCGCATCTCTGTCTACTTGTGTTAAGCTCCTACGCTCTAATTCCTTATTGTGATCCTACGTCTCACCTAGAAATGCGGGGTCAGGCACTAAATGACTGCAGACACTGCTTGTTTTGTAACGGAACCTGCGGGTTCCATGCGTGCTTTTGCATGGCAATGGCACACCCCATTGCGATTGCACTGTTCTCGAATTCACCTTTGTTAGAGGTTAGCCCCAGTTGGGCTCTCGTACAGGTTGGGCCAAGCTGGGAGCGGCTCAGCTGTGTTCAGTTCAGGGTGGTTGTTGATTACACTGCTAATCTCGGTTGGTGGTGAGGGAGGGGGGAGGGAATGGGGTGTTACAAAAAATTGGCACACAAGGTTGCACGCCACATGCATTAACTGGCCACAAGGTTATCCTCATTTCTATTGATGGTAGCTCACATTATCAATGGATCTGGGACGTCCACTAAACACCTATTATGGGATTAGATTTTGTCACTGATATGTCCACCAAAATAATGTCCTGGAACGTCCGGGGATTGAGCAATCATACTACGGCCCGTAGGATCATGGCCTACGCCAATAGACACGGTTGTAAGATACTATTTCTACAGGAAACGCATTCTCAAGGTTTTATGTCAAGGGCAATGGCTCCAACATGGAGCCCTGCTAGGTATTTCACCTCCTATTCTACTCAATCCAGGGGCGTCCTCACGATGGTTCATAAATCTATTAAATTTGTGCTTCACAAAAGCTACATAGACCCTGAGGGTCGCTATGTTGTACTACACTGTACGCTGGTCAATAGGGAATATCTACTTGTTAATACCTACTGCCCCAATATTGACTCCCCCGAGTTCTTTGATACTGTCACAACGATATTGCTGGGCTACGTGGGAGTTCAGGTTATATGTGGGGGAGACTTGAATCTTATTCTCGATACGACCCTTGACAGAACAGGTACTGCCTCCCGAGCCCTGTCCACTGCTGCGCGCAGGTTACATGTCCACATTAAGGCACTCAATGTCTGCGATGTCTGGAGAGCGCTGTATCCCCAGCGGCGCGAGTAAACCTACCACTCGTCTGTACATGGCAGTTCGTCCAGGATTGATCTGTTCTTGGTTTCTAGCGAGATCATGGGCAGGGTGGAAGAGTCCCAGATCCTACCCCGCACACTGTCAAACCATTCCCCAATCACATTAACTGTGGGGCTGGGAACACTGATTCTGACATTTAACACCTGGCGCTTTAAGGCTGAGGCCCTCAAAGCCATTGTTTTTAAGGCTGAAATACTGGCTGACATCGAATCCTTTTTTGAGCAGAACTCCCTTGATGATACGTTAGCTGCGATTAGGTGGGACACCTTTAAGGTGTTCATCAGGGGACTGTCTATCTCCCGCGAGGCCGGGGTGTTGAAGGCGGTTAGAGCTGCCCTAGGTCGCTCTGAGGCCAGACTGAAGCAGCTGGAGCTGCACAGCTCCACTGGGGCTGACCCTGCCATACTCTCCCAAATTAGCGATGAACTCCAATCGTATAATACACTTGCTGTCAGTGAGGTTCGGTACTTTAGCCGCCCGCGAGCCGCCAGGAAATATGGTGAGGGCAACAGACCGGGGAGAACACTGGCAGCACTTGTCAGAGGGGAGTCTGGCCGGACCCAGATTGCTTCTATCAAAGGTGGGAATGGCGAACCACAATGGGCGGACCAACGAATCCTACATATATTTACTGAGTTCTACAAATCCCTGTACTCCCAGCCTGCTGAGCACACTGAACAACACATGCGTGAGCTTCTTGACCAGATCCCCAACACAGAAATCTCCCCCTCCACACGTGACCAGCTTGACTCCCCAATAACATTAGACGAAATCGTAAAGGCCATCTCAGATCTCCCCAAAGGTAAAGCGCCGGGCCCCGACGGTTTTACCACCGAATTCTACCAGGAACATATTGCCATTTTAGCCCCTAGGCTCCTTGAGGTGTGGGATGAATCACTCCGAGTCTCTGTCCTTCCTCCATCAATGTGGGAGGCTGTCATTACGGTTTTACTAAAACCTGGTAAACCTGAGGACGAATGTGGGTCCTATAGACCTCTCTCCCTCATGAACCTCGACACGAAGATCTTTGCTAAAATCATAGCGAATCGTTACTGCCTATTATGGCATACTTAGTCCATGAGGACCAGGCGGGTTTCGTCCCAGGTAGATCAACCTCCCACAATATTAGAAGACTGTTTAGTGTGATGTCCCATATAGACCAGGATGTGCAGGCCGTGGCGTTCACACTAGACGCACAGGAGGCCTTTGATATGGTCTCCTGGAGGTATATCTGGGTAGTTCTGGAGACAATGAACGTTGGCCCAAACATGATTAGGTTCATTAAACTTTTATATACCTCACCTGTGGCGCGAGTAACAGCTAACTCATTAACATCGGATCTCTTCACACTTTGTAGGGGTACCCGACAAGGATGCCCCTTCTCACCGATCCTTTTTGCCTTAGCAATAGAGCCGATGGCGGATTATGTCCGGGCATTCCACGCCCGCAAGGGAATTAGGCTGAAAGATAACCCCGAAATTATATCCCTGTATGCAGACGATGTACTGCTATACATCAGAGACCCGGCAGCCCATCTTGACCCTATACTGAGAGACATTATCCGCATCGGCACCCACTCCGGTTTTACAATTAACTACTCAAAATCCAAGATCTTCCCGCTTACTAAATCTACCCAACAACCCGCCAAGGAATATCCTCTCCGCTGGTCCCCGGACGGGGTCAAATAAGTGGGTGTCTGGATATCCCTCACCAAAGCCACGCTGCTTGCTGATAACTACTCTGCGGTGGCACAAATAGTCGAGACTAAAATTTCACGGTGGCGGAAGCTTCCATTGTCCATGGCCGGTCGGCTGTCTCTAGTTAAAATGATACTACTCCCCAAGCTCCTCTATACTTTCAGTAACATACCCGTGTGACCTGGGAGGGAATACTTTGCTAAACTACACACACTATGTGCACATTTCCTATGGCACTCTGGTGCAGTCCGCAAGAAGTGGACTGACATGGCGCTTCCATATGAACAAGGTGGACTCACGGCTCCGGATCTATCAGATTACTGGACCGCGGCCCAAGCCCAGCATGCCACCCATTGGTACCCCGGCTCCCCGGCACGTCCACATGTTAAATTAGAGCTACTGGCAGCCACTGACACCAACATAATGTCCCTGATACTGCATCAACATTACGCACCCGACTCTCCTATTGATCCCGCTGCCACTACTCTTTATGCCTGGTCACGCCTGTTATACCCGACCGCCGAATCCTCCCCATACTACAAATGGCTTCTGGTGTGGGCCTTCCCTGGTTTGGAACCTATGCAAGATACTGCCCTGGCCCGTTATTGGGGGGTGCTGGGATATCATGCATTGGCTGACTTCTACCCCGAGGGCAGGTTCATTGACCCCCAAACTTGGAAACAAGGGCACACCGGATCAGCTCTAGAGACCCTCCAATATTATCGACTCAGGGCTGCATTCCGTACTAAATGGCCATCCTTCCCAGATGAGCCCCCGGACGATCCAGATATTGCATACATTGCTAATTCTGGTGGCGCCCGTGGCGTCCTCTCCTCATTGTATATGATCATTCAGGATGCTGCCCCGATACAAGTCCTCAAGGCGCGTGATGATTGGGCGGCTGAACTGGGTCTGGAAATTACTGATGAGGTTGGAGGGAGATGTATCGGCATACTAAAAGGGTCTCCGTAAATTTTCGCTACCGGGCTATGCAATATAAGCTCCTAAAAAGACTATACTATACCCCACACAGGACTGGCCAAATTCTTGAACATAAGTTGTGTGATAGCAAAAAAATGCATACTCCAGAGTTGGAAAAGCTCTTCCCCTCCGGCCCATCAGAAATGGCTACGCCTGCTCACCTGGTCGCGAAACTGTGAGGAGGAATATCTGGCCATGCTCCCGGCTCGATCACGTCCCAAGAACATATGGGCTGAATTTAACACTTATCTTAACAATCAGAGTGGAAGTTCACCAAGGCCTGGCTCGTCCCCTGGCCTGTTGGATCCTATTCCTACACCATAATCACTGCTATATTCTCAACTCGTGTGATGTTCAGCTGATACTGTTGTGTTCAATGTACTGTGACTACTGTATGTTTACAAATACGTTGCTATATTTCTTGTTTGCCTTGATGTATGTGCCTACTGCAAACCTTTGCCACAAAAAATAAAAGTTTAAAAAAAATCTGAATTCCCCATCAAATCTATCCCCAGGAACTTCTTTGCCCCACCACCAAACTGTATGCTTTGAGGACAATTGCCACCTGGTTTTACTCCTATGTAATGTTTTATTTTGTATGCTTTCTATGTAAGCTACCGCTTGGTTATTCCTCTTCACCATGCACTTGTATGAAACTATACTTGTATTATAATAATCCTGACTAATACTCTGTACTTGCAACAGCGCCTCAATGCCTACGGGTTGGTTGTTTGTTTGTTTGTTTATTCATTTGTATTGCGCACCAGACCCAAAGGTATCAGGGCGCACAGATTACAAGGAGATTCTCAGCTTTGTTACACAATAGGTGTATTATACATTTTGAATACATATATATAAGGAGGCAAAGTAAACAAAACATGAAGGATTATATAAATTACAGATATATACATATGGTAGCCGCTCAGAAGGAGTGGTTCTAAGTTGGAGATGTAAATGACGGTATTGGGCCTCCGTGGGGCGTGCCACGTTAGGACAAGTGTCACAATTATAAGTGACAACGAGCAGGTGGCCAGGGGTTAGAGTTAGAGATCAGTAGATTTCAGCCAGTTGATACAGTTATTTCTGAAGTTCTGGTATGATTGATCTTCTCGGATAGAGGGTGGCAGAGAGTTCCACAGCTGGGCTGCTTTGATAGGAAAACTGCTGCCTCCCACCTTAGATAGTTTGAATATGGGTACGTGGAGGAGGTTAGTGTAGGCTAGTCTAGAGGGTCTAGTGGAGGTTCTTCTGCGGAATCTCTCTGATAGGTAGCTAGGGGCAGCATTACTCAAAGATTTATGAGTAAGAGATGCAGTTTTTAGTTTAATTTTGTCACAGGTGGAGAGCCAGGTGTTTAGTCTCCTAATCTCATAAATGTGGTGTCTCCTAGCCACTGCAAGGGCGCTTTAAGGGCGTTGTTTTGGAGTGTTTGGATTTTCTGGATGATGGCTTTGTTAGAGCCAATGTAGAGGGAGTTGCAGTAGTCAAGCCTAGACAGAATGAGGGCTCTGGCCAGGATGATACAGCTCTTGTTGGATAGGAAGGGCTTGCCGGTTCTAATAAGTTTACAAGTGTATGCCGTTGTAGAGGCTAGGGAATTGACTTGTTTTGTGAAGGAAAGTGTTGAGTCGAGGTGGAATCCCGAGGTTTTCTCCTCATTGGCCAATTTAATGATGTTTCCATCGATTATGAAAGAGGTGTATTCAGCATTTAGTTTGTTGAGGTTGGAATGGGTAGCCAGGATGCACGCTTTATAAATGAAATACATAAATAAATAAATAATACAACCATATGTGTCCCCATGTAACATAGCCATCTACCCTGTGAAGAAAGAGAAGGGGTCCAATTGTAGAATGGCCCAGGATGTGCACCCCTCAATAATATTGCTGAGGTGGAATTTCCAGTGGTACCGAATCCTGCCACCATTATCTGTAACATCACTACTCGGTCTAACCACTTCATGGTGATTGATTTAAAAAAATGCATTTTTCCTGGTCTCCTTACACCCCGATTCTCAGTACCTAAGGCATTTACTTATTGTGGTCAGAGATTTGAGCACACAAGTTTGCCAAAGGGGTATTGTGAATCTCCAAGTGTTTCTAACAGGGTGGTTAAGATGGATTTGGGGAATTTACATTCATCCAGTACAGTAATCCAGCACGTGGACGGTTTACTGGTCTCTAGCACTTCAGAAGAGCAGCGTCGAGGAGATTCAATAACGCTCTTCACCCTGCTTGTAGAGGAGGGGCACAAAGTGGACAAAGAAAAATTGCAGTACTGCCAGATAAAGGAAGTATATTTGGGGCACGTAAAATCACCCGCAGGAAGGAAGGTAATGCCAGAGAGAGCCACTGCAGTTCAGAATAAGCCTCAGCCCGTCATGGTGAAACAAATGCAGTAGTTTGTAGGGCTCTGTAACTATTGTATTTCATGGATCTTTGACTACTCTGGTTACTTGAGGCCCTTGCTGCATGGATTTAAGGAAGCACAGAAGTAAAAGGGTCTGATAGAACGGCCTGAAAAAAGGGTGACTTGCTTCCCAGGACCTCAAGGCTGCAATCAGTAATGCTCCGGTCTTGGCGACTCCGAATTACAAGAAACCATTTAATTTGTTTTCTCATTCAAACAGGCAGGTGATGACAGCGGTCTTGACCCTGCAAACATTGCTAGGTCACAAACCTTTAGCATTTTACAACAGACTCCTAGACCGAGTGATGCAGGGACAGTTCCCTTTTGAGCAAACTTTAGCGGCAGCAGCATTTCTAATTCAAAAGTCTTCAACCATTACCATGTGTTGCCCGGTGACATTGTACGTGGAGAATGCGGTCTTTGCGATCTTGGAAAAATCCAAGTCAGCTTTGACGACCCAAAGAGTTTCAGGGTACGAGGTTATTTTATCAAATACATCGCTACATCCCGTGCTGTGTCACATAGCCAATCCTGAGACATTTGTATGCGAGCCAGTGAAACCTGATGACATTGTTCATGATTGTGCAATTTACGAGGGAGAAGAGTAAGAGAGGAGAAATGTCAAAGAAGATGTCTTAGATGGAGGTGAGGTACTTTTTTGTGGATGGGTCTTCAATAATTAATCAGGACACTGATGGGATGTATACGGGTGCAGCCATTGTAGGCCTTGCGGATGGGGGATACAAGGACAGACTGAAGAAACCATTGCCTTTGCACTACTATGCACAAGCGGCGGAACCAGTGGCATTTACAGAGGTGCTAGATATGAGTAAGGGGAGGCAGTCACTATTTATTCAGACTCTGCGTATGTAACATCCACTGTACATCCAGGGTTATCAAGGTGACAGAGAAGAGGGTTTAGAAGATCTGAGAGGACTCCTGTCGAGCATGCTGCACTGCTATCCAGACTAATCGAAGCATTAACCCTCTCCACAGAGGTAGGCCTTGTAAACTGTGCTGCGCATACTAATCATACTAACCCCATAGCACTTGGAAATGATGCCGCAGACAGGGTGGCTAAAGAAGACGCTTATATACCACTTACAGATTCCCAGAAAATGTAAGCCTTGTCCCATCAGGTACAATTGCCAGCCTCAACTGCTGCAGTTTCAGCGCTTCTAATCATAGAAATGCAAGGAAAAGCACCTACACAGAAACAGGAGCTTTGGGCAAAGAGAGGATGTGCCCTCTCACCCAAGGATTTGCTGTGGAGACAGGAGATGACAGGGAAAGTAGTCATTTTTTAATTTTATTTTATTGGGCATTTGGATGGCGCCTATACACAAGTGTTTCCAGGTACTACAAGGCAAGAAGGGGGTGGGCGCATGGGAAACCAAAGGAAAACAACAGCAAGAAGAAGAAAAAAACAGTTGTATTAGCCATGTGACAATCCTACCATGGAAATGCATGACAAGGTGGTAAGTGCGAGGGGGTGAGGGTAGAGGGAGAAGTGCAATGGTGGGAGACCTACGGGTGGGGGCAGGTGAGTGCTATTCAGGCCAGAGCGGCCAAGTACCCAGGGAAAGAAGGGGGAAAGGGAGGAAAAGTGCAGTGGATAGGATGACTGGGTAGGGATAGTCCGGTAAAGGATGCCCAAGGGCAAGTGCTGGCATAGGAAGCTTGCAGGAAACTGGTAGGGGGGTGGGTTGGTCCATGTATGACTCTGGAGGGGCCAGGCCCCAGTCGCAGCAGCAGGTGCATGGGAGGGGGAGAGGGAAGGAAGAGAGAAATGGAAGGTTTTGAGAAGTTTCCAGAACTTAAGAAGATCCAGCTCAAGTCTGAGGGTGGAGGTAGGCTGTTCCAGAGGGAGGTGCCAGCCAAAAAGAGGGCTCCATCTCCCACTCTCTGCTTGGAGAAGTGCTTGACCTGCAGAGAGTTGGAGCCAGAGGATCGAAGGATTCTGGCTGGGAGGTATTTTGGGAGGCAAAGCTGGATGTAGAGAGGTATGAAGGGTTTTGAATGTGATCCTTGCAGTCACTGGGAGACAGAGTATAGATTTTAGGGCTGAGAGATGCAGTCCCTGGGCTTGAGGCCAAGGATAAGTCTTGCAGTCCTATTCTGGATTGGTTGGAGGGGCGAAGGGAGTAAAAAGGAAGGTTTAGCTGTCATGATCTCTGCTTCCAAAAGATCAAGACTTGCCCGACTCCCTTGGAAGCAGACCCATAACCCCGGTTCCGAGTGCCAGCCAGTCCCAATTGGGACCTTTTGGACCCTGTCCTGGCGCCAGTGGCACCAGGCTCATAAAGATGCCCAGTCCCAGCACTGGAAGCGCCGGGCTAATAATGCTTGGGTGGACTTACCTGCAGCAGACCATGCTGCTTACTTACCTGCCAGATGAACCCCTGATCCTCTTCTGTTTGGGACTACTTTTCCTGTTGGGTGGGGCTGGAGCCACTCCCTAGGTTCAGAACACTGGAACTCTTCTGGAAAGCAGGAACTCTTTTCTTACCTAGGCGTGGCTGTGGAAGGAGACACCTAAGCACTACAGGAGGCTATTTAAACCACACCCGATGGATGAATCTTGCTTTGCGTTATTCTGCATTCTCTGCAGCAGAACGCTCATCGTGTCTTCTGCTTCTGATCCTGGGCCTAAGGGAACAAAGGCTTACCATCCTGGAATCCAGTCTTCAGCAGCACCTGTAAAGACAAAGAAAGAACAGGTTAGCACTACGGTCTTCAGTGGCAGCGCATCTCTTACCTGGTCCATCGGCTGTCACCAACGCCTCGCGCTGCATTCCGGCATCTGAAAGACAAAGGCTTACCTACTCTTCGCATGCTCCGGAGGTCTTCGCACTGCATTCCGGCATCTGAAAGACAAAAGCTTACCAGCTCTTCGCACGCTCCGGAGGCCTTCGGCGCTGCATCCCGCATCTGAAAGACAAAAGAAGGTGCGTTTAAAGACATTGGGCAACTTTATTACTCACGTGCCATTACTCCTTCCCATGCTGAATCCAGTGGGTATTCCAGCACCCTTCAGTTTCTCTAAAGCTCCGAACTTGTACCTGCAAGATAAAAGGGACAGTTAGTGCGCATCGTGAAGCAGGCTACAAGCGCTTACTTACGTGCTTCCAGGCGCTTCTATTCCTCACGCGGGTTCGATCCTCAACTCTCATCAGCCCGCCATCCGCCATCGCCGGAACCCTGCAAAACAAGAGATATCATTACAAAAGACTTTTAAGACATTTGAAGTGCCCAGAACTTACCGTTCGTGCAGTTAACGACAGACAGCAGTCCTCTGAGGTCAAGAGGCCTGCACCCTTATCCAGTGAAGAAACGGGTTACGGCACCCTGCCCCGAGGCAGATGGAGAGCTCGGCGTTCACTTACCTAAGGTGAGGGTGTTAACTTTTGGGGTTTTACAGGAGAAGAGAAAGGGAAGAGGAGAGAGGCACCCAATAACCCCAGTTCATTAATCCCATATTTTCTATCTGCAGACATATGACTCTTCGAGTCAGACATACAGTGCACAGAGGTCCAGCCCAAAGAGCCAACCGTGTGTTACACATCACCTTTGAAGATACGGCATTCACCAAGTCAAGACCGGCGCCTCTGCGGGAATCAGGTGAGCGTTACACTTTAGGAAGAGGCTGCTGCAGTAGTTAAGACTAGTGAAAACCAGGGCTCTGGAGACATTAGGCTTCTGGGGGAAGGTGAGGAAAGGTAGAATGCCCCTGAGGAGATGAAGTTGCACCCATAGAACGGTTCCTTGTGGCTCTAGAGCCACTACATTTCTTGTCACGCACTTCTCGACAAATTGCAGCAGAGATCCAGGAGGAATGGTTCATACCGAACCTCCAGGAACAGGTAAGCAGATTGTATAGTTTACTAGGAATTCAATCCTGGAAACACCATGAGGTCAGTAAGGGGAGTTTTGCCGACACCCTTTGGGCCATTTTGGGGGCTTCATATTGACTTTGTAGATATGCTCATGAGATGTAACAATTACTGGTATCTTAGTGTGGTTGATTGGTCCCTGTACACCCTGGTCCATGTACACCCTGGTGCTAAGTCTGCAGCAACATTTCTGGTGAGAGAGGTATTTCCATGCTGGGGAATGTGTGAGGTCTTAACATCCGACAATGGAACACACTTTTTTAATGCCTTGTTCACAGAAATGACTTTTCTTTTGGGAATCAAGCATAGGTTATGTTCTGTGTACCACCCACAGGCCAACGGATTTGTGGAGAGGCTAAACGGTGTCCTTAAGGCCCGGCTGGCCAAGATGTGCAATGATTTATAAAAACCATGGTTGCACTGCCTGCCCCTAGCACTGTTTTATTTTAGAAATCGGCCAGGGAAAGAGCATCACTTCAACCCTCACGAGATCATGAAGGGGCATAGATTACACATACCTCTTTCACCTGCACACACTGTAACAGATGCACATAAAACCACAGAGGTCCAAGAAGAGGAGTTTAGGGAGTACCATGGGGCTTTAACCAAAAGTGTTAAGATGATATCTTCACTCTTGTGCCTTCTCTCTCTCTCCTTTGTGCACTGTTTGGAATGAGTAGCGTTTCCATGGACTGCACTGTGTGATTCATGCGACTCCGACTGCTGTGAAGGTGGAGGGCAACAAGAGCTGGTTGCCCATCAGTGATACACAAAGGGATACCGGGACCTCTCCCCAGGCACAGGAGCAGGTTCAATGTTAAGTGTGTCCCAAGGATTTGCAGTTCATTCCAGTGGACAGGGGGCACGGACAGAAATCCATAAACACAGTTTTTTTGGTTTTAAAAGAAAGGAAGAACATTTTAGAATTTACAATCTATGTTAGGAGGAGTGTTTATATGTTTTTTGTGTCCCTTTTGTCATCATTTTGTCCCTTTAGCCGGTACAATAGCACTGCGAGTAGAGCACTCGCTTTGACATCTGTGCAGAGCCTGCTGTCGCAGGTTCGAATCCCGGCAGGGCCAAACTCAGCCTTTCATCCTTCCGAGGTCAATAAATGAGCACCACACACCGTGGGTAATAAGCAGCGCTCGGATACCTGAGGGTTTGTAGCGCTATATAAATGCTAAATTCTTATTGTTATTATTATCATGTTGGAAGATTGCAACGGGTATGGATATATATGGTTTAAATGTATCTAGTCTCACACAATCTAAGAATATATTGCTACGGTGAAGAAGAAATGTTGATGCTGATTTCTTGAACGATGAGGACAATGAAATAGACCCAATAGTAGGTGCACATGGTTTCGCAACAGATAATGTTTGGTACAGCCACATGAGGAAAGTTGGGAGAGAAAGATCTGTAGGATATTGGTACATTTGCTCTCTCATCCCCCACGCTTCTGGTGTCCCTGTGGTGTTTATCCTGAATGAAGTACAGTTAGCAGATGCACTGTCTAGTGCACCTCGCATTGTGCAGGGTCTGAGAGCATATCAAAGAGCAATCAGGAACAGCATCCAGTCTACCTGCTGATGAAGAATGTTCAGCTACAGATTGTAAAGAGCAGAAGAATGTTTGGTGCACACAAAAAGTACAGCTGAGTTCTGAAGGGACTATTTTTTCCAAGAACCGTAAGGAGCAAGGGATGAAGAGTTGCAGAGCTGGAGGAATGAGGGAATTCTCAGAAGAAGGGGTTGCACTGGCGAATCAAGAATGTGAAAATGTGTGGCAAAACTATCTGCAGCATCTGACATGGCTCAAGGAGCTAGAAAGATCTGTTAAGATACCAACACCCATTTTTCTCTATGTTTTAAGAGCAATTGCATGGTGCTTGTTGGCACAAATGGGAACTGCAGCTGCACGCTTCACATCACCGATCTGGCTGGAAGTACCTCTGCTGTTTTGGAAATTTTTTGGACATGTGGATCATATGCCTCCAGTCTGGTGAGGTGTGCACAGTTTTACCACATTGCACATGCCGGTCCTCGTTATTCTAGAAGAACACTTGGTCCTGGCCTGTTCGATGACCAAAGCCACATCTGTGCCCCCTTCATCCTCCGTGCCTCTTGCCTCCCCTGAATCACCACACACAGACAGATCAATGACTTTGGTTGAACACAGAAAGGAGAGACTATTGTGGCGGACCAATCTGTCCAATTGCATTACAGCAGCAGCATCCAAAGCCTTAATGGACATTCCTATACAGTACCGGCTATTTAGTCACACAGAGACTTTCTTCATGCCTCTCCTGGCACCTGGAGTGCAAACCACAGCAAATGCCAAGTGGCTACAGGTGACATGGTATGAACTTTTACTGTTTGTTAATTCCTCTTAATCAGCGTTCCGTGCCATCAAAGAAGAACTTCGGGCTTTGAGGCTTAAAACCTTACAAAATAGGTTACTACTCAACCTCCTAACAGCTATGGAGGGAGGGGTTTGTTGGAAAATAGGGAGCATGTGTTGCACGTTTGTGTCTCTAATGTTTCAGAGAATGGGGCCCTTATTCAGACTGTTGCCTCCTTGCATAAGCTCAGAGTGAATTTGGAGAATGAGGCAGGGATCACAAATTGTCCGTGGTTGGACTCTCTTTTTTCCTGGGTGCCGTCTTGGATGAGCCTCGCCATGAAGATTCTACTGCCTATTTAAAAAAAAACATGATATTCTGTTCTTTTCAAATGCTCTTATGATGTTGTTCTGCCCAGGTACCGAAAGCAGCGGTCATGATGACTGTGACCCTGTCCAAGGCTAGAATCACTGCAATTTCATCTCACATGGTTTCTCAGACAGAAACTGCCCTGTGTCCTCCCCCAAGATGGGATGATTGTGTGGAGCAGTGAGTAGATTGCGGAAATGGTGGGGGGACAAGTTGGGGTTGTTCAGTGGAGGAGTATGCCCATCTTGGGACCGATATGAGAGATGATTTTAGGGTTGATCTCCAAGAAGATGGTTTTAAAGAACAGGAATATGATTTATTACTTAAAGTATTAACTAAAGCGGGGAAGGTTGTGGTGGTCAGGAAATGTCTCAGTGATGAAGAGGGGTTCATTTTGCCATGCCATATTTGTGACCGGGAATGCAGCAAAGTTAGCACAATTTTGCAATTTTGTATGTACCCAGTGTCATTAAATGTGAATGGGATATGTTACTTTACTGTTACTTTTTGTTAAGTTGATACATATTAGATTTTCACACGGATAGAAAGAAAACTGCCAAAACCACCAAATGGAATATAAAACACGATCAAGATGTGCGATGAAGTGCCTAGAAAATGGGCAACAAGGAGGTTTCATAATGCGCATGCAAGGAAGGGGACTGGTATCGAGAACCCACTGTGAAGAAAACACGACAGTTATTAAACATGCATGCACACTGATACACAGGGCATTTATAAATCTACATATAGTGGGCTTTTTAATGAATGGATTAAAATGTGGCAGTCAGGGTTTGACTTTGAGAAACTGCTTTTGCAGAGTTTCAGAGGCCAGAGGATGTGTAAATGGATAAATAGGTAACTACGACCTTAGCGGATCGTCAGCTCAGCTAAAGTCACTGTCATGGTTTTTCTGGCCTGGTAGTGCCGCAGAAAGCAGATGTGATCTCTTAAGTGCATGGGAGCTTGAAAGAGGGTTTTGGTTATTTGTTTTTGACCAGCGATAAATGTGGGATGAAGCGATGCTCGAGGCCAAAGTGACTGGTACTCCTTGTGAATCGATTATTTACTCAGGATATGGCCAGGAGCCATGTGTGTTGAAATGGTAGTTATTTAGATTAGAATGTTACAGGACACCAGTAAATTTGGGGTGGATGAGATAGTTATCACCAGTTCATGTTTGTTCTGCTTTTTGTGAAGTATACATGCAAACCATCTGCAATTATGTTTATGGTTAAGAGGTTTCAGGCCATTTGTGACGCGTAATTAATCATGCTTGTGTATGAATGTGTAATCATGACATGATGTCATGACCTAGCACATACGAATCCTTAAGACGGGTGTGCTATGAATATGATCTGAAGATGGTAGTTAAGATAACAATGGCCAATAGGAATGTAAGAAATAGAGAAAGATGGGATTTCTTGGTATATGTTTTGTCCAGTCACATGTGGGGGGTGGATTGTAATAAAACATACAGGAGTGCTCTAACTGTTGGAAAAATGTATATAATGTTTCAATTTATGTGGTTCAGTGAGACTTGGGTTAGGTTGACTCGACAGGGTCATCTAGCTCCTCCCCGGACGATAGTGCAATAAACTTGCATTTGCTTCTTAAGTGGTGGGCCTGCTTTGTTATGTTGATTAGGGGCCCATCCATACACATGTAACCCTAAAGGGAGGCATATTATTTGCATTCATTTCACCCACCATACTACTTCCTGAATTATCTGTTTTTTTATCTCGAAGATCCCGGCAGTTTACTTCTGTGAGATCATATCGAATCGGTAATAATTAGGGTGCAACCTCTAACAAACTTGCTTTGCCAGTGTGGAATTTATATGCAGGCATGCTTGGTCCAAAATTGCATCGTCTACAATTTCTACCAAATCAATATCTTTTGAAACAGTTGCAAAGAGGCTCGGTATAAAATGAAATAACGCTAAAACATGAAAAATCGATTCAAAATAATACTCTTACTGGATCTGAAAATATGTTCTAACAAAAAATATTTGACCTCTAAACGTTCTGTTCTACTGGGTTTTTTTTGTTGGTCCATCGGAATATCTTTATCAGAAACCTTGTGATTTGTAATGATTCCGCTACTCTAGAAAGGGAGTGTTCGTTTTTAAGATAGGTGAATCCACACTTGTCGTAACTATAGTAATGGGAGGTACAGGTATGGATTGCAAATGCATATCGTGAGAGGAAGCAATTATCATTCTATCTTCGGTTGCGCACTGCTTCCTTAGTTGGTTGGGTTCAGAGTCAAATAATGGGGAGTCAACTTCCGAGTATATTGAAATATCCATTAAATCATTACAGTCTTGATCATTTAAACTACCATTAACATTAACATCAAAACTTTCAGCATGTTCACTAACAAGCACAGGCAAAGACTTTTTCTGACCCAATTCCAATGCATTCTCTATGTTATTCCCATGTTTCTTCCTCTCCAACCTTTTAAACTTATTCTCCACATTTTTTGCAAGAAGGTTCAATGACCTCAAAAATGTTCCCTTCATATTTTTAGGTTTCTTTTTTTTACCCTTTTTCCTCACTTGCTTTCATTTCCTCCTTTCATTAAAAAAATAGAGTAATTTAGAAGGGCCAATTCCTGATAATTATCTGTTAACATGGATGCATTTGCCTGATCTACTTGTGAATCCACTATCACTACTTCCTTCACCATATTTTCAACCATATCATGATCAACCCTAATATAATGCTCGATTCCCACACTTTCCCCATTCCGTATTGTTATATCAGTTCCAACAGCAACCAATCAGGGACACGTGACCACTCCGTTATGCAATAAGTCTTTTTTAAATTTAAATTTAAATATTTGTTATTCTTTTTTTTAAAATGCTTCGATAATGGTTTTCAATGATGTTAGCTTCTCACGCGAGTGTTAATCTTTAAAGTTATATGCAAGTGTTACAATTTAATTGTTAATAAGACTTCAGATAGAACAAACAGCTTTCACTCGCATTAAGCAATACGTGAGTCATTTAGGAGCTGGCTACAGTGGGTGGGGCAGTAAGGTTTGGGCACCCTGGGGCCAGATTGGCACACCAATTTTCCACTCTGCGCCAAGGGGAGTTGAGTTACAAAAGGAAAAAAGTGAAAATGGTGGAACGCATTTTAGGGGGGGCTGTGGGGCACCCCCAAGCGACAGGGAATTTTCTAATGGGACGGGGCGGTGACCCCCCCCACCCGCAATGGAGGGGGGGCCATGTCATGCAGCCCTCCCTGGGCCGAGATATCTGCTCCTAGGAAGGGACGCCTGAGCCCAGGGATGAGTGCAGGACAGCCCACCCTTACTGAATACCTAAAAGTGTCTGTATACAAGTTACAAGTTACAAAACTATATACTGGGCCCTCCAAAGTCGGAATGGCCCGGTATTTCCCCATTCAGGGAACCCGGACCCGAGTTTGGAGGCCCAAACACGTAGTGAGACTCATTGTGTTAATATTGTTTATTATATTGTGTTGCTATATAATTTCCTTTGTATATTTGTTGTTTAGTGTCAGGGCCAGTTTTCCCATGCTAGAGAAGGTTCTCATAGCCTTTATATTAGGTAGGACATTCCTTTGTAGAGTAGGGCAAGCAAGGTATTTGCTTTATTTAATGTAATTAATAAAATTGCATTTTTTGAAAAATCTACAAGCATCTGACTGCCTCGCATTACTGACCCCTCACAGTTTCCCTCAACTGCACAGTGAGTCTGCAGAAAGGCAGGAATTCATGCATTTCCCAAACTCTGAAATAGTGGTGTTATGTTATGTTCATGTGATTTATACAGTTCACTGCTACCATTTCAATGGTCTCCAGGCGCTCCTGCAGATGTGAAAATAAAGGGGGATGGGAAGGATTTGTTAGTAGGAGGAGAGGGATAGCTCAAGAGTGCTTTTGTTGTTCTGTTCGTAGCTTCAGTTCGGCAAAATGGATCACTGTATATTGGGTAAGCTTCTAAGTTGAACCGGAGGGAAGGGAATTGCAAGAGTGCTTCTGCTGTTCTGTCATTAGTTTCAGTTTGGAAAACCAGTTGCTGTCTGTTGTTTGCTTCTAGGTGGTATGGGTTAGTGGCCATTAGAGAGTGAGGGAATGAGCATTGTGTTTGGTTAATTGTGTGGTGTGATTACAGGTGTTTTAGTGGGGTTAGTGGTTAGCAAGGTGTTCTTTGGGCCGATATTGCATAGTTTGATGGGAGTTTTAGTGTAAGATACTTTGTGTGGTTTGCGATATTACATATTTTCTCTGCTGTTTAATTATATTCATTAACTATTGCTTGGTTTCCTGGAACATCACCAATGATTCTTGGTCTGCCTCTTGTGTTTTAGTTGGGCACTTCTTTTAGGCCGTCTCTCTGGCTTTTAGGCTGACAATTTGAAGAGCCATGTTTTAGTGATTTTCTGAAGGTTTAATGTTCCACTATTGTGCATATATCCTTGGAAAGAGAATTCCAGAGTTTAGTTGCCATGAATGAGAATGCTAATACACCATATTTCATTTTCAAATATTGTTCCGGTTCCAGAAGTAAGTCATTGCTCTATCTTAAGGTTCTAGTTGGTCTGTAGATGGTAATAATTTCTTATAGCATGTCTGCTCCTTATCCGTGATTTGTTCTGTGAACAATGCAGAGTATTTTTAAGTATATCCTTTTTTGACTGGTAGCCAATGTAGTGCACTTAGTGCAGGTGTGATATGCACTTTATTAAGTCTGAGGAGTAGTGCTGATGCTTTGTTCTGCGTCCATGGCAGTTTTTTGATGCCATGGACGCAGAACAAAGAGCTAGTCTGGCAGTCCAAGTTAGTTTCTGTTGGCGTAGTTTAATCTTAACACGAGAGTTATGAATGGCAAGAGTTCTGTATGGGATGGTGTGAAAGGGTAGCATCAGTTGGTGCGAACATGGAAAAAGCATTTCTTCACTTCTGCATTCATTGATGGATGACCTAATTTAGTGTTAGGTCATCCATCAATATTCCAAGGTTTTTAACTACTTTGGATACTTCCAGTCGTTTTCCATTTTTTGTGGGCCATGGTATGTGTCGTAGAGAGGGGAGGTTGTTGGGTGTGGTCATAGTTTCCATTTTTCATGGTTAACTTTAAGACTGCTATTGCTCATCTATCTGCTGATTTGTGTGAGGCAGTTGGTAAGGTTTTAGTCTATGGTAAGGCATCATGAAGCAAGACACAGACAACAGATTCAAAGTTCAAACAAAAATGGTTTATTAACTTAAATGTTAGAACGTTGGAGGCCTAATTTGCCCTATGCTAAGGTGTGAATTCCCTACCGAATGAAACTAAGGAAAGTCTGAATCATTAAGTTCAACTTAAAATTCTGTCTGTGTCCAAAACCTATACTTGCCCTCACAACTACAGCTCAACAATATGTACAGATGTCAGCATCAAAAGAAATAGTGTTCCAAATAAAGTTCTGAGCTTCTTCCAGTTCTGGCCTTATTTTCCAGCTCCCCTTCCCCAAGTTCAAGACAGTTCCACAATGTTTCTGGGTTCCCTTCCCCAAGACGACAAAACAGTTCCACAATATGGGTCTCTAGGTTCCCTTCCTCAAGACAACCACAAAGTTGATAAGGTCTCAGTCGAAAGTGGTTGGCAAGTGGTGTTTTCTGTGTCTTGGCTGCCATTCTACTGCTGCTGCTACATGTATCTTTAAGCCCACTTGGAGGTGGGACTTGGAAGTCTGCTGCCTGCTGGGAACTATCCTACATAACCACCACACACCGCGAAAGCGGCCGCGAAAGTGGCTGGCAAGTGGTGTTCTCGGTGTTGTCCGGTGGGCTTCGGTGCTAGAAAACAACTGCATCCATGAAGGACGAACGGAGTCTGGAATTGCGAATGAATAAGCCAAATGTAGTTCAACAGGACAAAGCGATTGAAGCTGGGAGTTCCCGTACAAGATTGCAGGTGAGGCAACGCTGTCAATCACTGTTGACCAGTTCAATACCTTTAAGTCTGAATAATCCTCCCCTAAAGCAAACGCGTCTAACGTTTGTGGCTACAACCTCAATGAACATATCCCATGACAGATTACAGCTGAATCTATCTATTACTTTGAACAAAGATGCGGAGATGAGCGCTGATCCCACCTACAAAAATATGGATGATGGCATGCGGGAGGGAGGAACGCCTCCCGCATTCCAAGTAATGTCTGCGGTAACTCTACAAAGCCCCACGCTCGCCGAAAACAGACAACCAGCAAATGTGGAAATCCAGGGCACAACATCGAATTTGGAAGGGGAGCACTTACCGGATGCAAGAGCAATTCTGATTCTCTGCCCGGGGCTCTTCCCCTGCCAAGGAGGCGTCTGTGGAGGCCAGTGACTCGGAATTGGGAGCGGAGCCTCTCATGCTTGGCAGTCCCGCACATCGTGGGCTGTTGGCGGGTGCCGCCCCCCTCGTCGGCATCGAGGGAGGTGAGAGCTGCGGCTACGCTGGCTGTGTGGACCTCGAGGCCGTCGATGTGGGGAGGGACTTGGTCAAAAATCACACATCCAAGAGGAGTGTAGGTAATTCTCCCGAACATGAATTGCGGTCTGTAAAGGAACTCAATCATGATGAAGTTTTGTTGCCGCGGTCCGGCAAAATGAACTCAGAAACTGCGGATCAGGATAACGAAGCACTTTTGAGTATTCCATATCAGGTGGCGATAGAGGATGCCTTGGAAGCTGCACAAGAGCCCGACCTCTCAGTCTGGGAGGACACTGACGATTGGGATGTCTTTGAAGTCCCCCCAGAAGGGGACCACAAAGGGAGAAAGTTAGATCTGCCTGCCTTGTTGAATAGTGCAGGATTTGACACCACCTAATTTGACACAGAAAGAGACTAAATTAGATAGGCCTGTGATAGATGGTGCCAAGACCTCCCTAAATACCCCAAAGGAAACCCATCAGACTGAAGACATCTCTATGAACCCATTGACTGAAGATCTGAGTAACTCTAAGTTGGCGGACAATTTGATTAAATATATTTCTGCCCTGTCTGGAAAGATTGCCCGGGAAAAAAAGAGAAGCTTATTGTTTATAAAGGATAAAATTGCAGCTCTTGATAAGTCCCCTATAAAGATGGCCAATAAGCCAGACCTTCCTCAAATTGACATTCAAAAACTGGAGAAAACGAAAGATCTTCATGCAACGACCAAGGCAAATCTTGATGAGATTTTGTTATCCAAATGGGAGGAGATCTAAAGAAAGGACAGGATGGAGACCACTTCGCAGCTGCAAAATACAGTGATGGCAGCCCTTACGATTGCAGTGGCTCCGTTTCTAAAATTATATGAAACAATCAATGACTCCATGCAAGATCTGTTAAGGGCTAATTTAAAATCATATGAACAAATCGCCAACCTAGAAACATTTACAACATCAATAGAGAGTAGGCTCAATTATGAAGCTGACCAAACTCGAACATGGCAAAATCGCATTGGAGACCTAACAAGAAGGGAAGTTAATGATAAGACCTTTCTGATGGAAGCCGTTCTCGAGGACTGTAAGTGGATGAGGAACCTTTGCCCACTTAACAGTATGCCCTTGGGAAAACATCAACAGGGAAAGAGCATGGAAATTATCAAGCTAAGCATTTCTAGCCAACCGGTATTGGTTAATAAAAAAGGGCCTCTCCAGTTGACTAAGAATAAAAAGAATCAGGCTCCTGAAACCGTTGAAAATCAGACAGAAAAAGAGCAAGTACAACTGGCTCCAGCAATTGAAATTGTTGAGGCAATTTCTTCAAATACTAGCTTTTCGATTTTTAATAGAGGAACTGGACTAGTGAAACTACAGGATACTCAACCCGAGCAAAAAAGGAGGAAAAAGTTGAAAAATCAAACTGGACCTAGAAGGCAGCAAGGTCCTAGAGCTTTTAAAAAATATAAGGACTCCTCCAAATCTTGAGACTACCCAGTGTGCCAAAAGAGCAAGAAAGGAACTGGCACTAAAAAGAAGTCGACAAGAAGAAAAAGATCCTATGACAAACCAGCAAACCGTAAGCGACATGGATGAATCATTTACATTGGATGTCTGTTTAAGTGACCTAATTGAGATAATGCAAAATAATGGAGAAGAAAATACTTGGTACAGCTTTAATTCAGCCGACTGGGAGTAAATGGATGATCCAGCGAATCCAGCGCTGGCATTAAGATCCGATGCCCAGTGCCTGGCACCCAGGGCCCCAAACAAATATTGAAAGGCAAAGACGGGCAGCCGATCAAGATTCACATTCAGCCAGAGCCGTGCCAATTGAAAGAGGAGGACCCGGAACCAGTCGAGACATTCCTAATATTGCATGAAAAAAGGAATAAGTGCTCTAAAAGAGCTATTCTAAAACCTAAGGGCAAACGACTAAACCCTCTCATAAGAAAAAAACGAATGAAATTGTCAGCAGAAAGACCAGATCTCTAAATCAGAAGGAGGTCAAAAGAATTGAAAATGTATTAAAACTTCAATTAGAGAAAACATCAAGGAGCTCCAAAAGATTCATCTTGAATCGAGAAACTGTTATGAATACGCTGTGGCAGATTCCAATGCTTAGATTCCTGTCCTCAAAGGACATTGCCATTGTTGAATTTCCTAATGAAAGGAGATTGGATTTAGTAATCCTTCATGTAAGAACAGAAACGATAAAAGAAGTACTACTAGAAATGAAAGCTAAACTATTGAACTTGGGATATGAGTTGTCGGAGTGGAAAAAAGATAACAGCACATTGGAAATTCGTGTTACTATTGAGAAGAAAAAGACCTCAGAAAGACAGAGTGAGCGAAAAATCAATTCTAAAGTATATGTTTAAAGTCGGGTCCCAGATGACATAGAGAACAACAAACATAAACAAGAAAATAAAGCTAAAAGTAAGGAGAGAAAGCAGCCTATTTGAAAGAAAAAGAGGTGAATATATGAGAGAATCCTCTGATTAAAGAGAAAGTTCATCTGGTTCCCCTGCCCTCAAGATCTGAAGGCAAGAAATATAGTTTCACGGTTGATAACTCCAGCATGATTAGCAAACCAAAACCAAATCAGGAAAAAACAGCATTAAATGGAGACGATTGGGCGTGGATGGCTAAAGCCTAAGTAGCCAAGAAAAAACAATAGATATCGATAAAGACCCATGAAATAAGCCTGCATATCACCTCATGGAACACCCGAGGCTTTAGCCATCTTTATTCAGGCTCGGATAATTTCTTAGGTTCACAAGAAATAATATTCCTTCAAGAAACCTGGATACGGGAGAAATCACTATGTGAGGGCTACGAGGTATTTAGAAATCCAGCAACAAAAGGAGACACCGGTCATCCGTATGCAGGTTTGCTAATGATGATAAAGCTAACGAAAGGACTCTGGGTAATCGAGCATCTAGTCCCGAGCCCTTTTGTGCATGTGTTGAAAATGAAATTAATGCTGGATACAAGGGAAGCTACTATCCTCTTAATTACTGTCTATTGGAGTGAAAGCAAATGGCAGACTAAAGACTTCCTTGCGATTATCGAGGGGATAATCGATAAATCTATGATTGAGGAACCAAAACAGTTTATTATCTTATGTGGTGATCTTAATATTAAACTGTTGAAGAAAGATGGTAAGAGTGAGATTCAGATTCCTTTGGGCGAAAAAGAACGAAGTTGGAAGATGGCAGTGTAGTGTTGTTTCATGAGGATGTTAAACGGATCAACTAAAGGTGATTTGGGAGGTGCTGACACCTGGTTTTGTGCAAAAAATAGTGCCTGTCTAGACTACTGCTTTGTTACAAATAAAACATGGGAATGTATTAAAACCTTTGAAGTGAAAAAACAACTTAATAGTGATCATGCCCTCCTCAGCATAAAACTTATATATATATAGGGGAGGAGGAAGACCGTCTTAAAACAACTCCGAATGAAGTATGCTGGGGTCGAAATAAAGTAAGAATAAAAGAAAGAAACCTAGTCAATTTGATTGATGATTATAAGAGGCAGGCATTGGACAACCCAGAAGAAGTTGATTATGTCTGGCTCCTGATGGACTGTAAAACTAAACAAAAATCAAAGAAAATAGATGGAATAAAGAACAATCATGCCTATAACAAAACCTTAGTTGAAAAAAAAGGAAAGAATATCGAGTCCAGCTAAAGCATCTTCTGAAAGGATCTATACCGGGAAATCAGGAAGCAATAAGAAAGTGTAAACAGAATTACAAAAATTGGCTTAAGTCATCAAGAGCGAATAAACTTCAAATAGACGGAGAAAAAATGCTTGCCGCTATTAATGCCTATAATCCAAGACATCTTTGGGACATAATCAATAATGGAAAGGACTTCCAACCGGCAGTGGGAACAAACCAAGTCTCAGAAGACAGATGGGTTAGTGATTATACCTCCCTTTTGATTATACCTCCCTTTTTGCTAAGACAGAGAGCACAGTCAAACAAATAACGCCAACTCTACATCAGTCTTGGGCTATAGATTTTGATCGCTCAGAAATATATGAGATGATTGGCAAGCTCAGTTCATCTAGGGCAGCAGGAACCAATGGCATTTCCAACCAAGTACTTAAAAATAGCAAAGACAAATGGGCAGACTTTGTTAATTTACTATTTGAACAAGTTGGTAAAACCAAAACCATTCCACCATCATGGAAAGATGTCGTCGTGGTACCAATATTTAAAAAGGGTGATCTTAGCGACCCTATGAATTATAGGCCTATAGCCCTTCTGGACTCCATAGGGAAGCTTTTTGCATCAATATTATTGCGTGATTTGAAAAGATGGCATTAAAAGAGAATATTCTGGATAAGAGACAATCTGCCTTCATGAGTGGAGTTGGCACCTCCCTAAACTGTTCATCCTGAATTTGTTGAAAGTAAAGGCACTTGAAACTAAGAGTAAAGTTTATTTGGGGTTTATTGACCTCGAGCAAGCATTTGATTGCATAAATCGAGAACTATTATGTAATAAATAGGAGAACTGGGAATGCCCGGTAGATCTTCTGGAGGCAATCCAAGCATTGTACTCGAACACATCCATCCAAATCCAACTTTGCAAAGATGGCACCTTAACTAAGAAAATAAGAACATTTCGGGAAATTAAACAGGGATTTGCTCTTTTGCCCTTTTTTTGTGCTCTATTTGGCGGATATGATTGACTCACAGAAATAAATTAGAGCCTTCCCACCAACTATAGAAGACGATATTATCCCATGGATTCTATACGCGGATGATTTAGTCTTTGTTGACCTAACACCTATTGGGCTACAACGAAGACTAAACGCATTTAAAGTGTATCTGGATAGTAGCGATAGGAAAATCAATGTTAGTAAATCCAAGATAATGATTATGCAATCCGCCCAAGGAAACCACAAAAAAGGGGGAAAAGTTCACATGGAAGATTGAAAATAGTCTGCTGGAAACAGTGGATTCCATTACCTATTTGGGAATATATATCAACAAGAATATTAATGAATAGGGCCATTATTCATTAATCAGGGAAAAACTCTTAAAACTAACAAACCAAGGAAGAGCCCTCTATCATTGGTATGGCACCTTTTACCTGATACCAATCGCCACTTTTTTTAAGCAAAAAGTAACACCAGTGATAACTTATGGAATAGAGGCACTATTGACTTTGTCTTGGAAAATCTGAGACCTTTGTGAGGCCTTCTTTTGGAGGAAAATATTAAGATTACCGAATGCAGTGTTTGCAGCGGTAATAAGATATGAACTAAGACTGCAGTCTTTGACATCAATTGTACTATGGAAAACTCTATCTATGTTTCGGAAACTTTATCATTGATAATTCCCCAGGACCTTTCGAGGTGCTAAAAGGGATTGCTTCAATGAAAAACAAAAATCTCTCAAGATGGAAAGAACGTTGCAAAAAGCACTTGGTAAATCTGAAAACTGATTGCTATACACTAAGAAGTCATCCAAATAAAGTGAAAAAGGCTATTTTGATAAGAGATTGGTTGGATACTATTGAACAAAAATATCAGAGTAAAATGTGTCTGAATATCATCTGGGAACGTCAAAAGGTCAACAAACTGCCTGGCTATCTGATCAAATTCCCTTCACCATGCTACAGAGACTTGCTTTTGAGGTGCAGATTAAATATTCTGCTCTCAAACGAACTGCTCCTGGCCAGGAAGATGATAACGGCACAAGAAGCGATTTGTCATTTCTGTAAAGAACCAAAAACGATTGAAACAACTAAACATTTGTTACTATCCTGTCCCTTGCTAACGGAGCAGAGAGCTAAGGAAATGCAATCATTATAGTCTGAACTTGATCAATATGGAGAAGACTTTACCTGGGAGAGATTTCTGACAGCCACGAAAATAGGTCGAACAATAAACGCTATGAAATTTCGTGATAAATTGTTGAAAGTTGATAATGTATAGTTGAATTATTTATGTAAATAAGGAAGGATGAGTTCTTAAACATGTTAAAGGTTGGAATTTATGCAACCAATAAAAAATAAATAAGGTCTCAGGTTTCCCTTCTCCAAGACTTCAGCTTCCTCAGCTTGCCATCTTATACTTAGTTCAATCTCTGAATATTCAAAACAGTTCCAGGGCAACTTTACACTCCTTCTGGTTTCTTGAAAGTTCATACAGATTGCTTTGTTCTGTTTCACTTCAGCAATCTCTTTCATACACTTGGATTTGCTCTCTGTATGTTTCTTTGGCTTTCACAGATAGGGTATACCCAGTCTAGGTGCAGTTGTCGGACCACAGGGAAGACCCATTGCAGGTCATGCAACAATTAACCCTAGGCTTTCTTGCCCAGACAGGTTCTTCTATAACTGTACCTGTGTTCTGGTTCACATTCACTTGGCTTTCTACTTGCCAGCCTTTTAGCTTTGCCATAATCTGTTTTCCTCTTTGCTAGTCTCTTGACTTTGCCACAATGTGCTCTTTCATACAGTTCACTTTGTGGTGCTCTCTTGCTTTCACCACATTGCTTTCACGCTCTTCAGCAATATTCAATCTTTGCTTCTCACTGCAATTCATAGGATTCGTTCTTTGCTTTCAATAGATTGTACGTGTACTTCAGACAAACTTGTCATCTGCTCAACAGTTTGTCAAAGGCTTTCATTTAGTTTTCTATTCAATAGTTCGGAGCTTTTATTCTGTCATGCTTCTTACAGTTAATCTTATTCATATTTTTCCTCACAACCCAAAGCTTTGGGACTACTAAATTTTGCATATCGTCTTTCGTTCATTCAGCATTCACTTTTGCTTTCTAACAGCCCCCAGGAGCACCCCTGTTCTAGTGTTTCCCCTTTTGCACTCACCGGTCCCTTGCGTCTCCTCCAGGTGGCTGCTTTATCTTCTTCTGCTCCGCTGACATGTTTTCTCTGTATTATGAGCCCCGCTCACACTTAGCTCTACTCTCTGTGGGTTGCCGGCAGATCCGCTTGCTTCCTGCGGATGCTGCCATTAGCTTGCAGCTATTGGATTTCTTCTGTGCCCGCAGCTCCTGCTACTGGCACCTGACCAATGAGGATCTCACTGCTGTGGACCTCTCATGGCCCTCCCGGGCCTCATCTCCACAGCTCCTTCGGGATACTTGCCGGTGTCCTGGCTTCCCAGCAGGACCGTTTGCGGCAACCCCCTTCTGCACAGGATTCTCTCCTCAGGCTCAGAACGCTCAGCCGGGCATCTCTCCTGCTGGTCATTTTTCTCCTTGTCGGCTCCATACACCTGCAACCATTTGATTGGTTGAAGGTGTGAGTCCTGAGGTCACATTGTCTGACCATAGTTAGTGGAGTACTCGGGACATGCCTGGCTCTTACAAACGTCAGCAGGCTTCTTCCTCATCTCAGTACTAGAGTGGTGACATGACATGTTAGTGTGCACTACTCCTAGTCACCTCTTCCTCGTCCCAGTACTATAATGGTATGAATGAGGTAAAATGAGGGGAAATGGTTTGCAATAACCTATGAAGCCAGGGGGGGAGAGGGCGGTTGGCTCTAACAATAAAAAGGGGGATACCATGTCTCACCTGCAGATATACTCTCCCCAATCCCCAAGGACCATCCACCCAGATGATCCTCCCTCGCATCTCCACCCCAAGGGTCATGGTCCAAAAACGATAGCCTTTCCCTGGCCACCTAAGCAGAGGATCCAAGGGGAGTAGGTGTGAGGATACCCTCAGGTTTCTCACATCTATCACTCCACTGGTGTTGATTTTGTAGAGGATTTGCTTGTCGTCTGCATGGTGGTAAGATGTGACACCATGTCCTTTGAGTTTCATGAGTGGTTTCATTTGACTGTGTAAGAGTAGTGTTGAGCGGGATGAGCCGTGTCGAACTCCACAGGTGGATGTGAGGGGGTTCAGCTGAAGGGCAGGAGCCTGTTGATTTCTGATCTTCTGTTACGAAGGATTTAACCCACAGTAGTGCCGTGTTGCATAACCCTATTGTTTGCTTTCTTCTGATGAGGGTTGTGTGGTCGACTTTGAAAGGCCACTAAGAGGTCTAGTATTATCTGTGCAGAAGAAGTGTTGCAGTCAGAGTACATTTTCCGGTTGTCTCAGATGGAGAGTATTGCTACGTCTGTTCCTCTCATAGGCATGAAACCTGCTTGTGCCTGGTCTAGTAGGTGCTTGGAGTCTATATGTGTCAAAATGTGTCCATATACATAGGACAGTAGGTGTTTTGTTGGGCAAGGGATGTTTGATATGGGTCAATATTTGGTGTGGCTGTCTGTGTTTCCTTAGTGGTCTTTAATGAGTGGTTTAATATCGGCCGCTTTAAAGCTTCTCAGTACCGTTCCTGTTGTCAGCAAGTGGTTCATGAATTGGTGGAAATATTCTGCCGTGTCTCTCTGCTGTGGGTGGTCTTGTAGATGTTTGGTGGGCTATGGGACCAGGGACCGTATCTCTCCAGGACTGAAATCTCTACACTGGCTCCCAGTGGCTGCGAGGATAAAGTTCAAAACCCTCTGCATTGTCCACAAGGCCTTCTGGGGCCTTGGTCCTATATACCTTCAACTCTCTCTTCCCAAATATCTTCCTTCCCGAGCCCTTCGCTCATCCGCCTCCAACTCCCTCAGGGTCAGCCGCTTCTCGAAGCAACGAGCTGGGGGTAGATCTCTCTCCGCGGCAGGGGCCTCCCTCTGGAACAGCCTTCCTGCCTCCCTGAAACTTGAGGAGAACCATCTCCGGTTCCGGAAGCACCTCAAAACCTTCCTCTTTGCCTCTGCTTTCTCTCTCCCTCTCCCCTGCTGAACAGCCAATTATTCCTCACTGATACTGCACTGATTCTGCAACTGGACCACTCTTAACAGCCTCGGTCCTGAGCCCAGCCACTCTCCACTTGCACTGATGCCCTGGAACCCCTCTGCACTGCGGGACTGTCTCTGTATCCCTACAGCCCCCCCCCTTTTCCAGCACTTGTTCTGCACTTACCTTGCACTTGCCACTAGTTGGCCCTATTTATTTATTACTTTACGCCACTTACCTTTACTGCACTTCCCCGCCCCTCCCCTTCCCCTTGCACTTTTCCCCCTCCCCCACCCTTGCACTTGCGCGATCTGAATGACACCTGGCCTAGTAGGATCGTTGTCTGTTTCCCCTTGTTTCCTCCCCTCCCTGCCTCGTCGTGCCTTGAAACACCTGTGTATAGGCGCGTTACAAATGCCATATCATATCATATCATATCATGGTCTGCAGGTGATCGGCTTTGTTTCTGTCCTTCACTAGTTTAGTGATGTCTTATGTCAAGATCGTTGTGGAGTGTTCTAGTCTCATGGTTGGCTCCGGAATTGTGTCATGGGTGAAGTTGCTGTGTGTATCCTTCGGCATAGAGTTGATGATTTGTTGGATGCTTGTGATTTTATTTTCAAAGTAGTTTGCAAGGTCCTCACATAGTTTCTGCAATGGTCTGGGTGCGTTGTTGCAAGCTGTATATTTTCTTATCTCATTCAAAGGTTGAACATCTCTTTCTGTGTGTTGCTTGCTTTTGAGATGCGTTTGCAACGTGTAGTGTTTTCACTTTCAGGATTTCAGCTTTGTAGAGTTGATCTGCCTCTGGTATGCAATTTTGTTATAGTCTTTCCTCCATGCTTGTTTCAGTTACGTGTTTTTCTTCATCTCTCTAAGGTGGGGCATGAACAATCTGGTAGCCATTTTATTTTGGGATGGGGTGAAAGGTTTTTTTTAGGTTTTTAGGTGTAAAAGCACCCAGAGCTTCAGTGATCCATTTTAGGAGTGCCTCAATTCTTTCTTCTGTTCTTAGATTGTCCAGGATGGTCTTTGGTGGTTTTCTGAATTAGCCTGGTGTTGAGATCCATGGTATTTCTTTTCTTAGTTAGTTTTGTTTATTTGGGAGGTCTTTGCTCTTGTTGGGCTTTAGATCATGAACAGTATCATCAGGTGAATGCTCCAGAGACTTTGTTTTCGGGGTGATGTTAAAACTAGTCTTTCTTGGGAGAAAATAACTTTCAAAGTGTCCCCACCCGAGCGAGTTGTTCCCTTCATCAGTTGTTGTAGTTGTATTGTTGATATTTGTGTGGTCCTCGATTTGTCTGAGTTGGTGCTTTCTTCTTCAAACCAGATATTGAAGTCTCATAATATAATCAGTTGGTACAGTTTTATAGCGATGCTGGTTATGGCGTATACAAATTCCTCTGTGAAGGGTAAGCTGTTAAGTGGGCGGTCTGTAGACGAGTAGAAATGAAAGACTGGTTGAATGGTCTAGAGTTAAGTGGAGGTAGCATGATTCACGGTTAGGGATAATTAGTGACGGTGCTGTTGTGATTTTTAAGTGATCTCATATAAGATGGCAAAGCAACCTTGTCTTTTTCCTTCTCAATAAGGTTGCCTGAGTCTGAAGTTGTTCGGGATAGATTTGTGTGTCACTAACTTGAAGTATTCCATAAGCCAGGTTTCTGTGAGAAAGTTGCAAGTTCCACCTTTGCTGAGGAGAGATCATGTATCTTGTTGCTATGTTTTGACTTTGATCTGGCGTTGACCAGATTGCAGTGAATGTTTTTGTTATCCGGGTTTTGTTTCTCCTAAGGGGGTTGTGTTGATAGGTTAATATGAGATTTGGTTTCTTCTTTCTTTTGAGCCTGTGGTTGTCTTTGGGTTATGGCTTGAGGTGTGGACCTTTGTTGTTTCCAGTTCTGCATTGAGTAACTCAAGTAGGTTGCACTACAGGTCGATTTATGTGGGTTTGTAATGTTGATTCCAGAAATCTCGCCGGTTTTTGCTGATGAATAGTGTGTTAAAGTCAGTTGGTTCTACTTTACTTATTTGATCCTTGTTAAGGTCTACCTTGGCTAGTCGTGTGATTGGGTGGTGTTTTAGTAGCCGTAGCCAGTACAATTTCACTGACAGTTTGTTGGTGTGAGTCGATATTACTGTTTTTCGGGCACACTATCGTAGGGACACTGTTTCTGTGGTACCTAATCATCTAGGTGCAAAATCTCCAGGCCACTATACCACAGAGGTCAAATATCACAGTGGCAGAGTACCAGAGTGATCTGGTATCCATGTGGTACCCCACTACCCTATTGGCAAAGTATTGCAATGGGAGATCTCACGATGGAAAATGTACAGTTGGTAGTTATCGCAGGTATCAGTGCGTTAAGCTACAGATGTGGCAAATTATCAATTTATTGGACTATTAGTGTGATTTTCTATCGCCTTGGCAAATTTTCGTGGTATCGGAATATCACCTTGGTAAAATGGCACAATGGTACGGAAAAAAACGGACAAACAGTCAGTGAGGCAGACTATCAATGTGAACCAATTATATTAGATTGCCTATTAAAATACTATGGCATAAGAACATAGTGGCAAAGTATCACAATGGTATACTAGCAGTGTGGCAAACTGTCAGAGTGGGACGCTACCATATTATCGTAATGTTTAAGTGCTAGGCCATTCTAGTGGCATGATGTCCAGGTATCAGTGTGGCAGACTATCAGTACGACAAATTATTGGTGTGGTGCACTAACACATTAGCAATATGTTGTTGTGATAATGTTTCGGGGGTTAAATGTCATTGTAGGAGACTATCCCAATGGGAACTTGTCAGTTGCAGTGAAAGAATATTGCAATGGCTAAAAGTCAGTGGGGCAAACTATCAATGTTGCAGACGACCAATATGGTAGATTCTCATTGTGGCAGCCTATCGGGTATACAAGCTATAAATGTGGCAGATTATCATTGCAGCACCCTAGCACGAGAGCAACATATCAGAGTGTCAGTATATCACAATGGGTCACTATCAGTCTCAGATTATAGTTGTGCTGCACACTACCACATTGCCATATTATTCTAGTGACTAGTGTAAGGGTGTGGAAGGAGAAGATCGACACACAGGTGGCATGCTTTTGGGCAAATACCTTTATTTATCAACAGAAATAAGAAGAAACTTACCTTTCCCTAACTCTAAGAGGGGTTTCCCTGCCTCAACAAAATACTAAGGAACTGTCAGAATGTCCATAACTAAAAAGTCCACCGTCCCATGTCAAAAAACAACTTCTATCCCTTACACTTATAACTAAACTGGACTCATCCCTTCTGGGTCCAAAAGAATGACTCCCTTCTTTTGGACAGGTAGTTCACAAACTTTCTCAGGCTGGTTTTCACAGTTCTACAAAGTAGGGGGAATGCCTTCCTTCCCCTCGCCTTTCTCAGGCTTTTCTTGGCAGTTCAACAAAGGTGGGGGAATGTCTCCCTTCCCTTGGCCTTTCTCAGGCTTTTCTTGCAGTTCAAAAAAGGTGGGGTAATGTTTCTCTTCCCCTGGCCTTTCTCTGGCTTTTCTTGGCAGAGCCCTTTCAGTGGTTCAGTGGGCAGTCCTGGCAAACTTCCTTGCCAAGTACTGCCTAGGGTCCCAGACCCCTTTAATATGATTTCTCTTACTTGGGTCCCAGACCCCTTCAATATGGTTTATCGTGCTTGGGTATCAGACCGCTTCAATATGGTTTCTCATGCTTTGGTCCCAGAGCCCTTAAATATGGTTCAGACCCCTTCACAGATCCAGGCAGCCCATGTACCTTGTTGTTGGGCTCCTGGTCTGTGGGATCAGTCTCTGGCTTCTCAGACTCTTCCCACGCATGGACTTCCTTCACCTGCTTGTCTCAGTATGCCGGTCCTCAGCAGAGCAGGTAGGGATATCAGGTCACCACGGTCCATGTCCCACTTAACAGTTTCTCTCCCAGCCTCGCCGTCTGGGGTACTGAGACCTCACCCACAGTCCCTCTGGGGAGGGACTGTTCCTCAGGTTAGTCCCTCTTCCATATTTAAGCTCCATATCATATGAGAACTATGCTGTTCAGTGAGATTGTCTTGAGGGTTCTTCATTGATCCCAGTTTCTTCCTCGTCTCAGTATCTCAAGATGACAGTGCAGTGGAGTCAACCCCATTCTTTCTCGTGCCAGTATGTCCAGATGACAGTTCAGTGGAGTCAACCCTATTCTTCCTCGTCCCAGTACTACTAGTACTATTGTGTGCCATAAGTACATGGGAGAACTTATGGGGTAAGAGGAAGGTAAGGAAGGACAGGGGAGAAAGGTGGGTAAGGGTTGATAATACTGCATTGGCCCATGAGGTCCTTCGTGTATCCCAGACAGGGAATCCCTTGCCATGAGATCTACCACCACCAGAGGGACTATCGGGTGGTGACCTCACCTTCCTGGCCTCATGGAAAAGGACTCCCCGTCAGGGAGAAACGGTGACATCACAGGATTTGGCACACTAGTATCACAGTGGTAAAGGTCTCTCAGGCAAGCTATCATAATGGCAAGCATTCAGTGAGGCATATTGTAATGTAGCACATTTATATTAGGGGGATACAAAAAGTTATCACAATGGCAACATTTCATTCTTGCAAGATATCCGTGGATTCAACTGTTGGCTCAGCACCTTATCCGTGTGTCTAATTATCAATGCAGCTAACTATCAGATTGGCAAGCTATTTGTGTGGCAGATTATCGGTGTAGAAGAACACTGTAATATCAATTTAACAACAGTACCAATGTATCATAATGGCTAACTATGAGTGTGTCAGATTCTTGATGTGGTCCACTAACACACTGGCATGTTATTTTAGTGGCAGAATATCACATGTAATCCTCTTTCTTTGGCTGATGCTTTCAGAACTGTAGCATCCCAACCGTTCAACGCTGTAGAAATGTTCTCTTAAATCAACTTCATGATCCTATTGCTTTATTATGCACCATAGAACCTGAAACACAAACAATAATTCAGTCTTCTGGCCCAAGGGTGGGTAATCGACATGAGCAAGAACATCCGAAGATTAATCCTTTTGTAAACATATCATCATAACATCATTATCATCATATTAAAACATCTCATTACCAATACATGACATCAATAACTGGGTGGGATAATCCGTCCCCTCTGTGTCTTTAATAGAATTATGACTTTCTGTAATGTATGTATGGAAAATCTAAATTCTATGTCAAGACACAGAGGCTTGGATTATGCTTCTTCAAAGATTACTTACCACCAACATTGCCAATTTTTCCAAAAGGTTTTAAAAGTCGATTCTTCCGACCAGTCTGCTGCCTTCCTAATGTCTTCCAGTCTGGCCCCTGCCTGAAAAGCCTTAGAGGCCATCACCCCTATCACCGAATGGGCTCCATAGCAATCTGTATCTACTCCTGCTTGGAACATAACCCACCGGATCCATCTAGCCAGCATAGCTGACGCCACTGCCCCGAAAGGTTTCCTTATGCTATGAATAACTGAGTCACCCCTGGGGGTTGCAATTCTCTAGTGCGTAATAAGCTGAAATGCATCTCACTGGGCATGGTTTGGGTTGATCTGGGAATGCTTCATATGATATTGATGTCAACCAAGTTTTCGTCCTTTTCACAATATCCAAACTCATTCCCTGTGGAGATAAGGTTTTCCTATTGATTTCTAGTGCCCCAACGTCTAATACCCTCTTACTTGACAGTAATCATAGAAGCATAGCCAATTTGGCCGATATCGCTTTCCTTGTCAGCTCATCGTTATCTGACCTTGATGTGCACATTCTTAGGACCTTATACATGTCCCATACCTGTTTGTATTTTTGTCTCAGGGGCCTAATAAGTCTAAACCCATTCAAACGTCTGCAAATCAGAGGATGGTCTTGCACTGGTATTCCTTCAATTCTCAGGTGTCCCGCTGAAATAGCTGAACAAGCTGTGTTGATCGTCCTATAAGCTTTGCCCTGAGATGCTAACTGAGCCAGAAAATTGGCTAGGTGTATCACATCTGATCCAGTGGAGTGCACATTCTGTTCCACACACCAATTGTGCCATCCTGACCAGGCTGTTATGTATGCTTTAATGGTCCCAGGCGCCCAGGCTTCTTTGATAATCTGTTCAGCCTTGTTCGATAACCCTGGCCTCACCCAGGCTCCCCTGAAATTGCCCACGCAATGTAATTGAGGCTGCCTGTCTTCACCAGAGGATGACCTCCCCATGTGGGGCGTTGTCGTGGGACATCACTAGCACATCCGGTAAACATGCTTGACCCCTCCAGTCTGGCGTAATCAGCACCATGGATACTTGCTGTCTCCTCACCTGCGCCAGTGTCCTCGCAATCATCGTGAATGGAGGAAATGCATATTCCTTGATCAGACCCCACTGTTGTAGGAATGTGTCTATCGCTTCCACTTCGGGGCTGGTCTCCAACTGAAGAACCAAGTATCACGGTCCCAATGGTCGTCAACAATCCTTACTTGCACCTTCAGTCCCGAAGAAATGTGGGCATCATTTGCTTTGTTCAACGGCTTCTTCCTTTTACCATTACTGGAGGTTTCCATGGCAATGGTCCGTGCAGCACAGACGCTCCTGACTGCGCTGCGTTCCATTGCAGCTTTGCTCTTTCGCCAAAGCCGTCACGTGATTATCACGTTTGTTCCGGTCGGGACGCTCCACCCATTGTGTTAGCATAACACGTTCTCTGCTACTCGGAACGCTGCTTATGATTGTAGTCAGTATCATTCATTTATTCCAGCTCCACCTTTGAAGCTTTGTTCTACTGCTGTATTCTGTACTTCCTTTTTTCTAAAAATTCTGCCTACTTTTGTGACCGCCTGCTACTGAAACCTCACCTGTCCCCGGATTGTTTCTGCTTGTCGGAAGTCGGCTGTGAATCCAGCTCGTACGGTAACGAACATTTCTTGTCTCCCGGTTTTGCTTCTGCATATTGATTCTGTTTTGTTTACTCTGAGATTCTACTTGCACGATAAACCAACATTGCCTCTCACCCGATTTGGCCTCTGCATATTGATTCTGCTATGTTTACTCAGACAATCCGCTTGCACAGCAACTAAATATGCTATCCCTTGGTCTGACCCTGTATATTCATTCTGTCTAGTTTGCAACACCGGACTCACTCATCGCCTTACAAATGATCGAGACCCCACAATCCACTCCCGCATGAACTGAACTTTTGCACTGGACCGGCTACAAGGAGTGCACTATTCCTGGACGTTCTGCAGTAAGAACATAGTGCACCACCTGGAATCTAGCACGTCCCTCGTGCCGTTCGGGTTTAGTCCCATACTAGCATCTCTTTTCCTTATGTTGTGTTCCTTCGGAAATTTCACCTGCAACAAACTTGATACTATTCGTGCATCCATTCATCTGGTAAGACCCATAATCCTGTCTCTTACGCTCGGCATTAGGCCTTCTTATTCCCCGATGATTTATAAAGGGAAGTAGTACAATTCTATTCTTTTTTGTTCTTAGAGGGGGAGCACCGGGTTGGAGAGCTTGCTTCACGTCGCCCAGGCTCAGGCAAGAAACCATTCCAGATAAAGTAGGCCATTCTTCCAGTTCCTGTCCTACTTTTGTTAATCGTTGCTTACCTGGACCTAAACTGTTTCTTTTTCCTTTACAGCCTGGCATCTTGGCGGTGTTGTTTTCCCACTCTTTCATTTAATTTACTCCTCTGATATCGTGACTACTAAATCAGCAGAGGGGCGTATCAAGGGAAAGATCTCCCTCAGTCAGGATACTTGTGCTAGTACTAGCTCCGGTTACACAGCCTTGCGGTACCCACATTGAAATTCTGGCCAGGAAGAATGGTGAGTACTGACACCAAGCTATTTGCCTGTTCAATCTAGATGCAAAAAGGTCTATTCTGCATGGACCCCAACTCGTCATCAGCATCTGAAAGACTCTTTTGTCCAGCTTCCAATCACTGGCGTCCCTGAGGAAACTTGATATTCCAGTCGGCAAACCTCGTTCGGACGGCCTGGTAAGTATTCTGCCATCACGTATATCTCTCTCTGCAGGCAGAGGTGCCAGAATTCCTTCGCTAGCAACGCTAACATTCTTGACTTTGTGCCTCCCAGTCTCCCAGTCTGTTTATATATCGGACTGCTGACACGTTGTCCATCTTGAGGCGCATGCAATATCATGCCCTCTCCTGTGTCCAAACTTTTACCACAAATGAGCCTGCTAGGAGATCCAGGCAGGTTATGTGGAGGTTCAGTTCTTCTTCTGACCATCTGTTCCTTATCTCTTTCTTGATATTGTTTACTTTGCTTAGCGGGAGGTTTAATGTTCCCCGCACTGTATCTATCCTGAAGCCAAGGAACTCCATGTTCTGTTCCGCCCATAGGCTTGATTTCTCCCAGTTTATTTTGAACCCTAGTTGCTGTAGGAGGTCTAAGGTGTTGTACACCTGTTCCTTAATCAGTAGTTTGTCTTGACACATTATACAAAAGTCGTCCAAATAAATAATCAGTCTGACACCTCTTTGCCTGAGGAAGGTTACTACTAGTTTCATCACTTTCGTGAAACACCATGGGGCTGATGCTAGCCCGAACGGTAGGCATGTGAACTCCCATATTTGACCTTGCCACCGAAATCTCAGAAATGTTTGCTGTTCTATTGCCATAGGTATGTTCAAGGAAGCATCTTTGAGATATATCCTGGCTAGCTAATCCCCCTGCTGTAAGATGTTCCTCGGAAGGTGTATGTCCCCCATCCTGAAATGTCTGTATATTATAAAGACGTTCAGTTCTCTTAGATTTATTATTGGTCTCATCTTGTGGCGAACCCTCACTAGGAACATGTTGCTTATAAAGCTGTCCTTCATATCTGCTGCCAGTATTATGGCAGCTTTTCACAGTAGCTCTCCTATTTTTGCGTCTAACAGCTCCCCATCTGCTGTGCTGTGCACTAGTGCCATTTCCCTTGCCATGGCGTACTTTGCCAGTCTGTATTAAAACCTTGTATAGTGTCTAAAACCCAGGCATCTGAAGAGATCATTTGCCATTTTTCTACTGTACGAACAAGTTTGTTCGACTGACGTTTGTGCCTACGCTTTCATTCTTACCTGAGTTAGGTTGGTGTTGATTTTCTGCATGTCTCCACCCTCTCCCTCTTGCTCTTCTCGAAGTGAAGAACGGTTTGGGCTTCCTTTCATCCTGCTTCAATGATATCTGTTCGTATGGAACCTGTTGCTTGTTTAGCGGCTGATGGAGCGGACCCCATAAATGTGACCATGCGGTCGTCAATATCTGAGGTCTCCACTACTTTTCTCTTCTTCTGAGGACATAATCTCAACATCTTCCTCTGATGATTGACTCGCCCAATTTTCCTCATTATATCCCTCTGAACTATCTGAGGTTGCCTTTGTGTTCCTTATTCTTTGGTTTACTGCCTTTCTCTTGCCCTTTCCTTGCAGTGGCGAGCCCGGTCGGTCTTGGCCTTTTTGGCCTTGCAGGCATTCTTTCTTCCCCCTTTTTCCATTCCTTGTCCACTTGTCCCTCTAAGTTCCTCCATTCCCTTGGAGAACTTTAGCCAGTCCTCCATAATTGCCAGCTGTTGTGAGCTGTGCCCCAGACTCTGTCTCAGATCTTGGTGTAATATTTGACCCAGACCGGGTTGTATTCTTTTTTGGCTCACTTGGACTCTTCCCTCTTCACTGGAGCTGGACATTGTAGGACTTAACTGAGGACAAATGTGCCACTGTTTGACAAGCCAACAGGTTATCTTGGGCCTGCAGCCGTCCAAAATATGTATTTTTAGGGAAGATTAATTTCAAATAGCGCGATTGAGGCTGTAAAATTCTCTGCTAACCTCTTTTAGGATGAGTTGCTTTCTCTGGCCACTAGATGCCTGCAAGGTAAAGTATAACGATCGCTGACAACAAACAGCTTAAGCAAACAGAATGTTCCGGTTTATCCAAGTGTCTGTCTCTCTGGGCTTTCACACTACGCAACTATCATGGAAGTGATCTTGAGGTATGCCGGAACTCTGATAAGTCTAGTCTTTCTCCCCACACTTCCGTGACTGCAGTGCCCCCTCTAATGACAATGAAGTGATGCAGCCGCTGGAACCGTTTTTCCTGTCGCCGTCCGCTCTTATTTATCGATAAACTATCACTAAACCCTGCGGATATGTTCCGCCACGTTGGCCTAACGCTGCCCGCCATGTTTGCATTAAACAGTCTAAAACTACTTTCACATAAGTACTTCAATCCGATACCACAATAAATGAGTGAAGTAATGTCAAAGGTACTCAACTGGCTGCCCGATCAGCAAAGAAAGAGCATTACATAAAATGGTGGACAGGATTTATAGGGATGGACAGAGACTATTGGTGGTTTAAGGTCACATGTTGGAAAGACCAATAACATTACGAACTACAAAAGACTCTAAACCTATGGGGATTGTCATTTTCTCGCATTTGTAAGTTACTGTTATTGTTTTAATGATGCTGCTCGAATAGTAAAGTTGAGAGAAAAGCAGAATCCGGGCCTCCGTGTCTTGACATAGAATTATTTTTTAAAGGGTCCTGGAGGGTGAGGCGAGTGAAGACTGATCCTTGACCCTGGCGTGAGTGAGAACCGAGAAGGCAGGCCTTTTTGTCTCAGTAGAGGGAATGCCAGAACATTGAGTGAACATGGGACGAGGAACTGACTGAGGTAGTATCCCTCAGGTTTTTCCTTTGGGGTAGCGGAGAGGCAGCTTGATGGGGAGTGCAGTAAGTTTTACATTGTATCATTTTGTCAAATGGTAGAGAGTAGATTTTATAGCTTCAATTAACATCTAAGCTGCGATTTTCTGTTGTGTTCCTGTGAGCTAATTCTAATTAATTGCTTTTGGGGCTACTAATGCTAAATTACAAGGATTTAGGAAGGGAAGGATTTTGCAGATATGTTTTAGCTACCAAAAACAAATGTTTATTTACTGGTGGTCCACTAACTTGTATAATTTTCCATTTGTGGAAAAGGGGTTGGTTTTGAGTTGACATGATTGTGCTTAGTGAAGGGGACCTAGTAGTAAATGGAAATTCCAATATCAAGTCCTAGGGCTAATAGTTTTGGTAGCATCTTGGTGCTTCAGTGAACTAGCACAGCACCTTCATGCAATAACCCTGGACTTCTAGGAGCTCTTCAACTGTCATTCATTTAAGATGCATCTGAATTCTTACTCATACATGGAATAGTTGGGGTACCAAATATACCAACCAATGCTCCTCCGCAATTCATGACACTTGGCTTCCAGCAGTCGTAACAGGCCTTTAACAGTGAGGCAGAAGGAAGAATGATCTCATTGGTCCTGGGAAAGGCTCACAAAGCAGCCAGTCTGGATCAGGAAGCAAACTAAAGCCCTGAACATACTCTTAGCCAAGGTAGCAAGCTCTTCACCTAGCGAAGGGGTTTTCATCCAAACTAATGTTCAGGACATTTATCCCAGAGCTTGTCACTTTAAAGGAACAACACTAAACCCGATTTGCAGGGGTGTTAGCACCAAACGTTTTTAATACGAATTGCCATGTGTTGGAGGCACCCTTCACTTTAATATAGCTGTAGCAACGGCAAATGAAACACGGATTGTCTTATGGCATCCAAAATCGTGCATCCTGTTCACTGTACAGGGAACATTGGTACCTTTAAAGCATTCAGAGACCACATTGTACCCACATTGACATATATCTTATCAGCAGAACAAAAGGATGGCTGGCATCTGCATAACATTTAAGCCAGGCACCTGAGGGTCATGTCGTATGTTTTGAAGGTTCTGTTTACATAAAATGATTTATGAAGATAGTCCCTCCCTGTGAGAAATTGACTTCTGCCCTGCAAGAGTACAAGGACTAATAGAGTCTAAAGCACCCACTCAGCCCTCACACTTCTACAAACCAAGAGCCAACACAATCATAAAGGTAAAACAGGCACAGTTAAGAGATATACCTCCTTCTCCTTTTGTGGAAATGTGTGCCAAGGGAAGGCTATTCTAACAAAAGTGGTGTGAATGTGGTTCAGGGAAGTATAACAGTCTAAAATAAAGGAATGTTCAAACAAGCGTCTATAAAACTATACACTTTAATCAAACACACCATACACAATACTAATAGATAACACAGTAAAAACCTGTTCCTCTAGAAATAACAAATAATATGCAAAGATAGAATAGATGCAGCACTCTGGGCAATGGAACTGGGGGAGAAAAGGCAATTAAAAGACCACAATGTTCAAAATGGATATTTCTTTAGGCTACAAAAGGGATTATAATGGCCTAGCCAGGGTCTAGGGCTCAATGATGGACGAGAGGAGCAGATATCGGTCAATAACTTTGCAGATGTCTTGACAGTTTGACAGCATCGAACCAGGCTTCTTGGGGTCGGTTGCGGGTTCTTTTTGGTTCTTTTCCATTTGAGTATGCAGCAGAAGGTAGCTGTGGTGCTGGAGCATCTACTCAAGCTGTGTAGATCAGGCAGCCACCTGGTTCGGTTGACAGTCAAGGTTTGACAACGGCGAGCTGGTACCAATTTGCACAGGTGAGTTGATTCGATTAAGAAGCTCGGCAGTCACATGCAGGGGGACCCCACAGTTGGGTCGATCGACTTGCAGGAGCGGCAATGAAGAAGCTGGTAGTCCAAATGGTACTCAGAGCAATACAAAGCATCAGTCTGAGCTTTTGATGTCACAGTGCAGCGGCTAACAGAAACAAACAGAAACAAACAGGCAAACGTCAATGTCGCAAGCACATGGACCTTGGCTATTCTGACTTTTGGGACCTGTGAGTCCCACTCCAGGGTCTCAAGGGCCAAGAATAGTCCTTTTCTCTGGCTCCCAAAAACTGGGGAGGCTGGCACACACCTTCAGGCATCCTACAACACAGTGAGGTCCTAGACAACAGGGCAGCTGGCAGATATGCAGGTATTAGTCCAGCTTCAGAGTTCACCACCAATGGTCTTTGCGGATAACTAGGGGATAGAGCTCCCCCCTGCCTTGGGACTCCGGCCTTCAGCTCACAACTTGAGGACTTTAGAAAAGACTGCCCTTTCAGAATGGTCCAGCAAAATCTAATTCCATGGTTGGATTCCAGAGCTGATTCAAATATGTGGTGGGAGACCCCTTCTTTTAAAAACAAAAGCCCACAGGTAACTGGACTAAAGCTAGCCTGTCTTAGTGGTCCAACCCCTGTTCTTGAAAGAAGTGGACTTTGTCCTTCTGACATCACACCCAAAGTGCTTTGCTTCATAGAAAGTGGAGGGGACAGGAAGGAGAGAGAGGGAGGCAGAGAGAAACAAGAATGGAAGTCGTCCTCTACAGAACAGAACCCTCCTGTTTATTCTAACTCTGCCCCGTCCCTTCTCACTAGCAACAAAGGCCTTTAGAAATGCAGCACCTTGGTTTGAGGCTACACCTCTTGAATGGGTGGGCTCCGTCGATGCTTGGGCCCAGAACAGCTGGCTGATGTGTGGCTGCCTCTGGTGGAGGGTATTACCAGGCCCATAAACAGAGGTCAAACAAGTGGCATGGCCATTGAGATTCCTGTCCTGAATTTGGCAAGGTCAACATGTCTGGCCAGAATACCCATCACCTTCCACAGCTGAGTTTAGTTCACAGGAGCTAACACATGTGTGAAATCAAATTGGATGTAGCTGTAATGATCATAAGAAGCCCTATGCACCATGCCTTAATCAAGGCATAGTTTTATTCTTAGTGTTTATCGTGCCACCTTCATGGGCTATTTATGATCATAGTTTTGGTACAGGGGTGCATATCTTAAATGCTGCCCCGGCACTGCTGAAACATGACTGTCACTGCAGCTGGCAAATGGGCATCTATGACCCCTGAATCTGTCTGCTCTGGGAGAGCAGGTGCTACAACTCAGGATACGGATGCAGCGGGACACAGATACACACTTTTGGCATTGAGCTTATGCAAACGGAATCTGATCCGCAGATTACCATTTCACAGACTGAATTGCCTGAATCACTTTATTATTTAATGAACATACAAAAGCCTGGGCTTTCACACCCTTGCCAGATGGCAATTCATCACACTCCCCAGCGACACCAAACGCTCGCCTGGATCAGGCCAAGTGTGTCCCCCAACAGAGGAATCAATGCATGGGAGAGGGCTTGCAAGAAAAGAAACAGATAGTCCATTAAGCCAACGTGCCAATTTTGACTAAAATATAACACATTTGTAGCATAATTTGTTTTCTAAATTTATTTTTCAAAATGTCTAAATGGTTCAGAGTTTCTGAAGATTAGTGACTGGGTTACAGTTTTCACTTCGATTCCATATCCTGCACCTAGATTAATTACTCAAGTGTGACTGTTAAATGGCTTACCGAATACGTGTGATACATTTACTATGGTTAATTAAACTTGGTTTCTGCTGAAAACCTAACCTATACAATGTGCAAGTGTGCAGAAGGAGGAGACTGACACACAGGTGGCATGATTGTTGGCATAAACTTTTATTATACCCGAAAATAAAGAGAAAACCTAGCTTGCCCTAACTCTAAGAGTGTCGCCCTGCCTCAACTAAAAAACTGAGGGTGTCATTAGATTGTCTGTGCAAATCAATAGTCAACCATCCTGTGTCAAAACCCTGATTCTGTCCCTTCCACTAAATACTAAACTAAAAACGTAGTGGATCTTCTTGATCCAGAAGAATGACTCTCTTCTTCTGGACAGTGGCCCATAGTTCCAACGGTGGTTTGGAATCTTTGCCCGGGGGAATGACTCCCTTCCACAGGTCTCAGTTTCTTTTCCAGGCACAACACAAAGTTCCAATTTGTAATGCTAAACAGTAGTAAAGTTCTCAGTTCAAGTTCACAAGGTAAGGTTCCTGTTCAAACATTAAATATTCCTTATTGCGGATAGTTTCTTCACTATTGGATTCCTGGAGGATGTTTCCTGTGATGAATCCTGCACAGTCCTCACAATGACCCTACCTAAAGTCTCCTCCCAGGTGGCCACAGGAAGTAAGCTGCTACCTGATCCTAACCCTGAGGGTGGTATTAGCCGGGAGGATCACCTGGGAGAAGGGCCCAAAGGGAATAGGAGGACTCTGTTAGGAGGGATGCAGTATTTGTGTTCCTCAGCGGGAGAGATTTCTGGGATACCAGAATATGTAATGTCTGGTTGTCAAGAGTGAGGTTTCCTTTCCCAAAGCTATCCATCTTGTTGGCGGTGAACACTGTCATGAATAACATAGGAAACAGAACATTAATACTCTGACTTCTGATGAATCTGATTCTCCCTTAAATCTGAATCAACCATTTACCAAGACTAAGCTTTCATTCGCAAGGTTGCCTATATTGATGGTAGTGAAAACTCTTGTAATCAACAGGAGAATAGATGTGGCATCAGAACATTAATACCCTAATTTCCGATAAAGCTAACTCTCCTTTGAATCTGAACCATCCATTGGGCCCCTTTAAAACTCTTTTTGAAGGTGTAGTTAATGATATGAGTGAAGTGAGTAAAGATGAGGACAATATTCAGAACGAAGGAAGCAATCAGACCATTGTACTGGGGCAAGAAAGAGGGACGCAGAGGCACTAAACTGCAAGGTGCAGTCTAGTGGTTCTAATGACCCACACCTGAGCGGGACCTTTGAATATATAAGACCCCCTCAGGTGCAGGCCAAGAGAACCGCAAGGGGGTGGAGTAGTTGTTGCCAGCAGCAGTCGCAGGGGAAGAAGAAGGTAGACACCTGGAGAGAGAGGCTCTTCCATTGGCATGCTCTGTCCTGGTGGCTGGGGAGCACACTGGGAGCAAGCAAAGCTCCTTTCCTGGTTGCCGCTAGCCGCGGGAAACCATAAGCAGTCTGCAAGGTGAGAGACCAAACAGTGGCAGTGAATCGAGCGGACGTGTTTGAATAAACCGCTGAGTTTACCTTTGTGGGGTAATCCCAGTACGCTCCGTAATCGACCACTGACCACTAAGGGATATATTGAATACCGAACTAATGTAAAGAAGTCTTATTGGCATAATAAGAACTTTATAAAAAGGTAAGGAAGAAAAGTTTACAATCAATACTATCAAAGCCAATAATATTAATAAAGTTAAGAGGGGGAAATACTGAAGCAAGCTGACTGTAACCATCATTTCCAAAGTAAAGAGGGGGCAATACTGAAGCAATTTGACTGTAACCACCATTGCCAAAGTAAGGAGGGGGCAATATTGAAGCAAGCTGACTGTAACCACCTTTGCCAAAGTAAAGAGGGGGCAATACTGAACAATACTGAAGCAAGTTAACTAAAACTACCATTATCAAAGTAAAGAAGGGGCAATACTGAAGCAAGCTGACTGTAACCACCATTGCCAAAGCCAAAAAGGGACAATTGTAATAAATAAGGATTGTCAGCAGTTACTTGATGTGAAAGTGGGAAAACAAGAGTGGCAGGAGAGGAACCCTCTTGATGAAGTGTTTCAAGGAGGAGAGGAGCATAACCTGCATCACCAGTGGCAAACCCAACAGTGGAACAAACAACACTAATGTGTATCATATTTCTCCCAAAAGAAGTTGTAAATGTTGATGTTGTTGAAAGTTAAAGACTTTCTTTAAAGGATTTGAAGTAGACCTCATCATAGTATACTTGTAGTAGTGTTAGGAGCTTTTGTCCTGGCAGGTGAGTATATCAGGATAGACCTTTCAGTGGTAATCCTGGCAGGTTAGTGGACCAAGACGTAATTATTGAAGTACTGTATTGTGGTTGAAGGAATTATGAAGAAGGAGAGGTGGCAAAGCCACTAAAGTGTTTCATGAATTGTTGTGGCATCATCCTGCCAAAACCTTGATGTGGATATAAAATAATTGTGAAAGTGTTTTGTTTCTTAAAATGAAGAAGTGGCAAGGCCACTAAAGTATTTACTAAGTTGTTGTGGAATCACTCTGGAAAACATTGCTGTTGATACAGAATTGTGAATGTATTTTGGTTTCCTTAAGGAGAAGAAGCTGTGTTGAACTTTTGACTCAACGTGAAGAAATAAGGTTTGGTTAAACCTTTTTTGGAGCTCAAATGAAAGCCTTTCGTAGTAAGAAGGACTTTATGATAAAAATGTGGCTACAACAAGGAACTTTCTTATTTGAACCTTTGATTGAAAATATTGATTTGGCTCTGGGGAAGGGGATCCTATCCAGGTTACAAGGATTCAGTTATTAGATGTACGTTGAATATAACTGTCATTTCTGTTACATTTGAATTGAAATAGGTTACCCTTTTGAGTTTGATGTATGCATAGGTGTGAGGGACAGATTCCTTTTTATTAAAGTGTTTTCCTTTAGTTATTTTGATAGGTAGGGAAATCATCTTTAGGTTAGGGATAGTGAGGTGTTTGTAAAACCTTTTTGAATTAATAAAATGGATACTTGTGAGAAACATTTACCAAGTGTTCTGCCTCACATTTCTGACCCCTCATATATGGTGCCAGAAGTGGGATCGGAATCAGTTGAGAAAAAATGGGGATCCAACATGGATATGGTAGAGAGTGATCCCACAGATATTGAATCAGAAGAAGATTGTTATGTTAACACTCCCGCCTTCTAGATCATATGCACCATCCTTAGAACCTGTCTCTATAACCTTCGCCACTGGGGAGGAGATGAAGTTAGATCCCATTTCCACGAGAGGAGCAGGGAGAATAAGAGAGAACTCTAATAATCTTTGGCCTCTCCAGATGAATGTAGGCTTACATTTTTGCAAGCTTTCAGGGAAAGCCATCAATCCAGTAAGACAACCGGTGGAAGGTAACATTTACAATCTGTTCTTTCCCCAGAGGTATGTGATTCCCGGGAAAGATAAGATTTGCGTTTTTTTGTTGCAAGAAGTTGAGTTTCCTGTATATATCTGCTTACATTATGCACAACAGGGAGCCAGATTTTAAATATACCCTTTGATTTCTTGTAGCAAAGAGATAAAATTCATGCTCATGAACCTTTCAGTAACTTTCTGTGAGATACATAGAGGAGATAGAGCTGGAAGATTGATATATGATGTATTGCCATGATCTGCTCAGCTGGCCATATCAATGTGGCAGACATTGCCACCATATGTCGATGAACCCCCATTGTTGTCGTGTAGTATGCTGTTTGCCAGCACTTTCCATCATATGGCGAGGTACCCAACCCATATATTAGTTGTATCTAACAGAGGTACTCTGATCGTTTGGCAGGTGTTGCCACCATTTGCCAGGTATTGGCATTATATGCCCAGCAGCTCAATGCTGTTTGCCAGATTTGTACATATGTCCACGGGTTATCATACCATCAGCCAGTCATTGCCATGACATGCTCAGGAACATTCTTTGCCAGGTGAGCAGATCTCCTAACCTATCTTGATTGGCACCTGAACCCCACTACACAGGCAGCAGGTCTGTGGAGTTGGCTGGGGATGGAGAGGAGGAGGGATGCTGTGTTTCCTGTTGTTCTAGACAGCCTGTGTCGTTAATTTTGAGTAAGTGATGTTCATGATAGAATAAGCAGTTTGAATTCATTTTCATAAAATGATGTGCAAAGACTGACTATTTTCTTTGTCAGTATCACAACTGCTGACTGGCCCTTTCAGAAACATGCAGATATGGGATCGTATATCAAAGGCAAAACTTGAATTTGAAAAATCGAAAGGTTTAAAAACTACACAGGAGTCTTTGTTTACTTTCCAGTTTCTTGATTTTAATTTCCTTTGGTGACAAATCATGTTAAAGTAAATCATTTTCCAATGTGGTAAATTTTACAAACAACAACAAAAGGAGATTGTGGGCTATTTTAATGACACAAAGGTTCTGCCCATAAAGCACTCATGAAGTCAAAACCAAAGAACCAGTGTGTCTCCTCTCTTTAGAACCTTTCCTCTCAATATCTTCCTTCTCCCTCTTTTATTTAGTATATATAATCACCCAGTCCGTGAACCAAATAGGTAGTGGGTATCACAAAAATGCATTTATCGTACAAAATGTTTATTTTATATTTTTCTCAATCATCAATATTACACGAAAAAACATATCTCTAAAACACAATCTTTTACAACCCAATGTGGTTAAAAACATTCAAAATGGTTACCAGTCATTTGGTCGAAAAAAAATTGGTCGACTGGACAAATGGTCGAACCAATTTGGTTGAAAACCAAATGGTCGAATTTTTTATTTTTTTTATTTTCACCCCTTTTTTTGGGGGGGGGTCCTCCCCAACCCCCTTTTTTTTCTAAAAAAACCCTTTTTTTTTAAAACAAAAACCCGAAAAATAAATATATAAGTAAAAAAAAATCGACCATTTGGTTTTCCACCAAATTGCGTCGACCAAATGTCATTCAACCAGTTTTCAGTCGACCAAATGACTGGACACCATTCATCAAAATACAATGTAAACAATCATACACACAGGAATCTCTTGGCCACGGTCGAGCGGCCGTGTTCACTAATGCTGCTGGTCAACACTAGGAAGCGACAAGACACGGTCTCAATGGGGGTTTCTTGCGTCCTAGTTCGAACAATTTTTGTCTGTAATTGCCATCTACTGGCTAAATTAAATCTCCCTTTTTACTCACCGTCATGATCTTCATGGAATTTGTATGCTCTTAACCACCTGCCTTCCTCTCGCCGTAGGATTGCAATGTGTACTTCTCATACCTTTAACCGGACTCCGTTTCGTTGTGGGCGGCGTCCTCCTATCACGTGACCCCATGTATCCAGGATGGAGCTTGACGTTGTATGTCCTTCTTACTACTGATCTCATCCTTACAAACAGATGCGGACTACTGACGTCCATCTTGTCCACACGCCATGGCTACGCCCACTCCGCATTCAATTGCAGTGTCAGAAAAAACCCACATATATCGCATCGCGATGTACGGACCTTGGAGCTCACAAGCACGATCGTCCGCCGTCTCCAGGTATTACTCTCTTGGGGATTCAGATCAATTGTATAACAAATCCGCATGACGCTGAGATGGTACTAGTCGCATGTCCCGTCTGCCACACTAGGAATTTTACAAAGCCATGTCCAGAGGACACAACATAGTATACTTTAAGCCGTTTTACTTGGGTCTTTACGCAAGGTTTGGGCAACTTAAATGCACTCAGAATGGCAAAACACACAGTTCTTGGTGTTTCCAAGGGTTTCTCCACAATGTTGAACCGCCTTTCCCTGGTGTCTTTTAGTCTTAGCGACAAAAGGTTGGTCTTCCACAGATGTCTTGGTCACTGGTCGTCCTGGCATGCCACAGGTAGTGCATGTTTCCACAGGGGATGTAGGTATGCACACACAAGCTCCAGGATGTGTTGCAGTAAATTAGACTATGCCTCTCACAGGTGAAGTAGGTCAGTCGGGTTCCTAAATTCCTGGCTGTGGATTGGCCCTTCTCACTGTCCTAGCAACGTAATCCTACTGCCCACAGTCATTTTACTGGCCTCCACATTGACCCAGTACTCACTCATACTTGAGGGCCTATCGCTGGGCTTTGTCACTAGCCCTTGCTTGACCTCTAATCTCCTCAACGTCTCGCCCCAGTCTCGTTCCTCCTCTCACGTCCGCCAGACAATCTGTTGTCTGGTGGTGTCTTAATCTCTGGCTATTCCTGTATCTTGAAGGGACTTCCCACTTTCACTTAAGGCCTCTACTTGGGTGTCTGTCCTCCGGGCCACTTCTCCAACCTTCCCATCTACAATGTTTTTTTCTCTTGGTCACTATTCACCCCTTCTCTCCCTTCTTCCTGCTTAACCTCTACCAGCCCCTCCTTGCTAGGGAGGTGGGAAGCCGACGGGAGGACGAGAGAGGGGCGCCCCATAGTGTACAGCATTTGAAATTGCTGGGAGTTATTTTGCTCCTGCTTCTAGCCCTAGAGAGCCTGGTTAGCATGACATCAACAGCAACCACAACCTACTTACGACTCCCGAGGCCGTCTTGTGCCCTACAAACACACATATGGGATATAATCATTCTGTATTTGGGAACGTCTATAAAGAAGCAATAGAGACATCTGGAAGACATTTAAAGCATCATGGACTTTATATAATGGACACAAAGTTAGCATCTCAAATAAATGTTTTATTTGTGGCACACTATGGACTAGCTCCCGGTTCTTTACGGGTAGCGCCTGCCTACCAGGCGATGCCCAATACCCAGGACCTAGCTTTAGCTCTTACTCATGAATTCTTAAATTTGGCCCCTGTAATACCTATCCCCTCCTCTTCTATGGCTCATGACACAGAACCATATGTTTACATTAGCAATAAACAATCTTCCTTTCTTAATATTTAACGATCAACACTTCTTGAGTTGTTGAAAGAAATAAAAATCCTTGAACCACCTTTCTGAGTCTGGTCATCTGTGACAAGATCTGGCCCAAAATCCCAGCTTCTACTCTTGGCCAACGTCTGTGATCCTTGTGAGACCACTTTACATCGATGTGCCTTAGTTTCCTTGTGTGACTAATTGGGATCTTGGAGGGATTCTCTTGGGTAAGAGCTACACAGAAACTGCTCATGCCTTGCGTAATAGGGTGCAGTGTTGCAATAATATCTAGAAGAATATTGACTGTTTGTACAGTGCATTCCACGGGCTGAAGTGTCTCATATGTCACGCGTGGCAGTAACAGTTTTGGGCCATGGTGCTTTCCTCATCAATTAAGTGAAAATAATAACTACAAGGCAAGTAATGTGGGTGTGGGAAAATTAGGATGTTGGTTTCAGAGAGCAAATGAGACGTTTGTGTAGGAGACATCAAAGGATGCGATTCGCAGTTCTAGTAATATATAGCTATTGTTTTTAATTAAAAGTACATAATAAAGTGCTGGTCTCCAACTCGACACGTTCTCCTTTTTGGTTGCAGACACGCATAGCTTTTCGAAAACATCTCAGAACCACACCCTGTCTTCTCCAATATTTTGGACTTAGCTATATCCTGGTAATGTAGTTGTCTTTTCAACACCTTGGGGGCCAAATAATACATAAGTATTTTAGGGAAATGCACGATATGAACATAAATCACCGGTGGTAGGGAGTGTGGCGCTTGCTTGGTGTGTCTGCAGACTGTCACAGCATAACACACTCATAACATCGCACTAATGTCCGTGTTGATAAATCGAGGTGCACTGAGTTAAAACAGGTTCTGTGCAAAGTGCTGCAGGGGTCAATCCCAATGACGTGGAGCCTGCAAAACATGTACAAGAGACGAGATAGGACTAGGCCTCCAAGGGGAGCGATTGGTTGTTCACTGAAATACTACACGTTGTTTTGCAAACGCAGCCTTCCGTTGGCCTCTGTGTTCAAGGGGCACTGCGCAGAGGGGGGATCTGCGGGCGGACACGTAAGCACATTTCTTGTTTCTCTGAGTAGCAACACCTGTTAACCAACAAGGTCCCTCATTGCCAAAGCGCCCGACTGTTCTTCGCCCCCCCCCAGCTTGTAAGACACCGACAGCAAGATTTCAATGTTGCATGCAGACCCCCACGTTCGCAGGCCACCTGTCGGGTCAAGGCCCTGCTTCGGCTCAGCAGTATAGGCTGAACACAACAGGCCGCCTGTTAATAAACTCTGGAGTGGTCTGAGCAGTACAAGAGGCCTAGTGACCGCCTGACGGCATCTAACGAAAGTAATAGGGGTGTGCGCTTCTAGTCATCGGTTTATTAAGCAAATAGTTTAAAAGCAACATTCAACGATTTAAAAATAATTTTAAATGAACTTCAAAAATAGCACCTCTTTGTTTCGTTAACAGAACAGTTATTCAACACTGGGACACTGGTGAGATGGTAGATGCCCTCCGAAATTGTTTGTCGCACCAATTCTCTTACACTAATGGGGCGCACTTGCGGGAATGGGTGGGAGCGTTGCCGTTAAATACAATACACGAGTCGTCTATGAATGGCATAGTTTAGGTACTCTTCCCAGATGCCATTTCTGGTGGAGTGGGAGTCGATGGGAAGGGTTGCGGGGGAGTAGCCGGTTTATGACTGCCGCCACCCCCTCCCCAATGCTTACGAATGTATGATTTGTTAACAGGATATGTGGTGTTGTCACTCCCGGAAACGTGCATGTTGGAGTCATTTGGTACCATCCGCCATAAAGGACGGGTACTAAAGTGTGTAGGATTAGGATACCGCTGTTATGTTGCAAGCCCTCGGCCCACGCGCGCGGGGGCTGGCAGAATGCTGGTAGGCCGCGCGGCCTGTTGCGCAGCTCCAGCGGGAGCCGAATGATCACACACCCACACAGGTTGCTGGTCGGCCCTGGAACTGCCTCCCGAACGCGGGGACGGGGTTTTTATTTAGGACGCCCTGCGTCACCGCGTAGCGGGACGCAGGGCGGATCTTAACATTCCCCCTTTATTATAAAACAAACAAACATAACGCTAACTACCAACAACGGCGAAGTCCAACATGATTTACAGTCTTCCACACCCAGCTACCCTGCCATTGGGGTTCATGGCACCGGGGCACTAATTACCACACATAGTCACTTAGCTTGGCTGGCGGTCTCGTCGTTGTTCTCAGCCGGTATCGCCCTTCTCGGGGAGCACTCCCCCTTGCTTCATGCTCTGGTTCACCTTCGCTGTTCGGGCCCTCGAGGCCGGGTGCATCCAACTGCTCCCAGGTTCCACCCCCTGCTCCTGTCTCCTCAGGGAAGGCCTCCGGCTCTTCTTCGCTGGGCTGGGTACCCTCGCCTTCCCGATGGCCCTCCTTATCGGTCCACAGGGTACGGGGTACAGCCTTGAACCATGACGAATTCCTCGTCACTTGACGGCGTCCTCGTATCACAGTCACCATGGTTCCATGCCGGTCACTGACGGTCCATGGAAGTTCCTCGTACCTGGTATCAAGTTTTGACTTGGAGGGGTTTCGTATCATGATGACTTGGTCACCCACTTGATGATGGGATGGCCTCGCTCTCCGCTTGCCACTCATGTGTGCGTTAGCATCCCTTCTCCTTCTTTCTGTGCGTTCCTCGTTGACCGCGTCCGGGGTCCTGCTTGGGTGATGCAGGATCGACGATCTAATGACAGTGCCAAACATGAGGTCCGCTGGTGGTATGCCGGTTGTGCTATGGGGCGTGACCCGATAGTTCCGGAGGAATCGGAAGAGGTCAACCTTCCAGGGGCTGGCGTTCGCCTTGGACACCCTGAGCACCTTGTTGATGGTTCTCATAAACCTTTCTACGTCCCCATTTGCCTGGGGGTGTCTTGGTGTGATATGATGATATTTTACATTGAGGTCCTGTAGATAATTTTTGAAGTCCTCTCCCGTAAACGGTGGCCCGTTGTCGCTTTTGATTGAGGTCGGTAGCCCGTGAGTTGCGAACATTTTCTCTAGGGCCGGAATGACCACGTCAGCTGCTGTGGATTCAACTATCTCAACTTTTGGGTATCGGGAGTGATCATCCACGGCCACCAAAAGGTGGAGGCCCTCTCGTAGCTTGCAAAAGTCAATGCTGATGGCCTCCCAGCGAGAGCGGCCACGTTCTGCTGATATGATTGGTTCCGGTTCTGGCGGGGCCCCCGTTATCTGACAGGATAGGCACGTGCTAACGAGTGTCTCGACCCGCTCCTCGATCTGGGGAAACCATACTCGGTGCCGAATACGGGCTTTTGTCCTTACCAGTCCTTGGTGTCCTTCATGCGCTAGGGCCACTATCCTGTCCTGTATTTTGAGAGGGATTACGATGCGGTTTCCTCTTAGTATCAGTCCACCTTCTGTGATTGACAAGTCTTGCCGGACTGTGAATATGCCGGACAAAAACCCTTTTGCTTCCGCCGTTCTGTTGTGCGTGTGTCTCATGAAGGTCTTCCAGTCACCTGAGAGGATGGCATCCTTCACTAAGTCACAACACAGGTCCTTGAGCGTTTCCGCCTCGATTTCCTCGATGCTCACTGCCTTGGGTCTCATCGCGTGCACCACTTGACATATGTGTTCCTCTGTCTCTGCAGCTACTTGGATCTCTTGTTGGGTGGCCTCTCGCGGATGCCTGGAGAGAAAATCCGCCGGGTTTCCGCTGCCTGGTTGGTAGATGAGATCAAAGTCATATTGCTGGAGGTGTAGTAACCACTTGGTGATTCGTGCTGGAGGGTGTGCTGACGTCCCCATAAAAATGGGTAGTAGGGGCTTGTGGTCCGTGATCGTCGTGAACCGACGCCCATATAAGTAGAGGTGAAAATGCCGGCACCCCCACAGCACAGCGATGGCCTCCTTTTCGATGTGTGAGTACCTTTGTTCGGTCTCTGTGAGGGCTCTCGATGCATATGCTATCGGTCTCTTCTCCCCTTCCTTCGTGACTTGCATTAGGATGGCTCCGAGCCCCACGGGGCTTGCATCCACGAACAGTTCTGTGGGCAGCTCGGTGCTATAGTAGGCCATCTTGGTTTCGGCGGACAGGGAGTCCTTGATGCTCTTGAACGCGTCCTGGCATGTCTGCCCCCAATCCCACTTGACGTTGGCCTTGGTGAGTTCCCGCAACGGCTCAGATAGTGTGGCCAGGTTTCGGATGAACCTCCCGCAGTAGGTGGCCATGCCTAGGAAGCTGCGCACTTCTGTGGGGGTCATTGGTGGGCTTGCAGCCTGAATGTCTGCGACCTTCTGCGGGTCAGGGGAGATGCCTGTGCTGCCAAACTTGTACCCGAAAAAAGTGATCTCTGATTTGAGGAACTCACACTTCTCCCGGTGTATTGTTAGCCCAGCATCTTGTAGTCTGCCCAGTAAAACGTGAAGCCTCTTGATATGTATTTCTTTGTCGGGGGCGTGAATCAAAATATCATCGCTCACGTTGAGGACACCAGGGATGCCTCTGATGACCTCCTGGATGGTTTGCTGGAATACCTCAGCAGCAGACGATATTCCGAAACTTAGGCGTTTGTATCTCCGCAGCCCCAAATGCGTCGAGAACGTTGTAATGTAGCGAGAGTCTCTGTGGAGTTTGAGTTGATGATATCCCGCCTTGAGATCAATCTTTGAGAATACACACGACCCTGTGAGGTCAGCCACGATTTCGTCGATCGTTGGGGTGATGTGGCGTTCTCTTTTAATGGCAGTGTTGGGGAGACGCATGTCTATGCAGATCCGCACCTTTCCAGGCTGCTTAGGCTTCCGTGTCACCACCATTGGAGAGACCCACGGTGTGGGCCCTGTGACCTCCTCAATGATGCCCGCTTCTTCCAACGCCTTGAGTTCCTGCTCCACTTGTTCTCTCATGTGGAATGGCGTTCTCCGGTGCCTAACGGCTTTCGGCTGCACTGTTTCATCAATATGAAGTTTGATGGTTTTCCCTTTTAAACAGCCTATTCCCTCTTGCAAGTCAGGGTATTGGTTCAGCATCTCCTCCAACTCCTTGTCTTCGTTGACATGGCAGATGAATTGGACCACTCCCAGGTCCTCCGCTGCGTCCCCACTCAGGAGGCTCTCAATTCCTGCCTTCACGACATAGACCTTGGACCATAGTCTGTTTTTTCCGTGTTCCAGCGTAGTGCGGAACCTGCCAATCACCGGCAGGGGCTTTCGACTGCCGTATGCATACAACAGAGTGTCTGTGCTTTTCAGCTCTGGTGTAGGGTTTAGAGTCTGGAAAATGCTTTCGGGCATGACGTTCACCGAGGCGCCTGTGTCGATGGTCATGAGAATGCACTGGTTATGGATGGTGACCATGCACTTGCGCCTTCGGACGGCTTTTCTTCGTGGTCCCCGACCTTGGCACAGTGCAGACACCAGGTATACCTTCCTCCCTTTTCTCTCGATGTCCTTGGTGGGGTCCTGCTGCATCGCCGAGACATCATCCCCTTCATCCTCCGTGGAAGAGTTGGCCACTGCGACCCTTCTGGCGCTGGCTTGCTTCTTTTTCTTGGTCGCGTTCTTCTCCAGCGGGTTTTGTGGGGGCTGTACAGGGGTGTCCGCTGATCGGCATACCTTTGCGTAATGATCCTTCCGGCCGCATGCTCCACATGTGGTGCCTTGAGCAGGATAGTTGCGATGGCCATGTCGTGGGCCACCGCACCAGCCGCACTCTGTGGGCCCCGGAATGCGCGGTTGCCACCTGTTTTGGCCGTAACCTCCACTGTTGTCGTCCCTCGAGGATTGTCTGTTGGTGATCCGGGCCACCATAGCTGTGTTGAGAGCAGGTTGCAGCCTGTGTAGCGTGGCCTCCATGTTGGCCGCTCTGGTGTGGGCCAGTTCCCTTTGACGTCCTAGTTCAAGGGTCCGCTGTAGGGGAATACCCTTTTCGCTAAGTATCAGACGCCTTAGCTTTTCTGAGTGTATCCCGTTGATGATTTGCCTCCTGATCTCCCTCTCCACGTTCGTGAACTCGCAGGACATGGCTAGCTTTCTCAGACGGGTGTGATATGCATCAAGGGTTTCCTCCGCTGCCTGTAAGGTGGTGCAGAAGAGAAATGTCTCATAGTCTGGATTTAGTTGAGGGAGAAAATGAGCCGTGAGGGCATCTTTCGCGCTTCGGTATGCATCCTGGCCATCATCAACGTTCAGGGAGTTGAAAATGCGCAGTACCTTGTCACCCAGGCTGAGTAGTAGGTGTGCCTTCATTTTCCTGGGCGCCGTAATCTCTTTGCACTCCATCGCCATCTCAAATTTCTGAATCCACAGCTGCCATCTGGGTCCGCTCGATGATGGATCCGTGAATGGGTCAAACGGCTGGACCAGTGTCGACGAACTCCCGTGTGTGCGAGGTGGAGGTGACATCATGGACAGGTTCGCCGCAATTCTGGACGGCGTGGTGGGCCCAGGCGTGGACGTGCCGGCCGCCATGTTGGCGTGGACCTGATCGGTGTTGTCGTGAGTTCTTCCGACGACCACCAGCGCCGCGACGTCGGGCCTACCTTGGAGGTGCTGCCGTTCCCAGGCGCTGTGTGGGACAGTTCAGGGCCTGGCGCTCCCGTCACTCCGTGTTGCTGCCCTCTGGTGTTGGATGCCAGATGCCACCAGGTTCTCCAGTGCCCAGAGGAAGAGCTTTGGTCATGGTGGATGGGGCGAAAAACGGAGTGGCAGAGAGAAGGAAGAGAGAAAAAATGTTTTTTTTTTTTGGGTGGGGGGTCACGTGTGTGATTCCACCCCCACCGGGTGTCCAAAAATTTCGCCGCGATGGCTGTAGAGCGTTAGGGTGCCTTCAAAACACCGAGCGTGTAGTGGAGTTCATCTCGCCTCGTCGCCATTGTTATGTTGTCAGCCCTCGGCCTGCGCGCGCGGGGGCTGGCAGAATGCTGGTAGGCCGCGCGGCCTGTTGCGCAGCTCCAGCGGGAGCCGAATGATCGCACACCCACACAGGTTGCTGGTCGGCCCCGGAACTGCCTCCCGAACGCGGGGGCGGGGCTTTTATTTAGGACGCCCTGCGTCACCGCATAGCGGGACGCAGGGCGGAACTTAACAACCGCAAGTGGAGGAAAGGACGCAGTGTGTGTTATGTCCTGGCCTGCGGTCACTCAGGCCAGGCTGACCAAGGCTGGGGGCACCGACCCAGCAGACCAACAGGCTGCGATCAGGCAGCAGTATTATGGGCATGGATCACCCTGCTTATGTCGGATCACCCGACATGACATCACAGCTGGGGGCACCCAGCAGCTCTGGACTGGGGGCACCCAGTCGGCCCGTGACCACCAGGCTCCTCCATGGCCTGGGGGCGGCCAGGTCTCCACAAGCAGATGACGCCGGCGTTGCCCAGCAGGGGCAAGGGCCTCCGTGGATAGAGTTGCCCAGCCGGGACTCTATCTGTATGGCAGAGATCCATGGGAGACAGCGTTGCCCTGCAGGGAAGGCCCTCTGTCAGCTAAGCAGCACCAGAATGGTGTTGCACAATAAAGACACGGCACACCAAGGTTAGATACCAAGGTTAGTTACTCTGAAGACTAAATGAGCTGGAGCCAATCATTCTTTTTATTCATTGCAGTCACATGGTCGCAGCCACGAGACAGGGAGATATCATTCTCCCAGGAGGGGTAACCCATTACACTCCTCCTTTTCCATAGGGAACAACCAAATTACAACCATCACTGGACATCAAGGACACTTACATTTATGCTCTGACAGTTACACACTTACTGGGGGTGACAGGGTTGGTGGTATGTTTGGGGTTTCATCACATTTTTAAAAGACCCTTTATTAAGATGGCTGTGCAAGATCTAAAGCCACTGAAAACACCAATGAGAGCTCTGGCACCACTTAAAGCATGTGCACACATACGGATGTTCACAACTTCACATTGCCCATTGACTGAGCCCTTTTAAGCAAGTCCAGGTTTGCAGGCTCCCAGCCTTCATGGGGATGTCTATGGTGTCCATTTTACGCCCTCATGGAGTTGTGGGAAGCCAGTTCATGCCTTCGCCAGCATCAGTTCAGGACAGTCACACCAGTTCAGGGGCTGGCAAAGTCGCACCTGGGGGGACCTAGGGTCCACATCAGCCTAGTCCATGTGCATTGGGGGCAAACCAATGGCAGGGTACTGTTGACAGATGGCAGGCCACTCTTCACACTTCCTATTTTATATTGGGGCTGCTGGCAGGGAGCCGCAGATGGCAGGGTGTCTGAGCAACAGGCCTAGGAGGACGCACAAGCACTCACAAGAGCTGCAACCCTCCTGTGTTATTCCCCTTCTCTTTTCCTTCTGCTTTTCTTATTTTTTTTTCTCCAGTCGCCACCACTGGGCCCGGGAACTGTTCCATGACATGAGGCTATTTGCCCACCCAGATGGCTTCCATGTGCACGGCAGATTCGGCAGTGGCGTCATAGTACATTTTCACAATGTTCACCCTCACCGCAGATGGCCCGGTCTTTATCTTTTGCTCCGACGTGGAGCGCTTTGCTTTCCATGCGGTTAGGGTCAATTATGCATTTTTTTTTCTACAGGCCCTTCCAACACCACCGCCATTGGCCCGGGTACGCTGTATCAACCCACTGCCCCTGACTTTTGCTCTGACACTAAGCACACAAACCTCTACCCCTGGGAGGCCCGGGATCCTTGCCCGAAAGATGCAGCCACAGCCAGGACTTCTTCTTTTCTCCGGATCGGAGCACAGCCCGGCAGCCACGGATCACATTGGAGGCTGCTGGTGGACTGCAGGCCAGCTTCCGCGGTGTCAGCGGTCGCCGCAGGGGCAGCACACTTCTCTCTCCCTGGATGCAGCAGCCCCATTTCTCGGGAGCGGGGGCAGCCGAACTCCTCTCTATGCACCGGATGTCGCAGTGTGCAGCCGCTCCATATTCCTCGGCCGACGCCGCCTCTTTACACGCGGCTAATGGCGCATTTGCATATTCATATTCACCGTCACAGGGGCAGCGAAACAGCCCCTCGGCAGCCCGTGCTACTTGCCAGCACGGGGGCCATGGGCCATCCTCGTCGTCAATGTTATGTCCTGGCCTGCGGTCACGCAGGCCAGGCTGACCAAGGCTGGGGGCACCCAGCAGACCAACAGGCTGCGATCAAGCAGCAGTATTATGGGCAGGGATCACCCTGCTTATGTTGGGATCACCCGACGTGACATCACGACTGGGGGCACCCAGCAGACAGCTCCGGACTGGGGGCACCCAGTCGGCCCCTGAGCACACAGGCTCCTCCATGGCCTGGGGGCGGCCAGGTCTCCACAAGCAGATGACGCCGGCGTTGCCCAGCAGGGGCATCAGCCTCTGTGGATAGAGTTGCCCAGCAGGAATAGGAGTAGTGTGGGCTCCCGCCGCCTGGTCTTGTACCTAAAACCTGTCACCTGAGATAATGAAATGATATTACAGACGTTTTTTGCTTTGTGGAAAAATTGTGGCCGTAGGCCTTTTTATTTTCTACAGAAAATAATGCCACACAATAAACATGACAGCCACACATCCTTATCAATCGCTTTTGGGCACCTCGTGTCCAGGGGTTATGGATGCCGAGCCTTCCCTCAGGCTAATTTTCGTTGCCCTGTGGCATCCCTTCCTGGACACGTGCCGCCACGCCTGAGCGGGTGTTTCCTAACCTGCTCAGGTCCCCCCAAAAAGCGAACCTATTTGCATCCGCATGCTGCTAATGCTTGAAAGATGTTGTCCGTAAATCTGCCCAACCCTTTATTGGATAGGTGCACCCCGTCCTGATGGAACCACCCAGGGTCATTTTGAGACAGCCCATGTCTTATGAAATGGAGACTCGTGCTCTTACAGTATTTTTCTACAGCTTTGTTTAGCTTTTTCCGTGCTGTCTCAATGGCCTGCCGTCTGCGTGCCCCATACCAAATTCTGCGGGTAATTATTTCTGACATGAAAATTTCGGTTTTCCACCAACAGTGGGCTATTGCCCTTAATGACTCGCATATGCTGCGCACCAGCTCGCCCCTATTTGTTTTAACCAAGTCATTTCCCCCTAAGTGGATGACCAGGTATTCAGGAGGATCCCTGAACCCGATCAGGTCCGATAGCCGATCGTGGATGTCTTCCCAGTGCATGCCTGGGAGACCCCACCAGGATGTTATTGTCCGTTCAAAATGTAAACCTTCTCTGAAATCCTCGATCCATCTGCCTGCTCGTGTCACGAATGAATGGCCGACTATCCATGCTGACTTGTAGGGGGTGTCATCTGCATGGATGGATGGGAGACGAATCATATCAAATACTCTCATACATACTTTTTGAAACAATGTGACTTCCATCCCCCAATTTTCTTTACCCCTTTTGCCCCTAGTCCCCCTGCCCATGCAGAGGTGGCTGCCCCTATCCGGAAGGAGTGGGTCCCAAACTCGGCTGCGTCCCACCCCGCTTTCGCTATGGTTTTCTTTAGTACGGCTTGGAATTGATACCTGCTGAGGGCCTTGCCGTCCCTGTGTATCAATAGCTGTCCCCCGACCTCAGGTCGAACCTTGAGAAACTGCTTGGTAATGCACCTGGGGCAGTGATCTTTTTCCTTAATACAATTTAGCTCAATTGTTCGCCCCTTCCCTCCTTGGTCCGTTTTTGATCTCCTTAGTAATATTGACATACCCTTAGAACCCATGCTGACATCGCTCCTTGCTAGCCCGTTACCTGCCATCGTGTTACTTGCTACAAGCTCCCCGACCCTGAATGCACCGTAATATGCCAATGCGAATGCTGCCCTGAACAACATACTCTCATAGTTGTCGCTATATGTGCTATGCAATAATTGTAACAATTTTATTACTTTCAAAAAATTCAGGGGCCTCCTGTTGTCTGCTTTCTTGCCCTCTAACCTAGACCATCCCCTCATTGCATATTTTAACCGTGGGCTCGTTGTTGGGTCTGCCAACCCAGCAACTTTTGCCGTATATGCAACTGCGGCCAAATGTGCTGCCGCCCAGCTTTTCTTCCTTCCTTGCGTAAATGCATTCCTCAAAAAATCACACAACTTGGAAACTGTGATCTCCCCCACATCCTTCACTCCTGATTCTTTCAACACATTCTTCACATGTTTTTTATATTGCTCACCAGTTTTGTATGTTATGGCATTTCTGGGCAATCTCTCTACTACTTGTTCTTGTGGACTTTCCTCCTCTTCTGAGTTAACCTTGTGGCTAACCGACCTTTTTGCCAAGCTTCCAGTGGTACCCATGCCTTTTTTGGCGTGGGCGTTTTCATCCTTCTTGCCTCCGGCCGCAATTCTCTGAACCTGTGCCACTGAAAACGAGACAAGGCATCAGCGACCATATTTGCTTCACCGGCGATGTGTCTCGCCCTTATGTTAACATTGTTATTTAGACAAGCCAGAGTTATTGCCCTCATTAATTCCAGGACCAGCGGGCAGGCCGCGTTTCCGTTGTTTATCACATGCACTACTGCCATGTTATCTGACCACACATGTAAATCCTTGCTGTTTAGCTTTGTCTCCCATGCACACAATGCTACCCAGATCGGAAATAGCTCCAGCAGTGTAATGTTATTTGACCATGCTGCCTTATGCCATGCCTCTGGTCACCTTTCTGCGCACCATTCTGTACCCAAAATTGCACCAAAGCCGAAACCCCCAGCTGCGTCTGTGAACAACACCCTTTCGCATTCTTCGTTTACAGGTGTGCGCCAGATCACTGAACCATTGAATGATTTCAAGAATTCTTCCCAAACCTCCAAATCTTTCTTTATTGCTCCACCGATCCGCACCCTGTGGTGCCCCACCTTAGCGCCTTTTGTTCTTTGTTCGACCCTTCTCTGGAATATCTTGCCTTGCTGTATGACCCTCCCCGCAAAGTTCAATTTCCCTGCTAGTGATTGCAACTCTCTTACAGTGGCCTTGTTTCTCCCTTTCAGATCAGTGATTGTACTTAGCAAATCCGTCACCTTCTCTTCCGGGATCCTGCACACCCTGACCTGTGAGTCAATTTCGATGCCCAGAAATTGTATTACTTGGGTTGGCCCCATCGTTTTTTCTTCTGCAAGCGGAAAACCCCACTCTTCTGTTAATGTCTTGAATTTCTGCAGAGTATCTTTACACAGCTCTGAACCTTTTGGACCCACAAATAGAAAATCGTCCAGGTAATGGGCTACTTGTGCCCCCTTCAATTCCTTTGTAAGTGCCCATTGCAGGAAAGAGCTCACCTTCTCAAAGTACGCACAAGAAATGGCGCAGCCCATAGGGAGACATTTATCTACATAGTATTTGCCCTCCCAGTGCATGCATAACCATCTCTGTGATTCGCTCCTCACAGGTAATAGGCGAAATGCTGACTTAATGTCTGCTTTCGCCATCCAAGCTCCCCGCCCTGCTTTCCTCACTAACTGCACTGCTTCCAGAAAATCTGAGTAGTTTACCGACGACTCCTCTTGTGTGATGCCATCGTTAACCGAGGCACCCGGCGGGTATGAAAGATGATGAATTAGCCGAAACTCGCCTGCCTCTTTTTTTTTTGGTACCAAGCCCAAGGGTGAACATATATATTCTTTAAAAGGAGGAGAACTATAGGGGCCTCCCATCCTCCCCAGCTTAATTTCTTTTCTGATTTTTTTGTCCACCAACTCTTTATTTTCTAAAGCCGATTTAAGATTTTTTGGAGTGTCCTGGGAACCCTGCCCCTTAAATGGTATTGTGTAACCTTCTTGAAAACCTTGCCTTATGGTTTCTGCACCTTCCTGGTCTGGAAACACCCTTAGCCACCTTTCCATATTCTCGATTCTTACTGGTGTTGCCCCTTTCTCTTCTGTGTGCCTAGATCCGTTTTTCTGGGACCCTGTACTTGCTGGCAGCTGCTCTGGTACATTTGGCGGTAATATGCTCCCCCCCGCAATTCTCGCATCTGTGTATGAACTTACATTTCTTCCCCCAGCTGCATGATATTCCCTTCTCGAAATTACAGCATTGTGCTGGCTCTGACCTTGCTGTCCCGTTACTCCCTTTACCACCCCCTTGTGCTGTCGGGGGTATGTTGCTCTGCCACCCTCTCTGTGCCTCGTATTGTCTACTCCGAAAATTCTTTTCCCTTGATCTGTCATATGGATTATCGTATCTCCTGTTGTATCTATACTCGTTTCTATAATCGTTCTGGCCATATTGTTTCCTATAATAGCTCCCCGTACTATACTGATCCCTGGTATCCCATTTCTCTTTTAGTACGTTAAAAATGTATAGATTGTAATTTTCTTCATCCCACCCTATGTCTGGGAAGCAATCCATTTCTTTCCTGAATTCATGGTCGTATTCTTTCCAAGCAACCCCCCAAATGCTTTGTACACGCTCAAAACTCTCTGTTGGTATGTCACAAGTGATGGGCCGTCTTCGGGAAATTTCTGCAAGATGATTGATGACATTATCTGGAATGCTGCTGTCCAATTGTCAAAATTCCTTGGTACGGCAGCTCTTTTTAATAGACCCTTTTCATCCTCTTTTATGTCTTCTTTTGATATATCGTGGCCCCTTTTCTGTACATCTAGCAGGGAGAAGATATCTATTAACTCTTTTCTCCATATCTTCTCTTTCACTTTGTCACTGATGTACCATGCTTGTGCCTTTAAGGAGCGGCCCTGTGCATCCTTGCCTATCGTTGGCCTGCCATATTTAGTCATAACTGTGGTAGGCTCTGAAATTTTCACTACGGGGGACTCTGTTGTAGCTACTGTTGTAATGGTAAGTGACCCCTGGGGACCAGGATTTTGGAGAAGCCCCTGTGGTATTGGAACCCCGCTGTCTGTTGGCCCTTGACCTCCTGCCCCATGATCTACGCCTGCCTTATTCGTTTTCTGTTTTTCTTTACTTATTACCCCCTTTGTTTTCACCCATGCCTGAAGGTGTCCCCTCTCCTCATCTTCACTACTATCTGTATCAGATGTCACACTTTTGTACTCTTTCATTCTCCCTCTGTTGGCTCTGAGCGACTTACCCTGAGCCGTGATACATGCATTTAACACTTTTACAATTTTGTTAATATTGTTATTCAATTTTACGATACCTTCTTTGGTTCCTTTCCTCTGTTTTATTTTAGGCATCTCTGGCTCTTGTGGCTCCCTTGATATCTCTCTTAACCTCTTTTGGCCTTGTGGTACTGCAGCTTCTTCGTCGCTGCCAGCGGATTCCTCCAGCAGCAGAGGCGACATTGCCCTAGCCCTTTCTTCCGACTGTACCACGTCCCGTACCCATTGCGCTCCATATTCCTTCTCAGTCTTTTTGGCCCATGCACTGAATTCCTGTGCTCTTCTTGCTCTCTCTTCTGCCATTTTTCTGTTTCTGCCTCTTGCCTTTCCTGGTTATTGCCTCTGGGCCTCTTGACTGTTCACTGATGCAAAAAATTAATTTAACTATTAATCGTTCCAAGAGTGTTAATGTGTTCCTCTTAAAAAATTGTTACTCTCTCTTAGGAGTTTGGTCTTGCCGGGATTCGAACCTAAGTCAACAGGCTCTGCACCGAAGCACTTATCACTTGCACCACGGGTCTCTCAGCTGTGCCACCGTGAATGCACCACAAGACACCATGTCCTAAGGGAAGACAACTGCGTCGTTCCTTGTGCCTCTGTTGGCCTTGCGCTGTAGTGTAGCCGCTCTCTTCCTACTGCGACTTTAAATGCTGGCCCCGCCCATTTTTGTAATGCTTTTTCCCTTTTACCGGCTTGTGTTTTTCCTGCCGGCTCTGGGCTGGCGTCCTTGAGCGCGCGCCGCGTTCGGCGCTTCGCCGGCGTCCCTCTTCCTGGATTGCAGCTGCTTCCGGGAGACCTGTTGCTCGCGCCGCGTCCACGCTCCGCTGGCGTCCCTCTGCTATGGAGCAGGTGCTGAGATGCCTCTGACGCGATATTCCTTCGCCGCACACAGTCCGCCGGTCGCGCTCTTCTCCCGCGGTACTCCGGCTCATTCGTACTGCTTCCTCGCCGGCGACCGCTCTCCGCGAAGATGACGCCTCCTGCAAAGGAAAGAGGACACAGAAACGGTAAGCCCGCAGAGGCTAACGCTTCCTTATTCCTTTTTCCCAGGTCCGTGGAGCTTACCCGAGTGAGGTGAGCTCCGGACCTGTTTGTGACTCCTTGGGTTTTTACGGGGGTATTTATCCACCACTGTGGCCTTTGATGCTGATGCGTTGCTGGGGGGCTGGGCTTCTTCCTGCCCCCCCCCTACTGTTTCCTTTGGACCTTTTGGTACGTTCCCCTGGCAACGTCGCGGGTGGGGGCGCCGCTTTGTCTGCCCCTCCCTCTTTGTTTCCCGCGTTCGTTTCCCCCACCCTGCGCCTAACCCCCCAGTCCCTTCATCCTGCCATACTCCGTATGCCACGGGGCCTGGGACACTCAATCTGTATGGCAGAGAGCCATGGGGGACAGCCTTGCCCTGCAGGGGCACTGTCATGGTGGAGGGCCCTGCAGGGCAGACCCTCTGTCAGCTACGCAGCACCAGCATGGTGCTGCACAATAGACACTGCACACCATGGTTAGTTACTATGAAAACGAAATGAGCGTGAGGCCGCTCATTCTTTTTTATTTATTGCAGATTGCAGTCACGTGGTCGCAGCCACGAGACAGGAACACGAGACAGGGAGCTACCATGCTCCTAGGAGGGGTAACCCATTACAGTGTGCACCTACTGTTAACATTGGTAAGGCCAAAAGGAGGCCACTCAGGCACGACCTAGGTATGGGAGTCTAAGTGCAAGGCTCAGCAGCTGAAAGGGCGGCATTGAGAGGCATCTGGCAGAACGTTGGCATTGAGGTTGGGCTTTGCTGCAAGGAGGCAACGTGCTACACACAGGTCGACCCAAGTGGCCACCTGCTATGGTGTGAACACTTTTTAGGGTGCCTAAAGGATATGCCCCTCTAGTGGACCCCATGCCAGGGTTGTGCCCAGGATAGCCAGGGCAACATCTAGTGGACTCTGCAGCTGATATAGAAAGTGGCAACACCTTTTGCTTGTGTTTGATCCCTATTTTCTTCACCCTGGAAGCAGCATCATGTCTCCCCAGCATCAGTACTTGGTTGGCCCGGTTCGTTTGGACCAACAGTTGGCAGAATGGACTATTTTAGATTAGTCCCCTCCCTTCTCAAGTACAGCCACCCAGCAGTAAGGGCCTGAATAGTGCAGAATTGAGGACATATGTGATGGATAACGAGGGACAGTGGACAGGCAGGACAAGTATTGAAAAGAAGGGTGTGGACTAGGAAGAATACATACAAACATGGATTAAGGTGTCCTAACCGGTCTGTAGGATCCAAAGTTGGATCAAGAGGACAGTTATTAGTCAATAATGGCTTTCTGCATTTCAACAGCTTCAAACTAGGCTTCTTGATGCTGTGCAATCTTATTGAGCCAAGTTTGTGCAGCAGTTTCTGTTAACCCAAGCAGGGAGTGGGTATCGAGCTGTTTTGAAATAGTAACTCAGAGCAGTTCAAGTGCAGCGTTCGAGTACGCAGCTCAGATGGTACACCCGGGTCGGTTCAAAGATCGGGTCCGGTTTGAATCGTGGCGTCATTGGGGTCGACGTGTGACACTCCACCGGTTTGAGACGAGGACCATTGATGAATTTGAAACGGTGAACCTGATGATCCGAGGTGTGGTTTGACGAGGCAGCAACTCGACGTTGAGCTGGTTCCAGTCATTTGGTAACCACTGTATCAGGGTTGAGACGAGGTCCAGCAAATGAGAGGTTGGTTTCGAGCCTGGCAGGTGACAGTCTTTGCTTGTGATGTGACAGCAGCCTGAGGGTCGCTGTGGTTCAAAGTGATGCTTAACAAAGTGCAGATTGTGAGTGGCACTAGGGTTGGTTCGACAGTCGAGTTGACGGTGAAAATGCTGGTGACTGGATGCGCAGTTCGAGTCACGCAGTGCAATACCGTGTTTCAAGGTTGCAGTGCAATGGGTCCCCCAGCGCCTGGTTGACTGTCAAAGAAGATCAGCCACGCAGATGCTGGCAGTTCACAGAGCTTTTTGAACGGTGTGGGTGCAGCAATGGCTTCTTGTTTCGAGCTGAGGCAATGACATGCTCAGCTAGCACAATATGTTGGAAAACTGGTTTCAAAGGTGAAACACAGCAGTTTCTAATCTGGCGAGTGTCAAAGGAAGCACCAGTGGGACCCGTTGGTTCCACTGGTTCAAATGAGCTTGAATCATGGTTCGAATCGGTTCGACAGTGAAAACACAGGAATCCTTGTTGTCTTGACTCTCACGTTACTGAGAGTTGCAATCCAGTTACTCAAGGATTCGTTTTAGCCCTTGTTCTTGAGCTCCCAAACATGGGGTATGCTTGCACACAACTGCAGACGTCCTTCAACTCAGTGTGTTCCTAGGTATCGTTGTGGCTGGCAGAGAGGCAGGTCTTCTCCAAGGAGCAGTTCACCCCCAGTGTACCCTGAGGATGGTTATGGGGCAGAGTTTGCCTCTGCCTTGGGCATTCAGTCTTAACATCTGGTGGCAAGCTTTGGAAAGATCAGCTCTCCCAACTGACGCCCAATGAATTCTTCCTCAGGTGTTTGATCCAAAGTGAATCAAAGAAGGAGTAGTAGACCCCTTCTTTTAAAGGCCAAAGCCTACAGGTGATTGGACAAAAGCAAAGCTGCTTTAAGGCTCTAGTCCATGTCCTACAAACAAGTGGACTTTGTATTCTGACAGCCCACCTAAAGTGGTTTATGCTGCATGAAGTGGAGGGGACAGGTAAGAAAGATGGAGGCAGAGAAACATGATGGTGGAATCTTCTTCCAGTTGTACGGAGCTCCCTATATCTACGCTAACTCAGCCCCTTCCGTTTTGCAGCACCCCTGTGTGAGGTTACTCATTTTGTGAATGGGTGAGCCCTTTGATTCATGCTTCCAGGTAAGCTGCCTGTGGAGTGGCTGACATATGTGTGATATCAAATTAATGTGGCTTAGATAATTGATAGATGCTATCCATCATACCTTACACTTCGTTATGGGTTATATTTACAGTTTACCTTGCCGCCAGGATAGCATTCTCATAGTTATGTCGTTTATGTAACAGGGGTGCATATCTTAAATGCAGGCCATGCATTGTAGAGACTTGTGTGGCTGGTCAGAAGGACACAGAGTCTGAGGACATGGTGTACGATATTTCATTAAAGTATAAGTCCTAACTTTTCCTATCACTATGGGTGATTCCTACCTATGTTACTAACTAAGGTGCTCATTTGTCATTCGTGAATGTGTCATGGCCAGTACTCATGATACCCATTTGCACCCCTGCCCCTGACCCACAGTGAGAACATTGTGCCAACAAGTAACCAAAGGGGGCCCCACACAACTGAGGAGGACCACCTGGTCTCAGTCCTGGCACCTTTGGTACCAGGCCCATCATTGTGGTTAATAGAAGTCTGCCCCAAATATGGAGGACAGGAAGTCAGGGTCCTATGATCCAATTGGACCGTGCAGTCTAGTTGCTTGGGTGTGGTTGAGCATGTGGGCGAGGCTGGCTATTTAAGCCACGCCTAAACCTGAATCTGTGCTTCACGTTGCTCTGCATCCCAGCAGCGTAACGCTCACCGTGTCCAGCTCCAGCGCTCCACAAACTCCAATCTTGATCCGCTCGCAGATCCGCCCGCAGACCTGCAGGGAAGAAGAAAGCAAGACAATGTTAACATCTCTGCTTACCTGAGAAACCTGTGGAAGTCCTGAACATCGCCTGAATTCCTTGATCATCCACCGTTCGTGAGCCGTGCCCTGCAACACAAAACAACAGGTTAGCAACATCGAAACCTACAACATAGAGCAGCGCTTCGCGCACCTGAACTTACCTGTCCTCTTCATCCGTGCCATTCAACCGCACGGCGGAGTTGAACTGCAAGCCTTCAGCGTTCCGCCAACTCTGATCCAACCTGCAAAGACAAGAGGAAAATAACATGTAAGTCGGCACGCATGGTTAAGAAGCGTGAAAGAATACAAAGGGACACGCATAGAAAGAACAGAGAGAGAGAGATAAGGAGCAAGAGAACAAGCGTGAAAGAATACAAGAATACAAAACACTCGCAAAGGAAGAATGGAGAGAGAAAAGAAGTAAGAGAACAAGTGTGAAACACACATACAAAGGAATAGAGGAAAGAACAGTCGCAACGCAGAAAAGCAGAAATAAGGACGGTTTAAAGCAGTGAAGTGAGGACCACAAGTTTAGCCACAGCCGGTCTGGACTATACCTACTGTCTCCTCAAGGACCAGTGAAGTAACTCGGCCCTTCAAACTTCGCCAGCAACTGCGCCCCTGCATAGACAAGCAGGACTGAGAGTCCACCAAGCTTGCACTCAAGGTGAGAGACACTCTAGAGGGAATAGGCAGTGAATTCCTGAGGGAGGAGAGGGTCATACCTCAGAAAGACAAACATCCTAATTCCTTTCACTTGTTGTAGGAGCTGCCTCCTTTCAGTCCAAAGCTGACCGCCAGAGCGACCAGAAGCATACTCAGCAGACGACCACGCCCAGCTGCATCAGGTGCCCCCGCAGAGACCATGTGAGCGTAACAGAATGCAAAGCTTTTTTCTTTTTTTTCTTTTCTTTTTTTAAAATGTTATAGTTTAAAATTTAAACTTTTCATTTGTTTCCAGTGTTGCGTAATTTCCTTTTAGTTTGTTGCTTGTTTGCCAAGATTTAAGATTTCCTGTAGAAATTGACATATTGTTAAGATGAGTTTGTTTGATCTGCCATTGAGCATCTCCGTCCATCTTTCTTCTGTCTCCATCGTTTGTTCTCTGATCTTGTAGTAAGTGCCAATTCTGGATCTTTGTTCAGAGAGTTCGTTGCATTCCATTAGTAGGTGGAAGAGTGTATCTGGCTTTTGTGTGTCTAAGCGGAAGCGGCAAAAACGGTCTGTCGATGGGATTTGTCTCGTTTTTATAGATGAGATTGTGTTGGTATTGTGTTCATTCAGATTTTGAAATATATTGCTCGCATTTTGACGTCAGGGAGGATGGTCAGGTAAACTGGGAGTTCATTAATGGATCGGATATCAGTCTTACATTGTATGTTCAGGTTGTATTTTGTTTTTTCTTCGACAGTTTTTATCCAATCATTCCTCATTATTTTGATTTTTGCGTGTTGAGGGTGTAGCGTGAGCATTTCATGGGAAATTTCTTCTGTTTTCATAAGCTGTTCGAGGTTGTCTTTTCACTTAGTAAGAATTCTTTAATCCAAAAAAGGTAGCAGGCGCTCCTCTCCAGAAAGAACATGGCATGATAACCTGTTCTGAGATGTTTGAAGCACACGCTTTTTGCTCACTGTACCTTTCACAGATGGGAAATATCCATTTGCATATCAGTCTTTGTCCTCTCCAGAAAGAACACGGCATGATAACCTGTTGTTCCTGGCTACCTCTTTTGAAATATTTGCAAGGAACTTTGGGTTGGTCACCCAGAGTTACCTGGGGGCAACCAGACGTGGACTCCCTGTTCACTGTACTCAGAAAGGCACAGCTTCACCTCACTGATGAGGCCAAACAAGGCTGAAACACATGTATGGGTTGCTGTTGGTGCTCTTGTTCAGAGAGGAATTGCCATAGCATTTCGGTGCTGGACTGCCCATGTGGGCAGGACAAAGACTGATATGCAAATGGGTATTTCCCATCTGTGAAAGGTACAGTGAGCAAAAAACTTGTGCTGCAAACTCTCATCTCAGAACAGGTTATCATGCCATGTTCTTTCTGGAGAGGAGCGCCTGCTACCTTTTTTGGAACCCTTTTCTTTAATCCTCTGGCGGGGCGTCATGGAGGCATCAGACACTGACCAGTTAGCCCAACCGTTAGGGGAGCTGCGATATGAGGTGCATGTTGCTCAGCAGGAAACCAACACTCTCAGGAGAGAGTTAATTGTGAATAAGGACTGCACAGATGAATTAGCTAGGCAACTACTTCAGACCCAAGCCGGCCAAGCCCGGCTACCTGGCAATGCACAACCAGCCATAACACCGTCAGTGACCCTGGTTCAGGTAGTCCTGCCTGGAGCAGTTCCTTGGGCTCCACCAGAGCGCTTCGCAGGGGACCCTAAGAAATATGCGGTGTTCATGAATCAGTGTCGCCTGCACTTCCTTTGCAGACCCGGGGCATTTCCGACCGACCAAACGAGGGTCACGTTTGTGTTATCATATTTGGGTGGCAGTACCGTGGACTGGTCGGTGCCATTGGTCAATAGGGATGATCCCCTCCTGCGAGACTTCGGAGGGTTTCAACGAGAACTGGAGAAACTGTTCGCCCGGCATACTTAGGGTCAGGCCTTGGACAATGACCTTCTATCCCTTCGCCAAGGCAACCAGGATTTGCTTACGTACTTTGCCACCTTCAATAGACTAGTCGCCGAAACTGGTTGGCCAGAAGAAAAGCAGACCACGTTATTCCATCGAGGCTTACGAGGTGAGCTAAAAGATGTCCTCGCTCAGGTAGTAAACCCCCTGAGAGACTGTGCAGAGTTCATCAACCTGGCAATGCAGCTGGACCACAGACTACAAGATCGAAAAATAGATTGAGCTCGAACCGAGAGTCACGCAGTGTACGTGCGCCTGAAAGAGACCACAGCAAGGCAATCTGAGAACATCTCTGAACCTATGCAGATTGGGGGAGTACGAAGTCCGTTAACCAAAGCAGAGAGGGATAAACGTAGGCGACAGCAGTTATGCTTGTACTGCGGAAAGCCAGGCCATTTCTTTCGAGATTGGCTGGTGAAACCTCCGAGGAGAATGGTTGGAGCTACTGACAAAGAAAATATGGAACAGGCTTCGGAAAACTCCCAAACCCGGCAAGCGTAGAGGTCCGTTGGTGAGCAATGAGAAGGAACCACAGACCTCGCACCTAGCCGTGCCCGTGATCCTGATCTGTCACAACAACCGTCCAAGATGCATGGTGTGGAGACATATGTGGACAGCGGGGCAGTTGGTAATTACATCGACCAGGATATGGCGAAAAGGATGGGCCTTCCCCTCCGTCAGGAGCAAGCAACGGAACATGTCACAACCGTTGATGAAACCCAGATATCCTCGGGTCCTGTGACACATTGTACAGCGGAAGTGACTCTCCTATGTCAAGACGGCCACTGGGAAGACATTGTCTTTGACCTTATCAGAGCTCCCCAGTTTTGCGTGATCCTGGGAATACCCTGGCTGGGAATACACTGGTTAGAGACCCACAATCCCCAAATCGACTGGCGCGCTAAGAGTCTGACCTTCTCCACCGAATGTGCTCACTCATGTTACACAGTGAAGGCACCTTTAAGTGAGCAAACAAAGCCTTCAGATAAAAGAGAGGTGATTCTGCCTTTAACGGGTATGTTGCTGAGTGTATACCAAGATTTCCAAGATGTCTTCCAAAAGGAACAAGCAAATACTCCGCCCCGCCACAGGCCTTATGACTGTCAAATTGGCCTCATACCGGGAGTCCAAATTCCTTGCAGCAGAATTTACGCACTCACCGAGCAGGAAAATCTCCATTTGAAGTCGTACTTGGACCAATACCTGGCAAACAGTTTTATCCGTCCATCTAAGTCACCTGCGGCTTCACTCCTCTTCTTTGACCCCAAAAAGGAAGGGGATTTGAGGACTTGCATCGATTACTGGGTGTTAAATCAGGTAACGGTAAAGAACCAATATCCTTTACCCCTCATCCCAGAACTATTGGACCAGGTGAAGGACGCTCAAATCTACACCAAATTAGACCTTAGAGGGGCATAGCATCTCGTTCGTGTGAAAAAGGGAGATGAATGGAAGACGGCCTGTCGTACAAAGTATGGACTGTACGAGTACCAGGTAATGCCCTTCGGGCTGTGCAACGCACCGGCGGCATTTCAGTTTTTCATGAATTACGTATTACGTGAACTGCTCGACGTCTGTGTGTTAGTCTACATTGATGACATCTTGGTTTACTCGGCCACTGAACAAGAGCATGTTCTTCACGTTCGTGCAGTCCTGGAGAAACTACGGCAACATCATCTATATACTAAAAATGCTCCTTCCACGTCACCGAAGTTGAGTTTCTGGGAATTATCCTCACTCTGCGGGGTGTCTGGATGGATACGTGTAAGGTAGGCCCCATCCTCAGCTAGCCATCACCATCCTCGGTAAAAGTGGTTCAAAGTATGCTCGGTTTTGCAAATTTCTACTGCCGATTTATTCCTGGATTTTCCCAGATCGCCCACTCGATCACGTCATTGTTGCGAAAAAACAAACGCTTCCAATGGTCCAACGAGGCTGAAAAGGCCTTCCAAGTTCTTAAGCAACAATTTACTTCGGCCCCGGTATTAGCTATGGGGCCTGTTCTCTCTCAGAGGGATCCCAAAACTAACCAACTACACCCAGTGGCGTTTTGGTCACACAAGTTTATAGTGCCTGAACTTAATTATGCAATAACTGACAAAGAACTTCTGGCAATCAAGACAGCATTGAAGGCTTGGTGACATTACCTTCTGGGCGCGAGACATACTGTCACAGTCATAATGGACCACCGTAATCTGCAATACCTCAAGACAGCAAAGGCCCAATCTTCCCGTCAGCTTCGATGGGCATTATTTGTCGTGGAATATGATTATGTGATCACATATCGACCAGGAGTACAGAACGGTAAAGCCGATGCATTGTCCCGCATGGGTATTGGTGAAGATGCATACGCAACTCCCGACTCTGTGCCCATCATTCCGGGCAACAAACTAATGGGCCTCACAGCAACCCGGTCCTTAGATGATCTAAAGAAAGAAATTCAGCTCCAGATGAACGAAAAAGAACAGCAGGAATGGGCCACGAGGAGCGAACATCACATAATCATTGATGGGCTCCACTACATCGAGGGATGTCTTAATCTACCCAACCAAGAACTACGGGAACAAATCATTTCCAGTTACCATGACTCCTTAGTGGAAGGGCATCCAGGAATTGCCTAAACGTTGGCTAAAGTAAAAAGACATTATTGGTGGCCAACCTGGCACAGGGATATAACTCAGTTTGTGCTATCTTGTGGAATTTGTGTGCAAAACAAGTCACAGAAACAGAAACCCGCAGGTCTTTTGCAACCTCTGGAAGTGCCCCCCGCGCCTTGGCATACGCTTTCACTTGATTTGATCACAGGCATACCTCCTTGCAATGGCTATAACACCATCCCAGTCGTGGTAGACCAGTTTTCCAAAATGGACCACTTCATTCCCTTAAAGAGCTGTCACGACCCTCACCCAAAACCCCCTCTGGCAAACCCATTGGCCAGGTGGAGTCAGGACTCTGGCCTCTAGAGCCTGGCATCCTCTTCAAAAGCTCTCAGGGGGCCAGTCCTGGTGCCTATGGTGACAGGCTCATACACCATGAAAAACAATGTGCTTGGGAACTACTTTATTGTATTGTCAGCCAACATGGAGGCATCCACATAGCTTGGTTCCTTAACCAAGCTATGCGGTCTAGTGTTTTGGGTGTGGTAGCCTACTACTACTTTACCTGGACTATTTTGTTGGGGCTATTTAAACCACACCCGAGCAAGACAACACGCTTCGCGTTACTTTGCAGCTTGCGACGTGACGCTCACCGTGTCCAGCTATTCCCTCGAACCTCGGAGAAGCAGAACCTACAAGGAGACAGACATCATTAGCAGCAGCATCTTACCTGCAGTCTTCATCTTTAAACACTCGCAGCTACTGATTACAGCTTCCTCGAATCTACACGCCTCCCGCACAGAGCGACCTGAAAGAGAAAGATAGAGGCAACATTAAAGAAAGCAGTAGAGACATTTACAAATTACAAACTGCTCAAAAGGCTTACCTGGCTGGTCGCCTCTCGGCTGGCACCACTCCGTCAACATTGCTTGTTTGCAAAGCTTGAAAAATGCTTTTTTCATGTCACCGAAGTAGAATTTCTTGGTTTTATCCTTACTCCAGGAGGCATCAGAATGGACGTGCACAAGGTAGATGCCATTCTGAAATGGCCTTCACCGACGTCTCTGAAAGGGGTACAAAGCATGCTGGGCTTTGCGAACTTCTACCACTGGTTCATCCAAGACTTCTCTCAGGTTGTGCACCCAATCACAGTACTATTACGAAAAAACAATAAAAAGTTTGCTTGGACCAAAGAATCAGAAGAAGCCTTTCAGGAACTTAAACAAAGGTTTACCTCCGCTCCAATCCTGCGACATCTTCGTCCAGACCTCCCTTATGTTGTTGAAACTGATGCGTCCAGTCTCGCAATGGGGGCTGTCCTTTCACAGAGAGACCCGGAAACCGGCCAGCTACATCCTGTGGCTTTCTGGTCGAAAAGGTTCTCACCTCAAGAGATTAATTATGCCATCACGGACAAGGAACTCCTAGATATCAAATCCACCTTTAAAGCCTGGAGGCACTACCTTCTGGGGGCCAGACACACCATTACAGTCATCACAGACCACCGAAACCTGCAATATCTCAAAACAGCCAAGGCCCAGTCCTCGCGCCAATTACGGTGGGCCCTTTTCTTCGCCGAATATGATTATGTAATCACATTTCGACCAGGAGTCAGAAACGTAAAGGCGGATGCCTTATCTTGCATGGGCATAGATGAAATAGTATATACAACTCCAGACCCAGTACCTATTATACCTGAAGACAAACTCTTGGGTATCACGACAGCCTTAACACAAGCAGAACTACGAAAATAAATCCAACGGACAATGAATCCTGATACCTACCTCGCATGGTAAACTCAAGGAGAACAATATACCATCAAGGACCATCTACCCTTTTTTAGGGATTGCCTATAAGTACCCAAGAAGGAATTACAACAGCATGTTATTTCAAACTATCACGATTCACTGATCGTAGGGCATCCTGGGATCGCCAAAACCCTAGCGAAGTTGAAAGAGAACTTTTGGTGGCCTTCCTGGCGTAAGGACATCATTCAGTATATTCAGTCCTGCGGTGTCTGCGCACAAAATAAATCACAGAAACCAAAACCATCTGGTCTCCTACAACCATTGAACATTCCTCCAGTTCCATGGCACACTCTTTCCCTTGACTTCATCACTGATATACCTCCAAGCCAAGGGTTCAACACCATCCCTGTAGTTGTGGACTTATTCTCGAAGATGGCCCATTTTATTCCTCTAAAAGGCCTCCCAGACGCAGCCACTTTAGCAAAAGTGTTCCTGGAGGGCGTGGTTAAGCTACATGGCTTCCCTTCGGTTCTGGTCTCTGATCGAGGCAGCCAGTTTGTTTCAAACTTCTGGAAAAAATGTTGTGCAATGGCGCAGATCGACACTCGGCTATCTACCAGTCACCATCCCCAAACGGACGGCCAAACCGAGAGAACCAATCAGACACTTGAGCAATATTTACGGTGCATGCTGCACCACGAACAAAGGAATTTGAAAGACCTACTATGGATAGCCGAATATACATATAACAATTCTTTGCATTCAAGCACGGGACAAACGCCCTTCTATACCCTTAATGGCAGACATCCACGTACCTCTGAACTAGACCTTCCAGCCAGCTTGGAAATGCCAGCGGTAGAGACTCTACACACAACCATTACTCAGGCTTTAAAAAGGGCAAAGGAACACTTTATTCATGCCAAAGAAAAACAAAAGAGATTTGCCGACCAACACCGGAAAAAGGCCCCTGATAATCAAGTAGGAGTCAAAGTTTGGTTAGCCGCTAAATTCGTACCCATCAAGGGAACCCAAATCCTTTCATCCCAGATTCATAGGACCCTATGCCATTAAGGCAATTATCAACCCAGCAGCCATGAAACTGGATTTATCACCTAATCTACACATCCACCTGTTATTCCATGTGTCCCTCCTGAAACCAATGCAACCCGGCACACGGATTGGGACACCACGTAAGCCCATACTTGTTGACGGAGAACTAGAATTCGAAGTCAAAGATATCTTGGACTCTAAATACTCTAGGACCAAGCTATATTACCTCGTCTATTGGAAAGATTTGGACCACAAGATAGATCCTGGGAGCCCAGTGAGAATATCCACGCACCACGTCTAATCAGGAAATTCCATCAGTACTTCCCAACCAAACATGGGCCAGAAAGAAGGAACCCCATGGGAGGGGCCTTAGGGGGGAGTGCTGTCATGACCCTCGCCCAAAACCCCCTCTGGCAAACCCATTGGCCAGGTGGAGTCAGAACTCGGGCCTCTAGAGCCTGGTATCCTCTTCAAAAGCCCTCATGGGGCCAGTCCTGGCGCCTATGGTGACAGGCTCATACACCATGAAAAACAATGTGCTTGGTAACTACTTTATTGTATTGTCAGCCAACATGGAGGCATCCACATAGCTTGATTCCTAAGACCAAGCTATGAGGTCTAGTGTTTTGGGTGTGGTAGCCTAGGGACTACTTTACCTGGACTATTTTGTTGGGGCTATTTAAACCACACCCGAGCAAGACAACACGCTTCGCATTACTTTGCAGTTTGCAACGTGACGCTCACCGTGTCCAGCTATTCCCTCGAACCTCGGAGAAGCAGAACCTGCAAGGAGACAAAAGGAACATCATTAGCAACAGCATCTTACCTGCAGTCTTCATCTTTAAACACTCGCAGCTACTGAGAACAGCTCCCTCGAATCTGCACGCCTTCCGGACAGAACGACCTAAAAGAGGAAGATAGAGCCAACATTAAAGAAAGCAGTAGAGACATTTACAAATTACAAACTGCTCAAAAGGCTTACCTGGCTGGTCGCCTCTCGGCTGGCACCACTCCGGACATTGCACTTGCGCTGAAGAACACTGCGACCTACAAGGAAGGAAAACACAGGTTAGCAAAGGTAAGACTTTGCAGCGCTGCGCATTGCGCTTACTTACCGCATCATAGCGCTCTTAGTGTGCCATCATTTACCAGCGGGGCTCAACCAAGCCAGTTTGCCGCGCTGAAGCTCTGCATACCTAAGGGAGAAAAAAGAGACATTTTAAACAAAGAAAGGCATGCAGGATAGCAACAAAACTAAAGAACAGCAAGAAGACCTACCTGAAAAATATCAAACGGGCTGGCGTCAGTGAAGTAACTGGACCGCACTCGCCCATGAAAGACAACGCGCCCCTGCAAAGAAGACAGGACGGAGAGCACGCCTAATTCTACCACAAGGCAGAACCTTCCCCGCAGACCACATCAGGGCAAAGCTGAGAAGCATACCAGCGAGTAACCCAGCTGGGTGGCATCCCTGTGGATACCAGGTGAGCGTAACAAGAGCCTTCCAACTGCTTCCACCTTAGCGAAAGTGTTCTTAGAACAGATTGTCCATCTACACGGGTTTCCCTCAATCTTGATCTCAGACCGAGGAAGTCAATTTGTCTCTAATTTTTGGAAGAAGAGTTGTAAAATTGCACAGACCAATGTCCGACTTTCCACCAGTCACCACCCCCAAACTGACGGCCAGACTGAACGGACAAACCAAACGCTAGAGCAATACCCAAGGTGCATGCTGCATCAAACTGAGAGTGATTGGAAAGACATTCTATGGATAGCTGAATATGCATATAACAACTCACTACACACCAGTACCGGACATAGTCCTGTTTATATCATATATGAGCAACACCCACGCACCTCCAGTTTAGACCCTCCTGGAGCCCTGGAAATGCCTGCAGTGAAAACTTTGCACACCACGATCACTGAGACCTTCAACAAAGCATCTGAACACCTGGCCAGAGCTAAAGATCACCATAAAAGATTTTCGGACCAACACCGTAAGGAGGCCCCTACGTATCAAGTCGGAGATAAGGTCTGACTGGCTTCCCGATATGTTCCCATGAAAGGAACCCAAACTTTTCATCTCAGGTATTTAGGCCCATACACCATTCAGGCCATTGTTAACCCAGTGGCAGCAAAATTTGCTCTACCATCAAACATACAAATCCACCCGGTGTTCCATGCGTCGCTTCTGAAACCTGTTTAACCTGGTACTCAGATTAAGACACCTCTGTGCCCTGTGATAATCGATGGGGAACCAGAATTCCAAGTCAAGGATATCCCAGATTCAAAAATGATCCGGTCCAGACTATACTACTTAGTGGACTGGAAAGGATACAGCCCTCAAGACCGAACGTGGGAGCCCAGCGATCAAGTCCATGCTCCACAAACGGTTAAACGCTTCCATCGCACTTACCCAACAAAACCAGGACCAGACAGAAAAAACACTGTGAGATGGGCCTTAGGGGGGAGTGCTGTCATGGTCAGTACTCATGATACCCATTTGCACCCCTAACCCCGACCCACAGTGAGAACATTGTGCCAAAAAGTAACCAAAAGGGACGCCACACAACTGAGGAGGACCACTTGGTCTCAGTCCTGGCGCCTTTGGCACCAGGCTCATCATTGTGGTAATAGAAGTCTGCACCAGACATGGATGACAGGAAGTCAGGATCCTATGATCCAATTGGACTGTGCAGTCTAATTTATTGGGTGTGGTTGAGCACGTGGGTGAGGCTGGCTGTATAAGCCACGGCCAAATCTGAATCCATGCTTCACGTTGCTCTGCATTCCAGCAGCATAACGCTCACCTTGTCCAGCTCCAGTGCTCCATGAACTCCAATCTTGATCCGGCAGCCGACCTGCAGAGAAGAAGAAAGCAAGACAACGTTAACATCTCCGCTTACCTGAGAATCCTGTGGAAGTCCTAAACATCACCTGGATTCCTTGATCATCCACTGTTCGTGTGCCGCGCCCTGCAACACAAAACAACAGGTTAGCAACATCGAAACCTACAACACAGAGCCAGCGCTTCGCGCACCTGTACTTACCTGTCTTCTTCATCCGTGCCATTCAACCGCACCGCAGAGTTGAACCGCAAGCCTTCAGCATTCCGCCGACTCCGATCCAACCTGCAAAGACAAGAGGAAAATAACATCTAAGCCGGCACGCATGGTTAAGAAGCATGAAAGAATACAAAGGGACACACAGAAAGAACAGAGAGAAGAAGCTTGAAAGAATACAAAGGGACACACATAGAAAGAACAGAGAGATAAGGAGCAAGAGAACAAGCGTGAAAGAATACAAGAATACAAAACACTCGCAAAGGAAGAACAGAGAGAGAAAAGAAGTAAGAGAACAAGTGTGAAACACACATACAAAGGAATAGAGGAAAGAACAGTCGCGACGCAGAAAGGCAGAAGTAAGGACAGTTTAAAGCAGTTAAGTGAGGACCACAAGGTTAGCCACAGCCGGTCTGGACTATACCTACCGTATCCTCAAGGACCAGTGAAGTAACTCGGCCCTTCAAACTTCGCCAACAACTGCGCCCCTGCATAGACAAGCAGGACGGAGAGTCCACCAATCTCGCACTCAAGGTGAGAGACACTCTAGAGGGAATAGGCAGTGAATTCCGGAGGGGGGAGAGGGTCATACCTCAGAAGAATAAACACCCTAATTCCTTTCGCTTGTCATAGGAGCTTTATTGTTTTGTCAGATTTGGATTCCTCTTGGTGGTATGTGGTGGCAGAATACAAGGTTCAGGTACCTCCCTTCAACCTTCCATCCACAGTTTTGACCGTAGCCCAAGGAAGGGCTAAAAGAGCTTCATTGTGCCCTATGTAGCTGCATTTTCCAGCACCTAATCGACACAACTTTTGGGTCTCACTGACACACCCTGTGCAGTGCTACTGCTACGCATACGTAAGGGTCAGGACTGTTTTGCAATGGTCTATGCACAGGATTGTGCAGGGTGACAGAGCGCACCAGTCTTTGTATTTCCCAAGAATCTATATATGTTTAGATTCTTTGAAAATGGAAAGACTTTGGACGCCCTGTACTGTTGCATCATAGAGCGCACAAACCTGAAGTCATTGCTGTGGGGGAGCCATCGCATAGGAGCCTGTAGAATGCTCCCTGAGAAAGCTTAGGTTGAAAAGGAATTGGGGGTCATGATATGTTTGCCGGTATCTCACTGGTAATTCTGGTGGGATACCGGCAAATTGACCTACCTTTGCTGGCGCCTGATATTCGGGTATTACCAGGATATTCCATGTGCCAGCAACAGTGGTCTTACTCCATTCCATGGAGTCTCATATGACTCCATGGAGGGGAAAGCTGGTATTACCGGCACCGGTATTACCGGCACCGGATATACTGGCAGTTTTTTGCTAGTGGGGGCCTGATTTACCTCCAGCTCTGGGTTGGAGGTAAATCAGTGACCCCCACCGGCAAACCTGTAGTTTGGCGGTGCAGTAAAAGTGCCAGTAACGGAATTGCCGCCACTTTTCCCAGCACTTTTCCCACACCACCAAACATGTAATGACCCCCATTGACTGTTAAGCTATCACCAGAAGACAGATAGCTCTTTTAGACCATAGGGATTACTGCTCCCAAGAACCAGTCCTGGATCGAGGGACACCTGGGCTAGGGACCACCCTGTCCTAGGTTATAGAGAGAAGGACGGCCCATTGCTGAAGAAAAAAAGAAAAAAAACTTAAATCCTTCAACTATCTCAGAGAGTTGGTGTGATCTAGATGCCATCTGTGCAAACACAACAGATGTCCACCAACTCGTGGAACTCTCCCGTCCCTCGCACACGACACGCGGGTTGTGTAATAACTACAAATACATTTGTAAAAGTAATAATCTTTTATTTATATATATAAATATATTGTGTATTTCAAATAAACAGAATTATATATACAGATTAAATCTTAGGATTCATATTTCATAGTACATTCAATTTTGCATCCATCAATTTGCATACGGTTTTGTACTCAAAAGGTTAACAAAACATAAATTAATAAATCAAGCAAATCATAAAACAAGTAATTCAATTGTGCTGATAGAAATTCATTTCTTGTGGTTAGCGTGCTGGGGGTCGCGTAACTGGTCATTCTCCCTTGCACCCCCTTAGTCTAAATCTAATTTGAATTTACTGTATTTAACATTTGGGGTGCCCCTGGTTACCGAGTTGGCATACTTGATGCCACCTGTGACAGTGCATACAGGGTCCTGAGAAAGTGGTGGCCGTTGCCAGTCAGTCCATCATTCACCAGCTGCTAGGTGGGAAGACCCAAAGGAAGTGTGCTGGAAAAAGGGACGAGTTCTTAGGTATTGGAAACAAGCAGATGAGCAAAAGAAAGGAGAACGTGGGCAGAGAAAAAAGGAATCTGGCAAATGGAAGAAAGAGGTGGCAGGCAGCAACGATGAGACAGTGGTTACCGTGGGTGCGGAAGAGCGGAGCATGCGTTAAACAAAGAAAGCAACGTAAGCAATGACTCTTTGAAATACTTCCAGGTTTTTGTGTAACCCATAGATTCAGGAAAAAAAAGGTCAAATGTGTTATGATGAATGGGAAAAGCAGTAGCTGGGGAAAAAGGTGAAGGAAGCGTCCATGCATATACATCGACAGGGTCTGGACTGCCATGGTGGGTATAGTTGGGCCAGGAGCAATGTAGATTCCTAGGAACCGTAGAAAAACAAAACCAGATTGAGTGCATCACAGACTGGGCCCCTCACAGAAGGTTTTCACCAGGTTTGGCGACGTATCATTACAGCTTATAGTCCCCACTATCCTGTATAAAGAGTACAATATTTAATGGCAGGTGTGTGCAGCTCTCAACACGTGTTGTTAACCTGAATGATGGGCAGAAACAGGAAGGATGGCTGGTGTCTTTTATGGTTCGCTCTTTAGTCACGATGAAGGTTCAGTCTTCCAATACAGCCATGGAGATGAGGTGGGAAGGGGCGGGGGTGAGGCAGGGGGAGTCAAAGGAATTAAGTAGTAGGTATAATCCATTTTTTTGCCAGGTACCAAACTGCTGACAGTTTGATCTTGGCCAGTGCCATGCAGGTTTGCAACCTGTGCCATATGTTTGTCAATGGCTCCCCAAAAATGAACTGCAGGCAGCAACAAAAAGAAAGGCAAATACAACAAGAATACACTACCACAGTGCATTGGTCTAGAGGAGGAGAATGATAATTTGGCTAGTGAGTGTGCAGGTGTAACCTCAGAAGACGGGTATCCCACACACCATAAGAGAGAGAGGAGCTTGGTGAGACATTGAGAACATTCCTTTAAAAATATATATATATTTAATAACACTTTTTATTGAGTTTTATACATACAACATGAACGTACATATGGATAAAAGGCAGCAGGGTCAGATGATGGATCAAGCATGGCAATAATCATAAACGTTTCGTGAGATCACAGAGATCTCCCAGACTTCAAGGGGGGAGGGGGCGCAGGAGGTAGAGGTTCATCCATCGTGCATCCATTTCCCCCATTTCCCTCATATTTTCAGCAACGTTTGGGGGTAGCATCTCGCTTTGTAAATGCAGTGTTCATGGATGCACACCTGCTTACTTCATTGGACCATCGGTTTAGACACAGTGGGCCTCATTACACGGTAGGCGGTAGCCATGGCGCTATTAGCGCCATGGCTACCCCCTTACCGCATTCCGGGTCCATGTTTCCGAATAGAGACTTACCGGGTCATTCTGACCTTGGAGGACCGGGTAAGTCCCCATTCCGGGAACCATTCCTCATTCCCATTTGAGCCCCCATAGGGCTCAATGGGAATGGGGATGGAGCTAATAACGGGCCCGCTATCTGCGGACCTGTTATTAGCGCTGAAGTCCCTCAACGGGTCCCTTCCATAACGCCTGGTAAAACCAGGCATTAGGGACGGGACCCGCTAGGGACCTCGTAGTAGGGCGGTAAGGGATTACCGGCACCGGTGCCCTTACCGCCTACCGTGTAATGAGGCCCAGTGTGTCTGCCGATCCCCAAGTTGCGGCAATCAGTTGTTTCCCCACTCCAAGTGCAACAGCAAGAAATGATTTGTCATGCTTGGTGAAGTCTACCTCCCCCAGATCCCTAGCAATTTTGGTTCAATTGGAATTGGGGACCCTAGCGTCCTGGAAATCTTGTTGGTGCATTTCATCCAGAAAGTCTGCAACGTGTCACAGTTCTCGATAGTGTGGAAAAAGGTACCCTTTTCACGCTTGCACCGAAGACAGACCTCATCATCTGTCCCACCACATGGCTAGTACTGTTGCGTAGAGAGTAGTAAGATCGGTGCAGTATTCTAAGTTGTATCAGCCTCAGTTTCGCATCAATGCGTTTATCTCGGGGAAACATCAATGCGTCCACCCATTCCACCAAGCTCTCTTTACCATTTTTCTTTCAGTCTAATGAGTTCCTTGGTGCCAAAAGAGTTAAGAGCTTGGTAAAGCGTGGAGGTGACCCTGGAGGGGATAAGATCTGGGAGAACGTTTGTTTCTAAGAGGGAAGAAGGGGGTACATCAGCTGGTGCCGGGAACTGGGCGTTCATTGCGTGAACGAGCTGTGTGTGCCTAAAGCGGTCCATGGGCTGCAAACTGTATTTTTCTTTCAGGGTGTCAAACTCGAGCAGATGACCCTCGTGATTATATGTGCTAGTGTGTGTATACCCTGTCTTTCCCAGATCCCAAAATATCCCATTCTCTGTATTTCGGGGAGGTGTGCATTGTACCATATGGGTTGGGCTAGTGTTAGTTTAAGGCCCAGCCAATGTGTCTTTGCGCATCCTTCCAAATGTGGCCGATATGAAGTGACATTTGTGGCATACCCGACACTCTGTCGTTGTCAGTTTATGGAGCCTGGAGGGGTGAGATGGGGTGCATGGCGGATAGTTCCATACGGATGTGTGGGAGTGTGGTATCGCCGTGTAGCCAATCATTTACTACCCCTGTCTGTGCAGCCAGGTAGTGCGTACGGATGCATGGTAATTCTATGCCTCCTTCCCATATTGAACGTTGCAGAGTTGCGAGAGTGATCCTGGGTTGTTTCCCTCCCCAGAGCAACGTTTGCAGATTCATGTCAATTATTGTGAAGGTTTCGAGGGGGATGGGGAGTGGGGCGTTCTGTAAAATGTACAGGAGTCTTGGAAGCGTCATCATTTTGAACAACGCAGCCCTGCCCATTAACGACAGTGGGAGAGACTGCCAGTGAGAGGTGTCCCTAGCAAATGTATCCAGTACTGGCTGTAGATTATGTTGTAGGAACTCATCCAGAGTTGCACTAATACGTATGCCCAAGTATGTAAAACCCAGGATGGAAACAGGATACGGACAAGGCTCTGGGATTGCAGCTTCACCCCCTTGAATCGGGAAGTACACAATCTTCTGGTTGTTCACTCTAAGGCCTCTGAAGTTTTGATATTCTCTAAGAGACTAGGTCACAATCGGGCAGGAGACCTCTGGATTTCTAAGGTAGATGAGGAGATTGTCCGTATATAGCGAGAGTCGATCTTCTCCCCCTCCCAGCCAGGTGAATCCGGACCAGTTCCTATCCGTTCTGAGTTTAATTGCCAGTGGTTCGATAGCGAGAAGGAATAACAGGTAGGAGAAGTGGCAACCCTGCCTGGTCCCGCCTGGTCCTGCGACCCAGTGGGAACATTCTAGATAACCTGCCATTTACTCTCACAGTCTCTTCAGGGGATTCATAAAGAAGCTTAGCCCAGGAGATGAAACCCTGCCCGAAGTTCATTCGTCTCATAATTTCTGACAGGTCTTCGCACCCAAATGCTTTTTTGAAATTGATATCGAAATTGACTGCTAGTATGGCTAGCTAGTAAGGCAGGCAGGTCCGATATCTCTGGGGCCCAGTGTAAAGCAAGTTGGATTCCGCGTAGGATCATGTGGGTGGACTTGTTGGGCATGAATTCCGCACTGGTCTGGGTGAACGAGGGATTCAATCACCCCGAGCAATCTGTTAGCCAAGACACGTGCAAGGATTTTCTCCTCTGCTTTTATCAGCGATATAGGCCTATAGGAGGTGCAATATTCCGGGAGTTTCTCTGGTTTAGGAATCACCACAATGCACGTTCTTCTAAGGTCCACAGGAAGTGCCCCTATTTCCTTGCTCCGAAGAAACATACCATTCATGTGTCCGGTTAGTGCGCCGCCTAGGCGTTTCCAAGTTTCCACTGGAACCCCGTTGAACCCTGGACTCTTCCCAGTTTGGAGCGGCGCTAAAGCATCTTGCACCTCGTTCTCTGGGATCTTAGAGTTGAGTTGTTCGGTCTGTTGTATAGAGAATCGCAGGAGTTTGATCAGATCGAGGAACGTTGAATGATCGGGTGTGGGGCCCTCCATAGGCGGGGAGTAGAGTTGTTCGTAATAACTAGCGAAGGCCTCCGCAATGTTGGAGTCTGCTGTCAGTAGTTCTCCATTAGTCGATTGAATGGCTCTTATTTGTCCCTTACTTTGTTTGCGTCTTTCCAGCCAGGCCAGAGTCTTGCCTGCCTTATCCCCTTTTTCATAGATCTGGCTCTGGACATAGTCTAGGGCTATATTCCTTAAGGCCTCTTGTGCCATTACCAAGGCCTCTTGCGAGGCCTCAGTTCCCAGCCCAAGAAATTGTTCCCCCCACTCGGATTCCTGTCTTTCTGCATCTGCAATCTCCTGAATGTGGCTCTTCCGGTGTGCCGACACCAAGGAGATGGCTTCATCTCGGAGGACTGTTTTGTATGCCTCCCACCTCGTAATCGGGCAGTCCACGGACACCTTGTTTAACTCGAAATATTCATTGGTCTTATCTGTGAGTCCATCAATGATTTCGGGCAACCCCAAGTAATACGTATTCAGGCACCAGGTGGCATCTGGTTTGTGACGAGTGCCTTTTAGGGTTAGAATCAGGGGGGAGTGGTCCGAGATTCCTCTCGCTAGGAACTCTGCAGATATAACCCTGTGGGACATATTCCAAGGGATGAAAGCATAGTGGATTCGGGAAAGTGTCTTGTGCGCATTGGAATAAAACGTGAATCCAGTGTCGGTAGTGTGTAGTGTCCTCCAGGTGTCTGACAGCCCCATTGCTTCGTCAAAGGTGTATAGTGCAGTCGGGGCACCCCGGATCCTTTTTCCCTTATGGTATCTGTCATTAGTGACCTCCATAACCTCGTTAAAATCCCCTCCCATGACCCATGACTCTGCTCGTTCTTCCAGTAATATTGTTCGTAGCTCACTGAGAAGCTCCTTTGTAAGTGTGCGGGGGGGGGCGTAGGCTGCGATAAGACCCCACGGCTTCCCAATATATCTCCGAGCACCAACTCATATCGGCCACAGGGGTTGGTCCATACTTTTTTGATCTAAAAAAGGAACTCGTTTATGAATAAGTATCATCGTGCCTCTGGCACCCCTCGAGAACCCAGCTTGATATGTGTGCGGGTAGTTAGATCTTTTAAAGAAACCACAGTCTGTTCCGATCAGATGGATTTCTGTAAGCAGGGCTACATCAGGGGAGTATCAATTAAGGTACTGGAGCACACATTTTCGTTTGATACTAGAGCCAAGGCCATTAACATTCTAGGTCATCAAGGACAATTGGTCTATTTGTGTCCTATTTGCGTGTTTAATGTGCCATGACCTTAAGAAAGATCATGGGCCTCATTACAACCTTGGTGCTAAGTGAACCAACTTTACCACCATGGTGTAAACTCTGTTTACACCATGGTGGATGGCGGATTTACCGCCCCATTCCAAGGTGAGTGGGGCGGTAAATCCCCATTTCCCATTTTCCCTTCCCCATTCCCATTTTTGCCCCATAGGGCATAATGGGAGTGGGGAAGGCGCTAATTATCAGAATCGGGCGTTAAGGGTTAACGGTGGCGTTAACCCTTAACGCCTGAGTTGTAATGAGGCCCCATGTGTCTTACCGGCCCCTGTAATCCCACGTGTCCCCCCCCACACCCCGTGTCCCGGTGTATCCACCACCTCCATCCCACTGCTGCCATGTAACTGTATAACATAAACCAGAGCTGTTTGGGGGCTCTAGTCCCAACGAATAGGGTTCCTGCGCATTCTGCTATGATTGTAGAGGAAACCTTGGCCGTTTGTTGCACAGGTTTTAAACTTAGGTGGCTGTACCACTCGCCACTCGTGTATATTAACTGTGCCCCATAAACTCCCCCCACCGTGTACTTCCCACCAACCAGAAGCACCTGTCACCCAAACATATAAAACCATGTACTTATGAAAACCTGCTCGGGGAATTCCCCAGGGGCTAGTCCACTACTCACACCCGTCCAGGGCTGCCCATTTTAGGATTCCGCCTTGCCAACTTGGAGTATATCATAGTTGGGGGTAGGGCTGGAAAACAGGACGGGTCTCTCTGCAGAAGCAGTCTTGGACTATCGTAGGTCTCGTGTCTTGTCTTTAGTCCTCAGGTGTTTCCTGTGCTTCCAGGCGAGTTGTCCTCTGCGCCTTCTTCGCGTGGTGTGAGGGTTTGTCCGTGATCCGGGCTATCTCAGCCATTTTCTTTTCGTGGTGTGCGATCTCTTGGGCGTAGGGAGGATAAAACCTGTGTCTCCAGCCATTCCCAGGCCTCTCGTGGATTGTTGGACACAGGGACTGTGTTATTGTGGTACAGTTTGAAGGTGGCCGGGAAGAAGAGTGCGTATTTAATGTGCAGAAATGCAAGTTTTCTTTTAATGGAGACATAGGAATGCCAGGATTTCTGGACTTCTCTTGTATAATCAGGAAAGAACCGAATTCGATTTCCATTGTATGTAATCGGGCCTGTTGCCCGTGCCATGTGGAGGAGTGTATCTCGATCTCTATAGTTCATAAGTTTGGCAATCACTGTGCGTAGGTGGGGGGCCCGGGTATTGGTCTGCCAGCTGGGATCCTGTGTGCCCTCTCGATGGAGGAGAAGTTGGAGAGCTTTTTAGGGGCCATGAGGTCCAAACTTCAGCTTTCTAGGAAGAGTTCTATGGATGGTCCTTCTTCTCTTTCCAGAAGCCCCAGCATCCGCAGGTTGTTGCAACGGGATCTGCCTTTGCTATTCAAAGCTATAACTTCCAGGGTGGTGAGCTTCTTCTCCATGTGTTCTAGGCGTTCTTCCAGTTTTCTAACTGTATCCTTAGTGTCTGAGATCCGCTGCACTGTTTCCCCCACCAGGGATGTCAAGTTCCGCAGGTCTTTCAGCAGAAAGGAGACTTCAGAGGTTAGGCCGTCAATTTTAGTCTCCACCGACGTCCTAAACTCGCTGATGGCCGCCATTATGTAAGTGAGTGACAGGGTCTGACTTATCTCAGGAGTTATGGCCTATTTCCTGCATTGTCTACAGAGTCGGGGGCCTTTGCTGGAGTGCTCATAGTGTATTTATCAATTTGATTCTGTGTCGATGCCTTGCGAAGCATGTGTTTCCCCATCAGAGTCAATTCAGTAGGCCGGTCCTGGGACAAGCGGCGTTCTTATGCCAGGGTCAACATCAGCAGCCCAGTTGTATGGTTTGGCAGGTGACTGTTACCCCGGGAGGTACGGAGGCAAGTGAGTTGTCACCACATCAATGTTGGAGGTGAATCGGATATGACCCGTTATCGTGATCAGCCTTAGAAGGTTCAGGGGACGGGATCTCCAATTCGCACTGTCTGTTCCATATACCGGCGGGCTGCTCCCATAATGTGTGACTGTAGGGGGTGGGGGGAAAGTCTCATAGTAGTAGGATCCTCATAACCACTACAGCTCAGAGCCTGATTCACAGCCCTAAGTACAGACCCCTAATTTTATGTGTCACAACGGGTTTCTCCAGGGTATTCCTGTCTCCAGCTCGCTGTCCCCGAAACGTACTGTGACTGCGCTTCTGGCCAGTCCCTGTGTATGTTCAAGTGCACCCAATGTATTTGCTGTCAACGTTAGTTCCCTTCCTGCCACTTCCCGGCTGCTACGTGGGGCCGCTAGGCCGGGACGTATTCTACCAGTATGCCCCTTGGCTACAAAAGTCTCTGCATGCTCCCGCAGCATGGTAGCCCAGCCCCGTCATTGGGCACCAAGTGGGAAGGGTGGGGGGTCATTTTCAGGAAAAGAACGGCAACCTCAATATGGCTTCTCAGCTTCTGGATCCCCTGTTCAGACCCTTATCGATGGTGGGGGTCTCAATTCTGGGGAGCGCTGTGTGCTCCTATATGCCCACGTTGCTTGTAAGAGGTAGTCTCAGTGTCTCAGGGGTGGCACACCCTCCCTCAGGGCCCTGGCGAGATCCCGCTTACTTGTGTGGCGTGTTCTGTACCGAAGATGCGTAGCTCACAAGGTGGCCCGCACGTCTGCACGTAACTTGCCCTTGCAGAGCATACCAGTGACCTTAGGTCTTTCCTTTGTGTGTGGTCCACTCCCGTGTAGCGCCTATCCCTCTCGCCCTGGAGGGGTGGTGTTTCAGTGCCGAAGTAATCCAACCTCGGCTCCCCTACAGAGCCTTTGTTGTCCGGGAGCAGGCCTGTGCGCACCCCGGCCCTCCACATCCAGGGCGCGCGGCTTTGACCCGTGTTGTTTGTTGTTATTGTTTTTTTTGTTGATGGACCCCAAGTGTACCACGTGGATAGAGCAGTGTATTAGCGGAGAGCCTCGATGCCTCTGCTCCGGGTGGACCGGTGTCTCGGCTCAGCTCCCGGATGTTCGGGCACCCCAACGGTACCGCCCGCTGCAGTCCTGTTGAGTCAAGAGGGGGAGAGGGGGTCTCACTGGCCATCCTACGAGGTGAAGAGGCAGCGGTTCGGTCCAGGCAGCGGGCCTCGATCCTCTGCTCACATCGGCCTAGTGATTCTCCGTGGATGCCATAGGCTCCTTCCCACACAGAGTTGCGGCGAGTATTCAAACGGTGCTGTAAGCCCAAAGCAGCTCCTATTTTCTCAGGAATTTCGAGGGGTTGATGTGGGTACGTTCCCTTCTCCCCACATAGCGTCTCTCCACGGTTTTCTACCTTCCAACGGCAAGATATTTGCAGGATATAGGCAGCCAGGCAGAGCAGTGGAATACTACGACTGCATCCGTTGGCTGCTCGACAGTGCCCCCGTTGAGAACATTTCTTGTTTGCAGTGTGTGACAAAGTCCCCTCTTTGGCTGTGTCAGATAGTTTGGTGGCCTAGAGGCCTTGAACCCCCACTGAGCTACGATGGTGGGCCCAGAGAAAGTATATGGGGGGGGGCAATGGAGCCCCAATGTAGCCCCCTCTGCATAACAGGAGACAGTCACAGGACTCTGCTCTGATACCTTATCAACCCACGACCCCCACTGCGAGCACCCAAGCCTCGAGGACTCCCAGGCAGACAGCTGAAGATACAACACATAGGGCCTCATTACGACCCAGGCGCTAATGGGTTAACGGCGCCGTAAAAGGCTGCGGCGCCGTTAACCAATTAGCGCCTAATTACAAGGTCCCTTTGCCGACCCAACCTTAACGGCTGGTTTTACCAGCCGTTAAAGTAGGGACCCGCAAAGGGACCTTGGTGCTAAGTACGGGCCGCACCGCTCCCCACAGACCCCATCGCCGCGTCTCCTCCCATGCACAATAAAAACCCCAAAACACATGTGCCTGCTCTTAAAGGAAACGTCTTGTGCAGTGCATTGAAAGTGCAAGTTTCAACTTCTTCCTACACTTTACTTTAAAACGAAACCGTTCCGGAACGGTTTAATTTTAAAATAAAAGTATAGGAACAGTAAAACGTAATTAAAAGAAGTGGAGGAGAACCGCTCCCGCCCACTTTGACCACTGACCATCAGGCTCATCTTGACCGATTAGGCAATAGAGCTATGCCAAAGGAACAACATGACGGACCAGTCAAGGAAATTTCTTTCTGGCCCAAAATGGGTCCCTTTGAATGTGGAACTAGTAGTTTTAACCAGTGTTACCAGCCCAATGTAATTTAAGAGGCACAATTTTCCATATCTGTTCTCAAAAATGCATTCCATTATAGCACTAGACATAGCCAGACCAGCTGCTTGTTATTGGCGTCAAAATCCCAGTACCTCAAATCTTGTTTTTGTGAAATGACATTATAGTTTGAGGATTTCTTTAAATAGGATGTGCCTGTAGGGGGGTGAGTGGGAGGAAATAAAGATGAGCAGTGAATTGCTGGCACTTTTCACAGGTGCAGCAGTGAGCTTAGGATCCAGTGCCATCTTTGGAAGGCTGTGTACATGTCATGGAAAGGGCTAACACATTGTTTTTTGGTCTGCTAGTTTGGCATTAGTACTTAAAGGGCTTTCTGGCTTCCCATTCAAAGCTCTCAAGTTTCCCAGTTCCATGTGTGAGGAAGCCATCTATTTGTCCTTGGTGTTCTAGGACGAAACAAGTCACTAACCTGCAACTCCTCTTCCCCAGCATGGATCTGGCATGGATTTTCAGGCTGGGAATCCTCAGTAAAAAAGAAAGCAGTTTCGCTTTAGACTGAAAACTGCTTGTCTACTCTAGCCTCTAGCGGGCTTAGCCTCCCCTCCCTCCAGCCATCAGCATTTAGTGCTGTTTCATCTACAATCCGGTTAGAGAGGTGAGACTGCTCGTAGCTTAAAGCTGCTCAGGCATCCTGCTGTATTAGGAGCCTATTATTATCCTCACATACTGTTTTACTGATTTTAAATTGTGTGAAAGGGTTTATGTGAAGTGAACCACTGTTTGGTTGCTCCCCCCGGGAGTCTACGTTACGGGACTCTGCATTCTGCTCAGTCCTCTCTCTACCTTCTGAGGGGGCGGCTTAGCCTCCCCTCCCTCCAGCCATCGGCATTCATGTGCCTCCCTCATTGTCGGCGCAGTGGATGGGCGCAGCAGGCACACCGTTAGCACGCCTAAGGCGCACTTAAGGCAAGCCCACCTGTGCCTGTCTGTGTCATGGCCGTGGATGGCTGGGGACGGATATCCTACTCTAAATCATATCTAGCTGCACTCGCTCCGGCAATCACCATGTTTCCTCCAGGCTGGAGAAGCTATCCCTTGGCTGCTGAAGGTAACCCCGCCGGCTCGCCAATCAAAAAGCGGCCCTGTTTAGATGTTCTTTCAGTATTGCTACTCAATACTCGCTCGCTTCCAGCGCATGCTGATGAAATAAGGTCTCTGCTTGAAGATCGCTGCCCAGCACTTCTATGTCTCACGGAGACGTGGCTGCAAGAGAGCTCCGCCCCCTGTATGGTGCAAGCAGTCCCCTTAGGGTTCTGCATACTGGATGCAGACCTCCAGAAACCTCAGCATGGGGGTGGGGTCACTGTAATCTTTAGTGATGACCTCAAGGTCTCTCAACTCGAGTGCCCCTATGCCATCCCTATGGAAGCCCTCCTGTTCAGGTGTATTATCTCTGCAATCTGCATATATCATTTTCTGATTGTGTACCGCCCTCCAGGCCCATGTGGCGCCTTTCTTGAACAGTTTCCTGACTTATTGGCTTATCTATGAGTACAATATACACAATTGATTTTGCTAGGTGACTTCGATTTGAAATTCGATTCGCCTAGATCTTGAGCCCTCAAATTGTTTGCTGAAAGCTTATTAGATCTTGATTTCTACCAGAACATTATAAGCCCCACGCATGAAATAGGCAACATGCTGGACTTGGTCTCTGCTAGAGAATCCCTCCTGACTATTCAATCCGTCGAACCCATTTTGTGGTCAGACCACTTCCTGGTATCATTTTTGGTGAAAGCAGGAGGTAAGCTCATTAAAAAACTAGCGGATAAAACTTGGCAGCGGTCTTGGCGCACTGCAGACACTCAAAGTATGATTACTTCTATCCGCGCCAAATGCATCACTACCACGGTAACCTCACTGTCTCTCCTTGCCCAGTCATTTCTGGAAGCCGCCAATGCAACTACCCCGCAACGTCTAGTGCAACCCGCGCACTGCCCCCTGAACCCTGGTTTACGGACTCACTGAAGGCGGCCCGTCTTATCCTACGCCAGGTCAAAAGTAAATGGTGGATAGATTACAATCCCATCAAGAAAATGCAATATAAAGCTTGCTCTACTGCCTACTCTGCCGCCATCAAAGCAGCTAAAGCATCATACTATACTACTAAAATCGAGTCCACGCTTTGCCAGCCTAGAGCCCTGTTCTCAGCCGTGAAGGCGCTCTACTCTTCTGAGAAGTTAACAACTAAGGTGGTCCCTACTCAAGAATTATGTGACACTCTGTCACAGTTTTTATCACTAAGATCGAAATTATTTGCCAAAATATATCTACGGCTGTTACTACAGTCTCCTCTACGACGGTCAATTCTCCCCCCTCTGTGACTTGTTTGTTTGTTTATTTATTTATAATGCACACCTCACCCGTAGGTATCTGGGCGCAGTACAAGATAATGCAAATTCTACATTTACAGGCAGACATACATTTCAAACAATAGCAATAATTTGGTTACAAAGCAGAGTAGTCTATACAGTACAATATATAACAAGAAAAGGCATTAAGGAATAGCATAGATAAATACAAACAGAGAATGATGGAAAGAATATTACATATATACATGATAAGGCTGGTACATTATTGAGGGTCATTGTTGGTGATGAGCCAGTTCATGTTATGTCTGAAACAGGAGAGGATTTGCTAGATCTAAAGTTGGCGGGGAGAGAATTCCAAAGTTTGGCAGCCAGTACCGAGCATCTATTGCGTCCTGCTTTTTGGAGTTTGTATCTGGGCACTTGTAGGAGTCCCAAACTGGAAGATCTGGTGAGTCTGGCATATTGTTTTAGGGCGAACCTGTCAGCAAGATATTGGGGGGCTGCATTATTGAGGCATTTGTGGGTAAAGATGCAGTTTTAAATTGGATTCTTTCTTTGATAGAGAGCCAATTGTGGTCTCCTCTTATGTAGGAGATATGTTGTTTACGCGGAATGCTCAGGGCTGTCCTAAAAGCGTTATTTTGCAGAATCTGCAATTATTTCGTGATGTATATGTTGGCCCCAAGGTATAGTCCATTACAATACGAAAAGTTTGAAAGTATTAGGGCTCTGGACAGAGTGATGCAGCTTTTAGTGGAAAGGTAAGGTTTACAGGCTCGGGTGAGCTTGCAGGTGTAGGCACTTGCCGAGGCATTAGCGCTAACCTGTTTTCTCAAATTTGGGGCGGAGTCTAGGTAAAAACCTAACGTTTTTACTTCGCTCCCGACTTTTATAATGTTGCCATCAATGTTAAATGAACGATATTGTTCGCCTAATTTGGTAATATTGATTGGAGTAGTTAGGAGGAGGAGTGCTGTTTTTTCATCATTCAGGCAGAGACCGTGTGTGGCCATCCATGCCTGAATGATTAGGTAGATTCTGTTGATCAGGGCTAGGTCCTTGGCATAGTCACCTGTCAAGGCAATGAGCATCTGGGTGTCATCTGCATAGTTCGTGTAGGTGACACCCATGTCGTCCAAATCATCAAACAGTAGTTTGATAAAGGCGTTGTACGTGGTTGGAGAGACACATGAACCTTTTGGGACTCCACATGTAATAGGGATTGGGTCTGCAGCCGTAGATGCTAAGAACACTCTCATCGACCTATTGCTTAGAAATGATGAGATCCAGGCTGTAGCTTCCAGAGAGAAGTGTGATGTGGTAGAGAGGTGGTTGCATGAGATCTTATGGTACCCAGGTCGAAGGCGGCCGATAGGTCTAGAAGGAGTAGCAGGGCTAAGTGTCCTTTGTCTTTGAGGTCCTCTATTTGTGTTTTCAGGTTGATCAAGGCATTGTTGTGGCCTGAAGCCTGATTGTCGGAGACCTAGTAGTTTGTTTAACTCGAGAAAGTTTTGTAGTTGAATATAGGCAGCTTTGTCTATAATCTTCAGCAGGAATGGGACAGTGGTGCTGGGTCTGAAGTTGGTGGGTATATTAGGGTCGAGAGTCATTTTTTTTTAGCAAAGGCAGCACCCAAGAATTCTTCAGGTTAGTTGGCACAGTGCAGGTGTGGAAGGAGGCATTGATGAGTGACGTGATGACGGGAGCGAGGATGCTCGCTGATTCCTTGATTAAGGCAGCAGAGCATGAGTCACCTTTGCAATTGGAAGGTTTGAGGGACGCTATGATTTTTAACACCTCTTAGGGTTATACTGGTGTGAACTTGAAGCACTGGATGGTAGTGGGGATCTTCGAGCGAATTTTGTTGGGGTTATTTTGCGGTGGTAGGGAGAGTTTTTTGTTGGAGACTTTCTTTTGGAGTAAAGTCATTTTGTTGGCCAATGCTTCCTGAATTTTGGTGCACCAAGGTTGATCCTTGACGCAAAGGTCTGTTTGGGGTGTGGGTGATTCAAGTTCTCTAAGTATGATAAAGAGTTCAAGTGTGCTTGAACTAGCTTTATCAATCCTTTCATTGTAGGAGTTACGTTTAGCCCCAAGGATTTCGTCCTTGTAGTTAGCAATGATTTTTAAGAGGGTTTCTTTGTTGGAGGTAGTCGGATTGTTCTTCCATATGGATTCATGCTTCCTTTTTTCTTTTCTGAGGTCTTTCAGTTTAGGGGTGAACCAGGTGTTCACGTGGGCTGTTGGTTTACTTCTACTCATTCCATAACAAAATATTGGTGAACATTTCCCAGATTCTCTGAAGAGGCAGTCCTAGGGGCTATCCAAAAAATTAAATCCTGCTCTCCATCTGACGCAATTCCTTTACGGATTATGAAGGATATTGCCCCTGACCTCCTTACTGAGATCACTACTGCCATCAACAACTTTTTTCAAACTGGACTGGTCCCACAGGAATTGAAGATGGCCAGGGTTGTTCCACTCCTGAAAAAACCTACTATGGATCCCACAGACTCATCCAATTTTCGTCCTATCTCCCTTCTTCCTTTTCTAGCTAAACTTCTTGAGTCACTGGTGTCAACCCTGCTCTCTGCTTTTCTAGAATCATCTAACTTCTTTGATTCCGCTCAATCTGGCTTCCGTCCGGGCAGAGGCACTGAGAGCGTTCTGGTTGCCGTCCAGGACGACATGCCCAGGCTGATGGACACAGATGGAGTTGGCGCCCTGATTCTGTTAGACCTATCACCTGTGTTTGACACGGTCGACCACTCCATCCTGTTATCCCGGCTTGCACAATTTGGTACCTCTGGGCAAGTGCTGGCTTGGTTCACGTCTTTCCTGCCGGATCGCACTCACACCCTCTCCATGCCGCCTTTTCCGTCCACTCCCTGTCACCTCTCCCGTGGAGTCCCTCAGAGCTCCTCTCTGTCTTCAATATTATTTAATATATACATTTGGGCCCTTGTATGTCTTATCCTTCGGCGTCAGATGCTACTCCTATGCCGACGACACCCAGATCCTGATTCGATTGGATCTCGACCAGGCTGAGGTGTTGTTGTGCCTGCGGAGGTGTCTGGTCGGCCGTGGGAGAGTGGATGAACTGCAATTGGCTCAAGCTGAATGTAGAAAAGACAGAGGTGATGGTGGTGGGCTATCCCCCTAACCCCACTCTCTAGATTTCCTCTTTTTGGCCCACCCCCTTGGGCCCCCTACCGATTCCAGTTAGTAAAGTAAAAACACTTGGGGTCATTCTCTCTGCCACTTTAACTTTGGATAAACATATCGCTGCTGTCTGTCAAGCCGGTCATTTCCAACTCAGAGTCCTTAAGAAGGTTCTCCCCTTGATTCCAGCCTCACTGCGTCCACCTGTGGTTGTGGCCATGGTGCTATTACGATTAGATTATTGTAACTCACTGTTATTAGCGCAAACTAAAAACCAGATCAAACGATTGCAACGTCTGCAGAACCTAGCAGCGCGGGTTGCTACTGGATCACCTTCTGGGGCACATATCACCCCGGTGCTCCGTGCTCTTCACCGGCTACCGGTGACTTACCGGATTGAATTCAACGCCCTGTGTATTGTCCATCGGGCACTCCATGGACAGGGGGCTGAATTTTTGCAAGCCAAATTTACCCGTTACCTCCCAAGCCGTAATCTTCATTCAGCCTCGGCTGACTGTTTAGTAGTACCGAGTTTTAAGGGGACCCTGGTGGGTGGTCGAGCTTTTTCTGTGGCAGCGGCAGTCTTATGGAACAGCCTTCCGCAGCTCATTAAAAAAATCCCAAACTACCTGGCATTTAGAAAGGCTGTTAAAATCTACTTATTTTAGTTAACTCCAGCTCTGCTCGGGCTGCACCCTCCTCTCTACTGCGCCAAGATACCTTCGGGTGGACGCATGCTAAACAAATGCCACTAACATAACATAACATGTAACCAATCACTGTTCTTTGGATCATACTGCCCCTAGCCAATGGCACTTGTCCTCTTAAGCTCCACCCCTGGTGGCCATCTTCAGATTTGGTAGAGCATGTAAAGTGGTAGTATGAACCAAGAAGAGCCATAGAGGGGAAGGAGGGAGGGTTTGCATGTGAATTCATGCCAGACCCATGCTGGAAAACAGGATTTATAGGTAAGTAACTTGTTCCTTCTCCAGCATGGGGTCTGGCATGGCTTCACATTCTCATGAATACAATTATACAGAGGTACATATACACAACCACAGGAGGTGGCAAGGCTCAACAGAAGCGACACACTTACCCCTAGAACAGACTCATCTCAGGCAGACAGGTTGTGGAGCACCGCTTGGCCGACCCGGGCTTGTCCCTAGAATCCCTGTTGAAGCAGTAGAATCTTGTCAAGGTGTGGATGGACCTCCACATACCAGCCCTGAAGATGTCAAGCAGGGGAACACTATAGAGAAATGCCATTGTTGCTGCAATGGCTGTGATGGAATGGGCTCTCGGCCGGCCTGGAAGAGGTCTGTTGGTCAGACGATGACAGTACATGATACAGCCGGAGAGCCACCTGGATATGGAAGTCTTAGACAGGGCCTTCCTGTGACTCACAGGTCTAAAATAGACAACTGTGAAGTTTTCCAAAACTCCTTCGTGCGTGCCACATAAAACTTCAAGGCACGAGCAACATGCAGCAAATGCAACTCTCTCTCTAAGCAGGCGTAGAAGGGCTCGGAAAGAAAACTGGCAGAACCAAAGGCTCGTTGAGATGGAACTCTGAGGGGACCTTTGGCATAAAGGTGGGGTGGCTCTGCAGCACCACCTTTGTTGCATGGAAGGTCAAGTACGGCTGCTTGCAGGAGAGGGTGTGGATCTCTCTCAACCACCGACCCTTGACTCTGTGCTTTAAGAACATCACGGTGCTGATTCTCACAGAATAAAAGCCACATAACATAACCTATATTTTTTAAAGTAATCATTCCATTCAGCAAAGCGGCTAACAAAGGTAAACATATAGGTATGGTGGTGTGTGGTCCTCCCGTCCTGGACCGGCCCTGGACTCTCTCTCTTTCCTCTCAGCATCCCGGTCAGCACCCGCCTCCACGCCGGGATTGTCCTTTCTCTTGAGGTTCCTCTTGGAAGGGCCTGACGTCCTGTCAAGTCCTTCATTGGTTTTTATCTTGTTTCTTCCAATTACCGTTTCTGAACCACTAAACCAGTGAAAGTGGTTCCAAGGTTTACTTGGAATTGCTCAGCATTTCCTCCTCATCTCAGTACTAAGTGAGTGTTGATGTGGCAGCTCACTAAGACTCCTCCTCGTCTCAGTACTCTCTATCTGAAATGCTTTAGCAAAGCACAGTGGAGAGGAATGAGTAGAGGAAGGAAAGGTGGGGTAGCTCTGGAAAGGGGTACCAGGGTCATCTGGTTGGTGGGAATACTGCGTTCTCCCGATGTGGTCATCACTGGTCCCAAAGGGGGTTTCCCATCCCATGAGATCCATCCGCGGAGTACCACCCCCATGGGGACTCGCAGCCTCATCACCCTGACCTCATGAGAAAAAGAAGCCTCTTTGGAAGCAGTGGCGACATCATGGGATTCGTCACAAAGCACTAAGCCTGTTTAGGCTTGGTCCGTCAGTCGGCATAGAACTCGGTCTGGGGCGCTTTAGTTTAGTTTTCTTATGTTTGCTCTGTTTTGTAGTTTTGAATAGAAATTCCTAGTGACAGGCAGCTCTTTCTGCAGTTCCTAATGGAGGGTTTTGTGCATTTTTTCCTTAGGTCCTTTTGGTTGATTTATTTATTTCCCCTCTTGTCCTTCGTAGTACAAAGTGATTGCCTAGTCAAAGGACTCTCGATATGAACCAGTGGTTGTTTACTCTCTGAATCCTAAATAAACGTATGTTACTCAATATCTACCAGAAACCTCCTCCTCCTTCCCAACTGATTTCACCTGCACTATTGTGTCCAATTCTCTGGGGGGCTTTGACTTCTTTCTAATCCGCTTTGATTAATGCAAGGTGTGCTTTTATGCCATTGCTGATCTTATTGTCCAATATCACCTTGATATTATTTTTCTGGCTCGATTTCCCTTCCCCTCGCCATATTGCGCACTCTCACAGAACAGCAAATAACTTCTAGACCATCTGAATGCATTTTTAACCACCCAAGCACTAAAATATAATGGCCCTCATTACGACCCTGGCGGAAAGGGGTATACGCCAGCGTAATGCATGGCGTACCTTTCCGCCTTACTACGAGTTCCCGTAGCGCCATGGTGCATTTTTCGCCTGGTTTTTCCGGGCGGAAAAATCCATGGCGCTACGGGACTTGTTGTTAATTACGCCACCGTAATTTACGGTGGCGTAATTAACGCCTTCCCCACTCCCATTATACCCTATGGGGCAAAAATGGGAATGGGGAAGGGTAAATGGGGATTGGGGACTTACCGCCCCGCCAAGGTCGGAATGGGGCGGTAAGTCCGCCAACCCCCATGGCGGAGTTGGCAGCTTTGCGCCATGGACCATGGTGCAAATTGCACCATGGTCCTCCGCCAGGGTCGTAATGAGGGCCAATACCTTTCTAATGTAGGTGACCTCAACATTTGCTGCAATATTCCCAGTAACTCATACTCTGCCAGACTCTCTTCTGCATTGCTTCATTTTGGACACTGTTTAGACTTGAACCTGGTCAGCGGACCAGGGGTTACATTTACAAATACTATGGCTGTTTCCTGGATTGATCATGTTGTTAGAGTCTTTGTTTTGTCCCCCTTAGATACATACTCAGCTGTTACCTAGCACACTTCTGTCTGTTTATTGTCACTCAGTCAAAGATGTATTACACTTTTTAGCTGAACATCTTCTGTCTGTACTGCAGAGGCCCAAGACGGACACTCTCTGTGAGCATTATCTAGAACAGTGCACAGCAGGTTTTCACATAGTATGTAACCACTTCTATTCTCTTTACTCTCACCCACTGTCAGCTCTCTAACCCCTCGCTTTCTCCATCTCTTTGATATCTGAAATAGGAGTACCATAGGACAGAGAAAGCTTGGAGACAAGGAAGGCGCCCTCCCTTCCCTTAATACTATTAAGGCAAGTTTAGCTGCCTAAAGGAAGGCGTTTCTTCTGCTAAATCTTTTCTTCATGGTTGAATTGCTCACGCCCTTAGCCTAAACATTGGTTCGCTATGGTTAAATCCTTTAATAATCCTCATCATAACGCTAAGCCCTTTTGCCTTATTATAGTCTGGCCAACGATTTTAATGATGATTTTGTTGCCAAGATAATGATCCAGGACAATATACTCACACTGTTCTCTAAGAGTCTCTTCTTGTATCACTGAAACTCAACCGTCCCTCCCTGATGTTGTTACCACTCAATTGCTCGCCTTAAAAGGATACCACCTATCTTTCCCTATCACTATTGATGGTCCCTGCCTATGTTATTAACTAAGGTGCTTGTCAGTCATGAATGTTCAAAAAGGAATAGGTCTGCTGTCCAAAACTACCCTTGTCTGACCTTACCACTACGAAAACTAACTTAGGTTTATTTTGCTGCATAATCATCCGTGCAATTTAAAATTTAAAACAGAGCTAGAACTACAATACCCTTCAGTTTTGTAGCTGTTTGCATGTTTTTTTGGTAGAAACCCGGCGCGATTGCGCCGGCGCAAAGTTGGCAAGCCAGTCTGTGCAGAATTTAAAGGCTTTCCTTGCGTCTACCCTCACTGACAGTTTTCACTGTGCTGCAAGTTACTTTGTTGCTTTTATCTGTTATTAACGGATTGATTTTAGAGCATCGTATTTTAGTAATTTTAGCTCTGAAGTAAGTGGGATTATTGTTAAGTGTGCTCTGAACTGGTGCCTCATTCCTACAATACTTTATTTTGCTGCATAATCATTTGTGTGATTTACAACAGAGCTGAATCTCTGCACGCACGTGCTTTCACTGCCATAGAACTACAATAACCTTCAGTTTTGTAGTTCTTTGCATGTTTTTTTTGTAGAAACCCGGCGAGAAAGCGCCGGAGCGAAGGGGGCAAGCCAGTCTGTGCCAGTCCATGCCGGGACGTGCGGCTGCGTTTAGTTCTTTCTGTTTTGTGTTGCTTTCTTTACCTACTACCTTATGGGGATTTCTGAAGTGCTGCAGGCCATTGCCATGGCCAGAAATAAGTCATTTGCCCGTATCCTGATAACATTCCCTGAGTTGCTGATACTAGCATAGCCGCACCTTCGTTAAATCACACAGCCGCAGAGAGGGGAAAATGTGTGCCTAGTGACAGTACGGAGAATGACAAGGTGGTTTCTCTGTCTACTGTTATTTATTTATGTGTATAGCGCTCAAGCCCCGGGGCATCTGGCCGCATTTCTTAAGAAGGTTACAGTTATGTATATTCTATGACAAGACTAGAGGCGAACATTATGCTTCATCTTCATTTATTTCTACTCTTCAGCAGTTCAACAAAACATATATAAAACCATGAAAAGTGTAGAACAGAACATTTCTCTTTTCAAAACTACAATATCCATGAGTCTCTGTAGTCCATGCCCTTTCCACCAGTCACAACCCACTTCCTGTGCTTGGGCTCCTCCTCTTCTTTTACTGCTCTTCAAGCAGATAAGTACCATTTCTTCCCTCTCCGCGTGTCAAGGTTGGAATGACTGGGTTTGAGTGGAAGATTAAGATTATGCCTAGCACAGTATGTGTGTGAAAGAGAAGATTCGCTTATGTAGCATATAAAAAAAAAAAAGAAAAAGAAATATGATAATTTCTGTAATAATTTATCCAGAGTGTTATAGGCGCGTAGTCTAGGAACACGGACGTGTGCTCTTGTGAGATTGAGTGTTTTATCGTAGCTACGCATCGGAGTAGATTCCGCAAAGTTTTCGTGAGGGAGAGATTTCGTTCGCGAGGCCGACGGCCCCGTGTCGTAAGACCGGCACTCCAGGGGTTTAGTCAGCCTCGCGAAGACACGCAGCGCCGGCCGCGCTGGCATCCGCGTCCCGGCCCCCACCCTTGGGGAGGCGGAGCCAGCGCCCGTGAAGTTCAGAGCGCGGCCCGAGAGCTCGCGAGCAGGCAGCCCCCACCCGCGGGTGGGCGGAGCTACCGCAAGCCGTGTGTAGGCTCCACACTCTGAAGCGTTAGCCCCCACCCGCAGGTGGGAGGAGTTAGGCGCGTTACGCACGCATCAGGACGCCGCATTTGTGCGACGTGACATTTTCCTTACACACCAGCGGCAGAGCGCTTGGAAGAGCGAATAGCTTACATTGGCTTGATCAAGGCCCTGATATCAGCGATCGTACGATCGTGAGCGCCGTTGCTCCGGGAGAGCATATTAGGAGACTGCAGGTGCACGTGGAGAGAGCTGCTGAACTAAGACACTGCAGATCCGTATACTGTTACGCAACAGAAGATTGGCGCCTTAGAGACAAAGGCTTACTGAAGCCTAAGAGCTAAGGAGATAGGTGCAGCCACTGAAAAAAGTAAAAAAATAAAAATAAAAGAACAGAGTTAAGAAGTAAAAAAGGACTTTTTACTGACTCTGATTTATCAAGCAGGAGCAGTGTCTCAGGTATATTAGGCACACAGCACTTCAGAAAATGTCAGAGTTCGAGTGGAGCGAGGAGGAGCAGTCGCAAGACCTCACTGCCAGCTTTAAGCAAGTGCTGGGGAGCTCGCTGGATGATGCAGTGGCAGAGGGCGTCAGGCCCCTACATGAGAGGGTGGAGACACTGGAGGTTATGTTTTTGCAGCCTAGTAGCAGCACCAAGGACTGGAAGCGCACGCCCACAGACCCCTTAAAAGGGGAACTCAAGGGGAGTAAAACAGCCCTCAAGAGGAAAGCCTCGGACGACCCCCAGGGCGCTTTGGAAGGGGCAGCGAACAGGCCCCCAGAGGTGCCTGACGCGTTTGCTAAGCTAAAGGAAGCTTATCTGCAACGACAGGTGGTGCCGGACCTCATGGCCCCCTCTCCAGGGGATGAAAATACAGGAGATGACCCCGGCTCGGAAGATGAGCAGGCTGACGATCAGACTTCGCAGGAAGACGAAGAGGTCGAGGAAGAAGACTGGGCGAAACCCAGTGGGGGCAAGAGAGCACAGAAGGAGAAGCACCTTCTGGAACCTCAGAAGGATATGTTTGACACGGAGAGCATCCGGAACCTGAGGTCCACCAAATGGCAGCCATCCCCCCGAGTGGCACAGTATATGACAGCTAGACTACGCAAGCCTTTGGACAAGGAGGTGAGACAACGACTGCGAGCGGAATGCCCGCGTCCAGATCTCCCGGGGAAAGTAGCGGAAGCCCCAGAGCTCGATCTGAGGATGCTGACCTTCGTGTCAAAAACCATTAAAGACCCCCGTAAGGGTATTGATAGGTCCTGGAAAAGTTGCCAGGAAAAGGTTCTAGATTTGGCAGGCCCTCTCGCGAAAATCATGGACCTCGCAGAGAGAGCTAGGGACACAGGTGAAGAAGTGGACCCCGAAGCTCTCGCGGGATGGGCCCAGAGAGCAGTATGTCTTCTCGGGAACGCCAATTGCACCATCGCTTCGGAGAGGAGGAAGGGCCTTTTGCTCAAGATAGATTCGAAACTTAGCGACCTCTCCTCATATGAAGCGGGAGAAGGAGCCCAGGGCCTTCTGTTCGGAGAGACCTTTGGGAAGGAGATGGGCCGGTTTGTCGGGACATACGCTTCCCTCGAAAAGGCTCAAGCATCGATTCGGAAAATATTCCCAAGTAGAGCTTTTGGAGGGACCGGCCGCTCCAGAGGTCGTGCAGCCGGTCGCAGTCAAGGAGGCAGAAGACCTCAGAACCCCAGAGCGCGATACTGGGAGAGCAACTGCCAGGATACATTCTTTCCGTCCAGAGGGAGATTCCCGAGAGGCTGCAGATCCAGGGGATCAGGACGAGATCAAGGATTTACGCCAGGTGAGAGCGATTCAGTATCCTCCTGTAGGTGGGAGGACTTGCATGTTTTTAGAGAATTGGCACGAGCTTTCAAGCGATTCCTGGATATTGCAGACCGTCGGAGGGCTGCAGCTAGATTTCATAGAGAACCCAGTTCAGTGGAGCAGACCACAGAGTCAGAGGCTAGCGCAAGCGGAACAAGCATGCTTAGACAGCGAGATAGCGCAGCTTGCCCGCAAACAGGCGATAGAGAGATGCGATATGGCCCCCAAATTTGTGAGCAATATGTTCCTAGTGCACAGGAAGGAAAAGGTGCGTCCAGTCATAAATCTCAAAGAGCTGAACGGATGGATAGTATATCGCCACTTCAAAATGGAGGGCATACATCAGCTCAGGGACTCTCTAAGAGAAGGAGACTGGCTAACGCGTTTAGATCTGAAGAACGCCTACCTGACAGTCCCGGTCCTCAGAGAGTACAGACCATACCTAGCTTTCCGCTGGCGAGGACAATTCTGGCAATTCAAGACAATGCCATTCGGGCTTGCTTCAGCACCCTGGGCATTCACGAAGCTGATGAAGCCAGTAGCGGCGGCAATCAGAGAGAAGGGCGTCAGACTGATCATCTATCTGGACGACCTCTTACTCCTGGCAGAAGATCGAGAGGTGTTAGTATACCAAACGAGATGGGTACACGAACTTCTAGTCTCACTAGGATTTCTGGTGAACACAGAGAAGTGAGATACCATTCCACCACAGAGATTAGACTTTCTGGGGTTCATACTAGACACAAAGAAAGCGACTCTGGAGCTGCCAGCTCGGAAGCTCAAAGATATAAAGAGGGAGATCAGGTTATGTTTAGAGAAACAACGAATATCCCTCAGGACATTAGCGAGGATAGTTGGGCTGTTAGCAGCATGTATTCAGGCCATATTCCCAGGGCCCCTGCACTACCGGGCTTCACAGAAGTTGAAGATAAAACATCTACAACACGGTCTGAAGTATCACCAACAGGTGCCTCTAAATCAGGACTCCATTACAGAACTAGAGTGGTGGTTAAAGAATATGGAAGCTTGGAATGGGCGAGCCATTTTTGGAGACAAGCCAGATCTGATAATAGAATCGGATGCCAGCCGGAAGGGCTGGGGAGCCAGATGCGGGACCCTACAGACCGGAGGCAAGTGGAGCGAAGAGGAGCTCAGTCTCCACATAAACTGTCTAGAGCTCCTAGCAGGATCATTCGTGATCAAAGCCTTCACAAGAGGAAGGGTGAAATCTTGTGTACTGCTGAAGATGGACAACATATCAGCAGTAAGGTACATAAACCGGTTCATAGTGATAATTTCGACTACAAAAATGTCGAAAGTCAAAATTTCGAAAAATAAAATGTCGAAAAAAAAAATGTTGACTTTTTTTTCAATGCATTTTTTTTTCGAAATGGGGGGGTTCCGCCAACCCCCCTTTTAAAATTTTTTTTTACATTTTTCCCTTTTTTTTAACTCCCAAACCCCTAAAATAAATATATAATTAAAAAAAAACGAAAGTCGACATTTTTTTTTCGACATTTTTTTGTCGACATTTTTGTCTGTTGACATTTTTTTTTGAAATTATGACTGCCCACCACATAAACCACCCAGGCGGTACAAGGTCCAAGATGCTAGCAGAGCTAGCGAAGGACTTCTGGCACTTTTGCCTAAGGACAGAAACGTCAGTGACTGCAGAGTACCTACCAGGCTCGCTGAATGTGGTAGCAGACTGGAACTCTCCTTACCTGACAGACTCCAGCGATTGGAAGCTGGATCCAGCAGTGTTTCAGAAGCTAGACAGGAGATGGGGACCGTTACATATGGACCTCTTCGCCTCTCAGCTCAACACACAAACAAACCTCTATTTCAGCTGGAGGCTGGACCCGGGAGCGCAAGGAACGGATGGTTTCCTGCAGGAATGGGCAGGAGGCCCGCATTACGCTTTCCCTCCCTTCGCGATGTTGAGCAGAGCGCTAGCGAAGTGTCGGAGGGAGAAAGCGGAACTGGTACTAGTAGCACCTTTGTGGAAGTCACAAGTGTGGTTTCCAACACTAATGGAACTAGTAGCGGACGTTCCCAGAGCCCTCCCCGAAGGAGAGTGACTGCTCATGGACCCAGTTGGGTCGTGTCATCCTCTGAGAGTGAGAGGGACACTCCCGCTAGTCGCGTGCAGGATATCAGGAGACGCTGGGCGCTACCAGGAATTTTGCCGCAGGCTGCTCAGCTTATCGCAGAGTCCTGGGCTCCATCCACTAGGAGGAGCTACGACGCAACTTGGGCAAAGCGGACAAGCTGGTGCAAGAACAGAAGTGTTCATCCCGTTTCAGCACCTGTAGTGGAAATACTGAATTTCCTGGCGCACTTATTGCAGAACGGGAAAGCTTTCCGGACAATAGGAGTATACAGATCAGCCATATCAGCAGGGCATATGCCAATAGAAGGGGTACCGGAACGGGAGCATCCCACGGTAGTGAGGCTCATTAGAGGAGCAAGATTCAGAGTGCCGCCAGGGCCCAAATATAGTACAACATGGGACGTGACGACGGTATTGCGATTATTATCAGATTGGCCATCGGATAAATACCTTTCTCTTAAACAGCTATCAGGTAAACTAGCTATGTTATTATGTCCGATTTCATGCAAACGAGTGTCAGACGTTAGAGTGCTAGAAATTAACAGACGGTCCTTCGGTCCGGAGGGAGTCACATTCTCCATAGTCAGGAGGACCAAGACAGGCACCTCCACAGTGCATTATCGGTATTTTCCGAACAATTTGAAATGGTGCGTTGCACGATGTATTAAAGAATACGAGAATAGAACAGCAGAGAATAGAGCAGTAAATACTACTCAGTTATTAATAGCGCGCAGGAAGCCTTACCACGCAGTGGCATCAGCTACCATAGCTAGATGGGTCAAAGAGGTCATGCAGGCAGCAGGTGTGAATGTGGACACGTATGGAGCTCATTCAGTGAGAGGAGCAATGGCATCGTCAGCCGCAAGAGCGGGAGTGCCTTTGAGTGAAATAATTCTAGCAGCAGACTGGTCAAGCGATCGTACTTTTAAAGAGTTTTACTTTAAGCCAGCAAAGTGTTTAGCTGGTGCAGTGCTGGGGAAGCTTTGAACAAGCATAATGCTCGCCTCCAGTCTTGTCATAGAATGAAGATTACCCCTGCTAGCTGCGCAGGCAGTATTAATTCTATTAAAGACTAAGGAGGCGAGCATTAAATTCCCACCCGAGCACTGTAATGTATATAAATGTTGATGCATTATATGAGTGAGGACATTACATACGCACCACCCTAAGATCTCTTAATATGTTTTCATAGGGGAAGATCAGAAGAACAGCTGAAGGCAGTGTCGCAGCTGAAGGTATCAAGAGTCCGGGAGAGCACCGGCAGTTGAGTTTAAAGTTCAGAAGACCCTACGCACCGTTGGCAAGGATCAGTTAAAGAACATGAGTGACTGTCAGAGCGAGTAAAAGCAGAGGAGGAGCCCAAGTACAGGAAGTGGGTTGTGACTGGTGGAAAGGGCATGGACTACAGAGACTCATGGATATTGTAGTTTTGAAAAGAGAAAAGTTCTGTTCTACACTTTTCAACGTTTTTTTTATATGTTTTGTTGAACTGCTGAAGAGTAGAAATAAATGAAGATGAAGCATAATGCTCGCCTCCTTAGTCTTTAATAGAATTAATACTCCCTGCGCAGCTAGCAGGGGTAATCTTCATTCACAAGATGTTGCAAGGACCAAGCATGCACATATATTAAAGCGTGTTGCATAGATATTGCATATTGCATTAGCAATCCAGGATTACAAGGCAGTTAAATACAAATATTATTTACAAAAGCAGTTAAATACAGAGATAATTTACAGTAGCCTTAACCTGGTGCACAACAAAGGTAAGTTAGGCATGTGCAACGTGGTCTTGGGCTAGCAGCCAAGTTTGGGCTTTGCTTCTGAAGGCATGGAATGAGGGTTCAGTTCTGAGTGGGCACGGTAGAGAGTTCCAAAGCCTTGTGGCCAACACTGGGAAGCTGCACCCCCCTGCCTTCTGGAGCTTGAACCTAGGTAACAGGAGGCTGTGTGCTTGGGCAACTCTATGGGATCCATCAGAGGTGTTACATGTGAATAGGTTCGACAGGTATTGTGGTGCCTGCAAGGCAAGGCATTTGTGCGTGAGTGATAATACTTTAAATGCGATTCTTTGGGAGAGAGAGAGCCAATGTAGGCTGCGTCTGGTATCCGAGATATGGTGGTTTTGTGCTACTTGTAGTTTGTTTAAATTCCTTTGGCAGGTTCCTAGATAGAGCGCATTGCAATAGTCGATTTTCACTGATTCTAACTGGTGTACCCACCCCAAGGGAAAGGGTTTCAAAAGCTGACTCTATGTCACTGAGTATTGTATTACCCGATATTCATACAGAGCACAGGCAACAAAGCAGGACTCACTCCAACCTTTTACCCTCTATGCAAAACAATTTGGGTAATTTGTGCCTGAATGGCCTTACTACAAGGCCATAGTATGCACCACTTGAGGGAGATTCTCACGGGAACATGAGTCCTTGTCCCCTAAGGGAGAGTCTCTCCCGATGAGGTCCCTCTTGCCTCTACCCCTAAGGAGGGTATTGTGCAGTGAAATCACCTCCCTAGCCTCACAGGGATGGGGCTCCCCCTTGAGGAGAAGAGACACATTCTCTCAACTCGACACACATGGTTAACTGGCAATATGAGCAAAGCCACTTTGATCAGTGTTCTTACATGTGGGAGAGGGTGCAGGGGACCTTATTGGGGCAGGCAGAATGGACGTTTCCTTATAGTGGAATAGCATGTTTTTCCTGCATTATGTGAAAATCTAACTTGATGAGTGTTCTTATGTGTGTGATGGGGGGAGACCACATTGGAGCATCCAGTATGGACATCTTGTATTACAGTGCCCTACACTTGTTTACTTGCATTGTGGACAAAGCCAACATGTTGAGTGTTCTTGTTTGGACATAGTGGCCTACATTGGTGCAGCCAGTATAGACATGTTTCCTTACAGTCATTTTTAATAGCACTAAATGCAAAGGCAACAGGAGTACGTAAACACATTGGGATAGTGGCGCACACCGGCAGAGCCAACCTTGATATGTTTCTGATATTTTATTACTGGCATTATGGGCATAGCAAATATGAATATGTTATTTTGTGGAACTACTGGCCCATATTGGTGCAGCCAGCTGGCTTGGACATTTTTTTTTACCCTGGTAGATCACTGGCATATATCGTGGACAAGGGCATCATCACAGTGCATTGGAAAATATAACTGCACTGTTGGTGACATTGCAACCATTGAATGTTTTCATGTGATTTATCAAAACCGATTGTAAACTGTGGATTTTTACCCAATTCTTTACAGAAAGTGTGCCTTAACATGCATTATTTTAACTGAATTATTTCAAATAATTCCTATGTTTGGTTAGGGCTACATCGCTTGGTCCCTCTTCCATATTTTTGGGAAAGGATTAACCTCTTCAATCATAAAAATCGCCAGACGACACTGTTGTAATATGCCTTGAGCGATGTGGCTGATTCTAAGATATCTAATTGGCTCTATTAAGTCCAAACTCAGGTAAGGCTGGCGGGGTAAGACATTGCTGATATCAACCCTCCATCCAACTTTTGTTGAGTTGCAACCAGGACTTTAAATGGGCCAGGGCTCAACTCAGGCAGTGCCCAAAATGTGGCTTTGAGATGGCATTGTGCCAAGGCTTTCCAAGCAGGATTACTCTGCACTGAAAGCAATGTGAGTGACAATACTTCTCTTCTCCAGTAGATGACACGATTAGGCAGGTTCAAAATCCTAGCATCCAATTTAGACATTGGAACTTGGATTATTTGTTTTGTAATACACTGAAGGGACAAATATAATCTGGGATTTTTTTTTTGAACATCTAGACTTGTAATTAAAGTATTAGAATGAATTTAAGGAATCCATATTAATCATGGATTACCTATTGTAATTTGGTTTCCTTTTAACAAATATTTGAATGTTTTTTAAAGAAGGTTTTTTTGGGTGCTGATTACCTTTTGAAATACGTTTCTCTTTTACTCGACCGTTTATGTAAAGCCACTCCTTTAGTCACACGGGGCACATGCCTTTTGAAGTTTCTTTAGCTGCTTGAAATTCTTAGGCCTCACCAGATGCTCCTTAGGGCCGATGCCAATATTTTTTAATGACTCGTTAGAGCCCATGTTGTTTCCTATCCCACTTAAAACGCGGATGGCTCTTATAGCCTTTCTCCGGGCATACAAACACTACCCCTTGCCCTCTGTGCACGTGTATATTTAATTTGGAAAATATACTAGTCTCACTAGGATTTCTGGTGAACACAGAGAAGTGAGATACCATTCCACCACAGAGATTAGACTTTCTGGGGTTCATACTAGACACAAAGAAAGCGACTCTGGAGCTGCCAGCTCGGAAGCTCAAAGATATAAAGAGGGAGATCAGGTTATGTTTAGAGAAACAACGAATATCCCTCAGGACATTAGCGAGGATAGTTGGGCTGTTAGCAGCATGTATTCAGGCCATATTCCCAGGGCCCCTGCACTACCGGGCTTCACAGAAGTTGAAGATAAAACATCTACAACACGGTCTGAAGTATCACCAACAGGTGCCTCTAAATCAGGACTCCATTACAGAACTAGAGTGGTGGTTAAAGAATATGGAAGCTTGGAATGGGCGAGCCATATTTGGAGACAAGCCAGATCTGATAATAGAATCGGATGCCAGCCGGAAGGGCTGGGGAGCCAGATGCGGGACCCTACAGACCGGAGGCAAGTGGAGCGAAGAGGAGCTCAGTCTCCACATAAACTGTCTAGAGCTCCTAGCAGGATCATTCGTGATCAAAGCCTTCACAAGAGGAAGGGTGAAATCTTGTGTACTGCTGAAGATGGACAACATATCAGCAGTAAGGTACATAAACCGGTTCATAGTGATAATTTCGACTACAAAAATGTCGAAAGTCAAAATTTCGAAAAATAAAATGTCGAAAAAAAAAATGTTGACTTTTTTTTCAATGCATTTTTTTTTCGAAATGGGGGGGTTCCGCCAACCCCCCTTTTAAAATTTTTTTTTACATTTTTCCCTTTTTTTTTTAACTCCCAAACCCCTAAAATAAATATATAATTAAAAAAAACGAAAGTCGACATTTTTTTGTCGACATTTTTTTGTCGACATTTTTGTCTGTTGACATTTTTTTTTTAAATTATGACTGCCCACCACATAAACCACCCAGGCGGTACAAGGTCCAAGATGCTAGCAGAGCTAGCGAAGGACTTCTGGCACTTTTGCCTAAGGACAGAAACGTCAGTGACTGCAGAGTACCTACCAGGCTCGCTGAATGTGGTAGCAGACTGGAACTCTCCTTACCTGACAGACTCCAGCGATTGGAAGCTGGATACAGCAGTGTTTCAGAAGCTAGACAGGAGATGGGGACCATTACATATGGACCTCTTCGCCTCTCAGCTCAACACACAAACAAACCTCTATTTCAGCTGGAGGCTGGACCCGGGAGCGCAAGGAACGGATGGTTTCCTGCAGGAATGGGCAGGAGGCCCGCATTATGCTTTCCCTCCCTTCGCGATGTTGAGCAGAGCGCTAGCGAAGTGTCGGAGGGAGAAAGCGGAACTGGTACTAGTAGCACCTTTGTGGAAGTCACAAGTGTGGTTTCCAACACTAATGGAACTAGTAGCGGACGTTCCCAGAGCCCTCCCCGAAGGAGAGTGACTGCTCATGGACCCAGTTGGGTCGTGTCATCCTCTGAGAGTGAGAGGGACACTCCCGCTAGTCGCGTGCAGGATATCAGGAGACGCTGGGCGCTACCAGGAATTTTGCCGCAGGCTGCTCAGCTTATCGCAGAGTCCTGGGCTCCATCCACTAGGAGGAGCTACGACGCAACTTGGGCAAAGCGGACAAGCTGGTGCAAGAACAGAAGTGTTCATCCCGTTTCAGCACCTGTAGTGGAAATACTGAATTTCCTGGCGCACTTATTGCAGAACGGGAAAGCTTTCCGGACAATAGGAGTATACAGATCAGCCATATCAGCAGGGCATATGCCAATAGAAGGGGTACCGGAACGGGAGCATCCCACGGTAGTGAGGCTCATTAGAGGAGCAAGATTCAGAGTGCCGCCAGGGCCCAAATATAGTACAACATGGGACGTGACGACGGTATTGCGATTATTATCAGATTGGCCATCGGATAAATACCTTTCTCTTAAACAGCTATCAGGTAAACTAGCTATGTTATTATGTCCGATTTCATGCAAACGAGTGTCAGACGTTAGAGTGCTAGAAATTAACAGACGGTCCTTCGGTCCGGAGGGAGTCACATTCTCCATAGTCAGGAGGACCAAGACAGGCACCTCCACAGTGCATTATCGGTATTTTCCGAACAATTTGAAATGGTGCGTTGCACGATGTATTAAAGAATACGAGAATAGAACAGCAGAGAATAGAGCAGTAAATACTACTCAGTTATTAATAGCGCGCAGGAAGCCTTACCACGCAGTGGCATCAGCTACCATAGCTAGATGGGTCAAAGAGGTCATGCAGGCAGCAGGTGTGAATGTGGACACGTATGGAGCTCATTCAGTGAGAGGAGCAATGGCATCGTCAGCCGCAAGAGCGGGAGTGCCTTTGAGTGAAATAATTCTAGCAGCAGACTGGTCAAGCGATCGTACTTTTAAAGAGTTTTACTTTAAGCCAGCAAAGTGTTTAGCTGGTGCAGTGCTGGGGAAGCTTTGAACAAGCATAATGCTCGCCTCCAGTCTTGTCATAGAATGAAGATTACCCCTGCTAGCTGCGCAGGCAGTATTAATTCTATTAAAGACTAAGGAGGCGAGCATTAAATTCCCACCCGAGCACTGTAATGTATATAAATGTTGATGCATTATATGAGTGAGGACATTACATACGCACCACCCTAAGATCTCTTAATATGTTTTCATAGGGGAAGATCAGAAGAACAGCTGAAGGCAGTGTCGCAGCTGAAGGTATCAAGAGTCCGGGAGAGCACCGGCAGTTGAGTTTAAAGTTCAGAAGACCCTACGCACCGTTGGCAAGGATCAGTTAAAGAACATGAGTGACTGTCAGAGCGAGTAAAAGCAGAGGAGGAGCCCAAGTACAGGAAGTGGGTTGTGACTGGTGGAAAGGGCATGGACTACAGAGACTCATGGATATTGTAGTTTTGAAAAGAGAAAAGTTCTGTTCTACACTTTTCAACGTTTTTTGTATATGTTTTGTTGAACTGCTGAAGAGTAGAAATAAATGAAGATGAAGCATAATGCTCGCCTCCTTAGTCTTTAATAGAATTAATACTCCCTGCGCAGCTAGCAGGGGTAATCTTCATTCACAAGATGTTGCAAGGACCAAGCATGCACATATATTAAAGCGTGTTGCATAGATATTGCATATTGCATTAGCAATCCAGGATTACAAGGCAGTTAAATACAAATATTATTTACAAAAGCAGTTAAATACAGAGATAATTTACAGTAGCCTTAACCTGGTGCACAACAAAGGTAAGTTAGGCATGTGCAACGTGGTCTTGGGCTAGCAGCCAAGTTTGGGCTTTGCTTCTGAAGGCATGGAATGAGGGTTCAGTTCTGAGTGGGCACGGTAGAGAGTTCCAAAGCCTTGTGGCCAACACTGGGAAGCTGCAGCCCCCTGCCTTCTGGAGCTTGAACCTAGGTAACAGGAGGCTGTGTGCTTGGGCAACTCTATGGGATCCATCAGAGGTGTTACATGTGAATAGGTTCGACAGGTATTGTGGTGCCTGCAAGGCAAGGCATTTGTGCGTGAGTGATAATACTTTAAATGCGATTCTTTGGGAGAGAGAGAGCCAATGTAGGCTGCGTCTGGTATCCGAGATATGGTGGTTTTGTGCTACTTGTAGTTTGTTTAAATTCCTTTGGCAGGTTCCTAGATAGAGCGCATTGCAATAGTCGATTTTCACTGATTCTAACTGGTGTACCCACCCCAAGGGAAAGGGTTTCAAAAGCTGACTCTATGTCACTGAGTATTGTATTACCCGATATTCATACAGAGCACAGGCAACAAAGCAGGACTCACTCCAACCTTTTACCCTCTATGCAAAACAATTTGGGTAATTTGTGCCTGAATGGCCTTACTACAAGGCCATAGTATGCACCACTTGAGGGAGATTCTCACGGGAACATGAGTCCTTGTCCCCTAAGGGAGAGTCTCTCCCGATGAGGTCCCTCTTGCCTCTACCCCTAAGGAGGGTATTGTGCAGTGAAATCACCTCCCTAGCCTCACAGGGATGGGGCTCCCCCTTGAGGAGAAGAGACACATTCTCTCAACTCGACACACATGGTTAACTGGCAATATGAGCAAAGCCACTTTGATCAGTGTTCTTACATGTGGGAGAGGGTGCAGGGGACCTTATTGGGGCAGGCAGAATGGACGTTTCCTTATAGTGGAATAGCATGTTTTTCCTGCATTATGTGAAAATCTAACTTGATGAGTGTTCTTATGTGTGTGATGGGGGGAGACCACATTGGAGCATCCAGTATGGACATCTTGTATTACAGTGCCCTACACTTGTTTACTTGCATTGTGGACAAAGCCAACATGTTGAGTGTTCTTGTTTGGACATAGTGGCCTACATTGGTGCAGCCAGTATAGACATGTTTCCTTACAGTCATTTTTAATAGCACTAAATGCAAAGGCAACAGGAGTACGTAAACACATTGGGATAGTGGCGCACACCGGCAGAGCCAACCTTGATATGTTTCTGATATTTTATTACTGGCATTATGGGCATAGCAAATATGAATATGTTATTTTGTGGAACTACTGGCCCATATTGGTGCAGCCAGCTGGCTTGGACATTTTTTTTACCCTGGTAGATCACTGGCATATATCGTGGACAAGGGCATCATCACAGTGCATTGGAAAATATAACTGCACTGTTGGTGACATTGCAACCATTGAATGTTTTCATGTGATTTATCAAAACCGATTGTAAACTGTGGATTTTTACCCAATTCTTTACAGAAAGTGTGCCTTAACATGCATTATTTTAACTGAATTATTTCAAATAATTCCTATGTTTGGTTAGGGCTACATCGCTTGGTCCCTCTTCCATATTTTTGGGAAAGGATGAACCTCTTCAATCATAAAAATCGCCAGACGACACTGTTGTAATATGCCTTGAGCGATGTGGCTGATTCTAAGATATCTAATTGGCTCTATTAAGTCCAAACTCAGGTAAGGCTGGCGGGGTAAGACATTGCTGATATCAACCCTCCATCCAACTTTTGTTGAGTTGCAACCAGGACTTTAAATGGGCCAGGGCTCAACTCAGGCAGTGCCCAAAATGTGGCTTTGAGATGGCATTGTGCCAAGGCTTTCCAAGCAGGATTACTCTGCACTGAAAGCAATGTGAGTGACAATACTTCTCTTCTCCAGTAGATGACACGATTAGGCAGGTTCAAAATCCTAGCATCCAATTTAGACATTGGAACTTGGATTATTTGTTTTGTAATACACTGAAGGGACAAATATAATCTGGGATTTTTTTTTTGAACATCTAGACTTGTAATTAAAGTATTAGAATGAATTTAAGGAATCCATATTAATCATGGATTACCTATTGTAATTTGGTTTCCTTTTAACAAATATTTGAATGTTTTTTAAAGAAGGTTTTTTTGGGTGCTGATTACCTTTTGAAATACGTTTCTCTTTTACTCGACCGTTTATGTAAAGCCACTCCTTTAGTCACACGGGGCACATGCCTTTTGAAGTTTCTTTAGCTGCTTGAAATTCTTAGGCCTCACCAGATGCTCCTTAGGGCCGATGCCAATATTTTTTAATGACTCGTTAGAGCCCATGTTGTTTCCTATCCCACTTAAAACGCGGATGGCTCTTATAGCCTTTCTCCGGGCATACAAACACTACCCCTTGCCCTCTGTGCACGTGTATATTTAATTTGGAAAATACATTAATCTTTTCAAGTCCTATGGACAAGTTAACCTCACGTTTACCAATACATTTCGCCGTGTGTCTTCTGATGCTTGGTTGTTTTCCCCCAGCTGCCGTCTGCGACCAAGATTGCTGCAGTTTAATCAAATGGGGCATTTATGTCAGCATTTAGCAGCTAGGAAAGGACACTTGTGTCACAGATAGCAGAGCTGGCTAGTTTTTTTCTTGTGCCACACTAGTCCAAATATGGTTTCTCATTCTGTTCTTTATTGCAATGACAAAAAGAAAAAGAACACGCTTTTTGACGTTTGTGTTCCTGGAAAAGCGTCCCACTCAGTTGCTTGTGAACGGGGAACGTCCGGTTTTGTGTATGACATCCCCCAAAGCCATCCCTTTCTGCTGCACCTGGGAAGTGTTGCAATATTACGTTCTTCCTCATCACCCCTCTGTTAAAGTACGATAAGAATGTTTTCTGTATGTCTACATGCGGAAGTCTTGCACAATTCTGTGGTAAGTGCTCCTGCCAGCTGGAAGCCTGACCGGATATCAGCTTCCGGAAGTAAACTATCAACGTGGTGGTGTTGTTGTAACAGATGGACACATCCAGCCTAAGCTAACGTGGTGAAGGCCACCTTTACACAACACACATATCATAAAGTGTGGCTGTATAATTACCTCTTTACCACGTACCTCCAAGTCAAAGGTTATTGCATTTATTTATCAGTGGAGTACAGACACTGCAAGTATATGTGTCTGTGTACTGAGAGGGGATTGGGGGGCTAAAAACAAAGTCCTGCTACTTTCCCCCCAAATGCAGTGCGTGTGATTCCATACATCTCATTCACACCCCTAACCGCCCCCTCACCCCAATCAAGTTTTTTTAATAATATTAGTGGCAGAAGGAATTTTAGTACATATACACATAACAAAAAAAATTAAACTGCAGGACTATTACAGATGCAGGAAACCCATCTATTACAGCTCTGTCCAGGCTCTGCGGGGCAAAATACATGCAAACCTCCGAATTTGCACATGCTTTAAACGACATAAATCGGCATAGAAATATGTTGAGCAACAAGTGTATGGTTTTAGTTTTATTCTCCCCATCTTGCATGAAAAGTCACATTAACATCATCCAGATTAATGTGAATTTAACAATTCCCTCTTGGGTTTAAAAGCCATAACCATTATTTCCTAAAGCATGCAGCATGTTGCACCCTTCTCATTTCTGATTACTCCCATTCACATTTCTTAAGGGACAAAAGTCCCTACTAATAGCCCCCCCAGCCCCATCATTGACTAATGGCTCACATTGTAATGGTCTGTTAACGCAGAGCAACGTGGCAGGTTCTCAGCGGAGCCGGCTCTGCTGCCTGGAGCTCTGAAGTAATTGTCCTAGCAAAGGGACACCTCCCCTATTCGGCACCCTCATTGACAATGAAGGTGCCGAACAGGAAAGTTGTCCTGATACCAGGAAAATTAGAGTGCTGAGCAGAAACACTGTGCTGCTCGGCACCCTCATTATCCTGCCAGAGGGACACCTTTCTCATTCGGCATCCTGAGGGTGCCGAGCGGGAGAGGTGCAGCTGCCAAATGTCCCGGTCTGGCTATTGAAAGAGCAACTTGGCGGGCAAGCTGCCCCCCATTGCTCGGTACGCCACTGATCCAAATGGATAGGATTTTAAACTCTGTTCAGGCAGACCCCAAGTTTGGTAAACCTTAACTTGCAAAAAAAACTCTATTTCCGAATGCAGTACATTGTCGCATTACACTCATCCAGCTCTAACTTATGATCAGTCCTGTACAAATGTACTAGTCATGATAATGCAGGCACGGTGTACGTTGAAATGAGCTTCGGGGGAGGGCAGTGAGGGCTGGCAGCAGTTGCCCCCAAGTTGCCAGCCTTACTTCACAGCAACCTATTTTTTGAATTCATGACATTAAATATACGCTTTGCCACACATGTTACAGCCTGCACGTTGCTGGCTGCTGGCGGGGGGTGGGGTTAGGCAGCACATGGACGGTAACGACCAACAGCCCTCGCCAAGGCCCTCATTTCGCTCGGGCCTACTATGGCTCGTGCTATTGTCCTGTTACCTGCCATGTCCGCTCCCCTGCTAGGGTAGGAAACCCATTCTCGCTAGGTCCCTTTTCCATTTCTATGGCGACAGGAGCAAAAAGCCCTGGTCCTGCAGATAAGTGGGGAGGGACGGGGTGGGCAAGAGGTTTCGGTTTCCACTGGGGGGGAGTGGGGAGGCAACAGGAAGAGGCTCCCTGTTGCCAAATCAATTTTTTTTAAAATTGCGCCACCCGGCCTCGGCAGGCAGGGAATGTATATCTGATTGGCTACTGGCCCTTCCCCAGGTGCAAATTCAATACTTTGTGTGCTATTCAGCATGTACGCTACAGGCTGCCTTGCATCCAGCATCCACCAGCATTACCACCTCGGTTTTGGCTGCATTAGCATCTTGCTGACAAAGAGCAATTGCTAACTTTTCAGTGAACATTTGGTATTTGAGCTTCCCGCTGGCTGCTTGCCCCTATGTAAGGAAGGCATGGTATCAAACAGTAAGACAGACACATGTGATCACAGTTCAAGGGTGCTTATTGAACTTCAATTGGGTTTGAAAAAAACGCCTATCTAATCCTAAATCTAAACATGAGAGCAAGATACGACCAACAAATAATAATAACGCAGCCCTAGTCTAGTCTGTCAAAATAAAAGGGCCTATTCTAATAAACGTTTTGCCAATCCTTACTTCTAAATACAAATAGTGTGGGAAACGATCTTATGCAAAAGAAAAGTGTTGATATGATATGTCAGGATATTCAAGCCATTGTCTTCCCTTGCCCACGTTTTCAGCACGGGACAAGGCGGCACACTCAAGCTTAGCACAGTCTCTGGCTTCTCACGCACGGGGATGCAGTTCAAAACTTCAACATCAGGGCCTTCTGTGCCAAAGTCTCTTTGCCATTCAAAGTCTCTTATTTCAGACCGCCTGATGCAACACAACAAACATCAAAGTTCCCTTCTTCTTAGGATATCACATGTACAAATTGTCAGGTGATTTTCTGTTCAACCCGGGTGCCCCTCTGCCAGGCTCAGACCCACTTTAGCACAAAACCTTCTTGAGTGATTTTCGCTTAACCCAGGGTCCCCCTCTGCCGGGCTCAGACCCACTTTAGCACAAAGCTTTCAATTGATCTCCCTCTGCCGGGCTCGCACCAACTTTGTCTACTTTGCCAAGCTTTCTTTACTTCAAAAATCAAAGACATTCGACTGTGCGCAGGATTTTCATCAATCCGTCGCAGGACCACTTCGATTCACAATTACTCACTCTCCTATCGATATAACCTCTTGCTCACTTTCACTTTTGTCACTCCTCAGCTGAATACCTTACAGAGACCTTTGATTGAGCACCCACGGTGTGCCGGACCACTGTGTCAAAGGTATTGTATCTTGCTTTGAAAGTTCAATCACTCATCAGCAACTTTACTTGCGTCTATCATGACACGTGTTTTAACAATGTTCGTCCAGCGCTCGCCATACAATGTTGCTGCTTGCAACCTTTGCTTCAACACAGGCCGATCTTGTATCGGTCTCCCCAACTCACTGGCTGTGTTGATTTCACTGACGCTGCTTTGTTCTTGGAACCAAGGTCGATGCCATGGCGACTCCCGCCTCGATTATTGACGCGGCAGGCCACTGGGTATCTCCGAAACACAATGCAGGATTTTTCAGCCTGGTTTCCTGGTCTTACGCTTTCTATTCTCAAGGTTTCCGGAAAGTAACGGTTCCTTGTCAAAAAGTCAAGGGAACTTCCCTCCTTGCGATCCCCTTCTTTTGCCGTCTTTCTTCTCCTGTTTTGCTGCCGTCTCGAAACTGCTGTTTCCTCGTGTGCTTTGCCTCGCTCAGAGTGTGCTCTCATGCTCTGCCTTTTATCCGTGTGGGGAAGCTTAATGGAAGTCAGGTGTGAGTGTTGGTAAGTAATTGCCTGACCTTGCCTGACCATTGTATTGGGGCATGTCTGGTATACAGCTCGGGTGTTAGTCCGTTTTGTCTCATAGCGGGCTGTCTGTGAGAAAGTGTTTGTGTTGTAAAAGAGAGGGGATAGAGTTCCGAAATATCCTACCTGGTAGGATGGGCAAAGTTTGTATGCAGTGCCCTTCGGGACCACTACACACAACTATGACTGCAGGTCTAAGCAAAACCAACCTTTGGTGTAAGTCTGTGCTACATAGTTTTTGGTAGTGGAGCTGTGCAACCAGGCTTATCTCAAGAGGGGAATGTGAGCAGTAATGATGTTACACAGAGGTCTACAATCACAGGTGTTCAAATAAACTCTTACACTCAAGGTTTCTTGGTGAAACACTTATTAATTTATTTAACAGTCAGTAATAAAACATTCACTAGAAGGAGGTAGTTAAATATCATACACAATTATACTTCAGTACTATACACTCTAAGTTTCTGAGGCATTCAGAATACTTTGAAGGAGGAGCAAAAAGGCACAGGTTATCAGAACATTGAAAGAATTAGACAGTCCAGATATTTTGAGTTCACCAGAGGAGTCAATTCAATTCAATAGGCTAGGCCAAAGTCAATGGGCTACAGTCTTGGATGAATAAAGCAGTTCTGGTAAGTAAACGGAAAAGTCTCTGCCAAAGTTCTCAGAAGTAGTTTGTAAAAAGAAGAATAATATGTTGGGTCACACGCTGATTAGTCAAACAAATGAACCCTTAAATAGAGGATGACAGAACATACATTTGTTTCTTATAAATAATCACAAATGATTCAATATTTCTACTTCAATACAAAAAAGTTTTAATAATATTTCATATCTGAAAAGCACCCAAAGGTGTGCAGCATATTTAAAACAAAATCCATAAATTACACGTTAGATCCACACAATCATTTAAGCCTACAAACCATTCATTTCACTTTCTCACACTAACATTCATACATATACTTTATAACCACAATAATTAGATCACAATCCAATATTTTGTTCAATGTTAATTCCTCTCCATACAATGTTCACATATAGGTAACTGCCCTTCTGTAATTAGGCAGTAAGTCGACACATGTTTCAGGTTGTATTTTAGACTTTACTCTGTCCACTGTGTACGCCAACCATCTTCAGGACATATAACAGGAACAAAAATAACATCCCTTTTCGATCTAGTAGGGTGGATCAAATTGCCTAAGAACAATAAAACATAATAACTTTATTAAATGTCTATTTTCTGTCATCCTCATTATTTTTCACACACTGTTATTGTGTATTAATGTCTATAAACAGTACATAATGTCGTCCCCATCTTCATCTTATAATTAGTGATAAGGAAAACAACAAACACAATGGATAAATCCTAAAAATACCCTAGCAGTCCCTCAACCTAAGAACAACTCTTCAAGGATACCATATAGCCTATAGTTCAAACAAAGTTATCCTCTAAGGGTTCATTTGTTTGAGTATATTGAATGTGTAGCCCACAGGACCCTAGATGTTTTGGGCTATCCCCTGTATTTTTGAAATTTACAAGCTGATTAGGCCTGCGAGTTGCAAAAGTTTCAAGCACTTTCACCGTGAGAGGTAAGTACTCTCAGTCTCATTTCACAGTACCTTACAAATGAAGAAAAAGATGCAGCTGAAGACTTCTGATCCTGGCAGTTCCTGCAGATCTCGCTGTTCCTGGGCCTCAGTCGTGGGGACAAGAGGGCGGACGTCTGGGGACTCCTGCACTGCACTGGGATGTCAAAGGCTGGCACTTGGCAAACTTCGATTTCGGTTCCTGTGAGTAAAGCACACAAACTGGTGTCCCTCTCCCTGGTTATAAGTTTTCCTGCAGCACTCTGAGGAAATTCAACCAGCTCCGAGAAAAGGTGTCCAGGTGGCTTATGGTCGAGTTCATTGGTCCCACCAACTCAAAGTGAGAGAAGTCGTCCTTGAAGGGGCTTCTCTGTCAAGGTGAACTTGGCAATTCGGACCTGCAGCAGGGCTTCACCGGGCAAACCAACGGTCCAGGAGTTGCAGCAGCTCTCCTCTTCAAGCTCGTCTTCGGTTCTTTCGTTCCAGTCGTCAACTCTGCCTTCCAAGCCAAGAGACTCACCTTTTATTCAGTTCTCTCCCATTCATTCCAGCCTAGCTTTCGCTCACCCAGCAGAGTGGCTGTCCTTGCCGGGCAGTCAGCCAGCCAATCACCACAGAGTGCCTTCGAGTCTCCTAAGAGACTAAGCACAGGGAGTTTCGGGTAACCCTCTCACTCCCAGACACTCAGGCGCCAGAGGCGGTCTTCACTCCTGAAGCCCGCCAAAGGCGAATGAACAATGGAACCAAACCTGGTTTGGCGCGCAGAGTAAAACTCTAGAAGGACCTTTCCACAAAGATATGGTGAAAAAAGAAGACCGGACCCTGTTTTTACGGAGGGGGCTTGAAAAACATGGCTCCTGCGATTTAACGCTAGCAGTGTTCGCGGTTGGGAAAAATCAGGCTAGTTTGTTGTAAAACCACTGCCACCAGCCATTCCGAGAGGAAAGGGTAGCATTTGCCTGCTACATGAGTGTCTAGACACAGGGGATACTAAGTAACCCCTCCAACACTTTATTGTAAGATAGGGTGTTCTGGGTCTAGGAATTTAAAGAGACTAGTAAAGTCAATTTCACTTTATTTACTCTGGGAAACAGTAGTTTATCCCAGAGAAGGTATTTAAACCCTGGGAAAGCCTGAAAAGGTTTCCCTGTGCCACTGCACTGAGGGTGCTGTGTGACACAAATGAAAAGATGCTGCCTATGGAGTTGGTTAGACTCCATAACCAAAGAAAACACAAGAGTAAATGTCATGATCTCTGCTTCCAAAAGGTCAGGGTTTTCCCAACTCCCTTGGAAGCAGATCCATAACCCAGGTTCCGAGTGCCAACCAGTCCCAATTGGGACCTTTTGGACCCAGTCCTGGCGCCAGTGGCACCAGGCTCATAAATATGCCCAGTCCCAGCGCTGGAAGCGCCGGGCTCATAATGCTTGGGTGGACTTACCTACAGCAGACCATGCTGCTTATTTGCCTGCCAGTTGAGTCTCTGATCCTCTTCTGTTTGGAACTACTTTTCCTGTTGGGTGGGGCAGGAGCCACTCCCTAGATTCAGAACACTGGAACTCTTCTGGAAAGCAGGAACTCTTTTCTTACCCAGGCGTGGCTGTGGAAGGAGACACCTAAGCACTACTGGAGGCTATTTAAACCACACCCGATGGATGAATCTTGCTTTGCGTTATTCTGCATCCTCAGCAGCAGAACGCTCATCGTGTCTTCTGCATCTGATCCTGGGCCTAAGGAAAAAGGCTTACCATTCTGAATCCAGTCTTCAGCAACACCTATAAAGACAAGAAAGAACAGGTTAGCGTTACGGTCTTCAGTGACAGCTCTTCACTTACCTGGTCCATTGGCTGTCACCAACGCCTCGCGCTGCATTCCGGCATCTGAAAGACGAAGGCTTACCTACTCTTCGTGCGCTCCGGAGGTCTTCACACTGCATTCCGGCATCTGAAAGACAAAAGCTTACCAACTCTTCGCACGCTCCGGAGGCCTTCGGCGCTGCATCCCGCATCTGAAAGACAAAACAAGGTGCGTTTAAAGACATTGGGGAACTTTAATACTCACGTGCCATTACTCCTTTCCACATCTAACCCAGTGGGTATTCCGGCACCCTGCAGCCGCCCCGAACTTGTACCTGCAAAATAAAAAGACAGTTAGAGCGCATCGTGAAGCAGGCAACAAGCGCTTACTTACGTGCTTCCAGGCGCTTCTATTCATCACACGGGCTCCATCTTCAACTCACTTCAGCCCGCCATCCGCCATCGCCGGAACCCTGCAAAACAAGAGACATCATTGCTAAAGACTTTAAAGACATTAGAATTACTCGAAACTTACCGTTCGTGCAGTAAACGACGGACAGCAGTCCTCTGAAGTCAAGAGGCCTGCTCCCCTTATCCAGTGAAGAAACTGATTACAGCACCCTGCCTCGAGGCAGATGGAGAGCTCGGCGTTCACTTACCTAAGGTGAGAGCGTTAACCTTTGGGGTTCTACAGGAGAAGAGAAAGGGAAGAAGAGAGAGACATTCAATAACCCAGTTCATTAATCCCACATTTTCTATCTGCAGACATCTTACCCTTCGAGCCAGACATACAGTGCACAGAGGTCCAGCCCAAAGAGCCAGCTGTGTGCTACACATCACCTTTGAAGATACGGTATACGCCCAGTCAAGACCGGCGCCTCTACAGGAATCAGGTGAGCGTTACAGAACGCAAAGCCTACCACAAAACTCCCGTCCAGGCGCTATGGAAACCTCGGATACCGACCAGCTAGCCCAGTTACTTGGGGAACTAAGGGCAGAAGTGCATGCAGCCCGTCAGGAAACGAACGCTCTAAGAAGGGAACTGATTATTTCCAAGGAGCGAACAGATGACCTCGCTAGACAATTGCTACAGTCACAAGCCGGACAGACCCCGTTACCCGCATCTGGGGGAAATCTTCCTTCTACATCCTCTATGAATCCAGTGCAGATCAACCTACCTGGGAATGTACCTCTGGCTCCGCCCGAACGATTTTCTGGTGACCCAAAGAGGTTTGCAGTATTTATCAATCAGTGCCGGTTGCATTTCTTATGCCGGCCAGCAGCCTTTCCAACTGATCAAGCTAAAGTAGCTTTCGTGCTTTCGTACCTTAGTGGCAATGCGGCAGACTGGTCGATCCCTCTAGTAAATCAAGATGATCCGGTCCTCCATGATTTTCAAGCTTTTCAGCTCAGTATGGAAAAACTGTTCGCACGACATTCACAGGGGCAGGCCTTGGACAATGAGCTTCTTTCGTTGCGACAAGGTAATCAAGACCTTTTGGCTTATATTGCGTCTTTCAACAGACTGGTAGTGGAAACTCACTGGCCTGAGGACAAAAGGATTACGCTGTTTTATAGAGGTCTACGCGGAGAGCTCAAAGATGTGTTAGCCCAAGTAGTGAATCCCCCACAAGATTGTTCGGACTATATAGACTTAGTCGTTCAAATAGATCACAGACTGCAGAACAGGAAGGCCGATCGTTCCAAGTTTGATGCTCGAGTATTTTCCAAACCGCCAACTCCTTCCAAAGGAGTAGACTCCGGGGAACCCATGCAAATAGGGGGTCTGAAAGGTCCTCTAACACAAAAGGAGCGGGAAAGGAGAAAACAGTTGCAATTATGCCTCTATTGCGGAAACTCAGGGCACTTTCTTCGAGACTGTCCGGTGAAACCTGCCAAGAAGGCAGTAGGAGCTGCAGTTACCAAAGTTACAAACTCTGAGCAGGGAAACGACCTCGCCCGACAAGAATAGAGGTCCTCTTGCCGAGCGTGAAAACCAGTTCCGTGACCTTGCATTTCGTGATACCTATGGTCCTCATTAGCCCTGATAATCCGGATCGATTACATGCAATTGAAGCTTACGTCGACAGCGGTGCCATCGGCAATTATGTGGATCATGAAATGGTTTTGAGGATGAATCTAACTCTTTGTCCCAAGGCTGTAAAGGACGTCATTACTACGGTGGATGGTACGGAGATAGCCTCCGGGCCAGTAACGCATACCACTCAAGAAGTGACGCTAGTAAGTCAAGATGGACACCATGAGAAGATCGTGTTCGATGTGATCAAGGCCCCTCAGTTTCAGATTATTCTAGGAATACCTTGGTTAGAGAAACACAATCCTCTGATTGATTGGCGAGCAAGAACGGTCCAGTTTCCAGAATGTGTCTCTACTTGTCACCCTCCACCTGGTGTTGCACTGGCAGCAATTTCTTCAGAGACTCCCCAGTTACCTCCCGAATACCTAGAATACCAAGATGTTTTCCGGAAGGATCAGGCTAACTCTCTACCTCCTCATAGGTCTTATGACTGCCAGATCGACCTGATACCTGGATCTACTCCTCCTTGTAGTAGAATTTATGCCCTCACCGAGCCTGAGAACCTTCACCTTCGACAATACCTGGATCAATACCTGGCAAATGGGTTTATTCGTCCTTCCAAGTCCCCTGCTTCTTCAGCTTTGTTCTTCGTTCCAAAAAAGGAAGGAGACCTTAGAACTTGTATAGATTATCGCTCCCTGAACCAGATCACCGTTAAGAAAAGATATCCGTTACCTTTGATCCCTGAACTCCTGGACCAAGTCAGAAAAGCATGCATATATACAAAGCTGGATCTTAGAGGAGTTTACCACTTGGTACGAGTAAAAGAGGGCGATGAATGGAAGACGGCCTTCCGCACCAAATATGGGCTATTTGAATATCAGGTCATGCCCTTCGGACTTTGTAATGCCCCGGCCGCCTTTCAATATTTTATGAACGATGTCCTCAGAGAGCTCATAGATGTGTGTGTTGTTGTTTACGTTGACGACATCCTCGTTTATTCTTCATCGGAATCTGAACATCGGAAACACGTGAAAATGGTCCTCGAAAGATTGCGTCAACACAAACTTTTCGCTAAGTTGGAAAAATGTGTTTTCAACGTGACTGAAGTTGAATTCTTGGGATTCATATTATCACCTGGCGGAGTGCGTATGGATTCAAAGAAGGTCGATGCAGTTCTCAAATGGCCATCACCATCCTCCGTAAAAGGTGTGCAAAGCATGTTAGGCTTCGCTAACTTTTACCGCAGGTTTATCCCCGAATTCTCTCGAATAGTCCAGCCCATCACTGCCTTGTTAAAGAAAAACAAACGTTTTGAATGGTCTACCGAGGCGGAACAAGCTTTCCAGGATTTGAAGACTAAATTTATCTCTGCACCAATCTTAAAACACCCTCGCCCCGAACTCCCCTACATCGTGGAAACTGATGCTTCAAGCCTTGCCATGGGGGCAGTTCTATCACAAAAGGACCCGGTAACCAATCAGTTGCATCCCGTGGCATTTTGGTCCCGCAAATTCTCGCCTCTTGAAATCAATTACACGATTACTGACAAGGAACTTCTGGCTATCAAGTCTGCCTTTAAGGCTTGGCGGCATTATCTGCTGGGGGCCCGACACACCGTTACTGTGATTAAGGATCACCGAAACCTGCAATATTTGAAAACCGCAAAAGCCCAATCCTCTAGACAACTCCGTTGGGCATTATTCTTTGCCGAGTTTGACTTCATAATTACCTATCGACCTGGTACAAAAAACGGTAAAGCTGATGCCCTTTCTCGGATGGGAGTGGAAGAACACTTGATCAACCCTAAACCTGTACCAATCATTCCCGAACAAAGAATTCTGGGTGTAATCGCCACAGAATCCATAGAGGAAGTTAAGGATAAAGCCAGGCAACTTGTAACTCCAGCAGACATACAGAATTGGCATCTGCAGGGAAAGGACTTTGCAGTAAAGCACAACTTATTGTATTTCCAAGAACGATTATACCTACCCAGCACAGATTTGCAGAAAAAAGTAATCTCTTGTTATCACGATTCTTTAATGGAAGGACATCCCGGTATGGCCAAGACCTCAGAAAAGATCAAGCGCTACTTCTGGTGGCCGTCTTGGAAAAAAGATATCAGAGACTTTATAATGTCCTGTAGAGTATGCGCCCAAAACAAGAGTCAAAAGGAAAGACCAGCAGGCCTCTTACGCCCTATTGACATCCCAACTCGCCCTTGGCATACGCTTTCTATGGACTTCATCACCGATCTACCTCCATGCTCCGGATACAATACGATTCTAGTAATTGTGGACTTATTCTCCAAGATGGCGCATTTCATTCCGCTCAAAGGCTTGCCAACAGCAGCAACTCTGGCCCGAGAATTTCTCGAAAACATCGTCCGACTGCACGGTTTTCCTTCGGTTCTAATTTCGGATCGAGGTAGTCAATTTATTTCTCATTTTTGGCGAAGTTGCTGTCGGTCGGCTCAAATTGATGTGAGACTATCGACCAGTCACCACCCTCAGACCGACGGACAAACCGAGAGGACCAATCAAACTCTGGAACAGTATTTACGCTGCATGCTGCAACAAACTGAAAAAACTTGGAAAGACATCCTTTGGATAGCAGAATATGCCTACAATAACTCTGTCCATTCGGGAACTGGGAAAACCCCGTTTTTTCTTTTGTACGGCAGTCACCCTCGAACCTCGGAGTTGGATCCCCTCCAAGATCTTGAAACACCAGCAGTAGACTACCTGCATTCTACAATCACCCAAGCCTTTAAGGAAGCTGTTTCTCACCTTCAAAGGGCTAAAGAACAATACAAGAAAGGAGCAGATCAACATCGGAAGGAAGCCCCTCAATATCAAGTAGGGGATCAAGTCTGGTTATCCACCAAATATCTACCTCTAAAAGGGCCACGCACATTCAACCCAAGATACCTTGGTCCCTATTCCATCACTACCATAGTAAACCCAGTAGCGGTCAAGTTGGACTTGCCCCCGCACATGAAGATACATCCGGTCTTCCACGTCTCTCTATTAAAACCGGTGCAACCTCAAACCCGACTAACCAAATCTCCAAAACCTATCCTAGTTGATGGAGAACTCGAGTTTGAAGTCAAAAGCATTCTGGACTCCAAGATCTCCAAATCTAAACTATTCTACCTAATTGACTGGAAAGGCTACGGCCCCCAAGAGAGATCCTGGGAACCTGCTGAATATGTCCACGCTCCTCGCCTAATCAAAAGATTTCACCGAACATTTCCTGACAAGCCAAAACCCCCGGAGAAGCCCGGTTTGGGGGGGGCCTTGAGGGGGGGTACTGTCATGATCTCTGCTTCCAAAAGGTCAGGGTTTTCCCAACTCCCTTGGAAGCAGATCCATAACCCAGGTTCCGAGTGCCAACCAGTCCCAATTGGGACCTTTTGGACCCAGTCCTGGCGCCAGTGGCACCAGGCTCATAAATATGCCCAGTCCCAGCGCTGGAAGCGCCGGGCTCATAATGCTTGGGTGGACTTACCTGCAGCAGACCATGCTGCTTACTTGCCTGCCAGTTGAGTCTCTGATCCTCTTCTGTTTGGAACTACTTTTCCAGTTGGGTGGGGCAGGAGCCACTCCCTAGATTCAGAACACTGGAACTCTTCTGGAAAGCAGGAACTCTTTTCTTACCTAGGCGTGGCTGTGGAAGGTGACACCTAAGCACTACAGGAGGCTATTTAAACCACACCCGATGGATGAATCTTGCTTTGCGTTATCCTGCATCCTCAGCAGCAGTACGCTCATCGTGTCTTCTGCATCTGATCCTGGGCCTAAGGAAAAAGGCTTACCATTCTGAATCCAGTCTTCAGCAACACCTATAAAGACAAGAAAGAACAGGTTAGCATTACGGTCTTCAGTGACAGCTCTTCACTTACCTGGTCCATCGGCTGTCACCAACGCCTCGCGCTGCATTCCGGCATCTGAAAGACAAAGGCTTACCTACTCTTCGTGCGCTCCGGAGGTCTTCACACTGCATTCCGGCATCTGAAAGACAAAAGCTTACCAACTCTTCGCACGCTCCGGAGGCCTTCGGCGCTGCATCCCGCATCTGAAAGACAAAACAAGGTGCGTTTAAAGACATTGGGGAACTTTAATACTCACGTGCCATTACTCCTTTCCACATCTAACCCAGTGGGTATTCCGGCACCCTGCAGCCGCCCCGAACTTGTACCTGCAAAATAAAAAGACAGTTAGAGCGCATCGTGAAGCAGGCAACAAGCGCTTACTTACGTGCTTCCAGGCGCTTCTATTCATCACACGGGCTCCATCTTCAACTCACTTCAGCCCGCCATCTGCCATCGCCGGAACCCTGCAAAACAAGAGACATCATTACTAAAGACTTTAAAGACATTAGAATTACTCGAAACTTACCGTTCGTGCAGTAAACGACGGACAGCAGTCCTCTGAAGTCAAGAGGCCTGCTCCCCTTATCCAGTGAAGAAACTGGTTACAGCACCCTGCCTCGAGGCAGATGGAGAGCACGGCGTTCACTTACCTAAGGTGAGAGCGTTAACCTTTGGGGTTCTACAGGAGAAGAGAAAGGGAAGAAGAGAGAGACATTCAATAACCCAGTTCATTAATCCCACATTTTCTATCTGCAGACATCTTACCCTTCGAGCCAGACATACAGTGCACAGAGGTCCAGCCCAAAGAGCCAGCCGTGTGTTACACATCACCTTTGAAGATACGGTATACGCCCAGTCAAGACCGGCGCCTCTACGGGAATCAGGTGAGCGTTACAGTAAAACACATTTCAAAACACATGAGAGAGTGGGGAAAAAGGGTCACACTCTCTCCAGGAAAAAAATAAAGTCCTCAAAATCCAGCAAAGTTGCTGGGGGTCTCTAAGGTGAAGGGAATTAGCAAAATGTTGAGAATTCTCCCTAACACTCGCCCCCCCTCCAGACTAAGGGAAAGGAGGATTTACCCCACCCCTGGATGAATCTCCTTACTCCAGTCGGTCATAGATTCTGGAGAGACCATCAGCATTGTGGTGATTACACCCTGACCTGTGTTCCATGGTAAAATCAAACCCCTGTAGGCTGATTGACCATCTTAACAATTTAGGATTTCCCCCCTTCATTTGCATTAACCATCTCAAGGGTTGGTGGTCTGTCTGAATCACAAAAGTAGATCCCTACAAGTATGGTCTAAACTTCTTCAGAGACCACACAATGGCAAAACACTCACGTTCTATGGTTGCCCACCTTATCTCAGGTTCCTTCAGCTTCCTGCTGATGAAGCAGATTGGGTGTTCCCTACCTTTCCCATCCAGCTGACTCAGAACTGCACCTATACCTATATTGGGCGCATCTGTCTGCACCATGAAGGTTTGGCTATAGTCAGGCGCTCTTAAGACTGGAGCTTGACGAAGGGCTTTCTTAAGTCCTTCAAATGCCTTAGTGCACTCCTCATTCCACCTGACCTTCTTGGGGAATTTGGTTGAGGAGACCACATTCAAGGGAGAAGCTATGGCCCCATAGTTCTCTATGAAGCTCCTATAATAACCAATGAGACCTAAAAAGGCTCTGACTTGGGTTTGAGTAGTGGGGTGGCCCATTCCTGTACAGCTTGTACATTGCTAGGCAATGGCCTTATTTCACCACCTCCTACCTCATGTCCAAGGTAGACCACTTTCCTCTGACCAATTTGACATTTACTTGCCTTTATGGTCAGACGGGCATGCTCAAGAGCCTGCAATACATATCCTAAGTGGTCAACATGTTCTTTCCATGTAGGGCTGAACACTGCAATGTCATCCAAGCATGCCATGCAGAAGTACTCCATCCCATTCAGAACTTGATTCACCATCCTTTCGAATGTAGCAGGTGCATTTTTTAATCCAAAAGGCATTACCTTAAACTGGTAGAGGCCTGCTGGGGTTGAAAATGCAATTTTCTCCTTCGTATGGTCTGTCAGAGCTATTTGCCAATAGCCTGATGTTAGATCAAATGTACTGAGGTAGTTGGCTGAACCAAGTTTGTCCACCAGTTCATCTGACCTAGGTAAAGGATGGGCATCAGTCTTTGTGACTGCATTTAGGGCTCTATAGACCACACAGAATCTCAACTCCTCGGATCCTGCCTTTGGCACTAGTACAATTGGACTAGACCATGGACTTGTAGATGGCTCTATTACCCCGAGATCAATCATCTTGTTGACCTCTTTCTTTATGTGGGTTCTTATATGGGGCCTCATCACGACTTAGGCGGTAACGGTAACGCTATTAGCACGGGCGGTATCAGCCCTACCGCCGAACTCCCCGGCGCTAATAGCGCCGGATCACGAGTTCAGCGGTAATGTAAGTCCCCATTCCCCACTGAGCCCATTCGGGAATGCCCCATTCCCCATTGGGCTCAATGGGGAATCTTCGCTCTAATACAGCCGGCGGATTTCCCGCCGGCGGTAATAGCGGAAATTTTCGGCGCATTTCCCCCCAGCTCAGAGCTGGGGCGAAATCCGCCGAAGCCCTGATTCGGTGGACCCTTAAATCCAGCGGTAATAGCGCTACCGCCGGATTTAAGGGTTACCGCCGAAGTCGTGATGAGGCCCATGGTCTGACATCCTGTAACCTCTGCTTTTAACAGGTTAACAGCCACCATTGAGAATATCATGCTGGCCCCAAGGGGTCAAGCCTGGTGATAGTGAAAACAGAGGAAAACTGATTTAACAGAGATTTGCACTCCTCTTGTTGTTCCCACGTCAGATTAGAAGAGAGATAAACTCCTTCTGTCTTCCCATCTAAAGGTTGTCCCCTGATGAGCAGGGGTGGACTGACCTATGGTGAACTCTAGAGATTTCCTGTTAGGCCTCTGAGCCTTGGGCCTCTTGTGTGCAGCATTTCTAAATTTTCCCATAGGAAAAGTGTTGAGACTGCTGAAAATGTGTAATATGGGGCCTCTTTGAACATTATTTCCAAGGCCTCTTTTGGTTCCCAGTCCACCCCTGCAAATAACCCATCCACAAGCTCTAATATGCCCATAACATTAGTGTACCCAGAGGGTCCACAGGTAGACATTGACAATGAGCTAAGAGCATTGCAGGAAAGGTTGTTCAGGTTACAAGAACCTGAAGAAGTATCACCAGAAATAAGGGTACCGGTACAGAAAACAGGGGATTGGAAGTCAGGAGATTTTTTGTTTAGGTTTAACCCTGGGGCAATAAGAAATGTTTGTGTTGAAAAAGATGATGGGCAGACGGTATGGACGGTCCTGGGACAAGAAGTAGATCAAGCAAGGGAAAATGGAGGGGAAGATCAAGGTGGTTGAAATAATGAAGAGTCAGGGCAAGAAAGATCAAGGAGAGGAGGCAGTGAGAAACCTGTCCCTGCCACAAGAGGCAGTGGGGAGGGACAGACCAAGAAATAGATCAGATTTAATCATGGTAGTACAAGATCAGAAGAATACTAAAGTGGTAGAGAGCAAAATAGATATGCAGATGCCTGTAATACATAAAGAAGTAGGGATAATGACAAAAATAATTTGACTAAAGTTTTCCCCCAGCTTATAGACAGAGCTAGTAAATGGATCTATGAATGTGAAAAACAAACAGCAGGGGTAGCCTTAGCAGTAGGAGACTTTAAGAGTTTACTGGTCACCATAGTTGGGGACCAGGCCGGGGACATATGGGTCAGGGCTGGGGTATGTTTTGCAGATAATGGACATGATGGAGGTAAGGGCAAGGGAATAGGCTGCCCTACGAAGGATGTACCCACATACCCCTGACTTACATTCTTTAATGCACTGCACAATGGGTGATGATGAATTCCCAGTTAGGTTTATTCTTAAGTTACAGAAAATGTGGAGAGTTGAGACAGTACCATTTTTCTATTTTATTGTAAAGAGGGGACTACAAAAAGAGGTCCAGAAGGCACTAGATAAAATTGTGGGAATTGAAACCAAAGGGTGGGCAGAGATACAAAGTATAACAGTCCACAATTGTAAGAGAATTAAGGAGCGGGACAGGGAGACAGCCCAGAAGCGGCACATTGACAAGGCAAAACTATTGGAAAAGAAACTAAATAAGCTTGTTGTTCAAGCACCAGTGAAGGCACTGGCTCAGGGGGAAAGGACAGGAGATACTCAGGAAATTGGGAATGCCACAATTGGGGCACTATGGGGTGAAGGAGGACAGGGGCAATGGTGTGGGAGGGGCAGTACCGCAACCCACAGTGGCAATATGAAAAAGAACCAAGGGGAAAAGGAGGATTTCGAGGAGCAAGTGCAGAAGGCTTTGGGAGGATAGGTCATCAGGGAGGAGGATTGGGAACATCACAGTGCTGGTGTTGCGGGAAATGGGGGATTTTCGCAAGGGAATTCAGGAACAGGCCTTGGATGAGATTTAATTATGGGCCATCACTTTGAGGGCAGGGGTCCCAAGGGCCTCAAGGAAGGAGACATCAGCAATTTGGCGAGGGGGTCAAAATCAGTTCCCTTATGAGGCTGACAGGCAAGAGCAACATAGGCAACAATTACAGTAGGGTGAGGGAACACAGATTATCAGAATGGCAGGGGGAACAGGTACCCCATTCCAAGGAGTTACAATGACGGGGCGGCCCTTTTTCATTCCCCAGGACAAATACATATTCTGATTAGGACAGCCCACAGAAAGCACTTGCATGCCAATCCTATTGATAACTGCACACCCCGAAGAGGAGCCCATGGTGGAAGAGGAAATAGGAAACAAGCAATTCATATTTATGGTAGATTCCGGTGCAACCAAATCATGCATCATGAAGGGCAACTTTCCATTATCAGGTAAAACCCTTTACATGCAGGGATTCTCTGTGGCTATTTCTACAGTTCCATACACTGTGGAACTGGATATAAAAGTGGGAGGGGAGGTAGTACGAGCCCCCTTGGTATATTCAGAGAGTTCCCTTTTGAACTTGTTGGGTAGGGATCGGCTCAGTAAACTAAATAGAAATGTATCATTCACACATCAGTGGGTAGTGTGTTCCACTCCAGGAATGTGTGTAACTCAAGCAGTGGTAATAATCAATGCAATAGCAAGGGAGTCAGTAGTCCATGGGGTTCCTGTGGTCTTAGATATATTTATGTTTCCATGTTAGGAAAGGGATTAGTAAATGCAGTGCCTCAAATTGTGACAAAGTGTTGGCAAGTAGCTACAGATTTTATTTTCCGACCCACGGTGCCACCCGAGATGGTGGCAGGGACAATATTGTCATTAGATTTGCAAGGACTAGTAGTGTCAGAAAAATAGCAGTCCTGATGGGAACATACCAGGAAGGGTGCGAGTGGCGCACAATATTATGTATAGACCCAACAGTGTAATTAAAGGAAATGGCGGATAAGGAGTTATTTGAAGACAGTCAGCAAAACGGGGAGATTATTTTGGGAATCTGCATCCCCTGTGATATCATGGTGCAGTATAGGAAGGTACAGTGCCCCCTGATGGCAGTGGTAACTCAGATGTTTTTATATTTTGAGGACATGCAATATGTGCCAGCATAAGTATGGACTGTTAATCCACATGATGGGTTACTGAGAGCTGTGACTCCTGTACAGATTACATTGAAGTAAGGTGCTTAGCACAAATCATCCAGTATGGGGATGATCGGTTGGTATGTAGTGAAAATGAACATCAGTGCAGGAGGGATTCTGTTGCATTATTGCAATTGCTGACTCACAAAGGGTACAACGCAGATAGGAAGAAGCTACAATACTGCCAACAGGAGGGACTATACATGGGACACCTCATTTTTGTAATGGGGAAAAATAATATCAGATAGGGCGGCGGCAGTTCGCACCGCCCCTAGGCCCAGTACTGTGAAGGAAATGTAGCAGTTATTTGGGCATATGTAATTATTGTAGGGCATGGATCGCAGTCTACCCAAGGACACTGTTACAAAGTCTCAGGGAAGGACAGGACTTAAAAGTACATTTGAATGGACTGACAAAATGACTAGACAATTTGAGGACTTAAGCTATTTGCATGGCCACTGTTTTATTTATTTTCCCACTCTGATGAACGGCTCATGCATTGAAGGAAGGAGACTTATATGTTGATGGGTCATAAATAATTGACCAGGGGACGGGACGGAAGCACACACAGGCGGTAGTAGTGTGCGTTAAATGGGGGGAAAAATAGTGACCACCCTTGTAGAAAGCAAGACCATAGTTCCATACACAGCATTGCCCATATTACAACTGGACCATTGTTATCTAGGGAACTGATCAGCCCCAGGTTTAAAGGTCCATATGAGGTGGTGTTCTGTACTCCTCTCGCTGTCCGTAAGAAGGAGTTAGATATTGGGTGCATCTCTCGGGTGTCCTAAGAGCACCTGAGACAAGGCAACTTTTAGTAAGGGCATAGCCATAGAAGAGACATTTTTGAGGATCCATGGCATTCATTTTTTTCTGTTTTTGTCTTTTGTCAATTTGTATTTGATTTTTTTTTCACTCTCTCTCCCCCTCTCGTTCTCTCCGTCTCCTTCTCTCCATCTCTTTCTCTCCCTCTCTCTCTCCCTTCTCTCTCTCTGCCTTCAATCTCTCCCTTCTCTCTCTACCTTCTCCTCTCTCCCTCTTCTTTCTCTCTCTTCTCTCTCTATCTTCTCTCTCCCTCTTCTCTGACTCTCTATCTCTCTTTCTTTCTCTTTATTTTTCTCATTCTCTCTCTTTTTGTTGATAACCTTTTTTCTTCTGCCAGGAATAAGCAAAGATGGCTGACCGACCTCTCTATTATGTAGGGATAATGATAAATAAAGATGTTATTTAGTCTAGAAATGGAGTAGTACTATGTCGTTTTGTATGACTCTGGTTGTTGTTGTTGGAGTGGATGAAGGCATATTTGTTATATGGGGTGTCTTCAGATAATGGAGGAAACCCGGGTTTGCACTTGTTCAACAAATATAAGAGTGCTTCCTCTATCTAGTCCCGGGTAGGAGTTAACTAAAGACAAATAGGAAAGATAGAGGCCTGTTTGATAGGGTAGACAACTGCAAGTGGGGTAACTTGCAGCACTTAAAATATCATTTTAATCAATATTATAACACATCTTAAATTTCAACATCATACACATCAAATGTTTAAAAAGGTTTATAAAATAAAGCAGTACATACCTTGTGATTAATTAGAAATATACACTGACAAGATACATTTGCAAAAATGTAATTTCGATAGCCAGGGTACTCTTAACAGAACATGGATTGTTTATCCTGTTGACCTCGTGTTTCTGTATTGGTTCAAAATACCCTTGCATTTTCCACCTCCTTTGGTGGTTAAATGTATTATATATTCACTGTTATGCTATTATACAGTGTACAGTCTCGACATGTTTCAGTTCGTGGGGGAAGAAATCCAGAACTTTCTCCAGGAGTTGAACCCAGGTTCTGAAATTGGCTTGCAGACTCTGCTAGTGTTGATATTATAACAAACGGTGGGATGTGTAATCCATTCCCTATCAAACAAAAGACAAGAGAAAACTGGAGTCAGCTAATGATTCTCCTTACTCCAGTTTGACTCTTTTAAATAGAGTATCACCTGTAAGCGGTATAGTTATTACCTGCACAGGTGATTTTCAGAGGGCGATCCTGTTCCTGGGAACGTGGATAGGCAATACCTTACGTCCTTCCTAATACCTAATAAATAAGAATGCATAAAAAATATGTATGCTTTAGAAATCGCTAAAACTAAGACCAGAGGGGTGCATCCTATAGTGTTACATATAGACAGCAAAGGGGCTAGGTGTGGAAACATTGTTCCTACTACAATCACCTCACTTGTAGCGGATACAGTTGTAGCAGGGCTGTGAGTGCTTTAATGTGGCGCTGGTGGTGCGCCGTCACCGGCTAGGTCTGGAAACCTCAATCTGAGGCAAAATTTCTTGTGCGGCTTGTTCATTAACTCTAGAGAAACGGGTAAACTTGTGTCATTCTTTAAGCCCAATATAGGCTACAGATCATTTTAAGCATTAATACCACAAGTACCTCAATTTATGTAGAACGTGGTCACTTCTGCCGGCTGTAAAGATAGTCACTTGTTACATCAGTTGCCAAGGCAGTGAGATCGAGTTTCTGTCATCATTCTTATTATTATTATTCTGCGCTGTGGCGAAGATCGGGCTACAAACGACCAGAAAATGTGCATTCGTAAGATATTGTTATCTGTGTGTGGTTAAGAAAACAGATCGGGCTACAAAGGACCAGAAAAAGTGCATTTGTAAGTTATCGTTATCTGTGCGCGGTTAAGAAAACAGAGGGGCGGGCGAGCTGTCTAAAGCAGGCTCTTACCATGCGTGGTGCTGCTCGTAAACTGGAGAGTCCAGTGGTTTGGTGCTGCAGCGTCTCCCTCTGTTTGGCAACTGTTGTCATAACGACCAGAGTACTAGTAGTGTATACTGGACTTCGTTTGTTTCGCTGCTCCGTTGGGTTGTCGTGCGCGCCATCTTAGAAGGGCTTAACTGCAATATTAGCCATACGCCTACTTTGGTATCAGGAAACCTGGACTTACTACGGATGCTAGTTGGATTAGACCCTTATGTTAGTTGACATTTAAGAATACACGTTAATGTAAGGGAGCTCTTTCGGGTGGGTAATAACAAAAAGTGGTGTATACCCCTCTCTACTTATATTATACTAAGCCTAGCTTCAAATAAGCCTCAAATAAGCCTATGATGTTTTCTTGTTTCTACAGGAAGGCGCAGTTTAAGTAACCTCGGTTCAATAGTGTGTGAATACACGCAAAGACGAATTACATGGTACGCTTTAGTAAGCACTCAAGTGTTAATTAGACACAAAATTCTTGTATAGCTTGGTAACCCTTCCGCAATTACAAGTTCATATTATGATCATCTGCATACATTTCTCATTAGTTCGACCTTAAATGTATTGGTATAAACATTTGAACATTTCTTAAAAGTTAAGCATGTACCTTACAGTAGGGATTTGTTACGCAGTTAGTGGCAATAGTAATTAACAAACCATTGGTTCCTTGGGGGTTCATAAAGAGAAAGGAAACGACGGAGAGGACATCCCGCAACCCCATAAGGTTAATGATTAGACAGGGGGAATATGGACACTACACCCCAAGGCCCGGGAGATGGCTTTCTTGTGTCTGTGGGGGCATGTCGTTACTCTAACAAGAGGGGTAGTAGTAGTAGAGAACAACATTTGATCTTATGCCATTCTATGGATTCATTCAAGCCTCATGTATCACTTTGCATGATGTATATCATCTCTTTTTCCTTTTTTAGTAACAAAGTTTCAAGTTGTCTTACATTGTTTTTATCTTCCGGTTGGTTTTCCCTATGTAGGGTAACCCACAGGGGCATCTAATGAGATAAATCACATGGCTTGTGTTGCAGTTAGAAAAACTTCTTTGGGTCCATTTTCTTTTTTTTTTATATTCATCTTTTTATTAAGCTTTTTAAAGTAAATACAGTTGATCCGAACAATAACAGTACAGGTGAACAAGAATGTGCACAACAATTCATCAAATCATCAATTCAATTTCCCTCCCCACCCGTTCATTCCCATACTACAACCATAACATTCATCAAACCTAGCTAGATCACAAACAAATTCATTTATCAACAATCAATTGGAGAATGGAGCGAGGGAGAAGAAGGAGAAGAGGAGAAAAGAAGAGAAAAAAAAGAAAAGAAAAAAGGAAATTGGAAAGGTTAATGGAGTCTATGCAATATCAAGCAATATCAAGTCTGTCAGGAGTTCATAAAGTGCCTCATTAAGTTCGGCTGGAAGTACATCTGCTCTCTGTCCAGTACATAGTCCAAGAAAGGGTCCCAGATCCTCCTAAATTTCAAGAGCATCCCCCCTAACATGGCCGTGAGCTTCTCAAGACCCATCAGCTCCCACACTTTCACCCACCACGTTTGGCCCTTTAACAGATTTCCAGAAGCGGGCCCTTGTAATTCGTGCCGCAATAAGTAATTGGGAGATTAGGGCTGCTCTGGTGCCTGACATAGGGAAGGACCCGTCTTCCGGCACATCACCTAGTATTAATATGCGCGGGTCCATGGGGAGCAACGTACCAGTGATGTCCTTGATCTTGGAGCGGACTTCCAACCAATACGTTTGGATGATCGAGCAATGCCACCACATATGCCCCAAATCTCCTCGCTCACCACAACCATGCCAACACGTGTCCAGATAATCTAGATTCATTGCATGTAACCTGGTCGGGGGGAAGTACCAACGAAAGCATATCTTGACGGCGTTCTCTTTTACCAATGTACACCTGGAACTCTTGTGGGTTCTGTACCATATTCGCTGCCAGGACTCCTCAGGGATTTCAACTCCTAATTCCCTTTCCCACGCCATCGTATAAGGAAACCTCTCACCCTCTGAAACCCTTTCCAGGAGGTTATAACAAGCAGCAAGCCGATGGGAACTCTGCCCCTCAAGAATTCTAAGTTCTATTCCCAATGGCGCTCTGCTGGCAGCTTGGCGAACGTGCCTGTTAGTCAACCAATGTCGAAGTTGTATATATCTGAACCGCTCCTTCTCAGACAGCCCAAATTTCACCTTACACTCCTGGAATGTCAGCGGCTCCTTATCCACGTATAAGTCTCTAAGTCTTAAGGGTCCATCTGACTTCCAGCGTTGGAACAAGCTAGGGTTTAATCCCGGCGTAAACGCTGGGTTTTGGACCACTGGGGACAATGGACCCAGCCCCGGCGCGATCCCTCTTTGCGCACTTGCCTTGTCCCAGCTTCGAAGCATTGCCAGCGTCGTGGGCAGCAAACCTCCCTGACAGCCCCGCGCTTCTTTGGGCAGGAAGGGAAAATGCTCCAGCGGAAAGGGGGCAGCTGCTTGCTCAATTTCTTGCCATTTGGGGGTCTCCGAAGAGCTTCCCCAGGCAAGTATAGGTGCGACCTGTGTCGCTCTATAGTATCGTGAAACCGAGGGCAGACCCACCACCCATTCACCGCCTTTCTCGTTAGGAGTTTATATGGGATCCTTGGCTTCTTATTTCCCCATACAAAGCGTCCTACCTCCTTTTGCATTCCTGCAAGATCCCTTTCAGAAACCTGAATCGGTAGAAGTTAAAAAGCATACAGTAGCTTCGGGATAAGAGATATCTTCACCGCACTCACCCTGCCCAGCCAAGATATTTCCTGCGAATCCCAGCGTCGGAGCCACTCCTTAGCTTCCCGCAAAAAGGCCGGTATGTTTGCTTTAAATTGGCCTGCATATGTCGGGGTCAATTTAATCCCCAGGTAAGGGAGATCTGTGGAAGACCAAGGGATGGGAGAGACCGCTTTCACCTCCTCCAGCCCCTCAAGGGATTCAGTTAACGCCATGTTAACGCCATGCCCATCGATTTAAGGGATGGATTTGGATGCATTGTTTAGGAAACATAGCAAGTCATCTGCGTATAACGCTATCTTATGACATTGTCCTGCGAATTCAAAGCCCCTGATTTCCCCGCTCAACCTAACGTGCTGCGCCAAGGGCTCTAGTGCCAGTGCAAAAATTAAAGGAGACAGGGGGCAGCCCTGCCTGGTTCCCCTGTATAAACGTATCGCTGGGGTCCAGTTTGCATTTATTTTATATCTTTATCTGATAATTGGAAAGAATCAACTTCGAGAAACTAGGTCCAAATCCAAATCTCTCCAGCACCAAGTGTAAGTAATTCCAGGACATACTGTCAAAGGCCCGATGAGCGTCTAATGATAACAGTGACAGTTTACCTGGTAGGCTAGGGGCCAAGGCTATCAAATCAATCGCCCTACGTATATCATCGTGTGTCGAGCGGTTTTGTATAAACCCTGTTTGATCTCTCTCTACTAACATCGGGAGGACCTTCCCCAGCCGCCCTGCTATTACCCTACTCAGCAGCTTTGCATTTGTGTTCAATAGGGTAATAGGCCGATAAGAAGCGCATTCAGCCGGATTCCTTCCAGGTTTCAGAATCAGCATCGTGGTGGACTCTGCCATGGATTTCGAGACCCAACCAGTCGCCCAGATATCGTTAAAGAGCTTTGTTAAGTAAGGGGAGAGCACCGTTCTGAAGGTCTTATAAAATTTATTTGTAAACCCATCGGGCCCCGGGGCCTTACCCAAAGGGAGGGATCGAATAGCAATCTCTACTTCCTCTTTTGTAATTGGCTCCTCTAACAGTTCCCAAGCTTCTTGGGGCAGCTGTGGCAAGTGCGCGTCCCGTATGAACCCATCAGCCATATACATATCCGTCTGGTGGGGGGCAGTGAGATCCCTGAAATACCCCTCCACTATACGGAGTTTATCCCTCTCTGAGACGGCCCTCCTCCCATCCCCGTCTAACAGTGCTTCAATCCTATTGCGACTAGCCCGCATTTTCATCTTAGCCGCCATAAGCCTATTAGCCTTATTTCCTTTAGAATAATAGTATTATTTAGTTCTCATCATGTTATACGCTGCACGGCTCATATGATGAGCTTCGAGAGCCCTCTGAGCTATCCTAACATCCCATTTCAACCTTTGAGTGGGTCTGCATCTGTGGGCTTCCTCCCTCTTCCGGAGCTCCATCTCCAGCTGGCACTGTATTTGTTTCCTCGCCCTCCCCTTCTCTGCCTAGTAAGCTATAATCTGGCCCCTGAGCACAACCTTTGTGGCATCCCATATCGTAGTATACAGCTGTTCATTTGTCTCATTCTCATTAAAATAGTGGGCGATAGCCTCTGAAATACAAGAGCGGAACTGGGGATCATTCAGGAGGAACTCATTTAACTTCCAGACACGTGTAGGATGTGGAGAGTCTTTAGGGGGGGACAACGTTAATAATACCGGAGCGTGATCCGACAAGGCCTTAGGTAATATATCTATGCCAATCGTTTGGGCTATAAGCTTGTCAGACACCAAGAACATGTCCAGCCTGGAGAATCCCCTATGCACTGCTGAATAATATGTATATTCCCGCTCGTCTGGGTGACAGAATCTCCATACCTCTATAAGGGAGTGCTCTCGCAAGAGCGTGGTAAGCGCCAAGAAATTATTTTTGTCAACACTAGTTGGAGGGAGAGACTTGTCCATCAGGGGGTTAACCACAGCATTGAAATCCCCTCCAATCATGATTTCACCTTCTGCATGCTCAAACAGGAGTTTAGATAAGGATGTGAAGAACATATCTTGATGTGAATTAGGTGCATATAGTGAAACCAGTGTCACCCTCCTCCCCGTAACTTAGCCACCACCAGGACGTATCTGCCCCCTCCATCTCTCAGCGCCCTGCAAACCTCAAACGGGGTCCCCCTACGATCCAGAATGGCCACCCCACCTCTCTTACTCCCCGAAGAGGCGCAACATTTTTTGGGGTATAATTTGTTATTAAGCCTGAACTCATCAGATGGGAGCAAGTGAGTCTCCTGAAGAAATAGGAGCGAAGAGTCTAGAGTGGCCATGTGGTGCATCAAAGCCCTTCGTTTAATCGGGGAATTCAGGCCCTGCACATTCAGGGAGAGGAAGCGTAAATTCGGATTAGCCATAGCCATATCGTTTTCTCCCTGGGGTGGACACCCGTCATCTCCCTCCATTCAGCGCGACTAGGAAACAGAAGCCCTCTCCCACCTCATTCCCATCCACATCACCAGTTCCCCATGCCCATGGAGCCCCTGACATCCTCCTGTGCAATAGGACTATTTCTTGTCAACCCCCATTTTCGACATTTGTATTCCACCGTAATGGATATCAGATGCATATCAAAGGGACTCATGAAACCCTTAGCATTCCACATTAGTACACACCCTGACCCCAGCCTTGAGAACCAGACTCCTTAAGTAACATAAAAATGCAAAAGGAAAACAAGAAAAAGAAAGGGAATAAGTAGAAGAACAAATCACAAACTGCTTGCAAAACTCTTAAGGCAACTAATCTAAACAGCCACCCTTTCAGGGTAACAGAAACGGGCATGATCCCAGTGACAAACATCAAACTTTAGCACACTTCAGGATCATTCCAGCATGTCCCAGATTGTAGCAATCGCACACATGGAGAGCACAAAAAGGAGCGCCAATAAACAATATTACATCTTTGTACACCCCAGCAGGCCAGCAACATCGTCCAGCACAGGACCCAGGGTAGGCAGACCTCATACCAGATTATTTGTGCAGGTGTCCCAACCAGTCCCTCTATGGACAACCTCCAGCCGCACTTAGTCAGTCACCTTGTAATCGTGTCCTCCCCAGAGCAAGGAAGCACAAGTCTTATCTCAACTTATTAACCGGAGTACCCTGTCTGGGGAGCACAGGAACTACTTCCAGCCTCTCCACGTCACTCGCCCTGCTGAAGCCTTTCACATTTTAAGTCAAATACTTGCCGGAGAGGGGAGGGACCAGTTTAACGCACTTTAACGAACTGCAATGCTGTCCGTCCCTCTACACTCTCTCCTACGGCATATGAGTTCTGCTACTTGATTGTCACTGCCAGATCAGGGGGGGGGGCACAGCGCTTTCCTACTCCACCTCCTCCAATGCCTTGGATATTGTATCTAAAGCCCGACCCCTGGGATTTCGCTTCTTATCCTTTGTCGTGGGGCCAAGAGCCAATCCGTTCTCATCACCAGCGCTCCTGCCACACAACGCACTAGCTTTGTCTCAAAGCCACTCATCTGCTTCTCCCTCAGAGCCTATGACGCAAGAACGATTTTGATATTCAAACAGTAACCTGCACGGGTATCCCCACCGGTAGCGGACCTTTTCCGCTTGCAGCCACGCGGTGACTCTCTGGAGGAGCCTGCGATTTGCCAAAGTGCATGGTGAGAGGTCTTGGAACAGTGATATAACAGAGCCACGAAATGTCACCTTTTCTACCTTTCTAGCTGCTGCCATTATTTCCTCCCTTTGCCGAAAAAAGTGGACTCTAGTCAGAAAATCAGGAAGGAGGTTACGCTTTTGCTGAATAGAGGAATACACCCAATGGGTCCTCTCCAGGATCAGTTCCTCAGAGTCACCCAGGTTCAACAGGGTTTTGAAGAGGGCCTGCACATATTCGGCGAGTTCCTGATCCCGTACCTGCCTTGGCACTCCCCGGATCCTGATATTATTTCTCCTTGAGCGGTTTTCCAGGTCCGCCTGCTTGGTCGCCATCTCCTCCAACCTGTCTTCCAGGTTCTGAACTCTTTTAGTGAGATCATCAGTCTCTTGTTCGCGCTCACATACCAGGTTCTCCAATTCATCAACTCTGGTCTCAAGACCTGTCAAGTTCGAGCTTATTTCTGTAATCGACCGTGCCAATCATGATATCTTGCTTAAGCACCTTTAACAATCCCTACAAATCATGTCTGGATATGGCCGGGTCGAGGTTTAGATCCGTCCCTTGCGAGGCGTGGATATCTGCCACAATCGTCTCCATCTTCTTCGGTTCAGGCGTCACTGCAGCCAGGAAGGTAGTGATTTTATTCGCTTTGTGCTTATTTCCCGTCCTGGGCATCACCGGGGAGGGGGTGTACACAGCAGCAAGGCACCCGTGGGGCTTCCCCGAAAGCTGTATCTGCAGGTTGTTGCGCTCAGGGGGGACCAGGGGAGCAACACTTCTAGAACACCAGGTCCAAGAGCGCCAATCCCTCACCCAATCCTGTGAGGCTTTTGTACAATAACACAGTTTTTATCCCAACCTCCATACTGTGCTGTGTTATCAGGGGGCCATTTCCCCCACTAGGCATGCAGCTCCTGCGGTAGCTCTCACCATCTAGGCACAGATGTTCCCAGGCACAATAGAGTGATGGGCCACGCAAGACGCGCCGGAGGAGCCCGCTCCCCTCCTCGCTTCCAGCAGGGCTCTCCCGGCTGCCCGCCGGCCGTTCATGCGGGTCGCCTTACCTCCCTGAGGCGATCTTCTACCCGCTTCCAACAGCCCTGGGGGGCCCGTCCTCACTACAGGCGACGCACAGCAGCGTTGCGGGCCGCCGGGGGGGGCACCGCGCCCCCTCCTCTGCTCCTTCTCTGGCTCCCCGGGCCACCGGCACCACCTCCGCCAAGTTTGCACCGCTCTCCCACCGCCTGCGCCCCTGGCAAAGCCACGGGGCCACAGAGAGCCGCACTCGCGCCGGGCCCCCCCCCTCGGCAGGGAGCGACGTCACGCCCCAGAGCCCATCTCCTCCGGCACAGCTCCTCCGGGTCCCTCAGCCGCTCCCCAACCCCTCAGTGGGTCTCGGGGACGGCATCTCTCGAGCGCTCCCATTTTGTCTGCCTCGGGCCTCCCCCACGAAGGCTCCGAACTCCAGAAGGGAGAGTCCTCAGGCGATCTGCAAACCCGTCCTCAGGCCCCCGCCGTCTTCTTAGGCACTCCCCACAGCCCGCAAGGCGAAATTCAAGGGATGAAAGGCATTAAGAAGTTTATAGCTGGGTGCCCGTCCAGGAGTTTACAGCGGGCATGTCCACATGGCGTCCCGCCTAGCCACGCCCCCCCCTTTGGGTCCATTTTTATTTGTCCCAATGTCCACCTCTCGGCTCCTCTTGGTCATTTTGCACACTCTGCATGTACCACACGGGTAATGTCCATTAGGTTTTCCAGTATTCCACAGAGTAGAGTTCGTGTCTTGTTTCTTCTGACCATCTTTTAGTTTACTGGTACTGATCTTGTTGCCAATTGATGTGCTTTTCCTTGTTAGCAAAGATGGGGCAAGGAAGCTGTGTTTCCGAGGTGTTAAATACTTTCCAATGTTTTTGGATCACATTCCTTATTTTAAGGCTAAACTCAGTAAAAGTGCTCTCATATACCATCCTTTCTTCTGGGGTCTTAGCTTGTTTGGTTTCTAGGAGGGCCACCCTATTGTTATTGCTGGGCCTCTTAGCTGCTTTTCTGATCATCTTTTTCGCGTAGCCGCGTTTCTATAGTTTCTGGCTTAGGTTTTTAGATTCTTCTTCCTAAATGTAGTTCTGGAAGCTGTTTCTTTTTAATCTCAAGAATTGCCAAATGGTAAATTATCCCGAAGGTGCTTCACGTGATGACTCGTATAATCCAGCAAGGAGTTTTTGTCTGTAGGTTTGTGAAAAGGTTTGGCCAGGAGGTGTCCATCTTGATGAAAAATGGTTAGGTCCAGAAAATTTGTGGTATTGTTACTTACTGTCATGGTAAATTGTAAGTGACGGTTTTGTGCTTTAATCCAGCTCAGGAAGGCCGTTGTATCTTCCTCTGACCCTTCCCATATGATCAGGATGTCATCAATGTATCAGGTCCACTTAAGAATTTGCTTCCTGAAGGGGTTGGTGTCTGGGTAGATGTATTTTTTCTCGAAGAATTCCACGTATAGATTTGCAAGACTCTGGGCCATAGTTGCCCCCATAGCAGTTCCTTCCACTTGTTGGTAAAAAGTCTTCTCAAATTCAAAGTAGTTATTTCTAAGGGCGATTTCGATGCACCATAATAGGAAGGATGTTGGTATTGGATCCATACCTGGTCTAATGAGTAAAATCTCCTCCACTGTGTCGATTGTGGCTTGCTGTGGTATGTTTGTATAAAAGGATATGATGTCCATCCCGACCAATAGATGTTTCTCACTGTTGAATTTGAGGTGTTCAAAACACCCAATTTCTGCTGTGGTATCTTTTAAGTAGGACTGCATTTCTTTAACATAACCCTTCAGGTAATGATCTGCACATTTTGATAAGGGTTCCAAAAGAGAGTTGATGCCTGATACGATAGGTCTTCCAGGTGGATTGATCAGAGTCTTATGTATTTTGGGCAGGCAATATAATGTCGGTATGTGAGGTTTTTTATTTGTCAGGAACTCGGCTTCTTGTTTTGAGATCCAGCCTCTTTCTAATGCTTTGGTGGTTTTGAATGCAATCATATCTTGTAATATTTTGGTTGGGTCCTCTTGTATTTTTTTATAGTAGGCTGTGTTGCTTAGTTGTTTTTCGCATTCATTTACATAGTCCACTTGATTCATCATCAGGATACCTCCCCCTTCATCTGCCTTTTTTATTACAATCTGGGTGTTCTTTGCTAGGGCTTCCATTGCTTCTTTTTCATTTTTTGTCAGGTTCTGAAACGCTCTTGGTTTAGCCTGTTCTAGTTTCTCAATTTCGGATAAGACTCTATTTTGAAGGACCATAGACTCTGGTGAGTAGCTGTTTGATGGTGCCTAGAAACTGGAGAGGTTTCGTAATCCTGTGTGGTTGATATCAGTGTTACTGGCCTCTCCTATGGTGTTACTTGAAAAGTATTCTTTTAGATGGATATTCCTCATCAGTTTATTGAATTCAATTCTAAATTCAAAAGGGTCATGTTCTTTGGTTATCACAAAACCCAGTGCCTTATTGATGACCATTTCTTCCGTTGGTGTTGGTGTATAGCCGTTGGTGTTGGTGTATAAATGTATATATATTTACGAAGAAGGATCTAAAAACGTAAGCCAGACACTATGAAAACGCGGCTACCTGAAAAAAATAATGAGAAAAGCAGCTGAGAGGGCCAGCAATAACAATAGGGCAGCCCTACTAGAAACCAAACAAGCTAAGACCCCAGAAGAAAGGATGGTATGCGTGAGCACTTTTACCAACCTTAGCCTTAAAATAAGGAATGTGATCCAAAAACATTGGAAAGTATTTAACACCTCTGAAACACAGCTTCCATGTCCCATTTTTGCTTACAAGAAAAGCACATCAATTGGCAACAAGATCAGTACCAGTAAACTAAAAGTTGGTCAGAAGAAACAAGACCCAAACTCTACTCTGTGGAATACTGGAAAGCCTAGTGGACATTACCCGTGTGGTACATGCGGAGTGTGCAAAATGACCAAGAAGAGCCTAGAGGTGGACATTGGGACAAATTAAAAACGGACCCAAAGAGGTTTTTCTAACTGCAACACAACCCATGTGGTTTATCTCATTAGATGCCCCTGTGGGTTACCCTACAGAAGATAAAAACATGCATAATTGAAGATCGTAGCTGTCTTAAAAACAAAACAGAAAAGGCTCCTATGGTTAAACATTTCCAGGTGAAAAACCACAACTGTGAAGACTTCACATGGACAGTTCTACTTGTGTTAAAGGGAGACAATGTAAGACAACTTGAGACTTTATTACTGAAAAAGGAAAAAGAGATGATATACATCATGCAAAGTGATACACGAGGCTTGAATGAATCCATAGAATGTCATAAGATCAAATGATGTTCTCTACTACTACCCCTCTTGTTAGAGTTTGGACATGCCCCCATGGACACAAGAAAGCCATCTCGCGGGCTTAGGGGTGTAGTGTCCATATTCCCCCTGTCTAATCATTAACCTTATGGGGTTACGGGATGTCATCTGCGTCATTTCCTTTTTCTTTATGAACCCCCAAGGGACCAATGGTTTGTTAATTGCTATTGCCACTAACTGCGGAACAAATCCCTTCTGTAAGGTACATGCTTAACTTTTAAGAAATGTTCAAATGTTTATACTGATACATTTAAGGTCGAACTAATGAGAAATGTATGCAGATGGTCATAATATGAATTTGTAATTGCGGAAGGGTTACCAAGCTATACAAGAATTTTGTGTCTAATTAACACTCGAGTGCTTACTAAAGCGTACCATGTAATTCATCTTTGCGTGTATTCACACGCAATTGAACCAAGGTTACTTAAACTGCACCTCCCAGTAGAAACAAGAAAACATAATGGGCTTATTTGAGGCTTATTTGTAGCCAGGCTTAGTATAATATAAGTAGAGAGGGGTATACACCACTTTTTGTTATTACCCACCCAAAAGAGCTCCCTTACATTAACATGTATTCTTAAATGTCAACTAACATAAGGGTCTAATCCAACTAGCATCCACAGTAAGTCCAGTTTTCCTGATACCAGGATAGGTGTATGGCTAATATTACTGGTAAGCCCTTCTAAAATGGCGCGCACGACAACCCAACGGAGCAGCAAAACAAACGAAGTCCAGTAGACACTGCTAGTACTCCGGCCGTTATGACAACGGTTGCCAAACAGAGGGAGACGCCGCCGCACACAAACTGCTGGAGTCTCCAGTTTACGAGCAGCACCACTCATGGTAAGAGCCCACTTTAGACAGCTCGCCCGCCCCTCTGTTTTCTTAACCGCACACAGATAACAATAACTTAAAAATGCATTTTTTCTGGTCCTTTGTAGACCGATCTGTTTTCTTAACCACGCACAGATAATGATATCTTACGAATGCATGTTTACTGGTCCTTTGTAGCCCGATCTTCGCCACGGCGCAGTATAATAATAATAAGAATGATGACATAAACTCGATCTCACTGCCTTGGCGACTGATGTAACAAGTGACTATCTTTACAGCCGACAGAAGTTACCACGTTCTACATAAATTGAGGTGCTTGTGGTATTAATACTTAAAATGATCCGTAGCCTATATTGGGCTTAAAGAATGACACGAGTTTACCGGTTTCTCTAGAGTTAATGAACGAGCTGCACAAATCCTCTTGCCTCAGATTGAGGTTTCCAGACCCAGCCGGTGACGGCGCACCTCCAGCGCCACACTAAAGCACTCACGGCCCTGCTACGACTGTATCCTCTACAAGTGAGGTGAGTGTAGAAGGAGCAATGTTTCTACACCTGGCCCCATAAGGAAGCCCCTTGGCTGTCTATATGTAACACTGTAGTATGTACCCCTCTGTTCTTAGTTTTAGCGATTTCTAAAGCATACATATCTTTTATGCATTCCTATTTATTAGGTATTAGGAAGGCCGTAAGGTATCGCCTATCCACATTCCCAGGAACAGGATCGCCCTCTGAAAATCACCTGTACAGGTAATACCTATACCGCTTACAGGTGATACTCTATTTAAAAGAGTCAAACTGGGGGGATTCCAAGATGGCCGCAGTGCTGTGAACACCACGGCCACCGAGCTCCGGCCCCCGAGACCCTGTCTACTGCCCATCTGGCTGGCGCTGCCCACCCCAGGCGACGGGCTGCGGCGGCGGGGAATCCAGGAGGCTGAGGAGCTGCACCTGTGCTGTCTTTCTTTTTCCTGTCTTCTTTAGACTCAGCCTGCTCCCGTTGCGGGGAGCGGGCGTTGGTCATTGACGGCCTGCGCAGCGGCCCCGGTGGGAGTCGGCCCTCTGTGACCATTGCGGTGGTGTACACCCCACTTTCTGTGAGCAGCTGCGGACTGGAGGAGGATTGCGGTGTTGGGGGGCGTCTCTCTCCGCCTCCACGCCTTGCTGTGAGCTGCTGTGCCCGATAGCTGAGGTGCAGTTTCGAAGGTGCCGGAGAAGAGATCTGTGGTGGGCGGTCTGCGTTGGCAGGCGGCTGCGCTGGCCGGCGTGGCGGGGGAAGCTCAGAGGAGGCCTCGGGAGAGACGTCCAGTCCTGGTAGGGGGACGCTGCTCCTGCATCCATTTCGGCGGTGGCGCTCTGCTGTGGTTGGGAGCTGGGATGGCTGTCGGGCCCCCCTGGAAACAGTACCAAAGGTACGGCCGTCGCCCTGGCAGGGGGGGAGGGGCCTCCCCTGACATTTCTATAACGCCAGTCCTTGGTGCTTTCTGCATTGGATTGCATTGGATTTAAGCAGTCCTTTGTTCATTTGCTCCTCATCCAGTGGACTGCGGCCCCCTGGGGTCTTTCTCCCTCAGGGTCCCCATCTCTCATTACGGTGGATCTGACTGGGGCATCAGATAGCACGGCCCGGGAAGTGAGGGTGTGCTCCTGGACTGCTTTTCTACATATGTACCTCGCAGTGCCCACTCGCCCCTGCCACACTACCACAGCCAGCGGTAATCTGTCCATCCTGCATTTGGGGGCTTGTGGTGGGGCATTGGGCACTGGTCCATCAATTGGACACCGAGTAGTTCGGATTGGAGACCAGGCTCACCCTTTTTGGCCCTGCGGAGAACCCGGACTTGTATTTTCTGTCCACGCCAGCCTGATTGGCCAGCAGTATGTCCAAGAACAAGCTCAAGGACCCCCAGCCCTCTTCAAGAACTCAGAGGAGGCCCCAGGAGTACTATCTTACTAAGCTATGGGCTAAAGATATGGATGACTCGCAACCAGCGTCCTCGAGCGAGGGGTCTTCGGGCGACTCTGCGGCCGATGCAAATGCTTTGGAACAACCTGTCACTCAGGCATGTTGAAACTCATGCTGGCTGACATAGTGGACAAAAGCAAATGGACGCCCTTAGGGAAGATCTGGCAGAGGGTCTTCAGGAGATAAAAAGGGATATTAATAAGCTTGAGGAAAGGGTGGACGCTGAAAGGGCAATCCAGGTCATCGCCGAAGACGCGGGGAAAACCGAGACCCTCCTGGACACGCTGGCGGTGGCCTCTCACAATCTGGAGTTCCAGGTCAAAGACCTGGAAAACAGGTCTAGGTGCTCTGTCATTCGGATAAAGGCCCTTCCAGAGAACATCTTGGACCAAGATCTTCCCCAGGCAGTGAAAGATATTTTTGCGAACATCCTGGAGGAGCCGGGCCCGGAAGAAATTGTTTTCGACAGGATCCATAGAGTGGTCCCTAAGATTGTGGGTCCAGGTGCTAGGCCCCGAGATGTCCTGGTTGCGATGCACAGCTTCACGCTGAAAGAGCGCACGCTAGCAGCTGCGCGGAAGGCTGGTCGTATCACTTACAATGGCACAGAAATTGCGTTATTCCAAGATCTGGCGCAAGTAACCCTAAATAAAAGATGGAAAATAGGCCTGGTCCTCTCCCATTTAAGAGCGCAAGGTGTGCGATACAGGTGGCTCCACCCCTTTGGCTTGGCCTTTGAATGGCAAGGGTCCCCGCATAAGATCACTTCATGCGACCAGGGTCTCGCCCTGCTGGGGCTTGACGATGAGGCCCCTCCGCCAGTGGTCCCGCCGTCACCTCAGAGAGCTAACCGGAGAGAATGGGAATGGTCCACGGCCCGCTCCAGGAAGTCGAAGAAAAAGGCCAGCCGATCGCCCACAAGGAGTCCGCAGAAGGGGAGCGGCCAGGGGGTGCAGAAATTATGTTTGTGTTTATCCTACTACCAGAGAGGCAGAAATATGTGGCCTCGTGTGGGCACATTAGCTTCTAAAAGTTTACGGCATAGATTGGTTTCATGCATCCAAGTTAGCTGTGGGTCTTGGGGAGTAGGGGGAGGCATGCTCACACATCTTGGATAGGATTGGGATATCCCGCGTTGGAATTTTTGGGTAACCCTTGTTGGGACGACTCTCGAGGTTCTGGTTCGAGGGGGGACCGAGGCCAGTCGTTCCATTGTTGTTAGGGAGGAAGGGGGGGGTCTGGGAGAGTCATGGGTTCACAGCGCATTCCGGGGTTCTGCAGCGAACCAGTGATTGGAGACTTATTAAGGGGGTCCCTGCCGTCCATCCATGCTTAACAGGGGATAGTCCTCATCTTGTTCTTAGTTTTTTTTGTATATTGACTCACTATGTCTACCCAACGAGCTTTGAAGATCTTTTCACTTAATGTGAAGGGCCTAAATTCGCAGATCAAGCGTAAAAAGGTGGAGCGCTTCATTAGGCGAGAAAAGCCGGATATCGTTACGCTTTAAGAGACACATATTAGAACGCTTGACCGGGGAAGGGTTAAGTTCTGGGGTTATGCCAAGGCGCTACAGGCGACGCAGGCGGCAAAGAAAGCAGGTGTTCTTCTGGCTGTCAGGAACGGGTTGGACCTACATATAGCTGGAACAACGATAGATGATCAAGGAAGGTTTTTAGCAGTGACTCTTGTGGGCGATGACCTCTCAATTACGGTGGCAACGTTATATGCTCCCAATACCGCACAGGACGCCTTCCTTCAGGATGCCTTGGTGAATTTAGAAAAATGTGCTAAGTCCCCTATCATCCTTACTGGCGGCTTTAATATTGCATGGGACCCGGTGCGGGATCGAACTCCGGGAGGGGTGGGCCCGCAAGCGAGACCAATCTGGCCCTAGGTGACGTGTGGCGGGAGATGCAGGGAGCGGCTGGCGGGTACACCTTTTACTCTCACGTCCATCGATCCCTTTCAAGAATTAACTATATTTGGGTATCAGTCAATCTCCTGGGGAGGGTGCTGAACGTCTCGCTGGGATCTTCAACATTGTCGGATCATTTTCCTCTGTCCATATCCTTGCAGTTGGGGCTCAGATCCGCGGGGCTGTGGAGGTGGCGCTATCCTGCTTCCCTTTTCAGGGATCCTTTATTGTCTCGGGAACTTGAGGAAAACATAGTATGCTTCTTTGTTGAGCACCCTGAGGGGGACAAAACGTCACAAGTCAGGTGGGATGCTTTTAAGGCTACCCTACGGGGATCTATCATTGCGATCAAGGCAAGACGGGATACGGAGTTGAGACTGGAGGAGGCGCATCTAGAGGAAGCACTAAGGGGGATAATGGCCAAAATGGGGCCAAACTAGTCTCATGCTACCAAAAGGGAGTATAGAGAAGTGCGTGGTCAACTAGACCTGATCCAGACTCGGGCAGCGGAGCGAAGCCTGCTGTATCTTCATCAGAAATATTACATTAAGGCCAATGAGGCCGACCGACTGCTCTCGCGAATGCTTCGAAAGGAGCAGGCAGGGAAGACAATATCTAAGATCAGTGCGGGGGACGGGTCTATCACCACTAACACTGAGGATATTTTGAGGGAATTCTCCCGCTTCTATTCCGCCCTGTATTCGTCTGGCGCCCCGGTACAGGCGGAGCAGCTACATTACCTGGACAAGGTGCACTTACCCTCCGTTTCGCTGGGAGAGAGCGAAGATTTGGAAAGAGATATTTCAGACGATGAGGTAAGGTAGGCGATAAGAGACCTGCCCACTCTTAAATCCCCGGAACGGACGGCTACGTGGCGGAATTTTATAAGAGCGATAAGGAAGTTCTTGTCCCCACACTAGCTAAGTTATTCAATCAGATGGGAAGGGACTGTGAAATTGCGCGATCTATGGAAGAGGCAAACGTTTTCCTTATCCACAAAAAAGCAAGGACGCAACTGAATGTGCTTCCTATCGTCCCATTGCCTTAATGAATGTCGACTCCAAAATGTATGCAAAGATTCTTGCTAAGAGGCTTGACCTTCTAATACCAAAGCTGGTCCACTCGGACCAATCGGGATTTGTAAGAGGCAGGCAAACCAGCGACAATGTTAGGAGGCTGACTCATCTAGTGGAGAAGGCTCATGAGGGAGGAATCACCGCTCTCCTCATGGCAATTGACGCAGAAAAAGCGTTTGATCGGGTGGAGTGGGGATTCCTTTTTGAGGCCATGATAGGGATGGGTTTCGGTCCTAAATTTATGGACAGGATCAGAGCTAATTACAGGAGTCCGATCCTCAGATTGGTGGTGAATGGACAATTATCGGAGCCGATACGTGTCAAAAGGGGTACTAAGCAGGGATGTCCGCTTTCCCCGATCCTGTATGCCCTATATCTGGAACCGTTTCTCCAGGCGGTTCGCTCCAACCATTTAATAACAGGAATCACCTTTGCAGGCGAATCACATAAAATTGCAGCCTTCGCTCCCCTCCTCGCTTCCAGCAGGGCTCTCCCGGCTGCCCGCCGGCCGTTCATGCGGGTCGCCTTACCTCCCTGAGGTGATCTTCTACCCGCTTCCAACAGCACTGGGGGGCCCGTCCTCACTGCAGGAACGCACAGCAGCGTTGCGGGCCGCCGCGGGGGCACCGCGCCCCCTCCTCTGCTCCTTCTCTGGCTCCCCGGGCGACCGGCACCACCTCCGCCAAGTTTGCACGGCTCTCCCACCGCCTGCGCCCCCGGCGAAGCCACGGGGCCGCGGAGAGCCGCACTCGCGCCGGGGCCCCCCGCCTCGGCAGGGAGCGATGTCACGCCCCAGAGCCCATCTCCTCCGGCACAGCTCCTCTGGGTCCCTCAGCCTCTCCCCAACCCCTCAGTGGGTCTCGGGGACGGCATCTCTCGAGCGCCCGCCATTTTGTCTGCCGTGGGCCTCCCCCACGAAGGCTCTGAACTACAGGAGGGAGAGTCCTCAGGCGATCTGCAAACTCGTCCTCAGGCCCCCGCCGTCTTCTTAGGCACTCCCCAAAGCCCGCAAGGTGAAATTCAAGGGATGAAAGGCATTAAGAAGTTTATAGCTGGGTGCCCGTCCAGGAGCTTACAGCGGGCATGTCCACATGGCGTCCCGCCTAGCCACGCCCCCCCCCTTTTGGGTCCATTTTTATTTGTCCCAATGTCCACCTCTCGGCTCCTCTTGGTCATTTTGCACACTCTGCATGTACCACACGGGTAATGCCCATTAGGTTTTCCAGTATTCCACAGAGTAGAGTTCGTGTCTTGTTTCTTCTGACCATCTTTTAGTTTACTGGTACTGATCTTGTTGCCAATTGATGTGCTTTTCCTTGTTAGAAAAGATGGGACAAGGAAGCTGTGTTTCCGAGGTGTTAAATACTTTCCAAGGTGGCAACGTTATATGCTCCCAATACCGCACAGGACGCCTTCCTTCAGGATGCCTTGGTGAATTTAGAAAAATGTGCTAAGTCCCCTATCATCCTTACTGGCGGATTTAATATTGCATGGGACCCGGTGCGGGATCGAACTCCGGGAGGGGTGGGTCCACAAGTGAGACCATCACAGGCTCTGAGGGTGAAAATCACCAATCTGGCCCTAGGTGACGTGTGGCGGGAGCGGCTGGCGGGTACACCTTTTACTCTCACGTCCATCGATCCCTTTCAAGAATTAACTATATTTGGGTATCAGTCAATCTCCTGGGGAGGGTGCTGAACGTCTCGCTGGGATCTTCAACATTGTCGGATCATTTTCCTCTGTCCATATCCTTGCAGTTGGGGCTCAGATCCGCGGGGCTGTGGAGGTGGCGCTATCCTGCTTCCCTTTTCAGGGATCCTTTATTGTCTCGGGAACTTGAGGAAAACATAGTATGCTTCTTTGTTGAGGACCCTGAGGGGGACAAAACGTCACAAGTCAGGTGGGATGCTTTTAAGGCTACCCTACGGGGATCTATCATTGCGATCAAGGCAAGACGGGATAGGGAGTTGAGACTGGAGGAGGCGCATCTAGAGGAAGCACTAAGGGGGATAATGGCCAAAATGGGGCCAAACTAGTCTCAGGCTACCAAAATGGAGTATAGAGAAGTGCGTGGTCAACTAGACTTGATCCAGACTCGGGCAGCGGAGCGAAGCCTGCTGTATCTTCATCAGAAATATTACATTAAGGCCAATGAGGCCGTCCGACTGCTCTCGCGAATGCTTCGAAAGGAGCAGGCAGGGAAGACAATATCTAAGATCAGTGCGGGGGACGGGTCTATCACCACTAACTCTGAGGATATTTTGAGGGAATTCTCCCGCTTCTATTCCGCCCTGTATTCGTCTGGCGCCCCGTTACGGGCGGAGCAGCTACATTACCTGGACTAGGTGCACTTACCCTCCGTTTCGCTGGGAGAGAGCGAAGATTTGGAAAGAGATATTTCAGACGATGAGGTAAGGTAGGCGATAAGAGACCTGCCCACTCTTAAATCCCCGGAACGGACGGCTACGTGGCGGAATTTTATAAGAGCGATAAGGAAGTTCTTGTCCCCACACTAGCTAAGTTATTCAATCAGATGGGAAGGGACTGTGCAATTGCGCGATCTATGGAAGAGGCAAACGTTTTCCTTATCCACAAAAAAGGCAAGGACGCAACTGAATGTGCTTCCTATCGTCCCATTGCCTTAATGAATGTCGACTCCAAAATGTATGCAAAGATTCTTGCTAAGAGGCTTGACCTTCTAATACCAAAGCTGGTCCACTCTGACCAATCGGGATTTGTAAGAGGCAGGCAAACCAGCGACAATGTTAGGAGGCTGACTCATCTAGTGGAGAAAGCTCATGAGGGAGGAATCCCCGCTCTCCTCATGGCAATTGACGCAGAAAAAGCATTTGATCGGGTGGAGTGGGGATTCCTTTTTGAGGCCATGATAGGGATGGGTTTCGGTCCTAAATTCATGGACAGGATCAGAGCTAATTACAGGAGTCCGATCCTCAGATTGGTGGTGAATGGACAATTATCGGAGCCGATACGTGTCAAAAGGGGTACTAAGCAGGGATGCCCGCTTTCCCCGATCCTGTATGCCCTATATCTGGAACCGTTTCTCCAGGCGGTTCGCTCCAACCATTTAATAACAGGAATCACCTTCGCAGGCGAATCACATAAAATTGCAGCCTTCGCTGACGACGTGATACTTGCCCTTACATGTCCAAGCACAGCCATACCGGCACTTGAGCAGAATTGGCTAATTTTGGGAGAGTGGCGGGGCTCAGAGTCAACCCCTCTAAAACCGAAATGAAAGCTAGCTCGCCCTATAGATGGGTAGATCACTCCATTATTTATTTGGGAATAAAACTCACCTCAAATTTGGAACGCCTTTACCTAGCTTATTATCTGCCTTTACTGGAGAAGCTTAAGAATAAGTTAATTGACTGGGGGCCTCTTACGGTTTCATGGCTAGGACGTATAAATACCATAAAAATGACAGTCCTCCCAAAACTCTTGTATCATTTTGCAGTCCTGCCGGTGAATGTGCCCACGTCCTTCATTAGGGCGCTGAATAAAATCGTTAGCAGGTTTGTGTGGGCTAACAAACCCCCCAGAATAGCGTACAAGGTGCTGCAGACTCCAACGGACCGGGGGGGACCTGGGCCTTCCCAATTTCAGGGTATATTATAGGGCGGCGCAGTTAAGGGTGCTTCGGGATTGGCAGAAGGATGATCGGGGGAAAACTTGGAGGGCCATGGATAGGGTGGTTGTGGGGGAGGACCTTGAGGGGGTCCTGTGGAAGCCGAGGCAAGACAGGCCAATTAGGATGTTCTGTAGCGCGATTCTGGCCCAAGTGGGTCGCATCTGGGACGAGGGGGTTCAGCAGGCCCACCTAACAACACACCCTTCCCCCTACACACGTCTTTTTGCCAATCCGCAGTTTACCCCGGGCTACAACACGTCTGTGTTTCAGGCCTGGCACCAGGGTGGATGTAGAATGGTTCGGGACATGTTTAGGGACGGCCAGGTTAAGCCCTTTGACCAGTGTAAAACGGAATTCTCATTGGGGGAGGGGGAAAGGCACCGTTACTACCAACTAAGACATTGGCTCAGCCATCCCTCGATAAAGCAGGCGGCAACCCGTCAACTCAAACCCTTTGAAAAGTTCTTTAGTATAGATTTGGGGGATAAGCACCTGATCTCAGACTTTTATAAGCTTATGAAGGCAAGTGAGGACCCACCAGTACGTACTTACATGAAGGCGTGGGAGTCCGCTACCGGAGTTGTCTTAGAGGACGAGGAGTGGGGTCGGTTGTGGCGACAGATACCGAGGCTGACCAGATCTGTGCAATTAAGGGAGATGTGGTTGAAACTCCTCACCCAATGGCACTTGACTCCTTCTAAGCTCCATAAAATGTACCCTCGAGCCTCTCCCCTCTGTTGGAGAGATTGTGGGGCAGAGGTCACCTGGGAGCACATTTGGTGGGAGTGTCCGGCCATAGAGAAGTACTGGGCGGGGATCCGGGAGGCGATTAGTATGGTATTGGGTCTGGACCTAGGGAGCAACACAGGTTTGGCGATGTTGGGGTTGAGAGGGTCGCTAGCGGCAATTGAGAACAAGGCGGGCCGAAGACTTTATGCAATAATGATGATGGCTGCAGCAATGGTACTGGCCCACAGGTGGAAATCAAAGGTCCCTCCTTACGATCATGAATGGGTGGCTAAGCTTTGGAACGTTTTAGCACTCGAATGGCTTACATACTCTATTCATGGTCAGCACCACAGGTTCAGAGCTGACTGGGCAGCCTTGCTGGATTAACTGTTGGATGGCCCAAGGTGTCCGTGGAGCATGAGACTCTTGGGTATAGTAGTGGACACATCTTGTGACCTGGACTAATGAGGGGGTTTATCGATTTCTGCTATCTCACAACATGGGGACTTGCTGGTCCGATGGGGGGCTGTTATCGATCTGCAGAGCAATGGCTGGGACAGTGATCTACTCTCAGACCCGGATTTGGGGGGGGGTGGTTGGGGGATTCTTGGGGGAATTTTGTTATATGTTGTTTGTTTACTATGAAAATGCTAATGAAAATTAAAAAAAAAAAAAGAGTCAAAGTGGAGTAAGGAGAATCATTAGCGGACTCCAGTTTTCTTTTGTCTTTTGTTTGATAGGGAATGGATTACATTTCCCACCATTTGTTATAATCTCAACATTAGCAGAGTCTGCAAGCCAATTTCACAACCTGGGTTCAACTCAAGTTCTGAATTGTTTCCCTCACGAACTGAAACATGTCGAGACTATACACTGTATAATAGCATAACAGTGAATATATAATACAATTAACCACCAAAGGAGGTGGAAAACGCAAGGATATATTGAACCAGTACAGAAACCCGAGGTCAACAGGATAAACAATCCATGTTCTGTTAAGAGTACCCAGGCTATCGAAATTACATTTTTGCAAATGTATCTTGTCAATGTATATTTCTAATGTATCTTGTCAATGTATATTTCTAATTAATCACAATGTACGTACTGCTTTATTTTATAAACCTTTTTAAACATTTGATGGGTGTGATGTTGAAATTTAAAATGTGTTATAATATTGAATAAAATTATATTTTAAGTGCTGCAAGTTACCCCACTTGCAGTTTTCTACCCTATCAAACAGGCCTCTATCTTTCCTAGTTGTCTTTTGGTATATGGGGTGGCCATATAAAGGGGGGAAAGGGGATGCTAATATGTCTATAAAAAAGGGAATACAAAATGGCTCACTTTTTGCAGGCCACCCCTACAAGTTTTATCAGACTAATGAAACGGGAAGTATGAATGACGTATGATTTACATAAGGGGTTGGACTTTGACACTATTTCTGACGTCCAGAATGTAGAAACATTGAATATCTGGTACTCTGATATGCGCATTACAGGAAGGAGTATAATCAAAGACAGTTGTTACATTTGTGTACTTATCCTGCACGCATCAGGGGCTACTAAGCTTTTTAGTTGAACATCCAGTCCCAATTACAGAGGCACAATGCTTGGTACATCTTGCACTGTAAGGGATAAAGGGCACATTCCAGGGAAGTATTGATCTAAACCCAGCATTATACAATTGCAACACGAAATACCGCCAGTGTCTAAAAGGACCATATTTCTCCTTGGGAGGTTACTCAAATGACAATGACAAATGGCAGGGCACCACAGTGATGTGCCTAGCAGATGGGCTGATCGAGTACAGCGGAGAAGAAATATCTCAAATAGAGACTATGTGTGCGCATATGGTCCCACTATATCACAAGGCTGATACGGATTGCAACAATGAAGAAGCCGGTGCGAATAGATAGGGCCAAAAATGTTGAACTTTGTTTTAACAATGAAGGAACAGTTCCTGGTGGCGCAAACACACAGTGCAACCACACTCTTGTGATCCCTGGTATGGCAAAAGGTACAGCAGCAGTGACGGATTACTACCGGGTTTGTGGCTGGCAAGCCTACTTGCAATTCCTACCATCTGGGAGGGGCAAGTGTTCACTGGCCACCCTGTGCTCAGTGCTACTAGTAATCTTGGATGAACACCTGAAGGGAGAAGAAATGCCTGTCGATGTGCCAACAATCACACTAGCAGCTAAAGAAGCTGAAAGAAGCTTGCAGATCACACAAGAATTTGGTATGCTGCCAGAAAAAGGACGATTTCAACGGCGGGGAAGGAAGAAAAACTCAAACTGTCAAAAGACTGTACCGCACTGCTCAGAGGAATACCTGACAAGTATTGACTTTTGAGCTCAGCAGAGACTTTCTTTTTCATCTTTTTTGGCTACTAGGGTACAAGCAGCTGCTGCACTTTTCTACCCCTGGAGGATGCTGAGAATGGGTCACTATCCCACATCATCAAGGCGGTGCACAATCTAGGTGTTCAAATGAAGAAAGAAGTTGGAGTTCAGAACACAGATTGGCTATCGCTTGCCTTTGATTGGGTCTCGTCATGGCTGGAGGTAGCAGTAAAAATACTGTTCCTGTGATCGTGTTCTTCTTGGTTCTCTTCTGCATGTGCCAATGGGGTCTCAGATGATATGTTCCTATAGTCCCTATTAGCGCAAAGATGATGGTATCAATTGGGGGATCTAAAACACCTTGCCATACAATAAACAGCAAAACTCAAACTAATATTTCTGGGGTTGTAAAATATGTCGGGTGGGGATGAGTTTGTTACTGTAGAAGTAATGAAAGTGGGGAATGTTGAGGAGGAGCTAGCGCCTTTGGCTAGCGTCTTCCTGCACCTCTCAAGCGCTTCACAATTAGGCAAGACTTCTAAGCACTATAGCACTGAGAAAGCTTTTTTCATGCAAAAATAATCACACACAGGCATGGCCAGTCACTAAATAAAGATAGTTAGGATGGAAATATAAGATGCAAATAACTATTAGTTGAATGAATTTGTAAAAATGTTACATTGTATTTTGTGTTTTCTCAGAGCACTGTAAAGAGCAGGCTCTCTGACAAAAAGGAATGTGGCTTGCGCTAAGAATGGATCGCAGAGCTCATGCGGTGTTGCATCACTGAGGCTAAGGCTGGCAGAAAGCACAAGGTTACTCAGCAGCTGTTCCTGCAAATCACAAGCCAATGGAGACTAAAAAAGATTCAGCACGACATACAGAGTATTAGGAAAACTAGGTTTTTTTGTAGGAATTATTGGACCAGACTATGTTGAGTTAAGTGTTGAGATAATGGCAGGAAGATGTGTTTATGTATGACTGTTTATAACATAGTAAATTATGCTAAACAAGAGCGACAAAGTATTCTTGCATATTCAGCATAATGTTATGTAGCTTGTCCCAAACGGAACCTGGCCCTGCAACACTGGAGACTCTGCAGCATCCCTTGTATGGCAAGAAGGTCAGTTTTGGAGGAACTCTGCTGGTATTCAGTGATCAAGTCAAGAGTATTTAATCCCCAGGCCTAGCACCAGTCTGCAGGACCTGGGAGCCAGCCACAGATGACAGAATGCTGGTTGAAAATGGCAGAGTGCTCAGCCATTTCCACCAATCCTCATGATCTGCAAAGATTAAAGTTTTGTTATCGCCTGCAAGATGGACTCATTGCTTTAATTCCCCAGAGGGGTGCATTTACTCTGGTTTGAGCGTGATTATGGGCCCCCTGTATTTAAGGGGCGCCCCTTTAAAAATGGGTTCGCTTTCACACCCACCACTATGTTGTCCCACTAATAAAGCCAGGCAAAGTCAGGCAATCAAGCACAACCAGACAAACCTGACTTCACTTAACTCTACCTGGGTGTATAAAAGCAGCATCCAGAAACAGCATTTTGAGCAAGCTGGAACGTCAGAGAGGACCTGGAGAGCCCAAAAGCAGGAGGGAGCAGAAGAAGCTGTGGAGAAAGTCTGCAAGAGAATGAAAGGGCGAGGCGCTGACCCAGTGCCTGTGAGGAGCTGCAGCGCAGCTGAGGAGCTGTGTCTCCCAAGGGCCAGAGAAGGAAGACTGCAGCCTGCTGGCTGTGTCCACTGCAATGTTTGTTTCTGTTGTGCATGTGAAAGGAAGCCCAGGTGCCTGAAGGGCAGGTGGAGAGACCCTGACCTCAACCCAAATTCCCAAAGAACAGCCCACCAGCACTGCGTTAACCGGGTGTGCCTCGTGACCAGACAAAGAGAGGAACCCGGTAAGCGTGTGTGTGTGGCTGGATGGAAAAAGTAAGCATAAAGGTTAATGAAGTTGAAAGAGATTCTGGGACTACAATTTGGGGAACAGCAAGAGTGTGACTTGCGGTGTGAATGACAGCAATATTCAAAATTCCATTAAAATAAATGTGCAGGAGGCAGAAAGAGAGAAAGAAGGAAGAAAAGTCAAGTATACATTTGCAAGTTGTTTAAAACAAGGAACTGTGAAAACTGACACCAGCTCTCTGAAAGTGCAGCATAGCTGTGTGTCGCTTGAAGGAGGAGCTAAGTAGAGAGCAAGTGAAGGGGAGCTGCGCAACACGGGAAAAGCGAACTAAGACCCCAAGAAAAGTTTGTTTACATTGACACATCGTGAAAGGCCCCTGAAGAACAGAGACATTCCCCTAAAGTGGAAAAGGAATGGTGAGAAATTCAAGGTGACGGCGAATTGGAAGATATGTACAGTTTGTGAACTGAAATAGAGTGCCAGGGGCACGATCCTAAAAGCCTGGGTATTGGAGTGGTTCTGCACAGGGCTAAAATAATAATGTGCACAATTGAAAGTCTCTAGTAACAAGAAGTAGGGAGAGTTGTTGAATTGTTGGGGCAGGGAACCCAGTTGTGAAGTACTATTGAACTGCTAAGTGTCAAGATTGAAGGGGAAGGATACCCCGGAAGAAACCAAAGCAAGAGAGAATGCTGTGACCCCTTTAAGTAGTGAACTGTGAATTGTGAGATTCCTGAAAGAAGGTAACAAGGAGGGCTTCAAGAGGAAGCAAGCTCTTAGTAACCTGAAGCAACTTTCTTTGAAACTATTGAGTTTGAAGAACCTTTGAGAAACCGTTTGTAACCTGTTTAAGTATACGGAAATGTGTTAAATCCTGAGTATCCTAAATTTGGGGAAGGGAGCTGTGGGACAGCTCCACTACCAGCAGAGAAACCAAGACAAGAGAGCTGCAGAGCCACTGCAGCGCCACCTGCACATTTCTTTTGATTCACCACTTTTTTTATTTAGTCCAATTCCGTACACATTATTGTTAAGGAAAGGGAGGGCAAGCTTAGTTTTTGCCCCGGACATCGTTATTATTTTGATTGACATTAACTTAATGGTTTAGATCACTCCTACTATAGACATAGGGCCAGTTAGGCAGTAACCATCCCATTCTTTTTTTGTTAATAAAGATTTTGAAACTTGAACATTTGTGTCTGGGTCCATCTCTGAGCACCATGGGTTCCTTACACCAAGCATTTCCACAAACACAGCCTCTTTAACCAGGGGACAAAGTCCTTTTCGAAACACAGTGAGAAAGTGGAAGGAGCCTCTGTTTTGTGGTCCTTTTGAAGTGCTCTTATCAACACCCACAGCAGTGAAAATAAAAGAACGACGTGCATGGGTTCACCACTCAGACAATTGTCGCGATACAAGCAGCACATCAGGAAGATGGGGAATCACTTAAGGGGTTCCATGTGTTAATTCCGACGCAAAAATATTGCCATATTTTTTGCGCGAAATTCACACATGGACCCTGCGGGGGATACCCGCGTATAATTTTTTAATGTCTGCAACTCCAGATCCCACATAATATCCCCAACAAAAGTATCGCCTATGGTGACCCAAACGGCCATATCTATGGCAATATTTATGTTGGGGATTTTATGGGGGGACCAGAGGCCATCCCTACCCCCTCTGATCTCCCCGTGATGTTCCCTTGTTCCCCCCCATTCTCGCACACAGGTGTTGCCTGTTTTGCTTGATTCTTCTACCCTGCCCCCCTCCACCCCCCACTCAAGCCTACTTCTGCAGGAGTCTGTCCTGATACATTCTGGTTTCACCATCACCGTCGTGTGGCCAATGCTGGATCTGACTTTTATGGACTTCATTGATTCACAGTGCGTCACCCTTTGTACTCATGGTGGCCCTGAATCATGCTGTTCCCATCTTCATCTTGTATCCTGGCTTGCAACATTATGTCTTACTACTGACTTCTGCAATTGTATTCACTCTCCCCTCTTGCTTCTCCACTCTTTTTGACTGCTAATTCTCTATTCTCGCCTCCTTTCCCTTCTCCATTTTCCTATCTCCTCCCCTTACTTTCTTCTATGCACTTACTCTATCAGACAGAATTGTCCCTGGACCTAGTATAATAGCAACCTTGTCTGTCTCCTCCTCCCTCCTCTTACTGGTTTTTTCCTCCCCACCTCCCCTCCAGCACTATCTGAAATGTCATCAGGCCTAGTATGATAGTCACTTGTTTTGTTCCTCCCCTACCTTTCTGCACCCCCTCCCTCTCCTCTTGTTTTTCTCCGGCTCTACCAGAAATGTTGTCAGGCCTAGTACAGTAGTCGCCTGTCTGTTTCCATTTCCTTCCCACTCTCCCCCTTCCTTCCTTATCTATGTCTTAGCTCTTGCACTATCTGAAATGTCGTCAGGCCGAGTATGATAGTTAATTTCACATCCTTATTGTTTAGGGCCTGTAAGAATGTCATTATATTTTCCCTTGTTCCCTCCCTTGCCTTGAAGCACTTTGAAACACATTGTGTATAGGCGTTATATAAATAAACTATCATATCATATCATATCATACCATGTAGTGATACCACTTAAGGGGGAGCATTAGTGAAATTACATTAACATATTTTACTATAATAAAGTGTTACAGAAGACCCACAATAAAAATGGAGGACAGACAAGGAAAAAGAAGAGAGGGTGGGATGAAAGAGAATAGTGGGGTAAATGTAAAAAGTGTTGTATCATTGCATGTTTGTTTTCTGCCTTCATCTTTTCTGGAATTTAGCACATACGGATAACTTGGGCCCATCAGCTGATAGGGGGACATGCACTAAGGGAAGTATAACTAGCCAGACCTTCCAGGATTTTGTGGCATGAAATGGCAAATTTTGCGGCACAAAACTTTATTTATTGCAGCATTTTTGTGGGACATTTTGTATTAACTGGAGGGTGTAAGATTGCCACATTGCAGGAAATAGGCAGAGTGCAAGGCTACAAGAGAGCCAGGGTATCATTATTATGTATCTTTTGTATTCATTTAATAGGAAGAGTTCCAGATGTGTCTGGCTTGGCAGAACAGTGTTTGATTTGGCTACATTTCTGGTTTAATGTTCATGCCTATTTGATAGTATTAACTAAATTGATCATTATCAATTGTAATGCTGAAAATATTCCACTTCTATGTTCTCCAATCCCCCAAACACCCACACACCTCTCACACCAACACACATCTCACCAACTCTCCATGACAACTTACATTCCTTAACCTCTCACTCTGTCATACAAATACTCACGTGCTATGTCACACTGTCAAGTCACAATTTGCACTGCCGAGCCCCTGCCACACTCCAATTCATACTCCCAACTCACACTTTACACTCTACAATTCCTCCCGCAATATATAGTCCTTCATTCTTTTGTGCTGCTTCTGCATCTTGCATCCTTTCTCCCATTCTATCGCACTCTTCCCTCATCCTTTTCCCCAATCTGCAGCTCACTGCCTCCTTCTGGCCAACCGCTTCCTCTCTGCTTTCTGGCTCACTGACCACACGCTCCCTCTACTTTCTGTACCTCTGCTCGCTCTCAGATTTCTGGGCCACCGCATCACTGCTTCCTCTGCTCTCTTGTGCAGTGCTTCCTCCTCGGACCCACTGCTCTCCCTCTGCTTTCTTGCCTATCACTTCACATTGCACCCATCACTCTCCCTCTCTCTCATAGTGTAACCATTTTTACATTTTTTTTAAATGTAGATTTTGACCCAGTTCCTCAAATAATGGGGCATTTAAAAAAAGAACGAAGGATATGCTATTTTTAGACAACCCATTTTTGGAAATGAGCAGGTCACCTTCTCAAAGGTGACCAGCGCATTTCCACAGGGTTGAGCTGTAGCGCAAATTGTGTGCTGGCCTGCTGCCTTGAATGGTGTTCTGGGTTGTTTGACCGAAGTGTAATTATTTGCGACGGAATTGACCGTAGTCTATTTCGCTGCAAATTGATTTGCACTTCAGCCAAACAACCCAAAATGTACCTTTCACCACCACCCCAACCCCTCCCCTACTTAACTGCTTGGTCGCTGCTGCTTCCCCTGCAACCCTGCGGTGCCAGATCCGTCCCTCTAACGCGGGTCGGATCCGGCTCTGCAGGGTCCCTTTTTCGTTATTTTCTTTTTTTCTGTCCCCGCTTCCAATTTTGAAGAAAAAGAGGAAAACACTTCTATTCCACCCTAGGCCAAAAATACTGAACATGCGGAGCGGGAGACACCCCCGCAACATATGTTTAGTATTTATAAAAATCGATCGAATAGTACTGGACGAAATAGGTCAAATTGTAACATTCGATACATTTTTGTCATCAAAATGGGCAGTACTTTGAATAGAATCGCTCTCCCGATAGTGTTCTGCAAGCTCCCAGCGCCTTTCCCAGGGACAGGCCCTCCAGGTGCCTGCCGCTGTAAAATGCGACCCAAAAAATGCATTTTTATCCTGTTTGAGGAACAGAAATGCAACCGACACAGCAGCGGTTCATACCTTAAAAGAAAAGCATGAGAGGGTCAGGAAAGAACTTGTCATGCAGTGGCAGCCCCACATCCCGTGCGCGTAGGGTTGCCTACAATTTCTGCACAAAAGTGCATCTTGCTTGGAAATGAGGGATGTGCTTTTAAATTGACAGAAACGCCACTTTATTTGATCAAGGAGGTCAAAAAGGCCATATGAATGGGCGCGCATATAAAATGTGCCCATTCATGTGTCCCTTGTGGATTGGGCTGCACTTTTTTGGGGCGCAAGTGATAAGATTTGTTAGCACATTTCATTTCTTGTGTAAAAAAAAGTTGAGAACCTGGCACCCTGGGTATAATTTTTTTTAAAACAGTAATTTTCGCAGATTACTTAAAAAAAAAAGTAAACATTTTTTAAATTTTTTTTTAAGGATGCTGTTTTTGCACAAAACGGCCGTTTTGTGGCATTTTGTGCAAAACTGCCATTTTCGCTGCATTTTGCGGGATCGCAAAATCGCTATAAGCTGGAGGGTCTGACTAGCCCAATAGAATTCTACAAGATTATCAGGGAGGGAGTGGACCTGGCAACAGAAAACTTATGATATGGGGAAATGAAGAAGGCGTGTTGAGGGAGCACCAATGGTACATACTATGTGTGCTCACTCATCCAACACCTCACATGAACGGTGAAGCAATTTTTGCCACAGGAGGTGACAGCATCAGAGGGAGGATGTCTGGTTCATATGGCCTTGCTCAGGACTAGGGGTATGTTTCAGGGGCATGCAGTTGAAGTAAAGTGGATTGATTAGTGGGAGGAGGTGTACAAGGACAACTTCATACAGCCAGAAAGGATGGCCCAGGAGGAGAACAGTAAGCACCTGGTTCTGGACTCTGTAACAGAGTGGCACAAAAGGAAAAAACAAGTGCTCACTGTCCATAGAAGAATATATTGTAAGAACCCCACAGGGTCCGATGTGCCATGGTGCCACACCAGACCCTTGATGCAAATCCAGGGTTTGGTGCTGCACAATGTAAAGTGGGAAAGGGGAATTGCACAGTGCCGCTCAGAAGGACTAGTGAGCTTCGAAGAAAGGTGGTTACAAAAATAAATGAAGGATCTAAGACAATTTGGAACAGTTATGTACATGCTTTAACATGGATAAATGAAAACCCACGCCCAGAAATCATAAAACTGCTCAGGCAGTATTCTTTGTGTTTCAGAGCAAAAGGAACAATAATGCTGGGGATGAATACCAGTTGCAGGGGGACGATGGAAATCATGGCATTGCAAAAGGGGACTGCAGCTTTGATGGACACCTGGTGGGCGTATGGAATGAGAGCATACGCCCAGCTACCACCAGATTGGAAGGGGGTGTACACACTGGTAACCCTCCACAATCCCACCTTAGTAGTGCCCCGCACAAACTTGATACCACTCAATGATTTGTTTGCATATAAAGAGAAAGTGCCAGCAGAAATGCAAACAAACAATTATAAGGTGACGAGGAAGAAAAGGTCCAGAAGCAACTACATCTCAGTGGAATCCACCAGCAGAGCCCTGCTTTGCGCTGGATCTCAGAAGACTTGGAGTGGTCGGAAAAATAATCACTCTCAATGCCTCCTGGCTGCCGTGCAAAAGAGCTTTTTGTGAAGTGTTCCTGGGCCATACAGTGGACTGTCCAGCTTGAACCTTGGCACCTGTGCAGGAGTAGCGTTGTGTCGGGTTTTACCCTGAAACTTTGGGGAATTCCAGATTGCACTACAAAAGCACCTTTCCACCGGATTTCCTCGTCTCAGCTGCTTTGGGCCACGAGAGAGAATGTTGCAGCAGATCCAAGAGTTGGGTGCCCCTGCACCACTGTGCGACAGTGACGGTAGCTGAAGGTGGTTTTCCCACGTTCCTTCTTGTGCCCTGATACCAGCTGCATCAGTAGTTTCTTTGTTTTTCAACCGTGACAAGAGACACATCTTCTATTGCAAACTGCACCCGCACCTGCACCTGCAGTGCCTGTGCACGTTGAGGCCGAATGCAGAGCGGGAAATTGAACCTCTGATGACCCCCTCTGGACTTGCTAAATTTGGACAAAAACCAAGCTACAGGCAGTGAGTACTCTAACCACTTACCAGTGATTCCACCTTAATCCATTGCATTTCATGCATGGAGGATCCCTTGCGGTCCTCTTCTTGGCTTCGGTAGCCTATGCTTCGTAAAGCCCTCTGAAAGATGGGAATACGTTTGTTCATCTTAGCAGATCCTCCCCTGACTCTTGTAACCCATTTTCACCCTTCAGAATCCCGCCCCTAACTTTGCCAGCTCCTTAGAAAGGTACTTTGTGACTTTTACAAAAGGCCGAGTTCCTTTAGGTGCACATTGAAATTGAGCACAATGCTCCAATCATCGTAGGGTTGGACTTATAAAGTTAGGAGGGCAATTCTTGGTGTTTCCTTGGGTGTGCTCATCAAAGACCACTGATCACCCCACTGCTTCTGGCTGCTCTCCAGGCTACCGTGAATTTGTTTTGTAATCTTTCCAGAAGTATCCCCTGTTTCACTAACAAGGGTGGCCTCCTAAACATCTGTTCACTAGAGCAGAGTTTAGAAATCCATTCTAACACATTGGTGTCCAGTGATGAGATAGGAACTGAGGTACGATGGTGTTTCACACTAGTGTATTACCTGGATTACAGTTAGACAGTAACACAATGGGCCTCATTCTAAGTGTGCCAGTCCGGAAATAACGGTGCCGGTAAGCTTACCAGGCCAGACCTGCCGGGAGGGATGGCACACTCTCCCAGAGCTTTCACGGGAGCACCGGCACCGTTAGCAGCGGTGCCGGTGCTTCCGTGGTCCCCATTCCCATAGAATCCTATCGGACTCTAAGGGAATGGTGAACAACATTTTACCAGCGCCAGACTTTGCGGGCCCCTGGGTTTGTAGTCACCCGGTGGAACTGGGAGGTCAGGTGCCAATAAATTATTGCAAGTCATGCGGCAACCCGCTGGTAGCACCGATAGGGTTACCGCCGGTCTCAGTATGAGGCCCAATGACTTTTGTTATCTAGTAATTATAACCACCTGCCAAACATATTAAATTGAATCTGTCACTGCTATTACTTTAGGTGATTTTAACTCCAAAACATTAAGAATGATGTGTGCTGAGAGAGGTAGCACTACTTCTGGCACAAAAAGCTGATCCAAAAGAATGTAGATTGGCAGGAAAGTAGAATTGTGCCTCTCCCCTCCTGTGATTTTGAAGAAGGTGCTGAGGCTGCTCACAGTAACGGTCATGATATGTCTGTTGCTGTCCTCATAGAGAGAAGATGAGGAGGATGATGATGTTCAATCCAATGTGTCATCTGTTTCCTCTGAGGCTGAGGCTATGTTGGAACTCAAGAGACAAAAGCTTTGGCTTAGAGAAAAGGAACTTGAGTTTAGCCTGTCTAAGCTGGAGATGAAAAAGCAGAAAGATAGGGAACATCAGTTGTAGCTTGCCAAGCTTCAGGCTCCAAACAGCTCCTCAAGAGGGTCTGGGAATGGTTCTGGTCCCTCCTCACATCCTAGATTTCCTAAAGATCTGCTCAGTGTGTATGATGATAAAAGAAATGACATAATGGACAGGCTGACTGTGTTTGAGTATGCATGTGAAGTGCAAGAAGTAGTAGATGCTGATAGGATTGCATGGTTGCTTAGTAGACTTCCCCACTCTGGCTGCAGTGCTGTTGTGGAAATGTCAAAGACTGAGAGAAAGGATTTTGCAAAATTGAAGCAAACCCTGATCTTGATGTTTTGGGAGACTCCTGCCCAAATACTTGAAAGGATTCATGGAATACAAGAACAGAGAAGGCAGTACTTGGGTCATGTATGTTATGAATCTTTTAAAAAACTTGACTGGTTGGGTGAAGGTTATAAGGTCACCATCTGTGAGGGCATGATTCATTTGGTTATGCTTGAACATATTTTTGCCTCATGTTCCCCTAAGCAGCATTTGAAGGACTCTAAGGAGATAGATCCTAAGAGTTTGGCCACTACAGCAGATTTATGGGTATTCCATAAGGATAGGCCTGCTTCTGGGCAGCAGGAGGAGGGAAAGAAGCAAAAAGAGAAAGCGGGTGGGTCATCTGAAAAATCTTCCCCCAAAGGGGCCATCACATGTTTAAAAAGGGTACGTCACATGACCATGTACAGGGTAGTGGGACTAATCATCCCAAGCACAACTCTGGTTATTCTAAGCCACCCTTTGTCCCACGACCCAGTGGATCCTGTGCGGCGTGGGGGTCCACTCTGTGAATGAGGAAGAGGTACTCACAGGGGCATCCTTCTCTTCTGATTCCTTACCCTGTAGGATAGGATCAGAGGTAGTCTTAGTTTCCCTGGGATCCTGGGAACCTAGTGTAGCTGAGGCATTTGGTTCCATCCCTGATAACACAAAACATTACTTTAAGGATAGTGTCATTGTGAATGGTGTAGAAACCTCTGCCATTGGGGACACCGTGGCCAGCAGAACTGTAGTGGTTTCCACTTTGGTAAAACCAGAGGAGCTAGCCAGAGGCCCTCTGGTGCCTACTAAGTTAGCTGATGGGCCCCTCTCAAGTTCCTAGTTATGCCTGTAACTCTAACTGTGAATGGTGGAGTGGTTAGGATACCTGTGAGTGTCCCTGGGCAAGTTCTACTGGGAAATGATCTCAGAGACTTAGGTCTTGTGGGAGATACAGCAGAACAACCCTGCACTAGGTTTCAGACCAAGGCTGCCCTGGTGAGGTCCAGAGCTGAGCCAGAGCCAAAGGGGGAAACCCAAGGCTAATGGAGTAAAGAAACAAAAAAGAGGGAAAGAAAATATTCCCCCCAAACTCACCTACTACTGAGTAGTTGGCCTTGCCCCTGCACCTGACAAGGAAGAGGGGCTGCCTGAAATTCTCAACCCCCATGACCATCCTGAACTGCAGAGCTTGCCTGCTGAAGGTGGTCCTGATAGGGCTGAGTTTGGTAAGGGCAAACGTGAGTGCCTATCTTGAGAAGGCCTAGGGAGACAGGCCTGTTCCCAGCTTGAGGGTGAACCTCCAGGGAAACATATAATTTATTGGGAATGTGGGGTCCTATATAGTGAGCCCACAGAGTCCATTGGAGGAGACAATAGGAGGTTGGTGGCCCCCCTTCAAGTGAGACCCTTCCTCCAGTAGTTGGCACATGAGGTCCCCTTTGCAGGTAATCTTGGCATCAAGAAGACCAAGGAGAGGTTATCTATGCACTTCTACTGTCCCAAGATGGGGTCCAGATAAAAAGCCACTGCAGGAGTTGTGCCACTTGCCAGATCTGTTTTAAAGGTGGTGCAACAATTCAGGCTCCATTGGTGCACAAAGATGAACATTATTTGAAATATATTAAGAAAACGTCAAAATTACTTTTTACGGAAAAATAAGGGACCTCTTTTTTTAATACTAACTCAGTTTGGCACGCTCCCAGCTGTCCACATTTCACACTCTTTTCCATTGGTACTACTCCCTGTAGTGGGTGTACCATTTGAGAGGGTAGGGATTGACATCCTCAACAACCTCTGGCAGCAGCTTTATTCTGGTGTTAGTTGGCCATGCCAACAGATAACCTGGGGCAATCCCACGTAAAACAGTAACTGCCAGGTCAGTTGCTAAAGCATTGCTTGGCATTTTCACCAGGGATGGATTCCTTAAAGAGGTTGTGTCTGACAGAGGTAGAAACTTTATGTCCAAGTACATGCAAGCCATGTGGAAGGAGTGAGGGTTCTCCTATAAGGTTTCTTCAGTTTATCATCCACAGAACAATTGCTTAGTTGAGAGATTTAACATAACTCTTAAAAGCATGATTGGAGCTCTTGAGGAACCCTCGAGGAAAAAGTGGGATCTCCTTCTACCATACTTACTTTTTGCCTACAGAGAGGTCGCACAACAAGGGGTTGGTAAATTTTCCCTTTGGGCTTCTCTTTGATCACCCTGTCAATAAACCACTAGCTATAGTCAAGGAAGGATGGGAGCTCCCCACTACTCATTTCACTACACATGTGGTGGACTATATGCTAGGTTTGAGAAAGAGGATGGCCTTACTGATGGCTCAGGATAGTGACAAGCTGAAGGCTGGTCGGGCATTGATCAAACATTGGTATGACCAGAAAGTTTCACATGTGTATTTTCTCCCAGGCCAGGAAGTGCTGATTTATCATCCCACCATGCATAAGGCCCTACAGGATAAATGACCAGGCCCTTACAACATTGTGGAGTAACTTGTGAGGTGAACTATTTAGTGGACCTTGGGAGGCCTGGTCAAGCCCCCAGCGCGTCCCATATAAATAGGTTGAAGGCATTCATACGTAGGATGGAAATGGCTGCTCTGCTCTTGGCATCAGACAGAGAGGAATCTGAACCCCTCACTGATCTATTCCAAGGCAGTCCTTCAGATGGCTCCATTGAGGATGTCAAATTGTCTCTTCAGCTGTCTCCTCAGTAACAAGGTGAGGTGAGAACTTTGCTGAGGCAATTCTCCCCCTTGTTCTCACTTACTCCAGGTTTGATACGATGGTGCAAACATGACATTAACAATGGAGATAGTGTGCCTACCAAAAGTAGGATGTCAGACAAAGTAAGGTCCCACATCAAGTCTTAGGTCAACAAGATGTTGGATCTAGGAGTGATTGAACCCTCCAGTAGTCCATGGTCCAGTCTTGTGGTTCTGGTGCCAAAGGCAGGTACCTCTGAACTGAGGTTCTGTGTGGATTACCGGGCCCCAAGTGCTGTCACCAAGACAGAGGCTCACCCCCTACCAAGGACAGATGCATTGGTAGACAAGCTGGGTGCTTCCAAGTACCTCAGCATGTTTTTTTTTTAAAAACTTTGTTTTTATTGAGTATTTCAACATACAAAGGTACCGCCAGGAAACACCAGGCGGAAAACATCAATTACAACAATTAAAGAAACAATGTTGATCAGTTTTCCTCTTTACCCCCCCCCCCCTCTGCCCCACTTCTCTCCCATCCCCCCAACACAAAGGCATAACAGGCTTCACTAGGCAATAGGTTCAATAGGCACAGGGACAGAACTAGACTCTGATTAAAACTTTTCAGGGTGCCAAAGACAATGAGGTCCTACACAGCATTAAGAGATGCGGCGAAAGAGTGGGTAATAAATAATGCAAACAAGAATGTAGAGACACAAGTAGCACAGCCAGTTTACAATCTCATAGCTTCACAGTCGTCACTCAAAAGAACAACAGTCCAATCCTGTAAGAAAGAAGACATAGTATCATTGATGATGGCTGACAATTTCTCGTAGGTGAAAATAGCTAATAACTTGTTGAGCCATTCCGCCTTAGAGGGAGCTGAGGTGCTCTTCCATTTTTGGGCTAGAGCTAGTCTCCCTGCTCTCAACATAGCTCCTATCACCTTTGGGAAGGTAAAAAGCTCATCTTTGGGCATGGGCGTACCCAAAAGGATCTCCAAGGGGAGAAGGGACGGGCTCGTTCCTACTATGTCTTTGATCCAGCTGAGCAGTTCGGACCAATAGACTTGGATAACCGGGCACTCCCACCACATGTGGTAGCCGGTTCCGCGATGCAAGCACATCCTAAAGCAAATTGGAGACACTTTCGCAAACATCCTAGATAGGGTAACCGGGAGCCGATGCCAAGAGTGGAGAATCTTGAAGCTATGCTCCATGTCTGAAGTGTATAACGTCCCCAAACAGATTGATTTAAAGATTGCCCTCCATGTAGAATCTTAAAGGGATAGGCCCATTCTTTCCTCCAATATTTGTTTAAACGGCTGTCTGCCATCTAAATTAGAAGTATTCAATACCTTATAAATCTTAGAAAGAGAGCCCTTTCTGGTCTTGGATTCCACGAAGATCTTTTCAAGGGAGTCAAGGGGCGACTCATATCAGCCAACCAACCGGCCTGAGTAAGGATCCCCTTGAGACACAGATATTCAAAGATGGGGGGCGGGTTGTCCGACAGTTGGTCATATTCAATGAAGACACCCTGGCGAAAGAGCTGAACTACTCTTTCCAACCCCTGATCAGACCACAATTGCGTTTCGTGGAAACCCCTAGAACCAAGATTAAACGGGGGCGGGGGGGGTGGCCCAGAGAGATGATAGGGGGGAAGGCCAAGACGAGAGCCGTTTGTTATCTTTGTTTGGCTTCCAGGATGCCCACAGGGCAGCCAGCGTTGGGTATGATCTTTCATGCGATGGAAGGGATTTCGGGGGGACCCAGAGGAGATCCCTGACTTTTTTCGGGTGGGTCTGGACATCCTCCACTTAAATCCAATAAGTCCCTAGGTCATCGCTCATGTGTTCTAGCATCACACGCAACTGGGCTGCCTTATAGTACAATCTAAAATCAGGGAGGCCAAAGCCTCCGAAAGTTTTTGGAAAAGTTAGGGTTGAAAATGTCACTATTGACCTCATGCCATTCCAAATGGAATGAAGGAAACGGTACTGCAATAGTTCAAAAAAGGATTCTGGGACAATGCAGGGGAGGGCAGAGAAGAGATAGAGAAGTCGGGTATGTTCATTTTAACCATGACCATGCGCCCAAACCACGAAAGAGTGAGGGGAGCCCAACGTACCAGGTCACTGCTAATCTTTGCCATAAGTGGGGGGAAGTTAGATTCAAACGTTTTACCGAGGTCTCCGGGAATGGTGGTGCCTAAATATCTAGTGGCTTCCTGTTCTACTCTCATTCCCAGCACCTCAGCTTTGCTATTAATTGAGTGGTCTATCACACCCATACACATTATGCAGGATTTGGTCACGTTGACCTTAAGCCCTGAGAAGGAGCCAAAGTAGCCAATGAGGCCAAGCAGTTGGGGAAGGGAATCCTGGAGGTTAGTCAGGTAGGCCAAAATATAATCCGCAAACAGAGATAGTTTAAATTCACAGTCCCCACACTGCACCCCCGAGATCCCACTTTTGGCCCTGATTGCAATGGCGAGTGGTTCCATCGCCAAAGCATATAAGAGGGCGGACAAGGGGCACCCTTGACGAGTGCCTCTTGATAGCGGCAGGAATGCCGAGGTACAGCTATTAACCAGAACCCTTGCCACAGGGCCATTGTATAAGGATGAGACCCACCCACTAAATTTGTCTCCCAGGCCCATTTTTCAGAGCACCATACCCATGTAAGGCCATTCGACTCGGTCGAAGGCCTTTTCTGAGTCTAAAGAGAGGAGGTAGGCTTCTAAATCCCGGCTCAAAACCTTGTGCATGAGATCCAGAGTTTTCCTCACGTTGTCTGACCCCTGGCAACCAGGAATGAAACCAATCTGGTCTCTGTGCACCAGGGAAGGGAGGAGTTTCGCCAATCTATTTGCTAGAAGTTTAGCCAAAATGTTAACATCTGTATTGAGAAGGGAGATGGGCCGGTAGGACTGACAGAGGGAGGGTCTTTCCCCTCTTTGGGGAGAACCACAGTAAGAGCAGACATCATGGAGTGTGGAAGGGAACCTGTGTCAAGGGCGGAATTAAACATTTTAGCCAGGAACGGGGCCAGTGTGGAGCGGTACGTCTTAAAGAAGCGAACTGTGAAACCATCGTCCCCTGGAGTGGTTCCGCTTTTTAGAGAGGAAATGGTATCAATTATTTCCTGGGGCGTAATGGGGAGCTCCAAGGAGTCAGCATTCTTTTGGAGAGAGACGAGGAATGGGAATTGGTCTGCATCGGTACCATCCCCTGTGTACTAAGATGCATACAGACGCTCATAGTACTGCTTAAATTGTTCAGCTATCAGGCCATCCTGTAGGATTCTCTCCCACACTGGAGAGGAAATGGAATTCACTCTTCTACTGTTTCTAAGCTCCCTAAGCCTCCAAGCTAGAATCCTATCCGCCTTTTCCCCCTTCTCCATGTACCTCTGTTTTAAAAAGGCTAGTTTTCTTTCCGTCTGGCCTACCAGGAGGACGGACAATTTCGCCAGGAGTTTTTGGTGTTCCGCCCACTTGCCGGGAGCATCTGGGACTTTAGTTTCCCACCTGGCTGAATGGCTGCAATTTGCTCTCTTAACTTTACCTCCTCTCGGCCCCTATGCTTCTTCTTCCTCGAGCCCATCTCCATAAGGGTGCCTCTGATCGTGGCTTTGAATGCGTTCCAAACACTCCTAACATCCACTACTCCTGTATCATTGAGGACAAAATATTCCTTGATAGCAACAAGAAGAGACTGCCTCAACTCTTTATCCTGCAGCAAAGTGTCGTTACACATCCATCGAGACCTAGGAGGGTAGGGAGAGGGGACACCTAAACTTGCCTTGACCAAGTCATGGTCGGACCACGGGATTGCCTCTACCCCAACTTCTGAGACATTTGTCCTGACCGAGGAATCTATCAGGATATAATCGATCCTCGAGAACGCCAAATGTGCTTAAGAGAAAAAAGTAAAGTATGGTTCATGGTCATGACCAGGAGGGTGTGAGTCCACTAAGCCCAATTCCCCATTAATCTGACGGAAAGAATCCGCCAACGTCGTCTGGAGCCGCAGGTCGGGGCAAGGGTAAGCCGATTTCCTATTTTTGTCTGGACAGAGAACCATATTGAAGTCCCCGCCCACCAATAGAGTCCCCTCAGCGAATCCCCTGATTGTCTCCCCCATCCACTCCCAAAAAATGTCTTGTGCCTCGTTCGGGGCGTATATGCACACCAGAGTGAACAACCTATCTCTCACTTCTCCCTTGACCATAATAAAGCGTCCTTCCGGGTCAGATCTATGTGCCTTGGGGGAGAAGTGGGCTTTGGGAGAGATTAGGAGTGCAACCCCGTGTTTCTTTGAGGAATAGGGGGAATTAAACATGTGCTGTATGGCCCTAGACCTGAAGTTCGGTTCCTTCCCCTTAACCCAATGGGTTTCCTGCAAAAAGAGAAACTGAAGTTTGAGCCTAGCGATTTCCCTAGTTACCAATGATCTCTTAGTAGGAGAGTTTAATCCCCGTACATTCAGAGACCCCATAGTGAAACACTGAAGAGTCACCCATTCAAAAGATGGAAATAATTCACCTCCCCATTAGGGAGCCTATTTTATCTGTCCCAACACCCTGCCTCTGTGCCCAATAGTTATCTATGCAGAACCTTGTAGAACCCCTATCCCCCGGAAGCCCCGGCAGCCTAAAAAGACAACTCCCAACAATTGATTGAAAAACCCTCCACCACCGTCCACCCACCCAACCCCTGAACGCCTGGACACCGAGCGACAACAGCTTGAGGCTAGACCAGGCTACCAGTAACTCCCCCCTCTGGGCAAATGAGCTCAACATCAACAAGAGTTCCCCCCCACCCGAAAAACACACTGAAGACAAAGCAAGCACAATCCTAATGAATCCAGCCCTGGGAAATCTAAAACCCCCTGCCCAGGGCTCACCAAGGGCAAGAGCCCCCCACGGAGTAGGCTGGAAGTTAGCCAGTGAAACACGCATATCATAGTCTCAAGAACAGTAGAGGCCCCCTACAGGGACCCCCCTAACAAAAACAAACCAGGTTACAAAGAGCCAGATCATCCCCCTCAAGTAAGACCAATGCAACTGAGACAAGAGGCCATCACCCATTAGATGAACCCAGCGAGGCCGGGGCAACCCTTCTGAACTTTCTGTGACCTCAAACTTTACGTCTCTCCTCTGATGGTTTGGTTCTGATTGGCCCCGACGGTCCTCTCTCCGGATCCGTGACTGAGGATGTGGCGCCCGGTGCTTCCAGAAGTTCTTGAGATACTGTACGAATATCATCCTCAGTGACCAAGGCGTACTTGTAACCCTCCAATTCAAAAGCCAGTGAAAAGGGATACCCCCACCTGTAACGCACTCCCTTTTTTTGCAGCATTTTTATCAGAGGGGCGCAAAGCCGGCACCTAGCTAAAGTGAAGGCAGACAAGACTTGAAAAATCGAAATTTGAGAGTTTTCTCACGCAATCGGACCCTTCTTCTGTGCCAGTTCCAGGATCTTGCTCTTCTCAGAGAAATAATGAAATTTGACAAGGACGGATCTGGGCCTCTATTGGAAGCACCTGCCCTGTGCGCTCTGTCAATCGTTGGCTCGTTGGTGTTGGCCCTTTCAAATAATAAACTAACCATGGCGCAAACGGCTCTGAGAATATCCACCTGCATCTCACGCTCTGGAAAACCCAAAAATCGTAGATTGCAGCGACGCTTTCTGTTTTCCAAGTCATCCAGCTTTAATGCACATTTCTCCTCCCTTCTCCCCAATTCTTCCAGGCGCATATCCAGCTGGGTTTCGAGGACGTCAATTTATGTCACACTTGCTTCCAGGGCTTGGACTCGGTCGTCGATGGTGTCAACTTTTTTTTATCAAGCGTGTCAAGTCTCACAGCAATGTCAGCTCTAAAGCCACGTATTTCCTCCAAAAGAGCGGTCATGCCCTTGGCGACGGAGTTAGCATCAACTGTCTCCTCTTGCGCAGGAGCCGCCATGTCAGGAGAGTGAAGAGAGTCGGAAGGTGTACGGCGGAACTTCTGAAGGGATTCCGACCAGCTCATAAGGGCCACGGCCTACCAAGGGCGTAGATCGGGGTGTCCACCAAACTTCGTCAAGAGAGGACAACTTGGAGACTTGGGGCAAAGCAGCAAGGAGGCAAGGAGGGTTGGAAGACTAGGAGACGTGCCTCTCCACTTGGATGGGGGGGTCCCACTCAGCAGAGGAAATTGGTCGGCGAAGACCTGCCAGACCGAGTGGGGGCTCAAACAGGTGAAAGAGCGCCCAGCAGGCCAGACCCTGAGGCAGCTGCGTGGGGGGGCAACACCGTGCCAACAGGCTACATACAGGGGGGGGAACTAGGCGAGCCCAAGGGACACTACACTAGCCTCACGCGGGTCACAGGAAGAGGCTAAGAGGTGGACTGCACAGTTCAACCAGCGTGGTGGGCAGGGTGGCTCCACAGGACACAGTTCCACAAATCTTCCTTATGCCCCCGCCTCAGCCGCGCGGGCCGTAGCTTGAACCCCAGATACCCCCCTTCCTTGGATGACGCCCTGGCAGGAGAGGCCAGGGGGGATTCCCAGTTGCAACTCGCTGGAGGGCAGGGGGGTAGGACCACTTATTTCCCACGAGGCCCGGAACAGCAGTTCTCAATCCGGTTGCAGACACTCTCACAAAGCTGAGGGTCCTCAGGCCTGCATCCGAAGAAGGGGCCTCACACCAACACCAGGCAAATACACTTAAGGGCCTTACGCCCCAAGAAGTGCCTGCCCACCGGTTCTCCTTTCACTAGGACATGGCCAGCTCAAATGGCTGACCTGAACCCGTTGATAGTTCTATAAGCCTTACCCTCTTTGAACAATTCAATAAAAAAATGTACCACTTCTACAAGAGTGGCAGAAACGGAATTGAGGTGCCGAGCCACACACCAGCCCACCCAGCGGCTCTATGCTGATGAGTAGCCTGACTTAGAGTAAGCTGCCCAGGAATCCTTGATGATACAGATAGAGTCCTGCGAAAGTCCCTGGAAGCACCAGGAAGAGCTGAAATCTTACAAGCCAGAAGGCAGAAATGCCTCCGAAGGACCAGCTCGTGAGGAAGACCAGTCGAGTCAGTTAGGAGCCGAGGGTGGAGAGGGAGAAAACGAGGAATGTCCACTGCCATCTCTAAGAGGGCTGGAAACCACACCTGAGAGGGCCAAAAGGGAGTGATTATTACTAGGGTTGCCGTTTGTCTGCGCATTTGTACCTAGACTCTGGCGATCATGGTGAACGGGGGGGAAGGCATAGGATAGGGGACCAAATGTAAAAGAGCAACGCCTGACAACTGAGTTTCGAGGCAAAGAGATCTACTTGGATTGGGCCCCAGAGAGATAGGATCCTGGCAAAGAGGGTCTTATCCAGCATCCAATCACTCCTGTCCTGAAGATGCCTTGAATTCCAGTCTGCCACAGTATTGCTTACGCCCAGGAGGTAATCTGCTTTTAGAAGAATGTTCCTGTCTAGGCACAAATGACAAAACTATCTTGCTAGATCCAATGGGGCTTTGGAGCGTGTCCCCCCCATATGGATTATGTAACGCACTGCAGAGATATTGTCCATCCGAAGAAGGACACAGCAATTTCCCTGATCCTTGAGGAGGCTCTTGACTGCAAAGGAGCCCGCTAGCAGTTCCAGACAGTTTATATGTAGAGATTTATCTTGAACTGACCATTTCCCTCCAGTGGAAACCTGTCCTAACCTGGGCCCCCAATCTGCCCTCCTGGCATAGGACTCTAGAACAACGTCTGGAGATGGACCAAAGATCGCCTTGCCATTCCAGGTGGCCATATGATTGAGTCACCAGAGGAGCTCCAACTTGGCGTCGGGAGACAAGAGCACCATCTATGAATATGATAGAGGCTTCCGCGGATGTCTCCCCTGGAGGCGTTGTAAACCCCTGTAATGTACCGGAAAGATGGCTTTAATGGAGACGGAAAGCATCCCCACTACCCTGGGTAACTGCCTAAGAGAGACCTTCACCTTCTTTAGGAGAAGGCACATTTCCTTCCGAATTTTGGATGGTCTTCTGTCTGGTAGCCGAAGGATGCACTGCATGGAATCTATATTGAAGCCCAGAAACTGGATGCATTGTGTAGGGTGGAAGATGGACTTTTTCACATTTATGACAAAGCCTAGGGTTTGTAATAGGGAAATCGTTAGATGCAGGTGATCTTGGAGAATCTGGAAATCCAGCGCCATCAGGAGCATATCGTCCAGATAATTGATTATTTGAATCCCCTTCAACCTGAGGAGAGCCATCACCGGCTTCATTGGCTTGGTGAAGCACCACAGGCTGACGAGAGGCCAAATGGGAGAGAGGTAAACTGTCAAATGCGACCCACCGCCCCCCATTGGAACTGGAGAAACTTCTGATGAAGGGGGGAGACTGGGACTGCCAGGTATATCTCCTTGAGGTCTATTTTGACCATCCAGTCTGCAGGGAGAGCGTTGTCTCTGAGGAGGTTAAAACCCTCCATCTTCAAATGTTGATAAACTACAAATGAGTTGAGGGCTCGTAGATGTATTACAGGGCAAAACCCTTCCTCTGGTTTGGGACCAGAATAATCGTGTTGAGGAACTGGGAGGCCTTGAAGGTGGCCGGGACTACTGCACCCTTGAAAATGAGATCCCGGACCTCTGCATCCACTAACTTCTGTTTGGCCTTTTCGAACAAGGGGGAAAGGGGAGGATTGAGCTGGCAGAGAGGGGAGTCAAATTGAATTTGAAACCCCTGTACTGTTTGCAATACCCAAGGATCTGAAGTGAGCCCCTCCCAATGAGGAAAGAACCTTGCCAACCTGCCCCCCAAATCTTTGCGGGAAGAAACACTTCAAATATGTGGTCATACCTGGAGCTGTCCTTGCTCTACCCATACTTCTGCCAGCACATCCTCTCCATTGAAACCCCAGCTGGGGGTAGAAAACAGCCTGGGCTCCTCAATCAGAGGAGGAATGATGTACACCTCTGGATGCATATTGGTAGGGATGGCTAGAGCCCCGGGAGAAGCGGCCAGAAGAGTGGGCTTTACCTCGTCCAGCCTTGTCAAAAACTTTAAGGATGATAACTTTTCTATTGTTGGCCGGGGCCTTATCCAGGGCGTTAAAAGTATGCATTTATGCAGATATGTCTTTTATAAACCTATCACAACCAGGTTGCCTTAGGCCTTAGTGCCTGCTTCCCCTTCTGCCATATCTTTTCATTTGGAATCAATACGTATAAGTAGGGACTTGCGCCTTTCTTTGGAAATGGCGGCATTGGTATTGACGAGCAGGCAGACCAGCCTCTGCACCCAGCGCGAAGAGCTTGAACATCAAGTGGGGTATTAGATAGTGCAGCTTCCTCTGCTAATTCAAAAATGTGTGTTAAAGGGCCCAAAATATTCAGCAACTTATCCTGGCAACTGTGTAGGGCTTTGTCAACACCCTTCTTAGGGACCTTTCCTTTCTGGGATAAGAAAGACATCATAGGCTGGTCAATGTCAGGGTAAGAGCCACCTTATCAGGAATAACTGGTCTAGGGCATTCAGAACGTAGCTTGTTTCTATCTTCCGTGGGTAAGGGCCTTCTAACCCAATGATGTAAAAATGTAGAGACAGCATTGGATGGGTGCCACTCCATGGACCTTCCGTGTTGGACGAGGGAAGGATCAAAAAACGGCATCCCACTGTCGTCTAACAAAGAACCAGTAGCTCCTTGGGATAAATCCACAAGGGTCCCCTTCTATTTATGCCTCTTCGGCAGGGAATCCGAATCCTCAACTATCCTGTGAGGATAGTTGAGCAGGTCCTGGCCTGGGGTTTCTCCCCCCCAACGTATGCTTCAAAGCCCTTCTAGGGGACTGATCTTGACCTGGGGAACTGGACACAGGACTGAGTTGTCCTTACAAATGTTTGGACTTGGCTGAACACTTTCTGGGGACATGCACCGCAAGGGAAGGGCCCTCATCAGAATGAGGTTGAAAATCAGACATTTTATTAATTAACCTATCAAAAGCTGAGGCCAAGGTACAGTTATGATTATGAGGGGCAGAGTCCATAGAATCCTGAATCGCTCTAGTTACTGAAGGGGGAGCATAGAGGGGGCCCTCTCCAGAACTCTTAGAACTAGACTCCTCCCCAGACCTTTCACTCTTTTTTGAAGGCCTAACTTGGGTACTGGCATCAGCTGAAGAAGGGACCTCCATTCCCTTGCATACAACCATAGTTAAATACAAATGAATGTGACAAACTTCCTTTCCCCAAAGGGTAACAAAAAGTTACATTGCACAGCGCATCAGCTGTGATACACTGATGTAATAAGGCAATGTAATGTAGGAAAGTAAACGCCGAGCAGGCGTTGCCCAAAAGGACCTCCTGCGCACAGTGAGTTTGCAAATAAAGCCAGGCGCAGCCTGGAAGCCAAGCAGGCAGAGGGAAAAAAACACCTGCAGTGTTAAATAAATACATACTAGGCGGGACCTGGATGCTGAGCAGGCCACACTCAGAACGTCTGTGAATGAGAGAGGGAGGGCTGACTGCTCGCACATACCCACGCTCTGCCGAGCTTGCTCGCGTTGGAACGTTCAAGGCCTTAAGCAAACAGAACGCTTGGCCTTAAGTAAATAGAGCACTTGGGGAAGGTCGGGTGTTCATGCGAGATCGGCTGCTGCCGGCTGTATAAATTAAGCAGCGGTTACCTACGCACTGTAAAAGAAATCGAACCTGAGAGGAATTGAGGGATGACGGGCCTGCAGCCATGTAATGACACGCGCTTGCAACAAAGTATATAATAAGCGAAACTAACGTTTCTGCACTTCCAAAGTACATAAGTGAAGATGAATGTACTTAGCTTGTGGCGTCAGCAGCAAAGAAAGAGGATTTGATGCTAGTCAAAATGACTTATATGGGGGCAGTCTCTGCCTATTGGTTGCTAACAGGGTATGACCTGCCCTTCATATTGGATTGGGGATTCCTCCCTTTATTATCACTTAAATGCTGTTTTTTCAGTTAAGTTAAAGAAACTTGTTTGGTTTTAACGTTTTTTCTTTGCTGCTGTGGTGTCAGAAGTAAAGATTGTATTGCATAATATGAAGCCTCCTGTCTTGACATAGAATCAGTGCTCTTTAAGAGTTTTATGAATTGCACTAAGCACTGTACGTGACTTTCAGCATAAAAACAAAGACATGTTTTGTTTGGAAAAGCACATTACCTTGGGTATGAAACTTGCCAAACGCACCATTTCAAATATCCATTAACTGCTGAAACAGGATTGGTATGCAATTACACTAATTGCTAATTGACTACACCTGCAGTATGTATTGTCCCGTTTAACTGCCCCTTTGGTTTATTTGTAACAAGACAGTCGAATTCTGTATTAAGGCCCATCCGCCCCCTTTTGTAAATGTGTGACGAGTTCTTAATGTGTGCCACTATCCTCTGTTTTTGTTGAGGGTCTACGACCACTCCCTGTAATGCAGATATGATATGATATGATATGATATGATATGGCATTTGTAACGCACCTATACAGAAGTGTTTCAAGGCGCGACGATGGCAAGTGCTTCACAGCTGAAGGTTGAGGAGGAATTAAAAATGAAAGAAATGACTGGGCAGCAAACACATCTGAATCAGTGCCAATTAGCTGGGGTCAGAGGGACGGGGCCGGTCTCTTCGTGGCACTGGCAAAGCAAGAGCAGAGAAGAACTGACTGGGGAGGAAAAACCTGGCAATTTGTACAATACACCTAGAAAAACAGCAAGTCATTCCTGAATCCAGATAGTTAGTAACCCTAATAAAATGACACCTGTGGATGCTTCCAATCCCAGGAAGTTTAGGACATTATTACACAGTGGTGCGGAGGGTGGAGCAATGCCCTCTTCATAAGCCATCCCACCCCCTGCAGTGAGCAACACTTTTGAGCAGTCATACCGGTGATCCGGGGCATGCAGGCTGCACCCTGCTGTGTGTATGTTGCATGAACGCAGCCCCATGGTCCCTGTCGGGTGAACTTGACATCTGCAGTGGCCCGCCCCAGTGATCCGGGAGCGGGCTGCTAACAATGGCGACGAGGGGTGGTCCAGGGTCATCGTGCTTTCTTGAGCACGGTTCGCCTGGTGCCCACGACAATGGAGATGCGGCCGCCTGGTGCCTGCGAGGGGGACGGCGGCGTCAGCCGCGTGTGTGTGAAGGAGGTGGTGGTGGCAGCAACAAAGGAACGAAGAGCAGCAGAGGCAGCCTCGCCTATTATGTAAGGGGGCGTGCTGCAGTTCCATGAGGCTGGCACTAAGAAAAGAAGAGCTTGCTCCGAAGAGGAGGATGCAGGAAGATACATGGCCCAGCCCGTCACCACAGGACATGGAGAGTGTTGCTGCGTCAGTGCGACGGTTCGTCAGAGGATGCAATCAAAGGGCAGCACAACCAGCCCTGATTGCCCCCAATATGACCAGGCCTGGGGCGGCCGCAAGAGGGAAGAGCGTGGCCCTCTAACGCCCGGGCCCGAGGCGGTGAAAGGCACAAAGGTCAAGGCCTGCGGCAGCCCCGGGAGGTGGGGGTGTGGCCTTTCTAGACTTGGGCTGACTGCGGTGAAAAGTACAAAAGATACCATGAGGCCTGCGGTGGCCGCGAAAAGAAGAGGGCGTGCCCTAATGCGATCTCCGGGCCTGCGGCAGTGATGGTGTCGAGCGCTGCAGCCAAGAAAGAAAAAGAAAACGGGCTGCGTATCATTGCACCCCTGCAAGGGAGAGAACTGCAAACTCCCTCTCAACACCACGGGCCGTTTGGTACCCCAAGGAGAACAATGTAACTACCCTCCCAACACTACAGGCAGCATCCGCAGTATGGAAAAAACAAACAAAAAGGGAGCGCGGGTGCAGAGAAGGAGCTCCGGATACTACAGTGCCCGTGCGACATCATCAGGGGGGCAGCATTACCACAGAGGTTCATGCTCCAAGTCCCGCGAGGTGGGGAATGACCATTCTCTGCTCTGGAAGCAGAAAGCATTTCAGCAAAGGTCACCTTTGGGTCAGTAAGGACAGAACCAACAGCCCTTGATTGCCCCAACAGGACAAGGTATCGGAAAAGCAAGGGCGTGGGAGTCCCATTGCCCCACTGGTGACACGCCGGGTACAAACAAGAAAGGGTACTGCTACATCTGGTTGGCTGCACAGGGGTCGTATTATTTGAAACCTCCTTGGTCCAACCACTGATTTATATGGAACTCAAAGTTAATTTGTTCACTATATTCAATGCCAGAAAAACACACATAGACCGAAAAAGGTTGTCATGTTTTGCTTGTATATAATGTTGAAAAATAAACATAGATGTTAAAATACATAAACTCAAACGTAAAAAACATATAACAGTTCATCAGATTGTAATCATTAACACATCTTATATGTGAAGAATAAAGTTGATGCTAAGGAAAAAGTCAAATGCAAAAATTCCAAAACAAAAATATCAGAAAACGTGACAAAAGATAATACATTAATTGAAGTTTTAAACAGAAATATCTTTTAGAAAGATTAAAGAGGGAAAACGTAGTGGAAAGAAACCCCAAAAGATGGTCCATGTAAACTGAACATACAAATGAACAGAGATATTGAAAAATAATATTTCATTAAAGAGAGTCACTCAAATATTGGCTTATTGGCTTTTGTATGATTAATCCAAATGATCAGTGGTCAATCAATAATTGATTTATATTGCTGGAACTTATCAATCAGTTCCTAATGAAATCAAAAGACAAATATAATTATTCTATACAGCTTTGTACATTTTATGTCAATAGATGAGAGCAAGGTACTATTACGTTACTAGGTCCTTTGTGAAAGAAACTCTTTTTCTCAAAGTGGGGTCTGCCAATGCGATGGGGGACAATGAGTTTGTTGAAAATAAACTGGCTATGTCCCAAACGGGTTAACATATAGCCTAGTGTTGAAATAACATCAGTGCCCTCATAAAGGTCGCGTTTCGGCAGTGATGTGGATGGAGATCCTCATGTTCGCCTTCATCAGGGCATTGGGTGATATAAAAGCAAAACATTGGTCTTTGTAGGTTTTCTGGCATTCATAGAGGATACCCAGAAGGTGTATTAAAAAAGAGAAGAGTTTAGAATCGATTAACAGGCAATTTTTTTAAAATATCTCATTTATGGAAAGCAGAAGAAGCAGACTCAAAACAAAAAAGAAGTGTCCCCTTTTCCCTCACTACTGGAGCACACCGGACGCCAGAATCATCGTCACCTTCCAGGTCACATGTTTGGTTCTGGGACTAGGGCATGTCCTATCAGGGGAAATGAGCATGTGTAAACAAGTATTGTCTATTTCCAAAAATGGTATGGTACAGTTCCATAAGGAAAGGTCATGGCCTATAGGTGGTACACTATTTTTAATGCAATACTCACCATTGATTTCAAAGGAGGAGCTCACCTGGTTAGTGTGCCTTGTATGGTCATCAGCTTGTATGCGTGGTAGGGAGAGTTGCTTATATGTATAACCCTGTTTCCTTGTGTACGTGGGAAAAAGCTTAACGGCCGCTTAACAGCATTACTCCCGTTTAGTGTCTCCGGCTCCAAATGCCTTAGGTCTCTCTGCCATAGTACATAGCCAGGCAGTGCCTACAGAGAAAGGATGACAGAGAGCACTGGGACCCGATTAAATAAAGTAGAAGGGGGAGAAAGTAAAATTGACAAGTGGTAACAATTGCCGTATTTCTGCGTGTGCAGGCGGCGGCAGACTAGGAAAGCCGTATCCGGACTCTCAAAGTAGAAAGAAGTATTAAAATACCTGCTAGTCAATGTGCTGAAGTGTGTCTGTTGAACCAGAGTCCGTGCACTCCAGTATATACTTCAGACAGCCGCGGGCGAACAAGTGTACGGAACGGACATGTATTCAGTCGGGACCGGTGTAATGAATGAAACGCGTGGTTTACCCATAGTTTTGGTTACCGCGTTGCTAAGCAAGGGTTTTGGTCTCACGAGAGCCAATCTCGGATGTGCATACAGGTTGCTCAGGTGTGTCCTCTCGCAGGCCAATCACGGGTGTGCCAACAATAACTCGAGGAGGGTGTGTGTAAATGCACCAATAATGTTCCAGGACCTACATGAAATCGAACAAGGGTGTGTGTAAACGAGCCAATAGTGCTTCAGGTCCGGAAACGATGCAGACCGACGCAATGTCTTAGCCCCTGTCAGATTGCATGCTAATGGGCTTTTGCACATTTCAAAGGGACAAAGAATCCAGTGGCTAAATTGTGTAGAGCGAAAAACCGGAGACAGAGTTAGAAAACGAAACAAACCCCATGTAGGCGTTATAGCGCTGATAGTCCAGGATTGTGCATACCCATTCCGCTATTGTAAAAACAGCCAAAGTGCGAGTGGTGGTTGACAGGAACAGGTGAGGTATACGTTCTTGCATTATTTCTACGCAAAGCCGTTATGTCGAAAATATCAAGAACTCCAATTAGTTATCTGTGGAGCAAAAAGTGTTCTTGATTCATAAAGGCGTGAAAAGGAAGCGGAGACTTGATTAGATCCGACACAGTGATTGGGGATTACATTTGGGAATAAACTGCTCATTCAATCCATGATCAAAAGTGTCCATCCTATGGATCCACCTACTTTGAAGGTCCAGAAGACGGCCTGGTATATTGGGGCCCACCCGGACCCTTTCCAAAACCCACCAACTCAAATCGTTGTTTGTGTGGTGATTAGTTAAATAGTGTTCCACAAGAGGAAATGTCAGATTCTTGCATTGAATTCTTGAACGTAGGCCGCAGGGGCACTCAACACACACAATTAACCACTTGGCTAGTTTTACAGTTAGAGTGGTGTTTCAAGGTCCAATTCCTATGGCCAATTGGGAACGTTTGGATCTTTTTAGTGAACTTGCATACCGAGCAAGAGCCCCATAGATAATGGCCAGTAACACTACGTAAGTTCCAAAGTCCAGTTCGAGGAGCGTCTTTGATAAACAGCGAGTGAACTAAATGTTCCCTTATGTTGCGCTATCTCTTGAACGCAAATCGGGGTATGGGTTTGTCTGGCAAGTGTAGCCTGACTATCGGCCAATGTCTTTGGATGGTCTTTTTAATATCAACGGTGTTGGGGCCATGTGTAATAACACATGTAACTCTGTCTGTTTCCTCCTGTTGTTGTAAATCATGTGGAGAAAGCAAAGAATCACGGTTTCTAAATCTAGCTCTAGAGATTGATATTCATTTTTTAGGGTACCCTCTTTTGTGTAATCTGTCGCCCCAGCAGGCGTGCCCACACCAAAGAGACACGTGCTTTGCCGGCAGCCCCTCGGAATAAAAGAAGAAGCCGGCATCAACTGCGCTGGGGTCAGTGCGCAGCCAGCAAGAGTTGAGCATCGATCCGGGGCTAAGCAGGGGAGAAATACACACGCTCCAGGTCGGAGTGGCCGAAAGTAAAAGGGCCAGTGACAGTGATGGCGTCCCAGGCTGCATGTGCAAGAGTGTTGGTACAATCAGCCCACTCGATCCGGGCGGTGCAAGTAGAGGCCCCAAGGTGACCCGGGGTCCCGCCGTGGTGGTTAGCAAGTGCAAAGACAAAAGAAGGAGCGGAGGAGGGTTGCAGATCTCGCGAGCGCTTGTGCTTCCTCTGCCGTTAGTAGCAGCACCGAAGTGAAGGGAGTGGCCTGTCATCCTGCCACCAACACAACACCCTGCCATGCCCCTCCCACACCGTCCATGGACCAGGCCGCAGCAGCACCGAAGTGAAGGGAGTGGCCTGTCATCCTGCCACCGACCCAACACCCTGCCATGGCCCTCCCACACCGTCCATGGACCAGGCCGCTGCAGCACCGAAGTGAAGGGAGTGGCCTGTCATCCTGCCACCGACCCAACACCCTGCCATGGCCCTCCCACACCGTCCATGGACCAGGCCGCAGCAGCACCGAAGTGAAGGGAGTGGCCTGTCATCCTGCCACCGACCCAACACCCTGCCATGGCCCTCCCACACCGTCCATGGACCAGGCCACAGCAGCACCGAAGTGAAGGGAGTGGCCTGTCATCCTGCCACCGACCCCACACCCTGCCATGGCCCTCTCACACCGTCCATGGACCAGGCCGCAGCAGCACCGAAGTGAAGGGAGTGGCCTGTCATCCTGCCACCGACCCAACACCCTACCATGCCCCTCCCACACCGTCCATGGACCAGGCCACAGCAGCACCGAAGTGAAGGGAGTGGCCTGTCATCCTGCCACCGACCCAACACCCTGCCATGGCCCTCCCACACCGTCCATGGACCAGGCCGCAGCAGCACCGAATTGAAGGGAGTGGCCCGTCATCCTTCCACCGACACAACAGCCTTCCATGCCCCTCCCACACCGTCCATGGACCAGGCCGATGTGGCCTCTGGTGCCCCTGGTGCCCCCAGGTGCGGCTTTGCTGGCCCTTGAGCTCTGAACTGTCCTGAAAAGATCCCAAGATCCCACTGGAAGTCGGACTGGTGTCCTGCAGACCTGTAAGGGCGGAAAGTGGACCCAGTAGTCATCCACATCAAGGCTGGGATCCCACAGACCCTGGACATGCTTGAAGTGGCCCAGCCAAAATAATGTGTGAAGCTGTGCTCCTGCGCTTGTGGGTTTTGTAGCGAGGGGTGCCAGGTGCCAGCGATGGTGGTGTGTTGGTGGTGCAAGATCCACTCACCCAGGTTAATAAAGGGAGTGCTTGCATGTGGAGTTTCCAACGTATCACCAGTAGCTCACCAACCCTGACTGTCACCCTGAGGTGATGTGGGCCCCTAAGTGTGTGAAGATTAGTCGCAGGTATAGTCCTAGTACTATTGTGTGTATTGTGGTGTGATGTTATCTTGTTTGTTCATTATGAAAAAGGAGGAGTGTTGTATGTCACCCGTCGTGGGAGCATGGTAGCTCCCAGGACTTGTGTAATGGTCACATGGTTGTAGCCATGTGACCAAGCTAATAAAAGATGCAAGCCGCTTTCGTCCCGCCAGTCGAATCAAAGCTGACTCCTGCATCCTGGTTGTTCTGCACCATGCTGGTGCTATGCAGTATGCCTAGGGCCTACCCACGTGGTCCGGCATCCGGACGGTGCCCCTGCTGGGCAACAACGTCCCCAATGAATGTTTCTGCCGTGTGACCATGGCAACCGGTGCTACCCCGGCCTGGGTGCCCCCAGAGCCGGATTTGCAGTGAGCTGGGTGCTCCCAGCTCACGTGTCCACCTCTGGTGATCAGGAGCATGCAGGGTGCTCCCTGCTGTGTGTATGCTGCGTGAACGCAGCCCCATGGTCCCTGTTGAATGATCCCGACATCTGCGGTAGCCTGCCTCAGTGATCCGGGAGCGGGCCGCTAACGGTCATCATTTAGCACTCTGTACCCCGTTTCTGTATCCCAATCTCCCACATGCTTCTGCGGGCTGAAAGTCTTCGGTATGTTGAGGCCTGTGACCAAGAGGTTCAGTATTGGCCTCAGCAGCTAATAGAGCGCATAACCCAGTGAGCTATTATATCGACATGCATCTATTTTATTGAGCTCACTGCACAATGCTAGGTTGCTGGTTGGGGGAGGGGTGAGCAGCAGAGCACCTGACAAGGCTCATACCACCTCACTATAAAACATGACTTTGACACCACTGTGAAAAGTGCTGAGGGATTAAGTGCATGATTGCTGGCCTCACAAAGCAAGGCACAGAGTGCATGCCATTAGGTACGTTTCATCACCAGGTTTTTTTTTCCAATTCATTTTTTGCCGAAATTGTTTTTATGAAAAAACCCTAAATATATATAAAAACATTCAATTCGTTTTTTTCGTTAAACTATTTTGGGCAAAGAATACAAAAAAAACCTTGTCATGAAAGAAAATAGAACTGTGATATTAATGCAGTTATTATCAGTGCTGGCTTTGGGCCCGATTCTTCCAGGATTCGGCAAAAAATGTCTCCCCAGATCTGCTCTCCAATCAGGGGAAATCCACATGCACTCTACATTATTTGGATAAACTATACTGCGGAATCTGAACCGTAGTTACTTGGTTCAGGGATAAGACACTTCCCCATGAACTAAACACAACCGCACCGCAAACTTTAGAGGAACCACATCGATTAATCACACAGATTAATATATGATTGACAACAAGGTTGGAGTTTTAAACATTGTTATAATGGACAATTAGTAACTGATCTTGTGTTCTAAAAAGAGTAAATGTGTAATGAATTATAATGTTTTAATGAGAAAACATTTTTTGGAAGGACTTAAGTTTTATACTGATTTTAACAAAGAAAATTTGTAAGGAATTAACTTCTAGACTTATTTTATTTGAAAAATTGTTTATCAATTAGTACATTTATTGTAAAGTTGATGTTTCAGCTAAAACAATTAAAAAAATGTTTTAAATGAAAATTTAAAAAAACACAACCGCACCTCCAAAGTACAACAAACCACATGTACTTCACCATACTGCAACAACGAAATAAACCACACATAATACCCTCACACAACGGTTTATAGTGAAATGTTCGAATACATAGTTTCGAACTACAATACATTCGAACCAAAAGGATCGGAAAAAAATAATCAAATGCACGTTTATTTTTTATATTTTTTTTGCCCCCCCCCTCCAAAACCTCTTTTTTGGGGGAAAACCCACTAATTTCTCCTATACCAAACCCAAAAAAAATACATTAAAAAAATTGCATTAAAACTTTTTTTTTCGTTTTTTCGATCTTTTTGGTCCGAATGTATTGTATTTGACCCTTTTTTATTCGAAATAATGACTGGACACTCACACAACAACACATGAATGCTACCAACCGAAAAATACACCCATGCTCAGCCAACTGTGTTAACTGAACTGAAGCTGCCAACAACACATCCCAACTCTCTTGCTCTTTCGCCCCTCTGTCTAGGTAACTTACCTTACCCTCTGGCCTTTCCGAGGCGCCAGGGGACCACTCACGTGGTGACAGTGCGCATATCTATATCCTTTAACATTAACAAGACCACTGAGGGTCTGAGCAGGAGTCCTGTGAAATCTCTTGTTAATATTGCTCTCTTCAGGAAATAGCGAAGTACATTTTATTAGCCACATTTTATACTTTGCTAATAACATGATAAGAAACTGGGCTATTTTCCAGGTGTTGATGATACCCTTTAAGTGCCAAGGACGAGTCCTTTTTACATAGCCTTCAATAATAGCCTGGCACTTATCTTCTGAGGGTCAGTAGAAGCAAATGTTTATGGCATGAGTAAAATACACGCCCTTCGAACCCCCCATCCCATCACTTGCTGGGTGTGAACCCCAGTTAAAAAGGTCAATTGCCAAAACTGGTTATTATCTCCCAGTAGAGTGGAATTCAATGTTATCAACTTGAGGAGAAAGGAGTGCAGCATTTATCGCCCATTCTTAGATTCAAACCCCTGAACGGCAGGGGGGCACTTAACTTGCTGAGATAATTGCCCACGAAATCTTTATGCTCAACATCATATAAACGCGTTTACTAAAGAAACAAATGATGCACAAACTCCGCAGGATTGCCCTTTGATGCATAGCCTCAAGGTTAACAGATATTTTACAATATACGCCCCCTTTATCAATTGACACCGTACAACGGCGGAATACTTGGATTTAAATGGCGATTATCATGTCTCAATTTATGCTGATGGTATGTGACTAGCCCCAATAAAATATAGCCTCACTTCTCGTATTTTCTGTGAATACAGAATTGTGTGGCCCAAAGCACTCGCAGCATAAATATTTTCAAAAATGTTATTAGAAGCGATGACAAATGTGGTTCTGATTATAGAGCATTAAGTCCTATACAATTTCATTTCCCCCCAGTCATTATGATATTTTGCGTTAAATTAAATCTGAAATGGAACCTGTCATTGGGGTGTAATTGAACCACCCATGGAAGGCCTTGTTTGTAGATTAACCTTTTGAGTGTCACAGGAAGGTATGCACTCGCTCACCCCACTGCTACTCAGTGTTAATGTTTACACTTACAATCCTACCAGATATGATATATGAAAGGTTATTTATAACGCGCTTAGTACCCAGAGTTTTCTAAGCGCCAAGGCAAGCACGTTGCCGCTGTGCTATCCACCCGGGACAATGGCAGTTTCACCATTTAAACGATGGAATATAGTGAGTGTTTTGCTAGACAAAAACAATGAAGATACATTGATTTGAAAACAAAAAAAAAGCCTTGGCGTCAGTTCAGTATCACAGTATCCTGTTCTGAATTTGTCAAGTTCCTCAAGTTGAGAGCTTTTCGTGTAAATTCGTATGTAAAACAGGAGGTGATCATGCCTGTACTCAGAATGATTGTTGTTGGTGTGTGCTAATGCAGAGTGTTGGGCTCAGATAAGGGGCCTTCCACCTCATGTCCTGGATAACATGAGTAAACGAGAGAGGGTGCAGAAGTCCTTTTAAATGCAAGCTAACCACTTGAGAAGCTGTGAAGAGGAGACTCAAAAGTTCTTGGATGAGAATAGAGAATATTCTTTCCAGCCTAAATGATTTAAGCTAAACAAGCCTCATTATCCATGCACATTATACATTTCAATGCCCATGTTTATTATGCATGCCAACCTGGGTTTTGCTATTTAGAGCTTCAGCAGGGCTTAACATGGGAGTGGCAACATTATAGTGAATAATATAGCAACAATAGATTTGTGTACAATCATATTAAAAGAAACATGAATCAAGAGGATCACACTTAAGATAACATATGTCTGAATAAAGTACCCAGAGGTTGCACTAGTCCTATTGCGAAATCCTTTCAATATATAGCTCTGATCCTGCAGTCGAGGAACCAGTGGTGGGAGTTCTTACTTATGGGCTTGCTTAAAGCCAACTCCTTCAGATTATTTGAACAGTTGTGGCATTGTATTCGTATGCAGGTATCATGTTAGACTAAGTTGCTGACTCCTCTGTTGAAGGGGGGCTGCATTAAGCGGGGGCTGCATTAAGCTTAAAGTTGATTAAGAAAGTCTCTGTTAATTATTGAGCATATCTCATGCTGCAAACATATTGTTATTGACATTTTGTTCAATGGCATGCTGCATGCGCATAGCACTAAAACAGTTTAGTCTGCCCCCTACGAAGGTCTACTATATTTTTGCCTATTGACTTTTTTAAAAACATAAAAGAACCAACTCATTCTGCCATCATGAACACACTAGGTAATGTGTAAACATGCTAACAATGGCCTCGCCGTGGTCTCTGGCTGTCAATGTTAAAATGATGCCCTCCTGTCTATCCCTGGTATATGTGTTGTGAAGGCATCATGAAGGGGGACACAGACAACAGATTCCAGATTCAAAATAATCCACTTTATTAACTTAAATGTCTGCATGGAAAAAGGCCTAACTTGCCCTATGCTAAGATGGGATTTCCCTACCTAAATATAACTAAGGAAAGTCTGAGTCAAAGAGTTAAACTTGGGAATCTGTCTGTGCCCAAACCCTATACTTGCCTTCACAATAATAACTATACAATGTGTAGGGATGACAGCAACCAAAATGAAAACAGTGTTCAACACAAAGTTCTGAGCTTCTTCCAGCTCGCAGCTTCCTTTCAACTCCCTTCCCCAAGTATAAAATATTCCACAAGAAAAATCTCAAAGTTTCCTTTCTTAGATTTAAGGATGCAATACTTTTATTCAGGCCCTGGTGTCTCCTTACCCCCAGGTTAGGACTCAGGGATCCCTTCCCCAAGTTTCAAGTGACACAGTTCAATAAATGTTATTTTAAATGTTTGTTTAGATAATTTGCAGCTTGCACACAGGTTGAAAATGTTGCTGTAAATCAGGCTTCAGTATCCTTTGTGTATTCTTTAAAGTCACATTCGATTTCAGCTGACTGTGGTTTGTTTAGAGTGATATTCCTTTTAGCAGTTCAACAAATAATGATTGGATTGTAATTTTCATTCAGCACTTCAACATATAATGGTGTGCTTGAGTTTAAAGTTTCTTTGCCCTTCTTGGGTTCCAAAGGCTTTCATTTTGTTTGGTAGCAATGTTTTAATTAGCTCGGTATTCAAGAGTTAGCCTCTGGCTTATGGTTCTTTTTCACATCATTTGTATTTTAATTTTTGTTTGTTTCACTTAAATTGCATAGTTCAATGTTCAGAGACCTTCGAAAACCTGTTTCTCATCACACGTGACCACTGCGCTCCAAAGTATTCCCATCTGTTTGATGATTGAAAATGAATGGGATCGTAGACTTTTGACAATGTGCTATTCTGACGCATGCGACCCCTTTGATACAAAATATCCCCATCGGTTTGGTAATGTACAATGAAAGGGATAAGAGATTTTTGAAAATGTGCTATTCCGAAGCTCACGACCACTCTGATACACAGTATTCAGAAAATAAAGAGTTCACACATGCGCGCACCAGGTTTTTCTCAATCACCAGAAACTCTCTGGTTGCTTAAAGAGTTTGTGTGCATTGCGGATCACATGGCCTCTTGCATGTAGTGTCGGGGCTCCAGTTCCTGCCCCTAAGGCATTCCTGTGATGGTCCTCTACCACAGGGGGGAACAAGCACTTTGAGGAGAAAGGAAAGGGACAGCCTCCCAGCAAGGCTCCCTTCATCTTCCTCAATCTGCTCTAGGTAGTGCCAACTCCCACACCATGCGGTATGTTTCCCTGCTAAATGCACTGGCCACTTGGTCCTTCTCCTGTCGTTCCCCTTTGCCACTGGGTTGGGTTCCAATAATACACCTGCATCCCTTTAACAGGCTGCAGGTGTGGATGACCTCTCAGCCTTGCCTGACCATAATTAAAGTGACACGTCTGACCTTCACTGTTCTTAGCAGGTGCAGGCAGCTTCCTCGTCCCAGTACTAGAGTGGTAAAAGGGCACAGTCTTCATTGCTCTTAGTTGCCTCTTCTTCGTCCCAGTATGTCAACAGCTCCTCTCAGGAATGCAAGAAGGATTGTTGGGCATTTATGTTTTCCTTACAGATCTATTAAACCAATCACGTTTTTCTTTCTGTCTGTGAACAAAATGTCCACGAGTGCATTCCATCCCCCAGAATATTGCATGTTGCATTGTCGCAGGGCTGAAGTCCTAAAAAGAAAGTGGGGGGCCTCAGACGTACACATTGGCAAGTGACGTCAGTGATAGAAATTGACAAAATGTACTGGAGTAACCCCTCCCACCCGCAATCGCACAGTGGGGGTGGTGAAGGATTGTTATTGGTTTGGCGGTACTGGGGACGGCTTTTCAGCGATGTGTATGGGACTGGGTTGGGGGGGGGGCGGAGCTAAGTGTCAAATGATGTGCATGTCCTGAATATATGATGCTGGCTGCTTTGCATAAAAACAAAGTGCATTTTGGGAACATAAGAATAACCACCAATTTATCAAACATGTCAGTGCTAGTAATTCAAACATTCATTCCTCCGAAAACATGCAGTACACACATGGTACGGTGCTCCTATCCTCTGTCAGAATAGTCACCCTGACAGTAAAATGTGTGCAAAGCATGAGGCATATATACAGCTTTGGGCTGATTTATTGCTTGAGTTTGGGCTGCTGAGCAAAGGACTCCCTTTAGATGCAGTCTGTGAAATTATTGCATTAATCAAAGCACAGTATCTGGTACTGTATCTCTATGCGTTCAGCAGAGCAGCAATATGCAACGAGTGCTGTAACCCCCAAGTTGAGGAAGCTTTCTGCTCCTTGTTTCATGACAACTGTATCTCTCAGACATTGGGAGGCTCTCAAAATGCTGTGTCTAAGACACCGTTTAGGAGACTCACAGCAGTAAGGATCAGAGAGCTTCTTCTACTTGGAGGTTTGGGCCTCATGGATGCACTGCAAGACTGTTTTTTTTTTCCGAAGCACAGCTCCGTCTTGTTCTGGCCCAATTCCTCCTCTGGACGTCATGAAGTGAAATATTTAAATTTCTTTCAATTTGTCTTTCCCGAACTAGAAAGTGCACTGACAAATACGTATTTGTCAAAGATATTTTCTAACAGCATTGATGGCTAAGTATAAAAGTTTTGCACCGTTTATATTTAAATATCTGTATCAAAACATGTTTTTTTTGGTAGAATTTTAATATGAAAAATTTCAGCAGCCCCTGCTAAAAGTTTGATGTAGCTTACAGCCGCGTGACCAGTGCTCAAATCCCGGGTGCCACACTGTAAAGTAGGAGCATCACATTTAAAACAAAATTGCTTTCAAACACAAAGGGGGGCCTGTGCCCGCCCTCTAGCAAAAAATGGGCAGACACGTCCACCCGCGCGCACCCTCCACTTGAGCCCTGTGACCAAGTAGTCTGTTGGACCTCAACAGCGCATGTACTACACCCTCTCAGCATATAATATTGCATATCCCAATACATTGCGTCATATTATGAAGCATTTTATATATCAAAACACACCTCGTCTTCTACACATTATTGGGCTGAGAGGAAAGGAAGGCATCTGTTACACACACGGTTGTAAACAAACATAGAAGTATGGAGTCTTACTCCCATGTGGGTGAGAGTAGGATGGCATTGATTACTCCATGTATTACTGTACTGGTTGAGGTAGGAGTTGGATGGTCTTCATTATTCCCGCCTCTTTGCTTTGAAAATACCATACATGTTTATAGTTTACTTCTCTTTTGCTGTGTCTTTAGGCACTAATGTTATACCCGGGGCCTTTTGGCAGTGGTCAGGATGAAATTGTTGGAACACGCTGAAGCTGAGATGGAAGAGGGGCTGACGGCTTCGTCTGGCGCTTGCAGAGGAAAGAAGACATCACCCTTCTCTCCAGTCAGGCCAAGATGACAATTTTGGGGTTCCCACTCAGGAAGGTCCTAACCATGTTTTATCTCATAATTTAACTTATTTTTCAGTGAGGTCTGCTGTAATGCTGTGCCTGGAAACCCCTTAATAATTAGCGCAAAACCCAAACTTTTTAAAAGTTTGCCAAACTGTGGGAGATTCTCTACTGAGACCTGATGACACCCAACAAGGTAGACACCTGTGTCTGGAGTTGCTGGTGGTGCTCTTGTTGAGAGCAGAATTCTGTGTCAAGACTGAAGGCTCACATTATGCTTCTCTTTCTTTCTTTAAAATCTACAGAGAAAGCTCAGCAGCAATAGTTCTAGTAACATTACGTATATGACATGAGTGGGTGCAGAAATCCCCCAAATAAAACTATAGTCCATGGAGATAAAGTCATTGGGACAAAACTCAGTTTCCCAGGAGGCTTAGGTGAAGTCCATAACTGGTCACAGAACATTTGACTAAAAACAGCCAATGAGGTATAGTGTGTCCAAATAGGGGGTAGACGTGAACCACTTCCTCTTTCTTTGCTGCTCACGGCAAGAAATAAGTGGAATTGTGTCTTACTCGTTTCATTATTGTTTAATGTGTAATTGAATGTACCGATCGTGCACAAAGTGCAATATTAATTTGTTTTCAGTCACTCAACTGTATTTTGGGGCATTCTTGGCTCGCTTTTAGTTTTCTCCTCTCGGCGCCACGTAATGTTAGCAGCCCTTTCCTTCCGACACCAGCTGATCTTCTCAGCGGGTGTCGGAAGCCTCACACTGAACAAGAGGAGACTCGCAGTACACACACGAGCGGCCCCCCTTTCCTTTTGACCCCAGCTGATCTCCTCAGCGGGTGTCGGAAGCATCGCTTTTCACAACCAAGGCTCGCATCTGTTATGTTCCGCCCTGCGTCCCGCTACGCGGTGACGCAGGGCGTGCTGAATAAAAGCCCCGCCCCCGCGCTCGGGAGGCAGTTCCGGGGCAGACCATCCACCCGTGTGTGCGTGCGAGTTATTGGAGCTCCCGCTGGCGCTGCGCCACAGGCCGTGCGGCCTAGCTTACTCCTCCAGCCCTACTGCGCGCACGCCGAAGCCTGGGACATAACAATGGCGACGAGGTGAAACGAGGACAAACACGCGCTCGACGTTCACAGCACCTAGATGGCCTGCAGCCATCGCGGCCAAATTTTTGGATACCCGGTGGGGGGTGGGTCGCACACGTGACCCACCCCACCCCAAAAAAAAAAAAAAGAAATTTTTTTTTGCTCTCTCGCTTTCAATCTTTTCATCATCACTCGCCCTACAAGTGATGACTGGGTGGTGTGGAGCCATTTCACATCTGGTATCGCACACCAGGGGCCCCATCACGATGTGACATCGGAACCACATGGAAGAACCAGCACCCGAACTCTTCGACACAGCGTTTGGACACCAAGGCACCTCCAGGGAAGGCCCAACTTCACAGCGCTAGTGGTTGCCTGAAGAGATCACGACAGCACTGAACAGGTACACGTCGACATGGCGGCCGGCACATCCACCCCTGGGCCCGCCACGCCATCCAGAATTGCGGCAAACCTATCGCTGACGTCCCCACAGCCTCGCACACAAGGAGGCTCATCGACACTGGTCCAGCCATTTGACCCCTTTACCGACCCATCTTCGAGTGGACCCAGATGGCAGCTGTGGATCCAGAAATTCGAGATGGCGATGGAGTGCAAAGATGTGACGTCGGCCAGGAAAATGAAGGCGCACCTACTCCTCAGTGTGGGTGACGAGGTACTGCGCATCTTCAACTCCTTGGATGTGGCCGATGGCCAAGATGCGTACCAAAACGCAAAACATGCCCTAACTGCTCATTTTCTCCCCCAACTGAACCCGAACTATGAGACATTCATCTTCTGCACCACCATACAGGCAGCAGAGGAGACCCTGGATGCCTACTACACTCGGTTAAGAAAATTGGCCATGTCCTGCAAGTTCACCAATGTTGAGAGGGAAATCAGGAGGCAAATCATTAACGGCGTACACTCAGAAAAACTAAGGCGCCTAATTCTCAGCGAGAGAGGCATCCCCCTGCAACGAATCCTTGAATTAGGACAACAAAGGGAACTGGCCCACACCAGAGCGGCCAACATGGAGGCCACTCTGCACAGACTGCAACCGGTCCTCAACACAGCCATGGTGGCCCAGATCACCAACAAACAATCCTCGAGGGATGAATACAGTGGGGGCTATGGCCAGAACAGGTGGCAACCGCGCATTCCTGGGCCCACAGAGTGTGGCTGGTGTGGTGGCCCACGACATGGCCGCCGCAACTGTCCTGCGCAAGGCACCACCTGCGGCAGGAAGGATCATTATGCAAAGGTGTGGAGATCATCGGGCGCCCCCACGCAGCCCCACAGAACACTTCAGACAAAAACGCAACCAAGAAAAAGAAGCAGGCCAGTGCAAGGAGGGTCGCAGTGACCAACTCTTCCACGGAGGAAGAAGGGGATGACATCTCGACAGGGCAGCTAGATCCCAGCAAGGACAACGAGAAGAAAGGAAGAAAGATATACCTTGTGTCCGCACTAAGCCAAGGCTCAGAAACACAACGAAAATCTGTCCGAAGGCGCAAGTGCATGGTCACTGTCCAAGACCAGCGCATTCTCATGACCATTGACACCGGCGCTTCGGTGAACGTGATGCCCACAAGCATATTTCAGACTCTGAAGCCTCAACCGGTCCTGAAAAGCACGGATACGCTGTTGTATGCCTACGGCAGCCGAAAGCCCCTACCAGTCATGGGCAGGTTCCGCACCACGCTGGAGCACGGCGAAAACAGACTGTGGTCGAAAGTATGTCGTAAAGGCAGGAATCGAAAGCCTCCTGAGTGGAGACGCCGCAGAAGATCTAGGAGTGGTCAAATTCATCTGCCACATTGATGAGGCCGAAGAGGTGGAGAAAATGCTAAGTCAATACCCCAAGCTGCAGGAAGGAATAGGCTGTTTGAAGGGCAAAACCATCCGGCTGCACATCGACGAAACAGTACAGCCGAAGGCCGTACGACATCGGAGGACACCTTTCCACATCAGAGAACAAGTGGAGCAGGAGCTCTAGGCTCTGGAGGAAGCCGGCATCATAGAGGCGGTTACTGGGCCCACACCATGGGTCTCCCCGATGGTTGTCACACGAAAGCCTAAACAGCCTGGAAAGGTCCGGATTTGCATTGATATGCGTCTACCTAACACTGCCATCAAACGAGAACGCCACATCACCCCAATGATCGACGAAATTGTGGCGGACCTCACAGGGTCTTGTGTTTTCCCGAAAGGTGACTTGAAAGCGGGGTATCATCAACTCAAACTCCACAGAGACTCGCGCTATATTACAACTTTCTCAACGCATCTGGGGCTAAGGAGATACAAACGCCTGAGCTTCGGAATCTCGTCTGCGGCTGAAGTATTCCAGCAAACTATCCAGGAGGTCATCAGGGACATCCCGGGGGTCCTCAACGTGAGCGACGACATTCTGATTCACGCCCCCGACAAGAAGGAGCACCTCAAGAGGCTTCATACCCTACTGGGCAGACTACAAGAGGCTGGACTGACCATACACAGGGAGAAGTGCGAGTTCCTCAGATCGGAAATCACTTTCTTTGGTTACAAGTTTGGCAGCACGGGTATCTCCCCTGATCCCCAGAAGGTCGCAGACATCCAGGCGGCAAGCCCACCGATGACCCCTACAGAAGTATGCAGCTTCCTAGGGATGGCAACCTACTGCGGGAGGTTCATTCGAAACCTGGCCACCCTATCTGAGCCACTACGGGAGCTGACGAAAGCAAACACCAAGTGGGACTGGGGGCACAAGTGCCAAGACTTGTTTGAAAGTATCAAAGAGTCCCTGTCCGTCGACACCAAGATGGCGTATTACAACACCGAGCTGCCCACAGAACTATTCGTGGATGCAAGCCCCGTTGGGCTCGGTGCCATCCTGATGCAGGTGACAAGAGAAGGGGAGAAAAGACCGATAGCATACGCCTCGAGAGCCCTCACGGAAACCGAACAGAGGTACTCCCACATCGAGAAAGAGGCCATCGCAGTGCTGTGGGGGTGCAGGCACTTTCATCTGTACCTATATGGGCGACGGTTCACAGCAGTCACCGACCACAAGCCCCTACTACCCATCTTCATGGGAACGTCATCACACCCTCCGGCACGGATCACCAAATGGCTACTACATCTCCAGCAATACGACTTTGATCTCATCTACCAACCAGGCAGTGGAAACCCTGCGGATTTCCTTTCGGGGCACCCGCGAGCGGCAACCCAACACGAGATCCAAGTGGCCGAAGAGACAGAGGAACACATATGCCAAGTGGTTCGGGCAATGAGGCCAAAAGCGGTGAGCATCGAAGATATCGAGGCAGAAACCAACAAGGATCCTTGCTGCAATCTAGTGAAAGATGCCATAATCTCAGGGGACTGGAAAACCTTCATGAGACACACACACAACAGAACAGCGGAAGCAAAAGGGTTTCTGTCCGGCATGTTCACCGTCCGGCAAGACTTGTCAATCACAGAAGGCGGAGTGATACTAAGAGGCAACCGCATAACGATCCCTCTCAGAATGCAAGACAGGATAGTGGCCCTAGCGCATAAAGGACACCAAGGGCTGGCAAGGACGAAGGCCCGCATACGGCACAGGGTATGGTTTCCCCAGATCGAGGAAAGGGTCGAGACGCTCATCAGCACGTGCCTACCATGTCAGATAACAGGAGCCCCGCCAGAACCAGAACCAATTCTATCGGCGGCACGCGGCCGCTCGCGGTGGGAGGCCATCAGCATTGACTTCTACAAGCTACGGGAAGGCCTCCACCTCTTGGTTCTGTTGACGACCACTCCCGATATCCGGAGGTTGAAATAGTCGAATCCACAGCAGTGGAAGTGGTCATTCCAGCCATAGAAAAAATGTTTGCAACTCACGGACTACCAACCTCCATCAAAAGTGACAATGGGCCACCGTTTACCGGGAGGAATTCAAGAACTATCTGCAGGACCTCAACATAAAGTATCACCACATCATGCCGAGGTGGCCCCAGGCAAACGGGGATGCCGAACGCTTCATGAGAACCATTAACAAGGTGCTACGGGTATCGAAGGCGAACGCCAGCCCATGGAAGATCGACCTCTACCGATTCCTCAGAAACTATTGGGTTACCCCCCACAGCACAACCGGCATACCGCCGGCGGATCTCATGTTCTGCACCGTCATCTGATCCTCGATTCCGCACCACCCAAGCAGGACCCCAGATGAGGTCAATGAAGAGCGCACGGAAATGAGGAGAAGGAGTGCCAATGCCCACATGAGCGGCAAGAGAAGAGCGAGGCAGTCTGATCACCAAGTGGGGGACCAAGTCGTCATGCTACGAAACCCCACCAAATCGAAACTCGACACCCGATACGAGGAACTGCCATGGACCGTCAGCGATCGGCACGGAACCATGGTGACTGTGACCCGAGGACACCGTCGAGTGACGAGGAACTCTTCATGGTTCAAGGCGGTGCCTCGCAACCTGTGGACTGACAGTGAGTGCCATCTGGAAGAGGAGGACACTCAGCCCAGCGAAGACGAGCCTAGGTCCATCCCGGATGAAACCAGAGCGGCGGATGGAACCTGGGAACCGCTGGAGGCCCCCGGCCTCGAGGACATGACCAGTGAAGGTGAGCCCGATCAGGAGCCGGGGGGTGCAGGCCCCGAGAAGGGCGGTACGGTCTGAGAGCGGTTACGAGACCGCCGGCCAAGCTAAATGACTATGTGTGGTAGTGTGAGGGGCCTGGACCCTGCCCCCTAGGGCCGGACAATTATTTGGTTAAGAGCGTGAGCAAACGTTTGCACTCACAGTTGATGCAAGTTAGTGTTATGTGTATTTGTTTTATAATAAAGGAGGAATGCTATGTTCCGCCCTGCGTCCCGCTACGCGGTGACGCAGGGCGTGCTGAATAAAAGCCCCGCCCCCGCGCTCAGGAGGCAGTTCCGGGGCAGACCATCCACCCGTGTGTGCGTGCGAGTTATTGGAGCTCCCACTGGTGCTGCACCGTGCGGCCTAGCTTACTCCTCCAGCCCTCGTGCGCGCACGCCAAGGGCTGGGACATAACAGCATCAGACACGCAAAGCCTCTAGTTGCCGTCTTCACGCTTATGCATGATTTTTTTCCATAAATCTTTGTTCGAGCCCTCCTCCCACATCATCTCACCTTTGTGGGGAGAAAGGAGGCTGCGTAATGCTGTGAAATTTAATCAGAGCCCTCGAAGGTGCCCGCACACGCCAGAAGCGGGAGCTTCACACACGCTTTATCCTTTACTCTTCTCCGCACTTGCTGCCGCATTTCCTTTGATTTTCAAAGGATTATAATTTACAGCTAGTGCCAGAGACACTTATGACAGAATATATCTCGGATTTTCTTACTGATATCTGCCACAAAAAAAAATGTTAAAGTGGGATAGCAAGAGAAGCCTCAAATTTTACCCACTGACAGATATTATAAAAATAAAATAAAAGGGGATATTATTTTCTAACAACTTTACATTCATGGCGGCTCAATACTCTCCCCAAGCTGATCAGGAATGGTCGGTGGAGGAGGAGGAAGTATATGAGGAAGATGATGTGGCCTTAGCAGACAGCTTTAAAAGAGTGCTGGGCTCCTCAGTGGAGACTACTATTAAAAAAAGCAGTGTCAGGCATGCTGCTACCTATCCAAGAGCACTTGAATAATATGGAAGCCCACCTGAAGGCAGCACTCCCGCAGGGGAAAAAGAGAACTCAGAAGAGAAAGAACACTTCTGAAGGAGGAAGTACTCCGGCACGCAAGAGTAAAAATGACTCTTTGACCTCCCCGAGCCACCCAGAACCAGCCTCAACCAAAGCCACGACTGCCATCACAGACACCTTCTCCAAGTCCAAAAAAGCCTTTTTGACCGGGAAGGAGACCCCTTCCGATTCTAGACCCTCTCACCCAGAGGGAGACAATGCGGGTGCCAGACCCACGAGCCCGGAGGAGTATCATCAGGGCACGGATGACGAATGTGAGAACAAGGGGGAGGATCACAATGATGATCAGTCTCCCCAATCCTCAGAAGAGGAGGACAAACTGGACACTGGGTCAAGACCCAGCACATCTGGGAACGTAGCAGCTCCCATTCCCAAGTAGCAACCTGGCGAGCATTCTGCACTTGATGGAATGTTTGTTCCTGATCCTAATACACCCCAGGTCATCTGACTGGGCTCCGTCGTCCAGGGCTATGGAATACATTCACACAAAACTCCATCGGCCCCTGGAGAAGGAGGTCAGGGCCAAACTTAAAGCGGAATGTCCTTGCCCTGAGATCCCAGGAAAGGTAGCCCTGACTCCCGAACTGGACGCGAAGACGATTACATTTTTGGGGAACAATAGCAAGGACCCCAAGAAGGGCATCGACAGAGCCTGGAGGTCTTGCCAGGACAAAGTCCTAGATATCACAGGTCCCTTAGCAAAAATAATGGACCCAGCTGAGAGAGCCCTAGACACAGGGAAACCAATCGACCCATCCATTCTCTCTGGATGGTCTCAGAGAGCGCTCTATTTGCTCGTCAATGCCAACTGCGCCATTTCAACAGAGCGCAGAAAAGGTATCCTCATGAAGATTGACCCTAAACTCGGGGAACTCGCCAACACGGAATCAGTTACAGCCACACAGGGACTGCTGTTCGGTGACCCCTTCGTGAAGGAAATGTCCAAATTTGTAGGCACCTTCACCGCCTTAGATAAGGCACAAGCATCAATTAAAAGAGTTTTCTCCACCAAGGTTTTTTCCCAGGCCGGACGTGGAAAGGGTCGCTCCTCCAGCCGTTACTCCTTCGACAGAAGGCCCCAGTAATCAAGAGACCAATATTTCCACTGGCAAGATAGAACTGACACCTTTTCCCCTTCCAGAGGAAGAGGAAGGGGCTGCGGCTGGAGAAGGGCAGCAAGATACCCAGCTCAACAAGCTTCAGGTCAGTGTAAACATGGCAGCGCCAGTGCGCAAACACCCATAGGAGGGAGGAGAGCTCTCTTTGCACAAGGTGGGACTCCTTATAAGGCGATGCCTGGATCAAGGACAACATAAGGGGGTTTTGCTTCGAGTTCTTTGCCCAACTTTTTCAAACGCGTCGTCCAGTACAAACAGTAATGTCGCACGCAGACGCCTTATCGCTAGACAGCGAAGTGCGCAGTCTACACCTAAAACGCCCATGCTCAGACCAGGGAGGATTCTTCAGCCTGATATTTCTGGTGCGCAGGAAGCAAAGGGTTCGCCCAGTAATAAACCACGGAGCTCTGAGCGACTTCATTGTCTACCGCCATTTCAAAATGGAGGGAATTCACATGCTCAGAGACATTCTAAGACCAGGCGACTGGCTCATTCGCCTAGACCTTAAGGACGCATATCTGGTAGTGCCCATTCACCCAGCACATGCGGGTTACCTGAGGTTCACATGGAGGAATTAGGACTGGGAGTGCACGAGCTAAGGCCGATCGTAGCACACCTCAGGGAGAAGGGTGTCAGGCTTACTATATACCTAGATGACATCATTCTCGTGGCTCAGTCCAAGGACCTGGAAAAGCATCAGGCCAGGCTCGCCATAGACCTATTTCACAACCTAGGCTTCCTCATCAACTGGGAGAAATCAATTTGCTCGCCCTCCAGGAGCCTGGAATTTCTGGGTTTCATAGTAGACACTCAGAATTCACAGCTTCGTCTGCTGACTCAAGATTCACTCCATTCGCCAAGTGATCCGCAGGCTCCTACAGAGAAACGTCATCTCCCCCCGGGAGTTAGCGAGAGTAATAGGCCTCCTGTCATCTTTAATTGAGGCAATATTTCCCGGCCTACTTCATTACCGCAAATTACAGAGACGGAAAGGCCAGCATGTGAGGCACAAACTTTCTTACTCACATCGTTTAGTACTCTCGCCCCTAGCAAGGATGGAGCTCAACTGGTGGATCACACATATGGAGGCCTGGAACAGCAGTGCGATCTTTGCCTCGACTCCAGATTTATTGATAGAGTCAGACGCAAGCCGTTCAGGGTGGACTTGGTCGTCCCAAGAGCTAGAGATGCACATAAACTGCCTGGAGCTTCTGGCAGACTCATTCGTAGTGTATTCTTTAGCCAGAGGCAGAGTTGTCAAACGGGAAATTATATCGTGCCTCCTATTGTAATGAATATATGTATATTGGCCTACGCCAAGCTGCTTGTAAGCCACTTGTGAAGAAATCCGTGTTGCAAGGTCCAGACCTCAGAATCAATGTAAGCTGCCATTTTAGGTCAATCCGCCATTTTAGGTTCTCTCTGCAAAGTCAACCTGTGAGCTAAAATGGTGGACAGTGTCATTGCGAAAATGTAACATGGCCGTCTTGACCTCTGTGTATAAACTAATGTATAACTTGCCTGCAGGCTACATGTTGGGGTCATGAACTGAGACCTTGTCCTTCGTTGACCTGTGTGTAAAGGATTACTCGTGCCAATGAAGCTAAGCATATGTTACTAACAATGTATCCAAATACTGAACTGAGAACATTTGTTTAAACTACATTGTATAGATGTTTGAGAAGGTCTCTATAAGAAATCCTAAAGTACACTATTGCCATTTAGGCTTGTTGGTGAATGTATTAAAGGTAAACCCTAAGTGTACAGATGCGTGAACTCGGCACGAACCCTAGATCCGTAATGAATTAATAAATATTAACTGGGAAATGGGTTGGACATCATGTTTTCAAAGGTATATGAGGTACGACTATTCTAATGTACAGTTGCACTCACTGAGCACACCGAACCACGTTGGAGTTCGCTGTGTTGTACTGAGGGCCGATAGCTATCTGTTGCTTTGTCCTTTCACACTGTTCAGTATAAAATAAAGATCTTTGTATGTTCCTTTGTAACCCGTGTTCGGTGTATTTCCTTTTGGGGTACTCACAGGGACGTCATTTCACCAAAATGCCAGGGGTAGCGGAAGTGACATCACAGTGCCACGCCCCAAGAGTGACATCACAGGAAGTGATGTCATTTGGCCACAGGACGTGATGTCATTAGACCACACCCCACATGAAGTGATGTCATTTGACCACGCCCCCACCATGACATCACAGAAGTGGCCTCATAAAGCATTATCCCTCAGTGCAATAAGAAAAAAATGGTTACGATATCAATGTATTGTGACATTTAATTCCAGAATGGATCATCATATGTAGCAGTGTCAAGGTCCATGTTTCCACGTGAAGTGTATGAACCCCAATCCCCTATTTATGTGGATCTGCCCTGTTATTTCAACAGGACTACAGAGCGAAATCACATTCTGGGGGGACAGGAACGGATAGGTGGGCATGGGGATATTCATGTATCATATGGTTATCATTCAACCTTTAATAACAAATACAATGATTACAATCTAAATTCCGTTAAAAGTCAAAAGTTAGAACATATAAAGGAATGTTTAGGCTTTCCTATGTCCTGGTGGTGGTAAATCAGTGCTGGCAGTATTTACCACCTTACTCTACTGTACTTGTTTTTCACTAAATAAAAAGTCTTAATAAAATAAATGCACTAAAATACAAAGAAAACAAAGGGAGGCTCTCATCCGCATTTGCCATAGCTCAGACATTAGGTTACCCACAATCCTTACAATAAAATGGGCCTTCATTCGTCTAGCACAAGCAAAGGATGTTTTAATAAAGGTTAATATAAGGGACTGGAATTTTGAGAGGTTAGGCAATAAAGATTAAATGAGATGCCCAGGATCGCACATGTGTTACGGGGTGAAGCTGGGATGTGCGCCAACTCTGAACCCTCTGCATTTGAACACTTTCTTTTCCAGTTCTTACCATGAACTAAAATAATCTAATTTTATAAAACTGACTTGGAAAGTACACAAATCACATTACCAAACATGACCATTTTTAAAAGCAATATATTATAGAAGGGTGTTATCAATATGCATTTCAACTTTGGCTATTGCACATGATCAACATAATTCCCACAGGAAGGAAAGCATGCTACAAGAGTTGTGCCGTAAGGAATACACAAACTATGGACACCACAGTGAACACAGAAAGCATTACACAATGAATTGATCAAAGCAGAATGTACAGACAGGCAATAGGTTTAGAGCCTCAGCAGCACATCATAAAATATCCTGACGTGTGATATTTAAGTTAGGTGAAGAATGGAATCTTACTTCTTTAGATCATGCAGCCTTCTGGGGCCCCCTCCAAGTGGGGCCCCGGGGGAAGTGCCCTTTGCACTCCCACAAAAACTGTCAGTCACAGCATTTTAGGGGGACTGGAGCGGCTGGGGCAGAGCCAGCCACAACATTTTAGAGGGACTGGAGCGGCAGGGGCGGAGCCAGCCACAACAATTTAGAGGGACGGGAGCAGAAGGGGCGGCGTCAGCCACAACATTTTAGGGGGACCGGAGCGCAGTTTTGAAAGCTGGATGGCGGCGGCACCAAATTCATTTTACTAACAACGCTGCAAATATGTGCCGGCAGCGGCTTGCAATGTGGTTAAGCTGCCGCCGGTGGCACATATTTGTAACTTCTTTAGTAAAAATGAATTGCCTGCAGCGGCCGTGACCGGCGGCGACCACGGCGGTCAACTCACTCACCTGCCTGAGCCTCGACCTCGTCGGCCAAAGTAGTCACTGGCCTGCCGCGCCTGCCTGGCCTTCAGTGGGGTGGTGGTCGATCGTGGTGGATGCCTGCAGCCTGCCTGGACACAAACTGAGGAGCAAGCCAGGCAGCACGAGAGGAGAAGCAGGCAGCACGAGAGGAGAAGCATGCAGTGCGCTTGTACATGCAATAATCAAAATGGAGGTCCTGGAGGAATGGAGGACAAGCGTCGCAGCACACTGTGGCCACACCCCCCCTCCTCTGATTGGTCAACAGCCAGAGGTCGCAAGAGATTGACAGGGGTCACTGGCCAATCGCCAGCGGTCGCTCTTGCGACCCCCAAATGACGTGACCATTCCTGCACATTATGTATCGCAGTTTGTTCACATCCCGTTCTCGAGACAGGAAGTGAATACTATTAGACAATCTATTCCTGACATTAGGAAAAATCCAACAGGATTCTATAAAGAAATAGAGTCTGTCTTGCAGTCCTCAGTGTTCACCTTGGGTGATATTGATCTGTTATTTCCTATACTCCTGCCCGTAGATTTGTGGAAACAGGTTAGGACTATAGATGACGTACCAGGGTTGGGAGATACATGGCCTTACATAATTAGACTTGATGGAGAAAGGCCAGCTGGTGAGAGACCACGCCAGGTGATACTAACCTTGCCTGATAGAATCATTGCAAAATTGAAAACCATAATTCCTGAAAAGAGAATTATCTGGGACAAGCTTATGGCCTGTGTCCAAGGGAAGTCTGAGGGGGCTACCGAGTAGGTTCGAACAGGTATTCTCGGATTTCAGTGGACAAGACTTAGGCACAGAGTCTGGGAAAAGATTATTTGTGGACAAATTTGTGCGTGGATTGCTGCCTGACATCCAGTCACAGATTATGTCTTCTGAGAGCGCTTGGCAGGCGAAGTCCCAATCAGAAGTACTGCACATGGCTCAGTACTACGATAATCGTGGCAATAATGAAAAGGAAAGAGTAGAGAAGAGAAAAGTTGATTTGAAGAGTAAAGTATTATTACAGCAAATTGTTAGAGGCCCTAGAGGGGGTAGTTCGCAGATTAGAGGTCAGTATGTTCCACAAGGGAATGTCCCTTTGGGTCCTGTGAACATTAACCAGTGTGCCTATTGTCGGCAAGAGGGTCATTGGCATGCACAATGCCCCGTCCTTCAACAAAGGTCGAATAACACATTCGGAAATATGGGTAGACGATCCAGAGGTCGCCCGGGTGTAGGGGGCCCTGGTAGAGGTCAGTTTGCACAGGATCCTCAGCAGCCTTTTTCGCAGGATAATCAGGTACCAAGTGTGGATACTAGAAACATATTTGATCATCCTTCTGCTGCTTACCTCTCTGAAGAGCTTCCTTTTGACGATATTCTGTTTCGTTAGGATTGCCCGAAGCAGGGTTTGGAACCTACCACTATTCCCGTTAATCAGAAAGGTCCCTACGTTGAAATGGTAGTGGGAAATAGGAAACATCTATTCTTGGTAGATACAGGGGCACAGAAGTGTTCCATTGATCATTCTCGGGTTCCAAACATTCCACTGTCAGGGCAAACCAATGGCTCTGTAGGGTTTTCTGGCACACCAGTTGTTTGCCCAGTTTCTTCGCCGGTACCTATTTCTTTGGGTCCCTTTACGGACCACTGTCCATTCCTTTTGACTTTGAATTGTGGAGAGAATTTGCTGGGGTTGAATATGTTGAAGGAATTAAATGCGGTAATTCATTGTTCTTCTGATGGAGTGCGTTTAACGATTTCACCACAGCAACTTTCTGTCTCTCAATTCTTAACCAGACCTTTGCCACCAGAATTCAGAGATGTACCAGAGTGTCTATGGGCAATTGACGACAATGATGTTGGCGTTTTACAGATCGAGCCTGTTAAAATAGTCTTGAAACATGGAATAAAGCTGCCATTCCACAATATAAGATTTCAGTTGAAGGCGAGCATGCTTTGAAATGCATTGTTTCCGATTTTGTGCATCGAGGGGTGATTGAGGAAATTGCAGGTAGTTTGTGCAATAGTCCAATTTTACCCATGTACAAAAAAGGCGATAATGCAATTCCTTTTCGTTTCATAATTGATCTACGTGCCATCAACAAGGTCGTCGCTCCGCAATTTCCAATTGTGCCTGATGTGACGACAATATTAACTATGATTCCGGCTTCAGCTACTTATTTTAGTGTTGTGGATATGAAGAATGCTTTCTTTAGTATTCCTATACACAAGGACAGTAGATACTTGTTCGTGTTCACCTTAGGGGGACGCTCGTTCACCTTTACCCATGCAGCGCAAGGTTACACGGAAAGTCCTAGCATTTATAGTAGGGCTTTGAAAGAACAGCTTGATACCCTTGAATTGCCCTCTTCTTGTACATTGCTTCAGTATGTTGATGACTTGCTTTTAGCTGCTGACTCTGAGAGTGCTTGTAAGGAAGGCACTGTGTTGTTGCTTATCCACCTGGCTAAACATGGTCACAAAGCTTTGCTTAAAAAGTTTCAATATTGTTGTCAGGAGGTCGCCTATTTAGGCTATCTCCTATCAAAGGAGGGAAGAAGATTGACACCTGAACGAATAAAACACATTTCTGGCATGTCTGTCTCAAATACGCAGAAGGAAGTTAGAGCCTTGATAGGTATGGCTTCTTACTGTAGTTTGTGGATCCCAAACTTCTCACTAGTGATTAAACCGATGTTGGCTTTGACGAAGAAGGGCATTTCTTCGCCATTGCCGTGGAACACGGAACACCAGCAATCATTCGATCTGCTCAAAACTGCATTGTGCTCGGTACCAGTTTTGGGCACACCAAATTATGAAAAGGCCTTTGTGTTGTTTGTGCATGAATGTGATGGATGTGATTTGGCTGTATTAACATAGGAACATGGAGGGAAGAATAGGCCATGCGGTTACTTTTCCTCCGCCCTTGATCCTGTAGCATGCGCTTTGCCAAGATGTTTGCGAGCTGTCGCTGCCGCCGCTGCATCTGGAAAACAGAGTGAGGGAATGGTCCTAGGCCATGATCTAACCCTGATGGTGCCTCACTCTGTAGATGTTCTACTGAACAGAACCCAAACGCAACACCTCACTTCCGCATGGTTGACGAGATATGAACTGATCTTGTTTGCTCCTCACTTACAAATTAAGAAGTGTTGTGTTCTTAATCTGGCTGAACTCTTACCTAGGTACTGCTTGTAGTGACGAAGAGTCACATGACTGTCTATATACTACCGAACAAGAGACAAAGGGTAGAATTGATCTCAAAGACACTCCTTTGAACAATCCACAAAGGGAGCTGTTTTGTGACGGCTCCTGCTTCAAACTCCCAGATGGTACATCCACAGCTGCTTATGCAATCACCACATTGAGCACGGTCGTGGAAACCAAGAGAATTACGCATAACTCCGCGCAGGCCGCAGAGATTATAGCAGTGACCCGAGCTTGTGAACTTTCCGAAGGGCTTACAGTAAACATATATACTGATAGTCAGTATACCTTTGGGGTGGTTCACAACTTTGGGAGGGTTTGGTCAGAGAGAGGGTTCTTAACTTCACATGGTACAAAGATCAAATATGGCTCCCTAATAGTACAACTGCTCTCAGCGCTTGAGCTCCCTACTCAGTTAGCTGGCTTGAAATGTGCAGCACATTGAAAGATTATAGATAGGGTTTCCTGTTTTAGGGGTTTATTTTTTTTTTACTTCCGGGGGTGTTTTTCCAGTGTTTTCAAAAAATTTCGGGATCTGTGTTTATCAGTGTTTTCCCATTTGCCCCTTTCAAAAATCGCAGACAACTGTTTTTCCAGGTGTATACACAGAAATTTTATTTTATTGCTTAATTGCATGCAAATGTAGGGTAATCTCTCAATGTGAGATGTTCTAAGGTCCTGCCCCGTTCTGCTCCTCTGCCACGGCCTTGTTTTTTTATTTATTTGGACAATGTTTTTCGGGTCAACATTGCAGAAATAAATAATGAATCGGGTCCACGGACCCGGAGAACATTGTTCAAATACATTTTAAAAAAACAAGGCCGTGGCTGAGGCCTGTAACTGCCCCTGGGCACCAGTGGCAGTAACCGCCCTCCCCACATCCCGCTCCTCTGCTGGTGGGGGAGCTATAGGGGGCCAAGAGCATGACTTGCCTCTGGCCACGGCATGGTTTATTTATTAATTTGGACAACATTTGTCCGGTCCACAGATCCGTCCAAATAAATAAACAAAGCAGGCCGTGGTGAAGGCCTGTAACTTAGGGTGACCAGATTTCCAAAACGAAAACCGGGACAACCAACAACATAAAAGAGGGACTACCACATCGCAGCCCACCAATGACCAACCCTCCCCCAATACGTCCCCACAACCACCACCCAATCATATTTCCAGCTCTTCTCCTTTTTATAAACTGTATATGATCTCATTAGTGCAGTTTTGTCTCTGAATCTTGGCATGTTAATTCAAAACAAGTGTTTGCTATAACTGATATTACATGGCCTGCTGTACAATTCTTTCCAAGCCAGTCGCTGTAGCACAGTTAGTAAGTGTTGCGACTTGCACCTGAAAGGTTGGGGGTTCGGGCCAATCCTCCAACTCCAACATTTTGAAAAATAATTACAATTTTAATTACCATAGTCACCAACCATGCAAACCCCGGACAGGGTTTCTAAAATGAAAAAAAACTCCCGGATCGCAGGACGGAGGGCGATTTCCCCTGGAAAACTGGGACGTCTGGTCACCCTACTGTAACTGCCTCTGGTGCCCTCTTGCAGGGGGCACCTTAGGCAGTAACAGTCCTGCTCTCGTCCTGCTTCTCGGCCACGGCCGTGTTTATTTGGACAACGTTTTTCGGGTCTGTGGACCTGATTAATTTATTTATTTCCGCAATGTTGGTCCCACTAACATTGCAGAAATAAATTAATTAATCGGGTCCACGGACCCGAAGAACATTGTCCAAATAAATAAAAAAACAAGGCCGTGGCTGAAGCCTGTAAATGCCACTGGTGCCCCCTTTCAGGGGGCACCAGTTGCAGTAACCGCCCTCCCCACATCCCGCTCCTCTGCTGGTGGGGGAGCTACTCGGGGGCCAAGTACATGACTTGCCTCTGGCCATTGCCGTGTTTATTTATTTATTTGGACAACATTTTGCGGGTCCGTGGACCCGATTAATTAATTTATTTCTGCAATTTTGGTCCCACCAACATTGCGGAAATAAATTAATTAATCGGGTCCGTGGACCCGAAGAACATTGTCCAAATAAATAAAAAAACATGGCCGTGGCGAAGGCCTGTAACTGCCTCTGGTGCCCCCTTGCAGGGAGCACCAGAGGCAGTAACAGTCCTGCCTCCGTCCTGCTTCTCGGCCACGGCCGTGTTTATTTATTTATTTGGACAACGTTTTTCGGGTCCGTGGACCCAATTAATTAATTAATTCCGCAATGTTGGTACCACCAACATTGCGGAAATAAATTAATTAATCGGGTCCACGGACCCGGAGAACATTGTCCAAATAAATAAAAAATCACGGCCGTGGCGAAGGCCTGTAACTGCCTCTGGTGCCCCCTTGCAGGGAGCACCAGAGGCAGTAACAGTCCTGTTCCCGTCCTGCTTCTCGGCCACGGCCGTGTTTATTTATTTATTTGGAAAACGTTCTTCGGGTCCGTGGACCCGATTAATTTATTTATTTCTGCAATTTTGGTCCCCACCAACATTGCGGAAATAAATATATTAATCGGGTCCACGGACCCGAAAAACATTGTCCAAATAAATTAAAAAAACAAGGCCGTGGCTGAGGCCTGTAGCTGCCTCTGGCAGAGGCAGTAACCGCCGTCCCCACGTCTGGCTCCTCTGATGGTGGGGGAGGTACTTGGGAGCCAAGGGCATGACTTACCTCAGATACTGAAGGCAGGTTGCAAAATGCAATTCACCATTCAGCCACAAGGTGGCAATGGTGCATAATCATTTAAGGCACTAAATCCAAGTCTTTCATAGAGCTGCCATGATAGCTCACTGGCAATGCTTCTGTCTTGAATACAAGACATCACAGCTTCAAATCCTGCTCCCTGCATATGATTTACCGGGGTTTATTGGAGTCCCAGACTGGACTCCCTAATTATAGATGATATAGGAAAAGGGAATGCTTTCACTGATCCATAGCTAAACAGACTGCCACCAATCTCTTTACAGAGATGTATGTTTCAAGGGAGACTGTAAATGCCTAGCAATGGATGAGGGTGTTGGGTCTGTAAGCGATATCCATGTTAGAAGAAGGCTTGGGGAAACTTGATGATGATGGGTGTTTGGTGGATGTGGTTGAAGGAAAATGGCTACTTCCTGACGCATACTTGATGATGATGGTCGTTATGGCCCATGGCCCTACACATATATGTGCCCAGAAGGTTACAAAAATGCTACAAAAAGTTTGGGCGAATGACGAACTTTTGAAAATAGCTCATCGCTATGTCCAAGACTGTATGATCTGTTTACAGCACAATGTGGGAAAAGGAACATCAACTCCAAGGGGAAGTTTCGGGCCATCTTCTGTCCCCTTTGAGGTCATCCACTTTGATTTTATTGAAATGGACATTTTGTCGCTGCTGTAATTCTGCAGATATGTGCGGCATTACAAATCGATAAACGGTTCCATTCGGCCAGACACGCTCAAAGTGCCGGATTAGTAGAAAGACACAACGGCATCATCAAGAACAAGCTCGCTAAGACATGTGCCGGCTCCAAACATAAATTGGCTGGACGCCTTACCGATTGTGTTACTAGCCATGCGTACAACCCCTCAAACTAAGACTGGGCTCTCGCCATTTCAGGTGGTAATGGGGAGACCTGCCAATATCTGGAACCTTCCGAAATGTCGATCATTAAAGAATGTCGAAAATGTACTTCTTTCAGATTACTGTAGCCAGTTGACTAAAAACCTGTATTTGATTTATCACCAGGTGCGAGAGGCTTTACCTGTGCAATACGAGGGCCCGGGCCACAGTATTCGGCCCGGAGATTGGGTGCTCACCAAGGCATTTGAGTGTTCTTCTTGCCTTGCACTTTGTTGGTGGGGCCCATTCCAGGTCCTGCTGGTCACACAGACGGCAGTGCGTGTCGCAGGCCGAATAAATTGGATCCATGCGACGCATCTCAAGTGACTTCCTCACCCAGTGCCACACGATACAGAAGAAACAGAACCCCTTGCTAACGCTGCAACCAATGATCCCGAAGCAGTAAATAGCGTTGAGAGTGCATCGGAGAATCTCTCTGAGCCCGTGAGGCTTGGGGAACCTGCCATCTTGTCTCCACACTCTCCAAAAGTTTTGTTTCCGGAAACTGTCTTCCGGAACTCGCATCTTCACTTGCTCTTGATACGCCGCTTCCAACGGGAAGTGACGACACATTGTTCTCGGATCAATCAGTACCGGGAACAGCAAGGTACAATTTACATCCAAGGAAATAGACTTACGGCACGGTTCGGCTGTGCATTCGAAGAGGAAAGGAAATTCATCAAGGGCTCGCTTTTTGCCCAAGTAATTGTTTGAAAAAAAAGGGATTCTGTTGGCTAGGGTTGTGGAAGGACTAAGAAGTCGCGCGGCCGGGAGGTCGCCAGCTAATAACACTGGGGTTTTTCATTTGAAGACTGCAATGCCTGCAACCGCTACCGCTCTTACTGGACTGATAAATGATCGTGTTACCTGCTGGGCAAATTGACAAATCTCTTGGGCCCCCGAAAACGTATTGCTGTCTTTTTATAATGTCGATTGGTTTTATAATAGTAACTGTGCTAAGTCTCTGGTACCTGGAAGAAGTGCATCCATTCGAAACCTTGTTACCAACTGAAAATGTACCCACTGTCCCTTCTCCTTTTGTGCATTTGCATACTTTGTCTCCTAGAGACTCTCAGCCTAGACAAAGATATCATAATAATACATTGTTACTTATCATGAATGCCACGCATGCCATTTTTAATAGGTCCAACTGTTGGGTCTGCTCTCATTTACCGCAACATGGGGAAAAGGGGCTAGGTTGGTATATTCATCCTTTACCTTTAACAACTGCTTGTTATGCTTCTCTTAGAGCACTGTTCTTTGGCTGTTGGAACAATAGCACTAATTTGAATAGTTTTGAGAAACGTGTTCTGACTCCCCTGGGATGCTCGCTTTTCGCAAATAGGAGCAAGCTTAAAGGATAGTTCCGGGACTTTTTTTTTATTGTCCCTACGGTTCGGCCATGTGTTTTTAAGCATAAATCGGCAGATCGTAGAAAACTTTCCTATGGACCTTACCCGACTTTTCGTCCATTAACCCACTCGAAATCAGCCGCCATTTTGTGATAATCCTATCACTTGCCGCATCGCCCTGGCTGGCCTGCTTCTGCGGCACTAAATCAAATCCCCCGCCCCTGAGCCTGTCATCAGCAGACTCGTACCGCCCATTTCCCAACGCCAAAGCACGTTTCGTGTCAACAATCGCTGCGCCTCAGCTAATGAAGTGTTGCCATGGAAATGGCAGGACGCCTCTTTCCTCAATAAGTGTAAACACACCGTTTCACAACACACAGCAGCAGATTTTCGATTCCATTACTCTCTCTGTGTTACTTTGAGTATTCTGTGACTCGTTTCTGTGCTCTGGTCAGCTACCTTCGCCGCTTCTAGGCCTTGTGAACACCTGTACCATCTCTGTAAATTATTTTACTTTCTTTACCACACAATGGCTACAATAATGCCGTATATGTACGAGCCCGAGTACACCGAGGAGGAACTACTGGAAAGGCAAGCACGCGAAAACGATGGGGATTCGGACGGCAGTTGGGAGGACCAGTCAACGGATGAAGAGCCTGGACCATGTCGCATGGACGGCGTCTCCACCTGGTGCACGTGCAATCGGTGCGAGCTAATGCCAACTGAGGAGGAGAACTGCTGCTGCCGTGAAAATTCCGGGTGCTTGGCCTACATTTCGGAAGGCGAGCCAAGTCCGCAATGCATCACCGAGCTGCCAGAGTTCAGGGAAGCCTGCCTCTCACGGACCGTGTTGAGGATGATGATGGTGCTTATGCACGAACTTCGCGGTACTGTTCGTCCGCGTAATCCGAGTAACGAGTAAGTATACTCTGGTTGTGATGTCAGTGATGCCACTTGGTTCCATATTGTGCATTTTCTAGATAGAATTTTTTTCAAAGCAGAATCACATTTTTTACCTGAATCGACATTGATAAGAAAGTTTTGTCATTTTAATACAGTTTGCATCTTTCTTTTTCACAGGTGGTACAGGCTGGTGGCCTATCGTTGCTTCACTTGGTAGCTCCACGGGAGGCTCGGACACCGCGTTCGGAGAGTAATACCTGCCTGTGCGGTACTTGCCATTAGACAACATTTCACCAGCGACAGTGGACAATACCGCGGATTTTCCCTGGATGTGCTGCAACCGGAACTTTACAATGTGTAATGTTTATTATTTATGTTCAATTGAAATTAAGATCTAAAATAAAACCCAACATATATTTTAACAATGGTTGTTACCACACCACTTTGTTCAAGCGTTGGCAATAAAAGGCCGTTGGATTTTATTGATACAAAACATGGTTATAGGTAAATAATCAATATGGTTGATCATAATAAATCATCCTTTTGGGCACCGGGTACAGAGATGACCCCCTCTGGCCCGTGCCGCCTTGCCACCACAGGCCAGCCTGCTGCTGACTAACTGCCTAGGCATCCAGGGTCTCCAGGGTGAACTGCACCCATATATTCTCCTGGGAGGTTGAGGTATTTATAAACTCACCACCCTGCCTTCCATGTACTAGATCCTGCAGCCTGCCTCTTACATGCAGTTAGATGGCCTCTCCTTGGTGAGGCCCTGCGGCAAACGAGTCTTGTCTACACGACCACCGCCCCAATCCACCCCCCCGCCCTATCAAAGGCAGTTCGCACCGGGGTACTTGCGCTGGCAAGTGGAGCTGTCAGGGAGCGATAAAGGCCAAGCGGTGCCAAAGACCATGTACACTTCAAAGTGGTCTATAGAGCATGGGTTGTTGTTCCCATGTCTACCTCCAGACCCCGTGTCTCCTGCCAAGCATCCCCCCTCACGCTGGACGCCCCCCTGCAATCCACATAAGTGTGTCTCCATTCACGAGTCTTCCTGTGTCTTGTCTCCACGACCACCGCCCCAATCCACCACCCCCCGCCCTATCAAAGGCAGTTCGCACCGGGGTACTTGTGCTGGCAAGTGGAGCTGTCATGGAGCGATAAAGGCCAAGAGGTGCCAAAGACCATGTACACTTCAAAGTGGTCTATAGAGCATGGGTTGTTGTTCCCATGTCTACCTCCAGACCCCGTGTCTCCTGCCAAGCATCCCCCCTCACGCTGGACGCCCCCCTGCAAACCGCATAATGCCACGACATATACACGTCATTCACAAACACACCCCTGTTTCGAATTCTTTATAACCCACTTCATATTTCTAATGAGAACTTCTTTGCGCTTTGCTAGTCAACCCGTGAAGGTGCTGGTTATCTGCTCTTCGTCTCTGTGAACTTCCGTGACCACTTCGAGGAAACTCGTCAGTTTGCAACCTGTGAACTGCTCCCTGTTCTACGACAAGAAACTACTCTGATCCCTGCATCTAACTGTTTGTTCGTCAAGGTAAGGCCATGTACCATAATCATTTTGCGTCCAATTTCTTTTCGTTCAAGACAGTACATGCAAGGAACTAGTCACATGTTCTGAGTTTAGTCAAATTATTTTTCTATTTTTTTAAAGTCATTCAAATACTTATCCGCATGTGAATAACGTATATAGTACCAAGAACCAAAACGAACCTTGCATTGAACCTTTTATGTGTCATTTAATTTTTTAACACATTGGTATTCATAGAGAATTGTTGATCTTTACTTTTCAGAACTTTCCACAATGCCTGCCTGTTCCATTGGCGGTTGCCCTTCGAAGACCCATAATAAATCTGAAGGTACTATAATGCATGTTTTCCCTAAGACAATAGATCAGATAAGAGAATGGGTCCGATATTGCGGATATCCACCGTCTGAGCTTGAAAGTAGAGTCCTAGAAATCTTTGCGGACAAGAGGGGTGGTCGATACCGCATCTGCAGCAGGCACTTCAGCTCAGACATGTACTCCACATCATTGCTAATAAAGAAGAACACAGAACGAGCGAAGCGAAAATTGCTCTCAACCGCTATTCCCACTCTATTCGTCCACATTCCTCCACTGGTGAGTCAAGTTTACGTATTTATCTCTTGGCCTTGCGGTAGTGTGTAGCATTAGCTAACAATAATTTCCCCATTTATGTATCCACTCAATATGAAGGCGGAAGATTCTCCATCCGTGTCGTTATTGCAGTCATCAGCCACTTCAAGCGCCTATCGGGTAATCTTACTTAGCTATTCTGCCACTGACTTGTTTTAGGCATGTAAATCAATAGTTTTAATTTATCGTGTGATTATTTTACCTAATGGTACACCCTTGTACTCGTCCTCTAGTCTTTGTTTTCAGTTATAATTATTGTTATCCAAAATAATGCAAGTACTGTCTTTCAGGGAGATGCTGAGGAGTCCAACGCATTGACGACAACCGTTGATGTCACTCAGATGCTCGAGGTACGTTTCCGGACAGTTCCATCGATGGAGATCATCAGATCTTGCATTCTTGTAGCGTGATTGTTACACACAATGTTTCTTTCGTTTTTAGCCATTGATATGTCCTTCTGTCATCGCCCTCCTATGTGTCTTCTTTTTTCAATATTGTGTCCATTACTAATGAAAGTCCTATGTTTCAGGGAGTCGATGGAGCATTAGTCCAAGAAGAAGGGGGAGCATGCAGTTACGGGTCGGCGCAACAGCTTGCAGAAGTGTGCACCGTAGTTACATCGTCCCTTGATGTTCTTATGCATTTCGAGGTATGGATACTGACAGTTCGATCAAGCGAAATCATATGACGTGATTACATCCGCTATACTTCCTTCTTTATTAACGCAAGTACTATGTTTCAGGGAGATGACGGAGCTTCTTCTACAAGAACATCACCCCTAGTAGTTGATGCAGATCTCTGGGTGGTGACACTTCCAACGATCGAGCAAATCGAATCATATTTAGATATCCATTATTTATTTTAGACAACTGATCATTTGTGCAGGTCTATTTAGATGAGCCGTTGACGCCTGCACAAAGTTTATGTTCTTTTTAACAAAATAGAAAACCATACTAATGCAATTACTGTGTTTCAGGGAGTTGCTGAAGCGTCATCTTCAATAATATCATCAATGGAAGTCTATGCGGAGCCCGAGGTATGGATCTTGACAGTTCCATCTAACTAGATCAACAATGCGTGAATAATTGTCGTTTGAATGTTCTACACAAAGCGTTCATTCGTGTTTTGCTATTGAGATGTACGTGGGTATTGGTCCCCAAGTACATTTTGTGTTTTCAATATTATTATACATACTAATGAAAGTTCTATGTTTCAGGGAGTCGATGGAGCGTCAGTGCGTGATGGATGTGCTTATCATGAAAATATAGTCGTTGCAGCGCAAGAGGAAGTCGAGACATGCACACACGAGTCGGAGCAACAGCGTCCTGATGTTGAAGTTCGAGGCAAGAAAGTTTCAAAGAAAAGAAAGCAAAAGAAGGTTAGTGTCCTGGCCACTATATTATGTTGTTTTTCACTGTTAATAGTTCAATACTGTAAGTTGTGTTTAAACTGAACATCCCTTTTCCAATCTGTCCTCTAGTTGCAAGTGGGTGTACGAACTAGATCTACACAGACAGTGAAGCGAACGAGAGATGTTGCTTGTCAAACCTTTTGGCAGGGACTTGAGACTGGAGATGCATCGTGCCAATCGGAAGAATATGAAGTGATTGACAACGGAGCTATACCACCACCAGCCATTGATAGTGAATGTCCTCCTGGTAGTTCGGATGCAGTCGGAGATCAATTCACAGAATCCACACCCGCAAAAACTAAGACCGCAAGAAAGTTGAAGAAATTGTTTTATTCACCCATCGCCGGAGAAGGAACAGATGTTGCAATGGAAGAGAATGAAGTGGACGACAATGAAACACCATCAATATCACTGAACATAGCGGAAGACGATATCAGAGATTCTACCTTTCATGTGAGTGACATGTCCTCAACGTTACAGGCTGAACCAGCTGGGATGCAGAGTGACAGTATAAGGAAAGAGGCCAAATTCATTGTATTCGATAGTTGTTTGATTGATATTATTATTCGGATGAAATGTGGGGAAGTATGTGGGGAGCCATTGATTAATGTGACTCGTGCTATTCGAGGCACTAACCTTAAAATACATGCCACCTGTACAAAATATCATCCTTTCTCATGGTCTGCACAACCCATGCTGGGGCAACTGCCAGCAGGCAATCTACTTTGTGCAGCGGCTGCACTTTTTAGTGGTTCAAGTTTTAAAAAGTTAGAGTCTTTCCTTCAGTTTGTGGGAATCCATTTCATTGCGAAAACTCAGTTCTGCAAATACCAAACCGATTATCTATTTCCAGCCATTAGCGAAGCTTGGAGAATGGAAAAAATGTCTATTGATAGTACATTCGCGGGCAAACGGTTCAGGCTAGCCGGTGATGGACAGTGCGACAGCCCAGGATTTTCAGCCAAGTACTGCACCTACCACTTTCAGGACATGGAAAGTAGGAAAATTGTGAGTTCGGTGGTCGTGCAGGTGTCACAAAGTACATCCTCAGTGGCCATGGAGAAAGTTGGCTTTGTAGCATCATTGCAAGAACTACACTTCTATCGCGGGGAATGGTGATCGACCTGATAGCCACGGACAGACACGTTTCAATTGCCAAGACAATGAGGGAAGAGTACAAAAATATAAATCACCAATTTGACGTTTGGCATCTTGCAAAAACAATCAATAAAAAAATGTTGGCTGCAGGTAAAAAAAAAGATATGCAAGGTATTTCACAGTGGTCCAAGTCAATCAGCAACCATCTTTGGTGGAGCTCAAAAACATGTGGAGGGTCGTTGGAAATTCTACTGGAAAAATGGCGGTCAGTAATGCTACACTGTAGCAACGTTCACCGCTGGACCACAAACCAACATTTCCACAATTGTGAACATGGCCATTTGTCCACAGAGGAGCCACGGAAGAAGAAGTGGTTGATTCCTTCATCACCCACTCACAAAGCCATTGAAAAGATTGTATTTGATAAAACTATAACAAGAGATTTGAGGGGACTCACGGAATTCTGCCACACAGGAGATTTGGAGGTGTTCCACAATATGTGCCTAAAGTACAGGCCAAAACGATTGCATTTTGGCATGGAGGGCATGATAAATCGGACTCTTCTAGCGGTCTTGGCACATAACCATAATGTTGGCCGTCAACAAAGTAGGACGACCGGAACTTTAGGGACGCTTCGCTACAATAAGGCCTTCACTAAAAGAAGTAAACAATGGGTGATCAAACCAGTGTTTCAGGATATGCAATATGAGTTTATTGAGAGACTTATTGTTGATGTCCTAGATAGGCACATACATGGAGTTGTGAACGAACCTGTGCAGGGGACAACTGCATTGCAACCCAACATTGCCTCTGTTCCATGTCCACCTAAAGCAGAGCTCATTGATAAATACACATCACGGTTTAAATGATTGTAATTTGATTGTCTGTTCTCTCGAGTCTCCTCATGTTGCAGGCCCATTGAATATGTGTATCTATGTAATGTGTAAATAAAAGTGATTGCTCAGTGTACATGCAATGTGTCTATCCAACCTTGTTCATTTGCGCATTAAATTAAACCAAACAGTAATATAAATCATTTTTCAAAAAATATAGAATGTCTCCGTATTTATGGTTCTCTGGGGCTGCAAATGCACACAGACAAAATGCAAAGATAGAGTGTAAATTTCAAGTCCTGTGAGATGGCCTTACACTGAATGTAGCTAACTAGGAATGTGTGCTCTTTCAAATTGAAGGTCAGCTGCTTTGATTTTTTGCTGGGTGCCGGAATGGCCCACGACTCAGTATAAGGTTCTATTGTTATTTGACCTTGACAGGCCGGGACCATCCCGAAAGACTTCTTTTTGGGGGTGTGGTGCAATAACATAAACGATAATGAATATAATTTCAGAAACGAAAGCCATTTAATGTTCGTTCATTAGAAGAAATAACGTCGGCATAGAAGGAGTGGTATTTCGGGGCTGCCCTACGCACAGACACAATGGAAAATGCAAATATAATGTAAGTAACTCTTTAGATGAGTTTATACCGCAATTTAATTACTATACAGTAGCTTTAAAGACGGGTTAAGTTGTACTTGTTCGTTCTATGTGGCATATTGTTTTGTACCGCGCACTATCTTGAGGAGAACCATCTCCTTTTACGGAAGCACCACAAAACCTTCCTCTTTGCTTCTGCTTTCTCTCTCCCTCTCCCCTGCTACAACTTGTCCACTGTCTGCGACCTCGGTCCTGGGCCCTTCCACTCTCCACCTGCACTGCCTCCCTGTCAACCCCTGCACTGGGGGACTGTCTCAGTATCCTACAGCCCCCCCTTGACGTATAATACCCAGTTGCACTGTCCTAGCTATGAAATAATTTCCCGACCTAATATATAAAATGAATAATTTTAATAAAGATCTGATGGTGAGACTAATTTAATTTTTTATGTTTTTAAAACAGGTACATCCTTCATTATTGTATGTGTCACGAGTACCAGACACCGGCGGATGGCTTCTACAACCGCCAGTTGCTTCTCCGCGTGAACAACGTTACCACCCTGACCATTTTATGGGACGATCGCCAAGTACAAGTATGCCCTTACGCGGTACTAACAGCTAGATGCAACATACAGACCGTTGTGGTGGCATAGTGCCTCGTTGTTGGAACAGCCATGCGATTATCAGTGCGACCGAAGAGCTTATTTTATCGTAAACCAACACCCTGTGTACTGCACACGAACATCGCTTGCCTCAAGACGAACTATTTTGGATCGAGAGCAAAGAAAAATGCAAATCGCTGAATATTCTCTAAACATTTGATGTCCAATAAATGTACTTTACCAAATTTACAATCTTGCGGTTTGATTTAAAAGTACAGTTTCATATTCCGAATTGTGGCACGCTGTGTTGTGAGCTGATCTGTGTTGGTTTCCGGGTTCTGTGTGGAGTCGCGTAGAAGACGCCTGGGGGCGTTTGCCTACGCAGCACAGTCACGTCACGGAGAGAGGTGGGGAATATGAATGTTTTGATAAAGTCTGTTTCAGGGGCGGGGGATTTGATTTAGTGCCGCAAAAGCAGGTGAGCCAGGTCGATGGGGGGAAATGATAGGATTATCACAAAATGGCAGATGATTTCGAGTGCGTTAATGGACGAAAAGTCGGGTAAGGTCCATAGGAAAGTTTTCTACGATCTACCGATTTATGCTTAAAAACACATGGCCGAACCGTAGGGACAATAAAAAAAAAGTCCCGGAACTATCCTTTAACGTTGCTTCTATTAGGCCCTTTGATAGACTGTCTTGTCCCTTTCAATCTTTGATTTCCTTTAAGATGGCTCAGATAGGGAATAAGGATGCCTTGCCTCCTTCCTACACTGTTAACCATAGCCCCGATTCAGTTTCTTTCTGTATACAGAGGAATGGTACTCAGTCAATGGGAGATTTTAAAGGTTGTACCAACGTTGCGAATTTGACTGGGGAAGACAGACCTTTGTATGTAGGCGAACCTGTCTACTTTGTTTGCGGTAATGTAGCATTTCCATGGTTACCCAGGGATTAGCAGGGGACTTGTTATTTAGGGATCCTGTTACCCCGGGTATTCATAGCTAGTACTGTAGAGGTTTCAAAGGCTCGTCCACGGCAGGACGAGAATGGTGACACTCAAGCACAGGTCTTGGGAGACGTAGCAAAATCATTTGTGCCATTTTGGAAGCAGATAGTGAATTCCGAGGACATCAGAAGACTAGCGAGAGTACTGGAGAGAACCATCAACCAGACCATGGACATACTCTATAATATGACATTAGAACAGAAGGCAATCAGATTAGTAGCACTTCAGAACCGGATGGCATTAGATGTCATTCTGGCTGAACGTGGTGGAGTGTGTAAATTAGTGGGGTCTGCTTGCTGTGTTTTTGTGCCAGATTCCTCCCCAACTATCTTCAAGGCAATACAGAATCTGCACGTCCTTAGTTCAGAAGTGCATGTTCCCGAGGGAAACTGGGATCTTAGCGCTTGGCTCTGGGACTTCTTGGGATCTTGGGTTTGGAGGTTGCTGTCGGTTTTACTGATCATTTTGAGAATTCTGTTGTTTCTTTGCTGTTGTATCCAGTGTCTACCTAGTATATGTTCAATGCTGGGGGATGTTGCGCACAGGCAATAGGTACAATAGGAAATAAGGTGCATGCCCCAGATAATAACTCCAAAGAATATGTGTTAAAAGAAATTTTAGCAACTGATCTAATGGCGATAGATATTTCTGACAGTGATTCAGGGTGCATGGACGATGATATATGGAGTTGTTTGCAAGAAGATCAGAAGTAGTTTAGCACTTGGCATAGGCCAAAAGGAGGGTTTGTCAAACAGTAAATTATATCGTGCCTCATATTGTAATGAATATATGTATATTGGCATACGCCAAGCTGCTTGTAAGCCACTTGCGAAGAAATCCGTGTTGCAAGGTCCCGACCTCAGAATCAATGTAAGCCGCCATTTTAGGTCAATCCGCCATTTTAGGTTCTCTCTGCAAAGTCACCCTGTGAGCTAAAATGTGAGCTAAAATGGTGGACAGTGTCATTGCGAAAATGTAACATGGCCGTCTTGACCTCTGTGTATAAACTAATATATAACTTGCCTGCAGGCTACATGTTGGGGTCGTGAACTGAGACCTTGTCCTTCGTTGACCTGTGTGTAAAGGATAACTCATGCCAATGAAGCTAATGCGCAAGCATATGTTACGAACAATGTATTCAAATACTGAACTGAGAACATTTATTTAAACTACATTGTATAGATGTTTCAGAAGGTCTCTATAAGAAATCCGGAAGTACACTGTTGCCATTTAGGCTTGTTGGCGAATGTATTAAAGGTAAACCCTCAGTGTACAGATGCGTGAACTCGGCACGAACCCTAGATCCATAATGAATTAATAAATATTAACTGCGAAATGGGTTGGACATCATGTTTTCAAAGGTATATAAGGTACGACTATTCCAATGTACAGTTGCACTCACTGAGCACACCGAACCACGCTGGAGTTCGCTGTGTTGTACTGAGGGCCGATAGCTATCTGTTGCTTTGTCCTTTGAAACTGTTCAGTATAAAATAAAGATCTTTGTATGTTCTTTTGTAACCCGTGTTCAGTGTAATTCCTTTTGGGGTACTCACAGGGACGTCATTTCACCAAAATGCCAGGGGTAGCGGAAGTGACATCACAGTGCCACGCCCCAAGAGTGACATCACAGGAAATGATGTCATTTGACCACAGGAAGTGATGTCATTAGACCACACCTCACATGAAGTGATGTCATTTGACCACGCCCCCACCATGACATCACAGAACTGGCCTCATAAAGCATTATCCCTCAGTGCACTAAGAAAAAAATGGTTATGGTATCAATGTATTGTGACATTTCATTCAAGAATGGATCATCATATGTAGCAGTGTGAAGGTCCATGTTGCCACGTGAAGTGCATGAACCCCAATCCCCTCTTTATGTGGATCTGCCCTGTTATTTCAACAGGACTACAGAGCAAAATCACATTCTGGGGGGACAGGGACGGATAGGCGGGCATGGGGATATTCATGTATCATATGGTTATCATTCAACCTTTAATAACAAATACAATGATTACAATCTAAATTCCATTAAAAGTCAAAAGTTAGAACATATAAAGGAATGTTTAGGCTTTCCTATGTCCTGGTGGTGGTAAATCAGTGCTGGCAGTATTTACCACCTTACTCTACTGTACTTGTTTTTCACTAAATAAAAAGTCTTAATAAAATAAATGCACAAAAATACAAAGAAAACAAAGGGATGCTCTCATCCGCATTTGCCAGAGCTCAGACAATAGGTTACCCACAATCCTTACAATAAAATGGGCCTTCATTCGTCTAGCACAAGCAAAGCATGTTTTAATAAAGGTTAACATAAGGGACTGGCAATTTTGAGAGGTTAGGCAATACAAGATTAAATGAGATGCCCAGGATCGCACATGTGTTACGGGGTGAAGCTGGGATGTGTGCCAACTCTGAAACCTCTGCATTTGAACACTTTCTTTTCCAGTTCTTACCATGAACTAAAATAATCTAATTTTATAAAACTGACTTGGAAAGTACACAAATCACATTACCAAACATGACCATTTTTAAAAACAATATATTATAGAAGCTGAGATACATCAATCATCTGGTTGGCACCTGATCGAGGCCTCTAGCAGAGCTGGCCAAGGATTTTTGGCATTTCTGCCTAGAACATCAGATAACCGTGACAATGGAATACCTTCCAGGGCTAAGGAACGAGTGTGTGGACTAGTACTCTCACCACTCCGTCAACTACAGCGACTGGAGACTGGGCCAGGAGATCTTCACGTGCCTCCAGCAAATATGGTCCCCCTTTTCCAGGGATCTATTTGCTTCTTGACTCAACACCTAGCTTCCGGAATTCTACAGCTGGAGGCCTGAGCCAGCGGCCACAGCGAAATTTGCCTTTTTATATCGGTGGACAGAGGGAATTGCTTACGTCTTTCCCCCGTTCACCATGATAGCGAGGACCCTGGTGAAGGTCCATCTGGAACTAACAGAGCTCGTCCTCATAGCCCCAGTCTGGACCTCTCAGACATGGTATCCAGTTCTTCTGGAACTTTCATCGGATTCTCCAACCCTACTACCCCAATCTCCGGACCTGCTGTCGAGTCTGACAGGTCAACGCCACCCCCTTCTCCTGAACGGGTCTGGAGGATTTCAGGGCAAGATGGAGAGTGCCAGGCATTTGGAGCAAGGCAGTCAGTCTTACCGAGGAGAGCTGGGCCCCCGCAACCTCTAAGAGGCACTCTAACCCTTGGAGCGCCTAGAAACGCTGGTGCTTGGAACGAGAGCTCCATCCTGTGTCAGGACCTGTAGAGGAGATTTTACATTTACTAGCTTCAATAGTGGAACGCGGTCTAGCTTATGGTTTGGTCTGATTTATTATTTAAGTAGGCTGTATAGCCTTATAGGACAGCGAACCCCTACCGTTCCGCGATCTCAGCTGGGTACGATCTGGTCGAGGGCTGCCCAGCAGGGGAACTCCACCTTGTATGCAGGCTACTTAAAGGTATTCGCCTCACAGTACTGCCACCGGCCTGTTACAACAAACTCTGGGATGTAAACAGGGTTCTTAACCTTTTTCTTTCCAAGCCTCGGAATGAGGAACTATCTCGTACATCACTCTCTGGCAAGCTCACTACTTTACTTTTCCTAGTCTCCTGCAGCAGAGTCTCAGACGTCAGAGCTCACGAACTAGCAGGCGGGACATTCTCTCCAGACGGAATAGTCTTCCACATATACCGAAGAACTAAGTGTCACTCAAGAGTAATATTTATTTATTTATTTATTTATTCTAATGTGATACAGTTTTCAAATTAAAACTACACATTTAAACAAACAATAGTAGAACATAGCATAAATTACAATTGGGATAAAACAACAATTAATCCATTCATCAGGTAATAATCTTTCATTTTAAAACTAATAACTTAGTGATAACAATAGAGAACAGGAGATAAAGAAAGAAAAGAAAACACTTTACAGTTGCCAATTAATCAGAGGTAACATACATACTAAATGTTTTTAGTTGGTCAATCTTTAGTGCTGGCCTAGAGGTTTACAGTTAGATGCTAACGAAGTTGACCAAACTCAATACTTTCCATCAGAGCCATAATCAAGACCTATTGGTTCCTCCTGCTATCTTCAGGTGAGCATTTGCTTTTCTCCAATAGACCATATTCTAAAAAGTGCTATGCGTAATTTAGGGTTAAGAGTGTTGATGCAATAGTACCAAAACTCAGTAGACCCTATGTGTTCCAGATTGTGTACATAGCTCCTAAGATATTTATTATAATGATTGGTCATCTTAGGGCATAGGGTTAGCACATGCCTTGCAGTTTCAAGCTTAGAGGACACACCACATATTCTATATTATTTTACAGGTTCTGGGATAACAGAGGCCCATGTTCGGGTCACTAATGTGGGTAGATGGTCAATACGCATTAGCAGAATGAAACGTCTCAGTGCTACGGAGGGACACACGTTAAGGTACATTTGGCTTCTTTTGAAGGTGTAGAGAACATAAGGCACAAAAGTATAACTTTTTAGGGTCGCCAGGTGTGCATAATTTGTCTGTCAATCCCATAAGGCTATAGATTTTTGTAGGTGGTGCATCATGCTTTGATTGTCTTGACCCCATCGCGGGGTCCAGCCACTTGCCTCAGAGAGAGCTGCCATTTCTCTTTCCATTTTGGATTGTTTGAAGGTTCCCATAGCTTCTTTCATACATCTTAATAGGGAATTGGACGGGTTGCCTGCTCTTTTACGTAGCACAACAAATTTAAGAGAGATGATTCCCAATTCAAGCATCAGATTGCAACAGGGATACATTGAGGGAGCCCCAGAATACGTCTCAAAGATTTCGCCTCAAGGATCTGAAGCCAGTCTAAATTCATATCAATCAGAGATTCCAGGCCATAAGTAACCATGGGCACTAAGCACTGTCTATAAAGTTGGCGCGCACCCCAGATTGAATAACCACTCGGATCTTGCGTAAATCTGGCTATCAATGCAGTTAGTTGTGCTGCTTTTACTTTACATACCTGCATGCAGAGTGAATAATTCCCCCTATCGTCGAACTCTACTCCAAGGTATTTGCAGGAGTGAGTATATTCAATTTCAAGAATTCCTACATGCAGGATAGGGCGTGCTACCTTCCCCGCTGAATACAAAAGTACTTAAATTTTATTTTCTTCTGCATACTGCCATAGTCTTTCAGCCGTTCTCTGAAGTCCACTGAAAGTGTGGTCAAAGATAACAATGTCATCTGCATATGCCAAAATCACACACTTAGCCGTGCCTATTTTGGGAGGACAATTACATATTCCCCGGAGATATTCGGGTACGTCAGAAAGAAAAAGGTTCTAGAGCAGGGGGGGGCGTAAGGCAGCCCTGCTTTACACCTCTCAGCTGTATTATTGGGCGTGTTAGATTACCAACATTGTCCAAGCGCAGCTGGACCGTACTATTTGTATGGAGGAGCTCAAGATAGTGAGTCAGAGTGGGAGGACAAAGCCAGCTTTTAAGTTTACGCCACAGCAGTGCTCTATTAACAGCATCAAATGCTGCTCTAAAATCTACGTAGAGAGCATAGAGCGGGGGGTTGTTAGGTTGCAACGCCTTATTCCTGAGAGAATCCATGACCAGTAAATTGTGTGCTGTAGAGTAGTTGGTTCTAAAACCACTCTGAAAGTGATCCAAGATCCCTGTTTTGTCTACCCATGTTCGTAGAGCTTTTAGCAAAAGGGAAGCAAATAGTTTCCCGGTACTATCCAGCATGGAGAGGAGACAATAGTTTGCTGGGTCCAGTTTGCTACCCCTTTTAAACACTGGAACCAGGATGGCCCTTTGCCATGTTGTCGGTATCCTACCCTCCATCAGAACTTTCCCAAACAGTACCTTCATAAGATTCGCCCAAAACTGCGGATTGTTCTTTATGACCACATTAGAGAGTCCATTTGGACCCGGTGCCCGGGAGGATTTAAGTTTCTTAATTTTGTCGATTAACTCCTCAGTTGTAAATTCAAAGGGACGGGTAGTTGGAGTATTATTTTTGTTCGATGCTTCCAACCTACAGTTGGTACCATTACGCTTCTCAAGATGGGCCTCCCATTCTTGGGAACCTATCGGATTGAGCATTAACAGTTTCCCATTTCCCCCCAGTACAGCCCAAATATTCCAGGTGTTCTTTGAACATAACACTTTAACTGTTTTGCACAAGTTGTCCAACTTACGTTTTTTTGTGCATTTTTAGCCAAGAATGATATTTATTTTTTAACTTTCTAATGTTATTATGGATTGTAATTAGAGGGTGTTTTGTTTTTCTAAGTTTCCTTATATCTCCTCTGAGTTTACACTTGGCCTCTCGGATCACCTTATCAAATGGAGTGGTAGATGCTGATTCTTTGTGGGTTAAGGGCCGTCTGCATGTAGCATGGTCACCAGAGAATTTAACAATCCATTGTTCAATTTCTTCTGGGGTCATAAGACCTATTTTTGCTTCATGGCCCGCATGCCAGTGGCCAATTGCCCGATTGGCCTTGGAAATGTTGTTTTCAGACCAGGAAATACGGTTGGCTCCATGGTTTACAGTGATCTCCCCATCGGTGGTAGACTGGGGGATAAATGGTGTCATATCTATTCCTAGCATAAGCAGATAATGGTCACTCCATGTGGTCTGGGCGATTGTCATGTCACGGAACATAGATGCCACCTCAGCACTCGTGTAGATATAGGGCCTCATTACATGTTAGGCGGTAAGGGTTTACCGGTACCGGTAAGGGCACTGGTACCGGTAAACCCTTACCGCCTTACTACGAGTTCCCTTTGCGGGACCCGACCTTAATGGCTGGTTTTACCAGCCGTTAAAGTAGGGTACCGCAAAGGGACCTTGGAGCTAATTACGGTACCGCAATTTGCGGTACTGTAATTAGCGCCTTCCCCATTCCCATTATGCCCTATGGGGGCAAAAATGGGAATGGGGAAGTGCCTTGGTGAATGGGGAATTACCGCCCCCGCTCACCTTGGAGTAGGGCGGTAATTCCACCATCCACCAAGGCGGACACAGTAAAATACCGGTGGCAACCATGGCGCTAATAGCGCCATGGTTACCGCCTACCGTGTAATGAGGCCCATAGTCTATCGTACTCTGATGTAATCCACTGTGCCAAGTACTCTTCCCTGGTCTATCACTCTGGGTTGGCCCATTCATTGACCTATCTTGGGTGGGAAGAGATTGGATTTATGCAGCACTTCCTGGAGATCAGAAATATATAAACTGAACAGGCAGGGGACAAGAACGCACTCCTGTCTTAAACCTGAACAAACCATTAATTCTCTAGAAATGCACCTTCTGAATCTAAGTGGATTCTCAAGCTGTTATCAGTACGGAAAAGCAGCAATATATAACGATATCTTGGTTCGCTCCACTGACAGACTTCTTGATTCGGTTTCTGCAGACACCTCTGGACCAATCAGAGAGCCATGTAATGTCTGCGAACATCACATAAAGGCACTGATTGGTCAATTGAGAAACAGGCAGTGAGTCAACTTCTGAAACGGACACCATGTTGGATTTGTGAACTGCACCCGTAGTCCGCAAACATCACAGTGAAAAAATATTCAAAACAACATTACACTTGTCGGAAACAACCACTGGGTAGGTGAGAAGCACTGAGGGTGGGTTGGAATATGTATAAAAAGGGCAATAAATCAGTGTTTTTTCTTTCCCAATGTTTGGGGACATTGCTATGATGTTCTTGACAAATGACAAATGTTCCGGGACATTGATGCTTCTTGGCGATTTTTGTAAACATTGTTTTGGGCGGTTCCCCCCATTTGACCCACCTCCACCACCTCACACTGCCATCCCCACCAACAAAACCCATACTCAACACACTATATATATATACATATATATATATATATATATATATATATATATATATATATATATATATATATATATATATATTTATAAAAAAGCACCAGAAATTCCTGGGGTGAAACCACTACGTTTAAAATAGCCACGATTGAACATTCAAACTCTGGCCCCAACGTGTGATAAGAAACTAAGAGGAAAACTAGTAATTCTGGTGGATTTTTACCCAGGGGGATTATTTGTTTCTTGGGGGCGCGTTAAGGTCAAGTTTGGGGATTCATTTGGGTTGGCGTTTAAATTTCACAGGCTAAAGGAAGCATTTAGGGTGTGGTCGCCATCATTCCCGGATGAGCCTCATCCGGTCCCACTTTTGACATTTTTAGTGAACTCCGCGAACTGCAGACGAATAGTAGCTACAATCTATGACATGGCCCTGAAGAACATCCCCAGGGAAGAAATGACTAGCAGATCAAAATGGGAGACTTATATAGGAGAAGAGCTGGAGTACGCAAGGTGGGAATCTATGTGTGTATAGTCTAAGAAAGTGGCAATGAACTCTTGCTTTAAGCTGATCTAGCTTAAAATCCTCCATCGGGCATACCTAGAACCAGTGTTCCAGGCAGAGTTTGACAGTAAATGTGATGGAAAATGTTCTAGGTGCAGGAGTAATAATGCTGATTTTATATATGTTCTGTGGAGCTGTCCGCATTTGGTCACTTTCTGGACACAGGTTGCAGAATTGATGTAGAGTATGATCGACTGCAGGGTTCGCTGAATATTCCATGTTGTATGTTTCGGTGGGTACCGGGTATCTCGAAGAGCAGGAAGAAGCTGTTGTCTATTTGTATGCTATTGGCAAAAAGTTGTATATTAATGCTCTAGACAGGCCCCAAAGCCCCAACGTTGTCTAAATGGTTAGGAGACCTGGCATGATGCTGCGATATGGAGCAGGAGTATTGTAGGACAATGCCTTTGGGATTTCGACCCTCAGACATATGGGACCCTGTGCAGGCTATGCTTTTTCCAGAGAGGATCCTGTCTGAAATGGGAGTTTCTAGATGGGGGTGCAATGTTCAGAGATCTATATTAAATCACTGTGGTCACCCTGGTGCTGCAGGGGAAATGGTTGTTATTTGTTTGGGAGGTGAAAGAGGGTACAGACAAGCCTTCATTTTTTGTCTAAAAGCTGAAAGCAATATCTTAATTTAGCAAGGACTTAATTCTATGTTATTATTGCAGTGCACCTGTATTCTGCTGTTGTAAACATGAACCTATCTAAATAAAGTGTAAAAAATAAAATAGCCGTGATTAAAACACAGTAACCAATACATACATATATATGACAGGGTCAGCGATAGCGACCCTGTAGTTATGGTAAAGTTGGCTTCCCCATCGGAAGAACAGTTTTTGGGTGGCTATAACGTTGGTGCCATTTGACAAATCTGCACGAAACCTTTCAAAAATATATAATCCTGAATCTTTTTAGTATGTTAGGTGCAGTTTCTTTGAAGCGGGTGCAAAGTTATAGGAGGGGTCCTAAAATATTGAACATTTGGATTGACTTGAATAGGAAAGAAATATCTTTCGTATCTACAGCTCAACCCTCTGGGCGGAGTTTCACCAGTCTTGTGTGAGGAGCTTCGGCCAGGGCACGCAAGCATGCTTTTGCAAATTTGGTATTAATTTGTACTGCGTTTTATTGTTTCAAAAGTGCCAAAATGTAGGTGCAATAAAAAAGTAATATAGGTTAGGTGCCTTTGACCATTGCCAGTGACCCTATTGTCTGGGGCTTGGCCGAATGGTCACTAGAAACCAGCTATGGTGTTAATGTTGGCACTGGGCCTCTCCTGCGACAATACCCAATGTCTACTATGAGATGCTTAGCGGGGCATGAAACATTTCTGAAGGCCATGCCTTAGGGATTATGGCCACGGCCCTGAAAAGTGGCCCACTGTCCCGTTATGGGGGTAGAGTGGTCACTGGGCCACAGTACAGGTCATGGCTGTTATCTGTGGGTAGGTTCTGGGGACAGGCAACTTGGCTGAATGACACGGCCCAGGGAGTGTGGCCAGTGGCCATGGCTGCAACTCATGTACAGTGGCCCAAGGAGTGTGGCCAGTGGCCATGGCTGCAAGTCATCGACAGTGGCCCACGTTCTTACAATTGGGGTATAGTTGCCACTGGGCCAGGCTGCATGCCAGGCCCAATCTCTACTGTGAATTGATTCTCAAGGCTAGCAACATCTCTGAAGCCCATGCTCCAGGTTTTTTGGTTCCATCTTTGATGTACTGGGTGTTAGTCTGAGCCTACATGGCGAAGGCATGAATTATGGTTGCATAGCTTACCATAACTGGCGAATATCTTTGGTCTTTCGATTTTGCGCTGCAACCATAGCATCACTTTACCAGCGTTTTCTATCTGAATTTCAAGGGTTTTTATTAGAGTAACTTAACCATCACTTTTTAACAAAGTTTGTCTGCTTGTTAAGAACAAACATATGACTTTAAAATGACAGTCCTGAAAGGTAAAGTTAGGACAGAAAAAACACAAAAAACATATGACTATAATTGCATGCAGACTTTCAATACACGTTAAAATGGTTTAAATGGGCATTGAGGCTTCATGATTTACCATCCCGAAAAACAAATTTCCATTCTGTGCACCCATAGAGAACCAGAGGTCAAATAGATAGACCTGTTTGTTCCTGTAACATTTTCTATGGCTCTTTAGTGACACTTGATTGACACCTCCCCAGCCCCATTTGCTTCTCTGGTGCAATGCTATGTTGCTGGGCTCATTCCTACCCAAGCCCTGCCAGGTCGTTAAAGGCCTTGCCCCATAGGCTTCCCATAGAATAGTTAGTGCTCCTGTTCCATGCCAAACTGTTTTTACCGTTCCTCCCACCCAGATGTAGAGAAGCACACTCTCAATACGGCGGTATCCTTTTCATACCAGCCTTCACAAGCCAAAGTGCCAAAACATGACTAATGGTTCCCCCTCCTTATTGGCATTCTGGGAGGACAATACTGAAAATGCGACCAACAGCCTGCATCATTGTCTACATAAAAGTCTCCAACAAATGACTTGCTGCATTTCCTGTCCCAAGCTTAAATGTAGGTGGCCAATAGGCTTAGTGGAGATGGACATGCAAATGACTGTCTAAATAAACATGCTGGCCTTCATTGGGCTTGCACATGGTATGACTGACATTACCCATTCCTTCAGGCCTCCTTGAGAGCAGCCCAGCGCTGTTTTTGTCCTCTTTCCTGTGCTACATACGTGTTGTTTTTAGTGACCCACTTAAGTATTTGTGACTGGAATGCATTATTATATTTTAAAGTAGAAGGCTGCTTGTGAAGGAAACTAATCCGAAACAGACATGAACAGATAAGACATTCTAGAGATTAATCCGTGGGCTGCCCTGCTATACCAAAAGCTGCATTCTCTTCCTATGCCTGATGAAGTAATTTGAAAATTACGAAAGCTTGCAAATAAATTAATTTGTTAGCCTAACTAAGGTATCATCTTGTCTTTTTTGGAGCAACATTTGTTATATTACCATTGGCTAACACGGTACAAGGAAACTCAACTCACTACATATACATATATGTGTGTGTGTGTGTATATATGCACACATTCTTAAACCTCAATTTAATTAGATGATGTGTTCAGCCGACATTTTAATGCCATTGCCTAAAGTATACTTTAGTATACATATGTATATATCCGGTCTACTTATCTGGTCTACTTGGTCCTAGACTGAGTTTATTATTTCAATTTTTTTTATCGTGTATTTGGTTTCTCTGAAACCTTAAACACATTATTAATCGCATGAATACAGATAAAAACTCAATACTAAAATCAATAACAGATATAAATAACAACTATAATTCTGATACAAAAACATTAATAGATATCATATTAAAGTACATACATAATTAACAAGTACATTATTTAACTCACTCTCAATGATTTTACCAAATTAATTCCAGACATATGAGGCCGCAGAAGTAATAACCAAAGACTTGCCAGAATATATTGTGCTTGAAGCCTGATCTGTTGTTGCACTTTCAGGTCCAGTAATAAATAGTACATAAACTCTTTCATATAAAGTGAATAATTTAGAACAATTAGTGAGCGCATGACAGATAGTCTCAATTTCAGATTTACATAATCTACATCATCTTTGGTCAGCAGGCATACCACGCCAGACACCTAATATCTCAGCCGTAGAAAGTGGATTAAATCTCATACTCATAATAAAGTCTCTTAATGAAACATTTTGGGGTTTTGTAAAATAGCTAAAAGGATATGGTAACAGAAAGCCTTGTCTTGCATACTCTTTACATTTAGAGTTTGATGATAGATAATCCATCAGATAGCTTCTATACCATAATCCTTTTCATATTGCGTAGGGCTCATCAATTAAAAAACAATCTCATAAAAATTCATCACCTCAGATTCCAATTTTCCAAAACTAAGCGGCTTAGTGCTACTCCCATTAGCCATATGCACAAAGTGCTGCAATAAAGAGACAGTACTAGGTTCTTTGCCCAGTATTTTCAAATAAAACGAGCAGCGAGCCATCCTCCAAGATGTCAATAAAGAGGTGAGATCTAACTCTCAGCACAAAGCTTCTATTGGTACATGGGTAGGTAGCCCTAAAAAATGCCTCCAAATCCTGCCTTCCAGCCCATGCAACCATAATACCTCCCTCTCTTGAAAGGCTTCTAATCCATGCAAGGTGCTTGGAATAATACTACTTTTATGAGACCAATTATAGAATATCCACCTTTATTACTGATGAATGATCTAATTAATCTAGTTTTCTTTAAGATTTTTGACACAACATATCCATATAACAGTCATCTTTAAACAGGGGCTAATATGTATGCCCAAGTAAACATATTCATACACCACTTTAATGGGTGGGTATTTTATTAATCCACACAAATTCACGTAATTTTGCCCTATGTTCTCCTACAACCATCATTTTAGTCTTTTTGACATTTATGGACAGACCATTAGCAGCAGAATATATCACCAGGGCATTATTACTGAGTTGAAGGCCTATGGCAGTTCTGTCCAGAAGCAGTGCATTTTCGGCATATGATAGCAAAGAGAGAAGATCATTACCTAGCTTCGGGGGAAAGTTGTTGCAAATAGATAACCTCTCTTTCATATTCCGACACATAAAGATTAAAAAGCAGGGGCGCCAACATGCACCCCGGCTTTACCCCATGGGTAGTATCTATCCCAAAGTAATAAACGTGACACTGAGTCAAAAGCCATATAATAATCTACATAGCATATATTTAATTTCCTGCTCTTCATAGCTAATGTAGATCTACTCAGGTATATTAAAGTCCATACATTGTGTATGATTCCTATCCCTGTTTTACTACCCAATCATTGAGCTTTTTCAAGATACACAATGCTAATAATTTTGATATTGAATCAGATAATCCCAACAATCTATAGTTATTCGGATTAAGTCTCGATCCTTTCTTAAATGTAGGGATAGGATTGGCCTTCTTCCAAGATTTTGGAATCAAATTTTTACCAAGAGAATTTGTAGTAAATTAGCCCACAGATAAGGATTCACCTTAATCACTACGTTAGGGATGCCAGCCGGCGCTTGGGCTTTTGAGAATGTGAGTTTTTTTATGATCTAAACAATATCAACCTCAAATGAATACCAGTCCCCCTTGGAGTCATAATTGAGCTTTGCTAAAGCTCCACCTGACACATTCCCTAGGCCAATGCTCAGATGCTTATAGTATAAACCATGTATATGCCTAATCCACTCCAGTTCAGAGATAGGATTAACTGCCACAGTGTTAGCCCTCTTCATATATTTATTAACATAATGCTAAAAATGGGCGATTATCATTTGATTTCAGGGCCGCAAAGACCAGCAGCCAATGTGCATTATTACGTGACTATTTATGTATCTTTACCCAATCTTTATACTTGTGTAAAGATTTTTACTACACATGAAACTCAAGGGCCCTTCTTCAAACCATGTTTAACATATCTTAAATCCACCCAATACTGCTTTCTTCTTGTAACTATGAAAATATCATAAATTCCATCCCTCAAACCTCTGGGGAGTACAATCTTATTATAAACTTCTCTGAATATACCAGCATGATTTAGATGTGTATTCAAGATGCCTCCCCTTTCCCCTTTAGGGTTAGCATCAGCCAATAACAGCTCCAGGTGCAGACTATTAAACGTACTAGTATTTTTCAAGGACCAGCACAATCATGACCTTGTGGGTTACACCCTACTAGTCTGAGAAGTTTATTCTGCTTATTTTGAACTAGAATTTAGAACTGGCAATTCAAAGAAACGTGATCACTAATGTCCATATTCAGGGGCATATAATCAGTAGAACTATCACTAAGCAATTGAAAATCAAAGATATAATCCATTCTCGACTTTAGTGAGCCCCTATGTCAGGTAAAGATGGGAAATTGAGAGTCCTTGTAACATGAATCACTAGGGCTCTGAAATTTCATCCCAAAACCATCTAAGAAAATAGACCAGCGAGGACCTGTTTTTGACATTTCAATAAAAGTGTTATGGTCATTATCATTAAGAGCAACACATCTTGTATTAAAATCCCCAGCAACAATATAATGCAGCCCTGAGGAATCATATAGCCAAAAGTTTAAAACGGTCTCAACGGAATTCTGGAGCACCTTCGAATAACGACCACCATGCGGATCATACAGATTTATCAGGATGTTTTTAACTTCCGATGCGGTCATAGGAATGGATATCACCACAGCCAAAGCATTCTTATCAACATAAAGTGGTAAATATTCTGTGGCATACAAATCAGTTCTAACTCCTACAATTAAACCACCAGAAGATCTTCCAACATATTGTTTAGTAGCCAATCTTTGAATTATTTTAAAACCGTCAAGACATAGCACTTGGGTCATCCAGGTTTCCTGCAGGATAAACATATCCTCTTGCTCTAAAATATTAAGCCCCTCATTGTGCATTAAGAATGAAAGCCTTGTGTATTCCACAAAATAGATGATATAGTTCTTTTAGAGCAGGTGGCCAAATTAGCCACATATTCTCAGGGTCAATCCTTCTTGCATAACGCAGCCGGCAGCGATTTCCAGTCCTCACCCTGCTCACAAAATTTAAATCGGTCGTGATTGGTGTGCAGTTGGTTTACACTTCGACCCTTATCCGATCTGATAATCTTCAAGTTAGTTAAACCTTTCAAGATTCAGGAAGGATCAGCTTCTAACTCAGCTTCAATGTTCTGGATAGGCATGATTTCATAGCCCATCCTTAAAATGTCTGAAGCGAAAGTCAATAGATATTCAATAAATATGGAGGAAGGGAAGTAAACAATTGCTTAGTTGATTGAGCTGTCCGATTCAGGTAGCTCCACTAATGAGATATCGTTGGTGGTAATCATAGAGAGCTGCGAGGTGGAGTGAAGAATCTGCAATACCATGTTTCTATTCAAATACGGACTAGATTTGTTAGCAAACAGCTCAACCATCTTTATCTTGTTAACATTTACCTTCTTTTTTTCACATGCAATTGTTGTTGTGTTGTTACCCTCTTTTCCTCCACAGCTTTAACATTATTCTCTTATTTGACGTGATATATCGGGATTCACCACTTTGTATAGATTTAACCAAAGGATCTGGAGAGCCAATAAAAGAAAGAGTAGACTCTGACCAATCAGTTACATGTTCCACACTAAGGCTAAGTTGCCTTTTAGTTTTCCGTAGCCAATTCCCCATAGGACCAGATCTAGAACATTCTGCAGACGCTCTTTTCCTTTCTATCACAGAGGTCATTTCCATAGCCTCATCATTTTGAGTACCTGTTAATTTAACAGGGGCAATAGCAATAGGCACGCCCATATAAGTTTTAGAAGGTAAACATTCCATCTGTATCATCGAATTATGCCTTTGCAAGTTTGCCTAATTTCCGCTTTCCCGTTCTTTGAATTTTCTTTTTCGCCTGCTTGTATTTATGTGAGGGAGACTCCGTGATAACTTCCATAGTGATATTACAATTTGTTCCTTATTGACCTTTAGCTTATCCTCAATATTATTAGTCACCTTAATACTTTCAAATGGATCAAGAATGATCAAATGTTCCTCACGCAAAGTCATATCAGTGCCTGGAATAAGTACAGGTGCATGTCATATACTGATTACGTCACCATGAGAGTCCATGCTGCTATTTAACAAGAAAACATCTACAATGTGGCATATTGCATAAATTAATTCTTTCAGATCACAAGCAATTTTGAAGCAAAGTACAAACAGGGCTTTAACTGTGACAGACAACTCAGTCATCTCCATCTTAGGTTGCCCTACATCATTAAGTGGATCAGTTAAATCAGCTATATCCTGCACTTTTTTGAGGAAGTTTGGCCAGATTCGGTGATATTGATAGACTAGGGCTAACAGTGATGTTATTGGTCGTGCAATTAGTAGGAATCAGCCTCTCACGGCCGCCGACTGAGTCACGCTGCAGAGAATAGCATCATTTAAGAAGCAAATTGTTGTGATCAATTGTCGGAAATAACAGAGAGCCAGGGTGGCTCAAGGGCCCTGGTGATGAGTTAATCAAATTCCACAATGCAATAGACGCAGTTGCTTGCACAGGGATGAAAGACCTGATTTTCCCCATATGATGCAGGTTGCTAAAACATTTTTCCTTCTTCACATTAGGTTCGACCAAAGAAGGCAATATTGGCAATTGATCAGTTCCTGTCCCTTTTAGATTATTATATGGTTTAGCAGCTGCTTTACCCATGGAGCTACGCAGCTGGTATTTGCGTGTGCGAGCCAGCATATCATAAACAAAAGGTGGGTGAATAGTTCACAGATTCTGCTGAAATTAGAGTCTAACCACGGATCATCTCTGGGCAAAGCCACAAAATCTCAACTACATTAAGCCGCTGCTGCAGCAAGTCGGCACTCACAGATGCACTCGCTAGGTGTGCGTGGCCCAGCTTTAAAGCCTCTTCCGTTCACAAAAGTTTGCAACCAGCCAGGTAGAAATATAAAGGCGCAGTAGGCCAATTCGTACTTCTCCTCAAAAGTGCAAAGTCTAGTAGGATAATAATCCAAAGTGCTCCGTCAATTGTCAGCCGTCAGTCAGTCTGCACTCAAAGATGCACTCGCTAGATGCAATCGTGAGTTTGTTATAGACTGTTTACTCCCCCTCGATCCCCACCCAAATAATATGCATTCGCAGATTGCCTAGTGCTTTAGTGCAAACTGACTGTGGGAGAGCGTGCTCACATGCCTGCCATTATCAGTAAGTGTGAGAAAGCTAGCTAAGCAAACTGACTGTGGGAGAGCGTGCTCACATGCCTGCCATTATCAGTAAGTGTGAGAAAGCTAGCTAAGCAAACTGACTGTGGGAGAGCGTGCTCACATGCCTGCCATTATCAGTAAGTGTGAGAAAGCTAGCTAAGCAAACTGACTGTGGGAGAGCGTGCTCACATGCCTGCCATTATCAGTAAGTGTGAGAAAGCTAGCTAAGCAAACTGACTGTGGGAGAGCGTGCTCACATGCCTGCCATTATCAGTAAGTGTGAGAAAGCTAGCTAAGCAAACTGACTGTGGGAGAGCGTGCTCACATGCCTGCCATTATCAGTAAGTGTGAGAAAGCTAGCTAAGCAAACTGACTGTGGGAGAGCGTGCTCACATGCCTGCCATTATCAGTAAGTGTGAGAAAGCTAGCTAAGCAAACTGACTGTGGGAGAGCGTGCTCACATGCCTGCCATTATCAGTAAGTGTGAGAAAGCTAGCTAAGCAAACTGACTGTGGGAGAGCGTGCTCACATGCCTGCCATTATCAGTAAGTGTGAGAAAGCTAGCTAAGCTATCGCACAGCACTTTTAAGCCTTTACCAGCCATGTCGCAGTGAACACATGTAATTGCTAATCTCTTTGTGATGTATATAAGGTAGCGAGCATCCTACCAGCTAGGGGTGTTGCTAGGTCTGGAAAAGACCCGGGGCTACTCTAATGTCGGAACGGCTTGGGCTGGGGGCTAGCTAGCTTTTTTGTTGTAGCTCCTGAGATTCTATCCAGGGCTACAGCCAAAAGACCAGGGGCTATAGCCCCCTTAGCCATCCCCCCTAGCAACGCCTCTGCTACCAGCTTAGCCCCTGCCCTCGGCTGGGGATGGGTGGAACGGTGGCACTGCGCAGAAAGTCTCATCGTGCATGATTTGCTGTTCCATGTTACAGTGCAAGCACCTCTGGGCAGGGCTATAAATACACACTGAAAATAGCAACAACTGTGCCACTTGGGATATAATTCACCGCTGACAGTAACGCTCAGAGGGCATCCTCGGAATGCCAGTGGAAGATAAACAACTTCACCTGCTCTCGGCTGAGATCTAGGCCGGCCAGGGCCTCGCCTCGCGATTCAAGACCGGGTAGATTCGTCAGCAAAATGAAGTGGCCTCCCATTGGGCGATACGCCACAGTTTACTTTTGAAGTGTGTGTCTGCTGGTTTGCTGCTCTGCGGAGGTTTGCTGGATCTCCGTATTAGGGGGTTCACACTGTGAGGACACTATTTACTGTCAAAGACCTGAAGCTGGAGGGGAAAGGCTATTTTTTCCATGATTAATCTTCCAAACTTGATAAACACGCTTTGTGAGTAATGACATTCACTGCAACTAACAATGCGAGTTTAATTCATAAATTGCCAATTTCTCCGTTTTGTTTTCTTTCTTTAATCTACAGTTTTGGACGCATTCCAGCTTTAACGTTTCAGCTAGGTACATTTTTTCTCAATTCATTTGGCAGGGGCACCTTTTCCTTTAGATGTCATGTCCCCACCAACGTTTTCAGCAGTTACTCCACTGCGAATTTTTAATGGTGAATGTCTATTTGTCTCCTATAGTGTGAGGGCGCTCTAAAGAAAATAACTGTTAGCTTATTCATGGTTCAAAGCGAACATACAAACCTAGTATTGTGCATCAAAGTTATCCTTTGAGAGGGATTGTCATGGTTTTAATTAAGACCTAGAATATGCGTGTTTAAAATATATATATATATATATATATATATATATATATATATATATATATATATATATATATATATATCTTCTCTACACTGCAATGTAAGCTGGAGGAGGGTGGTGGATCAGAATCCTTTCTACACGCAAATGTCCCACTTTACAACTTTGACACGTTGGTATATGTGATAATTTGCTATCAAATAAGCACTGTAAGGCCCATCCAGTCTACTTGTGTCCGGTCATGTTCTCAAGTGTTGCTCTGCCAGAGCTTTGAGCTCAGATCTGAAGGATACCACAGAATCTTGAAATAAAATGAATGGACAACCAGCTTAAAGGTCGGGTTTGTAGTTTGAAAAATAAAGGCCTTGCATCGTTTTGTTGAAGCGTATCATTATTATTATAATTTTTCTTTTATAAGGCGCTTAATACCGGAGACCAGTTTCGAAACGCGAGACCGGGATGCGTAACCTGTGTTGCTATGAGTTGCCTTGCTTCCAAGACAAACGCGCTGCCCCTGAGGATCATTGTTGCACATTTTTACTACAGTGAATATGGAAATACAGCAAATATTGGCTGCTCCACATTAGCGCCGAACGCTGAGACAGAACCCTCCTCACTATTTTAAAGCCTGCACCTGTTTGACAAATGCCACACATGACTGATGGAAACAGGAAATGCAGCTTCAAACCACTGAAATAGGACCCCCAGTAGCAGTCGGGACTATAGAAATAGGACATGCATGTCCTGTCCATGACCTAACCCGTAAACCTTACTGGAGCCCAGAAACACAGAATTAAGTCACCCACCACCAGGCCTAATTATAGGGACAGGGATTGCACTCCACGGTTCTCCACAGTTCTATGATGTTTCCCAGCAGGCCAATTTGATCGAATCCCAGTTCACAGAGTCAAATTTCGGCAGTCATTATTTCCCCTTTGCTCCCCCTCTCCACCATCCTCTTATTCGGGGGACACCCCTGCAAGTCCCATAATCCCTCCGACCTCCTCCCCCACTCTTTACCCTGCATTCTGTGGAGGACACCGCCTGCCCGATATATGTCCTATTCTACCTCCTCCCTCTATCATGCTCACACATACATACAAAGAAGTACACAAACACATATAAACACACACACAACTAACCCCAGCCCCTCCTTACCTTCCACGTCTGTCTTTCTTCAATTTCGCGCCCACTGTGATGCAAGCAAATCAGATGTACTGTATTGCGCAGTGAGTGATTTCTGGTCAGTTTGCCACAAACAATTCTGCCGGAATGTACTCCACCAGGAGAAATAGTAGAAATTGATCAATTAAGCATTCACACAATGCTCCTGCTGACAGGGATGGCCCTGGTTAACTACTAACTCTATAAAAAGCAAAAGGAGAAAACACATACAGGGCCAATCCCATATACATTTCCAATTATTGTTTAGAGCAGGAGATCATAAACTGCTAATAACTGCTAACAATGCAGTGCAGAACTGTGCTGTGCCTCCAGGGCCGGTGCAAGTACTAGGCAAACCAGGTGGCTTCCTAGGGCGCAGGTTTTATTGCTTTCATGAATTACAAAAGAGATGTTAACCAATCTGAGTTAAAGAAGCTGCATAATGTCCTACTGCAATTAAGGGGTGCCTTGCTGCACATCACAGTGCCCACATTTCTACTAGTTTCTAACATCGGCAGTGAAAGCAGAGCTATTGCCTAGTGGCACATGTTTGTGAACAGTATGTTACATGGTCTGGCTCAAATAAAAGCACAAAGGCCTAGCAGAAATAAATATTGATTAAGCAACATGGTCAGAACCAGAGCGCACACACCAGGTAAGTCAAGAGGCATAGTAGAACACTCCTGGAACTTGAAGCGGCAGTGCATGGGCCAGGTGAAGTACACTTCACAAGTAAGAGCAGGAGGGAGATGTGGTCACTCGAAGGGCCGCATGCAAGGTCAGAAACAAGGAGATAAAGAGCCTTATCCACATAATATCAGAATAGGTCAAAGTGCACAGTTCATGCAGCAGCTTTACTCTGAAACATTTTCATTAGCATGAACAATCCTATAGGTATAACTTCATAAGCAATGCTGGAAGGGCTGACTCTGAGTACTGACCCCACAATTGATTAGTTGCAGCTTTTGTTCTCAGCTAGAAGGAATGTGTCTTTATTCATAGAACATTAAAGCTACTACTTGAATAAATAGTCTTTATATTGGACACACACGCTATTTGAAAGTTTAAATTCTTTGTATCTGGGCAAATTCACACATGTAAGCATTATCTAGCATTTCTTGGAAAGTTAACAAGGATGCCCAATTAATTTGCAATTTTCTGTGTTAACTTTCAAAGCAATACAGAAACGTACTAGTCAAGCCTGGCTGTCTTTGCCAGTATATTTATATCCAGTGAGGGTTATATATTCAAGATAAGCATGCTGGCTGAGAATATGTGCATGTTTAGGGTAAATGCATAACAATAACCTGTCCAAATATTATGTGGTGATAAAATCCATTAGTGTGAAAAGTATTAAACAAATTGAAAAGTTTGGAAGGTCATACTTCTGATGATGGAAAAAAGATCTGACTTTGCAAATTGATGTCACTTAAAAGCAGGGTTGGAGCAACTAATAATCCACTGGAGGTGCTGCTGAACATAGAGGGCACTGATGACACTTTGCCTGCAATGCACTTTGGTTCCAAGGGGCCACATTTGCTCCAGCCAAACTGCACTGCAGTCTTAGGATTTGCTCTCTGGCTGTTCCCCTGCCACTCCCCTGGACAGCTTGAGATTGGCTAGTGGGCAGGCTTGGTAGTGGAGACTTTCTGCAATGGGCAGTGTGTGTGTGTATGTTATAGTCTCAAATTGCCCTCGTGGCTCTGAAAGAGAAAGAAGGAAGGTGGGTGGGTTGTTAAGGGGAGAAAGAGGGAAAATACAGGTGTTTTCCTCAGCTGTTGGTGTGTGTAGAACCAGGAGTTACAGGGGTCTGTGCAAGTGTGTTTTGGTGTATACAACCGAGTCACATAGTTGCCAGATGGGAGATATCCAGTGTTTGACTTGCTGGCTGTTTGAGGTAGTTGAGCCAGGGTGGGTAAGTGACTTGATTTGAGAGATGTGCAATTTGGAGCATTTTAGTTAGTGGCCTTTCTTTAGCTTTGTACAGTCAGTGTGTGGTGAGTGAAGGTGTTTGAGTAGGAAATTGTTAGTAGGTTGTGGGGTAGCTAGTTGTGGATAGCCACTGGGCACAGTACAACTATGCGATTGATATTTGTTGGGGCACTTAACTTCACACAGGCGTGAGGAGTGCATAGCTTCTGAACATAGTGTGGTATTGTCGGGCTCGTCTGGATATGGAGAATAGGATATGGAAAAGTGATATTGCAGAGATGACTGTTTGGGAAATCCATATCTGTCTTGAGCCATGCATTTCTCTTGGCACACTGGGGTACAGCGCTTGATGCATTATAACATACGTGTCCTCTCTATCCACCATCATAAGTACTTGGATTTGAAATGCCTCTGCAACTGGTTTGGGCACTGTGTGGAAGAGGTGTGAGGCCCCCAAGAGGGCCGATCGTTATTTGGTTGTTATCAGGCCGTCGCTAACCTACAATGTTGAATAACCAGGGTTTTAACCATTTCTGAAAAAGATGATGGTCCTGCCATCCTGATTTCTATAGGAATCAAGTTCCATAGTTTGGGTATGAGAATAGAGAAAGCGGTTCCTCCTAATTTAGTTTTCTCATAATGCCTTGTTTCTTTGAGCAAGTCATTGCTTGATCTCAGAGTTCTTCTCGGATGGTATTTGGCATTTTTGATTGAAGGAATTCATCTGCCTGTCGGTATGGTGTTCTATGGGTGATGCGGAGAGATTTTAAATTGATTCTTTTTTCTGAACTGGTAACCTGTGCAGACTTCTCAGGGCTGCGGTGATGTGTTTAATGTTTAGTCTGACGAGGAGTATTGCGCTGTGTTTTGGATGCATTGTAATGTTATGGTGATGCAGTCAGGCATTCCTAGCTATAGACTATTTGCTCAGTCTATTCTTGATAATACCAGGGAGATAATGAGAAGGTTTTGGTGTGGGAAGTGTAGGTATGGGAGGATGCCCCTTATTAAGCATAGGTGATAGAACAATGTTCGTACTATTGATTTAATCTGTGGTTCTAGGGTCGGTCAATTGTGCATGAGTATTCACATAGACACGGAACAACACAGGTTCGATCCTCGGTTCGATCCCCGGGTCCGTGTTTAGAAACCTCTGGGTATTAAGTGCGTTATAAATAACCTATCATATCTCATATCATATCATATTCCCAGGTTTTTTTTGTTTATTTGAATTTATTAAGAATTTCAAAGGCAAAGAGAAAGGCATTACAAAGCAATACTCAAGATTCAACAATGTGATGGACAGACAATTAAAAATTTAAGCCGACAAAAATATGTCCTAACAAATCAACATAATTTTTCCCCTCCCACACCCACCCTCCCCGGAACACTCTCTCCTCTCTGGTTCACTGATATATTTTTTTGAAAATGACTTAATCAGTGCACAGTGCAATTTCTGTAGCAATCGTCCTAAGGTTGGTTGCCTCTGTGTGGCATCCTCAGGGTCTTTATACAAGTCTTTTCCAGCATATTAGTTCAATATAATTCCATTGGGCGAGTAAATGTAACTATCCATTCCCATTCCACGTTCTAGCGATCAGTCTCTGACATATATTACAAAGGCCCTGATTCATGGATTATTTGCGCCGAAAAAAAACTGGATTTGTGCGCCATTCTGCCCGCAAATCCCCATTTGTTAAACAGGGATTTGTGGGCAGAATGGCGCATAAATCCCGTTTTTTTCGGCACAAATAATCCATGAATCAGCGCCTAAATCTTCCCAAAGTATGTCACATTTAACAGATTTTGCATGCAGGGTTGAGGTTAGTTTTTCCATAACAGAAATGCTCAATACTACTTTAATCCATTCACCCTTACTTAGTGTACCTTCAGATTTCCACTTAATTACTAGGGCGGCATGGGCTGCTAACAATAGATGAGCTGCTAGACCCTTAATTCTATTTCGTTCATCATCACATTGTTCAAACCCAAAGAGGATAAGAAAAGGATCCGCAGTCTTCTGAATTCCATCGAGATCCTTCATCCACCCCAGGAATTCGTCCCAGTAAACCCTGATCCGGGGGCAGCTCCTACATGTGCCTGTTAGGCAGAATCCTGTGCAGTGCCATTAGGGACCACTCCACACAATTAAGACTACAGGTGGCAATACAAGTTTTACCTTTGGTACAAGCCTGTACAACTATGTCAGAGTGGTATCAGTGGCGGAGCAGCCAGGCTTATCTCAAGAGTATATGAGCAGTAGCAGAGATTACACAAAGGGACCACAATTACTGTGACTCAAGCAAACACTGACTCAAGGTTTCAGGTAGAAAAATATAAGTACATTTATTTTTAAACCATTCGTTATAAACACAACACTTCTATTAAACTTAAATGAAAACCACACATTAAATATTGATTAATTGATTGATTTGTTTATTTATAGAGCGCCTTACACCAAGGCACTGTACAATGGAACAACTCATACAGTGAACAACAACAAACATTGGGAGCAAAAATTACATTATGAATCATTCGACAACAAAACAGTGCAAAGAGCAATTAACTAAGGGGGAGGGTAAGTGGAGTGGGAGTAGGATTGGTGAGGGGTGTCCAGAGAAGGATAGAACGAGTGAAAAATAGAAGAGAGAGAGAGTGAAATGGGAGTGGGGAGAGAGGAGTTAGAAGAGGGAAAGAAGGGGGGAGGAAGAGAGGACAGGGGAGGCCTTCAAGGTGGAGAATGGAGGAGAAGGGATTTAAGGGAAGTGCGAAATGAGGGTCGGGTCGTGGAAGAGCGGATTGAGAGGGGGAGTGAGTTCCAGTGAAGAGGAGCAAGTAGTTGGAAGGAGCGGAACCGGGAGGAAGCACAGGAGGAAGGAGGTACAGTGATGAGGAAATGGTCAGCAGAACGAAGTGAGCGAGAGGGGGAGTAAAAGGTGAGAAGGGAGAGTAAATCTCAAGGTAAGTACCCTGTGTTTGAATGAACCGGTGTTACGAACAAAACATGTTACCGCAAATACGATTGCAGTCACTTTTTGACAGTTCGGTCTACTAAATAAACACGTATCCGTGACATGAAATGCTACCGGGGCAAAAACACACTTAGCACCTGAGATACCCAGAGGGAGTTGGAGGCAAAAATCACAGGCAATATTTTTGTTAGGCAGACAGAATCGAGAAACACTCAGAGACAGGAGTTAAAAAGTCAAAGGGACGGAGCCAGGGTCGAATGACACCGGGTGCCTGTTGCCGAAGATCACACAGGCAGACAGTTCACGATTCAACGTAGCCAAAAGTACTTTGATATTATCAATGTTCGGAAGCAAAAGTTATGAGAAGGAGGGAAGACAAGGGCAAGCCTTGGAAATGAAGAAAAGGGATTCACCCAGTTTCCTCAAGCAGAACACAGTACCTTGTTCCAATGGTGCAGCTGGTGCCCTGGCAGTTGTTCCTGTTGGTTTCCCACAGACCCACGATTCCTGGAGCATTGTTGTGAAGGAGTACGTCTGAAGGGGGTCTGCACCACACAGGGATGAGGCCGGCAGCAGAGACAAGGATTAAAAGGTGTGCTCCTTAAAAAAAGGAGAGGCTCTTTAGATGGCTATCCGGATCACTACAGCAGCGTGCAGCAATTTCGACCAAGGAAGAGGATCCTCTGGCTGTGGAAGATGAGCTGGTTATCCCCACCAAGCTCAAGGGAAGAAGACTCCGGACTGCATCTTCTCTAAGTCATTGAAGGGAAGATAGCTCAGGACTTCTGCAGGGCTTCACCGGGACAGGGTAGTTGCAGCAGCCGTCGTTCTCTCCGCTTCTCTTCGGTTCCTTGTAGTTCCAGTGGTGACTCTCTGACTTCTAACCCAAGAGACCTGCCTTTTATGCGGAAAACCCCCATTCACACAGCCTGGCTGTCAATCACCCAGCAGGGGGGGTTGTCCAGCCCGGACAACTACCCTGGTTAATCATGACAAAGTGCGACTTGGGTTTCCTAGGATACCCTGGGCAGGGGGTGACTACACCCCTCCCTCACATTCAGCCCACCTAGACACCCAGGTGCTTGAGGAGGGCTTCTGAGCAGAAGCCCGCCAAAAAACAGCGAACAAAGAAGGCGAACCTAGTTTGCTGCGCAAAGTAAAACACAAGGAGGACTTTAACAAAAAGAAATGGCAAATAAACCCAACTGGAGCCAAAAGAAAGACGATTTGGTCAAGCGGGTTTATGTTCGAGGCTAATATAATAGCCAAAAACAGTCCCACGTTTATCTAATATAATCGCGGTAGAAAAGTTAGGGTAGATACCACTGCCACCAGTGAAGTCTAAATGTTAAAAGAGCGAAACAATGCTCTAGGAGGTACAGATAAAAAGGAATACGAATTAACCCTTTCCAGTACTCCATGGAAGATGGGGTGTACTGGATCTGTGGTAGATTGACTAAGTAAACTTAATGGTAACTTTTCCCTTTTCTGGGGGACGGTAGTCGCCTCAGAAATGGAGTCAGGGGAAGTCTCAAAGACAACCCTGTGCCACGGCACTGAAGGTGCTGTCTGACACACAAAAAGAAGGGGGCTACTGAAGTGGTGTACTTCAGAGTCCACAATCACTAAACAAAGAAATACACGTGGCAAAACATAGGTAAGAGTGCTCTCACTCTTACCAAGTGGAAAAAAATAAACTCCAGAAGTCCAGCAAAGCTGCTGGCGGACTCACTAGGTGAGGGAAATTAGCCATAAATGAGAATTCTCCCTAACACTCGCCCCCCCCAGACTAAGGGACAGGAGGATTTAATCTACTCCTGGATGGACCACATACCTCTAGTCGGTTACAAACATCCTAGAGAGACCATCAGCATTTTGGTGGTAACTTCCTGCTCTGTGCTCAATGGAAAAATCAAATCCTTGCAGGCAGATTGACCATCTGAGTAATTTTGGGTTTTCCCCTTTCATTTGCATCAGCCATCTCAAGGGTTGGTGGTCAGTCTGAATAGTGAAGGTAGATCCATACAAGTACGGTCTAAACCTCTTCAGTGCCCAGACAATAGCAAAACATTCTTTTTCTATTGTTGCCCACCTTGTCTCAGGATCCTTTAACTTCCTGCTGATGAAACACATGGGGTGTTCCCTACCTTTCTCATCCAGTTGACTAAGGACTGCACCTATACCTACATTAGAAGCATCAGTTTGTACAATGAAGGGTTGGTGATAGTCAGGAGCTCTTAGGACTGGAGCTTGACAAAGGGCTTTCTTTAGACCTTCAAAGGCTTGATTGCGCTCCTCATTCCACCTGACCTTTTTAGGAAGGAAATTTGGGAGAGGAGATTACTAAAGGGAGAAGCTATGGTCCCATAGTTCTCTATGAAGTTCCTGTAATACCCAGTGAGTCCTAGGAAGGCTCTCACTTGGGTTTGAGTAGTAAGGGTGGCCCAGTTTTGTACAGCTTGTACCTTGCTAGGCAATTGCCTTATTTCACCTCCTCCTACCTCATGCCCAAGGTAGACCACTAAACTCTGACCAATTTGACATTTGCTTGCATTTATGGTCAGATGGGCCTGTTCAAGAGCCTGAAATACATAACTTAGGTGTTCAACATGTTCTTTCCATGTAGGGCCGAACACACACTGCAATGTCATCCAAGTATGCCAGACAGAAGTCCTCCATCCCAGTCAGAACTTGATTGACCATCCTCTGAAATGTAGCAGGTGCATTCTTTAATCCAAAAGGCATTAGCTCGAATTGGTAGATGCCAGCTAGGGTGGAGAATGCAGTTTTCTCCTTGGCATGGCTATTTCAAATGTGCTGAGGTACTTGGCTGCACCAAGTTTGTCCACCAGCTCATCTGTCCTAGGCAAAGGATGGGCATCAGTCGTGGTGACTGCATTTAGAACTCTATAGTCCACGCAGAATCTCAACTCCTTGGATCCAGCTTTTGGTACAAGCACAACTGGGCTAGACCATGGGCTATGTTGGGTGTTCTGACCCACGTTTGGACTATGATGCTACAACATTTGGTGCTGTGGGCTTAGGAAATCCAAGATGCCCGAAAAAGCCCACATGTGCGCCAGAATCTATGAAAACCGCGCAGTTGTGCACACTAAAATGGTTGCCTAACTTGCCACCCACCAGTGCGAGCAGGATGGGCCGGGGTGCCATGAAATGTGTGCCAAAGGAAAAACCGCACTTTAAAATCACCTTTTGTTTCTCTGAATGCCAGCTCAAAATGCCTATTTGCAACACATCCAAAAATCTCACTGAACACCAGCGGACATCTGGCAGAATAAAGTATTGTGGGCATACAAAATCTGGAAAGAGGATGAAAAGTTATATTCTGAAGTGACTTGAAGGTTTATAACAAGACTGGCTGAGCTGTGGATTTCAGCAGTTTAAGTAAATTTGGACTGAAAGACACTAAAAATCTAAATGTTTAAAAGAAATGAGTGACCTACTTTTGAGTGTCACATAGGCTGCAATTGTTTAAATGTCATAGTTTTGAACTTAGAATCAGCATTCTAGCTGCATATGTAAAACATTGTTAGTTATTTGAATGCAGAAAACTGGGGAACAGAAACGACATGTGGCTAAAAACTGGGCTAAAGAGATTCCAATTTTGCCTGGCAACTACCCCCATCAGGAGTGAAACTTGATTCACAAGTAACTTCCCAGGCCTGGCTGTTTCCTGCTGGCCACACTAAGGATATGCCATCTCTCTGATAATTGAATTAAGGGGAGCCCCCACAGAATACAGGAGCTCTGAACAATGCAACCCCCTTCACCCAGGCAGATGGTTTATTGCAGATGTTGTAAAACAGCTTCCTCTTGGCAGAAGCTGGGAGGGGCAGGGTCTCTGAGCTTGGCAGAAACTGGAAAGACTGGTTTCTGTACCATGTGACCTGAAAAGACACACCCCTGTAGTCAGAATATGGTTTTAGAAAAAGATGGATCATTCATAGAGCGGACTTGTGAAAATTATTTAAATGATACCATAATTCTTGTGATTTTTCTGCCCACATTTTAAGACGTGTTAGGACCCGGTGGTATGTTCAGGGGGGTTTTAGCGGAAAAGAGGATATTACTCAAAATGTGTGCATGTGAAAAATCTGACACTTCATCAACTAATGTCCATACTCCTTGCGCACATGTGTGTAAATTTGGGTTAATGCCCGATATTGCGAAACCAGTTAAAAAGTGCAAATGTCGCCATTTCTGAATGCAAGCTCCCAGGAAGAGCAGATTTGGACATGGTATACCTCCTGTGATGCATGATGGGTGCATGTAATTTCAAACCACTGTGTAGCTATGAAATATGTCTTTTGGGTCAAAATATAGATTGTGTGTAATTTGACAGGGGTGGGTTCTCTGTACCATAAACAGACCTCATCATGATGACACTTCATTTCATTCCCCCAATCAAGTGGAATAGGATGAAGTGGCCAATGACAAGTGGAGAGGGGTAGAGCCTAGTGATGCTGCACACACACCCATTTTCAAAACACATAAAAGCAGACAGGCAGGACAGATAGGGACCTTCAAATCCATTTGCTGCGGGACGCTCTGCCGGGAAAATCCATACTTTACCTCCATCAACCTTCAGAGAGCCAACATAGAGACTTCAAATCTATCAATATCCAGAACCAGAGGCAGAGCAGAGCTGACCCAGACCGCTGTTAGCAGAACCAGAGAGCTGATCCAGATCACTGTGAAGTGCAGAGACCAGACCAGAGTCCAGTCTAAAACCTGACCAGATCTGTGGCGAGGCCCATTTAATTAAAGAATATAGTGTGAGTACCTAGCAAGAACTGTGCAGAACCAATCTTCTAGTTAAAATAATATAATTCAATCTATTTTAATCTAAGTAGAACTGTCTCCTAACTGTCACCTGTCATTTGTAAAGCTGTCACCTGTCATTTTCTAGTTGCAAGCTGCACTTGTCTTTTTGAACTTTAAAATTTCAAATCTGAAAAACGACCTTTATTTAATCGCTCATATCTCCGTAACCGTTTGTGCTAGAGACTTGCAGTAACTTTCCTCTGAAAGCTGGGAATCGTGGCTTTTCTACGAACCTAGAACCGCATTCCTACCCCCGCAATCGCGAAAAACGCACTCGCAAATTTGCCGCGATTTGCAAATTTCTCCACGTGTGAAAACAGAAGCTTCTTGCTTTCATTTGCCAAAAATTCATTTAACCTGTTAGTTACCCTAGATCCTTGCTAAAGTGAGCCTGGACTAATATTAACTATATACCACTCACCCTGAACCTCTAGAGGGAATTAAAAGCATTTTAGCATATGTTTCACTTCATTGCCAGCACATATAAAAGCATTTTGGGCCTGTGTTTAAAACTCCGATCTGTAGTCTAAGCTTGCTGGGGTGAACTGAATTACATTTGATTGCATTTCTGAGAACTGTGTGCTTTCCTTCCATTTCCTTGCATTGCATAAAGGGGGGAGGGGATTGCCAGAGAAAAGTGATTACATTGTTTTGTTGAAATCATATTGAGTATTTTCTGTATTGCATTTTCATTCAACATTACATCCATCTGAACGTATATAAAGCATTCTCTACCACCTTCTTCTTCTGTTCCTATTCACAAGTGTGCTAGTGCCAGATTCTCCGTTGTTAATCTTTATCATATCAGATTAAGTGTGATATCCAATTATTAATTTATTATCAAAGTGTGATATATCTATACATTGTTTAATTTTTTTCAAATAAATCTTTTAAATTTGCAAAACAAACCTACTTCTTGGCTCAGTGGGGTCAGGGGGATTCTAAGAGAGGGGTGTTATATAGGGGTAGTCATCCAGAACGCATGAACTGGACATAAAGATATTTCAATAAGGGTTTCCATTCAGTATCCCAGACTAGGCATTGACTTAGCTGTAGTGTTGAATTGAATCCTCTTACAAATTGGGGGCTTGTGCCGGACGTTTGGATTAGATCTATCACTTGTGCAGATTAATACAGCGTGCCAGCTGACCAGATACACATATCCGGTCGGAGCACACGCTGTGTTACGCTGTAAAGCACTCCTCAAAGGAACGCTCTAAGGAAAAGGTCTGTTTTGCAAAAATATAATATAAACTTCTGTAAGTCAGGAAGGAACTCAAATTCCAGAATGACGACCTTGGTAGATATGAAAATAGCCAGAGAGCACTTCTTACATAAGTTATTTGTGAGAGGTTAGTGGACTCATCAGGACCAGACGGTCTGGTTGCAAGCAATCGCACCCCAGATCACGGAAACAGGGTCAGATATATGGAGAGATCAGGGTCCCTTACATGTGGCCCTGAGTGAACTATACATGGCTCCTAAAGCTAAGGATGAACAAGACAAGATGGTTAGGATAGCGGCATACCTGTACCTATATATGGGAGACATGCAGGATAAATGTACGGAAAGCCAAGATCTGGCGAACAAGCGACAGATGGCGTTAGAGAAGGTCCAATCTGACCTGGTCTCTTCTGAGCAGAGGCTGCAGGGGAGCCAGGAGTCAGAAAATGAGATTAGACAGCACATCATTAAAATAAAGAGGGATATGGACATCCTGCAACAGGAAAAGGCTGACCAGGATACCAGAATTCTGGCTTTGCAGAAGGAACGCCAAGACAGTTTGGACTCCCTACTGCAGAGCCAGAAAAAGCTGGAGCAACAGATCAATTTCAACAGGGCATGCACAGAGCAGGTAGCCACCCTGCAAATCCAACTAGACAGAGAGAAAGAGGAGAGCAATAAACTGATCCTGAAAGACCTGGATACCCAGGCAGAGTTTGATCAGGAGCGCCAGAAAGCTGGTGCCTTCCAAAGGCAAAGGGACGACCTGGCGTCACAAATTCAAGCTCTTGGTCAGGAAAGGGACACCTTAGGCCAGGAAGTCTGCCACTTAAGGAGAAAAATGGAAGAAAATCACCTGGCCCACCAGGGACTGGGTGACCTCCAAAAAGAACACCAGGACTTGCTAGAGCACACCAGGAGGGTGGAGGATGCTCTGGCAAGAAAGGAGCAGGCCAATAGGGACACAGCTCAGGAGGTAACCCTCCTGCAGCAAAGACTGGCCCAATGCTCCAGGACCAATCAGGAAAAGCAGAGAGAGAATGAGGCTCTCTGCCAGCACAATGATAGGCTCCAACAACAGGTAGCGATGCAGGAGAGACTGATAGAGTCTAGTAAGGCCTTAACTGAGGAACTGAAGGCGCAGGCTCTTGCATTGCAACAGGGAGCAGGGGCGGATAGAGATGAGGTTCGCTGGGAAAGAGAAACTCCTGAGCATAACCCCAGGAGCCCTAGTACCAGAGGCCTTTATTTCTCTCAGTCCCTGGACTCTGCCACCCCCATGTCCCCTGGCGCACATGAGCACAGGGCCACAGGGATGGCAGATTACTATCCAGCCAGAAGCATGGGGCTCATAGGCCAGTACCACCCAGGAATGGAGGGGCGGGCATCCGGGTATGGGCACCCAAGCACAGTGCAATTTGATGGGGAACCCCAGGAGAGTAGGCCCATTAAGGGCATCCTGAAAACCTCTGCCCAGTTAGGTCAGTGGGGGGGGTACCCATCAAATCCTGGCAGCAAGGAGGGATCTGAAGACTCCTCTGAGCGGTACAGGACACAGGAGACCAGGTCCCCACATTCTGCCAGCCATTCCCAGGCTCGCAGAATCCGGGAAAACCTGGAAGAACAGACGGGAACCTCTGGGAGCAGTGCCTCTGAGTCAGAAGATGAATGGACCAGGGTTACCCGAACCAAAAAGGCCAATAAGGCAAAAAGGGCCTTGATTAAGGACCCCTTAAAGCAGATTAAGGCAATCAGGAGCGTCATCACGCCGTATCATAAGAATGCCAAGTATTCTGTTTGGGAGCACTTAGAGTTGTTTGAGCAAATGATGGAGACTTTCCATTTGAAGGACAGCCAAAGCTGTATCCAATATGTAAAGTGGACATTCTCCCCAGAGTACTCCAGTTTCTTTGCAGGGCTGGAGGACCAAAATCATTCCAGGTGGTCCACCTATAGGGCGGCCATATTAAAAGATTTTTCTGTTCACAGAAATCCCCAAGAGGCTCGCAAGGCAGCCTACAACTTGCAGTGTGGGGAGGATCAAGCCCCACAAGAGTTTGTGCAAGAACTGAAACGTGCCTTTGCGCAGACCACCAGAAGGGTGCGCACAGACAGCAGAGAATTTGTCAATACATTTTTCCATGCCTTGCCCAAATATATAATGACCCAGCTCGTGAGAGATTTTCATGAGAAAAGATCTTTAGACTGGGTCATTGAACAGGCTACCCGGATCTATGAGGTGCAGAAGCCCATAGAAAATAAAAGCAATACCCAGAAAAATCCCAAAACCAACAGCACCCCTGCTGCTGCCAAGGTGGCAGAGGTAAAGGTCACCCCCGTTTTGGATTTGGAGATAGGGGGGCCTAAAAACCTACCTGCACCTAATAATGCTAGGCCCAGAAGGTCCTCGGGCCAGTCACAGACAGGAAGCCAGGGAGGCAGCCCCACAAATGGGGTCCCTCGCTCTCCTGACTATGTAAGTCCCCGTTACAAGGGAAATCGACCCATCCTGGGTTATGTGTGGACTCCTCCGGCCCAAGGGGGGGGATCCAGCCAAGCACCTAACCCAGGGAACTTCCCTCCCAACTTCCCAAAGGAGGGCAGAAATTCTCCAAATCCTGGGCAGAACTTTTTCCCCAGGTATCCACCCAATTTCCAGCCCCAAAATCCTCCACCCTTCTTTCCCCAATTCCCTGAGCCCAGACAACCGAATCCGGGAGAGGGAAGGCCAAGGGCGGAGGGGTATCCAAATCTTCCCAACCAGGGGTACTACCAAAGAAGGGATAGCTACCCTTCCCGGGATCAGCCCAGGGGAGAAAACAGGGCCCCGTATCAGCCTGAGCGGGTTTCCCAGTTAGAGCGCCAGGTTCAAAACATGGCGCGGGATCTGGGTCACATACTGAGGGCTCAGCAGAACCCTCAGATCGGCATGCCGGCGCAGAACGCACCCAACTCTGGACCTGGTGCCCCAGAACAATGACAGGGGCAGCACCCCGATAACTCACCGGTTCCCAGGGAGGAGGCACAAGGGGAAGGGGGGTGTGAAGCCTTGGAGGAAGCTTCCTTCCTCACTTGTAGACAGCCCCTGGAAACCCAGGAACCGGAAACAAAATCTCTTGCCCCTGAAAGTCTGCCTCCTAAGGAGCAGAGGGGGGGTAGGAGAAACAAAAGACCCAAACAGACTCAGTTTGAGGAGGAGGTACAGATCTTCCAATTTGAGGGAGAGGGATCCTCAGAGGATCCTGGGAAAAGGATCTTCTCCTTCAGAGAGGGGGGAACTCCTCCCAAAGAAAAATGGGTCCCAAGGGATGTCAATGCAGACTGGGGAGATGTGGAGACTGAGCTACCGCCGCCCACCATCTCATCCCAGAACCAACAGCAAGAAAATCCCCTGGTTCAAACCCATCCTGGTGACTGCCTCCAAAAAGGGGGGGGCGGCCCGGAACCAGAGCCAGGGGAACCCACAATGGCTCTGATCTCCAGTTGCCAATTTTTTCTTTCAGATTCCCAAGGCTCTCCACAGAATTCTGCCCAAATCTCTTCGCTAGCAATGTCCAAAACCAGAAAGTTAGCCCACCAGTTGTCCAAAAATGTGCATTATCTGTGCCCCCTCGAGGAGAACGAGGGAAGATACTATGCCCCGGTACAAGTACAGGGGCAGGGTACAATTTTGGCGCTGGTGGACACAGGATCTCAAGCTACCCTTCTGTCCAGAAGGGCCTTTGATGAACTGAATGCAGGAAGGGGAGAGAATTACCAAATTCCTCTCACCTCTCTTCCTGGACAACTCCAGAACTTCGACGGGAAGGAAATTCCCATCGAGGGGACGGCAGATTTGGACATTAAAATTGGGCGACACAAGTTGAAACACCCGGTCATAGTTGTGACTCCAGAGGGCACCCCTTGTTTACTAGGGAATGACCTCCTGAGAAGGTTGTCACCCCTAATAGATTGCGTAAACAAGGTCCTCTGGACCCAGACTAGCCGACCAATAAAATTAAAACAGAGTGTCAACCATGTTAGTTTAAACAGCACCTGCCACATGGTTGAACAAAAATCTGACCAAGTAGAATTTCACTTCCAGAATAGCCAAATTCCAGACGTGACAGTAATAGCAGTAGGACAACAGACTGGTGATGGAGGGTCCTCTCTATTTCTGAAAATCAACCTTCCTTCCAGTCTAAAGTGGTACTCCACACTGGAAGGAAATACTCTGAGATTCTATACTAATCCACAATCAGAAACTCCCCCTCCTATAGTCCAGAAAGATGTGAAATCACCTCAGAGCCTGGCTGATATTCAGCAAATTGGAGAGCAGTTGTTCATCCCTGTTCAGTTAAATGATGGGAAGGACTCTGTTCTCGCTCGAGTGTGTGTGAACAACGGTAAGAGCTTCATCAGCGAAGCCATATTCCGCCAACTCCCAAAAGATCCAACCATTCCCACATTCAAACTGATAGACAAATGGGAAATGGACCTGGAAGCACCTAATTCCAAACATCTCCTGCCAAGCAGGTGTATGCTCAAAATCTCCATTGGCAACAAGAGCATAGTCCACAATTGTTGGGTCATGCGAGACGTCCCTGCCACCTTTTACTTAGGCAGTGACATTCTCAATCGCTTTGCCATTAGTTTGGACCTAATAAACTTCAAAGCTTGGTCCCGATTAGAGGATAATCCCATGGGCTTTGATGATCCAGAAAAAGCATTTAGGTCAGCTCAATTGCTACCTTATGCATTTGAAATTCAGATCAAAGTGGAAGTCACCATCCCAGAAAGGACCCGACAATTCTCCCTGGAAGTGAAAGTTAAAAGAGGACAATATTTGCAAAACCCTGATGCTTACATACATCTAAACGCTTCTCTCCAACAGCAAGGGTTGGGGGTAAACCCAACTCCATTAGTCAACATAGAACATGACACCATTCCAATAGAGGTGGATAACAGCGACTTAAAGAGTATTACTCTAGCCGCAGGCACCATTATTGGAATGGCGGTTGATGACCGACATTTTTCCATAGATTTAGGTAATGAACTGTTAGGGCCAATCCCCAAGGACTGCTTTGACAGTGACAGTGATGACAATACAACACCAGACAGGATTTTTACCCGGCACGGGGGGAACTTCCTGGTGTACACTTCCTGCCCCTATGGTAAGGAAAATGTGACTTGTGACTTCAGGAGGGATGAGGTGATTTTCCAGGTCCATGAGGGCTGCCTTTCCCACCTGAAGCCTCCGGTCCAAATCAGCACTCTGACCAGGGACTTCTCCACCCAGCTGGAGGAGGCCGCGGAGATAGCCAAACCAGAAGTCTTTCCAGGCTTCAGGCAGATGGTGGAAGAGAGAGTCAACCTAGCTGACGCCTGTGTGACTCTGGAACAGAAGCAAAAGTTGAAACAAGTTTTCTTGGATTTCCAAGATCTCTTTGCGGTAGACTCATATGACTGTGGTCGCACTGACATCCACACAACAACAATCCCCACGGACCCTGGCATGACTCATGTGTTTGTGAAGCAATATCGCTTGCCTCTCGCATCAATGGAGTCCCATACTGAAATAATTAAGAACCTTGAGTCCCGGGGAATAATCCGTCCAGTCCACAGCACCTTCAATAATCCGGTGCTGGGAATATTAAAGCCAAACGGCCAGTGGAGACCTCAGGGAGCTCAACAAACGGGTCCATACTTCCCGATGGCCTCTGCCCTACATTGACCAAGGGCTGGCCCAGATTCAGCGGTCACAGGTATTCACTGCAATAGACCTGACCAATGGATACTGGACCGTGCCTGTCAGCAGGGAGGACCAATACAAGCTGGCTTTTACCTTTGGGGGCCAGCAGTACACATGGACCCGGACTCCCTTCGGATACCTTAACTTAACCGGTAATGAGTTCAATATTTTCCTACATAAGGCCATGCCCGACCTGGGTGCGAGGGGTAACCTGGCTTAAGTAGATGATGTCCTCATCAAAAGTTCATCTGTGGAGGAACACATAGCAGAGATCCGTTATGTTCTGACGCAGTTGAGGGCCGCCGGAGCAAAACTTTCCTTTCAGAAAGCACAGTGGTGTAGAACCCGTGTTAATTTCTTGGGGCATGAGATTACTCCTCAGGGTCTCTGTCCCCAGGAAAAGAAAGTGGAAGCACTTCAGAAACTGAAAGACCCCACAACTCTGCGGGAACTAAGGAGCCTCCTTGGACTGACTAATTACAGCAGAAAGTTCATTGAGGGCTACGCAGAGATCACCAGACCCCTGATTCATCTCCTGAAGCGGGGGGTCAAGTGGGAATGGGGTCCAGAACAATCCGAGGCAGTAAGACAACTCAAAAGAAGCCTCTCACAAGCGCCCTGCCTAGCTTACCCTGTCAGAAACAAGGAGTTCTTCCTGGAGACGGGGTTCTCTAATACGTGCTTGACGGCAGTATTATACCAAAAGCATGACAAGGTCAATAAAGTAATCTCCTATGCGAGCAAAACTTTATCCTCTGTGGAGGAAAAATTCAACGATTGTGAGAAGGCACTCCTGGCAACGGTGTGGGCATTGAAGAATTGCCGCCCGTTTATCCAGGGGGAACACATCATAGTGGAGACTCCACACCAGCCTCTGCAATATCTCCAAAGTGATAGAATCCGGGCCGGAAATGTGAGTAATTCCCGAATTACTTCCTGGATTCTGTCAATGCAAGGCTTTCCTGTGGAGGTCAGATATGGCCAACACAAGAAGAGTCCCCTTGCGCAAGGTCTGGCTGACTTGCATGATTGTGCCAGAGAAAACTGTCTCAAGGACGAAAGTCTAAAAATCAAGGACAACACGGAGGCATACCTTAATTCCCCACACAAAGTCTTTGAAGAAGACAAGTGTGAGGGAATGCCCGCTGTGTATGTGGATGGATGCTCTTACCATGTTGACAACGACGGGGAGAAAGAAATGGTGGCCGGCGTAGGGAATGCATGGGTGAATGAGTCCCCAGAACCCTCCGCTGGATACAAAATTGGTCCCCGAAGTAGTCAGGTGGCAGAATTGATGGCTGTGCATCAGGCCATCCTCACTGCTGTCCAGCATCAACTCCACGAACTGGTCATAATCACAGATTCGGATTATGTACGGAACGGGTTCATGGAGCACCTGGTTAATTGGAAAGCCAGAGGCATGTTATGTGCTAACAACAAACCCTTGAAACATGGGAAGTTGATCCAAAACATTGATGATCTGGTCACCTCGAATGAGATGACCATCTATTGGAAGAAGATCAAGGGTCATTCCAAAGAAGAGGGACCAGACAAAACTGGAAATGACTTAGCTGATCAGCTGGCCAAAACTGGGGCCATCCAAGGGGATCTAATCTAGGTCCCAGACAAATGCTCACAATGACCTTTCAATTGCACAATGGAGTAAGGAGACCCCTGATGCTGATTTGATTACAGCTCAGAAGGGGATCCAATAATTGGTAAATTTTACCAGCACCTTGAGGACCCTGAGAACTTTCCCCTGACGGATACCGATTACATTGGAAAAGAGGACCTAAGAGTGTTGATGAAATGTCCAAAAATGTTCCGAATCCAAGACGGTTTGTTGGTAAGGAAATCCAAAGCTGGCCACGATCAGTGGGTGTTTCCTACCTCATTCCGAAGCCTGATGTTAAGTCACGCCCATGATGCGGCCACCGCCGGTCATAGGGGGTTTCACACAACACTGGAAATCTTAAGAGAGGTTGCATACTGGCCACACATGGGGCAGGACCTCGACCAATACTTGAAGGGGTGTCTTGTGTGTGCACAATTTCAGCCATCATCCCTCATGCACCGTGCGCCTCTCCAAAAGAGGGGGATGACACTGCCATGGTCAGATTTACAAATCGACTTTGTAGGCCCCGTGATTCGCTCTGCTAGGGGGAATAAGTACATGTTGACTGTGACATGCTTGTTTACCAAGTGGGTGGAATGTCTCCCAGCCCCAAACTGCAAGGCAGAGACCGCAGCTGCCCTGATGATTAACCACATCTTTTCCTGTTTTGGTCTACCTCAAAGGATTGAGTCAGACAGGGGTAGCCACTACACCAGTGAAGTAATGACAAAGATGTGGGAGATACTGGGGGTCAAAAGGAAGTTGCATATTGCTTACCGGCCAGCTTCTTCTGGGGCAGTTGAGAGATATAACCAAACCATTGTGACCATATTAAAGAAGTTTGTGGCAGATTCTGGGCCAAGTTGGGATATCCGATTACCTCTGGTCCTAATGGCCATCAGATCTACCCCTTCATCTGCAACCAAAATGTCACCATTTGAGTTGATGACTGGACGCAAGATGGTGCTTCCTCAGCATTTGCTCTACAGGACCCAAGAGCAGACACTGATAAATGCCTCCACAACTCATGAGTATGTGGAGAATTTAAGGAAACACCTTCAACATGCTTTTGCTTATGCTCAGCGGAATCTAGAAAGATCAGCTGATAGCATGAAGACCCACTATGACCTGAAAACGTCCAGGAAGGAATATCAGGTGGGGGACCTGGTCTATCTATACAATTTCCAAAGGAACCAGGCCAAACAGCGGAAATTCTTGCCTACATGGAAGGGACCCTTTGAGATCATCGACAAGATCTCCCCTGTGGCCTACTAAATCCACATCCCCAAAGGTCCTTTGGCAGCGGGGGAAGACAAGTGGGTCCATATAAACCAGTTGAAATGTTGCCATCCCAGTCACACTCTACAACAACTGGAGGAATCCTCTGGAATCCTAGCGGGTACTGTCTCAGACTAATTCAGTTCCAACCATAAAACATACCACATCTAGTCTCTAAAATATTGTGATTTGCATGAAACTGTCTCTTAGTTATACTGTTTTTTTTTCAAAATAAGAATGTAATGTTTCGTTATGATAAAATTCATATGCCACCCCACTATATCAATGGTGGGGGAAAAATGTCTATGAATAGGTATTGCCGCTCTTCCTTTGTCGTCCTAGGAGAAAGAAAACCTGGAGACGGGCCAAGGAGGACGATCCGGAGACCGGGAGCAGAGACGCAAGAGGGCCCGGTGTACCGCCCAATATTCCCATCAGGACCGGCGAGGAGAACCGATCGATCAGTACCGGATGGAGGAAAAGATGCTGAACTGTGCCATTTGCAGAATTGGAAGAAGATTATGCGGACATACCAGTGCGTGGGTCAAAACCCTTGTGCACCCGACATCCCCTCGACTCAATCCAAGTGCCGTCGGGTGGGGGGGTTTGTTGGGTGTTCTGACCCACGTTTGGACTATGATGCTACAACATTTGGTGCTGTGGGCTTAGGAAATCCAAGATGGCCGAAAAAGCCCACATGTGCGCCAGAATCTATGAAAACCGCGCAGTTGTGCACACTAAAATGGTTGCCTAACTTTCCACCCACCAGTGCGAGCAGAATGGGCCGGGGTGCCATGAGTGAAATGTGTGCCAAAGAAAAAAACGCACTTTAAAATCACCTTTTGTTTCTCTGAATGCCAGCTCAAAATGCCTATTTGCAACACATCCAAAAATCTCACTGAACACCAGCGGACATCTGGCAGAATAAAGTATTGTGGGCATACAAAATCTGGAAAGAGGATGAAAAGTTATATTCTGAAGTGACTTGAAGGTTTATAACAAGACTGGCTGAGCTGTGGATTTCAGCAGTTTAAGTAAATTTGGACTGAAAGACACTAAAAATCTAAATGTTTAAAAGAAATGAGTGACCTACTTTTGAGTGTCACATAGGCTGCAATTGTTTAAATGTCATAGTTTTAAACTTAGAATCAGCATTCTAGCTGCATATGTAAAAAATTGTTAGTTATTTGAATGCAGAAAACTGGGGAACAGAAACGACATGTGGCTAAAAACTGGGTTAAAGAGATTCCAATTTTGCCTGGCAACTACCCCCATCAGGAGTGAAACTTGATTCACAAGTAACTTCCCAGGCCTGGCTGTTTCCTGCTGGCCACACTAAGGATATGCCATCTCTCTGATAATTGAATTAAGGGGAGCCCCCACAGAATACAGGAGCTCTGAACAATGCAACCCCCTTCACCCAGGCAGATGGTTTATTGCAGATGTCGTAAAACAGCTTCCTCTTGGCAGAAGCTGGGAGGGGCAGGGTCTCTGAGCTTGGCAGAAACTGGAAAGACTGGTTTCTGTACCATGTGACCTGAAAAGACACACCCCTGTAGTCAGAATATGGTTTTAGAAAAAGATGGATCATTCATAGAGCGGACTTGTGAAAATTATTTAAATGATATCATAATTCTTGTGATTTTTCTGCCCACATTTTAAGACGTGTTAGGACCCGGTGGTATGTTCAGGGGGGTTTTAGCGGAAAAGAGGATATTACTCAAAATGTGTGCATGTGAAAAATCTGACACTTCATCAACTAATGTCCATACTCCTTGCGCACATGTGTGTAAATTTGGGTTAATGTCCGATATTGCGAAACCAGTTAAAAAGTGCAAATGTCGCCATTTCTGAATGCAAGCTCCCAGGAAGAGCAGATTTGGACAGGGTATACCTCCTGTGATGCATGATGGGTGCATGTAATTTCAAACCACTGTGTAGCTATGAAATATGTCTTTTGGGTCAAAATATAGATTGTGTGTAATTTGACAGGGGTGGGTTCTCTGTACCATAAACAGACCTCATCATGATGACACTTCATTTCATTCCCCCAATCAAGTGGAATAGGATGAAGTGGCTAATGACAAGTGGAGAGGGGTAGAGCCTAGTGATGCTGCACACACACCCATTTTCAAAACACATAAAAGCAGACAGGCAGGACAGATAGGGACCTTCAAATCCATTTGCTGCGGGACGCTCTGCCGGGAAAATCCATACTTTACCTCCATCAACCTTCAGAGAGCCAACATAGAGACTTCAAATCTATCAATATCCAGAACCAGAGGCAGAGCAGAGCTGACCCAGACCGCTGTTAGCAGAACCAGAGAGCTGACCCAGATCACTGTGAAGTGCAGAGACCAGACCAGAGTCCAGTCTAAAACCTGACCAGATCCGTGGCGAGGCCCATTTAATTCAAGAATATAGTGTGAGTACCTAGCAAGAACTGTGCAGAACCAATCTTCTAGTTAAAATAATATAATTCAATCTATTTTAATCTAAGTAGAACTGTCTCCTAACTGTCACCTGTCATTTGTAAAGCTGTCACCTGTCATTTTCTAGTTGCAAGCTGCACTTGTCTTTTTGAACTTTAAAATTTCAAATCTGAAAAACGACCTTTATTTAATCGATCATATCTCCGTAACTGTTTGTGCTAGAGACTTGCAGTAACTTTCCTCTGAAAGCTGGGAATCGTGGCTTTTCTACGAACCTAGAACCGCATTCCTACCCCCGCAATTGCGAAAAACGCACTCGCAAATTTGCCGCGATTTGCAAATTTCTCCACGTGTGAAAACAGAAGCTTCTTGCTTTCATTTGCCAAAAATTCGTTTAACCTGTTAGTTACCCTAGATCCTTGCTAAAGTGAGCCTGGACTAATATTAACTATATACCACTCACCCTGAACCTCTAGAGGGAATTAAAAGCATTTTAGCATATGTTTCACTTCATTGCCAGCACATATAAAAGCATTTTGGGCCTGTGTTTAAAACTCTGATCTGTAGTCTAAGCTTGCTGGGGTGAACTGAATTACATTTGATTGCATTTCTGAGAACTGTGTGCTTTCCTTCCATTTCCTTGCATTGCATAAAGGGGAGAGGGGATTGCCAGAGAAAAGTGATTACATTGTTTTGTTGAAATCATATTGAGTATTTTCTGTATTGCATTTTCATTCAACATTACATCCATCTGAACTTATATAAAGCATTCTCTACCACCTTCTTCTTCTGTTGCTATTCACAAGTGTGCTAGTGCCAGATTCTCCGTTGTTAATCTTTATCATATCAGATTAAGTGTGATATCCAATTATTAATTTATTATCAAAGTGTGATATATCTATACATTGTTTAATTTTTTTCAAATAAATCTTTTAAATTTGCACAACAAACCTACTTCTTGGCTCAGTGGGGTCAGGGGGATTCTAAGAGAGGGGTGTTATATAGGGGTAGTCATCCAGAACGCATGAACTGGACATAAAGATATTTCAATAAGGGTTTCCATTCAGTATCCCAGACTAGGCATTGACTTAGCTGTAGTGTTGAATTGAATCCTCTTACAGCTAGTAGAGGGCTCTATAACACTGAGCTCAAGCATCTTGTTGACCTCATTCCTAAGGTGGGATCTGACATTGTCTGACATTCTGTACCCCCTGCTTTTGACATACAGGCAAACAGTCACCAGTGTGTATGTCATGTTGGCCCCAAGGGGTCAAGCCTGGTGAAAGTGAGAACAGGGAGGCAAACTGATTTAACAGTAACTTGCACTCATCTTGCTGGTCAGATGTGAGACTGGAAGAGAGATTAACTCCTTCCACTTGCTCATCTAAAGGTAAGCCTCTGAGTAGGTCAGGCAGAGGTTCACTCTCCTCCTCCTCCTGAGCTGAAGCTAGAAGCAAAGCTCCTATGTCAGGTCTAGAGACATAAGCCTTTAAATGGTTGGTGTGAAAGACTCTGGGAGCCTCCTTAGGATTGCCCAAGTCCACCAGATAGTTCACCGCTCCAAGTTTGCCCACGACCTTGAAGGGTCCTATCCATTTGTCCTGCAAGGCCCTCTGCCTTGTGGGGACCATAACAATAACAAGCTGGTCTTGAGTAAACTCAACCATGTTAGCCTTCTGGTCATGCCAATGTTTGACCAGAGCTTGACCAGCCCTCAAGTTATCACTTGCCTCTGCCATCATGTGTGACATTCTCCTCCGGAGACCTATCACATAGTCAGTCACTGTGACTGGCTTGGGGGAAGGAGCACTCTCCAACCCCTCCTAAATCAGGGCCAATGGACCTCTGACTGGATGGCCATAGAGAGGTTTGAAGGGACTGAATCCTACTCCCTTCTGAGGGACTTCTTTATATGCAAAGAGAAGGCATGGCAGTAGAAGGTCCCACTTTCTTCTAAGGGTTTCTTCTAAAGCACCTATCATGCTCTTCATAGTTCTGTTAAACCTCTCTACCAGCCCATGGGTTTGGGGGTGGTAGGCAGTTGAGAACTTGTAGGTGATTCCACAGGTTTTCCAGATGGTTTGCATATAGTGGGACATAAAATGTGATCCCCTGTCAGATATCACCTCCTTAGGAAAACCTACTCTGGTAAAAATACCAAGTAGGGCCTTAGCCACACCTGGAGCCGTAACAGTCCCCATAGGTATGTCTTCAGGAAATCTAGTGGCATGGTCCACTACAACCAGGATGACCCTGTTGCCCGAAGATGTGGGAGGGTCAAGAGGACCAACAATGTCAATCCCAACCCTCTCAAAAGGAATTCCCACCACTGGGAGAGGCACTAAAGGTGCCACATTGTTGGATCCACTCTTGCCAGAGGTTTGGCAAGTGTGGCAGCTTCTGCAGAATTTGTCTACTTCTGTACCCATCATAGGCCAGTAGAAGTGCAGAGGTAGCCTTTCTTTGGTTTTCTTAAAACTTAAGTGACCAGCCAAAGGTACCTCATGGGCTAATTGCAGAAACTGTAGTCAGTTCACTAGAGGTACTACAAGTCTTTTGTAGTCTCCAGGGGTTGACTCAGTTGGTTCACTGTAGAAGAGGGCATCTTCCCAGTGCAACCTAACTTCCCAGGCTCAGTCCCATTGAGCTGAGAAGCTGCCTGTTGGCGAAGACCTTCCAAGGTAGGACACTCTCTTTGTCCCTTACTGAAATCCTCCCTGTTGGGTCCACCTTCTTTCTGCCAGTAAGGACTGTAGCTCAGGATGGTCAACAGAGTCAAGATCTCCTACCAAGGTAAGATCCTCTTCTAGATCTGATTCCTCAGTATCTAGTTTGACCATACAGGGTTGAACCGCACACTCAGCCTCAGCTGGTGTGGGAGTCACAGGTGTGACTTTGGACAGTCTCGGAGATGTCCTTCTGGGCACAGGAGTGCTTGCTGGTTTCTTGCTGGCAGACTTAGGTTTCCCCTTTGTCCTTTCTTGTTCTGCAATGGCAGTAAGTAAGTCCTGTGGACTTGGGGTGATAGTTTCCTCTATCATGTCCCCAGGAGAGCCTCTTAAGGCTCTCTCCCTTGCAGACCTTGTGAGCTTCGGCTTCCTTCTGCTGGGGGACTTCGGGGTGCTAGACACAACTCCAAGAGTTTTAAGGTCATTACCCAACAGGACCCTCCCAGGTACGTTATTTTGCACACATACAGGTATCCTGACAGTCATGTCATTACACTGGATGAGAGCTGGTAACTGGGGAACGATTTGCACAGGGCCTCCAGCTAACTCGGTTAAGTGTTTGGGTGCCTTAGCAACATCCTCCACTTTGAAAAAACATTCAGCAACCACCGTTATGCTGGCTCCAGTGTCTCTGATGGCAGGGGTCTCCTGACCATTCACAAGAACACTATCTATGTAATACTCTTTAGTATTATCTGGGATTGAGTTATAGACATCTAAGTTCTGTTGTTCCCAAAGACCCAAGGACACTAAAGAAACACTAGCAGAGACTCTCATGGGCTCATCAGCTAGTAGCTGAAAGTTTTCACTGGTCATAGGTACTTCATCCACCTCGGATAAGGCTAAGGAGACAGTGTTGGTCCCTGAAGGTTTACCCTTACACTTGGGATCTCCTTTCACATGGCCAGGCAACCCACAAACAAAGCATTTCCCAAATGTTCTCTGGAATGGGGGTTTGCCCTGACTTCCATCTGGTGTGGAACCAGGTGGTACACTAGCCTGATTCGGTTTTCCTTGTGGCTTACCCTGATTATGTTTGGGGCCCTCTTTTGGATTGGAATTATTGGAAATCTCTTTGTTGTCTTTCTTTGGCTGCTTCTCCTCATCCTTCTTCTGAGTAGCCCCAGAATCCTTGTGAGTAGCCCTGTTGGCAACCCACAAGTCAGCAGCCTTAGCTAGCTTCTTAGGATCTATCTTCTTTGAATCAGTCAAGTGCTGTCTAAGCTCAGGAGAGCAGACATCACAAATAGACTCCAACATTACAAGATTCCTCAAATCTTCATAAGTGTTCACTTTGTAACCCTTAACCCAACCATCTAAGTTTTTCAAACATTCACACACCCAGATAGCCCAAGGGGTACCATCATGCTTTTTGACGGTTCTAAACCTCTTAAGATACTGGGAAGGGGTCTTCCCAAACCTAGCTATTAATGCTAGTTTCACACACTCATAATCCTGTTTATCCTCCTCCCCCAACTCCATTACAGCATCACTTGCAACAGGGGGGAGCCTAGAGAAAAGCCAAGGAATCAACTGATTCCCTGAGATACCTTGAATCCCATGATTGTACTCAAACATTGCTAACCAATCCAAAATATCAAGTTTAGTCGCATACATACCAATCATTTCTTTTGGCATACGGGGTCTCTTAGAGCTGGAAGACCTAGAGGACTCTGGGAGAGAAGCATTTTCTAAAGACAATTTCTTAATTTCTAGTTCATGATTTAGTTCCATTTCTCTGAGCCTTAACTCTTGATGTTTCATGGCAGTTTGTGCATCAATACGTTTCACTTTTCAATTCAAGTCTCATTTTCTCAAGTACAATAAACTCAGGAGTAAGTGTGGGACCTGTGGGGGTCCCTGTGCACAGAGGTTGTGCATTCTGAGCAGGCAAGGGAGTTGCAGGGTTTCCTAGCAAGGACTCATCTACTTCTTCACAATTAACACTCTCAGAATCAGAAACATCAAAATCCACATTTGCTGGAGTGGTAGGTCCTTCTGACCCACTCTCCAGACTTTTTCCCATTGACTTTGCAACCAGTTCAGATTTCTTTCCTTTACCAGAGATATTCCTATCCCTACACATGGTCCTCGGAACCTCAGCGGTATAGAGTAAAAGACTCTCTTCAGTGTAGCTTTCCATATTTGACTTGATTTCTCAGTTAAATAGAATTAGTGGTGTTAGACTTGTGGTTAGTTAAACCCAAGCAATAGCAGCACTCTAAGTGTAATCATTCTATTTCCAAATCCTCACCACTGTACACCAGTGTTAGGCAGAATCCTGTGCAGTGCCCTTTGGGATCACTACACACAATTAAGACTACAGGTGGCTATACAAGTTTTACCTTTGGTACAAGCCTGTACTCCTATGTCAGGGTGGTAGCAGAGGCGGAGCAGCAAGGCTTATCTCAAGAGTATATGAGCAGTAGCAGAGATTACACAAAAGGACCACAATTACTGTGACTCAAGCAAACACTGCCTCAAGGTTTCAGGTAGAAAAATGTAAGTACATTTATTTTTAAACCATTAGTTATAAACACAACACTTCTATTAAACTTAAATGAAAACCACACGTTAAATATACTACAACTAACCAATTCACTTTGTACAGTAAGTCTCAAGGTAAGTACCCTGTGTTTGAATGAACTGGTGTTACGAACAAAACGCGTTACCGCAAATACGATTGCGATCACTTTTTGACAGTTCGGTCTACTAAATAAACGTGAAACCGTGACATGAAATGCTACGGGGCAAAAACACACTTAGCACCTGAGATACCCAGAGGGAGTTGGAGGCAAAAATCACAGGCAATATTTTGGTTAGGCAGACGGAATCGAGAAACACTCAGAGACAGGAGTTAAAAAGTCAAAGGGACGGAGCCAGGGTCGAATGACACCGGGGGCCTGTTGCCGAAGATCACAGAGGCAGACAGTTCACGATTGAACGTAGCCAAAAGTACTTTGATATTATCAATGTTCGGAAGCAAAAGTTATGAGAAGGAGGGAAGACAAGGGCAAGCCTTGGAAATGAAGAAAAGGGATTCACCCAGTTTCCTCAAGCAGAACACAGTATCTTGTTCCAATGGTGCAGCTGGTGCCCTGGTAGTTGTTCCTGTTGCTTTCCCACAGACCCACGATTCCTGGAGCTTTGTTGTGAAGGAGGACGTCTGAAGGGGGTCTGCACCACACAGGGATGAGGCCGGCAGCAGCGACTAGGAATAAAAGGTGTGCTCCTTAAAAACAGGAGAGGCTCTTCAGATGGCTATCCGGACCACTAAAGCAGCGTGCAGCGATTTCGACCAAGGAAGAGGATCCTCTGGCTGTGGAATATGAGCTGGTTATCCCCACCAAGCTCAAGGGAAGAAGACTCCGGACTGGATCTTCTCTAAGTCGTTGAAGGGAAGATAGCTCAGGACTGCAGCAGGACTTCACCGGGACGGCGTAGTTGCAGCAGCCGTCGTTCTCTCCGCTTCTCTTTGGATCCTTGTAGTTCCAGTGCCGACTCTCTGATTTCTAGCCCATGAGACCTGCCTTTTATGCGGAAAACACCCCTTCACACAGCCTGGCTGTCAATCACTTAGCAGGGTCAATCATGACCCAAGTGCGACTTGGGTTTCCTAGGATACCCTGTGCAGGGGGTGACTACACCCCTCCCTCACATTCAGCCCACATAGACACCCAGGTTCCTTGAGGAGGGCTTCTGAGCAGAAGCCTGCCAAAAGACAGTGAACAAAGAAGGCAAACCTAGTTTGCAGCGCAAATTAAAACACAAGAAGGACTTTAACAAAAAGAAATGGCGAATAAACCCAACCGGAGCCAAAAGAAAGACGATTTGGTCAAGCGGGTTTATGTTCGAGGCTAATATAATAGCCAAGAACAGTACCACGTTTATCTAATATAATCGCCGTAGAAAGGTTAGGGTAGATACCACTGCCACCAGCCAAGTCTAAATGTTAAAAGAGCGAAACAATGCTCTAGGAGGTACAGATAAAAAGGGATACGAATTAACCCTTTCCAGTAATCCATGGAAGATGGGGTGTACTGGATCTGTGGTAGATTGACTAAGTAAAGTTAATGGTAACTTTACCCTTTTCTGGGGGACAGTAGTCGCCTCAGAAATGGAGTCGGGGGAAGTCTCAAAGGCAACCCTGTGTCACGGCACTGAAGGTGCTGTGTGACACACAAAAAGAAGGGGGCTACTGAAGTGGTGTACTTCATAGTCCACAATCACAAAAACAGAGAAATACACATGGCAAAACATAGGTAAGAGTGGGGGAAAAGCTCTCACTCTTACCAAGTGGAAAAAAATAAACTCCAGAAGTCCAGCAAAGCTGTTGGGGGACTCACTAGGTGAGGGAAATTAGCCATAAATGAGAATTCTCCCTAACAGTGCCAGTAGTCAGAAATCCCACCACATTTATGCCAGCACAGCGGGCTTAGTGACTGAAACATTCTGGAAAGCCTGAGGGGGTCATACTGCCATCTGTGTAACAGTTTGAGCGCATGACGTTTATATTGGCTGGATATGGACACCTGGGGGGCGGCCCTGCACATCCTTCCCCACATGTCTGGATCAACTTCTTCACCCAGATATTTCTCCCATCTACCTTTCAAGGACAACGTGGAGACCTTCCCAGCCTCAATCAGCTCCCTATACATGGCAGATACCCTTAATGCACAAAAACTGGAAGACCGATAGGGGGCCCAATCCCAGGTTCTCGCCCAACTCTGAGATTGTTATGAAAGAGCCATTCTTCCACAACTGGGTTGGAATCTCTCCAAGTTGGGGATGCTTTCTCTGATGCCGGGGGCCCATAGATGACTCAGGGGGCACGGCCATGAAGTAATTTTACGAATGTCACTTCCTTCCCTCCATATTTCCCAGATGGTCCCCAGTATCGGGTGGTCCCTCAGTCTCCGTAAAAATTTGTCTCTTGGTACCCATAACCATTCAGAGACAGTTGCCGGGGCCAGATAGTGATTATCCATTGCAACCCATTGAGGTTCTTTATGGTTTCGCACCTGGGGGAATCAAGATTTGCAGTTGGGCAGCTTAGTAGTATTTCCTCAGGCCTGGCAGCCCCATCCCACCCATATCTTTAGGTAATACCAAGTTGTCATAGGCTACCCTTGCTCTCTTTCCCTGCCAAAGGAACCTTATAATAGCCCTTTTAACCTCATCAAAGAAAAGCTTTGGCATTTGAATCAGAAGCATCTGAAAGGGGTATAGAAAGCGGCAGAGGCATACCATCTTGATCGCATTAAGCCTACCCAACCAAGATATCATCAGTTTTTCCCACTTGGCGAGATCGGCATGAAGGGGGGGAAAATTGGCCTCATAGAGTTTTTTAATATGCCTTGTGACCTGTATGCCCAGATATTTAAGCTTAACATTTTACACAATGCGGCCTAGCGGGGAAAGTCTATCCACATCTGCCTGTATAGTTTTGTGCAGGGGAAATAAAATCGACTTGGCCTCATTGATTTTGAAACCTGAGAGGTTTCCATATTCTTTGATTAGTCAGATTGCTCTAGGTATAGAGGATGTGGGATTCGAAATGTGCAGAAGTAAGCCATCTGCGTACAGGGCTACCTTGCATTCAGTTGCTGCTCCTAGTCAAAGTCCCTCCACCCTATGACCATCCCTTAATTTCTGAGCTAAGGGTTCTAATGAGAGCGCAAATAATATGGCCGAGAGAGGGCATCCCTATTGTGTTCCCCTGCCTAGCTCAAACCAGCGGGAGTATTCCCCACTTACAAAAACAAAGGCTTTAGGGAATGTATGCACTGCCTGAATCCCTCCACAGAGTTTCGGACCTATTCCCACTATGCAGAGGACCACCATCAAAAAGCCCCATTCATCCCTGTCAAAGGCCTTCTCCGCGTCAACTGACAGGAGGGCAGGGTCATTGATCATATTTTGGGATGCGTTAATCAAGTGTAGGGTCTTCCTCATAGTGTCGGCTCCTTGTCTCGAGGTTCACCTAACACCCACAGAACACCACAACCCAGAAGTCCCAAAATCACCCAGGCCCCTCCCAACCTCACAGTCTATTGGAGGCTAATCCCCAATCGGCCGATGGTGGAAGGTGTGGCTGGGATAAACATCCGGGTGAAGGTCACCTGTAAGGGGGCTACTCTGCATTACAGACCAGACACTCCTGCAGGGCACCAGAGGTAAGCATGAAACCATTAATTTGGAAATTTCCCCAGTGTTGTTTATTTTGAAATATTCAGTGATTTCATTTTCCATCTCTGTTTTAAAGATAGGTCTTTCCAGAGAGTTTCATTACATCGCCATCGGCCCTCCTTCGTAGGTAGGTTTTCCCAGTTAATGTTGGTCGCGACCAAATCATGATCCGACCAGGTGGCCGGAACAATCTCTGATCTTATTGCGGTGTTATATAACTCTTCCAATAAATATACATAATCGATTCTGGTGAATGTATTATGGGGGCAGAGTAAAAGGTGTACCGCTGCTCATCAGGGTGGAGCTCCCGCCATATATCCCGTAATCTTTATATATTGAACATATTCGCAACTTCAGTGCGGCCTCACTCAGCTGGTTGTCTTGTGTCAGGGTTACCTGATTTCCTGTCTAGACTGGGATCCGCCCATAAGTTAAGGTCACCTCTTAGGAGGACATGGCTGGTGGCCTCTAGCATGATTCATGAACCTAGATTGCCCTGAGTTGGGGGAATATACTGTAGCGAATGTAACATTCACTTTTCCTATAGAGCCTGCTACTAGCAAAGCACGCCCCTCTGCGTCTGCCCATGTCTTGGTGGTCGTGAAGGCCAGCCCTTTTCTAATGAGTATTCCCACTCCCCCTTTTCTTAGAGGCCCAGAACCCCAAAACTCAAACCCCGTTCGTACCCCAAGGAGTCTCTGTTCTTCCCCTGTAGAATATTTTGTTTCTTGTAAGAGGAGGACATCTAGTTTTGCCCTGCGGAATACGCGGCACACTAAAGATCTTTTGGTTGGGGAATTAAGAACTTTGACATTCAACATTCCAACCCTAAGGAGGCCTCCCGTCTGTTGGTCCGTATTAGCCGCCATTTGTAATCACGCGTATCAAATGATCTTTTAGTAGAGGTTGGCCACCTAGTATACTTTTAATCAACCATGTATGCTCCAATTCGTGTCTCGATGAGGTTTCTGTTCCAGACCCACCCCCTTCCGCTAACACCCCTCCCTCCTCCCTCTACTCGCCTCCATCCTTCATTCTCAGTTGATGGTGTCTAACCAAGACCAGTTGAAAACACTGATCTGGTATCGAACCACCAGTGGATACCAGCCACGGTCCCTTCTCACAAAACATTCTCAATAACATTTGAGCCCCCATTCCACTTCCCATCCCAGATCAAAACGTGAATTCTTTGTCCCTAGCATAAGTTCGCCCACAGTAATGCACCTATCTTTCCTCAGCCAGGAGTGTCCGGGCAAATAGATTCCTTCCTGTGCCCAGACCGGGCGGTGTCTGGTTCCCAAGTGATCAATCAAAAAGTCTGCGGTCGCGCGGCACACTCCTGGTATCTCCATTATGGGGATGTTTCCACTTCAGAGAAGTGCAGGCGGAGGGGAGAGTCTCATCTCTGCAGGACCCCCCACCAGGTTAAATCCCCAGAGATCAAATTCACAAGCGTTGTGGGCAGTATCCAGTAAAATTTTTGAAAACACATTTTTGAAATGCCATTTTGTCAAAAACAAATTCTGGAAATAAAAATTCCGAATGTATTAATTTTTATCTTAGATGTTTTATTTTTGTTTCGTTCGTAAAAGAAAAGTGTCAATAAGAAAAAAAACAGGGGTTTGGGGGTGGAACCCCCACATTTAAAAAATAAAATGAAAAAAAACATTTGAACATTTTTTTTTCGACATTTTTGTGTTGACAAAATGGCATTTCGAAAAAAATGTGACCTTCGAAAATGTCACCATAAACCGTTGTGGGCGACCTGATGACAAGCAGTGGAAAACTTTAGGAGATCTATTTAGGCATCCGACAGATTCAATAATCACCTTCAGGTGTAACATTGCCTCGTCTGAATTTCCTCGATCCCTTGACCCTTCTCCACTTTGGCCCTTGAAGTTGCCATTGTATTCCACTTTGTCCTGACTCCTCTTGGTCTCCACCGACATCACACGTCTCCAAAAGTTCTGAGATACAGATGCGGATCTCTTTCTCAGATCTCAAACGCACTTTCTTGCCATCATGTTCGAAAGAGAGAGAGAAGGGGTAACCCCATCTATATCGAGTCCTGCATTCCATGAGCCATTTTGTGAGGGGACTGCACATTCGCCTCAAGGCCAGGGTCAAGGAAGATAGGTCTTGATAGATAGTGATTTGTGCTCCTGCGAGGGTAATTGATCCACTAGCCTTGGTCTTTTCCAAGATTCTGGCCTTATCTTGGTACCTATGGAAACGGGCAAGAACCAATCTTGGTCCACCTGTTCGGCTGCCGGCCCCGTGTATCCTTTCCGTTTTTAGTTCATCGATCTCCTCATCTCCGACCAAAAGCTTAATTATGTCATGTATCGTCTTCCTGAGGTCTCCTTCTGTTTCACCTTTGTGTTCTGGGATGCCAAAGAAGCACATATTATTTAGCTTCTCGCGATTTTCCAAATTGTCCATTTGAAGACAAAACTCTTCCTCCCTCTGCTCTATTTCAGCTGTTTGAAGGTCCATCTGAGTTTCAAGGGTGTCTATGGAGGCTTGGTTAATCTCAACACCTTCGATTCTCTCCTCGATCTTGTCCATTCGCTGCGTGATCTTATCAATCTTCCCACCTATATTGGCCCCCATGTTCTTTATTTCTCTCAGGAGAGCGGAAATGTCCCCTTTGGTGGCTGCCGATTCCGTCCCAAAGGCCTCCATGATCAGGATACCAGTTCTCTGGACAACAGGAGGGGACTGGGAGTAGGCAAATTTGGCTAGCTTGAATTTAGTGTACACAGGGGTGGTTCTTCCCCCACCCTCTCAGGTAGACTGCTCAGTGGCGAAGGGGGGACAAGCTGGTTTCAATACACCTTGTCGGTCGAAGGAGGGCACATGCCCCGTTGCCGGGGGCCCAAACCTTCAGGAGAGAGGAGTGTCCATATTCTCCACGTGTGGATGGCCGATGTGGACGCAGTGGGGTCTTTGATGTGGTCACATTGTCGTGGGGTGCAAGTGCCTACCAAGTACTGAGTTCATGCGGTGTCTCTGGAAGTCTGCGCTAGGCAAGGAGCACTCCATGGTGATTCCCATTCTGGGAGAGGGTGGGCTCTCCGGGGGTCTGATTCTCTAATTACTATTCTTTGTGCAGGCTTCTGTTTGCCCATCACGGCTGGAAGGGGGGACCTTTCGTTAAGCATTTGTTGTTGTTTTATTCGGAGTTCAGAAGGTCCAAGTCAGGTGGTTCCAGAATGATTCCAGGAGTGCCTTTCAATTTATGTTGTTCTTTCGTATCACCACTCGTTTCATCCGGTTTGTTCCGTTTCTTACTGTTCGATCCCGGGACGTTAAATTACATATGACGAGTGCGGGGAGCAGCCCCTGATTGATCCACCCTCTGCTGAGTCATGGGGCCCCGCAGCATGTGTGATGGTCTAATACAGCTCTCTTAATGGTTCTGTTGGGCTAAGCGGCGGTCCACCAGTGTGCCGGGGAGCACAACCTCTTGCCGTGGATGTTTATGGTGAGGAGTCTGCATGTACAGGTTAAATCAGTTCAGATCGTTTCCTTGGCCCGTGTTGCCTGTATATTTTGTCAGGCTTCAAGTGCTGTAATCACTTCATTTGCCCCTAGAATGCGTTGTGCCAAACCTTGCAACCAACACTGTAACGTATGGAGAAAGTTGTAGTTATGCCACAATACTGTTCGGGTCTATTTAATGTAGTGGCTTTAAGGGAGACCAGTGGTGGTAGGGTGCCTGTGGACCAACTATCTCCATCTGTCAGCATTTGACTTTGTGTGGCATTGGACCCTGGACCCAAATCAGTCAGGAGGGGGCAACCTTCTCCAGTGCCACCACGATGGTCGTGAGCGTGTTCCAGTAGGCAGGGTTCTATAATGGCCACATGTCTTGATTACTGGGTATTCAGGGGCATGTGTATGTGAGGTTGCTTACTATACGAGTGTGTCCATCGTTGGAGGAGCGGGGGTCCGCGTGGGCTAGCTCTCTCTTAGGCTGATGGCAGCGCTGCAGAGCCGCGCGCAAGGTCCTCGTCTCCAAGTTTAACTCCGAAATATAGCAGAGTCCAAGGCAGTGTTTCCCGCTGCCCCCTTAATCGTGGGGTTTCGGCTGCCCCATGGCGGGCCATAGCCCTGTCTCATCTGTGACATTCACAACTCTTAATATCTTTTTAAACTGTTCACTGTGGGCATCCCTCTGCCGGGTTCACTCTTGTCAACACACTGTTCATTGGAACTTTTGGCTTCGCCTCCCCCCCCTCTGGGTATCCCTCCGTCGGGTTTACTTTTGACAACTTTGTCAATAACACAGTTTCTTGAACAGTTCTTATGATGCAGGATTCACTTCCTTTAGCTTCACAATCATCTGTTCGTCAAAGACTTTTCGACTGTACAGAGGATTTTATAGACCCCTTTATGACCACTATGACCCCTTTCACACCTTTCCTAAGGCTTTCTGTTAAAAGCAGTTTCAACAATAGGGTTGTCGGCCAGAGTTTACCGAGTGAGCACCCACATGGTGCCTGACTCCTCTGTAGCTGTTTTTTCCCTTTCGTATCAACAGTTCTTTTGCACTTTGTTCAATTAGCCGCTTTCTACTTTCGTTCAACACAGTCTACTCGCGACTCACCGGCTATGATGAATGGCTTGCCCTTTCTTGTCTCTGGAGTCAAGACCAGTACCATGGTGGCAAGCATCTCTCCCTGGCTTGGTTATCAGAGGAGGGGGGCCATGTGTACCGTGGGGATCTGCTACAACACACAATGGCTATTGTTCGTGGTCTTACGATTCCTTCTGTGGAGGTTTCACAGGCCTTGCTTGGAAAGGGCAAGTTTGTTTCTCTCCTTGTCACCCTCTTGATTCTTGCCATCTTTCTCCTCCTCTTGAACTGCCATGCTTAGTTAGTGCTCTCGTTGTGCAGTCTGCCTTGCTCATATTGTGCTCTCATACTCCACCTTTTATCCCTGTGAGGAAGGGAAAGGGCCGTCAGGTGTGTGTGATTCAGGTCAATTGCCTGACTTTGCCTGAATGTTGTGGTGGGGCAAGTCAGGTAAATGACTCTGGTGTTTGTCTGTCTGTCTTCATACAGAATGCGTGCTCCAGTCTCTGCTACTACTTCTCCTCCCAAAACCGGAGCAGCTGGGTGTCCTCATGCATTCTCCTGTACCTCACCCTCCACTCCCCTCTCTCAGGCCGCCCTGTTCTTTCTTCTGTGATATGCCTGGCCTCCACTGCCAAGCCCTTCTTGTTCTTTCTCACTCTCTTAACCTTGGCCTCCTCCTCAGTCCCGTTCTCACCCACGAGTCAGTCTCTCCAGCCTCGACTCGCTCTTGCTCTTCCTCTTCGTCCTGTTCATTCTTTCTCTCCTTGTCGCTCTTGCTCTCTAGTACCATAAGTAGTACGCTCCTAGGTACCACCCTTCCTGGTACTCCTCTGCCTTAATTTGTTTCTCACACCCTAATATAGTAGGGCCCTTCCTGACGTACCATCCATTTCAATGACTACAACTGTGCTGGTATTTTTCCCAGTCGCTTGTAGCTTTCTCAAGAGTTTCTTCGTATCAGTACCTAAACCATCAGGGTGGTTCGATGTTTCACAGTAACAAATGCTTTTAGTCATGAGCTTAAATCCATAAGGTTTTAGTTCTATTGTCAGCCTATCGGGTTGGGGTTTAAAGGGATTGTGCCTCCCAATCGTGTCCTTATCCTCAGGAGAGGAGTCTCCCTCCATAATATCCTCCTGCATGGTATCACCCCTACAGGGACTATTGGTTAGCAGCCTCACTTCCCTAGCCTCGTGGAGAGGGCTTCTTCCCTGGGGAGAAGTGGCACCATCTGAAGGATTGTCACAGTATGTGTATGTGTATTGTGATTCATTGGGGGAATTCATCCCTACTCCCCAGGGCCCCCCCCCCCTGTGAGGCTAGGGAGGTGAAGCTGCTCCGCAACACCCTCCCTAGGGGATAGGTCAAGTGGGACTTCACCAGGTAAGACTCCAGCTTTGGGGACAAGGACTCCATTCCTGTGAGGAACCCCCTTCAGCTGTGCATACCATGACCTACATGGGATGCCCTACAATATACTAAAGATCAAGACCGGAATGAAGAAACACTCAACAGACTTTGCTATTATCAAGAAGAAGAAAATGTTAATTTAAATGAAAACGTCCAATTAACTGGGCTGAGTACGTTGACATACAGAGACTCTGCAACACCTGATGAGAGAGAACTGGAGAGAGATGAATAAGTACGTAGGCATGGGAGGACGCAGAGCTACGTAACATCCAGAGAGAGAGAGGAGCACATGGGACAAGAGGCCCGCAAGTTTTAAACTCACCTGACATTGTGGAACGCAATGCTAATGCTGAAGCAAATCCCAACGGGGAGTAACCAAGAGAGTTGGTTGCAAGACCACGGGGCAGCTGTGGTGGACAGCCGATACACAAAACTTTACCAACACCACCGAAGAAACATTACAGTTCAGTATCAAGTTCCTCACTGAGAGAACATTTGGGGCAAAGTAAACCCGAAGTAGAGATTGCTGACAGAGACACACGGGTGGTAAGACAACATCAGAAGAGGTTCTCCTGAGGGAGACTCCCGAGGAAATTCTTCAGCATACCTGAAGGTAACAGGGAGAACAGGAGTCATGGGAGGGCCCGCGGGGATCGTTATACTGTGCAAGTAACTTGCCTCAGTAGACTTGACGAGACTGAGTTAAATCAGAAGTTCATGAACTTTAAAGTCTGTGACTCAGGAGAAATGAGTTCTAATATTCTAAGCTTGAAGAGAAAGGAACAATGGAAAGTAACACCCTGGAAAAGGGAAAAAGAATTCAAAATTCTATATACGAAGTACAGAATAGCAAAGAGAAAGAACCTTATGTTACCCCGGTTAGGGGAATGACAGAAAGGATTCCCGGCATGTGAAGCCACGCCAGGGATCCCCAAAAAAAGAAATGAAAATCAGATCCCCGACACGAGAACCGCTTCGGGACCATGTAAGGAAAACAATGAAGTAAGGCACCCTCGAACGTGCTGACGCAAGGGTCCCTTCACTAAAAGAAAAAGAAGACTGTTGCCAACGTGAGTGGAGCATCTGGGATAATGGTAAAACCCTTCAACAGGGTTGCAGGTGCTCCGCCCTGCGCCCTGACATAAGTGTGACCCAGGCCTTTATGCGGCACTCCCCTGATTGGCAGATTTTCAAGATACCTTTTCTTAATGTTCATGAGATACATTTGCACACAATGATTCTAAATGTATGCAAATGTATCTCCTAAATATTAATTAGGGATGTCCTGAAAACCCATCAGGTTTGGGGCCCTTGAGGCTTCTAGTTGAATACCCAAGGGTTAGAGTGTCATATGAAAGACGATCTCTCCACATGCATGGGAGCTAGTAGGCTGCATGTATCTAGAGTTCATGCTGTACCGGTTCTTCGCAAGTCAAACTTGCACTGTCACTGCCTATGCTAAGCAAGATGTCTGTTGAGGAAGCTTGCACCGGCTCTGAACATGCTGCACCTGTACAAGTGGAGGAGGAAAATCTGCACTGGCCTTGCGCATGATGTACCTGTACCAGTGAGTGAGGGAAGCTTGCACTGATCCTGTGTGTGCCATTAATGTACCAATATGAGTGAAGTGTGGATAGGTGCTTGCAATAAGTTGCTCTGCCGATGTACTTCTGCATATTATTTAGGGAAATATACACTGACCCTGGCATGATGTACCTACCTACTGACCCTCCCCGTGTTGCATCTGTTGTACAATTACGTGCAGTGACCCGGCACGTGCTGTATCTGTGAGAGAAGCTTGCCTGGACCAGCCAATGCTGCACATGTGCCCATTTGTTAGGGACACATGTAATAGACTTGTCTGTGCTGTACCTGTACCCACTTGTGAGGGAAACATGCTCTGACCTTGACCTGTCCACTATATACCTGTACTTGCTTGTGACGAGGCACTTGCACTGGCTCTTTTTGTGAGGCAACTTCTACTTGACCATGCTGAACCATTTGTGAGAGACATGTGCTCTTGCTGTATAATGCTGTATCTGTTGGGGATGGAATTTTGCAGTAGCCCTGCCCATGCTGTATACATACTTGGTTGTTCGGGAAGCTTGTCGTGACTGCACATGCTGTACCTGTTTGTGGAAAGCATCTCCTGCCCTTGCAGTTCCTGGTGGATATTGGGGAAAGCTTGCACTAACCTGTATACTTGGTTGTTCGGGAAGCTTGTCGTGACTGCACATTCTGTACCTGTTTGTGGAAAGCATCCCCTGCCCTTGCAGTTCCTGGTGGATTTTGAGGAAAGCTTGCAATAGCCTGTATGCTGTAACTGTTTGAGGGAAACCTGTGCTGGTCCTATGCATATGTTAACTGTATATGCAATTATTTATGAGACTACGTTTGGAAACTTTGCAGCACTGCTAACTAGACTGTGGCTTATGAGTGCATGGGAGGGAAATTGGACCTGCTGCTTCCCATGCTGTACCTTTTTGGTGAGAACTATCAGTGCTGATGCCTATGTGGCTCCTGGTATTTGTTCGATGCTCACTTGCTCTGATACTCATATTGTACCTTTCCTGTATGTCAGGGAAGTTTCAACTTCTGCTGCTTGTGTTGTCCTGTCCCTTCTGTGTGTGAATGAAGCCTGCACTATTTGTGCCAATACTCTACCTTTTTGCAGGGGCCAAGTCCTAAAAATAAAAGTGGGGGGACTCATCAACAAACACAATGGGATGTGACGTCGCCAGAAATTAGCATATCAAGGTGAAATATGCACATTTAATTCAATTGGCTTTGCGTAAACTCCCAAATTGCATTTGGCATTTGCCTTTCATAAAATCAACACACACACAAAACCAAGAGAGGATATTTATTTGTAATAGTGTTTTCGAAAACGTTAAAATGTGTACATATTTTAAACTCAAAGAACCAATACAAATGTTTTCCCTTGAACATGCAGTACCGAAATGGGACATTTCACCTTTAGTTGTTTGCTATTTTCATCAGGTTATATAGTGCAGTTGTGAAGTGACCAGGCCTGCAAATCTGACAACTACAATCCCTGGGATCGCTTTAATTCATACATTCAAAGAAGACCTTCAATGTTCTCATTTTAGCTTTGGGGGACTGAGTCCACCTTCTGAAAATATTGGTTGGACTCCGTCCACCAGTGTGTATCCTCGACTTGAGCCCTGCTTTTTAGTGAGTTATGGAAGCGTTGTGGCACACATTGATGAAAAACAAAGAATGACTTTGCACAGCAACTGGACTAGTACCAAGAGGACATTTTATGGCCAGTGCGAAATTGGACATTTAGAGAACATTGGGCTAGTAGAATTGGTTAAAACTCCAAGGTGCTAGCACACTAAGCGCCCTATTTAGGAAACCTAGTGGAATATACTCTCACATCATGATATGATATGATATGATATGATATATGATATGATATGGCATTTATAACCTTAGAGCCTCACTGGGAACCAGGCTCCTCCATGATTAGACACCACTGCACTTCCTCACTTAGGGGCTGTAACTGTAACCTCTACAGTCCCCTGCCTCCTTGCCCTACCCAGAGCCGCCCTGCCCTGGCTGCATTTAGGGTAACTGCTGCCTTGATTGCACTTCACACCTTCCTCTCCCTGGCACTCCCCCCTCCTTCCTTCCCCCCTGCACTTTGCACTGCCCCACTTGCACAATCTGAATGACACAAGGCCTATTAAGATTGTTCTCTTCTCCTCCCTCTGTCTTCCCTACCCTGTCTTGTCACGCCTTGAAACACTTGTGCATAGGCATGTTATAAATGACATATCATATCATAGGGGTTGGCTCACTCCTTTTCTCGTCTCCGTTTCTGAGACAGCAAAGGAATTCCTTCCACTTGCCTGTGGATGCAGCTGACCAAAGGAAGTTCCTCTGCCATTTCCTGATACCTAGACAGAGGACGTAAGGGGGCTACCACCAAGCGGCGCTACTGACATCCACTAACATCATTTCAGTTTCAGTGACCCACACAGCAGTTTCTGCTACTCCTTAGTGGAGGCTTATTAGATGCAAGTGGAGGCAGGGCAGAGGCAAAAATATGGCAAAGCAAAGCCAGTGGTAGTTCGGCCTACAAATTGGTTCAGTACATGCGGAGAGCCAGTGTGGTTGGTGTAAGGATGCAATAACCTCCATCCAACAACCTTTAAATAGACACCTCCTACTCTATATAAAGTGACTCACAGTAGCCAGAACACTGCCTCACAGAGGCGTGTGTGTGTGTCTGTGTGTGTGCGCATGTGTGCGTGTGTGTGAGAGAAAAGGGGAATCATTATTTTCAATCACACTGATATCATAGATTTTTCGTAATTCTATTTGTGTTACTAATCCTTCCTGATCTGGTCATAGTTTCGGATCCAGCCTGTATATAATATATTGTGTGTACAAAAAGAGAGTGATTTAATTTTACCTTGTTATGAAAGGTCTAAAACATGATGGAGAAACTGCAGCTTATGACTATTGTGGGCAAAAGATGCATGTGAAGTAGTGAGGACACATTTGGGATGATGGGATTGTATAGTCAGGACACATGGCTTGAAAGTGGGGATGGGGGCGGCAAAATTGCCTTTTGCCTTCTGCAATCCTTGCACGGGTCTGCGTATCTCTTAGAAAACTTAAAACTAAAGCACCGGCATCTTGCAGAGACTTTCTGACTATGTAAAGCATTACAGTTACTGTAGTCCTCTGGGGCCTTGCTGGTCTGTGTTCAATAAAGAATATTCTATACAATGAGTCGATTAGAACATTGCAACATCACATGCCGGCTTAGCAACTTCGGTGCTCTTTGGTACATAACATTGAATGCCTCATGGCCCAAGGCGTGTAAGGGCATGAGGGCCAGACAAGGGAGAGATTGTCAGGGTGTGGTGCGGGGAGGCAGACGGAGGGGGTTGGAAAACTTCACGAGCAAAGAAACTCGTTGTCTTATGCAAATACACTGCTACTTGTTTGGCGTCTGAGAATCGCTCCGAAAAAGAAGAAATGGCAGTTGGTTGACAAGGGTACTTAGTTCAAAGGTTAAAGGTTATTTGGAGCACGTAGCATGCTCCATTGGCTGGAAGCTATCTTGCAGGAAATTGCCTCTCACTATATAATTGTCAGGAGCCGGCTAAAAAAATGTCATTTTCAGCAGCTGCGGATGGCAGTGTTTACAGGCAGCCATTAATGTAATTATCATCATCTCGTGCCTTTCAAGAAGAAAACAAACGAGCAAATGCGCATTTTTTGAAAAAAGTAGTAATATTGTGCTAAACGCCAGCAGTCCTCACAAACAGTTCCAGTCAGTGAAGGAAATGGAGTATTACAGGAAATGGGAAGGCGAGATTGTATCTGAGTCATGAAACGCTCGCCATCATTATTTGCAGTCATGATGGGGTACGGTGCCGTCCGTGCATTGGTTTTCTTAACTTAAAATGGTTGAAAAAAAAATATGTTTATTTGTACGACGAGGCCTCCCCGGGGGTGATAGAGCCTTCTATAAAAATCCACATAACACATCAAAACGCAAATGTAAATAAAATCGGCACAACAATGTTACATACCAACAACACAATTACAATTGTTTCAGTCACCATCCTAAAAATAAGACACAATCCCTTAGGACTAAGACAAACTCGTAGTTACTGCTGCTGCATGCTCGCTGTGGGTGTCTTTGAAAACCCCTGGGTGGAAAAAGGTATTTTTAAAATATACTAAACTAAAATCCACTTTTCCACGTGGATTGTAAAATTCGTATTCTGGTGGTTAGCATTGGTGCAAATTAATGTGGGCTTCCACAGGTTTTAATGTAATCCAGCCCGGGGTTTTGAAAGGTTTGTTATGGAGTTACCTGCCTAGATACTATCAAATTATCCTTGTGTAGTGCTGTTGGTGAAGTGCCCTGATCTGGGAGTCTGCTTTGCAGGAAATCCGTTTGTTCTTTTGACAGGTTTTAATGATACAATCCTGCCAGCATGCAGTCCTAAATTTGAAAGGGTGAGAACACATTTTTGATCCCAAAGGCCTTTTGTCTTTTTGGTTCACATTATGTCTGCCTTGATGGGGGTGGTACCCCCACCCTCATCCATACACACACTCCTGTTGGACTGTCACATTTTCCACCCTTGTGTTTTATTTGAATCCCTCCTTCCGAATTTCGCTTTTGTTACCAAACGTCAATGTTTCCCTTTTAAAGTAGTTTCACTCATATTTCGTTTCATCTACAGGTATATTTACTTCCCCCCCTCGCCTCCCATCCCATTACATTTTTGGGACATAACAGCAGTTAAGTTATACGTGCACAATATGATGAATTGGGCTATGCCATACGTTGTTATATCGTATCTGCAATGCCATGTTGCTTGTACAAGGCTGACTAAGTCTGTGAAGCAACAGGAAGGTGACATAAAGCACTCCACAGCCCCCAAATAGTTAGATACATGTTAGCAGCACTTAGTTCAGAAAACGAGCCAGATCACCCATTGTAGACTTGCAAAAGCAGACTCTTCAACCCTTCAGAATCTAAGATTACCCTGAGGATAGACAATGCTGCCCTATTCCAAAGAACTCCCGGAAGAGCCCAGGCTTAGACCAAGAGGCATCCAACACCTCACAGCACCAATACCATCCACATAAAGCTGCCAGCAGGCCTCAAAAACATCCAAGCAGCTGTCCTCCCATTGGAGCCACAGGACAAAGGTCACCTTCATGAGTACCTGTAGTTCCCGCCAGATTTCCTCGCTATGGAACTTGGCCATTTGGGTTTTAGGCATTAAGTGGAAGACGTTAACCTGCTTATTTGGGCATCACTTCAATACACTAGGTGGTGCGGGATGGCCATAAAGACTGTGCTTGAGATGCCAGACAACCTCTCAATGGACAGTTGCCCTCCTGAGTTGTTGTCCATAATGTTGACTGTCTCCGTTAACCTAGCTGGCCTGCCATGCATTATTGTACCACCTTACCTCTAATTAATTTCTCTCATACTGCGTTTCAGTGGCTTATTTATCAGTTCACTACATACAGGGGCAACACAGGTTCTTTCGTATTCACCTGAGGCCAGTCTTGTATGGATTGAGGTGGGAGAGATCCTTTTGTTTAACTCTCCTTTTCTGTCCCCAGGACCCATTATGGATACATGCAATTCCTAGCTCTGACATCTCCATCAGCACCCACGGCTTTAGCAGAACCCCCTCCAGATATCGGCACGCGGGAGCCCAAAATGATTTTCTGGTTAGCCTCCATAACTCCTAGGAATTCTCAAGTCCATCTCATATCTACAACATGGTTTAACGTACCACCACCACTTCATAAAAGGCCTCCATTAAAGTTCTAAATTAAAGTAAGCTCTAGTGCACACCTAGAATCAAGGAAATGTAGAAAGTCACTTCAGATATTTGTATCTCTATCATACTTAAGATAGTTAAGGGTGCTGGGAGGTCAAAATCATACCTGGCACGTGGGATGAATGACTAATGTAAAAATCTAGTACCCTTGAATTCATTGTACCCCTAACCCCTTCACACCATCTAACTGTAATCAGACAAGATCTTGAAAAAAATGTATGAAGCAGGATATTATATTAGTATGCATTTTAAGGGTCAACATAGCAGTTTGTAGCCAATCTAGCTTTCAACATGGAATATCAAGTAATAATCAAGGTAGAATATTGAGCTTGTAACACACATTTATATTCCATTAGTTTAATTGAACATTCAAGGGATCATTCCTTCTGAGAATGTTACTTTGCATGCTCTCCTTCACAGCCATAAGAAGCAAGAAAACCACTAGTCTGAAGCACCACACAAACATATTGTTTTATTGCAATTCTTTGCATTTATGGACCTACGTAGGCTCGGCATTGCTTGTGTTTGCACAAAACTTTGCATGTACGAAGGCTGGTGTATGTGTGTTTTTTTTAATGGCCAGGAGAAGGGAGGTTAGTGATAAGCCGTCTATCTGGGAAGGGAAGAAAAGAATGACAATGTATTTTACTACATATTTTCAGGGGCAGGTTAGGCCTTCTAAATACAGTGTTGCATTGCAATCGAGGTTTGTGGTGACACATTCTGTGGTCTAGTGGGGGAATTCTATGCACTTTGTCTAATATTACATTAGACTATATTTGTTTTATTTTTTTGTATTTTGTATTCAGGTCACTAATTGCAGCAGAGTAACCCCAAAATCTCATAAACTAGAAAACTTTGACTAATGCTCACACATGACTGGCTTCTTGATGCATGCCCCGTAATTCTAAATATTTCTTACAAAGCAGGGTCAATTACTGGAATCATCTTCCTCCTCTAAATAATTTTTGCCCTTTTGCCAAAGCTTTTATGCACAAGCAACACATATTTTTGGAATATCTTGTCCTTGAGAGCCTACTTCACTAGACACTTAAAGGACACTGCCTATCCAAGTGGTGGCCCAGTCATCCACGCCTTTCATTTTACGTAAGCTAGCCCAAGCACATCTCAAGCCCCTCATGCATCCATGCAGTACATCCACATTTCATTATTTACATTTTGTCCATATTTTCACACACTTACAGCAGCATTTTTCAGTTTCCCCTTCCTCCTTTCTCTTCCTATCCTTTATCTCCCATCATATTTCCTTTTATTTTCCTCCAGAAGACTGAGGTCTGGTGATCGCTGGACGTGGGCGCAATACACCCTGAAACTCAGACATGGATAAGTACTTTGAGACCACTATGGTGGTGATTCAGCGCATTATAAAAACTCAATAGTTCAGTCTTAGAGCCGTAAAATCTACTAAAATCAATGCATTAATGTATTCTCACAAAATATATCATCATAGTATACTAGCATGTATGTTGCACACTTTCTATGGCATGGAAAAGCCTTGAATTTGGTTGTCAGAACAGGTATGCTTGCGATAATCGGATGCTCTATTCAAACTTTCCAGTTGCATATAGCAGGCAGAATGGTGTGTTTTTTAAAAGACGTTTTATTTAAACATTGGCCTCCTGAAGCTTCCTCTCTAGAGCCTCTTAAATTAATTTCAGGACTCGATTCTTCAGCTAAAGTTGCCATGGCGACCAACCCCAGATCTAGCCAAATATATTCATTAGAGGTTCTCTTAGGCAGAGCTAAGGTTTGGTGCCAGCAATTGTTCTATATTTTTTAAACCAATTATTCCATGGAATGCCCCTATGATATGATATGATATGATATGATAGTTTATAAAACAGTTGCAATCAGCCTTTTCTTTGGTATGCTTTGTAAGGGTGCAGAAGGAGGAAACTGACACACAGTTGGCATAGGGATTGCTATACACGTTTATTGATTTAAAAAATAAGGAGAAAACCTAACTTTCCCCAACTTTAAGAGGGGTTTCCCTGCCTCAACTAAAAGACTAATGGCTCGGTCAGAATGTCCATGTAAATCAATATCCATCCGGTGTAAACACCCTACGTCTGTCACTTACACTTAACACTAAACTAAAGAAACCTGTTCAAGAAGAATAAATCCCTTCTTCTTGATAGGGGGTAGAAGTTTGTTTCCAGGTATTGACTTCTTCCTGGGGCAATGATTCCCTTCCCCAGGTGAAAACACAAAAGACAAAGTTCAAACAGTTCTCATCGGCAGACACACTGCCTATCTTCTAACAGTTCCACACAATGAGGGGTAATGCCTCCCTTGTCCTGGTCTGTGTTACCAGGAGAATGACTCCCAGCTCCTGGTATCTTGGCTTTAGAGTTTGTACAACTTTGGTTAAGAGGAGAATGTCTAACTTCTCTTAGTAGCTTGACAGTTCAACACAACCAGGGGTAATGACTCCACCCCACTGGTCTTGGTTGCCAGGAGAATGACTCCCTTCTCCTAGTATCTTTTCACTTGTTAGCACAATTCCAGATCAGCAGGGGAATGACTCCATTCCCCTTGTCCACATCTCATGTGGCTTCAAATACACAGTTCTCAAATGTTAGAAGGGCTTCAACCCTGAATTCCTCTCCTCTTTGATTGGACTCCCTTAGTATCTCTCTTTACCATGTTCTGCAACGAGGAAGATGACTCATGCTGTTTGCTTATTTCAGGTCCCCAACCATGGCTTCTCTCTCTGTTCAGTTTGGCCCACTTGGTTCACGCTACTGCCAAGTGGGACCATGAGGAAGATACCTTGCTTCCTTGTGTGGGTCCCAGGTTCCTGCTTCTCTCACTCTTTGGTTTCATCCCCTTGGCTCACTCTCTTGCCATGTACTGATGCAAGGGGAAATGGCTTGCTTCTCGGTTTGGGTTCCAGAAGGCTCTCTGGTGGTCCGTGGTTTTAGAGACCTCACTGGGCTGAGGAAGTGTCCCTCTGATGCCGGGCCCTCTTGCTGCCTGCTCCGCACCCCTACCAGGCCTCCCGAAACCTCCACACACCTGCCAGTGCTCTCCGGTTCTTCCTGGGATCGAGCGTCCTCACGACAGCACCAGTGTTCCTTCTCCCTCAGTTCGTCGCCTGTTTAGGTCTGCGGTCTGCTTCTCTGCTTTCAACTTCTCACGGCCACGCCACCACATGGTTCTTCAGGAGTGGCAGGGAGGTTGCTTCCTGCGTGACCTCCTCGGGACTTCCACAGCTGCTTGCCTGCGTCCACTGCTCTGCCTGGTTCTTTTCTGTACGTGATCTGAGACTCCCAGGTACATTGTGGGCCGAAGACAAGTAGTCCTTCTTCTGTTTCCCTTTTATGGCACAGACTCCACCCTGGCGCAACATCAAAAGCTGTAGCTGTAGTTGTCATATCAGTCCTTATTCCTCCTATGGGCCACCTTGTCCCAGTACTTGGGTCAGGCAAAACCTCAGGGTTCTGTGAGGCAGGCATGGTATCACAAGTAAGGACACAGACACAATGGTACACATTTCAACACCTTTATTAAGTTTGACTGGGTTTGGAGACTTCCCAGCTGGCCCTAATTCTATAATGGGAGTAGTCTCGACCATCAAAACAAAATTGCCCAAGTCATTCAGGCAAACAAAGGAAAAGTCAGTGTCAGAAACCTATACTTGTCCTCAAGTTTCACAATAACTAAGCGTGGGAAAATGTATGAAAATAAAGTGTATCAAAAAGAATGTCAGAATGGCAATGCAAGTGGCTCACCATTCCCTTCTCCAAGTTCAGGTCACTGGGGTTCTTACAAAGTTCCTTCAAGGTCGATAGTATGCACAGTTCAAAGATTTCCCATAAAACTGTTAGGCTTCCCTCACCTATTACAGTGCCAGTTCAACATGCATCAATGTTCTCTTCAATGGATTCTTTCGGGCTTCCCTCACCTGGCTTCACAATTCTCAAACAAACATATATTCAGAAAGTTCCTTCTTAGTTACTTTCACAGGCTGCCCTTTCCTGTCTTCAAACACTTAAACATTGCTGAAACACTTTCCAGCTAAACAGATCCGTTTCACAGAGCTCGGGGAGAATTCCCTTCCCCAACCCTTGTACTTCTCCTTCACAATGTTCACCTGTCAGAGAACTTCGCAACCACATAGTATTATCCCCCCTATTCCTGACCACTCTGAAAGCAGGGTCCTTATCATTATCGCCTTACCAGAGACTTTCGCAACCGCAAAGTATTATCACCATTATGCAAGACCACGCTGACAAAAGGGTTGACTTCTCAATGTCTGTGCCCTTTGCACTTGGTTTGCCGAACGGGCCCTCAGCCACTCTGTTCCTTATTTCACAAAAGCATATAGTTCATTAGGATGGGCCCACAGCCACTCTGTTCCTCATTTCACAATGTATCAATTCACTTTCAGATTAGTCTTTTGCAATCTCTGCACACTCTCCTTCCCTCTTGCCCTTTCCTTCAATGGCTTTCAAAACATTTTGCTTTTATTATTCACTGTTATCTTTCAAAAAGCGCTTAATAACGTGCCTTCTCACACAGCACCGCTTCGTTACTTTGTATCTCATCGGCTCCTTCGCTGGCTAAATACATCCAAGGTTTCAGTTCAATGTCTTTATCCTTCAACGCTTAGGCTTGCGGGTAACACTGTAGCTTTACTTGCATGCTTAAATCTTTCCTTCTTTCAGCTCTTTGTTGCTTTAATTTTTAATCTTGCTGTTACTCAAACTGCAAGTCCCATAATAACTTTCATCTTTGTCATTATTTCAACAATTCGATTTTGCTCCCACTTTGCTAGCTCCCCCTTGGTAGCATCTTTTCCTTTTAGCGATCTTGGGAGATTCAATTTGTCACAATGTTTCTCTCTAGTGCCGCTCCCACACATTCTTTCTTTACTGTTTGAACTTCACACACGCACTGGGTTTCTCTACACATTAGAAACTCAGTGGTCGTCGCGCTCCTCTGGTTGGGATTCTGCTTCAGTCAGCGCTGGGATGGGGCTTCTTCCGCTGCCCCTCTGGCACCTGGGCTTCAATACCTTGCCCAGGGAAACAAGCACTTTGCTGAACCTGGCCAGCAGGCTGAAGTCCGCCTTACTCTGGCTCTCAGAAGACACAGCTCCATAGCCACGCTGCAGCCCCTCGTGCATACTGGGCCAGCACTTCGTCACTCTGCTTTCCTCTGGACTCTCCAGACTTTTCCTGCTTTTGCTGCTTCCTGCTTCTTGGCTCTCCTCGTCCGCACTGTATCCCCAGCTAATTCAAATTGTTGTTTCTGGTCCCACCTTTTATAATTTACTGCTGGTCAGTTAACAAGCTTCAGGTGTTGGTGATTGAAATTCCATGCCTGACTCTGCCTGGCCATAGAGTAGGTAGGGCTGCTTCTGTTTGTACCTTCCTCTCTTCAGTGTTATCCCTGTGGGTAATCTTCATCACTCCTGGTTGACTCGTTCTCGTTTCAGCACATGGGTAACTCAGTAGGGAAAGGGAACTATGGGAGTTGTAGTGTTCCCTAGCGATTGTGGGTAAATTGGGTAAATTACTGTCAGGAAAAGAGGAAAAACATGTTGTAGAAAATGGGGTAATGTACTTGATTCCCTATCCCTGTTCCCGGACGCCTTCTCTTTATATCAGTACCTGTTGGAAGTGGGGAGGGGGAAACGGGACAGTAATGACAATATCCCATAAAGGCTGAGGGAGAGTAGGGTGATGGATAACTGGAAAGGAGGGGATACCATGTCTCGTCTAGGGTACTCCCATGAGAACAATCCCAGGATCCCCTACACAGGTAATACGAGAGCGACAGCCCTTCCCTGGCCACCTGAATAGAGGAAGTTTGGGGGCTACATGGCATAATACCCCTAGGTTTTTCACAGGTCTCAAAGATGACTTTGTCTAAGTATTTTGTAATCCATTATTCGAGGTTCTGTTAGCAGAAAAGCTTGAATTCATTAATCACTCTCGCTTAGATTTCCTGATAACATCATGAACAACAGAGTGAGAAGAAGGAATATCACAATAGTATATATTGGCACTGTTAAGGGAGCTTTTTACAAATATTATATACTGTGCCGTATCACAGCAGAAAGACAGATGAGGTCCCCTCAATGGATAGGAATCTTTATCTCCAAGAGGGTGTAATGTAATTCTTACCCTGTGGGGGCGTGGGTAGACAATCGTTTGCATCCGACTCATGTCCTTGTCCCCAGGAGGGGAGGTACTTTTGCATGTAACCACCCCTAATGGGACTATAAGTTAGTTGCCTCGCCACCCTAGCCTTGTGGGAAGGGGCTTCCCTTTGTGGGGGAAGTGACGAGAGTAGGTGAATCGTCACAGCTTTCACTGATGCAGTTTCCTCCTGAATGGTTCCCATCTATAAACCATTTGATGGGGGCAGTGTTTTTAAATAATATTCACTTTTGTTTTTGAATAGTTGACTTCTAGATCCAGATTAGCAGAGAATATGCCATTGCTTCACATAACCTTGGTAGTACAATGGGGGGGAGGGGTCTGATCTAAAATTACAATCTTATGTGTATGCCCTAACCAGTGACCTAGAACAGTACCTAGTTTCATAGGCAATGTGCATTCATTGGAGATAAAGGTGGGAGGTCAGCTATCTAAGGATGGCCAATGTGCATCCGTGTTTAAGTTCCCTGTATGATGCTATTTCAAGAGTAACTCTACCAGTCCTGTCTAGTCACACTTTGCCAGATGTGTTCTCATGTAATGGCACAATCATTTTTAGTAAGCATACAAGAATTCACCAGTTGAGCATTTTTTGCCATGAAATACTACAATTTCATCGTTCGAAGGTGAATCAATAAATATTGCATGTACGGTGCCTTTGTTACTGTAGGAATCTTCCACATAATGAGATAACGCTCCATCGTGTCTGTTTATGTACCAAAACGGGGTTGGAACCCCTTTTGAAAAGGGGACAGACGTTCTGTCCTTAGCCCATGCTGTTAATTCTTGCAGGTGTGCCTTAGACAAGTTTTGCAGAGCAGTTAGGTGATAAATGAGGATCCACTACAGAACCTTTTTAAAAGCTGGAATCTGGATAGTTTTATTCCATGAGTGAGGAATATCCCCTATAAGACCAAACACAATGAATAGAGAACAGTACTCCCAATGTCCCAAGACAGCGTAATGACCGACTGTCGGGACCTAGAGCCCTTGAATTTTTACTTTTTTAATTATCTCACTTATGTCATTAAGGGATGCCTTATATTGCCAAGAGGCCATGTTTAGTTTTAAACCATCCAAAGGTCTTCAGCTACCTGGTCAAAGGTTTATGAAATATATTTCTACAAGCTGATAGCCGATACCAGATTTTGTTGAATATGATCTTGATAGGCAGTATTATTATTGAATATTTGCCAAAAACCTACTTGTTTAATTCCGATGACTAATTAAGGAACCTTCTTCTCTCTTTTCTCCTCCTTTGTGGTTTGACCATGGATTTCATCTTATCCTAGTCCTGTTAAGTCTTATTGCACACTGAGGCCTGTGGGCGTGTTGCACCTTACATAAACTTAAAAATAATAAAATATCCCTCTAATTATTCTCGATAATATACATAATTTCCGGCCACTTTTTAACGTTCACTAGGCCTTTGTGATACCTGTGCCATTTGTTAGATTGTTCTCATTTTCTCAGTATGTCTAACTTTGTTTCACTATGTAATGCTTGTTGCGTTCAAAGTCTAAGACTGTGTCTTAGTTCCACCAATCCCTTTACTATAGCTATGCCATACAAGTTGTTTTGAACCATCAAAGAGTCGCTTTACCACTCTGACCAACTCATAGCTTTAGAGCAGTTTAAATGCTGCCAACAGTCAAGTGTAATCATCAAAGTAGTGAATTTTCTTTTGTTTTTTCATAGATTATTTTACTTTCAGCAAGACTTGGTGAGGATGCAGTGGCATGAAGCTTAAGGGTTGGTCCTGAAAAATAGGGATTACCAACAATAAACAAGAGAAAATAAAATAAATTTTTACCCTTAAAATGCGCAATTGTTGCAACTAAGAATACCATCATTATATATAAAGCTGAATGTATGTATGAGTGTGTGTATGTTTGTCTGGCTATACAAATCCACACTGTTGAACCCACGTCTACCAAATTCTGCTTGGATTCCTCATTTGTCTGGGTCAACATTGTAGTCTATGTTTGGATGCAAAAATCGTATATGCAAAATAAATTTTGTATGTGTGTGTGTATGTTTGTCCGGCTATACAAATCCACACTGTTGAGCCCACCGCTGCCAAATTCTGTTTGGATTCCTAATTTTTCTGGGTCAAGATTGTAGTCTATGTTTGGATCCAAAAAATGTACTCCGTAGACACCCTCATTTACTGATGCTCACCCTGATTCGGTACAGTAGGTACTAGAAGAAGGCAACATTTGGAAACGTGTCTGAAGCAAAATGTTCGATATGTTGGTTATTACATTTATTACTACTGTATACAGTTCGAAACTGTTTATTAAAGCATTTTTAAAGGGAATTAAAAAAAAGAATTTACATTTTTTGTTTATCACGCCACTCCAAATATGGGAAATGGCAAGGTTACAGTTTACTTAAGTTCATTCACGACAAGAGAGCACAATCAATCAATCAATCTTTCATTAAGTGACTGAAACATGCCGCACAAAAAACGAACATCACTTCGAAAAGCTCCATCTGATGCAAAGTGAAAAAATCAATATCAAGAGCTTCTGAAACACAACAACAAACAGCAGCACGACTTGCCGACCAGAGGGCAAGAGCAACTTTCTTCAGGTAAAATGAGACACCAGAGCAAACTGAAGTAAGACTTGATGACATGAGGACAAGAGCAACATCCTCCAGGGCACATAATATACTCTAATCCCCAATACTGGTCCCCATCGCTTTGCCCATTTGTATATCCCACCCACCCGGGGGCCTTTGTCTTAAATCTGCCACTGGTCTCTGGCGAGCAATACCTCCATTAGTGGCCAGTGCCTTGGGTGCCTGGCGATATCAGAAAGCCCATATTGGGCCATGCTTACCTAAATCTTGATTTCTGAAATTAGGAGCATCAGAGCATTAAGAGCATCAGCCACAACATTCTTAATACCCCCCACCTGCTTGGTTCTAAAATGTACATTCAACAGCTGCTCATGGGGCCGAACAAGGTTCAGTAGCTGCTGGTTTACGCATTACCCGCCTAGGAACAGATGCTTTCAATCCCCCAGAGAGCACTGTATAGCAACATCTGCCAAAGCCACACCAAAGGCACCTGCCCACGAGGCACACCTGTTCAGAGACTGGCCAGCACAGCCAATCCTTAGCCAGCCTTAAGAATTGTTTGATGTGGAGAATATACAGCAGGTGACCCAGGAGGACCGCCTCCATGTGCTCTGTTGGTTAGTGAGAATTTGGTTGAAATTTGGGCTCTAGATCAAGCATGTCTGTGGAGGGTCTGTTGGAGATTGGATTTGCTTTCCCATTTGCATCTGTATTGTGCTCTTACTGGTGGACCCAAAGTCAAAATGATGTAATCCTGAGGTGGGGTAGGGCAGTCTGGGTCAATGCTGTGGACCCACCAAGCCTGCTAAGCACCATCGTGTGTGCTAGAATCTCCTTAAATCAAAAGACCAAACTTTCCAGAGTACCAAATCAAAGCGGGAGCCACCATTTTCAGAGCGGTTGTTATTAGTAATGCCTGGTGCTATTTTCTCATGTCTAGGCACTGGGTGAGTAGGAATGCCACGCTATCTAATGGAGCCCCCTTTCTTACTTTATCTGTAACAACCAGCAAGGCTTAAAGCTGCAGGCCTCTGAACAGTTCCATGCTGAACTGTCCCACAATGCTCTCATCCACTAAATGATGTGGCAAGGTAGCAGCAGCGGGGCATATGCAGGACTCAGGATGGCCAGCGTTTGGCAATGGTGCTGTATGAGTGTCAAGGCACAGGTTGAAGACATCGGAACCCCCATTAAAACCAGAATGCTGTCCGGTGTACTATTTGGGATCCGCAACACAGTCAAGCCCTTGGAACTGCCAGCCCCTAAGCAGACATATGGCTATGTCTACTCTGACAATCACAACACAGATTGATAAAGGAGGGAAATGAAGAGTGGATTGAGGGGGAGCATGATATCCCAATCCCGACAGAATGCGTGAACCAGAAATCCAAAGATGCTATCCCGGATCACCTCAACACCCACTGAACCGCCAGGCAGACAAAAACTCAGCGGGCCACAAGTGTAACTATAGCACCAATCCGAGTAAACATGATGCCCTTCTTGTCAGAGTGTGTACATACAGTAGTTGCCAGTGAGTGCCCCTATCAGTGTGTTTGGTATCAGGGAAAAGAGCCTCTCATTGGTGTGTTTATATACAGTAGTGGTCTGCGAGCGACAAATCTCTTTATAATGAAAAAAACTATTATCAATAAGGGATAACTCTCTTCCAGTTGTGAACTGTTATCAGTGAAAGTCACTTTTCATCCCCTACTACTTTAAACTGAAGTTGTCTCCATTAGACCATAATCTAAATATATGCATACAAAAACAAGCATTTACCCAGTGGGCCACAAGAGGATGGAATATCTTTCCACTTCGCATCGGCACTGCACCCTCCACCAGCACTTTTCGAAAGAGTCTCAAATCATACCTCTTTTCTTGCATGTAATCCAGAACCATCCACCTCTCCTTCCGTCTGTCTATCCTAATATTCCTATCCTGAAAACATTCATTTTGTACTTTTGTGCAAGGTAATACGAATATTTCTGAGGCTTGTTAATCTGTTTAGACTTGCATACGTTGTATAGGCCTTAATCTAGTGGTTGATTCAGAATATTACAAGCCACGTCTAAAGTTAAAATGTTATTGACAAGGGCACTCATGTCACACTATCCGTCCCCTATGTGTCCAGGTACCCATGATGCTCAACACAACGTCCTCAGATTGTTTTCTTTCCACCATTGGATGGTCTGATGAGTGAAGGTGGTGACCGAAACTTCAAGTAAGACATCCCTAAGCCGAGGCTGAACAGAGTGCCAAGATCGGACTTCAGGGACAATTTCTAGGGGTTACGAGTTCTCTTACAGAATCGACAATGCTTACATTCTCCTTGATATTTTACTTCTTGGTTGTCCCGACTTGTTCTCTCTTGGAGAAAGTACTGTTTAAGTTTTCCCTTCACTTTAACATAAAGATCTCTTGGAAAGATACTCATAAGGAGTTGTAAACTCTACGTTCCAAGAGACCACATGGAAGACAAATGTTCCTCCTGTAAAAGTTTAAAACCTTAAACACTGAAGGACTGAACAGTGGAGTGTTGGGAGGCAGACAGAATGGAGCTCGAGGCCACATATCGTAACAAGTATTTTCTCTCTGATGAGGTGGTTGAAGGTGAGCAGCCTGGGGAAGGAGACTGTTCCATTCCCAAACAGCCCTTGAATGAGGGTGTTGCTGTGCCACCCTCACTGTATGCCCCCAACTTCAGCGGCCCTTCTTGAAGCTGGCCTAAGGAGACCACACCTGATGGCTGTGAGGCTGCATCACACACTCATGAAAATACTGCCTTCAAGATCAAGGCCATTCCAAGTTCCCTAAGCAAAATGCTGACTCGCAAACATGGCCTCAAAAGCATTGACATTGAAACAGAATACCAACAGGTTAAAGATGCCATCTAAACATGGTGCTGATTCACATTCATAGGTTTCATAGGCCTTTTAGAAGACCAGAGATTTTACAGTGAATGCCTCACATAAAACACAAACGACTGACGGGTACACTAATAGTAAGGAGACATCAACTAATCAAGCCACTTTGCAGAGCTTTTTCCCTTTGGCACCCAAAAGTACAATATGTCTACTTTAGTCAAATCTACTCCTTCCCACTCTGAGTCGCAGAGCAATTGTTTTGGCGATGATGACCTCTGAGCGCAAGCACTCCAATACATGCAAGCGCAGAAGTCCTCCGTTTTGGAGGCTAATGGGTTGGAAGGGATTTACTCCCTGCAGGAAAATTAGGATGGGGGGAGGAGGACTCTGAACATTACGTTACTGGAGTGCCTCCTATTTAAAAAAAAAAAAACAAAAAAAATGTATTGGCTTTATATGGTTCTACATTACAGAAAACCTTTTGCCATTTCATAGTTTCAGCTAAAATTATTTTCCTTCAAGTTCAGTGTTACTTTTGATTGAAGTAAACCACACTAGTTCATATCACTATTTGTCGTTTCAATTTTTGTAAACATCAGTAATTTCACCAGTGCCAAGATGAGCAGGATTTGGTTCCCCAATAGGAGTTCTTGCTACCAATCCTCCATAGATTTTGAGTCATATTTTTTGGTGACTTCTGTCATGAGACTTAGTCTTGTGTCCTTCATTGAGGGACAAAATAATACCAGGTGTTTAAATGATTCCAAGGAGACCTCTTCCTGACACAATCTACAGACTACCACAACTCTGGTGTTTCTTCTTCGGCTCAATATCTCTCCAGTGGGGAACAGATTTAATCTGAATCTCATTAATTGATCTCTGTTATACCAGTCACGGAATAGGTCAAGGTATTTTGGTAGAGAATTCCGCTTTCTCGCCTGTTGGAAAGATTTCCCATAGAGTTTCAGGGACTTTCTTTCCTCTGGAGTTACAATCCAGTCTTGTGTATACAATTTCTTTTTGATTTTATATAGATTCTCCCATAGAGTTTGATCAGATTCCCCAAGTCAGATATCATTGCTTGGCAAATCGTTTTCCATTCTGACAGTGTTGTTTCGTTTTTGTAAGTGCTTCCCGTAGAACTGCGAAACCACCTCTCTTAGATTCATCTATACATTTTTTGTACAAGGAGAGGGATTTCCATGTCACTATGGTCTTCATCGCTGTTTAGCCTAGTTCCATTTGCATTGCCTGAATTGGTGTACTTTTTGGTAATCGGAGTATCCTCTTCCAAAAATTCCCTCAATCCTCCACCAATTCTCAGCCTGAAAGGAGAAAGAGGTTTCCGCCCAATACGTTAAAATCAGAAGAGACTTCATGCGATAGAATGAAATCAGGGGGCTCAGCGAGAAACCACAGAATCTTTTCAATAGTAGCCTTCCTTGGCTTGCCAAATTTTTGGCTTTGGATCTCAGTAGTTCTAATCTTGGGGCGTTGTTTCTATTTGTATTTAAGCACACTCCCGGATATATGAGTGACTTCACCTCTGGGATTTTTCTTCCCATTAAGTACCAAACATTGGGATTATGGATGCGTCCAAGGTCATCCTTGATTAGATGGATTAATTTTGAGGCCATTTACCTCCACATATTTCTGTAATGCCTCTAGTTGTCACTGTAAGCCTACTTGCGTCTGATCCAGCAGGACCACATCATCGGCATATAATAAGCGTCCTACTGCAGATCTTCCAATCTTTTGGTGGGAAACATATGATGTTTACAAAAGCGTCTTCTATGTTTGATATAAATAGGTTGAACAATTCCGGCGTCAATGGACAGCCTTGTTTTAACTCTGTGTTGGTAGGGATTTCATTTGACAGAAGACCTAATCTACCCATTCTTACTTTCATTGATGTTCTTGAGTAAAGGTCTTGAATTACATCCAGTGCATTATTTGGACATCCCCACAGTTTTAATTTATTACATAATTTTGGCTGATTTATAATATCAAAGGCCTGTGTGAGATCTATAAAGGCCATAAAGATCCTCTTCCCTTTATTTCTCTCGACTTGTGCCTTCAGTATTTTAACCCTTTAAGTGCCACCGACGAGCCGGGTCGTCGGTGGCAAGCGCTCCAGGTTGCCACAGACGAGCCGGCTCATCGGTTTAGGCACTCTGTTTTGCTCGATCCCTGCAAGCAGGGATCGAGCAGAACTGTAATCCAACCCCCGGGCTATGTGAGAGGGAGGTCCCCCCTCACTGCCAGGAGGCTCGATTACCTTCAGTTTCACGTCGGCGTGCGTAGCGTACGTCGGCGTGAAACTGAAAGTAAATTCCCCGCAGCAGCCATTTTCGGCTGCTTCGGGGAAGAGAGAAGGTAAGAGACCTTCTTGAATCCGCCTCGATCTCTGGCTGTATTTCAAGCCGGAGATCGAGGTGGGTATCGTTGGAAAGGGGAGATCCTCCTTACCAACAACACAGCCATGTGTTGTTGGGGGTGTGTTTCGATGGGTGAGCCGAGTGAAATGTGCAGAAAATGCATTTTTTTCCCACATTTCGGAATTTGCGGGGTTGTCTGGATAATACATTCTGGGGCGATTTGGGTATATCATACCACTGTGGAATCCCACGAGTGTCCTCTTTTCGAAAATGCATGGGGTTCCCTGTTTTCCCCGGTGGCTTGGACACCCGAGGCCCATATCTGTATGTTGTGCCGGTCGGCAGAGCGTCTCAAATTCCGGTCAGAAAACAGACTTGGGGTTACTTGTGTTTTAGGCTTTCCCCTTGGCGGCCAGGTAGGTGCGCCCACATATGTGAGGTACCGTTTTCATCGGAACACCTGTGGGAACGCGGGATGGTAGGCCATGTGCTTTTGGTGGCGTGTTTCGATGGGTGAGCCGAGCGAAATGTGCGGAAAATGCATTTTTTTCCCACATTTCGGACTTTGCGGGGGTGTCTGGGTAATAAATTCTGGGGCGATGTGCGCAAATCATACCTCTGCAGATTCCCACGGGTGTCCTCTTTTCGGAAATGCATGGGGTTTCCTATTTTGCCCGGTGGCTTGGACACCCGAGGCCCATATCTGTATGTTGTGCCGGTCGGCAGAGCGTCTCAAATTCCAGTCAGAAAACAGACTTGGGGTTACTTGTGTTTTAGGCTTTCCCCTTGGCGGCCAGGTAGGTGCACCCACACATGTGAGGTACCGTTTTCATCGGGACACCTGTGGGAAAGTGGGACGGTAGGCCATGTGTTGTTGGGGGTGTGTTTCGATGGGTGAGCCGAGTGAAATGTGCGGAAAATGCATTTTTTTCCCCACATTTCAGATTTTGCATGGGTGTCTGGGTAATGAATTCTGGAGCGATTTGGGCATATCATACCTCTGCGGATTCCCAGGAGTGTCCTCTCTTCGGAAATGCATGGGGTTCCCTGTTTTCCCTGGTGGCTTGGACACCCGAGGCCCATATCTGTATGTTGTGCCGTTTGGCAGAGCGTTTCAAATTCCGGTCAGAAAACAGACTTGGGGTTACTTGTGTTTTAGGCTTTCCCCTTGGCGGCCAAGTAGGTGCACCCACACATGTAAGGTACCGTTTTCATCGGGACACCTGTGGGAACGAGTGACGGTAGGTCATGTGCTGTTGGGGGCGTGTTTCTATGGCTGAGCCGAACGAAATATGCGGAAAATGCGTTTTTTTTTTCTCACATTTCAGACTTTGCGGGGGTGTCTGGGTAATAAATTCTGGGGTGATTTGGGCATATCATACCTCTGCGGATTCCCACGGGTGTCCTCTTTTCGGAAATGCATGGGGTTCCCTGTTTTCCCCGGTGGCTTGGACCCCCGAGGCCCATATCTGTATGTTGTGCCGGTCGGCAGAGCGTCTCAAATTCTGGTCAGAAAACAGACTTGGGGTAACTTGTGTTTTAGGCTTTCCCCTTGGCGGCCAGGTAGGTGCACCCACACATGTGAGGTACCGTTTTCATCGGGACACCTGTGGGAACGCGGGAAGGTAGGCCATGTGCTGTTGGGGGCGTGTTTCTATGGCTGAGCCGAGCGAAATATGCGGAAAATGCTTTTTTTTCCCCACATTTCAGACTTTGCGGGAGTGTCTAGGTAATACATTCTGGGGCGATTTGGGCATATCATACCTCTGCGGATTCCCACGGGTGTCCTCTTTTCGGAAATGCATGGGGTTCTCTGTTTTCCCCGGTGGCTTGGACACCCGAGGCCCATATCTGTATGTTGTGCCGGTCGGCAGAGCGTCTCAAATTCCGGTCAGAAAACAGACTTGGGGTTACTTGTGTTTTAGGCTTTCCCTTGGCGGCCAGGTAGGTGCACCCACACATGTGAGGTACCGTTTTCATCGGGACACCTGTGGGAACGCGGGAAGGTAGGCCATGTGCTGTTGGGGGCGTGTTTCGATGGGTGAGGTGAGTGAAATGTGTGGAAAATGCGTTTTCTTTCCCACATTTCGGACTTTGCGGGGGTGTCTGGGTAATAAATTCTGGGGCGATTTGGGCATATCATACCTCTGTGGATTCCCACGCGTGTTCTCTTTTTGGAAATGCATTGGGTTCCCTGTTTTCCCCAGTGGCTTGGAAACCCGAGGCCCATATCTGTATGTTGCGCCGGTCGGCAGAGCATCTCAAATTCCGGTCAGAAAACAGACTTGGGGTTACTTGTGTTTTAGGCATTCCCCTTGGCGGCCAGGAAGGTGCACCCACACATGTGAGGTACTGTTTTCATCGGGACACCTGTGGAAACGCGGGACGGTAGGCCATGTGCTGTTGGGGGCGTGTTTCTATGGGTGAGCCGAGCGAAATATGCGGAAAATGCGTTTTTTCCCCACATTTCGGACTTTGCGGGGGTGTCTGGGTAATAAATTCTGGGGCGATTTGGGCATATCATACATCTGCGGATTCCCACGGGTGTCCTCTTTTTGGAAATGCATCGGGTTCCCTGTTTTCCCCAGTGGCTTGGACACCCGAGGCCCATATCTATATGTTGTACCGGTCGGCAGAGCGTCTCAAATTCCGGTCAGAAAACAGACTTGGGGTTACTTGTGTTTTAGGCTTTCCCCTTGGTGGCAAGGTAGGTGCACCCACACATGTGAGGTACCGTTTTCATCGGGACACCTGTGGGAACGCGGGACGGTAGGCCATGTGCTGTTGGGGGCGTGTTTCGATGGGTGAGGCGAGCGAAATGTGCAGAAAATGCGTTTTCTTTCCCACATTTCGGACTTTGCGGGGGTGTCTGGGTAATAAATTCTGGGGCGATTTGGGCATATCATACGTCTGCGGATTCCCTCGGGTGTCCTCTTTTCGGAAATGCATGGGGTTCCCTGTTTTCCCCGGTGGCTTGGACACCCGAGGCCCATATCTGTATGTTGTGCCGGTCGGCAGAGCGTCTCAAATTCTGGTCAGAAAACAGACTTGGGGTTACTTGTGTTTTAGGCTTTCCCCTTGACGGCCAGGTAGGTGCACCCACACATGTGAGGTACCGTTTTCATCGGGACACCTGTGGGAATGCGGGACGGTAGGCCATGTGCTGTTGGGGGCGTGTTTCTATGGCTGAGCTGAGCGAAATATGCAGAAAATGTGTTTTTTTTCCCACATTTAAGACTTTGCGGGGGTGTCTGGGTAATAAATTCTGGGGCGATTTGGGCATATCATACCTCTGCGGATTCCCACGGGTGTTCTCTTTTCGGAAATGCATGGGGTTCCCTGTTTTCCCCGGTGGCTTGGACACCCGAGGCCCATATCTGTATGTTGTACCGGTCGGGAGAGCGTTTCAAATTCCGGTCAGAAAACAGACTTGGGGTTACTTGTGTTTTAGGCTTTCCCTTGGCGGCCAGGTAGGTGCACCCACACATGTGAGGTACCGTTTTCATCGGGACACCTGTGGGAACGCGGGACGGTAGGCCATGTGCTGTTGGGGGCGTGTTTCGATGGGTGAGGTGAGCGAAATGTGCGGAAAAAGCGTTTTCTTTCCCACATTTCGGACTTTGTGGGGGTGTCTGGGTAATAAATTCTGGGGCGATTTGGGCATATCATACCTCTGTGGATTCCCACGCGTGTTCTCTTTTCGGAAATGCATGGGGTTCCCTGTTTTCCCCAGTGGCTTGGACACCCGAGGCCCATATCTGTATGTTGTGCCGGTCGGCAGAGCGTCTCAAATTCCGGTCAGAAAACAGACTTGGGGTTACTTGTGTTTTAGGCATTCCCCTTGGCGGCCAGATAGGTGCACCCACACATGTGAGGTACTGTTTTCATCGGGACACCTGTGGAAACGCGGGACGGTAGGCCATGTGCTGTTGGGGCGTGTTTCTATGGGTGAGCCGAGCGAAATATGCGGAAAATGCATTTTTTCCCCACATTTCGGACTTTGCGGGGGTGTCTGGGTAATAAATTCTGGGGCGATTTGGGCATATCATACATCTGTGGATTCCCACGGGTGTCCTCTTTTTGGAAATGCATGGGGTTCCCTGTTTTCCCCAGTGGCTTGGACACCCGAGGCCCATATCTGTATGTTGTGCCGGTCGGCAGAGTGTCTCAAATTCCGGTCAGAAAACAGACTTGGTGTTACTTGTGTTTTAGGCTTTTCCTTTGGCGGCCAGGTAGGTGCACCCACACATGTGAGGTACCGTTTTCATCGGGACACCTGTGGGAACGCGGGACGGTAGGCCAAGTGTTGTTTTTGTGTGGTTTTCATAACGTTTTGACCCATTTGCTGGTGGCCTTTGTCACCCAACCCTTTCATTTCCCAAATGTGACCTATATTTAGTCGCTGCTTTAGGCACCATACACTTTTGTAACCTGCACAAGTCACCTACCCTTGAAAAGGTCTGCCTGTGCTCTTTCAAAAAATGTATGCTTACCATTCCTCACCCCATTGGTTTTCCCGATTTACACATGCTAAGTGCGTCTGTTCAGGCCGTGAGCGTAAAACTCCTGTGTACAATGGCTCAGTGTTTGGCTTGTGGTATTGCTTGTTTTGTAAAACACTACAAAAAATGTGTGCTCTTCTAACTGCAAGAGTCAGGGGAATGTAGCGGAGCATTGCTTTTCTCATAATTCATAGAAGCCATTGCCGTACCAAGCCAACCATGTCCAACACATACGTTTTTTTCGGTCATTTTCCCGCTTTTCCCCCAATCTATGGCAGTTTCCCCTACCTAGTTGTTGCCTGACCTACGCAAATCACCCCTTCCGAAACTTGGAATTTTGTCTACTTTTCAGAAATACTTGCCTTTCTGTCCTCCAATTCGGCTTTCCTACCCCTTTCTTCCATTCCGTCCATGCATGTCCAATTGGCAAAAATGGCCAAAATCGCCTACCTCTCACAAAACTGTTGATAACCACATAAAATATATTTTTTTCGTTTCCACTCAACCTGTTCTTGGAAGCCAGGAAATTGGGGAATTCAGCACAGCAAACCATTCGTTCCTAGTTGTTACAAGGAAAAAACCACAGGCTTCTTTGTACAACATTTTATTGTCATTTTTTGAAAAAACCCAAAACTTTCGCACTTTTTGCTTATTTTTTCTCACCCCCCTACAGCAACCTAGGATTTCTGGGTGGCATTACGACCGCCTACATGTGGGAAAAAAAGGAGCCAAATTTGGCTGAGATACCTCATGTAACAAAAAAGTTACAGCCATTGAATGGCCACATACCGAAATCACCAAAAAAGGCCCTGGCACTGGGGAGAAATCCCCATGGCACTTAAGGGGTTAATAAGGTTAATAATAAAGATGTTTAGCGATGTTCCTACCCATGACAAACCCAGCTTGCCATTCATCCCTGTGGCTGGATTCAATGCTCCACTGCACAAAGGTTTTCAAAATGAGTGAAGCTAACCCCTTGCCGGCCACATCTAGCAACGCGATTGGGCGGTAGTTGCTTGGGTTGGATCTCAGGCCTTTTTTATAGATGTCACTGCTGTTTTTCATGTGAGTGGTATTGACTGTGATTTCTTACATATTAAAATACAGTCATCAGGAATACAGACCATTGTATTGGATCCTGCTTTAGCAAGGCATTGGTCATCCGCTCCGTTCATGGGGCTCTCAATTTGCTCAACTTACTTACGATCTCCTGTACAGACAAATGGCCTCATTACGACCCTGGCGGAAGACCATGGTGCTATTAGCACCATGGTCCATGCCAGTAAGTTACCGACTCCGCCATGGAGAAAGGGGTAATTACCACCCCATTACAAGGTTGGCGGGGCGGTAATTCCCCCTTCCTCCATGGCCCTTCCCCATTCCCATTTTTGCCCCATAGGGCTCAATGGGAATGGGGAAGGCGCTAAGTACGGTGCCACAAATTGCGGCACCGTAATTAGCACCAAGGTCCCTTTGCGGGTCCCTACTTTAACGGCTGGTCTACACCAGCCGTTAAGGTCGGGTCCCGCAAAGGGACCTCGTAATTAGGCGCTAATAGGTTAACGGCGCCGCAGCCTTTTACGGCGCTGTTAACCCATTAGCGCCTGGGTCGTAATGAGGCCCAAAGTATCAATGTCTAATAGATCCCCCACAGTGTTCTTCCTTATAGTATTTATTGATTGAGCTTGGTCTGGATCAAAAAAATTAGAAAAGTATCTTACCCATGCTGCCGCTGAAATAGGGTTTAAAACCAATTCTTCCTGGGGGGCGTCAAGCCCATTGATCAAGGTCCAAATTTCTGATTTATGTTTGGTCTTTATGTTTTGAAGCATTGCTTCCGCATCTTGCTGCAAGAACATTTTTTTATGCAGTTTTTGTCAATTTCCGTTTTGCTGTCTTAGTTTGTGAATCGTGTTCCTAGTCTGTATTGTCAATTGTTTCTTTAATATGCGTAAACAATGGTTGATAGTTTTCTTTTTTTCAAAGACCACTGAATCAAAAACATGGCGATGACAAATAATAGGTTTATTTCTGCCCCCTTTCTTGTTATCAAAGGCATCACATAGCCGGGTATAATCAATTGATTGATTTTCTCTTTGTACACTTGTCTGCAGTACAGCTGATTTAAGCTTTCTTGTTAGACCTGAGATTTTGTTAAAAGCAATCCCCAGTGTATGATTGCCTGGGGTCACATCTGGATCAGTAGGATATTTATGTCCCATGTCCTTATTTAAAGAAACCCAGGACAAATTTAGGAGATTGTGGTCACTCGAAGACATCTCTTCAACTGTCAAGGTCTGGACTGCCATGATCATATTTCGAGATGCACAGATGTAGTCAATAGTTTGACCACCGTTCTTTCCTTTCCAGTTTGTTTTTCCAGGAATGTCACCATGAGTGGTACATTTAGAATCAGTATGTTTCTCAAACTCATGGCATTTCTCCATCGTTTTCCCCTTTTTCTGGATTCAGTTGTTATTAGTAGCTCTTCTTCCATTTCTTGTCTGTTTTTATCACAGCATTGGGCGTTTAAGTCTCCAAACAAAGAAAATGGGGATCTTTCAATTTTTCTCTCTGATTATCAATCAGGCCGATCATCTGCTCTAGAAAGTTCTTTAATTACTGAATTGCCGGGTTCCAATATATGTTTATAAAGGACAGTATCATCTCAGTATCATCTGGTCCTGCAGATGCCCTTCCCACCAACATTTGAATATATGGATTGGGACTAAGCTCCTTTCAAAATTGGAATTATAGTTAGTTTTTAACAGCTATTAAGAGGCCAGACATAGGTCTAGCTCTTGCTCCTTTAATAGCTGGATTTAGGTAAATGGTATACCCCTCCAGAATGGTCGGTTCTCTAAGTCACGTTTCTTGTAAACAAATTGCACCGTAATTTCCTCTGGAGAGATCTCCGTTGACAAACAGGTGCGAGAACCCCCTAGTATTCCAACTTGCCAATATAAACAGCTTAGTCTCAAAATGTACTTGGCATTATGGTTTACTTATTTCCGCCAATAGGCCTGCCAACAATTTCCAATTTTCTTTCAATCCTTCTTTGTCTTTTGGTCTCTTTTCCTTAACGCCAGGCCTGTCACCTTCCCAGGATGTTTTTTATCTTCTATCTCTTTCTCTAGTTGTATACTGGATTTTCTTGTCCCCCACTTCGAACCTCACAGCTCTTGCTGATTCTGACTTTCGGCTTGTCGTTTGCAAGGTCTCCGGATTCACTACTTTTTGGTCTGTTAAGTCCAATCCCATAGGTCTCAAACGACGTGCTTCTTCCATTAACAACTGTTTTATCAATGGAGTTGATGGATAGAGAATCACCCTATCCGTCCTCTCTTCTTCTGGAAACTCAATTGTGACCAGGTTATCCATGGTTAAGGATCTTAGGTTGGGGACATGATGAAATAACCGGATCACATTGGCTCTATTCAAAATGAGACCGTCATTCACTTGGCTCATTCTCTCCAATACCAAACATAGATTGGATTTAACTTGTCTTAAATTCTTGGTTCTATCCATTTTCTCATGAATCTTGTTTGAGGTGGTCTCCTTTCTGTCTCTTCGTTCCGCTGCTCCATTCCTACGTTTAGAGATTCTTAAAGGAGATATCACATATAGATTCTTTTTATACAAAATGTGACTCTCTTCAGGTTCATATCGGACCTTTATTGGGTTTTTTCTAACATGATTTCTGTTCGATCCTGTCTCCTTGCCATCGTATCCATCTGTTGGTTTGCTGCGGACCCTTCTGTGTTAATGATCTTTGTCCGACATAGGGCTGATACCCTTTCATATTCATTTTCATTTTCAACAGTGATTATCTGGGGATCGTGTTGTATTTTCGTTAGTCTCATGTCTTCATCATCACAGCAACATGAACCCATAATTCTTGAGGGGATACTTCTTTCCTTTGAAGTTTGTAAGGATCCAGCATCACGCCGACTCCCAGCAGGATTTACAGGAGAATTGTGCCCTCTTGTTGCATTTACTATAGTATCAGATCCTAGATTTCCAGTTTGTTTTAAAGCTTTTGGGCCTAATGGCCTCTTGGTCCATCTTGGCTCTCGGCCCAGGGACAGATCAGAGTCACTATCCGAAGTTGCTGGATCATATGTAGGATCTTCAATCCCCAAGCCTCTAGCCTCCTCCCAATCATGTTCTGAGATTGGATATGTCGATAGGTCCAACAGATCAACTGGGGGCCCATCCTCTTTCTCTTCAATGAATTGCGATGTATCAAATTGACTTACCATTTATATTTGTGTGATATGTTCGCATTTTGTATGAAGTTCGGCTTGTTTAGTGTCCTAGTTCTTACAGTAACATTTGTTTTTGCCAAGTTGATGTTTTTGATGAAGGCCTTGCATCCATTACACTGCTGTTTCAATTGGAGGGCTTGATTTCTTTGTTTCCTTCCCATGATTTAACTTGTCCGCAATCCCTTTTTTGAGGCTTATGTCTTCCTCCTGTTTCTTTCTATCCACAGATTGAACTTTTATTGTTTTTTCTTTTTGCATTATTTTTGGTTTAGCGAAAATCTCACAGATTTTCTGGGAATGTTTGATACTGATTTCTATTGCATCTTTTGCATTATTGTTTGTGTTCAAAACATCAATTAGTGGATCCACAAACTCTTTTGTTCCCTTGTCCTTTAATGCCGTTGTTATCTCGTTAAGGGCAGGGATATTTCCGTTATCCTCTTCCATTAAAGTGTGTGATGTGATATCTTATTTGTGTGATTTGGGCTTTGTTGATGCTTGGGAATTTTGAGTTGGCTCCCCCTGAGTAACCCGATCCACCAAATTTTTAGAGAGTCCTTGTGAAAGTCCCTCGGCTTCAGTTTGCGTTGCCATATATGATGACTTTTTTAGGGCCGTAGCTTCTAGCGTCTGTGTCTCCGTCACATCGAATGCTCGAGACATTCTTCTACTTTGCATCTCCTTAATGATTGGATCTAGTATGGTGTGCAGTAGGGTCGAGACTCTCACTGTACTGTTGTCCAAGTTATTCTGAATTCCTGTAACAAACCCCTTTACGTACACCATCTTTGAATTAAGTGTTGCTAACATCGTAGTTTGATCTTTTAATTGGTCTCCCATTTGCTCATACAGTTTAATGAACACAGCCATTATTGATGTTGGAGTTGAAATTACTAGAAAATCAAGCTCTCTCAATGTCTCTTGAGCGATGCCCGTTTGATCTTTTGGCGGGTTGATGTCATCTGTCTGAGTTGTTTTTGAGGCAATCTTTGTTATCATCCTTGCCTCTTCTAATTCTACTGTTAAATCTAGGCGCCCTATTTTCTGAGGTCCTTGTTGGTTTCTTGAATAAGTTATCATTTTAGGAGTCATGCATTCTGCCAGACTTCAGCTCCATTCAACACCCGTCAGTATTTGTAATTAGGTGGATCATCTAGACTAGACAGGGTTTCTATTCCCTTTATCAGGTGTTCACTTCCATTAGGTACCTCTGGTAGCTGCATCCAATTGAATTCAGCTGCTGTTTCCACCACCAAAGAGGTTTCCAATAGTAAATTATCTGAAACTTCACTCTCCATGTGGGCCTTATCCCCTCCAGACGGTGTATTATGTGGTCGATCTCCCCCACACACTGGTTTTGGGTCCTGGTAAAAGAAGCGCATTCCCTTCAGATCATGATGCAGTTTTAACCCTGTTGGCTTCCAAATGTTCTATCTGCTTGCAATCTCATAGTTTGATTTTTAACTCTTCCTTTCTCCTGTAGGCCTTTGGTAAACAATTGTTTCTGGTTGCAGCTTCTTTGTTGAAAGTCTGACATGTGTGCATTATCCGAACTGCTAAATAGCGGTGTGGACGATTTAGAAATCGTTTTAGTCCATTGCAACACTGGGGGATATGTTTCAGCTTTGACAGATTTAACTATGTCAACCCTCTCTGTGTTGATGGTCATACCAGTATCCACCGCGGTGCATTCCGTCATGGCATCCTTACCGTGCGGACCCACACTTATAACCGTTTCCATCAGATCTGCTGACAATACAGTCTTTGATGTCTGTACTGATTCCCAATCTGCTTTGGCAGGCTCAGCCCCCTCCTTCACCCATGAAGTCCAACTAGGAGTTGGCGTGGGCGATAGAGTGGGCATTGAAACCTGAGCCTGCATGCTGTCTGTATAGACAGCTGTGCTCGCCTCAATAGACACCTCAACATTAAACGGTTGTGGGATTTGATCCGCCCATGTGTCGGAGTGCGTAACAGCTTGCAGTGAGCACTCGCCCCTCTCCCGCTGACATGGGGTCACCTTCCCAGGTGGAGGTTTTACACCCGTCTTGTTAAATACTTCTACCGTTAAGTTCTCAGCCAACATGGTGCACATGCTCACACCCCTGATTTCTGGTATAACCATCCCCTTTTCATTCTGAGTCGCGGCCTCATATACCTCCAGGTTGGTTGCGGCATCCATCAGCTGTCTCTGTCCTGCACCTTCCTGCCCAGTCAGCCTTAACTGCAGACACCTCTGCACACAGCTCCTTCTATTCCACATGAATCCCCTTCAGGAAATTGGGGCTATATGGACACTGTCTAGACAGACTCCAAAGGAAGTAGCAGCTCCCAGTAGAGATCCCCTCTAAAACAACTCTTATGTGGTGCCTTCTGTAAACTGTAGATCCCAATGACCTCTATAATTAGGAAGACCAGAGATTGAGGAACCACAAGACCATCCCATGGATTCTTCAGACAGTCATTATTTAATCAATTAGCTTTTACACTGCACCGAATCAACACTGTAGTAGTGGTTTCAAAGCTCCTATCCTCGTCCAAGATTTTAAGTTTCCCCTGGCCTCACCCAGGCATCTATAGAGCTTAGTGTGCTGGAGCAAGAGGAAAATGGGGGATTAGAGGTGGATGTAGTACAGAAAGGAGGACAGGAAGAATGGATGGAATCTTGAACTGGGGGTAAGGTGAGTGGAGAGATGAAAACACTGAAATTGTGAATGTATACTCTGGATGCATGGGATATCCTAAGAATAATGAAGGCCTGATTGAACGGGTGCCCTATGGGATAGACATGCCTTTTAAAGCTCCAGAGAAGTTGTTTGCCAAGGCCAAGGACAGCAAATTCCAATATATATGTGTTGCTTATGTATAAGAAATGTAGTCAAAAAGATAAAAGGAGTCAACCTAGTAAGAGAAGATAAAGGGAGCCGAGGTTGAAGGGTTTCACCCAGTATTGCATAAACATTTGAAAGATACGGGTAATATGTAGTGCAACAGATAAAAGGCTGTCTTCCAAAAAGTAAGATGTAAACATATCACAAAACATACCATGAGCCCAGTCTGCAGACAAGATGAGCATTATGAGTAAGACAATAGCAGTAGATATGGTAGTGTACATGTAAGCCTCAGGCAAATTAAATCGTAAGAATCTCCGAACCTTTACTGTAGTTGGGTGATTCAGGTTTGGCTGTACTTTTAGGGATTTGGGTGACAGATTTGGGTTAAGCTTATGGCAAATCATGCTGATGAAATGTTGTTGGAGATTGGAATAAAAAACGAGCTCAGGCATTGCTTTGTCAGTGTTGCCATTAATCGAGCCGTTTAAGCTAAAAATGACAGTAAAGAATCGGTATATATGAGAGCTGATTCCTTTCTCTAAAAGAAGATTTTTGGATCGATTGGAAGGTCACATGTGGAAGGCAGTGTTGGAGCTCCCCAAGTCTACAGCCTTAGACTAGAACTGGGTCTCACATCTTGGTCGGCCTAATGCATAAAACAAAGTTTATCACGGCACACAAAAAATTATGGAGACCAAAGACAATTAATTGTGTTCCTACATGAACAATTTTTTAAAAGGTACTCTTTCCCATACCTCCTTTCTGTCCAAATCTCACAAGAGGTGTGAGGGGTATTTGGAACTGATCGCATTAGACATCCCTGAGAGTGAATTTGTGAAAAAAATGGAATAAAATGCACTGGGACAGAAAAAACGATCACAAGGTCTTAAAAAGACTACTACTGCGTGGCTGCCGGGCGTGTGGAATGGGTCCATTAGAATCTCTGGTCTATCTGGTATTAGAGTGTCCATCTTTTTTGGAGCACATAATTCGCCTTTTGCACTCTATAGCTATGGCACTGACCCATACCTTATGAATAAGGCTGAGACCACCTCTAATCAGGCACTAACAATAGCACTGACGATACTGCAAGAAGTACTTTTTCCTGCATTAAAAAGGAGAATGTTACAGGGGGAGGACAGCTTGAGGGAGATCTAGGACTAACCAGCGGTGTTCTGTGACCGGGTGTGGGGGTCCTTAAATTTAAAAGCCTAATTGCCCCTACGGTCATATTTTGCTACTATCATTGATGATTGGCATTTGTCTTTGTGAATGAAAAAGTTGTTTGATTCTGGCATAACTGCTTTTTTAATATTGAATCAGGGTAAAGGTTTCTTGTAAACTTAAACATTTAATTAAAAAAAAATAAAAATAAAAAATAGGCTGTTCAAGAACGCAACTCACAGCAGTTCAGTGAAAATGCACCTTACAAAAGCAACCTCTCACAGCAGTTGAGTGAGAATCCACATTACTAAAGTAACCTCTCCCCACCCAGTGCAATTAATTAGATCAGCAAACATTTTAATTAGTACGACTACTTTGTGTTATTCAAGAAAAATATATCACAAGTAGACACAACTTCTCCTAACCTCAGTGTAAGAGTGGAGAACACTCCTGGCCATAAGGAGCTGGCAATAGGTGCAGTCATTGCATGGCTCTAGGTATGAACAGTGTCCTCTGTTGAAGTCTGATAAAGAATTCCTAAGTTGATAGGTGAATCACAAATGATGCATGGTACGCCATTTCTGTGAGCTACTCTTCAATACACATTTAGGTTAGGTTTTCTGCCCCTTGCAATGAATACTTTGGCCACAGTCAAGACCTGTATCATCCACTTGCTAGTCTGTTTGCAAGGCGTATTTTGGCCACAGAGGTCATTTATGATCAATAGGCACAGGTTTAATTGGAGGTCAGTCAGATTAATTTTAGTTACAACAGCTCTCCAGATTTCCGCAACGACTGGGCAATTCATAAAGACCCAGCTGTTGCTTTTTTAATGGTTCTAGCAGGACCCAGCATGCACAGTTTGCCTGGTAACCAATATCGTCTCAGAAATATCTTTAGCTGGAACCAGTTCAGATGACGGTCAGGCTGATGAACTTTGCATGCAGGACAACAGAGATGCAACATCATCTATAGATGTGTGTTGCATCATCATGGCGACCATATTGATAGATTCTTTGTATATGATCGATGGTTTCTGTACCATAGAGTCACTCTGTTATATCCTTGAGCAGAGAATTTGATTTGGACTTGTTGCTTCTTCAATTTCCTCTGACATACGTATCGTAATGTGCGATTCTTATCCTTATGTGGGATTCAGTCGACCATTACGTCTGCTGACCAGTCCTGCTTGATTTGGAGTATACAAATGGCTGGCCATCTAGAGGAGATCCAAGTTTACCTGACTGCCGTTGGGTAGACTCCTGAAAGCATCTGGCCATTTCCAGAAATGGTTCCTTCAATGGAATTTGTTTCGCCCCCAACACTCCTTGCAGCAGCACTTTGGCTAACTCTGAATATTCCCCTTCTAACAATATTGTGGTTTTCATGCCATGGGAGTAACTCATTTAGCTGCACTGATGTAGTAGGAAAGCTTCATGGCATTTTGCAATATTCCGCGAGCCATTTTGTTTTGAGTTAGTGGAACTTCTATGCCAGAGTACATAAACCCATGAAAGAGGGTTAGCTCTTGTGGGAAGACGCGTTCTTATCACTTGTTCACGTTGGCGTGCATATTTTGATTAATATGAGGAACTTGTCAGTGTACATGGTCATATATATCCATGGGAGGCATTGGTGTACATCCGTGAGAAGCAGATAGTCAAGGTAACGATGTTCAACCCTTTGTGTGAAGTAATTCCTTATGTCAAATCTAAGGCCCTCCTCCCCCCGCCGCCCCTTCCCGAGTACCCAACCCCCAAGTGAAAGCTCTGCATAAGGGCCATTGAAGAACCCAAATGTAGATTGGGTAGGGAGAGCTGGGCACAGCTCTTTCAGGTGCTAAACCAGCAGGGAAACCAGGAATGGCTGTCCTGACGTGTGAAGGTTGCCAACGCTGTGCTCAAAGGAGCATAAGGGAAATCCAAGACCTGTAGAAGATTTTCACCAGATTTCCAAATGCCAGCTCAAATCTTCAGTCCGCTGAGGTGCTGTCCATGTTCCTACTGGCTGTGCAAATAGCACAAGTGGAGCCTGAACGCAGAGCAGAAAAATGGTGCTGTTGCATAACTCACAAATTGACCATGTTGTAGACATCCATTGACAAATCCCCTCAGGGGACAAAGGCCGGCTTTCAGTTCCTTCTTCTGCAGGGACAGCATTCATGTTGGATGTTTATGTAATCATAATTCTTTCTAATTTCCGTGTTAAGTCTACCCATCTAATCCTTTTCTGCTGCATTTGAGTATTTTGGCACAGTAACTGGACGCGTACATATGCAGAGGACCCTGCAATTCAGTAAGTGGTTACCTGTTAGGTAGATATTTTCTTCTGATTACGCCCAACTAAAATGGATTGAACATAGAAGTGAGTGACTATGATTGGAAGTGTGGATCCTCAGTAACGAAACATACAAACTTTAAATTCGATCTTGCTTTCTAAAGCTATATAGCGGTATAGAAAAAAGCACGAAATATATGGAAGGAGTTGCTTAATGACTTGCTGCCCTTGGATCCCCAGGGTGGATTAAAAGGTAGCTCCCTCTGAACCCCCTTTCTTAAGAGAGGGAATCGCTAATGCAGGCCCAGTGGCTCAATAGTGCAGTTGGGAAGGTCAGGTCATGGGAAACTCACAGGGATATAGCTTTGACGGGAGCGCAGCTGAAGATCCACGATTAATCAAGTGTGGGTCTTCCTTTCCCAGCCTGTCCATCTAAGTGGACCCTTAATAGTCTATAACAGTGGTCTTCAAAATGTTGAGCTGGCCTCCCTAGGGGGGCCTAAAGGATGTCCGTGGTGGGTGGCGGGGCGTGAGACTCTATAAAAAGCATGCGCGGGGGACTGATTTTAATAGGAAACGTAAGCAGTAATGGCATTTGGTGGGGCCCGGCAACAATAACTGTACTCTGGGGGCCGGCAGGGTGCTCAGTATATGAAAGTTTGATTACCTCTGGTCTAGCCTAATCTTATCAAAGTTGTTGCACGCTTTAACTGTATCTCTTCATTATAGTCAGCTCAATTGCTCCACAACTAGGCTCTCGCTTTATAAAACTCAGGACATACACACCACAAATGCATGAAACAGCACTAAATATGATTGAAGCCTTGGCATGCAAATGGGGATTAGTCATGGGCCATACATGGCTCCCCACATATAATGAATGACCAGAATGCGCATGCCAGAGGAGGGTAGAAAAATGTACCACGGGTCAGCTCCCCATGCCTCCCACTTCAATCAAACATCAGTTGGCATAGTGGTAATACACAATTCTTCACATGAAACGTAGCACACACCGTTTGCAAATGTGTGATGTGCGCCACAAATGCCCCACCTATAGCATGCATCAAAATGGGAGCAGATACACAGTTCACGGATGTGCGCATTAAGCAACTAGGAATGTGCACATGAAACTGTCCCAACATGTGCAGGTGGGCCAATCATTGAAATGTGCAGGTGTGCAAGATCAGTGAATGCTCCTAAAGTCTCCAGTAATGATGTGGTAGGAGAGTTTGCAATCCTGGACACTGGTACAGTTATTTTCCCCTGATTGTGCCTGCATTTCAGAGCACCAGTAAAGGACGCATGTGGGTGGACAGCGTAACTTTTCAAGCCTTTCTTTTCTTTTTTTAAATTTAAAACGGTATATTTTGGTATACACTCTGTATTCTGGACTATGTAGTCTTAACAGGCATGCCTTTGATCCATGTGGCCTCCTTCATGGAAACGTTCACCCAATCACTGCATGATTTTTTTTGAGCTGCACTGCCAATGGGTCTGTAATAGTTGCGCGTCTTCCATTGCATGTGAGCCAGCGCAAAAAAGACTTTCTTTGCAGCTCAGTGGAGGGGCTTGCCACACAGTCCCATTATTCTCTTAATATATTGTGCTACTTTTAGACTTTGAAAACGGAGGGGGCAAGTAGACAGCACTCCTCTTCAGCCCCATATTCTCACTTTCCCCAACTGAAAAAAACACATTTTACTTTTCTCCCACTGCTCTGATTCTACTCTACGTACCTCCTCCTTCAACAACGAATATAGCCAAGTTACATGTCCCATGTATATTGTTTTATGCCACATGTCCCTTGTGATTTGGAAGATGATCATTCAGATGTCCTTTTTACTTTGCATGTTGGGACTTGTAGTACAGGACACTTGATGGATAAAACCAAACTACAAGTCACGAAATGCAAAGAAAAAAAGAACTGGATGGACATCTTCCAAATTACATGGAGACATGCACACACACACACTGACAATGAAAACTCACACTTGACGTGTCACAATGCTCACATACACACACGAGTGCACATGTGTGTGCACACACTAATACTCGCCTTCAAGGAGCAAATGCACACTGTACGAACAATCCCTCACACACATCTTCACACCATGCACACACACACGCTTACATGAAACACACACACATTGCATGCATCCCTCTCAAATGGCAGGCACACCCTCAAACCACACATTTCTCCTTACACTGCACATATATTCAAAAAGAGGACTACACCATCTCTGGGCAACATTATAAAACAGAAAAAATTAAATTTCAAAAATCACATTTATGCTGAATGCTGCTATCAGAGAACCCTGGCCCGCTGTAGTTCAAGACACAGCACTTAACCATTATGCTACAATGATGTTATTGTTGGGAGTCTCACGAGTTTCATACCTAGCCTTTTATTATTGAACATATTAAATTATAGGCTAAGTATGAAATGTATGCCATTGTGGCCCAGCGATTAAAGGCTGGGCCTTAAACTCTGGCAGACCATGGGCAAGTTGTATGTTTTTTTATGAACTAATTTAATTTAATTAAAAGAAAAGCAATGCAACTGGGAGGTGGCAAGGCTTGTTGCAGTGCAGTTCTGTGATCTTATTTGGCATGAGGACATTTAAATGTGGCTGCAATGTCAGCCGCATACAAACATCCCTCCTGCCAAAATAATGGAGCCGGAAAGGGTGCTGCAGTGGAATGGCTGCACCAAATCAGCCCGCATCAAAATGACGGCGCTGCAAAGGGGTGTACCGCTTGGGGCATGCTGCTTACCCAAAGTGTGTGGACTATGGCAAATAATCTAATCTCACTGCGCATTGCCAAAAAGCATTATGAGTTCTCAAAGCCTGCAATACGAAGCCCATGGCTTTTGGTCTGGAAGCCTTTTAAAATGGACAGTGGGCTGGGCCAAAGGAAACAACAACAATTTCAAAGAGATAATCAAGACTATGATCAAGGTCGAATTTACATCTTTGCTAAGAGATTCGATGATCCAACCAAGCAATGTCTAAACGCCAAGCCCATCCAGCCCCAAGTACCAGCAGTATTGTCAGAAGACCCTACCAGTTCTGAAGTAGAATCTACCAAAAGTGAAGTAAGGGCAGTTCGTTTAAACTTCTTAGAGGAGTTCAAACTTCTTCATATGGACAGCAGAACAGAAATAAGGGCAAGGGGCAAAACCCCCCGAAGAGGAAATATAACCAGAAGATCACAAGATGAGGTAAATGATCAACAAGAGGATCAAGCATCAAGTCGCATGACTAGTTTTGGGAGGGGTCAGGGATCCAGAGCGAGAGGACAACAGAAGAGGACATGAAAGTAAACATTTTCAATGTATCAAAGAGGACTATTACATCCATGTAACAGTCAGTACTAAAATTGGGACTATCGTTTTCACCAGTTTCCCCCTTTAATTTAACTGAATCTAGGATCGACCTATTCAAGTTCGTCAGAAAATTAAAATCAGCAAAGTACCACATGATAAAAATTGGTAAAGAAATGTAAGACCAAAAACTGGCAACGGCAAATAAAATAAAGACCATCAGACTGGCGGCCATCTCGGACAGTCCAAAACTCAGACCCATTCAACAAACATTTTTTTAACTGTCCCGGAATGCACGCTGACATTAAAAATAAATGTCATTCCGGCTTGTGATAACTGCCAGAAAACTTTCACTCACATACCACCGCCAATTCCCTTAAATCCATTAACCATAATTGAGGTCCTATTTTCTCGTATTGGTATGGCCATTGTATGACCCCTGGTAACTACCAAATTGGGGAATCAATACATTCTGGTTATTGTAGATTATGCTACAGGATATCCCGAGGCCTTTCCCCTGAGAGCCAACACAACAAATTCTGAAGCACCTGCTCCCTTTCCTCTCTCAAGTAGAGTTTTCGAAGGAGGTATTGACTGACCACGGCTCTACTTTCATGAGCAAGCCCATGGGGGAAGCTAAACAACGGGTGCATATCCCCACACTAAGAACGTCCATGCATCATCCTTGGATAGATGGCCTTGTGGAAAGATTTAATCAAACCCTCAAAACCATACTCCGAACGTTAGATGAACAGGATGGTAAGAACTGGGATCAATTGATAGCATGGGCTTTGTTCGCAGTCCATAAAACTCCTCAGGCCTTGATAGCATTTTCCCCATTTGAACTCCTTTATGGACGAGAACCCCGGGATGTCCTGGATATGTTAAGAGAAACATGGGAAAAGAGAAAGGAGACCCCAATTCCACTCTCCCCAATTGCAAAAAGGTTTAAAGAACACATGACGACTGAAAGATCTTAAGTCCAGACTCACATGGTTAAAGTACAGGAACAACAAAATACCTCCTATGATAAAAATGTTTCTTTAAGGTCCATTGGTCAAAAGGTGCTGGTACTATTGATTACTTCTGAAAATAAGCTGTTATCCAGATGGCATTAACCATACAAAGTACTGGAAAAAATGGATCCCTGTAATTATAAGATCTCACAACCAGACTGCCATCTTAAAACCCAAGTCTACCACGTAAACATATTAAAGGAATGGCAGGAAAATCCTTCAGAGTTTCAGGCTATAATAATATCCTGTCATTTACCAGAAGAAGCAGAAAAAAGCCTTAATTTCATCTGACCTCAGTAACAATCAAAAGCAAGACCTGTATAACCTTATAAGACAGTTTACTAATGTGTTTCAAGAGGAGCCTGGAACAGTGAAGGATATTTATCATCACATTCGCACTCACGTAGGCAAAGTGGTACACTTGAAAACCTTATCGGTTACCCGAGGCTAGAAAAGATACCATCATCAAGGAAGTTAAAAACATGCTAGAGGCTAACATCACCAAACCTTCTAATAGTCCTTGGTCCTCCCTTATTGTGTTGGTGGAAAAACCCGATGGAAGTTGGAGATCTGTATAGACTTTAGAAAGGTGAACGCCAGTGAGGTCAGCAGGAAGACCTTTCTATGAGGAGGCAGCTGTAGTGGTTCCTGAAAGGAAGCCAGGACACCGGCAGACGACCCAGAAAACCTGTGGAGCCCAAGGCCATAGGAATTCCACAGGTGTGAAAGCCAGCGTGGTCCAGAAACAGCAGCTGGAGTTGCGGACCAAGGAGAAAGAAGAAAAAGGAACCACCAGCATCCCCGGAAGAGAAGCTGCACTGTCGGCGTGTGCACCCGAAAAGCACCCGAAGTGCAGTTACTGGCAAGCCAGCCATCGAAGCAGAAGCAGAGCAACGCAGCCGCCAGAATGGAACGCCAAAGACCAGTGAGTGCAGGGGAATGTCACTCAAAGCTGGGGCACTCCTAAGGGCTACGAATAACTGAGAAATGCCATGTGAACGAAATAGAATGCTGAATTAAATGACACGTACAGATTGAAATAAACCTGATGCCACAGGCTGAATAAGAATGAAGCAGTGAAGTCAAATAACAAATATTGAATACCAAACTGAATAAGAACTTTGTAAGCAAAGCTATGAGCTGATGAACGTTAAATGTGAAAGTGCACATTGGAACGCAACAAACGAAATAAAAGCGCAAGTGTGAAAGAGCATGCCAGAAAGGTGGGAAACAATTAAGACCACCACAAAGTGAACTTTGTGAATAAATGCAGTGCAGCAAGGCCCAAGACTGGCATAGGATGTGTGACACATTGTTGCAAAGCCAACAGACTGAACAGGAGAGGCCAGGAGAGTGTGAAACTGCACATAAAGCCAAGAGGCGGACAAGAAGAGCACACTCTTGATGCTCTGATCTCTTCTGACCTTCCCCTCTCTGTCCCTCTCTCCACTCCTCTCTCCTGCAGTTATCACTTTCTCCTATCCTCCCACCTTACCTCACCTTCCCTGCCCCACAGGCAAAGCCACCCTCATCACTGCCACCCACCTTCGCAGTCATCCGACCCATGAAGCGCGTGTCAGTTGAGGCTTTCGCTACCACCTTCTCGCCTCCCCCTCCCCCTTCGGCTGACTCCCACCCTGACACAGCCCTCTCCACTCTCCACTCTGCTATATCTGATACCCTTGATATCCTTGCCCCTGTCATGAGTATCCGCCCGAAGCCCAAAGCCAAATGTAACTCCTGGTATGACTCAGATCTCGTCACCCTTAAACGCAAGTGCAGGGTGGCAGAGAGGAAATGGCATGCTTCATGTTCATCCTCTGACAAACTGGCCTGCCGGCTGCTCCAAAGGCAATACCGGCTCTCCGTTCTCACTAAGAAGAGAGCCCTTATCCAAGCCTGCATCTCTGCGGCATCTAACAATTCGGCCGAACTCTTTAACATCTGCAAGGAGCTGGCCAACCCTGCTGCAGTCTCCACCTCTCCTGTCCCCTCCCAGGCCCTCTGCACGGCACTGGCCTCTCACTTCATTTCAAAAACTCAGGACATCCTGTCCTCACTCTCCTCCTATCACCTCCCCCCTCTATTCCCTGCTCTCCCTCTGGCCCTTCTGCAACCCCCCCTTCTCCCTCCTTCTCTGCCTTTCCCCTTTTTTCTGCTGACGAGGTTTCGAGACAAGTCCGATCTATGAAAGTCTCATCAAAACGGGTCCACCCCTGTTCCTCCAAAACTATCAAGGACCACATCGATGCCCTGGCTCCTGCCCTAGCTGACTTCTGCAATCACTCCTTCGCCTCTGGAGTCTTCCCATCCCCCCTCAAGCACTCCCTTGTGCACCCCCTTCTTAAGAAACCCTCTTCCGACCCCTCCTGCCCAGCTAACTATCGCCCAATCTCTATCACTCCCTTCCTGGGCAAGCCCCTGGAGAAACTGGCCATCTCCCAGCTTAATCTCCATGCTGAATCTGTTGGTAGTCTTCATGACCATCAGTCTGGCTTCAGAGCTGCCAGAAGCACGGAAACTGCTCTCCTGAACATCCGTGATGACCTGCTCTCAAACCTTGACTCTAACACCCCTTGTGTTCTCATTTTGCTCGACCTCTCTTCTGCCTTTGACACTGTCAACGACACCATCCTGCTCAACCGTCTCCGTGATAACCTGGGTATCACTGGTCAGGCTCTGGCGTGGCTGACCTCCTTCCTCTCCAATCGACCCTCCCAGGTCCAATTGGGTTCCTTCCTCTCTGACATCTTTTTCTCTACCTGTGGTGTCCCCCAGGGATCTAACCTCCCCCCCTGGCTGTTCAACCAGTATCTGGCACTTCTTGCTCACCGCATCGCCGCTCTCTGCCCCAACTTTCAGTGCTACGCGGATGATACCCAGCTCATTTTCAGGCTACCCTCGGCCTCCTCTTCCCCTTCCCTCATGTCTGACTGTCTTTCTGCTATCCAGGAATGGTGCGCCGCCAATGGCCTCTGCCTTAATGCCAGTAAGACTGAGATTCTACTTATCGGCACACCCACTCCCTCCTTCCCTGCAGCTCTCTGGCCGGCCTCCCTTGGCCCTCTTCCTGCTCCTACCTGCAAGGCAAAATACCTCGGGGTCATCTTCGACTCTACACTCTCTTTCTCTCCTCACATATCTGACATCTCTAAGAAGTCACACTACCAGCTACACATCCTCAGAGGTATCCTTCCTTTCCTCTCCTTCCCCCAGAAGCTCACTGTCTCCAGAGCCCTGGTTCTCTCAAAGCTGGACTACTGTAACAGCCTCTATCTAAATCTTCCTGCCTCTACTCTCTGCCCTTTGCAACTCATCCAGAACAGGACTGCGAGACTTGTTCTTGGCCTCAAGCCCAGGGACCGTATCTCTCCAGGACTGAAATCACTACACTGGCTCCCAGTGGCTGCGAGGATCAAGTTCAAAACCCTCTGCATTGTCCACAAGGCCTTCTGGGGCCTTGGGCCAAAATACCTTCAACTCTCTCTTCCTAAATATCTTCCTTCTCGAGCTCTTCGCTCATCAACCTCCAATTACCTCAGGGTCAGCCGCTTCTCCAAGCAACGAGCTGGGGGTATATCTCTCTTCGCAGCAGGGTCCTCACTCTGGAACAACCTTCCTGCCTCCCTGAAACTTGAGGACAACCATCTCCGTTTCCGGAAGCACCTCAAAACCTTCCTCTTTGCCTCTGCTTTCTCTCCCGCTCTCCCCTGCTAAAATCACTGAACCTGCACTGAATCTGCAACTGGGTCACTCACCGATCTCGGTCCTTGGCCCAGCCACACTTCCCTGCACTGCCTATCTGCACTACGGGACTGTCTCTGTATCCTACAGCCCCTTCTCCCGGCACTTACCTTGCACTTGCCACCAGCTGGCCCTATTATTTATCTTGTATTCTACTAACCATGTACTGCACTTCCTTGCACTTGCCACCAGCTGGCCCTATTATTTATCTGTTTTTCTACTAACCATGTACTGCACTTTCCCCTCTCCCCTTCCCCTTGCACTTTTCCCAGTCCCCCCTACCCTTGCACGATCTGAATGACACTTGGCCTAGTAGGATCGTTGTCTGTCTCCCCTTGTTCCCCCCTGCCTCGTTCCGCCTTGAAACACTTGTGTATAGGCGCGTTACAAATGCCATATCATATCATAAAGAGAAGCTGAGTGAATGTGAATCTGTGAATATGGGCAAATACAGAATAACCTGTGTGTGCTGAAGAGTCTAGGGTTCCTGGTTTTGCGACTGTGATAGGTGGACCCTGGGTCTAACAACTGTGCCTAGACAAAGGAACTCTTAATTATGAAAGCAGAAGACATTGTGAAACAAACCAAGAAGGGGCACTTTAAGTGAACTGTTAATGCAATCCAGAAGGAGGGTCAAGTTGATCTGGCGTTGTGTTGAACATTGAAAGACTGAAACCAAGTTTAAGTTGCCACGTGACAGTCTTGGGGAAGGGAACCCTGGGGCTTGGTGAACTGCGATGATGTCTTGAGGACAGAGCCCTCAAGACCCCTTTCTTTGGAACTGTGTTGTCTTGAACTTGGGCAAGGGAACCCCAAGGATTGTGTGGAACTGTGTTGCCTTGAATATCGGAAGGGAAACCCCAGGATTTGTGGAACTGTTTGAACTTGAAAAGGGTAATTTTGGGACTTTTGTGGAACTGTCTTGAACTTGGGGAAGGAGAGCTGAAAAGGAAGCTGGGGGCTGGAAGAAGCTCAGAACTTTGTGTTGATCACTGTTTCTTTTATTATTGACATCCGTACACATTGTTTAGCTTTAATTCTGAGGGCAAGGATAGACTTTGGACACAGGCAGATTTTTAAGTTGAACTTCCTGACTCAGACTTTCCTTAGTTTCATTCAGGTAGGGAAATCCTACCTTAGCATAGGTCAAGTTAGGCCTTCAACCATCGTGACATTTGATTTAATACACCATTTGGTTTTGAACATAGAATCTGTTGTCTGTGTCTTTCTTCATGAAGCCTTTACATGACCCATTGCTGACAGACATGCTTTCCTGTTAAGCACCTCAGCCCCATTCAACTTGCTAGGCAGGGATTCACTATGCAAACTCAACTGCACAATACATTGTAGACCAGGCGAGTGATTCTATATGTTCCCAGTAGGAATGCAGAAGCAGACTTGGCCACATTGCAAATGACACACACGAAACGTGAAGAACACATATGCAGACTTTGGTCCCTAGATCGAGAGGAGTTGTTAAGATGTGTCCCTGATACTCACTGGTCCATTCATGACACTGAAGTTGGGGATATCAGAAATGCAGAACCAGATAAAGTTAAATTTAAAGTCCAAGGTACTACCCAAATTCCATGCTGCCCAGTATTCCATGAAGCTGAAAATACAGTGACGTCATAGGCTCCCTGCTGAAACGGGATAATAGTCCCTACAAAAAGCCCTTGCAATACTCCTTTTTTCCTAATTAAAAGCCAGAAAGTGCTACCTGCACATTTATCCAGGATCTAAGAGCTAATAGTGTAGTATTTAGCCCAGCTTTCCCAGTAGTCCCAAACCCAGCAACTGTACTATGTTGTCATCCTCTTATTTCCACTTACTTCACAGTAATAGAGTTCTGCTCAGAATTCTTCTCCATTCTGATTCACCCAGAGAGTATTTGTTGTCTTTTTCCTATTGGGGAATTCAGTACACATGGACTAGGTTCCCACAAGGTAACACAGAATCACTGACACTCATCCCACAGCAATTTAAGAACGACCTAGGAATTCAGTTTTAGTTCAATACATAGATTAACTCTTACGTGCATCAGCCTCATATGAAGCCTTAAAACAAGACACAGGTATTGTTGACCTCATTAGCTAACGAAGGACCAAACTATCAAAACACAAGCTAACGTCATGCAAGGAAAGAGTACGTTATTTAGGGCACAACATTATTTTGGGCCACGGGTTGCTAGCGGGTTCACATTTGGAAGCTATCCTAATAGTACATATACCCCAGACCATAACAAAGAAGAAGATATTTCAGGGAATTGTAAGTTATTGTAGGCAATGGATATTAAGTTATGCAGAAATAGTGAAACCTTTTACAACAGTAGATTACATTGAACACACCAGAAGCCCTCCAGTGAACACTAGAGTCAGAAGGGGCATTTGAGGAAATTAAGATGGCACTTCACTGTGTACTAGACTACAAGAAGAAATGTAAAGCCTACTGTCATGAGAGAAATTGGTTTGAATCAGCAGTCCTCACACAGGCACAAGGATATTATCAATGACCAATCGTATACTAGTGCACAGTTTAGGAGCCAGTTGCAGCAGGACTTCCACTAAGTCTTAGGTCAGTGGTGGCAGCTGGCGTAGCAGTACAATTTAGAAATACTGTATGGGTGACACTTGGAAGTAGCAGTTTCACATGCATTAATTGCCCTGTTATTGAAATCAAAAACATAGCATATGTCACTGTCATGATCCACAAGCTAGGAGATGTTGCTGAACTCATCACCTATTCCATTGACCCGATGCCTGATCCTTAATTCAGCTCCCCTATCACCTACTCCATTGGTATCCATCCCCATGACTGTGAGCCTCATGACTGAGGAGCCATCACTGATGAACCTTTACAACCAAGGAAAGGCCTCTTTAACACACCCGTTCAGAATGCCGGTTTATTATACTTCCTGGGCAGATCTTGTTACAGAGACAAGCATTGCCAATTAGTAGCACGCTACCCAGTTTGTTCCTTAGTCAACCTTTTTGGAAATTGGCCAATTGCCTAATGCTATCTGAGCACAGGTAGCAGAATTAGTATCCCTGACAACGGGGGTATGCCAATCAGCTGAGTAACAGACAGTGAACATATTTACCGACTCCCGGTAAGCCCTTGGCCAGTTGTGGAAGCAGAGAGGATTCCTGACATCTGGTTCACAAATTAAAAATCATGAGCATTTTGCAAACCAGAATAAAACGTGCAACATAGGCCCTCCTTTCAATACACTGGAGAAATGTGCATATATTCAAGATGCTGCTCCAGAAATAGAAAAGGACTACTAGTCAAGGAGTGGTTGTTGTTTGTATGAAAACTCTTTGTGGCGAGCCTTGCTAATCTTTGTTCAGAGATTGGCCTCAAATTCCCAGAGGTCTTGTCATTGTGCTGGTCAGCATGTGTAGCACTGCCAATAGAAATATGGGGCTTAGTTCCAATGAGGTGCTCTTTGGGTGGCAAGTAGGTCTTCCCTCATCACCACCAGTAAATAGCAAGTTCAACTGCATCCACTTGACTGAAGATTGCCTAATAAACTATTGCCAGAGAATGATCACTTCTATTAAGCATGTTCATACACAGGTGCAGAACGCCCTACCGAAAGAACCAGAGGGGGATTGCCACTCCATTCAGCCTGGAGAGTTCAGATGGGTTTAGGAATTCCAACGCAAGACAGCCCTGGCACCCAAATGGTGGGGCACGTTCCTAGCTTTGGGGACTGAAGTTAAAGTTCGAGAGAGACACCTGAGTGCATGTGTCGCACTACAAGATGAGCGTTGCACCAGAAGCTGAAGGGCAAGGTGCTGGTGATTAGTGTGACAGCTGGGCTTTAGTACTTTCTGATGCTAATGAATGACATGTTTTACTGGCAAGAACAGGTGCAGTATTGAGACTATTGAGATCAATAAAATTGTAAATTTAACAAATGTAAGAACAATGACAGAAGTGGAGTCTGGGTATTATGTGATGTCCTGGGGTAGACATACTTTTGGGATGAATTCCCTGACCAGTCCAATGTAAGGAGGGTGTGAGACAGGCATTGTGTCAAGAGAGACACAGACTCAAAGGATACATTTTCAAAACCTTTGTTTCTAAAAGTCCCTGGGTTGGTCTAATGCCTAACTAGCCCTGAGACTAAAGGGATGGTTCCCTTAACTGATGTTTCTTTGGGCCGTCGAAGTCTAGAAGTCCAAAATAAAAATCTGTGGGGGTCATTACGACCCTGGCACTAAGGGATTACCGGTACCGATAAGGGTACCGATAAGGGTACCGGTACCGGTAATCCCTTAGAGCCCAATTCCCATAACGAACCAGCCATTATTGCAGGGACCCGCAAAGGGACCCTGGCGATAATTACGGTACCTCAATTTGCGGTACCGTAATTACTGCCTTTCCCCATTCCCATTATGCCCTATGGGGCAAAAATGGGAATGGGAAAGGGCCATGGTGAAATGGGGAAGTACTGCCCCGCCAACCTTGGAATGGGGTGGTACTTCCCCATGTCACCATGGCGGACTAGTTACAATACCGGCAGCAACCATGGTGCTAATCGCGCCATGGTTTAGCGCCGGTGTTGTAATGAGGGCCTGTTTGTGTCGAAACATATGCTTGCCCTCACTCTTTGACAGCAATGTGTTAGGAAGTCTTTCAAAAGCAAATGGTGGAGGTTCAACAAAAATAGGAAACCAGGATTGGTTTCAGGTGGTCTTCTCACCAGAGGTAGTTTGGACAGCTTCAAACAAAGGAGTTCAATCAAAAGGGACCTTCTTCATAGTCCAATTAATGTCAATGGGCCTCATTATGAGTTTGCCGGTCCGGAAACAAGGGTGCCGGTAAGCTCACCGGCACCCTTGTTTCCGAACTGGCAAACTATATGTCTGCCTGCCGTGGCCACTTTGGCCGACAGGTCTGACCCTGCAGGGCACAGGGGCCATGGTAGGCAGACTCCTCATGGAAGCACTAGCACCGTTAACAACGGTAGTACCGGCAGGGTTACCGCCGGACTCGTAATGAGGCCCAATATCTTTAATGCCTCAGTGTTCCCTTTGCCAAGTCCCAGTACCTTCAATAACACAAAATAGTCAAGATTCCACTTTGATAGGCCTCTTAGGGTTCCTTTCCCGAAGCTCAGGCCTCTTTCCAGTTCAAACACAGGTACACTACTTGGGCCTCTCAGGGCTCCCTTCCCCAAGCTTAGGCCCCTCGAGCTTGAATGAAAACACGAGTACAGTTTGTCAGGATTTATCTTATTTTTCATATGCAGTTCTCTCAAATGGTTAGCATCAGAGACTTTCGAAAAAGGCAAGGTTATTTTCTCCTCCTAAGCGCTACCACTACAAGCCTTAACCCCTCTCTTGATTTTCCTGCTCTTGACCTTTCGCCTCATGGACTTTCTGTGCCCCTTTTTGTTCCCCTCTATTTTCTTGACTTTTCCTTGTGCCCACTGGCACCTTTCTTTCCTTTGCCTGCACACTTGCACTCTCCTCTTCGTGCCCACTGGCACCTTTCTTTCCTTCTCTTGCACACGTGTGCTTTCTTTACCCAATTTGTGACCACTGGCATCTTCCTCCTTGCTTTCTCGTCCACACTTGCACTTTCTTTACCTCTTCCTTCCCACTGGCACCTTCTTTCATACTTTCTTAGGCACCCTTGCACTTTCTCGACCTTTTCATGCCCACTGGCACCTTTTCCACTCTGCCAGGTTTCTTGCACCCTTCTCTGTCTTTACGGGTCGCTCGCACCCTCTTTAATATAGTCATTTTCCTTCACGTCCCTTGCGCACTCTGCTTTCTGACTTTCACTTTCTTTCGATCTTGTTACTTTTCTCTAAATCTGCTTTCTTTACTAGTTTTCTTGGAATTCCTCTTTTCCACTCTGTACCGCTACATGCATTTTCTTCTGCCCGTTCTGCTTCAGTCAGTCACATGCTCCCGAGTCTCTCTCTCTCTAAACACGAGATTCACCCGGGCAGCAGCGCAGTGACAAGCAGTCACTCCTGGTTGTGCGGGCATGAGGTCAGGGTCTCACCACCTGCCCCTCAGATACCCTTGGAGCTGGCACAGGTCCAAAGGGAGCGAGCAATATTTTACCCGCCAACAGCAGCATGCAAGATGCTTTGCTAGGGCTCTCTGGAGACCCTTACTCCCTACCAACGCTGAGTGTGACAATTAGTGAATGCCTGCCTCTGCCTGACTCTATCAATGGAACAACTTAAGTTCTCCCTTACATTCTCCATGTCATTCCTATGGGAAATCTTCAGTACTCCCGATTGCCTCTTCCTCGTCCAATTATTTGTTGGAAATGGGGAGGGGGTGATGGTATGGGTTTGAAAATACCCCATAAAAGCTGCGGGAAGGGGTTTTGAGGTGGAATGGGAAAGGGGAGGATACCATGTCTCACCCTTGAATGTTCTCCTCCCAATCCCCTGTGAACTTCCACTCAGGTGATCCTCCCTCTCTTGTCTTCACCCAAGGTCAGGATCCACAAGTGATATCCATTCCCATGCCACCTGAATAGGTGGGAGAACACCATCAGATTTCTCACATGGGACACATTGCACACCCATGTCATACATGATGCGGACTACGCTAGAGCACTAGCAGCAACTGAATCTTCATTAACTGCTCCAATTCACCAGACTAAAGCCCCTATCACTGTTGTTCCTATGTCAACTGTCTCAAAAGTAAGAAGTGGCCTAAGCCATAACATTTAGTGAATATGTTTCTTATTGTGTTTTTCACTGTGTATTTCATAGATGGTGGACGGCATAAATAGAGGATCATTAAGTGGTACCTGCATGGCACAATTCAAGTACTAGTATGGGATCTCTCTCCTCAACTTATTACCAGGGCAAAGTTGAGAAGGCGGCTTGATTTCCTGATGCAGTGGATATGATGGATGTTCATGGCTCTTGTGAATTGGAAATGGGTGAAACCGAAACTGGTTGGAAGGTTAATGGTTATTATTAGGTACCCCTGCTAACGTCAGAGAACAAGACAGTAGTGGAAAGGATGGAAAAGACAGGAGTGGGCTGGAGGGAAAGGGGCTAATTCCCGGCACGATGGCTGGGCTCTTGCTCCGTGGGCCAGAGCTGCAAAATGTTTAAAAAAAACGTAAAAGGGTGAAATCCTTGAGATAAACCGCTAGCTTGCCTCGAAGGAGAGGAGTGCTGCAAGGCCTACTCGGCTTCTGCTTTGATGGGGTGAGACATACTCCTGATTTCAGAAATGTTGCATATGTGCTGGGTGCCCCCCGCCCCACATGTGGGCCTTCAGGGTGGGTTAGTGAGGGGGAGAAGAGCCTAGGCACAGCAGCATGTTTATACAGGGGAGTGGCAATGTCTGCATTTAAATGACAGATTCGGTGACTCTGAATGGTAATTTTGGCACCATGGCAGCCCTAAAGCCATCAGTCATTTATAGTATTCAGAAGCTTGTCATGATTCCTTCTTGCCAAGCAGTAAGGGTCAATATCTTTCTAGAGTTTGTACTCACCTTCATTGTGCAAGAATGCCTATGCTCTGGTAAATTTCTTGATCACTGGTGAGTCCATTACAAAACATTGAATAGCACCCACAGATGTTACTATATGGTGCTTACAGAAATTGCTGTTGGGTTATTTGTAGTACTCACCTTTGGGCACAGCTGAAAATCACACATAGCAAGATATAGCATTCAGGTATTCATTATTGGTAGACTACAAACTAAGGGAGTGTGACGAATCATGAAAATGTGTCACTTTTCCCCAGAGGGGAGCCTTTCCTTGTGGGGATAGGGAGGTGAGCCCGCTCCACAATACCCTCCCTAAAGATAGAGGCAAGCGGGACCTCACCGAGAGAGACTCCCCCTTTGGGGACAAGGACTCCTGGTCTGATGAGGATCTCCCCAAGAGGCCTATAACCAACATACCTCTAAAAACATAAAGTCAGGAAAAGTATGAAGTACATACTAAAATCTGTTTTTGTCATCAAAGTACAATGGCTATTCCTCTAAGGGAAACACTGCCTGATACTGAGCTGAGGGGAAGCACCTGTGGAGTAATACAGATTATGCAATCAACAAAGAGAAAGGACTGTGACATTACAATGGGGGAGGCCCAAGACAACATAATAAAAGGCAGAGATAAGGAGAAGAGAGTGAGAGACTGTGAGATACGAACTGGCTTTGCAAGTAGCCCGAAGGAAATCTGCAGGCACAGCATCCTATGCAAAGGTGAAGTATGGTTGTGGTTCCTGATGTCTGGTGTGGATATGCAGAAGGGACAAGAGTAGCCGAGGAAGTGACTAGGCATTCTAATGCAGAATGAGAACTTTGTGGTGGCATGACCGAAGTTGAGCAATGGTGGACCAGGAGGTTAGAGAACGACACTGATACCACTCACCTGAAAAGAGGAAGAAACAAAGCTGTAAACCAGAGGCTGCAGAACTCGTGTACAAGAGTGCATGAACTACGAGAGGCTTACCTGACAATTGCAGAGGAATGTCCCAAGCTGCTGGAAACCCTGGTGACGTTGTTCCCAGATGTGAGAGATAACTGGAAACACTGGCGACACAGGGGGGGGAGTGGAGAGAATAATTACTGGTATGCTCATACTTCTCCCAGACAAGATAAGATCATTGAATAAAGATGAAGATAATGATTACTGGCACGCTCATACTCGTCCGAGTGCAGATAAGATATTAACATTAAGTGAGAAGGAAGAGAATCGTGACTGGCACGCTCATACTCGTCCCAGTCCTGATAAGATATTTACATTAAGTGAGAAGGAAGAGAATCATTACTGGCACACTCATACTCGTCCCAGTAGCTATAAAGCATCACATGTGAGAGATGAAGAAGAGAAGGATTACTGGAATATTCATACTTGTCCCAGTCCAGTTGAGTGGCTTATGTGGATTAATAATCCTAATTGGAAGGTTTATAATCCAGGAGGTCAAAAGGACCGTGTTGAGTGGTTACTGAATAAGAGGCACTGTAACAGTGGCAACTCAGGAGAACAGTTTGAAACAGAAACTAAGGGCCAAGGCCAAAATGAAGACAAAGATTGTGAAGTGAAGATTTCACACTTAAGAGATCAAGAGAGGAATTCATCCGATGAAAGAATAAATATAAATAGAATAAAGGAAGAGATATATAACAAGGAATGAAAGAACAGTCAAAAGAACAAGACACTTGAAACCTTGAAGAACCCAGTAGTAGAACTCTCTGACTTGATAAAAGTAGTCACCAAAAACTATTTGAAACTACATTATTGAGTACAATTTGGTGAGGAACCAGCTCAGAGGAGAAGGCAGTCATTCTCCTGTGCTTTCGATGTTACAAAAGTGGTAGGGTCAGAGTAGGTTAGTTTGGACAGTGGACTTAACCCGATTTGAACTTTCATTAACAACTGACGAGCACTCTATTTAGTTTTGTTAGGTAGGGAAACCCATAGCATTGTGAAAGTTAGGCGTTTATATTCTTTACTTAATGAAAAGTATCAGTAAGATGGTGCATCAGAGTCAGTGTGCTTCTTCGGACTCGCCACACAAGTCATTTAGCACTGGGCAGATTTTTTTCATGAAATACCACTGGAGAAACTTACCACCTCCACAAGTGGTAATTCTCATAATCTGTCCATTTCAGAGTTAAGCACCAGCAGAGGTGGTATTTCTTTTAATACCACTGGAGATATTTTCAAAATACCACCTCCACTGTTGGTAACATGAAACAGTTTTTTTAAACCTTTGTTTTCATCCATTTCCACCTTCAATGTGAAGGTGGAAATGGATTATGTAGGGTAGTGGCTCATACCACTACTGTACTTTTGTGTACACAAAAAAAGGAGTCGGTTCTGACTCTTTTCTATATGCATTACATTGGTAATGTGGTTAGGGGCATCATAGAGGCCCAACTTTTCACCCCTTTGCCATGGTTCTTAGTTAAAAGGTGTTTTCACTAAACTGAAAGCAAATGCCTGCACTTCCCTCTTCTCTTCTGTACAATAAAAATAAGTTTGGGCCAACTTGTCTTTTTTAACTCCACCTCTTAGGTGGAGATAGAAATAGGCAGAATTTACACAGAATGTCAGCCTATAATACTGCTGCCGGTGTTCCCATGGAATAAATGTGGCCGACAGTACAATTTGCAGCATTTGCCAAATACTGCTGATTCTACCACTTCCACCCAACTCTGAATGACCCCCCAAAGTTTTTCACATTTTTGTCTTATCCAGAACACTCTTATCTGACCAACAAGAGGCACATACAAATCAACCGTATATTCAAATATATGGACACACAATCACATGAACTCATATGTGTCCTTCCACATCTAGTTTACCCAGTTGTAAGCACACTCAAAAACATCAACACTGTCAAAGAAACCAAATCAGGTAGGTTTCTCCTTCTTTATCACCAGTTCCTATACAAACTACCCTCTCAGTTCCCTCTGCTTCCATGAACTGAAACCTGTCACGTAGGAAGGACTAGGAAGAGGAAGAACATCAGTGGTAAGAATGAGGATTACACCTTTAAGTACTGCCACGAGGTGGCTCACAGGCATCATGAAGAGTGCCCCATGATCATACACGGCAGGTGTTGATGATAGACGGAGGCGGGAACAGTCCTAAATCAAGAAATCTGAAGACAGACTCATGGTTGTTTTCGAGAAGCGAGGAGCCCAGGAGTTTGGAATCCGGACAGAAGCAGGCAGAGCATCTGATGCCAGCGAGATGCTGCAAGAGTCAACCAGGGACCCTGTAGGAACAGACCGCTAGCCCGACCTGGAAAGAAGAATGTTGGCGTAACTATGGGCAGGTGAACTGAAGGGTCCCACAGAGACCACAAAGGTGGGAGATCTGCGAGAACAATCTGGAACCTGCCAGCCGAAGGAGAAGGCGCTTGGAGGCAGCAGAGCGGAAAACCCATCCCTGCAAGAACTGGAGAAGTGCCTCACCCAGCGTGGGCACACAAAGGGAACCCAGTGATGCGGAAAGCATCCAGGGAATGCTTCCTCACCGCAGTGGCGTTCATAAAACCATTAGACACCAGAGAAGGGTCTGGGACCCGAAATTAGAGATGGAAAGCATCGATGGAAATATCCCTCGTTACAGTGGGAAAAGGAAAACCACTGACCACCAGAGACGGGTCTTGGAACCAAACTTAGAGATTAAAGGCATCAGGGGAAATCTTCCTCATTACAGTTAGAGAAGGAAAACCACTGACCACCAGAGACGGGTCTGGGATCGAAACTAGAGATGGAAAGCATCAGACAAAATCTACCTCACCACAGTTGGAAAGAGAGAACCACTGACCAGAAGAGAAGGGTCTTGGGACCCTGACAACAATTGGGATTTTATGGAGAACAAGTGAAAGAGGCAAAGTGTTCAGAAAGTTGAAAACATTGAGAAAGATTTCAAGCCTGATCAGGAGAAGGGAGTCATTCTCCTGGTACCACATCGGGAGTTCTGATAAAGACGCCAGGAGAAGGAAGTTATTCCCCCTGGCCTTGGGTTGAACTGTGCCAAAATATACCAAGAGAAGGGAGGCATTCTCGAGGTCCTAAACTGAGACTTGAGCTGGAGACGACAGGGGAAGGGCGTCATTTCCCCTGACCTTGTGTTGAACTGTGTCACAACATACCAAGACAAGGGAGGTATTCTCTTTGTCCCGAACTAAGAGTAGAGTTAAAGAAGTCAGGGGAAGGGAGTCATTTCCCCTGGTATTGTTGTGAAGTGTACCAAATCATATCAGGGGAAGGGTGTAATTCCCCCTGGTTCTATTGTACAGTATAAGGAGCCACACCAGGAGAAGGGAGCCATTCTCCTGGATGTAACATTGCGCCAGGTTTGGGTGAAACTCGCAAGCCTGGGGAAGGGAATCATTCCCCTTGGTAATTTTGGTTTGAGAGAACACTCTTTGGAACATTACCCAAAAAGAAGTAGAACCAATTATCCTTAAAAAAGGAACATTTCATTCATTTACCTGTTAGTTATATAGTGTGAGGGTTAGAAGTAGGTTTTGACACAGGACAGTGGAATTTACAATGGCAGATATTTTGACAGACTCTTTAGTATTAGTTTATTTGGCAGGAAAACCCTCTTAGAAGTTAGGGATAGTAAGGACATTTTTCCACACAGAAATAGAAGTCTATAACCAAAACCATGCCACCTTTGTGTCTGCTTCCTTCTTTAACATGCTTACACTTTTCAATTGTGCATCTTGAGAGCACAATAAAGGCTAAGTCCCCTTTGTGTCTGTTGCTCTGCATTAACCAAGTGCAGTGCCCATAGCCACATAGTTTCTTGTCAAGTCTGAAAGTTAATTGTAAGAAAGGGGTTGATGGGGCATCAAGGATTTGGTGCAAAGGAAGGACACCAGAAGGTGATGGGTAAATTAAATAGGGTAAATGAGACAGACATACACATCTGGAAAGGTAGGTCAGCAGATTAAGTGACTGTTGCTGAGATCTGTGGCCAACCTACAGCCACTGCACCCGATTGTGGGACTTTTGCAGCCCCTTTCTTTTTTCTGATGAAGTGATGCATACTTACTTTATGAACATATGTTTCAATTAAGTCTTAATTGACCCAAATTTGGCAGAATCTTACATACAGGAGAATGTCTCTCTTCTCCTGGTGTGACTCTTTATACTCTTCGATAAAACCAGGGGGAATTACATCCTTCCCCTCATATAATTTGGTACACTTCACAACAAGGCCAGGGGGAATGACTCCCTTTCCCTGTCGTCTCCGGCTCAAATATAAGACTTGTCCTATATTTCATCAGATTGCTTTGTTATATGACATGGTGCTTTGAAAGCCAAATTTAGTCACATGTATATGTAAATGTTGGTTCTAATAATGAAGATGGAATTGGAGAAGATTAAGTCTCCTCTGCTGTCTAAATGTGAAACTGTGTAACCAGGAAGCTACGGATAAAGGGGAAGTTCTCTCAGGAATGTTATTGGCCCAATGGATGGTGCATGTATTTCTGAGCATATATCAATCAGAATTTCTTTCCCAATGCATCTTACCTTTGATCTTCTCACATTTACACATGCGAAAACTCACAGGTTGGAAACTGCCATCTTGTGATAATTTTATCCGTTGATCCATCGGCCTTAAGTTCAAGTGCCCTTGTGGCAGTAAATCAGATCACCCGCCCCTCAAGTTGACATCGACATGTCAAATCGACATGCTACACCTCTTCTCATGAGGTTGGCGCACAATGTAGCCAAACATACCCTATGATCAACAATATCACCTTACCTAACGCAAAACCCAGACGATCAACACACACATGCATACACTCAGTAAAAGTTTACTCTCTTTTCACAAAAAGAAGAAAACAAATTACACTTTTCAATAACTACTCAGTCAGGAATTTACGAAGTTGATATATTTCTTAATGTAACGGTCAAAAGTGGAATACATCCATCGAAACATTCAAACCTTTGGCGCACACAATCAATGAAAGAACAAAATGTTTACTAATAGCCATATTTTGAATTTTAGGGTTGATTGTCACATTCCATGCATTGTTTCTGATTCCGTTCATCGGTGGCCAGTACTTGAATTGTGAAAGTCAAAGTTCTGTGTAGTAAAATATAATTCATTTGTGTTCCATTATCTAGTATCTAACAAAGCACATGTTGTTTCCAGTGGGGAGAAAACACATTTCTTTACACATCGACAAGAAAACATTGATATCTGCATGTCTTTATTGAATAATTGCTGGCATGTGGGTTCAGATGACGGGCATCGCAAATGGGTATACTTGGGCAGGACGATCGTCCCAGAAGATACTAATCATCGTTCCATTCGTGATGGCGAAATATCAATTTTGGTTGAAGACCCCGTCGACAGGAAGGTTATTGCCATGACATAAGCACATCTTGATGACGTAACAATGTAAATTTGAGAAATGGAAAATAAATTTTAGTAACTATTGACAAAATAAGTAACTAATTTCACTACATTTCAATACAAAATAACTTTTTCTGTATGCGTTATACTTCATTTGAAAAATGTCTGTCTTTGGTTCAACTTGAATATCAATGTGGCACATTGTTTCTCGTCAAGCACACATTACCATAAACATTATTGTAATACCATCAGTTTTGCTTACATGATTTGAAGACTTCCATTTTAGCAATGTAAAATGAAACTTGTCCTCGTTCAACAGCTCTTACGAATAGAAACTTGAATTTGTTTTTTTTCAGTTTCTTTCAACTGCTTCTTTTCTTTGCTTTTTTGTTAGTTGCTACATTTTATCCTTGCAATTTTTAATACGAGGGATACAGGGACAAATTACAAAGTGACACTGTCTTTTATGCTCAAATTTTCAAGGTCAAGCTAGGTTTTGTTTTCGGCTTTAACACAGATTAGAAAAATATGATGTTCCTATTACAATAGTAAGCTCTACAGGAAAAATACAAAAACATTTTTACTCTTCAAAATCACATAATATTTAGTTTCAACGTTCAATGTTACTATAAATATACACATTCTTAATCAAGTTTAATTATTATTATTTTATCAAACCAGACTATATGCGCACGCAGGAGTGTTCTGGTTTAACATCTGGTCTACCAATTTCACAATCCAAATATATTATTATTTGTTTTCGCTGTTAATTTAATACGGGTGAAATTAATATAGGCTAACTTATTTTTTAAACCAAATTGAAACAGTGTTCTATACTAACAATTAGAATTCAACAAGATGTTTACTGTGCTTTGAATAAAATAGTAACAGTTCACAATATACTCCCGCCCAGGTGTTAGGTGTGGGCCCAGGTTGCCGTGCTGGCATCATCTCTATGGAAAAAGCCAGCATCCAACAGGAAGGGAATGCACTTACATGCTGATACCTTGGCACCAATATGTGCACAGTCGGGCGGTCTTTCTGCTCTGGCCTTTGGGGTAGGGGACAGGGTCCCATTTTATGTTATTTTATATTGCATTTGTATAGTGCCAAATGCCATTGGTATGGCCATCAAAGTGCTGTGCGATAAACGCTCTTCGGAGGACAGTAGCCTGACATGTGAGATGTGAAGTAAGGATGTATAAACTGTGTGTGTGCATTTTGTGCCTGCAAGACAGGTAGGCCTCTAATAGCAGCCCATAGATATCAGATGAGAGGATGTTTACCATGACAGATTGCCAGGGGACTAGGTGAATCAGGACACTGCTTATGTGAAAAGTTGGACCGATTCTTTTTTGTGAGACTCAACTGTATTCTATTGATGGTGGTCATGTGTTTTTGGGTGGGTGAGGTTGAACAGTTCTTATTGCAGATGTGTGGAGGTGGGTGGGCCGTGTCCCAGGCGGGATACACCTATGTTCCGTTTTAATAGAGTGCTTGATGTTCCAGCTAAGCAAGACTGACACTAAGTTAGATGAGGGCTTGCAGAGCGTATCGTAAGGCCTGACTGAGATGCCTTCAATGGTGGGCCATATCCCCCCTTGTCGACTCCTCAGGTGCCCCCACATTCATGCCAAGGGTGGTTGCTGAGGGAGTTGGAGATGGTGTTCATCATGCCTGCCAGATGGAACAGGACGAGGAACATTCCCTATCTGATGGTCCAATGCCACAAGTCCTGAGCTTCCTTGGAGAATGCTGGGGATCGAGTGCCCCTTGTTTCCTGATGTAGAACACAGTAGTGGTGTTGTCCCTGAAGATCCTCCCCACCTTGCCTCTCAGAGACGGTAGGAAAGACTTCAGGGACCAGAACACCTCCCATAACTCCAGGATCCTTCTGTCATAAGTTTCTCCCCTTCTCACCTGTTTCTCCTTACTTGCGACCTTCTTGGAAGTGGCTTCCTTCTTTCGTACTGTCCGAGACTTGTATAGGCCTGGGCGCGGGTCTTCGGATTCCAGCTTGAGTTCTCCGGCTGTCCTTCGCCGGGTAGCGTTCAGTGTCCAGGACGTGGAGCCAGGAGGGAGATAGAGTTCCAGGCTCGGACCGAGCACAGGATTAATCTAGGAATAAGGCACGGATAAGAGGTAAGGAGGGAAACGAACAGGGCTCCAGGAATAAGAAGAAAGGAAATAAAGAATCAAAAAGAGAACGGAAGCGGACTCCGACAACACACGTCTAACTACTCCAAGCAGTAGCATTGAGACACGCAAAGCCGCGGGCGTGGCTGTTTTCTAGGAAGTTGAACGTAATGCGCAAGGGCTGGTGTGCAATGTTTCGGAATTGTCGGCCATGTTGGAAGGATCGCAGAGTTCATACCGCGGTGCATCATGGACCATAAAGTCCAGAATGGACGAATTCCGCGTTTCATGACAGTATGCCGCCTCCTAAACCCTGCACCTCTGGGTTTGCCTAGGTGGATTTGATGATATCTTTGTATTAAACAGGGGGCATTCATGTTTGAGACAGGTTCCCAGGTGCGCTCGCTGGGAGGATATCCTTTCCATTCAACCAGATACTGGAGTTGACCTTGTCTGTATCTGGAATTACATATCCTGGAGACCTCGAATTCAAGTTGATTATTGATGATTATAGGAGTAGGTCTTGGAGCAGTTTGGGTGGATTGTACAAATGGTTTTAACAAGGAAGTGTGGAAGACCGGGTAAATCCTTTTCCATGATTCAGGAAGTTGGAGATGGAAGGCCACTGGATTAATGATTTCCTTTATGGAGAAGGGCCCATAATACTTGGGGGCCAGTTTATTTGGTCGCAGATGTCGAGGAAGAAGTTTCGAAGACAGCCAAACCTTATCTCCCACTGCATAAGAACGGCTTGGTCTGCCTACCAAGTATCGGACCACCGTACTGGAGGTAGCCCACTTACAAGTGGGAGAAGGGCATTTAGGAGCCAAGAACATTATACAGAAAATTCTGGGGAGATTCTTCTGGCCAGTGGTTCACGGACAGGTGAAACGTTTTTGCCAACAATGTGCCGAGTGTCAGAAGAAAAACAAAGCCAGTGTACCAAGAGCACCATTACAACCCATGCCGTTAATATTGGAACCATTTCATCGCATTGGTATGGACATTGTAGGTCCTTTAGACCCCACCAGCCGAGGACACAAATATTTGTTGGTTATCATGGACTACACTGCCCGTTACCCAGATGCCTTTCCCCTTAGGAGCATCGATGCACAACAAATCTGTGATGTCTTAGTTCCATTCATCGCCAGAGTGGGCATACCCTGAGAAATTGTGACAGACAGGGGTACCAATTTTATGTCTACGGTCCTCAAACAAGTCTGTGAAACCCTACATATCGAACAGTTGAGAACTGCAGTATATCATCCCCAGACGGATGGGCTGGTGGAACGTTATAATCAAACAATTAGGCAGATGTTACGGAAGACTCTGAAACCAGGGGAAAGGAATTGGGACTGAATAATTCCACGGATACTTATGACCCTGCGGAACACACCACAGTCCTCTACCGGGTTTGCCCCTTTCGAGGTACTGTTCGGAAGACCAGTCAGGTCTCTCTTGGACACATTAAAGGAAGGCTGGGAAGAGCAACCTCAACAAGAAATCAGCCTGACTTAGTATGCAGCTCAACTGAAAGAAAGGATAGAAAAACTGCAGACAATCGCACAAACCCATCTACAAAGAGCCCAACAAGGACAAGAGAAACAATACAAAAGGGGCACCCAAAGGCGAACCCACTAAGCCGGGGAAAAGGTCTTGGTACTCTTACCCACTTCCGAGAACAAGATGCTACCCGCTTGGAGAGGATCCTATACAGTAGAGGAAGTCCTTGGACCAGTCACATGCAGAATTCGAAAAGAAGACAGGAAATTTACCATACAAACGTATCATGTTAACCTACTGAAAAAATAGGTCAAACCAGTCGTCTCGGTGGCCATGATAAGCCACGAGGGAAGTGAACTAGAAGAGATAAACCAGGATGGGTTTCACCCCAGAAGGGAAACCCTCAACATCTATTCAGAACTGCAGCCCTTGGAAAGAACAGAACTAAATCAAATTATCAATGAGTTCACCACAGTGTTTTTCTCATTACCAGGATGTACCAACAGAGCCTACCACAGTTTTGAAATGACCGCGGGGAACATTGTCAGGTTCCCACCTTACCAGATACCAGAAGCCAGAATACAAGCTGTCAATCACGAAATCCAGTCCATGCTTCAAATGGGGGTGATCGAACTGTCCCACAGTCAGTGATGCTCCCCTATTGTGTTGGTGCCAAAACCTGACGGCAGTGTCCGGTTTTACATGGACTTCCGCAAACTCAATGAGGTATCACAATTCGATGCATATCTAGTGCCCAGAATTGAAGACTTTTTGGAAAAATTGGGAGGAGCCAGTTTCATCACCACCATAGACCTGTCTAAGCGCTACTGGCAGATTGCCTTATGACTGGAAGATAAAGAAAAGACTGCCTTTGCCGCCCCTTTGGGGCTATATCAGTTCACGGTGCTCCCATTTGGCCTACATGGAGCCCCGGCAACATTCCAGCAATTGATGAATACCTTGTTAAAGTCTCATTAACAGTATGCAGGGGCCTACTTGGATGACATCATTGTATATAGTTCAGATTTGAAAGAGTATGCGAAAAACTTGAGAGCGATTCTAAACACATTGCTACAAGCTGGTCTACATGTCAATCCCCAGAAGACACAGATGGCATGTTTTCACACCAAATACTTGGGTTCCCTCGTTGGTCAAGCCACCATTCGACCTCAAAATGAGAAGATGAAGGCAATTCGAACACTTATGTTCCCAGCCAACAACAGACAGGTACAAGCCTTCTTATGCTTCGTAAGCTACTATCGACGTTTTATTCCGCCTTTCTCGACCATCGCAGCACCCCTTACGGACTTGCTAAAGTCAAACAAGACCCGGGCCTGGCATACAGAAGAGACCGGGGCTGCCTTCCGGGCCCTAAAGGATGCACTCACTGATCCAGCAATACTACAATGTCCCGACTAAACAGCCCCCTTCTACCTACATACAGACGCCTCCGGAACAGGGATAGGAGCAGTCCTGTTTCAGAACTCAGGAGAGGCGGAAAGACTGGTTGTCTTAATCAGTCGAAAGCTCCTACAACATGAACTGAGCTATGCTACCATCGAAAAAGAATGTCTGGCCGTTAAGTGGTTAGTCAAATCCCTGTGATATTACCTGTTGGGACGTGAGTTTACCTTAGTGACCGATCACGCCCCCTTGGTCTGGTTGGCTCGAAACAAGGATACGAATCCCAGGATTCTACGATGGTTTCTGTCACTACAACCATATTAATTTCAGACAATTTACTGACCAGGTAAACTGATGGCCCAAGCCGACTACCTGTCCCGCTCCCATGCCCTTCCCGAACTAAAGGGCCTAGGAGGGGGTTGTGTGAGCCCAGGAGCGCAAGCAACACAGAGGGACAGAGGCACTGGCAGCAGAAAGGTTTACAGCATTACTGATGGGTCTAGGGTGGGGGCGGGACCCAGGAGGCTGAGGCACAGTGGGTGATTTTCTCAAGGAAAGAAAAAAACAAAGAGAAATGACAGTTGGTGTTATGGATTTCTGTTTCGTCCCACAGGAGCTGTGTGGAAACTCGCAACAGGAGCCTTTGACATGGGCGTACTGAAGACGCCAGTGAAATTTACAAAGGCTGTGGAGGATCAAGCTTCCGAGATGAAAGCACCATCAAAACAGTAAGTCGGCTGTGTGTGTACGACGGCAGAGAGTGTTGTGAAAGCCCAGTCTCCTGTGACATTATACACCTGGTGCACTGGGCCAGAATTGAACTACAAGCACTTGGAGATTGTTTATTCTTGGTCTTCTACAGCAACTATGATAGACAAGACCCTCTGTGACAAGGAAGACCCTAAGCAAGAGCATTCACCACAGTTAAATTATTTGAACTTTTCTAAATTTCCGTTAAAGAAGTTCAGGTTCTTTATAAGAGACCCACAACAATAAAGTTGTGTCTGTCCTCATTGGCTCGCGAAGATCTTCCCAGGACTGTAGCAGTTTACGGGTATTCGGAAACTAAACAACACAGACAAAGAATAGGGATTTAAGGCTAGATGTTGATTATGATTATTCTACCATCCTCTTAGGGGAAGAAGATCTAATAGAAGAGTTATCATTCCTGCAAAGGTATTGGTTCTACAGGGCATCTTTGTCAGCAAAGAAAATTGTATTGTGGGAATGGAAGGGTGAGAATTTGCCTGCTGCCTCAGCATTGTTGGAGAATCTACTTAGAATGTCTTTGCTAGAAAAGGTGATTATGTACAGGAATAAGAAATGCAACCTACACTAAGAGATTTGGTGGAGGTTTCTGGAGTTGTAAATAATTGTTCTGTTCACCAAGCTATATTTGAGGGTGGGGGTTTATTTCTATATTGTTATGTACTGTCTTTGATTGTCAACTCGGAATGTGTTCAATAAAAATGTAAATACAAAAAAGAGTATTCCAATCTCAAATAAATAGAAGGGGTGTGGGAGATAAGATATAGAGTGTATACAAGAGTCAGTCCTTCAGTGACCACTTAGGTCAGCACAAGCAAGTCACTGGGCTTATCATCGGGATGCTGCTAACAAACACTGATGCAAATATCAGGGAGTTGAGAATTATCTGTGCCTTCAGCTCGACACCAAATCAGTTGTTAACAAACCCAAACATTACACCTGCTGGAGCCGACAGAGCCAACAGAAATCTGATAAAGTGTAAAAGTAGAGGTAGAGTTTGATGACGAAAGATTAGCTTTCATAATCGCACACAGTTATGGCACCCTATACCACTCCTATCCCCCCCACACCCACAGCAGAAAGATTTTATTGGGTATTCAGAAAAGCACCCAAAACGCAGCTGTTCTCCTAATCACTAAACGCTGCCACTATCCTGAAGTCTCTTATGCACCATTTAAATACTCTACTTGGATCCTAATGATACCAATTTGCATGTATGCACCGTAAATGTCATGTACCTGTAATAGTGCCACAATACCTTTGGGCTGTTTGTGCGCCATACAAATGAAATAAATGAATAAATAAATGTAGGATAAATGGCACAGTTCAGGAGAAATCTATGACAGCTACTGATAATGTCAGATACTGTCAGAATGAAACTGAAGTCTGATACTGTTTTCTGTTTTCTTAGTAGGTTTGATGGTATGTTGCAGTAGATGTAGAAGTGTGAACAGTGTCGATGAGTACACCCAAGACCAATGTTCCATCTAATTATTTTTCTCTATGTGCGCAACCAGTTGGTTGTTGTGCGCACATTATTTTCCATGTGCGCAACTGACTAATGAGGTAAGCCACTTTGTGAGCTACCGTCGCAGAAGAGAGTTTGGAAAGGAGTTTCCTCTTTCCAGCCACTGCAAATCTTTACAAATCTTACAGCACGTTTTCCAAACACATAGGCTAAAATATAATATGTCATATGTGATTATACAGAAAACCAGTCCAAGACTTCGGTATCTGCCACAGTACCATGCAAACGTACTTCTGCACAGAGAAAAATGTCGGCCTCATTAGGAGTTTGGTGGTAAGTGGTAAAGTTGGCGGTAACTCCATTACCACCAACTTTACCACTAAGCCAAAATGCGATTTCGGGCCTGGAGTGGAGAATATGCCTCCAGGAAAATCCTGGAGGTAAATCCTACAACTCAAAGCTGAAATCGTAGGAATTTCTGCAGCAGTAATTCCGCCAAAAAAAACACATTGGGCCTCATTACATGGTATGCGGTAACCATAGCGCTATTAGCGCCATGGTTGCCGCCAGTATTTTACTGTGTCCGCCTTGGTGGATGGCGGAATTACCGCCCTGCTCCAAGGCGAGCGGGGGCGGTAATTCCCCATTCACCAAGGCACTTCCCCATTCCCATTTTTGCCCCCATAGGGCTCAATGGGAATGGGGAAGGAGCTAATTATGGCACCGCAAGTTGCGGTACCGTAATTAGCACCAAGGTCCCTTTGCGGGCCCGTTCCTTAACGGCTGGTAAAACCAGCCGTTGAGGTCGTGTCCGGCAAAGGGACCTCGTAGTAAGGCAGTAAGGGTTTACCGGTACCGGTGCCCTTACCGGTACCGGTAAACCTTTACCGCATTCCGTGTAATGAGGCCCATTGAGTCCAATGGACTCAATATGGACTCAATATGAATGGGGAATTACACCGCCACTACCAGGTGTAATCTGTCAGAAATTCCTCCGTACCAAGTGGCGGCAACAGTAATTAGTTTGGGCGGTATTCTGGCGGATTTACGCCAGGATACTACCCCAAGTTGTAATGAGGCAATGTATGTTTTATGCCACTGGAAAATTACTCATTTATATTAGAAAACATAAATATCTCTTGTCATAACTGATGTAGCTGTCAAACTCAGAATACATTTGCCGATGGATGTGTCATAAACATGCTGTCATTCAAGGGCCAGGAGAACATGCTTATAATAATTTGTGTAATGATGATAATTACATCAGAATAACTGCACCTTAGAATATGATGATCCAAAATTGCTGTGCCTCTGCTTACTATCCACATTACGCTCTCCTGTGTGTAGTGATAACACCAGCCTTAGAGCTAAGAGACATATGCACCATGCATTTTTCATCCCTAAAAAAAGGAAAATGTGCCGAACAAAAACGAGAAATAATGAACATATCATTGCTTCAACCCACAAAGCTCCACTGATATTTTTTCGAATTAGTGATCAGTAGAGCAATGGCATAGGAAGGAAGGAACTCTAATAATATTAATGCCCGATCTCAAAAGGAATTGTATGGGTATAGAACATCTTTTAATAAGCAGAAGGTATCCCTATTGGCAAAACGAATTACTTTTTTACTCCCTGAAAAATCATTTGACTCCAAGTAGGGAGCAAAATCTGATTGGAGCCCTGCTTGTACCCCTGACATAGGAAGTGAAATGACAGGGCACATAAATAAAGTGTATAGTTTTGCCCACCCTTCCGCAACACAGCCTAGATAAAATTAAACAAGAGCTTTACTGAGGTTTATTATGGAGCCCTGTTGAAGAAAATCACACATATATGCCTTTTAAGTTAATTGCATCAATTCATCAGAGATACAAGTGTTTGAGTGCCTCTTCTGTAACTATGGATCCCTCTTCTGTAATTCTTTGTGATCAGTTAAATAAGATGCAGGCAGATGCTAGAGACTGCACACGCAGAACACATGGCTATATTGAAAGGCCCTCAGCAGTTGAGCATAGAAAGAAAAAGAAGGTGCTGTTGTCTAGATAGGTTTGTATTTGTATTTGTATTTAGTTTATTTGTAAAGCGCAGTAAGGGTCAAATGGCAAAAAATTCAAGCTCCCCCAGTTTACAAGAAGATATAGGGAACAGACGTCTCGTAGAGGAATCATGGATACAATAATGCACAGACAAAGGCAATAAAGATAAGCAGGTAACTATACACAATATGGAGACATAATCAATAAAGTAAGCAGGTAAATAAACAAAATATACAAGAAAGCAGAGCGACCCTGGGGTTAAGGCCAGACGTTATATGTGGTGCATCATGTGTTCTGCGTGAAGAGCCAAGATTTGGTTTTATTCTTAAAGGTTTGAAAAGAAGGCTCAGTTCTGATGGGGACAGGAAGGGAGTTCCAGAGCTTCGAGGCTAGGACAGGGAAGCTCACTCCTCCGGCTTTTTGGAGTTTAAATCTGGGCAAAATGAGGCTGTGAATGTGTGGAGTTCTAGTGGGTCGTGTGGAGGTATGGAGAGTGAGACGGGTGGAAAGGTAGGGTGGGGGCTTGTTGTCCAAGCATTTGTGCATCAAGGCTAGGGTTTTTAAGGCGATTCTTTGTTTTACTGGGAGCCAGCATAGAGCTGATCTGACGTTGGAAATATGGGATTGCCTGGGGAGATTGAGAGCCGCCCTGATGGCATTATTCTGGGTTGTTTGCAGTTTGTTGAGGTTGGACTGACTAGTCCCCAAGTAAAGGGCAATGCAGTAGTCGATCCTAGACATAATGAGAGTTCTTGCCAAGGTAATGCAGTTGTGGGAGTTCAGGAAGGGTCTGCAGGCAGTGATGAGTTTGCAGGTATAGGCCGAGGCCGACCTTACTGCATTCGTTTGTCTGTTCAGTGAAAGAGCAGAGTCCAGATAGATGCCTAGATTTTTAGGTTCCTTGCAGACCTTAATGTCATCGCGATCAATATTGAAAGACTTGAAGGCCTGGTCTAGTTTTTTAAGCCGTTGAGTTGAGCCTAGTAAGAGGAGCTCAGTCTTGTCGTCATTGAGGCAGAGTTCGTGTTGTGCCATCCAGGCCTGAATAACCAAGTAGATGTCATTCACGGATTTGGTATCGGCTGTGTAATCACCAGTAATGGGGATGAGTATCTCGGTGTCATCTGCATAGTTAGTGTAGGAGCCATCCAAATAAGGTTTGGTGAACACATTGTAAAGAGTCGGCGACCCACAAGAACCTTGTGGGATGCCGCAGTGTATCGGAGAAGGGTCCGCGGATGCTGTAGGAGAGAAAACCTGCATGGATCTGTTACTTAGGAAAGAGTGGATCCACGCATTGGCAGAGTCCGAAAAATGGGCCGCAGATTTAAGATGTTGGCAGAGTATTTGGTGGTTGACCAGATCGAATTCCGAGGAGAGATCAAGAAGTAAGAGTAACACTAATTTCCCATTATCTTTTTCAATCTCCATTTGAGTTTTCAGAACAATCAAGGCTGTTTCAGTTCCGTGTTTAGGGTGGAAGCCGGATTGTCTTAGCCCAAGGAGATTGTTGGATTCAAGATATTATTGGATCTGCAGATAGGCTGCACGATCTAGAATCTTGAGCAGGAAAGGGACCGTAGTGATATGTCTAAAATTAGTCGGTATGTTGGGGTCAAGGGATGGTTTTTTGAGTGGTGGGATCACCCAGGCGTCCCTTGAGGTTGTCAGGGACTATGCCTGTTTTGAAAGAGGCGTTTATGCAAGCCGTGATGAAGGGGGCTTGATCGTGAGAGGCTTCCTTGTTGATCGGACCCGGGCAAGGGTCACCTTGACAGTTGGAAGGTTTAAGATTGTTTATAATTCCTTCTACTTCAGAAAAAGTAAGAAGGGAGAGGGCGAACAGTTTAAAATTCAAGTTGGCCTGGCAGGTACCAGACGTGGGAATGGTCAGAGGATTGTCAGACTGTAGTGAGTTTTGTTTACCTCTGATTTTGGTTTGGAAGGATGCAATTTTGTCCAGAAGTGCTGTCTGTATATTGGTACACCAATTGCTGTCTTTGGTGCAGGAGTCTGGAGGTACTGCAGGAGACTCAAGTTCCTTAAGAATTTTGAATAGTTCCTTAGTATTGGATTGTGCTGACAAGATGCGATTATTGTAGGACTCTTTTTTGGCCTGGAGCCTGGAATATGGCATCTTTGTAGTTAAGAGTAGCTAGGAAGAGTCCGTCCTTGTGGGCATAAGATAGGTGACTTTTCCAGTGTGTTTCCGCGCTGCGTTTCTCTTTGCGAAGCACTCTAAGCTGTGGTGTGAACCACAAATTGAGGTGCGCATGCTGTTTGGGTTTCCTGAGTTTGAGAGGGGCGATGGAGTTTATATCTGAAAGCACCACCTGGTTATAAGTGTCAGCTAAGGTGGTGGGGTCCGAGCAAGAATCAATGACGTTGTTGAGAGTAGGAAGGATGAGGGGGAGTAGCTTTTCAGAAGTTATGTCCTTTTTGTTTCTGGTATGGATGGCAGGTGTGACGGATGGCGCAGGTAGGTGAACTGCTTCAATGTTGAAGGTGATGATATGGTGATCCGACCAAGCGCACAGTGAGTTCGAGAGAAGACTGATGTTGCAGTTAGTGTCATTTAGCCAATCTAAGGACCTCCCTTTGATGTGGGTAGGTTCTTGTATATGATGGGAGAATCCTAAATCAGTTAGGGTGTTGGCAAAGTCAATGGCCGTGGGTCGTTGGGGTCTTGGTAACCTAGATTGAGGTCTCCTAGGATGATAGTTTGTGAGTTGGTTTTAGCTTTGTCAAGTACTAAGTAGGTAATGTCATCCACAAATGAAGTGGGAGGACCAGGTGGTCTGTAAATTAGGTGTACAGTGGCCGTTTGATTGGCAGATAGTGGAAGTTTGACAGAGAGTAGCTCGGCAGATTCCAAATTTGTACTAGGTAGTGTTCTAAGTCCTAGTGTATTTTTATGGATGAAGGCAACTCCGCCACCTCTGGAGGTGCGGTCGCATCTAGAGATGGAGTACTCAGGGGGAATTGCCAGAGAAAGTGCCGGGCCTGTGTCAGTCCAGAAAAAGTAGACATGCCTCAATGATGGAGGCAGTGTATTCTGTTGGCCGAAGACCAACCGCCTCATATGTTTAGTATTAGAAATGCATAGCCATAAGCTTGACTGAAGCGCGGCCATTTTGATGTGATTGAAATCGCCATTTTGTTTTCTAACCTTTGCCTCTTGCCTTCTGTTAAAACTGCTTTGCTGGAAACTTATTCTGCCCCACTAGTATATTATTGTTCATGCATAGAGCAAGGCCGCGAGAGACTTGTTGAAACATAATGCAGCGACCCAGACAGAAATGCCTGGTCTCCTCCCTCACAAGTCCTTGGAAGTAAGCACAAGGCATTTCATCATTACACAGGTGCCAGCTAGTCTCGCTAATACAGTAGAAATGTTAGAAACTAACATTTAATGGCTTGAATTATGCTCTCCTTTACGCCCCCCCCCCTTCCCTGAGCCCTGTAGAGCCCTGGAGAGCGAGTTGACCCCCAGTACACGAATAGAAACTAGGAGATAGCGAGGCCTGGAATGTGTCTCTCCCCTACACACAGCTTGCTTGCAGAGAACAGAAGCAGTGTGTTCTTAAAACAAAGAATTGTGTCTGCAGGCTCATGAAATTGCAAACTGTTGCTAAATAAATGTCTGAAGGTGTCATACTCGTCACAATTGTCAATCATCGAACCCAATTCAAAGGAAATACATTATGGGCGGTATTGAATGTGTCACCACTGATTGTAAGATGCTTGCTTTGTATATATGTAACTGTTGTACGATTCTCACTCTTTTGCATCCCCCGGGGTCTGGAAACACACATCGCAGGGCGTGAGACCCAGTTGGCCAACTGAGACTATTTGCTTTGCAATAAACCCTAGCTTTTGGGAATAAAACCTCATGTCTGGCGTATCAGTTCGTGTGGTGATTCTGCCTTGTTTCCATATGCGAGGGTCCCCTAGGGGCCCCTTCACCCGAAGCAGGATGCAGCCAGGTCTCAGAGATGGCAATGAAGTCAAGCTCCTGTGTCTTGATAAGGTCAGCGATGTCGAGTGCCTGAGCTGTGAGAGACATTGCGTTGACCAGAGCGGCCTTGATCTGTATGGCTTTGCCTGGTAGGGCTGGGGTCAACTGAGGGAGCTTATGTGTAGGTGAGATAGGAGTATGGGGGGAGGGCTAGGCTTCAAGCATTTCAGCCAAGAGCTAGGATGCTTAGAGTGCCCAGTCATGCCCAGAACTCTAGTTCCTAACCTCTTGTTTCTTAGGTAAGTAGAACATGGTTGGTTAGGTGTGGGTTTTTTGGTGAAGTGATCTAACCATAAGGAAGGGGCATTAAGGTAGATGTTGGGAGGCTCGGCGCTCAAGTGAGGCAGGTTATTGTGAAGAGCAGGTGCCGTGTTGAGTCTCAAGTCATTGCGCAGAGCTGCTATCTGTTTAGGTTGGTAGATGGCCGAAGGCCTGCAGGTAGGGGCCATAATTCCAAGGCGCAGATTGCTGGTTGCAGCTAAGCTAGCCGATGGTAAAAGGATCACAAGGGTAGATGCCCACAGCGAGAGTGATAGTCTCAGTAAAGGGAGCATTAGCCTCGGGTAGGCGCAAAGGTGTAGGAACATGATACCGATATTAAGATAAAAGTGAGGATCTAGCGAGTATCGACAGTCACTAACTAAAGTTACATGCATTCATTGGATTCTGTTATGGGTTTGTAGGTTAATACAGGCGTGGGTGCAGCGGGAGGGAACCCAAGGTGGATCGTTAAGAGCGGCAGGCTGGGTTGCTTTGGGTTGGGCAAAGGCATAACGGGACGCATGCACGTTGGTGATTAGGCGTAGTCATGCAGCTCATCTGCATGTATGAGCTAGATAGATGAATGGCGATCAGGGACAGGGCAGATGGGTACTAGAGTTTCCTATCCTTTAGCAAACACACAACACATTTCCCTCAGTGTACTGCCAAAACTTCTGACTTGGTCTTTGAAATTTGCTGCTTCGTTCATCACCCACAAGGAGTGATGCTTCCACCCATACCCTTCCCCGGCCCCTGTGCTTGCCTCTAATGCTAGTTGATAGAGCACTGTAAAAAGTGAGGGATTGTAGCAGTAAACACTCGCTGGGATATTTGCAGACCCACAATACTTTGCAAGCAAGGCATATTTAAATGCCTCAACATATGATTTGCATTTTAAGAATGTCATGACTCTGCATGTACACAATTCTTTTGCAGTGCATACAAGATTGTTTCCAACATACCCCACCATTATACATTGGGCCTCATTACACGGAAGGCGGTGAGCCATGGCGCTATTAGCGCCATGGCTCATGCCGGTAAAATACCGGCACCGCCTTGGCGGAAAGGGGATTTACCGCCCCATTCCAAGGTTGGAGGGGCGGTAAATACCCTTTCCGCCATTGCCCTTCCCCATTCCCATTTCTGCCCCATAGGGCTCTATGGAAATGGGGAAGCCGCTAATTACGCCACCGCAATTTTGCGGTGCCGTAATTAGCTCCGAGGTCCCTTAGCGGGTTGGATTTTAACGCCTGCAAGAAGCAGGCGTTAAATCCTCCAACCCGCAAAGGGACCTCGTAGTACGGCGGTAAGGGTTAACGGTCACCGTTGCCATTAACGCCATTGCCATTAACGGTGACCGTTAACCCTTACCGCCGTCCGTGTAATGAGGCCCATTGTGTAGGATTACCAAGTGCACAGTGAAACTGTTTTTGTATAGAAGCGAGTTACCATATAATGTGTGACGGTCTATGTCCAAAGGAACTCTGAACACTTGGAAATGATGCAGATTGTGTGAAAAGCATTCTCCTGTCTGAATATCCAGTGCCATGATACTATGGAAGAGTAATCCCAGTCATAGTCCATACCCATTATCCCTTGTAGGCGAAGTAAATGATATTGCAATGTTGCTCTCAACTTGTAGCGTAATGTTAGTAATGCTTAAGTAGGAGATGGTGAGCATCACATTTGTCTTTTCAAATCTTTAGAGGGCAAATTTAATATAGTTTTATAATGCGTTAACTTACAAGGTGGCCACTTCAAAGCACTTGCGTGACATATGTACAAAGAATAGGAAGTATGGGATTTGGTTACACATCCAAGTAGCCTGCTTACAGTCAGTATCCGATATTTGAGCTGGTAGTTCGATTATATAGTGTGGGTGACGCTTTTGGTAGGGCACAATGAGTAACAGAAATTCTAAAACGTGAACGTTATTCATGTTACAACAAACATAAAACAAGTGAATGTAGGAACACATTTGCTAACCTTTCGCAGAGCCAAGAGAGGGAAAGTCAAGTTGCCTGGTAGAATTTTAATGTCCTCTGGGGCAGAAGTTAGAGTCAGAAGGTAAAAGTGTGATAGTCCGGTTTAGGAGTCATGGGTGGGGAGGGAACATTTTTGGTTAATGTGTGCAGGCATATCTTTTTCTGTTCATGGAGCCAGTTTTTAATATTAGTTTTTAACCTCTTGTGGTATATTTTGCTGTTAGGGATTTTAGGCGCATCGTAGTTTATTGCAAATTAGCAGAATATCAAGACTAGTTGCTTATTTTAAGAGAAAGACAATTTCAGGTAATTGCTGTGGCTTGTCCCTTATTAAATCTTTTTGAATAGGTGAGAATTGTCTGTGTGTGCTGCTAAAAATCTTCTGAGCGGCACCCAGAAGGAAGCTGGGCAAGCACACATGCACACAGCTTAGAGGGAACATTACCCAAGACCTCTAAATATTGTCAAAAATACAATATTTTATAGCAGTTTCTGAACCGATAAGGACTTACATGATTCTGATAATGAAGTATAGAAAGAAACTGGGCCTCATTACGAGGTTGGCAGTCCGGTAATAATGATACCAGTATGGGAATACCAGCATTGTTTACCTGGACCGGTGCATTGCGACCCGCGATGCTGGTGCTACCGGCGTCTGCAGGGACCTGTTGTGACCGGGTAGCACCTACCCGGAATGGGCGTGGGCACGCGGCAGCCGTGCCAGTAACACCTGCATGACGTAGGTAAGTGCACATTACGAGGTTCACGGACATGCACTTACTGGCATCCAGATGCCGGTAAGAACAGGTACTATGATGCCGTTAACACTGGCATAGCGGGGCAGCCGTTAATAGTAATCTGCTGTGTTGAAACCTGCCACGGTGCACACAATCAGCACAGGTGGAGGCAATCAAGTCTGGCACAGCACAAAAGGAGCACACCCACACACCACACCCCTTCCAAATCCCTTCCAAACCGAAACTGCTACCATTTGCAGTTGCAATACTGGGGCTGGAGGACATCCCTGCACTGCTACTACTCCAGCAGGCATTGAACCAGGGAATGCAGCTGAGGCGCAGGAGGAGAAGGAGCGTGAGACAGGGCCAGCACACACCACCAGGACAGGCAGTTGTACCGCGCTGGCAGCCACCAATACCTTGCTTAAGGGCCAGTCCATTTGATCTAATCCCTGTACCGCCTGGACAGGGACACCATATGCACAATAGTGGACCTCATCCATGACGACCTGGCAAGCCTCATCAACATCCAGATAGGCATCCCCCCTTTGCTGAAGGTAGTGTCTGTGCTGCCCTTTCTTGCCACAGGCACCTGCCAGCACACTGTGGGGCAGCTGCATGGCATCTCACAACCATGTTTCTCCCGTTTGCTCAACCAGGTGCTCGATGCCCTCCTGAAACATGGAAGGGAGCACATATATTTACCACGGACTGTGGAGGAGGTGAATGCTACCAAAACAGCATTCTATGAACTGGCAGGCATGCCAAACGTAATTGGTGCCATCGACTGCACCCATGTGGAGCTGGTTCCGGCATGCCGAGGAGGTAGTGTGCCGCAACAGGAAGCTCTACTATTCCCGGAATGTCCAGATGGTGTGCGATGCAAGGCAATTAATCACGCATTGCTGTGCAAGATTCCCGGGATCCACACATGATGCCATGGTGCTGCGCATCTCCACGCTTCCCGCTACATGGCACGACGTGCTGCACAATGTACCTGGCTGCTGGGTAAGTCCAACAACAGGGCTATGAGGGGCGTTGCCTGGGGGGGACCACAAGCATAGACAACCTGTCTGCTGGCTGGGGTATGAGGGGTGTTGCCTGGGGAGGGGGGGTGAACACATCGACCTAGTTGGCAAAACTGTGACCTCAATCACCTCAACATAATATTCGACACAGCCAATGGATGCAGATGTGGCATGCCTACACAGCTCTGCATAAATGCAAGCAACAAACACAGCGCCCACACCAGCACATGCACCTTGAACCACATCGTACATGAACCACAGGTACCACGATGCACCACCCTGAAGGCACAACACCTGTAATACATGAGCGGAGCAAAGTCCATCACGGGACATGCATCCATGCCTGAGGCAAATCCAACTACCACACATGGAAATCTCTGTCACTGCACCCACCCCACGTTACACCGCAGACCATTATACTGGGCCAGGCATCTCAAGCGCCACTTACAATTGCAATAGTGCAAGCAAGGAAACTAATGTAATCACTGATCAGTTACCACCACTAACATATGAGTGGTGCAGGACCCATCCACAGTACCTCTGCTCCACCATGCCAGTACACACCCAGCCCCCTCACAGAAATGTTTGCCGTCACTGGCAGACCATACCACCATTACCATTGGGCATTGGTCATATGGGGGAAGGTAGTGATGGACAAGTACATGGTGACTTGAAGTAGTCGTGAACATGATTAGCAAACCAGGGTGCATCATGAGGCACATAAGGCAAACATGTCATGATGCATTCCCCATGCATCAACTCATTTGTGTGAGTGCTGTACCTGATGGAAAGGTCCCTTAGACGTAAACGGCACACATAACCCCCAAGCATGGGTCATCCCTAAGTACACTTACCTGGGTCTCACTATGAGAAAATGTAATGTCAAGTGCAGTCATGATGAATCTGTGGCATGTGATCACGAACACTGTACAGGCATTGCACACAAGGAATGACAACAATGTTCACAAATACACTTTCCATTGCTCCTGTGCAGGTGATGCCAGGTATCCCCTGAAGCTGTGGCTCCTGACCCCCATCAGGCAACCAGTCAACAGGCACGAAGAGGACTACAACCGTGCACATGCACGCACTCGTGTCACGATTGAGCAGACTTTTGGCCTGTTGAAGGCCCGTTTTCACTGCCTCAGCAGGTCTGGTGGGGCACTCATTTACAGGCCTGAGAAGGTGGGCAAGATAGTGTTTGCATGTGCCATGCTGCACAACATGTGCATTCGGTGCAACATACCCCTGCCCCCTGACAAGGACCAGATTCCACCAGAAGATGAGGAGGATGATGGTGAAGAAGATGCATATTGACCAGGGCACAATTTGAATGAATGATGTGTTGTACGGCAAACTTTGATTGCACAATAGTTTTGATGGACTGGGTGACAAAAGGCACTCAGAATGGGGGACAGTGAGCACTGGGCACTGTTTACAAATACCTTGACAAACACTCAAGAAGCAATATCCAGTCATGTGTTTTTATTATGCACATCAGGTGTATTGAATGATTTAAAACTATGTACAGTGAACAGGAACCAACGTGGACCTCTACCCCTCCATATACAATAAACTACCCCCCAACATCCCCAAACACCCACGCCCTCATCCCCCAACCCCCTTCCCCCATCATCCCCATCCCCCTCCCCCCATCATTCCTACACACCCACGCCCTCCCACCCTCCTCCACCCAACATCCCCACACACCCACGCCCCCATCCCCCTCCCCCCAACATCCCCACACACCCACGCCTCCCACCCCCTGCACCCTTTCAAGTTCAACTGTGTTGAAAGGGGCCCCTAGGGGTCCCTCGCGTTATGGAAACAAGTCAAGTCACCACACACAATAGATACGCCAGACACAAGGTTGTATTCCCAAAACTAGGGTTTATTGCAAAGCAAATATTCTCAGTTGGCCAACTCGGTCTCACGCCCCGCGACGTGTATCTCTAGACCTCGATGGACGCAAGAGAGTGAATTACGTACATCAGTAACATATATACAACATGCCTATCGTACAATCAGCTGTGACATGTTTAACACCCTCCTTTATTGGGTTTCTTTGAACTCGATTTGATGATGGACACTTCCGACCGAATATGACACCTTCAAATATCTATTCTAGTAACAATATGCAACCTTGCAAGTGTAGAGACATCTTTTCTTTGTTGAACAGAACACAGTGCTTCTGTTCTTGTAAGCGAGCTACATACGGGGGAAGAGTCACATTCCAGACCTTGCTATATATGAGGTGCTATTCGTGTCCTGGGAGCCGACACGCTCTACAAGGCTCGGAAAAGGGGGGCCGTAAGAAGAGCATAATTCAAGCCTTTAGCTGCTTTATTCTAACATATTCTACCATATAACGAGACTGGCTGGCAGCTGTGAAATGATTAAATGCTCTGCGGCTCTGCTTCAAGGCTACATTTGGGAGGGAGACGGGCATTCCTCTCCGGAGCTGCCTACGTTGTGTTTCAACAAACTCCTTATTAGCCTCGCGGCCTTGCGGCCTTGTCCTTTCACGTTCAGACAACAATGTTAACAGTTGAGCAGAGTAAGCAGAAATGTGCTGCGAAGCAGTTTGAACAGAAAGCAATGAGCAATCGTTAGAAAACAAAATGGCGATCCTTGTTACATCAAAATGGCCGCTCATTGGTCAAACTCGGAAACCTGTATTTCTATCGTTATGTACATGAGACGGTTGGCCTTCGGCCACCAAAATACGTTTGCCGTCAATCGTGAGAGGTGTCCATTTTTCTAGACCGACAGTGTCAGCCTACTGATGCCCCCTTTTGGGTGGAGGGGGTTGTTCGTCTGGCCGATGCAGACTGCGCAGTGACCTGCGCACCGGGCTCGTCGGAGTGGAACTTGCCGGTATTGAGCTGGTCGGGGGGGCGGGTTGTGGGTCGGGCTCTGCAGCGCGATGTTGGGCCATGGTGGCCACCAACCGGGTGACCGCCTGGGTCATTGCTGCCATGCCCTCACGCACGCGCCGGGCCACATGGTAGATGGCAAGGCTTATTGTCCTGCTGTTCTCTTGCATGGCCTTGCTTCTCATTTCCTCTTCCGCTATGTATTGTTTGACCATATCCTGCATGGCCTGCTGGCGCTCCTTCATGCGGCTCAAACGCCCCTCCAAGTCCCGGATGGATTCCGCAGTTGGTGGTTGCACGGGAGGTGGTGGTGTCTGCGTGGTTCTGGGGCTGTGTGCTACTGCAGGCATGTCCTCCATAGAGCTGCGTCCATTAGAGCCATGTTCGGAGGAGAACACTGGTGTAGATGGCATGGTAGGGGTCTGTGGCATTTCCTCCGACATGCAAAATCCTGCAGTGTCCGCCTCCTCCAGTTCCTCATCCTCCTCCTCTGCGCTATGTTGTGCGGATTGTGCAGCCTCACCGAGGTCCCTCGTGGCTGTCGACTGTGGCCTCTCGACATCCCTGCCCACTGGTGATCCATCCTCATCCAGCTGAGGTGTATGCTGTGGTGCAGGAGTTTTTCTTGATGTCACCTTGGTGGCAGGTGTGCCCTTTGGCATGGGTGCCTTGATGGCACCAGTGTGTTGTTGCTGGGGCTCCTGGCTAGGTGTTGGAGCTAGGTGCTCATCTGCTTCTCCAGCCTGTGCGCCCTGTTGGCGTGGTGGCTGTGGCTTGAGAGCGGTGGTATGCCTGTGGCCAACTCTTGATGTCGACGGCCTCTGCTCAGGCGTGATGTTGGCTTTTTAGGTGTTGCGGTGTGTTCGGCGTCACTGTCTGATCCGGTGCCTGGGGGGACAGAGAGGCACGGCATGTGTCATCGGTGAACATACATCCTATATACATCGATGCTAGTACATTTAGAATCCTTTGCATTGTCGGGTACATGTTGGAGGGGTGGCCATGGTGCTTATAGGAGTTGAGGGGTGTGGGGGTGCAGTGTTTGGGCATCCTTCTGGTGCAGCCATGATGGGCATGGTGTCTGTTGGGTGGCCGACAGGTGTATCATGGCTTGCATGTTCTGGCCATGACTCAGGGGCTGTGTACCATGTGGTGTCTAGATGTGGGTCCGACGTGCTTGCACTATGTGCGTTGTTGCATTGGTGTTTACACTTCGTGCATGGTCATGTTGGGCGTGTCAAGTGTGCAATCGGCAGTGGTGATGTGTGCACCATGCAATGGGATGGCACAGTGTTCAGGCCTGTATCTTTGTGGTGATGTATATGTGTGTGTATGCAGATGGTGCTTGTGTTTGCAAATGGGGACTCATGTGGTTTGTGTCAGTGGGGTTAGTTGTGTGTTTTCATGGCAGGGATGTTGCACTTTCGTAGGGGTTGACTTTAGGTGGGAGGTGATGGCCCATGTATTTGCTCACATCTACTTTCCATTTGGACTCCAACATAGTACTTGGGGTATTGGGTGTGTGTGGTGACTTTTGTGCTATGCTAAGAGTCACTCACCGTCATCCGCCGTGATGGGACTCCCATCTCGGAATGGCCAACACGCTCAATGGCCTCCATATCTATTACGGAGCTGCAGGTTTCCTCCCACCATGCCAGCGTTATAGGCTATGATGCTCCACCATCTGTTGCCTGGGCCTGGCTGCGTTTTGCCGACGGGATGTTGCAGACACGCAGCCGCAGATCATCCCAATGTTTCCTGCAGTCTTTAACTGTGCGTGTGGTTGTCCCCACTGCAGAGACCTTCTGTGCGACCTCCTCCGAGATGTCTTTTTTTTCTTATTTGTGCCGCACGGCGCAGGTCTGCACAGAACACGACATCTGCGTGCTGGACCATAGTGTCTGCCAGCATGTTGAGTTCCTTACAATACAGCACACTTGGATCTATAGTCATTTCCAAAGGCCCTAGAAATTCTCACTGGACTTTTTATGAACTGTGCAGATGTGTCATGGACAGGACTGGTGGCAGCTATCTTTTCGCATTATTTTTAACCCTTTCCTGCCATGTTAACCGCGTTAACCGCGTTTGGCACGAATAGGTGGTCTGGCTCCAAAATGGCCATGCCACGAGGGTCTTTGTCCTGTCTTTTGGCCATCTTGCCCCTTCACCTTCCCCAGGTCGAGTCGACCCAATGGGACCAAATAAGGACTGACCCGGGTCAGTCCTTATTTGGTCATGCACTTTCCCGCAAATGCCAATGCCTTTGCTGGCTTCTGCATGCCTTGTGTGTGTGCCTCCAGGATGTGGGCAGGAATGTCTGGTTCCAATACACATCTGGGTGCCAGAGAGTCTGGAGTGCCATGAATTACTGGGGCCACTGTGGTCCGTGATTGGTCCACGTAAGGAGTGTGTAAGGAGTGTGTCTCCTGAGTTCACACTGAAAAAAGTATCCTGCAACAAGAAGCCGAGTCGAGGAACCGCTGGTGACCCGCTGGAAGGTTTGGCACCCTGAGCCCACTGTCGTCCCGTGGGACCCCTCTGCATCTGGTCGTCCTAGAAGGTCTGCGAAGACGCTTTGACCGACTGGAATAGTGGGACCAACTATTCTCGCCACCTTCATCAAACCTTGCAAGTAAGCTTTCTCGGAAGTGTCCCTGGGCCAACCAGTGGACTGACCAGCTTACCCAGTTGCTTTGCTCTGTCACCGCCACCGTTTTGAGGAGGCCCTCAAAATTTGGTATACTGCTAGCTCTGTGTCCCCGGCACCCTCACACCGAATTTCGTACACTTGGCGTTCCCAGGTCTGAAGTGAGACGAGTGCACCAGGACCGGAGTAAACACGGTTACCTTGTTGCCCTGCCAAGGCCACACTCTGTGCAAGGGTTTTTTAAATTTTTTTAAACAATTTTTATTGATTTTATTCAAACAACAAATAACAAACCCAACTCAATTTACAGTGGTTACATATCTTGCTCGTAGACACACATACATTGTTACTTGTTCGCCCACTATATTTCACGTACCACCCCCCACCCAAGCCTACTTTCTCCCATTGTTAGTCTCCACCTCTTGTGGTGGGGAGACCTCTCCCGCCATGCTTATTGAATCATCATCACTTGGTCCATCATACGTGGGCCCAAATAGCTCTGCTATTAGCTGTCTCCAACCCTCTAGGGCTCCGGCTTCACCCTCTATGTCCCCTTTGCATGCTTCCTGCCATGCCACTGTTTCTGCCTCCACCCACTTCTGCAAGTCCCTCCACCACGTCTCCACTTTGGGCTTGTGGCACACTTTGCATCCCATTGCAAACCTTCTCTTCGCCAATACATATGCCAGATCTTTCAATTTGCTCACATGTTTAAGCTTCCGCGGTCTGGGGAACCCTCCCAAAAAACAAGCCCACACCGTATCCACCTTCCTGCGGATTCCCTTGTCTTCCATTTTCTGTGCTATATCTCTCCAATATTCCGCTATCTGTGGACATGCCCAGAACATATGCACCATTCCTGCGTTTTCCTCATTGCGTTTGGGACCCACCTGGCTTCCAGCATTCTTAAATTTAGCTACCTTCAGTGGCGTCAGATATGCTCTGTGCGTTATATACAACTGTATTTGTTGCAGCCTAGCATTTCTCGACACTTTCTTATGATACCCCTGTCCCCTTTCCCACATCCCGTCACTCATCACATCTCCTACTTCCTCCTCCCAGGCCAGTCTAAGTGGCGTCACCTCCTTGCCCACTTGAGTCATCATCATCTCGTACACTCTAGACGTTTCATGCCCACCTTCCGCTATATCATATATCACATCTAATGTGGTGGCCGGTTCCTCTGCAAGTTCCACTTCGGACCAGGCATCTTTAATTCGTTGCACCATCCCATGGTATGTAATATATTGCCCAGTGCTCAACCCCGTTTGCTCCACCAGCTCCTCAAATTACAGTATTTTCCCCTCTTGCCACACATCCCCCAATGTTGCTATTCCCACCGGTTCTCAATACTTCCTAATCATTAACCTAAGTTGCACATCTGTTCCCGTCATTGTAACCAGTGGGATTTGCGGCGAGCACAGGGCCGGCTTGTCCATCAACCGGCTTGTCCATCAACCGGCACGCCCTCTGCCACATCCCTCACCCAAGACCCAACATCCCCGGGCGGGCTCTTAGCTCCCTCTTGGGTAACCATATCATTTCTCTCAAAAAGTATGGGGTGCAATCACCCTGATGCAGCTTATGTTCTAAGGTGGACTCCGCAGAGAGCCATTTGTCTACATGTTGCAACTGGCTCGCTACATAATATACTTCCCAGTTAGGTAATTTGATGCCTCCTTTCTCATGCGGGTTTTGGAGTTTCCATAGGGCTACCCTGTTCCTCATCCCGTGCCATAGGAATTCCCTGCATATGCTATCCAGCTTAGTAAAGAATTGCCGGTGTATGGAGTATGGGATGTTCACGAAGCAATGCAACAGTCTGGGCAATGCCACCATCTTGAGCATCGCCCCCCGTCCCATCATTGCTAAGGGGAGTTTCGCCCAGAACTTCATGCTATTTTCCAGTTTCCGAACCGTTCTAACTGTATTATGCCTATGTTCGTCTTCTACTGTGTGATATATACCTATCCCAAGATACCTAAAGGTTGTGGTCTCCCACGGTATCTGTCATGATGCCTACCCCCGGAGCGCCAGGCCCAGCACTCCCGGAAGCAGGCATCATGCCCTCGGGTAAAAGCCCAGCGGCCCCTTATAGGGGCTCTTTGGACTCAGTCCTGGCGCCTTTGGCACCAGGCTCATGTTGGACATTGGTCCTGGCGCCATAGGCGCCAGGCTCATAAAGGGAGGTGTTTTGTGCACTTACCTGATGCAGACCATGCTGCACGCTTCAGGCCTCCCTGAGACCTGAAAGGGACTATTTTTTCATAGGGACTATTTTTTCACTCGGGCGTGGCCAGGAAAGGATACATACCTAGTTGGGGAAGGATACATACCTGGGACTTCTTTGGAGGCTATTTAAGCCACGCCCAGACAGCAGCTCATGCTTCGCGTTGTTCTGCTTCCTGCAGCTTAACGCTCACCGTGTCTGCTCCTGCTCCTGGACTCCAGCCACGCCCGCCTCGAACCTGTAAGACCTGCAAGGAAGGAAGAGAAGAGAAAGGTGAAAACCAAGGACTATTTCAAACTTCTTACCTGCATCCGGAATCTTCTCGCCAGCATCCCTGAAGAAAGACTTCCATTTAAAAGCATTGCGTTGCTCGCTGCAGCGCCACGCTTCACTCACCTGTCCTCGAGACATCTCCCGGCTCCATCGCGGCTGTCAGCATCGGTCGCCACATCTCTGCACCTAGGGGAGAGAGGAAGAAACAAAAGGTGAGCAGAAGGAACACAGAAGGAAAGCCTGATTAACAGCCATAATACTTACCGGCTTTTCTTCCACATTTCGGGTCGGCGCCGCCCCGTTGGCAGGTACCGTACCCCGGCCCCTATGGGGAAAGGACAAGAGACATTTCTGGGGAATGATAAGGACATTTAGAGGGATCACCCTCATCACTACTCACCTCGGCAGTTTAACCCCTCGACGCATCGCCTTCATTCTGCACCTGAAATAAAGGACAGATCACAGGTTAGAAAGACAACATAAAGGGGGCCTCACTTGAACTTTGAACTTTCATACTTACGGCGCATCGCTCAGGAAAGTCAAGTGGATTTTGCCAGCGCCATTCTGAAAACCAGTGAAGTAACTGGACGAACACGCGCCCCTGCACCAGAAGCAGGATGGAGAGTTCATCTTTCCAAACCATAAGGTGAGCTTCAACCAGGGTTTGGAGGAAGTTAGAGAGGAACGAAGGGGGAAGGGGGAAAGGGGGGAGCTAGCCCACTATTCTGCAGACTGTTAATCCCCTTTCTCATCTGCAGAAGGATATTCCTACGGGCCAGGCAAGCACGATTTGGAGGTCCTGTCCAATCGGTTTTCCGGGTCCTGCACATCACGCTAGAAGAGGCCACAGCAATCCAGACTAGACCAGCGCCCGCGTGGGAACCAGGTGAGCGTTACAGTATCTGAAGTACCGGCAAATTCTCCGCCATGAGCCCTCTATATCTGCCCAGCAGAAACACACAGGATTTACTTGGGTTCACGGCTATACCTGAGAGTTCCGCAAACCTATCTACCACTTCTAATACATACTGCAGATTTTCCTCTGGGTAGCGCAAATACAATAACATATCGTCTGCGTATAGAGAAATTAAGTGTGATGTTTCCCCAACTACAATGTCTATTTCGTCATATTGCTGCCTTAGATAAATCGCCAGAGGTTCCAAAGCCAGAATATACAACATGGGGGACCAGGGGCATCCTTGTCTAGTCCCTCTACCAAGTTTCCATCTTTCAGAAATCACAGTTCCTGTCTTCACTCTCGCTAATGGCTCGCTATATAGACGTTCCACCCAGTGGAGATATCCTGGTCCCATACCATAGCTGGCTAGGGCCGCCTTCAGCCAGGGCCACCTGACCGAGTCAAATGCCTTGATCGCATCCAGCGACACTATCCCCATTTCGCTAGTGTTCCCTTCAGTATGTTCAATCACTCAGTGGAGTCGCCTCAAATTATTCAAAATATTCCTGTTTGGGACATATCCTGTTTGATCAGGGTGAATTAATTTGGTTATGACCTTTTTCAATCTGTTTGCCAACACTGCTGTTAAGATCTTACTATCTTGGTTTAACATCGATAGGGGTCTATAGGAACCACAGTCGCTACCAGGCCTGTCGGGCTTGGGGAGTGGTATAATAACCGCTTTGCGTAGTGATTCCGGTAGTCTCCCAACTTCATATGCTTTGTTAAGCATTTCCAGTAGTGGGGGAGAATCTCTGCTTTATATGCCTTATAAAATTCACTCGGGAGTCCATCAGTTCCCGGGGTTTTACACGTGGGCAGCTGCCTCACCACTTCCTCTAACTCTTCTAGAGTGATCGGGGCATCTAGCTCCTCCCTCTCTTCTACACTAATTTGGGGTAGCCCAATATCTTCCAATATGTCTCCTATTTCCCCCCTCTTGCTTCCCGCCTCGTCTCCGTACAAGCGTCTATAATAGTCTACAAATTCTTGGTTTACCCCCTCCTGTGTATTCACTACATCGCCATTATCTCTCACCATTGTTCTGATTGGGGGCCTACGAGTCTCGTTTTTGTAAAGCCATGCGAGTAGTCTTCCTGGTTTGTCGCCTCCAGCATGTTGTCTTTCTATGTATTTTTTATAATTAAGATTGCATAATCTATCCCAGTATCCTACACATTTCTGCTGCAGGCCCAGAGCCTTTTCTATATCTGCCTTAGTGTTACTGCCCCGTTCCAATACCCTCTCTAATTCCTTCTCGGAGTCCTGTAATTCGGTCAGAATCCCATCCTGCAGTCCTTTAGACTTGGCTATGGCTATTCCTCTCACTACCACTTTAAAGGCTTCCCAGAGTGTGCCCGCTGTCTTTACACTGCCAGTATTTATCTCGAAATAACGTATTATTTCCTCTCGCATATCGTCCCTAAATACACTGTCTTTAAGAGCTTCTGCACGCAATCGCCATGTGGGTATCTTTCCCCTAGGGGGTCGGTATTGCCATGTTAGCAACAGTGGCGAGTGGTCTGAGAGGACACTAGCTTTGTATTCCGCCTGCGGTAATTCGGTCAGCAACTCCTGCGTGACAAATATGTAGTCCAATCTTGTATGTAGGCCCTGTGGGGACGCGTAATGTGAATAGTGTCTACCCTGCGGATGGCATGTTCTCCATACATCCGTAAGCCCAAACTCTGCCAATAGTGCATGTAGTGCCTTTGCAGCTGGGGTGGGTCTAACTATTTTAGTATCTGATCTATCGATGGTGGGGTTCAAGACACAGTTGAAGTCTCCCCCCCGCAATATGCTCCCCCCCCACCCTGCCACTGAGTTTACTATACAGGGTCCTAAAATACGCAGCTGTATCTTGGTTCGGAGCGTAAGTATTCACAATGCAAATCTCTTTGTTTTCCACCATTCCTCTCATAATCACATCCTACCATCCACCTCTACCTGAGAGCTCAGCAACTGAAACGGAACATGTGTGGCTGCCCATGTGATTACCCCTCTTGCATAGGCGGAGTATGTTGCCCCCACCATTGTCCCTCTCCATTTTTTCCATATCACTTCTAGTTTGTCTTTCGTTAAATGAGTTTCTTGTGACAGGGCTATGTCCACTTTCAGTCTGCGTAGATACATCATTACCTTGTTCCGCTTCAGATAACTATTGAGCCCCCTAACGTTCCAAGTGACTATCTTAAGGTCTCCCATGGTTCATCTCATTTTCCGTGAAGTGTAGGCTTACCCCATAACTCTTCCCCAACTATAACAAACCACAGCACACAACCCCTTCCCTCCCTCCTCCCCACCCTACCCCAACCCCAACAGTTGCCCAGCTCCATCCCTGGATCTCAGGCTCCCCCGCGTTTGGGTCTACCCTGGTACCCCGGGCAAGACCCCAGCAGGGCGCCACCGCACTATCGGCGACCTAACTAAACCTAAATGGGGGATGTACAGGTTGGTCCTGCAAGGCCCCTAGTTAAAGTCTAAATCGCAGTATTCACGGATCATGAGTGACTATATTCAAGTTCCATAGTATTAAGTTCTGAGTCCCCCCGGTGCCCCTCTCGTTCATTACTCATCCGTGTCACCTCCTTCTCCTGTCCGAACGTCCGACTCCTGGGGGCATCCCTGCGTGTCAAGCCATCCCATGGCTTCTTCCGGAGTTTCAAAAAACAAGGTTCTGTGCTTGTGAAAAACCTTCAGTTTGGCCGGGTAAAGCAGCATGTATTTATGACCCGCTTCTCGCAATCTCCTTTTGACTGCCCCAAAGTTCATTCTGCTCCGCTGCACCGTCAGGGTGTAATCCGGGTAAGCCGTTATGTTTGCCAAACCTCTTTGTATTATCCTACCTTTGCGGAAGTGGGGATCCTTTCTCGATCCCTGTAATTAAGTATTTTAGCGATCACCGGCCTAGGTGGGCCTCCTGGTGGCGGTCTCCTCATTAGGGCCCTGTGTGCCCTTTACACCGCGAACCCCAGAGACAGCACTCCTCCAGTGATTTCTTGTAGCAACATTGTTTCAACGAATTCCGTGGGGTTATGGCCTTCCGCTCCTTCTGGTAGTCCAACAATACGGATATTATTCCTCCGGGCCCGTCCTTCTGCCTCCTCCGCTCTACTCTCCAGATTACCCACTCGTTGTACCAGGGCGTGAAGCTCCGACCGGTGGGAAGCACAGTCCGCCGTGTTAGGGCCCATCTCCTTCTCGAGGTTCTCCGTGTGCTCCGCCAGAGACCTTACGTCTTGCCGTAGCAGATTCACGTCCTCCTGCACTGCCCCGACCTGGAGCTCCAGTGCTGTTTTTAGTTCTGCCACCGTCAGTTCGAGCTTGGTCTCCCAAGCCGCCTTCAGATCGGCGATCGCTTCGAGGACCTCCTGATTCGCACCCATGGTGGCACTGCTCCCAACTTGGGCTTTGTCTTTGCTCCTGGCTCCCTCGGGGCCTGGTGGCGTCTTTGTGTATTCCTCTAATGTAGGTTGCCTACACTTAAGTCTAGGAGGTTTATTAGACATGGCGCTGTGCCTATGAGTCTTGGATCAGCCCCTTCACCCATGGTCCTCAGTCCCAGCAAGGGTGGGTTCTCACCGTCCTCAACGGGCCGGTGATATCTGCCAGTTCCTTCGATCGTCCACTTTTCGTTCGGAGCACTCCACCAGTGTTTTTCCTTTTGCTTTTCTTTCTCTGCGGCCACCCGGACTGGGCAATGTGATAAATATTTCGTATCCCTAATGATCTTCCTCTGCTGTCGTCGAACGGAGACAACTCCTCCGTCTCAGGGGTGCGCCCCTCGGGATCTCTTTGTTCTCGCCCGCGGCCATTTTGATGCCCTCTCTGCGGCCAGCCTCTCAGAACAAAGTAACAAAGCGGTCGTTCCTCCGCTGTAAATTTGCAGTCAACCTGCTCATGCTCTGCTCTGCGCCTTCCCACGCCTGCACATCCTTTTTGGGCCGCCACTGATCAAAAAAATATGTGTTTCTTGATCGGATCAGGTTGTCGGATCACGGAGCTCGCAGGGTTTCCAGCTTATCCATGGCTGCCAAGCCATGCCCCCCACACTCTGTGCAAGTTTGCAGCATTTGTGACCCTCTTGCCCCTGAAGCCTGCTGCAGTGAAACTAGGTCAATTCATCCAACCAGAGCGGAAAAATTGCCACTGTCCTGTTTGGGAATCATCGCTGTATTTTAGGAACTGAAAGGTGGCGAGATGTCCTTTTTGCCACATTCGGACCTGCCAGCGAAGTGGACTGAACTGGCGAAGTTTGGGTCTGCTTGCATCGGGGACCGGTGAGTACTCCTTACCCCAACCGGTGGCCCCTAGTGCAAGAGCCCATTTCTAGGCATGAGTGGCCCCTGGGGGTCCCTCTCCTTTCCACTGCTATGGCAAAATAGCAACTCCATCCCGCACTCTCGAAATGCCTCTGCCTTTAAGTGGAGGTCCTTCTTGAATAGTGGGAACTTGTTCTGCATCGCCTCATCCACCTTCCCGAGCTGCTAGAGATCCTTGAAGAGACCCTATTCTGCCCATTGGCAAAAGCGTGTGCATGTACTATTGAGCACAAGGCTCCTCTCTTCGTAAGGCTTGGACTGCCTCTTAGGTGTATCATTGATGTTGAATTGGGCATAAAGACTACCTGCACTGCCGGTTTCCTTCCCCTCTAGGTTGTCGACATATTTCGTGCAGTCACCCCTTTAGACCCCAATGGTCTTGTATATATATTGTATTGATTGTGATGTTTTGCTTTATCTAGTGATACTGTGATTGTTTTGCTATGGTCTATGTTACAAAGGCCTTGTAATAAATGTGTCTATATTTGTAATATAACACCTGTCTGGAGTAATTTGTAAGTGTCCTTGCTTTGTATGTTCATTGAGGTCTTTCAGTCACCCTCAACCCTCCTGAGACTTAGGGCTTCATTACACGGACGGCGGTAAGGGTTAACGGTCACCGTTAATGGCAACGGTGACCGTTAACCCTTACCGCCTTACTACGAGGTCCCTTAGCGGGTTGGTGCTTTAACGCCTGCTTTTTGCAGGCGTTAAAAACCAACCCGCTAAGGGACCTCGGAGCTAATTACGGCACCGCAAAATTGCGGTGGCGTAATTAGCGCCTTCCCCATTTCCATAGAGCCCTATGGGGCAGAAATGGGAATGGGGAAGGGCAATAGCGGAAAGGGGATTTACCGCCCCTCCAACCTTGGAATGGGGCGGTAAATCCCCTTTCCGCCAAGGCGGTGCCGGTATTTTACCGGCATGAGCCATGGCGCTAATAGCACCAGGGCTCACCGCCTACCGTGTAATGAGGCCCTTAGTCTTGACCGCCTCCCAAAGCTACCTTGATTGGTCTGGCTTGTCCAGAGGTTACTCTGTTCCAAGAAAGTAGGTTGGCCTTCTGAACCACTGCCCCCCAGGTCAGAGTTCAGAAATCCTTCCTAACAAATTGGTGGCAGGGGTGGGATAGGACTGAAGGTATCCAGTGTTGCATACTAGTGAAGGCATTTCAAGTTATTCCTACCAGGACACATAGTGAATTGTTGTAGTATAACTGCAAAAGGCCATAGTCCTATCTATCAATATGGAAACAAGAACCTTGTTAACTTTAAATGCTTCTAAATCTGAAACATTGAGAAAGATGTGTGCTGAGAGAGGTGTCTCTGTTGAAGGCACAAAAATGGAAATGATCCAAAAAATCATGGACTGGCAAGAAGCTCAGCTTAGTGCCATAGCTTCTGAGGACAGTGTAGAAGGAGGTGGGGCTGCTCTCACTGGCAGAACTGGTAGTTCTGCCGCTGCACTGATCCACAGAGATCATGAGGATTTGGAAAATGTAATGTTTAATGTTTCCTCTGCCATTGCTGAAGGTGAGGCCATGCTTGAATTGAAGAAGCAAGAACTGCTGTTTACGCAGAAGGAACTTGAGTTCAACATGTCCAAACTGAAGATAGAGCAGGTAGAAAAACAAAAAGACAGGGATCCCATGTTGGAACTGGCCAAGCTTCAAGTTGCCAATGGATCCAAGGGTCCTGGACATGGGATTGGGGCCTCCTCTCATCCAAGGTTTCCTAAGGGTCTGCTCAGTGTGCATGAGGAAAAGAATGACATTATGGACTGGCTGAATACTTCGTGTATGCATGTGTGGTTCAACAAGTTGACAACGCCGATAAAATTGCCTGGTTACTTAGCAGACTGCCCCATTCTGGCTGCAGTGCCATTATGGAAATGTCAAAAGCTGAGAGAGCAGATTTTGCAATGTTGAAGCAAACTCTCATCTTAAAGTTTGGAAAGACTCCTGCCCAATACTTAAAAAGATTCAGAGAGTACAAAAAGAAAGAAGGTGGTACTTGGGTATCTTATGTAACTGAAACCTTAAAGAACTTGACTGGCTGGGTTGAAGGTTATAAGGTCTCTTCCTTTGAAGGTATGATATGTCTTGTCATGCTAGAACACATTTTTGCATCTTCATCCCCTGAGCTTAAGCAGCATTTGGCAGATTCAAAGCAGATAGATCCTAAGAAGCTTGACATAGCAGCAGATTTGTGGGTGTCACATAGAGTGTCCCATAAGGACAAGACTCATCCTGGAAAGCAGGAGGAAAGGGAAAAAGTCCAAAGATAAGGAACGTGGAAAATCTGATAAAACTTTCTCCCATAAGGGCCACAACAATACAAATAAAGGTAGGACACAAGAGAACTCACAGGGTAGTGGAGGTCATCCTCCAAAACAGAACTCTGGTTATAGTAAGCCTCCCTATGTAAACAGACCCAGTGGATCTTGTTTTGCTTGTGGAGCAACTGACCATGTGAAGGGGGATCCCGGATGTAAGGTCAAAACCTTGGGGGTTCACTCCGCCAATCTGGCCTTCTCCACCTATGAGGAAGAAGAGATTACAGGAGCATCCTTCTGCTCAGACTCCTTCCCCAGTGGGATAGAAGCTGAGGTAGTTTTAGTTTCCCTGGGTTCCTGAGAGCCTATGGTCTCAGAGGCTTATGCTAGGATTCCAGATAACACCAAGCACTACTTTAAAGACAGTGTGCTGATCAATGGAGTAGATACTCCAACTCTTAGGGATAGTGGGTGTAGTCGAACTGAGCGCTGTGTGACGGGTTCCCGGGCAGGCACAGCGTCTCCGGCACCTTCAACCATGAGCCAACGTTCTGGTTCGGCAAAGAAGAGGAAGTCGGACCATCCGGGTAAGCTTCTGGAGAAGCCTTGGACAGACCAGTCAGAGAAGGCCAAAGGGGAGCGGGCGCTGACCCTTCCTCCAAGGTGCAGGCCCCTAGTTCGACCAAGGTCGTGCAGGCCCAGGTTCACCCATTGAAGCCTTCCATTGAAGGCATCGGGGCGTCCCTAGCGAAGGCAGCAGACGCGTGTTCGCAGGGTACGGTCCCCAACGCGAGAGTTTCCTTGCCTGCCAGGAGGGAATCGTCCTTCCAGCCCATAGAGAAGACACCGGAGAAGGTGATGCCTATCATCTCCCTAAAGCCGTCTGCCCTGGTCGAAAAGAAGGGGGGGGCACGGTAGTCCTGCAGGGCACAGACATCTCCTCTGGGGAGGAGCTTTCTACTCTCCAGACTATTTTGTAGGAGAGATTCGTCAAGGCCAAGGCCCACGGGAGGTATCCCGACGAGGGAGTCGCTGAGAGTGGCGACAAGACCGACGAGGAGGAGCAGGCCATGGAGAAGTTGGAGAACCCTACACCGTTGCCTCTGTCTCTCCCACTTCCGCCACCTCAGCAACCACTGTTCAGAAGGATTTCTGAACTCTAACCGGGGGGGGGCAGAGGTTCAGAAAGCCAGTCTAGTTTCTTGGAACAGGGTAACCTCTGGACAAGCCAGGCCAATCAAGGTAGCTTTGGCAGGCGGTCAAGACGAAGTCTCAGGAGGGGTGAGAGTGACTGAAAGACCTCAATGAGCATACAAAGCAAGGACACTTACAAATTACTCCAGACAGGTGTTATATTAAAAATATAGACACATTTATTCCAAGGCCTTTGTAACATAGACCATAGCAAAAGAACCACAGTATCACTAGATAAACCAACACATCACAATCAATACAATATGCATACAAGACCATTGGAGTCTAAAGGGGTGACTGCACGAAATATGTCGACAACCTAGAGGGGAAGGAAAGAGGCAGTGCAGGTAGTCTTTAGGCCCAGTTCAACATCAATGATACACCTAATTAAGAGTCAGTCCAAGCCCTACGAAGAGAGGATCCTTGTGCTCAATAGTACATGCACGCGCTTGTACCAATGGGCAGAATAGGGTCTCTAGCTGCTCAGGAAGGTGGATGAGGCGATGCAGAACAAGTTCCCACTATTCAAGAAGGACCTCCACCTGAAGGCAGAGGCGGTTCAAGAGTGTGGGATGTAGTCGCTAGGGGCCACTGGTTGGGGTAAGGAGTACTCAACGGTCCCCGATGCAAGCAGACCCAAACTTCGCCAGTTCAGTCCACTTCGCTGGCAGGTTCGAATGCGGTAAAAAGGACGTCTCGGCACCTTTCAGTTCCTAAGATACAGCGATGATTCCCAAATGGGGCAGTGGCGATTTCTCTGCTCTGGGTGGATGAATCGACCCAGTTTCACTGCAGCAGGCTTCAGTGGCAAGAGGGTCACAAATGCAGCGAACTTGCACAGGTTGTTGCCACGGCAGGGCAACGCGGTAACCGCGTTTACTCCGGTCCTGGCGCACTCGTCTCACTTCAGACCTGGGAACACGAAGTGTACAAAATTCAGTGTGAGGGTGCCGGGGACAGACCGCTAGCAGTATACCAAGTTTCGAGGGCCTCCTCGAAACGGCAGCGGTGACAGAGCAAAGTAATTGGGTAAGCTGGTCAGTCTACTGGTTGGCCCAGCGACACTTCCAAGAAAGCTTACTTGCAGGGTTTGATGAAGTTGATGAAGGTGCCGAGAATAGTTGGTCCCACTATTCCAATGGGTCGAAGCATCTTCACAGACCTTCTAGGACGACCAGATGCAGAGGGGTCCCACGGGATGACAGCGGGCCCAGGGCACCCAACCTTCCAGCAGGTCACCAGCGGTTCCTTTACTCGGCTTCGTGTTGCAGGATACTTGGATGCTAACCTTTGTTCAATGTGAACTCAAGAGATTGACATGGTAGTGGTGTTTTCAGCCTCCTCTTATCCAAAGTTCCCTTCATGCCAAAATGCAGAGGACCCAATGGGAGATCTGCTCACTAACACACACTGCATACGTGGACCAATCACAGACCACTGTGGTCCCAGGCATTCATGGCACTCCAGACTCTCTGGCACTCAGGATGTGTATTGGAACCAGGCGTTGCAGCCCACATCCTGGAGGCACAGACACAAGGCATGCAGAAGCTCATGAAAGCATTGGGATTCGCGGGAAAGTGCATGACCAAATAAGGACTGACCCGGGTCGACTCGACCTGCGGAAGGTAAAGGGGCAAGATGGCCAAAGGACAGGACAAAGAACCTAGTGGCATGGCCATTTTGGAGCCAGGCCACCTATTTGTGCCAAACGCGGTTAATGTGGTTAACATGGCAGGAAAGGGTTAAAAATAATGTGAAAATATAGCTGCGACAAGTCCTTTCCATGACACATCTGCACAGTTCATAAAAAGTCCAGCGTGTGTTTCTAGGGCCTTTGGAAATTTCTACAGACCCAAGTGTGCTGTATGGTAAGATACATTGCACACTTGTTACATGTTGCACAAAAGCTGCAACATGAAGAAAGGACTACAAAGTCTCCCAGTACTGACTGTCTTAAGGGCATGTCAGTTTCCCCATAAAAAGTGAGCGAAAGCCCAGAAGAGTGCAGCTGAGGGCTGTGCTTCTCTGGCAAAGGCAGTCAATGGTGTCTAAACAGCAGCAAAAAATGTGGGAGTTGACACATGGAGGGAAAATTACATACAATTATGAAATCTTTCCTAACACTCCTCGCCCCTCCCAGACTAAGGACAGGGGGAACTAATCCACTCCTGGATGAGTTTCTTGTTCAGGTCGGTTAAACAGTCTGGACAACCCATCAGCATTGCTATGTTGGCCAGGGCCTATGCTCAATAGTGAAGTCAAAGCCTTGCAGACTTATGGACCACCTAAGCAACTTTGGATTCTCTCCCTTCATGTTCATTAGCCACTTTAAGGGCTTATGGCCAGTCTAACTGGGCTCTGGGCTCTGTAGACTCACTATACAGGAGCCCACCTTCCCAATAAATCCTGTGCTTCCCAGGTGGGTCACCTTTAAGCTGGGAGCAGGCCTGTCTCCTTAGGCCTTCCAGAGATGGGCACTCACGTTGGCCCTTACTAAATTCTTCCCATTCAGAACCACCTTCTACTAACAAATCTTTTAGTTTAGGATGGTCATTGGGGTCAAATACTTCAGGTATCACCACAAATACCTCGGATTCTACCTCGGTAGACCCAGAGGAAGTTGCCAGCGCTCCCCTGTTGCCCACTAGGTTGGCTGATGGCCCACCTCTCATGTCCCCAGTAATACCTGTAACTCTTACTATCAACGGTACAGCAGTCAGAATTCCAGTGAGCATACAGAGGAGTGCCCCAGGAAAGGTCTTGCTGGGAAATGATCTCAGAGCTTTAGGGCTTGTGGGAGATACAGCTGAAAGACCCTGTACAAGGTCTCAAACAAGGGCAGTACTGGCCAAGACCAGTGCCATGCCCCAGCCAAAGGGGAAACCCAAGGCTATAGGAGTAAGAAAATCTAAAAGAGGGAAAGAAAACATTTCCCCTAACTCACCTACCACTGAGGTGGAGGTAGTTGGTCAATCACCAGGACCTGACGAGAATGTGGTGATACCTGAAGTATTTGACCCCAATTACCATCCTAAACTAAAAGATTTGTTAGTAGAAGGTGGTCCTGAATGGGAAGAATTTAGTAAGGGCCAACGTGAGTGCCCATCTCTGGAAGGCCTAAGGAGACAGACCTGCTCCCAGCTTGAGGGTGACCCTCCTGGGTAGCACAGGATTTATTGGGAAGGTGGGCTCCTGTATAGTGAGTCTACAGAGTCTACAGAAGGAGACCATAGGAGGTTGGTGGTTCCAATTGCTGTAAGAGCCTTCCTCCTGCAGCTGGCGCATGAAGTGCCCCTTGCTGGTCACCTTGGAATCAAGAGAACCAAGCAAAGGTTATCCATGCACTTCTACTGGCCCAAGATGGGGGTGCAAGTAGAAAGTCACTGCAGGTGGTGTGCCTCCTGCCAGTTATCCGGTAAGAGTGGCTCAAGAATCCAAGCTCCATTGGTACCACTCCCAGTCGTGAGGGTACCATTTGAAAGGGTAGGGATCGACATTGTTGGTCCCCTTGACCCCCCCAAACAACCTCAGGCAATAGGTTTACCTTGGTGCTGGTCGACCATGCCACCAGGTATCCTGAGGCGATCCCATTGAAAACTGGGACTGCCAAGTCAGTTACAAAAGCTTTGCTTGGCATATTTACTAGGGTTGGCTTCCCTAAAGAAGTTGTGCATGGTAATGCCTTTTGGGTTGAATAATGCCCCAGCCACTTTCCAGAGGCTTGTGAATCATGTGTTGAATGGGTTGGATGAATTCTGTCTTGCATATCTGGGTGATATAGCAATTTTCATTGCCACCTGGGAAGACCATGTGAAACACCTTGGGGTTGTGTTACAGGCTCTTCAGAAGGCCCACTTTACCATAAAGGCCAGTAAGTGCCAGATTGGACAAGGATCAGTGGTCTACATTGGACATGAAGTAGGTGGAGGAAGGATAAAGCCTCTACCCAGTAAAGTACAAGCAGTATAAGACTGGCCTACCCCCACTACACAGACCCAAGTGAGAGCCTTTTTGGGACTCACTGGGTACTACAGACATTTCATGGCAGACTATGGTACCATAGCTGCCCCTGTGACTGCTCTCACTACTTCAAAGAAACCCAAGAAGGTAACTTGGTCTGAAGAGTGTGAGAAGGCCTTCAATGGCTTAAACAAATCCTTGTGCCAGGCCCCTGTTCTCAGGGCCCCTGATTACCAAAGACCTTTCATTGTGCAGACAGATGGCTCTGACACTGGGATAGGAGCTGTACTATCACAAGTAGATGAGAAGGGTAAGGAACATCCCAAGTGGCTTCATTAGTCGCCAGCTTAAGGACAGAGAGCTCAGATGGTCCACAGTAGAGAAAGATGTTTCTCTGTTGTGTGGGCCCTAAGAAAGCTGAGACCCTACTTCTACGGGACCCACTTCACTGTGCAAACTGACCATAAGCCCTTAAAGTGGCTAATGAACATGAAAGGAGAGAATCCAAAGTTGCTTAGGTGGTCCATAAGTCTGCAAGGCTTTGACTTCACTATTGAGCATAGGCCAGGTGTCCAACATAGCAATGCTGATGGGTTGTCCAGAATGTTTAACCGACCTGAACAAGAAACTCATCCAGGGGTGGATTAGTTCCCCCTGTCCTTAGTCTGGGAGGGGCGAGGGGTGTTAGGAAAGATTTCATAATTGTATGTAATTTTCCCTCCATGTGTCAACCTCCACATTTTTTGCTGCTGTTTAGACACCATTGACTGCCTTTGCCAGAGAAGCACAGCCCTCAGCTGCACTCTTCTGGGCTTTCGCTCACTTTTTATGGGGAAACTGACATGCCCTTAAGACAGTCAGTACTGGGAGACTTTGTAGTCCTTTCCTCATGTTGCAGCTTTTGTGCAACATGTAACAAGTGTGCAATGCATCTTACCATACAGCACACTTGGGTCTATAGAAATTTCCAAAGGCCCTAGAAACACACGCTGTACTTTTTATGAACTGTGCAGATGTGTCATGGACATGACTGGTGGCAGCTATATTTTCACATTATTTCGAACCCTTTCCTGCCATGTTAACCACATTAACCGCGTTTGGCACGAATAGGTGGCCTGGCTCCAAAATGGCCATGCCACTAGGTTCTTTGTCCTGTCCTTTGGCCATCTTGCCCCTTCACCTTCCACAGGTCGAGTCGACCCGGGTCAGTCCTTATTTGGTCATGCACTTTCCTGCGAATCCCAATGCTTTCATGGGCTTCTGCATGCCTTGTGTCTGTGCCTCCAGGATGTGGGCTGCAACGTCTGGTTCCAATACACATCCTGGGTGCCAGAGAGTCTGGAGTGCCATGAATGCCTGGGACCACCGTGGTCTGTGATTGGTCCACGTATGCAGTGTGTGTTTGTGAGCAGATCTCCCATTGGGTCCTCTGCATTTTGGAATGAAGGGAACTTTGGATAAGAGGAGGCTGAAAACACCACTACCATGTCAATCTCTTGGGTTCACACTGAACAAAGGTTAGGATCCAAGTACCTGCAACACGAAGCTGAGTCGAGGAACCGCTGCTGACCTGCTGGAAGGTTGGGCCCGCTGTCATCCCGTGGGACACCTCTGCATCTGGTCGTCCTAGAAGGTCTGTGAAGACGCTTCGACCCATTGGAATAGTGGGACCAACCATTCTCGGCACCTTCATCAACTTCATCAAACCCTGCAAGTAAGCTTTCTTGGAAGTGTCCCTGGGCCAACCAGTAGACTGACCAGCTTACTCAATTACTTTGCTCTGTCACTGCTGCCGTTTCGAGGAGGCCCTCGAAACTTGGTATACTCTGAGCGGTCTGTCCAATGGCACCCTCACACTGAATTTTGTACACTTCGTGTTCCCAGGTCTGAAGTGAGACGAGTGCGCCAGGACCGGAGTAAACGCGGTTACCCCGTTGCCCTGCCGTGGCAACAACCTGTGCAAGTTTGCTGCATTTGTGACCCCCTGGCCACTGAAGCCTGCTGCAGTGAAACTGGGTCGATTCATCCACCCGGAGCAGAGAAATCGCCACTATCCCATTTGGGAATCATCGCTGTATCTTAGGAACTGAAAGGTGCCGAGACGTCCTTTTTACCGCATTCGAACCTGCCAGCGAAGTGGACTGAACTGACGAGGTTTGGGTCTGCTTGCATCGGGGACCGGTGAGTACTCCTTACCCCAACCGGTGGCCCCCAGCGACTCCATCCCACACTCTTGAACTGCCTCTGCCTTGAAGTGGAGGTACTTCTTGAATAGTGGGAACTTGTTCTGCATCACCTCATCCACCTTCCTGAGCAGCTAGAGACCCTATTCTGCCCATTGGTACAATCTTGTGCATGTACTATTGAGCACAAGGATCCTCTCTTCGTAGGGCTTGGACTGTCTCTTAATTAGGTGTATCATTGATGTTGAACTGGGCCTCTTTCCTTCCCTTCTAGGTTGTCGACATATTTCGTGCCGTCACCCGTTTAGAGTCCAATGGTCTTATATGTATATTGTATTGATGGTGATGTGTTGGTTTATCTAGTGATACTGTGGTTCTTTTGCTATGGTCTATGTTACAAAGGCCTTGTAATAAATGTGTCAATATTTTAAATATAACACCTGTCTGGAGTAATTTGTAAGTGTCCTTGCTTTGTATGCTCATTGAGGTCTTTTAGTCACTCTCACCCCTCCTGAGACTTCGTCTTGACCGCCTGCCAAAGCTACTTTGATTGGTCTGGCTTGTCCAGAGGTTACCCTGTTCCAAGAAACTAGGCTGGCTTTCTGAACCTCTGCCCCCCTGGTCAGAGTTCAGAAATCCTTCTGAACAGTGGTTGCTGAGGTGGCGGAAGTGGGAGCGACAGAGGCAACGGTGTAGGGTTCTCCAACTTCTCCACAGCCTGCTCCTCCTCGTCGGTCTTGTCGCCACTCTCAGCGACTCACTCGTCGGGATCCCTCCCGTAGGCCTTGGCCTTGACCAATCTCTCCTACAAAATAGTCTGGAGAGTAGAAAGCTCCTCCTCAGAGGAGATGTCCGTGGCCTTCAGGACTACCGTGCCCCCACTTCTTTTCGACCAGGGCAGACGGCTTTGGGGAGATGATAGGCATCACCTTCTCCGGTGTCTTCTCGATGGGCTGGAAGGACGATTCCCTCCTGGCAGGCAGGGAAACTCTCGCCTTGGGGACCGTACCCTGTGAACCCGCGTCCGCGGCCTTCGCTAGGGATGCCACAATGCCTTCAATGGAAGGCTTCAATGGGTGAACCTGGGCCTGCATGACCTTGGTCGAGGTAGGGGCCTGCACCTTGGAGGAAGGGTCAGCGCCCGCTCCCCCTTGGCCTTCTCTGACTGGTCTGTCCAAGGCTTCTCCAGAAGCTTACCCGGATGGTCCGACTTCCTCTTCTTTGCCGAACTGGAATGTTGGCTCGTGGTTGAAGGTGCCAGAGACGCTGTGCCTGCCCAGGAACCTGTCACACAGCGCTCACGGTGCCCTCAGACTCGCGGTGCTTGGCCTTATATTGGGCCGCTGTCACCAGGGCACCCTCAAAGGTCTTAGAAGCCCGCTCAGACTGCTTGTGGCTGGGGGAGGCATGCTGATGGGTCCGACCAGTAGCGTGGGCATTGGTCTGGTGCCAATCGCGAGGCGCCTGCGCCGGTCCTTCATGGTGCGGGGACCATATTCTGGCAAAACGGCCGTATCCTGGACAAATCCTGAACAGAGGCGTCGAGTCTTCCTTCTCCTCTGCCATCTTCACGCGGGGTAGGTCTTGAAGAAGCTTCTGGAATCCTCCAAGAAGAAACTCAATGAAAAATTGCCCTTGCGGGACGCTGAAGAATCCGAAAATGGGTCCCCGTTGATCGGAGAGATGGATCAGTGGAGATTGAGGCTTGATTGACCGGAAAAATAGAGTAGAACTCTTAGAAAAATTGCAAAATGCAGGAAAAGCTCAAGAGCTATAGCACGAAGACTCCCAACACGTGAAAGTGCGGTAAAAATGTGAAGATGGCTGCCAGACTAGGGGCTTAGTTAGAGGGCAGTCATTGGCTGGGGGCAACATGACCCAGAGACCAGTGATTGGTTGTTGGGAGAAAGACAGTTCAGGAATGAAACTGAAACTGATCTTTTTCTTTACCGAGGATTCCCAGCCTGACGACTGGGAATATTCATGAGCATGTGAATCCATGCTAGACCCCATGCTGGAGAAATGCAAAAACACAGCTATATTTGAATTTACAACTCGATTCAGATGCTAGCAGTGGGTGTAAAACGCAATGCAACCAAGAGTGTAAAACAATGGAGACTAGCAGAGAAGGAAGTGAAGTCAAGGGAGGGTAGGAGAGTGTCCAGAAGGAGGGGACTAACCCATAGTTAAGGAGGTGTGAATATCATGGTAGTCCAGATTTCTTTGAGGTGTGAGGTAGCAGCATCATGGAAGCTCATGTGCAGGCGGTTCCATGTCTTACAAATCACGACAAAAATGGCCGTGGATACAAAATATTGCGTCAAAAATGCTGTGGTTTTGCCACCACAATCATGTAAAGGATGCGGGGAACACCCCATGCAACCCCCAGACCCATTATACCATTTAAGGGGAGTGGGGGACACCCGCGCAACCACCAGACCCATTATACCATTTAATGGGGCGGGGGTCACCCCCGCAACCCCTGCTCCCCTTAATTGGTATAATCGGGTACACATTTACAGGGTCAAACCCTTGCATTTTTGCTGCGATTTTTTTTACGAGCGACATTTTTGCTGCGATTTTATTACCTGATACCATGCAGGGGTGCAAGAAAAACCCAAGCAGCGTTCTGGCAGAAACAGGGGCCTTGAAAGTGGCAATTTGGCGAGGGAGCTGGCTAAAACCTGCCGGTCCACGATATGTCAAGATGTGGAGATTAAAGGCCAATTGCACAGCAGCGGATGTGAAGGAGGAGTACTCTGATCCGCCTCTAGGCTGCACTTTGGGCCTCATTACAATTTTGGTGTTTCTTCCGGTGGTAAATCCAATACATTTGTATACTATTTCCACCGGGCTACCTCCTAGGAACAGGAGACAAATTCTCCAGATTCTGAGGTGTTGTTATTCCCCATTATGAATTCCCACAGGACTTCATTGGGATTCGGAGGAAGTATTGCTGCTGGTAATTCTACCTGTTGTCATTATTCAATTTTTTAGGACTAAAGTGGAGGAACAACCTCCAGCAATCAGTTGGAGGGAGGTTTTACCTCGGTTTTTGCTCTAAATGGTGGTGCTCTAAAAGTGGTGGTACTTCTCCAGCATTGGATCTTTCATGGATTCACGTGCTCATGAATATTCCCCATCATCATGGTGTCATCGACGAGGATCTAGGTCGACTAAGGGTCACTGACGAAGGCGTGGACGGATGAATTGCAGTCGTAGAGAGCGTTGTTTCTCTGAAGATTGTTTGGATGACAAAGCTGTCAACGACAATGTTTTAGGTGCAGAGGTGGTCAATGAGGTGATCTTGGATGAGGACAACGGCACTAGACAAAGGAGTGACTTCTGATCTGAAAAATGTGCACAAAGGCCAGGCGGCTGCAGCTCCCATAAGTGTACTAGAAATGTGTAGTTTCCTGGGCATGATGACATATTGTGGCAGAAGGACAACAATTGCTGAGCCCAAGTAAAGGGCAAGTCTTTCAGGAAATAAATAGGGAAACGACCATGGCCTATTTAGATACTTAATGAGACACTGAACTGGTAGTTCTTACCAGTGTGTGAGGGCTCTGAGCTGTGCTAATCCAAAAGGACGCTCAAGGTTACATCCATCCCATTGCCTTTGCCATTTGAGCCTGGACTCCCACTGAATATATATTTTCAGATTGAAAACAGGGCTATAGTCATACGGTGAGGGTGCAGGCACTTTCATCTCTTTCTATACAGGCATGGCTTTACACTGATAACCAATCACAAACCTCTCCTACCTCTATTCCAAGAACTGCTTTCTGCTCCCCAACCCGAATAGACAAGTGGGCTTTGCAACTACAAGAATATCAGTGCAGACTGGAGTATTGGCCTGGTGCGCACACCCCTACACACTACCTGCTGCGATGCTCTAGGCCTGCAGAACACCACAAGGTCAAGGAAGTCAAGCACACAAAGGAATATGTGAACATGCTAGTAGAATGTGTCTAGCCCAACGTGTTTTCGGGGAGGAAATGTGATTTCTAGGACTAGAAGCCCTGGTGGAAGCTAAAATAGCTTCATATATAAAGGGGTAAGCCCACTTCTAGTGGACGCTCTACCTTATTTTGGGACTATAAAGCTTTAAATATTACAAACGGTAGTTAGCAAATCTATCAACAGTTAGACCAAATAATACAATTAGTCTTAAAACAATTACAGGAAGTAATATTAAAAGTAATATTAAATTATTAAAAGGAGGGTAGTGTTGAGTTAATAAACACAGTTGATTCACGACAACGTTCAAAGCATGTGCAATATGTAAGTTGTCACACCCTATAATGGAGTCTATTGCATATTTCTAGTCACTCAATATACTAGAACATAGAACTCCTCCTTTTCTAAGGATATTTTGTCACTATTAGGTTTGTGTTTTATTGTGTTTTACATTCGTACTGACAACAGAAGTCTTTTTGTTTGTCTTTTAGACTAATGATTTTTGAATAAATGAATATTACTTCCTGTGATTATTTTAAGACTAATTGTATTATTTGGTCTAACTGTTGATAGATTTGCTAACTATCTTTTGTAATATTGGAAGCTAAAATAGTACACAAGCAGCTATGATAAATTAGCGGCAGTGATCCGAAACCTACACCGATCATCTTAGGAGCACTGAGTACAGTCCCATGTGAGTTAATGTGGACTTCTATGGCTTTCCCAGTGGACGTCACCTACTAATTGTAGTATGATATGATATTGTATTTATAGCGCGCTTATACACAAGTGTTTCAAGGTGCAACGAGGCAAGGGCGGGGAACAAGGGAGGTCAAGACAATGATCTTACCAGGCCAAGTGACACTGAGATTGCGCAAGTGCAGGGTAGAGCGAAGGGGAAAAAGTGCCAGATGAGGAGAAGTGCGAGTCATAGGATCAAGACATAGAAAATAAATGTGCGGCCAACAGGTGGCAGTGTAGGGGTTAAGTGCAGACAACAGGTGTTAGATAAGTGCAAGTAGGGGGACTGTAGGGTTGCAGATACAGCCCCAAGTGCAGGGTTGCCAGGAGACAGTGCAGGTGTGCAATTGGGAGGGCAGGGACCCGGTCCGTGGTTCAGAGGGTAGCCAGGTAACCAGTGCAGTATCAGACAGGAGATCTGGAGATCAGCAGGGAAGCAGAGGATAGAAGGCAGAAGCAAAGAGGAAAGTCCTGAGCTGCTTCTGGAACCAGAGATGGCTCTGCTCACGTTTCAGAGAGGCAGGGAGGCTGTTCCAGAGGAAGGCACCGGCCAAAGTAGGATTCCAGAGGTGGAAATAGTACCTTCGTTAGCAGCAAATGTGGTTTTGCCAAAGCCCAAAAAGATACTGGCCACTCATGGTCTTCTCAAGGAAATCGAGACTAACGGAAGTCAATTTCAGGGTCCAGGAATGGCAGGCACACCTAAGAGAATTGGGCATCAACCACAGAAAGATAATGATCACTGGCTCCAAGCCAGGGGGAGGTGGAACTACTTACGCAGACTATCAAGTAAATGCTACACATTTCCTGTTGATCAACAAACTGATCCTGATATAGCCATTTATCCAGTTTTGCGTGAATACTGAAAAACCTCATACACCTACCTCCACCCACTGTTCAGTGGCCTCAATGCTTTTAGGACATGAGATGGTGAGCACCATTCCAACCCATCCTCTATGGTAGGCCCCTTCAATAAAAACTCGGGATGTGGAACAAAGGCTAAGGAAGAACAACCAATGCACGAGTGAGAAACAAAGTATGAAATGTATTTATTTATTTTGCATTTTTAAAGCGCTCACACAGCCCGTGGGCATCGAGGTGCTGTTACAGGAATTGTTCGTTTTTTTTCGTCGTGTCATTGTTTTTTGTTTGTCTTAGTTGCTTATTTATAACACGCTTAAACACCCAGACGTTTCTAAGCACGGACCCGGGGATCGAACCAGTGTTGCTTTGTGTCATCTTGCGTAATCATCGTCCATTCAAGTAGAAGTCCCGGTAATATCCTGTAATGCCATTGTGTGCATAACAAGTGTCCTGGCAGGTGACTAGGAACATTTACTGGTTCAAAAGATTGTCAATAGAACAGCATGCTGAGAGTAGAGAAGAAATCCTGTCATATAGTCCGATGTCAATGCGTACTACAGTGTCCTCTTCCCTCAGTGTGGCCAGTGGCTCTATCCTGATCTCAAGTGAATTGTTCCTTCCAGTTAATGACCCACCACTGGACGAAGTTGCAAGACCTGGATGGTATGGTCTACGAAGAGGCATTCTACCACATTATTGATTATGTCACTGATACCGACAATGTGAGTGATACTGATGAGTTAATATCTATTACTATGTTGGTGTGGAATAGTATGTTGAAGTGGACGGCTGCGCTTTAACAGTCCCCCCCCCATTCATGCACACACCAAAACACTGTGTTTCGTGACAGGGATCCAGGGAAATTAAACCAAGGAAATTCCACTCACACACAGACAGAGTTCCCAACGGAGTACCATTCCGTGCTAGTCGTTATTGCCAGAGGTCCCAGCTGTACTGTGTCGTTTCCTGCCTGCCCAGTCCTGCCTCCTTGAGCCTGCTGACCACGCTGCAGCTTTCATTACTAATCTGTAAGAGAGCTACGTCCAGCATCTTCTATTCAAATGTTTATTGCCCCTCTCATGCAGTCTGCACATTTAAAGTGTCTTTGAATTGATTGAAGCTACCAATACCACCAAGAGAAAGTGTTTATGTGCGGTCATCAAGTGGATGCTTGGTTCTATCTATACTACATATACCTGATTTGTTAGAATTAATTAGGGCGGGAAAGAGCATTCATACACCGGAGGAATGGAGAAGTTTAAAGGAAACATTCTAATTTAAGGAGGAACCACCACTGCTAAGGAGATATATTGCAGTATCATAACCTTTAAGGAATGTTCATCATTTGTAGTCATATGGACAGAAACCCGTTAGGTGGGGACATGATACTATGATTATGTGTGAGTATTTGTCCCTGCGAGATCTCGGCAACCCGAGATCACGCACGAGAGGGTCGACGAGAGAACGGAAAAAGGTTGACGCGAGGGCTACGGTCGTGCCCCAGTGGTCCTCCTGAAGTGAGGCCTGCAGCCAGGCACCCTGGTGCTGCACACTTAAGCAAAAGAGCGTAATTCCATGGCTGCAGCTAAGCCAACTGCACTGATCAATTCAGAGAACCAAGCTGTGAGTACAGTCTAAATTCTGTTTGTTACAAGGTGCTAATAAACCACCTCCTCATCATCTTTGTGTCCTATGTTGCTTGGGCCACCACATTATGTTTTTTGAAATCTACGATTCATTCGTCATGGCTGATTAGTCACATTTATGCACAGATGTGATTGATGCATGGTGTGCATATTATCCTCTTTATTTGCGTTTGGACAATTCTTCGATCCTGCTGTTTTTTGGCATTAGGTTTGTATTTTTGTCAATTTGTATGTGTTTTAATAAAATGTGTATTGCATTGAATGGGATGTTTATGTGTGTACTTGTTCTCTCCTATTACTTGTGATGTTTTCCTATTTGTGATTACCATTATATTGCCCAATTAGTAAGTATTCTGAATCACCTCGTAGATATCGGGATGGCCTACAATGTATTGATGTACAATATACATTCTTTTAATAATTGGCGAGCAGTTTTGCCATCCAACTGATAGGGGGACAGTTCTTGCAGTCCACAACGGCAGATACTTGACCATGTATGTCACTTCTCGCTGATATGGCATCAAGTTTTGCAGGCCAGGACACAAAAACATGTTGATAGTAAGTATCTTGCACATTCTTCACAGTTCACATTTCCGGTGAAGGTTGAACTATGAACGTGCGATACGATACGGTACGTAAAGGAAAGCAAGAGCGATTGTGCCAATCGGCATGGCATTCTAATTAGAAACCAGAAGGCTGTTTTTTTCGCTTCAACATAACGGATATGTATGGAGTAAGGGGGCCTTTGGTGATCCGCCCTGTATTTTTTTCCATCATGGTTGCCCAAATACAACAATAAAATCGATGATACTGCTTACCCATATAAACTGGAGAGTATACCCAGAAGGGACATTCTCAAGTAATACGTTCTTTGATATAAATGCATTGGTTGAATAGCAATCTGTACAAGACTTAGGGTTCTTTGGCTAGATGTTCAGAATTGTTAAAAATAGTTTTCCTGTACTTACAACAGGATCCAGGGAGGTACGTAGAGGTCAGAAACGTTAAGACATGGTTGGAGACTTAAGCTCTGTGCACCTTGGCGCGAGTCATTCCTTACAGCACACTTAGAAATACAAAGGTCCATAGACTGTAGACCCATCACGCTTTACATGCAAATATATATATATATATATATATATATGAAATAATAGCTCATACACCTTATTTTATATTTGTAGATACATTGTACAGCAAAGACTAGGTTACCTCCCAACACGCAGTGCACCTCAAAAACATCCAGAAGGATGTACTAGTGACGACATATTTGAACCCATTTCTTACAGCTCACTCATTTGTTATGATATTACGTGGTGGTTTCTCTATAAAACATTTAAAGTATTTGAATGTGATGTACATAGAGCTCAAACCCAGAAGCATTCACTGCTAAATAATTGTTTTGCATTTGTGTATGTATATTGTAATGTTAATGTCCCTCTACGAGTGATTTGAACATACTTGTGTCTTGTTCCTTTGCTTTTTCTTGTTTTGCTAATACGTCTGCCAAATAACATGCAGGCCCTGTCAAAAAACTAAAAAATACTATGCGGAATCGAATCCGCTCACTTTTGTTTTTGGCTAAATAAATAAGCTAAAACTCACTCTACATGTGTTTTTTGCTCCCTTCTCAATTGATACCAGGGAGCTAAACCATACAGCTCCACTGATACCCATCACGCTTTACATGCAAATATATATATATATATATGAAATAATAGCTCATACACCTTATTTTATATTTGTAGATACATTGTACAGCAAAGACTAGGTTACCTCCCAACACGCAGTGCACCTCAAAAACATCCAGAAGGATGTACTAGTGACGACATATTTGAACCCATTTCTTACAGCTCACTCATTTGTTATGATATTACGTGGTGGTTTCTCTATAAAACATTTAAAGTATTTGAATGTGATGTACATAGAGCTCAAACCCAGAAGCATTCACTGCTAAATAATTGTTTTGCATTTGTGTATGTATATTGTAATGTTAATGTCCCTCTACGAGTGATTTGAACATACTTGTGTCTTGTTCCTTTGCTTTTTCTTGTTTTGCTAATACGTCTGCCAAATAACATGCAGGCCCTGTCAAAAAACTAAAAAATACTATGCGGAATCGAATCCGCTCACTTTTGTTTTTGGCTAAATAAATAAGCTAAAACTCACTCTACATGTGTTTTTTGCTCCCTTCTCAATTGATACCAGGGAGCTAAACCATACAGCTCCACTGATACTAAGCATGTTAAATGTTGAAATCTTTTGAGAAAATGTGTATGTAACGTAACATAAACCTATGTGGTAGTACGCCACCCTCCTGTTCCAACAGCTTACAGCATACATGATAAACACAGGAGTTATATGGATTTACTACGGTTGAAAGCAGTTTGTCAGGCCGCTGTTTGCAGCTGCGAGAGGGGACACATGGGTGTCTGTACTTCTGGCGCAATGGCCAAAAAAGACTGTCAACAAATTGAATAAAGATGCATCCCCAGTATTGGACAATTGATAGCCAATGAGGTTAAAACCAACGCCACAGGGAGTAAAGAGATGCTCCTGTTGACAGGCCATGTAGGCAAACGAGTTATCCACATTTTAAAGAAAACAGACTCTAAAAGGGTGCCTTTAAACTAGGAGAGATTTTTGTGGCTTGATAAAAGGTTTTCCTCGTGTGAACGTTGAGAAATGGTTTTTAACATAAGCACCCACATACTAACCCTAATTCACTTTGCCAATACGAAATTGGTTCCCTACTTTGGTGGAAATTTTTTTATATCTATGTGAATAATGAAAAAAGGTGTTGTGGAAATGAAATATTTTTGTAGGCTTATTTAGCCAAAACATTTTTGAATACCTCTCAAGAGGAATCTGTACCATTCAATGTGAAAGTTTTCTTGTCTGGAATCTACCGCCCACCAAGAGTTGAATTTATATATAAACGTGGATATGCGGGGGGCGTGGCTAACTAGCCATGGACTAAGTCGTGTTCCTGTGCTGTGCTCCTGATGATCCGACTTCCATATGAAAAACTATGCTAGAAATAGGCTGTTCGAGCCTTGAAACTGAAGGACCTGGCGTCGGAATGTATCCATTGCAAGCACCTTGAAGGGCAAGTCATTCGAATTTGCGGATCGGCAGATAATTGACTTTATACGCCACAGCCGTGTGAATACGTTTTAGCCAAGATGGCGGACAACAAAGGAAGCGACATTGCAGCCCTGCTACAAATCGAGTCTCGCTGATTATTCGGGACGCGAGGGAAGCGGCTGCCGGCTGCCTTGCATTGTGCCGTAATAGCAGGTAGGCCCCCCCGGGCTCGGACATATGTAGCAACCGGAGTTGGTTACACTAGCAACGGAAGAACGCCGGGTGCCAACGTGGCGGTCCACAGAGGCTGCGGGATCCTGCTGAACCCACGCGGAGCGCGAGGACATTAGCTGACAGCAGCAGGAGGCGGAAGCTGCTCTGACTGCGGCGATGAGAAAGCAGCGTCCCCGGGCCTGGACGAGAGAAGCGCCCGCAGACAGATACTATGTATCAACAAGCGCTGTACAATACCGCGGCTCTCAGCTGTTCACCGAGACTGAACTGAGCGCGACGACCGCTGGGTGCTACAGGGAGAGAAGTGTGCGAAGGCGGAGGTTGCGGGGAAAGTATACAGAAAGGCTGCATGGGCTGGAAGATAGTGTGGCCCTAAGTGAAATGGACAGCAGTGACATGGCTATGTATGGGGCACATGGAACGGCGCACCGAGGCCGTGATGAACAGAGCAGGAGGACGGATTGAGTCCCCCTGCAGGGCAACTGGGTAGTGTGTGCACGAAGGTGCGCACTGACTGCATCAGAACACGGATGCAATCTGGGCCGCCCGAATTAGTGACAACAACGGATTGAAGCGTACTGGGAGCTGGCCCTAAGGTACTGCGCATCTGGAAACTACCCCCACCCACGACTGATACATTCTGCAAATTCTGATGCTGATCTACATGGTGGCACTGTGACCACTGTGCAGGGCAACACGCAATGCAAAGCGCAATAAGCACTTGAGGTGGGCAGTTGGTCTGTCACCAATGGACTGCCAAGCACCGGCGGCCTCAGCAGAGATTGAGGCCAACATGTGCAGAGAAAGGGGGGGAAAAGCAGAGTGGAAATATGGGCCCCTGAACTTCGCAATCAAATAAAGCTCGAGGAGGAGACGTGGGAGGACACAGCCCATTCCGGGTTTGCTCTTGCGGGCCGCCCTATAACATGGTCCACTGAGAGCCCCCAGACACTATACAGAATATACTGGAATATAGAAGGGCTGATATAGGACTCAAAGTGGTACTGCAAGATGTTGGTGAAGGGATCGAAAGCCATGAGTAAGCAACCCACTATGGACACCATTGCCAAGGTACAGCGGACCCCTCCGACCCAAGTACAAAAAACAGGGGAGGCATCTGGAGGTGACGCCCCTAAAGGAGAAAACCAACAAGTCCTAGCGGCAATAACGGACCTAAGCACCAGGTGGGGCACGGCAATGGCAGAACTACGGACAGCCCTGGAGAACAAAATAGATGCCGTAGGAATTGAAGTTACCCTCCTGTGGCAGGACATCATGGTGCTGGCGGAAAGAACTAGTGGCCTGGAGAGCGGTGTGAAGACTAACACGGACGTAAGCACAAACAATGCGAAGGAGGTCCATGTGCTCAAACAACAGGTTGCCAACCTTGAGAACAGGGTGGAGGAAGCAGGACGACGGGCGAGACGGAACAACATCCGGGTGGTTGGCCTGACGGAAGGAGAAGAAGGCCAGGACCCTACGAACTACATGTAGAATATGATCCTGCAGGAGGTGGGAGCGGACAAACTCTCCCAGGAGTTCACAGTAGAGCGGGCACACCGAACCCTGATGAGAAAACCAAGGCCCGGAGCCCCCACCCCACGGCCGATAATTGCGAAAATCTTGAATTACAGAGATAGGGAGAAGATCCTGGAGTATTTTTGCAAGGGCGGGATGATCGAAAGAGCCTCCTCTATGATCACAGCATACCCTGACTACACCATGCTGGTACAAAGACAGAGATACAGTTATGTGGCGATCAAGAGAAGGTTGCGTGCAGAGGATATTAGGTACATGTTATTGTACCCAGCCAAGTTGAAAGTTTTTCACAAGGGCAGAGTGTTGTTTTTTGACACCCCAGAGGACACATCGGTGTGGTTGGACTCGCAGGGCTGCCAGGCGCCAGATGACGGACAAGACGGCCAGGAGCACAATAAGTGAAGACATTGTATTATGTAAACTGCAAGGATAGAAGGGTGGACATTCAAAATAGAGCCTTATGCACTTGATGGATGAGGTGCGGCCCTCGAACTTAATGACTCTGGTGAACTATAATGTGGGATATACTGGCACACGTAAACATGGGAGCGTTAGGTGTAGCAACTTTAAACAAATAGGAGCGAGTACCTCGAGTACTGTTTGCTGTCTGGACCTGCTGCCCGGATCTCTCGCGCTTCTCGTGCTAATCTGCTCGAATCCTGCCTGGAGGACGTCTATTGCGGCAACACCTTGCCTGCCTGACTTCCAATACAGGAAGCACCAAAAGATTACAATCAGAGTGCCCTCCCCATCATTGGCCACGCCTCCTCCCGCCTCCTTATCAACCACGGCCATTGCGCACCCGCGCTGCGCACCGAGCGAGTACCTCGAGTACTATTTGCTGTCTGGAACTGCTGCCCGGATCTCTCCCGCTTCTCATGCTAATCTGCTCGAATCCTGCCTGGAGGACGTCTATTGCGGCAACACCTTGCCTGCCTGACTTGCAATACAGGAAGCACCAAAGGTGACTGTTGTGGCACGCTGTGCCTGGACTGGGAAGGGTGGAAATTGTGTTTACTAGTGTGGTGCCTCCTGCATCTTGTGTCTTGAATGGGCTACATTAAAAAGGACGTAGCAAGGGACGTTTGGTGCCTCCTGCACGTTGCGTTTGGTGGGCGTATCAGGATCAACACACCACTGTGTCTATTTGTCCCTCTTACCCCTTTTTCTGTGTTTATTACTTTTCAGGATTCCAATCGGAGTGCCCTCCCCATCATTGGCCACGCCTCCTCCCGCCTCCTTATCAACCACAGCCATTGCGCACCCGCGCTGCGCACCGAGCGAGTACCTCGAGGTGCGCGGAGCGGGAGGCTGACACTTATGCACTCCACCTACTCCAAATTCAGATATCCTTGCAATCTGGTGGAGAAAGAATTTATCAGAGTTTAGTATCTCAGCCTCTAATCCAGCCATATTATCGGCTCACGACAAATATGCCGCCGCATATTCCGCATTTGAATACTACATCAACAGGTCGTTTGATTCAACCAACTCATGACGAGGCCAGGGCTTTACCACAAGATTTCTATTCCGCTCACTCCTGCATTTTAACAGGTACTGTGTTACCTACAAAACCAAAATTCACTTTTGATGACAATATAGACAAATCCATAGTCTCCATATCTTCAATGTCAATTTCCCATTTAGGGATTACTAAGAAATTGGGATACACTAACATACAGGAAATCCCTTCCTCATTAAAAACTCCAGTGTGAGAGCCAATCCGCACCCTTTATCGGATATCACAATGTTGGCCTCTACACGCAATTGCCAGCGTCTTTCATCTTCCCGTATTGCCATTTCTCCGATTTCCTTTCCCCCATTACTGCAGGATCAAACTGTCCTATCTATTCATACTAGTCAAAAGGAGTCCCCCATCCCATGGAGTATGACTGTTCATTCAACTGCTGACTCTCAGTGCAGCAAAATCTCCATGTCCGAATCAGCACCAAAGGCCTCTCACTCCATGTTACATTCATTTGCCCTACCTACTCCAAGAACATTCAAGAAAACCGAAACAGACCTTTTTTTACAACACACAATCATGACTCAACCAGCATTGACAGCCATTAATACAACCATCATGAGTATGTGCAAATTGATTGAATCGTTGGACACAAAAGTGTCGCATCAATCCAGGCAGTTAGACGACTTAATGAAATGGTTGTTGACCCATTACAATTCCTCTCTCTCCAAAAATGATTCATCGCCCAATGGGCCCAGAATGACGAACGGGCCTTTTGAGGGAGAGGTTGTACGACAATCAGTGACGTCCAATGTTCCTTTCTTTAATGCTGCTGAGGTAGCCAGTTCGAAGGTTTGCGCACTACCTTTGATTACTGATATCATCCGACCAATCGAGCCATCAGCTCACATTGAAACTTCGCTGAAAGAGTTTGCTCCTACAGCCCAAGTTTGTCAAACATCTGAGCCCGAAGCACCACGTCCACCATCAGAGCTCCCGTGCACAAGGAAAAGTGGACAAGGACTTAGCCATCTAGATGCCCTGAAAGTTCGAAATCCTAAGGTGGTACAACAAAAACCGTTGGCATTAAAAAAAACAAAGGACATGGTAAACCTTAAGCAAACTAAAAAGACCTTGAATTCTTTTTTTAAGGCTTTGGGCAAATCAACTGCCTTAAAAGAGAAAGAAAGCATGCCCATAGGACCAGCAAATGTCCCTTGAGCCTTAAATGTGCCATCTTCAGCCTTGGCTGGCGTGCCCCCGAATAGTCATCGATCGACGGAGGCCTGTCAAGGCGCTCTACTTGTTCCCTGTCCATTAACTCCCATGGCTTCCACAGTCTTGGCTGACAAGACAAAAGTTAGTTCTACACTAGGCTTATTTCATCCAGTCCCTTCAAAGCTACCTATTGGGCCCTCGTTTATGCCTTTGAGGATACCCATACAGAAAAATGTGATTGTGCTCCCTTATCTCCATTGTCACAGCTGGTTTTATCCATAGATCGGAATATTGAGGCCGACAAACAACTAGCGGCCTTAAAATTACAAAATGCTGCATATATGAGATTTTTAATGAAAGATCACATACCTGTAACAGTGACCCATGGACAATCAAATAACTATTCTAACCAAGCTACACTGAGTATCCATCGTGACAAATTGCAATCTCCAGTCGCGGTTGCAAAACAACTCAGTGTACAAAGGGAACAGAATTTGCCAGATCTCACGGCTGCTCCCTCAACCATGTCTCAGTTGGAGAATTTCAAACAAAAAATAGATGAACATTTGGCTGCCAGCTTAGCAAAAGCACAAAATTCCCTAGCCTCAGCTGCAGTGGCTGCGGATGCTCAATTTACTCTGAAATCAACTACCGCACAGTATGTGGAGAGGGAAGCAGATCCTCACAATTATGCTAACACAAATAATGAGGTTCCATGCTTGCATTGGGCTCCACAGAAAGCTAACACTCAGGCAGTTTCACGCCATTTAAATCCACGACGTGAATACTTTTTCACGCTTATCTTAAAATGCAGAGAGGGCAAGTTCCCTTGCTACGATCTGAATCGCCAAAGTGTTCTAAATATATTCAGAGATATTGCTGATCTACAAAATCTGGCGTCCAATGACATAGAGCAAATTGAATTTATTTCAGAATTATCGTGTTCAATTGTCAGATTGTGGATCCCTTCGGGTCTAGTTCGAGATTCCATCTGGCAATGTAGAATGCAATTGTTCAATATGGGTTTTCTCTTAGCAGAGGAACCAGAGAAAGCGCCTCGAAAAACTCAACATCTAATTCATAAATCAAACATTTATTGTGGAGGACAGAGGCAGACTGATGGGGCACAAAGCAAAGCTTTCAATCATCAGTAACCATCAATAGTAGGTGATACAGACTCGATTCTTTTTCTAAGTTGGAACACCAGGGGTCATTCCCATTTGCACTCTTCCATTGCCAAATTCACCACCTTTCATCATCTAATGGTCTTACAAGAAACATGGCTCATTACATGTCTGGTTTGGGATGGCTATGAAATCTCGCTCCTTCCAGCAATACCGAGTAGCGGTCGTCCTTCCTCGGGCCTATTAGTGTGCGTCCATAGAGCCAGTGGATTTTCCATTACACCCTGGGCTTCAGTAGGTGCTCAGATTCAGTTAGTCCTTATCTTGGGACATTCCCAAGAACTGGCATTGGTAAATATCTATCGCAACATTTCAATCATGGGCGACGATGAATTTTACGATGGCTTGAATGGGATCTTAGACCTCATCACTTCAAGACAGTCTGTCACTCACATTATTGTCGCAGGAGATCTCAATTTGGATTGTCGTGATATATCCGATCCCTCTCGATCGGCACAGAAATGGACAAATATGATGTCTGACCGTAATTTATACAGGTTAAACGGTTCGGTTATGGTTGACGCTCAAACTACACCTGGCATCGTGGATCCAGCACGAGTACTCTGGATTATATTTACATGAGCCCAAAATTGTTTCAAAACGTTCAACATCTCACCATCAGTCCCCGCCCAAATAGTGATCATTGTCTTTTGGTTGCACAGATCACATGGAGTTTTGAGTCCGCCCCGCACAATCAAGCTCAACATGTTGTGGCAACAGTAAACGGAGTGTTAGAAAGATTGAGGCTCTAGCAAACATCTTGGAAGACAATGAGTGGCGTACCAATGGGGTACAATATCCAGATCTCTTAAAACCCTTCTTGCAAAATATGACCATTTTGCGGCACAATCGTGCTTGCCACTCACATATCTTTCATCCTGAAATCAGGAATATGAAAGCTGAATACAGAAAACTTAGGAAACAGATACTCTCCCAGAATGATCCATCTTGCTGGCAACTCCTAAATACCGCCAAATGTCGCTATAAAAATTGGCTTAGGAGTAGGAAATCGTTCCAGTTCCAGCGCAACAGTATCTCCATGAAAGCTGCCATGTCAAATAAAAACTCGGCATTAATGTGGCAGTTGCTAAACAATCACATGACAAATTTACAGGGTGACACACAAATTAATGGCGTTTCTGAAGCAGAGTGGATCAGACATTTTTCCACCCTATATGCTGGCCAGCTTTTGATGACCTCAGATATACTCCAGCCACCAATTCCCCCTGCCAACTATATTTGTCTGAAACATTAATTCGTTCAACCATAATGCAAATCAGTTCATCAAGAGCGCAAGGTCCCGATGGGCTCTCGAACTCTATGTTCAATGCACATCCAAATGAATGGTCACACATCTTATATCTTATCTTCAACAAAATTCTACTTACTCGTATAATTCCTAGTTCATGGAAAACATCTATCATAATCCCGATCTTCAAGAAAGGCAATCGCTGCTTTCCAGCCAACTATCGGCCGATTGCCCTTCTTGACGCTCCTGGGAAAGTATTTGCCAAACTTATCCTTGCTGAATTCAATGCCTGGACTCTCCAATCACACTTACGCGACCCCCATCAAACGGATTTTGTCGCAGATATGGGTACATCAATCAATCTATTCACTCTGAATTCAATCAAATTGCAATGCCATCAGCAAAAACAACAAGTATTTTATGCATTCATTGATCTCAATGCAGCATTTGATTCAGTGAGCCGGGTTGTTCTGTTGGCGAAATTGCAGAGAGATCATTGTCCTGCAACCCTACTGGATGTAATATATGCCCTTCATTCCAACAAATCGATTAAAGTTTGCTTGTCTCTAGATGGCATGTTGTCAAAGCAGATCCACACATCACGAGGCCTCAAACAGGGCTGTCTGTTGGCTTCCGCCATCTTTAACTATTTTATACAAGATGCGAGACATGATCTGTCTACCGTAATTTCAGATTCACCAAAATTGAATGGCCATACAATCCAAACCCTCTTATATGCAGATGATTTGGTACTTATCTCTAAAACTCAAGTGGGGTTACAACGATTGTTGAACACCTTTTTCAATTACACCCAGACTAACGAATTAAAAATAAATCTTACTAAAACCCAAACCGTAGTCTCTTCTCCAAAAAGGTGATGCCCGCTCTCTTATGTATGGTCACTCAACCAAACCCCCATCAATAGGGTGCCTTATTACAACTATCTGGGCATCGTGTTTCAGAGTCTAAAACATCCAACAGGACATTTAATGCGTCTGGAAACAAGGTTAACATCATTTATATCGCAAGCCAGCATTCTAATGTACAAATTTGGTAAATTCTCGGTATTGCCAGCTTGGCATTTTTGGACTGCAAAAACTATTCCAGCTCTATTATATGGTCTGGAAACTTTCCAAGAAATTCCATGTCTTCAATTGGCAAAACAGGAGGCAAAATACTGGCGCCGAATACTACATCTTCCGAATTGCATCCCAGTTGCCTGGATAAGGTATGAACTTGGTCTAATTTCAATACAGGCATCTTTCAGTTGGCGCCAATGTTCCTTCTTTAGAAAATGTCTGCTGTCTACAACATCTCAAGTTCTACTAAAATATGTTTCATCACATATCTTCTCATCAAAACAGTTGTTCATTAAATCCTGGTTAACGAATGTCTAGCGTGTGCTAATCCGGGCGGAAGTATCATTAGATCTATTAATGCAAAATCCAGATAAAGCCAAACTAAAAATATATTATACAGACTGGATTTCTTCTCGAACTGCATGTCTTGCATATCATGATACTGATGAAGCTCGTTTTCCGCACAAGAATATGCGTACACTACCATCCTATTTAATTCGTTGTCCATCACCCAAATATCAGAATCACATTTTAAAATTCCGATTTAATTTGTGGGTCAATAGAGAGATACAAGTCAAAAGAAGACTGTTGAGTATCTTGATGAACTTTTGCCGCTTTTGCACATCGATGGACACTCGTGAAACCATGATGCACCTCATCACGGAATGCAGAGCTCTTCGTCCTATGCGTGAAATTCATTTTGCGCGACATTGTAATTACTTATGTCTCACATGTCAAGACTTGACCTGGTCTTTGATCCTGGGCTCAGGTTATTTGCTATTACAGATCGCTACTGTAAATTTTCTTTTAAGCCTAAATTTAGAGCATAAGTAATCAAAAAACGAATTAATTAATTAATGGATTATTCAATATTACTCAATATTTCTGTATATTTTAGGTTCATTTTATTTACGATTAGGATTAACAATCTTCTGTGTTTCTTTTTTCGGTTCCTTTGAATTAATGTTTTTAACATTAGCAATTTTATTATATAATGTTCCATATGTATATATGTCTTTTGTATTTGTATTTGAAAGGTTGATTTATTTCAACTAAAACAAATTTAAACAAACATTTAAAAAAATCAAAATAGGAGTAGCAGGATTGAGGTTACCTACCCCTGGGAATTAATAACAAGGTAGTCAAAAGGGCTGCCTCACCCTGCTGAGCCGCGAGTACGGGTTTTACCAGAAAGGGCTAGATGCGGGGATGCCTGAGATCCAGGGATGGAGCTGGGCAACAGTTGGGGAGGGTTTTGTTGGAGAAGGGAAGGGAGACGGGAGGGCGGAGGGAAGCGGTGTGTGGAGTGTTTGTAGTTGTAGGAAGTTTGAATTGGGCAGGGGGTTTAATTGGTGTACGAGCCTACATGGAAATGTCGAACAAATCAATGGCATCGGGTAATCTCAGAATTGTGACCTGGAATGTGTGGGGCGTCAATAGTTATTTAAAATGATGTACCTAAAGAGGATGCGGATTTACATAGCTCTGCTCCAGGAAACCCACCTCACCAGGGAGACGTTGGAGGTGATCAGGAGAAAATGGAGGGGTAATGTCATAGGGGCCACATAATTGGCATATGCAAGAGAGGTGATTACATGGGTGGCACTGCATGTGCCATTTCAGCTGCTCAGTTCGACAATAGACCCAGAAGGCAGAATGGTGGTGGTGGCAGGACTCCTGGAGAACAGAGAAGTGAATATCATAGACTTGTATGCCCCTAACCATGATACAACGGCATATATTAGGTCTCTATATAGTAAAATTAGCCCCCTGGTGGGAGGTGCGATGGTGTGGGGAGGGGACTTCAATTGCACTCTGAACCCCAGGATAGACAGGTCAGATGGCAAATCAGAAAAGCCGGTGCCAGCAGCTAAAGCGCCGAAGACACTGTTGATAGACCTCGGCCTAGAGGATGTATGGAGAAGGCTACACCCAATGGACAGGCAATACTCGCATTATGCAGCGCCACAGGACCTGCACACAAGGCTGGATTATGTGTTTGCTTCTGCCGTGATAGTGGGAGAAATGGTGGGGGCGGAATACAAGGCACGGGTACTTTCTGACCATTCGCCTTTGGTCATAGATTGGCGACATCAACCCCCCAGAGTGTGGATCCCGACGTGGAGGCTCAGAACTGAGGCTTTACATGATGCAGGATTTCGAGGATTTGAGGGAGGCCATCGAGGAATACTTTGAAATCAACATGGGCAGTGTACGCTCTGTGGGAACAGTATGAGAGGCTTTTAAGGTGGTGGTGCGGGGGGTAGCGATATCAAAATCCAAAGGGCTCCAAGGGGGTATTGAACAGGAATTGCAAGAGACAGAAAAAGAGCTGGAGGGCCTGACACAAAGGGAGGGGACCACCCGTTAGAACAGCGTCAAACTAAAGGCCCTACAGCTAGCTTGTAGTGAACTCTGGGACAGATTATGCAAACTAAACTATAAGAAATACACAGAGAGGCTACATGCAGGGGGGGATAGGCCGGGTAGATTATTGGCTTGGTTATACAAAAACGAGACCCCCCCCCGCTCGGTGATGAGAGAGGTCAGGGACACGGAAGGTCAAATCCATAATACCCAGGAGAGGGTAAATGAGGAGTTCCACAAGTATTACAGATGAATATTTGAGGAGACAGGAGAGGATATGAGCCAAGAAATACTGGATACGATATAGGGCTGCCCACCTTAGATGATCTAGAACGTGCAGACCCTAGACGCTCCCATTACCTCGGACGAACTGGAGGTGGTGATCCAACACCTGCCTACATGTAAAGTGCCCGGTTCGGATGGGTTACCCAGTGAGTTTTATAAGACGTATAAGCAGGAGCTACTCCAGCCGCTGCTGGGCATGTTTAACGAAGCCTATGAGCAGGGGGAACTGCCAGCATCCCTCCGTGAGGCGGTAATCATCCCGCTCCTGAAACCAGGCAAGCCAGGCGCGGAATGCGGATCCTATAGGCCCTAATCTATGCTCAATCAGGATAGCAAAATACTCACAGCAGTGCTGGCCAATAGGCTAAAGAGGGTAATTGGCAAGTTGATACACCCAGACCAAACAGGTTATGTCCCTGGTATAAATATCACAGACAACCACAGGAGGCTACACCATATCATCGATCAAACCGTGGAAGACTCGGGCAAGCTGGCCATCGTGACACTGGACGAGGTTATGGCATGTGCAGGGACTTCATATGGGGCAACTCCAGGAATAGGGTTGCCCTGTGGAAACTACAGAACACGTGATAAGGGGGGCATAAACCTACTGAATTTCGAGCTGTACTACCTGGCGGGACAGTTGTTGTATGTGGCTAGGTGGTTGTCTGTGGAAGACTCAGCAGAAGCTAGGCTTCTGCAAGGTGAATCAGCTCCATACTTTTTGAAGGAGACAGTATGGCTGCATAAAACCAAGATAGCGAGGAGGGGGGGAGACTATTGAAGCTGGGCTGGGAAGTCGGGCCCAGGACATGGAGAACAGTGGGTGTCCCAGATCCGCTTTCTCAGCAGGTCCCGCTGGCCGTGCTATGCGGGGACGACTCCAATTGTTTGAAGCGGTCCGCAGATACTGGGAACCAGTGGGCTTGGCCACCCTCGGAGACATATGGCAAGAAGGGGAGGCGTTGGGATTCCAGAGGCTGCAGGAGGAGAGAGGGGTGCACAGAGGCCAATTCATTACTTATACCAGGCTCATGAAAGGGGTGAGAGAGAGGTGGCCTGAGACAGTGCTAGTGGAAGAACCTGATGCCGCCCTAGAAATGATGTATGATGTCTCAGAGGGTGGGCATGAAATATCTAGGATATATGAGCTCCTGGGGGCAAAGGCGGGGAAGGAGCTGCTCCAATTGAGGCATGACTGGGAGGAGGAGGTGGGAGAACCCATGACAGAGGGACAGCGGGATAGAGCCCAAAAGGTACCATAAAAAGGTGTCCCGGAATGCGAGACTCCAGCAGATCCAGTTTTATGTCACCCATAGAGCTTATCTGACCCCCAGTAGGATAGCTAGGTTTGGAGGCTCGGCTATACAAAAATGCCCCAGGTGTGGGGAGGAGGAGGAGGCAGGGCTACTGCACATGTTCTGGGCTTGCCCTGAGGTACACAGATTCTGGGAAGAAATAAAGACGAAAATGGCTGGTGGGGGAGTGGTGCTGGACGTAGGGTCTGCTTGGGCTTGCATGCTTGGGAATTTTCCCAGGCCACGTCATTCAAAGCATATCAGTAAGATGATGGACCTGGCCTATATTTTGGCTAAGCGCAGAATCGCAATGTGTTGGAAAGCGGCCCACAGTGGAGATATGGTGTGCGGACCTCTTGAGATGGGCGGAAGCAGAAACTGCGGTATGGTTTGAAGCAGCCACCGGGGGGGGGTGAAGTGGGCCCCCTGATAGCCTGGAGGCAGCTGGTGACCTCAATGGCAAACCCCCACCAGGTCAATCATGAAACGGGAGACTCAGATGAGTCAAACACAGAGATCCCTGAAGATGCTCATGTAGATGATGCGGTTGAGACAGCTCGAGTTTGTGGGGAGGAAGGGGGGAGGACAGAAATCAATACTGCATAATGTGATGTTTTGATATTCATCATGTATGTCCTAAAAAGTTGTAATGTTTGGTGTGTTTGTTTTAAAAATAATAAAAACTTTTTTTTTTTTTAAAACGTGGGTATGCGAGGGTGGACTTGCCTAATGTTTAGTAAGATTTTACAGATTCCTATCCCTAGTTGCAGTAGGCCCCCAAAAAATAGGGGTGACCCATTGGATCTTTTGCCTTCCAATATCCTCCATATTACTCTCCTCTGTCTCTCCTATCTTTCCTCCAACAACCTCATAACATAACATTCCTTAACTAATGCTCTTGACTTATCCTCCGCATTTCCTTTGTGGTCAATTCCAACCTCTTCCTGAACACTCTTCCACCTCCCATAACCAAGTATGTCCACCTGGTTCCTCGTTACTGCGGTCATCTTCCGCCGCTCCTTTACTGGTCTTCCAAATCACCACTACTGTTACCCTGATCTTCCTCCTTAGCAGCGCCTTATTCTCCTTAACCTCCTTCAGATATCCCTCCTTATTCTCCACCACCTCCAACCTCCTCTCAGCCACCCACCTCTCCACCACCTCCTTCCTCCTGCTACAACTTCTTCTCCCATTTCCCACAACTTCCCTTCTCTGCCAACAACTGCTGTCAGTAGTTGGCTCTTATTTATGGCCTGGCATGAGCGTTTTAGCCCGATCGGCTGTAGGGGTTGTATCATGTCCTGGAAAAGTACTAATCAAATAGGCCAGCCACTTCTTGAATTCTATTTCAGAAAGTTCTCCCTTTTCTTCCTGTTGCTGTAAAAGTCCCACTCTCCTTGCCCCACCTGCCTGGAGGTGTGTCCTTTGTCCAGCAGATCTGCCTGGGTTATGTTACCAGTTCTCACGGTGTGAAGTTTAATTTTGTAGGTGGCTCAGTGTCCAGTTGCTTGATCTTAGAGCACTTTCTGTACTTTTACCTGCCATGTACGTTGTCAAGAGGGCAAATGGTTAGAGCTGCCCAAGAAATTAAGGTTTGGAAGATCTCTGGGGGATAATTTTGTTGTCCTCATTGTTTTCCTGCCCCAAAAATAGCACAGGAGTTTTCCAGAGTCAAAATGTTCCCTCTGTTGATCATGGGACATGCAGTCTCCTTCCAAGTGACCAACTTCAGCGAAAACATCCCCTTCCTCATTCAGTCCAGGTTTTTCTTCTGACATGGAGGTGTGGTGTTGGATTGTTGGCTCTTCTGCAAGGGGCAGTGTGACTTGGCTCGAGGGTCTCCAGGTCCTCGCTGTGAGGATCGGGAGGCCATCTACTCATATTCCCTGCAAGTGAAGCAAAGGGATGGTGAAGATGTGAGTTAGGCAAGTCTACTTATTGGCTCCCACCCTACTTACCTAGCTTATGAATGATCAGGAGTATTTGAGCCAGCCGAATCTGGATGCACTGAAGGCGAGCAGGAACGACTTACCCCTTTTGTTGTTGGCAGACAGGGGGGGTGGCAGATAGCTCACACCAAACGGTCTATGCACAGATTGTTGGATGCTTTTTGGGAATACTTTAATCCGTAGGGTTGTTTTGTTAAAAAAAAAGGAAACCCCCATGCAATAGTGGTGGGAAATGGAAAGCACCGTAGGGCAAGATTTGTCATGAATAGCAAATATTTGGTAGTAGTTCCTCACTCTGAACACTTGAGTGTTTGCTTTGAACAAAAACACAGAGGCGTGGCCACAAGGAGGAGAAAAGGACAAATAAATTGAGTCAATCCACAGGTGGGGTGCTGAGATTTCAAGGGAATATTAGAGCGAACTCCCTAGTGCAAGCTCTAGATGTTTACCAACAAAAGACTGTGCCTTCAGTGTTATATGGTGTCGAAATATTTGACCCCCAAACCCTGTTAGTTGCAGAAAATAAATATTACGCAAATTAGTATGTAATCCTCCGAACTTCTTGGCATGGCCATGTTTCAGAGACTATCATAGTCTGCAATTTGGTCAATTACTTTTCGTTGATTCGAGCAAACACACACAACTCCAACATACGTGGCTTCACTGGACTCATCCATGGCCTACGAAATGGTTGACAGAAACCTGCTGTGGGCTTAACTAGACCTGTGGAGCATTAATCAAGATCTATTACACATATTGGTCTATCTGTATCAGAATACCTCAATACGGGTTAAATATAGACAGTGAGGGCCACCTAGCAGGAAACATCGATTCCTTCCTTGGATTAAGGCATGGATGTGTGTTGGCCCCCTGTCTATTTAACCTGTATGTGGCAGAGATAGGGGGACCAGCTTGATAAGGCCGTATTGCACTGTGCATTGATGATTTGAGAATAATATGGCTCTCCTATGCAGCCGTCTTATTTGATAAGCACTTCAGTAGGCCTTCAACAACTCTTGACCGCCTTCGGAAATGATATGAATAACAATAGGTTAAAGATAAATACCTTGAAAACAGAAATCCTAAGCATCAGCGCCAAAATACACAAGCAGCGGTTTGCTTCTTCTACCGAGATCACACGGCTGGAAATTGTGGATAGCTTGATTTATCTTGGTTTCCTCGTTATGGCCACCCCAGAGAAATCTCCACGAGAACGAATGAAAGCGCGCAAGATGCCATTCATAAACAACAAATATGGCAAGTTTCCATTGATCCCCCATAATAAAATTCTATAACAAAGGTGGCCCAGAAACTCTTACATGCATGGAGGTGCATCAGAGTCGGCAGTTGGGGGGAACTGGATAGTCTGGGAGCAAGTTTTATACCATCTATCTAAATGTATTCCATTAATTGTACTCCACTGGGAATTGGGCCTTCCATCATGAACTGAAAAGTAGATGGTCTGGAGACAACTATCACTAAGGGAAATTATTAAGTTGGACTTGATGTATTTCCAGTTGGGTGAAGTGTGTGGTCAGGCGAGGACCTCTCCACTAAAGGTAATTTGCAAATGGTGCAATAAGCAGTTAGAATTGATGAGCCCGACACATCTCATGCAGATTCTGCAAAGTGCCAGGCTGTGTTGAAAATCATCTGCTGCTACAGTGCACAGGCTTGCGGTCTCACAGAATTGAAGCATTTGTGAAATGTGTGCCGTTTGGTGAATGGATGGGAACGGTTGTGGCCATCTACGCTGAACTGAGCCTCAACCACCATGCTTTGGCAGGAACCTTTAGCCTGCCAGCCTTCCAAACCCCAACAGGGTTTGGAAATTGAAAAAACTCCCGAGACAAAGGGCGATTTCGCCGGGACGCCTGGTCACCCTAACCACAGCAGTAACGGTGAGAGGTTCTAATGAGGCACAGAGCCAGAAAAGTGCAGAACAAAAACTCACACCATTAAGAACTCCAAACTCACAGCCCCACAGACAAAACCCCAACCCCGAAGGAACCATCCCCAGAGCGGGAGACGGTGAACGGAAAGAGGGCGACGAATGTGCTCATATCCACCCAGGTAGCCGCCCCACAAGTCTCCTGCAGAGAAAACCCCCTAACATTCCCCCCCAGGAAGCAGCCAAACCCCTGGTGGAGCGGGTATACAGTTCTTTTGCCGCAGGATTTTTCGTCGCAGGACTTCTCATCGCCGTTATGGAAAAAAAAGCATCTTTTTGGGGGGGGGGGTAAAAAATTAAATAAATATGTGGGTGAAAGGGAATAATTTAAAAAATAAATAAAGGGGGGTTTGGGGGGTAAGCCCCCCGCAGAAAAAAAAACCACAATGAGTTTTTTTTCGATAAAAAAACGCTGATGAAAAGTCCTGCGACGAAAAATCCGTAGAGCGACCCTGCATGGGCAGGCACAGGCCAGACAAAATAAATAAACCACAGAAGCCAAGGAGTCAACAACACAGAGCCACCGCCTAATGGAAAACCAGAATCCTTCTGACCCACAGCAGTGGGGCCAAAAGCAACCAAGCAACTATCAGACTGCCCGACAGGAGCAGTCCGAGCCAAATACACCCAAAACATTTTTTAATGAATGAACACCTGCCGCACATCAAAGGCAGAATGGCAGCCAAATCTCTGTGCAAATGTGGGACCCGAAATGCAGCGACAACCAGCCCCCGAAAGGTTCGAAATAGCAATAAGGAAAACAGTCAGAGTAAGGAGCGAGACGACAAATCAAAAAAGGGGCACCAAAGGCAGCCCTGAAGGCACCTCAAGACCAAAAGGAGATCCCGGGGGTGGTGGGGAGAGGCACCTATAAGTACAAGGACAGGAGGAAGAGAGACCCCGAAGCAACTTCTCCACCCGAAAAACCCCTTAAGTACAACAAGCCCGAAAGAATAGCACACAATCACTCCAAGAGAACATAGGACGGCCCTCAACCCCTAGACTGAGACGACCCCCAAAATGCCCCTCCCCGATGCGCCTGGAGAAAGAGGGGTCAAAGGAGGAAAGACCAGGGACAGTCCCGCCTGGCGATACGGAACCCACAACCACCACAAGGAGAAACAGAGCCCGAGACACCGGGATCAAGGCTGCGTAAGCACGAGAAGCCAGTGGGAGAGTAGGTAAGACACCAGAGGATGCAGATTAAGACAAGCCCGAGGAACCAGAAAGATGCAAGACGCCATGGGCCCCTGAACCATGATAAACAGGTGAGCTGTACAAAGTGCCTCCTGAGAACCCTGCCCAGAACAGACAGCAGACGCTGGGACCCTCCCCCAAGACAGAAAAATCCAGGAGTAAATCTGAGCCCCGACAAAAAAAAAAATCTGAAACGCCTCCACAAGAGACAAATGCCAATAAACCAGAAAAATCCCCAGTCCCATAATGCCCGGAAAACTAGCCAGAGACGAAATCAACCGCCGCAGGGTCACCTCAACCAACCAGGCGTCCATGTAGGGAAAACTGGAGGCCCATCAGGCAAAGAGGCGCCACCGGGGGCGCCACCAGCCCAGGAACACCCGGGGGGCCGAGCGCAAACCGAACAGGAGCACTCGTAACTGAAAACCGAGACCCCACTGCAAATCAGAAGAACTACATCTGGCAGGTGCAATGACACGTGGTAACATGCAACCCAGAGATCAAGGGAAACCAACCAGACCCCTGAGAGAATGTCCGGCAAAGGACCCATCTTGAAGCGTTTCCCTACCAGACGAAGAAGTACAGAGCCTTGAAGCTGCAACAAGGAGAATTGTGCTTTAATTTCACAAAAACAGGTCCTGAATGGCTGCAAAAAGTAGGAGCTGTGAACATTGAAAAACAAAGTAGCGGAAAAGTAGCGGAACACCAGCGCCCGACCGTCCCTGCTCACTTTGACCACTGCACCCCCCTTTCCTTTTCATGTCCATATAGTCGACATTGTCATCCAACTCCTGCGAAGCTCAGGAGAGGAGTAAGATGAAAAAAAGGGCAAGGAACCTGAGCTGAGCAGTTTGCTGGCCCATGGCACAAGAAGAACAAACACAAATTGACACCTCAGCCAGCCATTTTACTTTCACATGCCTGAGAGGTGGTCTGAACCTCGCATGTTGTTGCTGGGGGACCCACGTGCCACCTGTTGAGCTATCAGCATCCCCCCAAACACACCAACTACAGGCCAGGAGAAAACCCCACCAACAGGGGAAACAAACAATCCACCCCCATGGAAACAGGCAGTTAGATTCAGCGTTCCCCTCAAAAAACAGAAACATGAACACGAAAAGCTCCCCCTCCCCTCTGGAGGAGCCCCACCCCTGTAAATATCACCAAACTGCCGTAATGCTTCTACAAACGGAATGCTGAGTCCCGCAGGGCCTACCGGAATGGAAAAAGCGTGCAAATACTCCCCACTCAGCCCTCCGGGCATACATGGGCCCAACACCGCCCCATCTCGGGCCCCGCAGGACCCGGGCATCGATGCCTCCACGCCGGCTTAGGGCCAGGCAAAGAAACCGGAGAGGCTTCCTGCTCAACCAGGACCCAAGCCCCGCAGAGGGCCCAGGAGCACGCTGCAACTGGAGAAAACAAGAGGCCCTGCCACACAGCCCCACCAGGGGGCCCATAACTGTAGCTCCCTAGAGCTCCACGCCGGGAATTGTCTAACCTGCCGCAGGCTGGAAAAATGTAGCTTGGTGCCGTGGGTTAAGGGGAGGACGTATAGAAAAATTAATAGAAGGTCATGTGTCAGAGACAGGGGCCTCGTGAGATAAGCACTGTGGAGTTAATGGAAGCCATAGATAACAGCAGACAACGTTTAGGGTTGCCAAGGAGAATATAGAAGTCACGCTCATAAACCCTTGAAATAGTGAATATCTGCAGTATAACAGACAAACATGCACAACTGACACCCAGAAACCAACAGTGCATGGCAAGTAAACTAGTTATCCCTTGGACTGAAACATAGTGGATGAGTTAACACTGAAGAAAGAATGTGTAACCGGAAATGTGTCAGGCTGCGTTACTCTTACTAAATGCACAGTGGCAAACAATTCTTCCCGAAAAATAAAAACGTCCGTTTGCTGGTTGGTACACGTGTAGCTTTCGGCTGGAGTGACAAATGGATAGTCATCTTCAATTTAAAAAGATAACACGTAAACCGTCCAGACACAAATTGAACACGTGTTACAAACAAATGGTGCCTCGTGTATGGACCTCATAATAAAGATGGGGTCGATGTTTTAACCTCTAGGTTGCGGGCGCGGGATCCTTTAAGTGCAGACATATGGAAATGGAGGGGCGAGAACTGGGGTTTGAAGAATGGTCATGGCATCAACGGGGGTGCAGATAGGGTGGCGGGAGGCTTTTGCAGCAGATGAGCTGATCACCCTCCGGATGCATACCTTTTTGTCAGATAAAAGCAACGTCTCATTGGTGGTTGGCGGATGAAAAAGTTATGTATAAGCTGCACAGCAGAATCAAACATGACTTCAGTGAAGCTATTGAAAGAATGTATTTGCATGACTAGGAGTGCGGTTTTAATCCCTCGTTCTACGATGTGTACACATGGCCAATTGATTACGTTGCTCCACCCTTGATAATACCATTATTTATTGGGTGCCGGAAAAACAGATACTGAAGCATTGAACCTCTCCATTGCTACAAACAAAAAAGGGCAAACATTGGCAGCGCGATAACAGCCTGAAACAAAGCGAGTGCATTATGTAACGGCCTCGTGTTTTAATCATGCAAAAATGAAAGAACACACCAAGTGAAAACACAACATGTTTATTTCATACAAACAGTTCCAATCGATGGGACGAGACATCCTGCAATTCAGGAAACACTTATAAAATAAGAACTCCGTTACGAAGTAAAACAGTCGGTCAACAGCTCCCACTCGGAGCCATTGGTGTATTTAAAAATAATTATCGGAAGCGGGCAATGCCCCACAGCGGACATTCATTTGTGGTCACATTCCAATGGGGCGAGGCTAGCCCTCGAAACAGTCGACATGTGGCTATTCACATTCATAGCTTTACATAGTATATATTTAAAAAAAAAAAAAATCAAAGGGGCACCGAGGTTACTGCGGTTCTGGGAAAAGCAGCAGGCGAGCTCCTGAGACACACATATTGGGGTAGGTGGTGTGTGCTGGCAGCGGGTTGTTTGCTCATTACCCAGTTCTCAGAATTCAGAGGGGAGGAGGGGTTCTTGGGATAACAGTGAAAAAAAGCTGCAACGTGCACGTCCTCAAGCCCACACCCCAACGGCTGTACAAACAGGGGCAGGGTCAAAACAGGCTGGGGAGAATCAGACCCCTCCCCCCCAGCATGACCTTGCATTGCAGTAGAATTTTTCTTGTACGTGTTCCGAAAACAAGACACTTCCTTCCACCCCCAAACACCCACCCTCTCCATGCAACTGTAAACAAAGCAACCGACCAAGCAGCGTCCCTGAAAAACATGGGCAATGGCCAATCTCGGGGGCAAAACATACCCTGTGCGTAAAAACATTTGTAAAATGCAACCAGGGGCCATGATGCGCTGGAATGTGCCTCTCACCAAAAATATTCGATAATTACCAATGTTGAAAATGTCTCAGTGTTGGAGCCTTCATTGTCAATTAGTGTGATCCAGTGGTTGGGGCGATCACGGCCTCCCCAGCAGCTCTGCTGTGCCCCACCCTGACTAACAAATAGCACCCCCTCCTCTTATAATTGGGAAGAATACCCCAGTCATAGGGTACCGGCATTGCTGTAGCACCAAATTCCCGTAATTTCACCCATGTATATTATTTTTTGTTACAAAAAAGTACAAAACGTGGACATAATTCTTTCAAGTATAGTTTAAACCCCCTCTCGCCCCTTTCACAGCATGTCTTGCTGGCCTGCCTTCCACGGCCTGGGAGACTCGGCAGCAGGAGCTCCAGGGCGTCACTTCTTGAAGCACGGTCTCCACTCGAGCTGATACGAACTGTCCAGGTGATTCCGCCGCCCCTCGCCCTCTAGTAACCGGGCTGCCATCGTCCACCCAGAGACACGCACCCATGGTTTGCCATGATGACCCGTCGCGCCACTCCGACCTCCGCTGGCAAGGATATATGCGAAGGGTCGGCACAGTGTGGCACCCTTTTGGTACCTTGGCGTGAGTCGATGTGCTCCTCGCCAGCCCCCCACCGACCGTCATTGTACGGTTTCGGGGGCCCCACAGGAGGCGGCCATCTGAAGGCGTCGTACTGCTTCCTTGATGAGGTTCCCAGACAGCAGCAGCTCTTGCAGCAAGCGGTGCGGGTCGTCCTCCGGCCCTCGCTCTCTGGGGGCAGCGTTGCGGGTCCACCCACGGCCACATAGTTGTTTCTTGCCGGGAGCTGCGGGAGGACCCTGCGTCGGTGCCCGGTGCTGCTTGCCGTTACCCCGCGCGCCACACACAGCATAGGGAGCACTTCGGCCCCGCACGCAACTGCAGGGTGGCCCGACCGTGTCTGTTTCCCCGTGGAAGGGCTGAGGGGGTACCCCGGCCCGGGTGCATGGAGCGCCCAGCTGCAGTGCCTGCCCGATGCGGGCAACCAGTGTATCCACGTCTTGCTGCGGCCGAACGGTGACGGAGTGTTCAAGCAGCAAGAAGCGCTCCTCCTTCAAGCAAGGCATGTTGGTGGTAGGCCGGCTCCGGCAGCAACACGAGGCTCACTCCGCTGCTGGCTTTCAAGTGTAAACAATGAGTGACGCTCTGTCTATTGACCGTACCACTGTATCCGAAATTGTGTGGGGGGAATACAGAAACAACGGTCAGCTTGCTGTTCACTTCAGGAGCACGTTTTGCACCCGCCGCCCCTCCCAACTCAGATGCAGTACTTTAAGCGCTACTGCCGGCCATTCCCTTATACCGGAAGGGCCTCTGAATGGCTGCACGAACCACTGCTCCCAAACCATAGCCACCCCCCTCGTTGTCAGATGAGCTCTTCCATCTATTCAAAGCTTTAAGAATTCGAACGTTGGACAGTGACGTTGCATTGTTTTGGTGTCTGGTTGTATGAGAAAGGGCACGGTGTCACTTCGGAAGGGCGGGTCTTCTAAAGACTCCGCCTCCTGCCTGAACAAAACAATGAAAAAAGGGAAGGGTTGTGTTGCTTGAATCCAACATGGAAGTCACACGCCAATGTACATCGCAGACATGCGCAGTCAGGTGTTTACCATGAGGCAGGGCTGTCTTTGTTTCACAACAGCTGCTTCTGGTGGCCCCATGTGAGGTGGTGTGTACTGTAATGTTCTCGGACGCGCATGCGTACAGAGGCATGTTTATCACTAAAGTCACTGGACTTTTGTAAACAAGGGAAAGGGTGGAACACGGAGGGGACGGGAATACCACTTGGGAAAAGCATCTCTTTAGGAGAGAAAGTACTTAATTAAAATTTTCAAACGTGTTCATCCATACCTTTAGTCAAAGGAAAATGTCAAATGCCAATTCAGAGATTTCGATTGGACTTTATTATATTGTAATTGATACATTCTGTTACATGTTTATCGTGTCCCGGTGGATTCAAAAGGTTGAGAGGCATGGTAGGTATATGCAGAGCCATACCCATCAACTCACCCGCTATTGATGTTATTGGAACTTTCGCAAGCAAAAACAAAATCCTCTTTTTTTCCAACCGCCTTGGCAACTCAAAAGGTTGACAGGGTAAAGGGGACATAGAGAGGCGGAAAAGAGTCAGAGCAAGGGTGGGTGTGTGGTATGTGGGTGGTGGGTGGGGTGTGGGGCTTAATAAAAGAAAAAATGCACAAATGCACAAAGTGACCTTTGGTGAAGTTACTTACAGTGGAGTAATTTAGACCTGCTGATATGGCATCATTTCTGTGGGGCATTTATTGTAATGATTTTACTGCTTTAACACAAAAACCTAATGTTATGTTATGTTACTTTGCATTTATATAGGGCCTTATGTACCATTGGTATGGTCTCAAGGCGCTGGTAGGTTGAATGCCTTAGGGAACTGAAGTTCAAGTCAGTAGAGAGAGTAGGGAGAGTCAAACGGTGCGTGTGAGCACCGGATATGTGTGCAGCTGGTGCGGCATTCGTGTAATAGCTGCTTATTAGTGGTAGGTGTGGTGGTTGACAGATCAGGAGTATGTGTTCGTTCTGGAAGGTTGTAATCCAGACCTATTCTGGCTGTGTTAGGCCTGAGGAGAACGCCTAGGCTGGAGGGTGTGTAACCAGCAGTGTATAGTTAGGGTGATGGGGAGTATGAGGCAGATGATGGTATGAGAAGAGCTATACCGAATGGTGTCATAGTCTCGCTGTGTTCTATTTGAGTGGTGGTGTAAAGAATAGAGTAAGCGTGAAGATGTGAATATCGTGGTTTAGGCCTCTTGAGATCGAGCCCACTCCAATAGTTCCATGTGCTCCATCCATTCTGTGTACTCTGATTGTGACCCCCTGCCTTCTTCCTTGCTGCACTTGCACATTCTGAATACTCACAAGGCATAGTAGGTTCGTCCTGTTTTCCTCTCCCCTCCCCACTGCTCTTATATATTATGTTTTTAATGTACTTTAATGGATTTCCCACTCCTGCTCCCTCCCCTGCCATGTGGGCACTTTGAACCAGTATTTTCTTATTGTATAAGTGCCTAAGAAGCAAACAATAACATTAAATAAATAAAAGAAAAAAGCCACAAAGTAACCTTTGACAAAGTTACTTACAGTGGAGTAAAGTAGGCCTCCTGATATGGCATCCTTTCTGTGGGGGCGAACATTTTATTAATTGTAATGATTTTACTGCTGAAAAATATAAAAACCTAATAATAAATATCTTTATTTTAGTTTTATTCTGTTAGATTGTATGTTAAATTATTAAGATTTTTTACTATGCACCAGTGTCATTTACATGGTCTCCAGCTCCTCCGTCGGATATGAAAGAGTGTGGGTGGGTTTTGTTGGTTCAGAGAGGGCAAGGCAAGAGTGCAGTCCATTGTATCGAGATTGCTTATCGGAATTACCCTGTGTTCTGCACGCTTATAAGCTTTTTAGGTGTGAAGTGTATGAGGAATCAAAGACTTTGTGTTCAGAAGGGCAGCCTCATTCCTATAGTTTTGGCCTATGTTGGGCAAGCGCTGATTATGTCATTTGTAGTTAGAAGTGTGCGTTTTTGATGTTCGAAGTCTGGCAAGAGGATCTTTAAAAAAAATGTGTCTGAGTTGCTATTTTGACTTTTTTGTGTGGTGAATAAGGTGGATAGAAAATTAGGGTTCGTCAAGTGTTCTTGGGTTTTCAGTAATGCTTTCAAATGATTGGTCTTGTCAGTTCCATTCTGCTGAGAGGCGTTCGGCTTTAGCAAAGATTTACTGTGTTGAGGTTTAGATAGGGACAGAACCAGGGAAGGCTGTCCCTTAGGGTATCTGTGGTTCCTTGATGTGATGTCTTCCAGTCATTATTGTTTTGTGAGTGCAATTCAAAGTGTTCTAGGCAGGCGGTCGGGAGTCTGGATGGCCTTGCCTTAGGTTGTGTCTGCATGTGAAAGTCTAGCTATTGAGAAGTGCTGTTTCTGCTGCTTCATGGGTGTAGGTTAATTAAACTTTCGGTCATTAAAAAATCAAGAGCCAGATTTCTACACTTGTACAATTTCAGGTGCTATTTTCGGTTGTGAATTTCCTTTGGTAGCGCATTCCACTATTTGGCTACCACAGTGGAAAAGGTAGTGTTTTGGATCCATTGATATTTATTTTGAGGATGTCCAGCATACCTAGGTAAATGCTGTTTGCATAGTCGATTCTTGAAAGAATCAGGCAGATGATCGTCAGGAGATGTAGGGCATAATCTGTCAGAGCAGAGATGGTAGAAACACTTTTTTACTATTTCGTTGACTTGTGGTTCCAGCTTGTGACCATTGTCCATTAATACACCCATGTTCTTGATCACTTTAGAGAGTTTAGGGCTGCTACCCATTTCCAAAGGCCATGGAAAAGATGTTTAAGGTGCAGCATGAGGTGAGATGATCATTATTTCCATTTTGTTTGGGTTGCGTTTTAGGTAGTTGGTTGTCCTCCATTCACTTATTCATGTCAGGTATATACTGATAGTGATGCTGGAGACTCTGCCCATAGGGAATTTTTTATATGATTTGCGTGTTATCCATTTAGCTGTAACAGGTGAGCCTATATCATTTTATGATCTTCATCAAAGGGGCTATATAGATGTTTAAGAGGAGCAGTGAGAGGCCTGATGCCTGGCGAACTCCACAGGTAACAGGACTGTTGGCTCAAACTGGATGTGGATACTTTAACAGTTCCTACTTGCGGTCTCCGGTCCGCCCCTCTCGCGTCCCTTTGCGTTCTGACTTGTTCTGCTCCTTTCCTCTTTCCTCGTTACTCACTTACCGAGCTTGGATCCACCCTTAGCTGTACCCGCAGCAGTCCACTTCTTCTGTACAGCGATTTGGACGAGTTACTCTCCGATCTTCATCTCGTATCTCGATGTTATTTGGACTATCCCTCTGGTGATTCCCATCACGTGATCTACCTCCTGGAACTGCTTCCCAGGGTTTTTTGTGCCATGGATTGGCTTTTTCCCTGTCGCGGGGCCTGGCTCCTCGGGGGCCTCCCCTAGACAGGTTCCCCATCCTGTCGAGGTGGCCTCCGAGGGAGCCATACCCTATTTACATGATAGGAAGACCCGAGAGAAGCCCACCAAAGAGAAGTCCAAGACTCCACGGAAGCAGTCTTCACCAACTAAGGAAGACCCAGAACAGACTTCAGGTGAGGAACAGGCAGAAGGAGGGGATAGTTCTGACAAATACTGCTTTCACCTTGGATTTGTTCATCTTAACTCCCTTATCAGCGAGATCGTAGCTCAAGAACTCGAATTCCGTGGTGTTGAAGACACATTTCTTGGCCTTGGCGAATACATTGTTTTCTCTTAACCTCTGACGAACAGAGCGGACATGTTCCAAGTGGTGTTCGTAAGTATCCACGTAAATCAGGATGTCGTCCAAGTAGACGACAACGTAGTGGTCCAACAAATCCTGGAAGATGTAATTCATAAATTACTGAAACGTCTGTCACAACTGGCGGAATAATTCCCTTGCTCCTCATATGATCCTTCCTTATTAGAAGAAGGGGATCCTTTCTTCATTTACTTCTTTCCTTTCTTCTTCTTTCTGGTGGTCTTTCTTTCTTTAAAGAGATATGGTCTGTCACGGAGGGAAGCCACTATGCCAGACTGGTAATACAGGTGGCCAAGAGGCCGCTTCCCTGTACAGCCGAATTGGGGGGAAAAGCCAATGAAGGCAAAAAAAACCTGGAGTGTCGTGGCGTGGATTCCAATTGGTTCTCTGAGTCCTGTACAAGTTGCAAGAACAATGCCTCATGTCCCAAGGTACTCCAAGACGGATCAGGCAAGATGCCTGCACCGCAGCACAGAGGTAACAGCAGAAGGAATAGGAGGATCGAGGAAGGAATGGAGCCGAAGGGCAGGGACAACACTCAGAGGAACCAGGAAGTTGAATAGGAAGAGCGGAACAGAGGCAGAGGAGAGAGAGAAGTACAAGGAAAACACAGAGGAGGACAAGGCTTATAGAGCCGAGGAGAACACCTAACCACTACCGTCTTACCCGTAGCAGAATGACTGGGATTGCAACGCACAGCGCTGCGTTGGAAGGCAAAGGAAATCCATTATGACAGCGGGCATCTTGGAAAAGACTACAGCGCAACAGCACGTTCAGACTGAAACCTGGCGGCACGCTAATGGTGGAATGTTCATCTCTTCCATAGGTGCCACAGGGAAAGCGCTGTGAAAGTATGCCCCGTCTTGTACCTGGAGGTGCCAGGTTTACCTGGGTGTATCATGTGAAACATCTGAAGCAAACAAGGGGCTCAGATGTAAGAGCTGGGTTCCCAAGAATTCTCAGAGGTAGGAAAACCTTTCCACTGCACCAGGTACTGGAGTTTCCCTTTGTGATATTGTGAGTCACAAATACGGGATACTTTGTATTCCTTAGGCTGAGATATGACAGGGATACAATGCTCTGACTGCAATCAAGGATATGGATCTGGCACCCAGGAGCGAAGAAGGGATGAATGAAATACCTTATATATGCGGCTCAAAGAACTAGGAAGATCTAGTTTGAAGACTACAGGATTGATCCTGGCTGTGATTTCATAAGGACCAATATATTGGGACGAGAGTTTGGAAGGATGGACCCATCTTGGAAAATATCTAGTTTGTAACCAAACTCTAGACCCCACATCCCAACCTGGGAACCTCACTCTGATGTTTATCAGATTGCTGTTTATGTCTCTTCTTGCGCAAATCCAAATTCTGAAAGGCGGTCTTGTGGGCGCTGGAGATGTTTGACAACAAAGAGTCGATTGAAGGGATTTTGGATGGAGAGTACACCGAGGTTGGTAGAATGCATGGGTGAATGCCATAAAAACAGTAGAAAGGGCTTAGTTTGGTAGAGGCCGAATTGTTATAGGAGAATTCAGCTGTTGGCAGAAGCACTACCCAGGTGTCCTGTTGGGCGTTAATGAAACACCTTAGATACTGTTCCATGCTACCGTTTGCCCGTTGGTCTGTTGATGGTAGCCAGACGAGACAGCTCTTCTGATGCCCAGAATCTTACACTATGTGCCCAAAAACACCAAAATATACTGTGACCCAGGGTCGGCGACTATGCATTCGGGAAGGCCGTGAAGATGAAAAATCTCCTGAAGAAACACTTTGGCCATCTATGAGGCAGTGGGTAAACCAGGAAGCGGAGTGAAGTGGGCCATCTTGGTAAAGGAGTCGGTGGTAACCATGATGGATGCACACCCCCTGAGAGGGTGGCAGATCTACCACGAATATCGGTAGAGAGGTGGCTCCAAGATCGCGTGGGAACAGAGCTTTGTTCCAGAAGGCCAATGGGTTTCTTGGTACAGTACTTGCTTTGGGTGCACACAGGACAGGCACGTGTATAGGTCTTGACATCAGAACGAATGGTAGGCCACCAAAAGTTGCATTATATGAGTTCTAATGCCCCTGATGACCTGAAATCTTGCCTTCATGACGCCAAGATAGCTATAGGCCTTGTAAGGGCGCATCTGGTACGTACAATCACTGTTTGTGAAACATCAATCCCTCCTTCCTTTCAAGGTTGAGTTTCTTGTCCTTGTTCAGGTCAGGAGGCAGAGTGATTGAGGCTTCCTTAACCTCTCGTGAGAAAGAGGACATCAAAAAGACAAATTTGTTTCTCTGAAAAAGATATTCCAGTGGGTGACCTTGGGTGTTGCTTTGGCTATGACAACGAGACAATGCGTCTGCCAAGATGTTTTGGCTGCCTGCTTTGTAAGTGATGGAGAAATAGAATTAGGTGAAGTAGTGGGCCCACCAAGCTTGTCTAGAGTTCAGTCATTCCATCTGTTATTTATTATTTATCTATTTCTAATGCGCCAAAGCCTGTGGGTTCTGATGGTCGGTATGTATTTCAAAAGGGTGGAAGGCCCCCTGCAAGAGGTGACGCCGTTCATCACAAGCCAGTTTCATGGCAAGGAGCTCCTTTTCAATCACTGAGTAGCTGATCTCACTCTGAGACAGGGTTTTAGACAGGTAGGCAATGGAATGTTCTCGACCTTCCACCTCTTGCATGAGAACAGCTACTACCACCGCTGCCGAAGCGTCTGACTCAATGATGAAGGGAAGAGCCTGGTCCGGTTGTCGTAATACTGTAGCGGAGCAGAATAAAGACTTGAGGTGTTGAAAGGCGGATTCTGCCTGCTAACCCCACCAGAATGGAGTGTCCTTTTTTAGGAGAGAAGTGATGGGAAGGACAATCTCAGAGGAGCCAGGGATAAACTTGCGGTAAAAGTTAGCAAGAGCTAAGAACCTCTGTACGTCCTTCACAGAAGCGGGAGTTGGCCATTTAAGTATAGCCATCACTTTGTGGTGGTCCTTCTCAATACCTTGATCGGACAAGACATACCATGGTGGTGACTTCAAATAGACATTTCTCTGGTTTCACTAAGAGTTGGTTCTTCCGAAGCCAAAGCAAGACTTCCCTGAGTTGTATCCGGTGTTTGTATCATGAAGAAGAGAAAGCCAGGATGTGATCAAGATAAATGATAACTGAGTGGAGTAACATGTCCGAAAAGAGCATGTCCATGAAGCGCTGAAAGATGGCTGGTGCATTGACCAAGCCGAATGGCATCACGTGGTACTCAAAATGACCAAAGGAGCCCGAAAGGCAGTCTTCCATTCGTCTCCCACCTTTATGTGTAGGAAATGGTACACGCCACGAACGTCTAGCTTGGAAAAGACAACAGCCCCTTGTACAGCTTCCAGAATGTCTCTGATGAGAGGCATAGGATATCGATCATGGATCGTAACCCTGTTGAGACCCCTGTAATCAATGCATGGTCTAAGGTTGTGAGTGTCCCTTTTCGGGCTGAAAAACAATGATGCTCCTGCAGGAGAATTAGAGGGTTGGATGAGGCGGTTCTGAAGGTTGGAATTCAAATACTCCCTGAGTACCTGCTTTTCTGGAAGAGATAATGGATACATACAACCAAACAGAACTAAAGACTCTGGTGTGAGCTCAATTGTACAGTCCTCTAGGTGATGAGGTGGAAGATCCTTCGGGATCTTGTCTTGAAACACATCAGTGAAGTCCTTGAGCTCAGACGGAATACAGTGTATGCCCACCACATTAGTAGGTACAGGAGGACTGGCCCTCACAGGTTCCTTCAGCGAGTCTACCAGGCACTGCTTTAAACAATATTCTAAGTTGAACTGCAGAAGATTCTTGGCCCAGTCAATAGTGGGATTATGTCTCCTTAACCAGGGAATCCCTAATATGACTGGAAAATGAGCAGCATGGATGATGTCAAAGTGTAATGATTCATGGTGTTGGAACACAGATACCTCCAGAACCTTGTTGGTGTGTGCAATCAGACCTTAACTGAGAGGTCTCCTATCCACTCATTCGACTGCCTGATCCTCCCTTCTGTCAAGATCCTCTCCTTATCAGCCCAGACTGTGTCAAAAAAATTACCAGCGGCTCCACAATCAATGAGAGCCAAAGCGTCAATCTTCCTCTGATCGACTGTGATTTGAATGCTTACAACTATTAATCTGTTATCCTCTTGTGAAGAAGTAACAGAAAGGGTGTGGGAGGGACTGGAGCCATGACTCCAGCAACTCGTCCCTTCTGGGACAGAGGTCTGTCGTTTCTGCCCGCTGTGGTGGACCTTCAGGACAGTCACGTAACAGGTGGGTTTTGGATCCACAATGCATACAAAATCCATTCTCCCTTCTCCACTTTCTTTTTTCTGGGGTTAGAGGTCCTCGTGCTGATCCGATCTGCACTGGTTCATCCCTTGAGGCTCTGCTGGGTAGAGGAGCATAAGTCGTTTCCGGGGAAACTGGGATCCTTACAGGGATCCTTTCTTCATTTCTTTCTTTTCTTTCTTCTTCTTTCTGGAGGTCATTCTTTCTTTAAAGAGATATGGTATGTCACAGAAGGAAGCCACTATGCCAGACTGGTAATACAGGTGGACAAGGGGCCCCTTCCCCGGTACAGTGGAATTAGGGGAAAAAGCCAATGAAGGCAAAAGAAACCTGGATTGCTGTGGTGTGGAGTCCTGTACAAGTTGCAAGAACAATGCCTCGTATCCCAAGGTACTCCAAGAAAGACCAGGCAAGATGCCTGCACCACAGCATTGAGGTAACAGCAGAAGGAAGAGGAGAATCGAGGAAGGAAAGGAGCTGAAGGGCAGGGACAGCACTCTGAGGAACCAGGAAGTTGAAGTGAGGAACCAGGAAGTTGAAGGCACACGAGAGAGATAAGTACAAGGAAAACACAGAGTAGGACGAGGAAGTGGCCTGTAGAGCCGAGGAGAACACCTTACCACTAGCGTCTTAACCGTAGTAGAATAACTGGGGTTGCAACGCACAATGCTGCGTTGGAAGACGAAGGAAATCCAGTCTGATGGCGGCCATCTTGGAAAAGACTAGAGCGCTGCTGGGCGTTCGCACAGACACATGGCGGTACGCTAAGGGCGGATTGTCCATCTCTTCCATAGGTGCCACAGGGAAAGCGCTGTGACAACGTTACAGGTGCCCTACATAGCCCTAAGGGCATCACTACATACTCAAACAGACCATAACGTGTCTTGAATTCCATCTTCCGCTCATCTCTGTTTCGTATTCGGACCAAATTGTAGGCCTCTCTTAGATCCAATTTGCTGAAGATCGTGGAGGAACCCAATTGATCCAGCAAGACCGACATGAGCAGCAAGGGGTACTGATTCTTAATGGTGATAGCATTGAGGGCTGTGTAGTCGATGCAAGCTCTCAGATCTCCTTCCTTTTTAGGTATAAAGAACAATGGCGAGGAAGCAGGAGACTTAGAGGGGCGAATAAATCCGCCTGCTAACACCTTGTCCAGATAATCTTTTAGGACTCTATCTTCCTTAATGGTAAGGGAATGGACCTGACAGCTAGGAACTTTGGATTCTGGAATTAATTCAATAGGGCAGTTATGGGGTCGGTGTGGCAGCAACTGTTCGGCCTTTCTTTTGTCAAAGTCATCCCAAAAGGCTCATACACACTAGGAATTCCGGTATCAGAGGTCTTTAGCATGGCACCAACTGAGGGTATAGACTTGAGGATGTCTATGCTAGCTAGGGGAATTCAGTACTTTGGGGTCGAAGGCAAAACAATGGATATCGCAGTGGTCCGATGGGGGTTGTTACTTCATGTTTATCCCAATCAATTTGCGGGTTATGTGCCTGTAACCAAGGTAAGCCAAGTATCACTTTGTACTGAGGGGCTGCGATCAGATTGAAGGTTATTCATTCCTGATTTCCAGAATCAGTGGCCATTTGTATGCGTTGTGTTTGCTCCATCACTAATCCAGACACAAGGGCAGTGCCATCCACTGCATTAACCATTTCAGGCGTTTATTTTAGGGATGATAGGAACACTAATCAATTTAGCCTGGTGTTTATCCATGTAGTTCCCAGTTGCTCCTGTATCAATTACAGCTGGGGCTTGAAGAGGAACTTCCTTGTGAAACAAGAAGGATACAGACAAGTAAACCGGTAGCAACAAAGACAGGGACTGGGAGTCCATGGGACAACCACCCGACAGAGTGACAGTCGAGTTTTGGAGTTTCCCTGTTTCCGAACAGGTCTTTTTGGGCAGTTGCACAAATAAATGATCTGTGGAACCACACTACATCCACAGATTCGCCCTTCATCTGTGTTCTCTTTCTGCATTCAATAAGGTGCCTTGGATAGTTCCTATTTGCATAGGTTCAGAGTCTGTAATGTTCATAACGGTTGTGCGGGTATTGGGGGTGTGAGTTGAGGAGTTCTCCTTTCACCTTGGCTTTCGGCCCTTCGGGCATCTATCTGCGGGACAAGGTCTAACAATTCAGGGAACCTCACGGGTACCACTGGAATCGAGGCGAGTGTATCCTTCAATTCGTCTGACAATCCTCTGTATAAGACATCTGCCTTCTTTTTCTCCAGCCAGCCTGTCTCAGCTGCTAACTGATTGAACCTAGCCAGATAGGAGAGTAAGGGGGTGTTACCTTGTTTAAGGTCTAAGAACTCTAAGTCAGTTACTTGTGTCTTATATCGGGTATCAAAGATAGGATTCATAGCCATAATTAATGCACCACAATCATATAAGAGATAGCTATTTGTGTCCAGAAAGGATTAGCCCAGGTGGCTGCAGAACTCTCAAGGTACGAGAGAGCAAACACTGCTTTTGTGGTGGCCTCAGGAAAGGAAGCAGGACAACATAAAAAGTGCAGTTTGCATTGATTGATGAAGGTTCAATATGTCTTAGGGTCACCATGGAACCTCTCTGGTGGTGCCAACGGAAACTGGGTTGACATTAACACAGATACTGGATTTTGCCTAGGAATGTGATAGGCTGCGGCTGCAGCCGTGGCTCTTGCAATATCCTCATTCTGAGGGGTTGATTGTACCGCAGTTTGTAAGGTATCCATCCTGTGACGGATAGCGGTATGTGCAGCAGTCATATCGTCACGTAAGTCTGCCACGAGTTGCAGTAAGCCGCCAATGTGTTGGCAGGCTCCATTTGTATATATGGCTTCTAATTCTGTTAATACTCACAAATATTCTGAGTGTTCTTCTCCAAGATAACCCCAATAACTGTGGGGTCTCCTCACTGAGGGTGACCTTTCCTATAAAGCATCCCTTTACCTGTTTGATCTATACAGGTTGGGTTGTGATGCAAATGAAAAAGCAAAATTACCACCGGGTAAACACCAAGCTGTAAGAATAAGGATGGGTCTTCGTACCAATAATCTAGCAGAAGTAGGAATGCATTAATTAGAACAACGCTGGCCTGTGAAGCACTGGGCGCGAAGCTGAAACCCTTGAAGAGGTCGACTGGTGGCACAAAATCTCTATGGTCACTCTGAGGGGCAAGAACAGACAAGGACGTGTAACAAGTACCAAAAAGTAAAGAGAAAAAGGCCAATCTAAGCTACATGAAAACAAACTTACCTAATGTGTTAGAGTGGGGTCTGTGGTCATTGTAAAAGTCAGAGCAGGGCTAGAGGGATTTAGTAGGGTACAGGAACATACGGTACTAGATGCGGAAGGGAAGGATTTTAGTATGTTTAAAGTACCCAACCCCGGCCAGAACGAGAAATCACTAATGACATTAGCAGTGCACAGTGATTCCAGCTGCAAAGCGTCCAAAGTCCAGTTAACAAAGATGGTCCACAGAACACAGTAATTCCCACTCTCTAGAAACCACAGCAGGAAAGACAAGGCAAACAATACCAGCAGGAACAAGTCAAGGGGTGATCCAAGAGGCAACCCGTGTGACAACGTTTGTTTATCCGGGTAATCACAAAAGACGGTGTCAGAACGTAATCCAAGAGCAGGTCCAGGAGGTAGAAACGGGTCAAAGGAATGGAAAAAGGCAACCAACTAGTAACTGAACATCGGGGTACTTAGTTCGATTGGAAGCACTGGCGCCATGGAGCTCCCGTTCTTTGTCCCTTTGGGGAGTCGGGAGTGACGTGCCAACGTACCGCTGTACGTCGGATAGCCATGGCAATGCCAGAAGCCATCCGGCGCGAGAGTACGGTAGCCGGCACACGTTGCATACGCTTACGGCGTTAATGAAGTCACCCTAGCAACCGCCAATAGTGCAGGCAACGGAATGAAGGGCTACACCGTTTACGTAGCTTGTGATCGTTTCCAGAGTGTCATGACAGCGAGAAGCAGCCTGGTTCATAGTCGGTCCGCTTTTTATGTATTTCTGCTTTGGCTCAGCCATGTGAGAAGTAGAACACCACATTGATTGTGAGACGGCTTTGGTGGGTACGTTTAGCACAATACCAGGCACTGCTTGACCCCTATAAGAACCGTAGTTATACATACACAAGAAATAAATACACAAATAAATAAATAAATAAAATAGTTATACCAGAATCTGATAACCTGCCAAAAATGTATCTGAATATGTCTGTTCCATGTTGCAAAGTGCCCTCACCTAAGCCTGAGATGGTTGTCTATGTTTATAGACCATATTATGAGAACTATGTAGTACAGGTTGGAGATACCCTGACACATTGTATTCTGTAGCCATCAAAAGTGGTTTGGTACGTCCCTTCCATAGAAGACCGTGTTATATGTTCATAAAAAAAGCTATGTAAACTAGGAAAGATGGGTTGCTGCACTATTTGGTCGGAACACTTGGATCAGGGGGTTTCCATTTCATCCTGTTCTGGCGATGTTTGCAAGCTGCTTTGCCAACTGCCATTAAAGAGGCTTCCCAACCTTCCGTGGGACTGGATTATTTCTTGGATGGTGAATGTTCCATGACACAATGTCTTGTAGAGTTGTGTTATTGAGTTCCGTTTCTTCAAGGCTTCTAATTCGTATACTCTGATTAACAGTGTCAAAGACCACTGAAATGTCGATGAGTAAGAGTGCCAATGCAATTCACCAATTATGAGGCTGTCCCAAATGTAAACTACTGCTTAGTCAGTGGCTCTCATTGGTCACAAATTAACTTATAACCAGTCTATTAAATTATTAGACTCTACATGTATATTTAGCGCTCCAGAATTTTGTCTGTGCACTGTATGTTTGAGATAGGATGAACGTTGGGGTGGGTCTTCTGGGTCTCCATCCGTGTTTTTTAGATCTGGTTTGACCTAGGCAGTCTTGGTACAATTCCTATTTTGAGAGGTTTTGGGCAGGGATCAATCTTAGAGCTGGCTTTGAAGTCTGGTTTCGGATATTGGTTTAAAGTTGTTCTTTGGCGGTTGTAGACTGAATTTCATTGACCGTGGTTTACATGTTGCTTCCAATTCCGTTGCTACGAGTGCACACAGGACCTCGGAAGTGCAGGAGCCCTCACCGCTGCAGGAGCAGTGGCCCAGCCTTTCTGCAGAGTCCACCTGGACCAAGGTAGGTGCCCTGCCTGGTTTTCAGCCTCTCGCGGAATTGATATTCCCCCAGACGTATTCCGCCCGAAACACCCCTACAATTGCATGCATTGCAGAGAAAATGCCTTACAGGTTTCGTTTTGAGCTGTAAAGATTGTTTCGAGCTTTATTTTGGAAACCACCATTGGAACACACGAGGTGTTCCTGATCCAAGATAGCTACCGGCCCCCTCACTGCCTCTTACCGACCACATGACCGCAGGCGTGATTTAATTGGCCAGCTCCAGCTATTCAAGGCCATTCACGCGGCGGCAGTCGAACACCGGCCCTTACCCTAAGGATCCTCACCACAAGGATCTCTTCCTGTCTAGAGCCTGTCTCGAGGTGTCCGAGGCCTGGGCCAGGAACCCTGCCCTATCACTATCAGCCACCCGTCAGCCTGCACAGATGCCGGTAAGCTGCCCGCTCCTCTATATGAACCTGTAAACGACGTGTAGCGTGATTCGCTATTCACCCCAATGGCCGCTGTATAAAGCACCATACATCTTACTAGGGCCTTCTATTTATTGTGATCTGCCCAATACTGAATGACCCTATATCATTGATCTGCATACTGTGAACGTCCTAATGTTGCCACAACCGACGGCCTCGCTCAACTCCAATTGCTGCAGCTTCATTGACTTTCAAAGTGACTGTAGTCTAAGTTGGCCTTAAACCGACCACCACATTACCTCCACCTCCTATCAGCAGTCTCCAGCTTAATTCATGACGTTTAGCCCATCGCATTTTGAATGTTTAAAATGTCTCAACCTGCTAATGAATGCCTTTAACTCATGCTGCCCAGTCAGATAGTCTTACCTTACACCACCACCGCATAGAGAAGTGTTGATACCTATGATCTGATTTTGCCTAATTTTCATTTTGACAGTTATTGTAGCGGTCACTACTATTGCAACTGTGATTTTAGACTCTTTAACTTAGGTAACTGACAGCTACTGTTGCCGCACTGTAATTTGAGCTTGCTTAAAGCTTGAAAACTTGACATATGCCATTTGTTGCTATCTGCACCCCAAGCAAGTATAACTGAGCAAGCTAACACCTATGATTCGTGCTATCTAAGTGAAGAAAGTTGATTTATTTGTCGCCATTCCGTAAACCACTAGCATCGATCAAACCAACCACGACCAATAATGTTAACATTCCTAACCACTATAATGTTCCTGTTAACAATTCCTAACCACTATAATGTTCCTGTTTTGCATAATGCCCTACTCCGTGCCTTGCACAGGAGGACACTTCACCTCATTCATTGAAGGCCTTGCAAGACTAGGCTGCCAGTGCCACCACCCCATTCCCTGCCCCACCCAATTTCTTCCACCCCTCCCCATTCCCCCTTAGAAGTGTACACAATATCGCTAGCACCAATGACACCAATCTAGATGCACCAACCACTCCTAGCCGAAACTCAACACTACCCACCCCCTGCAACAAAACCAACCATCAAACTATACCCTCCATGGGGCTCACCAGACTTAATAGACTTAGGGCCAGAACCAGTTCCAACCATCATGCACCCAGACCCACTGCAACCAAAGACACTGTTCTAATCTTGATGGTCGTGCAGATTATAGTATACCTCCGTCCCCAAGTACCACACAGGCAGAATATAACCACTGTCTATGCAATCTTTGAGGCCACAGGTGTGTAGTAGGTCGTCAAAGATGGAACCAGGAACTACCGGAAGGACCCCTTGAGCGCTGCAAGGCAATGGGTAATTAATCAAGAAGTGTAATGCAAATAAACAGACACACAGGAATAAGTGGAACACTGCTTACCTAATTGTTATGGAAATGTGAATGGATGCGTGGGAAACTAGGTGCCAGGGAGAGAGTATGTGAGGGAGGCTCTCGATGGAACCCAGGGAACAGATGATCGCTTGCAATACTATGAAGTGCACCAAAGCCGTAATCCTTGGAAGTCCACAGTGCACACCAAAATGTCTATAGCAGTTCCAGGCCAAAAGGTCCAAGCAATAAATGATCCATGAGGCAGTCCGTTAATACAAATCTGAGGTCGGGTACCAGAATGGCCAGCACAATGTCCAAGTCAACGCTGCAATTCAGGGGCAGAAGCCAAAAACAATCCAGGGAGAAGTCCGAAGTCGTAGAATTCCAAAATCCGATCAGTAAGTGATGCGCCAAAACAGTACTTGAGTAAAGCAGCTGTGAAGCACTGCTTCTGCGTTTTCCATCGCATTTAAACAGTTAGATGCGATCACGTGATGGATTCACAAAAGCACGGAAGGCGTGAAGAGGAGCCACATGATTCTAGTTGGTGATCATGTGACGCCTAGTTTCTCATTAACAATGTTGATTGCGCCAAAAGAAAGGATACCTCAATTTCACCTGCCACAGGAGGGAAGGTCGATAAACTCCCGACCTGCCAAGCAGCGATCCACCAAGTCTGGTAAGGGGCCGTTGTTTCTGCGTGCGGAACCGCAGTGTGTGAGCCCGTGAGTGTTTGCTGCTCTGTTGGATTGTGAGTGAATGCAGGCTACTTTGTGACATTGTGTGAGTATCGGGGGACGTGACGGAGCCCCCACTCAAAGGCCCACGACCCCGTGGGCTGGAAGGGTTATCCCTATGGAAGCGTGCAACCAAAAGCGGGGCATGGACATCATGGGAAGGGACCCAAGAGCGATCCTCAGGACCGTAACCCAACCAGTCCATGAGATACTGCAGTCGACCCCTGTAAATAGGGGAACCCAGAATGGCAATGACTTCAAAAACATCCGGGGAGGACACAGAGACAGGGGCACGAGGTGCAATCATACGGGTAGGAGCAGGGCAAGGCTTCAGCAGGGAGGTGTGGAAAACTGGGTGGACATGCCAAGTGGAAGGAACGGAAAGGCGAAAAGCCACAGGATTCAGGACTTTGGCAATCTTGTAAGGACCAACAAAATGTGGTAGAAGCTTGCGACAGCCAGGGATACGCAAATGGCGAGTCGATAGCCAGACGCGGTCACCCACACGGTAGGCAGGGGTCTTCGCCCGTTTCCTGTCTGCCTTGGCCTTCATCACTGTCTGGGCTTCACATAAGTGAACAAGGGTCTGGGCATGTATTGTAACCAGGTTGCGGGCACAGGCGTCAGCAGCAGGAGTGGCGGAGGCAAAATCGGGAAGAGGAAGGGTACGGGGATGTTGGCTGTAAAGGGAATAGAATGGGGAAAAGCCAGTAGAGGAATGCCTCGAATTGTTATATGCAAATTCAGCAAGATGGAGTAAGCGGATCCAGGTGTCCTGATATTGGAGGTTAAGCATCGCAGATACTGTTCGAGGGCCTGGTTCACTCTTTCGGTCTGCCCATCGATTTCCGGGTGATAAGCCAAAGAGAAGCGGGAATCAATACCAAGGAGTTTAGTAAGTGCCTGCCAAAAACAAGATGTGAACTGTGTGCCGCGGTCTGAGATTATGACCTGTGGCAGACCAAAAAGACAAAAAAAATTACAAATACAATCGGGCTAGCGTTGGGGCTGATGGTATCCCTGTACAGGGTATAAAACGGGCCATCTTGGTATAGGAATCGACAACAACCCAGATAGTGTCATAGCCTTGTCTGCGGGGTAGGTCTGTAATGAGGTCCATAGAGACCGTATGCCAAGGCCTGGGGGGAATAGGCAAAGGCTGGAGCAAACCCAGTGGACAACCCCTACATGATTTGCATTGTGCGCATATAGAACAGGTGTTTACATAGTTTTCGAGATCACGCCTCATCGACGGCCACCAACACCAGCGTTGCAATAGTTCTAAGGTGCGTTGTTGTCCTGGGTGTCCGTTGATGGCGGCGTCATGAGACCAAGCAAGCACCTGATTTCGAACATCACATGTGGGGAGAAACAACTTCCCTTGAATGAAAGGCAATCCCTCCTGAAGCACCATATCCCATTCTGTCAATGCGTGCGGGTGTTGGGAGACACATTGTTTAATGATGGATAGCATGGGAGGAGATGGAGTACAAACACAGACGACATGACCCTTACCTAGTACTGTATCAGGGAACAGAGATAAGGAATCCCCCCCAGGGGAGCGGGAGACCGCATCCGCTTTACCATGGGTAAGTCCAGGTCTGTGTTTTACTACAAAATCGTAAGCTGCAAAAAACAAGCGCCAGCGTACCTGTCTACTGTTGGCACACTTTAGTGTAGCCAAATCTTGTAGTTTTTTGTGGTCGGTGTAAACCACTGTCTGATGTTTTGCCCCTATAAAATGGTGCCGCCATGTTTGGAGTGCATCTTTGATGGCCAATAGTTCTTTTTCAGTCACTGTGTAATGAGACTCTGCTGGCGTAAATTTCCGTGAGTGGTATGCCACTGGATGTAGACGGCCTGTGGTTGGACAAGGCTGGGATAGTATCGCACCCATTGCAAAGGAGGAAGCGTCTGCTTCCAGGACAAACGGGAGGTCCGTACAGGGGCGGTGATGAACCTAGATTTAAGTGTCTCAAAGGCATGTTTTTGCTTGGACGACCAATAGAACGGAACAAGAGGACTGGTCAGGGTGGTTAGTGGAGACATGATTGCAGAAAAAACTGCGATGAATCGCCAGTAAAAATTGGCAAAACCAAGAAATGATTGTAGCTGCTTCAAATTAGTTGGGGCGGGCCATTCTGTAAGAGCACGGACTTTGGACAGATTCATGGATAGGCCTCCAGGGGTTATGTGGAGACCCAGAAAGTCCACCTCATTGGTGTGAAACAAACATTTCTCTGGTTTAGCAAACAAGTTGCTTCTTTTAAGGCAAGATAACACTTCTTTGACATGGACTATATGTTCTTCCAAAGAGGATGAAAAAATTAAGATGTCATCTAAATACACTACTACGTAAACGTCAAGGATGTCAGAGAATATTTTGTTGATGAAACGTTGGAACGTAGCAGGGGCGTTGCATAGCCCGAAGGGCATTACCAGGTATTCGAACAACCCTTGTCTGGAACAAAATGCTGTTTTCCACTCATCTCCACGACGTATACGGACCAGGTTGTATGCTCCCCGCAGATCTAACTTGGTGAAGATAGTTGCCTGTGACAACCTGACCTGTCTAGTAACGTAGAGATGAGGGGAATGGGGTATCTGTTCTTTATAGTAATGGCATTCAGCCGTCTATAATCAACACATGGGCGTAAATCCTGTTCTTTCTTTGGCACAAAAAATATAGGGCTAGCAGCTGGAGAACAGGAAGGCCGGATATGGCCTAATCTTAGAGCTTGCTGAATGTATTCTTTCAAACCCCTTTCTTCGGATTGCGATAGGGAATATATCCTACCCATTGGTATTGGTGCATCAGGAACCAGATCAATAGGGCAATCATAGGTTCTGTGTGGTGGTAAACCTTCTGCTGTGGCTTTATCAAAGACCATTAAGTAGTCATGATATTCAATGGGGATACCAGCCATTACTGCGCCCACGGTGTGTGCTGTGGGGACATCAAGGACACTGTCATCAATATGGGAAGAGGCCATAGCGCCAAGAATATTGGCGGGAGAGGCGGGTGAGTCAGGTTCTGTTAGACAGAAATGTTGACATATATCTGATTCGAAAATCACCTGTCCAGTTCCCCAATTGATGAATGGATTGTGCCGTCTCAGCCAAGGAATGCCCAATATAATACCAAACTGTGGGGTGGTGGTGAGGTCAAAGGACATGGGTTTCTTATGGGTATCCTGGATTACCACTTCCAGCGGTGCAGTTTGTTGTTCGATTGGACCAGAAGCAAGAGAGGTCCCATCAACTGCTTGCATGGGTTCTGGATGTGCTTTCTTGATCAATGGTAGATTGAGATGATGTGTTAGTGAGATGTCAATGAAACAACCAGTGGCCCCAGAGTCAATCACTATGTGTACTGGGTGGGTAATCTCCCTGGTGGGTTTTAGCAAGGCTTGGACAGCTATGGGTCTGATAGGACCAAAAACGGGTTCAATGGGGGTCAATGAAGTGCTCGCCCATACCCCCGGTGTTAAGGGCGAGCCTTCTGAAAACCCGTTTTTTTGTTTCTTGGCCGGCGGGGGCATTCCTTTACATAATGCCCATTTATTCTGCAGTAAAAACAGGTGTTGTCTGTTTTTCTGCGTTCCCGTTCAACCTGAGTTATAGGACTACGAATCCTGCCAATTTGCATGGGTTCTGAGTTAGTGGATAACATAGCTGAAAATGAAAGATTGGAAAAACTGGTCTCTGCTTTACGCTCGGTCTTACGGGCGTCCACCGGAAGGGTTAGATCAACCAGATCCGAGAAAACAGAGGGAAGGGCTGGAATCACAGATAAAGCGTCTTTCATGGCATTGTAGAGGCCTCTGTAAAACACCACTGCCTTTTTCCCTTCAGGCCATGAGGTTTCTGCAGCAAGTTGGTTAAATCGAGTGATGTATTCGATCAGCGATTGCCTACCCTGTGTGAGGTGCAAGAGTTCTAGGTCTCGTGATTGGGCCTTGTACTTGGTGTCGAATACCTTCGCCATCTCTGTTACTAGAAGATCAAAATCATACAATGCAAGATGGTCATTTTCCAGTAACGGATTTGCCTAGGTAGCTGCCACACCGGATAAATGGGACAGAAGGAAAGCGGCCTTAGTAACAGAGTTGGGGAAAGCCTGGGGTTTGCATAAGAAGTGTAATTTGCACTGGTTTATGAACGTACGATATTTTCGGGGATCACCCTGGTAACGTTCTGGAGCAGCAAGTGGAAACGAGGTTGGAAGGAGTACTGGGGTAGGTGATGTGGATGAAGTGGGCGGTGGTTGAACTTGGGGGCTGGAGTCACCAAACTCTGCATCAGCGGGTAATGGATGGTGTAAGCTTTGCAAAGCATCGAGACAATGGTGGATTGTGGTTGTGGCTGCGACCATGTCGGTCCTAAGGGCCGCAACTGCCTGAATTAAAGTGGTCACAGGGTCCCCGGCAGAGGGATCCATAATCAGGACGATCAAGAAGGCTTCACAGTCTTTTCTAATCTTGATGGTCGTGCAGATTATAATATACCTCCATCCCCAAGTACCACACGGGCAGAATATAACCACTGTCTATGCAATCTTTGAGGCCACAGGTGTGTAGTAGGTCATCAAAGATGGAACCAGGAACTGCCAGAAGGACTCCTTGAGCGCTGCAAGGCAATGGGTAATTAATCAAGAAGTGCAATGCAAATAAACAGACACACAAGAATAAGTGGAACACTGCTTACCTAATTGTTATGGAAATGTGAATGGATGCGTGGGAAACTAGGTGCCAGGGAGAGAGTATGTGAGGGAGGCTCTCGATGGAACCCAGGGAACAGATGATCGCTTGCAATACTATGAAGTGCACCAAAGCCGTAAACCTTGGAAGTCCACAGTGCACACCAAAATGTCTATAGCAGTTCCAGGCCAAAAGTTCCAAGCAATAAATGATCCGTGAGGCAGTCCGTTAATACAAATCCGAGGTCGGGTACCAGAATGGCCAGCACAATGTCCAAGACAACGTTGCAATTCAGGGGCAGAAGCCAAAAACAATCCAGGGAGAAGTCCAAAGTCGTAGAATTCCAAAATCCGATCAGTAAGTGACGCGCCAAAACAGTACTTGAGTAAAGCAGCTGTGAAGCACTGCTTCCACATTTTCCATCGCATTTAAACAGTTAGATGCAATCACGTGATGGATTCACAAAAGCACGGAACGCGTGAAGAGGAGCCATGTGATTCTAGTTGGTGATCACGTGACGCCTAGTTTCTCATTAACGATGTTGATTGCGCCAAAAGAAAGGATACCTCCATTTCACCTGCCACAGGAGGGAAGGTCGATAAACTCCCGACCTGCCAAGCAGCGATCCACCAAGTCTGGTAAGGGGCCGTTGTTTCTGCGTGCGGAACCGCCGCGTGTGAGCCCGTGAGTGTTTGCTGCTCTGTTGGATTGTGAGTGAATGCGGCGTTGTGTGAGTATCGGGGGACGTGACAGACACCAGCACCAAAACAGCAATCGCACCTACTAATAGACCACTCAGAGACTCCTCCAAAAAACAACCAAACCATTTACAGAGACCAAAAACTTGTCTCAGCCTCCAAACCTAATAATCAGACCCCCACTCGAGCCCTCCCCCACGATCAGAGGTGCTCTCATCAATGCTCGATCTCTCGGTGCACATGTCATAGAAATCCATGACCTCATTGTGGATCAACAACTCGACATACTAGCAGTCACCGAAACCTGGCTACACCCTGCCGCAGGCCCCCTTCTAGCCATTGCCATCCTCCCAGGGCACAGTATCCTTAGAACGATAGGAACAACCTCCAAGGAGGCGGAGTTGCCTTAATAGCCAGAACCACACTGCAATTCAGAGCCTGCCCACTGGAACAAGTACAGGGCTATGAAGTCTTACTAGTCAAAGTCTCCCCAACCCTAAAACCACTACCAATTCCCTAGTAGTATACAGGTCACCCAACAAAACCAGCCACCCTAACCTAGACATCACCTTACTGGTTATGCCCTTCATCAAATCCAAGACTAAATTATGCATCATTTTAGGGGGTATTAACCTAGGCTACAGCAACCCCCTGGACACGGACGCTGCCGCCTTTCACACAGCTATGTCAGATACGAACCTTACCCAGCTGATTAATGAACCCACTCACTCCAAAGGCAGAACGCTGGACTGGATCCTATCGCTTAACTCTCAAGTCACCATAGATTCCATCCTCCCCGTAGAATGGTCAGACCATTTCAGCATCAACTTCTCCTTGGAATACAAAAATAGAGAGACCACCAGCCCCACGGTACCTGACACCTTCGAATCCAGAAATATAAAAAAAACTCACAGCAAACAACCATTCCCCCATTATGCACATGGCCCTAGCCAATGTCACCCTCAATACGAACAATCCCGACTACTTAGCAGACTGTTATCAACTAAGTCTCACCCGTACTATTGACTCACTCGCACCTGTCACTACCAAAACTCGGAAACCAGACAAAGGCTCCTGCTTCTGGTTAGACGAAGAACTAATCTCCCTCAGAAGTACTAAAAGATCATTCGAGCACCTACATAGGAAAACTAACACCAGTGAATCAGCAAGGGCTTTCAAAACAGCTGACAAAAAGTATAAATCAGCCATAATCTCTCACAAAGGCAACGCCCTTAACAAGCGTATAACCAATGCCAGCTCTGACAGCAAATTACTGTTCACCATCCTCAGAGAGCTTGAGAACCCAGGCCAAGTGACAGTACCCTACAATTCCAGCAAAACCTGGTTCAACACAACACAAGACGCATTAGCCTCTAAAATTATGCTACTACAAAAGAAAATCGACAGCAAAAAAACTCTCCTTGCTGAAAAAACACTTCCTAATATAGCCTCCAACCCCCCCACCACTTCCACCTGCACCCCTTTTCAATTCACCCCAGTCACCAATAAAGAAGTTCTAGACACCATAATGAAACTCAAAGCCTCCAACTGCAAAGAAGACCAATTCCCTTCCCATCTAGTTAAACTTTGCGCCCATACCCTAGCACCAGTCATAACTGAATTTGTCAATGCATCCTTTAGCTCTAACACAGTCCCTGCTAGCATTAGAAAAGCCTGGGTAACACCCCTCCTCAAAAAACCAACTCTGGACCCCTCAATCCCTACCAACTACCGACCCATAACCACCGTCCCATTTCTATTGAAAATCATCAACAAAATATCATACTCCCAAATTCAAAACCACTTAGAACACCATCAATTACTAGGGGACCGACAGTCAGGGTTCCGCCCCAACCATAGTACGGAAACAGCCCTACTCGACCTGAAGATCCTAATGGATGCAACGAGAGAATCAGGCAAACTCTGCCTGCTAATGCTCCTCGACCTCTCCGCGGCCTTTGATCTGGTCGATCTGGTCGACCATGACAAACTCTGTGGCACCCTAAACAACAACTTCAACCTATCTAACCATGCCACAGGTTGGATTAAATCCTTTCTTGCAGATAGGACCTCAAGAGTTGCCATTGGTAAAGAAGCAGCAGATCCCATACCAGTCCCAATAGGCGTCCTTCAAGGCTATTGCCTCTCCCCCACCCTGTACAACGCCTATACCAAGCTGCTCTTCTCAGCACTGGGTGCCATGGGTGTTATCTACACCAACTTTGCAGATGACACTCAGATCCTTATCCCACTAACAGGTAACCATGAGCAAGATTCCTTCCTTATCAATAAAATCTACTCACTAATCCAAAACTGGATGGCCAACAACAGACTATGTTTCAATTATGACGAAACAGAGATGCTCATACTACGATCATCATCCAAAATAGCATCCTTACAGCCTGTTTACTCAGCATTCTGCATTGATGGCACCACAATCCCAGTACTTAAACAAGTGAAGACACTCAGAGTTTACCTTTATGCGACACTCACCATGTCCAAGCAAGTAAATACCCTAGCATCCTCTATCTCCTACACAGCCAAACTTATCTCTCTCAGTCACAAATTCCTGACAACAGAAAATTGCATCACACTAGCAAGAGCGCTCATACTATCAAAGCTCGACTATTGTAACATCCTCTTCCTACGCACTTCCAACACCAACCTATCCAAACTCCAACTCATGCAGAATAAAGCCCTCCGAGCTGCATTAGGCATGAAAAAATCTGATCATATCTCCAATATCAGGAGACTTAATCACTGGCTCCCCATCAAAGCCAGAATACTCTTCAAAACCCTCAGCATTTCCCATAAATGCATTGCCAACAAAGCTCCCAAATACCTCCTCAACACAGTGACTAAGAAAACCCATACCCGACTCCTCAGATTAAACAACAGCAAAAACCTTGAAATCCCACGATACAAAAGAGAAAAAGCAGGAGGTAGCAGCTTCAAAGTACTCACTCCTAGGCACTGGAATGCCTTACCTATCAATATCAAGTATGAAACGTCCTTCCACAATAAAAAAAATTACTCAAAACGTGGCTATTCAACCAGTTCTAAGTTACTCCCAGATACTTTGTATCCCAGACCAAGACCAACTCCGCATATTCACTGTATTTACATGTACACTAGTGTATATAATGTAGAAATGTAAACCTGTATCTTTTGTCCGAATGCTTTGCTCAACACCAAGATTGTATTTGCTTTTTTCTGTAACTACGCCATGATACCTCAGGGTCTGGACTTATAATAAATGTAATAAATAAATAAAATAAATAAATGTGTGCCCTAACATTATCAAGACAGGGGCTGTGGGTAAACATTTCTCCAGGAGGTACGGTAGTAGGGCCATTACACCTACCTTGGAGGTCTACCACGAAAAGCTTTGAGGACATGAGAAAATAGAAGTCGTTAACGTTGAAACTTCCATATTAAAATCCTCATGTTTTCTCCCCACCAGCACCCCAATTGACCCTCTAAAACTTGAATGATGTCTACAGGGTTATGTGAGGGGTGAGAAATGTGAGACGGACAAATAGATGGTGTTTTCTCACAAGTATCCTTTTTTTAAAAATAATAAGGGTGAGAAAAACACCTTGCTTTCCCTAACCTAACAAGTATTTTCCTGCCTGTCAAAATAAGACAGTTCTTTTCAATAGCCATGTTCTGCTCCAAATGCAACACAAAGTTATTTTCCTTCCATAAGTCTTTCATCTTTCACTTGGCACTTAGATTGTCTTATTGCTAAACAGTATTTATCACTATTCAAAATGAAGTTCTACAGTTCTTGCCTGATAAACCAAAAGACTTTGGGCCCCATTACAAGTTTGCCGGTCTGGAATCAACGGTGCTGGTAGCACCATACCAGCACCGTTTTCTGGACCGGCACATTACCACTCGCAATGGCAGAACCACTGTCACCGCAAAGAGACCCCGGCGGTTCTACCGCACCCGCTAGCACCGTGATTGCAAACAGCGGGACGAGTCACCGGACGTCCCTGAATTACAGGCATGCTGGTATACCGGGTACATTACGAGTACCACCTACACGGAAACACTGCCATAAAAATGGCGTTATCACCGTGACCACCGCTTCTGTATTTCCGCCACCTCGGACTAGGTGTTAAACAGTGCCAATTGAGCAGCAACAGGCCCCAGGTGTACAAAAGGACCACACCCACACCCAACCCACTTCCCAACACAATCATACTAGTTATCAGCCCACGGGTGTCCAGAATTAACCCTGCTGCACACCATTGGCCACTGGGAACTTACAAAAGGACCAGACCCACACCCAACCCACCTCCCAACACAACCATGCTGGCAGTCGGTCTAGCAGTAATTGAGCTGGGGAACCTGCAAGCAGCTATTGAGTTAGAAGTAGCACCGAGTCAGTGGAGGAGGCGTAGGCGCAGGAGGCAAATGAGGAACCAGGTGGCCATCCCAAACATCATTCTGCAGCAGGTACCACCTCACAGGCAGCCACTAATACCCTGCGCCTACCAGGGCCTCGCCCTGGAACCTGACCCCAAGCCAAATCCACACCTTGTACCGGCTTGGCAGGGACACCATTATATTAATAGTCACTCTTATCAATGACGACATCTGCAGCATCATAAAGATCCGGACTGCAATCCCACCCTTGCTGAGGGTAGTGTTGGTACTGCACTTACTTGCAACCAGCACATACTAGCACACCGTTGGTGAGCTGCACAGGCTGTCACAACCCTGTTTTGTAAGAATAATGTTCCAGGTACTGGATGCACTGCTGTGCCATGTGTCAGACCACATTGCCCTACTCCGAACCCCTGCACAGGTCAATGCCACCAAAGTGGCCTTCCATGCCCTTGCCGGAATGCCCAATTGCATTGGTGCGTTAGATTGCACCCAAGTGGAGATGACTACCAGACATGCCATTGAGGCGGTGTATAGAAATCAAACAATTCCACTCCCTGAACGTGAAGATGGTCTGTGATGTAGAACAACTCATCACCCATTGTTGTTCAAGTTTCCCGGGATCGACACACGGCTCAATGAATGAGAACTGCGGAACTCCACTTTGCCAAGGTACATGGCACGTTACATCGGAGAGAGCACCTGGCTGTTGGGTGAGTAGAATGACCAATGCAGGACCTCTGTGTAGTGGGGGGGTAAATAGACACCCACCAGAGTGCTCATGGCTGTTGGGTGAGTAGAATGATCAAGAGTTCACCCAGCTTACCGCTGCAATAGGTAAATGACAGTTTGTCATGTCACGGGAAGCCATATAGTCACTGGCGTAATAGGGGCCCCTGCACCCCCCGTGGTGCGGGGGGCCCCGCTAGCAGATGTCCTGGGAGGGGGCCCCACTTGGAAAAAAAATGAAAAAAAATATTTTTTCTAAAAATATTATTTTTTAAATTTCTTTTTGAAATCACTTTGGCTTCATAAAGAAATTATTTCTGTAACAGATATAATGGCCCTCATTACAACCCTGGCGTTAAGGGGTTAAAGGCGCCATAAAAGGTGGCGGCACCGTTAACCCCTTAACGCCTGATTACGAGGTCCCTTTGCGGGTTGGCGATTTTAACGTCTGCTTTTTGCAGGCGTTAAAAACCAACCCGCAAAGGGACGTTGGTGCTAAGTACGGTGCCGCAATTTGCAGCACCGTACTTAGCGTCTTCCCCGTTCCCATTGAGCCCTATGGGGCAAAAATGGGAATGGGGAAGGACCATGGCGGCATGGGGACTTACTGCCCCGCCAACCTCGGAATGGGGTGGTAATTCCCCATTCCACCATGGCGGAGTCGGTAAGTTACCGGCATGGGCCATGGTGCTACTAGCACCATGGTCCAACGCCAGGGTCGTAATGAGGGCCAATGTCTTTATGAAGATAGAGTGACTACAAAAAGAAACTTTCTTTTTGTAGTCCGAGGGCTCACCGTACCCCATGACATGGAAGACGCCAGGCTGGAGACCTCCGTGTCATGGGGTGGGCGAGCCCTATGACTTCATAAAGAAATAGTTTATTTTTTAAGTCATTCTGCCTTCATAAAGAATTGATTTCCATTATGGTTCGGTCCTTAACAGAAATAATTTCTTTATGAAGTCAGAGTGATTTAAAAAAGAAACAATTAGCCTCATTACAAGTTTGGCGTTAGCCTTGCCGGTAAAACCAGCAGGCTGCCGCCAAACTTGTGCCTTTTTTCGGCACCCGCGAATGGGCAATTACTGGGTCATTACGGCACCGCCGGACCCAGTAATTGCCCATTTGCGGGTGCTGGAAAAAAATGCTCCCCATTCCCATTTGCGGGCGCTGGAAAAAAATGCTCCCCATTCCCATTTTCCCATAGGGTTCAATGGGAATGGGGAGCTTGGATGCAGCGGCACCATTCAGAATGGTGCCAGTGCATCAGACATGCTCTGCTCGCGGGTGCCTTTACGCCCGCAAGGTCAGACCTGGCGGGCGGGAAGGCCCCCGCGAGCCGAACTCGTAGTTTGCCTGTCTGGTAAAAACAGTACCGGCAAGCTTACCGGTACCGTTGTTAACGGACTGGCAAACTTATACTGGGGACTACTTTCTTTTTGAAGTATTAGGGCTCCCCTCAATCCCATGACGTTTGTGAGTGTATTGTGAAAGGGTGTACACTTAAATGTGGAGGTGGCTGCCTGTGTGAGTGTATGGTGAAAGGATGCACACAAATGTATGGGTGACTGGGTGTGCGTGTACAGTGAAAGGGAGCACACTTAAATGTATGGGTGACTGCCAGGGTGTGCCTGCATGGTGAAAGGGTGCACACTTAAATGTATGAATGGCTGCTTGGGTGTGCCTGTATGGCGAAAGAGTGCACACTTAAATGTAAGGATGGCTGGGTGTGCATGCGTGTATATGGTGAATGGTGTTTGTGCTTGTGTTCAGGGGCGCAACAAAACCTACATTTCGGGGGGCTGATCCTTCAAATGTTGGGAGAGGCGCTAACTTCACGGGTGGTGAGGGAGGTAAACTTATTTGTGTGGGGGCATCTAACTTCTTTACGCATTTTAATGAGACTATTCTAGTGCAGCTTCAATCTTACAAGCAGTTCACTCTCTCCTTTAAGTGTGAAAGCACCCACTTATGAACTGTTGTGAGAATGAACGGTCTCCTGTTCCCTTTCTACCCTTCCAATCGCTTCCTTGGCATGAAAGTACTAAACACACATCACAATTTCAATTGCCTATACAGTGAAATGCTTTACGTTAGTAATTGCTGGGCCCTTGTTAACAGCGAAACCCAGGTGCCGTTTAACATCTGTATGCTGTTCTGTCCGGCAACTGCTCTGAAGGTCAGCCAGGTTGAGTCAACATAGCCCAAAATGTCTGGGGGTGAGTGTTGCAGCCCAGTCAACTGAAAATTGTTAAGCCCCTACTTCTGTTTAATCCCTTAATTACTTATTGGTATTCTTCATTACTCCTATCCCTATTCTTCCTCATCCCAGTACTTGTGTATGAGGCATTACTTGTGTATGAGGCACTATGCTTCATACACAAATACTGGGATGAGGTAGAGGTACATGGAGGTAATGCCTGATTTAGCTACCTGTATCTTCATTACTCCTAATCCCACTCTTCCTCATCCCAGTACTTACCTCTGAGGCAAGGAGCCTCAAACGTAAGCTCTGGGACAAGGAAGAGGGGCGTGAAGGTAATTCTGGGCCAAGGAGCTAATTGTGGAGGTTGGGGTAGGGCATGGGAGGGAGAGGGGATGTGTGGGCGGTGGGATTGTGTGATAAATAATAATGGTTGTCCATGTCCAGGCTAAGCAGGCATGATATGTGGCATGAGTGGCTAGAGAGGCATTTTGGTGCAGCCAGTCTAGTTATTCCTCAGTTTGGTATGACTTTTTTTTAACTGCGCATGTCTGATAAAGCAGTCCTGCTAAGTGTAATTACCTGGCTAGATTGGCATTTGGGTGCTGCCAGCCTAGCCATTTCTTACTGCAGCGTTGTATATTATTTTGGGCATCTGTGATAAAATGATATGATATAAGTCTATTATAACACGCCTGTACACAAGTGTTTCTTGGCGCAACAAGCAATGGAGTGAAAATAGAGGGTGGACAAGACAAATGATCTTACTAGGCCTTGTGTCATTCAAATCGTGCAAGTGCGAGAATGAGAAATGCAAGGGGAAATGGAGGGGGAAGTGCAAGGAAGAAGGGAGGGGAAAATAGGGTTGTAATGCTCTGATTAAGTGCAGCCAGGACAGTGTGGCTCTGGGTAGTGCAAGGAGAACAAGGGACTGTAGGGTTACAATTACAGTCTCTAAGTGCATGGTAGGCCAGAGGCAGTGCAAGGGTGACTGATCAGGAAAGAGCCTGGACTCAGTGAGACTCTGAGTGTAGCCAAGCAACCAGTCAGTACAGCAGACAGGTAGGTCAGCTGGGGGGTGAGAGAATGAAAGCAGAGAAGAGGAAAGTTTTGAGCTGCTTCTGGAAAATCAGGTGGTCCGCTAAAGTTTGAGAGGGGCAGGGAGGCCATTCCAGAGGGAGGCATCTGCAGAGGAGAGAGATCTACCCCCACTCGCTGCCCGAAGAAGCGTCTAGCCCTTAGAGAGTTGGAGGGAGCCAGGGAAGGCCTCGAGAAAAAAGGTATTTTGAAAGAGAGCGTTGGATGTAGTGTGGGCCTGACCCCAGAAAGCCTTGTGGACAATGCAAAGGGTCTTGAACTTGATTCTTGCAACCACCGGGAGTCAGTGGAGAAATTTCAGGGCTGTAGAGATATGATCCCTGGGCTTGTGGCCAAGGATAAGTCTTGCTGTCCTGTTCTGGATTAGTTGCAGAGGGTGGAGAGTAGAGGAAGGCACCTTGAGAAAGAGGCTGTTGCAGTAGTCCAGCCTAGAGAGAAATGGGGATCTGGAGACAGTGAGCGTCTGGGGGAAAGTGAGAAAGGGAAGAGTCCCTTTGAGGAAGAGCAGCTGGTAGGTAGTGGGACTTCTTGGCGACGTCCGAGATGCGAGGAGAGAAAAAAAAGAGTGGAGCCGAAGATGACACAAAAGGTGTTTTGCCTCGCAGGAAGGCGAAGGAAGAGGGCCCAAGGTGGGCGGCCAGATGAGAAGGATCTCCATCTTAATGGCACTAAGGTAGATATCATTGGAGGTGCACCAATCCTGAATCACAGATAGACAGCCAGGAATGAGCAAGAGATGAGAGGAGCCTGAAGGAAAGCTGAGTGCCATCCGCATAACGCTGAAAGTTAGAGGAGAAGGTAGAGATCAGGTGCGCCAAAGGGGCCAAGTAGAGGTTGAAAAACCAAGGTGAGAGGATAGAGCCCTGGGGAATGCCACAGGTAGAGGGAGAGGTGGCGGAGAGAAAGGGACCAAGTTGGACCTGGGAGGGGCAGTCCAAGAAGAAGGAGGCCAGCCATTCCAGGGCCAGATCCGTGATGCCCAGGTTCTCACATAGTCGATTGATCAGGATGGCGTGGTTGACTGTGTCGAAAGTAGAGGAAAGATCAAGGAGGATTAGGACAGAAGGAATGCTGGAATCAAGGTTAGAGAGCAGATCTTCACAAGTGTTTAGGAGAGCAGTTTCTGTGCCTCTGGCAGCTCTGAAGCCAGACTGACGGTCATGGAGATAACCAACAGATTCAATGTGGAGAGTAAGCTGGGAGATGGCCAGCTTTTTTTCAAGAGTTTTCCCAGGAAAGGGGTGATGGAGATTGGGTGATAGTTTGCCGGACAGGTAGGATCGGCCAACGGCTTCTTGAGGAGTGGGTGCACAAGGCAGTGATTACAGTGGAGGGGGGGGGCAGTTTCAGTGGCGAAAGAGTGATTACAGAAATTGGCTAAGGCTGGAGCGCGGGTGTCAATATGGTCCTTGATGGTTCTGGAGGAGCAGGGGAGCACTTGTTTGGACGACACTTTCATGGATCGCACTTGTCTAGAAACCTTGTCAGGTGTTGTCAGAGAGAAAGAGGAGCAAGGAGGAGGAGAGGTAGAGATGGCCAAAGGGTGGCCGAGGGAGGAAGAGGGAAAGGAAGAGGAGATAGTGGACAGGATGTCCTGAGTTTTAGCGGAGAACTGAGAGGACAGATCCATACAGAGGGTTAGGGAGGGAACAGAAGAGGTGGAGATGGCAACAGGATTGACCAGTTCCATGCACATTTTAAAGAGTTTGGCCGTGTTGTTAGAGGCTGCAGAGATCCGGGCTTCAATGTGTGCTCTCTTCTTGATGAATGTTATTGCTTTGACTGGCCTTTTTGTGCAACCAGTCTAGGTATGTCTAAATGTGACCTGTCCTGCTTTACTGTAATGTTATAACGTGTCTACACTGGTCTATATTGTGCAGCCAGTGGGACATGTTTTCAATGTGGCATGGCATTTTTAATAGCAAAGCATTAATGTTCCTGTGCACTGTTGGTGACTTGCTCGTATTGGATTGGTGTTACCCTACAAACAATTGCAAAGACTCTGGCTTTCTAGCCAATTATTCTCAGAAAATGTGCTGTATATTGCATTAAAACACATATTTATATCTTTATCCTAGTACAGTGTGTGGCATACCCTTTCAGCAGCACGTTCGTGCGTATTGTGCAAGCGTGATAATCTAGGCCTGCCCAGAGTGTAGCATGACCCGTGATTTGTTGCCGAGTTGAGGGGGGCCCCCTCAGCATGGCTCGCAGGGGGGCCCCCACATTTTGTGTTACGCCACTGCATATACTAGCTAATGGAAATATCCCCTTACCATGGAGTGGCACACCATGCAATGGTGACATGTGAATGGGAGTATCGGCACCGGCGAGAAAGTAGCTGGTGCACCCATGTGCACAATGCCTATTTCTCCAGCTCCGCGCTGCAGTGTCTTCATTCCTGTGCGCTGCGGGTGCATGACGCTGATTTTGACAGCACCTTACAAGACATGAAGCAACTAGTTTGTTGAAAAACAGCATGGTGCAAATTGTAATTAATAACACATGTAGTTGCCTAGAAGGTGTCATGAATGCAGACATTGAGCACGCCAAACAGTCTCAGTAGGAATGAGTGAGCCAAGTGTGTAATATAAAAAAGTACATCCAAGACAAACTTAGCAGGTTGCATTCCGAAATCTGTGGCATGTGTGCTAACATAATACTGAGAATGTGTACATGCCATCATCGCCACCACCAAATTCCCACCATAAACATCCTATCACCTTTCTGTCACTCCCATGCAGGTGATGCCGGATACCCCCTCACGCCATGGCTCATGACACCCATCAGATGACCACGGAACAGGCATGCGGGGGCCTACAACCGGGCACACATATGTACACAGGGCATCATAGAGCAGAATTCTGGACTGATCCAGTGGGGCATTGTGTATAGCCCTGTAAAGGTTGGCAAAATTGTGCTGGCATGTGCCATGCTGCACAATATGTGCATACACCGGAACATTGCACTGCCCCCGGACATGGACCCAGCAGATGAGGAGGATGAGGATGGCAACGATGATGATGGGATGGGTGTGCAATCAGGGTGGGGTGCCATGGATGGACAACATGCACGGGAAGCCCTTATTCACAATTTTTTCTCAACAATCATCACAAGCACATTGAGCACATTATCCCACGCGTAATTTGGAACACTTGCATTAAATAATTCATTCCCACACGGAAGAAGATTGTCCACTTGTTATTCAGATTAAGAACCCAGTGTATTACGATGACAACATTAAAAAGGTGCTACAACAATACACACCCAAATGTACCCACCAAGCTCCCAGGGCCCAACTACCTATCCCAACTATGGGCACCCCATTTCCCTCCCAAATCTACCCACCCAGCTCCTAGGCCCCAACTACCTATCCCAACTATTAACTACCCATTGTACTGCATGCATTGTATCACACCACATATATGCCTCTTTTATGCACCACTATGCCACGCGGCCCACCAAGCCTACTGCAACGTGATGTTTGCATTTCTGTCAAACTTGTATGGCCGATCCGGCTTCCCAGTTGCCGCCCATGCATGGAACTTTAATTATGTCACTCTGTAACTAGGTATGCCTCTCAGCCATTAAGACACTCTCAAATCTAGGTGTTGTGCCTCCCAGCCATTGTGATACTTTCAATCCTAGGTGTTGTGCATTTTTAGCCATTGTGATACTTTCAAACCTAGGTGCCGTGCATTTTAGCCATTGTGACATTCTTAAATTTAGGTGGTGTGCTTTTAGCCATTTTGATACTCTCAACTCTAGGTGTTGTGCATTTTAGACATTGTGTTACTCTCAAATTTAGATGCTGTGCTTTTAGCCATTGTGTTACTCTCAATTCTAGGTGTTGTGCATTTTAGACACTGTGATACTCTCAAATCTAGATGCTGTGCTTTTAGCCACTATGATACTCTCAATTCTAGGTGTTGTGCATTTTAGACATTGTGATACTCTCAAATCTAGATGCTGTGCTTTTTAGCCATTGTGATACTTCAAACCTAGGTGCCGTGCATTTTAGCCATTGTGACATTCTTAAATTTAGGTGGTGTGCTTTTAGCCATATTAATACTGTCAACTCTAGGTGCTGTGCATTTTAGACATTGTGTTACTCTCAAATTTAGATGCTGTGCTTTTAGCCATTGTGTTACTCTCAATTCTAGGTGTTGTGCATTTTAGACATTGCGATATTCTCAAATCTAGGTCCTGTGATTTTAGCCATTGTGATACGCTTAAATCTAGGTGTTGTGCTTTTTTAGCCATTGTGATACTCTCAAATCTATGTGGCTAGATCACCTTACCTTACCACAGGGAACATCCTCCCTGCATGACCACTACCCACCTAACTAAGTGTTAGCTCTGCATAATGTCTAGCCTATCTAGTTTCTACTGCATTATGGCTACTGCTACACTCCTTGCCACTTGCAAGCAGGTCAGCCACACAGAGGCCCCACTACATGCACTCGGACCCTTCTTACTTATATCACCAGATATAATTACCAAAACTCATGTCTACACTGACTCAAAATACCGGGCTCTGCTAGGACCATTAGCTTACACCTCCCGGCCTAGTTCCACGCACGATAGAAATAACAAACTATGTGCTAGACTTAACAAACTTCACGAGACACCCAGATACGTGAGATGAAACGCCATTATGGTAAGGAATGCAACGCTTCCAATATCACCCCAGCTTCAATGTACATACAAACATCTGAATCTAAGATAAAATTTAGCGCGAAAAGTACTCCTAATCTTACACATCCCAAAGAGGAAACCAAGGATCACTCCTATAAAGGAGCGCTTCTCAATGCCAGGTCACTAGTTGCCATGCCCTTGATATAGCTGATCTAATCACTGAGGCGAACTTGGACTTTATTGCAATAACCGAAACCTGGCTACACATGGCAGCAGGACCATCACTTATGCTAGCCATCCCTGACGGTTACACTATATGTAGGCAAGACCGAGAGGGCACCGCGGAGGCGGAATTGCCATCATTTCCAAATCGAGTCTTTCGCTAAGACTAGCCCCTGCCCAAACTCTTCAATCTTGTGAAGCCCTCACTGCAAAACTCCTCATAAACAATAATCAATCCCTAACCATTCACCTAATCTATAGACCTCCAGGTCCGCTTGGGACTTTCGAAGAGGATCTGCACAAGCTACTAACCTTTAATGCCAAAACCACCTCACAATTGCTGGTACTATGGGATTTTAACCTAGGATTTAATGACCAAGCAGATACGCACGCCGCAACCATTGCCCACGCTATTAACTCCCTAGGATTCTCCCAAAAAGGCAACAACCCAACCCATACGAAAGGCAGAATACTAGACTGGGTCGCTGACTCAAACTGTACAGCAGTCATCTCATCCATCTCGGCATTATCATGGACTGACCATTCACTAGTGTCCTTCAACCTCCTAACCTCCCGACCATCCTCTACAGTCGTCCCCATGGCACTTCCATGCCCAACAAGAAATAAAAAGAACATGACAATAGACAATGTCATACCCGCTATTCTTCCAACATTAAATGCACTGCCTGACAACTAGAATCACGTGAAGAGGAGCCACGTGATTCTAGTTGGTGATCACGTGACGCCTAGTTTCTCATTAACGATGTTGATTGCGCCAAAAGAAAGGATACCTCCATTTCACCTGCCACAGGAGGGAAGGTCGATAAACTCCCGACCTGCCAAGCAGCGATCCACCAAGTCTGGTAAGGGGCCGTTGTTTCTGCGTGCGTAACCGCCGCGTGTGAGCCGATGAGTGTTTGCTGCTCTGTTGGATTGTGAGTGAATGCGGGCTACTTTGTGACGTTGTGTGAGTATCGGGGGACGTGTCAGACACCAGCACCAAAACAGCAATCGCACCTACTAATAGACCACTCAGAGACTCCTCCAAAAAACAACCAAACCATTTACAGAGACCAAAAACTTGACTCAGCCTCCAAACCTAATAATCACACCCCCACTCGAGCCCTCCCCCACGATCAGAGGTGCTCTCATCAATGCTCGATCTCTCGGTGCACATGTCATAGAAATCCATGACCTCATTGTGGATCAACAATTCGACATACTAGCTGTCACCGAAACCTGGCTACACCCTGCCGCAGGCCCCCTTCTAGCCATTGCCATCCTCCCAGGGTACAGTATCCTTAGAACGATAGGAACAACCTCCAAGGAGGCGGAGTTGCCTTAATAGCCAGAACCACACTGCAATTCAGAGCCTGCCCACTGGAACAAGTACAGGGCTATGAAGTCTTACTAGTCAAAGTCTCCCCCAACCCTAAAACCACTACCAATTTCCTAGTAGTATACAGGTCACCCAACAAAACCAGCCACCCTAACCTAGACATCACCTTACTGGTTATGCCCTTCATCAAACCCAAGACTAAATTATGCATCATTTTAGGGGGTATTAACCTAGGCTACAGCAACCCCCTTGACACGGACACTGCCGCCTTTCACACAGCTATGTCAGATATGAACTTTACCCAGCTGATTAATGAACCCACTCACTCCAAAGGCAGAACGCTGGACTGGATCCTCTCGCTTAACTCTCAAGTCACCATAGATTCCATCCTCCCCGTAGAATGGTCAGACTATTTCAGCATCACCTTCTCCTTGGAATACAAAAATACAGAGACCACCAGCCCCACGGTACCTGACACCTTCGAATCCAGAAATATAAAAAAAAACTCACAGCAAACAACCTTTCCCCCATTATGCACATGGCCCTAGCCAATGTCACCCTCAATACGAACAATCCCGACTACTTAGCAGACTGTTATCAACTAAGTTTTACCCGTACTATTGACTCACTCGCACCTGTCACTACCAAAACTCGGAAACCAGACAAACGCTCCTGCTTCTGGTTAGACGAAGAACTAATCTCCCTCAGAAGTACTAAAAGATCATTCGAGCACCTACATAGGAAAACTAACACCAGTGAATCAGCAAAGGCTTTCAAAACAGCTGACAAAAAGTATAAATCAGCCATAATCTCTCACAAAGGCAACGCCCTTAACAAGCGTATAACCAAAGCCAGCTCTGACAGCAAATTACTGTTCACCATCCTCAGAGAGCTTGAGAACCCAGGCCAAGTGACAGTACCCTACAATTCCAGCAAAACCTGGTTAAACACAACACAAGACGCATTAGCCTCTAAAATTATGCTACTACAAAAGAAAATCGACAGCAAAAAAACTCTCCTTGCTGAAAAAATATTTCCTAATATAGCCTCCAACCCTCCCACCACTTCCACCTGCACCCCTTTTCAATTCACCCAAGTCACCAATAAAGAAGTTCTAGACACCATAATGAAACTCAAAGCCTCCAACTGCAAAGAAGACAAATTCCCTTCCCATCTAGTTAAACTTTGCGCCCATACCCTAGCACCAGTCATAACTGAATTTGTCAATGCATCCTTTAGCTCTAACACAGTCCCTGCTAGCATTAAAAAAGCCTGGGTAACACCCCTCCTCAAAAAACCGACTCTGGACCCCTCAATCCCTACCAACTACCGACCCATAACCACCGTCCCATTTCTATTGAAAATCATCAACAAAATATCATACTCCCAAATTCAAAACCACTTAGAACACCATCAATTACTAGGGGACCGACAGTCAGGGTTCCGCCCCAACCATAGTACGGAAACAGCCCTACTCGACCTGAAGATCCTAATGGATGCAACGAGAGAATCAGGCAAACTCTGCCTGCTAATGCTCCTCGACCTCTCCGCGGCCTTTGATCTGGTCGACCATGACAAACTCTGTGGCACCCTAAACAACAACTTCAACCTATCTAACCATGCCACAGGTTGGATTAAATCCTTTCTCGCAGATAGGACCTCAAGAGTTGCCATTGGTAAAGAAGCAGCAGATCCCATACCAGTCCCAATAGGCGTCCTTCAAGGCTATTGCCTCTCCCCCACCCTGTACAACGCCTATACCAAGCTGCTCTTCTCAGCACTGGGTGCCATGGGTGTTATCTACACCAACTTTGCAGATGATACTCAGATCCTTATCCCACTAACAGGTAACCATGAGCAAGATTCCTTCCTTATCAATAAAATCTACTCACTAATCCAAAACTGGATGGCCAACAACAGCCTATGTTTCAATTATGACGAAACAGAGATGCTCATACTACGATCATCATCCAAAATAGCATCCTTACAGCCTGTTTACTCAGCATTCTGCATTGATGGCACCACAATCCCAGTACTTAAACAAGTGAAGACACTCAGAGTTTACCTCTATGCGACACTCACCATGTCCAAGCAAGTAAATACCCTAGCATCCTCTATCTCCTACACAGCCAAACTTATCTCTCTCAGTCACAAATTCCTGACAACAGAAAATTGCATCACACTAGCAAGAGCGCTCATACTATCAAAGCTCGACTATTGTAACATCCTCTTCCTACGCACTTCCAACACCAACCTATCCAAACTCCAACTCATGCAGAATAAAGCCCTCCGAGCTGCATTAGGCATGAAAAAATCTGATCATATCTCCAATATCAGGAGACTTAATCACTGGCTCCCCATCAAAGCCAGAATACTCTTCAAAACCCTCAGCATTTCCCATAAATGCATTGCCAACAAAGCTCCCAAATACCTCCTCAACACAGTGACTAAGAAAACCCATACCCGACTCCTCAGATTAAACAACAGCAAAAACCTTGAAATCCCACGATACAAAAGAGAAAAAGCAGGAGGTAGCAGCTTCAAAGTACTCACTCCTAGGCACTGGAATGCCTTACCTATCAATATCAAGTATGAAACGTCCTTCCACAATAAAAAAAATTACTCAAAACGTGGCTATTCAACCAGTTCTAAGTTACTCCCAGATACTTTGTATCCCAGACCAAGACCAACTCCGCATATTCACTGTATTTACATGTACACTAGTGTATATAATGTAGAAATGTAAACCTGTATCTTTTGTCCGAATGCTTTGCTCAACACCAAGATTGTATTTGCTTTTTTCTGTAACTACGCCATGATACCTCAGGGTCTGGACGTATAATAAATGTAATAAATAAATAAAATAAATAAATGTGTGCCCTAACATTATCAAGACAGGGGCTGTGGGTAAACATTTCTCCAGGAGGTACGGTAGTAGGGCCATTACACCTACCTTGGAGGTCTACCACGAAAAGCTTTGAGGACATGAGAAAATAGAAGTCGTTAACGTTGAAACTTCCATATTAAAATCCTCATGTTTTCTCCCCACCAGCACCCCAAGTGACCCTCTAAAACTTGAATGATGTCTACAGGGTTATGTGAGGGGTGAGAAATGTGAGACGGACAAATAGATGGTGTTTTCTCACAAGTATCCTTTTTTAAAAATAATACGGGTGAGAAAAACACCTTGCTTTCCCTAACCTAACAAGTATTTTCCTGCCTGTCAAAATAAGACAGTTCTTTTCAATAGCCATGTTCTGCTCCAAATGCAACACAAAGTTATTTTCCTTCCATAAGTCTTTCATCTTTCACTTGGCACAGATTGTCTTATTGCTAAACAGTATTTATCACTCTTCAAAATGAAGTTCTACAGTTCTTGCCTGATAAACCAAAAGACTTTGGGCCCCATTACAAGTTTGCCGGTCTGGAATCAATGGTGCTGGTAGCACCATACCAGCACCGTTTTCTGGACCGGCATGTTACCACCCGCAATGGCGGAAACACTGTCACCACAAAGAGACCACGACGGTTCTACTGCACCCGCTAGCACCGTGATTGCAAACAGCGGGACGAGTCACCGGACGTCCCTGAATTACAGGCATGCTGGTATACCGGGTACATTACGAGTACCACCTACACGGAAACACTGCCATAAAAATGGCGTTATCACTGTGACCACCGCTTCTGTATTTCCGCCACCTCAGACTAGGTGTTAAACAGTGCCAGTTGAGCAGCAACAGGCCCCAGGTGTACAAAAGGACCACACCCACACCCAATCCACCACCCAACACAACCATGCTAGCTATCAGCCCACGGGTGTCCAGAATTAACCCTGCTGCACACCATTGGCCACTGGGAATTTACAAAAGGACCAGACCCACACCCAACCCACCTCCCAACACAACCATACTGGCAGTCGGTCTAGCAGTAATTGAGCTGGGGAACCTGCAAGCAGCTATTGAGTTAGAAGTAGCACCGAGTCAGTGGAGGAGGCGTAGACGCAGGAGGCAAATGAGGAACCAGGTGGCCATCCCAAATATCATTCTGCAGCAGGTACCTCCTCACAGGCAGCCACTAATACCCTGCATCAGGGCCTCGCCCTGGAACCTGACCCCAAGCCAAATCCACACCTTGTACCGGCTTGGCAGGCACACCATTATATTAATAGTCACCCTTATCAATGACGACATCTGCAGCATCATAAACATCCGGACTGCAATCCCACCCTTGCTGAGGGTAGTGTTGGTACTGCACTTACTTGCAACCAGCACATACTAGCACACCGTTGGTGAGCTGCACAGGCTGTCACAACCCTGTTTTGTAAGAATAATGTTCCAGGTACTGGATGCACTGCTGTGCCATGTGTCAGACCACATTGCCCTACTCCGAACCCCTGCACAGGTCAATGCCACCAAAGTGGCCTTCCATGCCCTTGCCGGAATGCCCAGTTGCATTGGTGCGTTAGATTGCACCCATGTGGAGATGACTGCCAGACATGCCATTGAGGCGGTGTATAGAAATCAGAAACAATTCCACTCCCTGAACGTGCAGATGGTCTGTGATGCAGAACAACTCATCACCCATTGTTGTTCAAGTTTCCCGGGAGCGACACACGGCTCAATGAATGAGAACTGCGGAACTCCACGTTGCCAGGGTACATGGCACGTTACATCAGAGAGAGCAACTAGCTGTTGGATGAGTAGAATGACCAATGCAGGACCTCTGTGTAGTGGGGGGGGGGGTAAATAGACACCCACCAGAGTGCTCATGGCTGTTGGGTGAGTAGAATGATCAAGAGTTCACCCAGCTTACCGCTGCAATAGGTAAATGGCAGTTTGTCATGTCACGGGAAGCCATATACTCACTGGCGTAACAGGGGCCCCTGCAGCCCCCGTGGTGCGGGTGGCCCCGCTAGCAGATGTCCTGGGAGGGGGCCCCACTTGGAAAAAAAATGAAAACATTTTTTTTCTAAAAATATTATTTTTTAAATTTCTTTTTGAAATCACTTTGGCTTCATAAAGAAATTATTTCTGTAACAGATATAATGGCCCTCATTACAACCCTGGCGTTAAGGGGTTAACGGCGCCATAAAACGTGGCGGCACCGTTAACCCCTTAACGCCTGATTACGAGGTCCCTTTGCGGGTTGGCGATTTTAACGTCCGCTTTTTGCAGGCGTTAAAAACCAACCCGCAAAGGGACCTTGGTGCTAAGTACGGTGCCGCAATTTGCAGCACCATACTTAGCGCCTTCCCCATTCCCATTGAGCCCTATGGGGCAAAAATGGGAATGGGGAAGGGCCATGGCAGCATGGGGAATTACTGCCCCGCCAACCTCGGAATGGGGCGGTAATTCCCCATTCCGCCATGGCGGAGTCGGTAAGTTACCGGCATGGTCCATGGTGCTATTAGCACCAAGGTCCAACGCCAGGGTCGTAATGATGGCCAATGTCTTTATGAAGACAGAGTGACTACAAAAAGAAACTTTCTTTTTGTAGTCTGAGGGCTCACCGTACCCCATGACATGGAAGACGCCAGGCTGGAGACCTCCGTGTCATGGGGTGGGCGAGTCCTATGACTTCATAAAGAAATAGTTTATTTTTGAAGTCATTCTGCCTTCATAAAGAATTGATTTCCGTTATGGTTCGTTCCTTAACAGAAATAATTTCTTTATGAAGTCAGAGTGATTTAAAAAAGAAACAATTAGCCTCATTACATGTTTGGCGTTAGCCTTGCCGGTAAAACCGGCAGGCTGCCGCCAAACTTGTGCTTTTTTTCGGCACCCGCGAATGGGCAATTACTGGGTCAGTACGGCACCGCCGGACCCAGTAATTGCCCATTTGCGGGTGCTGGAAAAAAATGCTCCCCATTCCCATTTGCGGGCGCTGGAAAAAAATGCTCCCCATTCCCATTTTCCCATAGGGTTCAATGGGAATGGGGAGCTTGGATGCAGCGGCACCATTCAGAATGGTGCCAGTGCATCAGACATGCTCTGCTCGGGGGTGCCTGTACGCCGGCAAGGTCAGACCTGGCGGGTGGGAAGGCCCCCGCGAGCAGAACTCGTAGTTTGCCTGTCTGGTAAAAACAGTACCGGCAAGCTTACCGGTACCGTTGTTAACGGACTGGCAAACTTATACTGGGGCCCACTTTCTTTTTGAAGTATTAGGGCTCCCCTCAATCCCATGACGTGTGTGAGTGTATTGTGAAAGGATGTACACTCAAATGTGGAGGTGGCTGCCTGTGTGAGTGTATGGTGAAAGGATGCACACAAATGTATGGTTTACTGGGTGTGCGTGTAGAGTGAAAGGGAGCACACTTAAATGTATGGGTGACTGCCAGGGTGTGCCTGCATGGTGAAAGGGTGCACACTTAAATGTATGAATGGCTGCTTGGGTGTGCCTGTATGGTGAAAGAGTGCACACTTAAATGTAAGGATGGCTGGGTGTGGGTGCGTGTATATGGTGAATGGTGTTTGTGCTTGTGTTCAGGGGCGCAAAAAAACCTACATTTCGGGGGGCTGATCCTTCAAATGTTGGGAGAGGCGCTAACTTCACGGGTGGTGAGGGAGGTAAACATATTTGTGTAGGGGCATCTAACTTCTTTACGCATTTTAATGAACTATTCTAGTGCAGCTTCAATCTTACAAGCAGTTCACTCTCTCCTTTAAGTGTGAAAGCACCCACTTATGAACTGTTGTGAGAATGAACGGTCTCCTGTTCCCTTTCTACCCTTCCAATCGCTTCCTTGGCATGAAAGTACTAAACACACATCACAATTTCAATTGCCTATACAGTGAAATGCTTTACGTTAGTAACTGCTGGGCCCTTGTTAACAGCGAAACCCAGGTGCCGTTTAACATCTGTATGCTGTTCTGTCCGGCAACTGCTCTGAAGGTCAGCCAGGTTGAGTCAACATAGCCCAAAATGTCTGGGGGTGAGTGTTGCAGCCCAGTCAACTGGAAATTGTTAAGCCCCTACTTCTGTTTAATCCCTTAATTACTTATTGGTATTCTTCATTACTCCTATCCCTATTCTTCCTCGTCCCAGTCCTTGTGTATGAGGCATTACTTGTGTATGAGGCACTATGCTTCATACACAAATACTGGGATGAGGTAGAGGTACATGGAGGTAATGCCTGACTTAGCTACCTGTATCTTCATTACTCCTAATCCCACTCCTCCTCATCCCAGTACTTACCTGTGAGGCAAGGAGCCTCAAACGTAAGCTCTGGGACAAGGAAGAGGGGCGTGAAGGTAATTCTAGGCCAAGGAGCTAATTGTGGAGGTTGGGGTAGGGCATGGGAGGGAGAGGGGATGTGTGGGCGGTGGGATTGTGTGATAAATCATAATGGTTGTCCATGTCCAGGCTAAGCAGGCATGATATGTGGCATTAGTGGCTAGAGAGGCATTTTGGTGCAGCCAGTCTAGTTGTTCCACAGTTTGGTATGACTTTCTTTTAACTGCGCATGTCTGATAAAGCAGTCCTGCTAAGAGTAATTACCTGGCTAGATTGGCATTTGGGTGCTGCCAGCCTAGCCCTTTCTTACTGCAGCATTGTATATTATTTTGGGCATCTGTGATAAAATGATATGATATAAGTCTATTATAACACGCCTGTACACAAGTGTTTCTTGGCGCGACAAGCAATGGAGTGAAGATAGAGGGTGGACAAGACAAATGATCTTACTAGGCCTTGTGTCATTCAAATCGTGCAAGTGCGAGAATGAGAAATGCAAGGGGAAAGGGAGGGGGAAGTGCAAGGAAGAAGGGAGGGGAAAATAGGGTTGTAATGCTCTGATTAAGTGCAGCCAGGACAGTGTGGCTCTGGGTAGTGCAAGGAGAACAAGGGACTGTAGGGTTACAATTACAGTCTCTAAGTGCATGGTAGGCCAGAGGCAGTGCAAGGGTGACTGATCAGGAAAGAGCCTGGACTCAGTGAGACTCTGAGTGTAGCCAAGCAACCAGTCAGTATAGCAGACAGGTAGGTCAGCTGGGGGGTGAGAGAATGAAAGCAGAGAAGAGGAAAGTTTTGAGCTGCTTCTGGAAAATCAGGTGGTCCGCTAAAGTTTGAGAGGGGCAGGGAGGCCATTCCAGAGGGAGGTATCTGCAGAGGAGAGAGATCTACCCCCACTAGCTGCCCGAAGAAGCGTCTAGCCCTTAGAGAGTTGGAGGGAGCCGGGGAAGGCCTCGAGAAAAAAGGTATTTTGAAAGAGAGCGTTGGATGTAGTGTGGGCCTGACCCCAGAAAGCCTTGTGGACAATGCAAAGGGTCTTGAACTTGATTCTTGCAACCACCGGAGTCAGTGGAGAAATTTCAGGGCTGTAGAGATATGATCCATGGGCTTGTGGCCAAGGATAAGTCTATCTGTCCTGTTCTGGATTAGTTGCAGAGGGTGGAGAGTAGAGGAAGGCACCTTGAGAAAGAGGCTGTTGCAGTAGTCCAGCCTAGAGAGAAATGGGGATCTGGAGACAGTGAGCTTCTGGGGGAATGTGAGAAAGGGAAGAGTCCCTTTGAGGAAGAGCAGCTGGTAGGTAGTGGGACTTCTTGGTGACGTCCGAGATGCGAGGAGAGAAAAAAAAGAGTGGAGTCGAAGATGACACAAAAGGTGTTTTGCTCGCAGGAAGGCGAAGGAAGAGGGCCCCAGGTGGGCGGCCAGATGAGAAGGATCTCCATCTTAATGGCACTAAGGTAGATATCATTGGAGGTGCACCATTCCTGAATCACAGATAGACAGCCAGGAATGAGCAAGAGATGAGAGGAGCCTGAAGGGAAGCTGAGTGCCATCCGCATAACACTGAAAGTTAGAGGAGAAGGTAGAGATCAGGTGCGCCAAAGGGGCCAAGTAGAGGTTGAAAAACCAAGGTGAGAGGATAGATCCCTGGGGAATGCCACAGGTAGAGGGAGAGGTGGCAGAGAGAAAGGGACCAAGTTGGACCTGGGAGGGGCAGTCCAAGAAGAAGGAGGTCAGCCATTCCAGGGCCAGATCCGTGATGCCCAGGTTCTCACATAGTCGATTGATCAGGATGGCGTGGTTGACTGTGTCGAAAGTAGAGGAAAGATCAAGGAGGATTAGGACAGAAGGAATGCTGGAATCAAGGTTAGAGAGCAGATCTTCACAAGTGTTTAGGAGAGCAGTTTCTCTGCCTCTGGCAGCTCTGAAGCCAGACTGATGGTCATGGAGATAACCAACAGATTCAATTTGGAGAGTAAGCTGGGAGATGGCCAGCTTTTTTTCAAGAGTTTGCCCAGGAAAGGGGTGATGGAGATTGGGTGATAGTTTGCCGGACAGGGAGGATCGGCCAACGGCTTCTTGAGGAGTGGGTGCACAAGGCAGTGATTACGGGGGGGGGGGGGCAGTTTCAGTGGCGAAAGAGTGATTACAGAAATTGGCTAAGGCTGGAGCGAGGGTGTCAATATGGTCCTTGATGGTTCTGGAGGAGCAGGGGAGCACTTGTTTGGACGACACTTTCATGGATCGCACTTGTCTAGAAACCTTGTCAGGTGTTGTCAGAGAGAAAGAGGAGCAAGGAGGAGGAGAGGTAGAGATGGCCAAAGGGTGGCCGAGGGAGGAAGAGGGAAAGGAAGAGGAGATAGTGGACAGGATGTCCTGAGTTTTAGCGGAGAACTGAGAGGACAGATCCATACAGAGGGTTAGGGAGGGAACAGAAGAGGTGGAGATGGCAACAGGATTGACCAGTTCCGTGCACATTTTAAAGAGTTTGGCCTTGTTGTTAGAGGCTGCAGAGATCCGGGCTTCAATGTGTGCTCTCTTCTTGATGAATGTTATTGCTTTGACTGGCCTTTTTGTGCAACCAGTCTAGGTATGTCTAAATGTGACCTGTCCTGCTTTACTGTAATGTTATAACGTGTCTACACTGGTCTATATTGTGCAGCCAGTGGGACATGTTTTCAATGTGGCATGGCATTTGTAATAGCAAAGCATTAATGTTCCTGTGCGCTGTTGGTGACTTGCTTTTATTGGATTGGTGTTACCCTACAAACAATTGCAAAGACTCTGGCTTTCTAGCCAATTATTCTCAGAAAATGTGCTGTATATTGCATTAAAACACATATTTATATCTTTATCCTAGTACAGTGTGCGGCATACCCTTTCAGCAGCACGTTCGTGCGTATTGTGCAAGCGTGATAATCTAGGCCTGCCCAGAGTGTAGCATAACCCGTGATTTGTTGCCGATTTGAGGGGGGCCCCCTAAGCATGGCTCGCAGGGGGGCCCCCACATTTTGTGTTACCCCACTGCATATACTAGCTAATGGAAATATCCCCTTACCATGGAGTGGCACACCATGCAATGGTGACATGTGAATGGGAGTATCGGCACCGGCGAGAAAGTAGCTGGTGCACCCATGTGCACAATGCCTATTTCTCCAGCTCCGCGCTGCAGTGTCTTCATTCCTGTGCGCTGCGGGTGCATGACGCTGATTTTGACAGCACCTTACAAGACATGAAGCAACTAGTTTGTTGAAAAACAGCATGGTGCAAATTATAATTAGTAACACATGTAGTTGTCTAGAAGGTATCATGAATGCAGACATTGAGCACGCCAAACAGTCTCAGTAGGAATGAGTGAGCCAAGTGTGTAATATAAAAAAGTACATCCAAGACAAACTTAGCAGGTTGCATTCCAAAATCTGTGGCATGTGTGCTAACATAATACTGAGAATGTGTACATACTATCATCGCCAACACCAAATTCCCACCATAAACATCCTATCACCTTTCTGTCACTCCCATGCAGGTGATGCCGGATACCCCCTCATGCCATGGCTCGTGACACCCATCAGATGACCACGGAACAGGCATGAGGGGACCTACAACCGGGCACACATATGTACACAGGGCATCATAGAGCAGAATTCTGGACTGATCCAGTGGGGCATTGTGTATAGCCCTGTAAAGGTTGGCAAAATTGTGCTGGCATGTGCCATGCTGCACAATATGTGCATACACCGGAACATTGCACTGCCCCCGGACATGGACCCAGCAGATGAGGAGGATGAGGATGGCAACGATGATGATGGGATGGGTGTGCAATCAGGGTGGGGTGCCATGGATGGACAACATGCACGGGAAGCCCTTATTCACAATTTATTCTGAACAATCATCATAAGCACATTGAGCACATTATCCCACGCGTAATTTGGAATACTTGCATTAAATAATTCATTCACACGGAAGAAGATTGTCCACTTGTTATTCAGATTAAGAACCCAGTGTATTATGATGACAAAATTAAAAAGGTGCTACAACAATACACACCCAAATGTACCCACCAAGCTCCCAGGGCCCAACTACCTATCCCAACTATGGACACCCCATTTCCCTCCCAAATCTACGCACCCAGCTCCTAGGCCCCAACTACCTATCCCAACTGTTAACTACCCATTGTACTGCATGCATTGTATCACACCACATATATGCCTCTTTTATGCACCACTATGCCACGCGGCCCACCAAGCCTACTGCAACGTGATGTTTGCATTTCTGTCAAACCTGTATGGCCGATCCGGCTTCCCAGTTGCCGCCCATGCATGGAACTTTAATTATGTCACTCTGTAACTAGGTATGCCTCTCAGCCATTAAGACACTCTCAAATCTAGGTGTTGTGCCTCCCAGCCATTGTGATACTTTCAATCCTAGGTGTTGTGCATTTTTAGCCATTGTGATACTTTCAAACCTAGGTGCCATGCATTTTAGCCATTGTGACATTCTTAAATTTAGGTGGTGTGCTTTTAGCCATTTTGATACTCTCAACTCTAGGTGTTGTGCATTTTAGACATTGTGTTACTCTCAAATTTAGATGCTGTGCTTTTAGCCATTGTGTTACTCTCAATTCTAGGTGTTGTGCATTTTAGACATTGCGATATTCTCAAATCTAGGTGCTGTGATTTTAGCCATTGTGATACGCTTAAATCTTGGTGTTGTGCTTTTTTAGCCATTGTGATACTCTCAAAACTATGTGGATAGATCACCTTACCTTACCACAGGGAACATCCTCCCTGCATGACCACTACCCACCTAACTAAGTGTTAGCTCTGCATAATGTCTAGCCTATCTAGTTCCTACTGCATTATGGCTACTGCTACACTCCTTGCCACTTGCAAGCAGGTCAGCCACACAGAGGCCCCACTACATGCACTCGGACCCTTCTCACTTATATCAACAGATTTAATTACCAAAATTCTCATGTCTACACTGACTCAAAATACCGAGCTCTGCTAGGACTATCAGCTTACACCTCCCGGCCTAGTTCCACGCACGATAGAAATAACAAACTACGTGCTAGACTTAACAAACTTCACGAGACACCCAGACAACTCCTCCCTCCTACAATACGTGAGATGAAACGCCATAATGGTAAGGAATGCAACGCTTCCAATATCACCCCAGCTTCAATGTACATACAAACATACGAATCTAAGATAAAATCTAGCGCGAAAAGTATTCCTAATCTTAGACATCCCAAAGAGGAAACCAAGGATCACTCCTATAAAGGAGCGCTTCTCAATGCCAGGTCACTAGTTGCACATGCCCTTGATATAGCTGATCTAATCACTGAGGCGAACTTGGACTTTATTGCAATAACCGAAACCTGGCTACACAAGGCAGCAGGACCATCACTTATGCTAGCCATCCATGACGGTTACACTATATGTAGGCAAGACCGAGAGGGCACCCGCGGAGGCGGAATTGCCATCATTTCCAAATCGAGTCTTTCGCTAAGACTAGCCCCTGCCCAAACTCTACAATCTTGTGAAGCCCTCACTGCAAAACTCCTCATAAACAATAATCAATCCCTAACCATTCACCTAATCTATAGACCTCCAGGTCCGCTTGGGACTTTCGAAGAGGATCTGCACAAGCTACTAACCTTCAATGCCAAAACCACCTCACAATTGCTGGTACTAGGGGATTTTAACCTAGGATTTAATGACCAAGCAGATGCGCACGCCGCAACCATTGCCCACGCTATTAACTCCCTAGGATTCTCCCAAAAAGTCAACAACCCAACCCATACGAAAGGCAGAATACTAGACTGGGTCGCTGACTCAAACTGTACAGCAGTTATCTCATCCATCTAGGCATTATCATGGACTGACCATTCACTAGTGTCCTTCAACCTCCTAACCTCCCGACCATCCTCTACAGTCGTCCCCATGGCACTTCCATGCCCAACAAGAAATAAAAAGAACATGACAATAGACAATGTCATACCCGCTATTCTTCCAACATTAAATGCACTGCCTGACAACCTAGACCCCAGCATATTAGTGCATGAGTATAACAGAATCATGACTGATACTATGGACAAAATTGCCCCACTTAAAATGCGTACAAGCAAACCTAAAGCCCATCTAAATAAATGGTTTACTCCTGAACTCATGGCCCTACGCCTCACCAAGAGAAAATATGAATCTAACTGGAAACTATGCCCAACTGCTGAGAACAAGGCCAACCTAACATCTATTTCCCGACAATACAAAAATGCAGTTTGTCTGGCTAAGAGGAATTCATACAATGATCGTATCACCAACTCTAATTCAAGCATGAAGGAACTCTTCTCCATACTGAAGGAACTTGAGTCACCCATTGCCATACCAGAAACCTGTACTAAAGATCAGACCTGGTGCACAGATATCCAACATGCTCTAACCAATAAAATTAACACCCTCCAAAATAAAATTCAACTGAAAAAAGATTTGCTCAACCGTCCTACTCTGCAACCACCCAAGGCTACCAACAAGCCCCAGTCTAGCAAATTCTCGTTCACCAAAACCACCACACTAGAGATAGAAAAAAATCATCCTCACCCTCAAACCATCGAATTGCAAAGGTGACATCTGCCCAGCACAGCTAATAAAAGACACTGCCAGAGATTTATCACCGTTTATTTCCAAACTTGTTAACGCATCGTTCGCCGCAGGCATCATCCCAGCTAATTTAAAACAATCCTGGGTGCTCCCGTTGCTCAAAAAGCAAACTCTTGACCCTCTCATCCTGACTAACTACCGTCCAATCACTACAGTTCCATTTCTGTTGAAAATCCTGGACAAAGTTGCCTATATACAGATTCAAAAATACCTTGAACTGCATAAACTACTAGGATCTAGACAATCTGGCTTCCGCCCACTACATGGAACGGAAACAGCCCTTATCGACCTAAAGACCCAAATAGACGAATTGAGAGATCAAGGCAAGACAACCCTCCTCCTCCTACTAGATCTCTCAGCTGCATTTGACCTTGTGGACCGCAAGGTCCTCTGCAGACACTTGGACTCTGCCGCTCACTTCTCCACCCAAGCTATCAGTTGGATAGAATCCTTTCTGAGTGAGAGAACTATGAGAGTTTTTTCCCCATCGGCAGCAGCAGACCCTATACCCATCACCTGTGGAGTCCCTCAGGGATCCTGCATCTCCCCGACTCTATACAGCATATTCACCAAACCTCTGTTCGATGATCTGGACAATCTTGGTATCACCTACACTACCTATGCAGATGATACACAGATTCTCCTCCCACTTTCTGGGGATCATAGCAGGGACAGGGAGTTGGTGAATAGAGTGTACCTCATCATTCAGGCATGGATCGCTACTCATGGTCTCTGCCTGAATGATGATAAGACAGAGTTGATGATTCTGGGTACACAAGCCAATATTAACAAATTGGGCCCGGACTACTCAGCTTTCAACATAGATGGAAATGTTATCAAAGTCTCGAGGGAAGTAAAAACACTCGGTTTCTACCTCGATTCTACCTTGTCCTTCACTAAACAAGTCAACTCCCTAGCTTCCACTACTGCCTACACCTGTAAATTGATAAGAGCAGGCAAGACCTTCCTGTCCAATACTAGCTGTCTAACCTTGGCTAGAGCCTTAATACTTTCCTGACTCGACTACTGTAATGCCCTATACAGTGGTGCCAATAAAGCCATCACCCAAAGACTCCAAACACTACAAAACAATGCTCTTAGAGCTGCATTAGGCATAAAGAAGAGGGAGCATATCTCCTCTATCAGGCGGTAACACAGATGGCTATCCACGGACAATAAAATCCACGTAAAGATGATCTCCTTGATCCATGAGGCCCTAAATAATGCTGCTCCTAGTTACTTGACGGACAAAATAAAAAGAAAAACATCTATTAGACCCATGAGACTCGCCAATTCCAATTGCCTGGTAGTACCCAGATTTAGACTTGCTAAAATCGGTGGCGCAAGCTTCCCTTTGAGAGCTGCCAACTTGTGGAACGCTCTGCCACCCAACCTAAGAGTAGACCAACCCTTCCCACACTTCAGAAGGAACTTCATCAAACACATTAACGCTAACAACGACTAGACACCTGTAATGAACCTTCACAAGTGTAGCCCTACTTAATGTACTCAGATGTGTGTAACCCTATGTTTATAACTGCTAACTCTGTATATTGCTAACTGTACATTCATGTAAATACTGCAACCGGTAATTGTACATTCATGTAATATTGTAATATGTAATATTGTAATCTTATTCATGTAGGTTTGTAACTTTGTAAGTCTCGCATATACTTGCTGCTGCGCCCGGTAACCGATGGGTCTGGAGTGCATTATAAATAAATAAACAAACAAACAAACAAACAAACTATGGGTGCGCCCTCCACCTCCCAAACGTACCCACCCATCTCCCAGGCCCCAGACCGAATATGTCAACATGTTCAACAAGTGTCAGTCAAACAACACTACTTCTTGCCACGCTTGGCCGCATTTATGTATGTCCCTCTAAGATGCCCCAGACAGTCATGTGGACCTTCTCCTGGGACTGTCTGCCTGAGAGCTAATTGGTGTGGTGCTGGTAGAGGGCATTGTGGGGTTATGTGGCGGTAGGGGCATCATTATGACCTGCACGGCCAGCGCCATTGTTTCTGCTATGTTTGACTGCACACTGTTGCTCTCACGGACCCTCCGTGACATCTGCATGTTGGATGTGGCACAACGCCCAATGGCACGTGCATCCCAGCCCCCAATGATCTGGTTGCTTTCATGTTGCAGCCTAGACTCCTCGAGGTACTGCTGAACCAGTGCGGCCAGCATGTCCTGCCGTTCCTCCATCCGTTGGCTATGGCTGCTGATTTCCTGTAAAGATGGGGTGGGAGAGCGCATGGACTTCTGGGGCTCCTGTGGCTGAATACGCCTAGTGCTTCAGAGGTGTTCGGGTTCTCCTCGCTTGCCGATTCCAGCTTCCTCAATGGCCAGTTCCTCTGGACTGCTGTCCCTGCTATGGGACTCAGCCTGGTGGGGTGGTGGTGGTGGTGCACGTCCCTGTGGGATTGCAGGGGCATCAGGGATGTTGGGCTGGGGTGCTTGCTGTGTTTCAGGAGCAGCAGGGGTGTTGGACTGAGGTGCTTACTGTGTCCCAGGGGCAGCATAGATATTGGGCTGGGGTGCTTGCTGTGTCCCAGGGGCAGCAGGGGTGTTGGTCTCCTGGGCGTGGTGTACCTAGGCCGTTGTGACTTCCTGGGTGGTTGAGGTGCCTGCAACAGATGTTGACGGACATTGTGATGGCAGACGTGCACGTCCATCTCCTTCGACATCCCTGGTTGTCCGCCATCAGTCTCAGATGATGTTCCTGTGGGTTAATGAAAGGCATGCTGTTACTGGACTAACAGGATGTGTATAGCACAATTACATGCAACACAGTCATCGAGCTACATCACATTGTGTGCTTTATTGTCATGTCGGTGTGTATGGGTCATACTTGGGGGCAGGCCATCTGACTGCCTTTGCACTATATTCTGTGAGGGGGCCATGGAAGTATGGGGTGTGGTCGGGGTGATGTTGACTGTGATATGTTTATTTCTGTGCGTTGTTGGATGGGGGGCAGGATTAGCTTGATTCAGCTGCATGTTTGTGCACTTTCTGTACTCACCAGCCCCTTCCTCCACTGCACCGACTCCCTCGAGATGCAGCACACTGCTGCACTTTTCCTCCCATGGGAGCAGCTTTAGGGGTGAGTGTGGTCCCCCATCTGTTGCAGTGCATTTCTGCCTCTGGGCTTCCACAATGTCTTAAACCAGCATGGTGAGTTCTGCTTCATTGAAGTGTGACTTGCGTACGCAGTTGTGTGGGATACTTGCAGCCATGTCCCTCTGTGTATTGGGCCACTCACTGTTCCTGGATGGCTTCTGGTACATGAGGATTGCAGTGGATTGTGATTTTTGTAATGGCCACCGCTCTCTTTCCGGTTCCGACGATAACGGTATTTCCGGTTCTGGTGTTTCCAGCTTTGCCTATGCAGTGCCGCTATGTCTGGCATGCATACGGCGGAGGTGGATGCAGCACCAACATGTTTGGCGGTACATCCGTCTCCTCCGGTGTTTCCGTGATGGCGGTGGCATCGGTTCTGTGCATTAGTGATGCGCGCTGCCACCAAGCCGTAATCCTACCTTGTTTGCACCACCACGCGGTGGCGGAAACGGTATGACTGCCATTACGGTAAACTGGATTTTTACTGCTGGACCCAAAATGAGGGCCTTTGTCTTCAGACTTCCAATCAGCATTCAATATAATTTCTCTTCTTTAAAGAACAACCACTTTCACATTTCTTCTTCATAAACAATAAAGGTTTTATCAGGATGGTTTTTCCACAGTTCATCATAACACTGTAATGGACTTGCCACTTTCTTGCCTCCGCAAGCTTCTACCACATTGCAGCACTTCAATTATCTTCTTCCTGGTCCACTAATCTACCAGGACTAAGGATGTGATATGATATGACATTTCTATCATTAAACCACTAATAGTTCCTTTCCTGGTACACTCGCCTGGCAAGATAAAACTCCTACCACTACTACAAGTACTCTGTGGTTAGACTGTTTTAACTTTCCACACTTCAATCTTCAATGTGAAAAAGTTAGATCAACAACTGTTTCATCAATAAGTCACAACACATTGACAATATCTCTCACTCTGATTAATTTGCCCCAGGCAACGCAGATTATATTCCTCTCCTCCTTGATAATTTTTTAAAAGGCGGGCTTCTATTCTGCAATCTTTGCTTTCCCTTAGTTGCCTTTCTTTAGCTTTGGAAATCTGGATTTTTCTTAATTGCCTTTCTTTGGCTTTAGCAATATTTGTTATCATTTCCTTTTACAAGTAATCTTTCTTCTTAACCACATTGACTTTGTTTGAATTTTCTTCTCTTTTGGTTTTGGCAAAGGTGGTTACAATATTCTTTTACATGTTGGTCATATGTCCTCTCCTTTTAGCTTCGACAATGGTGGATACAATGTTCTTCAATTCTGTCTCGCTTAATATACGAGTTGTTCCCACTTGGCTTCCATTCAATCGTTCGGTATTCAAAAACCTTATTTGGGGTCAGTGGTCTGTTTTGGAGCACCCCAGGATAACCTGATAACGGCCAACTCAAAGGTCTTTCCTGGCTCCTCCAATGGACCTGCGGCTCCTTCTTAATTCGCCACGTGCGCACAGCCATCTGACAGCTCCGGTAACGTTTCCCTCGCTTGCGCCTCCTGTAGCTGTAGCTTTCTTTGCTCCACTCATACTCTGGTGAACGCCACACACAGAGTCACACGCGGGACCAGGAGAGCTCCTCTCTTCTCTCAGGATAGCCAGTCTCCGTACTACTTCCCGATGTGCGTCCTCTGCATTCTACAGGGCTTCCGACCTCTGCTACTTCCACAACAGTGGCGGCTGCATCTCGTTCCTCCTGTCTCTGCTGCTCAAAGTGCTTCCCATTAATGGCCCGCACCTCATAGGGTTTTAAATGTTTAAACATCACGCTCAGTTGTGGGTCATTAGAACCCCTAGACTGCACACCATAATTCTGCACCTCTGAGTCCCTCTTCCTCGTCCCAGTACCTAGAGCATTATGGGACTTGAAGTCCCTAATGTTCCTGTTTCTTTTAACATTAAAGGCTTCAATTTTATAATAGGCCATTAAGACCATGGGATCATTAGGGAAGTTGGTTAGAGGGTTCTCCCAATTATCCTGACCTCAGCCCCTCACATGTGATCCTCTCGCAGACCACCACCCCCAGGGTCGGGATCAGGAAGCCTGGCCACATGAGAAGGGTCCGAGGCCAGGGTCTTTGGGATGATCACCTCCTGATTCAGCACAGTATCCTGTATGAGTGAACTCAAACGGCTAGTTAATTGGCTGTAAGCTTGGACTAGGCAAGCACTGCAATCTTATTGTGACATGATTCAGGATGATTCATCTGTATTGGGGCCAGGAGCCTCCAATGGTTTAATTATATTTGTCAGAAGGCTACAATCTTGAACTTGGAGGTCTTGTAGTCCACCAGTGGTTTACCATCCTTGCCTGCCGGGACATTCTTATGACCAGATTTAATGAGTTTTTTACACCCCTGATCTGTCACACTCCATAAAAAATAACACGTTATCCCAGTATTTAGAAAGGAAATGTACCCTAGGTTGTGAACCATACCTTAACAAAATCAGTTAGCCACAAAACATGTAGTTTTTGAAATTTCAAGTAGGAATATTTCTGCTGGCTACATTTTCTGCCAAATGGACCAATCGGGAGGTATGTCTTTTGCTGGCACTGCAAGAGTCAAGTGGAAGATGGTCTGACTTTCTCTTTTGCCCTGAGCATAGTAACTTTCGGAAAATATGACTATTCCGTATTTAGGAGATTTAGCATTCATAATACACCTGATGCTCTACAACATTTATAGGAGTAATGATGACCTGTAATTTTGCATAGTATTTCAACCTTTACAGGAGAACTTGGAGCAATTGGGCCACGCAACTAAGATTATCACAAACAACTAAGCGTGACAAGTAACAACGGAACTATAGATATTTTTTGTATTCATACTGTGGCTAGAAATCATTGATAACCATATGATATATCGTATGTTATCATAATTTGTGAGTTTTTTTACAGGTGTGATTTTGAGGTTTTATTATATACATAGTATTATTTGAAATGTTTTTGTTTAATGCTCTGCTTTTATGGCTCATTACCGAAATAATTCCTGTTGAATGGATGGCTTATTTCTGCATTGATGGCTTGCTGTATGTTTAGTACTTTGCTTCTGAAATAGCTGGCAATGTCATCACATAATGTTTTGGGTAGATGAAGGTACTTTGCTGCAGGAAGCGGGTTTCTCATCTAAGGATTCAACACAGTTCTTTCTCTGGATGAGCTGCACTATTGATTCATTTGGAATAGTAACGCTTCTTTGCTTTAAGGATTTCTGCTTTGTAGGGGTGTATGTGTCTTTGGAAGGTGATTTTTTCTTGTGGGTTGGAGTGTTCCCTTCATGTTTATTTAAGTATTCAATTTCTTTTTTTCAGGGTTCATAGGTGGGATGCAAGTCATCTTGCTGAAGTCTTTTATTTTCTCCTGAGAGTGTAATGTGCTTTAGTGGAGTAAGTGCAGGGGAGCCCGGTACTTAAGTGCTCCGTGGCCTGGCCAGTTCCCCCAGGAAAACCAATCTCTAACAATATGAATACCCTTTCAATGCCACTGCTCTAAAATATGGGCAGCAGAACCCCCCAGCAAATTTGTATCATAAATTGGCTCCCCTTAATGTGCATGTCTAGTGCATTGATTATTCAGTTTTCTAGTGTCACTAAAATTCCTTCTAGTAGTAAGAGTTTCAGTTCGTTTGGGCTGTACTTGGTCTCTGCCATAAGATTTCTGAATTCCTCCAGGTGTAGAGTTTTGCAGTTTCTACTGTCGGTGATTGATTGTCCTTTGTGAGTTGGGAGTTGATGCATTGGTGTGTTGATAGTAAAATGAATCATTAGATGATCGCTCCATAGCGCCTAAATGGGAAAGGGGGTTATTAGCCCTTTTGTCACAAAATATTACATCAAGGGTGTGGCTTGCAGGTTTTGTCACTCCTTTGACCATTTGTTCGAGGTGAAAGCTGTTCCTTTAGTAGATGAAGCTTTTGGGTACTGATTCTACTTGCTCCTTGAACCAAAGTTTGAACCCTGTGAGGGACGTTAGATGTGTGTGTTGTATTGCTAGGTTAGCAATAATGTCTGCAAATTTTTGCAAAGGTTGTATTGTACGATGGTGATCTGTAAATAGATAGGATGGGGAGTTTGCTTTTGTGGTTGAGTGTGAGGTGGACCATGAGTCCTTCACAGTCTGGAATGTCTATGTGGTGTGAAGTCGAGATTTCGAGGTGCTCCTTATGTGCCATAGTGACACATCCTCCTTGTTTGATGGTCCAGTTGACTTGGATGAATATGAAGTTGGTGGGGGTGGATTTGTGTTCTATTACGTTGTAGTCATCTGACAACCAGGTTTCTCTTAAAAAGAGAATTTTGGTTTTCCTTTGCTAAGAATTGCATTAATATATGTTATGTGTGTAGCGATGGAGTGAGCATTGATCAGGCTGCAGTGTATCAAGTCTCCTGCCTATGGGTCACCTGTCAGTGTCATTGGATGCTTTGTGTTTCTTCCATGATCTCTGTGTGAGCTGGGGCCCAAGTTATCAGATGGTTGATTGGTTGTGGGGTTGGGCAGATGTGGCAAGTCTAATGGAAATGGCTCCTTCCGAGAGGATATCCAAAAAAAGCTGTAAAACATACCTGTAAACCGGCAGCCAGTACCCCAAGAGAAGCCTGTCTTACCCCTAAATTGAAGGAACCGCTAAAGGGCCTGGTATGTGTGACTACTTTTAGCTCGATCAGAAACATCATGAAGAGTACCATTAACAAACACTGACTCCTTATAAAGAATACCGGTACCCTGTCCAAGAAACAATTTTTTACCTTGAAAAATATAGGAACCTGAGAGAACATCTAGTCCACACAAATCGTGACCCAGATCGAGTATCGAGTATGGTATACAACCATCACTGGAGAGAGCGTGGGGACTCTCGCCAGTGAAAGGACACCACAAGTGTGGGAAATGTGTAGCATGTAGTACACTGGGCCCAAATATTCATTCAACTATGTTAATGTACACTGGGACCTCAACACACACACCAAGCGCAATAGTAGAATGGTGGTATGCATCATTCAATGCCCATGTGATCTAGTGTACGTTGGGAAAACAAAAAGACCCATCAAACAAAGGATTTCTGAGCATCACTCGTGCATCTGACACCTAGTGGCAGACCAACCACTTGTGGACCATTTCAGACAACTCAAACACGCAGATCGTGATCTGAAGTGGTTTGTCCTCCAAACCGTCAGCCCCAGTAGGTGAGGTGGAGGCAGTGATAAACAGTTAGGTGAACTGGAACAGAGATGGATATTTCATCTGGATAGTGTTCATCAAGGCCTTAACGTAGCCATCGAATGGAATGGATCTTTGAATTGATAAGCCAGTAGATTCTTCAATATCACAGGCCGCTATAACATATACCTTGAGACAAATTGAAGGGTAGAACATATATGCAGAAATGGGGACTTACAAAGTGTCTCGAGATAGTCGATTGACTTAGATAGCGAGAACTCCATGTTCTGATGCCCAGTTCTTCTCTGTCTGTATGCACTGTGAGGCAAAATGTTACACAGATGTAGGGACAGATAAAAAGTAATGGTAGATAAACTCAGTACATGAATAAGTAAGAACTGAATGTGAAATAGTTTCATGTCAACGTGTCCCAGAATCTATACTGCACTGTTAAATACATTTGGGCTAATGTAACTTAGTTACATGCACCACCCTGGTATTGAATCAAGAGTGTAAATACATTTGTTTAATAATAAGTTATACCTCGTTACATGCACCACATCGAGAGAGTAACGCGGGGAGCACCCATGGACAGTTAGATCAACATAGATTCCCCAGTCGTAATATCAATCTCTACGAGCATTGAGGGCTGCCTCTTTTCAGTGATACTTTCCTGAGAGTTGCGGTACATGCGTGGAGATATATTCTATATATATGTATATACTTTCAACGAGTATCAAGGATTGCTTCTGTTCAGTCATATATTTCTGACAGCCTCGGTTGATATATATATATATATATATATATATATATATATATATATATATATATATATATGTATATATACATATATATATATGTTTATATTTTTGATAATCCCACTCATATCGCGGAGACTATTCACCCAGAGAGGCCCTGCCAGCAGTATTGACGGGACCTATTCTATCACTGAGCGTGCCATTGCAAGATGGTCGCTTGCTCCGAGCAATACTGTGTGTCATAGAGCCATCTGCTCGTCGTCCCCCAGGGGATGTCATCAGTTATGGTGGTGATGGGCCCTAGAATGATGGCCTTTCTCCATTTCTATGTTTTTTCAAAGGAGAATAGTACTCTGCTCCGGAATCCACCTAGGGTTGACCTAGGGTTAACCGGAATTATTTCAGCTTGGGATGCAGATCAACTATTGATTTCACATGCTATATGAATTAATGCATGGTAGGTTCCCTATGGGGGACACTGTTCTAGCGACATTTTGAGTTTATCACAATTAAATCCCGGAAACTGACCCACACTTAGCACTTTTCTCCTTGTAGAATAACATCACAGGAAAGCTTGTCTGAGCCTAGATCGCAATTCCCTGTCCCGATGAAGGCTGTCTTACTCACAGCTATCAGAGTAGGCTGAAAGGCCGAAACACAGTGGTGTCGACTTTTAATACTGCACAGTGTGTGTCACATACACTGGGTACTAAGTTAATGTTGTCTAAACCAATGCCAATACAGTTACCCTCTCAACTATAAGGTGATGTACTGATGAGATGCTCTCTGCTCCAAATGTATACTAAATGTCACTACAATTATATGTTTTCATTGTATATTTTCTGTTTGGAATGTTTTGGGTTCACTTACATGTGATATATCATTAACATGTATTAAATGTAAGATGTGCTGTTTATGTCCTAATCAACATTAAATCCTCTTTGGGTCTTGTTGTGTAACCGGGTTCGCCCTGATCATTTGCTCTATAAAAAGCCTGTATTACCTGGGGAGATCAGAGAATTGCCAGGCACCCCTCTTTTTTCACCATTGTTAAACAGGTCCAGTAGGTTACATATTGGGTTGTTTATTTTGTCTGATTCTAGCAAGAAAGTGTTTTTTTGGGTGGTCTGTGGTGAAGAAAGGACGGTATAGGTTGAAGGTTTTTCTGAAGGTCAAGTGGCCTCAGTCATCTGTGCCATGATAAGTGGGCCAAGATGCGAAGATGGTCTTCTAAACTTTCATTCTTGGGTTGGTTGTGTGTAAGGTTGGCTGCAGGGCTTTCTGATTCTTGTCCTCATGTATCCACATCCCTGGATTTGTTCTCATTGTGTGCCTTATGAAGGGTGCATGGGTGTATCAATAGGTGGAGAGGTACCGTGCAACAAAGCAGGTTTTGGCTCTGGATTTCTCTCCCATTGTTCCTCAGTTTTCTATATGCAAGACAGTTGGTGTTGCACATGTAGGTTAGTGAAGTCATCATGAAGTAAGATACAGACAACAGACTTAGGGCCTCATCATGAGTTGGGCAGTAGCCCTTAAATGCGGCAGTAACACTATTACCGCTGTATTTAAGGGCTGGCGCAATCCTGAGTTGGGTGTTAAGTTGTAGTCTTACCTCCAGCAAAAAGCTGGAGGTAAAAATGTCCACTTAGTGCCAGTTTTCATCCATTTTCGGCTCTATTACCATTAGCATTAATAGCGCCCACCCCCATTTGGACCTATAGACCCAATGGGGAATGGGCAATAACTGCCCAACGACTACTCGTGATCCAGTGCTAATAGTGCCGGACCGAGTAGTGGTAACGCTATTTGCGCTGGCGGTATCCCAGCGTTGTTACTGCCGGGATACCGCCCGTCTCCTGATGAGGCCCTTAGAGTTCAAAATAAGACAATTTATTAAATGAAATGTCAGGATGGGCGAAGGCCTAACCTGCTCTATGCTAAGGTGGGATTTCCCTACCTGAATGAAACTAAGGAATGTATGAGTCAAAGAGTTCAACTTAAAAGTCTGTCTGTGTCCAAAACCTATCCTTGCTCTCACAAATGTGTAGGGATGTCAAAGTTCAAAGAAATAGTGTTCAACTCCCCTGCACCAAGCATATGAAAGTTCCATGAAAAAGTCTCAAAGTTTACATTTCTCCAGTTCACGGTGATATAGTGCAGAGCCAATCCATCCTTGGTGTTCCCTCCCCCAAGTTTCAAAGAGCACAATCCAAAAGAAAAAGGGGTCTTGAGAATCCATTCTCAAGACAACAAGCATGGTTCCTTTAAGACTCAGGGTTCCCTTCCCCAAGACTTCCATTCCGCCACTTAAACTTACTACAGTCTATCCAAAAAGTCTTAAGAAAACACCAGGTCAACCTGACCTTCTCTCTGGCTCACTTTGCCAATTCGTATGCTTTGGTTTCATTAGGCTGTTGCTCGGTTTCCTTATATTTCACCATGCAGGGCTCTTTAGTCTAGATGCAGTTGTTAGACCACACAGGCTGCCAATTACAGGTCATGCAACTAAGGCCCCAGGACTCCGGAGTACACATACACAGGTTCCTTGGCACTTGCTCCTGTGCACCAAGTCACCTTCACTTAGTTCCTTTTATTGGCCTCTTGCCTTTATGGGAATAGGTTCTCTGGCTGCTTTTATTGGCCGATTGGCTTCATGGGTACGGGTTCTCTGGCTCCTATTATTGGCTTCTTGGCTTTATGGGTATGGGCTTTATGGCTACTTCTTTTTAGCCTTGTGGGCCTGCCACCATGTGTCCCACACCTCCTGCTAAGCTGCGGCCTTGCCGCACTGCATTTACTCATAAAAGTTCACTGTTTGGCTCTTTTTCACCTTTAATGCTCTTGAGTTTGATGTTTGAATTAAATCGGTGTGCAACATGAACTCAATTCAGTTCAGTGTTCAATGAGTACTTGTATTGCTCAGGTTTACGGTTCTATTCAATTCGATATTCAATATCTACCTTTTGGTTTCAATGTTAAGTTCCCCTTTAATTCGGTATTCAACAAGAATTTAGTTGTTCATATTACTGACAGTTGTTCCCTCGCGGCCTTGTTAGAGCGCCCCAGAGCTTCTACGCCCTCCCAATACTCACTGGTCTTCTGTGCTTCTTCTCCGGTAGTTCTCACGACTTACCTTCCGCTCTTGAAGTTGGGAAACCTTACTTACCTGCTGTGTGCCTCTTTGCACACACCGACAGCTTCAATGCTTCTGTCAGCACGGGGGCAGCGTCCTCTGTGCTACGGCTCCTCTGTAGCTCCTGCTGCTTGCTCTGGGGTTTGGAAGCTGCCAGGCTTGGGGAAATCACACAACTCATTTACATTGCGTCCCCCAAATCTGCCGGGATTGTTGCCGTCGTCCTGGCTCGATCTCCTGTCCCACCACGGCTGCCTCCTCACACAGATCTTCTGCTGCCCTCGCCGCTGCTCCCCTTGTCGCACTCTTTCTCTCTCTCTCTGTCTGGCTGATCTCCATTTATACACCTGCAGCCCCTTGACAGGCAGCAGGTGAGGAAGTCCAATCAGTCCTGTCTGACCATAATTAAAGGGACATGCCTGGCCCTCACAGCTCTTAGCAGGCATTGTCCTCGTCCCAGTACCAGAGTGGTGAAAGAGTTTGGTCTTCATTGCTGTTAGTGGCCTCTTGTTCATCCCAGTACTGTCAAGTGTCATATGTGGAAAAAAGAGGGAAACTGGCTTATAACAGCCCATGAAGGTTAGGGAAGGGTTAGCTTGGTCGTCAATAGGAAAACGGGGATACCATGTCTCGCCCAAGGGCACCCCACTCCCAATCCTCAAGGATCCTCCATCCAGGTGATCCTCCCTCGCTTCTCCACCCCCCGGGTCAGGATCCAAAAGTGATGGCCTTTCCCTGGCCACCTGAGCAGAGGATCCTAGGTGAGTATGTGTGAGAATACCCTCAGGTTTCTCACAGTGCCCTTCTGTCTCAGCTGTACTTCTTTGGGAGTCCTATTGTCACTGCAGTGTCAAACGCTGAGGTCTGGGAAACTTACAGATGCCAATGCCAACAATATTTTACTATTGCAGTATGTTTTACCTGAGGGTGTCTGGGTGCATTAAATGAGATAATACACTGCAGCACACTTTTACTCTAAGGAAGTTTGAGTGTAGAATGTGACATGGTGGAGGTTACTATCCTTTAGCCTTGGTATTTATGGATATCTAAATGCGAACCAAAAGAGTACATAATGTGCAGAAGTGCAGCATGGTTTTTAGGAATGCCTATATGTGAACACAAAGTGTACGACCTAGAAAAAATAAAGCATGCAACCCAGAGATAGATGTGTGACATAGTGTAAAACAATGCAAGGTCTTTGGAAAGGTGTGGCCTAGTCAGAACACAGTATGTGGCGATGCATTCTCAAAGGGGTGTGGGGTGTTTTTACCCATGCATACAAGCCCTACCATAAAACTGTGCAGTACTGGCATGGAAAACATCATGATGGCCAGAACTCCCCAGAGAGTGCACAGGGAAAACATGAAGAATAGGCTGCCACCCATTTTTGCCTATGTTGTGAGCACAGGAGGGCACTGCCTAAAACCACCATTGGGCTACACACACAGTAGCCTGAAACCATTGGGAATGGCAATGCTGATTGCCAAAAAAGCAACTCAGAACAGTGGGGAATTCATTTTCTTAATCCCAAAAATGGTTGCATTACCAGTACTCACCACTATCAGAAAGCCGGCGTTTTAAAACCACCAGACTTTTGTGTGAAACTGAACAAATGAAACAAAACCAGACCAAGGAAAGACTTGCTAAGAGGTGGATACAATGTAATACTATATTCTGAAAAGACTTGAAGGAAGTAATTATTTAATGTATAGGTACAAATTGTCAGTTTGATTTGAATGTAGAAAACTGGGAACAAAAAGTGACATTTAACTGAAACCTGGCTTAATGAAACTGGATTCTGCCTGAAAACTACCCCCGACAGAAGAAACCTGTTCAGCCACTCTTCCCAGGTCTAGCTGCATCCTGCTGCCCCTTGCCAAAAGGAGTTGTCACCTCTCTAGATTAGGGGTGGAGCACCTGGGAACTGGAAAGAACAGAACAATGCAACTTCCTTGACTCAGGCAAATGTTGTATTGGGGGCGTCGTAAAATAGCTTCCTCTTGGGAGAAACTGGGGGGCAGCTGTGTCTCTGTGAACAAGCTGGCTTGGGGGAAGTGGATAAACCAGTTATTCGACCATGTGATGTGGGAAGCCACACCCCTTTTTGACCAGAGCATAATTTTAAAAAGATAGATAACTCATAGTGCGGACTATGAATTATATAAGTAATATCATTATTTTTGTGATTTTTCTGTGAACATTGTAAGAGGCGTTAGGATCCTGTGGTGTATTCCGGGGGGTTGCTAGCGGAAAATAGGGTCTCATTCCAAATGTATGCATGTTAAAAATCTGACACTTTATCATCTGTAACCCATATCCCTGGTGCACATTTGTGTAAAATCTGGAAAGGTTTAGAGGTCGTTATCTGGATGAAAAGGGGAGAATTCTGTCATCAGTGGACACGACATCGTACAAAGACAGGGATCGGATGGTTTGGTGCTACAGAAAATATGTTAACCGGACCTATAATATTAGAAAAATGGTACATAGATAAATATGTATTTGGGTCAGAAATAGATTTGTGTGCAATCTGACAAGGGGAGGTTCCTCTGACCATAAAACCTACAGCATCACTCGGACTCACATTTCCTTCCCCCAATCAAGGGAGAGAGGAGGAATTGGCCAATGATAAGTGAGAGGGGCAGGTTTAGTTATGACCAACGCACTCACCCACTTTCCAAAACACATAAAAAGAGACTGCTGGGACAGGTAGAGAGATTCAATTCCATTTGCTGCGGAGCATGCTGACCGACGACTTCACATCCAGAGATCCAGACTTCAAATCCATCAATCTCCAGAACCTGTAGCAGAAATTAACTCCAGAATTTGTAGCAGAGAGGCCTGAATCCACCAGCTGAATCCTCTTCAGCAGGCCTCAAAACTAACCAAACTATTCAACAGCCGGGCGAGCTGATTGAAGTTTTGCTGACAATTTTTGCAAGAACCTGTAGCAGTACCCAGAAAGCAGTGTTGCAACCAGAATCCAGAGAGGCTAGACCAGCAGAGCAGAGCTGACCCAGATCGCTGTGAGCAGAACCGGTGCCTGATTGACCCACCGAGCAGCCAGAACTGCAGCCGGACGTGTTGACCAGATCCGTGACGAGGCTTAGTTCAAATTTATATTGTGAGTACCTAGCAGAACTGTGCAGAACCAATCTCTTAGTTAAAATAATCTAATCCAAACTATTTTAACCTAAGTAGAACTGCCTCCTAGAAATTGTGTCATCTGTCATTTTAAAGCTGCACAACTGTCACCTGTCAATTCTGCAGTTGCAAGCTGTCACCTGTCATTTTGAGTTTTACTTTAAATCGGAAAACTACCTTTATTTAATCGTCCGTATCTCTGGAACCGTTTGGGCTAGGAACGGGATTTAACTTTCCTCTGAAAGCCTAGAACCAACTTATACTTTTGCCGCAATCACGATTCACACACTCGCGAATTTAGCGCGATTTGCGATTTTGGCTCAATTTCTCCACTTGTCAAAATAGCAGCTCCATTCTTTCCTTTGTTAAAATCCGTTTGCAACTTGGTAATAACTCATAGAGCATTGCTAAAGTGAGCCTGAACTAATACCAACACGCATCTCCCACTGACCCTGAATCTCTAGAGGGAATTAAAATCAGTTGGCACATTTTCCCATCCATTGCCATCACATTTAAAAAGCATTTTGGGCCTGTGTTTCAAACTCCTACCTGTTTCCTTTAAGCTTTCTGGGGGGAACTGAATTTCGGATTGTATTTGATTGCATTCCTGAGAACTGTGTGCTCCTCTTTCCATCTCCTTCCATTTCTTACATTGCATAGGTGAGGGGGGTGAATTGCCAGAGAAAAAGTGATTATCTTATCTTTTGCTAAAATCATATCAAGTATTTCTGTACTGCATTTTATTCCTCATCGCTTTTCCCTTAAAACCATAAAAATATTTTTGCTACTTTATCCATCCTATACTAACTCCTCATTGATTGTAAAGAAGTGTGCTAGTGCCAGATTACCCATTGTTGATCAACATCATATGTCTAAGTGTACTATCAGATATTAATTTATTATAAAAGTGTGACATATATATATATATTGTTTAATTATTCAAATAAACCTTTTAATTTGCAAAACAAACCTACTTCTTGGCTCAGTAGGGTCAGGGGGATTCTAAGAGGGGGGTGTTATACAAGGGTTGTCATCCAGAGTACTGAACTGATTATAAAAATACATCAATAAGGGTTTTCCTCAGCATCCCAGACTAGGCATTGAATTAGCTGTAGTGTTGATTGAATATCGCTTACATGGGCTCCCAGTTATAAAACACTAATGTATATAAAATGGAACAATTCCATGCGTTATTTAAATAATACCAAGAAGTGAGAACAATGCAGTGCACTATCACAGCGACACCAGATATGAAACATCACAGTATATAAAAAGAGCAATTAAAGGTGCACTCACCATAGACACCCAGATGTCGAACACTATCAGGCCCAAACACAGAGCAATGAAATGTGATTTTTTAGTGATGTTTATTTCTGCCTACAACAGAGTACAATTTAGGAGCAATACAGTACACTTTCCTAGGGATAGTGAGATTTTAGACAGTATGTAAAATAATATAAGGCTATAGTTAAGGAAAGCATGGTGAGAGCAACATGGAGTTTATCGCTTAATCTTTCTCCCCTCTTCACTCGCAAGGCATAGCACAACCCTTGCTATTTTACATGTACACATTTGGTGCGCATTCATGGCAGGAGCTGAGAGCAGAATACCCCACATTACATCCATGTGCCTCATCCAGCAGAATACTCTCAACATGCAAACCCACCATTACCTTCACGTCCCTCTTCCTCATCCAAGTACTTTATTTTGAGGTATGCACCTCCACAGAGCTCCAGATAAGATTTTGAAGTGGGTGTATGTAACTCCATATTTTTTAAGTTGGGAGTAAAATGATTATCTAGGGAGTAAAAAAGAAGATCCCATTCCAAAAGTAAGTATTTTATAAGCAAGTAAAAATGTTTTACGTAGGTATTTATGCACATTAAAAGATACATTTGTACCTCTTCAGATCATCGTCGAAACATATTTACAGAGATGTGTGGTTGAAAGCAGGAGGAAAGGCACCTTATGTGTGTTTCCCATTTTTTCTTCGGATTATTTGTACTCCCTATTTTAATTGGTTGGAAGAATCTTGCCTTATTTAGGGATAAAAGTGGCTGATACACCCCTTATCTGTTGGCCTGCACCTCCAGTTTTTCATCCCACTGGGTTGAGAGTCGCATCAGAAAGGGGAACACAATGGTATTGGATACCGCCTGTGAGGGTTAAATAGTTTGAGCTTTTTTATTTTTAACAATAAAATGATGCAGGTAATTTTGGCTCTGAAAGAGAGGCCTGCTAATCTGACACCTCCTTTTATAATGCTCAATTGCTCCATGCCAAAAACATAGTCGCAGCAAGAGTACATTAGTGCACTAGCTCCTGACATCTGCAGCGGTTGATCTGCTTTGGCAGCAGGGCAGGTTAAAAGGTCACATGTCTATTCCTGAACAGCTGCTGGAACATCAATTTCTAAGGGGCAGTGGTGGCTTTTTAATCGTCTCCACCTGTGGTTCACTTAATTATGACATCAGTGGGTGTGTATTAGCCGCCTCGCCTGGGTGTACCCACAACAACCAGGTGGGGCCCTCCTCATGAAGCTGCCTCTTTGATTCTCCTGAGGAATGTCAACAACTTCCTCCAGGGCACAGGAACCCTCCTCTGGAGTTTCCTTTGAAATCAGTTTCTTCAATGACAGTCCTGACATGCAAATGACCCTCTCACACCTGATTACTGGAGTCCTTTTGAAGTAGCCAAAAAGAGGAGGGGGTGAAGTTAGTGCAACATAGGAGAGAGGTTTTGTCCAGCGAGGTGTTTCACCATGTTGGAGTTTGCTAGGGCCCTGTAAACCTTCTGCCCTCTCTCCATTTTCTGCAGACAAGACACTCTTGGGAAGGCAAAGGAATTTTGTTACAGAAGCCAGAATTGGGATCTTAAGAACAGACTTGCTGTGGACCACCAATCTGCACTAGTAATGTGTGAGTAAGGGGTGAAAGTCTTCCTATAATTGATGCATCTATGGACTTTAAAATAATAAGGAGTCACCTGGAACTCTGTTGGGGACCCAGTCTTTTTCAATGACCTCTGCCATAAAGGTGAAGGCTCCAAAGAAGAAGACAACTCTTCTCCCTAGCCATGCCAAGGGCACATTTAGAGTGAAACCGCTGTGTAGACAAGGTCTATTGCAACTGAGCCACTGGCAACCAGGACCCTACCACTGGAAGTGACAAAACCCAAACAAGTTCCCTCTACAATTCTTTTTAAATGGGAAGGGCAGAACAAAGGATCTACCTTGCCCCTGAGACCATGGACTGTGTTCCACAGCAAGCACAGAACCAAGGAATCGACCCTCCATCTCTGCACCACTTTGAAACTAGTTTGTGCACCTTTCTTGCTGTTTAGGAGGCTGAAAGGGAACAGCCGGAGTCTTCTCTGATCTTGACACACAGCCACCTCCACTTCTTTTAGTTTAATTCGATGCTGATGCTTTGCTGTCTCCACTTCTATGACTCGTTGAGTCTTCTAGCACCTCCAACTCAACACCACTTCCTGGTCACAAGCTTCTCAGATTTCCAATCCCAATGCTGTGTCACAATGCCATTCTGAGCCCACTCACTCCTGAAAGACAGTCTCCACTTCTCTGCACCTGAGGCAGCTGAGTCTTCCGGCGCCAGCAACCCAATATCACATGATGGTCCCAGCGTCTTAAATATGCAATACATCACAGCTGACTAACGCCACTGCACCGTTGGAACCCTTTGCTGGTCTTCCTGGACTTGACACCGACTTGACCCCGGCTCTGCACTGAAAGTGCCCATACTCCAGGTTTTGCACTAAAAAGTGTGCCTAAACACTGTTGAGCTCCATATATAACCAAAGGTATTCGAGGAGGCCCTGTCTACCTTAAAGGACCTTAATGACGTCTAAGCCATCCTTCTCTACCTTTTGAAATACAACTTCATGAACTGACATTTTGCTGTTGAAATATTTGCCTGAGCACCCCTTTCTCCCAACCCAGAGTGCCCCTGTCCTTTAAGGTCTACTTTCACTGTTTTCCCTTGCAAGGATGGTCCAGTAGTATTTTTGTTAGTTTAGGTACATTTTGGTTAATTTAATTAAAGATCATGTTTTAATCGAACCTTGGTTGGATATTTTATATTTTGGTGCCACCGTACTATTTTAGTTTGTGTTGCATTTGTGCCTGCTCACATACCTCCTGAAAAATATAGCCTGCCCTCTGCCCACATTACCTATTGAACTGAAGGACATATACCTGTCAGGCTGGGCCTGTTTCACATTTGTCATTGGGATCACTGCTAGCTTGGTAGTAGTGTGGGGCTGAGTAGCCGCTTTAGTCACTACTCATCACTGTACTGCTGCACAGCAGTAGTCATTTTGTTACACATGCCCACTGGGAGCCTGTGGGATCTGGCTTGCGCAGGGGTATGTTGGGACCCAAAGGTATTCCAGGAGAGTATGGTTAGAATGTTACTGGGCCCAGAACTCTGAAGCCTGGAATGTTTCTTGAGAGGTCTTTGAGGAGTGGTTTAATGTGTACCACTTTGAAGCTTTGCGGTACAACTCCTGTTGCCAGAGAATGGCTCATGAGGTTCTGAAAGTATTCTCAAGAAACACTGAAGCCCTATACAACTACTGACTAATCTCCAGTATACCTTACCCGCTGAAACTCTGAGAAACCTACATATATATAAACAAACCCTAGAACATGTAGCAAGCAAATTGACTCGGGAGGATAGCTCAGAGGTAACATGCTCTGCTTGTAAGCAAGACGACTCGGAGCAACGCAGGTTCGATCCCCGGAGCGCGCTTAGAAACCTCTGGGTATTAAGCCGTTATAAATAACCAATTATAATTATAAAAAATTATATAATCAGTTTATATAATCAGTTACTTGACCAGACACAAGTAGGTTCAGACCCATGAGAGTAACAGAAACAGCACTATTATCCACCTGGGATGGTCTAAAAACGAACGGTGACTCCAATATCATGCCAGCGCTAATACTACAAGAACTTTCAGCATCCCTCAACATGGTCCACTACGAAACTCTCACCAAAAGACCCCAAGAAATGTGGATTAACAGCACGGCCTTGCTATGATATGATATGACAGGTTATTTAGAACGCGCTTAATATCCAGAGGTATACTATGGGTATACTTCTTCCTAACAGAGAGAACTAAACAATGTGACTAAGCCCCTTCAAGTCAGCACCATGTGCACTAACCTGTAGGGTCACACAAGGCTCATCCCTCTCGACCCTACTCTTCAACATCTAAATGACCCCACTAATCAACCTCTTCAAAAGACATGGCCTCACCTGCTACAACTGCGCAGCCAAGACACAGATCAACTATAAAATGAACACTACTGGAGAACAATGCCAAACCCTCACCACTGCCTCACACAAACATATAAATGGATGAGTACCAACATCCTTAAACTCAACCAAGACAAAACAGAAATCATGATTATGCCGAGAAATCCGTTGTACCAAAATCATATCTTTCTGGGCGCTCTTATTCCGTCACTGGGCTGGCCAGCTCTCTTCTCCACTCTTGTTCTCACTATAAACTATTCCTCTTTCCACTCTAATTTCTTTGTTTAACCTCTTTTGTCACTTCTTTGATTATGAATCTCAAATCTGTTTCTCTTTCTCTGAGTTTTCACATCCTCTCCACTCTCAAGTTTCTGCCTGTCTCTCTTCCGTTTAGTCCTGGATGGCCTCTCACTTCCTTCACCTTAACCCATCTAAAAGGTAAGTCATCCTTCTTCCCCATCTCCTCCCCCCCACCTTCTCTTCTTTCCTTGCCCCATCTCAGCTCCCTTTCTCTTCAACTGACTCTTGGGGTTCTCTTTGATTCCTCCCTTTCTTGTTCTTCTCAAATTTCTCGTACTGCTCGCAGCTGTCGTCTTCTTGTTTTTAATCTTCACTATGCCCGTCCCTTTCTCTTCTTTAATGTTACTAAACCTCTTGTTTTTGCCTTGATTTTTCCTCCTATTGACTACTGTTCTACTCTATAGATTGAATTACCTGATTGAATTACCTGCATCCCGTCTTACCCCTTTATGTTCTATCTACAATTCTGCTATCCGTTTACTTTTAGGTCTATCCTGGCGCTCTTCTATTTCTTCTGCTCTTCTATCAGCTGCAATTCTACCTTTTGAGTCTCATCTTTTGTTTCATTTCCTTTCTATTGTCTTTAAATGCCGTTGTGGTCCTGCTCTCCCTTATCTTGTTTCTCTTGTTTCTTTCTATTCACCCTCTCGAGTCTTACTCTCCCAGTCCACTTACCGATTGGTTGTTCCTAAACCCCTGTGTGGATCTTCTCGTTTGCGTTCCTTTACTCTTCTTGTACCACTTTATTGGAATTCTCTCTCTCTTACTTTTCAGTGCTCCTCTACTTACCATCTTTTTCATACCCGCTTGGAGTCCTACTTCCTATCGTCGCTATCATGATCAGTTGACAGTTACCTGTCATCATTTTCATTGATTGATGTATTGAATTGAATTGATATTTTATTTATATCGCGCTCATAAACAAGTGTTTCAGAGCGCAACAAGGCAAAGGAGGGGATCAGGGGAGAACAAATACAACGATCTTACTAGGCCCAGTGACATTGAGAACGCGCAAGTGCATGGGAAAGGGAAAAGGGGAAAAGTGCATGGCAGGGGGAGAAGTGGAAAGTGCAGAACAGAGAAAACAGATAATTAATAATAAATAAAAATAGATGAATAAATAAATAAGGGCGACAAACGGTGGAAGTGCAGCCAGCAAGTGGCAAGTGCTGGGGTTAAGCTGACAGGGTATATCTGAATAAGTGCAGAAGAAAAGCGGGGGGGACTGTATGGTTACTGATACAGACCCCAGTGCAAGGGGTGGCCCGGAGGCAGTTCAGGAGGGTGGCAGGTACCTGGGCCCGGGGGACGGAGGGTGACCAGGTGCACAGTGCCGAGAGAGAAAACAGATCCGCAGAGGATAAGGGGGGCAAAGGCAGAAGCAGAGAGGAAGGTCTTGAGGTGCTTCTGGAACCAGAGATGGTTCTCCTCAAGTGTCAGAGTGGCAGGGAGACTGTTCCAAAGGGAGGAACCAGCCGAAGACAGAGATCTACCCCCAGCTCGTTTCTTAGAAAAATGACTGACCCTGAGGGAGTTAGAGGTAGAGGAGCGAACAGCTCGAGAGGGGAGGTATTTACGGAGGGATAGTTGTACCGTACTATCTTTTCACTTGTAATGGCGCTTTGGCGAAAGTGTGGTAGAAATGTAATGAAATGCAAATACAAATACAACAGCACAGTAAAAACTCTTTCGAGTTCTCCCTCTTCATCCCACTAACTAACCCTCTCTAACCCTCCTTCTTTTGCAGATCTATATGAGCGCCTGGAGACTATGAAAATGTCAGCGGTGTGTGGTGTAAATCTCAATAACATACCATGACATTACCTATTGCTCAGTCAGTGGTTCCACCATGGGATTGTCTCCCTGGTTTTTAAGGTTTTTCAGTCTGATTCTGTTAGGCCATGGGAGGCTATAGGCTAGGGATGCTTCTGGGACTGACAAAATGCTTTCCTCAGCTGGCTCGCTTCTGTGGAATAGCCTCCCTCTCCCTCTGCATCTTGAACAGGACCTCCTTAAGTATGAAAAAAGCCTCAAGACCTTTCTCCTTTCTCTTTACCTCTTCCTTCTCCTCCTCTCTATCCTGCTAATCATACAGTAGAATGACGGGTGTGCAGGGCCCTTATGTTTCCTCGGAGCTCTGCCCCACCACCCCCACATCTCTCATCCCAGCCGCTATCTTTCTTTACTGCACTTGCTTAGGCTCACCGGAGATTGCACTTACATTTTCTCTTCTTAGCACTTCACCCTGAGCACTGCTCCATGAGCATCACAGCAACTATCCCTTACCCCCTCCCCTCTGTACTTTCACGTTCTGAACACCCAAAAGGCATAGTAGGTTTGTCTCCCCTCCCTATTGTTCTTCTTATTTGTTTGTACTGTTAATTCAATTAAACTATTTATCCTTGTTGTAATTCATTGTCTTCCTCCCATGTCCCCACCCTGTTCACTTACTCTTCGGTACTGTTTATTATTTATAATTTGTCAAAGAAATTGTATTCTATGAATTGTGTATCTATTGATTAATTGATTTTAATATGTATCATCCCTGAGGAAGACCTGTGTTTGCGAAGGTTGGAACCAGTGTTGGCAAGGCCAAAATATTATGAAACACTGCTATATTGTATTAAGCATTGATATTGAAACAAGATGCTAGATGAATTATTTAAGATAGCGATTAATTAGTGGCATGTGCTTCGGGCAATCTTTGAAAGAAATGAGCTTGGTGTGTCAGGCTCATAGTGGACTTTTGTTTTATTTTGTACTTAATCCAGTGCTGGCATAGCACTTCTTGTATGTCCCTTTCCTTTTTTTCTGGGGCTTCTGCCCCTCTCTCAAGGTCGTTCACTCTCATTCTCCTGAAGCAAGGCCGCCAGCAGGAAAAGGAACTCCTGTGAGGGTCATCTCCCCCATGTGGTCCTCCTGTAGACAGCCGCTGTCATGATGCCTACTCCCGGAGAACCCGTCCAGGACCAGCGTCCCCGGAAGCAGACATCATGTTCCCGAGGAAAAGGCCAGCAACCCCTAGCAGGGGCCCTTTGGACACTGTCCTGGCACCTTTGGCGCCAGGCTCATTTTGGACCTCAGTCCTGGCGCCATAGGCGCCAGGCTCATAAAGGGAGTGTTTATGTGAACTTACCTGATGCAGACCGTGCTGCCAGATCCAGACCTCTTTGAGGCCTGAAGGGACGATTTTACCTGTGGGACTATTTTGCCACTCGGGCGTGGCCGGGGAAGAATACGTACCTGGAACTACTTTGGGGGCTATTTAAGTCACGCTTCGCGTTGTTCTGCACCTAGCAGCTGGCCACTCACCGTGTCTGCTCCTGCATCCTGACTCCAGCCACGCCCGCCTCCATCCTGGAACACCTGAAAGGAAAGAAGAGAAGGGAAAAGGTGAACAGAAGAACATTACCTGCTTCTACCCGGAGTCCGGAGTCATCACGCCGGTGATCCTAAGGGAAGACATTTATTTTAAAAACGCATCACGTTGCTCGCTGCAGCGCCGCGTTCCACTCTCCTGTTCACGAGGCATCTCCGTGCTCCTTAGCGACCATCTGCACGATCCGCCGCATACCTGCGCCTAAGAGGGAAGAGAAGAACAAAAGATGAGCAAAAGGAACATATTGAGGAAAGCCAGATTTTCGCCATAAGACTTACCTGATTATTGTTGGGAGAATCTTTCCTCATCTCGGGTCGGCGCCGCTTCTTCTAAACAACTCCTGGACCCTACAGCCTTGCAGGATTGGATTCAAAAGGGGTCTTACTTTACTGTCAATGATGATCTACCTTACTTCCAAGGGCGCTTATTTCTACCACACAAAGAATTACAAGAACTGGTTATTTCTTGTTATCATGATACTCTAATAGAGGGGCACCCAGGTATTGCCAAGACGGAAGAAAAGGTTAAACGACAGTTCTGGTGGCCCCCTTGGCGAAAGGACATTAAATCCTTTGTGATGTCCTGTGGTGTTTGTGCCCAAAATAAAGGTAAAAAAAAAAGACCAGCCGGCCTTCTTCAACCCTTAGACATTCCACTGGCACCTTGGCACACCTTGTCGCTGGATTTTATTACGGACCTGCCTCCTTGGTATGGATATAACACTATTCTTGTTATTGCGGATTTATTTTCCAAAATGGCCCACTTCATTCCATTAAAAGGTTTACCTTCAGCTTCCGTCGTAGCCAAGGAATTCCTTGAAAATATCATTAGTTTACATGGATTCCCGTCCATATTAGTCTCTGACCGGGGAAGCCAAGTCACTTCCCATTTTTGGAGAAAATGTTGTCAGCTGGCACAAATCGACGTAAGATTATCAACCAGCCACCACCCTCAGACCGATGGTTAAACAGAGAGGACTAACCAGACCCTTGAACAATATTTACGGTGTATGTTGCATCAATCTGAAAGTAATTGGAAGGATATTCTTTGGATTGCCGAATTTGCATACAATAATTCGGTACATTCTGGAACTGGGCAAAGTCCTTTTTATACCTTATATGGGCATCACCCTCGAACCTCATATCTTGACACGCCTCAAAGCCTCGAAATGTCTGCAGTAGACCATCTGCATTCTACAATAGCTCAAGCTTTCAAAGAAGCAACTACACATTTACAGCAAGCCAAGAGAAAATACAAGAAGAATGCTTATCTCCATCGAAGTGAGGCACCTCTATACCAAATAGGAGACCAAGTATGGCTGCCTACCAGACACTTATCGCTCAAAGGACCTCGAACTTTTAACCCAAAATATTTGGGGCCTTACTCAATTACAGCCATAAGCAACCCAGTGGCCGTCAAACTCGACCTACCAGCTAATATGTGGATTCACCCTGTCTTTCATGTATCACTTTTGAAACCAGTACAACCTGGAACCTGATTAATCAAGCCACCAGAACCTATCCAAATAAATAGAGAACCTGAATTCGAGGTGAAGAACATTTTAGATTCCAAGGTGTCAAAGTCAAAACTTTTGTATCTAATAGATTGGAAAGGTTACGGGCCTCAGGAAAGGTCTTGGGAACCTAGTGACCATGTACATGCACCTCGGTTAATAAAAAAATTCCACCAGAATTTCCCAAACAAAGCAAAACCCACGGAGAGAACAATCTTGGGAGGGGACTTGGGGGGAGTGCTGTCATGATGCCTACTCCCGGAGAACCAGTCCAGGACCAGCGTCCCCGGAAGCAGACATCATGTTCCTGGGGAAAAGGCCAGCAACCCCTAGTAGGGGCCCTTTGGACACTGTCCTGGCGCCTTTGGTGCCAGGCTCATTTTGGACCTCAGCCCTGGCGCCAGAGGTGCCAGGATCATAAAGGGAGTGTTTATGTGAACTTACCTGATGCAGACCGTGCTGCCAGATCCAGACCTCTTTGAGGCCTGAAGGGACTATTTTACCTGTGGGACTATTTTGCCACTCGGGCGTGGCCGGGGAAGAATACCTACCTGGGACTACTTTGGGGGCTATTTAAGTCACGCTTCGCGTTGTTCTGCACCTAGCAGCTGGCCACTCACCGTGTCTGCTCCTGCATCCTGACTCCAGCCACGCCCGCCTCCATCCTGGAACACCTGAAAGGAAAGAAGAGAAAGGAAAAGGTGAACAGAAGAACATTACCTGCTTCTATCCGGAGTCTGGAGTCATCACGCCGGAAATCCTAAGGGAAGACATTTATTTTAAAAATGTATTGCGTTGCTTGCTGCAGCGCCCCGTTCCACTCACCTGTTCACGAGGCATCTCCGTGCTCCTTAGCGACCATCTGCACGATCCGCCGCATACCTACGCCTAAGGGGGAAGAGAAGAACAAAAGGTGAGCAAAAGGAACATATTGAGGAAAGCCAGATTTTCGCCATAAGACTTATCTGATTATTGTTGGGAGAATCTTTCCTCATCTCGGGTCGGCGCCGCTTCTTCGGCAGTACCGTACCCGTACCCCGGCCCCTATGGGGAAAAAAGACACACGCATTAGTGGGTAAATATAAGGACATTAAAGGAACCACCCATCATAAACTCACCTGAGTTTACCTTCGGCGAATTGTTTCCTCTACGCGAAATCTTCACTCAGCACCTGTAATAAAAGGGATAAGAGACGGACTACTGAATATCAAGGCAAATAGAAAAGGAGGCCAACTCTTGAACTTTCACAACATTATACTTACGGCACCTTGCCAGGAAAGTCAAGTAAGCTTGGATCCTCACCAATCTGAACACCAGTGAAGTAACTTGATATAATCGCACCCCTGCACCAGAAGCAGGATGGAGAGCTCGTCCTTTCAAACCTTAAGGTGAGAGTTAACGGGGAATTTCAGAGGTGGTCTGAGGAGAGTGAAAGAGGGAAGTGGGAGGCCGATGCGCTACTCCGCAGGTGGTTAATCCCCTTTCACCATCTGCAGAAGGATTCTCCTGCGAGTCAGACAAGCGAGATTTGGGGGTCCTGTCCAGTCGGTCTTCCGAGTTCTGCGCATCACCTTAGAAGAGGACGCAGCAGTCCAGACCTGGTCAGTCAGGTGAGCGTTACAGCCACCCCCAGGGTCACGATCAGGTAGCAGCTGCCACCCCCATGCCACATGAGGAGAGACTTTCCCCCGGTGAAGGAGCAATGACATCGCCTGATTCTATTAAAGACACATAGGTGAGCATAATGCTTTACTTTCTTTACTTGCTCTCACAGCATCAAAGCAAACAGATAACTTTGAGAACTACAAACCAAACAGTAAACTTAAACAATAACTGAGGTTCTGTAGTTTCTTACTGAAAAGTCCTTCTCGGGCCACCATAGACCTTCCTATCCATGCCTATATAAGCTGTGAGGAACCTGAGGGTGTCCTCACTTCTTTCCCCAATATATCCTCCTCCCAGGTGGCCTGGGAAAGGCCATCACTATTGGATCCTGACCCTGGCCGTGGATATGCGAGGGAAGATCATCTGGGAAAATCATCTGGCTGAAGGAGACTTGGGGAGTGGGGAGGATGCACGCTTAGGTGAGACATGGTATCCCACATTTCTCTTTCGCCATGAGTCCAATGTCCCCCTCAGCCTTTATAGGCTGTTGTCAATCCCTTCCCTACTTTTACTATAAATAATTCCCTAAAAACACCAGTTATTTACTGGGACGAAGAAGAGACCACCTAGGAACACACAAAGTCTCATTATTGATACCGTGTGACAGGCATGTTATCAAGAGAGACACAGGGCCTCATTACACGGAGGGCGGTAAGGGTTAATGGTCACCGTTAATGGTACCGGTGACTGTTAACCCTTACTGCCTTACCACGAGGTCCCTTTGCGGGTTGGAGACTTTAACGCCTGCTTTTTGCAGGCGTTAAAAACCAACCCGCAAAGGGACCAGGGAGCTAATTACAGTACTGCAATTTGCAGTGCCGTAATTAGCATCTTCCCCATTCCCATTATGCCCTACGGGGCAAAAATGGGAATGGGGAAGGGGGAATTACCGCCCCACCAACCTTGGAATAGGGCGGTAATTCCCCTTTCCTCCAAGGCGGTGCCGGTATTTTACCGGTATGGACCAAGGTGCTAAAAGCACCTTGGTCCACCGCCGTCTGTGTAATGAGGCCCACAGACTCAAAAATAATCGTTCCAAAACCTTTATTTTCCTAATGTTCTTGGGTTGATGTAATGCCTATCTGGCCCTAACACTATGGGGTGGTTCCCTTAACAGATGTTTCTAAGGGCTGTCGAAGTCTGGAAGTCTAAAATAAAAATCTGTCATTGTCTAAACCTATGCTTGCCCTCACTCTTGAACAAAAATGTGTTGGGAAGTCTTATAAAAGTAGAAAGTAGTGGTTCAACAGAAATAGGAAACCAGGATTGGCTTCAGGTTGTCTTCTCACCAGTTGTAGGTTGGTCAGCTTTCAAAGATCGAGCTTACTCAAAAAGGACCATTCATTGTTCAATGAATGTCAATGTTCTTAGTGCCTTGGGATTCCCTTTCCCAAGCTTCAATTCCTTCAGTAACACCAATTAATCAATATTCTATTTTGATAGGCCTCTTAGGGTTCCCCAAGCCTATGCCTCTTCCAAGTTCAGATACAGGTTCAGCTTTTAGGCCTCTCAGGGTTCCCTTCCCCAAGCTTAGGCCTCTTCCAAGTTCAGAAGTTCAGCTTTTAGGCCTCTCAGGGTTCCCTTCCCCAATCTTTGGCCCCTCTTACGTTTCAAAGCACTAGTTCAATTTGTCAGGATGTACCTTTCTATCATATAGAGTTTTCTAAAGGGGTAGCATCAGAAACCTTTGAAAACGCCAAGTTCATTGCTCCTCCCAAGCACAACCACTCCAAGCTAAAACCCCTCTCTGTTCATTTGACTTCTAAGTTCCTACTCTTGCCTATTGGCACCTTTCTTTCCTTCTGCACACTTGCACCTTCCTCTCATGCTTGTGTCCACTGGCACTTTCTTTAACCTTCTCTGTGCTCACCTGCATCTTCTTTTCCTGCTTGTGCCCACTGGCACGCTCTGTAACCTTCTCTGTGCACACTTGCAACTTCTTTGTCTTTATTATGCCCCCTGGCACTTTCTCCAGCTTTCTTGTGCACACTTACACTCTACCTTTTCTGTGCCCACTGGCACCTTTCCAGCTTTCCTGTGCACGCTTGCACTTTCTTGACCTTTTCTGTGCCCACTGGCGCCTTTTCCAGCTTTCCCGTGCACTCTTGCACCCTTCTCTCACTTCTGGTCGCTCGCAGCCTCTTTATTTAAAGTGCTTTGACCTTGCGCCCCTTTCTTTACTTGAAGTTCTTTCACTTCGCGCCCCTTGCATGATCTCTTTTTATTGATTTCTCTTTATCTTGTCATTATATAACATTTACTGGTTTCTTTACATTTCTTTCCTCTTTTCCGCTCGTGCGGCTTTATGCATTTTCTTTCGCACGCTTCATTTCAGTCAGCCGCATGCCCCCAAGTGAAGTCTCTCTCTATTACTTTCACGAGACTCAGCCAGGCGGTCCCTTCTGGTCATTTTGGCCTGAAGTCAGGGTCTCATTACCTGCCCCTGAGACATCCTTGGGGCCGGCACAGGTCCCAGGGGAATGAGCAATGTTCTAACGCCCAATAGCAGCATGCAGGGTGCTTCACTCCGGCTCTCTGGAGACACGGCTCCCTAGCCACGCTGCAGCCCCTCAGAAACACGAGGCCAGCGTCTTGGCCACTGTTCTCCTCTGGGCCGTCGATCCTGCTACTCTCTGCTCTGTGGCTTCTCTGGTCCAAACAACATCCGCAGCACGCTCATTCACCTGTGTAGAACCACACCTTAATAGTTGGAAAACCAGTCAAGTCATGTGTGAGTGATAATTGGTAAATGCCTGTCTCTGCCTGACTCTATCAATGCGACAACCTAGGTTCTTTCTATAGGCGGTTGCCCTTATACTCCCCATGTTATGCCTATGGGAAATCTTCACTACTCCCGGTTGCCTCTTCCTCGTCCCAGTATTTGTTGGAAATGGGTCCTTCAGTCAGTGCAAGAGGAATCACTGCCCTGCCTTTAAACACTGGCCAGAGGGAAACTCACAGCAGGCTGTCGGCCACAGATACACTGCAGTGCAATGCTGGACATATCACCCTTGTTTTCTGGACATATCACCCTTGTTTTCTTGCTTCCCTAAGGCACTTTGGGTTATACAAAAATTTCACAAGTCTCTGAAAGGCAAAAACAATACAGGTACATTCTAGCAAGCATGCATAGAATTGTTTTCTCAGAAATGTCTTCAAGAAGCTATCTTGGTCCTAGTGTGTTTAGCAGTGATGCTGCATGCCCTGTTTCAGAAAGCAAACTGCAGGAAGGTGTCTGTATACAAGTGACACCGTCACATGCCATTCAGTGCAGCACTGCATTTAGTTATACATGTTGCTGGCTCTTAGTTATAGCCCTTAGAAATCGATTTTCATTTGGAAGTAGACCTCCTGCTTGAGCAAATTAGCAGGTTAAATGCTCTGAGTAAAAGTGCAACTCCAGTATTTAGCAATACTGTAATGAGAACATTTGACTTGCTCTGATATTATCTTGACCATTCCCACATGACAACAACAGAACTATCTTCTTACACTGATGTAAGGAAACATGGAGTTACATGTACTCCCCTATGCCTTGCTTTTTATAACTATTTCTCATCACCATGATTACAGTCTAAGCATTGTATCCTAGGCCTTGTCAAGGAAACATGCTTAATGTGCCCTTTATATTTTTGAACAGAGGCTCCAGGATATTACAAGTAGAGAAGGTTCAGATGCCTATGCTACATATATATGGGATAAAGTACCACTTACTATATGTTATTGGGCTATTGCAAGTCCCTGATGAGTTCCGTGACCAAATAGAGGAACAAGGCAGAAGGTCACAGCACTCTGAGGTGACTTTCAATATCATTTTCATATACAGTAGGGGGTATTTTATTCTATATAATACATGGTCATCCACTGTCATCCACTTTAATATATAACCTTTTGCTTAATATAAAGTAATAAGATAATGCCTTGCCGATCCATATAATCCATTTACAATTTGTTTGGATAAAATAAATGCAGCTTCTAATGTGGTGCCAGGAAATGTTTAAAGCAGTTTAAAAATGCCTTTAAAAAGTTTTCATGTTGAATAAACAATGTCATACAGATTCTTGCTTTCATGTGTTAAACCACAGCAGTGCACAAATTAAACATTGTACCATAAACAGTTTCCTTGTCAATGAACGGATGTAAGATATAACAGAAAACTATTTTACAAGACTGGAATATGAAAAGGTTGTAAATGCTTTAATTAAGTGGCACAGAGACAGCTGGAATTCTCTCTGCTGGCTCAAACCCCAGGCATTGTGAAGTCACAAATGTAGTATAACTGATTGCAGAGAAGTTGTGGTGTCATTTTTATATTACAGGTCAGTTGTGATGTCACAACGAGCCTGTGCTAATAATATCATTTGCAGGGTTTTATATGGTTATTGCAGGCTGCCATGTATTATATTTGTGATTACGAGATGGATTGCGTTATAATTGCATTCTAATGCAAGATTAGTGTATGCAACTGATCAGTGACCCTCTCTGCCCCACGTCATTGGTGCGGACGTGGCAGGCAGCGTTCTATCTTAAGTAAAATGTCCTTGTCTATGCTAAAGAAGAAGGGGTCTTACCAGATGCATTCCCATAGACTGTGTAGACTCTGGTTCTGCCCCAATCATCCCCTACTTTCATTCAGCATGTCCTTTGTTCAGTCCAGCTCTAGCATGAACTCGTACCTTCTCCTCTAACACTTGTATACTCTTTCTCTCTTTCACACACCCTGCTACCTATCACCACCATCTTCCTTCCCAAATGGTCATATGACCCGGAAGGGGTGGGGGTGATAGGAGCAGGATAGTTTGGATTTGTTTGTGCTGGTCTGACCACAGATAATGAATGTTTTTGTTTTGTTTACAGTTGTGGCAGGCTGAAGATTTTGCTGGCTTATGTAAGTAGTACGAAATGTCCTTTGTTAGTATATATTATAGTTGGGGGGCGGATTGTTAGTGTGGTTGGTTGGACGGTGGAGGAAGTGGTGTGGAGGTGGCGTGGTGGTAATGCTCAGGGAGCCCCGGAAGGGTCCCCATCCCTTCCCAGAGGGAAAAGCTGTAACACAGCCCAGCGAGAGCTCCAGGCTGGGTTTGGGGACAGTCGACCCACATGGGAGATAAGCACCCATGGACATTACCCCAGACCATCCTGGAGCTTTGGCTCGGCTGCATTATAGCTGTTCCCTCTGGGAAAGGCTGGGGCCCTGCCAGGGCTCCCTCGATCTTCCGCCTGGCTTGAGGATGGTTACCACACATGGGAGACAGCCACCGAAGGCCAGGGACATCACCCCGACCATATGGGTCGACTAGTAGTGTAATTGGCTATCAGAAACCGATAAGCCCATAAGGTTATGCAGCTGGACGTTAGGCTTTGTACAGGGTCCAGGTATGAAGAAGAGGTACATTCATAAGAGAACCGGAATAAGGGGACACTGGGTTGTTAGCCACCCAAACAGGGCCCATTATGTATGATTTAAATATCCACTACCATTGGCGATATTGTCAAGTGGGTAGGCCAAGTGGAATTGTGCGTGGTGTTGCTAAACCAAGTCCCACCAAGGCCAGAGGATGTTCTGTTAAGAGGTTCATTGTTAATGTAACCGTCTAAATGTCTCATGCCATTTTGTGTCAAAACCTCTTAGTGTAATCTCTATGAAAGCCACAGGATTTTGGTGCACCTGGCCCTATTTTTGGGAACAGAATACTCTTCTGTCTATTTCTGCTAAGCTTTATGGAAATAAACCTGACCCTGTTTCTGCTACCTGGTTTTCTTTTTTTGATTTATTGGCAGGCTTTGACACTGCCAAGTGAACTCTATAACGTCCATTACCAGCACAGGTAAACCAGGTGTTCCCTCTGCAGGACCTCTCTACTCCACTCCCCTTCTCAACTTCTGCACTGTTTCTCTTTTCCTGCTATCTCCCAACTCTTCTTCTCCTTCAGTGTCATGCCATGATCGGACGTGCTTCAGCTCCCCTTCTGGCTTCTCTTCTTTCCTTCTCAGTGATTCTGGCTTTTCACAACTGTTGATTCTCCCTTTTCCTATGCTCAAGTCGTCCTTGTCATCTTCCTGCCTTCTAACCTAAGGCATGGGTAATACTGTCCAAAAGAATCTGCAACAATGCACAACACACTGCTAGAACATTAGATGCAACAATCAACGGTAACCAGAAGGGCACCTGGAGGTAATAGGGACCCACTGCACCTTCACATGGTCACAACAAGCCCACTTCCACAGCACAGACATTGGGCCTCATTACAAGTGTGGTGGTCCGGAAACAAGGGTGATGGCACGCTTACCGGTACTCTTGTTTCCAGACCGCCACACTACGAGTCTGCCTGCCGGGGCTGCTGCAACGGTGACGGTGCTTCCGTCTCCCCACTCCCATAGAGTCCTGTTGGACTCTATGGGAATGGGGACATACGAAATCTGGCACTTGACTTCCTGCGCTGATGGGTCTTGTAATGTCCAGGTGGCACCTGGAAGTCAGGCACCGAATTCGCTGTTCCAGTGTTGACGGCACCCCACCGGTTGCACCGGTGGGTTACTGTCAACCTCGTAATGAGGCTCATTGACTTGAATAAACAAACTCCCTTCCTACTAGCCTACCCAACTCAATCTTCATCACTGTCAGGCTCCCTTTTCCAACTTGCACTCTGTTCATCAATCAACATATGCCCAGAAGTGGCTCGGCTGCTCATATAGTGCTCAAAACAGACTTGCTTCTCTTACCCATTCTGCCATCCCCACACACTGTATTCCCACACCTACCCATGCTTGCAGGAGGGGTCTTGTTAGCATATAAGAAAAGAAAACCTCTCTAATCTCACTTGGCATATAGACAGCAGGTACTTCCAAATCAACAGATTAAGATGTGCCCCTTGCCTCTCACTCTGCTCCCATCCACCATCCCCACCCCACCGTACCCAACCCCATTTTGCAAGACCAAGTACCAACAGGCTGGCAGAATGTCAGAAGTCATGTTATACAAGTGCCAGTTACATTTCATTATCAGTGAGGCCTTCATGGTTTATGATTTCCAAGTAATTAGGCCACTACTCTCTCGAATTATGTCATAGAATTACACATCCCCCCAATGCCAAGAAACCTTCTGTCAGAAGAACAATTATGTTCTGGCTAGCAAATAGGTCTGTTAACAACAATTTGAGTAATTCACAGTGTAATAGTGTCAATTCTCTCCTTTCTTCACGCTAATCTAAACATTTCTCTATTCATATTCTCCTTGACCTCTCTGCTGCTTTTGATACTGTTGACCATCCTCTTCTCCTTAATTCTCTCTCCTCTTTTTGTCTCAAAGACTCTGTCCTTAAATGGTTCTCCTCTTATCTTTCCAACCGTACCTTCTCCGTCTCCTGAGGTGGCTCCACCTCTCCCACCCATCCTCTCAAACACGGCGTGCCACAAGATTCTGTCCTCGGACCCTTTCTTTTCTCACTGTACACTTCCTTCTTAGCCCCCATCATCTCCTCCTTTGGTGTCCCTCATCATTTCTATGCTGATGATACCCAGATCTTCCTCTCCTTCTCCTCTTTCTCTTCTGACATCCACCATATGCTTTCCTCTTGCCTCTCTGCTATTAAATCCTGGATGTCCTCCCACTTCCTTACTCTCAACACTGACAAAACCGAAGTCCTTTTCTTCCCTGCCAACACACTCCTCCCTCCCCCTTTTATTCTCTTTCCCCCCTCCAAACTCTCCTTCTCTCCCCATGCCCGCAACCTTGGTCTTCACATTGACACCCACCTCTCTCTTTCGCACCACATTTCTCTTACTGCCAGATCTTGCTGTTTTCATCTTTACACCATCTATAAAATTTGATCCTTCCTAACCATTCACGCTACTGAACTCTTAATCTCCTCCCTCATCTTCTCTAGGCTTTTCTACTGGTCTACTCTTCTCTTCGGACCTCCTTCTTCTCACCTCTCCCTACTCAAATCTGTCTAGCACTCTGCTATCCGCTCCCACTGCCTTCTCTCTCCTCAAGACTCCATCTCCTCTTCTCTCACCTCTCTAGGTTGGCTCCCTTTTCACTCCCAGCTTAAATTCAAGTTCCTCTGTTTAGTCTTCAAATCCCTCTATGGTCTTGCCCCCCTTACCTTTCCTCCCTCCTCACTTTCTATACTCTTTCTCATTTTCTCTGCTCTACCAATCACTTCCTACTCGCTCCTCCTCCACCCCCTGCACCTCTTCCCGCTTCCGCTCTTTCCAACTGCTTGCTCCTTTCCACTGGAACCGCCTCCCCCTCTCCATCTGCTCTTCTACCTCCTTCCCTAACTTACGCACCTCTCTGAAATCTTATCTCTTCCATTCACCTCCCTAATACCCTTTGCTTCTTCTCTCACTTCTGCTACTTCTTCTACCCTCTCCTCCTACTTCCTTTCTTACTTCTGTTCCACCTCACCCTCTCCTTTCACTCTACTCCCTCCTACCCCACTTCCTGCACTTTTCTAATCCTCATCCCTTCTATTCTTCTCTCTTACACCCTCTGCTTCCTCTCTTACTCCTGCTCTCACCACTGCTCATACCTCCCACTTCCTCACACACCTTGGCCCCTCTCTACTCTCCAATCTTCTTCCATAATGTAAATTGTTTCAGTACTGTTTTCTGGTTTAATTCAATTGTTATTTATGCTTGTTGTATTTGCCTGTTCCTCTTGTAAAGCGTTTTGGATTAAAACGCTATATAAATTCAATAAAATACAAATAAATACAAATAATAGTACTAGTCACTTACCTCAAATACATAAGGCTCCTCCCCCCACATTCCAAGATCTGACACATGGCTGGTACAGTGTATAAGAGACAAGAAAATAAACACTGATTAATCTTCAAAACTGCAAAGGTCAGTCTCTAATACTATTGTATGTTGCAGATCAGAGAGTTTCCATTTGTGTGCAAGGGCGATTCCTTATGAGTCTCCTAAACTTGTGAAAGTTCTTCTATGCCAACCGTGCGCAATGCTGGAATGCACCATCGTCATTCGCCAACTGGTAATTTGGAAGTCTCCACATACATCTAGTTGAATTCCACTGTCAACACCTTGCATAAAAATGAGCACTTTAATGTGCAGCTGTGGACTTCAATGAGGTCATGCAAGGAAACAAGCTAGGATGCTCTACGTGGGATTGACATTTCTCCACATGTGGCTTACAGTGACATCCCTGACCTAACTTTTGTGGTTCACAGCACTCTTCACTATTGCACCGAGATGTTGAAAAAAGCTGACAGCGGTGTGCAGCAGTGTTTAAGAACAGTTTGGCAGGGCACGCTGAACGAACGGACTCCCACTGACTTTTGGAGTCTTTCTACCGTTTCCTCTTGGCTGGCTAAAGCACTCACCTGGTGACTATTGAAATAGTCAAACACAGCAATGTGTGAGAACAGCTTGGCAAAGCAAGCTGAACTGACTCTCACTGATTTTAGGAGTCTTTCTACTGTTTCCTCTTGGCTGGCTGAAGCACTCAAGTGGTGACTATTGAAATAGTCAAACACAGCGCAGAGCGCGTGTGGTGTGCTGCAGTGTGTGAGAACAGTTTGGCAGGGCAAGCTGAACGGACTCTCACAGACTTTGGGAATCTTTCTACTGTTTCCTCTTGGCTGGCTGAAGCACTCACCTGGTGACCATTGAAATAGTCAAACACAGCACAAAGCGCGTGTGGTGTGCTGCAGTGTGTGAAAACAGTTTGGCAGGGCAATCTGAATGGACTCTCACAGACTTTTGGAGTCTTTCTACTGTTTCCTCTTGGCTGGCTGAAGCACTCACCTGGTGACTATTGAAATAGTTAAACACAGTGCAGAGCGCGTGCAGTGTGCAGCAGTGTGTGAGAACAGTTCGGCAGGGCAAGCTGTGTGGCGCTGCCCCGTGACGGGAAGCGCACGCGGCGGCGTGACGTTGCACGCCGCCGCATGCTGTATAAATAAACAGGGCGGTGCCGGCCGCGGCAGAGCAACCGGGAAGCCCGAACTGTAAGGACGTGTGTGGTCCTTAAAGGGTGGGGGCTTACGGGACCGCATGGGGGCCAGGTCACACACCAACAGTGGCGACGAGTGGATGCGGATGCCCGGGCCCGGCGGTGAAAGAATTCCGGAATTTTCTCCCTGAAACGGAACGCACGGACATTTCGTTTCATGCCGTGGCTGCGGATCGAACACGCGGCTGGCGGCCATTTTGTCAGCAGGGCTGTGGAACTCCACCAAGGTCCGGTTTGGATGGTGAAGGTAATCCAGGTATAATTTATGGACATACTGCTTGCAGGCAGTCAAACCTGCACGTCCATGCCCGTTTTTTGGATTTTCATCCAGATTGGGGCCTCCTACGTCGAGTGAAAGCATGGAGAAGGGCTAAAATGGCTGGGCGTGTTTAGCCCAGTTCTTTTTCTTCGCTTAAATTTTGGTACTCTTACAACCCTGGATGCTTGCTACAGCGAAGGGGCACAGTGCTTCTTCACCCCCTTCATCATCAGGCTACTGTGGCCTCTTCTTCGCCCTCTTCATCATCATGGTGGATTGCTGCAGTGGTGGATCCTCAAGTTGGCAAGTTTTCTTCCACTTCTTTGGTTCTGGTGGCAGTTTTAGGAGTGCTGAGGACAAGATTACACCATCCCCTCCCCAGGTTGGATTGTTACTGTGCCTGTGGGGGGTGTCTAGACTGTGAGGTGGTGGTGGGTGATTGAGTTGCGGCCCCCAGATTCCGAAGTGGGGGTGCCTGTGCGCTCAAACCCATGAGTGACTCTGGTGGTCAAGGCGGTGGGACTCCTGCAGCCGCTCAGCTTCCCCAGGACGGTGGTCAGGCGGCAGCTCAACAGCACGTCCTTCAGGCTCCGGTGCTTCCAGTGCAACACCCAGTGGCGGCTCAACAGCTACCCCCTCAAGTCCAAGTAGGTGGTCAAGCTCCTGTGCCTCAGGGGCCACCGGTGATACAGCCAGTTGCTCAGCAAGGACTTTCCATCATGGCCCAAGCACGTGCCCATGCAGCCCTGCAGCCCATCCCCGAATTTGACGCATCGGGCCCACCATCCAGCATGGGGCCCAGGTGGAGGAGGTGGATTGGGCGCCTCGATATGTACTTCAGGGCAGCCCAGGTAACGGATGACGACAGCAGGGTGGCAACTATGCTGTACTCCGCAGGGCCTTCGGTCCAGGAGATTTTTGAATCACTTCCTGCAGGGGATGGCTCTTACGACGTGGCCAAGGAGGCACTCCTGGCCCATTTTCTGCCCCTTGCCAACCTGACTATGAAAGATTTGTCATGCTATCAGCCAAGCAAAAGGACAATGAAACACTGGACACCTTCTATGGTCGCCTACGTCGCCTCTCTCTGGGCTGTGCATGGGGAGACGCGGAGGACATGATGCGCACGATGCTGATTCAGGCGTGCTCCTTGGGCAAACTCAGGAGGCAGGTACTGAGAGAGCCGGGTATCACTCTACCCCGCATCCTGGAACTCGGCCGGTGCCATGAGGTGGCGGAGGCTCGGGCAGCCAAGATGGAGGCGGGGTCCCGCTCAATAAAGTCAGAGGAGGTGTGTGCCATGTGGCGTGGTGGCAAAGGAGTGAGAAGGCCTGGTGTGGGACCCCGTGACATAGCAGGGAGAGTGGGGGAATCGTGCCAGAAGTGCAGGTATGATCTCCCCCACCCAACGGAGTCTCCGGCGGCTGGAAGGACATGTGGTAGGTGCGGCCTGCCTGACCATTTTTCGAGAGTGTGCAAGGCAGCCCTGCCGGTGATGGTGCCGAGAGGCGCGGCCCGGATGTGGGTCCCGCGCCACAACCGGCCACCAAATGTGGCCCAGGCGGACCAGGGCGGGGAGGATGCCCAGGTGGATGAGGCCGAGGAGGAAGAGGAAGAGAACATTTTCTTTTGTTTCCAGGGTGGAGATTCTGAAGGGGAAGGCCAGGAGGCAACCGAGGTGTGTGGTGGAGGTCAATCACTCGCCGGTCTTGGGGCTGGTGGACACGGGTGCCTCGGTCAATGTGATGGCCCGGGGACATTATGATGCTCTCGACTCGCCCCCGAAGCTACTCAAGCCGAGAGCCCGCATATTTGCGTTTGGAGGACTGGGACCAATACCGCTGGACGGTGCCTTCGTGGCGAAGGTGGAGCATGAGGGCTCGCAGATCAAGGCCCGGTTCTATGTGACGCCCATAAGCAACAACACTCTGCTGAGTTGTGCCGCCGCCGAGGCTCTTGGAATTGTCACTTTCGCATACTCAATATACCTCGAGGACATCAATGATCTGCTCGACAAGTATGCCGCCCTCTTCAATGGCATTGGAAGGATGACCGGTGACCCGGTGAGGTTGCACATTGATGACTCTGTGCAGCCCATCGCCCTGAAATACCACAGGGTACCAGTTCATCTAAGGGAGCAGGTTGATAAGGAGCTGGACAACCTGGTGAGTCTCGACATCATCGAGAAGGTGGAGGGCCCGAACCCCTGGGTGTCCCCAATTGTTGTGGCTAGGAAGCCCAAGCAACCTGACTCTGTCTGGATCTGTGTAGATATGAGACTGCCTAACAAGGCCATCAAGAGGGAGCGGCATCTCACCCCCACCATCAATGACATTATTGAGGAGGTACAAGGGGCTCGGTTCTTTTCCAAACTGGACCTCCGAGCGGGCTATCATCAGGTCGTCCTCCATCCCGAGTCCAGGTATATCACCACATTCACCACGCACCGAGGACTATACCGGTATAAAAGACTGAGCTTCGGGGTGTCATCAGCTGCAGAGGTTTTTCAGAATATTTTTCGGGGCACCCTCGCAGATCTGGTGGGTGTCCTAAACATCAGCAATGACATTTTGGTGTTCACGAGGACTGAGGTGGACCATCTGAGAAAGCTGGGGAAGACCTTTGAGAGACTGCAATCGTTAGGCCTCACCCTTCCCATGGACAAATGTGAGTTCCTGCGCCCTTCAATCGAGTTGTTCGGTTTTGTCTTCAAGGATGGGGGGGTGTCGCCAGACCCGAGGAAAGACATCAAGAAGGCACAGCCACCCGAGTCGGTGTCTGACATGCGGAGCTTCCTCGTCATGGTAACCTACTGTGGGCATTTCATCCAAAATCTCGCCTCTTGGTCTGAACCACTCCGGGCTCTGACGAAGAAGGAGTCAGCCTGGCACTGGGGCCCGCTCGAGCAAGCGGCCTTTGAGGACATCAAGAGCGCCCTGACAGCTGAGGACACCATGGCGTTCTTCGACCCGGCGCTGACATCGGAGATCATTGTGGACGCCAGTCCATTTGGCCTGGGTGCCATGCTAACCCAGGTGGACCGGGACGGGAGTATTCGGCCAGTGGTGTACGCCAGCAAAGCGCTCTCCGAAACTGAACAAAGATACTCACAGATTGAGCAGGAGGCGCTGGCGGTCCTCTGGGGCTGCAGGCATTTTTGGCTCTATGTCTTGGGGCATCCAGTGACGGTGGTGACCAACCACAAGCCCCTGCTTCCCATCCTGCAGGGTCATCCTCGAAACCACCGGCCAGAATCGAGAGGTGGATACTCGCTCTCCTCGAGTACGGGGTCACCGTGGTGTATCGGCCGGGGGCCAATAATGCGGCGGAATACCTCTCCAGACATCCGGGAGTGCGTGAGGGAGATGAGTATGACACCTGTGCGGAGGAGGCCGATGATCACGTCCGAATGGTGGTGGAGGCGGCCACGCCGAACGCAATGCCCCTGTCAGAACTGGAGGTGGCAGCGGCTGAGGACAAGTGCTTCCGGATCCTAAAGCACTCCATGCAACAAGGCTCCTGAAAGTCTGTCCTGGAAGCTTTGGCGGGGCGGACCCAGGAGGCCTCGACAGGCCTTGAGCAACTATGGAAGGTCAAGGAGGAATTGTCCTTCTCAGCGTTGGGCCTACTGCTCCGAGGTGACCGGATAGTGGTCCCCCAGTCCAAGGTGAAGGACGTGATCACCTTGGCCCACCATGGACACCAGGGGGGCGCAAAGACCAAGGCCAGGCTGCAGCTGAAGGTCTGGTTCCCCGAACTGGAACGGAGGGTGGATGACTTCGTGGCGGCCTGTGTATGGTGCCAGGTGGCGTCTCCTCTGCAGTGAGAGTCGGCCATCGAAGCAATGCCCCGAGACACGCGGCCCTGGGAGGTAGTCCATGCAGATTTTGGGTCAACGTCCATAGGCACCCATTTCCTTGTAATCATCGATGAATATTCACGGTATCCGGAGGTGGAGTTCGTTGAGTCGGTGGCCTTCGAGCACGTGGTCGTGGCCGTGGAGAAAGTGTTCGCGGCCCATGGATTCCCCCACACCCTGTGCTCGGACAACGGATCACCATTTCAGAGTGAGCGGTTCTCCGAACTCATGGAGAGCTGATGCGGACGCTGAACAAGACATTCAGGATCGCCCAGGGACAAGGACAGCCACTCCAACGAGCCCTATGCCAGTTCCTGCGGGTGTACCGCACCACCCCGCATGCATCCACGGGGGTGGCTCCAGCTGAGGCCCTGTTGAAGCGCTGCCCCAGGGGTCTACTACCTGAGGTCGGGGCGAAGGAGCCCGGGGTGATTGACAATCAACACGTCGAGGTAGACCGGCGGGTGAGGATTGAACAGGAGAACCTGCGAAGGGGTCTCCAACACCAGCGGCTAGAGCCGGGCGACGAAGTCCTCATCCGTAATCAACACCCCCATGGAAAGCTCTCGCTCCCCTATGAGCCGGAGCCATTGGATGTTGTGGCTGTAAATGGTTCCATGGTGACGGCTTCGGACGGAAGATCTGCCATCACCCGGAATATCAGCTTCTTCAAGAAACTGGGTGATCCAAGAACTAAACCGCCTCGGGAGCCAGACTTAGTGGAAATGCCGGAAGACGGAGGAGTTCCCTCCAGCACACCTGGGTCCCCTGTCCGGGGGACGTCTGTCGAAGGACTTCCCATGCCTGAGGTAAGCGGGAGGTACCCCCAGAGGGCTGGGCGGGGGAAACCCGCTTACCTCAGTGATTACGTGCTGGGACAGTTGGTTGGTCAACCTGAGTGAAGGGATCCGGGTGGCTGACATTAAAGGGGTGTTAGGCAAGTGTGGTGTGAAACGTATTAGTCAATTGTTTTAGTAGCTTGCAGTGTATGTTAAAAGCATTTGTGTGTCCTCCCGAAAAAGGAGGAGTGTGGCGCTGCCACATGACGGGATGCGCACGCGGCGGCGTGACGTTGCACGCCGCCGCGTGCTGTATAAATAAACGGGGCGTTCCTGGCTGCGGCAGAGCGACCGGGAAGCCCAAACTGTAGGGACATGTGTCGTGTGTGGTCCTTACAGGGTGGGGGCTTAAGGGACCGCATGGGAGCCAGGACACACCCCCAACAAGCTGTACAACTCTCACAGACCTTTGGAGTCTTTGTACTATTTCCTCTTGGCTGGCTGAAGCACTCACCTAGTGACTATTGCAATAGTCAAAAACAGCTCAGAGCATGCGCGGTGTGCAGTAGTATGTGGGAACAGTTTTGCAGTACAGTGATCTCGGAGTGTAATAAAAGTGAGTGCTGTTACTATCTCCCGTGGGGCATATGTGTAGCCTTTGTAGCAGGATCAACAAGAACAACATGAATGAGGACACAGTGTCTGCTTTACAAAGGGCGGCTGATTTATCCTTGTCACCAGATGGAGAAGCCCCGGTAGCTGTAGACTATAGTGGAACCTCCGTTGTTGGTGGCAACAGCTGGGAACAATTTAAAGAACTTAAAAGAGGGTAAGAGCACCACTTTTTTTAGTTTAGTGTCAGCTTGCATGCCAACTTATGATAGTGTCTCAGGTCCATCGTGTGGGTTCTACCAAATCGGCTCTCTAAAATGCTCAGGCAAATAACCTCGGGGAATGTGGGAGCATTGCAAGAACTTAATCAAGTGCTGTGTGTTTTGGTGTCCTTGCATGAAGGAATTGAAGCTAAAACTAAAGTAAATTCTTTAATGTTGGAGTCTTTACTTTTTAAATACAATAATATTGGAGTTGAGAAACAGGTGAAGATATTCGGGCTCGTTGAGTACTCCTTGTGCTCCACCCATAGAGGAGTACTCAGCAGTTTTGATTCATGATGAAGAGGGGAATGATTCTTTGCCCATGATTAATAATGCAGTGTACTCAAATGTTGACTGCCCTGATGTGGCAGCTGTTGTCGAGTTGGATTCTGGACCGAATATTCTGGTGGGAGATATAAATCAGATAGCAGTTCTACTGACCAGTCTGATGTCCAACCCATTTTATTTGCATACCCTGATGATGCTTTTCCTGTGATTATCGAGTTGCCTAAACCAACACAGCACTCTCAGAAGGGTAAAACTGTGCAGCAGAAACCATAACAGAATAATGCTTTGAAGGGATTGTGTCCTCCGACGTATTCCTTATTTTTGATAATACGTTTCCAGCTTGCTGGCCTCGGAAATTTTTTCTGTAGAGGGCACTGCGCGTCGACGTCCGCCGAGTCGATGTCCCTCGATGGCCACCGTTCGGCGCTGACGTCATCATGCCCATAAATAGCCATGCGCTGCGTCCCTTGCTCAGTTCCGTTTTTCCGCGCTTCGTGGGGCTCGGAACTTCGTTGCTCAGTTCAGTCAGGATAACTACATATATCTACTCGAATAATACCTTCTCGTTCTCGATGGCATCTTCATCGGAACCGACGTGGTTCAAGCGGCAACTTCATCTAGCAGTAGGACCACTTACCCTACTGTCCCACAGGATAGAGATGACAAGAGGTACGATTCTATGGCGAAGAAAGTCTTCTCTGCTTGTAGTATGGCGTTGAAGTCCATCAACGCCACCTGTACGCTCGCCAGGTTCAGTCACACACTATGGGAGTGTGCTTCATCACCGGCTGACTGCATACCCGAAGGAGAGGAAAAGGAAGCCTTCCTTAACATTATTAAAGATGGCAAAGATGCCATGTGTGAATCACTTCAAACTGGCATCGATTCCACTGACAGTATCAGCAGGGCCATGGCAGCAAGTACAACAATCCGCAGGCATGCGTGGTTGCGAAAGTCTGGCTTTGCTCCAGATGTACAGGCCAGACTTTTGAATATGCCCTTTGACGGCTCTTCACTATTCGGGAAAAAGGCTGATGACAGTCTAGAAAAGTTGCAGACTTCTAAAGCAGCAGCAAAATCTCTAGGAGCTGCTATCCACCAAACTCCTTTTCGCCCCTAGGGAACCTGTGGGAGAGGAAAGTCCTTTCGCTATTATTCCGCATTCGGGAAAGGCAGAGGACAGCCGGCTCAAAGAGGCCAAAGGAGATCCACCCGAGGTGGACGGGTCAAAAGTACTAAGGCCGCTGCAGCAGCAGGTGCCACTTTACCCTCGGCATCTGCATCAGCCGCCCCCAAACCACTCTGAGGCCTTCCCACACAATACACCTGTAGGGGGCAGGTTAACTCATCATCTGACGGAATGGCAGGCTATAACGTCAGATGCTTGGGCATTGGAGACAGTTGCCCAAGCTTACTGCCTACCCTTTCTACATATTCCTCAGAGTCATCCACTGTGGAACAGCTCTCTAAAAGTTACAGATCCGCTCCTCTTGCAGGAAATTATAGACCTGCTAGAGAAAGGTGCCATAGAACCGGTACCTGTAGCAGACAGGAACAAGGGCTGGTACTCCCCCTACTTTCTCATACCAAAGAAGGACGGAGGACTGAGACCCATCCAGGACTTATAAGAATTGAACAAGTTACTCAGGAAGGACAAGTTCAAGATGGTAACTCTCTCTCAGATCCTTCAGGCCCTCCAGCTCCAGGACTGGCTGGTATATCTGGACCTTCAGGATGCTTATTTCCAACTGCCAATCCATCTCAAACACAGGAAATACCTGAGGTTCGCAATTGGCGGCTCTCATTATCAATTTCGAGTTCTGCCATTTGGGCTGACCTCCGCCCCGATGGTCTTCACCAAGTTAATGTAGGTAGTGGCGGCGAGTCTAAGGAGGGAAGGGATCCACGTCTACCCCTACCTGGACGATTGGCTGATCAGGGCTGTATCTTCGGAACAGGCCCAGGCCCAGCTAGATTATGTCTGCCACTTCCTTCAAAGACTGGGCTTCTCCCTCAATTTAAAGAAGTCACAGATGATACCATCACAGAGACTCCAGTTCATTGGAGCGGTCCTGGACTCTTCCCTGGGAAAAGCCTCGCCACCAGAGGTGAGGGCTCAAGATATTCTACAGATGGTCACCAAGTTTCAAAATGCCCAACGTCTCCCAGCCTTCGACTTTTTGAGGTTGCTAGGCCTCATGGCATCCTGCATCTTCCTTGTGCCAGAGTCTCGCCTAAGAATGAGATCTCTTCAGTGGGCACTGAGAAGTCAGTGGTTGCAATTCTCAGGGAGAATGACAGATCTCCTCCGGATTCCGGACATGGTAGCCCGCAACCTTCAATGGTGGGCCTATCCAGAGAACATCTTGAAAGGAGAACTGTTTTGGCAACCATGGCCAGAGATAACAGTAGTCACAGACGCCTCACTCACAGGGTGGGGAGCCCATGCCAACGACTTGGCCATCAGCGGTCGTTGGTCTCCATCGGAGTTCAGACTACACATCAACCAATTGGAGCTGAGAGCGATCAGACTAGCGCTGAAAGCTTTCCTGCCATCAGTACAGGGGAGAAATGTCCTGATAACGACGGACAACACGGTGGCCATGCACTACTTCAACAAAAGAGGAGGCGTAGGATCGCTGCCACTGTGCGGAGAGGCGATGCAGCTCTGGTTTTGGGCAATCCAAGAAGGAATCTCTCTATCGGCAGTCCACCTAGCCGGAAAGAAGAACTTGACAGCGGACGCTCTGAGCAGGCAGAGCACAGTCTCCCACGAGTGGGAAATAGCTCAGGAAGTCCTTCAAGAGATCTTCACCCTTTGGGGAACCCCTCAGGTGGATCTGTTCGCCACAAGCACCAACAGGAAGTGCAATCTGTTCTGTTCAAGGGAATTTCCCCAGAGAGGAGCTCTAGGAGACGCGTTCGCAGTGAACTGGGAGTTTCCACTCCTTTACGCGTTCCCACCAGTCCCTGTTATTCCTCAAATGATCAGGAGGTTGAGAAGATTCCGGAAAACCATGATCCTGATTTCCCCGGATTGGGCCAGGAGAACGTGGTACCCGGAGCTTCTAGATATGTCCATCTGTCCTCCAATCCGTCTTCCACTCAAACAGAATCTTCTCTCGCAGAAGGGAGGTCAGGTTCTCCATCCAGACACCAGAAACCTCAACCTTCACGCTTGGCTTCTGAAAGGGTGAGGTACAAGGATTGGGATCTCCCTGATGACGTCATGGAGGTGTTGCTTTCGGCCAGAAGGCCAGCAACAAAGTCTTTATACCGCTGCCGCTGGAACAAATTTTGCAGCTGGTGTAGGGAAGAGAATATCAACCCTTTTTCATGTGGTACACCAACGGTGTTATCGTTTCTACTCTACTTGGCAAACTCAGGCCTTCAAGTTGGCACTGTAAAAGGCTATCTCACAGCACTTTCTATCTTCAAGCGCACTGCGGAGGAACCATCGTATTTCAAACTTCCTCTAGTCGTACAATTTCTCAAGGGATTAACTAATGTTTACCCTTCAAAACCATTCCAGGTTCCCTTATGGGACTTAAATTTAGTCTTAAACTTCCTAATGGGCACTCCATTCGAACCACTTCACTCTTGCGCGCTGAGATTTCTCACGCTTAAAACTGTCCTATTGGTAGCACTAACATCTGCTAGGAGGGTGAGCGAGCTACAAGCTCTCTCCTGTAAACCCCCACATACAATCTTCCACAAGGACAAAGTTGTCCTACAGGGGAAGCCTAATTTCCTCCCAAAGGTGGTTTCTGAATTTCACATTACTCAGAAAATTACCTTACCTTTGTTCTACCCTCCTCCCCATCCAGGGAAAGAGGAGGAAAGGCTACATAGGCTGGACCCAAGGCGAGCTCTCAGCTTTTACATCGGCAGAATGGCTAGGATCAGGCAAGCAGACCAACTGTTTGTAGGATACTCAGGTCACAAGTTGGGACTACCCATAACAAAACAAACCATCTCCAGGTGGATTATTTTGGCCATCCTGGAATGTTACAAACTGGCAAGGAAAGAGCCACCCCAAAATCTCATTGCTCATTCAACCAGGGGTATTGCAGCCTCTTCGGCTCTCCAAAGAGGGTTACTGGTCCGAGACATATGTGCGGCTACCACATGGTCGTCCGCACATACATTCCCAAATTTTTGCAATATGGATTCCTCCACTGCTCAAGAGACCAGATTTGGCAAGGCCGTATTACATTCGGTCCATCCCTAAAGGGATACATAACATTCTCACTCCCACCTCCAATTACATGCCAGTGCTATGGGAGTCTATCAAAGATAAGGAATACGTCGGAGGACACAATCCCTTCGAAGAACAAGTTACTTCTTACCTGGTAACGTTCTTTTGACGGGATGTTCCTCCGACGTATTCCTTATCGCCCCTCCCAACCATCCCCGCAGTGATACTTCCCTTGTGGTTGCAGCTTACGCTCCTTCAAGGTCAATAACCAATTCAGGCATGACTTTTCTTATGCTACAAAACGGAACTGAGCAATGCACGCAGCGCGTGGCCGTCGAGGGACATCGACTCGGCGGACGTTGACGCGCAGCGCCCTCTACAGAAAAAATGTCCAAGGCCAGCAAGCTGGAAACGTATTATCAAAGATAAGGAATACGACGGAGGAACATCCCGTCGAAAGAACGTTACCAGGTAAGAAGTAACTTGTTCTTCTGCACGAGTCCAGGCAAGCAGTCATTAAGGACATTTTTGTGGACAATATTGAGACAACCTTCAATTAAAGATGCTTTGGGAAAGCCTACAGTGGTGGTTTCATTGTCAAGCTGTGTCCAGGTGAATGGTAGGGAGAGGTGTGGCACGGGCGAGGTGGGGAGTGATGAGGTGGATAATCCCTGCCCTGAGTTAATCAAGCCCAGGGCCCTAAGGATGGCGAGTACCTCTCATGCGATCCAAACGGACCAAAGCCCCGACATGGGTGTTTCTGCCTTGCTGTCAGGTGATTCAAGGGTTTGCTTGCGACTCAAATGGACACAATCTTTAATTTAGGGGTTCACATGCCACCAATTGTTGAGGGCCTCTCCCTCACCCGTTCATCCGCATTCATGCCAATAATACGCGGAGCCTCTGCTAACATCAACCTTCTTTAATCTTGTTTTACATCTTAACTGTCGTTCCCTTCCCTTGTCCCTCCCCTTCCGCCCTCTTCCTGCCCTGGTGTGTGTGTCCCTTCCCTTAAAGGGGCTGCATCCCTTTTTATTCACGTACAACACCTACCCTGTGCTTAACATGAAAGTCAGGGTCACATCTGCTCGATGAGTCTCACCGGTCTCCTCACTGTCCTGTGGGGTCTGCCCGGAGACTCTCTGCTCTTGCCAATCACTTCAACTGGGGGGTCTGTGTCATCTTCATCTCCTGAGTCCTCGGCAGCCGTTTCTGGTGCCTTTGGATCATCGAGATATAGCCTTTTGAAGAATGACGCATTCCTGGTGATCTCTCCTGGTTCTCAGGTTGCAGTTATCATGGGTCCCTTTATGGCTGTGATGATTCGAGGTTCTGGATTATAGCGGGTGTACGTTTTCCTTCTCTGGTTTTGATGTACTAGGACAGCTTGTCCTCTTCTAGCTGGGGGTCTTTGCCATCCTTTTTTTGTCAGCCCATTCTTTGGCTTTCCTCTTCTTTTCAGCATCCCGTTCTCTTATGGCTGAATCTTCTTCTGGTGTGTAGTCTTCCCACTGGGGGATGTGTGTTCGGGTCGGTATCTCACCATTAGTTCAGCTGGTGGTTTTCCTGTCGCATCATGCTGGGTGTTCCTGTAGCTTTTGAGCATGCTGCAAATGGCTTGTGCTTGAGGTATTTGCTCAGCTAGGGATTTCTGTCTGGTTAATTTAATGGTGGCCATGAACCGCCCTCCTCGAAACACTTGTGGACAAGCGCGATAGAAATAAAATATCAATCAATCAATCAACCATTCCACCATTCCGTTGGCTTGGGGCCAGAGTGGTGTAACCTTCTGATGATGGAAGCCAAGGTGGTCTGCGAATTTGGCAAATTTGCGTCCTTGGAACGGGGATCCATTGTCTGTCTTGACGATGTTGGGGATGCCCCATTCACTGAATAGTTAATCTATGACGGGCGCCGTTTCACAGAATTATGTCGACAGTGTTTTCTTGAGGAAAGGAAACCTTGAGTATTCATCGATGATTACAAGCAGGTATCCGCTTTCTTCCAGGGGTCCACAGAAGTCCATTGCAACCTTTTGCCAGGGCCTCATGGGAAGTGCTGTTGGTTTTAGTGGGTTCGGCGGTGATCCTTTGCTGCTAGTTGGCAGGGTCTGCAGTGTGCCAGCATGTCTTCCACTACGGTGTCCATGTAGGGGAACCAAATGTGATTTCTTAGGATCTTTTTTGTATTGTCAATCCCCCTGTGGCATTCATGGGCTAGTGTTACTAGCGTCTTCCGTAGGTCTTTTGGAGCCACTAGCCTGCTTCCACGCAGCAATATGCCTTGGTCTGTGGCCACTAGTTCCCTGTGTATTTTGGCTGGTCGGTCTAGGTCCTTCTTGTCCGCCCCTTCCCCTCCGTTTCTTCTTTCTTGGCACTCTCTCCATTTGTTGGAGCAGGTGAGGTGTATAGCGGCTTTGATTGTTGGGTCGGCCTTGCTTCTTTCTGCAAATATTGCTGTTGATATCGTCGGTGGCATGGCGTTGGAGGATAGGTATGAGATGTATTCTTCGGCCTCATGGGCTAGGGCATCATCACTTTTCATCAGTGGGTGCCTGGACAGGTAGTCTGTCGGGTTGGCCTCTCCTCCAGGCTTGTGGACGATCACATAGTCATATTCTTGTAGTCTTATCTCCCAGCGCTGAATTCGGGGAGGCCTTTTTGTCTTGGGATTCCCAAATATTGAGAGGAGTGCTTGATGGTCCGTTACAAGGGTGAATTTCCGGCCAATTACAAAGTGTGAAACTTTTCGTAGGCCCATAACAATGCAAGGCTTTCCCGTTCGGCTTGAGAGTAAGCTCTCTCGGTGTGGGCTAGGGCGCCGCTGGCATAGGCCACAACTGCGTGCCGCGCATTGCCCTTGGTGTCAGTTTGGGCTAGGATGGCTCTGAGACCAACTGGGCTGGCATCCACCGTGATGATGGTGTGCCACTCCGGATGTAAGTATGTTAGCTGGCGGTGGTCGGCGAGGTTCTCTTTTATGGCTGTGAATGCGACCTGGCAGTGTAGGTCCCAGAGAAATGGTTGGTCCTTTTTTAGGAGGATTCGAAGTGGGACGGTGATTGTGGCGTAATTCGGGAGGTAGCGCGCACAGTATCCCACCATCCCTAGGAAGGAGCGCAGTTCTGCAGTTGTCGTAGGGGCTTGAAGATCAGTGATTGCTTTTATCTTGCCCAGGTCAGCTTTTATGCCTCTGTCTGAAAATATATGTCCAATGAATCTGAGGCTGGTCTTGTTGATGTCACATGTAGGTCCATTCAGAGTTAGTCCTGCTTCTTGGAAGACCTTGCAGGCATGTGTGAGGGCTCTATCGTGTTGTACTTGGTCCCTCCCGAAGAACAGAATATCATCTCTGTAGTTTAAAGCGTTCACTTCGGATGATATTAGGCATCTGATTGTCTCTTGAAAGATTTCTGGGGCGGAAGATATGACGAAATTGAGCCGTTTATATCTAAATGGCCCTTTGTGTGTCGCGAAGGTGGTGATGGCTCTTGAAGCCAGGTCTAGAACGAGCTGGTGGTAGCCCTGATTGAGGTCTAGTTTTGAAAAGTCTGTTGCTTGGTTCAACCTGATAAGCATTTCCTCTAGCTTGGACCTGGGTGCCTCTCCCTTTCGATGGTGGTGTTGGGGATGCGCATATCGACGCATATGCATAAGCGTCCATTGTCCTTGGGCACTATTACCATGGGGGATACCCACGGTGTTGGCCCTTCTGCTTTTTCAATGATGTCGTTGAGGAGGTGGAGTTGGATCTCCTTTGCCACTTGTGCCTGGAGGTGGAAGCCCACCTTGCGGGGGTGTTGTGGCACTGGCATGATCTCGGGGTAAATGTGCAGTTTGACAACAGAGTCTCTGAGCATACCTACTTCAACAGTTTGGGGAATTGAGCCTTGAGATCCTCTTTTGTGAGGGGTCGGCATGTTATTGACATGATGGTGTTGCGTTCTGACGGGTGTCCCCTTATTACTTCAGATTGGTCGTATTGTAGGTCAATGAGTGCTAGGACTCTGGCCGTTCGGTAGCTGAGGAGGCAGCGGCCTACAGAGGGACTCCTTATGACATGAATTGTGGAGGTTACTGTGAGGTCGCGATGTGTCAAGTCACATTGAAATTGTCCTTTGGATGTCATGGGCAGGGCCGCTCCCCACTGGAAGATGTGCGTTTTGGATTTACGCAGAGGGTAGAGGGTGGCAATGTCATGTATAGTTCTTCGTTCATGACGTTTACCGTCGCTCCAGTGTCAACAACGAATTGGTTCCTTGCGCCTCCCATCTGTATTGTGACTCTGGGGGCTGGCGTGTCCTCGATGTCGGCGCTGAGGAGTCAGACATATTCCCTGTCTTATCCGTCCTGTAGGTATTGGAGTTGTTGTATTTCCTCCTGCTGATATCGTGGCGGGGAGTTGGCATATGGATCTATGTCCAGAGGGAAGGATAGGACATGACTGTCTTGTTCGTGAGGTGGCGGGAGGTTCCTCGTATACATTCTCTCTTGCGCAGGCATTTGCACTTGGTCATGTTGTTCTCTGTGTGTCTCCTGTGCATGACCAGCAGTCTGTTGGCGGATTGGGTTCCCCTCGGGAAGCTGTTCCTTGCACATCGCTTGAAAGTGGTTTTCTTGTCCACATCGTATGCATCGTTGGCCAATTGCAGGGCATGGTCCTCTGTGTGGGTACTCAAACCCACAGCGGTAGCATTGGCGGTCACTCTGTGTCCGTTGTGAGGGGTACCTGGGAGTTGATCTGTTTTGCGAGTTTGGGTATCGGGTGTAGGGGTTTACGGCTGCGATGATGTCACCCTTTTTGGGGTTTTCAATGGCCGCGGCCTGGACGTCAATTTTTTCGTACACCCTGGCTAAGTCCAGTACTTCTCTGAGGGAAAGAGGCTTTTTTAGAAGATGTTCCTTAACATTGAGGATATGCATCCTTCTATTATGCATAGTTGCTTTATCGTTGTTAAAGTTAGCGAAGTCGCACTTTGTCATTTTTCTTTGGAGGCGGATGACAAATTCCCCTATCAATTCGGGAGGGATTTGAGCACATTGATTAAAAGTATATTGCTCACAGTCATGATTGGGTGTTATGGCAAGCTTTTAGTTGATGGCTTCTAGAAGTTTCGGGTAGGTGGCACGGTCTTGCGGAGGAATCATGTGTATTATGTTCTTGATTTCTCTCCCTGCAACATTGGTAAAGATACTGATTTTGTTGGGGGGGGTTCTTGCGTGCCAATGGCACCTACAAAGTCTTCAAATTCTTCAACCCATTCTCCCCACCGCTGGCCCTGGTCGTGGTGCTGGTTGAGTGTAAACAGGCTTGGTCTCCTCATGAGGCTGGCGTGTGAGGTAAGGTTGGCATTGGCAATGGGAGCTGTCCCCGCATCTGCAGCAGCCTGTGCTGAATCCGTCATGATTGTTCTGGCGGGTGGTGCCGGTACCGCTGGTTAGTTCGGTAACTCACTCGCGCGGTGAGCCTGGGTCACCTGGCAGTGTTTTCTTGTTTATTATTGTCCTCTTTGTGTTGTGCCCACCCTTGATTTAAGGGCACTTTTCTTGGTGTTCAGGTGTAGGCGGTTTGTTATTGGCCTACAGGCTGCTTATTCAGTCTGTGTGTTTCCTGCTCAAATTTAACTGTGTTCTGGTGTTGGTTTGCACATGTCCCTTGGGCTCTCTGCCCTCCTCTGCACTCACGTGTCATGTCTGGGGTTTCCCACCTGTTTCCAGTCTGTGGACTGTGTTCAAGAATTGGTTCTGCTGGTGGGTGCTAATTACAGGTGACAGATTGGGGCTGTGTTCTCTTCTTGTACTGTATTCTCATTAATCATTGCTCTTCTGAGCTGCGCGGGCTGGTCGCTGGCTCTAAGTCAGCAGGAGGGAGGGAAGGGCGTGGGACCTCTTACCGTCGTGCTCCTGCCGTTTACTGCGTAGCAGCGGTGGTCCAGCTCACCTGGTCCGGGTCTCTGTGTTAGTGTGGGTAGGAGCGTTGGCTTCTTTCCGCTGAGTTCCTCGTCGTCGGCGTGGGCTGCTGGGTACCTCCACTTCAAGCCACTTGCAGTGCTCCTCACCCAGCGGCGCTCCACGTCAGCTTCTTTCTGTTGGTGAGCCGCGATCCGACGGCGCACTCCACCCGCTGCTGGCTCCAGATCACCGGTGCTCCTTCTTCGCCATTGGGCTCTGGTCCGGCGGCGTCTCTCTTCATCTGGTTTTGATCCAGCGGCTCTTCTCCTGGTTTCGGTCCGGCGGCGCTGTCTGATGGCACGGCTGGACGAACGTTCTGCTGCTGCCTTTGCTGTTGGGGCCCCTGCCCCTGCGGCTCCTCCTTCAGCTGCTGGATCGAACATTCTGCTGCTGCCATTGCTGTTGGGGCTCCTGCCCCTGTGGCTCCTTCTTCAGCTGCTGGATAACGCGGTATAAGCGGCGATCCTCCTTTGCTGCGGTCGGATGGCCGCGATCATTCCTTGCTGTTTCGTTGTGCTGTAGGGAAACGATCCTCAGTTGCTGCACGCCTGGGGACGGCGGCTTCGTCGTCGGTTGTTGAGGTCCTCTCCCTCACCCGTTCATCCGCATTCATGCCAATAATATACAGAGCCTCTGCTAACATCAACCTTCTTTATTCTCGTTTTACATCTTAACTGTCATTCCCTTCCCTTGTCCCTCCCCTTCTGCCCTCCTCCCGCCATGGTGTGTGTGTCCCTTCCCTTAAATGGGCTGCGTCCCTTTTTATTCACGTACAACACCAATGATTAACACCTCTGCAAAAGGCGTGGATGCCATGATGGTGAAGGAGTGTATGTTCTCAAGGAATCACCCATTGACAGGGGTGTGGGCCTTAGCTTGATCCATGGCTATGTACAAGAGGGAGAGTTAACTGGTAAGCATCTGCCGGCAAGAGAATCCAAACTCTCAAGTCTACAGTGTACTTAAATGCTCCAAGGGGTCTGAATCTGATGTGGACATTTCATAATCGGATACCGAAAGGTCCTTTGTTAGTTGTTGATTCCTCTTGGGTTCCGGGTAATAAGACCTTTCGTGTGGCCCCCATTTCAAGTCTTGGTAGAAAGCCTACTGCCAGAAAACAAACATTTGATAATGAATAGATCGAACATCCTGAGAATTCTGGTGGAAATACCCAATTTGGAAGCAATCTCATCAAAGGACACATTTGAGAACAATATCACCAAAGAACATGGACAAATGAAAGGGTGGATTTTATTGATCTACATAGGACTGACCGTGCTGTCATGGGCATCAGCTCGAAAATGTTCTTACAGTCGATTTGACGGATATTCAAGCACTGGACAGCTCATTTTCGATTTATCTATATACTCTTCTGGAAGGGGTAATGGACCTATGTATAAGGAACGATCAAAGGAGTGCTTTAGCTCTAAGGATATTGTTGTTTCAATAAATGGAGGAGCACATGAGCAAAGGAAAATACAGTTGGTGCAAAGCAAACCTACCTATAGTAACCGAGGCTAACAGAGATACAGGTAATTGTTCTTGGTTAGCTGGTGCGTTACAATTTAAAGCCCAACAAGCTCTTGTGGTTCAATCCATTATCTTTAGAAATGGGGCTTTGGGGTCCTTGTTTACCTGGAATTCACAAGGGAATATTAACCTGTTAAAGGAATGGTTCGGTCAAAATTTTTTATTGCCCCTGTGGGTCGGCTATGTGTTTTTAAGCCTAAGTCGCTTGATTTTAGAAACATTTCCTATGGACCTTACCTGAGTTTTCATCCATTAAACGCACGCGAAAACAGGCACCAGGGAGCTGCCATTTCCCCCATCGCCCTGGCTGACCTGCTTTTGCGGCACTAAATCATATCCCCTACCCCTGAGCCTGTCATCAGCAGATGCGTACGCCCATTTCACAACCCCAAAGCACGTCTCGTGTCAACATTCGCTGTGCTTCAGCTAATGACGTGTCGCCATGGAAATGGCAGGACGCCTCTTTCCTCAATAGGTATAAACAGACCATTTCACAACACACAGCAGCAGATTTTCGATTCCATTCCTCTCTCTGTGTTACTTTGAGTATTCTGTGACTTGTTTCTGTGCTCTGGTCAGCTACCTTCGTTGCTTGTAGCCCGTGTGAACAGATACCAGTACCACCACTATCAATTATTTTAGTTTTTTTAACACACAATGGATACAATAATGCCCTACATCTACGAGCCCGAGTATACCGAGGAGGAACTACTGGAAAGGGAAACACGCGAAAACGATGGGTCTTCGGATGGCAGTTGGGAGGACGATTCAACAGCTGAAGAGCCTGGACCTAGTCGCATGGACGTTGTTTCCACCTGGTGCACATGCAATCAGTGCGAGCTAATGCCAACGGAGGACGAGAACTGCTGCTGCTGTGAAAACTCGGGTTGCGTGGCCTACATTTCGGAAGGCGAGCCACGACCGCAATGCATCACCAAGATGCCAGACTTCAGGGCAGCCTGCCTCACACGGTCTGTGTTGAGGATAATGATTGTGCTTATGCACGAACTTCGCGCAACTGTTCGTCCTCGTAATCCGAGTAACGAGTAAGTATACTCTGCTTGTCATGCCACTCCTATTTTATGGTCTTCTACTATATCCAAAATTACATATACATATCATTGTAACGCATGAAAGTCGTTCAATAGTGTGCAGTGTCTACATAGCATTTGTCCAAGCAGAATGCCATTAGTTACAAGAATTGTCATTGACAACAAACGTTTGTTAAACTTATCTTGGTCATTTAAAAAAAGTTTGTTTCATTCCTTTTCACAGGTGGTACAGGCTGGTGGCCTATCGTTCCTTCACATGATGGCTTCACGGGAGGCTTGGACACCGATTTCTAAGAGTGATACCCGCCTGTGCCTTTCGTGCCATAAGAGAAACGTTCCCGAGTGACAGCGGTCAGTACAGGGGAGTTTCTCTCGCTGTGCTGCAACCCGAACTGTACAATGTATAAAGTTTTGTATTTTTGTGTCATCAAAATAAGCTACAAAATAAAACACCACACATATTCTAACAACGGTTGTTTCGATTTTTTAAATCAATCAAGTGTGTCTCCATTCAAGGATGGACGTAAGACACCTGTGCTCGGAATGGGTGAAGTTCAGGTCGCTGTGAAGCGGGGTGGTCACTACCTAAGCTAACATAATATATTTTCAATAATGCATGCACTAAATAACACTTGTTCAAAGTCTTTCAGTCGGTTATGTCTCTATAAAAGTCACACATATATCAATACTATCAATTAACATTGGATTATACAGGCATTAGGTCAAGGGTCTTGACCACTATAATACACTGTTTGAAGTGTGGGTCTGTGCTCACAAGAATCTCTGATATGTGGCATTTGTTATTGATAGGCAACGATATACTGCAGTAGGGGTCTAATGTTAGTTGGGGATCTCCTAGGTGGGCATCATGGCGTAGTCAGTGGTCTGGCACATGTAGAGAATACCTTGCAGGGACACAGGGTCAGAATGGCAGTAACTTGCCACTGGCGAGGGTGCCTGGGCAAGGACACGTTTGTGGAGATGAACGAGCCATGTGCTTGGTTCAGGCCAGTTCACATGCAGGACCGTGATCTCAGAGAGTGATGTGTTACATTTATTAGCTGTTGCAAATACCTCTGGAGTTTTCCAGTCAGAGTGGGAACGAGGCTGTGGGCCATGTGCTCTGCGCGCTGTACTATCGCAGTGAGGCCTGGTCACCAAAATGGAGTGGAAAGGGTGTACAAAAATGGATGCCCTGTGTCCTGCTCAGTGTTCCCATCTACGCGAATGTCATGCAAAGTTAACATCACATAAGGGCAAGGGACGGGCGCAAACGGCCAAGGTGCCAAACAGCATGTACACTTCAAAAGGTATCCCACGCCCAGGGGCCATCGCTCACATGGCCTCCTCAGACCCCGTGTCTCCAGGCAGGCCTCCCCTGAGGCAGGCCGCCCCCCTGCAATCCAGATAAGTGTGTCTCCATTCAGCAGTCTTCCTGTGCCTTATCAACACGCCCCAGTCCCATCCATCCCACCCCTCTATCAAAGGCGGTTCGCACCCGGGGATGAGCGCTGGCATGGGGGGCTGTCACGGGCGCAAACCGCCAAGGTGCCAAACAGCATGTACACTTCAAAAGGTATCCCACGCCCAGGGGCCATCGCTCACATGGCCTCCTCAGACCTCGTGTCTCCAGGCAGGCCTCCCCTGAGGCAGGCCGCCCTCCTGCAATAAACATAATACCACAACATACACACGTCATTCATTCACAAACACACCCCTGTTTCTAATACTTTATAAACCACTTGATATGTCTCATGAGAACATCTTTGTGCTTTGCAAGTCAACTCCTGAACCTTCTACCTGAGAAGCACTGAGATCTATGCTAATCTGCTTGTCGCCGTGCTATCTGTGACCGCTTTGAGCAAACTCGTCAGTGTGCTACCTGTGGCCATCTACCTGTTCTCCTTGTCAGATCCTCACTCCTCTTGACAGGCGCAGAAGCAGCACAAACGCCTCCCTTCCCATTGGGTTTTGGCACCTGGGAAATAGACACCGCAGGCCTCCGCAACCCTCTGGGGAAAGAGGGTTAGGGTCCGTGGAGTGGATGGGTAGAGGGAGTTCAGGATGACCGGAAAGAGGTTTAGGAATTAACAATGGATGGGTTGGGGGAAATTAGGGTAACGTACTCCTCGACTCCTGTGCCGATCTTGCAGGTATATAGTTGAGATACACCGCCCTCTCATACATGCACATCTAGTACCACATACTTAACTCAGAGATTATTTCTTGGAAGGCTTTTGTATTGGAGCCTCTAACCAATAATCACCTTGTGCTCTGGTGTCACTTTTGTAAGGCTTGCCCAAGATATCATAGCAATGTGCTGTCACAAGTCCCCCACATTTAACAAACAATAACATGCAAACAAGTGCGAAACACTTAGCTCTGGCTTCTGCGTGGGTTCGAGGTCCTTGGGCCTTTCTGTGTTAATGGACTGTGATACTTCTCACCAGATCCGATTCGAACTCATGCTGTGAACAGTAAAACAAAGTCAATGCACGTGCGTGCGAAAAAGTCGTTCCTTAAGAACGTTCCCTACAGGATTGCAAGTTTGTTAATTAGTGCGGTTACTTCACCGCCTAGCCCACTCCAACTTGGGGTTAGTAATCATGCTCTGCATGCAACCAGTAATCAAGTTTCCTGTGCTTTGATTCAGCCTAGGAACATAGATCCAGCCGCGCGTAGCGCGACTCACTCAGCGCGTCTCACGCCGACAGAAGTTAAACGTGTACTTAGCTTTCTTTTGTACGCGGGGCCGGGGATGTAGCAGGCGGGCGGTGCCCCGCGTAGGCGTGCCTCCTGGAGCTCGGGAAGAACACGTCCTCTCTCGCCGGTGACCTGAATTGCGAGCGGAGCTCCTTGGGCGCGGCTCGCGCATGCGCAGTTGTGCGCGTGGGATCCGATTGCTCCCAGCAGGTCTGTGAAGCACACGGCCTGCTGGGAGATGTAGTTTCCGGGCGGTTCTCCATCCCAGGGCCTTCTTTCTGAAAAAAGGATGGAGAACTCGCCTGGAGAAGCTGCTGGCACAACCCCAAGCCTCCTGAACTCCTCCCAGGCCCCCCACAACTCTATCAATGGCTCCAGCCCTGACAGTACTCCCCCTCCCTCCAGCAGGCCCTGGTTTAACGGGATTTAACAGATGAAACTGGCGGAGGAGTCGAGGAGCATGAATGTTACCTGCGGGCTCCCAAGAGCGATCTTCTGGGCCGTACCCTTTCCAGTCCACCAAATACCAAAGAGACCCCTGGCTCTGGCGTGAATCCAGAATATGGTGTACTTCATACTCCGGGACGCCATCGATTAGAATAGGCGAGGGTCTTTTGGATCTGATGGAGGCTGGGGCTGGTTTTATCAAAGAGATGTGGAACACGGGGTGTATCTTCATGGATGCGGGTAGGGTCAGTTTCACTGCCACAGGACCCACCAAGGCCTCAATTGGGAATGGACCAATGTATCGTGGGCAGAACTTGCGAGACCCCCGTAAATGCAAATTGCGCGTAGAAAGCCACACTCGGTCCCCCACCTGACATTGTGGACCTGGTCTTCTTTTCTTGTCTGCATGACGTTTATAAGTCGCTTTGGCGAGATTCAGGTTGTGTTGTGCGATTCGCCAAATGTTCTCCAACTGTTTCTGCCTCTCACAGACTGCTGGTACTTCGGGTATTGATTCTAGAGGCACAGGTTGAAATCGGGGATGGTAGCCGTAGGCACAATAAAACGGGGTAACCTTGGTTGATGCGTGTACTGCATTGTTGTAAGCTAATTCGGCTAGCCAAATCACTTCAGCCCATTCGTTCTCTTTTCCCTGTGTTAAGCACCGCAAATACTGTTCCAGAGTTTGATTTAATCTCTCGGTTTGACCATCGGTTTCTGGGTGGTAGCTGGTGGATAATCGAATCTTGATTCCTACAGTTTTGCAAAACGCTTGCCAGAATCGTGAGGTGAACTGAGGTCCCCGATCTGAAACTATCCCATAAGGTAGGCCGTGGAGGCGCACCACATGTTGTAGAAATAAGTTCGCTATTGAGCTGGCAGTTGGAGTGCCCTTACATGGTATAAAATGAGCCATCTTGGATAAATAGTCCACCACGACCAGGATAGCTGAAAATCCTTGACTGGGTGGCAGGTCAACAATTAAATCCAAAGACACTGTATGCCACGGTGTTGGAGGAGTAGGAAGGGGTTGCAATGTACCCGCAGGTTTCCTGTGTTCGGTCTTATTTCTCAAACAGATTTCACATCCTGATATGTATTGGAGCATGTCCTTTTGTAGACTAGGCCACCAGAAATGGCGTTTGAGTAGCTCCTTGGTTTTCAATGCCCCAGGATGACCCACAAAGGGGGAATCATGGCACCATTTAATAGCTTGTTGTTGGAGCGGTTTAGTAGGTAAGTACAGTGCAGACTTGTAAAATGGTAATCCCTCTTTTATGGTCTGTTCTTGACCTCCACTTGCCCATCGTACCAGATCCTGTGCAGACATTGCCTTCCGAATCTTTTCAAATATGATGTCCACCACCACACTTCCCACTACACGGATTGGATCCACAATCGGTTTGGGTTCATCCAAGTCTTTTGGCAGAAGCGAATTTGACTCTGGATACCGAGATAGTATATCTGCCTTCCGGTTTTCCACTCCAGGTCGATACGTGACGATAAAGTCATATTCTGAGAACTGCATAGCCCATCTAAGTTGTCTCGGACTAAGGGCTCTAGCGGATTTCAAGAATTGCAAATTTCGATGATCTGTATAGATGGTGATTGGGTGGCGAGCTCCCATGAGGTAATGACGCCACTCGTCAAATGCTACCTTTATGGCTAACAACTCTTTATCAGCTATCACATAATTTTGTTCTGCTGGTAGTAATGTTCTTGAATAATAAGCAACTGGATGTAACTGTCCATTATTGTCTCGCTGCGACAGGATAGCACCCACTGCATAACTGGATGCGTCAGTTTCTATGATGTAAGGCTTAGCAGGGTCTGGATGTTGCAAGACAGGTGCTGTCACAAATGTTTCTTTCAAGGTTTGGAAACTTGCTTCAGCCTTTTCGTTCCATTGGAAAGGTACACCTTTTCGCAACAACTGAGTGATGGGTCGTACCTTTTTAGCGAACCCCTCGATAAACCGGCGATAGAAATTGGCAAATCCCAATACTGTTTGTACTTCTTTCACGGAACTTGGGGAGGGCCAGTTTACAATGGCCTGCACCTTTTTTTGATCCATAGTAATTCCTTGAGGTGATAAGATGAATCCTAAAAACTCAACTGTGGTTTGGTGGAATTGGCATTTCTCAAGTTTCGCATATAGCTTATGTTCACGCAACCTCTGTAAGACAGCCTTCACATGACCCTGATGTTCCTCTGCGTTGTGAGAATAAATTAGGATGTCATCGATGTATACGATGGCAAAAACATCTAAATACCCCCGTAACACCTCATCTAAGAAGTGCTGAAAAGCTGCAGGGGCATTACAGAGCCCAAAGGGCATGACCTGATATTCGTACAGGCCGAACTTGGTCCTGAACGCCGTCTTCCATTCATCGCCCTCTCTGACGCGCACTAAATGATACGCGCCCCGCAAATCGAACTTCGTGTATATGGTGGAACCCCGTACCTGGTCTAACAACACGGGAATCAAAGGCAGCGGGTAACGGTTCTTGATGGAAATGCGATTGACCGCCCTGTAATCAATACAAGTCCTCAGGTCTCCGGTTTTTTTTGGTATGAAGAACAAAGGAGAGGATACTGGGGATGTTGAATGCCGTATGAAACCATTTGCCAGGTTGGTCTCGATGTACTCCTTCAGGTGCTCGTTCTCGGCTTCAGTGAGCGCATATATCCTACTGCAAGGTAATACCGCACCCGCTTCCAAGTCTATGCGACAATCAAAAGGCCTGTGTTGTGGTAGGGTCTCAGCGGCCACCTTACTGAAGACGTCCCGATACTCCTCATATTCCTCCGGTAGGACTACATCAATACTGCCTCCTACAAAATGGGGACAACGTTCCTCCACACTACAACTCGTCTGGCAATACTTCGAGGTGAACTGTAAGGTTCCTGTGACCCAATCCACGACTGGGTTATGTAGTCGTAACCATGCTAAGCCCAAAATGAACCCAAATTGAGGTGCTGTGATGACATCGAAATCGATTGTCTCTCGATGTCTTTTTCCACACTCGAGCTCCATGGATTGCGTGTGTTGGGTAATGGGGCCCGAAATCAACGGCGATCCATCCACTGACTTTACTGGTTCTGGTTGTTTCTTAGTTCTTAATGGAAGTCCTAACCTTCTCGCTACTTGGTCATCCACGAAGTTACCCGTGGCCCCGGAGTCGACCATCAGTGACACTGGTATACGTTTTCCCTGCACATTTAGATGACCAGCCAGCATTATGTGAACAGACGGAGTATGGTGTACATTTGCTAACATCTTTGGGGTGTCTTCAGGTTTGCTCGCCCTCACCCCCTTCATGGACGAGCTGCCGCGTTTCCCGACAAGATTCCTTTACCGGGTGGTTTAGTTGTACATTCTCGAACAAAGTGGCCTGATTTGCCACAATAGAGACATAATTTGTCTCTTCTTCTTCTTTCTTTCTCCTCCTTAGTCAAAGGGCCTCGTACAGTTCCAATCTGCATTGGTTCTTCAGTTCCTTTTTCCGACGCCTTGCTGGTCTTTTGTTGGTCTAGCCGGACCATAGGTTTGTTGTCCCATTTACGACGGTCCTGGCGACGTTCGCTTTGTCTCTGGTCTAACCGTAGTGCCAAATCTATCATAGTAGAACAGTCTTCTGGGCCACTAAATCCTTCAACTCCTCTCTTAGTCCCTGATAAAACAGGGCCATCCTTTTCTCCTGAGGCCAATCATTCTCTACAGCCAACCGATTGAAAGCTGTCACATACGTCACCAGATCCTTGCTCCCTTGTCGCAGCTGCAGCAACTCCCGATCCTTAAGTAAGGTCGCTGACCTACGGTTGAATATCTTACCAAATTCTTCTAAGAATGTGTCCCAACTGTACAACAAGGCATCGTCCTTGCGCACCAAAGGTGTCGCCCATGAGGCTGCATCTCCCGTCAGGTAGGAAATCACAAATGCGGTACGAGATTGAGCTGTTCTGAATACTACGGGTTTGGTCAAAAAATGTAATTGGCATTGCATGATGAACTGGTCAAAGTGCTGTGGGTCCCCATGATACCGCTCAGGAGCAGCAAGAGGCAATGTTGGCTCCGTGGCTACCTGTACTTGTACCGGAGTTGGTGGGGGTTGCCTAGGCAAAGGCACTGCTTGGGCCTGGGTCTGGATTGTCAAGGTATGGACTTGGCCTGTTAGATTCTGATACTCTTGCCTGGTTGCCGCCAATTCGGCTTTCAAATCCTGGAGAAGGGCTACTACGTCGGCCATGATTGTGCTGCCTAGGCGCCAAAAGATACGTGGGCTCGCAATTCTGTCAGATCCTCACTCCTCTTGACAGGCGCAGAAGCAGCACAAACGCCTCCCTTCCCATTGGGTTTTGGCACCTGGGAAATAGACACCGCAGGCCTCCGCAACCCTCTGGGGAAAGAGGGTTAGGGTCCGTGGAGTGGATGGGTAGAGGGAGTTCAGGATGACCGGAAAGAGGTTTAGGAATTAACAATGGATGGGTTGGGGGAAATTAGGGTAACGTACTCCTCGACTCCTGTGCCGATCTTGCAGGTATATAGTTGAGATACACCGCCCTCTCATACATGCACATCTAGTACCACATACTTAACTCAGAGATTATTTCTTGGAAGGCTTTTGTATTGGAGCCTCTAACCAATAATCACCTTGTGCTCTGGAGTCACTTTTGTAAGGCTTGCCCAAGATATCATAGCAATGTGCTGTCACAAGTCCCCCACATTTAACAAACAATAACATGCAAACAAGTGCGAAACACTTAGCTCTGGCTTCTGCGTGGGTTCGAGGTCCTTGGGCCTTTCTGTGTTAATGGACTGTGATACTTCTCACCAGATTCGATTCGAACTCATGCTGTGAACAGTAAAACAAAGTCAATGCACGTGCGTGCGAAAAAGTCGTTCCTTAAGAACGTTCCCTACAGGATTGCAAGTTTGTTAATTAGTGCGGTTACTTCACCGCCTAGCCCACTCCAACTTGGGGTTAGTAATCATGCTCTGCATGCAACCAGTAATCAAGTTTCCTGTGCTTTGATTCAGCCTAGGAACATAGATCCAGCCGCGCGTAGCGCGACTCACTCAGCGCGTCTCACGCCGACAGAAGTTAAACGTGTACTTAGCTTTCTTTTGTACGCGGGGCCGGGGATGTAGCAGGCGGGCGGTGCCCCGCGTAGGCGTGCCTCCTGGAGCTCGGGAAGAACACGTCCTCTCTCGCCGGTGACCTGAATTGCGAGCGGAGCTCCTTGGGCGCGGCTCGCGCATGCGCAGTTGTGCGCGTGGGATCCGATTGCTCCCAGCAGGTCTGTGAAGCACACGGCCTGCTGGGAGATGTAGTTTCCGGGCGGTTCTCCATCCCAGGGCCTTCTTTCTGAAAAAAGGATGGAGAACTCGCCTGGAGAAGCTGCTGGCACAACCCTAAGCCTCCTGAACTCCTCCCAGGCCCCCCACAACTCTATCAATGGCTCCAGCCCTGACATCCTACAACATACTGCTCGGCCTGCTGAATCCAACTGTTTGTTGGTCAAGGTAAGGCCATGTATCCTAGTCATATTTCGGTCATTTTTACATTTCAATCTATTTGCTATTACAGTACCCAATAGAGCTATGGTCATTGGTCTCATTGCTATTGACTTGAGTTTCAATTGTTATGCTATCAATAGATCTATTTATTTTCATCTGTGTCAATTGTCATCGAATTGCATCCTTCGGGGGTCCAGTCTATAATGTAAGCATGGTTCCTTTTCGTGCAAGACAGAACATCCAAGGGACGAGTCACATGTTCATAGTTTAGTCACATAATTTAAAACATGTCTGTAACTTATGCAAATACTAAGCCGCACATGATGAACTGGTATAGTTCCGGCGACCAAAACAAACCTTGCATTGAGCATGGTATGGTTCATTTACTTTTTTATGACATTTTTATTCATCAAGGTTTTATAATAATCTTGATATTTACTTTTCAGAATTTTCAACAATGCCTGCCTGTTCGATTAGCGGTTGCCCTTCGAAGACCCATGCTAAATCTGAAGGCACTACAATGCATGTATTCCCGAAAACTGTTGATCGAATAAGAGAATGGGTCAGACATTGCGGATATCCACTGGATGAGCTGGAAAGTAGAGTCCAACAAGTCTTTGAGGACAAGAGGGGTGATCGATACCGCATCTGCAGCCGGCACTTTCCCTCAAACATGTACACCACATCTTGGGTAACAAAGAAGAATAAACGGCGATCGACACGAAAATTGCTCGCAAATGCTATTCCCACTCTATTCGTCCACAATCCACCACTGATGAGTCAAGTGTCCGTTTTTAGCTTTAGGCCTTGCGGTAGTGTGTAGGTAGCCAAATGGATTCATTGATATTTCAGGTGTTGTTTCCAATTTGTAATACTTTCGACATTGGTATGAGTGTATAGCTTTTTGAATAATGACATCTATCAATATATTATTTTTAGATTTCACAACCCACAAACGAAATCTATATATGGGCACAGGGAACTGTGCTATATTGCGCATTACTCAAGTATTCTGTCTCCTTACATGGCAATTTTAAATATTGGCATTTCATTATCAAACAATAATTTACCTTTACAACTTCTTGACTATCCTTTGAATCTGAAGCAAGAACATTCTACTTCCGTCACGTGCTCGCAGTTAATAACCACTTCTAGCGCGTATCAGGTAATCATACTTGGCTATTCCGCTACAGACTTGTTCTATGCATGTCAAGTAATAGTTTGTATGTATCGTGTTATTATTTTACCAATTGTTTGGTTAGTGCTTTCCAATTGATATACACCTTAGTTGTCGTCCCTTGGTGTTTGTTTTCATTTATAATTAGTGTTATCCATATTAATGCAAGTACTGTCTTTCAGGGAGATGCTGAAGTGTCCACCACATTGACAACAGCCCTAGATGTTCTTCAGCAGCCCGAGGTATGGATACTGACAGCTCAACTGACCGTGATCATCAGGACTGGAACACTTGTCGTTTGATTGTTCTACACCATGTTTCATTTGTGGTTAGCCGTTGATATGTACCTGTGCGGTCGACCTCAAGCGTGTGTTGTGTTTTCAATATTGTAATCTTTACTAATGCAAATACTATGTTTCAGGCAGTTGTTGAATCGTGAACCCACACACTTGGTACAGAGCCTGACACTCAAGTAATACCGGTGGAAGCGGGACCATGCGGATACAAATCGGCGCAACAGCTTTTGGAAGTGCGCACCACATTGACAACAGCCCTAGATATTCTTCAGCAGCATGAGGTATGGTTACTGACAGCTCCATCGAGCGTGATCATATAACGTGATTCCATTTGCTATACTTTCTTCCCTATTAACGGAAGTACTGTGTTTCAGGGAGATGATGGAGCTTCCACTACAATCACAAGATCCCATTTAGATGATGCAGATGTAAAGAAATCGGAGAAATAAGTCAATTAAATCTGATCATTTTTAAATATTCCTTGATTCTTTTAGACAATGCAACATTTGTGGTTATCTCTTTATATGTACCTGTGCCGTCGACCCCAAGTGTGTGTTATGTTTACGATATTGAAAACCATACTAACGCAAGTACTGTGTTTCAGGGAGTTGCAGATGCCTCCTCTTCAATACAATCATTCGTGGCAGTCCATGCAGAGCCTGAGGTATGGATACTGACAGCTCCATCAAACTAGGTAATCAGAGCTCGAATACTTGTCGTTTGATTGTTCCATACAATGTTTAACTTGTGTTTGGCTATTGAGATGTACATGTGTGTTCGTCCTCAAGTGCGTTTTATGCTAACAATATTTTGATACACAGTAATGAAAATACTATGTTTCAGGGAGTCGATGGAGCCTCATTCCGTGCTGTCTATGCGGATACAGACAATGTAGTCGTTGCAGCGCAAGAGGAAGGGGAGACATGCGGATACGTATCGGGGCAACAGCTTGCAGATGCTGAAGGTCGAGTCAAAAAAGTTGCAAAGAAAAGAAACAAAAATAAGGTTAGTTACAAACAGTTCATAACTTTAGAATTTGTTTTGTACTGGGGACTATTTTATGTTTTTTTTCCAGTCAATTGTACTATACTTTATCTTGTGTTTAAACTGAACATCCCTTTTCCAATCTGTCCTCTAGTTACCCGTGGGTCTACGAACTATAAATATACAGACAGTGAAGCGAATGAGAGATGTTGCTTGCCAGACCATTTACACTATGGAGGAACTATTAATTCAGAAGCGGCATGTTGAGACTCGGGATGCTCATGTCCAATGGCCAGAACATGAAATTAATGTGTCCGGAGAATCCTGCAAAGTTGTATAGGACCATTGCTACAGTACGAACGCACCGCCGCAACAACATGATACTGGATGTATTGTAGATAGCTCTGAAGTAGTCGCAGATCAATTCACACAATCTACACCTGCCAAAAAATGGCCACCAAAAAAGCTGTCGACATTGTTGTGTTCTCCTATCAATGTTGAGGTACCAGATGTTGAAATGACAGAGAATAAACCAGCAGCAGCATTCACCGACGCATCAGAACTTGATAGCAGCGATATTTCTTTCAAATGTGGTGATATGTCCTCAACGTCACAGGCCGAAACAACTTTGACGCAGGATGACAGTCTAATGAAAGAGGGCAAATACATAGTATTCGACAGTTGTTTGATGGATATTATAAGTATGCTGAAATGTGGGCATTCCGTCAGAGGGAAAGTATGTGGGAAGCCATTGATTCATGTGACTCATCAAAAACAAGGCAGTAACGTCACAATGCATGCCGCCTGTAGATTACATCATACGTTCTCATGGTCTGCACAACCGATGCTGGGGAAACTGCAAGCAGGCAATCTACTGTGTGCAGCTGCATCACTTTTTAGTGGCTCCAGTTTTAGAAAGTTAGAGTCTTTCTTTCAGTTTGTGGGACTACATTTCATTTAAAAAACGCAGTACTACAAATACCAACATGATTATCTGTTTCCGGCCATTAGTGATGCTTGGAAAATTTAACAACTGTCTCTAGCAAGTACATTCGAAGGCAAACAATTCAGGCTAGCTAGCGATGGACAGTGCGACAGCCCTGGATTTTCTGCCAAGTAATGCACCTACCACTTTCAGGACATGGATAGTAAGAAAATTGTGAGTTTGGTGGTCGTGCAGGTAACACAATGTACATCCTCAGTGGCCATGGAGAAACTAGGCTTTATAAAATCAGTGGAATATCTACAATCGAGGGGAATGCACATCGACCTCATAGCCACGGACAGACACGTTTCAATTGCCAAGACAATGAGAGAGCAGTACCCACATATTAAACATCATTTTGACGTATGGCATCTTGCTAAATAAATCAATAAGAAAATCTCGGCTGCAGGGAAAAAAAAGGTTTGGAAAGTATTTCAAAGTGGTCCCAGTCTATCAGCAACCATCTTTGGTGGAGCTCCAAAACTTGTGAAGGGTCAATGGAAATACTACTTGAAAAATGCCGGTCACTGATCCACCACTGTACCAACGTGCACCGCTGGTCAGAAAACATGGTTATTTCCTCCAATGTGAACATGACCCTTTGGCCCCAGAGGAGGCAAGGAAGAAGAAGTGGTTGATTCCATCTTCACCGACACACAAAGCCATTGAGAAGATTGTTTTCAATAAAACTCTATCAAGAGATTTGAGGGGACTGACAGAATTCTGTCACACAGGAGGTTTGGAGGTGTTCCACAATATGTGCCTAAAGTACAGGCCAAAGCGCTTGCATTTCAGCATACAGGGCATGAGACATAGGACTCTACTTGCCGTCTTGGCCCATAACGAGAATCTCGGCCGTGAACAATCTAGGACTAAGGGTAATGTAAGGATGCCTCGCTACACTAAGGCCTTTTCAAAAAGAAGTAAGCAATGGGTGATCAAACCAGTCTATGAGGAAATGGAGTTCGACTTTGTCAAAAGCCTTATTGTTGCTGTATTAGAGAAGCACAGATATGGAATTTTGAACATTTCTGTGCAGAGCACTGATCCATTGCCACCCAACATTGCCACTGTGCCATGTCCACCCAAAGGAGAGCTGGTTGTGAAGTACAAATCCCGGTTTAAATAATTGTAATACGATTGTCTTTTTGTAAATAAATTTTATTGTACAGTGTGCATACAAAGTACGCTAACCCTAACCCCTACCTTCACCATCCTGGGTGCCGAACTACCTGAGTGTCATCTTTGAATTCTCTCTCTATTCACCTCATATTGCTGACCTTGTCTATATGTGTATGTATATATTTTTGTTGATGTAACTAATTTTCGCAATCTCTTATAAATGCTGGGCACTGTTAACCAGGGGAGGCTTGCGTATTGCAAATAATAAAACAAACAAACAATAAATCTCACTTTCAACTCAACTCCTCGGATACTTTATACTTTCCCTGACCTTCCCCAAAAAATTAAAAGTCTCAATAGTTATGGTTCTTTGGGGCTTCAAAGCTCGCAAACAACGAGGACAAAATTGGGGCCTTAGAACGCGCCAAGCGAGCCGTTGCAGATGGGAGAGAAGCCAGTTTGCATTTGCACATTGAGAAACACTACACAGATGGATTCGAAACTTCAAGTTCTCACAGATGGCTTTACTACGGGATGTTGCAAAGAAAGAATGTATGCTCATTTCTAGTGAAGGTCAGCGGCTTTGATTTTCAGCTCGCGCCCTGAAGAGGCCCACAACTCGCACTGGCAGTATAAGGTTCTATTGTTTTTTTACCTTGAGAGACAGGGACCATGCAGAAAGAACTTCATTTGAAGGGGGGGGTTGGTGGGTGCAATAACGTAAGAGACGATAAGGCAGAACATTCTTAAACTAGACCGAGTTTCATGTTAGTTCAGTATGCGAAAAATCGGTGTGAAGAGCACAGTGAGATTTTCGGACTGCATTACGCAGAGACACAATGGAAATTGCAAATATAATGGCCCTCATTACGACCCTGGCGGAAATCGAAAAACGATGGCGGAAATGGAATACCGCCATCGAATAGCGCTCGGTGCGATTATGACCCGTCACCGTAAAGTACGATGCCATTAGCGACACCGTAGTGAACGCCAACGCTAACTGCACCAAGTACGCGCACGCGCGCCATGCCAAACCGTAATTACCACCATGGCGCAATGGTACGCGAATTCTGACCCTAGCGGACATGTACCTAACGCCATCAAGCATGGCGGAAAGTACCATTCCGCCATGGTGAGAAGTACGGCATCGCGAATCAACCGTAAACGGCCCTACTGAGTGCCTGTACACCACTCCCTGGCCACATTGCACAACTCCTCGTAGGTGCAATGAAGTCACACAATGCAACCAGTCAAATGTACAAGTCACCCATGCATGCCAACGAACAAATGAATCTAGGGGCTCCAAGTGCCTTGTGAGTGGCCATCCATATTTGCCATGGCACCATTGCCGCACTGATGCAGCACAGGCATGTGAAGGTTCAAGTACAGCAACATGAGCATAAAAATGAGACAAACAAAAACAGGCCCCCCCCCATCGACTGACACCAGTGTAAGGCAACATTCAAAGCAGTATCCTGAGTCAGACTGCACCAGCCCTGTACTCCTGCCAGTAAACAAACCAACCAGCAGCATAAGCATGTACCACACAAGTTGGCAGAGTGACTGAGCAGCCAGGCACATCTGAAGAGGGGCCAATGGGAGCTGCAGGGCACAGATGGCACGAATACAGAAGCTATTCCAATGGACATGACCTCAGTCTCCCTCCAAGAAACGCACGCAAACACAGGCACCTGTGACCAGCCATATACTGATAATCACATCATTCCACCAATCCACCTGGCTGACCGGCATCTGTTACACAAAAGCTAATCCCCCGCCCCTGAGCATGACATCATCAAAACAGTCATAATGGTAGCCCCTATCCCTGACCACACTGGGCTTCGTAGGCAAACGCGGCCAGTACAGTACCACGCAACTATACTTAGAAGCCGGAACCCAATGCAGATCTACTCACAATACATCGCTCCACAAATAGGAATATGCTACATTACTTGCAAAGAATAACGCTACACGGTTAATATCAGAATAGAAATTTAATGCACCACAAAATCACCAAGCCCATACAGCCATTAGGTCATGAACCCCAAAATATGTTTCATCATTGTGGGCTGCATCCGCAATAAATGACCAGCTTCTTCTTGTGTGACGCCCTGTTCCTTCATGGTACACAGGGGCTACATTCACGTTCAAAAAGGCAACATGGAAGCGCCTAGAACCGCAGGGCCGTCCCATTAGGTAGGCACTAGTCCAGCTGAAAGGTCGAAATGTTGCTCCTAGCCACTAGTACCGCGTAAGGGCATGTGGGCCATTGGCGATCGTCCCATAAAATCGTAATGGTGCTCCACTGATTAACTCGAAGCAGCAGGTGTCGGGAGTAAAAGCCATCTGCAGGAGTGGCATACAGATGGCAGCGGCAAAAGGGGAGGAGATACCTGTCACCCAAATGAAATGAAAAAGAATAGTATGGCCATCAGAACTTGATTTGTATTACTCACTTCAATGATCACACTAAATCTACAGCCATATGCATGCTAGCCCACTCCAAAGGATTATTCCCACACAAATATCACTTGCGAATCATAACTATAAATATCGAGGTGAAAACACTATTACAAACGAGTGTTTGTGTGCATGCGTCTGTCAAAACAGAATCCATTTGATGGGATTAGTAACGTGCATAGACACAAGTGTTTGAAGGCGCGTCGAGACAGGGAGGGTTCAACAAGGCCAGATAGACGATGGTCCCACTATGGCAGCTCTGCATCACATAGCGCAGGGGAGGTGCATAGATTCCAAAAAGCCCTGTACATGGCAAACTCTCCATCAAATCATCTGTCCATGCATCCATACATCATTCCCTCATCCCGGTATGAAAACGCCTGATTATGTACTCACATAACATGTGAAATTTCCATTGAGTCTGTGCGTAATGCAGTCTGCAAAATCCACTGTGCTCCAGGCCGGAATTCCAGTGTTGTGAAGTAACATGTATTTGGGAACGTCCTGACTTATCGTCCACCACGCTATTGTGCATCCCATACTATTCATATCAATCATTGCATTCTCGCCATGGCCCCTGTCCCAAGGACATTAAACAATAGAACGAACACATTGAGGTATCCAAGAATGTGGGAAACAATGCTACGAGCGGGTAGAGTTGCCCTCGCCCAAAAATGGAAGAGCCCAGAAACTCCCTCCAAGGTGGAATGGCTAAAGAAGGTCAAAAATATGTTCTTGATGGACAAACTTACGGCAATGGTGAACAATGTCCCGGCCTCCTTCCAAGCGAACTGGTACGGGGTGCAACAGACCTGGGGATGGGATGTCCATTGATCCGTAACGTGGAACTGGGAAAGGTGTGGGTGCCCATGGCCCGGGAATCGGCAGACGAACATCAACCATACGAGAAGTCAACGCTCACGCTCGCTTCTAAGCTCCAGACTAGAAAAGCTTGCAGCTCAAAGCCCCGATGTGGGGTTTTTGTTCTTTTGGGTTAGGGGGGTGGGACTGCATTGGGGTGGTGGGGGTGGGGTGGCAGAAGCCTTCGGGCCCGTCATTTGATTTCATGAGAATAAGCTTGATGCCCCACTGTTTGTCTAAGAAAATGTTAATAAAACCAAAGTTTAAAAAAAAAAAACAATAGAAAGTTATATTTGCAGTCAGACCTGTGGGCGTCTCCTCGCCGCTAGCTGAAGACCGAAAGCGCCGTCCTTCGAATTCCTCATTTGCAACATCACGTCGAAAAGGCATCTGTGACCGCTTGAAATAACAAATCCATCCATGTAGTGCGGCAATGTGTGAAAATGCAAAGTGGCTTCACTCACAAATGGGACGCCCCGCCCGTCGCTGAACCGCGGTACAGTGCTGCATGAGGGTCCACCGTTAATCGAGTACTACATTCCACTGAGCCTTCACAAGTTAGTTCGCGACTGCAAAGATAGTATGGGAAACAATGGGACCATAGCAGAATGAACATATGAACCAATATTTCACTGGCATCGGGATCAAATACATGATTGTAATAGCAAGATGCCATGCGTCGAATTGCAGCGTTGCGTGCGGGACGTGCTCGCCCAAAGGGGATTGCAGCTTGCACAGGTGGAATGAATCACCACAGGTGGAGGCAATACAGCTTGAAAACACATAAATTGCACACCCAACCCCCTCACACAACCACACCCACTCCAAAATGCTACCGGCCGGACTAGCGATGTTGGCCCTGGGGGACCTGATAGCACTGCAAGTACTCCAACTCCAAGTAGAAGACGAACACCAACTACTACAACAACCGGCCGCACAGAGGAGACGCAGGAGGAGGAGGAGGGCAAGGCAGGGCCAGCAAGGCCCACCAGCACAGCCACTACCACCACGCAGGCAGCCCGCAATCCCACGCCTCCGAGCACATCCGTTCAACCTCACGGATGAGCAGATCCACACCCTCTACCGTTTGGACCGGGACACCATAACCGCCATTGTGGACATGACACAGGCTGACCTTGTCAGCATGATAGATAGCCCAACCGCCATCCCACCCCTACTGAAGGTGGTGTCTGTACTCCACTTCCTGGCCACAGGCACCTACCAGCACACAGTCGGACAGTTGCATGGCATTTCACAGCCACTGTTCTCACGGACACTATTGCAAGTGCTCGATGCCCTCCTGAAGCACGCAGACGACTACATCTCTCTACCACGCTCGGAGCAGGAAATTACGAACACAAAAGTGGGATTCCATGCACTTGGCGGCATACCGGGTTGCATTGGTGCCATCGACTGCACCCATGTTGAATTGGTCGTCCCACATGCCATGGAGGCTCAGTACCGCAACCGAAAACAATTTCATTCTCTTAATGTACAAATGGTGTGTGACTCCAACAGGATCATTACACATTGTTGTGCACACTTTCCTGGATCAACCCATGATTCTATGGTCTTGAGGAACTCTAGAATACCACGCTACATGGAGCGACACGCAGGGAACAGATCCTGGCTACTCGGTGAGTCTCATTTCATGCATGATAATGTGGGGTATGTGATGCGGCAATGACCTGGCAGGAGGGGGGGGGGCGTACGTAGCAATGTCATTCCACAAACATCCTTTATTGTCCACATACAGGTGATGCTGGGTATCCACTGAAGAGATGGCTCCTTACACCACTCCGGAACCCACAGAACCAGCCTGAGGAGGACTACAACCATGCCCACTCACGTACCCGTGTAGTCATAGAACAGGCATTCGGCCTACTGAAGACTCGTTTCCGCTGCCTCAGCAGGTCTGGCGGGGCACTCCTGTACCGCCATGAGAAGGTTGCAAAGATGGTCATGGCATGTGTCATGCTACACAACATGTGCGTACGTAGAAATGTGCCCATGCCCCCTGACGCAGAACTGCAAGCACCTGAAGATGGTCATGATGAGGGTGGGGATGTGGCAGCACCTCAAGGAGTCCGCGAGGCACAGGAGGGCCGTGAGATTCGTCAGAATATCATAGATGCATGCTTCTAGCACTCACGCCTGGTGGCTGTTACATGGACACGGGACTTGTGGCACTGTGTGTGTCTGGAACATGCACAATATGGACCGTACGCCTATAAAGGCCTCGTACACAAAGATCAATGTCCACACATCTCATTGGATGATTGTGAAATGTTTATAGCATATGTGAAATTATGTTACACACCCCATCGACCCGCCACCCAAGTGAGCCCAACACACCCCCTCCACCCTCCTACCTCCCCCCCGAACACCAGTGTCCGAAGATGCTCATTGTCAGTGGGCAGACGCTATTGCAAGCCCCCTCTCCGGGTATCAGGGGCACCCCTGCCTGTGGAGCGCAGGTTCCTCCCAGATCTACGTTGGGGGCTGCCCTGGACGGAACTTGCAACGGATGATGTCTCTGCCTGCTCACGTCCATGCATGTCCCTAAGGGTTTGTGAGAGCTCAGTGAGCACACGGCGCACAGCGGCAAGTTCAGCACATACGTCTTTGGACGTCGCATGCAGTTCCCCCCTCAGGCTCTCGGTGCTTCTCTCCATTTGTGCCCTTAGTGTCTCTGTACTTCTCTCCATTTCTGCCCTAAGTGTCTCAGTTGCTGTTTCTATGGCTGCCTTAGTACCCCCACATTCATCAGCATGGTCCTTGAGGAGCGTGGCCAGTTGCTGCTGTTGCACGATCACCTGGTCGAGGGACTGTTGCCTCTGCTGTGCCATGCCCATTTGCGGTGGTGTCACAGAGGGGCTGGACACCTCATGTTGCCTTGCCACAGGGCTTGTGGGGGATGGCCAGTCGTCGTCTTGTGGGTGCCCCTGCGTGGTATCCTCATGGTGTACGGGATGGAACAAACAGGGGGATTGAGACAGGTCATGGATGGATCTTACTTCGACATCCCCGTTTTCTGTGTCGGAGCATGCTGCCATTAATGCAGTGTCACCTATGGTGCTGCTGCCACCAGAAGCAGTGACTTCTGTGGCATCCATTGGGGGGACCTGTGGTGGTGCTGTTGTGGGCATGCTGGCTGCTGGGGTGCCTGTTGAAGTTCCCTCCTGTGTGCTGCCACTTGATTTGTGGTGCTGCCGTGTCTTGATGCGTGCAGCTGAGGTGGAGGGTCTTTGGCCGTTGGTCTTGGCCCTCTTTGCAGGTGTGCTGGTAGGGGTGTCCTGGAGCTCGTCGTTTGAATCGGACCCTGTGGTGGAGTAAAGGAGGGCGAGCGTTATTAATGGGTCTGTGGAAATTGGAATGGCAATGTATCACATGCATTGGGGTGGTACCTGAGGGTGATTTGGGTCGGGGGCTTGGAGGTGGTTTCATTTTTGTGTGGATTGAGGATGCAGTTGTTTTGCAGCCTGCAGTTAGGGTGTGCCTGCTGCACGTGTAGAGGGTGTTTTTAGGATTTTTAATTATTTATGTATTTAATGTGAGTTTTAAAGTGCGCTATCAGGCCAATGTATGTGGACGTTCTCCTGGACATGTGTTACTGTTGCACTATGTGGACACATGGTACTTCACATGATTGGACATTGTGGATTTAGCATTGTTTTATTTGGCCCACCTACCTGATTCTTCGGATGTCTGGACTCCTTTCTCCATCCCTCCGACACCCTCTATACTCTCCATTCCAATGGTGGAGGCACAGATTTCTTCCCAGGGGGTCAACTTGATGGGTGATTCCGATCCTCCCCCGGTAGCTGTGGCAATGTTACGGTTGGCGGATAGTATGCTCCGTACGCGTATCCGCAGGTCGTCCCATCGCTTTCTGCATTGCTGTGGGTTGCGGGGTGCGGTCCCCACCGCACTTACCCGCTGTGCCACCAGGGCCCATATGGCCTTCTTGTTCGCAAGTGCCGTCCTGGTCATTTGCGTCGAGAAGACGACGCCAGCATTCTCCTGGAGGGTCTCTGTGAGCACGGTGAGTTCCTCACGGGAGAAGTGGACCTGCCGCTTGCGGTCGCACGCTTTTTTCGCTACTTTTCCCATTTTTATTGCTTTCACTGGGGTGGATGACGGGTTGGGATGTGTCTCAGGGTAGTATTTTTTATGGTTGTGTGGGAATTCAGATTTTATAGGTGTACGCCGTGCTGTTTCCCGTTCCGGGACCATTTTTTAACTTCCGTTTCCGTATATTTACGGTCACCGTACTTTCCGATTGCCGCTCATTACGGTGACCGCTCAGATGGGTGGCGGAATTGCACCTAGGGCGCCGTACGACGGCGGTGAGGGGCGTTTTGGGGACATTTCCGCCATCGCGGACTTTGCACTTCCGCCATGGCGTAGTGCTCGTGCACGATGGGTCGGAATTAGCCGCACTTTGCTACGTCGTGCAATGGCGGAAACGCTATTTACGCTATGGCGGTCAGGTCAGTCACTTTCCGCCAGGGTCGTAATGAGGGCCAATGTAAGTAACTCTTTAGACGCTTTTACACCGGAATGAAGAATTAATGAATGGATGCATTAATTAATGAATGAAGAGCTTTGAAAACGTTTGTGGGATCGTCCTTGTAGCGGACACATGGGCATGCAGGTCCACATTCCACACGCATGTAGACAAAAAGTCGTTTCTCATTGTGTACTAACCTCGATTTATTTCATTAGTTTTCGCATTTATTTTAGAGCCGAACATACTCCATTGCACTATCCTTGAAAGCAAATAGTTTCAGCTCGGCCGTAATAAATAAAATGAATAATATTAATAAAGATCGGCTGGCGAGACTAATTATAAATGTTATGTTTTCAAAACAGGTATATACTGCCCTTTTGCCACTGCCACCAATTTCAGACACTGGCAGACTTTTTTTTAACCGCCAGCTGCAGCTTAATGTAAACAACTGCACAATCCTGATGATTTTATGGGACGATCGCCAAGGGCCCATATGCCCTTACGCGGTACTAGCGGCTAGAAGCAACATATCAACCTTTACGCTAGCCTAGTGCCTACTTGATTGGACAAAAGTGCTTCTTTGAATGAAAAACAACACCCTGTGTACCATAAAGGAACAGCGCGTGACTCACGATAACATTTTACGGATTTGCGGATAGAGATAAAATAAGATAAATGACTTTCGGAGTTCATATTGCAATTGCTGAATATTCTATAAACATTTAATGTCAAATTTACCGTGTTGCTGTTTGATTTTAAAGTACAGTTTCATATTCCGAAGTGTGGCGCGCTGTGTTGTGAGCTGTTCTGTGTTGGTTTCCGGGTTCTGTGTGAAGTCGCGTAGAAGACGACTGGGCGCGTTTGCCTACGCAGCACAGTAACGTCACGGAGAGAGGTGGGGAATATGAATGTTTTGATAATGTCAGGCTCAGGGGCGGGGGATATTATTTAGTGCCGCAAAAGCAGGTCAGCCAGGGAGATGCGGCAAGTGATATGATTATCACAAAATGGCAGCGCCCTGGTGCCTGTTTTCGCGTGCGTTTAATGGACGAAAACTCGGGTAAGGTCCATAGGAAATTTTTCCAAAATCGAGCGACTTAGGCTTAAAAACACATAGCCGACCCGTAGGGGCAATAAAACATTTTGACCGAACCATTCCTTTAAGGAGGGCAAATTCTTTGTCGCACACAGTCCAACCACATCAGGGCCAGGCCAGAGAGGTCGGCAGGTCGGTATGATCATCCACCGATCCACTACCTGTCTGGGGGTCGGAGGCAGTTTGGAGCCTGAACCCCCCCGCCTCCCAGGGAGCACTAAACCGCCAGATGTCGGGCAAACAGCACTGCTGCCAGGAGAGCAGCTTGTGGGATGACCTGACTGCACATGCAACACCTCAATACACCACGGTACAGTGAGTGAGGAGAGAGATATTTACCTAAGACGGGAATAAGCCAGCAGAGTCAGCAGACCAGCACAGTCCCTCATTGATTCAGCACAGGCAAGGGGTTGGAGGCAGTTTGGAGCCTGCCCCTACCCCCCAGTGACTATTAAAGTGCTAACCATTTGACAAATAACATTGCTAACGAGAGATAGACCCGCTTGAAGACCTGATTTCTGATAAAACATGTCTACACACTACAAAAGAGTGCGCAAGGGGAGAGACAGTTGTCTAGCTACAACATGAACAAGCAGGCAGAACCGGAGAGCTGGCATGGCCACTCACTGATCCAATACTGAACTAGGTGTCGGAGACGAGCTGAAACCCGCCCACCCCCGTGAACATTGAGGCTCCAGACATTCCACATATAACGCCGCCGCCAGGGAAGAGACTCGCAGGGAGACCTGGTTGCCAATACAACACCCCTACAAACTACAAAACAGTGAGGGAGGGGAGAAACAGCTTGAACAAGGTGAGAACACAGCGGGTTGCTACCTGTTAAGTGCCCTCATTAACAATCCGTCCCGGAAAAAGAGACACTCCTAAGTAGCTCACGTCGAGGGACAGAAGGAAGAATTCAAGACTAGGACACCCTATGGCAATCAGCACAGGTTTGAGTCAGCTCCCAGGTACATCATCCTGCCGAAGGACACACCCAGAATCCCACTTCCCCTGGAGCGGGATGGAGCACCGTGGCAGATTACCCCAATCACAGGCGGACACATTGCTACTGCTGAATCCGACGACCCCACTCACAGAGGCGCACACCTGCCTGACTCTGGGACCAAGCCCAACCAAAACCCTGTACCCATGCTGTGGAGCAGAGCGAGCACCCCCGATCCTCGCAACTGCTCCTGGACAGATTGTGTTGGCACCGAGGAAGATGACCACCGAATATGGGAAAATCCGACAAAATGCAACAGAAACTCAATTCTGAAAGTGGACCCTCCACCAAAACACCCAAACCACAGCTCCAGGCCGAAACATTCGAATCAATGGAGGAGGCGGCGGTGACTCCGCCCAAGCTCCAGAGGTGAACATCAGAGAGATTCTGTTAGATCTAAAAGCAGGCATCGGAGGTCTTGACTCCAAACTAGACTCACTTCCTCCAAGGTTGACCTATTACAAGACCTTCTGGACAAACATGGAGACTGCCTGGATGAGCTGGAGCAGAGAGTGTCTGGACTAGAAGACGGAAATACCTCACTCATCTCCAGAGTGTCTTCGCTCGAGGTCCAGGTCAAAGCGGTAACTGCAAAAAACGACGACTTGGAGGGGAGAGCATGCCGCAACAACTTTCGCCTGATCAGCATAAGAGAACGGCAGGGTCCACCAAAATTGGAAGAATTTGTGGAGGCTTTGTGTAAAGACCTGTTCGGAGAGCCTGCACTCTCCCTGTTGTTCGTAGTGTAGAGAGCTCACCATATACCAGCGGCTTGCCCGATACCCGGGGTGGCCCCCAGCCCATCATTGCGCGCCTCTTAAACTACAGAGACACAATCTTTCGGCTGGCTAGAGAGAAAGGAGAACTCCAACACGATGGAGATAAAATACAAATATACCTAGAATTATCGGTGTCAGTGCAAGCATTGCAGCGATCATTTGCAGGAGTGAAGAGACGCTTGAGGGTACTCCATGCTATTTCCAGCAAAGCTGCAGATTCAGCATGAAGGGAGGACACGATTCTTTACCTCTCCGGAGGTGGCAAGCTCCTTTATGGACGAAATTCACGTATCCCCCACCCCCGGGAACGGCCCGAGACCCCGTGGGGATGAGCAAGACCGGAGAGACCCAAGCTGAGGTTGTATGACTTGTAACATGAGGGGTAGCAATGTTGTGATTTATGAATCGAACGTTCACACCTCAACTACCAAATTGAATATCCTTGAATATGCAAACAATTTAGTAGGAAGGGGACTAGCGACCCAAGCTGAGGTTGTATGACTTGTAACATGGTGGGTAGCAATGTTGTGATTTATGAATCGAACGTTCACACCTCAACTACCAAACTGAATATCCATGAATATGCAAACAATTTAGTAGGAAGGGGACTAGCGACCCGAGCTCCGCACTGTATAAGGGTTATGGGTTAAGGGGGAGGAGAGTGTCAACGGGCGGGTTGGGGGTTGCCCGTGGTGGAGTGGGGTCTTGGGGAATAAGGGGCAAAGAGGGTGGGGCGGGAATAAAAGAGTAGCAGGGGAAGGGTTTAGGGGGTTTATGGTTGTTGGGAGTCCGGTCCTCATCGGCTCAACCCTCCGTCACATCCTATGACACAAGCAGTGCCTACTTATGTACAGAAGGAAACGGGTGGAAAGATTCAGGCCTCATGGTTTTGGGATCCCGTGGGCTGATGGTGTTTAACGTGGCAACTTGGAATAAAAGAGGGGGGAATAATCCCAGCAAGATTTGGAGGATCACGCGATGTCTTGAGAGACATCACATTGATGTGACTCTCCTCCAGGAAACCCAACTTCCTCCTTCCTCCGAAGGTAAATGGGGTACTTGCTGGGGATGCCACAGTTACTTCTCCTCTTACTCCTCCTAAACCAGAGCAGTAGCAATTTTGATAAGCAAAGGGGTGAAGTTCCGACTGATATCGGTTGTTAGAGATGACATTGAGAGGACACTATTGGTACATGGAGTACTCGAGGGGATCCAGGTGGCCCTAGTGAACTCATATGGTCCAAATGTAAATAGTCCAAACACATTCGACTGGGTTATGACACAACTAGCTGGGTACCGAACAGTCACAATTGTGTGGGGAGGGTTTTCAATACCACATTAGACCCTCTGTGGGACAGATGAGGGGCGAGTTAGAGTGGAATGACCAAGGCTAGCCTAAAAGTACAGGAAATATGTAAAATGTATAATCTCCTCGATGCATGGAGGCAACACATCTAGAGGTCCGAGACTACACATACCGCTCCTGGGTCCATGGCTTGAGCTCCAGATTAGATTATCTGTGTCCCAAGAGGAGGGATTACACTGGGGGAGCAGTTACATTCTCCCCAGAACACTGATCACTCCCCCGTGCTACTGGAATGCGTGCCGGAGACAGCAGGGAAGGGAAGTTACGCATTGCGGTTCAAATCAGGGGCACTTCAGGACCCAGTGTTTTCTCAGAAACTGCGGGGTGAAATTCAGTCCTTCCTTCGAGATAATTAGGGGTCAGTCCCATCAGAAGGAGTTCTATGGGAGACCCTCAAATGCTATTTCAGAGGGGTCTGCATGTCCAAAGAAAATGGAATTCTACAGGTCATTAGAAGGGAACTTGCAGATGGGGAAAGCTGGATTAAGACATTGCAGGGGGAAAAAGGACACCCCAAACCTTGGATCAACTCTGTGAGGAATCGATAGGCTTAGGACGAACGCTGACTGGGAGATCCGATTCCTGGCCTGGGGGCATCAAGTGCAGGAATATGGTGAATTTGCGGGAGCGCTCCTGGCACATATGGTAGCTGCAGATAGATGTCCGCCCCTTGTAGAATGCATGAGGAACCCCCAATGAGAATTAGCTTACTCTGAATATGACATTGCGGAGGTGTTTAGAGGCTTTTATCACGATCTATATAGCCCCAAAGGTTCGAGAGATCTGGTAGCCCCACGTGGCTACCTCGAAAAAATTGAGTTATATTGGGTAGAAGCACACATACGGGAATCGCTCAATAAATTGATCACCCTAGATGAAATATTAACAGCAATTAAAGAACTCCCAGGGTCCAAGGCACCAGGCCCAGATCGCTTAACAGGGGAGGTCTATAAGGCCATCACCCCTGCTCTGGCACCACTTCTTCTCCAGGTTTATGAGGAAGCGACTGCAAGAGGGGCTTTCTCCCCACAATGCGCGAGGCAAATGTGGTTTTGCTACATAAGCCCGGGAAGCCTCCCGAAGATTGTGACTCGTATAGGCCAACCTCCCTAACAAATGTTGACAATAAGATCTTTGCCAAAATCTTGGCCAGGAGGCTACGCCCATTGATACTCGCGGACCAGGCGGGTTTCATCCCTGGACGAAATACCAGGTTTGGACTCAGCTGGTTTTTTGGGATCATTGAGGCATTGGCCCCTTCGTCCCAGACAGTCGTGGTACTTCTGGATGCTGAGAAAGCCTTTGACTCCGTCGAATGGCCTTACCTCTTCGCAGTGCTACAAAAACTAGGTCTGGGGTCTCACTTCATTAAATTGGCCTTCCTCCTATATACAAACCCCTCAGAAAATATTGTAATAGGGAGAGCATGATCAGCACACTTCGACATGAGGAAAGGGACCAGACAAGGGTGTCCTTTGTCTGCGCTACTGTTTGCCCTCGCCATGGAACCACTAGCAGCAGGCTTAAGAGAATGACAGATCGGGAGGGGTCTTAATCTAGAACCACACAAATTGATCATATTGTTGTGTGCAGACGATGTGGCTCTCTTCATTGGCGAACCCGAAAATAACTTAAACCCAGTGATGCGTGAGGTCCTCAGATTTGGGGTTTTCTCTGGCCTTAAGATAAATCACAGCACATCTGTGGTGTTCACCCTCACAGCAGAAACCAGAGTGTTGCAGGACAAATTTGATCTTAGGTGGAAGTCCTCCCGTGTTCGGTACCTAAGGATGATGCTATCCCGCAATCGTGAGGAACGGTTCCGCGATGACTATGGGAAGACTATTGAGGTGTTTGGCGAAAAGATAGCGAGGTGGCGACACCTAGCACTCACGCTCATGGGGGCACGTGTCCATTGTCAAAATGATTATATTGCCCAAACTATTATACCTCTTCGTTAATGTCCCCATGCTTCTGATGGGCGGTTTATTTTGATGCTTGTGAGGATTGATACTGGATCTGCTGCAGGCCGGGAAACCAGCAAGAGTAGCCTCTACAACGCTTGTACAGCCAATGACCAAAGGAGGCTTAGCTACCTGACCTCGAACTTTACTACTGGGCAGCACAGGCACAATTCCTGGGACACTGGTACGCTACACACTTTGTGCGACCGCATGTTCAGGTTGAGCGGGCCTTGATGGCCCCCAATCTGCTATGAGCAGTAATCATTGGGGAACTCTGAGTTACCTCAGGCATGCTAAATATGGTCCTGATCACATGCGCGTATTGGAGGAAGATGGCCGGGAGGGGTGGCATCTCCAGTCTGTACTCACCTCTCCTACCAGCGAAGCACATTCCCGGGCTGGCCATAACGAGTGAGCGGGTATATTTGCAATGGGCAAGTAGGCTACGAATAGAGACCCTGGGTAACTTGTTCGAGGATGCGGTGTTCCTCCCGGTCCAACAAGCAAAGGAAGGGGGAGGTGACTCAGCGCTTGATATTTTGTTGTATTTTCGGGTCTGATACTCTTTTAGGGACTTCTTTCCCTCATTCCCAACACAACCACTGGTGTGGCATCTACTACATGGGGTGATTCATTCACAAGGGGAGGGCCGGTTGATCTCACAAATCTATAGCGATCTGATGGCAGATGAGACAGAAGGGATAGAAACCTAGAAGAGAAGGTGAGAAATTACCCTAGAGATTCAATTGAAGAAGAAGACTGGGGCTTATATTCTGAAGCAGACCCAGAAGGTCTTCCTTAATTCCAGGTTCAAACTTATCCATTTTAACTATGTACATCAGGTGTATCACACCCCAGCCAGGATACATAGGCATTTCCCCACCAATCCAGATGTATGTGTTAGATATGGCAGTGCCCCGGCAGGCTTCCTCCACCTAGCGTGGCAATGCCAGAGAGTCCGCCAGTTTTGGTCAGAAGTACTGCTCAAGATTTCATTGATTGTTGGGGAATCGCTGGACTCAAATCTACTTGCAGCACTATTGGGATGCACAAGATACATACAACCCGCAGTAAGGAGACTAGCGGGCTTGCTTCTAGTACTAGCGCACAGGAGTGTGGCCATGGCATGGGGGAAGGGATGCCCCCCCAGCGTGCAACAGTGGCTCCGGGATGTCGCCTACTGTCATGACACTGAAACTGCGTTCATCAGGTCCCTTCCCTTACATGCGCGCCCCCCAGAAATTTGGGGGCCTTATATTCAATACCTGATCACTATTGCAAACTGATAAAAAAGACAAAGAACTGATAACGTTATCTTATACTGTATATTCTTGAAACTGAGACACCTATGCACTGCTTGGAATTGTGTATGCCTTGCGATGGAGGGGTGCTGGCAGGGAATCGGACTCCATGTTGGGATGTTTGTGGTTGTTGATAAATGCAAAAATAAAGTATAAAAAAAAAGGTCTGGGCCTGTCAATGTTGAATGGAGCTTTGGCAAGTGACTTTGCGAGCCATGTTACATGGCATAAAGGTAGTTTGTCGTCAACAATTGATTATATTTTTGTGGGAGATTGGCTTTTTAATAAATGCAAAAGCCTGGAGTTTGTAGAGTTTGCTCTGAGCGATCACAGACCACGAATTGCAGTATTTAACATGCCCATTTTAAAAGATGTATTGTGTCAGTTAAATGGCCTTTTGGTTAATCCTGCTAGAAACAGAGGTCTCATGGAACCCGAGAAATGCATTGAGGATAAATGAAATTCTTGATTCTTGCCTTAAAAGTACTACCCTTGATTGGTAATATTATACATTTTCTTCTGATAATTTTGGTGGATTTATGGATGATACCATAAATTGGGTATTGTGCAAAGGTAAGAATGTGGCTCCATGTACGTGTCGAAGGTATTTACATGCCTATGATTTTATATTGGTTGAGAGAAAAAAGATGAGAGCGCAGATTGGAAAGATTAGTTTGAGGGGCGGGTTTTTGTTTCATTACTTGTAATTGCTCAGATCAAAAAGGTTAAGCAAGCATACAAAAACTGGCTGAGGTGCAAACAAGCTATTAGATGGCAGGCAGATGCAGAGAAAATGCTTGGTGTCTTAAGCAATAAAAACTCTGCAGCCTTTTGGAAACTTAGAAATGACCTGGGAAATGCTCAGGAGGAGGTACAGCTTAATGCTGTGTCAGACGATGATTAGTGCCAGTACTTTGAGGCGGTGTATGCTACTCAAGCTGGTTCGGAGCCTGTCATTTATTGTGAGGGACTATTGAAAAGGAGGGGTAATTAGAAACATTTAGTTGACCGTGAAGCCATGGAAGGTATTCTTAGTCAAATTAGTAATTCACGGCTCTGGGTCCTAATGAACTGTCTCCTTTTTGTTTAAGAATAACACTGAAGTCTGGTCTACAAATTTTACTATTTTATTGGGGTATGTTACTGATACATTACATTTACCAGCAACTTGGAGAACTGCTTATGGCGTCCCAATATACAAAAAGGGATCCCGTTCAGACCCTAAAGATTACCACCCTATCTCCATTCTGGATGCTAATAGCAAAGTGTTTGCAGCGTTATTGCTATCACATCTAGAAAAATGGGAATGGGAAGTACGATGTTTAAGAAAATGGCAAACTGGGTTTAGGAGTAATCATGGAACATCACTCAATGGCTTTCTCCTTAAAGCTATACAGAACTTGGCCTGGTCGAAACAATATTAATCTGTTTTCATCACCTTGGTAGATTTGTCTGCAGCCTTTTATGCCATTGATTGGGGCGTTTGTGGAATAAATTGAAGGAATAGGGGAATCCAGGACGGTCTCCTACGATTGATAATGGGTCTTTATGCACACTCTAGTATTCAAGTCAAGTCAGATCATGAGGGAGCTTTATCTCAGAAGATATAGACCAGTGTTGGAGTTAGACATGGGTGCATTTTATCACCCTGTCTTTTTAATGTATATGTCTCTGACGTCGGTTACTCTTAGAAGCCGGCAGTTTTTGATTCCCCGAGACATGGCCATCTTAAATGCATTAGGCTTGCATGCAAGGATGATTCCCTACTTTTTGACTGTTCACAGACGGGTCTGCAGAGGCTAATTAATGCATTTACTGGTTATGCTTCAACTAATTCCTTGAAAAATAAATTCAGGGAAAACAAAGGTTATGCAATGTACTGTGAAAGGAAATAGAAACATCTACATTGGTGTATTTCAGCAGATGTTTAAGAAAGGGTTTTAGAAAGAGTTTGGTATACCTTTGGTTTCAGATTTTATCCAAACCTCATGAATCACAGGTTTGGGTTTAAGGTAATATAGTTCCACACCTTTTAAATGTCAGGATGCCCTTTCCCAGGTTCACTATACTTTCATGGCAGGTAGTCTCAGGGTTCCTTTCCCCAAGTTCAATATCAAAAGAGGTCACACAAGAAAGTATCTTGAAGCTTTGTCTTTGAGCTAAGTTCCAACAATTCTTCACAGCTCAGGGTCCTCTTCGCCAAGCCTTATGTGCATCAATAGTAGCTTTCATTTTGACACAATAGTAAGTGTCCTTGTTAACATATAGGGGTTCTCTGGTCTTGGTGCAGTTGTAGGAACCACACAGTCCACCCACTACAGGTCATGCAACCAGGAGGCTGGAGTTCTATTTTTAGCAGGTCGATTAGAGGTTCTCTGGCCTTCGCAAAGTTGTTGGACCACAATCCACCTTTTACAGGTCACGCAACCAGAAATCTTGAGTTGCCTCTGAGCAGTTCAATATTCAACAAAGTGGTTTCTCAAAGGCAGCTACAAAGCCAAACAGTTTCTCAGACTTGATTTCAATTCTGCAGTTAGAGTTCTTCATTCACTTTTATTTTCCTGTTTTGTTTCAGTACATAATTAAACATCAGATTGATATTAGCATATTTGCTATTTCATTCAGTTCGTTATTCAAGATCAGCAGATTTGTTATTTTCTTCCAGTTCAGTATTTAATATTAACAGTTTTGCTGTTTTCATTCAGTTCGGTATTCAATATTAGCAGTTTTGCTGTTTTCATTTGATTCAGTATTTAATATTAGCAGTTTTGCTGTTTTCATTCAGTTTGGTAGCAGTTTTGCTGTTTTCATTCGATTCGGTATTTGATATTAGCAGTTTTGCTGTTTTCATTCAGTTCAGTATTCAATATTAGCAGTTTTGCTGTTTTCTTTCGTTGCAGTATTTAATGTTAGCAGTTTTGCTGCTTTCCAGGTCACTTGTCTTTCATTCATTCATCTGACTCATAGTTGCATTCATAACTGAAATATTTACCGCCTTTGCGCCGTTTCCATCCTTCGTAGCCTGCCCGGAGTGCCCGGGTTTCTGGGTAACTTCCTCAGCACTCACCAGTTGTGGACATCTTCATCTGGCGGTCCTTGCTGCTTTCCTTCCTCCTTCTGCCTACTGGTTCCATGAACCCTGCTCACGTGGGGATAGTTCGGTCTGCATAGGCAGCTTCAATGCCTCTTCGAGGCCAAGCACAGGGTCCTTAGTAGTCGTGCCTCGCTGCAGCTCCTTTTGCTCCCACTTCATACAGGGGACTTGATTCTGCACACAGGAGGTTTCCCTTGGTTTGGGGATGTCAGCTGGCGTCCCGTATTGTCCTCGGGTCCCACCATGGCTGTCTCCAGATTCCCTGGGTTTTACAGCGATCTCTTTCCAAGTTCCTAAGGTCTCTCTCTTTTCCTCCCTCAGGGCTTTGCCTTTTATACACCTGTGGTCTTTCAATTGACTGCAGGTGTATTCCATCATTCAATTCTGCCCGACTCTGATTAAGAGGCCATGCCTTCCTGCATCTTCTTCGTCCCAGTACCTAAGTGGCGAAAAGGACTGGTCTTCATTACTCTTAGTTGCTTCATCCTCGTCTTGGTACTAGAGTGGGAATAGTGGGTGTTTTTCATTACTCTCAGCTGTCTCCTCCTTGTCAGGTGTCCCAAGAGAGGAAAAAAGGGGAGTTGACCTACAATAACTCATAAAGGTCGGGGGAGGGTTAAATTGGTTGACATTAGGATAAGGGGGAAACTATGTCTTGCCTGAAGGCACCTCATTCTCAATCTCCAAGGATCCGCCACCAAGGTGATCCTCCCTTGCTTGTCCGCCCCTAGGGTCAGGATCCAAAAGCAATGGCTTTTCCTTGGCCACCTGCATAGAGGATCCCATGAGAGTAGTAGTGGGAATACCCTCAGGTTTCTCACAGTGGGTAAAACCGTCCCATAAATATTATATGTCGTAGAAGTGCAGGATTTCTGGGTAGTGGATTTTCTGCCAAAGTTGGATGGTATGCTTTGAAGAGGGGTTTGAGTCTCCCAAACTCTGTGCCTTTAGCGGCCATTGGATATGAGCTCAATACACAATGCTGTCCTTTCATTGTAAAATAATGTCACCTTTAAGTGATTCTTTGTTTGCTGATCTAAATGCTATTAATACTCAGAATAGTGATTGGTGCTTGGGGAACCTCTCTTTCTTTTGTTGTGCTCTATTGAGAAAGATGGATCCCTTGAAGTCTGATTTGATTAGTAATCTGGGAATTATGAAGCATTCATTGTATAGATTGGACTGGATTGCCACTCTGGAATGTTTCTACAGGATACATGTAAAATTTCTGCGGCAGTAAAGTTTGCATTAAAAAAACGAGAGGCCAAAAAAAGTAGAAGAATGGAGCACCCGATCGCCAATCCTGCATTAAAAGTGCACCCAACCCCCTGGTACCACACTTACCTGTTCCTCATCCTCCTCACTTCCATACCTTGATGCTTTCTTCTCCCTGCGGCCGAAGTTTCCCAACCCTAAAGTGGGTCGGGACTTCCGCAGCAGGCCCCCCCTTTTCTTTTAATGGCACAGCACTCCTCACGTCTGAAGCGGGGGGGACCCCCGCAACCCCTGTTCGGCATAATGGGATTCAGCATTTTCTTACATGCTGGATGCAGACAAATTGTGCATTCAGCATTTTGTTTTCAACATTTTCTACGGGTAACGTTTTCACGGGTATGAATCCTTGATACATCCACACTCTGACCATAAACAAAGTGGAAATGTAGCTCCTTATCTATCTATGTACCCAAATATATTTGTACAAGGTTCTTTTTTAAGATTTAGATCGAACTTGTACCATACTAAATGTATTTTAGTCAGATATGGCAATTTTGACTTTGGATAACACATATTGTAGATTTTATGACAATGTAAAGGAACTGGAAACTCTTTAAAACATCTGTTGGTATTTTGTCTTGCTCTACATGGTAAACGCATAACATCTTTTAAGAAATGTGTAACTTCTACCGTTTCCATTGATTGTGATGTATTTTGGGAGATGTGTTTAGCTGGGGCTACTACATTGATTGTTTTGGCTGTGACAGATTTAATGAAATGTTTAAAATTGGATTAACATGTATGATTTTTAATACAGAAGGAAAAGGGAAATTAGAATTTTGGTTTGTTTTAATATTTTTATATATGGGTCTATTTTTGTATAAAGAATTGTTGGTGTATGAATTTTATGGCTTTATTGTGTACTTTTATCATTGTGTGAATTGAGTATGTTGAACCCGTAGGCCCTTTAAGTGAGGTAGCGCTCTATGGGATGGATGGGGATGCAGATTTAATCTTACACCAATAATAAGACAAACTCAGGAAGTTGGCAAGCACATAACTGTTTTAATTGCAATTGTCTAAAACAGGGAGTACAACGGACATCAAGGGACGTCTCACAGCATGATCTCAAAGCAAAATATGAAAACATGTTATTATGTAACAAATATTTGTCATACGTGATGTCATACTACGTGGCAAAATAAGAAAACCTACGTGAGATTGTGGTTGGTCTATGAGGAACGTCTAGGTATACTTTCTATGGGGGATAGGATTGTAATTGGGTCTCTAAGGTCAGGTGGACAGCTATGCCTGCGCCTAGTGCAAGCCATCTTCGCTGTCACGAAATACACAATGTTTCACTGGCTTTCAAACTATAGGGCTCTTTGCTACATGGCCCACTACAATTTGTTGGCACACTTGTACCCTTCTGGAAAATTCCACTCTCTAGCAGCACGCAAGCTGGTACTCCAGGTGCTGGAGGGTTGGGCTTGACCATGCCTCCCCACCCAATTAACCCATCATCCATCATCACTCCTGCTGTCTGCCATTCGAATTAGTCTTTGAACTCAGCCTTGCAAAGTATCACTGCGCCTGAGAATAGAAGGGAGTGTGAGCATGGTCTTACCTTCAAGTGTCGGTATAGCTTGCCTTCTAGTGTTTTTCCATTAAACCTCAACAGGAGCTTACCTCGCTTCTTATGTTCATTGTATCTTCTCAAATAGCTAACCAGTTTCTTGACTGCCCAACCTTTGACACTGGGACAGACAACCTTTCTCGAATCTTCCCTCGTCTTCAGCTGCTTTCTTCTACTGTGCCACACATTCATCTCTTCTGTTCATGTGGTCCTAGTTTGTTTAAACACATAGTGGAACATCCAGATATATATATATATAATGGCGTCACCGCCTGCAGTGCTTTCCGCATGTGCAATCTTCATTCCACTCATGAAATGTTACTAAATTCTTTACTTCGCCATCAGATTCTATAAGGTCTATATATTTTCTTCATTGGAATCTCTTCTGGGTGCATCATTTCTGCTTCATATGATGTCACCAGTCTTCTCTTTCACTCATCTTCACACTTCTTCGGGAACCTCTTTTAAAAGACTGTAATTTCTCTGTGAGTACATCATATAGGGCTTTCTCAATGGATACCTTGTTTCGAGGTTTCTTCGTGGTATAGGGAGCATTATTGCTGTTGTGCATGTCGCAATTTCCGGTTTCCAACATAAAGGCAAAATGGGGGCGGGCCTTCCGGTAGAGGCACTTGACTCCTCTACATTCGCCAATCTGGTTGATTCATCGACCTCTCTCCCATCAGTCTTCACATCATGACAGCCTTGTCTGAAAAGTGCTTCTTCGGAGTCCATATATTCCTTTCAGAGATCCTGCTGATTTCACATGTTCATCAACACTCCAGGTCATGAGACTACATTGTTCATTTGGGCTGCAGTAGATCCATCTTCCCACATACTTCTTGTGGTTTCTTGGATACAGCAACTTTGTTCCTTCAGGTACTAGAATACTTGCTTCTATATACTTTTGATTTGTTCATCTGTCAGCTCTTTGGGTCCAAGCCCTGACTTGACATCGAGCATGATCTTCATTCCTACTGCTTTCTTTGCTGTTTTCTTGAACTGTGTGATTATTATTCTGATCACACAGAATCCAAACATGATCATCCCAACAATGCTCCAAGGAACCTGAAGATATTTGCCATACTTTGTGTCATTTGCAATATCTTCTACTTCATCTTCCATCTTGATATGCAAATTCATCAGCATTGTTTTGGCCTCTGTCAAGGTCCCATTCTCTTCATCGTAAGAAGGTATGAATATGCAACATGATTCTCCGATTTTGGCACAAACACCTCGATCCATAGCTGCAATCATGTCCAGAACATATCTACTCTAAAGAGTCATCAATCTTATTGCTCTGATCTCTTCCTTGATAGTATTGAATCACTTTATGCTGATCGTCTACAGGAGCTCCCATCTGGTAATCTGTAACTATTTGCCATTTGCCATCGTCTGGATCCCTGGCATGAAGATTGTTGCAAATACTGCCGAAGTCTTACTGAACAACCTGTGTTCATACGGAATAGAATCAAAGGCTTCTATTGATTTAGCTGAAAAGTAGTTCTCCTTCTTTGTTTGATTGAGGAATTCAACTGCTCTCCTCTTTCTCAGGTGAGCATCTGCTTTTGGAAACTCTCTAATATGCAGGTTACTCTTTGGAATCACCAATGCTGGAACATGGACGATCACTATAGAACACAGGCCTTCTTAGTTCATGTAAGCTCTGGATCCACATGCCCATTCGTGGTCCATTATCACTACTGTCCCATTCTTCATTCCTGGTAAATCGAAAGTTAGACTGCACTGCTTATTCATTCCAAACTTTCTTGTGCCATTGTTTCTGAAACATAGTTCTGCACTGGCTAGAGGCACTATATGCAGCGGGCCTCCTTTATCATTAACCCATGTAAGCAATTTTTCAATTTTCGGCCACTGATGTTTGCATTCTTTCTCTGCAATCTTTATGACTGGCTGATAGTATCCTGTAAGTGCTGGTGCTTTACACACAACCAGGCCTTCCTCCCATCCATCTGGAAAAACCACTGTTCCCTTAATTTGCAGATGAATTCTCTCCTTGCATCTTCGTATTTCTTCAAAGTCCTTTCCTTGACAATTGAGCTTTTTGTTTATTTACCATCTGTTTCCTGCCCCCTTCATTCCAGGCTATTCATATCTTATCACATGATCTCTGGTGTGTGTTCTTGGTTATGTCTTCAAATCTTGCACATAATCATCTGCTTCTGGAGCTGTCCACTCGGTTACCCATACCAAGGATGCTGTACAACCCTGGAACCAACCTCTCATTTGGCAGAGTGCAAGGTGCGTCAGGTAGTGAGCTTTCTGGGCTGTTACTTCTATAGCTATGAATAGCTTGGAATTCCCCATAGCATAATGTAGGAGAGCACAAACATAACAACTCTCCTTGGATGTCCTTTTTCCCCACCTCTTTCATGTGCTGATACCACATGTTATTCCCCAAATGTGCTGTACTGTCTAGATAATTATTTAACTCATAATCATCTTCCCCTGTGCTTCTCCTGTGTCTCCCTCTTGCAAGGAGGGTTTGTCCATAATGCTCATGAAGTACATCAATAAGTGTCCTTCCTACCGAGGGAATCATAGGAACACTTGCCAGAGAAATGGTTGACCTTACACGTGTCATTGGTGTAGGGATAATCACAAATGGCCTTGGTCTCTCTGCAACAGGTAGTTCTGCATAAGTCAATGGAGTGGGAAGAATCAAATGGACTTCTGCCTTACTTGGCCCAATGAAGTAGACAGTATGGATTAGCAAACTCAGAAAAACAATATTAAATGTTGAGCACACATATATTATGCACCAATACATTAATCCCTACCATTTGCGATTCTCCACACGTCGTTGAGTTTGCTCATGTTCCGAAACTGTACCACTTCCAACATTAACTCCAGGATCTGTTTAACTATTGCCAGAAGTAGCCTCCTAATTGCAGGGCCATTTTCAAGATCTTTCTGAAAAACAAGCATATTAGTACTGCGTCCAACAAGAGCAGGATAAGGTTGAAGTATGTAGACAAAGACAGCGAGAAGTAGTCTATTGGCATCTGCATCTGATAGGACCATGGGATTAACCAAAGAGAAACTCAGTGAGGGATGAATCTGGAAACTGTTCGCACATACTATTGCATTACTACATAAAATGCAACATGTTCTAATAGGTTCGGTACGAACCAGTCCTCCGCAATAGCTGCTGCAAGACTTTTCCTAGTTACATGCGCAGGGTAGTGCAGCTGTTCAAGTGCTACCCTTAACAAGGCTACAGGCATCGCCAGCTTTCCAGTGCTGCCCTGTTGCCACAATGCTTCAGAGGGGGATAAAGAACACCCCCTTTGTTTCCACAATTCTTGCTCTTTCTGTGGAGCACTGCCTTGAACCTCCATCAACTGTGTTCTTTATACATGATTAAACCCTTTATTTAGAATCATAATTGTGATTACTTTCTCCTTTACTTCTGGAGTATCGAAACTTGAAATATCTGATGAATGTGCAACCATTTTGGCTTCTTCGTCTGCGGCTTCATTCCCACGAGAGATAAAGTCAGTTTGCTTAGTATGTGTTGCGCGCTTAACTATTGCAATGGCTACTGGGAGTTGTAGTGCCTTGATAAGCCTGTCCAATAATGCTGCGTGTTGCACAGGAGTGCCGTCCGCTCAGAGGTAGCCCCTCCTTTTTCAACATGCTGCCCTGCGTGCACGGTTGACATCACATAGGCAGAGTCACTGAACACGTCACTACCTGCCCTGCATGTTTCTTGAGCGCGACAATAAGCGCCACTAATTCTGCTACTTTCAATGAGAAGTGAGATGGAAGTCTTGCACTTGCTACAACCTCGAATTCACCATTGGCTCTGTGTCTTACCACAGCTGAAACTGGAATGCCTTTCCCCATCAGTTTGATACATTTTTGAAGACCCATCAACAAAGACAATCTCCCCCTCTGCTAGCGCATTCTCTTTTATTCGGTGGATGTCATCTTAGAATTCCTCATAGTCAGCGCAAGCATGCACATGCTCACCCTCTGCCACACGCTCAGCTATAAACGTGGCAGGGTTCACTATTTTACACCTGACTGTTTTATTGCTGGACTCAATATAACTACCTCAAATGCGGAAGCCCTCTGAGATGTCAATGTACCCTTAGGTTTCTCCAAAATGGCAAACAAAGCATGCTCAACAAACAATGTCATAGAACATCCCATCACAATACTAGTAGACTTCTCTATTGCGAACGTGGCTGCTGCCAGCAACTGTTCACAAGGAAAGTGCCCTCTCATTACTGGATCTAAAATCCCACTGTAATATGCCACGGGTTTGTACCCCAATGTAGTCGTCTGTATAAACACTGCTGTCATGACTGTCCCATTCGTATGTTAAAACAAAAAGAAATCCTCATCATAGTTAGGAATTCCTAAAACTGGAGCTGTACAAAATGCTTTCTTCAATTCTTCATACCCTTCGTCCATTTCCTCAGTCCATTCAATTCTTTGCTTGCTCACTTGTGCTTTCTTCAGAACCTGCAAAAGGCGTCTTGTGTACGAACTATAATCAAATACCTACACTCTAACATAGTTGCATAATCCCAGAAACTGCTGCATTTGTTTTATCGTGTGCGGTTTTACTGTTTTCATAATCGCCTCAGATCTTTCAGGTGTAACTCTCTTCCCCTCATGTGAAATTAAGTGACCTATCTTCAACACCTCTTCTTGACAATATTGCAACTTCTTCTTGTCCACTTTATATCCCTTGTCTGCTAGTCATTAACTGAATCAAATCTTGCCTGCACTCATCTTATGTCATCTACGTACTGCAGCACAACACTTAAATCAATATTGCCTAAATCCATCTGCAGGACCCTATTAAAGATCGATGGAGACTCACAGTACCCTTGGGGCAAACGAGTGCTCTTCAGCTTAGTTTGGCAAAACATAAATGTCGTAAGTTCTTGGCAGTCCTTATGCAACGGGATTGAAGAAAACACATTTTTCAAGTCAATCACCATGAAATATCATACCCCTGCTGGGATACTACATAGTATCGGTGCCAGATTTGGAATTAAAGGAAACTCTTGCCGGCACAATCTGCTCAATCGGTCTCATATTTTGAATACATCTCCACAACCTTTGCTTCGATTTTTTAATCGGATTCAATGCTGTATTACACGGTGACTCTGACATCACTAAAATACCTTGTTCCATCAGGGCTGATATAGTCTTAAAAATACCCTCATCCACCTCTCGAGACATTGGGTGCTGTCTTGCTCGAGGTAAAATTGCTCTTGGCTTCACCTTAATCTTAACCTCTCCTATCCCTTTCAATAGGCTTGTGTCATAGCGGCCTGTAGTCCATAAAGAGTTTGTCACTTTTTCAAAATCTTTATCAAAAAATGCTGGGCGCTGCCGGACTATTACCATTCGCTGTGGGATTTCTCTTTTCTCTATTCTGATCCAATATGTAATATTCATCTCGAATATTACTTCATCATCTGATGGATCATCTCTAAACATATCCTCGTCAGTGATGTCAGTAAATCTATACCTTTCCCCAAAGGCAATCACTGTTTTCCATGGCCTGTCCTTGTCATTGGCTCCTTCGAGCATGGCCAATTCCCCTCGCACTATGGCTGCATTTAACTCTAGGGAATAGTCTGTCCCCTCTCTTCGTCCATAGGTATCTGTGGCCTGAGCAAAAACTCATCAGGTATTCTCATAATTTTTCCCACTAGGCCGGGTAGCCATGTCAACAAAATGCGTACCCCATAAAGAGAAACATCTGGCTCTAATGGCATTCCTAGCAGAGCCATCTGCCCTGTAATGTATACCTGGAGTAGAACACACTATGCCTTCATCGATAAAAGAAATCGTCATATTAAACTTCGTCATTAAATCTCGGCCCAGAATGTTAGCCGGTGTATGCCTTGAATACAATAATGGAACAGACATGTCACACTCTCCTATGGAGACTGGTAATTGATCAGTAAAAGGGAACTCTTCTTGTAGCTCCAGAGAAACCTTGCACATTCATGGCATTTCCCGACATTGGATATTTTCCCTCTCGTAGCCCCAGTGTCTACTAAAAAAGAAAAAGATTTGCCTCCTATCGTCACATCAACGCTTGGTTCCTCGTGGGGGGTCTGGTGTCACCGATAGTACTAAACACATCAACTCACCCTGTGAGCTGTCCTATTGTGGGTGCATACTTATCCCTGTACCTGTAAAAGGACTTCCTCCTACCACAGTGACACCCCCTAGCCTAGGTGTCAATAACTGTCCCATATTTGCATTCTGGTGTATCTGCATGGGTGAGTGCTGTGACTGGCCTTACGGCGGATTCAAAGGTGCTTGCGGTTACTGCAATGCCTGGTGCATTTGTGATCTTGGTCACACCCATCCCTAGTTTGTGAGCTATGTGCTGGAGGATAAGCTGTCCCCCCTCTTGAGAATTGCTCAATCTGTACATACCCTTGGCTTCCACATGTGTGCACAATGTGCCCTGTCATTCCACATGTCCAACATACAAGAGAAGCTCTTCTGACTAGCCCCCCCTGGTTGAATCCCCCTTGCACATTCTAATTATAATTCTGCATATTTTGAAAACCACCTTGATTATTCTGATAACCACCCCTTCCTCTATATCCCATTCCTCTGCCTCGCGGCATAAACTGTCACAACCCTCAGCCCTGGTCCCCACTGGCAAGCCCGTTGGCCAGATGGAATCAGGACTCGGATCGCTTATAAGGCCTGGCATCCACATCTCAGGCTCATAAACAAAGATAGACATCTGATTGTGGAACTACTTTTTAGGGCTTTCAGCCAACATGGAGGCATCCACACAGCTTGATTCCTAGAACCAAACTATGCGGTCTAGTGTTTTGGGTGTGGTGGCCTGGGGACTACTTTACCTGGACTACTTTGCAGTGGCTATTTAAACCACACCCGAACAAGAGAACACGCTTCGCGTTACTTTGCTACTAGCAACGTGTCGCTCACCGTGTCCAGCTTTCTCACGAGCCTGACGAATTCCGGACTTGCAGAAAACAAAGAACATCGTTAGCAGCAGAATCTTATCTGCAATCTCCATCCTTCACTGCTCGCAGCTCCCGTGCAGCTCTGTTTCAAGAGTTTGCCGTCCGGATCGAAGGACCTGAAAAAAGGGAGAAAGAAATTATTAAAGGTGGTAAAAGAGACATTACAACCACGAAGCGCTTAGAGACTTACCTGTCTGGCTGGTTTTCGACTGGCATAGCTCCGGAACTCCATCGACCTACACCGCGACCTACGAAAAAGAGAAAAGCACAGGTCAGTGAGGACAAGACATCGCTGCGCTGCGCAAAGCGCCTCCTTACCGCATCATAGCGCTATTGTGCGCCATCATCTACCGGTGCAAACCAGCCTACCCAGTTCTCCAAGCGGATACTCCGCACACCTAAGGGAGATAAAAAGAGACATTTTAGAACAGAGAAAAGGCATGCAAGAATAACAACGCCATCAATCGCAATAAGACCTACCTGAAAGACACTACAAGGGCCGCAGTCAGTGAAGTAACTGGACAGCCTGCGCCCACAAAAGACAACGCGCCCCTGCCCAGAGAGCAGGACGGAGAGCTCACCAATTCCGACAGCCAGGTGAGAAGAGAACCCGGAGGGGCTGAAAACACAAGGGAGGTGGGGAAAAACTTACCTTGGTCATCCAGTCCTAATATAGTCTTCATTTCCAGGCAGAATCCCATCGACACCGAGTCAACAGGGAGTCATAGAGAAGGGCACCAATGACCAACTGGCTGGGTGGCATCCCCGTGGATACCAGGTGAGCGTAACATAAACCCAGTCCCTCCTTGACCCATGTTGCATTGACTATTTGCCTGTGATGCACCAACTGCTTGCTGCATTCCCAGTCCTTCTCTGCTTGTCAATACTGCCCCTTCTATGGCATGTTTTGACAATTTCCTCTGAAATAACTTGGCTTCCTCAAGTTTCCTAGCATCTTCCTTCTTCTTGTTTTTCTCTTATAACAGCTGGCAGTGATGCAATATAGTCAACTGTATCTCTGCCCATGGCTTCGCTTTCATTCCTACTCATTTCTTGAGCTGTCTCTGTACCTGTTCTGGCAACCCCTGACATAAAATGTGGTAGAATACTGCCACTGATTTTCCCCACATCTCCCGGGTTTCAAGAGTCCACCGTTCCTGAATACTTTGAATGTAAGCAAGCAGATCTTTGTCATCTTTCATGTTACGTACCATAAGTGCACCCATATCTGACGTATCAGGATACTGTACCATGAGTTCCCTCCAGACATCTGCTCTACAATTGTTAAATGGTGCTCCACTGTGCGCTGTGTTTTGTGTTGTGACACTTGAGTAACCTGCTGTCGTCCAAATGTCATCAGCCCGTTCCCCAAGAATGGCTGCTAGGAGACCCTTAATGTCCCCTATTGCCAGAGTATTTCCTCCTGTCATCTTTTCTAGCTCATAAATCAATTTCCTCGCACCCCCGCCATTAAACTGGGAAGTTTGCATCTTAAGTTATCCTTATCCATTTGTGGCCAGGGAATATACTGCGGTCTGGCCCCTCCTTTTTCCAATAAAGGGAACTGCTTGAACCCAAATCCGCAATCAGCTCCCATTGTTTGCCTATCCATAGTGGGGACAATGGTTCCCGATCATCTTCTACCTCGCAATGACCTCAGCCTGCTCACATATGGTGGTGACTCTCCTTTCTCACTATACGACCGTCCAGTAGGTCACTCTGGATATGCTATAGGATCTGGCACCCTATCCTTAGGCTGCCCTAGATCAGACCATCTCACTTCCTTGTCTATCTGCAGACATCCCTCAAGACCGCATACACTTTCTCTCTCTTCATCTGAAATACATAGGGCCTCATTACAAGCGAGGCGGAATGGGTTAACGGGACCCGCTAAAGGAGGCGGACCTGTTAAACCAGTTCCGCCTCATTACAAGCTCCCCTCACGGGACCCGGTAAGTAACGCCTGGTCAAACAAGGCGTGCTTACCGGGTCCCGCGAGGGGAAGAGGGAGCAAACAACGGGCCGCTCGTAATCGGCCCGTTGTTTGCTCCCTCCCACATTCCCATTCAGCCCTATGGGGGCTGAAATGGGAATGGGGAAGGTCCGGGCCCGGGTTCCTGGAGGGAGGAATTACTGGGCCCTCCATACTCGGAATGGCCCGGTAATTCCCCATTCTGGGAACCCAGACCCGGACCTGATTTTGGCAGCAGCCATGCCGCCAAAAGCGGCATGGCTGCCGCCAAAATCATAATGAGGCCCATAGTCCCCAACTAGTATGGCTTTTGTCCCCATCACCCTTATTTAAAGTCAGCCTGTCTAAGAACAAAGCTCTATGCTTGAGACTGAACGGGTCCCTTTATTCATTCAGTGATTGGTGGCCAGGGGTTGTTTTCCCTTCCCTGGGCTACCCAATTTGCTGCTTTCTCTTAATCTTGATATGCTTTATCGATGCTCTCCCCTATGCTCCTTATGTCACAATTCTCTTCTAGGGTTATCCTAGATGGTCCTGCTGTTGCTCCCTGTGACGGTAGGAACTCCTCTATATTGCCCCATGATATTACTGGACTTAGTTACGTTAACTCTTTCTGAATGTCTTGTTTTCCGTTCCATTTCTTCGTTTAATTCTCTTCGATTTCTTGATTCCCTTCTAAACCTTTCCTCTTCTTGTCTTTTTTCTTCCCTTCTTTCATTCGCTCTATGCTCTCCTTCTTCCCTTCGTCTTTGTATTCTTTTATACCTTCATTTCTGTGCTTCCTCCTCTTCCCTCTTTTTATCTTGCCTATCTTCGATTGCTCTCTGCCTGTTGTCATACTTCATTTGCTGCTCTGCCCTTTCTTCCTTCTTTTGCTCTTATTCCTGATACATCTGTTCTCGTTTTTGTCTGTTCTTTCTCTTATGCTCATCTTCATTCAGTCTTTTCTCCCGTTCCGTCTTTTCTATCTTGCTGGTCTTGCTCTTCCCTTTGCCTAACTTCCTCGATACTTTTCCCATTGAGCTTGAGCAATATCTGTCCACCCATCCATTCGTTCTGCACAAGTGTTACCTCATCAGCTCTATCCTTTTCTCCTTTCCATCTCTTAATCTCTTGTTCTATGTCTCTGGTCACATTCGATTGTTCGCTTTTATCTTCCGTATCTTGTAAAATCTTAAATATCTCCTCCTTTCTTTTAGTCTCTTCTGGACTATCATCACTGCTATAGGCAGGCAGTTCATGTATCGTGTTACTATATCCTGTTGCTGCTTTCAGCTCCTTTAACCGATACAATCCTACACCTTCTGTACTATCGCTGTTTACTTAGGGTGAGGTAAGGGGAACAGAAGGCTCAACACCTTCCTCCCTACACTGATTAAGCATCTGTAATATCTTGCAGCTGTCGCTGGTCTCTGTGGCATCGCTGGAGGCATGTGCCCGTAATACACATGGTCTCTCCCAAGATGGCGCCACCATCAATAGGCAGCATTATAGACATCCGCCAGGAACCTTCAATCATGGCTCCGCCCCTGGCTCCTACCGAGGTACTTCAGACTGTCCAGCCAGAGCAACCTCTCGTTGCTACTCTCTTGGTAGCTGTGCTCCGTGAGTTTGTTTGTTTCCTGAGACCTATCAATATTACTTTGAGTATCGTTGTTCTCGCATGTGTTGTTGATCCTTGTCTTTCTCTCTTTCTCACTTAGCCATGCCACGGCTCTCCCGCGATCCTTCGCTCACTTGCGGCAGTCTGATTCGTTACAACATCACGAGCATATGTCCATACTGGTAGTTCATATTTAACAGGGTCTGCTTAACTTGGACTCCACCCTCTCCTGCTAATCTTACTCTTTTTCTTCCCCAAAGCGGTCACGCTGATTGAACATTCCTCACTTCCGGACTGCAATTCACAGAGTGCACTGCCCCCGATTCTTTCGACCACATCAGCCTCTCTCTCCTCCGGAACACATTGTTTATTCACGGTAGGGTTCCATCTAATTTTCATTACAACAGACATCCTCCTCTTGCTTGCTTTTCTCACACCTCGCCTCCCGCATAGGTTTCATGAGGCAATCACCCCTCTGGTTGTCACAGAAGCTCCAGCCCATCCAGTATGAGGAGCGAGAGAGAGCCATTCTTAATTGGGTAGAACTTTAGTTTGGTTCAAGTTGGGAAACAGAGATATTTCAAATTCATATTTCCCTTGTTCCTTACCTTACAGTAAACTCCCTCACGACCTTGCGGAGGAACTGCATCCAGGACTCCATTTTCCATCTGGAACCTTGAGACCCCCGCACTCAAGCAACACAGGGTTTTCTTCCCCACAAGGGTTTCCCTGGAATTCCCACTCTGCTCCTGCCCTCCGGTCAGCGACAAGGAGGGGTGACCAGGTAGATTCTCCTTTCATCTAAGCTGCGGTGCCTGAGGCAGGTTGGTGGTCTTTCTCGCATTGTTTGTGCAAATCAGCAATTGTTTGCAGGCCATCTCTTAATCAAAGTTTGACAGCATCCAATCCTCAGGAGGTGGATCCTCCCGCTCCTCCTGGTACATTTTCCAGAGCTCTAAAACAGCTAACCTCTGCTCCAATTTCTTCCCTATGTATGCAGCATACAAGTATGTGGTCATGTGTTGCAAAACCGCCATTGACAGCGATCCCCCTTGTGGCCATGGCATGAACATTTTGTCTGCTGTGCCCTTTACCCACTCTGCACTATACCGTCTGAGCTTAGGCGCCTGTTTTTGAAGCGTCTTGCACAGATGCATCAGTGGAGTAACATCCCCCATTGTGACAAGTCTCAATTGACTGTCAATACTTACCGTTAGTTACACAGATGCGTTTAAGAAAAACAATAAATATGAGAGCTCTCAAACCCTCGCCGCTCAAAGCCTCTACTTTTCAATTATCTCAATCTATCTATTAAGTCGGCGCCAACAATGGCCTAGAGTAGATAACTTTTTATCTCTTCTTTAACCTTATAGTTTATTCTCGTTGCTCTTCGACACCTCTTTTCAATTACAAAATACCCAGAGAGACTAGTCGACTTTTCACATATTCACCATGGTACTCCTTTTCTCCTAGCACCTAAAATACCCCGATTGGAGTTTGAGTCATTCCCTATCATAAACCTTTTTATGTGCCGCCTATTTACCCTCTTGGGGTTTTCAAATGACTCCTTCTACACCTGCCTTAAGGTAGGAAACCAGGCTCTATAAAACGCTCCTCATTTAAACACTCATTGTTTATACTAAACAACCCACTGTTACTTTTCTCTGTTTCCACAATCCCATCCCCTTATTGTGCCAGTCCCCTCAATCTACTCACTCATTGCCTGTGGAAGCCAGGAGGGAGTTCATCAAAGAGGGACCTGTCCCACCTGTATCAATCTTCTTGCAAGAATTCTACATCAGCCGCTCTCCACAAGAAACTTCGCAATCTTCCGGCTAAATGGCAGAGGCTGTCCGATTATCCGAAAATGTTGAGATCTACTAATTGATGGGTAGATGGATCAAAACCCTCCTCTGCGACCACGTGATCCTGTAGGCCCTTTAAGATAGGTAGCGCTCTATGGGATGGATGGGGATACAGATTTTACTCTTACACCAATAATAAGACTGACTCAGGAAGTTGGCAAAAACATAACTGTTTTAATTGCAATTGTCTAAAACAGGGAGTACAACGGACAGCAATGGACATCTCACAGCATGATCTCAAAGCAACATATGAAAAAACATTCTTCTATAACAAACATTTGTCATATGGGGACGTCTTACTAAGTGTCAAAATAAGAAAACCTAAGTGAGATTGTGGTTGGTCTACGGTGAACATCTAGGTATACTTTCTATGGGGGATAGGATTGTAATTGCGTCTCTAAGGTCAGGTGGCCAGCTGTGCCCACCCCTAGTGCAAGTCATCTTCGCTGTCATGAAATACACGATTTTTCATTGGCTTTCAAACTATAGGTCTCTTTGCTACGCGTCCCTCTACAATTGGTTGGCAGACAACCTTTCTCGAATCTTCTCCATCACCAGCAGCTTTCTACTTCCCCACACTTTCAGCTCTTCTGTTCATGGGGTCCTAGTTTGCTAAAACATGTCGTGGAACATCCAGATTCTATACACACACACACACACACAAATATATAAAATGGAGGCACCGCCTGCAGTCTATTCACTAGGTATAGCCAGCCTTCACGATTACTTAGTCTACTTGGGATTCAGCATCTGTACAATTATAAAAACGGCTTGCATTCTCTTCAGTGCTTTCTGCATGTGCAATCTTTATTTCACACATGAAATGTTACTAAATTCTTTACTTTGCCATCAGATTCTATAAAGTCTATATATTCTCTTCACTGGCATCTCTTCTGGGTGCGTAATTTCTGCTTCATGTGACGTCACCAGTCTTCTCTTTCACTCATCGTCACACTTCTTCCGGAACCTCCTTTAAAAAGACTGTAATTTCTCTGCAGGTACATCATATAGGGCTTTCTCAATGGATACCTTGTTTCGAGGTTTCTTCGCGGTATAGGGACCATTATTGGCATCGTGCATGTCGCAATTTCCGGTTTCCAAAATATAGGGAACATGGGGTGGGACTTCTGGTAGAGGCACTTGGCTCCTCCTCTACAATGTCAAAGGTTGTGTATTAACCAGATGACAATAAAAAGAAAATACAGGAAGCTGGCCCAAAGCACACTGCTAAAGGCCTTGAATTGGTTGGGGGCTCTTGGCAACAGTGGTTTGCCACAGTTATTTGTACATCTATATGCAGGGAATGCACACTTGGGTCAGCAGCAAAGAGGCCAGCAGCAAAGAGGTACACCGCAATTTCAAGTGGAATCCTCTGCTGGCTAACCAAACAAGCCTGAATCATGGGGCAGGCTGGAATCTTCTCCAGGAACAGGAGTACACCGGTGGAGAGCAGAGAAGACAGGCTTGCTAGCTGCTGCCACCTTGTCACCAGAAATGTATCCAGAGTCCCGGTAGGCTCAACCAGAAATGGTAGTTCTTACAGACATGTCTGCTCTCCTTACTCTCTCTACTGAAAACTCCAATTCCCCTTGTTCTTCAGTAATCATTCAATGTGACATAGAGATATATCATAACTTTTCATTGTGTTATCACACATATCGCAATAATTCTAGTAATATTTGTCATTCAATGTACAGTGATTGACAGGGTGCCCTCAAAATATGCAGCTCCCCCAACCGTTTTCATTTCTTAGTACCAGGCAGGGCTAAAATAGGGACGGGCGCCGGTCTGGGGCACAGAAGGGGTAATACAGTGACAGGAGATGTATTCGTTTCTGTGACCAAGGAGGAGACCGAGGACTCACTGACGGTGCATTCAGAAGAGTACAAAAGAATACCAACCTAATAATATGTCGGCGCCACCTCCTGTAGCCAGAGCTTTACTTGGTCCGTGTTTTGGAAGGGTTCAACTCCACACTAACTTTATAATAACTGACTTTCACTTTGAACTCATGCAGCACTCCCATGCCCCTTGGATAAACCAATGCAGAGAAAGATGTTCCACCCAGGGACGCACAGAAGCCAGACAAGGAGAGAACATCAATAAGAAACAAAAGAAAAGAAGGACAAGAGGAAATTTTGGGACTTTATAGAGAGGAGCAGGTTAGCAACAGAAAGAAGGGGGAGAAAGAAGGGGCTTAGGAAAAACAGGGAAAAGGAATAGAGATAATAAAAGCGGGGGATCGAGAGGGAGTGAAAGAGAAGCTAAAAATGGGAAAGACTGAAAGAAATTAAAATGGGATGGTAAGAGGGTGGTGAAAAAGAAGAACAAAAGGAGAGATTGAGAGTTAAGTGCAAAAAGAGGACCAGAGGGCAGGGTAGAAAACAAATTAATGAAAGAGAAAGAAAGATTCGAAAAGTACCTGGGGAATGAAACAAAGAGCAGAAGTAGGGGACCATGAAAAAGTGGACACTAGACACAGCTTGTAGAGAGATGGAGGAAAGAAGATATCTACAAATTGGTGGGTAAGGAGGGGAAACCGTTGAAAAGGCAAGTGATGGGGAGACCAGCATTAAACATGAAGTGGGTGAGAAGTTGGGTGTAAAACAGATGAGGTATGGCGAGAAACATACAGTTGGGATAGTAGTTTACACAGTATAGAAAATTAGGAGAGGTCCCTTCAGGCAATTAACAAACATGAGACGCGTAAAACAATAATTCCTTTTTGTGCTGTTCTTGTCTACGTTGTTGTCTACACATTGCTTTTAAGTAAAGATCAATGAAACTCTTTAAATTGAAATGCCTTAATTATTTTGGCGAGTGTTGGAGCCAGAAGTTGGATGACGCATTCTAGTGTTTAGCTCTGGCATCATATTGTCAAGAAACGACCCTGGTACCAGAGCAATATTTATATTAATGTATTGGTAAAATTTGAGGTGCAAAGGAAGCAGACGAGGTGAAGTCTTAATTTCATTCCCAGGTAGATCAAAAGTCTGCATTCTTGACACCAGTGGTAAATAAAATGCAAGTGCAATAATGGAAAATAACATGCATTGACAAAGCCAACAGTTTGGGCTTTTGGGGAGGTATGGGATTGTCACGATCCATTCCCCCGACCCCTCAGGTATAACAGCCCCCTGGCAGCAGTGGGGCTAAAGCCCTTCACACTGGCCCAAGGGCCTTAAAACTCCATCAGAAACATACATGGAGCCAGTCCTGGCACCTTGGGCGCCAGGCTCGGTTTATAGTCATAAAATCGAGAAAAAAAAGTCAAAAGTCAAAAAATCGAAAAAAAAGTTAAAAAAAAGGTCACATTTCTTTTTTTATTACGTTTTTTATTCAAAATGGGGGGGTACCCCCAAACCCCTTTTTTTTATTCATTTTTAGTTTTTACCTTTTTTTTTTTATGCGAGAGCCAAAAAATAAATATAAATAAAAAAATAAATCATTCGACTTTTTTTTTCGACATTATGTTTTCGATTTTTTTGTTTTTCAACATTATTTTTTCGATTTTATGACTGCGCACTGCCAGGCCATTATCAGGAATAAAGCAATACCAGTTTTGGACCTTAATCCAATATGGAGGCCTATTACACAGCTCAGTTCTTTAGAACCAAGCCATGAGTTCTAGTGTTTTGGGTGTGGCTGGGGCTGGAACCACTTGGCCTGGAATTACTTTACCTGGGCTATTTAAATCACACCCAAACAGCAGAACATGCTTCACGTTATTCTGCACTCCTGCAGCGTAAGGCTCACCGTGTCCAGCTCCTGCTCATCTGCTTCTCCGGAGGCCCGATCCTGAAGCCCCTAGATCTGGATTCTATTAATAACCTGGAAGAACAAGAACAGCATTAGCGAGCAAAAACACTTACCTGTGAAGTAACCAGTCTTGAATACATCCTGCGCTTCACTTACCTCGCCCATCTCCGGAGTTCGCCGCAACCTGCAAAGGTAAAGAAAAAAGGACAGCATTAATAAGAATTCTTACCTGGGCAAGCAGCAAGTCCTGGCAGCACCCTGCGCTTCTCTTACCTTGCTCATCTCCGGGTTTCACTGCAACCTGCAAGGGAGAAGGAACAAGGTCAGCATTAACGAACCACTTACCTGGGCAAGCAGCGCTTCGATCGCTCATCACTCCGGAACATCACTGCAACCTGTACAAAGAAGGAAAGAGAACACAAGTTAGCAATTAACACCAATAAACAGCGCAGCACTCCATGCATCAATAACTCAATTTGGTCTTTGCCATCGACGCTGCAACTCCGAGATCACAACCATCGCCTTAGAAAACAAAAACAGACATTGTAAGGGAACAGCGTAGTGGAGCAAGACGCCGAGAAGACAGAGAAAACAGAGGGAAAGAAAGAGACAGAATAAAGACGGAAAAGACATTATAATTCACCTGGAAGACAGCAAGCAGAGTCGGAGTCACAGCCGGTCTGGACACGATATAAGGGCACACGGACCAGTGAAGCAAATAGGTCCACGGAACGCCCGCACCAACCCACGCCCCTGCACAGAGACGCAGGACAAAGAGTTCAACGCACAAAAACCTAAGGTGAGCAATAACCCCAAGGGAGGGGATTTGGATCAGAGGGAGGTGGGAGTTCACCCATCACAGAACCAGTATCTTAACCCTCCATTGTCCTGTTATAGGCTCTACCCAATGTCTGGCACATAACCAAGCAGAGAGGGGTCCGGGATAGCGCTTAGACCTCTATCCAGTATCGTGTGGCGCCCCCGTGGATCACAGGTGAGAGTAACAGGGATAGGCATTTGCTTGGCACTCATCTAATGGTTCTATTTGGTTATATGATTGCAACAGCAGGAAAATGAAACCTGACATGATTACCTGGGCATATGATGTCAGTGCCTGGCAAAAGCCCATCTAATACCTTAAGCCACAACTGTTGGCTTTGTCGCTGCTCGTTTTCCATAGGACTTCAGTGCATGTAAGTGGAGAAGGCAGACCTGGTTAAGACGTAGTATGTTGCTTTCCTGTAACGCCTGTTCTCCAGCATTGGTATCTTCCATAGATTCACATGCTTTGAATATTCCCCGTCATCAGGCTGGGAATCCTCGGTAGCCTCAGATTACAATATTTAATAAAGAAACATTGGTTCACTTATGCAACCCATCACTGTCCTTCTGGGTGTTTTGTGTCCCAGCCAATGGGATGTTGAGTATCTACCGCCACCCTAGAGACCATCTTCAGATTCTAACCCCGGAGGTCTACTTATATTGCAGCCTTACGCCCCAACGGGTGGACGGTGGGCACATGTGAATCCATGAAAGATACCAATGCATTTTACTCACAGAAACTTGACCAATTACATTGTAGGATTTATATTAGAACAGGACTGATGTGTGATGCTTTTTTTTGCTATAAATGTACGTTAGAGAGAGAAGAACCTTGAAACTTTCTTCAGTTGAGTTTATAAAATAGTTGATTGAACAAACGCTACCAGCTGGCCGTGGGGAAAATAATTAATCTCAACAGAAGAAAGTCTCAGGGTTCTTCTATCTCTAACGTAAATTGATAGCAAAAAAAAGCATCACACATCAATCCTGTTCTAATATAAATCCTACAATGTAATTGGTCAGGTTTCTATGAGTAAAATGCATTGCCCTTTCTTATTGGGTGCTGATGCTTCCTGAAATGCACCATTATTTCCTATTCCAATGGCCTCATAGTCCAGACCAGCATAAAACGTGTTTTTCCCATTTTCAACGAATCCCAGAACTTATTTTGCATTTTAGAGACTGAATGGAAGCAGTTTTGAGATGACACAGGCTGTAGCCAACTCTATCAAGGACATAAGGTTTGCTGTCACATTCTCATTGGTTCATCTGCCTCGCCTTTTCTATTTCTTAGTTTACTGCCAATTTCATTAATAAAAAGCTCTTGGGACACACTGCTGAAATCATATTTTCTGGTATTTAATGCTGCCAAATTCATGTGCCTGGCTCTACTTGAGCAGACCCTCCCTTTTTCTACTTTCTCAACCCTGTCTAAATCACTATTTCTGTGGTTTCAGCAATTCTAACTTCTCTGAGGCTTAAGGCCTGTATTTATTTGTAATGCATGCTATGGCATCCATTTTAAATAAGATGGATACCTTTTGCTGTAGCATTTCTATGTTAATGAAATATAGCCATATGTTATTCATGTTGTACGCAAATGTATACATTTCCTTATATATGTGATTTCCTACATGAATGAGTGCAGTCTAATATTCTTCATATCTCTTGAACGTGTAGATATGTACTCCTTTCACCTATTCTTGCCACTTTAAATTTCCATTGGTAGCGAGTAACAAATGTGTAGGGTGTCATCTCCCACATTCGGTAGTAGGTGGGAGCACATTTTTCATGGTGGTTACTTCACAGGTATGTGTTTTTGCTCGCTAATGCTGTTCTTGTTCTTCCAGGTTAAACTTACACATTGAGGCTAGAATCAGAAAGTTGGGTAAATGCTGACTATGGCTGATAAACACTGAGTAGGCTGAGTGCCTGGGGAGTGGGATATTGGGTAATGAGATTGGTGGGTAGTTAATGGAGTACAGTAATGGCTGATATGGTTGACTAACACAATCAGGCTAAATATGAAATAAGATTAATATACAAACTGTGGTCTGGACGCATCAGAAAACCAGCTAATAGAGAAAAAGACATAGTATTAGATTGGGTTGGTCAGTTTAGTGGGGGGCAGTAATGGCTGCACCTTCTGCCTGAACCGACCTTACCTTGTCAGTAGCTGCTGGTTGACGGCTGTAGGTCTCACGAGCTAAAACTGTCTGGAGTTGCTTATGTAGGAGCTGCCCATTTCCTCTGGGCCCTTTGATGAGGAGGCTGAAACAGGCAGGGGGCTGCCCTGGTGAGTGGGGTAAAAAAGCACTATGGGCCATCAGGAGTGGAGGGAGGGCTGGGAGGCGGGCGGGTGCAGGGAACGCAGAACAGGAGAGGGTGCCTTTAGGGCTTCATCGATTTTTGGCCCAAAATGTTGGACCTCTTCAAAGGGCATGTCGATGACCTTAGACTGCACATCAGGTCTGAAGTCTGTGCATTTTAGCCATGCTTGTCTGCGCAACACTACGCCATTTGCAATTTCTTTAAAACCTCTCTCTGCTATATCTACTGCAATGTTAATTGCATGCTTCAATGCTTCTTCTCAATCGTGTAATAAAGTGAGAGCCTTCTTACGTTTGTCGTCCGGTAAATGCTCTAAAAGTGGTGCCATACTGTTCCACATTTTGCGATCATATCGAAACATGATTGCTAACAAACTAGCTACTTTTACTGTCGTCGCTCTGGTGGCAGTATTTTCTTTCCAAAGGCATCCCCCTTTCTACTTTTGTTTTCCAGAGAGACTGCGCACTTGGAACCCTTGGTGTTTGTTTTTCGCCCTGCTGCGGCCGAGAACATGGATTCCGGATTGGGCTATGAAGTTAGACACTTGGGAGATACGTCTGGAGCCCTGAATTTCTTTTCGAGCCTACCTTTGAGTGCCAGCTCAGAGAAAAGATTCTTCATGAGGTGCACCCCCTCCTCGCAGACGTAGTCTAATATAGGTATAGACATGACAGATTTTCTCTTTTTGTGCATAAGATTGAACAGAAAACAGTCTTTCTGTTGTTCTGACAGTGTTAACCTGAATTCCTCACATGTCTTTGACATCATGGCATAAAATGCTCCCACTTCATCGGGATAGGACTGCTTTGGAGGCTCATCAGGTATGGTATCCATGACTGTATAACTGTCATCCAAATAATCATGAGAGGGAGATTGGGTAGCAGTCGAGGTTGTGTCACCTGTATCCACATCTGTATCTGTTGTTACCAGTTTCCATTCGGAGAGCCGGCAGGTCTAATCGGCGAATGTGTAGGAGAGAACAGTGGCCACTCTCTGGATCTAATTATGGATGGTGCTAGAGAGCCCCTTATCGGTTGAAAGGGAAGTGTGTGTGGAGAACGTGGCCTTGTTCGGGAAGACTTTGTGACAGTCTTTTTCCGCTGCATTCCTGATGGCCCTCGTACATCCTGAAGGTATCGGGCCACTGGTAACCTTTTTTCCAGTTGTGCTCCTAGCATCCGAAGAGAGGACAAGACCTGTAGAGACAGTAGCATCTGTGGATTAAGTGTGTCTTGGACTGCAGGTGTTGGGTTCACGCATTGGTGTTGGACCTACCGGTGTCTGCTGTGGGGCTGCTTGTGTTGGGGTCCCTTGCCTTGTACGAGGTGGAGGGTCTGAGTAGTTATCTTCATTGGAAAACACCAGTGAACACCACTGTTCGAACTCAGAGTCTATCTGGTGCTCCAGAATTTGGTCTTGTAAAATTGAGGGCTCTGGAGAGAGAGAAGGGGACTTTATATTGTCTAGCAGAACCTTTGCTTGGACTGGTTGCTGGAGCACTGTTATATGTATTTTAATGACTATAGGTGTCTCCTCACTCCGCTTAGGAGCTGGTTGTTTCGGAATTTGTTCTGGTTGTTGTTGCCCCACTGTAGCCTTGGAATTCTCTTTATCCCTTTGATCCTTTTTCATGGACAAGATGTCCTTCTGTGATGTTTTTGATGTTGTAGGCGGCAATTTATGTGGTTTTTTACATCTTTTTCTGTACAGTCAATGAGGTAGTGGACAAGGTCATCGACACCTGTTTTTCAGTCCTCGATGATGTGGTCAATGGGACACCCTGCTTTCCTGTCATCGACAGAGTCATTGTTGATGGGGTCGTCAACTGGGGTTTTGTTGTTGTTGATGAGCGTGCTCTCATTGGTGACATTTCTTGTGCTGTCGACGACCATGCGGCTGTCAGCGATCTGCCATTCACCATTAATGAGGTTGTCTTTATTGTGGACGTGGTTGTCATTGATGAGAGGTTTGGTTTTGGCGCGGTTAGCACCATCGACGATCCTGCCAACAGGGATGGTGCCATCGGAGCCCCTGCGACCTTGGCTGTTTTTTCCATTGTCAATATACGTTTTGGCGTCAACGAGGATTCCTTAGAAATCTCTTTGCTGTGTATTTCACCCGTAGATGAGGTCATCGGCGCTATCCTTGTCGAAGAATGGGTGTGAAGTGTGGAATGGACTTAAATCTACAGCCTTTTCTTCTTAAAATGTGAAGAAGACAATGGCCCTCATTACGACCTTGGCGGAGGACCATGGTTCTAGTAGCACCATGGTCCATGCCGCTAAGGTCAGGATTCCGCCATGGTGGATGGCGGAATCACCGCCCCATTCCAAGGTGAGTGGGCGGTAATTCCCCATTCACCAATGGCCCCTTCCCCATTCCCATTTTTGCCCCATAGGGCATAATGGGAATGGGGAAAGGCGCTAATTACGGCACCGTAAATTACGGTGCCGTAATTAGCAACAAGGTCCCTTTGCGGCATGGGTTTTAACGCCTGCAAAAAGCAGGCGTTAAAATCACCATCCCGCAAAGGGACCTTGGAATCAGGCGTTAAGGGTCAGCGCCGTTTACGGCGCCGTAAACCCCTTAACGCCTGGGTCCTAATGAGGGCCAATCTCTCTTCAGAGATTTTGCCTCAAGCAGAGGGGTACTTCCCTTCATTTAGCCAACATACTAGGCGCCTCTGGCTATCGCTTAGAGTTTTGGCACTGAAAGTGTTGCAAATGTTGATGTCTTCTTGCATATGTTTTGGATAAAGGCAACAAATACATTCAGATGGCCTATCCCCCTCACATGCATTTATTATGCCACAGGTCTCACATGGCTTGAATAGGGATTTCATTGCCTTCCCCTCCATGGGAATCCCCTGCTGACCTATCTGAATAAGCATCAGAAGATTGTTGACAAATATGTTGATTGTAGAATCTCTCTTTATGATCTTTAAGTAGGATAGAGTTTTCTCTTTCAGGGGGAAAGGGCATTGATGACTCCTCAACACAACGTGCAGCCTGTTGGGTGGGGATAGATACTCGAGGTCCCATTGGCTGGGACACAAAACACCTAAAAGGACAGTGATGGGTTGAAAAAGTGAACCAATTTTTCTTTGTTAAATATCTGAGGCTACCGAGGATTCCAAGCCTGATGACATGGAATATTCAAAGCATATGAATCCATGAAAGATCCAATGCTGAAGACATATTTATTACACAAGTGGCCATTTATAGCTGCAATTAAGCCAGTAACTCTCAGCATAGTGCTTAGGAATAACACTTGCAGGCTAAAATGTGATGTTACTGCTTGATAGAGTGAGTTCATAGAAATCCCAGGAGGATGTGCTTTGGACAGAGAGGGGCAGGTAGTCGGTGGCACTGGCCATAGGGATTAGCATGGCCAGCAAATAGGGGGAGGAAAATAACCAAACACCCAGGAGCTCTGTGTCCCTCCTCACATGTCATCTCCTCCACTTATACTCCAATGCAATAATTTCAGCTTTTAGGTGGTGCTTTAACTCCACCTAATAGCCCAAATTAAAAAGGAGGTAGTTGAAGATAATCGCATGTCTGACCATTGAACCCGTTTGCACTGCTCCATTGATGTGTTCAAACAAGTGGTGTCAGTGGCACCTGCCACAAAGAGGAGCGCTCCTATTGTGCTGCCTGATCCCAAGAGGAACTTTAAGATATGCATGCATCTTTTCATATGCTACTAGCTATCTAGCCAGTATAGATTACAGTAACAAAACCATTGTTGTGAAACTTAAGTTTTACTTGGTCAAAAAGACCCCAAGCGTGAATGAGAACAACCTTTGAAAGCCCTTAAAAATCCCTTTACTCCCAACATCCAAAAGTAGCCAGTCAAATGCTCATGATGAAAAGGCTAACTCCGAAACTAGCACCTCTCCTCCCTGCCCTCTAACAGCAACATTATCCATAACATATTCCATTCGGGAAACACTTATACAATCCTGGTTTCAACTGTGCATTCTGGATTTGTAGTCACGAACTTCCGTAGGACCATGGGCGTAGGACATGGGGCGATCAGGCGGGACTAATCCTCCCACAATTTTAAGTAGGGGGGATATAATGGCATTTATCCCCCCCCCCATAAAATGTAAGTGTTGTGCACAGTGCCTACGATTCTTGTGATTTCTGTAACCCGTTTGCAATGCACAGAGGAGGTTGTTGTCAGAAACCTTTGTGGCGACTTTTCAACTTTAAGGGCAAGATTCATGGATTTCTTGCACCGTTCAAAGTGACTTTGTACTGCTGAAAAGTGACTTTGCACTGCCAACCCAAACCCTGATTCATGGAACTGTGTAAAGTGTACTTTTGGCGTGCAAAGTCAGTGCAAAGTCATTTTTCCATGAATCAGGCTTTGGGTCGGCAGTGCAAAGTCACTTTCAACGTGCAAATAATTCCATGAATCAGGCCCAAAAATGTGTCTTTACATGACATTGGCGACGAGTCGGGATCGACACACACTTCCCTGCAACACTGACACAAAACTCTCTAATGACTATCAGTGCAAGATGGCAAAACCCTGCCACCGTTTCTGCTACACGCAGGTAAACTAGCTATTCCTTGGAGCTTATGGCATAGCTGTGAGTAACAAGGAGGAGAGTGGAAGGTGCACACACTAAATTTCTAGAAACATTGATTCATATAACAGTTTGTCAGTAGTTGAGAGTATTTTAGGGTGCAGGGGAGGAAATGTAGCCCTGGCACAGGGTTACTAAAGGTACAAAAAGGAGAGAAACAAGGATCCAAAAACGGAACCCTCCCGTCCCTTGCACACCTTATGTTAACGTCAGTATGACGCCTTGAAATTGACTTTTATCAAAATAACGAGAAACAGGGAGGATTCAATTCATTTGATTGAGCTTCTCGAAACGCGTCAGCCACAATCAAATGAATTGAATCCTCCCTGTTTCTCGCGTTTGGAATAAAGAATCCTCTTTTACATTGGATGTCATTACTGCATTCTTTCTAAAATTTTATTATCATTTGAAGTTCATTGGAATATATATCTAATTTATTTTGATAAAAGTCCATTTCAAGGCGTCATACTGACATTAACATAAGGTGTGCAAGGGACGGGAGGGTTCCGTTTTTGGATCCTTGTTTCTCTCCTTTTTATAGATGTGAGTAACTACATAGTTTGGTATGGAATTTAAACCATCCAGAAAGACTGCCAAATGGCACACCACCAAGCCCTGCTGAAGATTAGGATGTATATCAGTATATGATAAAGCCATTAACGTGATAGAAAAGGGATTTGGGAACAACCAAAGTATGACGTGCTCGGGGTCGGACTGGGACAAGAAATAGGCCAGGTCACCCAAAAAAAAGAGGCCCACCCCTCACCTCAAAAAAGTGGTCCACCCCTCACCTCACGGCCCTTGAATTCTGATTACATCACCGGAAGTGATGTTATTTGACCCCACCCAACAGTGACATCCCGGGAAGCGATGAAACACAACCTTTCACACCTTGACAAAACAGGAAGTGGCATCAAATATCATTGTTCCTAGGTACACTAAATTACTGGGAATCCAAGCAGACGTCCAAGGCCAAATGATAATATGTTATTGTATAGAATTTACGATTAAGCTCTTTTTTATAGAACAAATATGCATACAATATCACCCAACCCGTGTTGGTACTCATTTATCGACCTAAGAAGGTTGAAAGGCTTTTTGAAAGAAGGTTGAAAGGCTTTTTGAAAAGAAAAAAAAAATTTGGAAAAAAAAATATTTTTTTGCCATTTTATTTTCTTCCAAACCGGCCCCCACTCCACAGGGACGATTTAAGCCCGGCCACGGGACGAACGGCCGAGGGGCCAATCCAACCCTGGACGTGCTGCACACACAGGTTTTCCGAGAGCAGAGGGAAGGAGCAGGATTGCCAACGCGTACTCTTCTTCCGCCCCAGTGTCAGCATGAAAACCAGATCAAATCATCGGTTTATCATTTTTAGATATTCTCCGATTACATGAAGTAATCATCGGAAACCTTTGCCATGACATTTCAACTTGTATTTCTTGAAAGCTCCTTTGCAACACAACACTTGCATTGGTGTGTTTGCAACAACAGGGCTTTTCAGCTCCTGCATTTGTGCATCACTAATCCAATGCTTTGCTGGGTGCATGGTGTCATAAGAACATAGCCATTTATTTATTTGTGTATTGGGTATTTATAAAGTGCCTAGACAGAAAATGGTGTTTCAATGCACCACTAGACAATAAAGGGGGTGGGGGACAGGGAGGAAAACACCAATTCCAGTCCTACTGGGCCTTGCTGTTAACCATATAGCAGCTAGAAGCTGCTGTCTGTCAGACATCAGTGAGATAATAAGTCAGTAGCTCCTGACCCATATTCACATATCCTGATTCCTTCTCTTAAAATATCTTGGTGAAGCAACTGCGCATGCACGTGGATGGGCAACCAGTAAGGCTAGAAATAGAGAAGTATCCAAAGCGACCTTAATTATAAATTCCAATCAGCCTCATGGAGCCTCACCAGTCTAGAACCCATGGTCTTTAGGTCCTTTAATCACTGCTTACTCAGTTGAAATTCTGCCCCATTCAGCTGCAGCACGTCCCAGAATGCTGGCAAAACATGCTTGCCTACACCAGCCTACGCCAGCTCCCACAGATTGTAGGCACAGAACTGAGAAATAGATGTTGTGGCTTCCAATGCTCTATTGGTATAATCAAAATGTCATAACCAGGTTCATGCTCAGCCACTCGATTTATAAGCACTATGTGTGTCCTTCACTGAAGTCCTGGTGAAAACAAATAATGGCAAAGCCAGCGGTTATGGCTTGTGTACAGGTTTTAGGCATTTGCCAAGCACTGCTGTTAGATGTGCAGGTACTCACACCACAGGTGACTTTTGCGGACTCAAAAGCCCAAACTGTTGCCATTGTCAATGCTTGTTCTTTTTCAAATCATTTAGGATAACGTCAATAGAAGATGATATTATGTGAGTAACTGTACTCTATTGGTGAAAGTAAGATGCAAGCACTTAGATGTGGGACTTCGAGAATAAGTTATTGATAATAGAATAAACATCTGCAAAAAAATCCTTATAATAAAAGAAGCTTTATATTTTGTGGGATAGGGGATGCAGGTATAGGGGAACCTGCGGCTGAACAGGGCAGTTCCCTTATGTGGGGAGCCCTCGCAGCCCTGCTTTATGTGACACTAATCAGGTTTTGGCTAATGGGCGGGCTGATGCATTCTGCTCAGGGGCGTGGGCAACAGAGGCCTGGAGTGTAGGAAATTGCATTATCGTGGACTATGTATTTTCGTTGGATAGAGCCTGCTAGCACAGGAGCCGAGATTGAAACCAGCTGCAATGGTTCAACCACTGAGGTTTAGTGGTGCTCAGTCACCTCAAAGAGGAAAATAACTTTTATTTTTAAATGGGAGCACAGCCTTTTGTTATTTTATGGACATAGAATACCCTATAAGGTCGGGACTTTGCATTTGACACCCTTCTAGGAAGGACTTGGAATGAGGGAGCCATATGAGCTCAAGCAAGGACAAAAACACACACCTCCTCTTCGTACACATATCTGAGCGATGTCTCACATGCACTTTGATGACCTCTGAAGGCTCCACACTGTACACATAAAAAAAAAACCAGCATGGCAAGCTTCAGCCTCATCTCCCAGCAACCATGAATCCCAGACTCCCATGACCTTGTGATCGCCTCGTTCTTGTCCACATCACTTGCACTCGCCATTTGCACTGCATCCATCAGGCAGGGATTAACACTTTCCACCACCTCATTACTTTAGGGAGGTACAGCCTGCCCTCCTGTGTTTTATACAACATTGGCCAAGATACCTTTCTACCTCCTTAGTCACAAACTGTGGACCATTGTCACACAGTGCAGTGGCTAGCTGGGTTGGGCTGTCACCGAAAGCACACAGAGCTCTCACTCCAACAGCCCGCTGCACGCCCTGCTCCGCTATACAAGAGAGAGGGCTTTTTAACTTAATGCTTCTGCATGGCCTGGTACCACACCCAGTAGACACGTTGCCAGGCGAGGGGATGCCTTCAGTCCTACCCCAATAGTTTGATCCTACCTGCAGTACATGCTGTTAATGGCCTCTGGTATTCACCAAGCCTTGCTCACAGCACAGAGGGCTTGATTTAAAAAAATATTGTAACATTGGGTATCTGTCTTGAGCCACCTCTCCAATATATTCACATTGCACATTATGACTCAGAAAAGACTCAACCATGTTTGTGTGTGCAATATACACAAAGATATAATGGATCTGGTTGACATACAAACAATAGCAACAGAATGTATCATGCGTACCGAACGCCAGAAAAAAATATTTGCTTTTTTTAAATAATGCTCATGATCGTCACTCACTACAAAATAATTGGCAGATCATTTTACTCTGTGGTTTGTGTCTGCAGCAAAGTCCCCGCCAAGAGGGTTGTAATGTTTGTGAGATTTGTGGACAAGGAATGGTGGGTCGACACTGAATCTTTTTGGGATCAGCTATGTTCGGGCCATGAAAGCCTTTTGACTTGAACGTGAACTGAGCCTTCTGAAGTGAGACGCCAAACTGAAGGATTTTGTACCCTGAACTGCTTTTCTTTTTCTTAATTTTCTTCTGTTTTCTTTTCTTCTTTTCTTTTGTTTGATACAGTGATGATATATGTAATTTAATACGTACTGCTACTTTAATTTTGTGAAAAGTCGAGTTCTTTGAATAAAACACAATAAATAAAAAATAAATTAAAAGTACCCAAGGTGTCCCCCCCCAGAATTTATGTGTCTCCTACGCCCCTGCCTAGGACTACACGTCCTTGAATGCGAAGTTAAAACCAGGACTGGGCTAGTGTCTCCCGAGTGGAATGGATAATGTTGCCATGTATGTAAGAGACCCCCTTGATAGATTTCAAGCCAGTGGTGGGGCTGCCGGTTGGTCGCCCCACAAGCCCCTTTGACACCTGGATGCACCACTTCCATTGCTACTGCAAAGTAGTGAAATGAAATAGGTTGGTGTCCTGGGAGGGGTGAAGGGGCAGTCCGGGTTTCCCATTTGTTTTGTACTTTTCTTTGTCCTTTTTCTCAATGCCTTGTAATGGAGGATTCACAGCCTGTCACTATGTTTCAGACAAAGTGTTACCTCTCTGTTGATGACAGGTGTGTTCTTAGCAGAACAGCTCACACCATGGGAACAGTAAACATGCGTTGCCTCCTGAAAGGTCCAAAGAGTAAAATATGAAATAATAATGAAGGGAATTGCTCTATAGCATCCAGAACAGGTCTTGCCAGTTGCCCTCCCCACTCTCCCGATTAGGCCTGGGGACACGCAAATACTTCAAAGCAACTCTTCTGAAAGGAGCAGCTTCCTGTTGGGCAACCACTTTTTAGGAGTGGGGCTTTCAGTAGAATTAAATAAAGCAAAATATGTACCCAGCTGTAGCAAAAGTAACAACCTTGGTTTGACCACAGCGTAGGGTTGACACGTTTGTTTGAAGCAAAAACCTGCCTTGAAGCACCCAACATTTTCAGTAGCCGCACATCGCTAACGCGGCCATTTTACGGGCATGAAAACTGTAGGACAGCAGAAATGGGATAGAACAAGCATGCCTACTGTTATTTTTTCAATACAGCTATGAAACGTGAATTTGATTAAATGAAATACCAATTACTTTTTGACTTTGGAACAATGGAAGCTGAGCTGGTTCTGACAGTATCGGGTCTGGTGATTTCAAGCTCTTCAGATTGCAACAAGATGTGCATTGACCCATAAAACCAATATACCAAAGGAGAGACTGATACCATTGTTTATTTATAGCGCACAGCAATAACATAATGTTCGGTTGGAATGTTTAAGAAAAGATGCCATTACTGAAATCTTTAACACAAATCAATCAATTTTATAGGAGCAAGAATGTATAACCCAGGGGAGGTCTGACACCTCACACTCAGCACTGGCTGTTCAGTCACCAGCAGTTTGCATTCTGGGACTTGTAGTTTAGCTAATCAACAATTGCAAAGTGCCATAGGCAAAAAGGCAGACTGGCGACTAGTCGGCTTCTTTCCCACCACGGTCTCCTTACCGTGGTGGGAAAGAAGGGGACTGGACAGCAGAACGTCAATAGACGTGTGCAAGGAAGTAAAGCACATGTTCACATCTGACTCTCCAAGCATGAAGCGGTCAGTCCACCTATGGTGGCTGTGAAGCAGAGATGTAACTTCCCATACGCCATGTCGCTGTGTGGTTTGTTACTTTGCATTCTTGTACGCCTGGGCTGGATGAACTTCTCACAGTCTGGTGCCATATTGGACAACTTAGGGTGTCTGCAGTATGTGCATGTCCAAGTGCACAATTAATAGGATTTTTGTGCGCACCCAAGTTTCTTGAATCAATGCAGCTCCTAATAAAACATGAACTAAATAAATAAATATGGTGTGCAGCAGGTTGATTTATGTATTGGATTTTATGTGTGAGGTCTTATCCGCAACAACATGTCGGCTGCGTGTAGTGCATTCTCTGCTGCGCGTTTCTGTGCAATTCTGGTCCTCGTCGTTTTGATTTAGCTTTATAAATGGGGTGCTGTAGGTGACAAAACACAACAAAGAGGCAGATTTGGATTGATTAATAAAGGGCTTGATTTTTTCATTTTTTGAAACAGGCATTCTGCATGTTTTCATTATGTAAATAAAATGGGCAGTTTCGCAAAACATTTTTACGTTTATATATTACATTTTATTGGGTTCATTAAAAAACCTTTAAAATACAAAAAATACAGTTTAAAATCACTTGTACATCATCATCTAGTCATTAAAATACAATCAGTGAAAAACAATTGCAATCCATTCACTAGTCCTTCCTTTCATCCCTCCCTGTTACATCCACTACACCAAAACCAAAAGACAAACCTGATTCATTGACCACATATCCCACTTAATAAAGCGCAGCCTCTAAGAATTTGACCGCTGCAAAAATCAGAGACGTTTTTTCTCCTAATAAAAATTAAAAACATAGACCACCATTCCTCCAGCGACAACGAGCTAACATTTTACCTGCAGGGTTTCAAATACCTATTTTTTAAATCCATTAGACCCCCGCTTCCCGTAATTAAATGTTTCAAGGATTCAACAACATTGCCCTCCTCATCAAATCTACAGCTGGGTGTACTCAGTTTCTTGTAAGGCATCAATACCTCCATAATAGGATACAAATTAAATTTCAACTTCATAAATTTTGTACGATAAACAGGACATGGGAACTTTCTCAAATATGCCAGTTCACTGCCAAAGTTGTTGGCCAGCTTATATTGTTTCCTTGTGTCCTGCATATTAATCCAATCCCACTGCTGTAATTTCTTTTTAACCAGAGTGGGATTGGACAGCAGAACGTCAATAGAAGTGTCCAAGGAAGCCAAGCACATCTTACATCTGACTCTCCAAGCATGAAGAGGTCAGTCCACCGCATCCATTGTGCCATTGTTTAAGATCTCTAAAGGTTTTACTGAGGTCATCAAAATAGATTTATGCCACAGGGACAGCAACTTCCAAAGAACTGCTGCATATAGGGACTTCAACCCCAGCTCAAATCTGATGCAGGCTAAAGGCAGAACCCTGGGTTGGTGCAACACTTTCTTGCAGTAGATCCTCCTCCAACACTTCCCAGAACTGCCAAGGCATATTTGACCCTGTCTCCGTCCCATTTGTTAGTGACAGCGTCACTTTTTGTTTACAGAATGCCAAAAGTGGGATGATGGTGAACTTTCCATATCTCCTGTAGAGAGCCTGATCTTGGGCAGCCAGGCAAATGGCCTTGGTTCTCAGGTCGAAACCCAAATGCTCTCCTTTATAATCTGGTTCCCCCTGATTCATAGATGTTTAATTGATGTAACCTTCTCCAAGGATTCCAAATCTATATGCCACCCGAAAACCCTTGTTTTGCATCCCTCCTGCTGCCTTCAAAATGTATATTTTAGATTTTTAATGTTGATCTTCAAGTCGTTTCCGACCATATACTCGTTAAGGCAATCCAATCTCCATTGCAAGCCTATTGGCGAATTGTTCGACCATAACCAGGTCATAGCGAATCCATGGTAGAGGTCTTCCATTAGGTTGGGGGGGGGCATTTATCTTCTGTTGACTAGCCCCCAAAACCACAAGGTATAAATTAAACAGTATTGGTGCCAACGGGCAACCTTGTTTAAGACCCATATGTTTATTAATTCGCTTGGACAATTGACCCCCTAAATTCAGTCTGACCTGTATTGATATTGATGAGGAAAGCGCCATTATTGGACTTAATAAATCCATCAGACAATTCCAATCTTCTAACTTCCCCAACAATTGAGTCCTGTTTACACTGTCAAATGCCTGTTTTAAGTCGATAGTTTTAATAGATTTAGGGTGAAAGGGTTCAAGCAGGTTCCTACCCCCTTGATGAGCCCTGTCTGACTGGGGTTCAGCCTGCCAATATCACTCGCCCACACATTCAGTCGACGAAGAATCATAGTAGCAAATAGCTTCCCCAAAATATCCAAGAGGGCGATTGGTCGATAGTTTAACAGATCTTCTCGATTGCCCTTCTTGAATATTGGTATTATTATGGCCAATTTCCACAATGTCGAAATCTCACCAATACTCATGATGAGTTTGAACAATATGAGAGCAAACTCTGCCCATAATTCTGGAGCTTCCTTTAGAATAATGTTCGTCAGTCCATCTGGACTGGCCACCCGTGACTGATTTAAATTCCTGAGTAGGGTCTCAATTTCATCTTTGTCAACATCAATACACCATTTGTTCTTTTTTACCTGATCTTTCCTCGAGATTGAACTTTGGGGAATAGCAGAAAGGGTTGTGAAGTATTTAAGCCAATTTTTTTCAGAGACTGCATTAATTGGCAATGCTGCTTGGGATTCTGTAATAAGCACCACAATGCCCCAGGGCTGCTGCACACTCAACAAATGCGAATAAATAAATAAATACCACCAGCGGTCCTCCCTACCTGGCCAGTTTCTTCACCCACGGAACAGTAGGCCATCAGCCAGCTCATAAAGAGGTTGGTGACTTTCAATTTAAATGCCGACCGCATCCGAGCCACCGCTCCTCCTCGTGTGATGCCCCATGTGCCTGCTAATCTGCCCTTAGTGACAGCACAATGCACACCAGCAGACATGACCCCCATTTGTCCTGGCAGCTGAGCCAGTGAGTGACACTGCACACGGACGTGTCCCAGGCTCATGCCGACACCGCAAGGAAGCACAGTGCAACTCGCACACAGAAAGACAGACACGTGGTACTACCGTCAAGCAGCTCTAGCTAGAGTCATGATCATCCAGCTTGTAAAACCCACCAGCTGCTATGAGCAACCCTGCTACACCACCCCCTGCACACAGCACTAAATCAGTCATGCTGCCCATGTCCCTTCCTTTCTCAACGACCCCGCAAGCTGATAAAAGGCAACGGTGGATCGACTGGATGGAGGATTTTCATCACTTTGTGAGGGGATCAGGGGAAGGGGACTCGCCCCACCTGCGAGTTGTATTCCTTAACCTGGTCGGCAGTGAGATAAAGACAATTGTAAAGACAATCCCGTCAGCGGACCAGCCTGATTTTGCCTCCTTGATTACTGCCCTGAACAAATTACTCATTATTGAACCAAACAGGGACTACGAGAGATATATATTCAACCAATGTACGCAGAAGCCTGAAGAGACCGTGGATGAGTTAATTACATGCCTGAAGTTCAAGGAGGCCCATTGCCAGTTCCATACCTTCTCCCTGTGTGAGGCCATAAGGCTACGAATCATTGAGGGTTGCCTATCACCCACCCTCAAGAAACAGCTACTGAAAAAGCCCCTCCCGATAGAAGAGGTCAGCAAGCTTACGAGAATGTTTGAGAGAGTTGATTCCCAGGCCGCCTACATGTCAGGCACCCTGGCTACAAAACATGATGCCGTCGAACTCATCGCTGCAGTCCAGCAATCAACTCAACTACCTGGAGAGAGGGGAGCCGCTCCTTACAGGGCGACCAACCAGCCTAGACCCAGACAACAGAGGCAGTGCTATAGGTGTGGAATGGCTTTTCCCCATTCAGGGTCCTGCCCAGCCCTCTCACAGAGGTGTACCAACTGTGGAAGGGAAGAACACTTCCAATCCGTCTGCAGGGAAGGGAGACCGTTTCCTATCCAGGGACCCCGGATGCCCAACAGGATGCCCTACCGACCACCACAGCCGCAATACTACCAAAACAGATTTTACCAACCCAACCAACGATACAATGTCTGGGTTGTGGAAGAGTATCATGCACCAGACTACCTCCAAGACTATGGCTACTATGATCAGCCTTCCCAGGAGGTCGATGAATATGACAAACCCACTCACGACTACCAAGAATATGACAACCCGGTCCAAACCATGTCTCACCTGGGCACCGCCTATTACGACCAACTTAGGAAAGCTGAGAGGTCCCCCCGTTAAGCTTCACATTGACCCAGTGGTGTGACCGGTCCCTCAGCACCCTAGAAGATTTGGGTTCCACCTCCAGGAAGCAGTCTCCAAAGAGCTAGACCAACTACTCACCGACGGCATCACCGAACCAGCCACAGGCCTGAACCCGTGGGTGACCCTCCTGGTCATTGTCCCGAAAGAAGGTGGACATCTGCGCCTTTGCATAGACATGAGGATGAAGCACACTGCCATTCAGAGGTAGAGGCACCAGTGCTGTGTATTGAGGACATGATAATGCAACTCACAAGGCAGTGATGTTCTCGAAGCTGGACCTGATTCATGGCTATCATCAGGTGGAACTCCATCCAGAATCGAGAGGCATCATGACGTTTGCTACTCACGAAGGCCTATTCCGTTACCGGCATCTGAACTTTGGCATCTCGTCAACGGCCGAAATCTTCCGGGAAGCCATAAAACAAGTGATTAGATCGATCAAGGGAGTGCTAAATTATAGCGACAACATACTTTTGTTCGGGACCTCAAGAGAAGCACACGACGCAGCACTGCTCGCCAAATGCACAGCGGTACAAGAAGCGGGCCTGATGCTCAATATCGACAATTGTCAATTCAGCAGAGCCAAGCTGAAGTTTTTCAGACACAATTTGTCTGCCGACGGGATGACTCCTGACCCAGACAAAGTCAGTACCATTGCCAAATTGAAGGAGCCCCTGCAAGTGGTGGATGTTTGCTTGTTCTTGGGGATGGCTGAGTATTGTGCGAGATATATCCCTCACTATGTGTCCATTACTGAGACTTCTACAAAAGGAGACGGTGTTCATCTGGTCCCCTGCCTGCCAAAAGGCTTCGAGTCCATCAAAAGAGCCCTGGCTGAAGCCCATCAGCTGGCATACTTCGACCCAAGTTGGCACACCAAGATCACCGCTGATGCCAGCCCTGGTGGGCCTTGGGGCCATCTTTTTTTAAAATATATTTTATTTTAATGCACACAGGAAAAACCTTACAGAATCACTTTTTGAATCACACATTTTTTGTAATGTCTTCTCATTTTCCAAAATAGTCTAACATTATTATTCCGTTATTACATCATCTTCTTCATCGGCTCTGTCCGCGAGGTATTGTCTATATCTACCCCAAATGTTTCTGGGTCGTGTAGCGACTTGCCTTAACTCTATATACAATTCTTCATTATCATTAGCCCATAGCATATCTTTATTCCAGTCATCTTTGGTTGGCGTATTCTTACTCTCCCATCTTAGAAGTATGGCCCTTTTGTGCTAGCAATAAACCAAGATTTAGTAACTCTCGCCACGTGGGATTCATCTTCCCCCAATAAGCATATCAATGGGGACCATTCAATAGGTTGGTCCGCCATCACATCCAGTATATCACATATATCCCCCCAGTATTCCCTCAGTTGTGTACACGACCAAAACATGTGTAGGGTGTCGGCCTCCTCACTTCCACACCTTGGACATTTACCGTCTGTTGTCGGGTAGATGCGTTTCAGCTTGGCTGGGGTATAATGTATCCTGTTTACAATCTTGTAGTGTATTAACTTGCACTATGCGTTACACAACATATGCCTGGTTAAACTGGCTATTTGTTCCCATTTTTTATCTGTGAATGGGTGGCCCAGATCAAGTTCCCATTTCTCCTTTACTCTACAATGTATAGGGGTTTGGGACAGTATAGTAGCTTTTAAAGGGTTGAGGCAGATACCCTAACAGTCCCCGCAGTAAACATATAGCCCAACCCTGGATGTATCCATGGCTCCGTTGGGAACCCCTCCCATACCTTTGCGATGGCAGATCTCATTTCCATATAGTGCATTTTCTGTCTCAGCGTATCCCCCACTCTCTCCTTGATTGTGTCCCACTTTATACATTTCTTTTCTGGGAACAGGTCACCTAGTTGGTTGATACCCTTGGCGCTCCAGTGTGATGCAATTTCTAAGTCACGTGTGGGAGCTATGTAGTGTGCTCTCCAAATCGGCATGCTAGGATGGTATAATGTTTGTGAATCTCGAGTGTCAGCGATCTTGGCCCAGGCCGTGCACGTCACAAGTGTCGGATCTATGGTGTTGTGGCGTTTGGGTCACGCCACTGTTAGTTTATGGAGAAGCTCATTCAGTTTCTGAATTGGGGTGGTGTCTTGTACTTGGCGATGGTCGAGATATGCGGTTGCCCACTGTGACGCGTAGTGTGCTTGTGCTGCTGCATAGTAGATCTCGAAGTCTGGTGCTGTTAATCCCCCTGAGAGTATTGGTCGGTTAATACCCGCCAGCTAAGCCTCGAGTGCCTGTTCCATATTAGTGAGGTAGATGCACCTTTAATTCTCGAAAATAATGTTCTCCCGGGCCATACCGGGACAGTACTGAACAAAAAGAACAGTTTTGGTAAAATGATCATCTTTATGAGGGCGATCTTGCCCATCAGCGATATTGGCAATGATCTCCAACGATTCATCTTCACACATAGGGTGGTTGCTAACGCATCATAATTCAGGGAGCGAGTCAGTAGTGCCGTCCTGGCAACGAAGACCCCCAGATATTTAATGTGAACAGGGCTCCAGAGGAGTCTTTGGAGTTCTGTTGGGCGGACAGTCGCATCCATCAGGGGAAACATTTCCGACTTGTTGGTATTCAGTTTAAGGCCAGAAAGATCCCCAAATGATTTAACTATTCCCAGGACCTTGCCTAAATTGCGTTTGGGGTTCTTCAAGTACACCAATATATCGTCTGCGTACAGTGTGATGATCTCTACTCTGTCCGCCAGATGTATACCTAGTCTACCATACCTAGACCTTAGTAGATCCTCCAAGGGTTCTATCACCAAAGCGAAGAGCAGGGTAGACAACGGGCAGCCCTTGCGTGTGCCTCCCAGTAATTCCAACACCGGCGAAAGAGTGCCATTGATATTTATTCTGGCATAGGGCTGTGCGTACAATACCTTAACCCATTTTATGAAGTTATCGCCGAACCCATAGTTTCTCAGGACTCTGAACAGAAACGGCCAGTAGACCGTATCGAAGGCATTTTGTGAATCTAATGAAATCACCACCCCCTGTAGTTCCTTTGGGATTGTCGGCAATATAGTATAACAGCGTCTGACATTCATTGCTGTGGACCTGCCCGTCACAAGGCCTGCTTGGTCCTCATGGACCATGTAAAGCATGAGAGGTGTCAACCGTGCTGCCAGAATCTTGGTGAAGATCTTAGCATCAGTGTTTATCAACGAAAGTGGTCTATATGAGCCACAATCTTCTGGGGGTTCCCTGGTTTAAGCAGCAGAGTGATAATAGCTTCCCTGGTGGTCTCTGGTAATTCCCCCTTCTCGTGGGATTCCATCCAAACAGCATGTAGTTTGGGGGCAAGGAGTCCCACAAACTCTTTGTAAAATTCTGCCCCCAGGCCATCAGAGCCTGGTGCCTTGCCATTAGGGAGGGTTTTAATTGTTTCCGATATCTCCGCAACAGTGAGCAGGGTTTCAAGCGCGTTTCTTGTCTCGGGAGATAGCAGTGTCGTCGGGATCCCGGCGAGGTATTGGTCTATTTCGTGATCACTGGCCTTGCTTTGGGGTGAGTATAGCCGCTCATAGAAATTGTAGCAAGTTTCCTCAATCCCCGCTTGTTCTGTGGTGACCACCCCATCTGGCCGTTCAATGCATGGAAGGCATGTAGACCCTCTCTCACCTCTAACCACTTTTGCCAGGAGGTTGCCAGGGCGTTCCTGTTCTCCATATCATCTTGCTGCGGCTGGCCTGTCAAAGTACCGGACCTCACAATCCGCTGCCTACCTGAATTCATCTATCTGCGCTTTAATGTCCAAACCCAGATGACGGGATGGATGAGTAGCATATTGCTCTTGAAAACTGGCGATTTCTCTTTCACGCCGTTTTAACTCTGGCCTTGGGGCCATTTTAGCGCAGACAAGTGGTGCGGACACACATCCGAGACACATCATAGCCTATGCAATTAGGGCTCTGTCCGCCCCTGAATCCACATACATGAAAGCCAGAGAAGGAGAGTCTGGTGGCCGTTTGGGCCTGCAAACACTTTCATAATTTCGGGAAGAAGTTCACACTGATTACGGACCACCGGGCGCTGTTGTCCCTGTTTGGCAATCTGCACACGAGGATGCCCCCCAGAATAGAGCAAAGGGGCCTCAGGCTACAAGAATACAACTACGACATCGTCCATAGGCCTGGGGATGACAGAATCCAGCCGACTACATGTCCCGCCACCCAGAGGGCTCTCCTACCACCCGAGCGGGTGACGTTAAATACATTGATTATATTGCTGCTGGCTCGCTGCCTGCCGCATTGATTCTTGAGACTGTTGCAACCGCGTAGGCTGCTGACCTGACGATGCCACTGGCAATCAGTCTGACTAACAACAACAAATGGAAGGACTACCGATGAGCGATGCTGATCCACCTGGGGGTGTGCAGGGAGGAGATCGGCGATCAAAAGACTGGCAAGGATCCAAACTGAGCTGGCCGTCAAGGACCACACTGTCTTACTGAGAGGATGCCGACTAGTCATCCCTGCGGCTCTCAGAGCCGAAGTAGTTAAAACGGCCCATGAAGGACACAGAGGGGCAGAGCACACCAAGAGACAACTACGGTGCCACGTATGGTTCCCTTTCCTAGACTCCCTGGTCGACAGCTGGGTGAAGAACTGCCTGGCCTGCTAGTGCACAGCACGAGCAGAGCCCCCAGTACCAATACACCCAACGCACACCCCAGATCAAACTTGGGAGAGAGTCGCCATTGATTTCTACGGACCACTGGAATCATGGGACTACCTCTTGCTGCTGATAGATGAATATTCTCATTTCCCCATCATCAAGAGAGTTGCTACCACTGCGTACTCCCACATAGCGGCAACGCTTGAAGAGGTCTTCAGTGAATGGCGCATCCCTAGAATCATAAAGTCAGACAACGGGCCGCCCTTTAATGGCCAAGACTTTGCAGCATTTGCTAAGCATTTGGGGTTCAAGCACCTGAAGATAACCCCTAGGTGGCCACGGGACAACGGCATGGCAGAGCGGTTCATGGCCTCCACAAAGAAGATGCTGAAAAGAGCCCGGATAGAGGGCACCAGTCCTCACCAAGCTCTATGTAGACTCTTGCGCGACTATCGCAACACGCCGAATGAGGCCACCAACAAGGCCCCAGCCGAACTGATGCTATGATATGACGTACACACCCGCATCGTGAGAGACTCGAGTGCCCTTGGACAGGAAGACACCGAAATCATCCAGAGAGACACTCAGTGCTCCAGATAAGATTTTGAGGTGGGAGTATTTTACTCTCTATTTTTAAACTTTGAGAATAAATGTGATTTTAAGAGAGTAAAATGACTTTTCTCCTTCGCAAGAGAGTAAAATGTATGCGACATCCAGCCAACGTGTGAAAAAACTGCTTTCTGCATTTTGACAGAATACACCTTTCATTATTTCTGGCCATTTGATCTCTCCTGTATATATTTAAATGTTGAAATCACAAAAACCTAGCCAATTATTTAGTAAAGCATACATGAATTTGTATTGTGTGTTTTGAGATTCGATAGCAGAATTGTCTTTTGATGTTTAATGAAAGTCCTAATTTCCTGGAGCTATTAATACCTAATGGCATGCCAATGTTATGATACAACAGTGCAGAGAGGCAAGGACTCCATGCTAAAGTCTATATCTAATCTAGTGGTCAAATGGTTATTTATATAGCTCTTTTGGCAAAGCGATGTACATAGAACATATTTATCACAATTACCACCAAACCGAAGTCGGTACTCCTTTTTCAACCTCGAAAGGATGAAAGGCTGAGTTGGACTTGCCAGGATTTGAACCTGCAACCCACCTATCAGGCAGAGATTGCAGCAACAAGTGCTCAACCGGCGGAGCTATCTTATTGGCTAACATCCTTCAGAGGTTGGTTAACTGAGTATCGACTGAGGTATGATGATCACAGTACCTAGATGTATGATGAACCATTTATGAAGCGCTATATAAAGTTAAATACCTATCTAAATTATGACAGGGACAGGTTTTGCTGAGTTTCTATTTAATTTACCAATGTAACTTTCTGTTTGTTTTTGAACAGCACTTGCACTTTCTTGAGAGTCAGATTTTGGATGTTTTATTTGTAGTCTTGAAGATTTGAGAGGCTAGAACACCTGTGATCAGTGTAATGACAATTACTCACCCTTGAGCAAATACTCTGCTGCCACTGACCATTTATAGTAATGTACCCCATTGACTGCAAGGTTTTATGGATGTAAACTAGACTGTGCATAATCATAATTTTATTCACTGTTTTTATAATTAGACATTAAATTAGAAGTGTAAAAATGATCTGCCTCTGCATGATTATGCACACAGCACCGGAACTCTGAAAAATACAATTGTGCAATACTGGTTTGCTTTCACTGGGAAAAAAAGCATAACCTTGTTAAAAAAAAAGAAAAATCTCAATTGCAACTTAGTTTTCCAACTTATTAATTATACAATCCTAAAAGTCTAGGAAAACATGCACAGTGCTTCTGAAGCTGAATGGAAAGAAACCATCTTTTTTTGAAAGGCTTCAGAGAAATACATTCTGTTTCAGAGGTGGCTTGCAATTACATTCATGTAGATAAAAATCACAAGCCTTCTGGTTTCTGTCAAGTAACCTGACCTCTGCACTGCCCTGTGCTCTAAACCTGTGTGTAAATGTACCCAGGAAAATAATAAAGATGGCGTATTTACAAGATTTTCATGCGTAAAAAGGACTGGTAATCGCCTTATCTGGAGCCCTGGGAATGTAAAGAGAGGACCAAACGTGATTCGGATCTGAGGCGGAGAGCACTGCCCAAGGACTTCCAGGTCAGGGATGAAGTTCTTGTCCAACAGCTGATGACGTAAAAGACAGACTCCCGGTATGCCACAAAACTCAAGAATGTCGTCACTGTCAAGGGCACAATGGTGACTGCCCAGAATGAGGACAGCAGGGAGGCCACGAGGAACAGCTCCCTGTTCAAACACCTCATCAAGAAAGAGAGCTGTGAACCACTCCCCCCGGAACCAGACCCAGAGCCAAGAGAGCGACGCAATGACCTATGGGTTCCACCCGGCGAGACCGGCCATCGAAGGGTGGTGTCAGCTGAACCCCTAGCGCCAGAAGAGTCTAGTGACAGAAGTGTCAGACCCCAGCGGATGATCCGGAAACCAACCCGCTGGGTTGAAGAGTGCTAATACGGACGTATGAACATTTGTCTGGGGGTGGTGTTACCCGTCTCTGTCGCTTTAAGGCAGAGGCGCCAAAAGCAGGGGGAGTGTTTAAGTGATGCACCAGGGGAGGAGCGTTAACGGAACGGCAGTTCCAATCCTGTAACAAAATAAAGAAGACGTATTGTTACACTCTGGTCTTGCGTCCATTTATTTGAAGGCACATACCGCTGCAGTAAATACCACCAGAGCTGGAGGTATTTCATAAAATACACCCAATTACAGACATTCCAGCTGCCCATTGGTAATTGTAGTTGTATTTCTGGTGCACCACTTTGTAAAAAGTCGTGTCTATCCACGTCCACCCTTAAGCTACTATTGTAATTATGTTTTCAATTAACAAAGTGTAATAGTTTACCCTTTTATGCAATATATGTAAAAGGTGGCGAGAGATGTCTATTTTCGAACCCCTTTAAATGTCGCCAAGACAACAGAATTTATTTACTGTATTGTAGTGCACATGCACTTCTCTTCTGCACAGTCCGACAAGTTTAAAACAATGCTAAGGACATTTTGCAATGCTCTCATTTTTTGTAGGCACAACTGCAAATTCATGACATTTCTGAAGTGGCAAGGATGTTTACTGTGGGCACCAGTGCAATGATTACGTTTTGCAGTAGGACTGCTGGCAAATATTGTGAGCAGAGGTATAATAAGTGTTTTACAGTAGGAATGGTGCTATTCAATAATTCATTCATTTATATTGCACTAATTCATGTATCCATCCACACATTCTCAAACTATCATATGCCCTTAAACATTAATTCATTCAGCCACATCTTTCATTCCTTCCTACAACACCATGACATTGTCCACTCAACTATCCTCTTAATAGTTCATTCACACATCCTCCCTCACTGTCATTCATCCACCTATCCTGCATTCTGAGCATATCCCACATCTTCCTGTGGGTGTCTGTGTTCATGAACTAGGAAGATATGTTTTCCACACAGCATTGTGGCCTAATCAGAGCTTTTTATTTCAAGGTATAGAGGTCCTCCATTTATTTGTTTCAAAGAATTCTGTTACAGACTCCATAATTTCCGAAGAAGAAATAGTCTTCTTTCAAAAGATTAAAAGACCAAATTCGAAATGAGCAAGCATCCACTTGCAAATTATCCAAAAGATAACTACCCAAATAACTGGCAACCTTCACTGACCCAACTAAGTTTCTATCAGGGTGAAAATGTTACCCCACAACCTTACGCCCTCCTCTCAAGTTTAGTTTCCATTTGTGGCCCAGTGACTTGTGCAAAGTGATCTTCCCTCGTGCAATGCTCGCCTCTTCCCCACCTTAAATCCTGTCAATATTTCGCAGAGGTGTGCTCACTGCATCAGTATCATTGGTATTTTGGCTTTCGAGTTCCGGTTCAAGTGTTTTCTACAGTTGCCTGCCCCATCATTGTTGGTAGTTTGCCAAGACATAATTCAAGTTTCTCTTTTTGGCCAATATAACTCTTGATTTTCTCTGGCCCCTTTAGCAATGTGTCCTCTTTTGCCACCTGGAACTAAGCAGCCAGTCATCATTTGTACTAATGGTTGTTTTAGGTTCCTCTTTGGAAAGGAGCCCACGCTTGGCTATTGTCAACTGTAATACTTTGTTTTAGCCTTCTGAGATATTGGCCCTCATTATGAGGTTGCCGGTAAGCCATTTGTACTACCGGCAGCTTACCGGCAAATTCAGTTTACCATTTCTGCCGCCCCATATCCTGGTATTACCCGGATATTACGTTAGTTCCCATTCCCATTGAGTCGCATAGGACTCCATTGGATGGGAACCAGTAAAGCACTGGCACCGTTGTTAACGGTGCTGGTGCTTCAGTGAATTATCTACCAGTAGGGGCCTGAACTACCGGCCGGTAGGTAGTTCACATCCTCTATCAGCAAACATGGAGTGAGTGTGACGACCCTCGCCCAAAACCCCCTCTGGCAAACCCATTGGCCAGGTGGAGTCAGGACTCGGGCCTCTAGAGCCTGGCATCCTCTTCAAAAGCCCTCATGGGGCCAGTCCTGGCGCCTATGGCGCCAGGCTCATACACCATGAAAAGCAATGTGCTTGGGAACTACTTTATTGTATTGTCAGCCAACATGGAGGCATCCACATAGCTTGGATCCTAAGAACCAAGCTATGCGGTCTAGTGTTTTGGGTGTGGCAGCCTAGGGACTACTTTACCTGGACTATTTTGTTGGAGCTATTTAAACCACACCGGAGCAAGACAACACGCTTCGCCTTACTTTGCAGCTTGCAACCTGACGATCACTGTGTCCAGCTATTCCCTCGAACCTCGGAGAAGCAGAACCTGCAAGGAGACAAAAGGAACATCATTAGCAGCAGCATCTTACCTGCAGTCTTCATCTTTAAACACTCGCAGCTACTGAGAACAGCTTCCTCGAATCTGCACGCCTCCTGGACAGAACGACCTGAAAGAGGAAGATAGAGGCAACATTAAAGAAAGCGACATTTACAAATTACGAACTGCTCAAAAGGCTTACCTGGCTGGTCGCCTCTCGGCTGGCACCACTCCGGACATTCCACTAGTGCTGAAGAACACCGTGACCTACAAGTAAGGAAAACACAGGTTAGCAAAGTCAAGACTTCGCAGCACTGTGGATAGCGCTTACTTACCGCATCATAGCGCTCTTAATGCGCCATCATTTACCAGCAGGGATCAACCAAGCCAGTTCGCCGCGCTGAAGCTCCGCATACCTAAGGGAGAAAAAAGAGACATTTTAAACAAAGAAAGGCATGCAGGATAGCAACAAAACTAAAGAACAGCAATAGGACCTACCTGAAAAATATCAAACGGGCCAGCGTCTGTGAAGTAACTGGACCGCACTCGCCCTTGAAAGACAACGCACCCCTATAAAGAAGGCAGGACGGAGAGCACGCCTAATTCTACCACAAGGTGAGGAGAGGGCACCAGAGGGACTGAAATCATACGGGGGTGGAGGGAGGATACCTACCCCAGTCGGTCAGTCTTGAACACAGTCCTCCTGTATTTTGAGGCAGAACCTACCCTGCAGACCACATCAGGGCAAAGCTGAGAAGCATACCAGCGAGTAACCCGGCTGGGTGGCGTCCCTGTGGATACCAGGTGAGCGTAACAGTGAGCCAGTCCGTAAAAGGTGCCATTAATGTTGTTACCAGCACTTTAATTCCAGACTGGCTCACTTCTAATGGCCCCCATTGTCTCCTTCCACCACTTCCTCATCCCTTCCTCCACACACTCACTATGGTTTAACACTTTTTTGGCTATTCCTACGATGCTTGTCACCACATTTAAACATGACTGTTGCAGCCTCTGCTTACGATGCTCCCTTACTCAAACTAGTTCTCTCACCTATGAATGTTGTACTCTCTCATCCCAGGATATTGTATTATCTCTTTAAAAATGTGCTATCTCAGTTTTTATCTCAGATTTTACACACCCACACACTCTTACCACCGATCAATTCAGCCATCCATCCTAGTCATTACCTCAGCCCAGTCGATATTTCTGAAGTGTCAACCTCCATGACAGGGACGCAATTCTTTCCTTTTACTTTTTTGTGTCCAACCCCTTGTTAATAGAGGTTTTACACCCCAGTAGCCCATAAAGCTGGTCGACTATTTGGGATGCCAGCAAAGCGGTGGTACGGGGGGAGTTCATCGCGTAAACATCAAACTATTTAAGAGTCGGGAGAGGGTGAGACGTAAATGGAGGCCAATATACACAAGGCGGAGGTGGAATACAAAGACAGGGGCTCACAAGGCATGGCGGGAATTAAAGGCCAGAACGATCTTAGAAACCCACCTAGCAGATGATGCAGCACGCCTTCTGGTACAAACAAAACAATTTTATTATATACATGGGGGGGTTAAGCTAATCGACTCCTTGCTGCTAAACAGAGGCACTAGAAACTCCGGAACCGTATAACCCAACTTAGTAATGGAAACCGGGATGTGGTGAGGGGGGAGAAAGAAATAGAAGAGGCGATGTTCTCATACTACACCAACAATCTAAAAAAAGAAAATCTAGAGGAGGAGGCACAGGTTACATTTTTAAACCAGATAGAGTTACCGCAAATTAATGAGGCAGATAGGCAACAGCTGGAAGGCCCCATAACAGAGGAGGAAGTGGGGGAGGCAATAAGGGCACTAAAAGGACACAAATCCCTGCGCCCAGATGGGCTAAGCAATGCATTTTATAAAACATTCAGGAGTCAGGACCATCTTAACAGGCCCCCTAACGCACCTATTTAACCTCATTAGGGTCAAGGGGCGGGCTTCCGGGGACATGTGTCCAGCAACCACAATATTACTGTTGAAACCAGACAGGGATCCAACGGATCGTGCAAGTTATCGCCCGATCTCCTTATTAAACGGGGATGCAAAGATTTATTCCATGGTACTGGCCCGCAGATTAGCAATGGCACTTCCGGAGATAATCCATTCAGATCAGGCAGGATTTGTAAAGGGGCGGCACACATATGATAATATTCGCAGAGCCATTGATACGATAGACTGGGGACGGAGGACTGGTGAGAGATTTTCAGTGGCGGCTCTGGACGCTTCCAGAGCCTTTGATAGCCTACACTGGGGTTTTCTACAGCTAACCCTTGAAAGATTCAAATGCGACCAATCTTCACGCGCATGGTAATGGCCAATTTCTAATTAATGGTCAATGGGAAACTTACAGGGAGTATTCCCATTCAGCAAGTCAAAAGACAGGGGTGCCCACTGTCACCCCTGATCTTTGCCATGGCTATGGTGCCATTTGCATGTAGGGTTCGTAACCACCCGGGAATCCAAGGGGTTGAAGTGGACACTCCAGGACCTCAAAAAGTAGCACCCTACGCGGATGACATTCTCCTGTTCCTAAGGGAAAATGCAAACTCCCTACCAGCGGCCATACAGTTACTGGAAGAATTTGCAAAGGTCTCAGGATTCCATATTAACTACCCCAAATCCAAAGCTCTTAATATTACCGAAAACGCAGAACAAATCCCGGAATGGGAGGATCAATACCACCTGAAGTGGGAACATAAGGCAGTAAAATATCTTGGGGTACAATTGACCCCCAGATATGATAGACTATACGGGGCTAATATTCTGGACCTCCTGAAAACACTAGCAAGGGATCTAAAACAATGGGAACTGCAGGAATTGTCCTGGCTGGCACGCATTATAGCGGTTAAAATGACCCTACTTCCTAAATTTATATACGTAGTGGGCGCCCTCCCAATAAGAATCCCAGGCCCAGCCATCCAAACATTACAGAAAGAAGTGATGACCTTTATCTGGGTGGGGAAGAAGCTAAGAATTCCCAAAAAAGTACTATTTAGACCACAAGCCTTTGGGAATTTCGTAGGTACCTATGGGCAGCACAGGTAACCCCAATGCTACAATGGACATCTGGAGAAGATTGAAATCAGTGGGTAACATTAGAAAGAACAGCGACCAAGACGCCCCTGCTTATAACCCGGATTTTACCCCAGGAACACAGGCTAATTTCTGGACACACTGGGGGGGGGGGGGCAGGGAAAGTAACATGGTCCTAAAAGACCTCTATACAGATGGGTCACCCTTGACGTTTGAAGACTATAAGGCCAGGTTTAACAAACGGGAGTGGGAAGGATTTCACTATGTTCAGTTTAGGCATTGGGTCTCAAACACAAAGGTGAAAGAAGGGGCAACTAGAAGCCCTATAGGAGTGGAGCTAATAGTACAAGAAGGCCAACCAGACAAGGGAATAACTAGATTATATCATCTAATGGGGGTGATGGACCCTGAAGAGAACCTCACCTATATGCAAAGATGGAAGACAGATCTAGGGAGACCAATCTCTGGGGAAACTTGGGTCCGCCTTTGGCATAGAACTGCCAAGAGCTCTAAATGCACCTCAATTAAGGAAGCCGCATACAAACTCTGCCACCGATGGTATATTTGTATTTGTATTTTATTGAAGTTATATAGCCCTTTAATCCAAAGTGCTTTACATAAGAACAGGCAAAATACAACAAGCATAAGTTGGTAAATGAATCATAACACGAAAACAGTTTAAAGAACAATTTACAACATTGCAGAGGTGAGGAGGGAGTTGGGAGGGGCAGGGTGAGCGAGGGAAAGGAAAGAGTTAGTGGGGGTAGGAGCGGGAGAAGAGGGAATGTAAGGGTGAATGAGGAAGAGGAGAGGAAAGAGTGGGACTATATGAGAGCAGGGGTTGGGTAGGTGGAGGTAGAGAGGGAAAGGAAGAGCAGTGCTAGGAGGTGAGGAATGAAGGTGAGGGAGAAGGACGAGAAGAAACGAAGGGTGCTAGGGAGGTGAGTGAAAAAGGTAAGATTTGAGAGAAGAGCGAAAGGAAGGGAAGGAGGAGGAAGAGCAGATGTGAAGGGGGGAGGTGGTTCCAGTGGAAGGGAGCAAGGAGTTGGAAAGATCGGAAGCGAGAGTGGGCACAGGAAGGTGGAGGAGGAGAGAGTGGGAAAAGATTAGCAGAACGGAGAGAACGAGAAGGGGTATAGAAAGTTAAAAGGGAGGAGAGATAGGGGGAGGCAAGACCACAGAGGGGTTTGAAGACAATGTATACAAACCTGGGGAGCTTTTTCTAACCGCACTCTTAGACCTCTGCGACTATTATCCTTAAATAACAGCTTAAACGTGTCACAATGATGTGTGTAGAAAACGAAGACCCAGAGTTCTCCCACTTCGTTTGTTGAAAGTGAAACTAGAAAATTCCAAACGCATCCATTACTGCGCCACAAGAAATATTGTTCGAGACCAGTTTAGTTTGATTTTTTTATATATAAAGCATTGTTTCGTATGCTTTTTTATTTTTGGTTGTAGCCCATGTTGATGACACAGGTTTCGGCACTCATTTGCCTTTCTCAAATCTGGGCAATAACTTTTAATAACTTTCTATACAGAAATAATAATATCCACATTCATCAAGAAAAACCAATTTATATGATTATGTTAAAGAAAAATAAAAAAACAAAAATTAATAATTTTCAATGACATTATTTTGAAACATATAATGCAAAGCAAAAATATCACGTACCACAGTATTGTCCAGTTGCAGGGTTGATACATACGTAATAGTTTAGTATTCCGAAGGAGATGGAAGGAGAGAGAAACAGGAGGGTGTGGGGGGGGAGGGTAATAAAAATGAAAGGAAAAAGAAATAATAAATAGCACGAGAGGAGAGAAAAACAACAAAATAGAACAGTGGAGTTAGTGCTATTTGTCTTCTAAGGTTCCATTCGTCTATTAGGTGCAAGTGTTAGTTAAAATGGAGCTTACCAATCTTTGATGTTCATGATCTCACTAATAACGTGTGTAGAGCATAAGGAGTCACGTCAGACTCATGGACGATGTACGTCCTAGTCGGATAAAGGAAGATAGTATTGGGAATAGATTAGTTCCCTCATCTTGGCGCTCACAACATTGCTTTTTTCCTATAGATAGAGATTTGAAACTAGGCGATAGATGCATTTGCTTTGTTTTACGATTCTATATAAAATAGAATGCAACATTGAATTTAATCTAGTCTTTTCGTTTCATTTTACTATATATTCTACATGCCTAATGCATCTTGTAGGAAAAATAGGGGCCTGCTATGGCCGCCTCCTTCTTTCACACATAAACCCTTGTGCTTCCTAACAGCGGTTCATTTCATAATTAACTTGTCATTTAAGAAACAGTGCGGGTCGTTCTGACCGTCTCGTCTTTTAATTTATTTTTAATTTTTTTTTTTGCGGATCTAATCCGGATAGGAAATGGCAATGGGTGGTCTCATGCTCTGTTAGGGCTTACCTGCAAAGTCACAGTACCGGCATCAAGCGTCGTGTGCTACTAGGCGTCCGCCTCATTCGAAATGGGGAGTATGTATTCTGTTGCTAAGGCAATCCTGTTTGTCCTACTTCGCTTTCCATATTCTTCCTGCCGTCCGCCATACTTTGGGATACTTTGATTTTACAAATCTGTATCGTGTTGTTTTTCACAGTTCCATTCTCATTTTCTAATGCATTTATACGGACACATTATTTCCTATTTCGGTTTGAACATGTATTTAGAAAATGGGTGCTCTTGTTTTTGCACATGTGGAAATAAAACATATTTTGGTTTTTATATAGCGATGTCACGTATGTCTAATTCTCACAAAGCATCATGGGAACTGTAGTTCCTACTGTATTCAAGAAATATTTGGGGCAGTCTATTAGCTATGTATGTGTTGTTTTTGGATATTGCGGTTTGAACATGTGTTTGAAAGACAGGTACTCCTGTTCTCACTTATATGGAAATAAAACATATCTTTTGTTTTAATATATAGCGATGTCATGTGTGTCTGATTCTCGCAAAGCCTTATGGGAGCTGTGGTTTCTATTGTGTTCAAGAAATATTTAAGTCAATCAATTGGCTATATATGTGTTGGTTTTACATTTGGTTGCCAAATATAAGTTGAAAGTTACTATTTTTCTTCCGAACATTCCTGATATCATGGAAATCTAAAAAAAAATCTAGAAAATTATCAGATTTCATGCGAGGAGTAGATACATAAAATAATTACCTATATATAGACACAATAATGACATATGGTTAAATATTTACATTAGTTGTGAGGATACATAAAATATATCAAATGCATGTCAAAATATCATATATAGTCATATTGCGGCATAGGTCCATTTTGGTGCACACAATTTTTTCCTACAAAAAACTGGACATCTCATTGTCTGTGTTTAAACCTGTTTCAATACATCTAAAATACTTGATTAATTTTGCTTCTTCTTGTCTCAATCTGAGTTCTTGATTTCCACCTCGGCATCCCAAGGACACCTTTCTTAGACCAATGAATTTAATGTCTTGTTTGCAATCCATCTGATGATGTTTCTGCCAGAGTTGAGCCAATGGTAGATTTTTGTCTTGAATTCCAATCACTGCCAAATGCTCACGAATTCTCGTGCGTATTTCTCGGATCGTGCTTCCTATGTAGATTTTGCTGCAAGTGCATATAATCGAATAGATCACGTACTTTGTACGGCAGTTAATCTGCTCACGTATTTTCATTTTGATGCCATCTTTGTTCTCAAAATGGTCAGTCATGGAAACCGCATGCCTACACATGGTGCATGTTCCACATTTTCTGAACCATAATTTGGGTTGTAACCAGTTATCTTTTGTTTCCTCCTTATCGTCAGGTAATAGTGATGGGCTAAGGCTCAGTTTTAATGTTCTCGCCCGTCGATACACTATCGAAGGGTAATCTTGTATTTGCGGTTCAATATGTGGGTCCAATTTAAGCAGGCCCCAGTGTCTTCTGAGGATTTTTTTCCATCAACTGGTTATTAGTACAGAAGGTGGTAATAAATTGTACCTCCTTGCCGTGAACTGGTTTGTTACGTTGTGTGAGTGTTTGAAGTCTTGTCATTTGATGCGCTTTTTTGTAAGCAGTTTTGATGCTTGTTCTCGGATAGCCCCTAGCTTTGAATCTAGTAGACAGGATTTCACATTCCTTTTCAAAGTCTGTTTGTTCACAGTAGTTCCTTCTAGCTCTAATATATTCGCCCTTGGGAATGTTACGAATAACAGGTGCATAATGACAGCTGGTGGCATGTAATGTAGAATTTACCTCTGTGCTCTTGCGAAATGTTCGAGTCTGCAGACTGTTGCCTGATACATAGATTGTTAAGTCTAAAAAGTTAATTTCAGTATTACTATGTTCTCCTGTAAACTCAATACCCAAATCATTGGCATTTATTTCCTGTCGAAAAAGCTCTAATTGTTGTGGTGTTCCTTGCCATATTAGAAAAACGTCGTCAATGTACCTGGTCCATTTTACAACATGTTGGCTGAATGTCTCGGTTGTGTAAATCCTAAGATCTTCAAACATACCCATTACTAGGTTCGCTAGGGCCGGTGCATATTTTACTCCCATAGCTACACCGCGTTTTTGTTTGTAAAAACTATTGTCAAACATAAAGATGCTGTTGTCTAGAGTAGCCATAAGCATTTCTTTGAGCATGCAGACAAATGGCAGATAGGATGCTGATTCATTTTTAAAGGTATGGTCAATTGCATCTAATGCAAGGTCGTGGCTTATAGACGTGTAAAGCACCTTCACATCCCAGGTTGCCAGTAAATTAGCTGGATGCCATGGAATAGTCTCAATAATGTTTATTGCTGAGGTTGAATCCTTCAAGTAAACTTGTACATTTGCAACTTTCGGTCTTAATAGGTTGTCAATATATTCCGAAATGTGTTCCGTGGCCCAGACTATTCCGCTCAGTATGGGTCTGCCTTCTGGAATTGTTGAAAATGGTTTGTGTATTTTCGGGAGAAAATAAATAGTTGGTAGAATCGGTTTTGGAATAAAGAGATATTTTTTCTCCTCATCAGTTATGAGGCCTTGCCTGTACCATCCATCTATTGCACTTCCAAGATCCTGAATAATTTCCTCCTTAGGATTCTTTGATAGTCTAACATAGCAATTAGGAGTATTAAGATGGTTAAGAGCCATCTTAATGTAGTCAGGACGGTTCATAATCACTATATTTCCGACCTTATCCGCCTGCTTGAGAACAATTGCACGATTTCTTTCCAGTTTGTTAAGAGCATTCTTCTCAAGATTTGTCAGATTTTCCGGTTTTCTCATTATCCCCAGTTTTCTCTGTCAGTCTTCTATTTCATATAGATCTTTCGTTACTAATTTGTAAAAAGCGTCAATCATGTTGTCTGTAGGAAATTGGGGAAAAATTTGAAGGTTGGTCTCAATTCCTTCTTGGTTAAGCTGATCGGTGTAATTGTTAGTTCTTGCATGGTTTGATGAATTGGAAAGAATTTTGGTTCTTGCAATGATCTTATGAGATGAATATTTTCTAGTTCCTCTATTGTAACTTCACTTTCTGTGCTGGGTATACTTTTGGTTTGCCAGTTGTGATCTGGGTAGCAAAACATTTTTTAAGTTTAAGCTTACGTATAAACTTGAAAAGATCTATGTGTGTTTGCATGGGTTCCATGTATGACGTAGGAGCAAATGATAATCCTTTATTTAGCAAACTGATTTCATCCTGATTTAATTCAACATCTGAGAGATTCATCACAAGGTTCGTTACTGGCTCTTCTTGGCCGCTTCTCTGGTCGCCGCTCTTGTCAATCTGCGAAAGTCTTCTAAGGCACTTGGGTCGCCGGAGTCTACCCGACCCCCTCCCTCCTCTTCTCCGAGAAAAGGTTGTTTTTTGGTAGGTTGGCTCGTTAGTTGAAAACGGACTTGCTTGGGTGTTTGTGTTCTATTCCCTTTTTTGTATACTTTTATTTGATTGAGGAAGCCTTTGCCTGTTCTTTTCTGATTTTCAGTAGCATCTGATTCTCCTTCTGTTTGTTCTTCAGCATCTGAGCTTTGTGCTGAACTGGCTGGTGATGTATTTGGTGTACTTTCTCTTGATTCTTGTTTGGTGAATTTATTATACTTTTCTTGGAATGTATAAACTCGGTCTTCTTTGTAATCCCTTTCGTCCCTGAAAAACTTTCTTAATTTCCGCAATTTTATGTCATCTTGATATTCTTTCAAAACTTCGTACATTTTCAAGTAATTCTTCTCTTTTGTTGTTAAAAATCAAACTAAACTGGTCTCGAACAATATTTCTTGTGGCGCAGTAATGGATTTGAAGACAAGACAGAGGAACTTGAATTTGTGATGGCAGTGAAACGGGAGCCAACCTAAAGAGGAGAGAGAAGAGGAGATGGAATCAAGAGGTGAGAGAATTCAGAGGGAGCGGATGGCAGAGTGGTAGATGGATTTGAGTGGGGAGAGATGAGAGGAGGGGAGTCCAAAGAGAAGGGAGGAACAGTAGAAGAGTCTGGAGAAGATGAGGGAGGTAATTAAAAGTTTAGTAGCATGAAAGGTAAGGAGGGGACAAATTTTACGTATGTTCTAGAGGTCAAGGCGACAAGATTTGGCAGTAAGAGAAATGTGGTGAGATAGAGAGAGGTGAGAGTCAATATGGAGACCAAGGTTACGGGCATGGGGAGAAAAGGAGAGGTGGGAGGGGGGAAAAAGAATGGAAGCAGGAGGGTAGGGTGGAGGAAGAGAATTGGCAGGGAAGAAGAGGAGTTCAGTTTTTTCAGTATTAAGAGTAAGGAAGTGAGAGGACATCCAGGATTTGATAGCAGAAAAGCAAGAAGATAGTTTATCATGAATGTCGGTAGAGAAAGAGGAGAAGGAGAGGAAAAGCTGGGTATCATCCGCATAGAAATGGTGCGAGATGCCAAAGGAGGAGATGATAGGAGCTAAGAAGGAAGTGTAGAGAGAGAAGAGAAAGGGGCCCAGGACAGAACCTTGGGGAACTCTGTCGTTAAGAGGATAGGAGGGGGAGGAAGAGCCACCCCAGGAGACTGAAAAAGAGCGGTTGGAGATATTAGAGGAGAGCCAGTTAAGAACAGAGTCCTTGAAGCCGAATGAGGAGAGGGAGTTGAGAAGAAAAGGATGGTCAACAGTATCAAAAGCGGCGGAAAGATCAAGGAGAATAAGAATGGAGGAGTGTTTTGAGTAACATGCAGAGAAGAGAGAGTTAAGAACGGAGGTGATAGCAGTTTAAGTGGAGTGCAGTGGGTGGATGTCAGATTGCGTAGCGGGAAGGAGGGAGTGGTTAGAGATGAATGAAGAGAGTTGAAAATAGACAATGCGTTCAAGAAGTTTGGAGAGGAAGGGTAGGAGAGAGATGGGGCGATAGTTGGAAGCAAGATTGGGATTAGCAGAAGGTTTTTTGAGAATAGGGATGATGGTCGCATGTTTAAAAGGGGTAGGAAAAGTGGAAATTGAGAGACAGATGTTGAAAAAGGAGGTAAGGTAAGGTATCAGGAGGGGGTAAATTGTAGGGATGAGGGGGGTAGGAATGGGGTCAGCAGGGGAAGCAGTGGGATGAGTATTGGCGAGGAGGAGGGTAACATCAGAATGAGTGATGGGAGAGAAGGAGGACATAGAAAAGGTAGGGGGAGGAGAAGGAGGAGGAGGAGAGTAGGAGGGGGAAGAGAGAATAGTTTGACGAAGGTTGAGGACTTTGTTGGAAAAGGAGGCAAGATCAGTAGCAGAGAGAGAAGAGGCGGCGGAGGGATCCGGAGTAGATGGAGACAGAAGATGGGCTAAGGTTTGAAAAATGCGACGAGGGTGGGAGGATTGAGACTGGAGAAGGTCAGAGAAGTAGGTGCATTTAGCGGAATTGAGGCATGAGTCGTAGAGGGAATGATAGGAGAAGTAGGCAGATTGGTTAGCGGGGGTTGGGTGTTTGAGCCATTGACGTTCGAGGCGCCTAAGGAGGCGGCGCATGGAGGAGAAATGAGAAGAAAGCCAAGGTTGAGCAGCACAGTGAGAGGGGGAAATGAGGAGAGGGGGTAGAGAAGATCGAGAGAAGAAGAGAGAGAAGAAGTTAAGATGGAGGAGGCCTCAGAGGCAGAGAGAGAGGAGAAATGGGAAATGGGGGGAAGGAAAGAGGAGAGGGATGTAAGAAATAGAGAGGGGTTAAAGCCACGTAGGTCACGCCAGAAGAACGAAGTGGAGGAAGGAGGAGGAGAAGGGGAGGGAGGGGAGAGGGAAAAATAAAGTAGAGAGTGATCAGACAAGTAGGTGGGAGGGGAGGATACGGGGGAGGCAATGAGAGAGGAAGTAAAGATGAGATCAATGGTAGTGCCAGATTGGTGAGTAGGAGGGGAGCGGAGGGGAGAGAGGAGGTAGGAGTCAAGAATGGATAACAGAGGAGAGGAGGGAGGGTTCAAAGAGAGGTGGAGATTAAAGTCACCAAGTACGAGTAAAGGAGTGGGACTGGGGGAAATGAGGCTGATGAGATGGTCGATGTCCTCATAAAAGGAGCAGCGTGGCCCTGGGGGGCGGTAGATGATAAGGAATGAGATAGCATGAGGAGAGTTAAAGATTTTGAACATGTATTCAAAGGAAGGGAAAGAAGGTAGAGAAGTAGGGGAGGGAGAGAAAGTGAAGTGTGGTCGAAAAAGAAGGCCAAGACTGCCTCCACAGCCAGAAGAACAGGGGACATGTTCAAAGGAGGTAGAGGAGGAGGTGAGGGAGGCAGGTACAGAGGTGTTGTGAGGAGGGATCCAGGTTGCAGTAATGCAGAGAAATTGGAGGTTAAGGCGTAGGAAGAGGTCAAGGGCAGCCATGGTTTTATTACAGATCGATCTGGTGTTCCAGAGGGCGACGTCAAAGGCATTGGTGGTGTTAGTAAGAGGAGGATAGATAAGGTTACGTCGTTGGGGAGAGGCATTGGGGGGAGGGACTGAGTGGGTATGGGTAGAGAGGCGAGGATTGAGAGAGGAGATCGCCATTAGGAGGATGAAGAGTAGTTTGAAGGGGAAAGAGGTAAGGGAGAGGGGGGAGGGAAGGGGAATGAGACTGAATTGAGAACGGGAAGGAAGCATAACAGGGAGAGTGAAAATAATTGGACAATGGGTCAAGTAACAGCAAAGGGAGAATGCTAGAGAGGGAGGGAGGTGAGTGGGGGAGAAGATGGGGAGCAGGGAGGAGGGGAAGGTAATGGAGCACTGCAAGCATTAAAACTATGGGTTGGTGGCAGGGACACTCTGATGTGGTCCGATGGAGGGAGGGCTAAGGCTGAGGCAGGAGGGATCAGGGAAGGGGACTGGAAGGGTCAGAAATGTAGCAAATGGCAGTAATCAGAAGCAGCTGGTGAGTCAGAACAGTGGGATGGAGAGAGACACAGGATCTGTATTAGAGCAGGTCTGTCGGAGATGGCAGCGGAGGGGGGCAAGTAGCCCGCAGTTGATGGTAGTGGTGGAAAAATTGCTGCCGCTCGTGACATATGGGGTGGACCAATAGGTTGGAAGAGCCACAGGGACAGAGGGGGAAGTGACGGAGGGAGCAGGAGGCAATTACAATATAAGAGGGCAGGGGAGCAGCAGGGATAAGGGCAATCAAGCGAGGGGATTGATGGCGGCTGTCAGGAGGAGAAGTGGGCCAGGAGTAGAAGGGTGGTGGGGCAGCAGCAGATCAGTAGAACCTGTGGGTGAAGAAGTCAGAGAGGAGGAGAGGGCATAGGAGTGGTCGGGACCACCCTTTGTAGCAGCGGGGGGCAAGTAGCCCGTAGAGTGTGAGTGGAGGCAAGGCAGTTAGCAGATTATGAGGGAAGTGGTGGTCGCTATAGGCCGGAGTAGATGGAGAAGGCCTGAAGGCAGTGGTCCTCAACGGCCAGTGGTAGGATTGCAGTCGTCAGGGGGAGAAGTGGGTCCAGGAGTATGAGTGGAGGAGCTGCAGCAGTCCAGGGGGAACTGAGATGAAGTAGTCCAAAAGGAGAAGCAGGCAGAGGAGCAGTAGGGTCGACACTTGGCAGCGGCGGGGGGCAAAGCAGTCCGATGAAGGCAGAAGAGCAGCAGGAGAGCGCAAGGAGGCGGAGGCGCCGCAGACCTCTAGCCAGGCAAGGCTGGCCAGATCGAAGGAGGAGAGCACCGTGGTCTGCAGCAGTTGGAGCAGGTCAGGTAGCTGAGGGGCCGCGGACCGTGGAAGGAGGAGCAGGCCGCCCAGAGCAACTGCCTGCAGCGGTGGAGGTACGGCAGCCCACAGCAGCAGAGGAGACCAAAGTAGCTCGGAGAAGACCAAGCAGGCGAGAGAGGCGGGGGGCAAGGCAGTCAGAAGAAGGCCAAAGAGTAGGAGAAGGGGGCACAGAGGCGAAAGCACAGCAGACCTCAAACAGGCAAAGCCAGTCAATTGAAGGAGGAGAGCACTGCAATCCGTAGCAGATGTAGCAGGTCAGGAAGTTGAGGGGCCACGGACTGAAGAAGGAGGAGCAGGCCGTCCGGAGTCGCTGCTTGCAGTGGTGGGGGCACGGCAGCCCGGAGTAAGCAGAAGAGACCACAGTAGCTAGGAGCAGGCCAAGCAGAGCGGGAAGAGCCGCGGGCAAGAGGCGGAGGTGCCGCAGCCTGCAGTAGGTGGAGCTGGCCGCCGGGAGCTGCAGACCGCCAGAGATACAGGTGGAACAGAAGAAGCAGGTCACAGAAGGCTGCACTGGGAGCAGCGGGGGGCACAGCAGCCCGCAGACAGGGTGAAGAACGATGCTGCCCGGAATGGAGCTGGCCGCCGCGGGCACATGTCAGCTGGAGATATGAGGGGCACCGGAGGTGCAGGCCTCGGTAGACCAGGCAAAAGGCACTGTGGCCCGCAGGACGTCTCAAAGGCACAACAGTCGGAAGACAATGGAGGAGTCTGCTGCAGTCCAAGAAGGAGCTGGTCGCCAGGAGCTGCCATCAAGGAGGAAAGAGGCAGAAGGCACCGTGGTCTGCCGGACGGTGCAGGGCTCAACAGGTGACAGCAGCCCGTGAAGAACTGGAGCCCGTGGAGAACAGCAGCCCGTGGTGGAGCTGGCCGCAGGGAGCCACCGTCAGAGGCGGAGGAGGAGGCACCGTGGTCCGCTGGACGGCGCAGGGCTCAAAAGACGACAGCAGCCGGTGAAGAACTGGAGCCCATGGAGAACTGCAGCCCGCGGTGGAGCTGGGCGTCAGGAGCCACCGTCAGAGGAGGAGGCACCATGGTCCGCAGGATGGTGCAGGACTAATCAGATGACAGCAGCCGGTGAAGAACAGGAGCCTGTGGAGAACTGTAGCCCGTGGAGGAGCTGGACTCGGAGGGTCTTGGAGGGCAACGGCAGAAGGCACTGAGGCTCATCGAAGATGCAGCAGTCTGCCAAGCGATCGGACAAACACAGGAGCAGCCAGTCGCAGACAACAGAGGCACGCACAGTGGTCCACCGTCGACAGTAGAGGAAACAGAAGGCGAGCAGGTGTCGGAAGCTCGCAGAGTACAGAGGGAGCCGAAAGGGCGATACTAGGTCGCCATTTTGGACGTCCACGAGGCCGGAGGAGAGCCTGGAGGTAAGAGAGCCAGAAGAAGAGTAATCCAAGGAGAACAGCAACCAGATGAGGTGCGAGATGTTAAAAAGGTAAGAGGATATAATTTGATGTTGAAATTGTTGATAAAACTTCTCTCAGAAGGAAGGATTCAGCCTGATAAAGGGAGACGACGGATCAGGCATCCGATGCTTGAACGCCCCCTGCTGGTTGTTATGACACCCGTACTTATGCATTCCATCAACCCAGAATACCCTGCAACCTGCTGGAGAAATTGTGGACAACCCGGGGATCTTATTCACATGTGGTGGTCCTTCCCACTAGCAGAGACCTATTGGAAGGAGATTTTAAGTCACAATAAAGAAATAACTGGTGTGGGGATTCCCTTCGATCTGCTACTGGTGTTCCTGGGAGAGGCGGTCGAGGGATGCTATGCAATCTCAGGGCCTACAGCCACGCTTATTACCCACATGCTGAGTGCAGCCAGATTTACGGTTGCACAAGCATGGAAGACTAAGGAAGGACCAATAGTAGCCATGTGGTGGGTGAGGTTGTGGGGAGTGATGGCCATAGAAAAGGTGACAGCAATAGCCCATGGCTCTTACTCAAAGTATCTGAATATTTGGCTACCACTACACAAATTTACAGACGATAAAGAGCAGATGTACTTTAAACCTATGTTGCTCCGTGTGGTATCTATCATTTGATAAATACAAACTTTAAGCTGGAAAAGTGATCCAACCTGTTGAACTCTTAAAACAAGAACAGAACACTTCTTCACCCATAAGTTGGGGAAATGTTTTGGGTGGGGGGGATAGTTTGACGGTTATTATGTATGGTTAATATCTATGAGCAAAGGAGTTAAACTGCACTGAAACCCCAAGATGGGGCAGGAAAGAGTTGGCATGAACAAAACAATGTATGCGTGTCATTAACTGTTTATTGATGTATACATGTCTATGATGCTCTAAAACTTAAATAAAGTTGGTTAAAAAAAAAATGTTCCTGCCTTCAGCAGGGACTCGGGTGTATGGCTGCACCACATTCTACAACGTTATGCTGTCAGAGCTGTTCTTTGAGTGGCAAAGGTTATGGCTCCCTTCCTCCCACCTCCGACCTGGGCCTCGTGTAGAGAAACCAAGTTGTCTCAGAATAGCCTCATCAAACAGGTGCTGCAGGAGTCCATAAGCAATTAGCTATGGGTAGGTAGGAGAATCATTCTGTGCGGGGCACAGGTGAGAAACTGGATCCACTAGTATATCGCTCAATCGGGAAAACTCCTCCTGGGTGTGGAGCAGGGTGCACAGCCAGTATTAGACACTTGAGTGAGGTCACCGGCCGCGGATATATACGTGTATTGTGCCCCAGGTGGACAACTGGTGGAGTATGCAAAGCTTGAGTCGTATAGGTGTGATATTCAAGTAGGAGCTGCTAACAGCTCTTTGATCAATGGAAAAAGGTTGACCAACCATGGGCATTTAGCCGAGGAGCAGGCAGAGTTTTCAGGTTGCTCAAGGGAAATTATTCAAAAGGTTTCAAAGAAGCCTGAGAAAGGAAGAAGAGAGGAAAAGGGTCACAGGAGGCCACATCCCTTTCTTCCTCATCACGTTCTTCACAGGCTCCATCACACCTTGAAACTACCCCAGACAAAGAAGACTCTAGAGGTATATACCTGGATAATGATGCTGCGGCAATAAGGAATATTGGTGTGGCACTTTTGATTGGGGAGGGAAAGAATCCCCTGCATCGATGGTTACTGCATACATATCTCCAAGAGTTCTTAATATGGAAGGTTTGACAATCTCCAAAATATAAACAAAATCTAAAAAAAATCTAATGTAAAACAAGGCTTATAGAAGGTCCCCTTACACGTGATGCACACCACCTCCTGACTGATAAAAAACAACAACTTTTGATTGTCTTTTGAGTTTCGGGATTTTATAAACAAACAAAAATCTTAAACTGTACACAATGCCAATAATGACTTCACGCTGTGTCCGTAAAGCTAAACATTATTTTAAAACGCAAGAATTTAATAATAAACGGCTCGAAACCAACCCAAGGATAAACATGAATTATGTGCTATGCCTTACAATAACAAATGATGTGCTTCTGTCTCTATAAACATCTTGTCACACGTCTGGTTGGTGGCGTTATCTCTCTGTTCATTGGCCAAGGGCTATATGTATTCGATGTGTGTGGAACTTTCTACTGCAGGTCCTGAACTAAACCCGTTTGAAATGGCAGCAGTGCACATAATCATATATGTGTATGTATTTTGGCATGTATAGCGCCTTCTTGCACCTACACTATCTTCTCTGAGCTATGTAAATGGCTGAATGAATTCTAGCACAGAAAACATACTTCCTCATTTTACAGAGATGTCTCTGCATTCCTAGTACTTACTATAAAGCTTCTTAATGCCTTTCTGAAGTCTTGTAAAGCACAGTTCTAAGCGCTACAAAATAAATGACATCAGGCAATGATGCCATTACTTGCCAAGTGCTATTGCATGCATCCGCCATCTTTGCTAATAACAGGATCATCCAATCAATCCAATCAATCAGGACATGGCTAATCAACACTAGAAATGACTTTTGTACCTTTTCAGGGTGCACATTTCTATTTGATTCTAACTAGGCCTCTGAGACCAACACGAGATTTCTGATCTGTGAGCGCACATGAGGCTTGAATGCGTAGCTTTCCTACACTGCTTGTTCAGCAAAACTATGTGACATGAGTTTGGCGCTATTTATTGCAGAATTCCACCAAATTCAGTTGTCGTCACTTGGTGCTGCGGGTTTACTGCAGGATTACGAGTGGTGGTAAAGCAGTGTAAATCCCCATTTTTGGAGTCCATAGGGGAGCTGTAATTCTGCCGCAGAAACTCTGCTAATTGTAGGCATTATCATGCTGGAAGTACATCCTCCACGTCAACGCCGAAATCGGGATTTGGTGGAGTGCTAAAAATAATGGTAATTCACTTACCTCCAGATAAAGTGGTAGTACACAGTAACGCAAATACCACAACTTTATTACTGCTTTGCCAAACTAGGAATAAGGATCAATGTCCCTTTACAATTTCCAGGACCTGGAGGGAGCCAGGGACATTCCGGAATGTGGCATGCAGAGGAGCGGGGCATGGTGGCGTGTGTGCTTTTGGTTGTGGGTTGGAGGCATGGCACAAGGGGAGGCGCAGCCTGGGACACTGGCTGAATGTATCAAAGATGGCCCAGGGGAGGGGTGCAAGAGGCCAACATGGATCGCAGGCATTCATTACTGGTTTCTGCCCACATACATGGCCTCCTGATTGACCAGTGTTTCTAATCTCACTTGCTGTTGAGGTGTGAAGGTGGGAGATGGGTAAGGGCGTGCATTGGAGGGTTGGAGGATGCTCATTGGAAGTGCAAGGGGTAGGCAGATTTGCCAACACAAAGATTAGGCTTTATTGTAGCATTAAAACGTTCCGGGCTCGTCTCCAACTGGCTTAAGGCTGCCTCATTGCATGTGATAATTGCTAACTGACAGCGCTATATTAGCAATGCCTGTGGGAGTTTTATTTTTCCAGAGCAGTGCTTCTGAGCAGAGTTTACAATGGAGATTACAGATGGGATTTATTTATAAATGAATATACCCAACAAGCCACATCAGTTCTATGTCATTTTTTAGAAAGTAATTTCCTCGCCCCCCACTCTCTCTTGCCACATTTGTTAAAAAAAACAAGGGGGTTGACCCCGAACCTCCTCTAAATAGTGTGTCTATCCACATTCACCCATGTATGCTAGTGGTGCAAACTACTATTGTAATTATGTTTTCAATTAACAAAGTGTCATTGTTTACCCTTTTATGCAATATGTGTAAAAGGTGGCGAGAGATGTCCATTTTCTAACCCCTTTACATGTCGCCAAGACAATAGTATTTTTTGACTGTATTGTAGTGCACATGTGCTTCCTTTCTGCACAGTCTGACAAGTTTAAAACAATGCTAAGGACATTTTGCAATGCTCTCATATTTTGTAGGCACAACTACAGAATCATGACATTTCTGAAGTGGCAAGGATGTTTACTGTAGGCACCAGTGCAATGATCGTGTTTTACAGTAGGAATGAAAGACCAAAATGAGGCTTGCTACAGCGAAATGGAAATATGCCAGTCACGAGGTCAAAGAACAACATTTATTACAGTCACGTGACATGGTTTCAGCACCCCACGATGCATGCGGACAAACACCATGGAGTGAGAGAGCCCAGAGTCATAGAAAACAGCAGCATATATACATTTAGGAATAACTTACAATGCACTTGTCCAGCCCCTTCATGTGATAGGGACCATAGGGTTTATGACCTTTCCACATAGATGGTATTACCATGACAACATACTTGCATATTTCCCTGTCTTCCCGCAGACAATTGACTGTCTGGGAGCAATGCAAGGCATTGCATGGGGGCCTGTACAAGGTAACATTCTCTGTACAGCTTATCTATGTTGCTCCTTGTTAGGGAGAATTCTCATTTTATGGCTAATTTCCCTCACCTAGTGAGTCCCCCAGCAGTTTTTCTGGATTTCTGGAGTTAATTTTTTCACTTTGTGAGAGTGTGAGCTTTTCCCCCACTCCTACCTATGTTTTGCCATGTGTCTTTTACCTGTCTTTGTGATTGTGGACTCTGGAGTACACCACGTCAATAGTCCCCCTCTCTTGTGTGTTACACAGCACCTTCAGTGCAGTGACACAGGGTAGTCTTTTAGACTTCCCACCGACTCCATTTCTGAGGCTGAATACTGTCCCCCAAAAAAGGGTAAAGTTGCCATTAACTTTACGTAGTCATTTAACCACAGATCCAGTACACACCATCTTACATGGAGTACTGGAAAGGGTTACTCTGTACCCCTTTTTATCTGTACCTCTTAGAGTATTGTTTCACTCTTTTAACATTTAGACTTGGCTGGTGGCAGTGGTATCTACCCTAACCTTTCTACCGCGATTATATTATATAAACATGGTATTGTTTTAGGCTATTATATTAGCCTCGAACATAAACCCACTTGAACAAATACTTTTTCTTTTTGCTCCGGTCGTGTTTATTCGCCATTTCTTTTTGTTAAAGTCCTTCTTGTGTTTTACTTTGCGCGGCAAACCAGGTTTGCCTCCTTTGTTCACTGTCTTTTGGCGGGCTTCTGCCAAGAAGCCCTCCTCCAGGCGCCTGGGTGTCTAGGTGGGCTGAATGTGAGGGAGGGGTGTAGTCACCCCCTGCACAGGGTATCCTAGGAAACCCAACTCGCACTTTGCCATGATTGGCTGAGGTGGTTGTCCGGGATGGAAAACCCCCCTGCTGCATGATTGACAGCCAAGCTGTGTGAATGGGGGATTTTCGCATAAAAGGCAGGTCTCTTGGGCTAGAAGTCAGAGTCGCCACTGGAACTACAAGGAACCGAAGAGAAGCGGAGAAGAAGACAGCTGCTGCAACTACCCCGTCCCGGTGAAGCCCTGCTGCAGTCCCGAGCTATCTACCCTTCGACGACCAGAGAAGATCCAGTCCGGAGTCTTCTTCCCTTGAGCCTGGTGGGGATAACCAGCTCATCTTCCACAGCCAGAGGATCCTCTTCTTGGTTGAAATCGCTGCACACTGCTGTAGTGGTCCGGATAGCCATCTGAAGAGCCTCTCCTGTTTTTAAGGAGCGCACCTTTTATTCACCCTCGCTGCTGCCGGCTTCATTCCTCTGTGGTGCAGACCCCTCCAGGCGTCCTCCTTCACACCGAAGCTCCAGGAACCGTAGGTCAGCAGGAAACCAACAGGAACATCTGCCGTGGCACCAGCTTCTTCACTGAATAAGGTACTGTGTCCTGCTTGAGGAATTAGAGTAAACCCCTTTTCTTCACCTCCAAGGCTTGCCCTTCTTTTCCCTCATTCTTATACCTTCTGCTTCCTCTGTTGACAATATCTAAGTACTCCTGGCAACGTTGAATCGTGAACTGTCCGACTGTGTGATCCTCGACAACAGGAACCCGGTTCCACTTGACACTGGCTCCGGCCTATTGACTCTTGAATTCTGTCAAATAGTGTTCTCTGATTCTGTCTGCCTTGACAAAAGTATTACCTATGATTTTTACCCCCAACTCTCTCTGGTTAACTCAGGTGCTAAGTGTTTTTGCCCCGGTAACATTTCTTGCCGCGGATACACGTTTCTTTAGTAAGATCGAACTGTCATTACTGTCAAAAAGTAATCTCAAGTGTATTCCCGGTAACGTCTTTTGTTTCACAACACCGGTCCATTAAAACATAGGGTACTTACCTCGAGTTAGAGTGTACCAAAGTGAATTGGTTGGTTGTAGTATATTTTATGTGTGGTTTTGAATTAATAGAAGTGTTGTGTTTATAACAAATGGTTTAAAAATAAATATTTTTTACCTGAAACCTTGAGTCAGTGTTTGCTTGAGTCACAGTAATTGTGGTCCCTTTGTGTAATCTCTGCTACTGCTCATATACTCTTGAGATAAGCCTGGCTGCTCCGCTACTGCTACCACTTTAACATAGTAGTACAGGCTTGTACCAAAGGTAAAACTTGTATTGCCACCTGTAGTCTTAATTGTGTGTAGTGGTCTCTAAGGGCACTGCACAGGATTCTGCCTAACACTCCTAGAGTCTAAGGTCAGTCTGCTCCATAGCCTGGAAATAGGGTTTCTGTGAAGGAGCACATTGCAGATGCACATTATTATAACTAACAGTTCAGCAGAGAAAACGTGGTCGAGAAAGGAGGGCACCTAACTTGCAGATTAGCTATGCTTCTGCAAGGTCTTCAAGGTTCTACAGTGTTAGACAAATAACACCCTCAGCAGAATGTGCATTCCTGTCTTGTAAGTGTCAAAACGTTCATACAGTGGGCTCTACAGCGTTCAGAGCGAAAAATGCAGAATTAACAAAGAACTGAATATGGCAGTAAAGATGGCGGATAAAACAAACTGGCAACGTGGTCAATGTTATTGCAACAATTGTGGTGCGATGCGAATGTGCTTAAGCCAATATGCATACCTTTATAAGGCACTAAACTGAATATATTTTCACAAACCCTCCTTTTGTCCTAAGCCAAAAGCATCGCCCAAACATTGCATCATCAGATGACCAAGATGCAATGTCGTCATCAGAACACCCCGAATCATCACTATCATAGACACCGATGGCCATAAACTCTTTTATAGCAACGTCCTGCATGATCAGTGCATTAGTGATATGAACCGGCAAGTGTGGGCTCGGTTTCAATCTGACCACTGTACGTGCACAACAATCCCCTATCATAGAACCCAGGGCAGGTAATCATTGTATGCAGCAGCAACAGAATAACACTATACTAAGGACAATAGCTAGAACAGAAATTATCTTCCAACCCCAAGTTCGCAGTAAACTCCAGAACCATGTGCTGAGATCCCAGTGCCCTTGGGCAATGTGCCCTTCCAAACCCAAAATGTGTAGTCACTTGATTGCTTGGAAAATGGTGGGGGCGGTGTCAGGTACGTAAATGCAACATGCAGACCCGACCATTTTGCATACACCACCACGCTCAGCCAGGAGGACGTCTAAAACCATCCTATTCTGAAGGGCCACTAATCTAATAGCCTTTTGTTCCAATGTCATATTGAACAAAATATCAGTAGTCTCATTGATAGTTTTCTTCAGAATCCTAGCCAATTTCCTAATGTCTTGAGAGTTGATTATCTGTCCCCAGAACAGACCCATGGACTTAGCCATATTCCCCAATAACAGCAGGGGAGTGTCACCTTCTATGTCCCTCCTAGGATGAGTTTTCAATATATCAGCGGTAGACGATATATATACCCCAGGCAAAAGTATTCCCAAATAGCATGTACCCTTGCAGTCTTTAGGTAACCAAGCCTAAGCTTCACTCCCACTGATGAAATAGATGGCGCTGCCTATATACCGAGGTCTATCTTCTTTTACCAGAACAGCAGTGTTTATGCATTTATCATATTAGCCCATAGGTCGGGAACCTTCTTTCCGTAAACAAAATGTGACAGAATCAGGGTCATGATTAATGGTGTATGGTGGAGAAGCAGCCTCCTTATTCCCTACTGGAGTCCTTTTGAAAGAGATCATTGACTGGTATGGTCTGGAATATCTGTCAGAATGCTTAGCAGAGGCAGTATTGAGCGTGCCTTTGTTTGCAAACACCGAACATCCTAGAGTCAACAAAACCAATCGATCGAATTAATTCAGTTACCAGTGGCAGTGTTGTTCCATCGTCCAAAGAACAGTGTTCTAAATGAGGTATAACACGCAGTGGACAGAGGAAGAGGATGAATATACCAACCTAACCCCTTCTCACCATGCTGGCAGATGTGAACAAACCCAACAATTAGTTTTATTCAGAATAGCATGTGTGGCATTCATTATCATCATGAGGGTGTTGTTATGATAGCCCCCTCTATGACTGAGGTCACGTGGACGAAGAGTGTGTGTGTACACGTCTAGGGGAGACATAGTGGATGCACTTATAGTTGGCAATAGAGTATCGAGTGGATGTGTACTCTCCAAATACCATAGTATAGGTATCAATGTGACTATAATACAGGTTATCACTAGAATTATTATCCATTTTGCCCTCAGTGGCCATGGTCCTTGGTAAACAGGCCTATCAATCTGGAAATGTACCATGTCCTCATTTCTACGAGCAGTCCCCAAACGTGGGCATTGTCCTTCAGCGTCCGTTAAGAAGACTCACTGATAGGCTCTAGAAGTTCATCCGTAGGTGGCACCTGACCACTTGGCCAATCTTGCTTGAAGTTTTCTTTGCCGCTCCCTGCCCCTTATCTTGTCTAAAGGGGAATGACGAGGGAATGGCGCAGCGTTGGTTTCTTGTGGGTGCAGTATTCCTACCACACTTTCCTATTCTATTACAAAACGTAATGTCAATCCCTGAACTAAATCCAATTTCATGGACGAAGATTTTATCTCACAGCTCCAGGTACAGAATGATCAAAGAACAAAGGATTGTCGATCTCTGAAGAAACAATGCCAGTCTATACAGAAGCAGAAGAAAGAACTGTCTCCCCAAGCCCCACAGACTCAGGAAGTGGTTTCGTATCACTCTTGGTGTCGATCAGGACAGGCACACGATTATCAATTTCCTTTTCATCACATTTGTCGAGAGGCAAAGGCAGTGGCACTCGTTTCACATGCGTTGCGTGGATCCAATGACACTTTCCAGTCACACATGCCGCTGTCTGCGTGGCCAATAGCACTTGGTAAGGCCCCTTGCAGCGAGGTGCAAGGCACATCTTCCTCTCAAAGTTTTTCAACAACACAAAATACCCAGGCCGAATTCGATGGTCTGGACCCTTGTATTTTTCTGGCAAGGCTACTTGAAACTGTTGCTGAATCAAACGCAAGATTTGAGTCAGTTGGTCACAATAGTGTGACAATAATGGATACTCAATTTCGGCCAACTTCTTAGGTTTCATTGCATTCCATACATTTGCAGGCCTTCCCATTACAAGTTCGTATGGTGAAAGTCGTGTCTTTGACTGAGCGGTTGTCCGCATTGAAAGTAAGGCTATAGGTAAAGCGTCAGGCCATTTCAGATTACTGTGTGCACGCGCTTTGACTCATTTATTCTTCTAAATAACATTGTGGCGTTCCACCAAACCAGCACTTTGATGATGTCTTGCTGAGTGAAAACATTTATCGATCTGTAATCCCGCACACATTTGTAGAATGGCATCAGCGATAAAATGTGGTCCATTATCGTATCAAATGACTCTGGGCAGGCCAAACCTAGGAAAATATTCCTTTACATGACTTTAGCCGTTGACATAACAGTGTGATCTTTCAGAGGGAAAGCCTCAACCCGTTTGCTAAAGGCACAAATCACTACAAACTCATACTTATAGTTTTGGCAATTTTCCATCTCGATAAAGTCAAAATGAATCACTTCAAATGGCATGAAGGGAGGTTCAATACTTCCCTTTGGTTTGGGCGTTCCCTTCCCAATGTTGTTTGTAAACAAATCATACAGTTCTGAACCAAACGTTCAGCAATTTTCTGAATATTATCGTTGTGCCATACATGATCTAAATGCTGACATATTTTCCTTGCACGTATGTGTGATGGCCCATGAGCCATAGTAACTACGGCAGTCACATAAGCATTGGGCAGCATCCATCTTTGTTTCTCATTGTCTACCCAACAACCCTCAACATCTAACCCAGCCGGACCCTCACTCCATTGTTTACTCTCTTCTGCTGTTGCTTCAACCTGAATTTCTTTCACACTATTGACCACTTCCTCCATCATACTGGTGTCTCAGTAATCCATCTAGCTGAATCCAACACATACATCCCTGAGTGTGGATCGGTAGCAGTCTGTTTGGCAATTCTATCGGCAAAAGCGTTTCCTTTCCCTATGTCATCCGTCACCCTCTGGTGTGCAACGTTTTTCATTATCGCTAGCTCTGTAGGAGGCGCTAGTGCTGATAACAATTGTATTATCAGAATACCATGTTGAATTTTGGTGCCGTGTGATGTTAAAAATCCCCTCTCAGCCCATAATCATCCAAAATTGTGAACCACTCCAAACACGTACTGACTGTCAGTATGTATGTTTACCCTAAGCCCTTCAGAAATCTCACAGGCTTTGGTTAATGCAACGATCTGTGCAGCCAGAGCGGAATTATGCAGTATCTTTCTGCTCTAAACAAAATTGTCTAATGTGCTAATTGGATAGGCGGCAGTGGAAGTACCATCAGGTAGCTTAAAACAGGAACCATCGCAAAATAGTTCCCCATCTCTATACTTCCATTAGTGCGGTCTATCTCTTGTGGACACAGCAAAAGTTCAGCCAGATTCAAAGTACAGCATCTCTTAATTTGGATGTGCATTGTAAATAGAATAATTTCATATCTCTTTAGTCGAGCAGAAGTGAGATCCTGAGTCTGTGTTCCGTTTAATAGAACATCAACAGAGTGAGGTACCATCATGGTTAAAGAGTGACCTAAAACCCTCCCCTCTCTTTGTTTCACCGATGCAGCAGCCGCAGCTCTCAAACATTTCAGCAAAGCGCATGCAACAGGGTCTAACGTGGAGGAAAAATAGCTGCACGGTCTGCTCTGTCACCCATGTTCCTGTGTCAATACAGCTAAAGCACAACCTTCTCTTTCATGCATATACAAAACAAAATTCTTTTCATAATTTGGTGTGCCCAATACTGATGCTGAGCACAATGCAGCTTTGAGCAGAGCAAAAGCGTTCTGGCAATCTATGTCCCATGGCAAAGGCAAAGGAACACCCTTCTTTGTCAGTACCAGCATATGTTTAATCAGAAGCAAAACATTTGGGGTCCACTGTCTACAACAAGAAGCCATACCAATAAAAGCTCTGACTTCCTTCTTTGTATTTGGAACAGGCATGTCAGAATTGCTTTGTATACGTTCAGGTGTCAGACGCCTACCCTCCTGAGACAGGAGATAGCCTAAATAGGTGTCTTCCTGTCGACAATACTGAAACTTCTTCAGTGAAGCCTTGTGTCGATGTGTAGCCAAATGAATAAGCAGCAGCTCAGTACCCTCCTTGCAAGCGTCCTCAGAGTCTGCAGCAATAAGCAGATCATCAATGTATTGCAGCAACGTGCAAGTGGACGGCTAGTCAAACATATCAAGTTGTTCTTTCAATGCCCTACTATATATGCTCGGACTCTCGGTATAACCCTGAGGAACACGTGTATATGTGAAAGAGCGTCCTCCCAAAGAAAACGCGACCAGGTATCTACTATCAGCGTGAAAAGGGATGCTAAAAAAAGCATTCTTCAAATCAATAACACTAAAATGTGTGGCTGTAGCCGGAATCATAGTCAAAATAGTGGTAACATCAGGCACAATCGGGAACTGTGGTGCAACAATCTTGTTGATTGCACGTAAATCAATCACAAAACGGTAAGGTAAAGCATTGTCCCCTTTCTTATACATGGGCAAAATCGGGCTATTACACACACTCCCAGAGATCTCTTCAATCACACCTCGGTGTATAAAATCTGAAACAATACTCTTCAAAGCATGTTCTCCCTCTACTGGGATTTTGTACTGTGGAATACGTGGCAGGGTAATACCTGACTTCAGGATTATCCGAACTGGTTCAACTTCAAGAATCCCAACATCATTATCATTCACCGCCCATAAGTGTGTGGTTACCCTACTCAACTCACTCAGCAAAGGCACAGACAAGAATTGCGAAGCGGAATTTTGTTGGGGACAGATCATCAAATACACTCCATCCGGAGAACAATATATCACAGCATTCAGTTTGTTCAACAAATTTAATCCCAACACGTTTTCGCTGCAATTCGTCGTCAACAGAAATGGACATGAATCAGTAAATGGCCCTAGTGCAATCGGTACCGGCCAACAGACCGGACTAACGCCTGGCATACCGGAAAACCCTACGGAAACATTACTCTGCCCTGACAGTGGAATATCTGGAAACCGCAGATGGTCAATGGAACACTTCTGTGCTGCGGTATCTACTAAAAAGTTATGCTCCCTATTCCCCACCTTCATCTCACGTAGGGCCCCTTATGATCTACGGGAATAGGTGTCGGTTCCAGAACCTGCTTCGGGCTGTCCTAGCGAAACAATACATCGTCAGATGTAAAATCTTCAGTGAAGTAGGCGTGAGTAGGATTACCAAAGACATTCCCACTACTCACATTCTGTTGCAGTCCTCCCTGGCTATTCACATTCGGATCTTGTGGTTGAATCTGCTGATTCTGCGCAAATTGGTATCTACCAGGACCCGCAACACCTGGGCGAGCCCCCAATCACTTCCCGATCGTACCATCTGTACCATTTGTTCGCTGTTGGAGGGACAGACACTGTGCTCTCCAATGACCCTCCTGTCTACAATAAGCACATTGGTTCATGTGTACAGGACCCATTTGTGCGCCCATTTGCGGCACAAACTGACCACTTGGTTGTAAATTCCCACCCCTCAATCCTCTTGTTATCTGCTGCAAAAGGACTCTAGTCTTTAAATCAACCTTCTTCTTCTCCACCTTCTCCTTCTCAGTATTCACCCTATTTTCATAATACTGGGCCATATGTAGTACTTCGGATTTCGATTTTGCTTGCCATGCACTTTCAGATGTCATGATCTGAGTCTGAATGTCAGGCAACAATCCCCGTACAAATTTGTCAACGAATTATCTTTTCCACGGCTCAGTACTCAAATCTTGCCCAATAAAGTCAGAATATACTGGTTCAAACGTGTTGAAAAATTCAGTTGCACCCTCGGCCTTCCCTTGCATGCATGCTGTCAATATATCCCATATAATCCTTTTCTCAGGCACCAAAGTCTTTAGTTTGGTCACTATATGATTTGGCAATATCAATATAACCTGAGGCAGTTTCTCACCTGCTTTCCTAGCCCCATCAGCTTGTGCTAAGGCATCCCAAGTATCACTCAACCCTGCTTGATCGTCCACGGTCCTAATCTGCTTCCATAAGTCTGCAGGTAGGATCACGGGAAACAATAGGTCGATATCCCCTAAGGTTAAAACTGACGAATTCAAAACTGATTCTCTCTCCTTTTAGAGCCCTGTAGGATTCTTCCTAATGTCGGGAATAGACTGTTTAATAGTATTCACTTCCTGCCTTGAAAATGGAACATGAATGAATTGTGAATGTAATGTGCTGGAATAGTGGAGGCAGGTGTCTGCCCCACAGCTGGAATCTCTACTTTCGGGACCAATGTCGGAGGTTCCTCTCTCATTGGCAATTGTACAGTAGGAAGTTCTGAATGTTTATTGAGTTATAGAGCCAGATCGAGTGACAAAGAAGTTGCGGTATCGGGTGAAAATGCCCTCTTATAAATCACCATCATATCCGCAGGACAACACAAATTTCTCTTCATGCATTCATCTTATAAATATTCAACCATTACTTGTAACACCTTCCACTCATAGCCTTGGTATACTGACTAAATGTATTATGTACTTCAATAGGTGAAATCGAAAAATCTGAAATCCATCTAAGCGCGTCTCTCGTGCATATACGCATTTCTTCACTAATGGGTTTCAACGGAGGCAAGAATTGTTTCTGCACATACGATGTTTGTCGCTTATCCTTACCCAATACATCTTTCTGTAAACAATCAAGTTCCCTCTTATAAATAAACAATTTGCTACATGCTCACGTACTTTCGTCGCACTATCCCTTGAACGAGCCAAAAAATTCAAAATCCTGCAATTCTTGTGGAATAGCGGAATCAGTCAAATCACTCCATACTTCAGCCAGATATATCCCCATTTGTTCTATCAGTATCTTCTGTTCAGGAATACCCCCATGATCTGACATCGCACTTAGAATAGATGTTTCGTCACCCCCTTCCATATAGTTTTCAGTCCATTCACAAAATTCCCTTTTTCTCTCTGCAGTTATCATTCTACTTGTCACTATCCTCGAATCAGCATCAATTACATCATGCACTGGAAGTGAAGTGGAAGTAGCCGTCAATGACAGCAAAAACAAATCATGTGCGCTAGGCGGTGGAGGAAATACCGCTATCGGTGCAGTTGGTACGACTGGTATAGCAGCAGCCGCTACAATCAGAATGGGTGCATATACGGGAGAAGATACAAAAGGAGGTGGTGCAATTGAATCAGTTCCTGAATCAGACCTTCGCTTGTTCAATAGCTTACTCAATACTTCATCTGATACATGCAAATCTTGTGATGGGTATATGTTTTGCACATCTAACTGAAAGGCCCTATCCATGCTCCTAATGGCTTTTAATTGTTTCTGCTGATCATGTACTAAAGCTTTCTTTGCATTCGTCATATATCTACGAGCATGCTTCTCTGTACTTTTAAGTCGCTCATTCGCTTCCTTCTTCCAGTCCCTAATAGCGTCAAATGCAGCTGGTCTAGCTTTCTTACATAATAATACAGCTTCCAAATATTCTATTCTGGCCACCTCAAAACTACCCAATTCTGGCCACTGAAAGTCCGGAGCATGTTTGGTTTGTCGATGCCAAATATCATTAAACACAATAGCGCCTAAGCCGTAGCCAACATACATGTCATACGCCACCGACCCCTCGGCTGGCACGCGTTGACCATGTTCCAAGTTCCTAGATTGTCTTCCTCAGCAACAAAACATTGCTAAACAGGATGACAACTTACCAGGCATACTAAATCACAGTCTTTCCTGGCCAAAATATTTACGCGTAAATACTATTACCAATGAAATCATCAGGACATTTCCTGTCTGAAACAGACTCACCTGATTCCTCCAAACAAAACAAGCCTCGATTCCGGAACCCTCCCCCCGATGGCCTCTAGGCGCTGCAATCGGCTGGAGATCAGGCGTAGCAGACTTCAAAGAAACACGTCTCTTTTGCAGGGACCCCCTGTACTCACTGATCTCGATCCGACATCCTCGTCTTCGCCAAACAACGAATGGACATCAACAGGAGGGTCCCTGTTCGGGCACCATCTGAAAGACCAAAATGAGGCTTACTACAAAGAAATGGAAGTACGCCAGTCACAAGGTCAAAGAACAACGTTTATTAAAGTCATGTGACGGGGTCTCAGCACCCCACGATGCATGCACACAACCACAGTGGAGGGAGAGAGCCCCTGAGTCATAGAAAACAGCAGCATATATACATTTAGGAATAACATACAATGCGCTTGTCCAGGCCCTTCATGTGATAGGCACCATAGGGTTTGTGACCTTTCCACGTAGATGGTATTACCATGACAACATACTTGCATATTTCTTCCCGCAGACAATTTACTGTCTGGGAGCAGGGCAGGGCAAGGCTGTGTGTGGGGGCATATCGTGTTCTGTAGTACAAGGTAACATTCTCTGTGCAGCTTATCTATGTTGCTCCTAGAGCCTAAGGTCAGTCTGCTCCAAAGCTTGGAAATAGGGTTTCTCTGAAGGAGCACGTTTCAGATGCACATTATTATAATTAACAGTTAACTCATTAAAAACATGGCTCAGGTCCATTACAGCCCAAATGAAATTCATAGTCCATCGACATTGTAGCTTTTCACTTATACCACTTATAGACTTCTATGTCATGAAAGTGGAAGCTATAATCCTCTATGGTTTAGATCTATGTCTATTGGACATTGCTGCAATGTTAAATGAGGTACACGGTACCTTTCGGAAAACCGTACTTGGCCTTCCCAAGTCCCTGCCCAATACTATTTATGCATGAGCTTGGACTCTTTTCTTTAGCCTCTAAGCTCCACTGGAGAAGACTGACCATCTATGGCAAAATGTTACATCCATCTGCTAACTCATTGTATGAGGATTTTGCCGTTAGGCTTTCCAAGTCATATCCAGCTTCAATAGCCCAATTCGATCACCAAATGTGGTGTTTGCTTAATGAACTTGGCATGAAGCCTGAAGATCTTTAGTTTCGCCCAGTCACAGCAAAAAAAAACACTTTACCAAAAAGACTGGTGCAAGACCTCTGACAGTATCCCATGTTATTCATCTTAAAAAGAATATGCTAAATTTAGACACAAACATCAGCCGCGTTGCCTTATTTATTATGCTTTCCCTGCCACAGATCTCGAAGTCTCTACATGAGATTCAGACTGGATCTCTTCCATACCAACCTTAGTATAAAAAACTGGGGTCCCAAAAATGCAGATACTTCTGATGGCTTCTGCCGCTTTTGTGGTAATGATGATACCCCAGAAACACTTAAGCATCTTACTCTATTTTGCAACTTTTTCTTAACGCAAAAAAAGCAGATGCTTCGTATATCTACATATGATACTTCGACTTTTTCATACAATCTACTTTGGTTAAGCTTCATGTGGGGACGCAACAATTTGCTTATCCTTTAACTGGTTTGTTTACTTAAATGTATTGAATCAAAACTAAATGAACTTGAGGGCACTGCTGCTTAATCTCCTGTTATGTTTGTTGAAATAAGGCTTTATTAAGGTTGCTCTCGGAATTGGGTTTGCTAACCCATTTGCTGTTTTTCAAGTTTTAATTCCCCTTTGTTTGCAATCCTGTTACTTAACACAGTTATTCTTGCAGTGGTCATACACTAGTTGTACGCACAGGAACCGACTATGTCATGATATCCTATCAAGTTGTTGATGTTGTTTTTATTATGCAGCGTTTTGTTCTATTCTTTGTTTTGTGGTTGTTTTGTTTGTTTTATTGCTATTTCATGATATCTTTTTATATATATGTATTATTCATTGATGTTTTGTAAAGGCGTATTTTCGCCAAACACAAATAAAATAAAAAAATATAATAATTAACAGGTCAGCAGAGAAAACATGGTCGAGACAGGAGGGCAACTAACTTGCAGATTAGTTATGCTTCTGCAAGGACTTCAAGGTTCTACAGTGTAAGACAAACAGCACGCTTAGCAGAATTTGCATTCCTGTCTCGTAAGTGTCTAAAAGTTCATACAGTGGTTTCCTACCGCGTTCAGAGCGTTCAGAGCAAAAAATGCAGAATGAAAAAGGAACTGAATATTGCAGCCAAAAAGGCGGCTAAAACAAATTGGCAACGTGGTCATTGTTATTGCGGCAGTTGTGGTGTGATGCGAATGTGCTTAGGCCAATATGCATACCTTATAAGACACTAAACTGAATATATTTTCACAGGAACGCGGGCAAATACTGTGAGCAGAGGTATAATAAAAGTGTTATACAGTAGGAATGGTGCTATTCAATAATTCATTCATCGATATTGCACTAATGCATTTATCCATCCACACATTCTCAAACTATCATATGCCCTTAAACATTAATTCATTCAGCCTCAACATCTTTCATTCCTTTCTACAACACCATGACATTACCCACTCAACTATCCTCTTAATAGTTAATTCTCCCTCACTGTCATTCATTCATCTATCCGCACATTTGCATTCATCCACCCATACTGCACTCTCAGCATATATATACACAGAAGGCAGAGGAGTCCAAGATCACAACAGAGGCATTTAGTTAAAAAGCAGGGTTTTCTGAAGACACTGATGGAGGTTTCTTCCCTGAGATTGACGGGGCAATTAATTCCAGGAGATAGGTGCCATTGAATAGAAGGCTCTTGTTTTTGCTTGTGTGAGTCTACAGGCAGGAATATTTAACAGGGAGCCATGGTTTGATCTCAGATTGTATTTACTGGCTTTCGGTACCAACACCTCTTTAAGGTAACCTGGGCCAGAATTATGCATACAATTAAAAGAGATCACCATAAGCCGGAAAAGGATTTGTTCCTTAATAGGAAGCCAATGAAGGTCCCTTCTAGCATCTGAGATGTGATCAGATCTCTTACGATCCATCACAACTCTTACGGCATTATTTTGCATTACTTGCATGCAGTCTCTTCAGCTCACAGTTAGGCAGACCAGTCAAAAGGCTACTGCAGTAATCTATTCTAGAACTTATAAGAGCATGCGCCAGGGATTCTCTACTTGCACTTGAGAGAAAGGGCCGGGCAGGAGAAATAAGTTTAATGTAAAATGCTGAGGAGGCTATCAGGCACATCTTCCTGTGGGTGTCTGTGTTCATGAACTAGGAAGATATTTTTTCCACACAGCATTGTGGCTTTATCAGAGCTTTTTATTTCATGGTATACACGGCCTCCATTTATTGCTTTCAAAGAATTCTGTTGCGGACTCTATAATTTCCAAAGAAGAAATAGTCTTCTTTCTAAAGATTAAAAGACCAAATTGGGTTGGCCGAAGGTTCGTCTTCGAAATGAACAAGCATCCTTGGCGAATTATCCAAAAGATAACTACCCAAATAACTGGCAACCTTCACTGACCCAACTAAGTTTCTATCAGGTTAAAAATGTTACCCCACAACCTCTCGCCCTCCTCCCCAGTTTATTTTCCACTTGTGGCCCAGTGACTTGTGTACACGTTTGGTGACCTGCTGTGAGACAGTAGAGTGGGCAAAGTGATCTTCCCTCGTGCTATGCTCGCCTCTTCCCCACCCTAAATCCTGTCAATATTTTGTAGAGGTGTGCTCACTGCATGAGCATCATTATTATTTTGGCTTTCGAGTTCCGGTACAAGGGTTTTCTACAGGTGCCTGCCCCAACATTGTTGGTAGCGTGTCAGGAAATAATTCAGTTTTCTCTTTTTGGCCAATCAACGCTACATCATAACTCTTTATTTCCTCCGGCACCTTTAGCGATGTGTCCTCTTTGCCAACTGGAACTAAGCAGCCATTCACCATTTGTACCAATGGGTGTTTTAGGTTCCTCCGTGGAAAGGAGCCGACGCTTGGCTATTGTCACCTGTACTACTTTGTTTTAGCCTTTTGAGATATTGGCCCTCATTACGAGGTTGCCGGTAAGCCAACGGTACTACCGGCGGCTTACCGGCAACCTCGGCTTACCGTTTCTGTCGCCCGATATCCTGGTATTACTAGGATATTACGGGCAGCGGTTGGAACCGTAAGTTCCCATTCCCATTGAGTCGCATAGGACTCCATGGGATGGGAACCACTGAAGCACTGGCATCATTATTAACAGTGCCGGTGCTTCAGTGAATTATCTACCGGTAGGGGCCTGAACTACTGACAGGTCAGGCCTGCCGGTAGGTAGTTCACATCCCATTCAGGCAAACACAAAGTGAGTCGGTCCGTGAAAGGTGCCGGTAATGTTGTTACCGGCACCTTAATTCTAGATCGGCTCACTTGTAATGACCACCATTGTCTCCTTCCACCACTTCCCCATCCCTTCCTCAACACACTCATTATGATTTAAAACTTTATTGTCTCTTCCTATGATCATTGTCACCACATTTAAACATGACTGTTGCAGCCTCGGCTTACGGTGCTCCCTTACCCAAGGTAGTTCTCTCACCTATGAATGTTGTACTCTCTCATCCCAGGATATTGTACCATCTCTTTAAAAAATGTGCTATATCCGTTTTTGTCTCAGATTCTACACACCCACACACTCCTACCACCGATACAATTCAGCCATCCATCCTAGTCATTACCTCAGCCCAGTACTTATTTCTGAAGTGTCAACCTCCATGGCAGGGACCCATTTTTTTCCTTTTTACTTTTCTGTGTCCAACCCCTTGCTAATAAAGCATCACTTAAAAATGTTCCTGCCTTCAGCAGGGACTCGGGTGTATGCCTGCACCACATTCTACAACGTAATGCTGTCACAGCTGTTCTTTGCGTGGCAAAGATGATGGCTTCCTTCTCCCCTCTCCCCCCACCCCCTGAACCGTGCCTCGTGCAGAGAATCCAAGTTATCTCGGAATAGCCTCATTGAACAGGTGCTACAGAGGTCCATAAGGAATTTGCTGGGGGTAGGTAGGAGAATCCCGGGGACAGGTGAGGAACTGGATCCACAAGTATATTGCTGAATCCGGCAAACTCCTCCTCCTGGGGGTGGAGCAGGGTGCACAGCCGGTATTAGGTACTTGAGTGAGGTCACTGGCCGCCAATATACGTGTATTGTGCCCCAGGTGGACAACTGGTGGAGTATACAAAGCTTGAGTCGTATAGGTGTGATATTCAAGTAGGAGCTGCTAAGAGCTCTTTGATCAATGGAAAAAGGTTGACCAACCATGGGCATTTGGCCAAGGAGCAGGTAGAGTTTTCAGGTTACTTGAGGGAAGCTTATTCGGGTTACCTCATTCGGCCAAATTGTCCTTGAAGTGGGAAGTACAGGCAGACAGAGTAGATTGACTCTATTTTTCCTGGTGAGCAGATCATCCATAGCCCCAGAAGAGACAGTCAGAGGTCTGGCGGACAAGAAGGTGGATGCAGCCTTAAAAAGGGCTTATTCTAGCACTAATGTGACAGTAAGCACCAGCATGCATGCCTTCTATATGGCAGGAACAGCCTTATGAGTCTTTGATAAGCTATTCAAAGCAATAGAAGATGTCCAGGATTGTGCCCAAAAACTGAGACACATGAGGCCACAGGTGGAGCTCTTGTAGGATGTCATATGAGTAAGGGCTTCTTCCATGTCATTTATCGCAGTCATTGCACGGCGGCGCCACCTGCATGTTGGGGACTGACATCAAGAAAAGGCCACAGCTATGAAAATTCCCTTAGAAGGAACAATTTTATTTGGTTAATCGTTGTACGATAAAGTCCATAGCAGACAAACACAAAAACAATTGGAAAACACTGTCTGCCCAATACACAAATATCCTGATGCAGGGCACAGATATCATTAGAGGCCTGGCTGAATATACTTTGATTCCAGACCTCCATCATCAAGTGTGATCCACCCGTCTCAGCCGAGGAGGTTGCCGGACAAGTCCAGTCCATGAAGGCTTCATCCAAACAGGTGGACTCCTGCCCCTCAAAAACCATTAAGGACAACATTGACACCCTCGCCCCAGCCTTGACTGATCTCTGCAATCTCTCCTTTTCCACTGGAGTTTTCCCAACTGCTCTTAAACACTCCCTTATGCACCCTCTGCTCAAGAAACCCTCTGCCGACCCCTCCATTCCGGCAAAGTACCGCCCTATCTCTATTACTCCTTTCCTGGGCAAACTCCTGGAGAAGTTGGCTATCTCTCAGCTGACCCTCCACACTGAATCTATTGCGTGCTTCCACGACCATCAGTCTGGCTTTAGAGCATCCAGTGGCATGTAAACAGATCTTCTGAACCCCTGCGAAGACCTGCTCTAAAACCTTGACACTAACACTCCTTCTGTCCTCATTCTCCTTGACCTCTCCTCTGCCTTTAACACGGTTAACCACAACATCCTGACTGCACTTCTCTGCGACACTATCACAGGTCAGGCTCTGGCATGGTTAACCTCCTTTCTCTCTGACCGCCAATCCCAGGTGGAACTCTGAGCCTTTCTCTCGACTATCGCTCTCTCAACCTGTAGCGTTCCCGAGGGATCTAATGTATCCCCCTGGTTCTTCAAAGTCTATATGCCTGCCTTGGCACGTGTGATTGCCACCTTCACCTCAAACATCCAGTGCTACGTGGATGACATGCAGCTATCTTTCAGGCTAGCCTCAGCTGCCTCCTCCTCGCTCATATCTGTCCGCTACTCAGTCATGTTGTGCTGCAAACAACCTTTGCCTCAACACCAGTAAGACTGATATTGTTCGCATTGGGACACCTACCCCCGCTTTCCCACTCTCACTCTGGCCGGCCTCCCTTGGTCCTGCGCCCGTACCCACCTGCGATGCTAAAAACCTTGGGGTCATCTTCGACTCCACTCTCTCCTTCTTCTCTTACATCTCAGACATCTCTAAAAAGTCTATCAGCTACACCTCCTCAGAGGTACTCTACCTTTTCTCACTTTCCCCTAGCGGCTCACTGTCTCCAGAGCCCTGGTTCTCTCTAGGTGGGACTACTGCAACAACCTCTTCCTCAACTGCCCCGCTTCTGCCCTGCGCCCTCTGCAACTCATCCAGAACAGAACCGCAAGACTTATCCTCAGTCTCAAGACCAGGGACCGCATATTTCCAGCGCTGAAATCCCTCCTCTGGCTCCCGTGGCTGCAAGGATCAAGTTCAAGACCCTCTGCATTGTCCACACGGCTTTCTGGGGCCTGAGACCTACCTATCTACAACGTTGCCTACCTAAATTCTGTCCCTCTAGAGCCCTCATCTACCTCCAACCTTCTGCAAGTGAGCCGGTTCTCCAAGCAGAGATTTGGAGGGAGATGCTTATCCTCAGCAGGGGCCTCCCTCTGGAACAGCCTCTCTGCCACCCTCCGGCTTGAGCCTGACCTCCTTAAGTTCAGGAAACGCCTTAACACCATCCTCTTCTCCTCTTCCTTCTCTCTCCCGCTACCCTGCTAACCTCGCTCTCTGCTCTTTCCCTCTGTCCCTCATTTTCCTCACAGCTTGCTGACTGGCCGCCTGGTGTACTTCAGAGTCTCACAGGTCCCTGACACCCCCGCCAGACCTCTCTTGCACTTGACTCAGGGCCCTGTACCAGCCACGCCCCCCACACTCACTGTACCTAAGAAATGCCCAAGAGAGTGGCTCTTTCTGGACATACCCCAGTCTCCACTGCACTTGGACCTCCCCTTGTAACCGTCTGTGCACTTGCACAATCCGTACGCAGCGTGCCTGAAGATTGTCTGTCTGTTCTCTCGTGTCTTCACCCCTGAATTACACTTGGTAAAACTGCAAAATCGTTGTCAGGCCTGCCCTTTTGATCCTAAAGAATCAATTGATGTAAAACACCTGAACTTTCTGGTCACCATCACAGCTTGTAGGCTTGGGGGAAATTGCGGCTTTGTTGCATTCATCACTCTTTCTCCTGGTTCGAGCAGATGCTCTGGTTCAAAGGTGTGACCCGACTCCTTGCCAAAAGCTGTTTTTAAGTTTCATGAGTCTCAACATATTGTTCTTCTGGCTTTGACGCCTCAGCAGAGGAAGAATGTTGGACCAAGATGGATGTTAAAAGAACATTGCTGAAAGATGTTGATAAGACAGACAGTTCATACCCACCATTTAAACAGTTTGTTTGTGACCCTTGCGGGTCGAGTGCCAGGGAAAAAGACTTAGACTCCCTCTATCAGTAGATGGATCAGGCAGGCCCTCATCATGTCCTGTGAGTTGGCTAATGTCCCCTTGCCAGAATCCATTCTGGGGAGATCAACGATGGCCATGATTCCATCCTGGGCAGAGGCACAAGGGGACATTTGTAGAGTGGAAACCTGGACAGATAAAAATAACTATTACCCAGCATTACCATTTGCACTTGCACAACCAAGGGTCAAACTACTTCTGTATAGAGTTGTTGAGAACTGCCATACACGAGCAAAGGTGAGCTTGGTTTTGGAAATAAAGTGGTGACACGGTACCCAAGCATCATACATGGTGGTCCCTGTCTGTTTGATATGATATGATATGATATGATTATTGATTATTTATATAGCGCCTATACACAATGTGTTTCAAAGCGCTTCAAGGCAAGGGAGGGAACAAGGGAAAAAACAATGACATTCTTACATGCCATGAACAGTAAGGATGTGAAATTAACTATCGTACTCGGCCTGACGACATTTCAGATAGTGCAAGAGCTAAAACATAGATATAGAAGGGAGGAGGAGAGTGGGAAGGAAATGGAAACAGACAGGCGACTACCGTACTAGGCCTGACAACATTTCTGGTAGAGCCGGAAAAAAAACAAGAGGTGAGGGTGAGGGGTGCAGGAAGGTAGGGGAGGAACAAAACAAGCAACTATCATATTAGGCCTGATGACATTTCAGATAGTGCTGGAGGGGTTTGGGGAGGAAAAAACCAGTAAGGGGAGGGAGGATGAGACAGACGAGGTTGCTATCATACTAGGTCCAGGGACAATTCTGATAGAGTAAGTGCATAGAAGAAAGTAAGGGGGGGGAGATAGGAAAAGGGAGAAGGGAAAGGAGGAGAGAACAGAGAGTTAGCAGTCAAAAGAGTGGAGAAGCAAGAGGGGAGAGTGAATACAATTGCCATCAGCCCATTCATCGCTGTCTTTGGTATTCCTCAGAGGGAATAACTGAGATGAGGTAGAAGTACCTGGAGGTACCGTCTTGATTACTTACCTGGTATCTTTATTACTGTTAGTCCTACTCTTCCACATCACACCACCTACGACCCACAGAAGTGAGTGAAATGGGTCAGAATGTGGTAAGAGATTAACTGAACATCATGGGATACTAGGGATGTAGGAGGGTCTAGACGGGGCAGGGTACAGAAAAGTAAAAATAAAAACGTGGGTTCCTGTCATGGAGATTGGTAAATCATAAGTACTGTGACAAAGAAGATTTGGACTAGGAGGAATGAAGATTACAGTTAAGTAATGGAGACGAAGACATGCAACTATTCAGCCAGTCATGCCTGTAACACTGACAAACTGCATTTGCATTGCTATCAAATAGGCCACATCGCATGCCAGTACACTGCAACTTTGTCATCATTGCTGTGCTGTCAGCGATAAACTTTCAGGCTGACACAATGACATAAATCTCTGTATGCAATTATAGCTTAATGTTATTGAACCATACAACTTTGTATCGCTTTTCAATTCTCTCCTGTCTTGCATTGTTTGTTGTGCTGTTACATTTAAGTGCATGCCATTTGGAAATGTGTAATATATTACATGCACTATCATCTGTTAGACGATGGTGAGGGATCATGGGAGTTGTAGTGCGACACATATGGAGAGCCGCAGGTTCCAGACTCCTGTATTAGACTAGGCTCCGACTACCGAGATCTGTGCTGTGCAGCACTGAACAGACAGCCCACATCAGCTTGAAAGCATACTGTGCCATTTGGCCTATTGGAGCTCCACAAACCCCTCTTAACACCAACCGTTTCAGGAGATCCATCTTTGGTGAATTCGACTCAGGTTTTATTGAAAAAGGTACGTGAATTAAATTGTATATATTCGGGGTACTGGCGGGTACCACGCATTAACAGTATATTTGAAATATTTCAGCAATGAACCACGGGACCATTTGTCTAAATTGTCGTCCTTAAACAGGTTTTCTTCCAATAATGCCAATCCTTTGTCAGAGTCTGTCTCTTCTTCTTTCTTCTGTGTTGAAGCACAAAGTACAAGAAATGTGCCTATGATGTTGCCCTGGCGTAGCATAGATGTAGATTCAATTAAAGCTTTTAATGGGATAGATTTAAGAAAGGCGTAGAGAGAAACCTGGCGCCATATTATCACCAGACCAGATAAACAGGATAGATTAGTACTAAGGCGCTATGTGCCCTGGCTGAAATCAGAAACTGCAAACTCGTTAATTGTCCCTTGCAGCTTCTCAGAGAAATCCCACTAGCGGAGGCAGCTTTTGGTGCAGGCAGGAGACCCGGAAGGGGAGGGGGGGAAATAGGACACTAGCGGGAGACTGGGGGAGCACTGGGCATGATATGATATGTAATTTATAACGCACCTATACACAAGTGTTTCTAGGCGCAACAACACAAGACTGCGGGAGACTGTGGGAGGACAAAGCAAACAATCTTACTATGCCTTGTGTCATTCAGATTGTGCAAGTGCAAGGGGGCGGGAAGAGGAGATGGGGTGGGGTGGTGGGGGAGGATAGTGCAGTGGCAAGACGTGGTTAGTGCTGCCAGGGTGGTGGCTCAAGTAAGTACAGAGAGTCAGGGGACTGTAGGGTTGCAGAGACAGTTCTTAAGTGGGTTGGCAGCCCAGAGGCAGTGCAAGGGGCTAATGGTCGTGCAGGAGCCTGGTGCCCATGAGTTTCAGTGGGTGCCAGGTAACCAGTTAGCGCAGCAGACAGGAGCATCAGCAGGGGAGAGAGACAGAGAAAGCAGAAGCGAAAAGGAGGGTCTTGAGTTGCTTCCAGAACCTTAGGTGGTCCTGCTCAAGTTTGAGAGAGGCAGGGAGGCTGTTCCAGAGGGATGCCCCAGCCGATGACAGAGATCTGCCCCCCACTCTCTGCCTGGAGAAGCATTAGATCCTTTAGAGAGTTGGAGGTGAATGAGCGGAGGGCTTGAGAAAGAAGATGCTTAGGAACAGAGAGTTTGATGTAGTGTGGTCCCCTGCCCCAGAAAGCCTTGTGGACGATGCAGAGGGTCTTGAACTTGATCCTTGCAGCCACCGGGAGCCAGTGGAGGGATATCAGGGCTGGCAAAATACGATCCCTGTGCTTGCGGCCAAGGACAAGTCTTGCAGTTCTGTTCTGGATTAGTTGGAAAGGGGGAAGAGAAGAGGCAGGCAGATTTAGAAAGAGGCTGTTGGAGTAGTCCAGTCCAGCCTAGAAAGAACCAGGGCTCTGGAGACAGTGAGCTTCTGGGAGAAAGTGATAAAAGCAAGAATATCTCTGAGGAGGTGCAGTTGGTAGTGTGACTTCTTAGAGATGTCAGAGATGTGAGGAGAGGAGGAGTGGGTGGAGTCAAAGATGACACCAAGGTTCTTTGCCTCACATGAAAGTGTGGGTGCAGGGCCCAGTGTTGGCAACCAGAGTACAAGAGGGAAAGCGGCAGCAGGGGTCCCAATGAGAAGGAGCTCAGTATTACTGGCATTAAGTCAGAGATTGCTTAAGGCACACCGTTCCTGAATCGCGGATAGATAGTCAGGAATGAGCGAGAGATCACAGGAGGCTGAGGGGAGCCTGAAGGAGAGCTGAGTGTCACCCGCATAACACTGAAAGTTAGAACAGAAGGTAGAGATGAGGTGGGATAGAGGAGCCAAGTAATGGTTGAAGAGCCAGGGTGGGAGGTTACAGCCCTGGGGAGCACCACATGTAGAGAGAAAGGTGGTAGAGAGAAAGGACCCAAGTTGGACCTAGGAGGGTCGATCAGAGAGAAAGTAGGTCGACCATGCTAGGGCCTGACCCGTGATGCCCAGGATGTCATGGAGATGATTGATCAGGATTGACTGTATCGAAGGCAGAGGATAGATCAAGGAGAATGAGGACAGAAGGAAGGTTAGAGTCGAGATTAGAGAGCAGGTCTTCATGGGTGTTCAGGAGAGCAGTGTCCGTGCTTCTGGCTGCTCCAAAGCCAGACAGGTGGTCATGGAGACAACCAACAGATTTAGTATGGAGAGTAAGCTGGGAGATGGCCACCTTTTCCAGGAGTTTGCACTGGGCACCAGGGGGCATCTAGGGGGGTGACCCCTCCCCCCACGTGCTCCCACCCTGGCTCCACCAAAATCCATTTGGGTTTAGTTTGGAACAAGTTACTTACCTGTAACTGTTGTTCTCCAGCATGGGTCTGGCATGGATTCACATGCTCATGAATATTCCCCGTCGTCAGGCTGGGAATCCTCGGTAAAGAAAAAACCAGTATCAGTTTCGTTTCTGATCTGTCTTTCGTAGTAATAACCAATCACTGGTCTCTGCGTCATACTGACCACAGCCAATGACTGCCCTCTACCTAAGCACCGCCTCTGGCAGCCATCTTCAGATTTGGAAGCACGTGAAGTGGCAGGATGACCAAGTGAAGAGCCGCAGAGGGGTAGGCGGGAGGGTTCGCATGTGAATCCATGCCAGACCCATGCTGGAGAACAACAGTTACAGGTAAGTAACTTGTTCCTTCTCCAGCATGGGGTCTGGCATGGATTCACATGCTCATGAATAAAGAATACATAGCAGTACACACATGCACAACCACGGGAGGTGGCAAAGGCTCAACATTAAGCATCACATCAACTCAACATTAAGCATCTTACCTCCTCACCAGGCTCACCTCAGGCGAACAGGTTGCGCAGCACTGCTTGGCCGACCCTGGACTCCTCCCTGGAATCCCGGTCGACGCAGTAGAATTTTGTGAAGGTGTGCGTCGACCTCCACGTAGCAGCCCTGCATATGTCCAGCAGGGGCACACCAGATAGGAACGCCGTGGTAGCTGCGATCGCTCTGGTGGAATGGGCTCTCGGACGGCCAGGCAGCGGTCGGTTTGCCAACCGGTGACAGCACATGATACAGCCGGAGAGCCATCTGGAGATGGAAGCCTTCGAGAGAGCCTTCCCCTGATTGACAGGTCCAAAGTTCACAAAGAGTTGTGACGTCTTCCGAAAACCCTTTGTGCGGTCCACGTAGAACTTCAGCGCTCTAGCTACATCCAGCGAGTGCAAAGTCCTCTCAGCCGGCGACGAAGGCGACGGGAAGAACACAGGTAACACCAAGGGTTCGTTGAGATGGAAGTCCGACGGTACCTTGGGCATGAAGGAGGGGTGCGTCCTGAGCACTACCCTCGTGTCGTGGAAAGTCAAGTACGGGGCCTTGCAGGAAAGGGCCTGGATCTCTCCCACTCGTCGTGCGGAGGTGATGGCCACAAGAAAAGCTGTTTTCCACGATAGAAACTTCAATGGGGCCGAGTGCAGAGGCTCGAACGGAGGTCCCATGAGCTTGGTCAGCACCACGTTGAGCTCCCACGCCGGGGCCGGAGCCTTCACCGGCGGGAACGATCTGAACAGTCCCTTCATGAACTCTTTCACCAGACGATGAGACCACAAGGACGTCCGGCCCGTGGTTCTGGTGTATCGGGAGATCGCAGCAAGATGAATCTTGATGGACGCGTGTGCCAGACCAGCTTTGGCCAGCGTCAGCAGGTACGGCAGTACTTGGGGAGCCGTAATCCGTAGAGGGTTAATCTTCTGTGCGCGGCACCAGACAGAGAACCTCTTCCATTTGTGTCCGTAGCATTTAAGAGTCGAGGACGCCCTGGCCTTTGCAAGAACCTCTCTGCAATCGGCCGGTATGTCGTATCCTCCAAACTCTAGCGCTGCAGGAGCCAGGCCTGCAAGTTCAGCGACTTCGGGTCGTGGTGGAGGATGGCGCCTCCTTCCCTGGAGAGTAGATCCGCGTCCGCCGGCAGCTTGATCGGCGGGGACGCTGACAAGTCCAGCAAGTCCGGGAACCATATCTGCCTCGGCCACGCAGGTGCGACGAGGATCATCCTGCACCGTGACCTCTTGAGCTGGTTGATGAGCCGGATTAGCAGAGGCAAAGGAGGGAACGCGTAGAGGAACAGGCCCTCCCAGGGGAACGAGAAAGCATCGCCCATGCTCCTCGTCTGGGGAAACCTGCTGGCGAACCTCCGGCACTTGGTGTTCGTCGCCGTCGCGAACAGGTCGATCTGGGGTGTGCCCCACCGTCGGAAGAGGCGATCCACCAGATCCTGCCGTAGTTCCCACTCGTGGCACGAGCGCAGCTCCCTGCTGAGTGAGTCGGCGATGGTGTTTTTTATCCCTGCCAGATGAAACGGCACCAGAAAAATCCCTTGGGCGACGGCCCAATGCCACAGGTCCTGCGCCTCCTTGGACAGCGCTGGGGACCTGGTTCCGCCCTGTTTCCTGATGTAAAACATGGTGGTGGTGTTGTCGGTGAAGATCCTCACCACCTTGCCCTTGAGGGACGGAAGGAAGGACCTGAGGGCCCAAAACACTGCACGGAGCTCCAGGACGTTGATATGCAGGGACTTCTCCGTCGGGAGCCAGAGTCCCCTTGCGTGCAGATTTTCGGTGTGCGCTCCCCACCCTTCCAGGGAGGCATCCGTGGTCACAGTCTCCTGGTGGGCTGGGGCCTGGAAGTCCATGCCCGCCGTCAGATGCGCGCGGGTGCCCCACCACCGTATCGCTCGTCGGAAGCTCTCGTCAAGCTTGATCCTTTCCTCGAAGCTGCCCGTCGTCTGGATCCAGCGCGCATCCAGGAATTCTTGCAACGGGCGCATCCGGAGCCTGCACATGGGAATGAGGTAGATGCAGGAAGACATCATCCCGAGGAGGGACTTGATGGACCTCACTTTGGCCGCGTCGGCCACCAACATCCGTTGCACCTTGCCCAAGATGGTCCTGGTCCTCTCCTCCGACGGGGAGGCCAGAAGGGACACTGTGTCAAGCCTCGCTCCCAGAAACAGTGCGACTTGCGCGGGCACCAGGTGGGATTTGGCGTAGTTCACGGAGAATCCCAGGTCCGTGAGGAGTTGGACGGTCCTTGCCGTGTGGACCACGGCGAGCTCCCTCGTCTTGGCGCGGATGAGCCAGTCGTCCAGGTAGGGGTAGACGTGAATCCCCTCGCGGCGCAGCTGCGCCGCCACCGGTGCGAGGCACTTGGTGAATACCCTGGGTGCCGACCGTAGTCCGAAGGGAAGGGCTTTGAACTGGTAATGACGCCCTTGGACCACGAACCTGAGGAATTTCCGGTGCCCCTTTAGGATGGGAATGTGGAAGTAGGCATCCTCCAAATCCAACGACGATAGGAAGTCTCCTTCCTCCAGCTGACCCAGGACGTGCTGGAGGGTGACCATCCGGAACTTCTGCGCCTTGATGAACTTGTTCAGACGTCGCAGGTCTAGGATGGGGCGCCATCCTCCCGTCTTCTTCTTCACGAGGAAGTATCTCGAGTAGACTCCGGAGCCCCGAAGCCCCTTTGGGACGAGTTCGATGGCGCCCTTCCTGAGCATCGCCTTCACCTCCAGGAGAAGTTGAGGGGCGTGAAGTTCTTTCCTGGCCACGGGGGGGACGCGCGGGCACCTTCTTTGAAACTCGAGCGCGTGGCCCCGGGCCAGGGCGCCCAGCACCCAACGGTCGGTGGAGATGGACTCCCACACGCTGACGAAGCCCGCCAGCCGGCCTCCCACCGGGGTGCTTCGGTGGGGGCCCGACCCCACGGCCGGTTCAATCCTGCTTGGACGCGGCCTTGCCGCCTTGACCTCCTTGGCGACGACGGCGGGGTCCGCTAGACTTGCCTCGTCCTCTGTAGGCCTCTTGCGACGACGAGCGGGCCGCTTGACGGTAGGAAGCGAAAACGCCGCCGGAACCTTTGGAGGCGCCCTTGCCTCCGCTGCTCCGAAAGGGCGTCCGTCGTTGCTGCAGAACTCCAAGGGCCTGGGCCGTCTCAGTATCCGCCTTGATGGCCTGAAGGGAATCGTCCACTGTCTTCCCAAACAGATTGTTCCCGTCGAAGGGCATGTCCAGGACTCTGGTCTGGACGTCCTGCCGGAAGTCCGTAGCTTTGAGCCATCCACGACGTCGAAGGCAAACGCCGTTGCCCAGCTGGCGGAACCCAGTGTCGGCGATGTCTGTCGCCACGGTGATGGCGTGGTCCGAGGCCACCTCACCTTCCTGCAGGATCTCCAGGGCCTCCGCCCTCTTGTCGTCCGGCAGAAAATCCAGCAGGGGAGCTATCTTGTACCAGAGCTCCCTGTCGTAGCGAGCCACGATAGCCAAGGCGTTGGCCGCTTTAATCGTCGTCGCTGCCGACGAGATGACTCTACGTCCCATAGCATCCAATTTCCTTCCCTCGCCGTCCGGCGGGGAGGTCGATGTGGAGGACGCACCCCCCCCCGCTTTCTTCCTGGCTGCCGCGGAGACGCGGAATCCGGGGTAGGCTGCGCCCGGAGGCACAGGGGGGCCGTGTCCGGGACCCGGTACTTTTTCTCGTACCGGTCTCTTCTAGCTGGCGTCGTGGAAGGGTTCTTGAGGAGGGAAAGGCCCTCATCCCAAATGTCGTCCAACAGAGGCACTGCGAGGACCGTCTTCCTCTTGGCCTCGCGCCGCTGATAAAGGAAGCCTTCCTTTTTCTTCTCCTCAGGGCAGAGTTGGAAAAGCTCGGAAGCCCTGGAGATCATGGAGTGGAAAGATCCGATCTCGTCGGGCGGAGAAGCCCTGGCGGGAGGCGACGACGGAAAATCCTCGTCGTATGCCTTCTTCTCCACGTGCGTCTTGTCCTCATGAAGGCAGTAAAGGCAGAAAGAGTGTTCGTCCTCCTTAAAGACGTTCTGCAGCTGGCATCCAGGGCAGACCCTGAACAGCTTTCCGGGCGTCGAGCTTCCCTTCTCCTGGGCCATCTCCGAGACCGGGCCTGAGAAGCTTCTGGAGTCCTCCGAAGTGTAGCTCGACGAAATCTTCACCCTTGAGGGGCACAGACGAATCCGACACGGGTCCCCGTTGATCGGATGTAGGATCGGTGGAGCTTGAGGCTCTTTTGACCAAAAGAATCGAAGTTTTTTGTGAAAAAGCGCGAAAAATAGCACTAACGCTCGAGAGCAATAGCACGAGGATCCCAACACATGAACGTGCGGTAAAAATCTGAAGATGGCTGCCAGAGGCGGTGCTTAGGTAGAGGGCAGTCATTGGCTGTGGTCAGTATGACGCAGAGACCAGTGATTGGTTATTACTACGAAAGACAGATCAGAAACGAAACTGATACTGGTTTTTTCTTTACCGAGGATTCCCAGCCTGACGACGGGGAATATTCATGAGCATGTGAATCCATGCCAGACCCCATGCTGGAGAAATTGAAACATCCATCGAATTGTTCATGCTTCATTAATATATCCCTCCATGTGTCGTATACATCCTGCAGTATACTCCACCCCCGGCCCCAAGATAATGTCCTGATGAAGACTCCCCAGAACTTGAGGTTCTAAAGATCCTAGTTACCCGAGGTTGATTATTGTACCCGATAGATTGGAATGGGTCATAGAGCGGGGTGGGGTGTGGGGGTAATGGGTGCGTTCAAAAAGATTCGGCAATTGCAGGGGTCGGGGATATCCAGGTTTACAGCAGCAACTCCTCAGCAGCACCACAGGACATAGAGAATGGTGTGACCTTTGCGATGGGCTACTGTGGGGTTAGGAATAAATACTGCTTGCCAGTTGTTTGTAGGGTGACGTGGTTTATTCAATAAACATATGTCAGTCACCTAGACCTAGTACACCGACCGACATCTGCTGATTTGAGTTGACATTGTTTAGACATGACGCGGCATCTGTCTCTTACCGCTCTGTATTTCTCTTCCGCGTCGCATCATCGATGCGGGCAAAGGTCAGCATGATGACGTGGCATGTAGTCCTGCAGAATGAAAGGGCTGGCACAATACCACATTATCCCCCCTTGTGAATCAATAAAGTTGGTACTGACTGAATTTAGTGGGTAGGTGCTTCTTCCTGGTCAACCCTTCGCTACCATACTGTGATGTGGGCACTTCTCCAGACCCCTTTTTTTTTTTACTCCACTGTAGTCAAAGTGGGTGCTTCTTCTCCTTCTCTCCACTTGCATAATTAGCATTCCCGGATGATTACTCATTACGCCGGGTCGTTCTGGAGCAGTGTCACCTCTTACCACCAGTACAATGTACTCAGTGGCCCCGGTGGTGGCACTCTCTGTCTAAAGTTGTACCCATGCTCAAGTCCAAAACACCCCATTTCCTTGTTTTCAACGTTCATTTTATACACGCCTTGTTCCCGAAATCAAGGGGTCTGAGAAACAATTACAACACCCTGATTCTTGACATTTTCTAACCTGTACAGGACAACTAGACATCCCCGTGTATTGCCCTACTTGTCTTCACTCATAGAATTGTTTCGCCCAAGCATCTTCTGAATAAAAGGTGCAGGCATTATTACCTCACTGTTTTCACGTCAACGTAGAAACAGTGCAGACTAGCTAGAAAGAAATCGGGCTTATTTGTTGCAGGCGTTTACTGCAGAGTATGCAGATAATGAGGGGCTTTGGAATGCTAATGGCCCCTTCCCAGTGAGCTGTGACTTGTCAGGGAAAGGGGCCATTAGCATTCTCCATGTCACACTTGTGTCTGCCTCAGCCCAGTAATAAAAGACAAGACTTATAAGAAATATGCACACAAAAACCCAACCTTTTATCATGTTTTCATGGATTCATGGATGCAAACCTCTGTGTTTTACACTTCAAAAGCACCCTTTTCCCCTTTTCAGGAATGAGGATGCGTACCACCAAACAATTTAGGTGCCACACTGGGTCAGTGACACAACACCATTGAGCTGACCGGGGTTCAGTCCCGCCCCCCTGGGCTATGTTGACTCAACCTGGCTGACCTACACAGCCGGGGCCGGACAGGACACAGACATTTAACAGCGCCTGGGCTTCGCTGTTAATAAAGGCCCTGTCATTACTAACGTAAAGCTTTTCATTGTTAGCACCTACATTCATATGCATACATTTTTAGGCAATTGAAATCGTTATGTAGGGTAAGTACTTGCATGCCAGGGGAGTGATTGCAAGTGTAGAGAAGGGACAGGAGATTTCTCATTCTCACAGCAGTCCTTAAGTGGGTGCTTTCACACTTAAAGGAGAGAGTTAACTGCTTGTAACATTGAAGCTGCCCTAGAATAGTCTCATTAGAATGCCTAAAGAAGTTAGATGCCCCCCACCAATACGTTTGCCCCCCACCATCTCTGAAGTTAGCACCTCTCCAACATTTGATGGGTTATCCTTTCAGTTATGCTTGGTCCTGATTCTGAATGCAAGGGTGTCCATGAAGGGTTTCATGTTGTGCTTGCTCTTTATCTTTTCATCAACTGGAAAGGGGTGATTCCTGTATTAGAATTTGTCGTTGCTCTGTGTGCAGAGATTGGGCCTCATAAGTTTGCCGGTCCGGTAGTAACTACTGCTGGACCAGCAAACTACGAGTTCTGATCACGGGTGCCTTTTCGGCCGCCAGGTCTGAACTGGCGGGCGTACCGGCACCCGCGAGCAGAGCATGTCGGATGCACCGGCACCATTCATGAATGGTGCCGGTGCATCCAGCTTCCCCATTCCCATTTGGAATGGGGAAGAATATTTTCCTGCGCCCGCGAATGGGCAATTACCGGGTCTGGCAAGGCCGTAATGACCTGGTAGTTGCCCATTCACGGGTGCCAGCAGTTTTACCGGCACGGCTTCCACCAGTATCATAATGAGGCCCATTGTCTTTTGTGCTGCCTTGTCACAGACCAAGCAATTTGCTCTGGCTTGTTCTGTTGCTTCCTATGTCTCCTTCTTTACATGCTGCCCAGTGTGACAAATTGAGGGATTTTGTCACTTCTCCTCAAGGGGGAGCCTTTCCCTGCGAGGCTAGGGAGGTGAGCCTGTTATTTATTTATTTATTTATTTACTGTGATATAATTTTAGTATACAACTTTACACATATACAATAAATAACACAAATGTCAGAAACTTCACTACATCATCAAATTACACTCATAAAATTACTATTTCAAGAAAATGAGTAAAAGTCAATGAAAAACTATTTAAAACTGTTAAGATATAAGTATAGGTAACATTAAGATAAGACACAACGAAGCAACATTAAGATAAGACACAAAGAGGCAGAGAAACAGAGAGACAGAGAGAAACAGAGAGAAATAAACAATACAAATCACTTTAATTTTGTAATTGTGTGTGCTATTATCAAAAGTGCATAATTCATCCTGGCCTTCATCGTACCCAAATTTAGCAGAGAATGAATTAACGTAAGATCAGATTGGCTATTGCAAGAACATTCCTAGTCAATGTTGGAAGATTGATTTTAGCACATTGTCTAAGCATTTCAAAATATATGAGATGGGATGGGATGGGATAGATTTGTAGTGGGTTTATGATTGAATTGTACTAAAATTGATTGGTGCCCCCCGTCATAGCGGGGCATTGCGACTGGTTTATTCATTTGTCACTTTATCATGTGTCGAGGCTATGCAATTCCCTCCCTAGGGGTAGAGGCAAGCAGGACCTCACCTAGAGCGACTCCCCCCGTGGGGACAGGGACTCCCATCCCGATGAGGAACTCACGAACCAGCCCACCTATAACCCGTCACTACTAACTCCTACCAGAAGAAAACATGAAAAACAAGCTGAGATCTGTTATTGTCATGTAGAAACCTGGAGTACATCTCTAAAAAGGGACACCATTCAGTACTGAGATTAAGAAAACCTCTCGAGTAATTCTGAGTGCGAGAAGGACAGAGAAGAGGGACTTTGACGCTCTGTCGGGGAAGTCCCGCAGCCACGTCATAAGTTAGAGAGGAGGAGACCTGGAGGTGGGAGAAGCCTGGTATAATCCAAACTCGCTGTGAGAGTGCAACTGAAGGAAGCAGTGACACATGGTTTCAGGTGCAGAGAGGAAGCTGGGGTGCCAGACCGGGTATTTTATGCTGTGGAGAACCTGAGACCGAAGAAGCCAAAGAACTGACAGAAGGTCCAAGGAGTGAGTGAGTGAAAAGTGGTGGCGTGACTGAAGCTTGTGGACTTGGGAGTCCTTAAACAATGCCAAAACCACTTACCTGAACGAAGAGGAAATGACAATCTGACAAACCAACCTGACATCTACTGAAGAAGGCCCTCTGCAGACGGCAAGCCCAGTGACGTGATCCCTGAGGCAGAAAGTAACGGGGAGCACGGGAGACCTGGGTGGGTATTTGAAAATAACAAGTGGAACATTCATACTCATCCCAGTAAGTATCAAGTACGGGAAGTACCCCATGAGAGTGATAATCATTACTGGAACACTCAGTCACAGGCAGTCACAGTTTTCAATGGGATGGCCTCAGGATACCTGGTGGCATGGTCGACCAGCACCAGGTTAAACCTATTGCCTGAGGATGTTTGGGAGTCAAGGGGACCAACAATGTCAATCCCTATCCTCGCAAATGGTACCCCCACAACTGGGTGTGGTACCAATGGAGCTTGGATTGTCCCAGTAACTACCAAGTGTTGGAAAAGAGTGTGAACCATTACTGGAACGCTCATACTTAGCCCAGTAATTACCAAATGTTGGAAAAGAGTGAGAATCATTTTTAGAACAGTTCTACTTGGCCAACCAGGGAAAAGGTTGGACATTGAGTAGAGAAAAATCTGTAGTCTAATGAACAAGGAAAGAACAGAGTTGTCCCTATGGAAGAGGGGAACAGAAACAACAAAGGTCACAAGACAGAAGAATAAAACAGAGGGGAAAAACTAAGTGTTAAAGACACTGTTGAAAAGTTGAAGAACTACCTATGAATACTTTACTAAAGTGAACTTGCTAAGAAGCAGCCCACAGGAGAAGGTAATCAATTCTCCTGTGCCTTGGTTGTTTTTGATAGCAGCAGGGACAGATTAGATTAGTTTGGACAGAGGACAGATCTTCCTTTTGGACTCACTGACAAGCACCCTAGTTATTTTTTGTTAGGTAGGGAAAACCCATAGTTTAGGGAAAGTCAGGAGTTTTCACTTTTCTTTTAATAAAGCATATCTAAACATGGAAGATCAGAGTCCTTGTCCTTCTGACCCGCCACAACATGAGTTTACGTGCCTCTCCAAGTTGCTATCCGTCCCTGCCCATCAGTACTGTTCTCGCAACTTCCACTTTGACAGTGTGCTGCCTATATGTCGTTCATGCAGGAGTGACATCTGGTTTCTGAGGATCGGCCTGGGTAGTATCAGCTTGTCGTTTCTGCAAACAACCCATCGTCCTCTATGATGTCTGGTGTTATTTTGCTGAAAGGGTGCATGCTAGGTGGCAAGTCCTTCTTTGAAGACCAATCTAATTTAGTGTATGTGGCAATCAGTTGTAGAGCGTGGTCATTGTCTGCGTATCTCTGCCATTCTTGTTATGAGATGCTGAATGCAGTGCTCACTTCTGCGTCTTGTATAGAGGCAACTATGCAGTCATTTGCATTCCAATCACCTCTGTTTTTGTGAGGTGGGGGAAGCCTTGATGGGAAATCGTCCTGAGTGTTCCGACAGCCTGGAACTTATTGTAACTATGGATATGAATTCTTGTAGATTTGCGGCTAGTCATGCTAGATGTGATGTGACTTTGTTGGTACCACCTGGTGTCAAGAGGTAAAGCAGGAGTTTTCTATCCATCCAAAGGGTGAAGGGTCTTTTCCATATGTAGTTTCTAAAATGCTCGGTTGCCCATGTGCACGCATGCATTTCCTTCCCTTTGACCAAATAGTTGTTCTCGGATTCAGTGAGGGCTCTGGATGCAAATGCAAAAATAAAATGACCTTCCATCTTTTTCTGTATCATGATTGCACCTAGAACATAAGCACTGACATCTGTTGTGATGATCGGGGTTTTTTGTGGTATGAATAGACGTATCGTGGGGGAACTTAGAACTTCATTGTGAAAAGTGGTTTGCCATGTGTGTGACCATTTGTATTTTGCAGCCTCCTTGAAGCGGGCTCTGAGTGGTTCAATTTTCACTTTGAAGTCACGCACACTTTTTACAATGAAAAAGCATAGATGTTCCTTGTTGGTCAGACTGGTGTTAAGAAGGATTTCTGAACTCTGACCTGGAGGGGCCAACTTCAGAAGGCCAACCTAGTTTCTTGGAACAGGGTAACCTCTGGACAAGCCAGACCACTCAGGGTAGCTATGGCAGGCGGTCAAGACTAAATCTCAGGAGGGGTGAGGGTGACTGAAGGACCTCAATGAGCACACAGAGCAAGGACATTTACAAATTACTCCAGACAGGTGTTATATCAAACATATAGACACATTTATTACAAGGCCTTTGTAACATACACCATAGCAAAAGAATCACAGTAACACTAAGTAAACCAATACATCACACACAATACAATATATATACAAGACCATGGGGGTCTAAAGGGGTGACTGCACAAAATATGTCGACAACCTAGAGGGGAAGGAAACAGGCAGTGCAGGTAATCTTTAGGCCCAGATCAACATCAATAGAGGCAGTCCACGCCCTATGAAGAGAGAAGCCTTGTGCTCAATAGTACATGCACGCGCTTGTGCCAATGGGTGGAATAGGGTCTCTTCAAGGGTCTCTAGCAGCTCAGGAAGGTGGATGAGGCGATGCAGAACAGGTTACCACTATTCACAAAGGACGTACAATTGAAGGCAGAAGCAGTTCTAGAGAGCGGGATGGAGTCGCTATTTCGCAGGGGCCACTCGTGCATAAAAATGGGCGCTTGTGCTAGGGGCCCCCAGTTGGGGTAAGGAGTACTCACCGTTCCCTGATGCAAGCAGACCCAAACTTCGCCACTTCAGTCCACTTCGCTGGCAGGTTCGAATGCGGCAAAAAGGACGTCTCGCACCTTTCAGTTCCTCAGATACAGTGATGATTCCCAAACGGGACAGTGGTGATTTCTCCGCTTTGGGTGGAGGAATCGACCCAGTTTCACTGCAGCAGGCTTCAGGGGCAAGAGGGTCACAAATGCAGCAAACTTGCACACGTCGTTGCCACGGCAGGGCAACATAGTAACTGTGTTTACTCCGGTCCAGGCGCACTCGTCTCACTTCAGACCTAGCAAAGCCAAGTGTACGAAATTTGCTGTGAGGGTGCCGGGGATACAGAGCTAGCAGTATACCAAGTTTCGAGGGCCTCCTCGAAAGGGCGGTAGTGACAGAGCAAATCAACTGGGTAAGCTGGTCAGTCCACTGGTTGGCCCAGGGACACTTCCGAGAAAGCTTACTTGCAGGGTTTGATGAAGGTGCTGAGAATAGTTGGTCCCACTATTCCAATGGGTCGAAGTGTCTTTGCAGACCTTCTAGGACGGCCAGATGCAGAGGGGTCCCACGGGACGACAGCGGGCTCAGGGTGCCAAACCTTTCAGCGGGTCACCAGCGGTTCCTCGACTCAGCTTCGTAGTTGCAGGATACTTGGATCCTATCCTTTGTTCAGTGAGAACTCAAGAGATCGACATGGTAGTGATGTTTTCAGCCTCCACTTATCCAAAGTTCCCAACGCGCCAAAAAGTAGAGGACCCCATGGGAGATCTGCTCACAAACATACACTCCATACATGGACCAATCACGGACCACGGTGGTCCCAGGCATTCATGGCACTCCAGACTCTCTGGCACCCAGGATGTGTATTGGAATCAGACATTCCAGCCCACATCCTGGAGGCACACACATAAGGCAAGCAGAAGCCCGCAAAAGCATTGGGATTCGTGGGAAAGTGCATGACCAAATAAGGACTAACCTGGGTCCGCTCGACCTGGGGAAGGTAAAGGGGCAAGATGGCCAAAGGACAGGACAAAGAACCTCGTGGCATGGCCATTTTGGAGCCAGGCCACCTATTTGTGCCAAACGCGGTTAATACATTTAACATGGCAGGAAAGGGTTAAAAAGAACGTGAAAAGATAGCTGCCACCAGTCCTGTCCGTGACAAATCTGCACAGTTCATAAAAAGTCCAGCGAGAGTATCTAGGGACTTTGGAAATGACTATAGACCCAAGTGTGCTGTATGGTAAGATACACTGCCACTTGTTACATGTTGCACCAAAGTTGCAACAGGAGAAAAGGACTAAGGGAAACAAAGTCTCCCAGTACTGACTGTCTTAAGGGCATGTCAGTTTCCCATAAAAAGTGAGCGAAAGCCCAGAGGAGTGCAGCTGAAGGCTTTGCTTCTCTGGCACAGTCAAGTCAATGATGTCTAAACAGCAGCAAAAAGATTGGGGGATGACACATGGAGGGAAAATTACATTCACTTATGAAATCTTTCCTAACAACTGGGAGCATTGCTAATGGATTCTCCTAGAGAAATCTTGGAGCTGATTCCTGCCGCACAGATGGTGTAACCCATGTACTCAACTCCTGGGTGTTCAAACAAAGTACTTATCCCCTCTGAGGGTTCACCTGCTGACTTCAAGGGTTTTCAGAACTTTGCTTAATGTATCACAGTTTGCTTCTTTGTCCTTGCCATGCACCAGAATGTCGTCTTGAAAGAATTCTACATTTGGTATGATTTTGAGCAGTTTAGGAATAAGTTGTTGAAAGACTGCTGCTGTGGACGACAACCCAAACAGAATCCTGGTGTACTGAAATGTGCCTTCAGACGCGATGAAAGCAGTGCATACCTTTGAATCCTGTGGAGGAGGATTTGGTGATAAGCACCTTTTAAATCTAATTTGGTGAAGATGTTTGCATCTTGTACTTACAACTCTGCGATGTTGGGCAGCAGCTATGAATTTTTGTGTTCCGGCTGTGGAGGTCTATACACAGATGTAATGTATGACTTCCTTGTTACTTGGTGAGTGCCATGGGGCTCAACCATTCAGTAGCCATTCAATAATGTCCTAATCTAGTAGCTTGCGAAGCAGATGTGCGAGGTCAGTGCATTCTGTTAAAGAACAGGATGCACTTTGTGCTTCACAGGAACTATGTTTGGTTGAAGGGTGGCTTTATGTACATACTGTTTGAGTGTCCAGTCAATTTCTGAAAATGTTCCTGGTGATGCACAAGCAGGTCCATGACTATTGTGTACAGGTCAGTGAATGCTTGATCCATGGACCATGGATCGAATTTGATCTTCAACAGTCTTTGATCGTCCCACAACAGCACAGTTGGGACTTTGGCTGGCATGTATGATTTTACAAAAGCTGATCGGTCTTTGAATGATACCATGCTTTGACTGTAGCCTATCAGGTCTATTTGTGACTTCCGTAGGCTCCTAGTGCTATGTTTGGTTACGTTTCTGTAATGAGGGAACAGCTGGAAACAAATTTCTTGTGGTAGTATGGTGTAGTCTGATAATGAATTACATAGAATGGAGGTACATACATTATCAATTTTAATGTTGCAATAAGGTGTTCTGCAGAGTTTTGTGTTGCGTTGTTGTATAGAACTAATTGCTCTCGTTGTTCATTTGGTTTTTTGTGTTCTGACATGTCTTGCACTGTTGCAATGTTTTGTTCTTTCCTGTTGTTGAATATGGTTGCTAAATGCCCTATTTCGTGGCACACAGTTTCCACATTGAAAGCACTCACAGGATGAAATGAAATGATATTTTATTTATATCGTGCTCGTACACAAGTGTTTCAGAGCGCGACCAGACAGTAAGGGAGGGGAAGAAAGAAAAAACAGAAAACAGCGATCTTACTAGGCCCAGTGACATTTAAGAAAGCGCAAGTGCAAGGGAAAGAAAAATGGGGGAGAAGTGCAGGGGGTGAGGGGGGAGTGGAAAGTGCAAAGCAGAGGAGAGGAAACATAAATAAATATTAAATAGAATAAATAATAAATAAGGGCTTTAAACCATGGTAGTGCAGCCAGCAAGTGGCAGGTGAAAGTTAGTTAGAAAGGTATATCTGATAAGTGCAGAATAAACGTGGGAGGGGGACTTTATGGGTACAGATACAGAACTCTAGTGCAGAGGGTGGCCTGGAGGCAGTACAGGAGGGTTGCAGGGTGAGCAGATACCTGGCCAGGTGCACAATGCCATGAGAAGAAACAGATCAACAGGGGAGAAGGGGGGCAAAGGTAGAGGCAAAGAGGAAGGTCTTGAGAAGTTTCCGGAACCGAAGATGTTTTTCCTCAAGTTTCAAGGTGGCCGGGAGGCTGTTCCAAAGGGAGGCACCAGCCGAAGCAGAGATCTACCCCCAGCTCGTTTTTTGTAAAACGACTAACCCTGAGGGAGTTTGAAGTAGAGGAGCGAAGGGCTCGATAGGGGAGGTATTTACAGAGGGATAGTTGAAGGTATTTTGGGCCCAGGCCCCAGAAAGCCTTGTGGACAATGCAGAGGGTTTTAAATTTAATCCTTGCATCCACTGGGAGCCAATGAAGGGATTTCAAGGCTGGAGAGATACGATCCCAGGGCTTGAGGCCAAGGACAAGGATTGTTCTCTTTGGTGGGACCTCTCTGTTGATTATCTTCTGTGGTTCTGCGAACCATGGCCAATCTTCCCTTGTTATTTATCCGTCTTACTAAGCATACCTCTTCTTTGATAGGGGTTGGTTTTACTTCTTTGGTGGAAACTAGAGAGCATTCTACTATTTTGATAAGGATGATAGCTGGATCAAGTGTTAAGTTTCTACTCATCCATGGAGCTTCCTGCATTTTGAGATTGTGACAGTTGTGGTGAATCGAAAGAAGGAGGCGGACGATTTAGTGACGTGTTTAACATGGCTTTATTCAAATACAAATACTAACTTGCCCTATTTATATGAGGGAAATTCCCTACCTATCAAACTAAAAGTCTAAATAGAAAATCTTGCGCCCGAACCCTAATCCCTAGCTGGCCCTAGCACATTCGAAAAACTAAACAAAAAGCAGGAGACCAGAACATTGTCTCTGGGTTAGACTTCTGTCTGGCCCAACACTTGAGTGTTCTCAATAGTTCATGAAGTTCGACAACAGTTCACCTCTGTCTTGTAAATGTTGGCTCAAACGAAAGGTTCTTCAATACGTTTGCTCTTACCCCGAGTCTCTTGAGAACAAGTCTGTGGCTCTTGGACTCCTCGAAGCCTTGAGGCTCTCTGGTAGACTTGTTCACTCTTGGGTATAAACTTTACACAGGGCGTTGGCCCACTCGGGTTACTCAGATTCCCGTAACCTTGCTGGCTCCTCCAGCTTGGATGCAAAATGTTAGTGTTCACTTCAATCTGGTTCACACAGGACGCTTACCCTCCGGGTTTCTCAGGCTCCAGTAACCTTGTTAGTTTTATTAACCTGTACACAAAGGGTTTGTATTCCTCTTGTTCTGCTTTAAATAGGGAGCTTGCCCATTCAGGTTTCTCAGGCTCCCATAACCTTGTAGATTTTCTTAATCTTTATTCAAAGTTTTTGTATTTTCCTTGTTTAGCTTCATACAGGGAGCTTTCCCATTCAGGTTTCTCAGGCTCCCGTAATCTTGATTTAAAGTGTTCATATTTCTCGACTGTAGTCTCTTTGTGGGAGCGTTCACTTCGCTGATACTGCCTCCCTCGGCAGTTAACGTCAGTCTGATGGGGGTCTCGAGATTCATGTCCTCCCCTGAGATCTGGTCTTGGCATTGGTTATTAGGTCCCAGGCCTACCATGACTTCCCTGTGGTCGCGCCACCAGAGGAAATGGGTGATTCCCTGTCTCCACCTCTCTCTCCGATCTCAGCTTCCCAGTCGGATGGGATGCCAATCTTCCAGCGTTTGTCTAGCATTCGGCTGGCTTCCCATGCCACTGCTGGCTACACGGTCTAGTGTGGCTCTGCCTCTCCAGGACGTCTTCTCCACAAAGATTTGTCTATGCGTAGGATTCACTATCCTCCTTGCATAGGAGATTACTCTGTTCCCTTGTTCACAGTTCCTCCTGTCACAGTCAAAAGGAGTGTGTCCTTCGTTCTTGACTGTGGCACTTAGATGAACTCTGGTATTAACGTAAACCAAAGAGCTGGGGGAAATGTCACTATTCGGTGAAACCATAGCCATATCACAATTAAGAGGGTTTACTTGATGTTGTTTAACTGGGATGTTCAAGTAGGATCCAACATAACCTGAAGCCAACAAGGTGGAAGGATGATTGCTGGCTGTTGTAGACACATCTTGAGCAAAAACAGTTTCTCCAAGGCCCATGTAGGGCTAATATTGGCATAGTGGGAAATTAAGTTGAGACAACCGTCACTGTGTTTGGTCAAGTCATGAAGACTTGTCATTGTGGATGTGTTAATGTATGAAGATTGAGTAACAATGATTTTGTATAGGTTTTTAGTATAATATGTATTTGTTATGATTTAGCAGGTGCTTATACTTGTGCTCTGATGTATTAATAAAATTGACATGTGCTTTTGTATGAAACATTATTTTTGATCCATTGTTATCGCCTTATATTTGTTTGGCGGTAGATAACAAGAGTCCTTGGGTTTTAGTAGGGGTACATATGTTTTAAAAATAGATTGTGACCCTTTTTTGCTTTGATTCGGCAGACAAGGTAGTCCAGTTCGGGAGGTCCTTCTCGGACTGGGAATCTGTGTCCCCAAGAGGGGAGTCCATCCCAGTGAGGTCTTGCTTGTCCAGACCCCTAGGGAGGGTCTTGCGGAGCAGGCTCAGCTCTCTAGCCTCACAGGGGGTGGCTCCCCTCTGGGGAGAATGGACAAATTGACCAGATTCGCCACACAGTGGACTGTGAGGTGGTCTCTTGTAGGTTGGTTGACCATGTTGCTGAAGGCGCACATTCTCGCAAGTTCTTTGAGGGCTGTGACAAAGTCATCTACTACAGACTGACATAGACATTTTGGTGTTATAGCACTATATTTGGAACTTTCCCAAATCTGTTTTCTATACCGGCAAGTGCTTCTTCAAAAGTGTCATCATGTGCTAACCTATCCGGTTTCTTGGCTACTTCTGCATAGGCAAACAAGTATTGGCCTTCTGTGCCTAACATATTTAGAAAAAGGACAGACATCCTCTCTGGTGCAAACTCTGTCCCATCATAGGCTAAAATGTTGGTTGAGATTTCCACTGACCCCAAGGAATGAGTGGCTCACCCAGAGAATGTAGAAATGCAGGTGGAGGAGTGACTACCTGCATGTTGCCAGTCAGAAGATATGGTTAGTATATGTATGTCTTTTGCAGTATGGAGCTCTCCTCGGATGTCAGTGATCTTTCAGGGCATGCACAGACCCCCAAATCCCATTCCTAATGTGATTTATTCAATAAACATATGTCAGTTACGTTGTACACCAAAGCCAGATGACTAAGTTTGAATTGTGGAGACACAACGTGCACACCCATCTCTAACCGCTTTCAGCTCATTTTTCTCTGCTCCTGCTCCATAGTAGCATCATAAACTTAGGCTAAGGTCAGCGTGATGATGCGGCACGGAGGAATGCTGAATTCAAGGGTTGGTGCAATGCCACAGCTGCACTGTTCAAACTATGGAAAAGTGATATGCGCAAAATGTCCTTAGCTGTCAAGGCCAGCACAATATCTTCTCAGGAGCCCAAGGACCTTATTGTAAGACCAATCATCGGTTGAACTTTCTTATTATAAAATGTAATTTGCTTACAGACAACCCATAGTATGGCCAGTGGGCCATGCAGTGCTTTGTTGGTTTCATCTAATAATGTCCCTGCAAAAATGTCTCCTGACATAAAAGTCGCTGTTTTTTGCTGAGACCTTATTACATTGAACATGCAGGGTACACCCCCGAAACCTTTGAATTGTTTTTTCTTTTTACAAGGGGAGCAGACACGTCCCTATAAACAATGTCACCATATATAATGTCGCCAACGGCTTTTCCCAGCAACATTATGCATGGGGACATTATGTATGTGGACATTATTACCTGATATCGCTTTGTCTTCTTTGCACCTTTAAAATGGTTGCTTCATTTTTCCATTCGCCGAGTGCTCAGCTTCTTGCCTCTGCCTCACTCTGATTGGCCTTCCTTCTCCATTTCAAGCCAATCAGGAGCCGGAAGGTGAATAGCCGGCCCCTGTTTCAAAGGCCCACTTCTAAGGAGCCTGTTCGGGCCTGGATAGCCATAGAAAACTCCGTTCTAACTGTTCCGTCCCCCGGGCTAATTCCTGGACTGCTTTTTTGGATCAAAGGCCTTCCATGATCACTGCAGTAATGACTGTGAATTTGGCTGTTCTACCATTACTAACTCTCCTGAGGCATTGCCAATGCTGTACTCTCAATCCATTATTTTAACTAACCTAATTCCTTTTTACTACATCTACTTCTCTAATACCTGTATATCAGTGCTTCTGTTTCCTTTGCACCATCTGCATTCAGTGTTTGCTGCATTTAAAAACGTTTTTGGGGTGTGCTGCTTAATTCGAATGTGGGTGCGTTTGCTTCCCTGTGCTCCATCTCATTCTCTCTCACGCAACCTACTAGGCCTCCTGGTGAGTTAGCCAGAACTGTGCAGTACTTTCTTGCCTCATTCCTTGATTTAAACCTCTGCCTTCCTATGCTCTCTCCATCTCTCCTATATTCTCTAACTGCTACACTATCTCCTATCCCCCATTTCTCTCCCAAGTCCGTCAAGAAAAAGCACAAAATCGATATGCTGAGTGCAAACCCTGGACTTCCCATTGCAGACACCTATGTCAGTGCTCCCTCTGGAGAGGTTTTCACTGATATACTTTTCTCTGTCCCTTCTCCAGATCGCTGGACTCCCCATCTCATCTCCACCCTCTCTCCCTCCTCACACTCTTCTAATAACGGTGGCACCAAGTGGGAAGTCCTCTTGGCGGGCTTCACATCCACTTGTTACTTCGTTAATGTCTATCACACCGGCACTATCCTGGTTCAGGGCCCACAACCCAACCTCCTACTCATTGCCTGCATCCTGCCTTCTCTCATTAACTTCCTTCCCTTGCCTGCATTCCCCCCTTCTACTCTCTCTGCCCCTCCTCTGAATGATGTACCACGCCCTTGTAGCCCACCTCATAAAACCTTCAAAATCACTGACCACCTCCACCTGGCAACTCTTAACGCCCGCACAGCCAACAAACACTCCTCTGACATCTGTCTCCTTTTTGAAGACATTGACCTTGACATTCTCGCGCTTACCAAGACTTGGTTCAATGCCAGCTCAGTCACTGTCTTTGACTCCCTCCTCCCTGTCAGATTCAAGATCATCTCCAAGCCTCCACCTCTCCGCACTGGCGAGGGGGTTGCCTTAATTTTCCCTGAGTGGGGGCTTACCTCCATCTTACCTACCCAGACCTATTCCTCTTTTGAAAGCCTGGTCTGCAACTTGGTCACCTCTCCCCCCTCCACCCTGACCATCTACCATCTACCGTCCTCCAGGTGCCGTCTCCCTATTCCTCTCTGAATGGGCTGACCTCTGCTCTTCTTTAGTTGCTTCCACTTCTAATCTTCTCCTCTTGGGTGACTTCAACATTCAATTGGACTCCCCTGGCTCTTCAACCACCTTATTCACTGATCTCTGCTCCTTGCTTTCCCTCTCCATTCTCCCTTGTGGGTCAACCCACACAGCCAGACACACTCTGGATTCCCTCATACACCCGGACCTCTCTCTCCCCCACCATTAGTCACCCATCTATCCTGGTCTGACCACTCTCTCCTCTCCCCTCACCTGGGTACCACTGGCCCCCTGCCCGCCCCCAAAAAGTCACACCAACCTCGTTCACTGACACCCGTCCAATGAAACGAGTGACTGCGGCTGCATTTGCCTCCTCCTACCTATCCCCCCACCCTCCCACCTCTGACTCTGCCCACAGCAACCTACACCTGTCCATCACCAACATCCTTGATATTCTTGCTCCAGTCATGAGCATTTGTCTGAAACCTTCCTCAAAGCGTAACACTTGATACTCCAAACCTGCAGCCCTGAAACGAAATTACAGGGCAGCAGAGCGTAAATGGCTAACCTCAGGCTCATCCTTTGACAAACTGGCCTGCTGCGTGCTCCAAAGGTAATACGGACTTGCCATCCGTGCAAAGAAAAGAGCACACATTCAGGCACAGGTCTCTGGAGCATCGAATAACTTGGTTGAACTTTACAAAATCTGCAGGGAACTGGCCAAGACCTCCGCAGTCTCCTTCTCTCCTTCTCCTTCACACGCCCTCTGCAATGCATTGTCCTCACACTTTGCCACCAAAACACAACACATTCTAACCTCCCTTTCTGCACTCCCCCACAACCCTTCCCACACAGCCCCTCCACACCCCTTTTCCCTCACCCCTCCTTCCTTCTTTCCTTCTTTCTCACCTGTCACTCCTGAGGAAGTTACCAGAGTTGTCCGCTCCATGGAGGTCCTTCTAAACAGGTCTCCCCTTTCTCATCCAGGACCATCAAGGATCACATTGGCTCTCTTGCCTCTACTCTCACTGAGTTCTGCAATCACTATTTTACCATGGGATCTTTCCCCACTCCCCTAAAGCACTCCCTTGTGTGCCCACTCCTGAAAAAACCTTCATCTGACCCTACCTGCCCTGCCAAGTATCACCCTATTTCTATCACCCCCTTCCTTGGGAAGCTTCTCGAGAAGCTGGCCTTGCCCCAACTTAACTCTCACACTGAACTTGTCAGTGGCCTTCATGACCATCAATCAGGATTCTGAGCATCCAGAGGCAAGGAAACTGCTCTTCTGAGCACCTGTGAAGAACTGCTCGCTTCTCTTGACTCCAACTCCCCAACGGTCCTTATCCTTCTTGATCTCTCCCCTACATTTGACACAGTTAACCATTCCATCCTCATACAAATGCTCCATGATACACTTGGTATCTCGGAGCAGGCATTGGACTTGTTCTCTTTCCTCACTAACCGCTTTTCCCAAGTCATCCTGAGCCCATTCTCCTCTCCTACTTTCATATCCACCTGTGGTATCCCCCAGGGCTCTATTCTGTCCCCATGGCTCTTTAACATCTTCCTTGCTCTCCTTGCACACCTCATCTCCTCATTCTGCTCCAACTTCCAGTGTATCACAGACGACACACAGCTCCTCTTCAGTCTCCCTGCTAACCCTCTTGCATGCTCCATCATCCCTGACTGCCCTTTTACCATCCAGTCCGGGTGCACCTCAATTATCTCTGCCTCAACGCCTGTAAAACTGAGATCCTCCCTATTGGGATACCTGCTCCCTCTTTCTTCCCTTCACTCTGGCCCTCCTCCTTGGGTTCTCCCCATGCTCCTTCAACTGAAGCCAGAAACCTTGCAGTCATCTTCGACTTCTCTCTCTCCTTCCTCCCTCACACTCAGGACATTGCTAAGAAGTCCAACTACCAGCTCTTGCTTCTCAAAGGAATTCTACCCTTTCTCACTTTCCCGCAGAGGGTCAATGTGACTCAAGCCCTAGTTCTCTGTAGACTTGACTACTGTAATAGCCTTCTCCTAAATCCTCCTTCCTCCACTCTGCGACCCCTTCAGCTTATCCACAATAGAGCAGCGAGACTTATCCTTGGCCTTAAGCCCAGGAACCGCATCTCTCCTGCTCTAAAATGTCTTCACTGGCTCCCGTGTGCTGCACGGATTAAATTCAAATCCCTCTGCATCATCCACAAGGCTTTCTGGGCCCGGGGACCACACTATCTTCAACTCAATCTTACTAAATACTCTCCCACTAGACCCCTTCGCTCCTATGGCATCAACTCTCTGTGTGTGGAGCATTTTGCTAAAAAAGAGTGCAAGGGGTCGCTCATTTTCCTCTGCACGCTCCCTCTTTTGGAATAGCCTCCCCCTCCCCCTGCGCCTTGAGTAGGACCTTCTCAAATTCCAGAAGCTCCTTAAGACTTTCCCCTTTTCCTCCTCCTTCCCACCTTCTCTCCTCTGCTAGTCCCACAGTTGCTGAATCGGCGTCCTTGGCCCTTATGCATCTCCTGGGCATTGAGCTCCCTCACCGATTACTCCCAGCCCCTGTCTATCCACAGCACTTGCATCTGCAGACCCTGCGCTCTGGAGACTCACACTCCTCCTGGGCTCTGGCTGTGTTGGACTCCACATTTCTAGCACTTCCTCCATGGCTGTCCCACGAGCTCGGAATCCCCAGCACTTACCCCCTCTTCCTTTCTGCCCTTGCACGCTCTAAATAAACACTCACAAGGCATAGTAGGTTCGTCCATCTTCCTCTTCCCCTCAGCTCTTACTTGTGTTGTAATGTACCCTCCCTTCCTCCCTGCCCTGTTGGCGCTTTGAAACAGTATATTCTTATTGTAGAAGTACCTAACAAGCAAATAAATAAACTCATACTTATTAGCTTACAAGTGATAATTCACATTGAATTTGAATTTCAGTTTTGCACAAAATGCAGGTTTTGATACCTTTTATTGAACTAACTGGAAGCATTATGCAGCAATGCAACAATTCATTAGCTTTCGAAGTCCCATGGGTTCCTTTATCAGATGTTACTTCTAGCTAGTCCAATCAAATCTATCAAAACCGATTTTAAAACTTGACTTACAAGGCGGCAAGCTTTTCTTTCAACTGCAATGTCACTGTTCAGAGGTGAAAGTAATGTATCCTCTCTGATTGCTTCCGGGTGAACATGCTTGTTTTTGGTAGATTTACATCAAGATCAAAGTTTGCATTTCTGAACGTTTCTAGCCTGGTCTTGTTCCGGCATCTGCAGCTGTTCAGTGAGGCAACTGCCTTCTTTAGACGACATTCATTCTGCGTCTTTCCCAAGCCCCCAACCCCCTCTCACCCGATATAAATCTCAAGCTATCCTCGCTTGCTCCTGCAACAGCTGCTTCTAATTGCGTTAGGAGCAGTCGCTCTGCCAAGCCATGCCAGGGCCTTGTTGCTGCCCATGTCTTGCTTTCCCATTCCTTATGCACAGCCGGGGTTGTCAGGCAAGAACTGATGAATGCCTGTTTCAGAAAAGTAGACCCCGCCTGGATAGAGGCTATCGGACTAGCGTGTGCTCGTCAAGATGTGTCCAATAAAATTGCCTGCACTTTGTGCAATTGTGCCCGTTTTTACAGTTACTTCGCGTTTGATGTTAAGGCTTGATTAAAGCTTAAAGAGTTCCCAGGAGGAGTTCTTTTGGGTGGGGAGGGGCAGGAGCCGGGTGGGAATGGCCATAGGGATTAACATGGCCAAGGGCAGTCAATGGGTGAGCAAATAACCAAACACCTACAAGCTTTGTGTCCCTCCACATATGCCATTTCTCCCTATCTGCACTCAAATGGAATAGTAATCAGTTCTGGAAATTCCAGAGCTATTGCAGTGCATCTTTGAGCAGAGCCATCTTGTGCCCTATTTCTAACTTGAGCGCTTGTCTCTTAAATCAATACCAAGCATGTATCCCAGAGCTCTGTTCTGGCAAGAGTCGCGCCTTTTGACGGCTTCCCTAGATACCTTTGAAACTCATTTTGATCTCTGTTTAATGCGTCGAGAGTCAGGATCCGAATCATGGAAATGTGCGCAGAAATCCCACAGGGGTGCACGCCGTGAAGGACACTGCGCGAGCCTGCACGCAGAATGAAAAACATGCGCTGCGCGTATTCATGGAATTTACTGTGCAAAGTAACCATAACCGCAAGTCGCGGCCGGTACTCCCTGACACGCATACACACAAAGCGTAAACAGCCAGAACAGCTACATTTGCCCGCTCCCCCGTGCACGAATACACACACCCTTCAAACAGTGCATGGGGTCTGTCACAAGCAGGCCTGCATCTCGGGCACCCTGCATGGGGTCCCCCATAACTGTATCCGGCAACCCACTTAACTGCGTACTCGCACCTCTAAGTTAGATCGGAACCCCGTGTGAGTACACGCACCCCAACATCCTACATGCAACCCCACCTCTGCACTGCAAATCCTACATCAAAGTGTACTTACGCCTGCCTTTGTGTGGGGGATAGTATGAAGGACTTGCGTGGCCATTTACTGGCCGAGAGGCTGCATGATCGAATCCATGTATATGTCTCGTGCCACGCAATTGTGGGTGTGCGACAGATTGCCTGCAGGCCGTCCCTGGGAACGCCCATTTTTGAGCAAGTTCTTCCCCATTTTTGGTGTTCCACCCCCTTCTCAGCCCTCTGCGCAAGCCACACACACCCTCTGCGTGGAGTCACGCGCAAGGCCCTCTACGGCTCGCAGAGAAGTGCTGTGCCTGCGCAAACTCCACGTAAGTCCAAGAAAAGTACAGCGCATTCGATTCCTTGAATCGATGAATGCGGATTTGCGCGCAGTTTGGGAATCGGCTACCCTTTTTTCCACAAAAATAATTCCATGAATCATGCCGTTAGCATCTAATGCAGAGCTCTAAACATGTGTAGTTCACAAAAGCACGTACAGTGATGTTATTTTTCCATTGGAGCACCTGATCTTTGCTTTCAGTGACCCAACCACTGGAAACCATGGCTGCCTCTGCTTGGCTCCTGGTGTGGAAATGGAGGCAGCAGGAAATGCTCCAATAGCTGCCATTTGTGGCCACGATGCAGTAAGAGGGCAGACAGCAGTACAAATGTACAAAAGGAGCGTGTGTTTTCTACTAGTGCATCAACATGCCAGGTTCTGACAGCATACGGGTGGATTTAGAGTCCACAAGGATGGTATGTGCTCAGTTCTTTAAGTGGCACTGGAAAATGAGTCGGGCTCATCAAGGGGGCGTGGCCTAATGGCAGGGGTCTTCTGTAGAGATCAACACCCTCTCCCTTCTTGAGGAGAGCGTGTTGATCTCTGGATTTATTTGCTCAAGGCTTGCCTTGCAGGGAACAGCAGCTCGCCTTTTCAGCCTTAACGGTGGCGTTAAGGCTGAAAAGGTGAGGCTGTTGGAAGCTGAGGCCTTTTTTCCTAAAGCCTGAAACTCCTGCAAATGAGTGGGAGCTTCAGGCTTTTGGAAAAAAGGCCTTGGCTTCCAGCAGCCACACCTTTTCTTTGATAATGGTGGAGCTGGCCCACGGGCATCTCTTGCTTGAAGGAATGCCTCGCAGGTGTGGTGCCACCATTATGTATTAAAGGCATTTTTTTCTGAAGCCTGAAGCTCTCGCACATGAGCGAGAGCTTCAGGCTTTAGAAAAAAAGTCTGGTCTTGTAGCAGCTGTGGCTGCCAGGGGAGATTAGTGAGCCCCCGGCTAGCTCGGCCCACTTAAAGCCCTGAATGTGCTATAGATCTGGCCATCATGCTCTGATGTGCGAATTTACCTGGCTCCAACCATGACTCTGTCATGCTGCACAGTAACAGTAGTACAGCAGCGCTGATGGCATTCTAACCAACAGAGCTTGGATAGCTCTAAGGTGAGTATTGTTAACCTTTGTGCGTGGTGTTCTCTGATCTTTGTGTGTGTCTGCGAGTCCTGCAGACCCCCATATTGTTTCTTTTTTGGCTCAGTTGGGGACAATGCATACCAGTTTAAGTCGTGGCTGTTCACCCCTATCATCCACCCCAGCGTGCTGCAGATGAGAAAACCAAGGCTGCACCATAAATGAGACAAATGCCAGGAAACAGATGAAGCAGAAAATAATTTTCTGGCACTTGACAAAGTGGAAGCCTCTGAGAGGATGAAACAGAGAGCTCAAATTGAGGTGACTTAAAGCAAAATATGCAAATCTGTGAACTTTGTACTACACACCTGGGCCTCAATGAGGATGATGAACTCAATTCAGTTATATAAGAATGTATATATTATAGGGCGGTGGTCGCTGCACTATAGTTAAGGTGCGTAGCATGAGCCATAGGAAATCTGAAAAATCGATTGCTAATAACATTTGACTTGCATGATGGATTTGGCTGACATTTTCCATAACAAAAGGTTCATCATGGACCCACGCAGACTGGAAATTATGGTAAGGATTCGCTCAAAGATGAAAAAGCTATTACGAAAGCAAAGAACCCACTGTATTCGGCCTACTCCCAGTAATGTTTTCATACAGAAAAAATCAAAATTTTACAAAGCTGAAGCACAAAAACCGCTGGAGAGAATTGAACAAAATAAGAAACAACTTGTGCACGAAGCATTGACTTAATTTCTGGGACAGGTTTAGGGTAATTCAGTCCAGTAGTGTTTAAAATATGAAAGGCCCTGGTCTGTGGGCCCCAAAGAAACCTATTGGTGCAACAAGTGCAGCGGCCAGGGTGACGATGGCTGAAGGTCATGATGAGTGGGCTTGCAAGAAACCTATGTATTAAAACCCAAGGAAATGTATAGGTTGAACAGGTACAGTGGCCACAGCCAAAGGCCATGGCCAGTGGGCCCTAAAGAAACCTATTGGTACAACATGTACAGTGACCTCTTGGCCCCATGGCTAGGGGCACTTGAATAAACTATGGTATAACAAAACCCTTAAAATTCATTGAAAAAACATTAGTTAAGGACAGTTAAGGTGATCAGATTTAACGCAAGAAAACCCTTGAAATGCAGCAGATGTGGGAAGTGATGATCATCCTAACTCAGCGTCCCCCTTGTTGCAAAGCCCATGAACACCCACATAAAAGATGGGATTCACAATGACAAACACAATTAGAGGCTGGCTAGGTAGCTCAGTGGGTTGAGTGCTTGCTGCTGTGATCGGTGTGTGATCTGCAGGTCGCAGGTTCGAATCCCAACAAGTCCAACTCAACCGTTCATCCTTACAAGGTTGATAAATGAGTACCAACTCCGGTTGGGTGATATTGTATGTATACGTATTCCATGTATAGTGCATAGGCGTAAGCAATATATAAATAACACATCATTAGATCCTAGTGGTCATCAATGGGGGGGACACTGTGGTAAAATGATCACTTCCTACATCCGCTGAATTTCCAGAGTTTTGTTGCGTTAAATCTAATCACCTTAACTATCCCTTAACTAAAGTATATATACCAGCCTAAGTACCCGGCTGCACCCGGGATGTCCATTCTCAGATTTTTTTCATATTCCACCAAAAAACATGAACAAATATTATTGTTTGCCACAAAAGTAAAACACGATACATGTTAATTTCACTGATTAATTGAACACCAAATGTTAATTTATCTCTGAATTAAATTCTCACATGAATATCATATTTGTATGCTTACTCTGATTATTTGCAGTGTTGTTTGCAGTGGTGGCCATTGTCGCTGCTAAACACACACTGCAAATAATCAGACTAAGCATACAAATATGATATTCATGGGAGAATTTAATTCAGAGGTAAATTCAAATTTGGTGTTCAATTAATTAGTGAAATTAACATGTATCGAGTTTATTGCAAAAGAAAGCAATGAAAAGAAAGACGTATTCATTCTCTTCTAAAGAAATTAGAAAATAAAATAAATGCAAGACCAGTTCAGCACAGATAATGAGCACTTCCTACAAATGACCCGTAGATGGCACGTGGAACACCACAAAACATAATGCCGAAAAATCTAAAAAAATTAATTATCTCGGGAACGCGATGACCTGTTGAACTCGAAAGAGTTGCATTAATTCGGCAATGAAATAAAGAATATTCCATGCAAAATTCATGATGCCAGACGTCACCATTCATGAAGAGCTACGTTTCCAAGATCAAGGGAACATACAAACCCATAAACAAACTCAACTTTGTTTTATATGTATAGAAATAAATATATCTGTACGTATATATATTCAGTGCAAAAACGTTAGGTCAGAGACAGTTGAGGTGATCAGATTTGAAGTGAAAAATACATAGCAATTACAATTTGAATTTCACTGAAAAACATTTAGTTTGAAAATAGTTAAGGTGAACAATACATTGCAACAAAACCTTTCAAATTCAGTGAAAAAGTTTTAGTTGAAAATGTAACTCAACAAAATCCTTGAAATTCAGGAGACAATTCAGGCAAAGCCACCTTAACTACTTTCCCCCTGTTGTGCAGCGTAGGATCACAATTTAGTGTATGCTCCACAATTTAAAGTACATACAAAAAGAAGTGCAACAAAAAATAGTATAGTATTTAAAGATTAATTTGCTCTGGCCCATGGGTTGTATGCACGCTTTACATATGAAATAAATAAATAAAATAAAGTCAACAGTTGAATTGGAATAAAAAGTCATAATTATTTACAAAGAAATAACTATAACTGAAAGTAATATACATCCAATTACATGTCTAAAAGTAAATCTTCAATTTCTAAGCTTCAATTATTGTGTATGTGGGTAAATATGTAGTATTAATAATTGTTGTAGTATATACCATATAATATATATACTATTTTTATAAGCACAATAGAAACATTTAAATCTGTACATTACATCTTCCTAACAATCAGGATTCAACATGTTTCTATTTCTATCTATTCCAATTATCATTTGTTTTCTACTGTATATACATATTATATTATTTTACAAATATCTAAAGTACATTTGCACAATCAGGTACATTTTATGCAATGGATTATTTTAATTGCTTGCTATTAAACAGAATAAAGGTATTTCTAAAATATTGCATATTTATATTTTAAATGTCATCCTTTAATAAATGCTGCAAATCAATGCTCCACAAGTACTCCCATCATACATGCGTACCCTTCTATTGTTCTATGTCATGCTCTTATTGTTATTACATTTACTGAAGAAACATATGTACGGAGAGAATGACCCAAAAATATTTTAACATACATAATGAGCGATTCATGCCTGATGTCATCATGATGTAATCAGTGCTGTCGCTTATGATGTAATTACTGGTGTTATCAGTGATGTCATCAATGATGTTATATGTGATGTCATCAATGTGGTCCTATGTTGCACCACAGGGGCGAGTTGTTAAGGTGGCTTTGCCCGAATTGTTTGCCGAATTTCAAGGGTTGTGTTGCGTTACATTTTCACCTTAACTTCTCTTTAACTAAGACTATTCACTGAATTTGAAGGGTTTTGTTGCAATGTATTTATTGTTCACCTTAACTGTTTTCAAACTAAACTTTTTTCAGTTAATTTCAAGGGTTTTGTTCCTATATATTTTTCACATTAAATCTGATCACCTCAATTCTCTTTTAGTAAATTTTTCCCTGAATTTTTAGGGTTTTGCTATACTATTGTTTGTTTGGGGTCTTTTAGACATGGCCAGCGGCCACGGCCGAACATGTTGCACCGACAGGTTTCTTCGGGACCACTAGCTGTGGCCTTCATTCATGACCAGAGGCCACGGCCGTTGGCCTTGGACATTGTACATGTTGCACAAATAGTTTTCTTTGGGGCCCACTGGCCACATGGCCACTGCACATGCTGCAGAAAAAAGGTTTCTTTGGGGCCCACTAGCCATGACATTTGGCCGGGGCCACTTTACATGTTGCACCAATATGTTTCTTTGGGACCAACTAGCCATGGCCTTCAGCCATGGCCAGTGGTGACGGCCTTTGGCCCTGGCCACTGTGCATATTGCATCAATAGGTTTCTTTGGGGCCCACTAGCCATGGCCTTCAGCCATGGTAAGTGGGCACAACCTTCGACCTTGGCCTTGCCCATGTTTTACTAAAAGCATTTTTTGAGGCCCACTAGCCATGGCCTTCGCCCATGACCAGTGGCTATGGCCAGCATTCCACTACACATTTTGGACTATGACTCCCATTTATCCTTGCCAATGCCTATGCGGGGTAGGGCTATCGGAAATTATAATGTAAAACCTCTGAGATCCAAAGCTTGCAGACGTCTCCTATATTGCATCTGAATTGTCAAGTGTTATGTGTAAGAACAACTTTCTGCAGTTCCCCAACCATTATTTACAATGCTTGATACATTTTTCAGACCTTCATAAAAGACAGGGCATATTACATCTGTGCTACATGTTCAGATACAGCCAAACATGTTTCCCCATGCCTCTTACTTACAAGTTAGGTCACTGAGGAGATTGCAGGTGATGTCCTGCCTGATTTCTTGTATGATGTCATCACTGATGGTATTTGACATGTCCTAAGTGACTAAGGAGTGCGATTAAGTGGAAGTACTGTACGTGTTGCAAGTATTGTCGAATGTCGACATACCTTGGCCTACATTCATTTTGTGGTTGGATTCAATGTACATTTAAATGTCAGGTTGCATATGTGTGAAAATGTGGCCTTTCAGTGAGAGTCACCTGGTGACAGGCACTGTGCAGTGTCATTGTACATGTGCAACATACTGGGAAATGTACATGTACAGCTTACCTGGATACTTCGCCATATCACAGGAACAGTATTTTTAATGCATACTCCATACAAGCTGAATCCACCCTTATGTGCAGAAACCCGCTTTTCAAATGTTGCACCTCTCTTTTTTGCACACTTGATCTGCCACGCAATGGGGGCAGCATAGTTACGGTGGCACAGCTTCAGCACCCACAAAATTTCAGGTTTTTTTGCTTCAATTCAGCACTTTAACGCCACTTCAACTAATGTTTGTTTACTGAATGTCAAGGGTTTCAATGCATCCGATTGTTTCATCTTAAAGTCACTTCAAATAAAGTGTTTTCACTGAATTTCAAAGGTATTGTTATATTACCTCCCACCACCTGTAATTCTGTCTTGTTTTTCTGATAACATGCCTGATAACACATCATTTGTTATCAATACCTGTTCTTGAGCTATGCAACATCAGGTTTATCAAGTATTTAATCTTTATGTGTGTCCAGTAGCTTAGATGGGATTAGTAATGGAGTACTGTCATGAGGAAGAGCTAGGAAGGGTTAGTGGAGGACCGTGATGAGTAAGACTGAAGTTGTGTAGTTAGGTACTGTGACAACGAAGAGTGAGGTGGGTAGTTAGGAACTGTGACAAGATTGAGTTAGTGTAGTTGGGGAATGTGATGAGGAAAAGCAAGGCGTGATTAGAGGGGGACATTTACATGGATGACTGAGTTAGTAGACAAATCTTTTACACATTATACACACAGAACTCCTTTTAAGGCCTACCTATAAACATGAACTCCTTTTAAGGCCTACCTATAAATATGAACATTACAAAAAAAAAAGATTATACTCAGATCGAGAATTACGAAAGTACTGGGACGAGGAAGAGGGACATGCTGATATGAGATCTAGGTTCATGAACAATATCTATGCCTTTGACTATTGAGATCGAGAATCAACAAAAAAGATGAAGAAACTGTGAATTGAGAAGTCATAATGTTCCGAATTACAAACCATGTATACACCCAATAAAAAAAAATGGTTGAATACTAATTGACCTTTTCACAATTGACCTTGGGAGAATTTACCTAATTTAGAAAGTCAATTAGGACATATATGCGGGGGGAAACCACTCACCCAACCCAACACCCCCCACAACCCCATACCCAATCCCCTTATATTATTTATAATCCCAAATCAACCCAATACATATACAAAATAACTAAAATAATATAAAGGTCAATTGTGCAGAAGGTCAATTAGGACCACTATAATTAGGTCAATTGTGCAAAAGGTCAATTGTAAAAGTTCAGTTTGGGTAATACCTAAAAAATGACATCTTAATCATCCAGTAACTTTATTTTATTTGAAGGGAGAACGTATATACAACAAACATTGATAATTGCACTCTTTTTTGAAAAAAGTTCAATAAAAACGGAGAAAAAAACAGACTATTTTCTTCCCGATACACAAATTCTGCAAACGGATTGACCTAACGACACGTTCACGGTATGAAATTCAGGCTGATTGATTCATAGACACACAGTACACAGATCGCTAATCACATATATATAAATCCTTACATTTCCTCATTGCTTTTGGAGACAAGTTCAGGTAGACACACTGAACACTTTGTCTACCAAATCTGCTCCTTGGCACTGTTTCCTTTCCAAACCTTTTCCCTTTGCTGGGCCTTGTTTTCTGTCTGTTTATTTTATATTCGTTTTTATTTTTTTCTTCCCTTTTTAAGGATTTTTTCAACCTTTTCAATTAAAATGTATTTCTTTTTCATCATTTTATGGAGATGGCGACACAACATCCCGAGGCACCCTCCAGCGATAAAGAGATCGACCTTGTCAATGTCCCAGAAGACCCAGAAGACATTGAGCGGGTCCAGCAGCCAGCTCCACCAAAGAAATCCCACTGAAGGAGCGTCACATCTTCCCTGTGCTGGCAGTAGTTTAAGGTGCCTAAAGACACTGCACTATAGGAAGTCGAGAAGGGACAGGGTAGTAGAGGATTTTCCACGGTTCCGGAACAATGCCTAGGCACTACAGCGCTCGTCAAACACCTGATCCGTTACAAAGGGGCGATCTAGTCCACGCTATAAAAAATAATTCATTATTCAATATCTGAATATTTGTGAGAAAGGGGGCGTTCATCAACCATGATGTCACGTCTGGTATCCTAAAACTCAGTGAACACAGTTGCGTAAAGTTTCAAACTCAAGTAGCCATATGAAAAAGTATATATACCTTTATTATTCAGACAAGTTCAAAAATATTAGTAGCAGAAACATAAAAGTTTTCAGAAAGTCAAGACAATAAGTCAGTGCAACAAATAAGATTACAATGATATATCATAAATCCACAGTTGGGGCGTGGCTAGCACGCATGCTGTGAAGACAGACTCCAGTTGAGCTCCGGTCTGTGATCCTGAAGTAGTTTAGAATATTGCTTTAAAACCGGATACTGGACAACATAAATCATCCTTTCACGAAGAGGAACTATTTTCCTACACTCGACTCTGCTCTCGTGGCGAATCGGACCAGAAAAGAGTATAAACGGGTGAGACGAAGTCAAGCCCCTGCGACCAGCAAGATGGCGACGCCGTCTGACTAACACGAAGCGTCTGCGCACCCCTGGGACACTTGACGTCGCGGAACGGATAAGGCGAATCGTTTGCCTCCCGCTGCCCGATCCATACTGAAGCGCTGGAAGACTGCGGGACCCGAGGACCACAGCACCGGGGCACTGCCGAAATCTGAAGCGGAACTCCGGGTAGAAGAGATACGGGAAGCGCCGGACGTCTAAGAAGCGGGATTCCCAGCCCGCCGCGCTGGTGCACAGAGCGGGGAGAAGACACCAGCAACGGCGGGGCGAACAGAAGGTGAGGCGGCGAGGCGTCCTGAGACGTCGAGGGTGCATCCAAGCAGAGAAGAAGCGGGGCCCCCCACGCGAGCGAGGCATCCCGTTGGACCGTTGGGCCCACGGACACGGGCTGGAGGACCCCAGTGAGGAGGGGAGCTCACGCAACGCAACGCCCCCAACCGGGGGGACTGCAGCTCAGACGCTGGGAAGGCCCTGTAGCGGGCGGTGGACCCCGGCTGCCCACACCAAGGCATTCGTGGACTACCCCGCCCAGCTGCAGCCGCAGAGCCTAGATCCGGCCCAGACAGGGCCGAGCGCAGTTGGGGGAAGCCATCCTCCCTGCAATCCAGCAGTAGACAGGAGCAGCACCCATTGGGCACCCCATGTGACTGATGTGACCGGTGGGCCGGAGAGCTGATCCGCTGGTCCCACGAACACGGGCTGGGGGGACCCCAGCAGGGGGGTGGAGCTCACGCAACGCACGAAGGCCCCCAGGAACCGGGGAGATTACAGCTAAGATGCTAGGGTGGCCCTGCAGCAGGTAGTGGGCCCCGGTTGCCCACACCAAGATATTTGAGGACTAACCCGTCCGGCTGCAACCGCAAAGCCCTGGAGTCCAGATCCAAACCAAAAAGGGTCCGAGTGCCATTAAGGGAAGTCACCCTCCCCGCTATCTACCAACAAACAGAAACAGCACTCACTAGGTAAACGTGGCAACATCAGGTTCACTGGTGGGGCACAGAAGACATATCCCAGAAGCAGGGACCGGCTAAAGCTGTGGGAAGGGACCTCCTGGGAGACCCCCCAACCATTAGATCTGCAGTGGTGGGACAGGACTCCAGAGACCAACAAACTGCTGAGAACCACACCTAGCCAGGTTAACAGCCAGATTCGCGAGGGGCACACCCCCAAACAATTGACCTGCAAATAAGAGCGGCTGGTGGGGGCGATTATTGGTGCACCTGAACTGCCTAACTTCGATTTGCTAGCGGATCCCGCCTAAAGGGTCGTACCTGGTGCGGGAAGCACTGAAACACGAAATAGAGGCCGCAGGCGAGATCCGCACGGCGCACAGACCTGACCCAGAAACAAGAAATGCTTCCCCCCAAAAGTAAACCGAAGTTGGTCACAATGGACTCCTTCACCACAATCAGGCCTCCAAGTCAACCACAACAGGACCAGGAAACCCCTGCAGAACCGTCCCAACAGGGTGAGGACCTTCGACACACACACGTTTTGCAAGCAATAGCGGCCCTCCGCACATCTCTCGAAGGGAGGATGGAAGAGATGAAATCGGATGTACAACTCATGCGCCAGGACGCCCGCAATCTAACTGAAAGAGTCACGGCGACGGAAACCACCCTGCAGGATAATGTGGATAGTACTCGAGATCTCAAGATAACAGTCCATGACCTGGAACAGAAAGTGGCAAGGCTGGAGGCGCGCTCTGAGGAGGCAGAAGGTCGTGCCCGCCGAAATAACATTCGCATTCAGGGGGTCCCTGAAGATTTGGAAGGCCCAGACCCGACAGACTTTATCGAAACATTGCTGCTACAGAAAATTGGAGCGGGAAGTCTCTCCCAGGGTTTCTCTGTAGAAAGGGCCCACAGATCGCTCCAGAAGCGCCCCCCGCCCGGATCACACCCACGCCCAATTATTGCTAAAATCCTAAATTTCCGGGACCGGGAAACAATACTGCGGTACTCCAGAGAAGGGGGTGAGATCAAGAGAAAAGATTCGGCAATAGTTATATACCCCGATTATACCCCTACAGTGCAGCGGGCGAGGAACTCCTTCATTCCAATCAAAGCCAGACTGAGGAAACTCAATCTAAAATATATGCTTCTCTACCCGTCACGCCTTACGATCCTCTACAAAGGAAAAGCAGTATTCCTAGAATCCCCAGCAGCAGCAAACATGTGGCTCGAACATAATAACCTGGCCGATGACAAGGAGGATCCACTAAGATTAGACCAGGGCTGACCGCACGTCAGCTACGAGGCGAAAAGAAAATGGCTTCTCCCACATGAAGACAGACAGCAGACAAATACACTACAGCAGAGTTTTAATGAGAACCAAGCTAAATCGGACAAGAGCCCGGAGGAACACACAAGCAGGGAAAAAAAAAAAGCCACCCACCCCATACAAAACTGAGTAGGCAATTTGCTTACTCACAACCTGATCCGGAAGGCCAGGAGTGGCCTAGAAGGCTCGGGATCCCCTGAGCGCTGCAAGTTAAAAGCAACTGCTAGGGACAGTTCGAGTTGTTTTGACTGTTGTGGCCTGGAAGGCGCAAGACCCCCTGAGCATTGCAAGTTGAAAGCAACTGCCAGGATTGGTCAAGGTGGTTGGTTTGTTTTCTTTTTTTCCCCATTCAAGACAATCGGAGTTACTCAAGTTAAACAATCTCCTACAAGTGAACCAAAAGATACTGAGGAAAGTGGACAGGAGGGGAGAAGGCTGAGGTTGGACGAACCTACTGCAGACACCGATGGGTGATATGGCATCTAAGGTTAAAATAAAGATATTGTCCTGGAATGTGAGGGGCCTGGGATCCTACTTACGTCGGAACAGAATCAAGTCCTATTTGAACAGGAAAAGAGTGCAAATTGCGCTGTTACAAGAGACACACTGCACGGCGGACTCCCTGGCCAGACTGGGGGAACATTGGGGAGGACAAGGTGTGGGTACTACTTACTCCAGATATGCAAGAGGAGTCTACACTTGGATCCATCCCCAACTCCCATTCCAATTAATCAGGTCTGAGACTGACCCTGAGGGCAGGTACGTAATATTGTGGGGCCGACTGGAACAAGAAGAGATATGCATAGTAAACTCTTACCTCCCCAATACCAATATTCCGGCACACTTGAACTCTATGTATGCCAAAATCGCACCATACAGACACGGTATCTTTTTCTGGGGGGGAGATTTTAATTGTGTCCACGATATGAAACTTGACAGGTCCCAGCCCCACCCAAAAGGCCCCTCAACAGCAACAACAGCCCTGGCCTTATTAACAGACAGATTGAACCTGGCTGACACCTGGAGAGAACGACATCCTAACCTTCGAGGTTACACATACTTCTCCTCCCCGCATGATCTTCACATGAGGATAGATTATATCTTTATAGGCAAAGAGCACCTGTCACAACTAGAAGAAGCACAACACTTAGGAAGATCCATTTCTGACCACTCGCCGCTCCTAATAGAATGGAATCAAGCTGGCCCCAGACCCCCTATCCCTATGTGGAGAATGCCGGTGGACGCCCTAGGTGACCCGGCGTTCAAGGAAGAACTGCAGGAATTTATAGACAGCTTTATTGAAAGGAACACTGGTAGCGTTCCCCACCTAAGCACGATCTGGGACGCCTTAAAAGTAGTGGTGAGGGGGGAGATCATTACGAAGGCTGGGGGCATTAGGAAACAATTAAGGGGTGAACTAGATCAGTGGGAATGACAGGTAGAGCAACTTGAAGCAGCCCCGGTGAACACCCACCAAAGAGAAGATAACCTCAAAACACTCAGAGCTAAATGCACCTCATCATGGGATAGACTAGCTAAATTTGACTATGTTACCAAAACTAACAGAACGCACATAGAAGCCGATAAACCAGGTAGAATGCTGGCCTGGCTATGCAGGAAAGAACACCCTAGACATACGATCACCATGATACAGGCTGAAGATGGCAAGGTAGCGCAGACACAGCAAGACATAAATGAAACCTTCAAGGGCTTCTATGAACACCTCTATTCTCACAAGAACCAGGTTCCCCGAGATCAAATCATAGACACCCTGGAGGAAGTGGCACTCCCTAAAATGACCCCTGAGCAGACCAAAGCCCTAGATGCAGATATTACAACAGAGGACATAACGGAGACTAATAAGTCACTGGCCACCGGCAAGACCCCTGGGAGTGATGGGCTACCCACTGAGTTCTATAAGGCTTACGAGACCTCCCTGACGCCCCTGTTACACAAGGTCTTTCAGGAAGCATATGAGAGAGGGATATTACCTGACAGTATGAGGGAGACCCTGCTGATTCCGATCATTAAGCCCAACAAGCCTGCCGACAAATGCGACTCCTATCGCCCGATAGCCATGCTTAATTATGATGTGAAAATACTAACAACGGTACTAGCGAATAGGCTGGCTAAAATAATAGGGGATATAGTGCACGAAGATCAGTGTGGCTTCATACCAGGCCGGAACACGACCATGAACCTGCGGAGAGTACAACAGATTATTGCTCAGACGGAGGCTACCACAGAGACTTATGCACTGTTGTCCCTCGATGCCATCAAGGCGTTTGATTCTATATTTTGGGAGTGGCTGGTGGCGGTTCTAGAGGGTTTTGGTTTCGGCCCGGGGTTTATCAGGTGGATTAAGATACTTTACACCAAGCCTAGGGCCAGAGTAAAAACAGGTAAACACATATCTGAGACCTGGGACATATGTAGGAGCACTAGACAGGGATGCCCCCTCTCCCCCATGCTTTATGTATTAGGACTGAAACCTATTGCTATATATTTTCGAAAACAATTTTTTGACGCCGGGATACGGCTTGGAGGAATAGACCATATTATATCTCTCTACGCAGATGACGTATTATTGTATATCAGAGACCCACATATCAATGTACCCACGATGCTAGACGTCTTAGACAACTTTGCAAAGTTTTCGGGTATACAATTTAGCAGGGCAAAGTCTAGCCTATTCCCTCTGGCAGGCCTCAAGACGCAAGATGCAACAGAACTACCTGTGGTAGGAATACAATGGGAGCTGACCTCATTCAAATATTTAGGGATACACATAATGCATACCCCTACACTAATGCACGACCACAACACGAAGTCTGCTATCCCTGTCTTGAGGAAATCCATGAACTTCTGGGCGAAACTCCCCCTATCCATGATGGGTAGAGCCGCAATAGTTAAAATGATTGTCCTTCCTAGATTCTTATATGGGTTCCAAAATATACATTTCTACATCAATGCGCCTTTCTTCCGCCTGTTAGAGAAGATACTTCGGGATTTCCTGTGGGGGAAAGGGAGACGCAAGATAGCACTCACCACCCTGATGCTACCATACACCCAAGGAGGAATCCAACTCCCAAACTTCAAAAAATATTATCTGGCTGCACAGCTCAGTTTTGTCATCAAATGGCTAGCAGATGAAGTCACATCTGAGACGCCACTGCTGCAGTCTTTAGTATCCCTGTTGCATATGAGAGAACTTATCTGGGCTCCCACTCACCTGATGCGTGATGCCCCCTTCATGACCACCCTGGGACGAAACATTTGGCGCAGGACAGAAACCCTTATCTGTGCTAGGCGCTAGTACTCCCCGGACATTCCTCTGATCTCGGACCTATGCGGATCTATAGGGGATTTACATCACCTCAGACACTGGGAAATGAAAGGGATATACTCATGGGGGGACCTGTATGTAGATGGGGCTTTTAAAGATTTTGAAAGACTTCAGGAAATGGATGGTGTCCACGTAGGCCAGTTCCTGTGGTATCAAAGGATGAGAACCACAGCACGAACCAAGTGGGCGACATGGCCGGAGGAGCCGGAATCAAACCCCCTGATTACACTATTGTATGCCCTAGGGGAAGGTTGGAAGTCGGTGTCTCAGATCTATGGCCACCTAAGCGACGTCCCGAACCCACGGAGTGCCGATTTAAAAAGCAAATGGGAAGCGGACATGGGCCGAGAAATGACTGATGGAGCATGGGAGAGGGCTTTGACATTTCCCAAAACTGTCTCTAGAAACCATAGATTTCGTCAAATACAACTCAACCTGCTTCACCGAACGTACTTAACCCCATCCAGACTTGCAAAGTTCAACAAACTGCCGCACTCTAATTGTACATGGTGCGGAATGGACAAGGCGGACTTAATCCATATGTTCTGGTCGTGCACTAAGACGCAGTCCCTGTGGACCGACATACAGCAGACAAGCGACAACCTTGGGGTGACCAGGTATAAATGGACCCCAGAGGAATGCCTACTGGGCACATACACTAGACCGGCCAAACTTAAGCACCTTGCCAGAATAATGGACATTATGTGTATACTTGCAAAGAGGACAATTGCAATGTCCTGGAAGAAAACAGCTGGGCCCCAACAAAAAATTTGGCACAAAGAACTGAAGCGATGGGTAAGAGCAGAAACAACGGCCTGGGAGGGCAGTGTAGCCAGATCTACAGATGACTCGAGCATGACCCTGGAGGCCTGGAAGGAACTCACAGGCCCCCTGTTTTACCCCTCAGACGACAAGCCCCCGTGAACTGGGACAAACCCACCCAAGGCGGAACTACGAACCGAATCAGCAGAAGTCTAGCAGGCCGCTACCATACTGGGCCCTCACAGGCACATCCCTCCCTTTCCCCCCTCCTCCGGACCAGCCGGGACCCCCCGGATCCACCAAATGTCAATTGCCTAACGGAAAGAACACTGGGAGATAGTTAATGTTGTAATGTTAATTGTTAATGTTTTATGATGAAACACTCATTATCCTCTAATCACAGGCATTTATTGTCCTGTAACTGTATTAAATAACAAATGCCAATAAACAAATTTGAAAATAAATCATAAATCCACAGTTCATTCATAAAACAGGAAGAATTAATGAATGCAAGGGGAAAACAAAACTTCATTTCATTCGGAACAAGAACAATTATTCAATACAAAAGATAGAAAGGAAAAACAAATCTTCAATTCATTCATCAATTTTACTAATCCATAGAGACGTGACTGCTAACATCAAAAGAATGTTCATGAAACCTCTATTGGACATGGTACATAAATATCCATGTACTAGTCTGCCTATGTGTAAGTGAACATTTTGATTTTATAAAAGTGCCCCTTTATGTAGTTTGGGCACATTTGCACGTTTTGGCGAGAAGCCAACTTCTTGGCAATTAATACCGCCTTCCTCAGGGAAATGAAAAACACCCTAGGGGGAAGCAGACAAAATCTAATTGAGAAAACGTAAATGTGTTCAGGTTTTAGATACTATAAAATGGTTCACATCTGCCCATGGTGTAACAACTCCCTGGGTTTGGACTTACCTTGGACGTGGAAAGGGGGTGGGAAGTTCCAAAAAGTAGAATCTTCAGAACAGAGGGCGCAGCACAGTGGAGGTTCAGCCTGCCTGCCGAATCTGTAATTTCTACAGGGTGAAAAATCAGAAGGAAAACCTATTGCGGCAATATTGTAGTGTAGGTAGAAGACCGCTGGTAAGACTTATATTATTAGTTAGAACAGGTACCTTGCTCGTGTGCTCAAAGTCCATTTTTTTCTAAGGGTGTCCCCAGAGTTTGCTGAATGCTGATTTTGCAAGATACACCGAACGTGAACCTGCATGGGGACAACATGGTAGTGTAGTGGCTGCATACATGGCAGGAATAGAAGTAGAGCTTTTGATCAGCCTGTGCGTAACAAGAATATAGGAATATTGAAAGGGGCACATGCATACCTTAGTAGTGGATTGTGTGTCATATAGCTGATTCCCTGATTGAATGAGCCTCCTGCTGCTCTTGCAGACACTCGATTGTTGCCTTCAGCCAAGGTACTGAAACAAAGGGAAAGGGGGAAGTGAATCACATGGGGCCATGATTGTCTTGCTTTTAAGGGTTCTGCTTGGTATTTGAGAAGTGCTTACCTTCCTGTGGTTAATCGCTCCAGTTGGCGTTCTCGTGCTGGTCCTCGGGTCTGTTACTGATAGTGTAGTTTGCGTTGCCATGGTAATATTATGTATAAAGCAAAAGAGATTCCAGGACTCAGTGCCATCAAAATAAATGTGTGTTTAATTGTGTTGCATCGTCACACATTCAAAAACAAAAAAAGCCCATAAACGATAACATGTTTCGGCTATGCTAAGCCTTTTTCAAATCTGGGCCGTACTAGTATGAGACCAATCCAAAAGACTATTGTCACTGTAGTAGTTACGGGGTAAGATGCCCCTCATATGAGATTGGTCTCATACTATTACGGCCCAGATTTGAAAAAGGCTTAGCATAGCCGAAACATGTTATCGTTTATGGGCTTTTTTCGTTTTTGAATGTGTGACGATGCAACACAATTAAACAAACATATATTTTGATGGTGCTGAGTCCTGGAATCTCTTTTGCTTTACACTGTTTATGGTGACGGTTAGGCTTTACTACCGTCTGGATACAGTGACCTGCGACATCCTTGTATTTGCTACATGATCTTATAGACATGGCATTCTATTAGGAATACAATACCGATTTTTCACTCCAGGGATTATAAGGCGTCGCCCCCCAGAGCAACGTATACCAAAGCCACTGCTTCCATGGTAATGTTATGCTTCACGCCGAAGAGTGTACAAAACTATGCTGAATGGTTACGTTGCCGTGAATCCTGCGTGTGACGTTACAGAAAGCGGTCCACTGGTGGTAAGCGGATGAACGTTTCATGAGTGGGTTCTGGTGTACGTCCCAGAACGCAGGATCGGGTCAAGTTCATTACAATCAATCCACTTCCCGAGCTCATTTATATTGTGCACCTGCAAGCTTCTCCGGTCAGATTCAGGACCAGTGGATGCAGACTTTCTGAAATAGTGTGTCCACCGTACCGCTTTATGAACTCAGGACACCTTGGCTCATATGCTGGTAATTGGCCCAGCGTTTTGCTTTTCCCGACCATGGATCCATAGCAGCCAGTGAATGCTCAGCATGCAGGAGTGTGATAACCTGACACTATTTAGGTTGTGACCCGCCCTGTGTGAATGCCAGATTGTGACAAGGCCTGCTTACAGGCCGTGTCAGGGAAGTGGGGGAAGTCCAGCCCACATATTTCCTGCTGCTCTCACGAGTGTGTACAGAACCCCTCCTCTCCCCACCTTACCCATGATGATGATGACAGTGAACACTTACAGGGGAAGGCTGCAGCGGGAAGCAGACAGAAGCCACCACGCAGCTGCAGTTTGCACTGTGTCGTAGCAAACAGCCAGCAGCCTAACACCGGCCACGCAAGAGAGGAGTGCAGCTAAGTCTACAGGGTTTTACGTGCCATTCAGAAAAGGAGGCTTTATTAATGGGACTCCCACCAGCTTACCAGAGACATTAAGATTGAAAGGCCCATCTGAAGGCCTTATAAAACAGGGACTCTAGTTCCTCAGAAACTCTTGACTTTCCTTGCCAAAGATGCTTCCCGGAAAAGGGGGCAGGTGTTACAAGGCCTTTTCTAAGCCTCCCTAAGCACTCCCCCTTGAGTCAGGTAAGTGATTGGACAGGGTGAGTAGCCAATCCTTGGAGGGGTGGGGTAATTAAGGAGGTGTGTGTGAGTGTGCCAGTGTGGGTTAGTTGGGTGAGGACAGGCGGTGGAGAAGGACATCCAAGAGACCAGATGAGGTGAAAGCAGAAATCAGTGCAGAAACTATTGGTCAGAACGGGTCTGTGGCGTGTTTGTGTGTGAGAGAAAGAAGAGGGGAGAAGGAGAGTAAGAGTAGAAGTAGTGGAGTAGAGCAGAGGTAGTGGCAGAGTTAGTGGTAGTAGTTGGGTGTAAGGTAGAGGGTGGAGGGAGTGGTAGGAGAAGGGTAGAACTGGTAGAGTGGTAGTTGGTGATAAAGGGGTGATCAGGGCACCATATCCCTTGAGGAGCACAGTGGTAGCAGAGAGGTGGTGGTAGTAGCAGTGTAAGGAGAGTAGGAGAGATAGAGTGGGAGGCACAACAGGAGGCAGTGGAGTAAAGTGAGAGGGAGGAGGGAGAAGGAGGGACGAAGGCATAGAACAGTTGCGGATACAAGTGGTAATAGAAATGAGAACCAAAGTAAGATCAAAGGGTGGAGGTAAGAAGGAGAGTGGGAATTTGGAAGGATAGTGATGTGGTGGGAGGAGAACAGCGAAAAGGACCTGTACATCGAAGGGTCAGTAGAATCTGAAAGAAGTGAGTGTAAGACTGGGCGAGAGAAGGCACCATTCCCCATTTCCTGAGACTACTGAGCGAGGATAGGAGAGGGAAAGCTAGAGGTTCCCTAGGGAATCAGATAGCCAACGTCTTAGGGTAAACACCTGAAATATAGAGAAAATTGAATAGATAGAGGTGGTAAAGAAATCAGCAATAACCAATAAGCAAGTGCATGCCATTGGAAATATACAATAAACAGATACAGAGAGAGTGGAAGTTAATATAGAAGAAAAGGCGGGGGGTTGGCCAACACTAGTCACGATGCAGAATGTGCCACCTCCTACGATGTTTGTTCCTGAACCCAGAGAGTCCATGATGATATGACAGCGGTCGATCAAGTTGTTTGAACATTATTTAAATGTTGTATTTGGATAAAATAACAGTGTAGAAAGAAAAAAATATTATTTCTACACTATTTAGGCGATCAGCAGGGCAAGAGAAATTTGAGGACTTGCCAGACCTCACAGAAATGAGATGCAGAATCATTCAGTAACTGTGAATGTTGTTCATGTCATGTTGTATTGCCATATATTTTCTTTGTGTATTTGTTGTTTAGTGTGAGGGCCAGTTATCCTGTGTTCGAATACTTATCTTTGGTTAGGCATGGAGTAGAGAAGGGACAGTGAGGCATTTATTTTTTAATATCATTTAAAGAATAAAATGGCATACTTTGATAAATCAACAAACAGTTGTCTGCCTGCATTACTGACCCCTCACAGAAGGCATCTGGAAAATTAAGAATATGCATGGACCTCAGGGAACTCAACAAGTGTGTGATACTAGACAGGCACCCACTTCCAGATATACATGGGCTGATTGCAACCATGGGCACAGCACAAAATGTCTCAATTTTGGACCTCACTTCAGCCTATCATCGGATCAGATTACAAGAGGAGCCGTGCCATTTGACGAAATTTATAACACCTGAGGGTTTGTTCCAATACATGAGAATGCCTTTTGGGCTCATTTCAGCAGCATCCATCTTCCAAACAAAAATGTACAAACTGTTCAATGAGGATGAAGGGATATTATTCTTGCAGGGGATGCCATTTTAGTGCATGCATGCAAATAATTTACAACAGCATGATGAGAGACTGGCAAATGTTCTGAAGAAACTGGCAAAAGCGGGAATTACTCTCATTCAAGAGAAATGATACAAAGAAAAGTGATTGAATATCTGGGGTATATTATTTCGGCCAGAGGGATAAAACCAAAAAAGGAGTTGGTGGACACTATAGGGAATACACTACCTCTTACCAACAAAGAGCAACCAGGGCTGTTTCTTGGAATGGGTGAGCATTATTTCAAAATGTGTAACCCACTTCACAGATAATCTCGTGGAAATTAAGGTTTTAGTCACATGAATGTGAGGTTTGATTGGAATCAAGGGTGTGAAGAAGAATTCCAGTTTATAAAGAAGGCACAAGCAGTGGTCAATTACGAACAGGAGCAGAGAACGTTAATCACAACAGATGGAAGCAATACAGGATTCGGTGTGGCTTTGAGGAAGAAGAAAAGGAATATTTAAATGCGTTTGCATCAAGAGTGCTCAATGGAGCCAAGCCAACATATGCAACAATGGAGAACGAAACATTGGCAATTAAATGGGCTATTGATACATGCAGGTCATTTATATGGAGAATTAAATTCGAAATACACACAGATCATAAGCCCTTAATGAAATATTGATGTGCAAGGGATTAGACAAAGTATGGCCAGAATTCAGAGATGGATAACAAATTTGCAAGAATATGACTTTCAAACAAAATATCTAGCAGGAGTAAAGCATTATACAGCTGATTATCTATTCAGGCAACCACAGAAACAGAACCTGAAAGAAAAGGAACTTGTATTAGCAGTTTCAGATCTGGTAATATCAGAACAAGAGTGGTGTACAGCTATGGAAGAATATTTAACACTGACAGAAATAATAAAGAACATAAGGGAGAACACTTTAACTAATAAGGGACTGGGGGAATTGGAGTTGGAGTTGTTTTGGAAAATTAAGGATAAGCTATATATACAGAATAAAATGCTAATGAGAGGAGAGAGAATTGTGTATTGCAAGAGAGGAGTGTAGGAGATCATATAATATGTTTAGGACATCAAGGCCCCCAGGGGATAACAAACACAAAGCAGAGACTCTGCAGTGACTATTGATGGTCTGGTTATGACACACAAATTTAGAGAGCAGTTAGGAACTGTATCCTTTTCCTTTGTGAAAAGAGTGACAGTGTATGTGAGTCACACATTACCAATGGCTAGGACAGATATACTGTCACAACTTGGGAGAAAAAAAGAATCAACATAGTTGGACTTATTTACAGTGTGGGTACTCAATTGTATAGTTTAGTAACAATTGATCTATTGACAAAGTGGATGGAAGTACCGATTTTGCCCAGCATTAACACTAGAAGAATGATTTATTTTTTAGAGGACATTTACAATAGAGGATATCCAGCCGTTATGCTAACTGACAACGGGGTGCAGTTTGAATCAAGAGAGATGAGGAGGTATTTGGAGGAACATGCACCAGTGGGATCTATCCCCCACAAACCAACAGGGTGGTGGAAAGATTTAACAGGGTAATTAAGAAGATCATAAAGTGGGCATGGGACAACCACAGGGACTGGAAAACACCAGTGAAGGAAAACATAATTTCCAACAGGTTTATGCTGCCTGTTTGAATTTAGAAGGGGCAGGAAACGAATACAGATCTAGTTCCAGCTTTGCTAAAAATAAGTGGAATGGTGAAGACTGATAGGGAAAGCATACAAGAAAACATTGAAAGGAAACATTTACAGAATAAAGAACTTGCCTACAGATTAGGAGGTAGGGAACCTAATCATCCACAAACTGGTACATGGGTCAGAATAAGATTGCCTACAGCGCTTAAAAAGGATAATATCAGCTGGTGAGCACTCATCCAGGTAAAATAAGTATATGGGAAAGTGGTGAGAACATCTGATGGGAGAGTGTGACATATGGAAAGAGTTATGTGGCTCAAGGAAAGGAGTGATATGCAAAGCAATGAGAGAGAGTTCAACATCAGAGCACTAATGAACGCTTGCGCAAAAATACAAAATCAAGAATTTCTTTTGATGGGGCAGGATGTACAAGAAGCCCAGTTATCTGAAGGATTTCGTGGGATTAGAAGATTGTGTCGTCTTTGAAGAAAGGGGGATGTGTGGTGATGTATCCAAGAATGCAGGGTGAAGCAGGAAGGAGAGCAAAATAGCGAAATGGAAGGAGCAGGATTGGCACGAGGAGTGGAGGAAGTTGGATGGAAGCGTACCGGACCACTAAACACAATTACAAATGAATATAATATATAGAAAATATACTTACTGTGTCACACGCACTTGATTACTACAAGTATTTCATTACAATGTTTTTCGTGAACTGTTTCAATTTTATTTACAACAACCCTTCATAGGAAAGCACAAGCATTAAAATTATGTATTACTATAATCACTGTGACAGGGTTAAGGTCTTGACCCTGTCAAAGGGGGGTTGACCCTTCTCATCCTAAGGCAGGAGGCTTTCTAAAATTAAACTCAAAACAGGCCCTGCTGCAAGTATGCGAAGTGGGAGTTGTGAGATCACTGATCCACCAAAACAATCCCCTGTGTGCCAATAATGACAACACTGATGCCACTCATATACTCGCAATGCCTCTCGATACAGTTGCTCAACATAGTTCTCTTTTTATCTTTTCAGAACTACTTCTCCCACAATGCAACAGCAAGCAGCCAGGAAACCCCAGACTGGGAGCAAACACCCTAAAGTCACAAAATGCAGCAATGCCAGCCAAATGTGAAATGGCAATACCACTAAACCGCATCCAACACATCAGAGAAGCAGACTACTCACCCTTCATGCAGAAAAATGAACCTTCGGCGTACAGCATAGCAGAGAAACTCCAACCTGCTTCTAAAACTGTGCTGGAAAAGGGAGGAGGGCTTACAAGGGTTTTTAAAGCCTACCAGCTGTGTAGCCCTCCTCCTGGGGCAAAGGCAGTCACAGATTGGTGCAGGGAATCAGTTGAGCATGGTAGCCAATGAGGGGGTCGGGGGGTGAGAAAGTCACTGCATACAGACTCCTGCACTATAAAAGCAGACAGCAGCAGAGGCATAGTGTTACTTGTACGGGTGAGGTTGCAGTTGGAATTGGAGAAAGACCAAGAGACCAGGTGGAGGATGGGTGGCAGGGTGTTGGAGAGGCAGATCTTGAGCATGTGAGGTATTTGACAGAGAGTAGAATCAGTGGTGTGTAGTGTATTGCAGTGTAGGAAGTGGGGAGGAGGAGTTTAGGAGTTGTTAGTGAGAAAGACTGAACATAGTGTGGGAGATAGTGATTAGTGTGAGAGGGAGTGAGTGTTAGCAGAGAGTGTGGCTAGTAGGGAGGGTGTAGAAGTAGATGCAAGGAGTAGGATGTATTAGGGAAATGGGGAGGGGCTGAGAGTAGTGAGTGCAGAAATAGTCAAGGGGTGAGTAGGGCACCATAACCCTGGGTTTCTTGAATAGCAAAGGGGTGAGCAGGGCACCATATCTCTGAGTTTCCTGAGGGAATAGGGAAGGGGTAAGCAGGGCACCATATCTCTGAGTTTCTTTCATTGTGAATGGGTGAGCAGGGCACCATATCCCTGAGTTTCTTGTATTGCGAACAGGTGAGCAGGGCACCATATCCCTGAGTTTCATGAGAGAATAAGGAGGGGTGAGCAGGCACCATATCCCTGAGTTACGTGAATAGTTATGACAGGAGTAGAGCAGGTAGACTCGTAGTAGCGAGTTGTGGTGGAGAGAAGGTAGGTGGAGCGGTAGGACAGAGGAGAGTAGGGGGAGTACAGTAGTAAAGAGAAGGGGTGGCTAAGATCAGGTGGCACACATACACCAACCTCTAGAACTAACATCTGCGGCAGTGTAGAAATAGGTAGGAAGTCCCCGGGGGAAACAGATAGCAAATGTCTCAGGGACACCCCCTTATAGCAATTTAGTGAACAGACAGTAGGGGTTACCGATCTGTAGAAACTAACTGGGGCTATGGACGCCTGAGCTCTGACTCCCAGGGGAGATCAGAGAGTGAGAGAGAGGAACAGCCCTAGCGCCACCTTCCAAACCCCCTTTTCCAGCTGGAAAAATGCACATTGTTTTTTTTGGAAGGCTCATCCTTAAAGCAACGGGCACAGATGGGCTTTTGAGTTTAGAGACACGATTGTCTCTAGTCAGGCCACTCATATGATCATTGAGGCCTGTCTTACTATACCAGGACGAACAGAACAACCCATCCAGGTCTTGATCGAATCAGGTACCACAGGCAACTATGTTGACTACTTATCTTGTAGTGGCCTCCTTGAAACTGCCACTACAAGATAAAGTAACACCCCAAACTGTACAGGCAGTGGATGGCACTAATCTCGTCTCTGGTCTGATTCAACAGCAAATCATGCCCCTACTTCTTACCATTCAGGAAAAACACTTTGAACAAATCACATTCAATCTTTTTGCCGCCACCAATTTGGCATCATCCTAGGAATCCATTGGCTAAAGAAGCATAATCCTATCATTGATTGGGTTAATATGACCCTTGATTTTCATTCTGATTTTTGTCATACACAATTTTAGGCTGTTGCATCTTTATACCAATCTCCTTGTCAAGCCCTAGTAACCATAGGAGATTTGGTGGGCGCTATCACCTCAGGTATACCAGAAGAATAAACATCCTTCTTAGATATCTTTCGACAAATGCCAGGCTGAGACGTTACCATCACATCAACCCATATGACTGTTCCATCCACTTTATTCCAGACGCTGAGATACCTAGTGGCTGTGCCTATTCTTTGACCAATACAGAAGACCAAGCATTGAAAGAACACATTGACGTAGCCATGTCCAACGGGTATATCAGACCCTCCCAGTCCCCGGCTGCGAGCCCTATTTTCTTTGTTCCCAAGAAGGAAGGTGGCCTTCAACCTTGTGTAGATTACAGATGGGTGAACCAGATTACTATTAAGAACAGATATGCTAACCTTCTGATCTTGGTCCTATTAGATCAACTGAAACAAGCGGTTATCTTTACAAAGCTTGACCTAAGAGGTGCATACAATTTGGTCCAGATCTGAGAAGGCGATGAGGGGAAGACATCTTTCTGCATAGGTTTCTATCTATTCAAGTATACCGTCATGCCTGTTGCTTATACAATTCTCTGCAACGTTTCAACGTTTTATGAACAATATATTTCACAACATCCTGGATGCATATGTTATTGTGTAATCTCTCCGTCATATGAGACACAGATAAACCATGTGTACAGCGAGAGGCAGTGACCTCTGACTGGCCCATAGAATCAGAGCTCGCCCTCGAGTACTTTAAAACGAGATAGCTGCACCTTGAGGTGGATGGGGTGCGGGATTCTCTTACTCCAACACCAATCAATAAGGACAACTCAATGGTTTGGCAAAGGGGAGTCCGTTTAATGATAAGTACAAAAAATGGGGACACATGGAGATCAGCAATGATGCGATGGCCTGTCTTGCTTCAACTCCCAACAATCTTCATTCAAACAACAATAGTTATAGTCAAAATTCGTCATCATTGACGTGTCACTCAAAAGTTTGTCATGCAATTCTTTTGGTTGGAAAAGATAACTTAAGTATAGGGGCTATATCTGTATATGGTAACGGAGTGTGAGGATTGGATATCTCTTATCTGGTGGGCGTCTACGCCCTTCCCTCTACATTACTCATACAAACGTCACTAAAAGTACGACGTCTCATTGGTTCTACTATCTATAGGACCTTAGATTATTTGGCCCACTGAGATTAGGCTGGCTACAACCCTAAGCATAAATCTCCACTTTAATTATCAGCATGCACAATGGTCACCCAGATGCAGTATGCCCCAAGATTCCGCCTGCCTCCCTTCCATCAATCAGTACTTTAGAGCTATGTGTCAATTAGTTGGCTGAGGTTGGCTTCGAAACTGTAGCTTCTTGTCAGGAAAAGTTATGGTATCTCCTGCTTTGGGTGACATCAGACGTTGGTACCTCTTTGCGCTTGGCTGGTCACGTGTTAGCACACCGTGAATCGGCATTGTTTTCCTTCTATTTGTGCATTTAATTCTCTTTTTTGGCCACCACCTGCTTGGGCCCCCTTAACTCGACCTTCACGGGGCAGGCTGCTCTGCTCTTAAGTTTCTATTCTCCGAAGTTACTGTCCGCCTCCCTCTCTTGGTTTGACCTCGATTTCCCAGGCACGGCCAGCTCCTTGCTGATTTTCGATTCTGCCGTCTCTCTTCTTGTTTTAGCTGGAATAAGAATCCTGGCCTGTTTGACTCTTAGTAACCTGGGTTAATTCTGCTTTTGTATAAAGTGGACTCGCACTTATATAATGTGCTTTGTTGAGGTAGATATATGGTTGGCGCTTGCCGCTCTATTCTTCTACTAAGCATAACAAGCCGCACTGTTTTCTTAGCTTCTTGCGTTACAAGCCTATGTACAGGCGTTAGCTGGTTGAATACTTTCATCCTGCTTTACAGTTACGTTTCTTTATATTTCAACACTGCCTCTTCTTCTATGTCTGTGATATCCTTATCCATGGTGTTTCGTCATTGTGTGTCATCTTTTGGTTGTCATTCTTCATATGTATGTCTGTCTGGGCCCTTGTGAAGTCACCATTCGTCTTCCATTAAGGCCTTTTGAGTTTCTTCTGGGACGGTGTTTAAACAATCTTCACTTCTTGTCATTTGCTGGTATGGTTGTCTCAATAGATACCTTACTGCTCATGGTTGTCTGGTTATTGGGGCTTCAATAGGTATTGCTCTTCTGATTGGCACTGGACAGAGCCGTAGTGCGGCTCTCTGCTGGTTTATTTGCTCATCGTACGTCACATATCTCGGTGTGAATTTTCCTGGTACTTCAAAATGGGCGACTCGAGTGCAGGCCATATTTGGGACCTGCTCTACAGTCCCCCCTATGGTCGGTTCATCGACCACTTCTGCATCCTCCTTGGGATTCATCTTACTTGGTTCTTCTGTATCAATTTCTTCCTCGACTTCTGGGTTCGTACATGATGGTTTGAAGGAATGTCTCTTCGGCATCCATATTTTTATCACTCCTTTCAGGTTTCCTGCTGTTTTCACATGTTCGTCTTTATTCCATGTCATTAGCTGACATTGTCCAATTGGGCTGCAATAGATCAATTTTCCTTCATAATTTCTGCATTTCCTGGGATACAGAAACTTTGTTCCTTCTGGTGCGTACTTGCTGGCCTTCACGAAGTCTTTTATTTCTTCATCAGTTAGGTCTCTGGGCTTCCATCCTGGCTCGACATAAATCATGATCTTCATCCCTATGGCTTTCTTTGGAGTTTTCTGGCATTGCAAGATTATTATTTTGATAACACAAAATCCTAATAGCATCATCAATAGCAGGGCTCCCAGAAACTTGAATATGCCTGCCATCGATTGTGGGACCCATGAGAATAGTGATCCAAACCAGCTGTCATCATCAACTTCGTCAGTTTCATCGATCATCTGGTTCTGTAGGTTTGTTAGCATACCTATGGCTTCTGTTAAAGTTCAATTTTCCTCATCGTGATAAGGTATAAATATGCAACATGATTCTCCGATTTTTGCACAAACACCTCCATCCATCGCTGTGATCATGTCAAGTACATATCTGTTCTGGAGAGTCATCAGTCGGATTGCTCTTAACTCTTCCTTGATTTCTTTGAATCCTTTTATTGTCGAGTTGATGGTTTGCAGCATCTCCCATCTGATTATTTGTAACCATTTAGTATTTGCTCCAACTTGGAATCTTGGCATGAAGATTGTCGCAAAAACACTGATGAGGTGCGGCTGAACAGCCTGTGTTCATATGGGGTTGTATGAAATTGCTTCTTCTGATTTGACAGAGAAGTAATTCTCTCTCTTCATTCGGGATACCAGCTCCACAGATCTCCTTTTCTTCAGGTGAGCATCTGCCTTCGGGAAACTGTCAACATTCAGGTCACTTTTCGGGATCACTAATGCTGGAACATGGACATTCCCTATTGTGCATATGCCTCCCTAGTTCTTTGGTAGTCTGATGTATGCTTTGGATCCACACACCCAATAATGATCCATAATTACTGCAGTTCTCTGAGTCATTCCTGGAGCTTCAAAGATTCGTCCACAGTTCTGATTCTATCCCATTTGCTTGTGCCATTGTTCCTGAAGCACAATTATGGGCTTTCCAGTGGCACTATCTGCAGGGGTCCTCCTCTGTCTTCGGCCCATGTCAGTAATCTTGTGAGTCTTGGCCATACAGGTTTGCACAACCTCTGTGAGTTTTCTATTGCTTCCTTGCAGGCTCCAAGGACCATCCATGCTCAGCAGATCACCACTCCTTCTTCCCATCTGTTGGGGGAAAGCACTGTTCCCCAAATTTGCATTTGGCCTCGGTTCTTCCAAATTTGAGCCTCTTCCAAAGTTTTCCCTTGGACGTTCAGTCTCGGGTTTATTTCCCATCTTATTACAGCTCCTTTAATTTCAGGTTTTTCATACCTGATCACGTGATTCCTAGTATGAGCTCTATTTCTCGTCTTAATGTCCTGAACATAATCATCTTCATCGGGGTAATCCGTTTCAGTTGCCCATATCAATGAGGCGTCCCTCCCCATGAATTGGCCTCTGGTGTTGCACATTGCTATATGTGACAGACAATGTGGTGTCGGGACTTCAATTTCTACAGCCACGAAGATCTTGGGTTTCCTAATGCTGTACGGTAGAAGTGCACAAACAAGAGACTTCTACAGGCGGAGTCGTGAAGCAGAGTCAGTCTGCCACAGTCGAGTGCTCTTTTGTGTGTTTTTCCCTGAGGAGCTGCAGCAACGTACTCGAGTTCTGCTAAGGACACTGTAGCCTTAACAAGAAAGTGTGCCTTTATAAACCAGGAACCAGCGCGGAGCGTGGCGCGGAGTCGTGAAGCAGAGTCAGTCTGCCACAGTCGAGTGCTCTTTCGTGTGTTTTTCTCTGAGGAGCTGCAGCAACGTACTCGAGCTCTGCTAAGGACACTGTAGCCTTAACAAGAAGGCGTGCCTTAATAAACCCGGAACCAGCGCGGAGTCGTGAAGCAGAGTCAGTCTGCCACAGTCAGCCACGGGCCCTGCGCGCCCCCCGCCTTTCACTTTTTGACCGTGGTCTGGGGTTGTTCGCGTGTCTCAGATGGCTGCTGACGCGGGCCCCCAAACAAGAAGGAAGACGCTTCAGCATCGTCGAATGCTAAACCCTTGGACTTCCTTGAAGGCGGTAACAGGCAACAAGCCGCCAAAGGTAAGTGAGCGAGTAGAGGCGATATCCATCTCTGAAGGGGGGCCTGTGATGTTAGTTAGCCCCCCTTCTCCCTCCCTCACTCCCTTAGACTCGTTGCCGCCAATGACTACCGCTAATAGCAGCATCCATTCTTCAGCTTTTGTCGAGCCGGCCACTATTGGAAATGCAAATGAGGCTAATGAGAGAGGAGAAAGTGGAGGCGAACGGGTGTGCGAAGTAACCATAACGCCCCCCTTAGCCTCCCCGCCCCAGGGCCCGTGTGTCATTGGGTTACTGTCACTACATGGCCTATCCACTCTCAAATCGATCCAGCATTCACTTCCAGAGGCGGAACTGAGCACAATGTTGAGCACAAACGCTCATGAAAAAATCTCCATCGACAGAAATGTCTTACCAACAAGCCCCGATGTCTTTTATTCTCCTTTAGACCTGACTGATGTGGAACTAATTGAAGCCACAAATACAAGTGTAAACATTACTAACATTACAACCATTACAAATGCGCTCGTTCACCATCTGCTCAACGACATGATTCATCTGGACCACTTACCAGTCAGGATGTGATCAAGAATAAATCTGCAAGTCCATCAGCTATGACGGGCACCTTAGGCGAGTCAATAGACTGTTCCATCATTGTTGACAAACTAAACATGGCCAAAGACGCAAGAAACTCCAGTGGCCCAGGTGCTATGCCAGAGTCAGTTTCATCTCATTCAATGCCTCAGTCAATGCCCTCGACAATGTCAGAGCAAAGCCCCCGATCTAAAGATTCATTCCAATGGGGGTCAACCAGTAATACGCTCTCAACGCATAAACAGTTAAGGCTGACTGATGCCAGGCCATGCATTGCAATTGAACACTTGAGGCATGAAAATCAACAAATTCTGGTTACGAAAAAACAGCGGGAGGGAGCCGTGGGCTCAGGTCATCTACACCTCGGTGAGACGTCCCTACCGCTTAAAGCGCTACACGCTGCTGCCCCCGCGGCAAAAGACGACAATGTGGGCCTCTTCAAATCAGGACGGGAAACACGTTTGAAGGCACAATTGGATGCTGACTATGCCACAGCCAAAGAAAAACTGATTGCTTACCATGATCAAAAACGTATGATTAGACAATTTCAACATCCGTTGCAAATTTCATCCGACTCAGACGAAGTGGCGCTTCATGTAAATCGTGTTCGGAGCGACCAAACCATATTGCCAACGGTGGACGCGGGCCGGCGGCATTCAGAAAAAGCTGTCTGCCCGCTCCCCATCGAACTCAACAAAACCCAGAGTTTGAATTTTCTGAACAATTTGCCCGACTGCCCACAACCAACTAATTACGCATCAACAAGCACACCTAGAGCTCGGTCAGCCAAAACAAAAAAACATCTATTGCAAGAAAATAACCTTCAACGCTCGAAGATACAACGATGAGCGCACACTCTCGCTCGGATGGCTCTTCTACCTCGTCGCAAAAATCAAGTCTTTCGGCTGCAGCAGCCACCCAGCTCTATAACAACATGCTTGCGGCATCGTCAATGGCGATGATCCCCTTCACAAAACTTTACAAATCCATCCACGATGTGCTCAAAGACCAGAAAACTTTAATAGCGTCCCTATCTGAAAAAATGGAGAAACTAGAAAATTTCAACAACTTTCTAACTAATCAGATTTCGAGAGAGGCAGACCTTACCGTACGTTGGCAAGAGCGCTTGACTGATCTAGCAGCTCAACATCATTGCCAAAACGACACCTTGTCGGAAGGTTTACTGGAGGCCTTAAAATGGATGCGACACAATGCTGATGTGACTATTTGTAACGCTGCGCTCCCGCAATCCAACGGTAACACAAGGACAGAACGTCCACCAACTACGACAACAAATGAAAAATCTTCCACGGATCAGCTCTACGTTTCGTTTGGAGCAAACAATAGAGGGAAACATTGTGGCCTAGCATCTTCTATGATGTCTCAAGGTGGGGAAACCGAGCAAATAACATCAAAGTCCCCTCGGCCGATGACGCCGACATGTTCAATACAAACGCCAGTTACTGCCAACAACGCAAATCAAATCGCTATAACGGCGAACTCCAACAAGGCCCCAGATCAAAAAGAAGCATCCACTGCTGACCAAGACGAACAACGGTCTACGGAGAGCCTAGCGACTGAGTCGACTCAGCCAGCTGCGAAACAGGCTCCTCGGGGTCCGACAAATTCATTTGGCATATTTGAGGGCAATGGTAAATCAATAACTACTGCCCAGACAGATGCTTCACTTGTCAACCCATTCTCAACGAAGTGCCCGCTCACTAAACACTCACACGAGGCCAAACGACCCCGATTGGCAAAAGGCAAAACCAGGGTAAAAAAGTTTATTAGAAATCTAACTTCTCCAAAGCACTTGGGTCTGTTTAAGCGAGTGGCACTATCAAAAGATGGTGAGAGAAAAGCCACCGCGTCTACAGTTGAAACTGAGGCTCCTAAAAGTGTTCCAGCTCTTAAGTCAATTAAAAGGAGAAGACTGGAGTCTGACATTGAAACAGTAGACAGTTCAGAAATTGGATCTGAAATAGACTTATGTGACCTCTCCACATACTCGCACAGTGGAGAATCGTTTGAGGGCCACGAAATTATGGAAAGCGAAAATTCATGCCATGATTCGAAACCACCGACCAGAGTAATAAAAGAGATAACCAAGCAACGCCCTAACAACTCCACTCGAAACTCTCAAGACGATAAGATCCAAAAAAGCTCTTACGAGCAACTAAATCAACACAGTGATCATTCATCAAGATGGAACCCAAAATGCACTTCAAATCAAAAGAGTAAAAAAGTGCACTACTCTTCAAAGGTACAATACAACCAAACAGTCTTGCCTACAACTCAAATTGGGAAATTACGCCTACAAAACATCCAAAATGACGATGACGACGTTAATTTAAATCATAACAACATCATGAAGCTGTTTAAATGCATTCCCTCTTTACGCACTATTGAGTCGGAGGATATCAAAATCGTAGAATATCCGACGGAACTCACAACGGATCAAGTTCTATTGCACATTGCACCTGCTTCAGTCCGTAATACCATCATGCGAGCCTCTGAAGAACTACTTGCTTTTGGCTTCGACATTATGAACCACCGGAGCTGGCAATGATTGCCAACAGCCGCTCTCCAACGTCCTCAGGAAAAAAAAAAAAATTTGAGTCGCAATGACCTGAGAAAATCACTTGCTGAAATCCCTACAAGGGCAATCCAGAACAACCAAAATCTCCGTAGGCCAATACGGGAAAACCGCAATCCAACCTCCCAAAATATGAGACATTAGCAATGAACCGCAATGCGTGACTCCTGGTGTGAATTCCTATCTTGTGAGGGTTCACAAATCTATTCAATGATTTCGACATCAACCTACAAAGGGTCTTTGTAATTTGCCTACAAGAGACGTGGCTTGGTGAAGCTCCGTCTAGAGATGTTTTTGAAATCCACCTGAACCCGGCTGTGAAGAACCCCCATGGTCGTCCTTATTCGGGGCTCTTGATGTTAATAAAAAGAAACATCTGGTGGACAACCCTGGAGATCTTCAATCCTAATCCTTTAATTCAAGGCATAGTCTTGCAATCTTCTCATCCAAAAAAGGAAGAGCGTCAGCATTTGCTGATTATCAATGGCTATTGGAATCTGTATAAAATCAGCACTGTGACCTTCATAAAGGCCACCACCCATTTGATAGACAACGCTTTTATAACACACAGAAATGTATCTATAATCTGCTGTGGTGACCTAAACTGTTCTTGGTTTAGGTTCGACGCAGATCGAGGGACAAATGTACCTTTAAAAGAGAATGAGATGTCTCGACGCAGTCAGGCTTGGATGACGGCTCTAACAAACCGCAATTGCCAGATGGTAAATGGAAACGCTCAAGGTGATGATCCACCGGTTGCTACCTGGCACCGTGCTGACTCCCACAGCATCTTGGACTATTTTTGAATATCACAAAACATGATTGAAAAAACGATCAGGTTGAATGTCAAAAAAATGGTTAACAGCGATCATGACCTTCTTCGACTGGCTTGTACGACCGAGTGGGCAAGCTTGCATGAGCAATATGTAACACCACTAACAGTAAATGCTGGTGGAAACAGGCTGCAAATTAACAGACCGAACTTCAATCACTAGGCGATCAGGTAGTCAAACTTTATGAAGAACAACAAGTCAACTATGCCCCGATCTTGCAACAACTCAAGACCTCCATGGTCGGGGCTCGACCAATGGGAAGTTATCATAAGCATATGTCATGCACAATGATCTCAGCGCAAAAGGAATGCATGCAGTGCGATATCAGACGGCTGAAAAAGAATCTTGCGCTCATCAAGCTCCCCAAAGATCTAACAAAGGCTATTAAACAAAGGAGACAATTGTACCGAAACTGGTTAAAATCCCAGAAAATTATTATCCTTCAAAATAGAGCCGAAGAAATTATGAAAATTTTAGTGACCAAAAATACCAGGCAAATATGGTCCATCCTGAATACGGGCAACTCTCGATGCTCGGCCATCATCTCAAATGAAATAAATAGCAAGAAATGGGAAGACCATTTTTCTTAAATCTATCAGAAACCGCAAGAGGAACTGTGTGGTCAAATAAGGGATGCCGATGTAATGTGGGAGGTGAATAGTTCAGCTTCTGACATAGCAAAAATGATCAGATCTCTAAAGAACTTGCATGCGGCCGGACCAGATATGATCACTAACGTGATGCTGAAAAAGCATGCCAAACAATGGGCAGTATTGATCGAAGTGTTGTTCAGAACGATTTACACCACGAAACAAATTCCAGAGTCATGGCTAGAAGCAATAGTAGTCCCAATTTTCAAGAAAGGCAATCGTGCGGACCTGACAAATTACCGCCCGATTGCCTTACTTGACACGATTGGAAAAATCTTGGGCGCTTTCCTCCGCCAAAAATTGGCTGACTGGGCATCCAACGCAAAGATCCTGGACTTCCGTCAAACTGGCTTCACCTCAGGAGTGGGGGTGGAAGTAAATCTGCTCATTCTTAACATCTTGAAGTTGGAATCTCTAAAGACAAAGAAGAAATTGTACCTAGCCTTTATTGATATGCGTCAAGCTTTCGATAAAATGAATCGAGGCTTGCTCTGGAAGAAGCTGCAGAACTGGAACTGCCCTCGGTCCATATTGGAATTGATACAAGCTCTCCATGACGGCACATCAATTTGTGTGCATATAAATAATCAAGGAGACTTGTCAAACAAAATTCTAACACAAAGAGGCGTGAAACAAGGATGCCCTATGGCAGCGGAGCTATTCAAACTCTTTATCGCTGACGTGCCGGAGCACCTGAACCAAGTACATTGTTTCTCACCCAAACTGAATACCACTCATATCAAGTGCATAACATATGCAGATGATCTTGTGCTGATCGACCGCACTCCAATTGGGTTACAACGGCTATTGGGAAATCTCCACAACTATTTAAAATCAAATGATTTGGAACTGAATGCCGAAAAAACAAAAGTAATGATTATTGGTCATCCTGGATCTCGGAAAGACAAAGCCTTCAAATGGAAAATCGATAATGACACCTTGTTGTCAGTAAACTCCATCCGTTATCTTGGAGTTATGTTCAATAATTCTCTAAACGAGCAGCATTAGAGGCAGGACATGGTTGCAAGGATGGCTCAATTTGGAATTCCGGGTTCCAAGATTAATAGTGAGTACGGGAAATTCAGTCTATCACCCGTGATCATATTCTACTTGCAAGATGTAATACCAGCAATCACGTTCGGCGCCAAAGCCGGATGGAACTTGGAGCCTCTCATATGGCACAAACTAGAAGGACTCTTTTGGAGGCGTGTACTGAGATTACCAAACTACGTCTCTGAAACAGCGATCTGTTACGAGTTATCACTGAATTCTTTATATTCAGTGGTAATCTGGAAATCACTAAGTGCCTGGTGCAAGATGCTCTTATCACCTGCAATACCGGCATATAAAATCTTTGCCACAAATCAAGACGAACCCAACAATAACCTGTTAAACGAGTGGAAATTATCCTCGGCAAATCATTTATCAAAGGCCGGCATAAAAATCGATGGCTTGATCAATTTACCACAGTTGGCGAAAAAGAAATTTGAAACCTGGATCTGCATTTCAAACTCTGAACAATGAGACACATTGAAATCAACATTGAAAGCCGAACCGTGTTTTCACAGACTGAACAAACAATGTAGATATCCACTAAAGTGTCCTACACGCTATTACCGAGAACAATTCCTGAGGTTCCGCTTAAATGCACTGCAAACTAAAGAAATGCTGTGGCAGCGAAAGAACAAAAACACAGCAGACAACGTCTGTCGATATTGTTTGAGTGACATTTAATCACTTCATCATGTAGTTACAGCATGCACAGGGCTCAGTAATCAACGATCATGCCACCTTGGGTCGTACGCCCCCCAGGATGATGACATGGCAAACTGGTGGGGACGTGTGACTGCAGGGCATGATATAAATTTAACCTGTGCTGTAGTGAATTATCTAGATTCATTCCTGAAGAGGGGCCCACAAGTATCGATTGACAGCGAGCATAATTGATTGATTCTTGTCGCCAAACCTGTTTAATTGTTTATCCAATCTTTCTGTGTTTCTTTGTTGTTTGTACCTTTTTACTGTCTATGGCCATTGGGTATAAAGTGGAGATCACGCGACAAGAGTCAACTGACTTTTCTTCTTCCTTTTATCTCCGATGTTGTCCGGATGTGAAATGGCCTCTGTAACAAAGGTCATGCTTGATCAACTGTAAAGTTGTGATTGTTAGACTGAAGTTTCAATAAAAAAATAAATTTAAAAAAAAACAAAGCATTCTCCTTCTGAAGTTCGCCTTCCAACTTCTTTCATGTGCTGGTACCAAATGTTGTTCCCTAGATGTGCTGTGCTGTCCAGGTAGTCGTTCAGTTCATTGTTATCTTCATGTAGGCTTCTCTTGATTCTCAGTGTCTTCCTGTAGTTTGCTATAACTACATCCCTAAATGCATCTGTATGGCTTTTTCTTGCTGGAGGACTCTCAGGTATTCTGGTCCATGGTGCAGGTCTCTTTATCTGCATCGATGGGGTAGATGGAGGTTTTGCAGTTCTCTCCTTCTCTTCTTGCATCCTTTCCCTGCCATTTATGAGTGCCTTTATCAACCACCAGCCTGTCGCTGGCCCAGTGTATGGCTGTATCGTGGGCCTGGTACTTGTCCCTCGTGTTGGACTATGTGTGCTGGATAGTACAGTCTCTGTTGTTCTGTTCTTCAGTTCCTCTTGTAGTTTTCTTACTCTGGCTATGTTTGGTAGTAGAAGAACTACTAACATTTGTGTCCTCGCGGAGAGTCCTTCTGCGGCTGCTTCTGTTTTCCACAGGGCATCTGACAGCACTGATTCTGTTGACTCTCCTCTTACTTCGTCTCGTTTTTTCTCACTATCTTCTGTGAAAGCTTTTTCGGTAGGCAGTCTCATCTTCTCTGTTGCTTTTGTTTGAGGTTCTGTGGTCATTGACACTAGGCCTGTTTCGTGCGCATTCAGTGTGTGCGTGCGTGTGGGTGTCAGTACTTTGTCTTCATGCCTTTCGTGCCGACCCTGTCTCCGGCTTTCCTGCTCATTCATTACCTCAAGTGTGTATGTATCACTGCTAATTACATTCATTTTCATTTCATTTACTTTACCATCTGATTTACTCGGGACTGGAATAACTATATAAGGTCTGGGTGTTTTTGTGGGTTTAATGCGTAAATCATCAGGTGGGTGCACTGAAATTGGAACGCTTCGTGCACCAATAGAAAATGCAGTTCTGATCATAAATGACAGCAATATAATGATAAACACAATGCACAGGTACATTATAGTTTGATAAGTAAGGCGACAGCATTTTCTTCCAGAGAAGCGAGGGTGCCCCTATGCTTGTGGGAGGACCAGGTTACTGTTCTCGGCCCCCATCTCGATCACTCGCCAAGTGTCAATGTTATTGTTTTCCCCCACTCAATATCGTTCTTTAAACAGTTTGTGTCATAAAGTGTCAAGTGCTTCAAAAGTGTCCCCCCTCTTGCGGAAGGTAATTGTCTCTTGATGCGGGATGCAGTTCCCTTGCTAGACTATGGAAAAAATAGATTAGACTAACAACCAGGTGAGTCACTTTTACTGTGCATGTTCAAAGTGTGTGAGCTCTCGGTTCACTCCTTTAATCTGGTTCAATCCTTGCGCTATGTTGGACAGTATGAAGAAATAGAGAAAAATTACAACAAATATAACAATTAGGGCTCTTGACTTTGCTCCTTCGATCTGTCCCTCGGCGGGAAAGTTTTTTCAGAATCTCCCCAGATAGTCTCTTTGATGATTGGAAAGTTCCACTTGGAGGATTATTCCATGCAGGAGCATTCCCAATTGTGCGATATTTGCTGGATCTGGGATGAATGTGGGGGTGTCAATTTCGATAGGCCTCCCCACTAATTCAGGAAAGTCAGCCACTAGACATTGTGCACCAATCTGCTGTCTTCTAGTGAAAGGGACATTTGTCCTGTCTTGCTGGGTTCAGGATTATAAGTTCTTTCCTTGACGTGAACAATGTTTGCACTGTCCGGTCACATTGAGTGCGACCAATATGCTAATTTTGTTTAACAGATTGCTCAAATGTTCAGTGTTTGCTGGATCTCAAAGAAAGGTCAGCGTGTCTGTGGTCCTTCCGACAATAGATGGGCACTCTTCGATTATGAGAGAGAAAAGTGTATTGATGAGTTCATCTAGTATCACCTGTGGTGGAAGCATTTGTGTCCTTATTACTGTACTCAGGGAGTACGATGAAGGCTTCCGCAATGACCGTAAGCAGGTGTCTGATTACCTTTTCGTTCTCAGGATCTTGTAGAAAGTCTGTGGCACTGGTGACCCTCCCTACCAGTGACGGATATGATACTAATACTAACTGGAAATATGTAACCACGTCCTTTGTGATGTCTCTACTGGGGACACCATAAGTGCTGCTAAACAAAGTTTTGGTACTGGATGGATCAGGATACTGTATCTGCTTTCAATGTAAAGGTCCTTGATCAAAGTTTGTTATAGTCTTTTCCTCAAAAGGCTTAAGTGTGACTTGGTTCAAAAGTTCGTGCCAACAGAATGTGCTGTGGCTTACATGCTATGTTATGTTATGTTATTTTGCATTTATATAGCGCCTTATGTACCATTGGTATGATCTCAAGGTGCTGGTAGGTTGAACGCCCTTGGGGACCGAAGTTGAAGTCAGTAGAGAGAGAGAGAGTCATAAGGTGCGTATGAGCATCGGAATATGTGTGTAGCAGGTGTGGCATTTGTGTGATAGCTGCTTCTTAGCAGTAGGTGTGGTGGTTTGGGAGATCAGGACTATGTGTTTGTTCTGGCAGGTTGTTGTCCAGACCGATTTTGGCTGCGTTAGGCCTGAGGAGAACGCTTAGGCTGGTTCTTTGTCTTGCTTTACTGCTCATGCGTCCTTCTTCCTCGTCATGGATCTCGTCTGCACGTGCTGTGGTTCTTCCCCGTTATCTGTATTTTCTTCACGGTGGGGTGCAAGCAGGGGTTTTCTCCGATATAGGGCTTAATATCATTTAGAAAAATCCATGCTCTCCTGCCCTTTAACTTCACAGCTGACGGAGTGCAGTCCTCCACGATGAAAGGACCATTCAATCTTGGCTCGTCCCACCTTTTCCTCGTGTGGTTCCTCACCAGCACACTATCTCCAGGGAACACGAGTGGAACACATAGACCTTGAACTGAGTCTGTTGCAGTGTTCCCTTCGGTGTTCTGTGCTGCGCTGCACCCTTTTCGTCGTTGTTGCAGCTGGTCTGAAATTACAGTAAGGCTGGATATCATGCAGTTCAAGTACTTTTGCATTTCGGATCCTAGAACCTCTTGGGTTGACTGGGCATCACATATAGATCTGTCTCGAGGGGTTAGGGGGGTCCTCATTCTCCTTCCTGTGACTATCTCGGGTGGCATAAGATGATGGTCGGAGCCTGGTTGGTTCCGAAGAGCATACAATGCCAATGGAAGGCAGTGCAACCATCCCCTCCTTAGAGTAAGCTTCAACTTGGCTATCCTTTCCTTAAACAAGCTGTTGAGCCTCTCACAAATCCCATTACCTTCTGGATGATACGCCGACGAGAACTTGTGCTTTATACCAAGCAACAAGCTGATCTGCTCAAAGACTGCATTTACAAAATGAGCCCCATTATCTGATCTCATTACTTCACACACCCCCCACCTAGGGAACACTTCCTCACTAGGAATTTGTCGCACAGGTAGAGTTTGGGTGTGTACATGGACCTGCTTCTATCCATCTAGAGAGTGGACACACCACAACAATTAAGTATCTGTACCCGTTGTATACTTGAATCATGTCGACGTAATCAACATGTAGATGCTGAAAAGGCCCATTTGGCCGGGGGATGACTCCTCTCATTACTTTTAATGTGTGCCCAGCGGTGAATTGCTGACAGATTATGCAGTTCACCATAAAGAATGCACCATGTTCAGCTAAATTCGGTATAAACCAGTCGTCCGCGAGCGTTGCTGCTAGATTCTCTTTTGTCAGGTGCATCGGGTAATGCAATTGTTCCAATGCTATTTTTAGTAGGGCTACAGGCATCACTTGTTTACCAGTGCTGTGTTGCCACCACAAGCCGTCAGAGGGGTTCAAAGATCACCCTCGATGTTTCCACAGGTTTTTCTCCTCCTGCGGTGCCTCCCCTTGGAGCTCCATTAGTTGTGTTTGCCCAAGATCGCTATAGGCTTCTGGTGTGGTTAGTGCTACCATCATCCTTTCATGGGTGCACGCCACTTCCACTTCCATAATCGTCTCACTGTTGGATGCCATACACTTGGCTTCCGTGCCTGCTGCGTGATTTCCACATGACACAAAATCTGTCCCTTTCGTGTGGGTGGCGCATTTCACAACCGCTATGCCCACTGGGAGCTGTAGTGCCTTAATCAGCCTGTCCAATAAGGCTGCATGCTGCGCTGGCGAGCCGTCCACTCGGAGGTAGCCCCTCCTTTTACAGCGCGCTAGGCCTGCGTGCACTGTGGACATCACATAGGCGGAGTCACTGTACACCATTACTTCCTGGTCTGCGTGATTCTCAATGGCGAGTATCAGCGCCAATAATTCTGCAGCCTGTGTTGAATAATGAGATCGTATTCGTGCACTGACGAGTACTCAAAATTCTCTATTTGCTGTGTGTTTCACCACAGCAACGCCTGTATATCTTTGTCCGTCAACTTGATCGATTCTCAAAGACCCGTCAATAAAGATGATTTCTCCTCCTGCCAAGGCATTTTCTTTTACCCTGGGGATTTCATCATAGAATTCTTCATAATTCACACTGTCATGTATCGGCTCCCGTTCAGTGAGTGGCTCTGCTATGAACGCAGCTGGGTTCACTATTTTAGATCAGATTATTTTGATCGATGGATTTGATATGATCACTTCATACGCAGAAGCTCTTTGAGATGTCAATGGGCCTTTTGGTTTTTTCTAATTTTGCAAATAATGAGTGCTCGACGTATAACGTCATGGAACATCCCATTACAATGGTTGTCGCCTTCTCCACGGCGAACGCTGCGGCAGCTAAACTTTGTTCGCATGGGAATTGACCTTTCATTACTGGATCCAGGTTCCCACTGTAATATGCCAGGGGCTTGTACCCCAACGAGGTTCTTTGAGCGAGCACTGCCGTCATGACGCTGCCATTTGTGTGCGAAAACAGGCAGAATTCCTCTACATAGTTAGGGATTCCGAGAACTGGAGCCGTACAAATCGCTCTCTTGAGTTCAGCAAACCCTTTTTCCATCGCCTCAGACCATTCAAGCTTTTCCTTGTCAACCTTATATCCTTTCTCAGCCAGTATAGATAGTAGCTGAACAGAATCGTGCCTGCATTGCTCTTCTGTGATATTGCAGATTAGAATGTCATCCACATACTGCAAGACGACACTTTCTAATGCAATATTGCTTAGGCCCATCTGTAGGACTCTATTGAAAATGGATGGGGACTCACAGTACTCCTGTGGCAGCCTCGTGCCTTTCAGACGCATTTGTCTGAACGTTAATGACATCAGAATCATGGTGTAACAGGATTGAAAAAAAAGCATTTTTCAAGTCAATCACTTGAAATATTTTGCCTCAACAGGTATATTACATAGGATTGTAGATGGATTAGGGAACTCGGATTCAACAATATTGTTTAATGCTCGTAAATCCTGGATTAAACGCCAAGACCCTCCCTTTGATTTTTTGATAGGATAAACTGCTGTATTACATGGTGACTCTGACGTCACTAAGATGCCCTGGTCCATCATGGCAGAGATCGTCTTAAAAATCCCTTCGTCTGCCTCTCTGGACATGAGATATTGTCAGACTCTCAGCAAAATTGCTCCTGGCTTTAGTTTAATTTTCACTTCTCCCACCCCCTTCAAGAGGCCTACGTCATAGGGTCTTGTAGTCCATACTGAGACAGGTACTTTAGCTATATCCTCATCAAAATATTCCGGACGCTTCAGTGCCAACATCATTCTCTGAGGCACTTCTCTTCTGATAATTTTTACCCAAAAGATGAGACTCACTTCCACCCTCGTCTCTTCTGAGTCTGTTTGTTCTTCAAACAGATCGTCATCGGTAACGTCAGTCACTCTATGCCCATCTTCATCTCTTTCCTTATCGAGAGATGCACTTGTCTGTGCCTGATCCTTTCTTTCATCATTGCGTCTATCATATGGCTGACCGGCATCATCACCCTGCCCCGGTTTATGAACCAAGGGACAAAGTAAGGTTGTCGAGTTGTTATCTCTGCATTCCTGGCTGTCGTAAGTTGCTACCTCTTTTTGTCGGTCCATATAAGATCACTAGAGTCATCATTCCTGTCTCTTTCTCCCTGTCTCTGCCAGATTCCTGGTGTATCCACCTTGTGTTTCATACTTCTCTTCTTAAGTCTTGTCCTGCTTCTACGCGCTTTTCTGACCCTCCTCCTCCGTTTGTATTGGTTCTGTCGATGAATACGAAGTCAATGCCATCATTGATACCCATCTATCCAGGGTTTGTTTGCAGTATTTAGTAGACTGGAAGGGTTACGGCCCCAAGTAGCGGACCTGGGAACCTGTTGCTAATATCCATGCCCCACCTGTTGGTTGCATGGTTCCATCGTATGCATCCTGAGCACCTGCGGTGTCTGCAGGCATTGGGGAAAGCTCTGTCACAAACTCACCTGCTGAGCACCGGTCGCAATGCTCTTCCTCCATGTTGCCTGGGGGGTCCCGCTCGGTTTGTGGCGATCATGCCACTGTACCTCCATGCTGCTGGGGGTCCCGCTCCAGTCACAAATGGGTTCTTCTCCTTTCCCTGGGATGGCGCAGCGGTGGGCACCCATGCATCACCCTTGGAGACTGCCATGTCGCCTTAGTGGTGCGAGATGCGCACACCAGCAACGGAGAAAGGAGGTCACGTGACAGCAGTGTATCACGTGACCAATCGGGAAATGCCTTCCTGACCTATATAAACGCCCAGCATGTGAACCTCCTTGCTTCTCAGTTGTTTTTGCGGGTGTCATTTGTTTTTGTATGTGCTTTTTTACTTTCTGGTTTCTGGATTTTTGGCTCTAGCGTTTTTTGGATTGCTGCTGTTTTTCCCCTGTTGGTTTTGGCGAACTGGCTATTTTCTGGACATTGGTTTAGCTGGATGTTTGACCCTGGAACTATGCCTTTGGAACTCTCTTGGATTTTCCCTGGATTTTGGAACTTTGAACATTGGATTTTGGTGGGATTTTTCTATCTGGAACTCTGGTGAGACTGAAGAAACTGGATATTGTCATCCACCTAGCTTGCGCCCTCGTGCCGTTTGGGTTAGGTTTGCCTTATATGGGATCTTTTGACAACGCTCAGCAGGATTTTGTCTTTTCAAGGTTTGCCTATTCCTGGTTCAGGTATGTTTTGTATATGGGTGGGGGGGGTTTACATGAATATATAGATATAGATCTGTGAGACAAATTCCTTGTTTCCTTCTAGCTGCTGCGTGCCTGGCGGTGCTGTATCCTGACTTACCTTTTATTCTAATTTCTGGCCAGGGATTTTCTTTCTTCTTCCCTGGCTGGTACTTGGGGAAGAAGGTATAAGTACATCTGGGACCTCAGTTTATGACATTGTCATAGCATTGAAAAAGCCCTGCAGAAGAAAAACGTGTCTGCCATTACAAATTTGATACAGCGTAACAGTATTGTAATTAGAAATAATTCCAACTGACATCATGAAATTATAACATATTGCTGCTTCTTTTCCCTGTAAGACTGTAATAGTGAAATATTGATGTTTGGCAATATGCCTGCATTGGATAAAGGTTTGTTCATTTTGGACAATAGTCCGACTGATATGTTAGCAATAGTTCATTTGACACTCAATAACAAAATTGTAATTGGACAAAGTCCAACTGACATTATGAAATTACAACACATTGTTATATCTTTCTACTTGATACTGTAACAGAGAAAAATGGATTGTTAGCAATATTCCCCCCATTAGACAAAGGGCTATTCATTTTGGATAATAATCTTTAGGGACAGTTAATTCTGAGCTAGGTAATGAAATTGTATTAGAAAAAACACTAAACTGATACTGTGAAATCTTTGCTACACAGGAACTCCTCTTGAATACTATGGGCCTCATTACGACCCAGGCGTTAAGGGGTTTACGGCAGCGTAAACAGCGCCGACCCTTACCGCCTGAGTACGAGGTCCCTAAGCGCCATGGCGGATTTAACACCTGCTTTTAGCAGGTGTTAAAATCCATGGCGCTAAGGGACCATGGAGTTAATTACGCCACCGTAATTTACGGTGGCGTAATTAACGCCTTCCCCACTCCCATTATGCCCTATGGGGCAAAAATGGGAATGAGGAAGGGTAAATGGGGATTGGGGACTTACCGCCCCGCCAAGGTCGGAATGGGGCGGTAAGTCCGCCAACCACCATGGCGTAAACGTAGTTTACGCCATGGTGGTAAAGTCACGGCCCAGGCGGTAACTTACCGCCTGGGTCGTAATGAGGCCCTATATGTGAAATTGAATTATTTACTTACTTCTTCACAATAATATAAACTGTTAGAGATTATTTGTTATGATGACCTTATAAGATGACAACCAACCAAGAGTAAACTGATGCTTTAACGGAACCAGGAATTTTTGCCATTAGTTTATCTGGATGACAGAGTGTTAGAGTGTCATATCTTGGTTTATACAAGCTGCCAGTTTTTGTGACTCTATTCTTCAACTAATATTCTGTAGTGTTCTGCTGCACGTTTGGTTAATTCTAACCCCAAATTGACAAGATACTGGAGCCTGAACCTGACTTGTTGGGGGAGCCCTTACACTGGCAAGACCAGAAATCTAATATAATCTGAGTCTACGCAGAGAACGAAGTAGTAAACAACAAAATGCTCATACAAAGGGATGCCTTTAAAACATGTTCAATGAGCTCTCTCATTGCGACGTCTGCTAGACTGAAGGAGATTAGGGCTATGGAGTTGGTGACCTTCAGAAAATACATGATGAATAGAAATATGTGACAGCATTTATGACACCAGTATGCAAAAACCTTCAAGTAGTATGTCCATGTGAGTATTGTTGCACCATTGACCCACAGGCGGAAAAGTCAGCCAATTGTGATATGTCTTATTGTATAGAGGAGGAGTGGTAGCAGAACATGTAAATATGAGATCTCATGTTGAATATTTGTTAAATTTCATCATACCTGTGTACATCAGATTAGTGATGTTTCATGCGCCAGTCAGTCAATTTATTTGGTGTCAGGTTATCAAACCACACACATTCATTGTAAAGTGTATAACAAATCTTAAACAATCAAACAAAATGTAACACAAAATTTTACATCAACCCTCGCCTATTGTGAAGGCATCATGAAGTAGACACAGACAACTGGGTCAATTTTTGGGATATACACTTTTATTAATCAAAGAGTGGGGTTGGAAAAAGGCCTAACTTGCTCTATGCTAAGATGAGCGTTCCCTACCTAAAGAAAACTAATGATAGACTGTGTCAGGAAGTCCAAAGCAAATGTCTGTCTGCGTCCAAAACCTATATTTGCCCTCACGTCTGACTGCATACAATCTGTGGGGATGTCAGCACCAAATGAGAAGTGTTCAAATAAAAGTTCTGAGCTTCTTCCAGCTCCTGGATGGAAAAAGGATTTTCCTTCCCCAAAGTTCAAATAGTTCAGATCATCACATAAGGGTTCCCTTCCCCATGCTTTCAAGTCTCTCAAAGCCAATCTTCCAGATTCCAAACAACAGAAAAACCTGGGATACTCTTCAGCTCTTCTGGTCTAGTCACTTTTCACAATGTTATATAATTCTAGACCTTAATTTACGTTCCTTATATGTCTTTCTTGATTCAATCACAAACTTGGGTTTTCCTTATGTGGATGCACTCTGTCTAGGCACAGTTGCCGGGCTACACGGTCAACCCATTACAGGTCACGCAAACAATATCTCGTACTTGTTTTGGGTTTTATATGCATTATGCCACGGTTTCAGCTTTTCAATAAGGCTTAGCTTTCTTTCATTCACATATCCTTAGATACTGGATTATCCCTTGCTTAATGACCATTCACTTGTAGCTTTTGCTTACAAAGACCAGTGTACATTTCCCAGTACCCTCTCTTGCTAGGAAACCTGGATACTGTTTCTTGATTCTTGTAAATGCTTTTTTGACTCTTGGCAATGCTTGTTTTAACTATTGACAATGCTTATTACAACCAATTATTCATTTTCAACAATAGCTTGCTTCTTTGAAAATGTTCACTTGATTACAGGCAGTGCCTCTTTGCATCATGAAAATGTTCATTACAATCATTCATTGATATCATGGTTTTTACTTTCCCAGCTCCTGCTGTTCATTCAACATGTCCCGGGGTTCGCCTGACTTCTGGTCAGACTCACTGGTTTCCATTTGTGTATCGGTTGGCTTCTGTATGGTGCAGGAGAACCTCCTTTGGCTCTCTCTGCCTTGTGCCACCTTTCTACAGCCTCGGACACCTTCTCACCAGTCCTCGCTTCACCCTGCTGCTTTCCCTGGAGCACCAGTAAGCACTGTCCTCGCACTCCTGCATCTGCAAACGGCCAGAGAGCTTCTCTCTGCTCCCGGTGTCTCTGCAGTGCTCTGCAACACTGTTTACCCTTCTCCCGGCTTGTCTGCGAGTCTCGACCTGGCCTCTCTCTGGTTCCCGCTCTTCCGCTGTAGCAGCCTCCCCGGGTCTGCGCTTCACCTCTCGTGTCCCGCCATGTTCCAACAGGGAAACAGAAGTCTTCTCCTTGCCATTGCGACTTCCTTTTAAAGTTCCCTGCATCAATTACAATGTCAGAAAGACTAGACCGCTCAGTGTCAAACCAACAGGCTTTCTTCCGTGTTTGATGCCGCATCCTCGTCTTAGTACCAAAGTGATGTCTGTGCATGTAAAAGTAATTATAGAGAGGATGTATGGGTCTGATGTATCTCTTCCTCGTCCCAGTACCTGATGGATGTCTACTGGGAAATGAGGTATGGGAAAAATAGGGAAGGGACTTATAGAAACCTACAAAGGCCTAGGGTATATCAGGTTCATTGGAAAAGGGAAATGGGAGATACCATGTCTCATCCAAGGGTGCCTCATCCCCATTCCCCAAATTTCCTCCAACCAGGTGACCCTCCCTCGCATATTCACCCCCAGGGTCAGAATCCGAAAGCAACAGCCTTTCCCTGGCCACCGGAGAGGAGGAAATGTTGGAGAAACAAGGGAGGATTCCCTCAGATTCCTCACACTACGTGGTCTCACCTTAAATTCATAAGCCTTAAAATGTGTACATATTATAATAGATCGCATCAGCTGGAGGATTAAGAAGCAATAGCCAGCTTGCTCTTATGCTCCGTATTTGATGTATTAAAAGCAGCAGCTTCAAATAGAATCTTCTTTCAGCAGCTAACACAGGGCATAGAAAAATGACAATTTCTAAGAATATGTATGCTCCCACTGCACGTGGAACAACCTCTATGCACTTTACTTATACCATACCGTGACATGCTCCCACAACCATATCTGTTTGTATTTTGCCCAATTTAAAATTCAAACAAGACCACTGAACGCCTGCGTTTGGTAATTCAGCAAGATATGTTTGGATGGAGTCCAGATTAGCTGTATTTACTAAAAATTCATACTTCAAGAATATTTAACAACGAGCTACAACTTTTCTATATATAACAAAAACTACCCTTTCCTTTAAAGTCTTCTTCAACCACAAATTAGAGGGCATTTCAGCAACAGAATCTGTATGCAGTCCTAAGGTTTCTGTGGCTATATTCTGTGTTCATGTCCTCAACCCTTAGCAAATCGTTATATATTAACATTTGCATTGTATTCAAAGTCGAGTGTAGTAGGGACCAGTATGATATAACAATGTGGGCAAAAGCTTTAATTAATATCCATGCTAGCCCCAACTCTGAAAGTATTAGCAGTGACCAGTGAAACGCTAGTGTCCGTCATGTTCAAATGGGAACTTCTATTAAATCTGGAGTCAAACTTAATACAGGATAAACACATTTATTAACGACTTCCAATTATCTTGCTTGTATATACCACTTGAACCTGCTGAGCTTTCTACACCTTGTAAAAACCATTGTTTTTGTCTTATTGGCATTCACTTGTAGGTTATCGATTTTGGAATATTCCAATAAGGAATTTAAAGTGTTTTAATCCAATAGGGGTTAAATCCATATAGACAGTGTCATCTGCATATGATAGCGATTGGCATTGCCTGCGACCCAACCTAGGTGATTTGCCTTCACCCTCTTTAAATAAGAAGGCCAATTGGCAATATACAACAGAATCAGCACAGGAGCTAAATACAGCTTTGCTTCAGGCCATTATATGTTGATATATTATATGTATGACCCATGCCATCAGGTTGTACCCGTACCCAGGTTTTGGTGTTTAATTCAATAATTAAATGCAGAAAAAACTCAGTAGGTACCCTATATACCTCACAGTGATAATGCACTCCATAATAAGGTCTGATCCATCGAATCAAATCTTATAGAGAAATCAACAAAATTCACATATAGTTTTTTCCTTATGGCATGTTTGTCAATAAGTCTAGATATTGCCAGCAACTACCTACAATTGATTGATTCGGTTTGAGGCATGTTTGTTCCATTGGCAATATGTGTGCTTGTGTAGACCAATCCCCAATCCTCAAGACAGCCCAGAAGATGCTTTGCAAACAATTTTTCTGTGAAGGGGGGCGCTGTTGCGCACGAGAGAAAATGGCAGCTCTCGTGTGAGCTCCGGCTGGACCCAGGGCCGCAAAGCCAGAAGAGATAATTTGCAGGCACCGGTTATCCGCGATTTTTGCAGAGAACGGGTAACAATATCTTCAGACTGCCCACACGAAATTTCAGGCTGATCGGTGCAGAGATTCCGGGGATAAGAACCCGGATGGTCGGCAGGCGGCCCCGGAGTTGGCGACCGGTGGGAGGAGAGAGGAGCCCCGCCCCGAGACGGCGGGTGCGGCGGCATCGGGCCGCTCCTGCCATCCATCCAGCAGGGGAGAGCCGCGGCTACCCCGAACATCGTGGGCCGCCTGCTGGCCCCCCGCCGCCTTCTTCACCTCGGGCGCCCGGATGGTTGGCGGCCTGCTCTGAGATCGGACCGCATCTGCAGAGGTAGGCCCTTCCTGCTCCCAGCGTGTAAATCCGCGCACACCGCACAACCAGCGAGCCACCCCGCTATCCCCTGCGAGCTCGGGGACTGCGGGACAGGCGGTTAAAAACTCAGCTTATTAAGAGCCTGGTGCTTCACTTATCGGCGGGGCTTCCTTGCAGGCTCCAAGGACCATCCATGCTCAGCAGATCACCACTTCTTCTTCCCATCTGTTGGGGGAAAGCACTGTTCCCCAAATCTGCATTTGGCCTCTGTTCTTCCAAATTTGAGCCTCTTCCAAAGTTTTACCTTGGACGTTCAGTCTCGGGTTTATTTCCCATCTTATTACTGCTCCTTTAACGTCAGGTTTTTCATACCTGATCACGTGATTCCTAGTATGAGCTCTATTTTTCGTCTTAATGTCCTGAACATAATCATCTTCATCGGGGTAATCCGTTTCAGTTGCCCATATCAATGAGGCGTCCCTCCCCATGAACTGGCCTCTGGTGTTGCACATTGCTATATGTGACAGACAATGTGGTGTCGGGACTTCAATTTCTACAGCCACAAAGATCTTGGGTTTCCTAATGCTGTACGGTAGAAGTGCACAAACAAGAGACTTCTACAGGCGGAGTCGTGAAGCAGAGTCAGTCTGCCACAGTCGAGTGCTCTTTCGTGTGTTTTTCCCTGAGGAGCTGCAGCAACGTACTCGAGTTCTGCTAAGGACACTGTAGCCTTAACAAGAAGGCGTGCCTTTATAAGCCAGGAACCAGCGCGGAGCGTGGCGTGGAGTCGTGAAGCAGAGTCAGTCTGCCACAGTTGAGTGCTCTTTCGTGTGTTTTTCTCTGAGGAGCTGCAGCAACATACTCGAGCTCTGCTAAGGACACTGTAGCCTTAACAAGAAGGCGTGCCTTAATAAACCCGGAACCAGCGCGGAGTCGTGAAGCAGAGTCAGTCTGCCACAGTCAGCCACGGGCCCTGCGCACCCCCCGCCTATCACTTTTTGACCGTGGTCTGGGGTTGTTCGCGTGTCTCAGATGGCTGCTGACGCGGGCCCCCAAACAAGAAGGAAGACGCTTCAGCATCGTCGAATGCTAAACCCTTGGACTTCCTCGATTCCAACACTCCCTGTGTTCTCATTCTGCTCGATCTCTCCTCTGCCTTTGACACTGTCAACCATGCCATCCTGCTCAACTGTCTCCGTGATAACCTGGGTATCACTGGTCAGGCTCTGGCCTGGTTGACTTCTTTCCTCTCCGGTCGACCCTCCCAGGTCCAAATGGGCTCCTTCCTCTCTGACATCTTTTTCTCCACCTGTGGTGTCCCCCAGGGATCCAACCTCTCTCCCTGGCTTTTCAACCAGTATCTGGCACTCCTTGCCCACCGCATCGCCGCTCTCTGCCCCTACTTCCAGTGCTATGCAGACGATACCCAGCTCATTTTCAGGCGACCCTCGGCCTCCTCCTCTCCTTCCCTCATCTCCGACTGTCTGTCTGCTATCCAGGAATGGTGTGCCGCCAATGACCTCTGCCTCAATGCCAGTAAGACTGAGATTCTACTCATCGGCACACCCACTCCCTCCTTCCCTGCAGCTCTCTGGCCGGCCTCCCTTGGCCCCCTTCCTGCCCCTACCTGCAAGGCTAAAAACCTCGGGGTCATCTTCGACTCCACACTCTCCTCATATATCTGACGTCTCTAAGAAGTCACACTACCAGCTGCACCTCCTCAGAGGTATTCTTCCCTTCCTCTCCTTCCCCCAGAAGCTCACTGTCTCCCGAGCCCTGGTTCTCTCTAGGCTGGACTACTGTAACAGCCTCTATCTTAATCTGCCTGCCTCCACTCTCCGCCCTCTGCAACTTATCCAGAACAGAACTGCGAGACTTGTCCTTGGCCTCAAGCCCAGGGACCGTATCTCTCCAGGACTGAAATCTCTTCACTGGCTCCCAGTGGCTGCGAGGATTAAGTTCAAAACCCTCTGCATTGTCCACAAGGCCTTCTGGGGCCTGGGACCTAAATACCTTCAACTCTCTCTTCCTAAATATCTTCCTTCACGAGCCCTTCGCTCATCCGTCTCCAACTCCCTCATGGTCAGCCGCTTCTCCAAGCAACGAGCTGGGGGTAGATCTCTCTCCGCAGCAGGGGCCTCCCTCTGGAACAGCCTTCCTGCCTCCCTGAAACTTGAGGAGAACCATCTCCGGTTCCGGAAGCACCTCAAAACCTTCCTCTTCGCTTCTGCCTTCTCTCTCCCTCTCCCCTGCTAATCCTGCTTAACTCCCCACTGAATTCAGCACTAAACCTGCATCTGGGCCACTCTCAGCAACCTCGGTCCAGGGCCCAGCCACTCTCCACTTGCACTGCCTCCCTGGCTCCCCCTGCACTGTGGGACTGTCACTGTATCCCTACAGCCCCCTTCCCAGCACTTGCTCTGCACTTACCTCGCACTTGCCACCAGCTGGCCCTTTTTATTTATTATTTATTATTTATTATTTTTTTACGCTACTTACCTTGTACTGCACTTCCCCCCACCTCCTCCCCCTGCACTTCCTCCTTTTCCCCTTACCTCTGCACTTGCGCGATCTGAATGACACCTGGCCTAGTAGGATCGTTTGTCTGTCTTCCCCTTGTTTCCCTCCCTCCCTGCCTCGTCGCGCCTTGAAACACTTGTGTATAGGCGCGTTACAAATACCATATCATATCATATATCATATCATATCATATCAAGGCGGTAACAGGCAACAAGCCGCCAAAGGTAAGTGAACGAGTAGAGGCAATATCCATCTCTGAAGGGGGGCCTGTGATGTTAGTTAGCCCCCCTTCTCCCTCCCTCACTCCCTTAGACTCGTTGCCGCCAATGACTACCACTAATAGCAGCATCCATTCTTCAGCTTTTGTCGAGCCGGCCACTATTGGAAATGCAAATGAGGCCAATGAGAGAGGAGAAAGTGGAGGCGAACGGGTGTGCGAAGTAACCATAACGCCCCCCTTAGCCTCCCCGCCCCAGGGCCCGTGTGTCACTGGGTTACTGTCACTACATGACCTATCCACTCTCAAATCGATCCAGCATTCACTTCCAGAGGCGGAACTGAGCACAATGTTGAGCACAAACGCTCATGAAAAAATCTCCATCGACAGAAATGTCTTACCAACAAGCCCCGATGTCTTTTATTCTCCTTTTCGACCTGACTGATGTGGAACTAATTGAAGCCACAAATACAAGTGTAAACATTACTAACATTACAACCATTACAAATGCGCTCGTTCACCATCTGCTCAACGACATGATTCATCTGGACCACTTACCAGTCAGGATGTGATCAAGAATAAATCTGCAAGTCCATCAGCTATGACGGGCGCCTTAGGCGAGTCAATAGACTGTTCCATCATTGTTGACAAACTAAACATGGCCAAAGACGCAAGAAACTCCAGTGGCCCAGGTGCTATGCCGGAGTCAGTTTCATCTCATTCAATGCCTCAATCAATGCCCTCGACAATGTCAGAGCAAAGCCCCCGATCTAAAGATTCATTCCAATGGGGGTCAATCAGTAATACGCTCTCAACGCATACACAGTTAAGGCTGACTGATGCCAGGCCATGCATTGCAATTGAACACTTGAGGCATGAAAATCAACAAATTCTGGTTACGAAAAAACAGCGGGCGGGAGCCGTGGGCTCAGGTCATCTACACCTCGGTGAGACGTCCCTACCGCTTAAAGCACTACACGCTGCTGCCCCCGCGGCAAAAGACGATAATGTGGGCCTCTTCAAATCAGGACGGGAAACACGTTTGAAGGCACAATTGGATGCTGACTATGCCACAGCCAAAGAAAAACTGATTGCTTACCATGATCAAAAACGTATGATTAGACAATTTCAACATCCGTTGCAAATTTCATCCGACTCAGACGAAGTGGCGCTTCATGTAAATCGTGTTCGGAGCGACCAAACCATATTGCCAACGGTGGACGCGGGCCGGCGGTATTCAGAAAAAGCTGTCTGCCCGCTCCCCATCGAACTCAACAAAACCCAGAGTTTGAATTTTCTGAACAATTTGCCCGACTGCCCACAACCAACTAATTACGCATCAACAAGCACACCTAGAGCGCGGTCAGCCAAAACAAAAAAACATCTATTGCAAGAAAATACTGGAATCTTACAGTCGAGTGACAAACCTTCAACGCTCGAAGATACAACGATGAGCGCACACTCTCGCTCGGATGGCTCTTCTACCTCGTCGCAAAAATCAAGTCTTTCGGCTGCAGAAGCCACCCAGCTCTATAACAAAATGCTTGCGGCATCGTCAATGGCGATGATCCCCTTCACAAAACTTTACAAATCCATCCACGATGTGGTCAAAGACCAGACAACTTTAATAGCGTCCCTATCTGAAAAAATGGAGAAAGTAGAAAATTTCAACAACTTTCTAACTAATCAGATTTCGAGAGAGGCAGACCTTACCGTACGTTGGCAAGAGAGCTTGACTGATCTAGCAGCTCGACATCATTGCCAAAACGACACCTTGTCGGAAGGTTTACTGGAGGCCTTAAAATGGATGCGACACAATGCTGATGTGACTATTTGTAACGCTGCGCTCCCTCAATCCAACGGTAACACAAGGACAGAACGTCCACCAACTACGACAACAAATGAAAAATCTTCCACGGATCAGCTCTACGTTTCGTTTGGAGCAAACAATAGAGGGAAACATCGTGGCCTAGCATCTTCTATAATGTCTCAAGGTGGGGAAACCGAGCAAATAACATCAAAGTCTCCTCGGCCGATGACGCCGACATATTCAATACAAACGCCAGTTACTGCCGACAACGCAAATCAAATCGCTATAACGGCGAACTCCAACAAGGCCCCAGATCAAAAAGAAGCATCCACTGCCGACCAAGACGAACAACGGTCTACGGAGAGCCTAGCGACTGAGACGACTCAGCCAACTGCGAAACAGGCTCCTCGGGGTCCGACAAATTCATTTGGCATATTTGAGGGCAATGCTAAATCAATAACTACTGGCCAGACAGATGCTTCACTTGTCAACCCATTCTCAACGAAGTGCCCGCTCACTAAACACTCACACGAGGCCAAACGACCCCGATTGGCAAAAGGCAAAACCAGGGTAAAAAAGTTTATTAGAAATCTAACTTCTCCAAAGCACTTGGGTCTGTTTAAGCGAGTGGCACTATCAAAAGATGGTGAGAGAAAAGCCACCGCGTCTACAGTTGAAACTGAGACTCCTAAAAGTGTTCCAGCTCCTAAGTCAATTAAAAGGAGAAGACTGGAGTCTGACATTGATACAGTAGACAGTTCCCAAATTGGATCAGAAATAGACTTATGTGACCACTCCACATACTCGCACAGTGGAGAATCGTTTGAGGGCCACGAAATTATGGAAAGCGAAAATTCATGCCATGATTCGAAACCACCGACCAGAGTAATAAAAGAGATAACCAAGCAACGCCCTAACAACTCCACTCGAAACTCTCAAGACGATAAGATCCAAAAAAGCTCTTACGAGCAACTAAATCAACACAGTGATCATTCATCAAGATGGAACCCAAAATGCACTTCAAATCAAAAGAGTAAAAAAGTGCACTACTCTTCAAAGGTACAATACAACCAAACAGTCTTGCTCTCAACTCAAATTGGGAAATTACGCCTACAAAAAATCCAAAATGACGATGACGACGTTAATTTAAATCATAACAACATCAAGAAGCTGTTTAAATGCATTCCCTCTTTACGCACTATTGAGTCGGAGGATATCAAAATCGTAGAATATCCGACGGAACTCACAACGGATCAAGTTCTATTGCACATTGCACCTGCTTCAGTCCGTAATACCATCATGCGAGCCTTGAGTTGCAATGACCTGAGGAAATCACTTGCTGAAATCTCTACAAGGGCAATCCAGAACAACCAAAATCTCTGTAGGCCAATACGGGAAAACCGCAATCCAACCTCCAAAAATATGAGACATTAGCAATGAACCGCAATGCGTGACTCCTGGTGCGAATTCCTATCTTGTAAGGGTTCACAAATCTTTTCAATGATTTCGACATCAACCTACAAAGGGTCTTTGTAATTTGCCTACAAGAGACGTGGCTTGGTGAAGCTCCGTCTAGAGATCTTTTTGAAATCCACCTGAACCCGGCTGTGAAGAACCCCCATGGTCGTCCTTATTCGGGGCTCTTGACGTTAATAAAAAGAAACATCTGGTGGACAACCCTGGAGATCTTCAATCCTAATCCTTTAATTGAAGGCATAGTCTTGCAATCTTCTCATCCAAAAAAGGAAGAGCGTCAGCATTTGCTGATTATCAATGGCTATTGGAATCTGTATAAAATCAGCACTGTGACCTTCATAAAGGCCACCACCCATTTGATAGACAACGCTCTTATAACACACAGAAATGTATCTATAATCTGCTGTGGTGACCTAAACTGTTCTTGGTTTAGGTTCGATGCAGATCGAGGGACAAATGTACCTTTAAAAGAGAATGAGATGTCTCGACGCAGTCAGGCTTGGATGACGGCTCTAACAAACCGCAATTGCCAGATGGTAAACGGAAACGTTCAAGGTGATGATCCACCGGTTGCTACCTGGCACCGTGCTGACTCCCACAGCATCTTGGACTATTTTTGAATATCACAAAACATGATTTAAAAAACGATCAGGTTGAATGTCAAAAAAATGGTTAACAGCGATCATGACCTTCTTCGACTGGCTTGTACGATCGAGTGGGCAAGCTCGCATGAGCAATATGTAACACCACTAACAGTAAATTCTGGTGGAAACAGGCTGCGAATTAAACAGACCGCAACTTCAATCACTAGGCGATCAGGTAGTCAAACTTTATGAAGAACAACAAGTCAACTATGCCCCGATCTTGCAACAACTCAACACCTCCATGGTCGGGGCTCGACCAATGGGAAGTTATCATAAGCATATGTCATGCACAATGATCTCAGCGCAAAAGGAATACATGCAGTGCGATATCAGACGGCTGAAAAAGAATCTTGCGCTCATCAAGCTCCCCAAAGATCTAACAAAGGCTATTAAACAAAGGAGACAATTGTACCGAAACTGGTTAAAATCCCAGAAAATTATTATCCTTCGAAATAGAGCCGAAGAAATTATGAAAATTTTAGTGACCAAAAATACCAGGCAAATATGGTCCATCCTGAATACGGGCAACTCTCGATGCTCGGCCATCATCTCAAATGAAATAAATAGCAAGCAATGGGAAGACCATTTTTCTGAAATCTATCAGAAACCACAAGAGGAACAGTGTGGTCAAATAAGGGATGCCGATGTAATGTGGGAGGTGAATAGTTCAGCTTCTGACATAGCAAAAATGATCAGATCTCTAAAGAACTTGCATGCGGCCGGACCAGATATGATCACTAACGTGATGCTGAAAAAGCATGCCCAACAATGGGCAGCATTGATCGAAGTGTTGTTCAGAACGATTTACACCACAAAACAAATTCCAGAGTCATGGCTAGAAGCAATAGTAGTCCCAATTTTCAAGAAAGGCAATCGTGCGGACCTGACAAATTACCGCCCGATTGCCTTACTTGACACGATTGGAAAAATATTGGGCGCTTTCCTCCGCCAAAAATTGGCTGACTGGGCATCCAACGCAAAGATCCTGGACTTCCGTCAAACTGGCTTCACCTCAGGAGTGGGGCTGGAAGTAAATCTGCTCATTCTTAACATCTTGAAGTTGGAATCTCTAAAGACAAAGAAGAAATTGTACCTAGCCTTTATTGATATGCGTCAAGCTTTCGATAAAATGAATCGAGGCTTGCTCTGGAAGAAGCTGCAGAACTGGAACTGCCCTCGGTCCATATTGGAATCGATACAAGCTCTCCATGACGGCACATCAATTTGTGTGCGTATAAATAATCAAGGAGACTTGTCAAACAAAATTCTAACACAAAGAGGCGTGAAACAAGGATGCCCTATGCAGCGGAGCTATTCAAACTCTTTATCGCTGACGTGCCGGAGCACCTGAACCAAGTACATTGTTTCTCACCCAAACTGAATACCACTCATATCAAGTGCATAACATATGCAGATGATCTTGTGCTGATCGACCGCACTCCAATTGGGTTACAACGGCTATTGGGAAATCTCCACAACTATTTAAAATCAAAAGATTTGGAACTGAATGCCGAAAAAACAAAAGTAATGATTATTGGTCATCCTGGATCACAGAAAGACAAAGCCTTCAAATGGAAAATCGATAATGACACCTTGTTGTCAGTAAACTCCATCCGTTATCTTGGAGTTATGTTCAATAATTCTCTAAACGAGCAGCATTGGAGGCAGGACATGGTTGCAAGGATGACTCAATTTGGAATTCTGGGTTCCAAGATTAATAGTGAGTACGGGAAATTCAGTCTATCACCCGTGATCATATTCTACTTGAAAAATGTAATACCAGCAATCACGTTCGGCGCCAAAGCCGGATGGAACTTGGAGCCTCTCATATGGCACAAACTAGAAGGACTCTTTTGGAGGCGTGTACTGAGATTACCAAACTACGTCTCTGTAACAGCGATCCGTTACGAGTTATCACTGAATTCTTTATATTCAGTGGTAATCTGGAAATCGCTAAGTGCCTGGTGCAAGATGCTCTTATCACCTGCAATACCGGCATATAAAATCTTTGCCACAAATCAAGACGAACCCAACAATAACCTGTTAAACGAGTGGAAATTATCCTTGGCAAATCATTTATCAAAGGCCGGCATAAAAATCGATGACTTGATCAATTTACCACAGTTGGCGAAAAAGAAATTTGAAACCTGGATCTGCATTTCAAACTCTGAACAATGAGACACATTGAAATCAACATTGAAAGCCGAACCGTGTTTTCACAGACTGAACAAACAATGTAGATATCCACTAAAGTGTCCTACACACTATTACCGAGAACAATTCCTGAGGTTCCACTTAAATGCACTGCAAACTAAAGAAATGCTGTGGCAGCGAAAGAACAAAAACACAGCAGACAACATCTGTCGATATTGTTTGAGTGACATTGAATCGCTTCATCATGTAGTCACAGCATGCACAGGGCTGAGCAATCAACGATCATGCCACCTTGGGTCGTACGCCCCCCAGGATGATGACATGGCAAACTGGTGGGGACGTGTGACTGCAGGGCATGATATAAATTTAACCTGTGCTGTAGTGAATTATCTAGATTCATTCCTGAAGAGGGGCCCACAAGTATCGATTGACAGCGAGCATAATTGATTGATTCTTGTCGCCATACCTGTTTAATTGTTTATCCAATCTTTCTGTGTTTCTTTGTTGTTTGTACCTTTTTACTGTCTATGGCCATTGATTATAAAGTGGAGATCACACGACAAGAGTCAACTGACTTTTCTTCTTCCTTTTATCTCCGATGTTGTCCAGATGTGAAATGGCCTCTGTAACAAAGGTCATGCTTGATCAACTGTAAAGTTGTGATTGTTAGACAGAAGTTTCAATAAAAAAATAAATTTAAAAAAAACAAAGCATTCTCCTTCTGAAGTTCGCCTTCCAACTTCTTTCATGTGCTGGTACCAAATGTTGTTCCCTAGATGTGCTGTGCTGTCCAGGTAGTCGTTCAGTTCATTGTTATCTTCATGTAGGCTTCTCTTGATTCTCAGTGTCTTCCTGTAGTTTGCTATAACTACATCCCTAAATGCATCTGTATGGCTTTTTCTTGCTGGAGGACTCTCGGGTATTCTGGTCCATGGTGCAGGTCTCTTTATCTGCATCGATGGGGTAGATGGAGGTTTTGCAGTTCTCTCCTTCTCTTCTTGCATCCTTTCCCTGCCATTTATGAGTGCCTTTATCAACCACCAGCCTGTCGCTGGCCCAGTGTATGGCTGTATCGTGGGCCTGGTACTTGTCCCTCGTGTTGGACTATGTGTGCTGGATAGTACAGTCTCTGTTGTTCTGTTCTTCAGTTCCTCTTGTAGTTTTCTTACTCTGGCTATGTTTGGTAGTAGAAGAACTACTAACATTTGTGTCCTCGCGGATAGTCCTTCTGCGGCCGCTTCTGTTTTCCACAGGGCATCTGACAGCACTGCTTCTGTTGACTCTCCTCTTACTTCGTCTCGTTTTTTCTCACTATCGTCTGTGAAAGCTTTTTCGGTAGGCAGTCTCATCTTCTCTGTTGCTTTTGTTTGAGGTTCTGTGGTCATTGACACTAGGCCTGTTTCGTGCGCATTCAGTGTGTGCGTGCGTGTGGGTGTCAGTACTTTGTCTTCATGCCTTTCATGCCAACCCTGTCTCCGGCTTTCCTGCTCATTCATTACCTCAAGTGTGTATGTATCACTGCTAATTACATTCATTTTCATTTCATTTACTTTACCATCAGATTTACTCGGGACTGGAATAACTATATAAGGTCTGGGTGTTTTTGTGGGTTTAATGCGTAAATCATCAGGTGGGTGCACTGAAATTGGAACGCTTCGTGCACCAATAGAAAATGCAGTTCTGATCATAAATGACAGCAATATAATGATAAACACAATGCATAGGTACATTATAGTTTTATAAGTAAGGCGACAGCATTTTCTTCCAGAGAAGCGAGGGTGCCCCTATGCTTGTGGGAGGACCAGGTTACTGTTCTCGGCCCCCATCTCGATCACTCGCCAAGTGTCAATGTTATTGTTTTCCCCCACTCAATATCGTTCTTTAAACAGTTTGTGTCATAAAGTGTCAAGTGCTTCAAAAGTGTCCCCCCTCTTGCGGAAGGTAATTTTCTCTTGATGTGGGATGCAGTTCCCTTGCTACACTATGGAAAAAATAGATTAGACTAACAACCAGGTGAGTCACTTTTACTGTGCATGTTCAAAGTGTGTGAGCTCTCGGTTCACTCCTTTAATCTGGTTCAATCCTTGCGCTATGTTGGACAGTATGAAGAAATAGAGAAAAATGACAACAAATATAACAATTAGGGCTCTTGACTTTGCTCCTTCGATCTGTCCCTCGGCGGGAAAGTTTTTTCAGAATCTCCCCAGATAGTCTCTTTGATGATTGGAAAGTTCCACTTGGAGGATTATTCCATGCAGGAGCATTCCCAATTGTGCGATATTTGCTGGATCTGGGATGAATGTGGGGGTGTCAATTTCGATAGGCCTCCCCACTAATTCAGGAAAGTCAGCCACTAGACATTGTGCACCAATCTGCTGTCTTCTAGTGAAAGGGACATTTGTCCTGTCTTGCTGGGTTCAGGATTATAAGTTCTTTCCTTGACGTGAGCAATGTTTGCACTGTCCGGTCACATTGAGTGCGACCAATATGCTAATTTTGTTTAACAGATTGCTCAAATGTTCAGTGTTTGCTGGACCTCAAAGAAAGGTCAGCGTGTCTGTGGTTCTTCCGACAATAGATGGGCACTCTTCGATTATGCGAGAGAAAAGTGTATTGATGAGTTCATCTAGTATCACCTGTGGTGGAAGCATTTGTGTCCTTATTACTGTACTCAGGGAGTACGATGAAGGCTTCCGCAATGACAGTAAGCAGGTGTCTGATTACCTTTTCGTTCTCAGGATCTTGTAGAAAGTCTGTGACACTGGTGACCCTCCCTACCAGTGACGGATATGATACTAATACTAAGTGGAAATATGTAACCACGTCCTTTGTGATGTCTCTACTGGGGACACCATAAGTGCTGCCAAACAAAGATTTGGTACTGGATGGATCAGGATACTGTATCTGCTTTCAATGTAAAGGTCCTTGATCAAAGTTTGTTATAGTCTTTTCCTCAAAAGGCTTAAGTGTGACTTGGTTCAAAAGTTCGTGTCAACAGAATGTGCTGTGGCTTACATGCTATGTTATGTTATGTTATTTTGCATTTATATAGCGCCTTATGTACCATTGGTATGATCTCAAGGTGCTGGTAGGTTGAACGCCCTCGGGGACTGAAGTTGAAGTCAGTAGAGAGAGAGAGAGAGTCATAAGGTGCGTATGAGCATCGGAATAAGTGTGTAGCAGGTGTGGCATTTGTGTGATAGCTGCTTCTTAGCAGTAGGTGTGGTGGTTTGGGAGATCAGGACTATGTGCTTGTTCTGGCAGGTTGTTGTCCAGACCAATTTTGGCTGCGTTAGGCCTAAAGAGAACGCTTAGGCTGGTTCTTTGTCTTGCTTTACTGCTCATGCGTCCTTCTTCCTCGTCATGGATCTCGTCTGCACGTGCTGTGGTTCTTCCCCGTTATCTGTATTTTCTTCACGGTGGGGTGCAAGCAGGGGTTTTCTCCGATATAGGGCTTAATATCATTTAGAAAAATCCATGCTCTCCTGCCCTTTAACTTCACAGCTGACGGAGTGCAGTCCTCCACGATGAAAGGACCATTCAATCTTGGCTCGTCCCACCTTTTCCTCGTGTGGTTCCTCACCAGCACACTATCTCCAGGGAACACGAGTGGAACACATAGACCTTGAACTGAGTCTGTTGCATTGTTCCCTTCGGTGTTCTGTGCTGCGCTGCACCCTTTTCGTCGTTGTTGCAGCTAGTCTGAAATTACAGTAAGGCTGGATGTCATGCAGTTCAAGTACTTTTGCATTTCGGATCCTAGAACCTCTTGGGTTGACTGGGCATCACATATAGATCTGTCTCGAGGGATTAGGGGGGGTCCTCATTCTCCTTCCTGTGACTATCTCGGGTGGCATAAGATGATGGTCGGAGCCTGGTTGGTTCCGAAGAGCATACAATGCCAATGGAAGGCAGTGCAACCATCCCCTCCTTAGAGTAAGCTTCAACTTGGCTATCCTTTCCTTAAACAAGCTGTTGAGCCTCTCACAAATCCCATTACCTTCTGGATGATACACCGACGAGAACTTGTGCTTTATACCAAGCAACAAGCTGATCTGCTCAAAGACTGCATTTACAAAATGAGCCCCATTATCTGGTCTCATTACTTCACACACCCCCCACCTAGGGAACACTTCCTCACTAGGAATTTGTCGCACAGGTAGAGTTTGGGTGTGTACATGGACCTGCTTCTATCCATCTAGAGAATGGACACACCACGACAATTAAGTATCTGTACCCGTTGTATACTTGAATCATGTCGACGTAATCATCATGTAGATGCTGAAAAGGCCCATTTGGCCGGGGGATGACTCCTCTCATTACTTTTAATGTGTGCCCAGCGGTGAATTGCTGACAGATTATGCAGTTCACCATAAAGAATGCAACATGTTCAGCTAAATTCGGTATAAACCAGTCGTCCGCGAGCGTTGCTGCTAGATTCTCTTTTGTCAGGTGCATCGGGTAATGCAATTGTTCCAATGCTATTTTTAGTAGGGCTACAGGCATCACTGGTTTACCAGTGCTGTGTTGCCACCACAAGCCGTCAGAGGGGTTCAAAGATCACCCTCGATGTTTCCACAGGTTTTTCTCCTCCTGCGGTGCCTTCGCCTTGGAGCTCCATTAGTTGTGTTTGCCCAAGATCGCTATAGGCTTCTGGTGTGGTTCGTGCTACCATCATCCTTTCATGGGTGCACGACACTTCCACTTCCATAATCGTCTCACTGTTGGATGCCATACACTTGGCTTCCGTGCCTGCTGCGTGATTTCCACATGACACAAAATCTGTCCCTTTCGTGTCGGTGGCGTATTTCACAACCGCTATGCCCACTGGGAGCTGTAGTGCCTTAATCAGCCTGTCCAATAAGGCTGCATGCTGTGCTGGCGTGCCGTCCGCTCGGAGGTAGCCCCTCCTTTTACAGCGCGCTAGGCCTGCGTGCACTGTGGACATCACATAGGCGGAGTCACTGTACACCATTACTTCCTGGTCTGCGTGATTCTCAATGGCGAGTATCAGCGCCAATAATTCTGCAGCCTGTGCTGAATAATGAGATCGTATTCGTGCACTGACGAGTACTCGAAATTCTCTATTTGCTGTGTGTTTCACCACAGCAGCGCCTGTATATCTTTGTCCGTCAACTTGATCGATTCTCAAAGACCCGTCAATAAAGACGATTTCTCCTCCTGCCAAGGCATTTTCTTTTACCCTGGGGATTTCATCATAGAATTCTTCATAATTCACACTGTCATGTATCGGCTCCCGTTCAGTGAGTGGCTCTGCTATGAACGCAGCTGGGTTCACTATTTTACATCAGATTATTTTGATCGATGGATGGAATAATGAGTGCTTGACGTATAACGTCATGGAACATCCCATTACAATGGTTGTGGCCTTCTCCACGGCGAACGCTGCGGCAGCTAAACTTTGTTCGCATGGGAATTGACCTTTCATTACTGGATCCAGGTTCCCACTGTAATATGCCAGGGGCTTGTACCCCAACAAGGTTCTTTGAGCGAGCACTGCCGTCATGACGCTGCCATTTGTGTGCGAAAACAGGCAGAATTCCTCTGCATAGTTAGGGATTCCGAGAACTGGAGCCGTACAAATCGCTCTCTTGAGTTCAGCAAACCCTTTTTCCATCGCCTCAGACCATTCAATCTTTTCCTTTGTCACTTGGGCCTTCTTTAAGGCCTGGAGTAAAGGCTTGGTATATGAGCTGTAATCGAAAACCCATGCCCAAACATAGTTGCACAGGCCTAGAAAGCTCTGCATTTGCTTTATCGTGTGTGGCTTAAGTGTGTTCAATATTTCTTCAGCCCTTTCTGGGGTCACCTTCTTCCCTTCATGAGAGATCAGTAGGCCTATGTACAGCACTTCCTGTTGACAGTATTGTAGCTTTTCCTTGTCAACCTTATATCCTTTCTCAGCCAGTATAGTCAGTAGCTGAACAGAATCGTGCCTGCATTGCTCTTCTGTGATATTGCAGATTAGAATGTCATCCACATACTGCAAGACGACACTTTCTAATGCAATATTGCTTAGGTCCATCTGTAGGACTCTATTGAAAATGGATGGGGACTCACAGTACTCCTGTGGCAGCCTCGTGCCTTTCAGACGCATTTGTCTGAACGTGATTGACATCAGAATCATGGTGTAACGGGATTGAAAAAAAAGCATTTTTCAAGTCAATCACTGTGAAATATTTTGCCTCAACAGGTATATTACATAGGATTGTAGAAGGATTAGGGACTAAAGGGAACTCGGATTCAACAATATTGTTTAATGCTCGTAAATCCTGGATTAAACGCCAAGACCCTCCCTTTTATTTTTTGACAGGATAAACTGCTGTATTACATGGTGACTCTGACGTCACTAAGATGCCCTGGTCCATCATGGCAGAGATCGTCTTAAAAATCCCTTCTTCTGCCTCTCTGGACATGGGATATTGTCAGACTCTCAGCAAAATTGCTCCTGGCTTTAGTTTAATTTTCACTTCTCCCACCCCCTTCAAGAGGCCTACGTCATAGGGTCTTGTAGTCCATACTGAGACAGGTACTTTAGCTATATCCTCATCAAAATATTCCGGACGCTTCAGTGCCAACATCATTCTCTGAGGCACTTCTCTTCTGATAATTTTTACCCAAAAGATGAGACTCACTTCCACCCTCGTCTCTTCTGAGTCTGTTTGTTCTTCAAACAGATCGTCATCGGTAACGTCAGTCACTCTATACCCTTCTTCATCTCTTTCCTTATCGAGAGATGCACTTGTCTGTGCCTGATCCTTTCTTTCATCATTGCGTCTATCATATGGCTGACCGGCATCATCACCCTGCCCCGGTTTATGAACCAGGGGACAAAGTAAGGTTGTCGAGTTGTTATCTCTGCATTCCTGGCTGTCGTAAATTGCTACCTCTTTTTGTCGGTCCATATAAGATCACTAGAGTCATCATTCCTGTCTCTTTCTCCCTGTCTCTGCCAGATTCCTGGTGTATCCACCTTGTGTTTCATACTTCTCTTCTTAAGTCTTGTCCTGCTTCTACTCGCTTTTCTGACCCTCCTCCTCCGTTTGTATTGGGTTCTGTCGATGAATACGAAGTCAATGCCATCATTGATACCCATCTATCCAGGGTTTGTTTGCAGTATTTAGTAGACTGGAAGGGTTACGGCCCCAAGTAGCGCACCTGGGAACCTGTTGCTAATATCCATGCCCCACCTGTTGGTTGCATGGTTCCATCGTATGTATCCTGAGCACCTGCGGTGTCTGCAGGCATTGGGGAAGGCTCTGTCACAAACTCACCTGCTGAGCACCGGTCGCAATGCTCTTCCTCCATGTTGCCTGGGGGTCCCGCTCAGTTTGTGGCGATCATGCCACTGTACCTCCATGCTGCTGGGGGTCCCGCTCCAGTCACAAATGGGTTCTTCTCCTTTCCCTGGGATGGCGCAGCGGTGGGCACCCATGCATCACCCTTGGAGACTGCCATGTCGCCTTAGTGGTGCGAGATGCGCACACCAGCAACGGAGAAAGGAGGTCACGTGACAGCAGTGTATCACGTGACCAATCGGGAAATGCCTTCCTGACCTATATAAACGCCCAGCATGTGAACCTCCTTGCTTCTCAGTTGTTTTTGCGGGTGTCATTTGTTTTTGTATGTGCTTTTTTACTTTCTGGTTTCTGGATTTTTGGCTCTAGCGTTTTTTCGATTGCTGCTGTTTTTCCCCTGTTGGTTTTGGCGAACTGGCTATTTTCTGGACATTGGATTATTTGGATGTTTGACCCTGGAACTATGCCTTTGGAACTCTCTTGGATTTTCCCTGGATTTTGGAACTTTGAACATTGGGTTTTGGTGGGATTTTTCTATCTGGAACTCTGGTGAGACTGAAGAAACTGGATATTGTCATCCACCTAGCTTGCGCCCTCGTGCCGTTTGGGTTAGGTTTGCTTTATATGGGATCTTTTGTCAACGCTCAGCAGGATTTTGTCTTTTCAAGGTTTGCCTATTCCTGGATCAGGTATGTTTTGTATATGGGTGGGGGGGCTTTACATGAATATATAGATATAGATCTGTGAGACAAATTCCTTGTTTCCTTCTAGCTGCTGCGTGCCTGGCGGTGCTGTATCCTGACTTACCTTTTATTCTAATTTCTGGCCAGGGATTTTCTTTGTTCTTCCCTGGCTGGTACTTGGGGAAGAAGGTATAAGTACATCTGGGACCTCAGTTTATGACATTGTCATAGCATTGAAAAAGCCCTGCAGAAGAAAAACGTGTCTGCGATTACAAATTTGATACAGCGTAACAGTATTGTAATTAGAAATAATTCCAACTGACATCATGAAATTATAACATATTGCTGCTTCTTTTCCCTGTAAGACTGTAATAGTGAAATATTGATTTTTGGCAATATGCCTGCATTGGATAAAGGTTTGTTCATTTTGGACAATAGTCCGACTGATATGTTAGCAATAGTTCATTTGACACTCAATAACAACATTGTAATTGGACAAAGTCCAACTGACATTATGAAATTACAACACATTGTTATATCTTTCTACTTGATACTGTAACAGAGAAAAATGGATTGTTAGCAATATGCCCCCATTAGACAAAGGGCTATTCATTTTGGATAATAATCTTTAGGGACAGTTAATTCTGTGCTAGGTAATGAAATTGTATTGGAAAAAACACTAAACTGATACTGTGAAATCTTTGCTACACAGGAACTCCTCTTGAATACTATATGTGAAATTGAATTATTTACTTACTTCTTCACAATAATATAAACTGTTAGAGATTATTTGTTATGATGACCTTATAAGATGACAACCAACCAAGAGTAAACTGATGCTTTAACGGAACCAGGAATTTTTGCCATTAGTTTATCTGGATGACAGAGTGTTAGAGTGTCATATCCTGGTTTATACAAGCTGCCAGTTTTTGTGACTCTATTCTTCAACTAATATTCTGTAGTGTTCTGCTGCACGTTTGGTTAATTCTAACCCCAAATTGACAAGATACTGGAGCCTGAACCTGACTTGTTGGGGGAGCCCTTACACTGGCAAGACCAGAAATCTAATATAATCTGAGTCTACGCAGAGAACAAAGTAGTAAACAACAAAATGCTCATACAAAGGGATGCCTTTAAAACATGTTCAATGAGCTCTCTCATTGCGACGTCTGCTAGACTGAAGGAGATTAGGGCTATGGAGTTGGTGACCTTCAGAAAATACATAATGAATAGAAATATGTGACAGCATTTATGACACCAGTATGCAAAAACCTTCAAGTAGTATGTCCATATGAGTATTGTTGCACCATTGACCCACAGGCGGAAAAGTCAGCCAATTGTGATATGTCTTATTGTATAGAGGAGGAGTGGTAGCAGAACATGTAAATATGAGATCTCATGTTGAATATTTGATAAATTTCATCATACCTGTGTACATCCGATTAGTGATGTTTCATGTGCCAGTCAGTCAATTTATTTGGTGTCAGGTTATCAAACCACACACATCCATTGTAAAGTGTATAACAAATCTTAAACAATCAAACAAAATGTAACACAAAATTTTACATCAACCCTTGCCTATTGTGAAGGCATCATGAAGTAGACACAGACAACTGAGTCAATTTTTGGGATATACACTTTTATTAATCAAAGAGTGGGGTTGGAAAAAGGCCTAACTTGCTCTATGCTAAGATGGGCGTTCCCTACCTAAACAAAACTAATGATAGACTGTGTCAGGAAGTCCAAATCAAATGTCTGTCTGCGTCCAAAACCTATATTTGCCCTCACGTCTGACTGCATACAATCTGTGGGGGTGACAGCACCAAATGAGAAGTGTTCAAATAAAAGTTCTGAGCTTCTTCCAGCTCCTGGATGGAAAAAGGATTTCCCTTCCCCAAAGTTCAAATAGTTCAGATCATCAGATAAGGGTTCCCTTCCCCATGCTTTCAAGTCTCTCAAAGCCAATCTTCCAGATTCCAAACAACAGGAAAACCTGGGATACTCTTCAGCTCTTCTGGTTTAGTCACTTTTCACAATGTTATAGAATTCTAGACCTTAATTTACGTTCCTTATATGTCTTTCTTGATTCAATCACAAACTTGGGTTTTCCTTATGTGGATGCACTCTGTCTAGGCGCAGTTGTCGGGCTACACGGTCAACCCATTACAAGTCACGCAAACAATATCTCGTACTTGTTTTGGGTTTTATATGCATTATGCCATGGTTTCAGCTTTTCAATAAGGCTTAGCTTTCTTTCATTCACATATCCTTAGATACTGGATTATCCCTTGCTTAATGACCATTCACTTGTAGCTTTTGCTTACAAAGACCAGTGTACGTTTCCCAGTATCCTCTCTTGCTAGGAAACCTGGATACTGTTTCTTGATTCTTGTAAATGCTTTTTTGACTCTTGGCAATGCTTGTTTTAACTATTGACAATGCTTATTACAACCAATTATTCATTTTCAACAATAGCTTGCTTCTTTGAAAATGTTCACTTGATTACAGGCAGTGCCTCTTTGCATCATGAAAATGTTCATTACAATCATTCATTGATATCATGGTTTTTACTTTCCCAGCTCCTGCTGTTCATTCAACATGTCCCGGGGTCCGCCTGACTTCTGGGCAGACTCACTGGTTTCCATTTGTGTATCGGTCGGCTTCTGTATGGTGCAGGAGAACCTCCTTTGGCTCTCTCTGCCTTGTGCCACCTTTCTACAGCCTCGGACACCTTCTCACCAGTCCTCGCTTCACCCTGCTGCTTTCCCTGGAGCACCAGTAAGCACTGTCCTCGCACTCCTGCATCTGCAAACGGCCAGAGAGCTTCTCTCTGCTCCCGGTGTCTCTGCAGTGCTCTGCAACACTGTTTCCCCTTCTCCCGGCTTGTCTGCGAGTCTCGACCTGGCCTCTCTGGTTCCCGCTCTTCCGCTGTAGCAGCCTCCCCGGGTCTGCGCTTCACCTCTCGTATCCCGCCATGTTCCAACAGGGAAACAGAAGTCTTCTCCTTGCCATTGCGTCTTCCTTTTAAAGTTCCCTGCATCAATTACAATGTCAGAAAGACTAGACCGCTCAGTGTCAAACCAACAGGCTTTCTTCCCTGTTTGATGCCTCATCCTCGTCTCAGTACCAAAGTGATGTCTGTGCATGTAAAAGTAATTATAGAGAGGATGTATGGGTCTGTTGTATCTCTTCCTCGTCCCAGTACCTGATGGATGTCTACTGGGAAATGAGGTATGGGAAAAATAGGGAAGGGACTTATAGAAACCTACAAAGGCCTAGGGTATATCAGGTTCATTGGAAAAGGGAAATGGGAGATACCATGTCTCATCCAAGGGTGCATCATCCCCATTTCCCAAATTTCCTCCAACCAGGTGACCCTCCCTCGCATATTCACCCCCAGGGTCAGAATCCGAAAGCAACAGCCTTTCCCTGGCCACCGGAGAGGAGGAAATCTTGGAGAAACAAGGGAGGATTCCCTCAGATTCCTCACACTACGTGGTCTCACCTTAAATTCATAAGCGTTAAAATGTGTACAAATTATAATAGATCGCATCAGCTAGAGGATTAAGAAGCAATAGCCAGCTTGCTCTTATGTTCCGTATTTGATGTATTAAAAGCAGCAGCTTCAAATAGAATCTTCTTTCAGCAGCTAACACAGGGCATAGAAAAATGACAATTTCTAAGAATATGTATGCTCCCACTGCACGTGGAACAACCTCTATGCACTTTACTTATACCATACCGTGACATGCTCCCACAACCATATCTGTTTGTATATTGCCCAATTTAAAATTCAAATAAGACCACTGAACGCCTGTGTTTGGTAATTCAGCAAGATATGTTTGGATGGAGTCCAGATTAGTTGTATTTACTAAAAATTCATACTTCAAGAATATTTAACAACGAGCTACAACTTTTCTATATATAACAAAAACTACCCTTTCCTTTAAAGTCTTCTTCAGCAACAAATTAGAGGGCATTTCAGCAACAGAATCTGTATGCAGTCCTAACGTTTCTGTGGCTATATTCTGTGTTCATGTCCTCAACCCTTAGCAAATCGTTATATATTAACATTTGCATTGTATTCAAAGTCGAGTGTAGTAGGGACCAGTATGATTTAACAATGTGGGCAAAAGCTTTAGTTAATATCCATGCTAGCCCCAACTCTGAAAGTATTAGCAGTGACCAGTGAAACGCTAGTTTCCGTCATGTTCAAATGGGAACTTCTATTAAATCTGGAGTCAAACTTAATACAGGATAAACACATTTATTAACGACTTCCAATTATCTTGCTTGTATATACCACTTGAACCTGCTGAGCGTTTTACACCTTGTAAAAACCATTGTTTTTGTCTTATTGGCATTCACTTGTAGGTTATCGATTTTGGAATATTCCAATAAGGAATTTAAAGTGTTTTAATCCAATAGGGGTTAAATCCATATAGACAGTGTCATCTGCATATGATAGCGATTGGCATTGCCTGCGACCCAACTTAGGTGATTTGCCTTCACCCTGTTTAAATATGAAGGCCAATTGGCAATATACAACAGAATCAGCACAGGAGCTAAATACAGCTTTGCTTCAGGCCATTATATGTTGATATATTATATGTATGTCCCATGCCATCAGGTTGTACCCGTACCCAGGTTTTGGTGTGTAATTCAATAATTAAATGCAGAAAAAACTCAGTAGGTACCCTATATAACTCACAGTGATAATGCACTCCATAATAAGGTCTGATCCATCGAATCAAATCTTATAGAGAAATCAACAAATTCACATATAGCATGTTTGTCAATAAGTCTAGATATTGCCAGCAACTACCTACAATTGATTGATTCGGTTTGAGGCATGTTTGTTCCATTGGCAATATGTGTGCTTGTGTAGACCAAGCCCCAATCCTCAAGACAGCCCAGAAGATGCTTGGCAAACAATTTTTCTGTGAAGGGGGGCGCTGTTGCGCACGAGAGAAAATGGCGGCTCTCGTGTGAGCTCCGGCTGGACCCAGGGTCGCAAAGCCAGAAGAGATAATTTGCAGGCACCGGTTATCCGCGATTTTTGCAGAGAACGGGTAACAATATCTTCAGACCGCCCACATGAAATTTCAGGCTGGTCGGTGCAGAGATTCCGGGGATAAGAACCCGGATGGTCGGCGGGCGGCCCCGGAGTTGGCGACCGGTGGGAGGAGAGAGGAGCCCCGCCCCGAGACGGCGGGTGCGGCGGCATCGGGCCGCTCCTGCCATCCATCCAGCAGGGGAGAGCCGCGGCTACCCCGAACATCGTGGGCCGCCTGCTGGCCCCCCGCCGCCTTCTTCACCTCGGACGCCCGGATGGTTGGCAGCCTGCTCTGAGATCGGACCGCATCTGCAGAGGTAGGCCCTTCCTGCTCCCAGCGTGTAAATTTGCGCACACCGCACAACCAGCGAGCCACCCCGCCATCCCCTGCGAGCTCGGGGACTGCGGGACAGGCGGTTAAAAACTCAGCTTATTAAGAGCCTGGTGCTTCACTTATCGGTGGGGCTTCCTTGCAGGCTCCAAGGACCATCCATGCTCAGCAGATCACCACTCCTTCTTCCCATCTGTTGGGGAAAAGCACTGTTCCCCAAATCTGCATTTGGCCTCTGTTCTTCCAAATTTGAGCCTCTTCCAAAGTTTTCCCTTGGACGTTCAGTCTCGGGTTTATTTCCCATCTTATTACTGCTCCTTTAACTTCAGGTTTTTCATACCTGATCATGTGATTCCTAGTATGAGCTCTATTTCTCGTCTTAATGTCTTAACATAATCATCTTCATCGGGGTAATCCGTTTCAGTTGCCCATATCAATGAGGCGTCCCTCCCCATGAACTGGCCTCTGGTGTTGCACATTGCTATATGTGACAGACAATGTGGTGTCGGGACTTCAATTTCTACAGCCACGAAGATCTTGGGTTTCCTAAGGCTGTACGGTAGAAGTGCACAAACAAGAGACTTCTACAGGTGGAGTTGTGAAGCAGAGTCAGTCTGCCACAGTCGAGTGCTCTTTTGTGTGTTTTTTCCTGAGGAGCTGAAGCAACGTACTCGAGTCCTGCTAAGGACACTGTAGCCTTAACAAGAAGGCGTGCCTTTATAAACCAGGAACCAGCGCGGAGCGTGGCGCGGAGTCGTGAAGCAGAGTCAGTCTGCCACAGTCGAGTGCTCTTTCGTGTGTTTTTCTCTGAGGAGCTGCAGCAACGTACTCGAGCTCTGCTAAGGACACTGTAGCCTTAACAAGAAGGCGTGCCTTAATAAACCCGGAACCAGCGCGGAGTCGTGAAGCAGAGTCAGTCTGCCACAGTCAGCCACGGGCCCTGCGCGCCCCCCGCCTATCACTTTTTGACCGTGGTCTGGGGTTGTTCGCGTGTCTCAGATGGCTGCTGACGCGGGCCCCCAAACAAGAAGGAAGACGCTTCAGCATTGTCGAATGCTAAACCCTTGGACTTCCTTGAAGGCGGTAACAGGCAACAAGCCGCCAAAGGTAAGTGAGCGAGTAGAGGCGATATCCATCTCTGAAGGGGGGCCTGTGATGTTAGTTAGCCCCCCTTCTCCCTCCCTCACTCCCTTAGACTCGTTGCCGCCAATGACTACCGCTAATAGCAGCATCCATTCTTCAGCTTTTGTCGAGCGGGCCACTATTGGAAATGCAAATGAGGCCAATGAGAGAGGAGAAAGTGGAGGCGAACGGGTGTGCGAAGTAACCATAACGCCCCCCTTAGCCTCCCCGCCCCAGGGCCCGTGTGTCACTGGGTTACTGTCACTACATGACCTATCCACTCTCAAATCGATCCAGCATTCACTTCCAGAGGCGGAACTGAGCACAATGTTGAGCACAAACGCTCATGAAAAAATCTCCATCGACAGAAATGTCTTACCAACAAGCCCCGATGTCTTTTATTCTCCTTTCGACCTGACTGATGTGGAACTAATTGAAGCCACAAATACAAGTGTAAACATTACTAACATTACAACCATTACAAATGCGCTCGTTCACCATCTGCTCAACGACATGATTCATCTGGACCACTTACCAGTCAGGATGTGATCAAGAATAAATCTGCAAGTCCATCAGCTATGACGGGCGCCTTAGGCGAGTCAATAGACTGTTCCATCATTGTTGACAAACTAAACATGGTCAAAGACGCAAGAAACTCCAGTGGCCCAGGTGCTATGCCGGAGTCAGTTTCATCTCATTCAATGCCTCAATCAATGCCCTCGACAATGTCAGAGCAAAGCCCCCAATCTAAAGATTCATTCCATTGGGGGTCAATCAGTAATACGCTCTCAACGCATAAACAGTTAAGGCTGACTGATGCCAGGCCATGCATTGCAATTGAACACTTGAGGCATGAAAATGAACAAATTCTGGTTACGAAAAAACAGCGGGAGGGAGCCGTGGGCTCAGGTCATCTACACCTCGGTGAGACGTCCCTACCGCTTAAAGCGCTACACGCTGCTGCCCCCGCGGCAAAAGACGACAATGTGGGCCTCTTCAAATCAGGACGGGAAACACGTTTGAAGGCACAATTGGATGCTGACTATGCCACAGCCAAAGAAAAACTGATTGCTTACCATGATCAAAAACGTATGATTAGACAATTTCAACATCCGTTGCAAATTTCATCCGACTCAGACGAAGTGGCGCTTCATGTAAATCGTGTTCGGAGCGACCAAACCATATTGCCAACGGTGGACGCGGGCCGGCGGCATTCAGAAAAAGCTGTCTGCCCGCTCCCCATCGAACTCAACAAAACCCAGAGTTTGAATTTTCTGAACAATTTGCCCGACTGCCCACAACCAACTAATTACGCATCAACAAGCACACCTAGAGCTCGGTCAGCCAAAACAAAAAAACATCTATTGCAAGAAAATACTGGAATCTTACAGTCGAGTGACAAACCTTCAACGCTCGAAGATACAACGATGAGCGCACACTCTCGCTCGGATGGCTCTTCTACCTCGTCGCAAAAATCAAGTCTTTTGGCTGCAGCAGCCACCCAGCTCTACACCAACATGCTTGCGGCATCGTCAATGGCGATGGTCCCCTTCACAAAACTTTACAAATCCATCCACGATGTGCTCAAAGACCAGACAACTTTAATAGCGCCCCTATCTGAAAAAATGGAGAAAGTAGAAAATTTCAACAACTTTCTAACTAATCAGATTTCGAGAGAGGCAGACCTTACCGTACGTTGGCAAGAGCGCTTGACTGATCTAGCAGCTCGACATCATTGCCAAAACGACACCTTGTCGGAAGGTTTACTGGAGGCCTTAAAATGGATGCGACACAATGCTGATGTGACTATTTGTAACGCTGCTCTCCCGCAATCCAACGGTAACAGAAGGACAGTACGTCCACCAACTACGACAACAAATGAAAAATCTTCCACGGATCAGCTCTACGTTTCGTTTGGAGCAAACAATAGAGGGAAACATCGTGGCCTAGCATCTTCTATGATGTCTCAAGGTGGGGAAACCGAGCAAATAACATCAAAGTCTCCTCGGCCGATGACGCCGACATGTTCAATACAAACGCCAGTTACTGCCGACAACGCAAATCAAATCGCTATAACGGTGAACTCCAACAAGGCCCCAGATCAAAAAGAAGCATCCACTGCGGACCAAGACGAACAACGGTCTACGGAGAGCCTAGCGACTGAGACGACTCAGCCAGCTGCGAAACAGGCTCCTCGGGGTCCGACAAATTCATTTGGCATATTTGAGGGCAATGCTAAATCAATAACTACTGCCCAGACAGATGCTTCACTTGCCAACCCATTCTCAACGAAGTGCCCGCTCACTAAACACTCACACGAGGCCAAATGACCCCGATTGCCAAAAGGCAAAACCAGGGTAAAAAAGTTTATTAGAAATCTAACTTCTCCAAAGCACTTGGGTGTGTTTTAGCGAGTGGCACTATCAAAAGATGGTGAGAGAAAAGCCACCGCGTCTACAGTTGAAACTGAGGCTCCTAAAAGTGTTCCAGCTCCTAAGTCAATTAAAAGGAGAAGACTGGAGTCTGACTTTGAAACAGTAGACAGTTCCGAAATTGGATCAGAAATAGACTTATGTGACCACTCCACATACTCGCACAGTGGAGAATCGTTTGAGGGCCACGAAATTATGGAAAGCGAAAATTCATGCCATGATTCGAAAGCACCGACCAGAGTAATAAAAGAGATAACCAAGCAACGCCCTAACAACTCCACTCGAAACTCTCAAGACGATAAGATCCAAAAAAGCTCTTACGAGCAACTAAATCAACACAGTGATCATTCATCAAGATGGAACCCAAAATGCACTTCAAATCAAAAGAGTAAAAAAGTGCACTACTCTTCAAAGGTACAATACAACCAAACAGTCTTGCCTACAACTCAAATTGGGAAATTACGCCTACAAAACATCCAAAATGACGATGACGACGTTAATTTAAATCATAACAACATCATGAAGCTGTTTAAATGCATTCCCTCTTTACGCACTATTGAGTCGGAGGATATCAAAATCGTAGAATATCCGACTGAACTCACAACGGATCAAGTTCTATTGCACATTGCACCTGCTTCAGTCCGTAATACCATCATGTGAGCCTCTGAAGAACTACTTGCTTTTGGCTTCGACATTATGAACCACCGGAGCTGGCAATGATTGCCAACAGCCGCTCTCCAACGTCCTCAGGAAAAAAAAAAAAATTGAGTCGCAATGACCTGAGGAAATCACTTGCTGAAATCCCTACAAGGGCAATCCAGAACAACCAAAATCTCCGTAGGCCAATACGTGAAAACCGCAATCCAACCTCCCAAAATATGAGACATTAGCAATGAACCGCAATGCGTGACTCCTGGTGCGAATTCCTATCTTGTGAGGGTTCACAAATCTTTTCAATGATTTCGACATCAACCTACAAAGGGTCTTTGTAATTTGCCTACAAGAGACGTGGCTTGCTGAAGCTCCGTCTAGAGATCTTTTTGAAATCCACCTGAACCCGGCTGTGAAGAACCCCCATGGTCATCCTTATTCGGGGCTCTTGACGTTAATAAAAAGAAACATCCGGTGGACAACCCTGGAGATCTTCAATCCTAATCCTTTAATTCAAGGCATAGTCTTGCAATCTTCTCATCCAAAAAAGGAAGAGCGTCAGCATTTGCTGATTATCAATGGCTATTGGAATCTGTATAAAATCAGCACTGTGACCTTCATAAAGGCCACCACCCATTTGATAGACAACGCTCTTATAACACACAGAAATGTATCTATAATCTGCTGTGGTGACCTAAACTGTTCTTGGTTTAGGTTCGACGCAGATCGAGGGACAAATGTACCTTTAAAAGAGAATGAGATGTCTCGACGCAGTCAGGCTTGGATGACGGCTCTAACAAACCGCAATTGCCAGATGGTAAACGGAAACACTCAAGGTGATGATCCACCGGTTGCTACCTGGCACCGTGCTGACTCCCACAGCATCTTGGACTATTTTTGAATATCACAAAACATGATTGAAAAAACGATCAGGTTGAATGTCAAAAAAATGGTTAACAGCGATCATGACCTTCTTCGACTGGCTTGTACGATCGAGTGGGCAAGCTTGCATGAGCAATATATAACACCACTAATAGTAAATGCTGGTGGAAATAGGCTGCAAATTAACACCGCAACTTCAATCACTAGGCGATCAGGTACTCAAACTTTATGAAGAACAACAAGTCAACTATGCCCTGATCTTGCAACAACTCAAGACCTCCATGGTCGGGGCTCGACCAATGGGAAGTTATCATAAGCATATGTCATGCACAATGATCTCAGCGCAAAAGGAATACATGCAGTGCGATATCAGACGGCTGAAAAAGAATCTTGCGCTCATCAAGCTCCCCAAAGATCTAACAAAGGCTATTAAACAAAGGAGACAATTGTACCGAAACTGGTTAAAATCCCAGAAAATTATTATCCTTCGAAATAGAGCCGAAGAAATTATGAAAATTTTAGTGACCAAAAATACCAGGCAAATATGGTGCATCCTGAATACGGGCAACTCTCGATGCTCGGCCATCATCTCAAATGAAATAAATAGCAAGCAATGGGAAGACCATTTTTCTGAAATCTATCAGAAACCACAAGAGGAACAGTGTGGTCAAATAAGGGATGCCGATGTAATGTGGGAGGTGAATAGTTCAGCTTCTGACATAGCAAAAATGATCAGATCTCTAAAGAACTTGCATGCGGCCGGACCAGATATGATCACTAACGTGATGCTGAAAAAGCATGCCCAACAATGGGCAGCATTGATCGAAGTGTTGTTCAGAACGATTTACACCACAAAACAAATTCCAGAGTCATGGCTAGAAGCAATAGTAGTCCCAATTTTCAAGAAAGGCAATCGTGCGGACCTGACAAATTACCGCCCGATTGCCTTACTTGACACGATTGGAAAAATATTGGGCGCTTTCCTCCGCCAAAAATTGGCTGACTGGGCATCCAGCGCAAAGATCCTGGACTTCCGTCAAACTGGCTTCACCTCAGGAGTGGGGCTGGAAGTAAATCTGCTCATTCTTAACATCTTGAAGTTGGAATCTCTAAAGACAAAGAAGAAATTGTACCTAGCCTTTATTGATATGCGTCAAGCTTTCGATAAAATGAATCGAGGCTTGCTCTGGAAGAAGCTGCAGAACTGGAACTGCCCTCGGTCCATATTGGAATCGATACAAGCTCTCCATGACGGCACATCAATTTGTGTGCGTATAAATAATCAAGGAGACTTGTCAAACAAAATTCTAACACAAAGAGGCGTGAAACAAGGATGCCCTATGGCAGCGGAGCTATTCAAACTCTTTATCGCTGACGTGCCGGAGCACCTGAACCAAGTACATTGTTTCTCACCCAAACTGAATACCACTCATATCAAGTGCATAACATATGCAGATGATCTTGTGATGATCGACCGCACTCCAATTGGGTTACAACGGCTATTGGGAAATCGCCACAACTATTTAAAATCAAATGATTTGGAACTGAATGCCGAAAAAACAAAAGTAATGATTATTGGTCATCCTGGATCTCGGAAAGACAAAGCCTTCAAATGGAAAATCGATAATGACACCTTGTTGTCAGTAAACTCCATCCGTTATCTTGGAGTTATGTTCAATAATTCTCTAAACGAGCAGCATTGGAGGCAGGACATGGTTGCAAGGATGACTCAATTTGGAATTACGGGTTCCAAGATTAATAGTGAGTACGGGAAATTCAGTCTATCACCCGTGATCATATTCTACTTGCAAAATGTAATACCAGCAATCACGTTCGGCGCCAAAGCCGGATGGAACTTGGAGCCTCTCATATGGCACAAACTAGAAGGACTCTTTTGGAGGCGTGTACTGAGATTACCAAACTACGTCTCTGTAACAGCGATCCGTTACGAGTTATCACTGAATTCTTTATATTCAGTGGTAATCAGGAAATCACTAAGTGCCTGGTGCAAGATGCTCTTATCACCTGCAATACCGGCATATAAAATCTTTGCCACAAATCAAGACGAACCCAACAATAACCTGATAAACGAGTGGAAATTATCCTTGGCAAATCATTTATCAAAGGCCGGCATAGAAATCGATGACTTTTTCAATTTACCACAGTTGGCGAAAAAGAAATTTGAAACCTGGATCTGCATTTCAAACTCTGAACAATGAGACACAATGAAAGCAACATTGAAAGCCGAACTGTGTTTTCACAGACTGAACAAACAATGTAGATATCCACTAAAGTGTCCTACAAGCTATTACCGAGAACAATTCCTGAGGTTCCGCTTAAATGCACTGCAAACTAAAGAAATGCTGTGGAAGCGAAAGAACAAAAACACAGCAGACAACATCTGTCGATATTGTTTGAGTGACATTGAATTGCTTCATCATGTAGTCACAGCATACACAGGGCTGAGTAATCAACGATCATGCCACGTTGGGTCGTACGCCCCCCCGGATGATGACATGGCAAACTGGTGGGGACGTGTGACTGCAGGGCATGATATAAATTTAACCTGTGCTGTAGTGAATTATCTAGATTCATTCCTGAAGAGGGGCCCACAAGTATCGATTGACAGCGAGCATAATTGATTGATTCTTGTCGCCATACCTGTTTAATTGTTTATCCAATCTTTCTGTGTTTCTTTGTTGTTTGTACCTTTTTACTGTCTATGGCCATTGAGTGTAAAGTGGAGATCACGCGACAAGAGTCAACTGACTTTTCTTCTTCCTTTTATCTCCGATGTTGTCCGGATGTGAAATGGCCTCTGTAACAAAGGTCATGCTTGATCAACTGTAAAGTTGTGATTGTTAGACTGAAGTTTCAATAAAAAAATAAATTTAAAAAAAACAAAGCATTCTCCTTCTGAAGTTCGCCTTCCAACTTCTTTCATGTGCTGGTACCAAATGTTGTTCCCTAGATGTGCTGTGCTGTCCAGGTAGTCGTTCAGTTCATTGTTATCTTCATGTAGGCTTCTCTTGATTCTCAGTGTCTTCCTGTAGTTTGCTATAACTACATCCCTAAATGCATCTGTATGGCTTTTTCTTGCTGGAGGACTCTCAGGTATTCTGGTCCATGGTGCAGGTCTCTTTATCTGCATCGATGGGATAGATGGAGGTTTTGCAGCTCTCTCCTTCTCTTCTTGCATCCTTTCCCTGCCATTTATGAGTGCCTTTATCAACCACCAGCCTGTCGCTGGCCCAGTATATGGCTGTATCGTGGGCATGGTACTTGTCCCTCGTGTTGGACTATGTGTGCTGGATAGTACAGCCTCTGTTGTTCTGTTCTTCAGTTCCTCTTGTAGTTTTCTTACTCTGGCTATGTTTGGTAGTAGAAGAACTACTAACATTTGTGTCCTCGCGGAGAGTCCTTCTGCGGCCGCTTCTGTTTTCCACAGGGCATCTGACAGCACTGCTTCTGTTGACTCTCCTCTTACTTCGTCTCGTTTTTTCTCACTATCGTCTGTGAAAGCTTTTTCGGTAGGCAGTCTCATCTTCTCTGTTGCTTTTGTTTGAGGTTCTGTGGTCATTGACACTAGGCCTGTTTCGTGCGCATTCAGTGTGTGCGTGTGGGTGTCAGTACTTTGTCTTCATGCCTTTCGTGCCGACCCTGTCTCCGGCTTTCCTGCTCATTCATTACCTCAAGTGTGTATGTATCACTGCTAATTACATTCATTTTCATTTCATTTACTTTACCATCAGATTTACTTGGGACTGGAATAACTATATAAGGTATGGGGGTTTTTGTGGGTTTAATGCGTAAATCATCAGGTGGGTGCACTGAAATTGGAACGCTTCGTGCACCAATAGAAAATGCAGTTCTGATCATAAATGACAGCAATATAATGATAAACACAATGCATAGGTACATTATAGTTTGATAAGTAAGGCGACAGGATTTTCTTCCAGAGAAGCGAGGGTGCCCCTATGCTTGTGGGAGGACCAGGTTACTGTTCTCGGCCCCCATCTCGATCACTCGCCAAGTGTCAATGTTATTGTTTTCCCCCACTCAATATCGTTCTTTAAACAGTTTGTGTCATAAAGTGTCAAGTGCTTCAAAAGTGTCCCCCCTCTTGCGGAAGGTAATTGTCTCTTGATGCGGGATGCAGTTCCCTTGCTAGACTATGGAAAAAATAGATTAGACTAACAACCAGGTGAGTCACTTTTACTGTGCATGTTCAAAGTGTGTGAGCTCTCGGTTCACTCCTTTAATCTGGTTCAATCCTTGCGCTATGTTGGACAGTATGAAGAAATAGAGAAAAATGACAACAAATATAACAATTAGGGCTCTTCACTTTGCTCCTTCGATCTGTCCCTCGGCGGGAAAGTTTTTTCAGAATCTCCCCAGATAGTCTCTTTGATGATTGGAAAGTTCCACTTGGAGGATTATTCCATGCAGGAGCATTCCCAATTGTGCGATATTTGCTGGATCTGGGATGAATGTGGGGGTGTCAATTTCGATAGGCCTCCCCACTAATTCAGGAAAGTCAGCTACTAGACATTGTGCACCAATCTGCTGTCTTCTAGTGAAAGGGACATTTGTCCTGTCTTGCTGGGTTCAGGATTATAAGTTCTTTCCTTGACGTGAACAATGTTTGCACTGTCCGGTCACATTGAGTGCGACCAATATGCTAATTTTGTTTAACAGATTGCTCAAATGTTCAGTGTTTGCTGGATCTCAAAGAAAGGTCAGCGTGTCTGTGGTTCTTCTGACAATAGATGGGCACTCTTCGATTATGGGAGAGAAAAGTGTATTGATGAGTTCATCTAGTATCACCTGTGGTGGAAGCATTTGTGTCCTTATTACTGTACTCAGGGAGTACGATGAAGGCTTCCGCAATGACAGTAAGCAGGTGTCTGATTACCTTTTCGTTCTCAGGATCTTGTAGAAAGTCTGTGACACTGGTGACCCTCCCTACCAGTGACGGATATGATACTAATACTAAGTGGAAATATGTAACCACGTCCTTTGTGATGTCTCTACTGGGGACACCATAAGTGCTGCCAAACAAAGTTTTGGTACTGGATGGATCAGGATACTGTATCTGCTTTCAATGTAAAGGTCCTTGATCAAAGTTTGTTATAGTCTTTTCCTCAAAAGGCTTAAGTGTGACTTGGTTCAAAAGTTCGTGTCAACAGAATGTGCTGTGGCTTACATGCTATGTTATGTTATGTTATTTTGCATTTATATAGCGCCTTATGTACCATTGGTATGATCTCAAGGTGCTGGTAGGTTGAACGCCCTCGGGGACCGAAGTTGAAGTCAGTAGAGAGAGAGAGAGAGTCATAAGGTGCGTATGAACATCGGAATATGTGTGTAGCAGGTGTGGCATTTGTGTGATAGCTGCTTCTTAGCAGTAGGTGTGGTGGTTTGGGAGATCAGGACTATGTGTTTGTTCTGGCAGGTTGTTGTCCAGACCGATTTTGGCTGCGTTAGGCCTGAGGAGAACGCTTAGGCTGGTTCTTTGTCTTGCTTTACTGCTCATGCGTCCTTCTTCCTCGTCATGGATCTCGTCTGCACGTGCTGTGGTTCTTCCCCGTTATCTGTATTTTCTTCACGGTGGGGTGCAAGCAGGGGTTTTTTCCGATATAGGGCTTAATATCATTTAGAACAATCCATGCTCTCCTGCCCATTAACTTCACAGCTGACGGAGTGCAGTCCTCCACGATGAAAGGACCATTCAATCTTGGCTCGTCCCACCTTTTCCTCGTGTGGTTCCTCACCAGCACACTATCTCCAGGGAACACGAGTGGAACACATAGACCTTGAACTGAGTCTGTTGCAGTGTTCCCTTCGGTGTTCTGTGCTGCGCTGCACCCTTTTCGTCGTTGTTGCAGCTAGTCTGAAATTACAGTAAGGCTGGATGTCATGCAGTTCAAGTACTTTTGCATTTCGGATCCTAGAACCTCTTGGGTTGACTGGGCATCACATATAGATCTGTCTCGAGGGGTTAGGGGGGTCCTCATTCTCCTTCCTGTGACTATCTCGGGTGGCATAAGATGATGGTCGGAGCCTGGTTGGTTCCGAAGAGCATACAATGCCAATGGAAGGCAGTGCAACCATCCCCTCCTTAGAGTAAGCTTCACCTTGGCTATCCTTTCCTTAAACAAGCTGTTGAGCCTCTCACAAATCCCATTACCTTCTGGATGATACGCCGACGAGAACTTGTGCTTTATACCAAGCAACAAGCTGATCTGCTCAAAGACTGCATTTACAAAATGAGCCCCATTATCTGATCTCATTACTTCACACACCCCCCACCTAGGGAACACTTCCTCACTAGGAATTTGTCGCACAGGTAGAGTTTGGGTGTGTACATGGACCTGCTTCTATCCATCTAGAGAATGGACACACCACGACAATTAAGTATCTGTACCCGTTGTATACTTGAATCATGTCGACGTAATCAACATGTAGATGCTGAAAAGGCCCATTTGGCCGGGGGATGACTCCTCTCATTACTTTTAATGTGTGCCCAGCGGTGAATTGCTGACAGATTATGCAGTTCACCATAAAGAATGCAACATGTTCAGATAAATTCGGTATAAACCAGTCGTCCGTGAGCGTTGCTGCTAGATTCTCTTTTGTCAGGTGCATCGGGTAATGCAATTGTTCCAATGCTATTTTTAGTAGGGCTACAGGCATCACTGGTTTACCAGTGCTGTGTTGCCACCACAAGCCGTCAGAGGGGTTCAAAGATCACCCTCGATGTTTCCACAGGTTTTTCTCCTCCTGCGGTGCCTCCCCTTGGAGCTCCATTAGTTGTGTTTGCCCAAGATCGCTATAGGCTTCTGGTGTGGTTCGTGCTACCATCATCCTTTCATGGGTGCACGCCACTTCCACTTCCATAATCGTCTCACTGTTGGATGCCATACACTTGGCTTCCGTGCCTGCTGCGTGATTTCCACATGACACAAAATCTGTCCCTTTCGTGTGGGTGGCGCATTTCACGACCGCTTTGCCCACTGGGAGCTGTAGTGCCTTAATCAGCCTGTCCAATAAGGATGCATGCTGCGCTGGCGTGCCGTCCGCTCGGAGGTAGCCCCTCCTTTTACAGCGCGCTAGGCCTGCGTGCACTGTGGACATCACATAGGCGGAGTCACTGTACACCATTACTTCCTGGTCTGCGTGATTCTCAATGGCGAGTATCAGCGCCAATAATTCTGCAGCCTGTGCTGAATAATGAGATCGTATTCTCTATTTGCTGTGTGTTTCACCACAGCAGCGCCTGTATATCTTTGTCCGTCAACTTGATCGATTCTCAAAGACCCGTCAATAAAGACGATTTCTCCTCCTGCCAAGGCATTTTCTTTTACCCTGGGGATTTCATCATAGAATTCTTCATAATTCACACTGTCATGTATCGGCTCCCGTTCAGTGAGTGGCTCTGCTATGAACGCAGCTGGGTTCACTATTTTACATCAGATTATTTTGATTGATAGATTTGATATGATCACTTCATACGCAGAAGCTCTTTGAGATGTCAATGGGCCTTTTGGTTTTTTCTAATTTGGCAAATAATGAGTGCTCGACGTATAACGTCATGGAACATCCCATTACAATGGTTGTTGCCTTCTCCACGGCGAACGCTGCGGCAGCTAAACTTTGTTCGCATGGGAATTGACCTTTCATTACTGGATCCAGGTTCCCACTGTAATATGCCAGGGGCTTGTACCCCAACGAGGTTCTTTGAGCGAGCACTGCCGTCATGACGCTGCCATTTGTGTGCGAAAACAGGCAGAATTCCTCTGCATAGTTAGGGATTCCGAGAACTGGAGCAGTACAAATCGCTCTCTTGAGTTCAGCAAACCCTTTTTCCATCGCCTCAGACCATTCAATCTTTTCCTTTGTCACTTGGGCCTTCTTTAAGGCCTGGAGTAAAGGCTTGGTATACGAGCTGTAATCGAAAACCCATGCCCAAACATAGTTGCACAGGCCTAGAAAGCTCTGCATTTGCTTTATCGTGTGTGGCTTAAGTGTGTTCAATATTTCTTCAGCCCTTTCTGGGATCATGAGAGATCAGTTGGCTATGTACAGCACTTCCTGTTGACAGTATTGTAGCTTTTCCTTGTCAACCTTATATCCTTTCTCAGCCAGTATAGATAGTAGCTGAACAGAATCGTGCCTGCATTGCTCTTCTGTCATATTGCAGATTAGAATGTCATCCACATACTGCAAGACGACACTTTCTAATGCAATATTGCTTAGGTCCATCTGTAGGACTCTATTGAAAATGGATGGGGACTCACAGTACTCCTGTGGCAGCCTCGTGCCTTTCAGACGCATTTGTCTGAACGTGAATGACATCAGAATCATGGTGTAATGGGATTGAAAAAAAAGCATTTTTCAAGTCAATCACTGTGAAATATTTTGCCTCAACAGGTATATTACATAGGATTGTAGATGGATTAGGGACTAAAGGGAACTCGGATTCAACAATATTGTTTAATGCTCGTAAATCCTGGATTAAACGCCAAGACCCTCCCTTTGATTTTTTGACAGGATAAACTGCTGTATTACATGGTGACTCTGACGTCACTAAGATGCCCTGGTCCATCATGGCAGAGATCGTCTTAAAAATCCCTTCGTCTGCCTCTCTGGACATGAGATATTGTCAAAATCTCAGCAAAACTGCTCCTTGCTTTAGTTTAATTTTCACTACTCCCACTCCTTTCAAGAGGCCTACGTCATAGGGCCTTGTAGTCCATACTGAGACAGGTACTTTAGCTATATCCTCATCAAAATATTCTGGACGCTTCAGTGCCAACATCATTCTCTGAGGCACTTCTCTTCTGATAATTTTTACCCAAAAGATGAGACTCACTTCCACCCTCGTCTCTTCTGAGTCTGTTTGTTCTTCAAACAGATCGTCATCGGTAACGTCAGTCACTCTATACCCTTCTTCATCTCTTTCCTTATCGAGAGATGCACTTGTCTGTGCCTGATCCTTTCTTTCATCATTGCGTCTATCATATGGCTGACCGGCATCATCACCCTGCCCCGGTTTATGAACCAGGGGACAAAGTAAGGTTGTCGAGTTGTTATCTCTGCATTCCTGGCTGTCGTAAGTTGCTACCTCTTTTTGTCGGTCCATATAAGATCACTAGAGTCATCATTCCTGTCTCTTTCTCCCTGTCTCTGCCAGATTCCTGGTGTATCCACCTTGTGTTTCATACTTCTCTTCTTAAGTCTTGTCCTGCTTCTACTCGCTTTTCTGACCCTCCTCCTCCGTTTGTATTGGGTTCTGTCGATGAATACAAAGTCAATGCCATCATTGATACCCATCTATCCAGGGTTTCTTTGCAGTATTTAGTAGACTGGAAGGGTTACGGCCCCAAGTAGCGGACCTGGGAACCTGTTGCTAATATCCATGCCCCACCTGTTGGTTGCATGGTTCCATCGTATGCATCCTGAGCACCTGCGGTGTCTGCAGGCATTGGGGAAGGCTCTGTCACAAACTCACCTGCTGAGCACCGGTCGCAATGCTCTTCCTCCATGTTGCCTGGGGGGTCCCGCTCAGTTTGTGGCGATCATGCCACTGTACCTCCATGCTGCTGGGGGTCCCGCTCCAGTCACAAATGGGTTCTTCTCCTTTCCCTGGGATGGCGCAGCGGTGGGCACCCATGCATCACCCTTGGAGACTGCCATGTCGCCTTAGTGGTGCGAGATGCGCACACCAGCAACGGAGAAAGGAGGTCACGTGACAGCAGTGTATCACGTGACCAATCGGGAAATGCCTTCCTGACCTATATAAACGCCCAGCATGTGAACCTCCTTGCTTCTCAGTTGTTTTTGCGGGTGTCATTTGTTTTTGTATGTGCTTTTTTACTTTCTGGTTTCTGGATTTTTGGCTCTAGCGTTTTTTGGATTGCTGCTGTTTTTCCCCTGTTGGTTTTGGCGAACTGGCTATTTTCTGGACATTGGATTATTTGGATGTTTGACCCTGGAACTATGCCTTTGGAACTCTCTTGGATTTTCCCTGGATTTTGGAACTTTGAACATTGGATTTTGGTGGGATTTTTCTATCTGGAACTCTGGTGAGACTGAAGAAACTGGATATTGTCATCCACCTAGCTTGCGCCCTCGTGCCGTTTGGGTTAGGTTTGCCTTATATGGGATCTTTTGACAACGCTCAGCAGGATTTTGTCTTTTCAAGGTTTGCCTATTCCTGGATCAGGTATGTTTTGTATATGGGTGGTGGGGGTTTACATGAATATATAGATATAGATCTGTGAGACAAATTCCTTGTTTCCTTCTAGCTGCTGCGTGCCTGGCGGTGCTGTATCCTGACTTACCTTTTATTCTAATTTCTGGCCAGGGATTTTCTTTCTTCTTCCCTGGCTGGTACTTGGGGAAGAAGGTATAAGTACATCTGGGACCTCAGTTTATGACATTGTCATAGCATTGAAAAAGCCCTGCAGAAGAAAAACGTGTCTGCCATTACAAATTTGATACAGCGTAACAGTATTGTAATTAGAAATAATTCCAACTGACATCATGAAATTATAACATATTGCTGCTTCTTTTCCCTGTAAGACTGTAATAGTGAAATATTGATTGTTGGCAATATGCCTGCATTGGATAAAGGTTTGTTCATTTTGGACAATAGTCCGACTGATATGTTAGCAATAGTTCATTTGACACTCAATGACAAAATTGTAATTGGACAAAGTCCAACTGACATTATGAAATTACAACACATTGTTATATCTTTCTACTTGATACTGTAACAGAGAAAAATGGATTGTTAGCAATATGCCCCCCATTAGACAAAGGGCTATTCATTTTGGATAATAATCTTTAGGGACAGTTAATTCTGTGCTAGGTAATGAAATTGTATTGGAAAAAACACTAAACTGATACTGTGAAATCTTTGCTACACAGGAACTCCTCTTGAATATTATATGTGAAATTGAATTATTTACTTACTTCTTCACAATAATATAAACTGTTAGAGATTATTTGTTATGATGACCTTATAAGATGACAACCAACCAAGAGTAAACTGATGCTTTAACGGAACCAGGAATTTTTTCCATTAGTTTATCTGGATGACAGAGTGTTAGAGTGTCATATCCTGGTTTATACAAGCTGCCAGTTTTTGTGACTCTATTCTTCAACTAATATTCTGTAGTGTTCTGCTGCACGTTTGGTTAATTCTAACCCCAAATTGACAAGATATTGGAGCCTGAACCTGACTTGTTGGGGGAGCCCTTACACAGGAAAGACCAGAAATCTAATATAATCTGAGTCTACGCAGAGAACGAAGTAGTAAACAACAAAATGCTCATACAAAGGGATGCCTTTAAAACATGTTCAATGAGCTCTCTCATTGTGACGTCTGCTAGACTGAAGGAGATTAGGGCTATGGAGTTGGTGACCTTCAGAAAATACATGATGAATAGAAATATGTGACAGCATTTATGACACCAGTATGCAAAAACCTTCAAGTAGTATGTCCATGTGAGTATTGTTGCACCATTGACCCACAGGCGGAAAAGTCAGCCAATTGTCTTATTGTATAGAGGAGGAGTGGTAGCAGAAAATGTAAATATGAGATCTCATGTTGAATATTTGTTAAATTTCATCATACCTGTGTACATCCGATTAGTGATGTTTCATGTGCCAGTCAGTCAATTTATTTGGTGTCAGGTTATCAAACCACACACATCCATTGTAAAGTGTATAACAAATCTTAAACAATCAAACAAAATGTAACACAAAATTTTACATCAACCCTTGCCTATTGTGAAGGCATCATGAAGTAGACACAGACAACTGAGTCAATTTTTGGGATATACACTTTTATTAATCAAAGAGTGGGGTTGGAAAAAGGCCTAACTTGCTCTATGCTAAGATGGGCGTTCCCTACCTAAACAAAACTAATGATAGACTGTGTCAGGAAGTCCAAAGCAAATGTCTGTCTGCGTCCAAAACCTATATTTGCCCTCACGTCTGACTGCATACAATCTGTGGGGATGTCAGCACCAAATGAGAAGTGTTCAAATAAAAGATCTGAGCTTCTTCCAACTCCTGGATGGAAAAAGGATTTCCCTTCCCCAAAGTTCAAATAGTTCAGATCATCAGATAAGGGTTCCCTTCCCCATGCTTTCAAGTCTCTCAAAGCCAATATTCCAGATTCCAAACAACAGAAAAACCTGGGATACTCTTCAGCTCTTCTGGTTTAGTCACTTTTCACAATGTTATAGAATTCTAGACCTTAATTTACGTTCCTTATATGTCTTTCTTGATTCAATCACAAACTTGGTTTTCCTTATGTGGATGCACTCTGTCTAGGCGCAGTTGTCGGGCTACACGGTCAACCCATTACAGGTCACGCAAACAATATCTCGTACTTGTTTTGGGTTTTATATGCATTATGCCACGGTTTCAGCTTTTCAATAAGGCTTAGCTTTCTTTCATTCACATATCCTTAGATACTGGATTATCCCTTGCTTAATGACCATTCACTTGTAGCTTTTGCTTACAAAGACCAGTGTACGTTTCCCAGTACCCTCTCTTGCTAGGAAACCTGGATACTGTTTCTTGATTCTTGTAAATGCTTTTTTGACTCTTGGCAATGCTTGTTTTAACTATTGACAATGCTTATTACAACCAATTATTCATTTTCAACAATAGCTTGCTTCTTTGAAAATGTTCACTTGATTACAGGCAGTGCCTCTTTGCATCATGAAAATGTTCATTACAATCATTCATTGATATCATGGTTTTTACTTTCCCAGCTCCTGCTGTTCATTCAACATGTCCCGGGGTCCGCCTGACTTCTGGGCAGACTCACTGGTTTCCATTTGTGTATCGGTCGGCTTCTGTATGGTGCAGGAGAACCTCCTTTGGCTCTCTCTGCCTTGTGCCACCTTTCTACAGCCTTGGACACCTTCTCCCCAGTCCTCGCTTCACCCTGCTGCTTTCCCTGGAGCACCAGTAAGCACTGTCCTCGCACTCCTGCATCTGCAAACGGCCAGAGAGCTTCTCTCTTCTCCTGGTGTCTCTGCAGTGCTCTGCAACACTGTTTCCCCTTCTCCCGGCTTGTCTGCGAGTCTCGACCTGGCCTCTCTCTGGTTCCCGCTCTTCCGCTGTAGCAGCCTCCCCGGGTCTGCGCTTCACCTCTCGTGTCCCGCCATGTTCCAACAGGGAAACCGAAGTCTTCTCCTTGCCATTGCGTCTTCCTTTTAAAGTTCCCTGCATCAATTACAATGTCAGAAAGACTAGACCGCTCAGTGTCAAACCAACAGGCTTTCTTCCGTGTTTGATGCCTCATCCTCGTCTCAGTACCAAAGTGATGTCTGTGCATGCAAAAGTAATTATAGAGAGGATGTATGGGTCTGTTGTATCTCTTCCTCGTCCCACTACCTGATGGATGTCTACTGGGAAATGAGGTATGGGAAAAATAGGGAAGGGACTTATAGAAACCTACAAAGGCCTAGGGTATATCAGGTTCATTGGAAAAGGGAAATGGGAGATACCATGTCTCATCCAAGGGTGCCTCATCCCCATTCCACAAATTTCCTCCAACCAGGTGACCCTCCCTCGCATATTCACCCCCAGGGTCTGAATCCAAAAGCAACAGCCTTTCCCTGGCCACCGGAGAGGAGGAAATCTTGGAGAAACAAGGGAGGATTCCCTCATATTCCTCACACTACGTGGTCTCACCTTAAATTCATAAGCCTTAAAATGTGTACATATTATAATAGATCGCATCAGCTGGAGGATTAAGAAGCAATAGCCAGCTTGCTCTTATGTTCCGTATTTGATGTATTAAAAGCAGCAGCTTCAAATAGAATCTTCTTTCAGCAGCAAACACAGGGCATAGAAAAATGACAATTTCTAAGAATATGTATGCTCCCACTGCACGTGGAACAACCTCTATGCACTTTAGTTATACCATACCGTGACATGCTCCCACAACCATATCTGTTTGTATATTGCCCAATTTAAAATTCAAACAAGACCACTGAACGCCTGTGTTTGGTAATTCACCAAGATATGTTTGGATGGAGTCCAGATTAGCTGTATTTACTAAAATTCATACTTCAAGAATATTTAACAACGAGCTACAACTTTTCTATATATAACAAAAACTACCCTTTCCTTTAAAGTCTTCTTCAGCAACAAATTAGAGGGCATTTCAGCAACAGAATCTGTATGCAGTCCTAACGTTTCTGTGGCTATATTCTGTGTTCATGTCCTCAACCCTTAGCAAATCGTTATATATTAACATTTGCATTGTATTCAAAGTCGAGTGTAGTAGGGACCAGTATGATTTAACAATGTGGGCAAAAGCTTTAGTTAATGTAACGCTCACCTGATTCCCGCAGAGGCGCCGGTCTTGACTGGGTGAATGCCGTATCTTCAAAGGTGATGTGTAACACACGGTTGGCTCTTTGGGCTGGACCTCTGTGCACTGTATGTCTGACTCGAAGAGTAAGATGTCTGCAGATAGAAAATATGGGATTAATGAACTGGGTTTATTGGGTGCCTCTCTCCTCTTCCCTTTCTCTGCTCCTGTAGAACCCCAAAGGTTAACGCCCTCACCTTAGGTAAGTGAACGCCGAGCTCTCCATCTGCCTCGGGGCAGGGTGCCGTAACCAGTTTCTTCACTGGATAAGGGTGCAGGCCTCTTGACCTCTGAGGACTGCTGTCCGTCGTTAACTGCACGAACGGTAAGTTCTGGGCACTTCAAATATCTTAAAAGTCTTTTGTAATGATATCTCTTGTTTTGCAGGGTTCCGTCGATGGCGGATGGCGGGCTGATGAGAGTTGAGGATCGAACCCGCGTGAGGAATAGAAGCGTCTGGAAGCACGTAAGTAAGCGCTTGTAGCCTGCTTCACGATGCGCACTAACTGTCCCTTTTATCTTGCAGGTACAAGTTCGGAGCTTTGGAGAAGCTGAAGGGTGCTGGAATACCCACTGGATTCGGCGTGGGAAGGAGTAATGGCACGTGAGTAATAAAGTTGCCCAATGTCTTTAAACGCACCTTCTTTTTCTTTTGTCTTTCAGATGCGGGATGCAGCGCCGAAGGCCTCCGGAGCGTGCGAAGAGCTGGTAAGCTTTTGTCTTTCAGATGCCAGAATGCAGTGCGAAGACCTCCGGAGCATGCGAAGAGTAGGTAAGCCTTTGTCTTTCAGATGCCGGAATGCAGCGCGAGGCGTTGGTGACAGCCGATGGACCAGGTAAGAGATGCGCTGCCACTGAAGACCGTAGTGCTAACCTGTTCTTTCTTTGTCTTTACAGGTGCTGCTGAAGACTGGATTCCAGGATGTTAAGCCTTTGTTCCCTTAGGCCCAGGATCAGAAGCAGAAGACACAATGAGCGTTCTGCTGCAGAGAATGCAGAATAACGCAAAGCAAGATTCATCCATCGGGTGTGGTTTAAATAGCCTCCTGTAGTGCTCAGGTGTCTCCTTCCACAGCCACGCCTAGGTAAGAAAAGAGTTCCTGCTTTCCAGAAGAGTTCCAGTGTTCTGAACCTAGGGAGTGGCTCCTGCCCCACCCAACAGGAAAAGTAGTCCCAAACAGAAGAGGATCAGGGGTTCAACTGGCAGGTAAGTAAGCAGCATGGTCTGCTGCAGGTAAGTCCACCCAAGCATTATTAGCCCGGCGCTTCCAGCGCTGGGACTGGGCATCTTTATGAGCCTGGTGCCACTGGCGCCAGGACAGGGTCCAAAAGGTCCCAATTGGGACTGGCTGGCACTCGGAACCGGGGTTATGGGTCTGCTTCCAAGGGAGTCGGGCAAGTCCTGGTCTTTTGGAAGCAGAGATCATGACAGTTAATATCCATGCTAGCCCCAACTCTGAAAGTATTAGCAGTGACCAGTGAAACGCTAGTTTCCGTCATGCTCAAATGGGAACTTCTATTAAATCTGGAGTCAAACTTAATACAGGATAAACACATTTATTAACAACTTCCAATTATCTTGCTTGTATATACCACTTGAACCTGCTGAGCGTTCTACACCTTGTAAAAACCATTGTTTTTGTCTTATTGGCATTCACTTGTAGGTTATCGATTTTGGAATATTCCAATAAGGAATTTAAAGTGTTTTAATCCAATAGGGGTTAAATCCATATAGACAGTGTCATCTGCATGTGATAGCGATGGGCATTGCCTGCGACCCAACCTAGGTGATTTGCCTTCACCCTGTTTAAATAAGAAGGCCAATTGGCAATATACAACAGAATCAGCACAGGAGCTAAATACAGCTTTGCTTCAGGCCATTATATGTTGATATATTATATGTATGTCCCATGCCATCAGGTTGTACCCGTACCCAGGTTTTGGTGTGTAATTCAATAATTAAATGCAGAAAAAACTCAGTAGGCACCCTATATACCTCACAGTGATAATGCACTCCATAATAAGGTCTGATCCATCGAATCAAATCTTATAGAGAAATCAACAAATTCACATATAGTTTTTTCCTTATGGCATGTTTGTCAATAAGTCTAGATATTGCCAGCAACTACCTACAATTGATTGATTCGGTTTGAGGCATGTTTGTTCCGTTGGCAATATGTGTGCTTGTGTAGACCAATCCCCAATCCTCAAGACAGCCCAGAAGATGCTTTGCAAACAATTTTTCTGTGAAGGAGGGCGTTGTTGCGCACGAGAGAAAATGGCGGCTCTCGTGTGAGCTCCGGCTGGACCCAGGGCCGCAAAGCCAGAAGAGATAATTTGCAGGCACCGGTTATCCGCGATTTTTGCAGAGAACGGGTAACAATATCTTCAGACTGCCCACACGAAATTTCAGGCTGATCGGTGCAGAGATTCCGGGGATAAGAACCCGGATGGTCGGCGGGCGGCCCCGGAGTTGGCGACCGGTGGGAGGAGAGAGGAGCCCCGCCCCGAGACGGCGGGTGCGGCGGCATCGGGCCGCTCCTGCCATCCATCCAGCATGGGAGAGCCGCGGCTACCCCGAACATCGTGGGCCGCCTGCTGGCCCCCCGCCGCCTTCTTCACCTCGGACGCCCGGATGGTTGGCGGCCTGCTCTGAGATCGGACCGCATCTGCAGAGGTAGGCCCTTCCTGCTCCCAGCATGTAAATCCGCGCACACCGCACAACCAGCGAGCCACCCCGCTATCCCCTGCGAGCTCGGGGACTGCGGGACAGGCGGTTAAAAACTCAGCTTATTAAGAGCCTGGTGCTTCACTTATCGGCGGGACGCGGGAGGGCCTCTCTGTACCGCCTGCGCAGGCCTCGATCCCTGGAACTGTTGGCCCCTGCGCACCGAAACTAACGCTCCACTCGCCTATATATGACAGATGTGGAAGAAACGTCAGACCCTACTAATAAAGCTACACCTGGGCACTGATTCCACCGCCACGGACCCCGGGGCACCGGGGGTGGCGAGAAGATATAGCGCAGAGCGAATTGTGGTGGAACTAACACGGCCCTCCAATTGAGTGCCTGGATAACCCACATCTCCCATTCCGGAGACGATGCCCAAGAACTTTGGCTCGAAGAAAGGCAGAGGAACCATCGATAAATACACAACCACGATGCAGAGGGAAACGGAGCTCGAGAAGGACCGGGAAACGCCGGTACATGAGAAGCAGACACCCCCGGCTACAATGGTGGACCCTCAGGCCGTTTGTCAGGCGATGCAACAGGGCTTTGCCACACTCACAGACAAGTTGGATGGGATCACGGCAAGTGTCGCCAATATTAAAACACAACTTGACAAGACAACCACTCGCATGACAGAGGTGGAATCTAGAATATCTGGCAATGATGACGCTTTAGAGGCCCTGAAAAGCACGGTATCCACAATGGCTATTGAACTTGGCACAGTGAAGTCCAAATGTGAAGATTTGGAGGCAAGATCCCAGAGAAACAACATCCGCATTATTGGCGTTCCAGAAGGGGCCATAAAAGGATCAATGGAGAAGGCAGTAGAAGACCTCCTGCGTACGCTATTGGGTGATCCCGGATGGTCTCCGATGTTCATAGTCGAGAGGGCGCACAGATCACTAGCCCCGAAGAAAAAACCCCGGGCATACCCCAGGCCCATCATAGCGCATATGATAAATTACAGGGATAGAGACTAGATCCTAAAAACAGCCAGAGAAAAACAGGAGCTCAAATGGGAGGCAAATGTTATCTGCATCTTTCCAGATTTTACCCTGGCGGTCCAACAGGAAAGGAAACTACATGAGTCAAGAAAATGCTACGCGAACGGCAAGTGCAATATGCAATGCTCTACCCCTCCAGGCTCAAAATCCAACACCAAAACAAGTCATATTTTTTCATATTTCCCGAAGAAGCGGCGAACTTCATAGAAACGCATATTCCTCCAAACATGGGACAGACCTAAAGTGTGGGTGATTTGAACAAGACTGAGGCCTAAACACTATCACCTCGTTCTCGAAGTGAAAAGGAACAGCAACGCCAGAGGCTTCCACCATGGAGGCCCACATCAGGGATGTTGAAGTAGAATGTACATGTTCAATCTGCAATGGAAACACCGTCCCAAAAGTCGTTAGGATGTGCAAGAGCAACACGTGTGAACCGGACACGATACCTATAAGTAAAGCTGGCTTGGGCACTGGAGACGCTGCAGCCCCCCCTGTAGCAGGTGCTCGAGATGTTGTTGGGAGGGGAGGGATGTATATCTAATGGCACAGTTAAAGTTAGGGGAACTGTGAGGGTACGGGGAGGGTCTTACATGGGAGTGTGGGGTTTTGTTATAAAAGAAAAAGCACACAGATATCAGACATGTCGACATTCCAGCTCACAATGGCAGATTATAAGAGACCACATGGCAGTGAACACTCCATTGACAATGGCTAAATTAGACAAAGGCAACATTAATATGCTCAGCTGGAATGTAAGGGGTCTGGGATCTAGGATTTAGAAGAGGAAGATCCTGGCCTACCTCAATAGGCATGCTGCCAGGGTAGTCTTCCTACAGGAAACACATTCTGGACCGCGACAAGGAGGACAACTGATGCCAAATTGGGGCTCACATCAGTATTTCACGACATACTCCATCCGGGCGAGAGGGCTAGCAATTCTGATTCATAAAACGCTGTCCTTTGAATGTATTGATGTTGAGTGTGACCCGGGGGGGGGGAGATATGTTATGCTTCATGGCAATCTATATAATAAAGAATTTATCTTTCTGAACTTGTATGGTCCGAATATTGACCAGTCAGATTTCTATGCCTCAGTGTTTGAAAAATTGGCAAGATACCCAACAGCCCGGGTGATATGTGGTGGGGACTTTAACACAATTCTAGATGTACATCTTGATCACACATCTACGCAAATTAGAACACTGACTAAAGCAGCACAAGCAATAGACCTACATATGGCAGATCTACAACTAAAAGACCCCTCGAGAACATTGAATCCTATCAGTAGGGAATACACCTACTACTCCACAGTCCATGACATGCACTCCAGAATAGATTTATGGCTAATAGATGGAGACAGCATGGCATGGGTCACAGACTCCCACATACACCCGAGAACGTACTCAGACCACTCACCGATACAACTGACACTAAGAATCCCTGTTGGGGTCAACACCAGACCACCTTGGAGATTCAAGCCTGCGGCCTTGAAAGACCTGGTTTATAACAACTCGATGAAACAATATATACAGGACTACTTCGATAACAATGAACACTCTGTCTCGACCCAGTCTATACTATGGCAGGCGTTCAAAGTCTGCGTCAGAGGTCACTCAATTTCCGTGGAGGGCGGAATCCTCAAAGACATTAGGAATAGGTTAACTAGACTAGAAACTCAAATACCGTCCCTGCAATCACAGTACGCATCCTCCCCGTCACCCCAGCTCAGCTCTGAATTAAAGACCAAATTAGACGAATACACCGAGACTGCAGATCAAGAGGTCAGATACTTTGATCGACCAGCTGCAGCTCGTAGATATGGGGAAGGGGAACGCCCCGGGGAAATTATTCGCAAGAACAGTACGTGTAGAGAATGGCCCCACAACCATACCCTGCATACAGATGCCTGAGGGCACGGTATCCACGGATCACGACAAACTGAAGGAGACCTTCTATGCTTATTATAAAGACCTATACTCCCCGCAAAGCGCTGTAACAGATGCCGAGATAGAGAGCTACCTAGCCCAGATACCCACAACCCTTTTAGCGGATACCACTAGGGAATCACTGGAGGCACCCATCACCGAGCCCGAAATACTTGAAGCAATAAAAGCGCTCCCCAACGGGAAAGCGCCGGGCTCAGACGGGCTAGGTGCTGAGTTCTATAAGGGGTTCAGTAGTGAACTAGCTCCCAGGCTTCACGCTGTATGGATGGAGGCACTGGACACAGGAGAACTCCCCGAAACCACCAGGGAAGCTATAATTACACTCCTGCTGAAATCAGGGAAGCCCCCTGGGGAATGGGGGTCATACCAACCTCTATCCTTAATAAATACGGATGCCAAGATCCTGGCCAAGATAATAGCAACAAGGCTTACACCACTGATGCCATATATGATACATGAGGATCAGGCTGGGTTTATATTGGGCAGATCTACGGCAACGAATATAAGGCGATGTCACCAAATCATTGCCACAATATCCCCAGAAACCCAGGGAGTAGCGGTCTCCCTAGACATGCGGAAAGCATTCGACACGGTCTCATGGCCATTCCTATTCGGGGTGCTACGGAACTATGGATTTGGCCCAAACTTCATAAAGTGGATCCAAATTCTTTACACACGGCCACAAGCTAAGATCAGAATTAATGGGTCTTTCACGGACATACTAGAACTACTGGTGGCCACCAGGCAGGGCTGCCCACTCTCCCCGCTACTCTTCGCCCTAGTTATAGAACCCCTTGCGGACATACTCAGATCCCGTTATAGCACATTCTGGATATGGCTTGAAGGTACACCGCATATTATAACGCTTTATGCGGATGATATTTTGTTATACCTGAAGAACCCAGACCGCACATTGGGCAAGGTGCTGGCTGCAGTGAAAGAGTTTGGTGAATATTCAGGCCTGCGCCTAAATCCCAATAAGTCTGAGATATTCCCGCTCACAGATGCAACCACGCAGCCCCAAAACCTCCACGGTCTCATATGGAGCCCGGTACACATTGTTTACCTAGGCGCTGCTGTCGCCAGATCCACTCAACTGTCCCGAACACTGAACTACAGTTCACTGGCAGATGTACTTTGCACCAAAATAAAGCACTGGAATACCCTGCCTATATCAATGATGGGGAGGATAGCATTAATTAAAATGATCATTTTGCCTAAGCTTTTCTATCTGTTCAGTACAGGAACGGTGTGGCCTGGTCGCGCACTATTCTGCAGAATCAACAGTGCATGCATAGCGTTTGTATGGGGAGGCCACTCGAGGCTGAGCTGGAGGGTGCTAACAGATATGTATCCCAGAGGTGGCCTAATGTTCCCCGACATGGAATTGTATTACCTGGCAGCGCAGGCGCAATATGCTGCCGACTGGGCTACATGCTCCCTCAACCCTGGCCCCCCACCCCTCCCTGCGTGAGAACAGGAGGCAATACTGGCTCTACAGAAAATCACTAGGCCCACACCTAAACGATACAACACTATACACCCATCCAATGTCACAATCACGGCATGGGCCAAAATAACTGATATGTTTGGAGCCAGCAAGCTATACCACCCGAGCATGCCAATATGGGGTGACCCCCACACACCCTTCCCCGTAGATAGTGCAGTGGCAATGCACTGGAGTGCCAGAGGCATCACACAATGGGGACAGATGTTCCGGGATAAACACTTTCTGAAGTGGGATGAGATTAAAGACACAGTAGGAAACACAAACACATACAGACAGCAGTTTGATAAGGTTGCAGCAATCACACAACGGATTTACCCGTCATTCCCGAATGAACCCGAAATAAACATGGGACTTGGTTACATATTCACGGGGGGGACTCAGAAGGTCACGGCCTCCGCTCTCTACAAAACTATAATGTAAACACGCCCGAAACCACCCCACACTACAAAGGCCGGTTGGGAGCGGGATCTGGACCAGCCGATAGAAGAACAGGATTGGTCCCAGATCTGTGCACTGACTAAGCTGATATCATGCAACTCTAGATTCAAATTGATCCACTATAAAATTATCCATAGAACCAACTACACGCTGGTGAAACTCAAGCGTCTATACCCCGCTCTCTTTGGCAACTGCCCAAGATGTAGCTCTGAAAATGCTAATATATACCATATGTTGTGGGACTGTGTAGAACTGAGACAATATTGGGCCGGGGTCTGCGGAGCTCTAGATAAGATGGCAGACCAACCGGTCGAATGGACACCACAGTTGTGTATATTAGGTGCGATTGGGAAAATGAACCCAACTTGGCGAAAACTGCTCAATTTAAGTCTGCTGTTAGCAAAAAGGGTCAAATTGATGAGGTGGAAAAATGCTCGGCCGCTAACAATAGAAGACTGGAACAGTGACATGCTGTGGGCTAACGACACCGAAGAGCTGTACATAGACTCAGTGATGGCCCCCTCTAAACCCAGGAATATATGGGCACGGTACAAGCAATACCTGGCAGATTCATCTGCCCCTGTTGACTTAAATGTAACGTAAAACCAACCAATATAAGTTATATGCTCACCGAAATTGAATGTCGCAAATATAACTGCTTAATCTGTGTGCAATGTTAAATAAAGTTGTAAAAAAAAAAAGACAAGTCTGTGAAGACTTTATCTAAAATTACAGCCCAAACTTTAGACTTCATTGTAGGATATAAGTGGGTATACAAATGGACCCTGCACTGAAGAGTCGGACAAAGACGAGATTTTCATTTCCAGAGCAAACATGGCCAATGACAAAATGTATGTATGTATGAGTATGATAAAGTCACCACTGGAGCTAGGGATGTATTAGTAGAAGTTTTGAATAGGATAGATATATAATTTGTCTATTTATCAAGACTGACATTCGATGTTTCAACAATTTTATTCCACACCATGCTCTTTGCTGTACAAGCTCAAAACCTCATAGTACCTTTCATTCTAAAGGAGCATAATAATTCAAGGCATGCCCGATTATGTGATTCCAAACACTGTTTTTGTATAGTGTGTTTTAAACTCCCTTCTTACTCAGATAATGTGGTCTGCCCATCCCTCTGCTACTGTTTTATACAAAAGTCTTAGCTTTTTGATTTTCAATACTCTAGCTTTGATTAATTCCGAATCAAACCAGGAGTTATCGGTTGTTAGCACAAATAAACATATTTCTAATTGTCCCTATTCAACATTCAAAGGACTCCATGAAATGGTAATTCCTACCTTGCAATAATAAGATTGTCATCATATCATTTAACTCATTCGACCCCTCAAGGCACCATTTTATTTGTCAATTCTCTTCAATTAATCTATGTCTGAGAACAAGAGGTGGACTATCTCTAATATGTAGATGTAATATTAACTTAAGTGGTAAATGATCACTTACAGAATCTGTAAGTACTTCAAACATATTGCATAGTAAACGGTTGGGCACTGAAATAAAAATGAATCTATTGTTGTAAGTGCCCCGTGGCTCAGAAAGGTAGCTTCGCCGGGGCTTTTGACGGTTACCCTGCCATTTAGGCATCATAGATCATATTCTTCTGTAATACACTGCAAGGAATTGCCCCTACTGTTACTACGACCATCTGCTAGCAATCACCCAGGCACTTTCCAGAACTCATCTATAATCTCTGCATCTGGGTTCCCTGAATGTCTATGTGGCAAACGCACATTCAAATCCCTCAACAATAAGAAAGTATACTGAGGAGAGTGTTCATGTATTTTTGCAGAATATAATCAAAATCACAAGACAAATAATCGTTTTCTCACCAGGAAACCAATACACGTTAAGTAGAAGAATTCTTTATTATAGGAATGGCTTGAAAAATCCACTTGAAACCCTAGAACATAGTGCTTATTTTAAAATCAAAAGTTTTAATACTAAAAACGAATCCATTCTTGGATAAAATTGCTAGCCTGCCCCCAGGGTGTCCCATTTTATGTTTTTGGGCTGGTAAAAACAGGTATCCAGTCATTTTATCAGAAGAAAAACAGAGTGTGGAAAATAACACTGAATACACCAAAAGTTAAAATATATAAAGAGTAGTGGGTTAAGGGGTTAAAATGTGTCCGATAGTTTTGGGTTGGCTTAAAAAGGGGGGTTTGAGGGTGCCCCCCCAAATAAAAAAAAAAAATGAAATGAAATATAGTGTTTTTCTGTGTTTTGTCCGCAATGAAATTTACCACTCTGTAATTGTGGTCGGTAAGATCACATATAAACGGAAAAACATAGTTGACAAATGTTCAATAGGTAGATCATTAAGCAGCCATGACTCCTGTACACAAATAAAAACCGTTTTTGCGCATTGTGGGTCCAATATAATCCAGCCCAACTTCCTCTCATGCGCTGCAGCATTCCACATAAGAAGCATTCATGACTGATCATAAAGGCGCTGGTGTAGTATCTGTCTTGGGTTGCAAGAAACTTGTCAGTAGAGTTATACAAAATGTTTGGGAAACAAGGATTTCACAGAGTAGAAGTCCCCCTCAATGATACGAGACGTGGATATATCGCCCAGAGAAGCTGCGCAGTCAGGTTCCTGTGACCCAACAATAGTCGTCCTTGAGTTAAGACTTCTTGTGTATTTTGTGAACTCTCAGATACTGTAATTGTTGACTGTTAGTGCAGTTAGACCTGCTTTTCTTAGCCTGATGCCCCGTGAATAAACAAGAAATAAACGTTGTTATTCTTGGCAAGAGAGTTGTGAGGCACTTCATTCCTCTCCGCCAATTCCTTCCCTGCTGCTCTGTCTCATCACTCCATGTAAGAACTTTGTAATGGCCTCATCAGCTGAGACGCCCGCTTTGCACTATACATGCAGTCCCTTCCAGCTGGTGGTATTATAGCAAAATAGAAACCTGCATTTTGCTATTGTCTCTCAGCTGGTGAGTGGACCATGCTGTAATAGTTCATCTGATCAGGGTAGGCCTCAGAATCTGGAATTAAAATATGACAAATGGGCATTTCATGACAGGCCTGGTAAAGGGATCTCCAGCGTTGAGCCGATGTTGCCTGGCAGTATTCCAGCTAGATGGTCGGCACCCACCAACACATGCCAAGTGCACTGACACCAATTTAGGGGTGATTCCTCGCCTCTTTAGGGGTGATGGCTCGCCTGCTTAGGGGTGATGGTTCTATCAGCGAAAAGCGGTCAGAAAAGGCAGATGTTGCAGAGGGCCGCCTGCTGAAGGCCACCCTCTATAATGCTGCTTCCTTCCCCCTCCCTCTTCTCCTGTCTACTTTAGGGCGGGTCCCCCTCCTCGCCCTTCCCCACACTCCACGGCACCCTCCCACACACCAGGCTGCCCCTCTCACTACTTACTTGTCTCCCATCTGCTTGGCTGTGCGGGTGCTCATAAACCGCTAGGGTTAGGCAGAAGCAGGGGCGCAGCAAAACCTACATATCGGGAGGTGGCTTACTGGTGATGGGATGGGCCACTTCAGAAAGTGGGCAGGCAGACTTGGAGGCTACACCCCCCTTTGTTCTACCCCAAGAGTGTTCTGGTGTGGAACCCAAGTATCAAATCGTAGCGGCCAAGCATTACACCTAAGTGCACCCAAGTACACAGTCACCCACTCATTTAAACACTCCATTTACCATACACCTGCTCATTTGCATGCGCACCCAGCCCCCATACATCATACACTCATCCACACACACTCACAAATACATTACCTACACACACCTTGCACACATGCATCATTTTTTCATTTGAATTTAATATGGTGCTTGGTTTATGGCAAACCTTTCACCTTTTCACAATGATTATATAAGAACAATTTCATTTACTGATCCCATCATTTACAAATCCATTAATACACATTTGATAGAAATTGATAGAAGCTTCAATAACTGTGCATCCACTGGATCATATACCGTCAACATCTTAGAGCTAGCTCCATTTTCATTTAAAATCTAACATAATATTTCATACGGTTTGAAACATCCATTTACCTTATTCTTAAAAACGTCATCTAAAAATGTTATCACGGCAGATAAAAGAAACATGGCCCCCTAGTAAGAAAATAGACCACAATTCCTCTGCATTAGGAGAAGTCCTCTCTGCAATATGTTTTCCTAAGAGAAGTGTTAAAACCTGCAACGAGGATCTCCACCACTTTGCTTATGAATGGAGAGGACTTCCCTTGTGGGGTATACATTCATGCAGAAACACATGACCTGATAACGGTAGTGAGCATGAGCGTAATTATAGGGGGGGACAGGGGGGTTTGTCCCCCCCAGCTTCTGTGGCATGCCTTTTTGTCCCCCTCATCTTTTGGAGGGAGGGCAGGGGAGCCGCAATCATCAATGATGTAATTGGACAGCGCAAGCCCAGCTGGAGTGCCCAGCAAGGCTTGCGCTGTCTCATTACATAATACTGAGATGCCTGGCAGCTGCGCTGCAACACATTCAGGGCCAGGATGCCCTGCATGGCTCCGTCCCGCACCCTGGCTGGCCTGACTCAAAGTCAGCAGCCAGGGTGCTGAACTGGGTGTTGCAGGGATTGGCTCCTGTGCTGCCACGTTAGCAGCAGCACTTCCAGGGGCCACGGTGCAGAGAATCACTTTCCGGCTTTGTGTTCGTGCCGCACACAGACAGGAACTAGGAAGCTCATTCAGCTTTCTGGTTTCTGTCTGGAGGTGCGTGAGTGCGAAGAGGTTAGGTCGTTGTAATATAAGACGCGTGCCGCACACAGACAGGAACTAGGAAGCTCATTCAGCTTTCTGGTTTCTGTCTGGAGGTGCGTGAGTGCGAAGAGGTTAGGTCGGTGTAACATGAGACGTGGCCCGGGTGGCATTTGAAAGCAGAGCAGAGGTACTATAAAAAAAAATATATATTTTGTAATTGTGTTTGTGTATGTTTGTTGGAGGGCTGGGTTGCGGGCTGACCCTACTGAGGGCGTGTGACACATTTGGACAATGTCAGCAGAGCTCACAGTACACATTAAGGCCCCAGGTATGAAGACACATTAACAATAACAAATGGTGCATTCTCTGTGGCAAGCCACAGCTTTGCAACGCCTCTAAAATTAGTCTTGCCACTTTTCAGATGCTACTAAAGCACTACCATCCTAATTTCAAAATGAGGTTGGCGGAAGGTGCGCGCTCCCCAAGTAGAGTGGAAAGAGTCAAGCTGTGAAAACCTGTGACCCAAAGCTGTCATTCTCTGCAAATTCTGTGAAATGAAGTGCTATGCGCCTTCCAAACATGGTGAACTTTTGTTAAGCAGTTTTTGCTCTAAATGCGAAGAATCCATATGGGATTTTGTGTTTAAAGCACACTTTTAAAAGCCCGGTATAACTTTTCCCCCTGCCGCCAAAAATAATCTTCCGCAAACTGGCAAAAAGTATTTCGAGTTTTCCATTCACTTTTTGTAGGACGGTTTGGTGCAAATTAGTAAATGGATGTCATGGTTCAGGTTACAGGCCACCAAAAATGCTTCACTTACCAAACTAAGCAGGGGAGTATCCAGTATTTTAAGAGTGTGGGAGGGGGGGCTACAAAATGAAGTGTGCAGAATTCCACATGGTGTCATTGGCGCCCCCAAACCGCCCACCCCTGCCCCAATCTACCTTTTTGGTAACATTAGTGGAAGATGGCATTTTAACAAACAACAACAAAAAAAACTGCAGGATCATTCCAGATGCAGGAAACTCACCTATTAGATCTCTGTCCAAGCCCTCTGAGGCAAAATACATGCAAACTTCCTAATTACTATATGGATTGCACCAACAGATGTGACTTCATAGAAAAGGACATTTCAAGGCACATCATCAGTCTTTGATACTTGGAGGCACCATGGAAGTGACTTTAGAATAAGTTGCCATAAATAAGCCAAGTGACAAATAACTTTGTGGTGCAGAATACCGAAATTGCACTATTGTTATATGTGGAGCAACTCTATAGTCATTAGGATTTCCCATTATAATTCCATGATACATAAACATAAGCTTTGAAGTGAATCAGAGTCACATGCAGAGCTGCAGATAAGGCACAATGTGATTAAATGATTTGCTCAGGATCACACACTTGGTTAAATGATGAAACTGGGATGTGGACAATTTAAGCGACTGCGTACATCTTTCCAGATTTAGTTGATAAAGATATTTATTAAGGTTTTGTTTTACATTTCATGTGCTTAAATATTTATTTATAGCAATGCCTTGGAAGCAAACCACATTACATAATAAACTAGGCTTTCATAGTAAACTAACCATACACTATATACATTGTCATAGAAATATGTTGAGCAATGGGAGTATGGCTTTAGTTCTATTCTCCAAATTCTGCATGCAAAGTCACAATAACATCATGTAGATTAATGTGAGCCTAACAAATCCCCCTTGGGTTTTAAAGCCATAGTCATGATTTCATAAAGCATGCAACATTATGCACCCTTCTCATTTCTGATCACTCCCTCCCATTCCCATTTCTAAAGGGACAAAAGTCCCTGCTAATAGTACCCCCCTCCCTCACATCAGTGCCTAATGGCTCACATTGTAATGCACTGTTGATACAGAGCAACGTGAGGACCCTCTGCTGCCCGGAGCTCCTTGGGACATTGTCCTGTCAGCGGGACACCTCTACCATTCGGAACGGATAATGTGTACTGCTGACAGGACGAGCGTGCTGAGCAAGAATTGCTCAGCACATATTGTCTTGCAAGCGTGACACCTTTGCCGTTGAGCGCCCTCTTTGATGTGCCGAATGGGAGAGGTGTCCCAATGACAAATGTCCCGGTCTGGCTCTTAAAAGAGCCACGGTGGGCAGCTTGCCCCCCTGCCTCTCCTGCTTGGTACCCCACTGCTTGGAGCCATTTGAACACATGAAAACATACCTTAATTTTAAGCAGTCAGAATCTTGTAGAAAAAATCTATCAGCACGTACACATATAAGGTGCTGTGCAGAACCCAAATTTGGAGATATATGGCATTTAAAAATGTACACCAAGTATACTTGGTCACCCACTGCACTGCATTAACCGATGGCTTCTGCCTTTGAATGAAAGGAAAAATCAAGGGAATTGCTGACATTCCAGTGAATCTGTTCCTTTTAGCCATGGCTTTATAGTTCAACTAAGTTAAGTCAATTTAGCCCAAAATTTCAGGGATCAGGGGGTGATAAAGTCTGGTCTGCTCAATGGACGTTACACTACTGTTTCCATGTGTTATTGTATATGTACATATAAATGTTGTGTGCACACAGTGTATGTCAATGGAGGTGCTGGGTGCATTTGTGTGTGAGTGAGAGTGTATGCAAGCATATGTGTGTTGACTTTTGTGTCTGAATGAATGATAAATAATGCATTGTTTGTATGTTTTATTGGAATTAAGTTTGTGAATGTTATGTTGTGTCACTGGGTGCATTGCATGCCGGTTGAAGATTTGTGGGGGCCCAATTGAATTTTAAAGATAGGCCACCAGTCTTATAAAAGTGATAATAGAGCATCAGCAATGGACTCTTGTGGTGTAGTAGTCTAGTCTTATCCCTCAGGGATTTAGGTCGTTTGACCGAGGTACAAAATCAAGGCAAAATTGACCGTAGTCATTTTCGCTGCAAATACGTTTTTGCCTCGGTACAAAAAACCAAACCCATGTCCCCCCAAACCGCCAGTACACCCACAAACCCCCCCTACTTACCTTTTCTCCATCCGCCGCCTCTCCTGTACCCTGCAGCGTCAGATCCATCCATCTAACGTGGGTCGGATCTGACGCTGCAGGGTCCGCTTTTCTTCTTTTTTTTTGTTGGGTTCCCTGCCACCAACGCTGAGGAAGCAGAGGACACCCCCGCAACTGCCAAAGCCAAAAATACAGAACATGGGGAGCGGGAGACACCCCCGCAACCCCAGCTCTTCATGTTCGGTATCTTCGGGTGCGAACTAATGGTGGTGACCGAATTCAGTCAAATCTACCATTCAACCAAATTCTTTCGAACAATTTAGCTGAAATGATCCCTAAGAGCCACCATCTGTCCTCCATCCACCCCACCCCTATCCCCCCCAACATTTTCAGCAAAGTTACTCCACTGGTAGTGAGGGCTTGGAAACGGCATTAACTATTTCGGTACCACATTGCAAGCTCTTCATTATTCTAATATGAAAACAGTTTATATTGTTTCCTTGCTTCCTGGGTTTCTAACCAATCCTGGCACCAAAGTTTCCATTTTACTGCCTCCGGGTTCGTCTCCAGGAGTTATTTTGTGTTTACCAAATGATCTCACAGTGCCATACATTTACAGTCCCATTGCTCCAGTGGGCAATTACACCCCCTTACCATCCACTTTTTTCAGTAATTCAAACAGAGGTGCGACAATGGCCATTACACATTTCCGAAACAAGGAGGGGACTTCCAACCACCACTGCATACATACATATGAGACCCAACTCATGTCTGATGGCTGATATTGGGACTCCTTTTGGAGGAGGTAAAACTCTCCTCCAAAATATTCCCTCTAACAGTTCCCAAATATGTCATGGGAGACTTAAAGCAGCCTCTGCCCCACATGTTAAAATGGACACTACTTTAATTGAATATAGCAAGACAGAACTTGTCATGATCTCTGCTTCCAAAAGGTCAGGGTTTTCCCAACTCCCTTGGAAGCAGATTCATAACCCAGGTTCCGAGTGCCAACCAGTCCCAATTGGGACCTTTTGGACCCAGTCCTGGCGCCAGTGGCACCAGGCTCATAAATATGCCCAGTCCCAGCGCTGGAAGCGCCGGGCTCATAATGCTTGCCAGTTGAGCCTCTGATCCTCTTCTGTTTGGAACTACTTTTTCTGTTGGGTGGGGCAGGAGCCACTCCCTAGGTTCAGAACACTGGAACTCTTCTGGAAAGCAGGAACTCTTTTCTTACCTAGGCGTGGCTGTGGAAGGAGACATCTAAGCACTACAGGAGGCTATTTAAACCACACCCGATGGATGAATCTTGCTTTGCGTTATTCTGCATCCTCTGCAGCAGAACGCTCATCGTGTCTTCTGCATCTGATCCTGGGCCTAAGGAAAAAGGCTTACCATCCTGAATCCAGTCTTCAGCAACACCTATAAAGACAAGAAAGAACAGGTTAGCATTACGGTCTTCAGTGTCAGCTCTTCACTAACCTGGGCCATCGGCTGTCACCAACGCCTCGCGCTGCATTCTGAAAGACAAAGGCTTACCTACTCTTCGTGCGCTCCGGAGGTCTTCACACTGCATTCCGGCATCTGAAAGACAAAAGCTTACCAACTCTTTGCACGCTCCGGAGGCCTTCGGCGCTGCATCCCACATCTGAAAGACAAAACAAGGTGCGTTTAAAGACATTGGGGAACTTTAATACTTACGTGCCATTACTCCTTTCCACATCTAACCCAGTGGGTATTCCGGCACCCTGCAGCCGCTCCGAACTTCTACCTGCAAAATAAAAAGACAGTTAGAGCGCATCGTGAAGCAGGCAACAAGCGCTTACTTACGTGCTTCCAGGTGCTTCTATTCATCACACGGGCTCCATCTTCAACTCACTTCAGCCCGTCATCCACCATCGCCGGAACCCTGCAAACCAAGAGACATCATTACTAAAGACTTTAAAGACATTAGAATTACTCGAAACTTACCGTTCGTGCAGTAAACGACAGACAGCAGTCCTCTGAAGTCAAGAGGCCTGCTCCCCTTATCCAGTGAAGAAACTGGTTACAGCACCCTGCCCCGAGGCAGATGGAGAGCACGGCGTTCACTTACCTAAGGTGAGAGCGTTAACCTTCGGGGTTCTACAGGAGAAGAGAAAGGGAAGAAGAGAGAGACATTCAATAACCCAGTTCATTAATCCCATATTTTCTATCTGCAGACATCTTACCCTTCGAGTCAAACATACAGTGCACAGAGGTCCAGCCCAAAGAGCCAGCCGTGTGTTACACATCACCTTTGAAGATACGGTATACGCCCAGTCAAGACCGGCGCCTCTACGGGAATCAGGTGAGCGTTACAGAACTGGAAAGATGGTCAAACTTGCATAGTTCTTGTGTAATGCCACACACTGGGCAGCGAGACGTTTTAACCTTCTCTCTCAGTTCTGCTGCCGAGGGGTTGTCGTTTACAATCGCATTAATGCAGGTCCCCACAGTGGTGGAAATGGAACAAATGTGGTGGGGGATCCCTCAAGGTCCGGGTTGGGGCGGGAGTTTGGAGGTGCGGTGCCTGAGGAGGCGGGGTTGGGGGCCGGAGCTGGCAGTTGACCTCTGATCAAAGGAAATGTCCAAAATAATAGTTTAAAACAGCGCAATTTCTTTATATATGAATTCCACTTTAAACCACTTCCATGGTGATGAATTACTTCACTGTGCGGATAATAGTTTTGACCAGTGTTGCTGAGTAAATATTATTTAAAATACACAATTTGCATCCCATTTTATAAAAATAAAAAAACTCCCCATACTATTCAACTGGGGGGATTTCTGTTCGCCAGAAGCAACGTTTTACTTTACTTGAACCCCATCCACAGAGCTCCTGCAGCTAGCTCCCCTCTGAGAGCAGTTGGGTAGCTACATCTGTGTCATTGTTCCAATGTTAATAGGGCTATTTATTTATCCATGCAATGTTTGTGGATACATGTATATTTATTTATTTATGCAAGGTTTGTTGGATACAAGCATCTGACAAACCTCGCATAAATAAATAAATAATCTGGGTCCATGGATCCGGTAAACATTACATAAATAAATAAATAAACCGGGTTGTGGCCGAGGACTAACTTCCACTGGTGACTGCTCACACGGGGTCACAGAGGAAGTTACAGTTTGATTATCCTGCAACTGTGACCTGGATCAAAGTCCTGCAGGGGGGCGGAGCAGCTCAGCAGCTCATTGCAGCCATGAGCGCTCTGCCGTTGCGGACGTTTTTTTTTTTTTCAAAAATGTTTTTCTCCATGTAACCCAGCGCAGGGCATGGGTTTGGGGTTTGTGGTGGCTGACTCTGGCCGGATCCCGACATCTAGTGCCAGATCTCGGATCCAGCGAGAGCCGGCCCAATGACCAGCACTGGGTCCCCAAATAAATGAAAGAATCCACACGTTTTAACTCCTCATGCATACATAATGAGCTAACGTGCAAACACCCTTTAACACTGCTGGTTTTCAGAAAATGCTTCCCTCGCCTCTCTGCCTAACAAAAAGCAATTGTGCACATCGGCCCCCGCCCGCCCCTCGGATGCGAAAGAACACGGTGTTAAATGTTCGCTCGCATCCGTGGGGAGGAGTCTGATATGTGTATTTGATCTTTGTTAGGCAGAGAGGCGAGGGGAGTCTTTCTTGAGCTGTGTTTGCGGTTTACATGTCTTTACAGAGGATCCAGCCATCAACCAACTTACTATTGGGAAGGCACGAGTGTGCCAATGTGTCCGAACATGTAGGAATCGTGTTTAGAACCCTGGGTGCTGACTGTGCTACATGTGTGTGATAGATTGCACATCATCTGTACATGCAGTGATATCTGTCCCTTGCTGTTCCTGCAAGCAGGTCCGGACTGGCCCATAGGGCAATAGGGCAATGCCCGAACCAAAAACGCAAAATGCTAGCGTGGGACCGTTTTTTGGGTCAAATTGGGATAATGTATGAGCAATGTGGGCCTGTTATTTCACCATGCGGCTAGTGACAAGTGACTGCTGTCACTGAATACATATTCTTTAAATTGCACTCTGTGCATTACATTTTATCAAAACACCCCCCCCCCCCTTAGCTACTACTCAAATTGTCTGTCAGGAAAGGAATGAATCGCTATTTGCAACTGTTTGGCCACTTTTTCATTGGTGCCCGAGACAATGTTATGCCCCAGTAAGACACTAGTATACGTTCTTGCAAGTGGTAGGACATTAAAGAAAACTAGCTATGACAACAAAAAGAGCCCTGGAGGAAATGCATACGTGCGCTCACGTGGAGCATGCACGGCCCTGAGTAACTAGTGCAAAAAGCGCGTGACTGCGCCTTGGTGCGCACAATGGAATGATTGCTACAGGCGGTCAGCGGGTGTAATGAGCACAACTGCCGGCCTGGTTAGTGCATTTCCTGCTCTCTATCATGTCCCGAGATGGGATCTAGTTCACAAATTAGATTACGTGCTCTCTAGCCCGGAGCCTTCTCCTCGCCCTGTTCAAACAGTCTCAAACCCCGCCCAATCGTCTCTCGCTCCAGCACCTCGCGTGTCCCATTTTGAGAAAGTCTGTGCACTGTAGCACCTTGCTAGCACGGAATCGTGACAAAGCAAGGTTGGTCGAAAATGGTCGGAGTTTTTTTTAAAGCTCTCTAATTTCAGTTTCCCATACCTTTCATCCGCGATTCTCTCTCCAGTCAACACCCCCCGCCCTTGAGCTGCAGAGTGCAGATGCGTGCTTTTGAACACACAAAGTTCATCTGCCGCATTGCTCTCCGGGGCAATTTCTCTGGTACGCGCCTGTAGCTGCAAACACGTTTAGCCCCTTTACCATGCAGTTGGGCCGTTATAACCAGTGCCGCAACTAGGAACTAATGGCCCCCGGCAACTGTGAGTGAAGTAACAGAAAGCAGTTCCTACTACCTTCCTCCTCCGAAATACACAGGCTCTACCAGAATGTATAGTCGTGAAGGTGCACGACTACAACGCCCAGATGTTGATACTTACCTCCCAAAGCGCTCTAGTAACTTGTGAAAAAAAATGTGTATCCAGGAAGCTGTCAGGCTGAATTGCCAAAGAAACGTCACACATGCAGCCAGTGGCGGAGGGTGCCGGGGGTGGCGGATAATAGGGCGGCAGCGGGAGGCTGTGGGCGCACTGGGCACCAGGGGGGGAGCCGGGGGCACCAGCAGCAAAGTGGGCACTTGAAAGGGATTTTTGAGTTCGGCTCATAGGTGGCACATGTCAATAAGACAACATTATAGGCACGGAGAGTGACAGTGGAAGATGGCGATGCCCTCAAAATGATGAGCTGGCACAATCATTGGTGCAAGTGTATTTTGGTCCCAGCTACACCACCCCCATAGCTAGGGCAATGGGTATGGGTTGCTTCGCCGTTTCCAGGGGTGGGTAAACCGGGCAATGGGCCGAGGCACAGGTGGGGGCTGGGGGGAGGGGGAGGCAGCGGGGGTTATCCGGTAAATCTCCCACCTAGAAGATCAGTTTGACAATCATTGACAGGCAGCTACAGCACGCAGAGAGAGGCAAAGGACAGATGTCTGCCCCGCCCATATCCATCGACCCCTGTGATGCTGCCAAAGACTTAACATTCTGCTGAGGTTTTTTAAGGAGGCTTCCACTTGAGCATCACTTTCTGAAACAAAATATTCTTAAACTGCCCCCCAACTTTGGACAGTGTGATAATTGCTGTATTACACTGGCATGTCAGAATGGACTGGTGGGGGTTTACGCTGCACTAAAAAGGCCTTTGTTGTTTCTGGCTTAATGAAGCTGGACAGAGACTGTCTGCAGGATAGAAGGTTGTGTGTGGGGGGGGGGGAGGCAGGAGTAAATGGCTAAAGGAAGGCTCAATAAGCGAGGAAGAGCGGAATTGTCATTCATTTATGGCCGTGTAGCTATTTTTTGTTTTTTGATGTTTTAGGGCAATCTAATGAGTGACCCCTTGTCACTGGGACACAACTGGGGTTTCTTTAGCAAAGCATTTTCTTGCATGTTGATCCAGTTGAAACAAAAAAAAAACACTACAAGTGCCAGAATGCATTGATCTGTTACAGGAAAGCCCAGGACTGCAGAACTTGTGTTCAGGTGACATGTAGTCGTTACCTTGCCAAACTATGCAGACAAACTGTGAGGCAAAAAGGGTAGTTTGAGTAAGTAGAGAAAAAAACAATATTGTTGCCCATCCTGTTGGTTACCGCACTTTACATTTTAGACAAAGGGCAAAGAGTTAGGAAAATGGAAGGGTAATGATTTGGATCAGAGAAAAGTTTGACTGCTGAGACAATTACGCATAATGGGTTGACTGCCTTTGTTTGGTGGTGTGTGTGTGTGTTCACAGGAGCAATTTCATGTGTGTGTTTTATAATTTTTTTGTTGCTACTGTAGGTATTGAGGTCAAATGCCCATGTGCCATCACGATTTGCATACTGTTATAATCGCATGCACAAGTTACTGTTATTTGATGGGTTTTGTAAGCATATGTTGACATAGTCACAACATATGTTATGTTGATTTATACTGCGTACCGATACCACACAAGGGCAGTCCCCAGGGGCTCACGTGTCTCTGCAACAAAGAGGACGGGGTTGGTTAGTGGTGTAAAAATGACAGGATAGCTCCAAAACCAGGAGAAACTGGCGCCTTTGTGTGTTGGCTTGCAGATGGAAGTTGCTGGCACTAGCTTGTTGTATCCACACAGGTAAGGTCAAATGCCCGGGATGTTTCTATTTGACAGTTTGCTATGTTGGGGTGTGTATGTTTGTTTTATGTGTAGATTAGCAGGTGTTTAAGGTTGTGTGAACTGGCTTGTTGTGTCTGTACGGGTAAGGTCCAGTGTCTGGATTTGTTTCTTGTAAGTGTGTGTTGCTTGTGTTGGGTTTGTGTTAGGGTATAGGTTGGCTAGCCCAGTGGGCGTGTATAGTATTTGGGTGGTGTGCTTGAGGAGGTAGAAGCGGGTGGTTAGTGCTTTGGCTACTCGCTAAATTCTTCTATGTGGCTAATCTACACAGTCCTATCTGTTGTGACAAAAGACTAATCTGCATAATTATTCTATTTTAGTCTGACGCATGGTTCATCTTTTCAGTTCTATCTAAGTATGACCAATGTCTAATCTTCACAAATCTCTGAGTGTGATCCATGGTTAATCCTCACAGTTCTATTTAAGAGTTACACATGTTTGATCCTCACAGTTCTATCTAAATCTGACACACTGCTAAACTTCATAATTCAAAGTGTGATGCATGCATAATCTTCACAATTCTATCTAGGTGTGATGCCTGGCTAAACCTCGCAACTCTATCCAAGTGTGACGCATGGCTAACTTCACAATTATATCTAAAAGTGACGCATGGCTAAACTTCACAATTCTATTTAAGTGTGAGGCATGGCTAAACTTCACATTTTCACTCCAAGTGTAAGCCATGGCTAAACTTCACATTTTCACTCCAAGTGTGATGCATGGCTAAACTACACAATTCTATCTAAGTGTGACACATGGCTAAACTTCACCTGGAGAGAGTGTGAACTCCTAAATTGGAGGCACAACAGTAAGTGTAAAACACGTAGATTTGAGGTATCTGGATAGCGAGAGAACGCCTAAGTATGGGACACAACAGTGAATAAAACCACTGAACGGTTGGTACATAGCAGTGATCAGGATACTCTTTACTAGCTGGTTAATTTTGGTATGCTATATTATGTAGGTAAGAAGAGAGGCAGACTTTTTTAGAATACAGTGATTGCTGTACTCCCCCACTTACCTTGTCAGCCGCTGCTGGTTGACGGCTGGCTACTGGCTTCTCAGGCGAACACGGGCAAACCTGGTCTGAAGCTGCTTCTTGGGGAGCTGCCCTTTGCTTTGCGGCCCTTAGCCGAGGGCTTCCCAGGCAGTGGCTGCCCTGTGTTAGCTCATTAAGTAGGGCACTTCTGGTCACCTGACCAAGTCCAGGGACCAATCACAGAGCTATGGGTCAGGTTGGTGGTGGGGAAGACAAAGTACGATGGCCAGAAGTAGGCCTAAAAGCTAAAAGCCCCAAGTTATGTGGGAGTTAGGGATCCGAAATCACTGCAAACCCAAAGCGCTAATCCCATTTTTAAACGCTGCGTGAGCCATCAACACTGCCAACACTTGCCCTGATGAAGGGAGCGGCTACAATGGAGTGCAGGACTTCAATAGTCAGTTTAAAGCACTTCGGTACACAAAGAAAACTTTCCGGTCACGTGATCTGCGTTAAGGCCAATCAGAGCCAGGAGGCGGGATATAAAGGAAAAACCATGCTGCCGGTCTGAAATCACTGCAAACCCAAAGTGAGAAACCCATTTATAAATGCTCTGTGAGCCAGCAACACTAGGAACATTTACCCTGATGAAGGGAGCGCCTCCAGTAGCCCGTTTAAAGCACTCCGGTACTGTTACGCTCACCTGGTCTCAGGGGTGAGGTCGCTCGGGTCCGTCTTCCCCCTCTGCGCTTATGTGGCGACTGGTGTTAATAGGTGATGCTGTCAGGACTGCTCCTGCGTGGAGAATAGGGGGCGGGAGTATGCCAGCTTGTGCACCTGATCCCCTTCCAGACCCCTTCTCCCAAACCGTGCTACCCTTGGGATGCGCTGTCCCTGGGAAGCTCACCTGTTGATTAGTTTTGCAGAGCATTCCATCCTGCTGCTTCTGGCAGGGGCGCTTGTATGATCTGGACCGAGTTCCTTCACTGGTCCCTTGCACATGGTAGTCCAGTCCTGCTGCGACTAAGCCACTATACTTCATGTAAGTGTTCCTATTTGCCTTTGTCTTTCCTCGTCTGTTTTTGTTGTATTGTAAAGTTTGTTGTCTTGTATTGCTGTCCGCTCCACTTTTGATGTTTGCTCTTTTGCTTTCTTCCCTTGCAGGTGATGTTGCCGGCCCGGCAGAAGCTGCGGAGCTCAAGGCGACAGCCAGAGGGAATGAGGAACGAAGCTGCAGCGGTACAGTAGCTGGTAAGTTGTTAACTAGGGGATGCGCAGGGTTCAAATGCGGCGCGGCCCTTGGACGGATATTCTAACCTTGTCTTTCTTCTTCTTCACAGGGTCTGAGTTCGTGGATGCGAAGTGCGGTGCTGAGGCATCGGGGTCAAGATCACTGGATGTCAGGGGATGAGTCTGCAGATGAAGCGATGAAGCACCGGTTGCCTGGAGGTGAGTATGCAGGAGAACGCCTGGTTTCCAAAGGTAAGTAAACTGGTCCAAGCGGCAGTGAGTGTCACATTGCACACGAGTGCACAGTAACACGAAGCACTGGCCTTAAGGATGGAGCAGCTTGTATAGCTGAGCTTCTGAAGCCATGCCCACCAGGTTCAGCCTGCCTGCCACACCTGATGCGTCAGCACATGAAGACCCGGCCTAGGGAGCCACACCCGATGAGTCAGCACATGAGGATTTTCTCTGGAATAAAGGCTTTCAGCTCCTGGAAAGTTCTTCTAAAATAAAAGCACTCCTGCACTGAAATAAAGTAAAAGCTCTCCTGCACTGAAATAAAGTGTTCCTGCTCACATCTCTATATGAGCCTGGCACCAAAGGCACCAGGACTGAGTCCAGCCAGGGCCCCTGTGTTTATGGGTGCCAAAGGGACATAAGTGGGTCAAGTGACCCATTGCCCCCATCACTAGATGGTGTGATTATTGTGTTCTGGGGCCTGTGGCCATGACCAAACTCCCCCTGGCCCTGGTTTAGTGGGTTTATTGCAGTGCAACAGCCTGATTAATCGTGGAGTGTGGACATGCTCACTGGGTTCCCGGGTCCGATCTTGGGGTCCATAACCTTTCCAGTCTATAAGGAAGTGTAACTTGGACCGGACCATCTTGGAGTCTAGGATCCTTTTAACTTTGTATTCTGGTTCTGCTTCAACTATTTCGGGATCCGGTGGAGTATTGATCCGCGTACCTGGTCTCAATGGTTTAAGGAAAGAGACATGAAACACCAGGTGGATCCGCATGTGGGCTGATAATTCTAATTTCATGGCTGCACGGTTCATCACAGCCTTGATAGTTTTCCAGATATCTGGGATGCAATGCCCATGGTCCTTTCAGGGGGATGTTTTTGGATGCTAACCAAACCTTGTCTCCGATTTGGTAGTTGGGAGCTTCCCTTCGGTGTCGATCTGCAAGCTGCTTCTGTTTCTCTTTGGCTCTGGCAAGATGCTCTGCTGGTTCCTTAAAAACCTGGGTGATGGTTTTGTGTAAGGTCGTTAGAGAGGGCATTTCTAATGATTCGAGTGGGTCGAAAACGGATGTCCGTGGATGTCGACCGTACACTATGTAGAATGGGCTTCGTCCCGTACTGGTGTGTATGGAGTTTTTATATGCGTATTCTGCTAACCAAAGTATGTCCTTCCAAGTATCCTCGGTTTGTTGCAGCATACACCTTATGTATTGCTCGCGGGTCTGGTTAGTCCATTCGGTCTGGCCGTCGGTTTGGGTGTCATGGCTAGTAGATAACCAGAGGTCAATTTTGGCAATTTTACAACACCTTTTCCAGAATTCAGAGAAAAACTGAGTTCCTCGGTCTGATATCAATATTGATGGGAACACGTGTAGCCGGACAATCTGTTCCAGAAACACGGTAGCCAGAGTAGAAGCAATTGGGAGACCTTTCAGTGGAATAAAGTGGGCCATTTTGGAAAACAGATCTACAACGACTAAGATGGTATTGTATCCATTACAGCAGGGATGGTCTGTAATAAAATCCATTGATAGCGTATGCCAAGGTGCTGGGGGTACTTCTAAAGGACGTATCAGACCTGCAGGACTTTGGTTTTGGGACTTGTGTTGTGCACAGGTGCCACAAGTTGTGATGAACTGGACAATGTCCTTTCACCAAGTTGGCCACCAGTAATTTTTCTTTATTTTAGCTTGGATTTTGGCTATTCCCGGATGCCCTTCTACTAATGAATCGGGATAGTTTGCGATGATTTGATTCTGTAATTTCTTATCCGGGATGTACAATCGTCCTTGGTAGTATGGTAGGTTGTCCACGATCGTATACTGGTCTCCCTTCCGTAGCCATTCCTGTTGCGCTGGTGGACTCATCAAGTGTTGCAGGTCAGATTTTAAGTTGTCTAGAGCAATCATGACTTGGATTCGTCCTTCAGGGATGATGGCCACGGGGTCTGGTGTAGTGAATACCTCTTCTCCCTCACTCATGCGAGACAGGGCATTCTCTTTACCATTGCGTACTCCGGGTCTATAGGTGACGATGAAGTTGTATTCCGCAAAGAAGAGAGCCCAGCTGAGTTGGCGTGATGATTGTGCTTTAGCGGTCTTCAATCTTGTAGTTTGCGATGATCCGTGATGACGTGACTGTATGTCTAGCTCCAAGAAGATAATGTCTCTAGGCTGTGAACGCTGCCTTAATTGCTAGCAGTTCTTTATCAGTGATTGCATAATTCAATTCAGGGGTTGAAAACTTGCGAGACCAGAATGCCACGGGATGCAACTGACCTGTTTCGGGGTCTCGTTGTGACAGGACTGCTCCCATTGCTATGTTGGAAGCATCAGTTTCGACCACGTATGGTAGTTCTGGTCGATGATGCCGTAGAATTGGTGCTGTGGTAAATGCTTGTTTTAGCTCCTGGAAGGCTTTCTCTGCCTCTGCGGACCAATTAAATTGTTTATATTTCCGTAGTAAAGAGGTTATTGGGTGGACGATCTGGGAGAACCTGGGAATGAACCGGCAATAAAAGTTGGCGAACCCGGGTACACTCTGTACTCCCTTTATGGATGTCGGTGAGGGCCAGTTAAGGATAGCATCTACCTTGTGCATGTCCATGCGTACGCCTCATGGTGTGAGAATAAAGCTGAGGAATTCTACCTCTGTCACATGAAAGAAGCATTTCTCTAATTTGGCATATAGCTGGTGTTGCCGCAGTTTCTCCAAAACTGGCCGGACATGGTTGACGTGGTCCTCCTTGGTGGTCGAATAGATAAGAATGTCATCAATATAGACAAGAACGCAGACGTCCAACAGTTTGCAGAGCACGTCATTCATGAAAAATTGGAACGCTGCCGGGGCATTACATAGCAGTGGCGTTGCTAGAGGGGGGCCTGGAGGGGCCGTAGCCCCCCCCGTGAAACCCTGTGCCCCCCTTGTTCCCCCCTACCTAAGAAGAGCAGTGACCATGTTCTCCCCTTATTTTTGTCTGTGCCCCCCCTACTTTTGTCTTTGGCCCCCTCTGTGCCCCTCTTAAATTTGATTCCTGGTGACGCCACTGTTACATAGTCCAAAGGGCATAACCTGATATTCATAAAGGCCATATTTCGTGCGAAAGGCCGTCTTCCACTCGCCTCCTTTTTTTACTCTTACTAGATGGTAGGCCCCTCGTATGTCTAGTTTTGTATATATCTGAGCGTTTTTGACTTGATCCAAGAGCTAGGGGATAAGCGGTAACGGGTACCGTTTTTTTTTACCGTGTTCTGGTTAAGTGTTCTGTAGTCAATGCAAGTTCTCTGCTCTCACTCCTTTTTAGGCACAAAAAAGAGGGGCGAGGATGCAGGGGACTTGGACGGACGAATGAAGCCATTTGCCAGATACTAATCGAGGTAGGTTTTTAGATGCTGGTTTTCCTGTTCTGTTAGGGCGTAAATCCGGCTGCAGGGAACTTGAGCTCCAGGTACCAGATCAATTTGCAGTCATACAGTCTGTGTGGCGGTAGGGTGTTCGTGTGCCCTTTTTGAACGACATCTTGGTAATCCAGTTATTCAGGTGGTAGTGAACTAGTGAGGCCCAGTATGGTGTCTTACTTCGACGAACCTGGGTTGGTAAAACCTTTTAATGAGAATCCCTTGCTATAACAGGTGTCGGCGCAGTGTTGGGGAAAGGTCAGAAATCGTTTATGCCAGTCAATCCTGGGATTGTGGGTCTCCAGCCAGGGCATTCCCAATATCATCTGGAACTGAGGCGCACCGATGAGATCGAAGGTGATGTCCTCTTGGTGACCGTCCTGACACAGAAGCGTGACCTTCTCAGTGTAATGCGTCACTATGCCGGATGATAGCTGAGATCCGTCAACTGCTGTGATGTTTTCCAAAACCTGCTTCTGTCGGAGAGGAAGGCCTATCCGGGTAGCCAAATCTTGCTCCATGTAATTTCCCACAGACCCACTGTCAATGTATGCCTCCAAGGCATGTATTGTCGACGCTTGCTTGTGGTTTACCAGGAGCACAGGGATGACTAGATGTGATCTCTGTATAGGTTCCTTTTCACTGCTCGACAAGTGGACCCCAACGCTTGCCAAGCATTGTAGTTTCCTGAGTCCTGTTCTTCTTCTTCACCCTTGTCAGTTGCTCCAACTGCTTTCCTGGGTGGTTTCACCAGGCATTCTTGGAGATAGTTACCTGCCTTACCACAGTAGAAACAAATCTGCTGCTGTCTTCTTTTCTCCCTTTCTGCCTTGGTGATTGGGCTCCGCAAGGCTCCATTTTGCATTGGCTCTGACTGATCGTGTGATTTGGTATGATTCTCACAGGTTCGCACGTAGACCGTCTGCCCCTCGGCCTTGGCCCGATTCATCTTCCGATCCTGCAATCTGTGATCGAGCTGCACTGTCAGGTCAATGTATTCACCACATCTTTCCGGGGGATTTACTACTTGCGCTAATACGTGTTAGGACAGTTTTTCTGAAGTCCAGTTAAGGGCCTAGCAAAACCATTCTACTGAGGCAGTACAAGACTCCACTCTTAGTATAAGGCTGTACCACCTGAGTTCGGGGTAGCGTAGACAGAGCAGCCAGGCTTATTTTAGGAGGGAGAGAGGGTAGTAGAAACAGTACAAATGAAATTGTCATACAAATGATCCAAAGAAACACCGAAACACTATGTATTATAAAAAATAAAGGATTTATTTAAATACGCGTAGACCCAGATAAATCTAGGGGTTAAGTAAGTTCTAACACATTATATGAAATCATAATATAAAACACAACACTATACTTGAAAGCACACAGGCCCAAGTATAAACCTTATTTGGAACACCTAACAGTAGTTCTAGGGAAGTCAAAACCTTGTTATACACATTTAGTATAGGTCAAGCCTATTCGTTGGGAGTAAAAGACCAATGGTTACTTTTAGATTACTTTTGGTAATACAAGGACAGTAGGCCCTTCCAGTTGTACAGTGACTCTTGGAACAAATCACATAAACAGTCAACTGGACAATATACTTTTGGTGAATAGTGAAACACTTATTCTAGGTGCAGTAAAAACCTATAACTACTTTTGTCATAACACACAGTTATACCAGGTGAGTAAAACCTAAGGATGTAATATACAATTACAGATGCTTTGGAAATCAGGGAACCCCAGATTGAGGTAAGCAATAACTCTGGTAACTTGTTTTGGATGGCACACAGCTAACACAAGGTAAGTAAAGCCCACATAGCTTAACTTCACAGTGAAGGGGAAAGTAAAACCCAATGTCACACTTTACTGAATAGTTATTCTAGGTAGGCAACAAACTAATGTAGACTTATTAAGGATAGGCTAGTAGCAAGTCAGGGGAAGCAAGACCCAGTTGGGGGTCACTCATACAGTTACCCTAACAGGACTAACCTGGTGATACCAACAGTTGGAGGACACGCATACAATTACACTTCAGGAATAATCTGGTGAAACCAACACATTACTTTTGTAAAGAGGCACAACCTAATCACAGCAGAGTAAAATGCCTTCACATCTACTTTCTTTTAGACTGGCAAAACAGTGGCGAAGGAAGGAAAGATGTTAACCATACTTTTAAGAATAGTGCATCACACATTCAAGATCAGTAAGAACTTTTGTAACTGTTCACTCTGAGAATTACAGTTACCCACCAACTCTTTACAAGTAAGTAAAACACTTGAATTCCTTTCTAGGGAGAAGTCCCAATCCCTTCAAAGTCTTTCCCTTAGAGCATGAGTGTTCTCAGTGGCAGAAGGGGGCTCACTAGGACTAGTGACCAACAGGCAGTGTTAGAATAAGTTCTTTAGTAGCAAAAGTCAGAGTTCCTTAGGAGAACTGGGCAAACAGGTGAGTACTTTACTTCTAGGGTTAGAAGAGGGTCCAGGGGCTTCACAGAATACACCCCAGCAGGAACCTAGCAGTGGGACTGGGTGCACTGGATGAGGGACCTCCCAATCACAGAAGACACCCCAAAGCTACACAGAAATCCCAACAGGCTTAAGGTAAGTATATACCCAAGCCAACACAGTACCTCAGCAATGAAGAAGAGATTGCAGCAGGAGAACTTCAGGGACTGCAGCCAAATACCCAGTCAGTGGATTCCTTGTCCTGGAGACTGAACACAAGACCTCAGAAGGGACTTTGCAGCAGGGATCGATGAAGAAGGCTCTAGACAAGATTTCTCTCATGGCTGAATGCGGTTCTGCAGGTTTGGCGCCTTTTCAAGGAGCACAGAAGAAGACAGAAAATCGTGGGTGAATTCTCGTCATTACAAAGGTCCAGCACTCTTGTGAGGGGACTTTTTGGACTCGATTCGTGTCACTGGAGATACACCAGGATGCTCACGAAGTTCCAGCGAGATTCGGAATTCGGAAGACCGTGCACCGCACAGTGGCTGGAGGTCCCAGGATATTGGGGTATTGCAAGAATGCAAGGTCGCAGCAACCCGTTGGATGGCTCAAAATGCAGGTTGTCTTGAGTCTAGTGGGTCTCACCAGGCTCTGGGTTCGGGTCATCGTTTTCAGAGACCCCAGGTCGATCAGAAAGAAGGGCTGCAGCAGGCTCCGGTCACACAGCAGTCTCTCCAGTCGCTGGAAATAATTCCCGCCGCTTTTCCTTCGTCATCCTCTTTGGTTTTCTGTTCCAGTGGTCGACATGACTTCAGCTTCCAGGTTTCAAGTATTTATTAGGAACTAAAGCACAACCTCTGCATTCTCTCCCCGCATTTTACAAGAAAGGGGCGTTTGGCTGTCCAATCAGGACAGCCAACCCCCCCACTGGGAATTGTCCCAGTTGAAGGTAGGCATAAGACAAAGGAGGGGGAGGTTTTGGACTCCTCCCCCACTTCCTGTGCTTACAGACTGACTGGAGCCTGGGCGGGGTGTCCAGAGGACTCCCGCCAAAGACAAAACTCAAACAAAGGAATTTCCCACCCTGGATGTCAGGGGAAGGAACAAGAAACGACAAGAAACACTAAAATGGCAGAAAAAGAAGACGGGGGCCATTTAGGTAAAATGAGCACCCTAAGGTGCCTTTACTGCAGCTGTGATTACAGCCCGCGGTAAAGGGGCACCAAATTAGTAAAAAGGTATCACTGCCACCAGCCATTATAGGTAAGCTTGTCACTGTAACATAATTTTTACAGTTTTAATGTGAAAGGAGATACCTTGTATCTCCCCAGCACTCCACATAAGGTGGGGTGTGCTAGTTTCACAGAATAAAATGTAAAGGGGATCCAAAGATCCTTTCTACCCTTCGGAACTGTAGTTCACTCAAGGTTAGCACAAGAAAGTTAAATGGGGAGCCCTTAGGGCAACCCAGCAACAACAGGCACTTATTGCCAATAAGTTGTTGGACATGATAACTTTAAAAATACACTATGGAGAGTCTTAAAAATGACACCCATAAAAAATAGTTAAAGATGAGGTGAGTGTGGAAAAAGGTTCCCACTCACTGAGGTATTAATGAAAAATATCCCACTAGAAAAGCAAAAAGTTCTGGAGTTGAACCAGGAAAGGAAGATTTACCAGCTCTGTGGAAATCTTACCTAACAATACGTCCTTAAGTTCCCCTCGCAAGCCTTGTTAAAAGAGCATAGTTCTTTTCTCCTCAGGCCAGTTAGTTTGTGCTTTTAGACGATTGAAGGAAGCAATATATGTTAGTAGGTCTTGATTACCCTGCCGTAGTGATAACAGTTCATTGTCCAGAGCCCTTCCTTGAGTATGCCGTGCAAATAGTTTCTCGATTTCACGCTGGAAGCCTCCGAAGTCTCAAAGCAAAGGATCATCCTGGTTTACCAAGGTTATTGACCAGTCCGCTGCACTACCTCCCAAATATGAGAGTACATATGCCACTCTCGCTTGATCATGGGGAATGCCCTAGGTGTGCACCATAAATGTAGGCAACATTGATTCATAAAGATGGCATACTTTTTTGGATCGACTGTGAAGCGTTCTGGTGGGGCCATGGGAACCCCCCTGGAATAACCACCTGTACTGGCGTGGGCTATGGAGGCGCGGCCGGAGGGGCATACCCCGGGCAGTGGGACCTGGCCTGCCTGGAACATTGCCTTGCTAGTTCATCTGTCCGCTCCCGGTTCACAATTAGATCTCTCCTTAGGGCATTGGTTTCCTGTGTTGAGGCATGAACTTCAGTCCGTAACTCTCCCAGTAATCGGGCCAACTGGTGCGTTTCAGAAGTTTCCATAACACCCAGGCAGAGATTCAAAGAGGCTTCACGTTCTGTTACATTCACCTGGTCTCTGTGGAGGCGTTGGGGCACGGTTGCAGCCCTCCCGGGGGTGAGGTCGCTCGGGTCCAACTTCATCCTCTGCGCTTATGTGGTGACTGGTGGTAATAGGTGATGCTGCTCTGGACTGCTCCTGCGTGGAGAATAGGGGCCGTGAGTATGCCAGCTTGTGCGACTGATCGCCTTCCAGACCCCTTCTCCCAAACCGTGGTACCCGTGGGATACGCTGTCCCTGGAAAGCTCACCTGTTGATTAGTTTGGGCGAGCACTGCGTCCTGCTGCTTCTGGCAGGGGCGCTTGTATGATCTGGACCGAGTTCCTTCACTGGTCCCTTGCATGTGGTAGTCCAGTCCTGCTGCGACTAAGCCACTATACTTCAGGTAAGTGTTCCTGTTTGCCTTTGTCTTGCCTCGTCTGTTTTTGTTGTATTGTAAAGTTTGTTGTCTTGTATTGCTGTCCGTTCCACTTTTGATGTTTGCTCTTTTGCTTTCTTCCCTTTCAGGTGATGTTGCTGGCCCGGCAGAAGCTGCGGAGCTCGAGGCGACAGCCAGAGGGAATGAGGAACGAAGCTGCAGTGGTACAGTAGCTGGTAAATTGTTAACTTGGGGGCGTGCAGGGTCCAAATGTGGCGCGGCCCTAGGACGGATGTTCTGACCTCGTCTTTCTTCTTCTTCACAGGGTCCAAGTTCGTGGATGCGGAGTGCGGTGGTGCGGCGTCGGGATCAAGATCACTGGATGTCAGGCGATAAGTCTGCAGATGAAGCGATGAAGCACCAGTTTGCTGGAGGTGAGTATGCAGCTGAATGCCTGGTTTCCAAAGGTAAGAAAACTGGTCCAAGCAGCGGTGAGCGTCACGTTGCATGCAAGTGCACAGTAACGCGAAGCACCGGCCTTAAGGATGGAGCAGCTTATATAGCTGAGCTTCTGAAGCCACGCCCACCAGGTTCAGTCTGCCTGCCACACCCGATGAGTCAGCACATGAAGACCAGGCTTAGGGAGCCACACCTGATGAGTCAGCACATGAGGATGTTCTCTGGAATAAAGGCTTTCAGCTCCTGGAAAGGTCTTGTAAAATAAAAGCACTCCTGCACTGAAATAAAGTAAAAGCACTCCTGCACTGAAATAAAGTGTTCCTGCTCACATCTCTATATGAGCCTGGCGCCAAAGGTGCCAGGACTGAATCCAGCCAGGGCCCCCGTGTTTATAGGTCCCAAAGGGACATAAGTGAGTCAAGTGACCCATTACCCCATCACTAGATGGTGTGGTGTTTATGTTGTGGAGCCTGTGGCCATGACAGGTACACACAAAAAATGTTCCGGTCACGTGATCTGCATTAAAGCCAATCAGAGCCAGGAGGTGGGATGTAAAGGCAAAACCATGCTGCCGGTCTGAGATCACTGCAAACCAAAAGCGGGAAACCCATTTTTAAATGCTCCCCGAGCCAGCAACACTGGGAACACTTACCCTGATGCAGTAGATGTCCTCAATTTATCATCCTCACGCCAACAGCTTTGTTGAACGCATAAATGCACTTCTCAAGACAAAGCTCTCAAAACTGTGTGTTACTCTTAAAATGAGTTGGGTCCACCGTCTGACTTTGGCCCTATTCAGTTTGCGGATGCAGCCCTGCAAGAACCATTACCTGTCCCCTCACAAGATTGTGATGGGATGGCATATTGAAAACCACATCACTTTCACCAGCACATAGTGCTTCAGATGCTGACAGAGCTGCCTGCATTTTGGTTGAAGAGTTTAAATGTATTTGTCAGAGTTAACAAAATCCATAAAATGCTTTTCTTGACAGATAGCAACAACGAGAGGTGAAGAGGAAGACAGCGCTGCAGTGGACACCTGTGAGCTCGCCACCCCTGCAGTTGAAGCATGGAGATACTTTGTCCGCAGTTGGAGGGAGCAGAGATGTAATGGTCCTTACAAAGTAGTGTACATCACTCCATTTGCAGTCAAGGTGAAGAAACTGAGGTATTGGGTACACCTCTCTGATGTCAGGAGAGCCCCCCATACAGTACCTCCTTCGTGAAATGTTCCACCTTAGTCAAATGTTTTGTTCACAGCACTGCGTCAATTGATTTTTAGTGCATAAAGTGGTTGTTCATTTGCCAGATTCCACATCTACCTTAGTGTTTTCCAAGTAATGTAGTAGTCTACTGCAATAGTCATTCGCTGCTATCAACAATTAATTATTACATCACAGGAGATGAAAAGTATCATGGATATTGCAGGGTTAACATGTTCTTCTCGCACCTTACAGGTCGTTCATCACAATCATCGCCTCATCATGTTGATGTTATTTCTTTGTTTTTGGTGTATGTATATACTCCCTCAGCCAGTTCACATGGTTGAGGCATATAAAGGGGTGGGGGTCTAGCATAGAGAAATGTGTTGAAAATTAATTTGAAAATGATTCTTTTTAACATGGTACCGTTCATAATAAATTCTCTACAAATGTCTTAATGGACATGAAATGAGCATGTATTATGGACACAGTTATGTAGAAGCTTCAAGTAAGGAGGAGGGTGGAGGAAGAGAAAAAATATGACCAGTACAAAGGGGTTGTCGTTGATACCATATCTGATGTGCAGCACCCAGAGTTCAGTAATTTGTGATATAGCTGCATGTGCTCAGTGAGGAAGCAGAGGTCCAACAGGAGCTGTTACACCTGCTCCGTTATTCCCCGCGTGTCAGGGGCACCTAAGATGCAAGCGCCTCAGGAAATCCCACCTCTTACAGACCTGTGTTTGGTTCATCTGGCACTGTGTCAGGTCCGCAGCTTGTCCCAGGGGCACAAAGTACAAGTTGTACTGATGGATAAAGAAGAAAAATGTGTAAAGGACGATAATGAGGCCTGGCGCAAGCCACGCCCATTGTTGAAAATGAATGGCGTTGTGTTCCAATTAAACAGGTGGGAAGAGGCAGCAGTGAGATGTGCGGCAGGGGATTGGCAGGATTTGGAGAAGAAGTGACATGGAACGTTAATAAAAACTGTTTCACCATATGGGCCACATACGTTCCGAAGTTAACATGGATTAAATTGAAGGAAGTTCCAGTGAAAGTACAAGCAGGAATATATATTAGTTTTGAGGGCCTGGAACAATTCCAGTGGCAATAAACTACAAATGTAACAGGACATTGCTTATTTCAGATCTTGTCAAGGGCACAGCAGCTCTCATGGATTTATACTGGGTGTGTGGCCAGCCAGCATATCTGAATCTCCCACCATCATGGAGAGTCACATGTGCAATAGAAACTTTGCACGCAACTATTGTTGTGGTTCCCAAAGCACACCTAACAATAGCACTGTGGTCTGTTGCCGAGCAGTCAAAACAGCCCCCAACCCAATCCACACAGACAAGAAGAATGAAGCCCTGACTAATAAGGCAGCAGAGGTGATCAAACTATTTGTCCAAAGATTCCTCCAAGTTGCTGAAAGCAATTCCAGACAAATACCGTCTTTACACCAAGAGAGAGGTGTTCTTTGCCTCCCTTCTGTTACCAGGGTTCCAGGCCGCAGCCAGCGCTAAATGGCTGCAGATCATGATATCATATGTATTGTTATCAAACAGTAAAGTATTTTCATTATCGCCAGATACTCACACAAATGGCACACTTGACTAGGTATTTCAATATGTTGGCCTTGTAGTTGTAACATATAACTATAATTTGGTGATTTGTTTTCATAGAGTGTTGTGTAGATGGACCACTTCTAACGCTGCAATAATCAGTGTTATTATTACCCACTGGTGGTGCTCAATTCCTCGCCCTCGTAAGGATGAAGGGCCTAGTCGGCCTAATCCGCTGTTTCAAACCTTTCACATGGCATTATCCCTTTCCCGAAATGAGCAGGTTGCACATGAGCTATCCATCCGGCATGCAGCTATTTGCTAGAAGTACGCAATATATGCCCATGCACTTTTAACATTAGGCAACTGTTGCCATCACATGCCCATGTACTCATGCCATTTTCTAGGTATTGGCATTTATGCTCGGGTACCCGCACCATATGCCAGGTTTTCAACTAAATGCTCATACACTCACATCATTTGGCAGGCATTTTGATAATTTGTTTATCTATTCACATCATATGGCAATATGACTACTTCACCTCGTACCTACTTCACTGGTCTTCCCCTATAGCGCTTTGAAATAATTTACTATGTGTAACCTAACTGCTTGATATAGCTGAGAACCTCCCAATATTCCCCACCTAGCTCTCTGTTCCTTTCTTTCACACCCTGCTTCCATTCTTCCCTGGGAGAATTTGGAACGGCCTCTGAGCACTGTGTTCCCCAACCGTGTAGAGTTGTTGACTCTTGCTACACTTTCAATTGAGTGCAATATTGCTGGAAATACATCACCCTTCAGCAACAGACACTTTTTTGGCAGCAACATTTAGGAGAGTGGCCTTTATTTAGACAATAATTAATATAAACATGGGATAATTCAAATTAATTTCTGTTTGTAATAATAATAATTTGGCATTTATATAGCGCTACGAACCCTCAGGTATCTGAGCGCTGCTTATTATTACCCACGGTGTGTGGTGCTCATTTATCGACGCGCTGCCGGGATTAAGTCAACAAAATATTAATTAAATTGCAATTATTTAATGCTCTTGGAGAGGGAGTACAGTGCAGGACAGCAGTAGAGGAGCAATGTGGGGTGGGGGCAGGAGTGGACTGGAGGGGCACCAGCAGCCCTGGCAATAAGGGATTCCTGCCCAGTTTGAAAATTGTTCAACTATTCCTCTCCTTACACTTTTTAGCTCATAAGCACTGTCACAAAAAATGCTTCTTAAACCCATTGCTAGAATGGCAAATGTCATCAGTATTGGGTTGAGCTCTCACCAAAATACTTGCTCTGAATCTGACAGCAGAGTGCACTGGTCGTAGTGAAAATGTACACGACTTTTGTTATATTAGCTATTTTAAATGGACACATTTTCTCAACAACAAAAAATTATTTAACCTTTCCTGGAATCGAACCTCTTATCTTTAGTGTAAACACATATCTTAACAACATGCAACATGCAACAACATACACCTAGCTCAGTGAGCTATCTGTTCTGTGAGGGAACATAAGACATGTAGATGCACATTACTAGTGTTTACCTTGCTGACTGCAGGGTGGAGGGCCAAGTCTCACAAGCCCTGTATTTATGCTAATGTGTGATTGTTTGTTTTGTTTCTGAAACAGCCGTTGGGGCTTGAATGTGAAGGGGGGGACGGGGTATTGAGGACACAAAAGGAAGCAGCCCTAAACCGACATGAGAGCAGCCCCTGTGCAAGGATGTATGATCTGATTAACGGCCAGGGAGGCATAGTCTGATGTCTTGCCTTGGGCGCAATATTGTCTAGAAACTGATTAAACAAGAGTATGGGAGCCCCTCGACTGAGAATGAACATGGGGCAAATACCCTGTTCTATGGAATTGTTTCCACTCTGGAGGATCTAAAACCACGTTTTAGCTCACTGCACCATTCACAGAGGAGAAATATCCATTTGCATCTCAGTCTGGTCCTACCCACAAGGGCAGTCCAACACAAAATCGCTAGGCAATTCTACTCTGAACAAGAGTACCATCAGCAACCCCAGACATGTGTTTCGGCCTTGTTGAGCCTCCACAGTGAGGTGAAGCTGAGCCTCTCTAAAGCACAGTGAGCAAGAGATCCACGTTTGGATTACCCTGGGTTACTAAGGGTGAAACCCAAAGCTTTACAAATTAAACAAGAGTGTGGGATCCCTTTAACCACTTTTCATTTTCAGCTTCCCTCTGTATTCCCACAGGAATCGCTCGCATTGCGCAACAAAAAAAAGGTGCCTTCTCATTTCTGAAAAGCCTCCCAGGCTCTTTGCTGCAAAGTACCATGGGAGATATGTAAACGTTTTTCAGGAGTGGGTACCCCGTTCTACATCGAATATTTTTAAAACTACTAGATTTAATCCAAACAAGCAAAATGCACATACCTAGCACTTTATGCCCAACTTTTTGGTGACAATCAGTCAAGTGGTTTTTGCTCTATGGGTTTCCAATCAAAGAACCTTTTCTCTATGGGACAATATAAGGGAATAGGCCGAAAACAGATGTTTTTGTTTTTTAATAACTTTTGCAGTTTTTAACAACATTTCCCCAAAATGTTCAGTTTGGGGGTGTTGTTACAACTTTAAATCCATCATTGAGTCAATTATTATTAGCAACATAATTTGGGGAAACATCTCTGTAAGCAAGTTTCACCTTAACTATGAACCCAGTAGCCATAATTGGAAGTTCACTTCCAGGTCAGAGCCACATGAGCAAAGCATTGGAAGTTCACATGCAAACCTTTTCAACAGAAAATTGTCTTTGTTTTACAGGGCAGTGCGATTTTATAGATAGCTTAGTAAATCCAAGACAGGCAGTTCTCAAAGCTGTAGACCAGGGCATACCTGATTTCACCTGTATTAGGGATCATCAGTACAGTATAGTCTGACAGCTTTGTGGTTGGAGCATAGGGGCATGTTTAGCAAATCCCTGCAAAGTTAGTTTGGGTTTAAAAAGGCTTGAAAAAAACCTTCCACCTGAAATGTAAAAGAAGTAAAAGAAGGATAAGTCATTTGAGCCAAGTCACACATGTCACACTGCCAATCAGTAGAGATCTTTGGAAGTTCACTTCCAGTTCAGAAGCACACGAGCAAAGTATTGTGGGTCAGTGGTAGAGCTGGGGGAAGTGGGGGTTTATGCCCTCCCGGCCTCATCCTTGATGCCCAGTGCGCCCTCCAGCCTCCTGCTGGTGCACTATTATCCACCCCCTGGCACCAAAAGTTGCCCTCTGCTACTGTTGTGGGTATACAAATGAACCCAAATGCAAAGCTTTTGCTCCAGAAAATTGTCTTTATCTTATAGTGCAGGGCTATTTTATACATAGCGTAATCAACCCAAGATAGACAGTTATCTACTATATATATATTTATTTAAAAAACCTATAAAGCAAAAACAGGTTGACAGAAAACATCAGGGGACGTAGCCAATATCCACCATCCATGTTCCCTTGGATGTGTGAGCATTCCCAAGGAACATCCACCTCACAGCACATTTCCTGTTTCGGCCTTACTTTGATGGGGTTATGCTTAGATTAATTAGTGGGACTCTTCGTCTTATCTAGTCCTACTCTTCTTCGCCACAGTCCATACTTTTGATGGTCGTCGGCCATCCGGTCAATCTATTAACAATAGATCCCTCTCCTTTCTACTCCTCTGAGGCTCCCCCTCCTGTTTCATACCCTGCTCACCAGGGGGTAAAGGATGAAACATCACCCGAGCACCTCCTGTCAGACACAAAAGGTGTCAGGTCAAGTTCATTCTCTGGGAGGAAGTGGTGGATGTCTGGACTGTGATGAAGAAGACTAGGTGTATTAAAAATTACCAAAAAGTAACCCAAGCATTACGCACATGTTCAATCTTCCTCAACCCAATCTATACTTGTGAGGTACAACAAAGGCTCTCGATGGACCCAAAGCCCTTGGAAAGCATACCACGTAGAGAAAGAAGGGCACTTTTTCATGGAAACCACATCACCGGCAGCAGGGTACTTATTTCAAACTAAAGATCAAGTGCAGTGATCAGCTATTTTTAGTGCCCCTCACCTACCTCACGCTCTTAGGAAGAGGCTGACCTATTCATATTGCACAACAGGTGACTTTATTATCATACAGGAAACAATGAGAATCTCAAGTATTGCTGCCCTGTAGGACCACAGATGCAAAATGGAGTCCCTCTTGCTAGGAAGATGAGTGTGGTAGTGCTGTGTGAACATATTAAGGTAAGCCCAAATGGCTCCCCCGACGATCTCTGCTAAAATAGGCCCCTTTAACTCAGCTCAGGAGGTAGCTATACCTCGAGTGGACCTACCCATCAATACTCCTTTGGGGATCGGGTCCGTCAAAGTATAAGCAAGAGAGATGGTTTCCTTAATCCAACGTCTCAGGGAGATAGAAGAAGTTGTGTGTCCCCTGCAGTGGTGGCTGGTGATTTTAATTGGAGGTGCATACATATTTCACACATTACCAGAGAGACCATGCATAGCAAGGGAGCTTGAACCAACCAAGGGGTGGTTCAGGAGAAACCTCTCCCACACCCCCCGAGAAAATGTTTGGAACAATGGGTTAAAATGGTGCATTACACAGCACACTTATTGTGAAAACATTGGTAAAAAGCCAGACAGTTTTCAATTGGTTCTCTAGGGTAACTCCACTCCAAAGGTGCAGTAGATGTAAATCACCAACAGTGCACAGGAGCATTTCCCAATGCATTTTCATGGTGTCTTTCGCCACAATTAATACCAGTATTAAGAAAATGTTTGTGCGGGCTATGCCCATCCATTTTCATGCTGGCTGCACCAGTATGCCAGTATTCCTATAGAAGAACATATTTATGCTTGCTTTGCGCATAATGGCAGTAATGATACTATAAGAAAACATGTCCACGCTGGCTCTGCCAATACATGGCAGTATACTCATGTTTGCTTGTACTTTAAACATTTGTGGAATACTAGGGAGCATAATAAACTGCTCAGTGATCCTGTATTGGATGAAAGGCTAAGAAAATATACTACTGTACATGTGCAGGAAACATGACTATTAATGGGCGGGGTGGGGAAATACAGATGTATTTGTTTCGTATAGCACGTTGCCACGTCAAATCATACTGGGCGGCAATCAGGAGGCCTCTTAAGTTTGGTTAAGTCCAATGTGGGAATTGAAATTGTTTGCATGAATGATCCCCATAGGGGTCTATTGATTGCTCATGTGAAATGGAGGGCTGGGGATACGGATGTAAATCTATCTTCTCATAATTAATGTATACTGGCACAAGGGGATTTGATCCTTGGAAGAAATGTTGAAGTATGTTGCTCTATTTGGAAATAATTGGAGGGACATGAATGTGGGTGGAATGGTATTACTGGCAGGAGACCTGCACGCTCCATGTACTGACTTTATCTCTGATGATCCTTCCAGCTGTTGCACGAAGGATAACAATTATAGAAGTCTTCTTGGCTGGAAGTGCTTCACCTGTCTGGAGAGTCTGGGCATGGGTATGGTAAATGGGCTTTCTGAAAAGGCACCCCATGCTCATCATAATTGGCACAATGGGGAAATTAGTTCTACTATTGATTATATATTTTTAGATGAGGATTTGCTGGGATGCTGCACACCTTTGGAAATTATTCAAACTGCCCTAAGTGATCACTGTTTCCTTAGTATAGACTTTATTCTCCTGCTGGGAGAGCAAACAGAGCGAGCCCCACAGGATATCTTGGTCAATTGTGCGGGCAATCGTATATCCTGGAACTCGAATAGGGTGAAAAAGGTTAATGAAGAATTTGAAGAGTGGTTTGTCTGTTCTACTGGGGTCTGGACAATGTCCACACTTACGGTTGATTCATTTAACCCATGGGTTGATAATGTAATAACTAGGGTGCTTAATCTAGGTTGTCCTGTCTTCAAGGTACCAAAAGTGAGAAATCCTCACAGATTTGACTCTGAGTTGGAGCAGCGGAAAAGTCGTGTCAGAGCAGAAATTAAGTACATTAAAGTAAGGCAAGGCAGGGATAAAGATAAAATGGTACATTCCATAAAGAAAATACGCTTTGCTTATAGAAACTGGGTTATGGATAGAAAGGCAGAAGTACTTCAAAATTATTGTGAGAACATGCTGAAGGTTCTTGGTACCAAAAACCCCTCTGTATTTTGGAGACTAATAATGGTACCAGATTCTTACAGGCTACAGCGCAAATACATTCTAATTCGGAGCAGGAATGGGTATCGCATTTTGAATCAATGTTTTCCCTAAATGGCCCAAACGTTTTTTTTGAGCCTCTTGAAAGTTCAAATGACTGCCATCTTGAGGTCGATCAAGAGCCTATCTTGGAAAATCTCTCAAAAGTCCGTTCTTCTTGGGCTCCCAGCTCTAACAAGTTGTCAAACTCGGTTATTCGCAGTAATGAATTGCTTTCGTCGGACATTCTTACTTATCTTTCCAAGAGTGTAGTGGAGACTAATCGATTGCCGGAATGGCGCTTTCCCATGTAGTTCCCATTTACAAGAAAGATTTAATCAAACCCTAGGAACTACCGCCCAATCTCTATTTTGGATGCCAACAGTAAAGTGTTTGCTAAACTTCTCCTGGGCCATTTAGAGATTTGGGCATAAAAGACAGAACAATTACATAAATGGCAAACCAGGTTTAGGAAATGTATGGGGTCAAAAGTAGATGGATTAATTCACAAGTGTCTTCAATCGTTGGTATGGTCTAAAAAATATAAATCAATTTTTCTTGCAACAATTGATCTCACTCCTGCCTTTGATAGGGTGAATAGGTAACTCTTGTGAAAGAAGTTGCAGGCCTAAGGGATTCCGTCAGGTCTATTGAAGCTCATAATTGCCCTTCATGAAAATTCAGTAATGCAGGTATGACTCAACCAGGAAGGATCGCTGTCCAGGCAAATTTCCGTGAAAAGGGGGGTTAGACATGGTTGCATCCTTGCTCCATGTCTTTTTAATTTGTACATGTCAGACATCAGGGAGCATCTGAGCACAGTAGTTTTTGCTTTGCCCAAATGATCACATCTTAAAGTTACTTTGTTAAGCTATGTGGATGACTTCCTGATGTTTGACTGTACCGAGCACTTCCTGATGAGTGCAGTACCTACTAAACTCCTTCGACAGATATGCCAGTGAGAACTGCTTGGCAATTAACCCACAAAAAACAAAGATAATGCAGTTAACACCGACAAAAAGGGAATCATATTACAAAAGGCGAATTGGAGTTAAATCACTGGGAAGAGTAGATAATTTTAATACTTGGGATTTTGTTGTAATTTGTATGCTGGCGCGTGGGAAATGTTGTTCCTTGTTCGGGGATCAACATTCCACACGGGCCAGTTGATGGATGTTTCCAGCCTGGTGCAGGCTTCTGCTTGGAGTCTAGGTTAAAGACATTAAAACTGCCTTACCTTCTCTGTGGATTACTTCATTGGCGACAAGCTTGTATCTGGACCCCTCTACACATGCGTGCGAGTGCCGATCGGGGTTGGATCAGTGGGAAGAGAGCGAGAGCCACGGTACGTTTCCTACTCCGGCCCGGTGAGAGGAGAGCAAGGGCTGCGGAACATTTTCTGGCCTGGCCCGGCGCTGTCCCAATGCTAGCTCAGCGGCTGGTTGCGAGCTGCGTTGCCCCGCTGCCACAACGCCAGTGTGGCTGCCTTCTGTGCGGAGGGCGCTCTCAGTCCGAGGGTGGCCCTGAAAGGGGCGGTGTTCGCTGTGCTTGGTGCGGCTGGCTAGGACCCTGGCAGGCTGCTCCTAGACCCGGGGGCCAAGCCACTACTGTTGCCGCTGCTGTGCACCGTGTGACAGGTTGCAGCCATCGGGAGCCTGCCGAGCGCACCGCAACTGTTTGGCTAGGAGCGGAGACACGCCCTGCAGACGGCCTGGAGGCGGGGCCAAGCCCGGCAGTGTCTCAGCTGCTCGCTGGAGGCATCAAGATCTGAGCGCCGCATCTGTGGGGAAGGTGGGTGTGGATAGGGTGACGTATCTGGGGCATACCTTAAGTGCTGAAGGCATCAGTCCCAAGGCCGACTTAGTACAGGTGGTGAGGGACACTCCAGTACCTGCCAGTAAGTATCAGTTGAATGAGTCTCTGGGTTTGGCAGAGTACTATGTGAAATTTATTCCCAACTATTCTGAAAAAACTGTATCGATGAGGGCTTTGTTAAAGAAATGCGGCAGGTTTGTGTGGTCTGACAAGTGCATGGAAGAATTCAATGTGGTGAAGTGCGATGTGGACAAGGCACCATGTTTACGGTCATTTGACCCAAGTGCAAGACGATGCTCACCGTGGATGCTAGTGAGGCGGGGTTTGGTGCTGTTTTGGAACAACGGTGTGAAGAGGAGGTTAGACCAGTGGCATTTGCGTCTAGGACTTTGAGATGGGCAGAAAGCAGGTATTCGGTGATTGAATGGGAAGCTTTGACGGTGAAGTGGGCATCTAAACACTTTAGGACTTTCCTATTGAGTATTCCATATGTGGTCAGAACGGATCATAGGCCGTTAATGCATGTGTTCAACACTCGGGGTGGGGCAACTGTGTCTCCAAGGATAGCTAGGTGGATTGTGGAGTTGCAGGAATACAACTTCACCGTGGAATATTTGCCCGGGAAACTAAATGTGGTTGCTGATTGTTTATCACGTTTGCCTCTGCTTGCACCAGAGGGCGTCGAGGATCAAGAGGATGGTTTTGGGTTAGAGGAGAAGTTTCAGATTGCATGCGTCATTCCCACCATTGATAAGTCTGTGTGGTTTTCGGAGAGTGAGAGAGATGCTGAGCTGGCCTGGGTCAGAGAAGGTTTGAGTAAGGGTTGGGACGCGGTCAAGAGCAGAGCTGAGGGTAAAGGGTATTCACAAGGCAGTCAAGAGCAGAACTGAGGGTAAAGGGTAAAGGACAAGCTGGCTGTTGGTCCCTGGGGTGTTTCAAGAGGAGAGAAGTTAATTCCACCGACGTGTTTGAGGGACAGGCTTCTGGCGTTGGCCCATGAGGGGCATTTGGGCCGGTCGTTGACCAAGAGGAGGCTGCGGCAGGAGTATTAGTGGCCTTCCATGGATAGGGACGTTGAGTTGGTAGTGAAGGATTGTCACGCGTGTGCCATGAGTGACAAGAGCAGGGTGATTCGCCCCAGCCGGTACATGTGGTGGATATTCCCAGAGAGGTGTGGTCAAAAGTGGCTCTGGATATCATGGGTCCCTTTGAATTCCTACAGCCGGAGTGCAGGTTTTTGTTGGTGTTGGTGGACTACACGTCTAGATGGGTGGAGGTAGCAGCGCTTGGCAGGGTGACAGCCGAATGTGCCATAGCTTTCCTGGAAAAAGTGTTCGACAGGGAAGGGATTCCGGCCAGTTTGGTCACCGATAATGGTGTTCAATTTACATCGAGAATTATGAGGGAATTTCTAGGTCGATATGGCATAGAGCACCATTGCACTGCTCTTTATAATCCCAGTGCCAATGGTCTGGTGGAGAGAGTCAATGGAGTGATCAAAGGTGCCATTCAATTGGCCTTGACCAATGGGTTAAAATGGGAGCAGGTGGTTTCAGACTATATGTCGGCTTATCGCAGGACTCCATCGGTGAGTACAGGTAGAACTCCCTTTGAATTAATGAGGGGGAGGAAACCGGGAACCACTCTAAGGTCTTTGGCGGCCCATGTAAGTTGGATCTGGAGTGGGTGCAGCAGAGAATCATGGCTCGCCAGGATGCCATGAGGGTTTCCCAGAGAGAGAGGAAGGAGTTGCAGGTCAAGGTGGGCGACTTTGTGTGCATAAAAAATCCCAGATTTGTGCAAAAAGGTGGTAGTATGTTTTTACCTTCTAAGAGTGTTGTGGAAAGTGGCAAGGGCTATGTACAGCTGGAGGATGGCTTTAAGTGGGGCAAGAGGCGGGTGGTTGTGTTGGATAGTGGTTCAAGCGTGGAGGCTTCATGTGGGGAGGTTGAGCTGGAGAGTGATGGGGGTGATGTGTTAGACTCCACCTTTGGGAGGAAGGATGGTTGCTTGTTGGAGGAGAACGATGACACTTTGAGTGAGTCTGTTACTGGGCCTGTGGTGGAGGGGCAGGTTTTGGATGATGTTCGAAGTGGGAAGGTGGTGCAGGCTGGTGAAGTTCATTACAGGGTGGATGCAAACGGCGGTGGTGAAGCACGTCCTGTGAGGGTATGTGGTCCACCTGTCAAACTCAGGGATTATGTGTGTTAGGGTATTATAGCACCATTGTGTTTTCAACATGTATTCTCTTTATATCTGAGCTATATATTTTTTTGTATAGGGTTCTGATGTTTTCTTGTTCATCCTTTGCACGTTGTTGGGGGGGTAATAAGGGGAGAAGATATGTTGTAATTTGTATGCTGGCACGTGTGGAATGTTGTTCCTTGTTCAGGGATCAACATTCCACACGGGCCAGTTGATGGATGTTTCCAGCCTGGTGCAGGCTTCTGCTCGGGGTCTAGATTAAAGACGTTAAAACTGCCTTACCGTCTCTGTGGATTATTTCAGATTTCCTGTTTAGTGGACTTTCTGCGAACAGGGGGGGTAAATGTGGTGCCAGCCCCCTCAACCCCCGGCACGGAGCGCAGCAATCACACTTTGTGATGCTGGAAATGAATCAGAGGGACAGGGACTCCGTATCCTTGTCCTTTACTGCCTTTTATCGTGTGTTCTGTCAGGTTTTCCGCGCAGGAGTTCTTGTGGGACTCCTGGTGGTGCAGCTCTCTCTTTTGGTTTGGTGAACAGACCCATGGGATACCCTTATGGCACCCATGGGTAGGGGTGCAACCCTGTGCCCCTAGTGTATGTTTTTGGGCACCTGTGTGTGACCCACAGAGCAGGGTACGGGCTGGTGGCAGCTCCGTGCTGAAATGACTGGTGCCCTGAGCGTCCTCCATTTTGGGATGCCCAGGCCCTGTCATTGGAATCGGTAGATTCCTGATGGAGACAAAATGGCCCCCATGGCCTCTTGCCTTCCATCACCTGTTACCTGGATCTTCCCGAAATCCCGGGAAGCCCTGCCTCTGTCCCTTCCCCCTGACTGGCTCTTGGGTGGAAGTTCCATGTATGGTAGTGTGGGGAAGTGCTGACCAGACTGGCTGGAGCCTTCTCAACGACCGTATTCTGTGGGTACGCCTGTGGGTGGGACCTGGGTGAATGGAGTGTGTGACAAATACGCATTATATGTTGTGGGTGTCTAGTATCTGGTAGTTGAGACAATGACTGAGACAGCCCTGCCCGAAACCGGTATGAATGCAGTGTGGAGTATTGAATGGCTCGGTACTTGTCCCAATACACATAACTTGTTGTGAGTGTCTGGAGAGAAGTGAATGGCCTGAATACACTGTGTGCCTGATTGACTGCCTGCCTGCCTGAATGCCCTTAGTCATGATTGGATGCTTGAGTGTGACCCAACGGAATGAATGGGAGATCAACAGTATATCTGGGGACCTCTCACTGCTAGGGATCGTGTTCAGAAGCTGAAGTCCACTATGACGAGTAACTGGAGTGAAGCTTGACCTTGAAGCCCTGCTGGACGAGAAGAATTGCTGTTGCTCCCCTTCACAATCTGAAGACTGCGGTGCCTCCAAGGACTGACCCAGAGAGGACCTGGTAAGGCGCCCTCTTCCTGAGCTACGAGGGACCATCGTGCACCAGCAGATCTTTGCCAAAGCTCCCTGGTAGACAGACCTTCGACAGGCTGCCGACCCGAGACGGGGACTGCTGCCGAATCACAAAGTGAAGCGCCCGGCCTGTTGTCCGCCACTGTCGACGACCGCTGTCGCCGACCGGAGCCTCCGTGCTCCCGTTTGCCTAAGAACTTCATTGACCCAAGGACGCTCTCGTCCGCATCATCGCCGCTGTATCCTGCTGGAGAAGGCCTGACCGTAGACGCACCAAGGAGCATCCGCCGGTGGGTTTCCTGCCACCCAAAGACCACAGAGACACTGACGACTCGACGCCCTTGCTGGGCCACAGTTCTTCAAACTCTTTGCGGTCCAGAACTATCGACACTGAGGTGCCCCGCACGCCTCTTCCTTGCAGGACGTTTACGCTTCCCCGTCAACGAGCACCACTAGGAACGATGCGGCCACTTCAACGTCGTAGCTCGACCTGTTCTCCGTCAGACGTTCGACGACCCGTGACTCCTGCCTGAAAGGGAGGGCACTCAAGAAGGGCCTTCGATTCCCCAACGAGGAACGCTACAACGCCAAGGTACTTTGGGGTTGCAGAACTATTGGAAAGTCTAGTGGGAACAATATATGGAGTGGGCTTGTGTTAGATCTTTGGTATACAGGTTGCCCAGGTGGGGGGGATCTCCACACAGAACTGTGTCTAGGTATCGGGGCCAGTATTCTGCCAATTGTTCCACCATCTTGCTTTCCTTCCTCTCTCTACTGTTGGTTTCCTCTTTATTTTGATCTGTGTGTCATTCTGACCGTATGCACTTTAATGAGATCTGATAACGTTAGTGGTACCCCTTTAGAACTGTATATATTTACCATTGTTGATTTTCGGAGTACAAAGTGAGTTATCGTGATATTGTATATATCTTTGAATATTAATTATATAAAGACTGTGTTTTGACCGATACAGTGTGTGGACATTCCTTTGTGGGTGCTTGGGGACTACACTGTACTTAAGAACCAGCCCACATCACCTCCTGAGAAGCTAGGCCTTGATTGCTCGACCACGTACCAATAATAGAGAATCTTGGCTGGGGTCCTCTGTGCCTCTCCTCTACCATATAGAGAGCGGAAGTACAGATACCCCCCACCGGCGTCTTTACACACTTGACCCAGGGATAAAGGAGGTGCCAAACTCGCCAGTTGGTTTAGGCCCCCTGCCCACAGAACCGACACAGACGGGGATGGGTGTGCATGCACAATACTGGGCCGAAGAAGGGGGTTTGGAGGATGGCCCCACCACCCCGCTGGTCACTGTTGCACCCCTACTATCGGGCAGGTCCTCCTTGGCATGGTACATCCCTGCCCAGGTGAAAGAGCGATTTGGGCTAGGGAATTTTTCAAAATTTTTTCAGTGCTGGCTGTGGAAACGGCAGGCCCAGATATCACTGTTAGCAAGGAGGAGGACAAGAAAAGGCAGAAAAAACATAGAGCGTAAGAAAACGTATTCAATTGGAATGAGGCTTCTTTATTAGCAGCAGTGTGGATGGATAAATTCCCTGAACACTGCCCCGCCTTGTGGAAATATAGGGACACAATTGTTCATGAGCAGAAGAAATATGGCTCTCCAGGTTGGATTGATTATGACAGAGATTTTAGATCTAAGATGGCCTTGTTTCCAGGCATGACTTGGGACCAGAAGGACATGCCGGGTTGGGTCTCCTTCATGGTTGGTAGGAAAAGGGCCAGTCGGATGTCAGGGGATGTGCCGAAGGGTTTGCAGAAGCCATGGTATGGTAAGTATGAGCACAATCACAAGTCGAATGGGCAGCCCTTTCACCAAGGCCCCCAGAGATGGGGGGACAAGATCACGGACACAATAATGCTAGCTCGGGCCAAGGGGCAAGAGCCTCAGAGTGGCCAAAAGCAGGGGGCAACCTATACCATTCTTTTAACAAGGTTAACTGCAGCTGGGGACCCAGGTGCAGGTATGCTCATGTGTACAAAATGCGGGAGTGCTCACCTGGTGGCAAATTTCAACAAAATCGAAGGTGCCAAAAGGGGCAAGGACCAGCGCAAAGAAGCTCAGTAGTGGTGAGTGGGCCAAAGGTCTGTTTCCTGCAGACCCACATGTGTTGCAGGAGTACTTGAATGAGTATCCTAAGCAGCGTGAGAGAGATTTACTGTTTGGTGGATTTATGGAAGGGTTCTGCATCCCTTACGAAGGCTCACTGACGGTCCGGGTGGCAAAAAAATCTACCTTCTGCACTAGAGCAGCCCATGGTTGTGTGTGAGAAAATATTGAAGGAACTGGAGCTCGGAAGTGTTGCTGGCCCATTCCCTCACCACCCCCTGCCCAACTTTATAGTATCTCCACTGGGCATCATGCCCAAAAAGAAAAAAGGCAAGTTCAGGTTGATTCATCACTTGTCATATCCTAGAGGGGATTCAGTAAACGACTGGCTCAACCCGGAGCACTGCTCGGTGCACTATGGTTCCCTCGACCAGGCCGCGGTCTTGGTGGCTGGTATGGGCAGGAATGCACTTTTGGCCAAGGTGGACATTGAGTGTGCACTCCGCTTATTACCGGTCCACCCTGACAATTTCCACCTGCTGGGATTTCAATGGGAGGGATGTTTTCATTTGGATAAATGAATGAATGTCGATGGGATGCTCTGTGTCATGTGCACTATTCAAGGCTTTGCGCACTTTTCTGGAGTGTACAGCTCGCAGGGAGGAGTAGAGGGGTGCCATCATCCACTACTTGGATGATTTTCATGGGGACGGAGGGGTCTGCTGACTGTGCCCACGCGCTGTCTTCTTTTCAGGATTTAGTGGGCAGGTTGGGCATACTATTGGCCCCAAAGAGGTGTTAAGATTCCTGGGCATAAATATTGATACCAGGGAAGGTAGTTGTAGGTTGCCACAGGACAAAATCAAAGGGCTGGTAGCCGAGATCAACTTATCTAAGGAGTGGACCACCTTGGAAAAAATCCAGCAACTATTGGGCAAGCTGCACATTGCTTCTAAAGTAATCCCTGCAGGCAAGGTGTTTGCACGCAGGTTGGCAATTGCAGGGTTAAACAAAAACACCACCATATCCGACTGAAAAGATGACTTAAAAATGTGGCTTTCATTTCTAAAAAGATTCAATGGGGTTCAGCTTTGGAGAACACCTTGGGAGACGAGCGGGAAGTTTCACGTGTATTAATATGCATAAGGCAGTGAAGGCTTTGGTGTTACCTTGGGGCAGGAGTGGTGGAATATCATGGTTTTGGAACTCTTTCCCGTAGTGGTAGCTCTCATTATATGGCCGAAGGAATTGGGTTACAAAAGGGTGCGTTTCTGGTCAGACAACAAGGCTGTGGTACAAGCCATTAATTTACAGTCTGCTTCTTGCCTCAATGTGCTGAGCTTGTTGACAAAATTGGTCGAGATTTGCTAATACTTTAATATCGAGTTTAGAGCCCGGCATGTTCAGGGTGTTGTGACTATTGCTGACGCTCTTCTCGATTTCAGTGGACCAAGTTCCGGAAGGCTCATCCTGCAGCCAAACTGAGAGGTGCACAGTGCCAGAGCTAGTGGTGGCAGCTGGTAGAGTAGACAGGGTGCTCTGCGAATTTGGGGAGCGATCGCTCCCACCAGGTGTTAGGTCCAGGTACCAGCACGGCTACAGTAAGTTCCTGAGTGTAACTATAGCATTGGAATGCATGGAATATTCTTTGGAGGAGCAGGTGTGCGCATTTGTGGTGTGGGCAGATAGGAAAGAAAACTCCAAGAGCTGGGCAACAGTCCACCTGGCTGCAGTGGCAAATTTATCGCAGGTTGTGGGGAAAGCTGACCCCAAAAAGGGGTTTTTGGTGCGCTCAGCATTGACAGGTTGGGGCAGGATGGAGGGCTACAAACAAGACGGGCGCAAACCCATTGCTTTTCATTTACTTCAGAAACTACTGAAACCATTGGTGGGAGTGAGCTTCAATGCTTATGAACTGTCACTACTTAGTCTGGCGTTTGCATTGGCATTTTCCGGGGCTTTCAGGATCAGCGAGCTGGTCTCGGCTGGAAAAAATGACAGCTCAGGGAGGGCCATCACAGTAGGGGATGTTTACTTCTTTAACAAGAATTGGAGTGAGGGGGTGAGGATTAAGCTGAGGAAATGAAAACTGTTCAGTTGGGAATGGGTAAATGGGTGGAGATGCATGTGTCCCCACTGAAGGACAGCTGCCCGGTTCACCCTTTAAGGCTTTTTCTACCCATTAGGCCCCTAGGTGGCAGCCCACTTTTAATGCATGCGGATGCAACCCCCCTCATCGTGTTCCAATTTAGGAACATGTTGTCAGCATCCTTGGGGGCAGTCAGCATCCACGGTAAGGGTTGGTCTCCACATAGTTTTAGGATCAGGCCGCCACCACAGAATTCTTGCAGGGGATGTCGGCAGCAGTCATCATGAGAATTAATTGGCAGATGGGATGTCGGCCGCTACAAACTATGAGGCCCCAGGGGGACACTGCCCACGTGGCCGTGTCAGGGAGCCCTCTCTTTAATATATGTGCGCAGGGAATTTGTCACGGGGGAGTGGGTGGGGCATCAATGCAGTATGTTTTTTATGACACTAAGATTTGTACCAACAGATAATGCAGTTTGGATGATTGGTCATTCTTTTATAGTACGGGCATAAAAGAAGTCCCGGCAGTGGAAAGTAGGCCTCAATTTAGGATTTTGAGGGACCAAGGTCATCTGGATGGGTACTCCAGGGAAGAAGTCACACTCCTTGTTACCTGCAATACATTGGCAGCTGCAATGGAGGCCTGCAGCTAGACTGTTGGTCATCCATCTGGGCGGTAATAACCTGGCCAAGTTGAGGAGGTACAGGTGGCTTTACGGATCTTGGCTCGGGAGCTACCGGGCACTGATACATTTTGGTCCGAGATTGCTCCAAGGCAGCTCTGGCATGGGGCCTCTTCCCATGAAGGGATGGAAAGATCTAGGAGGCGCCTGAATAGGAGCTTAGAGACATTTTCTAGAGCTGAGGGACTTGGTTTCATTGGGCATTGCTGTCTGAATTCTCTCTGGTCCCATTTTGCGAACATTTGTCAGACAAAGGAATGGATATCTTCCTCACAGCAATCCAAGTGGCATTGAGAAGGGCCAGCTGCAGATAGGAGTACTGGTGAGTATGTCCTGGAGGTGTGGCGCATTGGGGGCAGCGGGGAAGTTACCCCCAAAGCCTGGTGGAGTGTCGGGGCAGTCCTAGCTGGGGATGAGATTTTGACGCTGCAGCTTTGGCCGTGAATGGTTCAGGAATGGCCGGACTCGAGCCAAATGCAAGCGACGGGCACTGCCTCCCCCTCAGGGACCGTTGAGACTCTGTCATCTGATGTCAGTGGTCCCGATGTAAACAGACTGGCAGTGCATAACCAGAAGCGTATGTCTGCTTTGTTGCCATGGGCAAACAGGGAATAACGCAGGTCACCCTAGAAATGTATTATATCTTTACTGATGTGGCTGGGACCGCCCCAATTTGTTGACTACAAATAAACTGTGATCGTTGTGTTTCCAAAAACTGTACACCGTTTCTGTGGTTGTTTATAAATAAAATATAACATATTTCTCAGGCTGTGATCACACAATGAGGAAGGGGGGCGGTCAATGGGGGATCGCCCCGCTAAGAGACTGACTGGCCCCCCTCTCCCTTCATTAATGTACTAGCGAGACAGGTTATGGGATTGTTAAGTCATATGAGTAGGTCACTGGGCCTCATTACGGGTCCGGTGGTAACCCTTCTGGTGGTTCTGGAGGGATGCCGCTGGACCTGTAAAACATGACTGATGCCTGACTTCATGGTCCCACCGGGCTAATCCAAGTCCTGGCGGCCGGGAAGTCAGGCGCCAGTATTTTGTTAAGCCCCATTCCCATAGAGTCCTATTGGACTCTATGGGGTGCGGACACAGAAGCACCGAGACTGTTGTTAACGGTGCTGGTGCCTCCATGACGGCTTTGCTTACCATAAACGCTGTGTGTCGGGCACAGAGGCTCCAGCAGGCAAACCCGTAGTTTGTCATTCCGGAAACAAGAGTGCCGGTGAGCTTACCGGCACACTTATTTCCGGACCGGCAAACTTGGCATGAGGCCCAATGTCTCTGTGTAAAGGAAGTTGTTAACTTTTCTTTTTCAGGTAATGGATGTGTAGGAGATGTATTATGGTGGTCATGTGTTCGCAAGATCATATTCTAACTGCCTTAGTTTTCCGGATGTTAACTCTCTGTTTCAATCAACATGGATGTGTCACAAAATGTATTACTGTGGTTATGTTTTTACATATCAGGTTATAATTATCTTTTTCTGTGAAAGGCAGAGTGTCGGTGCGATCCTAGCCAGGGATGAGATTTTGACGCTGCAGCTTCGGCCGTGAGCGGTTCAGGAATGGCCGGACTCGAGCCAAATCCAAGTGACGGGCACTGACTCACCCTCATGGACAGTTGAGACTCTGTCATCTGATGTCAGTGATCCCGATGTATGCAGACTGGCAGTGCATAACTAGAAGCGCATGTCTGCTTTGTTGCCAAGGGCAAACAGGGAATGACACGGTCATCCTGGAAATGTATTATATCTTTACTGATGTGGCAGGGACAGCCCCAATTTGTTGGCTCCAAATAAACTGATCTTTGTGTTTCCAAAAACTTTACAACCGTTTCTGTGTTTTATTATAAATAAAATGTAACATGTTTCTCAGGCTGTGATCACGCAATTAGAAGGTGGGGGGTGGTCAATGGGGGATCGCCCCGCTATAAACCCAACCAACTCTTCCAAGAAAAGGTGGCATGCAGAGAACTTGTCCTGCAAAGGTCCTTCATCACTGGGTGGGGGTCATGTGAGATGAGCAGGAAGGAAATGCGCATAGGCTAAAGCGTGAATAGAATGAAGGAGCACATTAGTGATGGGAGAGGAGCTCTCATACCACTGACGACATGCGAATACAGAACTTACATGCAATTAGAAAAAGCCACTAAGAAAAACAACACCTATTGGGTGGCCAAAATTATTGACTCCTACTCCTAACTAATGTCTCTGCATATACACCATCCACAAATTGCACATAATAATGAACATTGCAGTTCTTTTTATCACAATAGAAAAGTATATGTCCATCTTAATTTCTTCAGCAGTGTGGTCACAAAAGAGTCGTAGGTTTACGATGTCTGCATGAGCAGTGCCGTTTCTAGGTGCGGGCCAGGGGGGGGCGGGGGGGAGGGAATGGGCACAAAAGAGGCAGGTGTCAATCTGCCCCCTGGCGCCACAATGAAGAGTCCCCCATAAACACATGCACCATTGATGTGCAGTGATTAAGGAAAGCGGGCAGAATGCTGGCTGAAATGTCTGGTGGGAAGTCGGGGCCTGGATGGGTTTGAAGAGGGACTAATGTACACACAAAGAAATCAAGCTGCACGTTGTGAGGCCCAGGCTCAGCAGCTCACAGGAACAAAAAGGCTTAAGAGCTGAAGGCCTACGCCTCATCCGCTCCCTCTCCATTCACTGTTCCTTCTCTCTCTCTCCCGCTCCCTCTCCATTCACTGCTCCTTCGCTCTCTCCCATTTTAGTGGCATGACACACCTCTGTGAACACAAAAATGCAGTCAAAACACACACAGATTGATAAAGCGCCAGCTCCTCGTTTTCATGGGGTGCAATAAAGCAGCGGATTAATAGCATTGTTATTTTAGTGTCGTTTTCTTTCTCCAGCGCTTGATCACGGCTCATTAAATATTCCAAAGGCACATTTATGAGCTGGAAAAGGTTGCAATGTGTTTGCAAAGAAGGTGAATTGCCTTGGCTGCTGCTGTAACGGTTATTTTGCGCAATTCGTTGTTTAAGTAACACTGTAAAAAGGTTTGACTTTTCTGATAGGTTTAATTACCGTAGACCCTGTGGGTTTATGGTGGTGTCCTTAAATTTCACAATGTCAGCAGACGTGTGTTTCTAGAGAGCGTGATGAGTGCTAGTGGAAGATCCCTGGTGACCTAAGGTGCTGGTATACAGCTTTAGAAAAGGTCTCTTGTGCTTTAATAGAGACTGGCATAAGCCTGGAAGTGTTTTAGTGTGGGGGGAGGAGCCATGCAGGGTGCGACAGGTGACAGTAATGACAGTGTCATAAGAAGAGGCCAAACAAGAGGTAAGGTGGAAAACCTTTGGCCACAAGCTTTATTGTACATAAGCTATGGTGCGAAAGAAAAACAACCAACCAACCATAATAAAACATAATGAGAAAACATAACACAAATATTTTGGGGAACAGGGGATCAGGTGAGCGGGGCCCTACTCCCACGTAGGGCCAACTCGAGGCTGATCCCTGCCACCCTTCATACAAAAGCTTGTGACGTTCGGTGGACCCAGCGTGTGAGCTGTGTCTGGTGTATTTGGTGGACCCAGCTTGTGAGCTGTGTCTGGTGTTTCTTCTTTAACTTTTTTTTTTTTTTTTTTTTTTTTTATTACAATTTTTAATTTTACATAAATAAACATGAACATGAATAATCCAGTAAACACATAGCCAATCAATTCAATGTAAATAATCAACATATCACAACCAATTTAAAATACACATCAATGTACTAAAAAATAGAACCGGTTGAAGAAGAAGAAAAACAGGAAAGAAGAAGAGAAAAGAGCCAACGCAGGAAATAAGGACTAAGAATACTAATTGCACGAACCATATAACAAATTCAATAATAAAACAACCAATACACATCCTATAGATGTCATACAGCACAACATTGTACAAGGATATGTATATATTGTCCCAGATCAAAGCTCTGCATTACGCATAGGCATCAAGAAAGCAGCCCCAAATGTCCCAAAACTTCTCAATGTCATCAGTGAGTTTGTAAATAGCTCTTTCATATGTTGAAATTGTAAGAAGCTCCTCCACCCAATCATCAATGTTGAAAGAATTACTCGATTTCCAGGACCTCAAAATGAATTTCTTAGCAACCATACATGCACGTAGCAGCCAAACTTTCTTTCCAAAGTCAATATCCTCCAGAAGAGAATCATTGCCTAAAATCAATAATGAGGCATTCATGGGGATTGCAATGTTTAAGACCAAGCTTAATCTCTCACACACCTTTTCCCAGAACTGCATCGTTTTAGGACAGGACCAAATCAAGTGACTCAGAGATCCTCTAGAACATTTACATTTCCAGCAAAGATTGTTGTCTAAAAGTTGTCTCCTGAATAGTTTCTCCGGCGTCCAATAGGCCCTAAACAACAACTTCGTTTGAGATGCTCTGAGGGACCAATCCAAACTCACCAAACGAGTGTTCTCACAGCACCTTCGCCAACATCTGAAGTTCACATCTTCCCCCAATTCCTCCGCCCACAGAGCAGGTAATCTCGGATCACCTTTCCGAGTAGCCTTTATGATACCATACATGGTAGAAGCAGGGTGAGATGCACTGAGGCATACAGTTACAGCTGCCCAGGCTGGACTCTGAACAGTCAATTGTGGCACCTCAATACAAGCTGAAATAATAATCTTCAACTTCCGATATTCGGCAAATGAACATTTCGTCATATCACACCTCTGGCCAAGCTGAGTGAACGTTAACCAGTTCTCCCCATCAAACAAATCTCCAATGTATTTGATACCAGCCACAAACCATTCTGTCCAAAACAGTGTTTTGCCCTGATACTTCAAGGCTGGATTATTCCATATGGAGGCATCTGGATGTAAATACGGATCTGCACCCACACGGATTGAGAGTTCACACCAGCAGTCTTGCAAAAATGAAGTAAGGGCGCTGATTTTTCTAGATTTATTCCTTCGAGTGGTCAGCAGAGATCTCGGGTCTAATTGGGACACAGCACTGCATTCCCAAGATAAGAGGTCAAAATGCTCAGACTGTACATCTCCAGAGTCAATAACTTTGCACAAATGTCGAGTGGAAAAGGATAAATGGTAGTCTGAGAAATTAGGCAAATTCATTCCCCCCAATTTCAATGGGAGTTGAAGTTTCCAGATTGCAAGTCTCGGAGGCTTCCCATTCCAAATAAAGTTCTGCATAATCCTGTTGACCTCCCTAAAGATGTTTCTTGGTATCTTAATGGGTAGCATGCTCAGCAAGTAATTTATCCGAGGAGCCAAGTTCATCTTCAAACAGTTGATTCTGCCCCATGTCGATAACTTCAAAAGACTCCACCTCATCAAATCGGATTTTAGAGTCGGAAGAATCTGAGCAAAGTTAATGGCAGGTAACTTCACTATGTCTGCTCCAATCCATATGCCAAGATATTTCAACTTTTCAGCACACCACCTGAATTGAAATTGAACACATGTATGTCGTTGACACAACCCATTGACTGGAAGGATCTCGGATTTACTCCAGTTAATCTTATATCCTGATATCACGGAGAAGGAATGAATGTCTTGCATCAAATAAGAAATACCAATAGCCGGTTCTTGAAGGGCAATCAACAAATCATCCGCATATAACCAAACCAAATTATTCCGACCATTTCCAATTACCGGTTGAAGGCGTACATCCGCCCTTAAGCTCACTGCTAGAGGTTCCATAGATATAATAAAAAGGAGAGGTGAAAGAGGGCAACCCTGCCTTGTACCACGATGAAGCTCAAACGGATCGGAAATAAGTCCATTCGTCAGCACACTTGCAGAAGGGTTAGTATATAACAACTTAACCCATCGCCGGAATTCTTGCCCAAATTTCATCTTCCCCAAGCATGCAAATAAAAAGTTCCATTCAACACGATCAAATGCCTTTTCAGCATCCAGGGAAATGACCGCACTGGCAATTGGTTGATTATGCCCTTTCTCAATTGTCAATAGTAGGCGCCTCATGTTGTCCGCCACTGCCCTTCCAGAGACAAAACCCACTTGATTCTCATGTATCAGAGTTGAAACCACCCTATTTAACCGAACAGCCAGGATCTTGGCTAATATTTTGCAGTCACAGTTTATCAGACTGATCGGTCGATAATTCTCACATCTGGTAGCAGATCTGTCTTTCTTCCTCATCACTGTAATCAATGCATGTCTCATTGAATCCGGCAGTGAACCAGACTCAAAAGCAGCATTAAAAACATCACACAAAAGCTGTAGTGCGGAATCAGGGAGGGCCTTATAAAATTCATTAGGTAGTCCATCAGTGCCAGGTGATTTACCCATTGTTAGTTTTGAAATTGCGTGCTGAACATCATCTACCTCCACCTTCCCTTCTAAACTCATCGCTTCATCTGTTGACAGGCTAGGGAGAATATGAGAGTCAAGGAAGTTTTCAATTTCATCATTTCCACAGGACAGATCCGAGGTATAGAGTCTTTCATAGAAGCCCCGGAATGAATTGTTAATCTGTGTTTGCTGCGTCTCCAATGTGTTAGTAAGACTCCTTATAGCAGGAATGAAACGATCGCTTTCAGCCATCTTCAGCCGATGTGCCAGCAATTTCCCTGCCTTCTCACCATTCTCAAAATAGTTAATTTTTTTAATTTAATTTCTTTAACTTTGAAGTTGAACTTCCTCTGCGTTCTTTTTGTTTTTTCCATGCAGGGTGGAGAGGTATGTGCCTTTCATCCATTGTTGTGCGCTTTACCACGCTTTGCGGCATTTGCATACGTTCTTATTGCTCTGGTGACCAGACCCACTTGTGATGCTGCCCCCTGGGGGGCGTTTTTTAATTATTTATCCTCAGAAGTGGATTTCTGGAGCTTGGCTTGCTTCCACTTATCTTCAGTTTTTTGAGGGATTGACCTTCCCTTGTATCATTGGTGGTGAGGCGTGTGAGCCTGTTCCACTGTCTTTAGGCATCCTTTTGCTCACTGATCCACTTGTGATATGGCCCCTGGTGAGGTGCTATTCATTTGCATCCTCAGAGGTGGGTTCTCGAGCTTCCACTTGCGTTCTTCTTGTTTTTCCCATGCAAACTGGAGAGGTCTATGCCTTTCATCCACTGTTGTGTGCCTTTTGACGCTTTGAGGCATGGGTAGACCTACTTATCGCTCTGACCCACTTGTTGCTCCTTGAGGGGGCGTTATTAATTTTCATCCTCAGCGGTGGGTTCTTAAGCTTCCGTTATTTGCATCCAACATAATCCGGATTTTGGGCATTGCCCTTCCCATGTCCTTTTGTGTAGGCATTCTGCCTTTATCCCACTGCCAAGTGCCCTTCCTTGGCTTTTGAGGCATATCCTGGCATACTCTTTGCTCTATGATCCACTTGTGATATGGCCCCTTGTGAGGTGTTCTTAGTTTTTTATCCTCAGAGGTGGATTCTTGAGCTTTGGATATCGTCAGCGGAATTCCGGTTTTTGGGATTTCCCTACTCATGCGCCATGGAGAGGCATTTTGTCTTCTCCCACTGTTGTGCACCTTTTTTCTTTGTTTTGAGGCATATATCGGCATTCGTTTGTTCTTTCGTGAAACTTACATTCAAGTCTGGCGACCTGTCCTAGCACTTTGGTTATTTACTTGATTGTTTCGCTTTGCAGGGCGTTAGCCTTATTGGTATTTTATACTTTTCTCCTTACTAGTGGATAACTGGGCTTCTGCTTTCATCAATACTTACTTCAAGTGTGGCAACCTGCCTCTGAGTTTTGGTTTTTGTATTTAAAATCATTGTGGTATTTCCTTGGCTTCAGTTATCCTCAACTTTACCTAAAGTTTGGTCACCTGCCCCTGTGGGTTGGTAATTTAATTAATTCCCGCAATGCATTTACTGGACTTCAGTTTACCTCAGACTTTACCTAAAGTTAGGCAACCGCCCCTTTGGTTTGGTTATTTAAATAACTCGATTGAGGCATTTTACTGAGCTTCTGCTTTCCTCAAACTTTGCTTCCAGTCTGTCAACCTGCCCCTGAGGTTTGGTTAAAAAGCAGTGAGGCATTAACTTGGCTTCACCATTCATCAAACGTGCCTCCGTTTGGCAACCTGCCAAAATTGTTTGGTTGTTAGATTGATTCCTTGATTTATGTGATGACTTCTTTCTTTGCGTGTTCTTGTGAATTTATATCTCTTAATTTGGTGCCTGTTCTATCTTGAGGGTTTTTCTATTTTATCATTAGTGCCTGTCCTATTGATCCCTGATTATACGTTAATGTTACCACTATTTAGCAGGAGGGAGGCATGGTTTTTTAATCACTGTCCTGCAGCTCCAGTCGCTGCCAGGACAGGGGAACAGATGACTGGGGCTATCTTGCCCACCTTAGTTATAGGCCGAAACTGGCCCGAGGGCAAGGTAAGCCCCTTTGATTCATCAAAGGCCCCTTGTCTCTGCATCCGTCTGGATGAGAGGGGGGCTTTGATGTGGGGTGTCAGGAGCGGGGACTACCTGTTGTCACCTGCCCCTGTCACCCCCTCACTGTTTTGGGCGCCCAGCAGTCTGGGTCCCTTTTGTGTTGGGACCCGGTGGTCCACCCTTGACACCCGCATGGAAAATGGGCCAGCACCTTAAAGGTGCTGCCCACGTCCGTTGCCACGACCAAGCCCACCTCCCAGCTTATGCCCCTGGAACCTCCAGTTCCGGAGGGGCCCATGTCTAGGAGCAGCCTTAAAAATGCTCAACCACTGGAGCAGAGTGGCAGTGCCCGCCAGGTCACGGCACACTATAGTGGAGTGCTGTTTCAATCATACAGATCGCCTGCTAATAATCAAAAGGTGAAAGTCATGTTTTTAATTCAGGGTTCTGCAACCTTTGGCTGTACAGATCTCTTTGACTACAACATCCCATCAGCTCTAGATTTCAAATCCCATCAGCACTAGCCAGCATAGTGAATGGTGGGGGCTCATGGGAGCCGCAGTCAAAAGCATCTGGAGAGCCACAGACTGCAGACCCCTATTCAATTTGCTTACTTACACGTAAGTTTCCAAGTAGTTTACCTGGCGTGTTGCCATTCTCTTGCCTGCATAGTTAAACCAACTTTTAAAACCAAACCTGGCCCTGCTTTATGCACATATGGATACTGGAGTCGTGCACAGCATAAAAAACACAAGCAAGTGCAATGTCAATAGGCTTTGCCAGACATGGGTCAAGTGCAGTCTTAAACCCCCTAATTAATGCCACCATAGGCTATGATATAACCTCACCTGTGCAGGTGCCATCACAATGCAAAGTGCTGTCTTGAACTCCCCAGTAACGTCTTAACATGACGTAGTTCGTCACCATACGCAATGTGTACCTCCGCAGAAGCTGCCATTATGGGCCAAAGCCACCCTCTAATGCCCTAATGTCAGCACAAGGTTGCATAGTCACCATATCAAAGACATAACCCCACATGTCCAAGTGCTGCCAATATACGCCACTTCAACCCTCAAATGCACCACTAAATATATAATTTTCCTGGTACAGACACCCATGTGCAAGATGGACTTCATCTTTAATATTTTCCTTTGAGTGCTTTCTGTTCACTAAAGCACTGGTTACTAATAAAATCCTTCCAACAACAAGCATTACACTCTGCACCGAGTTCACTGATGGCATTAGCAGATCCTGCTCAGCTCAACTGTCAGTGATGCATCGGGAGTGCATTACTAGATAACATTCAGTTAAACAAAACAAAAAATGGCAATACACTATACGCCATTACTAAAGGACAGCAATAATGCTTACACCATTACAAAGTGATAGCACACAATTATCATTTTTAACACAAAACATGCACAATCATCAAACAAAAAAAGTGGAGCTAACCAAACCCTGTTCTGCCATGTTATTAAATAATATATTTAGCACTCTTCATTAGACTGCCAACACAGGCAACCTATTGTAACTAATGTATACACAGACTATCCATTGGTTCAGTAGACCACAAAGCCGAAACATCCAAAAGGAGACAATAAACGGCACATGAAGGATGTGTATTGATGCACATTTGCCCCTCAGCACCATCCAAATTAAGCTTTCCTTGCTTGTGTCCAGGAGTAAGCCGCAGACGCACGAGCGGGGCACAATATGTGTCATTTGCACTAGGCACCACATTGTCTATGCACTGCCCTCCGCATGAGCACCACACCAGTCGTGGATGGGCTGGAGCGTGTACGCAGAAGTTAAATGATCTTTTGTTTATTTATTTATTTATTACATTTATATAGCGCGCAGACAGCCCAGGGGCATTGTGGCACTGTTACTTGTAAGGAAAACTTAGTTACAATGGGTACAGGTTGTGCCTTGGGTTACAGTGAGGCATTGACCTGTGATCAGCTATAGGTGGTGTCATACCACGTAATGCATCATACATGACATTCATGAGGGCTAGGCCATATGTTTGTTAGATGAACAGGGTCGTTTTCAAGGCTTTCCGAAAGGCGGCCAGTGAGGGTTCAGAGCGCAGGGAGCTAGGGAGGGTGTTCCAGTGTACGGCAGCGAGGTACGGGAAGCTGGAGCCCCCTGCTCTGGCTCTTTTTACCCTGGGTACTGAGAGCATGCTGGCATAGGGTGACCTAGTGGGGCTTGCGGAGGAGACCGGGTGGATCCTCTGGGAAAGGTACATTGGGGCGGCAAGATGGACACATTTGTGGGTGATGCTTAGCGCTTTGAATAAGATCCTTTCCTTTATGGGGAGCCAGTGGGATGCTTTTCTGGCAGCGGTGATGTGCTCTCTCTTGCCAATGCCCTGTGCAGCACGCAGGGCACTGTTCTGTATTACTTGGAGTTTCTCGAGGTTTTTGTTGGAGGTCCCTAGGAAGAGAATATTGCAGTAATCAAGCCGCGAGCCAGTTATGGCCGTGGCTATGTTAGTGCATGTTTCTTTTGACAGATAAGGTCTGATTGCGTTAAGGAGTTTTGCATGGTAAGCAGCAGAGGAGGCGATGGCGTTTACTTGTCTGGTCATGGATAGGTTGGAGTCTAAGTAGACGCCTAGTGTTTTTACTGTGTCTAGTACTGGGATCCTGATTGAGTCAATAGTGAAGTGACTAAACTGTGCGTCAAGTTTCTTGATGGTGTCAGGGGAGCCTACGAGTAGGAGCTCAGTTTTGTCAGAGTTAAGGCAGAGGCCGTTGATAGTCATCCACATTTGAATTGTGTTGTAAATGTTGTTGAGGGTAGCAGAGTCCGTGTCATAGTCGCCTGTCAGAGTGAGAAGGATCTGTGTATCGTTGGCGTAGTTGGTGTAAGAGATGCCCATGGCGTCAAGGATGAGGAAGAGGGGGCGGGTGAAGATGTTATAGAGGGTGGGGGAGAGGCAGGAGCCTTGGGGCACCCAACATAGCATGATGGAGGGTGATGCCGTGGCTAGGTCAGAGAAGACCTGCATGGTCCTGGCTTGGAGGAAGGAGGATATCCATGTGGTGGCTTCTTGAGAGAAGTTGGCTGTGGAGGAGAGGTGGTGGCAGAGGATGTCGTGGTCTACAAGATCAAAGGCTGCCGATAGATCCAGGAGAAGGAGCAGGACAGGTTTGCCTTGGTCCCTTGCGTCGTCCATTTGGTTTTTGAGGTTGAGTAGGGCAGTCTCTGTCCCGTGCCTGCGGCGAAAGCCGGATTGTCTCAGTCCAAGGAGGTTCTGTTCTTCAAGGAAGTGCTGGACCTGCAGGTAGGCTGCTTTGTCTAGAATCTTGAGGAGGAAAGGGACAGTGGTGATGGGGCGGTAGTTATTAGGGGAGGTGGGGTCAAGTGTGGGTTTCTTTATGAGGGGTCGGACCCATGCTTCCTTGAGGCATGCGGGGACTCTCCCTGTGGTGAAGGAGGCGTTGACGAAGGCTCTTAGGAAAGGCGCCAGGGTGTCTGCGCAGTCTTTGATGATGGAGGCAGGACAGGGGTCGCCTTTGCAATTGGAGGGTTTTATGTTTTTCATGATGTTGATCATGTCTTTTTCTTGGATGGTTTTAAACGAGAAGGTGTTTGGGGCCTCTGTGGGTGAGGGGGGCCGTGGTGGCAGGGAGGGTGTAATGTGGGTGGAAAGTGTTAGTTTGGTGTTCACGATTTTGGCTTAGAGGGAGCTGATCTTATTGCGCATGGCTGTTTGGATGTTGTCACACCATTCTTTATCCTTGGTGAAGTTTTGGGGGGTGGGTGTGGGGGTCTCAAGTTCCCTGAATATGGCGAACATTTCCTTGGTGTTCGATTTGGCCTCTGTGATTCTATCTTCAAAAGATTTAGCTTTGGCTTTAATGATGGCTTTCTTGTAATTATTTGCAAGGGATTTGAAGTTGAGTTTGTCTTTATCATCCCGGGATGTTTGCCAAAGAGCTAATGCTGCTCGTTTGTCGATGCGTAGTTTTAGAAGGTCTTGGGTGAACCACGCATTAGCGTGTCTAGTGGGTTTGGTTTTGCGTGGTTTAAGTGGGGCGATGGTATTGATTGCTGCCGTGATGGCAGTATCGTAGTTTTTGGCCAGGGTTTCTGGGTCGTTGGAGAATGGGGCTCTGAAGGCAGGTCCCTGTAAGAAGGGAAAGAGTCTTTCTTTGGTCAGTTGACGGGCACTCCTTGTAAGGGCTGGAGGTAAGGGTAGAGGGGAGTGGGAAGTGGTTGTCGTGGTGGGGATGTTGAAGGTGATGGTGTGGTGGTCAGACAATGGGGTGGGGGTGTTGCCTGTGACTGTGAGGGGACAATTGGGATGGGCAATCCAGTCTAGTGATCTGCCTAGGGCGTGTGTGGGGTTAGTGATGGTGTTGACGAATCCTAGGGTGGCTAGGGCTGTGTCAAGAGCTTTGGCCGCGGGGTCTTTGGCGTCATTCAGGCCAAGGTGGATGTCTCCAAGCAAAATGGCTTTGGAAGACTTTTTAAGGTTGTCCGCCAGGAGGTGGGTGATGGAGGCCTGGAAGTCTCCTAAGGGTCCTGGTGGTCGATAGATGAGGTGTAGGGTGATGGCGCATTGGTGAGAGATGGTGAGTTTCAATTGAAGGTAGTCGCTGTTATTATTAATAGTTTTGTCCGCCTTTCTGATGGTGATCGAGTCTTTGTCTATGAGTGCGACACCGCCTCCAGTGGTCAGGCGATCTTGTCTCGTGATGGCATAGCCAGGTGGGAGAGCGAGGGATAGGGCGGGGCCTGAGGCTTCGTATAGCCAAGTTTCGGTGGCCATTAGAAGATCTAAATCTAGGGTGGTAATGAGGTCGTGGATGTCTAGCGCGTGCGCATTGATGGATCGGGCGTTGATGAAGGCACATTTGAGGTGCGGTTCAGGGGTGACATTGATGGTTGAGGGTGGCGCATCCGAACCAGTGAGGTGCGCATTTTCTGGGGTCATAGGCACAGTTAGAGTGGCATTTGCGTCATTAGGTAGCATGGCAGTGGTAGAAGAATTGCAGATTGCGGTAATTACATTCAAACCAGTGGGGGCATATTTTCTGGGGTCATAGACACATATAAAGTGGCATTTGCATCATTAGGTAACATGGCAGTGGTAAAAGAATTGCAGATTGCGGTAATTACATTCAAACCAGTGGGGGGCATATTTTCTGGTGTCATAGACACAGATAAAGTGGCATTTGCATCATTAGGTAACATGGCAGTGGTAGAAGAATTGCAGATTGCGGTAATTACATTCAAACCAGTGGGGGGCATATTTTCTGGGGTCACAGACACAGATAAAGTGGCATTTGCATCATTAGGTAGCATGGCAGTGGTAGAAGAATTGCAAGTTGTAGTGATTACATTCAATCGTGTGAGTGACACGTTATCGTGAGTCTTAGACATTGTATCCAATTCAAATGGGTCAAGGCGATGCTTAATTAGTGGGCTTGGTTTCGCTGTGTGGCTAAGTCTACGGGATTTATGCAGTACTGAGGAAGGAGCCTTTGTTTGGAAAACATGTCTTAGATACTGACAGTTTGATGTATAAAATAATGATGCGGTGTAAATCTAAACCCATACAATGACCAAGTAAGAGGCTCATGAAATGTGTTGTATTGAGCTAGAGAATTGAAATCACTCACGTACTAACCGCTACACCAGTGGAAGATGTGTTTTTATTGAGAGAAATTGAGATGGACATATACTTTTCTATTGTAATTTTTTTTAAACGCAATGTTTATTATGTTATTATGTGGTGCAATTTGTGGATGGCATGTATGCAGAGACATTAGTTGATAGGTAGGAGCAGGAGTCAATAATTGTCAGTACTCCCCAATGGGCACTGTTTTTTTTAGTTTATTGAATTCCCGACAGAGGGAGGTACTTGGCCAGGCCCCATTTTTTACATTAGAAAAAGCCAGCAAACAGTTACTCCATATGCTCTCTTCCAGGGGCGGGCTTAGGGCAGGGCGGACCGGGCAACCGCCCCGAGCGCCATAGACCCCTATAGCACCATTAGCCCCCCCACCACAAGGGCTCCACCGAGTTGGCGTAGTGGGAGAAGGCGCGGCAGGTGCCCTCTTGTTATTAAATGCAACTGCGGAGGCAGGGCGCTTTTAATAATTATAGAGTGCATCAGCACCCTATTGAGATGATTACCTCCTCGCTCCAACGCAGGACTGAGGGGGTTTTCATTAGAATAAGGCGCTCATGCATTAGCATGAGCACCCTACTCCTGTGATTAACTCCTTGCTCACGCCACAGCAGGGAGTTAAAACATTTTTTACTTAAACCGCCCAGGGCGCTGCCACCACCGCTAAGGCCACCGCTGGCTGTCACTTCTTGCGTCTGTGTGTATGTTGGCCGCTGCTACAGGCAGTCTGAGAGGAGTAGAAAGAAGAGGGATATTTTTTAAGTAGGCTAAGCGGAATGCAGATGACCTTAAAAAGACTGGACTGTGTCGAGGAAGAGTGGGCGTGGGGGAGTATGCACAGGTTACTGTGATGCAGTTTAATGCCGGCTACCTTGGATGTTATTTTGCTTGTGTGAAATCACATTGCATAACTACATTAGAGGGTGTGCCAGCTGGCCTGAAAATTCACGGGTGAGGGGTTCTGGGCGGAGGGGCTGTGCTCAAATATAAATTCCCTAACTTTCCCCTTCTGGCTTGTTGCAGATGGATATTGTTCTTGGTGCCTGCCGGTATAGACAAGAACGCCAAGCCAACCCCCCCTTTGGCGTTGCCACTAAGGAGAGTGCTCGAATTGGTCTAACTGGATGGAAGGAGCTACAACCAGCCGGGGAAGCCATTAGAGCGAACACTGTGACCTCACTGTTAGGTTCAGTTAGCCAAGGGGCAGGGGAGGTTTTCAAACGAGATTTACGGGTGTTTGCAGACAGCAGGCCAGAAACCAGACGCCTTCTACAAATCTGTTTAAAAGCTCAATACACCCTGTTTATTATAGAAGTAAAAAAAAAGCAAAAGAAACAAACACGTGAAGCAACTGCGATGGGAAGCAAGTGTATTCGTGCCGTTGGTTGTGCTCCTGTTTGCACGTTGAGCAAGGAGGGATAGGCTGATAGCACGCTCAAGACAGGCCGGGTAAACACACACGACTGCCCGCAGCTTCTCGTTTAGTTATTAGCTCAAACAAGCAGGCGAAGCGCTGACGAAATACTGCAGGCGCCACTCGGGTCACACAGGTCACACAGGGAACACAAGAGCCAGTGGCATAGGCGCCTGCCCCCACACTGCTTGAACACGGGGGCAGGTGTGGCTTCTTGACCCCTCGGTGAACCGTTTTCTTAAGCGTTTACATAGTTTCATTGCAGTGCCATGAAACTATTAAAATGCTTACACAAACAAACACAAAATCGGATTGAGCAGTGGGCGACAGGGCTTGTGTTCCTCTCCTGCTGGGTGCAGGCAGGCTGAAGTGTTAGCAGGCATTTTGCAAAATGAGCAAGTGGTGCTCACTTCAAAGTGGGAAAGCTGCTTACTCATCACCTGAGCCTTGATTGTGGGGACAGTTGACAAGCCATGGCCGTTGTTCTTTTTGCTATTTCTTACTTTTATCTCTTTAACTTCGTTTATTATTCTAGCTTTGACATTTTGCAGCTCACTTTATTTCCATTCTTACTTTCCTGACTTTATTTTTCTTTCTGTATTTTTTTGCCAGCTCTCTCACCTGTCAACCGTCCTTATCTCTTTGCCTCTTCCATCTGCCTCCCATCCGCCACCATTATTTTGCTTGTGTCTCACCTCGCCGTCCCTCTCTTAAGCGGCAAGTTAGCCCCACTCTCTCCATGGTTACATGTCCATGGCTGTTTTAAACCAGAGACCATTGATTCAAACTCCAATAAGATAGCTCTGCATGTTAATGCACCTGCTGTGGAACGTTGAGCGCAACCAGAAGGTTGAGCTGCCTAACAGACTGGCACTGAGGAATGGAAGAGAGGAAAAGAGGTAGAAAAGGGTAAGGAAGCAAATATGGCAAAGGTAGGTAGAGAAATAGAGAGGTAGGCAGATAACGTCAGGGTGTGTGCTAGAGATAGACATGCGGAGAGTGTAGGAGGGATGGGGTGGTGGGAGAGAGAGCATGGGCAACTGGACTTGGGAAGGGGCGAGCAAAGAAGAAACAATGATGGACGCATCAGGGGTTAATGTGTGGAGAGAGAGAAGAGCGATGGAGACTGAGGGAGTGTGAGTTGGAGAGATGGACGGAGCAAAATAAAACAAAATCAAGCATTTGAGGGATGTAGAGAGGTAGTGACAACTAGGAAAAGATAGATGGAGAGTTGGAACAGGGTAGGCGGTGCGAGGATGGAGGGATATTGAAAAGAGGAGTGAGAAGGGAAGGGTTAAGTAATTGTGTAGATACACGAAGTGGACTTCATGGTGCAGGCACTACGCCCCCAAACATTTACATTCAGACACAACAACTGAGAAACAACAGGTATACAACTAAAAAATAATCCATACCTCAGCAGAGGCCGCAAGGATGCAGTAAGGGATCTGCGACCCTCCATCCAGTGGAGCAGAAACACAAGACTCTCTGAGGCCCTCCTTGTAACGAGGCTGAGAAAATGGCAACCAATGATTGTGTTGTTCACCCCTGCTCCCGAATGACGCCCAGATATTCTAGTCAGTCCCAGGGACAGCGTCAGTGCCGTTGCATCTTTTCCGTTGAAATGTGCCCTGAGCCTTGGGAGGCCCCTGAGAAGCTTCCCCATGTTGACAGTCTTATGGAGCAACAACACGCTCCTTTAATTTGGGAAATGAAATGTGTGCTTTGCAGTACAAACCTTACAGGCTGCCTTTGCTGGTGCCTTCAGGACATCACCTCCCTCAGGCCTCTTGCAGAATCCAGCAACCTTCTTATCACCTTGTTGCATTTTTACTCCTGTTTCCTCTACCTAAGCACCCTGGTGTCAAAGAGAGATTCTATGACAAGACTGGAGGCGAGCATTATGCTTCAACTTCTTTATTTACTACCCTTCAGCAGTTTCAACGAACTATATCAATCAACAACAAAGAAATGTCCATATGACTTTCACTTTAAAACTACAAATCCCAAAGTCTCTGTAGTCCTTCTCACTCTCCAGCTCAGCTATGACCACTTCCTGTTTCTGAGCTCCTCCTCTCTTTTACGTGCTCTGAATGTCCTTTAACCAAAACTTCTCGTCCTGCCAACCGAGCAAGGACTTCTTGAACTCCAACATAATACCTTCATAATGGCTGAACTCTCGCCTTCCTCTTCTTTTACTGCTCTTCAAGAAGATAAGTGACTTTCTTTTTACCGCCCAGCTAATGTGTGTTTAGGTAGAATTAGCGTAGGATTTAGTTATATTGGGGATTAGAATGTCTCCACGACAAGTTTGCACAACGTATTATGAGTTTATTTATAGTGATTGCAGGCTTTATAAGTATAGAAAGAGTGCTTAGGCAGGACTTTAGTCCGGGTCGAGAGCGGCAGCCGCCGCATTCGCGAGCTGAGATGGCGCAAGCTTCTTAGCTGCTTTCGTATCAGCAGCGGGAGCTCCGGCGGCTGCTAGCCCCCTGCCGTATTCACGGCACATCAGGGGTGCGCCACCGGGCCACGGAGCTCCCTCGAGCCTCTCCCTCCAGCGGGGAGCCGACATGCTGCAGCAGGCCCCCTCTTTTGTGGAGGCGGGGCCGGGCGCCGAGCGCATCAAGCCCTCGCAGAGGGTCATTACGGAAGACTCCGACCCCCACCCTCGTGGGGGGGGAGCTTACGGAACGCCCGAGCTGCGTCGCATTCAATACGCGGCCGTGGCAGCAAGTGAAGTGAGCTCGTACAATCGGTACGAAGCTCCGTAAGAAAATTAATCATCCTAATTTCCCCTCGCGTGCTCGAGAAGCACCCACCAAGTGAGGGCCTGGTAGCCTCAGGAGAGAGAGGTGGCAGGAGCGGGAGCATCTTGCAGCATACAAAAAAAAAGAAAAGAACAGTGCCAGCAGGCACCCACGCACGAGGCTACTAACTCCTCATACAATCTAAAGACTCACAAGCCACCACAGGCACAGCATATTAAGAGAGTTTGGTGCAGCCACAAGAAAACGAAAAAACAAAAAAAACCAAAAAAAAAGATATATATATATATACATATATATATATATATATATATAAGAGACGTGGAAAGATATTTGTCTCTGAGGAGCATCTACTAGGAAGTGGGCGGCAAAAGGCACCTGCACTCAGGTATTAAGGCACGCAGCACCACTTATCATGTCGGAATTCGAATGGAGTGAGGAGGAGCAGTCCCTAGACCTGGCTGCAAGTTTCAAGTAGGTGCTGGGGAATTCCCTAGTAGATGTTGTGGCTCAAGGGGTGAGACCCTTACAAGAAAGGCTAGAGACACTGGAAGCAATGCTTCACCAGCCTAAAGAAAGCACCAAGAAGACTCGCAGCTTGCCCATTGAACCCTCTGGAACAGGGTCTAAGGGGAGTATTCAGGCCCGCAAGAGGAAAGCCTCTGCAGACCCCCAGGGCCCTATGGATGGTGCGGAAGATAAGGCCCCGGAGGTCACCGACGCCTTCGCGAAGCTTAAGGAAGCATATTTGCAGCGTCAGGCCGGGCTGGGCCTCATGACCCCCTCTCCTGGGGAAGAAAATGAAGGAGATGATGACCCAGGCTCGGAAGAAGAGCCAGAGGAAGGGGACTTGACCCCTCAAGAGCTGGAAGAACCAGTCGATGAAGAGTGGGCGAAGCCCAGCGGGGGAAAGAAAGCCCGCAAAGAAAAGCACCTCGAAGAGGAGCAGGACGATATGTTGGACCCGGATACCATTAGGAATCCGAGAGGACGATATGTTGGACCCGGATACCATTAGGAATCCGAGATCTTCCGACTGGCAGCCTTCTCCAAGAGTGGCTCAATATATGACAGCAAGGTTAAGAAAAGCTTTGGATAAGGAGGTGCGACAGCGTCTCCGAGCAGAATGCCTCCAGCCAGACTTGCCGGGGAAGGTGGCGGAACCCCCCGAATTGGACCCAAAGATGCTCACCTTTGTTTCAAAGACCGATAAGGACCCCCGTAAAGGGATTGTTAGGTCATGGAAGAGTTGCCAGGAGAAGGTCCTGGACTTAGCCGGTCCTCTCGCTAAGATCATGGACTTGGCAGAAAGGGCGAAGGACACAGGCGAAGAGGTGGACCCAGAGGCACCAGCTGGATGGGCGCAAAGGGCAGTTTGCCTCCTAGGAAACGCGAATTGCGCTATAGCCTCCGAGAGGAGAACGGAGTTGCTTCTGAAGATAGACTCGAAGCTCAGTGACTTGGCATCCTACGAGGCCGGGCAGGCAGCCCAACGCCTCTTGTTTGGTGAGACTTTCGGGAAGGAAATGGGCCGCTTTGTAGGCACGTACACTTCGCTGGAGAAAGCGCAAGCATCCATACGTAAGATCTTCCCTCAGAGAGTTTTTGCCGGGACCGGTCGTTACAGGGGTCGCTCGACCGGTCGCCAACAAGGAGGCAGAAGACCACCGAATCACAGGGCCCAGTGCTGGGAGAACAGGCAACAAGACACGTTCTTCCCAGCCAGAGGTTGCAATACCAGAGGGCGACGAGGAAGAGGTTTCAGACGAGGCCAGGGGTTCACGCCAGGTAAGAGCAATAACCTACCCTCCAGTGGGAGGGAGGACAAGTATGTTCTGGGGAAGCTGGCGCGTGCTTTCCAGCGATGCCTGGATTTTGCAAACCATCAGAGGTCTGCAGTTAGAGTTCATTCAGGACCCAGTGCAGACAAGAGTACCCCAACGCCCGCGCCTAGCGAAGGCAGAGCAAGCGGCCCTCAATACCGAATTAGAGCATTTAGTGAAGAAAAGAGCCATAGAAAGATGCCCCGGGGCCCCTATTCTCCTCAGCAACATGTTTCTCGTTCACAGGAAGGAGAAAGTGCGCCCAGTAATAAATTTAAAGGAAATGAACGGATGGATAGTTTACCATCATTTCAAGATGGAAGGGATCCATCAGCTCAGAGACTCCCTGAGAGAGGGAGACTGGCTGACCAGGTTAGATCTAAAGGACGCCTACCTTACAGTACCAGTGCAGAAGCATTTCAGGAGATTCCTGGCTTTTCGCTGGAAGGGACAATTTTGGCAATTCAGGACAATGCCATTCGGCTTGCGTCAGCGCCTTGGGTGTTCACGAAATTGATGAAACCAGTAGCCACAGCCATCCGAGAAAAAGTAATTCGACTGATTATATACTTGGACGATCTGTTGCTTCTGGCAGAAGATCGAGGGGCACTGGAGTATCAGACGCAGTGGGTACTAGACCTGTTACAGTCACTGGAATTTCTAGTAAACACAGAAAAGTCGGATACAAAGCCAGCACTGAGGCTGGACTTTCTCGGCTTAGTCCTGGACACAAGGAAAGGCACCCTGGAGCTTCCAGCAAGGAAGATCCGAGATATCAAGAGAGAGATCAGAGCATGCTTGGGGAAGAGAGTGATTTCTCTGAGAGTTCTGGCGAGAATTGTGGGCCTCCTAGCAGCCTCCATACAAGCCATTTTTCCAGGTCCCTTACACTATTGAACCTTGCAAAGATTGAAGATCAGACACCTGCAACAAGGGTTAAGATATCATCAATCGATACCGCTAGATCAGGAGTCTATCACAGAACTGGAATGGTGGTTGCAGAATATGGACGCCTAGAATGGGTGTGCCATATTCGGGGACCGGCCGTAACTAGTGATAGAGTCGGACGCCAGTCTTCTAGGATGGGGAGCTCGATGCAGAGAGTTGCAAACTGGAGGGAAATGGAGCGCAGAGGAGCTGAACCTGCTCATAAACTGCTTAGAGCTTCTAGCAGGCTCCTTCGCGATAAAGACATTCACGAGAGACAGGGTGAAGTCTTTCGTCCTGCTAAAGATGGACAACATTTCGGCAGTACGTTACATAAACCACTTAGGAGGGACAAAGTCCAGCATGCTAGCCGAGCTAGCGAAGGATTTCTGGCATTACTGTCTGAGGACAGGGACATCAGTGACAGCGGAGTACTTGCCCGGGGCACTGAATGTAATAGCGGATTGGAACTCCCGCTACCTCACAGACTCCAACGATTGGAGGCTAGAACCGGCAGTGTTTCAGATTCTGGATCAGAAATGGGGTCCATTACACACAGATCCGTTTGTGTCCGCCTCAACGCTCAGATACCCAGCTACTTCAGCTGGAGGCTAGACCCAGACGCAAAAGGCACGGACGCATTCCTGCAGGACTGGGCAGGCAGCAGACATTACGCCTTCCCTCCGTTCATGATGCTGAGCAGGGTGCTGGAGAACTGTCGGAGGGAGAGAGCGGAGCTGGTGCTGGTAGCACCATTGTGGAAAGCTCAGGTGTGGTTCCCGACGCTGATAGAACGCTTGATAGATCTGCCGAGAGTCCTCCCGGAAGGGGAGCGATTGTTCACGGACCCAGTTGGGCAGTGTCATCCTCTGAGAGCGAGAGGGACACTCCCGCTCATCGCGTGCAGGATATCAGGAGACGATGGGAACCGCCAGGCATTTCGATGCAGGCAGCAGAACTTATTGCCGAATCCTGGGCTCCATCGACTAGGAGGAGCTACGACGCGGCTTGGGCCAGGTGGACGAATTGGTGTAGAGGGAGAGGTTTTCATCCCATTTCTGCACCTGTAGTGGCCATTCTAAATTTTCTAGCGCGATTGCTGCAAGATGGGAATACATTCCGCACTATAGGAGTGTACAGATCAGCGATTTCCACAGGTCATGTACCGATTGAAGGAGTGCCAGCGGGTGAACACCCAGCAGTTTGTAGGCTCATTAGAGGAGCTAAGTTCAAAGCGCCACCGGTTCCCAGATATACAGTACTATGGGACGTGACGAGAGTATTGAGATTATTAGAAAGCTGGCCGGTTAATAGATATTTATCTCTCAAGCAGTTATTGAGCAAATTGGCGATGCTGTTATGTCTCATATCCTGTAAGAGGGTGTCAGATGTTAAAGCATTAGAGATGAATAGAAGGACGTTTGGGCCAGTAGGATTGACCTTCGTGGTGGTACAGAGGACTAAATTGAGTACATCCACAGTGCACTATCCCTATTTTCCGAATAATACCAATTGGTGCGTAGCTAGTTGCATCAAGGAATACAAGGCCTGGATGGCAGAGAATAGAGCAATGAGTACAAATCAGTTGTTAATAGCGCGCAGGAAGCCTTTTCAGGCGGTAAAGACAGCTACCATAGCGACATGGGTCAGAGAAGGTATGCTAGTGGCAGGGATTGATTTGCAGCGGTATGGTGCGCATTCAGTGAGAGGGGCCATGGCGTCCAAAGCATATAGGACAGGGGTTCCTTTGCAAGATATTATGGCAGCAGCAGACTGGGCGAATGATCGTACCTTCAGAGAATTATATTTTAAACCGACAGAGTATAGCGAGTGCAGTGTTGGGACAGCTTTGAACAAGCATAATGCTCGCCTCCAGTCTTGTCATAGAATAAAGATTACCCCTGCTAACTGCGCTGGGAGTATTAATTCTATTAAAGACTAGGAGGCGAGCATTAGTTCCCACCCACGACTGTTTCATAATCATATAATATGTAATTGTGTAAGGATATGATGACAAACTAGATTCCACCCTGATATGTTTATGTTTTCCCTAGGGGAAGAGCAGAAGAACAATTGAGGGAATGGACTAGAAAGGAAGGTGAGAGTTTAGCCATTGTGAAGTTATTATGTTGGAGTTCAAGAAGTCCTTGCTCGGTTGGCGGGACGAGAAGTTTTGGTTACAGGACATTCAGAGCAAGTAAAAGAGAGGAGGAGCTTAGGAACAGGATGTGGTCATAGCTGAGCTGGAAAGTGAGAAGGACTACAGAGACTTTGGGATTTGTAGTTTTAAAGTGAAAGTCATATGGACATTTCTTTGTTGTTGATTGATATAGTTTGTTGAAACTGCTGAAGGGTAGTAAATAAAGAAGTTGAAGCATAATGCTCGCTTTCTAGTCTTAAATAGAATTAATACTCCCTGCGCAGTTAGCAGGGGTAATCTTTATTAGTAGCTTTTCAATAAACATTTAGGACCTAATTCACAGAAGCATTTTATAATGGCAAAACCCCATTGGAAAACGTTCTGTGAATTAGGGCCTTAGTGTTTCAGCTCCCAGCTCACTCACTGCCTGTCCAATATACTCTGCAGGTATTAACCCTCTTGCTGCATTCGTTTGTCTGCATTCGAATTTAAGCAACCCATGGGTGCTTTGGACTGATTTTTACAGCTGTAGCCAATGGTGCCCAATTCATCAATTTGAAATGGGCACCCACCAGCACTGAAACATGTCAGACAGCCCTGCAGTTTCCCATTGCTTTGTATTCACTTGTCCTAACCCTGACGCCCTTACACCTCATAGTTGCTGTTTTTACTTCGATTTGTGCAGGCAAAACTCAGGAAGGGTCCTGTGTGTGACATACGTTTCCATTCTGAGCAGGTGGTCCTGTGCTTTATATCAAATCACAGAACATTGGTATATACCAGAACCTCATTGCTGTCTCAGCTGCGAGGCTGTGACTTGAATGGGCATGCATCATGGCCTACCTAACTGCCCTCTTTTGGGCAGATTTTGGGTCATTAGCATTTGTTGATTTAAAATTGTCATTCTGATATACTGGAATTGTGGTAGTTTTCAATAAACTGTTTTACATTCAGAATCTTTGTTTGTATTAGTCAACTGAAAGACACCATGCTGTGCTCCTTTAGACACCTTACAACAGAATCTCATGATTTAACCGACAATCTGAATGTGTTTACAACTTATTGGTGCAAACTGTGCTATCCTTTGCAGCATTGCGGATTCGGTAAGTGCAAAATTAAAACAATCTCACCCCGTACTGAAAATCAAAAGTCAGCACCTATGGCCAACGCCATGAGGAATGTCTACAGGGGGCAATACTGGTGGCACTAGGGAACACTGCTCTCACTGAAATGTACAATTGTTAAGATCCCTGGATAATCAAGGATATGTATTTCGAGTACGGAGCAGCACAAAATATTGACAGCGTTCGTAGGCAAATAATATATTCTCCTTATGAAGAAAATAAGTCAAACAAGCATAACCAAAGCCAATAGCTGTGTCTTTGTTTACAATCTCATATTCCGAGACGCAGCCACCGCATGCCCAGGGATACATGGTGGTGATCTGCAATCACAGGGTAGTGTGGCATCAGTTGCCGCAGTGAAGCGAAATACACGCACCCGTCGAATGGGACTTCTTGGACAAGGCCTGGGCACAACCTTGTCACTTGCTCAATAGTCTGCCACTAAGGCCATAACAGCTGCTCACTCGGGTGGGCGTGCCTTCTCATTGCCGCAGCAAGGTTCTCAAACTCGCTTCCCTTCCGTCTTCGGGCGACTGTTGACCATCATTCCTCCTTGGAAACCTTTCTCTTCGTATAGATCTTCTCAGGTTGAGGGACTGCTCTGGATGGCTGTTCTGCTGAAGTAGCACCAAGATGCCTTCAGGGCATACATGTGCTTTATAAGTGTTGATAAGGAAAGATAACCACCCACATCAATCACCTGCCATTTCTTCAAGGACTTCCCCACCCTGGCAGCTAGCTGCTGCATGCCCAAAGACTGATGTCAACTCTTTCTTTCCACCTTCAATCTGACAATCATGTGCCCTTACAATGCAGTGTAAGGATGAAAGCACCCACCTCATGAAACTCCCAAGAAATGTCAGACAGCAAACACAACAGGCACCAGGCAGGAAAGTCTAGTGCAAAAGCAGATCCTACTCAGATCACACCCGATCCGACTCTGTTCCCATCAAACCTAAACAACTACAAGGTATTAGGCACAACCAACAAAACAGCCAAAGTCATGCATTACATGTCAACAACACAGGTTCAGCAAACGAAAGCAGATCCCTCTTTCAGGCAATAAAACAATCAGTTGGAAGGTGCGAAGCTATTCATTATTTCTTCACTGACAAAAATCACCAAAATCAGGACACACAGCAATGACACCTCCTCCTTTAACCTGAATCTCCTGACAGTCCCATTGTGGTCTATGTATTTGGGAAACTAGCTAGGTACCAATAGAGTGCTGTACATGTTACTGTGGGCAACACATGAGGTAAGCAGGATATGTGTCATGGGATGTTCTGGACGTGGGATTGATGCGGCAATGCAAGGATTCTAGTGTGCACCTTGGTATTGCCAAAAGCGTAAGGTCGTACGTTCCTTCCTGAACTACAAGAGTGCTGGCGCGGTCCTGATTGCCATAGGCATGGTGTTCTAGTAGGCAGTGAAATAGCCAGAGAAAGAATGTTTCCTGTTTTTTCCTTGTGTGACAGCTTCGTCTCGATCATAGCGATGGCCTGTCTCCTGGAGGAGCGCAATCCACCTGGGCTAGAGAGTTTTGCAGCTTGGTGGACTGCTGTGCAAGCAATATTTGCCCTATAGGTCAGGCAGGCAGTCTTAAAGAGTATTCTGTATAGGTTTGGAAGCCTGTGCAAATCCATAGCTCTCAACTCACCCGCTTTTGGCGGGTGTCACCCGCCTTGCAAAGGGCTGACTCACCCGCCAAGTCTCCTGCATGCCCATTCATTTCAATGGGCGTCTCACCCGCCAGAAACAAAATCGGGTGATTTCACCCGCCTTTGCGAGACAAATGGTTGAGAGTTATGCAAATCTGTTAAGATGGGAGACGTGGTTGTGTTTCTTTTTTCCTGTTATGAGTTGTGCATAGCTGTGTTGAAAGCCCTAAGTGGGGCCGGCTGCATCGCAAGAATGCCATTAAGGAAGGCGTTTCCCCCATGTATATGAGAGATTACCATGAACCGAACTGTAGTTCCAAAGTCCTCATGTGAAAGGAAAGGTTTTATCTTCCAAAGGGGAGTTAGCTGGTACCAGGTTGTTTGGGCCTTTCTGTTGAGATGTTGTCAGAAGGAGAGAGTGCAGTCTATACTGAACCTGAATGATTTGGCAGTCAGGGCCAGTTGAGGTATGAAGCCATCAAGGTTCATCTCATTTAGGCACCCTTGAATGATATCCTGCTTGGATGAGTAAAGGAGCGGCAGGGGCATTCTTAGCAGCTACCCCGATTACCAGCAAGAAGGTACTTGGGCCCCAACAAAATCCCTGCTACAAGAACCGAGGACTCAACGATAGGCAAAATTTGCTGTCTTTATTATCAAACAAAGTGACAGGGATCCCACTAGAACAGCATAGCAGTCCACAGGTTATCGTCCTCCAAACGTGTGTGACACCATTTTAACTATAAGTGATGTCACAAAAACAAGTTGCTTCCTCCAAAACATATTAGGGATGGGGATTGGTCAGTTTAGGAAAACTATATATGTAATACATAGGAGTTTGTATAACCATTGGGTAGCCATATCTGGTGGCTCCTCCTAGGATCACCTCTAAATGTAAAAAATAGAAAGTTGCAGTTTAACAGGGATTTTATTGGCCACTGGAACATAGTATATACCAACCATATCACTATTCCCAAGTCTCTCAGGGTTCGGGCAGGAGGCTCCAGTTTCTGTCATGACCCTCACCCAAAACCCCCTCTGGCAAACCCATTGGTCAGGTGGAGTCAGCACTCAGGCCTCTAGAGCCTGGCATCCTCTTCAAAAGCCCTCATGGGGCCAGTCATGGCGCCTATGGCGCCAAGCTCATACACCATGAACAACAATGTGCTTGGGAACTACTTTATTGTATTGTCAGCCAACATGGTGCCATCCACATAGCTTGGTTCCTAAGATCCAAGCTATGCGGTCTAGTGTTTTGGGTGTGGCACCCCTGGAACTACTTTCCCTGGTACTACTTTAACTGGGCTATATAAACCACACCCTGACTGCAGAACATGCTTTGTGTTACTTTGCAGCTTGCAATGTGACGCTCACCGTGTCCAGCTATTCCCTCGAACCTCGGAGAAGCAGAACCTGCAAGGAGACACAAGGAACATCATTAGCAGCAGCATCTTACCTGCAGTCTTCATCTTCAAACACTCGCAGCTACTGAGAACAGCTTCCTCGAATCTGCACGCCTCCCGGACAGAACGACCTGAAAGAGGAAGATAGAGGCAACATTAAAGAAAGCTGTAGAGACATTTACAAATTACGAACTGCTCAAAAGGCTTACCTGGCTGGTCGCCTCTTGGCTGGCACCACTCCGGACTTTCCACTCGTGCTAAAGAACACCGCGACCTACACAGAAGGAAAACACAGATTAGCAAAGGCAAGACTTTGCAGCGCTGCGCATAACGCTTACTTACCGCATCATAGCGCTCTTAATGTGCCATCATTTACCAGCGGGACTCAACCAAGCCAGTTCGCCACGCTGAAGCTCCGCATACCTAAGGGAGAAAAAAGAGACATTTTAAACAAAGAAAGGCATGCAGGATAGCAACAAAACTAAAGAACAGCAATAAGACCTACCTGAACAATATCAAACGGGCCGGCGTCAGTGAAGTAACTGGACCGCACTCGCCCATGAAAGACAACGCGCCCCTGCAAAGAAGACAGGACGGAGACCACACCTAATTCTACCACAAGGTGACGAGAGAGCGCCAGAGGGACTGAAAGCATACGGGGGTGGAGGGAGGATACTTACCCCAGTCGGTCAGTCTTGAACACAGTCCTCCTGTATTTTCAGGCAGAACCTTCCCCGCAGATCACATCAGGGCAAAGCTGAGAAGCATACCAGCGAGTAACCCAGCTGGGTGGCGTCCCTGTGGATACCAGGTGAGCGTAACAGTTTCCCGGTCATGGCCGCAACACACTGGAACTCCCTACCTCCCCACCTCAGAAACATTAACTCACTCCTAGCTTTCCGGAAAGCGACAAAAAACCCAGCTGTTTTTATAACGATGCCTCTCTGAGGTGAGCACTCATTGTATAATTATGATATTTTACCTGTAACCACCTATGTCTAACTATATTGTGCTGCTCACTGTAACCCAGAGCAATGAAATGTTCCTGTAACTAAGACACTCTCTTGCAACAGCGCCTTGATGCCTAAGGGTTGATAGTGCGCTTTACAAATACAAATAAATGAAAAATAAATAAATAGTGTACCTTAATGTGAAAGGTAGCTAAGGATTGGACAGAACATGTCTTCCCAGCCTTGGAACCTTGGACAACTACCAGGCTGAGTGGAATTACTCAAGGTAATGGGAACGATCACAAAGGTGCTGTATGTTCCCATCACGTAGCCATCTCTGATCGCCTAAGCCCAGAGAACGTATGTACAGCTTTGAACCTGTACAGCAATTGTATCTTTCCACCTCTGGTTCAATGGGAACAGCTTTCCTCCACCTGCCTCGAATGAATAGGCACTGCCCTTGTCTTCCAGGTCACGTGTGTGTGGACCACGAAATTGAGCTCTCCTGCTTGTAATTATGAGGATTTTGAGCTATATTCCTTGAAGGTGTCTTATCGCCTTGGTAAACTGGAAAAAATCCATCTCTGCTCGTCCTTGGCTAGGATGTGCACTGTGTCTGTGTTGGAAGCTCTGTCTGTCTGCCTTCAGCGAACCGGGCTGTCAGCTTCTCCATGTTTTTCGAAGTCCGTCTGATCTTCCCCATTCACATCAGTGGACCTATGGCTTCCATCTTTGTTCTTATGGCAGTCCAAGTTAGTCACAGTTAAGCATCTGCAAGCTGATTGTACGTATTCTTGGCGTCTTGCTTTTTCTGCGTAGCTTAAGATTTATTGGTGTAAATGTATCAGTCCTCTAACTACCATGAGTCATAAGCATGTGTTTTGTGCTTACAGATCACAGAAGTGAAAGGGAACTGGCACCGCAGGGACTCCGCGTGAAGAAAAAGGTAAGTGGGGTTTGTTTATGTTGGGGGTGTGGGTGGGGGTGTGTTAAGGGTGTGGTTTGGGGGGTGTCATGGGTGTGTTTTGGGTGTGGGTGAGGTTGTGGCTATGTACGTGTGTTTGCATGAGAAAGGTGCAAACATTTGGAGGTTCGCACCTTTTTCATGCAAACTTTCCGGCCGCGGTAAAATCAGCCGCGGTCGGATCACGTAGATCCTGGATTATTGCAACAGCCTCTTTCTAAATCTACCTGCTTCTACTCTCCGCCCTTTGCAACTTATCCAGAACAGGGCTGCGAGACTTGTCCTTGGCCTCAAGCACTGTGATCGTATCTCTCCAGCCCTGAAATCTCTCCACTGGCTCCCAATGGCTGCAAGGATTAATTTCAAGACCCTTTGCATTGTGCACAAGGCCTTCTGGGGCCTGGTTCCAAAATACCTTCCGCTTTCCCTCCGTAAATACCTTCCCCCCCATAGCTCTTTGCTCCTCCACCTCTAACACCCTCAGGGTCAGTCGTTTTCCAAAGAAACAAGCTGGGGTAGATCTCTTTCTTTGGCTGGGGCTTCCCTCTGGAACAGCCTCCCTGCCACTCTGAAACTTGAATCTCTGGTTCCGGAAGCACCTCAAGACCTTCCTCTTTGCTTCTGCCTTCTCTCTTCCTCTCCCCTGCTGATCTGTTCCTTCTTGACATCGTGCAACTGGTCACCCTGCTACCCACCCGCACTGCCTCCTGGCAATCCCTTGCACTGGAGTCTGTATCTGTAACCCTACAGTCCCCCCTATTTATCAGCCACACCATGTCTGTTACCTTAAACCTAGCACTTGCCACTTGCTGGCTGCACTATCACTGTTTATTGCCCCCCCCATGTTTATTTATTTATTTGTATTCCTTTTGCTCAGCACTTTCCACTTTGACCCCCCTCCCATGCACTTTCCCCTGTCCCTCTCCCATGCACTTGTGCGTTCTCATTGTCACTGGGCCTAGTAAAATCATTGTTTTGTTCTCCCTCGTTTCCCTCCCTTGCCTCGTCGCGCTCTGAAACACTTGTGTACGAGCGCAATACAAATAAAATATCAATATCACAAATTCCATTTTTGTGGGATTGATCTTCAGATATGTGCTTTTCATCCAGGAATGGATGGAGGTGAAGCAATCGCTGAGGCATAAGATGTCCTGGGTAAAATAGACATATAGGTTATCATCTGCGCATTGGAGAAGTGAGATCTCAGGGTAATTGAGAAGTGATCCCAATGGCTCGATACATAGATTTAAGCCTGCAGGACTCTGCATGTGACAGAGCGGCAGTCTGACCTGAAGTTGCCCATCTGGACGGCTTGATAATTGTCTGAGAGGTAAGATGCAAACTAGTTGAGAACTCTGCCCCAACGAGCCCATTCTGTTCGTGAGCAGGTAGTCAGTTTAAGGTAGTCAAATATGTGGAACGCAGGTAGAGAGGTTGAGATGGACCAGAAGGCAGTGGTCGAAGTGTAAAAAATAAAGTAGCGGAACGATGTTCCCTCTGCCCGATCCCCTTTTCTGCCGTGTCCCCTTTGCTGCCCTGTCCCCTTTTCTGCCCCACCCCCTTTTCTGTCTAAGCTCCTTTTCTGCCCCTTCCACTTCCCGATACTCACCATCACTCCCACCCTCTCCAATGCACACCTCTTACATGGGTCCTTCCTTTACTCCGCTCCACCCAACAACTCTGTGTTTCACAACAGTTCTAGCAAGACTGAAAAAAACACAGTGAAGGAATGTGCATTTAAACGACAACCATTAGTGTGTCATTGTCCCCATCAGCATGCAGCTTTATGCGGACTCCCCTTCCAATCACCCACCATTGGCACCTCTTAAGAAACGTGCTCAGGAATATAGCCACTGACACATCCCTCCCAGTACCTGCAAACACCACTGCGCCTACATCAATTTGCAGATCCCTGCCGAGCTGGGCTTTTTGACTGCTTGGGAATTGGCTTTATGTCCCAAGCAGTCTATTGAAATAAATAAAACCAATTCAGCACCTGCAAGATAGCGCAATGAGATGTGACACTGGATTGTTACTGGGGAGGCCTTGGTTCGAATCCCCAGTAGGGGAAAAGGTCATAAAAAATAAAAACAGTGGTGGCCTTTCCTATTGCTCTGGAATTGTGCTTGAGGTCACATTTAACAAGGAAATGATGACAGAGTTCCCTGAGAAATAAGGAAACACTGTTCCCTCCCACTTTGACCTCTGCCAACTGGTAAAGTCATCTTTGTACATGATTTGAAGCATGTAATCTATGACTTTGATGGTGGCTGTTTCAGTACAACATTTTGTCCAGAACCTATATTGGCAATAGCAGAGCGGGTGTGTTGGTTATTCTAATCACAGAGTTGGTTGGCAACTGCTCTCTAGATGGTTTTTCCAATGAATGGGAGGCTAGTGATTGGTCTGCAGCTCACATTATTGTCTGGGTCCAAGATGGGTCTTTTGAGAACAGAGTGGATTAGTCATGTTTTTAGAGTGCTTCGGAAGATGCCTTGCATGAGTTCCGCATTCACTATTTTGTGAGGGGGGCAAAGCCTGTCCTCTTTATCTGTTTTAGGCTGGCATCAGGGAGGGCGACATCTTTGTATATAGTTGTGTTCAGTTATGCAAGAATATGAGCAAGATCCTTGGAAGTAAGGGGAGTGAAAGCCTTCCATGTTATAGTTATGTATCGGGATAGAGAGGGGCGTGATGGCCGATTTTGTTGTATTGATCTGTTGTCATATGTTATCTATCTTGTTGATTGTTATGGTAATACGTGCGCGGGTCTCCTCGAACCTTGTGCATTTATGTTCCATTTCAGAGTGCCTCTACAGTTGGTTCTTGACTGCGACAACCCCGGGGGCCTCGAATAAAGCTCTTACTGTTTTCCCATACAGTGTGCCTCTTTATTACATATGGCGACGAGGCACCGTACCCCGAGGCCCCCGGGAGCGTATCCTGCCACCTGACTGCTAGCTCAGCCCCCGCCTTTCGCTGCCGCCGACTTCTGCTGCCAGCGCCCGCAGCGGCCTGCCTGTCAGCTGTGGACTTCCTGTGGACACCCAAGAGAGGCCTCGACATCCTTCCCCCCACCTTTCACTACTCCACTGTGAAGGGTGCCGCTCCTCCCCGCTGGGAGTTTAGAGCGGCGCACAATCCACACCTGCCCTGCTCCAACAGTGCTCCAGACAGCAGGAGCTGTCCATCTACCAGGTCAGAGGAGGGGGGAGGACGAATTGCAAACCGTTTCAACACTTCATCAGCGAAACGTACACTTTCCTTTTTATTGGTATTTTGTGAGCCTCCCTTCCCAGCCCATAAAAACGCTCACCGCCGCCCTGAGCAGAACCCTGCATCGCTTTCAAAAGCTGCCAGCTGTTGCCCAGCAACGCATACACGGATAATAGCAACCTTCATTCTCTCAATGGCCACCCTGACCGTCCGGGACTAATTACTCACTATCTTGGTCCTTTGTGACATCACAATTGAACATTCCATCAGAGCTTCCCAGGACCAGCCACCCTGCGTTTCCAGCCATTGTGAGGTCACAATCTATACTGAAGGCCATCTATACACTGATGCTTAAAGGCTCTGCAGTACAGGGCACTCTCTGAGTCGGGTTCCAGTCTACCCCTTCAGGCACTTCAACAAAGGCTGAATCCCAGCGCCTCCTTGCCAACTCACTTTATTGACTGCCAACAATGCTGCAAACCTCTGCCTATTACCACAGCAACAGGCGCCACTGAGCAGCTGCCATACACCATTTGACACACAGTCCCCACCAAATAACTGCTGATCCCCTTCAGCGTTACACCCAGACTGTGCCAAGTCAGTCCACCTCAGCAGACGAGTTACCTTTCCATAGGTGCATAGGAACCAGGCACACCCACCATGCAGGGCGTTCCGCCTCCCACCAAGTTTCTTCCATGCCCTGGGAGCCCAACCTGCCCATGGGAACAATGGATCGATGGCTTTCCCGTCTACCTCAGAGCCATTGGGGGCAGCAAGTTCAATGATGACCTCAAGGAGGCGACCCTCTTGAACTGTATAGGGGCAGAAGCACTGAGACTCTTCAGAACTTTTCCCGAACCTGGCAACATGGGAGGAGATGGCAACTGCAAGTTTGACATAGCATTGGCCAAACTCACCAGTCATTTTGGCAACAAGACCAACGTAGTCTTGGAAAGATACAGGTTCTTTTCCAGAAAGCAGCTCAAAGGCGAGTCTATTGATTCATACATAGCGTCCCTCAGGGTGCTTATGTCAACCTGCAGCTTCACAGGTGTCTGTGATGAGTATTTGAGAGACCAACTTGTGCTGAATGTGGCTGATCCACGCATCCAACAGAAACTGTGGCAAACCAAAAATCCCACCCTGGACCAAGCCACAGAGATAGCAAGGAGCATGGAATTGGGAGATCGATGTATGAGGGAAAGACTTGACCACACGACCAGTGTGGACATCAAATGTGTCAGCCCTGAGTCCGAGCCTTACGAGCCTCTAGTAGCAGCAGTAAGAAAGGCTCCGCCATCAAGAGGTTCGAAATTTGGCTCAAACAGAGCGAGGCCGTACAACTCCCAGAATCCAACGCGCTGCCAGAGGTGCGGATGGTATAAGCATGCGAATCCTGATAAAGAATGCCCCGCCATCGCTGTCGAGTGTTATAAGTGCAGCCAGATTGGACATTTTGCCAAAGTCTGCAAGAACTCACGGGGAAGGGCAACCAGATATGGCAATCTCACCAGGCGACCTTTCATCAGACCATCCTCTGTGAGAGTCATCGAAAGCGACCAAGGGCACAATGACATGTTATCTATCAGTCAAGTGCAACAAACGGTACAAATACTCACTGTAACATCCCAACAACAGAGCAACGGTCCCTGGGTCAAAATGCAAATCAACGGCATATCATTACCCGTAATGGTAGACACCGGCTCCCCCTACACCATGGTGGATCTCAAGACCTTCTTGAGTGTACTCTCTGGCAAGGTACACGACTTGCGGAGCACTTGTGTAAGAGCTACCGGTTATGGAAAAACACCCATCGATATAATGGGATACGTGTGGGTGAGCCTCAAGTTCCATGACAGAGAATCATATTGCAAACTCTTTGTAGCCAAAGATGGCTCCTCTGTTGTGGGATGGGAAGAACAAGCCGCCCTTCGAGTAAGGATACACCCTGGAGAAGAAATCCCCGTGCTGAGTGTGCTCAATAATGATATGGACATCAAGTCTGATCTAGCAAAACAATTCCCCAAGGTGTTCTGCAACAAGATCGGACTCCTAAAAGGTTTCCAACACAGAATAATCCTCAAAAGAGGTGCCGTCCCAGTGGCCCACCGTGTCCGCGGTATTCCCTTTGGAACAAAAGAGGCGTTGAAAAAAGAACTTAAGCGCCTCTGCGATGAAAATATCATACAGCCCATCGAGAGTTCAGAATGGCTTGCCCCAATTGTTTTAGTAAAAAAACCTGACGACTCCATAAGAATGTGCGTCGACCTGAGAGACCTAAACAAAAACATATGGGTTGACAGACACCCACTTCCCAACATATCTGAACTCCTATCTACCATGAAACCTGCAAAGTACTTTACAACTCTGGACCTCTCCTCAGCCTATCACCAGATTGCTTCAGGAGAGGGCTCAAAGAACCTAACATCTTTTGTCACACCTCTGCGTGCATTCATGTTCAACAGAATGCCATTCGGACTCGCTTCAGCCGCAGCAGTTTTTCAGAGACTCATGTCACATCTATTTGGAGGACTTGATGGCATACACTGCTTCCAAGATGATATCCTCATATCAGCCAGTACAGAAGAAGAGCACAACGCAAAACTTGTGGGTGTCTTACAGGTCATACAAAAAAGTGGTCTCACACTCAAATTAGAGAAGTGCAACATAAAATGCGACCGAGTTTCATACCTGGGTCATTCCATTGACGCCAACGGCATCAGCCCCAAGAGGAAACTCATAGACACCATATTGAATATTGCTGAGCCTCAAAATAAAGACCAATTAAGGAGTTTCCTCGGGATGACAGAATACTACTCCAAGTTTATAAGCAACTATGCTGATAAGACCAAAAACATGAGAAACATCTTGAAGAAGGCAGCCAAATTCATATGGTCCACTGAATGCAAGAACGAATTCGAAGAAATCAAATCCCAAATTAACCAAGCCCCAGCCTTAGGAATGTTCGACTGTAAAGCAAAAACCATCATATCCGTAGATGCAAGTAAAACCGGGCTGGGTGGCGTCCTGGAACAGCAACAAAATAAGAACACTGTGACGATCGCATTTGCATCAAGAGTACTGAGGGGAGCTGAACTAAACCATTCCACCATCGAGAGAGAAGCTCTGGGTGTGAGGTGGATTCTTCAGCATTTCAGGAACCTAATTTGGGGTTTACCCATCCTACTGAAAACAGACCATAAACCTCTAGTAAATCTCCTTCAGTCCAAAACCCCTCACTTTATATCACCGAGAATAAGACGTTGGTTCCTCGACATCATGCAATACGACCTCCAACTATGCTATACTCCTGGTCCACAAAACCAAGTAGCAGATTGCCTTTCCAGATTGTCGACCAACCTCGACACTAAGATCGCATCTTCAGATGAGGACATCATAGCTGTCGTAAACCCTGCTATCTCGAGAGATGAGTGGAAAATTAGTGCCAATACTGATCCAGAACAGCGAGAAATCAGGGAAGCAATAGCCAATGACTGGGTAGAAACGGGAGAGGCTTTAACAAGTTTCATTCCTTTCAAGGAAGAAATATCCATAGACGATGAGCATATTTTTAGAGGCGATCGAGTAATCCCACCCACCCAACTCAGACTTGACGAAAAACAAGTTGAGGAACAACTATTGGTGGCCAGGAATGTGGAAAGAAGCAGAAGAACTGGTCAAAAATTGCTCCACGTGTGCCATGAGTGACAAGTCTAAGATCTTAAGAAAGACCCCTTTACAGCCTATTGAACCTCCCAAACATGTGTGGTCTAAACTGGCAATAGACATCATGGGTCCATTCGAGAACCTCGAAACAGTCAAAATATATATCATAGTGCTTGTCGATTACACCTCAAAATGGACAGAATGGGGAATAGCTGAGGACAATGTGACCTCAAAGAAAGTTGCGGACTTCCTGACAGAGATCTTCAACAGGGAGGGAGACCCCAAGGAATTGGTCTCGGACAACGCGTCTCAATTTATGTCTATGAAATTTGGTGATTTCCTCAAGAAAAGGTCCATCAGCCACATAACAACATCTTTGTACCATCCGATTTCCAACGGACTTGTGGAACGCATGAACAGGCTCGTGAAGAGCGTGGTTCAACTGGCCACGGCCAACAACCTCCCGTGGAGAGAAACCCTCAAAGAGGCTTTGCATGCGTATAGAATAACCCCACACACCACCACAAACATAGAGCCCTTCACCCTTATGCGAGGTAGGGTTGCAACTAGCCGATTTAGACCGGCGTGGATGTTCTTATACACGGGAGAGGCAAAGGTGAACATGGATCTACTTCAGAAGACAGTAAGAGAAAAACAAGCAAAATACAAAAAACAATATGACTCCAGACATGGAGTAAAAGAGATGCTGGTTCGTGAAGGAGACTGGGTATGTGTCAAAGAACCGAAGAAAACTCTCAAGGGTGAATCCATCTTCAGACCTCCACAGAGAGTTGTGAGTTGCCATGGGAAGTCTGTCATCCTGGATGATGGAAAGAGATGGTCTGGAGATGATCTCATAAAAGTGACAAAAGACAGCCACAAACCCAGCATATCTAAGGACAACAGTCTTGACAGACCATCACAACACACCTCACATTCCCTAAGAGAATCCCTCCGTGAATATGTGGACAATGATATACTTCACCCCATTCATCAAGGAGTCCCCACTGGAAGAATGTCCAGAAGGAACCGCAATATCATCCAAAATTTCAACAACGACTATGTCTATTACTAATGTACCCCGGTTCACCCACCCTCCCTCTGTAATCCCCATTTGTCCTTTCCTTCCCCAACCTGGCACTTTCTTCCCTTCCCCCCCCTTCCCTGTTTTCCCCTACCCTTCCGCTTTTTTTGTTTTTTTTTGTTGCCTCATGTGGGGGAGATGTTATGGTAATACGTGCGCGGGTCTCCTTAGAACCTCGTGCATGTATGTTCCATTTCAGAGTGCCTCTACAGTTGGTTCTTGACTGCGAAAATTGCATTTTCCGGGGACTCTGGCATTATCGGGTAGAGTAGTGGGTTTGGGGTTTGAGCAGTGTTTGACTCCTATAAAGAGAGCTTTACTGCTGTTGATGGCCACCGAGATTGTTAATCAGTAATATGCAGTTCTGGCTTCAATGACAGGAGACCGGTGCATACTGTGTTAGGCTTTGAGGGTGACGAGGTTTTCGTTCCTCTTCGTTGTATGCCACTATTTTTTTATTTTTTTAAACTGTATTTATTAGACAGTCACAGAGTTGACATGGCACGAATAATACATTTAATACCAAGAAAACAGTATCGCAGATCAAAGAGCAACTGCAGTATTCAACAACAAAATACAAAACATTACAGTATGCTACATTTCACAGCTTAAACAACACCCGGGCATCCATACCTCCCTTGTCCTTCCCTAATGAGGTTTCAGAATCAGCCATCACTAGAAATTGCCAGAGGGGGTCCCAGATGTCTTTAGGACGGTTCCTGGACGGAACTGTCCGTACATAGTTCTCTTCTCGCTCATTAACCCTGATCAAAGACCGTAGCCATCCAGCACCGCTAGGGGTATGTCTCGACTTCCAGTACCTCAGTATGCATCTTTTAGCCACTGCACAGGCCACATTAAACAGGCGTCTAGAACTTTCAGGTATTTTCCCTTTGTCGCCCAATAGGTACTTAAAGGAATAGTGCACTCAAAAATGTTGTCCTGAGTGTTCGGGCATGTGGTTTTATGTAAACTGTGATCGATCGTAAAAACATTTCCTATGCACCTTACCTTAGTTCCTCACTTTTACACATGCGAAATCAAGCAGCGGGACACGGCCATCTTGTGCTAATGTTATCCGTTGCTGCATTGCCCTAAGTTGAACTGCCTTCACGGCACTAAATCATATATCCCGCCGCTGAAGCTGACATCACTATTCCCAGCGATATTGTCCACCTATTTTCATGACGTTAGTGGACAGCGTAGCCAAACGCGCCCAGTCGTCACCTTCATCTTAACATTAGTTGACGCAGAACCCGTAATATTAACACACAATATCCTCTCACAGCACAGCGCATCCCAAATCGGAATACAAAACACTATTTTTAAAGGAAACACCAATACTCTGCAATTTATAATGTGCTTTTATTTCACAGTAAACGCTCCGAGAACATCCGCCAATTTGCATATTCAATCAAATTTTTTATTTTGTTGTTTTCGAACATCAAATCTTTATCATGAGGCACACAGTGTTCCTTTCGGTAGAAGAAGTGCATTGGACGGACCTTGAATCGCAAGGCTTCGGCATCAGCTTCTTGCTAGACCACCGTAAACGATGTCAGGGTGCTCCTTGTCGCTGGTACCGCCAAAGGCATATCGGTCCGGGTGATCGTCCCACATCAGCGTAGTTGTAAGCCAGCCATTTAGGTTTATCTGCCACTGCCTGTTGAAGAACCCATCACTGGGTATCTGGAAATGATGGCATTCGCAGAAAGGAAGGATGTAGCTGTGTAGAAAACATAACAGAAATATATCTCAGTAGTCGTTCTTTATTCAAATGTATCCATTTACCCTTAAATTCTGCACCGGGTGAAACCTAATAATGAACACAAACCAGAAACAATGGAAACACAGAGAAAACATTGTGGAATAATGTGCTTGAGAAGTTAGTGCTGTGGAGTATGTTTAGCTCGCAATGGGATGCGGAAGCTGACGGAAGAATTTCGAACAACACATAGACAGCATTACAAAAGAATATTAGCAACAAACTTGGCGTTGGTGGAACCTGGGGGCACTCAGAAGTGGACTCCATGCATTTCGGTGCTGGACTGCCTTTGTGCCAGGGACAAAGACAAATACACCCAGGTTGTGTTTGCGTGTCGTCACAATATGCCCCAACCAACAACCCATTACAATGTAAGCCAGCAATACCGGTCAGAAAATGAAACCTCGACTCGTTCCTCTATAAACTTGTCCACAGTAAAACTTAGATTATATTTGGTATTTCCATTCTCTTGACATAATGCTCAGATCAATGGTTTTCATAAAATGAAATTACATGTTCGTTTGTCCAGTTTTAAAATGGTGAATCTTATCATTTCTGCAGGTATTACACACCTCCCGTCCTTCAATCCATAGCAAATCCTCGCTTTCTTCCAAGGACGAACAACAATTGAACCTTCTTAGGAGTACGTATGCTAAGTTTCCTTTTGGTGAAGGAAAGTCACAAATTAAAAACATACTATACAGGAAGAGTCGGTGTGAACTGACCACAAGCAACATCAAAGGCAGTGACCTTCACTCCATGGGAGCGATTAGCCCGGCCGTCCGACATGCTGTTCAAAATATGTTTGAAAAACAAACTAATTGTTTGCCGGCATCCACCAATCCACGCTATTGTGAATACTTTTTTTTACTCCTCTATATTGATAGTGATTTAGTTATTTTAGGGAAACATTTCCAGTTAAGGTCCTCCCCATTGTCACGTCTGTGTGCGCCCTGTTTTCACAGGGAAATGTGCTCTGCGGATAACGTGAGACACTGTCAAATCATAAATCCAAGTGCCCTTCCATCTCCACTGAACTTCCTGTGCACTAACAAATGTTGGAGGAGAGGCAGTTATCCCGCCCCCTGCACCATTCTCGTAACGGGCAAATAACGTATAAGCTAAGGTGGGAGACATCTCCACCCCTCCTGTACCTATTTGCATCACCCATGTTTCATATAAGTATATTAACACTGTGCAAATGTGTATACTTTGAACTCCATTTGTGTCCTTCCAAATGCCATCTTTTTCTAGACCCTCTGCCCCTCTGGCGAAATGTTCACTCTCCCTCATCCAGCACCGCGCACAGCCAGCCCACACCACCTCGGTCCTCTGTCAGCTCAGTGCGTCTCCTGTTCTCACGGAAATGCAGCTATTCATTTTTGCAAGTAGCGAGTATCGAGCCCTGACAAAATGTGCTCATCCAAGTATGTGAGACAAAGGCCTGCTCCAACCATAGTGCCCCATCCATCTCTGCTGACTGACACATGCCATCTCCACCCCCTCCCTGCCAGGTTGCGGTCCCCTGAACCCATGCCCCCTATTCCCTTTGAAAGCATTGGGTCACCAGACCCTAACCCCGCACCACCTCCAGTTCACCTACCATATACCTAATCTAGAGTGCTCATATATTTTGGTAACACTAACACCTATCACCACTGTGTTTGAAATCGTAAGACGCCAAAGGCCACAAATCAAAGATCTTCTCTTCTGATAAGGCACCCGAAAGGAACGACCCCTAACACATGCCACCATAAAAATATAGGTCAGAATGCACCTATTTCACACCAACAGCCCCCTTTCATGCAGCGTTTTGCTCACAATCAGTAGTTCTTGCATGCAAAGTTTATTTAGCCTACGTCTCTTTCCCTAGTGGGACGCGTATTTATTCTGTCTATTTGGACACGTGCATACTAAGGCAACTGTGGAACCCGCATTTGCTTTCATGCAGATATCCATCCGACCCTCCTGTGCACTGATCAGTGAAGGACCCACAAGAGCTGGCCGAAAGGGGTAAAACACAGAGTTACACTGTATGCCATCCTTCAACAGGTACTTCTTGCAAAAATAATTGACAGAGGATACATTTGAAAAGACGATTTGAATGCTTAATACATCTTAATACTTTTAATAGCTTTGAAATTCAAGTTAAATAGATTCCCACTGGTCATGTACAATGTACAAACATTGTGGAACATACACACCACTGCTAATCATTTATACCGGGAAGTCAACTGTTCAACGAGGTCTGCTTTTGGTGGACAGGGCTCGTTTGCAATATTTTGTGACAATGTATGTGTCCTAGGAACAAAATCAGGATCGATTCCATGAGTATGCATGGCCAACACAGTCAAAGTGAGATCTTTCACAAAACCGAATTCCATTTCCTGGTATATCGGCTTGACAATCCATTTCTTGCTTCGTTTTGCAAAGGCCATTGTGTAACAAAGCATTCCAAAGTTTCCTGCAGTTCTCGATTGTTCTCTGCCTAGATTCTCGTTATGCGCTAATATGGCTAGTAATGTTCGAGATTGTATACGACTATGCCGAAATGCAACCTCTTGGGCCTGTACTTTAGGCACATATTGTGGAACACCTCCAAATCTCCGGTGTGACAGAATTCTGTGAGTGCCTTCAGGTCTCTTGAAAGAGTTTTATCAAACACAATCTTCTCAAGAGCTTTGTGTGGAGGTGAAGATGGAACCAAACATTTCTTCTTGCGTTCCTGTTCCTCCGATAAAGGTCCATATGCACTTAGGTGAAAATATTGGTTTTCTGTCCATGAGTGAATGTTAGAACAGTGGTGCATTAATGAGCACCATCTTTCAAGTAGAATTTCCACAGACCCATCACAAGTTTTGGAGCTCCACCAAAGATGGTTGCTGAAAGACTGGGACCACTGTAAAATATTTTCTGAATCCTTTTTTTTTGCCAGTAGCTGTGATTTTTTTATTGACTGATTTGGCAACATGCCATACATTAAATTGATGGCGATTGTTTGGGAACTGCTCTTGCATGGCCTTGGCTATTGAAACATGTCTGGCAGTGGCTATGAGGTCTATTTGCATTGCCTCGATTGAAGATGTTGAGGGATTTTATGAAACCATGTTTCTCCATGGCCACTGAGGATTTACATTCGGACTCCTGCACGACCTCCGAACTCACCATTTTTTTGTTTCCAGGTCCTGAAAGTGGTATGTGCAGTACTTTGCTGAAAATCTGGGGCTGTCACACTGTCCATTGCCAGCTAGCCTGAACCGTTTGCCAGAGAATGTCCTTTCAATTGTCATTTGTTCAATTTTCTAGGCTTGACTAATAGCGGGGAATAAAAATTCTCTTTGATATTTGTAGTACTATGTTTTAGCAAGGAACTGAAGTCCCACAAATTGACAGAAACTGGACAACTTACTAAAAGTCGAGCCACTGAAAAGTAAAGCTGATGAACATAGTAGATTTCCAGCTGACACTTTGCCCAGCATCGGTTGAGTGGACCATGAAAATGTATAATGAAGGTGGGCACAGGTGGCTTGGATTTTCAGGTTAGTGCCTTGTAATACACGAGTCACATTCACCAATGGCTCCCTGCATATTTTCCCCCTCACTGGATGGACACATTTCAGCATGAGTATAATCTCTACCAGGCAGCTGTCGAATACAATGTATTTGTGCTCCTTAATTAGCCCATCGTCCGGCATGAATGTAGTTTGTGACTCAGCTGTGGTGGACAAATCGCCCAAACTAGACAAACTGTAGTCGAGATGTTTGGCAAGTTCCTCGGTCAATTGCGTTGAAGCTTCAGTCTCTGTTAGTCCAGCTTGTGTTATTTGCACACGAATTGGAGAAATCATCAACGTCGACTGTTTATGGAGTGGACCTTTTTTTGCAGGTGTAGATTGTGTCAAGTGGTCCGCGATGAATTGAAAAGCATTTTCATTATATTCAGTTTCATCTTCATCTTGTCGAGTTCTCACATTGTAGCAATGGTCCAACAACACTTTGCTGGCTTCGCCGGTCACATTAAATTCAGTTTATGGCCTTTCGACATAAGCATCTCAAGTCTGCTTATTGACTGCACCACGCTGCGCCTCAAATAGTAGTTGCTCCATGGTGAAATTTGTTTGTCAAGCAGCATCTTTGGTTTCATTTGTTGTTTATGTCTTTATACTTCTTTTCCTTATTGGCCTCTATGAGATGGGTTGTTAAAACATGTTCAATGTAAATCACACATACAGTAGATAGCACTCTAAAATAAAAAACATGTTATGAACAAAACAACCGGCCCAAAACACTTCTAGAAAACAGATTTTTCTATTAGTTACCCTTGTTTTCTTGATTTTCCATGAAACCGTGGTCTTCTCTTTAACGACCGCACCAGCAAGCTGGTCCACCACCTCTGATCCATGTGCCTCCTCTTCTAATTCCCGACCTTGTATACATTCCTTGAATAGAATATTCATTAAAAAAAACAAAAGTCAAAAGTATTTGAAAATCAAATCTTAGATAGCACACATCACTCAGATAATTACCTTCCTACACAGTATACGCCATTTAGTGAAAATATACATTTCGAATTTCACCTGATTGATGGCAAGTGTACTCTTTCAGAGATCACTGTGCAAAACATACTGATTGTAATGTTGCCCTCAAACATTTTGCAATGTATTCTGCATTAGGGAGAAATTGTAATATTAGAACTGAAATGATAAAAGTTTGAAACACTGCACATTTATATTAATGTCACTGTCTAATAGTGTTCTATGTAGGATTTACTTTCTTTCATTCAAGGGAACTTTCAGTACGCATATCTCATACTCTGGCCCAGCTCCAAAGGATGATGTAATTGTAGTCGAAGTACCAGCATCCCCCTGTAACACAGTACTTGTTTTAGTATGGATGAAAACAGCGAAATGGAACAGAGACAATGGGATGCACACAATGGTACATATAAAGAGAAACCCATAGATGACACATAGTGTAAACAATCGACAGAATACATAAACAATTTCATATTATTTTAGATTCCAAGCATAATACATTTTCGTAATTGAAAAGTGAAATATAAATTACCTGATAGGCGCTCAAAGTTGTTGTTGAATCCGGAAAAGAAATGGATGCAGAATCTTGCTCCTTCATTTTCTGTACATTGTCCCGAAGTGGTAAAAGGGAAAATTAGATTTGCAGTATTTATGTGGGAAGATCCAACTCTCGATAATATGAACTTCTGGAAGTCTGTAGGGCTCAGTATTGGTATACTGGACGTGTCAGTGGTTTTGTCACTTGCGAGGGTCTGTGCTTCCACCAGTATGCTCTCCTAAAAAAATTGACATGTCAATCAACCGATTACGAAAAGATTATGCTTCTTTTGAAGGGCACTATAGCATTGTTTTCTATGGTCATAATTACTTTCTATGATGCTCCATAAACCAGGGACAGATGTGTAGTAAAATGTGGTATAGTTAAAAAGTTATACAATCTGGTAAATATGCAAACTTTAGTAAGACACATTTACACCGAAAGCACCAATCTGTTCATTTAGTTACCTGTTCAGTTTCCCACCGCCTACATCGAATTCATCATCTGGGACTCACCTGAGGCAGCGTGTGCATGATTAGAGTAGGAATTGCATTTGGAAGCAATTTACGAGACGTTCTGAGTCGATGCTTTCTTGTGTACTGTGATTGGTGGTACATATCCGGGGTAAGTGCAGGCTGCAGATGCAGAATCGATTGGCCCTCGAGTCTCCCAAGACATCCTGGGCTCTACTATCAAGCTCGTCCACCGGAAATCCACAATATCAAACCCATTCTCTTATTAAATCAATAATCGGCAGGAATGTATGCACGATTGTGCCCTTACTTTTGACATGGCTCCTAGAGCAGCAACCGAAAACCATACAAGCAGGCATTCATGAATAATCTGTATTAAAAAAGTACACATAATTACAAAAATATGCTACTGAATGCATGAGATTGATGGAATTATATCACAGTTTTCTATGCAATGTTTGTTTTGGTCAAAGAAGCAAAACCTGTGTAGCGTAGTCGAATATACACTGGGATAACTTTCATACAGAATTGATTGATGCAACAGATATCGTAACGTGTTACTCGTCCGTTGAATGTACTTTCATGCATCAAAAGGAAATATGCTTATAGACATGGTCCGAGAAAGATGTAATTCTATCACAATTGACACTGATGAAATTTGCTATATATCGAGATCAGAACACTTTAAACAGTAGAAAATGGTAAAGTCATTGAGATGAATGAACATTACAATACAGGATACATTGATTCGAAATAGATAGAAATGTTGAGATCAGAAAGAGATGATTAGGTGACCTGCCCTTACCTTGACAAACAAACAATTAGATTCAGCAAGTAGGGTAGTTAGTAGCAGGAGAACAGGTAGCATGATCAAGAGTTGACTTCCAGTGCTCACAGATGTTCACAGGTAGCATGATCAAGAGTTGACTTCCAGTGCTCAAAGATGGTCTCCGGATAAATAGCTAGGGGTTTATAAAGGATTAGAAAAGTGCGTGTGTATGTGAATGTGTGACATGTTTCTGGCGCAGTCCACTTCAGGGGAGCCTGGAGACACAGGGTCTGGGGAGGCTTCCATACAATGGCCCCTGTATGGAAGATACCTTTGAAGTGTACATGATGTTTGACACCTTCCCCGTTCCCATCCCTGCAAGCTCCCTTGAGAGGGCACAGCCAAAGGTGCGAACTGCCATTGATAGTGGAGGGGGGATGGATGGGCATGAGGCGTGCACAGAAGGCCCAGAACACTGCTGAAGGGAGAGGCACACTTATGTGTATTGAGGGGCGTGGTCTGCTTCAGGGGAACCTGCCTGGAGGCACGAGGCCATGTGAACAATGGCCCCTGCGCGGAAGATAAATTTGAAGTGTACATGGTGTTTGACACCTTCCCCGTTCCCACCCTGCCAGCCCTGCCAGGACAAGTAAGTGTGTCCTTGATTCACTGAAAAATTGAAACAACTATTCATAAAAGATGATTTTTATTTTATTTTGTTGCTGATGTTGATGGCACAAATGTACCACAAATTGTATACTTCAGGTTGCAGCACAGTGTGGGAAAATCCCCTGTACTGACCGCTGTCACTGGGGAATTTGGCTCGAATGGCACCAACGATACAGGTGGGTATTACTCGTCGAACGCGGTATCCAAGCCTCCCATTAAGCCACCATGTAAACAAACGATAGGCCACCAGCCTGTACCACCTGTGGAAGAGAAACATACAAACTGAATTTAAATGAACCTGTTAAGTGTAGCAACCTTAGTTGAAAATGCAATCTTGTATCCCATGGCATAGTTTCCAGTACACATTACAAAAGTGAAGACACATGCAATCCATAACGTTTGGGGCACAGAGAAATATTGTTTCTTGGTTGTACGGGAAAGACACATAAAATGACCACTATGATTTCCCCATACCGCAAGAGATGTATTGAAATGCCAGACTACATTCACTTGGCAGTTATAGATCAAAGTTATGACAATATAGGAGTCACACATGAAATGTTAGTGGCCGAAGTGACATCACATCTAGAGTACACTAACTCGTTACTTGGATTGCGAGGGCAAACTGTTGCGCAAAGTTCGTGCATAAGCACCATCATAATCCTCAACACAGACCTTGTGAGGCAGGCTGCCCTGAAGTCATGCAGCTCGGTAACACATACCGGTGTTGTGTCTTCTTCCGATATGTAGGCCAAGCATCCAGAGTGTTCTCTGCAGCAGCAGTTCTCCTCCTCACTTGGCATGATCTCACACCAATTGCAGGTACACCAGAAGGAAACGTCTTCCATGCGAATAGGCTCAGGCTCATGATCCATTGATTTGTCCTCCGAACTGTCGTCCGATGCCCCATCGTTTCTGCATCTTTCTCTTTCAACTAATTCCACCTAAGAATACTCTGGCTCATACTTTTAGGGCTGTATTGTTGCATTTATACAACATAATTAAAATCGATAGTAATGCTAGTACTAGTATCTGTTTGCACAGGCTATGAGTAATGAAGATAGCTGAACAGAGCAGAAATGAGTCACAGGATATACAAAAAACAGTGAAACGATTGAAAAAGTAACTCTGATGTTGTCTGATGAGAAGTTGTCTGTTTATAATTATTGAGGAAAGAGGCGTCCTGCCATTTCCATGGAGACACGCCATTAGCTGGTGCACACAGAACGTTGACACGAGACGTGCATTCGCATTGTGAAATGGGCCGAACGCATCTAGTGATGTCAGCTTCAACTTAGGGGGATATGATTCAGCGCCGCAAGGGCAGTTCAATTTAGGGCGATGTGGCAACGGATAAGATTAGCACAAGATGGCCACGCCCCGCTGCTTGATTTCGCATGTGTAAAAGTGAGGGAAACTAAGGTAAGGTGCATAGGAAATGTTTTTACGATCAATCACAGTTTGCATAAAACCACATGCCCGTACGCTCGGGACAATAACATTTTTGAGTTTACTATTCCTTTAATCGGTGAAAGGGTTGGAGGATTATGCAACATGGAATCAAGTGTCTTTGCAACATCTCTCCAAATCTCTGGAACATAAGGTCAAGCCCAGTACATATGAAATGAGTCCGCTTTCCCAATACCACATTTGACACAACTTGCGCAGGCATCAGGGGAAAACTTGGCCAGCCTCACCGGTGTGTAATGCAGATGGTTCAGAACTTTAAATTGTATCAGCCAAAGGCCAGCATTCAATGAGACATTTCTGGTCAGTTGGCAGCATCTTCGCCATTGCTCATCTCCCAGTTCAACGCCCAAGTCCCTTTCCCACACTGCCCTCATTCCATTGTTAGTATGAATATGTGTTTGTAGAATGTGGTATAATGTAGACACCACATGTGGTTTTTATATCTGCTACAACCACTGAGCTGATGCATTTGTGGGTCCCTGGCTCCAAAGGGAAGGAAGGCCATCTATGCCGGAACGCGGCCTGCATGCAATAGTATTGCAGTAGTCGGAGTGAGCCACCCCCCAATTGCTGGGGGAAGTCCTCTAACGACACAAATTCCTCCTCTGGAAACAAATCCCCAAGTGTCATTTGCCCATCAGGGTCCCAGGCCTTTTTAAGATCCCTGTCAGATGTAGGTGCTATCGCCAGAAAGTCCCAAAACGGGTTCGACTTTTGAATACTTGTCTACAGGTGCGTTATAAATTACATATATCATATCATGAGGAGTTTGGATCTGCAGTTTCCGAAAGATCTGTGACCAAGCATTGACCGTGGTTCTAACAGAGTCATAGGTGCAAGAATCTACATACCTATCACAAAACAATATCAAACGGAGCTCAGCTGGGGACACTCTGTATCGTTCTAACAATAAATGAACCACCTCTGTATCTGTGTTACACCGGTATTTGGCAAAATGGGCCTGGGCCACCAGGCAATAAAGTTTGAAATCCGGAGCCGAAAGACCACTGCTCTCATACGGCTCAGTCATCTTGTCTGAGCTTATTCTGCCACCCCGCCCCCTCCAGACAAATCTAGTGAACAACATATTAACTTTAGTTAATCTTCAGAGGAATAAAGCAATTTGGGAAGAACACCCATCTTAAGCAATGCGATCCGCCCATATAGAGAGATCGGGAGACCAGCCCACACCGTCAACTTCGCTTCTAGCTTTTGCAAGAATCTTATCTTATCTTATCTTATCTTAAAAGCAGTTATAGAGCGCAACATTAGCCCAAAGGCATCTTCGTGGTTGGGGGTTTTACTTATATATAGTGCCTGATGCTCTCTGGAGACCACAATCCCCAAGAACAGAAATTTCGAAGGAGCCCAGCGAAACCCTCCCAGATCCGCAGTTTGCTCAGTGGCCGGCATTAGCGGAAATAATTTCGGACTTATTATCATTTATCTTGTATCCCGAATATTTCGTGAATCTATGGACGTCTTGCATAACAAGGCCCAAATTGCGATCTGGGTCACGGACAAGCAGCAACGAATCATCCGCATACAGTGAGATTATCTGGGGTGGTCTTGCTATTCTAATCCCTCTATGTCCGTGAGCATCTCGTACCAGTGCCGCCAATGGTTCAAGTGTAAGAGCAGATAAGGGGGATAGCGTGCATCCCAGACTGGTGCCACGCCTCAACAGTAAGGGCGCAGATAGGATATTATTACGGCGTACTTCGGCCAGCGGACTAGAGTAGAGCAACTGGACGCACTGTGAAAAATAAAGGACCACCCCAAAACGGCAGAGAACCTGTAAGAGGTATTACCATGAGACTGAGTCAAAGGCCTTCTATGCATCTAATGATGCCACAACCAGAGTAGCCTTGGGATTTATCCGAGATAACACACAGTAAAGCCGGCACAAATTCAGGGCCGTGGATCTCATAGGGATGAATCCAGATTGGTCCGGGTGCTCCAGCTGTGACATAAAAGGTAGCAGTCGTGTGGCCAACACCTTAGCAAAGACGTTAGCAGCTCCTTTAATTAATGACAGAGGCCTATATGAAGCCATGTCATGTAGGGTTCTGTGGGGTTTCAAGAGGATGGATATAATCGCCTCACGCATGGACCGCCCATCTCAAGAGATTCTTTTTTTCTCTAAAGTTGTATTTACATTTTCATAGGGGTGCTACATGTCTACACATTCACTTCATGCTTATACGTCTTGTTCACAACATAAGAACTCATCAACCCCCAACTTTAAACTCCCCCCGCCCAGCCTACCCCCACCCCAAAAAAAAAACGGTCCAGTTCTGCATTGTCCACCCCTGTGGTGCATGTGGGGTGTTGCCATGTCGGGCTGCCAGATTCGCGCCTCCTCTCTCTGCCCGCCGTCCTGCGCCCAGAGTTCTAACTCAGGAGTGCCCTTAATAGTCTTGGTCTAAAGTGTTGGGCTTCTCTGTCCTTGAAAAACTCTATAAAGGGGTCCCATATGGCCAGAAATTTCTGGTATTTCCCTTCCTTTAACGCTCCCACTTTCTCCATGGCCAGAATGTTCCAAATCTTGACCCACAAGTAGGCGGTTATGGGACCTTCTGCATTTTTCCAAATTTGGGCTAGGGTCACTTTTGCCGCCATTAGTAATTGAGTAATGAGGGCAGCCGTATTTCCGGATGCCGGATACACCCCTTCTACCACTGCTCCAAATAATATCACTTTATGTTTGAATGGAAGTTGTCGCCCCGTTATGTCTTTTATGTGCCCCAGGACCTCCTTCCAGTATATCTTTGCTTTGGGGCATTCCCGCCACATATAGTATAAGTCCCCTGTGTCCTCACATTGCCTCCAACATGTGGGGGGGGCTAGGAGGAGTTCATTTTATGTAGCGTGTAGGGAGTCACGTACCACCTGTACCATAATTTGTGGGCAGTTTCCTTGACTGTGGTACACACCAATGACTTCTGCGCTCTCCTCCATATATGCCCCCATTCTTCCTCCTTGATGGGCGTGCCAAAGTCCCGCTCCCAATTACCCTTGTATGCAATGTGGTCCTCCATTTGCGCATTGTCTAATAGCCTGTATATTTTGGAGAGAGCTCTTAATGATTCCACCTCCTGCAGGGTCAGTTCCAGCCCCACCGGGTTTCTAATAAACGTTCTTTTCACCTCCTTCTGAGATACCCAGTGTCTGATGCGTATGTACGTGTAACAGTCTTTCTCTCCCACTCCGGATGTCTGTTTACACCCCTCAAACGAGAGGGGGCTGCCTGTGCAGTAGAAATCCTTCAGATGAAGCATCTGTGGGCGTCCCCAATTATCCCAAAATCTATTTTCTTTCCCAAGGGCAAAGTCTTGATTGTGCGCCATCGGGGTAAACGGACCCAGTCCCGGGGTGATCTGTCGCTTTGTGAGCGCTTTATCCCAGCCCCTCAGTGCCACGTGGTGGCCTCTAGGAGATGACCCTCAGCCTCTCTGGCCTGTGCCCGTAGAGCATGCAGAGTGCCCAAGGGGATGCCAGTTACACTTTGCTCAATGCCCACCCAACCCTGTAGCTTGTTACCCCCCATCCATTTCAACATGGGTGCCACCTGGGCCGCTAATATGTATCTCCCAATCTCAGGCACTCCCAGCCCTCCCAACAGTGGTAGTCTGGTTAAGATAATTTTTTGCATCCTGTTTTTTTTTCCCATGCCATATAAAGTTCACTATCTCTCTCTGTAATGACCTGGACATTACGGGAGGGATCTCTACTGGGAGGGAGCTCACCACATATAGGAGATGGGGCAGCAGTGTCATTGTAACTGCCGCAATGTGGGCAAACCACAATAGTTCCTGTGTATCCCAGCTATGCAGATCTTCCTTTAGCTATTTCCATAGGGGGGTTATGTTTTCCCCGTAAAGTGTCTTATAGGTTGGTGTTAATTGGATACCCAAGTATTCTATTGTGTCGGATTCCCAGACTAGGGGATACCGGGTTCCCAGCGTTTCTATCAACCTGGCGTCTTCTGAGATGTTCAGTGCCTTGGATTCGGACAAATTTATCGCAAAGCCGGAGACTTCAGCAAAGGCAGGCAGTGCGCCTAGGGCCTTGGGGAGTGATCTACAACTATCACTGAGGAACAATAGGATATCATCAGCATACAATGCAGTTTTATGCAATGTGTCCACCCCGATCACCCCAGTCACCTCCGGGTCCTGCCTAATGATTTCCGCTATTGGTTCCATTGCCATCGCGAAGATAAGGGGTGACAATGGGCAACCCTGCCGTATGCCCCTCCGTATTTCAATTTTAGCAGTGGTACCCTTATTAAGTTTAAAGTTTGTGGAGGGGAGTTGAAAATTAGCCAGGACCATCCTACTAAAGGTGGGACCGCAACCAAACTTCTTCAGGACCAACAACAGGTATGTCCAGTCTAGGCTATCGAAGGCGCGACACGCATCCAGCGCAGCTATAGAAAACGCTTGCCCTGTTCTGTTGCCTAGGTCAATTATGTCGACCGCCCTCCTGACGTTATCCTGGGTCTGGCAACCCACTATAAAACCCGCCTGATCCCCATGGATGATTTTGGGTAATACTTTCATCAATCTAATAGCTAGGATTTTAGCATATCATTTAGCGTCAGTATTTAACAGGGCTATTGGGCATCAACTGGCACACTCCGTAGGGTCCTTGCCTGGTTTTAGCACTAGGATTGTACTTGACCTCCCCATATCAGGCGTGACCATGCCGCTCTCTCGAATATGGTTAAAGCGTCTGGTCAGTGGCCCCACCAGCTGATTCCTGAACATCTTATAATAACCATTACAGCCCGTCCGGCCCTGTGGACTTGTTTAGGGGTAGCTGTGTTATGGCATCCCCTACTTGCTCAGGGGCTATGGGGGCTTGCAACATGAGATTATCCACTTCTGAGATTTGTTGGAGGGCGAATCTCGTCATGTATTTAATTTGTGTTGGTAGGGGGAGGTCCTCCTTTTGTAGGAGGTCTCGATGGTACGTTTCCATTATCTCCAACTTATCTTTCTCTAGAACACACAATTCACCACTATGACTTTTAAGCCACACTATTTGATTTTGGACACTTTGCTTCTTCAACTTGGCAAGCAAGAACCTATTGGCTTTACCCACTTGGGCGTAGTATGACTGTTTGGCAACATGGGCTTCTAATTGGGCCCTGACTTTGCGGAGGGCTGTCAGTGCTTTTAGGCAGTGTCTGGCCTTATGTTGTATTTCTGCCTCCTGAACTTCTATCTCCAATTTCTTCCTGATGGGCTCCCTCTCATGCATGTGTGCCGCTGTTTGTGATATAAACTCGCCCCTGACTGCCTTTCCTGCTTCCCATATACCCGCCCAATCTGTTTCCCCGTTATCATTTTCCCGGAAGTAATTGGTGAGTATATCTTCCATGTGTGCCCTGAGTGCAAAGTCTTTCAGCATTATTTCGTTCAGTCTCCACTGTTTACAGGTTGTAGGGGTATGCGTCTCTGTACTAGGACCGGGGCGTGATCAGAAAGATATGTAGCCTCTATTTGCACCTTGTTTATTTGGGGGATTAGCGTGGCTGAAACTAAAATCATATTAATTCTCAAGTACCCTCTGTGGGCTGCTGAGTAGTGGGTAAATTCTTTCTCCTGTTCATGAAAGAATCTCCAAGTTTCTATCTCCCCCAAGTCCCGGAAGAGTCCCCCAAGGCCTGCCTGTTCCTGCTATCTGCTGTGGGCCTGCCTGTTCCTGCTATCTGCTGAGGTGGGGGGAAGTGTCTTATCTTAGATTGGGTCCATCACACAGTTAAAGTCTGCCCCCATCACAATATGACCCTAGCAGCAGTCTCCGAGGCAGCGTAAAAATCTCCCCCATAAATAGGTCTTGTTTCTTGTTTGGGGCATAAATCGCTATTAAGGTATATATTTGGTCATCTAACGTGCCCCTGAGAACCATCTCCCACACCCGCAATAATCTCGGCACCAATTCCGACTGACATTTTTGTAAAGATATATCCCCAAGCCAGGGGCTTTAACCGATGAGAGAGCCTTCACAGGCTCAACCATCTCTTCATCTGTTATAGGCTGATCCAATACTAAATCAGTCTCCTCGGGCAACACTGACAGCCAAATGCCTGCCAGATACTGGGTGATTTCATCCTCTGACATAGTGTCGCAATTGTCATAGTGAGTGCCTTAAAAGAGAATGCAGCATTAATATCCATCTCCCTCAGTCGCATCTGTCCACCTCTTCCCTGTACACTCACTATGGGCTGCCTGAAACTCTCCCCCCGCCAACCTGGCCAGCCATCATCCTGACTTATCACCCTCCCATACCTCCTGGCCCTCGCGGGACTAGCCATATAAAGAGGTTAACGAGCCGCCAGGGTGTGAATCTCTGTCAACAGTGTCTGGATCTTCCCTAACGTAGATCTTGGCTGTGTTCCACCATGTGCATTCTCCAACACTCTCAACTGGCACTGAAACTCATGCAATTCACATCTTATACTCAAAAGTGACCCCACAGATGTGGACATAAGCACTGCCCTCACCCAAACTTTAAATGTCCACAATGTGGCGTGCAATTGCACAGACCCTTCATTAATGGCGAAGAATACAGTAATATCAGTGTGTAGATTTTCGACAATGTTTGTGTCCTGTAACATGGCTGGCTCCAGAGAGGGTGTGGTCTTGGGTTATCCTGAATCAGCAATGACAGCATCACTGAGGAATGGTCAGACAACGTTTGGGGGTGTATGGTGCAACTTTTAACCATCAGCATCAAACCAGGGGAGAGCAACTAATAATCTATATGTGGTAGGGTACGACCCTGAGTGATGTACTGATGAGTAATATGTGTATTCCTTGTTTTGAGGGTGTATATGAAGTCAGGCATCCACCAACAGCAAATACAGGAAGAACTGATGCAGAGTCTGCACAGCCTTAGTCAGAGCCCTGGGAGCATCTGACGTCCTGTCCAGGAGGAAGTCTAGGATTCTGTTAAAGTCCCCCCGACCCCATATTATCATGATCCCATCAGTAGCAGTAAGCTCCTGAGAAACTTGTTGGTAGAATTTGGGGTCATCCAGATTCAGGCCATACGTGTTAACAAGGATAAGCAACTGCTCCGCTAGCAATCTCCAAACCATAACGCAGCAACCCAAAGGGTCCGCCACACTCCTAGTCAATCTGAATCCCAAAGAGTGGTGCATGAGTGTAAGTACCTCCGTAGATTGTGAAGAGTAATCTCTGTAGTAGCCCAACGGGCCTCATTTCCGTGCAAATGAATCACAGAGTCTTCCCAGCGCATGAGTTTCTTGCAACATAATTATTTTAGGTCCATGAAGCTCTATAGACGAGAGAACTTTACAGGCCTTAACCGGATTGTTCAAACCCCGGACGTTGCATGTGAAAAGTGACAGCGGGAGCCCCTGCCCATTCGTTCCACTACCTGACAGTCCACTGCATTGAAACAAAAGCCCTCCGGATCCGACCCATTGCCCTGCACCCACGTGCCCTCCACATTACCATCAAACCTTTAACTTTTAAACCTTTTCCCTCTTCCCCTGCACCCCTACTCGCACCAACATGACAGTGTACTCCAATACACTCTACTTGTGCTATCCCAAGAAGCACACTGGAAACTTCAGCCAGAATTGTAGTTGTTGATGCATGCAGCAATGTGTTGAATGCGGCACCGCAGTGGGCCAAAATAGGCATCATATATTACCGTATCCAACACAGCAGAGTCTATGTCAATCCCCAGACACAGCCTGCACCACGGCCGGAGACCCATCCTTCCGGCCAGAGGTGGGACCTCGATCCGCCAGAATTGGAATTGACCCCGCAATGCATGCTGCCACTTTATCAGGAGATTTTAAAAAGTCTGCCCTACCCCCATGCTGGATTCGCAGCTTGACCAGATACATCTTGGCATATTGGACCTGTCTATATGCCCACATAGCAGGCGTTTCACCTGGTCGAAGGTCCTCTTACAGCCCGAACTCCAGCCAAAGAAATCTGCACTGAATCAAATTGCAGGGTACCCCTTTCCGTCGTCAGCTTAAGGACTTGATTCTGATTGCAGTAATTAAGCAATCTGGCAATAATTGTGCGTGGGGGGGCATCTGTCTTCGGCCAGGGCCAGTGTGCAGTAAGCCCCCTCAACCAGGAACTGTGCCGAAAGCTGTGCCTCCCCGAAAATGGACTGCAGGATATTTTCCACAAACGGCTCCATTGGGCCCGAACAGCTTTCTCCAGGACCCACACTATGTGGATGTTTCCATGGGAGCACAATTCCAGATCCTCACGCTTTGAGCGCACCGCCTGAAGCTCCTTCCCGAATGTTTGAAAAACCTGGTCGTGCCCCCCACCGGGTCTACCAATTCGCCCACTCACGTTTCAGCAGCAGTGATGAGTCCACTTTCCTTATTGAGGTTAGTTTTACGTGGATGAATAGTGGACACAATGTCATCTTACTTCATGTTAACAGACTCAAAGCCTGCGTGCATTGCCGTCACATAAGGGTCAATATTGGAGCGGTCAGGTACCCTCCGATGTCCTCAGTTGGAACTTCACCAGATACAGCCTCTCTGCGGGGGGTACTAGTGTAGGAGTCCATAGGGCCCTTCTTTCCTTTCCCACTGCTACGTGTCATCAGGACAGGGGTTGACGAGGATACAGTCTGTCTCTCTATGGGGGTACTAGTGTAGGAGTCCATAGGGCCCTTCTTTCCTTTCCCACTGCTACGTGTCATCAGGACAGGGGTTGACGAGGATACAGTCTGTCTCTCTATGGGGGTACTAGTGTAGGAGTCCATAGGGCCCTTCTTTCCTTTCCCAATGCTACGTGTCATCAGGACAGGGGTTGACGAGGATACAGTCTGTCTCTCTATGGGGGTACTAGTGTAGGAGTCCATAGGGCCCTTCTTTCCTTTCCCACTACTGCATGTCATCAGGACAGGAGTTGACGAGTACAGTCTGAGCCGTGAGACTCTTCATAACATAGAAGCTTTAGGCGAAGCTGGGTTTAACTCGGAGTGTGCCATTTACAATGTGACTACCTGGATATGGAAGAGGTTAGTGATGAGATTGGAGATGGAAAGGTGGCAGGACTAAGCAGTCCTGTGGCAGGCAGCTGTCGAGCTGGCCAGTATCGACTTCAGTAGGCCCTCATAAGGAGGCACCAATAGAAAGCTCAAGGAAGGTGACCCATGTGGGAGGGGCTACTAGTGGAACGATGGAATAGCATTGTAAACCAAAGTCTGCCCGCTTGAGGCAGGAGGCCTTTGTTTGGTCAATGGGTTCTGGGAAGATACTGCTGCATTGTTGGGGTAGAATAAAGCACTGGAGTCTATTGGGGGGGTTATTATGCATGTCGCTTCCTTTGTTATGTTTTGTTTCCCGAAAGATCATTTTTCTTAGGTAAAAAAACAACAAAAACTTATTTCTTGCATACATAGGTGGGAGATAGGACGAAAATGTCGAATCCCATCACTGCGAATCCAAAAATTGATTTTTTTTGGTCGAACATCTGCACTTTTTCTTAGAAATATAGATGGTAAGTGGGATAGGGGTATTAATTAGGCATGGGAAATGTGGGTATGGGATATGGGGGCCTCCACCTACATTTATTTACGAGAGAAAGTGCAAAAAGTCACGTGAGATAAATTCAACATGTTCGGGATGCGCAGATAAAAACGCATGTTACATGCCAGTAGCTTAGCGGAAGCACAAGCTTATAAAGCTTATAAAGAAAAGGCTTCAGGGGAAGGTAGAGCTCAGGTATTTGAGATCAGGAAATGTTCTGTTCCATCCCGTCTTGGCAGAGGGTTGTTTGTGCAGCAAATGTACCTAAGGAGCACACCGCAGAGGCACATGACTCTCCCACACCTGCGATTGCAGGTAATGCTATGGTAAATATGATTGCTCTCTTCCTGACTGTGATTGTACACAGAGCGTGCACTCTCGCTTCCGGAACATCAATGATAATCCGCGTGGCCCTGGGAACATGATCAGAAAACTAGCTATGGATATTCTCACACACTATATCGCACATCTATTTGTGGTTGTGCCTAGTGACTGAATGGCACCCCTATAAGGCTATCATTTTCTCAGCCTGGTGCAGCCAGAGGGATCAAACCACTTAAGTTAATGGTAAGTACACCTATGGTATGCAGGAATACATGACAGAGTGAATTGCATTCAGAAGTGGAGCAGACCCCCTCTTTAACCATGCTTGGTGGATCTGTGGTAGGGCCATCTGATGGCAGACTCAGCTGTCTAGTGACTGCATGTAAACCCCCTGAAAGCACTTTAACTATAATAGGTAACTTTAATGAGCCATTGCAAAGGTATTAACTTCCATCAAGCTACAATACATAGAGTAACTGCGTCAAGGCAGAATCTACCAGGGCTTTGCCAGGAGGATGAACCAAGACCCCATGGGTGGATTTACATTACGAAGTGCTTCCAAACCAAAGTGTTTACATAGGCAAGTAACTGGGAGTATGTACAAGAAGAATGACAGCTCAGCTAACCAGGGGCGCAGCGTACGCAGATGCTCCGGGGCCTGCCGCCCCCTCCTCCCCTCTCCCAGGAAGCAGTCTGCTCGAAATCTTCCTATACTTTGAATGGAACGTCTTGAAATATGCTCAACGGGACCACCCGGGAAATTCAAAAGTTGGCTCTCCTGCAGCTGACCACCATTTGACGGGGGCACCCATCACCCTGGAGAACGGAAGGGGAAGCATGCACCTTGTCATAATCCATGCAATCCAACTTACGCTCCAACATTGGTGTATTTGAGGAGTCAGCATTGGTTAGGGGCCTGGGGAACATGAACGTGGAGTGAGAAATGCAGGGGAGGCATGGTATCACAAGTATGACACCCACACAATAGGTACAATTTGTAAAACCTTTATTGAAGTTTCTGGGGTTGGAAAAACTCCTACTTCGCCCTATAACTAAGATGGGAGTAGTCTCGACCATCAAACGATAAACAAAACAGTCCTAGTGGAGTCAGTCAAATCAAAATGGCATTTGCTAACAAAACCTAATGCCTGCCCTATCTCTTGTACAAAAAGTGTATAAAGGAGAAATATATGTAAAGGAAAAATCATTGTTCAAAAGAATAAATGTGGATGAATCAGCTCTTCTCCCCACGTTAGACCACACGTAGTAAGGTGGTCCCCGTATGCAGGATGACACACTCTGGCTCTGGTTTTTAAAACATGAACAGTTCAAGAGATGGATCGAGGCCCGCCTGGCCTTCCATGTTAAAGTGGCTCTTCCTAGCCTTTCAAACAATGTTTCACAAAAGGTTCACGCTGGTCCCCCTCTGTCCGGCTCAGACCTTTTCAAAACAAAAAGTTCACGTTGGTCCCCCACTGTCGGGCTCAGACCTCTTCAAGACAAAAAGTTCATGTTGGTCCCCCTCTGTCCGGCTCAGACCTTTTCAAAACACAAAGTTCACGTTGGTCCCCCAATGTCGGGCTCAGACCTCTTCAAGACAAAAAGTTCATGTTGGTCCCCCTCTATCGGGCTCAGCCCTCAAAACCAAAAGTCAACAAGACTTGCAAGGGGGCTCCCTTCCCCAGGCTTATTAAACTTCGGGTCTGCCTCAGTCGGGTTCATACAGCTTTCAAATGTCGAAGACTTTGGAATGTGCATGGCTTTCTTTACAGACCTCCGCAGGACCACTTCGAGTAAAAGTTCAAGGTTCAACTTTCACCCTCCCCTCTTCTATGAGATAATTTTGCTTACTTTGCTTTTGCAGTTCATTCGCTTTATCGTTACAAACAATGCACCTTTCACAGAGACTTTCGAGCGGGCTACTTCCTTTCACCGGACCACTCAGTTAGTCAGTGCCGCTGATTTCACAGCTCTCCTTACTTCAAAGTTCATTCACAGGTCTGCCTCTCCCCATGTCTCATCTACACGCGTGCAGCCTTCTCTTGCAATATAATGTTGCTACTTAAATCTTTAACACACACCAGTCTCTCAGGTCGCTTGCCATCTCAATTTACGAGTCAAGGTTAGTACAACAGGCTTGGCCTTGCCTCCCCAACTCTGCTGTTCACCCGGGAGGGTCGCTGACGTCCTTGTAACACAGTGCAGCCTTTTGATGTGGGATCTAGCCTTCTCCACGTGTCTTTTTGCGGCCTGCCGGAGGCAACGACCTCCAGTAAGAAACTCTTGGGGTTTTCGACCCGCTGCTCTTGTCCCTTGGTCCGTCGCTCTGTTTCAGAAGAATTACCTTCACCCCAGAAGTGCTGCTCGTACTCGTGTTCCGCCTTGCTCAAAGTGTGTCTCTAGGTTCTGCCTTTTATCCGTCTGAGGAGAGCTAATTGGTATCAGGTGTATGCACTTAAAGTCAAGTGCCTGTCTTTGCCTGACCCGATTAACGTGACATGTCCAGTATGATGTATGAGAGTTAGTCTTGTTACTCTGTCACCCTCTTCCTCGACCCAATGTTTGTGTAAAAACGGGGGGGACCTCAGAGAATCCTGAGAAAAAAAATAGGATGGGTTAGATGAACGAAAAAGGGGGGAACACTGTGTCTCACCATTGGTTGCCTAACCCCCACTCCCAGAAGACCCCTCTCCGAGGTGATCCTCCCGCACTGCTCCAGCCCCAGGGTCTGGATCCAAAGGCAATGGCCGTGCCCTGGCCACCTGCGAGAGAGATCCCTGGGGGCTAGTGGGTGAGACACCCTCTGGTTTCTCACAGAAAGAATGGTGAACATTATAATACCAACCAGAGTTCAGTTGGCATTATTGCCCTTGATGTTCACAGCCTTGGGATGAACTCATCTGGCATTCCCCATGCCTATCAGAAGGACAAAGCTTCCCAGGTTGGTTGTGTTGTGGCTCAGGGGAGTAGAGGAGAGGGGCATGACAGTGCTGCAGTCGAACCACCTCTTCGGACAGAGCTGTTGCTTCACCCTAGGTGGATACCTGTGTACCACAAGCAGATCTTTGACACAGGAGTCATCATGAGTGGGGCGTGCCTGCAACAACTAGTGTAGAGTGATGAGGGCTCTATTGGGATCAAGCACATTTGCTGCACAGGCATCAAAAGAATATCACTGGGAGCATGATTGCTGATGCCTCCGACCTTCATGAGAACCTACATCAGGGACATACATTGGATTGGATATGTGGTCAACTATAGCATGCCAATATCTCGATCAGGAATGAAAGGGAGCAGAGCAAGAATTACCAGAGTGCTCCTAGTGAAAGCAGCTAGTCTGCCTCACATGTCTACCAAAGGGAAGGCAGTTCCTTATCACCTGGGACAGTGTGGATGTGGAAAGGTGAAATGAAGAAGCTGCTCAGAGATACTGCTGAGGTCTTTACCCTGCAGATAGTAAGAGTACCAATGCATGGGTGTGATTTTGGGGGAAGGAAACAAGGTTGTTTGTCCCACCAAGTGTCATGGCCACAGGCCAAAGAACATAAAAACCACACCATCTAGTGATGGGGCAATGGGTCACTTGACTCACTTATGTCCCTTTGGGACCCATAAACACAGGGGCCCTGGCTGGACTCAGTCCTGGCGCCTTTGGTGCCAGGCTTATATAGAGATGTGAGCAGGAACACTTAATTTCAGTGCAGGAGTGCTTTTACTTTATTTCAGTGCAGGAGTGCTTTTATTTTACAAGAACTTTCCAGGAGCTGAAAGCCTTTATTCCAGAGAACATCCTCATGTTCTGACTCATCGGGTGTGGCTCCCTAGGCCTGGTCTTCATGTTCTGACTCATTGGGTGTGGCAGGTGTGGCAGGCAGGCTGAACCTGGTGGGTGTGGCTTCAGAAGCTCAGCTATATAAGCTGCTCCATCCTTAAGGCCGGTGCTTTGCGTTACTGTGCAACGTGACGCTCACCGGTGCTTGGACCAGTTTACTTACCTTTGAAACCAGGTGTTCTCCTGCATACTCACCTCCAGGAAACCAGTGCTTCATCGCTTCATCTGCAGACTCATCTCCTAACATCCAGTGATCTTGATTCCGACGCTGCAGCACTGCACTCCACATCCACGAACTCGGACCCTGTGAAGAAGAAGAAAGACAAGGTTAGAACATCCGTCCTAGGGCCGCGCCGCATTTGAACCCAGCGCGCCTGTGAGCAGGAACACTTTATTTCAGTGCAGGCGAGCTTTTACTTTAGAAGAACTTTCCAGGAGCTGAAAGCCTTTATTCCAGAGAAAATCCTCATGTGCTGACTCATCGGGTGTGGCTCCCTAGGCCTGGTCTTCATGTGCTGACTCATCAGGTGTGGCAGGCAGGCTGAACCTGGTGGGCGTGGCTTCAGAAGCTCAGCTATATAAGCTGCTCCATCCTTAAGGCCAGTGCTTCGTGTTACTGTGCACTCGCGTGCAATGTGACGCTCACTGCCGCTTGGACCAGTTTACTTACCTTTGGAAACCAGGCGTTCTCCTGCATACTCACCTCCAGGAAACCGGTGTTTCATCGCTTCATCTGCAGACTCATCTCCTGACATCCAGTGATCTTGACCCTGATGCCGTAGCACCGCACTTCACATCCACGAACTCGGACCCTGTGAAGAAGAAGAAAGACAAGGTTAGAATATCCGTCCAAGGGCCGCGCCGCATTTGAACCCTGCGCATCCCCTAGTTAACAATTTACCAGCTACTGTACCGCTGCAGCTTCGTTCCTCATTCCCTCTGGCTGTCACCTTGAGCTCCGCAGCTTCTGCCGGGCCGGCAACATCACCTGCAAGGGAAGAAAGCAAAAGAGCAAACATCAAAAGTGGAAGGGACAGCAATACAAGACAACAAACTTTACAATACAACAAAAACAGATGAGGAAAGAGAAAGGCAAACAGGAACACTTGCCTGAAGTATAGTGGCTTAGTCGCCGCAGGACTGGACTACCACGTGCAAGGGACCAGAGAAGGAACTCGGTCCATATCATACAAGCGCCCCTGCCAGAAGCAGCAGGACGGAGTGCTTGCCAAAACTAATCAACAGGTGAGCTTTCCAGGGACAGCACATCCCACGGGTACCACGGTTTGGGAGAAGGGGTCTGGAAGGGGATCAGGTGCACAAGCTGGCATACTCACGCCCCCTATTCTCCACGCAGGAGCAGTCCTGAGCAGTATCACCTATTACCACCAGTCACCACATAAGCGCAGAGGGCGAAGTCGGACCCGAGCGACCTCACCCCCGGGAGGGCTGCAACTGTGCCCCAACGCCTCTGCAGAGACCAGATGAGCGTAACAGCAACCTTTGTGGCACACCATTGTGTCCTCCACATTTGGCAGGGGCCCCTTTCTTTAGATGTCATGTACCCCCCAATATTTATTTTCAGCAAAGTTACTCCACTGTACCAGTGAACAATCCACCGTTCATCCCCCCGGCCCATTCGCTTCCTGCCTCCCACCTCCCCTCTCCATTTCCCCTCAGCAGTAGCCCCCCCCTCCCAAAGCATCCCACTGCCCTACGTCCAACTCTCAGACCAGAAGAGCTCTCTGGCACTCCAAGAAACACAGTCTGTGTCCCAGCACAACCCCCTATTTCAGAAACGCACCCTGCCCAACCCTCGCCCCCCCTGTCGCTGGCCGCCTCAGCTACTAAGCCAGAGATCATTGGAGACCCTCCTCAGCTCATCCCTCACACGAGGGTTTGCTGTCCCCCAGCACCATCCAAATTGACACCCTCCCTCAGACACACTCTCAACCTACTCACCCTATCGCAACAACCATCTAAGAGAAATCTGGGGGGCACTGCAACAGCTTTGACCCAACCCCTCCTCTGCCCGGCGCTACCTCCACCCACACACCCCTCACCCTGACCATACCTCCCTCGGTAAACTCTTCCCACCCACCAATCACAATCTCCACCACACCAACCACCCCAAAATGGCCTACCCTGCAAAGCACATTCTCCTCACTGACCATGGCGTGTCTCCCCCTTTTCCAAACCATCACCTCTACCCCATTTCCTGCAGACCCCCCACCCTCTTGCACACTCCCTCAGCACCCAAACGCACAAAACTGAGAGCTAGATGATGACCCTCGCCCTCTACTCTGCAAGCCTCACCCACCCTACACCTCTCGTTCCACCTCCCCTCTCCTATCCGCACTACCACCTTCCCTCTACCAACCCTCTGAACCCCTTCATGAAGTGAGTGACCCCCTTTCTCTACACTTCCACCTCCATGATCCCCCTTTCCCAGGCCCCCTGCGCCTTCCCGTTACAACCCCTAACCACACACCTCTGCACTATCCACCACGCCTCAAACCCACACCCCAACCCCCAAAGCATTTCGCCTTCACCCGACCCACCCATCCAATGCCACCACTGAGTCGAAGACCTGCGACTGCCCGCCCTCTCTTCCCAGTCCCTAGCAACCCTCAGCCCTTTACGCACCCACTACAGTACCCCCTCCTCCTGACCACCTCCATCCGTCCTATCTCACTGCCCGTCCCAACCAACTGTCGCCCCACCACCAATACCCTCCCACTGACAACACCGACCGCCCCAACCCAGCCAACCCCAGTCAACCTGATAAACACTGCTGCCTCTACCTCTGACAAAGTCACCTGCCTCCGCTTCAATGCCCGCTCCGTAGCCAAGAACAAACACAGCATCTTTGATCTCCTAACCTCCAAGCACCCCAATGTTATCTTCATCACGAAACCTGGTTCTCGGACGCCCTCATGCCTATCGCTCACAAGGCATTCCCACCTGTCTACTCTATCATTGCCCACAACAGATCTTCCAGAGGAGGTGGTGTCGTCATCATGCACAAACCTCACATCTCTATCACCTCCACTGAAACACAACCCAGCAAAGCTAAATGTGAATCCCTGCTAGTCAAACTCTCTCTCCTGCGTACTCTCTCACACAGCTTGCTACTGTTGTACAGGCCTGCGGGCTTTGACATACACTTCCCCAGCTGCCTATGTGACTTTCTAACAGCCATTCTAGTTACCCACCCGGCAATCACCTTATTGGGAGATTTTAACACCTGGTTCGACTTCCCCAAGAATTCCATGACTCTACCACTGGTCGACAACCTGGAGGCACTCAACATCACCCAGCATATCAGAGGAACACCACCTACTGCTGGCCACACCTTTAATGCCATTTTCAGCTCCTCCAACCTCATCTCCACATCCGCCCCCAACCCCTCATCTGGACAGACCACTCCTTTCTTCATCCTCACATCACCGCCACCCCCCAAGCCATCCTCTACCCATACATCTCAGAACAAGTGCTGGAACAAGGTCAAGGTACTACCAGAACCTGGCTGAGGCACTACTAAACAACTTGCCACCACTCCTGACCACAACTAGACCACTACCCATAGAACTCTTCAACTCCTGGCTAAACGACTCCCTCCTTCCTCACATATACATGGGCATTGTCTGGATGTAGTCTTGGCCAGAGGGAAGGGAGTTAGCATGATTGACACACTTCCTATACGGTGGACAGATCTTTTCTTAGATTGTTTCATATTAGGCAGCTAAACATGAATTTAATTCTCCAGCATCTGGGGGGGGGCAAGTCCATTCGAAGGAAAAAGGATCTGGATAGTATACCCGGACTAGAGTTAAGCACCACACTGGGCAAATGTGCCTTCATACCAGAGTGTGACGTTCTATTTCAACAAGGAACCCAAAGAAAAAGGAGCATAAATATCATGAGAATAGATGGTATCTGTTGAAATTACCAGAACATGCCCTGTTAGCTAAAACAGCACTGCTTAATTATAAAAGAGCTGTTTTTAGCGCCAAATCCAATTTCCTGTCTAAAAAGATCACAGCAGCAGGAAATCATCCACAAGAACTATTTAAAACAATCACCAAATTCGGCAAGCCCAATATAAACACTGCTGTTAATACTAACCCGGCAGCTCATGCCAATGGCTTGAATATGTTTTTCAGAGATAAAATCCTGAAGATTCAAAACAACATTACAATCAGCCGAGATCAAGATTCTATAATGGCTGATGATGGTGTCCATAAAATCAAGAGTGTGCATTAACTGACATTTTACAGTTTAAGTTCAAACAGGTGACAGAGGAGGATATCCTTGGTCATCTGTCACAAATAATACCGACTAACAATTCTTTCTTTCCTATCCCGGCACTAGTCACCAAGCGACTCTCGTTAGAGCTTACCCCTTTTATGACTAGATTCATAAACAGTTCACTGACTCAGGGGTTAGTTCCCGATTCTTTGAAATTGTCAGTAGTGTCACCATTATTAAAAAAGGCTAATCTCAACCCGGAGGACTATAACAATTACCGCCCGATTGCAAGTCTACCATGGCCGGGAAAAGTTCTGGAAAAAGTAGTTACAATCCAGCTTCAGACCTTTGTGGAAGGCAATGATCTTCTCCATCCATTGCAGTCCGGCTTTTGCCCCAAGCATGGGACTGAGTCGGCATTGATGGCGGTATGGGATGAGATGTTGCAGGCCAGGGATGCAGGCAAGCTCTCCCTGCTTGTGATGATCGACCTATTCGCCGAGCTCGACACGGTAGACCATGGCATCCTACTGGGTCATATAAAGAATTTGGTAAATGCAGATTCCTGTGCTTTGGATTGGTTTACCTCGTTCCTCACAGGGCGTAAACAGTGTGTGCAGGTGGGAGGTTCTCTGTCTGATATTTTACACCAGTGTTGCGGTGTACCTCAGGGATCAGCACTTTCTCCTCTCTTATTCAATATTTACCTTAGGCTATTAATGAACATTCTGGAGAAATACCATCTCAGATTCCATTCGTATGCTGACGACACACAATTGTATATCAGACTTGATGATGTCGAGGATGCCCTTGTTACGGTGGTTAAGTGCCTGGAAGAAGTAGGGTCCTGGATGGTGCAAAACCGGTTGCAACTCAATCCTAATAAGACTGAGATTATTTTATTAGGACCAAAACATCTACTTGAGGGAAAGAGCAGCCCTCCACCACCCCAGTTTCTGGGATCCAACCTTAAATACGCTACCAAGGTTAAGAATCTTGGCTGTGTATGGCAGTGCGACATGGGCTGTAGTGGCTAGGTGTCAGAGACCGTACAGTAAGATTCTTTTATAACATTCATATTCTCCGTCAAGCTCTTCCATATATACCAGACACAGATCATGCCTTGGTGGTCGGATCTCTGGTCAATTCCAAATTAGACTACTGTAATGGACCTACAAAAGGCAATCTAAAAACACCCCGTTCTTTACATTGGCTAGCGGTAGAGGACCGCATTAAATGTAAGATCGGGTGTTTAGTATTTAAATGCTTAAATGGATTGGCACCAATTTATTTAGCAAATAAACTAAAGAGGTACCACTCTACTCGGGCTTTAAGATCAGAGGATCAATACTTGCTCACTGTTCAGAGGCCGACTGTGTGACAAGAGGTGTTCGCAGATTTCAATTTGCTGGTCCCAGAATATGGAACATCTTGCCTATGAAATTAAGAAAGGAAAACTCATTACTGACCTTTTGAACAGGTCTAAAGACCCACCTATTTAAATAGAGTTATGCCTCTCCCTGTCCTTTATTGGTAATTGTTGCGGTCAGTTATAAGTAACTGACTGATTGGGCCTCATTACGACCCAGGCGGTAAGGGGTTTACGGCAGCATAAACAGCGCCGACCCTTACCGCCTGAGTACGAGGTCCCTTAGCGCCATGGCGGATTTAACACCTGCTTTTAGCAGGTGTTAAAATCCATGGCGCTAAGGGACCATGGAGTTAATTACGCCACCGTAATTTACGGTGGCGTAATTAACGCCTTCCCCACTCCCATTATGCCCTATGGGGCAAAAATGGGAATGGGGAAGGGTAAATGGGGATTGGGGACTTACCGCCCCGCCAAGGTCGGAATGGGGCGGTAAGTCCGCCAACCACCATGGCGTAAACGTAGTTTACGCCATGGTGGTAAAGTCACGGCCCAGGCGGTAACTTACCGCCTGGGTCGTAATGAGGCCCATTCTCTACCTCTGCTAGTTAAGTTCCATCTGCACCAGGATTCGATTCAGTTAGTTGTGTGCGCATTATAAATGCTTCAAAATTCAAAATTCAAGTTCGCTCCCTCACGCAAAGGACCCACACCCAAATGGTTCAACCCCTCCTGAAGTTTCTAAAAAGACATAATCGCTCCATTGAGCACAAATGGTGAGCTTCCAGAACACTGCAAAGCAAATCAGTACTCGCCTACAACCACAGGAACTACAAATCAGAGATACGAAAGTCCAAAAAAGCCTACTACAATAAAAAAATCCTGAACTGCAAGAGCGCCGGCAGAGAGCTCCACAGGATCATCACTGAATTCCTGAACCCGCCCTGCACTACACCCCTGACTGCCTCCTCACAAACATTCTGCAACTCCCTGTCTGAATATTTCCACAAAACAGCCCTGGACAGAACAGCCACCATCAACACCAAACTCGCCTTCTTGTCCAGCCACTCTACATCTGCTCTACCTGACACACCTGACATCCCCCAGATAACCCTTCTTTCTGCTCCTTCAACCCCATCTCGAGCAAGGAGTTTGCGAAACGACCATCAGCCAGCCGACACTCTGGCTCACCGCTTGATTCTTGTCCCGCCTCGCTCCTCAAAGAAATTTCCACCTCCACCTGTGCAGGAAAACTGGCGAGATCCATTCTCAACGACTCCCTCACCTCCGGCAACTTCTCAGATGTCTTCAATACTGCACATGTCAAACCTCTGCTTAAAAAAGCATCCTCGACCCTCTACTACCAATCAACTACAGGACAATCTCCTACACCAGATTCCTGGCCATACTCATCGATCGCACTGCTTACTCACACCTCAATGCCTTTGTGGAATCTAACAACCTCCTAGACCCTGCGCAATCAGGCTTATGTCCACACCATGGAACCAAAACCATGCTGATCTCTATGTGGGTTGACCTCTAAATGACATACTCTGAAAGATGCTCTAGTCCTCTCTGCAGCATTTGACACCATCAACTACATAATCCTCCTTTACAGACTGGACTCCTTAGGAATACGTGATTCAGCTCTCTCGTGGATCGCTGCATTCCTCTCTAATAGACAGAAAATCACCTTCCTCACCCCTTTCCTCTCTGCTGCATGCCCAGTAAACACTGGAGTACCACAAGGCGCCTGGCTCTCTCCCCTTCTCTTCAACCTTTACCTGTCACACTCCCCAAGATCATCCACTCACACAACCTCACTTGCTACAACTATGCGGATGAAACACAAATCATCACGGGAATTTCCAAATCGCCCTCAGACCCCAGCCCTGACCTAGCAGCATGTCTCTCAGACATTGTCCACTGGGAGACGACCCATCACATCCTTCTGAACCCAGGTAAAACGGAGATCATGTTATGCAGAATATCGGCCCTATTCCCCCTTCTGATTCCCTGGCCACCCTCACTCGGCATCCCCCCCACGACCACCACCACTGTAAAAAACCTTGGCTGTACAATGGACTCAGACCTAACTCTATCTCACCACATCAACAATACATCCAAAGCCTGCCATTTACACCTCAGGCTCCTGAAGTGTATCTTCCCTTACCTTAGCTGCCCGAACAGACTGACTGCCATTATGTCCATTGTCATGTCCAGACTTGACTATGCAAACTCCCTCTACCTGGGTGCACCGGCCTGTCAGTTAAAACAAACAGTACAGAACCTGGCAGCCAGACTACTTTTTGCATTGGGGTGAAGGAACCACATCATACTGGCCCTCCACACCCTACACCGGCTTGTAATTGGATGCAGGGCCACATCAAATTCCTTTGTATTACCCACTGAGCGGTACACAAAGCCATCCCCAAATTTCTACAGGACAAGATCACGCCCTACCTCACGACCCGCACCCCTAGGCCAAGCACTACCAACCTTCTAGTGGTCCCTAACTCCAGTTCAACCAGGATTGGAGGGTCAGCCTACTCAACCCTGGAGCCACCTTGTAGAATTCACTGCCTCCCCGCATTAGACACAGCGAAGACTACATGGCGTTCCGGAAGGCACTCAAAACATGTCTCTTTGCTTAATCACCCGACCTACCATCTACACTGACACGTGGCGTGGTACCCCGCTGACTATAGACCCTATCATAGATTGGCAGGCCTGACGATCTCCAACTCCACCACCTAGGGCCTCTGCCCAGATGTGAATCCAAATTGTAGTGGCACCCTGACAGAATTTTGCACCTGACAGAATGTATTAATCACCCATCCACAGGAACTCGGCACACGCTAAGGCCTAAAGCAAGCTATCAGCATTAATCGTGGGCGATTGCGCTATGCTCGTAATCCTAACCACCAACACTTTTGAGCTTGATCATGCCCACACAATTATGCACCACGCAATCAGCCTAGAAGGCACCTGCCTGCTAAATGCTACACACCTGGAAATCCCAGAGCAGAACTAGATATCAGGGGTCCGTGCACCAGTCAAGCTACTAATCACTCCTACCATTGAATGTATATAACAGAACTACTCACCGGTAATCTATCTAGCAGAACTAGAAACCCATGCGCCAATCGGCACTTATGAACTTGATCACTGACCTGCAAATATGCACTATGCTATCAAACCAGGAATTGCCATCACTTGCTAGTCCTACACATCTGGAAATCCCCACACAGAACTATAGCAAGAAATACCCTAGCACTTTTTTGTTGCTAATCCAAACTATTCGGGTATGTCGAAGTAGAAATACCTATCGGGGATCCAATATAACAAACTGCCGACGAGGATAGCGCTAGCAGCTATGCGGTAAGAACATGAGTTTTGGGACTGATCTCCCTGTCTCCACCCCTCAAACTTCACCAAACAATTTGATGCACCAAGATACAGGAAGATTCCACGCCCCTGACAGGGACTGGAAGCTGAACAGAAACAAGGTCCCCATGGAATACACACAGATACTCAAACACACCACTATGCTAACCCTTGCCTCTGCACCAACAATCAGAATGCAGCTATAGCCCTCGGATAATTTGGCCTAGCTGCACACATACTTACACATCTCAATGTTCACCACAACAGCCTTTAGAACACAGCCAGACCCCTCAAAATCGGCCTAGCTGCACACATAAAGTCACCCTCAAGCACCAGCACCACCAGAATGCAGATACCATGACCCATTGGTCTTCCTGCACACATTCTACTGCCGTTACACAGCCACTGAACCACAGCTAGCGCTAGTATGCAGCTACACATCACCTATTGCACCTCGGCTGCACACATACCGAGTGCACCCATGCACATTGTATTACACTACTCTCTCCACTGACCTGGACTGTGGTCGCCGAGGGCGTTGAACGCACAGCGCTTTGGAATCATCCCAATGGTGAAAGGCGCTATACATATGCATCATACCTATTATGAGTTGTTTAGCTCTGTGCTGCTACTGGAACTTCTTGTAACTCACCTATTACGACTTGTGCAGCTTTCTGCTGATAATGCAATTCGCCCAAAAACTACTATGGCTGATGCAGCCTTGTGTTGCTTATGTAACTACCTGTAACTTAACTACTATGACCTGTACAGCCTTGGGCTGCTCACGAAACTTACATGTAACTCTCACTAAATCGTACTCACTCTAATTAGCGCCTAGGTGCCTGGGGGCTTTGTGCGCTGCTATAAATGCAAACATAAATAAATACATATACTAGTTGCAGTGTTACGTTGTTCTTGTGGTTAATGGGCCATCCCTCAAGTCCAGAGGACTTGAGTTCACATCCCTGCTGACCATTATCTTTTTTCTCCATTATTTTCTTACTAACCTTAATAATGATAGATAAGCAGGCTATTAGCTACCACTTGGGAATAGCTACTCCTGTGTGCCTAGGATCAATACGCGCTGCTGAGACGTGTAGCTTGGTTGATGGTTGTATTTTTAGTCAGGAAAAAATTCAAATTCTCCTTTAGGAGGGAAAGAAATATTGCAGCGTCGCCGGATGTCTTGTACAGAGACAGCAAAAATAATGCACGCACGAGTATTTTTTCTTACAACGTCTTCCTTCTCTGCGTGGCGTTCCCAATCTGAACCGCACAGTGACACGTTCAGCCTTCCCACATCCTCTTTCAGTGCATCAGCAGTACATGATGTCTCTGTAGAAAAATCTATTACCAGTCACGTGACCCTGTGACCCCTGTCTAACCTTCAGCACCAGCGGTCTTTTTTTATGGGAGCTCCTGCACAGACTACACAGCACAGAGACCTCACGCAAACCGCGTGATAAACAATATCAAGTTAAATGGCCAGTAACTGGTTTAGCGTGGCGTGACTGTGACAACTTACTGCACTAACTTGTCAGAAGTCACTTGGCTCACGCATTTCACCAGCTTGTCACCTTAGACACATCTAAAAGCAAACATTAGCCAAAGTACCCTATCACGTGATCACTTTGCTAGTACACTCAGATCACAAAAATACGTTTATCACACTATTAATGACTGGCCCTTACAACTAGAAAAGTGAGATATTTCAGAGTCTCCCGTGTGTGTTCTAGTCCCAGAAGTAGATGTGTAACAAAACAAGCTTTGGCAAAGCCAACCGTTTTGGCTCTCATATAGCCTCAGGCATTCGTCAGGAACTTCCATCATATGCCCAGATACACAGACCATTTGCCAGCTGTTGCCATTTTATGGCCAGACAGTACCATTATGGTAGTACCTGAAAATGCATAGCCATACCTCTTAAGTGCACTACGTGGACCCGGGTGAAGTGGTTCCCATTTACAGCACAGCATGCACTGCCCACTTGGTGATCTCCTCGACTTCAAAATGAAGCCATCAGGGCACAGCATGAGATTGTGTTACCAACAGTGTTCGAAGTGTATGAAAAGAAGTAGTGGAACTATGTTCCCTGCTTGCCTGCCCGGCTTCCCACAAACCCTATCGCAACACCAACTCCCACACACACAATACAAACCCCCAAACAAATGCACCTGCTGTTTAAGGGAACTCTGGGCACTCATCACACGAGATCTCAGCCCAGCGAGATCTCACGTGACTTGGCGAGAGTTTGGGCGAGAAGCGCACAACGCGACAGAAATGGCAGCGGGAGTCGGTGCGAGGCACCAGATGACCGCAGGGCCTAGGCGCTCCTCCTGAGTGAGGGAAATCAGCCCTCCTACACAAGACTGCCTCAGCAGCAGATCTCTGACTAAAGCTGAGCATAATACCATGGCCGAGGGCAGCCGCATGGGAGCTCCAGCTGGCAGGGGATAGTAATACCCCATCACATGCTGTGCAGTGGAACTAACTGCCTGAGGCAAGGAACTGAACAGTGAATACCGCTCCCCCAGCCCTGGAAACTTACCCCTTACCCAGTTTGTTATTAGGTATCAAAATAAACACCTCATTTCTGCCACGATATTGTCCTGTATTGCTTGAGGGCCACTACAGGAACGTTGAGTGCAGTGCACTAAAGTGCACATTTCAACTTCTTCCCACACTTTATTTTAAAACGAGACCATTCAGGAAGGGCTTCTTCTTAAAATAAAAGTATAGGAACAGTAAAACGTAATTTAAAAAAAGTAGAGGAGCACCGCTCCCAAACGTCCCACCCACTTCGACCACTGGTTACCAACCGTTAGACAGGGATTGCCTGTGCAAATTGTTTTTATTACATTAAATACCCTTTAGAGCCAAAATGAAACAAACTAAACAGGAAAACAACACACACAGGCATCGGGAACTGCATTAGCAAGAGATCCGTTCCCCATGGAGCAAATGCAGATTTTTGTATTTTGTATGATGATTGAAATTGTTTTTATGAAGTTGACAGATTTAGGGTGCAGTGAGCAATGGTAAAATTCGTGTGCGGTCTGTCTCGCAACGCAATACGAGGGAAATTGCCCCATACTTCCCAATAAGCAATGATGGTTTCCTAAAGCCGATGATATTTCAAGTGGGCAAAAGCATGGTTGTTTAGCAAAGAAGCAAGATGGGGTGGCATGGGGAAGCTGAGAAAAGATGTATACATTCTTGCTTATCCGGAAACTACGGCTATGACACAATGACCGGGAAACAAGGGTGATGATAAATGGTCTGACTACACAGTGTGGAGCAGCCCGTGCCTTGCCAGAAATGAATCCCGGCCTGCTTTACAAATGGTAATTGAAAAACGATGAAGAATATGGTGAAATGTAAGACGTTTTTAACTCCAGGATCTCCAGTTAACTAACATGGCGCGGATGACAGGGTCTGCCACTTCTACAAGTTGTGGAGCTTGTAACACAGGGTGATAAAGTCTACTAAGAAGAGCGAAACTTAGTTCGAAGAAATGACTACCGGTAACTGGAAGGCTTATCAGGGAAATAAATGACTAAATCATGACTCAATGGAAGTAGTGTGCATAGCCCAGAGTTGGGGTGTGGCTTTAGTTATGATATGCTGTTTGGTCTAATACAGTCCTCTTTATGCTTCTTGCAAATGTATTAATCTTTGCGTGGTAATCTCAGTGAATAGTTTTTACATTGATTTCAATCCATTTTTCAGGTGCTTTTGCAGAGGGATTTGTGTGCTTTTTGCAATCGTTTTTTGTCTAGTTTTTTAAATATGTTTATTTTTGAACAAGTTCATAAGAAAGTGGTTGTCCTCCTTCGAAAAGCTGCCCCACAGTCTCCAGTCCCCCCCAATCCAGTTTTTGAAGTTTTGGGGAGCTGCTCCAGGTGAGAAGGCTGGGTTCAGAAAAAACAGGTATTAGGGGCTGAGTCCCCTGGGGATCTTCTTTTGCTTCAACGTTTTGTCCCAAATGGCAGTGGTATGTTTGGTGGCTAATAGTAGGTCCTGTCATTGCCGTCTCATCGCTGGTGGGATGTGGGGGAGAAAGCGTAGGGGGAGAGCCAAGCGCGATTGTTCCGTGTCCAGCCATCTGCGGCGATTAGTGATTGTTTGCCATGCTTGGATGCATGCTAGTTGGGCTGCCATCTGGTATTTCTGTAAGACTGTGTCACATCGTGGGGAAGATGGCGAGTCTGAAATCGTTATCGCCGTGGCCCGCCATAGAGCTTTCCGTCACGTTCTTCTCCCCAACGTGCTTGCAGGTCTAGTCTTTCTCCGCTCGCGTACGCGACCGGGAGCTTTTAACCCTCAGCTTCCGGGTCGCGTACGTGTTGCAACGCTCCCTTGATTCCGCTTCTTTTTGCCACGCTTGGTTGCTTTCTGTGTAAATCTCTCTCTGCTCTTTCTGTTTCTTTCGTGCTTGCCTTTTTCTCTTCCCTTTTCATCTCGTCTCTCTCTCTCTCTCTTTCTTCGGCCCGTCTACCCCCCTTTTTCCTCTCTCTGCCCTCGTTCTGCTTTTCCCTCCTTCTTTCCTCTTTCTTCTCCCCCTTTTCTGTGAAGCTTTTCTTCCTCCTGGGTACCGTCCTTGCCTGCTTATCGGACTGCCTCTGCCTCCCGTTTTTGTGAACATTTCATCTTCCTGTGTACCGACCTTGCCTGCTTATCGGACTGCCTCTGCCTCCCGTTTTTGTGAACATTTCATCTTCCTGTGTACCGACCTTGCCTGCTTATTGGACTGCCTCTGCCTCCTGTTTTTGTGAACATTTCATCTTCCTGTGTACCGACCTTGCCTGCTTATTGGACTGCCTTCGCCTTCCGTTTCGGTGGACATTTATCCTTCCTGTGTGCCGACCCAGCCTGCTAACGGATCACAGCCTGAAATCATCTTATAGGGGTTTTTTGTGCCTTGGGCTTTTTCCCCTGATCCGACGGTCACGGAAGATCTTTCACCGCCTTACCTATACGGTGTCGCGGTGGCGTCCTTTCGTGGCCGTCCATACCTTCATAAAAAAAAGGAGAAACCAGGAAACAAGGAAGAAAAGAAAACCAGGAGAAAAGACAGAGGTGAGGAGGAGGGGGAGGGTTTTGAGACTGAAACTTCATTTGAAGAAGAGGACATAGCTGACCCTTGTGATAGTTTGCAACGCCCAAATATCAAAATGGCAACCCCTCAACAGATTCAAGAACTGGTAGCCGCGGTACAGAACCTGAACTTAGAGGTTCAGAACCTAAAGAGTGCCAACGCTGCATTACAAAAGCGTTTGACAGAAAGAGAGCGTCCTTCAAAAGATCTGCCTCCTCTTCCTTTGGTATCCGGCAAATTCGATGGTGCTCCCAAAAGGGTCAAAGAATTTTTGGACGCTTGTAATCTTCACTTCTCTTTTCGTGCGCAGACTTTTGCCTCTGACCACGCCAAAATTGGCTTTATGATTACCCATATGACTGGCAATGCCCTTGCTTGGGCCACCCCTCTTGTGAACCGAACCGACCCAGTGCTGCAAGACTATAACGCCTAAACATTGTTACAACAAACCTTTTTACGGACCGAGAGTACTTATTTGGCGTCTGAAGATTTACTGGATATACGCCAGGGCAATTCAGACTTGCTTACTTACATTACGAACTTCAAACAGGTAGCTTCCGAAGCAGGATGGCAGGAACAAGCTCAGTATGCTATCTTTCGACGTGGGTTGAGGGAGGACCTCAAAGATGAATTGGCCCGGATCGCTCATCCAACAACTTTTGATGATCTCGTTACGGCTACACTTCGTATCGACTTTCGTATGACTGAACGACGGGCTGAGAAGAGGAAATCCAAACCCTATGTGTCTCGTCCCTTGGACCCCCTACCTCCCATCCCTACATCTTCCTCAAGATCCAATCGAGAAGAACCAATGCAGAATGGGACTACTCGAGCCCCACTTACACCCGAAGAGCGAAAGAGGCGCAGAGAAGGAAACCTGTGCATGTATTGCGGGGCTTCTAATCATCTATTTAGGGACTGCCCAGACGTCCCTCCAACACGGTCGGGAAACGGTCGCCCTCGGTGAGTGTCAGGACTAACTTCCGAGGGGCTTCTGCAAGTCCTTATGTCACTCTTTCAGTTTCTTCTCCAGCGATCCCAGAAGATGCTCGCCTCATGATTCTTTCGGTAACCCTATTACTGGGCGACTCAGAGATTCAGGCTCAGGCTCTATTGGATTGTGGCACCGCTGGCAATTTCATGGATACCTATTGGGCCACTCAGAAGTGTGTGCCTCGCATTGCCAAGAAGGAGGACCAGAAGGTGGAGGGTGTCGACGGCGAACCATTAAGCTCTGGCTTAATAACCCACACCACGGAAGAACTAATTATGTCGGTCCAACAACATACTGAAAAGATCTCCTTCGACCTAATCCGTGCTGCCCACTTCCCTATCGGCCTTGGGATTGGCTGGTTACGGAAGCACAATCCCAAGATTGATTGGACCAAAAATCTTCTTAGTTTCTACTCTGCGACCTGTAAGGCTGAATGCCTACCGGAACCTAGATTCGATGTTGTCAAGACAACAAGTTGTTGTGAGTCCAGAACAGTTCATTGTCTACCCGCTTATCTTCAGGAGTACACCGAGGTAGTCACAGAAAAGATACCTCTGGAATTACCTCCACACCGCCCTGAAGACTGTGGTATAGATCTCATGCCAGGGGCTCTTGTCCCCTTTTGTCGTATGTTTCCCCTGTCTCTGGAAGAAAGACGCTATCTCAGGGAGTACCTAGACAAGAATCTAGCCAACGAACTCATCAGGCCTTCGAAGTCTCCGGCAGGGGCCTCTTTATTCTTCATACCCAAGAAGGAGTCACAGGAGCTACGTCCCTGCATAGATTACCGGGGACTTAATAAGGTAACCATCAAAGACCGATATCCCATGCCTCTCATAACAGAGATCATTCAAGCGGTGCATGGTTCTACCATCTTTACCAAACTTGACCTAAGGAACGCCTATCACCTACTTCGAGTCCAAGCAGGAGATGAGTGGAAGACGGCCTTTCGGACTCCATTCGGACTATTTGAATATCAGGTAATGCCCGTTGGCTTAGTCAATGCTCCTTCCATATTTCAACGCTTCATGGATCGCCTCTTCTCGGATCTTCTATGCCATACTACCATCGTCTATCTGGATGACATTTTAGTGTTTTCTCGGTCACCAGAAGATCACAAAGAACATGTCAGAGAAGTTTTTCAACGCCTAAAAGACAATCATCTTTCCGTCAAGCTGAACAAATGTGTTTTTTCTGCATCCTCTATCTCCTATTTGGGGTTTATCCTTTCCAGCAGGGGTATCTCTATGGACCCACAGAAGGTCTCATCAATTCTAAACTGGCCTTCGCCTAAATCAGTAAAGGAAGTACAGAAGTTTCTAGGTCTTGCAAACTTCTATCGGAAGTTCATTCCAAACTTCTCCCAAAGAGTGTTACCTATTATATCTTTACTCAAGAAGTCTTCTATGCCATTCACTTGGTCTGCAGCAGCCGAGGAGAGTTTTCGTCTTCTCAAAGAAGACTTCTGCTCCCCTCCCGTTTTACGACAACCGGATCAGAGTCTTCCTTTCATTCTGGAGACTGATGCTTCGGCAGCGGCAGTTGGGGCAGTCCTACTTCAAGCACATAACAATCTCGAATATCCTGTCTCTTATTTTTCGAAAACACTCAACACTAGTCAAAAGAATTACTCAGTCATCGAACGAGAACTACTTGCTATGAAGCTGGCGTGTGTCGAGTGGCGACATCTGCTGCAAGGAGGCATATTTCCCTTTACCATCAGGACTGACCACAAGAATCTGCAAGTGTTGAAACAGTTCGAGTGTTACAATACCCGGCAAGCAAGATGGGCACACTTTTTTGCGCAATTCGACTTCAACATCACGTACATTCCTGGCGAACAGAACTTGGTGGCAGACGCACTTTCTCGTCGTAGTGATTACCTAGCAGAGACAGAAGGCACCAGAGAATTGATGTTTCCCAAGACCAAGCAGATCGGAGAGCTTTCTACGTTCCTTAAGCAAGTCAGAGATACTTCTAGAGGAAACTTCGAAGGGGATCTCCACCCCATAGATACCACGTATGACATCAAGGATGGGTTCTATCTGGTAAAAGATAGATTGTATCTACCCACGTCAGACCAGAGGAAGACAGCGCTGTTATGGTGTCACGATTCTAAGATTGCAGGACACAGAGGCATCAAAGGAACCCAGGAATACCTCCTAAGGCACTTTTATTGGCCTAACATGAAGGAGGACGCCGAAGGGTATGTACGATCCTGTCTTATTTGTCTCCGCAACAAAGTGTCCCACCAAAAACCAATAGGATTGTTGGAGTCTGATGACGTTCCTGCAGGTCCTTGGAACACCATTTCTACGGATTTCATCGTCGAGTTACCCATGTCTCAGGGTTGCACTTGTATCATGGTGGTGGTAGACTCCTTCTCCAAACTGGCTCATTTTTCCCCCCTATCTGGTATTCCCTCTGCTGCTGAAATGGCTGAGGTGTTTCTGAAGGATGTATTTCGCCTACACGGAATACCCACTAAGATCATTTCTGATCGGGGAAGCCAATACACCTCACGCTTTTGGAAGGCCTTTTGTGAGAAGTTAGGCATTGAGAGAGCCTTATCTTCGGGTTTCCACCCTCAGACCAATGGTCAGACGGAGCGACTTAATGGAACCCTCAACAATACCTAAGATGTTTCATAAACCTACAACAGGACAATTGGGTTCCCCTTTTACCCTTGGCCGAGTTCTCATATAACAATTCCGTCCATTCTGCACTTGGTATAAGTCCTTTCTTTTGCACCTATGGCTATCATCCACATTCCATTCCACCCATCTCTTTAACCTCCTCTCACATTCCCTCGGTTGATTCTTCCCTTTCTCACATTCAGAAGGTTCATGAAGAGGCTAAGTTGAGTCTCCAGGAGGCGCAAGACCGTTATAAAACCCAGGCTAACAAACATCGCAGACAAGTCCCAGGGTGGGAAGTAGGATCCCGAGTCATGCTGTCTACGAAATATTTACCCCGGTGGGTACATCCCTCTAAATTCTCTTCCAAGTTCTTAGGTCCATACAAGATCACACACAAAATAAATCCTGTTGCATTTCGTCTTCAACTTCCTGTTAGTCTACGAAGGGTTCATCCCGTATTTCACACATCTCAATTAAAACCCTTTGTAGAAGATACCTGGTCCCAGAAATCTAAACCCAATCCTCTACCTACTGACCCTACACAAGAAGAGTTTGAAGTCGCTCAGATATGCGATTCGCGGTATTATAGGGGTAGACTGGAATATTTGGTAAGATGGAAGGGGTACCCCTGTTTGGAAAATACTTGGGAGCCCAAATCCCACATTAACGCCCCTCGATTGTTACGTCAGTTCCAACGTTTCCATCCAGGTAAACCGGGGGAGTGGGCCTTCGGAGGGGGCATACTGTCACATCGTGGGGAAGATGGCGAGTCTGGAATCGTTATCGCCGTGGCCCGCCATAGAGCTTTCCGTCACGTTCTTCTCCCCAACGTGCTTGCAGGTCTAGTCTTTCTCCGCTCGCGTACGCGACCGGGAGCTTTTAACCCTCAGCTTCCGGGTCACGTACGCGTTGCAACGCTCCCTTGATTCCGCTTGTTTTTGCCACGCTTGGTTGCTTTCTGTGTAAATCTCTCTCTGCTCTTTCTGTTTCTTTCTTGCTTGACTTTTTCTCTTCCCTTTTCATCTCGTCTCTCTCTCTTTCTTCGGCCCGTCTACCCCCCTTTTTCCTCTCTCCGCCCTCGTTCTGCTTTTCCCTCCTTCTTTCCTCTTTCTTCTCCCCCTTTTCTGTGAAGCTTTTCTTCCTCCTGGGTGCCGTCCTTGCCTGCTTATCGGACTGCCTCTGCCTCCCGTTTTTGTGAACATTTCATCTTCCTGTGTACCGACCTTGCCTGCTTATCGGACTGCCTCTGCCTCCCGTTTTTGTGAACATTTCATCTTCCTGTGTACCGACCTTGCCTGCTTATTGGACTGCCTCTGCCTCCCGTTTTTGTGAACATTTCATCTTCCTGTGTACCGACCTTGCCTGCTTATTGGACTGCCTTCGCCTTCCGTTTCGGTGGACATTTATCCTTCCTGTGTGCCGACCCAGCCTGCTAACGGATCACAACCTGAAATCATCTTATAGGGGTTTTTTGTGCCTTGGGCTTTTTCCCCTGATCCGACGGTCACGGAAGATCTTTCACCGCCTTACCTATACGGTGTCGCGGTGGCGTCCTTTCGTGGCCGTCCATACCTTCATAAAAAAAAGGAGAAACCAGGAAACAAGGAAGAAAAGAAAACCAGGAGAAAAGACATAGGTGAGGAGGAGGGGGAGGGTTTTGAGACTGAAACTTCATTTGAAGAAGAGGACATAGCTGACCCTTGTGATAGTCTGGGACCCCCAGGCCGCCAAGTTTTGCATTCCCCAGCATCGTGTCTCTCGGGATTCTGGCTTTTTTCCCCCTCCAAATGAATTGTAGCATTTTTCTCTGAAGGTTCTGAAGAGCTGGAGTCGGGATCATCACAGGGAGGGCGGAGCATGCGTACAAGAATCGTTAATTTTACACGCTGTGATCTGGCCCATCAGAGAAATCTCTTGTGTCGTCCAGCGTTTCAGGTCGGTTTCCAGCTCTTTCAAGAGCAGAGGGAAGTTCATGCGGTAAACGTCTGTTGGTTTGGCTGGGATCTGGACCCCCAAGTAGCTGATAGCCTTCGTCTCCCATTGTATTGGGCACATTGGGATCAGGTCTTCTCGCTCTCTTGATGAAATCCCTATTCTCAGTGCTGCCGACTTGTTGAAGTTAATGGTGAATCCTGTGACCTTTCCATAGCTGTTTAGTTCTGCTAAGGTGTGTGCCAAAGAGTTGCGGGGGTTTGTGATGGTCAGGAGGACGTAGTCTGCATAGAGGGCCAGTTTTATGCTGCGAGGGACCCACTTGGAGACCCTTAATTAGGTGGTTCAGTCTAATCCGTTGGGCGAAGGGCTCCATGATTAAGGCAAATAGAAGCGGGGACAGCAGGCATCCCTGTCTAGTTCCGCAGGTCAGTGTAATGGGGGCCGAGATATTACCATTGATCCTGAGTAGAGTTTTGGGTGATTTGTAGTTGGCTAGGACCATGGTGCGGAATTCCGGCCCAAATCCAAATGTCTCCAGGGTAAGCCTCATGAATGTCCAATCCACCTTGTTAAACGCTTTGGTTTTGTCTAGTGCCATGAGCATGATCCCTTGTGCATCTCGGGAAGCCAGGTCCACCAGGTTCATGGCTCTGCGGATGTTGTCAGCTGTAGATCGGTTCTTCAGAAAGCCACATTGGTCAGGTTGGATTATTTCTGGGAGGACGTGAGCTAGGCGAGTTGCCAGAATCTTGGAGTAAATATTGGCATTAATGTTGAGAAGAGCGATAGGTCTGTATGAAGTTGTGCTTCTCGGATCCCCACCGGGTTTAGGGAGAAGGATTGTGATTGACTTTTGCATGGAGGGGGTTATGACGCCAGTTTCCCTAAAGGAGTTGAATAGCTGTACCAGTGGGGCGAGTAGCTGGTGCTTGAAGACCCTGTAAAACCTCGTTGTGTAGCCATCTCGGCCAGGGGCCTGGGATTTGAGGGATTTTATGGCTTCATCTACCTCCTCACTGGAGATCAGAGCGTCCAGGAGGTCTCGGGTTGAGTCCGGGATTTGGGGGAGTGCTGCTTTTTGTAGGTATTCCCTTTGTTTGCCCACGTCTCGTGGGGGGCGGTCATTACCTGTCTCAGATGCTCCGCTGCCAGGCGCTGTTTGTCTTGTTCTGCGTATTGGGTTCTGCCTTGTGCATCCCGGAGTCCAATGATCATCTTGTTTTGTTTTTCTTTGGCCAGTTTGGCTACCAGTAATTTGTTTGCTTTGTTGTTTTTAGCATAATAGAATTGCTTGGCTTTTGTCAGTTGCTGTGCTGTGTGTTCGGCGTAGTGGGCTTCGATCTTTTTCTGTGCCGTGCGAAGGGCACGTTATGTTTTCGGGGACCATCCTTTTTCTTTATGGGTTTGCTCCGCTTTCCGGAGGTCGTCTTCGAGGGCCAGGCTTGTTTGACGCCTAGCTTTGTGGAAAGCTACGCCTTGAGCTATCAGTTCCCCACGTACGACCGCTTTCATGGCATCCCATGTGTTGGCGGGAGAAGTGTCAGATGTGGGGTTTTCCTGGAAAAAGTTTCTGATCGTGGTTGCAATCGAGTCCCTAAGCGGCATTTCGTTGAGGATTGGATCATAGAGTGTCCATCTATGTTGGGCAGGGCGGGGTGGTTCCTGTATATGGATTTCTAAGATCACCGGGCCTATGGTAACATCATTGGCGAACGAGAGAATCTGGGGGGAGACCTATAGGAGATCAATTCTAGAGAATGTTCTATGGACGTAGGAGTAGAATGAAAAGTCTTTTTCTGAGGGGTGGAGAACCCTCCATGCGTCTACCACTTCCAGCATTCTGAATAGCCGTAGGAGTGCCAGGGCTGAGGTGAAGTCTCCGGATGATGGAGGGTGGGATTTGTTTTTTGTCGGATCCGGGACTCCATTGAAGTCACCGCCAATGATAACTTGGCCCTCCAGGAAGGAGGGGAGGGTGGAGCACAGGGCATCGTAGAAAGCGGCTTGGGCTGTGTTAGTAGCGTATATTGATACAATGGAGTATAGTTGTCCGAGTAGCAGGCATTTCACAGCAACAAATCTGCCATCTGGGCAGAGTTTCGTGTCCAGTATCTGGGGATCTAGCCCCTTCCTAAAGAGAATGGCATTGCCCCCTTTTTTGGTGTTTCCAGATGCGCAGAACTGTTTTGGGAAGAGGCGGGAGCGTAAGCGCCCGAAATCGGCTGGCAATAAGTGCGTTTCCTGCAACATGGCCACCGCAGCATTTTCGTTTTGAATTTTTTGCAATGTTGACTTGCGTTTGGCTGGGGAGTTTAGTCCTCTAACATTCAGCGAGACGAATTTCAGGGTGGAGTGATCTGGAGTGAGAAGCGAGGGTATTGCTGTGTCCGGAGAAGGGGCGGGAGACGTAGGCGCGTCAGCCAGCATCTCGTAGGATCTGGGGTCGTGTTCTTCCCTGCCATTGAAGTTTTTGCTCCGGCCTCCAACGGGGAGGCGGAGATTTAACTTGGGGGGGCAGATTTGTGGGTCCAGCGCCCCCCCGGCCAACGTGGCCAAATAACTGTTTGTAGCATGGCTAAAATTGTAGGTATAGTCTTCCAAGGACTTAGATGGATTGTACCTCGGAAGCGGGCATAGGCCGTGGGGTAGGGCCCGCCGCCTCGCTCGTCAGGGCATTATTTCGCTTGTCATAGATGACGGTGTTCCCTCGGGTGAGACTATTTCTTTCTTCTGAACCTCGGGACTCTTGACCAGGAATTTGGTTTAGCGTTGGGCGACATGGGGAGGTCTGAGTCGGTAGTATTCTCAGGAGTCATGGGCGACCGAGCCCCAGGAGGGGTCGGGTTCATAATTTTCTGGGTGTCTTCCAGGTGGCTAATCCTTCTCTGGGGGCCCTTGTAGGAGAACTGCAAGGCAGTGGGGAAGAGCCATCGATAGCAAATTTGTTGGTCTTGCAAAAAGACAACCAGGGAACGGAGAGCTCGTCTTCTCTGGAGGGTGAGGATGGACAGATCTTGATAAATTTGAAGGGGGGCTGTCATGATGCCTACCCCTGGGCATCAGGACCAAGCCCATCAGCTCCAGGAGCAGGCATCCAGACACTTATTAAAACCCCAACGGCTGGGGGGTGTTTGGGTTCAGTCCTGGCGCCTTAGGCGCCAGGCTCATCATAGGAATCAGTCCTGGCGCCTTAGGCGCAAGGCTCATAGACTTTACTTACCTGATGCAGACCATGCTGCAAGTGAGTCCAAGCCAACGTGAGGCCTGGATGGGACTATTTTATTACAGGGACTATTTTTTACTTGGGCGTGGTTCTGGGGAACTTCTTACCTGGAACTACTTTGGAGGCTATTTAAACCACGCCCGAACAGCAGCACACGCTTCGTGTTATTCTGCATCCAGCAGCATAACGCTCACCGTGTCTGCAGCCAGCATCCAGTCTTCTGCCACGCCCGCCTCGAATCTGGAGCTCCTAAAAACACGAGGAAAGAAAAGGACAAGGTTAGAAAACGAACTATTTTCGAATTCCTCACCTGATTCCTGGTCCATCTCGCCTCCGGACCTGGAAAGAACATCATTTCAGTACGCGTTGCATCTCCAGCTGCAGCGCCGCGCCATACTCACCAGTCCTCGCAGCATCTTCCGATTCGGCACCTGGGGGACAAAAGAAAACAACAAGGTGAGCCGAGAAAACCAACAAATATAACTCTTATCACCATAGACTTACCTGATTTACCACCGGAGGCATTTTTCTATAACTCTTCACATCTTCATGTGCCGCACCTGCAAAGAGAGAGAAAAACAACACATTAAACACGTGCAACATTTACCGGACAGCGTCGGGTAATACAGACTCTTACCTGAGCGCCACCAGCTACCACGAGAGCATCTTCTCACAAACTCAGCTGCAAGACAAGGAAGGAAGGGAGGAACAAGAGTGAACATCGGACATATTGAACTCTATGAACTTGATACTTACTGGTCCTAGCCAGGAACCGCAGAGTCAATACTCTCCGGAACTCTCCCACGCCTTCAAACCAGTGAAGTAACTGGCATCAACGCGCTCCTGCAATCCATGCAGGATGGAGAGCTCATCTTTCAAGAGTATAAGGTGAGATTGCTGAAAGGGCACTTCGGAGTGATAAGTGGGGAGGACTGTGGGGGGGTGCCATCACTTGAATCCACGGATGGCTAAATCCATCTCTCCACTTGCAGGAGAATACTTCTACGGGTCAAGCAGACAAGATTCGGAGGGCCAGCCTAGTCAGTCATCTCTGCACTACGTATCACATTGGTGGAGACGGCAGCCGCCCGGGTCCGACCGACACCCCTGTGGGAGCCGGGTGAGCGTATCAGGGGTGCCCTGAAAGGTTATTTCATCACGGGTGCGACTGATTGCGGAAATGGCTTCTTTTGTCGTGAGGAAATGTACTCTGGTAATGACGTCTGGTGGAGCGTCCGATTCCACTCCACAGCGAGGGCACATCCTGTGTGTGCGGTCTAGGAAGAGTTGTGACTTTTCTAGGTGTGGGAGAAGGGATTGGAATAGATCCCCCACATATTCTGCCAGATCTTTATCTGGGACTGAGGTCGGGACCCCTCGGATGCGTAAGTTGTTGAGTCAGGCCCTATTTTCCAAATCTTCTTGTTTAAACTCTAATATTTCACATTTATCCTGGAGGAGTTTGATTGAGAGCTGGACCTCCGCCAGGGTGGAAGCATGGTGCTGGGACCGGTCTTCGACTTCCCCTAATCTCTGTTCAGCATCTGTCACCCTCTGGTCAGTGTTTTCCAGTTTGGTGGATAATTCCGATATACATGATCTAAATTCGGATTTGATGTCAGCCAGGAATGCCCTAATGTCAATTTTCGTTGCGAGTGTACTCTTGTCTTCAAGGGACTCCTGAAGGTTAGAGCCAAGAGGTTCTTGTTTCTTGGCTTTGTCAGTTGACATTAGCATTGTTGCAATGTCCGAAGTCTTGCCGGCTTTGGATTGTTTAGACATTTTGTTTCCCTGGCCGTAGAGAGGGTTCTACGCTCCAAGGAGGTTGGAGGGGTGATTTCAGCGGTGTAAGGGGGCAGAGGATCACAGGAGGTGGGTGAGGAGTCACAGAAGGTGTGCCGGGGCACCCCAGGAGATGTTTACGTATATCAGGTGGGGAGGCAGTAGCTGGTATCCAGGCCTCCCCTTCTTTATTGCCACTGGGGCCTGCTAGGTCTGCTTGTCTCCCACAGCTCCACCCACAGCTCGCCCCCGGGACAATACGACTTGTCTCCCAGGGGCCTTAGGTAGCCAGCTGGAGCCGTGGGGGGTTGGGGGGAGCCTGGGCGCCCCCCTGCCTCTGTTGTGCTGAAATGTGGCTGATTGAGGACAGAGTCACGGAGGTAGGGCAGGGGCCCCCCTTCAGCTGGCGGTCCCACGTGCCAGTGGGGGTTTACTGTGGGCTGCTGGGTGGGGCGCCCGCTGCTGTCCGTGGCGGATTGCCGGTGGAAGGGCCCTGGAGAGGTTCAGTGCGGCGGACACCCTCTACCCCCCGCTCACCTCCACTCCGGGTCGGCACATCTTCAGCCGATGCAGGTGGGGCAGCACGAGCCTTGTGTGGGGGTCCCTCGGCTCCTCCCTTTTGGTCCACAGTGCAGCTGGGGCCGCAGGTAGGGGTTGTGTGGGGGAGGCCACTCTTACTCTGGTGCCGGCTCACTGCAGCTTGGGCCGGGGGGCTGGAGAGTGCAAGCTGGGTAGCAAAGTTGCGCGGGCCGCGCTGGGTGCTCGGTTGGCGGAATCGCCGCTGCTCGTAGGGTTGATGGGGGGTCTGCAGTGGCAGAGAGCCAAGGAAATGTCTTTCAGGGGCGGGGGCCCATCCCCCACTCACATCGTCTCCAGGCTGCCGCCGTCTCCCGAGTGCCCACCCGCCATCTTGGATCGAGACGCGGGCGAGGGATTATCGGTCCGCATCGCCGCAGCCGCTCCTCAGCGGCCCCCAAGAGTGCGGCCACCCCTGCTCCAGGGTTTTATGAAGCCTCGGTTGCATTCACATCCGCCGTTTTAGCATTAAGGCTGCCCCAATTCAGCGAGGCAACGGGCATCCCACGGAGGCCATTAGAGGAGCGTCTGCATCGTCGGCGATCCAGGCCACGCCCCACCCCGATTTTTGAGTTGGTCTGCTTCTAGAGTGTACAGTCTCTGGGTTGTAGTGCTTTGATTGTTTCTGGTTTTCTTACTGTCTCCACCCTCCCCCTTGCAATTGGCTGCAACAGTCGGGTGTCTCTCTGCCTGTTTTCCTGGCAGCCATTTACACTTGCCTTGCTGAATGTAATCTATAAGCATCCTGCAAGGAAACCACTTGAAGAGCAGTCTTAGGGGCTGGTTGGTTTTCAGTGAGTAGTTTTACATTGATTACAATCCGTTTTTTGGCCTGTTTCAGGTGCTTTTGTGGAGGGACTTGTGTGTTTTTTGCAATAGTTTTTTGCCTAGATTGTGGTATTCTGTGGGGTTTATCCTGTGTTTTTATGGACTCGCACCCCAGATTTTGCACTGGTCTGCATATAGAGTCTGAAGTCTCTGGGGTGTAGTCCTTTGTTTCCGGCTTTCTTACTATCCCCACCCTCTCATTTGGAATTGGCTGGAACAGTCAGGTGTCTCTCTGCCTCTTTTCCTGGCAGCCATTTCCAATTGCCTTCCTGAATGTAATCTAGAAGCATCCTATAAGGAAACTACTTGAAGAGCAGTCTTAGGGCCTGGTTGATGACCAGTGATTAGTTTTCCATTGATTTCAATCCGTTTTTGACCTGTTTCAGGTGTTTTTGTGGAGGGATTTATGTGCTTTTTGCAATCGTTTTTGCTTAGTTTGTTGTGTTCTGTGGGGTTTATCTTGTGTTTTTGTGTACCTCACCTTGTTTTCTGAGCTGTTCTGTATCTAAAGTGTGCAGTCTCTGGGGTGTAGTCGTTTGTTTCTGGCTTTCTTGCTGTCCCCACCCTCTCTCTTGCAATTGGCTGCAACAGTCAGGTGTCTCTCTGCCTCTGTTCCTGGCAGCCATTTCCACTTGCCTTCCTTACTGTAACCTAGAAGCATCCTGCAAGGAAACCACTTGAAGAGCAGTCATAGGGGTTGGTTGATGCTCAGTGAGTAGTTTAACATGGATTTCAATCCGTTTTGGGCCTGTTGCATGTACTTTTGTGGAAGGATGTGTGCGCTTTTTGTAATAATTCTTTGGCTAGTCTGTGGTTGTGCGGTTTATCTTGTGTTTTATGTGGACCCCAACCCCGTTTTCTGAGCTGGTCTGCATCTAGAGTGAAGGATCAACATATGTCACATTTAAATGGAACTGTTAAAGACTAACATGTGTCACATCCAGACAACATTTTCAAGATAACCATGCATCACATCCAGACAGAATTGTGAAGATAATCATACGTCACATCTAGATAGAAGTGTGAAGATAATCATGTGCCTCATATACATAGAATTGTGGAGATTAGCCTGCATCACACCTAGACAGTACTGTGGCGATAATCATGCATCACATCTAGATAGGAGTGTGACGATAATCATGTATCTCATACACATAGAATTGTGTAAATTAGCCTTTGTGGCATTCAGATAGAATTGTGGAGATTAGACGGTGTCACATTTAGATAGAATTGTGGAGATAATCATGAATCACATCTAGATAGAAATGTGGAGACTAGCCTGCATCACATTTATATATAATTGTGAAGATAATCATGCGCCAAATCTAAATAGAACTGTGGAGATTAGCCTGTGTCACATCTAGATAGAATGGTTAAGATAATCATGTGTCTCATACACATAGAATTGTGGAGATTAGCCTGCGTCACATTTAGATAGAATTGGTAACATAATCATACATCACATCTAGATTGAATTGTGGAAACTAGCCTGCGTCACATTCTCAACCCTCTGCATACACCTCTCAAACTCTAACCAAACACAACCATACCTCTAAAGCACTACAAACGCCACACACTTCACTACACTGCAAAAACAGAACAAACCACACATAGCCTCGCACAACAGCACATGACGGCAACCAACTGAAAAGCACACCTAAGCTCAGTGAATGGTGTTAATTGAACTGTAGCTGCCAACAGCACATCACAGCTCTCATGCATTTTTCCCGCTCAATCCTACTAACCCATCCCACCCTCTTTCCTTTCAGATCCGCCAGAGTGCCAGGGGACCACTTTGGTGGTGACAGTGTGTGGTATAAGTATCCTTTAAGATTAACATTAATACCAGATACCAGTCTCTAAGCACGCATTTAATACCGGTGACCATTCTCTATGCGCATGGTCTTGCTTCCAAGCTGAACGCATTACCCCTGAGCTATCCTCCAGGTCCAGTTCCGTAGTGTACACTTTGCCCCATAAAACAGGCTAAATTCTACTTTTCATTTATTACAATCAATAAAAAATACTAATTTCTCAGCAAAATGGCTAGTTTCTGGGAAATGGCATATTTTAAAGAACATTGAGCCAATACAATGTGCGAAAACTCTTAGCTGTGTAGTGCACTAAAGCCCCTATTCAGGAAACCTGGTGGAAGCAGAGCTTCTTCCATGTCTATGCTCCACTTTATGGAGGCCAGCTAACTGCCCTTTTTTCATATCTGGCATGAAGAGTGGCCCATTGGCAGTAATTAGCCTGGCTGTAGAAATGTTGCCAGGTGGATTACCTGCATCGCCAGATGGTCCTTTGGGTACTGTGCCGCCTGCTTGGGCCTGGGTGGATGCAATCACACTACTATCCTCCTGCCAGGTCTCTGAGATGCCAAAGCAATTTCTCCAATCTGCTGTTAGTTCACAGCAGATCAAACAGCATTTTCATGCCATCCCTAGTGCCTGGAAGGATGGTGTGGAGAGAGAGCTACCAACATCCCCAAGTTAGCAGTGGCAGTAGTAAAGCTACTGACAGCCACTAACCCCTCTGCCTTTTCACTGACCAGAGCAGTGGTTTCTGCAGCTCAGGTTAGTGAATTCGAAATGTATGCAGGGTTAGAGTACTGTATGAAAAGTATTTGGTAGCACCACCTCCAAATTGAGAGGGGTGTGGTCTGCTGGCACACAGGCAGTGATGTTGGCAGAAGGGAGCGTTAGTCAAGTATCACACATTTCAGGTAATCTGCCTGCTAAAAAATGGAAGTCTATGGGGGTCATTCCGAGTCCGGCGTTAAGGGAAAAACGAGGCAGGTAAAGGAATAACGACTTCCTTTACCGTTACGGGCCATTCTGACCCTCCACACCGTTATTTACGCCACCGTAAACTACGATGGCGTAAATAGCAGACCAGTGTCGCGCGCCCGACACACCATCGCGGAAATAACGGGAAGGCGTAAATCATCTCCGATTCCAAGCAAAGCGAACACGGAAATAACGACCTCCACAAGGGCGCAAAGTACCTTACCGCCATGGCGTTAATACCGGCATCGCGGGGAAGGTGTTAACAACCCTGATCAGTGTTTGGAAGAGGAACAGGTGCACCCAATCAGCACAGGTGGAGGCAATAGAGTCTGGCACAGCACAAAATGAACACACCCACACACCACACCCCCTCCCACACCAAGATGATACCAATTGTAGCAGCATTCCTGGAGCTGGAGGCCCTGCTTGCAAGGCAGCAACTACGACAACAGCAACAACAGCAACCACAACAACCACAGCCCCCACCACAGAGGATACACAGGAGGAGAAGGAGGGTGAGACAGGGCCAGCATGCCCTACCGGTGCAGCCACCATTACCATGCCGGCAGCCCCCAATTCCCCGCATCAGAGCCACCCCCTTCAACCTCACACCAGAGCAGATCCACACCCTGTACCGGCTTGACTGGGACACCATAACCACCATAGTGGCCCTGATACATACCGACATAGTGAGCCTCATAGAAATCAGCACTGCCATCCCCCCTCTACTAAAGGTAGTGTCCGTGCTCCACTTCCTTGCCACAGGCACCTACCAGCATACAGTGGGGCACATGCATGGCATTTCACAGCCAATATTTTCCCGGATACTCAACCAAGTGCTGGATGCCCTCCTCAAGCACAGAAGGGACTACATATGCCTCCCCCGGACTCCACAAGAGATATATGATACCAAAGCTGCCTTCCATGCACTTGCAGGCATGCCAAATTGCATAGGTGCCCTCGACTGCACCCACGTAGAATTGGTGGTTCCTCATGCCATGGAGGTGCCGTATCGCAAACGCAAGCAATACCACTCCATCAACGTCCAGATGGTGTGTAATGCCAGTAAAGCCATCACACAATGCAATGCTCGGTACCCCGGATCAACTCATGACTCCTTGGTCCTGCAGAACTCAACACTACCAGGCTACATGGACCGACATGCCGGACAACGTACCTGGCTGCTTGGTGAGTAACCGTAATGGGCCATGGCAGTGCATTGGGGCTCTGAGTAGGTTGTCAGCATACCCCACTGTGAAAGGGGTTGGGGGAGATGCATACTCCACCCAGGAGGGAAAGTGGGGGGGGATGCATACTCCACGCGGGAGGGAAAGTGGGGGGGGATGCATACTCCACCCGGGAGGGAAAGTGGGGGGGGGATGCATACTCCACCCGGGAGGGAAAGTGGGGGGGGGGATGCATACTCCACCCGGGAGGGAAAGTGGGGGGGAGATGCATACTCCACCCGGGAGGGAAAGTGGGGGGGATGCATACTCCACCCGGGAGGGAATGTCAACGCCATTGTACGTTGTGCACCTCACAGAACACTGTGCCCCATGACAAGTGGCACGCCACATTACCACCTAACCACACAGTTGTGAATACGAGCCAACACCTAATGGTACCCTGGCCAAAGACCACGACACATGCACCACACATCGGTGGACCTTACACACCGTAAGGTCATCGTGCACCATGCAGTGCAATAGCACCATGTCGCTGACTCCTGCATCTCAACACAAAGGACAGTCATCCATGGGAGTGCATAGAGGTTAGTCTAACAGGGATCCTACTGCGTGTGACTGGTTCGGCACCTCCATAGGATAGCTGCCAATCACCATGATAGGGATCAGTGCTGAATGAAGGGTATGCTACCAACTACTACCAACACACCCTTACAGCAGGTCTTACGCAAGTCATCAACTAATGCAGTCCAACACTGCTGCATGCATAAACAATGCACATGCAACAAGACATGAGTGCGCAGCATGACCCATCAGGGAGAAGCTGCCCCCTCCATCATTCCATTGGCCAGCACACATGGCCGGACCAGTAATGGGTTGACTGTATCCAGGGACATGTGTGCATGGCCAGTCATCACCCGCTGCAATGTAAGACTAGCACAGTTCTCCACCATGAATGTACTAACACTTACCTTCATTCGACTCTCATGCAGGTGATGCTGGCTACCCTTTGAAACCGTGGCTCATGACCCCGGTCCACAACCCTCAAAACAGGCACGAGGAGGACTATAATAGATCTCATACCCGTACACGGGAGGTCATAGAGAAGGCCTTCGGCCTTCTGAAGGCACGATTCCGTTGCCTCAGCCGGTCAGGTGGGGCCCTCATCTACAGCCACGAGAAGGTGTCCAAGATCACCATTTCATGTGTAATGCTGCACAACATGTGCATCCGTCGGAACGTGCCACTGCCCCCTGACGTGGGACTGCTACCACCAGAAGAGGAGGAGGAGGAGGTGGAGGAAGGAATGGCAGAACAGCAACACGGTGCCGATGCACGGGAGGGACGTTCCGTGCGACAAGCATTGATCGAGCAATATTTCTGAATCACAAGTCAGCTGAGGGGGTGAGGATGACAGGGCATTGGGCACTGGGTGTGGGGATACATGTACTACATGCACTGTGAGACATTAAAAGACACATGCACAATAATGAATGTCCACTCTGTATTGTAGGATAGACCAAACTGTGTATTGTATGATGATGTCCAAACGTGTACAACAGATCCTTCACCCTCACCCCCCTCCCCCTCACCCCCAACTCCCACACACACCCTCAACCCCCTCCCCCTCCCCCCAACTCCCACACACACCCTCAACCCCCTCACCCTCCCTCCCAACTCCCACACACACCCTCACCCCCCTCCCCCTCCCCCCCAACTCCCACACACACCCTCAACCCCCTCACCCTCCCCCCACAACAACCCCACAATGTTCCCATCAGTGCAGCATTGGCCACATGTGTGTGGCTGCACGGTCAATGGCCACTGCCAGAGCCTGGGGCATCCCTTCCATTCCGGCTCATCGTGCGCAGTGACCTACGGACTGGGCTGGTCTGCGTGGAGGAGCTCTGGGAGGGTGGCACCTCCTGCTGGGGCTGTGGTCTGGGGGGTGCTGCCTCCAGGGCATCAGCAATCCTGCCAAGCATCTCACAGATGCGGTTTGTGCTGGTACTGATGATCTCGCCCAGAGCCTGAAGGTCATTATGAAGCACCAACCCTGATTCCCGGTTGTCCCTGAGAAACTCCTCTATCATGCCCGTGAGGTGCTGGCAGCGCACTGTTTCTGCAGCCGATGTGGGCGATGTGGTCGGCAGGCTTTGTGTTGTTGTGCCTGCAGGACTTTCAGGACTTCCTGCAGGGGAAGTGGGCTCATGACAGACAGGTGTATCCCCTTCGCCTGTGAGCCCTGGGCCGTCACTCGACCCAGGGTCTCTATGGGCAACCTGGCTGTACGAGGTAGTGTCTGGGCTCTGTACATAGTCATTGGGCTCCTCCACGTTGTCAATGGTGTTTGGTGATGTGCTGCCTGGCACATCGAGGATGCACATGGCAGCATTCTCCCCTGACGCACTCGGTTCCTCATGGTGCAGCATGGGGCATGTGTCCCGCAGAACTGCAGGCATGTCCAGGGCCGCGGATGGGGGTTGTGTACCCTCCATGGGGGTTGCTGGGGCAGGTGGTGTGGCATGTGCCTTCTTCCTGCTTGCAGGTGTGCGCTGTCCCCTGCCTGTGCCTCGGGAGGTACTTGTCCGGGGGCCTTCCTGGTCCTCACTTTTATGACCGGTGCCTGTGGGGGGCAAGAGAGAGACGGCATGAGCAATGATCTGGGGGTCAGAATTACTTCCAGACAATGGTATTACAATGGGATAGCAGCGTTTTGGTGACATTTGGGTGCTGAGTGGGACTGTGATCTTTGCTTGGATGGGAAAAGCATACTGTCGGCAGGGTCACTCATGTTGGTGGAGTACTGTGGTGACTGACATTGACCAGCTTTTTGTGTGGCATGCCCAATATGGGTGTCAGCCTTGCACTTGACATCATCCTGGGTCCCAGTTGTTACGGCATCATTGGAGGGGGGGGGTTTACCCAAACATGATGTGACTGCTTGACCAGCCCTTGGTGATGACTTGCATTAGGGATGCATGTACTGTTTACACTCATGGCACTCACCTGCGTCAGCTGATGAAGGATCACCGCAATCCATATCGCCGACACCTTTGATGGCTTCTGTGCCCATCATCTCCGCACATGTTTCCTCCCAGGGCATCATTTTTATGGGTGAGGCTGGGCCTCCTCCTGTCTCTAGGGACAGATTGCGGTTTGCTGAGAGGATGGCCCGCACCCTCAGACGGAGGTCATCCCAGCGTTTGCGGCAATGCGTCGTGCTGCGGGGGGTGTTTCCGACAGCGCTCACCCTCTGCGAGACCAGCTCCCATATCTCCTTCTTCCTGAGGATGGTGGGCCTGCGCATGTCGCTGCTGAAAACAATCTCAGCATGTTCATGCAGAGTATCGACGAGTACCTGGAGCTCATCCTGGGAGAATTTCTCCTTCCTGATGCGCGCAGCACCCTTTTTTAATGCTTTTGGCATGATGCTGGTCTCTGGAGTCTATTTTGCCTATCACAATATGCCCACGAGTCCTGTATGGAGAGGATTGCAATGGATTGTGATTTTAAAGATGGCCGCCATGATGCTTCCCGTTCCTGTTCGATGACTTAATTTCCGTCTACGGTTTTTACCGGTGCCCGTAATTTACGGTCATCGTTAATTACGGGCACCGCTATTTACGCACTACGTGGAGGGCGATGGTGTTAGTTACGTCTCGGTTGTTGTCGGTAAGGGGTTTGACGCGCCCTTTACCGGTATGGCGCTAGGGGGTTTACCGGCATGGCGGAAAGCTTGTGCCCGCGAGGTCGGAATATGGTGCTAATTACGCCCTGCTACCAACGCGGATACGGTATTTCTGCCATGCCGGTAAAGTCAGAAATTTAACGCGAACCTCAGAATGAGGCCCTATTTCTTTATGCAGTAGATTTAAAGACACCTACTGTATGTCATTCAGGTGGCCCACGCTGGCTCAGAAAAAGGATGTGGTGGGGAGGAGACTGTCGGAAGTGAATACTTCATGGTCAAAATAGCCATTTCTACTGGATTCTTCCTAACCCTGCCTGATATCTATATTTCTAATCCTTCCTGAGTTTGTCATTGTTTCTAATCCTGCCTGTGTGTTATAGATTGTGTGTGTGTGTGAGAGAGGGTGGCTACATTTGACCATTTTCATGTAAAGGAGGCTTAAAACATGATGTTAATATGGTAGCTTGTGAATGCGGTAGGCAAGACGTGTATGTGAAGAGGTGTGAATATATTTGGCAGGAAGGAATGCTCGTCAGGACACTTAGGGGGGGGTATAGCGGTTGTGTGCTTTGATAAAATGACCTTTGGCCTAAAGTGGTTAAATCTTTGTACCGGCCCATGTCATATAATCACTCTTGTAGCCCAGCTCACCTGGGCTGACACAGGACAGCACATGAAAAAAGGACGCAATGACGAGGGAACCTCAGTAGAAGACCCTCTGTTCAAATATCCAGTAAAACTAACAGGAGAAAAAGTCAAATGTTTGGGGCTCATATGCAATGGGACAAGAGAACCCCAAAAATGGAATTCGGTCCTTACATTTACATTACTTATATCCACAATATGAACTTAATAACATACAAATAAATGCAGTACATTACAAAGGTATCAAGGTCCCCTAATCACTTTGTGCAGAAGGGTTCAATTCATTCAAATCACTTCAAGTTTGAACTCCAAATGGCTTGATTCGTTTGAGCCAATTAAAACACCACTGTTGAGATGTGGTAGGTTTGCCCATCCCTAGGGTACACCTAATGTATGGCAGACACGTGCAGCCTTTAGCTGTGGCTGTGTTTCATGCATCAGGATGGACCATACTAGGCATGTGTGGTGCACTCAATGCAAGCTAGTAGATGCACTCATGCACAGAAAAACACCCCACAGCCACTGGGATGTTGTTTTGCCTATCAGTGTAAAGCACACAATGGCCAGAAATGGTCCACTCAGCAGAAGAGCTCTTATATTGACGAGTCCCAATGTTCCCTCTAAGCTGTGCGCATGTGCGCTTGCCCAGCTTCCTTCTGGGTGCCGCTCAGACGAATTTTAGCAGCGCACACAGACATTTCTCACTTATGCAATAAGATTTAATAAGGCAAAAGCCACAGCAATTACCTGACATTTGCTTTCACTTAAAATAATTAACTAGTCATGATATTCTGGTCTAGCTCATTTACATTACCTTACTATGCTAGCACGATCATAAAACCGAATACAGCCGCAAGAGGTAAAAACTAATATGAAAAATTGGTTCCATGAACAGAAAAATCTAGCTGAGATATGCCTGCACACATTAACCAAATACTGTCCCCTCCCCACCCATGACTCCTATGCTTTACTCTACTGCACATTTACTCAGACCTCTAAATTCTACCCCAGAACCTGTTTAGATATTACCGGACAATCAGGACTCTTCCTCTCTTGGCACTGCAAAAGGGTAGCAGACTTGTACCTACCTACACTTGTTTTATGTTTGTTGTAATTTAAATAATGTTCAAGCAACAGACCTTCTATTATTCATGGTGCCACATCAAGAGTGCCCTTTTGACTACACTGGCACCCCTACGATGTGTTCTGCATGCTGCAGCACGACTCATCAAAGAACTCTGTAAATTCAACCCTGACCCTCTTCTAACTGCACTTGCTCCTGCGTCAAACCTCTACAAGGCTGTCACCCTGTGGTACCAAAGCTACCTCATGGAGAAACTCGGCATCTCCAGAGGCCTGCGATCCACTAGAAGTCTGGAAATGTGCAGACTTTAACTCTGCTGGCGCAGGAAGACAAGATTGATCCGTTCATCAGACTCACCCCATTGCTGCTACCATTCAAGAAAGAGTTCAAGACCTTCCCTTTCAAGGAGAAGCTCCTCTGTAACACATAGGTCTACACACCCTGCACTCCCCACCGTACTGAGACTCTGAGATCTTCTCTTCACTGTCTCCTACCCTGGTTGTTTGTAGATCCCTTGCTGCAAATTGCTCACCCTTTAGCTCCCATTCCCCTTTTCTCTGCTTCCCTTAGTGTGATTGTAAAGCGCTCCATCACTTCCCGAAGCTAGGTCTGCACTCAATAAATACCCTAATATTAATATTAATAATAAAAGTGTTACCCACACTATGTAACCCAACTATCACCTTAAATATTGGATACTGACTGTAAGTAAGCAGGCTACTTGGCTGTCTAACCTCATCCCATGCTTTCTATTCTTAGAACATATGTCATGCAAGCGCTTTGAAGGGGTCTTCCTGCAAGCTAATGCATTATAAAACTCAAATATTAATTTTCTCTTTATGGATTTTGAGTAGACACATGTCATGTTCAGCGTCTCCTACTGTAGCATTGCTAACATTACCCTGTAGGTGGAGAGTAACATTGCAATATCATTTACTTGACCTGCAAGAGATAATGGGTATGGGTTAACCCTAACCCCGGTATTACTAATCTATAGTAGTAGGGCAACAAATATTCAGACAGAATGCTTTTCACACAATCTGCATCCTTTCCTAGTGTTCAGAATTGCATTGGGCATAGACCTCACCAAATTATACTGTAACTCGCTGCTATACAAAAACAGTTTCATGTATCAGTTGTATAATCCTACCCAACTATATAAGGGTGGGATCAGTTGCAAACACTCTTGTATGCACTGCTAAATAATATTGTACATGCATATTCATGACACTTTCTTAAAATGCATATCATATCATGGTGAGGCACTAAATATGTTTTATTTGCACAGCATTTTGGGTCTGCAAATATTCCAGTGAGTGTTTTACTGCTATAATGCCTTACCTTTTATAGTGCCCTGTCAACTAGTATTGGAGGCTACCACGAGATCCAGAGAGGGGTACGAGTGGAAGGGCAGAGGAGAACACTCCTTGCGGGTGATGAGCAAATCAGTAACTTTCAAAAACCAAGTCAGTTGTTTCGGCAGTACAGTACAGTGCAGTGAAGGAAAGGTGTGTGTTTGCTAAAGGATAGGAAACTCTAGTAACAGTCTATAGAACTGTACCTTCTGTGTCTTTCTATGCTCAACTGCTGAGGACATTTCAATATAAACATGTTGACTCTAGCACCGCCCCTGCATCTTGTTTAACTGATAAAAATGAATTACAGACGGTCCCTATTTACAGAAGAAGACACTCACGCTGTTTTACCTCTGAGCATTAATGCTATTAACCTAAAAGGCATATTTATGTGATTTTCTTCAACCGAGCTCCATAAGAAACACCAGAAAAGCTCTTTTAGAATTTCTATCTATGCTGTGGTGAGGAATGGTGGGCGAACTATAGTCCGTAATATGTGCCCTGTCATTTTACTTCCTATGTCAGGGTAACAAGCAAGGCTCCGATAAGAATTTGCTTTCTACTAGGAGGTAAATGATTTTGTAGGGAGTCAAAAAGTAATTAGCTTTGCCAACCAGGATACTTTATGCTTAATAAAAATGGTATTTCCTGTTAAAATTCATTTTGAGATTGGGCAGAAATAGTATTAGAATTGATTCCTATGCCACTGCTATGGTGGTCACTGATTTGAAAATATATCAGTGGAGCTTTGTGGGCAGAAGCCCGGGGTTGGCAGATATGTGTTCATTGTTTCCCGTTTCTGTTGGGCAGATTTTTCGTTTTTTAGGGAGTAAAAATTTATAGTATATATGTCTCTTGGCTGTAAGGCTTGTTTTGAGTAAGCGTTGTCACAACTCACATGACAACGTAATGTGGATAGTAATCCGAAGCCAGGGAATTTTGATCATCATATTAAGGGATACAGTTATTCTGATGCAATTATCATCCTTACACAAATGATAAGATGCATGTTCTCCTTGCCCTTGAATTACTTCATTAAAGTGGCACATGGACTCCTATTGGCATGTTTTTATTGTCACATTCCTTTTGTTTGCCATTATTCCATCTGCAAATATTGTATCCTATCTGATTTTTTGACAGCCACATCAGTTATGAAAATCAATATTTGTTTTTCCAGTGGCATAAAGCACACATATTTCTCTACACAGGAGTACTTTTGCTAGCTACTGTGGCAGATCTTGAGATATTGAACAGGGTGTTATGTTATCCTTATAATCACATATACAATATTTGTTTTTTTGGCCTGTGTGTTTGGAAAAAGAGCTGTAAAATGCAGGGCCAGCATGCCCTACCGGTGCAGCCACCATTACCATGCCGGCAGCCCCCAATTCCCCGCATCAGAGCCACCCCCTTCAACCTCACACCAGAGCAGATCCACACCCTGTACCGGCTTGACTGGGACACCATAACCACCATAGTGGCCCTGATACATACCGACATAGTGAGCGTCATAGAAATCAGCACTGCCATCCCCCCTCTACTAAAGGTAGTGTCCGTGCTCCACTTCCTTGCCACAGGCACCTACCAGCATACAGTGGGGCACATGCATGGCATTTCACAGCCAATATTTTCCCGGATACTCAACCAAGTGCTTAATGCCCTCCTCAAGCACAGAAAGGACTACATATGCCTCTCCCGGACTCCACAGGAGATATATGATACCAAAGCTGCCTTCCATGCACTTGCAGGCATGCCAAATTGCATAGGTGCCCTCGACTGCACCCACGTAGAATTGGTGGTCCCTCATGCCATGGAGGTGCCGTATCGCAAACGCAAGCAATACCACTCCATCAACGTCCAGATGGTGTGTAATGCCAGTAAAGCCATCACACAATGCAATGCTCGGTACCCCGGATCAACTCATGACTCCTTGGTCCTGCAGAACTCAACACTACCAGGCTACATGGACCGACATGCCGGACAACGTACCTGGCTGCTTGGTGAGTAACCGTAATGGGCCATGGCAGTGCATTGGGGCTCTGAGTAGGTTGTCAGCATACCCCACTGTGAAAGGGGGTGGGGGAGATGCATACTCCACCCAGGAGGGAAAGTGGGGGGGGGATGCATACTCCACGCGGGAGGGAAAGTGGGGGGGGATGCATACTCCACCCGGGAGGGAAAGTGGGGGGGGGGATGCATACTCCACTCGGGAGGGAAAGTGGGGGGGGATGCATACTCCACCCGGGAGGGAAAGTGGGGGGGAGATGCATACTCCACCCGGGAGGGAAAGTGGGGGGGATGCATACTCCACCCGGGAGGGAATGTCAACGCCATTGTACGTTGTGCACCTCACAGAACACTGTGCCCCATGACAAGTGGCACGCCACATTACCACCTAACCACACAGTTGTGAATACGAGCCAACACCTAATGGTACCCTGGCCAAAGACCACGACACATGCACCACACATCGGTGGACCTTACACACCGTAAGGTCATCGTGCACCATGCAGTGCAATAGCACCATGTCGCTGACTCCTGCATCTCAACACAAAGGACAGTCATCCATGGGAGTGCATAGAGGTTAGTCTAACAGGGATCCTACTGCGTGTGACTGGTTCGGCACCTCCATAGGATAGCTGCCAATCACCATGTTAGGGATCAGTGCTGAATGAAGGGTATGCTACCAACTACTACCAACACACCCTTACAGCAGGTCTTACGCAAGTCATCAACTAATGCAGTCCAACACTGCTGCATGCATAAACGATGCACATGCAACAAGACATGAGTGCGCAGCATGACCCATCAGGGAGAAGCTGCCCCCTCCATCATTCCATTGGCCAGCACACATGGCCGGACCAGTAATGGGTTGACTGTATCCAGGGACATGTGTGCATGGCCAGTCATCACCCGCTGCAATGTAAGACTAGCACAGTTCTCCACCATGAATGTACTAACACTTACCTTCATTCGACTCTCATGCAGGTGATGCTGGCTACCCTTTGAAACCGCGGCTCATGACCCCGGTCCACAACCCTCAAAACAGGCACGAGGAGGACTATAATAGATCTCATACCCGTACACGGGAGGTCATAGAGAAGGCCTTCGGCCTTCTGAAGGCACGATTCCGTTGCCTCAGCCGGTCAGGTGGGGCCCTCATCTACAGCCACGAGAAGGTGTCCAAGATCACCATGGCATGTGTAATGCTGCACAACATGTGCATCCGTCGGAACGTGCCACTGCCCCCTGACGTGGGACTGCTACCACCAGAAGAGGAGGAGGAGGAGGTGGAGGAAGGAATGGCAGAACAGCAACACGGTGCCGATGCACGGGAGGGACGTTCCGTGCGACAAGCATTGATCGAGCAATATTTCTGAATCACAAGTCAGCTGAGGGGGTGAGGATGACAGGGCATTGGGCACTGGGTGTGGGGATACATGTACTACATGCACTGTGAGACATTAAAAGACACATGCACAATAATGAATGTCCACTCTGTATTGTAGGATAGACCAAACTGTGTATTGTATGATGATGTCCAAACGTGTACAACAGATCCTTCACCCTCACCCCCCTCCCCCTCACCCCCAACTCCCACACACACCCTCAACCCCCTCCCCCTCCCCCCAACTCCCACACACACCCTCAACCCCCTCACCCTCCCTCCCAACTCCCACACACACCCTCACCCCCCTCCCCCTCCCCCCCAACTCCCACACACACCCTCAACCCCCTCACCCTCCCCCCACAACAACCCCACAATGTTCCCATCAGTGCAGCATTGGCCACATGTGTGTGGCTGCACGGTCAATGGCCACTGCCAGAGCCTGGGGCATCCCTTCCATTCCGGCTCATCGTGCGCAGTGACCTACGGACTGGGCTGGTCTGCGTGGAGGAGCTCTGGGAGGGTGGCACCTCCTGCTGGGGCTGTGGTCTGGGGGGTGCTGCCTCCAGGGCATCAGCAATCCTGCCAAGCATCTCACAGATGCGGTTTGTGCTGGTACTGATGATCTCGCCCAGAGCCTGAAGGTCATTATGAAGCACCAACCCTGATTCCCGGTTGTCCCTGAGAAACTCCTCTATCATGCCCGTGAGGTGCTGGCAGCGCACTGTTTCTGCAGCCGATGTGGGCGATGTGGTCGGCAGGCTTCGTGTTGTTGTGCCTGCAGGACTTTCAGGACTTCCTGCAGGGGAAGTGGGCTCATGACAGACAGGTGTATCCCCTTCGCCTGTGAGCCCTGGGCCGTCACTCGACCCAGGGTCTCTATGGGCAACCTGGCTGTACGAGGTAGTGTCTGGGCTCTGTACATAGTCATTGGGCTCCTCCACGTTGTCAATGGTGTTTGGTGATGTGCTGCCTGGCACATCGAGGATGCACATGGCAGCATTCTCCCCTGACGCACTCGATTCCTCATGGTGCAGCATGGGGCATGTGTCCCGCAGAACTGCAGGCATGTCCAGGGCCGCGGATGGGGGTTGTGTACCCTCCATGGGGGTTGCTGGGGCAGGTGGTGTGACATGTGCCTTCTTCCTGCTTGCAGGTGTGCGCTGTCCCCTGCCTGTGCCTCAGGAGGTACTTGTCCGGGGGCCTTCCTGGTCCTCACTTTTATGACCGGTGCCTGTGGGGGGCAAGAGAGAGACGGCATGAGCAATGATCTGGGGGTCAGAATTACTTCCAGACAATGGTATTACAATGGGATAGCAGCGTTTTGGTGACATTTGGGTGCTGAGTGGGACTGTGATCTTTGCTTGGATGGGAAAAGCATACTGTCGGCAGGGTCACTCATGTTGGTGGAGTACTGTGGTGACTGACATTGACCAGCTTTTTGTGTGGCATGCCCAATATGGGTGTCAGCCTTGCACTTGACATCATCCTGGGTCCCAGTTGTTACGGCATCATTGGAGGGGGGGGGGTTTACCCAAACATGATGTGACTGCTTGACCAGCCCTTGGTGATGACTTGCATTAGGGATGCATGTACTGTTTACACTCATGGCACTCACCTGCGTCAGCTGATGAAGGATCACCGCAATCCATATCGCCGACACCTTTGATGGCTTCTGTGCCCATCATCTCCGCACATGTTTCCTCCCAGGGCATAATTTTTATGGGTGAGGCTGGGCCTCCTCCTGTCTCTAGGGACAGATTGCGGTTTGCTGAGAGGATGGCCCGCACCCTCAGACGGAGGTCATCCCAGCGTTTGCGGCAATGCGTCGTGCTGCGGGGGGTGTTTCCGACAGCGCTCACCCTCTGCGAGACCAGCTCCCATATCTCCTTCTTCCTGAGGATGGTGGGCCTGCGCATGTCGCTGCTGAAAACAATCTCAGCATGTTCATGCAAAGTATCGACGAGTACCTGGAGCTCATCCTGGGAGAATTTCTCCTTCCTGATGCGCGCAGCACCCTTTTTTAATGCTTTTGGCATGATGCTGGTCTCTGGAGTCTATTTTGCCTATCACAATATGCCCACGAGTCCTGTATGGAGAGGATTGCAATGGATTGTGATTTTAAAGATGGCCGCCATGATTCTTCCCGTTCCTGTTCGATGACTTAATTTCCGTCTACGGTTTTTACCGGTGCCCGTAATTTACGGTCATCGTTAATTACGGGCACCGCTATTTACGCACTACGTGGAGGGCGATGGTGTTAGTTACGTCTCGGTTGTTGTCGGTAAGGGGTTTGACGCGCCCTTTACCGGTATGGCGCTAGGGGGTTTACCGGCATGGCGGAAAGCTCGTGCCCGCGAGGTCGGAAGATGGTGCTAATTACGCCCTGCTACCAACGCGGATACGGTATTTCCGCCATGCCGGTAAAGTCAGAAATTTAACGCGAACCTCAGAATGAGGCCCTATTTCTTTATGCAGTAGATTTAAAGACACCTACTGTATGTCATTCAGGTGGCCCACGCTGGCTCAGAAAAAGGATGTGGTGGGGAGGAGACTGTCGGAAGTGAATACTTCATGGTCAAAATAGCCATTTCTACTGGATTCTTCCTAACCCTGCCTGATATCTATATTTCTAATCCTTCCTGAGTTTGTCATTGTTTCTAATCCTGCCTGTGTGTTATAGATTGTGTGTGTGTGTGAGAGAGGGTGGCTACATTTGACCATTTTCATGTAAAGGAGGCTTAAAACATGATGTTAATATGGTAGCTTGTGAATGCGGTAGGCAAGACGTGTATGTGAAGAGGTGTGAATATATTTGGCAGGAAGGAATGCTCGTCAGGACACTTAGGGGGGGGTATAGCGGTTGTGTGCTTTGATAAAATGACCTTTGGCCTAAAGTGGTTAAATCTTTGTACCGGCCCATGTCATATAATCACTCTTGTAGCCCAGCTCACCTGGGCTGACACAGGACAGCACATGAAAAAAGGACGCAATGACAAGGGAACCTCAGTAGAAGACCCTCTGTTCAAATATCCAGTAAAACTAACAGGAGAAAAAGTCAAATGTTTGGGGCTCATATGCAATGGGACAAGAGAACCCCAAAAATGGAATTCGGTCCTTACATTTACATTACTTATATCCACAATATGAACTTAATAACATACAAATAAATGCAGTACATTACAAAGGTAACAAGGTCCCCTAATCACTTTGTGCAGAAGGGTTCAATTCATTCAAATCACTTCAAGTTTGAACTCCAAATGGCTTGATTCGTTTAAGCCAATTAAAACACCACTGTTGAGATGTGGTAGGTTTGCCCATCCCTAGGGTACACCTAATGTATGGCAGACACGTGCAGCCTTTAGCTGTGGCTGTGTTTCATGCATCAGCATGGACCATACTAGGCCTGTGTGGTGCACTCAATGCAAGCTAGTAGATGCACTCATGCACAGAAAAACACCCCACAGCCACTGGGATGTTGTTTTGCCTATCAGTGTAAAGCACACAATGGCCAGAAATGGTCCACTCAGCAGAAGAGCTCTTATATTGACGAGTCCCAATGTTCCCTCTAAGCTGTGCGCATGTGCGCTTGCCCAGCTTCCTTCTGGGTGCCGCTCAGACGAATTTTAGCAGCGCACACAGACATTTCTCACTTATGCAATAAGATTTAATAAGGCACAAGCCACAGCAATTACCTGACATTTGCTTTCACTTAAAATAATTAACTAGTCATGATATTCTGGTCTAGCTCATTTACATTACCTTACTATGCTAGCACGATCATAAAACCGAATACAGCCGCAAGAGGTAAAAACTAATATGAAAAATTGGTTCCATGAACAGAAAAATCTAGCCGAGATATGCCTGCACACATTAACCAAATACTGTCCCCTCCCCACCCATGACTCCTATGCTTTACTCTACTGCACATTTACTCAGACCTCTAAATTCTACCCCAGAACCTGTTTAGATATTACCGGACAATCAGGACTCTTCCTCTCTTGGCTCTGCAAAAGGGTAGCAGACTTGTACCTACCTACACTTGTTTTATGTTTGTTGTAATTTAAATAATGTTCAAGCAACAGACCTTCTATTATTCATGGTGCCTCATCAAGAGTGCCCTTTTGACTACACTGGCACCCCTACGATGTGTTCTGCATGCTGCAGCACGACTCATCAAAGAACTCTGTAAATTCAACCCTGACCCTCTTCTAACTGCACTTGCTCCTGCGACAAACCTCTACAAGGCTGTCACCCTGTGGTACCAAAGCTACCTCATGGAGAAACTCAGCATCTCCAGAGGCCTGCGATCCACTCGAAGTCTGGAAATGTGCAGACTTTAACTCTGCTGGCGCAGGAAGACAAGATTGATCCGTTCATCAGACTCACCCCATTGCTGCTACCATTCAAGAAAGAGTTCAAGACCTTCCCTTTCAAGGAAAAGCTCCTCTGTAACACATAGGTCTACACACCCTGCACTCCCCACCGTACTGAGACTCTGAGATCTTCTCTTCACTGTCTCCTACCCTGGTTGTTTGTAGATCCCTTGCTGCAAATTGCTCACCCTTTAGCTCCCATTCCCCTTTTCTCTGCTTCCCTTAGTGTGATTGTAAAGCGCTCCATCACTTCCCGAAGCTAGGTCTGCACTCAATAAATACCCTAATATTAATATTAATAATAAAAGTGTTACCCACACTATGTAACCCAACTATCACCTTAAATATTGGATACTGACTGTAAGTAAGCATGCTACTTGGCTGTCTAACCTCATCCCATGCTTTCTATTCTTAGAACATATGTCATGCAAGCGCTTTGAAGGGGTCTTCCTGCAAGCTAATGCATTATGAAACTCAAATATTAATTTTCTCTTTATGGATTTTGAGTAGACACATGTCATGTTCAGCGTCTCCTACTGTAGCATTGCTAACATTACCCTGTAGGTGGAGAGTAACATTGCAATATCATTTACTTGACCTGCAAGAGATAATGGGTATGGGTTAACCCTAACCCCGGTATTACTAATCTATAGTAGTAGGGCAACAAATATTCAGACAGAATGCTTTTCACACAATCTGCATGCTTTCCTAGTGTTCAGAATTGCATTGGGCATAGACCTCACCAAATTATACTGTAACTCGCTGCTATACAAAAACAGTCTCATGTATCAGTTGTATAATCCTACCCAACTATATAAGGGTGGGATCAGTTGCAAACACTCTTGTATGCACTGCTAAATAATATTGTACATGCATTTTCATGACACTTTCTTAAAATGCATATCATATCATGGTGAGGCACTAAATATGTTTTATTTGCACAGCATTTTGGGTCTGCAAATATTCCAGTGAGTGTTTTACTGCTATAATGCCTCACCTTTTATAGTGCCCTGTCAACTAGTATTGGAGGCTACCACGAGATCCAGAGAGGGGTACGAGTGGAAGGGCAGAGGAGAACACTCCTTGCGGGTGATGAGCAAATCAGTAACTTTCAAAAACCAAGTCAGTTGTTTCGGCAGTACAGTACAGTGCAGTGAAGGAAAGGTGTGTGTTTGCTAAAGGATAGGAAACTCTAGTAACAGTCTATAGAACTGTACCTTCTGTGTCTTTCTATGCTCAACTGCTGAGGACATTTCAATATAAACATGTTGACTCTAGCACCGCCCCTGCATCTTGTTTAACTGATAAAAATGAATTACAGACGGTCCCTATTTACAGAAGAAGACACTCACACTGTTTTACCTCTGAGCATTAATGCTATTAACCTAAAAGGCATATTTATGTGATTTTCTTCAACCGAGCTCCATAAGAAACACCAGAAAAGCTCTTTTAGAATTTCTATCTATGCTGTGGTGAGGAATGGTGGGCGAACTATAGTCCGTAATATGTGCCCTGTCATTTTACTTCCTATGTCAGGGTAACAAGCAAGGCTCCGATAAGAATTTGCTTTCTACTAGGAGGTAAATGATTTTGTAGGGAGTCAAAAAGTAATTAGCTTTGCCAACCAGGATACTTTATGCTTAATAAAAATGGTATTTCCTGTTAAAATTCATTTTGAGATTGGGCAGAAATAGTATTAGAATTGATTCCTATGCCACTGCTATGGTGGTCACTGATTTGAAAATATATCAGTGGAGCTTTGTGGGCAGAAGCCCGGGGTTGGCTGATATGTGTTCATTGTTTCCCGTTTCTGTTGGGCAGATTTTTCGTTTTTTAGGGAGTAAAAATTTATAGTATATATGTCTCTTGGCTGTAAGGCTTGTTTTGAGTAAGCGTTGTCACAACTCACATGACAACGTAATGTGGATAGTAATCCGAAGCCAGGGAATTTTGATCATCATATTAAGGGATACAGTTATTCTGATGCAATTATCATCCTTACACAAATGATAAGATGCATGTTCTCCTTGCCCTTGAATTACTTCATTAAAGTGGCACATGGACTTCTATTGGCATGTTTTTATTGTCACATTCCTTTTGTTTGCCATTATTCCATCTGCAAATATTGTATCCTATCTGATTTTTTGACAGCCACATCAGTTATGAAAATCAATATTTGTTTTTCCAGTGGCATAAAGCACACATATTTCTCTACACAGGAGTACTTTTGCTAGCTACTGTGGCAGATCTTGAGATATTGAACAGGGTGTTATGTTATCCTTATAATCACATATACAATATTTGTTTTTTTGGCCTGTGTGTTTGGAAAAAGAGCTGTAAAATGCACCACGTACAGAGATTTGTAAATAATTGCAGTGGTTGGGAAGAAGAAATTCATATCCAAACTCTCTTCGGAGATGGCAACTCACTAACTACGTATGCTCACAAAGTGGCTTACCTCGTTAGTCAGTTGCACACATGGAAAATAAAGTGCGCACGAAAAGCAACCAGTTCCGCACTTGGAGAAAGGCAATTATAAATAAAAGGGGAGACAGCTTTCCTAATGAGGGAACCTGAAAAATAAATATTACCAGCAGCTAGTTGGTGGTGTAGAAGGAACCCAAAGGTGGCAGGAGAGAAGCCCTCCTTTTAGAAATCATCAATGGGGAGAGGAATATAACCTGCATTGCCTGTGGCAAACAAATGAATGGGAAAAAAGTGTCAATGTTTACTGTACCCTTGTGGAAGAAGTTGTGAACCCTAATGTTGTTGTTGCAAGTCAAAGACTTATCCATGAAGCAGTTTTCTGATTAAGGTTCCACATTGAGGATCTAAGTGTGGAAAGTTTGAAGCAAGCATCACCAGAGGGTGTTTGTAGAAATGGTAGGAGTTTTATCCTGACAGGCAAGTATACCAGAAAAGGGACGATTAGGGGTTAGTCCTGGCAGGTTAGTGGACCAGGAAGAAGCTACTTGAAGTTCTGCAGTGTAGTAGAAGGTCATGGTGGAAAGAAAGTGGCAAGTCCACTAATGTGTTATGATGAACTGTGGTAAAACCATCCTGACAAAAGTGTATGGTTTATGAAGGAGAAATGTGAAAGTGGTTGTTCTTCAAAGAAGAGACATTATATTGAATGCTGACTGAAAGTGTGAAGACACATACTTTTTAGCTTATCAAGCAAGAGCTTGTGGAAACTTTGACAATCATTTTGAAGAGTGATACATCCTGTTTAGTAATAAGGCACTGCAAGTGCCAATTGAAGGATTTATGGAATGAAAAGAACTTTTGTTGTATTTGGAGCAGAACTTGGCTATTGAAAAGAACATTCTTGATTTTAACTTTGGTTTTAAATATCCTGAATTAAACCTTGGGAATGGGATCCGACCCTGGTTAGAAGGATACATGTTTCCAAAGATTATGTTTGAATATAACTGTTATTTAATTGAGTTTAAATGGCCATTTGATACCTGTATGATTTTGTTATATTATATGTATGAGGGACAGATACCTTTTGGTATTAGAATGTTTTCTCTTCATCTTAGTTTGACAGGTAGGGAAATCCTTGTTAGGTTATGGAAAGCAATGCGTTCATATCACCCTTATTATTTAAAAAATGGCTACTTGTGAGAAAACCATCTACTTTTCTTTCTCGCATTTCTGACCCCTCACAGACTACCCCTCATGAGTGCTCCCTCGGTACAACATTATACAGAAAGTCTATCCCCTAAAGCCATTCGTAAGTGGCGGGTGATCCTAAGTTTTATTGGTAGAGTGGCAGGTGGATCCATCAAGGGTTTCTTCAAAGTATATAAAAAGGCCATGATTCCCAGGATCTTGTATGGTCTAGAGATAATCCCAGCAAAATATATTAACTGGTAAAGTAATATTGACGGTAAACTACTTAACTTTCTATTTGGACTTCCTGCCATGGTCCCTGTTGAGGCCCTCCGATTGGAGTTGGGGTTGCCATCATTAGTAACCCTATGGAAGATTGCATGTTGCAAATTCTTGGCTTACATCTCTCAGGTGGGTGGAACCTTCATTTCCACCCACCTGAGAGATGTAAGCCAAGAATGTAAGCCAACAAAAAAAAAAAAGAAGGATCTTTATTATCTGTGTTTGCCGATCATGTCAGTTTTAAGCCTAGTAATATTGTGTATTTGGGACTGGTTAATACAGTATATTTGAATCTGACCGCTATTGGATTACAACCTAGTGACATGTGGGATATTGGTAACTTTTTCTCTAAATTAAAATCGAAATCCTTAGATTAGGATTGCTTGTATTCTATTGACACATGACCGCATAAGTATTTTCCCTGGATCAGTCACCCAGCTATCTAGTGAAGATGTGCAGTGTATCACTGAGATGGTTTATTTTATATCTACGTATGAATATGTTACCTGTTTATGAGTACACTGGCGCATGGGTCAAAGTTCCCTGTGAACAAATACAATGCCGATTCTTTGCTGGGCCTATTCAGACAGCTAGACATATCCTAACTGATTGCCCTTGTTTTAATGAATTTTATCTGAAAGGCTGCAGAAATTTCTGTTCAACTGATAATTGCATTTGCTCTGACCGATTTTGGGCCACAATCTTTTCCGCTGAATCGTTGGTTATTACGGCAGCTGGCTTACATGTGTGGGAACAGATTCTACCAAAAATATTAGAAAAATGTGGGAATTTGTACAATTGCTACTATTCGTTGATTGTGAGTCATGTAATTTGTGATATATTGTATTTGATATATTTTGGGTGGTCTACTTTGTGCTTACATATGTATGTATTCTTATTGTGATGGTCATCTTATGTATTTTCTATACTGAATGTACATAGAGTTGATAGTGCAAAAGGCTAGATATGTTAGCCATATGCACTTAAATTTTAAAAAAAGATTTCCCAATTCTACTCCTGAATCTGACTCTTCATTTTGCATCATCTAATTCCTTGTGTATTCTTAAATATAAAAATTAAAACTCTGGTCTTGTTGTTTAATTAATTTAAATATCTCCCTCATAACTTTCATTGCCTCTCTTGTAACATTACATAATGTATTAAACTCCTATTGCACAATTCTGTCATAAAACACAGTCCAGAAGATTCCTTACCCTTTTAGAACTTTCATGATAAATCTATGGTCTATCTATCAGGACTTACATGCACCCACACTATCACAAAACATTCTGCGCCCCTTCTGTATCCCTACTGACCCTGTGTATGTGGCAATTACATAACACCTCTTTCTTATTCCTTTGTTCAGGTTCATTCCAAAGACTAAGGTCTGGATTCTCCTGGCAGGGGCACAATATGCTAGCCTATGGACAAGCCTAGGTGCTCTGAGACTACTCTGATCCTGTGTGCGCATAACATAACGTGTAAGGGTTAAGGTTTTGAGATCTTCCATTTCAATGACCTTCCGTTTGAACTGTAGCAGAAATTTCAGAATATTTTGATCACACAATGTTTATGTAAGAGGGCCCAGGGTACGCGGGTGCCCCGGTTTCCGGGCATCACCCCGGGAAAACAAATCTCTTACAATATTAATACCCTTTCAATGCCACTGTCTGAGGAAAAGGCAACCTCCCACCCCCAGTAAATTCATACGTTGTCTCTTCTGAGAGGGCCTCTCCAAATGACTGACCTCTTCAGACGGCATAACCATGTTACATCTCCAGGTTAGGGATACGAGAACATATCTAAACAACTTCAAAGTTTTTACAAAATTGAAGGGCCCCTAAATGGCCCACAAAGCTCTGTATGGCAGTACACCTGCAAGCATAGTTAATAAACAAAAATACAAAAAGTCCAGAATTATGCTTTAGATCTGGGGACAACGGGATTCCAGCAATCCCAGGGTCCCAAGGACCCCCACGGGAAAGAGATAATTATCCACGATCAATCCTTTGGAACGACCTTCCACTCGATCTCAGACTGTGCCAGTGTTAGCTCCATTTAAGCGACAGCCTAAAAGCCATGCCTATGTCCAAGATGGTAACAGTCTGGCACTACTCCTTCTGCAGAAGTCGGAATGTCCTTTGAGATGTTTGTGATGATGGCATGCTAGAAAGCCAATACGTATCTCATATACAGGTATTGAACGCCATCTCTGCCTTCCGCCTCCCGGAGATGTGGTCTCCAGATTCGGACAATGGCGTTCTCGCTTGTGGAAAAAAATCATTGGTGGGTACTAAGATCCTTAAAAGTGGTAGGGCTGCTTTTTATTCTTTTAAAAGAGAAATATCATCTCAAGGAGTTCATAATGTACCATTGACCTGCGGACCTTGCACCTGAAAACCTGTTATTCGGTCTTATTTATGTCCATAGCTACAGGTGAAATGGGGACGTTCAGAGTACAAGATTGTTGTCAGCCCAGCATGTGAGATGAAAAGGCTGCCCTTGTTTGATGCAGAGTTAAAAACAATGGACAACCCGTTAATCTACTTAAGCAGTAACAGACAAGTATCAGTGAGGGAGAAGGTCATTGAAGCTGAAGTCACCTAGCAATTACAGGATTATCTGGTATGCAATACTCTCCTATTAGATTCTCAGTCAGAGACCTGCCTGCATAGGGTTGCAGAGACTACTATTGTAGATAGTAGGGAAACACTGCCAATCCTTAGGGGATTGCAGCCAACCTGCTCATCGTATGCTCTCTGATTTATCAGCTGCATTTGACACCATGGCCTGCAGTGTTTTCCTATATATATTATGAGAATAGGAGGCACGGAACTGGGCTGGATCATTTACTTCCAACATGGCAGGAGGCATTTACACTTCTTTGCATTATGAAGTGCAAACATGCATGTCATGCATGCCGATTTTACATGTATTTTTTGCCACACTTTGCACTTTACCCATGGACAAAACAAGCGTTCTATCATTAGCAGATATAGCCATTACCCTGGGGAGTAAACTGGATGCAGCTGCAATTTAGTTTTGGCTTCACCAGAGTTGCATTCGTTTTTACATCTTTAGTACCCCAATGTACCAGTATTATAGCCATTGGGGTACTCAAGCATTTTTAAAGGCCTACTCCTGGCCATTTTGATTTAGGCCATCACTTTGTCTGTGTGGACCGGAAGACAAGCCTTCAATGACCATTGTGCCGACTTGGGCTCACTCTGAGACCAAACCTACACCCACTATAGTAGTTCAAACGGTTCATCACACATCATGTGTGGGTAGGCCTGAGTTTCTGGTGAGTTTAAGGACTAACCTGATTAGTTGATCTCCAAATCCAGTCAGTGCATACTTTATTTCGGTTAAAAACATAAAGGTACAGAACACTGTAATAAAATATATAATAAAAGTACAAACAATATCTTTAGGCAAATACAAAAATTCAACATTATTGTCATAAAATAGTATCATAGGTAAAATGAATGATCCTAAAATGCCATTAAACATGGTTGGCAAGGATTATTTCTCTTTTCCACAATGCCTTGCCAAGGTTGCTCGAAACAGCGAAAATAATATCATTTGCATCTGCCAGTTTACATACTTCTGCGATAATCTGGGAGTACATACCTCTATTTTCTAGACAGATAGATTTTTCTTGCAGATGTTGGCATACATAGGGCGCTGAAAAAGAAAATGCTGCACCGTTTCAGTTATCACAGGGCAAAATGGGCAACAAGCAGCTGAGGCTCTATGCCACTGGGTCTTAACTGAAGAAAGTGGTAAAGTGCCCACACACAGCTTTATAAATATAGCTCTCTGATTAGGGATTACAATGAGCTGAAAATACTCTTTCAGGGGATTGCCTTGTTTGGTAAACAAATAATTATATCCAGACGAAAGATGCATGCAGTTCCTTATGTATTGCCTAGTAGTATATTATAGGTAGTGTGAGAAACCTGAAGGTACTCTCACATCTACTCCCCAGGGATCTTCTGTTCAGGTGGCTAGGGAAGGGCCATCGCTTTTGGATCCCGACCCTGGGGGTGGACAAGCGAGGGTGGATAACCTGGGTGGAAGGTCCTTGGGAATTGGAGAGAGGGTACTGGAAGACGGGACATGGTATTCCTCTTTCACTAACACTGACCTACCAGACCCTCACTTTGCTCTTCATGGGATATTGTCAATCATATCCCATCCTTCCCTGTATTTTCTCACCAAATACTGAGAAGAGGAAGAGGCAGCTAAGAGTAGTGCACACTTCCTATTGCAAACACCACTCTAGTACTGAGACGAAGAAGAGGGGCCTGGAGGCGTCCAGTAATGAAGATCAGGCATGTCACACTAAAAGGCTTATAAAAGGTCAGGCAATTGAGTTAAACTCACTTTTCCTGCAGCCTGTTAAGAATGGAAAAGAGCATGAAAAGTGGAGCCCACAATCATACAAGGAGCAGCAGAAGGGGGAGAGAGGAGAGAATCCACTGTGCTGGAGAACTAGGAAGCTGAGACGCTGGCTATGATCCCGGGAGACCTGCAAGAGGGGCTGGGCAGGGCCGGGAACCCTCCAATGGGAATGCAGGCAGCAGGCATTGCGGTATAGCAGAGTTGGAGCAGAGCACAGAAGCCAGTGTGTACGTGGCGACGTGCCCGGTGAACTGGTGGTTTGGTTTGCCATTTCGGGAGAGCCGCAGTGAGGAGCTACGAAGAACCAGTAAGTGCCAGAAGCCACTGGAGAGACCGGAACGCTCAAAAGGACCAAAATGACTGAAAATAAAAGTAAATGCTGCATTTATTGAATTCGTTTATATTTTTTTATTTGTCCATGGTTCATAAAAGAACCTTTACAAAAGAAAGAATACAATATACAATGTACTAACTATTAGTACATATACATTATAAAAATAAAATATCATTTAAACAGTATTATCTTAAATAATCAAAGATAATCAACCTCATAAAATACAATAAAACAATAAAACAAACAATAAAACAACAGAGAACCAAGTAAAATAGACAATGGATGGTTATTGGACACCTTTCACAAGTTTGAAAATCAGTGGTCAATGACTGCCATAGATCATTCTGACCCAAAGTATTTCAAGACAATCTTTAAAATCAGTAGTGACAAATTTCATTAGCAAATTGATTCTCTTCAATTTATAATGCGGACAGAATAATACTAGATGTTTCAATGTTTCCATCGGTTCATCACAAACAAGAAAGTGACATTTCCAATTAGTCACCTCAGCTTTGGTCTTGTTCCAACACCAGCTCCTTTCCCTTGTGTGGCATTGGTTAAGTTTAAACCTCATATAGAATGTTCGTGTCTGATTACATGGAAAGCATTCAATATAATTGTAACGCAGAGTTTGCTTTTTGGTGAATCTAGCATATTCAGTATAGGTTTTATAATTTCGTATCTGTTCAAGAGTCTTACACCAGTCATACTCATATATTTTCTTCTTTGGGTGCTCAGGTCTTAACCACAAATCATCACGTGTAATATTCACTTTATCTAGTATTGCCTGCATTTTACGTTGGTATAGATTGTTAGAGGGAACCCTATTCAACAACAAATTGGTGTTTAGGTCCACATACAGGGAGCTTGACGGCGGGTCACTCATTTTGACATAGGTTAATAGTTTTCTCCATATCCTTCTTGAAGAAAGTGAAATTAGGCCTAATTCATGCCTAATTATACAATTAGGTAATGCAGGTGGAAGGTGCATTGCAGATTTCAAAAGCCTACCTTGGAGACTATCCAGAAACATGTTCAAATCTAATAGGCAAATGTTCAAAGCATACAGGAGCACACTTTCAAACTTTAGATTAAGGAAATCTATCACGGCCACCAGAGAATATTTGCAATATTTAGCCCAAATTATTTTAGCTGTGAGAGCAATGGTCTAGCCTTTAAATTTAGATGATCTTCCCAGAATTTAATAGAATTCTTCTCAAAGATATGGTAACCCAAATAGATCGTATCAGTGATCAAAGGAATTGGTGTGCTCAATATGTGCCAATGATATTCCTTAATCTTATTTCTTTGGCCAAATCTCATAATAGCAGTTTTGGTAGGGTTTGGACGGAGATTGTGTGCTCTTGGGCAATCCTCAAATAGAAACAATTTCATTTGGAGGCCCGCAGGTGTTGGATCAAAAAGAATAATGTCGTCTGCAAAGGTGAGCCATTGCAGACGTAAGGCACCAAGTTTGATCGAGAATATGTTTTTCTTGCTCCATTCATTGTCTAACTCTGCAATATAGAGATTGAAGAAGGTGGCTGCTAGATTACAGCCTTGCTTAAGTCCAAGAAAGTGTGCAGTTTTACAAACCAGTAGATTAGTTGGGATGGAGTTCCTAATCTGACCATTTTGGACCAGAGAATATTCTGGACGACGTAGTCAAAGGCAGCAGACATATCGATTAGTGCAATATATACTAGACTTGCATTCTTAGCTTTCACTCCAGAAAGAATATGCGCCATGATCGTGGCATTAAGAGTGGTACTCATGCCTTTTCTGAAGCCGGTTTTGTATTTTGAATATAAACCTTGTTGGTCAATGTATCATTCCAGTTCATACAGGAGCAATTTTGCAAAGATTTTGGCTTCTCTGTGTATAAGTGAGATGGGTCGGTAATTTTGAGGCAAATATGGATCTCCTTTTTGTATATCAGAATAATGTTTGATGTTAGCCAGGACTGAGGTATCAGTCCGGTAGAGATTATCAAATCGAATTTTGATTTGAGAATAGTTGCCATAAGGTGTGGTCAGTCCTATAGACACAAGGCGGTTACCCGTTAGGCCCTGCCGACTTGGAAAATGACAGTTTACCAATTGCCCATGTTATGTCTTTGAGAGACCAGTGCAAACGACCCATCTCATTATAGAGAGCAAGCGGTGGAATTATGTTTCTAAATTCCTGCGGGAGTGCAAATTTCCTTGTAATATATTCGCACCAAAACGCGTCAGAGATAATATTTTGTAAAGAGACAACATTTTGTTGTTTGGCACTTTTTAGAGTTTTCCAGATGGACCTTGTGTCATGTTTGCATATAGCCTTGATCAATTGACAGTTGACATTATTATGATTCAGTATGCGCACATGTCTCATCTTATTTTTATATTTCATCAATATTCAATTACGTAATAGCCGATAATTTGGGGTATGTAATTCATTATTCTTTGATGTCCTCAATTCGTTGTTCTTTTCTCTTTTCAGGATCTTACATATTGGATCAAAATTATAGCGGTGGATGGAAACTTTGGTATCAAATTTAGAGCAAAAGTGTTGCAATGCTTTGTTAATTATATTAGTGCCAATAGCGTCCTTCACAAAAATCAACATATACTGGTTTGTTTTACTGTGCGAGATATTAGAAGATACATACTCAGAAAATTGTTTGCACAATCCAGGATTCCATCGTAGTGATATGGATTCACGATGTACCTCTGGGAACACTAGAGAGCAGTCAATTTCTAACATAGAACAGTCCATTTTTAAGCATATTGATAACTGGGCATGATCTCCATAGTTTATAGGACCAATTGACAGAGTGCTTGGTATGGAAATGATGTTATGCGATAGGCATATGTGATCTATTGTCGAAAATGCACTACTCCGACTCAACGTATTGTGCGGACCTGTAACATCACATTCAACAATGCCAATATCCCAATCATGAAGGTATGGCTTCCAAATCGACCCTCTCATCTTTGCTGCAGTTGAACCACTACTTGCTTGGGAATCTGCAGAAAACTGGCAGTTAGAATTAAAGTCCCTGTCAATTATAATTTCACAATTGCCGAATCGAAGAAAAGATGTTTCAAGGCATTCATCCAATTCATTAAGCATAAGTTCTATTGTGGTGGTAGCTGGATTCCGATATAGACCGAGTAGCAGTATTGTTTTGTAGTTCTTATTTTCCAAGTAGAGTATTATACCCAAAAGGTTTGTTGATTTCCAGACAAGTTGTGATTCAGAACTAAAGTTATTGTTTAAAGCAATTGAAAGTCCACCTCATGGATAACCACAGTTCAGTCTTAGGGCAGGGGAGCAGTATGTAGTATAACTCGGAAGTATGAGTGGGTCCATTTTCATAGTTTCTTGTAGCAGTATGATATTAGGATATTGGGATGTGATTAAGGTATCAAACCACTTCTGAAGGTTATGGAACCCACAAGAGTTCCATGAGGTGATCTTTATTTCTCCTCCTGTCGATGACTAGGATTGGGCTACTTCAGCTTTAGAATTCAAAATTAGTCTAGCATAGGTTCCAACCATAGCATATCTTTGTTTTTACCAGCTGATTTCAACAATTCAGCAATTGATGTATTCGAGTCATTAGTATTGGTTTTAGTTTGTTTTGAGATTTCAGCATTAACAACTTCAGCTGGACTGATATACGATATGAATTCCAATGCGGCATTTTAATTCCCAAAGGTAAACAAAGAGAGACCTTGATCTTTAATCTCCGCCCTACAAGACCATAATATGAACCCCATTGGGGACTGGTCTGGCATTGGAAATATGGGTTGTTTTTTGACCTTCAGTGGAAGAGTTGGAATTCAATTCCGTATGCAGGGTCGTTGTTATTTTAAAGGGGATGTCGTCCACCAAAGTTGATAGAGCACATGATGGCTTAGCTTCAAGTTCCTTAGATACAGTTTCAACGGAAATCAAGCCTTCCGGTAAGGCCTTTCTCAAGGTTCCCAAAATGTGTGTAAGGGTGTCAATGGTAGTGAGTTTTGGTACGGCGATATTTCATTCCTTGGATACCCCAGACCCATGCCATTGTTCTGCGTAGACATTTTTGGTGTTAGAGAGAGCAAAAGTGTCACCACCTAACCAGACATTTAGATCGGTCTTGTTTATTGCATTAGCATGTTCAGATAAAGTCTGTACTTTACTAGCGCCATTGATTATAATGAAGTTCTTATTATTAGGGGACGCAATAGCATTGCCAGTGGATTGATTAACAAGACATACTTCACTATATGATTTCCTCTTCTGGGAAGTTTCTGTTGAAAGATGTGGCATACTCACATTAGAACGATGTGCTATGTTCACATTGGTAGCTTCCGACGTTGTCTCATCGAAGGATGTCAAGAAAGCAGTGGTACGGCTCCTTCCCTTCGTTGGAAAGTAAGCATTTAAATTTGTTTGTAGTTTCATGAAAGAATCGGGTGCTTCAAATGGTGCTTTAATAGATACCAATGCGCCTTTAGGCTCTTTGCTAATAGGCGTAAGGGCCAACAGGGGATACTGAGTTTTGGAGATAGTTCCATTTATGGTCACTTCGTGTGGCTGTTACCTGGTGGTAATACTGTGCTGTTACTCATTAGAGGTGGCAGAAGTGCTTCTTGGCTCTCTTTTGAGAGTTGAGCCTCATCGATGCAATCATCATCCGCAGATCCAGATGGTTTATGTGTGTTCGGAGGAATTGGTTCTTTAGGTTTAGGGTCCGATACCATGATGGCATCATTTTGTTTCATTTTTGCACCAGATAACGCTTCTTTGCGTCTTTTGGCTGTTCGTTTCAAAGCACCGTGGAGTGCCGTGACATGAAGCCCGTAGACTCGCGACTGTCAAAAGGATGATTCTATTCCTCATCTATCTTTTCCATTGCTTTTAGAAGCGCAGATGGACTGTCTGGGGATTCTATTATCTGAGCAGAATTGATATTATGTGATGTGATACTGTGTCTCAGTTCATCGATACTAAACTTCAATTCCTTTAATTCTGCTCTAGGATCACATGTGCAGGGGTTCGGGGCCATTACATTAGGTTCGGATGGTAAAAGAGTTTTTGATGATATATCTGAAGATGGATCAGGGTCGGGCAGGAACTGCGTGCTTTTGTCGGCTGTACACGCCATCGGGATGACAGTCTGGGCTTTGGGAGACTCATGTTTCGAAGTCGCAAAGGAATCCCAAGCTAATACGAATCTCTCTATGCGGTCAATTTTTTAACAAATTTGCTTCATATATCTTTTTAGTTCACAGAGTTCTAGATGTGACAGGTCGTGGCCCTTACTAGTAAGTCCAGAATCTTAATTATAACAGGAAATGGATGAGTGAGGTCTCCTCCCTTCATTATCTGCTGGAGAATGAGGCTATGGGGAGGAATCTTGTAAGGTGTAGTCTATTAGTGGTTGAGTTAGTTCTGGGGAGCAAGGCAAGTGAGTTGGGGTTGTTTCGTTGTTAGTGTCCATGACTAAAGGAAGATTGTTAGGGTAGGAGGAGGGATATGGGCATGGTGGGGCAGTTCGATAGTGTTCCTTCCCAAGGGCTTTTTTAACCAAAGTTAATTAGTAGGGTAGTTTACAGTCAAAGATTTCGAACGTGGTTTTGCTTCACCACTACGACTACATCTCTCATAGTGCAGAGGATCTTCTTTCTGCAGAGAGGCAGAGTCGAATGGTACAGCATAAATTCCACTTGTGGAAACATGAACCTGCGTGGTATGTACTGCAGGGGTCGCCACAGGCATTTTAATTGGGTTGAGCAGGAAGGCCCCTCAGTTGGATGAGAGTCAACATAAGAAGTCTTACCTGCACAAACCATTGAATCCACTAGCCATGTGACTAGGTGGTATTACACCACGTTAGGTAAGCTCATGGTAGAGAGCTTTAGGAGGGTCCTATGTAATGTGCTACAAGGTAAGGCAAACTACTTAATCAATTCGCAGCACTACCAATTGGACTTACTTCTTTAAGATCACTTGTTTCACTATGAAGGCGTTGTTGTTCACCCATATGGTTATTCTAGGTGCAAGATGTGAATATAGTAGCTAGCAAATAGAAGGTGAGTAAATTAAATGTAATAGCGCGGTGAGCTGAGCCGGCGAGCCAGCGAACAGCCGAAGAGCACACTTAGCGACACTTGGATGCGCACGCAGGATGCGCGTGCGTGTCGACTTTATGGTGCTTCTGGGTGCCGGAGGTGAAGAGGGGCGTGTCTAAGACACAAATTGGCTCTGAAAGAGGGAGGGAAAACAGCGCGTTAGATGGAATTCAACACAGCATTATCACGTCACATCAGCATAGGGGGTTGGAACTTATGCAAAACAAGGGAGGAGCAGTGAACCCAGCCCAGCCTCAGTATGAGAGCTCTACAGCATGAGCCCAGCCCACGCAGTGACCAACCCACATTCACTTAGCTGGAATAGTTTACTCAATCCACGTTGCTATAATAATTACTGTGGGAAAGGAAGTCCTTTGTTCCGGGTAGGACCGTTTCGCCTGGTGTATAAAGACAGTGCTTCTTCTTGTGCATACAGCGTCCACAGCTGGGAATGGATGGAAAGTAAAGAGTCCGTGAACAGAATAACGTCCAAACGCTGAATAGCACACTTAGCGACACTTGGATGCGTGTGCAGGATGCGCGTGCGTGTTGACTTTATGGTGCTTCTGGGTGCTGGAGGTGAAGAGGGGGTGTCTAAGACACAAAATGGCTTGTGGGAAAGGAAGTCCATTGTTCCGGATAGGAGCTTTTTGCCTGGTGTATAAAGACAGTACTTCCTCTTGTGCACACAGCATCAACAGCTGGGAATGGACGGAAAGTAGAGAGTCCGCGAACAGAGTAACCTCCAAACGCCAACCAGCACACTTAGCGACACTTGAATGCATTTATTGAATACCGAACTGCAAGAAAGTCACTATTTGAGTGAACACATGTACACGCTGAATTTATGGAATACCAAACAGCAAGAAAGTTGCTATTTGAGTGAGCACAAGTAAATGCTGCATCTATTGAATACCGAACTGAAAGAAAGGTGTTATTTGACTAAACTATGATTTACTGAATAATGAATGAACACTTTAAGTCAAATGGCCAGATCAAGTGGCACGCTGGAAGTAAAACGCAATATGACAGAATTAAAGACTTGATGAAACTGAATAGTTGTTTTGAGCATTACAAGTGTAAAGAATAATAATAAATAATATCAGTTATAACTGCAAACGTAAGAAAGAGTCATAAGTGTATGACAAGTCACGAACTGGTATAAAAGAATGTTACAGGTAGTACAAGGTGGAAAGTAAAAACCCTGGGCAGAAGAGGCTTAAAAGGGCACAGCAGCTATGTGAAGATTTATGGTTGCGCGACCTGTGATGGGTAGACCGTGCAGTCTGACAACTGCGCCCAGACCAGAAAGGCTCCTAATATGAAAGTTACCAACATCAAATATGAAGCCAAAGACAAAGTATAGGGTTACTGGTTACGCGACCAGTGATGGGTGGACCGTGTGGTCTGATAACTGCTCCTAGACCAGGAAACCCTGAATGGCTAACAAGCTGCAAAGAGGTGTGAAACAATTGGTGAAGCAAACCTGAAGGTGGGTCAAGTCGACCCAGTGTTTTCTTGTGCGTTTTGAACAGATGAAACAATGTGGATGCTCTGGTTAACTTTGAATAGGTGAAACCACGTGAGTGCTCAATTAAAGTCTTGGGGGAAGGGAACCCTGAGAGCCAAACAACCAGAGAATGTTATCTTGGGGAAGGGAGTCACAGGGCATCCATTGTGTGTGACCTGTACTGCATTTGAACTTGAAGAAGGTAATTTCAGAGCTTGACTGAACTCTATTGAAGTGAACCTGTATCGGAACTGTATTGAACTTGAGACAGTGAACTCAAGAAGAACTCAAGCTGCAAATAGCTTAACCTTTACTTTTGAACACTTATATTTGGCTGAGAAGATCCCCCCAACATGTTTAGTTATAGTTGCGAGGACACGTATAGGTTTTGGCACAGACAGATTTTTATTTTGGGCTTGCAAACATACACTTTCCTTAGTTTCTTTAGGTAGAGAAGAATCCCACCATAGCATAGGGCAAGTTAGGCATTACACCATCCTTATCATTAATACAGTTTTATTTGAAACGGTACATCTGTTATCTGTGTCATCTCTCTTGATACCATGCCCGTCTCACAGTAGGCGTTCAAAACATCCTGCCTGCTATTTTTTGTGGTACTGTCTGGGTTAGCCCATAAATATTCCAGATTGAACACACCCAATAAAGCTTTGATCTACTTAAACCACAGGATAATTAAAACATTCTGATAAATTAAGATATCCCTTAGGGCAATTCTATATTTAAAGTGGGTATCACTGAAACCAGAGATGTATCCAAAAGAGTATTGGTTTCAGAGCAACCAGGTCAAGTATTGGAATATGGCTAAGTTCCAAATGTAAAGGGACATTAGGTGTGCTTGTTGGGAACCATAATAAACATTTTTTAAAGTTATTATCTGTTGTCAGCATAGATTAGCCCTTGCAATGTCCCTAGATTGCAGCATCATTAGTGGCAGCTACGTTTCTGTTTCCAAATGTTTTGAAAATTGTAAAATACAGTTACACTCTCTCCCAATGGAAATGTAAGCCTTATCTATGCATCTCAGCCATTTCCCATCCCACGAGATCCTGACTCCCAGGTAGTCAAAATATGAGACCTCCTCAATTTTTGTTCCACTATTATAAGGCTAATACTTGTGCGTGGTTCTTGTGGTCTTCCGCATCTCATCATTTTTGTATTGTCTTTATTGATTTCGAGGCCACGCTGTTCACAAAATTTGGCAAACTGCTCTGATGGCATTCTAGAGATAAGGACTTCATCATCGGCAAACATTAGGATGCCAATCTTCTCACCCCTCAGTGATGGCGCAACAGGGGTGTTTATCTGTATATCGGTTACCACCCGGTCAAAAAATAGGTCAAAATGGGTGGGTGCCAAATTACAGCCTGCCTTACACCTTTCTTTACGGGTAAGGGTTTAGTGCAATCTCCACCCAGGCCCCATCTAACCTGTGCTGTTGAGTTACTATAGAGGTCCATAATAGCCTTAAGCAATGGAAAAGGGACCTCTTTTTTAATCAGGGTGCGCCAAAGTTCACACCTTGGAATGCTGTCAAAGGCAGCTTTAAGGTCTATACAAGTAAAGTATATTTGAGCTCTTTTAAGTGTAACGTATATATTTAAGATTAGTACTAATCTAAATTCCTAGACAATAGTGCTAACCCCTTTGCGGAAACCGGGTTGCAGGTGACTTAATGCACTTGTATCAGCAACCCAATTTTTCAATCTTGTTAGCAAGATTCTTCTGAATATCTTGCTCCTGGCATATCTAGCAGCAAAATCGGCAGATAGTTCCCGGTATACCAGGGTCACCAATATTAATGATTGGCACAATATTTGCTCTGTGCTATGTTATAGGTTTATTTCCAGTTTTAAGGTTGGCATTGAAAAGTAGCAATAGATATGGAGCCCATATCATGGGTTCACTCATATAAAGGTCCATTGGGATATGGTCTGAACAGGGGGCTTTTCCCCTAGCTTGGTGTTTAATAGCTGTAAGAACTTCCAAGTAGAGTACATTCTAGAGGTTTTAGGTCAGAATCCAAGCCAATGGGTCTGGTTCTACCTCCAGGGGGCATGGTGAAGCCAGATCTACTTTCCTTGTAAAGAGAAAGTAAGTGGGAGATTCATTGGTTTTCGCAGATAGTCAGGGAAGTTGTTCCTATTGGCTTGCATACCATTTGCAACTATTTTACAAAATAGGAATCATTACTAGCCTATACCAGAGCTTCCGAGTTTGTATCTATTCTTTGCCTTTTTTTCCCACAATCAAAGCTTTGTAACTTCTTTTCAGCCCATCAACCCCCCTATTATTATTATTAGCCTTGGAGGCGTTCACTAGCTTTGCTTTCATATCCCTGCACTTCCCATCATACCAAACCTTTTTTACTACCTTTTGTGCAGTTTATTTTCACAAGTTTGGTGAGGTTTGGTGAAAAAAGGTGCCATGGCAGAGGAGATGACTGAGTGTAATTTTACAACCATATAAGAATCATTTGTATTTGTATTTTGTTTATTTGTATAGCGCGCCCGGCCCAAAGGCATCTGGGCGCATATCTTACAGTGACATCTTATACAACAATAGACAGTAGGACAAAAAACAGAATATACATACGATCAAAAATGACATAAAGGTTTGATGCAAACATGACATACAAGTTCTATTCACAGTATTTACAGTCTTTAGATTCAGGGTGCATGCCAGGAAGTGGTAGCAACAAAGGTGCTGGTTATTCTACAGGAAGAGTTTATGGTGGATGTGACAGGTTGGAGTTAAAGGGTGTCTTGAGCAATAAGCCACAGTTTGACTTTACTCTTGAAGAAGTGGAAGGAATCTGAGAGGGTTGGGCAGTGCATACCACAATTTTACGGCTAGGACCGGGAAACAAATCCCTCCAGCTTTCTGAAGCTTGAACTTAGGAAGGGAGAGACAGTGAGTTTGGGCTGCTCTCTGCGGACGGGTAGAGGTGTGGGGTGTGAATCGGCTAGCCAAGTAGCTGGGAGCGTGGTTGGCCAGACATTTGTGGGTGAGGGCGAGCGTTTTAAGGAAGACTCTTTGGGCTACCGAGAGCCAACGAAAATTGCATCTGGTGTCCGAAATGTGCTTATTCCTGGGAATATTGAGAGCTGCCTTGATGGCATTGTTCTGTATGACCTGTAGCTTGTTTAGGTTGCGTTGGCTTGTCCCTAAATATAGGGCATTACATGGGAGATATTCCAGAGAGTTTCACAAGGTCAGGTAAAATGTCCTAGTAAGCCAATGGGAGATTTTTCTTTAAGTCGATGTCCTCCCATTTGAGACGGTTCTTGGAATAAATTGGACACATCACATGTGTTTCTTCTGTAATGATACTCCCCAAGTTATTGATTTTTAGTGCTAGACAGTCTGGGTTATGATCACTTTCCGGTCTCGGTTAGACTTCACAACTTTTAACAGTTTTCCAGTTTGGCAGGTCACCTAAAATATGATGAAAGTAACTGAATTTCCCACCACTTTGATAGGGTGGTAGTGGGAGGATATCGGGTTTCAGCCTGCCATTGCAAGCTCGTAGGGGCATTCTAAAATTCAGCTGTGCAGTTGAAGCGGTATATTTGTAGAAATGTTAATAGGGTGGTCATGTTACCTGCGGGATATCCCAGATGATATCCTCCTCCTCGACCGATTTTGACATTTCCTTTTATGGTTCAAATTGGAGGTTCATATCCTCCATCATTACAACATTGGGTTTACAGGTCTCCAAATGTATCCATTCCCATACCAGGGTTTCCAAATGGTTGAAGGTGTCCATGCCACTTGGGTCATCAGGTCAATTATTAACATTGCATATTAACATATTATTGCCTCTTGAGAGTTAAATAAGCAGGGCTTGTGAGTCTGGTGAGTTTGTGACTAGTGGTTTAATTTGTGTGCTGAGTAAAACCCTTACCCATACACTTAGACCCCCACTAGGGTGCCCGACCTTTTGTTTATGCTTGGTTGCAGGGACAATGTAATTAATCAAGCCCTTCAATATTAGCTTGTTATTTGCCCATGGATCCTGTTGGCTAATAATATCACAGGTCGAGACAAAATGTACCCACTCAATATCGTCTAGATGTTTTCTGCTCCAGCGATATTCCATGATAGCATCCTAAGAGCCTGCATTTGGATATCAGCAGGGTGGGAAATATTGTCAGCACAAGACATATTTAAAGAGATTTTGAGGGTACATGGTGTGAGAAATCAGTAATGCGAGGCGGACAACTGCTTGTAGATTTCTCAAAATATGCCATTTTATTAAATACATTAAATAAAGAAAATACCTTGCTTGCCCTACTCTATAGAGGAATTCCCTACCTAGTCTAAAGGCTAAGGGAACATTCTCTAGCATTGGAAAACTGTCCCTCCCACTAAACAACAAACCTACAAAGGAAATTATATAGCAACATAATATAATAAACAATAGTAACACAATATCTTTTTTTTAATAACACATTTTATTGATTTTATGACATACAACCACTGGGCTTTCCGGGGCCAGCATTTAAACAACAACGATAATAATAATAATAGAAATAAAAATAACGTTGGATGGGAAAAGCACTCATATGGAACACATACTGTATTCAATGCATAGCGTAATAGTGTTTGGTACAATAGCAGGTTTTCCGCAGCAGTGTCCACAACCCCTAGTCTATGATGTTATGATATTAAAAGTTCAGTAGTTCACATCGTGTCTTCCCAGCGCTGCCATACCTCATCTGCTTTCTCAGGGCAACCTCAGGCTCTGTAAACCCTCCTTTCTATTGCGATGCAAATTTCTACATCCGTAATCCACTGATTCACCTGCGGCGGTTCCGCTGCCCCCCATAGGCGTGCTATGTTTCTTTTAATTATCGCTGTTGTAGTCATGAGGCAGAGCTTTTCGTATTTTGACAGATCTATCTCCCTGTCCACTCCCAGTATCAACAGTTTGGGATCTCTGGGGATCGTCTGGTTCAGGACCCTTGATAACACATCGCAGCATTACTGCCAGTAATGACTGATTACTGGGCATTCCCACAGTATATGAAAGAAGGTTCCTTCCTCCTCCCGGCAGTGCAGACAGTTGGGTTCAGCTATTTTACCCCAGTGCTACAATTCTACCCTCAGGTAATAGATCCTGTGCAATATCTTCAGTTGTAATAGGCGTAGTCTGGCTGATATGGTGACTTCACAGGGGTACATTAGGATTTGGACCCAGTCTTCCGACATAATTTCTCCCACTTCAGCTTCCCATTTCAACTTCAATCGTTCCAGTTCTGGTGTGGCAAAGGAGGTGATAACACTGTACATAACAGTGGTGACTTTAGCTGGAACATGGTCCACCACTATGTTCCGTTCCAGTGGAGTAGAGTCTTCCATGTCGGAGAGAGCAGGGAGGTGCTGTTGCAGGGAGTGTCAGAGCTGTGTATAGTGGTATCTCTCTGCTTCCGGGAGGCCAAAGGTCGAAGTTAGTTCATCAAAAGGTCTAATAGATCCTTCTGCTATAATGTCCTTCACTTTTTCTATACCATGTCTCATCCACACCGGCCATTTCGGCAGTTTGATCACCTCAGAGAGGTTCCTGTTATTCCACAGCGGCTGTAGTGGAGTGATTTTATCTCCCCAGCCTATAAAGGTGTGTGACTCTACCCAGATGCGTGGCGTGTGCGAGGTCATGTCACAAGGAGATGCTCTAGGTTTCACAGCATATAATTCCATGGGTGGTGATGCTCTCACATGTGGTAGTGTTGAATCGGCGTGTAGAGCGTCGTTTTTCACCGCCATCTGACTGGCCCAGTAGTATGTCTGTAGTCTCGGTAGACCAATACCTCCTTCCCATATTGACCTTTGTAGTGTTCTGGGGTGTCCACCACCCCACAGGAGTTGCCTAAGTACACAATCTATCTCCTGGAACGTTTTGGCTGGTATGTGCAGTGGAGCATTCTGTAGCACGTACAAGTAGTAACACAATATCTTAATGATGTTCTCTGGTTAAGGGTAGGTTTCCTTCCCCAGACTTCAAAGTTAACTACAAAATGTTCAGCAAAAGAAAATAAAGGGTTTGAACCAGCTCTTGAAAGTTCAAAGTCAAAGAAAAAGTTAATCAAACAAAAATCCACGGGTAACAACTCTTTGTTCCTGGATGAAAAGATCCCCTTCCAACTTCCAGCAAAGAAATAGCACCAATGGTAATACTGATTATGATGGTAAATTGTCTCTTCTTCAAGATCATTTTGTCACAGTTCAAAAGAAGGTGTAATATTCCCCAATGTTAGTAATACACAATTCTTAAGGACTTTGTCACGGCCCCCATCCAGAAGAACCCCTGGCAATCCCACGGGCCAGGAAGGGTCTCCACTAAAACCAGGCATCCTTGGCCTAGGCCTTCTTGGGGCCAGTCCTGACGCCTTTGGCGCCAGGCTCATACTTGATAAAGGACTTGTATTGGGAACTACTTTATTTCAGTGTCAATCAACATAGAGGCATCCACATAGCTTGGCTCCTTGGAACCAAGCTATTCGGTATAGTATTTTTGGGTGTGGTACCATAGGAACTATTTTACCTGGACTACTTTCTTCAAGCTATTTAAACCACACCGACTGAGATAACACGCTTCACATTACTTTACAATTCTGCAACGTGACGCTCACCGTGTTCAGCTGCACCCGCGAACCTCGGAAGAACAGCATCTGTAAAGGAGAAAAAGACATCGTTAACAGTAGCAGCTTACCTGTAATTTCACCGTAAGTTGTCCAGGGCTCTTGAGATCAGCATCCTGGAACCAGCGCTCCTCCCGAACCGATGGATCTGCAAAAAAGGAAGAAACAAGGCGTTAGGCATTTTTATAATTTAATGAACGGTGCCGCAAAGCTTACCTCGCAAGCCACTCCTCGACCAGCATCGTCTCAGGAATTCCATGCACCGGGTAAGCACCGCGACCTGTTGGAAGACAAGACAACAGATTAGCAAGAGGCAAGGCATCATAGCGCCTACTCAACGCATCAAGACGCTCTAAAAACACCATTACTCACCAGCGAGAACCAATTCAGTCTATGCCACATATTGGACTTCTGCGCACCTAAGGAAGAGAAAAGACATTATTTAAACCAAAAAGGCATGCAAGGACAATAATATAGCACAGCATTAAGAACTACCTGAAAGACTCAAAGCGAGCCGGCATCAGTGAAGTAACTCGATCGCAAACGCCTAGCAAGCACAATGCGCCCCTGCCAAGAAAACAGGACGGAGAGCACACCTGCATTAAAAACAAGGTGAGGAGAGGTCCAGTGAGGCCACGGGTATATGGAGTGGTGGGGGACTGTTTACCCCAGTTGCCCAATCTTGAACATTGTCCACCTGTATTCCAGGCAGAACCCTCCCGCTGGTCACACCTGGGAACCGCAGAGAAGGATACCTGAGTCCCAACTGCTGGGTGGCGTCCCCGTGGAACCAGGTGAGATTAACAGAACGCGAAGCCTGCCAAACAAATCCACCTGGGTGCCATGGAGACATCGGAATTAGACCAATTGGCCCAATAAATAGGAGAACTGCGCGCCGAGGTTCATTCTGCCCGAAAGGAGACTAACGCTCTCCGAAGAGATTTAATAGTGATTAAGGAGCACACAGAAGACATTAGCAGACAATACTTGCAATCACAAGCAGGACAGACACCTCTGCCTGGAAGCAACCCGATGATGCAGAATCCTACCCTGCCATCCACTTCCTCTACTCCGGTACAAATTATGCTACCAGGAACAGTTCCTTTGGCACTGCCGGAGCGGTTTACAGGTGATCCACGGAAATACGCAGCTTTCATGAATCAGTGTCGCCTTCACTTTCTTTGCAGGCCAAGAGCATTCCCAAACAACCAAGCTCGGGTAGCCTTTGTTTTATCATACCTGAGTGGTAGTGCAGCAGATTGATCTGTACCATTGGTGACCCATGATGATCCTTTATTACATGACTTTGGGGGATTTCAGAGGGAAATGGAGAAACTTTTTGCTCGCCATACCAGAGAACTAGCAGTGGACAATGAACTCCTTTCCCTCCGACAGGGGAATCAGGACTTGTTAACATACATTGCTACTTTCAATAGATTGGTTGCTGAAGTTAGGTGGCCTCAAAACAAAAGAACCACGTTGTTTCATCGGGGCGTACGAGGTGAATTAAAAGACGTTCTAGATGACGTAGTTGATCCTCCTCGAGACTGTTCTGAGTTCATAAATCTGGTCGTACAACTAGACCACTGCTTGCAAGACCGAAAAGCAGATCGTTCCAAAATGGATCCTCGGACTGTGTATGTTCGGTCTAGAGACAATGTAACCCGAGCACAAGAAAGCACTGTGGAGCCCATGCAAATTGGGGGGGGGAGTGCGACCTCCATTCACAAAACAAGAGCGAGATAAAAGAAGGCAGCAACAGTTATGTCTGTATTGCGGAAAACCTGGGCCTTTCCTGAAGGACTGCCCGGTGAAACCTCCAAGGAAGATCGCCGGGGCCACGGAAAAAGATGAAGAGAAAGAATCTAAATCGGAAAGCAAGCCAGCTCGACAAACGTATAGGTCAGTTTGTCGAGTGAGAGGAAAGAGCCACCAATCTCACACTTTGCAATACCAGTGATCTTAATCAATAACCAACGGTCGTCAAGAATGCATGCCGTTGAGGCATACATCGACAGCCGAGCAGTCGGAAATTATATGGATCAAGACCTGACTGCAGAGATGGGGCTTCCCTTATGTTCTAAGCCGACTACAGACAAGGTGACTACGGTAGATGGGACAGAAATCACTTCCGGACCCGTAACGCAATGCACAGCCGAGATAACCTTGCTATGCCAGGACGGGCATCGAGAACTCATTTCGTTCGATCTCATTAAGGCACCTCAATTCCGGCTTATACTAGGGATGCCATGGTTAGTCGCTCACAACCTTTTGATCGACTGGCGGGCCAGGAAATTAACCTTCCCCAGTGACTGCTCTCGAGCCTGTTATTATCAAGAACAGAAACCAGCTTTCAGTATTTCTGCAACTCCTGGAGCGACAACATCAACCCTGGGTGTAACTAATACCTTACTAGAGGAATATCGGGTTTTCCAGGATGTATTCCAGAAGGACCAAGCAAACACCCTGCCGCCGCACAGGCCTTATGACTGTCAAATCGACCTTGTTCCTGGTACTCAAGTCCCTTATGGTAGAATCTATGCTCTTACGGAACCTGAAAATCTTCATCTGAAGTCTTACTTAGACTAATACCTTGCAAACGGATTCATCCGTCCATCGAAGTCCCCTGCAGCCTGTCCTTTGTTCTTCGTGCCGAAAAAAGAAGGGGATTTAAGGACCTGTATTGACTACCGCGCATTAAATCAGATCACTGTAAAGAACCGTTATCCCTTGCCACTTATCCCGGAAATGCTGGACCAGGTCAAAGATGCTCAGATTTACACCAAATTGGATCTTCGGGGAGCGTACCACCTGGTCCGGGTCAGAAGCAGAGACGAATGGAAAACTGCTTTCCGTACCAAATATGGTTTATTCGAATATCAAGTCATGCCCTTTGGGTTATGCAACGCTCCGGCAGCATTCCAATATTTCATGAATGACGTCTTGAGAGAGTTAATTGATGTCTACGCCCTAGTGTACATAGATGATATCCTAGTGTACTCAACCTCAAAACAGGATCATATCAAGCACGTCCGTTCAGTCCTCGCCAAGCTCCGTGAACATCGTTTATATGCAAAGCTTGAAAAGTGTTTCTTTCACGTAACCGAAGTAGAATTTCTAGGCTTTATCCTTACTCCCGGAGGCATCAGGATGGACCTGCACAAAGTTGACGCCTTTCTGAAGTGGCCATCACCAACGTGAGTAAAAGGAGTGCAAAGTATGTCAGGCTTTGCAAACTTCTATCGCCGGTTCATACCAGACTTCTCCCAAGTTGTACACCCGATCACTGTATTACTACAAAAAAATAACAAATGTGCCTGGACCGAAGAAGCAGAAAAAGCTTTTCAGGCACTTAAGAAAAGGTTCACCTCAGCGCCAATCCTGCGACATCCACATCCAGATCTTCCTTATATCGTGGAAACGGACGTTTCCAGTATAGCAATGGGAGCTGTCCTCTCACAAAGAGATCCTGACACCGGCCAGCTACATCCAGTGGCCTTCTGGTCGAAGAAGTTCTCAACTCCAGAAGTAAATTACGCCATTACGGACAAAGAACTCTTGGCAATCAAATCCGCCTTTAAAGCTTGGCGATACTACCTTCTGGGGGCCAGACACACCATTACAGTTATCACGGACCACCGAAATCTGCAATATCTTAAAACAGCTAAAGCCCAGTCTTCGCGCCAGTTGCAGTGGGCTCTTTTCTTCGCTGAATATGATTGTCATTACATTTCGACCAGGGGTCAAGAATGGAAAAGCTGACGCACTCTCTCGTACTGCCACTGATGACATAGTTTATACGGCCCCATCATACCCGAAGACAAGCTCTTAGGCCTCACTATTGCCTTAACCCAAATGGAACTGGGAAAAGAAATTCAACAAACCATGAATCCGGATGCCCTGCTTGCATGGCAAGCGCAGGGCGAACAATATTCCATCAAAGATCACTTACCCTTTTTTAAGGGTCATCTGTACATACCCACCAAGGACTTACAGCAACAAATCATTTCGGGTTATCGCGATTCTTTGATCGAAGGACACCCTGGAATTACCAAGACCTTAGCCAAGGTAAAACAGAACTTCTGGTGGCCTACCTGGCATAGAGACGTAATCCAATACATTCAGTCTTGTGAAGTCTGCGCACAAAACAAGTCGCAAAAACAAAAGCCATCTGGCCTTCTAAAACCTTTGGACATTCCTCCTGCACCATGGCACACTCTTTCCCTCGACTTCATCACTGACCTACCTTCCAGTCAACGGTTTAACACCATTCTTGTAGTCGTAGACCTATTCTCAAAGATGGCGCACTTTATTCCGCTCAAAGGCCTCCCTGACGCATCCACTCTAGCCAAGGTATTTCTGGACAGTATTGTTAAACTACATGGCTTCCCATCAGTCCTGATCTCCGATCGAGGTAGCCAGTTTGTCTCTAACTTTTGGAGAAGGTGTTGTGCGATGGCGCAAATTAACGTCCGGCTATCCACTAGCCATCACCCCCAAACGGACGGTCAGACAGAAAGAACCAACCAGACCCTTGAGCAATACATACGATGCATGTTGCGCCATAAATTAAGAGACTGGAAGGACTTACTATGGATAGCTGAGACTGCATATAACAACTCCTTGCATTCCAGTACCAGACAAACACCCTTGTACAACCTATATGATAGACACCCACGTACCTCAGAACTGGATCTCCCAACCAGTTTGGAAATGCCAGCAGTAAAAACCCTTCACACCAACATCACTCAGGCTTTCAAAAAGGACAAAAAACATCTAATTCGCCCGAAAGACAAGCAAAAACAATTTGCCGACCAACACCGGAAAAAGGCCCAAGACTATCAAGTAGGGGACAAGGTTTGGCTGGCCGCCAGGTTTATACCCATCAAAGGAACCCGAACCTTTCAACCCAGGTACTTAGGACCCTACACCATCAAGGCGATTATTAATCCAGCGGCCGTCAAATTAGATTTACCATCCAATCTACACATCCACCCGGTATTTCATGTATCCCTTTTAAAACCAATGCAGCTTGGTACACGGATTGCAACACCACCAAAACCCATTCTTGTTGACGGAGAACCAGAATTTGAAGTTAAAGGCATACTGGACTCTAAGTATTCAAGGGGGAAGCTATACTATCTAATTGATTGGAAAGGATTTGGACCCCAAGATAGATCCTGGGAACCCTGTGAAAACGTTCATGTGCCACGTCTGATCAAAAACTATCATCGAAACTTCACAACTAAACCCGGGCCAGACAGGAAGAACACCTTGAGAGGGGCCTTGGGGGGAGTGCTGTCACAACCCCCATCCAGAAGACCCCTTGGCAAGCCCAAGGGCCAGGAAGGGTCTCCACTAAAACCAGGCATCCTTGGCCTAGGCCTTCTTGGGGCCAGTCCTGGCACCTTTGGCGCCAGGCTCATACTTGATAAAGGACTTGTATTGAGAACTACTTTATTTCAGTGTCAATCAACATGGAGGCATCCACATAGTTTGTCTCCTTGGAACCAAGCTATGCGGTATAATATTTTTGGGTGTGGTACCATAGGAACTATTTTACCTGGACTACTTTCTTGAAGCTATTTAAACCACAACCGACTGGGATAACACGCTTTGCGTTACTTTGCAATTCTGCAACGTGACGCTCACCGTGTTCAGCTGCACCCGCGAACCTCAGAAGAACAGCAGCTGTAAAGTAGAAAAAGACATCGTTAGCAGCAGCAGCTTACCTGTAATTTCATAGTTAGCTGTCCCCGGCTCTTGAGATCAGCATCCTGGAACCAGCGCTCCTCCCGAACCGACGGATCTGCAAAAAAGGAACAAACAAGGCATTAGACATTTTTATAATTTAATGAACAGTGCCGAAAAGCTTACCTCGCAAGCCACTCCTCGACCAGAATCGCCTCATTAATTCCATGCACTGGGTAAGCAACGCGACCTGTGGCAAGACAAGACAACAGGTTAGCAAGAGGCAAGGCATCATAGCGCTGCGCGTGGCACCTACTCACCGCATCAAGGTGCTCTAAAAAGCCGTTACTTACCGGCAAGACCCAATTCAGTCTATGCCACATATTGGACTTCCGCGCACCTAAGGAAGAGAAAATACATTATTTAAACAAAAAAGGTATGCAAGGACAATAATATAGCACAGCAATAAGACCTACCTGAAAGACTCAAAGCGGGCCGGCATCAGTGAAGTAACTTGATCGCAAACGCCCACCAAGCACAACGTGCCCTTGCCAAGAAGGCAGGACGGAGAGCAGACCTGCATTAAAAACAAGGTGAGGAGAGGTCCAGTGAGGCCGCAGGTATATGGGGTGGTGGGGGACTGTTTACACCAGTTGCCCAGTCCTGAACATTGCCCACCTGTATTCCAGGCAGAACCCTCCCGCTGGTCACACCTGGGAACTGCAGTGAAGGATACCTGAGTCCCAACTGCTGGGTGGTGTCCCCATGGAACCAGGTGAGTGTAACAGACTTCTTCAGGTACAACTTTACATTTGGTATATTTGTCAGGATGCTTTCTATGGGCTGCTGCTTCTATGTTCAACAACCACACTTCTACTGTTGGTACTATGAGAACAGTCACCTTTGTCCCACAGTAAGTTACTGCTTCAAGCCACTACAACATGATATTTTCTGACAGCTTCATGTACCACCACAGTTCAAGTGATACTATACCTGCTCAGTACTTTTGAAATATTAGGTAGGTTTTGACAAGACACGTCAACCTCTTCAGGTAGGCAAGGCACTCTTCCTTTTAATTACATTCTAAAAAGGGGCAGCCTCTTTCGACTGCATTACTATCACAAGAACAACCTGCTTCTGCCCACAAGACTCACTACTTTCTAGCTTCAGCAGTCTTTAGCACCACAGGTTGTATTTTGCTTCAGAGTATTCTTCACAAGCATTTGGTTCCCATTCTCCAGCTTTACTCCCACCTTTCTGCCAGTAATCAGCCCAAGTAATTACTCAGAAGCTTTTGTGCCACTCTGTCAGCTTCAGGTATGAATGATGTACTGGTTTCTTAGGCCACGCGACTGTTAACAACTTCACCGTGTAGTTGGATGGCTCTAACTCTTGGCAAGACTGGTTTCAAAATGAAAAGGGGTTGCCTCGTGGCTTGGGTAATGCTCGTTCTTCTTCAATTCTTTAGACTCTTACTTCGTTGAAATAGAAAGAATGTTACTCCTGGATACAGTATATGATTCCGTCTTTCACGTGAAAACACAATTGGGCACACACAACCTCTCTTTAAAGTCGTTTTTTAAAGTTTAAAGTTGAATAAAGAATTGCATTCCCATGTAATTGTAAAGAATGAGGTTCTGACCTCCTTTGGGAAACACAATTGGGCCCACACCTTTTGATATTGTTTTCACTTATTGTAACTTGTAACTCGTATATAGAGAATGTTAGGTATTCAGTAATAGTTTAGGGACTGTTCCCTCTTGTTAATTATTGACATGCGACCACTCCGTTATACAGCAGCAGTCTTTAAAGTCTTCAACAATGGTTTTAGCTTCTCACGCGAGTGTTTGTCTTTAACGTTATATGCAAGTGTTACAATTCCATTGTTAATAAGACTTCATTCCCTCCTCCTTTCCCCCATCCTCTCTCCTTCCCCTCTGACCTTAAATTAGTAACAAATACTACTTAAAGGCAACGAGGACACCTGATCACTCCCCCTTCCCTTCCCAACCCCCCTCGTTCCCCCCTACCTCAAATCCTACACCGTAACTCCCTTCACCTACCCCCTCCTCTACACTATCCCCACCCTCCCCCCCCTTGTAAATAGTTCTACTTATTGCTCTAATGACCTGTTCATGCTTGTAAATATGCTTCTCTCACTTTTGTACCTGTTGTTATATTGTAAAGCGCTTTGGCTTAAAGTGCTATATAAATTCAATAAACATAACCATAAACATTTATAACAAACAGCTTTCGCTCACATTAAGCAATACACAAGTTACTTAGGAGCTGGATACAGTTACCCGAAAGCCTTGCAAATTGTATATGAATGTTGTGCTTCACTCACAGGCTTCATAGACACTGGTGTTGTGGGTTCCACTTTTTACCTGACTTCCTCGACCACGTCTGCTGCTTCTGGCTCGCTGGGGACCCACACCCTTCTCCAGCATGGGTGTCTTTGGTCCGGCCCCTTGATTTGGGAGTTCCTTTGGGAGACCCTCGGCTTGCTTTCTGCTTCTGACGTTAGTCTCCTGCATGTTCACGGCTCTGCAATCATAGCAGTAAGGCTCACATGGGGAGTACTCAGCCTCCTGTATGTCTTCCGCTGCACAGCCTCTGAACTTCAGGTTTTGGGAGAACAGGACTCTCTCAGAACTTGCAGGTGAAATCTGTCTCCACCTTCCGGCGTCCGTTCTGTGCTCCCACTTCCTCATGATTTGCCAGCCTTGTGCTTCTCCTCTGCTACTGCTGCTACAGAAGACTCCAGCTCTCTTTCCAGCTCCTTCTGGGCTTGTGGGCTATTAGCCTTAATTGCCTGAATACTGCAGTGGCTCCTAGGCTTAATTGTCTGACTACTACGTCTGCATGCCTCTTCAGCCCTCTTCCTTGTCTAAGTACCTCAAGAATAATGTTCTTCCACAAAAGTTAGGTTTCCCAGCTTCTGCATTATTCATAAGGGTAGATTTAATTCCCTTACAGCTTTTAATAGAGAGGCTGTGAGAATTAGCTACACAGAGGAAGATGGTTTAGTGAAGACAACATTTCCATAATCTTTTACATTGTACCCTTGAGTTTGAGGAATGTGTTTAATCTGGGATACCAAAATGGATCTTTCTTTCAATATAGGTTGTTCTGATTTTATAACCTTTGGGTTCATAAGATTAGATCTAATATAAGGTTGAGAGACAATAAAATGACAAGCCATAACCTCTTTAGGTACAGCTGTAGGAGTCTTCCTGTCAGAGGAAAAAAACGGTGTCTCATCCCACGGAATCTCCCCACCACCCTGGGCCCTGTCTCCTCCCAGGTGACCCTCCCGCAGTACACCACCTCCAGGGTTGGGATCAGGATGCGCTTGCCTTCCCCTGGCCACCCGGGAGGAGACTCTAGGCAGGGACTCAGTGAGGGATCCATAGGATTCTTCACAATGGCCAAACACAGGCGTACACACTCTAAGATGCAAGATTGGCAGTCTATATGGAGCTGCTTTTCAAACACATCGAAGTGACTGCTCTAGTGCAGATCTAGACAGGTCCATTAGGGGCTGGTCATATCCTACCACTACAATGCTATCATCTATCAGCAGCCCCCCACGCAGATCTGGGTCAAACTCACACAGCCCATTGGGATAAATCTGAGGGGACCGCAGCCGCTACTTGATTCTGACCCTGGGCCGGCTATATGATGGAGGACCACATGAGGGTAAGTTACCCACAGAGGACTGTCATGACATCATCAGACGCGACGTGGTATACACCTTTTCCTCTTGAGGATACCCCTTCCCTTCCACATGCCTTTATGGCCTACTGTCATAAATCTCCTTATGCCCTCTCCAGAACTACTGAAAATACCTCTTCAAATTTTGCATACAAGTCATCAAACTTAGCATTTAAAAATGCAGAGAACACCTTCTCAGACTCTGCTTATACATTATCACAAACAGACTTTCCTTCTTCTAAGGATAGAAGTGCTGCCAGAAGGAAGCTGAGCCGAGTTGTGAAAGTTCAGAGAGTAAGTCACGCTCTAGTTGTTGTGAACACATATGGGTCAGCAAAACCAGCTGACAGGGAGGAGTTGGCTGAAGAGGTTGAGTCCTCTCATTGCTGATCGAGGGACTGCTAGGCGAATGCAAGGTCCGTGGAGCCAACCGGCTCACGGTAGAAACCGAGAGAGGCAGACTCAAGGGACTGGTACGCCACAATATTACCAAATAAGGGAGGAGGCCTCCTGGCATGCAGCCGTACCGAAGAGCCTCCTCCACGTTCTTGGAGCCCAGGTGAGCACAGATTAGGCAAGTGAGAGCCGTGGGAAAGACACACAAAGCAGAGGGAGCAAGCCTTAAAGAAGGAATCAGAGCGTCAATGAGCCGATGCAGGTTCACTGTGGGAGAAGCCATTGCTGCTACAGCATACTGGTGGGAGTGACGGTGGGGCATTTCGTAGATGGGACTGAATGCACTTTCAACTCCCAGGTCTTTTGTGTATGAGAAGAAGTGTTTGTATTTAAGAAAAGCCCTGGCAGGAGAGTATACCAGGCATTGCAAGTCATAAGTGTTTGTAGATGATGAAATAAAATGTTTGCATATGAAAGAAACCCGGCAGGAGAAAATACACGGTAAAACCAAATTGGACAATTTATAAAATGCACTCCATGAGAATGTCCCGAGAAGGAGATATCAGGAAGTAACTAAAGAGTGTGATTGAGAGATATTAAGGAGTAAGAAGAAACCTGCCGTGAGAGCACAACAGGTACTCTATTAAGAATCAGACTGCCAGCCAAGCTGTTTTGTATAGAAAATCTATTTGATCTAAAGGAACAATGCTAACATATAGTGCCGGTGCAGCATCACACCCTTGTTTTACAATTGCATGGGATATAATTCGGAGAGGTATCATGCACATGTTTAACAGTGGCAATGCTGGCATATGCTGAGCACAGCATCAAACATTTTTTAAAAAAATGCTCCTGTGTACTGATGTTGACCAGTCATCTGGTGGATGTTTGCATGTGTTAACCTACAGAACCGTCTGTAAATCATACATGTGTTACCTTATTTGTTTCAAATCGTGTGCTATATAAGGTTTTTGTAAGGGAGAGAACCCCAGAACTCTACTACATTTTGCGGGTGCTAATTCGGGGAAGTATTAACACTCCTCCACTGAAAATATTCACCTGCTTGAATAATTTAGCATGCAGCCCTCCCCCCTCAGGAGTACCACTTGCAGACCGCATCACAAAAAACAGCCTCTGCCACTTATTTTAGGCAGTAACCCTTCACTGTTACTCTTTCAACTCTATTTACGCCACACTCATTTTTAACATTTCTTAATTATTTCATAATTGTGTTTTACTAATTTACTGAATATTTCATTATATATTTAGAGAGTGCCTATCTGACCGCTCACTTTCAGCTGGACATTTGCGAGATGCAGTTCTTGATTTTAACATCACACTTGATGATTTATCTAACCTTCCTGTGCTCTGGTCCGACCACAAGCTGACCTCTTCTCATGTGAGATTAGCTGAAAGGTTAAAGCGACTTTAAAAAGTCAAAAAATCAACAGTCAGGCGCGTTCTTCTCACAAACTTCTCCTTGTTTCACCTGGAGATCCGCGTGCACTTTATTGCTCTGATCCTGGTTGTGATGCGTCGCAGCCACCAGATGACGTATTCACTTTTTTATGATAAGGTTTTATGGCGCCTTAATTCATTAACGGCTCTGGTCCACCACTAGCCTAACTCCAAAGCACATTTAAGCCATCATTGGTCTGCGCCATTGGCAGCTGAATTAAAAAGCGTAGGCCGTTGTCTGGAGAGGGCCTGGCATTCGACATTTTCTTGCACCAATAAACAAAAAAGAAATCAACATATTTTGAATGGTGAGACGGTGCTCCAGCAAGCTTAGCAACTTTATTTAGCAGGAGGCAATTCAGCAGCACCCTCTGATCATGCTTAGTGAGTTTCTTAAACTCTATTGCGAACTAACTACCCTATCGGATAGAATTGACAGAATTCTGTGATGAATTATGATTAGTTTTGTGTCTAAAGTTACTAATCTGCGAGAGACACAGGCTGCTGAACCTAGATTGCATGTTTCTTCCCCATAAGTTTCAATACAACTATCTTCATGCTTCAATTCTACAGTGATGGGCTGAAAGCCTCCGGCTCTTCACAGGATGCTCTCCCGCCTAAATTCTTAAAAGACCACATTTATTTGTTGGCAGAAGATATTATCTAATATCATTAATGCCCCCTTCTAGAGTCTTCTTTTTCAGAAAGTCTCTGTTCCGAATCCCCCACCCCCATCTTGAGTACAATTGTGGAACGGGAGGCTACACTCCATTTTATTTACCCAAAATAATTATTAGACGTAGACTAAGGATGACCTCAAGATTCTGACACAGTAACACATAGGCATACTCAGGGAGTGGACTACAAACAAGTTTTTTTCCCACCCAGCCATTTTGGGTTTTTGTGTGGTATGGGTCAAAGACTACCACCCACAAGGCCCTTTGAAGTTTTGCCCAGGGCTTCATTGGCAAAGTTTATCAGGGTGGTGTCTATGGGTGGGCATGTGCTGTGTCTGACAGTATTGTTTCTGAATTGTAAATCTTTTCACTCCATTTCCGATCCTGCCTTTTCTCTCTGACCCTATAACCTCCTTGCCTTCCTCAATTCTCTGACTATACTTTCGTACCATATTTTCTTTCATTCTTTCTTCATTTCTATACTTCCTTCCGATCTAATTTTACCACCACTCCTCCCCTGCCATATTTTCATCCTGCTCTCCTTTTGACTTCCCGGATGCTTTTCTCACTTCTCTCTCCCCATCTCCCTTTCCCACGTTTCGCTCCATATCTTTCCTGCCTTTCTCCTTTCTCCTCACACATTCAGGTACTGTCTTTCCTTCTCCCTTTCCCCCTCTTCCTATACTATTCTCTTGTATTTTATCCTGTTTTACCCTCCTTCCGATCTCCCGTTGTTCCCACAGCTGTAATTACTTTGAAATACATGTAGTTGTGGGTGATGGCGTAAAAAGGGGGGATGGAGGGAGTTTCGGTAGGGGAAGTAGTGAAGGGGAAGGGAGTGCATGGGGATCTCCCACAGGGGCATGGAGGGAACCTCCAAATTGAAAAGAAAACGTCAAAGTGAAATTTCGAAGTAATTACTTTGAAGTAAATTACTATGAAGTAATTATTGTCAATTATTGTCATTGAAATGACACGTAAACCTTCATCCTTTTTCCTTCTCACATCCTACTCTTTTCCTGTTTCCCCTCCATTTTTCCTCCAGTTTCTTCCTCCCATTTCTCCCAGTTTTCGTCCTCTTTCCCACCCAGCATGTCCTTGTCTCACCTCTCTCAGTTATCTCCCAACTCTATATTCTACTATTTGCTTCCCCTTTATCTCCCCACTCTTCCGATGTTCTTTCTCTTTCCGTTTCATCCACTCAGATCTTTCTTTCTCTCATCCCTCCTGTAGCTTCTTCTCCAGTTTTTCTTCTCAACGCCTCTCCAGGTCAATTCTCCACACCTTCTCTCTCACTTGGGCCAAAAGGCTGTACTGAGGGGGGTGCTAGGCTTTCTAGGGGTGCACCTTCTGCTGATTGCTGAATCTGGTTGTTATCGTGACTGCGCTCTGCATACCTGTGTAGCGGTGCAAACCGCAGTAGCACTGGGTGCGCGCATAAGAAAGACATCACCACTGTGCCCTGCTCTAGCTGCACCGCGGGGCCACTCAATCTGGCTAAACTGCTCTTTCGTTGCAGGGAGCTCTGTCAGATCCCAAACCAAAGTAAATGTTAAAAAAAATGTTTGACTTGGAAATTATATATTTGCATAGACTAAACATGCAACTAAGCTGTTAGCAATCTGCAAAAAAGTTATTTCCCCAGCAGGCGCTAAGCAACTTGAACTCTATCTGAAAAGTATTTGACCTAAGGTCTAAAAATGCCTACTGGTGCCTTGACAGCACTGAAAGAGCCACTGTCTCATGAAAAGCAACAGTAACAATGACTCGCAAACAAGCTCTTCTTGTATACAGACAGAAAACGACCACATGCCCACATCCCAATATTTACACCCACACAGACTGTTGTGCTGACACACACATTCCGTTTCACACCAAAACACACAGCAGCGGTACCCAGTGAGCTACAAACCCGCCCAGCATAGCCAAGGGTCGAACATTCAACAAACAAGGAAAGTCTTTCCAAGAGTCTGCTCTGTCCAAAGTCCCCAGAGCTGCTTTCCTGAAAACTCACTGCCAAGTGAAATTAACAAGAGAAGAACAAGTCACCCCTCCAGACGGCAGCACTGCATGTCATGTGACATTTTTAGCAATGTGTGTCCTGTGAGAGGTCAGAAATAAGAGGCGGACACAAAGTTACAAAATATTCAACAACATACATCTTTATTCAAGAAAAGGGGTTGGATAAAGACATTTCCGTCCCTATCCTAAAGAGCGTTTCCCTTCCTAGAAAACTCAAACTAAAGTTCAGTCTATGTCTTGTCGTCAAAATAAGGCAAACTGACCTTGTGTCCAAAACATATTTGACCCTCACAGTAAAACAAACAATCAAAGGTGTAAGGTAAATGTCTCTGTTTTGATTGAGCAAAAAGTGTGTAAAAATAAAAAATGAGAAAATCCAACAAACAATCCATGAATCCGGGAGGTGGTTCCCTTTCAGAACATTAGAGACAGGAGATGTTAAATGAGAATTATGTGTACATGAAGTATGGATGGTGTTCTGTTTGGGTTGTTTTTCAATGAGAGGTTTTTGAGTCTTACAATGAGACAGATTTTTGAATCGACAGCAAGCCATCAGGAATTTGGGAATTATAGGGTCTTCTTCCTTTGGAAGGGAAGAATACTGCACCTCTCCTGATGGGGTCACCACATCCCCCCAACATCCATCTCCTCCCATGTGATCCTCTGTCTCGATACCACCCCAGGGTCGGGATCCGGTAGCGACTGCCCTCCCCTGGCCACATGGGAGGGCATTTTAGGCTGCGGATAAGTGATGACTCTACAGGATTCATCACAGTACACAACTTCAACATGCAGTGTAGATATCTTGCAGTGAATATCACAAACATTGTAATGTTTATCCCAGTGTGTATATAATAATGTTCAGGTTACAAAATACCTCGTTGCCATGCAGTAGGTGCATTTTAAAATACCAATCTGTGTCTATCAGCATATAGCATGAGCAATATCTCACTATACTATTTGCGCATTTCAGCATGTGGAAATGATTCGTTAGAATGTGTAATACAGTGGCCAGGTACAAAAAGTATATATTTCAAAATGTACTGTGTGCATTTCAAAATGTCATGTATTTTTCTAAATGTACACTATACTCTTGTCAGTAAACTAGGGGGATCTTGCAGCGTACAGTTTATATATTTTAATATATAATGAAAGCATCTCAGTACACTGCACATACATCTCAATATGCAATGCAATCCATGTTTCTTAGTGCACAGTGTGTATATTTCAGTATGTTTGCATCTAAATATACGGTACATATTGTACTATGGAATGAAGACATCTCATTGTACAGCATACATATTTCATTTTCAACCGGGGAATGGGTGCTCAGCCAATAAGGTGGCTGGACAGCAGGCGAGAGCGCACTGTGTCCTGCCCTCAGTTTCCAGCCACCTGAGGTTCTTACATCGGTGGCGCCATCTTGATTGTGGGGAAGCATCAGAGAGCCTATACCTGTTGCCTCCCCACATCCCCATCCACCATCAAAGACATATTACACCCTTCCCCCACCCCTCTTCCACTTACCTGCTTGACCGGAGCTTTGTGCTCCAGTCCCGGCACTCCTCCAGTCTGTGACTGCCATAGAAATGGAAATGGAAAAGGGACTATGTCCCTTTTCCTTTGGTGGCAGCCATCTTTTTATTTTACAGGAAATTGTGCACGGGCAATATCTGCGCAACCCATTCCCGTAAAATTAATAAAAATGAAATGATTTGCACCCCGGGTGTGAATGGCTACTATCCCACTTTTCGGAGGGAAGGGGGGTGGACATGGCCGGATCCAGTCCACAGCCCTCGCTTCGCTCCAGCCTGCCTAGGCTTGTGCTGCTGGCCTGTTACTGGCCATGTCTATCTCCCGATGCAGAGGTGAATTCCATAATATATAAAGCATGCATTGCAATAAAAAAATATAGAGTATATACATCTAAAAATAAAATGTATGCATCTCAGCGTACATATCAACATACTATATGTGTCTCAGAATAAAAGGTATGTATTGCAGTGCACTGTGTCTATATCTCAATATGTAATGTAGGCTTCTCAATATACTGTATATACATCTCAGTATGAAATATATGTATCTCAGTGAACAGCATATATATTTCAGTGTATAAAGTATGTATCTCAATATGTGATGTATAACATCTCTGTATATATTGGACGGATGTTCTCTATGCAGTACTTAGTGATATGAATCTTGAATTATGTCCCCAATGTTCCCCCATAGAAATGGTTCTCTCTTGCTCTTCCCCGTGCCTGTTAGATGTGGGAGACCTTGCAGCTGCACGGGAACCCAGCTCCAGGGTGAGGCATTCGAGGGCGTAAAGCGGGCACCCTGCCCATGTTTGGTCTACACGAATCTGTTTTCTTTGAATCTGCGGCGCACACATTAGTCAAGAGATGAGCTCGTGCATGCCCGATTGCCTAACCACGAGCTCTGATTGCGCTGCTTCATGAACAGATGCCATGGCATCATGCCCCAATTCCCGCTTCCTAAACATGTATCTGAGGGCTTCCCATTGAAAGAGAAGGGCAGAAGCAAGTCATCGCTCGGTTGAAGACTATCGCAATATCGGTGCAGTTATTAAAATGGTAACCTATTAGGCTGTAAAAATGTTGTGCAAGCCATCCCTAGGTTACAGGAAAACAAGGATAAACACAAAGGCCCAGATCCGCACGTTATCACAACTCGCATGTGGGAAAAATAACTAACTCTGTGTATGCTCAGTCTGAAAAGGAAAACGTACTGCGAAAATGGCTTTTCACAGGTCGTTTTAGCCATAAAAGGGCCTATTACGGTAATCCTACTGGTTTATTGCAGGTGCAATCTTTTCCTGTCACAGGCCAACCCCCGGTAAAAGCGCCGCGCAGACGCACAACAGCCTTTTCAGACCATTGTCAGCATTGCTGTGCCCAGAAACAGTCATGCACATCCTGTGCGGGATCCGGTGCTCCTCCTTGACATTTCCAGCTCCTTAGAGATGGGTCATAATCGAAAAAGTGATGTGATAGTGACAGGCCCTTCTAGGCCAATTGTGACCTCCAGTCTACTGGGCTCCAGACCAGTGGCGTAACACAAACTTTGGGGGCCCCCCTGCGAGCCATGCTGAGGGCCCCCCAACTTGGCAACAACTCACTGGTCACGCCACATTCTAGATTATCACGCTTGCACAATACTCAGGAACGTGCCGCTGCAGGGGTATGGCGCACACTGCACAAGGAGAACAATATAAATATGTGTTTTAATGCATTATACAGCACACTTTCTGAGAAAAATTGGATAAAAGGCCAGAGCGGTTGCAACAAAAATCCAATACATGCAAGTCACGAAGAGTGCAGCGGAACATTAATGCTTCAATTAATATAATGCTTTGCTATTAAAAATGCCATGCCACAATGAAAACATGTCCAACTGGCTGCACAATGTAGACCAGTCTAGACACGTCATAACATATTACAGTAAAGCATGCCAGGCCACATTTAGACAACCCTAGACTGGTTGCACCAAAATGCAACAGTCAAAGCAATGACACTTATCAAGGCTATTTTATGACAGATGCCCAGAAAAATATACAATGCCGCAGTAAGAAATAACTAAACTGGCTACACCAAAATGCCTCTCTAGCCACCCCAGGAGGCTAGCTCAGCGGCAACGTGCTTGCCTTGGAAACCAGACAACACAAAGCAAAACAGGTTCGATCCCCGGGTACGCGCTTAAAAACCTCTGGGTATTAAGCGCGTTATTCCTGAAACAGCGCCTCAATGCCCCAGGGCTGTGTGAGCGCTTTAAAAATGCAAATAAATAAATAAATATGATATGATATGATATATGGCATTTGTAACGCGCCTATACACAAGTGTTTGAAGGCGCAACGAGGCAAGGAAGGGGGAACAGAGGGAGGACAGAGACAAGATCTCTGTCCTCCCTTGATTTTGCGCAAGTGCTGGGGAGGGTGGAGGGGAAAAGTGCCAGGGAAAAGGTGAGGGGGCAGTGCTGTACATGGGATCAAAACAATAACAAGACGTGCTGCCAGCAGGTGGCAGGTTCAAGGGTAAGTACAGACAACACATGTACAAAAGTGCAGGTAGGGGGACTGTAGGGTGACAGATACAGACCCAAGTGCAAGCGTTGCCGGGAGGCAGTGCGGGTGTGCAACTGGGTGGGCAGGGACCTGGGCCCAAAATCAGAGGGTAGCCAGGTGACCAGTGCAGTATTAGACAGGAAATCAGCAGGGGAGAGGAAGAGAGAAGGCAGAAGCAAAGAGGAAGGACTTGAGGTGCTTCCGGAACCGGAGATGGTTCTCCTCAAGTTTTAGGTAGGCAGGGAGGCTTTTCCAGAGGGAGACTCCAGCCAAACAAAGAGATCTACCACCAACTCGTTGCTTGGAGAAGCAACTGACCACTGACCCTGAGGGAGTTGGAGATGGAAGAGCGAAGAGCTTGAGTAGGAAGGTATTTACGAAGAGAGAGTTGGAGGTATTGAGAACCCAGGCCCCAGGAGGCCTTGTGGACAATGCAGAGGGTCTTGAACTTAATCCTTGCAGACACTGGGAGCCAATGCACAGATTTCAGTGCTGGAGAGATACGATCCCTGGGCTTGAGGCCAAGGACAAATCTCACAGTCCTTTAGAAAGAGGCTATTGCAGTAGTCCAGTCTAGAGAGAACCAGAGCTCTGGAGGCAGTGAGCTTCTGGAGGAAGGAGAGGAAAGTAAGAATACCTTTGAAGATGGAGTTGCTTTTAGTGTATGCCTACCAACGGGAACACTGTCAAAATAAGTATGCACAATTGCGGTATCTTGAGCAGTATCAGTACACTGTTAAATGTATGGGTCTATGTTACTGGTTGGAGAAACAGAGTACAATCTGAACATGGCAGGACTGAAAAGTATGCACACCGTGTTTACACTTAAAACTCAGAATGTAAAACTTGAGTTCGATGCACATGAGCCTGACAGGCCGCCTAGGACAGCCAGTTAAAGGAAGCGGTGATTCACTGCAGCTCTCTTGCCACAGCGATCACTGGGGCAGGGAGATGAGGAGGTGCAGAAAAAGGAACTACCTTCTCCCCATTAGCAGCCCCACACCCACCCTCTCACAGAGCATCCAACGTGGAAAACAAGCCCCTCTTTCACTAGAAAGAGAGAGAGGGGGGAAACTGCAAGCCCGCTAAGGAGTGGCACCCACACTCCTGCACACCTCCGGCAGCACACTGGAGCAGGGCCACCTAGCCTCTTGCAGCCAGCACGTTTCCTGGGCTCACCTTCCTCTGCTGCTTTTCCCAGGCAGGATCCAGAAGCATGTCTCGGACCCAGTCATCCTCGGGGTGCATGTAGTCGTTGGTCTGTTGGGATTCGTAGTGAGCCATGCCTGCTCGCTGAGTGGAGCACTGCTTCGTGTGGGAGATGTTTCCTGCAGTGCTCAGCCTCCACCCTGCCTGCTGCTGCTGCCTCCACAGTGGGACTCACAAAGCAGCCAGCGCTAACACCACATATCATGCCTGCTTAGCCTGGACATGAATGACCATTACGAGTTATTGCACAATTCCACCCCACCTTTCCCTCCCACCCCCTGCCCCAACCCCCAAGATCAGCTTCTCGGCCCAGTATGACCTCCACATCCCTTTTCCTTTTCCAAGTGCTTACGTATGAGGCTCCCTGCCTCATAGGTAAGTACTGGGATGATGAAGAGTGGGACTAAGAGTAATGAAGATTACAGGTAACTAAGCCAGGCATTACCTCCATGTCCCTCTACCTCATCCTAGTACTTTTGTAAGGGCCTCATACACAAGTACTGGGACAAGGAAGAATGGGGCTATGGGTAATGAAGATTACCAATAAGTAACCAAGGGATTAAACACAAGTAGTGGTGCAACACCATTGAGCTGACTGGGTTTCAGCCTTGCGCCCAACCCCCCCTGAAATTTTGGGCTATGTTGACTCGACCTGGCTGACCTACAGAGCCATTACCGGACAGAACAGGACACAGATGTTAAATGGCACCTGGGTTTCGCTGTTAACAAAGGCCCGGCAATTACTAACATAAAGCATTTCACTGTTAGTACCTGCATACAAATGCATAATTCTTTAGTCATTTGAAATCATGATGTGGGTTTAGTACTTGCATGCCACGGAAGTGATTGGAAGGGTAAATTGGGTCAGGAGACTGCTTATTCTCACAGCAGTCCACAAGTGGGTGCTTTCAGACTCAAAGGAGAGAGTTAACTGCTTGTAACATTGACGCTGCACTAGAATAGTCTCATTAGAATGGATAAAGAAGTTAGATGCCCTCACACTTATAGGTTTGCCCCTCCCCCACTGCCCATGAAGTTAGCACCTCTCCCAACATTTGACGGGTTTCCATGTCACCCCATGACATGGAGGCCTCCAGCCTAGAGTCTTCCATGTCATGGGGTGGGGGATCCCTCAGACTTCAAAAATAAGTAGTTTCTTTTTCTAGTCACTCTGCCTTCATAAAGAAATGATGTCTGTCACGCTGTAAAGTCTAAGGGGGCCCCCTTGCCAGGACATGTGGTGGCGGGGCCCCCATTACGCCAGTGCTCCAGACTACTGACATGAAGTGGGACACACAAAAGACCACGGCACGTTAGCCGATGCACAGTATGTCGTGCTTAGGGCCAGTGGAATGGAGACAAGATGAAGATGACAAAAGGTCATAACCGCAAGTGATAATGACCCCTCTCAAGTTCCTTAAGGCTATTAGCAAATGCAGTTGTGGAAATAAAAATAAAAGTGTTTTTATTGTGGGGGGTAATAAGCCCACAAGTAACTTGTGCTGTTAATTGAATGAACATGCAACTAGTCACAATAAAGTTTTACACATTTTGGGTTTCATTGGTGTTTGTTGGTTTAAGTGGCTGGTCAGTGGCTTGTCAGGCTGCTTCTCAAGTCAGTATGTTTGGAATGAGGTAGATACCTGATGTTATTGACTGCATTCAGTACATTCTGATTGGCTGAGAGGAGGTCTATAATGCAATCCATTTGCTAATCAAGCAATAAACCCTGAGATGTGTGGGGGGTGGCATTACTGTGTCGGGTAATGGTCCGCAGCCTGAGTTTCTCATGGACCCTGGGCTATTAACAGGCCCGCTAATGCCCCACGTTCACCATCGAAGGGTTGGTTGCCATTAGCACCCCAGCATGCTTACTGGTGTGCTTATCTGTTTTTTTTTTGGTTGAGAAATGGTGTGGTTGGCGTTTCTTAACTTAACAACAACTAGAAAATAAAATGGCCACTGTTGAAAAAGGAAGTAGGGAACTACACGTAGTCCCTTCTCCTTTTCCATGGTGGCCATTGATGCCGAATGGGAGGGCAGGATAGCAGCTGTGATGGTGGGCTGCCGCTGCTCGGGCCCACATTCCGAGCACCCTGATTGTCTGGGAGGCTGCATGACAACCTCTCCACTTACCAAAGTTTTCACATTCTGGGCAGGCTACCTTACCATATCACTAAAACCGTGAATGGAGGCACTGGCAGAACATTGGGGCAGGACAGAGGCCGGATAGTATAAGGTTGCCCAGGAGCTCACAGGCTCATGCCCATCTTGACTGGGCTCTCTAGCGCCCCCAAGGGCTGCATACCTGAAGCTATTTAAACAATTTAAAAAGGAACAACTTCTCTTATGTTACTTTGCACATCCATTGACCTGCAATGCATGATTCATAAGATTCAAGAGAAATGCATACTGAAAGGAAAAACAATGCCTTTTTGTGTAAAGATAGGTAAAAGCAGGGAGCCTTAAATATAGTGCAACACATTGAGGCCTGTTGTACACTCACTAAGCTTGCTAGGATTTAACAAGTTAAAACCCATTTTGACTGTTGCATGACGGTGGACGAAAACAAAAGTGAGAGAAACAAATAATATATTTACTGCACGTTTGCATTTGATGTGCTAACATAATTAGCAATGTAAGTCACTTCCGCTTTAGGGATGGCATCTATTGTTATGCTCCCCTCGTTTCTGCAACCTTGCAAGGACAGCTTCAAAGTTCAATCAAGTTATACTCTACTACTCAGCTGCAAGCGGATCTGCTTTTTATGTATTTTATTTTTTATTATAAAATTGTATTTGGTTCACACAGAAACCTTTACAAAAATCAAGCACCAGTAAACAAGCAAAAACGATATCATACAAACATAGAATAAAAACATCCAATATTTGAGATATTTGAAATTAACATCTAAATTAAAATCATTCAATACAAATAAGTAATTCTACATATAAAAATATAACATAAAGTTAGTTATTCCAAAACGTCAATACTGCATCATTAGACAACCATGTACATATAATGAATTAAAATAATAGCGTTGTTGGAATAACACCATAACCTGATTAGAATCAGTACAGCAATTTATGGTAGACATCTTGGCACTATAACTCATTCAAATTCAACAGGATTTCTTCCAATGTAAGCTGATATCTAGCCAATGCCAATACAAGCCATGTGCTGTCACCTCTCAAGCTCTTTCCCTAAAAGATTGATGTGCTACACATGTGAGTTCTGGGCAAGTATCATCCATCAATTGCACTCTTAAGTTTTCAAAGTAGTGGCAATATACAACAATATGTTTAGTTGTTTCATCTTGAGCATGTATAATACAGAATCGACAAGGACCGTATTTACGTTCTGAATTGGAAAATTTATAATGCACACGCTCTAAGGTCGGCAGTTATTTTCATTTAAATCTAATGTAAATATGACGAATCTTAGGACAGGGACATTTCAAAATGTACATCGGACGAACAGTTCTTTTGGCTTCGGATGAGGCATAATCAATGTAGGTCTTATATGTATGATTGGTATCAATAGTAAGAATTCAATCCATTTCGTACAATTTGCGCTTGACATTCGAGAGACCTTGGATTAAATCATTAGAGGAATCATCAGAGGAATAATTTATCAAATCAAGAACATTCTGCATTTGGCTTGCAAATAGAACCAGTGATGGAACCTTTTGGGCTGTCAGGAGCTCATTAAGATCTTGATACAAAGAGTCCCTTTTTGGAACCAACATTTTGGCATCCATGGATAATTTGCGCCACATATATCTTACAGACAAAGTCTGAGCTTTTGACGAACTATGGAATACGGAAAAGCAAAGGCTAATCTCAAGGTCGTTTTCCAGATCTGCCCTTGTAGCCTATTCAAAATCTCATCCATATTTACTAAACACAGATCTAGACGAAACCGTAAAGTGGGTTCTACTTTGAGTATGTAAAAGTCTATGACAGGTAGTAAGGAACATTTTCCATAATATAATTCTCATCTGAGAAAGCAAGGGACGGACCTTTTCCTTGAGTCCCGCTGTCCAAGATTTTAAAGAATTGGAATCGGCCAGTTGGTTTCCCAAATAACGTAGCAATCGCACATGGAGGATGGTTTGACCATCCATCATCCATTGATAGGATTTTGTTTGCTTTTTATTTGCAAAGATGATGATATTGGATTTTGCAGAATTCGCTCGAAGATTATGAGCAATCACGAAATTGTGGAAAGCATTTAGTTTTTGCTGCAGCCCAGAAGGTGTTATGTCAAGCAAAATAATATCATCTGCAAAACAGAGCCAGTGCAGATGTAGATTGCCTAGCCTTGCTGGATACATAGCAGCCTCTGTCCATAGTTGATCAATATCACAGATATAAAGATTAAGAAGAGTGGCCGCAAGGTTGCACCTTGTTTTACACCCATCATGGTCGGAATATGTCCTGTGATCACACTCTCCCTATTTACACAAACCTGGAATGGTGTATTTGTTCGATTTACTGGTACCTCTTAGAATAGACCATGCATTGCGAACATCATGTTTACAAAGCAAGATGAGAAGTCTTTGATTGTCTGCACAGTGAATTTGATGTTTAATCATTTTCCTTTGGTTCTTGTAAGTTTGTAAAATGACGTGTTTTCTGAGAGTGTATTCATCATGAGAAATGAGAGCCCTAGTTAAGGCTTTTAGCGCCAAGTTTTTACAAGTTTTAAGTTTGGCTATTTCAACATTAAAATGTTTATAGTGTCTCGAGGTCACATTTAGAACTGCGTGGGCAAGATTGTGAACATGTGATCTAATTATGTTCATGTTGCATTCCTCCCTTTCATGCGAGGAATCGTGTAGATGTTTTTGCTCGTAAATGCAACACACATCTCTATTAACTAATTATGTAAGATGTCGACACATCTTGGGCGACCAATACACAGAATGCATGTTACGGTTAACCTGAATCAAGGCTGTTTCGGTTTAGTTGAAAGAGGAAGAATCTGTGCATTGATTGTAAAATTAATTGGACAATGATCCCCATATGGGGCAGAACCTATCCGAACAGGGTTGACCATGGCAACCAAGTTAGCTGAAATAAAAAAGAAGTCAATACAAGAGGAGGCAGACCTCTGGTCCAGGTAACAGCTGAGACATCAGAGGGAAAGCTGACCAAGTGGCAATTCCAATTGTCCAGGTATTGAATCAATAGGTCACCTCTACGTCTGGAGCTTAATCACAACCACCCCCCCCCCAGAGAATTACAATTGATGGTTGAATTGCCATTACATAAGGCATTAAAATCGCCACGAAAGATAATGTGGAAATCAGGATTGTGAAGAAGAGCTGCTTCAAGTACAAGATCTAGAGAATCAAAAAATGAATAGACCGTCTTTTTTAAAGGGTTGAAATAAATACATATAACTAAAAATGTCAAAGCTGAGGAAGTTGAGTTGTGGTATTCAACGGCCAAAATATCATTATGAGAGCAAAACAGCTTGGCTTTAACATGATTACTATTATTCATTAGAATAGCAAGCCCCCAGAGGGTCTCCCCATCGGCCCTGCCATAGCATTGTATGAAAATGTTGTGAATCCATCAACACCAATTGGAAGTAAGGACATAGTTTCCTGAATCAGGAGAAGTGCAGGAAGTTCCTCAGTCTTGAGGGAATCAAGCCATGTTTGTAAGTTCAAATACCCACAGCAGTTCCATGAGATGAGATTAAATGGATCCGGCTATGTTTGCTTGGATGTTTTAGCGATTTCAGATATTGTAGCCAGCAGTGGTGCTAACCACACTATATTGGCTGCATTGGCTACCAAAGCAGACGATTGCGGAATTCTATCATTAGCTGGATTAAATGTCTCCAAATTTACATTACCCATTGGTCGGGTTGAACAGCAATAGGCATGGGGGCATCGAGGAAGTCAATAGCTTCTTCTAAAGAATGGAAGAGACGAAGCACTAAACCACGTTCTTTAAAGTGCTCCCTTTGTGACCAAATTAGATGCAAAATATTGGAAGAATAAGTACCAAAAATCATCCTGTGATTGTTGTAGTTGGAAAGATGAATCCACTCTATATCATCGGATATCAGGGTCCTCAATTGAGGGCTATATTTAAAAGCACTAAAGAGAAATGATCGATTTATTCTTTTCTGCCCATTCTTGGCCGGATCACTGGTCCATCCCAATATATTAGGCGTATCGCTGGAAAGTTTGTTCTCATCTGTAGGCTCTTCCACGTAAACCTTTGAATGGGACAGTGACGGCAGATTAGATCAAGAATTATGCAACGAAGGGGCAACCTTGGCATTCCCATCAAGCGTCATCATTTTAATATTAGGGACCTCTTTTGCAGTTTGCATGGATTGGAGGGAGGATTCTGCAGAATATCCCACAATACCCAGTTGAATGGGTGGATCTGCCTATGCAGATTTGGACATTAGCACAGCAGTCTGCTGCGTTTGGTGCCAATTCCAGTTTTTTAAATGCAAGTAATCGGAGAATAATGCTGTAATTGACTTTGAATGAATGTATCCACCATTAAGCGATTGTCAAGTAGAAGTGGGGCTGACGTAGGAGAAGTAACAGCCTTAGAACCAGTACTTAAAGTAGTTGGAGCTGCAGAAGTTGAAGTGGACGCCGCATTGCAATTTTCTGACCTTATAAGGTTAGATTTGTTTTTTTCATGAGTAGCCATGATTAGAACACATTTAGATTCCTCGTTTAATTGTTCCAAATCAATGTTTGTGTCATCGTTGCAAGGGTAAGAAGGTAACTAAATGTCAGAGACCTTATCGCATATTTTTATGTCAGGTAAGTTTTTAGTTTTTTTTTTGTTGAGACTTTGTTAACGTGTTGTTTTTGGCCGTTGCTATTTTGTTATGTTTTAGAGCTCTCGCATAGATTCGCTTAAGCTTGCAAGTGTATAATCTTGTGTCGGATTTAGGTTCAAAGTTGGCTCTTGCGACACCATCCGATGCAGCTATGGAAGTCTTCACTTTATCAAGCTCCTCCATGGCTTCAATGAGCCAGGAAGGACTGTTAAGGTCCACTTTTAATTCTTATCTGTGCAGCTGCATTTGAGTCACTGGCATTTCTAAACCCCTGACACTGATTTCTTTCAGTTATAAGGAATCTGAATAGGTCATCCAACTTTCTAATAAAAGTGGAAAAACGCCCATCGTTAGATATGGTCCATTGTCTGAGGAGCGAGCAAAAACTGCCTGAGCATACATTTCTGAAGCTGTATTCAAGCATAACTCAAATTTTTGAGTGGCTTTTGTATTAGTATTAGTATTAGTATTAGTATTAGTATTAGTATTTGCATTCAAGGGCATTTGGGCTTTTGTAATTAATGAGTCTAATGTCACAATGTTTTCAACTTGAAAGTTGGCATGTGCCAACATAAAGCCCTCCAGTTTACTCATTTTTCCAGTTAGATCGCCAATGAGGTGCTTGATGTAATCTATCTCCCCATGTGTCTTTGCGTGTCCTTTGTCAAGGAGATTGAGAATGCGCGATATAACCAGAAGCTCAGTTAAGTCGTCATTGATTATCCGACCTAAAGTTTGATGGTTAACACCATCATCAAAATGGGTTTGATCATGATTAGGAGGAGGGGAGACTGTTTGATCAAGCATCCCATTAGCAATATCAATTTTGAAAAAGAAGTATGCTGCTTAAATGTTGGAGAGCTTGTCGATAGGTGGCAAGGTTTTACCACGCCATCCTTGTGCAATATAGTATGATGGTCGACATTAGTTTCCTGGATAATATGAAGACAAACTTTTTCAACCTCAGAAGGGAGAACCGAAATAGGAGAAGAGCGAGTCAAAGAGACATGACAATGCTTACTCCATTCAGCTTCCACTGCTGGTGAAAGAATAGACACATCAGAAATACACATACCATGCAGGGGGCCGTGTTGAAAAAATGTATTCTTTTTGGCCAAAGAAGCAGTAGAATTTGAACCAAGAGCACATGCTGTTGGAGTTGTATAACTAAATTGCCCTAGCTGAATAGTATCAGTATAACAAGTGTGTGAAGACTCCACATCAAATCCTGGCGGTGGGTATAAGGAGCAGTTTCTGAATCCATCACCGTTCACCCTGTGTAGGGTAATCAGAAAGGGGAAGGTAACTTATATCGTCGGCCTCCTTCTCATAGGATGCATGGAATTGGATAGGAGCAGTCATATTAAGACTAGTATTCTTGCGCCTTTCGTTCAAGCATTTCCCTCGACGCAGACTCCCAACCATGGTGTCCAAGTGATTTGCAAAACGATTTACAAGTATTGTCTTGCAAAAAGGTTGCAATTAATAAATAATTTGTGTTGACAATAAGCAGAACATTAATCAGTAGATGACTCCAAAAAGTTAATTAATTGCTGCATACACACATGCATGCGAACCATCTATGTGTAGACTTCACAATTCAATGTCAATTACAATGCAACACGGCAAGTCAAACTACAGAGATGTCTATATGAAAAGTCCATGACAAACAACACAGAGTATTTAATTAAAAATCAGAGGCCCCCACCTGCCCGCCACACCGCCAAACAGCCAAACACTTCCTGGGCACTTCCCGGATGCACGTGCAAGATGCGTGCGCACCGGTGTTAATGAAGTGAGTGGTAGGATAAGAAGGGCGGGTCAGAGGGCAGAGCTAGGAGCTGCAAAATACAATACGAGAGATTTAGGCACGTGATTTAATGGGTAATTGCACACAGCTACAGCACCAAGCAGAGAACCCAGCACAAGTCCCAAGATCCCAAGGACAATGCTAACGAATGAAAAAGTCAATGATTACTTGTAGTAGTAATGGATTAAGGTTTCAACGCAGCTCGCTCCTCCTCATGCCGACGGCTCAGTGAAGTCGTAGCACGGCACCAAGTTGAGGAGTTGAAAGTCAGCAAGAGAATCAGTGTCCTACAGCCAGACACTTCCTGGGCACTTCCCGGATGAAGGGCCAGCTTTAGGCATGGGTGACCTGGGTGTCGACCCAGGGCACCAAACTAATAGTGTTTACAAAGGGTGCCATAGCCTCCTCCACAAAAGCATTGAGAAGCTTTAAAAAACGTGTTATTGCTGGCATGAACGTGGCTGTGGTATCCTATTAAAAATAAAATGCTCCCCCTGTGCTGGTGCTTCAGTGATGCCCAATGTAAGTGAGGAACTTTTCACTTACGTTGGGCACTGCTGCTGCACCAGAATTGCTGAGCCTCTTTTCTATTGCAAAGGGCACCAATGCCACGCCAGTTCGGAGGAGTCTTTCAAGGGCTCCCGCAAGCTGTGTGGAGGTGCCCTATTTAAATTAAAAGCTTTTTGTTCTCGTGCTGGCGCTGGGCGCTCCGCCACAGGAGTGGGGAGCTTTTCCTTTGAATAGGGCACCGCTGCCACTCCAGCAGAGACCAGTCTTTGAAAGGCTTTGCAGAGCTGGCGTGGTGGCGGCACCCTATTAAAACGAAAAGCTCCCCCCTCGTGGGTTTTTACTTAAAAAGGGTGCTGTTACCCAAAAGAAAAACCCGGCTCCCTCTCCTCCTTTGGAGAGGATTTGGGTGGAGCCAAAGGTCATGGCCCATATCTTTATGGAACTGAACCCTGGCATTTCTTTTATGCAAAAAGCATGTTTAAAAGTGTTGGGGTAAATTGTTAGCAAATAGATTGCGGGTTCTTTGTGAGCGATCCTTTATTCAAAAGCTAAAAAATGAATTTGGTGAGATCTGTATCAAAAGAGAAGAAATTAGTGAGTGTTTTCACTCGTATTATGCATCCTTATATACCGAGAATAAGCATCCATTAGAAGGTGAGCTGGAAGAGTTTTTTAACAAGATTGATGTTCCTTGCCTTTTTGATGATGCTAGAGAATATCTAGATGCACCTATATCAATTGAGGAGGTTCTAGAATCTATTAAAAATATGAAGGCTGGTAAGTCACCGGGCCCAGATGGGCTACCGACTGAATTTTATCAATCTTTTGCTGAACAGGTGGCACCTGAATTATGTGCTCTCTATAACCAGTTTCTAATGGAGGGTACCCTATGTTCCTCGATGAGGGAAGCGGTTGTGACAGTGATTCCCAAAGCTGGGAAAGATGCTTCAGAATGCTGTAATTATCGCCCCATAGCTCTTCTAAATGTAGATGCAAAGATCTTCACGAAAATTCTAACTACTAGGCTATATAAACATCTGAGTGATTTAATTGAAAGGACCCATGTGGGATTTATGAAGCAATGCCATGGATATGATAATATCCGAACCCTCTTGGATATTCGAAATCTGTCATCCTTAAAATCAGATGATCTACTCTTTATATTCCTAGATGCCAAGAAGGCATTTGATAGTGTGAATTGGACCTTCTTAAACTTTACTCTATTGAAGATGAGTTTTGGTCCTCTATTTATCAATGCAGTTTGGGCACTACAATCGGATATCAGCGCCAGGGTGTCATGATCTCTGCTTCCAAAAGGTCAGGGTTTTCCCAACTCCCTTGGAAGCAGATCCATAACCCAGGTTCTGAGTGCCAACCAGTCCCAATTGGGACCTTTTGGACCCAGTCCTGGCGCCAGTGGCACCAGGCTCATAAATATGCCCAGTCCCAGCGCTGGAAGCGCCGGGCTCATGATGCTTGGGTGGACTTACCTGCAGCAGACCATGCTGCTTACTTGCCTGCCAGTTGAGCCTCTGATCCTCTTCTGTTTGGAACTACTTTTCCTGTTGGGTGGGGCAGGAGCCACTCCCTAGATTCAGAACACTGGAACTCTTCTGGAAAGCAGGAACTCTTTTCTTACCTAGGCGTGGCTGTGGAAGGAGACACCTAAGCACTACAGGAGGCTATTTAAACCACACCCGATGGATGAATCTTGCTTTGCGTTATTCTGCATCCTCTGCAGCAGAACGCTCATCGTGTCTTCTGCATCTGATCCTGGGCCTAAGGAAAAAGGCTTACCATCCTGAATCCAGTCTTCAGCAACACCTATAAAGACAAGAAAGAACAGGTTAGCATTACGGTCTTCAGTGACAGCTCTTCACTTACCTGATCCATCGGCTGTCACCAACGCCTCGTGCTGCATTCCGGCATCTGAAAGACAAAGGCTTACCTACTCTTCGTGCGCTCCGGAGGTCTTCACACTGCATTCCGGCATCTGAAAGACAAAAGCTTACCAACTCTTCGCACGCTCCGGAAGCCTTCGGCGCTGCATCCCGCATCTGAAAGACAAAACAAGGTGCGTTTAAAGACATTGGGGAACTTTAATACTCACGTGCCATTACTCCTTTCCACATCTAACCCAGTGGGTATTCCGGCACCCTGCAGCCGCTCCGAACTTGTACCTGCAAAATAAAAAGACAGTTAGAGCGCATCGTGAAGCAGGCAACAAGCGCTTACTTACGTGCTTCCAGGCGCTTCTATTCATCACACGGGCTCCATCTTCAACTCACTTCAGCCCGTCATCCGCCATCGCCGGAACCCTGCAAAACAAGAAACATCATTACTAAAGACTTTAAAGACATTAGAATTACTGGAAACTTACCGTTCGTGCAGTAAACGACGGACAGCAGTCCTCTGAAGTCAAGAGGCCTGCTCCCCTTATCCAGTGAAGAAACTGGTTACAGCACCCTGCCCCGAGGCAGATGGAGAGCACGGCGTTCACTTACCTAAGGTGAGAGCGTTAACCTTTGGGGTTCTACAGGAGAAGAGAAAGGGAAGAAGAGAGAGACATTCAATAACCCAGTTCCTTAATCCCATATTTTCTATCTGCAGACATCTTACCCTTCAAGTCAGACATACAGTGCACAGAGGTCCAGCCCAAAGAGCCAGCCGTGTGTTACACATCACCTTTGCAGATACGGTATACGCCCAGTCAAGACCGGCGCCTCTACGGGAATCAGGTGAGCGTTACAGAACGCAAAGCCTACCACAAAACTCCCGTCCAGGCGCTATGGAAACCTCGGATACCGACCAGCTAGCCCAGTTACTTGGGGAACTAAGGGCAGAAGTGCATGCAGCCCGTCAGGAAACGAACGCTCTAAGAAGGGAACTGATTATTTCCAAGGAGCGAACAGATGATCTCGCTAGACAATTGCTACAGTCACAAGCCGGACAGACCCCGTTACCCGCATCTGGGGGAAATCTTCCTTCTACATCCTCTATGAATCCAGTGCAGATCAACCTACCTGGGAATGTACCTCTGGCTCCGCCCGAACGATTTTCTGGTGACCCAAAGAGGTTTGCAGTATTTATCAATCAGTGCCGGTTGCATTTCTTATGCCGGCCAGCAGCCTTTCCAACTGATCAAGCTAAAGTAGCTTTCGTGCTTTCGTACCTTAGTGGCAATGCGGCAGACTGGTCGATCCCTCTAGTAAATCAAGATGCTCCGGCCGCCTTTCAATATTTTATGAACGATGTCCTCAGAGAGCTCATAGATGTGTGTGTTGTTGTTTACATTGACGACATCCTCGTTTATTCTTCATCGGAATCTGAACATCGGAAACACGTGAAAATGGTCCTCGAAAGATTGCGTCAACACAAACTTTTCGCTAAGTTGGAAAAATGTGTTTTCAACGTGACTGAAGTTGAATTCTTGGGATTCATATTATCACCTGGCGGAGTGCGTATGGATTCAAAGAAGGTCGATGCAGTTCTCAAATGGCCATCACCATCCTCCGTAAAAGGTGTGCAAAGCATGTTAGGCTTCGCTAACTTTTACCGCAGGTTTATCCCCGAATTCTCTCGAATAGTCCAGCCCATCACTGCCTTGTTAAAGAAAAACAAACGTTTTGAATGGTCTACCGAGGCGGAACAAGCTCTCCAGGATTTGAAGACTAAATTTATCTCTGCACCAATCTTAAAACACCCTCGCCCCGAACTCCCCTACATCGTGGAAACTGATGCTTCAAGCCTTGCCATGGGGGCAGTTCTATCACAAAAGGACCCGGTAACCAATCAGTTGCATCCCGTGGCATTTTGGTCCCGCAAATTCTCGCCTCCTGAAATCAATTACACGATTACTGACAAGGAACTTCTGGCTATCAAGTCTGCCTTTAAGGCTTGGCGGCATTATCTGCTGGGGGCCCGACACACCGTTACTGTGATTACGGATCACCGAAACCTGCAATATTTGAAAACCGCAAAAGCCCAATCCTCTAGACAACTCCGTTGGGCATTATTCTTTGCCGAGTTTGACTTCATAATTACCTATCGACCTGGTACAAAGAACGGTAAAGCTGATGCCCTTTCTCGGATGGGAGTGGAAGAACACTTGATCAACCCTAAACCTGTACCAATCATTCCCGAACAAAGAATTCTGGGTGTAATCGCCACAGAATCCATAGAGGAAGTTAAGGATAAGGCCAGGCAACCTGTAACTCCAGCAGACATACAGAATTGGCATCTGCAGGGAAAGGACTTTGCAGTAAAGGACAACTTATTATATTTCCAAGAACGATTATACCTACCCAGCACAGATTTACAGAAAAAAGTAATCTCTTGTTATCACGATTCTTTAATGGAAGGACATCCCGGTATGGCCAAGACCTCAGAAAAGATCAAGCGCTACTTCTGGTGGCCGTCTTGGAAAAAAGATATCAGAGACTTTATAATGTCCTGTGGAGTATGCGCCCAAAACAAGAGTCAAAAGGAAAGACCAGCAGGCCTCTTACGCCCTATTGACATCCCACCTCGCCCTTGGCATACGCTTTCTATGGACTTCATCACCGATCTACCTCCATGCTCCGGATACAATACGATTCTAGTAATCGTGGACTTATTCTCCAAGATGGCGCATTTCATTCCGCTCAAAGGCTTGCCAACAGCAGCAACTCTGGCCCGAGAATTTCTCGAAAACATCGTCCGACTGCACGGTTTTCCTTCGGTTCTAATTTCGGATCGAGGTAGTCAATTTATTTCGCATTTTTGGCGAAGTTGCTGTCGGTCGGCTCAAATTGATGTGAGACTATCGACCAGTCATCACCCTCAGACCGACGGACAAACCGAGAGGACCAATCAAACTCTGGAACAGTATTTACGCTGCATGCTGCAACAAACTGAAAAAACTTGGAAAGACATCCTTTGGATAGCCGAATATGCCTACAATAACTCTGTCCATTCGGGAACTGGGAAAACCCCGTTTTTTCTTTTGTACGGCAGTCACCCTCGAACCTCGGAGTTGGATCCCCTCCAAGATCTTGAAACACCAGCAGTAGACTACCTGCATTCTACAATCACCCAAGCCTTTAAGGAAGCTGTTTCTCACCTTCAAAGGGCTAAAGAACAATACAAGAAAGGAGCAGATCAACATCGGAAGGAAGCCCCTCAATATCAAGTAGGGGATCAAGTCTGGTTATCCACCAAATATCTACCTCTAAAAGGGCCACGCACATTCAACCCAAGATACCTTGGTCCCTAGTCCATCACTACCATAGTAAACCCAGTAGCGGTCAAGTTGGACTTGCCCCCGCACATGAAGATAGATCCGGTCTTCCACGTCTCTCTATTAAAACCCGTGCAACCTCAAACCCGACTAACTAAATCTCCAAAACCTATCCTAGTTGATGGAGAACTCGAGTTTGAAGTCAAAAGCATTCTGGACTCCAAGATCTCCAAATCTAAACTATTTTACCTAATTGACTGGAAAGGCTACGGCCCCCAAGAGAGATCCTGGGAACCTGCTGAATATGTCCACGCTCCTCGCCTAATCAAAAGATTTCACCGAACATTTCCTGACAAGCCAAAACCCCCGGAGAAGCCCGGTTTGGGAGGGGCCTTGAGGGGGGGTACTGTCATGATCTCTGCTTCCAAAAGGTCAGGGTTTTCCCAACTCCCTTGGAAGCAGATCCATAACCCAGGTTCCGAGTGCCAACCAGTCCCAATTGGGACCTTTTGGACCCAGTCCTGGCGCCAGTGGCACCAGGCTCATAAATATGCCCAGTCCCAGCGCTGGAAGCGCCGGGCTCATAATGCTTGGGTGGACTTACCTGCAGCAGACCATGCTGCTTACTTGCCTGCCAGTTGAGCCTCTGATCCTCTTCTGTTTGGAACTACTTTTCCTGTTGGGTGGGGCAGGAGCCACTCCCTAGATTCAGAACACTGGAACTCTTCTGGAAAGCAGGAACTCTTTTCTTACCTAGGCGTGGCTGTGGAAGGAGACACCTAAGCACTACAGGAGGCTATTTAAACCACACCCGATGGATGAATCTTGCTTTGCGTTATTCTGCATCCTCTGCAGCAGAACGTTCATCGTGTCTTCTGCATCTGATCCTGGGCCTAAGGAAAAAGGCTTACCATCCTGAATCCAGTCTTCAGCAACACCTATAAAGACAAGAAAGAACAGGTTAGCATTACGGTCTTCAGTGACAGCTCTTCACTTACCTGATCCATCGGCTGTCACCAACGCCTCGCGCTGCATTCCGGCATCTGAAAGACAAAGGCTTACCTACTCTTCGTGCGCTCCGGAGGTCTTCACACTGCATTCCGGCATCTGAAAGACAAAAGCTTAACAACTCTTCGCACGCTCCGGAAGCCTTCGGCGCTGCATCCCGCATCTGAAAGACAAAACAAGGTGCGTTTAAAGACATTGGGGAACTTTAATACTCACGTGCCATTACTCCTTTCCACATCTAACCCAGTGGGTATTCCGGCACCCTGCAGCCGTTCCGAACTTGTACCTGCAAAATAAAAAGACAGGTAGAGCGCATCGTGAAGCAGGCAACAAGCGCTTACTTACGTGCTTCCAGGCGCTTCTATTCATCACACGGGCTCCATCTTCAACTCACTTCAGCCCGTCATCCGCCATCGCCGGAACCCTGCAAAACAAGAAACATCATTACTAAAGACTTTAAAGACATTAGAATTACTCGAAACTTACCGTTCGTGCAGTAAACGACGGACAGCAGTCCTCTGAAGTCAAGAGGCCTGCTCCCCTTATCCAGTGAAGAAACTGGTTACAGCACCCTGCCCCGAGGCAGATGGAGAGCACGGCGTTCACTTACCTAAGGTGAGAGCGTTAACCTTTGGGGTTCTACAGGAGAAGAGAAAGGGAAGAAGAGAGAGACATTCAATAACCCAGTTCCTTAATCCCATATTTTCTATCTGCAGACATCTTACCCTTCAAGTCAGACATACAGTGCACAGAGGTCCAGCCCAAAGAGCCAGCCGTGTGTTACACATCACCTTTGCAGATATGGTATACGCCCAGTCAAGACCGGCGCCTCTACGGGAATCAGGTGAGCGTTACACAGGGCATGGGTGAATGGGGATCTGTCGGCTTCTTTTAGATTATTTAAAGGTGCATGTCAGTGATGTCCATTATCCCCTTACCTCTTCAATTTGGCTCTGGAACCCTTTTTGATATACATCCAACAGTCTTATAGTCTGTCAGGCTTCAGAATAGGGGAGATTGAAATGAAAGTTTTGGCTTATGCAGATGATCTAACAATTATTCTTAGCAATCCTGAAGAGGGGGATGTCATCTTACGAAATGTGGTTGATGAGGTAGGTAGACTCTCAGGGTACAAAATCAATTGGGAGAAAACAGTTTTATTCCCGGCTCGAGATACTCCGGTGCGTAGTCATTTGTTAAATTAGAATTGTAAGTGGAAAAATAATTATGGGAAATATTTGGGATTATATTTGTCTAGAGATGTGAAAGAAATTATTGGGTTCAATATTGATACAGTTTTACAAGTTATTAGGAAGAATATTCACAAATGGAGTAGACGCCCGTTATCCATTTGGGCAAAAATGAACGCCATCAAAATGGTGCTCTTACCTAAAGTCCTATATATAGTACAGTCACTCCCTCTAAAATTCACGAAGAAAGTTCTAGGTCATGTAGATAGAGTTTTCCAAGAATTCTTATTGGGTGCTGGAAAAAGACCTAGGACACCACAGTATTTAATGACTCGTAGTGTACATGACGGTGGCTTTGGTTACCCTATTCCCGAAAACTATTATAAGAGCTTTTTGGTTAAAAAATCCATTACTTATTTTTCCATGGATGAACCAGGGATCCCAATTTGGGCTCAGGTTGAAGAATGCAACTTAAGACCTTTAAGAATGGGATGTTTATATTCACTTGGCAAATTACCCAGACCAGTAACCAGCTTACAAACAATACTTGCTACTAAGGATGCAGTCACTTCAATGATTGTGGGAAGTGGACAAGGGCTCTTTATATATGAGGAGGCCTCCATCTGGCAAAATCCAGGGCTTCAGATTAACAATAGAATGTTATGCTGGAGAAGTTGGATCAATAAGGGTATTTTGCTAGTGAGAGATGTCTGGGGTGAGGGTGGAATGCTATCTTTTGAGTTTTTAAAGGGGAAATATGCACTCCATAACCGGGAGCTAAGAAGATATAATCGATTAAAGAATTTGATAGCTGAGAGATCACTGATGCTTGACAAACCTTTGTTAGAAAGACCTGAACGGTGTAACTGTATTAATGTTGCCCCTTGTGTGATGTCAAGTTTTAAAAAATTGTTTCCAGAAGAGAAAAGTGCTAATGTATCATGGTATAATTTGCGAGTTGCATGGTCTGAAGAAATAGTGGTGGCAATAACGATGAAAGATTGGGAGAATTTATGGAAAGTCCCAGTAAGGATGAAAATTGATTTGAATCTGCGCTATATTCAACAAAGAATCCTGGGGCGTCTCTTATGGACCCCCGAATAAGATGCAAAGACTAGATTTAAGTGATGATGATATGTGCTGTAGTTGTTCTAAGGAAAGGGGCACTTTGCTACACATGCTGTGGGAATGCACAAGGGTTAGGCTTTTTTGGAATGATATTTTAGATAGGGTAGATCTGGTTTGGCATATTACTTTCCCAAGAACCCCATTTGCTGTACTCTTGAAATCTCCGATTGATACTCATCATTTATCTTATGGGGCATTATGTCGGGTCAATAAAGTCCTTTTGGTGGCGACCCGGCAAATTCTACGTCTCGGGAAAACGAGGAAGAAGCCATGCCTTGAGGAAGGTACAACTGCTTTCCAGTTTTGAAAAAATTAAGTTTGATGCTGTACATAGAGAAGACTTATATAAAGAACAATGGAATGTTCTCAGTTAGTTCTACGCATGATCTTTGTCAGAGCAGTCACTAGATAGGTTTAGCGTCCAAGTTGGGGTACTGATTCGGGTGGGGGGTTAGATGTCTGTCTATGTCTTGTCTAAGTGTCTTATGTGTTATGTATATAATTTTATTTGCCTACATTCATCTTATGTAATTCTGTAGTTAGATAGCCAGAATATATTAGGTTGAATTTTGTTACCTTACAACTATTTCTGTTTTATTTGTATCTGTTTACTTTGGATTCTTATAGTCTATTAATATGCTGATTACTATGTTATATAAAAAAGTAAAATATCCCTTTATTTTGATATGTTGTAAATATTGAAAATTAAAATAAAGTTTAAAAAAATAAATAATTGTGGACTTTCTTATTACAAATGAACGCAATTTTTTATTTGAAACATCTCTGTGTTCATGATTAAGCAAGAACCACCTTTCCAGTGAGTAATGGAAGTTGAACTCTGCTATTTTCATTGGTCACTATACTGTTCTCTAACAAAAAATATCTGTACATTGCAAGACATGTATACCAATTTGGAAATCATTTGAACAGGATGTGAGGCTGGCTGTTTCTGCATTCAGTGTCATGCCAAGTTTTCTGAAGCTGGATTTGGGAACAGATCTGGGAGTTTCCTGGGTCAGCACTGGTCCCCAGGACAGAAAAGCTTCCTCTGGCAGCTTTTCTTTTACATAAGGTGCCACGCAGAAGCCTCTAAAAGCTTTCCTGTTCTGAAGGTGGCATAATCCAAATTGGTCTCCATGTTTCTTTTGAATATCATTTAGGTGCCGTGACTCAGATCCATTGACCAGAACCAACACCCTCTAAATCACTGACCGTCCTCCTGCAACTTCCCCTACTGACATCTAAACAGGTAAGACAAATTAATCTATTTTGGGAAACTAGTTGAAGGGAACACCAGTAGGCAGAGAGAACCCCTCAGTCAACTGGGAAATTATCCATTAGCCATTTTATTTAAGGTCAATTCAGAAATCAAGGCCGGTCTATTAGTCTTGTCTGTTTTATCTTTCTGCTACTTGTTATTCTAGTCTGTCCTGGTCTAGTGTTGAATGTATTGGTTAATCTGGTTACGGTTTGAAACGCACTTGCATCCATGCACTGAACGATGGGGCCAGTGAATGCTGATCAAATGAGCTTGCTATATTGTCTTCTTATTTTGATTTGGTCTGAAATATAATTCATGCACAATTTAAAACTGTTGGGTGAACCCTGCATCTACCTCGCAAGCCTCACAGAGCGCTATAATCAGGGATAGATTTCTGTGCAGGAGTGATAGCAGAGAATCCTTCACAGGTGCCAGAAAGTGACACGTTTGAATGCATTCATCAGTGTTGTTTGTCGAGTTTTTCCCCAGAAGCCAATATACATGTAACCCCCTGCAGGGTTTTAAACAAAGAGAATGATCCTTGACACATGAAGCCGCGCCTGGGAATCCTTAAACCGAAATGAAAAGAATAGAGTAATGGAAACTCGCGTGTGATCATTCAAGGGGTCATTTACTCTAGTTAGAAGGTAAACATCCCTTATGGGCAGAGCACCCTTCTATAAGGGATAAACCCTCTAAGAGTTTACAGGCGCTCTGAGCCATCACCACCAATGCCCAGGCCTTCATGCTGGTTCTCACCTGACTAGCATGGGAATACCTGTGAAAAATGTCACCCGCCCAGGTGGTCTATAATTACAGCTCCAGGCCCCAGGCCCAATTTGTGTAGCCCTCCTGGGCAGCATATGAGTGAAGAGGCCAACCCTCTTTCAGGTGGCCTACCTGTACTCCCTAGGTCACACTGTACTCCGTAGGTCACACCTGGCAGGCGTCGCCCAGGTTGAGTAGTGTTGTGGGGGGCACCCCACGTTGCATCTGATTGCTGGGCTGAACCTTGCGTATGTAGCCCAGCCCAAGAAAATGCTTTAGGGCCCCCACACACTGTTGCCTGCTGTTGGCCTGCCACAAGAACCTCCACAAGAATTTCAGTGTCCAACTACACCTGTCTCCCACTAAGGTGCAAAATACAATCACACTGCTACATATATGTGCAGCCATAAGTTGTGATGCCTCGGATATACAGCAGGGATGCGCAGAGGCATATCAACTTTGATAAAGTCTTCCTGCCAGATTCTCACAAAAGAAATGGGCACAAGTGATGAGATGCATGGGCAATCCCATCTCCTCCCCTTATCCCTGTATAAACCACTGGTGGTTATGCATCTTGTCTCATGCAAAAGAGCAGGACATGGAGACAAAGCAGCAATAATGAGCGATTGCCTGGTCTGAACTTTATTGCGGCGCAGTGGCGAGGGGCATTGTGAAAGAGCAGCAACAACCCCTATATAATGCTTTCTTAATATTGCCCCGGCAAGAATGGGAAATGGTCAGTTCAACCAAGTGCCACTCCCTTCTAAATGTAGTCCAGCCCACTATATGTGCATACATTATTCACCCAAAACGTGTAAGTTTCTCCATCAATGGCACTATTTGACATGGGATGATGTGAACAAGCAATTCCCTAAGCAGGCATGTATGATCTAGATGAAGTTGTTAATTTTCGATGAGCTCTGGAAGTTTTGGGTGAGTAAGTAATTCATGTATATTTAGTGGGGTGGACTCCCTTTACAGGGGAGTGGCTCTTGTTTGAACTGACCAGTTCCAGTTCTCACAGGGGCAAGACCAAGAGCTAAGGTCCATCAGAAACAATAGGACACCTTTTTTGATTGGTGTCCCGAAACATCTAAACAATGTACCAAATCACAGACTAGAGTGCTGAAAGATGCCCAAAGAAAATAGCAAGATTACCTAAAGCAATTAAAAGACTTCAGAGTAAATTGGGCCATCCCAAATAAGAAAGATTATAGCAAGCTCTATCTAGCACATCAAGGTGCACGGCCACCTAAAGATTTTGCTGAAGATATTCTTGACTGTTATAATCCAGCCATATTGAACCCACCCCCTGATTAACCAACTGATAAGCGAGCAGCCTGATGAACAAATGGAATTAAATAGCTCAGACTCTACCATTAGCCACTTTCCAGCATCCAATCAATCTACCCCCAAAAGATCACACACAAGTCCTGCATTTCAGTCGTGCTCAGCCATCATTCAGTTCCATAATGGGTAATCGCAAATATGTTTGAGATCTCACTCTCTGCAAGGACTTCTACACATTTTGAATGGTTTACCAATGACACAACTCAAGCCGCTCGCTCATGTTCCCACTGTGACAAGTTCCCGGAGCCAGGAACAAACGTATATCTGTCCATGCGTCCTGGAGCTACACAGATCTGTTTCAGATTATGCAGCAATTACTTGAAATACGAGATGGTAGCATTAGATTCCAAGAAGAACACAGGGGAATAATTGACAGTTATAATCCGACCTACACTGATTTAAACCAATTACTCTGAGCGTTCATGCCAAACTACGTCGATAGAAATCCAATTGGCTTCTTCACAAACCTGTACTGGAAAATGTAAAATAAATCACTATTAAACTCTTAAGCATAATTTTAAAGATTTGCCACGAGAAAACTGACTGCACTAAGATCAATGCATGCAAAGAAATTATGAATGAGAACCCAGCTGATTATTTGAAAAGGTTCAAACACTGTTTCTAACATTAATCTGGTATTACTCGTGCATTAGGGTAAGCTATTGTGTCACCATTTGTAATGGGACTGCAACCCAGATTTTTGACGGGATATTATTATTGTTTTTAGGTTATTTAGTGAGTACGGACCTTGCTTCAGGAAACAATTGAGTGCTTTACAATCATAGGGGGAAGAACAAGGTTAGGGAGCAGAGAAACAAGGGAGTGGGAATCTAGCAACCAGGGGAGGAACCAGTGCGGATCAGATCACCCAGTCTCAGGTATGGTGGGGAGTGGATGGTGTAGGCACCTAGGTTTTAGGGAGGAGCCACTTCTTAAAGAGGATGCACCTTCCTGGACTGTAGAAGTGAGAGGGGGAGTCAGATGTGGATGGGGAGGAGGTTCCAGAGTCTTGGGACATAGACAGAGAAGGTCTGTCTTCTGTTTTGTTTGCTTCCTACAACAGCGGATTTGAGGTCTGCACATGTAGTGACGATTCACTAGGTATCGTCACTTCTCCCCAGGCGTGAGCCCCTTCTCATGTGGCTAGGGAGGTGAGGCCGCTACCCAATATTCCCCTAGGGGTGGTACAATGCAGGAGGACTTCATGGGGAGGAACTCCCCTCCTGGGGATAATGGCGATCAACTGGGTATAATTTTGCACAACACCCCAAACCTAACCCTCTCAAGCCTGTTGCCACCTTTCCACCAACCCCTTCCTTAATAGCACTTCTAATTGTTATTTGTTATTGTAACACTAAACCAGTTACTTTTACTGGGATGATGAAGATTGACAATAATATCGATAGTATGACTAACTGAGGTACTGACATGAAAAAGATCATCCAAAGCATGAAGGATACCAGCAAGGTCAGCACTGAGAGATCTGATAGCCACCAGTAGCCATGAAGAATAGATCAGAGAAGATACAGGAACGGTATAGACTTATGTGGGGGAGTTAACCTGTGAAGTACATAAAAACTGACAAAGGACTTTGAGCAAGAGATCCGCAGAACAACACGAATGACAGTCCAGCCCAGGAAGTTCCAAGTAGACGCAGAGGACACAGTGAGAGAGCCGAGAGCAGTCCACTCCCAAAGGTAGGAGGCCGATGATGGGAGTCCTTTGCCTGGTGTTGTGGAGCAGGGCAAGGTCGAGACAGGAGCCTGGTAAACGGTAGCACGACCTCATGGAGCTGGACAGAGCGGTCCGTTAACCGCGTCCACACCATCAGGAAAGAGACCGTGAAGAAGGTACATGGAGTGAGAGCAGTGGAAGCCAGAGACGCCCGCACAGCCCTTCAAGAAGACGCAAGCACGCAGGAAGAACCGGCCCAAGTCCCAGAGCCAACAAAGGTAAGAGGCAGATCCCTGCGACTGGGTGGGGCTTCGAGGTGCAGGAGAGAAACAATCTGAATGGGAATAAAGATACAAAGCATCTTCCTCATAGCAGTACTTGGGGAGAGAGTCACCCAAGTGGGCCTAGTGAGAAGGAAAGAAACCCAGGGTCTGAAACCCGATGTCATGATACCTGCCCCCGGAAGACCAGACCAGGCCCAGCAGCCCCGGAAGCAGGCATCATGCCACTTGGAGCATGCCCAAAAGCCCCAGTTAGGGGCTGTTTGGGTGCAGTCCTGGCACCTATGGCGCCAGGCTCATAAAGATAAAGCCAGTCCTGGCGCCATGGGCGCCAGGCTCATTATTGATAACTTACCTGAAGCAGACCATGCTGCATACTCACCTGAGGCAGACCATGCTGCATGAAGACTCAAGCCAAATGAGGCTTAGGAGGAACTATTTTGTTACTTGGGTGGGGCTGTGGAATACTTACCTGGATCTTCTTCCAAGGCTATTTAAACCACACCCGGACAGCCACACGTGCTTCGCGTTATTCTGCTTGCTGCAGCGTAACGCTCACCGTGTTTTCAGCAGCTCCAGTCTTCAGCCACGCCCGCTTCAGTCCTGGGACTCCTGAAACAAGAAGAAAAGAAGGATAAAGGTTAGAACAGGAGTTTTAACTTTAATCCTTACATGAATCCTGATCCATTTCGCCACGGAGCTGAAAGACAGAAGTCTTTGAAGCATCGCTTCGCATTCCTACGGCGCCGCGCTGAACTCACCTGCTTGGCGGTACTTCAGCATTCCATCACGCTCTCTCCATCTCGCGGCCGCCCTCCGACACCTAAGGAGACAAAGACAGCAAGGTGAGCAAGGGGACTCTCTAAGGCTATACAAGCTACCCCCAAGGACTTACCTGATTTACCACGGGGGGTACTCACCCCATTTCGGGTCGGCACAGTCAACTCTGCTTCATCGCCATACCCCGGCCCCTAAGGGGAAAACTACAATAGACTTACCTGAATCTTACCAATTGCCATTTGGAAATCTTCGAGTGGATTAATCGGCAACCTGCAAGGAATCGGACAGAGTGAAGATCAGACATTTGAACTCTTATGAACAATTGGACTTTAGAGTCAAAACTGGAACTCACCAATTCCTCTATGCCAGTGAAGTAACTGGTCATCAACGCGCCCCTGTGGTCGACGCAGGATGGAGAGCTCATCCTTCCAAACCATCAGGTGAGACTAAGGAGGGGACAGAGTGATCTGTGGGAAGACAACGGGAGTGGGGAAGGTTGGTTGACACTCAATTCCACGGGTGGTTAATTCCTCTTTTCCTTTGCAGAAGAATATTCCTGCGAGCCAGACAAACTAGGCTGAGCGGGCCAGTCCAGTCAGTCATCTCGGCGCTACACATCACGCTCGTGGAAACAACAGCGGCCCAGTTCCGGTCGACGCCCCCGTGGGAAACAGGTGAGCGTAACAGAACGCGAAGCCTACCCACAAATACCCACCTGGGCGTCATGGAGACCTCGGAAACTGATCAGTTGGCCCAATTATTAGGGGAATTAAGGGCCGAAGTGCATTCCGCCCGCCAAGAAACCAATGCCCTCAGGAGGGAACTGATAGTGTCAAAAGAACGAACTGATGAGTTGGCCAGACAACTATTACAGAGCCAGGCTGGACAAACACCTCTACCAGGACTTGGGGCAAGTCCAGCTCCTGTACCATCGAGTAACCCGGTGCAGATAAATTTACCTGGAGCCGTTCCTTTGGCTCCGCCTGAATGCTTTGCCGGAGACCCAAAAGGGTTTGCAACATTCATGAATCAATGCCGCTTGCACTTTTTATGTAGACCTGGAGCTTTCCCAAACGATCAGGCCAAGGTAGCCTTTGTACTGTCATATCTCAGCGGCAGTGCAGCGAATTGGTCCATTCCACTAGTTAACCAGGATGACCCGATTCTTTGAGATTTCCAGGGTTTTCGAACAAGCATGGAAAGACTATTCGCCCGACACTACCGAGGATAGGCTTTGGACAACGAACTTTTATCCCTACGTCAAGGTAACCAGGATCTTTTATCTTACATTGCCACTTTCAATAGATTAGTAGTGGAAACCGAATGGCCTGAAGCCAAGCGAATCACATTATTCCATCGAGGACTTCGGGGAGAACTCAAAGATGTTTTGGCCCAAATCGTGAACCCGCCTCAAGACTGTGCTGAATATATAGATCTAGTGGTCCAGCTCGATCACAGACTTCAAACCAGGAAGGCTGACCGAACCAAGTTTGAGAAAAGGGTGTTGGTTAAAACCCACGTAAGCTCCAAGGGGGTAGATGTCTCAGAACCTATGCAAATCGGGGGGGTTAAAGGACCCTTAAGCCAGAAGGAAAGAGATAGAAGATGGCAACTGCAATTATGTTTATATTGCGGAACTACTGGTCATTTTCTTCGGAACTGCCCTGTAAAACCACCCAAGAAAGTTATAGGAGCAGCAGACGAAAACCATGTGAAATCTGACTCGGGAAACGACCACGCCCAGCAAGCGTAGAGGTCCGCTTGCCGAGCTTAAAGAAGGGCACTCTGACCTCGCATTTCACCATACCCATGGTCCTTGTAGATCCAGAGCAGCCATCACGCATGCACGCGGTAAAGGCGTACGTAGACAGTGGAGGCATAGGAAATTACTTGGACTGGGAATTGGCTACCAGGATGAATCTATCTCTCACCCGCAAGACCACGGCCGATGTTGTCACCACTGTAGATGGAACGGAAATTGCCTCTGGACCCGTAACTCATTCCACTGCAGAGATGACATTGCTGAGTCAAGATGGGCATCGAGAGGCTATGGTGTTTGACTTAATCAAGGCCCCACATTTTCAGCGGCGATACTGGGGATACCTTGGTTGGAAAAACATAATCCCTGTATTGATTGGCGAGAGAAGAGACTAACCTTCCCAGAATGTGCTCACACCTGCTACCCAAGGAAAACTCAAAACTCAGTCCTGGCCCCAGTAATTCCAGTAGCCATACAATTACCTGTTGAATACCAAGACTTTCAGGATGTCTTCCAAAAGGAACAGGCAAACACCTTACCACCTCACAGATCGTATGATTGTCAAATAGATCTTGTACCTGGAGCACAACCACCTTGCAGCAGAATCTATGCCCTTACGGAACCCGAAAATCTACATTTGCGCCAGTACCTAGACCAGTACCTTGCTAATGGCTTCATTCGCCCGTCCAAGTCCCCTGCATCTTCAGCTTTGTTCTTCGTACCGAAAAAGGAAGGCGACCTTAGAACATGTATAGACTACCGCGCACTGAATCAGAAAACCATCAAGAATTGATACCCACTGCCTTTGATCCCAGAACTACTAGACCAGGTGAAGGACGCTTGTATATACACGAAACTAGACCTTCGGGGGGCATATCATCTGGTATGTGTCAAAGAGGGTGACGAATGGAAGACTGCTTTTCGCACCAAGTACGGACTATTTGAGTACTAGGTGATGCCCTTCGGACTATGCAATGCACCAGCAGCCTTCCAGTTCTTCATGAACGATGTCCTCCGAGAGCTTATCGACGTTTGTGTGTTTGTTTACATCGACAACATCTTAGTATACTCTTTATCAGAATCTGAGCATGTAAAACACGTCCGAGCAGTCCTAGAGAAGTTACGCCAGCATAAATTATATGCTAAACTGGAAAAGTGCATCTTCCACACTACGGAAGTGGAATTCCTTGGATTTATTCTGACCCTGTGAGGAATCCGGATGGATACATGAAAAGTGGATGCCATTCTTAATTGGCCTTCGCCAAGTTCAATCAAAGGAGTTCAAAGCATGCTTGGCTTTGCCAATTTCTACCGCAGGTTTATCCCAGACTTCTCGCACATTGTACATCCCATTACGACGCTATTGCGAAAAAACAAACGCTTTGTGTGGACAGAGGAAGCCGAGAACGCCTTCCAAGAGTTAAAAGCTAAATTCACATCTGCTCCCATATTAAGACACCCGCGCCCCGAGCTTCCCTACATAGTGGAAACAGATGCATCCAGTTCAGCCATGGGAGCAGTCCTTTCCCAAAAGGATCCCAAAACTAACCAGCTTCACCCAGTGGCGTTTTGGTCAAGAAAATTTTCAGCTCCCGAATTAAACTATGCCATAACCGACAAGGAGCTGCTGGCCATCAAGTCCGCCTTCACGGCTTGGCGGCACTATCTACTGGGTGCCAGACATACCATCACGGTCATCACCGATCACCGCAAATTACAATACCTAAAGACAGCCAAAGCCCAATCTTCGCGCAAACTCCGTTGGGCATTGTTCTTCGCCGAGTTTGATTTTGTAATAACCTATCGACCAGGTTGTAAGAATGGTAAAGCAGACGCCTTGTCCCGGATTGGAATGGGAGAAGCAGAAATAACTTTAGAACCCGTACCCATAATTCCGGAACAGAGAATCCTTGGCCTGACATCCATACAGACACTGGAGCACATTCAAAACAAGATCCACCAACTCTTTGATTCCGTTGCCCTACAGGACTGGGCAAAGAAAGGTCCAGAGTACTCTGTCATCGATGATTTAGCTTATTACCAAGGCAGGCTATTTTTACCGCAAAAAGAACTACAGGAACTTGTCATTTCCCATTACCATGACACCTTAATAAAAGGGCATCCGGGTATTGCAAAAACCGAAGCTAAAATTAGGAAGCAATGTTGGTGGCCCACCTGGCGAAAGGATGTCAAGTCATTTGTCATGTCTTGGGGCATTTGTGCACAAAATAAAGGGCAAAAGAAAAAACCTGCTGGATTATTGCAACCATTAGACATACCACCTACCCCTTGGCATACCTTGTCATTAGACTTTATCACGGCTTTACCCCCGTACCAAGGTTACAATACCATTCTAGTTATTGTAGATCTTTTTTCTAAAATGGCCCACTTCATTCCTTTGAAAGGGATACCTTCAGCTTCAGTCCTGGCCAAGGAATTCCTTGAAAATGTTTTCCGCCTGCATGGCTTTCCTTCGGTGTTAATTTCAGCTCGGGGCAGTCAATTCATTTCACATTTTTGGAGGAAATGCTGCCAACTGGCACAAATTGATGTTAGGCTTTCGACCAGTCACCACCCTCAGACTGACGGTCAAACGGAGAGGACCAACCAGACTCTTGAACAGTACCTCCGTTGTATGCTACATCAGTCTGAGGGGAATTGGAAAGACATTCTGTGGATCGCAGAGTATGCGTACAATAATTCCGTACACTCAGGAACTGGACCAAGTCCTTTTTTTAGCATTAATGGGCACCATCCTCGAACCTCGGATTTGGACTCACCCCAGCATTTAGAGATGCCCGCAGTGGACCATCTCCACGCTGTTATTACACAAGCCTTTAAAGAAGCAACCATCCATTTGCAAAAGGCTAAGGAAAAATACAAAAAGGATGCGGATCAGCACAGAAGTGAAGCTCCTCAATACCAAATAGGGGACCAAGTATGGTTAGCCACTAAGCACTTACCACTCAAGGGGACTCGGACCTTTAACCCAAGGTATTTGGGACCTTTTTCTGTCAAGGCAATTATTAACCCAGTGGCCGTCAAGTTGGACCTACCTGCTCATATGCAAATCCATCCCGTCTTCCACGTGTCTCTTTTGAAGCCAGTACAACCAGGAACTAGGCTAACCACTCCACCTGAACCTATCCTCATAGACGGGGAGCCCGAGTTCGAAGTCAAGAATATTTTGGACTCAAAAAGAGTGAGATCAAAACTCTTTTACCTAATTGACTGGAAAGGTTATGGTCCGCAGGAAAGGTCTTGGGAACCTAGTGACCACGTGCATGCACCTCGTTTAGTGAAGAGGTTCCATCGGGAATTTCCAGACAAACCACGGCCAAGGGGGAGAACGACTTTAGGAGGGGCCTTGAGGGGGAGTGCTGTCATGATGCCTGCCCCCGGAAGACCAGACCAGGCCCAGCAGCCCCGGAAGCAGGCATCATGCCACTTGGAGCATGCCCAAAAGCCCCGGTTAGGGGCTGTTTGGGTGCAGTCCTGGCGCCTATGGCGCCAGGCTCATAAAGATAAAGTCAGTCCTGGCGCCATGGGCGCCAGGCTCATTATTGATAACTTACCTGAAGCAGACCATGCTGCATACTCACCTGAGGCAGACCATGCTTCATGAAGACTCAAGCCAAATGAGGCTTAGGAGGAACTATTTTACTGAAGGGACTATTTTGTTACTTGGGTGGGGCTGTGAAAGAATACTTACCTGGATCTTCTTCCAAGGCTATTTAAACCATGCCCGGACAGCCACACGTGCTTCGCGTTATTCTGCTTGCTGCAGCGTAACGCTCACCGTGTTTTCGGCAGCTCCAGTCTTCAGCCACGCCCGCTTCAGTCTTGGGACTCCTGAAACAAGAAGAAAAGAAGGATAAAGGTTAGAACAGGAGTTTTAACTTTAATCCTTACCTGAATCCTGATCCATTTCGCCACGGAGCTGAAAGACAGAAGTCTTTGAAGCATTGCTTCGCATTCCTACGGCGCCGCGCTGAACTCACCTGCTTGGCGGTACTTCAGCATTCCATCACGCTCTCTCCATCTCGCGGCCGCCCTCCGACACCTAAGGAGACAAAGACAGCAAGGTGAGCAAGGGGACTCTCTAAGGCTATACAAGCTACCCCCAAGGACTTACCTGATTTACCACGGGGGTACTCACCTCATCTCGGGTCGGCGCAGTCAACTCTGCTTCATCGCCGTACCCCGGCCCCTAAGGGGAAAACCACAATAGACTTACCTGAATCTTACCAATTGCCATTTGGAAATCTTCGAGTGGATTAATCGTCAACCTGCAAGGAATCGGACAGAGTGAAGATCAGACATTTGAACTCTTATGAACAATTGGACTTTAGAGTCAATACTGGAACTCACCAATTCCTCTACGCCAGTGAAGTAACTGGTCATCAACGCGCCCCTGCGGTCGACGCAGGATGGAGAGCTCATCCTTCCAAACCATCAGGTGAGACTAAGGAGGGGACATCAAGAGTGATCTAAGGAAGACAACGGGAGTGGGGAAGGTGGGTTGACACTCAATTCCACGGGTGGTTAATTCCTCTTCTCCTTTGCAGAAGAATATTCCTGCGAGCCAGACAAACTAGGCTGAGCGGGCCAGTCCAGTCAGCCATCTCGGCGTTACACGTCACGCTGGTGGAAACAACAGCGGCCCAGTTCCGGTCGACGCCCCCGTGGGAACCAGGTGAGCGTAACACCCGAACAGAGTTGAAGCCTATGTGGATAGGAGTCATCTTCCTTGTGGCAGTTCTTGGCAGGGGAGTGAACCAAGTGGGCCTGATGAAAGAAGAATAGAAACCTGGTCTGGGACCCAAACTAAAGTAACCGATATCAGTAAATAAGTTATCCTCCTCGTGGCAGTACTTGGCAGGAGAGTGAATAAAGTGAGCCTGACAAGAAAGGGGGAGTGAACAGGGTCTCTGACCCAAATAAATACATGGGAAACAGGTTAAGGAGAGCCTGGAACTGTTGCATGAATTACCGAACAAGGCAGTGGAAGGGAGCCATTCCCCATGATCTTAACTGGAACTTTGTTGAAACTAGACATACAGGGCACAGGGCAAGGGAGTCATTCCCCCTGGACACAATTGGAACTTTGTTGTTACTGCCATCCAGGGGAATGGCGTCAATCCCCCCTGGACCTAATTGGAACTTTGGTGAAACCCTTATCCAGGAGAAGGGAGTCATTCCCCCTGGATCTAGCTTGAACGTTTTCAGAGAAGTTAGGGGGGAGGGAGTCACTCCCCCTAGTGATGTTTGGAACTGTGTGTAAACCAAGACCAGGGCAAGGGAGTCATTCCCCCTGGTATTGATTGGTGTCCTGAAGAAACTTTCTTTTTAAAACACAGGGAGAAGGGAGTCGTTCACCTAGTGAGCAAAATGTACTTTGTATTAAGGCACCTTGGTTATGAGAGGTAAGGTTTTGACTCAGGACAGTGCTTTCTTTAGTTACAGACATTCTGACAGACCCTTTTGCTTTTATCTTGAGGAAGGGAAACCCTCTTAGAGGTATGGATAGCTAGGTTTTGTTCATTCAATAAAAGTCTTTGCCAACCTCCATGACACCTCCTTACTTCTGGTGGATTGCCTCTGGAGATGCTGAGTTTCTCAGTGAGGTAGCTTGGGAACTCCAGGTTGACAGTTTTGTAGATGATGCTGCGGAATTCCAAGATGATACAGGCTTTCAGCAGGAACCAGTGCTGTTCAAAGAGGGTCGGGTTATGTGGTCGAATTTGAAGAGTCCTTTGATGAGTCAGGCTGTAGCATGCAGCATATACACAGATAATGTTCTCATTGAATTTATTCACCATTGATTCTAATGTATATCTTGTGGCTAAATTGCAAAGTATGCCATAGTGCAGACACAAACATAAAAAAAACAAAGCACAAATTGATTTCTTATAATGGCTCACATGACAATTGCCTCAAGGATCAGAGATAATTGTAAATGAATCTGAACATTTCCTTTACATTTTTTTAAAAAATATTTCTGTTTGAATATTATATTGTCAGGAAAATGGGGTAAATTATTCGCTACTTTGTAAACGAATACAAATAAATATACATACTGTGACAATCCGTTAGATAGCATCACTTTTCCCCAGATGGGAGACCCTTTCCATGAGGGTCGGGAGGTGCGGCCGCTAACCTATAGTCCCCCTAGGGGTGGGACGTACTAACATCACCTAGATCTCCTTTACCTGGGTTCATATCAGAGGCAATGTGTTTTTGTACAAGATCAGATAATCGTAATATGATAAATAATGGGACCAGAACGAGACTGTGAACGCTATAGTAAGGCGGGAAAAGTGCTCAACCAACTGTAGCAAATTAAGCTGATGTTATGTTAGGGAGGATTTTGCTAAATCAAGACATCAGACACAAATGACAGAGAGCTAGAGTAAGGGCGGGAGGAAACTGCAGAGAAAGACATTTAGACCAAGATGAAGGCTGAGATCAAGAGAGACCGACAGCTCAGCAGCAGGGAGAAGCAAGCGACTTGGGAGAGAGATATGGAGGGTGTGGTTCAAGAGAACGTAGAAGGCCGTCTTGTAGGCTGACTAAGTGTTGGTAGCAGTAGAAGCAGAAGTAGAGACTGGAGAAGGCATCCCGCTCAGAGGCAGAACGCCAGACATTACCAAAGCAGAATCTGGGGGCCGGTGGAAGAAAGCAAGACTGAGGCATAGAAGAATTGATACAATGCCCAGAAAGAAACAGATATCATTGCTGAGACTCCAGGAAAGCACCTTACGATTTTGCCGGGAGACGGCCCAACAGAAGGATGAATAGTGTATCACAGTGGCGGGACCTGTATTGGGTGAACCGTGCAGTCCAACAACTATGCCGAGACCGCTAACCCAGGCCTGTCGCAAGGAAGATGAAACAAGCCTGGGGAAGAATCCTGAGTGGTGGTGTATGCCTGACCGGTAAAGAAGGGACACGTGGGTCCGTTACCACCCTCAGCGAAGTAAGCACTATAGAGCCTTGGAGACAAGCAGCCAGTCAGAGAGAATCTATATACTGCCTTGAGATACCTGGCAGAACCAGTGAGACATCCCGATGCTGAGAGCAAGTAACAGGAAATATTACAATCCGGGAGGGAGCCGGGATGAAATTGAGAAAGTTAGCAGAAAACAGATGAAGACCATCAAGTGTAACAAACTGTGAAGACAACAAGGACACTCACCCCATCGGCTGTGAAGTAATTCTGTCCACAAAATGTAAACCTTACTCCTTGAAGCGTTAGTTAAAGGGTTATTTTCTCAAATGTGAACAGAAAACCTCAAACCATTAGACAGGTTTTCGGGAGTATCATTAACGAGAACAGAGTTTATGTGAGGACTTTCGAGAAGGATCTTTGGAAAAAGAATGAACACCCGAAAACACATGCAAACCGAAAGTCCTCCTACACTCACCACAGAATCATATAGGGCCTGGTCTTGAAAGCAAAATCCAATCATCACCTTTCAAAGACAAGAATCCAGTCCTTTAAAATCCCAGGGGTTAATGTTCCTTGTGTAAAAAAGTAGGAAATATCCTTGTCTTTGTTATTGTCCTCTCTTCATGAAATGCGGAAGAGGCCGATGAAGTAGTTGATCATTTTGTAGCACAGTTCCCTAAGCAGCCCCACAAGAGGGGATGCTGGAGAGTCGAGAGGCACTCGTGGAGCATCTTCGTTGTCCCAGTGGGGCAGTATAAAGAGTATAAAAAAAGCAAAATGTGTTGAGACTTCCTTGAAGGAACTACAAGTTTGGTTGAAAATGATAAGGAACTTTGGGGACCCACGAGGATCCAGTAAAACTGTTTATTTGTTACGAAAAGCTTGGAATTAATGGAACTTTTACCTTAAGAAGACTTGGCGTCTTTGAGACACTTTGCATGCATCCAGGAGAAGAGAGTCATTCTCCCAGGTCACGATCAGAACCAGAACTTTATTATTGTTTCTTGTAGTGACAGAGATAGCTTAGGAGCTTTTGGACTGGGATGGTGCCTTTTGAGTTTGGATTTTCACAGACTTACTGACAAGCACTCAAGTTTCTTTAGTTTAGGTAGGGAAACCCCATTAGAGTTAAGGACGGATAGGTTTATCTTTTCTTTGTTAAATAAAAGTCTATAACAATCACCACAGCACCACTTGGTCAGTCTCTTCATTCCTTGTCACCACAATACACACATATACACTTCAAAAAGTGACCAATTTTGACAGAAAACCAAGATATGCAGTGCAAAATACCTATAATACATGGACAAAAGCATAAACATATTAAGTTAAAAAAAGACCAAAACCAAGAGAAAGACAAGAAAAAGCAAAAAGAACACATCAATCATATGTTCAAAAATGAATTCACTATGAATCAATCAAATTCTTCCTCTCACTACCAATCCTCCCTAAAAACTACAAGCACTCTTCCCTCCTCACTACTACTCCTCCCTCCATATTACTGCCACTCCTCTCTCCAAACGACTACTTTCCTACCACCTCTCTCATTCACACAACTTGCAACGCACATTCACAAAACAGGACAACTTCTCTCCCTGGTCAATACCTCACCTTTTCGTGCCACCACCTCCTCTGACCTCACTGTCTCTCCCTTGCTGGTTACCCTGGACAATCTTGCCCTTCCTTACCTAACCGGGAGGTGTTTCAAAGAATAGAACACTTAAAAGCGGTCTGAGCCCCACCCCCTTCCTCTCCTGCGTGCCCACCATGGATCGGTAATGGTGGTCTGCTGCAATTAGACTTCCAGTTTGTGATAGTGTCCGATGCGAAATCTTGAGAGTTCCTGGTCAATTGTCGGCCCCTTTCTCTTGTGTAGGCCTGCCATGGATCAGTAATGGTAGTCCACTGCAATTAGAGTTCCAGTTAATTTTAATGTCCAATGCGAGATTGTGACAGTTCCAGTTAACAAGGTGCTCTGTGGCTCCATTGTCGGTAAGGATCCGTTGTTGCTGATAGTCAGTTTCAACTGGCGGGGCTGCAGCTATGCGTGTTGATGCTGATGAAAACGAATTGTAGCATTCCACGCCGGTTTCTGCTTCCAGGTTGCGCAGAGGTTCTATTGAATTATAGCACTGGTTGGGGTGTGCTGATATTGAGAGTCCATGGAGCATCTGGTGGGCTATTCTCTCTCTGGTTCACCGCTAAAGCTGTTGGTTCTGGTAGTTTGCTGGAAAAAACAGTGAAAGACTTGCCCAGAAGTTGGTCACAGAGGTAGGGGATTATCAAGAGTGACACTACAATCAGTTACAAATGCATACGAGGGGTCAGGGACTGGGGCCGTTTTCAAATGCCACCTTCCCCGACTGGGACGGGAATGACTCTGGCTTCCTCCCTGATAGGCCTCCCACCACAACGATAGGCTGAGAGTGGGCACTCCATCCCTTTTTGACAGGGTTAGTCTACTGACCCTCTCAATCTATTTACTGACTTAAAGGGGAAGTTCGCTCAAAAACCTTATTGTCCCGATCATTTGGGCATGTATTTTTAAGCATACTGTAATCGGTCTTACATTTTTATCCTATGCATCTGTCCTTAGTTTTCCTCACTTTTACACATGCGAAAACAAAAAGTGGTGTGCACAGCCATCGTGTGCTTATCTCATCCGTTGATGCATCGCCCTAAATTCAAGTGCCCTCGGGGCAAGAATACAGATCACCCACCCCTCAAACGGACCTCACTAGTCCAAACGATATGCTCCACCTATTTCTATGACATTCGCGGCCAGCGTAGCCAAACGTGCCCCGTCATCACCCACGGCATAACGTTACTTAATGCAGAATCAGGAAGATAAACACACACATCCTCTCAAAGCGCATACCTTTTCTTTCTTGTCCCAAATAGAAGAGCAAAACATTTATTTTTAAGAAAACATCAATAGTCTGCAATGTAACAAGTGCTTTTATTTTGCAAAGAACGTTCACAAGAGATTAAGTCCATGAAATGAACAATATCTTTTTGCAATACAAGTTATAGCTAGCGAACTTTGCATGCTTCGAATCTTCTTCCTCATGATACGCCCATTGCGATCAGAGATCGATCAATCCATGCCCTCCAATTCTTGAGTGTTCTTATGTTACACCAGCAAAACCTTCTAATGATGCACATGGTGTTCCGTTCATGAGAAAATATGGATTATTTGTACTTACAAGAGCAACGCTTTCGATTCAGCATGTCTTTACATCATAAACGCTGGCAGGTTGCTCCATATTGCTGGTACCGCCAAAGAGCAGATTGGTCCCTGTCAGTTGTACCACATAACGTTTATCAAATAAGCACCGTTGATGATTATCTGCCAATGTTGATTGAAGAATCCATCCGACGGTAGCTGGAAACTAAGGCATGCGCAAAATTTTATAATATAGCTGTGCAGATAACAGAATAAAAGAATATATTTTAGTAGCCTTTCTGTAACTGAATATAACAAGTTACCATATAATTTGCAACCGGACTGAAACCTAATCAAAAACACAAATGACACAAGATGAACACAGACATGACAACATGGGGGAGTAGTTGAGACTGCGACGTGCATGAAAGGTTAGCGCTGTGAAGTAGGTATAGCTCCCAATGGGATGGAGCACCAGATGCACCCGCTTCACATAGCGGGCCCAACCAGAAAATAAAGAGAGAGATAGTAAGGCTTTCTGTTGAACCACAGACAGATAGCATTATAATGGAAGTGGCAAGATTAGTGAATGAAAAGAGAACCAAGTGCCCATGGAAAAGGTTGTCCACCTACACCCCACAACCTCCACTTTATGGTGCACAAGGATGCAATGGTGACAGCACACCAAGATATCCCACATGACAAAGCGGTGTAGATATAATTTGCCTGCATACAGGTTGTGGTTGCGGGTCTTCGAGGAATAATCATCACACTATGGTCCATCTAACAACCCATAGCTCTGCACAGAATATATTGGTGTGCAAGGCCAGTAGGCAATATGTCCAAAAAAGTCATACCTCTATTCACACCTCTTTAAACTATGCACAAATAACAATCATTACTAGACAGATAAACAAACTATGAGCTACGCAGTCAGTTTTTTATCGTGCACGGTATGAATATCATTCAACATAACATAACGTACTGTGTAAATTCTTTTGGTCAAATTGCACATTTGCACGTCGCTGAATTAGTCATTATGCATACATCACAGATGCCATTTTTAATCCCCCAAATATTTTGTATAGTTGAGCTTACATAATGTCATGAAGCTTTCAGATGTCACGGTGAGTAACTGCTACGAACAACAGATCGCAGAAATGGAAGCTACATTTTTGTATGTCCACTTACAATATGGTAAATGTTATTATTTTTGTGGGTATTCGGCATATTGTGTCCTTTGAACAGCTGCTGGCTTTCGCTCAAGGCCAAATAACAATAGCAGCCTTTTTTCAGTGATTGAAGCCAGAGACGTGTAGGTTTCGATTTTGGGAAATTATGCCACAAAAATAAAAATGGACAAGACGCTGCTTTGGACAATTGGTTCAGAAAATCAAGGACAGTTACAATCAGCAATGTAACATATGATTTGTGACAGGAACGTAAGAACAATCCAGAAAAGTATGTGTTGCTGTTACCTGTGGGGATATATCATCTCTGTAAGAAAATTAAACTGAAACACAATGCATGAAACAGTGGCACAAAGCATATCCCTACTCCTAGTGTGCTATATACCAACTGCCCATCATTACTATGTCCCCGTTCCGATCTTGAATCATTTGTTTGCTACTTCCACTTCTGGCATATATTGCACGGCTCTTACTATAATTCATGCATGTCCGTTCATGCTTCCTTGCACACCTGAATCATCATGCGAGACAGGCTGACATTACGTGTTCATACTAAATAGGTCTCCAGTGTGTTCATTATCATGTCAAGTTGCCACACGACGAACAAGGTGAACATTTGTATCGTGCATTCTACAATAAAATTCTATTTCAAAGCAGCAGAAGCCGAAATGGGAACACAGGTTGGTGAGAAATAATTCTGAAACAGTAAGTTACAATCATGCTCCAATTAGGCCTTGTGACAATCGGCCATGCTAGTGCATAGGGGATGGCAGGAGGAGCCTATGGTTTTACATGTGCTGGAGGAAGATGTTAAGATGGATTACTAAACTCTGACCTGATGGGCAGAAGTTTAGGAGGCCACCTTTGGTTTAGTGAAACAGGGGTACTTTCTGGACAAGCCAAACCAATCTAGGTAGCTTGGCAGGCGGTTAAGAATAAGTCTCTGGAGGGGTGAGAGTGAGCGGAAGCCCACAATAAGCACACACAGCAACGAACCACAAATTACTCTTAGAAAAGTGTATATGAAAGATATCTATACATTTATTGTCGACCGGACCAATAGACACAAGTGAACTTTAGTTATACGCAAACTGTTACCAGACACAATACTCTACTATACAGCATATATACAATATGTTTCCTAATGCGACAAATGAGGAAAACACAGCCACAACCTGTAAAGAGAAGGGTTAGTTAACAAACTAGGAGCATTAGACAATTCTTCAGAGTTGTTACCTAACTTTCTAGTCCAGCCCTAAGAAGTGGGGAGCCTTGTGCTCAACAGTAGAGGTGTGTGTAAAAGCGCAAAAAGCGGGTGTTCTTGGGAAGGCTGTAGCAAGTCAGAAAGGGGCTTGAGGCAATGAAGAATTGGTTCCCACTATTCCAGTAGGATCTGCCCTTGGCGGCAGAACAGTTTTCAAAAGATGAGAATAGCTAGGGAGCGCAGGCTAACCCAGCCAAGATTGAATACCTTTAAGGGATATTTATGCATGATAGGGATTGGTTGTGCCAGGGGGAAACCATCAAGTGATGCAAGTACTCACCGACCCTTGGAACAGCTGAGACCAAATGTTGCCAGTTCAGTCGAGGTCGCTAGTAGGTTCGAGTACTATTGACTCTGAGAATTGGCCAGGGAACCTGTGGGAATCATGAGGATCAGACCAGCGGTAACTGTGGCATTTGGCTCATTTCCGGTGAAGGGAAAAAGGTGTAGAGGGTGCTCCAGAAGTCAGGCCGAAGTCTGACAGGGGTATGGATCCTGTTGGGAAGACTGGCACTTGCGGGGTAGAGAGATCTGCCACCCACTCTCAGATTAGAAATGTATTTGACTGACATGGAGTTGGAATTAGAGGAGCGTACGGCTGTATGAGGGTACTATTTAGGAAGGAAAGTAGGAGATTGCATGGTCTCAGGACTCAGAACGGTTTGTGATTGTTGCTGAGAGTCTTGAATTTGATCCATGTATAAACTGGAGCCATAGGATAGATTTTATGTCTGAGATGACATCCTTTTTACCCCTTTCCATTGCCTTTTCACCAAAATTATAATGTCGACAGGACGCACCTCCACTTCGTCCATATAAAAAACATATCCCTTACTGGAATGACTAATTGCATCTACTAAGGGGAGGCCATCACTGCATGTCCCATGGATTGCACGTGTAAATGGGGTTTGGGTCTAGCAGAGGGTTTGACCGACACCAAGCCTCACTCTACCTTTCACAGGTGGGAAATAACCATTTGCATATCAGTCTTTCTTCCACCCACATGGGCAGTCCAGCACCGAAATGCTAGGAAAATTCTCTTCTGTACAAGAGTACCAACAACAACCCCAGACAGGTGTCTTCTAGACAGAGAATAAGCAATATAAATGAAGGAAAGTTAAAAGAAATACATTAATGCATCATAAACCCGATTATATCGGCGTAAATAAATACTTTTTAATACATTATCTAGCATTGAAATTGCAAGTTCGATACCATTAGATTGTTTCTGTACAATGTTCAAACATTGGGTAACATATTGAAAACTTGATTATGAGCAGATGTTGAAGACAGCTACAAATCATTTAAATCTGGAAGTCAACCTTTCAGAAAGTTCCAATTTTGGAGGACAAGGCTGTTTGCAATGTTCTGTGGTATTGCATTTGTCCTGGGAACAAAATCAGGAGCCATTCCATGAGTATGCATGGCGAACACAGTCAAAGTCAGATCTTTCACAAATTCAAAATCCATTTTGTGGTAAATTGGCTTGGCCATGCATAGTTGGCTTCCTTTTGTAAAGGCCATGAAGTAACGAAGCATCCCGAAAGTTCCTGCAGTTTTCGCTTTTTCCCTCCTAACGCTCTCATTGTGCGCAAGTACAGCTAGTCTTGTTATAGCATCTATACGTCTATGTCAAAATGCAACCTTTTAGGCCTGTATTTTAGGCGCATATCATGGAACACCTCTAAATCTCCAGTATGGTAGAATTTGGTGAGTCCCTTCAGGTCTCTTGAAAGCATTTTATCGTACACAATCTTCGCCAGTGCTGTGTGTGGAGGGGAACATGGCACCAACCACTTCTTCTTGCGTTCCTGCGCCTTCGATAAAGGTCCATGTGCACATTCGTGGAAATGTTTGTTTTCTCTCCATGAGTGTATGATGGAACAATTCTGCATCAATGAACGCCATTTTTTAAGTAGAATACTACAGATCCATCACAAGTTTTGGAGCTCCACCAAAGATGGTTGCTGATAGACTGAGACCACTTTCAAGGGGTTTGCAAACCCTTTCTCTTTAACCAGCAGCTATATGTTTTTTATTGATTGATTTGGTAATGTGCCATACATCATGGCCTTTGCAATTCCAACGTGCCTGCCAGTGGCTGTCAGGTCTATTTGCAATCCCCTGGATTCCAGATGTTCGATGGATTTATTGAAACCAAGTTTCTCCATGGCCACAGACGATGTACATTCAGACACCTGCATGATGACCAAACTCACAATTGTTTAACTTTCCATGGGCCTCATTCTATGTTTGCCGGTCCGGAAACAAGGGTGCCAGTAAGCTCACCGGCACCCTTGTTTCTGGACCGGCAAACTATGTGTTTGCCTGCCATGGCCGCTGTGCCCGATAGGTCTGACCCTGCCGGCACAGCGGTCATGGTAGGCAAACCCTTCACAGAAGCACCAGCACCGTTAGCAACAGTGCCGGTGCTTCCATGTCCGACTCCCATAGAGTCCAACAGGACTCTATGGGAATGGGGACATACAATTTACCGGTGCCTGACTTCTCGGGCTGCCGGAACTCGTAATGAGTCGGCAGCACCGGGAAGTCAGGCACCGGTAAATTATGACAGGCCTGGCAGGGTTACTGCCAGACCCGTAATGAGGCCCCATGTCTTGAAAGTGGTAAGTGCAGTACTTAGTGGAAAATCCTGGACTGTCACACTGTCCGATGCCAGCTAGCATGAGACTTTTGCCAGAGAATGTACTGTCCATTGACATCTGTTCGAGTTTCCAAGCATGACTAATAGCAGGGAATAAGAATTCCCTCTGATATTTGTAGTATTGGGTTTTAGCAAGGAACTCAAGTCCCACAAATTGACAGAAACAGGAAATCTTACTGAAAGTTGATCCGCTGAACAGTAAAGCTGTTGAGCAAAGTACATTTCCAGCAGGCACTTTACCTGATTATCCGTTGATTAGACCATGTAAAGGTTTTATTGAGGTGGATTCAGCTGACCTGAATTTTCAACAAAGGCTCCCAGCATATGCTCCCTCTTAATTAATGCTCACATTTAATTATTTGTATAATCTGTAGCAGGCAACAGTCGAATACTATGTATATTTGCTCCTTTAATAGCCAATTGTCCTGCAGTACTGTGTTCTGCAACTCAACGTTGGTGGACAATTGCCCCAAACTAGGCATGCTGAAGTCGGGATCTTGAGAAAATGTGTCAGTCAATTGTGTTTATGCTTCAGCCTCTGTTAGTTCAGGCTGTGATATTTCCACATGACAAACCCAAAGAAGAATGAATGGTCTACGTCAATACCTTCACGAATCAAAGTCTCAAAATCAGAAACATTATACAAAAACATTGGAAAGTCTTTAAGAATTCCAAGACCCAACTCAACCTCACAATATTTGCCTATTAAAAAGCCATTTCAATAGGCAACAGAGTGAGTAGCAGTAAACTTAAAATCCAATCTACTGCCACACCAAGCATCACTACACAATGGAGAATGATCCCCACCACAGGACACTACCCATGCGGTAAATGTGGGGTATGCAGGCTCACCAGCAAAAGCAAAGAGATTGACATAGGTACCAACAAGAAATGGCAGCAAAAGAATGTTTCGAACTGCAACACAGACCATGTGTTATAATGCACATGCGGCCTACCATATGTGGGAAAAACCAACAGAAAAATTAAAACACGCATCATTGAACACTGAAGCTGTCTAATAAAACAGAATAGACCAAGCCCCTATGGTGAAACATTTCATAAAGAAGAACCATGGCCACAAAGAGTTTACCTGGACAGTACTACAAGTCAAAAAAAGGTAACAACCAATTACACAAAAAGAAAAACTCTTTAAGAGAGAGCAAGACATTGTTTATAGAATGAAAAGTGACTCTAAGGGCCTCAACGAAGCCATTGTATGGCATAAAACAAAGAATTAATAAATCAACCGCTTGGACCTCCACACCAACATCGGAGGATCCACCCATCCTACTGCTACATACGAGGTCTGAGACTGATCTACACTACAGAGGAATACTACTAACATCATGTGATACTTGCATTATCTAAATAATTATAGAAGGAAATAGATTGCTTATCGTTACTGACAAACACAGGCAGCGTATGAGACAACAGAAACAGGAAGAGGAATAACTAGATCGAGCTGCCGGTCCCACCAAAGGATCATGCAAACTGGACCAAACAAGATATCATGTCTCCTGTAAATAATGAGTATAAACACTAAAAGACTATACAAGCGATCTATTGATATCACGGTATACACAACAAAGCCAGCGTTTAATTGCATCGTTATAACATCAATAGACACACCATTCAAAGATGGCAGGTCTCTTGAAAGCAATAGATTGACAACAACAACGGACTCAGCATTACCAAGAGTAACTATATCACCATGACAACCACACGCGTCCACACAGTAGAACGCAAAATACTAAGAGACTCCAAACTCTTTGAGGCTTATCTATGAAAATGAATAGCAGTAACAGCACAGCGCCCTGTTAACAGGATCGCTCGATGTACAGAGACACCTGAGAATGACAGCGACTAACAGCACCGTGATCCACGAGATAAGGTAAAGCTCACATGATAATGCTGCGTTTGTGAATAAAAGCGAACTTTGCACAAGCATACTCACACTGACAGAGCAACCCTTGGAATTCTCTGTCACCTAATAGGATCCCGACTTAAGATTCAGAGTCACGCCGAGACAAAATAACAGCACAGCAGCTGACAAGAAACAATACTCTTCACAAGACGCCCCAGCGACTGTATGGGAAAGCGCAAGGTCAGTACCAACTAGTTCTACAATAGCTGTATAAGAATAAATCATAGCGTATTAACTATGCAACTTTACACTAAGCACCCCGCATTCCATTTCAGAATTTAAACTCAGAACCAACCAAATTGCAAGTCGGAACTCCAAACCAAAGGGACCATATAAGAACCCGCCAACAGGTGGGTCAATATGTTACATAGAAAACAGCCCGATAAATTACCAAGTTCTAGCCGAACAACGTAGACATTAGTAGCACTTCAGTTGAAATGGCGATTATAAAAGCATTACAATTATGCTTTTTTGCAGATTGCATGAAGCAAGACTAGTCACAAGCCTTCCTTACACTAACAGCCAGTATGTTGGCCCCTGCCAAACCGTTTCAGGTAATTACCTGCATTTAGGTTCTAGGTGCAATGTATGAACTGCAATAGATTAGTAGCATTTATAGCTTACACTATAGCTTGACAAGAGTCAATGAAATACTTGCCAAAGCCTGGTGACATTCTATTTACCACTACATAAGTGACTATATGGTGAAACCGCCTGATCAATGTTCGCTATTAATGAGACATTGAACAGAAACATGTTGAGACCATAATCTTTTGTATTAGTATTAGTACATACAACAAAGAAGAGGTAAAGGATAGAACACCACCCAAAAGCTGAGTTCTTAGTATCTTGAACCGACTACCACTATATGTTCCAAAGAAATTGACAACCACCGGTGATCGAAGCCTGTCACATGTTAGTGTTGACATAATGGGTCTGGCAAGAGCATAATTGAACACTGCTTCACGTCCTCCATGAAATGTGAAGCTCCTGCACATTTCATAGAATTGCCCATTTAAAAAGTGCATCATCTCTGCTATTTTTAGATCCCAGATTCTTTATGAAAAGGGAACAACCCAGTGGCACTCATATTTGTGAATTTTGAAAGAATCAAGAATGTGTTCATCCACGAGCAGTACCTGCATTGGGATAATGCAGCCGGCACGCAACCCAATGAGTTTATCATACTTCTCGCTTCATCCATTGCCTGTGAGATCCCATATATCCGATGGAGTAGCACAAATTAATAGATATTATTTACTTACTTATTTACCTGGAAGGAGTTCCTGTAAATTCTGCTCATATATCACTATTTCCACATAACAGCAGATCTAATTTCAATTGCACTTAAAGCCAACCGTTGTCACACTGGTGACTGGGCTTCTTCTAAGGAATTCATAGCAGGATTTGCTGGCCATAAACAGGGAAATATGCAGATGTGTGGTAATACTCCATGGTTTATCTACATGCAAACTACCTGAGCATTCGCATGATGACCCTGTGCATTGTGTGATGCTATTATAACAACACTCCAATGCCATTTGCAGGATTGCCGCCTAGGCTGAGCTGGCACTGCTTGACTAGGCATAATATGAGCAAGCCTGCTGAGACCCATAATCACCATCCATTACTACAGGCAATCACTGCATGTGTGCAGGAGTGCTGCAGGCCAAAATAAATGGACTATACACTAGAGGAAATGTCCTGAACCAACCCATTTCCCCTGGATATTGCCTTCTTCTGCAACACGCCAACTAAGTATCTTAGATGTGCCAATACCAATAGCAATACTTCAAATGACACATTTCTGGCATGGCTCTCCAGAAAGCCACTGCTATTCCCTCCCATAGAGAGCCCAATGTATTGAGAAACATCATCTGATAGGCAAATGCAAAATGCCTAGCAGTACCTCCATCGAAAATCACAACTACGGTGGGCTTGCCATTACAGAGAAGGGCACATCATCTGCACACCCCTGCTCTGCATGTGCACCCACACTTGCTTCACAATCCTTGGGGTATGTCCATGTCTGCCACTTCAAAGATTTTACATACCTCTTCTATGCCAGCATTGTGTTGGGGGGTTACATGAAGAGCCAGCTGCTCTAGGGACAACCATCCTCCTTAGGGCACCAACTAAAACGTGGCCTACAGCTTGAAGAGTACTACCCAGAAGGAGCTCTTCACCTGTCACTACCCTAGTCATGCACCACTTGAATTCCTTTACATTGATTAGGGTACATGCATATTTGTCTTAGAATGACCACCATCACCTTATTTAAGGGTTATGCTGGTTCCACATGCACACCCACCAGACAATTAACCTCCACCTAATATGCCAATTCCCAGGCTCCTACAAAGACATTATTGAGTAAATCCCAAAATCCTTCTATTTTACAACCATCAACCACCCACCCATTATGTTCCCTGGGACACATCAACTGCCACAGTAATCACGCCACTAAGGCAATGAAGGAAAAACACCTGGAGATCCTCATCTACCTGGTCCTCAGACAGCTCAAGTCATTCCATACCCACAACAAGGGCACTCCCTTGAATCTCATCATTGATCTCCTGCCATTCTGTCCTGAAGCACCCCCATCTCATTTGACCAATCTCACCTTTCAGTCATCTCGCTTTCAATATCCTGCAACCAACCCACCACCTCTGACTATCCAAAACAAATTAAACCACCTGCCAAATACTTTACACATCTTCCACTCAACCATTGCAAGGTCTAACCACAATTTTCTCTATTTCTATCTCTTTCTCTCCTCTTTCTTTCTCACCCGCTCTGTCAGCAGTGCTAAATTCGAGTTCGACTCACTCCTTACTAGCAATATTGTCGACACACCTGCCCGCCTAAAGACAAACCTGTGGTTCTATCTCAGTATGTCAGCTCTAAAATGGAGGTAGCCCACCATCTCCAACCAGGCTGTATACCCCCGTGAGTGGGGGTAAAAAAGAATGTTCCTGCCATCGTTATATCAACAGCATTCTAATACACTCAAATTCATAAAGCCCAAACTACCAAAATACTGGTACACACATTACACACAACATATCTAAATGCACCATCTAATAACATGACGAGCACTGTATAAAATCCTACTAAGGCAACTAAAGTCAAAAGGCAAAATAAACATCTGCAAAGAAAGAAGAGATGCGTATCACCGGACCATTTCATAGACAAGCCAACAGTGGCAGGCGTTAAACAACGCAATATCCCACTGCATCCACTATCTGTGTACCCACCTACCTGCCTACCCATCCCCATATGAGTTAGGAGACATAAATAACTTATTTTGCAACAAAATCCAAATCTTCCTCCAGTCGGCCCTGGTTTGGCCCCAGGGCACATCTTTCCATCCTATCTTCCGTAAGGACCTTGCAAATGTCACTGTCACCTCCTAGATTGATGACATCCTCCCTTCTGCTATCATTATGAACCTTCCCCCAGAAGCCCTCACAACTTCACTCGACATTGCCAAAGCCTCACTAATGCAAAACGTTGTCCACTCCTCCCTCAAACAGGACATTTAGTGAAAATTCGGTTCTGTTGGTTGGATCCTGCATCACCAAAAATCTCTATTGCTAGAATTCCGATTTATCTGATCATTCCTGGCTGGGTTATAGTTCTTATTTGTCTTAATTTATTGGATGGCCCCTTTTTACATGGTGTGGATGTTACCATTAAAACAATTGCCATGTGGGTTCTTCTGAGCTATACAAAAATTGACCAATAATGCACCTGGGAAATTAATTTAAAGTGTGGTAGCAATCCAGTGTCATAATGACTGTGACTCACTCTACCTCCTCCTGGACTGAAAATTGAATGGGCTTCAGGAAAATCTGTACTATCAAAACCACCACCATTTAGATGCTTGATGAAGCCCTTTGCACACTACAACATGGCCACCTATGGCTGGCAGTATTTCTAGACCTCTCTGCCACTTCCTCTCTGCCACTTATGGCTCAGTCTGACCAACTTCTCTCCTTTCCAGCCTGACAACGTATATGGGGTGCTGCAGTTCAGTCCAGGACTGGGTTGCCCCCTGACTTATGCTATTTCAAACAAACTGAAACTCCTACCAGCCATTTGCAATGTCTCCCAGGGCGTCATACACTCGCCCATGTCCTTTGGTCTTAATAACGGATTCTGCTCAAAGCAAAGAACTCGGCATGCACCTATATGCTGATGATACACACATTCGGCTCTAGGTCTGATTCTCCAATAACCTCTACCTCTTTAGGAACCCCCCCTCAACATACATGATCCAAGCCTTTATGTTCTCAGTGTACCCCAAACCAACCAATCGCATGAATTGTCTACCTCCCTACCAGCAATTTATAAATAAAGAGGATCTCTTCAAGTAATCCAGATGGCAACCGTGCTGTAACACTAAACATACATTTAGAGGCTAATAGAAGTGATTAATCCAAATGGCGTAAACACTGAAGGCTGGGGGAGAAAACAGCATATGTTTCTTCATTAAAAGATCACAAAACAGCAGTTGTAGAAGCCAAAACCCTCATTCAACGTTCAACATCGATGGAGCATCTAATCAACCCAGAGCATTGTTACAACTTACTGTGTCCCTTGCCAACCCCAAACAATGCTCCCCAAGCACTTCGGTCCCCTCTGCAGCTTTGGGAAGATCTCAATAGTTTCTTTATTCAGAAATTCAACAGCATTAGGTCAGGAAAGGACGCAGCTGCTTGACACCCACCCAAGCCAAGTGGGTCAGCGCAGTCTATGCTTGCTTTACCTCTGGACAACAATATGTTCTTCATTCTATGCTCTGAGGATACCCTCATTCTTTGTTTACTTGAGATGCTAAAACGTACTGGCTCCAGGGCCGCTCCCACCTGTGCCTGTCTAATGCAGCATCATCCAATACTGCTCATCCCCATGATAAAGGAACTCGTGAATCGAGCCTAGAGTGAGAAAGACAGACCTGTAGCAAAGCTTCCCATAAATGCCAATGCCATGGAACAGTTAGTGATGGGACCACTGGGGACATTCCTGATCGTATTTATGTATGTATTGGAGATTTATAATGTGCCAGCTGTAACAATGTCACTTCGCAGCACCCCCAGAGAGAGGGGAGGCACATCTAGTAAATTGCAGCTCAGGGGGCGATTCAGATCAGGTAAGTGCAATGAAGCAAGTCAGCAGGGGGGACGTGGCCTGAGCCCATGTAGTGATATGATATGATATATGGCATTTATAACGCGCCTATAGACAAGTGTTTCAAGTGAGGTAGTGTGAGTCCGGAGCTCCCATCAAGATCCTACATAGATCCTGTGATTTCGTTTTCCAACTCGGATCACACGCGGTGTGCGGCGAGCAGCTCCGGAAGCCTGTAGGCTGAGAACAAGCGGTTCCTGAGGCCTGCCGGCATAACGCGGCCACTGGGATTGTTGCCCTGGTGCCCTCTGAGCTTTAGCCTTGCTGCGCCACTCCATGCAGCGTTCTAAGTGAGGCAGAGACTGTGTAGGGAATGTGTTGGCCGAGCTCTCCACAACGGATTGAACAAGAAAGCAGCAGAGAGCGGCGAGGACCTGATTTGGAGGGCTGCTGCCCAACTGGGTAGTACTGCCTTTGGGGGCCCTCATGTACGCCTGAGAGCACTGCTGGGCTAACTCAATAAGCAGTAGCAAGGAGGCATGGCCTCCCGGACAGAAGTGCAGCAGTATAGGTATAGGAGATAACTGTATCTGATCCGCATGGAGTTAACAACCTGTGTGGATGTATAGCCAGTAGACACTTGCTGACGCATGCTGCCCCTTTAAGTGCTTGGGATATTAGCCGGGCATTGAGAAGGGAAGTGAATGGCGGGCATGATAATATAATTCTGCACACTGACTTGGAACGCACCTGACAGCGCGAGGCAATGCAAGAACCGCCCAGAACCACGGGGCGCAGCGGGAAGGGTTACAGAGAGGATCGGAGGCGAACACCCTGCAGGGTACGTGGAAATGGCCCTTCAGCAAAGAACGTGCACACTGGACGCGCAGACCAGTGATGCTAGAACTTTGGGAACAACGCGGCTGATCGGCATGCTTGGGGGAACGTGGATCATGTCTGCTGGCACAACAAGAGCGCTGAGATAACAACCTGTCCTGGGAACGCTTTCATGGGCTGTGATCTCCACAGACCAAAGTAGCTGAGTGGGGACAAGGGAGAGACAGTGGCTATGGCGGGCCGTGCTGCGAGACAGCAAAAGATGTGGAGAGCCTGATTGACAACATTGCTGTTTGTCTAGATCGAGACTCACTGGCAAAGGCTTTACTATATGGTCTTGGGTGTACCGGTTCACAATACCGGCACAGGGTCCTTTCCCCCCTAATCGACAGAGCAGCGATCCAGACACTAGCATACAAATATCAGCGGCAGCTGGCATCTGGGCGGGCGCATAGCTGACTGGCACCCTCTGTAGCGTACTGGGATCATCTATGCGCACAGGAGAGTGAAGCCCCTAACGGCACAGAAGGTGCTACACAGGGTAGCACTGCTGGCAGTGGCGCATAGCAAGCGGATACCACTGAACGTTTGATATGCTAACGGTACATTGAGCCGCGTGGTGTGAGGTGGGCACAGCTGCACTGGAGCTGGGGGAGTAAGTGGGATACTGGAGGTAGAGTAGGCATGCAGCCATTGGTGAATCAGTCGGAATACGACAATGCAGATCTGGGCACTTGCCTATTGGAAGAGTGGTCTGAGGCAAGATTGCTGAACACTACAACCGCACCAGGCTATGCAATACGAGCAAAGTAGATTGAGGATTGCCCCTCAGATACGCACCGCTAAGCAACGCAAGGCACTCTGACAAACCAGACCAAAAGGCCAGGTGTAGATAAGTGCAGATCGTGAACTCACCTGACAGGGATCCCTGCATAGATAGCCTGGATTGGAAGCAACCATGCACCGTCAGACAATATCCCCCACCAAAGGGAAAAAGCAAAACAACAATCATGGACTTGTTTAGTGGAGCTAGTAGACGCAGTGACTCATTGCAGAGCTCCAGTGTTGTGCAGAAGGAAGCTTAAACGGCAGATCCTGGCGGGAAAGAGGATCTGGTACTAGCGGCAATAGCAGCGCTGAGGGCCTCCTTGGAGACTAAAATAGATGAAGTTAAGGTAGACGTGCAGCTACTCCACCAGGATGTCCGAAACTTGGCGGAGAGAGTGACAACAGCTGAGTCGAGTCTAAAGAAAACCCAGGAGACCACGAGAGACCTTGAGACCATAGTGAAAGAGCTAGAGGAGAAACACTGTACTGGAGCTGAGGTCTTAGTATGCGGAGGGGAGGGCCTGACGGAATAACCTACGCCTGCTGGGAAATCTGGAAGTAATGGAGGGCCCAAACCCTACTAAATACGTGGAGAACCTACTACTTCAGGAAATAGGAGTGGGCAATCTGTCGCAAGGATTCGTGGTGGAGAGGGCTCACAGGTCCCTGCAGAAATGCCCCCACGCCCCGGGGTTGCACCCTTGCCCCATGATTGCAATAATCTTGAATTTCCAAGACAGAGAAGTAATCTTGAAGTTTTCCAGGGAGGGAGGAGAGATTCAACGTGACAATTCAAAAATAGATATTTACCCGAACTACACGCCCACTCTACAGAGTGCTCATGTACCCAGCACGGCTCAAGGTTATCCATAAGGGCAGAGCACAATTCCTGGAAAACACTGCTGCAGCCAACATGTGGTTGGAGCACAACAATCTAGGAGAAGGGGTGGAACCCGTCACTTGAGAAACTGCCCGATGGAGTGGGAGGAGGTGCAAGGACTACTATAGGAGGTAATCATGTGCTTGACTGATAAAGCTGCAGGTGTTTTGAAGATGTGTGTAAATTGTGAATGATATCACACTGCTTATTGACCAATTATGACGGGGGCAATGTTCAACTGCCTGCCTTGGGTTCAAAGACCTATCCCACACAGAAGTTGGTGTTGGCACGTTGCCAGCACCTTTAAGCCGCACCCCATGGCCTGGACAGGCTCCAGTGGTGCAGTAGCGCCTGAGCGCTGCCTGCAAACTGCAGTCGCTGGGCGAATGTTTATAGTTTTGTTTGTTCAGTTGTTCATGAATTTCTCACGCAGCTTGTTGCACACAAGTAAATATGAGCTAGTTAGAAGGGTTTGGGGCAATGGGACTGGGAAGGCAATGGATCCTGGTGATATGAGGAAGGCTGCTGCGCACATCTGGGTGGTGGTAAGGCGTGAGAGGCACATCTGAACTAGGCAGACACATGGCATTCAATATTAAGGTACTGACGTGGAATGTGAGGGGACTAGTCACATACTTACGTAGGAACCGAGTAAAATCCTTTTTAGACAGGAAAAGGGTCAACTTCGCATTACTACAAGAGACCCACCTGTTGGCTGAGGATCTTGCAAAGGTTAAGGAGGGATGGAGTGGACAAGGGTGCGGGTGGCATATTCCAAATATGCTACCGGTGTGTTCACATGGTTCGATCCTAGTCTGCCATTTCGCAAGATGGGGATGGAAGTGGACAAAGACGGGGGGACTTAATTTTTATGGGTTACATAGACCAGGTAGAAGTGTGCATAATTAACTCCTAGTTCCCTAATCACAGTATTTTCTATTTTTCTATTTCCATATGCTTGTAACGCGCCAAAAGCATGCAGGCATCAGGGCGCTGAGAAACCTAAGAATAATGTTTGCATGAAAAAGTGGGAGTTTTGGATTCTAGTTGGCCATAGCTATGCCTGGAGAGTATCCCATCATATGTCAACATGAATAGCACTAAAATTGCACACCACAGGGAATGTTTTCACATGTGGGGGGGGATTTTAACTGGGCCAGGGATCCAGTTCTAGACCGGTCAACCCCACCTAAAGGCAATGTGGGACCTGTATCCTTAGCGCTCAACACGGCACTAAGAATTCTAGACCTAGTGGACCTATGGAGAGTGTCTCACCCAAAGGATAGGAGTTATTCTTACTATTCTTCGCCTCACATCCTCTAGACCAGAATATATTATTTCTTTGTGGACAGGACCCAAATGGTGGAAATGGGAGCAATCCAATATCTGGGCAGATCAATCTCTGATCACTCCCCGTTAATGATGGAGTGGGCTATAAGAGGACCCCGGCCCCCATCCCAATGTGGCGTATGCCCACTGATGCCTCAACGGATCATATTTTTAAAGATGGGCTGAAAGCAAAAGTAGTGGAGTTCTTAGAGCATAATGTGGGCAGCGTGAGGGATTGGGGAACTATCTGGGAGACACTGAAAGTGATTGTTAGACGTGAGGTAATGGCTAGTGCAGGGGGTAAACGGAAGACTCTGAGGGCGGACCTGGAAAGGCTGGAGGATGAAATCCAGCAGCTAGAGGTACAGGAGATGGGACAACAGACTGTTGAAGTACATCTGGCGGACACTAGGAGACGTTGCCGGGAAGCGTGGGACAGACTATAAAAATGTGACCACAATTTTAAGAGTACCAGGGCCCATGAGGAAGGGGACAGACCTAGTGGACTCCTGTCGTGGCTATGCAAAAGGGAACACCCGAAGCACCGAACTACAGAATTGAGGGACGGGGAAGGCAATCTATGTAGAACGCAGCTGGGCATCAACGATGTATTTGCTAACTTTTACTCGAAGTTGTACAGACATGAGAGTTTGGTTCCACAGGAGGAGGTATTAGGCACTCTAGAAGAGATAGCGCTCCCGAGGATGGGAATGGTGCAGCAAGAGGCGTTAGACGCGGACATTACTGTGGATGAAGTGAAGGAGGCAATCAGCTCGTTGGCCACTAGCAAGACTCCAGGTAGTGATGGTTTACCCTCAGAGTTTTATAAAACATACGCAGAGGTGTTGGCCCCGGTGTTACACGAAATATTAGCTGAGGCTTACACAAAGCGTGAGCTCCCGAAAAAAAGTATGAGGGAGACTCTGGTGATCCCGATCCCCAAACCGGGGAAACCCACCGATAGCTGTGATTCCTACCAACCATTAGCCATGCTCATCTATGACATGAAAATCTTAACAAAAATATTAGCGGGCAGCTTCGCTGAGTGATTGGGGGATTGGTTCATGAGGATCAGAATGGTTTTATCCCTGGCCGCAGTACTGCTTTAAGTCTTCGATGTTTGCAACATATTGTGGCGCAGACTGCTGACTGCCACGAACAGTACGTGGTGGTGTCCTTAGACACAATTAAAGTCTTCGATTCGCTGTACTGGGTGTGGTTATTCGAGGTACTGAGATCATTAGGACTTGGAGAACAATTCATAAATTGGGTGAGGTTACTCTACGCTTCGCTGGTGGCACGCGTAAAGATGGGGAGGCAGGTGTCGGCAGCTTGGGATATACAGAGTGACAAGGCAGGGGTGTCCATTATCACCCATGCTATATGTGCTGGTGCTCGAACCGGTAGCAATCTACCTCCGTAAGCAGTCTCTGGAGGCAGGCATATGGGTGGGAGGTGTTGGTCACCTGATCTCGCTGCATGCAGATGATGTTCTACTCTATCTTCGGAACCCGCAATACAACCTACCACTAGTGCTAGAAGTGCTTGATAATTTTGCTACGGTGTCTGGAATATGCTTTAGCAGAGAGAAGTCCTGCTTGTTCCCATTGGCTGGCCTGAGGGGATTAGTGAGCAATGGCCTGCCAGAAATAGGGCTCCCTTGGTGCTTAGAATCTTTTAAGTACTTAGGGGTGCATATTATGCACACATCTGACGACATGCATGACCATAACACCGGAGGTGTGGTACAGGGTCTGAGAAGGTCTATGTCATTTTGGTAAAAACTACAGCTGTCACTGATGTGCAGGGTTGCAATAACGAAAATGATAATTCTACTAAGGTTTTTGTACTTTTTTTCAGAATGTTCATCACTACATTAAGCCTCACTTTTTTCGCTTACTGGAAGCAATGCTCAGAGAATTTCTTTGGGGAATATTGAGACATAAGTTTGCACTAATGACACTGTGTCTGCCCTATAGGGCGGGTGGGTGGGGTGCAGTTGCCAGACCTGGAAAGATACTATCTAGCAGCACAGCTTAGCTTTGTCACCAAATGGCTCTCAAATGAATCAACATCGGAAATGCTGCTGCAGCAGCAACTGGTGGCCCTGGCACATTTAAAAGAGATTTTATGGCTACCGTTGGGCTGCTTGGGTAGCGTGCCTGCGCTAGTAACTCTGGGCCGTTGAGTGTGGCACAGAAAACAGAAACTGCTAAAGTTAGAGAACCCATACTCGTCTGAGATCCCAATAGCAGTAGAGGTCTGCAAGAATAAAAATGAACTTATAGTGGCAAGGCTCTGGGAGGGCTGGGGGCTCTCAACGTGGGGGGACATGTACGCGGATGGTACATCCAAGGAGATGGAGTTCTTAACTGAGCAGGTGGGGTTACCCAGGGGCCAGTTCTTGTGGTACTTACGGGTAAGGGCAGTGGCAAAGCAGAAATGGTCGAAATGGCCGGATGAGCCAGAGGCAACGTCACTCTGGACCCTGATGTATACATTAGAAGACGGTTGGAAACCAGTGTCCAGACTATATAGCAACTTGGTAGATAGGCTGAATCCTAAGAGCATTGAGTTAAAGGCCAGGTGGGAATTGGATCTTGGGGTGGAACTTGGAGAAAAAGAATGGGACAGCATGCTGGGATACCCCAGGGAGGTGTCTAGAAATTCTTGCTTCAGGCTACTCCAGCTGAATGTGCTGTACCGCACCTACATGACACCAAGCAGGTTGGCCGGGTTCAACAGCAAGGTTCAGCCATTATGTCCTTGGGGTAGTAGCGTGAGGGGGGACTTAATGCATATGTTTGGTGCTCTGTGAAAGTGCAAAGTTTTTGGGCACGAATTGAACAGGCTTGCAGGAGTGTTGGAATTACTAGGTATGACTGGACCCCAAAAGAGTACTTGCTGGGCGCTTACCCAAGAAATAGCAAATGCAAGCACGCAGTGAAGTTTATGAACATGGCCTGTATCCTAGCTAAGAGATGCATCGCCATGGCGTGGAAGTCCACTGGTGCCCCACAGTACATGCGCTGGCGCAAGGACTTCGGTTTTGGACTGAAATCGAAACTAAAGTATGGGGAAGTGCACTATGGGGGCAGGAGGCGCTTGCCAGTGCCACATAGGAGTCTTGGAAAGGGCTGGTTTGGGACATGTTCCACCCCTCGGATGACAAACCCCCTTGAAAGCAAGGAACCACTGTTAAATATAATGCTATTAACTTAACTTTGAAGATGTGTGCCCAAACTGACGCCTACTGACGGGCGATTGCTAAACACAGCTGCCTGCCTATCATGGAGGGGGGAGCAAAACCATATAGGATGTTATCCCACTGCCCTGCTCTGAACATTCAATAACGATATGTGAGTGTAAATCCAATGTGCGAGGAATGATTTTGTTTTGTTCTGTTTTTGGTTTTGTTGTGTATGTTATACTGGCACTGTTTTATTGAACTATCACAGCAACACGTGTAAATGTGCTGAAAAGATGAAATTGTTAACTGGAACTATTGTAGTGCATATGAATAAACGGCAATAAAAAGACGTTAAAATAAAATGATGCAAGTCAGCACAGAGCTGGTAAATGCCACGTACAAGCAGAGGTGGACTGGCCTATAGGTAACTCTGGAGATTTCCCGGTAGGCCTCTGCACCCAGGGCCTCTTTTGTGTGGTAACCTATTTTATTTCCAAGGTTTCTCATAGGAAAAGGGTTGGGCTTGTTGAAAATGTGTAATATGGGGCCACTTTGAACATTATTTCCAGGGCCTCTTTTGATTTCCAGTCCACCCCTGCGTACAAGACAGGAAGGTACAAGACAGGAAGGTAGTTAACGAATAGCCGCAGCAAGCAAATGCTGGCACAGAGCGCAAAGAGCAACGTGCATGACAAAAATGCATTCAACAGAGAAAGCAAATGGTCGTAAGGTGGCAGTGAAGGAAAGAGGAAAGGGAGCAGGAGGCGAAGGTGGGCGTGTCAGATTGGTAACAAGTGAACGTGACGAGGTAGAACCAAGTCAAGGAACAAGGAGGTGTGTTTTAAGATCACGGTTTTGAGTGTTTTCCTGAAGCAAGGAAGAGATCCTCTGATCTTTTCTCTTGGGGGAGAGGGCTCCATGCAAGTGAGAAAGCAGTTTGCCAAGGGTTTTCCCACCAGTGTTTTTTTGCTGATGTACGCAACAACTAACTGCCTGGACGAGCAGGAGACAGTCTACAGTTTGGTTGTGGACATTTTGGTCAATTCGACCAATTTCATATGCAGATATATGTATATGTGGGGCTGTGTTGATGGTGGGTGCGGGGTAGCGAAGAGACCACCCCCATTAATAGAAAAAACGGGTTGAATTCAGGCCGACCAAATGTGCACAACTAAACTGCAGACTTTAAAAAGAAAGTCTTTTAAAACTCTTAGAGCAAGTACTCAGGTGGCCCGGGCGCACATCCACAGAAATCTATGTGCAAAATGCAGAGGGTTTTTAATTCAGTTTGACCTGCTACTTGGAAACAGTAATTGGTAATCAGAGTCTGTGTAATATGGCCATGGGGTCTCAACCCAGGAAGCAAATAGCTGTGTTGTAAGTGAAAAAGGACAGAGCCCCTTTAAGAGGGAAGCTCCAGACTATGGGAGGGAGCGGGAAGCGGGAGGAAAGGGAGGGGCAACGGAAGAGGGATGGCAGTAAGGAGAAGGAAGAATAAAGGGAAGGTCATCAGTGATCATGGCTCCTGTGTTTGCTGTTCACTATGTATGTGTAAAGCCCAAATAAGCAGTACAACAACTGGCCACGAGGCGATACGAACGCCAGCAGTGCCTCGATGGCAGTACACTGAAATGAGGAGCACAACAGCCGCAGCATGGTGGGAACGCAGCAGAGAAGGGAAACTCCAGAACAGGAGCGCCATGTCTGAGGTGAGACGAAGGATGGAGCCGGGGAAGAGGACGACCCAGCAGTGTGGATCAGGCGGGCTGAGTACGCCCAGCAGCAGAGAATAAAGGTGCCCCCAGGAAGAAGCAGCCCGATGGTGCAGCGACAGGAACAACGCTGTGGGGGAGGAGCCCCGTGCTGGCAGAAGGTCGGAGGAGAGACGCGGCAAAGCCCCACAGGACCAGCAGAGTAGAGAGCGGACTGTGCCCAGCAGACAGGAAGGTGCAGTGGACCCGACCCAGCAGGACGACGGGGATGAGCCCAGCAGTGGTGCCCACAGGAGTGCGGGAGAGTTGGAGATGCCCAGCAGTGAAAGATTGACGGAGGGCCTGTGTGCCCAACAGTACCGCAGGGCCCGTGTGCCCAGCAGTATCGGAGGGCCCGTGACCTCTGTAGCGAAGTAGGCTGGAGGGCCCGTGAGCCCTGCAATGGAAGAGCCCAGGGGCAGGACCCATGAGCCCAGCAGCAACGAAGAGGACAAGAAGCCCCGGCAGGAAGGACCACGGTGGAAGAAGCGCCGCAGGGAAAGCACAGCGAAGACAGCCAAGGAGGTTGGCAGCCCAACAGAAGGCAAGTGTGCGGTACAGCCCAGTGCCGCGAACCCACAGAAAAAGTCAGCACTCACCAGCAACGCAGACTACACCGCAACCGTCTGTGTGCACACCGGAACTGTGCGGGATGAATACGGCCCCCCAGTACACAGCGAACATGAGCGGGTAAGCAGCCCCCGCATGCCCCAATCCTGAAGGAGCCAAAGCCAGCATAGAGACACCCCAATGGCCCGAAGGCTCACGACACAGCACCCCTGGCCGCCCCAGCCAGTGCACGCTGGAACGGTGCATCCAACCGTGGAACACAGCACATTTACACAGCACATTTTGGGCGGGAAGCCCACAAACAAGATGAACGGCCCGTAGGACGACATCACAACATCCCTGGCCGCCCCAAACAGTGCACACACATGAAGTGGCACCCTCAAATTTGGGCGGGAAGCCCACAAAGGGGACAATAACTAAGAGGGAAGCACTACCCTCAATAACCCAGTAGTGTCATGCGGTGTAGAAACCGCCACCAGAAAACTAACAAAAGTGAGGCGCCGTCTTCAACACCGCCACATCAGTGAGGCATCAAAAGAACCAGTGGCATTGTGCCACCCTATCAGTGCCACCACCCAAGACAAAGACCACTGACCCTCAAATTTCACCACCACAAACGAGCGGCCACAACACCATGACAGACCAAGGACAACCAAATACCAATACTGGAGGGACGCCAGCAGCTGATCCAGGACCTGCATCCTACGCCAGCCTCATGAGGCGCCCGAACCCATTCATGCTTAATCCACACCATGACCAGAGTCAACGGTGGGATTAGTGGGTAGAAGAATTTGAGGACTTTGTAGGAGCAATAGGAAGCCAAGACCCACCAAATAAGATCAGTATCTTCAGGAATCTAGCCGGAAGGGAAATAAAAGTAATAATAATGACAATACCAGCACAGGACAGGACCACATACCAACGCCTCCTCGCTGCAATCAAAGACAAACTAATTATACTCCACAACAAAGACTACAAACGCCTCGCATTCAACCAACACAGGCAGCGTCCGCACAAATCCATTGGAGAGTTCGTCTTACGTCTCCAGCAGAAGATAGTGAACTGCGACTTTGTCAACTTCAATGATGAAGAAGCCATAAGACTGAGGATCATAGAAGGGTGCACTTCGTCAACGCTCAGAAAACACCTTCTCAAAAAGCCCCTACCCCTAACGAAAATACTCAATTTGGCAAAAACATATGAAAAAACGTTGATGCACAGGCAGCCGCCATTGAAAGAAAAGTTGAAGGCGACACCATCGCGGCCATCACGGAAGGGCAACTGCAACACTCTTAGCCCGCTCGACCCTGGAGAAGGCGGAAACTTAGAACACACCGGCAACAAAGCCCGAGCCAAGAGCTATGCAACGGGCGAGGGTGGAAACACACACACAGACAACCATACCCAACCTCTGGATGAACATGCTGGCACGGTGGCCAGGAAGTTCACCTTCAGGCAATGTGCAGAACAGGACCACCCACAAAATCTGCATGCCAACCCATATCATCAGCCCAGGCAAGATACCCGAATACATCGATGGCATGGTTAGACATCAGGAAAAACATCAAGGCCACGAACACCAGCCCACCTAGACATCAGAGGCATACACACCCCCTCTACCCTGAGTTAGCCCACCATAAAGGGGACGGGCCGGTACTTAGCACACAAACCTCACCCCTAAGCAGTACAACAAGCTGCTCAGATTACTTACCAGTCATGTTCATTAGTCCTAGTCCTTCTCTTCCTCGTCCCAGCACTAATCAATGGGGTGCCCCACCTCCATACAAGAAACCTATTTCTATTTTTAATTCCTTAGGCCCCGCCCCCTCCACCTCCCGCCTCCAGGCATAACAGCCTGCCTTCCTCAAGACCCAAAAATACGTAACATTGCCCAATAAGCCCATTGAACATGGGGAAGGGAGAGGTGGAAAACTCGTGCTGGGACGAGGAAGAGAAGGACTAGGAGTAATGAAGATCTGAGCATTACCTCCACGTCCACTCTTCCTCATCCCAGCACTTATCAATGAGGTGTGCCAAGTCCAGAGAGAATGGGCTGAGAGCAAAGAAAAACAACAAAAAGGCAAATGGAAAATTCAACCCGATCAACACCAATTTAATGAAATACACAAATTCAGACAGCAGTAACAAGGTAGTTCACAAGAGTACCACACTCAACACACCCGCCCCAAAAGCCCTGCCTCCTGGCGGTGCAGATTCAAATGGTAATGGTTAATGAAAGTGTGTGGATCAGACCACATGGTGGCGTGGCAAATGTCCTGGATAGGAACACTGCGAGCCTCAGCCCAGGACGCAGCCATCCCCCTCATGGACCAACCCTGCACACCAGATGGAGGGGGAGACCTCACAGAAGAGTAAGGCAAAGCGATAGCATCCCGGAGCCAACTGCTGATGGTGGGCACAGGCGCTTTCTGCCCTGGACCACCCCTCAAATGTAACAAAGAAGCTTGGGGTTGGGGAGGAACGAAAAGCCCAAGTGCATTCCAAATAGAGCAGAACTGCCTGCCACACATCCAAAGCGGCCCAACGAACCTCCTCCGGAGAGGAGGGAGAGGGGAAAAAGAAGGGAAGAACAATCTTCTGGGCAAGATGAAACTTAGAAACCACCTTGGGAAGAAAGGACGGGTGGCATTTAAGAAACAACGCATCAGGGGAAACCACCTGGTAGGGTGCCTCACAGGAGGGGGCACCAAGCTCCCCCAACCACCGCGCCGAAGTGAAAGCCTCCAGGAAAACCACTTTCAACATGAGGACCCAAACGAAACCTCAGACAAAGACTCAAAAGGAGAAGACTGCAGAGCCCAAAGGACCAACGGGAGATCCCAGGATGGCAACCCAGAAACAAGGACAGGCGAGCAAGAGAAAAAATCTGAAGAAGGCGACCCGCCAAGGAGTGACTCAGGGTGGAGAAAGAGAGACCCAAAATAAACCCACCCTGAAGAAACTGAAGCACAGGAGCCCCAGCGCCCAAGGAGGAGGAACCGTCATGACACAAACACCAGGACATGAAATGTCCCCAGTGCCTCTCATAGGCCATCAAGGTAGAAGGACACTGGTCCCTATGAATGTGAGAAACCACCTCGTCAGAGAGCCCCCAAGAAACTATGCGTGCCCTTTCAGCTTCCAAGCCCCCCAGACCAAGTTCCTGGGACCCTCCACCCCTAAGGGGCCCACCATCGGAACCAGACTCCCAGAGAGAGGCAACAGGGGGGAGACAGCCAAGTGTGGTAACAATGATTGGAGAGGGTGGACAAAGCAGGAACTGCAACAACAGATTGGGCAGATGCAGCCACCAACGAAGCTGGACCCTGAGGGAGGGACCCAGAGGGATAGGAGCCTCGAAGTCCAGAGACGCCTCCTTCCAGAACCTGTGGATATGGTGCAACAGGGACACAGGTGAACTCTCGCCCAGGGAACAAGGAAGACACACGCCACCATGTACCCCTGAGCCTGAAGAAAGTCCTTTGCCAGGAACGAATCCCAAGCCAGAAGATGCACCAGGCAATCCTGCATCGTCCGAGCTCTGACAAGGAGAAGAAGAACATGCCCTCCTGCAGTCCAAAACCGGGCCCCAATGAACTGAAGATCCTGCGAGGGCTGTAGAGGGGACTTTTTTCTGGTTTATGAGAAAGCCCAGCGAGGTCAGTAGAGCACAAGTAGACTCCAGGTGTTGCAGCAGAAGAACCCTCGATCGAGCTTTCATGAGCCAGTCATCGAGGTACGGGAATACCTGAATCCCCTGGAGGTGCATAGCAAAAGAGAGAGAGAGAAACTTCTGATGGGCAGACCAAATAGTGCAGGTAGGTGTCCTGAAGATCCAGCGAAACCAGGAAATCTGAGTCTTTGACCAGAGGAATGACCCGCTGAAGACACTCCATCTTGAACCTCCGAGTCAGAATGCGCCTGTTCAAGAGTTTGAGGTCTATAATCAGACGGAAGCGGCCCAAATGTTTTGGCACCAGGAAGCCAGTGGAGTAAACCCCCATGACCCTCTCCAATCAAGCCACCCACCGAAGGACCCTCTTGGAGCGAAGTTCCCAGAGAGTCTGCTGCATAGCAAACCCCTTGACAGGGCACCTGGGCATAGGCGTCCGGATTAGACCAGATGGAACGGGGGGGGGGATATTTCCATCTTGTATCCCTATCTCACCAGATTATTGACCCAGGCATCACCCGAGAGCCGGGACCATTGCTACCAAAAGAATGTCAGGCGGCCCCCAACAGGCCCGGCGTCAGGACTTCTGCTGCTGAGGGGGGAGACCGGACCAAATCGCCACTTCCGCCCTGTTACAGGCTGAGCCTGACCTCGAGGGCGGGGGCAAGACTGCTGGGGAGTGGCAGCCAGCCCTGCCGAACCCCTGCAAGCAGGGGCAAGCTTCCTACGCAGCTGGCCACCATGTTTTTCTGCTTTGAAGACTTTATGGACCTTGTCCTCCACGGAATCTCCAAACAGCATCCGTCCTTCAAAGGGAATTTTCATGGCAGCAGATTCATCTTCCAATCACTGGTAAAAATGCGTTGACGCCCCCCCCACGATGGAACCCATGGAAATGGCGGCCACCTTCACACCATCATACGCCAAGTCCAACAAAAACTCCACCTGAGACTTGATGGCCTGCGGAAGGGGTGCAGGATCCAAGCCCTCCCCTGCCACTTTCAGGGCAGACCTCAGACTCCCAAGGGCAGCTTCCACTGTGTATGACACATTAGTGGCAGCCTGTAAAGCCAGATGAGCCCCACCATAAGCCTTCCTCAAGGAGGCATCCACTTTACGAGGCATCCGTGGAGTCAGAGGCCAACGACAACCCACCAGACTAGGGATGATGTCATCCACCAGAACCACCTGTGGCAGGGCCACCTCCTACCACTGCAAAGGATACAGCTTGGCAAGGAACCTGACTACCGCTGACTTGTCCGGATCAACCCACTCCCTCAAAATCTCAGTCTTCATTTCAGAGAGAAATGGGGGATCCTTCATGAGAGTGTGTTTAAACTGGGGCAGAGGGGGCTGAACCCCTCCAGCCAGAGCAGACAGGGGCTCAGAGTCTGGGAACCCCATGTAATGGGACACCTGCAGAAGAACATCTGCTGTGGCTTCTTTGTCCAGGTACTTGCCCTTGATTTCAGCAGACCTCGGGGAATCGCCCAGGCTATAAGAAGAGCTGTCCGAGCATGGGGAAGAGGAAGGGGACACCCCCCTTTCATGATGAGGCTCAATCCCCTCTTCCTGCAGGGCTTGCCGAAAAACACGCAGGAGCCAGTCCTCAGGCACCCTACACCACCTCTGTCTCTTAGGAGGGTAACAGGAGGGGAACAGAAAGAAGATGAATATGAAGGTGAAGGAGAGCAGTGCTCCACATGGCGAGATTTTGCGGTGCGCTTTCCCATGGTACCAGCACCAACCCCCAGATGATGAGCCCCACAAGCAGACAGGAGCAGCTACAGAGGAGAAAGCAACAGAGACAATTCGAGGCCCCTGCACACAATTAACATCTGTCAGTGGGGGGAAAAGCCTGGTTGCTAGGGAACCAAACTCAGCCTTAGAAGCCAGGTGCATACAATTCAACAGCATAGACCACGCCCCCTGCTCCTGCTTACCTTTGCCCGGGGTGAGGACCCACTGGGGCGGGCAACCTCGACTGCCACCCCCAGCTATGCCGGCAGCTGTAGGAGGGACCCGGCACACCAACCGCACTCAATAGGAGGCCCCCGGAGAACATCTCCCACATCGAGCCGGTCTCCGTCCTGCAGGGGACCCTCGCAGCGGCCGGAAAAGACAACAAATCCCCCAACCCTGGCTATGCCGAGAGGGGGACAGAAGAAAACAGAGTACCTGCCCACAGACAGGAAAAAATGAACTGTTGGGTCTTGGGGAAGGTGGGCTGTTTTGCCCGGAGGCGGGAGATGGAGGGGGCGGGTCCTAAGGAATTAAAACTAGAAAGAGGGTTCCTGTATGAAGGTGGGACACCTCAATGATAAGTGCTGGGAGAGAAAGAGTGGACGAGGAGGTAATGTTTTGACTCAGCTGCAGCTGAGAGGTTAACTGTTTCAGAATGTCCAGGTAAAGGCTGCAATCTAAGCGGGTTGTGATCATGGCAGCAGTGACCTGTACAGGAGTGGGATTACACGCCTGAAAACAAGGAGTTGCAACTGATACCCAATTCAATACTGGTTCCATCCTAGACCTGGTCCTACTTCGGGGACATTGATGTTGGCCTGGTCCGTATATAAGGCTGTGGGTCAAATGAGGTGGTGTGAGGGGTCTCCCCCTGCTTTTTGTGGTAAAAAAGATGGACAAATTGTTGAAAAAAATTGCTAAAGTTACATTAGACAAAAAGAAATTGAGGAAAGCTAAAAGATTGGTTGTTATTTGGCTACTTGCGATTCTGTTGTCGGTCGCACAGTCCCAATATATTGCTTCGAGGCCCATTATATTACTACTTCCCCTTGATTTCTTAGCTCACTTAAAGGACTGCTTCCAGGTATTCTGTGGCTGCTCCTTCACCGGGTTTGTTGTCTGTTTTTGTAGAGCATCTCGAAACCTATCGGTAGCCCGTGAGTAGCAAAATATCAAAGCTGGTAACATACTGCCTGTTGATGCAATCCCACCCTGTCTGACCCAGGCCTTTGAAATCCTGGCACTGATTCCACAGCTTGGGCACAACTCCAGAATCAGTTCAGTGCACTTACAGTGCATCTAGCAGCCTGCTCGTGGATATGCTGCTTGTGCTACTCCTAGCTTTCCCTTATACAATCTATGGGCACACACATTCCTCACTGAGGGCTGACATTTACTACGCCTGCACCAAAGGTCTTAAATGAAATAATATTTCAAGATTCATAATCCAGAAATTTGAGCGCTTGCATCTGCTGCTTCTCCCGCTTTGGAAATGCTTGCCTGGCTCTTTGGCTGTCTTAAAAAGGGCCTCTTCAATTGAGTCAGGCCCTATATTTACATTTAAAAGCATTTACTATAAATACAGTGTCCGGTTGCTTGGAAACCTTTCCATTGCACCACTGTACACTTAAGCCAGAAGATACATGGGGTGGCTCTGGAGCAAGACAATGCCGTTATCGAGACATTTATTTTCGGTTGATTGGCATTTCATTGGGAAGTGGGACCTGCCAGCATTAACCCTAAAGGCCAAGTCTGTTTACCCCTTTTGCATAGGAATGAGTGAAAAGCTTGGCACTTGCAAATGCGGAAGTGCCCGTGGAAAGGGGGCCTTGGGAGGTGAGAAATGCAACGCGTGTGTGCGCATGCGCAGCCATAGTCAGGATAAGCAGGTTTTTCAAACTGCATTAACGCTATTGTACACAAACCCTCTGGCAGTCAGTGGCAGTTGCAGGTGGTGATTTTTTTTTTTTGTAATGAGGGGGTGGCAATATTTCTCAGTATTGAGCGCTAACGGCCGCACGTAGCAAAGGAGCACAAAAAAAACCCAAAGAGAAACAAGGGGAAGTCAGGAAGGTTTCTCGCAGAGAATTTCTTTTAAATAATCAAAGTGGTTCATTTTGATTACACTTGCTTTGAAAAACTGTTCAAAAAGCCATACAACGTGACACTCTTAGATGGAATTGTCAATGTTAGTATGTGCCATACCTAGAAGGAATTATGAAGATTACCAAGCACAACACTTAAAGGAACTGAGAATGCTAGCGTGTCCCACACTTAGATATAATTGTGCATGTTAGCCTGCGCCGCATCTAGATGGGATTGTGAAGGTTGGCAAGGGCCACACTTAGACGGAATTACGTAGGTCAGCAAGTGCTACACTTAGAAGTGTGAATGTTAGCATGTTAAATGTCATATAACCCACTAACCAATATAAGCTCAAACTCTCTGCATACTTATCTCACTCAAAAAACTCACAAAACCATCTCTCGCACAACAAGCTGCACGCACTTCACCACACTACAACAACACATAAGCCGCACCAACAGCACACGTGACTGACACCGACCCAATACTCGCACCAAAGCTCAGCACCCGGTGTATACCGAGTTGAAGCTGCCAACCGTACACCACTCCTCTCACTATCCTACTCCCTCTTCACCTTACTAACCCATCCCACATTCTCGTTTACAGATCCACCAAAGCGCCTGGGGACCAATTCCGTTGGTGAGTGTGCGCTATACAAGTACCTTTAGCATAACATAACATAACATTAGTTCTGTAGGGTAACATATGAAAAAAGCTGATCAATGCCAGAAGCAGTTTCAACGCATTTTCAGGGTGTTGGTGTCCACAATACAGGCCACAATTCCTACTGTAAATACACGCTTGAGGGGACTTTGCCTCATAGTGCGAGTTCTGTCTCTGTAAGAACACATATTTGTTGGCTCTGCCCAATAATGCCAGTACTTCAACTGTGAGAACATACCCATGATGGCTTTGCACGATAAGATCAGTACTGCTGCTGTAGGAACACATTCATGATGGCTTTAAGGCCAGTAACTACACTGTAAGAATGCACTCATCTTCGCTTTGTCCAATAGCGACCACTACTCTAAATGTAAGACCACACTTGTGATGACTTTGCCTAATAAGGCCAGTACTACCACTGTATGTACACACTGTATTGGTCTTGCCCAGTAATGAAAGTACTGCAACTGGAGGAACACACACAATTGTTTTTTCCAATTAGGCCAGTACTGCCACTGAAAGAACAAACTTGCATTTGTATAAGGCCAGTACCCTAACTGCAAGAATGCATTTGTCTTTGCTTTGCCCAATAATGCCAGTACCTTAGTTGTAAAAACAGAACACACTCATAATGGCTTTGCCCAATTAGGCCAGTACTGCCACTGCAAGTGCACACTTCTCTTGGCTTTGCAGGTAATGCAACTGTCTGAACACACTCATTATAAGGCAAAAACTGACACTGTAAAAATACATCTATGATGTACTCGCCCAATAAGGCCAGCACTGCTACTGTAAAAACAAGCTCCTTGTGGCTTTGCCCAATAACACTAGTACTGTGACTGGATGAGCACACTTGTCTTTGTTTTTTCCCAATGATGTCACTAACATAATTGTAAGAACACACACTCATAATGGTTCTGCCCAATAAGGCCAGTATTGTCACTGGAAGTGCACACTCATGATGACTTTGCCAATAATGCAAGAACCGTAATTGTAAGAACAATCTTGTGTTGGCGTTTTGCCCAATGGGCTAGTACTCCCGCTGCAAGTATATAGTTGTATGGCTTTGCCCAACAAGTATTGTCCCTGTTAGAACATACTTGTTGGGTGCCTGCCCTGGACTGCCAGGCAGGCCCCGTACTCACGTTGGGAGCACCCGACACAGTCATTCTGGGCAGCGGTCACACCACAGAAATTAGAGTGGGGGTCACCCCACTCGCTCCTTACCACTGGAGAGATCCCCGTGGCTGGGGGCACCCAGCACACGACGGCCCGGCTCTGGGGGCACCCAGGCCGGGGTCGCCACAACAGCCATGGTCACATGGCTTCCATACCTCATGGGACGGCGTTGCCCAGCAGGGGCACCGTCTTGTGCTGGGCCCCGTCCTCGGGCCTACAGCACGCAGTGTGGCGCCGGCATGGCACATCACATGAACGACACCGGAGCCTTTGTTGGTTCGACTGACGAGCCGGAAACGGCTCGTCTCTTTTATTAAGGTGGTCACGTAGCTACTGCCACGTGACCCATTACAACATCCTGGGAGCTACCATGCTCCCAGGAGGGGTGCCATGCAACAATACTCATGTTGGCTCTTCATCCCTTTGGCCAATGTGTCTCTCCGCCTCACTGATCTCTCTCCCAGGGCCATCCTCCATCACTTCCCCCCTTACAATGATTTGTTATTATATGAAAAGTCATTTATAACTGGCCTGTACACAAGTGTTTCTAGGCGACAAGGCAAAGAATGGAGGACAGACGGAGGACACACTAACGATCTTACTAAGCCTTGTGGCATTCAGATCGCCCAATCACTAGTCCTCCTTTCCCAGCCCACACGCATCATTGATGATTACATACACACTCTTGTGCACAGACACACAAATAAACCCTTGAATACAAGCAGACACACCGACCCACAAACAATGCACATACATTTCGTATTCCACTTATCATTGGACATTGGCATCAAGAGGATTCCTCACCGCTCTACTGTTCTGGATAGCCCATCCGCACACTTGCAGCAAGGATTGGGAGGCGTGAATCCACACACCCATTGCTGAGTTCTGGTTCATGCCCAGCAGATCCCCCGGTTATTAGCGCCACTCGCTGGCCATTAGTGCATGGAAAGGCAGGAGTACAGCATACGTCATAATGGCCTGCAATACCCCAGCCAGAATGCCCAGTGGCCCTTGTAAGACTGTGGAAGCAAAACTGCCTCTGCCTTGTTTTTCCCATTGGGCATGTGCTGGCTGGGGTACTACACACAAGGACAACTAGGCTCCCCACTTTAAAGTGGGTTTTCAAGCCTCTACCTGAGGAAGGGCTTGCAGAAGCCAACCTGGGCGGCAATAGGGTTATCTCAAGCAGAGTTTAACTTAACCACTCCCTTTATGGTAGTAAGACTGAACAGTCAGGCCGAAGGAAGGAGGACACTCTGTTGAGTAGTACAGCTAACGCTTAAAGGGATAATAAAAGGCAGCACACAGGGAATTACAAAATTGCTCTAATAATCTATAACCCTATTACACTAAGGCCCACTTTATGCAATTAAAGGTAAGTTAAAATAGTCCTAAACATGTATATCATGCACAGTTTGGCAACCCACTATGGTGTGTTCACTCCTTTAGGCTTGCCCAAAGATATCACACAATATACTGTAGTTACTAACGTAGGGAAAGGTTGTTAGAACATCATTATATAGGCTTTACTTTCAATTGGCATTGCAAAACACAGTGATGCTCGTGTAATTGAAAGACATAAAAGACTTGCCCAAAGCTTTTACGCCTTCCATTCACGTCACGCCCCATTTTCATTGATTTGAATGGCGAAGAGGAGGGGCAGAACGCAACTTACGTTTCCCTTCCTATCAGTCATACAAATACTCCAGCACTTGCGCCAGCATGGGTTTCCATACTGGCAAATGCTGGGGATTCCTATGGAGTCTGCCCACTTTTTGTCACCAGCAAAGAGCAAGTGAACTCCATCGGAATCCATTGTAAAAACTGCCTGCCATGTATGCACGGCAGGCGGAATGCAAAAGAGTGGTGTACAAGAGTGTACCCTGCCTTTTTACCCTCCCTTTTTCCTTGCGGGGACCCGTGATTGTGAAAGTGTACACATAACGGGTCCCCTTCAACAAATTACAGGGACTTCCAAAATGAGCCCCATTGTAGCTGTATTAATAATTCCAGCCCCAATCTAGTAAGAGCCTTACAAAGTATTTTAGGTGTCCAAAAGGTTCTTCGGAGTTACAGGTGAATATCACTCAGAGATGCCATTCTGATATGGAGTCCAGGACAAAAGAGCTGCGTGTTTAGAGCAAACAGTAGTCTCAGAAGGTGACCTAAGTGACTGAGTCAATATGTAGATGTCGTAGGAAGCAGCTACCACTCCTAGGGTACAAGAGGACTTAGCCTAGAAGTATTGGAATGTCCACCGCCCACCTGGGTCAACCCCGAAGAGTGCTAAAGTTATGAGAAATTTGCACCCAATACAAACTAAATGGGGATATAGATGGTTCAAGAGATATACGTGATCTCAGCCTCTGGGGCACCTCCAAAGATAGGAACATCTCTAGTTGATCAAGATTTGTCTCGCTGTCATTTCAGTCTTGCTGGGCCATCAGGTCACAGGTTCGAGGGTGTTCACCCGTGGTTGTCTACTGGATATCTCTGGAGGCCTTGGCGGCAGCAGACGCATCCAAGACTGGCCCTATGACATAGCAGAGATCCTCACGAATGACTGGACAGGGGCACATCTTGCAATGAGCCCAGACAGGGTCAGCAGACTCTCACCAACTCAGCAGTAGGACTTCAGGTTCCTGACTAGCTCCTTTTTTGGTGAAGATCAGCACAGCAGGGTTCCAGCATTGCGTCCCGAACACTGAAGATGCCCACAAAGATTCCAATAACACAGGCTGGATAGAAGTCCTTGTAGAGGAGTTAAGGTGGTACCAGGTTTTGCAGGTAAATTTACAACCTTTGTTATGGTGATGCAGGTTAAGAAGGACATCTGACTGGGGTGTGGTTTGGATGCTGGAGTGAGCAGATGTAACTACGCTCAGCTTCAGAAAATCCCAAGATCCAGCATTGATTACAACCGATTATGCAAGCGACCTATGCTAAAATAAACAACCGAGGATCGGGGAAGCGGCAGAGCACTCTTGTTCCAGTTGGTGAGCAGCGGGGCCACCTATTGAGACAGCACAGGACCATATACGGTGGGCCCACATGGCTGCAGTAGCTGCCAGGCGGCTGAACTAAAATGGCCACTCCAGCAGCCTAATATACGTCGGTGATGCCAACGTGGATCAAAAGAACATCTGCAAGCATTGAGGGTCTGATCAGACGGTGGCCGCGGCACTGCATGCCCACGGGCTTTGGGGAGAGGGTCTGACCAGGGGTTGATCCTGGCGGGGACTGTAATATTTTGGCAACTGAACAGTGTAGTAGAAATACAAGGCATGTTCAGCCTGATCAGAGACACTGAATGTCTGATGATTATCGTAGTTTAAGTGCCAAAGCATATTTACAGATAGATCTGAGTGGTACAATTGTACACACTACTGGGGTCTGGAGGTCCTCCTAAAAGGACTGATTAATATAAGGAAAGTACTGACACATCTTGGAAGAGAGCTATGAGTGATAAGATGGCACACATCATTAGGGGTCTTGAGGATCCACTGAAAAGAAAATGTTACTGTGAGGAGATACACGACACACAATACGTATGTGCTACATAAGCAGACAAACATTGACATGTTTACATAGGGGGAGCAACCCCCACGAAACCCACTTTGCCGCACAGGAATCAGAGGCAAGAGGAACCTGTTGCACTACAGGGTGCATCTGAGTGGGCTGTGTTGGATGTGATATCTGTATTGCGTACATCTAATTGGAGGCAAAAGTAGATGAACTTAGATTGGATGTGTCGCTTTTGCGGCAGGACCTGCGTAATATTTCAGAATACAGTAACTGAGCATTGCAAAGCCATGGCGGATATTGCTACATCGACTATTGCCTTACATGATCAGATGGATCTATGTGATTATTGCGACCACTATTATTACGACGGCCCAAAATGGGGACTCCCCACCCATATTACCATTATATTACATACCCCCATATATATATACATATATATGGTGAAAGGGGGGGATCTAAAAAAACCAAAAAAGTCAGCATTTTCAGCCATCGTAATTGTGAGGGCGACATTTTGGGCCATTACCGATTAGATGAAAGTCCTTCAGGATCGTACTACATTCTTGGAAATGAAAGTGGAAGATTGCGAAAAGCAGGGCTCGGAGAAAGAACCTGCGGATTATAGGATTTACGGAAGGAGAGGAAAGGGACGACCTACCTAACATTGTAGAAAACATATTAAAAGCGGTGAGCCAGAGCAAGGTAGCACAGGGATTTGTGGTTGAAAGAGCCCATAGAGCACTTACCAGAAGACCACCTCCAGGGGCACATCCTTGTGCGATAATAGTGAAGGTGTTGAACTACAAAGATAAAGAGGTGATACTTCGCCACACGCGAGAGGGGGGCCATATCTGCGGCAGTAATGAACAGGTGGTGGAATTTCCAGACTACACTTGGCAGGTACAAGCCCATAGAAGGTCATATGAGAAGGTTAAATCTGCATTGCGTGGGGCCAAGATACGCTCATGCTGATGTTCCCAACGGAACTGAAAGTAATGCATAATGGCAAATCACTACTCTTTACCGCTCCGGAGGAAGGTGAGTTCTGGTTGCAAAAACAAGGACTACAGGTGTAGGTGAGATGCTCATCTGGGGTCCCACCGGAAAGAGGATTTTACAAACAAGATTGGAACCCTACCAGGGAAGAACATGACATGGGAGAAATGGGTGGATCGTCACAGTTCTCAATAAAAATTCATTAGGGCACGCTGCACCGATCTACACAACAAAAGATGGGAGTCTCCCTGATGCGCTTTTCAGGTTATCTACCGGCACGGGGTGGGGAGACATTGCAGAAACAAGGTGGCCATAATATCAACCATATATACGTTGATAATGGCAGAACGTGGATGTGATGATGTGTTGGTGCTTAGGTTTGTCTTGAAAGAGATGGATTGTACAAGGGCTGCTTGGGAGCAGACAAGCATCACCCTGTGGGTTCTGCCTACACCCTAAGGGTGGTACCTTTTGTGGATGGAAAGAACTTAGTCCACCTGTGCATGTCTAACTAACGGTGTTGGCTCTACTTTGTACTGATCACCTGGTAGATAGTGGCAGTACACATGAGCCATGTGGCTCTGAGACACTTGGATGGCAGTTATGTTTGCTGGTATCTGTGTTTATGTTGTATTGGCAGAGGATGGTACACCTGCAATTGGGAGAATTGGAATAATATGTGTAGGAAGGCCTTGCAAGAGGGACGACATGGGTGGTGACATGAGATATTGGCAGGGGAAAGAATGGGATCAACCCGGACCCAGGACGGTTGACGCTGTGATTAAAATGGCAAAGGGGGTGAAGAGGAGGTTAGGACGGTACTCACCACAATGTCAAGGTCGATTAAGTGCCTAACGTGGAATGAACGGGGAGATGAAAGACTTTACCAAATGTTATAGAGTACAGTGTTTGACCTATTATTTGAGAATACCTCTTTGTTTTCTTGAGAACTATCCCACACCCCTTTTTGTATTAGTTGTCTGGTTAGGCAATAGGTTTCTTATTATAGGCCCTTTTTATTTTGACACAACGCCACTAGGGCTGCCTTATTTGTCATTTGATGGTCGACGCTTGCTCCCATCTTAGATATAGGTTTAGATTAGGCGTTTTTCCAACCTGCATACAGCATTCATTGTTCATTAAACATCCTTAAACTGTGATCACTTGTGTCTGTCTTTCGTGTTGCCACCATGAGTTCCTCACACAATACTAATGGGAAAAGAATTGGAAATAAGCAGATGAATCCAAACTATATGAATGAGATAAAGAGAAACACACAAAAACAGAGTGGGAGCGAAAATAGAGTTAGAATCTTATTGCCTCGGGAAAAGGGAAAGGCCAGTGCATATCCCGAACATAAGAAAGAACAGAAAAAAAAGAGAGACATTTGGGGAGTCTATGGGCCTCATTATAAGGTTGCCGGTCCGGATACAACGTTACCGGTATGTAAAACCGGCAAGGCTACCTCCAACCTCGCAATGAGGCCCTATGTCAGGATTCACCAATGTCTTGGCGTGTTTCCCCAAGTCGAAATTTTGCCTTTCTCCCAATAGCCCCATCAAGGTTTTAGAAGTAAAACCCTCCAACAGGATGATTAGGCCAACGGCTAGAAAGGTGCACCAGCACCTTCGTGCAGGAGCTGTAAGGGAACAAGTTAAGTGTATGTAATATTATGAACCCACCCACTGGTATAGGTTTTGGGATTTACCTGCATAGGTCCAGAGGAAAGTCTCAGAAATGAAGAAGAGGGCCTGGACCAACTGAAGCATGACAGGCCAAGTCTTTAGACAAAAAAAACTCACGAGAACCTTGCAGAGGAGATATCCTAAGCAACACAAGGGACGCCTACAGTAGCTCGGAAGAAGGTCTGCAAACAGTGTACTTATGAAGCAAACAGCACAAAGGCATAGGGACTACACCATAACGGAATGCACCAACAACAGCAGTGACATCTCCCTTCAACAATCTTACTGCACTGCTACTGTGCATGGGAACACATAACGAACGGCCAGAGTAAGGACAGGAAAGTACTAAGACCACAACATCACTGCAATGTATCAAGCACACTACAGTTTGTCTGATAATTGCGCAGGTGGTGCAGTATACAATAGTACAGAAGCATAACGTTTTCTTTTTGTGATTGCAATGGCAATCACCTTACAGTGGCTGGAAGAAAATGTCCCTCATGACGCAATGACTTACGATACTAACCCCATTGGTACTCACAGTAGTGTGACATGTAAATTATGTGATTATATATTGCTTCATGTACACCTAACACATTTTGTTTTCTGTAATAGAACATATTGGAAAGGAAAGCAAGGCAGCACAAGCGGCACCCTTTCCACAAAAGCATACGGGCATAGGAAAGGAAAAAAACTCTGTAAGTAGCAAAATGGACAGCCTGGAAGCCAAAATGGAAGAATTGGTGAACAATTGTGCCGCCTTCAAAGATTGCGAACAAGGGTATGTTATCAACAAGATAAAATAGCACTGCAAGACCTGCACGTGTACACCTTCTCCATGTCACAGTCCGCAATCCCCTCAAAATCTGTGTGATGGGAGATTTCACGGTGATACCTGAATCTCTTCCTCCCCTCACGGCCACCTTGTACAAATCCCCAATTCCCCTCAATAAGTATCCACTTCTGCTATCCCTTCCTTTTCCTAATGGTGTGTATGAATGTGTGCAAGTAAACGTTGATATTAAAATTGTTGCTAAGTGTATATGTGGTATTGTTTTTGTTTTGAAATGCCGCTATGACTCAGCAGTGTACAGTACTCGTAGGAATGACTGCAATTAAGCAAAAGGGAGGTGTCCTATGGACACCGCACCTGCCCGGCATATCTGCAATAACAATGGAGGCATCCGTACGATGCCAGTACGACCTGCATGTCCGCATCTTATGCACCACCTATAATTACGTGTGGGAGCAGACGTTTGTTCTTTGCACAAGTACACGCATGTGTATCTGTTCCTCTGTGTCCTGGTAACACTGCCACTGTGTAGCATATGCAGCATATACGAACAAACTTTAATTAGTTCAAGCCACCCACCCACATCCTACAGGTAGCTATACACATAAACATCCCACCTGCTATAACCTATAAACACAAAGCGTGTCCCAAAATGGTCAACGCACGTGTGTGGCACTATTAATCAGTACAAAAGTGGCAAGGGTGTGCATAAGACACCTATGCACATGCACACAACGTCTTCTGCCCAAAACGCCTCCTGCGGACAGCTGTCCCAAGGGAGAACAGTGGCAAAGTCACCATGCGACCACACCCATGCTGCACATGGGCCCTTATTTCGGGGACACAATCTGGACCCTCGGACAGCGGAGAAGTGCAGTATTGTGCAATGTACGGAGTGTTTTTCAGAAAGTACACGCTTACAAACACAGCACAATGTGCCATTGCACATGTATATATGTTTTTGAACAATGTAGGCCTGTTTTCCAGGTGCAAGTTCTACACAGCAGCCCTACAAAAGACCACACCCCAGAGCTGCTCTGCATTCTGTTTGTAGCTTTTCAGAACAGAGTAGCAGGCCACATAGGTTTGACCTGTAATTGATGTTGGACCGAATCTGCTGTGCTACATTGCCCTTCCAATGGCAACCATGTCAGCCCGGCTCACTACGCACAGTAATGGAGAAAAGTATTAACGGACCTTTGTTTGAACCACACCCTCGGTTGCGATAGTCCTCACTGTCCCATTTCCATGGGTAGCATGCTGAAAACGGTAGTATGTGGCACATGCGTTTCCCCGAGTACGGCGAGGGCCGTGCCCCAATAAAGCAGAAATATTCTTTCTTCCCTTTCCACTTTCTTCTTTCCAGCGCGCCATCATTGGGTACTGTTAAATAGTTCCACACGCATCCACCAATCACATTGAAGAGCTCTCCATGTAACAGCATCAGTTCTGTACAACAGTCCTCTGCGTACACACCAAACCCAGAAACGTTACTGCGCAATCCCTCAGCCTCCACAGTCCCATTTCCATGGCCGCCATCCTCAAAATCCCCGGGTGTGGCTTTCTTGCTGCGTGCGGGCGTGGGGGAATAAATTGCAATCAGGGTAGGGTAGTTCATTTTTAGTGGCGTCTCTGAAAAGAGCCCTTTTTGTTTTTAGTTGCTTCTAGCGATACACCTTTTTTCAGTTTTTATTTGATTTTGTGTTTTCTTGTGCTCACATTGTTATAGTAAACTCTTCAACGCATCCTGTAGATGGGCAAACAAAACAGCATTACCAATGGGCGACAAAGAAATGCCATTTGCATGGAAAAACTCAGCATTTCCACAAATAATGAGGTCATTGTTGCAGAAGAACATTCCACCAGCGGAGAAAACATTAGACATGCTTTTGTTGATGAGACACCTTCCAACCTCTGGCTGGGAACAATATACATTTGCATTGTCCCATACTCTTCTCAGTGTTATTGATGAGAAAAGCACCTGGGCAGTGGGAAAAAGCCTCTTCACTACATTCATCAACCTCTTCAGTCGATGGAACAAACCTAAACAAACCACGTAACCCAAAGGCATGCCGCCGTAGTGCACAACGACAACATCAGCAGTAGCAAAAGTGGCCAGGCCTCTGCAAAGTGCATGCATATCATCGAAACTGAGGTCATGGACAGCACACCACAATGCGTCCACTCCTTCCAAAACGAAATTGCCATCAAAGTGTCTTTTCTGGGCATACTTGTGCAGATCTAACACAAAGGCATCACCCAAAGTCAACACAATGCGTTTCTCCAAGTCACCCAGCCTCACTACACAGAGTAATGTAAAACAGCATGACCTCCCCTTTCTTGTGAACCACACCCTCAGTACCTAATTGGATAATCCCCACAGTCCCATTTCCATTGTCCAGCATGGTGAGAAGCGCAGAATGTGGCAGGTGTGCTTCCTAAAGTACCGCGAGGGCCGCGCCCCAGTAAAGCAGGAGCAGTCCTTCTTCCCTTTCCACAATTTGTTGTCCACCACTACCTCATTGGGTACTGTTAAATAGTCACACACACATCCACCAATGCCATCCAAGACATTAGCATCTAACACTGTCAGTTCTGTACAACACTTCATATGTACCGTTACACATTCAGCCTGCAAGTATTGTGTCATTCGAAAGCACTTCCATTAGAAAGTTCAGTAAAAGAATGCAAGATTTGTGCATCCACATTCATCCACATGAGCACCCATCACCACAAAATAGAGGTATGAATACTTTTTCTGCAGTATGTTTACAACTCTTTTCTAAGTGCCTCTGCGCACGGTATCTGTCACTAAGCGTCCATTACGTTCTTAAAAAGCATACTGTTTTTTCTTCTATCCCCTACCATCAAGTGGCACTTCAATGGTATATGCTTGTTTTCATTTACCCATATCATCCATTGTAATATCGAAACAGGAACTCTCTTCTTTCCTTCCTAACAATGCTACAAATTGTTTTCCCCACTAACCCATCTCCTACATAAATCATAAAAATATGGCACCAAAACCAGCACTTCATGTATCTTACCAACCTAAAGCAAGTTCCCAAAAGGTCCCTGTCTGCACAGCTGTGGTTCTCTCTAGGATGGACTATTGCAACAGCCTCATTTTAAATATGCCTGATTCTACTCTCTGCCCTCTGCAACTCTTTCAAAAGAGGACTGCGCGACGTGTCCTTGGCCACAAGCCCAGGGATCTTATCTCTCCTGGACTGAAATGTCTGCGAGGAATAAGGTGAAAACCCTCTACATTATGCACAAGGCCTTCTGTGCCCTGGGACCTTAATATCCTTCAAATCTCACTTCCTAGATATCGCCCTGCTCGAGTTCTTCCCTCATCTGCCTCCAACTCCCTCAGGGCCAGTCGCTTCTGCAAGCAACCAGTTGGTGGTAGATTTCTTTCTTCGTCTGGGGCCTCCCTCTGCAACAGCCTCCCTGCTCCCTGAAACTTGAGGAGAACCGTCGCCGGTTCCGGAAGCACCTCAAAGCCTTTCTCTTTGTTTCTGCTTTTTCTCCTCCTCTCCCCTGCTGACTTCATGGCTGAAACTGATTCTGCACTGGTTACCTGGCCACTCTCTGATGTCGGGCCCAGGCCACCTCCCCCCGCCAGATGCACCCTGTAATGCCTTTCTGGCAAACCCTGCACTTGGGGACTGTTTTCTGTATCCCTAACAGCTCCACCACCACCTGGTGTCTGCACTTATCCTTGCACTTGCCAAAATCGGCCCGTATTTTTACTTATTGTCATTTGTTCTTCTTCTCCTCCCCCTACCCATGCACCTGGGCGATCTGAGTGGCACCTGCCCTAGTAGGTTTGTTGACTCCATCTCCCCTCTGTTCCCCCTCCCATGCCTCATCGCACCTTGAAAAACCTGTATATAGGCACATTATGAGTTCCATATCATACAATTTCACATCATATCATATCATACACCCATTGCATTCATAACAACAGCATTCTTGCCACTTACCTTGTACACTTCACAGATTTTTTTTCCCGCAGTACCCCACTTCTACAACCTTTTCAAAAAATATCCCACAAAAGCAGCACTGAATGCATGTTAGCAACTTCAGACAAGTACATACAGTGCATACATACAAACAGGATGCCTGCCCCTTACCTTGCATACTTCCACCATAGCCTTCTGCACTGCTTTGTACAAAGAGACCTTCTGCTACAGTTTTTGCGTACACACCTCAACCATAAATCTATTGAACAATGCCTTAGCCTCCACAGTCCCATTTCCATGGCTGCCATCCTGAAAATGGCCAGATGTGGCACGTGTAATCCCGAAACTATGGCAGAATCCGTGGAGTTTTCGTGCTAGGAAGGGTGGGGGAGGGAGGAGTGTGAAACAGGGTAGGGGATTGGGTCTTTAGTGGTCCGTCTGAAAAGATGTTTTATTTTTTTTTCATTTCTTTTTTAAATTTACATGCTTGCAAACAACCTTTTTTGTTTTTTCTCTTTGTATGAGTTTCTGTTTGCTTCTCCTCCTTCAGTTCTTACCGAATTATGGTCAATGCTTCTTGCACAGTGTAAAAGAAAATTGTATTGCCAACGGTGTTCAAAGAAATGCCATTTGCATGGAAGCAGTGTATATTTTGCAACTTCATGCTCTTATAGTGGGTGGAGAACATCCCATCAGTGCGCATAAATGCAGACATGCTTCTGTTTATAAGACACCTTCTGAGCTCTGGCTGGGGACAAATTACACCGGCATGGTCCCATACTTCTCTTGGTGGAATGGTTGAGAAAACGACCTTGGCAGTGGGAAAAATCTGCATCACTGCATTCATCACCTTCTTCAGGTGACGGACCAAACATCCACACGACATGTAACTCAAATGTTGACCTCCATAATGTACCTCAACAACTTGAACAGTAGCCACAGAGGCCACATATCTGCAAAAGGCCAACCATCCTGCCGAAACTGCACGCACAGAGACTGGCCCACAAAGTGTCCACTCCTTCCAACCTGAAATTAGCAGCAACGCCTCTTTCCATGGCATGCCTGTGCAGATCTTGTACAAAGGTATCACCCACGATCAGCACTGTTCGTCTCGCCATCTCTACCAACCTCATTACACAGAGAGTATTAGGAAAAAGTAGTACCACCCCTTCCTGTGAACCACACCCTTCACACATGATTCAATAATCCCCACAGTTCCATTTGCATGCCCACCATGATCAGAAACGCAGGAGGTGGCACGTGCGCTTTCTCATCTACAGCGAGGGCTACGCCCCAGTAAAGGACAGATAGGCCTTCTCCCCTCTCCACTGTTCTTTTTCCAGCACTCCTTCATTAAGTACTGTGAAATATTCACACAAATGCAGCAATCACATCCAAGACCTCTGCATCCAACACTATCATTTCTGTATAGAACTCCATATTTACCGTTGAACACTCTGAGTACACGTTGCGTGTGCTTCCAAAGCACCTCCAGTACAAAGGTCTGAAAAAGAGTCCACAATTTCAGCATCCAAAATCATCCAGAGCGGCACCCATCATGCCTTTGACCATGCACACAACAGTCTACTGCTTGCCCACACCCAGCACAACATAATGGAGCCATGCAGGCGAACATGTGGGCGGAAACCACAATCCGCAAACGTAACATAGTCAGCTGCACTTCTACTCAACTCCAGCACCATAACACAGCAATACATGGAAACATATAACAGTTAGCAGATTCCACAAACATGCCACTGCCGCCGCCACCGCTTCCATTCACAAAGTACTGTGTCACTGCCAACTGAAGCACACAATCTTCACAACATTGAGCCTACTCTCAGGAAGCTGCACAAACCAGAGTATCCAAGCACACAGAAGATGCACTTCAACCCTACCCTCTTCTATACTGACAGTATTCCAACACTGCACCCAGTGCACACACTGCAGAACTGTTCTCTCCATTAGCTGCAGCCATGGAGTAAACACTGTAGGATTTGCTAACAATCACCACACCCATGGAATCAACAATGTATACAATGCTGAAGAACCACACACAGAAGGCAACAATGTGAAACCTAATTGCAACCATGGCACATAGTTGTCGGTGCAAGGCCACCATCCGTGCATCGAATGGGCTACGGCTTACCACATGCAACACACTGTAGTGCACGCTATCTTTCAATGTTCATTTCACGTGCAATGCACTCCCCTTCTGAAATTCAGCTCCCACCAGTCATCACGGTAAAAGGTTGCTGCACCAGCTATCTTGCCGACCCGCGAATTGGCGCTGTATGCACGGATACTGCAGGCACACCAACGTCTTCATCCACCGATTGACACATCTCAGATGAACCACTTCTCACTCTCCTACCCTTTCCATCCCTTCTTTCCACCACCACATGGCGTAATGTATGTTTTGCAGTGCACTCCCCTTCTGCAATTGAACTGCCACCATTTACCATGGTAAGAGGTTGCAGCACAAGTTTTCGTGCCGTAACGCAGGCTGCCTGTATTCACCACACATGCTATTCGCCTGTCCAGGGACCGGCGAATTGGCGCAGTACGCACGAATACTGCAGGCACACCACTGTCTTCATCCACCTAATAATCACATATTTCAGATGAACCACTTCACACTCCCCCACCCTTTCCATCCCTTCGGCCCACCATCACATGGCATAAAGTATGTTTGTCAGTCCCTTTCGGTGCTGCACTGTCCTCCGATACACCATGGTGGCGTTTCCCAAGAACTTTGACGCACAGCACGCTTCCCTCCAGCCAACCACCGGCCGCGTCCAATGTTCGCTGGCATCACGCCATACTGCAAGCCAATGAAACATTTGTCCGCGGAGCGAACAGGGAAATGGGTCCGCGGAGCCAGACATCACTCATTTTTTGAGACGTGCATTTCAGTTATTTGCAACAAAAGTACTGGTCGGATTTCCACCAAACACACAAAAGTACGCTTTCGGAACCAAGCCCCCGCTCTTGCCACAAATTTGGTTAAAATCCATTCAGCCGTTTGGGCTGTACCCATGCACAAAGATTTTGCCCATTCAAAAGTACTGGATGGAACTGCCCAAGGAGCCCAAGACTGGGCCCTTTTTATCTAGTTTTTATGAGGTGGCAGAGGGGAGAAAGCCAGTCTCCACCTTATACAGATTGCTGTGAGACATTAAACAGAAGTGCGTGCAACAAGTTAGGGGAGACTGGGAAAGGGACCTAGGGTTGGACATAGACGATGACATCTAGCAAGAAATCAGTACATACACAAAGACAGTTTCCCGTAACACACAACTACAATTAGTGCAGTACAATATATTGCACAGGACCTACTTAACCCCAGTAAGACTGCATGAGATGCACTGAGATAGTGCCTCTAAGTGTCCATGCTGTAAGAGAGAAGAAGCAGCCTTCCATCAAATGATATAGTTATGCTCGCACTTGCGCCTATTCTGGCATAAAGTAGGGAAAATGTTCAGGACATGGGGCAACATGGGTGGAGGAATTACAGATAGTGTGCCAACTAGTCAAATTCCCTTAGCGCAAGATACATAAATAATTGAACAATCCTGGTGAAACGACGCATTGCCATATCCTGGTATAATCCTACAGGCCATAATCTGGGGAAATGGGAGAAAGATTTGACTAAATGGCCTGGAGCCAAGCTAGCTGCGCTAATCAGGATAGAAGTGATGTACTGTAATGCAAATATGTCAAACAGAACAGAATTTAAGCAATATGCCCCGAGCGGTGGGTACATTGCCGACTCAGGTAATGCCCCAGGGCCCATACTTATAGGCCCGAGCAAAGCAATGTCGGCAATGTAGAGGCAAAATACCAGAGGTGCTAAGGCACACCCCTGCTTTAATCCTGTAAACGTGGGGATCTTTTGTGACAGATGACCTTTCCCTGATAACCTAATCCTAACTGAGGTGTTCGTGTACAGGGCTTCCATAGCTTCTACAAGGTCGGCGGGACACTGCCAAGCCCTCAGCTTAGCCCAAAGCTTTTCCCTGATGACTCCATCGAATGCCTGTTTGAGGCCCATAAGGCTAAGTAGAGACTTGTTCCTGTTTCCAAGGTCCTCTCTTTAATCATATTTATAATAAAGAGGTGAAGAGCGATACCTACCCCCTTGACAAATCATGTCTGTCTCGGGTCTAGGATTCTGCTCTTCTCCGCCCATGCTCTTAAATCTCTCAGCAGGACAGTTGCAAAGATTTTACGAATTGAGTCAAGCAGTGCAGTAGGGAAGTAATTTCTGGGCTGAGCCCTGTCACCTTTTTTGAAAATAGAGACAATATTCTCCTCCGTCCACGAAGATGAAATTTCCTCATTTACCATGATCTGGGCAAACATAGAAGCTGCTCGCAATTAACTTAGATTTCCTATCATCATTGTTATATCATGGTTGTCGAATGCAAAATCCCAGGATGCGAGTGACACCCCTCTCTCATAGCGGACCCCCACCCCGGATCCACAAACAAAGAGGTATAATGTAATACCCAGGCATTTTCCGATACCATACTAATAGAATTGGCCCGTCGGAAGACTCCTCCGTTGTTAATTATTTCCCAGAGATTCTTTGAATGTTTAGCACAAACCGACTTGAGGATATGTTCCGCATCATTCTGCGCTCTGATTGTTTTTGAGCTCTTACACCAATTTCGATATTTCTCTCGTACTTTCCTTATTCTTTCTGATTTAGAGGGTAATTCATAGAAATTCGCACAAAAATGGCGCACATGGCTGGCGCACAGTGTCCCCGTGCGATACACTGCGCCAGCCGCGTGCGAAAAAATCCTTTTCATCGCACAGCGTATTCATGGATTTTAGCCTCCGAAACCAGCTGTGGCGCACAGTGGCGCAGCGACCCTGCAGCAGCGCCAGTTACGCCCCCAAGTACGCCCTCGCACAAGGAAAAGCCTTCACAATCCCCAAATCATCGCAAAGGGCTGCGCTAACCCTGGACCAGTTCACAGGGCTGGCAAACAGCAAACGCCAAGCGGGGAACGTGTATTTCAGTGGTTCACGGGAAGTCCCACACACGATTGTCCTGGGTACGTGTACATCAGGGGTGCGTGGGAAGTAACACACGCAAAAGCAGCAGGGTACGTGTATTTCAGGGGTGCGCGGGAAGTATCACACGCTATTCCATCAGGGTACGTGTATTCCAGGGGTGCGTGGGAAGTATCACACGCAAAAGCAGCATGGTATGTGTATTTCAGGGGTGCGCGGGAAGTATCACACGCGATTCCATCAGGGTACGTGTATTCCAGGGGTGCGTGGGAAGTATCACATGCAAAAGCAGCATGGTACGTGTATTTCAGGGGTGCGCAGGAAGTATCACACGCGATTCCATCAGGGTACGTGTATTCCAGGGGTGCGCGGGGAGCACCACACGTGAATTGCACGTGTGGGTCCTCCCATGTGTTCCCTCTACACCCTCCACGGCCCATGCAGGTGGCCCACACCACAGGGGCCTACACTGCACATGTCCCGCAGGCACCCCATCCACCATGGCCATGCCCCCCAGCCAACCCACATGTCACCTTGCACTACTGCCCACCAACGCATGTCCCCCTGCGCCCCCAGCCACCAGGGGCAGCCTCCACCAGGCCCCCACTCAAGTCCCCTATTAACCCCACCCCCCAGCAGTGCAGGGGCAGCCTCCACCAGGCCCCCACTCAAGTCCCCTATCAACCCCACCCCCCAGCAGTGCAGGGGCAGCCTCCACCAGGCCCCCACTCATGTCTCCCACCACCCCCACCCCCCAGCAGTGCAGGGGCAGCCTCCACCAGGCCCCCACTCATGTCTCCCACCACCCCCACCCCCAGCAGTGCAGGGGCAGCCTCCACCAGGCCCCCACTCATGTCTCCCACCACCCCCACCCCCCAGCAGTGCAGGGGCAGCCTCCACCAGGCCCCCACTCATGTCTCCCACCCCCCAGTCACCAGGGGCAGCCTCCACCAGGCCCCCACTCATGTCTCCCACCACCCCCACCCCCCAGCCACCAGGGGCAGCCTCCACCAGGCCCCCACTCATGTCTCCCACCCCCCCCACCCCCCAGCAGTGTAGGGGCAGCCTCCACCAGGCCCCCACTCATGGCTCCCACCACTCCCACCCCCCAGCAGTATAGGGTCAGCCTCCACCAGGCCCCCACTCATGTCTCCCACCACCCCCACCCCCCAGCCACCAGGGGCAGCCTCCACCAGGCCCCCACCCATGTCTCCCACCACCCCCACCCCCCAGCAGTGTAGGGGCAGCCTCCACCAGGCCCCCACTCATGTCTCCCACCACCCCCACCTCCCAGCCACCAGGGGCAGCCTCCACCAGGCCCCCACCCATGTCTCCCACCACCCCCACCCCCCAGCCACCAGGGGCAGCCTCCACCAGGCCCCCACTCAAGTCCCCTATCACCCCCACCCCCCAGCAGTGCAGGGGCAGCCTCCACCAGGCCCCCACTCATGTCTCCCACCACCCCCACCCCCCAGCCACCAGGGGCAGCCTCCACCAGGCCCCCGCCCATGTCTCCCACCACCCCACCCCCCAGCAGTGTAGGGGCAGCCTCCACCAGGCCCCCACTCATGTCTCCCTCCACCCCCACCTCCCAGCCACCAGGGGCAGCCTCCACCAGGCCCCCACCCATGTCTCCCACCACCCCCACCCCCCAGCCACCAGGGGCAGCCTCCACCAGGCCCCCACTCAAGTCCCCTATCACCCCCACCCCCCAGCAGTGCAGGGGCAGCCTCCACCAGGCCCCCACTCATGTCTACCACCACCCCCAGCCACCAGGGGCAGCCTCCACCAGGCCCCCACTCAAGTCCCCTATCACCCCCACCTCCCAGCCAACAGGGGCAGCCTCCACCAGGCCCCCACCCATGTCTCCCACCACCCCCACCCCCACCCCCAGCCACCAGGGGCAGCCTCCACCAGGCCCCCACTCAAGTCCCCTATCACCCCCACCCCCCAGCAGTGCAGGGGCAGCCTCCACCAGGCCCCCACTCATGTCTCCCACCACCCCCACCCCCCAGCCACCAGGGGCAGCCTCCACCAGGCCCCCACTCAAGTCCCCTATCACCCCCACCCCCCAGCCACCAGGGGCAGCCTCCACCAGGCCCCCACTCATGTCTCCCACCCCCCCACCTCCCAGCCACCAGGGGCAGCCTCCACCAGGCCCCCACCCATGTCTCCCACCACCCCCACCCCCCAGCCACCAGGGGCAGCCTCCACCAGGCCCCCACTCAAGTCCCCTATCACCCCCACCCCCCAGCAGTGCAGGGGCAGCCTCCACCAGGCCCCCACTCATGTCTCCCACCACCCCCACCCCCCAGCCACCAGGGGCAGCCTCCAACAGGCCCCCACCCATGTCTCCCACCACCCCCACCCCCCAGCAGTGTAGGGGCAGCCTCCACCAGGCCCCCACTCATGTCTCCCACCACCCCCACCTCCCAGCCACCAGGGGCAGCCTCCACCAGGCCCCCACCCATGTCTCCCACCACCCCCACCCCCCAGCCACCAGGGGCAGCCTCCACCAGGCCCCCACTCAAGTCCCCTATCACCCCCAACCCCCAGCAGTGCAGGGGCAGCCTCCACCAGGCCCCCACTCATGTCTCCCACCACCCCCAGCCACCAGGGGCAGCCTCCACCAGGCCCCCACTCAAGTCCCCTATCACCCCCACCTCCCAGCCACCAGGGGCAGCCTCCACCAGGCCCCCACCCATGTCTCCCACCACCCCCACCCCCCAGCCACCAGGGGCAGCCTCCACCAGGCCCCCACTCAAGTCCCCTATCACCCCCACCCCCCAGCAGTGCAGGGGCAGCCTCCACCAGGCCCCCACTCATGTCTCCCACCACCCCCACCCCCCAGCCACCAGGGGCAGCCTCCACCAGGCCCCCACTCAAGTCCCCTATCACCCCCACCCCCCAGCCACCAGGGGCAGCCTCCACCAGGCCCCCACTCATGTCTCCCACCACCCCTACCCCCCAGCAGTGTAGGGTCAGCCTCCACCAGGTCCCCACTCATGTCTCCCACCACCCCCACCCCCCAGCCACCAGGGGCAGCCTCCACCAGGCCCCCACTCATGTCTCCCACCACCCCCACCCCCAGCCACCAGGGGCAGCCTCCACCAGGCCCCCACTCATGTCTCCCACCACCCCCACCCCCCAGCAGTGTAGGGGCAGCCTCCACCAGGCCCCCACTCATGTCTCCCACCACTCCCACCCCCCAGCAGTGTAGGGGCAGCCTCCACCAGGCCCCCACTCATGTCTCCCACCACCCCCACCCCCCAGCCACCAGGGGCAGCCTCCACCAGGCCCCCACCCATGTCTCCCACCACCCCACCCCCCAGCCACCAGGGGCAGCCTCCACCAGGCACCCACTCAAGTCCCCTATCACCCCCACCCCCCAGCAGTGCAGGGGCAGCCTCCACCAGGCCCCCACTCATGTCTCCCACCACCCCCACCCCCAGCCACCAGGGGCAGCCTCCACCAGGCCCCCACTCAAGTCCCCTATTACCCCCACCCCCCAGCCACCAGGGGCAGCCTCCACCAGGCCCCCACTCATGTCTCCCACCACCTCCACCCCCCAGCAGTGCAGGGGCAGCCTCCACCAGGCCCCCACTCATGTCTCCCACCACCCCCACCCCCCAGCCACCAGGGGCAGCCTCCGCCAGGCCCCCACTCATGTCTCCCACCACCCCCACCCCCCAGCAGTGTAGGGGCAGCCTCCACCAGGCCCCCACTCATGTGCCCCAGCCAACATGTCATCACAATCTAGATTCCTGGCCCCTATGGTCAGCCTGCAAATGCCAAACACCCACCCGAGTATTGCATCCACCCACTTAGAAATGGCAATAACATGATAGAACCCCAATTGCAAATTTGGAAATGAACACATGTCCCTCACATACACCCAATGGTTGTCAGTGAATCTCAAAACCCATATCATGAAATGCATGAAACCAATGAGATGATACTACACATTGAAGTTTGAAAAAAATATGTATTAAAAGAAACATAAATTGAATAAAAAATAAACAAACAGAAATGGGAATTCAAAAAAATAAATAACAGCATGTCCGTGAAATAATGCAAAACCAAAAATCATAATCCAAAGGAATGGTGTCCAAAGTCACAATCCACAAAAGAAAATCCAATGGGAAATTATAATTGAAAGCCATTGCTCCATGGGTAAATTGTAAAAAAAAAAGTGAAAATCCAACAGTCAACTATATACAGATAAACAAGCCAGGGTCCATGATCCCAACAGAAGAAATGAAACCTATCTAATAACACTACCTAATAAAAAAAAACTATATACAAAAATGTGGCCCATTGTCCAAAAGGTAAAAAAAAAGCAAAACCAAAGGAAACCTAACACTAACTACAGAACTATTTACAAGGGCAGCGGGCTAGTCCGACGGCTCACTTTTTGATGTCCCGGGCCAGGGCATCATCGAACACCTGCTCAATGTCCCGGAGGCGGTCCTCCTCCATGGCCCCGAGGGTCCGCAGGGCTGTCGACGTGTCCACCTCCAACCCCCTGAGGATTGCCTCGAGGCACTCGGCCCGCCTCAGGGCCCTCCGCATGGAGTTCTCCGCCCTGACCATCGTGAGCCGTGCATCTTCCGCCCGCTGCCGCTCCGCATCTATGGCGTGGCCCAACCGCTGCCACACGGAAGACACTTTCTGTCCTGTGTCCTCCTGCCCTCCGGCCGATGCCTGCCCCTCCGATGTCGAAGGCCCTGAGCCATCATGGCTCCCACCACGTTGCTGCTGTGCCTCTGCTCGTGCACTGCCTCCTGCTGCCTGCACGTCCTCCGCTGGCTGGGGTGCAGTCGTTGATGTGGCCACCCCTGCTGGACGTCCGACTCCCGACTGTGGCAGGGATGCCTCCTCCACCAGCCTGGCCGCACCATCAGAGGCAGCTCCACAGGGCACCCAGGTGACTGATGGGTGGGAAGATGGCACGGAGGACGACTGGCGCATAGGGGGTTCAGTTGAGGAGGGGGTCGCAGCAAGCCCCATCAAACGGAGGACTCCGGCCTGGGTGACCTGTCCCAGTAGGCCGACGCGGTCAACGAGCCATTCGAGATGACGTGCAGTCTCCTCATGAAAAGACTGCAGGTCACCTTGCATGGCCCGTTGACGCAACGCCACACCAGTCAGGACAGGCTCAACCCGGACCGGATAGCCACGTCCGCAGGCAGAGGAAGGCCAGTTGTCGTGAGCTCATCCCCTGCCTGAAAACGGGTCTCGACGTAGGCATCCCTGCTGGTGCAAGATGATGCAGGGACAGGATCAGGGACAGGATTGCACACAGGCACCTCCGCGGCGGCCTGTGCTGCCTCCTGTCCCTGGTCCTGCACTGCACTACTAGCACCAGTGGAATCCCCACCTCCAGACCCCGTCTCTGTTGCTTGCACGGCCTCCTCCACCAAACCCCCCACCAACCTGGATGACTCCGTGCCATCTTCCCCCATTCGTCCTGTGGGGTCCCAGCTGCCCCTTCTGCTGCCGAGGAGTCCAACTCCGACCTCCGCCTCTTGGACCTCTCCCCGGCAGCTGCGGCCTGGGACGCGGCACCGGACTCCTCACTCCCCGACGAGATCACAACCTGGGAGGGGAGCCGGGCCTTGCATCTCCGGCTGGCGGTGGGATCCCCGCCGCTGTGCTCCACAGCACCTTCTCCGCCCTCTTCATCAGTTGACGCTGCAGACAGGGAGAAATAAAACACAGGCATCAGGGCACTGTACAATGGACACATACACACATGACAGTTGTACATGAGTGGCATTGGCAAACCTCAGACATGCCATCACAATCCCCAACACACATGTCATTTCAACTTGCACACATGAGCCATACCACAGCCATATCGCAACTGCCAGCACCATCCATACACATACAACAGCATGAGCAGGCAATGGTGAGCCAGATATCACATGCAACACATGGAGTGCACTACACATGTACACACACCACCACACTTGCATGCATGTGTACACCTCTGCCAAGTGTCGCAGTGTTCAGATGGGCATCCATGTCACATCTGCCAATCAGGCTTCCACATCCCGCTGTCACATGCATCCATGTGGCATCACTGTTGCACCGTTGTCAAATACACACACATGCACATGTACACAGTGCTGATACATGCAGCTGAAGACAACATACATGCGTGACATCACGAACATGCCTACTTACATACACATTCGTCCAAACATGTGTGCCCACACAACTGCATTTGGCATGCAAGCCTACACACACAAGCACCATCCATGTCTCACACATGACAGCCCTCTCATGTGTTAGCCTCACGGCCCTGTACACCCCCACCCATGCTCGACCCCATACAAACAGATGTGCAACCTGCACACTACTGAAACATCACCACACGCACAGCTTACAATCAGGATGCATGTACACTTACCGCTCGACTCCAGACGGGTCTGCCTCTCAAGGACCTGGACGTGGAGCGCTGGGGATATGCGTTCCAGGACCCTCATCTGATCTTCCGACAAGTGGCCCCGGCGCCCCTTAGCGTCCGCTGCCTTCAAGAGGCACCGGGCCTTGTTCAGGGTCCTGGACCTGAAGTCCTCCCAGCACTTCTTGACATGTTGGAAGTCGCGGACTGCCACCCCCTCTGCGTTGATGGTAGTCACGATGTCCGTCCAGATCCAAGTCCATCCTTCCTTGTTGGCGCGGGAACTTCCGAAGAGGGCATCATACTGCCCCAGGACTTGCTCCACCAGGACACAAACTTCCCTGGCACTGAAGCTGGTGCCCCTCTGCCTCTCTGGCCGGGGGTTGTCAGTGGTGCCAGATGTTGCAATGCCCGACATGACAACCCCAGAGGCAGGAGTGGGTGGGCAACTGGGTCCTGGGGCTGGACTGTGGAGCGATGGAATCCCAGTCGTGAGTCTTCGGTTCCAGCAGGGGTGGTCACAGCAACAGCACCCCTGGCTGATGTGCAGGCAGCAAATGGCAGGGCACGTGGGCAGCAGGCAGTCAGGCAGCAGCAGATGGCCGGTGGGAGTGTGCTCGGGGCTCTGGGGGGCAGTAAATTGGCTTTCTGGGCAGGAGCGTGGCTTCCGTGTGCTTACGCGTGGCCAGCTTGATACGGAGTGATTTGGCACGTGAAAATCCTGCGTGTAATTCGAGGAAAGGCCCTTAGCGCGTAAGCGCGTCTACACGCATACGCGATTTCATTGGCCCAAAGGGCCCCATGCGCACAGCTGTGACGTCACGCGCATGGCCGTTGAGAATGGCGCGTGTAAAAATAAAGAGATACACGCCCGAGTGTCAAAGCGTGTAATTGGTGGAAATGGCCTCATCGCGTATGCGCGTCTGTGACATGTGTATAAAAGGTACGTGTAGAACGCCATTTCCTTGTACGTGCTTTTCGTGGAGAGCGAGTGGGTGAAATCTGTACTTCTTGTCGGTTCACACGCGATTTACTTCACAGCGTTTCCAGTTCGTACTCCCTGTTACCTCTGACAGCTTTTTCTCTTTTCCTCTTATTCCTGGGCCTGTTTCCTGAAACAGCATTCCCTTCTACTGTTGTCCTGTCTGCTCAGACAGTGTACAATTCTTCTTTTGGCAGGGGTGTTGCCAACGCGCACACGCGCATATTTTTCACACTTTTGTTCCTGGCAGACGGTGAGTCGCGCACGTATTTAACATCTGTGCTTGCCCCGTATGTCGCGTACCCCTTCAGAGGTCATTCTAGGCTGCGTGTGACACGCATACGTTCATTCTTGTGTTTCTGGGTGCCATAGCGTAGTGCAGGTTTATTTTTCCACGCACGTGGTCTAGGAGGGGTTGCGTGCAACTTACTTCCCTTTTTTGGGGTGCCTGTGCGTTGCGTGACCCGTCATCTTTCCCCAGGGGTGACATACAGCCTTGCTAGAGCACTAGGGTACGATAACCCCTTTGACCCCCAATTGCCCAGGACAATAGTTCACATCGACTCCCATACGCACAATAACATCAGTGCCATGGCTGGGAGGCGAACAAGCCGAAAGGGTGGCAAAGGTGGCCGAGCCCCAAGTGGTGGCCGTGGTGGATCCGGTAGGGGACGTGGCCGTGACTTGCAGGGTGCCCCTAGCCCCCCATGTGTGGAGGAGCAGTCAGGGACACCCATGCCCCCCCCTCGTTGAGGTTAACGTGGCTGACACCATACATGCTCAGCCCTTGTTGGACCAGCCCACTGTGGAACCAGACCTGGCACAGGGTGATTCCATGGCTGAGTTCCAGGTCAGCAGGTCTAGGCCACGTGCGCCAGTGAACGTTGGTGTCATCAGGCCACGTGGATCAGGGGCAGCTAGGTCATCTGCTGCACCGCGTAGGCAGGCTGGGGAGGCTGCAGGGGCAGCTGCGGCTCCATCCACCCCACCTCTCACACACCCAGCCAGGACAGTGTCGGTCCAAGTCCATCATGCTGACATTCCCCCTGACACCATCACACTTGAGCTAATGCCTGCACCAACTCCCATGCTGAGTGTGCAATCCCACACTCCTAGTACTGAGTCCACCGGGGCTCCTGCCCCTAGTGTCCAGAGCAGCGTAGGACACTCAGGATCCCCACCACCTTCCAAGCGGAAGAGGAAGAGTGCTCGTCCAGTAGAGGCTGATGCCCCAGACACGGCTACACAGTCCGGCCCGTCAAGGAAGCCCAGCTTCAATGAGGCCGAACTGAATGCACTTGTAGAGTACGTGTCCGCACATGACCGCGAAATGGTGATTGTTGCAGGATCCAAGACCACACCTGCACAACGTCAGGCACACTGGCAGACCATTGCGGACATCATAAGTGCCCTTGGAATCGTGAGGCGCACAGCTACTGAATGCTACAAGCGCTGGAATGACCTGAAGCGCAGGGCAAAGAATAAGCTGGCCTCAAGTCATGCCGCAACTCTAGTGACTGGAGGTGGGTCTCCAGCAGACGACATGGAACTCACTCCACATGAGCAGGTTGCTGGGACCTACGTCACGGAGGAACAGATCCAAGGCGTGGCTGAACTGGCAGATTACGAGGCATTGTCCGCTGAGTGCACATGCATGTGTGTGTCAACCATGTGCATGGTGTGTGTGGGAGGGCTTCTGTTTGGGTGCCAGGGGAGGGTGTGTGTGCCTGAGTGGTTTGGGTCACCCATGTGCCTCTTCCTATACATTCTGCGCACCAGCATTTGGGTATAGCAGCATCCCTTCTGCCAACATTAGACATCCAGCCCAACACCACGCCAGTTGCCCTTGGAGTGTCATCTTGCCACAACATTGTTGCTCATTTACCTCTGTTTATTCAGGCAGATTGTTTGCATACCACCACTTTTACTCTGGATTTCTCAGTCCTATTGTCACATGTCTGACATGGCTATGGTACAGTGGACTGGCTTTGTTTCCTGCACATGATTTGTTTAGACATGTCCCTGTGCTATAGGGCCATTTTGGACTGGCAGCTCCAGGTTAAACATTTGAACCATTTAAATGGAATAATCAATTTCAATAGCAAACTGGACTGAATGAACAATTGGTGACCTCCTCTCCCTCTTCACTTCATGGCTAGGGTACATGCCATCTGTGTGATGGCATGTTTATTTGACCTGCCAATCACTGGCCAATGTGTGATGCCACTGCTAGGCAGCATGCAGCAAATCGGTTCATCTTCCATGTCGATGTCATCAATGTGTGCCATCTGCCTACCCTTCACATGTAGTGACGGTGCATGCATGGGAGGGTTTTAGTCATGTGGGACATGTGTCAATCAAATACTGTTTCTGTAGCCTCTCAGCCCTAATTGTGTGCCATAGTGCTAATGCCTGTTTCCATTTGTTTTCTTTTATGTCTTTGCAGGGGATGACGCACTTGATACTGCTGCGGTTGTGGAGATGGTGCAGACCCAGGAGGGCTCTGAGGGCCGACCGACCACCAGTGAGGGACGTGGTGTGGTGGTGGGTGAGAACCCACAACTGCTGCTGGTCGTGCTCTCAAGGGGTGTCTCTGGCTGCACCTCCCCCGAGCTGTATTCAGGTGTCGATTCGGATGACTGTCCCTTTGTTGGACATAATTGTCAGGTCGAGTCATCATTGCTTATCAGATGGTATGTGCCAGGGCTGTGTGCACTCCACAGGTGTGTGATTTCTATGTGAAGTAATTAGCCACCAGCTGCGTACGGGCTGCCTCACCCCGTGCCCTCTCCCCTCCCATGCGCCGTGGGCGTGCATGTGGTTGGGGATGTGGGGGCACCACCATGTCCACAGCCAGGCCCCGGCGTGTTGCAACATTGTGCAGGACACATGCTGCCACTATGATCCTGCACACTACTGGGGGCGCATATAACAGCTGCCCACCAGAACGGTCAAGGGAGCGAAAGCGTGACTTGAGAACTCCGAATGTGCGCTCCACTATGCCCCGGGTTGCAATATGGGCTGTGTTGTATCTTACCTCTGGAGGCGTGATGGGGTTCCGAATTGGCGTCATCATGTGGGTGCTCAGAGGGTAGGCACTGTCCCCTGGTGAGGAGGTGATGGGTATCATTAGTGGGATAGTGACATAACTCAGTATCTGACATGCATGCATGTGCAGAGGCATTTATACTCACCAAGCAGCCATGTATCGCCATGCCGCCGAGCTTCTAGGTCCCGGTTTAGGGGTGACATTCTGAAAATGAAACTATCAAGGGTGGACCCTGGATAGTTGGCATATACTGAGGTGATGATTCCCTTGGCATTACATACTACCTGCACGTTGATGGAATGCCAGTGCTTGTGGTTTCTATAGATGTGCTCATTTTACCTGGGTGGATGTAGTGCCACATGGGTGCAGTCAATGGCACCTAGCACTTTGGGGAATTGTGCCACACCATAGAAATCGAGGGCGGCAGCCTGCCTTTCTGCAGGTGTCCGGGGAGGTATATGTGCCTACGGACTGATGGGCGTGCATTGATGATGTTCAAGACCTGGTGTAGGCAGCGTGACTGCGTGGCCTGTGACACCCACCCACTATGGCACTTGTCCGCTGAAATGATCCTGTGGCCAGGAAGTGCAGTACATTGAGGACCTTCTCCAGGGGGCTGAGTGCTTGGGAGCACAGGGTGGGTGATGTGAGGTCATCCTCCCACTCACTGACCAGGTCCAGTATTATGTGTGGTGGAAACCTGTACCTCCCATACACATGGTCATCAGGCATCCCAAAAACGCTGGTTCTGGGAGTGAAAATTCGGGCCCTCACTATCCTCCTCCTCCTCCTTTGGTAACCCACGGCCAATGCTGCTAGGAACGGTATATTCATCCTGGCGTCTGAGCTTGTTTGTTGTTTGCGCGCACTTTTATGCTGCGCGGGTCGACGTACGCCAGCAGGCATGCGTGTTTCAGGATTGGACCATTTATTTTTCGGCGCGTCGTAGGCGAACGTGTGAATCTTCCCGCCCACCCCAGGAATACACGTAACACGCTCTCCCAGGCCCATTCGCGAGTGAATATTCCCGCCCACCCCTGTAATACACGTACCCCACTCTCACAGGCCCAGTCGCGTGTGGAAGTTCACGTGCACACTGAAATACACGTACCCAGGGCAATCGCATGTGGAACTTCCTGCGCACCCCAGAGTACACGTACCCAGGCCAATCACGTGTGGAACTTCCCGCGCACCCCGGAGAACACGTACCCAGGCCAATCGCGTGTGGAACTTCCTGCGCACCCCGAAACACACGTACCCAGGCAAATCGCACTGCTGGGGGGTGGGGGTGCAGGGAGACAGGGAGACATGAGTGGGGCCTGGTGGAGGCTGCCCCTACACTGCTGGGGGGTGGGGGTGGTGGGAGACATGAGTGGGGGCCTGGTGGAGGCTGCCCCTGCGGGGTGGGGGGTGGGGGTGCAGGGAGACATGAGTGGGTGCCTGGTGGAGGCTGCCCCTGCACTGCTGGGGGTGGGGGTAGTGGGAGACATGAGTGGGGGCCTGGTGGAGGCTGCCCCTGCACTGCTGGGGGTGGGGTGCAGGGAGACATGGGTGGGGGCCCGGTGGAGGGTGCCCCTGGTGGCTGGGGGGTGGGGGTGGTGGGAGACATGAGTGGGGGCCTGGTGGAGGCTGCCCCTGGTGGCTGGGGGGTGGGGGTGCAGGGGGACATGAGTGGGGGCCTGGTGGAGGCTGCCCCTGGTGGCTGGGGGGTGGGGGTGCAGGGAGACATGAGTGGGTGGCTGGTGGAGGCCGCCCCTGGTGGCTGGGGGGTGGGGGTGCAGGGGGACATGAGTGGGGGCCTGGTGGAGGCTGCCCCTGGTGGCTGGGGGGTGGGGGTGGTGCGAGACATGAGTGGGGGTCTGGTGGAGGCTGCCCCTGCACTGCTGGGGGGTGGGGGTGGTGGGAGACATGAGTGGGGGCCTGGTGGAGGCTGCCCCTGCACTGCTGGGGGGTGGGGGTGGTGGGAGAAATGGGTGGGGGCCTGGTGGAGGCTGCCCCTGCACTGCTGGGGGGTGGGGTGGTGGGAGAAATGGGTGGGGGCCTGGTGGAGGCTGCCCCTGCACTGCTGGGGGGTGGGGGTGGTGGGAGACATGAGTGGGGGGCTGGTGGAGGCTGCCCCTGCACTGCTGGGGGGTGGGGGTGGTGGGAGACATGAGTGGGGGCCTGGTGGAGGCTGCCGCTGGTGGCTGGGGGGTGGGGGTGGTGGGAGACATGAGTGGGGGCCTGGTGGAGGGTGCCCCTGGTGGCTGGGGGGTGGGGGTGGTGGGAGACATGAGTGGGGGCCTGGTGGAGGCTGCCCCTGCACTGCTGGGGGGTGGGGGTGGTGGGAGACATGGGTGGGGGCCTGGTGGAGGCTGCCCCTGCACTGCTGGGGGGTGGGGGTGGTGGGAGACATGTGTGGGGGCCTGGTGGAGGCTGCCCCTGCACTGCTGGGGGGTGGTGGGAGACATGAGTGGGGGCCTGGTGGAGGCTGCCCCTGCACTGCTGGGGGGTGGGGGTGGTTGAGACATGAGTGGGGGCCTGGTGGAGGCTGCCCCTGGTGGCTGGGGGGTGGGGGTGGTGGGAGACATGAGTGGGGGCCTGGTGGAGGGTGCCCCTGGTGGCTGGGGGGTGGGGGCGCTGGGAGACATGAGTGGGGGCCTGGTGGAGGCTGCCCCTGGGGGTGGGGGTGCAGGGGGACATGAGTGGGGGCCTGGTGGAGGCTGCCCTTGCACTGCTGGGGGGTGGGGGTGGTGGGAGACATGAGTGCGGGCCTGGTGGAGGCTGCCCCTGGTGGCTGGGGGGTGGGGGTGCAGGGAGACATGAGTGGGTGCCTGGTGGAGGCTGCCCCTGCACTGCTAGGGGGTGGGGGTGTTGGGAGACATGAGTGGGGGCCTGGTGGAGGCTGCCCCTGCACTGCTGGGGGGTGGGGGGGGTGGGAGACATGAGTGGGGGCCTGGTGGAGGGTGCCCCTGGTGGCTGGGGGTGGTGGGAGACATGTGTTTGTGATCAGTAGTGCAAGGTGACATGTGGGTTGGCTGGGGGTCATGGCCATGGTGGATGGGTTGCCCGTGGGCCATGAGCAGGGGTGCAGAGTAGTCCCCTGTGGTGTGCCTGCAGGGGCCGTGGAGGGTGTAGTGGGAACACCTGTGAGGACCCACACGGCCAAATCACGTGTAGCATTCCCCGGCACCACCGAAATACACGTACCCTGCTGAAATCGTGTGTGAATCTTCCCGCGCACCTCGGAATACACCTACCGAGGCCAATCGTGTGTGGAACTTCCCGCGCACCCGAAGTACACGTACCCAGGCCAGTCGCGTGTGGAAATTCCCGCGCACCCAGGGACACACGCACACGCTATTTTTCACACAGCGGGTGTCCGTGTTTGTCGGTACCCCTTTGCACCTCATTTGTCCTATAGGGCCACTGTATGGACCATTCATCATGGCTGTATATGGGTGCTTTTTGTTATCGCACATTTTGACGCACATTTTTTTCATGCGCAGGGACGCTACCGCCTGCTTTCTTGTGGCGTACTTGTTTGGCCCTGTGCGCGTCTTTGACCGTGCGCTGGTTTGCCCTATTCGATTCCATGAATATGTGTTGTAGGCGAGCGTGTGGGCGTTCCGCGCACTTGCCTCCTGTGCTTCCCCCGTGACGCCCATATTTTCACACGTTGTTCCCCATTCCGAGTGTTACGCCCCGTGTTCCGCCTACTTTTGTGATGTGCGCCGCGCTATGTGCGATTTCGCAGTGGCCGTGGCGCACGCTGTTGGATGACCTGTGCGCCGGCGTGCGCGGCGCACATTTTCAGCGCACATCCAATGTTTTTCTCGTGCACAGACTTCCATGAATAGATGTGCGCTGGTTTCCCTGCGATTTTCGCACTTGCACTGCGATTTTCGCACTTTTACTGCGATTCGCACGTTTTGGCACCTCTGCGCGGGAATTTTCAGGGCGCACATTAATTCCATGAATCGACCCCTTAGAGTTTAGCCCATCCCTTCTGATGTGTCTAATGTCTGTTCTCATCACTCTTCTAATTTCTACTAGTTCCTGGTCATACACATGTTTTTGTACCCAATTCCCTTTTACTTTGTTGTCACCTTTGCGAAAGAATTCCTTTAGAATTCCCAGATATTCGACTTCATTTGGATTTTCAAGAATTTGAGCCATGTATCGACCTGTCACTTTGGTCACATCCTTATTTTTAAGTCTCAAACGATTACCCCCATTCTAATTCAGCCCCTCCCATTTTTTCCAAATGTTTACCCGTTTCCCATCCAGAAATGGAGATAGCCATCAAATCATAGCCGCTAAATTTCTGGGACATTATCACAAAGCTCTCAACCATCTCCCTTAAATTCTACGACACAAAGCAGTAGTCGATACATGACTCCAACTCCCCACATATCCATGTACAATGACCAGGTATATCGCCCATAGTTTGTGAATTGAGCATGTGCATCCCCCTCAACCTCATATTATTCATCCATTCACGCTCTTTTTCCTTCCATTTGCCCTCTTTCAATGGATGGCCAGTTTTGTTCCCGAGTATGATGTTTGAGTCTCCACACATAACAATCCTGGCATCATGCCATTCTCGCATCATTTCGTCAATTGCTCTCATTACTGATTCGATTTGTTTTATTTCTTTCGACATATCAACTTGCCAGTAGATATTAATTAGCAGTAGCAGAGGTTTTTGTACATCCGGGCAATCTGAGCATACGGGTTAGGGCATTCCACTCTCACTACATTCCAGCCAGATTCTATTCTAACCAAAGTTAGGATGCCTGCAAACGGACGTCCTGTTAATCCCTTTGGCGCCGGATTCAGGAATGCAGCATATCCTTCACATTGTGGCAGCTTCCTTAAACACGTCTCTTGGAAGCACAAAATCTCGAATTTCTCCAAATCCAGTACTTTTTCAGTAAATAATGTCTGAAAGCTCTAGTGTTCCAGCAAGATATTTTTAGAGGCTTCGGACTACTAGGGTTTCTAGTCTAATTCACCTGTGGGCTATTCAAGGCTCCAGATAGCCAATCCCATGTACTCGCTCCCCTTCTGTTAGCAACATTCAAACTTGATGGTGGCTGTCCAATAGTGTACAACCTACCTCTCAGACTATATCCAGCAACATCTATACCTCAAGAGGAGTGTGGTTTAGGAGCAGACAGCTCCCCTCCCCACTTCCTACTAGCTGACACACACTGGTCATCCTTCCCAGGATTTCCAGGGGAGAGCCCTGGAAGATGCACGAAGGAAGAAAGGCCACGTCATCTTGAAAAGGACTTGAAACAGAGAATCATGTAATGTAACAAAAGTGTTGCTTCTCACAAAATAGAGGGGACACAAAGTATCCCCATAGCACTTTATGGAAAATGGTTTGTGCTGCACAGGAAAAATACATGTCATAAAAAGGGCATAACATCCCCTAGGCATGTAGGCTACAGTGTGCACCCAAAACAACATGGAGAAGGGGCCCTTAATATCACCTGGCAGTACTTCAAATAAGGTGAGGGATTCTGCCATATGTAAAACATAGATGCCAGATCAACGGGAGAGACTCCCAGTACTGGTACCGCAAAAGGCGATTGAGAGTCCCCGGAACAAAAGGATATGCAGCAGGGTAGTGAGAATGAAACACCTCACTCATCTTCAAAGTCAATGGAAAAGGTTCAGCAGCAGCAATGCTGGGGGGTGGGGGGACTCAAAGGAAATAAGGGAAGAGTTGCAAAAATAACTATCTCCCTAACAAGCTCACAACATGAGCCTGCCCAGGAGCACTCTCTCAGCTGCTGGCTACAGCTGAGTGAGCGCTCAGGATTTACTAGGTCTGTCCTCTGGCTCTTCCACAAGGGTAAGCAGGGCATCGCCCCATCGCCCATTATGGATGACCTACCCCGGCACATTCTCCTTCTTAATGCAGTACTCGACCAATCGTCAAACTCCATAAAGATATGCTTAATTGTAAGTGGACTTGACAAGGCAGTCTTAAATATAGTTCACATTTGGGAACTGTTTGCCAATTGCATTCCATTTACAGTATTTTCTGGTGTTACCATGCTTTTATAATGCTGTTGCAAGGCCCCTTTGTGATGCCTCAAGCTATTCTAATGCTCAATTATCCTTACTTTACCTTATCCGTTCACCCTTTAAAACGCTTTGAAAGCTAGTCATCTTCCTGAAATAACCTTTTAAAATGAAGGAGCCCTTTTCTTCCTTGCGTTACATTCCACCGCTCTGTGTGCAGTGAGTGTTAGGTGTTGGAGTATTATACTAGCACTCAGTATTGCCTAGTTGGAACCCGAGCCATTTGGAAAAAGTCTTTCTTCACTGCTTATTACTGGGATCAATGCATCACACACAAACCTTGCTTTAAAAACCCAAAAGGCGAGCAGAGAGTGCAGTAAGTGTTAGTTGTTGGAACATTATACTAGCACTCAGTATTGCCTAGTTGGATCCGCAGCCATTTGGAAAAAGTCTTTCTTCACTGTCTATTACTGGATCAACGCATCATGCATGAACCCTGCTTTAAAAACCCAAAAGGTGAACGGAGAGTGCAGTGAGTGTTAGGTGTTGAAGCATTATACTAGCACTCAGTATTCCTTAGTTGGAGCCAGAGCCATTTGGAAAACGTCTTTCTTCACTGTCTATTACTGGGATCATTGCATCACGCATGAACATTGCCTTAAAAACCCAAAAGGCAAGCAGAGTAAGCAGAGAGTGCAGTGAGTGTTAGGTGTTGGGTGGCCGGCTGCTGGGGTACGGCCCAGGCACATAAATCCATTGAATCTACTGAACTGGCACGGTACGTTATATGTTGTATAGATTGTACTGACCAATTGATCAGGGGACAGAGGGCGGTCTGATAAGCAAAGCAGGAGGAAATACATGGAAATACATGTGAATTGAATTGAACCAAATAGATTCTCTGCTCGCTCTTGTAAACATCATCGTAGTGTTGGGATGGAAATGAGCCTATCCCTCCCCGCCTAGGCGCTTCCAAATACAACAAACACCATATGAAGTGATATAACATACAAGGGGGAAGATATCTGCATCATCGGCAATATATAGCAGCCCTGCAGTGCTTAGAAGTAGGTGAATGACACTAGAAAAGCCCATAGCCCTGCACTCCATTTTGTATTAGGCCCAGAAAGGATAAGCTGCAGGCTCGCGTTGCTCACGTTCCTGGTTCACAAAGCCTAATTTCTGCACACCATGCTGGCTCTGTTAGAGCCCTGTTCACACGGATGTCCACTTCCCTCTCGTCCCTTTAGTGTTGCGGATATTTAGTATCTTTCACTGGAAGGCACCCTGCAAGAGCGTGAGGCAACACTTGGCTCTGCACTGCATCCATTCATCCCCATAACCTGCCAGGAGGCTTCTCACCCCCACCCAGCCAGGCTGGATCCAGCCTCACCCCCACACCTTTGCATTCCTTGACATGCATGCCACCCCCAGGTCTCGACCCTCATCAAGTGTCCGCAGGAGATCTAAGCATGCAAGGCTATATTTCTTCCAAGCAACAACACATATCCCCTGTAACACGAGGTACTAGGGGGGATACATTAAAGATCAAACCCCAGGGTGGACAGCTTTTGTGCGAGAACAGCGGTATCAATGAAACCTTGAATGTGTGGGTCAGCATGGCTGTATTTTATCCTCCCTCTTCCTTGGCACCACTTCCCGTTCCACCAAGGTGTCTGCCACAGTGAATTAATGTTCAGGCTTAGCATGTTTAGTTTAGATAGAATCAATGTCTTATTATGTGGCCCGAACTTCACTGCAAGGATGAGCCCAGCTGACCCACGTGGATCCTGATCGGTGGGAGAAAACCAGCCAATTACTACCTGGCATCTCCTATGGAGCAGGCCCATGTGAAGAGTGCTTCCAATCACTGGCACCCATTGTGTACCCAATAGATGACGCTTTCTCGGTTCTTAAGCCCATGTTTGTTACTGTTAGAGTTAGAGCACTCTCGAGCAGCAGAATCCTTTGCGAATATTTGTATTATGTACAATTAAACCTTGTTATCCTTGCAAAGCTATCTCCTAGACTATTTCACTAGCGGGCTGTTTTTACTCTGGAGTGTGCACATAGAGGGACTTGCCTTCAGTAGGTTGCACCGAAAAACAAAAGTAATTAGTTAGTCTCTGCCTTGTTCTCTTGCCTGGCTGCTTGGCTGTAATTGTTAACCAACACGCTCACGGCTCCTCTATTTTCTTTAAATCGTCTCTGGAGGTCGCTGTGAAGCCCCGTTTCAAGGGACGGTCCTGGCAGATATATACAGAGGAAGGTGAAGCTCTGTAATACTGCCACAGCCACAGCAGCTTGAGGTCCCAAAGAGTCACTACACAGTTCTACGGTTTTTATAGCATCAAAGGAGCTGACATATATATTTGGGCCATATTTGGGCCACATTTGGGCGAGGGACTGTGGACACTACGCCTTTGACCTTGTCACAACCAGGACTTGCCGGTGTTCCTGAGGGAAGGTATACTTACCACCAGCTACCAGCTTTTGACTGCAATATTTATTTTATCGCTGAGCAAGAGACTCTGGGGTGTGAGCCTTTGATCTTGACTCTGTGATTTGTTATAAGTGTACGGCTGCTTTCCAAAGGCTGTTTTGACACCTGGTGTCTGGACGTTCTCTTGTTCTTTTACCTTCCCCATGGTGTAACTGTGGGTGTTTACCTTGGAGCACAAGGAGGGGCGGGTTTATACACAAACGGACACATGCCTCTTGCAACCAGGAAACATTGTGTGGTTTGGAAAATGCACAAACAACCCTTGTGTCTTCCAAAAATGCTAAAAGTCGTAGTTTAAGTAAAGAAGCTCAGGCATAAATTTGAACATTTGAAAACAAGGCGAAAATGCAACTAAGCATTCGGATAAGGCTCTCAGAGGATGAACTGGTGGATTCAATATGTTGTGACTTAAGAATGTCTGTACGTGTAATGAATAACCAGGAAAATGATCAGGGTGTGTGCCCTGGGTGTACAATATACACGATCGGTAACTCCAGGGGGTCAAGGGAGGGGGGCTTCTATTACCCCCAAACCTAAGCCCCAAGTCCAGTGAAATGTAACTGGGGGTTTGGCCACAAAATCACGGATTACTACAGGCAAATAGGCAGTAGCACAGAGGTTAGGATGCCAAAACAATCAACTACTGGTATGCCTGGTTTTCCGGGCGATATGACCAATATTAGTCTATTGGAGGGTGTGAGTATGCGTGTTGGGGATCTGGTGAATAGTAAGGGAGAGGGTGATCCCACCCCAAGCCAATTAGCGGGAGATTACCGACTGGAGGACTCTGATTTGATAACAGGTTCTCCATCCCCACTCTTGGATGAAATGACCCTCAGTGAGATACGAGACGAATTGAATAAGAGGGTTCCCCAGGTTTCTACATCACACATTGAGGGAGGTGGACAAAGAGATCAAGCTAACCTCCCCTTCGATTTCGGATCTCAACACTGTACTTAATGTCTCAGTAGAATTGTACGAAAATATAAAAGATGAAGGGAAAGCCCACACACCTATCCTATGCGAGTTAAATGTAAACATGTATATCTTGAACAATTTAATGCTAAAGCAGACAAAAAGGGACTTGAGAAGTACACAGTACAAAGACTGAGGAAGGAACAGAAGAGGTGCTAGTAAAGGATCCCCTGGGAAAGGCGCAGCAACAGGAGGTCATTGAAAAAGCACCAGTGAGGGGAAAAAAATGTAGAAGGGAGGCAGCAAGACCAAATAGAGGGAGTGAGACTGAAGAAAAAAACGACATAAAAAGGCTCAGAAAAAATCTAAGAATGGAAGGAGCAACTAACTGTGATTAGATTCTAGAAAATATCTAAGAGAGGTGTTGGTAGAGGATACGGCAATTAGAACTCTGGGGGTGTTGGAGGCAGTGGAACAGAATGCTGGGGGGCCATGGTAGAAAATAGTTATATACAAATGGTCACAGCAAGCGGGCAATGCATAGACCTGACAAAAACAACTCAGCATAATACTGGTTGCCCATCCGGCCAGGATAAGCCTCACATTTGCCACATTGCATGCCAAACAAACCCCAGGAAAGTAGTGTGTGAGAAAGTGAAAGACATGGGGAGAAGAATAGAGAGGGGATTGGGAGATGGGCTTCAATCTTTAAAAAACTTGAGACAGTGCGCCCATCGAACAAAGCAGTGGAGAGTAATCCCCCAAGGCTGAGCAAATGTGCTCAACAGCCAGATCAAACAGGGGTACAGGAGGAGTCGTCCATGATGCAGACGAACATGGTTGGTGGTATTTCTAAGCATGCAGGATTCAAACCAAGGGTCGGGGGGGATCGAGATCGACTAATGGAATTGTTTAGTATAAATGAATGCACACCCGGGGTAGTTGACAAAAGGGGTCTGTGTAAAGGCACTGTAAATACTGAGGGCACCATGAAGAGAGTTAAAGGGATAAAAGAGCAGGATGTTAAAACCACCAACCTCTAACTTAGGGGGAATATAAATGTAAAGTTAACATTGAATCTTACCACCATGCTAAAATGCTACGTGTACTGCCATAACTAGAAAGAATATCCTCTGAAGATATCAAGTATGTGAGTTTTCCGTATGCTCAGAGGACAGACTTAGAAGAGCTTCACCTAAAATCTATGCTTGTGTGCAAATCAATATTGGAGGAAAGAGATGCATTGTTAGACTTGGGCTGTATGGTATATGAGGAAAGAAGGGAACTCAAAGATGATTTGAAATAAATTGAGCAACGGGTAGAAAGAATGAGTCAGGTGGTCAGATGGTCCCGAGTACGGAAGGGTTGGAGGTGACGCACAGTCCAAATCTAAAACAAAAATTCAGGAACGTGCCAGTGTGTGAAATGCAGAGTAACTGGACGATGGTCTTAGAAGTTCTGAAAAGTGAGTTTGCGAAGGAATTGCATGGGGAAGGTGAACCCTGATAGATGACCCCCTCAGAGCAGTGGTGTGTGTTAAGACGGATTTCTGAACTCTGTCCTGGTGGCGCAGAGGTTCAGAAGGCCAACCTAATTACTTGGAACAGGGTAACCTCTGGACAAGCCAGACCAATCAAGGTAGCGATCGCGGCGGTCAAGACTAGGTCTCAAGAGGGGTGAGGGTGACTGAAAGCCCGCAATGAGCACACAAAGCAAGAGCGCTTACAAACTACTCCAAACAGTTGTTTATATCAAAAATAGATACACATTTATTATAAGGCCTTGAAACTAATAACCACAGTAAAAGCAGCAATATACAACGATATTAAACCAACACATACACTATCCACCCAATATATATACAGAATACACAGTTTCACAGCATTAGCAGCACGAAATATGTTATCCACCTGCAGGGGAAGGAAAACAGGCAGTGCGAACCAATGCGAGTGATATGTCCGCCTTCTGAGGCCCCTAACTGGATGGTAGTCCAATCCCTACGAAGAGTGGAGCCTAGCGCTCAAAAGTACCTGCACACGCCGGTGCCACTGGGCAGAAGGTGAAGCTCTTCGGAGGACGTTGAACAGCTCTGTAGGGAGCTCTAATGAAGGAGAACACGGTCCGCGACTCTAGCGCAGCCTCCACTGTGAGGCAGAAGCAGGGCGCGAGTACGGACAAGGGGTGCTGTATTTACAGCGGGGAAAAGCAAGAGGCACTGCAGGAGGGCGACCAGATCCTAGCTAATCTACTCACCGGTCCCCGAAGCAAGCAGGCCCGAGCTCCTCCTCGATAGATGCAGCTTCTGGCAGGTTCTGAAGAGCAGGGAACGTCTCGTCGTCGTGCAGAGTAAAAAGACGTCCCGATCGAAGAAACAAGCACAGTTTTGTCGCCACCGCAGGGCAACGGAACGGCCGGGCGTATTCAAGCCAAACGAGCACCGCTCACCTCTAGCTTAGGACTGCTAAGCAAACGAAGCGTGTGAGCATGCCCCGGACTCAGAATACCACCCAACCTGTCGGCGATTACAGAGCAGGCCTCCTTAGTAAGCTGGTCAGTCAACTGGATGGCCCAGAGACACTTCCGAAGGCTTACAGCAGGAGTTGATGAAGGTGCCGGGAATAGCTGGTCCTGCTATTCCAATAGGTCGAAGCGCCAGTACAGGCCTTCTTGTTCGATCTTAGGTGGAAAGGGCTTCACCGGACGACAGCAATGAGGAGCAGAAGTTCTTCAGGGGGTCACCAGTGATTCCTCGGTCCAGCCTCGTGTTCGCAGGATACTTGGCTCCTGTATCCCTGGGTTCGTAAGAACTCAGGAGATCGACATGGTAGTGGTGTTTCCAGCTCCCTCTTATCCACGGTTCCCTTCGCGCCAAAACGGAGGGGAGCCAATGGGAGATCCGCTCATCAACACCCATACCATACGTGGACCAATCACGGACCACAGTGGTCCCAGGCATTCACACCACCCTAGACTCTCTGGCACCCAGGATGTGTATTGGGACCAGACAGCCCAGCCCACATCCTGGGGGCACTCAAACGACATGTAGAAGCCCGCGAAAGCAACCGTGTTTCGCGGGAAACTACATGCCCAAATAAGGAAGGCCCCGGGTCGCCTGACCTGGGGGAAGGTAAAGGGAGCAAGACGGACAGTGGACGAGACAAAGGAGCCTCGTGGTCCGGCCATTTTGTGTAGCCGGGCCACCCTTTTGTGTTCGCGGCAAAAACGTGCTCAGAACGGCAAAAGGAGCTCAAAATAAACCAAATGATCGCTGCCACCAGCCCAGTCCCTGAATGACTTGCACCGATCCAAAAACCATCCTACAAGAGTGTCTAGGGTCTGTAGAAGGCTAGAGACCCAAGAGAGCTGTAACTTAGCTTACAGTGCCCTCTTGTGTCGTGTTGCACTAAAATGGCGACACGATAAGAGAAACTACGGGAAACAGCGTTCCCCGGTACTGACTGTCTTAAGGGCATGTCAGTTTCCCCGTAAGAAAGGAGCGAAAGCCCAGAGGAGTACAGCAGAAGGCTGCACTTCTCTGGCAAAGTCAAGAAAACAGGTTGAAAACAATAGCAAAAAGTTTAGGGGTTGCCACATGGAAGGAAAGTTCCCTACAATAACGAAATCTTTCCTAACACTCGCCCCTCCCAGACTATGGACAGGGGGAACTAATCCACCCCTGGATGAGTCTCTTGTTCAGGTCGGTAAAACATTCTGGACAACCCATCAGCATTGCTATGTTGGACACCTGGCCTATGCTCAATAGTGAAGTCGAAGCCTTGTAGACTTATGGACCACCTAAGCAACTTTGGATTCTCCCCCTTCATGTTCATTAGCCACTTTAACGGCTTATGGTCAGTCTGCACAGTGAAGTGGGTCCCATAGAGGTAGGGCCTCAGCTTCCTTAGGGCCCACACAACAGAGAAACATTCTTTCTCTACCGTGGACCATCTGTGCTCTCTGTCCTTAAGCTGGCGACTAATAAAACCGATAGGGTGTTCCTTACCCTTCTCATCTACTTGTGATAGTACAGCTCCTATCCCAGTGTCAGAGGCATCCGTCTGCACGATAAAAGGTCTTTGATAATCAGGGGCCCTGAGCACAGGGGCCTGGCACAAGGAGTCTTTCAAGCCATTGAAGGCCTTCTCACACTCGTCAGTCCAAGTTACCTTCTTGGGTTTCTTCGGAGTTGTGAGGGCAGTCAGAGGAGCAGCTATGGTGCCATAGTCTGCCACAAAATTGCGGTAATAACCCGTGAGTCCTAAGAAGGCTCTCACTTGGGTTTGCGTAGTGGGGGTAGGCCAGTCTTGTACCGCTGGTACCTTACTGGATAGAGGCTGTCTCCTCCCTCCACCTACTTCATGTCCAAGGCAAACCACTGAGCCTTGTCCATTTTGGTGAGGGGCCACTCGGACACCCTCAAAAGAGCTTTCTGAAGGACTGCTTTGGAACAGGTCAGGGAGAGGTTCAGACTCCTCTTCCTCAACGTCTGAAGCCAATAGCAGTGCTGCGATTTCGCCGCTTGGGACGAAAGCCTTCAGCCTATTCACGGGAAACACTTTTAGAGCCTGTCCAGGCCTTCCAAGGTCCACTGAATAGCTAACCTCACCCAGGGGCTCCACCACTGGGTAAGGGCCTGACCATTTGTCCTGTAAAGCTCGAGGCCTTATGGGATTCACGATCAGGACTTGCTGGCCATGTGTAACGTTGATGAGGGAAGCTTTCTGGTCGTACCAATGTTTCACCAGCGCTTGCCCTGCCTTCAATTTAGCACTAGCCAAGCCCATCAGAAGTACCATCCGTTTTCTGAGCCCTAGCACATAATCAACTACATTGGTAGTAACAGGGGGAGTGGGCATCTCCCATCCCTCCTTGACAATGGCTAAGGGTCCCCGTACGGGATGACCGAACAGAAGTTCGAAGGGGCTGAAGCCAACACCCTCCTGTGGTACCTCTCGGTAGGCAAACAGTAAGCATGAAACAAGAAGATCCCATTCTCTTCTCTGAGGCTCCTCCAGAGCCCCAATCATGCTCGTTAACGTCCTGTTGAAACGCCCCCCCAGACCATCGGTCTGGGGGCGGTATGCAGAAGAGAACCTGTAGGTGACCCCACATTCTTTCCACATAGCCTGCCTATACTTCGACATAAAGTTGCTGCCATGATCCGACACAACTTCTTTAGGGAAGCCAACCCTAGTGAACATGCCGAGTAAAGCTTCTGCAACTGGCTTGGCAGTTACAGTTGTAAATGGGACGGCCTCAGGATACCGGGTTGCATGGTCGACCAGCACCAGGATAAACCTATTGCCTGAGGATGTTTGCGGGTCAAGGGGACCAACCATGTCGATCCCTACCCTTTCAAATGGTACCCCCACAACTGGGAGCGGTACCAACGGAGCTTGGATTGTCGCGCCAACCTTACCAGACAACTGGCAGGCGGCACAACTCCTGCAGTGACTTTCTACTTGCACCCCCATCTTGGGCCAGTAGAAGTGCATAGATAACCTTTGCTTGGTCCTCTTCATTCCAAGGTGACCAGCAAGGGGAACTTCATGCGCCAACTGCAGGAGGAAGGGTCTAACAGAAAGGGGAACCACCAACCTCCTATGGTCTCCTTCTGTAGACTCTGTGGGCTCACTGTACAGGAGTCCACCTTCCCAATAAATCCGATGCTTCCCAGGAGGTTCACCCTCAAGCTGGGAGCAGGCCTGTCTCCTTAGGCCTTCCAGAGATGGGCACTCACGTTGGCCCTTACTGAAGTCGTCCCTATCAGGACCTCCTTCAACTAACAAGTCTTTTAGTTCAGGATGGTCGTTGGGGTCGAACACTTCAGGCATCGCCACCTCCTCGTCAGGCTCGGGCGATTGACCAACTCCCTCCACCGCAGTGGTAGGCGAGTTCGGGGGAATATTCTCTTTCCCCCGTCGGGACTTGTTGACTCCTTTCGCCTTGGGTTTCCCCTTCGGCTGGGGCGGCGTATTGGACTTGGCCAATGCTGCCCGTGCTTGAGACCGTGTGTAGGGTCTTTCGGCAGTGTCTCCTACGAGCCCTAGAGCTCTGAGATCATTGCCCAACAAGACCTTTCCCGGGACGTTTCTCTGAATGCTCACTGGAATCCTAACTGCTGTACCATTTAAAGTTAGATTAACAGGGATCACGGGAAACATACGGAGGGGGCCGTCAGCCAACTTAGTGGGCATCAGAGTAGCTCTGGCAACTTCCTCTGAGTCTACCAAGGTAGAATCCACTACAGTTCGACTGCACCCACTATCCCTAAGAGCTGGAGTATCCACTCCATTGATCAGCACACTGTCTTTAAAGTAGTGCTTGGTATTATCCGGAATCCTAGCATACGCCTCTGCGACTTTAGGCTCCCAGGAACCCAGGGACACTAAAACTACCTCAGCCTCTATCCCGCTGGGAAATGAGTCTGAGGAGAAGGATGCTCCTGTAATCTCTTCTTCCTCGTAGGAGGAGAAGGCCAGATTAGCGGAGTGGACCCCCAAAGGTCTAACCTTACAACGGGGATCCCCCTTCACATGGTCAGTTGCTCCACAAGAAAAACAAGCCCCATTGGGTCTGTTTACGTAGGGAGGCTTATTATAACCAGAGTTCTGTTTCGGAGGCGAACCTCCACTACCCTGTGAGTTCTCGGATGGCTTACCCTTATTTTTCTTTTTGTGGCCCTTATGGGAAGAAGATTTAGCAGATTCCCCACCCTCCACATCTTTGGACTTTTTCCCTTCTTCCTGCTTACCAGGATGAGTTTTGTCCTTATGGGACACTCGATGTGACACCCATAAATCTGCTGCAATGGCCAGCTTCTTAGGATCTATCTCCTTCGAATCGGCCAAATGCTGCTTAAGCTCCGGGGAAGAAGAAGCAAAAATGTGTTCCAGCATGACCAGATTGATCATGCCTTCGAAGGTAGAAACCTTATAACCTTCAACCCAGCCAGTCAAGTTTTTCAGGGACTCAGCTACATACGACACCCAAGTACCACCTTCCTTTTTCTTATACTCTCTAAACCTTTTCAAATATTGGGTCGGAGTCTTCCCAAACTTTAAAATGAGAGTCTGCTTCAACATTGCAAAATCAGCGCGCTCAGCCTTCGACATTTCCATAATGGCACTGCAACCAGAATGGGGCAGTCTGCTGAGTAACCATGCAATCTTATCCGCATTATCAACCTCTTGAACCTCGCATGCATACTCAAACGCATTTAACCAGTCCATAATGTCATTTCGTTCCTCATACACACTGAGCAGATCTTTTGGAAACCGTGGATGAGAGGAAGCCCCAGAACCATGTCCAGGACCCTTGGACCCATTTGCGAACTGAAGCTTGGCCAGTTCCAACTGGTGATCCCTGTCTTTTTGTTTTTCTGCCTGGTCGATTTTCAGTTTGGCTATGCTGAATTCAAGCTCCTGCTGCCTAAACCGCAGCTCTTGCTTCTTGAATTCAAGCATAGCCTCCCCATCAACACTGGCAGAGGAAACGTTAGACATTACATCCTCCCTGTCCTCGTGGTCGTGATGGATCAGTGCAGCGGCAGAACCGTCGGTTCTGCCAGTGAGAGCAGCCCCACCACCTTCTGCACTGTCCTCGGAAGTTATAGCGTCAAGCTGCGCTTCTTGCCACGCCACGATTCTCTGGATCATTTCCAATTTAGTGCCTTGAGAGGAAACCCCTCTCTCCGCACACATCTTCTTCAATGTTTCAGATTTCGAAGCATTTAAGGTTAACAAAGTATTCGTTTCCATACTGTTGATAGGACTATGGCCTTTTTAACGTTATATTCAATACTTTACTGCGTGTCCTGGTTGGAATAACCTGAAAACGCCTTAGCTCGTGCGCAACACTGGATACCTTCAGTCGTATCCCACCGCTGTACACCAATTTGTTAAGACGGATTTCTGAACTCTGTCCTGGTGGCGCAGAGGTTCAGAAGGCCAACCTAATTACTTGGAACAGGGTAACCTCTGGACAAGCCAGACCAATCAAGGTAGCGATCGCGGCGGTCAAGACTAGGTCTCAAGAGGGGTGAGGGTGACTGAAAGCCCGCAATGAGCACACAAAGCAAGAGCGCTTACAAACTACTCCAAACAGTTGTTTATATCAAAAATAGATACACATTTATTATAAGGCCTTGAAACTAATAACCACAGTAAAAGCAGCAATATACAACGATATTAAACCAACACATACACTATCCACCCAATATATATACAGAATACACAGTTTCACAGCATTAGCAGCACGAAATATGTTATCCACCTGCAGGGGAAGGAAAACAGGCAGTGCGAACCAATGCGAGTGATATGTCCGCCTTCTGAGGCCCCTAACTGGATGGTAGTCCAATCCCTACGAAGAGTGGAGCCTAGCGCTCAAAAGTACCTGCACACGCCGGTGCCACTGGGCAGAAGGTGAAGCTCTTCGGAGGACGTTGAACAGCTCTGTAGGGAGCTCTAATGAAGGAGAACACGGTCCGCGACTCTAGCGCAGCCTCCACTGTGAGGCAGAAGCAGGGCGCGAGTACGGACAAGGGGTGCTGTATTTACAGCGGGGAAAAGCAAGAGGCACTGCAGGAGGGCGACCAGATCCTAGCTAATCTACTCACCGGTCCCCGAAGCAAGCAGGCCCGAGCTCCTCCTCGATAGATGCAGCTTCTGGCAGGTTCTGAAGAGCAGGGAACGTCTCGTCGTCGTGCAGAGTAAAAAGACGTCCCGATCGAAGAAACAAGCACAGTTTTGTCGCCACCGCAGGGCAACGGAACGGCCGGGCGTATTCAAGCCAAACGAGCACCGCTCACCTCTAGCTTAGGACTGCTAAGCAAACGAAGCGTGTGAGCATGCCCCGGACTCAGAATACCACCCAACCTGTCGGCGATTACAGAGCAGGCCTCCTTAGTAAGCTGGTCAGTCAACTGGATGGCCCAGAGACACTTCCGAAGGCTTACAGCAGGAGTTGATGAAGGTGCCGGGAATAGCTGGTCCTGCTATTCCAATAGGTCGAAGCGCCAGTACAGGCCTTCTTGTTCGATCTTAGGTGGAAAGGGCTTCACCGGACGACAGCAATGAGGAGCAGAAGTTCTTCAGGGGGTCACCAGTGATTCCTCGGTCCAGCCTCGTGTTCGCAGGATACTTGGCTCCTGTATCCCTGGGTTCGTAAGAACTCAGGAGATCGACATGGTAGTGGTGTTTCCAGCTCCCTCTTATCCACGGTTCCCTTCGCGCCAAAACGGAGGGGAGCCAATGGGAGATCCGCTCATCAACACCCATACCATACGTGGACCAATCACGGACCACAGTGGTCCCAGGCATTCACACCACCCTAGACTCTCTGGCACCCAGGATGTGTATTGGGACCAGACAGCCCAGCCCACATCCTGGGGGCACTCAAACGACATGTAGAAGCCCGCGAAAGCAACCGTGTTTCGCGGGAAACTACATGCCCAAATAAGGAAGGCCCCGGGTCGCCTGACCTGGGGGAAGGTAAAGGGAGCAAGACGGACGGTGGACGAGACAAAGGAGCCTCGTGGTCCGGCCATTTTGTGTAGCCGGGCCACCCTTTTGTGTTCGCGGCAAAAACGTGCTCAGAACGGCAAAAGGAGCTCAAAATAAACCAAATGATCGCTGCCACCAGCCCAGTCCCTGAATGACTTGCACCGATCCAAAAACCATCCTACAAGAGTGTCTAGGGTCTGTAGAAGGCTAGAGACCCAAGAGAGCTGTAACTTAGCTTACAGTGCCCTCTTGTGTCGTGTTGCACTAAAATGGCGACACGATAAGAGAAACTACGGGAAACAGCGTTCCCCGGTACTGACTGTCTTAAGGGCATGTCAGTTTCCCCGTAAGAAAGGAGCGAAAGCCCAGAGGAGTACAGCAGAAGGCTGCACTTCTCTGGCAAAGTCAAGAAAACAGGTTGAAAACAATAGCAAAAAGTTTAGGGGTTGCCACATGGAAGGAAAGTTCCCTACAATAACGAAATCTTTCCTAACAGTGTGTAATACGAGAGGGTTCAACATCTTTATGAAATATGAAAATCAGAATAAGATATTCGCTGCAGGAGATATTATTATTTTACAAGAGATCTGGCTGTTGAACCCTACATGGATGGATGGTTTTCAGTTAACACAGCAGTTGGTCCATAAATCTGGAATGGGTTGCCCGGCAAGGGGCTTGTTAACTGGGTTCAGAAATACCAAATTTAAATCTATAAAGATTGTTTTGAATACCATTCCGGAGATAGTGGTAACAACAGCTAAATACAACATGGGGGAAACCATTTAAAGATCCTAATTATAAACTTTTATTGGAATAAGAGGCAGCTGGGGGTAACTGAATATGTAAATCACATTGAAGAATGGTTGGCATACTGGAGATTAAAGGGGTAGCAACATGTAATAATGGCTGGTGATTTCAATCTGAACAATATTGGTGAACAGGTGGAGGGTGATGGGATCACTTCTGTAAACAATAGGAAATTGATCAAATTACAGGAGGATTGGGACCATTTTGCAGCCAATGGGAATATGAAGGGAGACCTAGTAAAGAGGTCAACATGGAAAAGAGGGCGGCAAACATCCAATATAGACTATCTAATGTTATCACGCCTAATGTGTAAGCGTTGCAATAGATTTGAACCTTATGGCACATCCCAGGCAAGGGAACAACTTCAGGGATTCATTGTGAGTTTTGGGGGAAACAGACTTAAAAATGTCTGTCGAAATGGGGCGAACTTAACAAAGATGGTAGAAGGCCTTATGAATAATGGGAAGATTGAAGATATTCTCGGAGAGTGTACAAGTAAAGGTTTCAGTGACTTAATTTGCGAAAGAGAACCCCCCAGCAATATAATAAATAGACAGAACATCCATGCTCACACTTTCGATTTGGAGGTGTGGCAGCGAAAGAAAAAACATAGGGTAGAGTTGGAATCTTTATGTCGTCAATCCCATGATAGAGAAACTTATGCCAAAAAAAGAAGGCAGCAACAAGAGGTCTGAAAAACTGGTTGTGCAATCCTAAGTTTCAAATGACAGAGCACGATGGGCAGAGAATGCTGCATGCACTCACCCAATGTAACATCAGACATTTTTGGTCCATAATTAATGATGAAACGACCGATCATATTGAATTTCAAAGCAATTCAGTAGGTGAATCAGATTGGAAGTTATACTGCACTGGAATGTGTGATGGGTGTCCAATAAAGAACGAGAGAAGGGGCCTTTTGCCTGCCCGGGATACAGAGTTTGTACGGAAAGATATTGAACGTTTTATCAGAAAGGTGTCAAATTCTCACTCAGCAGGCCCTAACGGACTTACAAACGCTATCTTCAAGTCAAATGTTGATCTGTGGTCCTTGGTGTTAACATCACTGTTTAAAGATATTTTAGAAACACACACAATGCCTAGTTCTTGGAGAGAATCAGTAATCATTCCAATATTTAAGAAGGGCAATCGGTCTGATCCTAACAACTACAGACTGATTGCCCTCTTGGATTGCGAGTGAAAAATCTTTGCAGGGTTGGTGTTGGAGATGTTGGAGTTGTGGATCAAGGAAAGGGGTATTTTACCTAGAAACCAATGTGGCTTTCGAAAGGGGCAATCAACCACACTGAATGGGCTCATTTTGTTGGTGATGAAAGATGGTGCGAGGAATTCGGTTAAGGGCTTCCCAAATCAAGTTTATGTTGTACTAATCGATTTCTCAAAAGCTTTTGACTTGGTGAATCGTAAATTGCTGTGGGTTTAGTTGAAAAAGTGGGACATCCCTCCATCTCTGCTGGTCATTTCAGAGTACATGCATGAGGGAACTTCAGTAAGGGTCAGGCTTGATGTGGCGGCATCTCTCTCAGTAAAGTTGCCCACAGCAAAAGGTTTACGCCAAGGCTGTGTACTTGCCACGTGTTTATATAATGTATACTTGGCTGACCTGAATGATGCCTTGGGGAAGGTGGGAGGCTACCCCATCAGTGGTTGTTCTACGCGGATGACGTGGCACATTTGGACTGCTCACCCATTGGGCTTCAGAGGTTAGGAGCCTTGAGTTTGTATGCAAAGACAAATGACTTGATCTTTAATTTTTTTTTAAAGTAACATAATTGTGTTTGGAAGCTGTAAAAAGAACAGTAGGAGAGTCTGTTGGACCATTGACAACACGAAGATAGAGTCTAGGGAGACTCTAGTATATTTAGGCTTTAACCTGTACAGATTTTCGAACTGTTTGATAACGGTCAAGAATCTTGAAGGGAAAATAGATCAATTAGCCTTCCAGATGCAGCGGATGCAAATGACAGTATGCACATTTTCCATTAAGCCCCTTATTCTATTCTGTGTGGGGAAAGTGATACCAAAGATCATGTATGTTATGGACATTGATTGTGTTGCCTATGGTATTGATTGGGATCGATTTTAGGTGTGAGAAAACAGGTGTCCCACCCACTAGTTCCCAGGCATCTGTCAACCAGATGGCCAGGACACGGACATTGCTTTTGGATCCAGTTCCTGGGGGTGGACCAGTGCGGGAAGATCAACTGGATGAGGGGTCTTCAGGGAGTGGGAGTGGTACACCGAATGATGAAATGCAGTATCCCCTTCCCTGCAATACCTTTTCCCCATCCTACCTGGTAGGATACTTAGGAACTCAACCTCTCTGCCCCTTTCCCGACATGAACACTTTCTCACAGACAGCTCGCTGTGAGAGAAAACAGACTAACACCCGAGCTGTATACCTGACATGTCCCAACACAATGGTCAGGCTGAGTCAGGTAATTACTGATAATTACACATACCTGAATTCCATCAAACTTCCCCACACGGATAAAAGGCGGAGCATGAAAGCACACTCTGAGCGAGGCGAAAGACATGAGGATGCAGCAGTTCCAAAATGGCAGTTTAATATGAGGAGAAAGACGGCAATACCAGAGAGGGTTGCAAGGAGGGATGTGCCCTTGACCTTTACAGAGAAAAATCGCTACTTTCATGAGCCTTCGAGAATACGAGACCTAAGACCTGGAATCAAAGCTGAAGAAACGTGCATTGTGTGCCAGAAGTACCCGGGGCTCTCCCGTGTCGATAACCAAGGTGGGGAGGAGTGCTTGCTGCCGTGGTACTGTCCTTGGCTCCTACAACAAAGCAGCACCAGTAAAGTCAGCACAGCCGGTGAGTCGGGGAGACTGACAGCAGACCGGCTATAGTAGAACCACGGTTGCAAGCAACAACTTTGTATGAAGAAATCTGAAAAGAACAGTGTGTGAAACGTATGTGATGAGCGATCCAAATATAATTGAACATTCAAGAAGTGACTGAACTTTTGAAGCCAAGATAGATACCATGTACAGAGTGGCCCGGCACCAAGTGGGTGCTCATTTGAAGGTCTCTGTTAGGTATCCAAATGAGAGGTGACAAATGTAAACTTGTGAATTGTGCAATCAAAGTGGTCCTGCAATGGGTCAAGCTAAACCCTGTGCACATTTGAAAGTCTTTGACAGCTAACACAAACTGAAATTGGTCCGAGCCCGGCTGAGGGAAACTCTTTGTGTAAGAGGAAGGATCTGAGCCCGGCAGAGGGGGATCCCGGGAGAGCTGTGGGTCACCCGAGAAAGAATATTCTCTGAACATTGGAGAAGGGGATCTGAGCCCCTGAAAAGGGGGATCCAAAGTAACAATTGTTGTATGGTATAAAAAGGGATCTAAGCCTGGCTAAGGGGATCCAGGGTGAACCACCTGGATTGAGTACTTATAAGAGGAAAATACTTTTTTGTTTTGTTTTTGATACTTCAGGCCCTCTGAATCAAGAGACTTTGATAAGTAAAGAGACTTGGGCACAGAAGGCCCTGATGCTGGTAATGGAACTGTATCCTTGTGCTGAGGAAAGCAGAGTGTGTGCTTTGCTCGAGTGAACTGCCTTGTCCTGTGCTGAAAACATGGGGAAGGGAGGCCAACGGCCTGAACATCCTGACATATCATTTTGTGAACACTTCTTTCTTTTTCATGAACACTACACCACACTATTTGTATTTAGAGGTAAGGTTTGGCAGTAGTTTTTTTTTTAGGATATGCCCTTTTATTTTGACTTCACTAGGACTGCATTATTATTATTTGATGGTCGTAGCTTGCTCCCATCTGTAGATTTAGGATTAGAGAGGCGTTTATCACACCCTTGTTGAACTTCAATAAACACCCTTGAACTGTGGTCACTCGTGTCTGTGTTACTATTGATACCATGCCTTCCTTACATAGGCCAGACTTTGGAAGAAGGTCTTAGGTCTGCCCTCTTGTCTCCCGATAGCTTCACTACGATTTGAATTGGGTTTTCTGTCATTGCAGTACTGGTTCAATTGGCGTGTACTATCCTTTGTTGCTAAAATTGTGTCACCAATGAAGAATACTCTGTATGTGAATTTAAATCAATGTATGATGAAGAAAGGTTCACCACTCCTGGACATGATGTTATCAGTGTTGTAGGGACTGTTAGCAGACATTGACAAAGACTTTAAAGAATTAGTGGACAATCCACAGAGCATAACGAAGGTAATAAAGGAGTAGGACTGGATTGCAACCATTGATTGGACAAGAGGATATAAACTTGACTCAACCTTTTCAATGGTTGATAAACCACTGGGACAAATACCAAACTACCTTGGTCAATCTTCGTGTCCCGTCACAAGACAGCGGTTCCTAAGATTTCGTCTGAACCTTTTGCCAACAGGTGAGGTCAAATTTGCCCAAAGAGTTCAAAAGGACAGGGAGCACAAAACCTGCATACGTTGTAATAGTGAGGATAAATCAGAAATGTTGCGTCACATACTGGCTGAATGTTCGGCTGTGAGGTCTGTAAGAACAACATCTTTGGGCCGTTTCTTTTGCACCTTGAGTGCACTTGTCAATGTAGATGACTTATGGACTAGCATGTGTGTGGGATCTGACTTATCTTTAACGCATGCCATTGTACAAATGTTGGATGAATTGGTTCTATTTGTATAAATGGATGATAAGACCGGTACTGGATTATAAGGAATATCATTTTAATTTTAATTGTGTGGAGTTTTACGGAAATGTTTTATTTTGAAAAATGTACTTAGGCTACATATATGAGTGTGTAAAATCAAATTTTTAACAAATTCACAATAAAAAACAAAATAAAAAATGTCAAAAACATCCATTTTCTCTGTATTGCTAGAAAGGGATGGATCAGTTGGGATCCAAAGGCTAGCACAGCTACTGAGTGATGGGAGGGGTTTGAGGGGTTAGAGGATGTTCTCCAAGGAAAGAAATGGATGATGCAATAAACTGTGTAACATATTTCTTACCTTGTAGGAGTGCACCCACTTGAGAGTAAAATGACATGAAGATGTACACACTAGATGCCGACAGCAGTTTCCGATAGCAATACTAGACATTAGGTTTGAAGAGGCCAGGCCTAAAGTGCGTAAGGATGCTGGCAATAAAGGGGGTTGCTTGGAGGGTCATGTATTATATATGCTTATGCGTATATCCTAAAATAGCTAACTTGTGGGTGATGTGAAGGGAGGAGCAGGTGATGTTGCAGGCTTTTTTATCACCAGGAGATACGGGGGCTACATTTAGCTGGTGCAGGGGCATCTTAAGGTCCTTGGGGCCACAGCCCCAGACTGGCCCTGTTCCCACCAAATCAAAGAAATCGAATGATCTCAGTCACAACTCATAGCCCAATAGGCTATACTGGTAGCTATGAAATCCATGACCTCCCTCATCATGTGCTGGACTCAGAATAGGAAACACTCCCTGACCATGATGAGGGAACCTGAGCGGGCAAGGCGCCCTCCTACAATAGACACCATGAGGAAGGCACACAGGCTGCATTGAAGATACAGGCCACGGATAAGTGGCTGTATGGAAAGGTACACATACCTCAACATAGATACAGAACTCCGATTAAACATCACACAAAAGGTGCTCACACCAAAGCATACTTTTGGGTTATGAACCATGAGGTTAGACGCCAGAAGAGGGAGCGTCTACATTAGCGTGGATGAAGGACACGGTTAGGGAAACAAAAGAAAATTATAAATAAAATAAAGAGATTAGAAGCTATTAGGAATGTACACATAGACCTATCCCAAATTTAGGACTCAAAATAGTAGCCTCACAGAATGTACAAATGCTCAAGCATGGACACATGAGACAGATAGAAGAAATGAGGATGACACACACAAATACCACAGCAATTGGCAGACATGGCCGCAATATACCAAAAAGATGCAGGTATCCGAAATGACTGAGTTTCGAAGAGGGACACACATCAACATTGGTACTGCCATGAGAGAGTGAAGAAAGCAAACAACTTTTTGGAGTGCAACACATGAAAAGCCCTCACAGGTATGTACAAACCATCATCTAAGACAGTCAAACCATGAGCGAGGCCCTTCAGAAGTGTGTGAGGGACTCGCAACCTTAACAGGCCAAGCACTACGTGATACAATGAGTTGCACAGGATCAACCCTCCTGTCAAGTGGCGACTCAATCATGTTCAATCTATCACACAAATTGTAGCACAGTCAGCACCCGGGCTTGTACACACGATTCCTACATGTTCGGACACATTGGCACACTCGTGCCTTCCCAATAGTAAGAAGGTTGATGCCTGGATCCTCTGTAAAGACATGTAAACCGCAAACACACCTCAATCACACTTTAAACTTAAAGCTGCTCGTTTCCAGAAAGGATTCCCTCGCCTCTCTGACTAACAAAAATCAAATGCACTATCAGCCCCCTCCCCACGGATGTGAGCGAACATATAACAACGTTGTGTGTTCTTTCGGATGATCATCCTAGGGCAAGGGGCTTCACACTTGCTTTTTGTTAGGCAGAGAGGCTGATGAAGCCTTTTCTGAAACCAGCAGGGTTAAGGGTGTTTGCACGTTAGCTCATTATGTATGCAGGAGGAGTTAAAACGTGTGGATTCTATCATTTATTTGGGGACCTGCATTAATGCGTGTGTAAACGACAACCCCTGGGAAGCAGAGCTGAGAGCGAAGGTTAACACGTCTCGCTGTCCCAGTGTGTGGCGTTACACGTGAGCTATGCAAGTTTGACAATCTTTCCAGTTCTGTCTTTCTATACAATGAAAGTAGTGTCGATTTTAACATATGGAGCAGAGGCTGCTTTATGTCTGCCATGACATATTTGGGCCCTATTAGAGGGAATATTTCGAGCCCTGCCCACAAACCTGACGGCCAGCCGCATTGGGCCCCGTTACGAGTTTGGCGGTAGCCGTGCCCTTAAAAAGGGCACGGCTACCGCCAAACTCGCTACCAGCTCCGGCACCCGCGAATGGGCCATTCCCGACCAATACAAGATGAATGGGCCGGTAATGGCCAATTCGCGGGTGCCAGTATGGCCGGCCTCCTGATCCCCATTCTGCCCCATAGGGCTCAATGGGGGTCGGGAGCATGGTTGCACCGGCACCGTTAATAATGGTGTTAGTACAATCACAAGTTCTGCTCGCAGGTGCTGGTCTGCACGCCTGGTCAGACCACGCGTGCAGTCCGGCACTGGCAATCAGAACTTGCAATGTGTCGGAGAGGTAACAACGGCGCCGGTAACACTACCGGCGCCGTTGTTGCCTTTCTGCCACATTCGTAATGAGGCCCAATTGTCTCCCAGCTACTGCATTAGAGCATGGTGCAACCACCTGTGAATGTTTGACTTTCAAGAACTAAAATAATACCGTTTTGTAAACCTGACTTGGATGGCACACAAATCACATTATAAACCATTATGACAATGTTCAATAAAGAAATGTGTCCTCATTACGATCCAGCCGGAATGGGTTTAACGGCGCCGGTAAAGTTGCTGGCACTGTTAAACCCATTCCGCCCTATTTCGACGTTCCTTTGCAGGGACCCGCTCTAGACGTCTGGTCAGACCAGACGTCCTTTGCGGGTCCCACGACAGGGAACAGGGAGCTAACAACGGGGCCTGTTTTTAATGGGCTGGTTATTAGCTCCCTCCCCATTCCCATTGAGCCGTATGGGGGCTCGAATGGGGATGGGTGCATTGAATGAGGAATTGCCGGGTCCTCCAAGGTTGGAATGGCCCGGTAATTCCTCATTCAAGGAACCCAGACCCGAGTTTGGAGGCAGTCATGCCCTTATTAAGGGCATGGCTACATCCAAACTGTAATGAGGCCCATCTACATCAAGCATGTTATGTAGAGATAGCATGACTGTGGGGGTCATTCCGAGTATGGAGGTAACCATGCCGCTATTAGCGGCATGGCTACCCCCATACCGGGTACCAGGTCCGGGTTCCTTGAATGAGGAATTACCGGGCCATTCCGACCTTGGAGGGCCCGGTAATTCCTGATTCAAGGAACCCGGTACATCCCCATTCCCATTTGAGCCCCCATAGGCTCATTGGGAATGGGAAGGATGCTAACAACAGGCCCGTTATTAACCGGCCAGTTGTTAGCATCCTGGTCTGCTAGCGGGACACCTGGTTTACCAGGCGTCCTTAGCGGGTTCCCACGAGCAGACTCGTAATGGGGCGGTAAGGAGTTGACGGCTCCGGCACCTCTACCGGCGACGTTAACCACTTACCGCATACCTCGTAATGGGGTCCTGTATCTCTACTCTCTCCATCATAAATGGAAGTGTAGAATCACTGGAGTCCTTATTGATGTCAACAGGGTCTTACCTCTATGGATTAGTTATTCCAATAAAATACTGTGGAAATATAGGAAAGAGAGGTCACCCACCCATAACCACCATTAAACACACACTTGGGGACCGTCATACATAATGTGGAGTAGAACATTTAAAACCTAGGAAAAAGAAAACCAACATTTTGAGTACAATAAGCTGAGATGTGAATAATAACTAGAAATTCTACCATAGTTGAACTTATAGGAATGTGACAATGGATGACATTTTTTGACAGACCAGTGTTAGTATTTCAGGTGTGTAACTTGAAAAGGAAACACCTGCAAAAGGGAAGGAGAAATTCCACCAAATACCAGGGAAATTCCAATGCTTCTGAACAAGAAGAAAATACCTCTTCCACACAGAGGGTAGGTTACTTTGCTTTACAGTCTGTCTGTTTCCTGTCTCTTCCCCTATTGAAAATGAGTACATTTTCCATTGCCATTGGAAGAGCTTGATGTAGGGGTAGAGAACAGAGTGTTGCATTCTTCCCGTTTGTGAGAATGGCATTCTTTTTCTATTGGCCTTGAAGGAGTTTGATATGGGGCTACCATGGTGTGCGTTGTTTTGGTTGCATTTATAAAGGTCCATGATATTAACATGCTGTAGGTTTGCTTTCTTTAGTTCCAACAACTCGACTGCCGCTACCAATGTTGGTCCTCGTCTTGGAGGAGACATTGCCACTCGATGACAATAGTAGAGGGCCCAGGAGCAGGGGCCAGGACAGCATGCCCACAATCTTGGTGATGGAGTAGAGGTGCAGCAAATACAGGAGAAGAAGGGAGAGAGGACTTCAAATAAAGAACAAGGGTTTTTGGGTCCCTGCAAAACAAATTGCTATCAGCATGGCTGCCCTCGCCCCCACCACTCCTGGATGCAGAGGATTCTTAATGAACTGTGTAGCCAGAAGCAGCATGTCTGCCTTCTGATCAACAATGTGCACCTATTTAGAGGGTCTCGCTAAAAATGGGAGCTGGCTGCACAGGTCACGCGGCAGGGAGAGACACCAGAAGAATCCATTACTTCTACCTCAGCATTCCATGCCTTACTCCCCAGCACCCTCACAATTCATGCCCAGTGCCCCCTGGACTTTTTTCTCCTCCACACTGTTAGTCATGATTGCAGTGCCCCGTCTCCTCTCCTCGACACCCCACCCGCTCAAATTGATCGTTGCATCCCCCATGACACCTCTCCCCTTTCCAGCATTACCCATGACAGTTTTGCCCACACCACCACTCCTCTATGTACTGAGCTAGTCAGCCAAGGCTTTGTCCCAACCACCTCCAGACAACACAGATGCCTCACACCTTCAACTACTCTACCTGAAGCACAACAAAACAGCGCCTCATGATCAATGTCAACTCATTCTGTGATTGATGTACTTAGCTATTTTTAACAAAATTCAATATTTGTATATTAAACCTAAAACACATAGTGGGCGTGCGTGCGTGGGCGTGTGTGTGTGGTCTGTGCCTGGAGGTCAGACATCATGCGGGTCATTTAAAAAGGTATTATCTCACATCAATGCTTGGAAAACTCAGGCTCCACAGATACCCTGTCCATCTCCCTCAGCTCAAGCCTTTTGTTGTGTAAAACATTGCATGGCCAAAGCCCCAACCCCTCATCATTCTCTGGCCTGTTGTACATTACAGTGGCTAAGGGGAGGGGGGGACACACAGTGACGTTGACAATTCCTATCAGTCTCTTAACAGTATAGTCAGTGATGAGGGATGATAGGAGGTGTAGGTTAAAGCGTCTAGAGTGCTACTGTTCACAGTGGCCTAATGATTGCACCTAGAAAGAAAGAGTACAGCACAGTGATGCCATAGCCGGTCACCCTGCACATCTGCAAACCTGCTATAACAAGAATGACTATACACCTAATGTCTACAATATACACTCCCCTGTCATAGTGGCAGAAAGTGGGTGCCACTTGTGAGAATGAGACCCACTCATTTGCATACAAAGTGAGCTGGTTGTGGGAGAATTGGCGGATGCAAACGCAGTTTTACTTTTCAACAACACCCCCACAGAATGACTTCTGTGAACAGACTTGCTACTGGTCACGTGTTCGCTGCCCATGTCTACCCCACACCCCACCATGTCTGCACTTGTGTGGGCACTTTCCCTACGCTACTGTGCATTATAAGGTAGAGGGAGGTTTGACTGAATCCATTTGCTATTCTCTTGTTTTGTGCAGAAGGTTTGGGGAATTCAATAACTGACTGAAGACTCAACGGCCCTCATTACGACCCAGGCGGTAAGGGGTTTACGCCGGCGTAAACATCGCCGACCCTTACCGCCTGAGTACGAGTTCCCTTAGCGCCATGGCGGATTTAACACCTGCTTTTAGCAGGTGTTAAAATCCATGGCGCTAAGGGACCTTGTTGTTAATTACGCCACCGTAATTTACGGTGGCGTAATTAACGCCTTCCCCACTCCCATTATGCCCTATGGGGCAAAAATGGGAATGGGGAAGGGTAAATGGGGATTGGGGACTTACCGCCCCGCCAAGGTCGGAATGGGGCGGTAAGTCCGCCAACCACCATGGCGGAGTTGGCAACTTAGCGCCATGGACCATGGTGCTAATAGCACCATGGTTCTCCGCCAAGGTCGTAATGAGGGCCAACGTGCTTTATTTTTTAACTATTTATTTGTAAAACAAACTGGATACGAATGACATTTTCACAGTTGAAATATATTCCTGGGCATCTAGGAAGACATATTTGATGCTGGCCCATTCCATTCCATGATCCCTGGTAGGACTGTTTTAACATGGCTCATTGCTCATAACCAAATGTCTTTTGACAGTACCTCGAACCAAAACTATGTGATGACATTTAACACCTAGGCCTTGTTTGCCCTTTCAATTGGATGGAGGTCTGGAGACTGCAGAGGAATGCTGACCCAGAAAAGATTCTCGCTCTCCATGAACGACTCGGGTGAGGACAGTTTTGGGCCGTGAGCCATACTCATTATGAGTTTACGTGTCGAGCTTTCATGCCCTGTGCATAATACCTTTTCACATGCAGAACCAGCACCCCATAGACAATGTTCTCCTGAAAGAAGGCAGTGCCCATTATCCGTTCAAAGATGACTATTGGTCCTGGGCCAAGTTGGAGATGCCTTCCAGGCCTGGATCTTCACCAGATGTTTTGGCTGTGGTTTGCTAGGCAGGTCCCAGGTCTCTTCCAAAATGCCATCCTGTTGAACTGTTATAGTGGTATGGGTGTTTCATCAGTGAACAGAATGTTTGTGAAGTCCTTGCCTGTCTCAACCCAGTGTTTTGGGTGCAACACCCACTTCATCTTGTTCACATAACAGATCTTTGGCAACAGCAGAGAAAGTAACGAAAACACACCATCCCTGTACTGCACACACACACAAAGCATATAAACACTGCACAAACATAAGGTTATAGCCTCATTAAAAGACCATCTCTCATTACATCCTGACCATGTAACTTTTCATAACCGCATCATTATAGCCGCACCCCTTCAGTGCACCAGGGCCATATAACATCCCAGAAACACACCACTACTGTTCTCCACGTAAACACGGCACGGAACCAAGTCAAGTCCACCCCATCATTCCCCCAGGATATCTGTAAAACCTGACTCACGTTGCAGTCTGCCATCTCCAACCAAGAGCTCACTTATCATGGTAAAATACTCTGTAACTTGGATCCCATGAATTGAGGAAAACAGAGGTTTGTGCTGAGAGACATTTATTGTGCCATCCTTCTGAAGCAAGGAGTCAATGATCTTAAACAGGTGATGTGATGAATCGAGGGAAGTCGTCCCTTCTCCCCAAGGGGGAGCCCCTTCCTCTGAGGCTAGGCAGGTGAGCCAGCTCTGCAACACCCTCCATAGAGGTCAAGGCAAGTGGACCTCATCGGGAGAGACTCCCCTTTAGGGGACAAGGACTCCTGTTCCTGTGAGGAACTCCGTACAGTGGGCCACACCATGGCTTACATGACAAATTTCACAAAAGCAAAGGCCTGTGTATATCAAGACTAGGACAACAAAACTCCCCAGAGATACCATTATCTTACTGAAAATAAAAATGTCCCTTGAAATCTAAATATGCAAATAACTGAGACGAGTACGTTAAATAAAGTACCTTCGAGAGAGACAAGGAGAGAGGAATGTATGCGTGGCCTAGAAAGGGCCCAGCGCTGCGTAAAATTGGAAGGAGGCGGAGTACACACCAGAGAGGAGAACTACAAGTTTAAAACTCGTTTGAGACGAGAAGCTTGAATGCCAAAGGCACGGCACTACACCAGCACCATAGAGCAACAGGGCAGGAGAGGGTGATACGCCAAAGCCACGGCGCAGTCCTCACATGAGAGAGCATCAGGGCAGCAGCACAGTGCAAGAGGCTGAAATGCCAAAGCCACCGCACAACGTTGACAAGAGAAAGCATCAGTGAAGAAGCCTGATATGAGAGGCTGAGGTGGCCAAGGCACTGCCACAGCCCCAACACGAGAACGACACAGGACAGGAGCCTGAGATGAGAAACTGGGACACGAGAACAGACATGAAACCCCTGTAACACCAAAGAAGTCGAAGCAAACACGTTACGCGACTCGAGAAGAAGTCGACAAGGAACAGGGCTCCTAAAGAAGTCCCTCCTTGTAAGAGAAGGTAATGGGAGAAAGGGGATAGCGGGAGACCAAAGAGAGATCATTATATCAGGTAGATTACTAGTCCCAGTAGGAATTATGAAAAAGACGTATCCTTGTACCACTTGAACCTAAATTGTTGGAAGAGAGAGAAAGAGGCAAAAGAAACTCTGAAATCCCTGAACGTAAATTATAATGAAGACAGAAATGGAGACACTGAGAATGTATATGTTAAAGTGTTAAAACAAGGAATAAAGATACCGTGGGAGAAGTGGAAGCCCATAAGATAGTTAATATCAGAAGAAGAAGATGTCAGAAGGAATGGAAATTGTGAATCAGAAAATATACCAGAGACCAAATAAATAGGACAGTGGGACAAAGCAAGTTGGGTTCTACTTCACTCAAACAGAAAGGCCACCTGATTGATAGTATCCTTCTAGGATACTACGGAGGTAGTAACAGAGAATATATATCTTTGGAAAAGAATCCCAAAAGGGGGTACCGAGAAGAAAGGAAAGAAACAGACTAATAAAATAATTCACAAGAGACTATCTGAGAATTTCATATTAGTAATCAAGTTTACAGATTGGTATTAACAATACTCGCAAGGAGAAGGGAGTAATTCCCCACATACTTGTTACTTTTCCTATTGGTAGGTTTGGTTAGTATAGTTTTGGACTACGGAAAGGAAAGGAGATACTAATGTGTTCAAAATCACACAAATATCACACAACAAAACATTGGACTTTCCATAAACATGTAGAGTGCACATTTACAGTACACCACCCACACCTCCTGCCGTCTATCCTACAATGTATATTGTACAACAATTCCACAGCACTCCACTTCACCTACTCATCCTGATGCTTAATTGTATGGGTCTGCTTTCCCCTGGTGTGTTACTAGATGCGTTAGTAGATGGCAGTACACATAAGGAAAATTCTGAGTTATGAGCTTTTGCTGGATTTCTTTAGTGTTATAAGCAGCATGGAAAAGCTCTTTTAGCTTAGTGCTCATCTCTGGGCCAATCATGTAGTCTTTGATTAGTGTCAGAAAAGTGTGGAGTACAGCACAAGGTGCAATGCTCAAAGGAAAAGGCACTCAAAAGACTGGAATTGAATTATTTTATAGACTCTCAGGAAAGGCACAGCTGCCCTTGTGTCCCACGTAAACATACATTTTCCCATTTGAAAAAGTGCAAATCAATATCTTGCAAGAGGCCAAAGGCCAACAGCCACAGACAGTGCAGTACCAGGCATTTTGCAGGAGGTTAGCACATGATTTCCTACCAGTAGGGTGCCCAACTTGTACTACATGAATGCAAGAAAGAAACATCACCAGCCCCTGAGACATAGCAGCCTCTGACCCACTCATCGTGCTTAATATGGGGCCTGGCCTTATGAAAGATAAGGAGTTGGCTTGCTGAGTAGGGTGAGCACAGTAAACAGTTATGGCCTAAAATGGTCGAAGTTAAAAGAAAACATCAACAATGATACTATGTTCAATTGCACAACATATCATTTTCCATCTTAAACAAATGGACGTTAAACTGTTTACTTGATCATACAATGGGCCTCATTACGAGGTGGGCGGTAAGGGATTACCGGCACCGGTAAGGGCACCGGTGCCGGTAATCCCTTACCGCCCTACTACGAGTTCCCTTTGCGGGACCTCCCTTAATGCCTGGTTTTACCAGGCGTTAAGGACAGGACCCGCAAAGGGACTTTAGAGCTAATAACGGTACCGCAATTTGCGGTACCGTTATTAGCACCTTCCCCATTCCCATTGAGCCCTATGGGGGCTGATATGGGAATGGGGCAGGGCCCTGGTGAATGGGGAATTACCAGCCCCGCCAACCTTGGAATGGGGCGGTAATAGCTCCATTCACCAGGGTGGAGTCGGTAAGGTTTTGGAGGCAGCCATGGCGCTAATAGCGCCATGGTTAACACCAACCTCGTAATGAGGTCCAATATCCATCTAGAATGACACAGAGCCCTTGCTCTCTGTGCCTAGAGAGACACAGCTTGATGCCTAACAAAGCACAGATATGTGCCTGGGTTTGCTGTTGGTGCTCTTGTTCAGAGGGGAATTGCCAGCATTTCGTTGCTGGACCTTCCTTGCGGACAGGACCAGACTGATATTCAAATGGCTATTTCTCCTCTGGTAGGGCACAGGGGCCTAAAGCATGATTACAGACACACCTGACTAATACCTTCCCACAGAACACGCTATTTAAGCTTTGTTCATCCTCATTTTCTTGGCTAAGGACTTGGGGTGTCACACTAAGTTGTGAAGGGTGATTCAGACGTGGACCACTTGTTCTTTGTGCCAAGAAAGGCACACCTTTGCCTAACTGATGACACACAAAAAAGGGAGAAACACGTGCCTAGGGCTGCTGTTGTGCTCTTGTCCAGATGAGTATTGCCCAACATTTCGTTGCTAGAGGCTCCTTCTGGGCGGGACCACACTAATATATAAATGGATCGTCATTGTCTAGATACTGCAACCCAGAGGCACAAAAGACCATGCACAAAAACACATCATGCTTCCAGGGTTGCAGTGTCCCCACCACCAGAAGGAGGCAGCCTGAGGCTGAAGCCCGCAGCAGGTAAGTGTGGGAGGGCAGTGGGTGGCAGCGGAGTGCCACGCTGCAGAAGGGCATTTGGGGGGGGGGGTGACTCCCCAAAAGTGACCAGGAGAGGACGGTGAACAAAAGGCTGTCCTTGTGGGTGTGGCTTTCTTGTCTGGAATGCGCATGGTAAACCTTTTGTTCACATCCTTTTGACTGAATGGTCCTCCTCTGGAAAGTCACACTGGGCTAAAACACGACTGTAGAACCTCCTGAGTGGGTACCTTCCCACAGAACAAGCTTCTTAAATTGGGTTCAACCTCAGCTGAAGCACTCTCACATTTTTGGCCTGTCCCTCTACTGTGGCCTCCAGTGAAAATACACTGCTTGATTGAAATGTGCACAATAGTTTCTTGTAGCAAAAACATTCACAATTACCTTTGTCATTGAGAGGGTCAGACTCTTGGTACTTTGATTGATGCAAGGAATATCTAAAGCTACCCCAGTGACAAAGCCCCTGCTACTAAAACCAAATGCATGCCCTATGAATAGAAATGAACTTACGGTTAAAAATCATACTGGGCATTATTATTAATATTTTGTTCTACATCTAAGCTCTGTTAGGCCACGTTAGGCCCTAAAGGTTCACATACAAAATCATTACAGGAGAGGTTTCAACCCCAGCTCCCAGACTGCTCCCTTTTCCAAAGTGAATGTTCAAACTTCTACAGTAGCAATGCTGCATTGAAGATGTACATAAAAGCACTCCGTAGGGCAGTGCACAATGAGACATGTTGGCTATGGCCACATCTTGTGCATGGGCGGTGTGGTTTACGTCTCGTGACAATGTAGAAGAGTTCAGAGGTGCAGCTATTTGGTCTATTGGCCTATTAGCAATGGGGAAAAAAGAAATACATGTGTTGGAGATTGCTCACTAGGTCAAAGGGTCTCGCCTTGCAGCTAAGGGTGCATGGTGTGTCAGGCGCAGTATCAAATGTCGATGACAAGGTAAAGTTATGACACAACGTCCCAGGAGTTGTAACATGCTGGTCCTAGTCATTTCTTGCAGGTGACAATCTCATGGAGTGATAAAAGATCCTGCCTAACATCCCTTGGTGGTAAGGACATACTACACAGCATCTATGTGTGGCTGAATCTCTTTCACACAGCTTCATGATATGGACTATTATCTAGTAGATGTTTCCAGATGTAAACCGGAAGCAGCAGAATCAATAGTTGGAACCGGTATATTACCTTTCAGTAGCTCTTGTTGAAATAGTTGAATACAAGAGGTATTAAACTATTTCAACAAGACTCACTCAAAGGTCCTCTACATATTTTATTTAATACAAAAAGCAAAAAGGAAATACTATGACAACAGAATCTTCAAAGCACCAAACACCCAAAAAGAACTCTTTAAAATCATAAATGAAATAAAAAATCCACCTGGTTGCAACAACACACAAATACCATTGAGGAAACTATGCAATGATCTAGCAGACCATTTCAAAAACACCCACTCGAAAAAACTCTGAAGCTTCCCTCAAATATCAGCGGAAACATTCGTCAAACTGGTAAATCAAAGCAACAAAACAGGTTCCCCTGTGGATCCCTGCCCCCGGATATATACAAATCAATCCTCTCACAAGGAACACCCATGGAATACCACAGGAGCGTGTTCAACGTTTCTATCTCAACAGGAAAAGTGCCACAATCCTTCAAATCGGCATACATCAGGCCGCTACTCAAAGATGCAGCAACATAGAGGATCTCTCCAATTACAGACCCAACTTCAACAGCACGTACCCAGCTAAACTGCTTGAAACACACATATACAGAACAACCCAAGAATTCATAGAAGAGCACTGCCTACTAGTCCAGGCACAAGTAGGCTTTAGACCAAAGATAGGAACAGAATCAACACTCCTCTCAATATGGGATGATCTAAAGGCAAACGGAGATTCAGACAACAGTACCGCTTTGATACTTTTAGACCTCTCTGCGGAATTCATCACAGTTAACCATGACATCCTTATCACAAGATTGGAAGAATTTGGAAATACCGACCACGTCCTTCTATGGATCAAATCCATCCTAACAAACAGAACAGAGACCAAATGGATCAAACCTTTCAAATCCAACCCAAGAGAATCCTCATGCGGAGAACCACAAGGATCATCCTTCTCCCCGTTATTATTCAACATCTACCTGTCTCAACTAATCAAGATCATCAAAGGACACAGCCTCACCTGCTCCAACTACGCTGACAATACACAAATAGTATACAAAATACAAGACATTCAAGAAGAAAACACAACATTAGAGGACTGCCTTCGTGAAATATACAACTGGATGAACTCAAACTACATCAAACTCAATCCAGACAAAACAGAAATAATGATCATCACAAAAAACGGAGGAGACAACCACTACATCCCCTGGCCAAGGGAACTCGGTACAACCCCAGCCCCATCTTCGATTGTAAAAAACCTGCGAGTCCTGATGGACAACAAACTTACTCTAGAGCCACAAGTAAACGCTCTAATTAAGAAATGCTTCTTTCTACTACGAGCGATAAAAAGGATCCTACCATTCCTATCATTCAACAACAAAACACTCACTGTCATCGCTCTCGTCATGTCCAGAGTAGACTACGCCAATAGACTATATCTGGGCATGCCTGAACGACGTCTAAAAAAACTATAAACACATTCAAAATGCAGCGGCCAGACTGCTCCTCAAACTACCCCGAAGTGAACACATCACACCAGCGCTGAAACCACTACACTGGCTACCAATAAAACAGTAAATCAAGTTCAAATCAATGTGCATCACGCACAGAGCAATCCACGACCAAGGCGCAGAGTTCCTAAGAGACAAATTAAACCTGCATTGCCCAACAAGGACGCTCAGATCAAGCAGCAACATCCGTTTGGAACCAAAACCCTGCAATAAAAGAAAATTCGGAGGATCCTCTTTCTCTCACCTCGCCCCAAAGGCTTGGAAAGAACTACCAAAGAACATAAGTAACACAAGAAATTACCTCATATTCAGAAAACTCTTCAAATCCTGGCTCTTCACCCCATAACTAGGAGAACTCCTATGGGAGCATATACACAGCTGAAACAATTCTGAGTGAAGAAACCGATCCTCCCGATCCCCCTAAATTATCGCCCATAAATAAAAGTTAAGGAAGAACAATCTACAGCATATCAACTTACCAACAGAGAGATAGACATGATAGGACTATACCATAGAATGAACACAGATAGATCGGGATGAAAGGGCAATGACGATATGTCAATAACACCTTGGCCTACACACTACACACAGGCAACAATGGACCACCGACAGAAAGTAGAAAGCAAGGGAGTGGGTGAATGCTAACTTACAGCACCAACAACAGAGTGGGGGACAAGACACACCCCTACCTATTACACTAAGTTCAAAAACAACACAGCTGGGAACGTGCCACGCCATCACTCATAAAACTTAGACAGCAGGAAAGAAAAGTGTAAAATATGCCTACCTATAGGACAACTGGATACATAGAACCGGATTTATAAGGACTGAGAGATATATAACCCCCTAACACTATTCCCAAATCTCTGCATACCAAACTCACAATAAAATCCACACAACCATCTTCTCGCTCAGCAAACCGCACACACTTCACCACAATGCAACAACAAACAAACAACACATAAACTGCACCAACAGCACACAAGATCTTGCATCGGTCCGATATTCACTAAAAAAGCTCGGAGCACAGTTAAAACCGAACTGAAGCTGCCAACAGCACACCACTTCTCTCACTTTCCTATTCCCTCTTCACCCGACTAACCAACCCCGCCTCTTGTTTGCAGATCCGCCTGTGCGCCTGGGACCAATTCAGTTGGTGACGGTGCGCTGTACAAATACCTTTAACATTAACATATTTAACAAAGAGGTGTTTAACATACATAAAGCGTGTGCTGATGCCCTAATAAAGATATAGATGGCCCACATAGCACCATTTCTTAAGGAGCAGCTTGGTTCCAGTACTTGGACACTTTAACCAGGTATCTGCATAGTACACACACACTGTAGTTTTTCTTGCTTTCAATGCACACCATCGCACCTTTATGGTCAGTCTCTTTTGGCACAGAAAGATAGTCTTTTATTCACATGGATATAGGAAGTATGCTGATACTAGTGTTTCTTTGGTTGTCTTTTCCACACCCTTTTCTTTTTATTGAGTTAATGCTAGCCATTCAATTCAGCCACACATCATGCAAATAAAAGTTCACTTCACAAACACAAACGCTAACTGCTACAAAACAACAGCCCTTATTCAATCAACTCAGTACAAAACGTTTTTTAATACCAGATATCTCAAATTCCAATACACACAATCCGTAAACATAAGCCCAGTCTTCATTGACACAATCAATGAATAAATGGATCGACAAATGAATGGACAAAATCAACACCTGATGTCATATTGGAACCGCCGTTCAAGCATTCCAATCTCTCATCATTGACTCTCTCTCCTCAGCTCCTTCAAAGCCCCATCCTTTCCTAATTCCATTCTACCATCATCATATCACTTTCAACAGCAGCCCATATGAACTCAGAATCAATTATGCAAGTTCTACCCCAGTGCTTTTCCTGCATTCCTGAAAACTAGTCAAGAATTACCCATCTTCAAAAGCCCTATCTCAAAACCGATGATCTGTTCAGCTCACCTCCATTTCATTGACAAAATCCTAAAAAAGAATCCCATCCCCGGACTGCAACCATTCGCGCACTCTGGTTGACCCGTATTGCCACAAACGATCAAAGAGGTTGCACCATTAATATGCTTCTATCTCTCATCCCTCTTCAACCTCTCCCTCTCTATTGTAATTGTAATTGTTTATTTATACAGTGCTTATACCCAGGTGGAGTGCTTCAAAGTGCTTCAAGGCGGGAAAGGATCGAGGGAATATAGTACACATTCTTAGGCCTTGAAGTTTCTGAAAGATCTAACAGTAAAAACTAGCATACTAGGCCTGACACCATTTCTCCTAGTACAAGTGCATAAGTATCACAGTCACAACCAAGCTAGGAAGGGGGGCCAAAAAGAGGGGTGGACAGGACAAACGAATTTACTAGTCCTAGTACATTCAACTCATGCATGCGTACAGACGGAGGTGCATGGAAGGGGGACGGGGGGGAAAAGCGAGTCCAGTCAAGCAGGATCCTGGGTTAAGTGCAGAGAGGTTGCCACGCTCATGGAGCGTAAACTGAAGGTGCAGTAGTGCTGAACATAGTGCAGCAGCCCAGAGGCAAATGCAAAAGACTGGCGTGGGAGCCTGGGACCTGTAAGGCTCTGGAGGAGAACCTTTCCATCTGATTCAAGGTAGCCGCAGTACTAACTATCCTAAAGAGGCCCTCTGAGGCCAGATACCGGCTAGTCTTTCTCCTGTCTGGCTACTCAAAAATCCTGGAGGTTGAAGTATTCAGCTACTTTGAAACTAAAGATCTCAGTGATACTATTCAATAAGTATTCTGCAGGCAGCATTCCACTCAGACAGACTTGACCCACCTTGCTGACTTCCTTTGATCTGCTCAGCACTCCAAGCTTTCCTCTATCCTCATTCTGCTGGACTTATCTGCTGCCTTAAAAACAGTCGACCACCCTGCTCTCCTGCTAACCCTCTCTATACTCAGAATCCAGGGTTCTGCTTGCACCTGGGTTGCCCCCTACCTCACTCAACAGGCATCTTTGATCTTACTTCTCTCCCAGTAGGTGACCCTCAAGGCTACAACTTGGGCCCTCTGCTTTTCACACTCTACACCTTCTTCCATTGCAAACATACATCCCCCTTCAGATTCCCCCACCACCTCCTTGTGGACAGCACTTCTATTTTGTTCTCCTTTCCCTCTCTCAGAAGATCTCTCTGCCTTTCTTAACTGGATCGATCTAAGCTGTCTTATGCTCAACTCTTCTAAAATGAGAGTCTTATATTTCTAGACTCTAAAGTTCCTCCACTCGCCTCATTTTCATTCCTCCTAACCTCCTCACACACACCCCTCACCCCAATGCTCTCAACCTTGGAGTCTCCTTCTAAGGGTACGCTTGAGCAATTTATCTCTTTCACTGACATTGCCTCCAGGACGAATCTTCTAAACATTTCAAAACTTTGCTCCCTCCTCACCAATCACTCTGTCTAAACTCTTGCTTCCAGCCTGGTCCTTTGCCATCTTGACTATAAATGACGTCTAATCCTGTCCCTCCCCAACTACTCTTCTGCTCCTATTGATAACGTTCTCAACTTTGACACACAAACCATCTTTAATCTACCTTTTGCCCCATCTCTCCCTACCACCTACATGTCAGCTTGATAACCATGTAAACCTGTCCCCCTTCCGACTTCTTCTGATCATTTTTAAATCTATCCATGTCTTTGTTTCATACTACTTGGCATTCGTAATTTCCTGCTAGTCTCCTTTATGATGTCTATGGTCTGGCACCCTCCTCAAGTCTTTCCCTTGCCCACCCTTAACACCCTCAGTTTTGCTCTTTCTCCCTCTTTGACCATGTGTACTGCAACCCCCTTGTCCCGGACAAAAAAAACACATCAACATTCACTTATTTAAATAAGCACTCAAACTCCACCTCCTGCACCTTGAAGGAGGTCCCTCCCCCTCAACCTCTGCACTTACTATCACCCACCCCCTTTCTTCCCCATCAATGTCCAAGTAAATGTTTTACTGTGCATTAGTGCCTAGCCCATGTACTGCTCCAACCTCCATCACCACTACGTCATATGACAACTATCTAATGCTTGTTCATTAGTTTGTAAGGCACATGACTGCAGGACTGGGCTGACCAGCTGCCCAGCTTAGTCTATAAAATAATGTTAGAGTTTTTGTCTGAGACACATGTCCTCCTTGACAAATACAAAATACATATGCAAATATTGATGCCAACAACCTTCTCTAATCCTATCAATTTGGCTTCTGATGGAGCACTAAGTAAGCCACCGTCCCATCGCAGTAGTCAATAATGCCCTGGCAATCACCAAATGGGTGGCATTCAACACAGTCTATCATACAATCTTCCTCTTTGCACTCTCTGCCTTATGGGCATCACTGACACAGAACTAAACTGGTTTACCTCCTTCGTGTCTCAAAAAGGAAACATAATGTTCATATCCCCTTCCTGTCTGTAACCTGGGTATCCGCTGTTCTTCCACTGTGTCACCATTGTTATTCAACCTTCATATGCAACCCTCTGGACTTCTGCTGTGCAAAGAAATCATCACCTTCACCAATAGGCCAATGATACACAGCTCTACCTTAAAATGACCTCGGCCAGTCACCTTGAGCATCTCAGGTGCTATTTGGAAGAACTATAGACTTGGATGTCAGCAGTATGCTTCAAATTAAACCAAAAAAAGCATCATCAATTCTGATAATTTTAGGAAAATTGTATCCATTAATGGAAGCTTTGCTCTGAAATGATCATCTTAGTGGATTCTCCCCCACTTCCTCCATTACTGCCAAGTATCTAGCCTTTTACAATCACCTGACACAATCGTCATAGAACGCATACAAAGGAAAACCCTAACTGCTTAATACTAGCTAAGTCTCTCCCTTAAGCAAGCCCTTACTCCCCCGCCGAAAGTCTTGATCAACTGTTCTAGCAAGCCCTGTCCAAAAATGATGTCAGCAACACTCTCCTCATTAGCCGACCTAACTGTTCTCTTACCCCTTCTCAAGGTTTTCTTCAAAGCTTATGAACTCTGATCTCAGACCAATGCAAATTGCTCAACATCCGCCCACACCTGTGGACCTCTAATGGCTCCTCCACCAGGCTCATATACAATGAAGTCTCTCTGCATCATCTTCAAAACCCTCTGAACCGGCAAACCTCAGTCCCTAAGGGAGAGAATGCCGCACTCCAGATTAACCCACCAAACCCACAGCTGAAATGCAAGCTTCGAAAGATCTGGAAGACCTGTAAAGAAACACCAAGAAACATGCCTTCTTCGGTTATGGACCCAGTCCCTGGTATTTACATTTAACTCAAATTTTACAAACCTTCTGCCCATGCTCCAGTAGGCCCAACCTAAGCTGCAGCCCCTACGCCAGAACTACTGCTACCCCAGTGTTTTCATCCCAGGCCTCTAGCCTACGAAGACTTGCTCTCCTCCATTATACCCGCCTGATCTTTTGTATACCCCAGAACATGCTCTGGTTGCATCCTTGTGCTATGTTAAGTTTTCTGTTCTATGTAAATCACCCAATAACAAGATTCAGACACTGAAAGATAGACAGTATGAATAGTTGCATACATTAATTTATTAAGCTGTTGGAAAAACTTGAGAGCAAAAACCAATAGGCAATCCCACAATTAGAAGATACTAATATTTATTACAATACTACCAGCATTTAATTTTTTCTGAAAACTGTCTACATACTAAAATAATGGATTGGATACCCGAGGTATAGCACATAATGCTCAAAAGGAGCTTTGGGCAGGTCACTGAAAGCGTAGCCAGATAGGAGTGCTGGGGCTAACAAGAATAGTGATGCCAAGAAACTCTGCATTATTGGCCCACAACACTTGCAACCCGGGAACGCAACATGGTTGTTCCACCTGTGGTTGTTCCACCTGCTGTGCTGTCAGAAAGACGTTTTCCCACAAACCATGCTTAGTTAGAAACGGATTCGTTAAGTTATCTTTTGGTTGCAATTGTTGGCATCTAAGTTGCTTCTCTGTTACCTGATTATATTCTATATTCTATAGTCTTGGATGAGAAATGTAGTGTGCAAGTGATAAAATGGTTTTATAATTTATGTTCTGATTATATGGATAATATGTTTTATATTTCGAAAGCATTTGTAATGTTTATAATGTAAACTAAATCACAATAAATATTAAATTAAATTAAATTAAGTTACCTGATTACACCGGCATTTTGTGTTTGGTTTCCTCGGATGTGAACACCAGAAATTGCAAAGATGTGATGGTCATCAAGGCCACTATGGACCACCAATCCAGCTGCTGAGGCAGTGCGGTCGCATGAAACCTTTATGTCCCAGCGTAGGCATGCACTGCCATGGCCTTCTCGCTGGTCTGGCTAACATATAGTTACACGCGCAAAATTCATTATTTGATGAAACAATACTAAGTGATTTAGTTGCAGAATATTCACCACACGCATGTTTTCTCAGTGCAGGATTTTAACCACCTAGATATTCAATTACAATACATGATTTAAAACAAGCATTGGCAATGCCAACAGTTTTGGCTTTTCTGTAGACATAGAAAAGGCATTTGGCAGGCAACTCAATGTGTAGTAGTCCCCCAAAAATACCATATCAGTCGCTTCCTTTTCTGGATTACGGGGTTACATTCTGGATTAAAGGGATACATTTGACTACATGAATGACATTGTATGTACATGGCAGGAATATTACGCACATAGGAATCAGAACAGATTCCAAATCCCCACTCTGGACAATCAGGATCTGACAATAGTAGCAATAGCATTGGAGACCCAATTCCACCTGGCAGCTCCAGGTCAGGCACATCGACTGATATCCTTACATCATCTAAGGGTTTCCCCTGTTAACGATTTCAGGTAATGGGACAACACCAATTACACCCGAATCAGGACCTTTTTTAGGCGTAAAAGGAAAATAAGGAGAGGCAAAATGACCAAGGCAAAAAAACAAAAAAAACAAGTAGCAACTTGTGACAATGTAGTTATCAACATATTGAGTAAATCACTGACAACAGACAATTGGATGCCCTTAACCGTGTGCTTTATTTTTTCCCCACATATAATACCACGTTGTGTGATGAAAAGATCAACCTACACAAACAGCGACATAAGATACGCATGAAGGTATTTTTCGAGACTCAACCACCCATGGAGGATCCATCGGTCATGTATTAGAGGTTGGAAATTAGACCCAAGAGTAGTTTTGACCCACACATTTAAAATTCAGTTCTGAATATGTTCGAGAGAAAAGTGGAGATAGAATTACACAAAATCAACTACCAGATGACATCCCTGTATAATGTCAGGAACTCACAGCTAGAACAGATAGAAATATCGGCAAGGGATGAACATCTAACCTTAAAACCTGCTGACAAAGGAGATGCAATAATTGGGATGGATACATCTTTCTACCACAAATGTTGTTTGACACTTCTGAGGGATGAATCTACATACATTATACTAGACCATGATCCCATCAATGAGATTAAAACCTTGATTCACACATTGATTGACAAAGCATTAGAGAACGATTCGATAAGTGAGAAGACCAAGAGGTTTCTCATGAATAGAGTTCCTATCACTCCTGTGTTTTACGGACTTCCTAAGATTCATAAGCACCAGTTAAACCCACCCCCCCCAGGACCGATTGTGGCTGGTACAGATAGAGTTTTTGACCCTCAAGCCATCTATGTTGATGGCATTTTACAACCCCTTCTACCAGGCATCCTCACATATTTTAGAGACACCACAGATTTCTTGAACTGTCTTAAGGAGACTGTCAGACTGTCTTCAGAATGCCTTCTTTTTTCACTCCATGTAAGCAGTTTGTATACTTCCATCCCTCATAATGAAGATATTGAGGCAATAGAGTGGATGCTCTTGAATTCGGAATCTGTTAGAGGCAATAAGCAGTTTATCGTAGAACTGGTGAATATTATCTTGTATAACTACTACTTTAAGTACCAGGGTACATTTTATGCACAGGTATCAGTTAAATCAATGGGGTCAGCAAGGGCCCCTGCATATGCTAACATATTTATGTTCACCTTTGAAAAAACGTTTGTGTTTGAACATCCGCACTGGTCCAACAAATAAGTTATAAAAAGGTATATAGATTAACTTTTTGGCATCTGGTGTGAGTCCGAAAAAGAATTGTTAACCTTTTATGATTATCTCAACCAGGTACATGCCCATATTAAGTTCACTCTAGAAGTGGGGTCACCTGGATTTCATTTTGTAGACGTCCACCTCTTGATAATTGAAGGGAAAGTTGTCACTTCAGTATGCCATAAACGTACTGATGTTAAAAATGTGTTACATTATACCAGCTTCCATCCTAAAGCTATGACCAGAAGTCTCCCATACAGTCAGATGCTAAGATTGAAAAGGATCATTTCAGACCCAGCGGTTTTGAACACAGAATGTTCTGCGCTGAGTAGTAGGTTCATAAAAAGAGGAAACCCTGAAGATGTTCTGGGGGATGCACTAACCCGATCAGCACTGGTATAAAAAGAAACCTTACTACAACCTAAAAAGAACAATACATATGGCCCTTTACTGTTTGTATCGAAATTTCCGACGCATAGTCATTCAGTTGCTCAAATGCAATGTATGATAATAGAAGTGGTCAAACGCCCTCCTAGGGCGGTTGACTTGAACACATGTTTATTACAAAGAGACATTTTTGGATTAACCAATTGGACTCTGGACCAGGAGGATGAATGAAGAATTCTGTTTAAACTGTTTCATTTGAATAGTACCTTACTATGTGGTGAGGTATGTGAATCAGATGGTAGAAATGTATAAAGACCGATTGCGACACGAATGTGAGAATGACATATTATGTATGTTTTTTATGTGGAATGGGATGGGCTGTGCAGAAATTATGAATTGCACATTCGGTTAATGTATTTAGTTTTGGGTGAACATGCCATGGGGTTTAGACACTGTGATGAACAGTGATTAGGGATGAGGTTATCTAGTATGTCCATATGGTTTCATGCCACACTTCTGTGTACCGATGAATGGGTAGCGAGTTTATCCTTTGAGTTGCTTTATAAGATCAATTGTTTGTGGTCCTAAATATATGAATTATCACTTGTTATAATAATTGCTTCCATGATCTACATAGCATATGGATCAATAATGTATTTAGTATGCATTAACTTTGATTTGAATTAGGAGAATGTTGCTTGGTTAGAATGTTTATACTGAATTGTACCATTGGAATGCATACGGTGTACAACAAATGGTATTTTGGGGGACTACTACACATTGAGTTACCTGTAACCCACTAATTAAATGGACATTTGTCAGTGGATAGGGAATTGCCGACTATTACGTGTCAGTATCAGTTAATCCTGACAGAACTGTTGGTGACCGCTGGACTAGGACGTCCTGCACACCATGTTCCATCTAGCATGGACATATGGAAGACCTTGAATGAGGTTGCACCTATGTAAGAATAAAGTGTCAACACTAATTTTAGTATACTGACTCCAGCCCACTGTGTTGGGGTACAACTCATTGGGTTGTTGTGATAAATGAGGAAGTTTAGGTTCCTTCCAATATGGCACCCATATTAGGGATGTTTACTTTAACACGTGCATCAGCAGGCCGGCACACACGCTAAACGTTACCGGTACTCCCACATGACTTTTCTCTCCATGTGAATATTTACTTTCAAACACTCTACTTCCGCATTAGCCTTCTGTACTGTGGACACTGACGCTTGAGGATACAACTTACTTACAGAGTGGAGGTAAGCATTACTTATTAATTTTATCAAGCAGACTATGGAGTTCCATTTGGATACACTGCCCGCTCCTATCTGGTGTGATTCGGGTTACAATTGAAGGAGTATGGGACATATATTGGTCTCCATTGCTTGGCAGAAATGGGTGCACGCGGTATGAGCTCCTCACGCACTGAGGAAAGATTCCTCCTTGAATCCATAAAGGGAAGCGAGTGACTAGTAGAATTCCACACCTTGGGGATAGAAAGGTGGAGGTGAGATTGGTACTATATTATAACCATCTCGATAGAATGCGGCTATGAGTCAATTTACATGCGTTACTTGTCTCTCCCAGATTTCGGCTACCTGTCTTCCCTTAAGGTTGGATTGAACATAAGAGGCCAGGTAGGCCTGCTTTATATTTCTCTCCCGCTAATATGGGGGTGCTCACCCTTTGTAAGTGCAGGCCACACAATGCTACATAATGTGTGTATGGTCATTGGCATCAATGGTATTTAACCAACTATACATAATACACCATCACTTGTTCACAGTATACCATGACATTTTACCTGTACACCCCCTGGCATGTGGTCACAGGTGAGGAGTGTAATATTCGCAAGGTTCTGATGGCTTTGAACTTAATACAACGGGATTCATATGAGTTTATGAGACGTACAAAGAGCACTGATCCTTGGATTGATTTGCTTTATGAAGCTTCTTTTTACAGTGTTATTTGCTCCTGAAGAAGGGGACAACATCCCCGAAACGCACTGAGTTGAGCACTTTTTTGGGCTCCTCTGGAACATTACAGAAGAACGATGTCACGAAGATTAGAATTGTGTGTATTGAATATGCTATGGGCGACTAACATGAAAAATGGTATAATGTATTAAGAATATTTGGCTGATTACAGGTGTACAGGGGACGAGAGTGTCCATAGATTGGACACTTTTTGTTGCATTTTGTATCACAATCTCGTGTCAGGGTCGTTATTCTTCCCCCGCACCCAAACAGTTGCTAACATTTGTTAAGGCTTTTAATACTATAAAGGTGTGCACTGACAGCTAGCTTTCATCTATAGGGTCTATAGGGCAAAAGGCTCATGGCCAAACCAATAACAAAAAATGCTGGCGTGGGTCAGTTATTTTGGTCAAAGTGGGCCACTTTTTTGCCCAATGTGGGCCAGTTTAATGAGTTACTTCAGTATGCGGCTAATAGATTTGGCCAGTGGTGCTGAATATATAGGCCGATTCATGGAATAATTAGCGCGGCGCAAGTTGGCAAAAACGTGCGATTCGCAGTGGAATAGCGAAAATCGCAGTGCAAGTGCGAAAATCGCACGAAAAGCAGCGCACGTCGATTCATGGAAGTCCGTGCGCGAGAAAACCAGCGGATGTGCGATAAAAAAGTGCGCGGCGCACGTTGGCGCACAGGCCATCAAACAGCGTGCGCCAGGTCACAGCGAAAATCGCACAGGCCACAGCGAAAATCGCACATAACGCGGCGCACGCAACAAAAGTAGGCGGAACACGGGGCGTACCACTCGGAATGGGGAACAACTTGCCAAAATGTGGGCGTCACGGGGGAAGCACAGGGTACAAGTGCGCGGAACGCCCACACGCTCGCCTACAACACGTATTCATGGAATAGAATAGGGCAAAAAAAGCGCACGCTCAAACCAGCGCACAGGCACAAACACGACCGCCACAAGAAAGCAGGCGGTAGCGTCTCTGCGCCTGGAAGAAATGTGCGCCAAAAGGTGCGCCAACAAATAGCACCTATATACAGCCATGATGAATGCCCAATACTGTGGCCCTCCAGGACAAATGACGTGCAAAGGGTTACCCACAAACACAGACACGCGCTGACAGAAAAAAAACGTGTGCGTGTATACCGGGGTGCGCGGGAAGTCTCACACGCGAATTGGCCGGGTACGTGGATTACAGGGGTGCGTGGGAAGTACCACACGCGATTTGTCAGGGTACGTGGATTGCAGGGGTGCGCGGGAAGTTCCACACGCGATATGACCGTGTACGTGGATTTCAGGGGTGCGCGGGAAGTACCACACGCGATTTGGCCGGGTACGTGGATTTCAGGGGTGCGTGGGAAGTACCACACGCGATTTGTCAGGGTACGTGGATTGCAGGGGTGCGCGGGAAGTTCCACACGTGATATGGCCGTGTACGTGGATTTCAGGGGTGCGCGGGAAGTACCACACGCGATTTGGCCGGGTACGTGGATTTCAGAGGTGCACAGGAAGTACCACACGCGATTTGTCAGGGTACGTGGATTTCAGGGGTGCGCGGGAAGTTCCACACGCGATTAGGCAGGCTACGTGGATTGCAGGGGTGCGCAGGAAGTTCCACACGCGATTTGGCCGGGTACGTGGATTTCAGGGGTGCGCGGGAAGTTCCACACACGATTAGTCAGGGTACGTGGATTACAGGGGTGCGCGGGAAGTTCCACACGCGATTTGGCCGGGTACGTGGATTTCAGGGGTGCGCGGGAAGTTCCACACGCGATAAGGCAGGGTACGTGGATTGCAGGGGTGCGCGGGAAGTTCCACACGCGATTTGGCCGTGTACGTGGATTTCAGGGGTGCGCGGGAAGTACCACACGCGATTTGGCCGGGTATGTGGATTACAGGGGTGCGTGGGAAGTATCACACGCGATTTGTCAGGGTACGTGGATTTCAGGGGTGCGCGGGAAGTACCACACGCGATTTGGCCGGGTACGTGGATTTCAGAGGTGCGCGGGAAGTACCACACGCGATTTGTCAGGGTACGTGGATTTCAGGGGTGCGCGGGAAGTTCCACACGCGATTAGGCAGGGTACGTGGATTGCAGGGGCGCGCGGGAAGTTCCACACGCGATTTGGCTGTATGCTCCCAGGTATTACCTGTACACCCTCCACGGCCCCTGTAGGCAGCACACACCACAGGGGACTACCCTGCACACCTGCTCATGTCACCCACCACCCCCACCCCCCAGCCACCAGGGGCAGCCTCCACCAGGCCCCCACCCATGTCACCCACCACCCCCACCCCCCAGCCACCAGGGGCACCCTCCACCAGGCCCCCACCCATGTCACCCACCACCCCCACCCCCCAGCAGTGCAGGGGCATCCTCCACCAGGCCCCCACCCATGTCTCCCACCACCCCCCAGCCACCAGGGGCAGCCTCCACCAGGCCCCCAACCATGTCTCCCACCACCCCCACCCACCAGCACTGTGGGGCACCTGCCAGCAGGCCCCCACCCATGTCACCCACCACCCCCACCCCCCAGCACTGTGGGGCACCTGCCAGCAGGCCCCCACCCATGTCACCCACCACTCCCACCCCCCAGCACTGTGGGGACCTGCCAGCAGGCCCCCACCCATGTCACCCACCACCCCCACCCCCCAGCAGTGCAGGGGCATCCTCCACCAGGCCCCCACCCATGTCTCCCACCACCCCCACCCCCCAGCCACCAGGGGCAGCCTCCACCAGGCCCCCACCCATGTCACCCACCACCCCCACCCCCCAGCAGTGCAGGGGCATCCTCCACCAGGCCCCCACCCATGTCTCCCACCACCCCCACCCCCCAGCCACCAGGGGCAGCCTCCACCAGGCCCCACCCATGTCACCCACCACCCCCACCCCCCAGCAGTGCAGGGGCATCCTCCACCAGGCCCCCACCCATGTCTCCCACCACCCCCACCCACCAGCCACCAGGGGCAGCCTCCACCAGGCCCCCACCCATGTCACCCACCACCCTCACCCCCCAGCAGTGCAGGGGCATCCTCCACCAGGCCCCCACCCATGTCTCCCACCACCCCCACCCCCCAGCAGTGCAGGGGCATCCTCCACCAGGCCCCCACCCATGTCACCCACCACCCCCAGCCCCCAGCCACCAGGGGCAGCCTCCACCAGGCCCCCACCCATGTCACCCACCACCCCCACCCCCCAGCCACCAGGGGCACCCTCCACCAGGCCCCCACCCATGTCTCCCACCACCCCCACCCCCCAGCAGTGCAGGGGCATCCTCCACCAGGCCCCCACCCATGTCACCCACCACCCCCACCCCCCAGCCACCAGGGGCAGCCTCCACCAGGCCCCCACCCATGTCTCCCACCACCCCCACCCCCCAGCAGTGCAGGGGCATCCTCCACCAGGCCCCCACCCATGTCACCCACCACCCCCACCCCCCAGCAGTGCAGGGGCAGCCTCCACCAGGCACCCACACATGTCCCCCTGCCCCCAGGTCCTGACGATACTCAATCATGGCAGTAATGGGCAGCATACCCAGCACAAACACCCAGGCAAGGATTGCATCCACCCACATAGTGAATGCAATTACATGATACAACCCCAATGGCAAGTCTGTAAATGAACACATGTCCGTCACACACACATACACAATGGGTGCAAGTGAATGTCAAAACCCATATCATGACATTTATGAAACCAATCAGAAAATACCACAAGTGAAAGTTAAAAAAACATGTATTAAAGATGAAAAATAAGTAAACAAATCAAACATACAACAATGGGGATAACAAAATAAATGGTCCATGTCCGAGAACAAATGTAAAAATAAAAAAAACAAAATAATCCAAAAACAAATGTTGTCCAAAGCAATATCATGTGGAAGGAAAATAATGAAAAACCATTTCCTCATGGTGAACACAATAATTAATAAAAAAAATGTTTCTTCAAAAAGCAAACTATATACACGAATATTCCAGGGTCCATGAGCCCAACACCATAAATGAAACCTACTACTACCTAATGAAAATAATATATACAAAAAAGTGGCCATTGTCCGAGCGGTCCAAAAAAATAAAAATTAATAAAGGAAACCTAACACTAACTAACTAAATAACTATATACAAAGGCAGCGGGCAAGTCCTGCGGCTCACTCGGTGATGTTGCTGGCCAGGGCATCATCGAACTCCATGTCGATGTCCTGGAGGCGGGACTCTGTCCTGGCCCCGAGGTCTCGCAGGGATAACCCCATGTCCAGCTCAAACTCCCTGCGAGCTTCCTCGAGGCACTCAGCCCGCCTCAACGCCCGACGCATGGAGAACTCCGCCCTGACCATGGTGAGCCGCTCCTCTTCCGCCCGCTGCCGCTCCGCACCTATCCGCTGGACCAACTGCTCCCACACGGAAGACACCACCATCCCAGGGTTGACCTGCTCTCCGGCCGATGCCTGCCCCTCTGATCTTGATGGCCCCGAGCCATGATGCCTCCCACGTCGAGCCTGCTGCTGCCTCCGACGCCACTGCCTCTGCCAGCACGACGGCATCCAGGCTGATGGAAACCACTGACGCCGTCGTGCACGTGCCTTGCCCGATGATGCTGTCACATCTTCCATCTGCTGGGGTGCAGTTGCTGTGTTGTCCACCCCTGCTGGACCTCCGACTCCAAACTGTGGCAGGGATGGGATCCCCACCGAGCTGGCTGCATTGGTCGGGGCAGGTCCACAGGGGGCCCTGGTGGCATCTGGGCCGGAAGACGGCAAGGAGAACGACTGGTGTATAGCCTGCACAGAGGAGGAGAGGGCCGCCAGATTGGCCAACACATGCAGGAAACCCCCGAACATGGCCGATCCCAATTGGGCCACGTCGGCACGGGGCACTTCGTGATGACGTGCGTGCTCCTCCTGGGAAGCACGCACGGCATCACGAATCACAGCCGTGCGCATCGCGACCCCAATCAGGACCTTCTCCACATGGCCAGGGGTTCCCACGTCCGCAGGTGGAGGGGAGTCAGGTGACATGGACATCCCCTCTACCTGCGGACGGGCCTGGGACGGGGCATCCCTGCTGGTGCATGGTGGTGCACTCACAGGGTCAGGGACAGCGACATGCACAGGCCCCTCCACGGTGACCTGTGCTGCCTCCTGCCCCTGGCCCTGGACTGCACCACTTGCACCAGCAGGGATGCCCCCACCAGGCCCCATGTGTGCCCCAGTGGCGGCCTCCTCCTCCTCTGTGCAAACCACCAACCTGGATGGCTCCTCACCGTCTCCCACCGTAGCAGGCCCCTGTGAGGGCTCACCCACCCCTTCCTCTGCAGCCGTGGGGGCATCCCCGCCGCCTTGCTCCACAGCGCCGTCTCCGACCTCTTCTTCACTAGCCGCTGCGTAGAGGGAGACAAAGAACACAAGCATCAGGGCACTGTACAATGGTCCCCTAGACAGGAAGCAATAGCAGATGAGCACCACTGTCAAAGTACACTTCCATCATGTCCCTCCACAACACATGGGTCAGTCCAGGCAAAACACACACAGTAACAGGCATGGGGCATGCCATGGACATTTCCATGCATGTCCAATGGACTCTTGAAACATTCAATGATATGTAACTCACATGCATCATGGCTCATGCCTATCACATGCACACACTTCACCTCAGTCACATCCATCTGGCCCCAAACACACCAAACACACCAAACACAGCGGATACAAGGGTAATTTGGCTGCTTCACTGAATCTGTGCATTGTCACACACATGTGTCATGCATCCATGGCATGCACAAGTCACAGACACGCAGGTCAGGCACACAGACATGGCTACCATATATGTACCTGGCATCAGCACCCATCCCTCACCCCCACCCATGTCCAGGTACAGAGACTGGGATGCTCTCATGTTCAAAATCTGCATAGGGCTCCCCATGCGGCATTTGAACACATGCAACAACCATGTGGGTCACACATCACTGGTCGCACATGCATTACCATGATGTCCCTGCACACATACATGCATACATGGCCTATGGCACACATACAGGCAAGTATCATAGAGCCAGCACACCGCAACATGCCCTGTCTCACACAGTAATGCTTGGACACTTACCGCTCAACTCCAGACGGGCCTCCCTCTCAAGGATCTGGGCGTGGAGCGCTGGGCGTACGCGTTCCAGGACCTTCATCTGGATGGAACTCATGCGGCCCCGGCCCCCCTCCACGAGGCGCCGGGCCTTCACAAGGGTCCTGGACCTCAAGTCCTCCCAGCGCTTCTTGATCTTCAGGACGTTGCGGGTTGCCACCCCCTCCGCGTTGATGGCAACCACACAGTCGGCCCAGATCCTCTCCCGTCCTTCCTTGCCGGCGCGGGACGATCCAAAGAGGGCATCATACTGCCCCAGGACATGCTCCACCAGGACACCAACTTCGGTGGCAGTGAAGCTGGTGCCCCTCTGCCCCTCTGGCCTGGGGTTGCCACTGGTGCCAGATGTGGAAGTGCCCGACATGGCAACCCCAGAGGCAGGTGTGGGTGGGCAACTGGGTCCTGTGGCTGGGCTGTGGAGGGATGTAATCCCAGTCGGGAGTCTTCAGTTCCAGCAGGGGTGGACACAGCAACTGGACCCCTGCAGATGGCTGATGTGCAGGCACCAAATGGCAGGGCACGGTGGCAGCAGGCAGGCAGGCAGCAGCAGATGGCATGTGGGAGGCTGCTCGGGGCACTGGGGGGCAGTAACTCGGCCTTCTGGGCAGGAGCGTGGTCTTCCGTGTGTTTTCGCGTGGCCAGCTTGATACGGAGTGATTTGGCACGTGAAAGTCCTGCACGTCAGCGTGAAATCCGAGGAAAGGCCCTTAGCGCGTAAGCGCGTCAGCACGCATACGCGATTCTATTGGACCAGAGTCCCTCAGCGCGTAAGCGCGTCTGTGACGTGACCCGCACGGGTGTTCCCCACTCAGCACGTGATGACGGAGCACACGTGGAAATACTGCACGTCAGAGTGTCATCGCGTGTAATTGGACAAAAGTGCGCGTACACGCGATTGGCCTATGTACGTGTATTTCATGGGTGCGCGGGCACTTACACACGCAAGTACGTCAGCGCACCTGTATCCCGTGGTGCGTGGGAATTTCCACACGCTATTGGACTGGGAACTGGATTCCAGGGGTGCGCGGGTCACACGCTCGCCTAGAACACGCGCAAAGCATAAATTTGCGCACTTTAACAATAACAAGCTCAGACGCCAGGATGAACATACCGTTCCTAGCAGCAGTGGCAGTGGGCTACCAAAGGAGGAGGAGGAGGATAGTCAGGGCCAGAATATTCACACCCAGAACCAGCCTTTTCGGGATGCCTGATGACCAGGTGTATGGGAGGTACAGGTTTCCACCACACATAATACTGGACCTGGTGAGTGAGTGGGAGGATGACCTCACATCACCCACCCTGTGCTCCCAAGCACTCAGCCCCCTGGAGAAGGTCCTCAATGTACTGCACTTCTTAGCCACTGGATCATTTCAGCGGACAAGTGCCATAGTGGGTGGGGTGTCACAGGCCACCCAGTCACGCTGCCTACACCAGGTCTTGAACATCATCACTGCACGCCCATCAGTCCGCAGGCACATATACCTGCCCAGAACACCTGCAGAAAGGCATGCTGCCGCCCTGGATTTTTACGGTGTGGCGCGATTCCCCAAAGTGCTAGGTGCCATCGACTGCACCCATGTGGCTCTACGTCCCCCCAGGGCATCTGAGCACATCTATAGGAACCGCAAGCACTGGCATTCCATCAACGTGCAGGTAGCATGTAATGCCAAGGGAATCATCACCTCAGTATATGCCAACTATCCCGGGTCCACCCACGACAGCTTCATTTACCGAATGTCCACCCTAAGCCGGGACCTAGAAGCTGGGCGGCATGGTGATACATGGCTGCTTGGTGAGTATGTATGCCACTGCACATGCATGCATGTTGGATACTGAGCAAGGTCACAACCCCACCAATGATACCAATCACCACCTCCACAGGGGACAGTGCCTACCCTCTCAGCCCCCACATGATGACGCCAATTCGGAACCCCACCACGCCACCCGAGGTAAGATATAACACAGCCCACATTACGACCCGGGGCATAGTGGAGCGCACATTCGGAGTGCTAAAGTCACGCTTTCGCTCCCTTGACCGTTCTGGCGGCCAGCTGTTATACGCTCCCCCAGTAGTGTGCAGGATCATAGTGGCAGCATGTGTCCTGCACAACGTTGCAACACGCCGGGGCCTGGCCGTGGACATGGTGGTGGCCCCACATCCCCAACCACATGCACAGCCGCTGCGCATGGGAGGGGAAAGGGCACGGGGGGAGGCAGCCCGTACACAGCTAGTGGCTAATTACTTCACATAGAAATCACACCCCTGTGGAGTGCACACTGCCCTGGCACATTCCATCTGACAATCAATGATGACTCAACCTGACACTGATCCTGAATGTCTGGAGAATGAACCGTGAATACCATATCAGCCTGAGATTGTTCACCTGGAAGTGTCACCATGTGTGCATCCCTACCCACACAGACACCACCAATGCAGTTTTGTGAAGTTACACATTCAAGCAGCTAAAATGAATACCCACTTGCAAAATGCAACAAGAGGACAGTGCCATGTCAGCCAACCCAACCCCAGCACCGCCACACGACACACCGTGCCATGTCATGCTATTTGCAGGTAAACAAAGTAATCCCCACAACATGACACTAGTGTCACTATGTACAGTGTCCCTATTAGAAACCTGCAACACCTGAAATGCTCACAGCAATGCCGGACCAACAACATACTTGAGCACGTACTACCATTAACATGACATCACAAATGTTACATATTAGTAGTCTCACCACCTGGAAATGCCTGCACTCCCACCACTACCAACTGTGCAGTGTTGGCGCCATGTAGAGTTGTAGGTGCACTGCTGCCAACATGGACCCCATTTCCAGACTAGAGGTCCTTGTGTAGACATGAGGAAGGGACCTGCAAATTGGGAGGTAGACACAGAAGATGAGTTACACATCAATGCAACATGCAGTGTACAACACAACAGCAATATGCACTAGGAATGTATACACAGTATTGACTACAGACTGCCCACACAGCTCATGGGAGTCCAACGTCACTGTGTAATTCACTGTCACTTGGGCACACCCTTTGCAAGCCCATGGAAACGGGAAGCAGGAGGGGTGTGTGTGACTCAAACCCAAGCATCTGAACCAAATACATTACAAGCCTGCATGTGCCCAGCCACAATGCAGCGTATGCCCACAGGAACCACGGAAGCCAACAAATCGTCCCAAAAAAATAGGGAATAAAATAAATAAAAATAAAATTAAAAATAAGAAACAATCAAAAATGGCCATTGATGGGCCCGGGGGGTTGGGGAGGCCACCCAGGAGGTCCGAGGACAGGATGCACACCAGAACCCACCTGCGTGGATCCTGGGAAAATAAAACACCTCCATGGGCTCATGGCCCACACGGCTACCCTATTGTGGGAGTATCACTGCTGTCGCTATTATCACCCTGTGCAGCTGCATCCGGAGGTGGTTGCACTATGGGAGGCAGCCCACGCAAGGCCCTAGTCTGCTCCTCCATGGCTGCAAGCATGTGGGTGTGGTAGGTCTGGTTCTGGAGGATGAGTGTGCGGAGGTCCCCATGCAACAACTCACGGGATGCCCGGACCTCCGCCCTCGTTGCCTGCATCTCAGCTGAGAGCGTACGGGTGAGACGCTCCAGCTGCTGTTCTGTCATTTGGTGTGTTGAAGCCTCAAGCTCAACAAGAGTCGTCCTGAGGTGAAGGAGCTCCTGCCTCAGGGCTTCCCTGTGGCCCTGGGACTCAATGGAGATGGCCTCCTGCAGAGTCGCCAGTGCCGCCCGCCTGTCCCTGTTGGACCCCAACATGTCCTCCCTCTGTGACTGGCAGATGGAGTCGGTTGCCTGCTCTAGTCGCTCCATCAGCCTTTCTGGGGGGACAATGGAAGTGGCCACCCTATCCATGGCCTGAGCCATCATCTCGGATGATGCAGCCTGTTGGGTTGCCATACCGTAAATGGATTGCTCCCATGCGGTATTGCCAGGTGGCGTACGGCCACCACGTCGGCAGGCACCACACCTGTCTGGGGCAAGGCGAACTGTGCCTTGCTGTGCCGGCACTGCCTGAGGCTGCAGGACTGCATTCCCCCTCTGATCTGCTGGCCCAGGAACAGGATCAGATGTTGCGGAGTGTGACCCTGCATCCGTAACCACCAAAGGCGTAGCTGTCAACACTGACATCCCCATGGAGGGTTCTGACCCTGGTGCAGGTGGGTGAGACAGAACAGAATCCCTCCCTGGAACACTCACCTGCGACGGCACGTAGGTCTCATCCGAATCAACACCTGAGTACAGCTCGGGGGAGGTGCAGCCAGAGACACCCCTTGAGAGCACGACCTGCAGCACTTGTGGGTTCTCCCCCACCACCACACCACGTCCCTCACTGGTGGTTGGTCGGCCCTCGGACCCCTCCTGGGTCTGCACCATCTCCACAACCCCAGCAGTATCAGGTGCGTCTTCCCCTGCAAAGACATAAAAACAAAGAAATGGAAACAGGCATTAGCACCATGGCACACAATGAGGGCTGAGAAGCAAGAGAACCAGTACTTGATTGACACATGTCCCACATGACTAAAACCCTCCCATGCATGCACCCTCACTGCGTATGAAGTGCAGGCAAATGGCACACACTGATGACACCAAGATGGAAGATGAACACATTTTCTGCATGCTGCCTGGCAGTGGCATCACACATTGGCCTGTGATTGCCAGGTGAAACACACATGCCATCACACAGATGGCATGTACCATTGCTATTGAGTGAAGATGGAGAGGAGGGCAGCACCTATTCATTCAGTCCAGTTCCCGCATGTAATCGCTTTTCTAATTCTAACAGGTCAGATTTTTCACCTGGAGCTGCCAGTCTGAAATGGACCAATTGCACAGGGACATGTGTGTACAAATGATATCCAGGTAACAAAGTCACTCCACTTTACCATAGCCATGTCAGACATGTGACTAGTGGACAGCGACATGCCTAGTAAAAGTGGGGGAATGCAAACAATCTGACTGAATGAACAGTGAAAAATAAGCAACTATGTTGTGGCAAGGTGACACTTCAAGGGCAACTGGCGTGCAGTTGGGCTAGATGTCTACTCTTGGCAGAAGGGATACTGCTATGGCCAAATGCAGCTGCGCAGGAAGGATTGTATGAAGCACATGGCTGACCCATACGACTCAGGCGCACACACTCTCACCTGGCACACAAACAGAAGCCCTCACACACACACCATGCACATGGATGACACACACATGCATGTGCACTCACCGGACAATGCCTCGTAATCAGCCAGATCTCCCACGCCTTGGATCTGTTCCTCCGTGACGTAGGTCCCAGCGACTGACTCATGTGGAGTGAGTTCCATGTCTACTACTGGAGACCCACCTCCAGTCACTAGAGTTGCGGCATGACTTGAGGCCAGCTTACTCTTTGCCCTGCGCTTTCGGTCATTCCAGCACTTATAGCAATCATTGGCTGTGCGCCTCACGATTCCAAGGGCACTTACGATGTCCGCAACGGTCTGCCAGTGTGCCTGGCGTTGTGCAGGTGTGGTCTTGGATCCTGCAACAATGACCATCTCGTTGTCATGTGCGGACACATACTCGACAAGTGCATTCAGTTCGTCATCCGTGAAGCTGGCTTCGTGGACGGGCCGGACTGTGTAGCCGTGTCTGGGGCATCAGCCTGTGCCGGACGAGCACTCTTCCTCTTCCGCTTGGAAGGTGGTGGTGATCCTGAGTGTCCTGCGCCGCTCTGGACACTAGGGGCAGGAGCCCTGGTGGACTCTGTATCAGGAGTGTGGGATTGCACACTCAGCATGGGAGTTGGTGCAGGCATTGGCTCTAGTGTGATGGTGTCAGGGGGAATGTCAGCAGCATGGACTAGGACCGACACTGTCCTGGCTGGGTGTGTGAGGGCTGGGGTGGATGGAGCCGCAGCTGCCCCTGCAGCCTCTCCGCCCTGCCTCCTTGGTGCAGCAGATGACCTTGCTGGCCCAGATGCACGTGGCATGGTGACATCAACGTGCACCAGCGCACGTGTCATAGGCCTGCTGACCTGGAAGTCAGCCATGGAGTCAACCAGATCTGGTGCCACAATGGGCTGGTCCAACAAGGGCTGAGCATGGATGGTGTCAGCCACATCAGCCTCAACGGAAGGGGGGGGGATTATGGGTGCCCTTGACTGGTAATCCACACATGGGGGGACAGGCTCACCCTGCAAGTAACGACCACGTCCCCTACCGGATCCACCACGGCCACCACTTGTGGCTCTTCCACCTTTGCCACCCTTACGGAATCCTCGCCTCCCAGCCATGGCACTGATGTAAATGTGCGTATGGGAGTGGCTGTAAACTATTGTCCTGAGAAATTGGGGGTCAAAGGGGTTGGGTACCAGATGGTAATTGTACCCTAGTGCTCTTGCAAGGCTGATTGTAACCCCTGGGGAAAGATGACGGGTCACGCTACGCACAGGAGCACCAAAAAAGGGAGATGACGTGCACGCAACCCCTCCTAGACCACGTGTGCAGAAAGAAAAACCTGCACTACACTGTGGCACCCAGTAACACAAGAATGAACGTATGCGTGTCACACGCAGCATAGAATGACCTCTGAAGGGGTAGGCTACACATGGGGCCAGCACAGATGTTAGATACGTGCGTGACTCACCGTCTGCCTGGTAAACGAGCGTGTAAAAGGAGCACGTTTGGTTGGCAACACCCCCGCCAAAAGAAGATTTGTACGCTGTCTGAGGAGACAGGACAACAGTAGAAGGGAACACTGTTTGAGAGAAAAAGCTGTCAGAGGTAACAGGGAATACGAACTTGAAACGCCGTGAAGTAAATCGCGTGTGAAACGACAAGAAGTACAGAATTCACCCACTCGCTCTCCACGAAAAGCACGTACAAGGAAAACGTGTTCTACACGTACCTTTTATACAGGCCCACACGTCCAGCGTCACTTACGCGGCGTGTACGCGCTAGGGCCATTTCCACCAATTACATGCTTTGTCACTTCTGCGTGTAGGGCCATTTCCACCAATTACACGCTTTGTCACTTCTGCGTGTAGGGCCATTTCCACCAATCACACGCTTTGTCACTTCTGCGTGTAGGGCCATTTCCACCAATCACACGCGATTACACTCTGACGTGCAGTCTTTCCACGTGTGCTCTGTCATCACGTGCTGTGTGGGAAACACCTGTGCGGGTCACGTCACAGACGCGCTTACGCGCTGAGGGCCTTTCCTCGGTTTTCACGCTGACGTGCAGGATTTTCATGTGCCAAATCACTCCGTACCAAGCTGGCCACGCGTACGCACAAGGAATACCACGCTCCTGCCCGGAATGCCGAACTACTGCCCCCCAGAGCCCCGAGCACGCTCCCACCTGCTGCTGCCTGACTGCCTGCTGCCCCTGCACTGCTGGGGGGTGGGGGTGGTGGGAGACATGGGTGGGGGCCTGGTGGAGGGTGCCCCTGGTGGCGGAGGGGTGGGGGTGATAGGGGACATGAGTGTGGGCCTGGTGGAGGCTGCCCCTGCACTGCTGGGGGGTGGGGGTGGTGGGAGACATGGGTAGGGGCCTGGTGGAGGCTGCCCCTGCACTGCTGGGGGGTGGGGGTGCAGGGGGACATGACCAGGTGTGCAGGGTAGTCCCCTGTTTTGTGGGCTGCCTGCAGCGGGCGTGGAGGGTGTACAGGGAGCACCTGTGAGGACCCACCCAGCCTAATCGCGTGTGTAACTTCCCACGCACCCCTGTAATACACGTACCAAGCCAAATCGCGTGTGAGAATTCCCGCGCACCCCTGAAATACACGTACCCTGCTGAAATCGCGTGTAAAACTTCCCGCGCACCCCTGAAATACACGCGCCCAGGCTATTCGCGTGTGGAACTTCCCGCGCACCCCTGAAATACACGTAGCACGTGGGAGACATGAGTGGGGGCCTGGTGGAGGCTGCCCCTGCACTGCTGGGGGGTGGGGGTGGTGGGAGACATGAGTGGGGGCCTGGTGGAGGCTGCCTCTGCACTGCTGGGGGGTGGGGGTGGTGGGAGACATGGGTGGGGGCCTGGTGGAGGATGCCCCTGCACTGCTGGGGGGTGGGGGTGGTGGGTGACATGGGTGGGGGCCTGCTGGCAGGTGCTCCACAGTGCTGGGGGTGGGGGTGGTGGGAGACATGGTTGGGGGCCTGGTGGAGGCTGCCCCTGGTGGCTGGGGGGTGGGGGTGGTGGGAGACATGAGTCGGGCATGAGTGGGGGCCTGGTGGAGGGTGCCCCTGGTGGCTGGGGGGTGGGGGTGGTGGGAGACATGAGTCGGGCATGAGTCGGGGCCTGGTGGAGGGTGCCCCTGGTGGCTGGGGGGTGGGGGTGGTGGGAGACATGAGTGGGGGCCTGGTGGAGGCTGCCCCTGCACTGCTGGGGGGTGGGGGTGGTGGGAGACATGAGTGGGGGCCTGGTGGAGGCTGCCCCTGCACTGCTGGGGGGTGGGGGTGGTGGGAGACATGGGTGGGGGCCTGGTGGAGGCTGCCCCTGCACTGCTGGGTGGTGGGGGTGGTGGGAGACATGGGTGGGGGCCTGGTGGAGGCTGCCCCTGCACTGCTGGGGGGTGGGGGTGCAGGGGGACATGAGCAGGTGTGCAGGGTAGTCCCCTGTTTTGTGGGCTGCCTGCAGGGGCCGTGGAGGGTGTACAGGGAACACCTGTGAGGACCCACCCAGCCTAATCGCGTGTGTAACTTCCCACGCACCCCTGTAATACACGTACCAAGCCAAATCGCTTGTGAGAATTCCCGCGCACCCCTGAAATACACGTACCCTGCTGAAATCGCGTGTAAAACTTCCCGCGCACCCCTGAAATACACGCGCCCAGGCTATTCGCGTGTGGAACTTCCCGCGCACCCCTGAAATACACGCGCCCAGGCTATTCGCGTGTGGAACTTCCCGCGCACCCCTGAAATACACGTAGCACGCTGGGAGACATGAGTGGGGGCCTGGTGGAGGCTGCCCCTGCACTGCTGGGGGGTGGGGGTGGTGGGAGACATGAGTGGGGGCCTGGTGGAGGCTGCCCCTGCACTGCTGGGGGGTGGGTGTGGTGGGTGACATGGGTGGGGGCCTGCTGGCAGGTGCCCCACAGTGCTGGGGGGTGGGGGTGGTGGGAGACATGAGTGGGGGCCTGGTGGAGGCTGCCCCTGCACTGCTGGGGGTGGGGGTGGTGGGAGACATGAGTGGGGGCCTGGTGGAGGCTGCCCCTGCACTGCTGGGGTGTGGGGGTGGTGGGAGACATGGGTGGGGGCCTGGTGGAGGATGCCCCTGCACTGCTAGGGGGTGGGGGTGGTGGGTGACATGGGTGGGGGCCTGCTGGCAGGTGCCCCACAGTGCTGGGCGGTGGGGGTGGTGGGAGACATGGTTGGGGGCCTGGTGGAGGCTGCCCCTGGTGGCTGGGGGGTGGGGGTGGTGGGAGACATGAGTCGGGCATGAGTGGGGGCCTGGTGGAGGGTGCCCCTGGTGGCTGGGGGATGGGGGTGGTGGGAGACATGAGTCGGGCATGAGTGGGGGCCTGGTGGAGGGTGCCCCTGGTGGCTGGGGGTGGGGGTGGTGGGAGACATGAGTGGGGGCCTAGTGGAGGCTGCCCCTGCACTGCTGGGGGGTGGGGGTGGTGGGAGACATGAGTGGGGGCCTGGTGGAGGCTGCCCCTGCACTGCTGGGGGTGGGGGTGGTGGGAGACATGGGTGGGGGCCTGGTGGAGGGTGCCCCTGCACTGCTGGGGGGTGGGGGTGGTGGGAGACATGGGTGGGGGCCTGGTGGAGGATGCCCCTGCACTGCTGGGGGGTGGGGGTGGTGGGTGACATGGGTGGGGGCCTGCTGGCAGGTGCCCCACAGTGCTGGGGGGTGGGGGTGGTGGGAGACATGGGTGGGGGCCTGGTGGAGGGTGCCCCTGCACTGCTGGGGGGTGGGGGTGGTGGGAGACATGGGTGGGGGCCTGGTGGAGGATGCCCCTGCACTGCTGAGGGGTGGGGGTGGTGGGAGACATGGGTGGGGGCCTGGTGGAGGCTGCCCCTGGTGGCTGGGGGGTGGGGGTGGTGGGAGACATGGGTGGGGGCCTGGTGGAGGGTGCCCCTGGTGGCTGGGGGGTGGGGGTGGTGGGAGACATGGGTGGGGGCCTGGTGGAGGATGCCCCTGGTGGCTGGGGGGTGGGGGTGGTGGGAGACATGAGTTGGGCATGAGTGGGGGCCTGGTGGAGGGTGCCCCTGGTGGCTGGGGGGTGGGGGTGGTGGGAGACATGAGTGGGGGCCTGGTGGAGGCTGCCCCTGCACTGCTGGGGGGTGGGGGTGGTAGGAGACATGGGTGGGGGCCTGGTGGTGGGTGCCCCTGGTGGCTGGGGGGTGGGGGTGCAGGGGGACATGAGCAGGTGTGCAGGGTAGTCCCCTGTTTTGTGGGCTGCCTGCAGGGGCCGTGGAGGGTGTACAGGGAACACCTGTGAGGACCCACCCAGCCTAATCGCGTGTGATAATTCCCACGCACCCCTGTAATACACGTACCCAGCAAAATGGCGTGTGATAATTCCCACGCACCCCTGTAATTCACGTACCCTGCCAAATCGCGTGTGATAATTCCCGCGTACCCCTGTATTACACGTGCCCTGGCTAATCGCATGTAAGACTTCACGCGTACCCCTGTAATACACGTTCCCTGGACAATCGCGTGTTGAACTTCCCGCGTACCCCTGTAATACACGTACCCTGGACAATCGCGTGTTGAACTTCCCGCGTACCCTGGCTAATCGCGTGTAAAACTTCCCGCGTACTCCTGATATGAAGGTTGCCCGCTTTGCGTTCCTTGTTTGGCAGCCCTGTAAACTGGTCCAGGGTTAGCGCAGCCCTTTGCGATGATTTAGCGATGTTGATGGCTTTTCCTTGCGCGAGGGCGTTCTTGGGGGCATTACTGGCGCTGCTGCAGGGTCGCTGCGATTCTCTGCGCCACGGCTGGTTTGGGAGCATGAAATCCATGAATACGCTGTGCGCGGAAATCGGTTTTATCGCACGTGCCTGGCGCGCACAATCGCACGCAGACACTCTGCGCCAGCCGCTTGCGACACTTTTCTGCGAAATTCTATGAATTACCCTGTTAGTCTTTAAAATGCATAATTTGCTTCACATTTTATCAAAAAAACTCCGCCTTGGGTACTATTCAAACAGTGTCACAAAAGGAATGAATCGCCGTTTGCAAGTGTGGGCCACTTTTTCATTGGTGCCCGAGACAATTTTATGGCCCAGTGCGATCCTGCCTGGCAGCCACTTCGAGTACAGATTTGATTTTAAGCCTTGACAAAGATAGAGATCCCACAAGGGTGCGTTTTGGGTGAGGTGGGGGCAGGAAGTGCGTGGGAATGGCCCTATGGGTCAGCACGGCCATGGGCATTAATGGGTCTGCCTCCTCATATGATATGCCCCCAGAGGCGTTGCTGGGAGGGGGGCTGAGGGGGCGATAGCCCCTGACCTTTTGGTTGTAGCCCCGGATAGAATCTCAGGGGCTACAACCAAAAGGCTAGCTAGCCCCGAGTCCCGACAGTCCCAGCATTAGCGTAGCCCCAGACCGTTTCCAGACCTAGCAACACCCCTGCATCCCTCCCTAGCTGTCCTCCAATGCATTCGGTTCGGCTTATTGGTGGTGCTAAAGTGCCACCTTATAGCCAAAACTAAAAGTTTGGGAAGCGAAGCGGGATAACGTTTATAGGGGGTGGGGTGATGATTAATGGAGGTTGTGGGGACCCTCCACGCATTTTGCTAGTGCACTGAACTTAAAAACAGTGACAATTCTAAATGGAAACACCTGGGGATGAAAACAATCAGGGGCAAAAAACACCTAGAACCAATGAAACAGACATCATCTTGTGTAATGCTCTTTCTGAAGCTATTTCCCTTTACGCTGTAAGCAAAGTGTAATTAGATTGAGTGCCTTTAAGAAACATGGAGGCTGCGTACAGACTGGCAGCTCACTATTGTTCCCCAGTTGAGTGTGAAACTTTCCGAGGGGGTCCACTGAGCATAAGGATATGCTGAGCCATCTTTGTGGTCTCTTTTCATGGGGTGGGGCGCGGGGGGGGGGGGCAGGTTTCCACGTGAATTGCTTACTGCTTGGATTCGGTTAGTATTTTTCCAGGCTCTGCACAGTACATACTGCATGCAGCTTGTAAACAGCGATGCGCCGGTCACGTGCCTTTAACGTTATTACACGCGCGCTTCTGGTCTTAAAAGCTTACCAGTGCGCTGGCTTCGAGAGTGTTTTGGTTGTACATTTCCAGGCCAGTGACCTACAACGCCCTTGCCGCCAAGAGAGAAAGGGCAAATCAAGGGCACTAAACACATAAATATTGACTACTGGTGATAAAACGTGTTAAGTTCTCGGAAGGTAAATACCTCGTAGAACACACAACAGAGAATTAACACGTGAAGAGAAATTACTGATAGTCGTTTGAAGTCGCGGTTTAAGCGGCTATACAAATATTAACACTTGGATGGAGGTACTGCTTACAGAATGCGGATTTTTCTTCAGTGTGGGGTTAGCTTGAAGGACTCCAAGCCATGCCCGACAGATCATAATGCCAGCCCACCTGAAAGACACCATACACCAGAATACACCTGACAGTGTCCGGTGGGACTATTTTCGTGGACATTATGTGGCTGATTCACAGAAGGCTTTCCTATGGGATTGTGCCTTTATAAAACTCTCGTGAATCAGGCCCTTGTCTGTACGGTAAGGTCACGTTTTGTGCTGCTAGATTGTCTATAGCGAGGAAAACTACTGCGTGAAGGAAGTAGTAAAAGCGTAAATCTTATGAACATGTCTGTCCACTCTTGAAAATAAGCAATAAGAAGATGATGAACAAGTGAACTGGTGTATCATTGGCGATACTCTTATGACAATAAATCAAGATAAGTGTGCCGGTCCGGAAACAACTTACTGGCACCGTCGTTTCCGGCTTGCCCACTACAACTATGCAGGCGGGTGCCGTCGCACCCGTAGAGTTTTCACGGAAGCACCAGCACCGTTGTTAACACGGTGCTTCCGTGGTCCCCACTCCCATAGAGTCCTAAGGACTGGGGACTTCCAATTTACGGACACCAGAGTTTCCCGGCTGCCAGGGCTGTAATCCCCTGGTGGCACCGGGAAGTCAGACACTGGTAAATGATTATGGGTCCAGCGGCAACCTGCCGGTATTACCAGCACGGTTACCACCAGACCCGTAATGAGGCCCAAGGTCCACGTAACCATGAACTTCCAGCCTTACATTTAGAAGCTTGCGGTCATCCAACTAGAGCCGCTACTTTCCATCACCCTGACCAAGTTTAAGCAGAATGGAAGAAGCGCTCTTCATGCACAGGGATAACCCCTCTGGAACATCCTCCCTTCACTCCTCAAGTTTTGCAGGGGCCTAAAAATTCACCTAATCTGCATGGTATACAGGCTCGAAACTTCTCTGCAGCTGCTTTGTCAGTCTCACGTCTACTCAGTGCCTGAAGTGGCACTGGAAGAAGAGCTTGGGCACATAAAGAGGGTGTGGCCTAATGGCAAAGGGTTGCCTGCTGGCTGGATAGGCCATGCCCTCTTGACGAGCCCCGGCTCTATGGTTAAATTATGATAATGGATATTTATACTGTGCACTATCACCACCGGAGTGGTCCCCTGGCGGTCTGGCGTATCTGAAAAGCAAGAGGGTAGGGTAAGTTAGTAGGACTGAGTTGGGAAAAGCACAAGAGAACTGTGATGTGCTGTTGGCAGCTTCATTTCGGTTTACACCATTCTCTGACCGTAGGTGTGATTTTCCAGTCCATAGTTGTGATGTGCAAGACTATGTGTGGTTTGTTTCATTGTTGCGGCACAGGCACCCCTGCCAGGCAATCTTTTGTAGAGATCAGCACCCTCTCCCGATCTCTGCATTTATTTTCTAAAGGCTTAGCTGGCAGGGGACAGCGCCTCGCTTTTTCAGCCTTAATGGTGGCGCTGCCCCACGCCAGCTGGGGAGGAGCAGCAACAACATTAAGGCTGAAAAGGTGAGGCATGCTGGAAGCCAAGGCCTTTTTTCCTAAAGCCTGAAACTCCTGTGAATGAGCGGGAGCTTCAGGATTTAAGAAAGAAAGGCCTCTGCGTCCAGCAGCCTCATCTTTCTCTCCATAATGGTGGTGCAGATACACGGACATCTGTTGATTAAAGGGATGCCTCGCAGGTGCCGATGCCATCATTATGGATGAAAGGCATTTTATTCTGAAGCCTGAAGCTCTCGCACATGGGTGGGGCTGCCACAGAAGAGTAGTGAGCCCCGGCAGGGTCACGCCTCAGAATGAGATTTATTAGCCTGGCGGTCAGCCCAGCTTGCCCCAGCCCACTTAAAGCCCTGCGCCCACTCCCCTAGCTGCTCAGATACCTACGTCTGGCTCTCTCCTTCTCTCATAAAAGGTGTCTCAGTGGATATTCCCAGCACAAGGCGTCTCATCGTTGCAGCTCAAAAAGACTTTGAACCTTTGGGAATTATCACCTTTAACTCTTCCTTTCTTATTCTGCCAGTTTCTACCCCATATATCATCTCCTTCCCTTTTGTTTAGAGTGCTGTGACAGATGGTAGGAGCGTCATTGAGGGGAGCAAGGTACGGAACTAAATTCCCTACACCACCAAAACCGGACCCCGGGGAAACATGTCTTGACAAAAGTGGCCTACAGGGAATTTTCGTGGAATCGTTTGACACATATTCGCTCCCTGTATGACCTGGTGAACATTGTCCTTGTCAACATCTTCTGCCTTGTGACATCCCTTGACAACATGTAATTGCCATGTCTCTACCCCACTGAGAGCGATATTGGCCTGTTTGGAAAATTCCGGATTGCCATACAGGCTAGTCCGTTTCTGTAGCTGGTGTGGTGAGGGGAAGGGGCACAACTGGAAAAAGCAGAGCTGTGGGAGATCGGGCTGGAACAAGCCAAAGAGAAGCCTTGAGGAAAAAACAAGACAGAGAAAATAAGTTATAAGGGAGAAAGGAATTCATGACACTCCTGGCCCACCGCATCGCCGCTCTCTGCCCCAATTTTCAGTGTTATGTGGATGACACCCAGCTCATCTTCAGGCTACCCTCGGCCTCCTCCTCTACTTCCCTCATCTCTGACTGTCTGTCTATTATCCAGGAGTGGTGTGCTGCCAATGACCTCTGCCTTAATGCCAGTAAGACTGAGATTCTTCTCATTGGCACACCCGCCCCCTCCTTTCCTGTAGCTCTCTGGCCGGCCCCTCTTGGCCCTCTTCCTGCTCCCACCTGTGTGGCTAAAAACCTCAGGGTCATCTTCGACTCTGCACTCTCCTTTTCTCCTCACATCTCTGACGTCTCTAAGAAGTCACACTTCCAACTGCACCACCTCAGAGGTATTCTTCCTTTCCTCTCATTCCCCCAGAAGCTCACTGTCTCCAGAGCTCTGGTTCTCTCTAGGCTTGACTACTGCAACAGCCTCTTTCTAAATCTGCCTGCTTCTACTCCACCCTCTGCAACTTATCTAGAACAAGACTGCAAGACTTGTCATTGGCCTCAAGCCCAGGGATCGTATCCATCCAGGACTGAAATCTTTGCATTGGCTCCCTGTGGCTGCGAGGATTAAGTTCAAAACCCTCTGCATCGTCCATAAGGCCTTCTGGGGCCTCAATACCTTGAAATATCTCTTCCTAAATACCTTCCTTCTCGAGCTCTTCGCTCATCTGCCTGAAACTCCCTCAGGGTCATTCGCTTCTCCAAGCAACAAGTTGGTGGTAGATCTCTTTCTTCGGCTGGGGCCTCTCTATGGAACAGCCTCCCTGCCTCCCTGAAACTTGAGAAGAATCATCTTCGCTTCCGGAAGCACTTCAAAACCTCTCTCTTTGCTTCTGCTTTTTCTCCTCCTCTCCCTTGCTGACTTCCTGGCTGACACAGACTTTGCACTGGTTGCCTGGCCGCCCTCTGATCTCGGGCCCAGGTCCCCTACCCCGCCAGTCGCACTCCTGCACTGCCTTCCTGGCAACCCCACACTTGGGGACTGTTTTCTGTATCCCTACAGTCCCACTACCCGCACTTGACACCTGTTGTCTGCACTTACCCTTGTACCTGCCACCTGCTGGCCGTATTTGACCTATTCTTATTTATTTTCTCATCCCATGTACTGCACTGTCCTCTCCCCCTTCCCACCCGCACTTCTCCCCCTCCCCTTCCCATGCACTTGTGCGATCTGAATGGCACCTTGCCTAGTAGGATCGTTGTCTGTCTTCCCTCTGTTCCCCTCCCTTGCCTGTCGTGCCTTGAAACACATAACATGTATAGGCGCTTTATATATGCCATGTGATATCATATCATATCATATCATATCATGGATATAGAAAAGACATGGCATGAAAGAGGAAGGCATAGAAGGGAAGCAATAAAAGAGAAATGGGGTATGTAATGAGAGAGGATGGAAACCAGGGTAAGCATGTCTGGAAAGAAAGAATACGTTATAGAAGAGACTGGAGGTGAAGAAGTGCAAGGGAACGGTCGGGTTCATGTCATGAATAAGAATCAATAAATAACAAATTCAATTTTAACTAATTAATAATAACTGCCCAAATCCCTGTTTCCCCTTGCTAAAAACTCACCCCAACCTCCACCTCATAAGATGTAATCCATTACCCCACCCCCACATATATTTTCAAAAAGAAATTCGGTATCTTTTCATTATTTTTAATTCGTTATAATTGTCATTCGTTATTTATTTTTTGTTATATTAACTATATACACGATTGTTTAGAGAAAGGACCGCAGGAAGACCGGAGGAAAAAGAAGTGCCAAAAAACACAATGACAGCATCATGTGAGGAGAGGAAGAAATATAATAAAATTGAAAGTGTGAGGGGGGGGAGGAAGGGAAAGGCGTTATTGCAAGGTATAGATTGAGAAGATAGAGAAGGTGTGGAACGAGAAATAAGTATAAGTCCGTGCTGTGGTACTGGAGGAGAGGGGGAGTAATAGAAAGACATGGGGTTGCCTGAGAGGAGAGAAAAGGAAATTGGAGGGAAAGGGGAAGACATGGGTGAGAAGAAGGAATGCAATTGGAAAGACACTAGGGCCTCAGTACACGGTAGGCGGTAAGGGTTTACCGGTACCGGTATTTTACCGGTACCGGTAAACCCTTACCGCCTTACTACGAGGTCCCTTTGCGGGTTGGAGAATTTAACACCTGCTTTTTGCAGGCGTTAAAAACCAACCCGCAAAGGGACCAGGGAGCTAATTACGGTACCGCAATTTGCGGTGTGCCGTAATTAGCACCTTCCCCATTCCCATTATGCCCTATGGGGCAAAAATGGGAATGGGAAAGGGCAATGGGGGAAGGGGGAATTACCGCCCCACCAACCTTGGAATAGGGCGGTAATTCCCCTTTCCACCAAGGCGGTGCTGGTATTTTACCGGCATGGACCAAGGTGCTAATAGCACCTTGGTCCACCGCCGTCCGTCTAATGAGGCCCTATGAGCAGAGAGAGACGAAGATAAAAGGGCATGGAAGGAAGAGATAAAAATTAAATGAGTGCAAGAGAGACATAAGGTGAAATGTTACACAAATAAAAACAATTGAAGAGATTGTTTATGAGGAAAGGTGAGACAATGTGTAAGAGGAGTAATGTAGGTATCAAAGAGAAAGAGAAGGTCTGATTGCACAGATGAAGCAATAGATGGAAGGAATTATTAGAGAAAAGTTGAAGGAATACAGGGGAAGAAGAATGTATTTCAGAAGGAGCACATTAAGTAAAATAGGCTGAAGGAAAGAAGAGAAAAGGGGACTATCAGAGAAAGAAATTATAAAGATGACCGAAGAAATAATGAGTGGAAGTAGAAGGTGTGCCAGGAGGAAGGAAGAACTAGAAAACAACAAGAAGGTATTCAAGAAAAAAGAAAGCAATAGAAGTAAACCGAAGGCATGAGGGAAGGATGAACTTGAGGGGAAAGAGAAAGGAAACAACAGAGTTAAAAATACGATATGAGAAGCAGACGTCAGAAAAGGAAAGAGCTCGTTTTCTACAAAGCTACACCTACTTATTTTATTAGGACTGGTGCCCTGCGTAACCCCTCAAGGCTGTCTTCCATGCCTCTGCATACCGGCAGTGAAAATTCATCCAAATCACACCAACACTCACGAACCCCCTCTAGCCCTCCTCCAGGCATACCATTCAGACGCCCACCACACCGGCAGCCTGACTACCTAATGCAGAAACAGCGGTATGCAGTGTTAATAACGAAAAAGAAATAACGACACACATTTTAAACGACACCGGAATAATGACAATATTCATTTTTTTTGTAAAAGTATATATGGAGGGTGGGGTAAGGAATTAAAAGGGGTGGGGCAGTTGGGGGAGGGTAAAACGGCTGTAGAAAGAGGGGGCTTAGGTGGGGACCAACCATATGAGAACAAAAAAAAAGAAATTCGACTTTTTTCGTTATTCAGGTGTCGTTTAAAATGTATGTCGTTTTTTTAGGGTGTTGTTATAAAGACATGGAACCAGAAACAGCACATTCGTGGACAAACTGGCATCATTCACAACTAGAATGCAAATCTCCCAATGACCCAGAAAACCTACAAAGCAAAGTGCAAGAAGCAAGCCTTGTCAGACTGCAACAATGCTCTCTGCAACTTTCTGCCACCCCAAGACCACCACAAGCATTCAAAGTCAAACTCTAACCCATTCTGTTAATGCACCACCTGACCCACTCCACCCCTGGACTACTGCTTCCTCTCTCTGCTGTGGAAATGCATCCTTCTAGCTTATGTGAAATCCCGAATCACAAATTGTAGGTACAACAACTCCAGCTGCAACCTAACGTGTCACTAGTCCACACTATATCAATAGCCCAAAATTAAAAACAAAAAGATATGAAATGCCATGACCGCAAGGGGGTTCGTGCATGCGCCCGCATGACCACTGGTCCAGACCGACCCTCCTGGATGCAATTGATTAATTTGCTGCATGTGGGGGGCTCTCACATTCTTTAAGGGAAGCAGCATTCCTCAGAGGCGTGTACGCCTTTGCTCATAGCCTGGTCATGTCCAGTACTGAACGCCTGAAAGCTTCAACACCACAGGCCTTCTGGAAGGCCTGATACATCACCTCTAGAGACCAGGCCAGACGGCATTGATCTGATTTCAGGCTATCATTTGCCCAAGTGAGGCCTTGTGAAGACTTGTGAAGCGTCCCATTGAGAGCACTGCCCCATAGATTTGGACAAGACCATCAGTGACCTTCTGTTCTTTTCTACATTTTAAAAAGACTCAAATGATACGTTTACTGTCAGGCGCACACCCTGATGCACAGGCCAACAGCAGCTCCAGGTTCTCCTCCTACTTACCTTTTTTCTCACTCTGGTCCCCTCCTTCCAGGCGCCCACTTCTGGCATACCCGACCACCATTCTTGGAAGCATCCTGTTCTGCTGTATTGCATTGCTCATTGGTAGCTGCTGCTGGCACAGACAGCTGCAGCTGTACCATGTCTTCCTATGCCCTTTCCACTAGAAACAGTACTGGTTTTGTATGAAGATATGAACATATGTTAATGTCTGGTGAGGCCTTCTCTACAGATGTGAGAACCTGAGAGTATGGTGGCGAACCAGAAGAAGCACTCAGATATGTCAGGTAAAGGATGTTTACTTAAATAAAAAGAAAACGCCTATCCAACCCTACTGTGATGAGGGAAGTTTCCCTTCTAACAAACAAAAAAGTAAGGGTGCTCGTTGAAGTCCAAGAGAAATAGTCCTTAGTCCAAATCCTATTATCTAACGAAGGGTCCAATGTCATAGACTGGTGTCAGTCAGGTTTCAAGGGGGTTACTTTGAACAGCCTAATGTTAGCTGAGCTGTCGAAGCAGGCAGAAGTGCGGTTAGGCCTGTTTTTGTGTCTTTTTCGGATATTTAAAAGGCCTTTGATCATGTTAACATGGCAGTTGGGTGGCAAAAGCTAAATGAGGACGGGTGCCTTCGGTCACTTATTAACATGTTGGAAGCTTTGCATCAGGGGTCGAAAATAAAAATCTACTAGACTCTTATGGGTCATTTACTGTATGGATAGATACTAATCGAGGACCTCACCAGGGATGCACCCTTGCTCCTTTTCTTTTTAATTATTATGGCCTTATGCTGGAAAAAAGCAAGGACAAATCCGCTGATATTGGGTCGAGTAAAAGTACAATATTTAAACTATGACCCTGATAGGCCTCCAGCGGGCACTGGACAGTATTTTGGATTTTTTTAGGAACCTTGACTTATCAATTAATGCAACCAAATCTAAAATCTTGGTATTTAATGTAGGGCGGTCTAGGTGGAAACTGAGTGGGCAGAATGTTGACGTGATACATTATTTTAAGTACTTGGGCTCGTAAGGACATGAAACCACAATTCGCTGCAGCAGCGGTACAGTTGAGGCAGTTCGATCATAGGTTTGGGAGATTTTCTGCCCTCCCCTTGATGAAACTATAAAGGCAAGAAATCATTCCTCGCTTGATTTATGGTCCAGAGGTAACAGGAACGTTGCATCCCATGGTCGAAATTGGTGGCCCTATTGTGGAGGAAGGTGTTTGGTCTCCCTAACTCTGTGCCTTTGGTTGGAATACTGCATGAATTGGGACAGCTCCCAATGCAAACCTTTATTGAACGGGGGAAGTTACAATTGTTTGTAAAAATCTTAGTGCCTCCTGTTGTTTCCTTTTTTGTATATCTCAAAGATATGTGGTCAAACGGCTCCTGTAGATTTTTGGATCAATGGGTCACAAAATGCACAGAAACGTTACTAAAAATTGACTTGTCAACTGAGGTGCTGATGGGCAAACCAAATAGAACAAAAATGAAGTTGTATAGATATGCATGGATTGAATTAAGATCTGAGGTAACGGCATACCATTGTTTTAATGACCATTTTATGCGGTCAATTAAACATTTCAATGTAGCATCACCATTCTTAAAGAAGCATCCATTTAGGCAGTTGAGGGGAAACACCCTGACACTACAATTAAACCTCCTTCTGACTATGGAGGTTTTGGGCAGGAGGGGGAGTGTCCCAGGGGGTTCCCGTTTATGTTGCTTCTACCTAAATGAGGACGAACCACTGAAACATCTTTGTTTTTTGTGCCCAGCCCTTGCTCAACTGCGAAGGAACATGAAGATAGTATTAATGACCCAGAGTTTGAAGACGATCGCTGGTGCAGGATTTTAAATAGAAATTACATTTCCTTACTGCTAATGGTTTTAGATTTTTTTTAAACTATTGGATTTTAAAATGATAGAAGCAGTCTTACTGAAAAAAAGAAAATCTTTTACTGATGTAATTATGCTTCTAATTGATGTTCACCTTGTTTTTTTAATTTGTGAAAAGTACAAATGTTGAACTATAACACACAATAAAATAATAATAACAATAAAATAATAATATATTATCTAACTAGTCCCTACCACTTAAGAAACATATATCAGAAAAAAAGAGACCAGAGCCATGTCCTCTGTCTTGGGCTTCTGTCTGGCCCAATCACGTGGATTCCTTCTCCAAGAAGTTTTAAAAGTTTGTCAGTTTTTCTTAACACAGTTCACAACCTTTCTGCAGGTTCTGTATGCCAAATCACAATTCCATGCGCTTCTCTCTCTTCAGGAAGAAAAGGTTTTCTTAATACAATTCCACGATTTACAACTTGGTACTTGACAATGTTCTTGTTTTATATATAAGGATTAGAACCCTACAGGTTCTCTCTCTCATTCTGTTCGTTACATTTTGTGGTTCTTGGGCTTCCCAAAGCCCTCTGGCCTTCTAACATGCTTTCTTTATCGGGCATCAGTAGGGGGCTTGCCCGTTCGGGTTTCTTGGCTTCTGTAACCCTTGTCGCTTTCTCAGGGCTCTCCAACGCCCTCTGGCCATCTGATAAGCTTTCTTTAGCTCGGTTTCGGTAGGGCGTCTGCCCGCACAGCTTTATTTGGCTCCGGACCACTTGAAGATTTTGAATCAGTCTAACCTGAGAGGTGAGAAGTATAGTGACTTAATATTATTTCCATTATTTATAACGTTGAAATTAATATAATGAGTGGCGCATCTATTAAGTTCGTGTCACAGGAACTACAAATGTATTGAGAGCGATGATCTAATCATCTTTGTATACATATTATATATTATCCTTCTTGGATACATTCCTTATATTGGTTGTTCTCTGCATTTTATACAGAGACACACATGTATGGGACTCAGTTAGGATCAGCACATTTGTGTGATCCACACCATAGATGTGTTTCTGTTGCCCTCTTAAACTTCCGTGAGTTCAACATGGTGACACAACCTGTCTGCCTATATATCAAGTTGGTTTTCGCAGCCGTAGTCATAGATATTAATGGTCGGGATTAATGCATGGAGAGGCTAATGATGTGTAACTTTTAATTCTTTTAATTCAGGTATTTTTGTATGAGTGAACATCATTCATCGAAGACGTCCGGATTTATTTATGGATGACAGCTTTACATTGATATGAGACTTTGAAGGGTTATGACGAAGGTGTTTTTAAAAAGATTACATGCCAAAATATCGCCGAGGCCCTCTCTTTTTGAGAATGTATAACTTACATGGGCTGGGCTTTAGATCAGAGCTCAAGTCGAGGGTACACGCGGGAGGAGGGAGTCCATCCACTTTATTCACAGGGTGGACTCAGTCCCCCCAGCTAAAATGAGAAACATTGAACGACCTCTTTGAATTTAAGCCAACCTCAGGGATCAAACCACAATCAGGTTTGTAGGCCGTACACTTCATCACTGCACTATAAAACCTGATGAGGAATAACAAACAACTAAAGGTGAAATGTCCCATTTCGGTACAGCAAGTGCCATGGAAAACATTTGTGTTGGTTCTTATAGTTTAAAACATGTACACCTTTTGATGTTTTCAAAAACACTATTAGAAGAAAATATCCTCCCATGGTTATGTGTGTGTGTGTGTGTGTGTGTGTGTGTTGATTTTATGAAAGGAAAATGCCATTCATCCTGTGCAATGTGGGTGGTTATGCAAAGCCAATTGAATTAAATGTGCATATTCCACCTTGATATGCTGATTTCTGGCAACGTCACATCCCATTCGTTTGTTGATGAGTCCCCCCACTTTAATTTTTAGAACTTGACCCCTGCTTTAGATTATTAATTCTTAGACAACTGTGAAAACTGCCATTGGCTTTTGTTTAAAAATGTCTTTCATGTTTATTTATGCATTATGCATTTATGCTGTATTTGTCTTGTGTGTAAGCACCAGCACTTTAGAGGTGTATTTCCCTTTTGGGATCACATTTTCACATTCTATATGTACTGTACGCAATTGGCAGATGGATGAATTGGTTTTCATGTTTTTGTACTTTGATGCCTCATGAATACAAGTTTATTTATATGTTCAAGAATAATTCTGAGTTACTGTTTTGTTAGAAGGAACAGGAGCATCGTTTTGTAAGACTAGATGTTTGTCCTCAGTTCCTGTTGGTTGAGGATACCTACCGTATATTCCGCTCAGCAGTTAATGCATTACTCGTGTGGAGCTTGGGGTTCCGGGTTCTCCAATGCAGTCTGGTCTCAGCGTCGGTTAATGGCCCCAGGCCCACCATGGCTTCCATGTGGTCATGCCACCAGGTGAGATGGTCACTTTACTGTCTCCGTCTCTTTCTCAGTCTCGGGCCCTTTGCTGCTCAGGACGCTAGCCATCTTGAGAGCGATTTGTTCTCTCTCCACGCTACTGCTGGCTCTGCGGTCCAGCATGGCTCTGAGGTCTAGCATGGCTCCTCCCCTCCAGGTCGTCTTCCCGTCAGATATTTGCCTCTGTGTAGGTTTCACTCTCCTCCATTCAAGGTTCCTTGTGGTTTTATGTACGTCATCACAAACAAAAGGGGGGTGTCATTCTTCCTTGACTGAGGCATTCAGGTGGGATCCAGCATTACCTGAGGCCAAAGAGAATGAAGAGGTGTCACTATTTGGAGAGTCCACAATGGCATCACAAATAAAAGGGGTGAGTTGCTGTCCTTTGACTGTAGAGTTCAGGCGACATCCAGCATTACCTGAAGCCAACGAGAATGAAGAAATTTCACTATTTGGTGAATCCAAAACGGTCTTTCCAATTCCCATGTAGGAAGATAACATGTTCTGGACAGGGAGTTCCTTACCGGAATGGGAGTTATTGTCCACAAGAGGGTAGTTACACCCAGTGAGGTCCCACTTGCCCAGATCCATAGGTAGATTCTTTCTGAACGGGCTCACCTCCCTAGCCTCAAAAGGGGTGGCACCACTCTGGGGAGAAGGGATGAATTGTCCAGATTCGTTAGTGTCCTTAAACAATTCCTATATTGACATACCCAATTCTTGGTTACTTGGACATTCCCAGAATCAGTACGGGGCACTTTACTTCTTTCTGGATGAGGATGGTCTTTTGTACAATTATCTTTATACAAATGCCCTTAGTTGATGTACCATCCCAAGATAATTGTTAGATGAACAAACAAAAGTGGTAACATGAGTATGTGTTCATTCCTTTTGATGATGAGTCAATGATGACTCTTAAAATCTGCATCTTGCTCTGCGTGGCAATCGTACCCTTTATTAAGGGGATCTGCAAATAATCATGCCCGCTCTTAGAGGAGTTCACCTTGGAAGCCTATTGCAGAAAATCGGTTTTAGATTGTCTGAGACTGAGCCAATTGATTCTTGTGCAGTGTTTGATAAAGCAGAACACATTTTAAAGGCCAGCTAAAATGTCTGTTTAGGCCTACACACAAGTCCTCTTCAGCATTACTGCAATAGTTGTGATATGCAATTTCCTGGCTAATTTGCACATTATAAAGGTGTTTATCATATGTAAAAAAGAACATTATGGCTACTCAATAGCCCTGTGAGACTTCTCAATTCACCTTTGCCTATGCATATTCAAAGTCGCCCTGTCTGACGCTATTGTGGCTATAAATCAGAAAGGACAAATCTATCTACTTGCACCTTTTCACACCCCAACCATGCAACACAAATCAAGTGAGTGGGTAGGTTCACGGTACCGAAGATAGCAGACACATCTAGAATAACCTGTTGAGATTTCTCCTTTCAAAAATTCAGAGCACTGAGAGACCGCTAGGGGGTGCGGACCAGGATGGTTGCGTGAAGGGGTAGCTCCGTCTCGAGCCGTTGGGTCTAAGAAATAGACTCTTCCCCCCTGGTGGAGAGCGAAGCCAGCCGGCGCAAAATTGGATCTCCTGAGAACCGGGTGGAGGAAGCTGTGGGCTCTACCCACAGACAGCACCAGAGCAACGAGACGTAGTGGCGATCCGGAGAGCCCCGCACGGGAGAGGTGTTATGAAGAAAGGCGCAAAGCCCCTCAGCGCCCTCCCCCCTCTTGCCACGGACAACAGAGCGAGGCCCAGCGGGTGACCCGAACATCTGACCGATACCCCGTGGGGTGACAGTGAGAGCCCTCATGGTCGCCAGTGGAGAGGCGGGCACTCTGTGCCTCTCGCTAAGAAGACGGCTGGGGGGAGGCAGACATGTGGAGGCCCGAGAGCCAACCTGGTGCCTCGCGTGGATCCGGACCGTGTGTCCATGTGAGGCTGCATTGTGGACCCCGGAGCCAGAGGCAGCGGTGCTTACCCAAGCAGGACGAGGCGGGCATTGGCAACCCCCACAAGTGAGGAGGGATCGGGAGCAGGAGGCAGTGACAGTGAGCAGCCCGGCAGACAGCACAGAGAGATATCCAGAGGACATGCAGGCCGGCAGGGAAGGCACGGAGCGCCAATGAAAAGAAGGTTCCAGGCACTGCTGGGAGGAGGCCCACGTGTAGGCCACTAGTGCGAACCCGCTCCACGCTGACAGGTGAGAGGCCCCAGGGGGCACTGGGAAGCGAGACGGAAGGCACAGAGTGCTAATAACTATTGCAACGCAAGCCCAGAGGGTGAATACAAGAGGCAGAGGCACCTCGCGGACCAATCTGAGCATATTGCCACCTCGTGAGAGTGCCTGGGGGCCATTGTTTCCATACTAAGGAGCCCGGACCCACACAGTCAATGAAAGAGACTGGATTGGTATTGCATAGAGCTGTGGGGAAGAGGCACCCCCAAGAGACTAATTTGTGGGGACAGAAGCGACCGAGGGGACCAATTTGAAGCAGTGAATAAGCCTGGGCGGGAGAAGGCCCGACTCAAGTGGGAAAGTCAAGCGCCCACCACACAGCCGAAGTGAAAGGGGAGACAGACACCCAATTGCAGGGTTGGCTCAAGCGGGGGCCCATAGTCTTACCCCGGAGCCCAGAACAGACTGGAGACAGACACACAAGGCCAAGTAGAGGCGTCCAGAGTGAGTCGGAGCTTGGAGAGCAGCAGACAGAGCCATTGACACTACACTGCCCCTAGTCACTGAGGAAAGGGGACTGCACCCGGCTAGATGAATGGGGAATCGTCCTGGATGAGACACAAGAGCAGATTGGGACCACAGGGGGGTCCCCACAGGGGTATTGTCACTACAACAATTCCGGAGACAGTCGGGGAGCACCCACGGGGGACCCCTTCTAACCCACATGGCATGGCGGCCGGAGAGGGCACATCTGCCCCAATCCTGACCAGAGAAGACCTGAAGGACATATTTCATGAGATCAAAGCAATCCGGACATACATTCAAGCATCTTTTTGTGATCTCAGGGGCAGGGTAGACAAATTACAGGACAAGATGGAGGGGATGGAGAACAATCATTTACAAATGGACATCCTTGACATGAAATATGAAGCACGTTTGGCAGACCTTGAAATGAGGGAGGTAGAAACATTGTTAAAGCTGGATGACTTAGAAAACAGAGAGAGGCGCAACAACCTATGCATTCTGGGAGTGAAAGAACAGAAAGGGGAGTCAGCAACCGAAGTAGGACGGAAAGAACAGGGCTTGATTAACCAAGTGTTCGCCCTGGAAGGGGGCAGTGAGGTGCAACTGGAAAAGGCCCATAGAAGTGGAGGTGGAGGTGGTGGTGGTAAAGGCCCAAGGTCCATAGTAGTCCACTTCCTCAGATACAGGGAGATGATGGAAGTTCTGGAAAAAGTGAAGCACCTGGGGGAGCTTTCTCTATGAAGGTGACACAATCAAGGTGTTCCAGGACCTGTCGGCCTTGACGCTGGCCCGCCGCAGAGACTGCCGCCCCGAAACGCAATGGCTGACCGAAAAGGGCATCCGATACCGGTGGTCCTTTCCCTTTGCTTTGACATTTGAACGTGGAGAAGTAGACTACCGAGTAACCAGTGGTCAAGAGGCACAGCAGGTGCTCCAGGTACTCAAGGGCGAAGATATGGCTGGAGACCAAGAGGGGGCTGAGGTGGCTCCATTGAAACGGCAGGGGCCCCCTGGGCCCACAGACTACAAAGAAGAAGATGCAAGGCGGCATAAAATGCAAGAAGTTGAATACCCCCCCACAGAAGGAGAATGGAAATAAGAGATGAAGGACAGGGAACCGCAGTTCAGCTGGAAGAAAGGGGAGGTTAAATGTGCAGAACCTCCACCGGGGGGAGATGAGGTGGTATTGGGGACAATGGAGTTGGTGAGTCTTCATCCTTAGTGGCACACCTTAAGGTGGTCGTCTCAGGCAAGGCAATTCCCAGGGAGTAGAAACAGGGGGGCCAGGGTGGAGTTAGGAATCTATACATGAAAAGGCAGATCTAAGGCACAAATGGAGAAATCTGTATTGTTCGAAACCGAGTGGTCGGGAGGGGAAATCATGGTTCTGAATGGCGCACCCTGAGAATGGGGACCGGGTGAGGTTCTCAAGATGGGTTCTTTGAATGTTAAAGGCCTGAACTCCCCACAAAATGTTCCTTGTTGGGGAACAAAATGCAGAACTGCAACCTAGACTTACTCCTGGTGCAGGAGACTTGTTATGATGTTGGCTCAGTGGAATTCTGTGATGTCAAGTGGAACATGGATTTCTACCGGGTGGGGATTCCACTGATGTCATGTTACGTGTGTTTACCTTTGTAAATATACTTTTGTGGCAGTTGAAGGGCTTCTGATAAAGCTGAGGTTGCGTTTACTGGGTTGGAGGTCCTTACTGTTATAAGCTTAAAATAAAAGCACTATATTTTCATCATGTCTGCCTGGTGATTGCCTCTCATCATTGGTGACGAGGATCTTTCAAACAAGGACCCCCAGCAGGAAGTCAGCAAGCAGGGGAGATCAGACAGTCATCCCTCCCGGAGTTGCAGTGGCCACTGTGTTACCCCAGCACAGTTCAGCAAACGGGCATCCTGGCCCATGCCGCTCCGCCTCTGGTGTAGCAGTGGCCATCGTGGGACTCCGTTGTGACTGGCCCACTGTGACCATGGCCAAGTAAGTCAAGCGCGCCGCTTACCTGCCGTTCCGTGTAATCCAACAGTCGTGTCTGCGGCTCTGGAGCTGCCTCGCCGTTGGCTGTCCGGGCTGTGGACAGAGAGAGAGAGCTGCCGAGCCGCCACACCTCAACGCTCATCGGAGCAACAACATTCAGAGTTACGGAATTACCGCACACCCTGTAACAGAAGCCCATATACGATTACAGTAAAGTTGGTCCCACAGCAAGGTAAAAGAAGGATGGTGCTAACAACGCTGTTGCCTGCTGAAGGAAGGCGAGGTCGCATCAAGTAATGGGGTATCAAGTTGTTCATCAAAGTGCCCAACTGCAAGAAAGGGTGATAAACCTTTCGGCAAATGCCGTGCCAAGAGCAAGTTGATAGTTAACTTACCCGCAGTCCAAGAGGGAGCCAAACAATTGACAATTGGCCGGAATGGCGATGGTAGGAATAAGCGCCCCACCCACGTTTATGCCTACGCCTGGAACCCCAAAAATGTCATGGTCTTAAACCTGCATGTGGCAATTCGTACCCTAATGACAGGAAGATGGCCCCACTTATGCATTTCCTTGTATATGAGGGCCAGAGGATTTTCAAGACTCTACCCCAAGTGCAAGATGATGGGGTGGGAGAATCCCCAAATGATCTTGAAAGTGCACTACGTAGACTGGATCAACATTTTAACCCCGAACTGTGCACGATTTTGGAACGTTTCAACTTTCGCATGCGAATGCAAGAGTCAAATGAATCTGTAGAGGACTACGTCACTGCACTACGTCATTTGGCATTGTCTTGCAAGTTTAACGATTCTTTTGACGAACACATAAGAGACCAATTTATGACTCATTGCTGTTCCAGCAAAATTTTGGAGGACCTATGGCTAAGGGAGGAGCCATCCTTGCATAGCACGTAGAGTGGAGCACTCTTTGGAGTGTGTCGCGAAACTATCAAAGAATGAAAACAGTAGCGCAAAAGACCAGAAACCTGAAGTACTGAGTGTGAGTGAAACCAAAGGCAAGAAGAAGAGTAAATATAGGCAAAGTATTTGAGGCAGAGGAGATATCAAGACCACACAAGGGTCACCAGAAAGCAGAGAGGAGAGAAGGAGGGAAAAGAGACGAACGATTATGTTATCGCTGCGTGAGCAGTAGCCACTTTGCAGCGTTTTTAGGTTGCCCTGGAAGGAAAGTCACATGTTCGTCGGTGTGGCCTAAGACGATGGAATTATTGGAAGGAGTTGAGATAAGTGGTCTGCGCGGTGGGCTCCCCCCTTCCCGGTTCGCAAAACTGTTTGTAGTCGTACCCCGTGAATTGGAGTCCAACCCTGCACGGGTATTGGGGTACCGGGGCGCTGTTTATTTCATGTGGATGCTGAGGACCGTTCCTTTTAAAATGTCTCCCCGTCACATGGTTTTGGGAGCTTGGTGTTGGGTCCTTCGATGTCTTTCGTTTGATGGAACATCGATCGTTCCATCTGCGTGCCTGGCGGGAGGCCCTGGATTACTTCGGAGGGTGCATATTGGATGTCAATTAGGGCCAGTGTTCGGGCAGTCCGGTAACTGAGGAGGCTGCGCCCTATGGAGGGGCTTTGTGTCACGTGGATGGCCGTGGGTACTCTGCGGCCTCTGTGCATTAGGTCACAGTGAAACAGAACTTTGGCCTGTAGTGGATGTGTTGCTCCCCACTGGAATATGTGTGCTTGTGATTGGCACAGGGGGAATGCTTCCGCTATGGTTTGATAGAGTTGCTCGTTTATAACGTTGGCTGTCACCCCCGTGTCCAAAACGAACTTGTTGCGTACGCCTCCAAGTTGTACTGCTATTTTAGGTGCCATGGTGTTGTCTGACGAGGTGCTGATGAACCTTACGTACTCTCTGCTATACCTATCGTGGTAGCAGGGTTGAGCGTCGCCGCTTGGTGGCAGGTTTTCTTCTGGATCATGGGCATAGCATGGGACGGAGAGTGCGTACAGGTCATGTTCCTGATGGAGTCCAAGTGCTCCTTGGGCTCCTGACTCTGGGTTGGCTTGGTAATCCCGTATGTCAGGGCTAGGTTGGTAGTCGTATGCATCAGAGTGGCGCCTGGGCGGCTCGATGGTTAGCTGTTACGGGCCCTTATGGCTTCTGGTCGGGTTGTTGCCGTGCCTGGGTATCCCTCCTGGAATGATCTCTGCAGGTCTCTCTCTCTCTCTTCTATTAGTCGTTCACTGGATTCCCTTGTTTGCTCTGTGTATCTGGTGAGGCCTGACAGTGGTGGCGGTCGGTAGGCAGTGGGATAGTGTAGGTTTTCTCTGCACATCGCCTGGAAATGGTTCTCCTGGCCACAGCGCCGATGGCTGGACACAGACCTTTATGGGGGTATTCAAATCTGCACCGGTAGCATTGTTTGTTGCTCTGAGGGCTTCGACCCACTCCTCCCATCTTTGGCCTTCATCGTGGTGTGGGTGCAGGGTAAATGGGTTGGGTCGTCACAGAAACGTGGCGCGAGACGCGGTTCCAAGGTTTGTGAGGGCATGTGCCCCTGCATCGGCCACCTGTTGTGCTTGGTCCACCATCTTGGTGGGACCTTGTGGTGTCGGCTTCTTACGTTATTTGCCTCAGTGGTGGTACTGGATTCAATGGTCCTACTGGTGTGATGGACCAGCTGTGCCACACTTATGGATGCTTCTTTCTTGGGGTGCACTGTGCTTGCAGCAGCCGTGTGACCCGATGCTGTTTTCTGCCTCTGTGGGCCTTGTGGGTGGTGGTCCCGTTGCTGCTTGGAATGCCTCTGGCGCTGTGGGCACTCTCCTTGGGGACCTTTGTGTGTGGTGTGCCCTGGCCTGGGTTCGTGTTTGGCCTGTATGGGTGTTCACTTTTGGCAGTGGCCGTTGGTGTTTGGGCCGTTGTTGCCTGTGGCAGCACATTTTATTATGGGTCGTGGTGTAGCAGTTCAGTGAGGTGCACTACGCGGATGGCGGTGGGTCTGGCCTATTCTCCAGCCACCGCGGCGTGTGCTGCAGTGTCTGGTGGAGCATGGCGTTGCTCGTGTCCTTTGCGGGTGGGGTAGCCAGGTCCTCCGGGTCCTGCTTACCTCCTTGCCGTGTGTGCACTTGGCCTGTGCTCAGTCGCAGCCTATCGGGGCTGGGCGCAGGGGCTGCTCCTCCACGTATTTCGTTCTCCGTCTGTGCTTGCTTCCAGCTCGTTCCTATGCCTCCTCACCGGTCCTCGCTACAGCTGGGCGTTTGTCGCGGGCGTCTCCTCTTTTGCGGCTCGTGATGCCGGACTCCTCACACCCACCTCTCCTAATGCGGGGCACCTCTCACTCGTCACGCTGCAGTCACGCTGCAGGGTGTTGGGGGTCAGTCGGGGCCCCCATGTGGTCCCGTAAGCCCCCGCACTGCACAGACACACACACACGCCTTGGCAGTTCGGGCTTCCCGGTCGCTCTGATGCGGCCGGGAACGCCCCGTTTATTTATGCAGCACGCGGTGGCGTGCAACGTCATGCCGCTGCGTGCGTGTTACATCACGGGGCAGCGCCACACTCCTCCTTTTTCGGGAGAACACAAAAATACTTTTAACACACACTGCAAGCCACACAAACACATAAACTGTTTTACTTAACAACACAACTTGCCCAAGCCCCTTTATTGTCAACCACCCGGATCCCCTTACTCAGGTTGGTTAACCAACAGTCCCAAAATATAATCGCTGAGGTAAGCGGGTTTCCCTCGCCCAGCCCTCTCGGGGTACCTACCGCTCACCTCCGGCTCATGAAGTCTTTCAGCAGGCGTCTCCCGTGCAGGGGACGCAGGGGTGCTGGAGGGACCTCCTCCGTCCTCCGCTATCTCCACTAAGTCTGGTTCCAGCGGCGGTTCAGTTCTTGAGTCACCCAGTTTCTTGAAGAAGTTGACATTCCGGGTGACAGCGGATGCCGTTACCATGGATCCCTTTACGGCCACCACATCCAACGGCTCCGGCTCGTAGGGGAGCGACAGCTTTCCGTGGTGGTGTCGATTACGGATGAGGACTTCGTCCCCCGGTTCCAGCCGCTGGGGCCGGAGCCCTCTTCGCAGGTTTTCCTGCTCAATCCTCACCCGCCGGTCTGCCTCGACCTGTTGACTGTCAATCACCCCGGGTTCCTTCTCCCCGACCTCGGGTAATAGGCCCCGGGGGCATCGCTTGAACAGGGCCTCTGCCGGAGTGACCCCCGTGGATGCATGAGGGGTGTTGCGGTACACCCTTAGAAACTGATACAGGGCTCGCTGTAGTGACTGTCCTTGTCCCTGGGCGATCCTGAAAGTGTTGTTGAGTGTCCGCATCAGTCTCTCAGCATCTCCGTTTGCCCTGGGTCACAATGGGGATACCTTTCGGTGCTGGACCCCGCAGCTCTCCATGAGTTCCGCAAAACGCTCACTCTGGAACGGCGATCCGTTGTCTGAGCACAAGGTGTGGGGAAAACCATGAGCTGCGAACACCTTCTCCACAGCCACGACCACATGCTAGAAGGCCACCGATTCGACAAACTCCACATCCGGTTATCGTGAATATTCGTCCACGATTGCCAGAAAATGGGTGCCCACAGATGTCAACCCAAAGTCTGCATGGACGACTTCCCACGGCCACATGCCCCAGGGCATCGCTTCAATGGCGGGCTCTCGCTGTAATGGAGACGCCACCTGGCACCATATGCAGGCCGCCACAAAGTCATCGACCCTCCGCTCCAGTTCAGGAAACCAAACCTTCAGACGCAGCCTGGCCTTAGTCTTGGCGGCGCCCTGGTGTCCATGGTGAGCCAGAGCGATCACGTCCTTTACCTTGGACTGGGGACCACGATCCGGTCACCTCACAGCAGCAGGCCAGACGCCGAGAATGAGAGTTCTTCCTTAACCTTCCACAGCTGCTCGAGTACGGTCTTGGCCTCCTGGGTTCGCCCCGCCAGGGATTCTAGGACAGACTTCCAGGAGCCATGCCGCATGGAGTGCTGGAGGATCTTGAAGCACTCGTCCTCGCCAGCTGCCGCCTCCAGCTCTGAGAGAGGCATGGCGTTCGGCGTGGCCACCTCCACCACCATTCGGACGTGATCGTCGGCTTCCTCCTCGCAGGTGTCATACTCCTCTCCCCCACGCACTCCCGGATGTCGTGAGAGATAGTCCGCTGCGTTGTTGGCCCCTGGCCGATACACCAGTGTCACTCCATATTCGAGAAGGGCGAGCATCCACCTCTCGATTCTGGCCGGTGGCTTGGAGGATGACCCCGCCAGAATGGGCAGCAGGGGCTTGTGGTCCGTCACCACCGTCACTGGACACCCCAAGGCATAGAGCCGAAGGTGTCTGCAGCCCCAGAGGACCGCCAGAGCCTCACGCTCAATCTGCGAGTATCTTTGTTCAGTTTCAGCGAGCGCTTTGCTGGCATAGGCCACTGGCCGGATGCTCCCGTACCGGTCCACCTGTGTTAAGACGTCCCCTAGACCAAATGGACTGGCGTCCACAGCGATCTCCGATGTTAGCGCCGGATCGAAGAACGCCATGGTGTCCTCCACTGCCAGGGCGCTTTTGATGTCTTCAAAGGCCGCCTGCTCAAGCGGGCCCAGTGCCAGGCTGACTCCTTTTTCGTCAGAGCCCTGAGTGGTTCCGACCTTGAGGCAAGGTTCTGGATGAAGCGCCCACAGGATGTCACCATGCCAAGGAAACTCCTAATGTCAGACGCGGACTCTGGAGGCTGCGCCTTCTTAATGTCCTGGACTTTCCTCGGGTCTGGTGACACACCCCCTTCTTTAAAAACAAATCCGAAGAATTCGATGGAAGTGCGCAGGAACTCACACTTGTCCCTGTGGAGGGTGAGCCCTGGCGATTGCAGTCTCTCAAAGGTCTTCCCCAGCTTTCTCAGATGGTCCACCTCGGTCTTCGCGAACACCAGAATATCATCGCTGATGTTTAAGACACCCTCCAGATCTGCGAGGGCACCCCGAATAATGTTCTGAAAAACCTCTGCAGCCGATGATACTCCGAAGCTGAGTCTCTTGTATCGGTAGAGCCCCCGGTGAGTGGTGAAAGTGGTGATATACCGAGACTCCAGATGGAGAATGACCTGATGATATCCTGCTCGGAGATCTAATTTGGAGAAGAACCGAGCCCCTTGCACTTCCGCAATAATGTCATCGATGGTGGGGGTGAGATGCCGCTCTCTCTTAATGGCCTTGTTGGGGAGTCTCATATCTACACAGTTGCGGACAGAGTCAGGTTGCTTGGGCTTCCTAGCCACAACAATCGGGGACACCCAAGGAGTGGGGCCCTCCACCTTTTCAATAATGTCCAAATTCACCAGGTTGTCCAGCTCCTTATCTACCTGCTCCCTGAGATGGAACGGTACCCTCCGGTGTTTCAGGGCAACGGGCTGCACAGACTCGTCGATGTGTAACCGCACCGGGTCACCAGTCATCCTTCCAATGCCCTTGAAGAGGGCGGCATATTTATCGAGCAAGTCATTGATGTCTTCGAGATACACCGAGTACGCAAAGCTGACAATTCCAACGGCCTCCGCAGCCGCACAGCTTAGTGTTGTTGCGCACGGGCGTCCGGAGAACCGAGCTTTGATCTGCGAGCCCTCATGCTCCACCTTTGCTACGAAGGCACTGTCCAGTGGTATCGGTTCCAGTCCTCCAAACGCAAATATGCGGGCCCTCGGTGTGAGCAGCTTCGGGGGGGACTTAAGGGTATCGTAGTATCGTATCGTAGTAAGGGTATCGTAGTGCCCCCTGGCCATCACATTGACCGAGGCTCCCGTGTCCACCAGCACCTCGGCTGCCTTCGGTTCTTTCCTTTTAGGACCTCCACACTGGAGACAAAGAAAATGTTCTCTTCATCCTCTCCTGCCTCCTCCTCCTGGGCATCCTCCCCGCCCTGGTCCACCTGGGCCACATTCGGTGGGCGGTTCTGACGCGGGACCCAAACTCGAGCCTGTCCTCTCGGTACCAACACGGGCAGGGCAGCCCTGCATACTCTCGAAAAATGGTCAGGCAGGTCACACCTACCACATGTCTTTCCAGCTGCCGGACACTCCGTCGGGTGAGGGAGGTCGTATCCGCACTTCTGGCACGATTCCCCCGCTCTCCCTGCTCTGTCCCGGGGTCCCACCCCAGGTCTTCTCACTCCTCTACCACCACGCCACATAGCACACACCTCCTCAGACTTTACTGAGCGGGACCCCGCCTCCATCTTGGTTGCTCGAGCTTCCGCCACCGCATGGCAGCGGCCCAGTTCCAGGATGCGGGGCAGAGTGATACCCGGCTCTCTCAGGACCTGCCTCCTGAGTTTGCCTGAGGAGCATGCCTGAATTAGCATTGTGCGAATCATGTCCTCTGCGTTTCCCCACGCACAGCCCGGGGAGAAGCGACGCAGGCGTCCATAAAAAGTGTCCAATGTTTCATCGTCCTTTTGCTTGGCCAACAGCATGACAAACCTCTCATAGTCCACGTTGGTAAGGGGCAGGAAGTGGGCCAGGAGTGCCGCCTTGGCTGCGTCATAGCTGCCATCCCCCGCAGGAAGCGACTCAAAAATGTCCTGGACCGACGGCCCAGCGGAGTACAGCATCGTAGCCACCCTGCTGTCGTCATCCGTCACCTGGGCGGCCCGGAAGTACATGTCGAGACGACCAACCCACCTCCTCCACCTAGGCCCCATGCTGGACGGCGGGCCTGATGCATCAAATTCTGGGATGGGCTGCAGGGCTGCATGGGCTCGCGCTTGGGCCATGATAGGAGGTCCTAGCTGGGCAACTGGCTGCACAACCGGTGGCCCCTGAGGCGCAGGAGCTTGACCGCCTACTTGGGGTTGAGGGGGTAGCTGTGGAGCGGCCACTGGCTGTAGAGCTGGAATCACTGGAGCCTGAGGAGCTTGTTGTTGACCTCCCGCTTGGCCGCCGTCCTGGGGAAGTGGTGTGGCTGCAGGGTGCCCACCGTCTTGCCCACCAGCGCCACTCATGGGCCTGAGTGCACAGGCACCCCCACACTAGGACCTGGGGGCCGCAACTCAGTCACCCACCGCTACCACACACCTGGATACCCCTTCCACAGGCGCAGCGACAGTCCAACCTGGGGAGGGGATGGTGGAATCTTGCCTTCGGCTTTGACGAATTAGAAAGAAGATGACTGCCCACTTGAGGATCCGCCACTGCAGTACTCCGCCCTGATGATGAAGAGGACGAAGAAGAGGCCACAGCAGCCTGATGATGAAGAGGATGAAGAAGCACAGTGCCCCTCCACTGCAGCAACACTAGTGGTGTAAACGTTCCAAAAATTGGCTGAAGAACAGAAGAAGAAAAAAAGAAGAGAAAAAATAAAATCTGGGCTAGGCAGGCCCTGCCATTTTAGCCCTTCTCCTTGCTCTCACTTGACGTAGGAGGCCCAAATGTGAAATAAAAATCAAAAATTGGGCATGTATATGCAGGTTAGACTGCCTGCAAGCAGTGTGTCCAAAAATTAGACCTGGATCACCTTCCCCATCCAAACCGGAGCTTGGAGAAGTTCCACGGTTGTGTTGACAAAATGGCCGCCAGCCACGTGTGCGATCCGCATCGACGGCATGAAACGAAATGTTGTCCGTTCCGTTTCCATATAGAAAAATTATGACATTGATCACCGCCGGGCCCGGGCATCCGCATCCACACGTCGCCACTGTTGGGGGTCGGTCAAGGCCCCCATGCAGTCCCGTAAGCCCCCGCACTGCACAGACACACACACACACACGTCTTGGCAGTTCGGGCTTCCCGGTCGCTCTGACACGGCTGGGAACGCCCCGTTTATTTATCCAGCACGCGGCGGCGTGCAACGTCATGCCGCCGCGTGCGTGTTACATCACGGGGCAGCGCCACACAGGGTAGTCCTCTTCTTGTGTGCTGCTGTCCCCACGTGGCTGTCTATTCCTCACACTGCTGGGCACCTTACGCCAGCCTCACTGCTGGGCATGCTCGCCCATCATTCTGCTGGGCTCTCCTTGCCCACCTTCTTCACGGCGCGGGACGCATCAGTCTCCTCGTCGCCAGTTGTTGCACCCCTAGCTGGTCCCCCACATGTGGCCTGTACAAATAACACAGGAGCTGTGTTCTCTGTCAACCTTTTCTTTATTCCTGCGTAATCATACTGATTCCCTTTCCCCACCGTTCCTCTCCCTTCCTCCCGCCTCCCGTTCCTTCCCCTTGTCCTGGGTCCCTCCTCCTTAAAAGGGCTCATATTCTTTCCTTGGTAACAGGCGACTGTCTTCGTGCACAAAAATGTATTTGCACAGACACAGCGATACTTTAAAGCTGCTACTTTCAAAGAAGGCTTTCCTCACCTCTCTGACTAGCAAAAATCAGATCCACATATCAGCCCCCTCCTCACGGAGGCGAGCGAAGAGGGGAAGCGGTTGATGTGCAGACTTGCTTTTTGTTAGGCAGAGAGGGGAGCGAAGCCTTTTCTGAAACTAGCAGTGTTAATGGGGTTTGCATGTTAGCTCATTATTTATGTATGCATGTGTCCAAGGAGTGTGTGTGAATGTATGCTGTATGGGGGCTGGGTGTGCATGTAAATGACTAAGTGTATGGTGAATGGGCTGTTTAAATGAGTGACTGGATGTGTAATTGTGTGTGTGCGCCTTGGTATAATGCGGATCCGCTGCCATTTGATACTTTGCTGCTGCCTCTTACATGGTTAATTGTGTTTAGATGCAAAGGGTCAAGCTCTCTCCCAGGTAGGAGATTTAAATAGACTGTCCCTACTGTGCCGCTTGCACCCAACTGTGCCCCTGGCCATTGCCCGCTTTGCCTGCCTCTAGAAACGGACCTTGTAGCGGAGATATCAGTACCCCAAACCGTAGGCCTAGAATTTAATTAAAGTTGGTAGACCCGTCTGAAAGCAGTGTGATTTAGAATTGTGCGTTTTTGTAAGACCTTTTTGGCATAAGTCATGGTGAACCATTTGGCAGTGTGCTGTGTAGGTGGTTCATTAAAGAGTTATTAGACATGTAATTTAGGAGAGGGGGCTGTACATGTTGTGGACGTGCTTTAGGTATTTGGATTGGGGTGAGCATGGAGGGGTTGTCCATTTTTGAGGTGAGTGTCAGGGATTGCATATGTGCTTTGCAGGTCGGTGGGTGAAAATAATAAGAGGTGGCTGGAAGGGTTTGTGAGTTTGAAGGAGTTCGAGGTTTGAGTGATACTTATGCCTTCTCACCCTGTTTCTACAGTTTCTGTAAAATGCACAGTCCGTTGGAAAAATGTCAACGGGCCTCATAAGTTTGGTGGTGCATGAAAAAAGTGGCTCTAATTCCGTTATCGCCCCTTTTTGGGTTACGGAATTACAGTTGATTTTCCTGCACCACCAAAAATCTCCATAGAGTCTATGGATTCCAGAAATGGAGAATTACCACCACTTGTAATCCCGTGGTAACCCCACGGAACCAAGTCGCGGCAACAGTAATTGACGTGCCGTCAATTCGGTGGAATTAATTACCGCCAAACTCGTAATGAGGCACAATGTGTGTGTCTACTGTTGGTCATGTATGGCTTCATATGAAACAGCTGTAAATCATGTTGTTTCAGCTTTGCATGTCACTGTGTCGTCTTTCTCATGTGGACTACAATGTGTGGCTCCCCATCACAGTGAAAAATGTCCAAAAGATTTTGCAGGCACATTTTGCTCTGCACTACAGAGCGAAGGGAACATGACTTCAAGATGCCAAGGGTGCCTACCATGCCTTTCCAGCTATGGCTGTGGAGGTGACTGCCTGATGAAGGAGAGGTGTCATCAGATATGGCGTGACTCCACATGCCCTGATGCCTGGGCAGTCAAGAGAGTGTGTTGCACTGAATCGTACATTGTTTTTGTGTTCTTCTGTTGGTATGTTGAGGTATGTCTTAATGCCGATGTGCATGTGAGGGGGCAAGGTGTATGGTGTATTGTCATTTGCAGTTCTTGGCCCGTAGGCTAATGACAAGGTGTACAGGTTTATCCAGTGATCCATACTAGATGTGTTGGCCAGTTTCTTTGTGAATGTGGGCTAAAACACTCCATCATGAGTACTACTCATTCCTGCAATATTGTGCTGTCGTTGTGACATGCATGTATGTGAGGGTATCTACTCTCTTCCTCCTTTGGTTACTAAGGAAGGCGGGAATTGCTGTTTTCCCTAGGGATGCAAGGGTTGCCTCTTGTCCAAACACTGGGAATAATGTAAGTGCCATCATCTAATTCCTTAGACAGAGATTGTGGGGAGAGCCTGCGACAGGTAAACGCAGGGGTCAAGTCCTAAAAATTAAAGTGGGGGGACTCATCAACAAATGCAATCGGATGTGACGTCACTGGAAATGGGCATATCAAGGTGAAATATGCGCATGTCATTAAATTGGCTTTACATAACCACCCAAATTGAACAGGACAAATGGCATTTGCCTTACATAAAATCAACACGCACACAAAACCAAGACAGGATATTTTCTTCTAAGAGGGTTTTTGAAAATGTTAAAATGTTTTAAAATCTAACAACCAATACAATTGTTTTCCCTGGGACTTGCAGTACCGAAATGGGATATTTCACCTTTGTTTGTTAGTTTTGATCAGGTTATATAGTGCAGTGTTGAAGTGTCCAGCCTCCAAACCTGACGACTGCGGTTTGATCCTCCGGTCTTCTTTAATTCATAAATTCATAGAGGACATCCAATGTTTCTCTTTTAGCTGGGGGGACTGAGTCCACCCTCTGAATAAAGTGGGGGGACTCTGTCCGCCCGTCTGTACCCTCGACCCTCGACTTGAGCCCTGGACTGTAAACGGCAGTCCCCTCACAGATCGGGCTAGAACCTGGGTGGGACTAATAGCCTTGACCGTGACATGGAATTCAAGTCCCGTTACACAGGAGCCCGGGGTCTTTCCAGAGTTACACAGGAGCCCGGGGTCTTTCCAGAAGGTATTTCCAATTACCTACGACTACCAATGACTGAATCTTACCTGCTTTGAACTTCTGCGACACTGCCTTCATGTCTAGGCCCACCAAGGCCACATTATCAGTTACGGAAGTAGCTGCACCAAACACCAGCATCCCCAGGTTCAACTTTCTAGCTTCCTGCAACACAGCCCATGGACCTCGGTCAGTCACACTTGGCCGGGTAGCCTGCAGCTCGTGATTTTGAAGCTCCTTTTTCTGCCAAACCAAGTGTTCTGCTTATCTTCGTCATAATGAGCACAATTGGGTCATAGGAAAACTTTGAGTCCAAGCTAAGCAAAACGGTGGCTTGTCCTGACCGCTCCACTTTACAATAACCACTGCGCTTTACTATTTACTTTATAGTGTTGAGAAGGATTAAGCTTCTTAAGTTCTAAAAACCCTAACTCTAAACGTCGCTTTTGCCAGGACTTAAGACTGAACCCTTTCACAATGACATTTATGGAAGTCACCACCTCAAAAACGGTATTCCTAAAAGCTACTCACATGCAACGCGATGAATTTTCATTTTTTCTAAAAGTTATACCAGGGTATATTTTTAGATATGTACTGTGTGTGGTCATTCTGCCTTTGGGGGTAATTTTGCCATGGGTGTTGTGGCAAATGGAGTTGTAAAAGGGAGGCATACTGCTTTTACATCTCCATTTCCTGCTCCAGCCCATAGCGCTGCTAACCCCTACTCCTTGGCCCCTTACATCATATTGGTAACATACATAACATCTCCCGCTTGCTTGCCCCAATGATAGAGTCAGAGACATTTTGAAAGTTGGAAACATATATAACATTTTATTGGAAAAACATATGGTCGCATAATTTGGAGGCATTTTATGAGGGCGGTCCCCCCCATCCCTGCTCAGGTTTTATGACTGCCTGGCACCAGCCATGGTCCTTAGCCGGGTGGCTCCGCCAATCCCGCCTTACAAAAGTCCCATGTCCAAAAGCCTGTGAGCCATCTAACACTATTCCGTTCTTGCGAGAACGGCCCGCCCTGGATTCCACTGCCAGTTCAGTCATTCCTCCAGAAAGTGTTGAGCGAATAAGGCCACTGCATCGGTTGTTGAGGAGTCCCAACCGTCCCTAGTGGAATCAGCGCCCGTGTCACCCCATCCTGCCTGAAGCAGCCAGTGGTTGTAGCTCACGGACCAGACCGCAGCGTGCCTCCTTCTCTAGGACCGCCCTCCTAACTCTGCCACGCTTTGGGGTGTCCCCCCCGTGACCCCAAATGCCTCCACACCAAATTCCTCTTCCTACTAATCCTCACCAATCCCTATTTACACCCAGTTCTTGCCATCAGTCCCCATAGTCCTAAATTGCAAAGACCCTTCCCGTGCTCTGAAAGATGCACTCCATCTACTGCAAAATCTATTGGTTTCCCTTTGCATAATTCCAGATGTCTGACAAAAACCAGCCCTTCCTGCTTCCTGAAGCGCTCCATGCTCCTGTTCACCCTCCTCCTAGATCTTTCCATTGCAGAGTTGGGCTCTTCTCCCCGCTACACCTTCCTTGGGATGAGCTCTGACCAAGCTATTTCCGTTGCAGGCAGCATTCTTGCTAAGGACCGAATGCCCTCCTGCATTACTCTCATTAATCTGCCCCTCCCCAAGTCTGCAAGGTCATTCCCCCCAAGGTGCACTACCAACAACCTCGGGGGGGCCCTCCTGGTGATCTGTCTGCACAGCGCGGGGAGAAGTGAGTGACAACGCATGCCTGGGGTGCCTAACCACACCAGCTCGGTGCCCGTTGAAACCCTTCAGAAACTCCCGCCACATGACTAGGTCCTCTTTGAGTGCGGCGCTCAGCCTGATGTGGTGGTGTTTGTTAGTCACCCCCGCTGTGGCCCTTGCCAATCTCGTGGCAAACACCCTTCCCGCTGGTACCACCCTGGCTGCAAAGTTGAGTTTCCCAAGCAGCTGTTGCACTTGACCCAGAGTTGTCTTTTCTTTTGCTAGGATGCTGGAAATCAATTCCATAAGCCCCTCTACCTTTTCCGCTGGTAACCTGCATGTGCCTTTGTAAGTATCAATTTCTATGCCTAGAAATGTGAGGACATGGACTGGGGTTTGTGTTTTCTCTTTGGCTAGGGGTATCCCCAATTCTGTCAGTCCTCAGTACCCTCTCTACCAATGAACAAAAAATCATCCAGGTAATGCATGATTGCCCCCCTTTGTTCCTTTTCTTTTGCTGCCCATTCCAAAAAGGAGCTAAATTGTTCAAAGAAGGCACATGAAACAGCACACCCCATTGGCATGCACCTGTCAAAGAAAAATTGGCCTTCTCATTTGAATCCCAAGAAATGAAAGCTATCCAGATGGACTGGCAGGAGCCTGAAAGCGGATTCAATGTCGACCTTTGCCAACAATGCCCTTCTTCCCATCTGGCCCACTAGCTCTATTGCTTTGTCAAAGGAAGCATATGTAACGGAGCAATAATCAGGGTCCAGCCAATCATTCACAGAATCCCCTTCTGGGTAAGACAGGTGGTGCATCAACCTGTACTTCCCTTCTTCCTTTTTAGGGACAACCCCCAGTGCGGTCACAATGAAGTTAGGAAGGGGAGCTACCCTAAATGGACCCGCTATTCTCCCCAATGCTTTTTCTTTGGCCAGTTTTTTGCTCACAATACCTGGTAGCTTGTCCGCTGAAGGAAGATTCCTTGCCCCTCATGATGTCAGGGGTCCTTCATGCTAAACCCTTGCCTGAAACCCTGGGAGATCAACTTTCCTTCGCCAATATTTGGGTAATCCGTTAGCCATCCTTGCAATGTTGTTATGATTATGGGTGAGGGTCCCTTTCCCCCAGACCACTTCATTGGGTGTTCTTACCTCGGCCACTGGCCCGCGGTCCCCTGGACCCTTGATAGCACGTAGAGGCGGGGTGGGACCCCTTACATTTTTCACAGGCATGGGCAAATATGCATTCCCGCCCGAAGTGGCAGTACCCTGAATTAAAACTCCTGCACTTGCCCCTGGCTGTGTCACCCCCGGGGGTGCCCCCGCTGCTCCCCCGTGCCCTTGTTCTGTTCCCGCCATCTCTCCCCCTGCCCCTCTGTCTGTTCCGAAAGGGCTGCCAAGCTTCCCTCTTATCCTCGCTGTACTTACCCTGCCAAGCCTTAGTCGTGTCTCTGATTGGCTCGCTAGACCTTTCCTAACCACCCATGAATGCGAACCAACCCTCCGTGTCCTTCTGGGTCTAATACATCGAGGGCAAATCTTCCATCTTATGCCTGAAACCTTTGTCATAATCAATCCAATCCGAAGTCCTGTATGTCTTATGCTTTGCCACTATGGTATCCCTGTAATTCCATAGATCAGTCCCTTGTTCTGGGAACTTCTCCATCATTACTGTAGCATACAGAGAGAAGGCCTTTGACCAGTTGTCAATGGTTTCCTCCGGCCTGTACCGCTTTTGCCTCTTTTTCTCTTACTCCTTTGATATATTAACGTCTGGGCCCTCATTTTCAGATGTCAGCATTGAAAATATGTCAAAGTAATCCTTTGCCCATATCCGTTCTTTTACCTGTTTATGAATGTACCAAGACAACATACTTCTCCCTGTCAGTAGTGGAGCTATTGTCACCAATGGAGCCCCGCCGCTTGCCACGGATGTCCCAGCACCCAAGGAAGTTATTGGTAATCCTTCTGGCTGTATCACCCTATTGGTGTCACAATGCCTGCCCCCAGACATCTGGAACATGTCCATCTGTCCAGGGAACAGGCACCCAAGAAGACACAGGAATTCTCAAAACCCCGCCTAGGGGCTATATGGGTTCAGTCCTGGCGCCGTAGACACCAGGCTCATATTGCCAACTTTAAACTATGCAGGTCATCATGCAAAGAACTCATGTACAGGCCATCATGAGGCCATGAAGGGAATACTTTCCTTTAGGAACTATTTTGCTGCTTGGGTGTGGCACTGGAACGTCTTACCTGGGAACTACTTTTTGATGCTATTTAAACCATGCCTGAAGAGCAGCACACGCTTCGCATTATTCTGCATCTTAGCAGCGTAACGCTCACCGTGTCTGCAGTCCAGCATCCAGTCTACAGCCACACCCATCTTGTGTCCGGAGCCGATCCTAGAGAAAAGGAAAGAAGAAGAGAAGGTTAGAACAAGGAGATTTCCATTTGGTCATCATCTTTTCCTGGAGCAGCCTCACCTGTGGATAAAGGAAAAATACATTAAAATAAACCGCGTCGCATTGCCAGCTGCAGCGCCGCGGCATACTCACCTGTCTTCGGAGCATCTCCACGAGCCGGCGTAGCACCCGTTGAATCGCCGCCCAAAACATCAGCATCTGAAAAGACAAGGACAAACAAAAGGTGAGCGGGGTTCCGCCAAAGACATTCTTTTACTTACCGCAAGATACTTACTCGGAATTTTACCGCTCGAGGCAGCGCTGGCCACCATCCTACGTTAGACATTTTCAGCAAGGCGCCGCACCTGCAAAGAAGATAGAGAACTATTGGTTAATTACATTTGGAACAATATTACTTGCTAGACAGTGCTTGGTATAAACTGACTCTTACCTAAGCGCTACCTTCATCCATCCAGGCTAACTCACTCCTTGGATCACGCTGCAAGGGAAAAGGTATGAAAGAAGCAAGAGTGAATTAACAGACATTTGAACTCTAAAAGAACTATACATTCGGTTTACACACTACTTACCTCAGAGTCATTGTTGTCTGGAACTCTGCCAAATACCTTCGGATCAGTGAAGTAACTGAACTTCTACGCGCCCCTGCACTCCACGCAGGATGGAGAGTTCATACTTCCAAACAATAAGGAAAATATTCTTGTGGGCCAGGCAGACGAACCTGAGTGGGCAAGTGCAGTCGATCATCACTTCGCTACGAGTCACACTGGTGGAGACCGTAGCAGTCCAGCTTCGTTCGATGCCCCTGTGGAATCCAGGTGAGCGTAACAGAATGCGAAACCTTACTACAAATCTCCACCCGGGCCTTATGGAGACCTCAGAGACTTACCAATTAGCCCAACTACTGGGAGAACTAAGGGCTGAAGTGCAATTTGCCCGCCAAGAGACTAATGCTCTCAGGAGAGAACTGATTGTGGCAAAAGAACGTACAGATGATCTCGCCAGGCAATTACTTCAAGCTCAAGTTGGGCACACACCTTTACCTGGACTCGGGGGAGGTTCTGCCCAAGCTCAATCAAGTAATCCAGTGCAAGTAATTTTCCCAGGGACAGTTCCTTTAGCACCGCCAGAACGCTTTGCGCGGGACCCCAAAAGGTTTGCCGTGTTTATGAACCAGTGCCGCCTGCATTTTTTATGTAGACCTGGAGCCTTTCCGAATGATCAAGCAAAGGTAGCCTTTGTACTATTGTATCACAGCGGCAGTGCAGCCGATTGGTCTATTCCACTTGTCAACCAGGATGACCCTCTTCTTCGGGATTTTCAGGGTTTTCAACTACGCATGGAAAGACTATTTGCCCGACATTCCCAAGGCCAAACTTTGGATAACGAACTTTTGTCCTTGCGTCAGGGTAACTCGGATCTGCTGACCTACATCGCAACCTTCAATAGGTTATTGGTAGAAACCGGATGGCCAGAGGTCAAGCGGATTACGCTATTTCATCGTGGGCTACGAGGTGAACTAAAAGACGTTGTGGCAAAAGTAGTGAACCCACCTCAAGATTGTGCTGAATACATAGACCTGGTTGTCCAGTTGGATCACAGATTTCAAAATCGGAAGGCTGATCGGGCTAGATTCGAGAATCGAGTATTGGTAAGACCTAAGGACAACGTCACCCCAAAAGGAACTGATGTATCTGAACCCATGCAAATTGGGGGGGTTAAAGGACCTTTGACTCAAAAAGAAATGGACAAGAGGTGGCAGTTACAATTGTGTTTGTATTGTGGAACCTCAGGGCATTTTTCAAGGGATTGCCCAGCGAAACCACCTAAAAAGGTGATAGGAGTCGCCGACAAAGTCAATATGGAATCAGAGCCGGGAAACGACCACGCCCGACAAGCGTAGAGGTCCGCTTGCCGAGCATGAAGAAGGACACTCAGCTCAGACCTCGCACCTAATTATACCAATGGTCCTTATAGATCAAAGGCAACCATCTTGTATGCACGCAGTGAGAACATACATAGATAGCGGAGCCATAGGAAACTACATGTATCAAGAATTGGCTACAAGGATGAACCTGCCTCTTTGCAAAAAACCCACAACTGATGTAATCACCACCGTCGATCGGACCGAAATAGCTTCCGGTCCAGTAACTCATTCAACTATGGAGATGACACTCTTGGGTCAAGATGGGCATCGAGAGAGCATTGTGTTTTACTTCATCAAGGCCCCACAGTTCCAAATAATTCTGGGAATGCCATGGTTGGAAACTCATAATCCTTGCATTGACTGGTGAGAAAAGAGAGTGACCTTCTCGGATTGTGCACACACTTGTTACCCTGAAAGAACTTTGATCAAAAGACTGACTACGGTCACGAATCCGATAACTCAGTTACCCCAGGAATACCAGGAATTTCAGGATGTTTTCCAAAAAGACCAAGCAAACACGTTACCACCCCACAGATCATATGATTTCCAGATCGACCTCCTACCTGGCGCTCAAATTCCATGTAGCAGAATCTACGCCCTCACTGAACCCAAAAATCTTCATTTACAGCAATATTTGGATCAATACCTCGCTAATGGCTTCATTCGCCCGTCCAAGTCTCCGGCAGAATCGTCTTTATTCTTCGTCCCTAAAAAGGAAGGGGACCTTAGGACTTGTATTGACTATCGCGCATTAAACCAAATAATGGTAAAAAACTGATACCCCTTGCCCCTGATCCCAGAACTACTGGACCAAGTAAAGGATGCTCGTATCTACACTAAGTTGGAACTCCGAGGGGCGTATCATCTGGTACGAGTGAAAAAAGGCGACGAATGGAAGACTGCCTTCCGTACCAAATACGGATTGTTCGAATACCAGGTGATGCCTTTCGGGCTTTGCAATGCACCGGCAGCCTTCCAGTATTTTATGAACGATGTCCTTCGCGAACTCATAGACGTCTGTGTTGTTGTATACATAGACGACATTTTAGTATACTCTTCATCTGAATCAGACCATGTGAAGCACGTTCGTGCTGTACTAGAAAAACTACGCCAGCATAAAATATATGCAAAATTGGAAAAGTGTGTTTTTCATTCTTCGGAAGTTGAATTCCTTGGATTTATCCTGACCCCAAATGGAGTTTGAATGGATTCACGAAAGGTGGATGCACTCCTCAAGTGGCCCTCACCTACCTCGATTAAAGGGGTACAGAGTATGCTTGGATTTGCAAACTTTTACCGCAGATTCATTCCTGATTTTTCACATCTTGTACACCCCATCACGGCTCTTTTGCGGAAAAATAAAAGCTTCCAGTGTACAGAAGAAGCCGAAAGGCCTTCCAAGACCTAAAACAGAAATTTACTTCAGCTCCTGTTTTAAAGCACCCACGTCCAGAACTTGCATATGTGGTTGAAACTGATGCATCCAGCTTAGCCATGGGGGCTGTCATTTCCCAAAAGGATCCTGAAACTAGTCAACTTCACCCGGTGGCGTTCTGGTCACAGAAGTTTTCAGCACCAGAGTTAAACTATGCAGTTACCGACAAGGAACTACTGGCCATCAAGTTGGCATTCAAAGCCTGGCGGCATTATCTTCCCGGAGCTCGACACACCATCACCGTAATCACGGATCACAGGAACTTACAATATTTAAATACAGCCAAGGCTCAATCGTCACGCCAACTTAGATGGGCCTTATTCTTTGCGGAATATGATTTTGTGATTACTTACCGACCAGGTTGTCGAAATGGCAAAGCAGATGCCTTATCTCGTATTGGAATGGGAGAAGCATATTCAAATCCAGAACCAGTACCCATAATTTCGGAGAGAAGAATTCTTGGTATAACCACTCTACAGACTCTGGACGACATCCATAAAAAGATTCAACAGCTTTTCGACCCTGTAGCCTTACAAAGCTGGTTGAACAAAGGCAAAGATTATTCAGTCACTGATCACCTACCATACTATCAAGGACCTCTTTACCTACCAAATAAAGAATTACAAGAACATGTTATCTCCAATTACCATGAGTCTTTGATAGAAGGGCATCCTGGGATCGCTAAAACCGAGTGCCTTCCCAATGAACCTTGCCTCAGTCATTCAGTGCGCACTTGTTTATTAGTCCGTTATGAATGCCTTTTTTGACCATTTTTTAACAAATGTCACGGAAAACAAACGATAAAACGTGTTAAAACTGTCCTCGTTCTTTTAACTGTATTGCACACGAGTGTGGAATACCGTAGCTGCTTTGCAGGGCCGCACACTTTCAACCGCCCGTCATAATTGTAATAAACCCCTAAAAAACATAAAAACCTTTCTCGGCGTGAACAAGACTTCATCGATTGGCCCCCTTTGTTCGTTTCCCATTTTTATGGCCTTGTCGCTACACGATAAGCATCTAAATGTTCTTCCTACCGTATCGCTCCCAGCAGCCTTACTGTGTAACTCGATCACCGTCTTTACGCAGTAAAATGGCTCCATACTTTCCACACATTCCTCTTAATAAACCCTAAATCCTCACATACTTATTGTTATGAGTCCCGGACTGGCTTGTTGTGATACAAATTAACCTGCCCCTTAAAACACTCCAGCCGCGATGCCATTGCCCGCACCAGGACCCCAATCGTCGAGCCACCGATGGGACTATTAGGCCCTCATTTGTGCCGCCTTCCTTTGCGACACGTTACACTTTCTAGCAAAGTTCCCATTTAAAGAGAGAAACTGTAAGCCTCCTAGTGATGTCCCAACCAAATCGGTAATGGCCCTGCTGCTTCCTGCACCGCACGCGCATAAACCCATGCCACCCCTTGCCTGCCACCCCTCCAGGCTTTCACAAACCCAGGAATGGCCCGGTAGCTGCCCGTGCCGCATGCATACAACCCCACACCACATATGGGACATTCATCACACAGGGAAACAGTTGTTTGCCACCCCGTGACGACTTTCCACAAACGCAATGGCCCGAGCCATACGTGGAATACATGCACAATGCGCTAGAAGGAAACCGCTCGCCTCGCGACACAATCCTAGTTTGAGCCCCACAATAGCTTCCCGCGCTCCTGCCCCATCACCCCTATGTGACACCCAGGCCGTGAACCCAAAATATGTGCGCGGACCGAAAGAAAACATCACTGAAACATTTGATCCCCCAATTGCTTCCAGTGCTCCTGCCCCGTCCCTGAACCGGGAGGCCACCCCTGCGGCACACTCAGGCCGTGAACACACACATGTGCACAGACCGACAGAAAAACAAGAAACATTCCCATCTTTTTCCTACATAAACACCCCGACCGCCATTTTTGTCCAAGCCCCCCCCCTTTGTGCCTACCGAGGCCCACCTTGGAGGAAATGCCGCGAGTGAACTCGCGGCAAGGACCCGCGCCACTGCGCTGTCCATCAACTCCTTTTCCTCCTTAGTGCCATCGGGGGAAACGTGGAGGAAATGCTGTGGTCTCCGGACTCACGGCAAGGATCCAGCGCCGCAGCGCCGTTCACCCACTCCATATCCCCCTTTGTGCCCCTCGAGGCACAACGTGGAGGAAATGCCGTGGTCTCCGGACTCACGGCAAAGACCAGCACTTCTGCGCCGTCCCTCAACTCCACGCATTACCTTTCACTCTTTGGTTAGTTTCAGCTCGTCCCCTCAGCTGCCGTCCAGTTCCACGTCGCTGATGTTGCTGCTGCCAGGGCTGGATGAGAGGACTTGCTCTCTCAGCCCTGGCTATTTAAGCCCCTGGGGGTGCCGGCTGTTTCCGGCCGGACCCCCGAGGGCACCCTGACTGCGTCCTCCCTAGAGGAGGCAAATCCACGCAGGGGGCGGCCAGAAGGGCGGCCCGCTATGTGAGCTGCGCCTCTAGCGCCCCCTGCGTGGGCTGGTGCATCTTCTTTCTCATCTGCTTGCAAGTTGGCGCTGGGGCACAAAGAGAACTTTAAAACTCTGCTGTGCTTTCCTCCTCCAACTTCTACAAGCACTTTGTTCTATGTTTGCATGAGATTTTCATGCAGGCGTACAACCAATGGATTCCTATGGAATCCTCCTTGACTTAGCACAGGTGGATGCCTGGGGAATCCATTTGTAAACACCGTCTGAAAGGCACAATTTGCAGGCACCGTTTATTTCTTTGCCAGATGGAGAGTAAAACCCGAAGAGTAAGGGTGATTTCACCTGGTTTTATTCTTCAGTTTTATACTTTGCCTTGCAAATGTTTGAAATTGCATGCAAGGAACAGTACTGAAGTGTGAACGTTCATGGCCCCGTGCATACAATTTGCATTTATTTTAAAAAGTCCCACTTTGTGTTTTATTGCTTGTTACCCAGTACCTTTTTACCACCCTGCTCCCCGATTGAGAGTTCAGACTTATCTGTTCAGCAACATTTGCCACAAGTAGAGAAAGGTGGATACAGAATAGCCCTGTGAAGGTGGGCAAGATAGTCCTGGCCTGTGCCATGTTCCATAACATGTGTATCAGGCGCAACATACCACTGACCGTGGACATGGACATGCAACCACCTGATGCAGAGGATGAGTATGCCAGTGATTAGGAACATCCATTGGCACATTGCAGGGATGCCAAGGATGGCTGTGAGGCATGTGATGCACTGATTAACCACTATTTCTGAGCACATTACACAAGCACATGGCCTAGGACAGCTAACGCACTCAGCACTGTACAGGAAATAAAACCCTCAGTCACACTAAAAATGAATGTCCAGTCATGATTTCAATGCAACACCAAGTGTAATGTATATAATTTAATGATAAATGTGGAACTACACCAACTACCCAAACTATCCCTCCCCACTCCCCCTTCCCAAAAACCCCTCCCCACTCCCCCCCCAACTATAAGATCTCTCCCGCATCAACTGCACCTCCTGGAGGTGCTGCTGCACTAGGGCAGTTAAGGCATACTGACGTTCGTCGATGCTCCAGAGTCTGCCATCAATTTCCCTCTGACTGGGGAACATTGAGCGGTGTGGGCTCATTGGGTCCATCAGGCTGAATACTGAAGGCTCATAGCTGCTGTGGTCGCTGGTCTCCCCTGTGTCGACTCCACCATTTTCAGCTATGTCCTCAGCACTTGATAGATGGGCACGTGCATGTGGCTACTCTGCTGGTGGTGGTACTGCAGCAGTTGGGGCTGGCGGGATGGCCGCAGCTGTGCTCACAGTCATGGTTGGGGCTGGCGGAATGGCCTCAGCTGTGCTCACAGTGATGGTTTGAGGCTGGTGTGATGGCCACAGCTGTGGTGACTGTGGCAGTGGAAGTTGTGGTGCCCTGAGTGGTGTGGTGGTCCATGGTGTCCGGTGGTGGTGGCAGCTGGGATGGGTCATAGTTTGGTGGTCAAGGTGTAGGTCTATGTATGCACCCATGATGTTGTTTGCCTGGGGGGGGCATGCAGGGTTGTTTTGGGGTTGTGGACGAGGTAATTTCCATTTCTGTGATATGTTGGTACAGTGGTGGGTGCAGTGTGGCCAGGGAGGTTGATATTACATTGGGGTTACATGTACTCACTGGCCTCTTCGGATGTCCAGACCCGGCCCCCGCAGCATGACCCCTTCAATGGACTCTAGGTGCAGCACACTGGTGCACGTCTCCTCCCAGGGCATCAGGCGTATTGGGGATGTGCTCCCACCACCTGTGGCCATGCCCTGTCTCTGCTAGACCAAGAGGAGGTTGCGTACCCTGAGGCACAGGTCGTCCCATCACTTGTGGCAGTCTTGCACTGTGCGTGGGGTTATGCCACTGCCGACACCTTCTGGGCCACCTCCTCCTAGATGCTCTTCATGCGCAGCTGGGTTTGCCTGCGCTGGTACATGGTGGCCAATGGTGTCCGCTAGCATGTTGAGCTCTGGGTCAGAGAAACGTGGCTTCTGCTTGCAGGTCTCACAGACTCTAGATGACATGCTGACAGTGGAGTTTGTCTGGTCAAGAGGGGTGGATAATGCCTGTGCAATGGATTGTGTTTTTGTAATGGCCGACTGCCAGTTTCCTGTTCCGGCGATCACTTTATTTCCGGTCATGTAATTGTGGGACTGCTGTTACCGGTGTTGGTGGGTCTGGCACTGGCATGCTGGATTCTGAAGAACCGGCACTGAGGACGACAGTGTTGTCAGTTTTTGGGTATTTTGATGGTGTTTCCGTGATGCCGATACCGGCGCTTCTGGCATGCCGGAATGCGCATTGCCTGACATAACGTAATCGTCGGGTGATTCCGGAATCACGGGTTGCTGGAAACGGTGGCACCGGCATGACGGTAACTGGGAAATAAAGTCTGATGATGTTGGTAAGAATTATAGCAATGCCTCTTTTTCTTGCACACACGGCTTCGCTAGGCATCGTACACAGGTCCTACTGTATCTAGAGATTAGAGGTGGGCGAGCTTGGCGAGGCCCGGCCCGGCCTGGGTCCAACAGGGTCTCCAGCTCAACCCTCCTTTCGAGCCGGTACCCCTGCATGCCATGGGCCCCACCATAGCTACCCAGTGCACAGCGCAAAAAAACAAATGGACATTTCTTTCCATTTTGCCTGCGCCGCATGGGCACAATGGAAACAATTGTCCATATATAAAAAAAAATAAACACATCCCTGATGGTGGCTCGCCGGGGCCGCGTTTCATTTGTTTCCTTTTTCTGGGCGAGCCAGGGATTTCATGGGCTTGGCCCGTGCTGAGCTCCTAGAGCCAGTCCTGACTCCTGACTCCCAGGCTCGTTCCTACCCATGAAATCCCTGGCTCCCTCTGCTCTTCTAGAGATACACAATGTTCACTGCAGACAGAGAGGAAGAGAATTGGCTGCAATATAAAAAGGTTGTATCACTAGTGCATACTTGCCAACCCTACAGATTTAGGCAGTAAGCTACTGCTTTTTAAGCAGTCCTACCGCCTACAGATTTGGGTGACGGATCATACTGCTTTTTAATTTGTTCGGCTCTAAGGCAGGCTGCAAGACAAAGCATGCAACACCTTAATTAGTCTGTCTGTACAATGGGCTGGTAGGTGATTACTTTGATTGGGCTCAGACCAATCCACTGACCTGACAGCTACGTGACTCTGCCCTGCACTCTTGCCGGTTCATTCCTTAGGTGGTGAGCCAAAAGTGAAGGCAAGTGGCAGAGCGTAACACCATCACACAGCATCTGCCTATCAGACTGAGGGGGTATCAGTCTCCATGTCATTCAGTGTTCAACATACACTACAAGAATGCAAATGCATTGCCCAGGCTGCTGCTACATAGCAGTGGCAAATGTTGCCTACCAGCTCTGTGTGATTACCTTCTGTGTAATTGAATTTGGTGTTAACCTACCATTCAGAATTATACATTTTTAACATTTGAACACCTTTCCACGTTGTGCTGTTTGATGGGTTTTGTATTTTCCTGTGATGTCATTGTTATGCCAATTATTATTTTTTAAACTTGAAAAATCCTACATCTTTTTGATCACAGAATGTTGGCATTTATGCTAGTGTCTTGTGTCAAGAGCTGTATTTTGTGCTGAGCTGCCAAACGATGAGGATACTGGAGTAGGTTGAGACTCTGAGGACAACATACTTCACAAGCACTGCCCAAGATTTCACTTTTTGGGTGCTATGGGATCCTGGCTCAAACTAAAACACGGCCTCCCGGGCTTGGGGGAATAGAGTGACCACACGTGGTACTTCACTGCGGACGTAAGCTCTGGTGATCCCCTTTTCAGACAACAACAAAAGAAGGCATCGCTCAGGGGGATAAAGTGAAGGACGTCCTGACAAAAGGGCTGCATTTGCTTCTTGATAGACTCCCCATGCAATGCTAGATGCCCTTTGAATGGGCAACCACTGTACAGCAGCCCCAATCCACTCGGACCAGAGGTGGGCTGGCTCAACGCAACCACCATACAGCAGCCCTATTCCACTCTGACCAGAGGTGAGCTGACCCTACGCAACCACACTACAGCAGCCGCAATCCATTCTGACCAGAGGTGGGCTGGCCCTATGCAACCACCATACAGCAGCCCCAATCCACTCTGACCAGAGGTGGGCTGACCCTACGCAACCACCCTACAGCAGCCCCAATCCACTCTGACCAGAGGTGGGCTGATCCAACGAAAATCTCGGCCATTTCCCAAGTTCCCTACAGAGTGATTTGCCTCCCTCATATCTTTTGGAGTTGTCTGGTTTAGGTTTACTTTATGATGTTTTTTTAAAGTATTTAATCTCAATAGTGGTTTTCTGAAATGTTATGATATTGATGTTGTATGTATTTTAATGCATACTTGCCAACCCTACAGATTTCGGCACTAGGCTACTGCTTTTTAAGCAGTCCTACCGCCTACAGATTTCAGTGGCAGATCCTACTGCTTTTTATAGTGGCAAGTAATTTATGTGACTATAAGGCAAGCTCCAGGACAATGCATGCAATACATTAATTAATCTATCTGTACAGTGGACTGGTAGGTGATTACTTTGATTGGGCTCAGACTCTGGCCGGGAAAACCCTTAGGGGAACCACCAGCGAAGGCAAGTGCAGAGTGTAACACCTTCACACAACATCTGCCTATCAGACTAAGGGGGGTATCAGTCACCATGTCCTTCAGTGTTCAACTTGCAATAAATATGTACTGCCTGGGCTCCTGCTACAGAGCAGTTGCAAACGTTGCCCACCAGCTCTTTGTAATTACCTTCTGTGAAGTAAGGTAATTGAATTTGGTGTTAAGTTACCATTCAAAATTATACATTTTTAACATTTGAACATCTTTCCATATTGTGCTGTTTGATGGGTTGTGAATTTTAGAATACTTCAATGGTGCCAACAATGCATGTTATGTATTTTCCCGTGATGTCATTGTTATGGGAATTATTAATTTTTGAAACTTCAAAAATCCTACATCTTTTTGGTCACAGAATGTTGGCAAGTATGTTAATGTGATCAACTGTGTGTTAATATGTGGATTGTATGGTCTTTGACAGCGAAATAAATCGATTACTAGTGCTACTTTTACACTGTGCGACCTTGCACAAGCGCGCGCATCGCGCCTATAGTGGCGCCAGGCTGTCTTTTCATTGAACATGTAAAGGACAGACCGCACTGATCCAGTCATGTGAAAGGTACAGTGTGGGCTGGTCACGCAGTACATTAAGATAGTACTACCAAACAATAAAGGCGCCACATCGTGTGCAATTCATAAGGCAATATTTGCCTGACCTGTGACTTAGTACATTAGGCAACGTTTGTCTTCTTTCACTCATGGCTACTGTAGAGACGGGCGGGGCATGGATTACACTCATGGTAGAATCCATGATGCAACCTCGGCTTTTAACACAGTTGGAAGATCTCCAACTCTGCCCGCATAACAGCTCTCAGTTGGCTTCAGAGCCGCGCCTTCAGCTCACTTAACTGAACAACCAGTATTCCAGCTTCAGTGAGCGGAAGAAAACAAGTATTGAATTGCTTGCAAAAGAAGAAACTGAAAGGGAGGCTGTTGGATGCTTGTTTCCCCGGAGGCCTAGCACGAGGGGCTGGCTCCGGTCCAGGAGGCCGCGTGGCCTTGAGCGCGGCCTAGGCAGGAGCGCGAAATGAAAACACACACATGCTGTTTCACATTCGCCCGGAACTGCCTCCCACTCCAGGGGGCGGGGCTTTTATTTAGCTGCCCTACGTCACCGCGCTGCGGGACGTAGGGCGGATATAACATTCCTCCTTTATTTCAAAATAACCTAACAAAACAACATAAACAACATGCTCAACTATAAACTCCTGCCACTGCTGTTGGCTTAGCATACATAGTCATCCAGCCTCGCAGGCGGTCTCGTGGTCTTTCTCAGACTGTATCGCTTCGCTTGGGGGCTGTCCCCGCTCGGTTCGTAAGTCTGCTCACCTTCGCTGCATGTGTCCTCACTGCTGGGCAGTCTCGGTGATTGCCAGCTGCGATCCCCTGCGGATTCCTCCTCGGGGTCTTGCGCCGGCACGTCGCTGCTTTGTTGCTCGTTGTCGTCGTGAGGCCCCTCGCAATCCGTCCAGAGGTGCTGGGGCACGGGCTTGAACCAGGAGGCGTTCCTTGTTACTTCCCGACCTCCCCGGGTGACAGTTATCATGGTCCCACGCCGGTTGCTGACAGTCCATGGCAGTTCCTCGTACCTGGTGTCTAGCTTGGATTTCGTGGGGTTTCGCAACATGATGACTTGGTCGCCCACTCTGTGGTTTGAGGGCCTTGCTCTTCTCTTGTCGCTCATGTGAGCATTGGCACGTGTTCTCCTCGTTTCCACGCGTGCATGGTCGACGTCGTCAGGGGTCCTGCTTGGATGATGGTGAATCTACGAGTTGATGATAGTTCCGAACATAAGGTCAGCAGGTGGTATGCCCGTGGTGCTGTGGGGGGTGACCCGATAGTTCCTTAGGAACCGGAATAGGTCGATCCTCCACGGGCTGGCGTTTGCCTTTGATACTCTGAGTACCTTGTTGATGGTCCTCATGAATCGCTCGACATCCCCATTGGCCTGTGGCCACCTTGGCATGATGTGGTGGTATTTAATGCCCAGTTCCTGTAGGTATGACCTGAATTCCTCCCCTGTGAACGGGGGTCCATTGTCACTCTTAATGGTCGTGGGCAGACCGTGGGTGGCAAACATCTTTTCTATCACCGGGATGACCACTTCCGCGGCGGTGGACTCCAGTATCTCGACCTCTGGATAGCGTGAGTGATCATCGATTGCCACCAGTAGATGTAGACCCTCTCTGATTTTGCAAAAGTCAATGCTGATCGCTTCCCATCGTGCCCGGCCACGCTCGGCCGATAGGATTGGTTCTGGGTCTGGTGGCCCACTCGTTATTTGGCAGTGTAGACATGTGTTCACTAGGTCCTCGACACGATCGTCGATGTGAGGGAACCATACCCTGTGTCTGACCCGGGCCTTTGTTCTTGCAAGCCCTTGGTGTCCTTCATGCGCTAGGGCAACTATCCTGTCTTGCAACCTTGGGGGTATGATGATGCGGTCACCCCTTAGCAGGAGCCCTCCCTCAGTGATTGAGAGGTCTTGTCGAACCGTGAACATGCCTGCTAGGAACTCCTTGGCCCCCTCGGTTCTGTTGCGTGTGTGCGACATGAATTCTTTCCAGTTGCCTGACATGATGGCATCTTTTACCAGATCGCAGCAGGGGTCATTCTGGGTTTCTGTTGCAATGTCCTCAATGTTTATCGCTTTGGGCCTCATGGTGTGGACTACTTGACAAATGTGCTCCTCCGTTTCTTCGGCGACTAGCACTTCCTGCTGGGTGGCTGGTCGTGGGTGTCTCGACAGGAAGTCCGCGGGGTTGCCGCTGCCCGGTTGGTAGACAAGTTCGAAATCATATTGCTGGAGGTGTAGCAGCCACTTGGTGATTCTGGCTGGTGGGTGTGCCGATGACCCAATGAAGATTGGTAGTAGGGGCTTGTGGTCGGTGATCGCCGTGAACTTGCGCCCATATAGGTACATGTGGAAGTGTCGACACCCCCATAGAACGGCGATTGCCTCCTTTTCTATATGGGAGTACCTTTGTTCCGTTGCTGTGAGCGCCCTGGATGCATATGCAATCGACCTTTTTGTGCCCTCTTTTGTGACCTGCATCAGGATTGCTCCAAGTCCGACTGGGCTGGCATCCACAAATAGTTCTGTCGGGAGGTCCGTGTCATAGTAGGCCATCTTGGTATCAGTTGACAGGGAGTCTTTTATGCTCTCAAATGCTTCCTGGCATTCGGGCCCCCAGTCCCACTTGGTGCTGGCCTTTGTTAGCTCCCGCAGCGGTTCGGATAGGGTTGCTAGGTTCCGAATGAATCTGCCACAGTAGGTGGCCATTCCCAGGAAACTGCGCACCTCGGTGGGAGTCGTCGGGGGGCTGGCAGCTTGGATATCCGCCACTTTCTGGGGATCAGGTGATATGCCGGTGCGGTCGAACCTGTATCCAAAAAAAGTTATTTCTGGTTTTAGGAATTCGCACTTGTCTCGATGAATTGTGAGTCCGGCGTTTTCCAGCCTGCCCAGTAGTGTCTTGAGTCTCTTGATGTGTTCCTTGGTGTCCGGTGCGTGTATTAGGATGTCATCGCTCACGTTCAATACCCCTGGTATGCCTCTGATGACCTCCTGGATGGTCTGTTGAAAAACCTCCGCGGCCGATGATATGCCGAAACTCAGGCGCTTGTACCTCCTCAGACCTAGGTGGGTTGAGAACGTGGTGATATAGCGCGACTCTCTGTGGAGCTTCAGCTGGTGGTACCCCGCCTTTAGGTCTACCTTCGAGAACACACACGATCCAGTGAGGTCAGTGATGATTTCATCAATTGTAGGTGTTATGTGTCGCTCTCTTTTTATGGCTGCATTGGGCAGGCGCATATCAATGCAGATCCGAACTTTTCCTGGCTGTTTGGGCTTCCGGGTGACCACCATCGGGGAAACCCACGGTGTTGGTCCCGTGACTTCTTCAATAATGCCAGCGGCTTCGAGTGACCTTAACTCCTTCTCAACTTGTTCCCTCATGTGGAACGGTGTCCTTCGGTGTCTTATCGCGCGTGGTTGCACTGATTGATCAATATGTAGTTTGATGGTCTTTCCCTTGAGACAGCCTATCCCCTTCTGTAGCTTGGGGTGTTGCCTGAGGAAGTTCTCGACCTCGGAAGTGTCGTCAATGTGGCATATGAATTTGACCACGCCCAGGTCTTCAGCCGCATCTCCGCTCAGCAGGCTTTCAATTCCCGCCTTGACAACATAGATCTTCGACCACAACTTCTGTTCGCCATGCTCAAGAGTGGTGCGGAACCTCCCGATGACTGGTAGAGGTTTCCGACTGCCGTAGGCAAACAGCCGAGTGTCTGTGGATTTTAGCTCGGGCCGTGGTGCGAGGGTTTGGAACACGGTGGTTGGCATGACGTTTACCGAGGCCCCCGTGTCAATGGTCATCTGTATGTCCTGGCCTTGTATGTTGACCATGCATTTTCGTCGCCTGGCGGTTCTTTTCGACGGTGCTGGCCCTTGGTTTAGTGTCGATACTAAGTACACCTTTCGGCCCTTTCCTTCGTTCTCCGTGCCTGCTGTTTGTCATAGGGCTGAGAGGTCATCTCCTTCTTCTTCCGTCGAGGAGTTGACTACCGCTACCCTCCTCGCGCTGGCTTGTTTCTTTTTTTTGCGATGACCCTTTTTCCTGGGATCCTTGCGGAGGCTGTAGTGGCGTGTTCACTGATCTGCACACTTTCGCGTAGTGATCCTTCCTGCCACATGCACCGCACGTGGTGCCTTGCACCGGGCAGTTTCGCCTTCCGTGCCTTTGACCACCACACCATCCACATTCGGTTGGTCCTGGTGCTCGAGGCTGCCACCTGTTCTGGGTGTAACCGCTGCCACTTTCGCTTCTCGTTGATTGCCTGTCCGAGATTTGAGCAACCATCGCCGTGGAGAGAGACGGCTGGAGTTTTTGTAGGGTCACTTCCATGTTAGCGGCCCTGGAGTGGGCAAGTTCCCTCTGTCGACCCAGTTCCAGGATGCGTTGTAGAGGGATGCCCTTTTCGCTGAGCACGAGACGCCTCAGCTTCTCCGAGTGAATTCCATTTATGATTTGCCTCCTAATCTCCCTTTCAGTGTTCGTAAACTCACACGACATGGCCAGCTTCCTCAGCCTCGTGTGGTAGGCGTCGAGAGTCTCTTCGGTGGCCTGGATGGTCGTGCAAAAGATGAAAGTTTCATAGTCTGGATTTAGTTGCGGGAGAAAATGTGCTGTTAGAGCGTCCTTTGCACTCCGGTATGCGTCTTGGCCGTCATCCACATCCAGGGAGTTGAAGATGCGCAGCACCTCGTCGCCCACACTGAGGAGTAGATGAGCTTTCATCTTTCTGGATGACGTGACGTCCTTACATTCCATGGCCATCTCAAACTTCTGTAGCTATAGCTGCCATCTGGGCCCACTGGACGATGGGTCTGTGAATGGGTCGAATGGTTGGATCAACGTCGACGAACTCCCCTGCGTGCGAGGCGGTGGTGACGCCATAGACAGGTTTGCCGCCATCCTGGACGGTGTTGAGGGTCCAGGGGTAGATGACCCAGTCGCCATGGTGTTGCGTGCGCTTGGTCAACGATTCTCCGCCCTCTGGGTTCGTGCGCGCCCTGTGGTGAGGCAGTGTCCCACCGGCACTTGTGCTCCGATGGATTGGCGCTTCGTGGCCTGTGTGCCATGCAGGAGACGTCGTGCAGGTGATGACCGGGATGACACGAGAAGAGAAAAACATTTTTTTTCACCCCCTGAGGATGAGGTGTGGGAGGGGAATGAAAAAAAAATTTTTTTTTTTGTTTTGTTTGGGGGTGGGGGTCACGTGATCGTTGGGGCCCCCACCGGGTGTCCAAAAATTTACACGGAGCGTCCATGTGGCATCCGCGTGCGAAATCGTGGTGGAGCGCGTGGATGCTCGCTCACTTCCTCGTCGCCATTGTTGGATGCTTGTTTCCCCGGAGGCCTAGCACGAGGGGCTGGCTCCGGTCCAGGAGGTCGCGTGGCCTTGAGCGCGGCCTAGGTAGGAGCGCGAAATGAAAACACACACACGCTGTTTCACATTCGCCCGGAACTGCCTCCCACTCCAGGGGGCGGGGCTTTTATTTAGCTGCCCTACGTCACCGCGCTGCGGGACGTAGGGCGGATATAACAGAGGCCACGAGTCACCCCAACTAAATGCACGTTTGTGTTGTCGCAAGAAAGTATCACTACAGCACCATCAAGGCATTCACAAAGGCACACGTGCATGCGCAGCAGGACTGATGTGCACCCGCATGCCGCGTTCACTGAATCAAACTTCTGTGAGCACAAAATTCATTGCTGCAGGGGTTGCAGCACATCGCTGCTTCCCAGAGTCATACCGTGGCACCCGGGCCCATAGTCCCAGTTACAGCAGAAGGGATTCCGGGTAGCACACAGGCTGCAATGTTCACCCATGCATGGTTTCGACTGCTCGGTCAAGCTAAAAAGCACTCATATCTCCCTGAAAGGAACCGCAACAAATACTTCTACATTTAGTGACATGAGGAGCAGGGACGTCATTTCACCAAAATGCCAGGGGTAGCAGAAGTGACATCACATGACCCTTGACCCCCTGATGACATCACAGGCAGTGATGTCATTTGACCCCACCCCGAACTGACATGGAAGCGATGGAACACGACCTTTCACCGGTTGACAAAACAGGAAGTGAAATCACGTAGCATTGTACACTACGAATTACGATATCACTATAATCTGATGCACATTTCATACAAGAATGGATCGCCATATGGATCGTTAAGATCAGTGTGTATAGGCCCACATTACCAAATTACTGTGAATGCAAGCTGACGTCCATGACCAAATGATAATGATGTGTAATTATATAGCACTTACGCTTAAGCGCTTTATATAGAAAAAATATACACCCAATATCACCCAACCTGTGTTGGTACTCATTTATCGACCTCAGATGGATGAAAGGCTGAGTTGAGGCGTTTTAGAAAGGACTAAATCAGTAACTCACCCCCTGAAGTGTGCCTGAATAAACATTTAATGAGGCTGGCAATTATTGTATATAATTCCAGAAAGACACATTATTTGGTATTTCTATTCTTTCTTATTTAGGGTCAGTGCTGAAAGTGTTATGGCTTTCCTGTTCTTATTTTTCTTTTTTTCTTTTTAGAGGTCGCAAGTGAGACCACAGAGGTCGCAAGGGAGAACTCAGAGGTCGCAGTTGCGACCTCTGGCGACCCCTAAATGACGTCCGCTCTGACCCTTGCCCATACAATGCGGGGTGACCAGTCGACGCGGCTGTCCCAGAACTGCACCATGGAGACTGGCCGGCAAATGAAAACATGGCAAGGCCTGTAATATCAATCTGAGCAAAATCACCTTTGCTATTCAAATGCTTACATTCGCCATAAAAAAAAAGTCGAAGCCGCGCAGTTTTTATCCTGGAGCAGTGATGGAAATACAGTGGAATTTCATGGGGGAGGTTCTCTGGGGGACACTTGTTTTCGTGTAGAGGTGAACAGGGGTGTTCGATGGGGACAGTCCTACTTATATGTTTGTGACTGGCCCTGTGTCTTTATTTTGAAAATCCGGTCATCCTGCCAAGGAAGTTACTGGTAATCCTTCTGGCTGTACCACCCTATTGGTGTCACGATGCCTGCCCCCAGACATCTGGAACAGGTCCATCTGTCCAGGGAACAGGCACCCAAGAAGACACAGGAATTCTCAAAACCCCGCCTAGGGGCTATATGGGTTCAGTCCTGGCGCCGTAGACACCAGGCTCATATTGCCAACTTTAAACTATGCAGGTCATCATGCAAAGAACTCATGTACAGGCCATCATGAGGCCATGAAGGGAATACTTTCCTTTAGGAACTATTTTGCTGCTTGGGTGTGGCACTGGAACGTCTTACCTGGGAACTACTTTTTGATGCTATTTAAACCATGCCTGAAGAGCAGCACACGCTTTGCATTATTCTGCATCTTAGCAGCGTAACGCTCACCGTGTCTGCAGTCCAGCATCCAATCTACAGCCACACCCGTCTTGTGTCCAGAGCCGATCCTAGAGAAAAGTAAAGAAGAAGAGAAGGTTAGAACAAGGAGATTTCCATTTGGTCATCATCTTTTCCTGGAGCAGCCGCACCTGTGGATAAAGGAAAAAGACATTAAAATAAACCGCGTCGCATTGCCAGCTGCAGCGCCGCGGCATACTCACCTGTCTTCGGAGCATCTCCACGAGCCGGCGTAGCACCCGTTGAATCGCCGCCCAAAACATCAGCATCTGAAAAGACAAGGACAAACAAAAGGTGAGCGGGGTTCCGCCAAAGACATTCTTTTACTTACCGCAAGATACTTACTCGGAATTTTACCGCTCGAGGCAGCGCTGGCCACCATCCTACGTTAGACATTTTCAGCAAGGCGCCGCACCTGCAAAGAAGATAGAGAACTATTGTTACCTCATTATGGAATCACAGCTCGACATACTAGTAGTCACAGAGTCCTGGCTCCATCAAGCATCAGGTCCACTACTAACTCTGGCAATCCCATCCGACTACACCATATTTAGAACAGATAGGACCCACTCACAAGGAGGCGGTGTTGCTATAATAGTCAAGACTAAATTACAGCTTAGATCTTGTCCCATCGAAAGTATTGAAGGGTATGAAACATTACTCGTAAAATTTCCCATAAATGCTAAAACTACGATTAATTTAATAGTAATTTATAGAGCACCTAGCCCCAACAACCACCCAGAGACTGAAATTCCGTTGCTATTAGCTCCACTAATAAAACCTAGCTCAAAATACATCATCCTGGGTGACCTTAACCTAGGTTTCAATGACAGCCAAGATGCCAAAGCAGAATCACTTCACTCCGCCCTGAAGGACATGGGCTTCAGCCAACTAGTTAATGCACCCACACATATCAAAGGCAGGACTCTTGACTGGATCCTCTCCCTTGATACCCCCATAACCATTGAGGCCATCTCCCCTCTTACTTGTACCGATCACCATAACATTGTATTTACAATCAATCCCTCCGAACCCACACAAATGAAACCTAAAACCATGATTACCTATGAAACTAGAAACGCCCGCAAACTCACGCCAGAAAACCTCACGCCTCCTCTCTCAAAAATCCTAGATTCTACCTCAATCACTAGTGACAACCCCTGTCTCCTAGCAGACATATATCACAACTGCCTCACTGCAACCATTAATGCTATAGCACCGCTCACCACCAAGGCAAAACGCTCAGACAAGCGATCTAGCTTCTGGTTCAATGATGATCTTATCGCCCTCAGAAGAACCAAACGCGCGTGTGAACATGCCTACAGAAAGCATCCTACTGCAGAGGCAGAAAAAGCCTACCAAGAAATAAACAAAACCTATAAAACAGCTACTATTACCTACAAATCTAATGCGTATAATAATAGGATCAGCAATGCGACCTCAGATACCAAGGAACTATTTGCCATTCTAAAAGAATTGGAAAACCCTACCCCAGCCATAAACCCAACCATCCCCAGCAAGGAATGGTGCACCACTATTCAAGACGCACTAACAGCCAAAATTGAACTACTCCAAGTAAAAATCACATCCAAAAAACAATCACTAGCCAACAAACCTGCCCTCCTTAATCTAAATCGACCACATCAGGAATTCACCAGCTCCCCATTCCACTTCACACCAGTATCCCAAAATGTAGTGTTTGACACCATCGCCAAACTTAAAGCCTCCAACTGCAAAGGAGATTCTGTCCCCGCATCAGTAGTCAAATCCTGTGCCCACACCCTCACCCCCATTATCACCAACTTCGTGAACGCATCCTTCAATACTAACCTAGTACCAGCTAGCATCAAAGAAGCCTGGGTCACCCCTCTCCTGAAAAAACCTACCCTAGACCCTACTGTGCCCACTAATTACAGGCCAATAACAACTGTCCCATTTCTCCTCAAAATATTGGATAAATTAGCATACAACCAAGTCCAAACTCACCTTGAAGAAAACCACCTCCTTGGCACGAGGCAATCAGGCTTCCGCCCCAACCATAGCACAGAAACGGCACTCCTTGACTTAAAAATCCAGATGGATACCATCAGAGACTCAGGAAAACTCTGCATCCTCCTCCTACTCGATCTCTCCGCAGCGTTTGATTTAGTAGACCATAATAAACTGTGCGCCACACTAGCGAAAGACTTCAACTTCTCCACCGAAGCTACTACCTGGATCAAATCTTTTCTTGCTGACCGCACCTCCAGGGTCGCCATAGGTAAAGAAGCCGCCAACCCCATCATAGTACCCATTGGTGTCCCCCAAGGTTCCTGTCTCGCACCAACATTATACAATGCATACACTAAACTCCTCTTCTCAGCGCTAGATGACATGGGTGTCATCTACACCAACTTTGCAGACGACACCCAGATCCTCATCCCTTTATCGGGAGACTACACTCAAGACACCGACACTATCAACAAAATATATGCCATAATCCAAAATTGGATGGCACTAAATAGCCTCTGTCTCAATGATGAGAAGACTGAGGTTCTCATTGTGGGCTCCCAATCCAAAATAGAAGCATTACATGCTGATTACTCATCCATCAACATCGATGGCACAAACATATCAGTACTCAAACAAGTAAAAACACTAGGTGTCTACCTAGATGCCAATCTCACCATGACCAAGCACATTAACGCCCTCTCTTCCTCTACCTCCTACACCGCAAAACTTATTGCTCTCAGTCGCCAATTCTTGACACCCACCAACTGTATCACGCTGGCAAGAGCTTTAATCTTATCCAGGCTCGACTACTGCAACGTACTCTACCTGGGTACCTCAAAAGCCAATCTAAACAAACTACAGCTTATTCAAAATAAAGCCCTTCGGGCGGCCCTTGGATTAAGGAAGTCAGATCACATCTCAAATATTAGAAGAAACCATCACTGGCTCCCCATCAAAGCCAGGGTCACATTCAAAGCCCTGTGCGTCACATTCAAATGCATCCACTCTTGTGACCCCATCTACCTCAACCACGCCATCACCAAAAAAGTATCAAAGAGGCCCCTCAGATCTAACAGTCAACTACTCCTAGCCATCCCCCGCTGCAAGACAACCAAGGCAGGAGGCAGTAGTTTCCAATACCTCGCACCCACATATTGGAACACTCTTCCCCTGCCCATCAAAAATGAGCAAACGTTCTCAGGCTTCAAGAAATCCCTGAAAACGTGGCTATTTAACCAAGACTAAAATCCCCTTCCATGCTTCAGGAAATATCACTGTACTGAAGCCCTGCATTAAATATCTTCGTGTATGATTATTTTGTATTCACATGCACTGCGCCCGATTGGCAATTTCTAAGAAATGTTTTAACCAAGCTGTCTGTAACATCGCCGTGGTACCCAAGGGTTTGGGCGAGTAATAAATGCAATAAATAAATAAATAAATAAATAAATTGGTTAATTACATTTGGAACAATATTACTTGCTAGACAGTGCTTGGTATAAACTGACTCTTACCTAAGCGCTACCTTCATCCATCCAGGCTAACTCACTCCTTGGATCACGCTGCAAGGGAAAAGGTATGAAAGGAGCAAGAGTGAATTAACAGACATTTGAACTCTAAAAGAACTATACATTCGGTTTACACACTACTTACCTCAGAGTCATTGTTGTCTGGAACTCTGCCAAATACCTTCGGATCAGTGAAGTAACTGAACTTCTACGCGCCCCTGCACTCCACGCAGGATGGAGAGTTCATACTTCCAAACAATAAGGAAAATATTCTTGCAGGCCAGGCAGACGAAACTGAGTGGGCAAGTGCAGTCGATCATCACTTCGCTACGAGTCACACTGGTGGAGACCGTAGCAGTCCAGCTTCGTTCGACGCCCCTGTGGAATCCAGGTGAGCGTAACAGAATGCGAAACCTTACTACAAATCTCCACCCGGGCCTTATGGAGACCTCAGAGACTTACCAATTAGCCCAACTACTGGGAGAAATAAGGGCTGAAGTGCAATTAGCCCGCCAAGAGACTAATGCTCTCAGGAGAGAACTGATTGTGGCAAAAGAACGTACAGATGATCTCGCCAGGCAATTACTTCAAGCTCAAGTTGGGCACACACCTTTACCTGGACTCGGGGGAGGTTCTGCCCAAGCTCAATCAAGTAATCCAGTGCAAGTAATTTTCCCAGGGACAGTTCCTTTAGCACCGCCAGAACGCTTTGCGCGGGACCCCAAAAGGTTTGCCGTGTTTATGAACCAGTGCCCCTGCATTTTTTATGTAGACCTGGAGCCTTTCCGAATGATCAAGCAAAGGTAGCCTTTGTACTATTGTATCACAGCGGCAGTGCAGCCGATTGGTCTATTCCACTAGTCAACCAGGATGACCCTCTTCTTCGGGATTTTCAGGGTTTTCAACTAAGCATGGAAAGACTATTTGCCCGACATTCCCGAGGCCAAGCTTTGGATAACGAACTTTTGTCCTTGCGTCAGGGTAACTCGGATCTACTGACCTACATCGCAACCTTCAATAGGTTATTGGTAGAAACCGGATGGCCAGAGGTCAAGCGGATTACGCTATTTCATCGTGGGCTACGAGGTGAACTAAAAGATGTTTTGGCACAAGTAGTGAACCCACCTCAAGATTGTGCTGAATACATAGACCTGGTTGTCCAGTTGGATCACAGACTTCAAAATCGGAAGGCTGATCGGGCTAGATTCGAGAATCGAGTATTGGTAAGACCTAAGGACAACGTCACCCCAAAAGGAACTGATGTATCTGAACCCATGCAAATTGGGGGGGTTAAAGGGCCTTTGACTCAAAAAGAAATGGACAAGAGGTGGCAGTTACAATTGTGTTTGTATTGTGGAACCTCGGGGTCATTTTTCACGGGATTGCCCAGTGAAACCACCTAAAAAGGTGATAAGAGTCGCCGACAAAGTCAATATGGAATCAGAGCCGGGAAACGACCACGCCCGACAAGCGTAGAGGTCCGCTTGCCGAGCATGAAGAAGGACACTCAGCTCAGACCTCGCACCTAATTATACCAATGGTCCTTATAGATCAAAGGCAACCATCTTGTATGCACGCAGTGAGAACATACATAGATAGCGGAGCCATAGGAAACTACATGTATCAAGAATTGGCTACAAGGATGAACCTGCCTCTTTGCAAAAAACCCACAACTGATGTAATCACCACCGTCGATCGGACCGAAATAGCTTCCGGTCCAGTAACTCATTTAACTATGGAGATGACCCTGTTGGGTCAAGATGGGCATCGAGAGAGCATTGTGTTTGACTTCATCAAGGCCCCACAGTTCCAAATAATTCTGGGAATTCCATGGTTGGAAACTCATAATCCTTGCATTGACTGGTGAGAAAAGAGAGTGACCTTCTCGGATTGTGCACACACTTGTTACCCTGAAAGAACTTTGATCAAAAGACTGACTACGGTCACGAATCCGATAACTCAGTTACCCCAGGAATACCAGGAATTTCAGGATGTTTTCCAAAAAGACCAAGCAAACACGTTACCACCCCACAGATCATATGATTTCCAGATCGACCTCCTACCTGGCGCTCAAATTCCATGTAGCAGAATCTACGCCCTCACTGAACCCAAAAATCTTCATCTACAGCAATATTTGGATCAATACCTCGCTAATGGCTTCATTCGCCCGTCCAAGTCTCCGGCAGAATCGTCTTTATTCTTCGTCCCTAAAAAGGAAGGGGACCTTAGGACTTGTATTGACTATCGCGCATTAAACCAAATAATGGTAAAAAACTGATACCCTTTGCCCCTGATCCCAGAACTACTGGACCAAGTAAAGGATGCTCGTATCTACACTAAGTTGGAACTCCGATGGGCGTATCATCTGGTACGAGTGAAAAAAGGCGACGAATGGAAGACTGCCTTCCGTACCAAATACGGATTGTTCGAATACCAGGTGATGCCTTTCGGGCTTTGCAATGCACCGGCAGCCTTCCAGTATTTTATGAACGATGTCCTTTGCGAACTCATAGACGTCTGTGTTGTTGTATACATAGACGACATTTTAGTATACTCTTCATCTGAATCAGACCATGTGAAGCACGTTCGTGCTGTACTAGAAAAACTACGCCAGCATAAAATATATGCGAAATTGGAAAAGTGTGTTTTTCATTCTTCGGAAGTTGAATTCCTTGGATTTATCCTGACCCCAAATGGAGTTTGAATGGATTCACGAAAGGTGGATGCACTCCTCAAGTGGCCCTCACCTACCTCGATTAAAGGGGTACAGAGTATGCTTGGATTTGCAAACTTTTACCGCAGATTAATTCCTGATTTTTCACATCTTGTACACCCCATCACGGCTCTTTTGCGGAAAAATAAAAGCTTCCAGTGTACAGAAGAAGCCGAAAAGGCCTTCCAAGACCTAAAACAGAAATTTACTTCAGCTCCTGTTTTAAAGCACCCACGTCCAGAACTTGCATACGTGGTTGAAACTGATGCATCCAGCTTAGCCATGGGGGCTGTCATTTCCCAAAAGGATCCTGAAACTAGTCAACTTCACCCGGTGGCGTTCTGGTCACAGAAGTTTTTAGCACCAGAGTTAAACTATGCAGTTACCGACAAGGAACTACTGGCCATCAAGTTGGCATTCAAAGCCTGGCGGCATTATCTTCCCGGAGCTCGACACACCATCACCGTAATCACGGATCACAGGAACTGACAATATTTAAATACAGCCAAGGCTCAATCGTCACGCCAACTTAGATGGGCCTTATTCTTTGCGGAATATGATTTTGTGATTACTTACCGACCAGGTTGTCGAATGGCAAAGCAGATGCCTTATCTCGTATTGGAATGGGAGAAGCATATTCAAATCCAGAACCAGTACCCATAATTTCGGAGAGAAGAATTCTTGGTATAACCACTCTACAGACTCTGGACGACATCCATAAAAAGATTCAACAGCTTTTCGACCCTGTAGCCTTACAAAGCTGGTTGAACAAAGGCAAAGATTATTCAGTCACCGATCACCTACCATACTATCAAGGACGTCTTTACCTACCAAATAAAGAATGACAAGAACATGTTATCTCCAATTACCATGAGTCTTTGATAGAAGGGCATCCTGGGATCGCTAAAACCGAGTGCCTTCCCAATGAACCTTGCCTCAGTCATTCAGTGCGCACTTGTTTATTAGTCCGTTATGAATGCCTTTTTTGACCATTTTTTAACAAATGTCACGGAAAACAAACGGTAAAACGTGTTAAAACTGTCCTCGTTCTTTTAATCGTATTGCACACGAGTGTGGAATGCCGTAGCTGCTTTGCAGGGCCGCACACTTTCAACCGCCCGTCATAATTGTAATAAACCCCTAAAAAACATAAAAACCTTTCTCTGCGTGAACAAGACTTCATCGATTGGCCCCCTTTGTTCGTTTCCCATTTTTATGGCCTTGTCGCTACACGATAAGCATCTAAATGTTCTTCCTACCGTATCGCTCCCAGCAGCCTTACTGTGTAACTCGATCACCGTCTTTACGCAGTAAAATGGCTCCATACTTTCCACACATTCCTCTTAATAAACCCTAAATCGTCACATACTTATTGTTATGAGTCCCGGACTGGCTTGTTGTGATACAAATTAACCTGCCCCTTAAAACACTCCAGCCGCGATGCCATTGCCCGCACCTGGACCCCAATCGTCGAGCCACCAATGGGACTATTAGGCCCTCATTTGTGCCGCCTTCCTTTGCGACACGTTACACTTTCTAGCAAAGTTCCCATTTAAAGAGAGAAACTGTAAGCCTCCTAGTGATGTCCCAACCAAATCGGTAATGGCCCTGCTGCTTCCCGCACCGCACGCGCATAAACCCATGCCACCCCTTGCCTGCCACCCCTCCAGGCTTTCACAAACCCAGGAATGGCCCGGTAGCTGCCCGCGCCGCATGCATACAACCCCACACCACATATGGGACATTCATCACACAGGGAAACAGTTGTTTGCCACCCCGTGACGACTTTCCACAAACGCAATGGCCCGAGCCATACGTGGAATACATGCACAATGCGCTAGAAGGAAACCGCTCGCCTCGCGACACAATCCTAGTTTGAGCCCCACAATAGCTTCCCGCGCTCCTGCCCCATCACCCCTATGTGACACCCAGGCCGTGAACCCAAAATATGTGCGCGGACCGAAAGAAAACATCACTGAAACATTTGATCCCCCAATTGCTTCCAGTGCTCCTGCCCCGTCCCTGAACCGGGAGGCCACCCCTGCGGCACACTCAGGCCGTGAACACACACATGTGCACAGACCGACAGAAAAACAAGAAACATTCCCATCTTTTTCCTACATAAACACCCCGACCGCCATTTTTGTCCAAGCCCCCCCCCCTTTGTGCCTACCGAGGCCCACCTTGGAAGAAATGCCGCGAGTGAACTCGCGGCAAGGACCCGCGCCACTGCGCTGTCCATCAACTCCTTTTCCTCCTTAGTGCCATCGGGGGAAACGTGGAGGAAATGATGTGGTCTCCGGACTCACGGCAAGGATCCAGCGCCGCAGCGCCGTCCATCCACTCCATATCCCCCTTTGTGCCCCTCGAGGCACAACGTGGAGGAAATGCCGTGGTCTCCGGACTCACGGCAAAGACCAGCACTTCTCCGCCGTCCCTCAACTCCACGCATTACCTTTCACTCTTTGGTTAGTTTCAGCTCGTCCCCTCAGCTGCCGTCCAGTTCCACGTCGCTGATGTTGCTGCTGCCAGGGCTGGATGAGAGGACTTGCTCTCTCAGCCCTGGCTATTTAAGCCCCTGGGGGTGCCGGCTGTTTCCGGCCGGACCCCCGAGGGCACCCTGACTGCGTCCTCCCTAGAGGAGGCAAATCCACGCAGGGGGCAGCCAGAAGGGCGGCCCGCTATGTGAGCTGCGCCTCTAGCGCCCCCTGCGTGGGCTGGCGCATCTGCTTTCTCATCTGCTTGCAAGTTGGCACTGGGGCACAACGAGAACTTTAAAACTCTGCTGTGCTTTCCTCCTCCAACTTCTACAAGCACTTTGTTCTATGCTTGCATGAGATTTTCATGCAGGCGTACAACCAATGGATTCCTATGGAATCCTCCTTGATTTAGCACAGGTGGATGCCTGGGGAATCCATTTGTAAACACCGTCTGAAAGGCACAATTTGCAGGCACCGTTTATTTCTTTGCCAGATGGAGAGTAAAACCCGAAGAGTAAGGGTGATTTCACCTGGTTTTATTCTTCAGTTTTATACTTTGCCTTGCAAATGTTTGAAATTGCATGCAAGGAACAGTACCGAAGTGTGAACGTTCATGGCCCCGTGCATACAATTTGCATTTCTTTTAAAAAGTCCCACTTTGTGTTTTATTGCTTGTTACCCAGTACCTTTTTACCACCCTGCTCCCCGATTGAGAGTTCAGGCTTATCTGTTCAGCAACATTTGCCACAAGTAGAGAAAGGTGGATACAGAATAGCCCTGTGAAGGTGGGCAAGATTGTCCTGGCCTGTGCCATGTTCCATAACATGTGTATCAGGCGCAACATACCACTGACCGTGGACATGGACATGCAACCACCTGATGCAGAGGATGAGTATGCCAGTGATTAGGAACATCCATTGGCACATTGCAGGGATGCCAAGGATGGCTGTGAGGCATGTGATGCACTGATTAACCACTATTTCTGAGCACATCACACAAGCACATGGCCTAGGACAGCTAACGCACTCAGCACTGTACAGGAAATAAAACCCTCAGTCACACTAAAAATGAATGTCCAGTCATGATTTCAATGCAACACCAAGTGTAATGTATATAATTTAATGATAAATGTGGAACTACACCAACTACCCAAACTATCCCTCCCCACTCCCCCTTCCCAAAAACCCCTCCCCACTCCCCCCCCCCAACTATAAGATCTCTCCCGCATCAACTGCACCTCCTGGAGGTGCTGCTGCACTAGGGCAGTTAAGGCATACTGACATTCGTCGATGCTCCAGAGTCTGCCATCAATTTCCCTCTGACTGGGGAACATTGAGTGGTGTGGGCTCATTGGGTCCATCAGGCTGAATACTAAAGGCTCATAGCTGCTGTGGTCGCTGGTCTCCCCTGTGTCGACTCCACCATTTTCAGCTATGTCCTCAGCACTTGATAGATGGGCACGTGCATGTGGCTACTCTGCTGGTGGTGGTACTGCAGCAGTTGGGGCTGGCGGGATGGCCGCAGCTGTGCTCACAGTCATGGTTGGGGCTGGCGGAATGGCCTCAGCTGTGCTCACAGTGATGGTTTGAGGCTGGTGTGATGGCCACAGCTGTTGTGACTGTGGCAGTGGAGGTTGTGGTACCCTGAGTGGTGTGGTGGTCCATGGTGTCCGGTGGTGGTGGCAGCTGGGATGGGTCATAGTTTGGTGGCCAAGGTGTAGGTCTATGTATGCACCCATGATGTTGTTTGCCTGGGGGGGGGGGGCATGCAGGGTTGTTTTGGGGTTGTGGACGATGTAATTTCCATTTCTGTGATATGTTGGTACAGTGGTGGGTGCAGTGTGGCCAGGGAGGTTGATATTACATTGGGGTTACATGTACTCACTGGCCTCTTCGGATGTCCAGACCCGGCCCCCGCAGCACGACCCCTTCAATGGACTCTAGGTGCAGCACACTGGTGCACGTCTCCTCCCAGGGCATCAGGCGTATTGGGGATGTGCTCCCACCACCTGTGGCCATGCCCTGTCTCTGCTAGGCCAAGAGGAGGTTGCGTACCCTGAGGCACAGGTCGTCCCATCACTTGTGGCAGTCTTGCACTGTGCGTGGGGTTATGCCACTGCCGACACCTTCTGGGCCACCTCCTCCTAGATGCTCTTCATGCGCAGCTGGGTTTGCCTGCGCTGGTACATGGTGGACAATGGTGTCCGCTAGCATGTTGAGCTCTGGGTCAGAGAAACGTGGCTTCTGCTTGCAGGTCTCACAGACTCTAGATGACATGCTGACAGTGGAGTTTGTCTGGTCAAGAGGGGTGGATAATGCCTGTGCAATGGATTGTGTTTTTGTAATGGCCGCCTGCCAGTTTCCTGTTCCGGCGATCACATTATTTCCGGTCATGTAATTGTGGGACTGCTGTTACCGGTGTTGGTGGGTCTGGCACCGGCATGCTGGATTCTGAAGAACCAGCACTGAGGACGACAGTGTTGTCAGTTTTTGGGTATTTTGATGGTGTTTCCGTGATGCCGATAGCGGCGCTTCCGGCATGCCGGAATGCGCATTGCCTGACATAACGTAATCGTCGGGTGATTCCGGAATCACGGGTTGCTGGAAACGGTGGCACCGGCATGACGGTAACTGGGAAATAAAGTCTGATGATGTTGGTAAGAATTATAGCAATGCCTCTTTTTCTTGCACACACGGCTTCGCTAGGCATCGTACACAGGTCCTGCTGTATCTAGAGATTAGAGGTGGGCGAGCTTGGCGAGGCCCGGCCCGGCCTGGCTCCAAAAGGGTCTCCAGCTCAACCCTCTTTTCGAGCCGGTACCCCTGTATGCCATGGGCCCCACCATAGCTACCCAGTGCACAGCGCAAAAAACAAATGGACATTTCTTTCCATTTTGCCTGCGCCGCATGGGCACAATGGAAACAATTGTCCATATATAAAAAAAAAATAAACACATCCCTGATGGTGGCTCGCCAGGGCCGCGTTTCATTTGTTTCCTTTTTCTGGGCGAGCCAGGGATTTCATGGGCTTGGCCCGTGCTGAGCTCCTAGAGCCAGTCCTGACTCCTGACTCCCAGGCTCGTCCCTACCCATGAAATCCCCGGCTCCCTCTGCTCTTCTAGAGATACACAATGTTCACTGCAGGCAGAGAGGAAGAGAATTGGCTGCAATATAAAAAGGTTGTATCACTAGTGCATACTTGCCAACCCTACAGATTTAGGCGGTAAGCTACTGCTTTTTAAGCAGTCCTACCGCCTACAGATTTGGGTGACGGATCATACTGCTTTTTAATTTATTTGGCTCTAAGGCAGGCTGCAAGACAAAGCATGCAACACCTTAATTAGTCTGTCTGTACAATGGGCTGGTAGGTGATTACTTTGATTGGGCTCAGACCAATCCACTGACCTGACAGCTACGTGACTCTGCCCTGCACTCTTGCCGGTACAATCCTTAGGTGGTGAGCCAAAAGTGAAGGCAAGTGGCAGAGCGTAACACCATCACACAGCATCTGCCTATCAGACTGAGGGGGTATCAGTCTCCATGTCATTCAGTGTTCAACATACACTACAAGAATGCAAATGCATTGCCCAGGCTGCTGCTACATAGCAGTGGCAAATGTTGCCTACCAGCTCTGTGTGATTACCTTCTGTGTAATTGAATTTGGTGTTAACCTACCATTCAGAATTATACATTTTTAACATTTGAACACCTTTCCACGTTGTGCTGTTTGATGGGTTTTGTATTTTCCTGTGATGTCATTGTTATGCCAATTATTATTTTTTAAACTTGAAAAATCCTACATCTTTTTGATCACAGAATGTTGGCATTTATGCTAGTGTCTTGTGTCAAGAGCTGTATTTTGTGCTGAGCTGCCAAACGATGAGGATACTGGAGTAGGTTGAGGCTCTGAGGACAACATACTTCACAAGCACTGCCCAAGATTTCACTTTTTGGGTGCTATGGGATCCTGGCTCAAACTAAAACACGGCCTCCCGGGCTTGGGGGAATAGAGTGACCACACGTGGTACTTCACTGCGGACGTAAGCTCTGGTGATCCCCTTTTCAGACAACAACAAAAGAAGGCATCGCTCAGGGGGATAAAGTGAAGGACGTCCTGACAAAAGGGCTGCATTTGCTTCTTGATAGACTCCCCATGCAATGCTAGATGCCCTTTGAATGGGCAACCACTGTACAGCAGCCCCAATCCACTCGGACCAGAGGTGGGCTGGCTCAACGCAACCACCATACAGCAGCCCCATTCCACTCTGACCAGAGGTAAGCTGACCCTACGCAATCACACTACAGCAGCCGCAATCCATTCTGACCAGAGGTGGGCTGGCCCTATGCAACCACCATACAGCAGCCCCAATCCACTCTGACCAGAGGTGGGCTGACCCTACGCAACCACCCTACAGCAGCCCCAATCCACTCTGACCAGAGGTGGGCTGGTCCAACGAAAATCTCGGCCATTTCCCAAGTTCCCTACAGAGTGATTTGCCTCCCTCATATCTTTGGGAGTTGTCTGGTTTAGGTTTACTTTATGATGTTTTTTTAAAGTATTTAATCTCAATAGTGGTTTTCTGAAATGTTATGATATTGATGTTGTATGTATTTTAATGCATACTTGCCAACCCTACAGATTTCGGCACTAGGCTACTGCTTTTTAAGCAGTCCTACCGCCTACAGATTTCAGTGGCAGATCCTACTGCTTTTTATAGTGGCAAGTAATTTATGTGACTATAAGGCAAGCTCCAGGACAAAGCATGCAATACATTAATTAATCTATCTGTACAGTGGACTGGTAGGTGATTACTTTGATTGGGCTCAGACTCTGGCCGGGAAAACCCTTAGGGGAACCACCAGCGAAGGCAAGTGCAGAGTGTAACACCTTCACACAACATCTGCCTATCAGACTAAGGGGGGTATCAGTCACCATGTCCTTCAGTGTTCAACTTGCAATAAATATGTACTGCCTGGGCTCCTGCTACAGAGCAGTTGCAAACGTTGCCCACCAGCTCTTTGTAATTACCTTCTGTGAAGTAAGGTAATTGAATTTGGTGTTAAGTTACCATTCAGAATTATACATTTTTAACATTTGAACATCTTTCCATATTGTGCTGTTTGATGGGTTGTGAATTTTAGAATACTTCAATGGTGCCAACAATGCATGTTATGTATTTTCCCGTGATGTCATTGTTATGGGAATTATTAATTTTTGAAACTTCAAAAATCCTACATCTTTTTGGTCACAGAATGTTGGCAAGTATGTTAATGTGATCAACTGTATGTTAATATGTGGATTGTATGGTCTTTGACAGCGAAATAAATCGATTACTAGTGCTACTTTTACACTGTGCGACCTTGCACAGTCGCGCTTGCGCGCGCATCGCGCCTATAGTGGCGCCAGGCTGTCTTTTCATTGAACATGTAAAGGACAGACCGCACTGATCCAGTCATGTGAAAGGTACAGTGTGGGCTGGTCACGCTGGTCACGCGGTACATTAAGATAGTACTACCAAACAATAAATGCGCCACATCGTGTGCAATTCATAAGGCAATATTTGCCTGACCTGTGACTTAGTACATTAGGCAACGTTTGTCTTCTTTCACTCATGGCTACTGTAGAGACGGGCGGGGCATGGATTACACTCATGGTAGAATCCATGATGCAACCTCGGCTTTTAACACAGTTGGAAGATCTCCAACTCTGCCCGCATAACAGCTCTCAGTTGGCTTCAGAGCCGCGCCTTCAGCTCACTTAACTGAACAACCAGTACTCCAGCTTAAGAGAGCGGAAGAAAACAAGTATTGAATTGCTTGCAAAAGAAGGAACTGAAAGGGAGGCCACGAGTCACCCCAACTAAATGCACGTTTGTGTTGTCGCAAGAAAGGAACACTACAGCACCATCAAGGCATTCACAAAGGCACACGTGCATGCGCAGCAGGACTGATGTGCACCCGCATGCCGCGTTCACGGAATCAAACTTCTGTGAGCACAAAATTCATTGCTGCAGGGGTTGCAGCACATCGCTGCTTCCCAGAGTCGTACCGTGGCACCCGGGCCCATAGTCCCAGTTACAGCAGAAGGGATTCCGGGTAGCACACAGGCTGCAATGTTCACCCATGCATGGTTTCGACTGCTCGGTCAAGCTAAAAAGCACTCATATCTCCCTGAAAGGAACCGCAACAAATACTTCTACATTTAGTGACATGAGGAGCAGGGACGTCATTTCACCAAAATGCCAGGGGTAGCAGAAGTGACATCACATGACCCTTGACCCCCTGATGACATCACAGGCAGTGATGTCATTTGACCCCACCCCGAACTGACATGGAAGCGATGGAACACGACCTTTCACCGGTTGACAAAACAGGAAGTGAAATCACATAGCATTGTACACTACGAATTACGATATCACTATAATCTGATGCACATTTCATACAAGAATGGATCGCCATATGGATCGTTAAGATCAGTGTGTATAGGCCCATATAACCAAATTACTGTGAATGCAAGCTGACGTCCATGACCAAATGATAATGATGTGTAATTATATAGCACTTACGCTTAAGCACTTTATATAGAAAAAATATACACCCAATATCACCCAACCTGTGTTGGTACTCATTTATCGACCTCAGATGGATGAAAGGCTGAGTTGAGGCGTTTTAGAAAGGACTAAATCAGTAACTCAGCCCCTGAAGTGTGCCTGAATAAACATTTAATGAGGCTGGCAATTATTGTATATAATTCCAGAAAGACACATTATTTGGTATTTCTATTCTTTCTTATTTAGGGTCAGTGCTGAAAGTGTTATGGCTTTCCTGTTCTTATTTTTCTTTTTTTCTTTTTAGAGGTCGCAAGTGAGACCACAGAGATTGCAAGGGAGAACTCAGAGGTCGCAGTTGCGACCTCTGGCGACCCCTAAATGACGTCCGCACTGACCCTTGCCCATACAATGCGGGGTGACCAGTCGATGCGACTGTCCCAGAACTGCACCATGGAGACTGGCCGGCAAATGAAAACATGGCAAGGCCTGCAATATCAATCTGAGCAAAATCACCTTTGCTATTCAAATGCTTACATTCGCCATTAAAAAAAAGTCGAAGCCGCGCAGTTTTTATCCTGGAGCAGTGATGGAAATACAGTGGAATTTCATGGGGGAGGTTCTCTGGGGGACACTTGTTTTCGTGTAGAGGTGAGCAGGGGTGTTCGATGGGGACAGTCCTACTTATATGTTTGTGACTGGCCCTGTGTCTTTATTTTGAAAATCCGGTCATCCTGCCATACAGTGGTAGAGGTCAACTGCCTTAGGTTCCAGCACTGCATGTTGCTGGGTGCCAGTTAATGAATATGCAGGAGACAGGCACGTATCCGACACTTGCATATTCATAAGGGAGCAGACTGTGCAGTGATGCGTTATTAGCTTCCTGCCAAAGGGCATATTCTAATGTGAATTGGGACTACTATATATTGTGCCAATACCGAGATGTGCTGGGCAAACTGCACTGCATTTGCAAATCACTACATTCACCCCTGCTTTGTCTTGACATGAATGCAAAATACATTTATAACCCCATTTGGGAGTTACTAAAGAGTTGAGTGGTGTCTGAAGTGTTTGAAGGGATCTCTTCAGAGTCATAAAGGGATCCATTTAGAAAAAGGTTAAGTGTGCCCTGCCAGAGCAGATCAGTGTGCACTCCCCAGCAAGAGCCTAGCCTCTACGGGAAGAGAGGAGGTTTGGCCCAATCCTTTGGAGTCTGTGGTTGGCAGAAGGAGGTACGATCTAAGCCCGGTGCATAAAGGCAGGGGAGGGAAGGGAGAGTGGGTGGCAGAACAAAGCCATTCGTGTGGGTTCCTGAATGAGAAGAGAAGGGTTCATGCAAAGCCTGTGACCTCTTCATTACCTAGTGCTCACCTCCCCTTACAGCTCAGAGAAGGGTCCTCAATATATGCTACTAGAAACCTCCAGCATCGCCTGGACAATACTGGAGAGCCATTCAAGAGAGAGACAGGTAAGGAATAACCCAGCCCTGGCCTCTGGAGAGACTATAGCACCAAGCAGAGTTCAAAGACGGAAGGCTGGACAGATGACTGTCATGTGTGTGCGGTTGTGCCTGCCCCATGTATAATCAGTTAGTGAGATTTCCCCAGAGGTCTGGATTCAAATTTGAGAATACTCCAGAGGGATAAGGCATATCTCTCAACCCGAGATCAGAAGTACTTCACCTATACCCTGGAATTGTGTGTATGTGTTGTGACAAATCGAGGGAATTCGTCCCTTCTCCCGAAGGGGGATCCCACCCCCATGAGGCCAGGGAGGTGAGCCCGCTCTGCAATACCCTCCCTAGGGTTAGAGACAAGTGGGGCCTCAATGGGAGAGACTCCCCCTTAGGGGACAAGGACTCCTGTTCCCATGAGGAACTCCCTAAAGCTGGACATACTATAGCATACCTGGGATGTTTTAAAATACCCGCAATTGTGAAGTACCAAGACAGGGATGAAGAAAGACATAACAGATGCCATTACCTTATGGAAAAAAGAACATGTCCCTTTAAAAGCAGAATGTCCCATCCACTGGGACGAGTACATTAAAGAGCATGCATTAAAAGAGAGAGGAATGCATAGGTGAGACAGGGAAGGTCCCAAGCCATGTAAAAGCTGGTTAAGATGGAAACCAGGAAGCCTGTGAGTGTCAAACTCGCTTGAGGTTGCAGAGCGGAACGCCAGACCTACAGCAGACCGAAAGCAGGAGCAACCGACAGGGCACGAGCCCAGGAGAGGGTTTGTGGCAAGACCACGAAGGAAAAGCCGTGGTGCACAGCGGGTCCAGAAACCATTGCTGATACCACCAGCATTAGAGGGTCAAGGGGAGTCTGGTGGAGCAGCAAAGCACCGGGACACCACAGGGGAAACGAGACAGCACGAGAGAGATACCAGCGAAGAGAAGGCGTTGGCGGTCAAAGACCAGAGAGAAGGTCCCAGAGGAAGCAGGCTGCCGAAAATGTTTTCCTTCAAGAACAAAGGTAAAGGGGAGAATGGGAAGCATGGGACTCCCCAAGGGAATCATTATACTGCACAAACAACTCATCACAGTAGAAGATATGAAACAGAGTTAACTAAAAAACCAAAGAACTCTTAATGTTGTGAAGGAATAAAAAGGATTATTGAAAAGCTGAATAATGAGATAATGCTCTGGGAAAAAGGGAAACCAAGCCGATATTTTATACAAGAAGAATACAATACCAAAGAGAAAGAAAGCAATGAGCCAGAGTTAACTAAGAAGCCAATGAACTCTAAGTGTTGTGAGAGAAGAGAAAGGATTATTGAAAAGCTGAATGATGAGCTAATAATACCCTGGGAATAGTTGAAACCAAGTCAATATTCTATAGAAGAAGAATACAATACCAAATAGGAAGATAGATATACAGTTTAGAGGAACTGGGCAATTTAGAGGCATTCAAGATCAAGTAGACCAAAACAAGCTGAACTGTAATTACCCAGGAGCTAAAGCCTACCGGGCAATAATACCTTCACAGGATCTGCTGAGATCAAAGGCCAAGAATATAGATATTATAAGAGATGCCTAAAAGGTATTCCCAAAGAGAGGAGAAAACGCAATAGCACAATTGACGAACTAACAAGACTGATCCAGGACGTCACGAGAGACTATTTGCGGATGGTTTATTAGAGGAAACTCTAAAGACTGGCACTGAAAGTATCATCAGGAGAGGGGAGTCATTCTCAAGTTATTTTTCAAAGTGGAAGGTCAGTTATTGTAGTGTTGAACAGCGTACATATTTATTTGGATGTTCACGACTGACTAATGAGCACCTTAGTTAGTAACATACGAAGGGATCACCCATAGTGCTAGGGAAAGTTAGGTCTTATAGTTACACTTTAATAAAATATTATAAACTGTGCCCTTAGAGAGTCTGTGGGAGTCATTCCGAGATTGGAGGTAAGTGGTGAAAATACTGTGTCCGTGTAGGTAAGAGCCCGCTAACAGAGGGCTATTACGACTTCACGGGCACACGCTTTGCGCCATGTCGGTAAGGACATTACCGGCATGCCGCTAAAGACCCGAAAATGGCCCTTAGCGGCATCATGGAAAGCGCAGATAGCACAACCGGCCTCAATGGATACGGCATTAGCGGGGACCGCTATTAGCGGGCACCGCTATTAGAGGTGCCCGCTAATAGCAGTGCCCGCTAATAGGCGGAACCGGAAGTAACGTCATCGCGCCGGAACGGGAAAGTGCACGTCGGCCATCTTTAAAATCACAATCCATTGCAATCCCATGGCTACAGGCACTGAAACACAAAACTGAGATCCCAGCCTGTCAGAAAATGGCACAGTCCACCCTCAAAGGCACACCTCGTCTGCGCAAACAACGTTTCTGCGATGAGGAGCTAATTATGCTGGTTGACACCCTGGCCCAGCATGCTAATGTGGTGTTCAGCACAGACCTGCGCCGTGCAACACAAATGAGGAAGAAACAGATCTGGGAGGAGGTGCCCAGGTGTCCGCAGTGGGGACAACCACACGCAACACAAAAGAATGCCGGAAAAGGTGGGACAACCTGCGGCTGCGTGTCCGAAACATACTGACTGCCAACCATCAGCAGGTCCAGGCAACAGGAAGTGAACCATCCACATCCATCAAGCTAGCACGGTGGGAGGTAACGTGCTGCTCCCTGTTACACATGGAGGCCACAGAAGGGGTCAGGCGTGCTGAGACAGGAGTAACATCATCGGCTGCTGTAGGTGAGTGAGAGTTGGCACTACACAAAAGTGAACACACACAACCAACACAAATCCAATGGCTGAGTCCAAATGGCAAGTTGATGACAGCAGGTACATTGCCCATCACCACCCACCTAATGAATGCCCTACAGAAATGCCACACCCTGTCACAGACACACACAACCAACCCCAATGACACAAACCACAAGAGTCCAATTCCAAACACAAGTAACACCATCATGCAGACACACACATGGAGCACTGCAGAGAAGCAGGCCCCACCAGTGTCACATCCCACTGCATGGTGCATACAGCTCCACCACCAGGTGTACACCAGAGCCCTGGAGACACATCACATGGAAAGCACACCCTGATGTACATCGCACGCAATCCACTACACACCGTAATCCAAGAAGCAAAATGCATGCACAACATGGATGCGCTAGAAGGACGCACAGACACTGCACCACACACCCAACACCTGCAAGGACCATGTCTGCCCCTCCAACATGCAGATAGCAATGCACAGGACCCAGAATGTACCTAGATCAATATATGTCGGATGTCCCTACACCCATGACTCAGGCCCTGCCTCTCCATCCCACACAGGCACAGTATCAGACAGCGATGACAGGCCCACCACAGAAACAAGTCAACAGCACCAGGCAGAAGCAGAGGGGAAGATGATGGCACCAGGCCATCCACGTCAAGGGCCAGGAGGATGAAAACAACCACCCCCATGCCACAGCAATCTGGTAAACAGGTGTCACAGGCCATAGGACCTGAGGAGCATCCACCCCCGACACAAGGGAATGAGCACCGGCCTGGGAAATTGGGTGCCATCACTGCACACCTACCACAAGGCACACCGGCTCCCAATCCCACAGACCAAATGGCCCCTGCACCACTGCAGCCACCACATGTGGACGAGGAGGGTACAGCAACGTCCAGCTATGGTGATGCACCTCAGTCACCGGCCACTAGTGACCCAGGGGAGGTGGCCCAATCTGCAAGAGATACTGCAGAGGATGATGTCCAACAGGACGAGGCTGACAAGGCAGGGCAATGCATGTCAGAGGACACTGAGGGGACACCATCCATGGGGCACACACCATAGCACTCCCTGGGACATGGGTCGTGTGGTGATAGCTCCGGGGAGGAGACGGCTGGAGCCATATTCAGCCCTCAGCTCAGTACATCTCCAGCTCCCATGCGACCACCAGCCATCAAAGACATGTATGACCTACAGGCCCGCATCACCCGGATGGAGGAGCGTCAGCAGTCCATGGATGACATGTTGTGACTATTCATCGCAGTAGGGGAAGCCACACGCCAGGCCCACTGTGACAGCACACAGGCACTCACCCGTGCTGTGAACCGTGTTGCTAGGCGGGTGCACCAGGTCATGGAATCAGTCACCCAGGCACTCACACATTTGGCTGCCACCATGGCACAATGCCCTGCAGCATCTGCCGAGTCACGACCCCCGCCATCCACGAGCAGTACCCCTGTAAGCTCAGCTCAGACCAGCCCAGTGCGTAGGTCGCTACGCACCATGCACTGGCCAGGAGAGCCACAGCCTCCATGCAAAAGGGGCCGACTGTAGCCAGACAGACATGCAGGATGGAGGCTATTAGAACTCATGATGTGTGCCGGGATGTGGGTGTGTGGGGGAGTTGTGGGATGGTTTTTTTCTGGGGGGGGTTAGAGGGATGAGTGGTGGAGGGTGGTGGGAGGGGACAGGGATGGGTGGGTAGACTCTGTTGCATCGTGGGTAAAATAGTTTTATTGATCATTACACTCCATTTTGATACAAATAACATGACTGGACATTGCTTATTAAGTGTGTCAGGATTCAATGCCAAACAGTGTACACTCGCCAGAGTCCCCCAAACCCAGTGCACAGTGAGCGTGATTTGATGCACCCTCTTCATCACAGTGCATGATACGTAAATGTTCATCACTGATTGGCGCACTGCACGTTCCTCATGGGCATTGGCACATGGCTAATGTACTAGTCTTATCCTTCATCATCCCCATCTTCACCCGGTGGTTGCTGTTAAATGTCAGGTGGCAGTGGTAAGTTCTACCGGATGCACATGTTGATCCGTATAGCACAGACCATGGTGATCTTGTCCACCTTCTCAGGCCCGTAAAGGAGTGCTCCACCATACCTGCTGAGGCAGCGGAAACGTGCCTTCAACAGGCCAAAGGTCTGCTCGATCAGAACACGGGTGCAGATATGAACCCCATTGCACTCCTCTTCGTGCCTGGTCTGCGGGATCCAAACAGGGGTGAGGAGCCAGGAATTCAAGGTATAGCCACAATCACCTGCATGGGGGCACAATGAGGTATGCGCGACTCAATTTGTGGCATTACACCTGTAGTAATCACTGTCATGGCTGCAGCTATTTGGTGTTCACATGCACAGGTCCCTGGGTGTGTGCACACAGGTACATTTGTCGCAATGTGTGCTGGACAATGGTCCGCAGGTGTGGATTGCGTAGTCCACATGTTTCAGGGTGTTCCCTTGCATGCTCTTGCAGATGTCCTGTATTGTGCTTTGCTGCCTTCATGTGCGTTAGGCATACTAACTGCATGTTGCTGGATTGTGTCGCAGAGGGTATGCTCAGTTGATGTGCAGTGGACGCGTTGAGGGATGCGGCCAGCTTCTACGTATGGCGTATCAGTGTTAACCATTGGTCTGATGTAAGGCATTGTTGGGTCTGGTTCAGGTCGGAAAATGTAGGGCCACAGTGTTATGCTGTATGTGCTGTCTCCACTCATCCACCAATCACACCCCCCAACTGCACTGCCATGGGCCTGTCAGGCGACTTACCGAGCAGACAGGCACGTCGCTCCATGTGGCGGGGTAGCAAGGAATTCCACAGCAGCATGCCATCATGTGTGGATCCGGGATATCAGCACGGCAATGTGTGGTGATCTTGCTGGAGTCACATTCCATCTGCACATTGATGGAATGGTATTGCTTGCGGTTCCGGTACACCACCTCCATGGCATGCAGGACCACCAACTCCACGTGGTTGAGGTCGAGGGCACCTACACAATTTGGCATGCCTGCCAGTGCATGGAAGCCAACTTTTGTATCAAATATCTCCTGGGGAGTCCGTGGTAAGGATATGTAGGGATATGTAGTCCCTTGTGTGCTTGAGGAGGGCATCCAGCTCTTGGTTCAGAATCCGAGAAAATAAGGGTTGTGATATGCCATGCTGCATGTGCCCCACTGTGTGCTGGTAGGTGCCTGTGGCAAGGAAGTGGCAAGGAAGTGGAGCACAGACACTACCTTCAGTAGAGGGGGGATGGCGGTGCGTATTTCAATGAGGCTGACAATGTGTATCATGTCCACAATTGTGATGATGGTGTCCGGTCCAGATGGTACAGGGTGTGAATCTGCTCAGGGGTTAGGTTGAAAGGACTGGCTCTGGTGCGAGGGATTGGGGGCTGCCGGCGTGGTAACGGTGGCTGCACTGGTGGGGCATGCTGGGCCTGTCTCACCCTCCTTCTCCTCCTGCGTCTCCTCCTGCGTCTCCTCTGTGGTGGCGGCTGTTGTTGTTGTTGATGTTGTGGCAATGCAAGCATGTCCTCCAGCTCCAGTAATGCTACTACTATTGGAATCATCTTGGTGTGGGAGGGGTTGTGGTGTGTGGGTGTGCTGCTTTTGTACTGGGCCTGACTACATTGCCTTCACCCTTGGTGATTGTGTGCACCTGTGGCATTTGTGAACACTGCTCAGGGCATTTTACGGTAGGTCGGCGATGCCGGTATTTACAGCATGCCGGTAAGCACTTTTCCGCCTTCATGAGGCCGTTATTTGCGTGTCCGCTTCACTTGTGATCTACTCCAGTTCACGGCATGCCGCTAATGCCGGCATGGTGGGTCGCGTGCGCGCGCCCAGACTGCTTTTAACGGCATCGTACTTTACGATGCCGCTAATAGCGGTCAGGCTGGTCAGAATATCCAGTAGCGGTAATCGATGCCGGTATTCCTTTACCAGCATCGTTGTTCCCTTAGCACCAAGCTCGGAATTACCCCCTGTGTCTTTCTAAGGACTCGCCACAGTGTGTGTCTGTGTGTGCCTGAGTGTGTGCATGTTAAGATTCTCCCTAAAGTGCTAAGATACCATGTCGATCAATAAATAGCTATCTTCCCCACAGATCTTAACATATCTCAGTATGACATTTGTGAGTTTGATGATAGAAGACTTTGGTGAAAAGTATAGATAATAAATTGTTTGTTTCATATTTTAGTGGAGTCTGTGTTCCTTAAATGACATTTGTACATATGTGTATAGTGTGTAGGTTAATGCACAAATGCTGCTTCAGTAATTTTCCCTGTCCAACCTATGGGTTATGTGAAGACACTGATGCTTTATAAAATCCTCTACTCCATGCCACAAGACCTCAGTACTGTGTGTCTAATATAGGTGATAGTGGGCAGGTAAGGGGCTTGGTACGGACAGTCACGTAAACTATTTCCTGTGTAAAGAGGCAGGTAGCCCAACTTTTTATTTAAACTGTACGATGTACCAGGGTCACACTTTCCTTTAATACAAAGTTAGAGCACCTTTTCCCTGAAGATTTCTAAACGCTTATTCATGATTTTAAGGCAAGCCAAATACAGGAGCTTACACTCCTCTTTTCCTCCTCCCAAACTAATTTTCTATTGGATGACCTTCACACTTGGTGTTGAACAACAGAAGACAGAGGCATTTTAATCATCTGAGCAATTCTCACTCAAAGAATCTTTCTGATTAAACATCATCTTATCTGGGAGGCTAGTTGTACCCAGAAACCACTCAGCAATTCTTATGATTCAACCTCTCAAAAATTTCTAAAACTACCACAAATTCACCAGAAATAGATGAAAATATGGAAAAAGTAAAATACTTTCTCAGTTCACTGTATAATGTAGAATACCTCCCTGATCATACATTAAGCTCGGGCCAGCAGTCCGTTACCGGCTCTGTACACCTCACAGTCCCTATATATATTTTTTAATACACTTTTTATTATTTTATAAACAACACACCAAACTTTACCAACATATTGGACATTCACGTATATGTTTCACATCATTGTTTTCACATGTTTACATCGCAGTCCTCCCCCCTCCCGCCCCCTTAACCTGAGCCCCTACTTCAATATCTCAAATTTCTTCCTTGGGGATTGCCTCCCTCATTGTTTCCAAGCGTGTCATCTTCACTGAGTTCGGCGTGGGGAAGTCCTACCATCGTGGCCGCCAGTTGCCTCCACGCTATCAGGGGTCCCGATTCCTCCTCCCCTCCCCTACTTATTGCTTCATACCAGGCTGCCGTCTCCGCTTCTGCCCACTTCAGGAGGTCAGCCTACCACACCTCTATTCTAGGTCTGTGGGCTGCTTTCCAGCCCATTGTGATTCTCCGTTTGGCCAGGATGTAGGCCAGGTCTTTCATCTTACTAATGTGCTTCAGGTTGCGTGGTCTGGCAAAATCCCCCAGCATGCATGCCACACTGACTCCAGCTTAATCCCCTTTTGGGACAGATTTAGTTTGACCTCCGTCAGTATCTGCCCACCTCTGGGCACACCCAGAACATGTGTATCATCCCGGTATCCACCTCCCCGCACCTGGGGCATTTCTGTATCACTGGGCCTCCGAACCTGGCGATTTTGCTAGGGGTCATATATGCTCTGTGGGTAACATATAACTGGATCTGCTGTAGCTTCGCATTTCGGGACACCTTCTTATGATACCTCTGAACCCTGTCCCATTGTCCATCTTGCATGAGTTCTCCCACCTCCTCCTCCCAGTCCCGCCTCAGTTGGAGCAACTCCCTGCCCACCCTGGAAATCAATAGTTCATAAATTCGGGATATTTCATGCCCACCCTCCGAGATATCGTACATCGTTTCAATGACTGTATCGGGTTGTTCCGCTAGTACTGCCTCAGGCCACCTTCCTCGCACTCGTTTGACAATTCTTGTATAAGTAATGTATTGTCCTTTATGTACCCCGGTGTCCTCCATTATCCTCTGGAAGTCTAAGACTTCCCCCTTTTGCCATATATCTCAGAGGGTCGCAAGGCCCATCGGTTCCCAGTATTTGCGGATCCCTTTCATCATTTGCGTGTCCTCACTGCATAGCACCACGACTGGCACCTGCGGGGAACATGGGGTCGGGTTTCCCTCTATTTGGCATGCTTTGCTCCATATTTTCCAACCCAGTTCCAACAATCCCGCCCTTCCTTGTATCGCTGGTTTAGATAGCCATACCAGTTCTCTTAGAAAAAATGGGGCGGAATCCTTGCTCAGTTGTCTGGCTTCGGCCGTTTCTTCTTCGGTCAACCATCTGGCCACATACTGGAGCTGTCCCGCCAGGTAGTATATCTCGAGTTTCGGAAGGTTTATGCCCCCCTAATCACACGAGTTCTGCAACTTCCAAAGGGCCACCCTTTTCCTGGAATTATGCCATATGAAGCCCCTGCATAAACTGTGGAGTTTCATGAAAAAGCGTTTGGGGAGCAAATATGGGATGTTCGTGAAGAAGTGTAACAGCCTGGGCAGAACCACCATCTTAATCAAATCCGCCCTTCCCACAATGGCCAGGGGGAGCTTTGCCCAGAACCCCATGCTATTCTTGATGCCTTCCACTGCCCTTTCCGTGTTGTATTTGCATTCGTCTGCAGCCCTATGTTATATATTTATCCCCAAGTATCGAAATGTCCTGGTCTGCCAGGGTATCGGCAAAACAGGTAGGTTCCCATGTGGGGGCCCCCTTATACCTCCCCAGAGGGAACATGCTTGACTTCTTAGGGTTCACTGCTATGCCCGAAAGGGTCTCGTAGCATTCCATCACCTCCAGGACATACTGTAAGTTTTCTTCTGGGAAGTGCAGGTATAGCAGCATATCATCGGCGTACAATGATATCAGGTGCGGTCCCCCCTTCGTGTGGATCCCTATCTTCCCGTACTGTTGTCTGAGGCAGATTGCCAATGGTTCTAATGGAAGAATGTAAAGCATGGGCGACCAGGGGCAGCTCTGTCTAGTGCCCCTACTAAGTTGCCATCTATCTGAGATTATCGTGCCCATCTTAACCCTGGCCACTGGGGAGCTGTATATCATCTTGACCCACCTCAAATACCCTGGACCCATCCCGTATTCTTTCAGGGCCGCCAACAACCACGGCCACCGCACGGAGGCAAAGGCTTTTATTGCGTCCAGCGAAACTATTGCCATTTCGCTGGGGTCCTTCTCTGTCTGTTCTATAATGTGGTGGAGTCTCCTGTGGTTGTCGGTTATATTCCTGCCTGGAACGTAGCCTGTTTGATCAGGGTGTATAAGTTTGCCAATTCCCCTTTTGAGTCTGTTTGTCAACACTGCCGTAAGAAGTTTGCTATCTTGGTACAACATAGATAGGGGTCTGTATGACCCACAATCCGTGCTTGGCTTACCCGGTTTTAGGAGCGGAATAATCACTGCCTCCCTCAGAGACTACGGCAACCTTCCCTTCTCAAACGCTTCATTTAATATGGCTAACAGCGGGGGGAGTACTTCCTGCTTATATGTTTTATAAAATTCACTAGAGAGCCCGTCCAACCCCAGGGCCTTGTATGTGGGTAGGTGCTGGACCACTATCTCTAGTTCCTCTATTGTAATTGGGGCATCCAGGTTCTCCCGTTCTTCATCGTTTAATTTGGGTAATCCTATATCTTCCAGTGTTTCCTCAATCTCCTGACCCATCTCCTCCCCCGTGTCCTCATAGAGGCATTTGTAGAATCTAAGGAACCCCTAATTTACTCCCTCTTGGGTGTCCCAGGTCTGACCTTCTTCTCCCTTTATCTCTCTGACAACTGGTCTCAGAGTCTCATTTTTATATAGCCATGCTAGGAGCCTTCCCGGTTTGTCACCCCCTGCATGTTGTTTTTCGATATATTTTTTATAGTTTAATTTACATAGTCTTTCCCAGTGCTCCCTGCTGGTTTGTTGTAGTAAATTCACCTGTTCAGCGTCCTCCTGTGAGGTGCCCCCCTTTTGCATCATCTCTTCCAGTTTTTTCTCTGACTCCTGTAGCTCACACTCTATGCCCCCTTGGAGTCCTCTGGATTTGGATATGGCCGCACCTCGTACTACCACTTTAAACGCCTCCCATAAGGTTCCCTCTGACTGCACGCTCCCTATGTTGGTGTCAAAGTACTCGATAATCTCCTCCCTTAGATCCTCTTGGAATACTGAGTCCTGCAAGGCCTCGGCTCTGAGCCTACATGTCGGGATTCTCGCCATAGGGGGCTGGTGTCTCCACTCCAAGACCAGAGGGGAGTGATCCAATAATATTCTTGCCTTGTATTATGAGCCTATGATTTCCCCTGCAAGTTCCGAGGCAACAAACATATAATCCAATCTCGTGTACAGGTTATGTGGGGCAGCGTGGTGCAAATAATGCCGGTCCTTCCGGTCTCCAGATATCCTCCAGGCCAAAATCTCTCAGCAGGGCCTGTAATGCCTTTGCGGCAGGGGTGGGTTTAACTAGTTTACTATCTGACCTGTCCATTTTGGGGTCTAGCGTACAGTTAAAATCCCCTCCCCATATAATCGCGCCTCCCAGTAGGGGGCTTATTTTACCATATAAAGTCGTGAAATAGCCCGCCGTGTCTTGATTTGGGGCATATGTATTTATAATACTCAATCCTCTGTTTTCCAGCAGGCCTCGCATCAATAACATTCTCCCATCTTGTTCCACCGTGGCCTGAAGCATCTGAAACAGTACATGAGGTGCCACCCAGGTAACCACCTCCCTTTCCATTTCTTTTTAACCACCTCTAGTTTTTCTTAAGTAAGGTGGGTTTCCTGTACTAATGCTATGTCCACCCTCATCCTTCTCAAGTACATCATTACTTTGTTCACTTCAGGAAACTATTGAGGCCTCTCACGTTCCAAGTTACTATTCTGAGTCTTCCCATCGCCATGCGTGATTTATCCCTCCTCCCTCTTGGTTCTTCCCTCCAGTCTTGTTTGGCATGAATGTGGGCTCGTACCCCTTCTAATTTCAACATTAACTCCCCAACTAACCCCCCCTCCCCATCTACCCCAACTCCCAAACTAGCCCTCCCCGCCCCATCTTCCCCAACTATATTCACCACACGCTTACCCTCCCCTCCCTCCTCCCTGCCCGTCCCCAACAGATGCCCAGCTCTATCCCCGCATTTGGCCCTGTCTCAGTGTGCCGAAATCAGGAGCCCAGCAGGGTGTTACCGGTCTAACGGTAACCTAACTAATCTATTCTCGGGGGTATAAGGACATGTTCCATGAGACTCCTTCAGTTTTCGTACTGTATCACCGTGCTTGAGCTTCGTATTTATCCCACACATGTAGCGTGTCTCCCCACTGTCTCTGCCCTATATTATATTCTAGTCCCAGTGTCCGAGTCTGCCACACCCTGGGTACTGCAGCCTCTGTTTTACTTATCTGCGCCATCTTCCTTCTGGGCGCCAGTTTCCAATTGGCAGTTCTGTGAGTGCAACCACTCAGATGCGTCCTCCGGGGTGTCGAAGAACAATGCTCTATTTCCATGGTACACCTTCAGTTTAGCTGGGTATATTAACATGTACTTGTAGCTTGCTTCCCACAATCTTCTTTTCGCTGCACTGTAGTTCATACGACGTCTTTGTACCAACATTGTGTAGTCCGAGTATGCCGTGATGTTCGCTGATGCCCTTTGTATCGTGCCTCCTTTCCGGAAGTGTTCGAATATTTTTCCCTATCTCGATAGTTCAGGCGATTATTGGTCTCGGGGGGGCGCCTGGTGGTGGCCTCCTTGGGAGGGCCCTATGTGCTCGTTCCACTGCAAATCCTTGGGTTAGCGCCCCTCCTGTTATGTCTTGCAGCAGCATCGTTTCGATATACTCCGTGGGGTTCGGCCCCTCCGTTCCTTCCGGGAGTCCCACGATGCGTATGTTGTTTCTCCGGGCACGTCCCTTCGCTTCTTCTGCCCTGTTTTCCATGTTGCTCACACGTTGTTCCAGGATATGAATTTCCAATTTGTGCGACGCACATGCCGCTGTGTTTGGGGCCATTTCCTTTTCCAGTTCACCTGTGCTTTCTGCTAGTGTTCTGACGTCTTGCCTAAGGAGATTCACCTCTTCCTGTACAGCACCAACTTTGAGTTCCAGCGCCGCCTTTATTCCCACCATAGCCGATTCTAATTTGGTTTCCCACGCTAGTTTCAGGTCCGCAATCGCTTCCAGGATCTGTTGGTCTTTGCTTGCTGTACCGGTTTCTAGTGCGGGGGTCTTCTCCTTGTTCCTGGTCCCTTCTTCCATTTGCGGCGTCCTCGCATACTCTTCCAGCGTAGGTTGTTTGCCTTGGCCTGTTTGTTCGCCATCTTGGTGTTGCTGTATGCTGCCCTTCGGGCTTGCGAGAGTGTGATCCCAGGTGCCTCAAAGCTGGTCTGATTGTCTTCGCGTCACGGCTCTTATTGGGTCTTGTCACCCCCTGCACAACCGGGGCTCCGTGGGCCAGTGTTTAGTGCTGTGGTGGGTTTTCGTGTGGCCTGCGGTTTGGATTTATGCCTTCAAGTGGCCAGCGATGCCGCTTCAGCTCTACTTCGGTGCTCTGTAATGCCAAGGCTGTCCGAGCCGCTCCTGCAGCTGCCCCTCAAGTGTGCACCGTTAGCTTGCCACTCCCTCCGCGCCCAGTGCACGTGTCCAGGCGCGGAGCGCTTCAGTGTGTCCTCTGCTGCTTCCCTCTGGGTAGGGTCTTGATTGCCATATTTACATTATGTTATCTGCGCTACAAAGCATTTTTGTCGAGTTTACCGCCGTGGCTTACTTGTCCGGGCCCAATCCGCTAATGTTGGTGGGTGCCAACCTCAGGTAATGTACCCTCGGGCAGCTTGTTGTGGTGTATTGTACACGCGGGTTCAGTCCGGTGGCTTGCTCTCACCGACTCTGCTAGCTGCTCGGTGTTATTAGGTGGTGTAGTGTCCCTGGCTCCAGTGCTGTCAGGCCATCCACTTGGGGCACTATGGGTCTTATTTCGTTAGGCAATCCGGCTCTGTATCTTGTATTGCTCCTCCTATGATTGCTATCGTGGATCTCCCCTCTGATCCGTGTGTGTCCGCTGCCGAGGTATACTGGCAGTGTCAGCCCAGCATGTCCATAATACAACCTGATGTCTTTTCGCGGCTCACTTGTTTCACCACCCGCTTCTTTTCTGGTGTGGCTTCCGACGGTTTAAAGTGTGGGGCCCACCGTCCGTCCCCCTCTGCAGACTGAGGCGCTGATACAATGTTGCGCACTGCTCGCCAGTCCCGGCACCTGCTTATTAATTATTGCGCTCACCGAGCACTCCGCTTACCCAGTAGGCATTTGTTGTCTACACAGGCAGCCTCTGATGGTGGACTGGAGGCGCCGTACGCTCGGTCTGCCAGGCAAGCGGCGCCCTGCCTGAATGCCGTGCTGGCTGAAGCAGCGCGTTGCGGTCAGTCTCGGTGTTTACTGGTGGGGTCAAGCGAACAGCCGGATCTCCGGGCCCTCCACCGCCGTTCTATGCTCCACTTGATACCGCTCACAGTGTTCCGGTCATTGTACAGCCACGAGCCCACGCTTCATATTAGGGTCGCGTCCGTGCTTCCACTGCTCTGCTTCCCCTCCTGCCCCATTTCTCCATGTCGCGGGCCCGAGACTGTTAGTTCTCATCATACCCCTTTGTTCTCCCTAGATGTCCGCCATTTTGGGTCCGGACATCGCCGGCCACCGCGATCGCAACAATCCTCAGTGCAGCAACACTGCTGCGTTCCATAGGTTTCTGGCGTTCTTGGAAGGGGCTCCTTGCATTCTTGTTCCTGCTCCTGTATTTATATCCACTGCAGGCTTCTGCATTTGCACTTTAATTATGGATCAATGTTGCCACGTCTGGAGCTCCTCTGGAAACACATCTGCCTATGTGGCTCTGTAGCCATGCTCCCCCACCTCACAGTCCCTATATTAACTTTTATGGAGCAATATGAAAAGTTAATAAAAGATTTGAGACTGTCCCTAGGGTACTGTCCAAATATTAAGCAGCTTATTAATCGGATCAGTTTTGGGTCGGTATTTTTTATTTATGTATCTTAATAAATTATCCTTGATGTCAAAATATTTTGCGTCTTTAAAGGGGGTTCTGATGCAACTTTGTACTGGGGAGACCCACGGCCGGCCCATTGAGTCAGGGTTTGCTCCGCAGTACTTTAAGATGAGATAGCTGCACCTTTGAGATGGATGGGGGTGCAGGTATATTACTCCAACACCAATCAATAAGGATGTTAGGCAGAATCCTGTGCAGTGCCCTTAGGGACTACTACACACAATTAAGACTACAGCTGGCAATACAAGTTTTACCTTTGGTACAAGCCTGTACTACTATGTCAGAGTGGAAGCAGTGGCGGAGCAGCCAGGCTTATCTCAAAAGTACATGAGCAGTAGCAGAGATTACACAAAGGAACCACAATTACTGTGACTGAAGCAAACACTGACTCAAGGTATCAGGTAGAAAAATATAAGTACATTTATTTTTAAATCATTCGTTATAAACACAACACTTCTATTAAACTTCAATAAAAATCACATGTTAAATACACTACAACTAACCAATTCACTTTGTACAGTAAGTCTCAAGGTAAGTACCCTGTGAACAAAACACGTTACCATGAATACGATTGCGATCACTTTTTGACAGTTCGGTCTACTAAATAAACGCGTATCCGTGACATGATATGCTACCGGGGCAAAAACACACTTAGCACCTGAGATACCCAGAGGGAGTTGGAGGCAAAAATCACAGGCAATATTTTGGTTAGGCAGGCAGAATCAAGAAACACTCAGAGATAGGAGTTCAAAAGTCAAAGGGCCGGAGCCAGGGTCGAAAGACACTGGGGCCTGTTTCCGAAGATCACACAGTTAGACAGTTCACGATTCAACGTAGCCAAAAGTACTTCGATATTGTGAATGTTCGGAAGCAAAAGTTATAAGAAGGAGGGAAGACAAGGGCAAGCCTTGGACATGAAGAAAAAGGGATTCACCCAGTTTCCTCAAGCAGAACACAGTACCTTATTCCAATGGTGCAGCTAGTGCCCTGGCAGTTGTTCCTGTTGGTTTCCTGTAGACCCACGATTCCTGGAGCTTAGTTGTGAAGGAGTACGTCTGAAGGGGGTCAGCACCACACAGGGATGAAGCTGGCAGCAGCGACAAGAAATAAAAGGTGTGCTCCTTAAAAACAGGAGAGGCTCTTCAGGTGGCTATCCGGACCACTACAGCAGCGTGCAGCGATTTCAACCACGAAGAGGATCCTCTGGCTGTAGAAGATGAGCTGGTTATCCCCACCAAGCTCAAGGAAAGAAGACTCCGGATCTTCTCTGAGTCGTTGAAGGGAAGATAGCTCAAGACGGCAGGAGGGCTTCACCGGGACTGGGTAGTTGCAGCAGCCATCGTTCTCTCCGCTTCTCTTCAGTTCCTTGTAGTTCCAGTGGCGACTCTCTGACTTCTAGCCCAAGAGACCTGCCTTTTACGCGAAAACCCCCCATTCACACAGCCTGGCTGTCAATCACCCAGCAGGGGGGTTGTCCAGCACGGACAACTACCCTGGCCAATCATGATAAAGTGCGACTTGGGTTTCCTAGGATACCCTGTGCAGGGGGTGACTACACCTCTCCCTCACATTCAGCCCACCTAGACACCCAGGCGCCTTGAGGAGAGCTTCTCAGCAGAAGCCCGCCAAAAGACAGTGAACAAAGAAGGCGAACCTAGTTTGCCGCGCAAAGTAAAACACAAGAAGGACTTAACAAAAAGAAATGGCGAATAAACCCAACCGGTGCCAAAAGATAGACAATTTGGTCAAGCGGGTTTATGTTCGAGGCTAATATAATAGCCAAGAACAGTACCACAATATTTAATATAATCGTGGTAGAAAAGTTAGGGTAGATACCACTGCCACCAGCCAAGTCTGTGGGCCTCATTACACGGATGGCGGTAAGGATTTACCAGTACCGGTAAAATACTGGTACCGGTAAATCCTTACCGCCTTACTATGAGGTCCCTTTGCGGGTTGGGGGATTTAACGCCTGCTTTTTGCAGGTGTTAAAAACCAACCCGCAAAGGGACCCAGGGAGCTAATTACGGTACCGCAATTTGCGGTACCGTAATTAGCGCCTTACCCATTCCCATTGAGCCCTATGGGGCAAAAATGGGAATGGGGAAGGGCAATGGTGGAAGGGGGAATTACCGCCCCGCTGACCTTGGAATGGGGCGGTAATTCCCCTTTCCGCCAAGGCGGTGCCGGTATTTTACCGGCATGAACCATGGCGCTAATAGCGCCATGGTTCTCCGCCATCCGTGTAATGAGGCCCTAAATGTTAAAAGAGCGAAACAATGCTCTAGGAGGTACAGATAAAAAGGGATACGACTTGATCCTTTCCAGTACTCTATAGAAGATGGGGTGTACTGGATCTGTGGTAGATTGACTAAGTCAAGTTAATGGTAACTTTACCCTTTTCTGGGGGACGGTAGTCGCCTCAGAAATGGAGTCGAGGGAAGTCTCAAAGACAACCCTGTGCCACGGCACTGAAGGTGCTGTGTGACACACAAAAAGAAGGGGGCTACTGAAGTGGTGTACTTCAGAGTCCACAATCACAAAAACAGATAGAAACACATACCAAAACACAGGTAAGAGTGGGGCAAAAGCTCTCACTCTTACCAAGTGGAAAAAAATAGACTCCAGAAGTCCAGCAAAGCTGCTGGGGCACTCACTAGGTGAGGGAAATCAGCCATAGATGAGAATTCTCCCTAGCAAAGGACAACTCAATGGTTTGGCAAAGGGGAGTCCGATTAATGACAAGTACAAAAAACGGGGAAACATGGAAATCAACAGTGATGCGATAGTCCGTCTCGCTTCAACACCCTCGAACTACATACAAACAGTAACATTTATACTCAAAACTCGTCATCATTGACGTGTAACACTCAAAAGTTAACATGCAATTCTATTGGTTAGGAAAAGGTACCTTTACTATAGGTACTATATCTGTATATGGTAACAGAGTGAGAGGATTGGATAAACACTATCAGGAGGGCGTCTAAACCCTTCCTTCTAACATTACTATTGTAGACGTCACTAAGAGTACGACGTCCCATTGGTTCTACTATCTATAGGATCCTAGATTATTTGGTCCATTGTGATTGGGTTGGCTTCAACCCCATGCATAAATCTCCACTTTACTTAACAGCACGCAGAATGGTCAGCCAGGTGCAGGGTGCCCCAAGATTCACCCGGCCTCCCTTCAATCAATCATTACTTTAGTGGCTATGTGTCAATTAGTTGGCTGTGGTTGGCCTCGAAACTGTATCTTCTTGTCAGGAAAAGTTATGATATATCTGTCTGGGCGGCAGCTAGGCGTAGGTGTGGACCCGTGCCTCTTCTTGCTCAGATGGTCACGTGCTGCTCACCCCATGAATCTGTCTAATTTCCTTCAATTTGTGCATTTAATTCTTATTCGGCTTGCCACCTGCCCACGCCTCCTTATCTCGGCCTTCCTGAGATAGGCTATTCTGTTCTTAAGTTTTGATTTTACTGTTCGCTCCTTCTATTGGTCTCTCCTTGGCTCTTTCCTGGAGCACGTTGCCTCTGCTGAGTTTCGATTCAGCCATCTCTTCTCATTTTTAGCTGGAATTCGAATCCTGTCCTGTTTGACCTCTAGCAACCTGAGTTGATTCTGCTTTTGTGTAAAGTGGACTCGCACTTATATAATGTGCTTCGTTGAGGTAGATATGTATAGGTGGCGCTTGCCTCAGCCTATCTTCTACTAAGCATAGCAAGCCGTACTGTTTTCTTAGCTTTCTTGCGGTTTCAAGCATATGTACAGGTGTTAGCTGGTTGAATGACTTCATCCTGCTTTACAGCTTAAGTTTCTTTGTATTTCAACATCGTCTCTCCTTCTAGGTTCATGATATTCTTATTTATGGCATTTCATCTCTTTGTGTCATTTTTTGGTTCTGCGCGTTAGTCTGAGCCCTCGTGATGTCACCATTCGTCTTCCATTAAGGCCTTTTGAGTTTCTTCTGGGACAGTGTTTAGGTTATCTTCATTTCGTCTTATTTGTTGTTAGGGTTTTCTCAATGGATACCTTACTGTCCATGGTTTTCTAGGTATCGGTACTTCAACAGGTGTTGTTCTTCTGATAAGCACTGGGCAGAGTGTCAGGCATAGGACATTTGCTTCCGGCAGCAAGAAAGAAAACCAAAGAAAAAACCTCGGACGGAGGCGTATATTTACACGAAACACCAGTCGTTCCGGCAACTGGAGGTTACCATGGAAGCAAGGTGACTCGTTGCTAAGGAGGGGTAAAGTTTGTGAGAAGTCACGATGTTGATCAGGTGATCGGGGTTGTTTAGCCACGCCTCCTCAGTTGCTCAGTGCTTCTGATCGAGCATTTTTTGCTTTCTGTTCTTGTTGCTTCCTATTCTTCTGTTTTCTCGTGTTTTGACCCAGACTTTGGATTTCAACTGGCTTTGGATTACCCTAATTGTTCTGGTATACATTTCTGTCTACTCGGTTATGAACTCTACCTTCTGTCCCTGGATCTCGTCTTCGTTATTCCCTTGACTGCTATTGTTAATGCCCGCATGGTTTTGACCCGGATTGCCTAAGGATTTCTATTGGTTACTGAATTCATTGCATTTGTTATAGACTTACAGGTACTTGTACTTTTTTAGGATTCTGTTCTGGTGTTCTTGTGTTTCACGAGTTTGACTCAGCCTCCGTTGCGCCGTGGGACAGCCTCCGCTGCGCCGTGGGACAGCCTCCGCTGCACCGTGGGACAGCCTCAGCTGCAACGCGGGAATCAAAGATACTTCCAACTCAGTTAGTGAAGCCTCAGCTGCGTTCGCTTCCTACGAGTCAAAGAACAGCTTCTGCGGCTGGATATAGACTTTCGTTATCCCAGACATCTGGCGGCGGATAGGTTTGTTACTGCTTGTGACCCGGTCATGGATTTCCCTGGTAAGCTTATTTACGTGCTATGTACTTTAGCTATCTGTTCTTAGTGAATTAGGCTTACAGTGGTTAATTCTTTTGCAGAATATCTATTGGATTACGCCATAAAAACTGACCGTGTAGTTCTTCCAGTCCTGTTACTGTTTAGTCAGGTTAGTGGTAGTCGGGACTAGGATTGAATTGCTGTTCAGCTTTCAGTCTCATTTGATTACTAATTGTGTTTTTCTTTCTACAGCCACGTGGTCTCGGTGGGATATCCACTCTTTCAATTAATGGATTCCTTTGTATTGTGTATTTACTACATTTAAAGGGATACATTGGTGGGAAGAATTCTTCTTCTACACTACGGGGTCAAAACGGTGAAGGAGAATTCTGACATAATCAGAAGCCTCTAACATGGATCCCAACAAGACCCTGGTGAATTTACTTCAGTTAGTGGCCGATTTAAGAACTGACATGGCTAATGCCCACGCTACCACCCAACAACAGATTCTCGAATTACAAACGGCCATACAGCCATTACCTCAAGCAGCACCCGTGATGCCTAATGCCCCTGCCGTTGAACCTGCACAGGCAGAGGCTGGCCCTGTATATATCACTTCGCAATTCCCTTTGGCTCCTCCAGAGAGGTTCCATGGGGATCCAAAGCATTTCAGGACATTTTTGAATCAATGTCGATTGCACTATTTATGCCGACCTGGTTCTTTTCCTGATTCCGCTACTAAAGCAACATTTCCATTGTTGCATCTTGGGAGAACTGCTGCTGCATGGGCAAACCCTCTCTTGAAAGAGGGTAGTCTGTTATTGTTTGATTGCGATGCATTGATTGAAGCTATGGGTAAAGTATTTGATAGCTGATACAAGGCTCAAGTCATGAAACTGGAATTGTTAAGTCTACAACAAGGTGATTTGACTCTTTTGGCCTATCTAGCCAAATTTAACCAATTGGCTGCAGAAACAGGATGGCCTGATGATAAGAAGGCATCCTTATTCTATAAAGGATTATCTGACTCATTGAAGGATACTGTGGCTTTGGTACCAGTAGCTCCAATTACGTTCCCAGAACTATTGGACTAGTTCTTCAGATCGATGCCGTAAGGCCGCTAGAAAAGGGGAAAAACGTGGAGTCACACCTGAGATCCATGTTAGTCCTACACCAGTTACGGGTGCGCCCGAACCAATGCAAATTGGAGCCACAATACGGGGTCCCCTTTCTCAAGAACAAAGAGAACATCGAAAGAAGAACAATTTGTGTTTTTATTGTGGGTCTTCAGAATATCTATTAAAAGCATGTACCAAGAAGCCTACTAAGAAACAGGGAAACTTGAAAGCTCGGCAATAAGAGGAGTCTGATTGCTGAGTACCAAGGTTTCCAAGGACTCCAATCCCGTCCAACCTGTCTCAATACAGGTGAAATTTAGGATGCCTCAAGGTCAGGTCGTTCATGCCACGACCTTCTTGGATTCCGGTGCTACCAGAAATTATATAGATACTCTATATGCTAAGGAATTGGATTTATCTATTGTTGAGAAAGAAAACCCTATTGTTGTAAACGCTGTTGATGGTTCTAGCTTGACATCTGGTATGGTGGTACAACAAACAGAGAATCTGGTGATGGAAACTATACAAGGCCATTCAGAAAATATTTTTTTTGATCTGATCTCTGCACCCCAATTCAAGCTTATATTAGGTATTCCATGGCTCAGGTTGCACAACCCTTCTGTGGATTGGCAAGCAGGCAGTATTGAACTCTTGTTAGAGTACTGTGAAACCAGATGCTGGGAAGGGAAGACTCCTGCTGACAGCCCTTGTCACCCTTTATTAGAGACTGCATCTACTATAGGGGCCGTAATGGCTGTTGATTTACCTAGTGAGTATTCTGGCTTTAGGGCTGTGTTTGATGAAGGAGGGGGCACTGTCCTACCTCCTCACAGATCATACGATTGTCCCATTGATTTGGTCCCTGAAGCCAAGATTCCATCAGGGAGAATATACTCTTTAACCCACAAAGAGGATGTCATTCTAAAGGAATACATTGATCAGTCCCTTAAGTCAGGTTTCATTCGTCCATCTCGTTCACCGGCAGCCTCCCCTTTATTTTTTGTGCCCAAGAAGGAGGGGGATCTTCGTCCGTGTATTGACTACCGTGCTCTCAATTCCATTACTGTGCGTAATCAGTATCTCATACCTCTGATTTCCGTACTCTTGGATCAACTGGGGTCTTCCACCATCTTTACCAAGTTAGATCTTCGTGGGGCCTACAACTTGGTAAGAATCCGTAGTGGAGATGAGTGGAAAACGGCCTTCAAGACCAAATATGGGTTATTCGAATACAGGGTCATGCCATTTGGGCTCTGCAATGCACCTGCTACGTTCCAGTATTTTATGAATGACGTTTTCCATGACATGATGGATCAATTTCTGGTGGTATATTTGGATGACATCTTAATATATTCCGCATCTTATGATCTACATGTGACTCATGTCACTCGTGTCTTACAAAGACTTTGTGACAACAGTTTATATGCAAAATTAGAAAAGTGTATCTTCCATGTATCCGTAGCGGAATTCTTGGGGTATGAAATAACTAGTAAAGGAGTACAAATGAGTCAGTCTAAGGTTAAAGTAGTTTTGGACTGGCCGATCCCCACATCTTTGAAGGTCTTACAGTCATTTTTGGGGTTCGAAAAAATGTTTATAGAAGGTTCATTAAAGACTTCTCGTCCTTGGTCGCCCCATTGACCGCACTGACAAGCAGTAAAACCTCTTTCCTTTGGACTAATGTCTGTAATCAAGCCTTCCAGAGTCTCGAGTCTGATTTCACCAGCACACCTGTTCTTCAACACCCTAATCCAAATTTACCGTTTTTGGTAGAGGCGGATGCATCGGACATCGCCGTTGGTGCCATTTTGTCTCAGGAATGTCCAGAAACTAAGGGGTTGCGTCCGGTGGCTTTTCACTCTAGAAAACTGACATCATATGAAAGAAACTACACTATAACAGAAAGGGAGTTGTTAGCAGTACTTGACTCTTTCATGACTTGGCGGCATCATTTACTGGGTTCAGCTCTTCCTGTCCAGGTATTCACTGATCACAAGAACCTGGTAGCTTTACAGTCTGTAAAGTGTTCTACAGCTCGGCATGCCAGATGGCATGAGTTCTTTTCTATGTTTGATTTCACGATTACTTATCGCCCTGGTTCACTACACACTAAAGCAGATGCTCTCTCACGTATCCACAGAGACTCATTTCCTCCCAGATCGGAAGGTCCTCTTTTGTTATCACATCAGGTAGTCTGTGGTTGTACTCTCCAACCCACACTGAAAGATGATCTACAGGAGTGGGTGAGAGACAACCCTGACGCACCTGCCAAGCTCAACCTGGAAATCATTTGGGGTTTGCCCCATATCAAGGGTCTACTGTTTCTTCCAGATACTGACACTCGAAAAAAGGCTATCCAATGGTGCCATGATTCGAGGTTGGCTGCACATCCCGGTAATAAGAAAACCGTTGATCTCTTGCAGCGTTGGTGTTGGTGGCCTTCAATGATAAAAGACGTTGCCGACTATATTTCCCATTGCTATGACTGTACTCAATGCAAAACCTCTAGCACCAAACCAGTTGGACTTCTGTAGTCCATGCCTGTTCCTGATTATCCCTGGTACATGATTTCAATGGACTTTGTGGTTGACTTACCTCCGGTTTCAGGATTTGACACTGTCTGGGTAATCATCGATTACTTCACCAAATTAGCGTTGTTCGTGCCTTGTCAAGGTCTGCCCTCTGCCCTGAGACTGGTGGATTTGTTTCTAAAGAACGTGTTTCGTCTCTTTGGTCTTCCTTGTATTATCATCATGGATAGGGGTTCGCAATTTACATCAAGCTTCTGGAAATCACTTACTGCTTCCTTTGGGATTGATGAGAGGTATTCCAGTTCTTATCATCCCCAAACGGACGGTCAAACTGAACGTCTCAACTCCACCATGGAACAATATCTGAGGTGCCTTATACATCAGTATCAGGACTCCTGGCTTTCGGTACTCCCGATGGCGGAGTTCCCGTATAACAATTCTTTACATTCCTCTACGCATACTTCCCCGTTTTTTGCCATGTTTGGGCGTCATCCTAGGTCTTTGCCTATTTCCCCTGTTTTGCCCACACGCCATCCGGCAGCTTCTTCTTGCGTTCAAAACCTGTGTGCAATACATGATCAAGTGAAAAAACATCTTGTGACTGCACAAGGTGATTCTAAGCCATGGGTGCACAACATACGGCCCGCGGGCCAGTTGCGGCCCGCCATGCTCTTTTGTCCGGCCCGCGAGGCACAAAGACTTTCCTAATGGAGGGCGGCCCGTGGCCGCCCTCCATTAGGAAAGTCTTTGTTGTCTTCCGGGCCAGACAAAACACTGGCCGTCATTGGCTCAGCACACATGCACCACGTTGCTCCTACGAGCCACGTAGTGTGTGTGTGTGCTGACCCAATGGAGGGCCAGCACTACGGCTGGCGTGGTCCATAAGGCTTGATGCCGGAAGGCATTTCAGCCTTGGACCACGCCAGCCGTAGTACGATTCCAGCGTTCCAGCTTACCTGCCTGCCTTCCAGCACGTCTCCGGTAAGTGGTCTGTTTGTGTTTGTGTGTCGGGTCTGTTTTACTTTATGTTTGTGTGTGTATGTTGCGATGGGGGGAATGGGGGGGTGTCGGATGTGTATGAATGTTGGAATTTGAATGTATTTTGTGTGTGTGTTGAGATGCGGGGGTGGGTGTCGGATGTGTATGAATGTTGGAATTTGAATGCATTTTATGTGTATGTTGAGATGCGGGGGTGGGGGGGTGTCGGATGTGTATGAATGTTGGAATTTTAATGTATTTTGTGTGTATGTTGAGATGCGGGGGTGGGGGGGTGTCGGATGTGTATGAATGTTGGAATTTGAATGTTTGTGTGTGTATGTTGAGATGCAGGGGTGGGGGGAGTGTCGGATGTGTATGAATGTTTTGATTTGAATGTATTTTGTGTGTATGTTGAGATGCGGGGGTGGGGGGGTGTCGGATGTGTATGAATGTTGGAATTTTAATGTATTTTGTGTGTATGTTGAGATGCGGGGGTGGGGGGGTGTCGGATGTGTATGAATGTTGGAATTTGAATGTTTGTGTGTGTATGTTGAGATGCAGGGGTGGGGGGAGTGTCGGATGTGTATGAATGTTTTGATTTGAATGTATTTTGTGTGTATGTTGAGATGCGGGGGTGGGGGTGGGTGTCGGATGTGTATGAATGTTTGTATTTGAATGTATTTTGTGTGTATGTTGAGATGCAGGGGTGGGGGAGTGTCGGATGTGTATGAATGTTTTGATTTGAATGTTTTTTGTGTGCTGAGTTGGGGGGGTGGGGGTTCGGGTCTGTATGGGTGCATGTTTGTGTGTGTGCTGAGTTGGGGTTGGGGGGGTTCGGGTCTGTGTGTGTGCTGATTTGGGGGGTGGGGGTTCAGGTCTGTATGGGTGCATGTGTGTGTGCTGATTTGGGGGGTGGGGGTTCGGGTCTGTATGGGTGCATTTGTGTGTGCTGAGTTGGGGGGTGGGGGGTTCGGGTCTGTATGGGTGCATGTGTGTGTGCTGAGTTGGGGGGTGGGGGTTCGGGTCTGTAAGGGTGCATGTGTGTGTGCTGAGTTGGGGGGTGGGGGGTTCGGGTCTGTAAGGGTGCATGTGTGTGTGCTGAGTTGGGGGGTTCGGGTCTGTATGGGTGCATGCTTGAGAATGTGTGTGCTGCGTTGGGGGGCGGGGGGTTCGGGTCTGTATGGGTTCATGCTTGAGAATGTGTGTGGTGCGTTGGGGGCGGGGGTTCGGGTCTGTATGGGTGCATGCTTGAGAGTGTGTTTGGGGTATAGTGTTTGGTTGGGGGTGAGGGGGCCATGGGGCATAGTGTTTGGTTTGGGTGAGGGGGCCATGGGGCATAGTGTTTGGTTGGGGGTGAGGGATAGGGGGCATAGTGTTTGGTTGGGGGGTGAGGGACAGGGGGCATAGTGTTTGGTTGGGGGTGAGGGACAGGGGGCATAGTGTTTGCTTGGTGGGTGAGGGACAGGGGGCATAGTGTTTGCTTGGTGGGTGAGGGACAGGGGGCATAGTGTTAAGTTGGGGGTGGGAGCCATGGGGCATAGTGTTTGGTTGGGGGTTAGGGGGCCATGGGGCATAGTGTTTGGTTGGGGGTGAGGGGGCCATGGGGCATAGTGTTTGTTTGGGGGTGAGGGACAGGGGGCATAGTGTTTGGTTGGGGGTGAGGGACAGGGGGCATAGTGTTTGGTTGGGGGTGAGGGGGCCATGGGGCATAGTGTTTGGTCGGGGGTGAGGGATAAGGGGCATAGTGTTTGCTTGGGGGTGAGGGACAGGGGGCATAGTGTTTGGTTGGGGGTGAGGGACAGGGGGCATAGTGTTTGCTTGGTGGGTGAGGGACAGGGGGAATAGTGTTAAGTTGGGGGTGGGAGCCATGGGGCATAGTGTTTGGTTGGGGGTGAGGGATAGGGGGCATAGTGTTTTCATGAGGCGTGGGGGCCATGGGGCATAGTGTTTGGTTGGGGGTGAGGGATAGGGGGCATAGTGTTTGCTTGGTGGGTGAGGGACAGGGGGCATAGTGTTAAGTTGGGGGTGGGACCATGGGGCATAGTGTTTGGTTGGGGGTGAGGGACAGGGGGCATAGTGTTTGGTTGGGGGTGAGGGGGCCATGGGGCATAGTGTTTGGTCGGAGGTGAGGGATAGGGGGCATAGTGTTTGCTTGGGGGGTGAGGGACAGGGGGCATAGTGTTTGGTTGGGGGTGAGGGACAGGGGGCATAGTGTTTGCTTGGTGGGTGAGGGACAGGGGGAATAGTGTTAAGTTGGGGGTGGGAGCCATGGGGCATAGTGTTTGGTTGGGGGTGAGGGGCCATGGGGCATAGTGTTTGGTTGGGGGTGAGGGACAGGGGGCATAGTGTTTGGTTGGGGGTGAGGGACAGGGGGCATAGTGTTTGCTTGGGGGGTGAGGGACAGGGGGCATAGTGTTTGGTTGGGGGTGAGGGACAGGGGGGATAGTGTTTGCATGGGGGGTGAGGGACAGGAGGCATAGTGTTTGGTTGGGGGTGAGGGACAGGGGGCATAGTGTTTGCTTGGGGGGTGAGGGACAGGGGGCATAATGTTTGCTTGGGGGGTGAGGGGGCCATGGGGCATAGTGTTTGGTTGGGGGTGAGGGATAGGGGGCATAGTGTTTGCATGAGGAGTGGGGGCCATGGGGCATAGTGTTTGGTTGGGGGGTTAGGGGGCCATGGGGCATAGTGTTTGGTTGGGGGTGAGGGATAGGGGGCATAGTGTTTGCATGAGGAGTGGGGGCCATGGGGCATAGTGTTTGGTTGGGGGGTGAGGGGGCCATGGGGCATAGTGTTTGGTTGGGGGTGATGGATAGACGATATACAATAACTAAATCGAAATAAATTATAACAATGGAAAATGTGTAGTACAAAATGTAAGTTTGAAATGCAATAAAAATCGTTACCCCTCAAAAACATATTCTTTTTCCATGTGTTTAATACAAATTGGGGGTTGAAAAAGCCTCCTGACATGTCCCGCCTACCGCCCCGCCCACTTTTACTTTTCGGCCCACTATAGCACTCATGTAAGGTACTTTCGGCCCTCTGTCAAAATCAGTTGTGCACCCCTGTTCTAAGCGTTTCGCTGATGTCCACCGTTCTCCGGCCCCTCAGTACGTAGTGGGCAGTAAGGTTTGGCTGTCTACTAGAAATCTGCGTATTCCTGGTAGGAGCGCTCTTCTGCCACGTTATGTGGGGCCATATAGTATCACAGCGGTGATCAATCCTGTGGTGGTACGTTTGTCCCTTCCTGCCAAATGGAGGGTACATCCCGTTTTTCATGTATCTCTTGTTAAGCCTTTTCATCCAGATACCACTCTTCCTTTACATCCTCCTCCCGTCACGGTGCAAGGGTAAGAGGAGTATGAGGTTCATGAAATTCTGAAAACCAAGGTTTCTAAAGGTGTCAGGATGTATTTCGTGGATTGGAAAGGTTATGGGCCAGATGAAAGGATCTGGGAACCAGTCCAGCACATTCATGCCCCTCGCTTGATTTCTGAATTTTGGGCCTCGAGAAGACGGGACCTATCTTTGGGGGAGGGTACTGTCAGGCATAGGATGTTGCGAGAAGGTTCACGTTTGCTTCTGGCAGCAAGAAAGAAAAACCAAAGAAAAGACCTCGGACGGAGGTGTATATTTACACGAAACGCCACTCGTTATGGCAACTGGAGGTTACCATGGAAGCTAGGTGACTCGTTGCTAAGGAGGGGTAACGTTCGTGCGAAGTCATGACATTGATCAGGTGATCGGGGCTATTTAGTCACGCCCCCTCAGTTGCTCAGTGCTTCTGATCGAGCATTTTTGGCGTTCTGTTCTTGTTGCTTCGTATTCTTCTGTTTTCTCGTGTTTTGACCCGGACTTTGGATTTCACCTGGCTTTGGATTACCCTAATTGTTCTGGTATACATTTCTGTCTAATTGGTTACGAACTCTACCTTCTGTCCCTGGATCTCGTCTTCATTATTCCCATGACTGCTATTGTTAATGCCCGCATGGTTTTGACCCGGATTGCCTAAGGATTTCTATTGCTTACTGAATTCATTGCATTTGTTATAGACTTACAGGTACTCGTACTTTGTTAGGATTCTGTTCTGGTGTTCTTGTGTTTCACGAGTTTGACTCAGCCTCCGTTGCGCCGTGGGACAGCCTCCGCTGCGACGTGGGACAGCCTCTGCTGCACCGTGGGACAGCCTCTGCTGCACCGTGGGACAGCCTCAGCTGCAACGCGGGAATCAAAGGTACTTCCAACTCAGTTAGTGAAGCCTCAGCTGCATTCGCTTCCTACGAGTCAAAGAACAGCTTCTGTGGCTGGATATAGACTTTCGTTATCCCGGACATCTGGAGGCGGATAGGTTTGTTACTGCTTGTGACCCATTCATGGATTTCACTGGTAAGCTTATTTACGTGCTATGTACTTTAGCTATCTGTTCTTAGTGAATTAGGCTTACAGTGGTTAATTCTTTTGCAGAATATCTATTGGATTACGCCATAAAACCTGACCGTGTAGTTCTTCCAGTCCTGTTACTGTTTAGTCAGGTTAGTGGTAGTCGGGACTAGGATTGAATTGTTGTTCAGCTTTCAGTCTCATTTGATTACTAATTGTGTTTTTCTTTCTACAGCCACATGGTCTCGGTGGGATATCCACTCTTTCAATTAATTGATTCCTTTGTATTGTGTATTTACCACATTCAAAGGGATACATTGGTGGGAAGAATTCTTCTTCTACACTATGGGGTCAAAACGGTGAAGGAGAATTCTGACACAGAGCCCTACTGCGGCTCTCTGCTGGTTTATTTGCTCATCATACGTCACATATTTTGGTGCAAATGTTCCTGGTACTTCAAAATGGGCGATGAGAGAGCAGGGTTTATTTGGAACCCCTTCTACCATCCTCCCTCTGGGCGATTCATCGACCACTTCTGCTTCCTCTTTTGGATTCATCTGACTTGATTCTTCTGTATTCATCTTTACTTCATTGCCTGGGTTAATTCCTTCTTCATCTTCTGGGTTTGTACATGATGGTTTGAAGAAGTGTCTCTTTGGAGTCCATATTTTTATTACTCCTTTTAGGCTTCCTGCTGTTCTTACATGTTCGTCTTTATTCCATGTCATTAATTGCAATTGTCCATTTGGGCTGCAGTAAATCCATTTTCCCTCATAATATCTGCGTTTCCTGGAATAAAGAAACGTTGTACCTTCTGGTGCATGCTCGCTGGCCTTCACAAAGTCTCTATTTCATCATCAGTGAGATCTCTAGGTTTCCATCCTGGGTTGACATCAATCATGATCTTCATCCCTATGGCTTTCTTCGCAGTTTTCTGGCATTGCAAGATTATTATCTTGATGACACAAAATCCTAATAATATCATCAATAGCAGGGCTCTCGGAAACTTGAATATGTCTGCCATCCATTGTGGGACCCACGACAATAGTGATCCAAACCAGCTGTCATCGTCAACTTCGTCAGTTTCGTCGATCATCTGGTTCTGTAGCTTCGTCAGCATTACTATAGCTCTGTTAGAGTTCCATTTTCTTTGTTGTGAGAAGGTACAAATGTGCAACACGATTCTCCGATTTTTGCACAAACTCCTCCATCCATAACTGTGATCATGTCAAGGACATAACTGTTTTGGAGAAAGTCGGATTGCTCTTAACTCTTCCTTAATCGCATTGAATCCTTTTATGGTCGTGCTGATTGTCTGTAGCAATTCCCATCTGGTTATCTGCAACCATTTGGTGTTTACTCCAACTTGGATTCTTGGCATAAACATCATTGTGAACACTGATTAGGTGAGGCTGAACAGCGTGTGTTCATATGGGATTGCATGAAATGCTTCTTCTGATTTGGCAGAGAAGTAATTTTCTCTCTTCATTCGATTTATCAGTTCCACAGATCTCCTCTAACTCAGGTGAGCATCTGCTTTTGGGAAACTGTCAATGTTCAGGTAGCTTTTCGGGATTGCTAATGTTGGAACGTGGACATTCACTATTGTGCATATGCCTCCCCAGTTTTTCGGCAGTCTGATGTATGCTTTGGGTCCACATGCCCAATAATGATCCATAATTACTGTGGTTCCGTCTTCAATTCCTGGAGCGTCAAAGATTCGTCCACAGTTCTGATTCTCTCCCATCTACCTTGTGCCATTGTTCCTGAAGCACAATTTTGGGCTTTCTAGTGGCACTATCTGCAAGGGTCCTCCTCTGTCTTTGACCCATGTCAGCAGTTTTGCGAGTTTTTGCCATACTGGTTTGCACAGTCTTTGTGAGTTCTCGATTGCTTCCTTGCAGGCTCCAAGGACCATCCGTGCTCGGCATATCACTACTCCTTGCTCCCATCCGTTTGGTGAAAGTACTGTTCCCCAAATCTGCATTTGGCCTCTGTTTTTCCAAATTTGAGCTTCTTCTGGAGTTTTTCCTTGGCCATTTAATCTCGGGTTTACTTCCCATCTTATTCCTGCTCCTTTAACTTGAGGTTTCTCATACCTGATCACATGATTCCTAGTATGAGCTTTGTTTCTTGTCTTAATGTCCTGGACATAATCATCTTCATTGGGATAAGCTGTTTCAGTTGCCCATATCAATGAGGCATCACTTCCCATGAACTGGCCTCTGGTCTTGCACATTGCTACGTGTGAGAGGCAGTGTGCTTTTGGGCCATCAATTTCTACAGCTACGAAGATCTTGGACTTCCCCCATGCTGTACGGTAGAAGTGCACAAACAAAGCATTGTCCTTCTGAATTTCGTCTTCCAACTTCTTTCATGTGCTGGTACCAGAATGTTGTTTCCCAGATGTGCTTTGCTGTCCAGGTAGTCGTTTAGTTCATTGTCATCTTCATGCATGCTTCTCTTGATTCTTAAGGTTTTCCTGTAGTTTGCTATAACTACATCTCTGAATGCCTCTGTATAGTTTTTTCTTTCTGGAGGATTTTCAGGTATCCTAGTCCATGGTGCAGGTCTCCTCATCTGCGCCATTTGAGTGGACAGGAGTCTGGCAGCTATTTCCTGGTCCTCATGCATCTTTTCTCTGCTGCGTGCAAATGCCCATGCCAACCAGCCTGACACTGGTCCGGTATATGGCTGTATTGTAGACCTGGTACTTGTCCCTTGTGTTAGGACATGTGTGCTCTGCTGTTTTGTTCTTCATTTCCTCTTGTAGTTTCCTTGCTCTGGTTATGTGCGGGAACAATAAGTCTACTATCATTTGTGTCCGTGCAGAGAGTTTTTCCGAGTTGGCTTTTGTTTTATCAGGAGTTTCTAATATGACTGCTTCTATTGGTTTTTCTCTTAATTCTTCTTGTTTTCTTACAATATCTGTTGTGAAGGTTTTCGGGGCAGGCAGTCTCTGCTTCTCTGCTGCTTTGGTTCGAGGTTCTGCAGTCATTGACACTAGGCCTGTTTCATGTGCATTCAGTGTTTGTGTGCGTTTCTCCTGCTTTTCTTTTCATTTGTGACCTCACGTGTGTGTGTATCATTGCTAATCACATTCATTTCGAGTTCATTCACTCTACCATCAGATCTCCTAGGGACTGGAATGACTATATAAGGTATGGGTGCTTTTGTGGGTTTCATACGTGTATCATCAGGTGGGTGCACTAAAATTGGAACGCTTCGTGCACCAATAAAGAATGCAGTTCTGATCGTTAATGACAGAAAAATAATGACAAATATGATGCATAAGTACATTATGGTTCTATGTGTTAGGCAAATTAACAAGGGGGGTCCTGGGAGTCCCTCTGCCAGACATTAGTCCTGGTTGCGAGAGACTTACCCAGAGTCTTTAGCTCACTATCTTTCACAGAGAAGAAATATCCCTAACATATCAGTCTTTGTCCTGCCCTGGGGCAATCCAGCACCGAAATGATAGGCAATTCTCCTCTGAACAAGAGTACCAACAGCATCCCCAGACACGTGTTTCGGTCTGGTTGGACCTCATCAGTAGGGAGGAGCTGTGCCTCTCTAAGAATAGTGAGCAAGGGGTCCACGTCTGGATTCCCCTAGTAACTTAGGGTGAGATCCAAAGTTACTCAAATATGCAAATTAACAAGGGGGGTCTATGTGTTAGGCGACAGCATTTCCTTCCAGAGAAGTGAGGGCGCCTCTCTTCTTGTGGGAGTACCAGGTTACTGCTCTGAACGCCCATCTTAATCATTTAACAAGATGTCACTGTTATTATTCCTCCACCCAATATTTTCTTTCGAGTTCTGTGTCAAAAGTGTCAAGTGCTTCACAGGTGTCCCCCCTCTTGGGAGTGACAAATTGTCTCCTATTTCAGGATGCGGTTCCTTTGCTAGACTATGGGAAGAAAAATCAAATAAAATAACGTTTCAGTGAGTTCCTTTACTGTGCATATTCAAGGTGAGTAAGCTCCCAGTCCACTCCTGGAATCTGCTTCAGTCCTGAGGACATGTTGAGCACTGATCAGTATGAAGAAGTAGGGAAAATATGACAACAAATATAACAAATTAAGTTCTTGACTCTGCTCCCTCGATCTGTCCCTCGGCGGAAAGCTTTCTCAGAATCTCCTCAGATAATCTGCCTGATGATTGGAAAGTTCCACTTGGAGAATGATTCCTTGCAGGAGCATTCCCATCTGTGCGACATTAGCTGGAACTCTGATGAAGGTGAGGAAATCAACCTCGATAGGTCTCCTCACCAGCTCTGGAAAGTCGGTGACTAGGCGAAAAAGGACATTGTGCGCCAATCTGCTGTCTTCTGGTGACAGGGACACCTGTCCTGTCTTGCTGGGTTCACGATTATATGGTTCTTTCTTGATGTAAACAATGTCTGCACTGTCCGATCGCGTGGAGTGTGACTAGAATTCTGATCTAATGTAAAAGATGGCTTAGATGTTCAGTGTTTGCTGGGTCTCGAAAAAATGCGAGTGTGTCTGTCATTCTTCCAATAAGAGTTGGACAGTCTTTGATTATGCGAAAGAACAGTGTGTTGACAAGCTCATTTATTTCCGCCTGTGTTGGGAACATTTGATTCTTTCTCACTGTACTCAGGTAATAGGATAAGTTGTTCAGCAATGACAGTGAGGAGTTGTCTTATTGTCTTTTCATTTTCAGGATCTTGTAAAAAGTCTGTGACACTGGTGAGCCTCCCTACCAGTGACGGATATGACATCAGTACTAAGTCGAAATAGGTGACTAGGTCCTTTGTGATGTCTCTACTGTGGGACACCATAAGCGATTCCGAAAAAGGTCTCGGTACTGAATGAATCAGGATACTGTATTTGCTTCCAATGTAAATATCCTCGGTCAAAATTTGGCATAGTCTTTTTCTCATTAAGGCTTAAGTGTGCCTCAGTCCAAAGTTTAAATCAACAGATTATGTTGTGGCTTATATGCGCAATTTTCGTCTTCACCCTGCAACTAGGATACACATAGTGTCCGTTTTTATGTCCTTATCCCCTTTTTTGCTTAGAGGAAGTGTCCAAATTAAACCACAACTTAAGTTCTTTGTCTTTTCTTTGCTGGTCATGCGTCCTTCTTCCTCGTCATGGATCTCGTCTGCACGTGCTGCGGTTCTTCCCCATCGCTCGTCGATACCTCTCATTGGGGTGCAGGCAGGGGGCCTTCTCTGAAATGCTCCTGCCCTGTAAGTTCTCAGTGGACGGACGGAGTGCAGTCCTCTACGATAAAAGGACCACTGAATCTTGGCTCATCCCACCTTTTCCTTGTATAATTTTTCACGAGGACGGCGTCTCCAGGGAAGATGAGTGGAACACGTAGACCTTGAATTGGGTCTGTTGCAGTGTCTCCTTCTGTGTTTTGTGGTGTGCTGCACCCTTTTCGTCGTCGCTGCAGCTGGTCTGAAATTACAGTAAGGAAAGATGTCATGCAGTTCAGATAGTTTTGCATTTCAGACCCTAAAACCTCTCCTGTTGACTGGGCATCACATCTAGATCTATTTTGGGGTGTTAGGGGAGTTCTCATTCTTCTTCCTGTGGCTTACTCGTGTGGCGTAAGATGATGATCGGAGCCTGGTTGGTTCCGAAGTGCATACAGTGCCAGTGAAAGGCAGTGCAACCATCCCTTCCTTAGAGTAAGCTTCAACTTGGCTATTCTCTCCTTTAAGAAGCCGTTGAGCTTCTCACAGATTTCATTACCTTGCGGATGATAAGCCGACGAGAACTTGTGCTTTATACCAAGCAGCAAGTTAATCTGTTTGAATATTGAGTTAACAAAGTGAGGGCCATTATCTGATCTCATGACTTCGCATACCCCCCAACTTGGGAACACTTCCCTCACTAAACATTTGGCCGCACAGGTAGAGTTTGGGTGTGTACATGGACCTGCCTCTATCCATCTAGAGAATGGACACACCACAACAATTAAGTGTCTGTACCCGTTACATACTTGAATCATGTCGACGTAATCGACATGCAAGTGCTGAAAAGGCCCATTTGGCCTGGGGATGACTCCTCTCATAACTCTTAATGTGTGCCCAGCGGTGAATTGCTGGCAGATTATGCAGTTCACCATAAAGAATGCAACATGCTCAGCTAAATTCGGTATGAAGCCGTCTTCCGCGAGCGTTGCTGCTATATTCTCCTTTGTCATATGCACCGGGTAATGTAACTGCTCCAGCGCTATTTTTAATATGGCTACAGGCATTACTGGTTTACCAGTGCTGTCCTGTCGCCACAAGCTGTCAGAGGGGTTTAAAGAACACTCTTGACGTTTTCTCTTCCTGTGGTGCCTCCCCTTGCAGTTCCATTAGCTGTGTTTGCCCAAGGCTATTATAGTCTTCAGGTGTTGTTCGTTGTTACTCACCACTCCGAGTAGGCCGAAGATACAGAGATAGTGACCTTGGAGATGTTGGTGGTATAAGATTCCAAACTCAGCCTTCCATCCCAGCTCCCCTGAGTACAAGACTCAGGCTTCCTCAAAGAGGGGCTCCTTTCCACAATGTACCTCTCTGCTGTTTTAGTTAGAACAGACAGAGATGTCAATTGAATAAAAGAGCGGGGAGAACACACACCGCCAATACCAATGCTGCAAAAGAATACCAAGACATTAGATAGTGTTGATATTATGCAAGTAACTAGAACAGATGAAATGATGGGACAACTACCTATATAGATATTGGAGTGGAGTTGAATTTCCCCGGGAATGATCTAAATAAAGAATAACACAAACGAGTGGAAGTGAACTAATTCAGTATCGGTTCCCACTATAGCTATAGGATTGACAACCACTGACCTGAAATAAGATAGTAGAGTATGAGGAGTCCAAGATTCTGAAGACAACGACAGGAGAAAATAACAAACAGGGAGGTTAGTACAGGTAAGTAACCCCGAACGGCACGAGGGACGCACTAGTGCCGGGTTGGTGCAGTTCAGGAGGGCGTTCGTGTGCACTTAAGAGCAATCACAAGAAAAGTCACTCAATGTCCCAGAATCCAACAGAAGACAATATCCATGGAAGACAATAGGTATGTACCTGAGTACACGAGTATAGCTGAGTAGTTGATCCAGATAGAAGACGGCAATTGAAGAGCAAAGCGGCAGCTGGGAAGAACCGCCGAAGACGAGAGACGTATCCAGTAGCGTTCCGAGTCCAACAACCAGATGAGCACGACAGGAATAAAGGATGAGACGAAGCAATCCAAAAGTCAGGCAAAGGGTCAAAACCAGGAGTTCAGAAGGATTCGTGTAAGGAAACACAAAGAGGAAACGGTACAATAACCGTGTGTAGCTGGTAACGCTAATTAGCAGCAACGAGCCCCTTGGAAGACGGTGGTTTTATAGTCGTAAGAGGGGCGTGGCTTGCTGTGCTTCTTCCACGTACAAGACGTGTCAGGTGACCTGGAGTGCGTCGACGTTTGTACAGACGCCATGGTAGCTTGTACCTGGACCATAGAGGAGCCTGTAAAGAAGTTGTATTTTGCAAGGATGCCCGCAGGGAAGTCTGAAGTGTAACATTCGTGCAATTAACATTCTTTCATTGGTACAGGCAACTTCCACTTCCATAACCATCTCACTTTTGGATGCCATACGCTTGGTTTCCGTGTCTGCTGCTTGGTTTCCGTGTGAGACAAAATCTGTCCCTCTTGTGTGGGCGGCGCATTTCACAACCGCTATGCCCACTGGGAGCTGTAGTGCCTTAATCAGCCTGTCCAATAAGGTTGAGTGCTGCACTGGTGTGCCGTGTGCTCGGAGGTAGCCCCTCCTCTTCCAGCACGCTAAGCCTGTGTGCAATGTTGACGTCATATAGGCGGAGTCAATGAACACCGTTACTTCCTAGTATGCGTGGTTTTCAATGGCAAGTATCAACACCAATAATTCTACAGCCTGTCCTGAGTAATGAGATGGTATTTGCGCACTGACAAGTACTCGAAATTCTCCATTTGCTATGTGCTTCATCACAGCGACGCCTGTATATCTTTGTCTGTCATTTTGATCGATCCTTGAAGACCCGTCAATAAAGACGATCTCTCCTCCTGCTAAGGCATTTTCTTTCACCCTGGGGATTCCATCATAGAATTCTTCATGATTTGCACCATCATGTATCGGCTCTCCCTCAGTGACTGGCTCTGCTATGAACATGGCTGGGTTCATTATTTTACATCGGACTATTTTTATCGAGGGATTCGATATGATCACTTCATAAGCAGAAGCTCTCTGAGATGTCAATGTGCCTTTCGGTTTCTCTAGAATAGCAAATAATGAGTGCTCGACGTACAATGTCATTGAGCATCCCATTACAATGATTGTCGCCTTCTCTATGGCGAACGCTGCGGCAGCTAACCTTTGTCCGCATGGGAAGTGGCCTCTCATTACTGGGTCCAGATTCTCACTGTAATAAACCAGGGACTTGTACCCCAACGAGGTTCTTTGAGCGAGCACTGCTGTCATGACGCTGCCATTTGTGTGTGAAAACAAGTAAAATTCCTCTGCATAATTGGGGATCCCTAGAACTGGAGCTGTGCAAATAGCTCTTTTGAGTTCAGCAAACCCTTTCTCCATGGCCTCAGACCATTGATATTTTCTTTCATCACTTGGGCCTTCTTTAGGGTCTGAAGTAAAGGCTTAGTGTAAGAGCTGTGTAACGCTCACCTTGTATCCACAGGGACGCCACCCGACTGGTCTGGAGCACTTCTGGGACTGATTCACCTCCTCCGGGGACTCGCGCTGCTGTGGGCTTAGTCTGGAAGACAGGAGTTCAGTTTTAGCCACAAACACCTTCTCTCGGGGGCCGCCTCCCAAGTGTTCCCCTTGCGACCCCCTTGGAGACTCTCTCACCTAGTATTTCAATAAGGTGCGCTCCCCATCCTGCCGTTCTGTGCAGCGGCGCGTCGTAGCTGGGCACCTTTCCGCCGAGTTACTTCACTTGCGTGGGCCCGGGAGTCCAAGCCGGCTGCGACTCTGCTCTTGAGGTAAGTTTTTAGCTTTTGAAAGGAATGAGTGTCTACAATTGTTCTTGCCCTGTTGACCTTCTCCTTCTCTCGTTGATGCAGAAGGAATGATGGAGACGTCGAGCTGATGGAGAGGGCAGTGCTCGAGTAGGTAAGAGAATGTGCGAAGCACGGCGCTATGAGCGTCTTTGAATAAGGCTAACCTGTGCTATCCTTCCTTGCAGGTCGCTGAGAAGTTCCTGGAAGAAATGCGGCCGATGGAAGTGGAGCGTACAATGGAAGAGGTCCGGGCGGCGGTAGAATTTCCAGGAGAGCTTTGGTAAGTAAGCGGTGACTGGAGACGATGGAATAGGAAGATGAACGCTTACTAATTGTCCTCTTCTTGTCTCTCCTCTCTAGGATGTTGCTAGTGGAAGAAGACGGGTTCCAGGGGAGGTTCCGGAATGATCGAGGAGCTGGATGCAGAACAGGTAAGGATGAATTAACAGTGTTATTCTTCTCCCTGAAGATGCAGGCCAATGATGCTACGAGCAGGTCTCGGTGAACGTCACGCTGCAAGTGCAGAACAACGCGAAGCGCGTGCCTCAGCTCGGGCGTGGCTTAAATAGACAGCAGGTATCCCAGGTGCCTTCCGGGTGGACCACGCCCTGGATGCTAGACTGCATGATGCAGTTCCACGTTGATCCTTGTGGGGGCTGCCATGTTGGTCCATTGCTCAATGGAAGCTCCATCTATCATATGAGCCTGGCACCAACGGCGCCAGGACTGGCTCCAGGACAGCCGAGAGGGGCACGACTGGGCCCTTGGAGCCTTGTAGGAATACTGTGGCGAGGGCCAGAGACCCTGAATTCCCAGGCCAGGGGTTAAGGTTGTGACAGCTGTAGTCGAAGACCCATGCCCTGACATAGTTTCATAGGCCTAAAAAGCTCTGCATCTTCTTTATCGTGTGCGGCTTAGCCATGTTCAATATGGCTTCAGCCCTTTCTGGGGTCACTTTCTTTCCTTCATGTGAGATTAGCTGGCCTATGTACAGCACTTCCTGTTGACAATATTGTAACTTTTCCTTGTCAACCTTATATCCTTTCTCAGCCAATATAGTCAGTAGGTGAATAGAATCATGCCTGCATTGCTCTTCTGTTGTGCTGCAGATTAAGATGTCATCCACATACTGCAGGACGACACTTTTTAATGCGATTTTGCTTAAGTCCATCTGTAGGACTCTATTGAAAATAGAAGGAGACTCACAGTACCCCGTGGCAGCCTCGTGCTTTTCAGGCTCATCTGTCTGAACGTGAATAACGTCAGATCTTGTGAGTCTCGGTGCAACAGGATTGAGAAAAATGCATTTTTCAAGTCAATCACCGTGAAATATTTTGCCTCAACGGGTATATTGCATAGGATTGAAGACGGGTTAGGGACTACAGGGAACTCGGCCTCAACAATATCGTTTATTGGACGTAAATCCTGGATTAAACGCCAAGACCCTCACTTTGATTTTTTGATCAGATAAACCACGGTATTGCATGACGACTCTGACATCACTAAGATGCCCTGGTCCATCATGGCAGAAATTGTCTTAAAAATCCCTTCATCTGCCTCTCTGGACATGGGATATTGTTGGGCTTTTGGTAGAATCGCTCCTGGTTTCAGCTTAATCCTTACTTCTCCAACCCCCTTCAAGAGACCCACGTCATAGGGTCCTGTAGTCCACACTGAGACAGGCACCTTGGCTATGTCGTCATCAAAATATTCAGGACGTTTTAGTGCCAACATCATTCTCTGCGGTACTTCTCTTTTAATCATTTATACCCAAAAGGTGAGACTCACTTCCACCATTGTCTCTCCCATTTCTGCTTGTTCTTCAAACAGATCGTCATCAATGACGTCCGTCACTCGATATCCTTCTTCAATGGCAATTATCGCGCACCATTGTCTGCCCTCGTCATCGTAACAGTCAACCAAGACCACTTTCCCTCGTATTGCTGCAGTGTATATCATCAAGGGAAATACTTGTCCCTTTTCCTCATGCATAGGTATTCTGGGCCTGAACAGGAACTCATCAGGGGTTCTCATGATCCTGTCTGCAAGGCCTGACAACCCTGCCATAAGCACACGCTAGCCATATGCGAAGACTTCTGGTTCTAATGGTATGGCCCTCATGGCTCTGTGTCCTGCATAGGCTCTAACCATTTCGCATACATTTGAATAGTGCATTCCTGGAGACGAACATAGTATGCCCTCCTCCGTGAATGACATTGTCATGTTCGACTTTGTCATTAAGTCTCAACCCAAAATATTTACTGGGGTCTGTCGAGAATATAGTAAAGGTACATTCATTTCGCAATCTCCTATAGATACTGGAAGTGCCTTTGTAAAGGGAACGTGACTGGTCGCTCCTATAAAACTCTGAGTATCTATGGCCTCGCCGGACAAAGAAAACTTGCCTTCATGTATGCATGAGCGTGTTGCACTTGTGTCAACTAGGAAGGAATATTCTTTATCCCCTACGATGACATCTACCCTGGGTTCCCTGTGAGGGTCTGGTGTCACCGATAGGATAGAACACATCAGGGTTCCCAGTGAGCTGTCCTAGGTCATATATAAATTCGGCCCACCGTGTGCTGGTGGATTTCCCTCATTCCCATTGTTACCTCCCATTCCAGGGTTCTGGGTCTGTCCTGTGCTCATCGTCTGCGATAATTGCAATGGTGCCTGGTGGGATTGCCCTTGTGGAAAATTCCCCATGTGTTGCGGTTGCATCCCTTGCTGAGCTCCTTGTGCTTGTAGTTGCACCGTGTGATTCTGTGCACCTCCCTGCTGCAAACTTGCAGGTGGATTTGTCATGCCTGCTCCTGTTCGTTGGCCGTTCTGAATCATGCCTTGGGGCCTCATTACGACCCAGGTGCTAATGGGTTAACAGCGCCGTAAAAGGCTGCGGCGCCGTTAACCTATTAGCTCCTAATTACGAGGTCCCTTTGCGGGACCCGACCTTAACGGCTGGTGTAGACCAGCCGTTAAAGTAGGGACACGCAAAGGGACCTTGGTGCTAATTACGGTGCCGCAATTTGCGGCACTGTACTTAGCGCCTTCCCCATTCCCATTGAGCCCTTTGGGGCAAAAATGGGAATGGGGAAGGGCCATGGAGGAAGGGGGAATTACCGGCCCCGCCAACCTTGTAATGGGGTGGTAATTCCCCCTTTCTCCATGGCGGAGTCGCTAACTTACCAGAATCGCAAATGGTGCTAATAGCACCATGGTCTTCCGCCAGGGTCGTAATGAGGCCCTTGGTTTCTGCATGTGCGCGCGAAATGCCCTGTCATTCCACACAGCCAACAAACTGGCGGTGGTCAGATCATTTGCCCATTTGACCTATTTTGGTTACCATTTTGCATATTTGAAAGCCTCCTTGATTGCTCTGCCATCCTCTTTCCCTAAACCCTCTTCCCCTTAGATAGAATCCTGTATTGCCCTGATTATTTTGCTGTGGATTAGCCACCTGCTGCATGCCTGATTCAGCTGTGCTAGTTATCATGGCTCCCTCAAGAGCATATTTTGACAATTTCTTTTGCACCAATTTCGCATCCTCACCCTTACGAGTCGCTTCCTTTTTGCGATTCTTTTCTTGCAACAGTCTACAATAATGTGCGATGGTCAACTGTATTTCTGCCCATGGTTTGGCTTCGATTCCCACCAATTTCTTGAGTTGTTTTGTACCGGCTCTGGCAGCCCATGGCACAGTATATGGTAAAATACAGGTATAGATTTCGTACAAGATACATGCGTTTCGAGCAGCCACGCATCTTGGAAATTCTGTATATAAATCAGCGGATCTTCCGACTTCTTCATTTTCCGAGACATTATAGCTCCCATATCAGAAGTATCTGGGTAAAGTACTCATAGCGCTTTCCATACTGCGGCTCTACAATTGTTAAATGGAGCTCCATCCTGCGAGGTATTAATTGTGGTTACGCAAGGGTAGCCTGCTCGTGCCCACACATCGTCTGCTCTCTCACCGAGTATGGTGATCAGGAGACCTTTGATGTCCCCTATAGCTAGCGTGTTGCCTCCTGTAATTTTTTCTAACACATGTATCCATTTTCCGGCTCCCAATGTCAACATTGGAAGCTTGTTTTTCAAATTTTCTCGATCCATGTGTGGCTATGGAATATAGCCACACATGGATCGAGAAAACGCGGTCTTATTCCCCCGTTCTCGAGCAACGGAAATTGGAATGTGTAACCCTCTCTCTCTTCTCTCATTGTTCTCCTATCTAATATTCCTGCATCGCTGTCTACCTGGCAATGCCCTTAGTCTATCTACATAGGGTGGCAAAGACACCCCCTTCTGACCGTGAGATACTTCTTCATATCGGTCAGGCTTCGTGGCGGACTCTGACGCTCTTGGTGCTGACTCACTAGCGTCTGACCATCTTATTTTCTTTTCCCTTGGGAGTCGCCTTTCACTTCGCCTCCCTTCTTCGTTTTCTTCGTGCTCTTACCTTTCGGAGTCGGACATTGGGCCTCATTACACGGTAGGCAGTAAGGGATTACCGCCACCGGTAAGGGCACCGGTGCCGGTAATCCCTTACCGCCCTACTACAAGGTCCCTTAGCGGGTCCCTCCCCTAACACCTGGTTACACCACGCATTATGGAAGGGGCCCGCTAAGGGACTTCAGAGCTAATAACGGTACCGCAAACTGCGGTACCGTTATTAGCTCCTTCCCCATTCCCATTGAGCCCTATGCGGGCTCAAATGGGAATGGGGAATGGTTCCCAGAATGGGGACTTACCGGGTCCTCCAAGGTCGGAATGACCCGGTAAGTCCCTATTCCGGGAACACGGACCCGGAATGCGGTAAGGGGGTAGCCATGGCGCTAATAGCGGCATGGCTACTGCCTACCGTGTAATGACGTCCTTTGTCTGTCCCCAATTCACGCAACTTCTCGTATCCTCCTTGTTACTGCTTATTTCTAATCTATCATGGGATAGCTCTCTATTCCCACTACTTCGAGTGAGCTCCTCAGTGTCATACAGCTGAGTGCTTTCCAGGCGCTCGTCTTCCCCCTCCCCTTGGGGTATTTTTTCTAGCCCCATTTCATCATATATTCTATCGATCGTTTCTCCGATGCTTCTGGTGTCGAAGTCATCATCAATATTTTCCCTAGACGTGCCTGGTACTGAATCGTACGCAGGAAAGAATTCTTCGATGTCTTCCCAATCTACCACTGGAGCAAGCTTTTTAACCTCTCTCACCAGATATTCAAGATCGCGTGCTCTCTGTCTTCACTTACGTCTACGTCGTCATCAAATTCTTTGCGTTTTCTTGCCTCTTCTCTGACCCTATCTTCTTCCTTTCTCTTTTCATTTCTACGTTCATCTGCCCTTCTAATTTCCTCATCTCTTTGTCTCCTTATTCTTTTCTCACGTACCCTTTGGTCTTCTTCTAGTCTTTGCTGTTTCTTTCTGTCTCGATCATAGGCAGCTCTGGGGTTGCGATCGAGCTGTTTTTCTTGCTCTTCGCGATATAGCTGTTTTCGCCTTTGTTTGTCTTTCCTTCTTTTCCTTTCGTCTCTTAACTCTCTTTCCTTCTCCTTCCTATGTGTCTCATCTAACCTTTCCTTTTGCCTCACATAATTGATGCCTTTGCCATCAAATTTCAATAAAATGTGTCCTCCCATCCATTCGTCTTTCAAGAATGCTATCTCATCAGTTCTATCTTTTCTTCCCTTCTATCGCTTCCCTTCTCTCTCCTTATCGAGAGATGCACTTGTCTGTGCCTGATCTTTCCTTTCATCATCGTGTCTCCCCTTGTCCCTTGGGACTGTGGAGGCAATATTCTTGTCCTTATCCTTTCCTTGATTTTCATCACTAATATGTGTAGGTGACTTATATGCGGGGTTGCTGTACCCCGTGGCTGCTTTAAGTTCCCTCAACGGGTAAAATCCCTTGTCCTTACTTCCTTCAATTTTCGTTTTGGGCGGGGCTGGTGGCGCGGTAGGCATCTCACCCCCCTCTGTGCATACATTAAGTATCCAATCTGTTGGCGGCTCTTCCTCCTTTACCTGTTCGTACATTTTCCACAACTCGAGAACAGCAAGGCGTTTTTCTAACTTCTTGCCTGTATATGTGGCATGCAAATATGTCGTCATGTGTTGTAAGACGGCTTTGGATAAAGACCCACTTTGTGGCCACGGCATAAACATCTTGTGGGCAGTACCTTTAACCCACGCGGTACTATATTTCTTTAGCTTGGGTGCGTGTTTTGGCAATTGCTTGCATAAGTGTGCCAATGGAGTTATGTCTTACATGCTTAAATCTGTTCCCTTTCCACTTATATAAAACTTGTCAATGCTTTCGTGTGGTTTAAACAGCTTCTAACAATATGAGCGTGCACCAAATATTGCAAGCTCCAACCCAAATTTCCCACAAAATGTTGTACTACCGATTTGTTCAAAAAACATCAATTCATGTGCGATTCTGTCTCAGCTATCAAATTGCATGAAATTTTAAAACAGTTCTCTCAAAAAAAATTCAATACACATGTGTGACGTCACAACAGAGAAACATGTAAGATGGACACTTAACAGACTAGACGGACACCAGCTGGACACAAATATCTCTGCCTCTAATCATTACCCCTTCATGGAGTGTAAACGTACCCCTTTCACAACGTCTTTAAACATTGTGGTAGCCTAGTCGTTCCCCATTATGTGGGACTCTGGGTACAAGTTTTTTCTAGCCGCTATATTAAAGTGCAGGAATAAGGCGAATCCTCTCTCTTCTCAGGTGCCTGCCCCTGTAACCTCTCTCTTCTCGGAGTGTCTACCCCGGTAACCTCTCATTTACCTTTTATTACTCTCGAGTCATTATCCCCTTATATATATACAGTCTTCTCTACTCCTAACTATATTTTATTTTCCCTCCTCCCTCTGTTACCTTTTCCCTTTACTTGTTCTAAGACATGCACTATTTGCCAAAGCATTACATTTTTTGCTTCACTCACCGTTCGCATGGTTCGTCTCCGGACCCTCGGGATCACCGTCTTTATTACCGCCTTCTTCAGCTTTTCGCTCACTCAGCTGCCCGTAGGAATGGGAAGGGATGTGTGGGAAAACGGGTACCTTCAGGCCCTTTCTGCAGACTCTTGCTTAAGCTATCATTGTCCACTGGGAGCTTCACGGTCTACTCAGCCGAATGGCAAAGAACTCGCGATATTGCCGAAGACCTAGGGCCTCATTACGACCCTTGCGGCCCCGTAATGAAGGGTGCCGGTACGGGACCAGCACCCTTCATTACGGGAGCGCTGATTACGAGGCTCCCTTTGCGGGACTCGGAACAGACATCTGGTAAAACCAGACATCGTTTCCGGGTCCTGCGAGGGGAAGAGGGAGGTAATAACGGGCCATTTGTAAATGTGCCCATTATTACCTCCCTTCCCATTCCCATTGAGCCCTACGGGGGCTCAAATGGGAATGGGGAATGGTTCCTTCAAGGAGGAATTACCGGGTCCTCCAATGTTGGAATGACCCGGTTATTCCTCATTGAAGGAACCCGGTAATGGAGCCTGGTTTGGAGGCAGCCATGGCACTAATAGCACCATGGCTACCTCCAAACACGTAATGAGGCCCTAAGTTACTTTATGTCGACGGTCGATAGGTGTCTTACTTTAGTCAAATAATCGATAGTCGATAACCATCAAATCTCTGCTACCAAGTGTACTGGTGAGATCCCCGGCCGACCCATAGAGTCGGGGTTGGCTCCGCAGTACTTTAAGACGAGATAGCTGCACCTTTGAGATGAATGGGGGTGCAGGTATATTACTCCAACACCAATCAATAAGGACAACTCAATGGTTTGGCAAAGGGGAGTCCGTTTAATGACAAGTACAAAAAACGGGCAAACATGGAAATCAACAGTGATGCGATAGTCTGTCTCGCTTCAACTACCTCGAACTTCATACAAACAGTGGGCCTCATTACGAGTATGGAGGTAAGGGAAAAACTATGCCGGTAAAGGATTACCGGCATCGTTTACCGCTCTGGTCCATTACGACCCACCAACCCGCTATTAGCGGCACCGTAAATAACGGTGCCTCTAATAGCGCCATGGGCGCGGGCACGCAACCTCACATGCCGGCAATAGCGGCATGGCGTAAACAGGAGCTGAACACAAGTAATGCGGACATGCTAATAACGGCCTACAGAAGACAGAAAAATACCTTACCGGCATGGAGCAAATACCGGCATTGCGGACCATCCGTCAACGGCCATGTGCAGTGTTCCCAACTACCACAGGTGCACACAATCAGCACAGGTGGGGGCAATATAGACTGGGCCAGCACAAAAGGAGCACACCCCACCCCTTCCCACACCCAGTCACACACAAAAATGATTCCAATACTACTAGCAAAGTGGGGCTGGAGGACATGATTGCAGTGGAACTCCAGCTAGAACAACAACAACAGGCAGCACAGAGGAGACGCAGGAGGAGAAGGAGGCTGAGGCAGGCCCAGCATGTCCCACCAGTGCAGCCAGTGGTACCACGCAGGCAGCCCACAATCCATCGCATCAGAGCCAGTCCATTCAACCTAACCCCTGAGCAGATCCACACCCTGTACCGTCTGGACCGGGACACCATCACCACCATTGTGGACATGATACATGACGACATTGTCAGCCTGATTGAAATACGCACCGCCATCCCACCTCTACTGAAGGTAGTGTCTGTGCTCCACTTCCTGGCCACAGGCACCTACCAGCACACAGTGGGGCACATGCATGGCATATCACAACCATTATTCTCACGTACGCTGAACCAAGTGCTCGATGCCCTCCTGAAGCACACAGGCGACCACATTTTCCTACCACAGACAGCCCAGGAGATCTCCAACACCAAAGTTGGTTTCCATTCACTGGCCGACATCCCTGGTTGCATTGGCGCCATCGACTGCACCCATGTAGAATAGGTGGTCCCACATGCCATGGAGGTAGTGTACCGCAACCGTAAGTTATACCACTCCATCAACGTGCAAATGGTATGTGACTCAAACAAGATCATCACACATTGTTGTGCCCGATTTCCCGGATCAACCAATGAGTCAATGGTCATATGGAACTCCACGATACCACGCCACATGGAGCGACACGCGGGGCACAGATCCTGGCTTCTCGGTGAGTTGCATGTCAGGCTCATGGCATCGCGATGTGTGTAGGTGATTGGGGGATGAGATGCATACTTCACCTGGCTGAGATGGGGGGGGAGAGATGCATACTTCACCTGGCTGAGATGGGGGGGATGCATACTTCACCTGGCTGAGATAGGGGGGGAGAAATGCATACTTCACCTGGCTGAGAGTACCTGAGAGGATGGACCATGCTCATACCCCAAAGCAGGCCAGACTTGACCTGACACCTGACCCCAAAATGCAAGACGTAAGCCATCAACATGTACACTGCTCATAATCAGACCTTAGCCCCCGCAACACAATGCAGCGACAAGCAATTAGTATGGCCAATGCACAGCACCAAATACCATCATCAAAATGGACAGTTCTCCATTAAAGCGTACAAAGGAGTCACATGAGGCCAAAATACATGAACACACCCCTACACCAACACAGAGGTCCAGCAAAACAGCATGTCAACATCTGTTGTGCTGAGTGAGATCATCATAAGTCTGCCATCAACGGTGACAGGATGAAAGCATACAATTGACTACACAGCACCCTGATCATGGGAAGAACCGGCATGGACTACCACAGTGCATGGGCACACACAAGGAATAGGACACCCCTGCACCCGCTAGACGATGCCACGCACACCTGTCGACCAGATGAATACACACATTGCAGTTACATCATGAGGTTCCATTCATGCATGGATATGTGGGTGCAAACAGTAAATAAATGCATGCTATGGTGTCATTGATACAGGTCCCATATGATGTGATCACTTACACATAACCATTGTTGCACACATGCAGGTGATGCAGGCTATCCCTTGAAGAGGTGGCTCCTTACCCCAATCCGGAACCCGCAGAACAGGCACGAAGAGGACTACAATCGTGCGCGTACACGTACCCGTGTGGTGATTGAGCAGACATTTGGCCTTTTGAAGGCACGGTTTCACTGCCTCAGCAGGTCTGGTGGGACACTCCTGTACGGGCATGAGAAGGTGGGCAAGATCGTCATGGCATGTGTCATGCTACACAATATGTGCATCAGACGGAATGTGCCTCTGCCCCCTGACGCTGAACTGCAACCACCTGACGATGAGGATGAGGAGGGTGGAGATGGGGCTGCACTTCTGGGAGGCAGCGATGCACAGGAGGGACGTGCCATGCGTCAGACTTTGATAAATCAATCTTTCTAGCACACATGGATGGGGAGTGTGACATGGAGGTGGGACTCAGGGCACTGGGTGTGTCAGGGACATGGACACTGTAGACTGTTCACCAATAAAGCACACGTACACAATAAACAATGTCCGCTCATTCGAATCTGATTTCACAACAGGTGTATTGAAGAAATGTAACATATTTAGTGCAGAAGTCCTCCACCCCACACACCCTCTCCCCCCTCCATCTCCCCCCTCAACTTCCCCACACACCCTCTCCCCCTCCCCCTCCCCCCTCAACTTCCCCACACACCCTCTCCCCCTTCCCCCTCCCCCCTCAACTTCCCCACACACCCTCTCCCCCTTCCCCCTCCCCCCTCAACTTCCCCACACACCCTCTCCCCTCTTCCCCTAACCCCCTCAACTTCCCCACACATGGTGTGCACTTGCATGCACCATTGTTCTTCAGGAGTTCGGATTGCCAGGCTGCACCTACACCCCTTTTCCACTGGCAGCATCGGGTGGACCCCTGTCTGACTTGCGCACATTCCGGACAGACCTACGCTGGGGGCTGGTCTATCTGGAGCTGCTATTCGAGTAGGTCTCTGGTTGTTGGACCACCTGTGTGGGACGCAGGGCCTCCAATGCTGACACCATTTGGTTGAGGACCTACCTCACAGCCGCCATTTCACTACATATGTCTTTGCCAATGGATTCAATGGCAGATTTGAGGGATGCTGTGCATTCCCTCATTTCCTCCCTTGCTTGGCCACATTCGGTTATGTGCTGGGTCAGCAGCCCTGTCAGCTCCTCCTGGCGCTGTTGTATTGCTCTGATGCCCTCCTGGCTGTCCCGGACACTGGCGGATGTTGTTGGTGCATGCGGAATGGTTGGGGCCTCATGCATGCTCCCCATGGGGCTGAAGCTCCCTGGCCAGGACTCCACTGCGGACAGCTCATGGCTACTGGCATCCTGATTGCTGGGTGGGGAGTGCTGGGGTGACTGCTGGGGCCTGTACCAGTAGGTGTTCCGGGTGTCGGTGTGTATAGTCCATCAGACACAGCTGCCGTGGCAGCTATCTCACCAACGGTACTGCTTGCGGTGGAAACCGTGCCTTCAGCCACTGGCTCCTGTGTGGATGTGGCTGGTGGGGGTGCTGTGGTGATGTCAGTGATGGAAAGTTGTGCTGTCGGATCCCGCGTTGTGTTGGGCTTGGCCAGTAGTCTAGGTTGCCCTCTTCCCCTGGATGTTGAGGGACGGTTTGCTGGCGCCATGCCCCTAGACCTCTTGTCTGGTGTCGCAGCATCCTCCCTGGGGTCCTGATCTTCACTCTCAGATTGTGCCTGTGGGGGACCAAGGGAGGGAGTCCATTAGTGATGGGTCTACATGCATCAGGCATGCATTGTGGTAGCTGCATTTCTATGGAATGGCAGGTGATTGGCATTGGGGTAGTGACATACGGGTTGCTTGCCTTTTGGGTGGGTTATGCATGGATGCGTCTGGGATGAAACATATATGGGGTGCATCATGCATGGGGACAAGATGGTGCTGTGCACTGCCTGTAGGCAGTCTTGCAAAAATGTGTCTGGTGGACCCTGCTTCCCATCATTTCACTGTCACTTCAGGGGGACATCATCGTGTAGTTCTTTAAAGTGTTTTGTTTGGGACACCTACCTGCATCAGCCGATGACGGGGCTCCACGCTCCATATCCCCCACTCCCTCGATTGCCTCCATCCCAATGGTGCTTGCACAGATCTCCTCCCAGGGTTGCATCTTTATGGGGGAGGCCGCACCACCACCTGTTGCCATCCCCAGGTTACGGTTGGCAGAGATGATGTTCCGGACGCGTAAGCGCAGGTTGTCCCAGCGCTTCCGGACATCTTTAGCTGTGGGCGGGGTGGTGCCAATGGCACTCACTTTCTGCACCACCTCTGCCCATATCTCTTTTTTGCGTTGCACTGCAGGTCGCTGCATGTTAGTGGAGAACACGACATCCGCATTTTCTGCCAGCGTCTCTGCCAGCATGTTAAGCTCCTCTTGTGAGAAGCGCTCCTTGCGCAAGCGCTCAGCACTTTTTTTAAGGGCCTTGGGCATTGTGAAATGCTGCAGGTATATGTTGGGACAGGTATGGTGGTGATATGGGTCCTGGTTACAGAGGATGGCAATAGATTGTGTTTTTAAAGATGGCCGCCGTGCTCTTTCCCGTTCCTGTGCGATGACACTACCTCCGGTTCCGCTTATTAGCGGTCACCGCTAATAGCGGTGACCGCTAATGCCGGTGGCATAGATGGCAGTGGAGCAAGCTGCGCTTCGCGCAATGCCGGTAAAGGCGATTTTTCCCCTTTTAACGGCAGGGTGGTAAGGTCGTTACTGGCATGGCGCAAAGCTTGTGCCGCGTACTCGTAATGGCCCTCTAATAGCGGCCTTGAAGCAACACGGACACAGTATTTGCTCCATGCCGGTAAGGGACGTTACTTACCTCCAAACTTGTAATGAGGCCCAGTAACATTTATACGCAAAACTCGTCATCATTGACGTGTAACACTCAAAAGTTAACATGCAATTCTATTGGTTAGGAAAAGGTAACTTTACTATAGGTACTATATCTGTATATAGTAACGGAATGAGAGGATTGGATAAACACTATCAGGAGGGCGTCTAAGCCCTTCCTTCTAACATTACTATTGTAGACGTCACTAAGAGTACGACGTGCCATTGGTTATACTATCTATAGGACCCTAAATTATTTGGTCCATTGTGACTGGGTTGGCTTCAACCCCATGCATAAATCTCCACTTTACTTAGCAGCACGCAGAATGGTCAGCCAGGTGCAGGGTGCCCCAAGATTCACCCGGCCTCCCTTCAATCAATCATTACTTTAGTGGCTAAGTGTCAGTTAGTTGACTGTGGTTGGCCTCGAAACTGTATCTTCTTGTCAGGAAAAGTTATAATATCTCTGACTGGGCGACAGCCAGGCGTAGGTGTGGACCCGTGCCTCTTCTTGCTTGGATGGTCACGTGCTGCTCACCCCGTGAATCTGCCTAGTTTCCTTCAATTTGTGCATTTAATTCTTATTCGGCTTGCCACCTGCCTACGCCTCCTTATCTCGGCCTTCCTGCGATAGGCTATTCTGTTCTTAAGTTTCGATTCCGCGAAGCTACTGTTCGCTCCTTCTATTGGTCTCTCCTTGGCTCTTTCCTGGAGCATGTTGCCTCTGCTGAGTTTCGATTCAGCCATCTCTTCTCGTTTTTAGCTGGAATTCGAATCCTGTCCTGTTTGACCTCTAGCAACCTGAGTTGATTCTGCTTTTGTGTAAAGTGGACTCGCACTTATATAATGTGCTTTGTTGAGGAGATAAGTATAGGTGGCGCTTGCCGCGGTCTATCTTCTGATAAGCATAGCAAGCCGCACTGTTTTCTTAGCTTTCTTGCGGTTTCAAGCATATGTACAGGCGTTAGCTGGTTGAATGACTTCATCCTGCTTCACAGCTTAAGTTTCTTTGTATTTCAACATCGTCTCTACTTCTAGGTTCACAATATCCTTATTCATGACATTTCGTCTCAGTGTGTCATTTTTTGGTTCTGCACGTTAGTCCGGGCCCTCGTGACGTCACCATTCGTCTTCCATTGGGCCTTTTGAAATTCTTCCGGCACAGTGTTTAGGCTATCTTCATTTCGTCTTATTTGTTGGTAGGGTTTTCTCAATGGATACCTTACTGTCTATTGTTTTCTAGGTATCGGTACTTCAACAGGTGTTGTTCTTCTGTTAGGCACTGGGCAGAGCCCTACTGCGGCTCTCTGCTGGTTTATTTGCTCATCATACGTCACATATTTTGGTGTGAATGTTCCTGGTACTTCAAAATGGGCGATGGGAGTGCAGGCCTTATTTGGGACCTGTTCAACAACTTTATGCTACCAAATTTCCTTTCTAACTCCATCAAGCGATGTTTCTGCGCTTTTCATTTATTCTTATTAATACTTTAGATGTAGTGGGCCTTCAGCAGAGTCTGAGTACAGCTTTGCGATTTCGCAGTCTATGCCAAAGGGATCACTGTATTGAATCCCGAAAACCCCTTTGGATAGAATGTCAAGCGACTCATACATAATCGACAAACACTTACTTCGGAGGTCCTTTGGGGTGAGAGGGGATATACAATTTCCTTAATCTTGGCAGTAACTTACTTTTAAAAAAGATTGTTAAGTTGGTTGGAAGGAAACCTATGCACCCATATTTTATGATGGAAGGATTTGTGTTTTAAGTTTTCGTATCTTTTTTTTTGTCTGCATAGATTTCAAAATGTATATTTTATCGTATTGATGTCTGAAGACTATCTGTGTAAGCTTTGCCCTTTTAAACCAAATCGCAATAAATACATAAATCAATAAATACATGAATAAAATATGTGACAAAATGAACCTTAAACCATCCATGTTTATCTGTAATGTGAGGTCACGGCAGTATGTGCATAGACTTTAATTGAATGCAATATAGTTGCTGTGCAAGTGTAGGGTTATGCCATTTTGCTAATTGTTAAGTGTGTTATTCATCCTTAGTGATGTCCCAAAAAAGAATTGATATCATTGTGCATGAGTTCATTAATGTGTCACAACATTTTTGAATGCAAGGTAATTGAATGCAATCTTATTCTCTCTGCTAGAGTAGCTCTCAGTATATAATGCCACAGCCCTGGAAGCATGGTTGAAAGAGTGCCAATGGGCTACGTCAATTCTCAGAGTTGGTGTTGACATTTTTAAGAACCCGTAATCAGACCTTCCCGTATCCCAGGTTGCACAACATGCATAATATTTCTTCTACCACTCACTGTTATGACTTCACTAATCTTCGCATTATTTTAATTACTACTTATGAGTAGCTTAAACGTGGTAAAAAAATGTAATGGCGCACAAGATCAGCGCTTCCGGCCCGAACATGATGGGCAAACTAGGCCACTCGCGTGGGAAAATCCCACGGCAGGGTGCGGGAACCTGCTGACTAATCGGACATTAAACACAATAAGATGTGTTCACCACCTGTTGCGTACTTCTTTATGAGCCATATGTTTTCATTTATTGTTACGCACAAAAGTACACACGCTGAGTACTACTGTATAATTTTCAGTTTAGCATTTTCCCACACTGGAATTCATGAGTGGAAAACCAAACATATCTGCAGAAAGAGGTCAAGTAATGAACACATGTAACACACAAGCCATTCGTCTGGGGAACCTGAGAATTTAAACGAGTCCCACATTGAGTCATGTGGTGAAATGCGAAATAGTGCAGTCCAGTTCTGGCACAATGCAAAGGTATTGTATTGATCATTTACATCACACATTATCCTGAACTCCTCCATTTCCTAAAGTGACATGGGGGAATCCTGGGGGAAATGTGGAAATGACATGGCAAAAAATCTGAAGGCAGTGTGACTGACGCAACATGGGGTAATTCCAGGAGTAATGTATAATGGCACATGGCAATTCTGGGGTTAATGTGCAAAATTGCCGACCAATTCTGCGGCAATGTGAATTGGAATGAGGTTTCATGACTTTTACTCAGTGCACTTTTGCTCGGTACATGTTTCTTTCTTTTTATTTTTTCATAAAACAGACCCCACACACTCCCATCTCCTTTTTCCCATTTCTACTTCCTTTTCCTATTTTATTATCTATTTTGCTGTGTTTTTCTACCTACAATAATGTGTTCCGGTTAAACAAGCACTGAGGTACACGTGCACCAAAAAATGCGCCCACAAATTGCCATGTCACTGTGGTTGCCAATTATTCTGAAGGCAAGGTGAATGTGGAATAGGAACTGTTAAAATGGTGTGAGGCAGTCTCCTAGGAACACAATTGAAGTGGCATAGGACAATTTGGAAGCAGTGTGAAACTGGCACGGGGACATTCTAAAGATATTGTAAAGTGGCATGGATAATTGATGGGCTTTGTGGACGTGCTTGAGCTGATTATTGGGTGGTGCAGTGTGAAATGGCATGTAGCAATTCTAGGGAAATGTCAGTAGGTATATGGCAATTCTTGGTTAATCTGAGGTGGCATAGGAGAATTCTGGGACAACATGACAGTGGCGGGGTGAAATTATAGAGGCAGCACAGAGGTGCATGGATTATTTTTGGGACCAAGTTATGGAGCAAATCTTGAGGAAATGTGAAGTTGCGTGTGGCATTTCAGTTCTGCTGGTAATTCTAAGTGCCATGTCTGGCGAAAGTGAATTGGGGGCAATGCAACAATAGCATGGGCAGTTCTGGGGCAACGTGAATGTGGCAGGGGGCACATCTAGAGCAATATGAAGTGGTATGGGGTTTCATACCATTTCCACTGTTGTCCTTTTTTGGATGCATTTTTTCTGTTGCATAATTAACGTTTCTTTTTTTAAATGATCGCCAGGACCACCTTGTACAACTCAGTGTTAGTCCCCCTCTCCTGTCTGTTTTGTGTAGGTTTTACTTGCTATGTTTTTCTCTTTAAACTTGCTCTGAGATACCTGTGCACCAAAAAATGCACCAGTAAAAAAGACAGGTGAATGTGTGCAGTTTATTTTTATTTTTTATTTTCTTTGAATTTTTGTTCAGCGCGGACCCTAGGGGTTTTGGAGCACCTTACAACGTCTAAAATGTGCGAGGTGAAACAGAAGTTCCAAAATGTTTTCTGCGATAAAATAAGATTAGGATAGACTTCTTTTTTTTCAGCTTTCCCTTCCTTGCCATCAATGGAGGCCCCCAAACTGTTGCTTTTTTAAAATTCCCATCCTGACATTTTGAAGCGATGTAAAGACTTTTGTGCTTTACTGCCCTTGCTTAGCTCATCTATTTTGGGGGCACTGGTCAGTCCCTAGGTCTACCAGTGCACAGGGACTCCCTTTGCGAGATTCCTTGTTGATTTTAAGCTGCACACAAAGCGTCGCAGAGTTACTTTGTATCCCTTTTTCTTTTAGTGACATTTCTGTTACTTTCTTGATGTGTCCAACACTGGCTGGTGGCAGCAGGTATTTTTCTACCAGGTTTTTCTTTTTTCTCACATGCACTTTTGCATTTTATCGGATACTGCCATTTTGAGTAGATATACTAAAAATTGCCATGCCATATGTCTGTTGCCCTATCCTTTGGTCATCTTGGCCTTTGGCCTTTATCCTGTCCGTTCAGGTCAGCAAATTCCACATAGAGAAAGCCCTTTGGCAAGCAAACCCTTGACCTTCCCAGGCAAAGCGACAGTTTGAACATCTTTCCAGATGTGGGGGCTAGGACGGTCTGATCCCCATCCACAGTCTGGCCAGGGGTATGTCTGTTGCTGGGCAGATGTGGGGCAAGAAGCTGTCCATGATTGGAAAGCCCTAGCCACTTTACCACGGTGCACATCCTTACCATTGGTGCACCGGGGGCGATCTTGGTTCAAATTTAGGGACAAGCGAAGACTCCTGCAGCAACTCCTTAGATCGTCATTGCAGTGAAGACCCCTACAAAGAGCTGCTATCCACTGAAGACCACAGAATAACAATTGAAAAATTGCAGCAATTGCCGCCTGCCAAGTCATTGTGAAGCCCTGCATCTTTGGATTGCTCTCCTAAAGAGCCTCTCCGGTGCTTCAACCATTGGGATGGTGGGACCAGTCAGTCTGTATCCCTTCCAGTCCGTTCGTGCCTTCGGAAGTGTCCCAGAACACAATTTTGTGACCTGTTGGCTTTGCCACAACTTGTTAACCCACTTTAAAAGACTACCGAATCCCCAAAGAGGTATCTTTTTGGAGGTAGCAGTTTTAAGGGCTCAAGGCCTGCTTTTAAGTATTTGGTGCATTATTTTATAAGGCAGGATAACATTGTTTCCATTGCTTTCACTGTGTTCTTACATTGGCCTTACTTACCTGTTTCATCTGCTTTACTGGACACAGTTTTCTATGTTTCATAGCTGAATAATTTCCAACTGTCTTAAAAGTAAAGTGTGGGTTTTCTATAGTGAAAACACCCATGGTGAATGTATATATTTGTATAGTATTAATTTTGAAATAATAGATACCGGTTATTTTCATTGCTTAGATTGTGTCAAGGCCTAATAGTGTATGTGTATGCATACTGTGCACTTTTATTTATTTGAGAGCTTTGTGCGCCCCACTGTACCATTAGAGAAATGTGTTGTGGGATAAGAAAAGAGGATTTTAGTGCGACATTATCTGGATGGATGATAGAGATTGTGAGATCTAGTTGTTTTTGATTTGTCGCAGCGCGTGTGGGCATGAGAGTTGTCCCACTGTACTCTTCTATGTAGTAATATATCAATAATGCCACCACACGTTCTGCGTCAGTTAACTTGTAAAAGTGTATTCACTGGTTTATTGGAAGATAGTTATGCAGTGTGTCCAGAATGCGACACGTGTTTTGTTCGATGGCCTTTTTCAAAGCTGGACAAGTAAAGAACATTCAAAAATCCCAGCTGGGTTTTAGGGGTTGCCACTTCTCATAATAGGTGCAGTCAATGTCCTGGTGTATAATCCCTACACCTGGTACATGGAGTTCAGTTCCCCTAGACTAGACGGCGTTCGGCGAAATGACCACTGTACCATTCCACCAACCCATATCTCCAAGTCTACACCTCACCGCTCTTCCACCTACATTAATTCAGACTGTTCTGGGGGCAGTGCAAACGTTTCCTCGAGTAAATCTGGACAATGTGAAATGTGACATGTGGCCCTTCTGGGGCAACGGGGCAATTCCGATGGAAATATGAAAGTGTCAGAGTATAATTTTGTGGGTAATGGGAAAGTGTCATATGGAAATGTTAAGAGGAAAATATGAAACTGGCATGTGGTAGTCCTGGGAAAATGTGTCATGAGGCAATTCTTGGAGCAACATGCAAGTGGCATGATACAGTGTTTTGGGGAAATGTGGCCGGCACATTTGGAGGGGAAATATGAAACTGCTATGGACATTATCTTAGGACAATTTGGAAACTAACATAACAATATGATTAGCTAAGGCAACTCCAGCATGGCATTGTTTACCTGACATGACAGCTTTCTGGGGGGAATGTGATAGTCATTTTCTGTGTGCATTATGTAGCTTAGCATGGCAATGTCGTAACAGGAGCAATCCTCACATGTCTCTGATGAAACTTTCATGAACATTTTCTTGAGGTCGTGCAAAAGTGGTAAATGTGGTAAGTCAGACATAGGAGACGGATAATAGGACATGTTTGCTACAGGATACTATATCAAAAGAAAGAATGCCTCCTCTAAGCCATACTTGTTCGATGAGGTCCCTACACTAAAAATTAATTAACAGGTGCTTGTAGTACATCTTACAAAGAAACTCTGTCCTCAGTCCCAACCTACACTGCCCTAATATCTGACTTATCACTATGAAAGAAAAGGATAACATAAACGTTAGCTCAGGATAGTTTTCCTTTCCCCTTAGGCGGATTAGCGATAGCTTTTTTCTGACCCCCAACAAGGAGTTCTCAATGTCTATTCAGGCTCTACGCCTATAATTGTGGTTCAAAAAACAAAAAAAGTCTCTCTGTTTTTCTCTTAACCAAAAGGCCCCGTCAGGTAGTTCAAACAGTTCTGCACCTATCCCATTTCCCAGGCTGTGTTTTCCTCGTTGGAAACAACCGTTTCTCCTGAATGGGGTTGGTCAATATTCACAAAACTGAAAATGTCTCACACTCCAGCTTGAACCAAAGTACTTTGCAGCTTGGACCATTTGAGATAATTCCCTTGCTCACCCTTGCTTGAGTTGTGGGAGTTCTTATACCCTTGGGGAATCTTTGGTGTCTCCATGCGACCAGAGCTCATCAGCTCTTCAGCCTCTCTTTGTAGTTCGATTCTCGTGGGCTATTGGAACTTCCAGCTCTACTTGGGCTATCGGCCTGCTCAGCCCTGCTTTGGTTATCAGTTCCCTCACCCCCTTATCAGATACTTGTATTCTCAGCCCGGCGTTGACTATAGACTTTCCCAGCCCTGTTTTTCTGCTCGGTTTTCTCACTTCCTTGTGGGGTCTTCAGTTTCTCAGCCCGGCGTAGACTATAGGCTTTCTTAGCCCTGCTTTGCTGCTTCAGTTTCGCACCACCTCGTGGGGTACTTGAAATCTCGGCCCAGTGTGGGCCATGGGCCTTCCCAGCCCTGTTTCGCTGCTCAGCATTCTTACCCCCTCGTGAGGGATTGGTTTCTCAGTGCAGCATGGGCTATAGCGTTCCCTAGCCCTGCTTTACTGCTCCGGTTTCTTACCCCTCATAGGATATTCAAATTCTCAGCCTGGCGTTGGGTAGGGACTTGGTCAGGATTACTGTGCTTGTCAGTTCTTTCACTCCCTCATGGGGTATGTCAATTCTCAGCCCGGCATGGGCTCTGCTGGGGCCTCACCACCCTCCACACGCGCCTTGTATGAGGGCACATATCTTCTTTCCAACAGTGATGCTCGCCAGGGGAGGGGATCTCTCTGTCCAGTGCAGACCCACGCTCTCGACCTTGCTCCAGTCTGTGGGGTCCGGTGTCCTGTGTGTATTCCTTCTGTCTTGGACTGATGGGTCTTTGGTGTTTTGTGGCCAGGACGTCGGCATGCCACTTTTGCCATGGCTTCGCTTTGTCTTTCTTGGTGTCTCCGAGCTCCTCGGCTCTCCACCTTCGTCAAAGCAGCAGCATTCTGCAGGCTTCTATGGCTCTCTGCCCACCACATTGATGCAGTGGTTCTTCCTTCAGGCTCCTCCTTCGAAGAAGAGACTCCCTTTTCTGCTCAGCTATGCAAGTCGGCATTTCTCGCTTTCCAGTTGGTTCTCACCTCCTGTGTTGGGGTCCAGGTGCCTTATTTTCCTCCCTGGAACCAAATGTGAGAATCCATTAGTTCCACTCTTCATGAGAGGGAGGCAATAAATTCAAGTCAGAAACCAAGCCACACACTTTTAAAGGGTCCTGTACATTACTGCCCTTTTTAATCCCCATATGACCTGTGGGACTCTGAAGTTAAGGGGGGTGGAGTAAAACCCTTCATTGGGGTTTGCTTGTCCCCTAAGGGGGATCACCCCAAATGGGATCCCGTTTGCCCTATCGCCATGGTGGTGTTAAGCATAGTGGTCTCACCTCCCTAGTCCCAAAGGGTGTTGCCCCCCCTGCGGGTGAAGGGAATTATTCCCTGGATTCGTCACATATATATTAAGATTTTTCTGAGGGCAATGTATAAACTACAATACCAATGTGCTTAGTTGGAACAAAAGGGGCATTGCACTCTTTTAACTGGTATAGCACCTTTATGAGGGAAATGTTGAAATTAGCTTGGTTGTGCTTAACTAGAACAAGACTAGCATGCCACTGATTAAACTTGTATAACAATGTTTTGTTAACCGGGGCAGTTTGAAACAGCGTTGGCAATGCAGACACTCATTGCACAGTTCCTGACAACTGACTAGCTGGCCCATTGATCTGAACTCTGGTCAATTCAAAAGTACTATTGTGTATTCAAATTTTTTGAAGCAACTGCACTGTACAAATATGTCCCCTATTAGAATATCAAAAGAGTTATTTACATGTGTACTTTGTATAATAAGACCATCGACACTTCTCTTTGCTACGGTGGTTACGCAGCAAACTCAGTCTAGCCTGACTTGAGGAACCTGCTCGGCAGCATGCTCCATGTGGCAGATCAATGTGTTCATATGTAATCGGAGGATTATTACATGTTAGAATGCATTTAAGGAATGTTATTATGTTTATTTATTCATATAGACCATTACGTTGCCTACAGATTCCTATTGTAGCTACCATTTTAGAGAAACCCCTTGAAGCTCACACTAGAAAAAATGCAACCCACTAGAGGAAATGGCCCAGCACACCTCTTGCAAGGAGAACAAGGTTTTATTTCCACAAAAATAGAGATGAACCAGCAAAGCACTATGCTGATGTGGCACATTCTGCCAAAATCAGCATGAACAATGTAGTTACATACAGTACAAATCTGAGTGGGTGGTTGGCGTGACGCTATACATAGGCTACCTGCTCCATAAGGCATACCAGACCTATGGTCCCAGCCCCGTCTGTCCATCTTCTTCCACGTGGGCAGGAGGCTACAATTACTTGCACGTTAGGTGAAGAAAAACAATGCAATCTTTATCGCTAAGCTAGTGTGCACCTGGTACTGCAGACAAGGGCTAAAGGAATATTTTGGAGTCACCCTAACTCAATTCCAGACATGTCAGTGCCCTTCCAAAGCTTCCCACCCTCATTTTAGGTTTGTTGTTTTGCACCTCCCGGCACCTCACAGCACAAATCACATGACCCATGGTGAAGGCAGCCTGTCCCTGTTTTCTGATCTTTTCTGATCGATTGGGGGGTCTAACACCTTTATGGTTGGTGGTCTCGAACCGACTGGTACCTTGGAATGCTGGGGTCTTGGGACGGGGACAGCTGCATGCTATTACTTAGAGCTGGGATGGGAGTAGGTCAGGGACTCGTGCCCTCCTTCTTGTGGGATTGCTTTGCTCAGGCAACCCCCTCATGGCCTTGCAGGGTGCGTTCTTCCTTGTATACAAAATACTGGCAACAAGAGACAATGAAAGGTCTATGAATCTCTGGAGCTCTGGCCTTTCTCCCCAGTGCCCATGATACAATGTATTTTACACTCATTGCCATGTTTGTGGCATAGGCATGCAGGCTGTAGTGCAGCATTAGGACTCAATTTCAATATGGCTGCTATTACCTAAGATGCGTCTGATTCCCATTGTGTCCTAAACCCACAGCATGCACTACACTCCGTAAACAATAGCCCCTGCTGTCAGCCCCTCTACACTCCTCGATTCCCTATTGTACACTTCCATCCAGGCCATTGCCTCATTTGAAACCACTTGGGGGGTCTGGAACGATCGTCCCCCCTTTCCCAACACCATGCGATATGCATGTGCCAACATTCATATCATATCATATCAACAGAGCTCTATGTGCATCGAAGCATACTTGTCCTCTCCATCTAGCACCAAAAAAGGAAGCAGATGCAAAAGGCTGCCCTTAGCCCAGGACATGTGCCAGAAAACATGGGATTCTAACATCACGAGCAATGGTCATTCTGAGGTAGCCACATTCAGGGGGCTAGTGGGGACACTCCACTCTAAATATTAGCTACCCCATTCTATAGCTTTTTATAGGGTTCAAACAGTGATATTTTCTTCAGTAGCAGTTTCTGGAGATGTGCTGAATCTAGCAAAATGATACAACCTCCAGCAGAGCCTGCTTACCTGCGCTCCAGACCACCTTGGTGAACCTCTATGGGAAGTGATGTGGGATCATGGGATGAAAAGGCAAAGGATAAGGTTCCCCAATCTACTAGGGAAAAAAACATTGGATTATAATAACTTCAGGTAATTAAATGCTAGTGTATGGTTTCAAACCCTAAATATAGTCCTTAAAGAAATATTAAGAGTTCTTTAAACATATATCATAAAGTCCTTATAATGCATAGAAAGAGTCTCTATACAGAGCACTGTAAACTATCTATGAAAAAGATTACTGGAGAGAATGCCTGGCCAGGGCTGTCCCAAGGACCTTCTTTGCTACAGTTCTGTCTGTCCCCTGCTTCTGGGTGTTGTTCTGGAAGGCAGCCCAGCAACCCAGCAACATCATACGTCAAGTCCCTTTAGTTATGATGCCCCCCCCTGCATATGCAAAAGAGAAGCCTGGCATTGATTGCAGCATGGGGCCCCCAAGATGTCACTCGTCCTGGGCCGTTCCTGCCAGCATCTGCCTTGGGAGTCTGTGTGGGCCGCATGGCAGGGAGCAGACGCTTTACACTTCATGTGGCGCTCCCCTCCTTCGCATGGGGAGCTCTGCATATGCCAGCTGCAGCCCGGGAGGCAGTAGTGAAGAAAGGCACTCGCCCCTTCTCCCTGCTTAGGGAGTGCCTGTGAGCCGGGCCACGGCAGTGATGGTTCTTGCCGGGGTAGCGGCAGTGAATTTAGGTGCCCCTTTACTTTTTGGGGTAGAGCGACTCACTGGTAGCCTGGACAATGACAATTATTATTCGTAGTTTGGCGCGGAGGGGCCGCCCCAAACTCCTTAGCAAGGATTGTGATTTTTTTCAGTTTAACAGCATGCCTTGAGCGCAATTTTCCTTTTCTCTTTTGTGTAAAAGAAACCCCCACGCAGCATCACATGCCAGCTGGGCCCTTTATCCTTTTTTCCCTCTTTTGATTTGAAGGATCCCATGAGTGGCTGCATGCGCCAGGGATACCCTTTATTTTTCTTTCTCTTTTGTTTTGTTTTCCGACTGCAGAGAGTTACACACAAACATATATATATTTACATATATATTCAGTAAAAATCACTTTGTTAAAGGGACGTTATGGTTCAGTTGCGCTACTAAAAACCTATGAAATTCAGTAAAAAAACTTTGCTAAAGGGATGTTAGGGTTCCAAGTAAAACCGAAAAACCCCTGAAATTCGCCAGTTATGGTAAATTAAACAACCATAACTCGCGCCACCACTGTGCACTGCTAAGACTAACACCCAGGACATCAAAGATGACATCACAAATGTCATTGATGACATCACTGATGACACCACATGTCTGGCTCCCCCTTTATTCATTTACTGACATATCTAGGGCACATGGTTTTCTTCAGTAGCAGGCAGGAAATAACAATTGAAAAAGTACTATATTTGTAGAATTATCCCTCAAGTATGTTCTTACAGTAATTCTCTTAGGGTCCAGTCATATCATATGAAACATATACATAAGGGAAGACACAGGCTTGAAAGGCAGCAATGGTTTCTGTGCATGAAGATAATCAGAAGGGTTATCAGCACTTCAGATAGTTTTTTTATTTTTATTACTGTACTTTCCCTGTATATATTCATATTTGTATACATTGTACTCACACTACTTTCTTTAGGGTGCAGTCACATCATGTGATACATATACATAGGGTAAGTTGCACCTCTGAAACAGAGTAATCATTTCTCTGCAAAAAGATAATTAGTTATGAACACTTTCTGCTACTAGTATTGCTTTTTTGCTTATTTCACTTTCCATGTATATACTCATATTTGTATGTGTTGTTATTTCTTTGTGTTTTGTCTGTAGTAAGTAGGTTTTATTAGCTACTTATTACATGTTTAACAGTATGCAAAACTGTAATAAGAAAGTAGTTATCATTTCAGTATTGAATATGGCAAAATTAAGAATATTACACTTCCATCATGTATGCTGCACCCAATGCATATGTTTCTACATGAGTACGTTAGTATACTTGATAGAATCTATAATAGAATGTATTTATATCAATGTATTGATTAATGCACTAAGTAGCGCATGCTATTCATTCAAATGATCCTTGACACTTTTTTGTGAACATTATAATAAGAATCCATTGGACAGACTTTCTATGAAAAGTAAATGGACATGTGATGTAATCAGTGATGTCATCAATGACATTTGTGATGTCATCTTTGATGTCCTGGGTGTTAGTCTTAGCAGTGCACAGTGGTGGCACGAGTTATGGTTGTTTAACTTACCATAACTGTCGAATTTCAGGGGGTTTTCGGTTTTACTTGGAACCCTAACATTCCTTTAGCAAAGTTTTTTTACTGAATTTCATAGGTTTTTAGTAGCGCAACTTAACCATAACATCCCTTTAACAGAGTTTTTTTTACTGAATTTCATAGGGTTTTAGTAGCACAACTTAACTATAACGTCCCTTTAACAAAGTTTTTTTACTGAATTTCATAGGTTTTTAGTAGCACAGTTTAACAATAATATCCCTGACTTTATGTACATGTAAAATAGAACATACTGAACCCCCGCTACTGAATTTGATGTCCGCGGACTCTTCGTATGTCCGCGGACAGGCGCAGACAACAGCAGCACTACCCAAAAAGTCTGGGGGTATCTTAAATAGTTATATCATAACATTTGAACCCTGCACAAGTTCACAAACCAGCACACATACACATTATATGTAGTAATAAATAAGAAGTGTAAACCATATATGTAACACATCAACCATTCATTTAAATACAATATGTTCTAGAATGGAAAATACCAAAAGATTAAAGATAGGCTTCCAACATAATTACCTCACAGAAACTCCACAACTAGGAGCAACAGCAGAGCTACAAACCAGTAAGAACACACCTTACCAGAAGCTAGTAAGTGTACTTCATTTTACTCATATATTTCTAACATTTCTGTATTAGATACAAAAAAAGTGATATAATTTTTTTTTCTCACAGAAATGTCTAGTACTCTGGAGTGGCTTTAGGAGAATTTCCCACGTGAGGAAATATCTGAAGATAGTGAACCTAATGGTAGACACTTTTCTATATAAACCAATTAATAAGTATTACTTTATATACATTTAACATATACATTTTGTTTTGTACAGACCATACAAACATTGAAAATAGTACACCAAAAGAAATATTGGATAAGACTCTCCAGCGCATGGAAAAAAAAATTGACATGCTCATGGAAAATTCCAACAATTAGAAAAACTTTGTGGAGGATCACTTGAAAGAAAAAACTAGATACCATTGTCCCACATGTACCTGTCCCCCTCACCATATCCCAGTCAATTATCCCCAAACCCTCTCCATGAACAAAAACGTTTTGATGAGACTTCCATCCCTTCTTCAACTCATATGAATCCTCTTGAAACCCCCAATTCTCCTGTGTTTGTCTCAGTTTCTGCTTCACCTTCTCTTTCATAAATTTTACATCCTTATATAATAAAGTAAAATTATTATATGTGTCCTAATTCATTTCTTGTTTTAAAAAAAAAAAAAAAAGCAGTTGAGGTGTCCGCGGACAGCGCGGGTGTCCGGGATGACCGGAATCAAACTAAAATGGCGGTGTCCTAAGGACACTATACCTGTCCATACTGTTCGCAGGCAAGTTGAAACTGTTCTTAGAACACAAGAGGTGTCCACGATGTCCGTAATTAATCAAAATGGAAGTGTCCTAAGCTCACTATATCTGTCCGCACTGTTCGCAGGCAAGTTGAAACTGTTCTAAGAACACACAAGGTGTCCGGGATGTCCGCAATTAACCAAAATGGGGGTGTTCTAAGGACACTATACCTGTCTGTGATGTTTGCAAGCAAGTCAAAACTGTTCTAAGAACACTCTTGGTGTTCGCGATGTCTGTAATTAATCAAAATGGAGGTGTTCTAAGGACACTATACCTGTTTGTACTGTTTGCTGGCAAGTTGAAACTGTTCTAAGAACACACTCGGTGTCCGGGATGTCCGCAATTAATCAAAAGGGAGGTGTCCTAAGGACACTACACTGTCCGTACTGTTCGCAGCCAAGTTGAATCTGTTCTGAGAACACACTCGGTGTCCGGGATGTCCAATTAACCAACATGTAGGTGTTCTAAGAACGCTATACCTGTCCGTACTGTCTAAAGAACATCTACGCACATGCGCACCACACCCGTAAATTCTCTGAACATTGCGCCTGTCCGTTAGTGTTCGCGTCGCTTGTGTCGCACTTTTAATTAATTTCAGGACCCGAACACTGTCCGTAGAACACCCGCGCACATGTGCACAACCGTTCCCGTGCAGCTGATGTCCTGCGAACACCTCTTCCGTTCGCGGACATGTTTGCAGCGCCATCATGTGACTGCACCCACGCTGAGCGTGTGTCCGGAATTGCGGACACTGTCCGGGTCCCCGAACATTTTAAAAGTACCTTTTCGGGCAATCCACAGTATTTTATGCTAAAAAGGCACCATAGCACATGTCCCAGGCAATAACCCTGACTTTCCACATATTTTTTAGAACTTTTTGAGCCCTTTTGGGGTGTTCGTTCTGTCCGGGGACAGCGCGGCTGTCCGCGAACCGTGCGCCAGCACCCCTATAAAAGGCCACACCCCAGAGCTCATCCTCATTGTGTTTCTGGCTACCTTACAGGACACAGTGCATTTTGTTGCCAATTTCTGAAGATTTTCTTCTGAATCCTGATGGCATCCATGGCTCCTCTACTGCCACCTGGTGCTACATCTGCCTCAGCACCACCCCCACCCCCTCCACCACCTCCCCAAGGGCCTGAAGAGGGGAACAGGCGTGAGGATGCAGAGGAGGATGAAGGGATGATGAGGATGAGGTAGTGGAAGTCCCTACTACCAGCACTCGCCGTGATTCTTGGGTGTGGCGGTTATTTACCATTCATGGTAATGTATCAAGGCGCGTGCGAACAAAGTCACCTGCAACGAGTGCAAATTGGTACTGAGTCGCGGGAGGCCTGGTTGGTACAGCTTTGGTACGACTACTATGAAGCGTCACCTAAAGTCATTCCATGGTAGGGCCGTTTCGGAAGGTTGTACCTTGCAACGAGCGTAGTAGGTTGAGTTCCTCTACTTCTTCATCCTCTGTTTCCGCTCCTCTCACCACAAGAGACACTCCTGTGGGAGAGCGCATCCCTCTATCTGCCTCACAGGCCATTCACAATGCTGATGACCCTTACCTTTCGAGGGTCACAGTTTTGTATATGTACTGCAACGCAGTACTCTGCAGGGGAGAGAGACTTCGAAGTGCTTTTGAGACTCTGGTCTCAAAGCACGAGAAGACCTGCTCACTACCTAAGTAAGGCCCACCCTACATCTTCCTCTCTACACGCACTCTTTCTTATCCCTGTGGTTGGTGTCCCCCCTTACCCTCCTTTCCCCTCCTATCCTAGTGTGTCGTGTGTAAAAAAACAAAAAAAATACAAAACAACACATTTTTTTAAAAAAGGCTCTTTTCAGAGCCGCCTTTCACAGTCAAAAAATAGAAGTGGGAAATAAATTGAGCAGGCTACTGTTTTATTTTTTAGAAGTCAGCGGACAGTTCGCGAACATCAAAGAAATTGGAGGGTTGCCCTATCAAAATTATTGCACTTTCATCTGGGAGGAAGTGGTGCCTCTGAAAAGAGCCTTTTGTGAAATTTTTTGTACTTAAAAAAACTTAACAAAATCAACACCTACTGCAAAAAAGCTGGCTGTAATTTCACAAAAGGACGCCATGCATCTTGTAAATTTCTCAGAAAAATCTGATTACCAGCATAAGTAAGATGGACTCCATCTCTACCAAAAATGTTTGTGCTACGAAATATAATATTTTCATTGTGAAAAGAGGACATGCCAACATCTCTTAGAAAGGCACAAACAGCCTTATTGACATTACGCCTCGCTTTCTCCATTTGTGGACCAAATGAAGAAGAACGCAGCCACATTTGTCTTTGTGCAATACAAGAAAAATTACTTGGGAATTTGGAAACATATCCATGACCTACCCAAGTCCTTCTTTCATCGCAAATTGCAAAGAGATTCCTGACACATGTCCCAAACTGTTCCCTCCACAATGAATTATTATTATGTCTGGACAGTGCTTTAAGTGGGCCGGGGCCTGCCGGGGCCGGGCCCCGCCAGTCTCCAAAAAGTGGGGCTGAGCCGGGGCCCTGCCGGGGCCCCCGGTCCCACCACGCCATGGCAGGACGCATTATCCCGCCACGGCCGCAGCCGCGACGGGAGATGCGCCCGCCAGTGTAACGTCAGGCAAGTGGACAGAAGTGCCAGCCAGCCACAGCGTCGCTGAGGCTGGCTGGCACTTCTGTCAGTCACTGTAACTTCCCTGATGACCCCCCCCCCATCTGAGGGGTCATCAGGGAAGTTACAGTTCCTTTGTTGGCCATCGCCAGGTCACTGACCCTCTGTGAACCCGCAGGCTCCATGATTTAATATGTAGATTAAATCACGGAGCCCGCGGGTTCCCAGAGGGTGAAAGACGCCTTGGGCTCTGTGATCTCTGCTCAGAGCAGCGATCACTGAGCCCGAGGTGCCTGTCTCCTTTGGCAAATCTTTATAAAAGATGCCTTGAAATGTGTACGTTTCAAGCCATCTTTTATAAACGTAGAAATATTTCTACGTTTATAACAGACGGCTTGAAACGTACACAATTCAAGGCATCTTTTATAAAGCTTTGTCGACGGACAAAACCACCTTGGGTTTTGTCCGTCCTCAACGCTTTATAAAAGATGGCTTGTACGTTTCAAGCCATCTTTTATGAACACAGAAATATGTTACAAATGTCTATGTTTATAAAAGGTGGCTTGAAAAGTACACAAACCGTAGTATGGTAAGCACACAAGTGTGCGCAACTTACTATGGTTTGTACACTTTCAAGCCACCTTTTATAAACATAGAAATATGTAACATTGCAATGTTTATAAAAGAAGGCTTGAAAAATACACAAACCATACTAGTACGCATACAAATATATAAATGCTCTACTACATTTATATATTTGTTTGCCACCCTACTATGTTTTGTGCACTTTTAGGCCACGCCCACAGCGGATGCCACGCCCCCAAATGAGGGCCCCCCCTCAATTTCTTACCCCACTTAAAGCACTGTGTCTGGATGATACTCTGTCTGCAAACTAGCACAGAGAGGAAGCAAGTCTAGCCACTTCATTCCACGTACTCCATGCCAGTGCACTTCCACATGAGGGAATCCAAGATCTACAGCTACTCCACAGCGTTGTGCATGCTCCTCCAACCAATGTATCCATGAGTCTCCCAAAATCCAGACAATCTGTTTTCTGAAACACAGCCATAGCTAACTGTTCTTCTCTCAGGAAAAAGACCTTCTGACAAACTGTCTTCTTACACAACACACCCACCAAACTTTATTGACCAATTCCTCTGCTCATTCTCATTTGCATGCCTCTCCACCCCAAAATCCCTGTATGTAATTCGCGGTGTCCGCGGACATCCGTTATATCTGCGGACATATCGTAAACTAGACAGTCCTTCTACCATTTCCACTTCACTCTCTTTGCCATTCCCTCATTGGATACAGTTAAACAGTCACACAACCATCCACCAATCACATTCAAGACCTCTACATCTAACTGCATCATCAGAGTTCAGCACTTCAAATGTACTGTAGATTACTCGGAGTACAAGTCTCATATCATTGGAAAGCACCTTCTACAAAAACTACTGTACAAGTCTCCAAGATTTCTACTTGCAGCTGCATGCATATCCACATGCATGAATACAAACTACAGGTATGCATTTATTTCTGCACAGTACAAATACAAATCTTATGAATGCATATAAACAGAGTAACTGTCACTTAATCTGTATAACCTACAAAATAAACTTAGTCATTTTTCCCATCTACTATAATCAACTGTCACTTCCAAACCTGTCTGCTATCTAAAGAAATGTTTACACACACAGCTATCGAAAAAATTACACACAGTCAGTATAAGGTCAAGCACCTTCAAACACTCACACAGATAGACACTAACATTGAAAAACTCCCAACTGCAATAACACCACTAGCTGTACATCATATCCTTCTGATTTATTACCCACACCTTCACAAATGCATACATTCCATGCTTTTCTATAAACTATCTGCCATTTACATTATACAAATTGGAAAATAAGTATATCATTATTTCTTCTATCTCCTAACATCCAATAACACAGCCTTAAGAAACCAAGCATGTTTCATACACTTTCTATTCTATTTATTTGCATAGCATGTTCAACTAACATAATGTAAATAAAATATGAAGGCTGCACATAGTCAAAAGAAACTACATACTATATGCACACAAAATTACTAACTTCTTTCCTTTACAATTACAGTGAAGAGCACACTCCTGAAAAGCAGCAGAATCCGGAGTACAAACAACAACTCAGAAGAAACCTAATCTTTCCACACAAAAAAGTAAGTACAATACTACCATAATATGCTTACTGTTACTCAAACACACTGTGCGGTTGATTCATGGTATTTGTGCACCAAAATAAAAGATAAGTGCACCATTCTGCCCACAAATACCCTTTTGTTAAACAGGAATTTGCAGGCAGAATGCTGCACAAATCCCTGTTTTTCGGGGCACAAATGACATAACTCAGCCTCTAGAATGTTATTATTGCAGAACAAAGAACTGTTTTAATCCTGTACCATTAGATTTAGTATTTGTGCTTCTCCTCACCACTATCTAACTTTCTACTGTCATCTGAACCCCAGTATAGTAACACACAAATAGAAGAATAGCCTCCACACACCATCTCATACATCTCTACCATCATACTCAGACACTCACGCACACAGCATCCAAGCATTGCAGAACAACCCAATCCATACCTTCTTTATTTTTTTCAACAGACCCCAAGGAATGCCTACCAAAAAACAAGTCCATAGAAAGCAACATAGAAGTAGAGCAAATGAAAAAAGAAGTATCCAAAATAAGCATCCATCTCTAGCAGAATGTGTACAAAAAGTTCAAACAAAACAGCTAATGCAGTCATTTAGCAAAACTAAACATGTTTCAAGTACAGAAACTTTGCCTCCTCTATCAAAATGTAAAACTAAACAGAAAGCGATTATCAAGAATTCATCTACCACTACTGCTAAAACTACTCCTATAAATCTTGATATAATGGCAAGTAAAAATACCCCAAAAAATATTTTAGCAAAAATGTTCCGCCACAGAGTCCTTCAAAATATTATAAAACAGGAGAGAAATCATACACAACCCTTAAAACCTACAGTAGAAAATTAATATTAGAAGCCTTTATAGACAGTGCAATCCTACTCAAAAGAAAATTATTTATTTTAGTTTTAAAAACTAATTAGTAAATTACAAAAAAGGCTTCTCAATAAACGGAATGTCAACAAAAATAACTTCTTAAATATCTGTGGAGGTGAATTCACACCACAAACACAGAACCATATTTTAATGAAGAATCATACAAACAAAAGCAAACAAATACGATTGCTATACATAGCAGTGGACGAGGTTATGAAAAAATGAATAATACCATAATGGAACAAGAAATACTGCTTACAAAAATATCCCCAGAAAACTCAGAATTACCTCTCCATTTGACTGGACGAAAACATCCAGTATACAAATGGTCATGCACGTCAATGTGTAACATTCCCAAAAAATCTTTCAAATCTTTACGCCAATTTCTCAATCAATATATGAAAGGCAAAGACAAAATCAAAATGAAACTGCTGCAAAATATGGATACCTGTCCATTGCGTAAATACACAGGGCTACAAGGACATTCATTAGCCTGCATTTCAGGACCAATTTGCAAAAGCACCTTCTATCATATCAAAATGATATCAACTCATCATCCAACTATAAGAAATCTAGTCTATAAACTGTACTATGCTAAAAGGCCTGCATTAGCACTAGCCAATTTAAATAACAATCTTCTACATGGTACAGCCAAAGAACTACTTGAAGAAATTGACCATATGCAGGAAAAATATTTTGGAAGTGAAAGCCACTTACAAAACACAATACCTTTACAACAAACTAGCAACAATTGCACACATGGCAACCTTCTACTACACACATACAAAAAGAAATACTAAAATTTAAAAGTACATCCGCTGAAATACCAAACCATGTGTGTGTGTGTTGCCGCAGAACTTTTTATAAAACTAACACAAAAACTATAGACATAACATACAAAATAGACGACAATGAAGATTCTAAATGGTTTGAATTAGCTCTCTACCTTATAGCAGAAAACAAATATGAAATAACTGACCCTTTAATACTTTGCAGTTACTGCACTACAAAACTTGACAACAACCAAACTCCTTCACGTGCTATCACAAATAATTTGGAATTATTTCCACTACCAAAACCCCTGCAACAACTCAATTTATATGAGAGCATCATAATTCAAACAGTACACCCATTTCAAGCAATAATACGTCTTCAACCAAAAACAGAAAAATTACCTCCCTCAGAATTGGTGAAAGGTATTCGTGGCAAAGTAGTTTATTTACCATTAAATCTGACAGAAAATGTACACACTCTAGGAGTGCAACGTCCAATAGAACAATCTTTATTATCTTAGTAAATGGTGTACCAACAAAAGACAAAAAAATTTGGCAACAATTCGTCAATTTACATAAAGTTAGACAAGCCTTGCAATGTTTAAAAGACAATAATGAGTACTACAAAGAAATAAATATTCAAGAAAACTTAAGTGGAACAACTGAAATAATTCAAGAGTCACGAGAAAATGGTCAATTTGAACTTCTGGATACCGATGCAGTATCCAATATTTTAGACCATTATATAATTCATCCATTGCACTCTAAAGACAGCATAGATGATGCACTAGAAACGTACCAAATGCGACAAACCAAAGGATATGATATGATCACCAATGAGCACATGGGGAAAAAAGTATAGAAGCACATGCTTTTCCTCTACTATTTCCTACTGGCAAAGGAGGAAGATACGATGACAGGCCCAATCAAATAACAGCATCAGAATACCGTTCATTACAAATGGATTCTGAAGATCCCAGATTTAGACAAAATGTGGAATACATATTCCACCTACTCTTTGAAAGTGAACTAGCAACTCTATGTTACGGAGTTGCACACATATTGAAATTGGGAACACAGTTTCAAAATATGTCCGCTGCACAATTAATACAAAATGTGCAAGAAAAAGATGAGGTTTTACAATCAAGTATTACAAATCTGTCTGCAAACATGTGTGGTATGAAAGAATACTGGTTCCGACGTCACGGAGATGTACGTTGTATGATCAGAAACCTTGGACCACCCACTTGGTTTGTTACATTAAGGGGGTAATTCATAGAAATCAGCGCACAAGTGGCGCACGCGGCTGGCGCACAGTGTGCGCGTGCGGCAGTCTGCGCCAGCCGCGTTCGCCAAAATCCATTTCTGCGCACAGCGTATTCATGGATTTCAACATCCATAACCAGCCGTGGCGCAGAGTAGTGCAGCGGCCCAGCACCAGTTACGCCCACAAACCCTCCCCGTGCGCCATGAACAGCACACAAATCCCGTACATGGCGCACAGGCCTGTGGACCAGCATACAGCCCCCCCAACCACGAAAACGTCCGTAAAAATCCCTGCGTACCCCTCCGAATACAGGTACCCCGCTGCAAGAGAAGTGTTACACTCGATTGCCCTGTGCGAGCGGGGTACTTGTATTTCGGGGGTGCGCAGAAGTTTTGCACGTGATTGTCCCTGTGCAAGTGGGGTACGTGTATTTCGGGGGTGCGCGGGAATTTTTACACGCAATTGGCCCTGTGCGAGCGGGGTACGTGTATTTCGGGGGTGTGCAGGAAGTTTTACACGCGATTGGCTCTGTGTGAGCGGGGTACCTGTATTTCCGGGGTGCGCGGGAAGTTTTACATGCGATTGGCCCTGTGCGAGCAGGGTACGTGTATTTCTGGGGTGCGTGGGAAGTTTCACACACGATTGGATCTGTGCGAGCGGGTTACGTGTATTTCGGGTGTTCGCGGGAAGTTTAACACGCGATTGGCCCTGTGCGAGTGGGGTTCGTGTATTTCTGGGGTGCGCGGGAAGTTTTACACGCGATTTGCCCTGTGCGAGTGGGGTACGTGTATTTCTGGGGTGCGCGTGAAGTTTTACACGCAATTGGCCCTGTGCGAGCGGGGTATGTGTATTTCGGGGGTGCGCAGAAAGTTTCACACGCGATTGGCCCTGTGCGAGCGGGGTACGTGTATTTCGGGGGTGCCCCAACAAATTGACAGTGTGTGTCCTCCCAGGTGTGCCCTCTCCCCCCTCCCCAGGGCCTGCAGGCAGACCCCAACACAGGGGTACACACTGCACCCCTGGCCATGCCCCACAGGCAGCCCATCCACCCTGGCGAAGCCCCCCAGCCAGCCCACATGTCACCATGCACAAGTGAGTACTGACTCATGTCCCCTAGTACCCCCATCCACCCAGCATTAAGGGGCACCTGCCAGCAGGCCCCGACTAATGTCCCCCAGCACCCCCATCCACCCAGCAGTGAGGGGCACCTGCCAGCAGGCCCCAACTCATGTCCCCCAGCACCTCCATCCACCCAGCAGTGAGGGGCACCTGCCAGCAGGCCCGACTCATGTCCCCCTGCAACACGAAAGGAAGCTGCACAATCATGGGCCTCATGTGCACCAAAATACCACAGCACGCAACCCCAGTCTTGCCATGCAATGATTTCAACAATCCACCACACACTGACATGCCTATGTCAGGACACAAATCAAAAGTCAACCATGTACATCAACACATGTCCGTCACACACACACACACACTGTTTGCCATAGATTGTGTAAAACCACATTTTGACATGCATGAACCCAATGAGCGAATCCCACACATTGAATTAAAATATCAAAATGTATTATTAACAAAATCAATGTAATGAAATGAAAGGCAAAAAAATAATACAAACATGAAATTAAATGCATGTCCAAAAATATGAAAAATGAAATCTAGATGCAATCCAAATAAATCCTAAAGAAAAATGCTCCAAATTCTCTGTCCACCAAAGCAAATCCAAAGGAAACGTAAAAATCAAATTCCATTGCCCCATGGTGAAATCCAAAGAAAATGTACTCATAAATCCAAAGTCCAACTATGTACAAGCAATTGTGAAAGGGTCCATGAGCTCAACAAAAGAACTGAAACCTATCTAAGAAACTACCTAAGAAATAACGATATACAAAAGTGTGGGGCATAGTCCAATCACCCCAAAAGAAATGAAAACGAAAATGAAACCTAACACTAAAAACTATTTACAATGGCGGCAGGCTAGTCTGACGGCTCACTTTCCGATGTCCCGGGCCAGGGCATCATCGAACTCCTGGTCAATGTCCTGGAGGCGGTCCTCTTCCATGGCCCCGAGGGTTCACAGGGATGATGTCATGTTGGACTCCAACTCCCTGCAAATAGCCTCAAGGCACTCGGCCCGCCTCAGTGCCCTCCGCATGGAGTTCTCCACCCTGACCATTGTGAGCAGTGCCTCTTCCGCCCGCCGCTGCTCCGCATCTATACGCTGGCCCAACCGCAGCCACACGGAAGACACACCCATTCCAGGGTCCTCCTGCCCTCTGGCCGATGCCTGCCCCTCTGATGTTGATGGCCCGAGCCATCATTGCTCCCACCTAGAGCCTGCTGCTGCTGCTGTCCATGTGCCCTGTCCTATGATGCCTGCACATCCTCCATCTGCTGGTCTCCAGTTATTGGGGTGTCCACCCCTGCTGGACCGCCGACTCCCGACTCTGGCAGGGTTAGGATCTCCACCAAGCTGGCTGTGTTGGTCGGGCCAGTTCCACAGGGGGCCCCGGTGGAATATAGGCCGGAAGACGGCAGGGAGAATGACTGGCGCATAGTCTCCACAGAGGAGAAGAGGTCCGCCAGAGTGCGCGACACATGTAAGAACCCACCGACCAGGGCCCCTCCCAACAGTGCCACGTCGCGACGCTGCTCTTCATGATGGCGTGCGTGCTCCCCCCAGGAAGCACACATGTCATCACGAATGACACGCGTGCGCAACACGACACCAATCAGGACAGAGCCCATACGGTCATGGGACTCCTCGTCCGCAGGTACTGGAGAGGCAGATGACGTGGGCCTCCCCCCTACCTGCGGACGGACCTGGGACAGGGCATCCCTGCTGGTCCATGAGGGTGCAGTCACAGGGTCAGGGACAGCGACATGCACAGGCCCCTCCGTGGTGACTTGTGCTGCCTCCTGACCCTGACCCTGGACTGCACCACTTGCACCAGTGGTAATACCCCCACCAGGCCCCATGTGCAGCTCAGTAGCGGGTTCCTCCTCCTCTGTGGAGACCACCAACCTGGATGTCTCTGCACCGTCTTCCGCCATTGCAAGCACCTGTGGGGGCTCACCCGGCCCTTCCACTACAGCCGTAGTGGCAGACGCGGCACCAGTCCCCTCTCTCCCGGATGATGGCAATTCCTGGGAGGGTGGCTGGGCCTTGCGTCGCCGCCCAGTGTAGGCATCCCCGCCGCTTAGCTCCACAACGCCGTCTCCGCCCTCTTCTTCACTGGACGCTGCGTAGAGGGAGACATAGAACACAAGCATCAGGGTACTGTACAATAGTCCCCTAGACAGGAAGCAATAATACATTAGTGGCACTGTCAAACGTCACTTCCATCCTGTCCCTCCACAACACATGGGTGAATACACACAACACACATACAGAAACAGGCACGGCGCATGCAATCAACATCAGCATCCATGTACAAGGGCCTCTGTTAACCAAAATGTTGCCTTCAAACTCACATGCATCATGGCTCATACTGAACCCATGCACACACATCACTGGAGGGTCATGCATCATGGCTCGTACACCACAGACACAGTGGATACAACGGTGACCAGACTGCATGAGTGAATCTACACATCGTCACGGACATGTGTCATGCATCCGTGGCGTTTCAAAGTCACACACGCTTCTCAGACACACAGACATGCACACCATATATGTACATGAGAGCAGCACCCATCCCTCAACCCCCCTCCATGTCCAAAAACATAGACTGGCATGCATTCATGTGTGCATTCCGCATACAGCTCCCCATGTTGCATTGGAACACATGCACCATCCATGTGGTTCACACATTACTGGTCTCACATGCATGACCATGATTTCCCTGCACACACACATCCATTCATGGCCTATGTCACACATACAGGCAAGTATCAGACTACCAGCACACTGCAATATGCCCTGTCTCACACAGCAATGCATGGCCACTTACCGCTCGACTCCAGACGGGCCTGCATCCTGAGGATCTGGTGGCGAAGCACTGGGCGAATGCGCTCCAGGACCCTCATCTGCTGGTTGGTAAGCTGGCCCCGGCGCCCCACTGCATCCTATGCCTCTAAGAGGCTCCGGGCCTTCCTGAGGGTCCTGGACTTGTAGTCCTCCCAGCGCTTCTGGATGTGTTTCAGGTCTCGGGGTGCCACCCCCTCCACGTTGATGTCGGCGCACGATGGTGTGAAGAGGACATCATAATGCACCAGGACATGCTCCACCAGGACACCAACTTCCTTCTCACTAAAGCTGGTGGCCCTCTGCCTCTCTGGCTGGGGGTCGCCAGTGGTCTCAGATGGTGTTTGCCCCGACATGGCGACCCCCGAGGCAGGCGTGGATGGGCAACTGGGTCCTGGGGCTGGGCTGTGGAGCGATGGTATCCCAGTCGGGAGTCTTCTGTTCCAGCAGGGGTGGACACAGCAACTGGACCCCTGCAGATGGCTGACGTGCAGGCACCAAATAGCAGGGCACGTGGGCAGCAGGCAGGCAGCAGCAGACGGCTGGTGGGAGCGTGCTCGGGGCTCTTGGGAGCAGGAAAATGGCCTTTTGGGCAGGAGCGTGGTCTTCCGTGTGTTTTCGCGTGGCCAGCTTGATAGGGAGTGATTTGGCATGTGAAAAAAGTGCACGTCAGCGTGTAATTCAAGGAAAGGCCCTTAGCGCATAAGCACGTAAGTGATGTTATACGCGCGGGCGTTCCCCACAACACGCGTGCATAGTGAAACAGCACGTGAGATAACTGCATGTCACCGTGCTATTGGAGGAAAAGGCCTTAGCGCGTAAGTGCGTAAGTGACGTTGCACATGTGGGCTGGCTTAAAAGGTACGAGTATGACGCTATTTTCTTGTATGTGCTTTTTGTGGAGAGCGAGCGGGTGATTCTTGTACTTCTTGTCAGTTCACACGCGATTACCTCACAACGTTTCCAGTTCGTACTCCCTGTTTCCTCAGACTGCGTTCTTTTCTTCTTTTGGCAGGGGTGTTGCCAACGCGCACACGTGTGTATTTTTCACGTTCTTTTTCAAGGCAGACGGTGAGTCGCGCACGTATTTTCCAACTGTGGTTGCCCCCGTGTGTCGCGTACCCCTTCAGAGCTCATTTTAGGCTGCGTGTAACACGCGTACGTTTATTTTTGTGGTTCTGGGTGCCACAGCGTAGTGCGGGTTAATTTTTCCACACACGTGGTCTACCAGGGGTTGCGTGCACGTGTACTTTGGTTTTGGGGTGCCTGTGCACTGCGTGACCCGTCATCTTCCCCCAGGGGTCACAGACAGCCTTGCTAGAGCACTAGGGTACGAATTCCATCTAGTACCCTACCCCTTTCACCCCAATTGCCCAGGACAATTGTTTACTGCAACTCCCATACGCACAACAACATCAGTGCCATGGTTGGGAGGCGACCAAGCAGTAAGGGAGGCAAAGATGGCCGATCTCAAAGAGGTGGGCGTGGTGGGCGCGGTAGGGGACGTGGCCAGGATTTGCAGGGTGCCCCTAGAGCCCAGTGTGTGGAGGACCACCTATGCCCCCACCAATGGTTGTGGGAAACGTAGCTGACACCATCCCAGCTCAGCCCTTGTTGGACCGGCCCATTTTGTCAACTGAACCGGCACAGGATGACTTCCAGGCTGACTTCCAGGTCACCAAGTCCAAGCCACGTGTGGCGGTGAAAGTTGCAGTCACCAGGCCACGTGGATCTGGGGCAGCAATGTCATCTGCTGCCCCAAGTAGCCAGGGTGGGGAGGCTGCAGGGGCAGCTGCAGCTCAATCCACCCCAGCTCCGAGTCTCCCAGCCGGGACAGTGTCGGTCCAGGTCCATCACACCGACGTTGGCCCTGCCACCATCACCCTGCAGCCAATGCCTGCACCAAGACCTTTGGTCATTGTGCCTTTACAGGCTTCAAGTACCCAGTCCACCTGCACTTCTGCCGCTACTGACCAGAGTGGCGTAAGCCACTCAGGATCCGCACCACCTTACAAGAAGAAGAAGAAGGGTGCTCTTGCACTACAGGCTGAGACCCCAGACACTGCTACACACTCCGGCACATCAAGGAAGCCTAGCTTCAATGACACCGAACTTGATGCACTTGTGGCCTATGTGTTGGCACATAGCCGCGAAATGGTGGTGACTGCAGGCTGCAAGACTACGCCTGCTCAACGTAGGGCCCACTGGCAGACCATCGCGGACCACATTAGTGCCCTTGGATTTGTGAGGTGCACAGCTGATGATTGCTACAAGCGGTGGAATGACCTGAAACGCAGAGCAAAGAACAAGCTGGCTTCCAATCATGCCTCTACTCTGGTGACTGGCGGTGGGTTTCCACCAGAGGACGACCATCTCACTGAACATGAGTCTGTTGCTGGAACCTTCGTCACAGAGGAACAGATCCAAGGCGTGGGAGACCTACCAGATTATGAAGCATTGTCCAGTGAGTGCCCATGCATGTGTGTGTAATCCATGTGTATGTTGCTTGGGTGATGTGTTATGATTGAGTGCCAGGTGAGGATGTGTACTCATGAGTGGTATGGGTCACCCATGTGCTTCCTCCAAACCATTCACCGGCCTTGGATTTGGGTATGCCAGTATCCCTTCTGACCACAGTAGCCAATTAGCACCACATTACTGCAGTTGCCCTTGAACTGTCATCTTGCAACAACATTGTTCTGAATTTTCAGTGTTCATTCAGCCTGATTGTTTCAATCTTCCCATTTTTGCAACACATTTTTCTGCCCTAATGCCACATATGTGACATGCTTCTGTCATAGATTGCACCCCACAATGTCCCACATTTATTACCATGTTATGGGAATGATTTGACCATTCAGGCTGATTGAGTAAGTGCCTGCTCACATTAATTTTTGAGGCCTGTTTGAATGTGGAACATGATTGTTGTTTCCTGTCATGTTGAAGTGACCAACCATTGATGTATCCATCTGCCTGCTATCACTGTATAATTGTACACTGGATGTGTTGCAGTGTGTGGCACATGCGTATTTTGTCACACTATTTTGCATTTTTCACCTCATCATGTCCATCTCACATGGATGGGTGACAGTACTCATTCACTAACATATGGCTGTACTTGTCAAATATACCATGGCTATGCTACGTGCCATCTGTGTGCTGGCATGTGTCATGTATGTGTATTGGACATGCCACTCACAGGCTAATGTGTGATGCCAGTGCTATCCAGCATGCAGCAAATGTGTTGCTTTTTCATCTTGGAGTCCTCAGTGTCTGCTTTTGCCTCCCCTTCCAACTCATTGACAGTGCATGCATGCCAGGGTTATAGTCATGTGGGACATGTGTAATTCATGTACTGATCTCTGGCTTGTCAGGCCTATGTGTGTGCTATGGTGCTCATGCCTGTTTCCATTTGTTGTCTTTCATGTTTATGCAGGTGATGACGCACTTGATGCTGTTGAGGTGGAGGAGATGGTGCAGACCCAGGAGGAATCTCAGCCACAACCGGGCACCAGTGGAGGACGTGGGGTGGTGGTGGGTGAAAACCCATTTATCCTAGAGACCATAGTGTCCACGGGTATCTCTGGGTGTACCTCCGCAGACCTCTATGATTCAGGTGCTGAATCGGACAGTGAGACATATGTGGCGTTGCAGGTGAGTGTTACTGGGAGGGATGCTGTTCAGTCCAACCCACCTGCACCAGGGGGAGACCCCTCTATGGGGATGTTAGTGTTGGTAACTCCACCTGTGGTGGTTACGGATGCAGGGTCATACTCCACAACACCTGATCCTGTTCCCGGGCCAGCAGATCAGAGGGGGAATGCAGTCCTGCAGCCTCAGGCAGTGCCAGCAGAGCAAGGTGCAGATCGCCTTGCCCCAAACATGTGTGGTGCCCGCCGGCGTGGTGGCTGTACACCACCAGGCAATACTGTATGGGAAAACTCCATTTACAGTATAGCAGCACAACAGGGAGCATTGGTTGAAATGATGGCTCAGGCAATGGATAGGGTGGCCACTTCCATTCTCCCCCCTGAAAGGCAGATGGAGCTCCAACAGCAGGCAACAGACTCCATTTGCCAATCACACAGGGAAGACATGTTGGCATCCAACAGGGACCGACGGGTGGCACTGGAGACTCTGCGCGAAGCCATATCTGTAGAGTCACAGGGCCACAGGGAAGCCCTAAGGTTAGAACTCCATTTCCTCGGGGAGACTCTGGTTGAACTTGAGGCTTCCCAAAAGTTTAGGTCAGAACAGCAGCTGGAGCAGCTCACACATTCACTCTCAGCAAAGCTCCAGGCAACCCATGCAGAGATCCGGGCATCACGCGAGGCCATGCGGGTAGAAATGAAGGCTACCCGTGAGGTGCTGCATGGGGATCTCCGCACCATCATCCTCCAGAACGAAAACTTCCACGCCCGCATGATTGCTTCCATGGAGGACCATACCAGGGCTTTGAGTGGGCTGCCTCCCATAGCACGGTCACCTCCTGATGTAGCAGCAGAGGGTGAAGAGAGTGACAGCAGTACTCCCACAATAGCGTAGCCGTGCAGGCCATGAGCCCATGGAGGTATTTTTTTTTCTCGCAACATCCACGCATGTGGGTGTTGGTGTGCACCCTGTCCTCCAACCTCCTGGGTGCCCCCCCGGTCCACACATGGCCATTTTGGATTTTTTTTTTACAGTGTGTTGCCTTGTGTGGCTCCCATGGGCATCCACTGTGTATTCCAGCTGGGCACATGCAGGCTTGTCCTGTCTTTGGGTTAGATGCTTGGGTTCCTGACACACACACCCCTCCTGCTTCCCCTTTCCATGGGCTTGCAAAGGGTGTAACCAAGTGACAGTAAGTTACACAGTGACATTGGGCTCCCATGAGCTGTGTGGGCAGTCTGTAGTCAAAACTGTGAGTACATCCCTAGTGGGTATTGTTGTTGGATTGAACACTGCATGGTGTATTGATATGTGCTTGTGCATCCATGTCTTTCTCCTTATTCGCATGTACCTTCTTCATGTCTTCACAAGGCCGTCTCCTTTGCAGATGCAGTTCATGTTGTATGCAGTACACTGACACATTTGCCTGACAACAACACTCTGCAGTTGGAAGAGGTCGATGTGCTGGCTTAGTCAGGTTATGAGACTTACACTACTTTGATTTTGTACTGTCGTATTTTGACACTGTTTTATCCTGTGTTGCTGTTCTCTGTTGCTGGTAAGTATTTGTTCATGTGTGCTGTTTCTTATTGATTACTGGGAGCATATTGTCTGTGGCCTGTTTATATTTGGAACAATGCACCTTGTGACACTTGTGTCATGTGTTGTGCATTCATTTTGTTGCTTTCACATTGCATGACATGCCATGGTGTGTTGGGTAGCTGAGATGGGGAGGGGTTGGGTTACATGGCACTATTTTCATGTAGGATTTTTCAAGGGGGTAGTCATTCATGCAGCATGAATGTGTGTCTTTTTGTCACACAGCATTGGTTGTATTTAAGTAGGTAGGGATGCACAAAATGTAACACTTCCAGGTGACCAATCTCAGGCTGGTATGGTTGTGACAGTTGACTGTCACTTATGTCATCATCATTGATTGTCAGCTGGTATGTGCCAGGGCTGTGTGCACTCCACAGGCGTAGGATTTTAGGTGAAGTAATTAGCCACCAGCTGTGTACGGGCTGCCTCACCACATGCCCTTTCACCTCCCATGCGCAGCGGCCGTGCATGTGGTTGGGAATGTGGGGGCACCACCATGTCCACCGGCAGGCCCCGGCGGGTTGCAACGTTGTGCAGGACACATGCTGCCACTATGATCCTGCACACTACTGGGGGCGCGTATAGCAGCTGCCCACCAGAGCGGTCAAGGGAGAGAAAGCGTGACTTGAGCACTCCGAATGTGCGCTCCACTATGCCCCGGGTTGCAATATGGGCTGTGTTGTATCTTACCTCGGGTGGTGTGGTGGGGTTCCGAATTGGCGTCATCATGTGGGTGCTCAGAGGGTAGGCACTGTCCCCTGGGGAGGTAATGATGGGTATCATTAGTGGGGTTGTGACATTACTCAGTATCTGACATGCATGCATGTGCAGAGGCATTTATACTCACCAAGCAGCCATGTATCGCCATGCCGCCCAGCTTCTAGGTCCCGGTTTAGGGGTGACATTCTGAAAATGAAACTATCATGGGTGGACCCTGGATAGTTGGCATATACTGAGGTGATGATTCCCTTGGCATCACAACTACCTGCACGTTGATGGAATGCCAGTGCTTGTGGTTTCTATAGATGTGCTCATTTGACCTGGTTGGACGTAGTGCCACATGGGTGCAATCAATGGCACCTAGCACTTTGGGGAAGTGTGCCACCCCGTAAAAGCCCTGGACGGCAGCCTGCCTTTCTGCAGGTGTACTGGCATGTATATGTGCCTGCGGACTGAGGAGCGTACAGTCATGATGGCCAACACCTGGTGTAAACAGCGTGACTGCGTGGCCTGTGACACCCCCCCACTATGGCACTTGTCCGCTGAAATGAACCAGTGGCCAAGAAGTGCAGTACATTGAGGACCTTTTCCAAGGGGCTCAGTGCTTGGGAGCACAGGGTGGGTGATGTGAGGTCATCCTCCCACTCACTCATCAGGTCGAGTATTATGTGTGGTGGAAACCTGTACCTCCCGTACACCTGGTCATCAGGCATCCCAAAATGGCTGGTCCTGGGTGTAAAAATGCGGGGCCTGGCTATCCTCCTCCTCCTCCTGCGGTGTCCCACGACCACTGCTGTGAGGAACGGTATATTCATCGTAGCGTCTGAGCTTGTTTGTTGTTTGCGCGCACTTTTATGCTTCCTGCTGGTGTACGTGTTTCCGGATTAGCACGTCTTTTTTGGTGCACGCGTTTCCCCTGTTTGATTCCATGAATACGTGTTGTAGGCACGAATGTGGGCGTTGCGAGCATTTACTTCCTGTACGTCCCCCGTAACGCCCACATTTTCACACGTTTTTCCCATTCCGCGTGTTACGCCCCGTGTTCCGCCCACTTTTGTTGTGTGCGCTGCGCTATGTGTGCTTTCGCTGTGCGCGTAGCGCACGCTATTTGATGACGTGTGCGCCCGTGTGCGCCACCCACGATTTTAGCGCACATCCCAGGATTTACACACGCACGGACTTCCATGAATCGATGTGCGCGGCTTTGGCACGCTTGCGCTGCGATTTTCACGCTTGCGCTGCGATTTTCCATGCACATTAATTCCAAGAATCGGCCTGTAAATTGTGCAGAATATGCATGGGAAGATTTACATGATTTCCTACACATATCAAACAAAAACAAAACAAACATAGATATATTAACACTTGGAGAACTTTGCTCTCTAGATCCTGTTAATGTTTCAAGATATTTCCATCATCGTTTCAGTGCTATGCTACACTTTATTTGTAATAAAACTGTTCCTCCACTCGGGGAAGTGGAACACTTCTTTTGGAGAAAAAAATATCAAGCCAGAGGAGCACCTCATATCCACCCACATGCTTTTATGGATTAAAGATGCTCCTAAATTTGTTCGGGACAGTGATGCCACTGTTTTTCAGTTCATCCAAAAATATCTCACTTGTGAAATCCCTTCACAAACGACAAATAGTGGCCTTCATGCACAAATTGTACAATTTCAAAGACACAAATGTGGCCAATATTGTCGTCGCAAATACAAAAAGAAAGGGAAATACTACACCAAATGCCGGTTTGGTTTCCCTAGACCAGTTACAGAAACAGGTGAAGTAAACAACTTCATGTCTTCAGTTAGACATAATGTTAAAGGTAAATCACCTAAGAACACATATTACATAAAAAGAACAGAAGAATTAAAATATATCAATGATTACAATGCAATCATTGCCCACTTATGGAATGCAAACATAGATGTGCAGTACATTGCAGACAATTCCACTGCAGTTGCACGATATGTAACAGCATACTTAACAAAAGCAGAAAAAACAGAGCTTCAAGACCTTTGGAATGACCTATCATCAGACAAAACACTATCTCAGAATTTGTACAGCTTAGGCATAAAAATGCTCTCTCATAGAGAATGTGGCACCTACGAAGCTGCAGATCGTTTAACCGGTACTGCTTTGTATGGGAAATCTGAAAATATAGTATGGCTAAGTCTTGGTCCTACTAAATCTAGAAAAAGAGTTCTCAAATCATATGACGACATAGAAACAATAGCCAAAAATGATCCAAACAGCCAAGACATTTTGAAAAACAATTTACTAGACACATACTACCCGAACAGGAGTACCACTTTGGAAAACATGTGTCTATGCCAAATAGCCAAAAACTTTGCATACAAAAATAATATAAAACCCGATGAAAGCAAAGGTAGATATACAGTAACAGATTGTGAAGGAAGCTTAGTAAAACTTACTAAAGCAAGTTTAATTAATCATATCAAATTGTCATTAAAAACTCCTCAACAGAAAGAACTATATTACAAGTCTCTCCTACAACTTTTTAAACCATGGAGAAAAGAAGAAGAGTTACTAGATAACTATGACTGCTACGACGATGCTTTCAAAGCAAATGAAAGCACTGTCACCGATTTGAACTTTATGCAGTACAAAACAATGTTGCAAAATGAACAGCAACATGAAGAAGAACTCCAGGCCCAACTAGATAAGGACACTCCCGACAGTAGTCAAGCTTCTATAACAGGAAGCCAAGACCCACTGGGACAGCCAATAATAGCAAATGAGGCAGAATTAGCTATGACAGAAGTAGAAAACACAATGTTTCACTTTGAAGAAGATACAGAAGACTTAACTGCACTACAATCAAAACTAAACAAAGAGCAGCGCACCATTTTTGAAGAAGTAACAAAACAAATTGCACATGGTGTACAACATGAAAATAAAGAATGTACCTGCCAAAATTACAAACCTATACTATTATACGTCAGTGGTGAAGCTGGTTCAGGTAAAACATTCTTAATCAAAACTATCAGCAAGTTCCTTCAACAATTGACAAACAACAAACTGTCAGCTGCATAGGTGGTGTCACTTTACACCGATTACTACTCCCTTCTGTAGAACACCAAAACAAATTTGATTATTTCAAACTTTCTACAGAAGCTGCAATGGAACTACGCAGAGTTTTGAAACAAATGAAAATGCTACTAATATATGAAGTGAGCATGGTCTCCAACCTAATGTTGGCTTTGATTCATCTCAGATTGCAAGAAGTACTTAAAACAAAGTACGAAGAACTCTTTGGAGGAAAACACATTATTGTTTTCGGAGATCTTCTTCAATTGACACCAGTGAAAGGTGAACCTATTTTTAAAACCTTAGGACACAAACTCTGCCGTAAAACTATTGGCAGCATAGGAAATGTCAACCTTTGGCAACATTTCCAATACACAGAATTAACAGAGAACATGCGCCAATCTACAGACCTCACCTACGCCAAAATTTTAAAAAGTATTAGAGTTGGTGTACTATCTCAAGAAGCACAAACAATATTAAAAACCCGGCACATCCATGCACTTTATGGTGATAACTCATGTGCTACTGATGTTATGAAACAATTAGCACAATAAATGTCAATTGTATGGCCTTAATGCCAATTCTTGCAAGTTGTTCCAAATTCAATGAAACAATGTTACAAAAAGAAATGCAACCGATAATTGAAATTTGCTCCACAGACAAACTGGATGTACATGGTATTACACTACCTATGTGTCAACAAGCCACAACAAGACTAAATACCTTAGATAAATCAATCTCCAACACAGCTGGCTTGGAAAAAATATAAAAATTATCCTTAAACTGTAGAGTAATGTTTAAACGTAACCTGGACCTGGAGCAAGGACTAGTTAATGGAGCACTGGGTACAGTTGTTGGCTTTCAAACATACCCACTTGACAACAACATTCAGTTTGTCAATATACTCTTTGACAAACTTTCAGAAGTAAAAAGGATAGGGCGCTCAACAGCTCGATTCCTTAGGTCTTACCCTAGACAAAGCATTGATAGATATTGGTAACACAGTCTTTAAAGAAGGCATGAGCTACGTAGCAATATCACACTTATGTACACTTGAAGGTTTATTTCTAATCAACTTTGATGCAAGTAAAGTCAATGCTGATATTCCTTCACTATAAACCCCCAATCTAAAAGCATATCCTGTTCCACAAAAAATAAAACGTAAAAGAAAACTAATTCAAACCGAAATGCAACTGAATCTTACTGCAAATCCTCCAAAGAGAGTAAAAGAAGATAATACTTTATCATTCACAATAAGTAAAGAAGAACCTATTAGTCAAAGTAACTTAGGTACTTCTTCAGAAAGGCAACATACATTCCGAAAAAATGACTTGGACACAGAACTACCTGGTCCATTCAAATTTTCAAATGTAACTGGTGTAAGTTGTTACGCAAATGTAGCAATTAATATTCTATTTCAATTGCCACCAATTGTTGACAACATTTACTTACACAGTACAGACCAACTGTGTTTGCAAATGTTAGTCCTTCATAGAAACGCAAAAAACAATCCTGACAAATCGTATAGTGTTCACAGAATAAGACAACAATTGGACTACTGTGATGGAATGGTGAAATTCACTACAAACTCACAAGAAGATCCACAAGAATTTCTAATGTACTTACTACAAGTGTTGGAAAACAAAAATATACCTATAAATGAAATCTTCCAGATTTCATACATGTGGAAACATACCTGCACTCTGCAACAATGTTACACAAGAAGAAATCCCTAACGAGTGCTTCGTGTATGTATCCATACCAAATTGTGAATCCATTCCATTTCAGCAACTTGTACAACATGCAAACCATGGCAGATTATGTACTAACTGCAATTCAGATAATCGCTCCTCCTTACTAATGGAAACACATAGTAAATACTTAATACTAATGCTTCTACGTTACAATGCAGATGGTACCAAAAACAACTGCAAGCTAACTGGATTCACACATGGTCAAGTATCACTTGGTAGAAAAACCTTCACAACAATAGGTATAATCTACCACGCAGGAGCCACAACCAATGCAGGTCACTACACTGCATATATAAAAAAGAAATGTGGATGGTTCAAATGTAATGATAGTACCATTACTCTAAAGCAGAGATTACCAGCAAATCTTACAAACGTTTATTTAGTCTTCTTAAAAGCAAAATTTTATAACTAATCTGTACTTCAACATTAACAAAACTTCAATTAGAAAACTATAAACTGTTAGAATACACCAACAGGTATCCTAATACCGCAAGATTCTATAACAACCAAACAGATAAATCAATACCACTAAATTAAAAAATAAATAATAATTACAGTTAGAATACACCATCAGGTATCTAACTGCTTCAGAAATCTGCAACATAAATGTGGGTGGTTACTCTAAAGCAGAGATAGCCAGCAAATCTTACAAACGCTGTTTAATCTTCTTAAAACCAAAATTTAATAACTGATCTGTACTTCAACATTGAAAATAAATTCAATGAAAAAAATACAAACTGTTAGAATACGCCAATAGGTATCTAACTAGCCCAAGAATGTATAACAACTAAAAATATACAGGTCCAATACGCCATCAGTTATGTAACTGCTTCAGAAATCTGCAACAATCCAACAGATAGAACATTAACCAGAAACAAGAAGTAAACACTGAAAGGAAACAAACAAATAGACTGTAGCAAAACAAAAAAGGGTTTTTTAATCTGACAAGGATTTTTCAAAAACAAACACAGAAACTGAGCAAAACGCACAGTACACTGGTTTGTAAACCAAATATGAGGGTAAAATAAAAGCTGAAATATATATTATGAAATGTAATAAGTCTTTACAGAATACATACACTAACATGCTCTTTTCTTTTATTACAGAACTTGAAAAAGAATAATTCCTCCAGACACCAAACTCATGTAAAAATGCATCGAATGTCAACAAATCATGCAGTAAGTTTAATTGAAACCATTTGAAAGATAATCAAATCTATAGGTATGATCTATGGCTGTGATATGGTGCAGTGGTTGTGGTCAGGACCTAGAGTATTGAGTATACAGCCTACAGCCTTCACCCATGCACCCTGCCACAACCACCACAACATATCACACCCATAGTAGCTTATAACTTCATTACTTCATAACTTCAGTCTTCGGTACAGTCTGGCCACAACTCCAAAACATATCACACCCATACATCACACCCATGTTTGATTCTATGGGTGTGATCTATGGGTGTGATATGCTGCGGTGGTTGCCGCCAGGGCCTAGAGTCTTGGGCCTTCGACCATGCACCCAAGACTCTAGGCCCTGGCGGCAACCACCACAGCATATCACACCCATAGATCACACCCATAGAATCAAACATTTTTAACTATGATCACACCCATAGAATCAAACATTTTTAACTAGGCCTCATGGCATTTTTAATGTCCGCGGACACCTTGGATGTCCTTAGAACAGTTTCTACTTGCCTGCGAACAATACGGACAAGTATGGTGTCCACAGGACACTTTCATTTTCATTTATTTGCGGACATCCCGAACCCCACGTGTGTTCTTAGAGCAGTTTCAACTTGCCTGCGAACAGTACCGACATCCCGAACACCACGTGTGTTCTTAGAACAATTTCAACTTGCCTGCGAACAGTACGGACAGGTATAGTGTCCTTAGGACACCTCCATTTTGATTAATGGCGGACATCCCGAACACCAGGTGTGTTCTTAGAACAGTTTCAACTTGCCTGCGAACAATATGGACAGGTATACTGTCCTTAGGACACCCCCATTTTCATTTTTTTCGGACATCCCGGACATGGCGCATGTTCTTAGAACAGTTTCAACTTGCCTGCGAACAGTACGGACAGGTATAGTGTCCTTAGGATATTCCCATATGGAACGATTACGGACACCAAGGACAGCGCTACTGTCCGCAGACATAGCGAACACAACAGCGGTGCCTACCACCTAAATAGATACAAAATACGAATCATCTCTTACTCCCCCACCATCCCCAAACAGTCTTACAGACCAACACACTTGCCAAAATTGTATTTCCCCACCATTTGACACTGCGCTTTCCGTGGACGTCCGCGGATACAAGATGGCGGGCGTTTCCAAAAATCTGACGAAACTTCACGCTCTTCACCATCCAATCAGCGGACACGTCGCATGTCCACGGACATGTCGCAAGCCGATTAGCCAATCAGGACACTGTCCGCGGATGGAACAGGGAAGTGTGTCCGCGGACCGGACATAGATATCACTAATTTTTGGTGACCTACTTTTTGGTCATTTCTTAAAAAACTATTGGACGGATTTTCACCAAATTCACAAAAGCACGCTTTCGAGACCAAGACGCTGCGCCTGGTCCAAATTTGGTGAAAATCCGTCCAGCGGTTTGGGCTGTAGGCATGAGCAAGGTTTTTTCCCCATTCAGTATATGGGAAAAAAAGACATTTTGGGACCCCCCCTATAACTTTGCCCCCCCTGGACCAAACCCCCCAAAACTTTGCAAAAAAAATTCAGAGTGGGCTACATACTTTTTTTTGCAAAGTTTGGTGAGGATTCGTCCAGGGAGTGCGAAGTTATAAGCCGCCCAAAAAGTGCTCTTCCTATGGGATTAGCAATTTAACCATAAATACGCGGCCACTACCGTGGGCCGTGTAATCCACAGACAGGGAGGAAAGAAAACTGCACTGCCGATGGGGTAACGGACATCTCCATAGCGGTCCCAACGAAATATAGAAGACACTGTTCAGGCGAGCAGCACTCCAGAACAAAAAAGTGTTCCAAATAGCAGATGGTAATCACGGGCAGCCAACAGCAAACACTGCAACACCGGTTGTAGGTTATAAAACAACCTTTATTTTTCATTTGCTGCAGTTAAAAAATCCATTAAATTCGCCCAGTGAAAGTTTCTTGCCAGACGGCAGCCTGACGCGTTTTGCCACAACCCAGTGGCTTGTTCACAGTCACTCATCACCCAAAGGAAGTTTCTTTTTATAAAAAAACACCACAACTCAGTGGAAACAGAGAAAAGGTGACTTACAAAATCAACATCATGGCTGGTGGCCATTTTGGCTTGGGCTGCTAGGTCTCATTACTAATCACGTAAAGTTACGCCCAATTCAACCTGTTTAGTTTGTATTACACAAGTAAAACATGACTTTTAAACAAAAGTAATGAAAACACAATTGATAGCACTTAGATGTTAGTATTTACAAACTGAACAATTGCATATTGCTCGGTCTGTGATAAAAAGGCAGAGCCTAGTCGTGCGTACTATAATGTTGTTAGTATGGTGTTATGGACATATTTTAAAAATACACATTTCTCCAATTTAAAACCAGGGATATGTTCACAAAATCCCTTCTAAAGTTGGTAAATTCATCATCATAAATGATTTTTTTCAAAATGCCAAGTGCATGGACATGGAACAATGTCTACCCTGAGCCATGACAAAAATGATACAATGCATTAAAATCTGCAAAAGGTGTTAATGGACCAAGGTAGTCATTGCATATGTATATCACCATAATAGTGGGGATATATGTATGTGATTCAAATTGGGTTCTCAGTTATACGACAGTGTTGTGAAAATATAAAGTGCATAGTGCATACCTAGTGTATTAGAAGATATTTCAGTATAGATAGATATTTTCATGTGCAAAAAATGTATTCCTACGATGAGGATAATTTCACATTAAAAAGAACAACATTGTCATAGTATAGAGTGCATAGTGCAAACTACTGAGGTACTCTAAACTGCATTGATATATTCAAAATTGCATAATACAACCCTAAAAAACAAATTTCTTGCATAAGATCTACCTCATATAATAAGTATGCAATGATGCATTCCTATAGTTGCTATATTAGGCATAGTAGGATCGAAATGGGCATAAAAGAGAAATATGTTCTAAAGTGCCATGTGCATATGTAAGACAAAGAAAAACCAAGTCCTAACACTAAAATAAATTTCTAATCGCACTATTGTAAAAGAATCAGGTATCTAAAAGATGTGTAAAAGATACCACTGCTCAGATAACATGCTGAAATCGTGTTTTCATGGATATAAATACCCCCTTGTATACACTGGTTTGCCAAGTAAATTTAGATTTTGAGTCATATTGCAAGTCACCATAAAAAGTGAAAGAGAAAAAGTGATAAGTAAAAAAGGAAAGAAAGAAAGCTTTGTACAAGTAGTGAAACACATAAGGTTCCAATATAGGGTCATTAAAATGTATGAGCTTATTGGGGTTACTATATCATATAAAGTATAGTCCTTATGTCCCCAAAAAGGTGTAAAGCTCCTCATCAATGTTGTGTCCCACCGGGGTCTTACTCTCAAAGTGTAAAATAAATGTAGTCCCTTCTTGTCGGAGTGTTCTCTCATTATCTCCTCCCATGGGACCTAGAATGACCTTATGTATGCCAAAAATGGTTAGATAGGCTGGATCAGCATTGTGTGTTTCAGAGAATTGTTTCGCAATGGGGTAGGAGCAGTCCTTGTTAGTAATAGCTCTAACGTGTTGCAGGATACGTACTATGAGGTTGGATTTGGTACTTCAAACGTACCAGTTGAGACATGGGCACATCAAGACATACACCACCAGTTCTGATTCACATGTAATTTTGCTATTGATATGGACCAGATGTTTCAATATTGGATGCACATAGTTTTTGCAATTCCTTGCGTATTTGCAAATCTTACACCTGGTACATTTAAAGAAACCAACTCCTGTTGTGGAAAGCCAGTTGGTATTCATATCGTTCCTTTCCATGGCCGTGTAGCTTTTCACCAACAAGTCTTTTAAGGAGGTGCTTTTACGAAATCTATATCAGGATAGTTGTGTAGCATACTACCTATGGCTTTATCTGCTTTCAGCACCTTCCAATACTTGTTGATTATCCATTTGATAATTCGTGAGTGGCTTCCAAATGTCAAAATAAGCCTGGTGGTGTTTTCCTCTTCTTCTTTGCACGGTCCGTCTTGGATGTTATTAGCATTTTATGTCTATTCATTTCTCGGACCTTCAGATATGCCCTTTCAATGATCTTTTTTGGGTACTGCTGTTGTTGGAAGTTTTGGGCCGTTACTTTACTGGCTAAATCAAAATCCACGATGTTGCTGCAGTTGCGTCTGATGCGGATGAACTCTCCATATGGAATACTCCATAGAAGAGTCTTGGGATGGGCACTATTTGCGTGTAGAGGGATGTTGACACCTGTGATTTTTCTGTAGAGACAAGACTCAATTTTTTGTGCCTCTATCTTGACTTCTACATCCAAGAATACAATAGATTGGCGGCTGTGGTGTTCAGTGAATTTGAGATTAACATTATGAGTGACTTAACAAATTCACACCACAACTCAATGGAGCCATCCCAAATTACAAATAAATCATCAATGTAACGGAGCCACAACACGATTTTTTCATTGTATTTTTCGTTGGCTTCTGCCCATACTGTCGTTTTCTCCCAATATCCCATCATTAAATTTGCATATGGTGGTGCGAAGGTCGTGCCCATAGCAGTTCCCTGGGTTTGGCGGAAAATTTCATTATTGAATATGAAAACATTGTTATTCAAGCATATTTTGATCATCTCTAGGATGATCTGGGAATGTTGTAAATGATTCATTGATCTTGTATTGAGGAAGTTTTGGCAGGCAGAAATCCCATCATTATGCTTAATAGACGTGTAAAGGGACACAACATACATATACGCGCAGGGTATTGACTTGTGCGCATAATTGTCTTGGCCCCAGTAAATCAAAAGACTGTGAACTATTTGTCTATAGATTACTAGACACTCGAAGAAACCAATGAGCAATTTTTTCAGTGCACAACTATGGCGAACTCCCAGGCAAGCAAAGAGGCAACGAGAATAGCAGAGGCTGTTTCTCTGTTCAATGAAACACTTAAATCAAGCAAATCGGCCCCTGGCAGAGTGCAAGCCTCAGAAGACAATACTGAGATTGGCTTGCTAAAAGAATTAGAAAAACTACAGAAAAAGGAAGTGAGCAAGTGGTGGGAGGAGCACTCCCTGAAAAACTACATTGAAGTAGGGAGGATCCCAAGAGGACTGAGAATCCTAATCATTCCTTCATTTGAAAAACAGGACCCAGCAATGCTCAATGAATGGAGCGAGGCGACAAACACATGCTCAAAGACCTTTCTACAGCTCCTAGTTAAGTACGCAAGGGCCAATAGTTTGAAGATACTGGAGAAGATTGAGGAGGTGGAAGGCAGATTGACCACGATGTCAGAAAGTGAGGATGGGAAAAAACTAAAGATGAATATAGAGAAGAATCTGAAAGGATAAGAAGAAGAGATAAAACAACGGAAACAGCGCAAATTCTTGCACTACAGAGAAGACTACGAAAGAGGCAGTGTCTATACGTTTGCTAAGAGATTCAATCAACTGAGAGAAATACCAAGAACAAAGGCAGTGCCTGCAAACAATGAAATGGAAATTGATATAGAATCTTCCACATCAGAATCAGATGTTACAGCAAGCGAGAACGAAGAACCATCAATTCGTTTAATTTTTTTAGACAAAATGAGACTATTACGTCAGGATGGGAAAAAACAAAAACAAACAAGAGGAGGTTAACAGAATCGAGGGAGAAGCAGAGGAGGTCGATCAAAATGAGGAGGGGGCAGAGGGGCAAAAAAAACTGCAAGCAGTATCCTGGACAGATTACTGCGCTCTGGGACAGAGCCAGTATAAAGAAAGAAGACAGTTTAAAAATTGTCAATCTGTCAAAACATATTTTGACTGCACAACAAGAAAAAGTTCTACGCTTGGGTCTGAATTTTTGCACAACTGCCCACTTCAACTACGTACAAACTCGAATTGACTTCGACCATTTTGTACGCAAACTATGCTTAAGGAAATTCTTTGCAATCACCAAAGCACAATGAAGAGGCCACCAAAAGAAGGTGGTAAAACTGAAATAACAATCAATGACATCGAGGCATTTGCAAATTTGGTTGATCTCAAAAAAGGAGAAGAAACAGAACTTGACACAAATCCAGAATTGATAACAATAAATTCAGAGGAATTAAACATAAGAACAGACTGGACGAAGAAGAGCAAGCTAAAACAGAAGTCAAAGTTTAATCCAATTAACAACTTGGGGAACAATATCGAAGCATTCCAGACACTTGTGATTGAAGATCTAAAGAAATTCAGGATAAAGAAAAGATTGAGACATAAAGACAATCTATCAGGTGCGGACAGGGTGGCTCTGAAAGAATTACAGACCCTCGAGACCTGCATTATAAAGCCCTCAGATAAAGGACACAACATCGTCCTCATGGACAGAGAAGATTATATTAAGGGGGCATATTAGCAACTCAACGATAAGAATTGTTATGAGAGAGTGCCAAACAACCCGAGTCAAGAACTAGAAAACACACTGAATAATTTCCTTAAGAAATGGGAAGAGAAGGGCATCTTAACAGATGAAAATTGTAAATTCCTTTCAACCCCAAATGCAACAATTCCTACAGTATACTTTCTCCCGAAGATACATAAGGACATGAAAAAACCTCCAGGGAGGCCCATGGTCTCATCTATAGGTTCAATGTTTGAAAATATGGCAAGATACATAGACGAGACCCTCTTTCCCTTCGTGTCATCTCTTCCATCCTACCTAAAAGACACAACAGACTTTCTCACACGCATTGAAAATATACCTTGGGACACAAACTATATACTGGCTACAACGGTTGTCGTTTCGTTATACACATGCATAGGACACGAATATGGCATCAACGCACGTGAAAGCTTTTTAAACACCAGATCATTAAATTACCTGGAACACACAGAAATGATTCTTGAAATGATCAATTTGTGCCTCACAAATAATGTTTTCTTATTCAATAATGAATATTTCAGACAGGTGCAAGGCACCGCAATGGGCACAACATTCACCCCATCGTATGCAAACTTGACAATGGGGGCTTGGGAAGCAAAAGATGTATGGTCGGACAAGAACCAAATATCCACGGAAGATGTTGTATTATGGCTAAGATACATTGATGACCTTTTTATAATCTGGAAAGGGTCAGAAAAAGCCTGGGTAGACTTTGTGAAAACTATCAACAATAATGAACATAACTTAAGGTTTACAGAGACACATAGTCGTACCTTTCTAAACTTCCTAGATGTGAATTTAAGGATTGTGAACCAGACCCTAACAACCGAGCTGCACAGAAAACCTACTGGAACTAATACTCCTCTGCACGCAACAAGTGGACATTCCAAGAACTTGGTGTGCAGCATCCCGTACGGGGAGTTTATAAAAATTAGGCGGAACAGCTCCACCCTAGCGGCATATGATCAGGACAGTAAAAGTGCAGCATTTGGCTTCCTTGAACAATGCTACCCCAAAAAAGTCATAGAGAAAGCATAAATTAAAGCAAGAAAACAAGAAAGATCGGAACTCCTCACAGGATCACACAAGCCAGTCGAACCAATAAATGAAAACAAAACTACGAGAATGATTCTAACCTTCGACAATGAGGTAACAGAAGTGAAATGAATATTCCGTAGACATTGGAGGATCTTACTGGCAGATAAGGATTTGGCTGCAAATCTGAAAATGAATCCTGAAATAAGTTACAGACGGAATCGATCCCTGAAAGACAGTTTGGTACTAAGTTTCATGGATGGTCTATCCACAAAAAAAACATGGCTAAAAACACATAAGCCTGGTTTCCGAAAGTGCACCAGATGCAACATTTGCAAATATGCAAAAAACTGTGTGTCCTATGAACATCCGGTGTTAGGTAATTCCATTACCATTCAGGAGAAGATCACATGCGAAACAGATTTTGTAGTTTATGTACTGGCATGTGCATGTAAGAAATGGTACATCGGGAGTACTAAGTGCAAACTGAAAATTCAGATCCAACAGCATGTGAGGGCCAATCAACACCAAGATCCAAATTACCCCATGGCCAAGCACTTTAGTGATCATCATGAGGCGACGATGGATAGTTTCTACTTCTTTGGGATACACAAGATAGAGATCGATCCCAGAGGAGGTAACAGAGAGAAGAAACTTCAACAAAAAGAAACTTTTTGCATCTTAGATTTTGAAAGCAAAACTCGCAGTGGGCACAATACAGATGAAGAACTCTACACGTTCCTGGGTTAACATTTGAATTTTTATGATGCAATGAGACTGATAGAATTTTGATCGGAGTACTGATCTGGACCATGATATGCAAGCGAACCTGCTCTCCCGAGTAGATTATACCCAGTATGAGAAGAAAGGATTTCCTGTGGTGTAATAAGTCCTTTTGTCCGTTTGGAGATTTTGTCTGTTGTGTTGGTTTTTTGTTCCCTGCCTTCTCTCTTTTCCAATATCGGGTTAACAGTAGAGACTGTGTAATTTTAATTCACCTTTGGGATTTGATGGGTTCGGGTGATCCAACTCACAATGATATTTGTAGGGTTTTGATTAGATGTGACATGTGGCCGTTCATATTGAGATTTTAAACCTTTTTATGATTTTCATCTCTAAATAAAGATTGGTACCTGTCCTTGGCAGAATTATAGGCACTTGCACTTTCTGGAGGGAGAGACGAATAGCACTTTTTTCAAAATTGCTGCTAGCACATTGCACTTTGAACCAAGGTACGAGTACCATATGTTTATATAAACCGAAGGCCAGCCGGTGACGGTTTTAGTCAAATACCCGCCAACCTTTAATATCAAATAAGGCAGGTGTCTAGAAGGACCATTTCGACCTAACAAATAGGGGCACTATGCACTTTATGGCTACGTTGCTGACATTATGGACTTTACAGCTATGCTGCAAGCAATTTGCAATACTTTTTTAGATTAAGCAATATGTGCACTATGCACTTCATGGCTACGCTAATAGCATTATGCATTTTTTAGCTATGCTGCGAATAATATTAAATTAATATTAAATGTATTTCATTATTTATAATAGTATTGTATTTCTATCACCTTTGGAATTACCAAAGAGTATCATCTGTACAGGGTTATGCAGCAGGTCATTTGATCTCCATCACACAATGAAGAGGCAACGACAAGCACTAAGCCGGGACACACAAACCTTATGTTAATAACTGGTAGCTTCACCTAGCTTCAAGACATGTTACTTAAAAGGAGGGCCAAGATACATAGCAGCCTGGGTTTGGCAAACCCTATGATAAAACAGACCCGTTCCAATATGGCCGACACGGGTATTCGACAGATAGATTGGGTAGTCCTCTCTCTATGTCTGTCCACATGTCACATGGGGTATTTTAACCCTCTACAATGTTTGGGTCACTAGTTGTGAACAAGCGGTCAGTGGACCGTGAAACGTGTAGACTGCATCTTCTATGCGCCAGCTACCTTGGGAGGGCCACAATGTGAGTGGCTTGTGAAAACTTTTTCTTGCCATGAGGATGTGCAATGATTTTATGGATTTTTCCTTTTGATATATAAATAAAGTGAAACAATTTTGCATTTTGGCTTCCTGATTTTGTAAATCCTTCTGGGACCATAGAGTGCTCCTCCACCAACTGCGGAAACGACAGCTGAAGTAAGATATATATATATATATGTGCAAACAAAACAAGAGGGGTGGAAGGGGCGCTACTCATAATTGATGATCCCAAGCTTTCTGACAGAACATTAGAACGGCCACATCTTAATGTTTTCTTGCACAATGTTAGACATATTCAAATGTCCAACTGGTGACGTAAATATAAAATAACAAAATGCCACAAAAAATGAAGCCGCTTCTCTGAACCTTTCTAGCATTTCTAATAACTCTTCAAATAGAGTGTTCCAGTGCTGCAGATGTTTAAAGGTTCTGGCAGTTGCTTGCAGCACCTTTAATGGGTGGAAGTATATTATGCACATCCACCGCTCACAGCTACAGTGAAGATATAAGACCACAAATAAGCCAAAAAATGCTGCAGCCCATTATGATCCAGACCATCACATGCAATTTCCAATATGCATAATCCACATCGCCACATCTTCCCAGGAAACTGGCACCAAATGATTTATCATAATTCATGTTCCCAAGATTCATATCCCATTCCATGGTGGACATCTTTTTTCTTTTTCTTTTTTCACTTGCGAAATGCCGGAATGTCTTCAACCGAATAAAGACACTATTACTACCCCAGAATGAAGAGATGAAGACTTCCGGCAGATGCATTTCATCAGAAAGAAAAGATCCTGGGAAGGCCTCTCACTCATCCAAGTAGTACTGCTGGAGATAGGAACAGCACATCTGTAGACACTTCATGAAAAGCCTTCTCTCTGAACCACTCTAGAATTTCGAATAACTCTTAAAATACAATGTTCCAGTGCTACCAGTGTTTGAAGACTGAGGGGGTAATTCATAGAATTCAGCGCACAAGTGGCGCACGCGGCTGGCGCACAGTGTGCGCGTGCAAATCCCTGCGCCAGTCGTGTGCGCTAAAATCCATTTCCACGCACAGCGTATTCACGGATTCCAGCCACCAAAACCAGCTGTGGCGCACAGTGGCACAGCGACCCTGCAGCAGCGCCAGTTACGCCCCCAAGAACGCCTCTCGCGCAGGGAAAAGCCATCAATATACCCAATCCAGCGCAAAGGGCTGCGCTAACCCTGTACCAGCACGGCAAGCGGGCTACGTGTATCACTGGGGTGCGCGGGAAGTACCTCACGTGATTGGCCCCGTGCGAGCAGGGTACGCGTATTTCAGGGGTGCGCGGGAAGTTCCACACGCGATTTCCGCAGCGTACGCGTAACTCAGGGGTGCGCGGGAAGTGCCACACGCGATTTCAGCAGGGTACGTGTATTTCAGGGTGCGGGGCAAGTTTCACACGCGATTTCAGCAGGGTACGTGTATTTCAGGGGTGCGCGGGAATTTCCACACGCGATTGGGCCTGTGCGAGCAGGGTACGCGTAACTCAGGGGTGCGCGGGAAGTGGCACACGCGATTTCAGCAGGGTACGTGTATTTCAGGGGTGCGCGGGAAATTCCACACGCGATTGGGCCCGTGCGAGCACGGTACGCGTATCTCAGGGGTGCGCGGGAAGTGCCACACGCGATTGCAGCAGGGTACGTGTATTTCAGGGGTGCGCGGGAATTTCCACACGCGATTTCATCATGGTACGTGTATTTTGGGGTGTGGGGGAAGTTTCACACGCGACATCAGCAGGGCACGTGTATTTCAAGGGTTCGCTGGAAAGTTCCACATGCGATTTCATCAGGGTACGTGTATTTCGTGGTGCGGGGGAAGTTTCACACGCGACATCAGCAGGGTACGTGTATTCCAGGGGTGCGCGGGAAGTTCCACACGCGATTCCATCAGGGTACGTGTATTTCAGGGGTGCGCGGGAAGTTCCACACGCGATTGGGCCCGTGCGAGCAGGGTACGCGCATTTCAGGGGTGCGCAGGAAGTTCCGCACGCGATTCCATCAGGGTACGTGTATTACAGGGGTGCGCGGGGAGCACCACACGTGAATTGCACGTGTGGGTCCTCCCAGGTGTTCCCTCTACACCCTCCACGGCCCCTGCAGGTGGCTCACACCACAGGGGCCTACCCTGCACATGTCCTGCAGGCACACCATCCACCATGGCCATGACCCCCAGCCAACCCACATGTCAACTTGCACTACTGCCCACCAACGCATGTCCCCCTGCACCCCAAGCCACCAGGGGCACCCTCCACCAGGCCCCCACCCATGTCTCCCACCACCCCCACCCCCCAGCAGTGCAGGGGCACCCACCACCAGGCCCCCACCCATGTCTCCCAGCACCCCCAACCCCCAGCCACCAGGGGCAGCCTCCACCAGGCCCCCACCCATGTCTCCCACCACCCCCACCCCCCAGCAGTGCAGGGGCACCCTCCACCAGGCCCCCACCCATGTCTCCCACCACCCCCACCCCCCAGCCACCACGGGCACCCTCCACCAGGCCCCCACCCATGTCTCCCAGCACCCCCACCCCCCAGCCACCAGGGGCAGCCTCCACCAGGCCCCCACCCATGTCTCCCACCACCCCCACCCCCCAGCACTGTGGGGCACCTGCCATAAGGCCCCCCACCCATGTCTCCCACTACCCCCACCCCCAGCACTGTGGGGCACCTGCCAGCAGGCCCCCACCCATGTCCAACTCATGTCTCCCACCACCCCCACCCCCCAGCAGTGCAGGGGCACCCTCCACCAGGCCCCCACCCATGTCTCCCACCACCCCCACCCCCCAGCACTGTGGGGCACCTGCCAGCAGACCCCCACCCATGTCTCCCACCACCCCCACCCCCCAGCAGTGCAGGGGCACCCTCCACCAGGCCCCCACCCATGTCTCCCACCACCCCCACCCCCCAGCACTGTGGGGCACCCTCCACCAGGCCCCCACCCATGTCTCCCACCATCCACACCCCCCAGCACTGTGGGGTACCCTCCACCAGGCCCCCACCCATGTCTCCCACCACCCCCACCCCCCAGCCACCAGGGGCAGCCTCCACCAGGCCCCCACCCATGTCTCCCACCACCCCCACCCCCCAGCACTGTGGGGCACCCTCCACCAGGCCCCCACCCATGTCTCCCACCATCCACACCCCCCAGCACTGTGGGGTACCCTCCACCAGGCCCCCACCCATGTCTCCCACCACCCCCACCCCCCAGCCACCAGGGGCAGCCTCCACCAGGCCCCCACCCATGTCTCCTACCACCCCCACCCCCCCAGCAGTGCAGGGGCACCCACCACCAGGCCCCCACCCATGTCTCCCACCCCCCCACTCCCCAGTAGTGCAGGGGCAGCCTCCACCAGGCCCCCACCCATGTCTCCCACCCCCCACCCCCCAGCAGTGCAGGGGCACCCTCCACCAGGCCCCCACCCATGTCACCCACCATCCCCACCCCCCAGCCACCAGGGGCACCCTCCACCAGGCCCCCACCCATGTCTCCCACCACCCCCACCCCCCAGCACTGTGGGGCACCTGCCAGCAGGCCCACACCCATGTCCAACTCATGTTCCCCACCACCCCCACCCCCCAGCAGTGCAGGGGCACCCACCACCAGGCCCCCACCCATGTCTCCCAGCACCCCCACCCCCCAGCCACCAGGGGCAGCCTCCACCAGGCCCCCACCCATGTCTCCCACCACCCCAACCCCCCAGCAGTGCAGGGGCACCCACCACCAGGCCCCCACCCATGTCTCCCAGCACCCCCACCCCCCCCAGCCACCAGGGGCAGCCTCCACCAGGCCCCCACCCATGTCTCCCACCACCCCCACCACCCAGCCACCAGGGGCAGCCTCCACCAGGCCCCCACCCATGTCTCCCACCACCCCCACCCCCCAGGCACCAGGGGCAGCCTCCACCAGGCCCCCACCCATGTCTCCCACCACCCCCACCCCCCAGCAGTGCAGGGGCAGCCTCCACCAGGTCCCCACCCATGTCTCCCACCACCCCCACCCCCCAGCACTGTGGGGCACCTGCCAGCAGGCCCCCACCCATGTCCAACTCATGTTCCCCACCACCCCCACCCCCCAGCACTGTGGGGCACCCTCCACCAGGCCCCCACCCATGTCTCCCACCACCCCCACCCCCCAGCACTGTGGGGCACCTGCCAGCAGGCCCCCACCCATGTCTCCCACCACCCCCACCCCCCAGCAGTGCAGGGGCACCCTCCACCAGGCCCCCACCCATGTCTCCCACCACCCCCACCCCCCAGCACTGTGGGGCACCATCCACCAGGCCCCTACCCATGTCTCCCACCACCCCCACCCCCCAGCACTGTGGGGCACCCTCCACCAGGCCCCCACCCATGTCTCCCACCAACCCCAGCCACTAGGGGCAGCCTCCACCAGGCCCCCACCCATGTCTCCCACCCCCCGACCCCCCAGCAGTGCAGGGGCAGCCTCCACCAGGCCCCCACCCATGTCTCCCACCACCCCCCACCCCCCAGCACTGTGGGGCACCTGCCTGCAGGCCCCCACCCATTTCCAACTCATGTTCCCCACCACCCCCACCCCTCAGCACTGTGGGGCACCTGCCAGCAGGCCCCCACCCATGTCCAACTCATGTTGCCCACCACCCCCACCCCCCCGCACAGTGGGGCACCTGCCAGCAGGCCCCCACCCATGTCCAACTCATGTTCCCCACCACCCCCACCCCCCAGCACTGTGGGGCACCTGCCAGCAGGCCGCCACCCATGTCTCCCACCACCCCCACCCCCCAGCAGTGCAGGGGCACCCTCCACCAGGCCCCCACCATGTCTCCTACCACCCCCACCCCCCAGCACTGTGGGGCACCCTCCACCAGGCCCCCACCCATGTCTCCCACCACCCCCACCCCCCAGCACTGTGGGGCACCCTCCACCAGGCCCCCACCCATGTCTCCCACCACCCCCACCCCCCAGCCACCAGGGGCAGCCTCCACCAGGCCCCCACCCATGTCTCCCACCCCCCACCCCCCAGCAGTGCAGGGGCAGCCTCCACCAGGCCCCCACCCATGTCTCCCACCACCCCCACCCCCCAGCACTGTGGGGCACCTGCCTGCAGGCCCCCACCCATGTCCAACTCATGTTCCCCAGCACCCCCACCCCCCAGCATTGTGGGGCACCTGCCAGCAGGCCCCCACCCATGTCCAACTCATGTTCCCCACCACCCCCACCCCCCAGCACAGTGGGGCACCTGCCAGCAGGCCCCCACCCATGTGCAACTCATGTTCCCCAGCCAACATGTCATCACAATCTAGATCCCTGGTCCCTATGGTCAGCCTCCAAATGCAAAACACCCACCCGAGTATTGCATCCACCCACTCATAATTTGCAATTACATCACAGAACACCAATTGCAAGTTCCGAAACAAACACATTTCCCTCACATACACCCAATGGGTGTCAGTGAATCTCAAAACCCATATCATGAAATGCATGAAACCAATGAGATACCACACATTGAAGTTCACCCAAAAAAATATGTATTAAGGGAAACATAAATAGAATAAAAAATGAAGAAACAGAAATGTGAATGTACAAAAATTAAAAGAAGCATGTCCGTGAAAAAAAGCAAAACCAAAAATAAAATTCCAAAGTAATGGTGTCCAAAGTCAATGTCCACAAAACAAAATCCAATGGGAAACAAAAAAGAAAGCCATTGCTCCATGGTTAAAATGTGAAAAAAAAATACAATCCAACAGTGAACTATGTACATGGGAACAAGCCAGGGTCCATTATCCCAACAAAAGAAAGCAAACCTATCTAACTACACTAACTAATAAAATAAACTATATACAAAAATGTGGCCAATGTCCGAAAGGTCCAAATAAAATCAAAACAAAAATGAAACCTAACACTACCTACATAACTATGTACAAGGGCAGTGGGCTAGTTTCACGGCTCACTTGTGGATGTCCCGGGCCAGGGCATCATCGAACTCCTGCTCAATGTCCCAGAGGCGGTCCTCCTCCATGGCCCCGAGGGTCCGCAGGGCCGTCGACGTGTCCACCTCCAAACCCCTGCGGATTGCCTCGAGGCACTCGGCCCGCCTCAGGGCCCTCCGCATGGAGTTCTCCGCCCTGACCATTGTGAGCCGTGCCTCTTCCGCTGCAGAAGTCACTCTCTGTCCTGGGTCCTCCTGCCCTCCAGCCGATGCCTGCCCCTCCGATGTTGAAGGCCCCAAGCCTTCATGGCTCCCACCACGTTGCTGCTGCTGCTGTGCCTCTGCCCGTGCACTGCCTCCTGCTGCCTGCACATCCTCCGCCGGCTGGGGTGCAGTCGTTGATGTGGCCACCCCTGCTGGACGTCTGACTCCCGACTGTGGCAGGGATGCCTCCTCCACCAGCCTGGCCGCACCGTCAGAGGCAGCTCCACAGGGCACCCAGGTGACTGATGGGTGGGAAGATGGCACGGAGGACGACTGGCGCGTAGGGGGTCCAGTTGAGGAGGGGGTCGTAGCAAGCCCCATCAGACGGAGGAATCCGGCCTGGGTGACCTGTCCCAGCAGGCTGACGTGGTCAACGAGCCATTCGAGATGACGTGCAGTCTCCTCATGAAAAGACTGCAGGTCACCTCGCATGGCCCGTTGACGCAACGCCACACCAGTCAGGACAGGCTCAACCCGGATCCGGATAGCCACGTCCGCAGGCAGAGGAAGGCCAGTTGACGTGAGCTCATCCCCTGTCTGAAAACGGGTCTGGACGTAGGCATCCCTGCTGGTGCAAGATGATGCAGGGACAGGATCATGGACAGGATTGCACACAGGCACCTCCGCGGCGGCCTGTGCTGCCTCCTGTCCCTGGTCCTGCACTGCACCACTAGCACCAGTGGGATCCCCACCTCCAGACCCCATCTCTGGTGCTTGCACGGCCTCCTCCTCCACCAAACCCCCCACCAACCTGGATGACTCCGTGCCATCTTCCCCTGTTGGGCCCTGTGGGGTCCCAGCTGCCCCTTCTGCTGCCGAGGAGTCCAACTCCAACCTCCGCCTCTTGGACCTCCCCCCGGCAGCTGCGGCCTGGGACGCGGCACCGGACTCCTCACTCCCCGACGAGATGACAACACGGGAGGGGAGCCGGGCCTTGCGTCTCCGGCTGGCGGTGGGATCCCCGCCGCTGTGCTCCACAGCACCTTCTCCGCCCTCTTCATCAGTTGACGCTGCAGACAGGGAGAAACAAAACACAGGCATCAGGGCACTGTACAATGGACACATACACACATGACAGTTGTACATGAGTGGCATTGGCAAACCTCAGACATGTCATCACAATCCCCAACACACATGTCATTTCAACTCGCACACATGAGCCATACCACAGCCATATCGCAACTGCCAGCACCATCCATACACATACAACAGCATGAGCAGCCAAAGGTGAGCCAGACATCACATGCAACACAGGAAGTGCACCACACATGTACACACACCACCACACTTGCATGCATGTGTACACCTCTGCCAAGTGTCGCAGTGTTCAGACGGGCATCCATGTCACATCTGCCAATCAGGCTTCCACATACCGCTGTCACATGCATCCATGTTGCATCACTGTTGCACCCTTGTCAAATACACACACATGCACATGTACACAGTGCTGATACATGCAGCCGAAAACAACATACATGCGTGACATCACGGACATGTCTACTTACATACACATTCATCCAAACATGTGTGCCCACACAACTGCATTTGGCATGCAAGCCTACACACACAAGCACCATCCATGTCTCACACATTCCAGCCCTCGCATGTGTTAGCCCCATGGCCCTGTACACCACCACCCATACTCGACCCCATACAAACAGATGTGCAACCTGCACACTACTGAAAAATCACCACACGCACTGCTCACAATCAGGATGCATGTACACTTACCGCTCGACTCCAGACGGGTCTGCCTCTCAAGGACCTGGACGTGGAGCGCTGGGGATATGCATTCCAGGACCCTCATCTGTTCTTCTGACAAGTGGCCCCGGCGCCCCTTGGCATCCGCCGCCTTCAAGAGGCGCCGGGCCTTGTTCAGGGTCCTGGACCTGAAGTCCTCCCAGCGCTTCTTGACATGTTGTAAGTCGCGGACTGCCACCCCCTCCGCGTTGATGGCAGTCACGATGTCAGTCCAGATCCGAGTCTGTCCTTCCTTGTCGGTGCGGGAACTTCCAAAGAGGGCATCATACTGCCCCAGGACTTGCTCCACCAGGACACCAACTTCGGTGGCACTGAAGCTGGTGCCCCTCTGCCTCTCTGGCCGGGGGTTGTCAGTGGTCTCAGATGGTGTTTGCCCCGACATGACAACCCCAGAGGCAGGAGTGGGTGGGCAACTGGGTCCTGGGGCTGGGCTGTGGAGCGATGGAATCCCAGTCGGGAGTCTTCGATTCCAGCAGGGGTGGTCACAGCAACAGCACCCCTGGCTGATGTGCAGGCAGCAAATGGCAGGGCACGTGGGCAGCAGGCAGTCAGGCAGCAGCAGATGGCAGGTGGGAGCGTGCTCAGGGCTCTGGGGGGCAGTAGTTCGGCCTTCTGGGCAGGAGCGTGGTCTCCCGTGTGGTTACGCGTGGCCAGCTTGATACGGAGGGATCTGCACGTCAGCGTGTAATTCGAGGAAAGGCCCTTAGCGTGTATGCACGGCAGCATGCATATGCGATTTAATTGGACCAAAGGCCCTTAGCGCGTGAGCGCGTCTGTGACGTGACGCGCGCGAATGTTTCCCTCATTGCACGTGATGACAGAACACACGTGGATTTCCACCAATCGCGTGTGAAAGTTCCCGGCACCCCGGAACATACGTACACAGGCTAATCGCGTGTGGAACTTCTCGCGCACCCCAAAACACACGTACCCAGGCCAATCGCGTGTACGCTCACTTCCCTCCGATCACACGCGATGACACTCGGACGTACAGTCTTACCACATATCCGAATACGGGAAACCCGCGCATGGCAAAAGACGTGCACAGGCGTCAACGCGTCCGCCCACACGAAGGCAGGCGGAGGCGTCCCCGTGCACAGCATAAAAGTGCGCGCAAACAACAAACGCGTATATACAGCTACGATGAATGCCCCATTTGTCGCTGCACTGATCGTGGGACACCGCAGGAGGAGGAAAATAGCCAGGGCACGCATTTTCGCACCACGGACAAGCCTTTTTGGGATGCCTGACGACCAGGTCTACGGCAGGTATAGGTTTCCACCCCATATCATCCTAGACCTGGTCAGGGAGTGGGAAGATGACCTCACATCCCCCACCCTTTGCTCCCAAGCATTGAGCCCCTTGGAGAAGCTGCTCAATGTCCTGCATTTTTTGGCCACTGGGTCATTTCAGCGGACCACTGCCATAGTGGGGGGGGTCTCACAGGCCACGCAGTCACGCTGCCTACACCAGGTACTGGCAATCATGACAGCGCGCCCCTCAGTCCGCAGGCACATATCCATGCCCAGAACACCCGCAGAAAGGCAGGCCGTTGTCCTGGATTTTTTCAGGGTGGCACACTTCCCCAAAGTGCTCGGTGCCATAGATTGCACCCATGTGGCCCTACGTCCATCTAGGGCCACTGAGCACATCTACCGAAACCGCAAGCACTGGCATTCCATCAATGTACAGGTGGTATGTGATGCAAAGGGAATCATCACCTCTGTCTATGCAAACTACCCTGGCTCCACCCATGACAGTTTCATATACAGAATGTCCGCCCTGAGCCGGGCCCTGGAAGCTGGGCAGCATGGTGACACATGGCTCCTAGGTCAGTACAAATGCCCTTGCACATGCATGCAAGTCACACACAGACAAATATCCAAACCCTAATAATCTCAACTATTATCACCTCCCCAGGGGACAGTGCCTACCCTCTGAGCAACCACATGATGACGCCAATCCGGAACCCCATCACACCACCCCAGGTAAGATACAACGCCGCCCATATTGCAACCAGGGGCATAGTGGAGTGCACATTCGGAGTGCTCAAGTCACGTTTCCGCTCCCTTGACCGCTCTGGTGGGCAACTACTCTATGCACCACCAGTAGTGTGCAGGATCATTGTGGCAGCATGTGTCCTGCACAATGTTGCAACACGGCAGGGCGTCCCGGTGGACATGGTGGTGCCCCCACATCCCCAACCACAGGCACAGGCGCTGCCCATGGGAGGGGACAGGGCACGTGGCGAGGAAGCCCGGACCCAGCTTGTGGCCACATTTTTCACCTAAACTCCCACCCCTACGGAGTGCACACAGGCCTGGCACATACCAGGTGACAATCGATGATGACAAAGAGACAGTCAACTGTCACAACCCTACCACCCTGAGATAGTTGCCATGGAAGTGCCACATCGTCTGCATCCCTAGCTACTTAAACACAAGCTATCCTGTGTGACCAAAAGGCACACATATGACATATGACATGATATGGCCCATACACAAGTATTTCAAGGCGCAATGAGGCAGGGAGGGGGGAACAAGGGAAGACAGACAACGGTACTACTAGGCCAGGTGTCATTGAGATTGTGCAAGTGCAGGGGTAGGTGGAAGGGAAAAGTGCAAGGGGAAGGGTGGGGGGAGTCCAGTACAGGGGAATTAGCCCAAAAAAATAATACATAGGTCGGCTGGTGGAAACTGCAAGGGTAAGTGCTGGGAAGGGAGGGCTGTAGGGATAGAGAGACAGTACTGCAGTGCAGGGGTTGCCAGGGAGGCAGTGCAAGTGGAGAGTGGCTGGGCCGGGGACCGAGGTCGGTGAGAGTGGCCCAGTTGCAGCTCCTGTGCAGTTCCAGTGAAGAATTCTGCAAGGGAGAGGCAGAGAGTAAGCAGAAGCAAAGAGGAAGGTCTTGAGGTGCTTCCAGAACTGGAGATGGTTCCCCTCAAGTTCAAGTCAGGCAGGAAGTCTGTTCCAGGGGGAGGGCCCTGCCGCGGAGAGAAATCTACCCCCAGCTAGTTGCTCTGAGAAGCGGATGACCCTGACATGCAAGGTGTGCATCACACACACCTGCAAAACAGGCCATGGCCATCACTTTCATGTCACTCAAACCCTCCCAAACATCAACATGACATGGCAAGCAATACCCATACACCAACACAGTAACGATAAGGTACACATTGCCATGTCCTAAATGTACAGTGGCATCAGACAATGATGCCTGACCCGGAATCAGATGAAATGACAGACCAACAAAATCTCCCACCCAAAATAAGTCATTTCCAAATGCATTACAACAGTCGTAGACGTAACATAACAATGAATGCCTGTCTACATGCACATTATGCATTGCAAAATCAACACTGCAGCTCATGTGTGCAGTGTCCTACTCCTGCAACACACTGCTCAGCGCACAGCACAGTGAACAGCCATTGTGTGTGATGCACACCCTGAGCATCACATCTAAGTGACATACCACATCAAACATCAAATTAGGCATGTACTGGATCCATAATCGGTCACAGAACATGTGCTGCAGGGACACAGTGGGCACCAGAAGGCAAACAGTGTACACGTGGATATGCAAGGGTGGGAGTACATGTAGTGCATCAGAGTGCAAGTGTGTGGTTCTGCAAGGACATGCACTCCACATATGCATGTGCACTCAAGTGACCATCAGTGTTCCCTACACATCACATGTGAACATTCACCATGTGTACACCCCAGCATGTCAAACCACAACTATCCCCTCGCACCTGAAAGGAAAACACAACACATGAACAGGCATTGATCAGCAGAACACAACATGTACATAGGATACCACCATTACAATGTCAGAGTTCCCATCACACTGCAGGGCAAGGCAACTATCAACAACAACCCCCCCCCTCACAAATGACCATGACCCACTGAACAACTGCACTTGGGTCATGGAGCCTCCAACCCTCAATTCCACCTGGCCACAGGATCACCTTTACCCTTTGTCACCATCTCCCACCTTGTGTGTAAAAAGATGCCTGAACCCTCAGAATCCACACTCATTTCCAAAATCACAAAATCCAAGGCATAAAAACGAACCCGAACACCCTCCAGTAGATGACTTGACGTAGCAGTACCTCACAAAGGCCAAGTACTACCACAATGATGCAACAACCAAGGTAGCACAGCAAAACAATGTCACGACAGGATGTGAGACATGTGTGGTACATGACATAGGATGATGCACCATGAATGGATGTGTACTGTCACAGGTCCCCTGTACAGGCGCGGGAGTGTCACGAAACAACCACCCCCACCATGTCCCGGGTGCCTGCAAGGTCAAACTCACACAGGCCCCTGAGACCCTGGTGGGGAAGGAGGTTCAGGGATATGCAGTCGGGACAGGTGTTGACACACTGGATGACTGGAATGAGTGGCAGGAGAGGGGAGGAGGAATGACACATGAAACTAGGGAATGCACGAAAATGTACAACCTGCATGAACACATACACAATCCAAACAAACTTGGACATCATGTACGACACATGTCTCACATCCTGTCGTGACATTGTTTTGCTGTGCTACCTTGGTTGTTGCATCATTGTGGTAGTACTTGGCCTTTGTGAGGTACTGCTACATCAAGTCATCTACTGGAGGGTGTTTGGGTTCGTTTTTATGCCTTGGATTTTGAATATTACACCCCCCACCCCTGCTGGAACCGAAGACTCCCGACTGGGATTCCATCGCTTCACAGCCCAGCCCCAGGACCCAGTTGCCCACCCACTCCTGCCTCTGGGGTTTTCATGTTGGGGCAAACACCATCTGAGACCACGGACAACCCCCGGCCATAGAGGCAGAGGGGCACCAGCTTCAGTGCCACCGAAGTTGGTGTCCTGGTGGAGCAAGTCCTGGGGCAGTATGATGCCCTCTTCGGAAGTTCCCGCGCCGACAAGGAAGGACGGACTCAGATCTGGACTGACATCGTGGCTGCCATCAACGCGGAGGGGGTGGCAGTCCGCGACTTGCAACATGTCAAGAAGCGCTGGGAGGACTTCAGGTCCAGGACCCTGAACAAGGCCCGGCGCCTCTTGAAGGCAGCGGATGCCAAGGGGCGCCGGGGCCACTTGTCGGAAGAACAGATGAGGGTCCTGGAACGCATATCCCCAGCGCTCCACGTCCAGGTCCTTGAGAGGCAGACCCGTCTGGAGTCGAGCGGTAAGTGTACATGCATCCTGATTGTGAGCAGTGCGTGTGGTGATTTTTCAGTAGTGTGCAGGTTGCACATCTGTTTGTATGGGGTCGAGTATGGGTGGGGGTGTACAGGGCCGTGGGGCTAACACATGCGAGGGCTGGAATGTGTGAGACATGGATGGTGCTTGTGTGTGTAGGCTTGCATGCCAAATGCATTTGTGTGGGCACACATGTTTGGATGAATGTGTATGTAAGTAGACATGTCCGTGATGTCACGCATGTATGTTGTTTTCGGCTGCATGTATCAGCACTGTGTACATGTGCATGTGTGTGTATTTGACAAGGGTGCAACAGTGATGCAACATGGATGCATGTGACAGCGGTATGTGGAAGCCTGATTGGCAGATGTGACATGGATGCCCGTCTGAACACTGCGACACTTGGCAGAGGTGTACACATGCATGCAAGTGTGGTGGTGTGTGTACATGTGTGGTGCACTTCCTGTGTTGCATGTGATGTCTGGCTCACCTTTGGCTGCTCATGCTGTTGTATGTGTATGGATGGTGCTGGCAGTTGCGATATGGCTGTGGTATGGCTCATGTGTGCGAGTTGAAATGACATGTGTGTTGGGGATTGTGATGACATGTCTGAGGTTTGCCAATGCCACTCATGTACAACTGTCATGTGTGTATGTGTTCATTGTACAGTGCCCTGATGCCTGTGTTTTGTTTCTCCCAGTCTGCAGCGTCAACTGATGAAGAGGGCGGAGAAGGTGCTGTGGAGCACAGCGGCGGGGATCCCACCGCCAGCCGGAGACGCAAGGCCCGGCTCCCCTCCCATGTTGTCATCTCGTCGGGGAGTGAGGAGTCCGGTTCCGCATCCCAGGCCGCAGCTGCCGGTGGGAGGTCCAAGAGGCGGAGGTTGGAGTTGGACTCCTCGGCAGCAGAAGGGGCAGCTGGGACCCCACAGGGCCCAACAGGGGAAGATGGCACGGAGTCATCCAGGTTGGTGGGGGGTTTGGTGGAGGAGGAGGCCGTTCAAGTACCAGAGACGGGGTCTGGAGGTGGGGATCCCACTGGTACTAGTGGTGCAGTGCAGGACCAGGGACAGGAGGCAGCACAGGCCGCTGCAGAGGTGCCTGTGTGCAATCCTGTCCCTGCATCATCTTGCACCAGCAGGGATGCCTACGTCCAGACCCGTTTTCAGGCAGGGGATGAGCTCACGTCAACTGGCCTTCCTCTGCCTGCGGACGTGGCTATCCGGGTTGAGCCTGTCCTGACTGGTGTGGCGTTTCGTCAACGGGCCATGCGAGGTGACCTGCAGTCTTTTCATGAGGAGACTGCACGTCATCTCGAATGGCTCATTGACCACATCAGCCTGCTGGGACAGGTCACCCAGGCCGGATTCCTCCGTCTGATGGGGCTTGCTACGACCCCTTCCTCAACTGGACCCCCTACGCGCCAGTCGTCCTCCGTGCCATCTTCCCACCCATCAGTCACCTGGGTGCCCTGTGGAGCTGCCTCTGACGGTGCGGCCAGGCTGGTGGAGGAGGCATCCCTGCCACAGTCGGGAGTCGGACGTCCAGCAGGGGTGGCCACATCAACGACTGCACCCCAGCCGGCGGAGGATGTGCAGGCAGCAGGAGGCAGTGCACGGGCAGAGGCACAGCAGCAGCAGCAACGTGGTGGGAGCCATGAAGGCTCGGGACCTTCAACATCGGAGGGGCAGCCATCGGCTGGAGGGCAGGAGGACCCAGGACAGAGAGTGTCTTCCGTGTGGCAGCGGTTGGGCCACGCCATAGATGCGGAGCGGCAGCGGGCGGAAGAGGCACGGCTCACAATGGTCAGGGCGGAGAACTCCATGCGGAGGGCCCTGAGGCGGGCCGAGTGCCTCAAGGCAATCCGCAGGGGTTTGGAGGTGGACACGTCGACGGCCCTGCGGACCCTCGGGGCCATGAAGGAGGACCGCCTCCGGGACATTGAGCAGGAGTTCGATGATGCCCTGGCCCGGGACATCCACAAGTGAGCCGTGAAACTAGCCCGCTGCCCTTGTACATAGTTATGTAGGTAGTGTTAGGTTTCATTTTTGTTTTGATTTTATTTGGACCTTTCGGACATTGGCCACATTTTTGTATATAGTTTATTTTATTAGTTAGTGTAGTTAGATAAGTTTCCTTTCTTTTGTTGGGATAATGGACCCTGGCTTGTTCCCATGTACATAGTTCACTGTTGGATTGTATTTTTTTTTCACATTTTAACCATGGAGCAATGGCTTTCTTTTTTATTTCCCATTGGATTTTGTTTTGTGGACATTGACTTTGGACACCATTACTTTGGAATTTTATTTTTGGTTTTGCTTTTTTTCACAGACATGCTTCTTTTAATTTTTGTACATTCACATTTCTGTTTCTTCATTTTTGATTCTATTTATGTTTCCTTTAATACATATTTTTTTGGTGAACTTCAATGTGTGGTATCTCATTGGTTTCATGCATTTCATGATATGGGTTTTGAGATTCACTGACACCCATTGGGTGCATGTGAGGGAAATGTGTTTGTTTCGGAACTTGCAATTGGTGTTCTGTGATGTAATTGCAAATTATGAGTGGGTGGATGCAATACTCGGGTGGGTGTTTTGCATTTGGAGACTGACCATAGGGACCAGGGATCTAGATTGTGATGACATGTTGGCTGGGGAACATGAGTTGCACATGGGTGGGGGCCTGCTGGCAGGTGCCCCACAGTGCTGGGGGGTGGGGGTGGTGGGGAACATGAGTTGGACATGGGTGGGGGCCTGCTGGCAGGTGCCCCACAGTGCTGGGGGGTGGGGGTGGTGGGGAACATGAGTTGGACATGGGTGGGGGCCTGCTGGCAGGTGCCCCACAGTGCTGGGGGGTGGGGGTGGTGGGAGACATGGGTGGGGGCCTGGTGGAGGCTGCCCCTGCACTGCTGGGGGGCGGGGTGGTGGGAGACATGGGTGGGGGCCTGGTGGAGGCTGCCCCTGGTGGCTGGGGGGTGGGGGTGGTGGGAGACATGGGTGGGGGCCTGGTGGAGGCTGCCCCTGGTGGCTGGGGGGTGGGGGTGCTGGGAGACATGGGTGGGGGCCTGCTGGCAGGTGCCCCACAGTGCTGGGGGGTGGGGGTGGTGGGGAACATGAGTTGGACATGGGTGGGGGCCTGCTGGCAGGTGCCCCACAGTGCTGGGGGGTGGGGGGGGGTGGGGAACATGAGTTGGACATGGGTGGGGGCCTGGTGGAGGGTGCCCCTGCACTGCTGGGGGGTGGGGGTGGTGGGGAACATGAGTTGGACATGGGTGGGGGCCTGCTGGCAGGTGCCCCACAGTGCTGGGGGGTGGGGGTGGTGGGAGACATGGGTGGGGGCCTGGTGGAGGCTGCCCCTGCACTGCTGGGGGGTGGGGGTGGTGGGAGACATGGGTGGGGGCCTGGTGGAGGCTGCCCCTGGTGGCTGGAGGGTGGGGGTGTTGGGAGACATGGGTGGGGGCCTGGGGGTGGGTGCCCCTGCACTGCTGGGGGGTGGGGGTGGTGGGGAACATGAGTTGGACATGGTTGTGGGCCTGCTGGCAGGTGCCCCACAGTGCTGGGGGGTGGGGGTGGTGGGAGACATGGGTGGGGGCTTGGTGGAGGCTGCCCCTGGTGGCTGGGGGGTGGGGGTGCTGGGAGACATGGGTGGGGACCTGCTGGCAGGTGCCCCACAGTGCTGGGGGGTGGGGGTGGTGGGGAACATGAGTTGGACATGGGTGGGGGCCTGCTGGCAGGTGCCCTACAGTGCTGGGGGGTGGGGAACATGAGTTGGACATGGGTGGGGGCCTGCTGGCAGGTGCCCCACAGTGCTGGGGGGTGGGGAACATGAGTTGGACATGGGTGGGGGCCTGCTGGCAGGTGCCGCACAGTGCTGGGGGGTGGGGGTGGTGGGAGACATGGGTGGGGGCCTGGTGGAGGCTGCCCCTGCACTGCTGGGGGGGTGGGGGTGGTGGGAGACATGGGTGGGGGCCTGGTGGAGGCTGCCCCTGGTGGCTGGGGGGTGGGGGTGCTGGGAGACATGGGTGGGGGCCTGGTGGAGGCTGCCCCTGCACTGCTGGGGGGTGGAGGTGGTGGGAGACATGGGTGGGAGCCTGGTGGAGGGTGCCCCACAGTGCTGGGGGCTGGGGGTGGTGGGAGACATGGGTGGGGGCCTGGTGGAGGGTGCCCCTGCACTGCTGGGGGGTGGGGGTGGTGGGAGACATGGGTGGGGGCCTGCTGGCAGGTGCCCCACAGTGCTGGGGGGTGGGGGTGGTGGGGAACATGAGTTGGACATGGGTGGGGCCTGCTGGCAGGTGCCCCACAGTGCTGGGGGGTGGGGGTGGTGGGGAACATGAGTTGGACATGGGTAGGGGCCTGCTGGCAGGTGCCCCACAGTGCTGGGGGGTGGGGGGAGTGGTCGACATGGGTGGGGGCCTGGTGGAGGCTGCCCCTGCACTGCTGGGGGGTGGGGGTGGTGGCAGACATGGGTGGGGGGCCTGGTGGAGGCTGCCCCTGGTGGCTGGGGGGTGGGGGTGGTGGGAGACATGGGTGGGGGCCTGGTGGAGGCTGCCCCTGGTGGCTGGGGGATGGGGGTGCTGGGAGACATGGGTGGGGGCCTGGTGGTGGGTGCCCCTGCACTGCTGGGGGGTGGGGGTGGTGGGGAACATGAGTTGGACATGGGTGTGGGCCTGCTGGCAGGTGCCCCACAGTGCTGGGGGATGGGGGTGGTGGGAGACATGGGTGGGGACCTGGTGGAGGTTGCCCCTGGTGGCTGGGGGGTGGGGGTGGTGGGAGACATGGGTGGGGGCCTGCTGGCAGGTGCCCCACAGTGCTGGGGGGTGGGGGGGTGGGGAACATGAGTTGGGCATGGGTGGGGGCCTGCTGGCAGGTGCCCCACAGTGCTGGGGGGTGGGGGTGGTGGGCAACAGGAGTTGGACATGGGTGGGGGCCTGCTGGCAGGTGCCCCCACAGTGCTGGGGGGTGGGGGTGGTGGGAGAATTGGGTGGGGGCCTGGTGGAGGCTGCCCCTGCACTGCTGGGGGGGGTGGGGGTGGTGGGAGACATGGGTGGGGGCCTGGTGGAGGCTGCCCCTGGTGGCTGGGGGGTGGGGGTGCTGGGAGACATGGGTGGGGGCCTGGTGGAGGCTGGCCCTGCACTGCTGGGGGGTGGGCGTGGTGGGAGACATGGGTGGGGGCCTGGTGGAGGCTGCCCCTGCACTGCTGGGGGTGGTGGGAGACATGGGTGGGGGCCCGGTGGAGGGTGCCCCTGGTGGCTGGGGGTGCAGGGGGACATGCGTTGGTGGGCAGTAGTGCAAGTTGACATGTGGGTTGGCTGGGGGGCATGGCCATGGTGGATGGGGTGCCTGCAGGACATGTGCAGGGTAGGCCCCTGTGGTGTGAGCCACCTGCAGGGGCCGTGGAGGGTGTAGAGAGAACACCTGGGAGGACCCACACGTGCAATTCACGTGTGGTGCTCCCCGCGCACCCCTGTAATACACGTACCCTGATGAGATCGCGTGTGGAACTTCCCGCGCACCCCTGTAATACACGTACCCTGATGGAATTGCGTGTGGAACTTCCCGCGCACCCCTGTAATACACGTACCCTGATGAGATCGCGTGTGGAACTTCCCGCGCACCCCTGTAATACACGTACCCTGATGGAATTGCGCGTGTAACTTCCCGCAAACCCCCGAAATACACGTACCCTGATGAGATCGCGTGTGTAACTTCCCGCGCACCTCCGAAATACACGTACCCTGATGTGATCGCATGTGTAACTTCCCGCGCACCCCCGAAATACACGTACCCCGCTCAATCGCGTGTGTAACTTCCCGCGCACCCCCGAAATACACGTACCCCGCTCAATCGCGTGTGTAACTTCCCGCGCACCCCCGAAATACACATACCCCACTCAATCGCGTGTGTAACTTCCCGCGCGCCCCCGAAATACACGTAGCCCGCTCAACCGCGTGTGTAACTTCCCGCGCGCCCCCGAAGTACACGTACCCCGCTCAATCGCGTGTGTAACTTCCCACGCACCCCCGATGTACACGTACCCCGCTCAATCGCGTGTGTAACTTCCCGCGCACCCCCGAAATACACGTACCCCGCTCTATTGCGTGTGTTACTTCCCGCGCACCCCCGCAATACACGTGCTCCGCTCGCACAGGCCCAATTGCTGTATGTTGCCACTTTTGTGATGCGCTGGGACTCTACCGCCTGCCTTCGTGTGGCGGACGTGTTTCAGCTTGTGCGTGTCTTTGGCTGTGCGTGGCTTTGCCCTATTCGATTCCATGAATACGTGTGGTTCGAGTGCGTGTGGGCGTTCCGTCTGCTTCCCTGCAGTACATCCCCAGTTACGCCCTTATTTTCGCGCGGTGTTCCCCATTCCGCGCGTTACGCCCCGTGTCCCGCCCACTTTCTGGTGTATGCGCCGAGGTTGTGCGCTTTCACTGTGCGCGTCGCGCACGCCTTTCGGGATGTTGCAGTGACTTGTGCGCCATGCACGGGTTTGGCGCACATCCCGAGGTAAACACGCGCAGGGACTTCCATGAATCGCACGCGTGCACGTGCGCCTGTTTTTTTGCGCTTGCGCCTGCTTGCGCCTGCTTGCGCAAAGATTTTCGGCGCACGTTTGTTCCATGAATCGGCCAGATAGACTGTTGCTAGCACCTAGAGTCAAAATATTAGACCACATATAAGCCAAAAAAGGCTGAAGCACAGTATGGCCCAGACCATCTCATGCAATTTCCAATACGCATCATTCCAGAAGACTTGCACCATATGATTTATCAAGATTGATATTCCCAAGCTTTCTGACAGAACATTAGAAGCGCCATGTCTTAGTGTTTTCTTGCACTATGTTAGACATATTCAAATGTCCAACTGGGGACGAAAATATAAAATAACAAAAATGACAACTCTAAAAAGAAAATGGCACAAAAAGTGAAGCCGCTTCTCTAAACCTCTAGCATTTCTAATAACTCTTCATATAGAGTGTGCCAATGATGCAGATGTTTGAAGACTCTAGATGTTTATTAAAACCCTCACGTTTGTCAGACCTGTAACTATGAGCATGCTAAATATTCTCCTTAACTCCATGGAAGAACCAGTGTGCTCAGTAAACTGGCATTCAGAGCTGCCACTATTTCTGTATCAATTTGCAGTAGAGTAACAATAAGATTATACAAAAATCAGTGTGCTTCCTATGTTTAACTGTTGCACATGGAAACCTCTAATAAACCATCCCAATGTTTTACAACCTCTAATTTGTGTACTAAAATTAGATTGCTAAGCACATACTGCACTTGCATTTATTAGGGCAATTTGCACCGGAAAATCATTCCAATTTCATTTTACATAGTAGCAGTTTGCACAACTAATACCATTCATATATTCTTTATAAATATATATTTAAAAATAAAACCAATCACACATACTTTTCATGAAATTAACCACTAGGTTTCACAAAACAATAAACAAATGAAGACAATTACGACCCTTGCGGAATTCGGAAAACGATGGCGGAAATGCAATACCGCCATCGAATAGCGCTCGGTGCGACTATGACCCGTCACCGCAAAGTACGAAGCCATTAGCGACACCGTAGTGAACGCCAACGCTAACTGCACCAAGCCCGCGCGCGCGCGCCATGCCAAACCGTAAATACCACCATGGCGCAAGGGTACGCTAATTCCGACCCTAGCGGACATGTACCTAACGCCATCAAGCATGGCGGAATGTACCATTCCGCCATGGTGAGAAGTACGGCATCGCGAATCAACCGTAAACGGCCCCACTGAGTGCCTGTACACCGCTCCCTGGCCACAAAGTACAACTCCCCGTAGGTGCAATGAAGTCACAATGCAACCATTGAAATGTACAAGTCACCCATGCATGCCAACGAACAAAAGAAACACAACAGGGGCCAATGGGAGCTGCAGGGCACAGATGGCACGAATACAGAAGCCATCCCAATGGACATGACCACAGTCCCCCACCAAGAAACGCACGCAAACACAGGCACCTGTGACCAGCAACATTCCGAGAATCACATCATTCCACCAGTCCACCTGGCTGACCGGCATCTGTTACACAAAACCCAATCCCCCGCCCCTGAGCATGACAACATTCAAACTGTCATATTGGCAGCCCCCATCCCTGACCTCACGGGCTCCGTAGGCAAACGCGCCCAGTACAGTACCACGCAACTAAACTCCGAAGCTGGAACCCAATGCAGATCTCCTCACAATACATCGCCCCCCAAATAGGCATATGCCACATCACTTGCAAAGAAGAACGCTACACGGGCCAAATCAGAATAGAAATTTAATGCACATCAAAATCACCAAGCCCATACAGCCATCAGGCCATGAACTCCAAAACACTTTTCACCATTGTGGGCTGCATCCGCAAGAAATGACCAGCCACTACTTGTGTGACGCCCTGTTCCCTCATGGTACACAGAGCCACATTCACGTACGAAAAGGCAACATGGAAGCGCACAGAACCGCAGGGCCGTCCCAATGGGGAGGCACTAGTCCAGCTGAAAGGCCGAAATGTTGCTCCGAGCCACCAGTACTGCGTAAGGGCATGTGGCCCATTGGCGATCGTCCCATAAGATCGTAATGCTGCTCCACTGATTAACACGAAGCAGCAGGTGTCGGGAGTAAAACCCATCTGCAGGAGTGGCATACAGATGGCAGTGGCAAAAGGGGAGGAGATACCTGTCAACCAAAAGAAAAGAAAAAGAACAGAATGGCCATCAGAACTACATTCGAACAACTCACTTCAATGATCACACTAAATCCACAGCCATATGCATGCTAGCCCACTCCAAAGGATCATCACCACCCCAAAACCACTTGCGACTCATAACCATCTATATCGAGGTGCAAACACCATCACAAACGAGTGTACCTGTGCATGCGTCTGTCAAAACAGAATCCATCAGATGGGAATGTTAACGTGCATGGACACAAGTGTCTGAGGGCGCGTCGAGACAGGGAGGGCTCAACAAGGCCAGATAGACGATGGTCCCACTATGGCAGCCCTGCATCACATAGCGTAGGGGAGGCGGATAGATCCCAAGAAGCCCTGTACATGGCAAACTCTGTATCAAATCACCTGCCCATGCATCCATTCATCATTCCCTCATCCCGGGATTAAAACGCCTGAATATTTACTCACATAACATTAGAAATATCCATTGAGTCTGTGCGTTATGCAGCCTGCAAAATCCACAGTGCCCCAGCCCGGAATTCCAGTGTAGTGAAGTAACATGTATTTGGGAACGTCCGGCCTCATCGCCCACGTCGCCATTGCGCATCCCAAACCATTCATATCAATCATTGCATCCTCGCCATGGCCCCTGTCTCAAGGACATTGAAAAATAGTACGTTATATTTGCAGTCAGACCTGTGGGCATTTCCTCGCCGCTAGCTGAAAACCGAAAGCGCCGCCCTTCGAATTCCTCATTTGCAACATCACGTCGAAGAGGCATCTGTGGCCGTTTGAAATCACTAATTATTCCATCGAGTGCGGCTGTGTGTGAAAATGGCAACTGCCTTCACCCACAAATGGGACGCCCCGCCCGTCGTTGCAACTCGGTACAGTGATGCATGAGGGCCCACCGTTACTCGAGTACTACGTTCCACTGACCCTTCACAAGTCTGTTCGCGACTGCACAGATAGTATGTGAAACAATGGGACCACAGCAGAATGAACATATCAACCAATGTTACACGGCCATCGGGTACAAATACATGATTGCAATAGCAAGATGCCATTCCCCGAATTGCAGCGTTGTGCGCGGGACGTGCTCGGCCAAAGGGGAGAGCAGTTTGCACAGGTGGAATGAATCACCACAGGTGGAGGCCATACAGCCTGAAAACACATAAATTGCACAGCCAGTCTCCTCCCACAACCACAACGAAATGCTACCGGCAGGACTCGCGATGTTGGCCCTGGGGGACATGATAGCACTGCAAGTACTCCAACTCCAAGAAGAAGACGAACACCAACTACAACCGGCCGCACGGAGGAGACGCAGGAGGAGGAGGAGGCCAAGGCAGGGCCAGCAAGGGCCGCCAGCACAGCCACTACCACCACGCAGGCAGCCCGCAATCCCACGCCTCCGAGCACATCCGTTCAACCTCACTGATGAGCAGATCCACACCCTCTACCGTCTGGACCGGGACACCATAGCCGCCATTGTGGACATGACACAGGCTGACCTTGTCAGCATGATAGATAGCCCAACCGCCATCCCACCCCTACTGAAGGTGGTGTCTGTACTACACTTCCTGGCCACAGGCACCTACCAGCACACAGTCGGACAGTTGCATGGCATATCACAGCCACTGTTCTCACGGACACTATTGCAAGTGCTCGATGCCCTCCTGCAGCACGCAGACGACTACATCTCTCTACCACGCTCGGAGCAGGAAATTACCAACACAAAAGTGGGATTCCATGCACTTGCCGGCATACCGGGTTGCATTGGTGCCATCGACTGCACCCATGTGGAATTGGTCGTCCCACATGCCATGGAGGCCCAGTACCGCAACCGAAAACAATTTCATTCCCTGAATGTACAAATGGTGTGTGACTCCAACAGGATCATTACACATTGTTGTGCCCGATTCCCTGGATCAACCCATGATTCTATGGTCTTGAGGAACTCTACAATACCACGCTACATGGAGCGACACGCAGGGAACAGATCCTGGCTACTCGGTGAGTCTCATTACATGCATGATAATGTGGGGTATGTGATTCGGCAATGACCTGGCAGGAAGGGGGGGGGGGTGTGCGTACGTAGCAATGGCATTCCACATCATACGTTTATCGTCCACATACAGGTGATGCTGGATATCCACTGAAGAGATGGCTCCTCACACCAGTCCGGAACCCACGGGACCAGCATGAGGAGGACTACAACCATGCCCACTCACGTACCCGTGTAGTCATTGAACAGGCATTCGGCCTACTGAAGGGTCGTTTCCGCTGCCTCAGCAGGTCTGGCGGGGCACTCCTGTACCGCCATGAGAAGGTTGCAAAGATGGTCATGGCATGTGTCATGCTCCACAACATGTGCGTACGTAGAAATGTGCCCATGCCCCCTGACGCAGAACTGCAAGCACCTGAAGATGGTCATGATGAGGGTGGGGATGTGGCAGCACCTCATGGAGTCTGCGAGGCACCGGAGGGCCGTGACATTCGTCAGCATCTCATTGATGTATGCTTCTAGCACTCACGCCTGGTGGCTGATACATGGACACGGGACTCGTGGCACTGTGTGTGTCTGGGACATGCACAATATGGACTGTACGCCTATGATGGCCTAGTACACAAAGATCAATGTCCACACATCTCATTGGTTGATCGTGCACTGTTTATGGCATATGTGATATCATGTTGTACACCCTATCGACCCGCCACCCAAGTGAGCCCAACACACCCCCTCCACCCTCCTACCTCCCCCCCGAACACCAGTGTCCAAAGATGCTCATTGTCAGTGGCCAGTCGCTATTGCAAGCCCCCTCTGCGGGTATCAGGGGCACCCCTGCCTGTGGAGCGCAGGTTCCTCCCAGATCTACGTTGGGGGCTGCCCTGGACGGAACTTGCAACGGATGATGTCTCTGCCTGCTCACGTCCATGCATGTCCCTAAGGGTTTGCGAGAGCTCAGTGAGCACACGGCGCACTGCGGCAAGTTCGGCACATACGTCCTTGGACGTCGCATGCAGTTCCCCCCTCAGGCTCTCGGTGCATCTCTCCATTTGGACTCCCAGGCTCTCGGTGCTACTCTCCATTTGTGCCCTTAGTGTCTCTGTACCTCTCTCCATTTCTGCCCTGAGTGTCTCAGTTGATGTTTCTATGTCTGCCTTAGTGCCCCCACATTCATCGGCATGGTCCTTGAGGAGCGTGGCCAGTTGCTGCTGTTGCACGATTAACTGGTCGAGGGACTGTTGCCTCTGCTGGGCCATGGCCATTTGCGGGGGTGTCACAGAGGGGCTGTTGTCCTCATGTTGCCTTGCCACAGGGCTTGTGGGGGATGGCCAGTCGTCGTCTTGTGGGTGCCCCTGCGTGGTATCCTCATGTTGTACGGGATGGGACAGACAGGGGGATTGGGACAGGTCATGGATGGATCTGACTTCGACATCCCCGTCTTCTGTGTCGGAGCATGCTGCCATCAATGGGGTGTCACCTATGGTGCTGCTGCCACCAGAGGCAGTGCCTTCTGTGGCATCCGTTGGGGGGACCTGTGGTGGTGGTGTTGTGGGCATGCTGGCTGCTGGGGTGCCTGTTGATGTTCCCTCCTCTGTGCTGCCACCTGATTTGTGCTGCTGCCGTGTCTTGATGCGTGCAGCTGAGGTGGAGGGTCTTTGGCCGTTGGTCTTGGCCCTCTTTGCAGGTGTGCTGGTAGGGGTGTCCTGAAGCTCGTCGTTTGGATCGGACCCTGTGGTGGAGTAAAGGAGGGCGAGGGTTATTAATGGGTCTGTGGGAATTGGAATGGCATTGTATCACATGCATTGGGGTGGTACCTGAGGGTGATTTGGGTCGGGGCCTTGGAGGTGCTTTCATTTGTGTGTGGAGTGAGGGTGCAGTTGTTTGGCAGCCTGCAGTTAGGGTGTGCCTGCTGCACGTGTAGTGCGTGTTTTAGGGGTTTTTAATTATTTATGTATTTATTGTGGGTTTTAACGTGCGCTATCAGGCCGATGTGTGTGGACGTTCTCCTGGACATGTGTTTCTGTTGCACTATGTGGACGCATGGTACTTCACATGGATGGACTTTGTGGATTTGGCATTGTTTTATTTGACCCACCTACCTGAATCTTCGGATGTCTGCACTCCTTTCTCCATCCCTCCGACTCCCTCTATGCTCTCCATTCCGATGGTGGAGGCACAGATTTCTTCCCAGGGGGTCAACTTGATGGGTGATTCAGGACCTCCCCCGGTGGCTGTGGCAATGTTGCGGTTGGCAGAGAGTATGCTGCGGACGCGTATCCGCAGGTCGTCCCATCGCTTGCGGCATTGCTGTGGGGTGCGGGGTGCGGTCCCCACCGCACTTACCCGCTGTGCCACCAGAGCCCATATGGCCTTCTTGTTTGCAAGTGCCGTCCTGGTCATTTGCGTGCAGAAGACGACGGCAGCATTCTCCTGGAGGGTCTCTGTTAGCACGGTGAGTTCCTCACGGGAGAAGTGGACCTGCCGCTTGCGGTCGCACGCTTTCTTCGCTACTTTTCCCATTTTTCTTGGTTTCGCTAGGGTGGATGACGGGTTGGGGTGTGTTTCAGGGTAGTGATTTTAGTGGTTGTGTGGTTTTAGTGGTTTTATAGGTGTACGGCGGGATGTTTCCCGTTCCGGGCCCATGTTTTAACTTCCGTTTCCGTATGTTTCCGGTCACCGTACTTTCCGGTAGGCGCACACTGCGGTGTCCGCTGTGATGGGTGGCGGTATTGCACCTAGGGCGCCGTACGGCGGCGGTGTGGGCCGTTTTGGGGTAATTTCCGCCATCGCGGACTTTGCACTTCCGCCATGCCGTGGTGCTCGTGCCCGATGGGTCGGAATGGGCCGCACTTTGCTCCTTCGTGCAATGGCGGAAACGCTATTTACGCTGTGGCGGTCCGGTCAGTCACTTTCCGCCAGGGTCGTAATGAGGGCCAATGCATTTTCTCTTATAGATAACCACACAGTAGCACACTTCAGCAAACCAAATCCTCTTAAAGCAAACACATCTTCATATCAGTCCAAAAAGCACTTTAACACACACCATAAGTGCTTATAAAAGCATTGTAGATAAAATCACATTTCTACTATTCGGTGATCACTCTTTTATTTTGAGTGCAGGAAGTATACTTAATGAATATCATGCACCATTATCTTTCATAATAAACAACTTCCAACAATTATTCCCACCCATTTTCTACATATACAGCAGGACCACTTCATTGTTAACAAATACAGGAAAAAATAAATACATTCAAGAGCCCCATTATGAACATATTATCAAATATAACTTTCAACAAAACAATGAAAAACAACTTATTAATGGCAATCATATTTTATCACAGGTAACATGAACTGCACAGTGTGAGTTCTACAGTCAAAATGAGAAAAGTAGACAAAATGTGGAGTTTCATACTTTCCAATATCAAAACCCGAAAAAGAGGACTATATTCTAAGAATACTAATAAAATGGCAGACACATATTCACTGCAATATACCACAAAGAAGTACACATTTACAACACCGAAACACAAACGAAACCCTGCTCAGCATCACTAGTAGCCACAGTTATTCAAAGTGGCTACAAAGCTTACTTGTTGCCACGGCTACACGTGCATTTTCTACAAACTAAAAACCAAACTAAGCCAGCCTTCAAAACTTCAAAGAAGACAAGGCAACACCTAAGAACACAAAATAACACACACAGATAAAATGATGTGCTATGTCCTCCACATAACAATATGGTTATTGCACTGAAAATGTATGTTTATATATGCAGCTCTAAATATAACTGCGCCTTAGAACACAACCAATAAAAATAAGAAAAACGTTGATGTGCCTATGCACATGATTGTTTTCTACACACAGGTTTAGAACCCCACACATGAGCATTTTACTGATTTCCGTGACTATTCGCAAAAACTACGACTTAAGAAAATGTATTTCCACTCCTCCAAAGTCCAAACAAGTGTCCCTAAAACACACATCAGCCTCCCTCCACTCCCCATGGGCCCCCTCCACTCCCCTGGTCCTCCAAATCCCCAAAACACTCAATGCATCTATGATGCCACTCCACCCAAAATGTCAGATAGCCACAGCTACTACACGTACACAAACACACAACGTGCCATTTGCCATAATATAGATGCAGCTGCAGAGGGTACGGCACTTACCCATGGGTAGCAATGCTGCGCACTGAGTAGCTGCTGGATAGCCACAGATAATTACAACAGTACCTTCAACATATTTCAAACTTCAAAAACACACACATCATACATACCCTGCTCATACAAGCTACTAGAAATTCAATTCAACAAAGGTAGCAGGCGCCACTCTCTCGGAAGAACAAGGCACCGAAATGCTATGACGATTCCTCTCTGAACAAGAATACCAACAGCAACCCCATACACGTGTTTCAGCCTTGTTGGGCATCATCAGTGAGGTGAAGCTGGGCCTCTAAGCACAGTGAGCAGGGAGTCCACGTCTGGGGTTAACAAGCTAAGCAACCATAACTCGCGCCACCACTGTGCACTGCTAAGACTAACACCCAGGACATCAAAGATGACATCACAAATGTCATTGATGATATCACTGATGACATCACATATCTGGCTCCCCCTTTTTTCCTTTACTGACATATTTAGGCCACATGGTTTTCTTCAGCAACAGTCAGCCTAAAAATTGAAAAGGTACTATATTTGTAGACTTATCCTTCAAGTATGTTCTTACAGTAATTCTCTTAGGGTCCAGTAAAATCATGTGATACATATGCATAGGGTAAGTAGCACCTTTGAAACAGAGCAATCATTTCTCTGCATAAAGGTAATGAGTAAGGTTATGAACACTTTCTGCTACTACTGCTGCTTTTTTCCTTACTTCAATTTCCTTGTATATACTCATATTTGTATGTGTTGTCTCTTTGTGTTTTGTCTATAATAATGCAATTATGTAGTAAGTGGGTTTTATTACCTACTTATCACATGTTTCACAGTATGCAAAACTCTAATAAGAAAAGAGTTATCATTTCACTATTCAACATGGCAAGTTTATGAATATTGCACCTCCATCATGTATGCTGCACACAATGCCTATGTTTCTACATGAGTACCTTAGTGTACTGGATAGAACTTCATAATAGAATGCTATTTATATCAACGCATTGCTTAATGCACTAATTAGCACTTGATATTTATTCCAATGATCCTTGACACTTTTTGGTGAACATTATAATAAGAATACCTTCTACAGAGTTTTCATGAAAAGTAAATGTACATGGGATGTCATCAGTGATATCAGCAATGCCATTTGTGATGTCATCTTTGATGTCCTGGGTGTTAGTCTTAGCAGTGCACAGTGGTGGCGCGAGTTATGGTTGCTTAGCTTACCATAACTGGCGAATTTCAAGGGTTTTTTCGGTTTTACTTGGAACCATAACGTCCCGTTAACAACATTTTTTTAGTGAATTTCATAGGTTTTTACTTGCGCAACTTAACCATAACGTCCCTTTAACAAAGTTTTAGAATAGGAAAAATATATATATAGATAGATATAGGAAAATCTCCTAGGTATATGTATATGTATATATAGAGCAAAGACACAATAGTTATGAGTATGGTGATCTGATTTATCGCAACAAAACCCAAGAAATTCAGCAGGTGTGAGAAGTGATGAGCAGCTTAACTCTGCGCCACCCCCATACATGTCCCCATGAGACAATTTTGTATGTCATTTTGAATCGCTTGCATAATATCATATATGTACTCATGAGCTTTGCAACAGGTGGTGGGTGTCCCTAGATTAAGATGCTCATCACTTCCCACTCCAGCTGAATTTCAAGGGTTTAATTGCAATAAATCAGATCACCTTAACGCTCTCTTAAGTCCAGTACTTTCATTGAATTTCAGGGTTTTTCTTTATAATGGTCTCTTCGGGGCACACTAACCATGGCCTCCGGCAGTAGCTATTGTTCATGTTGCACCAATGATTTTAAAAGAGAGAAGACTACTGGCCGAGGCCCATATCCTCCTCTCTAGTAACTAACTCAATGCCACTAGCCATAGCCTACGTCCATGGCCAGCGGCGTCAAGGCTCACTGCCCTTCGGCATCGTCCTGTGGTCCACTAACTATGACCTTTTGCCCACTGTCCATGTTCCCCCAAATGTTTAAAAACACAGAGGGACTTAGCCGGGGGCCTCAGGATCCAATGGGCATGGCCTTCGGCCGCTGTACATGTGGCACCAATTATTTAAAAAGTGTGATCACACCTCTGTCCAGGGTTAATTGCTAATTTCCAATGTTCCATAGTATATTGATTAAACCCCTTTTTCCCTCTGATTAACTTGTCACAGAACTTTATAGAAAACACACAAGCTCCAGCATACCCCTACATGCCAAGAGCAACCACCCAATTGCCCTAAAGTGGAGCATACCTTACGGGGAGTTCATCCACATAAGGAGAAATTGTTCCAAAATAGAAACTTTTGCTGCGGAATGTACACACATGGCCTTAAGGTTCAAACAACGTGGTTACCCTAAGAAAATACTCGAAAAAGCGTACCACAAAGCAAGGGACAAAGACCATTCCTCACTGCTAGTGTCCAATGCAGTGCCATCCACAGAAACATCTAGCAGTGAAACACGCCTTATTCTCACCTATGGAAAAGGATCACAGCATATCCAGCAGATCATGCGTAAACATTGACATGTTCTCTAGCTTCATGAACATTTGGGAAGAGCACTAGGTGACAGAATGAACATTAGATTTTGGCGATCAGTTTCACTTAAAGACAATTTGGTATCCAGTTTCATGAACCCGCTGGTAATGCCTACAAGCCAAAGTTGGCTCAATATGCAAACTCCAGGCTTTCACAAATGCATGAAATGCAAAGCTTGTCAATATGCCACCAACACTTTGAATTCTGTATATCCCATTTTGGTTAAAAACATTCCAATAGGATCGCGCATCACATGTGACACCAAGTTCGTGGTATATGTCCTCGTCTGTCCTTGTGATAAGTGGTATGTTGGGAGCACAATAGGCAAATTGAAGCTTCGTGTGCTCCAACATATCCGCGCTATTAAACACGCAGATCCCACGTATCCCATGGCTTTCATTTTCAATCCATGCATAATGGGAAACTTGATGGCTTTACTTATTTTGGCATACATACGGTCCCTAAGCAACATAGGGGAGGTAATCAGGAACTTCTGCTTACACAATTGGAAACCAAATGCATTCTGGACTTGGAAACCAAAAGACCTAAAGGACACAATTTAGATGAAGAACTCTATACTTGTTTGGGTACCTAGAGGTGTTGTCTCATATTCTTAGATTTACCTTTCCCAGTGTCAGTTCTTCTTCTTACTAGTACCGAAGTTCAAGTTTTTGAGTTTTTAAGTTTTGCATTGAACATATGAGGTTCCTAGCCGAAGCTATATAAGGACTCTTCCCTATATTTCCTTTTCCACACTTCTTTTTCCATACTCTCTATTTAGAGATATGAGTTCAGTCTCCACAATCTTACAGTTTTTTAAGACCTTGTCTGTACAGTGAACCAATGTTCTTTGGTTAGGTTTGATTGTTTTTCTATTATGTCAATTGGGCAGTATTTGACTAACACATAAGGGCGGTTCAAATATTGGGACCATACACTATAGCCCCTTTGGTACCCATGGCATATCAGGTTCTACAGATTTTATAGCTTTTTAGATTAGGGTTCTTTTTCTCTTAATTTTCTTAATGTGTTCCATCAGGAGCGTTCAATGACTGAATGTAGTTAGACATCCACAGCATGGCTCTTTTAATTGCTTGATTATGTAATATGAATGGTGGTCTGCTTATTGATATTCTATTGCAGCCTTGGACATTGTTATATATTATACCATACATTTCCCACTAGGGCCTTGCATATAGCACTTTACATGCGCTACACTCACACTTACTAGATACATAAGCAGTTTGCACAAGATTAAAGCACTATGCACTTTATTCTTGATGACGGCCATTTATGTTGGATCTTACATATTCTAGCTGATTGGTGCTTTCCATTTTTGCACAAGACTAAGAGTTTACAGTGAATAAGATAAAAGCACTATTCACTTTATTTACCTTTAACCATGGCTGTTCATGTTAGACTCCGCATATCTTAGCTTATTGCAACTTTGCAAATTTGCAAATGATAAAGTGTTGCATGATATGAATATATAGGTTGATAAATTGGATAACGTAACTTTTAGTATTGTGTTCACACGGCAGTAGGTTGCTGTTATTTACAATATGCAAATTCACTTAGCATGATGTAACTATTAGCACGTGACACGGATAAGAATAGCCCTCAAGGCACTCAGACAAGGAACTGCCATTTATCTATATAGACATGTCACAGATACTATACCTATATACGTTTATGCAAGTACCCTTGTTGAGCCTTACCAGTTGTCACGCTAATGATTGATAAGATTTTCTGTTAGATTGCTAACTTAATTTATTCTTAGTCGAAAGCACATTGTGTTAAGGTAATGTATATTTCTCTACCAGATTGCAAACTAACTATTGTATAACAGTGTGTGTGAGCTTAATATGTTTGTTTAAAAGCTTGAAAAATGTTAACTACCCGATACTAAAAGATGTCTGCCACTGTGGCTTAAAACAACACCATGGTTTTGAAAGAGACACTCTACCATAGCGAGCAACCATAGAGCCAGCTGTGTTTACTTGAAGTCTTCTTTTTATGTCTAACCTCCAAACGTGATCAAGCAGTGTGTGTACCGTGAAACGCGTTGTTTTTCTGTTTCTTTCTTTGTTCTATGGCATATTTATAAATAAAGGATACTTTTGTCAGGATTTCTTCAGGTGTCCCTGCCTCATTGCTGGAAGACAATTTGGTTTTTCCAAGCTGCTTTTGGGTGTGCATTCTGACTCGTACGAAATTAATGAATATATATATATACAGATATATATATATATTCAGTGAAAAAACTTTGTTAAAAGGGACGTTATGGTTAAGTTGCACTACTAAAAACCTATCAAATTCAGTAAAAAAACTTTGTTAAAGGGACGTTATGGTTCAAAGTAGGTTTTTAGTAGCGCAACTTAACCATAACGTCCCTTTTAACAAAGTTTTTTTACTGAATTTCATATGTTTTTAGTAGCACAACTTAACCATAATATCCCTGACTTTATAAACATGTAACATAGAACATACTGAACCCCTAGCTAGTGATTTCGATGTCCGCGGACTACCGCCATGTCCGCGGACATATCTAAAATCTGAGCGTGGTGAATGTAAATTTAAATAGTGTGCCCCATTTCCCCTTAGAGGTTGGCTCTGAAAAGAGCCCCGTTTTTTGGGGTGGGGGGGGGGTTTGCAGATGCTTGACAGACACCATTTTGTATTTTTTTTTCTTACTTTACTCCTAAAATCTTCACATAACCTTCTCCAAAGCAACCCTTACATTCCAAAACAGAATGGCATTTCCCATAAAAGATAAGGAAATGCCATCTTCTTTAAAATAAACAGCATTACTGGAATCAATATTCTCATTATTACAGAAGAACATACCAGCTCTAAGCATGAAGGCACACATGCCTCGGTTGATTACACACCTAGCATTGTTTTGCTGAGGACAAAAAACTGAACTATTGTCCCATATTGCCCTAGGTACCAATCCAGAAAAAATGACTTTGGCATTTGGAAGGATGTTCATTACTGCTTGAACCAAGTGTTCCAAATCTGCCAACAAAGTAGGGGCACTAACATAGCCCAAACGGAAAGCACCATAGTGCAAAACTACCACATGGGGACTGTTGATCCTGCCCATATCTTCACAAACTTGTACAATTCCCTGTACATTGCAATCAGGCACAGTGCTCCACACGACCTCCACTCCTTTAACATCAAAATTCTTTACAACATGCCTGCATTGAGCATACTGTTGTAAACCATGCACAAACATATCTCCGAGCACCAACATCCTGACTTTCTCCACTTTCTCCACTTCTGCCATCTTCACTACACACAGTCTCTTTGAACACAAATCCACAACCTCAACATCTGATTGGCTGATCCCTACAGTCTTCTTTCCATGCTGAATTTGCTGGAAAACCCCGGATGTAGCACGCCCTGTCCGCAGACCGCATAACTCTTAGATAGCCCTTCTACCATTTCCACTTCATTCTCTGTGCCATTTCCTCATTAGATACAGCTAAGCAGGCACACAATACGGAGAACGTCCTCAGAATACCCCCATTTTGTTTATTTTCGAACATTTCAGGACACCGCAAGTGTTCTTAGAACACTTTCAGCTTGACAGCGAACAATACAGACAACGTCTTCAGGACACCCCCTGCGAAAATTCCAGGACCCCACGAGTCTTCTTAGAACACTTTCAACTTGACACCGAATCCATTCTGTTTATGTACGAACATTTCAGAACAGCCGTGTTGTCCGCAGAAAAATCGAACACAACAAAAGTGTCTATCACATTAAAAAAACAGAACATTGAACTTATCTCATACTCCCCCACCCTCCCCAAACACTCTTACACACCAACACACTCCACTAAATACAATTTTTAATCCAGGTTTCACCGTGCTGTCCGCGGTCGTCCGCGAATGCAAGATGGCGGGCACCACAGAAAATCTGACGCGCTTTACGCACCACGCCGTCCAATCAGCGAACACGTCGGATGTCCGCAGACATCACGCAAGCCGCTCGGCCAATCAGGGCACTGTCCGCGGAGCGAACCGGGAAGTCTGTCGGCAAAGCGAACCGAGATATCACACATTTTTTTGCCTTACATTTTGGTCATTTAAAAAAAAAACTGGACGGATTTACACCAAATTTGCAAACACACGCTTTCGGGACCAAGCCCCCACTCCTGCCGCAAATTTGCTGTAAATCCGTCCAGCGGTTTGGGCTGTAGGCCCCCCCTGGACCAAACCTCTCCAAACTTTTTTTTGCAAAGTTTGGTGAGGATTCGTCCAGAGGGAGCGAAGTTATAAGCCACCCAAAAAATGTTCTTCCTATGGAAACACCAACTTAACCATAACTACAGTAATATATATATATATATATATAGCGCACTCCAGTTCCCTGCACAACCTTCTCAGCTACTAGTGTTCTCATCCGACCAGTTTCTGTGCTCTTACACGTCATCAGGGAGGCAGTCTTAACTTGCAGTTCACAGCAAGTGCAGGTGATGATTTCTGCTGCAAGGGCTTCTGGTAGATGTAGTCATCAGGTTAGCAATGAAAAAGCTCACGCCCAATCCCACAGTGGAGAAAGGGGGGGAGTAGCCTGCAGTGAGGCACTCCAAAGCAGGGCATATGTCACCCCGGTGCAGCACCCTATCAGGTCTTGAAGATTCCACCCTTCAGAATCCTGGAAATATTGTAAAACGAGGAGAGGGGCGCACTCCAGTTCCCTGCACAACCTTCTCAGCCACTAGTGTTCTCCTCTAACCGGTTTCTGTGCTCTTACACGTCATCAGGGAGGCAGTCTTAACTTGCAGCTCACAGCAAGTGCAGGTGATGATAATCAATGATGATTTCTGCTGCAAGGGCTTCTGGTAGATGTAGTCATCAGGTTAGCAAGGGAAAAAGCTCACACCCAATCCCACAATGGAGAAAGGGGGGAGTAGTAATGTGCATTGCTTGGAGCAATGTTATCGTGGCTACAAAAAAACATACCAACTCGCAGCATGAATGCACGCATGCCGCGATTGATGATGCACCTCCCGATGCTTTGATCTGGACAGAAAACAGAAGTATTGTTCCATTGCACTCTTGGGAGTAAAGCAGAAAAAGTAAATGTCGATGTTGGGAAGATGGTCATGAGTGCTTCAACCAACTGTGCCAAATCTGCCAACAAAGTACGTGAAGTCAGGTATCCCAAGTGGTAAGCACCGTAGTGCAAAATTACCACATGAGGAGTGGTCATTCGACGCATGTTTCTGCAAACTTGCAGAATTGCCGGAGCATTGGCATCAGTGTCAGCGCTCCACACCACCTCCACTCCTCGCACATCGAAATGGTGTGCCACATGCCTACTCTCGGCATAGTGTTGTAAGCCTTGCACAAAAATGTCTCCAAGCAGCAAAACCCTGACCCTCTGCTCCTCTGCCATTTTCAGTGTGCGTACCGTCTTTCGACACAAATGACTAATGTGACCATCTGATTGGCTGATGCCTACAGTCATCTTGCCATGCAGGATTTGCTGTAGAAACCCGTATGTGATACGCCCTACCAGCGGACAAGCGTTGCCTACGTGCGGCACGTAACTCTTACCCAGTCCTTCCACCCTTTCTACAGCGGTACCAAAGCGAGTCCCTCATTGGACACAACCAAGCGGGCGCACAATCATCCACCAATCACATAGAACATCGCTAATTTTAACTCCGTCATCAACATTGCGCACTTCAAAATTACTGTCGATGATTCTTAATGAAAATCGCATACCATTGCAAAGCACCTACTTCACAAGCGACTGTGCAAGGATTGCGAACTTCTACGTACAGCTCCATGCATGTGCACATACATCAGTATAGAGTACAGGTATGTAAATTTTAATCAGAGTACATGTGGAACCCTTATGATGTAAAATGGACAAAATAATAGCGGTACATTTCCATAGGGAACACATAACAACGCTCCCCCTTTTAAAGTTCAACAATGCCGATTTGTCATTAACAAATCGCAGGACCGCTTACTGTCGTCTGCATAACCTGTACATACGTTGCAAGCATGCCTATTTAGGCATAGCTCTCAACCATTTTTGTCTTAAAGGCGAGTGAAATCAGGCGATTTTGTTTTTTGCAGGTGAGACGTCCATTGGATAGAATGGCCGTTCAGGAGGCTTGGGGGGGTGAGTCTGCCCTTTACAAGGTGGGTAACACCGGCCAAAAGCGTGTGAGTTCAGAAGTAGAATTTATGGCAGACCTCAATTTTGTATGTGAAAATGTCGGAGTTCTGTACTCTGCACTGCCTACAGTAATGCTTCTTGCAATGTGATCCTATGAGAATAGTAATCGCTCCTGATTGTGGTGCTCACATGTCCTTCGGAGGGTCTCCCGATTTTTGGACATCGTGCTTTTCATTATCAAGTACAAAATGTTTGCCCATCTAGTACTTTGCCCTATCGCTTACAAACCTCTCTCCTATGCATACTACATTTTGTAAAGAACAAGGCATTTCCAAACCCTTAAAAAATTTCGTTATTTTGAAGGACTTTCAAGTACCATATTGAAAGTAGTATGGAAAGACTGCATAGAGAGAAGTGAAATGTGCACGTCGACTGGGTTGAAATATGAAAGTTTAATCCTCTGTCGAAAGAAGTACAAGTAAAGTCTGCAGTATCATGACCGCTGCAAACACACAAAGTAATTGATATCGTTTTTTTAATTCACAGTGAAGACTACTGTCCTGAGAGTCAACAGCATCTACACTGCAGACGACATATCCGAAGAAACCTGATCATCTTGTACAAAAAAGTAAGTACAGTACAACCTTCATATTGTAACTACTCCTTAAAGAGGCTGCGTGGGTATTTGTTTATTTTGGGCACCAAAGCAAGCATTTATTTGTAAACCATTCTATCTACAAATATCCATTTATTGAACAAAGAATAGCAGGTGGAATGGCTGACAAATCCCTGTGTGTTTGGTACTGAAAGAACATAGGGAATCCTTAGAAGGTTAGATTGTGAAAGTAAGTTGTGATAGCACGTTTTTGACATTTTGATTATTAATAATGGTTCTCGTCACAAGTAGGGCACTTTGTAGTCTCATCTAAAGAACATTGTACTAGTATACAAACAGTAAAGTAGCCTTACCAAGTGATAGTTAGAGGTCACTGTGCGTTGACACACCATGCCAAAGAGCTTCCCCATCACACTTATGCACACATGCACACATCACACATACATTGGAGAACAGATCAAAGTATACTTTTTTTTCTCAACAGACACCAAAGAATGCCTACCAAAAAGCAGCTCCGTAGAAAGGAACACAGAATTAGAGCAAATAAAAATAAACGTGCCCAATGTAAGCATCCACCTGTTGTAGAGTTAGTGGAGAATCTTGGCACAAACCACCTAATGCAGTTCTGTAGCATAATAAAATAAGTCTCAACTACAGAAACTGTACCTCCTCCATCAAAAAGTATCACAAAACACAGAAATGTTGTCAAAAAAACAGCTGCCAGAATAGCTAACAATGTTCCTGATAATCCTGATAGTGTAAGAATAATCCATAGTAAAAAAAGTATGTTAGCAAAAAAAGTTTTGTCACAGAGTACTTCAGAATCTACTAAGAAGAGGAACAAAATCATCCTCATCCCTTAAAACGTAACGTAGAAAGTTAATTCTACAAGCACTCGTGGACAATGCCATCCTTCTCAAAAGGAAGTTGTTGATATTAGTGTTGAAAAGGATGAAAGCATTAACAAAACTAAGTACCAAACTACAAATGAAACTCAGCAATAAACGGAATGTGAACAAAAATAATTCTTTGCATGTTTTTAGTGGTGAATGGAGTCACACAACAAGCACAGAGCCATACTTTAATGAAGAAGCATACAAACAAAATCAAACAAACACAACTGCCATCCATAGCAGTGGACGAGGGTATGAGAAAATCAATACTACCATCATGGAACAAGAAACACTGCTTACAAAACTGTCTTCTGAAAACTCAAAATTACCTCTTGAGTCAGCAGAACCACACCGTCCAGTATACAAATGGCCATGCACATCAATGTGTGCCATTCCAAACAAAGCTTTCAAATATTTACGTCAGTTCCTCAATCAATATGTAAAAGGTAAAGAGAAAAGTAAAATGAAAGTGCTGAAAAATATGGATATTTGTGTAGTGCGGAAAGTCACAGGACTAAAAGGACATTCATTAGCCTGCATTTCTGGCCCTATTTGCAAAAGTACCTTCCATGATATCAAAGAATAGCAGTACATCATTCCAAAGTAAGAAATTTAGTGTACAAAATATACTGTGCAAAAAGTCCAGCTTCAGAATTAGGCAATACCACTCTATTATTGAAAGGTTGTTGTTTACAGCCAAACAATAAAATAAAAATAAAAGATACCACTCTTCTGCATGGTACACCCAAATACTTACAAGAAGAAATGGACCGTATTCAGAAAAAATATTTTGATAGTGAAAGCCATGTAGAAAATGCATAGTAGCGACAATTTTGCACATAGCAACCTTCTATTACACACATATAGAAGAGAAATACTAAAATTTAAAAGGTCATCGGCTGAAGTACCAAACCATGTGTGTGTATGTTGCCGCAGAACGTTTTACAAAAGGAACACAAAAAATGAAAAATGTGGACATAGCATACAAAATAGAAAACAATGAAGACTCTAAATGGTTTGAATTAGCTTTGTATCTTTTAGCTGAAAGCAAATATGAAATAACTGAACGCCTAACATGTTGCAGTTACTGTACTGCAAAATTAGACAACAACCACACTCCTTCACGTGCAATTACAAATAATTTGGAAATGTTTCCATTACCAAAAATCCTGCAGCAGCTCAATTTGTATAAGAGCATAATAATTCAAACAGTTCACCCATTTCACGCAATTATACGCCTTCATCCAAAAACAGCAAATTTACCTTCCTCTGAATTGGTGAAAGGAATTCATGGCAAAGTAGTTTACTTGCCATTAGATCTAACAGAAAATGTGCACACTCTAGGAGTGGAACGTTCAATAGACCATTCTTTAATAGTCTTCGTAAATGGAGTACCAACAAAGGATAAAGAAATTTGGCAACAATTAGTGGTCTTACACAAAGTAACACAAGCATTGCAATATCTAAAAGATAACAATGAGTACTACAAGGAAATAAATATTGATGAAAGCTTAAGGCAAACAAATGAAATAATTCAAGAGCCATCAGAAACTGGGCAATTCGAACGTTTGGATCCAGCTACAGCATCCACCTTTTTGGACCATTACACAATTCATCCATTGCATTCCAATGAAAGCATACATCATGCACTAGAAACTTACAAAATGCGACAAACCAAAGGGTCACCAATGAGTATTTGGGAAAAAAGTATAGAAGCACGTGCTTTTCCACTGCTATTTCCAACTGGCAAAGTTGGGAGATACGATGATAGACCCACTCAGATTGGGGTATCAGAATTCCGCTCATTACGAATGTATTTGCAAGATCCTAGATTTAGGCAAAATGTGTAATACATATTCCACCTAGTCTATGAAAGTGAATTAGCAACACTATGTTATGGAGTTGCACACATTCTTAAATCTGGAACGCACTTTCAAAATATGTCAGCTACGCAGTTAATACAGAAAGTACAAGAAAAAGATGAGGTTTTACAGTCAAGTATAACAAATTTGTTTGCAAACATGCATGGTACAAAGGAATACTGGTTCAGACGGCACGGAGACGTGCGTTGCATGATCAGAAACCTTGGACCACCAACTTGGTTTGTTACACTAAGTTGTGCAGAATATGCATGGGAAGATTTGCATGAGTTCCTACGCCTAGCAAACAGCAACAAAAACAACATAGATATATTAACACCTGGAGAACTTTGCTCTCTAGATCCAGTTAATGTCTCAAGATATTTCCATCATCGTTTCATTGCAATGCTACACTTTATTTGCAATAAAACTGTTCCTCCCCTTGGAGAAGTGCAACACTTCGTTTGGACAAAAGAATATCAAGCGAGAGGAGCACCACATATTCACATGCTGTTATGGATCATAGGTGCTCCGAAAGTTGGGCACGACAGTGATAGCACTGTTTTACAGTTTATCCAAAAATATGTCACATGTGAAATCCCTTCACAACAGACACATAGTGAGCTGCATGGGCAGATTTTACAATTTCAAAGACACAAATGTGGCAAATATTGTCGCCGTAAATACAAAAACAAAGTTAAATACTACACCAAATGCCGCTTTGGTTTCCCTAGACCAGTTACATAAACAGGTGAAGTAACAACTTCATGTCTTCAGTTCAACATAGTGTTAAAGGTAAATCACCTAAAAACATGTATTACATAAAAAGAAGGGAAGAATCAAAATATAGCAATGATTACAATGCAATCATTGCCCTATTATGGAATGCAAACATAGATGTGCAGTCCATTGCAGACAATTCAACTGCTGTTGCACGATATGTTACAGCCTACTTAACAAAAGCAGAAAAAACAGAGCTTCAAGACCTCTGGGATGACCTAGCAGCAGAGAAAACATTATCAAAGAAATTGTACAGCCTAGGCATAAAAATGCTCTCTCATAGAGAATGTGGGGCCTATGAAGCAGCAGATTGTTTAACCGGCACTGCTTTTTATGGAAAATCAGACAACATAGTATGGCTCAGTCTTGGTCCTGCAAAATCTAGAAAAAGTGTGCTAAAATCATATGAGGACATAGAAACAGTTGCCAGAAATGATCCCAACAGCCAAGACATTCTAAAAACAATTTAATGGACACATACTATCCGAACAGGAGTACCACTCTGGAAAGCATGTGTCTATACCACATAGCTCAAAACTTTGCATACAAAAATAATGTCAAACCCGATGAAAGCAAACATCGATATAGAGTGACAGATTGTGAAGGGAGCTTAGTGAAACTTAACAAACAAAGCTTAATTAATCATGTGAAATTGTCATTAAAAACTCCTCAACAGAAAGAACTATATTACATGTCTCTGTTGCAACTTTTCAAACCATGGAGAAAAGAGGAAGACACACTAGATAATTATGAGTGCTATGAAGATGCTTTCAAAGCAAATGAAAGCACTATCACTGATGGTAACTTTACACAGTACAAAACAATGTTACACAATGAGCAGCAACAGGAAGAAGAAATGCAGGCCCAACTAGATAAAGACTCTTCCGACAGTAGTCAACCTTCTGTAACAGGAAGTCAAGAACCATTAGGACAACCACTAATATCAACTGAGGCTGAAGTTGCTATGGCAGAAGTAGAAAACACCATGTATCAGTATCAAGAAGATACAGAGGACTTAACTGTACAACAAGGAAAACTTAACAACGATCAGCGCACCATTTTTGAAGAGGTAACAAAACAAATTGTGCATGGCGTACAACACGAAAATAAAGAATGTACCTTCCAAAATTACAAACCTATACTGCTGTACGTCAGTGGTAAAGCTGGATCAGGGAAAACATTCTTAATCAAAATTATCAGCAAGTTCCTTCAACAATTGACAAACAAAAAACTGTCAGCTGTTGTAACAGACCCCACAGGTTTAGCTTCCTACAACATAGGCGGTGTGACTTTACACCGATTACTACTGCTTCCAGTAGAGCATCAAAATAAATTAGACTACTACAAACTTTCTGCAGAAGCTGCAATAGAATTACATAAAGTATTGAAACAAATGAGAATGCTACTAATAGATGAAGTGAGCATGGTCTCCAATCTGATGTTGGCTTTGATTCATCTCAGATTGCAAGAAGTACTTAAAAGTAATAACGAAGAACTCTTTGCAGGGAAACACATTATCGTTTTCGGAGATCTTCTACAATTGACACCAGTAAAAGGTGAACCGATTTTTAAAACCTTAGGCCACAAACTCTGCCAGAAAACTGTTGGTAGCATAGCTAATGTTAACCTTTGGCAACATTTCCAATACAGAGAATTAATTGAGAACATGCAGCAATCTGCAGATCTCAGTTATGCCAACATTTTGAAAAGTATTAGAGTTGGTCTATTATCGCAAGAAGCACAAGCTGTATTGAAAAAGCGCCATATACATGCACTTTATGGCGATAATGCATATGCAACTGATGTTATGGAACAAATAGTGCACAAAAATGTCAATTGTATGGCCTTAATGCCAACTCTTGCAAGCTGTTTCAAATTCAATGAAACAATGTTAAAGAAAGAAATGCAAGCAATAATAGAAATTAGCACCACAGACAAACTAGACGTACATGGTTTGACAGTACCCATGTGTGAGCAAGCCACAACAAGACTAAATAGTTTAGAAAATTCAATCTCCAACACAGCTGGGTTGGAAAAAGTATTGAAATTATCATTAAATTGTAGAGTAATGCTGAAACGTAACCTTGACGTAGAGCAAGGGCTAGTTAATGGAGCACTGGGCACAGTTGTTGGCTTTCAATCATACACACGTGATAGCAGCATTCGCTTTGATAAAGTTTCAGAAGTAAAAAGGATAGGGCGCTCAATGGCTCGATTCCTTCTCTTCAAAGACATGTATCTACGTAGAGAGCAATTTTCTCTAACTGTTGCATATGCAGTTACCATTCATAAATCCCAAGGTCTTACCCTAGAGAAAGCAATGATAGATATAGGAAAGACAGTGTTTAAGGAAGGCATGAACTACGTAGCATTATCACGCTTACGTACACTTGACTGTCTAATGCTAATAAACTTTGATTCAAGTAAAGTCAAAGCTGATATTCCTTACATTATTCTAGAATACAATAGATTGCGTTCACTGTACACCCCTCATCTGAAACAATACCCTGTTCCAGATAAAGTGACACGTGGTCAAAGAAAAGTAAATGAAACAGAAATGCAACAAAATGCAACAGGAAATTCTGCAAAAAAAAGAAAAGCTAAAGTTTCATCAATTGCCGCAAACATAGAAGAACCTATTAGGGAATGTAAACCAAGCACATCGGCAGAGAAGCAACAGAAAAAACGAAAAATGCACTCAGATACAGAACTTGCTGGCCCATTCAAATTTACAAATGAAATGGGGTAAGTTGCTATGCAAATGTACCAATGAATATTCTATTTCAATTGCCAGCAATTGTTAACAATATTTACCTGCACAGCACAGACCAATTGTGTTTGCAAATGTTAGTGCTGCATAGAAACACAACAAGCAATCCTGACAACACATACAGTGTTTATGGAGTAAGGCAACAATTGGACGACTGTGCTGGAATAGTGAGATTCACTATGTACTCAAAAGAAGATCCACAAGAATTTCTAATGTACATACTATTAGTATTGGAAAACAAAAGCATACCTGTAAATTAAATCTTCCTAATTTCATACATGTGGAAACATACATGCACTCTCTGTAACAAAGTGATACAGGAAGAAATTCCAAATGAGCGATTTGTGTATATTACCATACCAAATTGTGAGAGCATTCCATTTCAGCACTTGTACAAAATGCAAACCATGGCAGATTAAGTAGTATTTGCAATTCAGACAATCGCTCTACCTTACTGATACAATCACATAGTGCCTACATAATAGTTATGCTTCTACGTTATAATGCAGATGGCACCAAAAACAACTGCACACTAACTGGATTTACACACGGTCAAGTGTCACTTGGAAAGAAAACCTTTACAACAGTAGGAATAATCTACCATGCAGGAGCTACAACCAATGCAGGTCACTACACTGCATACATTAAAAAGAGTTCTGGGTGGTTTGAATGTAATGATAGCACCATTACTCTAAAGCAGAGGTTGCCAGCTAACCTAACAAATGCGTATTTAATGTTGTTGAAGCCAAAATGTACGTAATAAGGTGTACTTCAAAATTGTCAACAAAGTAGGTGAAAGACTACAAACAGTTAGAATACACCCACAGGTATCTAACTACCCAACACGATGGAAAAATGACACAAATAAATGATTATCACAGATCGTTGGAAAGAAATGCAAAGGCAGAATACGCCTAAACGTATGTAACTGTTGTTAAAAATAGACAGAAAGGCAACAAAGAAAACATTAATGGGAAAGATAAAGGAAACAGGATATGTCAACGACACAAATGAATGAGTATCACAAATCTGTAGGAACAAATGCACAGTTAGAATACGCCTACAGGTATCTAACTACCCAACGGGATGGAAGAATGACACAAATAAATGATAATCATAGATCATTGGACACAAATGCACAGGTAGAATATGCCTATAGGTATCTAAGTGTTGGTAAAAATTGGCAGGAAGGCAACAAAGAAAACATTAATGGAAAAGATGAAGGAAACAGGATGTAACAACGACACAAATGAACGAGTATGAAAAATTTGTAAGAACACATGCTCAGTTAGAATACGCCTACAGGTATTTTAACTGTTGTTAAAAATGGGCAGGAAGGCAACAAATATAACATTGATTAGAAAAATGAAGAAAACACTGAAAGGAAAAAATGAAGTACTTAGTTGCATAAGAAATTAGTTTTTTTTTTTAATCCAACAAGGATTTTTTTCCCCAGATCCAAAGATTACAGAAGCAAACACAGAAACTGAGCGCAATGCACAGTACACTGGTTTGTAACCTAAATATGAGGGTCTAAAAAAAAAGATAACTGTCTATTATGCAATGTGTCAAATGCGGAAAAACTGCAAACATTAACACACCTTTTTCTTTCATTACAGAAATGGAAAAACTGATTCTTCTGCCAAGTACGATAACCAATTGTAAAAAGAATTATGGATTCTGAACAAAGTAAGGAGTAAGTATATTGGCAGGCATTTTCTACACATGGAAATCAACTCGTCTAATCTATGGTAGTAATATGCTGCAGTGCCTGTAGGCTGGCCTTTCGTCTGTGGTAAGTAACCTACCACCTACGCCTTACAACCAAGTTTCAAGGAGTACAGTTCCTATCCACAACCATCGCTGCATATGTAAAACATGGTCCTTGTAAATTAGCTGCTCATAAATGTACTTTGCAGACCATCGTCTGCAGCCATGAAGTGAAGAAACTAGGGCATGAACACAATAACCACGATCCACCACACCCATATTTACTTGTAACTCCACTGCTTATAACTTCAGTCTTGCGTGCATGGGCTTTAGCCATGCACCCAAGACTGCAGGGTCTCCCCACAACTACCTCGGTGATGTGTGGTAGTGGGGGTTATTCTATAAGTGTGTTATCGTTAAGTACCTCTGCCCAGAGGCTTCCCTCCTAGGTGTGTGTCTGTTGATCTAACATGGGATGGGTGTGCAGTGTCTTCCAACTCTAGTACTTACCACTTTGTTCGTGGATGCATGGCCGTCGGATGCATATATATATGAAAATGTTCCTAGGTATAGGTATATATAGAGTGAAAAAACATTAGTTAAGAGTATGGTGATCTGATTTATCGCAACAAAACCCCAGAAATTCAGCAGGTGTGAGAAGTGATGAGCATTTTAACTCTGCGCCTCCCCCATGCATGTATCCCATGATGCAATTTTGTATGTCCTTTTGAATCCCTTCCATAATATCATATATGTGCTCATGAGCTTTGCAACAGGTGGTGGGTGTCCCTAGATTATGATGCTCATCACTTCCCACTCCGGCTGAATTTCAAGGGTTTAATTGCAATAAATCAGACCACCTTAACTCTCTCTTAACTCCAGTACTTTCACTGAATTTCCGGGTTTTTCTTTATAATAGTCTCTTCAGGGCACACTAGCCATGGCTTCCAGCAGTGGCTATTGTTCATGTTGCACCAATGATTTTAAAAGAGAGAAGGCTACTGGCCGAGGCCCATATCCTCCTCTCTAGTAACTAACTTGATGCCACTGGCCATAGCCTACGTCCATGGCCAGCGGCATCAAGGTTCACTGCCCTTCGACATCGTCCAGTGGTCCTCTAACTATGACCTTCAGCCCACTGTCCATGTTCCCTCAAATGTTTAAAAACGCAGAGGGACTTAGCCGGCGGCCTCAAGGTCCACTGGCCATGGCCTTCTGCTGCTATACATGTGTGCACCAATTATTTTAAAAGTCTGATCAAACCTCTGTCCAGGGTTAATTGCTAATTCCCAATGTTCCATAGTATGTTCATTAAACCCCTTTTTTCCCTCCTTTTATTCCCTCAATAATTTTGCGCACCAACAAGAATGGGTAATGCTGCGGGGCCGCCCAAAGCGAGGCAGGGTAACTGCTGGTACCATCCGGCAAGCATGGGAGAGGAGCAGCTGCCTTCCCCCAAGCCTGCTCCCCTCTCCCGACAACACAGAGACATGCAGTCTCTCCGCACTACAAAGCGCATGAAGGGTGAGGTGTGAACACCACCTCACCCTTCCACAAAGCAACAGGGTGCCAATCACCCAGAGGAAACCAACAGGAGGCAGGAAGGAGTACAAAGGCCTGCCCCCCCTTGGGGGGCAAGCCAGTCAGCTACAGCCGGCGTGGGGGCTGAGCCAGCCCCCACAGCTACACACAGTCTTATATAAGAGCTGCACAGCTCACAGAAAAATACAAACTGTTTGTGGACCCTGAACGGGGACCCAAACAGTCAGGAGGTTCGCTGTTCACTCAGCGTCCTGCACTCTCTTTGTTCTTTTCCGCGAAACCCCCCACCCTAGAAAACAAGGGAGAAGAATAAGGAAGAGAAATACAGGACACTGTCGGTGACCACAACAAGTCGTGGGACAAGAAGGCGGCACGGGCCAGAGGGGGTAACCTCAGGACCCGGTGCCCAAAAGTATGATATTATTAGGATATGCGATTATTGTTATTGTTTCCATAACCATATCTGTAACAATAAAATCCTACGGCCTTTTTTTGCCAACACTTGACAAACGTGTGGTCTAGCCTTTCTCTGAGGAGGGAAAGGGTCCCGGTAGCCCACAACCACCATTACGAAAAGCACTAAGGTAAGTTGCATGCATATGGGTACAGCAGTTACTCCTTTGCTTCCCGAGTACACCATTCCCCAAAATCATTCCTGCATCAATACAGAGTATGCCCATTCCCACTGTACCATAACGTTTGCCGATTCCCATTGTAATGGGAAAACTCTCAAAAATTGAAAAGTCTTCTCCACCCTCCCTGACATTCACCATGTGTCCCCCTCCTCTTTCCTTGATCCAGCGACTCCCCTTTCTTGTCTCTTACCTCCTGACCTTCTCCCATTACTGCCTTTCACTCTTTAGTATGCGGGATGCATTTTCTTTTCCCAGCTCGTCTAGCGACCTTACCGCTGGATTCCCCTGATAAGCTGAAAATGTTCTTCCCCAAACTGGCTCTCCAGCCCACTGCAAACTCCCCTGCTGCACATGCGGTCCTCTCACTCCTTCCCCGTCTGTAGCCTGATATGAATGCCCCCTTTTCCTCTTCCAAATATAATTTCCAGCGCCTTCTATTTTCATCTTCCCTCGATATTACTGTGGAAATCGCTTGCATCAGGCAAAACAAAATGTTGCTTTTAATTTCTGAAAATTCTATGCTGCTCTGCCACAAAGCACCATGGGAGGTATGTACAAGTATTTTGGCAGCAGGAGGCACACCCTTCCCGACTGAATATTTTAAAAACCACAGATGGATTTTCCCCAAACCACCAAAATGCACATCGTTGACGCTTTGTGCCCAAATGCGTCCAGTGGTTTTCGTTCTACGGGTGTTCAATCGAAGCATTTTTTCCCTGCGTTAAACAAAATGAATGGGACTAAGAAGAAAACATAATTTTACTGTTTTCTTAATAACTTTTCCTTCTTTTAACGAATTTGCCTAAAAATGTCCCGGTCCGCCACTATATAAGCATGTTGAGAAGACTCTGCCTACCTACCTCCCTCCCTTAATGGTATAAAGCCAGTCTACTACCCACAATCCTCTCAAACTTTTCCAGTAGGGTATAAGCAAGCTACATGTTATCTATCCAACATCCACTCAGTGAAGCCGGGAAAGTGTACCTTCCCCACACCAGAAACCCCAAAGGAGACACAATACTCTGAGATACTCCAGAGCTAGCCGAACAGCCTTAATAGATGAGAAGAGCCCACCTACACATACATGCCAACATTATCCCTTCAATTCGGGAAATGCTAGTCCAGTCCTAGGTTTAGCTTTGCATTCAGGGAATTGTAGCCCCCGGATTTCCCCCATTATAAATCCTACACTACACATCCCAGAATGCAAAGTTAAAACCAGGACTGGACTATTATCTCCTGAATGGAAAGGATAATGTTGGCATATATGTGTATCGCTCATGGAATACCATGCCACCACCACGTGAAAGGAAGAGGAAACGTAGAAGTAAGCAATATCCAGAACTAAACGCAGGCATATATATTGTAAAATGTTCCTGCCACATAAATGTAAGTACTGTGCCGAGGAAGAGCGACATAGAAGTAATAACAGAGGCGTGTGATTGAAAATCAATATAGTGTGAGGAGACTGAAGCACGCAGAACAGACAAGGAGGGGAAACCAAGCCCCAGACTAAAGGCCTTACCAGAGTTCCCAGTCTGTGTCTCTCCACTCCACGGCAGGGGAGTGCAAGGGGTCCTTGGGACCATTCACAAGACTGCTCCATCTATAGAGTTAATGTGAGGGTGCTGAGAAGTTGAACATTATCTTACGGGAGATGAATGGGACCCTGGACGCTTAGCAAGGTTACACATCGGCATAAGCCGAGTGTGGCTGAGGGGCTAGGCCCACCTTCATGGCCCCATGGTTCAACCTGCAGTTCTGGCAACAGCTTAGCTAAGTTTGGAGTGGTTCCTGATAGCTGATCAGGGTATGATATGATATGATATGGCATTCATAACGCGCCTATGCACAAGTGCTTCAAGGCACGACGAGGCAATGGAGGGGAACAAAAGGAGGACGGACAACAATCAGAGGGTCTCCAGGTAACCAGTGCAGTACAGGTTACAGCCAGGAGGTCAGCAGAGGAGACGAGGAGAAAAAGCAGAAGCAAAGAGAAAGGTTTTGAGGTGTTTCCAGAACCGGAGATGGTTCTCCTCAAGTTTAAGGGAGGCAGGGAGGCTGTTCCAGAGGGAAGCACCGGCCGAAGAAAGAGATCTACCAACAACTTGTTGCTAGGAGAAGCGACTGACCCTGAAGGAGTTGGAGGCGGATGAGCGAAGAGCTTGAGAAGGATGATATTTAGGAAGAGAGAGTTGAAGGTATTGAGGCCCCAGGCTCCAGAAGGCCTTGTGGACGATGCAGAGGGTTTTGAACTTAATCCTCGCAGCCACTGGAAGCCAGTGCATAGATTTCAGTCTTTGAGAGATACGATCCATGGGCTTGAGGCCAAGGACAAGTCTTGAAGTCCTGTTTTGGATAAGTTGCAGAGGGCAGAGAGTAGAAGCAGTCAGATTTAGGAAAAGGCTGTTAAAATAGTCCAGCCTAGAGAGAACCAGAGCTCTGGAGACAGTGAGCTTCTGGGTGTAGGACGAAATTACCTAAAAAAAATGGTTCGCATTGACCAAAAGTTCTAAAAATGCTACCACCAAAGGTTCGAACACCAAAAGTTCGAACCTTTGGTGGTAGCATTAGAAAAGAATCGGGGGCTGGTGGGGTGTCCCCCGCATCGCCCCACTCACTATACCTCATGGTATAGTGAGCGAGGGCTGCGGAGGACACCCCCGCAGCCTTACGTTACAAAATAAAAGAAAAGAAAAGGACCCTGCAGCGCCGTTTCCCGATCACGGAAGTGAAAGGGAACTGGCGCTGCAGGGAACCCAGCGTTAAGATGAAGGTAAGTGGGGTTTGTTTATGTTGGGGGGTGTGAGTGGGGGTGTGCTGAGGGTGTGGGTGGGGGGCTGTTATGGGTGTGTTGTGTGTTGTGTGTGTGTGAGAATGTGTGTGCGTTTGCATGCGAACAATTTGCCCGCTGTACTTTCAGCTGTGGGCAAATCATGTGGATTCAGCTTCTGGGGGAAGGAGAGGAAAGGAAGAATACCTCTGAGGAGGTGCAGCTGGTAGTGTGACTTTTTAGAGACGTTGGAGATGTGAGGAGAGGAGAGTGTGGAGTCGAAGATGACCCCGAGGTTTTTTGCCTTGCAGGTGGGAAGGGGAGCCGACTAATGAATTTCCAGGGGGGTGCTTAAATATAGGAAGTGACATCACTGGCAGTTATATGACAGCATTTCCACGTAGTCGCCAACTTGGTGAAAGGAGGCTTGGGGGTGCGCAGAACAGTGGAAACATTGGCTAGCATGTACTGCATATACTAAAGTCATGTAAGAAGGAGGTTTAAGCCTTCCATTGCATTCCAGTAAGCCATCACTGCCCCTACTCCACCCCTCTAGAATCATCCAGGTTTTAGTAGCCCTCAAAAGGCAGAGCAACACAACTAGGATGGGAGAACGAAATGCTCGCTAAACAGAAGGTACAGTTGCAAGGTGGAGTACCACCACCAACACCAAAAAAAGTTCCCAATTCAAGGGAAAACAAGTAAAGAAGTTTCCTGGTTACAAAGGACAACAGTGCTTTGTCAATATCTACATCATACCCTTCATACCGCAGCATGACCATCACCCCAAAGGTGGTCAAATGCCCACCTTATGCTACGGCAGGTTTTTAGACCGTATTGCTGTACCAGAAGAACCATCTGGAAGTGGTCACTGCACTCTAGTGCACGAGACACTACTACCCCTGGAAACCGGGCAGACGTACTATTGGACAGCAATTTTGTTTTGGGTCCACCTTCTGTGTGAATATGTCTATTATGATGTTTACCCATCTGGTGTGTTTTTGATTAACATTAGATGCTATCAGTATCTTCACTACAGTTTCAGTAAACCACTTGCATTATAGTGGCTTTTATACTCAAATAGAAACACATTAAAAATGCTCACTTTTGTTTAGTATCTATGCATATTGATTAACTTGTAAAGATATTGTATGAGCATTAAGAATGGTATGGTCAAATACACAGTTTACTATTGCTAATTTAAGCGAGTTGATACCAAACATCCTACTCTTCTATTTACTTATAAAAAATAATATATTTAATATTTAAACTACGAAGCAAGATGTGTGTGTTGCCATAGCCCAGTAAAACTTAAACAAATAATAATAATAATAATAATAATAAATCATACTTACAATAAATAGTGCTGCTGTAGATTGGTTACCCAGGAGAACAGGTGAGCTGTTTTCATTGCAGCACCTTTCCCATGCAAAATGTATTTTTACAGACAACAGTTCGTTGAATAAATTCATCTGCAATGGCTTCAACATCCAGATATGCAGCTTCATCTTTGTGTCCCTGTAGCAAAGCAACAGCTTTTAATCGAGCTTGGCCCATTGTAGCTCTCAGATATGTTTTGATTCGCCAAAGGCAAGAAAAAGAACGCTCCGAAGAACAAGAGGATACAGGGATAGTTACTGCAATTTGAAGTAGTCTGGCCAGTTCTGGGAACAAATTGCACATAGGACGACCCCTTTCACCTTGGAACAAGTCAAGGACATCCTGAAAACACATAACCAGAGTCTTATCCCTCTGTGCAAGTTCAAGGAACATATTTCTATGTAGCTCTAGATTGCATTAATGGAAGTCCGTCTTATAAAAATTCATGACATATTCACTGGTGACATTCCCTGTAACAAATCTTTCTATGTTAACCATATGGTCACAGGCAGTTGTATTGAAATGTTCTGACAAAGCTACCAATGTACAGTCCAGGAGTCATAATAGCTTTGTCTATAGAGGCCTTTGGGAGACTGAAAAACATGAGGAACTGAACCTTCATCCAGGGGCCGTGGAATTTTCCTGGCTCTTCTTTGCACAAAATGTTCCTCTGGCTCCACATCTAAATCATCGGCCGTTGATGTGGTTTTTGAGAAGAAGTCTTCAAATTCCTCACGCAGTTGTGCAATTATGGTCTTAAGGTTTTCAATCATGACCGATGCTTCATGTAACCTTAAATTGACCTTCTGTAGAGCAGTGTTCACAGTTTCAACACATGAAAATACCATGTAAAGAAGATGAAGACCTAGAAAGGTTTCGAGTTTATGGAGTTGCAAGTGCAAGCCATGGGCTTTTGCTCCCGCTTCATTGTGGGCATCGGCTGCAAGTCCCAGAAATTCTATTACAGAATTGTAGTTAGCAAGCACAGTCTTCAAAGATTTTGCTTGAACTGTCCATCGGGTAGGACAGAATGGAACCAGTTTGACACTCCCTTCCTCTTGACAACGTTCAAAACAAGCAAGGCGTTTTGGGGAATTTCGAATGAACCCAATCAAGTCCTTTACAAAAACCAATAGATCCCTGAACTTGTCAATTCCCATAGCTACATCCTGAACTACTAAGTTCAGATTGGGTGCAAAGCAGTGCACATATATAGCTTGTGGTGCCACCTCCTGTACCAATGTCTGCAAACCATGTCGATGTCCAGCCATATTAGAAGCACCATCATAACACTGCCCCTGACAGTTTTCCATTTTATAGCCAAACCTCAGGAGAACATTTTTTAAAATGGCAAACAGAGTTTGTGATGTAGTGCTAGACGTTTGATAAAAGCCAAAGAAAATCTCCTCTACCTGAAGATCCTCTTTTGCCATGCAAAAGACTACAGAGACCTGCTCTTTTATTGACACATCAGCAGTCTCATCTAAAATAATAGAAAAGAATTTTGCATCATGATTCTCTTTCATCAGGCCACGGAGCAAATTATGTGACATACTTTCCAGCATTTCATTTAATATGTGATTGCGACATCCATTTGTACTCTGCTCTTTGAAGCCAGGTTTGTAGTTCGGAACATCTATGCTACGAAGCGACACAATTGCTGTTAGATTAGAGTCCTCATCATTATGGCCCCAAATTGCAAGACCTTGCTGAGCTAAAGCCAACAATGTGGTCAAGATATTCACCAGCGCACTTCTGTTATCCCTCATCTGCTTGAGATGGCCCAACGACAGAGCTGCTGCAACAGTCATACCCCTTTCCACAGATGCTAGCGCCATTGCAGCCGCCCGATGAAGGTTTGAACTCTGATGGCTGTTACATCTCTCTATGCCCTTCTTCAAATTTTTAAAGCCATGTTTAATGAAAGCATTCCAGGCATCCTTATCATGGCCACTTTTTGGCAATGGCATACCCTTTTCATTAGCAGACTGGCATACTTTACAGAACATTTTTTCAACCTACTCATCATATGTAAGCCAGTTATAGGTTTCTAACCATTTCTTTTGGAAAGTGCGGCCCCGCTGGGACTTTAAAACATTTGATTTGTTCATGTTTGTGGAGCATTCCTGTGCCACAATGCTGCCGCCAACATCACTGACTGTAGATGCATTTGGTATAATTTGCACAGATTGTGCCTGGCTGTTTGATGCAACTGTGGAGCTCGATATTGCTGCAACTGCTTTGTCAGACACATGGGACATCTGCTTTGGTTTTGCAGGGGTTATTGTAATAAACCTCTGCATGATGGCTTTGGGGTTTCAGATGCGTATTTTCCAGGGGACGTGGGCGAAGCAGTCGCTGCTAGGTATACTGTCTCAGAAATCGTTTAACTGGCATACAACTGCAAGAAAAAAAATTGGATGCTGTAATTCATGAAAAAGGCATCTCTAAAAGCAAGACATTTTCTGATGTTTCTGTTTGAGTTTCCTGACTTTACGCTGTATTAGGTTCAGTTTATCATCAATCAATTTATCGCATTGTGCAAGTGACAGTTGCTAAGATGTTACCTCTGGGCCACCAGGTTCACAAATAGTTAGGGATGTAACATTATTTAATGTATTTATTATTTTGCATTTGTAAGGCACTTCTACATCAAGTAAATTGAGTTTCAAAGCGTCCACAGGGAGGTAACAAGGGAATAAAAATCAAATCTAACAACGAAAGATAGAGGTGGACTTACTAGGCCTTGTGAGCATTCAGAATGTGCAAGTGCAGAGAGAGAAGGGATTAGAGAGTGGGGGTAAGTGCTAGGTGTACCAAAGAGGATCTTCTCTGCTGTTGTTTTGTTCAAAAGATAAGTCTGCAGTATGTGTTGTAATAATAATAATTTAATAATTTAGCGCTACGAACCCTCAGGTATCTGAGCACTGCTTATTATTGATCCACGGTGTGTGGTGCTCATTTATCGACCTCGGAGGGATGAAATGCGGAGTTTGGCCCTGCCGGGATTCAAACCTGCGTCAGCAGGCTCTGCACAGGCGGAGTTTGGCCCTGCCGGGATTCAAACCTGCGTCAGCAGGCTCTGCACAGGCGGAGTTTGGCCCTGCCGGGGGTCAAACCTGCGTCAGCAGGCTCTGCACAGATGTCAAAGCGAGCGCTCTACTCGGTGTGCCACTTGACCAGCTGTGTCCTGCTTCAGGGTCAGGGAACACATGAAGTGGAGTGTCAGGACATATATCCACCCAAGCACAGACCCAAAATGTAATTGCTATGGAGCACAGTGCAACAAGATGCCCAAGGCAGCTCTGCTATCTACAAGATGACAGCCTGACTCTATATCCTTACAAAATGAAGCAGTGTTAACCATTCATATTTATCTCCTCAGCCTTCAGCTTTACTACAAGGTGGCTCTCTAATAAAGTGATCTAGTGGGACCCTTAGCTATATTAAACACTGCTTCAGGCCTTCCTTGGGAGTGGGGATGGAACAGTGTGATACCTCATGTCCTGGGCATACCCACAGTTACAGTAGTGGATAATGAGTTATTTATCTAGCGCTTCCCCAAAACGCTGTACACAGGACATATTCACACACACACACACACACAATTACCACCCAACCGAAGTTGGTACTCATTTATCGACTAGGGTCGGAAGGATGAAAGGCTGAGTTGGACTTGCCGGGATTCGAACCTGCAGATCACACTGAGTTTGCACTGCAGCAGCATGCGTTTATCAGAAAAAGGACACATGATATGGAATGTGAGGAGCCTGTGTGTGAATGACCCTGCACTGCCAGATTGCACAGCGAATGAACTATCTCAGGGGACAAAGTCACAAACTGCAGAGAAAAATATTTTACCACCTGCTGCCTGCACAAGGAACCAATATACAGGGTAATTCATAGAAATTCGCACAAAAATGGCGCACAAGGCTGGCGCACAGTGTCCCTGTGCGATACACTGCGCCAGCCGCGTGCGAAAAAATCCTTTTCATCGCACAGCGTATTCATGGATTTTAGCCTCCGAAACCAGCCGTGGCGCAGAGTGGCGCAGTGACCCTGCAGCAGCGCCAGTTACGCCCCCAAGAACGCCCTCGCGCAAGGAAAAGCCTTCAAAATCCCCAAATCATCGCAAAGGGCTGCGCTAACCCTGGACCAGTTCACAGGGCTGGCAAACAGCAAACGCCAAGCGGGGAACGTGCATTTCAGTGGTTCGCGGGAAGTTCCACACGCGATTGTCCTGTGTACGTGTGCATCAGAGGTGCGTGGGAAGTAACACAGGCAAAAGCAGCAGGGTACGTGTATTTCAGGGGTGCGCGGGAAGTATCACACGCGATTCCATCAGGGTACGTGTATTCCAGGGGTGCGCGGGAAGTATCACACGCAAAAGCAGCAGGGTACGTGTATTCCAGGGGTGCACGGGAAGTATCACATGCAAAAGCAGCAGGGTACGTGTATTTCAGGGGTGCGCGGGAAGTATCACACGCAAAATCAGCAAGGTACGTGTATTTCAGGAGTGCGCGGGAAGTATCACACGCGATTCCATCAGGGTACGTGTATTCCAGGGGTGCGCGGGAAGTATCACACGCAAAAGCAGCAGGGTACGTGTATTTCAGGGGTGCGCAGGAAGTATCACACGCGATTCCATCAGGGTACGTGTATTACAGGGGTGCGCGGGGAGCACCACACGTGAATTGCACGTGTGGGTCCTCCCAGGTGTTCCCTCTACACCCTCCACGGCCCCTGCAGGTGGCCCACACCACAGGGGCCTACCCTGCACATGTCCTGCAGGCACCCCATCCACCATAGCCATGCCCCCCAGCCAACCCACATGTCACCTTGCACTACTGCCCACCAACGCATGTCCCCCTGCACCCCCAGCCACCAGGGGCAGCCTTCACCAGGCCCCCACTCATGTCCCCTATCACCCCCACCCACCAGCAGTGCAGGGGCAGCCTCCACCAGGCCCCCACTCATGTCTCCCTGCACCCCCACCCCCCAGCCACCAGGGGCAGCCTCCACTAGGCCCCCACTCATGTCTCCCACCACCCCCACCCCCCAGCAGTGCAGGGGCAGCCTCCACCAGGCCCCCACTCATGTCTCCCACCACCCCCACCCCCGAGCCACCAGGGGCAGCCTCCACCAGGCCCCCACTCATGTCTCCCATCACCCCCACCCCCCAGCCACCAGGGGCAGCCTCCACCAGGCCCCCACTCATGTCTCCCACCACCCCTACCCCCCAGCAGTGCAGGGGCAGCCTCCACCAGGCCCCCACTCATGTCTCCCACCACCCCGACCCCCCAGCCACCAGGGGCAGCCTCCACCAGGCCCCCACTCATGTCTCTCATCACCCCCAGCCACCAGGGGCAGCCTCCACCAGGCCCCCACTCATGTCCCCTACCACCCCCACCCTCCAGCAGTGCAGGGGCAGCCTCCACCAGGCCCCCACTCATGTCTCCCTGCACCCCCACCCCCCAGCCACCAGGGGCAGCCTCCACCAGGCCCCCACTCATGTCTCCCATCACCCCCACCACCCAGCCACCAGGGGCAGCCTCCACCAGGCCCCCACTCATGTCTCCCATCACCCCCACCCCCAGCCACCAGGGGCAGCCTCCACCAGGCCCCCACACATGTCCCCTATCACCCCCAGCCCCCAGCAATGCAGGGACAGCCTCCACCAGGCCCCCACTCATGTCCAACTCATGTCTCCCTGCACCCCCACCCCCCACCCACCAGGGGCAGCCTCCACCAGGCCCCCACTCATGTCCCCTATCACCCCCACCCCCCAGCAGTGCAGGGGCAGCCTCCACCAGGCCCCCACCCATGTCTCCCATCACCCCCACCCCCAGCAGTGCAGGGGCAGCCTCCACCAGGCCCCCACTCATGTCTCCCATCACCCCCACCCCCCAGCAGTGCAGGGGCAGCCTCCACCAGGCCCCCACTCATGTCTCCCTGCACCCCCACCCCCCAGCCACCAGGGGCAGCCTCCACCAGGCCCCCACTCATGTCTCCCACCACCCCCACCCCCCAGCAGTGCAGGGGCAGCCTCCACCAGGCCCCCACTCATGTCTCCCACCACCCCCACCCCCCAGCCACCAGCGGCAGCCTCCACCAGGCCCCCACTCATGTCTCCCATCACCCCCACCCCCCAGCCACCAGGGGCAGTCTCCACCAGGCCCCCACTCATGTCCCCTATCAGCCCCACCCCCCAGCAGTGCAGGGGCAGCCTCCACCAGGCCCCCACTCATCTCTCCCTGCACCCCCACCCCCAGCCCCCAGGGGCAGCCTCCACCAGGCCCCCACTCATGTCTCCCTGCACCCCCACCCCCCACCCACCAGGGGCAGCCTCCACCAGGCCCCCACTCATGTCCCCTGTCACCTCCACCCCCCAGCAGTGCAGGGGCAGCCTCCACCAGGCCCCCACTCATGTCTCCCTGCACCCCCACCCCCCAGCCACCAGGGGCAGCCTCCACCAGGCCCCCACTCATGTCTCCCACCACCCCCACCCCCGAGCAATGCAGGGACAGCCTCCACCAGGCCCCCACTCATGTCCAACTCATGTCTCCCTGCACCCCCACCCCCCACCCACCAGGGGCAGCCTCCACCAGGCCCCCACTCATGTCCCCTATCACCCCCACGCCCCAGCAGTGCAGGGGCAGCCTCCACCAGGCCCCCACCCATGTCTCCCATCACCCCCACCCCCCAGCAGTGCAGGGGCAGCCTCCACCAGGCCCCCACTCATGTCTCCCTGCACCCCCACCCCCCAGCCACCAGGGGCAGCCTCCACCAGGCCCCCACTCATGTCTCCCACCACCCCCACCCCCCAGCAGTGCAGGGGCAGCCTCCACCAGGCCCCCACTCATGTCTCCCACCACCCCCACCCCCCAGCCACCAGCGGCAGCCTCCACCAGGCCCCCACTCATGTCTCCCATTACCCCCACCCCCCAGCCACCAGGGGCAGCCTCCACCAGGCCCCCACTCATGTCTCCCATCACCCCCACCCCCCAGCCACCAGGGGCAGCCTCCACCAGGCCCCCACTCATGTCCCCTATCACCCCCACCCCCCAGCAGTGCAGGGGCAGCCTCCACCAGGCCCCCACTCATCTCTCCCTGCACCCCCACCCCGCAGCCCCCAGGGGCATCCTCCACCAGGCCCCCACTCATGTCTCCCATCACCCCCACCCCCCAGCCACCAGGGGCAGCCTCCACCAGGCCCCCACTCATGTCCCCTATCACCCCCACCCCCCAGCAGTGCAGGCGCAGCCTCCACCAGGCCCCCACTCATGTCCAACTCATGTCTCCCTGCACCCCCACCCCCCAGCCACCAGGGGCAGCCTCCACCAGGCCCCCACTCATGTCTCCCACCACCCCGACCCCCCAGCCACCAGGGGCAGCCTCCACCAGGCCCCCACTCATGTCTCCCATCACCCCCAACCCCCAGCCACCAGGGGCAGCCTCCACCAGGCCCCCACTCATGTCCCCTACCACCCCCACCCCCCAGCAGTGCAGGGGCAGCCTCCACCAGGCCCCCACTCATGTCTCCCTGCACCCCCACCCCCCAGCCACCAGGGGCAGCCTCCACCAGGCCCCCACTCATGTCTCCCATCACCCCCACCCCCCAGCCACCAGGGGCAGCCTCCACCAGGCCCCCACACATGTCCCCTATCACCCCCAGACCCAGCAGTGCAGAGACAGCCTCCAACAGGCCCCCACTCATGTCCAACTCATGTCTCCCTGCACCCCCACCCCCCAGCCACCAGGGGCAGCCTCCACCAGGCCCCCACTCATGTCCCCTATCACCCCCACCCCCCAGCAGTGCAGGGGCAGCCTCCACCAGGCCCCCACCCATGTCTCCCATCACCCCCACCCCCAGCAGTGCAGGGGCAGCCTCCACCAGGCCCCCACTCATGTCTCCCATCACCCCCACCCCCCAGCAGTGCAGGGGCAGCCTCCACCAGGCCCCCACTCATGTCTCCCTGCACCCCCACCCCCCAGCCACCAGGGGCAGCCTCCACCAGGCCCCCACTCATGTCTCCCACCACCCCCACCCCCCAGCAGTGCAGGGGCAGCCTCCACCAGGCCCCCACTCATGTCTCCCACCACCCCCACCCCCCAGCCACCAGCGGCAGCCTCCACCAGGCCCCCACTCATGTCTCCCATCACCCCCACCCCCCAGCCACCAGGGGCAGCCTCCACCAGGTCCCCACTCATGTCCCCTATCACCCCCACCCCCCAGCAGTGCAGGGGCAGCCTCCACCAGGCCCCCACTCATGTCTCCCTGCACCCCCACCCCCCAGCCACCAGGGGCAGCCTCCACCAGGCCCCCACTCATGTCTCCCATTACCCCCACCCCCCAGCCACCAGGGGTAGCCTCCACCAGGCCCCCACTCATGTCCCCTATCACCCCCACCCCCCAGCAGTGCAGGGGCAGCCTCCACCAGGCCCCCACTCATGTCCAACTCATGTCTCCCTGCACCCCCACCCCCCAGCCACCAGGGGCAGCCTCCACCAGGCCCCCACTCATGTCCCCTATCACCCCCACCCCCCAGCAGTGCAGGGGCAGCCTCCACCAGGCCCCCACTCATGTCTCCCTGCACCCCCACCCCCAGCCACCAGGGGAAGCCTCCACCAGACCCCCACTCATGTCTCCCATCACCCCCACCCCCCAGCAGTGCAGGGGCAGCCTCCACCAGGCCCCCACTCATGTCTCCCTTCACCCCCACCCCCCAGCAGTGCAGGGGCAGCCTCCACCAGGCCCCCACCCATGTCTCCCATCACCCCCACCCCCAGCAGTGCAGGGGCAGCCTCCACCAGGCCCCCATTCATGTCTCCCATCACCCCACCCCCAAGCAGTGCAGGGGCAGCCTCCACCAGGCCTCCACTCATGTCTCCCTGCACCCCCACCCCCCAGTCACCAGGGGCAGCCTCCACCAGGCCCCCACTCATGTCTCCCATTACCCCCACCCCCCAGCCACCAGGGGCAGCCTCCACCAGGCCCCCACTCATGTCCCCTATCACCCCCACCCCCCAGCAGTGCAGGGGCAGCCTCCACCGGGCCCCCACTCATGTCTCCCTGCACCCACACCCCCCAGCCACCAGGGGCAGCCTCCACCAGGCCCCCACTCATGTCTCCCATCACCCCCACCCCCCAGCCACCAGGGGCAGCCTCCACCAGGCCCCCACTCATGTCCCCTATCACCCCCACCCCCCAGCAGTGCAGGGGCAGCCTCCACCAGGCCCCCACTCATGTCCCCTATCACCCCCACCCCCCAGCAGTGCAGGGACAGCCTCCACCAGGCCCCCACTCATGTCTCCCATCACCCCCACCCCCCAGCAGTGCAGGGGCAGCCTCCACCAGGCCCCCACCCATGTCTCCCATCACCCCCACCCCCCAGCAGTGCAGAGGCAGCCTCCACCAGGCCCCCACTCATGTCTCCCATCACCCCCACCCCCCAGCAGTGCAGGGGCAGCCTCCACCAGGCCCCCACTCATGTCTCCCACCACCCCCACCCCCCAGCAGTGCAGGGGCAGCCTCCACCAGTCCCCCACCCATGTCTCCCACCACCCCCCAGCCACCAGGGGCAGCCTCCACCAGGCCCCCACTCATGTCTCCCACCACCCCCACCCCCCAGCCACCAGGGGCAGCCTCCACCAGGCCCCCACTCATGTCTCCCATCACCCCCACCCCCCAGCAGTGCAAGGGCAGCCTCCACCAGCCCCCCTCTCATGTCCCCTATCACCCCCACCCCCAGCCACCAGGGGCAGCCTCCACCCGGCCCCCACTCATGTCCCCTATCACCCCCACCCCCCAGCAGTGTAGGGGCAGCCTCCACCAGGCCCCCACCCCCCAGCCACCAGGGGCAGCCTCCACCAGGCCCCCACTCATGTCTACCATCACCCCCACCCCCCAGCCACCAGGGGCAGCCTCCACCAGGCCCCCACTCATGTCTCCCACCACCCCCATCCCTCAGCAGTGCAGGGGCAGCCTCCACCAGGACCCCACACATGTCCCCCTGCACCCCCACCCCCCAGCAGTGCAGGGGCAGCCTCCACCAGGCCCCAACTCATGTCTCCCACCACCCCCACCCCCCAGCAGTGCAGGGGCAGCCTCCACCAGGCCCCCACTCATTTCTCCCACCACCCCCACCCCCCAGCCACCAGGGGCAGCCTCCACCAGGCCCCCACTCATGTCCCCTATCACCCCCACCCCCAGCAGTGCAGGGGCAGCCTTCACCAGGCCCCCACTCATGTCTCCCTGCACCCTCACCCCCCAGCCACCAGGGGCAGCCTCCACCAGGCCCCCACTCATGTCCCCTATCACCACCACCCCCCAGCAGTGCAGGGGCAGCCTCCACCAGGCCCCCACTCATGTCTCCCTGCACCCCCACCCCCCAGCCACCAGGGGCAGCCTCCACCAGGCCCCCACTCATGTCTCCCAACACCCCCACCCCCCAGCAGTGCACGGGCAGCCTCCACCAGACCCACACTCATGTCCCCCAGCCAACATGTCAACACAATCTAGATCTCTGGCCCTTATGGTCAGCCTCCAAATGCCAAACACCCACCTGAGTATTGCATCCACCCACTTAGAAATGGCAAAAACATGATATAACCACAATTGCAAGTTTGGAAATGAACACATGTGCCTCACATAGGCCCAATGGGTGTCAGTGAAGGTCAAAACACATATCATGATATGCATGAAACCAATGAGATGATACTACACATTGAAGTTTGAAGAAAAATATGTATTAAACGCAACATAAATTGAACCAAAAATAAAAAAAAATTAATGGAAACAAGCAGGTACGTGAAATAATGCAAAACCACAAATCATAATGCAAACGAAAGGTGTCCAAAGTCACAGTCCACAAAAGTAAATCCAATCTAAAATTAAAATCGAAAACCATTGCTCCATGGGGAAATCATAAAAAAAAAATGAAAATCCAAAAGTCAACTATATACAGATAAACAATCCAGGGTCCATGATCCCAACAGAAGAAATGAAACCTATCTAATAACACTACCTAAAAAAAAAAGAATATATACAAAAATTTGGCCCATTGTCCAAAAGGTCCAAATAAAATGCTAAACCAAAGGAAACCTAACACTAACTACAGAACTATTTACAAGGGCAGCGGGCTAGTCCGACGGCTCACTTCGGGATGTTCCGGGCCAGGGCATCATCGAACTCCCGCTCAATGTCCCGGAAGCGCTCCTCCTCCATGGCCCCGAGGGTCCGCAGGGCCGTCCACGTGTTTCCCCCAAACTCCCTGCGGATTGCCTCTAGGCACTCGGCCCGCCTCAGGGCCCTCCGCATGGAGTTCTCCGCCCTGACCATCGTGAGCCGTGACTCTTCCGCCCGCTGCCGCTCCGCATCTATGGCGTGGCCCAACCGCTGCCACATGGAAGACACTTCCCGTCCTGGGTCCTCCTGCCCTCCGGCCGATGCCTGCCCCTCCGATGTCGAAGGCCCCGAGCCATCATGGCTCCCACCACGTTGCTACTGCTGCTGCGCCTCTGCCCGTGCACTGCCTCCTGCTGCCTGCACATCCTCCGCTGGCTGGGGTGCAGTCGTTGATGTGGCCACCCCTGCTGGACGTCCGACTCCCGACTGTGGCAGGGATGCCTCCTCCACCAGCCTGGCCGCACCGTCAGAGGCAGCTCCACAGGGCACCCAGGTGACTGATGGGTGGGAAGATGGCACGGAGGACGACTGGCGCATAGGGGGTTCAGTTGAGGAGGGGGTCTGAGCAAGCCCCATCAAACGGAAGAATCCGGCCTGGGTGACCTGTCCCAGTAGGCCGACGCGGTCAACGAGCCATTTGAGATGACGTGCAGTCTCCTCATGAAAAGACTGCAGGTCCCCTTGCATGGCCCGTTGACGCAACGCCACACCAGTCAGGACACGCTCAACCCGGACCCGGATAGCCACGTCCGCAGGCAGAGGAAGGCCAGTTGTCGTGAGCTCATCCCCTGCCTGAAAACGGGTCTGGACGTAGGCATCCCTGCTGGTGCAAGATGATGCAGTGACAGGATCAGGGACAGGATTGCACACAGGAACCTCCGCGGCGACCTGTGCTGCCTCCTGTCCCTGGTCCTGCACTGCACCTCTAGCACCAGTGGAATCCCCACCTCCAGACACCGTCTCTGTTGCTTGCACGGCCTCCTCCTCCACCAAACCCCCCTCCAACCTGGATGACTCCGTGCCATCTTCCCCCGTTGGGCCCTGTGGGGTCCCAGCTGCCCCTTCTGCTGCCGAGGAGTCCAACTCCGACCTCTGCCTCTTGGACCTCCCCCTGGCAGCTGCGGCCTGGGACGCGGCAACGGACTCCTCACTCCCCGACGAGATCACAACCTGGGAGGGGAGCCGGGCCTTGCGTCTCCGGCTGGCGGTGCGATCCCCGCCGCTGTGCTCCACCGCACCTTCTCCGCCCTCTTCATCAGTTGACGCTGCAGACAGGGAGAAATAAAACACAGGCATCAGGGCACTGTACAATGGACACATACACACATGACAGTTGCACATGAGTGGCATTGGCAAACCTCAGACATGGCATCACAATTGGCAACACACATGTCATTTCTACATGCACACATGAGCCATACCACAGCTACATCGCAACTGCCAGCACCATCCATACACATACAACAGCATGAGCAGGCAAAGGTGAGCCAGACATCACATGCAACACAGGGAGTGCACTACACATGCCGCACACCACCACACTTGCATGCATGTGTACACCTCAGCCAACTGTCGCAGTGTTCCGATGGGCATCCATGTCACATCTGCCAATCAAGCTTCCACATCCCGCTGTCACATGCATCCATGTTGCATCACTGTTGCACCCTTGTCAAATACCCACACATGCACATGTACACAGTGCTGATACATGCAGCTGAAAACAACATACATGCATGACATCACGAACATGCCTACTTACATACACATTCATACAAACATGTGTGCCCACACAACTGCATTTGGCATGCAAGCCTACACACACAAGCACCATCCATGTCTCACACATGACAGCGCTCGCATGTGTTAGCCTCACGGTCCTGTACACCCCCACCCATACTCGGCCCCATACAAACAGATGTGCAACCGGCACACTACTGGCACATCACCACACGGCCAGCTCACAATCATGATGCATGTACACTTACCGCTCGACTCCAGGCGGGTCTACCTCTCAAGGACCTGGACGTGGAGCGCTGGGGATATGCGTTCAAGGACCCTCATCTGATCTTCTGACAAGTGGCCCCGGCGCCCCTTAGCATCCACTGCCTTCAAGAGGCGCCGGGCCTTGTTCAGGGTCCTGGACCTGAAGTCCTCCCAGAGCTTCTTGACATGTTGTAAGTTGCGGATTGCCACCCCCTCCGCGTTGATGGCAGTCACGATGTCCGTCCAGATCCGAGTCCGTCCTTCCTTGTCAGCGCGCACACTTCCGTAGAGGGCATCATACTGCCCCAGGACTTGCTCCACCAGGACACCAACTTCCCTGGCACTGAAGCTGGTGCCCCTCTGCCTCTCTGGCCGGGGGTTGTCAGTGGTGCCAAATGTTGCAGTGCCCGACATGACAACCCCAGAGGCAGGAGTGGGTGGGCAACTGGGTCCTGGGGCTGGGCTGTGGAGCAATGGAATCCCAGTCGGGAGTCTTCGGTTCTAGCAGGGGTGGTCACAGCAACAGCACCCCTGGCTGATGTGCAGGCAGCAAATGGCAGGGCACGTGGGCAGCAGGCAGTCAGGCAACAGCAGATGGCAGGTGGGAGCGTGCTCGGGGCTCTGGGGGGCAGTAAATCGGCTTTCTGGGCAGGAGCGTGGTCTTCCGTGTGCTTACGCGTGGCCAGCTTGATACAGAGTTATTTGGCACGTGAAAAGTCCTGCGTGTAATTTGAGGAAAGGCCCTTAGCGCGTAAGCGCGTCTGCACGCATACGCGATTTCATTGGCCCTAAGGCCCCCATGCGCAGCTGTGACGTCACGCGCATGGCCGTAGGGAATGGCGCGTGTAAAAAAAAGAGATACACGTCCGAGTGTCAAAGCGCGTAATTGGTGGAAATGGCCTCATCGCGTATGCGTGTCTGTGACGTGTGTATAAAAGGTACGTGTAGAACGCCATTTCCTTGTACGTGCTTTTCGTGGAGAGCGAATGTGTGAAATCTGTACTTCTTGTCGGTTCACACGCGATTTACTTCACGTCGTTTCCAGTTCGTACTCCCTGTTACCTCTGACAGCTTTTTCTCTTTTCCTCTTTTTCCTGGGCCTGTTTCCTCAAACAGCGTTCCCTTCTACTGTTGTCCTGTCTCCTCAGACAGCGTACAATTCTTCTTTTGGCGGGGGTGTTGCCAACGCGCACACGCACATATTTTTCACGCTTTTGTTCCTGGCAGACGGTGAGTCGCGCACGTATTTAACATCTGTGCTTGCCCCGTGTGTCGCGTACTCCTTCAGAGGTCATTCTAGGCTGTGTGTGACACGCATACGTTCATTCTTGTGTTTCTGGGTGCCACAGCGTAGTGCATGTTTATTTTTCCACGCACGTGGTCTAGGAGGGGTTGCGTGCACCTTACTTCCCTTTTTTGGTGTGCCTGTGCGTTGCGTGACCCGTCATCTTTCCCCAGGGGTGACATACAGCCTTGCTAGAGCACTAGGGTACGATTACCATCTGGTACCCAACCCCTTTGACCCCCAATTGCCCAGGACAATAGTTCACATCGACTCCCATACGCACAATAACATCAGTGCCATGGCTGGGTGGCGACAAGCCGTAAGGGTGGCAAAGGTGGCCGAGCCCCAAGTGGTGGCCGTGGTGGATCTGGTAAGGGACGTGGCCGTGACTTGCAGGGTGCCCCTAGCCCCCCATGTGTGGAGGAGCAGTCAGGGACACCCATGCCCCCCCCACTGGTTGAGGTTAACGTGGCTGACACCATCCATGCTCAGCCCTTGTTGGACCAGCCCACTGTGGAACCAGACCTGGCACAGGGTGACTCCATGGCTGACTTCCAGGTCAGCAGGTCTAGGCCACGTGCGCCGGTGAACGTTGGTGTCATCAGGCCATGTGGATCAGGGGCAGCTAGGTCATCTGCTGCCCCGCGTAGGCAGGCTAGGGAGGCTGCAGGGGCAGCTGCGGCTCCATCCACCCCACCTCTCACACACCCAGCCAGGACAGTGTTGGTCCAAGTCCATCATGCTGACATTCCCCCTGACACCATCACACTTGAGCTAATGCCTGCACCAACTCCCATGCTGAGTGTGCAATCCCACACTCCTAGTACAGAGTCCACCGGGGCTCCTGCCCCTAGTGTCCAGAGCGGCGTAGGCCACTCAGGATCCCCACCACCTTCCAAGCGGAAGAGGAAGAGTGCTCGTCCAGTAGAGGCTGATGCCCCAGACACGGCTACGCAGTCCGGCCCGTCAAGGAAGCCCAGCTTCAATGAGGCCGAACTGAATGCACTTGTAGAGTATGTGTCCGCACATGACCGCAAAATGGTGATTGTTGGAGGATCCAAGACCACACCTGCACAACGTCAGGCACACTGGCAGACCATTGCGGACATCATAAGTGCCCTTGGAATCGTGAGGCGCACAGCTACTGAATGCTACAAGCGCTGGAATGACCTGAAGCGCAGGGGAACGAATAAGCTGGCCTCAAGTCATGCCGCAACTCTAGTGACTGGAGGTGGGTCTCCAGCAGACGACATAGAACTCACTCCACATGAGCAGGTTGCTGGGACCTACGTCACGGAGGAACAGATCCAAGGCGTGGGAGAACTGGCAGATTACGGGGCATTGTCCGGTGAGTGCACATGCATGTGTGTCATCCATGTGCATGGTGTGTGTGGGAGGGCTTCTGTTTGGGTGCCAGGTGAGGGTGTGTGTGTCTGAGTGGTTTGGGTCACCCATGTGCCTCTTCTTATACATTCTGCGCACCAGCATTTGGGTATAGCAGCATCCCTTCTGCCAACATTAGACATCCAGCCCAACACCACGCCAGTTGCCCTTGGAGTGTCATCTTGCCACAACATTGTTGCTTATTTACCTCTGTTTATTTAGGCAGATTGTTTGCATACCACCACTTTTACTCGGGATTTCTCAGTCCTATTGTCACATGTCTGACATGGCTATGGTACAGTGGACTGGCTTTGTTTCCTGGACATGATTTGTTTAGACATGTCCCTGTGCTATAGGACCATTTTGGACTGGCAGTTGCAGGTTAAACATTTGAACCATTTCAATGAAAAAATCAATTTCATTAGCAAACTGGACTGAATGAACAATTGGTGACCTCCTCTCCCTCTTCACTTCATGGCTAGGGTACATGCCATCTGTGTGATGGCATGTGTATTTGACCTGCCAATCACTGGCCAATGTGTGATGCCACTGCTAGGCAGCATGCAGCAAATGTGTTCATCTTCCCTCTTGGTGTCATCAATGTGTGCCATCTGCCTACCCTTCACACGCAGTGACGGTGCATGCATGGGAGGGTTTTAGTCATGTGGGACATGTGTCAATCAAGTACTGTTTCTGTAGCCTCTCAGCCCTAATTGTGTGCCATAGTGCTAATGCCTGTTTCCATTTGTTTTCTTTTATGTTTTTGCAGGGGATGACGTACTTGATACTGCTGGGGTTGTGGAGATGGTGCAGACCCAGGAGGGGTCTGAGGGCCGACCGACCACCAGTGAGGGACGTGGTGTGGTGGTGGGTGAGAACCCACAACTGCTGCAGGTCGTGCTCTCAAGGGGTGTCTCTGGCTGCACCTCCCCCGAGCTGTATTCAGGTTGTCCATTCGGATGATGAGACCTATGTGCCGTCGCAGGTGAGTTTTCCTGGGAGGGATTCTGTTCTGTCCGACCCACCTGCACCAGGGTTAGAACCCTCAATGGGGATGTCAGTGTTGGCAGGTACCCCTTTGGTGGTTACGGATGCAGGGTCACACTCCGCGACATCTGATCCTGTTCCTGGGCCAGCAGATCAGAGGGGGAATGCAGTCCTGCAGCCTCAGGCAGTGCCGGCACAGCAAGGCGCAGTTCGCCTTGCCCCAGACAGGTGTGGTGCCCGCCGACGTGGTGGCCGTCAGCCACCTGGCAATACCGCATGGGAGCAATCCATATACGGTATGGCAACCCAACAGGCAGCATCATCACAGATGATGGTTCAGGCAATGGATAGGGTGGCCACTTCCATTGTCCCCCCCGAAAGGCTGATGGAGCGACTACAGCAGGCAACCGACTCCATCTGCCAGTCACACAGGGAGGACATGTTGGCGTCCGACAGGGACAGGCGGGCGGCACTGGCGACTCTGCAGCAAGCCATTTCCATAAAGTCCCAGGGCCACAGGGAAGCCCTGAGGGTGGAACTCCTTCACCTCAGGACGACTCTTGTTGAGCTTGAGGCTTCAACAAACAGAAGGACAGAACAGCAGCTGGAGCGTCTCACACGTACGCTCTCAGCTGAGATGCAGGCAACTAGGGCGGAGGCCCGGGCATCCCGTGAGTTGTTGCATGGGGACCTCCGCACACTTATCCTCCAGAACGAGACCTACCACACCCGCATGCTTGCAGCCATGGAGGAACAGACTAGGGCTTTGCGTGGGCTGCCTTCCATAGTGCCACCACCTCCTGGTGCAGCTGCAGAGGGTGAGGAGAGCGACAGCAGTGATTCTCCCACAATAGGGTAGCCGTGTAGGCCATGAGCCCATGGAGGTGTTTTTTTTCCGCAAGATCCACACAGGTGGGTTTTGGTGTGCACCCTGTCCTCGGACCTCCTGGGTGGCCTCCCCCAGCCCCCCGGGCCCATTAATGGCCATTTTATTTTTTTATTTTTTTTGGGGACAGTGTGTTGCCTTGTGTGGCTCCCGTGGGCATTCGCTGCATTGTGGCTGGGCACATGCAGGCTTGTCATGAATTTGGTTCAGATGCTTGGGTTTTTGTGACACACACCCCTCCTGCTTCCCGTTTCCATGGGCTTGCAAAGGGTGTGCCCAAGTGACATTGACGTACATGGTGACATTGGACTCCCATTCGATGTGTGGGCAGTCTGTAGTCAATACTGTGTATACATTCATAGTGCATATTGTTGTTGTATTGTACACTGCATGGTGTATTGATATGTGCCTCTGCATCCATCTAATCCTCCTAATTTGCATGTCCATTCCTCATGTCTTCACAATGCGGTCCACCTTGGAACTGGAGTCCATGTTGTAAGCAGTGCACCTACACTCTTGCGTGGCGCTAACACTGTATACTTGGAAGTGTTCGGAGGGCTGGCATCATCAGGTAGTGAGGCTAGCAAATTTTTAAGTCTGTAATGTCATGTTGAAGGTAGGTTGGAGGTTGTGTAGGTGATTGGTATTCTTGGTAAGTATTTGGTAATGTGTGTTGTAGGTCCTGCATTACTGTGAGCATTTTATGTGTGGCCATGTTTCCATTAGGGACACTGTAGCTGGTGACACTTGGGGCATGTTGTGGGGATTAATTTGTTTCCTCTCACATTGCATGACATGCCATGGTGTGTTGTGTGGCTGTGCCGGGGAGGGGTTGGGTGACATGGCACTGTTTTCATGTAGTATTTTGCGAGTGGGTATTCATTTCTACAGCATGGAAGTGTGTCTTTTGATGACACTGCATTGGTGGTGTTTGTGTAGGTAGGGATGCACACATTGTGACACTTCCACATTAACAATCTCAGGCTGCTATGGTTCTGACAGTTGACTGTCCCTTTGTTCGTCTTAATTGTCAGGTCGAGTCATCATTGCTTATCAGATAGTATGTGCCAGGGCTGTGGGCACTCCACTGGGGTGTGATTTCTATGTGAAGTAATTAGCCACCAGCTGCGTACGGGCTGCCTCACCCCGTGCTCTCTCCCCTCACATGTGCAGCGGGCGTGCATGTGGTTGGGGATGTGGGGGCACCACCATGTCCACAGCCAGACCCCGGCGTGTTGCAACATTGTGCAGGACACATGCTGCCACTATGATCCTGCACACTACTGGGGGCGCATATAACAACTGCCCGCCAGAACGGTCAAGGGAACGAAAGCGTGACTTGAGCACTCCGAATGTGCGCTCCACTGTGCCCCGGGTTGCAATATGGGCTGTGTTGTATCTTACCTCTGGAGGCGTGATGGAGTTCCGAATTGGCGTCATCATGTGGGTGCTCAGAGGGTAGGCACTGTCCCCTGGTGAGGAGGTGATGGGTATCATTAGTGGGGTAGTGACATAACTCTGCATCTGACATGCATGCATGTGCAGTGGCATTCATACTCACCAAGCAGCCATGTATCGCGATGCCGCCCAGCTTCTAGGTCCCGGCTTAGGGTAGACATTCGGTAAATGAAGCTGTCGTGGGTGGACCCTTGATAGTTGGCATATACTGAGGTGATGATTCCCTTGGCATTACATGCTACCTGCACGTTGATGGAATGCCAGTGCTTGCGGTTCCTATAGATGTGCTCAGATGCCCTGGGGGGACGTAGTGCCACATGGGTGCAGTCAATGGCACCTAGCACTTTTGGGAAAATTGTGCCACACCGTAGAAATCGAGGGCGGCAGCCTGCCTTTCTGCAGGTGTCCTGGGCAGGTATATGTGCCTACGGACTGATGGGCGTGCACTGATGATGTTCAAGACGTGGTGTAGGCAGCATGACTGCGTGGCCTGTGACACCCCACCCACTATGGCACTTGTCCGCTGAAATTATCCTGTGGCTAAGAAGTGCAGTACATTGAGGACCTTCTCCAGGGGGCTGAGTGCTTGGGAGCACAGGGTGGGTGATGTGAGGTCATCCTCCCACTCACTGACCAGGTCCAGTATTATGTGTGGTGGAAACCTGTACCTCCCATACACCTGGTCATCAGGCATCCCAAAAAGGCTGGTTCTGGGAGTGAAAATTCGGGCCCTCACTATCCTCCTCCTCCTCCTTTGGTAACCCACGGCCACTGCTGCTAGGAACGGTACATTCATCCTGGCGTCTGAGCTTGTTTGTTGTTTGCGCGCACTTTTATGCTGCACGGGTCGACGTACGCCTGCTTCATGCTGGCGTACGTGTTTCAGGATTGGACCATTTATTTTTCGGCGCGTCGTAGGCGAATGTGTGAATCTTCCCTCCCACCCCAGGAATACACGTAGCACGCTCTCACAGGCCCAGTCGCGTGTGGAACTTCCCGCGCACCCCGAAACACACGTAGCCAGGCTAATCGCGTGTGGAACTTCCCGCGCCCCCCGTAGTACACGTACCCAGGCAAATCGCACGGCTGGGGGGTGGGGGTGCAGGGGGACATGTGTGGGGGCCTGGTGGAGGGTGCCCCTGCACTGCTGGGGGGTGGGGGTGCAGGGGGACATGAGTGGGGGCCTGGTGTAGGCTGCCCCTGCACTGCTGGGGGGTGGGAGTGCAGGGGGACATGAGTGGGGGCCTGGTGTAGGCTGCCCCTGCACTGCTGGGGGGTGGGGGTGCAGGGAGACATGAGCGGGGGCCTGGTGGAGGCTGCCCCTGGTGGCTGGGGGGTGGGGGTTTAGAGACATGAGTGGGGGCCTGGTGGAGGCTGCCCCTGGTGGCTGGGGGGTGGGGGTGGTGGGAGACATGAGTGGGGGCCTGGTGGAGGGTGCCCCTGGTGGCTGGGGGGTGGTGGTGGTGGTGGACATGAGTGGGGGCCTGGTGGAGGCTGCCCCTGCACTGCTGGGGGGTGGGGGTGGTGGGAGACATGAGTGGGGGCTTGGTGGAGGGTGCCCCTGGTGGCTGTGGGATGGGGGTGGTGGTGGACATGAGTGGGGGCCTGGTGGAGGGTGCCCCTGCACTGCTGGGGGGTGGGGGTGGTGGGAGACATGAGTGGGGGCCTGGTGGAGGGTGCCCCTGCACTGCTGGGCGGTGGGGGTGCAGGGGGACATGTGTGGGGGCCTGGTGGAGGGTGCCCCTGCACTGCTGGGGGGTGGGGGTGCAGGGGTACATGTGTGGGGGCCTGGTGGAGGGTGCCCCTGCACTGCTGGGGGGTGGGGGTGGTGGTAGACATGTGTGGGGGCCTGGTTGAGGCTTCCCCTGGTGGCTGGGGGGTGGGGGTGCAGGGAGACATGAATTGGACATGAGTGGGGGCCTGGTGGAGGCTGCCCCTGGTGGCTGGGGGGTGGGGGTGATGGTAGACATGAGTGGGGGCCTGGTGGAGGGTGCCCCTGCACTGCTGGGGGGTGGGGGTGCAGGGAGACATGTGTGGGGGCCTGGTGGAGGCTGCCCCTGGTGGCTGTGGGGTGGGGGTGGTGGTAGACATGTGTGGGGGCCTGGTGGAGGCGGCCCCTGCACTGCTAGGCGGTAGGGGTGCAGGGGGACATGAGTGGGGGCCTGGTGGAGGCTGCCCTTGCACTGCTGGGTGGTGGGGGTGCAGGGAGACATGAGTGGGGGCCTGGTGGAGGGTGCCCCTGCACTGCTGGGGGGTGGGGGTGCAGGGAGACATGAGTGGGGGCCTGGTGGAGGCTGCCCCTGGTGGCTGGGGGGTGGGGGTGGGGTGGTGGGAGATATGAGTGGGGGCCTGGTGGAGGCTGCCCCTGGTGGCTGGTGGGTGGGGGTGGTGGGAGACATGAGTGGGGGCCTGGTGGAGGGTGCCCCTGGTGGCTGGGGGGTGGAGGTGGTGGTGGACATGAGTAGGGGCCTGGTGGAGAGTGCCCCTGCACTGCTGGGGGTGGGGGTGGTGGGAGACATGAGTGGGGGCCTGGTGGAGGGTGCCCTGCACTGCTGGGGGGTGGGGGTGGTGGTAGACATGGGTGGGGGCCTGGTGTAGGCTGCCCCTGCACTGCTGGGGGGTGGGGGTGCAGGGAGACATGAGTGGGGGCCTGGTGGAGGCTGCCCCTGGTGGCTGGGGGGTGGGGGTTGGTGGGAGACATGAGTGGGGGCCTGGTGGAGGGTGCCCCTGGTGGCTGGGGGGTGGGGGTGGTGGTGGACATGAGTGGGGGCCTGGTGGAGGCTGCCCCTGCACTGCTGGGGGGTGGGGGTGGTGGTGGACATGAGTAGGGGCCTGGTGGAGGGTGCCCCTGCACTGCTGGGGGTGGGGGTGGTGGGAGACATGAGTGGGGGCCTGGTGGAGGGTGCCCCTGCACTGCTGGGGGGTGGGGGCGCAGGGGGACATGAGTGGGGACCTGGTGGAGGCTGCCCCTGCACTGCTGGGGGGTGGGGGTGCAGGGGGACATGAGTGGGGGCCTGGTGGAGGCTGCCCCTGCACTGCTGGTGGGTGGGGGTGCAGGGGGACATGAGTGGGGGCCTGGTGGAGGGTGCCCCTGCACTGCTGGGGGGTGGGGGTGCAGGGGGACATGTGTGGGGGCCTGGTGGAGGGTGCCCCTGTACTGCTGGGGGGTGGGGGTGCAGGGGGACATGTGTGGGGGCCTGGTGGAGGGTGCCCCTGCACTGCTGGGGGGTGGGGGTGGTGGTAGACATGTGTGGGGGCCTGGTTGAGGCTTCCCCTGGTGTCTGGGGGGTGGGGGTGATCGTAGACATGAGTGGGGGCCTGGTGGAGGGTGCCCCTGCACTGCTGGGGGGTGGGGGTGCAGGGAGACTTGAGTGGGGGCCTGGTGGAGGCTGCCCCTGGTGGCTGGGGGGTGGGGGTGGGGGTGGTGGTAGACATGTGTGGGGGCCTGGTGGAGGCTGCCCCTGCACTGCTGGGGGGTGGGGGTGGTGGTAGACATGGGTGGGGGCCTGGTGGAGGCTGCCCCTGGTGGCTGGGGGGTGGGGGTGCAGGGAGATATGAGTTGGACATGTTTGGGGGCCTGGTGGAGGGTGCCCCTGCACTGCTGGGGGGTGGGGGTGCTGGGAGACATGTGTTGGTGATCAGTAGTGCAAGGTGACATGTGGGTTGGCTGGTGGGCATGGCCATGGTGGGTGGGTTGCCTGTGGGACATGAGCAGGGGTGCAGGGTAGTCCCCTGTGGTGTGGGCTGCCTGCAGGGGCCGTGGAGGGTGTAGAGGGAACACCTGGGAGGACCCACATGGCCAAATCGCGTGTAGCATTCCCCGGCACCACCGAAATACACGTACCCTGCTGAAATCACGTGTGAATCTTCCCGCGCACCTCGGAATACACGTACCCAGGCCAATTGCGTGTGGAACTTCACGCGCATCCCGAAGTACACGTACCCAGGACAATCACGTGTGGAACTTCCCGCGCACACCAGAGTACACGTACCCAGGCCAATCGCGTGTGGAACTTCCCGCGCACCCCGAAACACACGTAGCCAGGCTAATCGCATGTGGAACTTCCCGCGCACCCCGTAGTACACGTACCCAGGCAAATCGCACGGCTGGGGGGTGGGGGTGCAGGGGGACATGTGTGGGGGCCTGGTGGAGGGTGCCCCTGCACTGCTGGGGGGTGGGGGTGCAGGGGGACATGAGTGGGGGCTTGGTGGAGGCTGCCCCTGCACTGCTGGGGCGTGGGGGTGCAGGGGGACATGAGTGCGGGCCTGGTGTAGGCTGCCCCTGCACTGCTGGGGGGTGGGGGTGCAGGGAGACATGAGCTGGGGCCTGGTGGAGGCTGCCCCTGGTGGCTGGGGGGTGGGGGTTGGTGGGAGACATGAGTGGGGGCCTGGTGGAGGCTGCCCCTGGTGGCTGGGGAGTGGGGGTGGTGGGAGACATGAGTGGGGGCCTGGTGGAGGGTGCCCCTGGTGGCTGGGGGGTGGGGGTGGTGGTGGACATGAGTGGGGGCCAGGTGGAGGCTGCCCCTGCACTGCCGGGGGATGGGGTGGTGGGAGACATGAGTGGGGGCCTGGTGGAGGGTGCCCCTGGTGGATGGGGGGTGGGGGTGGTGGTGGACATGAGTGGGGGCCTGGTGGAGGGTGCCCCTGCACTGCTGGGGGGTGGGGGTGGTGATAGACATGGGTGGGGGCCTGGTGGAGGGTGCCCCTGCACTGCTGGGGGGTGGGGGTGCAGGGGGACATGAGTGGGGACCTGGTGGAGGCTGCCCCTGCACTGCTGGTGGGTGGGGGTGCAGGGGGACATGAATGGGGGCCTGGTGGAGGGTGCCCCTGCACTGCTGGGGGGTGGGGGTGCAGGGAGACTTGAGTGGGGGCCTGGTGGAGGCTGCCCCTGCACGGCTGGGGGGTGGGGGTGCAGGGGGACATGAGTGGGGGCCTGGTGGAGGCTGCCCCTGCACTGCTGGTGGGTGGGGGTGCAGGGGGACATGAGTGGGGGCCTGGTGGAGGGTGCCCCTGCACTGCTGGGGGGTGGGGGTGCAGGGGGACATGTGTGGGGGCCTGGTGGAGGGTGCCCCTGTACTGCTGGGGGGTGGGGGTGCAGGGGGACATGTGTGGGGGCCTGGTGGAGGGTGCCCCTGCACTGCTGGGGGGTGGGGGTGGTGGTAGACATGTGTGGGGGCCTGGTTGAGGCTTCCCCTGGTGTCTGGGGGGTGGGGGTGATCGTAGACATGAGTGGGGGCCTGGTGGAGGGTGCCCCTGCACTGCTGGGGGGTGGGGGTGCAGGGAGACTTGAGTGGGGGCCTGGTGGAGGCTGCCCCTGGTGGCTGGGGGGTGGGGGTGGGGGTGGTGGTAGACATGTGTGGGGGCCTGGTGGAGGCTGCCCCTGCACTGCTGGGGGGTGGGGGTGGTGGTAGACATGGGTGGGGGCCTGGTGGAGGCTGCCCCTGGTGGCTGGGGGGTGGGGGTGCAGGGAGATATGAGTTGGACATGTTTGGGGGCCTGGTGGAGGGTGCCCCTGCACTGCTGGGGGGTGGGGGTGCTGGGAGACATGTGTTGGTGATCAGTAGTGCAAGGTGACATGTGGGTTGGCTGGTGGGCATGGCCATGGTGGGTGGGTTGCCTGTGGGACATGAGCAGGGGTGCAGGGTAGTCCCCTGTGGTGTGGGCTGCCTGCAGGGGCCGTGGAGGGTGTAGAGGGAACACCTGGGAGGACCCACATGGCCAAATCACGTGTAGCATTCCCCGGCACCACCGAAATACACGTACCCTGCTGAAATCACGTGTGAATCTTCCCGCGCACCTCGGAATACACGTACCCAGGCCAATTGCGTGTGGAACTTCACGCGCATCCCGAAGTACACGTACCCAGGACAATCACGTGTGGAACTTCCCGCGCACACCAGAGTACACGTACCCAGGCCAATCGCGTGTGGAACTTCCCGCGCACCCCGAAACACACGTAGCCAGGCTAATCGCATGTGGAACTTCCCGCGCACCCCGTAGTACACGTACCCAGGCAAATCGCACGGCTGGGGGGTGGGGGTGCAGGGGGACATGTGTGGGGGCCTGGTGGAGGGTGCCCCTGCACTGCTGGGGGGTGGGGGTGCAGGGGGACATGAGTGGGGGCTTGGTGGAGGCTGCCCCTGCACTGCTGGGGGGTGGGGGTGCAGGGGGACATGAGTGCGGGCCTGGTGTAGGCTGCCCCTGCACTGCTGGGGGGTGGGGGTGCAGGGAGACATGAGCGGGGGCCTGGTGGAGGCTGCCCCTGGTGGCTGGGGGGTGGGGGTTGGTGGGAGACATGAGTGGGGGCCTGGTGGAGGCTGCCCCTGGTGGCTGGGGAGTGGGGGTGGTGGGAGACATGAGTGGGGGCCTGGTGGAGGGTGCCCCTGGTGGCTGGGGGGTGGGGGTGGTGGTGGACATGAGTGGGGGCCAGGTGGAGGCTGCCCCTGCACTGCCGGGGGATGGGGTGGTGGGAGACATGAGTGGGGGCCTGGTGGAGGGTGCCCCTGGTGGATGGGGGGTGGGGGTGGTGGTGGACATGAGTGGGGGCCTGGTGGAGGGTGCCCCTGCACTGCTGGGGGGTGGGGGTGGTGATAGACATGAGTGGGGGCCTGGTGGAGGGTGCCCCTGCACTGCTGGGGGGTGGGGGTGCAGGGGGACATGAGTGGGGACCTGGTGGAGGCTGCCCCTGCACTGCTGGTGGGTGGGGGTGCAGGGGGACATGAATGGGGGCCTGGTGGAGGGTGCCCCTGCACTGCTGGGGGGTGGGGGTGCAGGGAGACTTGAGTGGGGGCCTGGTGGAGGCTGCCCCTGGCGGCTGGGGGGTGGGGGTGGGGGTGGTGGTAGACATGTGTGGGGGCCTGGTGGAGGCTGCCCCTGCACTGCTGGGGGGTGGGGGTGGTGGTAGACATGGGTGGGGGCCTGGTGGAGGCTGCCCCTGGTGGCTGGGGGGTGGGGGTGCAGGGAGATATGAGTTGGACATGTTTGGGGGCCTGGTGGAGGGTGCCCCTGCACTGCTGGGGGGTGGGGGTGCTGGGAGACATGTGTTGGTGATCAGTAGTGCAAGGTGACATGTGGGTTGGCTGGTGGGCATGGCCATGGTGGGTGGGTTGCCTGTGGGACATGAGCAGGGGTGCAGGGTAGTCCCCTGTGGTGTGGGCTGCCTGCAGGGGCCGTGGAGGGTGTAGAGGGAACACCTGGGAGGACCCACATGGCCAAATCACGTGTAGCATTCCCCGGCACCACCGAAATACACGTACCCTGCTGAAATCACGTGTGAATCTTCCCGCGCACCTCGGAATACACGTACCCAGGCCAATCGCGTGTGGAACTTCACGCGCATCCCGAAGTACACGTACCCAGGACAATCACGTGTGGAACTTCCCGCGCACACCAGAGTACACGTACCCAGGCCAATCGCGTGTGGAACTTCCCGCGCACCCCGAAACACACGTAGCCAGGCTAATCGCATGTGGAACTTCCCGCGCACCCCGTAGTACACGTACCCAGGCAAATCGCACGGCTGGGGGGTGGGGGTGCAGGGGGACATGTGTGGGGGCCTGGTGGAGGGTGCCCCTGCACTGCTGGGGGGTGGGGGTGCAGGGGGACATGAGTGGGGGCTTGGTGGAGGCTGCCCCTGCACTGCTGGGGGGTGGGGGTGCAGGGGGACATGAGTGCGGGCCTGGTGTAGGCTGCCCCTGCACTGCTGGGGGGTGGGGGTGCAGGGAGACATGAGCGGGGGCCTGGTGGAGGCTGCCCCTGGTGGCTGGGGGGTGGGGGTTGGTGGGAGACATGAGTGGGGGCCTGGTGGAGGCTGCCCCTGGTGGCTGGGGAGTGGGGGTGGTGGGAGACATGAGTGGGGGCCTGGTGGAGGGTGCCCCTGGTGGCTGGGGGGTGGGGGTGGTGGTGGACATGAGTGGGGGCCAGGTGGAGGCTGCCCCTGCACTGCCGGGGGATGGGGGTGCAGGGGGACATGAGTGGGGACCTGGTGGAGGCTGCCCCTGCACTGCTGGTGGGTGGGGGTGCAGGGGGACATGAATGAGGGCCTGGTGGAGGGTGCCCCTGCACTGCTGGGGGGTTGGGGTGCAGGGGGACATGTGTGGGGGCCTGGTGGAGGGTGCCCCTGCACTGCTGGGGGGTGGGGGTGCAGGGAGACATGAGTGGGGGCCTGGTGGAGGCTGCCCCTGGTGGCTGGGGGGTGGGGGTTGGTGGGAGACATGAGTGGGGGCCTGGTGGAGGCTGCCCCTGGTGGCTGGGGGGTGGTGGGAGACATGAGTGGGGGCCTGGTGGAGGGTGCCCCTGGTGGCTGGGGGGTGGGGGTGGTGGTGGACATGAGTGGGGGCCTGGTGGAGGCTGCCCCTGCACTGCCGGGGGGCGGGGTTGTGGGAGACATGAGTGGGGGCCTGGTGGAGGGTGCCCCTGGTGGCTGGGGGGTGGGGGTGGTGGTGGACATGAGTGGGGGCCTGGTGGAGGGTGCCCCTGCACTGCTGGGGGGTGGGGGTGGTGGGAGACATGAGTGGGGGCCTGGTGGAGGGTGCCCCTGCACTGCTGGGGGGTTGGGGTGCAGGGGGACATGAGTAGGGACCTGGTGGAGGCTGCCCCTGCACTGCTGGGGGGTGGGGGTGCAGGGGGACATGAGTGGGGGCCTGGTGGAGGCTGCCCCTGCACTGCTGGTGGGTGGTGGTGCAGGGGGACATGAGTGGGGGCCTGGTGGAGGGTGCCCCTGCACTGCTGGGGGGTTGGGGTGCAGGGGGAAATGTGTGGGGGCCTGGTGGAGGGTGCCCCTGTACTGCTGGGGGGTTGGGGTGCAGGGGGACATGTGTGGGGGCCTGGTGGAGGGTGCCCCTGCACTGCTGGGGGGTGGGGGTGGTGGTAGACATGTGTGGGGGCCTGTTTGAGGCTTCCCCTGGTGTCTGGGGGGTGGGAGTGATCGTAGACATGAGTGGGGGCCTGGTGGAGGGTGCCCCTGCACTGCTGGGCGGTGGGGGAGCAGGGAGACATGAGTGGGGGCCTGGTGGAGGCTGCCCCTGGTGGCTGGGGGGTGGGGGTGGTGGTAGACATGTGTGGGGGCCTGGTGGAGGCTGCCCCTGCACTGCTGGGGGGTGGGGGTGCAGGGGGACATGAGTGGGGGCCTGGTGGAGGCTGCCCTGCACTGCTGGGGGGTGGGGGTGGTGGTAGACATGGGTGGGGGCCTGGTGTAGGCTGCCCCTGCACTGCTGGGGGTTGAGGGTGCGCGGAGACATGAGTGGGGGCCTGGTGGAGGCTGCCCCTGGTGGCTGGGGGGTGGGGGTTGGTGGGAGACATGAGTGGGGGCCTGGTGGAGGCTGCCCCTGGTGGCTGGGGGGTGGGGGTGGTGGGAGACATGAGTGGGGGCCTGGTGGAGGGTGCCCCTGGTGGCTGGGGGGTGGGGGTGGTGGTGGACATGAGTGGGGGCCTGGTGGAGGCTGCCCCTGCACTGCTGGGGGGTGGGGGTGGTGGTGGACATGAGTAGGGGCCTGGTGGAGGGTGCCCCTGCACTTCTGGGGGTGGGGGTGGTGGGAGACATGAGTGGGGGCCTGGTGGAGGGTGCCCCTGCACTGCTGGGGGGTGGGGGCGCAGGGGGACATGAGTGGGGACCTGGTGGAGGCTGCCCCTGCACTGCTGGGGGGTGGGGGTGCAGGGGGACATGAGTGGGGGCCTGGTGGAGGCTGCCCCTGCACTGCTGGTGGGTGGGGGTGCAGGGGGACATGAGTGGGGGCCTGGTGGAGGGTGCCCCTGCACTGCTGGGGGGTGGGGGTGCAGGGGGACATGTGTGGGGGCCTGGTGGAGGGTGCCCCTGTACTGCTGGGGGGTTGGGGTGCAGGGGGACATGTGTGGGGGCCTGGTGGAGGGTGCCCCTGCACTGCTGGGGGGTGGGGGTGGTGGTAGACATGTGTGGGGGCCTGGTTGAGGCTTCCCCTGGTGTCTGGGGGGTGGGGGTGATCGTAGACATGAGTGGGGGCCTGGTGGAGGGTGCCCCTGCACTGCTGGGGGGTGGGGGTGCAGGGAGACTTGAGTGGGGGCCTGGTGGAGGCTGCCCCTGGTGGCTGGGGGGTGGGGGTGGGGGTGGTGGTAGACATGTGTGGGGGCCTGGTGGAGGCTGCCCCTGCACTGCTGGGGGGTGGGGGTGGTGGTAGACATGGGTGGGGGCCTGGTGGAGGCTGCCCCTGGTGGCTGGGGGGTGGGGGTGCAGGGAGATATGAGTTGGACATGTTTGGGGGCCTGGTGGAGGGTGCCCCTGCACTGCTGGGGGGTGGGGGTGCTGGGAGACATGTGTTGGTGATCAGTAGTGCAAGGTGACATGTGGGTTGGCTGGTGGGCATGGCCATGGTGGGTGGGTTGCCTGTGGGACATGAGCAGGGGTGCAGGGTAGTCCCCTGTGGTGTGGGCTGCCTGCAGGGGCCGTGGAGGGTGTAGAGGGAACACCTGGGAGGACCCACATGGCCAAATCACGTGTAGCATTCCCCGGCACCACCGAAATACACGTACCCTGCTGAAATCACGTGTGAATCTTCCCGCGCACCTCGGAATACACGTACCCAGGCCAATCGCGTGTGGAACTTCACGCGCATCCCGAAGTACACGTACCCAGGACAATCACGTGTGGAACTTCCCGCGCACACCGGAGTACACGTACCCAGGCCAATCGCGTGTGGAACTTCCCGCGCACCCCGAAAGACACGTAGCCAGGCTAATCGCATGTGGAACTTCCCGCGCACCCCGTAGTACACGTACCCAGGCAAATCGCACGGCTGGGGGGTGGGGGTGCAGGGGGACATGTGTGGGGGCCTGGTGGAGGGTGCCCCTGCACTGCTGGGGGGTGGGGGTGCAGGGGGACATGAGTGGGGGCTTGGTGGAGGCTGCCCCTGCACTGCTGGGGGGTGGGGGTGCAGGGGGACATGAGTGCGGGCCTGGTGTAGGCTGCCCCTGCACTGCTGGGGGGTGGGGGTGCAGGGAGACATGAGCGGGGGCCTGGTGGAGGCTGCCCCTGGGGGCTGGGGGGTGGGGGTTGGTGGGAGACATGAGTGGGGGCCTGGTGGAGGCTGCCCCTGGTGGCTGGGGAGTGGGGGTGGTGGGAGACATGAGTGGGGGCCTGGTGGAGGGTGCCCCTGGTGGCTGGGGGGTGGGGGTGGTGGTGGACATGAGTGGGGGCCAGGTGGAGGCTGCCCCTGCACTGCCGGGGGATGGGGTGGTGGGAGACATGAGTGGGGGCCTGGTGGAGGGTGCCCCTGGTGGATGGGGGGTGGGGGTGGTGGTGGACATGAGTGGGGGCCTGGTGGAGGGTGCCCCTGCACTGCTGGGGGGTGGGGGTGGTGATAGACATGAGTGGGGGCCTGGTGGAGGGTGCCCCTGCACTGCTGGGGGGTGGGGGTGCAGGGGGACATGAGTGGGGACCTGGTGAAGGCTGCCCCTGCACTGCTGGTGGGTGGGGGTGCAGGGGGACATGAATGGGGGCCTGGTGGAGGGTGCCCCTGCACTGCTGGGGGGTTGGGGTGCAGGGGGACATGTGTGGGGGCCTGGTGGAGGGTGCCCCTGTACTGCTGGGGGGTGGGGGTGCAGGGGGACATGTCTGGGGGCCTGGTGGAGGGTGCCCCTGCACTGCTGGGGGGTGGGGGTGGTGGTAGACATATGTGTGGGCCTGTTTGAGGCTTCCCCTGGTGTCTGGGGGGTGGGGGTGATCGTAGACATGAGTGGGGGCCTGGTGGAGGGTGCCCCTGCACTGCTGGGGGGTGGGGGTGCAGGGAGACATGAGTGGGGGCCTGGTGGAGGCTGCCCCTGGTGGCTGGGGGGTGGGGGTGGTGGTAGACATGTGTGGGGGGCTGGTGGAGGCTGCCCCTGCACTGCTGGGGGGTGGGGGTGCAGGGGGACATGAGTGGGGGCCTGGTGGAGGCTGCCCTGCACTGCTGGGGGGTGGGGGTGGCGGTAGACATGGGTGGGGGCCTGGTGTAGGCTGCCCCTGCACTGCTGGGGGGTGGGGGTGCAGGGAGACATGAGTGGGGGCCTGGTGGAGGCTGCCCCTGTTGGCTGGAGGGTGGGGGTTGGTGGGAGACATGAGTGGGGGCCTGGTGGAGGCTGCCCCTGGTGGCTGGGGGGTGGGGGTGGTGGGAGACATGAGTGGAGGCCTGGTGGAGGCTGCCCCTGCACTGCTGGGGGGTGGGGGTGGTGGTGGACATGAGTGGGGGCCTGGTGGAGGCTGCCCCTGGTGGCTGGGGGGTGGGGGTGCTGGTGGACATGAGTGGGGGCCTGGTGGAGGCTGCCCCTGCACTGCTGGGGGGTGGGGGTGGTGGTGGACATGAGTGGGGGCCTGGTGGAGGCTGCCCCTGCACTGCTGGGGGGTGGGGGTGCAGGGGGACATGAGTGGGGGCCTGGTGGAGGGTGCCCCTGCACTGCTGGGGGGTGGGGGTGCAGGGGGACATGTGTGGGGGCCTGGTGGAGGGTGCCCCTGCACTGCTGGGGGGTGGGGGTGGTGGTAGACATGTGTGGGGGCCTGGTTGAGGCTTCCCCTGGTGTCTGGGGGGTGGGGGTGATCGTAGACATGAGTGGGGGCCTGGTGGAGGGTGCCCCTGCACTGCTGGGGGGTGGGGGTGCAGGGAGACATGAGTGGGGGCCTGGTGGAGGCTGCCCCTGGTGGCTGGGGGGTGGGGGTGGGGGTGGTGGTAGACATGTCTGGGGGCCTGGTGGAGGCTGCCCCTGCACTGCTGGGGGGTGGGGGTGGTGGTAGACATGGGTGGGGGCCTGGTGGAGGCTGCCCCTGGTGGCTGGGGGGTGGGGGTGCAGGGAGACATGAGTTGGACATGTTTGGGGGCCTGGTGGAGGGTGCCCCTGCACTGCTGGGGGGTGGGGGTGCTGGGAGACATGCATTGGTGATCAGTAGTGCAAGGTGACATGTGGGTTGGCTGGTGGGCATGGCCATGGTGGATGGGTTGCCTGTGGGACATGAGCAGGGGTGCAGGGTAGTCCCCTGTGGTGTGGGCTGCCTGCAGGGGCCGTGGAGGGTGTAGAGGGATCACCTGGGAGGGCCCACATGGCCAAATCACGTGTAGCATTCCCCGGCACCACCGAAATACACGTACCCTGCTGAAATCGCGTGTGAATCTTCCCGCGCACCTCGGAATACACGTACCCAGGCCAATCGCGTGTGGAACTTCACGCGCATCCCGAAGTACACGTACCCAGGACAATCACGTGTGGAACTTCCCGCGCACCCCGGAGTACACGTACCCAGGCCAATCGCGTGTGGAACTTCCCGCGCACCCCGAAACACACGTAGCCAGGCTAATCGCATGTGGAACTTCCCGCGCACCCCGTAGTACACGTACCCAGGCAAATCGCACGGCTGGGGGGTGCGGGTGCAGGGGGACATGTCTGGGGGCCTGGTGGAGGGTGCCCCTGCACTGCTGGGGGGTGGGGGTGCAGGGAGACATGAGTGGGGGCCTGGTGGAGGCTGCCCCTGGTGGCTGGGGTGTGGGGGTGGTGGTAGACATGTGTGGGAGCCTGGTGGAGGCTGCCCCTGCACTGCTGGGGGGTGGGGGTGCAGGGGGACATGAGTGGGGGCCTGGTGGAGGCTGCCCTGCACTGCTGGGGGGTGGGGGTGGTGGTAGACATGGGTGGGGGCCTGGTGTAGGCTGCCCCTGCACTGCTGGGGGGTGGGGGTGCAGGGAGACATGAGTGGGGGCCTGGTGGAGGCTGCCCCTGGTGGCTGGGGGGTGGGGGTTCGTGGGAGACATGAGTGGGGGCCTGGTGGAGGCTGCCCCTGGTGGCTGGGGGGTGGGGGTGGTGGGAGAGATGAGTGGGGGCCTGGTGGAGGGTGCCCCTGGTGGCTGGGGGGTGGGGGTGGGGGTGGACATGAGTGGGGGCCTGGTGGAAGCTGCCCCTGCACTGCTGGGGGGTGGGGGTGGTGGTGGACATGAGTGGGGGCTTGGTGGAGGGTGCCCCTGCACTGCTGGGGGTGGGGTGGTGGGAGACATGAGTGGGGGCCTGGTGGAGGGTGCCCCTGCACTGCTGGGGGGTGGGGGTGCAGGGGGACATGAGTGGGGACCTGGTGGAGGCTGCCCCTGCACTGCTGGGGGGTGGGGGTGCAGGGGGACATGAGTGGGGGCCTGGTGGAGGCTGCCCCTGCACCGCTGGGTGGTGGGGGTGCAAGGGGACATGAGTGGGGGCCTGGTGGAGGGTGCCCCTGCACTGCTGGGGGGTGGGGGTGCAGGGAGACATGAGTGGGGGCCTGGTGAAGGCTGCCCCTGGTGGCTGGGGGGTGGGGGTGGGGGTTGTGGGAGATATGAGTGGGGGCCTGGTGGAGGCTGCCTCTGGTGGCTGGTGGGTGGGGTGGTGGGAGACATGAGTGGGGGCCTGGTGGAGGGTGCCCCTGGTGGCTGGGGGGTGGAGGTGGTGGTGGACATGAGTGGGGGCCTGGTGGAGGCTGCCCCTCCACTGCTGGAGGGTGGGGGTGGTGGGAGGGAGACATGAGTGGGGGCCTGGTGGAGGCTGCCCCTGCACTGCTGGGGGGTGGGGGTGCAGCGGGACATGAGTGGGGGCCTGGTGTAGGCTGCCCCTACACTGCTGGGGGGTGGGGGTGCAGGGAGACATGAGTGGGGGCCTGGTGGAGGCTGCCCCTGGTGGCTGGGGGGTGGGGGTGGTGGGAGACATGAGTGTGGGCCTGGTGGAGGCTGCCCCTGGTGGCTGAGTGGTGGGGGTGGTGGGAGACATGAGTGGGGGCCTGGTGGAGGGTGCCCCTGGTGGCTGGGGGGTGGGGGTGGTGGTGGACATGAGTGGGGGCCTGGTGGAGGCTGCCCCTGCACTGCTGGGGGTGGGGGTGGTGGGAGACATGAGTGGGGGCCTGGTGGAGGGTGCCCCTGGTGGCTGGTGGGTGGGGGTGGTGGTGGACATGAGTGGGGGCCTGGTGGAGGGTGCCACTGCACTGCTGGGGGGTGGGGGTGGTGGTAGACATGGGTGGGGGCTGGTGGAGGCTTCCACTGGTGGCTGGGGGGTGGGGGTGGTGGGAGACATGAGTGGGGGCCTGGTGGAGAGTGCCCCTGGTGGCTGGGGGGTGGGGGTGGTGGGAGACATGAGTGGGGGCCTGGTGGAGGCTGCCCCTGCACTGCTGGGGGGTGGGGGTGGTGGGAGACATGAGTGGGGGCCCGGTGGAGGCTGCCCCTGAACTGCTGGGGGGTGGGGGTGGTGGGAGACATGAGTGGGGGCCTGGTGGAGGCTGCCCCTGCACTGCTGGGGTGTGGGGGTGGTGGTAGACATGGGTGGGGGCCTGGTGGAGGCTGCCCCTGGTGGCTGGGGGGTGGGGGTACAGGGAGACATGAGTTGGACATGTTTGGGGGCCTGGTGGAGGGTGCCCCTGCACTGCTGGGGGGTGGGGGTGCTGGGAGACATGTGTTGGTGATCAGTAGTGCAAGGTGACATGTGGGTTGGCTGGTGGGCATGGCCATGGTGGATGGGTTGCCTGTGGGACATGAGCAGGGGTGCAGGGTAGTCCCCTGTGGTGTGGGCTGCCTGCAGGGGCCGTGGAGGGTGTAGAGGGAACACCTGGGAGGACCCACATGGCCAAATCACGTGTAGCATTCCCCGGCACCACCGAAATACACGTACCCTGCTGAAATCGCGTGTGAATCTTCCCGCGCACCTCGGAATACACGTACCCAGGCCAATCGCGTGTGGAACTTCACGCGCATCCCGAAGTACACGTACCCAGGACAATCACGTGTGGAACTTCCCGCGCACCCCAGAGTACACGTACCCAGGCCAATCGCGTGTGGAACTTCCCGCGCACCCCGAAACACACGTAGCCAGGCTAATCGCATGTGGAACTTCCCGCGCACCCCGTAGTACACGTACCCAGGCAAATCGCACGGCTGGGGGGTGAGGGTGCAGGGGGACATGTGTGGGGGCCTGGTGGAGGGTGCCCCTGCACTGCTGGGGGGTGGGGGTGCAGGGGGACATGAGTGGGGGCTTGGTGGAGGCTGCCCCTGCACTGCTGGGGGGTGGGGGTGCAGGGGGACATGAGTGGGGGCCTGGTGTAGGCTGCCCCTGCACTGCTGGGGGGTGGGGGTGCAGGGAGACATGAGTGGGGGCCTGGTGGAGGCTGCCCCTGGTGGCTGGGGGGTGGGGGTTGGTGGGAGACATGAGTGGGGGCCTGGTGGAGGCTGCCCCTGGTGGCTGGGGGGTGGTGGGAGACATGAGTGGGGGCCTGGTGGAGGGTGCCCCTGGTGGCTTGGGGTGGTGGTGGACATGAGTGGGGGCCTGGTGGAGGCTGCCCCTGCACTGCCGGGGGGTGGGGTGGTGGGAGACATGAGTGGGGGCCTGGTGGAGGGTGCCCCTGGTGGCTGGGGGGTGGGGGTGGTGGTGGACATGAGTGGGGGCCTGGTGGAGGGTGCCCCTGCACTGCTGGGGGGTGGGGGTGGTGGGAGACATGAGTGGGGGCCTGGTGGAGGGTGCCCCTGCACTGCTGGGGGGTTGGGGTGCAGGGGGACATGAGTAGGGACCTGGTGGAGGCTGCCCCTGCACTGCTGGGGGGTGGGGGTGCAGGGGGACATGAGTGGGGGCCTGGTGGAGGCTGCCCCTGCACTGCTGGTGGGTGGGGGTGCAGGGGGACATGAGTGGGGGCCTGGTGGAGGGTGCCCCTGCACTGCTGGGGGGTTGGGGTGCAGGGGGACATGTGTGGGGGCCTGGTGGAGGGTGCCCCTGTACTGCGGGGGGGTGGGGGTGCAGGGGGACATGTGTGGGGGCCTGGTGGAGGGTGCCCCTGCAGTGCTGGGGGTGGTGGTAGACATGTGTGGGGGCCTGTTTGAGGCTTCCCCTGGTGTCTGGGGGGTGGGAGTGATCGTAGACATGAGTGGGGGCCTGGTGGAGGGTGCCCCTGCACTGCTGGGGGGTGGGGGTGCAGGGAGACATGAGTGGGGGCCTGGTGGAGGCTGCCCCTGGTGGCTGGGGGGTGGGGGTGGGGGTGGTGGTAGACATGTGTGGGGGCCTGGTGGAGGCTGCCCCTGCACTGCTGGGGGGTGGGGGTGCAGGGGGACATGAGTGGGGGCCTGGTGGAGGCTGCCCTGCACTGCTGGGGGGTGGGGGTGGTGGTAGACATGGGTGGGGGCCTGGTGTAGGCTGCCCCTGCACTGCTGGGGGGTGGGGGTGCAGGGAGACATGAGTGGGGGCCTGGTGGAGGCTGCCCCTGGTGGCTGGGGGGTGGGGGTTGGTGGGAGACATGAGTGGGGGCCTGGTGGAGGCTGCCCCTGGTGGCTGGGGGGTGGGGGTGGTGGGAGACATGAGTGGGGGCCTGGTGGAGGGTGCCCCTGGTGGCTAGGGGGTGGGGTGGTGGTGGACATGAGTAGGGGCCTGGTGGAGGCTGCCCCTGCACTGCTGGGGGGTGGGGGTGGTGGTGGACATGAGTAGGGGCCTGGTGGAGGGTACCCCTGCACTGCTGGGGGTGGGGGTGGTGGGTGACATGAGTGGGGGCCTGGTGGAGGGTGCCCCTGCACTGCTGGGGGGTGGGGGCGCAGGGAGACATGAGTGGGGACCTGGTGGAGGCTGCCCCTGCACTGCTGGGGGGTGGGGGTGCAGGGGGACATGAGTGGGGGCCTGGTGGAGGCTGCCCCTGCACTGCTGGTGGGTGGGGGTGCAGGGGGACATGAGTGGGGGCCTGGTGGAGGGTGCCCCTGCACTGCTGGGGGGTGGGGGTGCAGGGGGACATGTGTGGGGGCCTGGTGGAGGGTGCCCCTGTACTGCTGGGGGGTGGGGGTGCAGGGGGACATGTGTGGGGGCCTGGTGGAGGGTGCCCCTGCACTGCTGGGGGGTGGGGGTGGTGGTAGACATGTGTGGGGGCCTGGTTGAGGCTTCCCCTGGTGTCTGGGGGGTGGGGGTGATCGTAGACATGAGTGGGGGCCTGGTGGAGCGTGCCCCTGCACTGCTGGGGGGTGGGGGTGCAGGGAGACATGAGTGGGGGCCTGGTGGAGGCTGCCCCTGGTGGCTGGGGGGTGGGGGTGGGGGTGGTGGTAGACATGTGTGGGGGCCTGGTGGAGGCTGCCCCTGCACTGCTGGGGGGTGGGGGTGGTGGTAGACATGGGTGGGGGCCTGGTGGAGGCTGCCCCTGGTGGCTGGGGGGTGGGGGTGCAGGGAGATATGAGTTGGACATGTTTGGGGGCCAGGTGGAGGGTGCCCCTGCACTGCTGGGGGGTGGGGGTGCTGGGAGACATGTGTTGGTGATCAGTAGTGCAAGGTGACATGTGGGTTGGCTGGTGGGCATGGCCATGGTGGATGGGTTGCCTGTGGGACAAACTGACCACAAAAGTGATGGGTGGAAGGTTTCGAATGAATCTAAACCACTGGCAATTGCTCTGGGCAACCTTCCACACCACCGTTTTTTAGCCCGTCTGCGCCATTGCAAAAGGGGACCAGCCATGTGCAAATCAGTCAGCAGCTGCCGCCACCGAAGGTAGCAGCCCAGCCCGAACTGCTAGGCCAGGTCCCCTCTGCACAGAAAACCAAGCAACCCCAGACATGTTTCGGCCTTTTTGGACCTCCTCAGTGAGGTGCAGCCTGGTTCCCTGTGGCGCAGCGAGCAAGGGACCCACGTCTGGGCATACCCTCTCTCACAAGGAGAAACAAACTGACCACAAAAGTGATGGGTGGAAGGTTTCGAATGAATCTAAACCACTGGCAATTGCTCTGGGCAACCTTCCACACCACCGTTTTTTAGCCCGTCTGCGCCATTGCAAAAGGGGACCAGCCATGTGCAAATCAGTCAGCAGCTGCCGCCACCGAAGGTAGCAGCCCAGCCCGAACTGCTAGGCCAGGTCCCCTCTGCACAGAAGACCAAGCAACCCCAGACATGTTTCGGCCTTTTTGGACCTCCTCAGTGAGGTGCAGCCTGGTTCCCTGTGGCGCAGCGAGCAAGGGACCCACGTCTGGGCATACCCTCTCTCACAAGGAGAAACAAACTGACCACAAAAGTGATGGGTGGAAGGTTTCGAATGAATCTAAACCACTGGCAATTGCTCTGGGCAACCTTCCACACCACCGTTTTTTAGCCCGTCTGCGCCATTGCAAAAGGGGACCAGCCATGTGCAAATCAGTCAGCAGCTGCCGCCACCGAAGGTAGCAGCCCAGCAGGACATGGGACATGAGCAGGGGTGCAGGGTAGTCCCCTGTGGTGTGGGCTGCCTGCAGGGGCCGTGGAGGGTGTAGAGGGAACACCTGGGAGGACCCACATGGCCAAATCACGTGTAGCATTCCCCGGCACCACCGAAATACACGTACCCTGCTGAAATCACGTGTGAATCTTCCCGCGCACCTCGGAATACACGTACCCAGGCCAATCGCGTGTGGAACTTCACGCGCATCCCGAAGTACACGTACCCAGGACAATCACGTGTGGAACTTCCCGCGCACCCCGGAGTACACGTACCCAGGCCAATCGCGTGTGGAACTTCCCGCGCACCCCGAAACACACGTAGCCAGGCTAATCGCATGTGGAACTTCCCGCGCACCCCGTAGTACACGTACCCAGGCAAATCGCACGGCTGGGGGGTGGGGGTGCAGGGGGACATGTGTGGGGGCCTGGTGGAGGGTGCCCCTGCACTGCTGGGGGGTGGGGGTGCAGGGGGACATGAGTGGGGGCTTGGTGGAGGCTGCCCCTGCACTGCTGGGGGGTGGGGGTGCAGGGAGACATGAGCGGGGGCCTGGTGGAGGCTGCCCCTGGTGGCTGGGGGGTGGAGGTTGGTGGGAGACATGAGTGGGGGCCTGGTGGAGGCTGCCCCTGGTGGCTGGGGGGTGGGGGTGGTGGGAGACATGAGTGGGGGCCTGGTGGAGGGTGCCCCTGGTGGCTGGGGGGTGGGGGTGGTGGTGGACATGAGTGGGGGCCTGGTGGAGGCTGCCCCTGCACTGCCGGGGGATGGGGTGGTGGGAGACATGAGTGGGGGCCTGGTGGAGGGTGCCCCTGGTGGATGGGGGGTGGGGGTGGTGGTGGACATGAGTGGGGGCCTGGTGGAGGGTGCCCCTGCACTGCTGGGGGGTGGGGGTGGTGGGAGACATGAGTGGGGGCCTGGTGGAGGGTGCCCCTGCACTGCTGGGGGGTGGGGGTGCAGGGGGACATGAGTGGGGACCTGGTGGAGGCTGCCCCTGCACTGCTGGGGGGTGGGGTTGCAGGGGGACATGAGTGGGGGCCTGGTGGAGGCTGCCCCTGGACTGCTGGTGGGTGGGGGTGCAGGGGGACATGAATGGGGGCCTGGTGGAGGGTGCCCCTGCACTGCTGGGGGGTTGGGGTGCAGGGGGACATGTGTGGGGGCCTGGTGGAGGGTGCCCCTGTACTGCTGGGGGGTGGGGGTGCAGGGGGACATGTCTGGGGGCCTGGTGGAGGGTGCCCCTGCACTGCTGGGAGGTGGGGGTGGTGGTAGACATGTGTGGGGGCCTGTTTGAGGCTTCCCCTGGTGTCTGGGGGGTGGGGGTGATCGTAGACATGAGTGGGGGCCTTTTGGAGGGTGCCCCTGCACTGCTGGGGGGTGGGGGTGCAGGGAGACATGAGTGGGGGCCTGGTGGAGGCTGCCCCTGGTGGCTGGGGGGTGGGGGTGGGGGTGGTGGTAGACATGTGTGGGGGGCTGGTGGAGGCTGCCCCTGCACTGCTGGGGGGTGGGGGTGCAGGGAGACATGAGTGGGGGCCTGGTGGAGGCTGCCCCTGTTGGCTGGGGGGTGGGGGTTGGTGGGAGACATGAGTGGGGGCCTGGTGGAGGCTGCCCCTGGTGGCTGGGGGGTGGGGGTGGTGGGAGACATGAGTGGGGGCCTGGGGGAGGGTTCCCCTGGTGGCTGGGGGGTGGGGGTGGTGGTGGACATGAGTGGGGGCCTGGTGGAGGCTGCCCCTGCACTGCTGGGGGGTGGGGGTGGTGGTGGACATGAGTGGGGGCCTGGTGGAGGGTGCCCCTGCACTGCTGGGGGTGGGGGTGGTGGGAGACATGAGTGGGGGCCTGGTGGAGGGTGCCCCTGCACTGCTGGGGGGTGGGGGTTCAGGGGGACATGAGTGGGGACCTGGTGGAGGCTGCCCCTGCACTGCTGGGGGGTGGGGGTGCAGGGGGACATGAGTGGGGGCCTGGTGGAGGGTGCCCCTGGTGGCTGGGGGGTGGGGGTGGGGGTGGTGGTAGACATGTGTGGGGGGCTGGTGGAGGCTGCCCCTGCACTGCTGGGGGGTGGGGGTGCAGGGAGACATGAGTGGGGGCCTGGTGGAGGCTGCCCCTGTTGGCTGGGGGGTGGGGGTTGGTGGGAGACATGAGTGGGGGCCTGGTGGAGGCTGCCCCTGGTGGCTGGGGGGTGGGGGTGGTGGGAGACATGAGTGGGGGCCTGGGGGAGGGTTCCCCTGGTGGCTGGGGGGTGGGGGTGGTGGTGGACATGAGTGGGGGCCTGGTGGAGGCTGCCCCTGCACTGCTGGGGGGTGGGGGTGGTGGTGGACATGAGTGGGGGCCTGGTGGAGGGTGCCCCTGCACTGCTGGGGGTGGGGGTGGTGGGAGACATGAGTGGGGGCCTGGTGGAGGGTGCCCCTGCACTGCTGGGGGGTGGGGGTTCAGGGGGACATGAGTGGGGACCTGGTGGAGGCTGCCCCTGCACTGCTGGGGGGTGGGGGTGCAGGGGGACATGAGTGGGGGCCTGGTGGAGGGTGCCCCTGCACTGCTGGGGGGTGGGGGTGCAGGGGGACATGTGTGGGGGCCTGGTGGAGGGTGCCCCTGTACTGCTGGGGGGTGGGGGTGCAGGGGGACATGTGTGGGGGCCTGGTGGAGGGTGCCCCTGCACTGCTGGGGGGTGGGGGTGGTGGTAGACATGTGTGGGGGCCTGGTTGAGGCTTCCCCTGGTGTCTGGGGGTGGGGGTGATCGTAGACATGAGTGGGGGCCTGGTGGAGGGTGCCCCTGCACTGCTGGGGGGTGGGGGTGCAGGGAGACATGAGTGGGGGCCTGGTGGAGGTTGCCCCTGGTGGCTGGGGGTGGTGGTGGGGGTGGTGGTAGACATGTGTGGGGGCCTGGTGGAGGCTGCCCCTGCACTGCTCGGGGGTGGGGGTGGTGGTAGACATGGGTGGGGGCCTGGCGGAGGCTGCCCCTGGTGGCTGGGGGGTGGGGGTGCAGGGAGATATGAGTTGGACATGTTTGGGGGCCTGGTGGAGGGTGCCCCTGCACTGCTGGGGGGTGGGGGTGCTGGGAGACATGTGTTGGTGATCAGTAGTGCAAGGTGACATGTGGGTTGGCTGGTGGGCATGGCCATGGTGGGTGGGTTGCCTGTGGGACATGAGCAGGGGTGCAGGGTAGTCCCCTGTGGTGTGGGCTGCCTGCCAGGGCTGTCAGAAGATGTGGTGAGGCCCGGGGCAAAACATTTGGTGAGGCCCCCTTACAGTTTTTTGCACTCGGCCAGCGGCGGCATATCCGCACACAGGAGACTTGAGAAAACTACCCTTGAGTTTGTGTGCAGGATCCCAAATATGGTTTATTACTACTTTCTCTACTGAAGAAAGGTTCATGCCAGACTAACTTTTTTATCATATGAATAAATATATATAAGATGGCATGAGCTCTCCACTGCGCCACCTCCAATTCTCTGAGGGTCAATCACTTTTCCAAGCAAAGAGTTGAGGGCAGATCTCTTTCTTCGGCTGGGGCCTCCCTCTGGAAACAGCCTCCCTGCCTCGCTAAAAACGAGGAGCACCATCTCCGGTTCCGGAAGCACCCCAAGACCTGTTTATTTGCTTCTGCCTTCTTTCTTCCTCTCCCTTGCTGATCACCTGCCTGATCCATGCACTGGTCACCTGGTCAAGCTCTGAATTCGGGCCCAGGTACCTGCCTGTACGTCCTATTGCAATCCCGCACTGCCTCTTGGCTCCCCTGCACTTGTGGTCTGTATCTGTTGTATCTGTAACCCTACAGTCCCCGCTCTTGCTCGTATTGTCCACCCGTTGGCTACACTCATGAGTACTCACACTTGCCACCAGTTGGCTGCACTCTTGTTTCTACTTTGTTCCTGCACTTCTGCATCCTACCCCACCCTCGGCACTTCTCCCCTCCCCATTCCCTGCTCTTGTACGATCTGAATGACACAAGGCCTAGTAAGATCTGTGTTTTGTCCTACTCTTTTGTTTCTCCCTCCTTGCCTTGTCGCGCCTAGAAACACTTGCGTACAGGCACGTTATAAATGCCATATCATATAATTAAGGAGCACCCTGCCCCTGTTTGCGCATTAAAACACACATCATACACAGTGACAAATGATGTACAGTGGAGGCTGGTACATTTCTGAACTTAAGAGGCTTAAATGTTTGTTCCAATTAGTCAGGATCAACAGAGCACAGTGAGGGAGCCCAAACCAAAGGGTGGCTTGGGGGGGGGTTCTCACTCCCAAGAAAATGTTTGAAACATTGGGTTAAAAGTATGCATTTTATAGCACTTTCTTTGCAAAATTGGGTAGAAATCCACACAGTTTGCAATTGGTTTTGTATGGGAAGCACATGGAAATTCCCAATAGTTGCAAATCACAAATTGTGCATAGGAACATTTTCCAATACATTTCATGCCGCCTTTCCACAAGGGATATGCTAGTATAAACATATATTCATGCTGGTTGTTCTAATTATGTTGAAGCAGGCTGCATCAATATTTGCCATTATTACCATGTACGGATTCCCAACCAGTAAAAATGCCATGCCACAGAAAGTATATCCAGGCTGACTGTGTACCATAAGTGTTATTACTGGCTAGATTGGCCTACATTCAAAGTGGGCCAATTTAGCCAAGTAGTATGTTTGCTTTAACCTTGATGCATAGTCCTGTGCATCAAGGGTAAAGCAAAAAGAGCACTGGCAATGCTAACAGTTTGGGCATTTGTGTAGGCATGGCAAAGGCACTTCTGTATTGGTATTAGCTGGCCATTGATAGTGCCAGTGCAAAATGGTTTGAGTACCTGAGCAGCTAATAGCAGTGCCTCGTAAATGCCTAATACTTATACATAAGCCAAAACTGTTGGCTTTGCCAATGCTTATTTTTAAAAGAATTTCAGCGAAAGACATGCAGGGTGTTTTTAAATTGAGTGGCCAAAGGCAGACCTGATTAAGACATTTTTATTACACCAGTTACGTGTTTACAACTCCAATGAAGTCATGAACTCTTAGAAGACTCCTTTGAGGAAACACTTGCAGGCACATTGAGGGCAAAGTTTGATGGCTAGCCATGTTTAAAGCTAGCCCAAAGAGTTCCAGTGAGGAGTTGTTTTGGGTGGGGAGGACAGGGACTGGGTGAGAATGCCATAGGGATAAGCATGGCCATGAGAAGTCATTTCACTGTTAGCACCTGCATTCATATCCATACACTTTTAGGTAATTGAAATTGTGATGTGGGGTTAGCACTTGCATGTAGGGGAGTGATTAGAAGGGGAAGTGGTGACATGAGACATCTCATTCTCACAGCAGTCCTTAAGTGTGATGTTTCAGAAATGAAGGCAAGAGGTAACTGCTTGTAACATTGAAGCTTCACCAGAATAGTCTCATTCGAAAAGTGGAAAGATTTTAGGTGCCCCCACACAAGGAAGTTTGCCCCTTCCTCACAGCTACTGACGTTAGCACCTCTCCCAACATTTGAAGTATTAGTCCCCTTTCCCCCCTGACATTTTAGCCTAGGTGCACCTCTGATGCCATGAGCCCACCCCTTAATGAAGTGGCCCCCAGGGTGGCTACATTTAGGGGTGGTGCTGAACACACACTCACAAAAAACACTTTCACCCATGCATTCAACCACCAGTTACACAACTCCATACATGCATGTATACATAAAACCAAACTTGACACAAACATCAACATGCACGCATGCATTCATACATACATACACATATACATACTAATTTAATGTAAATACACATACACACTTTTAATTTAAAATAAAAAACACTTACCTTACCTCCATGCACCCTTAAAAAGCATCCACGCAGCCGACACGTAGACATGCTGCCTGACAAGAGAGAACTCCTCTCCCATCAGTCAGCGGGGTCACGCTGAGCAATGTGAACACACTGACTGACAATAGAGAACTCCTCTCCCATCAGGCAGCGTGGTCACGCTGAGCAACGTGAACACACTGACTGACAAGAGAGAACTCCTCTCCCATCAGTCAGCGTGGTCACGCTGAGCAACGTGAACACACTGATTGACAAGCGAGGAGTCCTCTCTAATCAAGATGAACACACTGACTGACAGGAGAACTCTCCTGTCAGTCAGCGTGGTCATGCTGAGCAACGTGAACCCACTGACTGACAAGAGAGAACTCCTCTCCCATCAGTCAGTGTGGTCACACTGACAACATAACACACTGACTGACAAGAGAGAACTCCTCTCCTGTCAGTCAGCATGGTCATGCTGAGCAACGTGAACACTGACTGACGAGAGAGAACTCCTCTCCCATCAGTTAGCGTGGTCACACTGACTACATGAACACACTGACTGACAAGAGAAAACTCCTCTCCTGTCAGTCAGTGTGGTCATGCTGAGCAACTTGAACACACTGACTGACAAGAGAGAACTCCTCTCCTGTCAGTCAGCATGATCACGCTGACATGAACATACTGACTGACAGGAGAGGAGTCCTCTCCCATCAGTCAGTGTGGTCACACTGACAACATGAACACACTGACTGACAAGAGAGAACTCCTCTCCCATCAGTCAGCATGGTCACACTGACAACATGAACATACTGACTGACAAGAGAGAACTCCTCTCCTGTCAGTCAGCATGATCACGCTGACATGAACATACTGACTGACAGGAGAGGAGTCCTCTCCCATCAGTCAGTGTGGTCACACTGACAACATGAACACACTGACTGACAAGAGAGAACTCCTCTCCCATCAGTCAGCGTGGTCACACTGACAACATGAACATACTGACTGACAAGAGAGAACTCCTCTCCTGTCAGTCAGCATGATCACGCTGACATGAACATACTGACTGACAGGAGAGGAGTCCTCTCCCATCAGTCAGCGTGGTCACACTGACAACATGAACACACTGACTGACAAGAGAGAATTCCTCTCCTGTCAGTCAGTGTGGTCACGCTGAGCAACCTGAACACACTGACTGACGAGAGAGAACTCCTCTCCCATCAGTCAGCGTGGTCACGCTGAGCAAAGTGAACACACTGACTGACAGGAGAGGAGTCCTCTCTTGTCAGTCAGCGTGTCCACGTTTTCAGCTGAATGACGGGAGGCAGCAGAGCTCACTTCTGAGCCCTGCTGTCTCCCATTATTTTGCTGTTTGTTGCGGAGCCAAACGGCTTCACAAGAAACAGCAAAATCATTGCAGGGGCAGCACAGTCCCCCGTGTGAATAAAGGACACGGAAGACTGTGCTGCCTTCCACTTAGGAGAGGGGGCCGCGAGGCCCCCAGCAAGCGCGAGGCCCGGGGCAGTTTGCCCCCCCTGCACCCCCCTCGTGACGGCCCTGCTGCCTGCAGGGGCCGTGGAGGGTGTAGAGGGAACACCTGGGAGGACCCACATGGCCAAATCACGTGTAGCATTCCCCGGCACCACCGAAATACACGTACCCTGCTGAAATCACGTGTGAATCTTCCCGCGCACCTCGGAATACACGTACCCAGGCCAATCGCGTGTGGAACTTCACGCGCATCCCGAAGTACACGTACCCAGGACAATCACGTGTGGAACTTCCCGCGCACACCGGAGTACACGTACCCAGGCCAATCGCGTGTGGAACTTCCCGCGCACCCCGAAACACACGTAGCCAGGCTAATCGCATGTGGAACTTCCCGCGCACCCCGTAGTACACGTACCCAGGCAAATCGCACGGCTGGGGGGTGGGGGTGCAGGGGGACATGTGTGGGGGCCTGGTGGAGGGTGCCCCTGCACTGCTGGGGGGTGGGGGTGCAGGGGGACATGAGTGGGGGCTTGGTGGAGGCTGCCCCTGCACTGCTGGGGGGTGGGGGTGCAGGGGGACATGAGTGCGGGCCTGGTGTAGGCTGCCCCTGCACTGCTGGGGGGTGGGGGTGCAGGGAGACATGAGCGGGGGCCTGGTGGAGGCTGCCCCTGGTGGCTGGGGGGTGGGGGTTGGTGGGAGACATGAGTGGGGGCCTGGTGGAGGCTGCCCCTGGTGGCTGGGGAGTGGGGGTGGTGGGAGACATGAGTGGGGGCCTGGTGGAGGGTGCCCCTGGTGGCTGGGGGGTGGGGGTGGTGGTGGACATGAGTGGGGGCCAGGTGGAGGCTGCCCCTGCACTGCCGGGGGATGGGGTGGTGGGAGACATGAGTGGGGGCCTGGTGGAGGGTGCCCCTGGTGGATGGGGGTGGGGGTGGGGGTGGTGGTGGACATGAGTGGGGGCCTGGTGGAGGGTGCCCCTGCACTGCTGGGGGGTGGGGGTGGTGATAGACATGAGTGGGGGCCTGGTGGAGGGTGCCCCTGCACTGCTGGGGGGTGGGGGTGCAGGGGGACATGAGTGGGGACCTGGTGGAGGCTGCCCCTGCACTGCTGGTGGGTGGGGGTGCAGGGGGACATGAATGGGGGCCTGGTGGAGGGTGCCCCTGCACTGCTGGGGGGTTGGGGTGCAGGGGGACATGTGTGGGGGCCTGGTGGAGGGTGCCCCTGCACTGCTGGGGGGTGGGGGTGCAGGGAGACATGAGTGGGGGCCTGGTGGAGGCTGCCCCTGGTGGCTGGGGGGTGGGGGTTGGTGGGAGACATGAGTGGGGGCCTGGTGGAGGCTGCCCCTGGTGGCTGGGGGGTGGTGGGAGACATGAGTGGGGGCCTGGTGGAGGGTGCCCCTGGTGGCTGGGGGGTGGGGGTGGTGGTGGACATGAGTGGGGGCCTGGTGGAGGCTGCCCCTGCACTGCCGGGGGGTGGGGTGGTGGGAGACATGAGTGGGGGCCTGGTGGAGGGTGCCCCTGGTGGCTGGGGGGTGGGGGTGGTGGTGGACATGAGTGGGGGCCTGGTGGAGGGTGCCCCTGCACTGCTGGGGGGTGGGGGTGGTGGGAGACATGAGTGGGGGCCTGGTGGAGGGTGCCCCTGCACTGCCGGGGGGTGGGGTGGTGGGAGACATGAGTGGGGGCCTGGTGGAGGGTGCCCCTGGTGGCTGGGGGGTGGGGGTGGTGGTGGACATGAGTGGGGGCCTGGTGGAGGGTGCCCCTGCACTGCTGGGGGGTGGGGGTGGTGGGAGACATGAGTGGGGGCCTGGTGGAGGGTGCCCCTGCACTGCTGGGGGGTTGGGGTGCAGGGGGACATGAGTAGGGACCTGGTGGAGGCTGCCCCTGCACTGCTGGGGGGTGGGGGTGCAGGGGGACATGTGTGGGGGCCTGGTGGAGGGTGCCCCTGTACTGCTGGGGGGTGGGGGTGCAGGGGGACATGTGTGGGGGCCTGGTGGAGGGTGCCCCTGCACTGCTGGGGGGTGGGGGTGGTGGTAGACATGTGTGGGGGCCTGTTTGAGGCTTCCCCTGGTGTCTGGGGGGTGGGAGTGATCGTAGACATGAGTGGGGGCCTGGTGGAGGGTGCCCCTGCACTGCTGGGCGGTGGGGGAGCAGGGAGACATGAGTGGGGGGCCTGGTGGAGGCTGCCCCTGGTGGCTGGGGGGTGGGGGTGGTGGTAGACATGTGTGGGGGCCTGGTGGAGGCTGCCCCTGCACTGCTGGGGGGTGGGGGTGCAGGGGGACATGAGTGGGGGCCTGGTGGAGGCTGCCCTGCACTGCTGGGGGGTGGGGGTGGTGGTAGACATGGGTGGGGGCCTGGTGTAGGCTGCCCCTGCACTGCTGGGGGGTGAGGGTGCAGGGAGACATGAGTGGGGGCCTGGTGGAGGCTGCCCCTGGTGGCTGGGGGGTGGGGGTTGGTGGGAGACATGAGTGGGGGCCTGGTGGAGGCTGCCCCTGGTGGCTGGGGGGTGGGGGTTGGTGGGAGACATGAGTGGGGGCCTGGTGGAGGCTGCCCCTGGTGGCTGGGGGGTGGGGGTGGTGGGAGACATGAGTGGGGGCCTGGTGGAGGGTGCCCCTGGTGGCTGGGGGGTGGGGGTGGTGGTGGACATGAGTGGGGGCCTGGTGGAGGCTGCCCCTGCACTGCTGGGGGGTGGGGGTGGTGGTGGACATGAGTAGGGGCCTGGTGGAGGGTGCCCCTGCACTGCTGGGGGTGGGGGTGGTGGGAGACATGAGTGGGGGCCTTGTGGAGGGTGCCCCTGCACTGCTGGGGGGTGGGGGCGCAGGGGGACATGAGTGGGGACCTGGTGGAGGCTGCCCCTGCACTGCTGGGGGGTGGGGGTGCAGGGGGACATGAGTGGGGGCCTGGTGGAGGCTGCCCCTGCACTGCTGGTGGGTGGGGGTGCAGGGGGACATGAGTGGGGGCCTGGTGGAGGGTGCCCCTGCACTGCTGGGGGGTGGGGGTGCAGGGGGACATGTGTGGGGGCCTGGTGGAGGGTGCCCCTGTACTGCTGGGGGGTGGGGGTGCAGGGGGACATGTGTGGGGGCCTGGTGGAGGGTGCCCCTGCACTGCTGGGGGGTGGGGGTGGTGGTAGACATGTGTGGGGGCCTGGTTGAGGCTTCCCCTGGTGTCTGAGGGGTGGGGGTGATCGTAGACATGAGTGGGGGCCTGGTGGAGGGTGTCCCTGCACTGCTGGGGGGTGGGGGTGCAGGGAGACTTGAGTGGGGGCCTGGTGGAGGCTGCCCCTGGTGGCTGGGGGGTGGGGTTGGGGGTGGTGGTAGACATGTGTGGGGGCCTGGTGGAGGCTGCCCCTGCACTGCTGGGGGGTGGGGGTGGTGGTAGACATGGGTGGGGGCCTGGTGGAGGCTGCCCCTGGTGGCTGGGGGGTGGGGATGCAGGGCGATATGAGTTGGACATGTTTGGGGGCCTGGTGGAGGGTGCCCCTGCACTGCTGGGGGGTGGGGGTGCTGGGAGACATGTGTTGGTGATCAGTAGTGCAAGGTGACATGTGGGTTGGCTGGTGGGCATGGCCATGGTGGGTGGGTTGCCTGTGGGACATGAGCAGGGGTGCAGGGTAGTCCCCTGTGGTGTGGGCTGCCTGCAGGGGCCATGGAGGGTGTAGAGGGAACACCTGGGAGGACCCACATGGCCAAATCACGTGTAGCATTCCCCGGCACCACCAAAATACACGTACCCTGCTGAAATCACGTGTGAATCTTCCCGCGCACCTCGGAATACACGTACCCAGGCCAATCGCGTGTGGAACTTCACGCGCATCCCGAAGTACACGTACCCAGGACAATCACGTGTGGAACTTCCCGCGCACACCGGAGTACACGTACCCAGGCCAATCGCGTGTGGAACTTCCCGCGCACCCCGAAACACACGTAGCCAGGCTAATCGCATGTGGAACTTCCCGCGCACCCCGTAGTACACGTACCCAGGCAAATCGCACGGCTGGGGGGTGGGGGTGCAGGGGGACATGTGTGGGGGCCTGGTGGAGGGTGCCCCTGCACTGCTGGGGGGTGGGGGTGCAGGGGGACATGAGTGGGGGCTTGGTGGAGGCTGCCCCTGCACTGCTGGGGGGTGGGGGTGCAGGGGGACATGAGTGCGGGCCTGGTGTAGGCTGCCCCTGCACTGCTGGGGGGTGGGGGTGCAGGGAGACATGAGCGGGGGCCTGGTGGAGGCTGCCCCTGGTGGCTGGGGGGTGGGGGTTGGTGGGAGACATGAGTGGGGGCCTGGTGGAGGCTGCCCCTGGTGGCTGGGGAGTGGGGGTGGTGGGAGACATGAGTGGGGGCCTGGTGGAGGGTGCCCCTGGTGGCTGGGGGGTGGGGGTGGTGGTGGACATGAGTGGGGGCCAGGTGGAGGCTGCCCCTGCACTGCCGGGGGATGGGGTGGTGGGAGACATGAGTGGGGGCCTGGTGGAGGGTGCCCCTGGTGGATGGGGGGTGGGGGTGGTGGTGGACATGAGTGGGGGCCTGGTGGAGGGTGCCCCTGCACTGCTGGGGGGTGGGGGTGGTGATAGACATGAGTGGGGGCCTGGTGGAGGGTGCCCCTGCACTGCTGGGGGGTGGGGGTGCAGGGGGACATGAGTGGGGACCTGGTGGAGGCTGCCCCTGCACTGCTGGTGGGTGGGGGTGCAGGGGGACATGAATGGGGGCCTGGTGGAGGGTGCCCCTGCACTGCTGGGGGGTTGGGGTGCAGGGGGACATGTGTGGGGGCCTGGTGGAGGGTGCCCCTGCACTGCTGGGGGGTGGGGGTGCAGGGAGACATGAGTGGGGGCCTGGTGGAGGCTGCCCCTGGTGGCTGGGGGGTGGGGGTTGGTGGGAGACATGAGTGGGGGCCTGGTGGAGGCTGCCCCTGGTGGCTGGGGGGTGGTGGGAGACATGAGTGGGGGCCTGGTGGAGGGTGCCCCTGGTGGCTGGGGGGTGGGGGTGGTGGTGGACATGAGTGGGGGCCTGGTGGAGGCTGCCCCTGCACTGCCGGGGGGTGGGGTGGTGGGAGACATGAGTGGGGGCCTGGTGGAGGGTGCCCCTGGTGGCTGGGGGGTGGGGGTGGTGGTGGACATGAGTGGGGGCCTGGTGGAGGGTGCCCCTGCACTGCTGGGGGGTGGGGGTGGTGGGAGACATGAGTGGGGGCCTGGTGGAGGGTGCCCCTGCACTGCTGGGGGGTTGGGGTGCAGGGGGACATGAGTAGGGACCTGGTGGAGGCTGCCCCTGCACTGCTGGGGGGTGGGGGTGCAGGGGGACATGAGTGGGCGCCTGGTGGAGGCTGCCCCTGCACTGCTGGTGGGTGGGGGTGCAGGGGGACATGAGTGGGGGCCTGGTGGAGGGTGCCCCTGCACTGCTGGGGGGTTGGGGTGCAGGGGGACATGTGTGGGGGCCTGGTGGAGGGTGCCCCTGTACTGCTGGGGGGTGGGGGTGCAGGGGGACATGTGTGGGGGCCTGGTGGAGGGTGCCCCTGCACTGCTGGGGGGTGGGGGTGGTGGTAGACATGTGTGGGGGCCTGTTTGAGGCTTCCCCTGGTGTCTGGGGGGTGGGAGTGATCGTAGACATGAGTGGGGGCCTGGTGGAGGGTGCCCCTGCACTGCTGGGCGGTGGGGGAGCAGGGAGACATGAGTGGGGGCCTGGTGGAGGCTGCCCCTGGTGGCTGGGGGGTTGGGGTGGTGGTAGACATGTGTGGGGGCCTGGTGGAGGCTGCCCCTGCACTGCTGGGGGGTGGGGGTGCAGGGGGACATGAGTGGGGGCCTGGTGGAGGCTGCCCTGCACTGCTGGGGGGTGGGGGTGGTGGTAGACATGGGTGGGGGCCTGGTGTAGGCTGCCCCTGCACTGCTGGGGGGTGAGGGTGCAGGGAGACATGAGTGGGGGCCTGGTGGAGGCTGCCCCTGGTGGCTGGGGGGTGGGGGTTGGTGGGAGACATGAGTGGGGGCCTGGTGGAGGCTGCCCCTGGTGGCTGGGGGGTGGGGGTGGTGGGAGACATGAGTGGGGGCCTGGTGGAGGGTGCCCCTGGTGGCTGGGGGGTGGGGGTGGTGGTGGACATGAGTGGGGGCCTGGTGGAGGCTGCCCCTGCACTGCTGGGGGGTGGGGGTGGTGGTGGACATGAGTAGGGGCCTGGTGGAGGGTGCCTCTGCACTGCTGGGGGTGGGGGTGGTGGGAGACATGAGTGGGGGCCTGGTGGAGGGTGCCCCTGCACTGCTGGGGGGTGGGGGCGCAGGGGGACATGAGTGGGGACCTGGTGGAGGCTGCCCCTGCACTGCTGGGGGGTGGGGGTGCAGGGGGACATGAGTGGGGGCCTGGTGGAGGCTGCCCCTGCACTGCTGGTGGGTGGGGGTGCAGGGGGACATGAGTGGGGGCCTGGTGGAGGGTGCCCCTGCACTGCTGGGGGGTGGGGGTGCAGGGGGACATGTGTGGGGGCCTGGTGGAGGGTGCCCCTGTACTGCTGGGGGGTTGGGGTGCAGGGGGACATGTGTGGGGGCCTGGTGGAGGGTGCCCCTGCACTGCTGGGGGGTGGGGGTGGTGGTAGACATGTGTGGGGGCCTGGTTGAGGCTTCCCCTGGTGTCTGGGGGGTGGGGGTGATCGTAGACATGAGTGGGGGCCTGGTGGAGGGTGCCCCTGCACTGCTGGGGGGTGGGGGTGCAGGGAGACTTGAGTGGGGGCCTGGTGGAGGCTGCCCCTGGCGGCTGGGGGGTGGGGGTGGGGGTGGTGGTAGACATGTGTGGGGGCCTGGTGGAGGCTGCCCCTGCACTGCTGGGGGGTGGGGGTGGTGGTAGACATGGGTGGGGGCCTGGTGGAGGCTGCCCCTGGTGGCTGGGGGGTGGGGGTGCAGGGAGATATGAGTTGGACATGTTTGGGGGCCTGGTGGAGGGTGCCCCTGCACTGCTGGGGGGTGGGGGTGCTGGGAGACATGTGTTGGTGATCAGTAGTGCAAGGTGACATGTGGGTTGGCTGGTGGGCATGGCCATGGTGGGTGGGTTGCCTGTGGGACATGAGCAGGGGTGCAGGGTAGTCCCCTGTGGTGTGGGCTGCCTGCAGGGGCCGTGGAGGGTGTAGAGGGAACACCTGGGAGGACCCACATGGCCAAATCACGTGTAGCATTCCCCGGCACCACCGAAATACACGTACCCTGCTGAAATCACGTGTGAATCTTCCCGCGCACCTCGGAATACACGTACCCAGGCCAATCGCGTGTGGAACTTCACGCGCATCCCGAAGTACACGTACCCAGGACAATCACGTGTGGAACTTCCCGCGCACACCAGAGTACACGAACCCAGGCCAATCGCGTGTGGAACTTCCCGCGCACCCCGAAACACACGTAGCCAGGCTAATCGCATGTGGAACTTCCCGCGCACCCCGTAGTACACGTACCCAGGCAAATCGCACGGCTGGGGGGTGGGGGTGCAGGGGGACATGTGTGGGGGCCTGGTGGAGGGTGCCCCTGCACTGCTGGGGGGTGGGGGTGCAGGGGGACATGAGTGGGGGCTTGGTGGAGGCTGCCCCTGCACTGCTGGGGGGTGGGGGTGCAGGGGGACATGAGTGCGGGCCTGGTGTAGGCTGCCCCTGCACTGCTGGGGGGTGGGGGTGCAGGGAGACATGAGCGGGGGCCTGGTGGAGGCTGCCCCTGGTGGCTGGGGGGTGGGGGTTGGTGGGAGACATGAGTGGGGGCCTGGTGGAGGCTGCCCCTGGTGGCTGGGGAGTGGGGGTGGTGGGAGACATGAGTGGGGGCCTGGTGGAGGGTGCCCCTGGTGGCTGGGGGGTGGGGGTGGTGGTGGACATGAGTGGGGGCCAGGTGGAGGCTGCCCCTGCACTGCCGGGGGATGGGGTGGTGGGAGACATGAGTGGGGGCCTGGTGGAGGGTGCCCCTGGTGGATGGGGGGTGGGGGTGGTGGTGGACATGAGTGGGGGCCTGGTGGAGGGTGCCCCTGCACTGCTGGGGGGTGGGGGTGGTGATAGACATGAGTGCGGGCCTGGTGGAGGGTGCCCCTGCACTGCTGGGGGGTGGGGGTGCAGGGGGACATGAGTGGGGACCTGGTGGAGGCTGCCCCTGCACTGCTGGTGGGTGGGGGTGCAGGGGGACATGAATGGGGGCCTGGTGGAGGGTGCCCCTGCACTGCTGGGGGGTTGGGGTGCAGGGGGACATGTGTGGGGGCCTGGTGGAGGGTGCCCCTGCACTGCTGGGGGGTGGGGGTGCAGGGAGACATGAGTGGGGGCCTGGTGGAGGCTGCCCCTGGTGGCTGGGGGGTGGGGGTTGGTGGGAGACATGAGTGGGGGCCTGGTGGAGGCTGCCCCTGGTGGCTGGGGGGTGGTGGGAGACATGAGTGGGGGCCTGGTGGAGGGTGCCCCTGGTGGCTGGGGGGTGGGGGTGGTGGTGGACATGAGTGGGGGCCTGGTGGAGGCTGCCCCTGCACTGCCGGGGGGTGGGGTGGTGGGAGACATGAGTGGGGGCCTGGTGGAGGGTGCCCCTGGTGGCTGGGGGGTGGGGGTGGTGGTGGACATGAGTGGGGGCCTGGTGGAGGGTGCCCCTGCACTGCTGGGGGGTGGGGGTGGTGGGAGACATGAGTGGGGGCCTGGTGGAGCGTGCCCCTGCACTGCTGGGGGGTTGGGGTGCAGGGGGACATGAGTAGGGACCTGGTGGAGGCTGCCCCTGCACTGCTGGGGGGTGGGGGTGCAGGGGGACATGAGTGGGGGCCTGGTGGAGGCTGCCCCTGCACTGCTGGTGGGTGGGGGTGCAGGGGGACATGAGTGGGGGCCTGGTGGAGGGTGCCCCTGCACTGCTGGGGGGTTGGGGTGCAGGGGGACATGTGTGGGGGCCTGGTGGAGGGTGCCCCTGTACTGCTGGGGGGTGGGGGTGCAGGGGGACATGTGTGGGGGCCTGGTGGAGGGTGCCCCTGCACTGCTGGGGGGTGGGGGTGGTGGTAGACATGTGTGGGGGCCTGTTTGAGGCTTCCCCTGGTGTCTGGGGGGTGGGAGTGATCGTAGACATGAGTGGGGGCCTGGTGGAGGGTGCCCCTGCACTGCTGGGCGGTGGGGGAGCAGGGAGACATGAGTGGGGGCCTGGTGGAGGCTGCCCCTGGTGGCTGGGGGGTGGGGGTGGTGGTAGACATGTGTGGGGGCCTGGTGGAGGCTGCCCCTGCACTGCTGGGGGGTGGGGGTGCAGGGGGACATGAGTGGGGGCCTGGTGGAGGCTGCCCTGCACTGCTGGGGGGTGGGGGTGGTGGTAGACATGGGTGGGGGCCTGGTGTAGGCTGCCCCTGCACTGCTGGGGGGTGAGGGTGCAGGGAGACATGAGTGGGGGCCTGGTGGAGGCTGCCCCTGGTGGCTGGGGGGTGGGGGTTGGTGGGAGACATGAGTGGGGGCCTGGTGGAGGCTGCCCCTGGTGGCTGGGGGGTGGGGGTGGTGGGAGACATGAGTGGGGGCCTGGTGGAGGGTGCCCCTGGTGGCTGGGGGGTGGGGGTGGTGGTGGACATGAGTGGGGGCCTGGTGGAGGCTGCCCCTGCACTGCTGGGGGGTGGGGGTGGTGGTGGACATGAGTAGGGGCCTGGTGGAGGGTGCCCCTGCACTGCTGGGGGTGGGGGTGGTGGGAGACATGAGTGGGGGCCTGGTGGAGGGTGCCCCTGCACTGCTGGGGGGTGGGGGCGCAGGGGGACATGAGTGGGGACCTGGTGGAGGCTGCCCCTGCACTGCTGGGGGGTGGGGGTGCAGGGGGACATGAGTGGGGGCCTGGTGGAGGCTGCCCCTGCACTGCTGGTGGGTGGGGGTGCAGGGGGACATGAGTGGGGGCCTGGTGGAGGGTGCCCCTGCACTGCTGGGGGGTGGGGGTGCAGGGGGACATGTGTGGGGGCCTGGTGGAGGGTGCCCCTGTACTGCTGGGGGGTTGGGGTGCAGGGGGACATGTGTGGGGGCCTGGTGGAGGGTGCCCCTGCACTGCTGGGGGGTGGGGGTGGTGGTAGACATGTGTGGGGGCCTGGTTGAGGCTTCCCCTGGTGTCTGGGGGGTGGGGGTGATCGTAGACATGAGTGGGGGCCTGGTGGAGGGTGCCCCTGCACTGCTGGGGGGTGGGGGTGCAGGGAGACTTGAGTGGGGGCCTGGTGGAGGCTGCCCCTGGTGGCTGGGGGGTGGGGGTGGGGGTGGTGGTAGACATGTGTGGGGGTCTGGTGGAGGCTGCCCCTGCACTGCTGGGGGGTGGGGGTGGTGGGAGACATGAGTGGGGGCCTGGTGGAGGGTGCCCCTGCACTGCTGGGGGGTGGGGGTGCAGGGGGACATGAGAAGGGGCCTGGTGGAGGCTGCCCCTGCACTGCTGGGCGGTGGGGGTGCAGGGGGACATGTGTGGGGGCCTGGTGGAGGGTGCCCCTGCACTGCTGGGGGGTGGGGGTGCAGGGGTACATGTGTGGGGGCCTGGTGGAGGGTGCCCCTGCACTGCTGGGGGGTGGGGGTGGTGGTAGACATGTGTGGGGGCCTGGTTGAGGCTTCCCCTGGTGGCTGGGGGGTGGGGGTGCAGGGAGACATGAATTGGACATGAGTGGGGGCCTGGTGGAGGCTGCCCCTGGTGGCTGGGGGGTGGGGGTGATGGTAGACATGAGTGGGGGCCTGGTGGAGGGTGCCCCTGCACTGCTGGGGGTGGGGGTGCAGGGAGACATGTGTGGGGGCCTGGTGGAGGCTGCCCCTGGTGGCTGTGGGGTGGGGGTGGTGGTAGACATGTGTGGGGGCCTGGTGGAGGCGGCCCCTGCACTGCTAGGGGGTAGGGGTGCAGGGGGACATGAGTGGGGGCCTGGTGGAGGCTGCCCTTGCACTGCTGGGTGGTGGGGGTGCAGGGAGACATGAGTGGGGGCCTGGTGGAGGGTGCCCCTGCACTGCTGGGGGGTGGGGGTGCAGGGAGACATGAGTGGGGGCCTGGTGGAGGCTGCCCCTGGTGGCTGGGGGGTGGGGGTGGTGGGAGATATGAGTGGGGGCCTGGTGGAGGCTGCCCCTGGTGGCTGGTGGGTGGGGGTGGTGGGAGACATGAGTGGGGGCCTGGTGGAGGGTGCCCCTGGTGGCTGGGGGGTGGAGGTGGTGGTGGACATGAGTAGGGGCCTGGTGGAGAGTGCCCCTGCACTGCTGGGGGTGGGGGTGGTGGGAGACATGAGTGGGGGCCTGGTGGAGGGTGCCCTGCACTGCTGGGGGGTGGGGGTGGTGGTAGACATGGGTGGGGGCCTGGTGTAGGCTGCCCCTGCACTGCTGGGGGGTGGGGGTGCAGGGAGACATGAGTGGGGGCCTGGTGGAGGCTGCCCCTGGTGGCTGGGGGGTGGGGGTTGGTGGGAGACATGAGTGGCGGCCTGGTGGAGGGTGCCCCTGGTGGCTGGGGGGTGGGGGTGGTGGTGGACATGAGTGGGGGCCTGGTGGAGGCTGCCCCTGCACTGCTGGGGGGTGGGGGTGGTGGTGGACATGAGTAGGGGCCTGGTGGAGGGTGCCCCTGCACTGCTGGGGGTGGGGGTGGTGGGAGACATGAGTGGGGGCCTGGTGGAGGGTGCCCCTGCACTGCTGGGGGGTGGGGGCGCAGGGGGACATGAGTGGGGACCTGGTGGAGGCTGCCCCTGCACTGCTGGGGGGTGGGGGTGCAGGGGGACATGAGTGGGGGCCTGGTGGAGGCTGCCCCTGCACTGCTGGTGGGTGGGGGTGCAGGGGGACATGAGTGGGGGCCTGGTGGAGGGTGCCCCTGCACTGCTGGGGGGTGGGGGTGCAGGGGGACATGTGTGGGGGCCTGGTGGAGGGTGCCCCTGTACTGCTGGGGGGTGGGGGTGCAGGGGGACATGTGTGGGGGCCTGGTGGAGGGTGCCCCTGCACTGCTGGGGGGTGGGGGTGGTGGTAGACATGTGTGGGGGCCTGGTTGAGGCTTCCCCTGGTGTCTGGGGGGTGGGGGTGATCGTAGACATGAGTGGGGGCCTGGTGGAGGGTGCCCCTGCACTGCTGGGGGGTGGGGGTGCAGGGAGACTTGAGTGGGGGCCTGGTGGAGGCTGCCCCTGGTGGCTGGGGGGTGGGGGTGGGGGTGGTGGTAGACATGTGTGGGGGCCTGGTGGAGGCTGCCCCTGCACTGCTGGGGGGTGGGGGTGGTGGTAGACATGGGTGGGGGCCTGGTGGAGGCTGCCCCTGGTGGCTGGGGGGTGGGGGTGCAGGGAGATATGAGTTGGACATGTTTGGGGGCCTGGTGGAGGGTGCCCCTGCACTGCTGGGGGGTGGGGGTGCTGGGAGACATGTGTTGGTGATCAGTAGTGCAAGGTGACATGTGGGTTGGCTGGTGGGCATGGCCATGGTGGGTGGGTTGCCTGTGGGACATGAGCAGGGGTGCAGGGTAGTCCCCTGTGGTGTGGGCTGCCTGCAGGGGCCGTGGAGGGTGTAGAGGGAACACCTGGGAGGACCCACATGGCCAAATCACGTGTAGCATTCCCCGGCACCACCGAAATACACGTACCCTGCTGAAATCACGTGTGAATCTTCCCGCGCACCTCGGAATACACGTACCCAGGCCAATTGCGTGTGGAACTTCACGCGCATCCCGAAGTACACGTACCCAGGACAATCACGTGTGGAACTTCCCGCGCACACCAGAGTACACGTACCCAGGCCAATCGCGTGTGGAACTTCCCGCGCACCCCGAAACACACGTAGCCAGGCTAATCGCATGTGGAACTTCCCGCGCACCCCGTAGTACACGTACCCAGGCAAATCGCACGGCTGGGGGGTGGGGGTGCAGGGGGACATGTGTGGGGGCCTGGTGGAGGGTGCCCCTGCACTGCTGGAGGGTGGGGGTGCAGGGGGACATGAGTGGGGGCTTGGTGGAGGCTGCCCCTGCACTGCTGGGGGGTGGGGGTGCAGGGGGACATGAGTGCGGGCCTGGTGTAGGCTGCCCCTGCACTGCTGGGGGGTGGGGGTGCAGGGAGACATGAGCGGGGGCCTGGTGGAGGCTGCCCCTGGTGGCTGGGGGGTGGGGGTTGGTGGGAGACATGAGTGGGGGCCTGGTGGAGGCTGCCCCTGGTGGCTGGGGAGTGGGGGTGGTGGGAGACATGAGTGGGGGCCTGGTGGAGGGTGCCCCTGGTGGCTGGGGGGTGGGGGTGGTGGTGGACATGAGTGGGGGCCAGGTGGAGGCTGCCCCTGCACTGCCGGGGGATGGGGTGGTGGGAGACATGAGTGGGGGCCTGGTGGAGGGTGCCCCTGGTGGATGGGGGGTGGGGGTGGTGGTGGACATGAGTGGGGGCCTGGTGGAGGGTGCCCCTGCACTGCTGGGGGGTGGGGGTGGTGATAGACATGAGTGGGGGCCTGGTGGAGGGTGCCCCTGCACTGCTGGGGGGTGGGGGTGCAGGGGGACATGAGTGGGGACCTGGTGGAGGCTGCCCCTGCACTGCTGGTGGGTGGGGGTGCAGGGGGACATGAATGGGGGCCTGGTGGAGGGTGCCCCTGCACTGCTGGGGGGTGGGGGTGCAGGGAGACTTGAGTGGGGGCCTGGTGGAGGCTGCCCCTGCACGGCTGGGGGGTGGGGGTGCAGGGGGACATGAGTGGGGGCCTGGTGGAGGCTGCCCCTGCACTGCTGGTGGGTGGGGGTGCAGGGGGACATGAGTGGGGGCCTGGTGGAGGGTGCCCCTGCACTGCTGGGGGGTGGGGGTGCAGGGGGACATGTGTGGGGGCCTGGTGGAGGGTGCCCCTGTACTGCTGGGGGGTGGGGGTGCAGGGGGACATGTGTGGGGGCCTGGTGGAGGGTGCCCCTGCACTGCTGGGGGGTGGGGGTGGTGGTAGACATGTGTGGGGGCCTGGTTGAGGCTTCCCCTGGTGTCTGGGGGGTGGGGGTGATCGTAGACATGAGTGGGGGCCTGGTGGAGGGTGCCCCTGCACTGCTGGGGGGTGGGGGTGCAGGGAGACTTGAGTGGGGGCCTGGTGGAGGCTGCCCCTGGTGGCTGGGGGGTGGGGGTGGGGGTGGTGGTAGACATGTGTGGGGGCCTGGTGGAGGCTGCCCCTGCACTGCTGGGGGGTGGGGGTGGTGGTAGACATGGGTGGGGGCCTGGTGGAGGCTGCCCCTGGTGGCTGGGGGGTGGGGGTGCAGGGAGATATGAGTTGGACATGTTTGGGGGCCTGGTGGAGGGTGCCCCTGCACTGCTGGGGGGTGGGGGTGCTGGGAGACATGTGTTGGTGATCAGTAGTGCAAGGTGACATGTGGGTTGGCTGGTGGGCATGGCCATGGTGGGTGGGTTGCCTGTGGGACATGAGCAGGGGTGCAGGGTAGTCCCCTGTGGTGTGGGCTGCCTGCAGGGGCCGTGGAGGGTGTAGAGGGAACACCTGGGAGGACCCACATGGCCAAATCACGTGTAGCATTCCCCGGCACCACCGAAATACACGTACCCTGCTGAAATCACGTGTGAATCTTCCCGCGCACCTCGGAATACACGTACCCAGGCCAATTGCGTGTGGAACTTCACGCGCATCCCGAAGTACACGTACCCAGGACAATCACGTGTGGAACTTCCCGCGCACACCAGAGTACACGTACCCAGGCCAATCGCGTGTGGAACTTCCCGCGCACCCCGAAACACACGTAGCCAGGCTAATCGCATGTGGAACTTCCCGCGCACCCCGTAGTACACGTACCCAGGCAAATCGCACGGCTGGGGGGTGGGGGTGCAGGGGGACATGTGTGGGGGCCTGGTGGAGGGTGCCCCTGCACTGCTGGGGGGTGGGGGTGCAGGGGGACATGAGTGGGGGCTTGGTGGAGGCTGCCCCTGCACTGCTGGGGGGTGGGGGTGCAGGGGGACATGAGTGCGGGCCTGGTGTAGGCTGCCCCTGCACTGCTGGGGGGTGGGGGTGCAGGGAGACATGAGCGGGGGCCTGGTGGAGGCTGCCCCTGGTGGCTGGGGGGTGGGGGTTGGTGGGAGACATGAGTGGGGGCCTGGTGGAGGCTGCCCCTGGTGGCTGGGGAGTGGGGGTGGTGGGAGACATGAGTGGGGGCCTGGTGGAGGGTGCCCCTGGTGGCTGGGGGGTGGGGGTGGTGGTGGACATGAGTGGGGGCCAGGTGGAGGCTGCCCCTGCACTGCCGGGGGATGGGGTGGTGGGAGACATGAGTGGGGGCCTGGTGGAGGGTGCCCCTGGTGGATGGGGGGTGGGGGTGGTGGTGGACATGAGTGGGGGCCTGGTGGAGGGTGCCCCTGCACTGCTGGGGGGTGGGGGTGGTGATAGACATGAGTGGGGGCCTGGTGGAGGGTGCCCCTGCACTGCTGGGGGGTGGGGGTGCAGGGGGACATGAGTGGGGACCTGGTGGAGGCTGCCCCTGCACTGCTGGTGGGTGGGGGTGCAGGGGGACATGAATGGGGGCCTGGTGGAGGGTGCCCCTGCACTGCTGGGGGGTGGGGGTGCAGGGAGACTTGAGTGGGGGCCTGGTGGAGGCTGCCCCTGGCGGCTGGGGGGTGGGGGTGGGGGTGGTGGTAGACATGTGTGGGGGCCTGGTGGAGGCTGCCCCTGCACTGCTGGGGGGTGGGGGTGGTGGTAGACATGGGTGGGGGCCTGGTGGAGGCTGCCCCTGGTGGCTGGGGGGTGGGGGTGCAGGGAGATATGAGTTGGACATGTTTGGGGGCCTGGTGGAGGGTGCCCCTGCACTGCTGGGGGGTGGGGGTGCTGGGAGACATGTGTTGGTGATCAGTAGTGCAAGGTGACATGTGGGTTGGCTGGTGGGCATGGCCATGGTGGGTGGGTTGCCTGTGGGACATGAGCAGGGGTGCAGGGTAGTCCCCTGTGGTGTGGGCTGCCTGCAGGGGCCGTGGAGGGTGTAGAGGGAACACCTGGGAGGACCCACATGGCCAAATCACGTGTAGCATTCCCCGGCACCACCGAAATACACGTACCCTGCTGAAATCACGTGTGAATCTTCCCGCGCACCTCGGAATACACGTACCCAGGCCAATCGCGTGTGGAACTTCACGCGCATCCCGAAGTACACGTACCCAGGACAATCACGTGTGGAACTTCCCGCGCACACCAGAGTACACGTACCCAGGCCAATCGCGTGTGGAACTTCCCGCGCACCCCGAAACACACGTAGCCAGGCTAATCGCATGTGGAACTTCCCGCGCACCCCGTAGTACACGTACCCAGGCAAATCGCACGGCTGGGGGGTGGGGGTGCAGGGGGACATGTGTGGGGGCCTGGTGGAGGGTGCCCCTGCACTGCTGGGGGGTGGGGGTGCAGGGGGACATGAGTGGGGGCTTGGTGGAGGCTGCCCCTGCACTGCTGGGGGGTGGGGGTGCAGGGGGACATGAGTGCGGGCCTGGTGTAGGCTGCCCCTGCACTGCTGGGGGGTGGGGGTGCAGGGAGACATGAGCGGGGGCCTGGTGGAGGCTGCCCCTGGTGGCTGGGGGGTGGGGGTTGGTGGGAGACATGAGTGGGGGCCTGGTGGAGGCTGCCCCTGGTGGCTGGGGAGTGGGGGTGGTGGGAGACATGAGTGGGGGCCTGGTGGAGGGTGCCCCTGGTGGCTGGGGGGTGGGGGTGGTGGTGGACATGAGTGGGGGCCAGGTGGAGGCTGCCCCTGCACTGCCGGGGGATGGGGGTGCAGGGGGACATGAGTGGGGACCTGGTGGAGGCTGCCCCTGCACTGCTGGTGGGTGGGGGTGCAGGGGGACATGAATGAGGGCCTGGTGGAGGGTGCCCCTGCACTGCTGGGGGGTTGGGGTGCAGGGGGACATGTGTGGGGGCCTGGTGGAGGGTGCCCCTGCACTGCTGGGGGGTGGGGGTGCAGGGAGACATGAGTGGGGGCCTGGTGGAGGCTGCCCCTGGTGGCTGGGGGGTGGGGGTTGGTGGGAGACATGAGTGGGGGCCTGGTGGAGGCTGCCCCTGGTGGCTGGGGGGTGGTGGGAGACATGAGTGGGGGCCTGGTGGAGGGTGCCCCTGGTGGCTGGGGGGTGGGGGTGGTGGTGGACATGAGTGGGGGCCTGGTGGAGGCTGCCCCTGCACTGCCGGGGGGCGGGGTTGTGGGAGACATGAGTGGGGGCCTGGTGGAGGGTGCCCCTGGTGGCTGGGGGGTGGGGGTGGTGGTGGACATGAGTGGGGGCCTGGTGGAGGGTGCCCCTGCACTGCTGGGGGGTGGGGGTGGTGGGAGACATGAGTGGGGGCCTGGTGGAGGGTGCCCCTGCACTGCTGGGGGGTTGGGGTGCAGGGGGACATGAGTAGGGACCTGGTGGAGGCTGCCCCTGCACTGCTGGGGGGTGGGGGTGCAGGGGGACATGAGTGGGGGCCTGGTGGAGGCTGCCCCTGCACTGCTGGTGGGTGGTGGTGCAGGGGGACATGAGTGGGGGCCTGGTGGAGGGTGCCCCTGCACTGCTGGGGGGTTGGGGTGCAGGGGGAAATGTGTGGGGGCCTGGTGGAGGGTGCCCCTGTACTGCTGGGGGGTTGGGGTGCAGGGGGACATGTGTGGGGGCCTGGTGGAGGGTGCCCCTGCACTGCTGGGGGGTGGGGGTGGTGGTAGACATGTGTGGGGGCCTGTTTGAGGCTTCCCCTGGTGTCTGGGGGGTGGGAGTGATCGTAGACATGAGTGGGGGCCTGGTGGAGGGTGCCCCTGCACTGCTGGGCGGTGGGGGAGCAGGGAGACATGAGTGGGGGCCTGGTGGAGGCTGCCCCTGGTGGCTGGGGGGTGGGGGTGGTGGTAGACATGTGTGGGGGCCTGGTGGAGGCTGCCCCTGCACTGCTGGGGGGTGGGGGTGCAGGGGGACATGAGTGGGGGCCTGGTGGAGGCTGCCCTGCACTGCTGGGGGGTGGGGGTGGTGGTAGACATGGGTGGGGGCCTGGTGTAGGCTGCCCCTGCACTGCTGGGGGTTGAGGGTGCGCGGAGACATGAGTGGGGGCCTGGTGGAGGCTGCCCCTGGTGGCTGGGGGGTGGGGGTTGGTGGGAGACATGAGTGGGGGCCTGGTGGAGGCTGCCCCTGGTGGCTGGGGGGTGGGGGTGGTGGGAGACATGAGTGGGGGCCTGGTGGAGGGTGCCCCTGGTGGCTGGGGGGTGGGGGTGGTGGTGGACATGAGTGGGGGCCTGGTGGAGGCTGCCCCTGCACTGCTGGGGGGTGGGGGTGGTGGTGGACATGAGTAGGGGCCTGGTGGAGGGTGCCCCTGCACTTCTGGGGGTGGGGGTGGTGGGAGACATGAGTGGGGGCCTGGTGGAGGGTGCCCCTGCACTGCTGGGGGGTGGGGGCGCAGGGGGACATGAGTGGGGACCTGGTGGAGGCTGCCCCTGCACTGCTGGGGGGTGGGGGTGCAGGGGGACATGAGTGGGGGCCTGGTGGAGGCTGCCCCTGCACTGCTGGTGGGTGGGGGTGCAGGGGGACATGAGTGGGGGCCTGGTGGAGGGTGCCCCTGCACTGCTGGGGGGTGGGGGTGCAGGGGGACATGTGTGGGGGCCTGGTGGAGGGTGCCCCTGTACTGCTGGGGGGTTGGGGTGCAGGGGGACATGTGTGGGGGCCTGGTGGAGGGTGCCCCTGCACTGCTGGGGGGTGGGGGTGGTGGTAGACATGTGTGGGGGCCTGGTTGAGGCTTCCCCTGGTGTCTGGGGGGTGGGGGTGATCGTAGACATGAGTGGGGGCCTGGTGGAGGGTGCCCCTGCACTGCTGGGGGGTGGGGGTGCAGGGAGACTTGAGTGGGGGCCTGGTGGAGGCTGCCCCTGGTGGCTGGGGGGTGGGGGTGGGGGTGGTGGTAGACATGTGTGGGGGCCTGGTGGAGGCTGCCCCTGCACTGCTGGGGGGTGGGGGTGGTGGTAGACATGGGTGGGGGCCTGGTGGAGGCTGCCCCTGGTGGCTGGGGGGTGGGGGTGCAGGGAGATATGAGTTGGACATGTTTGGGGGCCTGGTGGAGGGTGCCCCTGCACTGCTGGGGGGTGGGGGTGCTGGGAGACATGTGTTGGTGATCAGTAGTGCAAGGTGACATGTGGGTTGGCTGGTGGGCATGGCCATGGTGGGTGGGTTGCCTGTGGGACATGAGCAGGGGTGCAGGGTAGTCCCCTGTGGTGTGGGCTGCCTGCAGGGGCCGTGGAGGGTGTAGAGGGAACACCTGGGAGGACCCACATGGCCAAATCACGTGTAGCATTCCCCGGCACCACCGAAATACACGTACCCTGCTGAAATCACGTGTGAATCTTCCCGCGCACCTCGGAATACACGTACCCAGGCCAATCGCGTGTGGAACTTCACGCGCATCCCGAAGTACACGTACCCAGGACAATCACGTGTGGAACTTCCCGCGCACACCGGAGTACACGTACCCAGGCCAATCGCGTGTGGAACTTCCCGCGCACCCCGAAAGACACGTAGCCAGGCTAATCGCATGTGGAACTTCCCGCGCACCCCGTAGTACACGTACCCAGGCAAATCGCACGGCTGGGGGGTGGGGGTGCAGGGGGACATGTGTGGGGGCCTGGTGGAGGGTGCCCCTGCACTGCTGGGGGGTGGGGGTGCAGGGGGACATGAGTGGGGGCTTGGTGGAGGCTGCCCCTGCACTGCTGGGGGGTGGGGGTGCAGGGGGACATGAGTGCGGGCCTGGTGTAGGCTGCCCCTGCACTGCTGGGGGGTGGGGGTGCAGGGAGACATGAGCGGGGGCCTGGTGGAGGCTGCCCCTGGGGGCTGGGGGGTGGGGGTTGGTGGGAGACATGAGTGGGGGCCTGGTGGAGGCTGCCCCTGGTGGCTGGGGAGTGGGGGTGGTGGGAGACATGAGTGGGGGCCTGGTGGAGGGTGCCCCTGGTGGCTGGGGGGTGGGGGTGGTGGTGGACATGAGTGGGGGCCAGGTGGAGGCTGCCCCTGCACTGCCGGGGGATGGGGTGGTGGGAGACATGAGTGGGGGCCTGGTGGAGGGTGCCCCTGGTGGATGGGGGGTGGGGGTGGTGGTGGACATGAGTGGGGGCCTGGTGGAGGGTGCCCCTGCACTGCTGGGGGGTGGGGGTGGTGATAGACATGAGTGGGGGCCTGGTGGAGGGTGCCCCTGCACTGCTGGGGGGTGGGGGTGCAGGGGGACATGAGTGGGGACCTGGTGAAGGCTGCCCCTGCACTGCTGGTGGGTGGGGGTGCAGGGGGACATGAATGGGGGCCTGGTGGAGGGTGCCCCTGCACTGCTGGGGGGTTGGGGTGCAGGGGGACATGTGTGGGGGCCTGGTGGAGGGTGCCCCTGTACTGCTGGGGGGTGGGGGTGCAGGGGGACATGTCTGGGGGCCTGGTGGAGGGTGCCCCTGCACTGCTGGGGGGTGGGGGTGGTGGTAGACATATGTGTGGGCCTGTTTGAGGCTTCCCCTGGTGTCTGGGGGGTGGGGGTGATCGTAGACATGAGTGGGGGCCTGGTGGAGGGTGCCCCTGCACTGCTGGGGGGTGGGGGTGCAGGGAGACATGAGTGGGGGCCTGGTGGAGGCTGCCCCTGGTGGCTGGGGGGTGGGGGTGGTGGTAGACATGTGTGGGGGGCTGGTGGAGGCTGCCCCTGCACTGCTGGGGGGTGGGGGTGCAGGGGGACATGAGTGGGGGCCTGGTGGAGGCTGCCCTGCACTGCTGGGGGGTGGGGGTGGCGGTAGACATGGGTGGGGGCCTGGTGTAGGCTGCCCCTGCACTGCTGGGGGGTGGGGGTGCAGGGAGACATGAGTGGGGGCCTGGTGGAGGCTGCCCCTGTTGGCTGGAGGGTGGGGGTTGGTGGGAGACATGAGTGGGGGCCTGGTGGAGGCTGCCCCTGGTGGCTGGGGGGTGGGGGTGGTGGGAGACATGAGTGGAGGCCTGGTGGAGGCTGCCCCTGCACTGCTGGGGGGTGGGGGTGGTGGTGGACATGAGTGGGGGCCTGGTGGAGGCTGCCCCTGGTGGCTGGGGGGTGGGGGTGCTGGTGGACATGAGTGGGGGCCTGGTGGAGGCTGCCCCTGCACTGCTGGGGGGTGGGGGTGGTGGTGGACATGAGTGGGGGCCTGGTGGAGGCTGCCCCTGCACTGCTGGGGGGTGGGGGTGCAGGGGGACATGAGTGGGGGCCTGGTGGAGGGTGCCCCTGCACTGCTGGGGGGTGGGGGTGCAGGGGGACATGTGTGGGGGCCTGGTGGAGGGTGCCCCTGCACTGCTGGGGGGTGGGGGTGGTGGTAGACATGTGTGGGGGCCTGGTTGAGGCTTCCCCTGGTGTCTGGGGGGTGGGGGTGATCGTAGACATGAGTGGGGGCCTGGTGGAGGGTGCCCCTGCACTGCTGGGGGGTGGGGGTGCAGGGAGACATGAGTGGGGGCCTGGTGGAGGCTGCCCCTGGTGGCTGGGGGGTGGGGGTGGGGGTGGTGGTAGACATGTCTGGGGGCCTGGTGGAGGCTGCCCCTGCACTGCTGGGGGGTGGGGGTGGTGGTAGACATGGGTGGGGGCCTGGTGGAGGCTGCCCCTGGTGGCTGGGGGGTGGGGGTGCAGGGAGACATGAGTTGGACATGTTTGGGGGCCTGGTGGAGGGTGCCCCTGCACTGCTGGGGGGTGGGGGTGCTGGGAGACATGCATTGGTGATCAGTAGTGCAAGGTGACATGTGGGTTGGCTGGTGGGCATGGCCATGGTGGATGGGTTGCCTGTGGGACATGAGCAGGGGTGCAGGGTAGTCCCCTGTGGTGTGGGCTGCCTGCAGGGGCCGTGGAGGGTGTAGAGGGATCACCTGGGAGGGCCCACATGGCCAAATCACGTGTAGCATTCCCCGGCACCACCGAAATACACGTACCCTGCTGAAATCGCGTGTGAATCTTCCCGCGCACCTCGGAATACACGTACCCAGGCCAATCGCGTGTGGAACTTCACGCGCATCCCGAAGTACACGTACCCAGGACAATCACGTGTGGAACTTCCCGCGCACCCCGGAGTACACGTACCCAGGCCAATCGCGTGTGGAACTTCCCGCGCACCCCGAAACACACGTAGCCAGGCTAATCGCATGTGGAACTTCCCGCGCACCCCGTAGTACACGTACCCAGGCAAATCGCACGGCTGGGGGGTGCGGGTGCAGGGGGACATGTCTGGGGGCCTGGTGGAGGGTGCCCCTGCACTGCTGGGGGGTGGGGGTGCAGGGAGACATGAGTGGGGGCCTGGTGGAGGCTGCCCCTGGTGGCTGGGGTGTGGGGGTGGTGGTAGACATGTGTGGGAGCCTGGTGGAGGCTGCCCCTGCACTGCTGGGGGGTGGGGGTGCAGGGGGACATGAGTGGGGGCCTGGTGGAGGCTGCCCTGCACTGCTGGGGGGTGGGGGTGGTGGTAGACATGGGTGGGGGCCTGGTGTAGGCTGCCCCTGCACTGCTGGGGGGTGGGGGTGCAGGGAGACATGAGTGGGGGCCTGGTGGAGGCTGCCCCTGGTGGCTGGGGGGTGGGGGTTCGTGGGAGACATGAGTGGGGGCCTGGTGGAGGCTGCCCCTGGTGGCTGGGGGGTGGGGGTGGTGGGAGAGATGAGTGGGGGCCTGGTGGAGGGTGCCCCTGGTGGCTGGGGGGTGGGGGTGGGGGTGGACATGAGTGGGGGCCTGGTGGAAGCTGCCCCTGCACTGCTGGGGGGTGGGGGTGGTGGTGGACATGAGTGGGGGCTTGGTGGAGGGTGCCCCTGCACTGCTGGGGGTGGGGTGGTGGGAGACATGAGTGGGGGCCTGGTGGAGGGTGCCCCTGCACTGCTGGGGGGTGGGGGTGCAGGGGGACATGAGTGGGGACCTGGTGGAGGCTGCCCCTGCACTGCTGGGGGGTGGGGGTGCAGGGGGACATGAGTGGGGGCCTGGTGGAGGCTGCCCCTGCACCGCTGGGTGGTGGGGGTGCAAGGGGACATGAGTGGGGGCCTGGTGGAGGGTGCCCCTGCACTGCTGGGGGGTGGGGGTGCAGGGAGACATGAGTGGGGGCCTGGTGAAGGCTGCCCCTGGTGGCTGGGGGGTGGGGGTGGGGGTTGTGGGAGATATGAGTGGGGGCCTGGTGGAGGCTGCCTCTGGTGGCTGGTGGGTGGGGTGGTGGGAGACATGAGTGGGGGCCTGGTGGAGGGTGCCCCTGGTGGCTGGGGGGTGGAGGTGGTGGTGGACATGAGTGGGGGCCTGGTGGAGGCTGCCCCTCCACTGCTGGAGGGTGGGGGTGGTGGGAGGGAGACATGAGTGGGGGCCTGGTGGAGGCTGCCCCTGCACTGCTGGGGGGTGGGGGTGCAGCGGGACATGAGTGGGGGCCTGGTGTAGGCTGCCCCTACACTGCTGGGGGGTGGGGGTGCAGGGAGACATGAGTGGGGGCCTGGTGGAGGCTGCCCCTGGTGGCTGGGGGGTGGGGGTGGTGGGAGACATGAGTGTGGGCCTGGTGGAGGCTGCCCCTGGTGGCTGAGTGGTGGGGGTGGTGGGAGACATGAGTGGGGGCCTGGTGGAGGGTGCCCCTGGTGGCTGGGGGGTGGGGGTGGTGGTGGACATGAGTGGGGGCCTGGTGGAGGCTGCCCCTGCACTGCTGGGGGTGGGGGTGGTGGGAGACATGAGTGGGGGCCTGGTGGAGGGTGCCCCTGGTGGCTGGTGGGTGGGGGTGGTGGTGGACATGAGTGGGGGCCTGGTGGAGGGTGCCACTGCACTGCTGGGGGGTGGGGGTGGTGGTAGACATGGGTGGGGGCTGGTGGAGGCTTCCACTGGTGGCTGGGGGGTGGGGGTGGTGGGAGACATGAGTGGGGGCCTGGTGGAGAGTGCCCCTGGTGGCTGGGGGGTGGGGGTGGTGGGAGACATGAGTGGGGGCCTGGTGGAGGCTGCCCCTGCACTGCTGGGGGGTGGGGGTGGTGGGAGACATGAGTGGGGGCCCGGTGGAGGCTGCCCCTGAACTGCTGGGGGGTGGGGGTGGTGGGAGACATGAGTGGGGGCCTGGTGGAGGCTGCCCCTGCACTGCTGGGGTGTGGGGGTGGTGGTAGACATGGGTGGGGGCCTGGTGGAGGCTGCCCCTGGTGGCTGGGGGGTGGGGGTACAGGGAGACATGAGTTGGACATGTTTGGGGGCCTGGTGGAGGGTGCCCCTGCACTGCTGGGGGGTGGGGGTGCTGGGAGACATGTGTTGGTGATCAGTAGTGCAAGGTGACATGTGGGTTGGCTGGTGGGCATGGCCATGGTGGATGGGTTGCCTGTGGGACATGAGCAGGGGTGCAGGGTAGTCCCCTGTGGTGTGGGCTGCCTGCAGGGGCCGTGGAGGGTGTAGAGGGAACACCTGGGAGGACCCACATGGCCAAATCACGTGTAGCATTCCCCGGCACCACCGAAATACACGTACCCTGCTGAAATCGCGTGTGAATCTTCCCGCGCACCTCGGAATACACGTACCCAGGCCAATCGCGTGTGGAACTTCACGCGCATCCCGAAGTACACGTACCCAGGACAATCACGTGTGGAACTTCCCGCGCACCCCAGAGTACACGTACCCAGGCCAATCGCGTGTGGAACTTCCCGCGCACCCCGAAACACACGTAGCCAGGCTAATCGCATGTGGAACTTCCCGCGCACCCCGTAGTACACGTACCCAGGCAAATCGCACGGCTGGGGGGTGAGGGTGCAGGGGGACATGTGTGGGGGCCTGGTGGAGGGTGCCCCTGCACTGCTGGGGGGTGGGGGTGCAGGGGGACATGAGTGGGGGCTTGGTGGAGGCTGCCCCTGCACTGCTGGGGGGTGGGGGTGCAGGGGGACATGAGTGGGGGCCTGGTGTAGGCTGCCCCTGCACTGCTGGGGGGTGGGGGTGCAGGGAGACATGAGTGGGGGCCTGGTGGAGGCTGCCCCTGGTGGCTGGGGGGTGGGGGTTGGTGGGAGACATGAGTGGGGGCCTGGTGGAGGCTGCCCCTGGTGGCTGGGGGGTGGTGGGAGACATGAGTGGGGGCCTGGTGGAGGGTGCCCCTGGTGGCTTGGGGTGGTGGTGGACATGAGTGGGGGCCTGGTGGAGGCTGCCCCTGCACTGCCGGGGGGTGGGGTGGTGGGAGACATGAGTGGGGGCCTGGTGGAGGGTGCCCCTGGTGGCTGGGGGGTGGGGGTGGTGGTGGACATGAGTGGGGGCCTGGTGGAGGGTGCCCCTGCACTGCTGGGGGGTGGGGGTGGTGGGAGACATGAGTGGGGGCCTGGTGGAGGGTGCCCCTGCACTGCTGGGGGGTTGGGGTGCAGGGGGACATGAGTAGGGACCTGGTGGAGGCTGCCCCTGCACTGCTGGGGGGTGGGGGTGCAGGGGGACATGAGTGGGGGCCTGGTGGAGGCTGCCCCTGCACTGCTGGTGGGTGGGGGTGCAGGGGGACATGAGTGGGGGCCTGGTGGAGGGTGCCCCTGCACTGCTGGGGGGTTGGGGTGCAGGGGGACATGTGTGGGGGCCTGGTGGAGGGTGCCCCTGTACTGCGGGGGGGTGGGGGTGCAGGGGGACATGTGTGGGGGCCTGGTGGAGGGTGCCCCTGCAGTGCTGGGGGTGGTGGTAGACATGTGTGGGGGCCTGTTTGAGGCTTCCCCTGGTGTCTGGGGGGTGGGAGTGATCGTAGACATGAGTGGGGGCCTGGTGGAGGGTGCCCCTGCACTGCTGGGGGGTGGGGGTGCAGGGAGACATGAGTGGGGGCCTGGTGGAGGCTGCCCCTGGTGGCTGGGGGGTGGGGGTGGGGGTGGTGGTAGACATGTGTGGGGGCCTGGTGGAGGCTGCCCCTGCACTGCTGGGGGGTGGGGGTGCAGGGGGACATGAGTGGGGGCCTGGTGGAGGCTGCCCTGCACTGCTGGGGGGTGGGGGTGGTGGTAGACATGGGTGGGGGCCTGGTGTAGGCTGCCCCTGCACTGCTGGGGGGTGGGGGTGCAGGGAGACATGAGTGGGGGCCTGGTGGAGGCTGCCCCTGGTGGCTGGGGGGTGGGGGTTGGTGGGAGACATGAGTGGGGGCCTGGTGGAGGCTGCCCCTGGTGGCTGGGGGGTGGGGGTGGTGGGAGACATGAGTGGGGGCCTGGTGGAGGGTGCCCCTGGTGGCTAGGGGGTGGGGTGGTGGTGGACATGAGTAGGGGCCTGGTGGAGGCTGCCCCTGCACTGCTGGGGGGTGGGGGTGGTGGTGGACATGAGTAGGGGCCTGGTGGAGGGTACCCCTGCACTGCTGGGGGTGGGGGTGGTGGGTGACATGAGTGGGGGCCTGGTGGAGGGTGCCCCTGCACTGCTGGGGGGTGGGGGCGCAGGGAGACATGAGTGGGGACCTGGTGGAGGCTGCCCCTGCACTGCTGGGGGGTGGGGGTGCAGGGGGACATGAGTGGGGGCCTGGTGGAGGCTGCCCCTGCACTGCTGGTGGGTGGGGGTGCAGGGGGACATGAGTGGGGGCCTGGTGGAGGGTGCCCCTGCACTGCTGGGGGGTGGGGGTGCAGGGGGACATGTGTGGGGGCCTGGTGGAGGGTGCCCCTGTACTGCTGGGGGGTGGGGGTGCAGGGGGACATGTGTGGGGGCCTGGTGGAGGGTGCCCCTGCACTGCTGGGGGGTGGGGGTGGTGGTAGACATGTGTGGGGGCCTGGTTGAGGCTTCCCCTGGTGTCTGGGGGGTGGGGGTGATCGTAGACATGAGTGGGGGCCTGGTGGAGCGTGCCCCTGCACTGCTGGGGGGTGGGGGTGCAGGGAGACATGAGTGGGGGCCTGGTGGAGGCTGCCCCTGGTGGCTGGGGGGTGGGGGTGGGGGTGGTGGTAGACATGTGTGGGGGCCTGGTGGAGGCTGCCCCTGCACTGCTGGGGGGTGGGGGTGGTGGTAGACATGGGTGGGGGCCTGGTGGAGGCTGCCCCTGGTGGCTGGGGGGTGGGGGTGCAGGGAGATATGAGTTGGACATGTTTGGGGGCCAGGTGGAGGGTGCCCCTGCACTGCTGGGGGGTGGGGGTGCTGGGAGACATGTGTTGGTGATCAGTAGTGCAAGGTGACATGTGGGTTGGCTGGTGGGCATGGCCATGGTGGATGGGTTGCCTGTGGGACAAACTGACCACAAAAGTGATGGGTGGAAGGTTTCGAATGAATCTAAACCACTGGCAATTGCTCTGGGCAACCTTCCACACCACCGTTTTTTAGCCCGTCTGCGCCATTGCAAAAGGGGACCAGCCATGTGCAAATCAGTCAGCAGCTGCCGCCACCGAAGGTAGCAGCCCAGCCCGAACTGCTAGGCCAGGTCCCCTCTGCACAGAAAACCAAGCAACCCCAGACATGTTTCGGCCTTTTTGGACCTCCTCAGTGAGGTGCAGCCTGGTTCCCTGTGGCGCAGCGAGCAAGGGACCCACGTCTGGGCATACCCTCTCTCACAAGGAGAAACAAACTGACCACAAAAGTGATGGGTGGAAGGTTTCGAATGAATCTAAACCACTGGCAATTGCTCTGGGCAACCTTCCACACCACCGTTTTTTAGCCCGTCTGCGCCATTGCAAAAGGGGACCAGCCATGTGCAAATCAGTCAGCAGCTGCCGCCACCGAAGGTAGCAGCCCAGCCCGAACTGCTAGGCCAGGTCCCCTCTGCACAGAAGACCAAGCAACCCCAGACATGTTTCGGCCTTTTTGGACCTCCTCAGTGAGGTGCAGCCTGGTTCCCTGTGGCGCAGCGAGCAAGGGACCCACGTCTGGGCATACCCTCTCTCACAAGGAGAAACAAACTGACCACAAAAGTGATGGGTGGAAGGTTTCGAATGAATCTAAACCACTGGCAATTGCTCTGGGCAACCTTCCACACCACCGTTTTTTAGCCCGTCTGCGCCATTGCAAAAGGGGACCAGCCATGTGCAAATCAGTCAGCAGCTGCCGCCACCGAAGGTAGCAGCCCAGCAGGACATGGGACATGAGCAGGGGTGCAGGGTAGTCCCCTGTGGTGTGGGCTGCCTGCAGGGGCCGTGGAGGGTGTAGAGGGAACACCTGGGAGGACCCACATGGCCAAATCACGTGTAGCATTCCCCGGCACCACCGAAATACACGTACCCTGCTGAAATCACGTGTGAATCTTCCCGCGCACCTCGGAATACACGTACCCAGGCCAATCGCGTGTGGAACTTCACGCGCATCCCGAAGTACACGTACCCAGGACAATCACGTGTGGAACTTCCCGCGCACCCCGGAGTACACGTACCCAGGCCAATCGCGTGTGGAACTTCCCGCGCACCCCGAAACACACGTAGCCAGGCTAATCGCATGTGGAACTTCCCGCGCACCCCGTAGTACACGTACCCAGGCAAATCGCACGGCTGGGGGGTGGGGGTGCAGGGGGACATGTGTGGGGGCCTGGTGGAGGGTGCCCCTGCACTGCTGGGGGGTGGGGGTGCAGGGGGACATGAGTGGGGGCTTGGTGGAGGCTGCCCCTGCACTGCTGGGGGGTGGGGGTGCAGGGAGACATGAGCGGGGGCCTGGTGGAGGCTGCCCCTGGTGGCTGGGGGGTGGAGGTTGGTGGGAGACATGAGTGGGGGCCTGGTGGAGGCTGCCCCTGGTGGCTGGGGGGTGGGGGTGGTGGGAGACATGAGTGGGGGCCTGGTGGAGGGTGCCCCTGGTGGCTGGGGGGTGGGGGTGGTGGTGGACATGAGTGGGGGCCTGGTGGAGGCTGCCCCTGCACTGCCGGGGGATGGGGTGGTGGGAGACATGAGTGGGGGCCTGGTGGAGGGTGCCCCTGGTGGATGGGGGGTGGGGGTGGTGGTGGACATGAGTGGGGGCCTGGTGGAGGGTGCCCCTGCACTGCTGGGGGGTGGGGGTGGTGGGAGACATGAGTGGGGGCCTGGTGGAGGGTGCCCCTGCACTGCTGGGGGGTGGGGGTGCAGGGGGACATGAGTGGGGACCTGGTGGAGGCTGCCCCTGCACTGCTGGGGGGTGGGGTTGCAGGGGGACATGAGTGGGGGCCTGGTGGAGGCTGCCCCTGGACTGCTGGTGGGTGGGGGTGCAGGGGGACATGAATGGGGGCCTGGTGGAGGGTGCCCCTGCACTGCTGGGGGGTTGGGGTGCAGGGGGACATGTGTGGGGGCCTGGTGGAGGGTGCCCCTGTACTGCTGGGGGGTGGGGGTGCAGGGGGACATGTCTGGGGGCCTGGTGGAGGGTGCCCCTGCACTGCTGGGAGGTGGGGGTGGTGGTAGACATGTGTGGGGGCCTGTTTGAGGCTTCCCCTGGTGTCTGGGGGGTGGGGGTGATCGTAGACATGAGTGGGGGCCTTTTGGAGGGTGCCCCTGCACTGCTGGGGGGTGGGGGTGCAGGGAGACATGAGTGGGGGCCTGGTGGAGGCTGCCCCTGGTGGCTGGGGGGTGGGGGTGGGGGTGGTGGTAGACATGTGTGGGGGGCTGGTGGAGGCTGCCCCTGCACTGCTGGGGGGTGGGGGTGCAGGGAGACATGAGTGGGGGCCTGGTGGAGGCTGCCCCTGTTGGCTGGGGGGTGGGGGTTGGTGGGAGACATGAGTGGGGGCCTGGTGGAGGCTGCCCCTGGTGGCTGGGGGGTGGGGGTGGTGGGAGACATGAGTGGGGGCCTGGGGGAGGGTTCCCCTGGTGGCTGGGGGGTGGGGGTGGTGGTGGACATGAGTGGGGGCCTGGTGGAGGCTGCCCCTGCACTGCTGGGGGGTGGGGGTGGTGGTGGACATGAGTGGGGGCCTGGTGGAGGGTGCCCCTGCACTGCTGGGGGTGGGGGTGGTGGGAGACATGAGTGGGGGCCTGGTGGAGGGTGCCCCTGCACTGCTGGGGGGTGGGGGTTCAGGGGGACATGAGTGGGGACCTGGTGGAGGCTGCCCCTGCACTGCTGGGGGGTGGGGGTGCAGGGGGACATGAGTGGGGGCCTGGTGGAGGGTGCCCCTGGTGGCTGGGGGGTGGGGGTGGGGGTGGTGGTAGACATGTGTGGGGGGCTGGTGGAGGCTGCCCCTGCACTGCTGGGGGGTGGGGGTGCAGGGAGACATGAGTGGGGGCCTGGTGGAGGCTGCCCCTGTTGGCTGGGGGGTGGGGGTTGGTGGGAGACATGAGTGGGGGCCTGGTGGAGGCTGCCCCTGGTGGCTGGGGGGTGGGGGTGGTGGGAGACATGAGTGGGGGCCTGGGGGAGGGTTCCCCTGGTGGCTGGGGGGTGGGGGTGGTGGTGGACATGAGTGGGGGCCTGGTGGAGGCTGCCCCTGCACTGCTGGGGGGTGGGGGTGGTGGTGGACATGAGTGGGGGCCTGGTGGAGGGTGCCCCTGCACTGCTGGGGGTGGGGGTGGTGGGAGACATGAGTGGGGGCCTGGTGGAGGGTGCCCCTGCACTGCTGGGGGGTGGGGGTTCAGGGGGACATGAGTGGGGACCTGGTGGAGGCTGCCCCTGCACTGCTGGGGGGTGGGGGTGCAGGGGGACATGAGTGGGGGCCTGGTGGAGGGTGCCCCTGCACTGCTGGGGGGTGGGGGTGCAGGGGGACATGTGTGGGGGCCTGGTGGAGGGTGCCCCTGTACTGCTGGGGGGTGGGGGTGCAGGGGGACATGTGTGGGGGCCTGGTGGAGGGTGCCCCTGCACTGCTGGGGGGTGGGGGTGGTGGTAGACATGTGTGGGGGCCTGGTTGAGGCTTCCCCTGGTGTCTGGGGGTGGGGGTGATCGTAGACATGAGTGGGGGCCTGGTGGAGGGTGCCCCTGCACTGCTGGGGGGTGGGGGTGCAGGGAGACATGAGTGGGGGCCTGGTGGAGGTTGCCCCTGGTGGCTGGGGGTGGTGGTGGGGGTGGTGGTAGACATGTGTGGGGGCCTGGTGGAGGCTGCCCCTGCACTGCTCGGGGGTGGGGGTGGTGGTAGACATGGGTGGGGGCCTGGCGGAGGCTGCCCCTGGTGGCTGGGGGGTGGGGGTGCAGGGAGATATGAGTTGGACATGTTTGGGGGCCTGGTGGAGGGTGCCCCTGCACTGCTGGGGGGTGGGGGTGCTGGGAGACATGTGTTGGTGATCAGTAGTGCAAGGTGACATGTGGGTTGGCTGGTGGGCATGGCCATGGTGGGTGGGTTGCCTGTGGGACATGAGCAGGGGTGCAGGGTAGTCCCCTGTGGTGTGGGCTGCCTGCCAGGGCTGTCAGAAGATGTGGTGAGGCCCGGGGCAAAACATTTGGTGAGGCCCCCTTACAGTTTTTTGCACTCGGCCAGCGGCGGCATATCCGCACACAGGAGACTTGAGAAAACTACCCTTGAGTTTGTGTGCAGGATCCCAAATATGGTTTATTACTACTTTCTCTACTGAAGAAAGGTTCATGCCAGACTAACTTTTTTATCATATGAATAAATATATATAAGATGGCATGAGCTCTCCACTGCGCCACCTCCAATTCTCTGAGGGTCAATCACTTTTCCAAGCAAAGAGTTGAGGGCAGATCTCTTTCTTCGGCTGGGGCCTCCCTCTGGAAACAGCCTCCCTGCCTCGCTAAAAACGAGGAGCACCATCTCCGGTTCCGGAAGCACCCCAAGACCTGTTTATTTGCTTCTGCCTTCTTTCTTCCTCTCCCTTGCTGATCACCTGCCTGATCCATGCACTGGTCACCTGGTCAAGCTCTGAATTCGGGCCCAGGTACCTGCCTGTACGTCCTATTGCAATCCCGCACTGCCTCTTGGCTCCCCTGCACTTGTGGTCTGTATCTGTTGTATCTGTAACCCTACAGTCCCCGCTCTTGCTCGTATTGTCCACCCGTTGGCTACACTCATGAGTACTCACACTTGCCACCAGTTGGCTGCACTCTTGTTTCTACTTTGTTCCTGCACTTCTGCATCCTACCCCACCCTCGGCACTTCTCCCCTCCCCATTCCCTGCTCTTGTACGATCTGAATGACACAAGGCCTAGTAAGATCTGTGTTTTGTCCTACTCTTTTGTTTCTCCCTCCTTGCCTTGTCGCGCCTAGAAACACTTGCGTACAGGCACGTTATAAATGCCATATCATATAATTAAGGAGCACCCTGCCCCTGTTTGCGCATTAAAACACACATCATACACAGTGACAAATGATGTACAGTGGAGGCTGGTACATTTCTGAACTTAAGAGGCTTAAATGTTTGTTCCAATTAGTCAGGATCAACAGAGCACAGTGAGGGAGCCCAAACCAAAGGGTGGCTTGGGGGGGGGTTCTCACTCCCAAGAAAATGTTTGAAACATTGGGTTAAAAGTATGCATTTTATAGCACTTTCTTTGCAAAATTGGGTAGAAATCCACACAGTTTGCAATTGGTTTTGTATGGGAAGCACATGGAAATTCCCAATAGTTGCAAATCACAAATTGTGCATAGGAACATTTTCCAATACATTTCATGCCGCCTTTCCACAAGGGATATGCTAGTATAAACATATATTCATGCTGGTTGTTCTAATTATGTTGAAGCAGGCTGCATCAATATTTGCCATTATTACCATGTACGGATTCCCAACCAGTAAAAATGCCATGCCACAGAAAGTATATCCAGGCTGACTGTGTACCATAAGTGTTATTACTGGCTAGATTGGCCTACATTCAAAGTGGGCCAATTTAGCCAAGTAGTATGTTTGCTTTAACCTTGATGCATAGTCCTGTGCATCAAGGGTAAAGCAAAAAGAGCACTGGCAATGCTAACAGTTTGGGCATTTGTGTAGGCATGGCAAAGGCACTTCTGTATTGGTATTAGCTGGCCATTGATAGTGCCAGTGCAAAATGGTTTGAGTACCTGAGCAGCTAATAGCAGTGCCTCGTAAATGCCTAATACTTATACATAAGCCAAAACTGTTGGCTTTGCCAATGCTTATTTTTAAAAGAATTTCAGCGAAAGACATGCAGGGTGTTTTTAAATTGAGTGGCCAAAGGCAGACCTGATTAAGACATTTTTATTACACCAGTTACGTGTTTACAACTCCAATGAAGTCATGAACTCTTAGAAGACTCCTTTGAGGAAACACTTGCAGGCACATTGAGGGCAAAGTTTGATGGCTAGCCATGTTTAAAGCTAGCCCAAAGAGTTCCAGTGAGGAGTTGTTTTGGGTGGGGAGGACAGGGACTGGGTGAGAATGCCATAGGGATAAGCATGGCCATGAGAAGTCATTTCACTGTTAGCACCTGCATTCATATCCATACACTTTTAGGTAATTGAAATTGTGATGTGGGGTTAGCACTTGCATGTAGGGGAGTGATTAGAAGGGGAAGTGGTGACATGAGACATCTCATTCTCACAGCAGTCCTTAAGTGTGATGTTTCAGAAATGAAGGCAAGAGGTAACTGCTTGTAACATTGAAGCTTCACCAGAATAGTCTCATTCGAAAAGTGGAAAGATTTTAGGTGCCCCCACACAAGGAAGTTTGCCCCTTCCTCACAGCTACTGACGTTAGCACCTCTCCCAACATTTGAAGTATTAGTCCCCTTTCCCCCCTGACATTTTAGCCTAGGTGCACCTCTGATGCCATGAGCCCACCCCTTAATGAAGTGGCCCCCAGGGTGGCTACATTTAGGGGTGGTGCTGAACACACACTCACAAAAAACACTTTCACCCATGCATTCAACCACCAGTTACACAACTCCATACATGCATGTATACATAAAACCAAACTTGACACAAACATCAACATGCACGCATGCATTCATACATACATACACATATACATACTAATTTAATGTAAATACACATACACACTTTTAATTTAAAATAAAAAACACTTACCTTACCTCCATGCACCCTTAAAAAGCATCCACGCAGCCGACACGTAGACATGCTGCCTGACAAGAGAGAACTCCTCTCCCATCAGTCAGCGGGGTCACGCTGAGCAATGTGAACACACTGACTGACAATAGAGAACTCCTCTCCCATCAGGCAGCGTGGTCACGCTGAGCAACGTGAACACACTGACTGACAAGAGAGAACTCCTCTCCCATCAGTCAGCGTGGTCACGCTGAGCAACGTGAACACACTGATTGACAAGCGAGGAGTCCTCTCTAATCAAGATGAACACACTGACTGACAGGAGAACTCTCCTGTCAGTCAGCGTGGTCATGCTGAGCAACGTGAACCCACTGACTGACAAGAGAGAACTCCTCTCCCATCAGTCAGTGTGGTCACACTGACAACATAACACACTGACTGACAAGAGAGAACTCCTCTCCTGTCAGTCAGCATGGTCATGCTGAGCAACGTGAACACTGACTGACGAGAGAGAACTCCTCTCCCATCAGTTAGCGTGGTCACACTGACTACATGAACACACTGACTGACAAGAGAAAACTCCTCTCCTGTCAGTCAGTGTGGTCATGCTGAGCAACTTGAACACACTGACTGACAAGAGAGAACTCCTCTCCTGTCAGTCAGCATGATCACGCTGACATGAACATACTGACTGACAGGAGAGGAGTCCTCTCCCATCAGTCAGTGTGGTCACACTGACAACATGAACACACTGACTGACAAGAGAGAACTCCTCTCCCATCAGTCAGCATGGTCACACTGACAACATGAACATACTGACTGACAAGAGAGAACTCCTCTCCTGTCAGTCAGCATGATCACGCTGACATGAACATACTGACTGACAGGAGAGGAGTCCTCTCCCATCAGTCAGTGTGGTCACACTGACAACATGAACACACTGACTGACAAGAGAGAACTCCTCTCCCATCAGTCAGCGTGGTCACACTGACAACATGAACATACTGACTGACAAGAGAGAACTCCTCTCCTGTCAGTCAGCATGATCACGCTGACATGAACATACTGACTGACAGGAGAGGAGTCCTCTCCCATCAGTCAGCGTGGTCACACTGACAACATGAACACACTGACTGACAAGAGAGAATTCCTCTCCTGTCAGTCAGTGTGGTCACGCTGAGCAACCTGAACACACTGACTGACGAGAGAGAACTCCTCTCCCATCAGTCAGCGTGGTCACGCTGAGCAAAGTGAACACACTGACTGACAGGAGAGGAGTCCTCTCTTGTCAGTCAGCGTGTCCACGTTTTCAGCTGAATGACGGGAGGCAGCAGAGCTCACTTCTGAGCCCTGCTGTCTCCCATTATTTTGCTGTTTGTTGCGGAGCCAAACGGCTTCACAAGAAACAGCAAAATCATTGCAGGGGCAGCACAGTCCCCCGTGTGAATAAAGGACACGGAAGACTGTGCTGCCTTCCACTTAGGAGAGGGGGCCGCGAGGCCCCCAGCAAGCGCGAGGCCCGGGGCAGTTTGCCCCCCCTGCACCCCCCTCGTGACGGCCCTGCTGCCTGCAGGGGCCGTGGAGGGTGTAGAGGGAACACCTGGGAGGACCCACATGGCCAAATCACGTGTAGCATTCCCCGGCACCACCGAAATACACGTACCCTGCTGAAATCACGTGTGAATCTTCCCGCGCACCTCGGAATACACGTACCCAGGCCAATCGCGTGTGGAACTTCACGCGCATCCCGAAGTACACGTACCCAGGACAATCACGTGTGGAACTTCCCGCGCACACCGGAGTACACGTACCCAGGCCAATCGCGTGTGGAACTTCCCGCGCACCCCGAAACACACGTAGCCAGGCTAATCGCATGTGGAACTTCCCGCGCACCCCGTAGTACACGTACCCAGGCAAATCGCACGGCTGGGGGGTGGGGGTGCAGGGGGACATGTGTGGGGGCCTGGTGGAGGGTGCCCCTGCACTGCTGGGGGGTGGGGGTGCAGGGGGACATGAGTGGGGGCTTGGTGGAGGCTGCCCCTGCACTGCTGGGGGGTGGGGGTGCAGGGGGACATGAGTGCGGGCCTGGTGTAGGCTGCCCCTGCACTGCTGGGGGGTGGGGGTGCAGGGAGACATGAGCGGGGGCCTGGTGGAGGCTGCCCCTGGTGGCTGGGGGGTGGGGGTTGGTGGGAGACATGAGTGGGGGCCTGGTGGAGGCTGCCCCTGGTGGCTGGGGAGTGGGGGTGGTGGGAGACATGAGTGGGGGCCTGGTGGAGGGTGCCCCTGGTGGCTGGGGGGTGGGGGTGGTGGTGGACATGAGTGGGGGCCAGGTGGAGGCTGCCCCTGCACTGCCGGGGGATGGGGTGGTGGGAGACATGAGTGGGGGCCTGGTGGAGGGTGCCCCTGGTGGATGGGGGGTGGGGGTGGGGGTGGTGCTGGACATGAGTGGGGGCCTGGTGGAGGGTGCCCCTGCACTGCTGGGGGGTGGGGGTGGTGATAGACATGAGTGGGGGCCTGGTGGAGGGTGCCCCTGCACTGCTGGGGGGTGGGGGTGCAGGGGGACATGAGTGGGGACCTGGTGGAGGCTGCCCCTGCACTGCTGGTGGGTGGGGGTGCAGGGGGACATGAATGGGGGCCTGGTGGAGGGTGCCCCTGCACTGCTGGGGGGTTGGGGTGCAGGGGGACATGTGTGGGGGCCTGGTGGAGGGTGCCCCTGCACTGCTGGGGGGTGGGGGTGCAGGGAGACATGAGTGGGGGCCTGGTGGAGGCTGCCCCTGGTGGCTGGGGGGTGGGGGTTGGTGGGAGACATGAGTGGGGGCCTGGTGGAGGCTGCCCCTGGTGGCTGGGGGGTGGTGGGAGACATGAGTGGGGGCCTGGTGGAGGGTGCCCCTGGTGGCTGGGGGGTGGGGGTGGTGGTGGACATGAGTGGGGGCCTGGTGGAGGCTGCCCCTGCACTGCCGGGGGGTGGGGTGGTGGGAGACATGAGTGGGGGCCTGGTGGAGGGTGCCCCTGGTGGCTGGGGGGTGGGGGTGGTGGTGGACATGAGTGGGGGCCTGGTGGAGGGTGCCCCTGCACTGCTGGGGGGTGGGGGTGGTGGGAGACATGAGTGGGGGCCTGGTGGAGGGTGCCCCTGCACTGCCGGGGGGTGGGGTGGTGGGAGACATGAGTGGGGGCCTGGTGGAGGGTGCCCCTGGTGGCTGGGGGGTGGGGGTGGTGGTGGACATGAGTGGGGGCCTGGTGGAGGGTGCCCCTGCACTGCTGGGGGGTGGGGGTGGTGGGAGACATGAGTGGGGGCCTGGTGGAGGGTGCCCCTGCACTGCTGGGGGGTTGGGGTGCAGGGGGACATGAGTAGGGACCTGGTGGAGGCTGCCCCTGCACTGCTGGGGGGTGGGGGTGCAGGGGGACATGTGTGGGGGCCTGGTGGAGGGTGCCCCTGTACTGCTGGGGGGTGGGGGTGCAGGGGGACATGTCTGGGGGCCTGGTGGAGGGTGCCCCTGCACTGCTGGGGGGTGGGGGTGGTGGTAGACATGTGTGGGGGCCTGTTTGAGGCTTCCCCTGGTGTCTGGGGGGTGGGAGTGATCGTAGACATGAGTGGGGGCCTGGTGGAGGGTGCCCCTGCACTGCTGGGCGGTGGGGGAGCAGGGAGACATGAGTGGGGGCCTGGTGGAGGCTGCCCCTGGTGGCTGGGGGGTGGGGGTGGGGGTGGTGGTAGACATGTGTGGGGGCCTGGTGGAGGCTGCCCCTGCACTGCTGGGGGGTGGGGGTGGTGGTAGACATGGGTGGGGGCCTGGTGTAGGCTGCCCCTGCACTGCTGGGGGGTGGGGGTGCAGGGAGACATGAGTGGGGGCCTGGTGGAGGCTGCCCCTGGTGGCTGGGGGGTGGGGGTTGGTGGGAGACATGAGTGGGGGCCTGGTGGAGGCTGCCCCTGGTGGCTGGGGGGTGGGGGTGGTGGGAGACATGAGTGGGGGCCTGGTGGAGGGTGCCCCTGGTGGCTGGGGGGTGGGGGTGGTGGTGGACATGAGTGGGGGCCTGGTGGAGGCTGCCCCTGCACTGCTGGGGGGTGGGGGTGGTGGTGGACATGAGTAGGGGCCTGGTGGAGGGTGCCCCTGCACTGCTGGGGGTGGGGGTGGTGGGAGACATGAGTGGGGGCCTTGTGGAGGGTGCCCCTGCACTGCTGGGGGGTGGGGGCGCAGGGGGACATGAGTGGGGACCTGGTGGAGGCTGCCCCTGCACTGCTGGGGGGTGGGGGTGCAGGGGGACATGAGTGGGGGCCTGGTGGAGGCTGCCCCTGCACTGCTGGTGGGTGGGGGTGCAGGGGGACATGAGTGGGGGCCTGGTGGAGGGTGCCCCTGCACTGCTGGGGGGTGGGGGTGCAGGGGGACATGTGTGGGGGCCTGGTGGAGGGTGCCCCTGTACTGCTGGGGGGTGGGGGTGCAGGGGGACATGTGTGGGGGCCTGGTGGAGGGTGCCCCTGCACTGCTGGGGGGTGGGGGTGGTGGTAGACATGTGTGGGGGCCTGGTTGAGGCTTCCCCTGGTGTCTGAGGGGTGGGGGTGATCGTAGACATGAGTGGGGGCCTGGTGGAGGGTGTCCCTGCACTGCTGGGGGGTGGGGGTGCAGGGAGACTTGAGTGGGGGCCTGGTGGAGGCTGCCCCTGGTGGCTGGGGGGTGGGGTTGGGGGTGGTGGTAGACATGTGTGGGGGCCTGGTGGAGGCTGCCCCTGCACTGCTGGGGGGTGGGGGTGGTGGTAGACATGGGTGGGGGCCTGGTGGAGGCTGCCCCTGGTGGCTGGGGGGTGGGGATGCAGGGAGATATGAGTTGGACATGTTTGGGGGCCTGGTGGAGGGTGCCCCTGCACTGCTGGGGGGTGGGGGTGCTGGGAGACATGTGTTGGTGATCAGTAGTGCAAGGTGACATGTGGGTTGGCTGGTGGGCATGGCCATGGTGGGTGGGTTGCCTGTGGGACATGAGCAGGGGTGCAGGGTAGTCCCCTGTGGTGTGGGCTGCCTGCAGGGGCCGTGGAGGGTGTAGAGGGAACACCTGGGAGGACCCACATGGCCAAATCACGTGTAGCATTCCCCGGCACCACCAAAATACACGTACCCTGCTGAAATCACGTGTGAATCTTCCCGCGCACCTCGGAATACACGTACCCAGGCCAATCGCGTGTGGAACTTCACGCGCATCCCGAAGTACACGTACCCAGGACAATCACGTGTGGAACTTCCCGCGCACACCGGAGTACACGTACCCAGGCCAATCGCGTGTGGAACTTCCCGCGCACCCCGAAACACACGTAGCCAGGCTAATTGCATGTGGAACTTCCCGCGCACCCCGTAGTACACGTACCCAGGCAAATCGCACGGCTGGGGGGTGGGGGTGCAGGGGGACATGTGTGGGGGCCTGGTGGAGGGTGCCCCTGCACTGCTGGGGGGTGGGGGTGCAGGGGGACATGAGTGGGGGCTTGATGGAGGCTGCCCCTGCACTGCTGGGGGGTGGGGGTGCAGGGGGACATGAGTGCGGGCCTGGTGTAGGCTGCCCCTGCACTGCTGGGGGGGGGTGCAGGGAGACATGAGCGGGGGCCTGGTGGAGGCTGCCCCTGGTGGCTGGGGGGTGGGGGTTGGTGGGAGACATGAGTGGGGGCCTGGTGGAGGCTGCCCCTGGTGGCTGGGGAGTGGGGGTGGTGGGAGACATGAGTGGGGGCCTGGTGGAGGGTGCCCCTGGTGGCTGGGGGGTGGGGGTGGTGGTGGACATGAGTGGGGGCCAGGTGGAGGCTGCCCCTGCACTGCCGGGGGATGGGGTGGTGGGAGACATGAGTGGGGGCCTGGTGGAGGGTGCCCCTGGTGGATGGGGGGTGGGGGTGGTGGTGGACATGAGTGGGGGCCTGGTGGAGGGTGCCCCTGCACTGCTGGGGGGTGGGGGTGGTGATAGACATGAGTGGGGGCCTGGTGGAGGGTGCCCCTGCACTGCTGGGGGGTGGGGGTGCAGGGGGACATGAGTGGGGACCTGGTGGAGGCTGCCCCTGCACTGCTGGTGGGTGGGGGTGCAGGGGGACATGAATGGGGGCCTGGTGGAGGGTGCCCCTGCACTGCTGGGGGGTTGGGGTGCAGGGGGACATGTGTGGGGGCCTGGTGGAGGGTGCCCCTGTACTGCTGGGGGGTGGGGGTGCAGGGGGACATGTCTGGGGGCCTGGTGGAGGGTGCCCCTGCGCTGCTGGGGGGTGGGGGTGGTGGTAGACATATGTGGGGGCCTGTTTGAGGCTTCCCCTGGTGTCTGGGGGGTGGGGGTGATCGTAGACATGAGTGGGGGCCTGGTGGAGGGTGCCCCTGCACTGCTGGGGGGTGGGGGTGCAGGGAGACATGAGTGGGGGCCTGGTGGAGGCTGCCCCTGGTGGCTGGGGGGTGGGGGTGGGGGTGGTGGTAGACATGTGTGGGGGGCTGGTGGAGGCTGCCCCTGCACTGCTGGGGGGTGGGGGTGCAGGGGGACATGAGTGGGGGCCTGGTGGAGGCTGCCCTGCACTGCTGGGGGGTGGGGGTGGCGGTAGACATGGGTGGGGGCCTGGTGTAGGCTGCCCCTGCACTGCTGGGGGGTGGGGGTGCAGGGAGACATGAGTGGGGGCCTGGTGGAGGCTGCCCCTGTTGGCTGGGGGGTGGGGGTTGGTGGGAGACATGAGTGGGGGCCTGGTGGAGGCTGCCCCTGGTGGCTGGGGGGTGGGGGTGGTGGGAGACATGAGTGGAGGCCTGGTGGAGGCTGCCCCTGCACTGCTGGGGGGTGGGGGTGGTGGTGGACATGAGTGGGGGCCTGGTGGAGGCTGCCCCTGGTGGCTGGGGGGTGGGGGTGCTGGTGGACATGAGTGGGGGCCTGGTGGAGGCTGCCCCTGCACTGCTGGGGGGTGGGGGTGGTGCTGGACATGAGTGGGGGCCTGGTGGAGGCTGCCCCTGCACTGCTGGGGGTGGGGGTGCAGGAGGACATGAGTGGGGGCCTGGTGGAGGGTGCCCCTGCACTGCTGGGGGGTGGGGGTGCAGGGGGACATGTGTGGGGGCCTGGTGGAGGGTGGCCCTGTACTGCTGGGGGGTGGGGGTGCAGGGGGACATGTGTGGGGGCCTGGTGGAGGGTGCCCCTGCACTGCTGGGGGGTGGGGGTGGTGGTAGACATGTGTGGGGGCCTGGTTGAGGCTTTCCCTGGTGTCTGGGGGGTGGGGGTGATCGTAGACATGAGTGGGGGCCTGGTGGAGGGTGCCCCTGCACTGCTGGGGGGTGGGGGTGCAGGGAGACATGAGTGGGGGCCTGGTGGAGGCTGCCCCTGGTGGCTGGGGGGTGGGGGTGGGGGTGGTGGTAGACATGTCTGGGGGCCTGGTGGAGGCTGCCCCTGCACTGCTGGGGGGTGGGGGTGGTGGTAGACATGGGTGGGGGCCTGGTGGAGGCTGCCCCTGGTGGCTGGGGGGTGGGGGTGCAGTGAGACATGAGTTGGACATGTTTGGGGGCCTGGTGGAGGGTGCCCCTGCACTGCTGGGGGGTGGGGGTGCTGGGAGACATGCATTGGTGATCAGTAGTGCAAGGTGACATGTGGGTTGGCTGGTGGGCATGGCCATGGTGGATGGGTTGCCTGTGGGACATGAGCAGGGGTGCAGGGTAGTCCCCTGTGGTGTGGGCTGCCTGCAGGGGCCGTGGAGGGTGTAGAGGTATCACCTGGGAGGGCCCACATGGCCAAATCACGTGTAGCATTCCCCGGCACCACCGAAATACACGTACCCTGCTGAAATCGCGTGTGAATCTTCCCGCGCACCTCGGAATACACGTACCCAGGCCAATCGCGTGTGGAACTTCACGCGCATCCCGAAGTACACGTACCCAGGACAATCACGTGTGGAACTTCCCGCGCACCCCGGAGTACACGTACCCAGGCCAATCGCGTGTGGAACTTCCCGCGCACCCCGAAACACACGTAGCCAGGCTAATCGCATGTGGAACTTCCCACGCACCCCGTAGTACACGTACCCAGGCAAATCGCACGGCTGGGGGGTGCGGGTGCAGGGGGACATGTCTGGGGGCCTGGTGGAGGGTGCCCCTGCACTGCTGGGGGGTGGGGTGCAGGGAGACATGAGTGGGGGCCTGGTGGAGGCTGCCCCTGGTGGCTGGGGGGTGGGGGTGGTGGTAGACATGTGTGGGAGCCTGGTGGAGGCTGCCCCTGCACTGCTGGGGGTGGGGGTGCAGGGGGACATGAGTGGGGGCCTGGTGGAGGCTGCCCTGCACTGCCGGCGGGTGGGGGTGGTGGTAGACATGGGTGGGGGCCTGGTGTAGGCTGCCCCTGCACTGCTGGGGGGTGGGGGTGCAGGGAGACATGAGTGGGGGCCTGGTGGAGGCTGCCCCTGGTGGCTGGGGGGTGGGGGTTGGTGGGAGACATGAGTGGGGGCCTGGTGGAGGCTGCCCCTGGTGGCTGGGGGGTGGGGGTGGTGGGAGAGATGAGTGGGGTCCTGGTGGAGGCTGCCCCTGCACTGCTGGGGGGTGGGGGTGGTGGTGGACATGAGTGGGGGCTTGGTGGAGGGTGCCCCTGCACTGCTGGGGGTGGGGTGGTGGGAGACATGAGTGGGGGCCTGGTGGAGGGTGCCCCTGCACTGCTGGGGGGTGGGGGTGCAGGGGGACATGAGTGGGGACCTGGTGGAGGCTGCCCCTGCACTGCTGGGGGGTGGGGGTGCAGGGGGACATGAGTGGGGGCCTGGTGGAGGCTGCCCCTGCACTGCTGGGTGGTGGGGGTGCAAGGGGACATGAGTGGGGGCCTGGTGGAGGGTGCCCCTGCACTGCTGGGGGGTGGGGGTGCAGGGAGACATGAGTGGGGGCCTGGTGGAGGCTGCCCCTGGTGGCTGGGGGGTGGGGGTGGGGGTGGTGGGAGATATGAGTGGGGGCCTGGTGGAGGCTGCCCCTGGTGGCTGGTGGGTGGGGTGGTGGGAGACATGAGTGGGGGCCTGGTGGAGGGTGCCCCTGGTGGCTGGGGGGTGGAGGTGGTGGTGGACATGAGTGGGGGCCTGGTGGAGGCTGCCCCTGCACTGCTGGAGGGTGGGGGTGGTGGGAGGGAGACATGAGTGGGGGCCTGGTGGAGGCTGCCCCTGCACTGCTGGGGGGTGGGGGTGCAGCGGGACATGAGTGGGGGCCTGGTGTAGGCTGCCCCTACACTGCTGGGGGGTGGGGGTGCAGGGAGACATGAGTGGGGGCCTGGTGGAGGCTGCCCCTGGTGGCTGGGGGGTGGGGGTGGTGGGAGACATGAGTGTGGGCCTGGTGGAGGCTGCCCCTGGTGGCTGAGTGGTGGGGGTGGTGGGAGACATGAGTGGGGGCCTGGTGGAGGGTGCCCCTGGTGGCTGGGGGGTGGGGGTGGTGGTGGACATGAGTGGGGGCCTGGTGGAGGCTGCCCCTGCACTGCTGGGGGTGGGGGTGGTGGGAGACATGAGTGGGGGCCTGGTGGAGGGTGCCCCTGGTGGCTGGTGGGTGGGGGTGGTGGTGGACATGAGTGGGGGCCTGGTGGAGGGTGCCACTGCACTGCTGGGGGGTGGGGGTGGTAGACATGGGTGGGGGGCTGGTGGAGGCTGCCACTGGTGGCTGGGGGGTGGGGGTGGTGGGAGACATGAGTGGGGGCCTGGTGGAGAGTGCCCCTGGTGGCTGGGGGGTGGGGGTGGTGGTGGACATGAGTGGGGGCCTGGTGGAGGGTGCCCCTGCACTGCTGGGTTAGACATGAGTGGGGGCCTGGTGGAGGGTGCCCCTGCACTGCTGGGTTAGACATGAGTGGGGGCCTGGTGGAGGGTGCCCCTGGTGGCTGGGGGTGGGGGTGGTGGGAGACATGAGTGGGGGCCTGGTGGAGGCTGCCCCTGCACTGCTGGGGGGTGGTGGTGCAGGGAGACATTTGTGGGGGCCTGGTGGAGGCTGCCCCTGGTGGCTGGGGGGTGGGGGCGGTGGGAGACATGCGTGGGGGCCTGGTGGAGGCTGCCCCTGGTGGCTGGGGGGTGGAGGTGGTGGGAGACATGAGTGGGGGGCTGGTGGAGGCTGCCCCTGGTGGCTGGGGGTTGGGGGTGCAGGGAGACATGAGTTGGACATGTTTGGGGGCCTGGTGGTGGGTGCCCCTGCACTGCTGGGGGGTCGGGGTGCTGGGAGACATGTGTTGGTGATCAGTAGTGCAAGGTCACACGTGGGTTGGCTGGTGGACATGGCCATGGTGGATGGGTTGCCTGTGGGACATGAGCAGGGGTGCAGGGTAGTCCCCTGTGGTGTGGGCTGCCTGCAGGGGCCGTGGAGGGTGTAGAGGGAACACCTGGGAGGACCCACATGGCCAAATCACGTGTAGCATTCCCCGGCACCACCGAAATACACGTACCCTGCTGAAATCGCATGTGAATCTTCCCGCGCACCTCGGAATACACGTACCCAGGCCAATCGCGTGTGGAACTTCCCGCGCACCCGAAGTACACGTACCCAGGACAATTGCGTGTGGAACTTCACGCGCATCCCGAAGTACACGTACCCAGGCCAATCGCGTGTGGAACTTCCCGCGCACCCCGTAGTACACGTACCTAGGACAATCACGTGTGAAACTTCCCGCGCACCCCGGAGTACACGTACCCAGGCCAATCGCGTGTGGAACTTCCCGCGCACCCAGGAACACACGCACACGCTATTTTTCACACAGCGGGTGTCCGTGTTTGTCGGTACCCCTTTGCACCTCATTTGTCCTAGAGGGCCACTGTATGGCCCATTCATCATGGCTGTATATGGGTGCTTTTTGTTACCGCACATTTTGGCGCACATTTTTTTCAGTCGCAGGGGCGCTACCGCCTGCTTTCTTGTGGCGTACTTGTTTGGCCCTGTGCGCCTCTTTGACCGTGCGCTGGTTTGCCCTATTCGATTCCATGAATACGGGTTGTAGGCGAGCGTGTGGGCGTTCCGCGCACTTGCCTCCTGTACTTCCCCCGTGACGCCCATATTTTCACGCGTTGTTCCCCATTCCGAGTGTTACGCCCCGTGTTCCGCCTATTTTTGTGATGTGCGCCGCGCTATGTGCGATTTCGCAGTGGCCGTGGCGCACGCTGTTGGATGACCTGTGCGCCGGCGTGCGCGGCGCACATTTTTAGCACACATCCAATGTTTTTCTCGCGCACGGACTTCCATGAATCGATTTGCGCTGGTTTCCCTGCGATTTTCGCACTTGCACTGCGATTTTCGCACTTTTACTGCGATTCGCACGTTTTGGCACCTCTGCGCGGGAATTTTCGGCGCACATTATTTCCATGAATCGACCCCATAATGTTTCTGTGAGAAAATGTCACCGTGCAAAAAGCATTCCTTTAGCGCACAGTGAGAGAACGCGCCTTCAGATAATCACTATCTTAGTTGGCGTTGAAAGCAGCATAAATCAATAAAATGAATGGGTCAACCACTGCTTATCTTTTATGGAAGGAATAAAACCTGAAGGTTTTTATCTTTTATGGAAGGGATAAAACCTGAAGGAAGAGAAAAGCAGTGAAATGCAAAGAAAACGAGAGATTCAAGAAGAAAGTTGCACATCCAAGTACGACAGGAAGGAAACGCAGTCACTGGTTCAATCAGAGGCGTCACTAGAAGAGGCTGGGGGACTGTAGCCTTGGGTCTTTTGGTTGCAGCCCCGGATAGAAAGCTGGGGGGTTACACCCAAAAGGCCAGATAGCCCCGAGTCCCGACATTAGTGGCCGTAGCCCCAGATCTTTTCCAGACCTGGCAACACCCCTGTGTTCAATAGTGGGGCAGGATTCAGAGGTGCAGGGAGAGGAAGTGATAACATGACAAAGTGGTTGAGGGGGTCGGGCTATAATGAGCGATGGAGGTGTAGCACCAACCAGTAATAAAATACAAATGAAATAAAAATTCAAGGTTATGAATTCCATACTCCTCTGGCATGAGTTCATCATAGAATGCAGCAGTCAGAAAGGGAAATGGTTAGTGGCTACCTCTGGAAGACATGCACACTGGTTCACGCTACATGGGGTGCTGTTCATTCTTTTTGACAGTGCAGGTAAGCGTTGAGAAGTGGGCAGGGGTCAGTGTTTACATGGAGTCTGGACTTTGAGGGCTATTTTCGGACACAACACCGGTTGGTACTAGTCCTGTGATTCCCCTGCCGCAGGGGCGAGAGAGAGGTGTCTGCTCAGTTAGCGCCTCTTTGAACATGGATTATGCCTCCAGAGAAACTAATACAGATCATATTAATGGCGCTGCACTGCAACTGGCACCCACAACAGATCCAGCTCCCGAATTGTGGCAAATCTGCCATGGAGAAATATTTGGCTATGATATGATATAGCATTTATAGCGCGCCTATGCACAAGTATTTCAAGGCGCGAAGTAATGAATTACTACCTGAGAGAATCGCATTGGTCTTGTCAGTAGGGTGGTGGAACACAGCTACTAGAAAATGTCCTTGGATGTAACTGTGGGTAACTCTGGTTGTGTGCACTGGCTGGGGTGCCACCAGGCCATGGTACGACTGTGCCCACAGTCAAGCAAGGAGATCCCTGCACCCAAGTGTGTTGGCTGGGTGACCCTCAGCCACTGTACGCCTGAACCCGGTGCCCAGGCATGCCTCGAACATCACTTTGAGGCTTCCATCAATCTCTCCCTCTGTGGAGAGGCTGACGCAGAACCAGGACTTCCGTACTCTTTCACAAACTTAGTACTTCACAGCCCATCCCTTCCTAATAGACAATTCCATTAAAAAAAGTTCTGCCCAACAATTTGTCAACCTTTCCGATTCCCTTTTTCCCACCAAAAAGTAGTGTACTGCACATAATCTTTAATGCAACTGGCAGTACCAGGCAGGCACATGATGGCATTACCCTTCATATCGTGACATCCAGAACTATGTACTTTCGGATTGCTGCTTTTGTCCTCCAAGCCATTCCGTTGCATAGTTGTTAAATGAGCCATTTATAATGTTTTTCGGTTATACCGAAGTATGAATATTTTTACTCAAAAGGAAATTGGATTCAGCTTGCCATATTTAGATATCATCCTAATGATTTTAAAAGTTCACCACTGTCTGCAAATTGCTCTCATAGCCCAAGTTTACACTGCACTGCGATTCCTAAAGTGCAAATCATTTCATTTTTTTTTCCTATACATGTTCCATAACCTTCAGCGTTTCAAACACACAACCTCTCAATTTAAAAGTGATTTTGGTTTACTCTCAGGTTCTCGCATATTTGCGCCACCCCGTTCTTTTTTCTATTTTACCCACACCTCAACATCATCCCTTGTTAAATGATCAGCCTTTTCAATGAGGGCGGCGAACGGTAGGTTTCCGTCATTTGGGATGGCGGCTGGGCACGCACAATGAACATTATGGTATTATATGGTATGTATTGAGCGCAGACCTAGTAACTTCGAGAATAATTACTTGTCCCCCTGTTAGCGGGATGCCTTTACCCGTTCAGCACCATGAGGGTGCTGAAGGGGAAAGGTGGGGTGGCCTGCTGCTGCCAAGAGGACAGTTGTGCCCAGCCACCAGCCCATATATCCCGGTCCGGCGGCTACTGAAATAGCCCACTTTCCCACCCGTTAGGTACGCCTTAAGAGTGGCCTAGTAATAAATGTCAGTGAGTGGATGGCAAGAAATTAGCAGAAGGAGTGATAAGGACGGTGACTTACATAGACTGCAACTTATTTTAGAACACGTGAATGGATAAAAAAAACGCCCAATATTCTTGAACGAAAACGCACGTGTAGACAATAAGTAATTAGCAACTCACAGAGCATTTGCCAATTTTGTACCAGGCCGTGGTGGATTCAAAATCAAATGTACTTACACTAACTCTTATGCAGAAGTGGCGTACTAGTAACACAAATGACACCGCAGTCAGAGGCAGAGCAGACCACCAGATTCCGAATCCAGTCTAGGCAGGGCACAGGGCAGTGGCACTGTCAGGGGACGTACTAGCCCCTGCAGGGGGCGCTCGAGGGACGTCCCACATAGCGTGGGCGCCCCTCTGGCAGCCCCCCCCCGCAGGTGAGGTTCCTACCCCTTCCGCTGTGTCACGGTGGGGGGAGGTCATCCCCAGGGCGGGCAATTCCGGCCGGGCCCTGGGGACGGCCTACAAATGCGGATGAGGACTGCAAAAGCGGCCTCTGTTTGCAGTCATCCTCCGTCGAATTACCCACCCACCCTCACCCAATGGCAGGTCATGTAGCACAAGCGGATGGAACTGGGGTAGGAGGATCCAGGTAGGTAAGGACAGGGAGGCAGGAATTGGGGGAGGGGGGACGGAGGACCGGAGTGTAAGAAGCGGTGTGGTGATCAGTTTCAAGGGTTGGCTTTCTTCGTAGGGGTAGTAGTGACAAATTTTAACTGACAGCGAGGGGCTAGCGGGGGTAAAGGAAATGGTTCCGAAGGATTTCATACTGCTGATAGTTTCTAATATTACAGGTTCAGATGACAGCGAGGTGTAAGTTCAAAGGAAGGTGGGTTAAATTGCTTGCTGCATACGGTACAAATTTGAATCCTTCAGAAGACTGGAGGGTGGGAGTAGCGACAGGATGTTAAAAAATACCTGCAAGCTTCAATTCGTATTCTATTTTCATTTTTCAGCGGACATCGAGGTGTAAGTGGGTGCAAAGGGCAGGTTTTTATGGTGCTGGTGGCAAGGGGGTATGGTTGTTCCAATTTTAAGCATTGACTAGGGGTGTGTCGGGGAAAAAGGTTTAAAAATGTTTTTCATGCTTCAATTTGTATTCAATTTTTCGTTTTCAGCGGAGTTCGTGTAAGTGGGTGAAGGAATTTGCGTGAATTTGCTGGCTATATCTTGTACTAATTGTTTCTTTCTTGTCACAGGCGCAGTTAGGGGCAGTCCTAGCCGGGGAGGAGTTTGCCACGGCTTGAACCGTGGGCGGTTTCCCGATGGCCGTACCCAAGCCAAAGTCGGATGACGGGCATTGGATCCCTATGGACACTGGAGGCTCCTCACCTTCATGTGCAGTGGCCTGAGGGAGAAGCACTCTGTGCACTAATCTGGCGCGGATGTCCGGTGCCTTGCGACATGCATGGAGGCGGCAAGGGGACACCGGAACAGTCAGAAGCTGCCCCACCCTTTCCAATCTGGTGCGTATGTCCGGTGCCTTGCGACATGCATGGAGGCGGCAAGGGGACACCGGAAAAGTCAGAAGCTGCCCCACCCTTTTTGGGGGCTAGGCCTTTTTTGTGGTATAGATGGTCATGAACCATGGTGCTTTAGGGCTGGGACTGCCCCCAATTTTGAATGTATGCTCCAATAAACTGTGATCTGTGTTTCCAAAATGTAAAAGGTTGTTGGACTATTATTCACTGACTGCTCAGGTTTTGGTTTCCAAGATATGTCATCCGTACACGACAAGGAGGGGGCGCCAATGGGGGCTGACACCGCTATGACTGGCACCAATAAATCGGATTGCCAAAGGCCAATGGAACGAAGTTGCCAACCAACACCCGCAGCGCATGACTCCAATCTCGGGCGTGAAATGGTTCAGGCTGCTAGGCGGCTAATGACTTCACATGGGTCTGGAATATTCTAGCAGTAGCAGCCTGGGCAAACTCCACCTCCTCCAGTCCCAGGCTCGCTAACTGCACACAGCCAGCCCAGACACAACCTTTAAAGCCACTGCCATCTGCATTTGTATTTGCAAAGTCAGTGGACTGTCTGCAATGACTTCACTGCACACGTGCAATTTGCAAATTCTATGTCAAGACGGAGGCGAGCATTATGCTTCATCTTCTCATTTATTTGCTCTCCAGCAGTTTCAACAAATCAATAAAATGTCTAACTTTTCATTGAAAACAAACACATTTTTTTTTTTCAAAACTTCATTTAAAAAACTTCATATCCCATTAACCCTAGGTCCCTGTTCCCAGTGTCCTGGTCATGTGACCTAGTCCTTCCTCTTCCTGTAACCTCCTCTTCTTTTCCTGCTCTCCAGAGATAAGTACCCTTTTCATCTAGCTGCGTAACTCTACAGCATTTGTATGAGGGTATTGAACAAAGTGACTGTATATATATTTAAAAAAATTTACATAAACATATGGGCTTTAAGCGCAGGGACCGCGCAGCGTAGAATTCCGAAGTTAGGAGTTCGGTTAAATTGATTTTTACAGTGCGGCGGCCCCGTGCTGCATTTCCAGCACATTAGGGGTTCGTCAGAACGTGTTATTCCACATCGCGACCAACGCAAAGGAACCGTGAGCGAATCCGGAGGAGCCTGTCAAGGTCTCCTCTCCTCGCGTACGCAGACCACGAGCGAGGGATTGGCCCCACCCTTCTGGTGGCGGAGGACAGAGGCTCTGAGAGCCTGTCAGCGCCCGTGAACCGCTCACAAGAGACGCGAGCGCAGCAGCGGCCCCCACCCTTGGGTGGGCGGAGCGGGAGCTCGAACAGAGTCCCGCTCGCAGCCCCCACCATCGCAGGGGAGGAGCCTAATGCCGAGACCGGCATTAGGATTGGAAGAGCGTACGGCCCCCTCCGTTGGGAAGGAGGGGCCAAAAACACTCCGAAACGTTTCGCGGGCATTGCGCCCCGGTCTCCTGTCAGTGACAATCGTTAATAGTTTTCCCTGGAGCGCGGAGACTATAAAGGACTAAATTAAAGCATACATTGCAGCGTTACTGCTCAGACAGAGCATTTCATCATTACAGTGCCCTGCACTGATTATTACAGAAGCTGCCCAGCAGCACAGGTGCAGCCTCAAGTGAAGAGTGACTAGTGGATGTGCCAAGACACCTATACAGGTATTACCAGGCACCTGCCAGCACAAAGCATGGCTGAATATGAATGGAGTGAGGAGGAGCAAGAAGCCAGATATTCGGAAGACTTGGCTCAAAGCTTCAAAGATGTGCTAGGCGAATCACTCGTAGAGGCAGTGGCTCTTGGGGTCAGACCCCTGCAGGAACGCCTGCAGACAATTGAATCCTTCCTGAGTCAAAGAGATAGAAGCACCACACCACGAGCAAGCGCGTCCACAAGGGCCGCGCTAGAGGGCCCACAGGGGTGTAGTAAGGCCTGGAAGAGCGCAAACTGTTCTGTCCCCCGGGCCAACCTGAAGGGGTAGATCCAAAGGCCCCAGAGGCATCCGACGCTTTCCTTAGGCTAAAAGAAGCCTTTATGTCCAAGTCGGGGGTGCCATGCCTCATGACCCCCTACCCAGGGGAAGAAAATATGGGAGACACAGAGGAAGAGGTCCCTCAGAAAGAGGAACTCGCAGAATCTCTGACATCCTCGCAGGAGGAAGGTGAGAAAGAAGGAGATGAAGGGAGCTTACCACCTCCAAAAAAGAGACTGAGAAAATTGAACAACATTGAGGAGGAAACCTCTGATATGTTTCAGCCAGAGGAGATCAGAAACCCGAAATCCTCAGAATGGGTGCCCTCTCCAAGAGTGGCGTGATATATGACACAGAGGCTTCGAAAACCACTTGAGAAGGAGGTGAGGCAAAGGATGAGGGTGGAATGCCCCAGACCGGAACTCCCAGGAAAGGTGGCAGAGGCACCAGAATTAGATCCCAAAATGCTAGCCTTTGTAGCTAAATCACACAAGGATCCTAGAAAAGGGATCGATCACTCCTGGAGGAGTTAACAGGGGAAGGTCCTGGATCTAGCTGGTCCACTGGCAAAAATTATGGACCTGGCAGAGCGAGCGAAGGATACAGGGGAGGAGATTGACCCAGAGGTGTTGGCAAACTGGGCTCAAAGAGCCATATGTCTGTTAGGGAACGCAAACTGTGCGATATCCTCAGAACGCAGAAGAGGATTACTTCTGAAAATAGACCAGAAATTAGGAGACCTATCCTCTTACGAGGCGGGCGAGGCGGCACAGGGCCTGCTTTTCGGTGAAACATTCGGAAAGGAGATGGGGAGGTTCGTAGGGACCTACACCTCGCTGGAAAAAGCACAAGCCTCAATAAGAAAGATCTTCCCCGGAAGGGTTTTTGGAGGGACCGGTCGATACAGAGGCCGAGCGGCCGGTCGCTATCAAACATCCAGAAGGCCTCAATCAAACAGAGCGCAATACTGGGAGGATAAGAAACCAGACACCTTCTTCCAACCCAGAGGCCACTTCTACAGAGGAAGGCGAGCAGAGGTCAAGGAAGAGGACAGTACATCCCCAAAGGTGAGAGCATCCACATACCCTGCAGTAGGGGGGAGGACAGCGAAGTACTGGTAAAACTGGCGCGCGCTTTCCAACGACGCTTGGGTGCTACAGTCAGTCAGAGGCTTACACTTACAATTTATCCAGACCCCAACCCAGTACAATGCCCCCAGACCAATAGTGACAGCGCGAGCAGAGAAAGAGTTGTTACACGCAGAACTACAGAGTCTAGCGAAGAAGCAAGCTATCGAGACTTGCAGGGCTCCGAGGTTCATCAGCAATATGTTCCTGGTGCACAGAAAAGAAAAAGTGAGACCAGTCATAAATTTGAGGGACATGAACAAGTGGGTAGTCTACAACCATTTCAAAATGGAAGGGACGCACCAGCTGAGAGACACACTCAGACAGGGAGACTGGCTCGCCAGAATAGACCTGAAAGATGCATATCTCACGATTCCAGTAGAAAGAGAATACCGATCTTTCCTGGCTTTCGACTGGGACGGGCAATTATGGCAGTTTGCCACGATGCCGTTCGGGTTAGCGTCCGCTCCCTGGGCGTTTACGAAACTGATGAAGCCAGTAGCGGCAGCGATCAGGGAGAAAGGAATACGGATCATCATCTACCTAGACGATATCCTAATAATGGCGAGCAGCGAAGACATTTTCCGCTACCAGACCAGCTGGGTAGCGAACCTCTTAACCTCCCTGGGCTTCCTCGTGAATCGAGAGAAGTCGGAGATGGTGCCAGCAAGGAGGATAGAATTCCTGGGCTTTATCATAGATACCAGGACAGCGACCCTGGAGCTGCCGAAGAGGAAGATCAGGGATATAAAAAGAGAGATAAGGAGCTGTCTCGGCAGTCCAACCACATCACTGCGAACGATAGCACGGATTGTGGGCCTGTTATCAGCTTCAATCCAAGCGATATTTCCAGGACCCCTGCATTATCGAGCACTACAGAGGCTGAAAATAAGACACCTTCAGCAGGGGCTCAACTACCAACAGCTGGTACCGCTAGACCAAGAGTCCAGAACAGAGCTAGAGTGGTGGCTCCAGAACATGGAGGCATGGCACGGCAGAGCCATTTTCGGCGACCGCCCGGACATAGTAATAGAATCGGACGCCAGCAGAGCAGGCTGGGGAGCCCTATGTGGGGAGCTTCAAACAGGAGGCAGATGGAGCTCGGAGGAGCTCAAGCTGCACATAAACTGCCTGGAACTATTGGCCGGCTCTTTTGCAATCAGAGCCTTCACGAAAGACAAAGTGTATCCTGCTGAAGATGGACAACATCTCGGCAGTCAGATACATAAATCACTTAGGTTGCACGAAGTCCAGATTGTTAGTGGAGATAGCCAAGGACTTTGGCACTCCTGCCTGGAGTCAGGAACTGCAGTAATAGCAGAATATTTACCAGGCACTCAGAATGTAGTGGCGGACTGGAACTCCAGACATCTAACAGACTCCAGCGACTGGAGACTAGACAGAGCAGTCTTCCAACAGATAGAAAAGCTCTGGGGACTGATTCACACAGATCTGTTTGCGTCCAGACTGAACGCACAGAAGAGCAGATTTTTCAGCTGGAGGTTAGACCCAGCAGCAGCAGAGACAGATGCCTTCCTTCAAGATTGGAAGGAAGAGATACTTTATGCGTTTCCTCCATTCGTAATGATAAGCAGAACTTTGACGAAAGTTCGCAGGGAGGCAGCAAGTCTGATAAAAGTAGTCCCGATATGGAAGTCGCAAGTATGGTTTCCAACGCTGATGGAACTAATAGCAGACTATCCAAGAATATTGCCGCAAAGAGAAGACCTTCTCACGGACCCAGTTGGGTTGTATCACCCTCTGAGAGCGAAGGGGACGCTGCCGCTGATGGCGTGCAGGATAGCAGGAGACGCTGGAATCTCCCAGGAATTTCGGCACAAGCTGCGAGCCTCATCGCAGAGTCATGGGCTCCGTCGACTAGAAGGAGCTACGACGCAGCATGGAGCAGATGGTCAAGGTGGTGCAAAAGGAGAGGTTTTCATCCCGTTTCTGCCCCTTTAGTAGAGATTCTGAATTTTCTAGCAGAACTCTTGCAGGATGGCAAAGCCTATAGAACGATTGGAGTATATAGATCCGCAATATCAGCAGGTCATACTCCTATAGAAGGAGCCCTAGTAGGGGAGAATGTAGCGGTGATTAGACTTCTAAAAGGGATTAGATTTAGAAAGCCACCACAACCAAGATACAAGTCTCTATGGGACGTTACAGTCGTATTACAGCTATTAGCAGACTGGCCCAGTAATAGATACTTATCGCTAGGCAGACTGTCAGAAAAGTTAGCAATGCTTCTGTGCATGATTTCGTGTAGAAGAGTGGCAGATGTCAGAGCCCTTGAAATAGACAGAATGGTATACGGTCCAGACGGAGTGACTTTCCATCTGGCCAGGAGGACGAAGACAGACTCCTCATCAATAACATACCCGTATATGCATGATCATCCAAAATGGCGCATGGCCGCATGTATAAAAGAGTATGTGAATAAGACAGCTGAGCTGGGACCGATGGGGACGACACAATTGCTGATAGCGCACAGGAAGCCGCATAAGGGCGTAGCGACAGCCACCATAGCGAGATGGGTTAGAGAAGTTATGGCGCTAGCAGGAATAGACATGGCAAAATTTGGAGCACACTCAGTGCGAGGAGCAGGGGCGTCCAAAGCACTGAGGCAGGGTGCAACGTTACAAGATATACTGAAAGCAGCTGATTGGGCAAGTGATAATACGTTCAGAATGTTTTACTTTAAACCTATTAACACACTAGCAGAAGCTATGGTAAGAAGCTTTGAACAAGCATAATGCTCGCCTCCTTCTTGACATAGAATGAAGATTCCCCTTGCTAATAGCGCAGGGAGCTCTTGATTAAAGACAAAGAGGCGAGCATTACTTTCCCGCCCTAGATACAAGGGAGAGACAAAGTGAGGACAAAGTAATGTACTGTAATATGTATCTGAATAAATAACAAGATTTCCTCTCAGAATAGGGTGTGTATCCGCCGCCCTAACATGTATTGTTGTTTCCGTCTTAGGAGACGATCAGAAGAACAGCTGAAGACGTTCAAGAAAAGAACGGGACACGTTGATCAGGATCGCAAGTTAGGATGCGAGGAATCTTTCCGCAGAGGTCTACAGTTCAGAGACTTTCCGGAACAAGTTGACAGTTCAGTAATGGTTAAGATTGCAGTTGGAAAAGCAGTCAAAGAAGAGGAGGTTACAGGAAGAGGAAGGACTAGGTCACATGACCAGGACACTGGGAACAGGGACCTAGGGTTGATGGGATATGAAGTTTTTTAAATGAAGTTTTGAAAAAAAAAATGTGTTTGTTTTCAATGAAAGGTTAGACATTTTATTGATTTGTTGAAACTGCTGGAGAGCAAATAAATGAGAAGATGAAGCATAATGCTCGCCTCCTTGTCTAATAGAATCAAGAGCTCCCTGCACTATTAGCAGGGGGAATCTTCATTGTCACCCTAATGTTGCCACGCAAAATAAAGAGTGTGCTTTGCAAGCTTTTCATAGTACTGCCCTGACCTGGCTGAAGGCTGAAGCCAATACCCGCAGCATGCAAATTACTTCCTAGGGGCCCGGGGTCATAATTGAGCTGATGTTCTTCAGATTTAAATATACCAGGCAGCAAGAACCAAGTCTTTGTTTCATTCTGCGCCATTTATACCTGCACGGTTCGGAAAGGCAGAGGGAGATGTGGCACAAACACACAGACCGGGCCTCAGAGAGAGAGAGAGACATACTGCGTCTTCTCTCATGGCCGACCCCAGGTGGGGCTCAGCCCCGAACACATTCTGCTTCCTCTTATCCTCCCTTGCTTGAACACTCTTGCTGCACAGCAGAAGGATAAGGACCCCACTGTCCTAGTAGACACTTATAACAGCCTAATGACCAATGCCATTGAGAGCCTAGCTCCACTAAAAATCCGTAAAGCCAAACAACAGTCCCACCTGAACACCTGGTTCACCCCGCAGCTCAACGCGTTGCGCAAAGAAAAGCGCAAGGCTGAAGCCCTTTGGAAAAGCCACCCCAGTGCTGCCAATAAATCCTCCCTTCTAATCACCTCTCTTAATTACAAGGAGGCCATATTACAAGCCAAAAAGGAGACATACAATACACGAATATCCCAGGCAGAATCGAACACTAGAGAATTATTCAAAATCCTCATAGAGCTAGAATCTCCCTCACTTGCCCCGGACACGTGCACCAAGGACAGCACCTGGTGCAACAATATACAAAATGCCCTTCTCAACAAAATATCCACCTTGCAATCCAAAATCAACGCCAAACAAAATACCCTCCACACCCCTACATTTAGCAATACCAGGCCACCTAAAATAACAACCCCTGACTCCCCGGTGCCGTTCAGCTTCACACCACTCACCGTTCTGGAGGTTGAAAAAATCATCTGCAATTTAAAACCCTCAAACTGCCAAGGGGACACCTGTCCAGCCCCGATCATTAAGGAATCGGCTCATGACCTCGCTCCTTTTATCACCTCTTTCATCAACGCCTCCTTTCAATCGGGAGTGGTCCCCAATAACCTAAAGGATGCTTGGGTTATCCCTCTCCTAAAAAAACCCACCTTAGACCCGGAGGTTCCAACCAATTATAGATCTATCACAACGGTCCCATTTCTGCTAAAGATCTTAGATAGAGCAGCCTATCTTCAGATACAGAACTATCTGGAATCAAACAACCTACTAGGCACGAGACAGTCTGGCTTCAGACCGAAGCACGGTACGGAGACAGCCCTCCTCGATCTCAAGACCCAAATTGAGGATCTCAAAGACAAAGGTAAACTAGCCCTGTTACTACTATTAGACTTATCTGCTGCCTTTGATCTGGTTAATCACGAAATCCTCTGTCACCACCTGAAAACTGCAGCTCACTTCTCCGACATGGCCACAAACTGGATTCAATCCTTCCTGGATAACAGACAGATGAGGGTATTCTCGCCCACCTCCGCGGCTGACCCTGCACCAGTCCCTTGTGGAGTCCCCCAAGGATCGTGTGTATCCCCTACCCTTTACAATGTATTTACTAAACCCTTATTTGATGTGCTTGACTATCTGGGTGTCACCTACACAAATTATGCTGATGACACCCAGATACTCATCCCCATCACGGGTGATTACACATTAGACTCAAAAGCCTTGAATGACGTTTACCATGTCATTCAAACATGGATGGCCCAACATGAGCTCTGTCTCAATGACGACAAGACAGAGCTCCTCATCCTAGGTACTCAGCAAAGACTAAACAAGCTGAACCCTATGTACAGTTCCTTTAACATCGATGGAAATATAATAAAAGTCTCCAAAGACACAAAAACGCTTGGAATCTACCTCGACTCCACCCTCTCCCTTCACAGACAAACTAATGCAGTTGCGGCCGCCGCTGCCTATACCTGCAAGCTGATCACAGCATGTCGCCCTTTCCTCTCCTCGCACAACTGTACTACCCTTGCTAGGACCCTGGTCATGTCTAAACTTGACTATTGCAATGCATTGTACCAGGGCACTAATCAGGGTAACCTAGACAAGCTCCAAATCATACAAAATAACGCCATCAGGGCAGCCCTCAATATCCCCAGATCTGCACACATTTCGGATACCAGGAAGAACCTTCATTGGTTGTCAGTCACCCAAAGGATCTCACTAAAATCGCTTGCCCTTACCTACAAATGCATGAACAATCTGGCCCCCACTTATCTCTCCTCACGATTCACGCTGTACACTCCAGTTCGCTCACTTAGATCTACCCTGAACCAGAGCCTACTGATACCTAGATATAAGCTTCAAACAGCTGGTGGTTCTAGCTTCCCAGTCCTGGCAGCCAAACTGTGGAATGCTGTCCCCTTGACTATCAGAAACCGCCCCTCCCTCAACCTTTTCAAGCATAGAGCCAAATGTTGGCTCGCCTCCTCCAATGCCTAAGCTACATTCTGAAAACGTGTTGCAATAACCTATGTAAGGATGTACTACTTGACAAACCATGTATCGTTGTACTACCTACCTATGTCTATTTCTATGCCATATTTATTGTTTGATATATTATTACTGTATGCAACTTATGTAACCATTGCCTTAAGAAATGCGCCCGGTAGCCTCCGGGCCTGGTCTGCGCTATACAAATAAAATAAATACAAATACAAATACAAAATTCTCCTGGTGGGGGCGAAGGGCCCCAAATCCTCCATGTACTCGGTGCCCCTGCAGGTTGGAGCGGGAAGAGGACCAAGAGAGGCCGGCCAGAGAGCTACAGGGAAGGAGGGAGCGGGTGTGCTCATGAGGAGAATCTCAGTCTTCCTGGCATTAAGGCAGAGATCATTGGCTGCACACCACTCCTGGATGGCAGACAGACAGTCAGAGATGAGGGAAGGAGAAGAAGAGGCCAAGGGTAGCCTGAAAATGAGCTGGGTGTCATCCGCATAGCACTGAAAGTTGGGGCAGAGAGCAGCGATGCCGTGGGCAAGGAGTGCCAGGTATTGGTTGAACAGCCAGGGAGAGAGGTTATACCCCTGGGGGACACCACAGGTAGAGAAAAAGATAGCGGAAAGGAAGGACCCAAGTTGGACCTGGGACCTGGGAGGGTCGGTCAGAGAGGAAAGAAGTCAGCCACGCCAGAGCCTGACCAGTGATACCCAGGTTATCATAGAGACAGTTGAGCAGGATGGCATGGTTGACAGTGTCAAAGGCAGAAGAGAGATCAAGCAAAATGAGGACGAAAGGGGTGTTAGAATCAAGGTTGGAGAGCAGGTCTTCACGGATGTTCAGGAGAGCCGTTTCCATGCTTCTGGCAGCTCTGAAGCCAGACTGATGGTCATGAAGACAACCAACAGATTCAGTGTGGAGATTAAACTGGGAGATAGCCAGTTTCGCAAGGAGCTTGCCCAGGAAGGGAGTAATGGAGATTGGGTGATAGTTAGCAAGGCAGAAGGGGTCAGCAGAGGGTTTCTTGAGAAGAGGGTGCACAAGGGAGTGATTCAGGGGGGTTGGGAAGACTCCAGTGGCGAAGGAGTGATTGCAGAAATCAGCCATGGCTGGAGCCAGGGAGTCGATGTGGTGCTTGATAGTTTTGGAGGAACAGGGGTGAACCTGTTTCGACGAGACTTTCATGGATCGGATTTGTCTAGAAGCCTCGTCAGCGGAGAACAGGGGAAAGGCAGAGAAGGAGGGAGGAGAGGTGGCTGCAGAAGGACAGGAGGAAAAGCAGGGAGTGGGGGGAGGGAGGGGATAGGAGGAGAGTGAGGACAGGATGTCCTGAGTTTTAGTTTTAGAGATGAAGTGAAAAGCCTGGGAAGGGTACTGGGTACTTATTGGCTTCCTTAATGCACAGAAAACATGATAAACATGTTTTGGAACTACACATGTTATGCTGTAGAAATATAAAAGCAAGCTTCATGCCTGTGTCAAAAAATGACTACATGCATTATAAGCAGGTGACTTTGTGACACAGGATCTGAGGTGGGTCTAAGTACCATGCCTCACTGGACAGAATGTCAAGTAATCTAATACCAGGCGTGAAATACTCAACCTGTTGTGGCTTTCAGGCCCACATCATATTGCATTGTGGTACTTGCTGTCCTCTGTTTGTAAACTGTACATGAATGCAAAGTGGCATGTGCTCACAACAGTGACTTACAGAGCATGATTATGATGGTCCCTTTCAACATACCTGTGCTAAACCACACTGTGAATGAAGTAGCTGGATGAGAAAAGAAGGCAGTGGCAGTTTTTACACTGCAGTTATTTTGCATTCAGATTTCTGTTGTGGGGCAGAAGAGAAAACGTTTACCTTTTTATATATGTATGTTTGTATATATGTACGTATGCATGCTTGTAATGTATGCAGCTTAATGTATGAAGCGTGAGCCTAGCTAGCAACAGCGGAGAGCTGCACATAAAAAGCCGAGACTACAGAGAGATAACGCTGGTTAGCGCTGTTGTATTGGACACTGATTAAACGCGCAGACCTCTGCATTCTCGCAGCTTTTTGCAAAACAAAGGACTCATTAAATACCTTTTCCGTCTTTTTATGGGGATAGGTTGTGGTCCAACAAAGACAGAAAAATAACATTCTTACTCTGTAAGCAGAATCATTTTGGAGTGAAGGGAAGAGATTTCATGACCATGCTGGGATTACAAGTATAGAATGTGTAGGACTTGTCACACATACAGGCCGATTCATGGAATTAATGTGCGCCGAAAATTTCGGCGAAAACGTGCGATTCGCAGTGAAAGAGCGAAAATCGCAGTGCAAGTGCGAATATCGCAGGGAAACCATCGCACATCTATTCATGGAAGTCCGTGCGCGAGTAAAATCAGGGATGTGCGCTGAAAAAGTGCACGGCGCACGCCGGCGCACAGGTCATCTAACGGCGTGCGCTAAGGCCACAGCGAAAGCGCACATAGCGCGGCACACATAACAAAAGTAGGCGGAACATGGGGCGGAACACTCGGAATGGGGAACAACTCGTGAAAATGCGGGCGTCACAGAGGAAGTACAGGAGGCAAGTGCGCGGAATGCCCACACGCTCGCCTACAACACATATTCATGGAATCGAATGGGGCAAACCAGCGCACGGGCAAAGATGCGCACTGACCCAAACCCGTCCGCCACACGAAGGCAGGCGGTAGCGTCCCTGCGCTGGAAAAAAATGTGCGCCAAAATGTGCGCTAACAAAAAGCACGAATAAACAGCTCTGATGAATGTCCCATTCTGTGGCTCCCTAGGACAAATGACGTGCAAAGGGATACGCGACAAACAGCGACACTCGCTGTGTGAAAAATTAGCTTGTGCGTGCATTTCGTGTGTGCGCGTGAAGTTTCACACGCGATCGTGCATGGGGGAGCGGGGTACGTGTATTTCAGGGGTGCGCGTGAAGTTCCACACGCGATCGTGCCTGGGGGAGTGGGATACGTGTATTCCAGGGGTTCGCGGGAAGTTTCAAACGCGATAGGCCCTGTGCGAGTGGGGTGCGTGTATTCCTGGGGTTCGCGTGAAGTTTCACACGCTATTGGGCTGGGTACGTGTAAATCTGGGGTGCGTGGGAAGTTTCACACGCGATTGGCCTTGGTCGAGCGGGGAACATGTATTTCGGGGGTGCGCAGGAATTATCACACGCGACAGGCCCTGTGCGAGTGGGGTACGTGTATATCTGGGGTGCAGGGGAGTCCTACACGTGAATTGGCAGTGTGGGTCCTCCCAGGTGTTCCCTCTACACCCTCCACAGCCCCTGCAGGCAGCCCACACCACAGGGGACTTCATGTTCCGCAGGCAGCTCATCCACCATGGGCATGCCCCCCAAGCAAGCCACATGTCAGCTTGCACCACTACTACTACTGATCACCAACGCATGACCCCATGCACCCCCACCCCCCAGCAGTGCGGGGCACCTGCCAGCAGGCCCACACTCATGTCCCACTCATGTCCCCTTGCACCCCCACCCCCCAGCAGTGCGGTGCACCTGCCAGCAGGCCCCCACTCATGTCCCACTCATGTGCCCCTGCACCCCCACCCCCCACCAGTGCGGGGCACCTGCCAGCAGGCCCCCACTCACGTCCCACTCATGTCCCCCTGCACCCCCACCCCCCACCAGTGCGGGGCACCTGCCAGCAGGCCCCCACTCATGTCCCCTTGCACCCCCACCCCCCAGCAGTGCGGGGCACCTGCCAGGAGGCCCCCAATCATGTCCCCTTGCACACCCACCCCCCAGCAGAGCGGGGCACCTGCCAGCAGGCCCCCACTCATGTCCCCTTGCACCCCCACCCCCCAGCAGTGCGGGGCACCTGCCAGCAGGCCCCCACTCATGAACCCCTGCACCCCGAACCCCCACCAGTGCGGGGCACCTGCCAGCAGGCCCCCACTCATGTCCCCTTGCACACCCAGCAGTGCGGGGCACCTGCCAGCAGGCCCCCACTCATGTCCCCTTGCACACCCACCCCCCAGCAGTGCGGGGCACCTGCCAGCAGGGCCCCACTCATGTCCCCTTGCACCCCTACCCCCCAGCAGTGCAGGGCACCTGCCAGCAGGCCCCCACTCATGTCCCACTCATGTCCCCCTGCACCCCCACCCCCCACCAGTGCGGGGCACCTGCCAGCAGGCCCCCACTCATGTCCCCTTGCACACCCACCCCCCAGCAGTGCGGGGCACCTGCCAGCAGGCCCCCACTCATGTCCCCTTGCACACCCACCCCCCAGCAGTGCGGGGCACCTGCCAGCAGGCCCCCACTCATGTCCCCTTGCACCCCCACCCCCCAGCAGTGCGGGGCACCTGCCAGCAGGCCCCCGCTCATGTCCCCCTGCACCCCCACCCCCCCCAGCAGTGCGGGGCACCTGCCAGCAGGCCCCCACTCATGTCCCCCTGCACCCCCAGCAGTGCGGGGCACCTGCCAGCAGGCCCCCCACTCATGTCCCCTTGCACCCCCACCCCCCAGCAGTGCGGTGCACCTGCCAGCAGGCCCCCACTCATGTCCCACTCATGTGCCCCTGCACCCCCACCCCCCACCAGTGCGGGGCACCTGCCAGCAGGCCCCCACTCATGTCCCACTCATGTCCCCCTGAACCCCCACCCCCCACCAGTGTGGGGCACCTGCCAGCAGGCCCCCACTCATGTCCCCTTGCACCCCCACCCCCCAGCAGTGCGAGGCACCTGCCAGCAGGCCCCCACTCATGTCCCCTTGCACACCCATCCCCCAGCAGTGCGGGGCACCTGCCAGCAGGCCCCCACTCAAGTCCCCATGCACCCCCACATCCCCAGCAGTGAAATGGCGATCCCACGACACAAATCAAAAGTCAACTATGTACATCAACACATGTCCGCCACATGAAGGCAGGCGGTAGCGTCCCTGCGCATTAAAAAAATGTGCGCTAACAAAAAGCCGTATATACAGCTCCGATGAATGTCCCATACTGTGGCCCTCTAGGACAAATGACGTGCAAAGGGGTACGCAACAAACACGGACACCCGCTGTGTCAAAAATAGCGTGTATTTCGGGGGATCGCGGGAAGTTTCACACGCGATTGGGCCTGGGCAGCGGGGTACGTGTATCACTGTGGTGGGTGTGGAAGTACAGGAGGCAAATACGCGGAACGCCCACACGCACACGCAAAAAAAGTCGCGCTAATCTGGAAACAGGTATGCAAGCAGGAAGCAGGCATACGTCGACCCGCGCAGCATAAAAGTGCTCGCAAACAACAAACAAACTCAGACGCCAGGATGAATATACCGTTCCTAGCAGCAGTGGCCGTGGGATACCGCAGGAGGAGGAGGAGGATAGCCAGGGCCAGAATTTTTACACCCAGAACCAGCCTTTTTGGGATGCCTGATGACCACGTGTATGGGAGGTACAGGTTTCCACCTCACATAATACTCGACCTGGTCAATGAGTGGGAGAATGACCTCACATCACCCACCCTCTGCTCCCAAGCACTCAGCCCCCTGGTGAAGGTCCTTAATGTACTGCATTTCTTGGCCACTGGATCATTTCAGCGGACAAGTGCCATAGTGGGGGGGGGTGTCACAGGCCACGCAGTCACGTTGCCTACACTAGGTCTTGGCCATCATGACTGCACGCCCATCAGTACGCAGGCACATATACCTGCCCAGAACACCTGCAGAAAGGCAGGCTGTCGTTCAGGATTTTTACGGGGTGGCACACTTCCCCAAAGTGCAAGGTGCCATTGACTGCACCCATGTGGCTCTACGTCCCCCCAGGGCATCTGAGCACATGTATAGAAACCGCAAGCACTGGCATTCCATCAACGTCCAGGTAGTATGTGATGCCAAGGGAATCATCACCTCAGTATATGCCAACTATCCAGGGTCCACCCACGACAGTTTCATTTACAGAATGTCAACCCTAAACCGGGACCTAGAAGCTGGTCGGCATGGCGATACATGGCTGATTGGTGAGTATAAATGCCACAGCACATGCATGCATGTCAGATACTGAGTAATGTCACAACCCCACTAATGATACCCTTCACCACCTCCTCAGGGGACAGTGCCTACCCTCTGAGCACCCACATGATGACGCCAATTCGGAACCCCACCACGCCACCCGAGGTAAGATACAACAAGCCCATATTGCAACCCGGGGTATAGTGGAGCGCACATTCGGAGTGCTCAAGTCACGCTTTCGCTCCCTTGACCGTTCTAGCGGGCAGCTGTTATACGCTCTCCCAGTAGTGTGCAGGATCATAGTGGCAGCATGTGTCCTGCACAACGTTGCAACATGCAGTGGCCTGCCGGTGGACATGGTGCTGCCCCCACATCCCCAACCACATGCACGCCCGCTGCGCATGGGAGGGGAAAGGGCACGGGGTGAGGCAGCCCGTACGCAGCTGGTGGCTAATTACTTCACCTAAAATCACACCCCTTTGGAGTGCACACAGCCCTGGCATATACCAGCTGACTATCAATGATGATGAGTCAACTGACAGTTGGCGGGCACCACACCTGTCTGGGGCAAGGCGAACTGTGCCTTTCTGTGTCGGCACTGCCTAAGGCTGCAGGACTGCATTCCCCCTCTGATCTGCTGGCCCAGGAACAGGAGTGTGGCCCTGCATCCGTAACCACCAAAGGCGGACCTACCAACACTGACATCCCCATAGTGGGTTGTACCCCTGGTGCAGGTGGGTTGGACAGAACAGAATCCCTCCCAGAAACACCTACCTGCGAAGCCACATAGGTCTCATCATCCGAATCAACACCCGAAAAGAGGTCTGGTGAGGTGCACCCAGAGACACCACTGGAGAGAACGGTCTGCAGCAAGAGTGGGTTCTCACCCACCACCACACCCCGTCCCCCACTGGTGCCCGGTCGTGCCTGAGATCTCTCCTGGGTCTGCACCATCTCCTCACCCTCAACAGCATCAAGTGTGTCATCCCCTGCAGAACCATGAAAGACAAACAATGGAAACAGGCATTAGCACCATGGCACACAATTAGGCCTCACGAGGTACAGAACCAGTACTTGATTGACACATGTCCCACATGACTATAACCCTCCCATGCATGCACTGTAACTGAGTTTGAAGGGGAGGAAAATGTCAGACACTGATGACACCAAGATGGAAGAGCAACACATTAGCTGCATGCTGGCTAGCAGAGCCATCACACATTGGCCTGTGAGTGTCATGTCCAATCCACATACATGACACATGCCATCACACAGATGGCATGTACCATAGGCATGTCACATATCGTTTGACAATAGGGCTGAGATATGCGTAGTGAAAGTGGGGGGATCGAAACAATCAGCCTGAATGAACAATGCGAAATACGGAACAATGTTGTTGCAAGATGCCACTTCAAGGGCAACTGGTGTGATGTTGCACAAAAAGTCTACTGTGGGCAGAAGGGATACTGTTATACACAAATCCAGGGGCGCAGAATGTTATGGATGAAGCACATGGGTGACACAAACCACTCAGGCACACACACCCTCACCTGGCACTCAATCAGAACCCCTCACACACACAACATACACATGGATCACACACACATGCATGTGCACTCACCGGACAATGCCTCGTAATCTGGCAGATCTCCGACGCCTTGGATCTGTTCCTCTGTGACGTAGGTCCCAGCAACAGACTCATGTACAGTGAGTTCAATGTCCTCTTGTGGAGACCCACCTCTAGTCACCAGAGTAGCGGCATGACTTGAGGCCAGCTTTTTCTTTGCCCTGCGCTTAAGGTCATTCCAGCGCTTGTAGCACTCACCAGCTGTGCGCCTCACTGATCCAAGGGCACTTATGATGTCCGCGATGATCTGCCAGTGTGCCTGACGTTGAGCAGGTGTGGTCTTGCACCCTGCAGTTATCAACATTTCGCTGTCGTGTGCGGACACATACTGCACAAGTGCATCACGTTCGGCTTCATTGAAGCTAGGCTTCCTTTGCGTGCCGGACTGCGTAGTCGTATCTGGGGTATCAGCCTGTAGTGGACGAGCACTCTTCCTCTTTTTTTTGGAAGGTGGTGGGGATCCTGAGTGGCCTACGCCGCTCTGGCCACTAGGGGCAGGAGCACCGGTGGACTGGGTAGTTGGAGTGTGGGAATGCACACTGAGCATGGGACTTGGTGCAGGCATTGGCTGAAGTGTTACGTAGTCAGGGGGAACGTTAGCAAGATGGACTGGGACCAAAACTGCCCTGGCTGGGAGAGTCAGAGCTGGGGTGGATGGAGCTGCAGCTGCCCCTGCAGCCTCCCCACCCTGCCTACTCGGGGCAGCAGATGACATAGCTGCCCCTGATCCACGTGGCCTGGTGACACCAACTTGCACCGCCACACGTGGCCTAGACTTGGCAACCTGGAAGTCAGCCTGGGAGTCACCCTCTGCCAGGTCATGTGCCACAATGGGCCGGTCCAACAAGGGCGGATCAGAGATGGTGCCAGCCACGTTTCCCTCAACTATGGGGGTGGCATGGGTGTCCCTGACTGGTCCTCCACACATGGGGAGCTAGGGGTACCCTGCAAATCCCGGCCACTTCCCCTACCACGCCCACCACGGCCACCTCTTGAGGCTCAGCCACCTTTGCCACCCTTACCGCTTGGTCGCCTCCCAACCATGGCACTGATGTTGTTGTGCGTATGGGAGTTGCAGTAAACTATTGTCCTGGGCAATTGGGTGTCAAAGGGGTAGGGTACTAGATGGAATTCGTACCCTAGTGCTCTAGCAAGGCTGTATGTGACCCCTGGGGAAAGATGACGGGTCACGCAACGCACAGGCACCCCAAAAACAGAATATAACGTGCAACCCCTCGTAGACCACGTGTGTGGAAAAATTAACCCGCACTACGCTGTGGCACCCAGAAACACAAAAATGAACATACGCGTGTTACACGCAGCCTACAATGACCTCTGAAGGGGTACGCGACACACGGGGCAAGCACAGTTGGTAAATACGTGCGCGACTCACCGTCTGCCTGGAAAATGAGCATGAAAAATACGCGCGTTGACAACACCCCCGCCAAAAGAAGAATTGTACACTGTCTGAGGAGACAGGACAAAAGAAGAAGTGAACGCTGTTTGAGGAAACAGGCCCAACAGAAAATCAGAAAAAAGCTGTCAGAGGTAACAGGGAGTATGAACTAGAAACTCTGTGAAGTAAATCGCTTGTGAACCGACAAGAAGTACAGAATTCACCCACTCGCTCTCCACGAAAAGCACGTACAAGGAAATGACGTCCTACACGTGCCTTTTGAACCAGCCCACACGTCCAACGTCACTTCCGCGTATACGCGCTAAGGCCCTAACCTCCAATTACACGAGCTGACACTCGGACGTGCAGTTCTTGGACGTGTAACATGCACCCGTGTTCATGGAAACGCCCGCACGCGCACGTCACAGACGCGCTTACGCGCTAAGGGCCTTTGGTCCAATGAAATCGCGTATGCGTGCTGACGCGCTTATGCGCTAAGGGCCTTTCCTCGAAATACACGCTGACGTGCTAGATTTTCACGTGCCAAATCACTTGGTATCAAGCTGGCCACGCGTTCACACACGGAAGACCACGCTCCTGCCCAGAAGGCCGAATTACAGCCCCCCAGAGCTCTGAGCACGCTCCCACCTGCCATCTGCTGCTGCCTGATTGCCTGCTGCCCACATGCCCTGCCATTTGCTGCCTGCACGTCAGCCTGGGGTGCTGTTGCTGTGACCACCCCTGCTGGAACAGAAGATTCCCGACTGCTATTCCATCGCTCCACAGCCCAGCCCCAGGACCCAGTTGTCCACCCACACCTGCCTCTGGGGTTGCCATGTCGGGCACTACACCATCTGGCACCACTGGCAACCCCCAGCCAGGGAGGCAAAGGGCCACCAGCTTCACTGCCACCGAAGTTGGTGTCCTGGTGGAGTAAGTCCTGGGGCAGTATGATGCCCTCTTCGGAAGGTCGGCCGCCGACAAGGAAGGACGGACTCGGAACTGGACGGACATTGTGACTGCCATCAACGCGGAGGGGGTGGCAACCCGCGACATCAAGCATGTCAAGAAACACTGGGAGGACTTCAGGTCCAGGATCCTTCACAAGGCCCGGCGCCTCGCGGAGGGGGGCCGGGCACGCCTGAGTGCCATCCAGATGAGGGTCCTGGAACGCGTAGGCCCAGCGCTCCACGCCCAGATCCTTCAGAGGCAGACCCGTCTGGAGTTGAGCGGTAAGTGGCCAAGCATTGCTGTGTGAGACAGTGCATGTTGCAGTGTGCTGTTAGTCTGATGCTTGCCTGTATGTGTGACATAGGCCATGTATGGATATGTGTGTGTGCAGGGACATCATGGTCATGCATGTGAGACCAGTTCTGTGTGAGCCACATGGTTGGTGCATGTGTTTTGAAGCAACATGGGGAGCTCTATGTGGAATGCACACATGAATGCATGGCTGTCTCTGTTCCTGGACATGGAGGGGGGAGGGAGGAATGGGTGCTGTCATGTACATGTATGGTGCACATGTGTGTGTGTGTGCCTGAGAAGTGTGTGTGTGAGTTTGAAACGCCATGGATGCATGTGACTTTGAAGGCAACATCTTGGTTTACAGGGGCCCTTCTACATGGATGTTGATGTTGATTACAGGCGCACAGACTGTTTCTGCATGTGTGTTGCGTGCATTCACCCATGTGTTGTGGAATGACAGGATGGAAGTGACATTTGACAGTGCCACTCATGTGTTATTGCTTCCTGTCTAGGGTATTTTGTACTATACCCTGATGCTTGTGTTCTATGTCTCCCTCTACGCAGCGTCAAGTGAAGAAGAGGGCAGAGACAGCGCTGTGGAGCCAAGCGGCAGGGATGCCTCCACTGGGCGGCGACACAAGGCCCAGCCACCCTCCCAGGAATTACCATCATCCGGGAGCGAGGGGGCTGGTGCTGCGTCTGCCTCAACGGCTGTGGCGGAAGGGCCGGGTGAGCCCCCACAGGGGCTTCCAATGGCGGAAGATGGTGTGGAGACATCCAGGTCGGTGGTCTCCACAGAGGAGGAGGAGCCCGCTACTGAGCCGCACATGGGGCCTGGTGGGGGTAGTACCACTGGTGCAAGTGGTGCAGTCCAGGGCCAGGGTCAGGAGGCAGCACAGGTCACCGTGGAAGGGCCTGTGCATGTCGCTGTCCTTGACCCTGTGACTGCACCATCATGCACCATCTGGGAGGCCCCGTCCCAGGCCCGTCCGCAGGTAGGAGTGAGTGCCATATCACCTGCCTCTCCACAACCTGCGGACGAGGGGTCCCGCGACCGTATGGGATCCGTCCTGGTGGGTGTCGCGTTGCGCACACGTGTCATTCGTGATTACGTGCATTCTTCCTGGGCGGAGAACGAACGCCATCACGAAGAGCAGCGTCATGACGTGGCACTGCTGGGAGGGGCCCTGGTCGGAGGGTTCCTACATGTGACGCGCACTCTGGCGGACCTCTCCTCCTCTGTGGAGGCTATGGGCCGGTCGTTCTCCACATCGTCTTCCGGCCCAGATTCCACCAGGGCCCCCTGTGGACCTGGCCTGACCAACACAGCCAGCTTGGTGGAGCTCACATCCCTGCCACAATCGGGAGTCAGCGGTCCAGCAGGGGTGGACACCACAACTGGAGACCAGCAGATGGAGGATGTGCAGGCACCATCGGACAGGGCACATGGACAGCAGCAGCAGGAGCAGGCTGTAGGTGGGAGTAATGATGGCTCGGGGCCATCAACATTGGAGGGGCAGGCAGCAGCCGGAGGGCAGGAGGACCCTGGATGGGAAGTGTCTTCCATGTGGCAGCGGTTGGGCCATGCGATAGATGCGGAGCGGCAGCGGGCGGAAGAGGCACGGCTCACGATGGTCAGGGCGGAGAACTCCATGCGTAGGGCCCTGAGGCGGGCCGAGTGCCTCGAGGCCATTCGCAGGGACCTGGAGTTCCAGATGTCATTGTCCCTGCGAACCCTCGGGGCCATGGAAGAGGACCGCCTCCGGGACATCGAGCAGGAGTTCGATGATGCCCTGGCCCGGAACATCAACATGTGAGCCGTTGGACTTGCCCGCTGCCCTTGTAAATAGTTATTTAGTTAGTATTAGGTTTCCTTTGTTTTTTTCTTTATTTTGGACCTTTTGGACAATGGACCACATTTTTGTATATAGTTTTTTAATTAGGTAGGAGTTTTTGATAGGTTTCGTTTCTTCAGTTGGGATCATGGACCCTGGATTGTTCATCTGTGTATAGTTGATTGGATTCTACTTTTTTGTTTGGATTTCCCCATGGAGCAATGGTTTTCACTTTTCTTTTTCCCTTGGATTTTATTTTTTGAACTGTGACTTTGGACACCTTTCCTTTGGATTATGATTTGTTGTTTTTCATTATTTTACAGACATGCAGCTTTTCTTTTTAAATTTCCATTGTCGTTTGTTTTATTTTAATTCCATTCATGTTGCTTTCAATACATTTCTTTCTTCAAACTTCGAAGTGTGGTATTATCTCATTGGTTTCATGCATGTCATGATATGGGTTTTGAGATTCACTTGCACCCATTGTGTGTGTGCGAGGGACATGTGTTCATTTACATACTTGCCATTGGGGTTGTGTCATGTAATTGGCATTTCTATGTGGGTGGGTGCAATACTTGGGTGGGTCTTTGGCATGTGGAGGCTGGCCATAAGGGCCAGGGATCTAGATTGTGATGACGTGTTGGCTGGGGGACATGTGTCAGGGCCTGCTGGGGGGTGACCTGCACTGCTGGGGAGTGGGGGTGCTGGGGGACATGAGTGGGGGCCTGCTGGCAGGTGCCCCACACTGCTGGGGGGTGGGTGTGCAAGGGGACATGAGTGGGGGCCTGCTGGCAGGTGCCCCGCACTGGTGGGGGGTGGGTGTGCAGGGGGACATGAGTGGGACATGAGTGGGGGCCTGCTGGCAGGTGCCCTGCACTGCTGGGGGGTGGGGGTGCAGGGGGACATGAGTGGGGGCCTGCTGGCAGGTGCCCCACACTGCTGGGGGGTAGGTGTGCAAGGGGACATGAGTGGGGGCCTGCTGGCAGCAGGTGCCCTGCACTGCTGGGGGGTGGGGGTGCAGGGGACATGAGTGGGACATGAGTGGGGGCCTGCTGGCAGGTGCCTCGCACTGCTGGACGGTGGGGGTGCAAGGGGACATGAGTGGGGGCCTGCTGGCAGGTGCCCCGCACTGCTGGGGGGTGCAGGGGGACATGAGTGGGACATGAGTGGGGGTCTGCTGGCAGGTGCCCCGCACTACTGGGGGGTGGGGGTGCTGGGGGACATGAGTGGGGGCCTGCTGGCAGGTGCCCCACACTGCTGGGGGGTGGGTATGCAAGGGGACATGAGTGGGGGCTTGCTGGCAGGTGCCCTGCACTGCTGGGGGTAGGGGTGCAGGGGGACATGAGTGGGACATGAGTGGGGACCTGCTGGCAGGTCCCCCACACTGCTGGGGGGTGGGTGTGCAAGGGGACATGAGTGTGGGCCTGCTGGCAGGTGCCCCGCACTGCTGGGGGGTGGGGGTGCAGGGGGACATGAGTGGGGGCCTGCTGGCAGGTGCCCCGCACTGCTGGGGCATGGGGGTGCTGGGGGACATGAGTGGGGGCCTGCCGGCAGGTGCCCCACACTGCTGGGGGGTGGGTGTGCAAGGGGACATGAGTGGGGGCCTGCTGGCAGGTGCCCTGCACTGCTGGGGGGTGGGGGTGCAGGGGGACATGAGTGGGACATGAGTGGGGGCCTGCTGGCAGGTGCCCTGCACTGCTGGGGTGTGAGTGTGCAAGGGGACATGAGTGGGGGCCTGCTGGCAGGTGCCCCACACTGCTGGGGGGTGGGTGTGCAAGGGGACATGAGTGGGGGCCTGCCGGCAGGTGCCCTGCACTGCTGGGGGGTGGGGGTGCAGGGGACATGAGTGGGACATGAGTGGGGGCCTGCTGGCAGGTGCCCCGCACTGCTGGGGGGTGGGGGTGCAGGGGGACATGAGTGGGACATGAGTGGGGGCCTGCTGGCAGGTGCCCTGCACTGCTGGGGGGTGGTGCTGCAAGGGGACATGAGTGGTACATGAGTGGGGGCCTTCTGGCAGGTGCCCTGCACTGCTGGGGGGTGGGGGTGCAGGGGGACATGAGTGGGATATGAGTGGGGGCCTGCTGGCAGGTGCCCTGCACTGCTGGGGTGTGAGTGTGCAAGGGGACATGCGTGGGGGTCTGCTGGCAGGTGCCCCACACTGCTGGGGGTGGGTGTGCAAGGGAACATGAGTGGGGGCCTGCTGGCAGGTGCCCTGCACTGCTGGGGGGTGGGGGTGCAGGGGGACATGAGTGGGACATGAGTGGGGGCCTGCTGGCAGGTACCCCGCACTGCTGGGGGGTGGGGGTGCAAGGGGACATGAGTGGGGGCCTGCTGGCAGGTGCCCCACACTGCTGGGGGGTGGGGGTGCAGGGTGACATGAGTGGGACATGAGTGGGGGCCTGCTGGCAGGTGCCCCGCACTGCTGGGGGGTGGGGGTGCAGGGGGACATGAGTGGGACATGAGTGGGGGCCTGCTGGCAGGTGCCCCGCACTGCTGGGGGGTGGGGGTGCAGGGGGACATGAGTGGGGGCCTGCTGGCAGGTGCCCCGCACTGCTGGGGGATGGGGGTGCAGGGGGACATGAGTGGGACATGAGTGGGGGACTGCTGGCAGGTGCCCTGCACTGCTGGGGGGTGATGCTGCAAGGGGACATGAGTGGTACATGAGTGGGGGCCTGCTGGCAGGTGCCCCACACTGCTGGGGGTGGGTGTGCAAGGGAACATGAGTGGGGGCCTGCTGGCAGGTGCCCTGCACTGCTGGGGGTGGGGTTGCAGGGGGACATGAGTGGGACATGAGTGGGGGCCTGCTGGCAGGTGCCCCGCACTGCTGGGGGGTGGGGGCGCAGGGGGACATGAGTGGGGGCCTGCTGGCAGGTGCCCCGCACTGCTGGGGGGTGGGGGTGCAGGGGGACATGAGTGGGACATGAGTGGGGGCCTGCTGGCAGGTGCCCTGCACTGCTGGGGGGTGATGCTGCAGGGGGACATGAGTGGGGGCCTGCTGGCAGGTGCCCCGCACTGCTGGGGGGTGGGGGTGCAGGGGGACATGAGTGGGACATGAGTGGGGGCCTGCTGGCAGGTGCCCCGCACTGCTGGGGGGTGGGGGTGCAAGGGGACATGAGTGGGGGCCTGCTGGCAGGTGCCCCACACTGCTGGGGGGTGGGGGTGCAGGGGGACATGAGTGGGACATGAGTGGGGGCCTGCTGGCAAGTGCCCCGCACTGCTGGAGGGTGGGGGCGCAGGGGGACATGAGTGGGGGCCTGCTGGCAGGTGCCCCACACTGCTGGGGGGTGGGGGTGCTGGGGGACATGAGTGGGACATGAGTGGGGGCCTGCTGGCAGGTGCCCTGCACTGCTGGGGGGTGATGCTGCAAGGGGACATGAGTGGGGGCCTGCTGGCAGGTGCCCCACACTGCTGGGGGTGAGTGTGCAAGGGAACATGAGTGGGGGCCTGCTGGCAGGTGCCCTGCACTGCTGGGGGGTGGGGGTGCAGGGGGACATGAGTGGGACATTAGTGGGGGCCTGCTGGCAGGTGCCCCGCACTGCTGGGGGGTGGGGGTGCAGGGGGACATGAGTGGGGACCTGCTGGCAGGTGCCCCACACTGCTGGGGGGTGGGGTTGCAGGGGGACATGAGTGGGACATGAGTGGGGGCCTGCTGGCAGGTGCCCTGCACTGCTGGGGGGTGATGCTGCAAGGGGACATGAGTGGTACATGAGTGGGGGCCTGCTGGCAGGTGCCCTGCACTGCTGGGGGGTGGGGGTGCAGGGGGACATGCGTGGGACATGAGTGGAGGCCTGCTGGCAGGTCCCCCACACTGCTGGGGGGTGGGTGTGCAAGGGGACATGAGTGGGGGCCTGCTGGCAGGTGCCCCGCACTGCTGGGGGGTGGGGGTACAGGGGGACATGAGTGGGACATGAGTGGGGGCCTGCTGGCAGGTGCCCTGCACTGCTGGGGCGTGGGGGTGCTGGGGGACATGAGTGGGGGCCTGCTGGCAGGTGCCCTGCACTGCTGGGGTGTGAGTGTGCAAGGGGACATGAGTGGGGGCCTGCTGGCAGGTGCCCCACACTGCTGGGGGGTGGGTGTGCAAGGGGACATGAGTGGGGCCTGCTGGCAGGTGCCCTGCACTGCTGGGGGGTGGGGGTGCAGGGGGACATGAGTGGGACATGAGTGGGGGCCTGCTGGCATGTGCCCTGCACTGCTGGGGGGTGGTGCTGCAAGGGGACATGAGTGGTACATGAGTGGGGGCCTGCTGGCAGGTGCCCTGCACTGCTGGGGGGTGGGGGTGCAGGGGGACATGAGTGGGATATGAATGGGGGCCTGCTGGCAGGTGCCCTGCACTGCTGGGGTGTGAGTGTGCAAGGGGACATGAGTGGGGGCCTGCTGGCAGGTGCCCCACACTGCTGGGGGTGGGTGTGCAAGGGAACATGAGTGGGGGCCTGCTGGCAGGTGCCCTGCACTGCTGGGGGGTGGGGGTGCAGGGGGACATGAGTGGGACATGAGTGGGGGCCTGCTGGCAGGTGCCCCGCACTGCTGGGGGGTGGGGGTGCAAGGGGACATGAGTGGGGGCCTGCTGGCAGGTGCCCCACACTGCTGGGGGGTGGGGGTGCAGGGGGACATGAGTGGGACATGAGTGGGGGCCTGCTGGCAGGTGCCCCACACTGCTGGGGGGTGGGGGTGCAGGGGGACATGAGTGGGACATGAGTGGGGGCCTGCTGGCAGGTGCCCCGCACTGCTGGGGGGTGGGGGTGCAGGGGGACATAAGTGGGGGCCTGCTGGCAGGTGCCCCGCACTGCTGGGGGGTGGGGGTGCAGGGGGACATGAGTGGGACATGAGTGGGGGCCTGCTGGCAGGTGCCCTGCACTGCTGGGGGGTGATGCTGCAAGGGGACATGAGTGGTACATGAGTGGGGGCCTGCTGGCAGGTGCCCTGCACTGCTGGGGGGTGGGGGTGCAGGGGGACATGAGTGGGACATGAGTGGGGGCCTGCTGGCAGGTGCCCCGCACTGCTGGGGGGTGGGGGTGCAGGGGGACATGAGTGGGGGCCTGCTGGCAGGTGCCCCGCACTGCTCGGGGGTGGGAGTGCAGGGGGACATGAGTGGGACATGAGTGGGGGCCTGCTGGCAGGTGCCCTGCACTGCTGGGGAGTGATGCTGCAAGGGGACATGAGTGGTACATGAGTGGGGGCCTGCTGGCAGGTGCCCTGCACTGCTGGGGGGTGGGGGTGCAGGGGGACATGAGTGGGACAAGAGTGGGGGCCTGCTGGCAGGTGCCCCGCACTGCTGGGGGGTGGGGGTGCAGGGGGACATGAGTGGGGACCTGCTGGCAGGTGCCCTGCACTGCTGGGGGGTGGGTGTGAAAGGGGACATGAGTGGGGGCCTGCTGGCAGGTGCCCCGCACTGCTGGGGGGTGGGGGTGCAGGGGGACATGAGTGGGGGCCTGCTGGCAGGTGCCCTGCACTGCTGGGGGGTGGGCGTGCAGGGGGACATGAGTGGGACATGAGTGGGGGCCTGCTGGCAGGTGCCCCGCACTGCTGGGGGGTGGGGGTGCAGGGGGACATGAGTGGGGACCTGCTGGCAGGTGCCCCGCACTGCTGGGGGGTGATGCTGCAAGGGAACATGAGTGGTACATGAGTGGGGGCCTGCTGGCAGGTGCCCTGCACTGCTGGGGGGTGGGGGTGCAGGGGGACATGCGTGGGACATAAGTGGAGGCCTGCTGGCAGGTCCCCCACACTGCTGGGGGGTGGGTGTGCAAGGGGACATGAGTGGGGGCCTGCTGGCAGGTGCCCCGCACTGCTGGGGGGTGCGGGTGCAGGGGGACATGAATGGGACATGAGTGGGGGCCTGCTGGCAGGTGCCCCACACTGCTGGGGCGTGGGGGTGCTGGGGGACATGAGTGGGGGCCTGCTGGCAGGTGCCCCACACTGCTGGGGGGTGGGTGTGCAAGGGGACATGAGTGGGGGCATGCTGGCAGGTGCCCTGCACTGCTGGGGGGTGGGGGTGCAGGGGGACATGAGTGGGGGCCTGCTGGCAGGTGCCCTGCACTGCTGGGGTGTGAGTGTGCAAGGGGACATGAGTGGGGGCCTGCTGGCAGGTGCCCCACACTGCTGGGGGGTGGATGTGCAAGGGGACATGAGTGGGGCCTGCTGGCAGGTGCCCTGCACTGCTGGGGGGTGGGGGTGGTGCAGGGGGACATGTGTGGGACATGAGTGGGGGCCTGCTGGCAGGTGCCCTGCACTGCTGGGGGGTGGTGCTGCAAGGGGACATGAGTGGTACATGAGTGGGGGCCTGCTGGCAGGTGCCCTGCACTGCTGGGGGGTGGGGGTGCAGGGGGACATGAGTGGGATATGAATGGGGGCCTGCTGGCAGGTGCCCTGCACTGCTGGGGTGTGAGTGTGCAAGGGGACATGAGTGGGGGCCTGCTGGCAGGTGCCCCACACTGCTGGGGGTGGGTGTGCAAGGGAACATGAGTGGGGGCCTGCTGGCAGGTGCCCTGCACTGCTGGGGGGTGGGGGTGCAGGGGGACATGAGTGGGACATGAGTGGGGGCCTGCTGGCAGGTGCCTCGCACTGCTGGACGGTGGGGGTGCAAGGGGACATGAGTGGGGGCCTGCTGGCAGGTGCCCCGCACTGCTGGGGGGTGCAGGGGGACATGAGTGGGACATGAGTGGGGGTATGCTGGCAGGTGCCCCGCACTACTGGGGGGTGGGGGTGCTGGGGGACATGAGTGGGGGCCTGCTGGCAGGTGCCCCACACTGCTGGGGGGTGGGTATGCAAGGGGACATGAGTGGGGGCTTGCTGGCAGGTGCCCTGCACTGCTGGGGGTAGGGGTGCAGGGGGACATGAGTGGGACATGAGTGGGGGCCTGCTGGCAGGTCCCCCACACTGCTGGGGGGTGGGTGTGCAAGGGGACATGAGTGTGGGCCTGCTGGCAGGGGCCCCGCACTGCTGGGGGGTGGGGGTGCAGGGGGACATGAGTGGGGGCCTGCTGGCAGGTGCCCCGCACTGCTGGGGCATGGGGGTGCTGGGGGACATGAGTGGGGGCCTGCCGGCAGGTGCCCCACACTGCTGGGGGGTGGGTGTGCAAGGGGACATGAGTGGGGGCCTGCTGGCAGGTGCCCTGCACTGCTGGGGGGTGGGGGTGCAGGGGGACATGAGTGGGACATGAGTGGGGGCCTGCTGGCAGGTGCCCTGCACTGCTGGGGTGTGAGTGTGCAAGGGGACATGAGTGGGGGCCTGCTGGCAGGTGCCCCACACTGCTGGGGGGTGGGTGTGCAAGGGGACATGAGTGGGGGCCTGCCGGCAGGTGCCCTGCACTGCTGGGGGGTGGGGGTGCAGGGGACATGAGTGGGACATGAGTGGGGGCCTGCTGGCAGGTGCCCCGCACTGCTGGGGGGTGGGGGTGCAGGGGGACATGAGTGGGACATGAGTGGGGGCCTGCTGGCAGGTGCCCTGCACTGCTGGGGGGTGGTGCTGCAAGGGGACATGAGTGGTACATGAGTGGGGGCCTTCTGGCAGGTGCCCTGCACTGCTGGGGGGTGGGGGTGCAGGGGGACATGAGTGGGATATGAGTGGGGGCCTGCTGGCAGGTGCCCTGCACTGCTGGGGTGTGAGTGTGCAAGGGGACATGCGTGGGGGTCTGCTGGCAGGTGCCCCACACTGCTGGGGGTGGGTGTGCAAGGGAACATGAGTGGGGGCCTGCTGGCAGGTGCCCTGCACTGCTGGGGGGTGGGGGTGCAGGGGGACATGAGTGGGACATGAGTGGGGGCCTGCTGGCAGGTACCCCGCACTGCTGGGGGTGGGGGTGCAAGGGGACATGAGTGGGGGCCTGCTGGCAGGTGCCCCACACTGCTGGGGGGTGGGGGTGCAGGGTGACATGAGTGGGACATGAGTGGGGGCCTGCTGGCAGGTGCCCCGCACTGCTGGGGGGTGGGGGTGCAGGGGGACATGAGTGGGACATGAGTGGGGGCCTGCTGGCAGGTGCCCCGCACTGCTGGGGGGTGGGGGTGCAGGGGGACATGAGTGGGGGCCTGCTGGCAGGTGCCCCGCACTGCTGGGGGATGGGGGTGCAGGGGGACATGAGTGGGACATGAGTGGGGGACTGCTGGCAGGTGCCCTGCACTGCTGGGGGGTGATGCTGCAAGGGGACATGAGTGGTACATGAGTGGGGGCCTGCTGGCAGGTGCCCCACACTGCTGGGGGTGGGTGTGCAAGGGAACATGAGTGGGGGCCTGCTGGCAGGTGCCCTGCACTGCTGGGGGTGGGGGTGCAGGGGGACATGAGTGGGACATGAGTGGGGGCCTGCTGGCAGGTGCCCCGCACTGCTGGGGGGTGGGGGCGCAGGGGGACATGAGTGGGGGCCTGCTGGCAGGTGCCCCGCACTGCTGGGGGGTGGGGGTGCAGGGGGACATGAGTGGGACATGAGTGGGGGCCTGCTGGCAGGTGCCCTGCACTGCTGGGGGGTGATGCTGCAGGGGGACATGAGTGGGAAATGAGTGGGGGCCTGCTGGCAGGTGCCCCGCACTGCTGGGGGGTGGGGGTGCAGGGGGACATGAGTGGGACATGAGTGGGGGGCCTGCTGGCAGGTGCCCCGCACTGCTGGGGGGTGGGGGGTGCAAGGGGACATGAGTGGGGGCCCTGGCAGGTGCCCCACACTGCTGGGGGGTGGGGGTGCAGGGGGACATGAGTGGGACATGAGTGGGGGCCTGCTGGCAAGTGCCCCGCACTGCTGGAGGGTGGGGGCGCAGGGGGACATGAGTGGGGGCCTGCTGGCAGGTGCCCCACACTGCTGGGGGGTGGGGGTGCTGGGGGACATGAGTGGGACATGAGTGGGGGCCTGCTGGCAGGTGCCCTGCACTGCTGGGGGGTGATGCTGCAAGGGGACATGAGTGGGGGCCTGCTGGCAGGTGCCCCACACTGCTGGGGGTGAGTGTGCAAGGGAACATGAGTGGGGGCCTGCTGGCAGGTGCCCTGCACTGCTGGGGGGTGGGGGTGCAGGGGGACATGAGTGGGACATTAGTGGGGGCCTGCTGGCAGGTGCCCCGCACTGCTGGGGGGTGGGGGTGCAGGGGGACATGAGTGGGGACCTGCTGGCAGGTGCCCCACACTGCTGGGGGGTGGGGGTGCAGGGGGACATGAGTGGGACATGAGTGGGGGCCTGCTGGCAGGTGCCCTGCACTGCTGGGGGGTGATGCTGCAAGGGGACATGAGTGGTACATGAGTGGGGGCCTGCTGGCAGGTGCCCTGCACTGCTGGGGGGTGGGGGTGCAGGGGGACATGCGTGGGACATGAGTGGAGGCCTGCTGGCAGGTCCCCCACACTGCTGGGGGGTGGGTGTGCAAGGGGACATGAGTGGGGGCCTGCTGGCAGGAGCCCCGCACTGCTGGGGGGTGGGGGTACAGGGGGACATGAGTGGGACATGAGTGGGGGCCTGCTGGCAGGTGCCCTGCACTGCTGGGGCGTGGGGGTGCTGGGGGACATGAGTGGGGGCCTGCTGGCAGGTGCCCTGCACTGCTGGGGTGTGAGTGTGCAAGGGGACATGAGTGGGGGCCTGCTGGCAGGTGCCCCACACTGCTGGGGGGTGGGTGTGCAAGGGGACATGAGTGGGGCCTGCTGGCAGGTGCCCTGCACTGCTGGGGGGTGGGGGTGCAGGGGGACATGAGTGGGACATGAGTGGGGGCCTGCTGGCAGGTGCCCTGCACTGCTGGGGGGTGGTGCTGCAAGGGGACATGAGTGGTACATGAGTGGGGGCCTGCTGGCAGGTGCCCTGCACTGCTGGGGGGTGGGGGTGCAGGGGGACATGAGTGGGATATGAATGGGGGCCTGCTGGAAGGTGCCCTGCACTGCTGGGGTGTGAGTGTGCAAGGGGACATGAGTGGGGGCCTGCTGGCAGGTGCCCCACACTGCTGGGGGTGGGTGTGCAAGGGAACATGAGTGGGGGCCTGCTGGCAGGTGCCCTGCACTGCTGGGGGGTGGGGGTGCAGGGGGACATGAGTGGGACATGAGTGGGGGCCTGCTGGCAGGTGCCCCGCACTGCTGGGGGGTGGGGGTGCAAGGGGACATGAGTGGGGGCCTGCTGGCAGGTGCCCCACACTGCTGGGGGGTGGGGTGCAGGGGGACATGAGTGGGACATGAGTGGGGGCCTGCTGGCAGGTGCCCCACACTGCTGGGGGGTGGGGGTGCAGGGGGACATGAGTGGGACATGAGTGGGGGCCTGCTGGCAGGTGCCCCGCACTGCTGGGGGGTGGGGGTGCAGGGGGACATAAGTGGGGGCCTGCTGGCAGGTGCCCCGCACTGCTGGGGGGTGGGGGTGCAGGGGGACATGAGTGGGACATGAGTGGGGGCCTGCTGGCAGGTGCCCTGCACTGCTGGGGGTGATGCTGCAAGGGGACATGAGTGGTACATGAGTGGGGGCCTGCTGGCAGGTGCCCTGCACTGCTGGGGGGTGGGGGTGCAGGGGGACATGAGTGGGACATGAGTGGGGGCCTGCTGGCAGGTGCCCCGCACTGCTGGGGGGTGGGGGTGCAGGGGGACATGAGTGGGGGCCTGCTGGCAGGTGCCCCGCACTGCTCGGGGGTGGGAGTGCAGGGGGACATGAGTGGGACATGAGTGGGGGCCTGCTGGCAGGTGCCCTGCACTGCTGGGGGGTGATGCTGCAAGGGGACATGAGTGGTACATGAGTGGGGGCCTGCTGGCAGGTGCCCTGCACTGCTGGGGGGTGGGGGTGCAGGGGGACATGAGTGGGACAAGAGTGGGGGCCTGCTGGCAGGTGCCCCGCACTGCTGGGGGGTGGGGGTGCAGGGGGACATGAGTGGGGACCTGCTGGCAGGTGCCCTGCACTGCTGGGGGGTGGGTGTGCAAGGGGACATGAGTGGGGGCCTGCTGGCAGGTGCCCCGCACTGCTGGGGGGTGGGGGTGCAGGGGGACATGAGTGGGGGCCTGCTGGCAGGTGCCCTGCACTGCTGGGGGGTGGGGGTGCAGGGGGACATGAGTGGGACATGAGTGGGGGCCTGCTGGCAGGTGCCCCGCACTGCTGGGGGGTGGGGGTGCAGGGGGACATGAGTGGGGACCTGCTGGCAGGTGCCCCGCACTGCTGGGGGGTGATGCTGCAAGGGAACATGAGTGGTACATGAGTGGGGGCCTGCTGGCAGGTGCCCTGCACTGCTGGGGGGTGGGGGTGCAGGGGGACATGCGTGGGACATGAGTGGAGGCCTGCTGGCAGGTCCCCCACACTGCTGGGGGGTGGGTGTGCAAGGGGACATGAGTGGGGGCCTGCTGGCAGGTGCCCCGCACTGCTGGGGGGTGGGGGTGCAGGGGGACATGAATGGGACATGAGTGGGGGCCTGCTGGCAGGTGCCCCACACTGCTGGGGCGTGGGGGTGCTGGGGGACATGAGTGGGGGCCTGCTGGCAGGTGCCCCACACTGCTGGGGGGTGGGTGTGCAAGGGGACATGAGTGGGGGCATGCTGGCAGATGCCCTGCACTGCTGGGGGGTGGGGGTGCAGGGGGACATGAGTGGGACATGAGTGGGGGCCTGCTGGCAGGTGCCCTGCACTGCTGGGGTGTGAGTGTGCAAGGGGACATGAGTGGGGCCTGCTGGCAGGTGCCCCACACTGCTGGGGGGTGGATGTGCAAGGGGACATGAGTGGGGCCTGCTGGCAGGTGCCCTGCACTGCTGGGGGGTGGGGGTGGTGCAGGGGGACATGTGTGGGACATGAGTGGGGGCCTGCTGGCAGGTGCCCTGCACTGCTGGGGGGTGGTGCTGCAAGGGGACATGAGTGGTACATGAGTGGGGGCCTGCTGGCAGGTGCCCTGCACTGCTGGGGGGTGGGGGTGCAGGGGGACATGAGTGGGATATGAATGGGGGCCTGCTGGCAGGTGCCCTGCACTGCTGGGGTGTGAGTGTGCAAGGGGACATGAGTGGGGGCCTGCTGGCAGGTGCCCCACACTGCTGGGGGTGGGTGTGCAAGGGAACATGAGTGGGGGCCTGCTGGCAGGTGCCCTGCACTGCTGGGGGGTGGGGGTGCAGGGGGACATGAGTGGGACATGAGTGGGGGCCTGCTGGCAGGTGCCCCGCACTGCTGGGGGGTGGGGGTGCAAGGGGACATGAGTGGGGGCCTGCAGGCAGGTGCCCCACACTGCTGGGGGTTGGGTGCAGGGGGACATGAGTGGGGGCCTGCTGGCAGGTGCCCCGCCCTGCTGGGGGGTGGGGGTGCAGGGGGACATGAGTGGGACATGAGTGGGGGCCTGCTGGCAAGTGCCCCGCACTGCTGGGGGGTGGGGGTGCAGGGGGACATAAGTGGGGGCCTGCTGGCAGGTGCCCCGCACTGCTGGGGGGTGGGGGTGCAGGGGGACATGAGTGGGACATGAGTGGGGGCCTGCTGGCAGGTGCCCTGCACTGCTGGGGGGTGATGCTGCAAGGGGACATGTGTGGTACATGAGTGGGGGCCTGCTGGCAGGTGCCCCACACTGCTGGGGGGTGGGGGTGCAGGGGGACATGAGTGGGACATGAGTGGGGGCCTGCTGGCAGGTGCCCCGCACTGCTGGGGGGTGGGGGTGCAGGGGGACATGAGTGGGGGCCTGCTGGCAGGTGCCCCGCACTGCTGGGGGGTGGGGGTGCAAGGGAACATGAGTGGGGGCCTGCTGGCAGGTGCCCCACACTGCTGGGGGGTGGGGGTGCAGGGGGACATGAGTGGGACATGAGTGGGGGCCTGCTGGCAAGTGCCCCGCACTGCTGGAGGGTGGGGGCGCAGGGGGACATGAGTGGGGGCCTGCTGGCAGGTGCCCCACACTGCTGGGGGGTGGGGGTGCTGGGGGACATGAGTGGGACATGAGTGGGGGCCTGCTGGCAGGTGCCCTGCACTGCTGGGGGGTGATGCTGCAAGGGGACATGAGTGGGGGCCTGCTGGCAGGTGCCCCACACTGCTGGGGGTGAGTGTGCAAGGGAACATGAGTGGGGGCCTGCTGGCAGGTGCCCTGCACTGCTGGGGGTTGGGGGTGCAGGGGGACATGAGTGGGACATGAGTGGGGGCCTGCTGGCAGGTGCCCCGCACTGCCGGGGGGTGGGGGTGCAGGGGGACATGAGTGGGGACCTGCTGGCAGGTGCCCCACACTGCTGGGGGGTGGGGGTGCAGGGGGACATGAGTGGGACATGAGTGGGGGCCTGCTGGCAGGTGCCCTGCACTGCTGGGGGGTGATGCTGCAAGGGGACATGAGTGGTACATGAGTGGGGGCCTGCTGGCAGGTGCCCTGCACTGCTGGGGGTGGGGGTGCAGGGGGACATGCTTTGGACATGAGTGGAGGCCTGCTGGCAGGTCCCCCACACTGCTGGGGGGTGGGTGTGCAAGGGGACATGAGTGGGGGCCTGCTGGCAGGTGCCCCGCACTGCTGGGGGGTGGGGGTACAGGGGGACATGAGTGGGACATGAGTGGGGGCCTGCTGGCAGGTGCCCTGCACTGCTGGGGCGTGGGGGTGCTGGGGGACATGAGTGGGGGCCTGCTGGCAGGTGCCCTGCACTGCTGGGGTGTGAGTGTGCAAGGGGACATGAGTGGGGGCCTGCTGGCAGGTGCCCCACACTGCTGGGGGGTGGTTGTGCAAGGGGACATGAGTGGGGCCTGCTGGCAGGTGCCCTGCACTGCTGGGGGGTGGGGGTGCAGGGGGACATGAGTGGGACATGAGTGGGGGCCTGCTGGCAGGTGCCCTGCACTGCTGGGGGGTGGTGCTGCAAGGGGACATGAGTGGTACATGAGTGGGGACCTGCTGGCAGGTGCCCTGCACTGCTGGGGGGTGGGGGTGCAGGGGGACATGAGTGGGATATGAATGGGGGCCTGCTGGCAGGTGCCCTGCACTGCTGGGGTGTGAGTGTGCAAGGGGACATGAGTGGGGGCCTGCTGGCAGGTGCCCCACACTGCTGGGGGTGGGTGTGCAAGGGAACATGAGTGGGGGCCTGCTGGCAGGTGCCCAGCACTGCTGGGGGGTGGGGGTGCAGGGGGACATGAGTGGGACATGAGTGGGGGCCTGCTGGCAGGTGCCCCGCACTGCTGGGGGGTGGGGGTGCAAGGGGACATGAGTGGGGGCCTGCTGGCAGGTGCCCCACACTGCTGGGGGGTGGGGGTGCAGGGGGACATGAGTGGGACATGAGTGGGGGCCTGCTGGCAGGTGCCCCACACTGCTGGGGGTGGGGGTGCAGGGGGACATGAGTGGGACATGAGTGGGGGCCTGCTGGCAGGTGCCCCGCACTGCTGGGGGGTGGGGGTGCAGGGGGACATAAGTGGGGGCCTGCTGGCAGGTGCCCCGCACTGCTGGGGGGTGGGGGTGCAGGGGGACATGAGTGGGACATGAGTGGGGGCCTGCTGGCAGGTGCCCTGCACTGCTGGGGGGTGATGCTGCAAGGGGACATGAGTGGTACATGAGTGGGGGCCTGCTGGCAGGTGCCCTGCACTGCTGGGGGGTGGGGGTGCAGGGGGACATGAGTGGGACATGAGTGGGGGCCTGCTGGCAGGTGCCCCGCACTGCTGGGGGGTGGGGGTGCAGGGGGACATGAGTGGGGGCCTGCTGGCAGGTGCCCCGCACTGCTCGGGGGTGGGAGTGCAGGGGGACATGAGTGGGACATGAGTGGGGGCCTGCTGGCAGGTGCCCTGCACTGCTCGGGGGTGATGCTGCAAGGGGACATGAGTGGTACATGAGTGGGGGCCTGCTGGCAGGTGCCCTGCACTGCTGGGGGGTGGGGGTGCAGGGGGACATGAGTGGGACAAGAGTGGGGGCCTGCTGGCAGGTGCCCTGCACTGCTGGGGGGTGGGTGTGCAAGGGGACATGAGTGGGGGCCTGCTGGCAGGTGCCCCGCACTGCTGGGGGGTGGGGGTGCAGGGGGACATGAGTGGGGGCCTGCTGGCAGGTTCCCTGCACTGCTGGGGGGTGGGGGTGCAGGGGGACATGAGTGGGGGCCTGCTGGCAGGTGCCCCGCACTGCTGGGGGGTGGGGGTGCAGGGGGACATGAGTGGGGACCTGCTGGCAGGTGCCCCGCACTGCTGGGGGGTGATGCTGCAAGGGGACATGAGTGGTACATGAGTGGGGGCCTGCTGGCAGGTGCCCTGCACTGCTGGGGGGTGGGGGTGCAGGGGGACATGCGTGGGACATGAGTGGAGGCCTGCTGGCAGGTCCCCCACACTGCTGGGGGGTGGGTGTGTAAGGGGACATGAGTGGGGGCCTGCTGGCAGGTGCCCCGCACTGCTGGGGGGTGGGGGTGCAGGGGGACATGAGTGGGACATGAGTGGGGGCCTGCTGGCAGGTGCCCCGCACTGCTGGGGCGTGGGGGTGCTGGGGGACATGAGTGGGGGCCTGCTGGCAGGTGCCCCACACTGCTGGGGGGTGGGTGTGCAAGGGGACATGAGTGGGGGCCTGCTGGCAGGTGCCCTGCACTGCTGGGGTGTGAGTGTGCAAGGGGACATGAGTGGGGGCCTGCTGGCAGGTGCCCCACACTGCTGGGGGGTGGGTGTGCAAGGGGACATGAGTGGGGCCTGCTGGCAGGTGCCCTGCACTGCTGGGGGGTGGGGGTGGTGCAGGGGGACATGAGTGGGACATGAGTGGGGGCCTGCTGGCAGGTGCCCTGCACTGCTGGGGGGTGGTGCTGCAAGGGGACATGAGTGGTACATGAGTGGGGGCCTGCTGGCAGGTGCCCTGCACTGCTGGGGGGTGGGGGTGCAGGGGGACATGAGTGGGATATGAATGGGGGCCTGCTGGCAGGTGCCCTGCACTGCTGGGGTGTGAGTGTGCAAGGGGACATGAGTGGGGGCCTGCTGGCAGGTGCCCCACACTGCTGGGGTTGGGTGTGCAAGGGAACATGAGTGGGGGCCTGCTGGCAGGTGCCCTGCACTGCTGGGGGGTGGGGGTGCAGGGGGACATGAGTGGGGGCCTGCTGGCAGGTGCCCCGCACTGCTGGGGGGTGGGGGTTCAAGGGGACATGAGTGGGGGCCTGCTGGCAGGTGCCCCACACTGCTGGGGGGTGGGGTGCAGGGGGACATGAGTGGGGGCCTGCTGGCAGGTGCCCTGCCCTGCTGGGGGGTGGGGGTGCAGGGGGACATGAGTGGGACATGAGTGGGGGCCTGCTGGCAAGTGCCCCGCACTGCTGGGGGGTGGGGGTGCAGGGGGACATAAGTGAGGGCCTGCTGGCAGGTGCCCCGCACTGCTGGGGGTGGGGGTGCAGGGGGACATGAGTGGGACATGAGTGGGGGCCTGCTGGCAGGTGCCCTGCACTGCTGGGGGGTGATGCTGCAAGGGGACATGTGTGGTACATGAGTGGGGGCCTGCTGGCAGGTGCCCCACACTGCTGGGGGTGGGTGTGCAAGGGAACATGAGTGGGGGCCTGCTGGCAGGTGCCCTGCACTGCTGGGGGGTGGGGGTGCAGGGGGACATGAGTGGGACATGAGTGGGGGCCTGCTGGCAGGTGTCCCGCTCTGCTGGGGGGTGGGGGTGCAGGGTGACATGAGTGGGGGCCTGCTGGCAGGTGCCCCGCACTGCTGGGGGGTGGGGGTGCAGGGGGACATGTGTGGGACATGAGTGGGGGCCTGCTGGCAGGTGCCCTGCACTGCTGGGGGGTGGGGGTGCAGGGGGACATGAGTGGGACATGAGTGGGGGCCTGCTGGCAGGTGCCCCACACTGCTGGGTGGTGCAGGGGGACATGAGTGGGGGCCTGCTGGCAGGTGCCCCGCACTGCTGGGGGGTGGGGGTGCAGGGGGACATGAGTGGGACATGAGTGGGGGCCTGCTGGCAGGTGCCCCGCACTGCTGGGGGGTGGGGGTTCAAGGGGACATGAGTGGGGGCCTGCTGGCAGGTGCCCCACACTGCTGGGGGGTGGGGGTGGAGGGGGACATGAGTGGGGGCCTGCTGGCAGGTGCCCCGCACTGCTCGGGGGTGGGGGTGCAGGGGGACATAAGTGGGACATGAGTGGGGGCCTGCTGGCAGGTGCCCTGCACTGCTGGGGGGTGATGCTGCAAGGGGACATGAGTGGTACATGAGTGGGGGCCTGCTGGCAGGTGCCCTGCACTGCTGGGGGTTGGGGGTGCAGGGGGACATGAGTGGGACAAGAGTGGGGGCCTGCTGGCAGGTGCCCTGCACTGCTGGGGGGTAGGTGTGCAAGGGGACATGAGTGGGGGCCTGCTGGCAGGTGCCCTGCACTGCTGGGGGGTGGGGGTGCAAGGGGACATGGGTGGGACATGAGTGGGGGCCTGCTGGCAGGTGCCCCACACTGCTAGGGGGTGTGGGTGCTGGGGGAGATGAGTGTGTGCCTGCTGGCAGGTGCCCTGCACTGCTGTGTGGTGGGGGTGCAAGGGGGTAATGCGTTGGTGATCACTAGTGCAAGGTGACATGTGGCTTGGCTGGGGGGGCATGCCCATGGTGGATGGGCTGCCTGCGGGACATGACCAGGGGTGCAGGGTAGTCCCCTGTGGTGTGGTCTGCCTGCAGGGGCCGTGGAGGGTGTAGACGGAACACCTGGGAGGACCCACACTGCCAATTCACGTGTAGGACTCCCCTGCACCCCGAAATACATGTACCCCACTCGCACAGGGCCTATCGCATGTGAAACTTCCCCGCACCCCTGTAATACACATGCCCTGCTGAAATCGCGTGTCAAACTTCCCCGCACCCCAGAAATGCACGTACACTGCTGAAATCACGTGGGGGCCTTCCCGCGCACACCAGTGAGACACCTACCCTGCTGAAATCGCGTGTAAAAGTTCCCTGCACCCCAGTAATACTGGTACCCTGCTGTAACCGCGTGTAAAAATTCCCCGCACCCCAGTAATACAGGTACCCTGCTGAAATCGCATGTGTAACTTCCCGCGCACCCTTGTAATACACGTGCCCTGCTGAAATCGCGTGTAAAAGTTCCCCGCAACCCAGCAATACATGTACCCTGCTGGAATCGCGTGTGGAACTTCCCGCGCACCCCTGTAATACATGTACCCTGCTGTAATCGCGTGTTTAACTTCCCTGCACCCCAGAAATACACGTACCCTGCTGAAATCGCATGTGGAACTTCCCGCGCACCCCTGTAATACACGTACCCTGCTGTAATCACATGTTGAACTTCCCACGCACCCCAGTAATACGCGTTCCTCGCTCGCCGTTTGCTGTATACTGGTCCAGGGTTAGCACAGCCTTTTGCGATGAATTGTGAATTTTGATGGCTTTTCCTTGCACAAGGGCGTTCTTGTGGGCGTAACTGGCGCAGCTGCAGGGTCGCTGCGCCACTCTGTGCCACGGCTAGTTTTGGAGGCTGAAATCCATGAATACGCTGTGCGCGGATATCGATTTTAGCGCACGCAGCTGGCGCAGACATTAGCACGCGCACACTGTGCGCCAGCCGCGTGCGCCACTTTTGTGCAAAATTCTTTGAATTACCCTCTTAGTTACAGCCACTGAATGTAATCACCAACCCCAATATTTTCTCTAAGTTTCTCTTCACTTGTCTAAAAAGATGGCACACTCAGTTACCGCCAGTGAACGCAATCCCCAGCCTCCAAACAATTCCATGATCTTCTCTTCATGACTATTCTCTATCTTTGCAAGAAGATGGCACATGGAATTGCTGTCACTGAATGTAATCTTCTGCCTGTGTCTGTGAGTCTTCCTGCAACAGTATCTCAGGGCTCATCAAACAGGATGGGGAGGCAAAACCCAATAAGGTCATAAACGCGCACACACAGAGAGGGTTATAACTCTTCTTTATTCCTCTTGAGTTACGGTTCCACTGTCAAAACCCTGAACTCACGTGACATCCATAGTCCCCGCCACCGACCCCTACTCAAGCCCAACGTCCCATGTTTACTATTGCAGCCCAAACCAGAGGCCGCCCACATAACGATGTGGGAGGGATGTAGGAGTCATGTTGCAACGTGACATTGTCCAATCAATTCTGGGCTTTTTCCTCCCTACTAGCGTGAAAAAGGCAGATGTCTGATACCATCCAAAAACCCAGTGCAGATTCAGAAGAGCTGGCCTACAAGGTTCCTGTTAGCAGAGCTCTGAGGTACCACAGGCACTTGAGGTTGTGAGCCCCAGAACTTGTGAACAACACTTCTGATTGTGGTGAGATATATTTTGCCTTTTTGGGCAATATATCAGCAGCAAATATATCACTTATTCAAGCTTCATAACCAAGGAGGAGAGCCCAGAATCAAATAAGCACTCAGTGAAAGATGCCCTTTGTCTAGAGGGACCCCTGCATCATAGCAAAGTAACATTCAGACAACCAGCAGCCTGAAAGGATGCTGTGAGGTCTGGTCCCCCTGCAGGTAGCCCCACATGAAAATGGAGACAAACCATGTACGCGCCAAACAGAGATGGTAAGTGAAGTGTTGGGGTAGTCGATAAAGGTCTCAATGGGTAGGCTACCTTCGGGTTTGGTGCGCATTATAAGTGAATAAGTGAATGAGTTTGTGTTGCATGACCCATATTGGTGACTGAGGTGACAGCGATGTTGGTGCAATGTTGCGACTTTAATATGTATCTAGTGTAGTTAATGTCAATGGGATAAGCGTTACTATTAGTGTTACCTTGTGTTTAGTTGATACATTTTAGACTTGTACGCGCGTAGCGATCTAATGTCAAATCTGCCAATTCAATATAAAACACGATGTAACATGTGGTGTGCAACGTAGCGCCTAAAGATGGGTAGCCAGGAGCTTCATATGCGCACGCAATAAAGGAGATTTGCGGATGGAGAAACCATTGTGTGAGGATGTGGTAGTCTTGAACATACATGCACAGACATACGTGCATGGGGGTCTTTAGGCACATGCATCTGGGACAGTTGGAGAACACGGGGTACATGGCAAATACACAAATCTATATACCACAAGTCCCCTCATAGTCCCCTCAAGAGGGGTTGGGTAGGCCCAGCAACTTGGGGAGGCGAGATAAACTCTGTGTGACTGGGAAAGCAGGTTGAGCAAGGTTGAAGCCTGGTGGAAGGCAACGGGCATCTGCGATAACATAAAATGGTCAGCTAAGGCCAGGCTCAGTTTTTTTTACAACTTGGTAAAATTGCGGAGTGGAGATGTTATCTTTTAAAGTACATGGAAGCCTGTTATTCATTGTCTATGGAAGTCCGGCCACCTGGTAGGGCCAGTTCCGGGCTAGGTAATAAACCAGGTGGAAGGGATGCTTAAGAGGAGAGCTGACAAATGGTTTATGGGTTTCAATCAGGTTTTCAGGATGTGGCCAGAGACCATGCATGCTGAAATGGTAGTTGTATAGATTAGTGTAAAACGAGGACACCAGCAATTCTGGGCAGATAAGATACTTACCACCAGTTCAAAGGGAACTTGTTTGTTTCTCTCCCACCTCATATTGTTGAAGTGTCCTTGCAAAGACAATGTGCATCACAACCAGGGTTAGAAGTCGTTGACCAGATAGAATCAGTAATGAATTGTGTTTGTTGTGCGAATATGTAACCATGTAACGATTTCATGACCAACTGCGGAAAAATCCAGAGAAGGGGCATGCTGTAAATATAAGATGATGCAAATGTATGTGGAAAGGGGATGTAGTTAAATAAATGTATCCAATGAGAGTGTGGGAACTAAAGCAGATTAGATTTCTTTGTATAGGGTGACCAATTATGTTTGGGGGATGACTTTGTAATGAAATATGTGGGAGTTTGTTAACTGTCACAAAATGTATATTATGTGAGATCTTTGAGTGGTTCGAGGAGACTCGGGTTAGTTTCACTCTACGGCGTCATCTAGCCCCTCCCAGCCGTTTGTGCAATAAACTTGCTTTACGGACAAACATGCACTCGCTTCTTAAGAGGTGGGTATGCTTTGGCTTACGGAGATCAGAGGTCCACCTACAAAGATGCCTCATATCAATAGCCTCTGCAGGATCCCACAGAGCTGGAGGGACCCTGTGTGCACTTACTGAAACAGAGAAACAAAAGTCCCAGGATGTGAGACAGCACTACAGCCGGAGTGATCTCCCAGAGAGGAGCCTTGAGTAGGAGATGGGACTACAATCCTCAAAAAAGAAATCTGCTGAGGCCTGTAAATACGTTTACCTCCATTAACCAGCATTGGCTCGGGCAAATGAAGAAAACAGGAGCTACAGTTTATCTAAAGACTCCCCACAAGTTGATCACATGTCCATTCAATCAGGGGCCAAGAGCGATCGGACCATAGGTAAAGCAGGGAGAAAATAGGACCGTCAGCCAGGGACATGGGGGAAGCTGGGGTGCCAAGACCCACACGAAGGGCACAGGAGAGCCGATTGACTGAAGAATGGTATGAGGCCTGGACGTTATTAGCAGTCTGAGAAACCTGAAAGAACTGAAGTCCCTGGAGAAGCTAACAAGCTTGATAAAACTCCTGACCCAGAGACAGCTGGGGAGCCTTGGAAACCTGCCAACCCTGCCAAACCTGGTACTGCGTACATTGAGCTGGACACTATACTTCTGAAGAGGAGAGTGGGTATTAAATCGCTAGAAAATTGGTGAGGTTCTATGACCCTATTAAGTAGCTTATTCACTAGATCACTGAAAGGAGAGTTTGGGCCCCATATCCAAAACATCTGAGAGAAGTGATTGAGGCACTATCCTCCTAGGTGGATTAAACAATAACAAACTGGGTGCTATAGGCCTGTGCCTATAAGCAGGCTAGGCACTTTCTCCACATGACTGTGATTGAGGTAATTGAAGTCTGCCGGGAACTATATGCCTGTGACTATGTTGAAAGTAGAGATCTTGAGAGTGACCAGTATGTCTATTGGAGGTAGAACCCTTACACCTTATAGTTGGACATATCCTGACACTTTTCTACATAGTTGGCACCAAGAAAACATCCTTTCTCTTTAGATAACCCCCAAGTTCTCTTAGATGTTTATCCCAGCTCCATACTGAGAACACTACTAAAACCTTTCAAAAGTATATATTTGTGCCATGTGTTTTGTTGATTCACCACACAAGTCACTCACATGAAATGTCATGCACATATGAGTGATTCAAGGTGGTCACTCAGATGCATGCCTACCTAGAAGTCACTAAAAGATGTCCGATCCAATTTCTGTTTTCTGCCTCTCCCTCAACTAAATTCTGTTTTAATGTTCTACCTCTCTCGCAAATATGTCCTATTTTAATGTTCTACTGCACCGTCAAGTAAATACTATTTAATTCTCTATCGCTCCCTCAACTAAATCCAATGTCACTGTCCTACATATCTCTATCAATCCCCTGCCTCTGGCGCTGCTTACAAGAGTGATCCCAAACTCCACCAGTACATGTTTATTTATACATTTTGAGTTCAAACTCAGCTGCAGTCTTTTCCTGTAACCCCAAAGGAATTTTAGGAAAGTTTGGTTATGCCAAACCAGCTGGAATGTGGGTGATTCAGAATTTGGCTAAATATATTCTACCGGGCTTATTTATTTATTTATTTATTTATATTTATATAGTGCGCAAGCAGCCCAGGGGCATTGAGGCGCTGTTACTTGCAATAACTTAGTTACATGGTACACATGATAGCGGTTGTTGACACATTATGAATACTACAAGAAATCATACTGTTGTTACAAATATTGCATTTGGTCATATATTACAACATATATGATAAGTATTCGTGCTGATGTGTCGGTCCTTATGTGAAGAGGGTAGTTTTCAGTGTTTTGCGGAAGGTGGTGAGGGAGTCCTCACCACGGATAGTGGGAGGTAGGGCATTCCGCGAGATAGGGGAAGCTGGATCCACCCGCTTTTACTCTTTTTACTAGTGGCACAGAGAGCATGTTGGTGTACGGTGATCTGGTTGGCCTGGTAGTGGAGACAGGGTGGATCCTTTGAGAGAGTTATGCTGGGGCAGTGAAGTGAATGCACTTGTGGGTCAGTGTTAGGGCTTTGAATACAATCCTTTCCTTTATTGGGAGCCAGTGGGCTAGTTCTCTGGCTTCAGAGATGTGTTCTCTTTTAGCAATGCCTTGGGCTGCCCGGAGAGCATTGTTCTGTATCACTTGTAGTCTCTCTAAGTTTTTGTTGGAAGTTCCTAGAAAGAGTACGTTGCAGTAGTCTAGCCTGGAGCCGGTGATGGCTCTGGCTATGTTGGTGCAGTTCTCTTTGGAGAGAAAGGGTCTGATTGCGTTGATAAGTTTGGCATGATATGCAGCTGCGGATGCTATTGCGTTGACTTGTCTATCCATGGATAGGCTGGAGTCCAGGTAGACTCCCAGAGTTTTGACAGAATCGGAGACTGGGATTTTAATGGAGTCAATGGTGAAGTGGCTGAATTGGGCATCTAGATTTTTTAGCGTGTCGGGGGAACCTACCAGGAGGAGTTCCGTCTTGTCAGAGTTGAGGCATAGTCCGTTGTCTGCCATCCAGGCTTGGATGGTGTTGTAGAGGTTGTTGAGGGTCAGGGAGTCGGTGTCATAGTTACCTGTGAGAGTGAGGAGGATCTGGGTGTCGTCGGCGTAGTTGGTGTATGAGATGCCCATAGCGTCGAGGATGAGGAAGAGGGGTCGTGTGAAGATGTACAGGGTGGGGGAGAGACAGGAACCTTGGGGTACACCACAAAGTATAATAGTTGGTGATGCGGCGGCTAGGTCAGAGAATACTTGCATGGTTCTGTCTTGTAAGAAGGAGGTGATCCATGCTGTGGCCTCTGGGGAGAATTTGGCAGTGGAGGAAAGGTGGTGGCATAGGACGCCATGATCCACGAGGTCGAATGCCGCGAATAGGTCAAGGAGTAGGAGAAGTGCTGGTTTACCCATGTCTCTAGCATCGTCCATTTGGTTTTTCAGGTCAAGTAGGGCTTAACCATGAGTGAGTGAAACTACAAACAGTCACCTTCCCACTGTTGAGGGTACAAACCTAAATCTATTCTATCATTCCTATGATATACATGTGAATTTTCACTACTCAATTGGTACATGTAAATACAAAAAAAAGATTGAAATAAAGGTTACAAAAATGATCACAAGACACACATTTAACTCAAAAACATACTGAATAAACGAATCACTTCTGAACATAGCATTGTGTGTACAAAAGGTTGCATATCATGCAAAATGTTTTAACATTTTTAGACAGAAAACACCATGTATCGTAAACATATGATGTGAAACAGAAAATGTGTGGTGTTAGGGAAATCCCACAGCCACCTCTCAGAAGTCATGTGCGAAAACAAGCCAGGTTGGCTGTAAGGTCAATGCTCATTATAATGCTTGCTGTAGATAATACCTTCTCTGTGTAACTCTTTCAATTCTTAGTTGCTTAGTCATAAATTCCATAGTGGGTAATCTACAACAGCAGTTAAATCAAATGCCAACATGTTTAGTTCCCGTATGGAACTGATGGAACTTCTTCAATGGGCTGGTGCAGGAGTGTATGCTGAGCAACTGCAAGAGACAGGATAGTGGAGCGTAATTAGCCAGCTAAAATGTGCTTAGGAATATGCCATGAACTGTGACGATTCACCAGGTCTTGTCACTTCTCCCCAGAGGGGAGTCCTTTCCTATGAGGCTAGGGAGGTGAGGTTACTACCCAATAGTCCCCCTATGGGTGGTAATAGACGTGAGGACCTCATAGGGAGAGACCCCCCTCCTTCGATAACGACATCCAGCTGGGGAAAAGCCTCCCTAAAACCCTGGCAGATAACCCCCTACCCTCATGGTCACCCTTTTCTCCCACCTTTGATAGTGCAACCATGTGTTATTTTAAAGCCATGACTGTGACGAATGTAAAACATACTGGGACGAAGAAGAACATTAGACGCATATGGAAGATTGCCAAAGAGACTTTCCAAGATGGTGCTGACGTTACGCCAGGGGGAGTCAACAATATAAAGCCAGAGAAGTTCAAATTTGGAACGCTGCCGCTGAAGCAGGCGCATCTCTCCAGAGGTGGAACAAAAAGAACAGGGTGTTGCTGGAGCCTCCTGTGAGCCGGCAGGGAGCCAACACACTTGGTGGTGGCATGACCACAGAAAGGTGGAATGTCAGGCCCAGAAACGACACCGAGACCACCAGCCTGCCACAGAACTGCGGAGGAAGCAAGAAGGAGGAGAGGCCCTTACGATCCAGTGAAGAACATAAACTGTGTCCCCAAGGTACAGAAGGTACCGGGAACGGCGGGAAGGCCAGGTGGGATCCAGGGATAGACCCAACTCAAACACAGTGCAGAGGGATCATCTCCCTCATTACATTTGCCAGCCCAACACCACTGCTCAAGCAGAGTGCATCGGGAGTCCTCTCCCTCATCGTAGTGGTTCATCCAATACCACTGATCAAGCAGACTGTGTCAGGAGTCATCTACCTTGTTCCAGTGGTCCACCCAATACGACTGCTCAAACAGGGTGAACGCGAGCCATCTTCCTCATCATAGTGATTCAACAAATACCTCTGTCAAAACAGAGGGTGTTGCGAGTTTTATCCCTCTTCGCTGCGGCCCAGCAAACGTCATTGGAAACATTCCCTTTTACAGTATATCGAAACCAGTGGAGAGATATACAAGAAAGATAAAGAGAACCCTGGAAAAGAGTGTTAACAGGAAGCCAAATAGGGCTTTGAGCTTTTCTACTTCCTGGAAATAGTTAAAAGACTAACACACGTTTTCTGCAAGAGTGCTGTGAGGGGTCAGAAATGTGAGGCAGACAACTTTGTGAAGGTTTTTCAAAAGATGCCATTTATTAACTCAAAAGGTTGGATAAACGCCTCACTATCCCTACCCTGATTAGGCCTGAAATAAACTAAAGGAAACACTCTAACAAAAGGATTATGTCCCTCACACTTAAACAGACACAACTTAACAAGGCAATATATGACAGTTCAACATCAACAAATATAACTGTCAAATTCACATCACAACAACTGCTTCTCCTTCTAATCTGGGTGAATTCCCATTCCCCAGATTTAATCAGGCGTTTGTTCAACAGTTCAAAAAGGTTAAGGAAATCTTGCATTGTAACAAAGCTGCACTTGATAACACAAAAGTTCTAACTAGATACCACAAAGTTCTTGAACCCCCTTCTGTTCCACAATTTAGGATATTTCCTTACTTCATTGGTTTTAACAAAAAGGTTTTTGTCAGGATATTTCTGCACCAGTTCACAAAACCACTTGTTGGACAATATTAAATACTTCTGCATCAGATCACACAACTCTTGCTTCAATTATATTAATTTGTCAGGATGATTCTGCATTAATCCACAGACCACTTTAGTGGTTCTTCAACTTCTTATTTAAGACTTTTAACCGTACCACAGTGTACGTCAATGGCTGCCACCTGGTCTACTGACCTGCCAGGCTTTTTAAGAAAAAGTTCTCTGTTCTGGTGTACTCTGCTGTCAGAGCAGATCAAATACTACAACGTTCTGTGGCCTGGTGTACTCTCCTGCCAGGCCAGAGTAATCTACATCTTTTTGTTCTCTCTTCCATGCCATGCAAGTAGACCAGTGACTAACTTGTACCAAGGATTTTCAGTGCTCAGCCACTGAATTTATTTTATACCCTGGGCATCTGCAAAATGAAGTTGTTCCCCCAAGATGGGTCGGTGTGGACTGATCTGGCATGCTGCACTGTGCAAAACCAACAATGATTAAAAAAGAGAGCATGTGCATTTGTTCGCTGAAGCTTGGCCGGGATTGGTGTTTACACCCATCTGTCAATACAGTGGGTGGATCTTGCTTGGACCTGGCTGTTTGCTTTTCAGGTGCCCTCAAGTTGCTCTCCCCAGCATTTATCTGAGGGCAAGATAATATGAGAGCCATTTCTACAGCCTGGGCCACTCATGAATGACCAGAGTGACCTTGACAGCACCCTAATCCGGCTGCCACCCCTGGACCCAGTCAATGCTAGCATCAGTCAATCCAAGTCACCATGATTATGCTGCTGTGGCTGGGCAGTGCTGACAGTCCGTGACCTGCTCTCTCTCAAGTAAGTACGTCTCAGTGATTATGCATATGGTTATAAACACAGTAGGGAAAATGTGAATGTTGTATAAACCTGTCCCATTCCTGTAGAATAAGGTGGTGCATCATTTGTGTATTCAAATTATGAATATTGCAAAGAACGTCTTTACCCCCCGCTGGGTGCTGCAGCTACCTCTATGATGAGTGTCCCACGTGCAACTGACCCTTCTCATTGCGCCTTCATTAGTAGTGAGCACCTGTTTCCACCAACATGAAATGAATTTTAAGACTTGTGTGTTTGTTGAGTTATAATAACTTGTTCCTACCAACAGGCAATTACACTTGAATAGGTTTTTCGGATCCATTTTTAGGAACAAAAGTAATTTACGTTGCTTGATGCTCACGAGAAACTTGAGGGAACTATTCAGCGTTCAGCAACGCAACTTGGGGGCGCTGTATGTATGGCTGGATTAGGGGCCAAGTATCGATTATATTAAAAGCAAGCTGGTCTGATGGGGTGTGGCAGGCCCAGATCTGATGGTGGCAGCCTTGGCAGGAAAGTGTTTTGTTTCCTTGTGGTTGAAGAGGGTGTGGTTTTGGTCGTGAGATGTGTGTGAAGTCCAAGCCATGTGTGGGATCTCCGTTGTGTGTGCGTTTAACCCAATCCCTCTATTAGATGAGTGTATGTTTCTTTTGTCTAGCTATGCCGTCTTGTTCATTTGTAAAAGAGGGAGGTGTGTAGTGTGTGGCTAAGTTCATCTCTTGAGCTGGAGGAATCTACTGTATTATGTAGAGCCTGAAGGGCTTTGTGTTCCAAGGATGACTGCTAGGACATTCATAGAAGGATGCCTCTGTACTGCTCTCATGTGCTATCTTTCTGACTTGCCCTGTAACTTACTCGCTAAACAATAAAGCAATCTTAACCTGCACTTACCTGTCTACTGTGTGTTCCCTGACTTACTACCTGATGCCTGGATACTACACAAAATGTACCCAGTTGCCAGCTCACAGCTCTCAGGGAACAGCTAGCTATCAGCTCATCTTTAGACCTGCAAGGCTTGGGGGCGTGGCCAAGCGCCGTAGCATATGGCAGCCTCGATCCGAGCCCCCACTTGGCTAATAATATTAATCTTTCCGCGTTACTTCCATGTAGCGGTATACTAAGAATATTAGACTTGAGGGTGGGATCTGTGGATCTCCGCGCTGATCTGTTTCGTCTCTCCGCATCAAGTTTATTTCCTGCGGTCTGTAGATGGGTTTCCAGTAGGACAGAGCTCCTGTGGTCCCAGAGGTTAAGTATATACTATGCTTGGGTTGGAACCCTGATTACCTGTTTGCCAGTTGGTATGTTCATACCCTGTATTTTGTCTCCAATGATTAAGGACAGCATTTATATGCTTGAGAATGGTCGAGTTTAATAGTGCGTAGGTTTAGATTGTAACTAAACCTACGGACTATTAAACTCACCCATTCTCAAGCATATAAACAGTGTCCTAAATCATTGGAGACCAAATACAGGGTATGAACATACCAACTGGCAAACATCCTATCCATTGCCAAGGTAACCAGGGTTCCAACCCAAGCATAGAATATTAAGCATATTACTCCAACCTTCTTGCGAGTTTTGCGGGCAAAGTTCTGAAGGCTGGGAGAGCTTATTTCCGAGGCATTCAACATTTGCAAGCTGATGTGTATTTCTGGAGGTGCGGCCTGCGCGTCACCGGGTTCGCGCTAAAGTAGAAGCCGTAACGCTCAGTCAGCTGATCGGTGGACGTGATGAGGAGACTCCGCTGATGTTGGGAAGCACGTTTGCTTCAGCACAAAGTCCCATCTCCACACGCAAATGTAATGCAAGTTGGAAATCCTCATTTTTGACTCACAGTGAGCCGTTACAGATAAAATAACATAAGTTCTCAACATTGTAAGTACTTTACATAAAAATTTGGAAACCAAGATTCTTTTAAGAAACTTTAAAGCTTCTTCCATCATGCAAATGGAATTCAAATAATAACATTCTACCAGGTCATTTATCCGGAATATTTTATGAGGATAACACGATTTGATGGATACATATTTCAAGTGCCATTGATCCTTTATTAAGGATGACAGCTCTTATAGATATATGCTAATGGATACTCCCATGAGAACTTGGTAAAACTCTGGTATCTATTACAGGTGTGGGAAATCCCTATGACAATATTAGTTTCCTGAGCTATTTTAATTGATGTGATATTACAATATCAGATATCTAGATAAATAAGAAACTACGCTGCTGACCACAATAATTCTGCAAGTTGCAACATCAATCCAGTGCTGTTGATGTTTTAATTCTAAATGGACAATGCAGATGTCTTGATAATTGGTCACCTTTATCTCATGAGACCAATGAAGAGGTGTGATACGCATTGATCAGGAAAGAATAATATTGTGCTCTTACCTCAGTTAGTGGAAAGAAAGCACAGTAACCAAAGCAAAGCCTTCCTTCAATCAAGTGTTACGCTCTCTATCTTATTATGACCACAACAAAGGGGCAACCAAAAGAAATGGCAGCATCACCTACCAATACAGCGGCTTGTACAGCCCCCCTGCCACTCTAAAACTTGAGGAAAACTATCTCTGGTTCCGGAAGCACTTCAAGACATTTCTCTTTGCTTATGCCTTCGCTCCCCCTCTCCCCTGCTGATCTGTTCTCTATTGACACCGTGCACCTGGCCACCCTCTGTCCTTCTGGCCCAGGTAGCTCCTCACCCGGGCACCCTCCTGCACTGCCTTCAGGCCACCTCTTGCACTGGGGTCTGTATCTGTACTCATGCAGCCCCCCTTTTCTCCCTGTACTTATCAGACCTACCCTGTCTGTTGCCTTAAACCCAGCACTTGCCACTTGCTGGCTGCACTACCATTGTTTGTTGCCTTTATTATTTATTTATTTATTATTATTTATCTGTTTCTCCTTTGCTCTGCACTTTCCACTTTTCCTCCCTTCCATGCACTTTTGCCCTCCTTCTCTCCCATGCACTTGCACGTTCTCAATGTCACTGGGTCTAGTAAGATCGTTTTTTTGTTCTACCCTGTTCCCCTCCTTTGCTTTGTCGCGCTCTGAAACACTTGTGTACCAGCGCGATAGAAATAAAATATCAATATCAATATCAATCATGCCCCCAATAGGCAAAAAAGTGACTCTCCTACGCCTAAGGAAGATATGCAGGATCCAGTTATGCAAGCAATCCTAATGAAAATAAAATCTCTCAAACCCTTTATGGAAGCCACTACTTCCAAACTGCAAATGCCTGATGATAAGTGGTCCAATTTTGAGTCCATGATAAATGAAGTGGAAAGAAGGGTAAGTGGCGCTAGGGTGTTACAGGAAGGGTGCAGTCCTTGGAAAACGCAGTTCTATTTCTACAGAAGCAGACAGAAAACTTAGAAAATAGGACTAGGAGGAACAATATAGGTATTGTTGGTCTTCCAGAAAACATTGAAAATGACAAACCCACCCAGTTTCTGTATCATATGCTTACCATACTTTTGGACCTCACCACGCCTCCACAGTTCAATACCCAAAGAGCTCATCGGATAGGTCCCAGAAATTCATCTCGTAATGCTCAGAGAACTATGATTTTTGCTTTACTAGATTATATGCACGTCATGCTCATACTGGATAAAGTTGAACAGTAGAAGACTCTTGTATGGGAAGGTACTAAAATCTTCATAACCCAGGATGTTTCCAACACCACGGCAGCAGGAAGGAAATCATTATTTATGTTCAGACCAGCATTGCGGCAGCTCAAGGCCAGATATGGCATCATTCATCCAGCGTCTCTAAAAGTTACCCTCAATGGCCACCTTTCAAGACCTAAGAGACTCGCATAGTTTTATTCAAAGCCATAGAAGAGAAGAGATGGATACTACTAAACCGCATATCTGAAAAAGAAGTCATGCACAGAATGCTTAGTCCTATAACATGCCAGTTTTGCCAGAATGGGGCACGGATTGGCTCACCTAGCTCTGGCTCTCCACCCCTACCCATTATTGGCTGTATATGAACATGGTTTGGAGTGTCTGAATCCAGTTTGCAACTACTCATTCATAAACAAGTTGGCTGTTACGTAAACTGTAAAACTCTGTGTTCTTTTTGTTTGTCTTTCCCCTACCCTCTTGTCCCATTCCCTTATGTGTTATATCTCGCTGCAATTGTCACTATAAATGCAAGATTGCATATATTACTAGCATCATAACTAATGGCACTTAATATTGCAACATGGAATGCTAAAGGATTACATAATCCTGTTAAACGGCAAAAAATACTTTCACACCTTAACAGAGTGAAACCATCCATTGCATGCATACAAGAATCCCACCTCTCACAGGAGGAAGCGGCTAAACTGAAACGAATATGGGTGGGTCAAGTTTTCGCGAGTGACGTTGACAGGAAAAAGAATGGGGTTATCACCTTTCTTAAATGTAAGGTACTCTCCTCAGAGACAGATGATGTTGGGAGATGGGTTTTGATTAAACTTCTTATTGAATCTATAGAATACGCTATTTTGAATGTATATGGCCCCACCAAGGTGGACCCAGGCTTTTGGGCTCATTTAAGAAATCATATATCCAAATCCTCTCCCAACAACTTAATTGGATGCAGTGATTAAAAAGTCAAATGAACGAGCTAAAATCACCAAGTCCCATCTCCAATTTGTTAACTGTGTATCCAAAGTTGGTTTTATGGATACTTGGTGTATTACCCATCCCTCGGATTTAGACTACACCTTCTTTTCTTCCCCTCATAACTCCTTCTCAAGTATAGATTACATCTTTATATCAAAATACCTGACTAATGGCCTATTAGATGCTAAGATAGAACCTATTTTTTGTCAGACCATGCATCTGTTCATATTATATTGTTTAATGCTCAGAATACACATACATATAGTAGATGGAGAGTCAATTCTGCCCTCTTGAAAGATGAAGATTTTGTTAAGTTTATTCACCAGCAGCACTCTTTATTTTTTGCAGAGAATGCTCCTACCGATACATCGGTTCACAATAACTGGGATTGCAATAAAGCAGAACTAAGAGGACACATTATAGCCTTTATGGCTGCTAAAATGAAAAAACTGAAAAAAGAAACAGAAGATATTCTTAAAAAAATTAAACTCTTACAATCACAATATATACAGACTAACTCTTCATCAAAAAAATATTAAACTCAGAATACAATACAATAACTTAACTAACGAATACTCATTCACAACTCTATTAAAATATAAGTCTAAGATTTATCAGTTGTCTAATAAATTAGGTAGAGCTTTGTCTTCTTATATCAAATTTTAAAAAGATGAAGCTATGATTACTGTCATGAAAGACCAAAATGGTAATAGGGTTCTCACTGATAAGGAAATTCTATAAGTATTCTCCAAATTTTATCAACAATTATATACGTCTGAAACTATGCCTAATAGTACTAATGCTTCAGAGTTTCTTAAACTTTTACATTGTAACGCATATTCTAATCCCAACTTTCAGTCTTTAAATAACCCCTTATCGTTGAGTGAAATCTACAAAGCCATTAAAGAGCTCAAAAAAGGCAAAGCCCCTGATCCAGACAGTTTTTCTACTGATTATTTTGCCCATTTTAAAGAAATATTAGTCCCCAAGCTTAATGAATTATGTACATCCTTCATCATTAATAAACAAGCTACTGGCTCCTTTTCTGAAGCAATGGTTATTGTATTCCCTAAACCCAATAAAGACCCTGAACTATCCCAAAATTATAGGCCCATATCACCTAATTAATACTGACTGTAAGATATTTGCCCGCAGTTTAGCCGATAGACTCATCCCCCTTCTTCCAAATTTAATCAAGAACGATCAGGTGGGATATGTCAAAGGCAGAATGTCCTCAGCAAATATTAGACTATTCACTAAAATTATTATCATTACTCAAAATTCTCCTAACCCTTATGCAGCAATAGCATTAGATGCTGAAAAGGCTTTTAATAGGATCAAATGGGATTTTATGTTGAAAGCTTTAGCCTGGCATGGGATTCCTGATTCATTCATATCAATTGGTAAAGTATTATACTCCAATCCCACAACATCAATATTTATATGCAATCAAATGTTCCCATCATTTCCTCTTCATAGAGGCACACGTCAGGGCTGTCCTTTCTCCTCTCTTCAGTTTATATTGGCATTAGAACCACTTCTAGAATCAATTAGACAAGAAGATAATATAATTGGTATTCAGCATGAAGACATTAAGATCAAAACAGTTGCATAGGCGGACGATGTACTACTTGTATTAAGGATATCAGATACTTGTCTGCAAAATCTAAGACAGATCATTACACAATTCTCCCTTGCATCAGGGTACAGACTTAACACGGATAAGTCTGAAGTGTTGCCATTCATTATACATTGTACTAGTCATCATTGTTCAGTCCTTGGAATCAAATGGTGCCCAATAGGTATTAAGTATCTAGGTATCCAAATCTCATCCTCGATCAAGAATATCATTAAACAGAATACAGCTAATGTCATTACCAGAGTGAAGGAACTTACAAATACCTGGTCACCTCTCTATCTTTCTCGGTGGGGAAGATTGGAAGCTGTCAAAATGATGTTGTCATCTATTATAGTGTATTTTCTTTATATGCTTCCTATTCCTACATCCTTCTTCAAAGCTGTAGACTCCGGTATCCTCAGATTTCTATGGGGGAAAAAGAAAAGAAGGATCTCATTGTGTAAACCTATAAAACGCAGATCTGAGGGCGGTGTGGGGTTTCCAGATTATAAAAAAATATCATGTTGCCTTTGTTCTACAACAAACACAGTTATGGTTTTCTTCAAAAAGTATCAATCTACCTAACTGGCTGCTTTTGGAGAGACCGATGGTCTCCCCTCATGTTCTCCTAGATTGCCAATACATTAATAATAATACTATATGCTTTACTAGTACTACTGTTAATATCTCAATTAAGTACTTGCGTTCATACCTAATCCTCCCTCATACAAACAGCTCTCAGTTTATTTCTCAGTATATCTGGATGAACCCCCTAATCAAAATTAATAGGAGAACGATCTGTTGGAGACCATGGCTATCTCTTGGCATTAAGTATATAAGGCAGTTGTTTACTCAAGGCACTCCATTCACTTTTGAGGAATTTACAATCAAATTTCAAGCCCCAAGATACTTCCTCCAAAAATATGTTAGTCTTATAAATGCTGTTATGGAAAATTATGATTTGTTAGTTTCTAACTCCAATAGCCATCAAGCTCAAAGACTACTACATATATGCAATCCTAATGTTACAGTGTCTATGTTTTACAAAGTATGCTCATCTACGTCAACAGATGAAGTTCTACTTAGAAGCCAAGAATCGTGGCATCAAGACTGCTCCCTAAACACTACACAATGTAGATGGCCTGGTATATGGACCAATATCTCTAAGGTTATTGTCTCAGCTAGTTTCCTTCAAACGCTATATTTCTTTCACCAGAGGGCTTTCATTACCCCACTCATGCTCTTTAAGAGTGGAATATCCCAAAATGACAACTGTTGGAGCTGTCTACATTCTCCGGGATCCTTTAAACTTGTATTTTTCGAATGTCCTTATGTTAAAGCCTATTGGGAAAGGATTGGTGCAACCCTTGGAAGCATTTTCCAGACACAGTTGACTATCTCCTTTGATGTTATATTTCAGGGCAGTGAAGTTAGCCAACCTGCTATAGATAAAAATGAAGGTTATTTGTTTGACTTATTTATCGTCATTGCCATCCAAACTATTACTTCGAATTGGAAAAATCTTAAAGGTGCACACTTTAAATTGTGGTGGAACTCAGTCTGTAATGTTCATAGGATGGAAAAATGTAATGCCGTATCTCCATACTTGTTGCACAAACATCTATTAAAATGGCAATCTTTCTTAGATTTCTTGAATAATGAAATACCCAGTTAACATTAGAGGATATGGTTAAGTATTATTAGTTCTTATTCGTATCTATAAGGACCCCTCCCCTCCTTATGTGTATGTTAGTGATGTGTGTCTTGTACGTCTAGATATTTATCCTACAAATAAGTTATATAACTATTAGTTTAATGGAAACTACATTTCATGCATTAGAACAGAACATCTTTACATATTATGTAAGGCTCCAGTGCTGCACAAATGGGTTGTTAATATAACTTTTATTCATTAGCCATCTGTGTCATGTTAACTATTCTTTTTATTTATGTAGCTTCAATTGTTATATGAACCTTATATACTTACTGTATTTAATAAAATATTTAAACACAAAAAAAGACCTGCATGACTTGGGCTACACTCAAGGAAGCGACCATCAGTATCAATTGCTCTTGGTTTGATCTGAATAGTTGTTATTTATTGAGGCCTTCACCGGGCAGATACATCAGATAACAGTGCCTCGACTGTACTCGTGGAACCCAATCACATCTGAAAACGAAATTCACACGGGCTGTTGCAAATCCCCTGGTGTGTTTTTCCAATGGGAAGCTGGCCAAAATGTTGGCAGTTGAACTCCTACCTATTCTTTGGAGGAATTTTTACCAAAGTCATTTGTTCAAGCTATCATAAACCCAGCTACTCATGTTTCTAGACCACTTTTAGTGACAATCAAAATATCACTGATGGAGTTTGTAAATACACAGCATTCATTTGACAACAGACCAGTGGACAGGCAACAGGCTATATGTCCATCACAGCACATTTAACTTCTTTTAAGGAACTGTGCACCAGCTGTTCAACCCCCACTCCTTCAACCTCTATATCACCAAAACCCTGCAGCAAGGGCACTCTTTCAATGTTTGCCATTGTGAAGGTGCACACAGCATCAAACATGGTGGTAGTATGCAATGCAAAAGTTTTGGGACAGATAACAACAAAAAGACTGACTGTTGGTTTTGTTGCCAAGGATAATGATAGTAACATTGTGCGTGTATTGGTGGATGGGAACTATTACCCTGAACCTTCCTCAACCTCACAGTACAGGACTTCCTAAAAAAAGACACTGAGGTTGCTAATGTTATGGAATATGTTGTCAAAGCCTGAAAGATGCTGCAAATTCTGCAAACTGCAAGCACCTAATCATCATACTGGAGGTTTACACCCAATAGACTTCAACACTACATATGCTTCAAAGCCTCTTTTAACGGCACAAAGCTATCAACGAGTATGTGATGCAAAGCCAACACAAGAGGGCTGGGATGGGGCAGCTTCAGGAGCTGGCAGGAGAAGGGCAGACCCTGCAACAAGAAGCGCAGGTTCTTAAACAAGCCCTGGAGGTGAGGGAGTCCCCGCCCCTGGACGGAGATGTGGCACCCAGCCCTTTGGAGGGTTTGATGGAACCCACAAGAGCCACTAAAACTCTCCAGGACTTCTTTGACTTCTTTGACGCTGCTGCAGTCGATTTCATATTTAGAACCCATCGGTTCATCATGGATAAAGCTAAACCGGGATTCCTCATTACCCACATCACGGGCAGTGCCTTGGCCTGGGCTGCACCCTTGGTCAGATCGCATAGTCCCATGAAGGCCCTGAAAGGAATGTCCTGAGGTTCACTTGATATGAAGTTGCATGTCAAAAAAGGCAAGCAGTTGGCTTACCTTTTTGGAAAGGGAGAGCGACGTAGAGGGATCGGGAGAGGAACATCAGAGCGTAGAAGGATAAGATAGAGAGGGACTTGAGTGTCTGGAAGACGCAAAGTCTTTGGTCACAACGCATTGGGGAACTTGGAGCACGGGCCACGTAGATTTTTCCCAGAATTGGCTTTAGAGAGATTAGCCGTTTGCCTTTGGGCCATCAAATTTAGCCAGCCAGTTTTTAGTTCACAGGTGTCACCGATCTCTAGTAGCGATCCTGAGGTTAAGGGATGCCTGGACTAGTGAGGGAACGGCCTTCCCTTGATGAGATAGAGAGGGACAGGCCTTAGAGAGCCCCTTTATTATTCTAAAAATAAAATCCCTTGAACTGTCTTCAAGAGTTGCTGTGTTCCTGAGGCCATCTGTGACCTTCCATTCATCTGTGAAGAGGGTTGCCCCGACAGGAGAGCGGGGCATTAGAGACGGGTGCTGACCCATCCTTTCACAGGCGTGTGTTGATATGGCTTCCTGCTGCAGAATATGGGGGCATCCACTTCTACACAGGGGGTCCACTGGGAGTAGTGTAGCAATCGAAGAAGGGAGCCTTCGCTTTCAGAATGCCTCTCAATTACGGGCCAGGTTTGTTCATCAGGTGACTGTTACCACAGCCTGGGAGTCATTCACCAGAGAGTGAATGCTTGGAGATAGTCCCTCAGTTGGGGGAGCGATATCCTCCTTTCTCCACGTGCAGTTCTGTTTTTTTCTCCAGTGAGAGTAGATCCTTTCCCCTGCTGACAATGCAGCGTTTGACTGGCCTACATGGAACTCTGGAGATGTCCTGGTGGGCCTCTGTTTCGTTGGCCTCTTTTGTGTGGTTATCTATTTTATTTCCACATGTTCTTATGGCAAATGTGTTGTCCTTCCTCAAAATGTATAACATGGGGCCACTTTGAAAGTAATTACCTACTCCACCCCTGGCCACCTAGACAAATACTTGTGCTTCTTTTCCAGGCCGGATGCAAAGAGAGCCAAAGAGGTGTAGCGGCGGAAGTATATTCATGTTCACCATGTTTCTCCGCTCCTAAATGCTTAAGTTCAGCTTCAGTCACCTTGACCCGCCCGGACAGGACGTTCATGTGCTTCCGCAGAATACCCGGGTATTTCATTTCGTTTTCCCATGTCAGTGGCAACGGGGCACCCTCTTTTTTGTTCACCATTAGTGAGATGGCCATCATGCTGGACTCGGACCACTTTCTCTGGAATCCTGGGTAGAAATGGAAGTCTTCCATGAGTTCGAGCAGGTTAAGTAGGCTTTCCTCTGGATTAGACAATGTGAGCATCATGTTGTCTGTGAACAGCAGGATCGTACGCACTGCATCAACTATGCCACCTATTTTATGGGTATTCCTGATGGCCTGCGCCAGCATTTCCAGGGCTATTGCGAGTAGTATTGCTGCTGGGGGCCATCCTTGTTGGTGCTCTTTCTGCGTTGGATTTTGCTTGAGAGAAGGCAATTTGTTTAGACTCTGGTGTACGCCCCATGGGCAGCTTGTGTCGTGTGCCGCAGAATTTCTCACCCAGGTTCACCCCTTACATAACTTCAAATGGTCTGCAGTGGTTTCACCCACAATATGCTCATGGTGAACTGTTTGGTCGATACAGCATAAACGCTACGGATAGATAGATAGATAGATAGATAGATAGATAGATAGATAGATAGATAGATAGATAGAAGGGAAGGGGTTATAGAGGGGAGAGACAAGGAGGAAAGAACGTGGGAAAGGTAGAGGTAAGAGGTGTGGGGGAAAAATAGGAAAACGACCTTATGGAACAGTGAAATTGCCATGATCCATTAGTCCACTTTAAGAATTATGTCTATAGTGCACATAGAAGCACTTCAAACATATATTTCCACTGAACATTATGAAAAGCTTTTTCTGCATCCAGACTCATCAGTAGTGTGTGGTCCACTCGCTTACGTGTGTGTGTTAGATAACATCCGGGTATTTCCTGATATTGGCGCTTCGGCTTCCGTTATCATACGACTACTCTTGATCTGGATGGATGATTTTCTAACGAAGTTCAATTGTCTCTCTGCACACATTTTCTTCAGAATCTCCCCGTTCAAGTTATCATGTTTTAAATCAAATCAATAATCATTTCAATGGTTATTTGAGCATGAACTCTATTATTCAAGGTCCCACGGTACACTCAGTATCGCCACCATAACAATTCACATTTTAAATCATATTTTATTGAAGGTAAATGCTTCTACACGCTCCACTTTTCTGTAACATATTTCTTACATCTTCATAGAATCGATAAACCTCTACGTCTAAACTTCATGAGGGATAAGTTAATTGTTAAAAAAAGACGCTAGAGGGCGCTCATGTATCACATTAAAATCATATGTTCTCTACATTTCAGGAAGGATGCCAGTTGTGATTATTTTCCAGGGCCTCAAGGATTGCACAGAGGGTCCTGGTGTTACTTTGTTCTTACTGGAAAACATATCTCCTTCGTGCAATGTTTATCATTAGCAATATAAAGTATTGAAAAGACTGTGTAAAAGGAGGTGAAATCTCCTTCATACCGTATGCTTGCACTTAGCACAAAACATGCAAACGGCGTCTACCATGCAGGCGTAGCAGGCAGCGTTTACCGTTTTTTTTTGTTTTATAGATTTATATAGCGCACCGAACCCCGGGGTATCTGGGCGCATTACAGAAAGCTTACAACTTAGCATAAACGACGTTACAGGCAACACATACAATAGTGATTTCATTTAGGATCGGGCTGCTTTTAGCAACTCTAAAAAGCAGGCGGACAACATAGGAATCCAATGCATTATCCACTTGTAGCAAAACCAGAGCCTGGCGGCAATGCATTCCGACTTGTATTGCGTAGCGAATGGGGTAGAAGCAGTCATTCCAATCTGTGCTCCAGGCTGCCAGGGGTGTTGCTAGGTCTGGAAAAGACCCGGGGCTACGCTAATGTCGGAACTGTCGGGACTCCGGACTAGCTAGCCTTTTGGTTGTAGCCCCTGAGATTCTATCCGGGGCTACAACCAAAAGATCAGGGGCTATAGCCCCCTTAGCCCCCCCTAGCAACGCCCTGCTTGCCAGACAAAACCACGGAAATATAGCGTAGTATAATAAACTTGCATTTGGTGCGTGCTTTTTAGACTATGCCGCGATGTAAAGGGCCCATGCTGTTCGTAGCAGGTGTTTCTATCACTCAGTGCAGGAATACTGTGGGGCTTATTACAAGCTAAGGGGGGGGGGGGCAACAGTACAAAAAAGATCCTATTTCAAATTCTGCCCGTTTCTAACACCCACCTTCATTTGATGGCCCATGGGGCAGTGGTAGAAGTGTACCAAACAAGTAGTGGCAGTGTTACCCTGGTGGGGGACGCGGTAGGTGTGAGGGAGCAAGGTGCAACACACGTGTCAAGGGGTTGTAGATGGACCAGGTTGACAGCCGTGGGTGGAACAGGCAAAGGAAAGAGGTCCTCTGTATGGTTTTTCATTCATTTCTCTCAGCTGGCCCGTCAGTGGAACATTTGTATATGTCCTTGGGCAAACAATCGCCTCTACTCACTGATCCTAACTCTTCTGGAACCCATACTTAACATCTAACCTACTTGAACAGTAGCTGCTTACAAAGCCTGGATCCCAAGCCTAAAAATCATTTATCTTCTCTAGTCTGTCAGAGTCAGAGGGAATTAACAGTCTTTGGTCCTGAAGTATTACAGTACTCCAAGTGACAGGGGAGGACTGGCATCATTTAGCCTGGGGGGCAAGATTCATTTAATGTAATGGTCCAAACCCACAGTGCAGCAGCCCTAACCTTTAGAACAATTAAACTCAATACTGACCTCCCCCCAAACACATTCTCAAGTTACATAGCAGAAATGATTGACATTGCTTTCCTTTTATGCAACATATTATTCAGTTATGTTTGTGGTTTCTTAGAGACTTGGTCTTGGACTTTGAAACTCTCCCACTTCCCAAACATAGCACATTTATTTCCCCAGGATTATACAATTGGTGAAATGGGAAAGCTGGGATGTGAGCCCCGTTTTCAATGTGTAACAGTTTGTAATTTGACAGCAGGCACCATCTCCTCCCATCCTATCCCATCTTTAGTTTTAGAACAATGTGAATAGGTGGCGACTATAGAGAATTCATTGTTAGAACAGAGCCATTGCGGAACCAGGTTGTTTGGGTTTGCTCTCAGAGCCAAACATGGGATGTGACTGCAAAAGATCCATACGTGCCTTCTTGCCTCCCCATCCCACAACACAAAACCCATACCTGCACCCTGTGTAGCTACCTCCACAACATAAGATCCTCACCTGCCATCCTGCCTCCTCACCAATATGCTTTAAATAAATTGTTACAATTATTATTTTATAGAGTAACACTACAGAGAATAAACCCATATGCATTTTGTATTTGTATTTTGTTTATTTGTATAGCGCACAAGGCCCGAGGGCAACCGGGCGCATTATTTAGTTACAGTCAGCTTACATAGAAGTATTTACATTTAGAATATACAAAATATACATGTGACATAATCAAAGGTATACAATTTACAATATACAAGTGACATAATCGAAGGTATACAATTTACAGGATAGGGCAGAATGCAATGGCAGAGACATAAAAATAGCCTGTGGTGTCATAGAATATTGTTACAGTCAATAGTCATCCTTAGTCGAGGGCGGATAGCCAAGCTTTGGCATTAAGCTTGAAGGCAGTGAAGGAAGGTTCAGCTCTGAGTGGGTTGGGTAGTGTGTTCTACAGCTTGGCTGCTAGGACAGGGAAACTGCGACCTCCAGATTTTTGGTTGAACCGTGGGATGACAAGGCAATTAGTGTGTGCGCTTCTGAGAGGTCTTGCAGCTGAGTGCGAGGTGAACCTGTTGCAAAGGTAGCTGGCGACTGGGGGCTAGGTTAACGATACTTTTATGCGTGAGGCTTGCTATACATATAGTTAAGGAAAATAAGTCACAGTGATGAAAGGTGATTTGCTTAGGATCACATAATGAATGAAGTGTGGAGGTGGGGATTTGAGCCCTATGTTCCTGGTGCCATAGTTTGCAATTCAGAAAGCAGGGGAGACTTCATCTTTTCCTTTTCCATCTTCAGTATTATAAACAAAAGAAATTATTTCTGCAAAGTTGTTATTCAAGGGCTAAACTAGTATACTGTTCAATAGATCTGCTTTTCAAAGCACAAATTTTTCTACAAAGGGGAAGCCTATCAATCGTCTGTGTCTTGAGGCAAATGCATCTGAGAAACAGACTAAGATTATAATCATAATGAAGATGTACTATCATTATAATCTTAGTCTGTACAATTGTGTGTACTTTCAAAGCACCAAGGCACATGATAAAGCCACCTGAAAAAATATAACATAAGTAGTAATTGAAAAATATGTTCATAAAGCAAATATGCATCAATTAGTCATAAAAATAAAGGGTGTCAATCCAGTCCCACAATTGTGTGCAGTGGCATGCAGGTCAGACATAGATCTCAGCAACAGTCAATCTGCTGACCTACTTTTCCAGATAAATACCTCTGGCTCATTTACCCTATTTTCCTTACCCATCATCCTCCGGTGTCCTGCCATTGCACCACCACCTCAATACCCCCTGTTTCTTACCATCAATTTTCAGACCTCTGTTCTCCTTTAATTCCATCCTTTAACCATTAACTCAGTCCACTTGCCTTGCATGCACCTCCTTCCCTTGTCCATAAGGATCAGTCACCAATTTCTTGCCACTCACGTCATTTAATTGCCCATCACGCCAAGCCCATTACTTCCTCCTCACCACCTTCTGTTGCCCTGGCTTGCAGTTACACTGTAGATCACCTTGATTTGCCAGTCAACCTCTGCCAGACACAGCAAGATGCAGCAGTGGGGATCTTGCTGGCAATTGTGGCTATGGGGTCTGCATTTGGAGAATGCAAAGCGATAGATGGCATGGGGACGTGGCTTTTTTGTGCTCCCAAGTTGCACTTTCTTGGAAAGTTGGCTGCATATTCCAACTCACCGAAGCAGAGAGAACAGTAAGGAGAAAACACCTTGCACCTGGTGATGGAGAGGGAGCAAGAGCCTCCTAGCATATTTATGTGTGTTTTCAAAATAAGGTGGAGTGTGTGTTTCAGTTTCTGTGACTGTGGTAATGTGTTTGAGTGTATTTGTGACAGTGTACACTATAGCTGGAAGGCTGTATCTGTGTTGTTCATGTATCTGAATCTGGTGCTGATTTGCAGGTGTCTCTTTTCCTGATCACATAAGAGAAGAGTGTTCTGAACAAGACAATGAACAACGATCAGAGACTTAGTGGGTCATTCAAGGTTGGATGGTAACAGTAAAATCGCCAGTATTCGGCAAATACAATTAATCTACCGTCCACCCAATTCAGGGTTTGATGAAATACTACCATCCATGGGAATACAAATGGTGGTATTTTAAAATTGACTTTTTTCAGAAAATCCACCTATTGTTACCTCCATTCAAGGTGAGGTAAACAATCCAAACTGGCCCCAAATGTTGTAACTCTTTCTTTTTACTGTACAGAACAAAAGCACAGGAGCTTCCTTTCAATAGAGTAAAACATGTTTTTACAAAGGGCCATGTTGAGGGGGTAAAAAGGTGGACATCTCTGATTGCCTGCTCTTACCACCTTACCCATATAATGCATAACAGAAAGGGCCAGAAATGACCCCTTTGTGCAGGCTAAAAATCAACAGTACTGCTATGAGCCACTACTGTACATGATTAATTTCTCTCTTCACATTGATGCTGAAAGTGGCTGAAGAAAGAAAGCTAAAAATAACCTTTTTACCTCCATTGGAGGTGGTATTTCTGAAATAGCACTGAAGGTATTCCAGAAATACCCCATCTGTTGGTGGTAAACTTTGAGAAGGGTGGAGTTTCAAAATTACCATTAGCGGGGCTGGTAACTTTCCTAAATGACCCCCTTAGTTTGTAGTCTTCTAATAATTAATACCTGAATATTAGATCTTTCTATGTGTGTTTGTCAACTGTGTCCAAAGGTAATTACCACAAACATTCCAACAGCCATTTCTGTAATCACTATGTAAGATAACCAGTGTATAGGTAACATCCATGGGTGCTATTCAGGGTGCTATTAAACTCTTTTTGTATGAACACACTGGTGACCACAAAATTTGCCAGAACAAAGGGGAAGCATTCGTACAGCATCAACCCAAGGACAAGCTCTAATAAATTATGGACCCCTACTTCCTTGGCAAGTAGGAGTTGTAGTGAGCTGCTGTAGATTATAACAGACCAATCGTGTATGGGGATCAGTGGTACCAACATTAACATCCATGGTCTCATCAACTGTTATATAAATACATGCATTACCACTTGATGGTATGAACATGCTCCTGCAGCCTACACTTCTCTCCCTCACTTTGGAGACCCATGTGTGGGGGCCATCCAGGCACATAGACAACATTGTTGAAATCAAAACGAATGCCTCGCCCCATTTACACAGAATCTGTTCAGGCTTTGCAGCACTCGATTCCTTTGTGACAGGCTAAATTTTAAAGTATTTTGTCTTTTTAAATAATTGTGTGTAGATTTCGGAGGTCTGTCCCTTGGGGCAACAGCCCAGCCATCCTGGGGGGAGGACAATTGCCCCTCTGCCCTCCTTGCCAGTCTGCCCCTGCAAGTGACTAGTTACTGAGACTCCTACTGTAACTGCACACTTGTCCAGTGGCATGGAAGAGGCAAATCGCAAGTACCCACATCATGTTAAAAGTCCTGGACCGTTAATGGAAATGTCCTGGACCGTTATCAACTGTAACATTTTAGCATTTAACCTGAGATAAGAACTTGACAAGTTTTCCCAAAATCTGGGGGAGATGGGGGGTTGCGAGAGATGAGTTCTTAGTCTGAGCAGAACCTCCTGCAGAATCTGATAGCTAAGAGGAAGCCAGATAAAGTTCATGCAGAGGCATTCAGGCTGTGAATGTGCACTGAAGCAGATTTCAGATCAGCTGTAACTGCTGGAAGGTACTAAAATGAGGGGGGTAGTTTTTTGTTGTTGTTTTAAACATGTTTTTATTAAGTTTCTATTGGCACACTGTTATACCTTACAAGGTTCAAACTTCAAACTTCATTCAAAGAAAACAAAGAAATCCCCCCCCAACCTGCATAACTCAGTCTGTATATGTTTTATGTCGGAAGATCTTTTCCTCGTTCACATGAATAAATCCAATAGTATTATATTGTGTGGGCACCATTGTTCTTTATATTCTTTTTGAAGGAATTCCAATACACTTCCCCAGTCCTCTCGGAATTTCCCATGATCTCCTTGGATGTTATACGTTATTAGTTCTAGAGCCAGGTGTGACCAGACCCTTCGCGTCCAATCAACGACCAATGGTGGGGATTCGTGTTTCCAGTTCCTCGCAATTTCCAGCCATGCTCCTATTAGGAGGCCCATAAAATTTCTTTTCTGCGGGGTAGTTAGCGTTTTGTCTTTTGGATCCCAAAAGCCCCCTAGCCATATTTCTTCTCCCAGGTGTTCTGTTCCCTGGAACATTCCCCTCATTTGATTCTTCATCTCTCCCCAGTATGGTCTTATCCTCGGGCAGTCCCACCAGATATGTTTCCAATCTCCCAGCCCGCCACACTTTCTCCAACAGATATTCGGGGAGGTAGCATACATTTTATTCAGTTTCTCCGGTGTATAGTGCCATTGCACCATCATCTTCACCCACATTTCTCTCGTTTGAATGGCTCTTGTCGGTTTTGGCATCAAGCCCCATAAGTATTCCCACCTCTCTTTGGAGAGTGCGTAGCCCAGGGTTTTCTCCCATTTCTTCATGTAAAGCCATGTGGTAGGTTCCTTCAGTGCATTAATAAATTTGTAAGTGTTGGAAACAAATTTTCGGGATCCAGAGTGCGTCATGATGTAGTTCTCAAAGGGGGTCAGGTCCCTGCTCAGTGCATCCTTTATTCGGGGAGTGCTCAGCCAATGATGTATCTGTTCATATTTATATCTATCTTTTGGTGTCAGATTCAAAAGAGTTTTGCAATCCTCGGAGGATCTGATCTGTTGATTCTGTTGCATATCTCCCACCATCTTGCACCCCCCTTCCTCCCACTTGCGAAACGCTCCCCTGTCCATTCCCGGGGGTAATTCGGGGTTTCCGAATATTGGCATGAACGGGGCGGGATCCTTGGTCAAGGTTTCGTTTGTCGTGGCGGCGTCCCATACCCCCAATGCCATTTTCATTATTTCGCTAATGTGGGTGTTTGCATGTCAGAATCTTTTATTGATCCATAGCATGTGTATGGCGGATGTTGTTGCTACCGCCCTATCCTGCCTCTCCCAGATTTTCTCCCCCTGTTCCGATATCCAATCCCTCATGACCCACAGCTGGGCCGCTTCGTAGTATTTTTTGAAGTGTGGCATGGCACATCCCCCCTCCTTCCTATGAGCTGTCAATACCGCATCCGAAATTCTTGGGGTCTTGTTCTGTCAGACATATTTGGAAATCGCCTTCCTAAGTGCTTTGAAAAAGGCCTCTGGGGGCTTTATCGGGAGGGCCTGAAACATATACATTAGTTTGGGGAGGATTGTCATTTTCACTGCCGTGATTTTCCCCCACCAGGAAATCGCTAACGGGTTCCATTTTAGCAGGTCATTTTTAACTTTTTCTAGGATTTGCGGGTAATTGTGGGAATACAATTTGTCTATGTGGTCTGTGAGGGTGATTCCTAGATATCTGACACCCGAGGTGGCGATTTTCAGTTGACAGTCTGTGGCCACTGAGTCGATTTTTTCTCTATTCCCCGCCAGAATCAACACCTCTGATTTTTGCCTATTTATTTTCAGCCCTGAAATCTCTCCAAATCGTTCTATGGTTTCCATTAAGTATGGGAGGGACTTCTCTGGGTCTCCTAGGGCCACCAACATATCATCAGCATAGGCCACCGCTTTATGGGTCAGCCCCGCCATCTCTATTCCCTCCATCTCTGCCAAATCCCTTATTTTTACCAAGAGAGGTTCCAAGTATATGGCGTATAGAAGGGGGGAGAGCGGGCACCCTTGCTTTGTCCCCCTTCCTAGGTACACTATGTCCGATAGCCCTCCATTCACCGCTATTCTTATGGACAGGGAGTTGTAGTTGGCCCTGACCTTATCTATAAAACCCTTGCCCATTCCCATCTTTTGCAGAACCCGAAAAAGGTAAGACCACTCTACTCGATCAAACGCCTTTTCGGGATCTAAGGCTACCAGTGCTGCAGGGGTTTGTTTGATGCCTATCTTTTCAACTAGGTGTAGGACTCTTCTGATGTTATCGTGTGTCTGGCGGTTTGGAACAAATCCTGACTGGTCTTGGTGGATTAACCTGGGAAGTACTCGGGCCAGTCTGGTCACTAGGATCTTCGTGTACAGTTTAGCATCCAGGTTGATTAAAGCTATAGGGCGGTAAGAGGTAGGGAGTTGCTCTTCTTTACCCTTTTTATGAAAGACCAGCACTTTTGCCTCGTTCATGGGTCATGTCAGATCCCCCTTCTCCCCAAATTTATTGTACAAGGATGTGAGTATCGGGGCGAGGATATCCCTATATGTCTTGTAGTATATGGCGGTGTATCCGTCCGGGCCCGGGGCTTTGTTTTTCGGGAGGGACTGTATTGCTGCATGTACTTCTTCTATTGTGATGTCCCTATCCAAGGCCTGTCTATCGTCTTCCGTCAATCCGGGGAGGAACCCCCGCCAAGAAGGCTTCCTGCAGGTCCTCCTTCGGGTGGTCGGAAGAGTACAATTTTTGGTAGTATCTGCCTAGTATCCTTCCTATTTCTTCCATCTGTGTTCTAAGTTTGCCTGATTCTTCTTTCATTGCTCGTATTGCCTGGGCCTGCTGTTTTCCCCTCAGCTGTCTTGCCAGGAGTCTGTCTGCTTTGTTTGCCTTTACATAGTACCAGTGTTTTGTGTAGAGTAGTGCCCTTTCTGCTTTTTTCGTTCTGAGTGTTTCCAATTGCCCCTGAACCTGTCTCATTGTGCGCATGAGTTTTCTGGTGGGCGTCTGAATTATTTCTGCTTGTATCGCCCTCATTTTCTCTTCTAATTCTTTTTCCCACTGGCGGTGCGTCTTCTCTTTCTGTGTTTTAAGCGATATGAGATGTCCCCTAATGACTGCCTTGTGGGCGTCCCATAAAGTATCCATATTTGTTCCGGGGACATTGTTAATGGCCCAGTATTCTATGATATGTTCTCTTAGCGTCTGGCTCATCACCGGGTCTCTAATGATGTCCTCTGGGAGGCGCCAGTTCCATAAGCGGTGGCCATTTCTTGGCCAGATAATATCTGCCCACAGCGGACCGTGGTTAGAGAGTGTGATGGGTTCCATCTCAATCTGTTTTACCCTGCCTAGGAGCCCCGCTGATACCCATAGGTAGTCTATTCTCGAAGCAGTATTATCTACGTGTGAATAATAGGAGAAGGTTTTCTGTTGGGGGTTGCCATTCCTCCATGTGTCTGTCAGCCCTAGGTTCGTGAATTTCTGCTTTAAGTTTTTGGATGGGGTGCCTTGATCTCGATGTCTGGGTCCGGATCTGTCTAGGGATGGGTCCCACGCCATGTTTAAGTCCCCCCAGTATGATGTCCCCAACCGCTTGCTGTTCTATTCTGTTCAGGGAATCCCTCAGAAAACCCTCCTGACCCGTGTTGGGAGTGTATACTGTGACCAAGGTGAGGGGCCTGCCTTCAATTGTTAAAGTTATTATTAGGCATCTACCCTGTATGTCTCTCCAAGACGAGTTAACCTGTGCATGTAAGGAATCTTTGAGCGCTATCAGTACCCCAGATTTTTTATCCTGTGCATTCGCCTGATATATTTGATTGAAGCCCTTGAGACGCACCTTTTGCTTATCCTGCTGTCTAATGTGGGTGGGGGGGGGTAGGTTTTAATGTCAAAAAGAACCATTCCCGAATGGTTGCAAGGGCTGTAAAATGTAGTGGAGCTGTTACTGCCATGAGGTATTTACCTTGGATCATGGTCTTGTTTTCTCATGTTACGCTGTTCTAGGGGCGGCCATGCTGCCATCCCTCTGCTCCCCTTCTGTCGCTCCTGCTCATGCTCGGTCCCATCCTCCAGGGTTGCACCCCCCCCCCCCCCACCCCTGAACCCAGTCTTTTTTTTCGAAGCCGCCCCACTCCCATGGCAAACCAATGTTGCTGCGGAAGTCTTGTCTGCGGAAACCTTCCCACGATAAATTGTCCCAGTCTCATTAACATCATCATACAGTATTCCAGGAGCTCTGCATGGGGTGAATGAAGCATGATTATGAGTTGGTTTTTGGTACCACCAAAAGGTGGTATTAGAAGTATTTTTACCTCCCCAGTATGTTACCAAGTCGACTTTTAAGTGTTGGGCTGCGCTGAGGCAACACTTGCTTGTTTCCCACCCAGATGGCCACTGTCATCTTGCAGGGACTTCAACTGCTGGAATGCGTAGAGTGGCGGCTTGTCTCGTGCACTGATAACGAATCCCAGTCTCTGAGGTTGAGTTGGGTCTCGGGATGCCCGCTAATGATGGCTGTTGCTGACTTGTTGCACGTCATGGTTCAAAACCTCAGAGATACTGGTATCTAAGATCTGCAGCGCGGAGATGCCTTCACCGTGCAGCCTCGGTAGCGACGTCAGATCTGAGCAGGCAAGGTTGGAGTAAGCCCTAGGAACTATATCGCATCTAGATTGTAAGTACTTCACACCACAGAAAGGATTCACCTCAGTGGGCCTGCTTGACTTACCAAGACGCTGCAAATGGTGATGTCCGCAGCAGGTGACCGTTATGTTCATTCAGACTCTGCTTCTCCATGATGCAGTCAAAGGAACACAGAGTCTGGATCAATGTTCAACCCTGGAGGATCACGCAGCAGCTCGACCTTTTTGGATAATAGAATGTATCCCAGTGTGTGTGACAGCGTACACACATGCGTGCATGTGTGTTTTTTGGCAGTGTTTAGAGAGGTTTTTTGAGGTATGCTCTAAAGGTGTGAGGGTTAGGGTCAGTCCAGAGCAAAACAGTGTTGTTTGTTCCAGTGGCGTGGGCCCCACACAATAAGCAATATTTTGCTGTTTGTAAAACATTCACGTTTAGGGAGAGAGAGGAGGAATTTATCCCTGAATCAGGGCACATAGAGACAGATTATTTGATAAAATGGAGAAGGCTGGCAAAGAGTGAGTTGGAAAGCTCCCATGACAATTTGTTAGAAGTTGAAGGGCATGAATTGTACTTCACTTTGTTATGAAATATCATATGATGTGATATGGTATGATAAGTCATTTAAAATGTGCCTGTACACAAGGGTTTCTAGGCGCAACAAGACAAGGAAGGGAATACAGAGGGAGGACAAGCCAAACAATCTTACTAGGCCTTGTGCCATTCAGATCGCGCAAGTGCAGGAGGGATAGAGGGGGAGAAGTGCCAGAGGGGAGGGGAGAGTGCAATATAAGTGCTGCCAGGGAGGTAGCTCAGAGGTGCAGGGAGTCGGGGGACTGTAGGGTTGCAGATACAGTCCGTAAGTGGTTGGGAGGCCCGAGGCAGTGCAAGGGCAACTGGTCGTGCAGGAGCCTTGTCCCTTAAGTTCAGTGGGGTGACAGGTAGGCAGTTTACGCAGCAGGCAGGGGCATCAGCAAAGGAGAAGGAGAAAGTGGAAGCAAAAATAAGGGTCTTGAGTTGCTTCTGAAATCTTAGGTGGTCCTGCTCAAGTTTGAGTGAGGCAGGGAGGCTGTTGCAGAGGGATGTCCCAGCCGAGGACAGAGATCTACCCTCCACTCTCTGCCTGGAGAAGCGTCTGAACCTCAGAGAGCTGGAGGTGGATGAGCAGAGGCCTCGAGAAAGAAGATGCTTGGGAACAGAAAGTTCAATGTAGTGTGGTCCCCAGCGCCAGAAAGCCTTGTGGACGATGCAGAGGGTCTTGAACTTGATCCTTGCAGCCACAGGGAGCCAGTCAAGAGATACGATCCCTGGGCTTGAGGCCAAGGACAAGTCTCGCAGTCCTGTTCTGGAATAGTTGTAAAGGGTGAAGAGTAGAGGCAGGAGGATTTAGAAAGAGGCTGTTGCAGCCTAAAGAGAACCAGGGCTCTGGAGACAGTGAGCTTCTGGGGGAAAGTGAGAAAAGAAAGAATAACTCTGAGGAGGTACACCTGATAGTGTGACTTCTTAGAGATGTCAGAGATGTGAGGAGAGAAGGAGAGGGTGATGGCGAAGATGACACCAAGGTTCTGAGCCTCACAGGAAGGTGCAGGTATTGGGCCCAGAGTGGGTGGCTAGAGTGAGGGAGGGAAGGCAGGAGCAGGTGTCCCAGTGACGAGGATCTCGGTCTTACGGGCAGTAAGGCAGAGATTATTGTAGGCACACCATTCCTGATTCCTGAATTGTGGACAGACAGTCATATATGAGAGAAGGAGCAGAAGAGGTTGAGGGGAGCCTGAGGGATAGCTGGGTGTCATCTGAATAACACTGAAAGTTAGAACAGAAGGTAGAGATGCGGTGGGCCAGAGGTGCCAGGTAGTGGTTAAAGAGCCAGGGAGAGAGGTTAAACCCCTGGGGAACACCACATGTAGAGAGAGAGATAGAAGAGAGGAAGGACTCAAGTTGGACTTGGGAGGGTCGATCGGAGAAAAAGGCGGTCAACCAGGCTAGGGCCTGAGCAGTGATACCCAGGTTGTCACAGAGATGAGTGAGCAGGATGGTGTGGTTGACCGTGTCAAAATCAGAGGATAGATCCATGAGAATGATAGAGGTGTGGTGGCATGATCTACTAAAATGGGCAGAAGCGGAAACAGTAGCATGGTATGAAGTGGCCCACAAAGGGGAAGACGAAGAAGTGGAAGCGCTGATGGCTTGGAGACAGCTAATAGCCACACTTACTGAGCCTACGCGCGTCAGCTTAAGCGAACATGACACCTCTAGCAGCACTGACGAAGAGATGCCCCGGAAAAATAAGGTTAAGAGTGCAATAAAGTAAGCTCGACTTAAAGGACGGAGGGAAGGGATGACAGCGATAAACATAAGCTAATGTATATGATGTTTGAATAAGTAATATCCTCACTGCCGGGTGTGCTGTGATGTTGTGTTTATTATGATAAAATAATAAAAATTGTTACAAAAACAAAAAAATAGATCCATGAGAATGAGGACAGAAGGAAGGTTAGAGTCTAGATTAGAGAGCAAGTATACACGGGTGTTCAGGAGAGCAGTTTCCATGCTTCTGGCTGCTCTGAAGCCAGACTGGAGGTAATGGAGACAGCCAACAGATTCCATATGTAGGTTAAGCTGGGAGATGGGCAGCTTTTCCAGGAGTTTGCCCAGGAAAGGAGTGAAGGAGATCAGGCAGTAGTTTGCCGGAGAGGAAGGATCGGCACAGGGCTTCTTAAGGAGGGGATGCACAAGGGAGTGCTTAAGGGGGGAGGGGAAGGTTCCAGTGGCAAAAGAGTGATTGCAGAAATTGGCCAAGGCTGGAGCAAGGGTGTCGATGTGGTCCATAATGGTTCAGGAGGAGCAGGGGAGCACCTGCTTTGACGAGACTTTCATAGATCAGATTCGTCTAGAAACGTCGTCGGGAGTGAACAGGGAGAAGCAGGAGAAAAGAAGAGGAGATACAGCCAGAGAGGGGCCTGGAGTGGTAGAGGGAGAGGAAGAGGAGGTAGAGCAAGAGGAAAGAGTGGACAGGATGACCTGAATTTTAGTGGTGAAATGAGATGCCAGAGCCGTGCAAACGGCCTGGGAGGGGACATGAGAGGTGGGGACTGCAGAAGGATCTGCCAGCTCCTTGCAGCTTTTGAAAAGTTCGGCCGAGTTGTTAGAGGCCACAGAGACGCGGGCTTGGGTGTAGGCACTCTTATTAGCATGGACAGAGAGTCTGTTCTGCCTTTGGAACAGGCAGCAGGCCAGTTTGTCAGAGGATGAGCCTTATGCCCTCCACTTCCTTTTAGCCACCCTACACTTGCACTTAAGGGTGGCGAATTCGGAGTCGTACCAAGTGTTGCACTTGGATGCAGGCTTCAAACGTTGATGCAGGGGATGAAAAGTCATCGCTGGATTCATCCACGTGCCCACATTTCTAATTTGCTAGTCAGGTAATGGAGGAAATCTACCAAAGGTGTCATCATATGTGTTTACATGAGGGTCAGGAATCCTGGTAGTCTTAAGGCATGCTGTGTTTCCGGGTGCTGCTGCCTCGGATACGGCTATGTGACAATTTCCCCAGCAACAGATAGGAAAGTGCAGTGGCCTCTTTAAAAGATAGGTGGCAGTGCATCCCAGTCGATTCTAGAATCTGGGTGTGGTGGACCAGCTCTGGGGAGTCTTTCATTAATGAGAAAGGGAAACTATGTCTTCTGAGCCCAGAGTGGGAAATGAACATTCCAGAGAGATTTCTCCTTCCAGAGTTTTCGTCCAGTGAGTTTCTGTGTTCAGATCATGGTAATGTAAGGGCCCAAATGCACAGCCATTGACAGGGGGTCCCCTGTTTAGGAATTGCTCACCCCCTCACTTCTACAGCGGGGTGGAGCCCCCCGTGCTATTAGCTACAAAAACATCCAATAGCATGGTCTCTGTGTCTTGAGATGATGCCCCGTGTTTAGCGCCAGCTGTTAAGGCTAAGGAAGCAGTGGGGCCTGGGTGCCAGTTATTTAGCATCTGGAGGAGGTAGAGGGTCCCGCTGAGTCCCTAGTCCAACCTTAACCCATTGTCACAACCCATCTATGCCATCCCATAGCCACCTTGCGTACAGTTGCACTCCTTTGGTCCACACCCTTACCTCCCAGCAACGTCTGATGAGGATGTCATGCTCTCATGTGGAACAGGTGCTTAGGACTGTGAAAAAAAGGGAATGCAGGCTCAAGGAGCACGTTGAACCTGGAGTTTGCCTTATGTTCAAGGAAGCAAGCAGAGACCGCGGAACCTGCCGGAATACACATGAGTGGGGGGTCCCTGAAAGGGGGATGGTGAGTAGAAGAGGTGGAAAGGTGGAAAATTGCGTCAAGCAGTGGAGAGTCTTGAGGAGAAGGAGGAAGACAGGGGAATGAACATGGAGAAAGAGGTGGCGGTAGAGAAGCAAGGAAAGCTAGAAAAGTCTGTGAAGGAGTATGCTGTCACAGCAGGAGCAAAGAGGGGAGAGAAGCCAAAAAGGGAATCCAACGGAGGCCATGGATGGGAAGAGGCCAAAAGAAGGGTGTGGAAGGATGAGAAGCAAATGATGAAGTGGTTCTGATAGTTGCAAGTTGACTAAGCAAAAAGTAAAGGAGCCACGGAAATGGACCAGACGTTGGAGAAGGTACATAGAGGTGTAATGTAGTGAGGATTACTGACCAGCCTGTGTTGGCAATGATTGTGACACATTCGGATGCTTGGCAGCTGGAGCTCACGCCAAAAGCTCCCCAGAAGCAACACGTTCTGGCAAAGCATCCTCCAGCAGGTGGAAGAGACCTCCTAGCAACCCAGTATGCTGACCAGGACAATCAGAAAAAGAGATAGCAGCAAGAGACCAAGCCAAGAAAGGAGTGCAGAGGACTCTATAAACCCCACGACTGTGAGTGGTCTTCATTTTCACTGCCAAGAGGCAGAGCCTCAAGGAAGAAAGGGAATAAATGATGGGCTACAGTTCTTAAGCAAGCTGAAATTGCCTCTCTTAGATTGCTTTGCGAAGCCCCTATTCCTTTTGGCCTGTCGAACTCAAGCCCTTGGTACATTTGTTATGTTATGTTACTATGCTTTTATACTGCACCACAGCACAAGCCTGTAGTACTATCAGGGTGCCTAGGCATGTCAGTCGAGTGGCATACTGTGCGGTTCCATGTGTTTACTGCGACACCATAAATAACGAAAGAAATGTGAATATTTTTTTGTATTTTTATTTGTGGGGTCCCCCAAACCTATGTTTCCCCCGCTTTACTAACCCCCTCCAACCCCCCCACCCTTTTGTATCCCTTACCCCAAATCCCACAGATACTTTTATTCAAAATGTCGACTTTCTTTTCGTTATTCAGGTGTCACTGAAAATGTTTGTCGTTATTTCTTTTTCGTTATTAACACTGTATACCATACTGTATCACACCAGGGGATCTAGCCCTTAGTGTGGAGGAAACAAATTCGTGAGGGGAAGATAAGTGAATGGGAAAGCGGAAAATAGATGCTTCAAACACAGGCAGAGAGCCTTGTAGCAGGGGAGGAAGCCTTTGTGATTGCAATGGTGCATCTCAGACCTTTTAGGTGGAATATAGGACTGCAAAAGGAATCAGGCCGATATGTCCTAAAGCGTCAAGATAATTAGGTTGTCATTCCAATCAGATTTGGAGAATTGCAAGTTAGTACAAAGTGTAATGATTATTTATTTTATTTATTTACATTTTTAAAGCGCTCACACAGCCCACAAGCATCGAGGCGCTGTTACAGGAATTGTTTTTGTCTTTGTTGTGTAATTGTTTTTTTTGTCTTAGTTGCGTATTTATAACACGCTTAAACACCCAGAGGTTTCTAAGCACAGACCTGGGGATCGAACCTGTCTTGCTTCGTGTCGTCTTGCTTCCAAGGCGCGCACGTTGCCGCCGAGCTATCCTCCCGGGACGGTGGCTGCACGAGGGGCTCAAGTGTGCTCAGGCCATCCTGAAAGCTTGGTTGCTTATTTGCCCATGCGTCTCTATGTATTGTACCCTGGATCCAACTTCAAAATGTTAATTCTCCGACTGCAAAGCCTGAGCCAAGAGTGGCCTAGTCCAGAATAGACTGTGTATAAAGGTGAATGTAGTTTGTAACAGAGAGTAAGAGATGGAGTGGTCAAACAGGTACAGTAAAACTGGAAAACCTTTTATTCCAAACTCTTGTGTTTAATGCTGATCCCTTGGCCATGACAGTCTCCTGTTCTCAGATTGGGTTGTATCAGGGTCAAAGTCCTCACCTGAAGTTTCTTGTGTTTCTTGTGTGTCCTTGTGTGGTCCATCCTTTCTCTTCCTTTCCTTTGTATCCTTGAATGTTCTTCTACCAGAGAAGAAATAGGGTCTGTCTCCCTTGAAGGCCACCACGCCCTGGTTGGGGGACAACCTCGGCGGTGTGGACTCCCGGGAGACAGCCCTTTGGGGAAGAAGCCTTGAGGCACAAAAAAACCTCTTGAGATGCCCTTCCTGCTGTCTTTGGAACATTGATCGATGGTTTCAGGAAGAAAGACAAGGTTCCCACAGCGTGGAGGATGATAACGGAACTCGTAGATCCCAGGGCAACAGAAGCGGGAAGGTAGCAACAAGGTGAACCAAGGTCTGGTGGAGTACCAAGAGTAGCAAAGAGTAGGCAGAGGGAAAACAAGGGGTATGGTAGCGAGAAAGCAGGCAAAAGCGAAAGACAAAGGGAAGGAGTGAGAGTACTCACAAGCAGCGTCTAATCCGGCAGACATGCGAGGGCTGCAACGCCCTGATCCGCGGTACTTTAGTGTTGATATAGAGCGGCGGCCATCTTGGAATACACTAGACCGCTAGTTGTGCTTGCAGCGCGACTGTGATGGAACCAACCCGGAAGCGAGCCATCCAGACAGGCATTGCCTTCCTTCAGGCAGCAGTCCTTCCTGCAGACTCCCTTCAGCAGAACCCCCTTTAATAAATGTAGATTCTGCAGACATGTCTAACCCTCCGGGTCCAGGACACTGACTGAAGTTTCCCAGCCCCTTGTATACCCGTGGGTCTCTGGTGCCATCTTTAAAACGGTCACTGATTTGATACTTTCCAGACTTCACTGTCTCCCTTTCTGGCATTGGTTATATTTGGTGGTGATCTAACTTCCTCTTGTTACCTCTTTATGAATTGGTACTCTGTTTTCCCCAATAGTTGAATTAATTTGATATACTATGGCATTCGACTGTGTCGTTTTTAATGCGTTCTTGACATGCAGCACCATCTTGGAAATTCCTCGGTCTGGGACAGGGGCTCCACAGCATTTTGCATTCTCTTCTACGGGGCTCAGCATTTCCCTCAGTTCGGGTGCTGGAGTACCTGGTCAGCGAGCGCTACGCTGTTTGTTTCTGTATTCCGGTCCATGAGCCAGTTCACTCCCTTGTGTATTCTAGGAGATGGTGTTCCTGGATGGGAGACTGCACAAGTTTGCTGGGCAATGCCCTCCACTTTAGCAGAGGCGGCTGAATGCAGTGACATGGGCCAGGTAATTAATTGACCACCCTCTCTGTTAGAGGGTGACCCGGCCGGCTCCCTTGAGGCATCACCAATCACCCTCTGGGCCCACAACCGGCAGCAGACGGGTCAACCCTATCCTCTTTGTCTCGCTTCCCTCATGCTGGAGTGTGGAGATTTCCTCCAGCTCACCACATCTCCTAGAGAGTTCCCTTGGGTGCATTGGATAGACTGGATAAAAATAGTGATCGACAACTTATATGAACTAGAAAAGTGACATAGCGCATCAAGGACTTGAGTAAATGAAGGACAACACTTTTTAAATATGGGAACTGTTAATATATATAAAGGTAATGTTTTATTATTAGTTTTCAAATGATGACTGTTGTGTATTTATTTTTGTATTTGTATTTTTCTGAGAACAGGATGTCATTTGAAACAGAAATAACTTATAGAGTAGGCAATAAGAGGACAGAGGCAGTCTTAAGGTCAGGTGCCTTCACATCAGAGAAGGGTTGGAGTGAATGACGTATGCCTGGTGAGGGAGGGATAAGAACAGGAACATCAACCAATTGCAGAGATTGGAGGATATAAAAACATCTTTAACATTGAAAGCCCGATGCCAGTGGCTACATATTTACAGATTACATGTAGTGGTTTGAGGGCAGAATAGAGGTAAGGTAGGTTGGAAGGTTAGTTTGGCTAGGAGGGTGGAAGGGCTCAGGCTGCTCCTCCCATTGCTAGAAGGTAGTGTTTGATGCTTGTTTTAAAATGTTCCACTGAGGAGATGGAATTGATGACCCTGGGGAGACCATTCCAGTGGAGTTGGGCAAGTAGGGAAAAAGATGAAAAGTGGTAGGAGGGTGGTGAAATAATAGGTTGTGAAGAGTTCAGGAGTGATGGGTGTGAGAGAGTACATTGAGATGCATTCAGTGAAGTAGTGGGAGGGGGCAGGGCCACGGATAGATTTATAGATGAGTAGCAAGAATTTGAAGAGAGTGATTTTGCATGGATAGAAATCTAACGTGGTGATGGCAGTTAGAGGAGGCGGAGGATCTGGGTGGGTCAAAATGGTGTCTCACTAAGCTCAGGAGTCTATTGAGGGGAGCAAAAAAGTAGAGAGGTAGACCAAGAAGTAGGCTCACGCAGTACTCCAGTTTTCTGAACACAAAAGTAGAAATAAGGGTTTTAGTTGAGTGGTGTGTGAGATGTGGGCAGATATTCGAATGCTTAGGAGGTTGGGTCTGGCTGCAGTGGCAGTGGATATGATGAACTGGTAGAGTTGCAGGTTGCTGTCAAAGAGAAGTCCAAAGATATGAGCCATGGGTGAGGGAGTGAGGAGGTCATGGGGAAAGTGGTGGGAGAAGGGAGAGTGAAGTTGCCAGAAGAGACATGGAGAAAGAGGACTTCCATCTCTGAAGAATTTAGCATGAGACAACATATAGCGATTCAATGGTGAATGGCAGTTAGGCAGTTGGTTATGCGCCCTGAGATTACAGGGTGAAAGAGGGGAAGGAGAACAAAATATGAGATTTGTCATAAAAGAGGTGATAGATGAAGCCAAAGGAGGAAAGGAGTTTGCAAAGGGAGGATGTATGTATGGTGAAGAGTGGTGGGCCCAGGACTGATCCTTGAGAGACACCCATGGGAAGAGGCATTGGGGAGATGGTGCTAGTGTTCTATGAGATGGAGAAGGAGCGGCCAGAGAGGTCACATGAACCCCAGTTGAGTATGGTGTCCTTGAAGTCAAGGGGGGAAGGAGTTTGAAGGCAGGAGGGATGATCCACAGTGTCAAAGACAGCTGAAAGGCCTAGAAGAATGAGAACAGGGGAGAGGTGAGAGTGGTGGGGAGTAGTAAAATAATTGGCGACATGAATGAACACAGTCTCAGTGGAGTGCTTGGCCCGGAATGATCGACATTAGAGGGTGTCAGCAAGTGAGTGTACCTCAAGATAGATGGCATGTGGTTGAAGACAACCCTCCTGAGTGGTAGAGAAAGAGTGAAACCGGTCTGTAGAATGAGGGGTGGTTGGGGTCAGCAGTTGGTTTCTTTAGGAGAGGTATGACAGCGGCTGTTTTTTAACAGGATGGGAAGATACCACTTCAGAGAGAGAGGGTAAATAGGGTGGAGAGGTGAGCGGCAGAGACAGGTGTAAGTTCCTTAAACATGCAATGGGCTAAATCGGCGCGTCGGATGGGTTTACAGAGTGAAGGATGGGTAGATGTTCCGTTGGAGAGGGGAGGGGGAAGCGAGATCGAAAGGATAGTCTGGGAAAGATGGGAGGAGGGGGAATAGGGGTGGGGGAAATGGAATAGAGTATTTTGGTGATTTTTGTCAAGAAGTAGGAGGCCAAGTCAATGGCGAAGAGAGAAGGAAATGAAGGAGTCGTCCTTAGTGGTGGGAAAGCATGGACTGGAGGGTCCTGAGTAGCCTGCAATGGTGTGAGCAAAGTGAGGAAACTAGATGAGCGCAATAAGAGCATTTGGCTGCGTTGAAAGCTATGGACAGGGTCAGTAGAACATCCTTGTAGTCAATGAAAAGGGTGGGTGATTGGTCTTTGGACCAACAGTGATGGATTATTGTCCTCAGCAGCTGGATGGTGGAGGAGATCCATGGTTGAGGATGTAGATGGGAAGGGATGAACCTGTCTTCCATGGGAGATCAGAAAAATGTAATCTTTTTGTAAATTCCGCAAAGCAATAAAAATCCATCTTTTCAAGTAAATTGGATTTTGATAATAGCTTCTTAGCCTGAAACATGTGCCTTTCTGTGATTCTGTGTCAACTGCACGAATATACGATTAAGTGTGGTCATGCTGCGTGATATAAAACTCTCAATCAATCATGGAGCAGGCAGGGTAGTGATTATTGAAGAGGGTAGACATTGCAAAATGGAATTTGGTAAAGGTAATGTGAATGGTGTGAGCAAGTGGCGGAGAACGAGCCAGGAATTAATATTAGTTGACACCATGTCCTTTGAGTCATTGAGTATGTAAAGATATACATGAGGTCCATTAGTTATGGAGGAGTGACCAGCACACCACACAGCTCGTTGATAATCCTTGTACAGGATTCAAGACAGGTGGAGGCACTGCACTGTTTTGAAGACCAAGTGACACATTAATGTACAGGTAAGCAAAGCATTCAAAACCTGTCCCTTTTAACAATACCTGCCAGACAAATAAAAATGCCTCTCTCACGCCACCAGCAGTACTGCAATACTGTATAAAATGCCAACCCTCAATGCTGGCACACACCTGTTGTATAGTGCTCTGCGGCTTTTGAGCTAGGTTCGCGTTGTAAGCTATTAAAAACAACAAAACCTGCATTAGGCAGGTGCATATGGGCACACAGAATTGCCCAAGATCACTCAGTTTGTCCTGCAGTAGCCCTTCTCTTGTTGTTTTAACACAGGTGCAAGCAAACCAGGGTTACACTTCGACAACAAGGAAAGGGTGAGGAGAAAAGTCGACAAAGGCCTGAATGAGGACAAGTTCTGTAAGATTTGGGACTTGCCAAACAATGGGATTTTTCCTTTAGATTGGTTAAGCTGTAACCATTTTTTGCTATTCAGACTTTAACGGGTCTAGGCAGGACCCTAGACTGGCCACTTGATCGGCAAATTGGGAGACCTGGATGGGCAGTTAAGTCATGTATGTTGGAGTGATAACAAATATCAAAGTTATTTAACTATGAGAAGACGGGCCAAACATATATATGAGAAAACTGGAGAGAAATGTTCTGCAACTCTCCTGCACCATGTCACATAGAACCCTTGACCTACTGATGGCTAAGGAGTGCTGTGGTAAACATCACTACTGCTAGCCCAACTGCCTCGTCACAGTCCTTAATACATGAAGACAATCCTCCTTTCCAGACGATTAGAAATGCTGGCCACATGTACTTGATCCCTATGAGGGACATGCGGCCTTCCTCCGGTCGTCAAAGACAGCAAAAGGGGTGGGGTAAGAGGGGCGTGTGGGCCATAAGGACTGTGACGAGTTGGATGGTCTAAGAGCAATATGTCATTCCCTCCCGTCTCCACTTCCACATAAGAGTTCTTACTGCATGACGATTTTGCAAGCAGTCTGAATAAACCTTTGACAGAATTGTAAGAAATTACACCAGTACTCAGAAATACATCATACCTGTGTACTAGGAATTACCCAAAGTGGCCTTCTCCAACCAAAGAAGACCCTGCCAGTCCACCAGTATCATCCAAAACATGTGTGCATACACACAGAAGTCTACCAGCCATGGAAGGATGTTGCTCAGGTGGCCCACTCCTGGTTCTCATTTCCTAGCAGATATAATTCCTTGAAGTCTTGGAGATAGAATTCTGCCCATCGAAATAGTTATCCTGATGGAGTATTACATGATGTGGCATTAGGGGGGCTGGCAGCAGGGAAGACTCTTGAAGGCATCATTATGAAAAGATTGGCTTTTCTTTGTTGGCTCACTCCTTCAGTAGTTACACCAGTAGATTCAATTGAAGTTCAGGACACGTTACACCCATCGGATCATCCATGCAGTTGGCTTTCGGGATCGGACTGTCTACCAACAGATGATTTTGGAAACACCCTTGACATCCCACGTGCCCAGAATTCCACACATCGTCCCTTTCATGACATCATACACCCAGACCCATACAAACATGCAGTGACACAGGATAGGACATGAAGGAGATGATCACAGGCTTCGCCCTTACCGTTCCTAAACGCCTTCATCACCTGGTTGTCGGATTAGGACTCGTCTGCATCCACTTCTCATTGGAACAGTTTCAAGGCATTGACTGTTGCAGCCAACTCCCTCCAGTCTGTGGAGTTCTTCACTTTGTTGGATGCCCAGAAGGCTTGCGTTCAGTGAACCCCAAGGTTTCTCCCTAGCCTTTGAGAATGGCATCCACTGCCATCATCATTGGGTTCTGAAGGGTCAAGGCAATGCCTTTAATCAAGTTCTGTAGGACGGCCCAATACACTGACTTGGTTTGAGCATCTTATGTGACCAGAATCATTATTTTGAAGTTCCTGAAAGCTAGGGACCATTGGGGCAAAACAAAAACTGGAAGAGAGATTTCAGTGGGCAGCAATTCCAAGAGACTGTTGCCTTGCTTGCTGCCATGCCCCCAGTAGGTGGACCCAGGCCTGAGAGGACGAATTGTGTGTGATGTTATAGGGACCCTGCTCTTGGCACTGGATGCAGAGCTTTCCCCACATCCATCCTGTATGAACTGAAACCCAATAAATGAAAGTTGCTAGTGCAGCTATGGTGTGGTAGCACACTGCAGACTCTGCTAGGATGGTGCCGGCACTTTTCCGTTGATGGTGCGTGAAAGAGCCCGTCGCCCAACAGGGCAAACACTGATCCCTCCTACGTGCAGTACTCACACTCACGAACCAGGATCTGGTAACGAGAGCACCTAAAACTGGTAGATTGTCAAGAATTTACATGCGGAATATAGAAAGTATAGACTGTTCTGGTTAGACACTGTAGCGGCAGGCGCGCATCCTTGAGGTACAGCTGCCGCAGCATGAATCGTACGCGGACACGAAGAAGATTCACAAGGGAATTTATTATATTACGTAAAATGTATAATAACAGGGGACATGAATGATGCTGCATTTTCTCTCTCTTCTTGATTGGAATCCCTCCTTCCTACGTTCTGTGATTCTACACGATACTACAGTCCTCCACACGTATTGCTGTAAACTAGTGACCCGGTAGAAGTGATGCAATGACATGCTGCTGCGTTTGCTTCTGGAATGGTCGATAGGGCTAAACATATTTAAGCTCTGTAGGTCGCGCGCTGGCCGCACTTCCCTTGTGGCTTGCTGACTAGCAAGCGAACAAATAAAGCCCCTTCTTGTGGGTCTGATCCTGGTATCCGGGTGAGGGCTCGCCTCTGCAGCAGCCACTCAATACCTGACAGTAAAACAGACTCATTTATCACCACCTTGCGTTGAGGCACTATTATCCTTTGGGAGTCTGAAGGGATTTCTCGAAATTCATGACAATATATATATGTTTTTGTATTGTTTAAAACGCAGTCCTAGCTCGAGTGAAGGAGAGCACTGTATAGAGTGTGGGTACCCAGCATTTGGGCTGCCATCTTTTAACAGTAGCGCAGTACTGTGAGGTCTGTGCGTTGGTATGTGTATCCATCGGAATTAGTCCTTTGTCAGGTGTTGTTGAAAGAGCCATGTTTTGAGAGATTTGAGAAATTGGAGGATTGGGGGAGCATTACAATATGCATTACGTATCACCTCCTGTGCCCACAAGTCAGAAATATCCTTCCATGTTGTTGTAAAATGGGGGAGACCCCCCTGAGGGGTAGATACCAGAGTAGTCATGCTTTATAGGGTGCAGGGGTATGGAGTGGGAGTCCCAGAAAACAGCCACGGTTGACAGAAGCCCATCTTCTTCAACAAAATGTATTTCGTTCATTTTATTTATTTGTGTATTTTTATAAAGCACCTGTCAAGTCCTGCTGAGTGCTTCATGGCGCTGGCCGCAGACAAAGGGTAACTCAGCCATTTTACTGATGTATTGTTAATGTTAATGTTAATGTTAAAGGATATTTGTACCACGCACTATCACCACCGGAGTGGTCCCCTGGTGCTCTGTAAAGACGCAAGTGTGTTACTTTGGGTAGAGCAGTTTCTAAAATCTTTCGGAACACCAGATAATAATTGGCATTCAATAGGGAAAGCAGAAGATCATTCCAAAGGTGTGCAGCCTGATAAGAGAATGACTCACCGTCCAAACTCAAGCGCTTAAACTTTGGCATTTCAGGCCGACAGAACTTCTGGGACCGAAGAAGCCTATCTGGTTTGTAGAAAGATAACTTCTTGGAAAGGACAGTAGGACCCACACATACTGAAAGGCTCTGGAAGATGAGCTTAAGGCTTTGAAGTAATGCTTACCACGATAGGTGACCAACGCAGTTGTGACATGACACTGAAAATACTTGCTGTACTGAGGAACTATGATATATGATATGTTATTTATAACGCGCTTAATACCCAGAGGTTTCTAAGCGCGGACCCGGGGATCTAACCTGTGTTGCTCCATGTTGCCTTGCTTCAAAGGCGAGCACGTTCCCGCAGAGCTATCCTCCCCAGACTATCAGAATGAGCTCTGGCTGCTGGGATCCGGATTCACTTAAGTTTGCACAGTAGTCTATTCAGGATTCATGATCAAGCTCCTAAAAGTCCAGATGGAACTCTTGGGTCAGTTGGTGTGATAGACTGGGTTGCAATCCCGTTCCAGAGGTTGTAGTGTTAGGGATAAACCTTTCAGTGGATTTGGTGCAAGCCTCTGCTTATCCTCCAGTGAATGTTTATAGATGATCAATCAGTGTTAGGTGAAAAAAAAGTTTGCAAAAAAACAAATAAAAAAAAGATCGATTTAGAAAGAACGCTCTGAGACCGCACAGAACGGTCTTTCTAAATCGAACTGTCTGCCCCTGCGACGCACAGAAGTGCGCGCAGGGCTGACAGGCACGGCGAGACACAGAGGAGAAGCCACGGGGGGGGTGTCAAGTGAGGGTCTGTGTGTGAGAAAGGCATGTTTGAGAAGGGGAAGAGTAGGGGGGACAAAAGTGTTTGCGTGTGTATGTGGTGGGGGAGTGGGTTGGCAAAGATGAAAGAGGGTCTGTGGGGTGGAACCCCCCAAATCCTCAAAGAAATTCAAATAAACCTTCTGCCATGTGCTTTTTCCGCTTTTTGAGGCCGCACAAAATCGACTGAAATAATTTGGTCTTTTTTATGTGCTGCCTTCAAAAAGCAGAAAAGTCCCATAGAACTAGTGGATCGGCTTTGGTGAGATGTCTGCTCACCGGGATCAGGTACATAAAACCTCCAGCTGCCGAAACATTCCAGGATGTGGAATGTTAATACAGCCTTGTCTTCATTATGTTTTTGGCCACATAATGAACTCTTGTCTCTTAAGCAGCTCCCTCAAAGTTGGTCACAATAATGTGCATAGTAGCTTTCCAGAGGGTGCCCGATGTCACTGTGTTGCATTTAACAGGTAGAGTGCTTGAGCCCATCGAACAGCACTTCATATTATAAAGTGTATGGTTGGGCCTGATGCTTCATGGAGCCAGGTTTCCGTGATGGCCAGTAGATCGAGGTCATGGGAGGTGAGGAGGTCATTAATCTCAAGTGGGTGCGCAGGCAGAGAGTGAGCGTTGATAAGGGTGCATTTGAGGGCAGGGTTGGGCATGAGTTGTTTTAGGGTAGTCTTGGGATGAGAATTGGTGGCAGGGTAGGTGGGAGTCTTTGCAATGGATCTGTGTGGGGAGGAGAGTTCCGAGCTGGACGTGATGAGTGTATTGCTCGCCCAGAGTGCACGGACAGTCATTAATCACCAGCGCAATTGCAGAGCCAATTTCTCGAACCTTCTGGCAATGCACTTGCGCATTGATGGGTAAATGTTGGTTGGCAGCCGGGTCAACCGACAGTAAACTCAAGGAGCAAAGCGCTTCCCTCTCCTAAGAACAAATGCCACGGAAAACAGTCCCATAACTCATAACAAGACTTTAAAAAACCAGCTTTCCCAGCAGAATGTCCTTGACTGCATACCAGGTTTGGAAAGCATGTTTTCTTCAGCAAAGTAAATTCAGCTATCAGCAAAGAAAGGACAGCTTTTCACTGAGGCATGGAGTAAATATCCATTATGGCTCTGAGTGCCCCCAGAATACACTGCGCACCAGCGCCATGTTTTAGCTCAAGCATAACAGTGAGCAGGTGTGGGGGCTTGGTGGGTTGGGTCCGGAGGGGCGGTTGATGGGTTGGTGTCAGCTGTATGCGTGAGGAGATGATGGGGGTGCGAGAGCTAAGTCTGAGATTTCTATAGTGTGTGGTGAGCGGAATGCATGGGCTTATGTTCGGATCTGTGCGTGCTCTGAGCCTGAGGAGCCTAGAGTGTAGGGAGGTCTGATCTTTAAGAAAGGCAGTGTGGTGGCTAGGACAAGTGGTCTGGAAGGTGGTTGTGGTGGTGTGAGGCTGGGCAGGTAGTGGTGCAAAGTGTATATAAGTGGGAATCATGATGCTGGTGATCCAGGGGACGGCTAAAATGAGGGTTAAGGAGAGGATGATAAGATGTAGGGTGGCAATGGCAGGTGCGAGAAGGCAAAAAATGGATGGAGCTAGTCTGCAGGTCGTGGTGGGACACATAGAGGTGTGGATAAGAAAATGATGTGCACCACAGTGAACAGCTAATGAGCGGGGTAGAGTGCTCAGTTCAGTCACAATCTAAATCTAAATCAGCAACGCTGGCTCAGCACAATCTGGGTAATTACATTCTGTGTTTGCAATTACACTCAGTATTAATTACAGTGTGAACAGGATGGCACAAACTGGGTAATTAAAATCAATATTTGCAGTTACAATTAGTATTTGTTACAGTGTAAGCCAGCCGGGTAGCACGGTCTGGCCGGTTAGTTAATATTTGCCAGTGCAGTCGGTATTGATTGCAGTGCGAGCAAGGCGGTGTACTCTAGACTGGGCACAGGCAATTTCTGGCAGATTTCTATTGAATCACACAATTCATTTAATTTCCAAATAATCACATCAAATTAGTATTTATAGATAAATGTCCAAATTGTTAGACATTTTCTCCACGTCTTATAAATGCATACATATATTCAATAACTCCTGATGCTTACATTATGGCCCCCTGCCCATATAACAGTGTGTCACTTCCATGTAAACACTAAAATCTTCACAGTATTCTGTGTTCTTAGTGTGCTAGCAATACTTCAATTCACTTAGGGGCTGATTCATGGAATTTGTGCGCCGAAAAACGGGGATTTGTGCGCCATTCTGCCCGCAAATCCCTCTTTAACAAATACGGATTTGCGGGCAGAATGGCGAACAAATCCCCATTTTTCGGCGCACAAATTCCACGAATCAGCCCCTTAGTGTTCTACTTCCCATTTAAGCTACAACACTCGAAGCTCAGTACAACAGTAGTATCTTGCACACATGCTGTCAAAAGTATTAAATCAATTAAGAGCGTTACATCGCCCTCACTCATTTCCCTCTGTCTAATAAGAATAGCACAGGGGCAATGTGCTGGTCTTGGACGCAAGACCACGCAGAGCAACGTAGGTTTGAATCACAGATCCACGCTAAGAAACCGAACTTTAAAAAACGATCAAATAAATAAATAAACCTGCCACATTTATTATTGTTACATAGAATGAGTCTCCATAGGAGTCAGAATACAAGCTAAGTATTGGACATGAATAAGGATGGAAATTAGAGGAGCTACAAATATGTGAATCATGTCGGCCTAGATAATATAATATCTAAATCTATAGAGCAAAAAGGGTGAGGGTGATGTATCACTCGTAATTATCTCAATATTTTTGACAGCATGCATCCGATAACGCCTATTAGGACAATAAAGACATATCTGGCAATTACCAGTGAGATACAAGTTTGCGTACTTAGGTGAGAAATAGATGATGAAAAGTAGAAAAGTGACAGGAATAGTTTATGAATGTTTTATGATGGCATATTTCAGACTTGAAAGCACTATTGGTTTTCACCACCTATTGATTACAAATAAATAATTACATTTGTGACATTATTGAATAATTAAAGAGGAATATTTTAACAAACACTAGGTCTTAAACCTTTAGGGTGTTTAGGGACGTCTCCACCACCTTCCTTGGAAAATATTGAATATATTAGTTAGGGAAGATATCGCTATTGTGTTTTGCTATCCTATTGTGAAGCCATCATGAAGTAGACACATACAACTGAACTCAATGTTGAGCTATAAACTTTTATTAAACCTAAAAGAGGGGTAGAAAAAGGCCTAGTTTGCACAATGCTAAGGTGGGATTTCCCTTCCTGAATGCAACTAAGGGCAGTCTGTGTCAGATAAGTCCAAAGTAAATGTCTGTCTGTGTCGAAAACATATACTTGCCCTCACATCTATTTGTATACAATGGCCCTCATTCCAAGTAGGGCGGTAAGGGATACCAGGCACCGGTAAGGAGACCAGTGCTGGTAATCCCTTACCACCCTCCTACTACGAGGTCACTTAGCGGGTCCCTCCTTTAACGCCTGGTCTGACCAGGCGTTATGGACGGGACCAGTTAAGGGACTTCAGAGCTAATAACAGTACCGCAATTTGTGGTACCATTATTAGCGCCTTCCCCATTCCCATTGAGCCCTATGGGGGCTCAAATGGGAATGGGGAATGGCTTTTTCAATGGGGATTTACCGGTCCCACAACGGTCGGACTACACCAGGAAAGTCACCATTAAACCAAACCGGTGCCGGACCCGTTATTGGAGGCAGTCATGGCGCAAATAGTGCCATGACTACCTCCAATCTTGGAATGAGGCCCAAAGTGTAGGGACGTCAGCATCACATTAATAAGTGTTCAAATAACAGTGCATTCCTTCTTCTAGCTCTTGGTTGTAAAGGGATTCCATTCCCCAAGGTTTGAGATAGTTCACAATGCAAAACAGGGGTCCCCTTCCCAAAGTTTTCAAGTCTTTCAACTTTTCCAAAAACATGATTCTTTGTAATACTTCCCAGCTCTTCTGGTTTGGTTGCTTTTCACCAATTTCACAAAGTTAATTTCCTTAATTTCAGTTCACACAAGATTTCTTTTATATTCAATCACAAGCTTCTTTGCAGGTATTTAGCGTGGCTTTTCCATAAGTGGGTTTCCTCGGTCTAGGTGCAGTTGTTGGACCACACAGTCCACCCAATACAGGTCACGCAACTAGCACACCTGACTTGCTTCTCTTTCATATGCACGCTGTCACTGTCTCAGCTCCACAGTGGCACTTGGTTTATTCTCATTTCACATCCTCATGATGCTTTACCATTGCTTGTTTTGCCATTATTCACATGTTGCACTTTCACATACTCTTGTGGCTCTTGCCAATGCTTGTTCTCTCACGTTACACAGTTCGTTACACAGTTCTTTTATATTCTTATGGCTCTTGCCAATGCTTGTTGTCTCAAAGTACGTAGTTCTTTTATAGCGTGAGATTTCACAAAACTGCTTTCATTCAGAACGGTATGCAAAATGCTTGCTTTCATTCGGATTGGTATTCAAAATGCCTACTTTTATTTACATCGACATTCATTGAAGTTCTCACAGGTCTGACATGCTCACCTCCATACCGGTGTGCCGCTGCCCAGGCGGACTCACTGGCCGGTGCTTACAGCATTCCAGCGATGTTTTTGGCTGCTACAAGCTCTCTCTCTCTTCCAGTGCCTTGCTCCACAGTGGCTCTCTGTGGCTTCGCTCCCACCACCAATGCTTCTCTCGCAGCTTGGGCTTTTCCTGGTCATGCCAGTTCTCTCCCCGTAGTCCAGCACAGGCCTCCAGCTTACTTCAGCCTTACTTTCCGCTGCATACACACTGCATCTAGCCCGGGTTCTCGAGCACTCCATCTGCCACGCCGCCTTCCAGGAGAGGTCTGAACTTGTCCAGCAGTCCATAGATTTGCTTCCACAGCTGACTCCATTTTCAATGTACTTGTTGTTTTTCAACCTCCCGCCAGGTTGATTGGTCCAAAAAGGACTAGACCGCTCATTGCTGGTTTGGGAGTTCTGCATTGCTCTTGCGTGCCTCTTCCTCATCCCAGTGTGAGTTAATAAAAAGAGGATGTATTGCTCTGGTTTGACTCTTCCTCATCCCGGTACCTGAATGGTATCTATTGGGGGATGTTTTACTGGAAAAATAGGGAAGGAACTGGCAATAGCCTATAAAGGCTTGGGGGATGTTGGACTCCTTATGAAAGGGAAATGGGGGCTACCACGTCCCACCCAAGGGTGCCTCACCTCCAGTCCCTAATTCTCCTCCACCCAGGTAGTTCTCCCTTACATATCCACCCCCAGGGTCAGGATCCAATAGCGATGGCCTTTCCCTGGCCACCTGGGAGGATGATATCTGGGGAAAAGAAGTGAGGACACCCTCAGATTCCTCACAGAATATACAAAGGAAATACAGAGTTAAATCAAATGTAAGTGCTTATACAAACCCTTACAAGCAATGGAATAAAGGAGAAGAACCCCTGAGGAACGTTTCAGCATAAATGGTTATGTATGGACAGAAACATGTAAAGTTTTTAAGAGGAAGACTGTTTACAATTGTTTTACAGTGTTAACTAAAGGAGTTTTTAAATACATGAGAGTACTGTTGGATAGAGATTCTAGTGTTTAAATGTATGGTAAAAATCTAAGTGAACCGAAGTATTGCTAGGAGACAAATAACAAGACTTCATTATTTGTGTAGAATTAACACACTGTCATATGTGCAGTGTTATATTGTAAGCATTTGGAGTTACTGAATATATGTATGTATTTTAAGATGTAAATAAAATCTCAAAACATTTGGACATTTATGTATGCTAAGTGGAAGTATTGCAATATAGGGTGACAATTTGGAAATTAAATGAATGTTGGAATACAATAGAAAAACTGCAAGAATTCTACAATAATGAGCGTGCACAGCATTATGAATAGTCCAACCCTAAATTCTTACAACATTCTCGCTCATCCTGTTAACAGCCTGGTTTAGATTCCTCCTGGCTGTCTCTGAGGGACAGAAAACAAAATAAGGGCGGGGGAGGCGGGGCTTATTGACCTCTTAGGCTAGGGATCAACTACAAATTACCTCAATTTGCAATGGTTGGTCTGAATAAAAAGGCAGATTTCCGTCGTGTAATAAGGACTGTGATGAGGAAGCAGGGCGGAAGTAACTTCCTCTCGGTAGTTAATTTCCAGCGCAGACGTCAGTCCAGTAGCCAATGGTGGTTCAACCTACAAAGGGTGCTTAAATATTCTTCGAGGTTGGGTTACGACACCCTTAAGAGACAACAGATGCCACTAGTGGAGTCGAATCGCACAGCTGTTCATTTGAGTCACCAACCTCTCTTTATTTTTACATACATTGTGCTGTCAGGACACTGTTTAAACAATCTCACCAGTAACTAACGGCTTCAAACAATTCACAGTAGAAAGCCAGTCCTTGGATATGCTAGTTTCTCCATCTGATTCTACAAAGTCAAAAAATGAATCAATGCTGCCATCTGCTGGCCATCATCTGCAACAAATTCTAATGTCAATGAATTAGACCAGTGGCTCTATATCAGGTGTCTCCAACCTTTACGTTGGCAAGAATTACTTGTAGTTAAAGGGCAATAGGCAGGAGCTACTGGGGTGTCGATGCCCATGAGTATGAGAATTTGTACCAAGATGTGTTTGTTAAATTTATTTGCTATTTGTACACAAAAGGACTAACATATGCATTTACTGTATTAACAACTTCAAAAACATCTTTATTTCATTATTTTATTTATTAGTAGCTATATCCTAAAAATTGTCAAGCATATCAGAATGTAGTAAACTAATCGGGACATTCAATGTGAAGGCTGACACTGCTCGCTATCCACCAGTGCTCAGTAATTTGGTGTGTAGCTTGAAACAGCAGAGTACTCAGATGCTGTCAGATGGGATCACAGGTTTGATTTCAGGAAGTTCATCGGAAAAGGGCAGATTCACAGAGATAGACAATCATAGTGCAGATACGCTCCTTTTCATAGTGTTTTCACCTAAGTGCACATCTGAAATGCAGACATACATTCAGGACAGTTTTTAAAATCTTTTACAACAGACTCAGTCACTGGAGTCCCTGCATCTTACACATTTCACCATCTATAAAAGTACATTTCTTTTTCATCAAATAAATAGCAACTTTGAAGGATGCCTCCCTAACAGCATTTGCATTGCAGCATTTAGTTGACCTACTTTTTAGGATCACAGACAGCTTCCTCTGGGAACACTATTTTCATAATTTGTTTGTATTATTGCAAAATGCCTATGTTACACTTTTTCCCCACTGTAACCTGGGCACTGTAAATTAAAGATGCACATTTTCCTTTTATGCTGGAATAAAAGAAATTGGTTGCCCTCTCTGTATGGAAGAGGACATCTTTTGCTTTGTTGTTGGATGGTGCATCCACATCTGCCTCCAGGATTTCAACAAGGGTGGTTTGTGTCTGTTTTGGGGCTGGATGTGCAAAAAAGCTATTTTAGGAGTATTTCAAGCAATGTATTATATGTTTTTAAAATCAGCATATACTATGTTTTGCTTTGACAAAATAAAATCCTCTGCCAGTTTAGCATATCCCCAAATCATTCAAATTGCTCACATGCCAAGTCACAGAATTCAGGCAAGGAAAAGTAGGTCAAATCCTACTTTGTTAACTACCCTTAAATTTTTTTATGTCAAAATAATTGGCAAGATTGCAAGAATGAACATGTGGAAACCATGTGATCAAGTTATATGCAAAAAGTTTAAATCACAGGGCTAACATAACATTCAGTTTTATAGCAATGACTTAAAACATGCACAAATCATATAACAACACAACCAGACAACATACAAAGCATTACATAATCATTTTGAGTACAGAGAGTATGGTTGTACTGAGGGGTGACTAATCCATAATGGGTAGTGACCTTATACCCAGCTGCCCTTTAGGAAGGAGGCAGTAACACAGAGAACAGCACACAAGATCACCTCTTCTCCATGCATGAAGCATGCATGTCTTTCTGGTGCATGACCAATGGGCCATGCCTGGCTTGCATGTGCAGCTCCCTCAGACATATTGGAATTTTCCATGTATTAGAGAATTACTTGTAAATTGGATGGTGTTTTGCCCAATGTTTAGCAAAAACACTGCACATAAATCGCACTATTTCAGCCCAGTATTGAAAGGCTAAAAAACCCCTGCCAGAATGTGAACATTTTCATACAGGGTCCTCACAGATCTTTGTAGATCTTCCCATTTGTGTCCATAGCCAAAGGGGATCAACCCTACTCATTGTTCTCCCATCCTATGGCTCCCCTTAGGGTTCTCTCCCTCTATTCACCATCCTGTTTTGTACAGTGCTCTGTTACTTATTAACTGGTTTAAGCTATATTAATCCTATACATATTAATGTGTATACATACACATAATTGCTCACTTTCCCCAGCTAATTACTTTATTTGTATTCTTGTTTTGTAAAACAAAGGCTGAAACAGATCTACATTTACATAAGTGTAAAATTGCTGTTAGCGGTTGAATTCCTATATTGGGTCATGCATAGATGTTGACTCCTTCATATCACAGACAAGTCCATCTTAACCTTTAACACAGTTGAGGTACTACTGCCTTAAAACAGAGAATTCAGTATCTTCAATTAAAAATAAATCAGAGTTTCACCATAAACAGCAACACTCAACATTAGATGTGCCTTTTTTCTTGCAAGATAGTTTTTTTTCTACACACAAGCACACACACATCCACACTGAGCAAAAAACGATGATACCTTTATTTCCCCCATTCTGATTGAAAGCCTATAAATACTAGCATGCAAAGTAATGCTAACCAAAAGAATCTAAAGAGGCACAGTGAGACTGAAACGATCACAGCCCCAGCTATACTCTCACTGTGTACACAGCGTTTGACTGTTTGCTTTGCAAGGAGAAGAGATCAAGGCGGCAGGCGAAGAGGCTGAGGGACTTCAGACACCCAAATAAGTACATAGTGCTCATTTTGGTGTCTGGTGCAAAGAGCTACCGGGAAGCCCCAGGAGAGCTACCAGTAGCTCACGATCTACTGGTTGGAGACCCAGGCCCTCATTACGAGTTCGGCGGTAGCCATGCCGCTATTGGCGGCATGGCTGCCGCCGAAATCGCGTCCGGTTCCTCAGAATGAGGAATAACCGGGCCATTCCGAGTTCGGGAGGCCCGGTAATTCCTCCCTCCAAAGACCCGGACCCGGTCCTTCCCCATTCCCATTTCAGCCCCCATAGGGCTGAATGGGAATGTGAGAGGGAGCAAACAACGGGCCATTACGAGTTGGCCCGTTGTTTGCTCCCTCTTCCCCTCGCGGGACCCGGTAAGCACGCCTAGTTTGACCAGGCGTTGCTTCCTGGGTCCCGCGAGGGGACCTCGTAATGAGGCGGTACGGGGTAAACGGCGCCGGTACCTTTTACGGCGCTGTTTACCCCGTACCGCCAGGGTCGTAATGAGGCCCCCAGTCTCTATACAATAGTAAAAAGTCCGATGTATGTTTGTCCAATGCAGTCATACTCAGTAGGGTCCGCCCGCTTCACTTGTTGTCAATGCTAGAGGGAGCTGTTACACTATTTCTCTAATATAACAAAATAAATTACTTTTTTCCCCATACAGAGGGCTTTCTGTAAATACAATTATTTTCAGCACATCACTCCTTCACAATGCCTCCCTCCTAAGAGCATTCTAACACATTAAGATGCAGAAAACGCTGAACGAGGCTCAACGTATTCCCAGGACAAATATGACTGAGCAACAATGGGCAAGTCATCGTGAAAAGAATACTGCAAGTGAATGAAAAAATAGAGCCAATATGACAGCTCGGGAAACAGCTCTCCAACGGGAGATGCAACAATTACGTGCTGCAGCCCCTAGAATGAATTTGACAGATGCAGAAAGAGCCCTGGAAAGGGAAAACAATCGTGAACGCAACAAAAATGTTTGCGCCAACATCACCGATCAGGAAAACGCTACTCAATGGAAATGTAACAAAAACAATGATGGGAAACCTGCATCCAACACAACTTTGGTCCATGTACATGGGCTTTTCCACTAGTAGTTGATAACTCTGTGAGGGAACGTGCTGGATCTAATGCATGCCCGATTCAGGAGTGAAAGATCTAAGAGAGCACATGACACATAGGCCGTGCTTCTGTTCAGATGGGCCTGTCCTGTGGGAGTTGCGTGTCCAATGTGCAGTGCTTCAAATGGAAAAAAAGAAGTGCATGTACTCACCAATCTAGAATTTAAGCGGGCCTGGACTCAGCACCAGTATGGTTAAAAAATTGCGCTTGTGCGGGGACCTGCCGCGTCTCCCCAACCCATTTTTATTAATGTTATCTGTCTCTCTGTCCATTTGGGTAGTTGTCTATGTGCCTCAGGTTTTATGTATGCCTTTCCCTTTGTGGCTCACTCTCTAATTGTATCACTTTGTATCTGTGTTTCTCTCCACTCACCCCCTCCTCCGCTCAATTATATTTTCACCCACTCTTTCACTCTCTGTGTAAGTCCCTTTTTTCCGAGCTTGGGCCTTGTCAGCCTGGCATGCACACATTACTGTCAATGATTGCAACCAAGAGCTTAGTATAACTGTGCACTCTTAAGTTATTCTACCTGAGACTGGGTGATCTGTTCCCCACTGTTTCTTCCCCAGGTTGCTTGTAGATCTCTTGCTGCCAAATTCCCCGGTTGTTAGTTCCCTGCTTCCTGTTTCTCAGCTTCCTTTACCGTGTTTTTCTTCCCCTACAATTGTAAAGTGCTCCATTTCTTCCCGAGGCTAGTTTTGTGCTAAAGAATACCCTGATAATAATAATAATAATAATAATTTTTTTTTTTGTTTGTTAACTTTACTCAGTAAAAACTAAGTTTTGTCAAAACCTAATACAATAATAATAATAATAATAATAATAATAATAATAATAATAATAATAATAATAATAATAATAATAGATTGGGATCTGCCAGCCTAATGCACCAATTTTCAAATATGCCCATTAATCACAAACTGATTTTGCTCTCTTTTGGTGCAAGTATTGTGGTGCACAAAAGTTGGCAAGCTTTGAATGAAAGGAGGGTTAGAAAGAAAACTAATACTAGACTGCCATGCATTGGCAGAATCTGAAGTGACATCATGGAAAGTAGCATTACAAGAAGTGTCATCAGTCTTTGAACCTCTAGAGCAACATTTGCAGTGATGTTAAAAGAAGTTATGGTGTGCAAGTTAAGAGACAAATAACTTTGCAGTGTACAATATATGTATGGTCACTATTATTATTATGGAGCATGTCTATAATTTAGTAACCCATGAGTCAAGATTTTTTTAACAGCAAAAGCTGAAACGTTAATCACTTCTAGGGACCCACAATTGTGGCAGATAAGGCACACAGAGATGACATAATTTGAACAGAAGCCAACCTTGTAGAACCTGAGTCTGTTGCACTGGAGTATCCAGTGGGTGACACAAAGGGCTTTGAAGTAGGTGTGGCATGCAGATGGAGCAGATGTCTGGATGCCGGGTTTCGGGCGTGCGTAATTTCCAGAATAGGTTTCTTAGGACACCTGGATAGAAAGGGTGTCCAGGCAAAGTTGTGAATCAATAGTTTCGAATAACAAAAGTTACGAAACAAAAGTACTGAAAAAAAAGTTTTTAATTTATTTTTTAAATATTAAAGGGTTTATTTTAATTTAGTATAGTTAGATAAGTGTTTAAAAAAAACAGGGGCTTGGGGGGAACCCCCCCATAAAAAATGTTTTAAAATCCGAAACTTTTTTTTGACATATTGTGTCAGAACTTTTCTCAGTCGAAACTTTGACTGTCGAAACAATCACTAGGAACCGATAGAAAGCATTGGGATTCAACCCAGACCACAGCAGCAAGACTCCTTCTAAGACTCAACAAAAGAGAACACATTACACCAGCACTAAGAGCACTACACTGGCTCCCAGTCAAGTCAAAACAATCTGCATTCTCGACAGAGCAATTCACAGCCAAGGAGCAGAATTACTGCAAGGAAACATCTCCATCTACAGACCAATTAAAACACTGAGGACGAGCAATGACATTCACACTGAACACAAACATAGTTTAGAAATTAAATATGGTGGTCCATCATTCACAAGTATCTAAACGAAACTCCGGAACTCCCCCCTCCCTCGATCCCTAAGGGAATACACACAATAGAGGAGCATCTGACCTTCAGGAAAGCAGTACAAACATGGTAATATGCTGTGCTAGCCATATGTCATTGTCAAAGAGAGACCAAACATAGCTGACCACAGCACACAGGATTTTAGTCAAACAACAAGCTACCTGCGCGACTGTGACTTAACCCGATGCTATGAGGATTGCACTCTCTTTCTCCCACTAACCCATACTAAAACCCTTCATACTCCTGTAAACACACCACACGCAAACCAACTATGCCTCACACACACAACACCTCTAACACCCTCCCAGGCACTGACACCAAACAGCCAAACTCCACACCTCCTCCAAACGCTCACACACTCGCAACATGGGCAATGCATCCTTAGGCCACACAAGGCCTCCCATATGTACAGAAACACCTTGCAAGCCCACAAACGCAGACTAACTAGAAGCCAACCCAAACACAGTTACCTTTTTTCAGAACTGAAAATACAAACACCATAGCAAAAGCCCTTTTGCAATCTCCCTCTTCTACCACTAACAAACCAACTCTTCTCTTATATATAGATACGCCAGGGCACTCCGAGACCATGCAAATGGCAGAAGTGCACAGTACAAATCCCATTAACATAACATAATAAGATCAGGGAGAGATAGGAAACGTGCCATGGAAGCATTAACACTGTGAGAGAAGTCCAAGTAGGAAAGATGCACATGAGAACCTTTAGAAGGTGAAATGAGGACTTAGCCACTGAATGGTGCCTCATGGTCTTGGAATGCTTAGGCTGGGCACTCAACTCCATAGGCCATGACAGGAGAGACAGGGCAGCGGAATCTCTGCTTTCCTGCATTAAGTTTCAGGTGCTTTTTGTTATCCCGTAGCCCATGTCGAGTTAGGCATTGGCCAAGGTCTGGGGCCGTAATCCGATGAGTTGTAGAGTTTGAGAGTTATTTGCACGCATTCAGGATCAGTCCATGGCCCTTTATCATTTCCTCTTTCTACTATTCCTCTCCTATTATTCTTTCCTTCGGCTTAAATTGTTGCTTCCATACTGAAGATTCCCAAATTCTTCTCTCTTTTTCTACCCTCACTGATTAGCTTCACTGTCTTTCTGCTATTCATAATCTCCCAACTAACCAACGTCATGGAAGCATTAGGAAATCCTTAAATGAAATAAATGCAGTCCTAAAAAAAAGTAAAACGATAAATAACACCCACCTCTCCCTACCATATCACCCCCTCGTACCGACGCTCAACAGCTGCAGGCTGAAATCACGGTAAAAAGATGCCTACAAACTGCAAAGATGACAAAATCAGAAAGGAAGAAAGAACAAGGAGAGAATTGGAAACAGCCTTCACTAGCCCTTCTGACCAGCCATCCTGAGACGTGGCAGGTTTCCCATTACCTCACCTCAAGAGACCACTACTATGGCCAAACATTGGTCCGACAAACAGCACTCACCAACAACCTAACACCCTTGCCTGCATCTATCCGGACAGCCATCCAACCAATCATAAGACCAGACTCACAAGAAACAATGCCTGTTACTCCATTTATAACTGGACACCATGCACCATCCACCAAAACCACGCAGCAGGAACTGATATACATGCCAGACCCCAAGAAGAGACTGCTAAGCCTTTTTGAATATGAAAGCCATAACGTTGCACCCTGGGCAAATTATAAAAGCAACCGTGAACAACACAGAAGCACTCGTTCAAGCAGCAAAGCCCACCCAGAAATGGCAGGCACAAGATGCCTCCTGATCAATGCACGTTCTGTCTCCAACACCCCTTGGACATGTATTACCTTCTCTTTGAAGACCATGTAGGCTGACTCTTCATTAAGGAAACTTGGCTCTCTAATGAACAGTCCCCGGTTATCCACAAGAGTATCCCATCAGGCTTCAAGATCATATATGCTTATCACAACAATAGGAGAGGATGTGGCAGAGCTTTGGTGGACAGGGACTCCCTCATAGTCTCAACACCCTCCACGGACATCATCCAAGAGTGTGAATTGCTCGCTCTGAACTGCTCCATCTCTCTCACAGTTGCACTAAGCTTCTTCTTAATCTACAGAACTCCCTCCCACAGTCCACAATTTCGCTGGCACCGCCGCCATCCTTTCCGTAGAGTGCCAAATATTAACTATACTTGGAAATGTCAATATCTGGCTTGAGAAGGAAGAGCATGCTATTACAAAGTCACTTGGCTCAACCAGGCTGCATTACACCTCAAACAGATGGTAAAGGGTGCCACCCATATAGCCGGAGACACTCTGGAGGGCATTTTTTGTACTGTAAAAATAACCACTGTCTTCTCCCCAGTTCACCTCCCTTGGGGAGATAGTTTATCCATCCCGGTAACAATATTCAGTGAGACACCTTGCCTCGTAGTACCTTCAAAAGAACCATCAACCATGACCAGACCATGGAAAGAAATATACATCAACTCCCAACTAGAATGACTAGAAACAACCACATCTACTGGGCCCACAGATGGATCAGCAACCATAGTGGATGCAATACTCCACTACATTCACAACTGCATTGTTTCCGCATTGGACTGTATCGTCCCTTAGAAAGCTTTCAAACATTCTCCAAAAAGAAACAAGCTAAATGGTTCCTCCGAGACTAAATTACTTGAAAAGGGAAAATTGGAAACTGGAGAAAATCTGGAGAAAAAAACTATATATGCACTAGCAAAATTGCCTTCCATTTACAGTTACGTCTTTACAGGGCTGAAGTACTGAAAGGAAAGAAAGCTCTTTGCTCTAAATGCATTGATTCAGAGCATCACACAAAAGGGAAATGTATAGGATCATCAGAGAAATCAAAAAGCTGACAGCCTGCAACTCTACCTCTACTCTTACACAAGAGCTCTGTGACCAGATTGCTGCACACTGCACCCAAAAGATCCTCGACATCCAGGATCACCTCGCCAATAGATGCTCCCACCCACTTGCCACCAATGAGATTCCAACAACACCTCCCACTACCTTCTCTCTATCATCTTTCCGCCTTCAGTCTGCAGAGGACCTACAAGCTACCATTGACAGATGCAACCCATCAGTGACTCCTGAGGATCCATATTCCCCAATCTTTACAAATCCATTATGAAATCTCCAGACTGAAGGCGCATCTTCCTATCCTTCCTCAACGACTCCAACAGCACTGGAGGTGTCCCAGCTCAGATGAAATCTGCATATGTCAGAACTCTGCTTAAAAAAGCCCAGATGACCCAGACAGTTATCGCCCTATCTCAAACACCCTTTCATCAGGAAACTTCCGGAAACATTGATATATGGTCAACTCCAGGATTTCAACTAAACAAACCACATTTGAATGAGGCACAGCATGGGATTAGAGCTTATAGGAGTACAGAATCAGCTCTGTGCACCCTATGAGATTTACTTAAAAACAATGGAGATGAAACCTCAGAGAGTGCGTTCATCCTACCAGACATCTCAGCTGCTTTGGACACAATCAGTCACAAGATCCTCCTTACAAAACAGGAAGACATTGGTATTAAAGAACCAGTTCTACAGGGTGGGCATTGCTGAGTAGCAAGAGAAATGGCAGCCTGAGTTCGAGCTTGAGGTCCCGGCAATATCCTATTCAATTAATATCCTCATGTGAGCCAGCTAACTACGCCTTGTTGAGACATCGCTGTAGCAGAAGGTCTGAAGCACACGCTGACTGAAAATATTTCTGATCCGAGGTGTGATGTCGGAGCTTGAAGCCATGGAAGGTGTGACGGCTTGACTGGGAGGCTCGGCACGGCAGACATCTCAGTGGGACACAGAGCGCCAGCTAATTTCGCCGCTGTGGAGTCGGCCTGACTGTGGGAGGTGCTGGAGGCCCTGCAGGTCCATGATAGGCTTTCCTCGCCAGGTCGCGGTCCACAGGCAGCTGGTGAGGTATATGGAGCAGAGGACGTGAAGGGGGTGCGCACAGCCAGGGAGCTCCACGCCGATGGGCACGGGCAACAGCAGAGAGACTGATCTGTCACCCCGCCTCAAGGAGGCTGCCTGCCAGTAATGTATTTCAGCTCTGGCGGGTAAAAAGAGTGCTACGTACTAGTGCGGGAGGCCCGGGGCAGCGTATATATTATCCTCAATGGCATTTGCCCTCTTTCTCCTCCCCCTTCATGCTCCGACGGTGGAAGGTGGCCACCCTACAGCACTGCAGAAACACACCATCCACGCAGTGACCCAGTGCCCTGGAGGCATGGGGCCGGCACAAAAGGAAAACTAATACACAGGTGCTGCTGGGCGAATAGTGCCTGGTGGTCTGGGCTCGCATAGGGACAAGCAGGATGAGGTCATATTGAAGGGCAATGGCACCCGATCTGTTGAGGAGGGGCACACACTTTTTCACTGGGTGGCCCCAGGCTGCAGGCACCTTTGCTGCAGTGACACTGGTGGGGTCTGGCTGGGTGCTACTGGAGCCGTGTTATTAGACCATCATAAGGGGTCTTGAAGACGGTCCAACTATGCGAGAACCTTCCTCACCTTAATGGGATTATTAAGACACGGATGTTCCAGGACAGTAATTTCACTTCTTCACCCATGCCTTCCCATAGAGCTTATAAATTACATCTGCCATCCCCACCAATATTTGCAGGCCATTCCGTTTGCATTCCCCTAGCATCACATCTGTTAACCTTTTAAACATAACTTCCCCCCTCCCTGCCCCCGATCCCCACCCCATATACCAGATTTTCACCTCACAATCCCCATTCCTTCCCTTCCCCCCTCAGCATCTCCCCCAACCTGATGCTGTCCGCCCTTCCCTCCCTCATCATCTCCCCCAACTTGATGAGGTGTCCCCATAATACTAGCAGAGATCTCCTAGGGTGCACTGCTAACAGAAAAAACGTACTTGAGAGAGCCAAGTGGCCCCACACCCGGCACCACTCAAACATCGGTTCTGTGTGCCATTACGTTGATGCAACGTCCATAAAAGCTCAGCCATGAGGATTATCAATTCAATCTCCCGGATTGTCCACTGCTCCGACCACTCCTGGATCGCGGCTACAGTTGTTCCTGCGCTCCTGCAGCAGGAGTGGTATCGACGTCCCCATATAGACGACGGCGTCCCACGGGTTTTCAAAAAAGTGTGTGCGACCTCTGCAGCTTGGCTGGAAACATGAGAGCGTACGGGACATGTCTAGCCCTGAGCTGTCTTTTCAACAGGTCACTGTATGTGAACCCACTATAGAGAAGTCTGGATATACATGGAAGTTGCTGGCTTCGTAGCAAAGTGTGCCCTGCTCTCTAGCGAGTTTCAGGATGAGGTCTCTGTCCCTATAATTGAGCAATTTTGCGATGATTGTGAGTGGACGAGCCGCTGGCTTGGGGATCAGGGCAACAGCACGGTGCGCATGTTCAATCACGAAACGCACAGAGAACTTTGCTGCTCCAAACAGGATATTCAGTAGATTTTCTACAAAAAGCTCCATGGGCCCCTTGCATGCTGCCTCAGGCACTCTGACTATGCGTACATTATTGTATCGTGAACGTGACTCGAGGTTGTCGCATTTACCCCAGATCTTTGTCAATTCCGACTGTAGGGTTGCTATAGCTCGATCATGTTGTCCCACCCTGTCTTCCACCTCTCTGATCATGGTTTCAGCCTCAGTGCTATGGCCATTTTCCTTATCCAGTTTGGATTACAATTAGCCTATAGTCACCACTATGTGGTCCAGCTTGACATTAACAGACATAAAGCCATTCTGCATAGCAGCCATCAGCTGGTCATTGTGGGTGTCGACGGGTAGCACTCCCAGGTCCTCACTCTACCCTGGGTAGTCTGCTCTAGAAGTCCTCGCCATGTTGTTATTAAAAGAATCCATGGAGCCCCTTTTCTTCCCCGTCGCCTTTGTCTTGTGTCTCTGTGTTGGTGTCTCCCCTGTGCTGTCTCCGGTGCAATAGCCAAGGGATGTGCCCAGTTCAACCCAGAGTCACCTCTGCACTTCGAAATGTCCAGAGGTATCAATAACTATTTGCCCCCTTTCAATGGAATTTAGTTATCAGCAAGCAATCAGGGCTATGGGGCCAGATTCACAGGAGCACTCAGCACTGTGTCTCAGGGATGGACTTCTACAGTGGTTTTGCACTTTTCAACTTGCCTCCAGTTGCCCTCTCTGATCTCAGGTCTTGGAGTCTGAAGCCAGCCCCTTGGGCATCCGAGGAATAAGGAGTCCAGAGCACCCTGCAGAGTGCCTTCCAAAGGGTCAATGATAATGATCCAGCTGGGCCACCTGGCCCTGTCAACCCAGCACTTCACACGCTGTTGCAAGCCCTGTTGGATGAAGATGTCCAGTGCAATAGCCTCCCTGTGTTGCAAAATAGTATGGGAACACAACAGCTCCTCCTACACTCATAGATCACTGTTCCATGGGCCTGTAGAAGTCCGTAGCAACTCAGTGCCATGCCTGCCATGGGATATCAGTCTCTTGCAGGGGCAGCAGGGAATCCCCTGTCGTGGTGCATTGGCATGGGAAACAGCTTTGCACTTTTTCCTCCACCATCTTGTCCATAAAAGGAAACCACACGGTTTGACGCAACTGACTCTTCATGGCCTGTACCCCGGTGATCCTCATTAGCCATGTGTACGATCACTCTTCTTAGCGACGCATGTACGACCAGTCGGTTTCCGTGCAGCAGTATGCATTGGGTAGACACAGCAAGTTCATTATGCACGTTTGCCAGCATTCCAATCTCTTTCCTGTAGGCGTGCGGGTGTCACTGCAACGTCTTTTTGTAATCTCTCCACCTGTTGGCGGTCGTGAACTCTAGTGCCATGACTATCGACGGATCTGGTCCTGAGGCTCTCGCAAATTCATCCAGGGTTAGTGCAGGAGGAAGTGCGTCTACCGTGAGGTAGTTGATAAGCTCTGCCTCTTTTTACCAGGGATAGCAGGGCATCGTCGTCTGTCATCAGTATGAACTAATGTCCGATGACAAAGTGGTGGAAGTATTCGCAGCTCCACACTGCTGCCAGGATCTCCTTCTCAGCCTGGGAATAGGCCCTTTCGGTGGGAGACAGTGCTCTGCTCACAAATGCCACTATGTGTTCTGTTGGGGACTCCTCAGCATCCCATCGCGCCAGGATGGCCTCCAGGCCAACTGGGCTGGCATCCACCACAATCTCTGTGTGCCATGACGGGTTGAAATAGTTTCAGCTTGTTGATGTTGCATTTATCTGCGTTTAACGTGCGCCCTCCCTCCTGGTGTACATTGCACACCTCCAATAGCGAGCCATCTGGCTCCTCTTGTGTCGTACCGTAGACCAGTATGTCATCACTATAAATGAAGGCGGACCTCACTGGTACTGAAATTGGTCAGATGGCCTCTTGGAAAATTTCAGCCTCTGAGGATATGACAAAATTGAGGCGTTTGTATTTGAAAAGACCTTCATGGGTTGCAAGAGTTGTAATAGGATGCGATGCAGGGTTGAGTTCTAGCTGGTGATACTCCTGGTTGAGCTTGAGCTTGGAGAACCTTTAGGCCCTGTTCAGCTGCATGTGTCCTCAATTTTTGGTCCCGGTGTCATTCTCTTCGGATTGCTGTGCTCGCAACCCTCAGATCTATGCATGTCCTTTGTGCACCACCACTAGCAGCGAGATCCATGGCGTGGGCCCTGTGGCTCTTTCAAAGATGTCACTCTTTAGCAGTTTATTCAACTCCTGCAAGACTGCTTGCTGTAGCTGGAACACCACTTGCCTGGAGTGTTGCGGCACAGGCTTCACTGTCTCATCAATCTGCAGTTGTATGACAGTGCCTTTCAGTCGTCCTTGCCAATGCAACTGCTATGGAAAGGCCCGAGAGATGTGTTCTTTTGACATGGTTTCATGGGTCATCTGTGAGACTAACACCCCATCGTCAGCGGGTCCATCACTGCAGCGCACCCTTCATTCTTTTGTTAGTGGACATCTATGAGCCCTAGCTCCTTGGCTGTCCTGTAGCTTAACATGCATCTCCCACTCGTGGGGCTCCTGAGCATGTGAATGATGGCTGAAGTTGATTGCCCCTTGTGGGTCAGCTGCTGTTGAAATTGTCCCAACGATGGTAGTGGTGTGCTGCCGCCCCATTAAAAAAAAGAAAATTATCAAATCAATAAACATATAACTATGCGTGCTGTGGACTTCACCAGGCAATAATTGTTCCCTATCTGAAGGAATTTCTGTTCCCCCATAATATTCACAGTGGCACTGGTATCTATGAGGAAGCAATGTGTGGCTCCTCCCATGTCAATCATGACCTTCGGAGCACGAGGTTGATGTATTAATTGGTGAATTTTGCATACATGTCAGGGCGGGGGTGCCATCATAACCCTGGAACTGTTCCTGCAGATATGCATCTACTTCGCCATACCCTTCGTACTGGAAAGGTGGTCCTTCATATTGGTCTTTCTCATATTCCGGATACCGCTCCATCGCTTTGATATCCCGCTGTGGCATCTGTGGGTATGTCTGCGGTGGTCTCCATGGCATTTGTTGTGGCATCCTGCTGTGGGGTCTCCACAAGCCCTGTGCGGGAGGTCTTGTGGTCAGAAAGGGTCTGCCCTCTCTGCACACAGTGTGGAAGTGTCAATTCCTGCTGCACCTGGAACATCTTTGCGACAGCGCGGGACAGATTCCGGATGCAGGAATGCAAACCTGCATCAAAAACATATTCTCTGGAGCTTGGATGTTGGGTGCGCCTGTTGATATTGGCCCCTCACGGGTCAGGTCCTCTGTGTGTGTTGAAACCCCTGCCTGGGGTCATGCCGTGAACTCTCACTGACGAGAGGGCTGCCACTGTCTTGTCCACTGCCTCTCTCTTCTTCGGCTCTTCTATGGCCTGTACCTGCATGTCTACTCACTCATGCACCCTTGCTAAGGTGATTACTTCATCGATCTGTAGTGGCGTCTTCAGCAACTGTTTCCTCAGTGTGGACGACGCGCATCCTTCAATCACACAAAGTCTAATGGCTTCGTCGTCAGAGAAATTTGCAAACTGACAGTGTATATTATCTTCTGTCTCAGCCTGGTGATGAATTCATCCACAGTTTGTTTGTTTGTTTGTTTATTCACTTTTAATGCGCACCAGACCCAAGGGTATCAGGGCGCAGCATATTACGACAAATGCAAGGCTTAAAATCTTAGTTACATACATGAGCAAAGGATAAAGAATAATTACAAAATAATTACAGGTTTAGCAGTACTGCACACTATGAACAGGGGTACAACACAGGATAAAAGATATAAACAAAGTGTCATCTATATACAGCAGATATTTGATCGACTATGCATACAATCTGCCTGGAGTGGGTGGCCTGGCCTACCGGTCGGTAGATTTGAGCAGGTTTATGTAATTTTCTCTGATGGTCATGTAGGGTTGGACTTCCCTGATTGGGTGTGGCAGGGGATTCCAAGGTTTAGCTTCTTTCACAGGGAAGCTGTTGCCACCCACTTTGGTAAGTCTAAATCTAGGGATGGAACGGCAGTTCCTATTGCTGAGTCTCAAGGGTCTGCTAGATGTTCTCCTATGGAATCTGTCCATGAGATAACTGGGGGCCCATTGTTGAGAGCTTTATGGGTGAGGGAGGCAGTTTTTAGGAGGATTTTGAGTTGAAAGTCAGTTGTTTTGGCGCCAAGTTGCTGAAATATGTAATCTTCTGGGGACACCTAATGCGGCTCTTAAAACATTATTCTGAAGGATTTGAATTCTCTGCGTGATTGATTTATTGGCGCCTAGGTAGAGGGAGTTACAGTAATCTAGCCTCAAGAGAATCAAGGCTCTGGCTAGTATCATGCAGCTATTGTTTGATAGAAAGGGTTTACCTGTCCTAATGAGTTTGCAGTTGTATGCGGTGGCCGAGGCCATCAATTTCACCTGTTTGTCAAAGGAGAGGGTAGAGGTTCATGTAGCAACTGTGAGCACGGATTAAAAACATACCATTTATAATCCCTGTTGGGTTCTATGACCAGTTTCTTCCTCAGGGCTTCGATCAATGCATCGTAGGACACTCTCTCACCCACAGGGATGGTTTTGATGATTCCTTTTATCTCATTCTCTGCCAGGTTTGTGAAGATGACAGAGGTGAGGTGGGGGACACATTGTCTTCTCCCACCGCTCTGATGAAGTCATTGGAATCTTCAAGCCACTCCAGCCACTGCGGACCCCTGTCATGGAGGGGTTGCAGTTGGAAGGGGGCAGGATTCCTGAAGAACAATGCCCTTGCACTCAGGCCTTGCGGCGCCTGCTGCTCCACTGCTGGACTTTCCATTCTAGCAAAGTCTCACTAGCACTGAACTTCTGTCGTACACCTTTATAGCCTTCTATTGCACAAGTCCCACTGGTGATGGCAAAGGTGTCTGGGCCCTGTGCCATATAATACAGGCAAGACGGAGAATGCAGCGGTATGCTCTTTGGGGGGGCTTGGCCACTGGTATGTTCACTATCAGCAGAGTGTCACATGCACATGGGCCTGTACTCACCCATGCGGATGGGTACGCAGGTTAGGCCTGGGAGGGGTCAAGCACTGTGGGATGTTTTTACCCATGCATCCGAGCCCTACCTCAAAACTGTGCAGTACTGACAAAGAAAACATCATGATGGCCAGAGCTTCCCAGAAAATGTACAGGGAAATGCATGAAGAATAGGCTGCCACTCATTTTTGCCGATGTTATGGGCACAGAAGGGCACTGCCTAAAACCACCATTGGACTACCCACACAGTAGTCTGAAACCATTGGGAATGGCAATGCTGATTGCCAAAAGCAACCTAGAATTGTGGGGAATTCATTTTCTTAAATCCCAAAAATGGGTGCATTACCAGTACTCACCACTATCAGAAAGCCGGCGTTTTAAAACAACACCAGACTTTTTTTTGTGTAAAACTGAATAAATGAACCCAAAGCATGCCAAAGAAAGACTTACTGAGAGGTGGATACAATCTAAAGTTATATTCTGAAGTGACTTGAAGGTTTATAACAAGACTGGCTGAGTTGTGGATTTCAGCAGTTTAAGTAAATTTGGACTGAAAGACACTAAAAATCTAAATGTTTAAAAGAAATGTGTGACCTACTTTTGAGTGTCACATAGGTTGCAATTGTTTAAATGTCATAATTTTAAACTTAGATTCAGCATTTTAGCTGCATATGTAAAAATGGTTAGTTTTATTTGAATGCAGAAAACTGGGTAACTAAAATTGACATTAGCTGTGGGCTGGCTTAAGGAACTGAATTCTGCCTACCAGCTACCCCCGACAGGAGATGAGACTTGCACAACAGCTGTGTTCCCAGGCCTAGCTGCTTTTTGATGCTCCCACCAAAAGGGATATGACACTTCTCTGATTGAATTACCTGGGCTCTGCAGGAAATTGAACAAAGCCCTGTCCTGACTCAGGCAAATGTTTTATTATGGGGGCCGTAAAAGTGGCTTCCTCCTGGAAGGAAAGGGGAGGAGCACTGCCTGTGAGAGCAAGCTGGCTTGGCAGAACTGGAAAAACCAGAAATTCAACCTTGTGCTGGGGGAAACCACACCCCTGTAGCCAGAATATGGTTTTAGAAAAAGATGAATAACTCATAGTACGGACTTGTGAAAATTATTTAAATGATACCATAATTCTTGTGATTTTTCTGCCCACATTTTAAGAGGTTTTTAGAACCGGTGGCATGATCTGGGGGCAAGCTAGCAGTTAAGAGGGTATTACTTAAAATGTATGCATGTTAAAAATCTGACACTTCATCAATTAATATCCATACTCCTTGCGCACATGTGTGTACATTTGGGGTAATGTCCGATATTATGAAATCAGTTAAAAAGTGCAAATGTTGCCATTTCTGAATGCAAGCTCCCAGGAAGAACAGATTTGGACAGGGTATACCTCCTGTGATATGTGATGGGTGCATGTAATTTTAAACAAATGTGTACCTGTGCAAATATGTCTTTTGGGTCAAAATATAGATTGTGTGTAATTTGACAGGGGTGGGTTCTCTGTACCATAAACAGACCTCATCATGATGACACTTCATTTCATTCCCCCAATCAAGGGGAAGAGGATGAAGTGGCCAATGACAAGTGGAGAGGGGTAGTGGCTAGTGATGCTGCACACACACCCACTTTCAAAACACATAAAAGCAGACAGTCAGGACAGATAGGGACATTCAATTCCATTTGCTGCGGAGCATGCTGCCGGACCATACCACATCCAGAGATCCAGACTTCAAATCCATCAATCTCCAGAGAAAGCTGTGCAGAAAGATCCAGAAGCAGTGCTGTACCCAGAGAGAGCAGAGCTGACCCAGACCACTGTTAGCAGAACCAGAGAGCTGACCCAGATCACTGTGAAGTACAGAGACCAGACCAGAGTCCAGTCTAAAACCTGACCAGATCCGTGGCGAGGCCCATTTTATTTCAAAAATATATTGTGAGTACCCAGCAGAACTGTGCAGAACCAATCTCTTAGTTAAAATAATATAATTCAATCTATTTTAATCTTAGTAGAACTGCCTCCTAACTGTCACCTGTCATTTGCAAAGCTGTCACCTGTCATTTTCTAGTTGCTAGCTGTCACTTGTCTTTTTGAACTTTAAAATTTCAAATCTGAAAAACGACCTTTACCATATCGCTCATATCTCCGTGACCGTTTGTCTTAGAGACTTGCAGTAACTTTCCTCTGAAAGCTTAGAATCTTAGCTTTTCAACGAACCTAGAACCGCATTCCAATTCCCTATACCTTTGCCGCAATCGCATTTGCGAATTTTACCGCGATTTGCAAATTTCTCCACGTGTGAAAACAGCAGTTCTTGCTTTCCTTGCTAAAATTTCGTTTGCCTCTTAAGAACCATCCCTGAATCATTGCTAGAGTGAGCCTGGACTAATATTAACTAGATACCACTCACCCTGAACCTCTAGGGGGAATTAAAAGCATTTTAGCATATTTTTCACTTCATTGCCAGCACATGTAAAAGCATTTTGGGCCTGTGTTTCAAACTTCTGTAGTCTAAGCTTGCTGGGGTGAACTGAATTACATTTGATTGCATTTCTGAGAACTGTGTGCTTCCCTTCCATTTCCTTGCATTGCATAAAGGGGGGGAGTGGATTGCCAGAGAAAAGTGATTACATTGTTTTGTTGAAATCATATTGAGTATTTTCTGTACTGCCTTTCATTCAACATTGCATCCATCTGAACTTATATAAAGCAGTCTCTACCACCTTATTCTTCTGTTCCTATTCACAAGTGTGCCAGTGCCAGACTATCCATTATTGATTACTGCTCAGATTCAGTGTGATATTCAATTATTAATTTATTATAAAGCGTGATATATATAAATATTATTTAAATTATCAAATAAACCTTTTAAACTTGCAAAACAGAACTACTTCTTGGCTCAGTGGGGTCAGGGGGATTCCAAGAGAGGGGTGTTATATAGGGGTAGTCATCCAGAACGCATGAACTGGACATAAAGATATATCAATAAGGGTTTCCATTCAGTATCCCAGACTAGGCATTGACTTAGCTGTAGTGTTGAATTGAATCCTCTTACAGCACGTCTCCATTAATAAAATCTGGTCTGCAGGCAGCCCATGGAGGGAACTCTCTCTTCAGGGTCGGATGCAGTGTGCATCCTCTGCGGTCTGCCTAGTGCACGCCGCCACTCAGGAGGCGGGACTACCACGGGCTGGGCCGTAGCAGTCCGTAGACGTGCATCTGCTCACCTTCAAGAGAGGCAGTCAGGGAGACAGGATCACTGGACACAGAGGACATTGGGCAGCAAACCTGCATAGGATGACGGCAGGATCGCCGGTAAATGTTCTCCGGATTGGAGAAGCTGCGGGTTGCAGGACCGATGGATTGCAGGATCGCTGGTAGTTATTAAACGGAAGGCGGGATTGGCGGTAATTATGTTGTTGGAGCATGGGAGCTGCATGGTACAGCCATGGTGGAATTGCTGGAGCTCACACGCTGGATCAAAGGAGCTGCGGAGTGCAGTCGTGACGGACGGCGGGTTTGCTGGTGGTCGTTTGCTGGACCCACAAAGCTGCAGAGTGCAGCAGGACTGTAGGGCGGCATTGAAAGGAATAGGTGGCCGCCCCTGCGGTGGTCGTACCCCTCGTCGCCAGTTGTTGGGTCTTCGAGACAGTAACAGACACAGAGAGCATGCCAACACTGAACCTTCTTTCAACTCTTTTTATTCCTAACTGACGGCCAGAGATAGGCTACCCCACAACAGAAACCATGGTACTTATCAGCTGCTCGAACAGCAAAGAAAGAGGAAGATGGAAGCAAGAAGGAGTTAGTTATGAGGCAGCAGGCATCGAGATTGGTGGAGATGGTCATGCAGTACAGTACCCCTAGGGCATTCAAGCTGAAACTATAGAAAAAGACTTTCCCAGAGAGTGTAACGGTCACCTGTCTCTTTAAGTAAGAAGCCCCTCTGTTGGGGACGTTTTCCATGATGCAGGGGGGAGGGGAGGAGTTTTGGCGTGTGTACGCCAGTTCCAGTTTGCAGTTGAAATAAAGAAGCGTGTTCCTTTAGCCCTCTGGCTCCGCATCCTTTGTGAGTGAATGAGAGGCCCAGTCCGGGCAACAGCTGGCGATGAGGATTTCTCCTGCGCGAGTCGGAGTCCTTCCAGAGGGTGATCCCACCCTGCTTGGGTCCATAAGTGCGGCCGGTGATCCCACCAAGCCGCCTCCTTGCATTTCCTCAGTGCTGTCATCTGTGCACCGGTGACTGGCGATCCCGCCACGTCAAGTCCTCCAGCGCTGGTCGCTCGGCCCCCAATCCTTACTCCCCAGGTCACAGAGGGAGACGTGGCTGTCTTCGACACCGGCGGCCCACCTTTACCCCTGAGAGTGTGCGTCTGGAGACGCTGCGCACATCACAGCACGCATGCGGCCTGGGGTGCCGATTCTGAGGAAGGAAGCGACCGCCACCACCCGCCCACAGATGTGGCCACGCCCGCCTCCGTATGCCCGCCGTGGATTAGCCCGTGAATTCTGCACATGCATCGGAGACAGGTGCTCATAAGAACTGCCACCATTGTCCTCACCCAGCCCCAAAGGAGACAGCGAGCACGGGCTCCTGCCTTCATACACAGCACCGCAGTGACGCTGCTAGAAGGAACAGGACCCACATGCACAGTGCCTGATGGGCTGATTAAGGTCAGTGCATCACCACACACCAGGAGCAGCCACACCTTCTACAGCTCCTCCTCCATTTTCTGCTACAACGCCACACGTGCCTGACAACGCTCAGTGCTTGCAGCATTGGCCTCTATTGCAGTTCTGTGACCCACACAGGCAGTGACTCTGGGAGGCCTTCCTCGTTTTCCCCACCAATCAACCCAGCTACACCAGCAGTACTCAACCCGGGAGCCTAAGGGACACCCTGCCAAGGGAATGTTTCAGCCACCATGGCTGAACCCGCCTCGCCACCCCTTGCGCGCAGCACCAAGTGTGTTTTGCTGCGCATGCCTCTAAACTTTTGGATGGAGGACTTCTATCACTTCGTGAGGGGGTCTGGAGAGTGCGACTCACCACATCTGAGAGATGTCTCCCTCAATCTTGTGGGGGGGAGATGAAAACAATTGTCAAAACCATCCCAGTGGCTGACCAGACTGATTTTGCCGCCCTGAATACCGCCCTTGACAAGCTACTCATTATTGAACCAAACAGAGACTATGAGCGATACCTATTCAATCAATGTACACAAAAACTACTAGAAACAGTTGACGAATACATAACCCGCCTGAGGGTCAAGGGAGCCCACTGCTAGTTTGACGCCTTCTCCCTGGATGAAGCCATACACTTGCGGATCATTGAAGGGTGCTTGTTGCCCACACTCAAGAAACAGCTACTGAAAAAACCCCTCACAATCCCGGTGGTTAGCGAATTGGCGAGAATCTTTGAGAGGATTGACGCCCAAGCCGCCTCGATGACAGGGGCGCCAGCACCCAAGAATGACAACACAGACCTCATTGCTGCACTCCAGCAGACAGCTCCACGACCGGGTGAGAAAGGGGTCACACCCTACAGATCATCCAACCTCCCAGGTCCCAGATAGCAGAGACAGTGCTACCAGTGCGGCATGGCGTTTCCCCACTCAGGGTCGTGTCCGGCTCTGTCGCAAAAGGTGCCCCAGTTGAAGGAGAGAGGGACATTTCCAATCCGTCTGCAGGGAAGGGAGGCCATTTCCTACCCCGAGAGCCCAAATGCCCGCCAGGATGCCATACCGGCCACCACAACCACAGTACTTCCAACACAGATTCTTCCAACCTAACCAAAGGCGGTATGTTCGCACTGTCGATGAGTATCAATGCCCAGATTATCCACAAGACTATGGATACCAAGAGCAACCATTCCGCTTGGTGGACGAATATGACGGTCCCCCCAAGGGATACCAGGAAGAGGAGAGTCAATATATGGACATGCCCCATCAGGGCACCCCATACTATGATCAAGCGGCACATGACGAATATGTCAACCTCATCCATGACAGTGTGGAGGTCAAAGAAGCCCTGAGGATCCCTGTCAAGATGGGCAACACTTTTGTTCAATTCCTAATAGACTCGGGCGCCACTGTGAATGTCATGGGGGAGCAGGAATATCTGAGAATATATACATATTTTTTTTAATTTTATTGGTTTACAAAACAAACCTTTAAAATATAACAAAATTAAAAACTTAAAATCAAGAATCTCCATCCCTCCCTTCTAAAGTTCTCTCTGTTCCCTTTTATCAAAAGTCGCGTACAGCTTTACAGTTTAGTCTCACTGTACACTACAGAGATTCAGACGCCAACAGTTTTTCAATCTCGTATAGTAAAAACGTCAATGGAAGTATTACTTTCATGTCCACGCCATTGAACATTTTCTGCCACCATTCGTCTGCACTTAGAGAGGGATGTTTTGAGATCAAAGGTCCCAGATATGTTGTTCTGACTGTCTATAATAAACGGCAAAACAGCAATAGATGCTTGAGTGTCTTGTTTTCCTTTGTGCAAAACCTACATGATGGATCTAGACTTGCATTATTCGACCATACTCGAAGGCGCTCCTTTGTTTTGAAGGCATTCAGGTGAAAAAGCATGAACAGTCTCCTTGCGCTTGTATCCGGAAAAAGCTCTATATATCGTTGGGGTATATTAAAGCCTCTGGCCTCGCCAGGTGCATCATCCATGAGCTTGTTTGCGCTTCTCCGTTCACTGGTCTGTTCCCACTCAGCCTGCCCAATTTTTTTTGTTGTTGCTAGATTTGGGTTTTCGTGTAGCGTTGCTAACTTAATGTCAAACTCTTCAAGAAGCCCTTCGCAACGACTAATCCACAGAGGCACAATATCGTTCTTATTCGAAGTGGCACTGTGCAAAATTCCAAACTGAGGAATTTTCTCTGTTTTCCGAAACAGTGATAACAGATTCCAACAAATCCTTTTGGCAGTCCCAGCACTTTCGTCCAAAAGATGTTTTCAAGAGTTGACCACAGCTCGTATGAACAACCGAGTGCATTTTCAGCTACATAAATTAGAACCAGAATTATTATCTGTTGGTAAAAATTCAACACCGGTTACAGAGAGAACTTTCCAAATTTTTTTTTCAGGACAAACGCTTGGCAGGCGAGTTGTCTACACTTTCTCTTGGTGTCTAGGATCCACGGGCCGTCGTAAATACTTGCGCTTATTAGCATACCTGTCATGAACCATCGGACGCGTCCCTTGTGGACTTCCTGGTCCCTGACACATAGGGGCTTGCACTCAGCAGTACTCCCAACATGAGCGCCAAACACGGAATGCTGTCTACCAGTTTCCGCAAAGGACGCATCACGTTCTATAAAGCAGACACGTCCCTGCGGCTCTGCGCGTCTCAACGCTACCGCTTACTGTGGCTAGATGTGTGCTGCCATAGTTCGCTCTTGTTATCCTCTTGACTCCTGGTTCCCGGTCCCCTATTATTGCCTACTCTTCCATTCCTTTCCCCTTTTGTCCTCACTTGCATTCCGGACCTCCGTGTACTCGCTTCCCTAGTACACACCTTGCAGTTTCCAGGACTTCCCAGACTTCCGAATGATCCAGGACTCGGAACGCTGAACGCACGCTGGAACCCGAGGCTATCCGCACAGGGTTATACAAGACCCGCACTGTGCGCAAGAAGACTCCATCGAAGAACTTCAATAAAGAACGCCGACAGGTGAGAAGGGGGAAAACCTGTGACAATACCAAGATATTTAACGCTGTTTGATGTTTTCAATGTTTCTTGCCTCAGAGTCCAAGAACCCCTCTTGCCGGTGGTTTTTCTTCTGGGTTTGAGATTGTGAAGTAAGAAAATCTCGCATTTTTTTATGTTGATGTGTAGATGATTTGATTTCACTTAGGCTTCAACTGCGTCTAATTTTCTCTGAAGGCCTATTGGAGTGACATCCAACAGGATCAGGTCATCTGCATACAAAAGCCAAATGAGATGTGACCTGTGTAATTTTGGAGGAAACGATTTCACTGCGTCTCTGGCAGCTTCAATGTCAGAGAGAAACAGGCTAAATATCACTGCGGCTAAGGGGCAACCTTGTTTTACACCCCTAAAGGTTTCAATCTCAGCAGAGAGAATGCCAGTTCGATCTAATTGGATTCTGATGGTTGTCTCCGTATATAACTCTATGATTGCTGCCAACAAATCATCTGGACAATGCCAGGACCACAATTTGCTCCACAATAATTCATGGTCAGAACCCCAGACAAACCACCACTGGAGACGACCCACTCATGGATCTTCCAGTGGGGAGCAGCAAAGCCACTACATGCCATTGGCCACTTCAAGTGCCCCCTCCTCCTTAAAAGGCGGCAGACCGAGACAACCATCCATGTCATCCGAAGCCCTACCAAGGGTTGGTGTCTCCTCAGCTACTATAGGGCCTCCTGCCTAGGGCTCATTGACATTCACTTCAACACTGATGATGTGATAGTGTCGGCCATCAGAGCCATTGCTGCGGGCGACCCCCACCGACTCATCACCAAATACGACATCATGGAGAGATTCCCCCAACTCTGCACAGGCACAGGCCTGGGAAAACTAAAGGGCCCACCGATCAAGCTACACATCGATCCAACAGTACTGCCAGTCCCGCAACATCCCAGGCGTGTTGGCTTCCATCTTCAAAAGGCGGTCTACAAAGAGCTCAATCAACTGCTCACCGACTGCATCATTAAGCCAGCCACTGGCCCGACTCCCTGGGTGTCCCCTCTGGTCATTGTGCCAAAAGAAGGGTGGAGACTGCGCCTGTGTGTCGACATGAGGATGGCTAATACCGCCATTCAGAGGGAGAGACATCCGGGCCCATGCATTGAGGACATGATTGTGCAACTCAATGCCAGATTGTTCTCCAAATTGGACCTGATACAGGGATACCATCAATTAGAACTGCATCCTGAGTCTAGAGTAATAATAACGTTCGCCACCCATGAAGGGTTGCTTCGATATCAGCGTTTGAATTTTGGGATCTCGTCAGCAGCCAAGTTCTTTCAAGAAGCTGTTCGGCAAATTATCAGGCCTATCGCCGGTCGCCCCTTTCCCTCACCAGCTTCAACGTTTCTCTCTCATCAACCGCCGTCTCTCGCTGCGGTCACGCGACTCACGTTCTAAAAGCAAACACGAGAGCGCGCGCGACCGCCGCGAGACGTCTATACAAGGAGCAATGAACTACAGTGATGACATTCTCATCTTTGGTGCATCCAAAGAAGCTCACAACGCTGCTCTCCTGGCCACCTGTGCAGCAGTCCAGGCTGCGGGCCTGACCCTCAAAATTGACAAGTGTCGGTTCAGTAAATCCAAGTTAAAATTCTTTGGACACATTTTTTCCGTTGACGGGATGACCCCCGACCCAGACAAGGTGAACACTATCACCAAGCTGAAAGAGCCACAGCAAGTGGTGACGTTCGATCCTTCCTGGGGATGGCCGAATACTGCGCGAGATACATCCCTCATTACGCCTCGATCACCGAACCACTCAGGAAACTACTGCAAAAAGAGGCTGTGTTGGAGTGGTCCCCTGCATGCCAACTGGCATTTGATTCCATCAAAAAGGCCCTGACGAAGGCCCATCGATTAGCGTACCCAGACCCTGAGTCGCATACGGAAATTACTGTAGACGCCGGCCCCGTGGGCCTAGGGGCTATACTTGCACAGACAAATGGGGCAGACGTCAATCCCAGACAAATCGTGGCTTACGCCAGCAGAGCCCTCTCCACGCCCGAAGCTGCATACTCTCAGGCCGCGAAAGAGAGTCTGCCCGCTGTTTGGGCCTGTGAGTATTTCCACAACTTTATCATCGGAAATAAGTTCACCCTAATCACAGATCATCAGGCCTTGTTATCCCTATTTGGCAACCCACGCACCAAAAGGCCCCCGAGGATCGAGCGGTGGGGCATCAGACTGCAGGAGTACGACTACAACATAGTCCACCGACCCGGGGGTGAACTGAACCCGGCAGACTACCTCTGCCGCCACCCTTCGGGCCCTCCCATTGCACAGGCCGTGGATGTCGCATACATCGACTATGTTGCCACCAGCTCCCTCCCGCCTGCGCTGCCCCTGGACACGGTCACTGCCGCCTCGGCAGCCGACCTGACCGCATCACTGGCCATCAGCCTGAAGAACAACAGGTGGAGGGACTACCATCGGGCAACTTTGTCTCACCCAGGGGTGTGCAAAGAAGAGATGGAGAGGCTGGCAAGAGTGCAGTCAGAGCTGGCCGTCAAAGATCACAACATACTACTGAGAGGATGCTGCATTGTGATTCCTGCAGCACCAAGGGCCGAGGTAGTTCGAACCGCCCATGAGGGCCACTGTGGACCCGAAAACACCAAAAGGCAACTGCGGTGCCATGTCTGGTTCCTATTTCTGGACTCCCTGGTCGATGAGTGGATCAAGAACTGTCTTGCGTGCCAGTGCACCACACCAGCGGAGTCCCCAATACCACTCCAACCTAAGCAGATCCCGGAGTGACCCTGAGAGCGAGTCGTAGTTGACGTCTACGGATCGATAGAGTCGGGGGAGTACCTTCTCCTTCTCATTGATGAGTACTCGCGGTTCCCCATTGTGAAGAAGATCGCCACCACTGCATTTTCCCATGTCGCCACCATCCTGGATAAGTGCTCAGTGAATGGGGTATCCCGAGAGTGATATAATCTGACAACGGCCCGCCATTCAACAGCCGAGAATTTGAGACATTAGCGAAACATCTCGGGTACAAGTATCTCAAAATAACACTGAGGTGGCCTCAAGCGAACGGGATGGCAAAGCACTTCATGGCATCCATAAAGAAAACCCTCCAAAGGGCCCGCATAGAGGCCACCAATCTTCATCAAGCTTTGTGCGGGCTTCTAAGAGACTATCGCAATAGCCCCCACGAGGACACCAAAAAGACCCCAGCAGAGCTGATGGTACGATACAACGTCCACACTCGTATCGTGAGTCCTCGACCCGTGGTGAAGCGGAGTTTGAGGTCATCCAAAGGGACACAGAGGTGAAGGAGAGGACTAAGCAGGAGTCAGACATGAGGCGATGGGCGGTGCCCAAGGACTACCAAATTGGGGATGAAGTCCTCGTTCAACAGCCAATGGTCAAGAAGACGGACTCTTGCTTTGCCCCGAAACCTATGAATGTCACTGCCTGAAAGGGACGATGGTAACTGCCCTGAACGAGGACAAGGAGATCAGGAGAAACAGCTCCTTGTTCAAACACTTTGTCAAGAGAGAGGACTGTGATCCGCCCCCGCCAGAACCGGACCCAGTAGCAAGGGAGCCCCGGGATGAAGCCCCGGGATGACTCGTGGATCCCGTCCGGTGGGGACACAGGACACAGCTTCCTGGTCCTTGACCCATCGAGGGCAGGAGAACTGAGTGAACACAGCACCTGACCTCAGCGGGTAACGCGTAAGCCATCACGCTGAGTTGAAGAGTGCTAGCCCGGACGTCTGAACATTTGTCTGCAGGTGGTGTAACGGTCCCGGGGGTGGTGTAACAGTCTCCTGTCTCTTTAAGTAAGAAGCCCGTCTGTTGGGGGCGTGTTCCATGATGCAGGGGGAAGGGGAGGAGTGTTGGCGTGTGTATGCCAGTTCCAGTTTGCAGTTGAAATAAAGAAGCGTGTTCCTTTAGCCCTCCTGTTGCGCGTCCTTAGCGCCGACACCCTCAGTGGGGCGGCACGGTGGCAGCCATTGTTGCTCCCAATGCCCCCCCCGTTTTCATACCGCATTCGTCTCTCACTCCTGCCAAACTACCCTCCTCCCCCAGCAACCCACCCCCATCCACCCAAAGGATAGGCAAAGACCAGTAGGATGAGTGGGGAGAAAAATTGCCACAGCAAACTTTATTACACATAAAGTCAAGAGTTATCTTATAGGTGTTCCGTTCACGCTCAGGATTTTCTGCGCTGAGAGCAAGCAACTATCCCCCCCCGCCCCTTCGGGTCCCTGGGGGACCTGACGCGGGCGCCCAGTCCCTTCCTCAGCAGTCCCTCTCTACCCTTTGGCCATTTCATTTCTTTATTTTGCAATTTCTTTTCATTTTCTTTCCCCAACGCTATTTCAGTGCAATTGCTATTCCGTGCTTTACTTTCATTACATTTTCCATTTCCGCTTAGGCTCCTTCAAAAGGATGCGTTCCGGTCTCATTTTACTTTTGCTGCCTTTCCCCTGGATTCCCTCTTCCCGTTTCCCCAGGTTGGCTTATTGATCCCGGTTAACTTTCTCTCCCCAAACAGGTCTTCCTCCTTCTTTTTTCTGACATCCTACCAGGGAGCCCCTCTCCCCCCCTCAAACGAGACCCCGATCCGCCCTATCTCTCCCTGCCGCCTTAGTCCCATCCCCCCTGACCCCCATCACGCCCTCCTGTTCTAGAGAACCCCCTCCATCAAGCGCTACCTATCCCCCAGAGCCCAGCATCCTTCTTATCCCCATCCTCTTCCCCTGCCTATCGCTAAGGAGGGGTCCACCCCAACTAACCCCCCTGCTCCTCCTGGCCCCTACCCCCGCACTCCAAGGCCCCCCCTCCCCCAAGTTTCTTTTAGATCTCCTTAAGCTGCCAATCACAAAGGGCCCCCTTCTCTGGAGCCCCCCCTATCCTCCCTCAATCTCCCTGGGGCCCCCCTTCCCCTCAGTTACCAACGTACTTGCCGGAGCCCCATTCACAGTGCCAAGTTTTCAATTCACCCCCCCCCGTTGCTGACTTCATTGTTCCTTTCCAATTTTCAGTTTCCAACGATGCACTTCACTTTCCAATTTTCAGTTACCAACGATGCATTTCCCATTTCCCCCACCCACTTTTGGAGTTGGAAAGGTCTTCCAAGCCCCCTAACCCTCCCCATTCACGTGGGCCTCCCCTGAGTCTAATACTCCTGGGCGCCGTTCTTAATAAACTGATGGCTGTGCAGTTCCCCTTGTGGTATCCGCCAGTACTTTCTAACGGGAACATCAGGTAACATCCGCTGGGCTTGTCTGCAAGAGAAAACATCACACATCAGTACAACCTTGTAAAGAGGGAGGGCGGGAGGGCAACGTAGGCGAGAGCCAGCAAAGAGAGACCCTGCGACCTTTCCCAGGGTATTTAAGCCCAATGGGCGCGCAAGGCGATGACGTCACCTGCCCCTCCACCCCCCTCCAGGGGGTACGATGCGTGGCTCCCCCCCTCTCCCCCATGACTCCTCGAGCCACCATGCCTCGTGAGGCAGTCGGCACTAAGGGGGGCCCCCGCCGAGGGGCCCTCCTTCGTGCGGCGCGGGAGCCCGTCGTAGCGCCGACACCCTCAGTGGGGCGGCACGGTGGCAGCCATTGTTGCTCCCAATGCCCCCCCCCGTTTTCATACCGCATTCGTCTCTCACTCCTGCCAAACTACCCTCCTCCCCCAGCAACCCACCCCCATCCACCCAAAGGATAGGCAAAGACCAGTAGGATGAGTGGGAGGAAAAATTGCCACAGCAAACTTTATTACACATAAAGTCAGGAGTTATCTTACAGGTGTTCCGTTCACGCTCAGGATTTTCTGCGCTGAGAGCAAGCAACTATCCCCCCCCACCCCTTCGGGTCCCTGGGGGACCTGACGCGGGCACCCAGTCCCTTCCTCAGCAGTCCCTCTCTACCCTTTGGCCATTTCATTTCTTTATTTTGCAATTTCTTTTCATTTTCTTTCCCCAACGCTATTTCAGTGCAATTGCTATTCCGTGCTTTACTTTCATTACATTTTCCATTTCCGCTTAGGCTCCTTCAAAAGGATGCGTTCCAGTCTCATTTTACTTTTGCTCCCTTTCCCCTGGATTCCCTCTTCCCGTTTCCCCAGGTTGGCTTATTGATCCTGGTTAACTTTCTCTCCCCAAACAGGTCTTCCTCCTTCTTTTTTCTGACATCCTACCAGGGATCCCCTCTCCCCCCCTCAAACGAGACCCCGATCCGCCCTATCTCTCCCTGCCGCCTTAGTCCCATCCCCCCCGGCCCCCATCGCGCCCTCCTGTTCTAGAGAACCCCCTCCATCAAGCGCTACCTATCCCCCAGAGCCCAGCATCCTTCTTATCCCCATCCTCTTCCCCTGCCTATCGCTAAGGAGGGGTCCACCCCAACTAACCCCCCTGCTCCTCCTGGCCCCTACCCCCGCACTCCAAGGCCCCCCCTCCCCCAAGTTTCTTTTAGATCTCCTTAAGCTGCCAATCACAAAGGGCCCCCTTCTCTGGAGCCCCCCCCTATCCTCCCCCAATCTCCCTGGGGCCCCCCTTCCCCTCAGTTACCAACGTACTTGCCGGAGCCCCGTTCACAGTGCCAAGTTTTCAATTCACCCCCCCCCCCCCGTTGCTGACTTCATTGTTCCTTTCCAATTTTCAGTTTCCAACGATGCACTTCACTTTCCAATTTTCAGTTTCCAACGATGCATTTCCCATTTCCCCCACCCACTTTTGGAGTTGGAAAGGTCTTCCAAGCCCCCTAACCCTCCCCATTCACGTGGGCCTCCCCTGAGTCTAATACTCCTGGGTCGCCGTTCTTAATAAACTGATGGCTGTGCAGTTCCCCTTGTGGTATCCGCCAGTACTTTCTAACGGGAACACCAGGTAACATCCGCTGGGCTTGTCTGCCAGAGACCAGTTGCAGCGACCGGTGTCACCGCCACGACTCACAGTGGGCCACCGGCCGCAGTGAGTTCCCCCACATGCACCTGGTCGCCTTAGCTCAGGAATCCCCAGTTAACTAACAATGCGCCTTTCCCCCCGTGCATTCCATCCGCAACAGGTACGCAGGCCCTCCGGCTAACAACCGGTGGCGTGATGACTTGTGTCCCAGCCTTCCCCGCTGGAGCTCTTCCCGACTGTTTGCTGCTTACATGGGCTCCACCGCAAGAGGGCCAACTGCCTGGCAGCGGCGTGCCGAAAGAGGTCTTCCCTTGACCGTTCTGTTCCATAACTGGAGGCCCCCCTCGTCCAATTTGGGAGGGGGACGTTTCGGGCCCCAAACGGCTTCCTTCCTTAGCAAAACCCACCTCGACACTCCCCCGCCCCCCCCCCCACCGCTGTTCAATTGCAACCCATCCCCTGCAGAGCATCCTTTAGGTTGTACACCATCACCCTTACCCCCACTTCGGATAAGTGAACTTTGTCCTCCCCGAAGCAACCCGGAGTTTTCAGACTAATCAAGGCATGCTTGACCCATTGAAAGCCCCTGCTGATTAGGAATTTTCCCATTTTGACATTCAGTTTTCGCCTCGATTCCTCAATGCCACCCTGGGAATGCGCCCTCCTCCACGTCTGCCTGGGTATGATCTCTGACCATGCCACTGTTGTGTCCCGGAAACTGTTCCCAATTTGGGTGAGCCCTGCCCTCATCCCCGCCAATAGCCCCCTTCTCCCCCTGGCCACCAGGTCGTTTCCCCCCAGGTGGATCACTATTATGTCCGGGCGGCCGTAGCGCCATCTGAAATCGTCTAGCACCCCCCACAACTCGTCCCATCTCATCCCTCCTCTGGATACCCAGTGCATTTGCGTCCGCACGAAACCCATGCGCATATCATTGTATTCCTTTTCCAGACCCCTTGCTGCCCGCGCCACGAATGAGTGGCCGATGACCCACACCGACTTGCGACCTGTGGAGAGATAATGATGCGGGTTGGTGAATTGTTGCGTCCTTGCCCCGCCCCAGGCTTCACAGCCCCCCCCCCTTCCCCCCCTGTCCTGCCAAACCTACATGCTTTCCGGCCTTATGTAGAGTTTGTACTTGTCTGATTGCCACCTTCCAATCCTTTTTATGCTCGCCTTCCCCAGTCCTTCCTGGAATGCTGTGGTGGCCGCCCCTATACGGAAAGAGTGAGGCGTGTAGCGCCCGGTGATGCCCCCAATGCCTGCCAGTGCCGAAGCCATTACTTTCCTGAATTGGAATTGAGTGAGGGGGGAGCCCTCCTCGTGCAGGAACAAGTAACCAGGCCCCCTTTTCTGGCCCCCAAGAATGCACCCATGGACATGACAGGGCATTGTTCCTTTACCCCCAAACCGCCCAGCACCAGGTTTCTTCCAACGCCCCGCTGGTCCGTTTTAGAGCTCCTTATCCTCACCCTCAGTTCTCCCTCCGAGATGCTTATATCGCTCCTCCGCAACGCTTTGAATTCCCGATCCTGCTTTGAGCGGGCGATCAATTCGCTGGGGCGTAGGGCACCAAAAAAGGCTAAAGTGAAGCAAGCTCTGAAGAGAGTACGCTCATACTGGGAGTAGCATATTAAGTTGACACGGGAGAGCATCAGCTTCAACAGCTCGAAATGGATAGGACGTCTATCATCCCTGTTGGGGGTTTCCTCCCTGTTCCATCCTCTCAAAGCCGCCCTGACTAGGAAGCCCTTGGTTGGGTCGCTGCCGCCCCCCAACTGGCTATGGAAGGCGATAGCGCATAAGTGCCCTGAGAGCCAAGATTTTGACTTGTGGTTCCTCCTGGCCCATAGTACGAATTGTTGAACCTTGGCCTCCCCGAGGCCGTTGTCCCCGTCCCCCGTGATCCTCAAAAATGTCTCAAAACCCCTGTTGTATCTCTCCCGTGACCCCCTTGAAAGTGCCCTGGCTGCTAATGCCCTCATACCCGTTTCCAGGTCACTAGGCTCCACCACTCGCTGTTGAACGGTACCATGTCCTTGTTCGCCCCTGGATGTGCTTTCCGGAATCGACCCATCTGTGAACGAGAAAGTGCATCCGCAGCAATGTTAAGGACACCAGGGATGTGGCGCGCCCCCAACTCAGTGTTAATCCTCAGCCCTATGCTCACCAGGTGGCGCAGCAGGCTCAGGGTGGCTGGGCAGTGGGCCACCTGTGTATTTATGCCCATCACCACCGCCATGTTGTCCGACCATATAGTTAAGCGCTTGTTGGCTAATTCCCCTGGCCAGAGATGCAGGGCCACTATAATAGGAAATAGTTCCAGTACGTTGATGTTTCTGCACCAACCCTTCTTGCCCCAAGCGCTCGGCCAATCCGCCCTGCACCATTGGGCCCCCAGAATCACCCCAAACCCGTGTGTGCCACTTGCGTCCGTGAATAGCTGGAGCTCGTTGCATGAAACCCAGGGAGACCTCCATAAGCGCACCCCATTAAAGTCCACTAAGAAACCCTTCCACATGCGTAAATCGTCCTTTATCCCTGCGCCCAGGCGAATCCTGTGCCAGCCTTTTGAGCCCTGACCTGCCGCCGCTGATAGCCGCCTGGCGAACACCCGCCCTGACGGGATAACCCTTCCTGCAAAATTCAACCTACCAATCAGGGACTGTATATCCTTCAAAGAGACCTTATGGCTGCTCAACACTGTGTCTATGTGAGTAATGCATTCAGCTACCTTCGCCCGAGGCAGCCTGCATAACCCCTCCCTGGTGTCGATCTCTATGCCCAGGTAGGTCAGGCGGGTGCAGGGGCCTTCTGTCTTTCCTGGGGCCAAAGGAACCCCTAATTCTGTGGCCAAACCGATGAAACTATTTAATAAGGAGCTGCAAATGTCTGTTCCCCGATCCCCAATGAACAAGAAATCATCCAAATAATGAGTCTTGACCCCCCTGCTCTCCAACGTGTGTACTGCCCATTCCAGGAATGTGCTGAATGTTTCGAAGTAAGCACAGGATATGCTGCATCCCATCAGCATGCATTTGTCCACATAAATACCACCCTCGAACTGGAACCCCAGCAGGTGAAAACTATCTGGGTGGACCGGGAGCAATCTAAATGCCGCCTCAATGTCCACTTTGGCAAGCAGAGCACCTCTCCCCAACCTCCTGGCCCCTTCTACCGCTTGGTCAAAGGACGCATAAGACACTGCGCATACCTTATCATCCAGCCAGTCGTTCACCGAGTTGCCCTTGGGGTGCGATAGGTTGTGTATTAGGCGGTATTTGCCTTGCTCTTTCTTGGGCACCACCCCCAGGGGTGACACTATGAGGTTGTCCAAGGGGGGGAGCGCGTACGGGCCTGCCACCCTACCCAAGCCTAGCTCTTTCATTATCTTCCCTCGCACCACCTCAGGGTTAGCCTGGGCTGACTTTGAGTTTTCTGCTGAGCGTGGCATCAGTGGCCCTTCATACGGGATTGCAAAACCCCCAGTGAAACCCTTTAATAAAATGTTCCTCTCCCTTGCAGTGGGGTATCGGGCTAACCAGGGCAGGAGTTTAGGTAGTACAATGGGTGATGGCCCTTTTTGGGCGAGGTCCTTCTCCCTTCGGGCAATGTAACCCTTTGCCCCCCTTATGGTGATCCCACCCCCCAATAACGGGTTCCTCCCCTGATCTCTAACCCTTAGCATGTGGCCGCCACCCCATGGCATGCCCCTCCATTGACGTTTATTACCATAGTGCCGAGGCCCCCGTGCGCCGATGATTGGGTAATCGTTGTGCATTGTTGCTGCTGCTTGAGGTTTGCAGGGGCCATTCGTGTGAGGAAGGTGCTCGAGTCCGTTGTGCAGGGAGAGCTTCCTGTTCCAGCAAGCACAGAGAAGTTGCAGAGTTCGGGTGGCAGGAGTATCGTGGTTCCGGAAGGAGGGCTACACAACGTGTTGGTGCGGTCGGGTCGTGCGGAAATACAGGTACGTCTAGGTTATGGACATGATGGCGGAATGCGGGGGCCGAGGTCGCGGGTGCAAGTTAGGCGGCAGATGGGACGCAGAGGTCAGCGGAACGCAGCACAGCAGTAAGCATGTGTTTTACAGTAGGTAGGGCAAGCACGGGGTGGGGGCTGTGGGGTCTCATGCTGCCGGGAAGGGTCGTGGATTTGGCGGAGGAGGGCGAGTATATGGGGGAGGCACACAAAGGCCCTAGATAATGCAGTCGCCTCCCGCCGTGGACGTGCAGTGGGTCATCGGTATAGAAGGATTGCGTTTCCTTTTATGGTGGGGGCCCCAACACAAGGGGGTTGTTTATTCTCGAGGCATAAGCGGTGAGGTGCTATCGTTAATTTATATACATTGTCTATTAACGTGGGAAATCCAGGAGACGCGGCTAGGACACATCAACAGTTATATTGGCAAAATATATCGGGCATTGAAAGTGCACGTGAGTGTGGGCAAATAATTACATGGTTTGGACTGGGATGGCGGGGTCGAGGCATCCCTCGTGGGCAATGGCGTCAGGCTGAGGGGGCCAGGTTTTAGGCGACGAATGGATGCGTACCACTCTGTCGGGGCACATGAAAGGGATATGGGGGATTTAAAACACGCCAGTACACAAGGGCTCGACAAATATGTGGTGCGGTTTACCACGAGTTGAATTGGCCAGTGCTTGCCTTGGGTACGATGCTGCCGGGGCCCCAATGTGCAATCAGAACATTTTGCTTTGAAAGGGGGCGACGGTGCGCAGTGAGGGGCGATGCAGGCTAAGGGTTGCACCCTGGGCCGAGGAAGGTAGTTCATAGCATGATATGGCAGCAATTTTCCCGCATATGTAAATGCAGCACTGTCAGTAAGGGGGGGGTGGCTGGATGGTATTCGATTTTCGGAGTATGGGCAAAGTGGGTACAATTAAAATGGATGCAAGTTATTTTAGGGCCTGCACCGGTCGTGTGTCCTCAGCTTATTGGGTAAAGTATGCAATTTGCCAGTACGCATCCGTGCTTTTCTAATGTGGACGGTTGGTATTGCATTTATAAGAGGTGGATCTTATCTAACCCATTTCAGCCCCCAAGAAAACTTGTTTTGATGGGAAATGTTAGGTGGGGGGCAACGAACGATGCGGTGCCATTAGGGACTGCACGGTCGCACCGAGGAGCTACAGTTACCTGCTGGTGGGCTAAAGGACTTGCGGTTTTAGGGATAGCAATGTTGGATTGAGAACATTCTGCTTTTAATTCTGCACTGCTAGTTGCTGCGAATATGCAACATGCCCTTTGCTGGGAGAAGTGGGTTATTTCGTGAAAAGCTCAAAGCTCTACAATAAAGAATGGTTGTCCTTCCCGGTCCGCCATCCCCGGGGTGGTTTTGCCTCGATGCAATGCCGTTTTCAAAATACGATGTAGTGGCTAAACACGCGCCCAGGGCATCCTTTATGTCTATTAAGTATTAACGGAACAAAACGTTCCTGGTCTGGGGTGGCGGCGCAGCAAAGGGGCCAGTACGGGAATGGGCGATAGTAGAAGCACTGCTTGTTGCAGAGGCGGAGCGAAGGGGGGGGCGGTTTGGTTGGGTCACGGCATCAAAGGGGCAGCGGTCATGGAGGACCACTTGGCGTGCTTCTTGGGGGGTCATACGAGGCGAACAAAAAAATAAATAAATAAATAAATAAATAAGTTTAAGGCTGGGTTTGGTTGAAACCATCGCTTCTTCCATGGTCGTGTACGGAGGGGAGATGGGGGTGCCTCGAGTGGAAGGCATGCCTTTCGTGGGTCGTGCTGGCTTGGCGACGATGCAACAGGTGCGGCTCCTAAACTATTTCGTTGTGGTGCATGTATGACACACAATGCACAAGTGTTTCAGTCCTTGAGGCTAGCAGAAAATAAGCATTTTACAACGCAACATTATGTTGATTCTGAACACAGGGCCAAAGAATGAATGGGGATCGGTTAGCAAGTGAGATGGAGGGGGGATGTTTCAGGAGGCCTATTTGGCCGACGGGTGGAGCTTTTCACGGGGTGTCCACGGTGCGGGGATAGGGCTTCGCATGGGGATAATTCGCGGGCAGTTCCCAGGCACCATGATTCATGATTTTGGAGGGTTCAAATCCGCGATGTGCGCACAGCTAGCAGCAGGGGTGCGGTTCGTGGGTTGTTTCATGTGTGTTGCATATGCTCATGTGGGGTCGTTTCAAGTCTCGCAGTGTTGCTGATGGTGGAGGTATGGATAGCACGGAGACGAGGGTGCTAGAGGAAACGTAGGTTGAAAGGTCTTCTGGCATTTGCGGGGTAGGTAGGAGATAAATGAGCGCCACGCACTGTGGGGAACAATTCCTAACGCTATAATAATGCACACTGCGCCAAGCCTTGGTTTTGTACTTACTGTTGTTACTGGAATGAATATACGGAGTGGCACTTGATTGCGTAGAGCTGTATCTGTGGCATGGTACAGTAGTAAGAAACGCCGCAAACGGCGCTAGCAAGCCCCCTTTTGATAAAAGGAAGGGTTACTTTCAGGGGGTTAATCTTGGCACGGTGGCACCGGCTTGTGACGTAGCATGTGAGCTGGGGGTTTTCAGTATTACAATCTGCAGGGGGTTGGCTTTAGTATAGGTCATGGAGTCCGAGCATCACTGTCAGCGTTCTGTGCAATATGGTGTGTGGGCGGATGGCCGGGAGTTGTGTTAGTTGTACTGCGGCAGGTATGGTGTTGTTTACCACATGGCCACCTGCCCTGGCATCTGTGAACTCGGGGCTAGTGGTGCAGGGGATTGCTGTGCCAGTTCAGGACGTACGTGTAATTTTACAAAGCAGGTTTTATGTAACCAACCTCATCCGACGAGCGTTAAGGGCTACTCATGTTTCGAACGCAAGTTGTTTCATAGGTGCTTTCCCCAGCCACTCTATGGCCGCCCACCCCCCCGCCCCCCACCCCCATGTCATTGTCCGAGAGGAGATCTGGGATCAAAGGTTTTAGAGGCCAGATCCTCGATGATTGATTGGGAACAAGAAGGGTAATTTTGAAGGGCACGTTTCGTTTTATTTTAATGGGATTGTTTATTGGGATTTTGGAAGTTGGGCCTCGCGGTGGCATGGAGTTTGCTACATTGGGAGGTGGCATGCTCAGCACTCAGAACGAGACGCCTGACAAAGCTTGGTGGGGGGTCATCGGTGGTGGTTGGCCATTTACGCGCGCACATGTGGCAGCTGGGGTTCGGTTTGTGGGTTATTTCGGGTGGGTTACTTGCCTTTCATGGGGGGTTGTTTCTTGCCTCGCAGGGTCGTTGCGTGAGGAGTTATGGTTAGGGCGCTCCGCGGTAGGGCTAAAGGAGGGGGGGTCAGGGGCTAGGTCAAGGTGATGGGGTACTTGGGCAATGTATAGAAATGTATGCGGTCATGGCGAAGTGGCTTGGGCAATGTATAGAAATGTAGGGAGAGGTTTTAAAATTTTGTTTATCTTAAGAAAGAGAATGCGTTGGGGCATTGGGAAGGCGGGGCAGCCTCCCGTGTAGTATGGGATGGTTTGAAAACGCAGAACAGCACGGGCCTAGACTGTTGGACGTGCAATTGTGGTAGGGCTTTGGGGGTTGATGGCATTGTGGTGGGCATCGTTTTCAAGGTGGCCTCGTTTGGATTAGGCGAAATGCCCGAGGTGGCGGGTTTGCTTTGGGGGGCCCAAATTTATCAGGCGGGACAGTAGGCTGAGAGGGCTTCATGGGTAGGAGTGCCTGCCCCTCCACCCCCCTCCAGGGGGTACGATGCGTGGCTCCCCCCCCCATGACTCCTCGAGCCACCATGCCTCGTGAGGCAGTCGACACTAAGGGGGGCCCCCGCCGAGGGGCCCTCCTTCGTGGGGCGCGGGAGCCCGTCGTTGTGAGTGAATGAGAGGCCCAGTCCAGGCAACAGAGAGTTGTAGAGCTTTTTTTCTGGTTCTCAGTGTTAAAGTGTTTTGCTGCTTGAGAAATAAATAGTAAAGTAAAGCATAATACAGGCCTCTGGTCTTGACATAGAATCTTTAATTGCATGTTTTTAAATTAATGTGATATGGTTTAAACTAACCTTTCCCAAACGGAAAAAAAGATCAAATGCCATTCAATATTAATAAATCCACACACGCCATCATCTGTAATGAAACTTAAGCAAACAGGCACGTCCTTAAAAACTATTGACAGTAATTATATAATACATTGTATTATTTTATTTACATTTATAATTATTCAGGCCTCATTGACTACATGGAGAAGAAGCTTTCATTGCAATATTTGACTAGCATAAAAAAACTATTGAAAGACATCATTGAATAAAAGGAAACTAAATTTTGAAACTGCAGGGCTCTCACGTGTATTAAGAAAAAACGGTACATTTCAACGTCATTTTGCGTGTCTTTACAGCACCCTGCTCCGTGGGAAACGGTGTGGCTTCCACAACTATTCCACCAACATGGCTTCCATAGCTGCTTCACTTTTCTTCGTATATTTGAGTATAGCATGTTAGCTCTTTAATTCTTCACTACAAAGCTTTGGTTCTCGTTAGTCTGTTTTCTGTTTCCATCACTCCCCTCTTGACAGCATTTCCTGGTACTCAAGCGGTGTGATAATGCAAAGCGCGCATGCGATCTGATACGCCAGTCAGTGCCGGGGCAAGGTGAGCAGCAGTGGATGGCAGGGGAAGAAGAGAAAGTTCTTCTAACACCTGGAAGCAGAAGCTCAGGCATGGTTGAGCAGGAGGAAGAGGATGCTGCCAAGGAAGAAGAGAGCAAAGAGCTAGAGGAGCCCAAGGAGGGAACCCAGCCTCAGAATGGGGATGAACCTGTGGAGGTAGAAAAGATCAAAGAGGCAGAAGGTGAGGGCTTCGTAAACTCATGTTTTCTCACTAGCGTCTTCTATTGCTATCTACCCGGTGCCCTGTCTCGGTAACACCCCCACCTCAGCCCTGTCGGCCAGATTGGCATCTGCCCATGATTGCTTTAGCTTTGCTCAGTTAATTGTCTTGCAGTCCACGATCCTTGTCAAAGTCTCCGGGTACATATGCATACCTTTTATGATATTTTTCACAACCGCTCGTTCATTTAAGAGTTACATATGGTTAGTTACAATATTTTTTTATTGGTTATTTAAAATGCGCATATACAGCAAAATGGTGTTTCAAGGCGCATCAAGGCAAGAGAGGGGGAGGTACAGGGGACCAAAACAGCAATAACGTTCTTACTAGGTGAAACATTTGGATCGTGCAAGTGCAGTAACAAAAATTCTGGGGGAGGAGAGGAAGTGAGGTTGGGGATGAACAGGAGGAAGAAGACCAACAGTACTAAGTCATGAGAATTGGGAGCGTGCAAGTGCAGTAACAAAAAAGGAGAGGAGGGGAAGTGTAGGTAGTCGATGATTTGGGGGAAGAAGACAGTCATGGACGTCGTTTAGGTGTTGACATGGGTTGCAACTGCGACCCCCTGAGGTCTCCCTTGCTACCCCATCCTGGGCCGTGGCCAGCAGCAGCCTGTGGTTGTTTTTTTTTGTTTTTGTTTTTTAATAGCTATAGCTATCAAGATGGCTCAGCGGGTTGAGCGCTCGCTGCTGCAATGTGCGTGTGATCTGCAGGTTCGGCTCCTGGCAAGGTCAACACAGCCTTTCATCCTGCTGTTGTTGATAAATGAGTACCAATACAGGTTGAGTGTTATTGTATGTGAAGTGCTGTACAATTAACACATCATTATCGTTTGGGGGTAAATGGGCCTATGCGCACTGATATTAATGATACATATAGTGATCCATTCTTGTATGAAATGTATATCACTTTACAGTCATATTGTAACCATATTTTTCGTAGCGTACTTACAAATAATGGTATGTGATGCCACTACCTGTTTTGTCAAGGGGTGAAAGGTTGTGTTCCATCGCTTCCTGTGATGTCACTTTGGGGTAGGGTCAAATTACATCACTTCTTGCCATCAGAGGTCAAGGGTCGCGTGACGTCACTTCCGACAACCCTGGCATTTTGCTGAAATGACGTCCCTGCAAACAGTAGCGTTCCTACTAGGTCTTCAGACAATTGGGAGCGTGCATGTGCAGAACAGAGATGAGATGAGATGAGAGGGGAGGGGAGTGAGGAGAGGTGATGAGCGGGAAGAAGACAGACAATAACGTTTTTACTAGGTCTTGAGACCATTCAGAGGGTGCAAGTGCAGTAACAGAAAAGGAGGCAAGAGGAGAGAAGTGCGGTTTGGGAATGAGCAGGGGAAGAGACAGGCGGTAGTGTTCCTACTAGGTCATGAGACGATAAGCTAAAAAGCTTATGTTTTAGTATAATTTAAAATGTAAGCACTGCTCTGACTGTATCCTTTTGTAAGAAGCAAGAGTGCTGCAGGGACTCGTGCTTTAGCGCCTTCAGATATTTGCAATCGTTGTTAGAGTATCCAGCACTGCAAGAGCGGGTGCGGGGGGAAGCCAGACACCAAGAAATGTCTTTCTACCCCCCCCCCCGCACACACAAATGCCCCTTGGAAAATGAATGCTAAACTGACATACAATTGTTTCTGCCCCCCATAAGATGCAGAGCGGTGCACGCTGTGACAAATCAACTACCTGGGCACCAGTGGTCCAGGGATGAATATCGCTTTCTAAACCGCACACCTCTAGTAGACTAGAAGGGATTAGAACAGATTGGAATGCAAGTAAATTATAAGACCTCCTTGTCCAATGTTGGTAACATGAACGGAACGGCAGGCTTATCTCCACAAGCTCGTGGATCGTTAGTTAGTTTCAACACAGCGAAAATACAATTTTTACACAATGATAAAAGGGACTGTCCAGTCAAGGTTTTATAAAAAGATGTACTTTTATTATTACTACAACAGACAGTTCTAGCACACTACAATTACAGCCCACACTATAAAGGAACACAGAGGACAGGCAGTTTCACAAAGGAAAGGGATGCACTCTGCATACTGACAGGAGGGTAGTTGGTAAAGTAATCAGTCTTATAGTAAAATATTATTTGGTTTCCGCACCAAAGGGGCAAAGGGTCGTAACTGTCTCTAGGGGCCTTCGGAGAAGGACAAGGGGGCAGAACCACGCCGTGATTCTGCCGGGTTTGGCCATGTAACAAATGCTATAAATAAAAATAATAAATGTACCTTTTGCTGAAGAAGTTCTTGGTGCTCGACAGCGTCGAGGTGGTTTCGGGGCGCTTCTCAGCCCTTGAGACAGAGTTAGTGGCGGGTACCGGGCGGCAGGCAGTTCGGCAAGCGAGGCTGGATGGATGTCTGCAGGCTGTCTGGCGCAGCGGCTCGGGCCAAGAATCGTGTATGTGCTGATTAGCGGATCTGGAATGCTGGTCAAGACGTCTAGGACGGCTCTGGTGACTGCGGCCTGACAACAGTCTGCGGTGCAACCGGCTGCGGTTTGAGGACTTGACTGTCACGAAATTGTCCTTAAAAAAAAAAAAATGGACGCTGGATGATGCTTGTGTGGCACTCCTCTTAGCTTCTTCGCAGGGTTTGTGTCCTTTCAAGGCGGACGGCCCAAAGCTCAGGAGGTTGTTGGAAGGCAAAAGCCTTGTCCTTTGTCTAAAGACTCGCTGGCACTTCCCACCTAGGAAGCTTGCTGTCAGAACCTAGCAAAGCACACTGTGTGCTGGCTGGGTACCGGTTCTGGATCTGCAGGACGGGTGCTCTGAATCCGGTATCTCCCTCTGTTCTGGAGCTGCAGGACGGGTGCTCTGAGTCCGGTATCTCCCTATGTTCCCTGGGAGATGTTTAGGGTCGGGATCTTGCTTCCCTCTTGGAACTCCTGGCCTTCCTTCACTGGTGGAAGACGTAAGGTAGACTGTACCTTCACCCGATCCAAATGAGTCCCGTTCTCCTGGCAAGTCGTCAGATGATTTGATCAGTGAGGGGTTCAACTCTTAAAGCCAAATGGACCCCAGCAATTGGTGTAAGCTAAACCCACCTTAATGAACCAATCCTGGGTCCCCACCAGAAATCTTCAGTAATGCATCAGGGTCAGAACCGGGGTGCTTGGCAACAGACAGAGCTATTTGTTGTCATCCTTCCCCTAAGTCCCACCCATCCTCCTGTCTGCTGTACATCAAAGTGTCTCCCTAATTAACTGAGCCCTATGCAGCGCTTGATCACAGCATGGGCCACCTTTGAAGTAGGGGGTTGCAGGCAGACTTTCGTCTCCTACAATTCACATACTTACCTTCTCTGAAAGTAGTGGTTCTAGACTGGACATTCACTGCCCTTTTATACCAAGGAGGGGTGTTGGTACCAAGTTGACACATTGCATTACAAAGAGGTGTCTGACGTTTGGTCTCCATTGTCACTTCCTGCACCCAGGCCTTCCCTGAGGCCTGCTAATGAACATTCTTCAGTATTCGCCGTTACCAGCAAGGTTTCACAATGGAGAATGGCCCCCACATTAATTCTTTTTAAAACAAACAAAAAAGTCCCGACGAGCACACTTTTCCCGTGCCGATGGTCGAATTCCTCAAACACGCGCTAGTCCGACTACAAAAATAAATGGCCTGACTTCTTTCTGAAGTTAGACTAGTCAATGCGCGCAGGACTGGTGCTGAAGGCAGGGCATGCAGCACTGCAGGGTTCGAAATTGAGGGGAGCTGGAGGCTATTTGGCTCCTGCTCATAGCCTAGAAGAGCCTGGTTTATATGGGAACAAGAGGAAGGGCGTCCTACCACATTTATTTACATCAAAAGATTCCTACATTCCTTATTTACTGCAGAGATAAACTTCATTTGACATACTAAGTATCAACAAGTTTGTAAACTCATAATTAAACGAGAAATAAATACACATAAAGTGATGAAATTGACTTTTAGGCTGCTTAGTTCAACTAAATGTCAAAGACAAAGAATGGAAAGAATTTAATCAACCATAACATTTAATAGTTTTATATGAACAACACATGCCCACTTATTTTGCAAACATATTCAAATAGAAACAAAGCAAAAATAGATTGGAAACATAATTCAATTAGTTACCATACCAATTTGCAATAACATGACATGAGATCTGAACAATTGTTTCATTAATTGTAGTTAAAGAAACAAAATTAAACGTAAAACCGTAGGTAATGAACCAGGGTGGGTCTTTACAGATACAAAGACATTATACCTGTTACTTCCAAGGTATACTAAATATTCTGCGGGAGGTAACCAAGTCTATGGCCCTAGAAGAGCCTGGTTAGCTTAAAACCAGCAGTTACCAGGAGCTACTTTTGGCTCCCCAGGCCAACTGATTCAGAAACAAACAGAAATATGTGAATTGAGCTCTGTGTGTTTGGGTCAATCTATACATAACGCATCTATATGACATTTTAAAGCAAGGGGAGTCATAAATAATGGATGCAATTACATGTTTGCACTTTATGTGGAAGTTAGATTTGCGTAACACTATGTACTAGCTTCTCGTTCCCCAGTGGTAGCTCCTGGTGCCGGTTACTGCTGGATACCCAGGAGCTGCTAGTCGCTCCTGCTTATCCATTCCGAATTTCTAGCCCTGCACTGTCTGGTGTCCGTGTCCCGCACGGTTCCAGGCTGCAGTGACTCAGAGTGGGGTGGGATATGGACACCTGTTTGCCGTGTGTTCCTGCTCAGGTGGCAGTACCTTCATTGTTATGGTGGGCAACTTTACAAAATGGTTTTGCAGGTCACTTGGTATGTGGTAGCGCATCAGAAGCGCCCTGCAGTGCGCACGATTCCATATGGTATCGTTTGCACCCCCGATCTCCCATCAACCTTTTTGGGTAACATTAGTAGCAGGTGGCATTTTAACACATAAACATAACAACAATACAACTGCAGGACCCATACAGATGCAGGAAACCCATGTATTAAAGCCTGTCCAAGCTCTGTGGGGCAAAATACATGCAAACCTCCTCATTTGCATATGGATTGCGCCAACAGAAGTGACATCACAGAAAAGACATTGCAAGGTGCATCATCAGTCTTTGATACTTGGAGGCAGTGGTCCAGATACGATTTGGAAGTGGGAATATTTTAATATACTCCCTCGTTTTTTTTTAAAGTTGTGAGTAAAATGATTTTTTTTAGGGAGTAAAAATGTTCAATTGTCAATGGAAGTATTTTATATGTGGGTACAAATGTTTTAACTGAGAAACGGAAATGTTTTTGTAATGTATATCTTTGCACCTAGTTATTCATGCAAAAAAGACACAGGTTTACTTCTTACCATCAGGCAGTAATAATAACAGTTTTTTCCTGCATCACTATGTGCACTACTGGTCCAAACATACCCATGGAGCTTTTTGTGCAGAAGCTATTTTTTGTTGGGAAATTTTTGTGCTCCCTATTTTTAGGGAGGTAAAGTGGTCCATACACCCCTTCTCTGTAGGGCTGCTTAGAGGCATCATGGAAGTGACTTTTCGAATAAGTTGCCATAAGTAAGACAAGTGGCAAATAACTTTGTGGTGCAAAATACCTAAATTGCACTCTTGTTATATATGGAGATCAAATTGAAGTTCTCTCGACTGTGGAGCTGTTCAAGACTGCCGCCAGGAGCGCGAGAGGGGTGGGGCTATGCTGGGGCATGACCCACCACCAATCAGCACTTAATGATTTGAGGTTGTCTCAAGAGGCTGATCTCTGTGGACTTTCTGTCAAATTTTAAGTCCCATGTTTTAAACGCGCTGACAATTTTTGGACGGTCGATTGAGGTCTCAAAAGGAGACCCACTTCCAGACTGTAGCCCCAGTTTTACAGTGCAACCAAGTAATAGCTGTCGGTGTTGATGACCATGCACGGCTGAAGGTGAACTAGAGGTTAGCAGCTCTGTCCACCCTCTGGAGATCAGAGCAATGGTACATGACTCTTTGTCATCCTCAATGGTGCTGGGCAAGCCTGGAGGAAGGAGTGAGACTGTAGGGGGGGATCTTAATACTGTCCTAAAACCAGCACGGGACATTTTACAACGCCCTTCCCTTGGTGGCTGTAAATGTCAGTCCCACGGCTTCCGCTGTGGGCGGCCGAGGACTGTATGACCCTCATCAATAAATCGGCCCACTGGATTAATTCCAATATTCAGAACAATCCCTGTAACCCTGAACACATTCTGATGGCTAGGAGGGTCCCCAGGCTCCCTGGCTGGGGCTTACCAGCAAGTATATCATTGGCGATTGCATTGTTTTTTTTTTCTTCGTTTAACCAAGTCTTTATTTCTCCGCTCGTTCTACATTCATAGATAACTTGCAACTCTTTGTGCATGTTGTGTGTTATATTTCAATTAGGATTAGAGACAAGTTTTTGCAGACACACTGCGCATAACCACTGAATTACGCTGAGTTGAAAAGTGATTTTTAATTAACACAGAGGTAGCCTGACACGTGTTTCGGGCACTTGCCCTTCCTCTAAGGCTACAAGTTTGTTTAAGTAAACACAAAAGAATGTAATACAAATAAATTAAACATATTTTGTGGACCCAAGGTTACAGGACAAAACAAGGGATGAGCCATGGAGCCGTACAGTAATCATACATGGCATAATATTGCGAATTTTGCAATGCATAATGTCAAAAGACAATTAATATATTAACTAATTCAAAAATAATAAGTCAACAAAACAAGGACATGTACAGTGCGATTACAATGGAGAAGGGGAAAAATCATACCATTTGCATGTTTGAATTCATCAGATCAACAATGGAAGAGGGGGAAAAAGAGGATAAATAAAAATTCATTAGCCTGATGGTTCTCAGTGGGCCATACAAGAAATAAGGACTATTAAAAATTAAATATTGTTTACCTGTGAACAGGTGTAGTTCAATTATGGACTGAGAGAGAGTAAGATAAAATACCAATTTAGGACACTTTATAGAGGCGGCATCACAAGTTTAATTTTTGTCATGATAATATCCTGTAAAATATTCGCTAAACACTTAACCTAATAGAAGGTAATCAATTTAAGAAATGGTTTCCCATGGGCTCCACTGTAAGTTCAATTATATACAGAATATGTTATACAGTGCACTATTTACATAATAAAACCAGTTAGGCATATGGGAGGGCAATTGCCAAGTAAGTACCTGTCATTTGCAGTTGCAACAACGAAGTAAAGAAGCGTTTCCGCGTGTCTGCTTTACAAGGATAATGGAGAGAAGACGAGCATATCGCACGTGTCCAACGAACAGAAAAGAGAAGAGAACAAGAGGGGGGAGGAAAGACAGGCAGCGCAATTAGAATCAGCTGCTTGTCTGGTTTGGTAATTGCTAGGCGCGTAGACCCTCGGAGCCCTAGGGGTCTGCGTGGAAGAGTAGTACTTAACAGCGATTCCGCTTAGAAGTAAGTCTGGAGCCTGCCGGCCGCGACCCATGTTGCCATAGTTATAGCAACAGCGTGTGCAAGTCAGCGTGCGCGGCCTAAGTGTGGGAAAGTGAGGCCGCCATCTTGAGTGTGTGTGCAATGATCGGCAATTGTAGACCAGTTAGGTGTATGACACACAAAGAACCACAAGCAAAAAAATAGAGAGAGAGAGCAATAAGAAGACAATTTGAAAATTACATTTGTGCATTCACTTAGCTCATAAAAACACAGAAAGTTCATGGTCTGTATTGAGGCCATGTGTGACAGTGCGATAACGACAGATAAGCGGCGCTTCTAATTGTCGCAATTTAAGAATCAAATTCCCACCTCGTTGTGGTAGTGTAACCTTGGTCATCCCAGTGAATCTAATTTCAGCTTTGTTATCCATTTGGTGAGTTTGCTGCCAATGTACTGCTAATGGATATTTAGAATCTATCTGGGATATGGAGGCCAGGTGTTCTCTAATTCTGATCTTTAGTGGCCGAATTGTACTGCCAATGTAACACTGTCCACATACACACAAAATACAGTATACACAAAACTTGGTATTGCAGTTAATAAATGAGGTAACTGTATGTGTACCCAAATGGCCAAATTCAAGCTTGCTTGTTTCTAGTGCAAAATTGCACATCGAACACCCCCCACACTTACGGAATCCACTTGTATTTGCTAGCTGCAGCCAAGTTGGTTTATGTTGTGGGTTGGACATAAATGAAGGTTATAGGATGTTTTTAAGGTTGTTTGCCTTGGTGTAGATGAAATTTGGCGAGTCATCTACCCAGGGTGTGATATCTCTGTCCAGTTGGAGGATGTGCCAATGTCTCTTGACTATGCTGTACAGATTAGAGCTTTCTGCGTTATATTTAGTAATACATTTCAGTTTATTGCTGTGAGTATTCTGACGGCGTACTTTTGGAGCGAGTAAATCCTCTCTCTTTAGCGATTTCACCTCCCGTTGAGCTTTGTCAAGGAGGCGAGTGTCGTATCCTCTGGCCAGAAAGCGATTACGGATGAATGCACATTCTGTTTGAAAATCATGATTTGAGGAACAGTTGCATCTAGCACGTATGAATTCTCCTTTAGGGATATTACGTGAGACCGATTTCTTATGGCAACTGCTCGCGTGGAGTAAAGAATTAACCGAAGTGGATTTACGATAAGTTTTGGTTGTCAAATTGTTATCTGAGATAGTAATGGTTAGTCCAAGAAATTGATACTACTATGGCTGACAGTCTGAGTAAATTGGATTCCCCATGAGTTAGTTAAGATAGTTCATAAAATCATTAAGTGTGTCACAGGAGCCCGTCCAAATCAGAATCACATCATCTATATATCTCTTCCAAGTATGGATATATGGTGAAAACATAACATTTGTAAACACAACCAGTTGTTCAAAGTGATGCATAAATATATTTGCAAGGGCAGGCGCATAGTTTGCTCCCATTGCTATACAAGACATTCATTGATATAAATAGAGATTGGTTCAAAGATGCCACCGCCCCCACTCAGGATGGGTCTCCCTTCTGGTATTGTGGTATAGGCTTTATGAATCTTGGTCAGGAAGTAGGCTGTGGGCATGACTGGACCATCTACAATGAGAAACCGTTTTTCAACATCTGATAGGAGACCTCTGGTGTACCATTTGGCCACAAGTTGGCTGACTGTTGCCCGTATTGTACCAATTGGGTTTGAGAGTAAAGTTTCATAACAACCAGGTGAGTTTAAATGTTCAAGACCCATGGCAATGTAGTCATTCTTGTTCATTATTACCACATTGCCGCCTCTGTCTGCCTCTCTGAAGATCAAATTATCGTTGGAGGCTAGCTTTTGCAATGCAATTTGTTGTTGAGATAAATTACGTTTGCACCCTTTCTTCGAATTAGTAGAACCTTGCAATTTGTGTATGTCATTGATTACTGCTTGGTGAAATGTATCAATTAAATTGTCCTTAGGGAAAGTAGGCACAAATTTTGATTTGCTCGATAATTCCTTTATGTTCAAATTTTGCTGTTGTATACTTAGATCATGCAACAAATCCATCACATTAGCAGTTGAGTCATGTTCGCATTCTTCCAAGGACATGAGAACATGTGTACTTAACATTGTCTGTAATGTGACATCTGATGGGGCAGGCTGATGTGTTTTGGATTTAAAAAAAATTCACTTGCGTTGCAAAATATTTTTTAAGTTTGATTTTTCGGATAAATTTGAAAAGATCAATCTGAATCTGCACATAATCATTAGTGTTAGTGGGAGCGAATGAGAGTCCCTTATTCAGGAGTACTCTTTCGTCTTGAGAGAGAGGGTAGTCACTCAAATTAGTGATCAGATCTATCTTGTCTGATTCCTGAGATTGTACAGCGAGCGAGTCACTCTGCGTTGCGGTAGAGGGGGGGCGTTTGCGCCTATGGGGTTGGCCGCCCCTGGTGCCCCGAGGCTTGGGTCTGGGATTGTGGTACTTGTGACTAATGGTGTTTGAAATCTGACTTTTTTCATGGCCGCCAATGCGGCTTGACGATTGCCTTTCTTGTAACGGCGAATCTGCTCTAAAAAAGGGGTTGGTTGGGGTGAAGTAATATCGGTTCGATTGCCAGTGGAAGCCTCAGAAACAACAGAGAGATCCACTTCTTTATGACTAGGTCCCACTAAGGGGTCTGAATCTGTATCAGCCTTGTCAGCATCGCTATCTACTTCGGAGCTTGCTGTTGAGGAGGCTGCACTGGTAGGTCGTGAGCGAGAGACTTCATCATATTTAGGTTGGTATGTGTACACCCTATCATCCCGATAGTCTCTGTCATCACGGGAAAATTTGCGTGATTTACGAAGTTTAACCTCATCTTGATGTATTCGTAGGCGGGTATAGAGGGTTTTATAATTTTTATCTATGGTAGCACTTGGTGCATCAAAATGCGCAATCTCATCTTTGAGTACATCAATTTGAGTTACAATGCGATCATGTTCTCTGCTTGCATGCTCAATAAGCAGTTTGAGCATGGTATTTGAACTGGCCGATAGGTTGGCTTCCCAATCGGTTGCTAGGTCATTATCGGCAGGGTCTTCAAAATAAGTATATGAAGGCCCCTAGGAATTTTATTTTCTTTGAGATAGTGTGTTAGGGTCGTTTTTTCCCAGAATTTGTTGATCTCTCTAATGCTGAGGCGTTCTAATTTGATAAACTTGGATCGGAGATCATCATTTTCAGCTGGCAATCTTTTGAAGGGGTTCAAAGTTGAGCCTTTAGGAGCAAATAAAGCTTTAATATCATCTTCTCTAGTCAAAATATATTCTGCTGCAGTTGCCATGATACTAATTTTTGGGAGAAAACCTAAGTGGGGGCGGTGGCATCTTTGAACCAATCTCTATTTATATCAATGAATGTCTTGCACTTTTGGTGACGTCCATCCTGACCTTTATTCGAGATACCATGCACATCTTACATATATTGGACCAATTACCTGTTCTCCCTGATATGTTATTAGTTACGCTTGATGTCAAAGCACTTTATACCTCTATTGACCATGTCAAGGCAGTTACCAGTGTGGATTATATTTTTCGTGAGCATTCTGCCTCGTTTTTTGAACACATTGAATTGATCAAAGAACTCCTTCTCTGTGCACTTTCTAATAATGTATTTCTGTTTAACAACATTTATTACCGTCAACTCATTGGTATAGCAATGGGAGCAAACTATGCGCCTTCCCTTGCAAATCTATTTATGCATCACTTTGAACAACTGGTTGTGTTTACAAATGTTATGTTTTCACCATATATCCATACTTGGAAGAGATATATAGATGATGTGATTCTGATTTGGACGGGCTCCTGTGACACACTTAATGATTTTATGAACTATCTTAACTCTAACTCATGGGGAATCTAATTTACTCAGACTGTCAGCCATAGTAGTATCAATTTCTTGGACTTAACCATTACTATCTCAGATAACAAATTGACAACCAAAACTTATCGTAAATCGACTTCGGTTAATTCTTTACTCCACGCGAGCAGTTGCCATAAGAAATCGGTCTCACGTAATATCCCTAAAGGAGAATTCATACGTGCTAGATGCAACTGTTCCTCAAATCATGATTTTCAAACAGAATGTGCATTCATCCGTAATCGCTTTCTGGCCAGAGGATATGACACTCGCCTCCTTGACAAAGCTCAACGGGAGGTGAAATCGCTAAAGAGAGAGGATTTACTCACTCCAAAAGTACGCCGTCAGAATACTCACAGCAATAAACTGAAATGTATTACTAAATATAACGCAGAAAGCTCTAATCTGTACAGCATAGTCAAGAGACATTGGCACATCCTCCAACTGGACAGAGATATCACACCCTGGGTAGATGACTCGCCAAATTTCATCTACACCAAGGCAAACAATCTTAAAAACATCCTATAACCTTCATTTATGTCCAACCCACAACATAAACCAACTTGGCTGCAGCTAGCAAATACAAGTGGATTCCGTAAGTGTGGGGGGTGTTCGATGTGGAATTTTGCACTAGAAACAAGCAAGCTTGAATTTGGCCATTTGGGTACACATACAATTACCTGATTTATTAACTGCAATACCAAGTTTTGTGTATACTGTATTTTGTGTGTATGTGGACAGGGTTACATTGGCAGTACAATTCGGCCACTAAAGATCAGAATTAGAGAACACCTGGCCTCCATATCCCAGATAGATTCTAAATATCCATTAGCAGTACATTGGCAACAAACTCACCAAATGGATAACAAAGCCGAAATTAGATTCACTGGGATGGCCAAGGTTACACTACCACAACGAGGTGGGAATTTGATTCTTAAATTGCGACAATTAGAAGCGCGGCTTATCTGTCGTTATCGCACTGTCACACATGGCCTCAATACAGACCATGAACTTTCTGTGTTTTTATGAGCTAAGTGAATGCACAAATGTAATGTTCAAATTGTCTTCTTATTGCTCTCTCTCTCTCTATTTTTTTCCTTGTGGTTCTTTGTGTGTTATACACCTAACTGGTCTACAATTGCCGATCATTGCACACACACTCAAGATGGCGGCCTCATTTTCCCACACGTTAGGCCGTGCACGCTGACTTGCACACGCTGTTGCTATAACTATGGCAACATGGGTCGCGGCCGGCAGGCTCCAGACTTACTTCTCAGCGGAAACGCTGGTAAGTACTACTCTTGCACGCAGACCCCTAGGGCTCCGAGGGTCTACGCGCCTAGCAATTACCAAACCAGACAAGCAGCTGATTCTAATTGCGCTGCCTGTCTTTCCTCCCCCCTCTTGTTCTCTTCTCTTTTCTGTTCGTTGGACACGTGCGATATGCTCGTCTTCTCTCCATTATCCTTGTAAAGCAGACACGCGGAAACGCTTCTTTACTTCGTTGTTGCAACTGCAAATGACAGGTACTTACTTGGCAATTGCCCTCCCATATGCCTAACTGGTTTTATTATGTAAATAGTGCACTGTATAACATATTCTGTATATAATTGAACTTACAGTGGAGCCCATGGGAAACCATTTCTTAAATTGATTACCTTCTATTAGGGTAAGTGTATAGCGAATATTTTACAGGATATTATCATGACAAAAATTAAACTAGTGATGCTGCCTCTATAAAGTGTCCTAAATTGGTCTTTTATCTTACTCTCTCTGTCCATAATTGAACTACGCCTGTTCACAGGTAAACAATAGAATTTTTAATAGTCCTTATTTCTTGTATGGCCCACTGAGAACCATCAGGCTAATTAATTTTTATTTATCCTCTTTTTCCCCTCTTCCATTGTTGATCTAATGAATTCAAACATGCAAATGGTATGATTTTTCCCTTCTCCATTGTAATCGCACTGTACATGTCCTTGTTTTGTTGACTTATTATTTTTTAATTGGTTAATATATTGTCTTTTGACATTATGCATTGCAAAATTCGCAATATTATGCCATGTATGATTACTGTACGGCTCCATGGCTCATCCCTTGTTTTGTCCTGTAACCTTGGGTCCACACAATATGTTTAATTTATTTGTATTACATTCTTTTGTGTTTACTTAAACAAACTTGTAGCCTTAGAGGAAGGGCAAGTGCCCGAAACACGTGTCAGGCTACCTCTGTGTTAATTAAAAATCACTTTTCAATTCAGCGTAATTCAGTGGTTATGCGCAGTGTGTCTGCAAAAACTTGTCTCTAATCCTATTTACCTGGCAGTAGACTTGGCAAACCCCGCCCCCTGCATTCACCTGCAGCTTTCTTTACCACTCCAAAGCTTCTTAGGTCCTTGCGCTGAACCTCGCCAGTCCCCCCCCTTGCCAAATCTTCTTACATTTCAATTAACTTCTTGAAACTTCAACATCAGTAATCAACAGCTTCCACCCCCTCTCCTCTACCCCTCCACCCCAACCCCCACCAGTCCTTGCGTGCGGGTGGCCCTTTCAGACCTGTTGCTCGTTCTTTGGCTCATTACTCTCCTCTAAAATTCCCAGTGCCTGCAGTCTCTTTGGGATGCTTAAATGCACTGTGTCCCTGATTGCATAGTTTATGAAAGGGGACCAGGCTTTGCCAAATGCCCTCAGTGCCCCTCGTATTGTTGCTGTCATCTTTTCCACGTCGACTGTATCTCATATTGCATAGTACCATTGTATAATGGATGGGGTTTCCTTCTGATTCCACTGTTAGGTATGCATCTCTTTGCGGCCATCGTTAAATTCGCCCACAGTCCAATGGCATTCCCCCCCCCCCCCCGATCCCCTCTACTCTCTGTTTATCAAATGTGATGCCCAGAAGTATATCCACCCCCTCAAATTCCCTGTCCACCTCCAGTACCTTAGATTTTACCTCTTGGCAGAAATGCTTGAGTTGCTGACATCTCCACCATATATGTTCCATCGTTCCCTTTCCCCCACAACCCCTCCAACATTCTTCCGACCTTGCAGGAAACATTTTGTGGAGCATCTGTGGGGCGTAGTGCCAATGGTGTAGAAGCTTGTATTGTAGCTCTTGGTGTTGTACCGAGGTGAATGGAGTGGACCAGCTCCTTGCCACCATGTCCCATTGCTTGTCATGGAATGCCTTTCCTTTTATCTTCTCCCATTTGTCCCTCAGAGCCCCTCCCTTCCTCATTCTCCCCTTTTTGTTAAGATTTTGTATATTGTTGAGATCAGGCCTTTATTATTCTCTGCAGAGGATATTAGCTTTTCCCATGGATTACATTGTTTTGTCCTTTGCTCAGTCTTATGTCATTGGTTATGTCAATTCCAACTTGGGGGCGCCATGTGGCAGACGTAGTGCGTGACTTGTTCCCTTGAGCAATTTGTATCCAGTAGGAGGGATTCCTAATGTACCTGAAACCCTAGTCCAGGCTTAGCAACTCAGTGCTACTCATGGGTGGGCTTCTGAAGATTCTGGCGGCCCGAACCTGGTTATTCAATCCCTGCCTGTGTCACATCAGTGTAATATTGGGCTTGGGGAGCTAGCTTGTTGAATTCCTGCCCCGTCATTGTCGCTCTCTAATCGGTTTGAGTGTTTAACTGAGATAGATGACATTGATTGACCATCAGTCTGGGTCTTGTTTAAGCGGTGGTCTGTCAAATGTTTTGTCTGATCAATCTCACATTCTCCAGTTAGTTGAATCCTTGGTGATTGTTTCGTGGAATGTGGCTGCTACATACTTAAATCTACTCTGGATGTCCCTAGTCTGGGCAACAGGCATCTGCCACTTCTGGCTTACACAGATGATACAATACGGTCTTGCTGGCCTGTTCTCCCCGAGCCTTGCAGCGTTTCATTGCTGATAATTCTTCTTTCATTGATGCACTGGATCTAAAGGTCAATGCCCAAACAGCCGTCATGGTCTGTAGTAGGGGGAAGCATCCACCAACATTTCCAGGCCATGTTTGGAAAGGGTGTGCTGATTCTCAGAGTGTATAGTTTTAACTATCTGGGGGTCAGATTAATGTTAATAAGCAGACAGCAAGATTTAAACAGGCCAATGCTGCTGGAAATGTACAATGGGAAAGCTACCTCTGTTGCTATGCATAGCATAGAGCTGTGTGGATATAGTAATGTTGAGCTCTTCCAGGTGGTGAACGGCCCCAAAGTTCAGTGTTCACCTGGAATTGGGCTGTAGGTTTATCAGTGATCTCATTGCAGTTGTTCCTGCCAGTCATTGGCTTAGAGTTTGGGGGAACAGTTAAGTTGTTCAAACTCATGAGGTAATTAAATATCTGTTTTCCAGGGACCCTCGTTTGAAGATTTCCTGGCTCAGGCATGTAAAAGCTATGCTGGTGGAAGTGGACGTGACTCAATGTTTTTATGACTGATGTTATTTGTTGAAGTCTGTGAAAGCAAGGGTACTTCAGTATATCCAGGACAAAAGGGAGGCATCTGAGATCACGAGGCCTGCCAATAGAAAGCATATGAACGTTGCAGGCTCAGGTCTCCAGAAGTATTTGTGATGGGCTCAGAATCCTTCTCAGTGCATTATTACTAGGGTGCACTTTAATTATATTCCTCTGAGAGCAGTGGGGGTGGCCTGGTCTAATGGTAATGAGAATCAATTGTGTATTTTCTGTGATGTACCCCAAGGAAGATCTGGCCCATTTTTCTTTTTTATTGGTTTGCCCAGTCTGCTCTCCCATCAGAGGGTGCACGCTTAAACCACTCTTGCTGGGTCAGTGATTCCTTCAGTATGAACCTGCTCTGTATTATGTTAGGGGCGGATTCACCATGTGTGGGCTGGGCTGTATTACAGTTTTTAAAGAATGCGTTATCTGTCAGGAAATGTTTTTTGAAATCTGTCTGATTCCTGTATCTGCAAAATGTTTTATGATTTTAACGATGTTGGAATTTTCTGTGTTGATTTGTAATGATGCTGTTTGTTGTTTTTATGGGAACGTTCTGTGTTCCTGAAATAAACTTTTAACTATATATAGTAAAAAATGTATTTCAGGAACACAGAACGTTCCCATTAAAAACAACAAACGGCATAATTACAAATCAACACAGAAAATTCCAACATCGTTAAAATCATAAAACATTTTGCAAATACAGGAATCAGACATATATAGCAACTCAACTTTTTGTTTTAATAATTGCATGATATATTAACATTAGCTATGAAGTGAATCACTTACAGAGCTGCGATTAAATGATTTGCCCTGGATCACACACTTTGGTTAAATGGTGAAACCGGAATGTGGGCATTTTAGTAACTGAACACATCTTCCCAGGTCTAGTTGATAGACATAGTAGTACGGTTTGCTTTGCATTTCATGTGCTTAAATAATGCTTCATATATAGCAATGTCTTGGAAGCAAACCACATTACAAAATGAACGAGCGTTTCATGATAAACTAACGTTGCACTATATACATCATCATAGAAATATGTTGAGCAATAAGAGTATGGCTTTAGTTTTATTGTCCCCCTCCTGCATGCAAAATTACAATAGCATCTTGCTAAATAATGTGAGCCTAACCAATCCCCCTTGGGTTTTAAAACGATAGTCATTATTTCATAAAGCATGCAGCATTATGCACCTTTCTCACTTCTGATCACTCCCATTCACATTTCTTAAGTGACAAAAGTCCCAGCTAATAGTATTCCCTTCCTCCCATGAGTGCGTAATGGCTTTCAGTTAAGCCCCTGGGAGAGCCGCTGTGCTGCCCAGAGCTCAAGCAATGAAGGTGCTGAACGGGAGGTGTCCTGTTGCCAGGACAAAGAAGGTGCTGAGCAGGAACTCCTGCTGGGCACCCTCATTGTCCTGAAAATGTCCCGGTCTGGCTCTGAAAAGAGCCACTGGGGGACCAAGGTGTCTCCCCCCCCACCCACCCGACGCAGTACTCTAATGGTCGTTGGTTTGTACTTCAGAAAACAATGTGGTGATCAGGTGGATACAAATGTCTTTGGTATTTTTATTGAATTGTTATCGGATTTGGCCCGAACCTCATGCAGTTCAGAAAATCAAGCTCCTCTGTTTCAAGGACCACCGCTCTCAAACACCCCCCCCCCAGACACTTCCTGAACCCATTCAGAAATCCTCCTTAACGCCCAGCCCATCCCCATGTTTAACCTCCCCCTTCCACTCGGCACTGTTACTCATTACATACTAACCATAACGATTATGCTCACACTGTTAGTCATGATTGTGTATATTTCCTGGGGACATCCAGAACTATCCTGGGAAGAATGCAGCCTGCAAGGTCATGAGAAGAGAGCCGAGTGCCTCTTGGCAGTACCATCCCACGGAACAGATAGCAAGGCCCTCCTGCCCCCAACAATCCCTACACAAGAAATACAGCTTTGCCATGCTTTCATCCCATGAGGCCCTCATGCCATGACACCGTCCAAACCCAGATCATCGACCATAAAACACCCCTTGATCGATCACGAAGATCAGGCTATCGTGCCTTCAGGAATGGGTCACGTGATTTGTGCAGTGAGGTGAAGGGTGGCAGCAGATTTTTAGCCTAAAACTAAGGTGGAGAACCTTGGGAGTTGCTGATCTGTCTGGGAACGAGTGAAGTTAGTGTGACTTTGGTTCTCCCCCCGTGCCCATCCCTGTATCTGCTAGGTGCATTGTTAAAGTCCGCAGAATAACATTGTGTTAAGAATAGCCAATTAATTATTAGGTTCAGCTCAATACTGATGAAGAGCCCAGCAGCACCCACGTGAACAAAGATGGACCGATGAAGATGGACCAATGGCCTGGCATTCAATTGGAGCAGGCCATACAGTTATAGGCCTCCGCCAATCTGTATTGTAGAATTGTGCTTTATATGCTGACGTACCACCAATGCCAATGGACCTCAGAATGTTCCATGGCAATAGAGTTGTTTGCTGATACATTCTTATTGTTGTAGAAATAAATACTTGTTATTCTTGCAAGACTGTCCTGAGCCCTTTTCCCTAGCGGGCTGTATTTCATTCTGGTGTGAGCATACAGGGGTGTGCCTTCAAAGGCTACACTCTAACATATCTAGAGGAGAACAGAGGAAACTGGGCCAATTCAGGAGACCGAGAAACCCACCGAAAGGACTGTACTGACAATTACTGTCTTCAAGTTGAGAGGGATAGTTGCCATGCTTCTCAAAGACGCAGGGCCAATTGTGTACCAGTACCTGGCCGCGCTGTACAGTTGTGCTGGGTTACAGGTTGGAATTACCTCCCTCCAGAATCGGCAACCCTTTGTACCAACCTGGCGAGGGATACCTGCAGGAAGAAAGCTATGCTCTCCAGGAATTTCAACAGAAAAGAGCAATTGATCAGGGGCCCAAAGGACAGCAGGGATGGAGATTTTACTCCAGGATTTTTCTGATACTCAAACCAGGGAGCACCAGCTTCAGGCTAATCCTAGATCTGAACAAATTCCTGAAGACCAGGAACTTCAAAATGGAGACATTGCGGAGGGTAATCCTAGGGATCCTGGGTATCCTGAAAGCAGCCTGGCTGGTGTTGATCGACCTATAGGACTTCTACTATCACATCCCCCTTACTCTGGGATTCCCCCAGTGTTTCTTTGTTTGTGGAAGGCTCGCTTCACTACCGGTTCAGGGTCCTCCCATTCAGGATAAAGTTGGCCCCCAGAGTCTTGACCAAGATACTCCCCTAGTGGCATCCCTGCATCAGGAGGAAATACAAGCCTACCCTTACTTGGACGATTGGTTGTCAGAACCGGAGACAGGAAAACGTTCCTGTCAGACTTGCAAAAAGTCTGCCAGGCACTCCTCAAGTGAGGTTTTCTAATAAACGTTCTGAAATCCCAAATGATCCCCTTGCAATCCCTGCAATCCATTGGGACACAGTTTTGTACAAAGAAGGGGAAAGCCTGTCCACCTCCAGACAGCGCATACTGACTGAGGCTCTTGTTGCTCAACATTCTCAAGAACAAAAAGGTAGCTCTTGCCTCTACAGGGGCACATGGCCTCGTGTGTATTAGTTGTTGCTTGGGCAAGGCTGTGTCTGAGACCGTTACTGCGTATAACCAGGTGTGTGGTAGCCGCCGATTTAGAATTGGAACATATCTTAAGTGTAGTATGTTGTATTATTCTGATGTAACTGAATTGGTGTTAATGGAAATCATCAAGAGCCCAACATGTAAGTATTTTGAATAGTGCTTCACATTCAGTGAGCTTATGAGGCTAATTTGGAATGAATCTCAAATCTATTTTAGGTCCCATAACTCTCAATGTCCATGTGCTTATTTACATGTAGTATAAATAACGATAGAGAAAAAATAAAATGACATTAGAACAACTAAGGAAGTACTTGTCATTTTAAATATGCAAACAAAAAGTAAAGACAGTATGCATATACGTATAGATCCACATCCAAACTAAACAGTAGTCATGGTCATGTGGTGTACATTATTTACAAAGAAAAGGACATTACTATTGTCATGAGAGGATTCAATCCTTTACAATAAAACAAATCAGGAAATCATTCATTGCATTGTAGTTCTTGCGGTGCATTGATGGACTTCAATGAAGTCAGTATTACAACAGCAAAACAGATAGGATAAATCAGACAGAGCAACAAATTAGAAGTTTGTATTTTCAGGAGAGAAAAGTTGCTGTCTAGTAGTGGATTTAAAGTGTCAATGTATTGAATATATGAGGTGTTTATAATACACTGTCCAAAATAAACATCAACTTGATTGATTGCTGGGAGCATTGCAAACCTTTTTATAAAGGGTGAAATAAGAGAGTAGAAGAAAAAGAAAGATAATTGTTGCACACTAGTTTGGTAATGGCCAATCTTTGAGACCGTTACTGCAGCATCTTGGCACCCACAGTCATTGAATTACAATGACAAACTCAGCAGGGGTTTCTCAGTCTCGAGGGAGTTGTCCCTTCAGCACTGTGTTCAGGGAAATCTGCAGGAAATGTGAGTTCCCTTGGATAGACCGGTTTGCTGCTTCTTACAACGCCCACGCTCTGTTCCTGATTTCCATCATGGGGGTCATGGGGTAGATGCCTGATTGGTGTAATGGCCCAAGATGCTGGTTTGTTTTCCCTCCTGTTCGTAAAATCCCACTGATGGTCAGGAAGCTAAGGGAGCACCTCGTCACGGCTATATTGGTGGTTCCCTTCTGGCCCAGTAGGGGTTGGTTCCAAGTGTTAATTGAACTTCAGTTGGAACCCCTATGGGTATTACCCAGGCATACTTCCAGCCAGCAGGGGAGACAGCCCAGTTCTCACACTATCTAATATGATTGGGGTATGGAAGTTATGAGGAGGGGATGACCGAAACTAGGGCTCTCTGCTCAGGTGGCAGAAGTGGTCTAGGTTGCCCAGAAAACCTCCACGATTAGGTCATTTGACTGTCTGCCGGCACTTGAGTGTGGGGTCCCTGTCATTCTAGAATTTCTGCATAAAGAGCCTCAGCCTATGATGCCTACTGGTGATCCACCTTGGGATCTGCCCTAAATTCTCGGCATGCTACATAGCCCATCTTTTGAATCATTGGGTGCCATTGAGCTGAAATATCTAACTCTGAAAACTACTTTGTGGGTAGCTGTCGCGGCTGCCTGGAGATACCAGAAGATTGGGGGCCCTCTTGTGTAGAATCTCCTTTTTGACGATCAGCAAGGAAGCTCTTGTCCTGCGCTGTGATCCGACCTTAGATGGCATTGTCTTGATGGCAAACGATCGGTTTTAAGACTATATTGAGTCCATTAGGAAGAAAGATAACTTTCTTGTGACTTCTTGGACAGAGGATCCAGTCATAAAGCTTCCACCACTACTATTAATAAGTGGATAAGGACTATCCTGTTGATGGTCGATGAGCACTCAGAGCAGCATCCCAGGGGCCCCATCCAAGAGAGATCAACAAAGGGGGTGGCCGCCTTTTGGACCAATGCATATGGCGTATCTCTGCAGGATATCTGTAGGGCTGCCGCACGGGCTAAGCCTAACACATTTGTCACTACCATTTGAACGTGGAGGATCCCATGTCAACTTCTTTGGGTGTGGGAGTGCTGCAATATGCCACTCGAAGGGGATTTGCACTTAGTTATGTCTGCACAATAAACTAAACAGGTGATGGGCGGGTGAGAAAATGAATTGCATCTAGAGTGGTTCTTGTGGTCATTTGATAAAGCTCAAAGGTAAATACTGTGCCGAGGAAGGATTTGGAGGTAATGTTGGGATTACTTGCAGGTAATCTTCATTACGCCTAGTCCTACCCGTCCTCCTTCCAGTACGAACCTCACTCTCTGGATGGTGAAGGTCCAGTGACCAGGCTTGATATCAACTGAGGACTCGTGGCTAAAGGAGTAGGTTATACCTTCAGAGGGGGGGGCAGAGCTAGCAGAGAAGAAGCTTGAGAAGGGTTTCAGAACGAGTGAGGGGGTGGCAGAGCCGTTTATAGATGAGCACTGCGATGCGGAAGAATAGGACTAGCATTAATGACCATGGCAAGGGACTTTTATGTCTGGCAAGTAGCTTGCAATTTGAAATGTCTATCCCTGTCTAATAGTCCCCCGGGCCCATGATGTTATACATGCTCCTCATCATATCTGTGCCAAAGCCAAGTAAATATATTGCCATATTTGATGGTCTAATGATTTAGAATGCAGTGAACGTGTCAGTCTAGAAAAATTAGATGCCCCTCGAACGGAAGGTAATATAGGCTACTTGGTTGGCCGAAGACCAACCGCCTCATTTTCAGTGTTATTAAGATATAGTTATTAATCATTCTATAGTCATTAGCTTAACTAGAGTGGAGCCATTTTAAGATGACCAAAATCGCCATTTTGTTTTCTCTTTGTTTTCTCTAACGCTGCCTCTTTGCCTCATGTAAAACTACTTTGCTGAGATATTATTCTGCTTCAATGGTCCAAGGTTGTTAAAAGGCATGTTGAAACAACGCCGTAAACCGGCCAGAAATGCCTGGTTCCCTCCCTCACGTATCCTTGGAGGCGAGGAGCAAGGCATTCTAATCAGTACAGAGATGCCAGCGAGTCTCCCTAGAAGAATAGCAATGTACGAAACTAATATTAAAAGGTTTAAATTATGTTCTTCTTTGCGGCCCCCCTTCTTGAGCACTGTGAGGCCCCAGAGTGTAAGCTGACCTCTAGAGCGTGAATAGAAACCAGGAGATAGCAAGGCTTGGAATGTGCCATATCACTACGCACAGCTTGTCCACGAAAACGGAAGCCTTGTGTTCTTTAAAATAAAGACTTGTGTCTGTAGGTCCGAGATTATAAACTGTTGCTAAATATAATGGTCTAAAGTGTCATATTTGTCACTGTGGTCAATCATCGCCTCCAATTCAAAGGGAATGAATTGGGGGCGGCATCGAATGTGTCATTACTGATTGTAAGATGCTCATTTTGTATATATGTAACTGATGCACGATTCTCGCTCTCTTGCATCCCCCGAGGTCTGTTAGACACACGTCGCGGGACGTGGGACCATTTGGCCAACTGGGACTATTTACTTTGCAATAAACCCTAGATTTTGGGAATACAACCTCGTGTCTGGCGTATCAGTTTGTGTGTGGTGATTGTGCCTTGTTGTGCCTTGTTTCCACATTCGAGGGTCCCTCAGGGGCCCCTTCAAACGGTGTGCCTTCAAGTGCAGAAGCGGATGTAAGGAGTGCATGTTTATCATTCTTATCACCGCTCATCGCGTATGAGGAGATCACCTTTCTGAAGCAACTGGAGGCAAGAGGAAGGCTTCTTTCTTGTACAGGGCAGGGTGTACAAAACCAGGCACATCGCTCATCACAACTTAATCCTGGTGGCATGTGGATCTCAGAAACCCTGTGACAGTTGCTAAATGGTGCAGAGTCTGATAGGACAGAATAAAGGTATCGCGTAACCATCGGTTCAAATGCAGCCACTTCAAATGCAGCCACTTCAAGTGCTATATGCATGCAAGTTTATTGCACCATAATATTAATTCATAGTTGGCCTCTGTGTGTCCTAGGATTGCATTTGGTGTGGCAGAGGTCCGTTTTGTCCGATGGCAATGTACTTCATTGTTTGCACTGAAAGGGTAAGGTGAAATAACTGGCTGAGTTCCCAGGCAGGATGGAGACTTTGTGTAGGATAGTGTCCATGTTCACTCAAAGTATAGGTGAATGTCCTGATTCTGTTGGAAGGAACCTTTTGAGAGCCGTTAGTATAAGGTTAGTCTTCATAATATCAATGACAAGGTAGGTACACTAGGTACTAAATATTTTTGTAGACCTGCATCAATGCATTAATTCCAAAGCCAGTTCACTTTCACCTGACTCGGCAGACACCCACAGAACACTCCTCAATCTCATGCATGCATTACCGCAAAGCATTGGAAGTTTCACCTAATTTGTAGCAACTTCAGACCTCCCTCCATTCACCTAGTGAGACAGAACACTCGGTCACGACAGACTCTGCAAGATGGCATGACAATATACTGCAACCTTAATAAAGTAGTGGCATAAATACATCCTAGTCACAGCATCAGCAGGCCAAGCTTAGCTTCCCCCTTGCCAAGAAGGTTACGCAGTACAGCCAGAACACAAACTTGGAGCAGCACCATTTATTCAAACTACACAGACAATGCAATGCCAAGCCTTATGCAACATGCATAGGACATAATCACTTTACAAGGCACAGTAGCTTAGTACCAAAAAGGTGGATGTGTTGCAGGGAAACTCATGTAGCAAGAACTACTGAAAGCCTTACAAAGAGTGCCAAACAGTCCAAATAAAATATGCTGCAGATGCAATGTGTGGTTAGCACAATAGCTGTGGCTGCTACAGTAAGGTACTCCGAAGTGGTATCGAACATACTCTCGGGGCTTTAGAGACCTGTTCTCGGGACCGAGAATTTGTGCAACAATTGTTCATAACTACATCTGGAATCCTGCTTGTAGCGTAATTAAACATATGCATGATCATTGGCATCAGGAACTTGTTATAGGTACACAAGAACATATGCAACTCGGGTGTCCGAAAACATGTTCCTAGCACAGTAAAACATCTGCAACACAGACGCACGTTCATGTCAGAAGAGTGCTGTAAACATAAGGTAAATACTTGCACCATTGATGCCCACTAACGTTGGAATGTATGCTTGGAGCACATGGAATTGACTGCAACAGATTTGTGTATGAGTGCTGGAGGGCATGCTGCAAGCACTAGAAAAACTGCAACACAAACACAGTGGTAGCAGGAACTTGCTACATCTTCAGCATGGACACACGCTGGCGTTACACAAGCATCCTATAGGCATACATACGTGAAACACTGAAATGGGTCACTACCAGAGCCGATGCGTGGAATGGATGTGAGCGGTTGCTGTTCTGAACCAAAACTAATACTTTATTTCATCTTTGTGTTGCAGGATAAATTAGTTTGACATGCAGCCCTCGTAGCTTCAGTCCTGCCGATCAGGATGGCTCTGATCCCAACCTACTCTACCCTGGTTGAGGCGCTGCCACAGAAGCTGCTGGGAGTGGCTTCATCTGCTCCTGGAGGCCCAGACGGTATATACTGTTGCTCGGAGCAACTGATCTGAATGCAATTGGAAACCCAGAAGAAGGTGCATGGATGTAACGGGCAGTTGAGAATGGTATTGGGAGTTCTGGTGAACTTGGGACCAAATGGACATTACCTAGCAACTCCCTCCCTCATCACCTGCCTTACTCGGTGGGGCTTTCCTTCCTTTACAGATTTATAGTATGGTTTTCATTCATCTCCCCATCGTCCTCTCTGACTACCAGTGCCCTTCCTTTTCCAGATATAACATGGTTCCTGTGTCGTAGATCCTCTTGTCTGTGTGGAGCCCAAGCACGCTGGGTAACAGAGCTGCCAAGTGGATCGGATTTCACCTGCAATAGTAGACCGACTGGGTAATCTGGGCCAGGAGGCTACAGCTAGGCCGTAAATCCACGTCTCCTGTTTTCAGCAAAGGTGGTCAGCCTTCCGAGGCACACAGTGCAAGTTTGGCTTGCACAGTGCATTCTCTAGTGTTCGGCACACGCACTAGTGATATTGTGCGCAGGGGCCGGGCTCCACATAAGGCATGCTGATCATGTACGAGCAGGTAAGTCTGTATGTTTGTGCCCGTTGTGTTTAACAATCAGTGGGCAGTTGTACTATCAGTATTCCTGGTGCAGAAGCCATCTCAAGGCTACCCATGGGAAAGTGTGTATGTGAGACAGATCAGTGATACTGCAGGTACAGAACCCAGTCGAGGTTTCCTTCTCTGAAACAAAGGCGGGAAGAGACTTTCTCCCCTATACCCTTTTGCTCCAGCCCCAGGATGCAAGCACGTGGAGAGACAATTGAGGACCTCCACTGGTCCCAGAAAAGGCACAGGAGCCTTCTCCAGGCATTAGAGCGCTAAGGCTCAACTGAACTGTTTAATTGATCAGGCTGTTGAGCAGGCTTTCGAGAAATAGAAAGCTCTGCAGCCATCCCCCTAACGATGGAGAAGATGCGGATTTTGATGCCACGGGTTGTTATATTTAGAAATAGGCCAGTCTTGGTGCATTACATGTGGCAGACCTTTCGGTTCCCTGCCAATACTGAGTAGCAGGAGGAGCCGACGCCTTGAGTTGCTAGGACCTACTAGTGGCTGCTTAGATCCCTGTTATCAAGACCATTTGTAAGGCGATATAACGGGGGAAGGCAGGGCCTTGGGAAGCTGCTGGTTCCGAGGTTCATTTCAGAAAGATATCCGGTAAAGGGAACCAAACCAAATCTACTTGGACATGTACAAATGTACTCAATACTTCAAACATTTCAACTCAGCAGTCCATGGCAGCTGAGGAGAAGCCTCCAGAGACCCCACTGATCTTGAGGTCCATGCAGCGTTGAAGGCTTACGCTGGTTCAAATCTCTCCCTACATATATGATGTATTTTATTTATAGCGAGTCCATACCCAAGTGTTTCAAAGTGTGACAAGGCAGGGGAGGGGAACACGGAGGGTGAGGGGGGGGGACAAGACAACAACCTTACTAGGCCCAGTGAAAGTTATATTGCGCAAGTGCAGGGGAGAGGAAAGGGGGAATAGTGCAGAGGGAAAGGGAGGAGGACATAGGATCTGAACATCAGGAAACAAGAAGTGCGGCCAGCAGGTGGCAGTGCATGGTTAGGTGCAAAACAGCAAGTGATAGTACAGGTAAGGGAACTGTAGGGTTACAGATACAGGCCCAAGTGCAGGGTTGCCAGGAGGCAGTGCAGGTGTACAGCTGGGAGGGCATCGACCTGGGCCTGTGGTTCAAAGGGTAGACCAGTAACAAGTGCAGTATGAGACAGGAGATCAGCAGGGAAGAGGAAGAGAGAAGGCAGAAGCAAAGAGAAAAGTCTTGAGCTGCTTCCGGAACTGGAGATGGTTCTGCTCAAGTTTCAGAGAGGCAGGGAGTCTGTTCCAGAGGGAGGCGCCCGCCGAAGAGCGAGATCTGCCCCCCCCCCCCCCCCCCCCCCCCGCTCCCCCGGCTCGTTGCTTGGAAAAGTGCCTGACCCTAAAGGAGTTGGAGGAGCTAAGGGTTCGAGTGTGAAGACATTTCTGAAGAGAAAGCTGGAGATATCTTGGTCCCAGGCCCCAGAAGGCCTTGTGGACAATGCAAAGGGTCTTGAATTTAATCCTTGCTGCCACTGGGAGCCAATGGAGGAATTTCAGTGCTGGGGAGATATGCTCCCTGGGCTTGAAGCCAAGGACAAGTCTTGCAGTCCTGTTCTGGATGAGTTGCAGGGGGAAGAGAGTAGATGTAGGCAGATTTTAAAAGAGGCTGTTACAGTAGTGAAGCGTAGAGAGAACCAGAGCTCCAGAGACAGTGAACCTCTGGGGGAAGGAGAGGAGAGGGAGAATAGCTCTGAGGAGGTGCAGTTGGTAGTTTTAACTTCTTAGAGACGTCCGTGATTTGAGGAGAGAAGGAGCGTGTGGAGTCAAAGATGAGCCAGAGGTTCTTTGCCTCGGAGGTGGCAGCAGGTGGAGGGCCAAGGGAGGCCGGCCAGAGAGTGAGTGGGAAAGAGGGGTGCAGATATGCCAATGAGGAGGATCTCCATCCTGCTTTCATTCAGGCAGAGATCATTGACGGCGCACCACTCTTGGATTGCAGAGAGGCAATCTGGGATAAGCGAAGGAGAAGAGGCGGCATTGGGGAGCCTCAAAGCGAGCTGCGTGTCATCCGGATAGCACTGGAAGTTGGCGCAAAATGCAGCAATGCAGTGGGCGAGAAGTGCCAGGTATTGGTTGAATAACCAGGGAGAGGGGGAGACCCCCACGTTGAACCTGGGAGAGTTAGTCAGAGAGGAAAGATGTTAACCAGGCCAGAGCCTGATCAGTGATACCCAGATTATCACAGAGGCGGTTGAGCAGGATGGCATGGTTAACCGTGTCAAAGGCAGAGGAGAAATCAAGTCGGATGAGGATAGAGGGGAGATTAGAATCAAGGTTAGAGTGCAGGTCTTCACGGATGTTCAGGAGAGCATTCTCCATACTTCTGGCTGCTCTGAACCCAGACCGATGGTCATGGAGACAAGCAACAGATTCAGTGTGAAAGTGTGAAGATTAAGCTGGGAGATGGCCAGCTGTTCCAGGAGTTTGCCCAGGAAAGGAGTGATAGAGATCGGGCGATAATTAACCGGTAGGAAGGGGTCGGCTGAGGGCTTCTTGGGAAGAGGGTGCACAAGAGAGTTCTTCAGGGGGAGGGGAAGGTACTGGGGGTGAAGGAGTGGATGCAGAAGTCAGCCAAGGCTGGGGCGAGGGTGTCAATGTGGTCCTTGATGCTTTTGGAAGAACAGGGAAGAACCTGTTTAGATTAAGTTTTCATAGATCGGTCTTGTGGAGCAAAGGAAGAGAAGGGAGGGGGGGGAGGGTGCCAGGGGGGGCTGGAGGGAGATGAGAGCGGGGGGGGGGGGAGAAGCAGTAGAAGCCAAGAGGGTGGACTGGAGTTTTAGAGATTAAGTGAGAAGCCTGGGCCGTACAGAGGATTTATCTGGTATATACAGCACAGGTGCTCCTAAATGATCTTCAGCATATGTATTCTCTGATGGAGGAGGAATGAGATTGTAGAGCCATGCTGATTAACATTTAACTGTTGGTTCAATTAATGTCCCACACAACCATAGACCGTATTACAGCCCAGCAATGACCCAAGATAGTTGCTCCATAAAGGCCGGCGGCACTCCTAAATTCAGTAATGGAAGGTGGCTGCTCATCAAAGGAGAGTGGTGCTTGATATGCCCGTTCAGGAGTCATTCTTGTTTGCCTCTGCACTTGATTTAATGGTGGAAAAACCAGGTAACGATTGCATGTATACTTAATCCCTGCAGAAACGATCTCTGGAGAAGAGGGCTTTTCAAATACGGTCACTGGGTAATTCCAAAGGAACTGAGGATTTCTCAAGACAAAACCAGGGTTTGACACCACACCCAAACCCTGTTGGGCCAGCCAGGACAGAACAAGGCATGACTGTCGGCATCCTCACAGTGGGGGGAGCGGGGGTAGACTGACATGGTTTTCGTATGCATGTAGGACAATTGTAAAGGATCAATTGGGCCTCCTGGATTATCACTGAAGGATATCTGATAGAGTTGGTGGGCCGACCCATTTAGGCGATCCTGACGAGAGTCCCACTAGATGTGATCCTCAAACAGGCACTTCAAGACATGATATTGGAGCTTCTACAAAAGGCTATTGAACCGGTACTGCTCATTGGAGCCGTCTCCCACACGCAGAAAGTTAAGGTGTTTCTTCCTCTTCCAGGCAAACCTTTGCGTTGCTCCTCTCTGAAGATCATGGATCAGCCAGATGATGTCTCAGGCTTCAAAGTCAGATGGTGGCTACTATCCTCCTGGTGCCATGAGCCAGGTTGCATCTAAAACACTGGTTAGCCACATCTTGACATGCTGGGCCCCGGTATCATTGGAGTATGGGAACGTTATTTCAGCTGCTCCACTTCTTCGTAATAGGCTGCAATGGACACTGAAGCCTCCACCTAACGCCCCATAAACCTGTTTAAGGGAATACCCTTGCACCTTCTAGAACCTCTAATCTAAATAACGCGCACAAGTCACTTGGCTTGGGGAGCAGCATTGGGGTCCTGCACTGCTCAGGAGACGTGGCATCCCAAGTAAGCAGCTCTCTCATCCAGCTGTAAAGAGCTGGTGCTGTGAAGGAGGCACCCTGGTTTTCTTCCCGGAATTGTGGGGTCACGTGTTTCGTCTGAGACCAGATCACACCTTCAGTCGGAACCAGGATTCTCCCTCCAATGGAACTGGCGGAAGAGATCGTCTCCTCAGCAGAATGGAAAATGCAGGGCAGTTCTCATTCAGGGGGGCCTTAATGTGATTTGAGTCGAAAGTTTCCCTTTTCACTGGAGTTGATTTTGTCTCACAAAGCATTTTTTTAGAGTGGCAGGAGCTTGGGAGTCCCAAGTCTGGATCCTTTTCTCGCCATGCACAATTCTATGGTCCCTTTGTTCTGTTCCCATTTTCTGCATGTGGAAGCCTAAGGGTGGGATGCTCTTCGGATCATGTGGCCCAAGGATCTCCTGTTGCAGCAGGAAGAGGCTGAAATCATTCTTGCTGTTCCCTTTTTGCTCAGGACCTCGTTTTGCCTGCACTTGGTAACCCAGAGGGGTCGGACTCTGAGAATAAAGTGGTCCCAGGTAGAGGGCAGTCCTCCTGTATTACAGGGGACTGAGGACTTCTGATCTTGTGACAACCTATTTGTATCTTTTGGAGAAGCAGGAAGGGGTTTTAAGCCATAAGTGATCACTTGGACAGGTGGGTTGTGGCTACGAGGGGCAGAGCTTCCTCCCATTAGCTAAGTGTGCTCAACTAGCAGGGTGGTGGCTTCATGGGCTTAGGCACTGGGAGTGCCCATGGTGAATATTTGTAGCTCATGTACCTGGGCATCACTTGTGATTTTTAGGTTTCTAGGTTTCTTTCAATGCTTTAGTCAAGGCAGCTGTCACTGCATGAGTGTTGTAGGCTGCCTGCCAGGAACAATGGTTACGTTTCACTGTCTCGATTTAAAGGTGTTGCATTTCCAATGCTTGTTGTGGTTATTTTCTTTGGTATGTCCTCATTGAGTAAGGAATGGGATGAGGGAGGGGAGTTTCTGGATAATGCTGATTAAATCTGGTAATCCACAAACAGCCCTCCCACATCTGCCTTACTGCCTGCCCTCCCATCCCTGAGACGGATGATAATGTGGATTACCAGATGTAATCTGGGAATTCTGATGGAGCACCAACAGCCTGCTCCAGCGGTCTCCTTCCTGTGCTTCCCACCACCTCACAGACACAACTTAAACCAAGAGGTCCATATCCCATGTCGAAGGGTGGGACCTTCTGAAAGTGCAGGCAGAAGTGGGGTTAAGCAGACCCAGAGGCCCTATCTCTTAATTTACTGGGGATGTGCTGTTCTTTTGAGTTAAGGGGCTCCCTACATGGATGTGCTTGGAGCAAAGGAGAGAATAGTCGATTAGCGTCCCATTGGGTATGTGAGGCCTGCAGCGTAAGGCAAAGTGGAGAGCCACTAGAAAGAGAAATGCCTGTTGAACGCCCCAAGAAAGGGACTCTGATCTCTTTTCTTTTACCTCCCCTAGAGGTAGAGGTTAGTCCTAAAGTGAATTGAAGCGGGGACATGGATAAGCGCTAGCGGTGGTGTTAGCCTCCAGAACTGGCGCTGTAGAAAGCACACTCAGAATCCAAGCATTGTTTGGCTGGTTAGATGATTACGGTGGCTACAGCGCATCTCCCCCTGCAACCTGTCCTGACAGCAAGGGTATAAACAGAGTGTGTTTGTTGTAGACAAGACTGGGTGGGCCCGGTTGATGGAACCCACTGGAAAACCTCTGGACCATTATGTAGGAACTACTGGTGATTTAATATTGTACGGTAAAACATATGAAATTTATACACTTAGGCAAGATCTACAGAAAATGTCCTAGTTACTGCAGATGAAAAAATAATATCAACACTTGAAGTCACTGTCGATGCTTTTGGAAAGCAAGTGCAGTCCCTACTATCCAGAATAAGGAGGTTAGAAGATGGGTCCGAGAACACAGAGGGGAAGAGTAATATATGGGGGATGCCTGAAGAGGTGGGGCCCTTTGGGTGAATGACCTTCTTTTTTTTTTTTTCTTCTCCATTTCACTGGTTGCAATCCCACTGATGTGACAGCCAAGTGCAGATTACAAAGGGTCTGAAAAGCCTGCCTTATAAGGCCATTCTTAGATGGAAGATCACTAGGTTTTGGTGTTCTCAGTTGTCTGCCTAACTTTCTCTGCATTTGAACTGTGTGTGGGATTCTCAGCTTTCCATCAGTCGTCTTCCTGCCTTGCATTTCTTGTGGCGGGAGAATGGTTTTGTCAAGTGGTCTCAGCTCATGGGCTTTCAAACGTTTTTCAGTTGTGGGTTCTCAGTTTGCCCACCGGGCCCCCACAACTGCAGTCCTTCAAGAATGATAGTGGCCAAACTGTTGAACTACAGAGAAGTGCACAGGAAAAAAAGTGGCAGTCTTTCCTATTTCCTAATTTCACGAACGCAGTCCAAAAACCATGCCAATCCGTAAAGCGGTTGGGGGTTGCGATCATGCTATATCAAATATGTGCGGTCTTTTCAGCTACACTGAAAATTATGATGGATAGGCTGACACAGTTCTTCAGACCCATGTGAGGCTTGGGCAGACACTAATGTGGAAATGAGTACTTGTGGAGAAAGATGACTGTTAAACCTGAAATCACTGAAGACCTCTGGTAACAGCACTGTGGGAGATGATACAAGGCAAGATGAAGGGAGGGCAAAGTCTCCTGGTGGACCTTTGTCCTGGTATGAGCTACCGGTATCGTTTCGACCAAGGCAATTAAATGGTTCATATCTTGTAGTGGATTCACGACACACCAGTTATTACCAGTTTAGCAGTGTTCTAATAGGTTGTTCTATCTCGGGTTACCTATTCTTCTAGTTGCGTGGAAACATAGGTCAGCGGGTGGTGGTAAATAATTTTATTCTAGTGTTTTCGTTGTTCTTCGTTACAGTTGTCACAGGCTTGGTTAGGCAGCTGCTAAGCTATGGGAGGACATCTAATTTCAAGATTGGATAATATGGTTTCTCTGATGCAAACTGATAGTGGCAAGGGCCAGGACAAAGACTGATATGCAAATGGATATTTCCCATCTGTGAAAGGCACAGTGAGTAAAAGCAGTGGCTGCGAACTCTCAAGTGGTTAATAACCACTGAACAGGTTATCAAGTCTGTTCTTTCGAGAGAGGGGCGCCCGCTACCTTTGCAAAACTGATAGTGGCAAGGGTGTCTCACCTGTATTCAGCAGCAATCCAACGTTTCCTGTTGCAAGCTACTAGCCAGACCTAGTCAATAAGAGTCAATTATCACTCATCATTGGCTTTCGGCGAGTACACATTTTGAGCCTTGGAATTCTTCAAGGAAGTATTCACTTGCAAATTCCTGGGAGGAAAGGGAACTAATGTAATGATTGATGCGCTTTGTTCTTTTTGTAGGTGTTCCAGGGGGGTGTTATATTAGTATGGCGTCCCTCCCTTTTAAGAGTCACTTCTATAGATGGGGATGTCGGGGTGGGAGGTTCATAATGTTGGTAGGTGAGCTTATGGGGAGCAAATATCACTGTTCACTATATGTATGCCCCTTCCCCTATTGGGGCCAGAATTTGTGCAATAGAATCAACCCCATATACTGAAATATGAAACCCATCTACTGATAATTATACTGGTAATTTCAGCGACATTGGAGAACCTGAGATGGATAGGTCTGGTGATTGGCGAGTGGGGGTGAACTAACCAAATTGATTAGCAAGAAAGTAGTGTGTTTTGCATCACCAAGAGAAGGGGATTCCCCTTCCATTCTACAGTTCATTTTTCTTTGCGTTACATTATTATTCTTTTTGTTGTTGTTGTTGTTGAACCCTCAAGGCAATTTGCAGTGTTAGGGAAGTTTAGTTTCTAACCAGAAAGATACCGGATCACTCACTTCTCTTACTTCGGATCAATGGGAACGATAATAAAGTCAAGGATTGTGGTAGCTTAATTTGTGCACTTTAGGAATCCTTGAAGTGATGGACCTATTGGTAGAAGGAACAAACATAATTTTCATTAATGTTGGATTGGTAGAGGATAATGGGACCCTGTGAGTGGCATATCAAGCTGTTTCTGAGGGGCAGGTCAATTTCAGGGTCTATTTAAAAGAGCTGAAGAGAAGCGTAAACAAATCTGTGACATTTAAGAACAGATTGCTACTTTTGGAAGAGCAACATATGTTAAGCACCCAGGACTACAGAGAAATGTAAAAACCTGGTCACAGTCCATGCTAAACCTGCACGTTTGGACAATATATTTATTAGGGACAATACTGGTAAATGAATAGCTTTCCTGGAGAAAAGGGACAATGGAACGCAATGTGACTGGAAAATAAGTGTTCCGGAAGGGATAGCTCATTATCAGGGGAGCGAATAGAAGAGGCCTTCACAGATTACTAACAATACTTAAAGGAATCTATAGTGGATGGTGATATGGCATTTGTAACGCGCCTATACACAAGTGTTTCAAGGCGCGACCTGGTCATGGTTCTGAATATTTTCTGAGCAATGTGCGCTTGACACATTTATCAGAGTCTCAACTTGATTAGCCCGAAATTGATGAAACGGTGGAGTAGCTGGAACTGGCTATCTCCAAAATAGAGGCAGGGGAAAACACCTGGTCTCAATAATGTCCAGGTTCATTTATTGGAAAAACTGGGGTTTTAAATCATCCTGCATATGCAAAACATGTTAGAAGTCTGTAGGAAGAAGTGAGTACTGTTGGCTGAAGCCAGGCAATAACTACCGGGCATCGTAGTTAAGGGGAGCTGCTCCTGGTCAAAGTCTTGGACTCTTCCTCAGCAGTATGCAGATGACACTAAATTATGTCTTTGTGTTAACTGTGGCAGACATTGTCCACTTGCAGGGCTGTTTCTGTGCTTTCAAGGACTGGATGTCTTCACTATCACTAAAATGAAATCCTGCAAAGATGGAATGTCTTTTGGTTTCTTGGTCATCATTTGTGTCTCCAGTTAAAAAAATAGTTGCTTTCTTTTTTTTCCTTAAGTAGCACTCCACTATGTTGATATCCTTTGCTAGGTCTATCGGGTTTTTCCTTGATTCTACAATAACAACCTTCAAGGAGGTATCCTTGCACAAATCGACATCTTTTTTTGAGCTACCACCCATTTTAATAAAAACAAAACGCTTATTTCTGAAGACTAGTACAACAGGGCTTACTGAAGGCAGTGCAACCTTCATGGAACTTCTTACATCTTCCCAAGCAACCTTTTTAAAGATTTTGTTTTTTTTACATTCAGCAGCTTGTTGATCTATTGCCTGCAGAGGCTTGATCCTGCACAGACTTTATTTTTTTATTCCACTTCACTGGTTGCAATCCCACTGAGCTGATAGCCAAGTGCGTGTTACAAATGGACTGAATAGCCTGCGTTATCAGGAAATTCGTAGCTGGAAGATCACTAGGTTTTGGTGTTCAGTTCTCTGCCTAACTTTCTCTGCATTTGAACAGTGTGTGTGGGATTGTCACACCTTTCCATCAGTCGTCTTTCTACCTTGCATTTCTTCTGTAAATATAAGCCCACATTGAAATTGTTTTGTGAATAGTTTTGTTGTTTCAGAGAGTCTTCTCACTTGACTTATTTGAAGTTTGTAATGATGATGTATTGCTTTCCAATATTCTTTTTTCCTGTGATGTTTATTGATGAAATAACTGTATGTTGTGAAGGGTCCAAAATGAGATGCGGACACAAAGTTGTAACATTTTCATTGATGGACTGTCCCTTTCCCTAAGAGTTTCCCTACCTAGGAAACTAAGAATCGGTCCATGTCCAGTTGTCCAAATTATATGAACTGTCCCTGTGTCGTAAACATACTAATCTAACCCTCCCATTAAAAAGGAACAACTAAAGGAGTAAGGAAAATGTCTCTGACCTATTTGTGTCCAAAAAGAGTTCACAATCAAAAAAACAAGTAGATAAATCCAACAAATATTCTTTGCCAAGGCGACACCCTTGTATCAAGAGGGTGGTTCCCTTCCCTTGGATATTTCAGGTAGGATGGCAAAACTGTATTTTCCATACAATAATTCCTTAAGGTGTAAACATTTTCAAGCAATATATTTCCTTTCTTTAACTTTCGCATACCTCCTAGTATACTCGTCTGTCAGGAATCCTCCTACAATTTAAAAATTCATTTTCAAGTGCCTGGTGTTCTGCTTGTCAGGCTTCCTTTCATCAGCTTCTTTAATCCCCTGGTACACCCTCCTGCCAGGTATCTAGGCACAATGTCTTATTCTTCCATATGCTTTGAGCAGATTCCCTGGAATACTCCCCTGCAAGGAATCCCGTTCTGGGGTCTTGTAGATCCCCTGGTATACTTCTCTGCCAGGTATCTCTCCCCAAAATGCTCACTGCCTGGTGTGCTGCTTTAATCGGGTTGTCTTCTTGCTTTCACTGTCCTTGAATATAGCACAGTTGTATTACTTCACTGTGCTTCATTGGCTTGAGATATGACTTGTTCCAAATTTCCCCATGTTGACATCTCTTACATTGGGACTTGTCCAAGTTCTGCCTTTGAATATGTTCAATAGTATTTATTTGCTTGTGGTAATGCTCCAACTGTCCCCACATTGACATCTCATACATGAGGACTTGTGCAAGTTCTGCCTTTGTATTTTACTTGATCGGTATTCAAATATTCTTATTTGTATTAAAGTTCATAATGGCTTGCATGCTGGTCGGAAGGTCCCGGGGGGGCCCCCAAAGCTTGTGGGCAGACTCACCGATGTCTGGCAGCGTTCCCAACCTGTGGCGCGTTGCTGCGACGAAGCTTCCCTTCTGGAGCTGCCTCCCTCGAATTTCAAACCTTCCTCCTGTGCTCCTGGCCGCCATGCGCTCACCTGCCGGTAAGGCTACTGCCTCTCAGCATAACCTCGGCTCTGGTAGCTCTGCTGCTGCTACTGCTGCTGGTCCTCTGACCGTCGTCTGCTGCTGCTGCTACAGCTTGTCCTATGACGGTCCTCGTACAGTGCCTGCTGCCTCTCTTTTGGCAGTGTGCTACGCTGGTAATAATTACAAGTGTCTGCCTGACAATGCCTGCGTTTTCCAGCACGGTCTGTTCCTGTACTGCTACCTTTTTCGGTTCTGCCTTCCTCTTTGGCTCTTCTTCTTTCCCAAGTGCGTACACCATTTTTAAATGTCCCACACACTTGTGCTACATCATAACAACTAGTCTGCTTGGTTAACTTTGAGTTTCTTACAGTCTGCATTGACTCCTTCCTCCTCCTCCTCGTCTCAGTACTTGAGGCTTTACGGGAGTTGAAGTCCATAGTATTTCTAGGATTCCTAAAGTGATATTGGTATGGTTTTTATTTGAAACAACATTAGAGATGGGAGATGTTGAGTGTGTGTATGAGGTATGAATGGACGTCTCCCTGGAATTACAGTATGCCATCACAAGTGTAGGTGTCGTAGGGTTTAACTCCAAAGGGGGGTAGAGAATACAATGTCTCTCCTAATGGAGTTATCATTTTCTCCTGACAGTCCTCCCTTCCCACATGATCCTCCCTCATCGTACCACCACCAGGGTCGGTATCAGGTAGCGGCTGCTGTCCCCTGGCCACATAGGAGGAGATCTTTGTTGGGGAATCAGTGCTGACTCTATAGGATTCATCAAACATCCCCAAAATTCCTTTGGGTTAGGGCTGTGCTTAATACATTTTAAGAATAAAAATAGCCACCCGCTAGAAAGCTCATGCACCTCCTAGTTTGGTTGGCTGAGTGACAGCTTTTAGGAAATGGGCTACTGTTGAAAGGGAGATACCTGGTGGGTGGCAGTAAGTTTAGCCTGTACAAGCTGGCACTAGTACGGAGACTTGCTGGTTGCGGGGAATCCTTGATTGTACAGAATTATTGGTTACAGAAGAATAATTTGTCCTGCCCAAGACCGTCTTTAAGGGGGTGGATAACTGCTAGCTGGAACACTATTATGAAATATGTTTAGTGCTTGTCCTTCAAACATCACAACTGTTTCGATTGGGTTTAACATGTTGTTTGTTCAAGTGCATGGATGAGTCGGGAACCGCAAATCTGATTCGTGAAGGGCCATTTGATAAAGGGATATCGTAGTTTTTCTGTCTAACTGATTAGGTAGCACAGCTGACATTTTTTAATAGTCAATATGAATGAGCTGGATACGATACTAACAAAATGCATTTGTGTATTTTTGTAATGGGCAGTTAAGTGACAGGTTTGAATTGATGTAGTGGAAACTTACTTGTGAAATATTTCAGGGCTGTAATGGTTTTTAATTGCCATCTCAGTGATTCAAAGGATTATGCAAGTATTTCACAGATACTGGGGCAGGTCTTTGCTGCAGGAGAACAAATTACAAGTTTTAAGCTACTGCCATGTATGCCCCCTCACCCACCACCCCAATTTTCCACATGGTCACAGCACACAATTTTTTACTCTGAGCCATTTATCACTCGCCAATGCTAGTGGCAAGTGCAAACTTTCAGGTCTCTACTGGAGGTTAACGTCTTAGGTTGTGATGATAAGAAATACAGTCTCAAGGAATGTTAACCTTAATAGCAAGTTGCATAGACACATTTGCTGTGGCTTTGTTTAAATGCCGTAGCAAGGCCTTAAAAAGAATAGATTTGCAGAAACACATGGCAGTAAGAATACCGAATAAATTACCAGGCTGTGTCCATCTAGCATTTGTCCATGAAAAACTAAAAATACTACAGTGTTAAAAGTGACATTTGTGAAGGCATCACGAAGTAAGACACAGACAACAGATTCAACCTTTTGAGCATATGCTTTATTTTTCTTGAATGTCAAGAAAGAGTAAGGCCTAACGTGCCCTGTGCTAAGGTGTGATTTCCCTACCTAAAGAAAACTAAGGATAGTTTGTCAGCAAGTTCAATTTAAAAGACTGTCTGTGTCCAAAACCTATACTTGTCCTCGCAACTAAATATATATAATGTGTAGGGATGTCAGCATCCAAAGCAATAGTGATCAAAATAAAGTTCTGAGCTTCTTCCAGCTCTTGGCTTAAGTTCAGCTCCACTTCCCCCAGTTCCAAAAAGGCCTTGGGGTTGCCTTTCCCAAGAGGTCAGCTCTTCCACGTTTCAAAACAGCAATCAGTTCAGTCTCTTGACTTTCAAAACAGTTCCAGTTCAACTACTTAACCATCAGGCTTTTCAATAGTTCTCAAAGGTTGCTTTCTCTCTCTCTCTCTGTATTTCTCATGCACAATTAACTTTGGCAAAATGCAAGCTTCTTCACATTTGCTTTCCTTGGCTCTTTTCAGGTAGGGGTCTTGGTCTAGGCGTAGTTGTCGGACCACACGGTCCACCCATTACAGCTCACGCTCGGAGGTCTGAATGAATCGAAGTGTTCATTACTGCCAGTTGCTTCTTCCTCGTTTTGGTACTAATCTGACATTTCTCTGTATTAAGAAGTGGAAACTGATGTATATTTGTCCAGTCCACCTTGAGAGGTGCCCTTATAGTGGATCTCTTCCTCATTCTAGTATAATATTGGCATTTTGGAGGGTCACTTGGAAAGGAAGAGGAGGGCAAGGATGGACCATACCCTACAATGGCTGTTGGGACCAAAGGTTCATTGTGAAAAGGGAATGGGGGATACCATGCCTCACCCAAGGACGTCCTCTTCCCCTCTTGCCAAGTCTTTTCCACTCAGGTGATCCTCCCTTGCATATCCAGACCCAGGGGCCAGATCGAAAAGCGATGGCCTTTCCCTAGCACCTGAGCAGAGATTACCGGGGGGAGAGGGGTAAATATCTGAGGACGGCCTCAGGTTCCTCACACATTTCTGTATTTTTATTTTCTCATTTTCTTTTCGATTTACATCTGGATTATGAGACAGTTTAATATCTCAACCAGAGGTAATGCAGCTGTAAAACAAGCTTTGACATGTATAGTTAAAAGGTCTTTGTTGGTGGTCTGGATTTAAATTGTACAGAAGAAAGTAAATTGGGATGGTGGGGTACAGTGAAAGAACATGAGAACATGAGAAATAGGCACAGGAATGGAGGAGCATTGCATAGGCTACAGTAGCTGGAGCATAGTGGGTGGAGCAGCGTGATTTACACTGTGGGAGAAAACGTGGAATGGGCACAGAGAAGGAACACACGAAGAGGCATCACAGGAGACCAGGGGTGAGAAGTGAAAGGTCTACTGTAGAAGTATCACCAGGAGATGTATCACATGAAAGGCCCACAGGAGAGGTGGAACCGGCTGAAGGAGGGTCGAGACCCAAGTAGGAACACTTGGGTGATGGATGTAAGGAGCACATGTATTGTTGTCCTGTTCCTTGTGATCCGTTATGCTCAGTAACTGCTGTCGTAGGTCCAGTTAGGGCCAAGATTTGCAGCAGGCTTAACAGTTGCTCAAACTGAAGCTTGTTCAATCAGGACCAAGGGTACCAAATTGCTTGTGAAGCACGTGTAGGGCTGTTTTATGGGAGTGGGTCCAATTTAAACCTATGCATGCATACAGTGTAAGCGTAGGTATACATCCATAAATAGTTACACAGACCTGTTCAGCTCTAGAATGGATGAGTGGATCCCGACTCAGCCTAGTAACTCCCTGGTTAATCTAATTTTTCTTTGAACAGGCTCTCGCCACAGGAAGTAAGGAAACCATTGTAATTTTTATTTATTACCCCAAATGCACAGAGTTAAATTCACACTGGTGTGGTTGTTAGGCTCCCAAGGCCAAATGATGCCAAACGTAGCTCCTGGTGGCTGTTTGTGTCAAGCTAACCAGGCTCTTCTAGGCTAGCTCCCAGCTCCACTCAATTTATAACCCTTCTGGCAGATGTGTTTCTAATTTGTGGGGGAGATGGATGGCTTACTCATTTGCCCAAAGTATGTACATGTAGCAGGCCACAAAATGTTCACTAGCTATTTTGCAGGTTCACTGATTTCAGTAACAAATTGTTTGCTTTGTGTATGTGGAGAATGGGCATTATGCTTGAATAGTAGCTTCCAACTTTAAATTCTTCACCCTATATATTTAGTGTGTATGTCCTCAGAGAATGGGGTACCACAACAGTGTCGCTGCATGGAGTGTACAGATCTGAATCACTGATTGAGGACATTAGCCTTCTATGCTTAGAACACATTTGTGAACCTATTAGAGGAGGAAATATGAATCCGATTTTTATTTTCGACAGCCCTAATCAAAGTAGAACTAACCATTGACAATAGGTTATTTTAATTTCTTATGTGAATTGTATTGGGATGTTCATTACTTAAAATTGTGCTTAACAAATTACATTTCTCAATACAGATGTACATTGTCCTGGGAAAACACTTGAATGGACTTCTATACCATACGGTAGTATGTTAAAGAACCCTAAGTAACAGTTCTCTTTTCTAAATGGGATCACTTTCTTAGATGCAGGATAATGTGCTTTGACCAGACCATGCCAAATATCAATAAGAAAAGATCCGGTACAACCCTCTGGATGTTCTAGCATAAATGGAAATATAACAAATCTAGTACAATACAGAGTGATCAAGAAACAAGTTTTTTTTTTTTTTTACAAGTAAATGATATGGGTAATTCTGTTTCTGAAAGAAAGGGAGCCCTGCTAAACAGACCTCTCCAACCCCCTTCAAAATGCACCATGCCAAAATTATAGTGCCGGCAGGTGCCTTGCTGTAACCACCCTACCAACATTAACAGCACCATTTCTGCAGTGCCACACAGCAGGCTCAAAGGTCACCTGTGCATCCCTGACAGCTGCTGGGGCACAGTCCCTGCAAGCAAAAGTGTAATTTTAACTGTCTGCACCTTTTGGACTAAATTCGGACAATTTTATGCTTTAGACAGTCCGGTGGTAGGTGAATCAAAGTCATGTGGCATGGTGACTGCTAAGGACACACAATCAGCCACATCAATTTAATATCACACCAGTGTCAGCTCTTTTTGCAGGGGTTAGCCATAACAGAACGGATGTAGATTGGTTTCTAAGCTGACTGTCTCCACAGATTCTAGGTGGGACAATAGCCACAATGCTAACTCTTTGATCCTCTGTCAGGAAGGGACACACATTCTTCCTGGGCATATACACTTTCCCCAGATGTCCCTTTGGGGACGGTACTGGAGAGGTAGCACTGGCCTAACCAAGCCAACCTCACACCATGGTGCTCATTACAGGAATGCCTTTGAAGCCAGCAGGCGGGGGACAGTGGGTGGCGTAATAAATAGCCATAGAGTCCCGGGGAAGGGTCCCACCATCTTGCCTTTGTTAGGGTTTGCGTTCCCCCTCAAATTTTTTTCTAGCAAAGTTCTCTAGGTACGATGTCATAAGGCAAAGGGCTCTTGTTAAAAGAAAATGAATTGGAGCCTTTCAAGCAAGATTTCTTCGGCTCATCGTTGTTCTTTCATCCATTCCTGGACTCAAAGAAGAATATTAATACACTTTTGGACCTTTGTTAGGGGTGCAGTCCATTTCTCTGCCAGGGAGGTGAAGATGGAAGGCATCGAAAGCAGGGGAAAGCCATGTTCCCTAACCATCCCCTGGAAACATTTGTATGAACTGCTGTTGGACCAAGGCCTCTGTGGCCACACTGGAACCATGACTCTCTCACTGAAAGTTAAGAAACCCCGTGTAGGTGCCAACCAAGCTCCCTGGAGAGTGTAGCAGAAGGACACGTCTTGTCCTGCAGCCCCTGGATTGCATGTTGCTGCTTTTGGCACTCAATGAACTTCAAGCTTCATATCGTCATCTGCAAAACCTTCTCAGTGCGGTATCCCACCAATGGGCGTAAAACACCATGCAAATAAATACAAATGCAAACAAATACAAGGAAGCTTCTTGGATCCTTGACTCAAGTGCCGGGCCACTACTGTGAAAGAATCACACTCCTGCATTTTCAAGCAACTGCATTGACACACCAGAGCCTCATATCAATCCGACTCGACCTGCTGTAAGCCACCATGTCGCACGACTCCACCACCAAGCGGAAAAATCATTGTGACCTGGCTCGACCGCACACTCTAACTTGTTTGGACTCTGACTCGCACGCACCGTCTTGAGTGCCGACTCGACATTAGATAAACGGAACTTGATCCCTCTCGACATCAACTCGTAGGAAAGCACATACAAGCCTGGCTCGATAAGACAAAGAAATAAGGCACTCTGATGAGGTCCTGTCCCTTAGCCAACTTGTGGGACCATTGTAACTTTTAAGCCCCCCCCCTCTCTGTATTTTTCATACACGAAAACTTCTTGAACATTGACATTGTGCTAATTGAGTGCCAGCACACTCCTGCTCATCAATCCAGACTGCTATTGTACAACAGCTTGCATTTTCTTTCTTACTTTTGAGGTGTGGGTTTTTGCTTGTGTTTTTCATTCGTTGCATGCGTTTTATGGTTATTTTGGAATTCTGACTTTTTATAGACCTATGATTGGATATTCTTTCATTTTGGAGTCTTTGTACTGTTGATGTTTGGGTTGGTACTGTTATGAGTTCACACCCCTCCTGAAGATATAATCTGCCTTTGGCCTGTGCTTCCTGTGACGATTCACAGGATCCCACTTCTTCCCAGAGGGAAGCCCTTCCCTATGAGGCTAGGGAGATGAGGAGGCTACCACATAGCCCCCCCCCCACACCCACTCGCAGAGTGGTAAAAAGCAGGAGGACCTCATAGGGAAAGACTCCCCTCAGGGTGATGAGGAATCCCTTCCTGTGAAAGACCTCCCTAAACCCTTGTTCCCAGAAGCCATGGCCCTGTTGACTCCTTCTCCCACCCAACCTGGAACTACGACTGTGTGTTATTGTGAAGTCTCTACTATACCATCTGTTGGACCAGATAAGACTGAGACGAAGAAGAACCAAAAAAACTTTCAGAATACCAAAGAACTGTGACGAGGTGGCCACTAGGAGGCATGAAGGTAACTTCAGAGGCCTTGACCACAAACATTGACGCTATTCTGGGGCGGTCCCAGCAATGTAAAGTAAAGACGGAGGAAGGACTAAAGGTGTTCTGGAGCAGCTTTCGCCTGTCCTGTAGGGCCTGTGAATTTCAAACCCACGCTGCCTGAAGCGTTGAGAGACATTCGGTCTCGGAAGGACAAGTGTAAAGGAATCACGTGAGCCGGAGTAAACCCGACTCGCTGCAGAAGCAGGAAGAATCCAGCAGTGGGATGGCCTCTCCGAGGTTCACTGTGTTGTCCATAAAACACGCTGAAACCACCACAGCAACGACTCTGTGGAACTGCATAGACCAAAGAGGAGGCAAGCAGGAATACGTGCTGAATGCGTGCAGAAACGGTGACCTGCGATCCCGGGAAGAACCGGTAGTGCTACCCTTTGAAGATACAGGTTACCGCAGTTATGGGAAAGCAGTGTGGGATCCAGGATGCCCAAAGAATCAAGTGTACTTCGGGAGTGATTGTTTTTTTTTTTTTTTTTTCTCCACCCACCATCTCATCACAGTAGTGAGATCCAGAGAACTAAGAGTCAAGTATTCCTTGGGAGTGATCTCCCTCACCAAATTGGTGACACGAAAAACCATAAATCTCAGAAGTCCCTCGGGAGTGAACTGCCTTGTCACAGTGGGAAAACCAGCAAATGTGAAAGATGCCAATAGGCCAAAGAACTGTCCGGGAGTAATATCCCTAATATTAAAGATATAAAAAGTCCTGACAAAGTGCAGCAATAAGAAGAGTTGAAAAAGCCTTAACTCTGTTTAATCCTTGGCCGGGGGTGAGGGAGGGGTGAAATAAGAGACTTCTAAAAACCTGTACAAAGGATTATCAAGGAACAGTCTCCAAAACTCCAGATTGACTTTCTTCTCCTGGTCTTTCGCTGGTCTAATGTATTTGGTAAACCATACCCTATTGGAAGAGACTGCTGTTAAGTCAGCCTAAGAATGCATTGTTTCACCAGGAGATGGGAGCCATTCTCCTAATGGCTTTGATATGTTCATTGAATCGTTTTTCGTGTATTTGTTAGTGGTAGGGATAGAGAAGTTGGTTTGGACCGAGGATGGTATTTTAGTTTTTGACTTGCACCCAAGTTATTCTGTGTTGAGGTAGGGAAAACTCTCTAGGAATAGGGAGAGACGGGTTCTTTACTTTATTTGAATTAAAGTCTATAGCCAAAATGATAACATCCATCATGCCACATACCTCCTAACTCAATGGAAGTATATATTTTGTCTGTGTTTATTTCATCTTTGATTGAGATAGTAGTGGTGTCTGTTGAGTAGGCTGTTTAGCCACTACTCCTAACTGTGCTTCTGCAAAGCAGCAGTTATTTCACCACAAGAAGAAAGCTCATCGGACAAGTTTTATTGTGTTTTACTATCACTTATACTTGTACTTGCTCTTTCTTTCGTTTATCAATTTTTTTTTCAATTTACCTTATTTTACATTTGTTGTTTGAGTTTTAATACAACAGAAAAGAATAACTCAATCCCACCTCCCCCACCCCCCCGGTACACAGACGACGTACTTGAAGATTAAAAGTCTATGAAATGATCAGGCTATCCCCAGCAGGTGTAATCTGTGTGGACAGTGCTGTTCGCCGTATGCACTGTGGAAAAAGTCCAGTATGGTTGTCCATTCCGTCGTAAATTTGCTTTGTTCCCCTTGGATTAGTACGTTACCCATTCCATCGAGACACATTCAAGTTTCTGTATCCAGTCTAGTGCCTGTGGAGGATCTGCAGACTTCCATTGCCTGGCTATTACCAGTAGGGCTGCTATCCTGACAATAGTGTAGGCTTTCCGATGATATTTCGGCCACAGTCTGTTGTCCGGCCCAGCTAGGCCCAGAAAGATTTCAGCTAGGGGTTTCTCGTTAGTGAGGCTAAATAGCTTTTGCATATGTCCCTCTACTTCCAGTACACTTGTATTTTCGGGCAGGACTGCCAGATATGTAGCCAATCTCTCGTATGCCCACAGCCCCTCCAGCACTTCTCCGATACGGACCGAGACATCTTATGTAGTTGTGTGGGTGTATAATGCCACTGGAACATTATTTTTAGCCACCATTCTCTGATTTGGAGAGACTGTGTCAGCCATGGGATATCGGACCATAGAGAGGTCCAGTTTTCTTCATCAAGGGGAGCTCCCAATGTTTGCTGCCATCTGAATTGAAAGCGGAGTCTGGAAAGTTGGGGGCTCATCTTTAAAAAAATGTATACAGGCTGGATATCAAGTGTTTATCTCCTGGGTTAGAAGTTAGAAATGTTTCGAATGGTGTCAAGGGTTGTGTGGCGGCTAGTCTGTTTGAGGGGGCCATCAGCCAATGGTGCACCTGAAGTATTGAAACCACTGTGATTCCTGTAGGCCTAATTCCTATTTACATTGGATGAAGGGTTGGATGTCATCTCCCTGGAACATATCGCATAATTTGGCGCAGTCTGCGCTTATCTACTTTGTAAATGTCACCTGTTGCATTCCCGGAGTGAACTCGGGGTTGTCGAATATTGGGGTGAGGGGGGAGGGAAAGGTTTGTTTTTGTTTGTTTTTTGTTTTATTCGTATTCATATAGCACACAACAGCCCGAGGACATTGTGGCACTTCTTACAGTACAAAGCTTAGGTACTTAGTTACATGGTCATTAGCAATATATATACAGGTTGCAATAGAGTTACATAGTCATTAGCAGTATATATACAGGTTACAATATAGTTATATTAAATTTGTTTTATATTACAATATACATGGCAGAAGTGGAGGAGGCAGTTCTCCACTTGCTAGTTGAGGAGAGTGGCCTTGAGGTTGTTGCGGAAGACAGAGATGGAAGTTTCAGCTCTAAGGGTGGCAGGGAGTGAGTTCCAGAGTTTCGTTGCAATATATGAGAAGCCTAGACCTCCCGCTGTGGCTCTCTTTATGTGTGGTATGTGTAGCTGGTACTGAGCTGTGGTGGGGCGAGTGGATGTGGTCCTTGATATTGCTTCAGATAGGTATGCTGGAGCGGTTTTGTTGATGCACCTGTGAGTGATGGTGAGGATTTTCAGAGTAATTCGGTCTTTCACCTGGAGCCACCGTGCTTCACGTCTGGCGTGGGATATATGGTCTGTTCTAGGGATGCTCATGGCGGCTCTGAGGGCATTGTTTTGTGTGGTTTGCAGTCTGTGAATGTTTTTGGCAGAGGTGCCAGCTAGAAGGGCGTTGCAATAATCGAGTTTGGCTTTTATAGTTGCTCTAGCTATGGCCAAGTGGTTGGGGGTGGATAAGTAGGGTTTAATGGCATTGATGAGTTTGGTGCTGAATGCTGATGCAAAGGCTATGGCTCTGACTTGTTTGTTCATCAATAGATTTGCATCAATGTGAACACCTAGAGTCTTGACAGAGGATGATGCAGAGATGGTTGAGTTGTCTATGTTAAAATTGTTGTTTTGGGGGCTTAGTTTCGATAATGTGTTTGTCTGGCTCAGTCTTCTCCCCATTAAGACAGAGGCCATCGATTGCCATCCAAGCTTGGATAGTGGCATAGATGTTGTAAGGGGCCGTGGCGTCTTGGTGATAGAGTCCAGATGGGGGTAAAAGTACTTGAGTGTCATCTGCATAGTTTGTATATGCAACACCCATGGAGTCAAGTAGGTCGAAGAGGGGTTTTGTGAAGAGGTTATAGAGGGTGGGGGCTGTACAAGATCCTTGGGGGGACACCGCAGTTTATAGTGGTAGGATCTGCGTTAGCTGTGTCGGAGTAGACCTTCATGGCTCTTCCTTCAAGGAAGGAAGTGACCCAGGATGCTGCTTGATTAGAGAAATGAGCTGCATGGGTGAGGTGGGTGGTGAGTGTTTGGTGATCTACCAGGTCAACAGCAGCTGATAGATCGAGGAGGAGGAGCAAGGCAGGTTTGCCTTTGTCCATGATCTGTGAGATTTGATTTTTTAGGTCTATTAAGGCGGATTCTGTTCCATGCCCGACACGGAAGCCAGATTGTCTTTTGCCTAGTATGGAGTTAGCTTCCTTGTATGATTGGATCTGGTTGTGAGCTGCTTTGTCCAGGAATTTTAGGAGGAACGGGACTGTTGTTATCGGTCTGTAGTTGTTGGGTTGCGCTGGGTCAAGTGTGGCCTTTTTTAGAAGTGCCCGCACCCAGGCTTCCTTGAGATTGTTTGGGACAGTTCGGTTGTGATGTGGTGTTGTCTAATTGCATGGTCTCAAGTGTATTCCGATATTTTCGTGATCTCACTTCAGTGAATGTTCCGTGGCGTATCCAACCTATTGAGCCAGAGTTTGTCCCCCATCCGTAGGCCTATTAGCGCTGTTTCCATTTTCCCCCACCATTTGTCTGAGTTCTCTGCAAACCAGTCTTCCATCTCTCGTAGTTTTGCTGCCCTATAATATTCTCGGAAATTTGGGAGACCAAGCCCCCTCTGTTTGGGGGGGAGATTAACGTTTTCAATGCTATTTAAGGGGGGTTTGCTCTTCCAAATGTATTTGGATACCATTGTGTTCAGGGTACAGACGAAAGTTGACGGTTCCTTGATGGGGAGGGCCTGAAAAAGATAAAGGATCTGGGGTAGGATAACCATTTTAATGGAGTTGACTCTTGCAACCGTTATCTTAAGTGGGGTCCATGTTTGTAGTTGAGTTTGGATTTGAGTGAGAAGGGGTTGAAATGTTGCCTTGTACAGTTCCCCCAATGTATGCGTGATAGATACCCTTAGGATACGGATGCTTTTGGGGACCCACTTCAGTTGTGTCACTTTCTTGGGTCTGGTTAATTCGTCTCGGTCGACTGATAGATTAGAATTTCTGATTTCAGGACGTTGATTTTTAGTCCGGCGGCCTGGCCAAATCTTTCTAGTTTTGACAGTACTGCCGGGAGTGAATTAACCGGGTCCATGATGGCAAGGAGCATGTTGTCCGCATAGGCCATTAGTGTGTGTACATCTGTGCCAAAATGTATACCCTTAATCTCTGCTGCTAGGTGGATCTGTGTCAAGAGGGGCTCTAGCTGTAGTGCGCTGAGGAGAGGGGGTATCCCTGCTTCCTGCCCCTCTGGAGAGGGACCAAGTGGGACAGTTGGCCCTTTATCAGCAGTCTGGCTTTGGGATTGGCGTAGTTGACTTGCACCATCGCAATGTATTTGGGCCCAAATCCCATTGTTCGCAGGGTGTTGAAGAGGAACGCCCATTGCATCCTGTCAAACGCGTCCAGCCAGACCTGTACTGCAGCGTTCATTTCTGATCTACTTTTTCTAGTAGGTGGCAGATCCTCCGCAGATTGTTGTGGGTTTGTCGGTTTTTTATGAATCCTGTTTGATCGGGGTGAATTGGGGTCGGCATCAATGCAGTTAGCCAGGATCTTGGTGTATATTTTTGCATCCAAGTTCATGAGTGCTATTGGCCTGTAAAATCCTCACTTGGCCGGGTCCTTGCCCTGTTTGGGGAATAGAATTATCTTAGCCTCCTCCATAGTGGGTGTTATTGTGCTCAAGGTGGCGAATGAATTGCAGAGATCTATGAGCTTGGGGACTAAAGTGGAGCAACATTTTTTTTCTTTTAAAGAAGGATGCAGGGTATCCGTCAGGGCCTGGTGATTTGTTTAGTGGGAAGTTTGCGATGACCTTCTGGGCTTCCTCACGACTGATGTCAGCCTCTAACTGGTCCCTGTCTAAAGTCGGGATAATTTTCAAGGGGGTTGCCTGTCCATATTTGTGTTGGAGTTGTAGGTCCGGGTGTTCTGATTTATATAGGGTTGAGTAGAAGGTGTAAAATTGTGCTGAGATTTGGTCGGTTGTCGTTACCTTGGTCCCCTTCGGGTCTTCCACCGGCAGGATAGTTTATCGGCTTTGTTTGCCTTGATCTATTTCTGCCTGAGGAAGAGCAAACTTTTTTTCTGCTCGTTTTGTTTGTATGATGTTCAATGTATCTGTCTCCATTTGTTTTATAATGGTTCTCAATTTCATTTCCAGATCCGCTTCTAACCTTTTCCTTAGTTTGCCCCTATGGGCTGCTGTCGCTATGTGCTCTCCCCTTATAGTTGCCTTAAAGGCATCCCAGAGAATGGCCGGCCTAGTTGCCCCGCTGGAGTTGGAGAAGTATTCTTTTATTTTCTGGTCCAGCTCCATACAGATGACCTGATCTGCTAAGTCCAACAGGGAATTTCCAGGTCCATGGTGTATTTCTTATATTAGTGAGAGTGAGTGTTATCGGGGCATGGTCTGAGATGGTAATGGCATGTATGGATATGTCTGAGATATGGCCTACCAGTGTGGTGGAGGCCCAAATGTAATTGATCCTGGACAACAACTTATACATATATGAGTAATGTGTATATGCAACTTCTTTCCCTCCCAGCACCATCCACACGTCCCCAAGGGCCAGTTGCTCGAATTTGGTGTTGAGGGTTTTGGACGCTGGGGGCTGGGTATATATGGTACTGGTGCTCCTATCCTGTGCAGGGTTCCATGCGTTGTTCAATTCCCCCACCAAGATGGTATTGCTCTCCCCGAAACGTTCTAGGTATGTGAGGACCGTTTTTAGGAAGTGCTCTTGGCCAGAGTTCATGGCGTATATTGAAGCCACCCACTTGGGTACCTCGTTTGAATGCTAGGAGCACCCCTAATGTTTTCCCAATGGCGTTAGCTTGGATGATTTGGGGGTAGTGTCTTAACTTTAGCCTATGTCTGTCCTATAATCTATTGTGTGTCTCCTGAAGGGCTAGTATGTTGGGGTGGTGAGTGGAGAGAAGGTGTTCTGGCTTCTGTCTTTTTACCTGGGTATTCAGCCCCCGAATGTTAAGTGTTAAACATTGGAATGTCCCGGTTGTTCAAAATGCGCCCTGCTTTGGGAATTCAATCTTTTCTAGACCGTATTGTAATCTTCAACATGCACCCGTGTACCGCCCTAACCCCTTGATGAGAACCCTGTTCCCGAACTTGTTTTCTTGCCCCGCCCTCCCCCCTCGCTGGTATAGATTGCCTTTTCTAAGCCACCCATGGACGAAACCTTGGAGGCAACCCACTAAATTACCCAGGAAAACGTGTGTGCAGGGTATCCTAAAACCCCTTCCCTTACTCTAGTTGTATTCCAAGGTAGGCTCGTAGTGACCCGAAAATTACTATGGATAGTATTCATGTCCCGACAAGCCTCTTCATCGGTTGTCTGCCCCTTTTTTGTTGTTGGCGCTTCTCTGGCAGGTGGAGTGGCGCCAGGTATGTTTTTGTAGGGATGGTTTTTGGAGCTTCTTTTGGGTGCGTTCCTTCGTTGTCCATTCCCAATGCCAGGGGCCCTTGGTAGTGTACCTGTTTATGGCCGATGGACCAGGTGATCATCCAGTTCCATTTGCATTATCCTGGCTCCCTCCACTTTGGTAGTTATCCTATGAGTTGTGCCATTCCAGCTGAAGAGGAGGCCGAAAGGAAAGGTCCACCTATATGTGATCTTTTTGTTGTTTTTTTCTCCCATACCTAAACTGCATTGTGAAAGTAGTGCTGTCTTTGGTTTTGCCTTCCTAGCAAAGCATTCATATAGCAAACTGTTCTGCTATTCTCTGAGCTCTTGTTGGCTTGTCCAATTGTCTCATCTTTCTCCATCTCATCTGCTTGTGCCCCTCCCTGTGTCCTTCCCTAGTGTTCTCCGCACCCACCCCCTTTTCTCTTCTCTCCTCTCCCCACCTACTTTATGGTGCTCTCTGTCTCTCCTATCTTTTATAACTGCTTCTCTATCAACTATCCTGCTCTCTTCACTATATCTGGTAGGAAGAAGTTTAAAAAGGACATCCTGGTCTCCAACCCAGGCCTCCCTATCGCTGACACCTATACCAGTGCTTCCTCCAGGCAAACCCTCACTGACATCCTTTGTTGTTCCTTCGCCAGCCATATGGATTTTCCATTTGGTCTCTGTGCTTTCTCCTTTCTCCTCTTCTCCCATTTAATGGTCGCACCCGGTGGGCCTCCTTCCACTCCTCTAAGGTCAGCATTAATGTTTACTTGAATGCTACCGTCTTGGTCCATGGACCTCAGGCCAACCGTCTCGTCTTTGACGCTTCCCGCGCCTCATCAATTTCCTTTCTTCTCCTGCTATCCCCTCTTCCCTCCACGGCTTCCTTGCCTCCCACTGGTGTTTTCTCCTTGGCTACCTTGCCTTCTCCTCCTAACTCCTCTGCCCTCCCTCGGGTTCCTTCTACACCTCTGCAGGGCGTACCTCTCCCTGGAAGTCGTTCAAGGACAGAAACCCTCTCCATCTTGCCACTCAACTCTCGCTCAGCTGTCAAACACTCCTGACATCTGCCACCTCCTTAAAGAACTTGACCTCGATGTCCTCTGTCTCACCGAGACATGGTTCACTGCCAGCACTGTCACGAGCTTTGACATTCTCCTCCCAGACGGCGACAAGATCCTCTCCGCGCCCAGGTCCAATCGTTCCGGAGGGGGTGTAGCCCTGATCTTCCCTGAGTGGATTCCTGCATCTGTCATTCCTACGCAGGCCTACTCCTCTTTCGAATTCCTCGTCTGCAGGATCTCTCTCTCTCATAGCCATTCCCGTACTGTGGCTACCATCTATCGGCCACCTGGTCGGATCTCCTCCTTCCTCTCCGAGTGGGCAGACCTCTCCTCTTCCATCCTGGTCTCGAAAGCCCCCTTTCCCCCCACCCTTTCTCCCCACAAGGACCATATTGACACCCTGACTCCTGCTTTGGCTGCAACCACTTTTCTGCCACTGGAGTCTTCCCCTCCCCCTGTAGCACTCCCTTGTGCACCCTCTTCTTAAGAAAACCTCAGCCGACCCCCTCCTGCCCGGCTAACTACCGTTGAATCTCCATCACTCCTTTCTTATGCATACTCCTGGAAAAGCCGGCCATCTCCCAGTTTAATCTTCACACTGAATCTGTTTCAGAGCTGCCAGAAACGCAGAAACTGCTCTCCCGAACATCCGTGAAGACCTGCTCTCCAACCTTGATTCCAATACCCTCTGTGTGTCCTCATCTTACTTGATCTCTATTCTGCCTTTGGTCAACCATGCAATCCTGCGCCACTGCCTCCGTGATAACCTGGATAACCTGGGTGTCACTGATCAGGCCCTGGCTTGGCTGATCTCTTTCCTCTTCGATAGATCCTCCCAGGTCCAACTTGAGTCCTTCTTCTCCTCTATCTCTACCTGTGGTGTTCCCCAGGGGTCTAACCTCTCTCCCTGGCTGTTCAACTAATACCTGGCACTTCTTGCCCACCCCGTTGCGCCTCTCTGCCCCAACTTTCAGTGCTATGCAGATGACACTTGGCTCATTTTCAGGCTCCCTTCCACCACCTCTTTTTCTTCTCTCATCTCTTACTGTCTGCTATCCAGGAGTGGTGTGCCGCCAACGATCTCTGCCTTAATGCCAGTAAGACTGAGATTCTCCACATCGGCACACCTGCTCCATCCGTTCCTGTCGCGCTCTGGCCGGCCTCTCTTGGCCCTCTTCCTGCTCCCACCTGTGAGGTTAAAAACCTTGGGGTCATCTTCGACTCCACACTCTCCTTCTCTCCTTACATCTGACATCTCTAAGAAGTCACACTACCAACTGCACCTCTTCAGAGGTATTCTTCCTTTCCTCTCCTTCCCCAGAAGCTCACTGTCTCCAGAGCTCTGGTTCTCTCCAGGCTTGACTACTGCAACAGCCTCTTTCTAAATCTGTCTGCTTCTACTCTCTGCAACTCATCCAGAACAGGACTGCGAGACTTGTCCTTGGCCTCAAGCCCAGGGATCGTATCTCTCCAGGACTGAAATCTCTGCACTGTCTGCCACTGGCTGCGAGGATTAAGTTCAAAACCCTCTGCATTGTCCACAAGGCCTTCTTGCGGCTGGGGCCTCAATACCCTCAACTCTCTCTTCCTAAATATCTTCCTTCTCAAGCTCTTCGCTCATCCGCCTCCAACTTCCTCAGGGTCAGTCGCTTCTCCAAGCAGCTCGTTGGTGGTAGATCTCTATCCTCTGCTGGGGCCTCCCTCTGGAACAGCCTCCCTGAAACTTGAGAGCCATTTCCGGTTCCAGAAGCACCTCAAGACCTTCCTCTTTGGTTCTGCTGGCTCTCCTCCTCTCGCCTGATTAACTCCTGACTGAAACTGCACTGGTCACCTGGCTACCCTCTGATCTCGGGCCCAGGTCCCCTCTCCCGCCAGCTGCACACCTGCACTGGTATCACTATATTATCCCCACCAATAATAATGCTGTATTTATGGTCGTCTGGAAGAGCCATAGGCGATATTTTGGGGGAGGAAGGTCATTTTTGGGGGTTTTGGGAGCAGGGGTTGCAGGGGTGTCCATGCCTTAATATTGCTGCCAAAATATGGCAATATTTATGTATGACAATATGTTTGCGGGGATTTTAACACATGGAACCCCTGCACTGCCTCCTGGGTATCACCTACACCTGGGGGCTGTTTCTGTATCCCTACAGTCCCCTACCAGCTCTTGAAACTTATGTCTGCACTTACCCCTGCACTTGCCACAAGCTGGCTGAACTTTTTACCTATTGTTCTTTATTTTTACTGTTGATCCTATGTATTGCACTGCCCCTTGCCCTCATACCCCCCCACACTTTTCCCTTTCCCCTCCCTTGCACTTGCGCGATCTCAATGTAGCCTGGCCTAGTAAGATCGTTGTCTAGTCTCCCCTCTATTCCCCCTTGCCTCATCGCGCCTTGAAACACATGTGTATAGGCGCATTATAAATAGCGTATCATAACGTATTCTATAATTTTGGTTTGCAGGTGTTCTAGCAGGCTTCGAAAGTCCCTTCTCTTCTGCAGGGTTAGCTGAGATATGTCCTGATACAGTTGGATCTCGTTCCCGCAGTATGAGATTGGGGCTGCCTTCCTTGCTGCCCTAAGGATCTGTTATTTTTGTGGGTTTGAGGTTAATGCGTCCAGGGGGTCCCTAGGGTGGGCGCCCACGTCTTTGCATACCGGTCCTACATGGTGAATCCTGTCAATTGGGACAGCTGTTTCTCCCTCCGTGCCCAATAGGTCAGGTCCTTGAATATATTTGATACCTGCTCTTTGAGGTCCTCATCCGGTACAGATTCGGGGAAGTTTCGAATACGGATATTGTCCTGCTGTGATTGGTTCACAAGGTCATCACATTGTAGCTCAATATTATGGGTTGTCCTGGCTAGATGATCCAAAAGCTCCTCTGATTTAGATGAGTCCTGCACCAGGTCCTGCAGTGCCCTTTTGTTGGTGTTGACTCTCTCTCCCAGGGGTGCAATTTCTTTGCCCATATCTGCCAGCTCCGGTGTAGTGAGGGTGTGGAATTGCATTTTCTGGGATGCTGTGACCTTGTCTTGGAATGTCTGGAGGCAGCATTCCATATCCTCCTTTGAAGAGGCCATGTCGTCCCCGCTGTGCGCGCTGTGCTTTGGGTGTTGTCAGGGTTGCCGGGTCCCCCCTCGGCTCTAGACCAGCACTCCTGCAGTGGGTTTTGCTTGGGAATAAATTGCAGCTTCCATGCTTCTTTCCTTCCTTTGGCGCCGGGCATTGACCTTTGTTAGTGTGGGAGGGTCTCCACCAGTCCTTTGTGTTCACGGCGTGTTGTGAATCAAGTTCAAGCGTTGGCTCTTGGGCTTGAGAACACCTATGTAGGCCTTTTGTTGTTGGGCGGGGTACCCTAAGTGGGGTCTATGGGATCTATGCACTAGATGTCCTTGTGCTTATCAGTGGTGGTAGGGTGGTTACAGCGCCCCCTCTTTTGTCTGAGATTAGGTACTGCCATGTTGTTGAATGAGGTGAGAGGAATGATGGATCGCGCTCCGTGCTGGGCCGTTGGAGGGAGTGGATGGTTGCTTGACGGTCCGGGTGAACTTCCCAGTGGGTACCTCGACGGTCCGCCTTCTGTTGAAGGTTGTGACACTGCAAGCCTCTTGTGGTCTCAGTGGGGCAGGAGCTTCCTGGGGTGGCCGCTACAGGCTCTGTGGAGTGCGCGGTGCCTGGTGAAGTCTGGTGCGGGGCAGGTGGGTCTCTGTTTCCCAGATGTGCTGTTTGCAGTCCCTGGGCTGTACACCGGGTCGATCGATCCGGAGCGTGGAGGTGCCGTGTGGGGCCCACCTGTGCCCATGTCTGTGTAAGGAGGGTGAAAGCGGGTGACCGTGCTCTTGGTGCCCTGCGATGAGCGGGGTGCAGAGTTTACTGGGCGCAAAGAGTCTAGCCTGCTCTCACAAGAGTGCCGCCAGGCCGAGTCCGCAGCTTACTCACCACAGGGTTGATTGGGTGCGCACCCACCTCCTTGTCGACTCTCTGTACGTCCCAGCGCGGAGGTGATCTTTTCCGTCCCGGCGGGGGTGCCACAAGTCGCTGCTGCTCACTATCCGGAGGGATCTATGCTGCTGCTGTGCCAGGAAGGATATTACAGGGTCGGAGCTGAACGGGCTGCGACTCTACTCATCAGCCGCCATCTTGGAATCCCTTGTCTAACAATTATTAGAGCATTTACTGCTGGCTTTGAGAAAGCCTACTGTGGTGAAATGCATGTCTGCCTGTTCACACATTTAAACAAAAAAAAATAATCTTAACTCCTCTTTACTTGCTTAATGTATAATAACAATACAAATAAACCATAGTGGGAATGTCACTTGAAAGGGAGAATTTCATAGGAGGAATTGAGCACAGTCACTGAGAATAGATGGTGCTAACATGTTTAAGGGGTAGGTGAACAAGGGAAATCCACCTTTTCTGTAGAGCAGCGTGCAGTCATTTTGCAGACTTTTTCTTTTTTTAAAGTCTACTTTTTGGTTGAGTTGACCCCCGAAATATAAAATGAATATATGTGTTTGTAAATATCTGTGTCGGCAGCACAAGGTCTCTATGGACCCTTGAGCCACTTGATAAATGGTACGGTACAGGCTTTTAATATACAGGCTATTTTGTCTAAAAGCAATTGTACCCAAGATTACACAGCTGTGTTGGGTAACAAGACCACCTATGAAATGATTCACATGTTTGGAATAACACTATAAACATGCCAACCAAAAGAAAACCATGCCCTTCTAGTATTTCTTTCTAATTATTTTTTCCTTCGCATGTTCTTGTTACTTCCCTTCCACCCCAAATCTTTCCTGATCTTTCCTGATCCTTCCTTGTCTTTTGTCACAACATTCCATTCACTCCATTAAGAAATTCTTCCTTGAGTTCAACTACTACCAGCAGATGCCTGCATTTTAGCACAAAGGTTGGCAATGAGATCTCTCCAGCCCCTGCAACAGAGCACCTGGCTCCCATGTCCCTGCGCATGCACATCACCAGCTAACTAACGGAGCCTACTGCCCCTAACTCTTACTGAGGCATCCTCTTCGTCTGAAGCCTACAAAGGCTGCATTGAGAAGTAACCATAATGACTGCGCCTAACACTGCCTAAGGTTGTTCCTGCTTCATCCTTTTGGCAGCTGATGTGTTTGAACACCTAACTTGCAGGCATGTATGCCCTTATGGTGCTGCAGCATCTTCTCATTCATTACCATATTGCTGCATGAGACTCTCCTTGCTGCGCAAGTCTCACTTGACTACTTAACCCTTGGTTTTCTGGCTGTCCCCTGAACATGCAGACCACCACTGTGCAGCAAGCAAACCATTTCAAGGTTGCAGGCACAAAACAGTTGCTCGCCCCCTCCATTCTCCACATGGACACAGCACACCATTTCTTACGCACCAAGAGTGAATAATCACTAGCTGATGGCCAGTGCACCTTTTTAATCCTGATGGACAAGCAGTATACTTTATATACGTCCTTATTTACTGCCACTCCAGCCATTCAGATTCCACAGCCAGTGCTCCAGATAGGATTGTGGATTGTGGAATAAGAGTATTTTACTCCCAATTTTTAGAATTGGAGAATAAATCCAATTTCAAGAGTACAAATTATTTTCCTCCTTTGCAAGAGTAAAAAGCATCTGACAACTATCCAATTTGTGCGTAAAATGTAAACTTTGTTCGAAAAAATTAAGTGACAAAAAACAGCTGTATTTCAAAGTGGTTCTAAATTTGTTTTTATGGCACCAATGGAAAACATTTTCTCCACACAAGAACCTTGTAGATGCATACTACCGAGCTTCAATCTTTATGATACTTGGGCACAAACTCTGTGAGTTACTACATATGCCAGCTAGTTGCATCGGGTGATTCATAAATAAAGTCCCTCACTCTACCAGCATCACTTCTCTGCCTCTCGGGCCTACTGTTGCTGCCTGGCACTACCTGCTTGACAGCCACTCCATGTTTGCTCCATCTCTCCTTCCCTCTGCTACTTTATTTCCCCTGTCTCTCACTTTCTGACGCTCTGCCTCTCACCCTTAAGTGTTGCACATGATACGTGATTACATGGCATTGTGAAGCGTGCGGTAATGGAAAGGGTACGACACGTTTGGTGTTGCAATGCCACATTTTGTGGTCTGTTTCTCTGTCCCTCTGCCTCTCCCATCTCTGCATTCTATTGTAACTTTTTCCCTCCTATAGCTCGCTGTATTGGTTATGATATGATAGTTTATTTGTATAGTGTCTATACACGTGTGTCAAAGCACTTCAAGGCAGGGGAGGGAGAAAGGGAAATACAATAACATTCTTACAAGGCCTTGAGACATTAGGAATGAGTAATTGACTATCGTACTAGGCCTGACGACATTTCTGATGGTGCAAGAGCATTAACAATAAATGAGAGAAAGGCGGGAGGGAGGGAGCGAAGGAGGGAGCGAGGGAGGAAAGAAGGGGAGGGGGGGACAAAAACAATAACTGTCATACTAGGCCTGACAACGTTTCTGGTGGTCAGGGGATGGGGGAGAGAAGAGAAGGTACAGGCAGAGAGAGGAAGAGAAGGTTGAGAATAAGTGAGTAAGGTGAGTAGATGCAACTCCAACGGAAATCTGTGACCAGGATCAAACAAACCAATGGAATGAACATGACATAAGAGTCGATGCAGAGCACAATATGATGTAAGAGTCCAGCAGGTGAATGCCATGAATTTTTTGGAAACTTGCAAATATAGCCATATGTTATTTTGGAGCTGAGTTCGTTTTAATAACTGACACTGGAATGCTAGAGTTGTTTAGAAAATGCTCTGGAGCACTGGAGCTGAGAGCTGATTAAAGGAAAGCACCTTGTACGTGTAGGCTCAGTCACATGATATGTGATACATGGCATTGTGAAGCGTGCGGTAATGGAAAGGGTACGACACGTTTGGTGTTCGGAGACTGGAGACAGAGTCACGGCATGAAGGAAAGTGCAGCCAATGTGATTGGATTTCTCACTGACTGAGGTGACAGTGGAATCTGATTGCGCGGACATAGGGCTTGAAGGTAGGAAGCAGAATGACAAGCTGACATCCGATATGGAGAGTTGCCAATGCTCTTTTTAAGTGGGGTTGATTGGGCTTACATTGTGACACATGCTCCCTAAAGTGTTTATTGTTGAACTGCTGGCTACTATTTTGCATTCTGCAACTTTTCCAACCTCTGTGACTGCACTACATGCACGTTAACTCTCTGAAATCTTCTACAGAGCACTGAAGCACTCGCAGCTATGTGAAGGCCTCCTGCAACCTTTCTGACCTCTGTGATTAGGGAAGATTGTTTTCTTTGTTCACTGGGTGTAGCTAAGATCTGGTATTCCTGAGTTCCCCATCTGAGATTGACCATGCGCGTGTCATGAATTGAGTAGCTGACTGTCGATCACTTCAGTCGCTTGGCAAGGCAAGGCTTCAATGGAATTATGGCTTGAGGAGTAATGACAGCTTGACTTACTCTTGGCTTCACTTTTCTATTTAGGTTATTACGTTGGCAAACAGCTGTCTGGTTTTGTGGACATGTTTCCACTCTTGCTGACCACATATATGCAGAAATGTTAACCTACATGATGGCTTTCAAAATATGTTTGCCCGATTATTTCTGGCTTCATTTATGAAAGTTAATTATGCAGAGGCGTACTCCCAAGAGTCCCACATTGCCATTCCTCCTTTACAGCTTATTTGTAATGGTATATATCTTTTGAACAGGAGAGAGTGATGGTTTATGTCCGATGACATGAGGACAAACCTTTTGTTGGATTGCAGATCAGTGGGAATGAGATATTTGGTTATGGATGTGCTGGATTTTATATATATATATATATATATATATATATATATATATATATATATATATATATATATATGATAGGCTGTTGTTGCCTTCCGGTTTTTGTTGCGAGGTAATTCCTGCATTAGTTGATGATTCAGGTTCATACTGATGCACATTTAAAGGTTATTTTCACAGTTACAATGCAGGTTACACTATGGGTAATCGATGGTGGCATTCCTGTGGGATATGGGTGGAGGTGGGTGATGTGCTCTACTACTGTGCTTAAATTGCGCATGGGCACTGGTTATAGAGGTTGGAGTTAAGCTTTATGGCTGCTCTGTATAGATTCTTTAGTTTTTATGGAGCGGGTCATTTGTTGCTTCACATACTAATGGGGGCTTATAATTCATTGGTGCATTGAATGTGTAATTAATGCTGTGGTGTTAACTCACAGAGAGAGGTGGGAGTTGGTGGTGTGGGTGAACTATTGGTGAGAATGCTTTCATGGAAGGCTTGATGCATCCTATTTATGTATTTTGTAATATTTTGTGTAAGTTAAGTATTGACGCGTGAAAATGTAAGTGTGCTTATTGTGGTTCCATTGGCTTCCATTGTAAGGGTGTTAAATATATCCAATGGCGATAGAATGCATTAATGCACGGAATAGGTGCAATATTCAGTGGCTTCGGTCAATTTAGTGCCTGTGTCAAACGTATGGCAATAGTAAGAGGAAATGGGATGGGATAGGATTGTATCACAGATGGATAGGAGGGGAAGTGTATATTTTTGTGACTAATAAACTGACTGGTGGGTGGTATAGGATGCGAGTATGGGGTAGGGTTTAGAACATATGTTTATCTTTTTATTTTGTGATTAGAAATATGATGGGAGGAGTTATATTGTTAATTTGTATGTATGTGTGTATATATATATATATATATATATATATGGGCATATGATTCTAGGGTTACAGTTTAGTAGTAGTGCTTGTGTACTTTATCATATTGCTGTGGGTATGGGCAATCTACAATTGAAATGGTTAGAAATTGTTTAATGTTGTGTACGTTTGGGGTGTGTTATGTGTGTGGGGGATGACTTCAGTGTTCTACAGAAATAGTATCCTGAGATTCTCCTTTCTTGTGATATTTGGGAGTTTATGTATGCAAGATTCAAATCCCAATGAGCCATTGGGTGAATTGCATTCAATAGGTCTTATTTTATTTTACTCCTTTATTATTTTTTCTTTTTAAAGCTGGTCTTCATGGGATATTTGAAGTTTATTACGTGGAATGTTAAAGGGCTAAATTGCCCTTAGAAAGGGAGAAAGGTAATGGCTAGACTGCGACTTGAGATGTAATTTTTTACAAGAAACTTGTCTGACAGATAATCCGGACACATTTTATGAGGCCTCTAAATCCATGAAGGTTCTGTTAAATTGTTATTCAGGCAGTTCAAGAGGAGTAGGTTTAGTAATTCGGAAGAGATTAGGTATGGGTGTAGAGAATGTACTTCAGGATGCTGATGATCGTTTTCTATTAGCAGACGTTAAACATGAAGGAAAAGTATTGACGTTGGGTTCGGTATATAGTCCATGCTCTAATGGCATACATTTTTTTTAAGGAGCTGAAGGATTCTCTGAGAAACATGAGTGGCAAACACAATATTCTTGGAGGTGATTTTAATTGTATTTTAGATGCCACTTTAGATAGGCTATCATCGTGCAGGTTTACAGGTCATAGGTTGAGTCGTGCTTTTTGTGATGTTATTGACACTTTTGCCTTGGTAGTCATTTGTAGATTGTTGCATCCAGCCGAGAAGGGATTCTCCTTTTTTTCTTCGATTCATAACTCTCATTCAAGGTTGGATTACTTATTGATTTCGGAGAGATTGGTTGATGTAGTGAATGATGTGGAAATAGGGGAGCAGTGACTTTCTGATCATTCATTGGTGAAGTTGATCATGAATCTGAGTATGTTCAGACCCACCAATATTAAATGGAGGGTTAAAACGTTTATATTACAAGAGGAGAAAATGTGATGCAATCAATGCTTCCATTGTTCATTTCTTTGAGGATAATGTAGATTCTGCTGACTGTTTGGTAGTGTGGGACACTTTCAAAGCAACTATACGTGGAGAATTGATTAATTGGACAGCCAGAGCGAGAAGGGAGTGTGAGATGAAAGTTAAAGATCTGGAATTTGACCTTAAAGCATACGTTTGCTGCAATTTCTTATCTGGTAAAGGTGCGGATAGGTTGAAGATGGAGTGTGCTAGGGATATATGGAAGAAAACCTTGGACGAGCAGGCAGAGAAAGAGTTATATTTTATGAGGCAAAAAGCTTTGGAGGAGGGGGATGGGGAGGACGCTTGCTGGCTAGGAAGCTGAAGAGTTTGTTGGAGAGATCGTTTATACAAAAGATTGAGGATGAAACAGGAGGGTTGAAGATTAAAAGTGATATTTGTGAATGCTTCAGACTTTTCTATGCTCCTCTTTATTCCGATGCGTCAGAGGTTGAGGAGGACAAACTGACAGTTTTTTGCCAAAATTGACATTCCCTGTTTGTCCGAGGAAGGTAGAGAGGCACTTGATGCTCAGATTTCAGAAATGGTGTTGCAATGTAGAGGATGCCATTAGCCAACTCAATTTGGGTAAGTCTCCGGGTTCAGTTCTGGTGCCCAAGTTGTGTGCTTTATTTAATCGGTTCCTCTCGGATGGGGTATTCTGTAGCTCGATACAGGAGGCGATTATTACATTAATTCCTAAACGGAGGGGTAAGATTCTTCAAAATGTGGTAATTCTCGTCCTGTTTCTTTGCTAAACGTAGATGCAAAGATTTTTGAAAAGGTCATGGCTATGAGGTTATAAAAATATATAGGGGTATTAATAGGTGGTTCACAAGTGGGGTTTATGGATAACAGACATGGATATGATAACATTAGGACATTATTGAATATAATGGGTTTGTCTTGTGAGAAGGTGGAAGAAATCCTCCTTATTTTCTTTGATGCTGAAAAAGCATTTGATTGCGTTAATTGGTCGTTTCTTAATTTTACATTACTTCGGATGGGCTTTGGTCTGCAATTCTTAAATGCAATAGGCGCTTTGCAGTATAATATTTCCGCTAAAATATGGGTTAATGATGTTTTGTCTCAAGCTTTTCGATTATTCAGAGGAACTGGACAGGGTTGCCCACTTTCGCCCGTCAATTTAGTTCTTGAGCCATTGTTGATATATCATAGATAGTAATAGAATATTTGTGGGTGGAAGTTAAGGGATGGAAAGGTGAACGTTGTGGCATATGCTGATGCTCTGACAGTGGTTTTGACAAATCCGGAGATGGGGGGGGGGGGGAATACTAAGAGATATGTTACAGGAAGTAGGGGAGTTTTCTGGGTACAAGGTAAATTGGGGGGAAAACAGTGGTCTTTCCGTTTAAGATAAATCCACTAAATAGAAGATCGCTAGACTGGGATTGTCAGTGGGCTGAGGTTTCGGTGAAACATTTTGCCATTTATTTGGTCTGTGACATTAGAAGAATGGTTGAATATAATGTGGATAAATTAACCCTTTAAGTGCCAAGGGCGAGGTATCTTGTCCTTGGAAGTGCATACGCAGTGCCAAGGACGAGAGAGCTCGTCCTTTTCAGCACCTTGTTTTGAGCGATCCCTGCAAAGCATGGGGCCACAGCGCCAGAGCCCCCTGGGGGCAGATGATCACTGCCTCCAGGGGTGAAAAGGAGAAATAAAAATACAAAAAAAATCGAGGGAAGGGGGGAGGTGGGAAGGGGTTTGGGGCCCTGGGGCACACTAGACCACCAGGGATATGGCAAAAAGTAATGTCCTTGGAAAGGGGAGGTTCTCTCCTTTCCAAGGACACCACATATATGAGGCATTGCTGGTCACGGATCGGCGCAGAGCGCTCGATCCGTGACCAGCAACCCACTAGACCACCATGGATCCGTTTGTGAGTTGGGGTGGGGGGGGGCTGCTTCAAGTAAGCAGCCCTCTTTCCCCCCCACCCCCTCCCGGCCCCAAAGCATGGGGGCACATGCATGTGAACCCTGGGGCAGATGGCTGACCATCTGCCCCAAGGGAATGTAAATAAAAAAAAAATTAAATGATGGGGAAAAGGGGGTGGGGGGGCCACTAGCCACCATAGACTGAATGAAAAGGGGGGTGCCCCCCCACCGAAGTAGAAAGGGGGACACCCCTTGTAACCCTCCCTGGGGGCAGATATCTGCTCCTAGGAAGGGGCATCTGACCCCAGGGAGGGATGCATGCATGAGGTGGGGCCTCCCCTATCTGACGCCAGGGAGGGTTGCATGAGGTGGGTCCCTCCATTTGGGGTGGGGTTGGGGTGAGGGCCACCCCCCGTTGCAGTACATCATTCGCTGCCAATTTAGGGTGCCCCTCAGCCCCCCTAAAATGCAGCCTACAATTTTGTATTTTTTTTTTGTTTACCCAAGTTTACTTGGCGCAGATGGCCACATTAGTGTGCCAATCTGCCCCCAGCGTGCCCAAACCCTACTGCTCCATCTATTGGGGGTCCTGCCCCCCTTTTGTGGTGGCCCTCTCCCCCCACCCCACATGGCTGGGGGGGACACCTCATGCAGCCCTCCCTGAGCCTCCTAGGAAGGGCTGCACGATGTGCCCCCCCCTCTCTACGGTGTGGGTGAGGAGAGGGCCACCACAAATGGTGGGACAGGCCCCCAATAGATGGGGCAGTAGGGTATGGACACCCTGGGGGCAGATTGGCACACTAATGTGGCCATCTGCGCCAAGCGAAGTTGGGTAAACAAAGAAAATAATACAAAATTGTAGGCTGCTTTTTAGGGGGGGGGGCTGAGGGGCATCCTACATTGCCGGCAAATGTTCTACTGTAATGGGGGGGTGGCCCTCTTCCCCCCCCCCCCCCCTCACACCCCAAATGGAGGGCCCCACCTCAGGCATCCCTCCCTGGGGTCAGATGCATGCCCCTTCCTAGGAGCAGATATCTGCCCCCAGGGAGGTTTGCATGAGGTGGGGCCCTCCATTTGGGGTGGAGGGGGTGAGTGCCACCCCCCGTTGCAGTACAACATTCGCTGCCAATTTAGGGCGGCCCTCAGCCCCCCCTAAAAAGCAGCCTACGATTTTGTATTTTCTTTGTTTACCCAACTTCGCTTGGCGCAGATGGGCACATTAGTGTGCCAATCTGCCACCAGGGTGCCCAAACCCTACTGGCCCATGCATTGGGGGGGGCCTGTCCCACCATTTTTGGGGGCCCTCTCCCCCCCCGCCCCCTAGGGTTTGGCTTGTGGTATTGCTTGTTTTGTAAAACACTACAAAAAATGTGTGGTTTCCTAACTGCAAGAGTTGGGGGGGAATGTAGCGGAGCATTGCTTTTCTCAAAATTCATAGAAGCCTTTGCCGTACCTAGCCAACCATGTCCAACACATACTTTTTTTTTTCGGTTATTTTCCCGCTTTCCCCCCAATCTATGGCATTTTCCCCCTACCTAGCGTTTGCCTGACCTATGCAAATCACCCCTTCCTAAACCTGGAATTTTGTCTACTTTTCAGAAATATATGCCTTTCCGTCCTCCAATTCGGCTTTCCTACCCTTTTCTCCCATTCCGTCCATGCATGTACAATTGGCAAAAATGGCCAAAATCGCCTACCTCTCACAAAACGGTTGATAACCACATCAAAATAATTTTTTTCCGTTTCCACTCAACCTGTTCTTGAAAGCCAGGAAATTGGGGAACTCGGCACAGCATTTGTTCCTAGCTCTTACAAGGAAACAACCACAGGCTTCTTTGTACATCATTTTATTGGCATTTTTTTTTAAAAACTTTGGCTCTTTTTGCTTATTTTCTCTCACCCCCCTACAGCAACCTAGGATTCCTGGGTGGCGTTATGACCGCCTAGATGTGGGAGAAAAAAAGGAGCCAAATTTGGCCGACATATCTCATGTAACAAAAAAGTTACAAGCCATTGAATGGCCACATACTGAAATCACCAAAAAAGGCCCTGGCACTGGGGAGAAATACCCATCGCATTTAAAGGGTTAAAGGAAGTGCTGATTAAGGATATACAACGATGGGATAGGTTGCCTTTGGGCATTTAGGCTAAAACAAATGCAATAAAAATGATGTTGCTGCCAAAGGTTTTATAGTACATTCAGTCTCTCTCTCTCTCTCATGTTTACTAAGAAGGTGCTCAAGAGTATTGACGGGTTTTTTATGGATTTCTTATGGGGGAAGGCAAATTTATTATGATACGTAGAGTTAATGATGGGGTTTTGTCTACCCAGTGTTTGAAAATTATTATAAGGGTTTCTTATTAAAAAAGGCTTCCTAGTACTTCGGAGAAAGAAGGGACTCGGATCCTTACTGGCTCTTGATGGAGCAGGAGAGAGTTTATCCTTTTTCTGTGAATTGTTTATATTCCTATGGAAGGATACCAAACTCTGGGACAAAATTGGAAACAATGGTAGTTTCAAAATCAGCTCTTGTTTCTTGGGTTGAAGGGTGTGGACAGTGTTTTTTTTTTTTTATGATTAGGCGTCTATGTGGCTGAATCCAGGTCTGCAAATTGAAAATAAAATGCTTAATTGGAGAGGTTGGGCCGACAAGTGTATTTTAAAGATAGAAGATGTTTGGAGGGAAGGAATGATGGTTCAGTTTGAGGATCTGGTTAGTTGTTATGGTTTGAACAATGGGGAGTTCAGGAGATATAGGTCTCTG